>NC_083872.1:94104183-104104183 GCF_032452875.1 Bos javanicus | reverse complement strand
TTTGGTGAGGGAGCCCTGGAAGCACCTGCTGAACAGATATCCTCTGGCCCTGGAGTTCGATGCTGTGTGTGGCTGACCACAGCAGTTATTGTGGTCCCTCCACGTGCCTCCCACTTCTTGTTTCCCTGAAGCCCTGGCCAGACTGTAATATCACTGGTCCATCAATGTTTTTCTTACTAGCCACCAAAAGCACATTGACGCTTTTTCTTGCCATCCACCGAGAAGTGGGACCACATTCTGGGCTCTGGCCGGGTTCTGCGGATTTTTTTCCCTTGACTTTGCCATTTTCATTCTGACATCTTCCCCAAAAGGCAGGGGGTGGGGACCCCAGTCCTAGGTGGTGACGTTGGGGGCTGGCCCAGGCCTGGGGAGTGGAGGAGACTCGCTACCAGGCTTCCTGTCTCTCCTTCTAAGCGTATCTCTGTCTGCAGAAGTAACAGGCGCCCTCCCCAGTGGGCTTCTGCTCCCAACCCTCACAGAGACACACCTGCGCTAGAAGCAGAAGGGAAGAGGGACCCAGGCTGGGAGGTAAGAGGCACAGATCAGGCTTCGTTCCTTTCTGAGGGTTGGGGATGGGAGGGGAGCGAGGCAAGAGATGTGTTGGCGTCACAGGTCCTGCCCAGAGCTCTGGCCACCTTCTCCGGCATTTCCCGAGCCACACTCTCCCCCTGGAAATGTGAGCTTGCAGAAGCCAAGGGATTCTGCCATGCTTCTCTTCACAGCCCCACTGCACACAGCTCAGCTCCCGGGGCGGAAGGGTGTTGACTCGGACTTGGAGATCAGAGAAGAAATGGGCGTTTGGGGGCCCCGGGCTGAAAAAGGCCACTGGTCATGGGGAGTAGAGGAGATAAAGACAGGGAGAGGGGAAAAGAGGGGGGAAAAAGAGGAAAGAAGAAATGAGAGAGACATAGAAAGAACCCACAAATATTAAAGAGGGAGGAGGTCTAGGAAAAAGAAAGGAAAAGAGATGACAATATAAAAGCAAGAGAAAGAGAAGTAGAACCTGGTCTAGAGACATTTCTCCCCTCAAATTAATTTTCCCAATGACTTACTCACCAAAACTCACACCAGAAATCATATTTGCAGCATTTCATAAGCCATTTGACTCATGTAGCCTCCTTCGACTCAGGTTACGTTCCTACACTTTTGTTTGCTTTTCGTGCCTTTTTAGTATTTTTGAACAGTATATCTAAAGACACTTCCACTTCAGCTTAAAAATGATTAATGAGATGACTGAAAGCTAAAATTCTGAGAAAGGGGTAAAGCCAAGCTCCTGGGTGTGACATGTGGTAAAAGGGAGAGAGACGTATTTTTAGGCCACTACATCATTAGAAAAATTGGTTCTAAGAAATCAGTGTTAGGGTCTCAGCTGCTCTAGAAAAGGAGGCTGGTTGTTAGAGAAGGACTTGCAGACCCTCCCTGGGCTTGGTGGGATGTGTGTGGGGGACACACAGGAGGTGACACCTGTCAAGCAGAACGCTCGGAAGGACCCCAGCCTCCCACCTCTACATCCTCAGTCCTCCCCCTCTCCTGAGGCCTCCTTGGCCTCCAGCCCTGTTCCCCAGGGTGTCCACTGTCCTCCCATCCTGGCCGAATTCTGTGTATGTGCGGATGGGGGCCTCCTCCCTACAGTCAGATCCCTCAGAATAGAAAGGCCCCACTGTCACTCACTCAAAAACACTGCGCTCTGGGTGGGACAGCTCTTCCTGAATGTCCTGCCCTTTCGGGGTGGGCTTTTCGGGGTGCAGGGCTGAGGGTAGAGCCTGATGCCGGGGAGGTCCGTGCACTGCGTGTTTGACAATTTCTTGCGCTGTGTAGAGTCTGGGCTGGAACAAAATGGCCGCCCTCCTCACCTCAGAAGAAGGGGTTCCCAGAGGACCGTGGATGTCTCCCTCCTTCAGTGTGGGGGCCTCAGGCAGAACAGGTCCACCTCAGATAAGACTCCCTCCCATCAACCGGTTCTGGGCAGAAGCCCCATCGCCCTTGGACCCTGATCCTGGCCCTGGCATGGCATCAAGGAGTTGGGTAAACAAGGGCCTGGCCGCTTCAGAGCTTCAGTGAGTCTTGGTTGAGTGAAATGCCTTTGATGAGGGTGGGTGTGCGGAGGGGCCAGGCAAGGGGCTGGGGTTTGTGGGCTCCTTGGCTGAGGTCGACTCTTCACCTCTCCGGGGATCGTGGAAGGAGAGGGGGCGCTCCGTTCCCCTCCCTGTGGGCGGCGGAGGCAAAGGAGAGGATGGTGGAGGTTTGCAGCCACCGAACCACAAGGGTCCCTTCGAGGGACCATGTCTCTAGGAAGTTACATTCGCACAAAGCTGGAGCGCAGCAGAGGGGCGCATGCAGTAGGGGGCACATCCGCGGCGGGCTGGAGGGGGCTGATGGGGGCCGTGCGGAGGAGATAAAAGTGCCTGCGGGACCACAGACTGTCATTGCGGTGGGGCTGTGCCCTCTTCCCCCCAGCCTCGAGCCTCGCTTCTCCGCCCTGCCCGGGGTAGGGGGCGCTGGGGCCCCAAGGGCGAGCAGTGCGTTGCCTTCTTGGCTTTGCGTTGCCTTCTTGGCTTCTCCTTGCCTCTCAGTGCCCTGCTCCAGGCCTGTGTCTTGTGTCTCAGAATCTCCTTCTTTCCCTCTGCCCTACCTCGTTTGTGCTACCCTGGGCCTTGTGTGTGAGGATTGTGTAAATGTAGCTGCTGCTTTAATGAGCTAATCTGGGTCCCTCCCCGCCTTTCTCTTTCCCTCCCATCCTCCCGTCATCCTCCCTTGGGACTTCTGTGTGTTCCTCCAAGGAATCTGTCCTTTTTCCTTTGTCCACCCCACAGCCATCTCCCGGGCATCTATCCTGGGCCCCAGGCTGTAGTCTGCAGGTCCCTTCACACAGAAGCTTGTGGAGACTGCAACCCTCCACCCAGAGGCCAGGATGCTGGTTTCCAGGCCAGGAGGGACTGGAGCTTAGTGGCTGCTGGAGAGAGAAGGGATTCTGAGGGAGAAGAAGCAAGGGGCCCCGCAGGCAAGCCAGGAGAGCTAGAACTGCCTCCTAGCAGAGGAGGAGAGACAGACACAGGGAGCTGAAGGCAGAGGTGAGGGGAAGCACAGATGCGAGCAGAGAAACAGGGAGAGAGAGAGGAGTCAAGGCCTCGGGGACCAGTGGGCCCTCCCGCCAGCCTCAGGAGCCTGCGGTGTACACTGTACAGGATGCTACTGTACCGGGGCAGAGCGCTTCTGGGGAGGCTGAGGATGTGGGGATCAAAGGCCAGCTCTCTGGGGCGGCAGCGGAAGCCCCAGGCATCAAAGCAAACAGCGGCTGGAAACCCAGAACCTCCTCCACCGACCAAGTTGAGCCCTGGGGTGGTGGGTTGGGGCAACACAGGGTACTGGGGGGTGGGAAGTGGGCCTTGCACTGAGGCCAGGATCACCGAGTGGGGAGGAAAAATTGACCACACCTGGGGAGGGACAAGAATGTCCGTAGTCTTGCTCAGGCGTCAAAGCTGACTCTGAACCTCAGGGAAGGGCATCTCACATGGAGACTCCCTCACTCTCTGCTCACCCAGGACACGGTAAGTCTAGGATGGGCGGACAGTGGGACCTACTTTCAGATGTAAGAGTGCTCCGCCCTACTCTCTCACCCCAGCCTCCTGCTGTGTGCCTTGTGGTCCCAGGCCAACTGGTAAACAACTTCACCCGTGACCTAGCCTCCCTCTTCCTTTCCTGGAAACCTCCTCCTCCTCCTTCTTTTTTTTTTTTTTTTTTTTTTAAGATTTATTTATTTATTTTTTGGCTGTGCTGGGTCTTTGTTGCCACATGCAGGCTTTCTCTAGCTGGGATGAGCGGGGACTACTCTAGTTGCGGTGCGTGGGTTTTTTACTGCGGAGGCTTCTCTTATTGCAAAGCTTGGGCTCTAGACGTAGGCTCAGAAGTTGTTGCGCACAGGCTTAGTTGCTCCGCGGCGCGTGCAATCTTTCCGGACCAGGGGCCAAACCGTGTCCTTTGCATTGCAAGGCAGATTTTAACCACTGGACCACCAGGGAAGCCCCCAAAACCTCCCTCTTGACCACTTGTCTTCCTATTTACCTTGTTTTAAAAAAATTCGAGCAAGTTCCTACCAGGCGTTAGGCCCTGAGTAGTTCCTCTTTCAGGCAGATGAAGCAACATCAAGTTGGCCCTTTCCCCTTCAGGACTCTGCATGCTGCTTTGGCATCTGGTGCCTCAACACCTCTTGAAGAGAAGGCTTCCCCTGCCCAAACCTCACTAGGAGGGTCAAGCCCTTAGCACGCATTCAAGTGCTGCCTCCTTATCATGGATCAGTGGACAACAGAAAACAGAATCCATCTCAGACGGTTCAAGACCACCCCAGAAAGAGCGGTTCCTAACTGGAACCCAGTTAGGGCTTGAGTTGCTATTAGGGGGCCACCTGGCAGGAGCTGTTGTCACCATGGGAAGAAAAGGGCAAGGGAGGGAATACAGCTGATGCCAGAAAATATGCCCTGAGCCAGGAGAGAACAAGGATAAAACATGCTAACCTCTCCTCTCTCCCTGGCCTGCTCATCTCTTGTGGGTGCTTCTCATTGGCCAACCCCAACCAGGAGCTGAAGGGCGAGGGAGCCTGGGTGACACAGTGTATAAGGTGTGCAGTGGTCAGCCTTCGTGTGGAGAGCAGGGCAGAGAGCATGGAGAATGCCTGGGGGTTGGGGGTGTGGGCTTCCCTTGCTGGTCAAGTGATTAAGACTCTGTGCTTCTAATGCAGGGGGTGCAGGTTTGATCCTTGATTGGGAACTAAGGTCCTACATGCTTCGTGATGTGGCCAAAAAATTCAAAAAATAAAAAAAAGAAGGTGGAGGAAGTGGGTGGGAGGTTCAAGAGGGAGGGGGCATATGTATACCTATGGCTGATTCATGTTGATGTATGGCAGAAACCAACACAACATTGTAAAGCTATTACCTCCAATTAAAAATAATTTTAAAAGAAAAGAGAATACTTGAGAGGACTGGCACAAGAGTAGGCTGTGTGGATGGTGATGACTTGGCTTCATCCAGGCCAGGTTTGGGTGTGTACAGACACTTTTTAGTAACAGAATTACCATGTGGAGTCCAGAAAAAAGTAATCGGTGATTTCCCCTCTCTGTTCAATTCAATTTGGTTTAAGTTAACCAAATACATCCCAAGACCCTTCTCTGTGCTCCAGATGGGGCCAGCGGTGGCCTTGCTGGCTGGACCATCATTTCCAGCCTAGAGATCAAGTTGGTGGAGGGGAGTTGTTATTATTCAGTTGCCCAGTTGTGTCCAACTCTTTGCAACCCCTTGGACTGCAGCACGCCAGGTTTCCCTGTCCCTCACCATCTCCTGGAGTTTGCCCAAGTTCATGTCCATTGGATCGGTGATACCATCCAGCCGTCTTATCCTCTGACACCTTCTTCTCCTCCTGCCCTCAATTTTTCCCAGCATCAGGGTCTTTTCCAATGCGTTGGCTGTTTGCATCAGGTGGCCAAAGTATTGGAGCTTCAGCTTCAACATCAGGCCTTCCAATGAATATTCAGGGTTGATTTCCCTTAAGATTGACTGTTGGTGGAGGAAGGGCGGGAACTGAAACTATGGTAGAAGGTGGGATGTGCACATAAAGGGGTCAGAGTTGGAGACTCTGGGAGTTCAGAGCAGACAGCTCACTGAAAGGTGGTCCCCAGCAGAGAGAAAGACCAGGCTGGGGGTTGGGGTGGGGGAAGAAAAGTAGGTCTGGATACACAAGCTGCGTGCCAGGTGTGTGCTGACAGCCCCCAAGGCTGTCACTGCTCTGAGGCCCGCCCTCAATCTGAGGCCAAATTCAGACACTTTAAAAAAAAAAATTGAAGTACAGTTGATTTACAATGTTGTGTTAGTTCCTGGTGTACAGCAAAGTGATTCAGTTATATATACTATACTCTTTTTCATATTCTTTTCCATTATGATTTATTGCAGGATATTGAATATAGTTCCCTGTGCTATACAGTGGGACCTTGTTTATCCATCCTGTATGTAATAGTTTGCCTCTGCTAGTCTCCCAGACTTCTAGTCCAACCTTCCACCACCGCCTCAAAGACACTTGAGCCTGGTCCCGCCTGCCTGCGAGGCACTGTCTGGTGGCCTTCCTTTTGGCTCTACTTCCTCCGTGTCATCTGGTCCCCTTACCATCTGATGGAGCTTCCTAAAGCTCTCAAAGACCTTGTCACATCTCTGCTCCAAAACGAGCAGCGGCTCCCAGCGCCCTGCCGAGCCCAGCCCTAACTCTCCGGCCTGCCCAGCAAGATGCGAGATCAGGCTCCACTCCCCAAGACTTCGCTCCACAGCCACACACCCCACCCCATCACCCCCGATTCCGCAGACTGTGGTGGGTGCCCTCCCCTTTCTTTTCCAGCTGTCTCAGGGTTGTCAGACTTGAGCGTGCACCAGTCCCCCAGAGGGCTGTGAACACAGACAGCCGCACCCAACCCCAGCTCCTGATCCCAGAGGTCTAGGGTGGGCCCCAGAGGTTGCCTGTCTCACAAGTTCTTGGGTGATCACACATGGGGAGTCACTGCTCCAACCCAGTGCCGCCCATTCCTCCAGGTCCGTGCAGAGCCCTTCTGCGACCCCCTCTCCCACGGGCCTGTCTGTCTTCCAAGCCCACAGAAACTCCAGAGTATCACCTTTTTGCTTGTCCTACTCAGAGGCCTTCTAGGGAATCACCCTCTGCCCTTTCCCTGACCGCATCCCTCATGCTGAATCAGACTGCAGCTCCTGGGGGTTTTCTTTCAGAACTCCTCCCTTAAGTCTGTCTCTCTGAGTTCAGGCCTCATCTTTTCCCACCAGGATTCTTACAATCCTGCCTCCCATGCTTGACCTCCTCCAGGTCCTCTTCTGCTCAGCAGCTGGAGGGATCCATCCTATAAGTCTACTCCTGTCCTTCTCTAAGTAAAGCTCCCTCGAGCGCCCAGGGTCACGGCGTTCCGGGACCTTCATGACCTGGCCTGACTCCCTAGCCCCAGTTCCTACCAATTTGCCACCTTCTCTGATAATTCTTTTCTTCTTTTTTAAAAACTTTAATTCACACCAAAGGCCATTCACTCATTTTATTTTGTAATTCATTGATTGAGTAATTAATTTTTGGCTGTGCTGGGTCTTCATTGTTGGGCACAGACTTTCTCTAGTTGCACCGAGTGGGGGCTACTCTCTAGCTGCGGTGTGAGGGCTTCTCATTCTGGTGGCTTCCTTTGTGGGGCACAGGCTGTAGGACACGTGGGCTTCAGTTGCTGTAGCATGTGGGCTCAGTGGTTGCAGCTCCCAGGCTCAATAATTGTGGCGCAAGGGCTTAGCTGCTCCATGGCATGTGGAATCTTCCTGGACCAGGGATTGAACCCATGTCCCTTGCCTTGGCAGGTGGATTTTTAACCATTGGACCATGAGGGAAGTCTTTTGAGAATCCTTTTCTGATTCCCCCTGGCAAAGAACCCACCCCTGGCCCAGGCACAGCATGCGTGGCATGTAACCCGTGGGTATCTTGTTCAGGGGCCTGCACGTCTAGGTTCCCGCCTGGCTGTCTGGGTCATGAAGGGGACCCAGCCAGATGAACGCCTGCTAACTGCTGACTGGTGTCTCCCCCAGGCCCTGCCCTTTCTTCGGGGGAAGGCTCAGGTCCTTGTCTGCCTCAGCAAAGCCACAATGGGCCCGGGGACCTCTCTTAGGCACCTGTTCTTGGTGCTGCAACTGGGTGAGTGCTCAGACTTGGGGTCCGGGTGCAGGTGGCTTGGGAGGAGGGGCTGGTTGGGGAATGCCAGGTGGGGGATGGGGCAACCACAGCCTCAAGGCCTGACCCCCCTGTTTTTCCACCTAGCAATGCTCCCGGCTGGCACTCAGGGAAAAACAGTGGTGCTGGGTGAGGCAGGAGACCAGGCAGAGCTGCCCTGCCAGGCTTCCCAGAAGAAGAACATGGTCTTCAGCTGGAAAGATTCTTCCCAGTCCAATATTCTGGGGAGTCATGGCCTCTTCGTGCACAAAGGTAGGTGGGTTCTGCTCCCTGTTTACAGAAGAGAGCCCTGGGGAATGAACACCCCCATGGCAGGGCCTAGCTCCTAGTCAACTCTGGGGTTCTGGAGGGTTCTGCCATCAGCCAGAGTCTCAGGGACTCCCCAAGTCCAGAACCGCCCTCTGCCAGCTATTGGTGGGCTGGGGAATGGCTTCTGGTGGTCTAATATAGTTTCATTATTTTAATATTGATGACCTTATTTTAATGGATATTAGAAAAATAGCTACCATATGAAACCCATGATTTCATGAATATTGTTGTTACAGACCAATGATGATACTTTGTTTACTTCCATTAAGAGCAACAGAATGTTTTCCCCTAGCTTTTTAAAAAAATAATGTATTTATTTTTGGCTGTCCTGGGTCTTCATTGCTGCGTGGGCTTTTCTCTAGTTGTGGCGAGCGGGGGGCTACTCTCTAGTTTATGTGTGTGGGCTTCTCATTCCACAGGCTTCTCTTGTTGTGGAGCACAGTCTCTAGGCAAGGGCTTCATTAGTTGAGGCATGTGGGCTCCAGAGCTCAGGCTCAGTGGTTGTGGCACATGGGCTTAGTAGCTTCTCGGCATGTGGGATCTTTCCCCACCAGGAATTGAGCCCATGTCCCCCGCACTGGCAGGCAGATTCTTATCCACTGCGCCTCCAGGGAAGTCTTTTTCTAGCTTTCAAAGTGGAAAGAATTAAGATTTCAAAACTTCTTAGGAACATTATTTTGCAATCTTATTTTTTCACGTAAATTTTACCCTCATGCTCCTGTTTAAGTAACTCTTCTTTCTTCTGGGTATGGCTTCTAATATTCAGTACATTATTGAGTGGGAGAAAGTCACAGAGTCAAAAGTAGAAAAATGCCACCAGTGTGAAATGTATTTATTCTTTATAAGTTTATTTGATTTATTATTGTTTGCATTTCACTGCTTATTTTTTTAACATTTTCTCTTAATTCAAATGTATATAGAAGTTGAATAAGTATATAATGAACCCCTGTGTATCTCTCTCAGCTTTAACAATGATCAATTCATGACCAATGTTTGTTCATATAACTGAATCACTTCGCTGTACACCTGAAACATTGTAAATCAACTATATTTTGATTTAAAAACACATCTATAATATCATCATCAATGCTTTAAAATTAATTCTTTTATGACCAAAATTATCCAGTGTTCAAATTTTCCCAAATACCTTATAATATTATTTTTACATCTGGTCTGTTTGAATCAAAATTCAAATAAAAATTCATGCATGGTATTTGCTTGATATGGCCCTTGAATCTCTTTGAATTTATACATTTACTTTCCTTTTTCTGCCCCCTATTGCAACTGATATTTGAAGAAACCAGGCAATTGCCCTATAAGTTTTACATTGTGGTAGCATTTAACATGTTCCTCTGTCCCTTAAATCTCCTAGAAATGGTGATTAGATCTAGAGACATGATCAAGTTTACATTCATTTTTTTCTCTCAGTGACTTATTTAATAACTGTACTCCATATTACAAAGCATTATAGCCCCATCTTTTTTTAAAATTGAAGTATAGCTTCAATTGCGGTGTTGTGTTAGTTGCTGGTGTATAGCAAAGTGATTCAGTTATATCTATACACTATTCCTCCCCCTTTGGCAACCATAAATTTGTTTTCTTTGTGAATCTGTTTCTGTTTGGTAAATAGGTTTATTTGTATCATATTTTAGATTTCACATATATGTGATATATGATAGTTGTCTCTCTCTTTCTGACTTACTTAGTATGACAATCTCTAGGTCCATCCATGTCGCTGCAAATAGCATTATTTCATTCTTTTTCATGGCTGAGTAGTATTCCATTATATATACCTTCTTTATCCATTCCTCTGTTGATGGACATTTAGGTTGCTTCCATGTGTTGGTCATTGCAAACAGTGCTGCTATGGACACTGAGGTGCACACGTTTAATCTTTTGACAAGAGCATTTTATAGATGGTGTTTTATATTATCATTTCATCGCATTAGGAGGCATGCAATATTTATTGCTTCTTTTGTACTATTAATACAAAACAATCAGTGGCTCGTTTAGTTTATTTATTTGTGCTTCCTAGGTGGCGCTAGTGGTAAAGAATCCACCTGCTAATGCAGGAGACTTGCAGGAGACTTGGGTTCGATTCCTGGGTTGGGAAGACCCCCTGAAGTAAGAAATGCCAACCCACTCCAGTATTCTTGCCTAGAGAATCCCATGAACAGAGGAGCCTGGCGGGTTACAGTCTATGGGGTTCCAAAGGATTGGACACAACTGAGCAACTAAGTCATTAAGAGATTTTAATAAATTGAAAGATTAAGAAGCATATCCAACAAAGACTAGTATCTAGAATATGAACACAACTCTCAAAATTCAATACCAAAAAACCCAAACAATCCAATTAGAAAATAAGCAAGAGACACGAAGAGATATTTCACCAAAGAGGACGTAGAGATGGCAAACAAACACATGAAAATGTGTTCATCATCATTAGTCATCAGGGAAATGCCAATTAAAATCACAAGGAGATATCACCACACGCGTATCAGAATGGGCAAAATTAAAAAAAAAAAGTAACATCCAGTGCTGGTGAGGATGCAGACACCAGTTACTCTTACATTGCTGGTGGGAGTATAAAATGGTACAGCTGCTCTAGAGAACAGTTCAGCAATTTAAAAAAAATTTATTTACTTATTTTTGACTGTGCTGGGTCTTCATTCCTGCTCAGGCTTTTCTTCAGTTTCAGGGAGTGGGGGCTGCTCTCTAGCTGCAGTGCGTAGGCTTCTCACGGTGGTGGCCTCTCCTGTTGGGTAGCAAGGGTGCTAGGTCTTGGGGACTTCAGTTGTTGCGATTCCTGGGCTCTAGAGCACAGGCTCAGTAGTGGTGGCACACGAGCTTAGTTGCTCCATGGAATGTGGGATCTTCCTGGACCAGGGATCAGACCTGTGTCTCTTGCATTGGCAGGCAGATTCTTTCCCACTGAGCTACCAGGGAAGCCCTGGAAATTTCTTTAGAAAGCTAAACTTGCAACAACCTAGCAATTGTACTCCTAGACATTTACCCCTTAGAGAAATAAAGACTTATGATCACACAGAAATCTGTGTAAAATTGTTGACAGCAGCTTTATTAGTAGTAGCCAACAACTAGAAATAACCTGCTGCTGCTACTGCTGCTAAGTTGCATCAGTCGTGTCCGACTCTGTGAGACCCCATAGACGGCAGCTCAACAGGCTCCTCTGTCCCTGGGATTCTCCAGGCAAGAACACTGGAGTGGGTTGCCATTTCCTTCTCCAATGCGTGAAAGTGAAAAGTGAAAGTGAAGTCGCTCAGTCGTGTCCGACTCTTAGCAACCCCATGGACTGTAGCCCACCAGGCTCCTCCATCCACAGGATTTTCCAGGCAAGAGTACTGGAGTGGGGTGCCATTGCCTTCTCCGAGAAATAACCTAGATGTCCTTTAATGGGTGAATGGTTGTATGCATACTATGGATTATTTTTCAGCAGTAAAAAGAATGAACTATAGTTTCGGACCACAACCTAGATGACTCTCCAGAGGATTATGCTGTATGGGGAAAAAAAAATGCCAATGCCACAGAGTAACATACTATATAATTTCATTTATATAACATTCTCAGAATGACAAATTATAGAAATGGAGAACAGATTAGTGTTTGCCAGGAGTCAGGGCGAAGGGGGTCTGGGAGGGAAGAGGATTTGGCTAGAAAAGGGTAACATCTTTATAGTGCTAGAAATGTTCTGCATCTTGAATTGTGTCAATGCCAATATTCTGGCAGCGATACTGTGCTTTATAGTTTTGCAAGCTGTTACTTTTGGGGTGAGCTGGGTCAAGGGTATTCCAGATATTTCTGCGCTATTTCTTATGGTTGCATGATTTTCTCAGAAGAAAACGTTTAAAGAATCATCAGAGTAAAATGATTAGCTTTCATAATGTCAAAACAAAACAAACAGAATGAAGAAGCTCCACACACACACACACTTAGAAGGATGTCAAGCACATTTTGTTAAGTGGAAAGTAAGCTATGTATGTATCAATAATAGAGTCCCATTTTAATTAAAAAATTCAATGTGGGGGCTTCCCTGATGGTCCAGTGGCTAAGACTCAGTGTTCCCAATGCAAGGGCCCTGGGTTTGATCTCTGGTCAGGGAACTAGATCCCCCATGTGGCAACTAAGACCCAGTGTAGCCAAATTAATATTAAATAAAAATAGATACTAAAAAAAAAGGAAAATTCAATGTGTGTAAATATATAGCTACACAAACAGAAAAAAGCATGAAGAAATCCACAGTAAGTTGTTTGCAGTAGTATTGAGGGTGGGCAAGGAAAGAGAGAAATGTTGAGTCTGTGAGTCTGTATAATTTTTGTAGTTCAAATAACTAACTGAAAAAGTAAAGATGATCTTAACACAACTTTAAAAATGTATATTATGAATGTTTTCCATTTTATTGAAAATTATTTATAAATGTCATTTTTAGTGCTCACCTAATAGTTCATCAAGTTAGTATGCTCTAATATGCAGCCATTATCTTTTCATCTAATCTTGCACCCTATTAAGAACGCTGTAATTATTATTTTTGTACCTACATTTTGGCTTGAATTTTAAACTTATTAAGGATAAAGTTCTAGAAATGAAATTAAGGATATGAGCTTAAAAAAAAAAAAAGTTGGTGTATATAGCCAGATTGCTTCCAGAAAGGTTCTATCCATTTACAGTAAGTCTAGATAATAATGTCACTGTGTGTGTCTCTCTCTCACTGGAGCCCTTGCTGGCACCGAATACTAATATTTAAAACCTTCTCTCTTTTATTTTTTGCTAATTTTGATAGTTGAAAAACATATCATCATTGTTTTAATTTGCATTTCTATGATCGCCTGTGAGCTTGAAACACTGTGCTCCTTTCTAAAAATTCTCACCTCTTTTGTGTTGATGTTTTTGTTCTGTTCCTAAGATCTGAACTTCTTCCAGAATGGCTTCCCTTCCCAACTTCCTGATCTCTGACAACAGCAGGATCACTGTCCTGACTGCTCCCAATTTCTGACCCAGAGTCGATTTTTTTGCCCTACTTCAATCCCTGATTTCCCCTCGGTCCCTGCCTAGGGCCGTTCCTTCCTGTGGAAGTGTTCTTCCGTTTCACCTTCTTTGTTCTCATGGGAACATCTCATTAGCCAAGGCCACCTACCCCTCCCCTGGGTTACAGTGGGAGCTTCCTGGCAATTCCCTTTGCTACTGGTCTCTCCTACTTTGCTTCTCTTCCTCTTACTGCAGCGCTGACTCCCAACACAGTGCCAGCCACTCCCTATTCCACTAGGCTAAGCCTGGAAGAGCCTCTGCCAGACGTTCATTCCCTCAGTATGGGTTCCCGCAGCTCCTCAGCCGGACACCTCACACCCAGATATTGTCCTGACTGCTTGGAGGTGGCTGCCTGTATGACTTTCCTGGAACTTTACCCCCTTCCTAGACATTCTTGCTGCAACACTTTCCTCTAGCTTACTTCTTTTTTTTTTTTTAAAGAAAAACATTTATTTATTTGGCTGTACCAGGTCTTAGTTGCAGCATGCAGGATCTTCAGTCTTTGGCCTTCGGGATCTTGAGTTGAGGCAGGCAGAATCTTACTTTAGTTGAGGCAGGATCTTTAGTTGAGGCATGTGAACTCTTAGCTGTGTCATGTGGAACCTAGTCCCCCAACCAGGGATCTAACCCAGGCCCCAGCACTAGGAGTGTGGAGTCTTAGCCACCAGATCACCAGGGAAGTCCCCTGCCTACCCTTCTTTTAAGGCTTTGTTCTGTACTGGTCTCCTCCAAGAATTGATCCCAGACTCTCTCACACTCTTAGAACTTTCACAAAGTAGAATCGCTTTTACAAAGTATAGAACAGTCTGGACAAGGGGGTCTTGATGAGACCCAGAAGAGCTTTTAACAGGGAAGCAAGGAGGACAGGTTATTTTAGGGAAAGGGTGTTAGATTTCATTTGTAACCAGCTGAGTTTTAGGGTGATGGCAGAACATCCAGATGAAGTCATTCCTTGGGCCATTGGAAACGTGGGCCCAGGAGGAAGGCGAGAGGTTAGGGCTGGGGGTTATCTGCTGAGCGGACATGGGATGCAGGTGAAGTTTTTTTTTAAATATTCATTTTTATTTATTTGTCTGTGCCAGGTCTTAACTGTGGCATGTTGGATCTAGTTCCCTGACCAGGGATTGAACTTCCTGCATTGGGAGCTCAGAGTCTTAGCCACTGGACCACTGGGGAAGTCACGCAAACAGACTAAATTTTAATCCTAGCTCCAGCACTTACTGGAGTTAAAATTCAATCAGTAGCAAAAGGCATAAACGGAAAAGCTGTCTCACACCTGTCTCATAGGGTTCACTTCCTCTCCCCAGTGACAACAAAGGCGACCATTTCCTTGTGTTCACCTCTACAAATATTTGTTCGTTTATAAGATAGATAGATAGACAGATAGAAATATAGGTAGATAGATGATAAATAACTTTCCCCCTCCTTTTCAAACAGTGGTAGCCTTGAAAATATCTTGCTTTATTCAGTTAACGGTGTTTTTTAGATATTATTCCATCTCAGAATATAAACAGCCTCCTCATTCTTCTTTTATAGCATTCCACTGAAAGGGTGAAGTCCACTTATTTAACCTCTTCTTTCATGGTGGACATTTCGTTCTGTATGTGCATTCGTAATTCTGGGAGTATTATAAATTACCTTCCAGGGGAATGGATAAATTGGGAGATTGGGATTGACATATACACACTACTATATATAAAACAGATAACTAAGAAGGACCTACTGCATAGCACAGGGAACTCTACCCAATACTCTGTAATGACCTGTATGGAAAAAGAATTTTTAAAAAGAGTGGCTATATGTATACGTATAACTGAATCACTTTGCTGTACAGCAGAAATTACCATAGCATTTTTAAATCAACTATACTTCAATAAAAATTTAAAAAATAAGAACAAAACAAATTATTTTCCAAAGAAATTGCACTGGTTTATGTTCCTGCCAATAATGTGTAAGCAAGAGTTTGGACAACTACTCAATTTCTCTAAACCTCTGTTTCCTTATCTGCAAGATAAGCAAAATGGTACCTATTTCTCAGACTTGTGACTGTTACCTGAGATGATGTGTGTAAAGTGTTGGCCTGTAGGAGCTGGTGGAGCTTCCCAGGTGGCTTAGTGGTAAAGAAGCCACCTGCCAATGCAGGAGACTCAGGAGACATGGGTTAGATCCCTGGGTAGGAAAGATCTCTGGGAGGAGGGCATGGCAACCCACTCCAGTATTCTTGCCTGGAGAATCCCATGGACAGAAGAGCCTGGTGGGCTACAGTCCATGGAGTCACAGAGTTAAACATGACTGAAGTGACTTAGCGTGCACACATGTAGAGGCTGGTGCTCTCTAAGGGAGGTTACGATTTTATTTGGGGTTAGTGAGATGCTGTCCTGGCCAGGTAAAGGAATGTGTTTGGACCTCCTCACCAGTCTGGGGTTCTCAGATTAGGACCAGGGCAGATTCTATTGGACATCAGCAACTCAGATCAGAAGAGTCGTGGGTACCACCCTTGCCAGGGATGCACTGTCTCCAGGGTACCCCAACCTCCTCCATACGGGATCTGCTCCCAGGTACCACTGAACTGAGCCATCGAGTGGAATCCAAAAAAAACCTGTGGGACCAAGGATCCTTTCCTCTGATCATCAAGAATCTCCAAGTAACTGACTCGGGGACTTATACCTGTGAAGTGGACAAGAAGACGCTCGAGGTGGAACTGCAGGTGTTCAGACGTGAGTGGGGCAGCCTGGGACCTCCAGCCAATTTCCCTTCCTCCTTGACTCACATCCCTGCACCCAAACCAGGGCCTGAGCTGCTGGCATTGCCACAGTCTGAAGACAGATCAGATAGGCCGCTGTGTCTCCTCAGTGCCTCCTCAGGCCTTGGGTCAGGCAAGCAGAGACAGAGACCTGGGGGTGAGCAGGAGGTGCAGGGGCGGAAAGGCAGGAGACAGAGGGAGGAGAGAGAGAGACAAGGAAGAGAGGAGAGCGGGAGGGGAGAGGAAACCCTGCCTTGGGCTGGAGGTGGACAGAAGGGAGATGTTGGAACAAGAGTAACTGCAGATTCTCAGATGGCTCAGTGGTAAAGAATCCGCTTGTCAATGCAGGAGACGCAGGTTTGATCCCTGGATCGGGAAGATCCCCTGGAGAAGGAAATGGCAACCCACTCCAGTGTTCTTGCCTGGGAAATCCATGGACAGAGAAGCTTGGCGGGCTACAGTCCATGGGGTCCCAAAGAGTCAGACACAACTTAGCAACTGAAACAATAAATGGACGACAGAGCGATACCCTAGGCTTCCTAGCTTCTTCTCTTCTTCTTGGGGAGATGGTGTGTGTGTGTGTTTGTGACACAGTTCACCTGCTCCCCTCACAGTGACTGCCAGCTCAGACACCCACGTGCTGCTGGGACAGAGCCTGACCTTGACTTTGGAGAGTCCCTCTGGGAGCAACCCTTCCGTGCAATGGAAGGGTCCAGGGAATAATAATAAGAGAGACGTCAAGAGCCTGTCACTGGCCCAGGTGGGGCTGCAGGACAGTGGTACCTGGACGTGCACTATCTCCCAGAGCCAGCAGACACTGGAGATCAAAATACCCATCGTGGTGCTGGGTAAGAGGGGCTCCCCCTTCCCCGCAGGCACCCCCTGCCTGCCAGACCTTCCTCTGCCATCACTGCTCTGCTCCGGGGGGTCTGGTTTAGGGGGAAGGGGAGGCTGAAGCCAGGATGCCCTGGAGCAGAAGTCTGCCCTAAGAGACACGCTGGCCCTCTCTTCTTCACAAGCTATCCTTGGGGGAGTGGACATGGAAGAAAGAAGGGACGGGGGTGTAAGGATGTCAGGGACCCCAGAGACCCAGGAAGAAGCCCCAGAGGAGGGCTGTCAAGGGCATCTGTCTTCTTGGTTGCCTCAGCTTCCCCCTCCCACCAAGTTGCAAGTCCACTAACTCAGAGATGCTCACAGCAACAAGCCAGCCCTGATGAAACTCGATGTTGCAGGTTCAGAGTCCTGAGTAGGCACTGGGAAGGAAAAAAAAAAAAAAAGCCCAGAGGGCAGGTGCTACCCCAGACCCTGTCCTCTGGGTGACTCTTGTGACACACAGGAGGGTAGCACGGTGATGAAGTTCATGGGCTCTGTCTGAAATCCTGGCTCTGACTTGACTGTGTGGCCCTGGGCAGGTCACTGGAACTCTCTGTGCCTTGGACTCTGCATCTGCAAAATGGGGATGATCTAACCTACCTTGTCCAGTCATGAGGACAAGTAACGTATGCAGTGCCCTTGGAACAGCGCCTGGCACAGTCAGCCAGTGTCTGCGCTTACCTTGAGAAGGGTGATGAATGTTGTACCCACGTGGTACAGGCCAGATGCCCTCTGTGCTCCGGGATCCTGAGGAGGGAGAGGACCCCTGTGGCTGGGCTGTTCTAGGAGGGCTTCTCCAGGGAAGGGGTGCTGCTGTGGCAGAGAGTGGAGGTGCAGAGCAGAGAGAGGAGAGGAGATGTAGAAGGAAATTGAAGGGCTCGAGTGGCAGCCCAAGTATTTGGACTCACCTGGCCCCCTTTCCTGCGCCTGCCTCGCCCTGTATGGACCCAGGTTCTCTCCCTCCCCCTCCAGCCTTCCAGAAGGCCCCCGAAACAGTCTATGTGAAGGAGGGGGAGCAGGCGGAGTTTTCCTTCCCACTCACCTTCGAGTATGAAAATCTGAGCGGGGAGCTGACTTGGCAGCTGGCGAACGGGGATTCTTCCTCCCAATCCTGGGTCACCTTCACCGTGAAGAACAGAGAGGTGAAGGTGAACAAGATTCACAACGACCCCAAGCTCCTTGTTGGGGAGAAGCTACCACTGCATCTCACTCTGCCACGGACTTTGCCTCAGCACGCGGGTTCTGGAACCCTGACCCTGGATCTCACCAAGGGGAAGTTGCAGCAGAAAGTGAAACTCGTGGTGATGAAAGGTGAGGAGCTAGGCTGAGATGGCGAGGGTGGGGTCAAGGGCCAAGGGACCTGGCTCAGGGTCCCTCCAAGTCACGACAGACCCTTCAAGAGAGTGCCTAGGCCCTGGATGCCTGGTGGAGTCCATCAAGGGCCCTCTGGTTTGGGGAATTTTTAAAAAAGAATGTGGGTGTGCTGGGTTCATTGTGGCAAGGAGGGTTTCTCTAATCGAGGCACAAGGACTTCTCTTGTGGAGCATGGGCTCTAGAGCATTGCAGGTCAGTCGTTGCAGCTCGAAGGGTTTAGTTGCCCTGCCGCATGTGGGATCTTAGTTCCTTGACCAGGGATCCAACCTGAGTCCCTTGCATTGGGAGGCAGACTCTGAAGTCCCTGGGGGTAAGTCCTTGGGGGTTGGTTCTGAACTGAGGTTGGAATCCTCATCGAAAAAGCAAGAAAGTTCCAGAAAAACATCTATTTCTGCTTTATTGACTATGCCAAAGCCTTTGACTGTGTGGATCACAATAAACTGTGGAAAATTCTGAAAGAGATGGGCATACCAGACCACCTGACCTGCCTCCTGAGAAATCTGTATGCAGGTCAGGAAGCAACAGTTTGATCTGGACATGGAACAACAGACTGGTTCCAAATAGGAAAAGGAGTACGTCAAGGCTGTATATTGTTACCCTGCTTATTTAACTTATATGCAGAGTACATCATGAGAAATGCTGGGCTGCATGAAGCACAAGCTGGAATCAAGATTGCCGGGAGAAATACCCATAACCTCAGATATGCAGATGACACCACCCTTATGGCAGAAAGTGAAGAGGAACTAAAAAACCTCTTGATGAAGGTGAAAGAGGAGAGTGAAAAAGTTGGCTTAAAACTCAACATTCAGAAAACTAAGATCATGGCATCTGGTCCCACCACATCATGGGAAATAGATGGGGAAACAGTGGAAACAGTGTTAGACTTTATTTTTGGGGCTCCAAAATCACGGCAGATGGTGAATGCAGCCATGAAATTAAAAGACACTTACTCCTTGGAAGAAAAGTTATGACCAACCTAGATAGCATATTCAAAAGCAGAGACATTACTTTGCCAACAAAGGTTCGTCTAGTCAAGGCTATGGTTTTTCCAGTGGTCATGTGTGGATGTGAGAGTTGGACTGTGACGAAAGCTGAGCACGGAAGAATTGATGCTTTTGAACTGTGGTGTTGGAGAAGACTCTTGAGAGTCCCTTGGACTGCAAGGAGACCCAACCAGTCCATTCTGAAGGAGATCAGCTCTGGGATTTCTTTGGAAGGAGTGATGCTAAAGCTGAAACTCCAGTACTTTGGCCACCTCACGCGAAGAGTTGACTCATTGGAAAAGACTCTGATGCTGGGAGGGATTGGGGGCAGGAGGAGAAGGGGACGACAGAGGATGAGATGGCTGGATGGCATCACTGACTCGATGGACGTGAGTCTGAGTGAACTCCGGGAGTTGGTGATGGACAAGGAGGCCTGGTGTGCTGCGATTCATGGGGTTGCAAAGAGTCGGACACGACTGAGCGACTGAACTGAACTGAACTGGAATCCTCTGTCCCTCCCTGACATCCTAGAGCAGGCCTAGGGTGAGCTCCACTAGAATTCCCGAGGGCCTCACTGAGAACCAGGCTCTAGTTCTACCTCTGCCGGGACCCTCTCAGATCCCAACTAAGCCCCTCCCTTCTGTGGGTCATTTTTGTCCTAAGGAGGATAAGAATATGACAGTGATGGTGACAATGTCAGGTGTCATATTGAGTTCTTCCCCTCCTTATCTCCTTAATTACCATAACAACATCACCAACAATAATGGCTTAGATTGGGTGTTTCATACAAGTCAGGCCCCATTCAAGAGCTCTACGTGTATCTTTCCATTTAACAATTGTGTGGGGCTCTCCCTGGTGTCCCAGGTGTAAAGAATCTGCATTCAATGCAGGAGACCTGGGTTCAGTCTTGGGTGGGGAAGATCTGCTGGAGAAGGGAATGGCAACCCACTCCAGTATTCTTGCCTGGAGAATCCCATGGACAGAGGAGCCTAGTGGGATACAGTCCATGGGTCACAAAAAGTCGGTCACCACTGAGTGACTAACACTTCAGGTTGGTAAGTAACTTGTTCAGGGACTCACAGATTGTAAGCAGCAGGGCTAGGGTTCAAATCTAAGACTGTTGGACCTCAGAAGCTGTGCTTCCTCCATTTTAACTGTATGAGAATGTGCTCTGAGAGGCTAGCAGAGTGGTGCTGATGTAAAGCATCATCGTCATTGTTCTACGGAATTCCTGGAGGTCCAGCGTCCCTGTCTCAGTCTTTTGTCCCTCTGCAGTGACTAAGTCCCCAAACAGTCTGACCTGTGAGGTGCTGGGGCCCAGCCCGCCAAAGCTGACCCTGAACTTGAAGATGGGGAATCAGAGTATGAAGGGCTCAAATCAGCCGAAGTTGGTGACACAGCCGGAGCCCCAGGCTGGGATGTGGCAGTGTCTGCTGAGTGACAATGGC
Organism: Bos javanicus; assembly: GCF_032452875.1. NCBI lineage: Eukaryota > Metazoa > Chordata > Mammalia > Artiodactyla > Bovidae > Bos > Bos javanicus. Next base: position 104,083,670 of record NC_083872.1, on the reverse strand, counting down.
AAAGTCCTGTTGGAAGCCAAGATCGAGGGTGAGTCAGGGCCCATGTTCCATGGTCTAACCCCGAGCCCCTGTCTCCTCAGCTGGGGGACCCTCCCAGGGCTGGTGGAGACCACCCAGCCTCCCAGTTGCTCTGAGATGGGTAGGGTGGTAGGTGAGGTGCCTAGGACACGGGGATGATGAGGTGAAGTCGGGTGTGGCCCTGGGCTCCTGTAGCCCTACAAGTTCCCACTTCCCTAAGGTCTACCACCCAGGAGTGGGGCTCACCTGACCAAGAGCCCCCCTCCCTGGCTCCTCTTCAGACCCAGACATACATGCACACCCGAACATACAGACATTCGTGTGCATAGCAAGGGTGGGGACTGTTGGTCTAGCTCCTCAGAAAGCAGAGTGGTGTGTAACCTTAAAACCCCTTCCCCAAGGGAGCCTTGGGATAGAATGGATACACGTATATCTATAGCTGAGTTCCTTGCTGTTCACCTGAAACTGTCACAACAATGTCTTTTTTAAATTTTATTTTTAAACACCAAAAAATAAAATGGTAAAAAAAAACAACAACAAAAAATCCTTCCCCAGCCTTTCCCTTCCAGTTCTGGTGGCCCCTAAGGGGCCCATGTATCTTGCCTGGCTCTCTCAGCGCAAGGACCAGACCCAAGTGTGGCTGGGCAGTGAGACCCTCTCTCCTGGGCCCCCTTGTGTGCCCTTGCCCTGACGATGGGCAGGGAGCTGAGCATGCCTCTCTCTGTCTGTCAGTCTTGCCTTCAGAGTTCACCCAGGCCTGGCCAAAGCTCCTGCCCATGGTGTTGGGGGGAATCGCAGGTCTAGTGCTTTTCACTGTTTGCTGCGCCTTCTGTGTTAAATGCTGGCACCGCAGGGTGAGTGAGCCCTCCCCGACGTCCTCACGCCCCCATGGGACGCTCAAGACCCTGAGGCTGGTCCGGCCACGAGGCTGTCCAGTGTCTGTGACCTGCTTCTCCTCTGGTTCCCTCTGCCCACCGCTCCCTCCCTCACTGCTGGCTGGGCCCCGTCCCAGATCCCATGAGGAGGGAGAGAAGGGAAGGCGCAGAGTCAATTCTGGGACAGATGGCCTCCTCAGCCACAGCCCTGGCCTCTCCCCTCCCAGCTTTCCCTTCCGCCCTGCGCCTCCCCCCTAAGGGGCAGCTCCCTTTCAGAGGCCCAGGGCCCTCACAACTCGCCTCCTTCTCCCTGGACAGCGCCGGGCAGAACGGATGTCTCAAATCAAGAGGCTCCTTAGTGAGAAGAAGACCTGCCAGTGCCCCCAGTAAGGAACTGGGAGGGGGGAGCGGAGAGGGAGGGGAGGGTGGAGGAGCGGGAGGGGAGGGAAGGAGACAAAGGCTAGAGGGAGGTGGTGCAGAGGAGAGAAGCGGGTGGGGATGGCCCAGGAGGTAGGAAGCTGGCAGGGGAATGGAGGACCAGGTGAGGGGCAGGGGGCCCGGGGTATGGCTGGAAGCCAGCCCTGCGCTGGAAGAGAAAAGCAGGCTCTGGGAACCACAGAGGGCCTGGAAAGCAAAGGGCTGGGAGGCACAGACTTGTTCCTCTTATTCTTCGTCCCTCCAGCCGGCTCCAGAAGACCTATAGTCTCACCTGAGGCCCTGACCAGGAGGAGTTTCTCACCTGCAACCTCCCCACCATGCTCCACCGCCCCCCCAACCCCACCCCTGCCACATCTCCTATCGGGCCCCTGGGCCTGGGGACCAGATGAATGTAGCCGGGGCCTGTGGCCGCCTCCCTCCCTCCTGGTCGAGGGGGCCTTGGGTCTGCTCCTCCAGATGCTCTCCTCCTCGTCCCCATTTTCTACTCCAACCCTAACCCTTCTCTGATGACTTCTTCTCTCTCGATTCTCTCCCTCACCACTGGCTCAGATCCCGGGCAGCACGAGGGACCAGCCCAGCCTGGCCTGGAGGGTGAGGCTGGGTGTCTGCAGCACGAAGCTCAAGACTGTCATTGTACGGGGAGAGGACCCTGGGACCAGAGAGGGCAGGGACTAGCCCAGGATCACACAGCTAGTCAAGGACAGATTCAGATCCAAAGTTCCTCCTGACTGCCAGCCAGCAGCATTTCATTCTGCCTGCATCTCACTCTGCCTTGGCAGAACCACAGACTCACATCCTGACCTGGGCACAATCAGGCACCCTGGGCACACTCGTGCACAGACATGATTCCTTATCACCTCAGCAGCACGGCTCTGTTTACAAACCAGTTCCTTTGGGCTTGTTTGTCTATGGGCTTCCCTGGTGGCTCAAACGCTAGAGAATCTGCTTGCAGTGCAGGAGACCGGGGTTTGATCCCTAGGTTGGGAAGATCCCCTGGAGAAGAAAATGGCAACCCACTCCAGTACTCTTGCCTGGAGAATCCCACGGACAGAGGAACCTGGCGGGCTACTGTCCATGGGGTCTCAAAAAGTCGGACATGACTAACAATGTCTATTTCAGCCTCACGAAAATCCTGCAAGGCTGGGTAGTGACAAGACCAAGACTAGCATCTCCAGTGTATCGACCAGAAACAGAAGGCAGAGAGGTACATGATAGTTTAGCTTCACACAGCTAGTACGTGGACTAGCCCAGGTCTCTTGGCTGCTAGTTCCACTGCTATGTCTTGAATAGAGGGACAAATACCATGCAGGTCTCTGCCGCTGGCTGGTCACAGATGCCCGGTATGTCCCTTGTCCCTCCATGGGAGCCCTTCTTGGCAGGAGTTTGCCTCAGAGAGTTCAGGATCAGGCAGGAGGGCCTCCCTGCCTAGAATCCCTCCTTGGTCCCCTGCTGGCTGCAGAATCCTGTTACCAGGGAACAAAACCTGCAGTTCTCCTAATCAGGGCACAGGCCCTGTGGGAGAGAGTGTCCAGTGACCGCCACTCACCCTCTCAGAACCTTCTGGAAGGTGAGTTTTGCCCGGGGCGGGGGAGAGGTGGGGAGCTGGCTGGAAACTGAACCCTCTGAGGGCACCTCCTGTGAAGGGTGATACCCCTGGGCCTCAGTCTCCCCACCCTGCACCCCCTTCTTTCTTCTTCCAAATGACTCAGGATACAGAAAATCTCGGGGTTACAAGTTTTCTTCTTCTTCCTCTTCTTGATCCATTTCTCCCAAGATCCCCAGCCTTCTCTGCCCCACTCTCCTCCCTTCCCTTTCTCATCACCTCCCGCAATCCCCACCCTTTCCCCTTCTTTTCTTTCCAATTTGCCTCTTTCAGGAAGAACACCCAGCTGTCGCCAGGGGTCCCCATGGCTTGCTTGTATTCCTGACCTATCCCCACCCCTGCCTCCCTGAGCTGATAGAAAAATACAACAGACTTAACTTTAAGGAAGATGCTCTTCATTTGTGCGTATGTGTGTGAGAGAGAGAGAAGGGTGGGGGAGACATTGTGTGTCAAGTCTCTTCAGTCGTGTCCGACTCTTTGCGACCCCACGGACTGTAGCCCACCAGGCTCCTCTGTCCATGGGATTCTCCAGGCAAGAATACTGGAGTGGGTTGCTATGCCTTTCTCCAGGGGATCTTCCCGACCCAGGGATGGAATCTTTGAGGGGGAGGCAGAGGTGGACTCTTTCCTGGGGATCTGGAATCTTCTGATTTGTGGGGTCAGACCCAGAGGACAGGTTGCCAGGTTTGCCCCCAAGAAGCAGATCAAGTTTCCCTGGGGAGGGAAAAATCCTCTGGAGGTGGTTAGCCACCTCCCCACCCCAAAGGGCCCTGAGTGTGCGCGTGTATGTGTTCTAATGAAGGGGAGAGACTGCAGGGACCGTGTGTGCGCGCGCCACGTGAGAAACTGCGATGTGTGCGTGAGAACTGTGTGTGTCCCCCACACAAGTGTGAGTTTGTGTTCCAGGAGGAGGCAGCAGTGTATTGGGGGGAGGTGCATCCTTCTAGCCCCTTGTATCCCACAAGCAGCCCCAGCATGGCCACCGCCCCTCACTCCTGCAGCCTCCAGCACACGCTCGCGTGAGCCTTCATCCTGGGAGCAGCCCTTACAGATACACTGGGGAACACACGCGTCCTCCTCCCCGGGCCATACCAGCGGCCTCTTGGAGCCTGAGTTCGCGGGGAAAACCGGGTGGGGTGGGGGCAGGACTCGAGCCAGGTCACCAATGAAGCCGGTTCCCTCCCGGCACCTGCCTAGCCCCTCCCCCGCCAGGTCCCCACCGTCCGGTCCCCCCGGGCTGGCCTCCATCCCGACTCTGGACTGCGGGCAGTGGCGGGACCCCGGAAGAGAGGGGCCGGCGGGCATGTAGGGGGCCGAGCCGAGAGGCTGGGACGGGCGGGAGGAGGGAGGCCCCGGGGGGAGGAGGGAGGAGGGCCGAGGGCGGCGAGCTGGAGCCGGCAGGCGGCGGGAGCCCGGGCGAGCCGCGTCGCTCGGGTGCGCGGTCTCCATGGCAGTCCTGGGCGCAGCCCGAGGTAAGGCGACCCCGGCCCGCTCCCCCGCGGGCCTCTCCCCTCTCTCCCCGCAGCCCCCCGCCCCCCCGCCCCCACCGGCTCCTTTCCCCTCCGGGCGGCCCCTCCTCCCCGGCCACCTGCTGTCTCTGCCCTGGAGACCGCGGTGGGTGGCAGGCAGGAGGGAGGAGCCGTCCGACCTTACCCCTTCACCCCGAAGGGCAAGGGACCCCTGTCCGCCCCGGTGTCCCTTCGCACGCCCTCCCACCTTCCTCTGATTTCTCTCCGTCCTTCACCTCCTCTGTCTGTCCTTCACATCCTTCCTGCCTGGCTCCCTCTCTGAGTCCCCGCTGTTTCTTCCCGAGCCCACCCTCTGGGCCTGGGTGGGGGTGGGTGGGAAGGGGTCCAAGGCTGTCGCGGAGGGTGCGGGGGGGGGGGCTCTCCTGACCAATTCCCTCTATCTTCCTCTGGCTGGCCATTGCCATGGCAACTAGGGTGTACTGGGCTCCCAGGGAAGACAAAGGTGGGGGATGGACGAAGGACCTCTGGGGGAGGGGGCAAGGGTCTAAAAGTGTACAGGAAACAGACCTTCCACTGCTGCAGCCCATTTTTATTCGGTTTACCCCAAAGCCGCTATGCCCATCTTTCCTGCCTCCACTCTTTCCAGGGTTTCCTCTTAGTCTCCTCGCGGGGGTTCAGTAAGCTCAGAGTCAACACATCCAGAACACCTTCCTTACCATTAGAGTTAAACGGAGGCTCCGGGCAGGGGAGGAATGAGTGGGGGTCCACGGGTGGGGGGAGTCCGAACCTTATTGAACCCTTATTGAACACCGGGCTTTTCTTCTCAGCCTCCCTCCCCTCTGCTCCCTCCCTCCACCCACCCCCGCCTCTCCAGGGGTCTCTCGTTTTCTTCTATTTTCAGATACTATCACTTTGCCCCCTCTTTTTCTCTCTTCTGCTTAAACTCTCCTCCTTCTCCCTGGTTCCCCCCTTTCCATTTCTGGATGCTTCTGATGTCAGCGGTTTCCCTGCCTTTGGGTTCCCTAACCACCCCCCCTCAGTCCCTGCCTCCTTTCTCCCGTCTTCCCAGATCCCTGGTGAGTGGGAGGGTGATCGTGCAGGCTTGGGGAGATGGGGCTGAGCATCAGGACCCCTGGATCCAGGAGTCTGGAAAGCGGGGGAGAGGCCGTACACCCTATCCCAGTTTCCCATGAGCCCTCGGGAAGAAACAAGTCGTGCTTGCCACGGCCGACGTGGCTCTGGGGAGAGACTCGGGGATGTGAAGATAGCGGTTGAGTAGTATTGAGCAGAGGACAGAAAGAGGGACCTGAGGGAGGGAAAATGGCTGACGGTGGATGGGAGATGGGAAGTCAGAATACCTTCTTTCCTGGAGGTCTGGAAGGCAGGGCTCTTATCCGTGTGGAGTGTTGGAGCTCTTATCTGTGGAGGGGGTTAGGGCAGGAGAGTGTTCTGAACGACCTGTGACCCGGAGTAACCAGTCGTTTCTATAATTTCAAGAGAAGAGGGGATTCAGAGCGACTTGGAGACCAGCCCAGGCTCTGCCCCTTCCACACCTCATCTCTCCCTTGCAGTGAGTCCAGGAGGCTGAGCACCACCCCCAGGATCCTTGGGGGCATCTAGAAGACCTCAAGTGGTCAAGAACCAGAGGAAGAAGGGAGCTGGAAGTCCTGGCATGAGGACCGGGGCTCCCCAGCCAGTTTCCTAGTGGGGGAGCTATCAGCTTGTCTCCCCGTTAACGACAAGGATACTTCTGGAAGGGCCCCACCCAAAATGGAGGCTGAGGACCACCTCTGCTGACCCTCAGTCTCCTTCCCCGCCCTCCCGCCGGACCTCAGCTGGGTCAGTCATGCAATGCTGAGCAAGAGGGGTGGCCTAGGGGCGGCCCACCTCACTCTGGGGCAAGGACTGTGGGCGTCATGGGGGTGCGTGTGAGCGGGGCTCCTGGGTGAGACCCAGCCCCCACCCCCAGGAGTTCAAGGGGGGTGGGGGGACTGAGGAAGGATGGCTCGGGGCGGGGCGGGGGCAGAGGAGGCCTCCCTCCGCTCGAACGCGCTGTCCTGGCTGGCCTGCGGGCTGCTGGCGCTGCTGGCCAACGCCTGGATCATCCTTAGCATCTCAGCCAAGCAGCAGAAGCACAAGCCACTAGAGCTGCTGCTCTGCTTCCTGGCGGGCACGCACATCCTCATGGCGGCCGTGCCCCTCACCACCTTCGCTGTGGTGCAGCTGCGGCGCCAGGCCTCCTCCGACTATGACTGGAACGAGAGCATCTGCAAGGTCTTCGTGTCCACCTACTACACGCTGGCCCTGGCCACCTGCTTTACCGTGGCCTCCCTCTCCTACCACCGCATGTGGATGGTGCGTTGGCCCGTCAACTACCGCCTCAGCAACGCCAAGAAGCAGGCACTGCACGCCGTCATGGGCATCTGGATGGTCAGCTTCATCCTCTCCACCCTGCCCTCCATCGGCTGGCACAACAATGGCGAGCGCTACTACGCCCGCGGCTGCCAGTTCATTGTCTCCAAGATCGGCCTGGGCTTTGGCGTCTGCTTCAGCCTCCTGCTGCTTGGGGGCATCGTCATGGGGCTGGTCTGTGTGGCCATCACCTTCTACCAGACGCTGTGGGCCCGGCCCCGGAGGGCTCGGCAGGCCCGGAGAGCGGGGGGTGGGGGTGGGGCCAGGGGGGGTGGGCCAGGGGGCTTGGGTACCCGTCCAGCCTTCGAGGTGCCAGCCATCGTGGTGGAGGATGCCCGGGGGAAGCGGCGGTCCTCGCTGGATGGCTCTGAGTCAGCCAAGACATCTCTGCAGGTCACCAACTTGGTCAGCGCCATCGTCTTTCTCTATGACTCCCTCACAGGGGTACCCATCTTGGTGAGACTGGGGCTCCCTCAAACCCACTCTCTCTCTGATATCCAGACCCCAGCATGATCACCTGACCTCTGACTCCATCAGCCACACAAGCAGCTCCATCATTCATCTTCTCATCTACTCAGCCCCGCTGTGAGCCCCCGTCTCCATTGTCCATCTCATCTCCTAGTTCCCACTATCCCCAGCTCCATAGCGTGTTCTCCAGTGACCAGTACTCAACTCCATCACCTGTGCTCTGTCCATCACCCTGTCCTCTGGCTTCATCATCTATCTTGCAGGGCCACTATTCAGCCCCCCAGAACTATCAACCCAGCTGTTAGGCTCCTTGCTGCACCCCTGAATTCCCTCTGGATGCAATAGGGTCCTGAGCATCCTGGGTGGCAGCCCCACAGAGCTCACCCCACCCAACCCTCAGCTTTCTGCACCCCTGGGTGTATGTGCTCAGTTGCTCAATTGTGTCCTACTCTTTGCGACCCCATGGAGTGCAGCCTGCCAGGCTTCTCTGTCCATGGGATTCTCCAGCCAAGAGTACTGGAGTGGGTTGCCATGCCCTCCTCCAGGGGATCTTCCACACCCAGGGATCGAACTCATGTCTTTTACATCCCCTGCATTGGCAGGCGAGTTCTTTACCACTAGTACCACCTGGGAAGCCCTGTGCATCCCCCTTCTAGTCCTTATTCCTGAATTTCAACTTGTCTTCAAGTTTCCTACACACCTCTGCTCCTCCTCTCTAGACCCCTGGGCTTTCTCTCTGGAACACTCTCCGGATCTTCCTCCCACTCGGTTCATCCATCTTCACTCCAACTTTGCTCTGTGCTCATCCTATGTGATCTGGGCCATCCCTTCCTGACTTCCTACCTCTCCCCTCCCCCAGCTGCACTAGGATGTGGGGTCTGGGGTCGAGGAGGAGCCACTTCGGCTCTGGGCCCTCACCCGGCGCCCTTCCCCTTCCTCCTGCCAGGTGGTGAGTTTCTTTTCCCTGAAGTCGGACTCGGCTCCCCCCTGGATGGTGCTCGCTGTGCTGTGGTGCTCCATGGCACAGACGCTGCTGCTGCCGTCCTTCATCTGGTCCTGCGAGCGCTACCGCGCTGACGTGCGCACGGTGTGGGAGCAGTGCGTGGCTATCATGTCCGAGGAAGACGGCGAAGACGGTCAGAGGAGGGGCTGGGCTTTCGCTTTGCCTCGGCATCGGCTCTCTTTCCTGCCCTTTTCTACCAGCTCACCTCGGGGGTGGGGAGGGGGCTGCTCTGGAGTGCCCCCTGCTGGACAGAACCTGCGGTTTCCTCTGGATGGACTGATTCCCTCTCCCCAAGCATCTCCCCATGCCCACCCACTGATTCCTCCACTCTACTCCCCCTGGAAGCCCACACTACCCAGCTCTGCCTCCACCAGGCAGAGAGACTGAGAAACAGTCTAGAGTCCTAACACAGCCATAAAGGAAGGCTGTGGAACCAAGAGGAAGCTAAGCCTCCCTCCGGAGACTTCCCAACTTCAGGGAGAGCGCCTGGGGGTGGGTAACTATTTCAAGTAAGCATGTCTGTGTGTATGAATCACTAGAGATTCAGCACTGAACGCAACAGACACTAGCCACTCTTGCTTCTTCTTGGAGCTCACAGACTAATGGAAACAGGAGGATTCTCTGGGGAGCTTCTCAGGGAGTGGGAGCTCTTAAAGGGGGTGGGGAGGTGGGCATTCCCTGCCTCGAACCACTCTGCCCTTTTTCTCTTCTAGATGGGGGCTGTGATGACTATGCAGATGGCCGAGTGTGCAAAGTTCGCTTTGATGCCAACGGGGCCACAGGGCCAGGGGGCAGGGACCCCACCCAAGTAAAGTTGCTACCTGGACGGCACATGCTCTTTCCCCCTCTCGAGAGGGTCCACTACTTACAGGTACGGGACCCAGCAGTACATGTCCCGTTCTGGGCATCCCCTCACTACTTTTCTCCAGTCTGTTATCCCTCACACCCCTCCCTCATTGCCTAGCCCTGGCCTGCAATGCATGGACGAGGAGGTGGGAGGAGGTGGAAGGAAGGCCTGGTTAGGGTGGTTCCCCATCAGTCAGACCACTCTGAACCAGGTTGCCCCTCAGAGGATGTTTTGCAAAAGTTTAGGGAGTAGAGCCACCTTGCAGGGTCCCCACTTTGGTCCCCTCTTTGTCCCCGCAGTGCTTCAGGGTCTATTTGCTCCTTTCCCTAGGTACCTCTGTCCCGCCGTCTCTCCCACGATGAGACCAACATCTTCTCTACTCCTCGGGCACCAGGCTCCTTCCTGCACAAGTGGTCCTCCTCTGATGACATCCGGGTCCTCCCAGCCCAGAGCCGGGCCCTCGGGGGCCCCCCTGAACACCTGGGACCAAGGCAGAGGCTGGAGGACGAGGAGGATGAGGAGGAGGCTGGAGGCGGGGGGCTGGCCACCCTCCGCCAGTTCCTGGAGGGTGGGGTTCTAGGCTCAGGTGGGGGACCCCCACGGGGTCCAGGCTTCTTCCGAGAGGAGATCACCACCTTCATCGATGAGACACCTCTGCCTTCTCCAGCCGCCTCGCCGGGGCCCTCTCCTCGCCGGCCCAGGCCTCTGGGGGTCTCACCCCGCCGACTCTCCCTGGGGTCCCCTGATAGCCGAGCCATTGGACTTCCTTTGGGGCTCAGTGCCGGGCGACGCTGCTCCCTGACAGGAGGCGAAGGGAGCACAAAAGCTTGGGGAGGATCCTGGGGCCCAGGGAACCCCATCTTCCCCCAGCTGACCCTGTGAGCCCAAGTGGGCCTGCTGGACTCAGAGAAGGGGGCCTGGGTGGGGAACACCTCTTTCCATTCCTGAGCCTTCAGACTCTGGGGAGATGGGCGGGAACCGGGGCCCAGGAACGCCGGCTGGCTCCCATCCCAGTCACCAGATACCTGCCTCACCTGCCATCCTCCCTAGCAAAATGTATTAAAGTCGAAGTGTTACCATGGAAACCTGTGTGTCCAGTGTGCTGTGGTGGCAGAGGGGATGGTCAGAGGCTTCGGTGGGTGTCCCTGTCATAAAGGACAAAATAGAGCAGGGGTAGTGGACGGAGGCCCAGAAATACACCCGGAGAGAGACAAGTATGCAGACAGTCACAGAGATGGGCTTCTGGGAGCATCTTGGGCTGGGGTGGAGGGGCACGGGGATACACTTGAGTTTGCTGGTGTGAGGTGTGAAGGATCTTTGTTGAGATCTGTGAAGGTGGTTTTAGAGGTTGTCTCTCTCTTCCACGGGCTTTCCTTGTGGCTCAGAACATAAAGAATCTGCCTGCAATGCAGAAGACAGAGTTTGATCCCTGGGTCGGGAAGATACCCTGGAGAAGGAAATGGCAACCCACTCCAGTATTCTGGCCTGGAGAATCCCATGGACAGAGGAGCCTGGCGGGCCACATTGCATGCCTCAGCTCTCCTCCTTTTCCCAAATGTGTATGCGCCCACTTTCTGGGCAGGAAAACGTTTGAGCAGACTTGGTGTCAGGCCTGGAGTTTACCCTCCGCCCTGCAGCATTCTAAAGCTCTTTTTCTTCTACAAGTGTGGGTGGGTGTGCGGGAGGCTTCCACCCTCCTTTTCCTGGGCCCAGAGTGGAGGGGAGCCCAGTCCATCATAGCGATTCCCGTAGGATGGGCCCCCGAGTTTGGAGTCAGGGGTCCTAAGAGGCTCCTCAGGCCTGCTCCAGGTCCGGCTTCTGCCCTGTTCTCTCCACCGTCTGTTTCTCGCTGGACGCCACCCAGCTTGACCTAAAGCCCACGTTCTCCACGTTCTGCCGCAGCCGCGGGCGTCCTCTGACTCCAGTCTCTCTCTCACCCCGGCCTCTCCGGGCTGGGGCTCGGGCGCATCAGCTCCCGGCGGCGCTCCTCCCTTCTCCCCTCCCTCCTCCCCATCCCTCCTTCCTTTCCCCTCCCTCTTCCTTTCCCCTTTTCCTCCCTCTCGCTCTCGGCTCCCGCAGTTCCCTCCTGCAGCCGGCCGGCGGCTCTGGCACGATGCTCCGGCCCCTCCGGTGGCTGCTGCTCCTGTTGCTCCTGCCTCCCCCGGGGTCCCCCGAGCCCCCCGGCCTGGCCCCGCCGTGCCCAGGGGCGCCTCCCCAGGCCCCCGACTTGCTCTACGCAGACGGGCTGCGCGCCTACGCGGCGGGGGCCTGGGCGCCGGCGGTGGCGCTGCTGCGGGAAGCGCTGCGGAGCCGGGCGGCGCTGGGCCGCGTGCGGCGGGATTGCGGGGCGCACTGCGGGGCCGAGCCGGGGGTCTCGCTCCCCGCCGCCCCGGGGCCCGACTCCGGGCCGGGGGCCTGGGAGCCGCTGCTCCTCCGCGCGGCGCTGCGGCGCGCAGAGTGCCTGACCCAGTGCGGGGCGCGGAGGCTGGGCCCCGGGGGCGCGGCGCGGCTCCGGGTGGGGAGCGCGGTCCGGGACGCCTTCCGCCGGCGGGAGCCCTACAACTACCTGCAGAGGGCTTACTACCAGGTGCGTGGCCCGGCCCGGGCCCGGGGTCCTCCTCCAGCTTCCAGGAAGGGCCGGCGAGCAAACGCCGGGACTCGGGTGCGGCTGTGTGGTCAAGACCTCGCCTTTGGAGTCGGTCCTGGCAAACCGGGACCAGTACCTACAGAGTGGGGCACGGCCTCGGGAGGGTGGGAGCAAAGTTGGAAGTGGGTGGAAGCCTACCGAAGATGGAGGGCAGGGGCCTGGAGTTCTAGGAAGTCTTACTGAGACCTACGTGGAGTGACAGCGCCTCTTCCCAGGAATGAAGGGGGGCGGAGACAGGGGCGAGAGACGCAGCTGGAGAGAGGGAACTGGGGGGCGGTTAGCGGGTGAGCGCGAGCCTTCGCTTGGGGCAGGAGGGAGCTTTGGGAAAGAAAGAGCAGGTGGGCAAGGTTGAGGGCTCTGGTGTCCGGTCGTGGGACCCTGCCCAGCTACCGGTGTGGTAGCTGTTGCCTACTAACGCCTACGTGGCCGGGGAAGGGGGGCGCCGGTCACACACACCTCAGCTCAGGGTCCTAGAGACCTGCGGCTTTTGCTGGCGGCTAGGGTCACCCCTACATACCCACCTTGCGTGGCCATCACTTCTGCCTTGTCTCTCCAGTGAGGTCCCTCTGCCCACACCCCACCCACTCCAGTCTTTGAGACCCCCTTTCGGTGGCTACCAGACTCCTGAGAGTCCCCAATTACTGGGGGTCTGGAGGTTGGGTGGTGGGCAGCTTTCACCTACCAGTCTTCCAGAAGGCTAGGGTGGGGATGTTGGGGAGGGGCAGACTCTGACACCCCTACCCTGGGGGCTGACTCCCCCATCCCTCCCGTGCCTCAGCTGAAGAAGCTGGACTTGGCAGCAGCCGCTGCGCATACCTTCTTTGTGGCAAACCCAGCACACCTGCAGATGCGGGAGGACATGGCTAAGTACAGACGGATGTCAGGGGTTAGGCCCCAGAGCTTCCGGGACCTGGAGACGCCCCCATATTGGGTGAGACCCTCAGCTTGACCCCAGCCCACCCCCCCAGCCTTTGACTGATGGGATACATAGGCCTCGCCCGGCTGTACACTGTACTGGGCATCAAGAAATCCGGGTATGTCCTCTGTGACCCTGATGGGAGGGTCCCTCTCTGGGACCTAGTTTTCTTCCTGAGATTCGCAGTCTCATGTGCTAACATTCGGATTCTCAGGCCTTCCCTGTATTCCCCAAGGTGACCTGAGACCTGGAGTCCAGGCCCCCAGTGAGGCCAATGCCCCTCCCCTTCTTTCTGTCTCCCAATCTATCTTGGCACCCTCCACCCCCGCCCCCAGGATCTTGGGTGACTGACCTCTCCCCTCCCCAACAGGCAGCCTTTGACACCGGCCTGGAACATCTTGGGCGCCAGGAGGCAGGCCTGGCACTGCCCTGGCTGGAGGAGGCCCTGCAGGAGAGCCTGGCCCAGGTGGAGAGCTGCCGGGCTGGCTGTGAGGGGCCGGAGGAACAGGAGAGGGAGGCAGAGGAGGAGGAGGGGACCGGGAGCCAGGGGGGCCTGTATGAGGCCATCGCAGGTAAGGGGCTGGAGTGTGGGGGGCAGGGATCACGGTGTGGTGGGGCGGGGGGAGGTATATCACTAGCTGAATCCCCCTTGTGTCCCCCACAGGGCACTGGACCCGTGTCCTGCAATGCCGGCAGCGCTGTGTGGGGGATGTGGCCACGCGTCCTGGTCGCAGCCTCCCTGTTCCGGACTTCCTTCCCACCCAGCTGAGGCGGCTGCACGAGGCCCACGCTCAGGGTCAGTGGGGGGGAAGGGTGAGCCCCAGGTGGGTGGACTGGGGCTGGGACCCGGAGAATGAAGGCCTGTCTCTGATGGTACCCGGAGGTCCACCTCTCCATCCTTCCATCTATCTCTGCATCTGAGTAGGTCGGGACTCCCTGGGGACCATAACCTCGGAGGACTCTGGCTCTCCATTGTGGGAAGCTTGGGAGCTGGGTCACAGGGCTCCTTCTGTCCTCGCTGCTTCTCACTTTCCTTTCTTCTCTCCTCTCTTCCTCCCCTCTGAACTCTGCCCATACAGCCCAGGTATGTTCCAGGAAGCTTTGGAAAGAAGCAATGGATGAGCCTGTCTGCCGGGTGGGATGGGTCACTGGGAGACCACCTTTTTCTGCTCTGCCTCTGTCCCCTGGCTCTTGGCCCTGCCCAGGGATGACTGGGGTGCTTGGTCTCTGGGCTGCACCCCCAAGCTGTTGCTCTGTCCCCAGTGGGGAATCTGTCCCAGGCTATGGAGAATGTCCTGAGCTTCCTGCTCTTCTACCCAGAGGATGAGGCTGCCAAGACAGCTCTGGACCGGTACCAGGCCCAGCTGGGGGAGCCAAGACCTGGCCTCGGGCCCAGAGAGGTACCCCCTACTCACTTACCCTGTTGATGTGTGCTAAGTTGCTCAGTCATGTCTGACTCTTTGGGACCCCATGGACTGTAGCCCACCAGGCTCCTCTGTCCATGGGATTTCCAGGGCAATAACACTGGAGTAGGTGGCCATTCCCTTCTCCAGCTCACCCTGTGAGGTCGTCCTAAATCAGACAAATACAGTGGAAAAGTCACCTGGACCCACCCCCCCATTCTGGCCAAAGGCGACCCAAAGTCCAGCATCTGGCCTTGTCTCCATTCCCTGCTCCCCAATTCAGGCTATCTTTCTTTTTTTCTTAACTTATTTCAGCTGTACTTGGTCTCATGTGGCCCACAGGCTCATCTCCTTGGCACATTGGTTTTCTCCAGTTGGTGCACGCCTTCTCTTGTTGCAGTGTGTAGGCTTAGTTGCCCTGTGGCTTGGGGGATCTTAGTTCCCTGACCAGGGATCGAACCCATGTCCTCTGCATTGGAAGGTGGTTTCTTTTTTTAGCAGAAACATTACTGACAATGGTTCACATAGTCAAAGTGAAGTGAAAGTGAATCACTTAATTGTGTCCCACTCTTTGCGACCCCACTGACTGTACAGTCCATGGAATTCTCCAGGCCAGAATACTGGAGTGGTAGCCTTTCCCTTATCCAGGGGATCTTCTTAACCCAGGGATCGAAACCAGGTCTCCTGCATTGCAGGTGGATTCTTTACCAACTGAGCTATCAGGGAAGCCTTCCCGTATAGTCAAAGTTATGGTTTTTCCAGTAGTCATGTATGGTTTTGGAAGTTGGACCATGAACAAAGCTGAACACCGAAGAATTGATGCTTTCGTACTGTGATGCTGGAGAATACTCCTGAGAGTCCCTTGGACTGCAAGGAGATCCAACCAGTCGATCCTAAAAGAAGTTAGTCCTGGATAGTCATTGGAAGGACTGATGCTGAAGCTGAAGCTCCAATACCTTGGCCACCTGATTCAAAGAACTGACTCACTGGAAAAGACCCTGATGCTGGGAAGGATTGAAGGCAGGAGGAGAAGGGGATGACAGAGGACAAGATGGTTAGATGGCATCACTGACTCAGTGGACATAAGTCTGAGCAGGGTCTGGGGGTTGGTGACGGACAAGGAAGCCTGGCGGGCTGCAGTCCATGGCATCACAAAAGAGTTGGACATGACTGAGCAACTGAACTGAACTGGGTTGTTTGTTTGTTTATTTATTTATTTTGGCTGTGCTGATTGCTGCATGGGCTTTGGATGGAACCTGTGTCTCCTCATTGGCAGGCAGATTTTTTGTTGTTGTTGTTAAGATTTTTTTTTTTTAATGTGGACAGTTTTTTTTTTTTTTAAGCCTTTATTGAATTTGTTACAGTCTTGTTTCTATTTTATGATTTTTGCATTTTGGCTGCAAGGCATGTGAGATCTGAGTTTCCCAACTAGGAACTGAATCCTCACTCCCTGTATCAGAAGGCAAAGTCTTAACTACTGGACCACCAGGGAAGTCCCCTGGCTCTACTTCTGAGTCCAAGCCAGCCTTCTTCCCTTAAACTCACCCCTGCTTGCCCCAACCTGTGCACAAGTGGGCACGTGTGTGTACACACACACACACACAACCCCCAGTCTGAGCTCGGAGACCCTAACTGCCAAGGGAGGAGGGTTGGACAGAGCGGCAGGACCAGGGTTGGGGAGCCTGTGGGCTGCCCTGCTCTCTTCCAGCCTTAACTCTCCCCGTCCCGCTGTCCACTCCTGCTGTCCCCAGGACATCCAGCGCTTCGTCCTTCGATCCCTGGGGGAGAAGAGACAGCTGTACTATGCCGTGGAGCACCTGGGGGCCAGCTTCAAGGATCCCGTGAGTGACCCCGCTTCTCCCCCTGGCCGCCCTCAGGAGGGGGACAGCAGCAGTGCCCTACGGGAGGTGCCACGTCCCTCCTCAACAGCACATCTCATTTCTCCACAACCCCATGAGGCTTGGAGAGGACTCTGTGCCCCAGGGTCACAGGCAGCTTTGGGATCACACAGGCCTAGGTGTTGGTCTCTCTGCCGCAGACAAGCTCTGGACCTTCGCTCGCTCGGCCTCAACTTCCCTGTAAAATGGGAGCACCATACTTACAGCTCTGTTGAAGCCGTGTCACTTGCTACGAAGTACAGGAAAGTCTGCTGCTGGTTTTCGTACTCTTCTTTCTGTGGTAGTTTTGAGGGGAAACTGAAAGGCAGAGATTATTCTCCCTAGTGCTCCAGCGTCAGGCAGGCTCCCCCAGCCTTCTTGCTATCTTGCTGTTTTTGAAGCCGGTATTTCCTAACTGGGAGAAAAGGGGCTGTCCCTACTCTGCCCGGTAGGTGTCGCTAGCATCCCTGAGTCATGGCCATCAGAGATGTTTGCAGACATCGCCCTGTCCCCTAACGGACAAGTCTGGGCACCGTCGCTTAAATCCCAATCCTGTCTTTATGGGCTGTGTGACCTTGGGCATGTTACTTTATGTCTTTGTGTCTCAGAGCCCTCAACTGCAAAATGGGCACATTAATACAACCTGTTTGATAAGACTATTGTAAACTTTAAATGATAAACTCCACATCTGTATAGAAAGCTCTTCCCTGGTGGCTCAGATGGTAAAGCATTTGCCTGCAACGCAAGAGACTCGGGTTCCATCTCTGGGTGGGGAAGATCCCCTGAAGAAGGGAGTGGCAACCCACTCCAGTATTCTTGCCTGGAGAATCCCATGGACAGAGGAATCTGGCAGGCTACAGTCCATGGGGTCGCAGAGTCGGACATGACTGAGCGACTAACACACATATAAAGCTCTTAAAAAAGCACCTGGCAAACAGTGCTTTGTAAGTTGTTGTTATTATTATTGCGGTGTTTGGCCCAGTGCCCATGGCTCCTGACAATGAGTCCAGGGCTTCCCCATCTCCACCTTCCCCTCTGGAAGCAGGAGGACTTGAGTATGGTAGCCCATGGTCTACCATCAAGGACTCAGAGGTGGACTTGGCAGGTGATGGTTCTTTTCCTGACCATCCCAGGACCCCTGGACCCCAGCTGCCTTCATCCCTGAGGCCCTCAGAGAAAAGCTCAGGTAGGAGGTGCCTTGTGGTAGGAGGGGCGTGGCCTGGGTGGGAGGGGCGTGGCCTGGGTGGAAGGTAAGGGGAGGAGTCCTGGGAGGCGGGGTCTGAGAAGATGGGTCTGGACTGGCCTGTGTTCACTGAGCATGTTTCTCACCCCTGAGAGAGGATCAGGAGAAGAGGCCGTGGGACGATGAGCCTCCACAACCGAAGCCCCTGACTCACTGGAAGGGTGAGTTCCTGGGACAGCAGGAGGTAGGAGCCTGGAAGGGGCTGGGTCTGCCCTCGGGGGACCATCAACCCCCTGCCCTGTCCCTCCCCCGCAGATGTCCTCCTCATGGAGGGAGTAACCCTGACCCAGGACGCGAGGCAGCTGAACGGGTCGGAGCGAGCCGTGCTGGACGGGCTGCTCACCCCGGCCGAGTGTGGGGTGCTGCTGCAGCTGGCCAAGGTGAGAGGACCTGTAAGGAGGTGGCACAGTGCTACTGGAGGAGCCTCAGGCACAGCTGCCTGCCCCCTTGCTCTTGGCCTGTCCCCCCCTCGCCACCCTCCCCACTCCCCTGCCCTCTCAGACCCTCCAGTGGGGACTGCTGAGGTTCTCTCCCTCCAGAGGACAAGTTCCTTTCCCTCTCAACTTAACGAACATGGGGCTTCCCCAATGACAGCTCAGCCGGTAAAGAATCCACCTGCAATGCAGAAGACACAGGAGGTGCAGGGTCAATCCCTGGAAAAAGCCCCTGGAGGAGGAAGTGGCACCCCACTCCAGTATTCTTGCGTGGAGAATCCCATGGACAGAGAAGCCTGGTGGATTACAGTCCAAAGGGTAGCAAAGAGTTGGACATGACTGAGCGACTAAGCTGACATGGCATAGCTGTCATGGGCTGGACATTTTACAGAAGTTTGCTAGAAACTGATAGGAAGAACAAAACAAAAACTGTAAATGCATCAAAAAGGGTGGGTGTGCAGGTGAAGATGCCTTTGTTGGCTGAGAGCTTAGTTATTGGCTCTGCACACACACAGGCTGCTTCTCCATCATCACGTCTCTCCTAGATGGGGCTAAATGATCTGTATTCACCAGGTTGAGTCTGCCAATATATGAAACTTCAGTCTCACTCTGGGTTTGTTCCTCTCTGAGTCCCTGGTGTGTACTGGAAGTACCCAGGTTCCAGGGAGAGGCAGATAAACACAGACTGTACATTTGGGAACTCAGTGTACAGAGAAGGCATCAGGCATGGAGACATAATCACAGCAGGTGGTGAGTTTGATAAAAGATGTACTCATCCAATTAGAAGCACCAAGATGAAAGTCACAGAAGAATTCCTGGAAGGGGTGGCATTTGAGCTTCATCTTAAGCATGAGTTAACCAGACAGCATGAGTTGCCAACATCCGTTGGATCATAGAAAAAGCAAGAGAATTCCAGAAAAACATCTACTTCTGCTTTGTTGGTTATGCTAAAGCCTTTGACTGTGGAGAAACAACAGCACACTGTGGAAAATTCTTAAAGAGATGAGAACACCAGACCACCTCACCTGCCTCCTGAGAAACCTGTATGCAGGTCCAGAAGCAAAATTTAGAACCAGACGTGGAACAATGGACTGGTTCAAAACTGGGAAAGGAGTACATCAAGGGTGTATATTGTCACCCTGCTTATTTAACTTCTTTGCAGAGTGCATCATGTGAAATGGCGGGATGGATGAAGCACAAGCCAGAATCAAGATTGTCGAGAGAAATATCAATAACCTCAGATATGCCAGTGACACAACCCTTATGGCAAAAAGCAAAGAGTAACTAAAGAGCCTCTTATGGGGACTTCCCTGGTGGTCCAATGGCTAAGACTTCGTGCTCCCAGTGCAGGGGGACCGGGTTCTATCCCTGCTGCAAGTAAGAGTTCATGTGCGGCAATGAAAGATCCTGAGTGTTGCAACTAAGACCCGGCTCAGTAAAATAAATAAGTAAATAAAATATTAAAAAAATAAAGAGCCCCTTATGATGATGAAAGAGTAGAGTGAAAAAGCTGGCTTAAAACTCAACATTCAGAAAATGAAGATCACGGCATCTGGTCCCATCACCTCATGGCAAATAGATGGGGAAACAATGGAAACAGTGACAGACTTTATTTTCTTGGGCTCCCAAATCACTGCAGATGGTGACTGCAGCCATGAAATTAAAAGATGCTCCTTGGAGGAAAAGCTATGACAAACCTAGGTGGCATATTAAAAAAGCAGAGACATTACTTTGCCAGCAAAGGTCGGTCTAGTCAAAGCTATGGTTTTTGCAGTAGTCATGTATGGATGTGAGAGTTGGACCATAAAGAAGGCTGAGCACTGAAGTATTGATGCTTTTGAACTGTGGTGCTGGAGAAGACTCCTGAGAGTCCCTTGGACTTCAAGGTGAAAGAGTAGAGTGAAAGTGTAGAGTTGATCCAACCAGTCAATCCTAAAAGAAGTTAGTCCTGGATATTCATTGGAAGGACTGTTGCTGAAGCTAAAGCTCCAATACTTTGGCCACCTGATCCAAAGAACTGACTCACTGGAAAAGACCCTGATGCTGGGAAAGATTGAAGGCAGGAGGAGAAGGGAACAACAGAGGACAAGATGGTTGGATGGCATCACCGACTCAATGAACATGACTTTGAGCAAACTCTGGGAGATAGTGAAGGACAGGGAAGCCTGGCGTGCTGCAGTCCATGGGGCTGCAAAGAGTCAGACTGGACTGAGCGACTGAACAACAGCAACAACAACCAGATAGAGAAGGGAGGAAAATCAGGCTGCCGGGAAGAAAAATGAGGGGGCGGGGTTTGGGAACTGGAGTGGAGCACAGGAGTTCAGAGCATGGGCATGCCCAGCAGGAATTACCTGTGAGGTCTTGGGCCATGTATTTCAACATCTGTGAGCCTCGTTTCCTCCTCTACAAAACAGGGCTAAACACAGTGGTTTTGTTGTAGGGCTGTTATGAGGATTAAATGAGTCAGTACATGGTAAAGCTCTTGGAAGAATGTGCAAATACTCAGTATGAGCTGTTGCTATTATCATCAGGCTGTGTATTATCCAGGGGCAGGAATGGGGAGGAGGCGCGGGTTGAGAGATGGGTGAGGACCTCTGTACCCTGCCAAGGAGTTTGGGCTCTCTTTGTAGATGGTGGACAGTTTACTGAAGGATTTAAGGAGGTGTGGATTGTTGTCTTCTGCAGAACTCCAAAGTGCAGGGTCTGGAGACTTCGTCCTATAGGACCGGGAGCGCCCTCTAGTGGCAGCACAGAGAATGCAATGGAACAGGGAAGTGAGGAGGAGCTTAGGGGTGACAGCCCTAGGATAGGTCTCATTTCAAGGCAGTGAAGACGAGGACAGATGAGAAATATTTAGAAACTCAAAGAAAGAGAATTTAAGGACTAAATCAATGTGTGTATGTGGGGGTGCTCAGTCTTGTCCAACCTTTTGGGACCCCATGGAGCCACCAGGCTCCTTTGTCCATGGGGTTGTCCAGGCAAGAATACTGGAGTGGGTTGCCATTTCCTCCTCCAGGGGATCTTCCTGACCCAGGGACTGAACCTACATCTCTTATGTCTCCTGCATTGGCAGGCGAGTTCTTTATCACTAGCGCCTCAGAGGAAATCTATGTGAGTGATGAAGAATGAACTCAAGGGGAACTCCCCAGTATCAGCTATCCCCTAACCTCTGCCAGGGCGCTTGCAAGGTTGTAACTCTGCTTTAATTTTCCATGTGATACATCACTGTCTGAATTGACTTGGTTTGTTTATCTCAAAATATGAAGCCCATAGTAGCAGGGACTTTTCATGTTCACAGTTGAGTCCCCAGTGCCCAGAACAGTGCCTGGCACATGGGGCTCAATGCCTACTGAATGGATGGATGAATGAATGAAAGCTTGAAATGAAAGCTCTGAGAGGCTTAAATGGCCTCTCAGAGATGAGGCTTATGTATGGGGTAACTAGACAGTGGTACTTTGAGCTTCAAAAAGCAGACTGAATAGAAAAAAGAAAGAAAAAGCAGACTGAAGAGGTGTCAGTAAAGGGTGATGAGAGTTGTGGAGGCAGCTGGGGAATTTGGAGTCAGCATCAAGGGTTCCCACATTCTCCAAGAGTGTGTCAGGTGAGAAGGGATGGGAGAGAGATGTGTTGGCTGGTGCCATGTCCCCACTTCAGGTCCGCGAAGACCCGGCCCAACTGTCAAACCTCTGGCCAGGGTCTTGC
Source organism: Bos javanicus (assembly GCF_032452875.1). NCBI lineage: Eukaryota > Metazoa > Chordata > Mammalia > Artiodactyla > Bovidae > Bos > Bos javanicus. The sequence continues at coordinate 104,062,315 of NC_083872.1, read as the reverse complement.
TCCAGAAAGACTCCTCTGTTCTCAGCCCGTCAGAACGAGCGTTTGAGCCCTTCCTGCCCCTTTCCCTGCTGTCCTGACCTCCCGGAGGCCCTTCCCCACTGTAGGAAGCCCTCCAGAGTCCTATGCACAGTCCCCTTGGCCAGTGGGGTTCCAGATGTTTACCAGGAGTGACCACTCAGACATGGAATTAGTCATTCTCTGGAAGGGGCAGCAGCTCAGAGAACCGCAGGAGCTTCCAGCCTCTTCCAGGGACTGGCTGGTTGGAGGGAGGGCTGTGTAGCCCTGTGAGGTGGGCGGTAGCCCAGGTCTGGGCAGGGTGACCCCACAGCCAACTCCCTCTCTGCTTAGGATGCAGCTGAGGCTGGAGCCAGGTCTGGCTATCGGGGTCGCCGCTCCCCACACACCCCCCACGAACGCTTTGAGGGGCTCACGGTGCTCAAGGCCGCACAGGTAGGAGGAGACACGGAACTGGAGAAGAGGGCTGGTCTCTCTGCCTGTGGAGGGCTCTTCTGGGACTCAGAGTTCTTGGCCCAGGACTGATGGAGGGGGCTCCCCACTGAGGGACCCAGGTTGCTGTCACAGAGACAATGGAAAGAGTGGTCTGGGCTGGGTTGATGGGCAGCTGCAAGCCCCAAACCGTGGGTGGAGTGCAGTGGAGGTGGGGTAGGGGCTGGGACCAGCCTTGCCACATCTCCCCTTCCCCACCCTTTATTCTCTGCCGCAGCTGGCCCGGGCTGGGGCGGTGGGCAGTCAGGGTGCCCAGCTGCTCCTGGAGGTGAGCGAGCGGGTGCGGAGCCTAACCCAGGCCTACTTCTCCCCGGACCGGCCCCTGCATCTCTCCTTCACCCACCTGGTGTGCCGGAGCGCCATAGAAGGTAACCGCCAGGGCCCCCCACCTCAGGGCCCCTCAGGGCCCTGCACACCCTCAGTACCCCTGCTGTGTGGGTTTCCATCTTCACTGCAGGAGGACTGACTCCCCTGCCCAGCGGGGGCTCAGCTGTGACCCTGGATCTGTAGGGTGGGTGTGGGTGGGCGCCCACCAGGCCCTTGGCTTCCCAGGGGAGCAGGCGCAGCGCATGGACCTGAGCCACCCGGTGCATGCCGACAACTGTGTCCTGGATCCTGACACCGGGGAGTGCTGGCGGGAGCCCCCAGCCTACACCTACCGAGACTACAGGTGGGCGGCCCTCCAGGGGTTGGGCAGGGTGCCTGGCTGGGGTCTCACTGCCTGCCTCCTGTCTTCCTCTCTCCCCAGTGGACTCCTCTACCTCAACGATGACTTCCAGGGTGGGGACCTGTTCTTCACGGAGCCCAACGCCCTCACAGTCACGGTAACTGATGGGAAGCGGGGCAGGGGCAGGGCCGGGCGGGGAGGGGAGCAGGGAGCCCAGCCATAGGCTGGGGATTCAAAACAGAGGGTGCCCAGAGGCAAATGCTGGGAAACGGCAGGGGCCACCTTTGTTGTTGTTGTTTAGTCGCCAAGTTGTGTCCGACTCTTTGTGACGCCATGGACTGCAGCAGGCCAGGCTTCCCTGTCCTTCACTATCTCCCGGAGTTTGCTTAAACTTATGTTCATTGAGTCAACCCTCTCCTTTCCGGCTTCTGCAGCATCTCCCCACTCTTGTCTGTTCAGGGGCTCTCCTAGCCCCTCCCAGGAGACCTCCAAGGGGCCCCTCCAGGCCCTGCCTTCAGTGATCACCTCACTTCCTATAGGAGGGCAGGTGAGGGACTTCCCTGGTTGGTCCTGTGGCTGAGACTCTGTGCCCCCAATGCAGGAGGCCCTGCTTCGATCCCTGGTCGGGGAACTAGATTCTGCATGCTGCAACTGAAAAATCCCGTGTGTTGTAACTAAAACCCGGTACAGCCAAATAAATAAATAATAAATAACTAAATAAATAATAAAAAAACTCAAAAATAAATAAATAAAGGAGGGCGGCTGAAGCACAGGACTCTAAGCCTCTACTCCAGGTAGAAGCTCAGGTCTAGGACCAGCAGAAGGACCGGAGCAGTGATTTTTCATTGTGCATTGCTCTGCCTTATCCGTTTAGCTTCTTCTCTGCTCACCACCACCAGCTCCCCATCATCCAATCCCTCTCTGGGGTGGAAAATGTCCCCAAGACCCTGATGCCCAGAACCCAGAGTCTGGTTGGGCAGAGGGTAGGCAGGAGAAGCAGGGCACAGGGGCAGACAGAGTCCCTTCTCCTTTTGCCTCCAACTCCTCCAGCCTCCAGTCTGGCATTCAGTGCTCCCAAGTGGAGGCCTGGTTGCCACTTGCCCCAAGATAGTCCCTGAACTACGGAGGGGACGCAGTGGGCAAGAAAGCTTCCACTGTCTGAGCCCCAACCCCGTCCTGCTCCAGGGAGTCAGGGTCAAGGTCTCTGAAGACCTCTCCCTGGAGCTGAATCTGCCATCCACCCCCCCAACCCCAGGCACAGGTTCGTCCTCGCTGCGGCCGCCTCGTGGCCTTCAGCTCAGGCGTGGAGAATCCCCACGGTGTGTGGGCCGTGACACGCGGGCGGCGCTGTGCCCTGGCACTGTGGCACACCTGGGCCCCTGAGCACAGGGAGCAGGTGAGCAGGCGGTGGGGCTTGGCACCCTGGCGGGCGAGGGGCGGGGCTGAGATAACCCAGGGAGAGTCCTGGGAGAGGGCGGATGCTGGTGGGGGGAAATCAGCCTCGACCCTCCTCCTCACTCTCCAGGAGTGGATGGAAGCCAAAGAGCTGCTGCGGGGGCCAGAGAAGGATGAAGGAGAAGATGTGGCCAGCAGGGACCCGGGCCCAGAACCCCCCAGCCGCAGGCTTCCGCGGCTCCAGGACAAGGCTGGGAAGCCGCCTCGCATTCGAGAGGAGTTGTGAGGGGGCTGGCCCAGATCCTTGGGGATATGGCCACTTGACTTGTGGAGGGTCTGCCTTAATGCCGGGGACCTTTGGGAAGCCCCCGTGTGACCACCGCAGTACAGCGAGCCCTCCATCCCTGTACCCTGCCATCTTGGGGATCACCAGGGCCGTGCAACCCTGAACTCAGAGGACCCTTTACAGACTTAGCCTGGGGACTGGCCTGGGGACTGGCCTGGGCCCAGCCAGGATGGACCTCCAGGCCTAGGACAGACAGAAGATGGGCAAGGCCGAAGTGGAAAGAACTGGCAGGGGGTAGGGCCCGAGCGGGTGCTGTAAATGAGGAAGATGAGAGAGAGGGTCGCCCCCGCCTGCCTTCCTCAGCCTGTCAATAAAGATCCTGACCATCCCTCTGCTGGGGCCAGTCAAGTGTATCGTGGTTTCCATGGTGGTTGGAGGTGGGAGACGCTGTGGCTGGCCTGGCAGGAGACAGGTATCCTGGGCCTCCCGGAGATGGGCCCCTCCAGCCCGTGATTTGTCAGGGAAATCTCAACCACCTGCCTCCCTTATGCAAATGAACCCTGACCCCTGACAGCTGCTCCCGGGCCTCTTATTCTAAGCCAGCGTCTTCCCTCTCTGAGCTTGGCTGAGACCTAGGGCAGCCTGATCCCTTTGCTTCTTGCCTTCACGGCCCCAGCAGAGTCCCACGAGTCGTGAGGACCCAACACCAGATGCGAGCAGCGCATGGGCTTGCTCTCCACTGCCGTCCTCTGCACCCAAGGCTGGGCCAGGCCCATCCGTTCCTCCTCTTTGGGTCTCCTCCTCCCAACCCCCCAGGATCAGCCCCCGGGGGCAGCTGGTTGGGGTTTGTCCTGAAGAAGGATTATCCAGATCAGTGCCTTCTAATCTCAGCTCCTGCCTGTACCTCCCCACGGCCACCATAGCCCTCTTCCCCACCACCCTGAGCTCGGGAGCACTACTTGGGGTGTTGACAATGGGCCATTTCTCCCGCTCGCTCTCTGGCTCCTGGGCTGGTTGCTAGGTAGGCCCTGATGGTGAGGATCATCACCATGCGATGGGGGGCCAGGCCTGTGGGGGGACCCTGGAGCATGGTCGGGCTGCTCCTTTGCCCCCTCCCAGACCCAACCCTTAATCCTCACAGCTTTGCTCTAATCCCGTGGGGCCTGATGCTCTGCTCTCTGCCTGGAGAGGGACTGGCCAGGGAAGCATCCCACCCCTCCTCCCTCCAGGGCTTGTTGCGGGTGCGGGGGGGTGGCGCTGTGCCCCGCTGTAGCCCCACACTCCTGCTCCCACCCTCCCTGGGCTGGGCCTAGGCCTTCTACAAGCCACACACCTCCCTCCCCATCCTCTGCCCCCACCACCGCCACCCGCTGCCACCCGCCAGCTGATTTCATTTGCCTGACAGTCGTCATTGGCCCTACCCTTCCCTGTCTGCACCCCCCCGCACCCCCCGCCAAGTGGGGCCAGGCCAGGCCAGCTCCTCTGGCAGCAGAGCTGGGGCAGGTGACGGGCGGGTGTCGCAGCTGAGGGAGCCAGGAGGCGCCTGGGGACCAGAGCTGGAAGCTTAAAGTCAGAGCCCAAGTAAGAGGGGCTGGCCTGGCTCTGCCTTCTGGGGCTGGGGGCTGCGGGGGGTGTGGGGGAGGCCCGGGACTCCAGATGTGGAGGGGCTGGCAGGGGAGGCGGTGCAGATCACCCAGTCCTGGCCCAATGTGGGGAGGGGGCTCCAGCCCCCCATGAGGAGTCTGGTGTGGACATGACGAACACAAATGTGGCCTGGTGCGGGTTCCCCTACACACACCCTGTGTCCCCGGCAGGAGACTAAGGAGCCACCCCTCAAGCCGTCCGCCATGGGGGAGATGGAACAGTTGCGGCAGGAAGCGGAGCAGCTCAAGAAGCAGATCGCAGTAACCCCACAACCCTCCATCCCACCAGGGGACATGGGAAAACCAGGAACCGAGTGTGGCTCCCGGGGGAAGGGCTGGCTTCACCCTGACTGACATCTCAGAGATCCCTGACCTGGAAGTGGCCAGAGACTTCCTGAACTTGGAGCTCAGATTTGAGATGTACCCCCCACCCCTCAAAACCCTAGAGCCCCAAACCCACCCACCTAGACACCTGCGCACACACCCTGCCCCTACCCACGCCCATGTCTGCTTTCCCCCTCAGGATGCCAGGAAAGCCTGTGCCGACACTACCCTGGCAGAGGTGAGCCCCCGCCACCCCCCGACAGGGCCAGAAGGGAGGGATGGAAGGGAGGGGATGGCGTGGGAGCCCCCTGACCAGCCACAGCTTGGCGTCCAAGCTCCAGTACAGTGCGTCCTTGGAATGAGGAACGACATGAATTAATTCATTCAACATTTTGTGAGGTCTGCTATGGGCCAGGCCCGGAGTAGGAGACCAGGGAGGCAGACGCTGTCCTCATCCACAAAACAAGAGCGCCAACCCCTCCTGGCTGGCTGGCCAGGATGAAGAGGACTAGGGCTGTTAAACCAGAAGCCTTGGAGACTAGTTGTTGTTGTTTAGTCGCTCAGTCCTGTCTGACTCTTTTGCGACCCTGTGGACTGTAGCCAGCGAGGCTCCTTTGTCCATGGCACTCTCCAGGCAAGAATACTGCCATTTCCTTCTCCAGGGGATCTTCCCAATCCAGGGATTGAACCTGCATGTCCTGTGTGTGCAGGTGGATTCTTTACCACTGAGAAAAGCCCAGACAAGACTCTTAATTACGAGCTGACTGATAGTGCACTTTTTCAGTCCTGGATGCATTTTCCCCCCACATTTTGACATCCTGGAAATTGAGATGCACCCAACAATGATCCTTACAGTTATAATCGGTAGCACTTTTTCTTTCTTAGTGATCCATAAAAGAATGGTTCTTCTTGGAGCTGGTGCCATCTTAGATTGAATTAAATGTTAATAATAAGGGTAAACATTTACTGAACATGAGCCAGGCACTGGGCTAAGTTGCTTAAATACATAATTTCATTTAATTTTCCTGACAACTCCATAAGTCTGGTGCTAAAAACTTCCTTCATTTTACAGATGGAAAAGGGGGCTCAGAGAGGTTAAGTAACTTGCCTGAGATAACAAAGCAAATAAATGGCAAGTCAGGTCTTTTGACTCTGGAGCCCCAGTCTAACGTCTAGAAGGTCAAAGGAGCCTCAGGGGCATAGGACCCCAAGTTTCAGGAGGGTGCAGTTCAGTGCCATGGTGCTGCTCTGGATACCACTTAGCCCTGGCCGAGCAGCCGCCACGGGTGAGGGCAGGCTCCTAGCGGCTGGGTTCGACCAAACGTGTGCATATCATCCCAAGTCCGTATATGGTGGACTCACATTGGCAGTGTGAATTGGTCAAGGTGGGGGTGTTTACGTGATGGAACCCCCCTTCCCCTTCGCCTCCACCCAGGAGAGGTGGTGGTTAAACCCTTAGCCACACACCCTGGCCTTGCCCATGTCTGTCTCTACACTTCTCAGCCCTCAGTCGGGCTGGAGGCCCAACTTCAAGCTGGGCATGGAACAGAAGCTCACACACAATCCTGGCTCAGACGCTGACGTGTAGGCATGCACCCTGCTCACCCTGATTTCTTTATTTTTATCTGCTGTGTGGCGTGTAGGATCCTAGTTCCCCAACCAGGGATTGAACCCATGGTGCCTGCATTTGGAGCACAGAGTCCTAACCACGCACAGGGAGGTCCACTCCTCCTGACTTCTGACACCCCCTTTCAGCTTCCCTGGTGGCTCAGATGGTAAAGAATCTACCTGCAATGCAGGAGATGTGGATTCAGTTCCTGTGTGGGGAAGATCCCCCGGAGAAGGGAATGGCAAACCACTCCAGTATTCTTGCCTGGAGAGTTCCATGGACAGAGGAGCATGGCGGGCTACAGTCCATGGGGTCGCAAATAGTTGGACACAACTGAGCAACTGAGCTAACTAACTTCCTGCAGCTGGTGTCTGGCCTCGAAGTCGTGGGACGCGTGCAGATGCGGACACGGCGGACCTTAAGGGGACACCTGGCCAAGATCTACGCCATGCACTGGGCCACCGACTCTAAGTGAGGCTTAAGAGGCCTGGGCCAGGGGGTGGGGGCGGGTTAGGGGGAGACGGGCAGAAAAGGAGGGTTGGGAGACACGTGTGTCTCTCCTCTGCCCAGGCTGTTGGTAAGCGCCTCGCAAGATGGAAAGCTGATCGTGTGGGACACATACACCACCAACAAGGTACCAGGCCAGCCCACGGCCCCGCTGTCACCCGCCTTCCTGGGGGCATCCCACGCCCTTCCTGTGCCCCCCACCTGGGAGCTCAGCCCAGGCCCCTGCTACCCCACCCCTGCAGGTCCACGCCATCCCGCTGCGCTCCTCCTGGGTCATGACCTGTGCCTACGCCCCGTCAGGGAACTTCGTGGCCTGTGGGGGGCTGGACAACATGTGTTCCATCTACAGCCTCAAATCCCGGGAGGGCAACGTCAAGGTCAGCCGGGAGCTGTCGGCTCACACAGGTGAGCGAGAGGCAGAGGGTACCTGCGGGTTGTGCCTGGCAGCCAGGGCCCTGTCCTAACCGCCTCCACCCCTTGACCTAGGTTATCTCTCCTGCTGCCGTTTCCTGGACGACAACAACATCGTGACCAGCTCCGGGGACACCACGTGGTGAGGCCCGGGCGCCCGTGGGTGCGATGGCTGGGGAGGCGCCTCTGTGCCGGCCTCGCTGGGTGACAGCGTGTCCCCCCACCCTGCAGTGCCCTGTGGGACATCGAGACTGGGCAGCAGAAGACTGTGTTTGTGGGGCACACGGGGGACTGCATGAGCCTGGCCGTGTCCCCTGACTTCAGACTCTTCATCTCGGGGGCCTGTGATGCCAGCGCCAAGCTCTGGGACGTGCGGGAGGGGACCTGCCGGCAGACTTTCACCGGCCACGAGTCGGACATCAACGCTATCTGCGTGAGCCCCCCCTGTGCTTCAGTGCCCTCCGGGGACCACCTCCCCACCCCACCCCCAACTCAGCCTTCATCCCCTCCCCCGGCCCCCTGCCCCTTTCCTTCTGACTTTTCACTTTAAAATAATTTCACCCACAGAAAAGTTGCAAGAATAACAGAAACAGTTCCCGTCTGCCCTTCACCCATAGTCACTGTCACCTCTTTGCCACATAGGCTTTTTGGTTCCCTCTCTGTAGAGGGAGGGAGGGAGGGATGGACAGACACACAGACACACACCCATCTTAATGTAGGTATAAATACTCTTGGTTATTAATTTTTTCCCTGGGTTCTTTGACAATAAGTTGCAGACCTCACCCTCCTTTAGCCCTTGAATACTTCAGTGTATTGGAGAAGGAAGTGGCAACCTACTCCAGTATTCTTGCCTGGAGAATCCCATGGAAAGAGGAGCCTGGTGGGCTATGGTCCCTTGGGTCGCAAAGTTGGACACTACTGAAGTGACTTAGCATATACACACTTCAATATATACTTCCTAAAATCAAGGCCATTCTCTTCCATAGTCATAGTCCAATTCTTCTTTTTTTTAACTTTTATAAACTTCTATTATTATGTTGTGATTTTTATTTTTATTTTATTGCCGCATGACTTGCAGGATCTTAGTTCCCCCATGCCCCCTGCAGTGGAAGAACAGAGTCCTAACGCCCAGACCACTAGGGAATTCCTGGCAGTCTAATTCTCAAAATCAGGAAGTTTAAATTGATGCAATACTAGTCTACAGTCTGTATTCCAATTTCACCAGTTATCTCCAAAATAGCAATGTTTTCTCTGTCCACGAACATGTGTCGCATTTCCTTGCCTTGTCTTTTCAGTTTCTTTTAAACTGGAAACCTTTTTTGCCCTTTTCCTGTCTTTGGTGACATTGACACTTTGGACGCGTACAGGCCAGTTTTCTGTAGACTTTCCCTCCGTCGGGTTATGAGACGTTTCCTGAGGCTGAGATTCAGGATATGCTTGTGTACTTGGTCCTGTGCTGACACACTGATCCAGGGCCTGGAGATGCTGGCGTCTGGGACAGCCTCCACCCTTCTGACAATGTGACCGTGGGCACGCTGCCCACCCACCCTCAGCCCCGTGCTGTCCCCTGCCGTGTGGCAGTACTGTGGAGCCAGGGAGGGTGTAGGGAGCCCGGCTGCAGCTGGCAGGCCACAGAAGGGATGGAGCAGGAGCCAGAGAGGCCGAGGGAACTGGCCTGGAGCAGGGAGAGGGCAGGAGAGGTCGAGTGCTGCCCAGGTCTGAGTCCTGACCCTCACCAACCCCCCACCCCGACCCCGGCCACCTGTATCTGCAGTTCTTCCCCAATGGAGAGGCCATCTGCACGGGCTCAGACGATGCCTCCTGCCGCCTGTTTGACTTGCGGGCCGACCAGGAGCTGACCACCTACTCCCACGAGAGCATCATCTGCGGCATCACGTCTGTGGCCTTCTCGCTCAGCGGCCGCCTGCTCTTCGCGGGCTACGACGACTTCAACTGCAATGTGTGGGACTCCATGAAGTGCGAGCGCGTGGGTAAGAGCCCGCCCGCCGTGGCCACCTGGGCTCCCCTGTGGGCACCCTCTCACTGCTGCTCCCTCATTACTGGCTGACTCTGAGCTCTGCCCCTAGAGCCAGTCCCTTTGGTTCCCAGTCCAGAACCATCTCCTCTCAAAGCGAAGTTGCTCTAAGTGGCCCTTCGCCACGGCTCACTGCTGCAGCTGCTCCCCGCCAGAGGAGCTCCTTCCGGTCACCCCCAGACCTGTAGACCTGGGCCGTCCAGTCAGGGCTGGGTTTCAGGGGCCTCCACGGAAGGGAAGGGCCACCTTGGGGATTTTGCAGTGACAAGAGTCCAGGGGATGGGATGTGACTGGAGGGCCCTGACCCCACCCTGGGTGCTTCTCTGGGACTGGCCTGGTCTGAAGTTGAATCGGATAGTGTGGCTTCCTCTCTTGGGAGAGGCTGGGTGCCCAGGGAAGAGAACACTGGCCAGAGAGTCAGGATCCAGACCTTAATTCCACTGCTTACTGTCCGAGTGCCCTTGGCCGAGTCACTCGTCTCAGGGCCTCAGTCTCCATTTGGAAGCCCTCCTCCCCCGTTTTCCCGGTCAAGGTGCCCTTGCTTTTCTCTCAGCAGCTGACACATGTCTAACCCTCCTGTCCCTCACCCACCCCAGATCCTGGAGGGGAGATTGGCCTCCAGGGAAACCCCGCCCCTTAGGACTAATCCGCTTTCCTCATTTAGTCAGATGCCCCACCCCCCTAACCTCTAACCCCGGCTCCCTAACACCCGCCAGGCTGACTCCTCTCCCTTTTTCTTAAGGCATCCTCTCTGGCCATGACAACAGGGTCAGCTGCCTGGGGGTCACAGCTGATGGGATGGCTGTGGCCACCGGTTCCTGGGACAGCTTCCTCAAAATCTGGAACTGAGGAGGCTGGACAAGGGGATGTAAAAGGCCATGAAGACACTCACTCAGCTGCCCCTGTCCTGCCCAGTTTAAGGTTTCTTTGAGCTTTTCTCTTCTACACCCCAGCTTTCCCCCTTTGAGGGCAGTGGGGAGTATGGGGAGCGTGCCTTTGGGAGGCAGCATCAGGGACTCGTGACGGGCAGGGAAACTGCCCCATCTCCTCCCAGGCCTCCCCTCTCCATGGTTCTGACAGCTTCTCCCTTCGTGAGCAAGGACAATGGACCCCCACCCCTCCCTAACCCTAACTTGGCAGGCCTAGCAGGCTTCGTGTCTGAGGCCGCAGGCCCTAGGATTCCTCCCCCAGAGCTACCACCTTGGTCTAGACCTGGTTGGCACAGGGTGCTCGGCCCCGTGACTATGGCTCTGACACAGCTGGGGTCCTGGCCCCCATGCTTTCTCCTTTGTCTGCCTTCTTGCCTCTCCTCAAGCATCTGCAATAAAGTGTAGCGCCTTGTATGTGTGTGATGTTTGTCTCCCACCCTCTCCTCTTCCGGAAAGACACAGGTCCCACTTAAGTAATGCAGTATTACAAGTGTGGTGATAGAGGTTGGGTACCAGATAGCTGCAGGCAGAAGGGAGAGTGGAGGCAGAAATTCAAGCCTCAGGGCCAAGGCCTGAGATGGGTCAGGAGGAGAAGGTGGCTGGGGTGGGGTGGGATCTGCACGACAGCTCAACACCGCCTGCCTTTGGTGTGTACAAGTGTGTTTGCACAGAAAGTTTATGTTGAGAAGGAATCAGATTACAAAAGGTCTATAGAAAGCTATAGGCAATGGGGAACAACTCAAGAGTTTCGAGCAGAGTAGTAATAATCAGTGATGCTTCTTGGGAACATCGCCCTCATAGTAGTGTAGAGGGATGAATTGGGGGCGGGGGAGCCCCGAGGGAATGGAGGTAAACAAGGCAGGAGGCAGGTGGCAAGACATGCAGGAGTGGCAGGACAGAGTAGGGAGGGAAGGGACGGGAAAGAGAGGAAGATATGGAATCACCAGGAGGAAGTGACCCAGGGCTAGGATATGGGATATTCGGAGGGGAAGATTTGAGATGATGGCCAAGGTTAGGGCTTGGCAACCGGGTGGAGAGTGCTGTCATTCACCCGGTGAGGGGAGGAGGAGTAACTCTGGGGGAAGAGCACACATTCAGCTTCAGACAAGTTGACTCTGAAGTGCCTCTGGGGCAGCCGGATGAAGGTGAGGGTTAGGTACAGAGACCTGGGTGTTACCAGAAATTGGGTGATGGACAGTTGAAGCCCCAGAAATGGGGGTAAGGGGTGGTGGTGGGATGAATTGGGAGATTGGGATTGACATATATACACTACTGTGTATAGGATCAAACCAGTCAATCCTAAAGGAAATCAACCCTGAATATTCGTTGAAAGGACTGATGGCTGAAGTTGAAGCTCCAATACTTTGGCCCCCTGATGTGAAGAGCTGACTTACTTTCCTTGATGCTGGGAAAGATTGAAGGTAGGAGGAAAAGGCAACGACAGAGGATGAGATGGTAGAATGGCATCACCGACTCAACGGACATGAGTTTGAGCAAATTCCAGTAAACAGCAAAGGACAGGGAAGCCTGGAGTGCTGCAGTCCATGGGATCGCAAAGAGTCAGACTTGAGTTAGCGACTGAACAACAGCAACAACAGCAATGTTAAAATGGATAACTAATGAGAACCTACTGTATAGCACAGGGAACTCCACTCAGTGCTCTGTGGTGACTTAAATTGTAAGAAAATCCAAGGAAGAGGGGATATATGTATATGTATGGCTGATTCACTTTGTTGCACAGCAGAAACTGACACAGCAGTGTAAAGCAACTACACTCCAATTTAAAAAAAAAAGGCCCCAGAAGTAAATATCCAGGGACAGCAAGAGGAAAGGGCCAAGGTCAGCACCCTGGGGAACCCTGGGATTTAGGGGAGGTGTGTAGATGAGGCTTGGAGGTGCCAGCATGGGGACAGTCAGGCCAGGGAACACAAGCCCCCTCCAGGCTTTCTGCAGACAGGAGGCCCAGTGCACAGTTCAGGCATAACACTTAAAAATATAACTTAAAATCACTTGCTTTAATACACAGAAGTACATCAGACACAAAGAAAACCAACGAAGCTCTGAGTCCCAGGGTTGGCAGTTTAGGGAGAGTTAAGAGAACGAACCTTTCCAGTCTCCCAGGGCAAGAAGGGGTGGGAGGACCCAGAACACGGCCAGGCTCTTGGGGAGTCTGGTGCTGGGGCCATGCACGGTCTAGTTCTCCACCAAAGGGAAGTGCCGGTTTTCCTTGTCATGACCCTGGCCTTGCTCCCATGCTCGTCCTCCACTTTTCAGAAGTCGTCCAGTTCCCAGAACGGCCCCTTCCTTTAGCTCCCTAAAGTTTTCACTCAGGGAAGGCTGCTTACCCTGCAAAAGGCATAGGGCAAGGTGAGGGAGGGCAGGAGGCTGTTCGGGGAGAGAAGACTGGGTGGGGAAAAGGCCCCCATCATTACTCTGGATTTCCTAGTAACAGCTTTCACCCGCTCGCCCTTTACCTGTCGTGGGGTCAGAGCCCCGGGGGAGTTGTCATCCTGCAGGACGGTGAGAGGAGACCTCCCTGGCACTTTGCTGTTTGCTTTCCGCCTGCTGCGCTTAGAACCTGTGCAGGAGACACAAGAGACACGAGTTTGATCCCTGGGTCAGGACGATCCCTTGGAGGAGGGCATGGCAACCACTCCAGTATCTTGCCTGGAGAATCCCATGGACAGAGGAGCCCAGCAGGCTACAGTCCACAGGGTCGAAAAGAGTCAGACACGACATAATTAACACACACACACATACACGCACAGGCACACACACATAGAAACTCAAGTGAGTAAGGAATTAAAACAAGCAGCCAAGGTTATGGGCTTTCAGGTTATTCCTCCTCTGTCCATCTGTGGACGTTATCCCAGAGTGCTCTTCCCCATCCTGTGCCCTTAGATTCTGTACCTGAAGATCGAGGAGTCTCGGGGTCTTGCAAGGGCTTGTCTGAGACCTGGCTGGCCACAGGCGTTTCTGAGGCATGTCCTGTTTTCTCCTTGGCAAACACCTGCTCAGCAGGGAGCTCAGTCTGGCTCCCAGGAGGCACCTGGTCTTCAACAGAAACCTGGGTGCCCAGAGGCAAGTCCAGTCGAGGAGATGAAGGTGTCTCTAGGGGCAGAATAGCTTCGGGGGGAAGGCTTAATTTGGGGTCTTCGGTCTCAAATACATCACTCAGTTGTTTCACCAGTGGACTTGGGGGATCTGGGGAGGGGAGAAGTGACATGAGATAGTGACCATCTGTCACAAATCATTCAGCAAGGAGGAAGGGATACATGGGCCTTAGGATTCGCGCCCTGGTCAGTGAGGGATTGGCGGAACAGAAGTCATTGAGAGACAGCCAAGTGTTGAGAAAAGAAAGACGTGGGTTCAAAGCAGGAGGATGACAGCATTGGGCCCAACACTTACCTCCGCTCGTCTTCATAGGTGTCCGTGCAATGCCAAGGGTAGGGGAGCGGGGATCTGAGTCCTGGACCAGCTTATGTCCCTCCACCTGCTCCCCTGCTGGCAGGCTTGGCTGTGGGGAGCTCTCTACCTATCAGGACCAAAGGCTAAAACGAGTCTGGGCCCTCAACTCTCCCTTCCCAGGTCTGTAGCCTTAGATCCATACTGCAGACGGGAATTGCAAAGGCCCTCAGATATTCAGCCTACTTCACCGGGATTGAGAATATGGAAAATAAGGCCTCAAAGGCGAGGGGTACTGGGGGAAGGGAGAGTTCTCTTAGATTAGGACTCTCTTAGGGACTCCGAAACCGAGACAGATTCGCTGCCTCCTCCATGCCACCCCTGTGTACCTGGATGGGAGTGCGCAGGATGCCGGCGCTGGGTGAACGGGGGTCCGCCACTCGAGCCAGAAGCTTGTTGTGCGGCGGAGGCCGCGCTGGAGTGACTGGGACGCTCTTAGCTGAGCCCATCGTAACCAGCAGAAATAGAATGGGGCAGGGCCCGGCCCAGGAGAGGAGGTTATGCCTGCAAGAAATGACTCAGGTCTCAGCCCTTACGGCGACCACGTTCGACCTTTGACTCCAGACCACCCGATCTCCCCCCGTTCCCCACTGAGAAACGGCCTGGCCGCCGGGCCAGAGGTCTCTGAGGGGATGATGACTAATACAGTAGACAAGGCAACTCCTTCAGGGCCTGCTGGGCCCTCTAAATTATTCACTAATTTACTCAAATCCCTTACCGGGCCCCAATTCCACCTCTGGGTTCAAAGTGGCTCAATCCTTAACTCCCGAAGCTGAGTTTCAAACTTCCCGCCACGCCCCTGCCCCGACCCTATTGGCTGAATCGATGCCGGCTCCTATAGGCCGTCCCTGTGAGTCCCGCCTCCAATGAAGGAAGCCATCGGGCTGCCTGAACGTCTATCATGGGTCCGTGGGGCCAATAGGCAGCGGCTTGACTCGCCGGGGTGACGCCTCCTTGCTAAGGGGACTTTTGTTCCGTACCTGGCTGCCGGTTGTGAGATTTTGCGGGATGCTAATCTTCGCGTAAGAGACCTTCGGTTTCAAATGAAGTGATTTTATTAAAAAATAGAATCATGAGTTAGTACGCTATTATTTACATATCCCGCTGGAGACGGAGTTACGAACATTTTTTTTTCTAAGGCCAGAAAGATAGTAATCCTCATTGGTCGACGTAGTTAGCAATCACTCAACACGAGCCCTCTCGAATCCCGCCTCATTGGATAGCCCCTTTTCAAATACCAAGACTACAGCTGCCCTTTAATTTTCCCACTGGTCAGGTCTCCCAGGAAAGTTTCTGGGATTGACTGGTTTAAACAACCATCAGTTTCTGCTCTTCAATAGAAGATACGCGAATGCACTGTAGGGTCCCAGAGTCTTGGCAGCAAAACTCCGGGGCCCACCTCGCTGTTCTACGTGCGCTTTGCCCTGGAGGAGTGGGATTGGCTCTTTCGACCATCGATTGCATTAGAAGCGCTTTTCATTGGCGATGGTCAAGAGGCGGGCAGAGGGCGGAGCACTAGCGGGCAGGCTCGGTCCAACTGCCATTCTCGCGCGTCTTCCCTTCGGCGCATGCCCCTAACGAGTGGTGCTCATTGGACGGAAGGGTAGGGGGGACTAGAAGCGGTGAGAACCGCTGTGTGTGGAGGAGCTGGTGCCGGTGTCATGGCGGAGCTGAGTGAGGAGGCGCTGCTGTCAGTATTACCGACGATCCGGGTCCCCAAGGCTGGAGACCGGGTCCACAAAGACGAGTGCGCCTTCTCCTTCGACACACCGGTAAGCCCATTCCCCACGCCCGCAGCGAGCACGACTTCCATCTCCCTGGTCATTCTGCCGGGGCCTGCAAGGCTTGGGCCACCGCCTCCCTGCGGTGCACCATGGGACTTGTAGTCTTCCACGCTACTCCTGCCGTTGCTTTGAATTCGTGCGAGCTGTCGTCTGACTACCACTCCCGAAAGCCACCGCGCCCTCCCCATCCGCTCCTCGTCTCGTGGAGTACTGTGGGGATTGTAGTCGCTCACTCCCCTCATTGACGTTCTAAGCTAGAGGCTCCACCCAGTTGCCGGACTACATCTCCCACGTGGACCCCTGCGAAAGCCTGGGAGTTGGCCTTGCCTGTCGCGCATGGCTCTCCGGGTTTTGTAGTCTCGTGTGGGAGGGATGGGGCGACCCCCCCCCCCCTACCACCCCGCTGTTCTGAGCCCGGGTTGGGGGTAGTAGGGTGGGGACTGCAGTTCCCAGGTGCCTAGTAGCCTGGAAGTGGCCTTGAAGAAGGCTGGTTCTGAGAAAGGCTGAGTTATAGAGCCTCCACCCATGGTTAATATGGTCAGGGGGCGGGGAGGTGGGTCATTGGGTGGGGGGTGGAGGAGGGGGGAAGAGGAGAGGAAAGCTCTAGTCGTTTCTCCTTTGAGGTGAATCATGGCCTCAACCCCCTTTCTTTCTCCCGTCCATCAGAGAGAGCAGAGGGAAACCTTTGAAAAGTATTCCCAGAGAGATGGTTTCTTTCGTGGGGGACACTAAGGCTTCTTTCCTATCCCACTCCCACTCCTGACTAGTTAGACAAAGCCACCACCCACACCGTGCTTCACGTTTGGCAGGCTCCACCCGGTACCTCCCTTCCTGCAGTTCTGCCTTCCTGTGACACCGTCAGGCAGACACAAGCCTCTAGCCAGGCCAGAGCCTGAACTGAGGGCAGCAGCCTGGCTGGGATCCGCCCCCCCGACCCCTCCCTCAAGCCGCTGTGGGCCCTGCCCAGGGTGTTCAGCCAGACCAACTCATGGCTGGGAAAACTGCAAGTCAGAGTGGAAAGGCTTCATTAATGCATCGCCAGTGCTGAGTATAGCAGGGTGATCTAAGGCCCATTTCAGGGTCATCACTGTGATTTGTGGGTTGCTTGGTTTGCTAGGCTTTGATCTGGGCCTCAGACAACCATGCTGCTTCTCTGAAGTCTAGCTTTGGCAGAACGTAAAGAGGACAGCTGCTCAGAGCAGAACTCTGGGGTTCCCAGTCCTTGGTGGAATCAGCATCTTTTATTGGCAACAGAGGAGTTTAATCACTGTAGAGCTCCCACAGGCCTCCCAGTTTATCAAGTGCATGGATGGTGAAGCGCTGTCTTTCTCAGGAAGAAAAGATTTTTTCCTTAATTATCAACAGATGGTAGAAGTCTCCCTTTCTATACTCCTGTCTCTCTCCTTAGTAATGGTTTGAATAATCCAAAAGGGGTTTTGATCTCTTTATACTTTTCTTTTCTCTTCCCTGTCAAGAGGTCTCCATTGGTTGGCTTTGGTAACCAACTTCTGGCATATTTGATTATCTTTAAATTGGGTTCATGGTAGAAAGAGTTTATGTGACATCCCTGATGAGAGATGCTCTATTTGTTCATAAATTTTGTAACCCGCACAGTTCTCAGGAGTGGTACAGAGCGATCTATGGGATGGAGAACTGCCCTATTTTTAATTCCCAGCAGAGAATTTTTCAAGGCCACTGAGGCTTTAATTCCAGAAAGAACATGCCTTGTTGTTGCTTGGATCTGAGAGAAGACTCTGTAGTCTCCAGGTTCCTTCTCCCCCTTCTCCAGCACCCTCTTCACAAGGGCACTGGTAGACTCGCTCAGGTTGGGGAAAGCCCATGTCCCCTCCTCTGCTGTGATTTACAGTGGACACTTGTCTTTTCCCTGGTTTCTTCCTGGGCAATGTATATTCTAGCTGTCTCAGAAAGTGTTGCTAGATTGTTCCAGAAGGGGAATGGCTTTGAAATTGGAGGTTGATGGGACCTCTTGGAGATTTGGTTATTGGCCGGGGAGGAGGGGGGCGGCGGGGGGCGGGGATGGGGTGGGAGAGGCATCCAGGTGGTGGCTGGAGAAGGCTAGGCTTCATGTCCTTGCCAGACGGGGTCCTGGTTCAGCTGTGAGCCCCAAGCAGCACATGGGTCCCTTGGAGCCAGCCTTTAGCAGGAAAGAGGAGATGAAACCAGTGTGGGCCAGGGTTTGATCACCTGGTAGAGTGAGGTAAAGGAAAGGTCTGATCTTGCTGGCAAGCCCAGGGGTTAAATGTCATGTTCAGATGCTAGTATCTCTTCTCCTCTAGTCTTGAAGGTTTGCTGAATCTTGGTGGTCAGGTGGGGTTGGTCATGGTTTCCTGGTTTAGGTTCAGTGTCTGACATGGAGTTCTTCCCAGGTCTGTAGTAGTTGATCCCGACTCACTCTGGATCTCAAGGCTCCAGGAAGGAGATCAAGGGAGTTCTTTGCGTTGACTGGAGGGCTTCAAAGAAGGAAGAGGAGTGGTGACTGACAGGCATTGCTCAGCCCTGGTGTCCTTGTTGGCCGTTGCCAAAGTCACAGGAGGATGGGGAGACTCTTAGCCATGTACCAGGTCCTGAAAGGCTAATAGGTGACTTGCCAGAGGCCACACAGTGTTTGAGGACAGACCTTGCTTCCGGAAGCCACCCATTTCTAACCCCAGGTCTTGCCTTCCCCTGGCCAAGCTTCATCCCGCCCATGTTTCTGCCCCTGCCTGTTGTCCTGCAGGAGTCTGAGGGTGGCCTCTACATCTGCATGAACACATTCCTGGGCTTTGGAAAACAGTATGTGGAGAGACATTTTAACAAGACTGGCCAGCGTGTCTACCTGCACCTCCGGCGGACCCGGCGCCCAGTAAGCAAGACCTGCTGCCCTCAGGCTCATCCTGCTGGGCCACCAGGTTGAATCTGTCTGTCCCGTCTTGACCTCCCAGGGGCCTCATTTCCGCCCCCCCCCCACCTGCTTTTGCTGGGGCCATTAAAACTCAGCACGTGTGATTTTTTTTTAGCTCCCTTCTCTTCTGAGATTAACCCACTCCATCCCCGTCCATCCATTGTCCGTTTGTCCCTTCCCTGGTGCTGGGGCTGATCGTGCCCTTCCTGCCTCACTGTAGAAAGAGGAAGATGCGACCGCAGGCACTGGAGACCCTCCCCGCAAGAAACCCACCCGACTGGCCATCGGTGAGCGTCACTGACATCCTGTTCTCTTCCCTGAGCTGGTCTTTGCTGCTCTCAGAGGTGCTAGGAAAGCCCCCAAAGGAGGGGCCTGGTCAGTGGCCCTGGGACCCTGGAGGGGGCAAGGTGAAGCACTGTATCAGAGGAGGGGAGTCCCCCTGCGGTGGTCATCCTACTCGCACTCCCTCCCCCATTACCCCACCCCACCGCCCCTGCTCCTTTCTTGTCTCACCAGGTGTCGAAGGCGGATTTGACCTCAACGAGGAGAAGTTTGAATACGATGAGGATGTAAAGATCGTCATTCTGCCGGATTACCTGGAAATAGCCCGGGATGGGCTGGGGGGACTGCCTGACATTGTCAGAGATCGGGTACAAATACCTTCCCACCCTACTGAAGATTCTGGGGCAGGCGGGGTCAGAGCAGCAGTGTGGTGGGCAAGCTCCAGGAAAGCTGAAGACCGAGGGGCGGGTGGGGCTGGGAACTGGGTCCCGCCTCTGACCCTCTGCTTCCCCCAGGTGACCAGCGCGGTGGAGGCCCTCCTATCAGCCGACTCAGCCTCCCGCAAGCAGGAGGTGCAGGCCTGGGATGGGGAAGTGCGACAGGTGTCTAAGCATGCCTTCAACCTCAAGCAGCTGGACAGCCCTGCTCGGATCCCTCCCTGGTGAGGCCTGCCCCTGCCCCCCAACCTTGGGGCATGACCTGCAGAGCAGGGGCGAGCGATCACCCTCCTGGAAGTCTGGAGGGAGAGAGGCTCAGGAGCAGAATAAGGAGGGAGACTCATGAGGAACTGGACTGGGGGAGGGGATGTCCCAAGGAGAGGAGATGAGAGAGGCCTTGGACCAGGGGGGAAGCTGCAGAGCCCCGTCTGCCCATCAACCGCTCCCGTAAACCGCTGACCTGTACTCGGCTCATTTTCTTCCCTGGGGTCAGTGGCTGGAAGTGCTCCAAGTGCGACATGCGGGAGAACCTGTGGCTCAACCTCACGGATGGCTCCATCCTGTGTGGCCGGCGCTACTTTGATGGCAGCGGGGGCAACAACCACGCTGTGGAGCACTTCCGGGAGACGGGCTACCCGCTGGCCGTCAAGCTGGGCACCATCACTCCCGACGGAGCTGGTACACCCCGCCCCCTCCACGTGGACATCACTGGGTCTGAACCACTACTCATTTCACATGACACGAACAAGGCATGAGTGCAGTCTCCTGATAAACAATGAAAATATTGCAGATGAAACAGAACTTTCAGATAGCCCCCCAAAACCCCAGTCCCCTTCCTAGTGGTGACCGTCATTCTCTTGTAAGTAAGAGAGTAAATCTTCTTCCAAACTCACTTCACTCTCGAACCTCCTCCTGCTGCGTGGAGACACAACCAGTTCCAGCCCTCACCCTGTTGACTGCATCTTCTCTGACAGCCAATCCAAGAAGGGCTCGAGGCCTCACTGACGCTTGAGGGAGCCAGGAGCGTTGCCCTCTGGGCTCATCCAGCTGTCCCACCAAGCCTCTCAGGGCAGGGGGTGGGCTTGGTGGTCGGGTGGGGGCTGAACTGCCCTCCCCCTACTCTGCTCCTGCCTCCCACACTAGATGTGTACTCGTATGACGAGGATGACATGGTCCTGGATCCCAACCTGGCTGAGCACCTGTCCCACTTTGGTATCGACATGCTGAAGATGCAGAAGGTGAGACCGCCCTCCGCTCAGATTCTCTCATCCCTGCCCGTCAGGCCTGCCCTCCTTGCCCAAGGCTGAGGGTGAGGCGACAAGGTGGGGAGAGATGCCACGGTAACCCCAGTTCCCAGGATTCGTGGGCTGCCTGTGAAAAGCCTTGTAGAATCATTTCATCATTCAGCAACTATTACTGAGCGCCTACTGTGTGCTGGTCACTCTGAATGAGGCAGGGGTGGTCCTTGGCTTGTAGGCTTCTACCAGGTGAGACGCAGGCGTCCCTTGTCTGCTTGTGCAGCAGGGAATGACCATGACTGTGCGCAGTTTCTAGCAGGGGTCGCCGGGCCCAGGGGACCGAGGAAGCAATGCTGGGATGGGGATCTGAGTGAGAAGGGGTGGCTTCAGGGTGGAGGAACATTTCAGCTAGGGGATGTCATGTTCGTTTCATCCCCTCATGTGGGCGGAGGCCTGTTGCCTGATGGGCCCCTGGACGGTTGGTTGCCTGTGGCCTTCCAGAACTTGCACTGGGGGATGCCCAATAGGCCTTCCATGTCTGGGTCCATAATTCATCACGTTCCAGGCTCTCTCCAGCTGGCTCTCATCCTAGACTATGTTTTAGAACATAAAGGACACAGGTCTAGGGCTTCCCTGGTGGTCCAGTGGCCAAAAGCCCGTGCTTCCAGTGCAGAGGGCCTGGGTTCCATCCCAGGTCAGGAAAGTAGATTCCACATGCCCCAGCTAAGACCTGGCTCAGCTAAATTAAAAAGAAAAAAAGACGCAGGTCTGAAGTGCCTCCTCCTGTGCAGACGGACAAGACGATGACGGAGCTGGAGATAGACATGAACCAGCGCATCGGCGAGTGGGAGCTGATCCAGGAGTCGGCGGTGCCGCTCAAGCCGCTGTCCGGGCCCGGCTACACCGGCATCCGCAACCTGGGCAACAGCTGCTACCTCAACTCGGTGGTCCAGGTGCTCTTCAGCATCCCCGACTTCCAGAGGAAGTGAGTCCTCCTTACCCCCGCCACCAGCCCCCGCCCCCAGGCCCTCTCTCCGCAGCCAGGCCCCTGGCTCTGTGCCCTGACCCCCAGCTCTCTCCTAGCGGCCAGCCTCTGGGCGCCCACCTCTGGTGCCCTCAGGACCTCTGTTCTAGCTCTGTCTTGGTTCTTGGTACATGCCAGGGAGCAGGTTGTGAAGTTGTTTATATACGAGCCCACTGGTAGGGCCAGATGCTCAGTCCCAGGGCTCTTCCAGGCCTCCTGATGGGCTCAAGGGCCAACAGGTGCTCTTTATTTTGGGCCAGTGACATCAGATGAGCACCTAATGGGGTAGAGGGGAGGGCTGGGACATGGAGACAGAAGAAAGGCAAGTTAGGGTTAGGGAAGTGAGCATCCTGTCTAAATAGGAAGGCCTGAGACACATGTGAAAATTTAGAACATATTGACACGTTCTATTCAAAGAATATGAACTGTATTTATCCTTCTGAGTGTCTTCTCCCATCCCGTAGCTCCGTCTCGGGGCAGAGGCTTGTGTACCCTGCATGCTGACCGGTTTGGGAAGGGGAGGGAAGGCGTGTTGCTGGAAAGACGTGGACCCCAAGTGTCAAACACATGTCTCCCCACTCTGGAGGGACCTCTTCCCTGAACTGGTAGATGACCACTCCTTTCCCTTTTCCTCTGGGCCTGGCCACAGCCCCTTCAGTGATCCTTCCCTTGGCTCAGGTACGTGGATAAGCTGGAAAAGATCTTCCAGAACGCCCCAACGGACCCCACCCAGGACTTCAGCACCCAAGTGTACGTAGTCGGGCCTGTGTGCCCTCTTTCTCCTCCACGACCCCCTGAAGGGAGCAACAGTGTAGCCTCTGGCCAACTAGACACTTTCCGATGGCTGTCTTGCAAGCATGCTGTCTGCCTTGAGTTGGGTTCCCATGGAATCTAAGGTGGTTCACATTTAAGAGAGTTGTCTAAGGGGGTTTGAGCAGGGGTTGAGTTGGGGAGGTAAGGGGTAGATTGGTGGTGTCAGACGAAAACTAAATGGTTCTCTTGGGTGATGACACAGGGCCAAGCTGGGCCACGGCCTGCTCTCGGGGGAGTATTCCAAGCCAGCACCAGAGTCGGGTGATGGGGAGCAGGTAACGGAGCAGAAGGTGGGTCTGGACCTCCGTCCCTCTCAGGCTCTGGAATGGTGGGGAAACTAAGATCCATCTGGGAGGTGTCTAAAGAAGGCCACTTGGTGGCCTCTTGGGCCCTGGCTGAATGGCTGCCCCAACTCTGCCTAGGAAGTCCAAGAGGGCATCGCCCCTCGGATGTTCAAGGCCCTCATTGGCAAGGGTCACCCCGAGTTCTCCACCAACCGGCAGCAGGATGCCCAAGAGTTCTTCCTGCACCTTATCAACATGGTGGAGGTGAGGACAGGGAAGATGGGGCGATCTTCACTCTCCTCCTGTCTACCTGCACTTCAGTTCACTCCCTTCTTCCCGCTGCTCACTTGTTCCTCCTCCTCTGTCAGCCCCAGCCCAGCCCCACCCCAGTGACCCCGAGCACTGAGCCTTTCCTGAGAGTGGCGTTTGCACCTGAGGACACTTGTTACGCTTGCAGCCTGATGAAGGATGCTCCCAAAGAAAATGATAGGCGAGCACTTGGTGCTTAGAAAGAAAGTACAGGGGACTTCCCTGGTGGTCCAGTGGTTAAGACTTCGCCTTCCAGCACAGGGGGGTGCAGGATCAATCTCTGGTCGGGAACCCAGGATCCTCCAGGCCAAGAAACCTGAAACAACCGATATTATAACAAATTCAATAAATTTTTTTTTTTTTTAATATTTATTGACTTGGCTGTGCTGGTCTTAGTTTTGGCGCACGGGATCTTTAATCTGTCATCGTGGCACGTGAACTCTTACTCGTTTCCACAAGTGGCATCCAGCTCCCCGACCAGGGATCGAACCTGGGCCCCTGCATTGGGAGGGTGGAGTCTTAGCCACTGCACCACCAGGGAAGTCCCCAGTAAAGACTTTTTAAAAAAGGAGGTCCACATTAAAAAAAGAAAGTACCGGCACTTTCCCACGCAGTCTTGCAGTGCCAAGATGGGCCGGAACTGGCAGGTTGATGAGGGAAGGTTTCTGCTCTGCTCTTCCGTCCCTGCACCTCTTTGTGCCCCTCTCCCTTCCACTCCCCCCTCTCCCTGACCCCCCAGTGACTCTTGTAGGCCCCCACCCCAGTGCTGGGCTGTCCAGACCTCCCCACCCTGACTCTTCCCCATAGAGGAATTGCCGGAGCTCTGAAAATCCTAACGAAGTGTTCCGCTTCCTGGTGGAGGAAAAGATCAAGTGCCTGGCCACGGAGAAGGTGAAGTACACCCAGCGAGTGGACTACATCATGCAGCTGCCTGTGCCCATGGACGCGGCCCTGAACAAAGGTGGGTGCTCTGCTACCCTCCCAGGGCCTGGGGTCTGAAGCCTGGCAGTGATGGGGCTTGGGTGCCTTTCAGGAGCAGAGCCCGCAGTAGCCCTGCTTGTCGACCAGGCAGGGGTGTGGGATTGACTTTGCGTGCAGCTGGTCAGCTGAGCTGTGCTGAGAAAGAGGCCAGGTCACAGGCAGACGTGTGTCTGGTGGGTTTGGGGAGGCAGAGGAGCTGAGATAGCCGTGGACTCAGAGGCAGTAGGCCAGGGCTGAGGGGGGATGTGGCTCGGCCCCTCTGAAGGGTCCACCTACTGCTTCTGTCACCAGAGGAGCTTCTGGAGTATGAGGAGAAGAAGCGGCAAGCTGAAGAGGAGAAGCTGCCTCTGCCTGAGCTGGTTCGGGCCCAGGTGCCCTTCAGCTCCTGCCTGGAGGCCTACGGCGCCCCCGAGCAGGTGGACGACTTCTGGAGCACGGCCCTGCAGGCCAAGTCAGTCGCCGTCAAGTAAGTCCTATGGGTCCCAGCCTCCGTGAGGGTCATCCCCGAGATGCGGTCAGCCTCTTTTGCGTTCTCTCATCCCTTTGTGGTCAGAACTCAGGCTTCCGTGATTTGGAAGGTAACATGAGGCAGGTAACCTGGGGCCTGAGGGGAACCGAGAGGCCCTGGCAGGAGTGGACTTGGATAACTGCTACATGTCACCTTGACCTGCCCCTGCCAGTCTTCGTCTCTCTTGGGGTGGATGGGGCCACTTTTCAGGAAGCCTCTGTCTGCTCACTTCCCCAGTGCTGGCAGAGCATGGGCACTTAGGAACAGTCATGGACAGAACTGAGATTTCTAGCACATAGTCTTACTTTTTGCTCACCCGTCACTGGCGTGAACTTGAGATCTGAGAGAGTGCTTTGGTCTCCGAGATTTCAGCCACCTGCCCCTTTGCTGTTCCTGCCCCTAAGACCCCCCCATTCCCCTACTTGCTACCTTCTACTGCCGTTTGTCTGCAGACACTCTGATGCCTGTCCAGGGCAGGAAAGGAACATGAAATTATCTTCAGGGTGGTTAGTTCTACGTATGAGAGGCTGGACCCGGGTGGGGCTTTCAGGACAGCTTCTCTGGGTACCAGGCCATTCTCTCTTCTCTAGGACCACACGATTTGCCTCATTCCCCGACTACCTGGTCATCCAGATCAAGAAGTTCACCTTCGGCTTGGACTGGGTGCCCAAGAAACTGGGTATGGTGGCCGGGACGAGCAAGGGAGGTTAAGCAGAAAATGGTAGAAAAAGAAGGGGCCTTGCCGTGTAAACTAGGGCTTCTTCAGCTTTCCTCTGAAAGGGGAAACATTACTAAGACTTCTTTGATTTAAAAAAAAATTTTAACTACCTTTTTTAATTGAGGTATCATTGACTTACAACATGGTGTTACTGCTGTAGAGCAAAGCTGTTCAGTTATATTAAATACATATATATTCCTTTTTAAATTTTTTGGTTCTGATTTATCATAGGATATCGAGTACAGCGTGCTGTGCTATACATAGGACGCTGTTGTTTAAGACTTCTTTGATTTTATAGTTATGGCTTACACAAGCAAAAGTGGTTTTCATAGTTTTACTTTTATACAATTGGTAAGATGTTTTCATCTTGATAATCTTGAAACAGTTTGTTTTCACGGGTCTCATAGGCCCCTGACGGCTTTGCCAATCCCAGATCTAGCTTCATTTCCTAGAGAAGTTGAGCCCCACGGAAGTACAGAATCGTTCTGTGGCACAGTCAGAGACCCTGCTCTGGCTCATGGCTCATTGGTGGTAGATCTAAGGCTGGAATCCTGTTCACTTACCCCCCACCCCCCCACCCAGCCTGTGGTTATTTTTATCACACGGCAGTGGGTCCTGCTCTGCCCATCATCTTATTACAGAGCAAGATGGGGGTAGGGGCCTGAGATTCCTAGAGTGCTCTTCCCAGGAGGGCTTCAGGGATCTGCCCAGGTGACCTTTGTCCTGCCGTACGCTTTCTAGATGTGTCCATTGAGATGCCCGAGGAGCTAGACATCTCCCAGCTGAGGGGCACAGGGCTGCAGCCTGGAGAGGAGGAGCTGCCCGACATTGCCCCACCCCTGGTCACTCCGGATGAGCCCAAAGGTAGCCTTGGTTTCTATGGCAACGAAGACGAAGACTCCTTCTGCTCCCCTCACTTCTCCTCTCCGACATGTTAGTGACTCTTTTTCCTGCCTGTCTCTTTCCCTTGCTGATGGGGGTCTTCTCTGCCTGCCACCCCTTGACCCTGTCCTTCGTGCTCCTCCTGTCCTCCCTTTCAAATTGTCTCTGCCCCCTTGATGGACGTGAGGATTGAGAGAGCACCCCAGCTACTGTTCTCTGTGTGGGTGGAGCCGAGCTGGCTAATTGCCTCTGCCCGCGTAACCTCGTGGCCTGGGGGCGGGGGTGGGGGCTCCAGCTCATACTCCGGAAACAGCCTGTTGTGGGAGAATGAACTGGGAAGGGGCTCCCTGGGGCGCCTCTGGCCTCAGTTCTGTAGACCTTGAGGATAGTGCTGGCCCCACATGAGGCTGTGTTGCCATTTTAGTTCTGGAATAAGGTGCCAGGCCGTGGAGGAAAAAAACGCATGGAACGTGTGGTTGGGAGAGGGCTGGGGAGAGGGGCAGGGAGTGGCCCAAGGAGTCAGGCCCCTGTGCCCATGCTTCTCCCCCGCAGCGCCCATGTTGGATGAGTCCGTCATCATCCAGCTAGTGGAGATGGGCTTCCCCATGGATGCCTGCCGCAAAGCTGTCTACTACACTGGCAACAGCGGGGCCGAGGCCGCCATGAACTGGGTCATGTCACACATGGACGACCCGGGTAGGCAGGGCTGGGGAGCTGGAGCCGGGGAGGGGGGTGGCGGGCAGGGCCAGCATCTCCCCCAAACACTTGAACCGCTTCCATCCCCAGATTTTGCAAACCCCCTCATCCTGCCTGGCTCCAGCGGGCCCGGCTCCACGAGTGCAGCCGCTGACCCCCCACCGGAGGACTGTGTGACCACCATCGTCTCCATGGGCTTCTCCCGGGACCAGGCCCTGAAAGCCCTGCGGGCCACGGTATGGGTGCCCCCCAGCTGAGGACAGGTCCGCTGGGAAGATGGGGGCGGGGGTGAGGTTCCACCCCTCAGGAGCAAGTGAGGACTACCCCTGTGGTTTGGCCAGTCTGGGGCTCCACCCTTGAATGGCTGTGATGAAGGAGCAGAGGCCTCTGCTGGGGTTTCTCAACCCTGACCTTACTTTTTAAAAAAGTAACACTTCCCTCCCCAAGAACAACAGTTTAGAACGGGCTGTGGACTGGATCTTCAGTCACATTGATGACCTGGACGCAGAAGCTGCCATGGACATCTCAGAGGGCCGCTCGGCTGCCGACTCTATCTCCGAGTCCATTCCAGTGGGACCTAAAGTCCGGGATGGTCCTGGAAGTGAGTGTCGCGGGGAGAATCTAGCCAATCTGCTCTACTAGGTCTTCACTGCCAGGCGGCTCTGCTTCCCTCAAGAGGGTGCAGCATTAGAAGTTTCTTTCTGTGGACGTGACTCCTGAAGCTGGGGTCCTGGGAGGCTGAGATAGACGGGCCCAGCCTGTCTGCCGTCCCTGAAATCCCACCCTGGTCATGAGCTGCTGGACACATCCCCCCTCCCTCACTGTCTGCTCTGCCCTCTCTCCCTTTCCCCAGAGTATCAGCTCTTTGCCTTCATTAGTCACATGGGCACCTCGACCATGTGTGGTCACTACGTCTGCCATATCAAGAAGGAAGGCAGGTGAGGAGCCAGCCCGTGCCTTCTGAATGGGGGAGTGGGTAGGGGGAATGGGTAGGGGCATCCTGGAAGACCCTAGAATATTCGTGGGGTGTGGGTGGGAACATAAGGGACTGCCTGGTGCAGGCCACAATTCACCAGAAATTGATGGAAAGCCTGAGGGCAGAGATGGGCAAATTAGGGCTCCAGGGCTGAATTGGGCCACTCGCTTTTATAAATAGTTTTAACGACCATGGCCACATTCATTTATGTATCATCTGTGGCTATTTTCACACTGCTGCAGGCAAATTGCATAGCTGCATAGACCAGGTGGCCTGCAAACCTGAAATATTTCCTGTCTGGCCTTGACAAAGCTTGCTGACCTCTACCGTAAAGGAATAGATGGGGGTAGGCTGTAAAGACAGCACAGGGGTCCGAAGACACAGAGTAGAAATGACCCTGTGAGATGGGACACTCCCTTCAGACAGGAGGCAGCTGGGCTGAGTCTGGGGGCCCAGGCAGAGAAGGTTGCGAGCCTTTGCCCCCGAAGGCAAAGGACACACGAGGGTCGAGTCCAGGGACCACGTCAGAGAGACACACTAGAGGATGCCTGGGTCGTTCACCCTTCTCCCCACCCCCTTCCCCAGGTGGGTGATCTACAACGACCAGAAAGTGTGTGCCTCTGAGAAGCCGCCCAAGGACCTAGGCTACATCTACTTCTACCAGAGAGTGGCCAGCTAAGAGCCTGCCCTGAGGGCACCCCGGGGACAGACCGCCCAGCATGAGGAATGGGGCTGAGGGATGGACACCTCCCTGCTCGGTACCCCTTTTCTTTTCGTCCCCAGCAGCAGGGAAGAAGCTAGAGGCCAGGAGAGAATGGCCAGGCAAAGCGTGGGGTTGGGGGGGCTCCGGGGAGACCTTGGGAATGGAGTCGGAGGGGGCGGGAGGGGCCTGCCGCCTGTCTGTGAGGAGACTGTTGCTTCCCTGCCCTTAACCCCACAGCGCTCTGCTTCTGTGATCCCGCCTGCCCAGTGTGGAGCGGGCTTGTTCGTGTGTGTGCGTGGGTGTGGGTGGGCGTGTGTGGGTGGGCGTGTGTGTGTGTGGCGTGGGTGTAGCTTTGTGCCGCCTCCTCCACTGAGGGGGCTTCTGTGCCTCCCCTCCCCCTTTGTGTGTGCTCCCCGTGTGGCAGGGCCAGGAGGGATGTGAGGGAAATGGGGAGCCAGGCCCCCCTCGCCCTCCTGCCTCAATCTTTGCCCCACCCTGTCTCTCCCTGTCCTTCTCTGGAAAATGCCAAAATACAGGATGTGAATAAAAGTTACGTGGCTCAAGCGTGTCCTGTTTGATATCTGGGGGGAGACTGTCTTTCCTGGGTTAGCAGGAGGGTCAGGTTTTGAGAACCACGGGCCCTGCTCCTCTGTGCCGCTCTGCGCCCCCTCCCCACCCCACTGCCAGGCAGTTCTATACTTTTTACTGCTCTTGGGAAATTGGGGGCTGAGTGAGGTGCTCACGGGGGCAGGAGAGGGAGGAAGGCTGAGGGGTGGGGGCTGTCATGCAGGGAAGTAGAGGAAGGTCACGTGAGAGGGGGCCCAAATGGGTTCTTCTTGAGTGTCCCCAGGCGCCCAGTGGGGAGCCCTGGGCACCAGGCCTTGCAGTTCCTTGTCTGGCCCTGGCCGCTGGAGCAAAAAGTGAGGTACTCCTGGGGGCAGGGCAGACCTCTGAACTGCCTCTTTAGTAGCTGCACGGTGTCCAGCCCACGTGGGTCGTCCCTCTGCCTGTGAACCCTGTTACTTGCCCAATTAACTGTGGGGCTGGGCTGGCCCTGGGTAGGTCAAAGGTGCCTGCTCAGCAGTCAGGGATGTGGCCGCTCCGATGGGGGCAGGGGGGGTTCCTTTTCCCGGAGTTGGAAAAATGCCCCTCACGGCTCTGAGGCCAAGCCTGGAGTGGAGTGGAGTGTCCAGGCCTTCAGCCAGCCAGCGAGTACCCCTGGGGGAGCCTTCTAGCCCTCTGTGGGGCGGGAGGGCTGCAGCCGTGAAGCGGGGGTTCCCCGGAGCGCGGGGCGCACAGTTCGCGCCTTCTCCCCAAAGTCAGGCATTTCAAGCTGAAAGCGACCCAAGCGAGCCCGCGACGGCCTTGGAACGTTGCTACAAGAAAGGGGGTAACGTCAGAACCTCGCAACGCGGGCGGCGGGCGGGATCAGGGGCAGGGCTGCGGCGGGCGGCGGGCGGGGCCGGGGGCAGGGCTCCCGAGGGCCGGGCCAGCCATGGACCAGGACGCAGAGGGGGCGGGTTTCTGCATCTCCGCGCTCTATATAAGCGGCCAGTGGACGCGGGGGCGCGCTGCTCCTGACCTTCAGCGTGCCTGCTCCTCAGCCATGGCGCCCTCCAGGAAGTTCTTCGTTGGGGGTAACTGGAAGATGAACGGGAGGAAGAACAATCTGGGGGAACTCATCAACACTCTGAACGCGGCCAAGGTGCCAGCCGACACCGGTAAGCCCTGGCCAGGGAGGGCCAGGGTGGGCGGTCGGGCGTGGTCGTCCTCTCCGGAACTCTCAGCCCGGGTCCGCGTGGCCCTGCGTGCAGGGCTGGGGTCCAGGGCTGTCGGGATCTGGGCCTGAGCTCCGCGGCCGCTGAACCGGGGGTGTTTCGGCGGGGAAAGGCGGGGCCGCATCTCACGGTACCCCCTGGCTGTGGGTCGTGGGGCGGATGGTGGCCCCGGGGCGCAGACGGGGCCTGCACCGGCCGGGACTGAAAGGTGAGCCCAGCCCCTGCGGGCGATCGGGAGAAGCGGGCGGCTGCCCGGTGCGTGGGGGTGGAGGCTGCCTGCCGGCTCCGGCTGCCCCCTGGGCGCCGGCTCCGTGCGCCGCCGCACGTAGCCCGCCGGAGACTCCTCCCCGCGCCTCGCCGGGTCCGCAGAGCTCCCCTACCCAACCACGTCGGCCTCCTGAGCTATCGCTCCGATCCAGTCCTCTCGGCGTCCTGTAGGACTCCGGCCTTCCGCGGAAAGGGGCAGAGCCATTTGGGAATGAGGCGCGCTCCTACCGTTTTCTCCAGCCTAAAAACGGGAAAGCGCAAGGCCTCTAGGAACTGGTCGACTCGCTGCCACCCACGGCCTGCGTCCTTGTCCCCTCACCCACCTAAGTCACAGAACCTCGGAGCTGATCAAGAGGCATCCCCTTGTGGTTTATTATCCCAAAGACCCTAGTACAAATCCCAGGAGTTGGCTTCTGCTTTTGCTGAAAATCCTGGCCTGGCCTAGGGGAGGTGGTGATGGGCTATTTTAGAAGGGAGGCGGGGTTGGCCCCCAGAGAATGCTGAGTCTAAGAGGTGCCCAGGCCCAGAATAGCCTGGGGAAATCAGAGCCACAGCTGCTAAAGAGCAGAGGGCAGGGCAAGGGCCATGGCCTCTCAGGGGTACCTGGGAGGCTCAAAGACTTGGGTACAGGCCCAGCCTGGGCTGCAAAGTGGACAGAGATGATCGTGCTGGGGTGAAAAAGGGCAAAAGCAGAACTAAGAAAGTGGTGAAGGCGAGGGGACTCTGGAGCACAGGATGGGGTCTGGGGAATGAAGATTTCCCTGTGATCTCATCCCGTCTGTCACCATCTCATCCTCAGAGGTGGTTTGCGCACCCCCCACCGCCTACATTGACTTCGCCCGGCAGAAGCTAGATCCCAAGATTGCCGTGGCTGCGCAGAACTGTTACAAAGTGGCCAATGGGGCCTTTACGGGGGAGATCAGGTAAGATGCTAGTGGCAGAGGGGTGGGAGGGGGACCCCCAGCCCTCACTGTCCTCATGGAGGGGACAGCGACAGGGTGGGCTCCCTGCTGAACCACGGCTTTTCTCTTCCTTTAGCCCTGGCATGATCAAAGATCTTGGAGCCACGTGGGTAGTCCTGGGGCACTCCGAGAGAAGGCATGTCTTTGGGGAGTCAGATGAGGTTAGTAACGGGGCCGGGGGAGGAGATGAGGGCTGGCTTGTTCCTAGACGGGTGCTCACCAAGTCCGTTCCTCAACAGCTGATTGGGCAGAAAGTGGCCCATGCCCTGGCAGAGGGACTTGGAGTGATTGCCTGCATTGGGGAGAAGTTAGATGAGAGGGAAGCTGGCATCACGGAGAAGGTCGTTTTCGAGCAAACCAAGGTCATCGCAGGTATCTCTGGAAAAAGGGGCCTTTGAACCCAGGGCTATGAGACACAGAGGGTGGGGTCGGATGCCCTGCAGCCTGAGCCTATCTGGTGCTGATGCAGAAAAGGGGAGGGTGGGAATCCTGTATCCTTCCTATTACTTCTACTCCTGCCTCTAATGTCACTTTCCTATAATAGCCACCAGGGGGCAGTAGGCCACCAGCACTCTCGTTCTCTGGGAAACCACTGGTTATGTTCTTCCTTGTTTTCACCCTGCCACCTGTGATCTCTGTCCCACAGATAACGTGAAGGATTGGAGCAAGGTTGTCTTGGCCTATGAGCCTGTGTGGGCCATTGGTACTGGCAAGACGGCAACACCGCAACAGGTAACCAAGCCCAGGAGCCCTGTCCTCATCCTCCCCTGTCTTGATAGAACTGGATGACCACAGAGACCACCTGGGCCAACCCCTCATTTAAAAGACAGGAGAGGGACTTCCCTGGAGGTTAAGACTCCACTGCAGGGGGCACTGGTTTGACCCTAGTCAGGGAACTAAGATCTTGAATGCTACATGTCAATCCTGCATGCTACACGTCAAGACTAAATAATAAAAGGAGAAAAGAGAGTTACTTGTCCCAGGATACCCATTCCAGGGCCTGGGTGGGATTGAAGCCCCAGGGTTCTTGCCCGCAAACCACATTGCCTGTCTCCACTGGAGCCCAGGGTTTTTTCCCCAGTGAGTGAAGGTCTTAGTCTGGCTTCTTGTTCTAGGCCCAGGAAGTACACGAAAAGCTCCGGGGATGGCTTAAGTCCAACGTCTCTGATGCAGTGGCTCAGAGCGCCCGCATCATTTATGGGGGTAAGTGGGTTTGGCTCCAGCCTGAGGTGGGGTGGGCTGAGAACCAGACCGAGCCCTCCTTCAACCTGGAGGTCGGTGTGGAGTACCCTCATATCATCGCTGACCACTCCTGCTCTTGTCTCCCTTCCCAGGTTCTGTGACGGGGGCAACCTGCAAGGAGCTGGCAAGCCAGCCTGATGTGGATGGCTTCCTTGTGGGCGGTGCTTCCCTCAAGCCTGAGTTCGTTGACATCATCAATGCCAAACAATAAGCCCTGTCTATCTCCACTACCCTTCCTGCTGAGCCAGGGACTAGGTAGCTCAGAAGCCTAGTAACTGTACTGCCCCCCGACCTCCACACATGCTTCTCGTGGTGTCGCCTGACCCCTCTCGTGGCCGAATCCAAAGTACCTCTTCCTTTACCGTTTACACCCTACTTTGTCATGGTTGGGACCAGAACAATCCCGCCTCCACTTATTGTACCCGTTGGAACTAAACCTGTCACCAAGGTGGCTGCTTCTTGGCTGAGAGGTGGGAGGGTGGTTTGCTCGTGGGTCCCCTCAGTCCCCAGTGAAGACAGGAGAGAACTGGTCCTGTCCCGTCTCCCGCCATGAGGCCAAGGGCTGAGAGAAAGCCCTGTCCTCAGCTGAGGCCAGGGCGCTGCTCCCTCCCACGGTGCCAACGCCTGTGTGTGTTGCGTCTGAGCAGTCCCGCGTGTGGGGGAATAAACACCTGGCACTGAGCCCTGTGGTTGTTCTTCACTAAACTTGCCCCCATCATATCTTTGCCTTTCTTGGGGCAGCTCGGGGACCCTTGTGCCCCAAAATACCACAGACCAGTTTCTACAGCAGCACATCTCTTATAATTTTTACTTGCAAAAATGTCTTGTGTACCAGGCTGCCACAGCCTTGACTAACAGCTCCATCCCTTCCACCCTCTGGGTGGTGGCTCTGGAGCGGGGCACTCAGACCTGAGGTGGGAGTGGGGGTGGGACCCAGCCTTGCCTGCCCGCAGCCTCCCTGGTGGTAGGTAGCCAGCAGTGCCTCCTGCCCCCGAGGGGTGAGTCAAGGCCCCAGGGCCACGTGTGGTTCCCCGAGTCACTGGTAGAGCAGGTAGCGCTTCAGGGCAGGGGGCAGGGGCAGGGTGGAAACGAGGCCTAGCCGGGTGTCCCCCAGGGCGTGGCGCACGCTCAGGCGGCTCAGGTGCCGAAGGGAGTGTGGTTCCGCTGGGGAAGAGAAGGAGGGAAGGTGAGTAGGGGTGCGACCTCCAGCCAGAAGTCCTCAAACCACGGGGTCCTGCCCAGGTTCCCTCTCTTCTCCGGCTGCAAATCCACTCCCACCACGGTTGAGCGGGAGGCCTAAGGTGCCCTTAAGTTGTGTATCTGCTCTGGGGGAGGCATCTCAGATCTCACGCATTCCCAGTCAGAGCTGGGGTGAAGCCCTAAGGCCCTCTAAGCAAGGGGCCAAGGGGGCTCTGACAGTGGGGCTGGCCCAGGCTTTGAATCTAGAGAGGCCTTGGCACTGGGGCTGGTGAAAAAGGCAGGCCTTCTTCACTCTACAATGGTTCCCATGGGCTACAGTGGGGAGAGGCAGCCACCCTCCACTGAAGACTTTGCAACTGCAGAAAGGCCTGGCTCCCTGGTTCCCCAAGGAGGCCTCTGCCCGCAGCCCCACCTCGAGGCCTGCCTCCTTCACTGCTCTCCTTCCAGGTGCCCCAGCCTCAATGGCTCCTTCCTGGGGTTTGGTGGAAGAAGGAAGTAGGTGTGTGTCACAGAGTCAGAGCCCAAAGAGCCAGGTACATGCCCTGGGTGCCTGGCACCGCAGGTCCTCTTCCTCCTGGAGTTGGACTCCTAGCTCAGGGCAGATTTAACCCTTTGCACCTCTTGTTCCAGGGGCTGAGCTCTCCTGAGAAGCCCTAATCCCTGGGGTGTGTCCCTCCGTTCTGAGGATTCACCACCTACTAGCAAGTTGCTTTCCCAACTTTTACTTACTTTTACCTCTAGGACTGTTAGGAAGATGAACTTAGGTAACAGCTGTGAAGTCCCTTAGCCAATCCTGGCACTGAACTGAGTAGCAGACCAGTCAGATGATGGCCCATTCCCTCTGGTTGTAAGGTGCTGAGCATCCATCCCAAACCACAGCCACCAGGGACCGAACACTCGCCCCACACCCGTCCCAGGCCTCACCTCTCCTTTCGCCCAGGTAGTTGATGCGGACCTGGCACTGGCCCCAGACCGCGCTTACTGCTGGATAGAGGGTCCTGCCCTTCAGTCCGCGGAAGGCCGGCCCCAGGTAGGTGCCCCCGACAGCGTAGCCCAGAGTTCCCTCCTCCATGTCCAGTACCACCAGCAGCCTCTCTGGCACCTCCAGCGGCTCACCCTGAGGTCCAGGTGGATACTGGGGGGCCCCAGGCCCCTTGCTCTGATGGTACAGTTTCCCCCGCCCAATGTCCCAGCCCCACGACTCGCTGTTGCTACCCAGCAGCGCCGCATAGTGGTCAGCCTGCAGCGGGGCGCGGGCTGTGGCCACGCCCACCACGGCGTGGGTGCCCCTCTGTTCCCGGGGCCAGCTGATCTCCCAGGCGTGCAGGCCCCTCGAGTAGCCCCTCTTCCCCCGGGCCCCATCAGTGCTCTGGGCCACGGGCCGCCGTTCAAAGCACAAGCCCCCTTCCTTGACCTCGATGTTCTCCGAGCAGTCCTTGGGGTTCCAGCCGTGGCGCCTCTGGGCCCCCAGGTCAGGAGGGGGAGCAGACAGCAGCTCCTCCAAGCCCTCGGGACGAGACCTGTCAGGGTACAGGGCCTGTGGGGTGGAGGGGTCGCTGCTGCCCC
Organism: Bos javanicus; assembly: GCF_032452875.1. NCBI lineage: Eukaryota > Metazoa > Chordata > Mammalia > Artiodactyla > Bovidae > Bos > Bos javanicus. The sequence goes on along the minus strand of NC_083872.1, from coordinate 104,026,985 downwards.
CTGCCAAGGCCGTCTGGCCCATGGAGATGAGGAGCTGGACGATTCCCCGAGAGAGGTTTGCTGCGGCGTCTCTCTTCTGAAAGTTGAGCTCCGGGTCGGGATCGACCTAGCGAGGATTTGGGAGAGAAGAGGGTGTGAACCGAGGGATCCTGGAGGGGACTCGTCACTCAGGTTTGCATCCATCCTTGTCCCCAGGTTTGCTCACCGATCCTCTCCTCCCTTTTCGCTCCCCTCAAAGCTCCTAGGCCCATCGTTACCCTGCCCTCACCTACCTGTCCGGGCCTCTCGAGACTCGCGAGTTCGCCGCCTTTGAACCTGCCCAGGGACCGTCCCCTTCACCCGCTCCGTGCCCCTGTCACCGCCCCCGAACCTCGCCCGGCTTCGCCCGGCTTCGCGTGCCCGGAGGTCGCCTGCCCTCCGGAGGAGCCGAGCCGAAAGTTACCGAAGCGCGCAGGGGGCAGAACCCCTGCCGCTTCCGCCTTCGGCCCCGCCCCCAGGCCGCGCCCCCAGGCCCCGCCCACAAAGCCCTTTGGGGCGGTTAACCCTCTCGCTGCTGCGCCAGGTCGAGTCGCGCCCCGAGGCCACGACCCCCGTGGGGGCCCTAGAGGGTAGTTAACACTTGGCTGAGGCGGGGGCCGTCGGGGCCCCGTGGTGCGTAGAGGCCACTCACGGGCAGTTAACCTCTGGGCAGCGTGCAGGCCGCCCCCGAGGCCATCTGCCCGGCGCTTAACCCATTCTTGGCCACTAGGGAGTCCGCCCCCGGCAGCCCAAGCTCAGAATTAACCCTTTCATGGTATCGTCGCTTTGAGGTCCCTGGAGGTCTGTTCTTCAAAAACTTTGAGTCGCCTGGGCAACCAGCTCCTGAGCCCCTCGGGATACGGGACACGAGGTCAAGGAAGGACCTCCATTGTGGTGCCGTCTATTTCCGGGTGCTGCTGATTCTAGGTCATGTTACTGGGCTGATCTTTTTCTGACCTGGGGTGTGAGTCAGCCGGCTGTAAGCCTGGGGCTCTGAAATCTGAGTTTCTGGCTCTGCATGCATCACCCTACACATGAATCCACTGCTGAGCTAGTGGCCTCATCTGGTAGTGCAGTGGTTAAGACCTTGCTTGTGGGAGAAGCTACTGCACTAATTAGCTCTGTGACCTTGGAGAGGTTGCCAAACATCTCCAGAGCTGTTTTCCCCTATGTGATATGGGAATAATGATGGTGCTTACTTCACAGGGTTGAGACAATCCAGGCAAAGTCTGCTAGTAGTATGCACTCAACTAAGCATAGCTATTTCTGTTTCCATAACATTTACTAAGGGCCCGTTTTATCTTTTTAAAAGTATTTATTTGACTGCATCAGGCCTTAGATGCATTATAAGAAATCTTTCACTGCAGAGCACAGATTCTCTAGTTACATCGCATGGGCTTAGTTGCTCTGAGACATGTGGGATATTAGTTCCCTAACTAGGGATCAGACCTGCGTCCCTTGCATTGCAAGGCAGATTCTTAACCACTGGGCAACCAGGAAAGTCCCAAGTGCCCATTTTATAGAGATGCAATATCCGTGATTCAGCAGTAAATAATTTCTCAATGAGGGAAACACCGATCTGATCCCTGAATTGGGAAGACTCCCTGCAGGAGGAAATGACAACCCTCTCCAGTATTCTTGCCAGGAAAATCCCCATGGACAGAGGCATCTGGAGGGGTACAGTCCATGGGATCGTAAAGAGTTGGAGACAGCTGAGCGATTTAGCACAATATAAGATAGTGGCAATACCTGCTGTGGAGACAGGCTGACTGGATGTGAATGCCTGAAGGCTTTTAGGCAGGGGACCTTGGGCCAATACTAACTTCCTCATGCCTGTTCCTCTGTCTGTAAAATGGAGATACTATTGGTTTATCTACTGCATAAGCTCTAGTGAGGATCCGGTGGGATTATTCAGTAAAGCACTTAGAACAATTTCTGGTTCAAATTTAATCATGTGTGCTGAGCACTAAGGACTAAGCAGTGAATCCTCAAGGAAGTTACAAGAACATTTATAAAACAGTTTATCATGTGTTAGATAAAATTCTGGGTATCTAGAAGGTACTAGGGGAGTAAAAAGGATAGGACTGCTAACCAGGGATCAAGCAGTTTAGAAAGGAAAGTGTCCTGGAGGAGATGACAGTGGACTGAATCTTTAAGAATGACAGGAGGAGATTTCCCTGGGTGTCCAGTGGTTAAGACTTCATGCTTCCACTGCAGGGGGCATACATTCGATCCCCGGTCAGGGAACTAAGATCCCTCATGCCACACAGTGCGGCCAAAAAAGAAAAAAAAGACAAGGAATTTATCTGACAAGTGGTTCTGCAGGACAGAGATTGGATTAGAGTCACTGCATGAAGAAGACATTCAGACTGAGTGGTCAACAAAAAACAACAACAACAACAACAAAAAAACCCAGGACTTCCCTGGTGGTACAGTACATAAGACTCTCCCTGCCAGTGCAGGGGATATGGCTTCCATCCCAGGTCCCGGGAGATTTCACATGCCACGGAGCACTTAGCCCGTGTGTCACAACCTCGGAGGCCCACGTGCCTAGAGCCTGTGCTCCACAACAAGAGCAGTCACTGCACTGAGGAACCCGTGCACTGTAATGAAGACCCAGTGCAACCAAAAAACAAAAAACAGAAGCAGTAGCGCTTGGAAGACTTCAGGGTTTCTGTAGCAAGAACGGAAGCTTGAGACACAAGCCTAGGGAAGTGGGTGTGAGATCAGGAGGCCTAAGAATGCAAACGTTAACTGGTAGGACAGATGGGTAACGGGGAGCCACATAAGAAAGAAACTGGGGAGGAACATGGCGGAAAACTCCTTTTAGAAAGATCACCCTGGCAGCAATGGAAAGCAGGCTTTAAGGGACATAGATGGGAGCAAGAAGATTGGTTCCAGTGGCCCAGTTGACAAAGTGTTGAGAGCCTGGAATAGGGCAGTTGAAATAAGGATGAAAAGAATTCAAGAAACACTGATGAAACGGCAAGATCTGGTGACTGATTAGATGCTAAGGCCAGGAGGAGGAACGAGAGAAAGGGAGGTTTCCTTTTTTCATTTTGACTGCACGGGGGAGGGCGGGGGGGGCGCCTCTTGTTGTGGAGCATCAGCTCTAGAGCTTGTGGGCTCAGTGTCAGGGTCCACAAGGGGCTCATAGGGTATAATTTAAAAATGACCCATTGTGGCGACCTGACAACAAGGGACGAAGTCACAGTGGCCACATTGCCCTGGTGGCATCCTATTTTTCCCTTAAGGAGATATCCTGTTTTTCCCTGCTGGTGCCAGTTTCTCAAGACTACGTGACAACCCAGCTGTGAGACCCCTCAGACTACATGATCACAAGACCCCAGGTGTGGGCTAAAGATAAACTAAGGCCCCCTCCCTTCAGGGCACAATTTCCCACCAATGGGTATAAGAAGGGTTGGCTGTAAAGGGAGGGCACTGGTTTCTCTCTAAAGCCGGTCATTTTCTCTCTTCTATAATAAATCTTTCTCTGCCTGAATGCCTGGGTCGCTGTCTTTTTCTCCACGCTCTCCTTACACTTGGTAGTTGTGGCGCAAGAATTTTGTTGCCCCGAAGCATGTGAGGTCTTAGTTCCCAGACCAGGGGAACCCATTTCCCCTTCATTGCAAGATGGATACTTAACCACTACACCACCAGGAAAATCCAAAAGGGAGGTTTCTAGCCAGGAAGAATTTGTTAGAAGGTGGTGCCACAAGTGAAGGTGGAGATGACGAAAGAGGAGCCAATGGGGACAGGGCAGGAGGGTGGGAGAAAGAGATGGTGGGTTCACTTTAGGACAGGTTTTTGAGGTGCCGGAACAACTCAGTGGAACCATCCAGAACATGCTTGACAATGGCAAGTCTGGAAAAGAAAAAGAAAGGCCTGGGGATGGGGGGTGGAGTAGTGAGAAGCCTGGACTAGAGATATAAATTTGGGAAGTGTGTCAGCCAGGAGTTGAATTCCAGGAATCAAGAGGGGCCCTGGAGTGTGTGTGCAGAGTGTGAGTGTGCAGAGTTAGAAGACAAGGAGGACACAGCACAGCAGACAATTCAAGTCTGATTACATACACAATGTTTTCAGTCATTGGCAGCTTTAGTGAGAGAGCACGTGTGTGTTGTAGGAGGTGGAGGTCCAGGTTGAAGGTACTGCCTGGATGCCAGACACTGTGCTACATGCTTCACATTTTTAGAGGGTAGAGAAGCAAAGGGCCAATTGCGTCTCATAGTTAAAATTACCCTTGAACATCCCTTACTTACCCCATCTATTAGGTACAGCAGATGTTGTTCAGTCACTAAGTTGCTAAGTTGTGTCAGACTCTTTGCAGCATATGTTAGCTTCATGTAAAACACAATACAGGGCAGTACACATACAATGATGTACAGAATATAATTTTCTTTTCTCTTTCTGCCATGCCCCATGTGGGCTCTTAGTTCTCTGACGAGGGATCAAACCCACACCCCCTGCACTGGAAGCATGGAGTCTTCACCACTGGACCATCAGGAAAGTCCTTTATATTATTATAATTAAAGAGAAAGAACGCACATTAAAAAGAAAGATCCCACATGATGCAATAGAGATCCAGTATGCTTCAATTAAGATGACGCTGCCAAATAAATACTAAAAAAAGAAGAAAAAGAAAAAATTATAAACAGAAAGAAAGATGTGAACCTGAACACTTGTCATCCACCCAACCTGGATATTCTTGCCAGTGCGACAACAAAAATAAAGATATGTCTTGGCGGACGGATATCAAGCCTAATCCAAGGCCAACTCTAGCTCAGTTTGAGAAGCTGCACCTGCTCAGCTGTTGGTGATTTCAATGCTTCTTCACCAATTGTTCCCGCTGACTCTTGAACTGCTCAATTTGCTGGTAATAGCTCAAATATCCCATAGTGCTACAAGTAATTTTAACTTTTTTTTTTTTTTACTGAAATGTAACATATTGTCACCCTGGTTATTTAACTTATATGCAGAGTACATCATGAGAAACGCTGGGCTGGAAGAAACACAAGCTGGAATCAAGATTGCCGGGAGAAATATCAATCACCTCAGATATGCAGATGACACCACCCTTATGGCAGAAAGTGAAGAGGAACTCAAAAGCCTCTTGATGAAAGTGAAAGTGGAGAGTGAAAAAGTTGGCTTAAAGCTCAACATTCAGAAGACGAAGATCATGGCATCTGGTCCCATCACTTCTTGGGAAATAGATGGGGAAACAGTGGAAACAGTGTCAGACTTTATTTTTCTGGGCTCCAAAATCACTACAGATGGTGACTGCAGCCATGAAATTAAAAGATGCTTACTCCTTGGAAGAAAAGTTATGACCAACCTAGATAGCATATTGAAAAGCAGAAACATTACTTTGCCAACAAAGGTCCGTCTAGTCAAGGCTATGGTTTTTCCAGTGGTCATGTATGAATGTGAGAGTTGGACTGTGAAGAAAGCTGAGCACCGAAGAATTGATGCTTTTGAACTGTGGTGTTGGAGAAGACTCTTGAGAGTCCCTTGGACTGCAAGGAGATCCAACCAGTCCATTCTGAAGGAGATCAGCCCTGGGATTTCTTTGGAAGGAATGATGCTAAAGCTGAAACTCCAGTACTTTGGCCACCTCATGCGAAGAGTTGACTCATTGGAAAAGACTCTGATGCTGGGAGGGATTGGGGGCAGGAGGAAAAGGGGACGACAGAGGATGAGATTGCTGGATGGCATCACCGACTCAATGGACGTGAGTCTGAGTGAACTCTGGGATTTGGTGATGGACAGGGAGGCCTGGCGTGCTGCAATTCATGGGGTTGCAAAGAGTCGGACACGACTGAGCGACTGAACTCAACTGAACTGAACTGAACATATACAAAGTACACTAACCTGAAACTGCTCAGGGAATTTTACATATTTATATATAGCAAAAAGATGAAGAAAATGTCCAGCATTCCAGACAGCTCTTTCTTGACCTGACACAACACCCCTAAAGGTACCTCCTCAGTTCAGTTCAGTTCAGTTGCTCAGTCGTGTCCGACTCTTTGCAATCCCATGAATTGCAGCACGCCAGGCCTCCCTATCCATCACCAACTCCCAGAGTTCACTCAAACCCACGTCCATTGAGTCGGTGGTGCCATCCAGCCATCTCATCCTCTGTCGTCCCCTTCTCCTCCTGCCCCCAATCCCTTCCAGCATCAGAGTCTTTTCCAATGAGTCAACTCTTCGCATGAGGTGGCCAAAGTACTGGAGTTTCAGCTTTAGCATCATTCCTTCCAAAGAACACCCAGGGCTGATCTCCTTTAGAATGGACTGGTTGTTTGAGCTCTATAGATTAGCTTTACTTTGGCCACCTGCTGTGAACAGCTGACTCATCTGAAAAGACCCTGATGCTGGGAAGGATTGAAAGCAAGAGAAGGGGACCACAGAGGATGAGATGGTTGGATGGCATCACCTACTCAATGGACATGAGTTTGAGTAAGCTGTGGGTGTTGGTGATCGACAGGGAGGCCTGGTGTGCTGCAGTCCATGGGGTGGCAAAGAGTCAGACATGACTGAGCGACTGAACTGACGGACTGACTGACTTCATCGATTTCTTGCAAATGAAACAATACAGTATGTATTCTTTGTATTCTTTTGTGTCTGACCTGTTTTTTTCTCAACATTATGTCTTTGAGAGTCATCCATGTTGTTGCATGAAATGATAGTTGTTTGAGTTTTCCATTGTATGAGTGGGCTTCCCTGATGGTTCAGCAAGTAAAGAGTCCACCTGAAATGCAGGAGACACAGGAGACTTGGGTCAGGAAGATCCCCTGGAGGAGGAAATGGCAACCCACTCCAGTAATCTTGCCTGGAATATTCCATGGACAGAGGAGCCTGGCGGCCTATAGTCCAGGGGGTCACAAAGAGTCAGACACAACTGAGCACACAGCATGTGCAGGTTGTATGGATATACCACAACTGTTTCCATTTTTAGGTACTATGGAGAAAGCTACTGTGTACAGTTATCAGGAGTCTTTTGATGGACCTAGGCAGCTCATTTTTGTCGGGGGCATACTTATGCGCAGAATTGTTGGGTTACAAGGAATTACAATGTATAGATTTAACCACATGCACTTTTCAGGTTTCTCTACACAGAGGGATTTTGTTCAGAAATGAAATTGTTCAGTTATTTTACAGCATGGAACACTGTAACAAGTTTATGAAAATTTGAGCTGTTCAGTTCTTCCTCTTTATCAGTTCCTCAGTTTTTTATTACTGTTTTTCTGTTCTTCATGTTTTTCAGTTTCTTCCACAGAGCCACCATGATCCACTTGATATGGCTGCTCAGTGAGTTTCACTTCTTTGTCAACAGAAAACCCTTAAAGTTCTAAACACATTCTTCCCAACATGCAAGAACTGTTTGAGGCTTGTTTCCATGCCTACTTAATATAAAGGATGCAACTGGAAATATTGGAGCATCTTCAAATCGTTCAATTCATGACCACATTAAGCCCAGGATCAGCTCTCCCTGGCTCTCAAGGAGGAATCTCAGCCTCATGCATGTGACTTCGAAATAGAACTTCATGCTTACAGCAGAGCGAAGGACAGGGGTGATGTTGGGGGGAGGAAGACTTCAATGCCTTTATGAGCACATTCATAAAGTGTGTGGGACTGCAGAGTGGTACTGCCACCTGTGAGTAGCAATGACAAAGCCAAGGCCTTTCTCTCTGATGTCCAACTTTGCTTCTAGGATGTAAGCTGTAAAAGCAAATCAGGAAAAATACTGCAACTACCCAGGACTTTGCATTTGAAATGTTGGTGTACAGAAGAAAAAAAAAAATTTTTTTTTTAAGGACACTGGGATTTGTATCTTTGTAGAACTCTCTGGCTTTATTAAACACTCTGCTGCACTGCCTCCAGGAAAGGAGGTGGAAGAGGTGGTCACGAGCTCATTTTGTTGTTATTCAGTTGTGTCTGACTCTTTGAGACCCCGTGGATCATAGCCTTCTTTATCCATGGGATTCCCCAGGCAAGAATACTGGAGCAGGTTGCCATTTCCTCCTCCGGGGAATCTTCCTGACCCAGGGATTGAACCCAACTCTCCTGTGTTGCAGGTGAGTTCTTTACCTCTGAGGCACCAGGAAGCCCCCACAAAGTCTTTCCTTACTTTTATACCAGGGTCTTGGGCTTCTAGTTTGGAAACATAAAAGCAGCCAGGCAAGTCCCCCTCAGAAGATACCAACCTCGCTATATTCTGGAGGACAGCGCTTTGGCCAATACTTCTTAGTAGATCTGGGTAGGTTCCACCACAGATACAGCCTCATAAACGGTTGGAACATATCTGGTTTCTAAACCTGTTATGCCATCCTTGGCTAGTTGTGAAATCCTTCCATCCCAACGCCCTCTTGTCTGGCCGAAGTGTGAACTGTGACAAGACTGTTTTTCTTTTTCCTTTTCTGCCATGTATGGCCATTGTGAGGCACCTATTTCTGCTTCATTTCTTCTAGGAATAAGTTTAGTGTTTTCTCATTCCTCATTAAAGATTTATCACATGTACTTTGCTGTCCCTGTAACAGTTACAGGAGAACCTGATGACCTGGCTTCACACATCTATTAAATCTCAATTGCATGTGTGATTTCTTAAGGTCATACTCCTGTGCCACGTTGGAGATAGCCCTCGGTAAGTAAGCCTGTTTTCCTCCCAGCGCAGGAAGGGACTTCTGCTGCTTTGGGTGGGTGCCAGATGAAACTGTTAAGACTGCCTTCAGAAGGTGGGTCGTGTTATACAGAAAAGGGGCAGCTTAAAACACTAGTTTGAAAAGCAAAACACTAGAACCACAGTCAGGCTCAGGCCTAGAGCCAAGGGCAGAGTCCAGTCCCACCGTTGGTGGGGAGCAGTACCTGGAGACCTGCCACCCTATTTAATCTGAGAATTGGTGTGTTTGTGTGCACACTCCCGTGCTCAGTCGCGTTCAAGTCTTTACGACCCCTTGAACTGTTGCCCACCAGGCTCCTCTGTCCATGGAATTCTCCACGCAAGAGTACTGCGTGCGGTGAGTTGCCGCAGGAAGCTTCCAGGGGAAGCTTCCCCAAGGATGGAACCTGTCTCCTACATTGGCAGAAGGATTCTTTAACGCTGCGCCCCCAGAGAAGCCCTAATTGTTGAGCTCACTTTAAGTGTGCCTGATGCAACCCCATCACCTCTCATTTAATCCACACAACTAAGATGGCCCAGTGTTTACAGGTTCATACACTGGGGCTCGGAAAGGCTAACCAACTTGTCTGTGACTAGAGCTGGTAAATGGCAGCGTCGGGATTCAAAAAATGAAAAGCCACTGCGCCAAACCCAAGGGTGGTGGCCAAATGGCGATTGCTGGTAACGCTCCCAGCTCTCCGAGCCAGACGCGCCACCCACGCCGCCGCCAGGGCACGGGTTATGTAACACGCGGGGGCGCGGACTCCCGGGGGCGACGGTCACGTGCGCGGCTATCTGCGCAGGCGCGGGGGCCGGGCGGCTGCAAGGGCTCGCGCGCCCCCTAGCGGCCGCAGCGGTGACGCGGTCTCCGCTCCGCCCGCCCCGGGTTTGCTGCTTTGCAGTTCCCGCCCCCGCCCACATCCCTCAGGCGTTTGACTCTGGAACGTTAAGCGCCGGAACAAAGGCCCCAGGGCGGAACCGAGGGCCTTTAAGCCGCGGCTGTTCCCTTTGGGCTTCAGAGAGGAGTAGAAGGAGCCGGTGCTTCCTCAGATCCGCTTGTCGAGGCTAACACCCGGAGTTTCCGTACCTATAAAGGGCTCCTTTCCTCTGTCCCTCAAAAAACTGTCCTTACCTCGCCATCTCTCTCTTCTTCCTGTGGTTAGTGTCGCTCTGTCTAGGGATCCTCACCACAAGAGAGTCTGTGACCTCCACCTGGGAGGTGCGAGGCCACAAGTCGCAGCCAGCCAGGTTATGCTAAAAACTGCAGCCTAAAGGAGCTCGCCTGTTATAAAAACCACTCTCAAACTCTGCCAGCCTACGTCAGCCTGTCATTAAAAGTCTTGCTTGCCAAGGCAATGCCCGTTTGTTTATCATTGGTAATTTTTAAAAGACTGGCTCAAGTTTGTCTAGGTTTTCTTCACCTTTATGTCCTTTAAGGCCTCCACTTTACAGTGACGCGTGAATGGGGATACCCGCTGGCTGGTCCTTCCCTTATGCCTCGTCAGGGATTCTCAAAGTGGAGGGAGGAACAGAGGGGATTTTATCTGTAAGGTAAATCCAAACTGAGGGCAAGGTGTCCTTAATTACTTTTGAAAAGCACATTTACTATTAGTTCTGGGGACATCCCTGGCGGTCCAGTGGCTGGGGCTGTGTGGTCCCAATGCGGGGTACACAGGTTCAATTTCCTGGTCAGGGAATTAGGATCCTGCGTGCTGTGCACAAACCTGGCTTAAGACAGCAAATAAAGAAAGCTTTAAAAGTTTCTTTAAAAAACTTATTTAGGAAAATAAAATGGTGGACTTCTCTGGTGGTCCAGTGGTTAGGACTCTGAGATTCCACTGCAGGGAGCCAGGGTTTGACTCCTAGTCCAGGAACCAAGAACCCTCACGCCGTGCCGTGTGGTCACACATAAAAATTGTGCAAGCATAATTTAAAGAGAATTTTTAAAAAGTACTGAAAACTCATCACAGTCTAATTACTGTACTGCCTTTTGTAGTTTGCTAAGACTGCCATAACAAAAGGCTTAAGTAGTTCAAGTGACAGAAATTTATTTTCTCACAGTTCTGGGGGCAATGCAAGAGCAAGGTGTCAACAGGTTTGGTTTCCTGGGAGGCCTCTGTCCTTAGCTTGTAGCTGGCTGCGTGTTTCTATGTCCTCACACTGTCCTTTTCTCTGTGTGCCTGCCTCCCGTGTTTAAATATCCTCTTCTTAGGTTGATACCAGTCAGAATGGATTTGGGTCCACCCCAGTGGTCTCATTTTAACTTAATCATCTCTTTTAAGGCCCGATCCCCAATAGAGTCACATGCTGAAATACTGGGGGCAGGGTTTCAACCTATGAATTTGGTGACACACAGTTCAGCCCTTAACTGTTTTACTGTTATTTATGCTCTGAAATTATTTATCTCAATTATATCTGTATGGAGGAAACACCACATTGTGAGTTGCTAGCTTAAAACCAGTATTTATAGGAGAAAAATCAGTACATGCTAAAAAGTAGGGCATTTTGTTCTCCCTGGAGAGCCTGTTGTTAAAGATTTAACTGAACATCACAGCTGTAGATGTTATTTTGTTTTTAGAATATAATTTGAATGTGAAAAATGGGAAACACACATACAAAAGATAGACCTTTTAGTTATTAGAACTAATAAGATAGGATCAATTATATAGAGAGAAAAATCAATAGTTATGGTGATGTGGCACTAGAGTAGAAATAGCTATATATTGAATATATTATATATGGATCAATGGAAAATACTCATCCAGGATTTTAATGGCATTTCAAATCAGTAGGTAAGGGTGGGATTAATTATTTCTTTAAGGTGACATGCTGTATAAACAAAGTGGAAAGGAAAACATTTTCAGTATTTATAAAGAACAAAAAGTTAATGTATCTGCGTGTTGGTTTTAATAGATGCCCACCAATTCTTTGATATTCTTCACTTCCTGGAGTGGAGCCTATTTCCTCTCTACTTGAGTGTGGCCTAGACTTAGTGACTAGATGCTGAAAAGAGAATAAAGTGGAAGCGATGTATGTGTTTTGGTATAGGGGCTTCCATCTTAGTCTCTTTCTCTCTTGGGAGAAGCCAGTTGCCTAACTGTGAGGACATTCAGGCAGTCCTATGGAGAAGTCCATGTGGTAAGGAACAGTCCCTTCAACAGCCATGTCACTGAACCATCTCCAGCCTCAGTCCATCCACTGGATAACTGTAGCCTCAGCTAAGATAGTTTTAGATTCCGGATTCACAGAAACTGATATAATAAATTCCCTGGTATGAAAAATAAATGACCCAATCAAAAAATGGGGCCAAAGAACTAAACACACATTTCTCCAAAGAAGACATACAGATGGCTAATAAACACATGAAAAGATGCTCAACATCACTCATTATCAGAGAAATGCAAATCAAAACCACAATGAGGTACCATCTCAAGGGAGTCAGAATGGCTGCTATCCAAAATTCTACAAACAATACATGCTGGAGAGAGTATGGAGAAAAGGGAACCCTCTTACGCTGTTGGTGGGAATGCAAACTAGTACAGCCATTATGGAGAACAGTGTGGAGATTCCTTAAAAAACTGGAAATAGAACTGCCATATGACCCAGCAATCCCACTGCTGGGCATACACACTGAGGAAACCAGAATTGAAAGAGACACGTGTACCCCAGTGTTCATCACAGCACTGTTTATAATAGCCAGGACATGGAAGCAACCTAGATGTCTGTCAGCAGATGAATGGATAAGAAAGCTGTGGTACATATACTCAATGGAGTATTAGCCATTAAAAATGCATTTGAATCAGTTCTAATGAGGTGGATGAAACTGGAGCCTATTATACAGAGTGAAGTAAGTCAGAAAGAAAAACACCAATACAGTATACTAACACATATATATGGAATTTAGAAAGATGGTAATGATGACCCTATATGTGAGACAGCAAAAGAGACACAGATGCAAAGAACAGTCTTTTGGACTCTGTGGAAGAAGGCGAGGGTGGTATGATTTGAGAGAATAGCATCGAAACATGTATATTATCATATGTGAAACAGATCGCCAGTCCAGGTTTGATGCATGAGACAGGGTGCTCGGGGCTGGTGCACTGGGATGACCCTGAGGGACGGGATAGGGAGAGAGGTGGGAGGGCGGTTCAGGATGGGGATCACATGTACACCCGTGGTGGATTCATGTCAATGTATGGCAAAACCAATACAATATTGTAAAGTAGCCAAGGTAAGGAGCAGTGGCTGCGCTTTCCTGGAGCAGCCGTGAAGAGATACCCCACGTCCTAGGTAAGAGAAACCCAAATAAGATGGTAGGTGTTGCGAGAGGGCATCAGAGGGCAGACAGACTGAAACCACAATTACAGACAACTGGCCAATCTGCTCACATGGATGACAGTTTATCTAACTCAATGAAACCAAGCCATGCTGTGTGGGGCCATCCAAGATGGATGGGTCATGGTGGAGAGGTCTGACAGAATGTGGTCCACTGCAGAAGGGAATGGCAAACCACTTCAGTATTCTTGCCATAAGAACCCCATGAACAGGATGAAAAGGCAAAAAGATAGGACACTGAAAGATGAACTTCCCGGGTCAGTAGGTGCCCAATATGCTACTGGAAATCAGTGGAGAAATAACTCCAGAAAGAATGAATGGATGGAGCCAAAGCAAAAACAACACCCAGTTGTGGATGGAACTGGTGATAGAAGCAAGGTCTAATGCTGTAAAGAGCAATATTGCATAGGAACCTGGAATGTTAGGTCCATGCTGCTGCTGCTGCTGCGTCGCTTCAGTTGTGTCTGACTCTGTGCGACCCCAGAGACGGGAGCCCACCAGGCTCCCCCGTCCCTGGGATTCTCCAGGCAAGAACACTGGAGTGGGTTGCCTTTGCCTTCTCCAAGGCATGAAAGTCAAAAGTGAAAGGGAAGTCGCTCAGTCGTGTCCGACTCTTAGTGACCCTGTGGACTGCAGCCTACCAGGCTCCTCCATCCATGGGATTTTCCAGGCAAGAGTACTGGAGTTGGGGTGCCATTGCCTTCTCCTGTTAGGTCCATAAATCAGGGCAAATTGGAAGTGGTCAAACAGGAGATGGCAAGAGTGAACGTTGACATTCTAGGAATCAGCGAACTAAGCTGGACTGGAATGGGTGAATTTAACTCAGATGACCATTATATCTACTACTTTGGGCAGGAATCCCTTAGAAGAAATGAGTAGCCATCATAGTCAACAAGAGTCCAAAATGCAGTACTTGGATGCAAGCTCAAAAACGACAGAATGATCTCTGTTCGTTTCCAAGGCAAACCATTCAATATTACGGTAATCCAAGTCTATGCCCCGACCAGTAACTCTGAAGGAGCTGAAGTTGAACAGTTCTATGAAGACCTACAAGACCTTTTAGGACTAACACCCCAAAAAGATGTCCTTTTCATTATAGGGGACTGGAATGCAAAAGTAGGAAGTCAAGAAATACCTGGAGTAACAGGCAAATTTGGCCTTAGAGTACCGAATGAAGCAGGGCGAAGGGTAATAAAGTTTTGCCAAAAGAATGCACTGGTCATAGCAAACACCCTCTTCCAACAACATGAGAGAAGACTCTACACATGGACATCACCACATGGTGAACACCGAAATCAGATTGATTATATTCTTTGCAGCCAAAGATGGAGAAGCTCTATAAGTCAGCAAAAACAAGACTGGGAGCTGACTGTGGCTCAGATCATGAACTCCTTATTGCCAAATTCAGACTGAAATTGAAGAAAGTGGGGAAAACCACTAGACCATTCAGGTATGACCTAAATAAAATCCCTTATGATTATACAATGGAAGTGAGAAATAGATTTAAGGGACTAGATCTGATAGATAGAATGCCTGATGAACTATGGATGGAGGTTTGTGACATTGTACAGGAGACAGGGATCAAGACCATCCCCATGGAAAAGAAATGCAAAAAAGCAAAATGGCTATCTGAGGAGGCCTTACAAATAACTGTGAAAAGCAGAGAAGCAAAAAGCAAAGGAGAAAAGGAAAGATATACCCATTTGAATGCAGAGTTCCAAAGAATAGCAAGGAGAGTTAAGAAAGCCTTCCTCAGTGATCAATGAAATGAAATAGAGGAAAACAACAGAATGGGAAAGACTAGAGATCTTTTCAAGAAAATTAGAGATACCAAGGGAATATTTCATGTGAAGATGGGCTCAATAAAGGACAGAAATTGTATGGACCTAACAGAAGCAGAAGGTATTAGAAGAGGTGGCAAGAATACACAGAAGAACTATATAAAAAAGGTCTTCACGACCCAGATATTCACAATGGTGTGATCACTCACCT
Source organism: Bos javanicus (assembly GCF_032452875.1). NCBI lineage: Eukaryota > Metazoa > Chordata > Mammalia > Artiodactyla > Bovidae > Bos > Bos javanicus. The sequence goes on along the minus strand of NC_083872.1, from coordinate 104,011,984 downwards.
AGAGCCAGACATCCTGGAATGTGAAGTCAAGTGGGCCTTAGGAAGCATCACAATGAACAAAGCTAGTGGAGGTGATGGAATTCCAGTTGAGCTATTTCAAATCCTAAAAGATGATGCTGTGAAAGTGCTGCACTCAATATACCAGCAAATTTGGAAAACTCAGCAGTGGCCACAGGACTGGAAAAGGTCAGTTTTCATTCCAATCCCAAAGAAAGGCAATGCCAAAGAATTCTCAAATTACCACACAATTGCACTCATCTCACACGCTAGTAAAGGAATGCTCAAAATTCTCCAAGCCAGGCTTCAGCAATATGTGAACTGTGAACTTCCAGATGTTCAAGCTGGTTTTAGAAAAGGCAGAGGAACCAGAGATCAAATTGCCAACACCCGCTGGATAATCGAAAAACCAAGAGAGTTCCAGAAAAACATCTATTTCTGCTTTATTGACTATGCCAAAGCCTTTGGCTGTGTGGATCACAAGAAACTGTGGAAAATTCTGAAAGAGATGGGAATACCAGACCACCTGACATGCCTTTTGAGAAACCTGTATGCAGGTCAGGAAGCAACAGTTAGAACTGGACATGGAAAAAAAAAAAAAAGAACTGGACATGGAACAACAGCCTGGTTCCAAATCAGGAAAGGAGTACATCAAGGCAGTGAAGAACTAAAGAGCTTCTTGATGAAAATGAAAGAGGAGAGTGGAAAAGTTGGCTTAAAGCTCAGCATTCAGAAAACTAAGATCATGGCATCCAGTCCCATCACTTCATGGCAAATAGATGGAGAAACAGTATAAACAGTGGCTGACTTTATTTTTCTGGGCTCCAAAATCACTGCAGATGGTGATTGCAGCCATGAAATTAAAAGACACTTACTCCTTGGAAGGAAAGGTATGACCAACCTAGACAGCATATTAAAAAGCAGAGACATTACTTTGTCCACAAAGGTCCATCTAGTCAAGGCTATGATTTTTCCAGTAGTCAAGTATGGATGTGAGAGATGGACTGTAAAGAAAGCTGAGTGCCGAAGAATTGATACTTTTGAACTGTGGCGTTGGAGAAGACTCTTGAGAGTCCCTTGGACTCCAAGGAGATACAACCAGTCCATCCTAAAGGAGATTAGTCCTGAGTGTTCATTGGAAGGACTGATGTTGAAGCTGAAACTCCAATACTTTGGCCATCTGATTTGAAGAACTGACTCATTTGAAAAGATCCTGATGCTGGGAAAGATTGAGGGCAGGAGGAGAAGGGGATGACAGAGGATGAGATGGTTGGATAGCATCACCAACTCAATGGATGTGAGTTTGGGTGGACTCCAGGAGTTGGTGATGGACAGGGAGGGCTGGTGTGCTGTGGTTCACGGGGTTGCAAAGAATTGGACATGACTGAGCGACTGAACTGAACTGATTGTGAAGTAATCAGCCTCCAATTAAAATAAATAAATTGATTTTAAAAAATAAAATAAAATAAATTCCCTGGTAGCTCAGATGGTAAAGAATCCACCTGCAATGTAGGAGACCTGGCTTTGATCCCTGGGTTGGGACAATTCCCTGGAGAAGAAAATGGGAACCGACTCCAGTATTCTTGCCTGGAGAATCCCAGACAGAGGAGCCTTTGCGGGCTACAGTTCATTGGGTTGCAGAGTCAGACACAACTGAGTGTCTCACCACAAGCTACTAAAGTCCTGCAAGCCATGTGGTCAGCCAAAGGAAAAAAAAAAAAAAGAATTGCACCATAGATCCTCCAAATCCAGTGGCTTACCATTTTTTCTCTCATATAAAAAATAAGTCTGGGGACTTCCATGGTGATCTTGTTACTAAAACTCTGTGCTCCCAATGCAGGGGGCCCAAATTCAATTCCTGGCCAGGAAACCAGATTCCACATGCTGCAACTAAGAGTTTGCGTGCCACAAGTAAAGATCTTGCATCCCACAACGAAGATGGACGATCCTGCCTACCACCACGAAGACCTGGCTCATCCAAATAAATAAATATAAATAAATATTAAAAAAATAAGTCTGGAGATACACAGTTCAGAGCTGGTATGATAGCTTCATAATATTTCAGTATTCTAGTCTGCTTTCCACTTTTGTGGAAGAGGCTTAACATCTTTAGTCATCAGGGAAATGCAAATCAAAACCACAATGAAATACCACTTCACATCCACTAGGATAGCTACAATCAAAAACTATAACAAATGTTGACAGGATATGGAGAAATTAGAACCCTTAAAAACTGCTGGTGGAAGTGTAATGTAGGGCAGCTACTTTGGAAAAAGCTTGGCAAGTTCCTCAAAAGGTTAAATATAGAGTTAACATACGATCCACTTACAATTCCACTTATAGGGGAAAAGCTGCCAACAAACTAAGCTAAAATATCTGAGGTCCAGTTCTATTTGTAATAGATTTTTCAAATGAAAATAGTTTCTTCCTGGGGATTTTCATGTAATATTTTATTTCAGGCTCCTAGCAAAATGCCTGATACATAGTAAGCATTCAATATAGATAGTTGAATAAATGAATGAATATATTGAAACTATAAATATTTTAAAAATTTTTTAAATTATTTATTATTGGCCTCACTAGGTCCTTCTTGTTGCACTCAGGCTTTCTTTAGTTGTGGCAAGTGGGGCTGTTCTCTTGTCATGGCTCTCCAGTTCTAGAGCACGGGCTCAGTAGTTGTGGTGCATGGGCTTAGTTGCCCAGGAGCATGAGGAATCTTCCTGGACCAGGGATTGAACCCATGTCCCTTGCACTGGCAGGCAGATTCTTAACCAAAGGACCACCAGGGAAGTCCAAAACTGTAAATATTTAATGAATGAATGAATGAATATTTAATGTGGCAAAGAATCATGTCCTCCTTTGGAATCCATTAATTTCAGCATCAGTTCAGTTCAGTCGCTCAGTCGTGTCCAACTCTTTGAGACCCTATGGACTGCAGCACACCAGGCCTCCCTGTCCATCACCAACTCCCGGAATTTACTCAAACTCACGTCCATTGTGTCGGTGATGCCATACAACCATCTCATCCTCTGTTGTCCCCTTCTCTTCCCACCTTCAATCTTTCCCAGCATCAGGATCTTTTCAAATGAGTCAGTTCTTTGAATCAGGTGGCCAAAGTATTGGAGTTTCAGCTTCAGCATCAGTCCTTCCAAAGAATATTCAGGACTGATTTCCTTTAGGATAGACTGGTTGCATTTCCCTACAGTCCAAGGGACTCTCAAGAGTCTTCTCCAACACCACAGTTCAAAAGCATCAATTCTTTGACCCTCAGCTTTCTTTATAGTCCAATTCTCACATCCATGCTGCTAAGTCACTTCAGTCGTGTCCGACTCTGTGTGACCCCATAGGTGGCAGCCCACCAGGCTCCCATCCCTGGGATTCTCCAGGCAAGAACATTGGAGTGGGTTGCCATTTCCTCCTCCAATGCATGAAAGTGAAAAGTGAAAGTGAAGTCGCTCAGTCGTGTCCAACTCTTCGAGACCCCATGGACTGCAGCGCACCAGGCTCCTCCATCCATGGGGTTTTCCAGGCAAGAGTACTGGAGTGGGTTGCCATTGCCATAGAGTTCAATATTTTGATACTCAGTATTATTTTTGTATTGATATTATTTCAGTATATAACTAACAAAAATGAAAATATACAGCTACACAAAAATTTCTACATGAATGTTCATAGTAGCATTATTCATAATAGCCAAAAAATTGAAAGAACATGTCTATCAACTGATGAATGAAGAAATACAATAAAATCTCGTATAAACCAGATATACAATAGAATATTGTTCAGCAATTAAGAGGGCTGAAGTACTGATATGAGCTATAATACAGATGAACCTTGAAAACATGAATGAAAGAAGCCAAACACAAAGAACTGCATGTGTAAAACTTCATTTATATAAACTATTTCAGAACAGTTCTTTTTTTTTAATATTGCTATGATGTTTTATTAGTGGCAGTAAATTGTAACTTATTTCAGCAAGATTTATCATTAATGACAACCATATTACCTAAATATTCTGGATTGAAACAATATTTAAATAATTAAGTTATGTGCTTCATATCTGCACACATTAAAAAACATTTTATATGATTAAACACAAAAAGACTAAAACAATTTTTCCAATCAATTTTAAGTAAAGCAGACACCACAGAGCTGAAGAATTACACATTTTGACACAGGTAAGGCTATTTTTTTATGACCAAGTATTGTTTATAAGTTAGGTGTTCGTGCTTAGTCACTAAGTTGTATCTGACTCTTTGCGACCCCATGGATGGTAGTGGGTTGCCCTTTCCTTCTCCATAAGAACAGTTCTGTTAGTAAGAAAGAAGCGAAGAAAGCATATCAGGTAAGCAACTGGCAGTTTCCACCACAATTATTATTCAAATCATAAAGAGCTCCTACAAAGCAATTTTAAAAATTAGTGAATGACTCAGGAGCATGAGAAAGGACATGAAAAGGAATTTTGTAAAATAAATACAAACAAATACATAGACATATATTAATAAAAAAAAGTCACTGACAATCAAAAATACAAATTAAAATAATAATTTTGTGGCTGTTTGATAATGGCTATTATCAAAAAGGGTCTTCCCTGGTGACTCAGCGGTAAGGAATCTACCTGCCAATGCAGGAGACATGGGTTTCATCTCTGGGTCCGGAAGATCACCTGAAGAAGGAAATGGCAACCCACTCCAGTATTCTTCCCTGGGAAATCCCATGGACAGAGTAAACTGGAGGGCTACAGTCCATGGGATCGTAAAGAGTCTGACATGATTGAGCAACTAAACAGCAGCACTCCTTGGGGGTGGACATGTTTATCCTTATTTCATAAATGTGAAAATGAAATCTCAGTAGAATGATATAATGTGCTGAGGCACCCAGCTATTGAGTGGTACAGTAAGTTTGGAACCTGGTGACTTTGACTTTAAAACCTTGCTAGTACCATGATCATGACAAATTGTGGAAAGCTCTTAGACAGGTGGGAATACCAGACCATCTTACCTGTCTCCTGAGAAACCTGTATGTGGCTCAAGAAGCAACAGTTAGAACCCTATATGGAGCAACTGATTGGTTCACGAGTGAGAAAGGAGTACGACAGGGCTGTCTGCTGTCACCCTGTTTGTTTAACCTATATGCTGAGCACATCGTGAGAAATGCCAGGCTGGATGAGTTACAAGCTGGAATCAAGATAGGTGGGAGAAACATCAACAACCTCAGATATGTGGATGATACAACTCTGATGCTAGAAAGCGAAGAGAAACTAAAGAGCCTCTTGATGAGGGTGAAGGAGGAGAGTGAAAGAGCTGGCTTAAGACTAAATATTAAAAAAAACTAAGATCATGGCATCTGGCCCCATTACTTCTCGGCAAATAGAAGGGGAAAAGGTGGAAGTAGTGACAGATTTCCTCTTCTTGGGCTCCAAAATCACTGCGGTTGGTGACTGCAGCCATGAAATCAGATGATTGCTTCTTGGCAGGAAAGCAATGACAAACCTAGACAGTATGTTGAAAAGCAGACACATTACTCTGCCAACAAAGGTCCAAGTAGTCAAGGCTATGGTCTTCCCAGTGGTCACATACAGTTTTAAGAGCTGGACCATAAAGAAGGAAGAATGCCAAAGAATTGATGCCTTCAAACTGTGGTGCTGGAGAAGACTCTTGAAAGTCCCTTGGACAGCAGGGAGATCAACCAGTCAATCTTAAGGGAGATCAACCCTTAATACTCATGGGGAGGACTGATGCTGAAGCTGAAGCTCCAGTATTTTGGTCATAGGATGTGCACAGATGACTCATTGGAAAAGTCCCTGATGCTGGGAACAATGGAGGGCAGGAGAAGAGGGAATCAGAGGATGAAATGACTGGATGGCATCACTGATGCCATGAACATTAACATGGGCAAACTCTGGGAGATGGTGAGGGACAGGGAGGCCTGGCGTGCTGCAGTACACGGGGTCGCAAAGAGTTGTACAACAACAACAAGGAGTACCATGATACTAAGTGAACAGGCCAGGGCAGGAGGTGATATTTCCTGATTTTCAACTCACCACAATCTCCATCAGACGCTTTTCCTGTTCTATAGTCTGTAAGTTAACAATCACATGGCATCTTACCTTGTGACCTTGCCGTATTCACATCAGATTCTACAGGATTGATAACATCCCCCCTCCCCCTAGGTAGGAATTGTGTCATAAATATTAATCTCCCTTAGCCTTAGTTTCCTCTTCTCCCAAGTAGCTATCTCACAGGACTGGGGTGGAGATTCAGTAGCACTTGCAAAGGCATCTCGCGTGATGTATGGCACAAGCGCTCCAGAAATATTTGTTGCATCTCAACCTCTCTTTGCAATCTCCTTCAAGTCACACAGGCTTGAGTGCCTGGGTGTGGCTGTATTGGTTCTTGTCGATGATGATGATGATGTTAATGATCTTAGTTTCCGAACCAGGTATCAAACCTGTGCCCCTTGCCGTTGAAGTGCAGAGTCTTAACCACTGAACCATCAGGGAAATCTCTCGATTATTATTTATATGACTGTGTTGGATGAGGATTATTATCCTAGGCTCCTGTTGGATTTTCTCCCTTCATATCACACAAAAGGTTTGCATCAAATGATGAGGATAGAATGGCCCCACGCTGGATTCAGCAATCCATAGAGCGCTTCAGCATAAGTCATACTCTTACTCCATCTCTATCAGTTGGTACCCGTAAGCCTATTTTACAGATGGGAAAGTGGAGTCTTAGGTAAATTGCTGATAAATTGCTAGTAAATTGCAGATTTGTCAAGACTCCAACACAGAGCTTAAAATAACATTGGGCCTGGGAACCTTCCATTCCATGAAGCCATCTGCCAAAAGTCTACTTGAAAATAATCAATGGGTGGGACCTATGAGAAGGTGGGGGAACCAGACCTTGGTATTTCTCTGTCAGTTCAGTTCAGTCGCTCAGTCATGTCTGACTCTTCGAGACCCCATGAATCGCAGCACGCCAGGCCTCCCTGTCCATCACCAACTCCCGGAGTTCACTCAGACTCATGTCCATCGAGTGAGTGATGCCATCCAGCCATCTCATCCTCTGTTGTCCCCTTCTCCTCCTGCCCCCAATCCCTCCCAGCATCAGAGTCCTTTCCAACAAGTCAACTCTTGGCATGAGGTGGCCAAAGTACTGGAGTTTCAGCTTCAGCATCATTCCCTCTAAAGAAATCCCAGGGCTGATCTCCTTCAGAATGGACTGGTTGGATCTCCTTGCAGTCCAAGGGACTCTCAAGAGTCTTCTCCAACACCACAGTTCAAAAGCATCAATTCTTCGGTGCTCAGCTTTCTTCACAGTCCAACTCTCACATCCATACATGACCACAGGAAAAACCATAGCCTTGACTAGACGGACCTTTGTTGGCAAAGTAATGTCTCTGCTTTTGAATATGCTATCTAGGTTGGTCATAACTTTCCTTCCAAGGAGTAGGCGTCTTTTAATTTCATGGCTGCAGTCACCATCTGTAGTGATTTTGGAGCCCCCAAAAATAAAGTCTGACACTGTTTCCACTGTTTCCCCATCTATTTTCCATGAAGTGATGGGACTGGATGCCATGATCTTCGTTTTCTGAATGTTGAGCTTTAAGCCAACTTTTTCACTCTCCACTTTCACTTTCATCAAGAGGCTTTTGAGTTCCTCTTCACTTTCTGCCATAAGGGTGGTGTCATCTGCATATCTGAGGTTATTGACATTTCTCCTGGCAATCTTGATTCCAGCTTGTGTTTCTTCCAGTCCAGCGTTTCTCATGATGTACTCTGCATATAAGTTAAATAAGCAGGGTGATAATATACAGCCTTGATGTACTCCAACCTATTGTTCCACGTCCAGTTCTTTTTTTTTTCCACGTCCAGTTCTAACTGTTGCTTCCTGACCTGCATACAGGTTTCTCAAGAGGCAGGTCAGGTGGTCTGGTATTCCCACCTCTTTCAGAATTTTCCACAGTTTATTGTGATCCACACAGTCAAAGGCTTTGGCATAGTCAAGAAAGCAGAAATAGATGTTTTTCTGGCACTCTCTTGCTTTTTCCATGATCCAGTGGATGTTGGCAATTTGATCTCTGGTTCCTCTGCCTTTTCTAAAACCAGCTGGAACATCAGGAAGTTCACGGTTCACGTATTGCTGTAGCCTTGCTTGGAGAATTTTGAGCATTACTTTACTAGCATGTGAGACGAGTGCAATTGTGCGGTAGTTTGAGCATTCTTTGGCATTGGGTATTTCTAGCTCTTGGTATTTGTCCACCTTTTGCTTCAGGGAATGAGTTGCTTTTGAATTCACAATACTCCTGCATAGAGGTAGTCTCGTTCCTTAAGGTCTCAGGTGACTTACTGGCTAGCCCCGCCCTCTGCCCCTCCCCTCAGTATACTAAGTAAGTCACGCCCACTGGCTTTTTAGCCCTGGGCCAATTACCGCGCCCCATCCGGGTTCCTAGGACTGGGAACCGGGGCTCGTCACCAGGCAACCACTGGCCCACAGGCTTCTCGGCGGATTTTCAGTTCGCAGGTCCTCTCAACGGCTGCCAGCTGCGGGAGCCTAGTGCCCGGTCCCCCGTTGCCATAACAGCAGTATACAACGCCTCCTTCTCCCTTGTCCTCTACCAGACAGCTCTTCTCTCTCGGGGCCAGACCTCTCCACGACAGCTTCTGGTTGAGCAGAACCAGGGTCTGTGTCCCTTCTGCCAAAGAGGATTGAGTGGGAGGGTTGGAGCCTGCATGACCGGCTGGTGTCCAGGAAGGGACAGGGAAACGTGGGATGGAAGAGTTAGAAGAAAGGACTGGAGCAGGGGTCAGGGATGGAAAGGGAGGGAAGATGAGATGTCGGTAGGGGATTCTGGAGAAGAAGGTGGCTTCAGGCAGAAGTGGGAAGAACTGGCGAAAGGGGAGCCCAGGAAGCTGGACAACTAGCTGCTGGAGGAATTGGAGCCACTGAGAGGGGCAGAAAAGGTCGTGGGGGTCTGGGAAAGCATCCAAGGGGAAGGGATCCTTGGTGGGAAGTATAAAGTGGAGGTTGGGAGTCAAAATGCGATGTTCACAGGGATGAGGAAAGAAGCATGGCTGGCAAGAGATCTAGGGGGTGATAGGGTGATGGAAGGGGTACCCATTAATGGAGGTGAAGGAGGGAGCATTGGCTAACACCGTGATCATCTCTCTCAGGGCAAGGACCCAGCCTGATCTGACTCCAGAGCCTTCAGCAGGGAAGACAAATGTCAGATGAAGATGACCTGGAAGACTTTGAAACAGACCAGGATGATCTGGAAAGGGAAGATGATGAGAAGGAGACAGAGGAGTGGGAGGACTACAGGAAGGAGGGAGAGGAGTCTGAGGATGTGAGAACTTGGAAGCGGAGGGGTCTGGGGTTAGGGGCTGGGGTTGGGCTGGAAAGGCATGCCTGAGTCCACTTCCTCCTGCAGTGGATATCCACGCCCCTCACAGAGGACATGATGAAAGAAGGGCTTTCTCTGCTCTGCAAGACGGGTAATGGACTGGCTCATGCTTACGTCAAGCTGGAGATTAAAGACAGGTGTGTTTATGGGGGACCAGAAGCAGGCCAGCGTTGTGGGACCTAGTCTCCTTTCTCACCCTCCATCCTGGGTGTTTTGGCTGAGTTTGGATCTCTGTCATCCTGGGCCAGCTAGGAGGGAAGGAGAGAGTCTACCTCTCAGGACACTGTGACCCCCTGCATCAGAGCTGGCCTGCGGCATTGGAGGCTGTAAAGGGGATAGGGTGGGGTGGAGATTCCAGCTGGACTCCCTCACTTGTCCTCCAGAGTGCCGGTTCTCAGCCCTTCACAGACACGAGGTGCCTGCTTACGGCTGAGAACCCACCTACCTTCTCCTTCCCCTCCCCGCCTCGCCCATCTGTCAGTCGCTCTTCTCTCCACTTTAAGCCATCTTCACGCTGCCCTCTGCTTTAGCACCTCTAACAGCCCTTGCTGGATTCTTAACCCTGAGCCAGCCTCTACTACCTCCTAGGGATCTGACAGACATCCACCTGTTGCGTTCCTACATCCATCTGCGCTACGTGGATGTTTCTGAAAACCACTTGACAGACTTGTCCCCACTCAATCACCTCACCCACCTGCTCTGGCTCAAGGCCGATGGCAACCAGCTTCGGAGTGCCCGGCTGAACGAACTGCCCTACCTGCAGATTGCCAGCTTTGCCTACAACCAGATCACCGACACAGAGGGCATCTCTCATCCTCGTCTGGCCAGCCTGGATCTCAAAGGTGGGGCCTTAGGATGGGCCTCCCACAATTCCTTCCTCGCCTGGGGCCAATAGCAGTGGGCAGCATGGACCTTGGCTATGCGACATAGCAACCTACATTATTCACTCACTCATTCAGACACCCGTGGCAGTTCACAATGACAGTTCTATGTGCTGGAGATATAGGAGTGAACAAAACAAAGAAATTCCCTATTCTTGTATAGCTTACGTTCTAGTCGGGGAAGGCAGGCAATCATCGATGATCACAATATTTAATTTTATTTATTTATTGGCTGCACCATGCAGCATTCAGAATCATAGTTCCCCAAGTAGGGATTGAACCAGTGCCCCTGAGTGGAAGTGTGGCATCTTAACCACTGAACCACCAGGGAAGTCCCAACGATCACAATAAATAAGTAAATTTTTATAAAGCGTGTTAAAAGGAGATAAGCGTTAAAAAAGAACAACAAAAAAAGGGAAAAGTACAATGGAAAAAATAGATCAGGGTAAAGGAAATGGGTGGGGGGAGGTGGAGATTTCAAACAAGTTGGCTAGGACAAATGTCATTGGGAAGTTGACACCTGAGTGAAGACTTGAAGGAGGAGAGGGAGTTAACTGTATGGATTGTGGGGCACCCCTCATTCATGCCTCAAAGACTTAGGTGGGCACATCCCTCAGACCCTTGGGCCACCAGACCATCGCCCCAAGGCCCTGTGGGTGTTACATCTGGAGCTGGCCCTCCTCGTATCCACCTGGCATTAGAGAAGATGATGCAGAGGCTCTATTGCTGAAAACTCGGGGTGGCCCTCTGAACCCTTCACACCCTCCTTCTCCTCAGGGAACCGCATCCACATGGTGACAGGTTTGGATCCCCAAAAACTGATCAGCCTGCACACGCTGGAGCTTCGGGGGAACCAGCTGAATAGCACCCTGGGAATCAACCTCCCTAAGCTGAAGAACCTCTTCCTGGTAGCGCCCTGGGTCACAGGGTGGTGGGTGCTGGAAAGGGGGCACTGTCCTGGGGGCCAGGATACCAGCTTCTAGAAGGTGGTGGTTTAGTCGCCAAGTTGTGTCTGACTCTTGCAGTTCTATAGACAGAGGAGTCCGCCAGGCTCCTCTGTCCATGGGATTTTCCAGGTAAGAATACTGGAGTGGGTTGCCATATCCTCCTCCAGGAGATATATCCTCCTTCCCGACCCAGGGATCAAACCCTCTTCTGCACTGCAGGTGGATTCTTTACCACTGAGTCACCAGGGAAGCCTGGCTTCTAGTGGACTCACCTACTAACTTCATCATCCTTATGATAATTGGCATTATTTCCAAACACCGAGCATTTGCTTGGTGCCCAATGCTGTGAGGATGCAAAATCCAAATAGACAAGGTGTTCACCAATTAACAGGGCTAATAGTACACAACGTGTGGATGACATAGAGACAGTTTGCTTTGATATAGGTTGGGACACCATGTGCATAACTGAGGTACAGGCATCAGGCTAAGGAGGCCACTTAGGTGTCTAGTCTTTTAATTTGGGGGGCGGGGGCTGGGCCACATGGCATGTGGATCTTAATTCCCCAAACTGGGCTCGAACCCATGTTTCCTGTGCTGGAAGTCTTAACCACTGGACCACCAGGGAAGGTCCTGTGTCTAGTCTTTTAAGCCCTTGAGCTTCTTCATTCCAAAATGCTGCTGAAGCCATGTCTCCTTGGTGGAGCAGTGAGGCTCTTGGGCTGGGAGGTAGTGGGGGTGGGTTGAAGCATTTTCTTCATCAGAGGTGGCTGTGGTGGGCTGGATAGTAGGGTTTACTGCTAACCTTTCTGTTGGTTGAAAGCTTCTCCTGTATTCTTTACTATTTACATGGAACTCTACTCACCTCCACTCCCCTTTCTCACCCTCTCTACCTCTTAGATTTGCTGTTTTGCAAATCTAAGTAAAGAATCTGCCTGCAATGCGGGAAACCTGGGTTTGATCCCTGGCTGGGAAGATCCCCTGGAGAAGGGCATGGCAACCCACTCCAGTATTCTTGCCTGGAGAATCTCATGAACAGAGGAGCCAGGTGGGCTACAGTCCATGGGGTCTCAAAGAGTTAGACACAACTGAGTGACTGGCATGTGCGCGTGCGCGCACACACACACATATAATTCATTATTGGCTGTGCTGGGTCTTCATTGCTTTACTCCAGTTGTGGTGAGCAGGAGCTACTCTCTAATTGTGGTGCAAGGGCTTCTCATTGTGGTGGCTTCTCTTGTCGTGGAGCATAGACTCTAGGGTGCCTGGGCTCAGTCGTTGTGGTTCCCAGGCTCTAGAGCACAGACTCAGTAGCTGTGGCAGGTGGGCTTAGTTGTTCTGCAGCATGTGGGGTCTTCTCTGATCTATGTCTCCTGCACTGGCAGGCAGATTCTTTACCACTGAGCTACCAGGGAAGCCCTGCCACGTCTCTCTGATTTCTCTTCCTTTTCCCCGCTGCCCCCCTTTCCCAATCTATCTACTGTATCCTGGGTCTAGGCCCAGAACATGTTGAAGAAGGTGGAAGGCTTGGAGAACCTAAGCAATCTCACTACCTTGCATCTTCGAGACAACCAGATTGAGACTCTGAGTGGTTTCTCCAAGGAAATGAAATCATTGCAGTACCTCAACCTAAGGTATGCATCCCTCCAGGCCCACTTCGCCCCTACCCCTGGAGTCCTCTGGTCCTAGTCCCCCAGTTCCAGTCCTCTCACAGATTCTCCCCTCATCCTCCATCCTCATCCCTCCTCTCCTGACTGTCTTCTGCATCAGCCTTAATTGCATGCAGCACTTTGTAGCCCGAGACTCCAGAATCCTATTCATTCCACTCACATACTGAGAAGGTGCTATGTGCCAGGCCTTGTGCTGTGCTGGGAACCGTCTGAAGGAATCAGAGATGGTTCCTGTTCTCAAGGGACTCACAGTCTAGCTCCATCCCATATAAGTTTCTACTGCTCTTCTCCATCTCCTGGGCCCCAATTCCCCTTTCGATTTCCAGCCTCTCTTTTCCTGAGTCTCCCCTGTAAGGGATGGCCCCATACTGATTTCAAACACAAGGTGTGCTCAGATTTGAGGCAAGGGGAGTCATTAAAAGAATAGATGGAAAAAAAAAAAAAAAGAATAGATGGAAAAGCACTGAGGATCAGGCGAGACTTTACTGCAGCAGCTCCTGTCTGATGGGGGATTTTATGTGTGTAATCTTTAAGCAAAGATGTAAGGAAATTGCCTGCTTAGTCACCAAGGCCAAATCCTCTTCGAGGATGGCAGTGGAAAGAGAGTCTCTGAGTAAGGAGTGGTGGATGTACCTTGAAGCCCAGAGTCCTGCCCTGACTCCTGGAATTAGCTCTGCCATCTTGGTCTGTGCCACCTGTGCCATCTTGGTACAGTGGAGGGCGTATTGTTTGCCTGTCAATGGTATGCATGCTAAGCTGGTTTAGCTGAGACCCCATGGACTATGGTTTTCCAGGCTCCTCCGTCCATGGGATTTCCCAGGCAAGAATACTGAAGTGGGTTGCCATTTCCTTCTGCAGTTAATGATATAGATAGGGATAATGGACCTTCCTCAGTGGCTATTAACTAGGGGTATTTGGAAGTAAGTGTAGGACGGAGGGTTTGTCTCAGTGACTGGAAGGTGCCTCTGGGGCCAGAGACCTGAAAACAAGGACAGTCCAGCACACAGGGCATGTTACACTCCACACGAGAAGCACCGTGCATGGTTCAGCCCCTCCCTTGAGATAGGGCTGAAACATTTAAGCCTGATCTCACAAAACTGTGAGCCAAGAGCATGAACATAAACAGAGTACCATACAATGGGGGCTTCCCCATTGGCTCAGTGGTAAAGAATCTGCACAGGTTCGATACTGGGTCAGGAAGATCCCCTGGAGAAGGGCACGGCAATCCACTCCAGTATTCTTGGTGGGAAATCCCATGGATAGAGGAGACTGGTGGGCTATAGTTTATGGGGTCGCAAAGAGTCAGACACGACTGAGTGACTAACACACACTTGAGTTTCCTATAAAATGAAGCTGAGGTTAAGACCTACCCCTCAGGGTGATCGTGAAAATGTCTGTAGCTGAAACAGGGATGGTGGACCACTGAGGGGTGAATAGCTGAAGCCACTGAGCATGTATGCATGCACAGTACAATGAGGCGCTTTGGGGGGAAGCTTATTCTTTGGGCTTCTTCCTGTGGGAGCACCCAGACAGCACCGTCTCCATGAGCTTAGAGCCCAGTTTCTTCTCCGCTGGTTCTGGTCCCATCGTCTACCCTCTCTGATTAGACGGAAGCCTATCCTTGCAAGGGAGATTCCTCCCTCGTCCCCAGCTACAAGACAGGGTTGAGACCTAGCTTTGCTGTTCCAGAAGGAGACACATGAGACATTACAGAATAGACCGTGGCACTGAGGGTTCCCCAGGGCGGAACAGACTGGAGCAGGGTTGCCTAGCACCTCTGTCTGCAGCAAATCCAGCCAGTCCACGGAGGCCATGTTTCTAGAGGAACCGGAGTCCCGTGGGAGATTCCCCCGCGAGGCCCCAGGCCTGGCAGCTGGCCTCTGACACCCACGTTCCCTGGTGAACCCCTCCTGCCTGCACCGGCAGGGGCAATATGGTGGCCGACCTGGGGGAGCTCGCCAAGCTGCGGGACCTACCCAGGCTGCGAGCCTTGGTGCTGCTGGACAACCCATGCACCGATGAGAACGACTACCGCCAGGAAGCCCTGGTGCAGATTGCTCATCTGGAGCGCCTGGACAAGGAATTCTATGAGGAGGAGGAGCGGGCTGAGGCCGATGAGATCCGGCAGAGGATGAAGGAGGAGCAGGAGCAGGAGGCTGAGGTCGAGCCTGAGTCAGAACTGGACCAGTCATCCACCTAGCAGTTCCCCTGGCCTCCAAAGACAGTAAGGAAGGGGGTGGGGAGGCAGGAAAACCGGCTGAGGAGCTGTTGTAGGGAGGAGTTGGCTGGGGAAGGCAGAGGCAAGAAGACTTGGGGAGACCTGGGTTAGGAGTCATGGGTGTCTCACGGGGAGGAGAAAGAACCAGAAGGGCCTGGGAGGAGCTGAGAGAGGCAGAGGTGATATATCAGAAAGCCTGAGGAGTAAGCCCCGAGAATGGGGCAGCAGGCAGAGATGAGGGTGTGGCTGGGCAACCACACCTGACGGAAAGGCTGGGTCAGGGGCTTTGGTGGGGTGGGTTGGAGGCAGCATCTGAGGACTGGGCCTAGGGAAGAAGGCGGGAGAGGAAAATCCTGCACTAAAGAGCCGAGGCTAAAAATGACAGGACAGGGGCAGAAGGTGGATAGGAGGGCAGAAGGAGGTGGAAAGAGACAGAGGCTGTGAGCCCAGGGAAGGGTGGCAGCTGGCACTTCAGTGGGGCAGAGGCGGGGTGTGCAGGTGGGGGGCGTGGGGGGGTGCGGGTGGCCAGAGGCTTGGCTTCTACCTTCTTCCTCCAGGCGATCTAGGGACGCTGGCCCCCAAAACTGAGAAGACCCCAGTCAGGGGGCGCCCCACACTTACACCCACCCTCATCCGGAGACAGAAGATGCCCACTTTTGTCCCAGACCTGGGAATTCATCACAGCGTACCGCCCAGGCTCCTCACAGGCATCTGGGCAGCGGTGACTAGGCGGCAAGCAGCCCCGGGGGGGCAGGTCTGGAGGGAGCCAGGCCTCGATGGGCCCCGGGTGCTGCGTGAAGAATCTGCGGAGGAGCTGTGGAGGCGGCAGCCTGGGTGTGAGGAACAGTTCGCTTTTCCAATAAAGAGACATTGGGATACTTTGGTGTCTAATTCGGTTTTTGAGACACTTGAGTCCTTTGTGGGCTTTCCTGGCTGATCAGTGGCGTGAAGCTGACTGTTACTTTACAGGGGGTACTGGGTGTAGGTCTGAGCGCGCGTGGGCGGTGGGGGGCCAGGTCCTGGGTGGTCCCCAGCCCCTCCCACGTCGCTCTCCTCTAGCCCTCCCCGCCCCATCCCATCGGCGCCCCATCCCATCGGGCCCCCATCCGCGCTCCTGCGTGCGCCTCCGCCGGCGGCTCCTGACTCATCGGGGGCTCCGGGTCACATGCGCCCGCCCGGCCCTATCGGCGCCTCCCCCCGCCCGCCCGCCGCCCGCCGCCCGGGAGCCGCAGCCGTCGCCGCCACTCCCGCTCTCTCTGCGCCGCCGCCGCCACCACTGCCAGGCCCGCCGCCACCGCCACCGGCTGGGTCCGCAGCCCCGAGGTGAAGCCCCTCCGGCCCCCTCCCCTCGCCGCCGCGCCCCCGCCTCTCTTCCCGGGCCTCGCGCATCCCTCGCCCCGCCGCTCTGCGCACCTGCTCCGCCACCCGCGCCTCCCCGGCGCCTCCTGTCCCGTCCTCCCCGGGCGGCTCCTCTCGGTTTCAGGCCGTCGCCCCCTAGTCATGCGGGCGCCAGGCCTCTCCGCACCTGCGTGTGTCTCACTGCGCCTTTCTCCACCCTCGCAGCCCCCTCCCTGTGTCCCTCTGCCCCTCCGGTTCCGTGGAAGATAAGCGTTCGGGGTCTCCTGGGACTGTGCGTTTCTCCCCTGGCACATCCCTAGACGCGCATCGGGGAGATGTCTTCCCTCACCCTTTCTCAGCATCCCCAGACTTCCTCGAGACCCCCACGGCCCCTCCTCCCCTGCATCGCCCTCTCATCGCCCGTTACAGCGCCGCTCTCCTCCGCACGGGGAAGGGGGGTTGGAGCCGAGAGTCTGTCCAGGGCCCGAGGGAGGACCAGCCCAGCTTTGCCCCTCCGCACGGTCTCCCCTCCTTCTCCCTGCCCACGGCAACCCCAGAGACGGAGGACCCTCGCCCCGGACTCGTCTACATCTCTCGGGAACAGGCGGGACACACGTTTGGAGGGAGATTGGGACCTCGGAGTGGGGGCTGGGGTGTTAGCTTGGGTGGGATGGGGGCTCTGGAGGAGAGGCCCCCCCACGCTGCCCAGACGACCCGTGCTCTTCTTGACGCTAAAGGAGAAGTGCAAGCCTGGCGGCCGTACCGCCGCGAGGAGAGCTGGGGGCACCCCTCCAGCCGGCGGCCGAACTGCTGAGGGGGCAAGGGAGCCACTGCCGCGCCTCTCCCCTCCTCCCTGCGGTGTCCTCCCATCTCGTCGTTTGATCATACCCCGCCCCCCACTGCAGTGACCTCCCCTTCCTCACTGCATTGACCTTCTCCTCTCCCTACGGGCGGGGGGATCCCTTCTACCGCCGGCGACTGCACCCAACTCCTCCCCACCCCCCACCCACTGCAGTAACCTCTTTCCTGTCGCTCCCAGCTTCCCAGCCTCTGGCCCCTCCCACTGATCTCAGGCTCCACCCCTCTAAGCCTCTTATCTTTCTCCTTCCTTCCCTGCCACCCAAGGAGATCCTAGCCATCATGTCCATAGAGAAGATTTGGGCCCGGGAAATCCTGGACTCCCGTGGGAATCCCACGGTGGAGGTGGATCTCCACACTGCCAAAGGTAATGGGCACCTTCCCACAGCCCCAGAGCTGGGTGTACGGGCCTGGGATGGGAGGATTCCCAGTGGGGGTGCCCTGCTGGGCCAGGCTCAGGAGCCTAGAGTCTGGGAGCAGACCTTCCTTGTCCAGGGGAGCCGAGATAAGCCAGTCTCTGTGTGCTGGTTTATTGTGTGTGCTCTGTGTGTGTGTGCACCATATGTGTATGCTCTGTGTGTGTGTGTGCTCTGTGTGTGTGTACCATGTGTGCTGTGTGTGTGCACCATGTGTGTGTGCTCTTTGTGTGTACACCGTGTGTGCCGCCTGCAAAGCTCCATTTCTCTGGTATCCTCCTTGTGTGTGTGGGACCTCAACTGGGTGGATGAGGAGGCCACGGCTTGTGTATCTGCCTCCGTGTGTGTGTATGTGTGTGTGTTAAGGAGCAGTGTGGGGAGCAAGCTGGATGTACCACAGGAGTGCAGAGCTGCAAAGCTGAAGGAATCCCAGGTCCCTGTGCTGTCCTCTCTCTCCCTTCTCTTTCTGCGGCATTCCCCTCCCAGGTCTTTTCCGGGCTGCCGTGCCCAGTGGAGCCTCCACCGGTATCTACGAGGCCCTGGAGCTAAGGGATGGGGACAAACAGCGTTACTTGGGCAAAGGTGAGTCCCTTTGTCTTTTCTGGGCTCCCTGTCTCTCTGCTGGGGGCCTCATGCCCATCCCCAGCCCTCTTCCTGGATGCCTTCCTCTACCTGGTCCCTCCTGGCCTGACCTCTCCGCCTCTCCCTAGGTGTCCTGAAGGCCGTGGACCACATCAACACCACCATTGCCCCAGTCCTCATCAGCTCAGTGAGGCCTGCTCTTTGCTGGGGGTGGGGACTGGATCCTGGAGGGAGCCCTGGATTAGGGGAAGGGGATGAAGAGGGAGAAAGGGCCACCTCTGGGGAGTTATGGTTACCGAGGGAAGGGGGCCCCGCTCCCATGGGGGCTTGAGTCCCCTAATCCAGACAGGCCGCTATCACAGGAACCTGGGGGAACCCTGGTGGATGTGAGCCTGTGTGTGGATGGGGGAGGGGTGCCTATATTAGGTGTCTTAGGGTCCAGCCTCCATCCTGGCTCCTGGTGATGGGGCCTCTGCTCACAGGGTCTGTCTGTGGTAGAACAAGAGAAGCTGGACAACCTGATGTTGGACTTGGATGGGACTGAGAACAAGTGTAAGCAGGGGCTGGGAGAGAGTGGGTTTG
This sequence comes from Bos javanicus, assembly GCF_032452875.1. Taxonomy (NCBI): domain Eukaryota; kingdom Metazoa; phylum Chordata; class Mammalia; order Artiodactyla; family Bovidae; genus Bos; species Bos javanicus. The sequence goes on along the minus strand of NC_083872.1, from coordinate 103,993,093 downwards.
GCGGGGGCGGAGAGGGGCGTGGAACAGACTGAGAAGTGAAGGAAGGAAGGAGAGCCCGAGGACTAGCCCTTCTCGTAGCCTCCTCCAGTGGGAGGGAGTGACATGAGACAGAAGGGAGAACTCTGCAGCATAAGGAGGGGGGAGTTGGTGGCAGAAAGTCTGGTCTCAGGGATGGTTACAAGAAGTGCAGCTTGCTGCCCTTTCTGATCACACCCCGCCCCCTGCTACTTGCAGGATAGGATGGATGAGGTGTTACTGGACTGGGGGGGGGGTCTCCTTTATGGCTCCTTTGGGGAGTATATGAGATCACATGTGTAAAGTGCTTAGGTGACATAGTTAGCCTTCAATAAATGCTAGCTATTAAAAAAAAAATTGAGGGCTGGAAGGGGAAGGGGACATGTTTGATCAGTGCCTTCCTCTATAATCTCCCAGCCAAGTTTGGGGCCAATGCCATCCTGGGTGTGTCCCTGGCTGTGTGTAAGGCAGGGGCTGCCGAGCGGGAACTGCCCCTCTACCGACACATTGCCCAGCTGGCCGGGAACTCAGACCTCATCCTGCCTGTGCCGGTGAGCACCGTGCCTCTCCCAGGGGTGGGTGAGGAGGAAGCATGAAGCCTTGGGAGGACTGATGGGAGGAGAGTGATTGGGGCAGCTGTAGGGAGAGGACAGGGACCACGGGATGGAGGGTTCTGAGTCTGGAAGCTGGGGGAAGTTTGGGCTCTTGGGTTTACACTCCTGGGGGTGGAGAGGGAAGAGCTTTGTGACTTTTTCTGTCCTCCTGTGGCTCCCAGGCCTTCAACGTGATCAATGGTGGCTCTCATGCTGGGAACAAGCTGGCCATGCAGGAATTCATGATCCTCCCAGTGGGGGCCGAGAGCTTCCGGGATGCCATGCGACTTGGGGCAGAGGTCTACCACACACTCAAGGGCGTCATCAAGGACAAGTATGGCAAGGACGCCACCAACGTGGGGGATGAAGGTGGCTTTGCCCCCAACATCCTGGAGAACAGTGAGGGTGAGACCAAGACCCTACTCCCAGCTCCGTCTTGCTCCATTCCAGGACATCAGGAAGGGCCACATGCTTCACTGGGTCCCCAGGAGACCGTGTGAGGGTCCTTGAGTTACAAGGTCCCAGTCCTTGGAGTGGGTAACAGAGGGCCTAACAAATTCATGTGCAGGCCTAAGAGGATCACCTTTACCTGCCCAGCCAGATGTGTCAGTATCTGCAAGTTCCCATGGGAGCCCTAGAGGATTTTGGGAGGTGGTCCAGGTGACCTGTGGGATCCATTCTCACCATGGATTCTAGTTTGATGAGATACCCTGAACTCCAAATCTATCTCATCTCCACCCCAACCTCTTAGGCCTCTAGGATCCCTAATTTTTTCCCTGCCCTGGCAGAAACTTTAGAGTGAAGAGAAACTATACAGGCAGGTCGTGGCTGAGAGTTAACTTTTGGGGGCCAAATTGCCTGGATGTGAACCTTGACTTGAAGAGTTACTTCTGGTGATCTTGCTCTCTGAACAGTCTCTGTGCTTGTCTTTCTTATCTGTAAAACAAGAATAACAACAGCATCTACCTCTTAGCCTCATTGTGAGGAGGTTAGATCATAGGTGTAAAGCGCTGAGGTGACAAAGTTAGCCCTCAAAAAATGATAGCTATTAAAAAAGAAAACAAACTGTTATTAACAGAATTCCATTCCCATGCCTTCCTAGAAGGTGGCCTGCTCATCGCAGTCCTGGGAATAACCCCAAAACAACCTTAAGCAGAACTCTCCCCAGCAACAGCCCTCCACCTCTGCTCTGAATTTCTTTCTTCCTCTCATTCCTCCTTGGCCACCCTTCCTGCTGATGACCTTGCTGTATTCCATCCCCAGCCTTGGAACTGGTGAAGGAAGCCATTGACAAGGCTGGCTACACAGAGAAGATCGTCATTGGCATGGATGTTGCCGCCTCGGAGTTTTACCGCGATGGCAAATATGACTTGGATTTCAAGTCTCCTGCTGATCCTTCCCGATACATCACCGGGGACCAGCTGGGGGCCCTCTACCAGGACTTTGTCAGGGACTATCCTGGTGAGAGCAAGGGCTGTGGCCGGGGGAGGGTAGGGGGCAGGCAGGGGTGTGTTGGGGGCAACTCTGGACCTGATGAGTGCTGACCCAGGTGCTTGGTAGAGATGTCCTGAGAAGAGCCTGAGAACCAGGGATGGCGTGAAGGGGTCTCCTGCAGAGGCTGGGCTTTGGATGTCCTGTGAATGGGCAGGAACCCATGATGAATCTGTTCCATCTGCTTTGAATCCTGATTAAAGTCACAATCTCTGAAGCTGCTGGGGTCATGGGGCGGGTTTGGAAGGACCTGGGCATAGTAAGGCTTCCCTGGTGGCTCAGTCAGGAAAGAATCTGCCTGCAATGCCGGAGACCTGGGTCCGATCCCTGGGTTGGGAAGATCCCCTGGAGGAGAACATGGCAACCCACCCTAGTATTCTTGCATGGAGAATTCCAGGGACAGAGGAACCTGGGGGCTGCAGTCCATGGGGTCACAAAGAGTCGGATACTACTGAGCGACTAAGCACAGCACAGCACAGGCACGGTGAGAGGGTGACTGGAACGAGCACAGTTCAGGATGTTCAGTTGATAAAACCGGATGCTGGGGAATTCCCTGGTGGTTCAGTGGTTAGGGTTCTGTGCTTTCACTACCGAGGGCACAGGTTCAACCCCTGGTTTAGGAACTAAGATCCCACAAGTCACCAGCTCAGCAAAAAAAAAGAAAACAAAACAAAACTGATGCTGAACAGGGCTGGACTGTTGTATGGGTGAGGAGGAGCTGAAGCACCCTCCCCAGGTCTGCCAGTGACTCTTATCCCTGGAATGGAAGCAGTTGGTTTCCATTTCCTGAGACACAGCAAGAGAAAGTAGGCATAAACTGCAGAATGAAAGGTTTCGAATAGCCATGAGGAGGGGCTCCTGGTAGAAAACAGGAAAATGCAAAGAAAGGTTGTGAGAAAGTTTCTGAACCCTTGTTTTTTTTGAAAGGTTTTGTGAAAAAATCAAGATAAGAATGAGTCAGGGGGAACTTCCCTAGTGATCCAGTGGCTAAGACGAGGTGCTCCCAATGCAGGGGGCCCAACCAAGACCAGGCACAGCCAAATAAATAAAAAATAAATATAAATAAAATACTAAGGGGTGGGATGGGGAGGAAGGTGGGAGAGAGGTTCAAGAGGGAGGGGACATAGGTATACCTATGGCTGATTCATGTTGATGTTTGGCAGAAACCAACTAGATATTGTAGAGCAGTGTGTATTAGTCCTTCAGTCATGTCGAACTCTTTGTGATCCCATGAACTGCAGCCCGCGAGGCTCCTCTGTCCATGGAATTCTCCAGGCAAGAATACTGGAGTGGGTGCCATTTCCTTCTCCAGGGGATCTTTACGACCCAGGGATGGAGCCCAGGTCTCCTGCACTGCAGGCAGATTCTTCACTGTTTGAGCTATCCTTCAATTAAAAATAAATAAATTTAATTATAAAAAATATTAAAGAAAAAGAATGGGTCAGGGGAGGCTTATTTCAGAGGGCAGGAGGCTGAGTTGGCCAGGGAATCCAATCTGTCCATGCAGGGACTCTAAGCGGGGGCGTTCCCACCTGACGGAGCCCCCTCACTGTTCTCCCAACAGTGGTCTCCATTGAGGACCCCTTTGACCAGGACGATTGGGCGGCCTGGTCCAAGTTCACAGCCAATGTGGGGATCCAGATTGTGGGTGATGACCTGACAGTGACCAACCCCAAGCGAATTGAGCGGGCGGTGGAGGAGAAGGCCTGCAACTGTCTGCTGCTGAAGGTCAACCAGATCGGTTCAGTCACCGAAGCCATCCAAGCGTGAGTGCCTCTGGGCCCTCCCCCACTCAACCCGTTTCTGCAGGATGTGTCCTGCCAGCACCCCACTCCAGCCTTGCCCACAAGTGCAGGAGGAGGCAGGGAGCCCTGAGGCTCTCCTGGTTCTCCTCCCTCCATGCCCCCTGATTCTCTCCACCCCCACCCCGGACAGCTTCCCTCCAGATGTTTCTTGACCAATGTCAGGGCTGGGGAGAGCGTGTGGGCTGGGCTTCACTGCTGCTGCACCGAATGCAGGTGCAGGCTGGCCCAGGAGAACGGCTGGGGGGTCATGGTGAGTCACCGCTCCGGAGAGACTGAGGACACGTTCATCGCTGACCTGGTGGTGGGGCTGTGCACAGGCCAGGTGAGCGCCAGGGAGCCCTTTGTGCAGTTGGGGGGGTTCTAGGCTCAGGTTGCTCTCCTTCCGGGTGTTTGTGGGCATCATGGCAATTTCGAAGGAGTGTGAGCTCTCCTTCATGGGGTGAAGGGGTGGCTGCTGAGCTGTTTATCTTTTGGGATATTTCAGATCAAGACTGGTGCCCCGTGCCGTTCTGAGCGTCTGGCTAAGTACAACCAGCTCATGAGGTAAGGGAGTCCAGGGAATGGAAACCCAGGGCTCAGAGAGTCACAAGCTATGTTTGGCCACCGTTTTGTCTCCAGTGCCCAGGGCCTGGAGGACAGTAGACATCCAGAAAGTATTTGGTTTTGAATGATGGGTTTACAGATGGCCTGATTGACGGCCCATGGAAAGCCAGGGAATGCCCTCCCTCAGGCCAGGCCCCAGGAGGAGGTAGTGCGAGGGGCTTGGAGGATGTGGCAGGGGAACTCCTGGGAAGAGAAGCAGGGTCCTTCTGCTTCGCTGACTGTTTCCTTTCTGACTCGCCTCTCTCAGAATTGAAGAAGAACTAGGGGATGAAGCTCGCTTTGCGGGACATAACTTCCGCAACCCCAGTGTGCTGTGAGCCCCCTCCCTGCCTGGAGATCTGGACCCCCCTCACTCCGTCCTCTTCCTGGATCCTCCTTTCCGGTCCTGCTCGGCTGACCCTCTGTGCTGCGCCTTGGCTGGTCCAGCCTTGCTGTCTCCGCGCTCCCACCCTCTGGGTTCCGCGCTCTCCGCCTCTCCCTCCTTCCTCTTCTCTCTCCTTGAAAACTGGCCATGGACTGAGGACCGTAAGGGGATTCACAGAAGACTCACTGGGGTCTGTGTGGAGCGTCTGGGTTGGTTGTCGAGGTGTGTAGAGGGGCCGTGTGTTGTGTGTGCTTTGCGCCGAGTCCACGTTTCCAGGCTGCTTATGAAGCAGGAACTGGGCAGTGCTGAGTGTGAGTGCTGGGGAGGGCTGGCTGCCTGCTCAGGCCAGGTCTAAGGCTCCACTGTATTATTTATTCGTTTATTTATTTTTCATTCATCTTGTTAATGAATCACTTCGCCATAACTCCGGTGCCAGAAAACTGGCCTGACTGGAGGGGGAACCACGTGTCTGTATTTCACGTGACTGTAGGTTCTGAGATGGCCTGGAGTGGGGGTCCTGCTGGAACTGGAAGGGTAGCAGAAAGGGGCCTCAGCGACGGCTCCTGGGCCAGAGGTGGGGCTGTGCACCTGGGGACTTGTCCCCTGTCCCTCTCCCCCCAGCCCTAGCTTCCCCGTTCTTCCTCCAGCTGCCCCCGTGCCATGTTTCACAGCTGCCAGCACCTCTGTGGCGCTGAAATGAACACTTCCATTAAAGTCTGAGTCACCGTGCATTCCTGTGTCTGAGGAGTCTTACTCTAGTAAGAGAGAAAGAGGGAGAGAACATGGAGCTCCTAGAAGTGGTAAAACTGGATAGCAAAGCTGAGAGCTGGGCTTCCCTGGTGGCTCAGTGGTAAAGAATCTACCTGCCAATGAAGGAGACACGGGTTTGATCCTTGATCCAGGAAGATGCCACATGCCACAGAGCAACTAAGCCCAGTGCACCACAACTACTGAGACTGTGCTCTAGAGCCTGGGAACCGCAACTCCTGAAGCTCACACGCCTACCTAGAGCCTGTGCTCCGCAACAAGGGAAGCCCACACACCGCAAGTAGAGAGTAGCCCCCCCAAAAGCCCGAGCAGCAATGAAGACTCAGCACAGCCAAAAAGAAAAAAAAAAGCTGGAGAGGGCACAGAAAGAGGAAGCAATCCAGCAAATAAGGTCAGGAGGATGGCACTGCCTATACTTCCCTGGCTAGGTGGGAGCTTGTTGGCCTGCCTTCCCCCCTCTCCCCTCCCCAGGGGGGAATTAGGATTTTTAGGCTGGGGTCCAAGAATTCCTAAAAATATCAAACATTGTGTGTGTGCACATTTTTGGAGAATGGGATCCAAAGTGTCTGCAGATTCACCAAGGCCCTTGACCAGAGAGGTGATGGAGCTGGGGACGGGAGCTCCTCCAGTGTATAAGGCCTCTCCCAGATTGAGTCCTGGAGCTCCTGGGATGGGCCAGCACTGTCTGGGCAGCGCCCCCTGCAAGCTGCAGAAGCCTGAGGACAGGTAACTTCCAGTAAACTGGAAATTCAGGACCTGGGGTGATCAACAGGCCCCTGGCTGGGTGAGCCTGTGAGCAGGGGGCCAGTGTGTGACTGGAGACCCACTATCACACTCTGGCTCCAGCAAAGCCCCAGCTCTGAGACAGGAACGCAGGAACTACCTGGGGGCAGGGGGAGGATGAGCCCCCTCTTTGTTGTTATTTGGTGCCTAAGTGGTGTCTGAATCAGTAACCCCACGGACTGTAGCCTGCCAGGCTCCTCTGTCCATGGGATTTTGTAGGCAAGAATACTGGAATGAGTTGCCATGCCCTCCTGCAGGGGATCTGCCCAACCCAGGGATTGAACCCACATCTCCTGCATTGGCAGGCAGATTTTTTTTTTTTTTTTTTACCACTGAGCCACCGTCTAAGGCTCGGCTACCTGGCCCGAGTGGTGGCGAGCTGCGGCCACTAGAGGGAGCCAGGGCTCTGCAGGAGGCCGACAGCACCGGAGCCAAAGCGAGGGTGGGAGGAACTGCAAGGCTGCTCCCTCTGTGGGCCTCCCACTCGGTTTCTACTCTGAGTTCTGGTCCTGGGCCCCCTCTGCCATTCTGCCCAGCTCCGGGACTGGAAGAGGATTCCACCTCTGTATGGGCAAGACCCTTTTCTCTGTTTTCTTTCCCGTATCGCTGACAACTCAGCCCTTTTCAGCCAAAGGGTTTCTTGCCCCAACCTCTGTGCCTCTTCGTTCCAGCGGGGGCATCTCAGCTTTCCCTGCTCCCATGTCCCCTGGTACCCCTTTCTGTTTCCCTTGGGGCACCCCACGCTTTACTCTGGGGCCCATTGTATGCACCTTTCTTCAGTAACTCCTAGGCTGACTCCTGGCTGGAGCCATGTTTCCCAAGCTCTGCCCTCTTACCTTGATCTGTCACCTTCTCAGCGGCTCCCCCTCTCCCCACCAAAACCCCTCAGGTACTGGGGTGGATTGTGTTACATCTCCCCCTCCCTGGGCCTCCCAGGCCCCTCTCTCCACTTTCCTTATGTGCCGTTGCCTGGAAACTGGTGGATTGTGGGGAGATGGGGCCAGAGAGGGGGAGCTGGGGTGACCAATGATGGTGGGGTGTGTGTGATGCTCCCTGAAGCTGAACTGAATCCAGTCCTCAGGTCGGGGAGGATCTGGAGGGGAGAGGCCCTGGCTTCTCTTTTCACTCTCCTTTTCTTTTAGGCTCAGATATATCACCATCCAGGTCAGTGGTAAAGAATCTGCCTGCAATGCAGGAGGAGACACAGGTTCCATCCCTGGGTTGGGAATATCCCCTGGAGAAGGAAATGGCAACCCACTCCAGTATTCTTGCCTGGAGAATCCCACGGACAGAGGAACATGGAGGGCTACAGTCCATGGTGTAGCAGAATCAGACACGACTTAGGGACGCAACAACAACATGTCACCATCCTAGCCGATCCCTTAGTGGTTAAAAAAGGAAGCAGAACGGCTTAGCCTGGAAGGGAGTTGGGAAGAGCCTGGGCCAGGGCCCAGTGGGGGACTGAGCTGGGTAGTGCAGAGAGAGAGGAAAAGCAATGGGGAGGGGGGACCTCGGGGAGAGGAGGAGTCTTCGAGCAAAGTTGGGGGTGGGGAGAAGGAGCTGGGGTCCTCCTAGGGTGCAGTGGGCAGTGGATGGGCGGGGTGGAGTTGTCTAGAAAACCCTGAGGGATAAGGTGGGCCTGGGGTAATAGAGCGAGTGCCAGCTGATTCAAGAGTCTGAAGAGTGGGAATTCATTCCTAGGCCAGGGAAGGCTTCCTGCTCAGGCTCCGGGTGCACAGAATCTATTTAGCACTTCTGGGTATTCCTAGAGCTTGGCTGAGCTGGGCCTGGGGAAATAGGAGGTAAAATCTACCAGTTGCTCCATAACCAGTCTCCTTCCTTCTCTGGAGGCTGGGTGGTGGTGGGGATCCCACCTTCAGGGCCCACCCTCAGCCTCAAGCCAGCCCGCTGGCACAACTACCCCATCCCCGCCCCAAATCTGGAGTGCTAGCGAGGGCTCCCAATCCTGACTCCAGCTCCAGCTCTTCCCGGTTCCCAGCCTGCCTCCCTCCCATTCTCTGGCCTTCCCAATCTCTGCTGCCAAAAATCACCCAGCGTCTTGGTGTCCTTTGTCCTGAGAGATGATGCTGCTTGGCCTGGGGCAGGGAGAGAGCCCAGGAGACCCTGGGGGGTGTGTGTGGACCGGGGGTGCTAGCCTCCTGGCTGAAGACTGGGAGTGGCTGGGGACTGTCAGGGGCAGAGGCTCCCTGGAGAGAGTCTGTGTTGGAATGGTCTCCACATTAGAATAATCAGGCACTTGAGGTTGTCTCCACACGGAGCCTAGTCCCCACCCGACCCCCCCACCCCCAAGTACCGTGAGTGATGACTTCGGACAGATTTGAGATGGAAAATGGAGCTACCGCCAGCCATCGGGCCTGGGGAGGGTGTCCCACTTCCATAAATGAACGTCTTCCCTCTGCCAGCTTGTCCTACTCATTCCTACCGTTGCCTTCTCCTGCTTTCCCTTCCCATGTCCACCAGCTTGTCCTCCTCACGGACTTTCCCTCTTAGGGCCACCAAAGGCCTAGACTGCTCTTTTAAATTTCCTCCTAATCGTCTTTACTTCCTCCCCTCCTTCTATCGCCCTTGTCTTGCCCAAGAAACTCTCCCCAGCTCTTTCAGAACCCGCTCCGCACCCCCGAATCCGGCCATCCCAGTCTCCCACCTTCCTCTCCCACCCAGAACCCAGTGCCCCTTGGAATCTGCATCTAGCCCCACCTCCTTCATCCTTTCTTAAGGCTGTAGTTTTCCTTCTTTCTCCACAGGACATTTCTAGACTTGTCACTCCCCCAAATTCTTATGTTCTCTGTTCTTTCCCCAACACCCATCACCCACAGACTCTTCACTCTTTCAGAAACCCATCCTCTCGTATATGTCTCCATCTTGTCGATTTCTTCCCCTCCTTAGGACCCCTAACTTCATCCCATTCTCTCACAACTGCCTCCACCCCCCACCAACAAACCTCTTCCGCTATGTGTCTGCCACAGATGCTGTCACCCCAAGCTTCTTTCCCCTGGTCACATCTCATTGCCCCCAAGAAGCTCCATCCCTCCAACCTCACCCCATCCCCGCGGCTTTGCCACACACCCACAGCCTCCCCCCTCACCTCCGCCACACACCCCTAGGCCCCCCAAACTTCTCCAGCCTCCCCCATAACGGCCCGCGGCCCCCTCCCCACCTAGCCCTCTTCCGCGCCAGGACCGCGGGCTCCCCGCATTCCGCCTCGGCGCACCCCTCCCCGCGCCCCGGGCCCCTCGGCCTCGGTCTCGGCCAGCTAGCGCGGCGCCTCCCCCTCTCCGGATCCCCTCCCCCCTCGCCGCTCGCCTCGCGCTCCCTCCCTCGCGGCTCCCTCCCGGCCCCTCTCTCCTCCGTTCCTCCGCGCTCCCTCCTTCTCCCTCTTCCTCCCTTCTCCCATCCCCCTCTCCCAAGCTCCCTCCCTTCGCCGTCCGCTTTCCTGTGCGAGTCGCCGGACGCGCCGCCCAGCCCGCCCGCCCGCAGCCCCGCATCGGGCAGGGGCCTGGGGCCGGGACCCGTTTCGGGGGTACCGGCGGCCTCGGGGAGGGGCCAAGAAGGGGCGAGGGAGACGACCGCCGGGCAGGGGCGGAGGCCGCGGGCGGAGGCCGCCTGAGGGGACCGGGGATAGCGGCGGTGAGGGCTGCGCCGGGCGGGCGCGGGCGGTGGGCGGGAGGCGGCGGGTCGCAGCCGCGCGGAGAGCCGGCCGGGCCGCGGGGGCGGACGGCGGCGCGGCGGGGGCGGGTGGCGCGGCCCGGGCGTTCCGGGTGGCCTGGGGAGGCGGCGGGCCTGGGGAGGGGCCGAGCGAGAGCAGGGATCGGGATTTGCTCCGGAGGCCGGCGCGCGACCGGGGCCAGGTGGGGTAAGAGGGGGGATGGAGGCCGCCCTCCGGGGGGGTCGGGGCCGCCGCCGCCGCCGTCGCGGCGGCGACTGAAGCCGGGAAGAGGAGAGGGGGGCGGGGGAGCGGCCGCCGCCGCCCCCCGGAGGCGCCGGAGCCCCGAATCCGCTCGGAGCCAGCCAGCCGTCCCGAGCTACAACCAGGTAAGCCCTGCTGCCGCCTGGGCCTCGGGCCCGCCGGGGTTCTGGTCCGCGGCTCCCCACCCCCACCCTTCCCAGTTCCCCCTCCCGCTGCCGCCGCCGCCGCCTCCATTTGTTATTTTTCCGATCTGGTCCCCCACTGCGGGCAATGCCCGGCTTGAGGCTGGGGGCTCAAGGGGTGGGGCCGGCCCCCGAGGAGGGAAGGGGGTCGGGGCACTTGGAGGATCTGGAAGGTAGGGGGAGGTGGGAGGGTCTCAGGAGGAGGGCCAATGGGGCAGGAGGGTAGGCAGGACCCCGAGACCCAAAGAGGAACGCCGAGGTTGGAGTTTGGCGGAGGAAAAACGGGGTGCCTGGTAGGGGGCTTTGGGCGAAGGTAAAAAGAAATGGAGAGATGGCAGCGAGGTGGAGCATGAGGACTCCAGGAGAAGCCCCGAAGGCCCAGAACCCGGGTGTCAGAGCCCGGGGTTCGGGGTGCCAGGTATAGAAGGGAGGTGGGAAATGGGGAAGGGGTGTGGTAGATAGATAGAAAGGGTTTGTAGCTGATTGAGGGAGGAGATTGGAACCTGGGGAAACCGGGACTCGCTCCGAGAGGGCCGCCTTTGAGAAGAAAAACCCGGCGTATTCTGGGGTAGAAGTGGGAAGGTGATGCCTTTGTGACTCAGTTTTCTTTCCCCAACTCCGGGTCACCTCTGACCCTGTTTTTCCAATTCCAGGCGTAGGTACTTCTTGGAGAGGGGCATGTGGGGCCCCAGCAGTGTGGTTCCTCCTGCAAGTGATGAGGAAGACAGGACCCCTGGAGGGAGACTTGGAGGGAAACGGTTTCTGGGAGGGTGGCTTGGAGTGAACTGGGCAATCTTACAGGCACTCCAAACAAGTTGTGACCCCCACCCCACAGATCCCCAGAGCACCCACTGCCCCTCTAGCTGTGGTTTCTTTAAGAGGGGGTGGATCTTGATTACTGTTTTGTGCTCAAAGATTTCCCTTTGTGCACGCACTTCTCTCTACTGGGGTAGGTACTCTAAGCTCCCTTCCCTGAGGGTGCCATCGGAGGACTGGAGTTGCTTTGGCAACTGGAAGGGGAGTGGCTGACAGATGGACCCCTGGGATGGACTCTTGAGGGGTAGGGTCTGCCATTTTGTTGCCATGGCAATGATCCAGTGGGATGTCCAAGAGATGGGGGCTCAGAATCTTGACGGGGGCCTCAGGTTTTTACTGTGTCCTTGGGACTCTTGGCTGAGTTCTGGAGGATGTTTCTGGTGCTGCTGGTGGAGAGGAGGTTCCTCGGGGCCTCCACCATCCTCCATCCAGGTGTCTTTGGGAACAAGTAGACATATTCCTTGCAGATCATGTGTGTTTGTTCAAGTCCTTCCTCTTAGGCATGGTGGGAGGATAGAAACGCTCTTGGTCCTAGTTATACCACCCTTGGCAGTTCGTTATTAGAGACTTAAAAAAATATATTATTTATTTTTGGCTGCGCTGGGCCTTCTTTGTGGCGTGCGGGCTCTTTTTCCTGTACACGGGCTTTCTTGAGTTGCAGTGTGCCCGCTTCTCATTGCTGCTGGCTTCTCTTGTTGTGGAGCACAGGCTCTAGGGTGCTCAGGCTCAGTAGTTGTGGCATACGAAGCTTAGTTGCCCCATATGAAGTTTAGTTGCCCCACAACATGTGGGATCTTAGTTCCCAGACCAGGGATCAAACCTGTGTCCTCTGCATTGGCAGGCAGATTCTTAACCACTGGACCACCAGGCAAGTCCCGGGACTTTTTGTATACAGTAGTCTTTTTGCTTCTTCGTGCAGGTTTTTCTCCCTTTTCTTAAACTTGAGTCTTCCTTCCCAGGTATTCCTTTTCCTCTTTCCCAGACTGTGTCCATAGTGACCCTTTCCCTCAGCCAGCCTTCGACCTTCTATTTCTCCCACCTTGTAAGCATGGCTAGGCCCTCCATGCCCGTCCCAGGTGAGAGTGGCCCAGGGGAGAGGGCTGTGGAACAGCTGGTGTGGTGGGCTTCAGGACTGGAGCCAGGAGATGTGGTTCCTGGTCTAGTCCTGGCTGCACCTCTGAGTAACTGTGACCTTGGGCAAGTCACTTCTCTTTCTTTGAGCCCTGGCCTCACTGACGAAGGGTCACAGATAAGATGGTATCTGAGGTCCCAGTGACAACTGTAGATCCTGAAGCTTAGGCCCTACCTTATTATCTGCTGGTCTGGGCTGCACTGTTATCTAGGACTGGTTTGTTAGTCTGGAAGTTCTGGAACGATGGTGGGGGCTGGGCCTGCGTTCCTGAAATTTACCCTGCAAGCCCATCCTAGAAAGCCTTGTGCCTCGAGTGTATTCCTTCTGACCTCTATTACATTTCTCCCTTAATTTCTTTTCCTGTTCTTACTTAGAGCTCTTTTTCCTTATTTTTCATATTTCCCCCTCCCCAGTCTGGCCTTTATAATTTTACTTTTGCAGTAAGGTGCTGAAGGTGAAGGTGCTTAGTTTTTTGCAGACACACAGTAGGTGCTTTATAAATTGGACTTACAGTGACAGACTACTAGAGCAGGAAGGAAGGTAGTTAGCTCAGCTTGTAGGTGCTAAAACAGGCTCCCTGTTCAGGAATTTATGTATAACCCAACCCTATCTCCTCCTTTCTTCTGCCACTCCTCCTCCCCAGGGTCACCTACCCTTTTATGACTGCTTTTCTTCTTCAGAGCTACCCATTGCTAATTTTATCAGATAACTGATTAAAAGTTGAGCTGAGGGAGGGGCACACTGGGCTTGCTCTGTTCTTCAGGTACCTCCATTCCTGCCTTTCCCTGACTCACCTACAGTGAAGATGGTTCTGTGATAGGAAGACAAGTACCCTCCTTTATAGGGGCTGCCAAAAGACACACAAGTCACTATCATCTCTCTTGTGCTTTTGTTAAGGTTGTTTCCCCCTTTTGTTATGTTGGGTTTTGTTCTTTGGGTTTTGGTGGGGGTGGGTTGACAGTATTAGAAAATCAATTTACACAGCAGCTCAAAAATGTGGTAATAATTGTAGTGGAAGAGAAATGGCTGGGAGACTGGGCAGAGCATCAGTTGTAAGCTCAGACCTGGGCTCTGACCCAGCTATTTTGTGACTTTAAGTAGATTTTTAGTAAGTTTCCTGGAAAAGTTAGGCTCACCCCTCACTGCATGCCTCAGGAGGGTTCAGTGGAGGTGAGTGAGAAGGAATTACTCTGTATTCCTTGGGAAAATACACTATAGCATACAGTGTATTTTCCACTATACAGCATAGTGGAAATACTGTTTCCATAGCCAGGGCTTTCAGCTCAGAGTAGGTGGCTAAGCCTGCTCCGTTCCCACCGAGGCCAGCAGCACTTCATTCGAGAAGACCTGCTAAAGTCAGTGGGTTTAAAGGTCAGTAGTAAAAAGAGACCAGAAAACCCATATGTACTGGACATTGCGAGGGATATAGAAAGGAAGAAAACAGTAAGAAAATAGTATTTTTGGGGACTTCTCTGGTGGTCCAGTGGTTAAGAATTTGCCTGCCAATGCAGAGGACACAGGTTCAACCCCTGGTCTGGGAAGATCCCCCGTGCCATGGAGCAACTAGACCTGTGAACCACAACTGTTGAGCCTCTGCTCCACAACAAGAGAAGCCAATGCGACAAGAAGCCGGGGCACAACAGCCCTCCTGCAGCAACCAAAAATAACTAAAAAGAAGATAGTACTTTTGCTCTCAAAAGCTCTTATGGTAAGTAACATGGAGAGATGTGACACTTAGCAGGAAACACAAGTGTAAATGAAAATTGCTGACTGTGTAGATATGGATATATACGGAAACATATAGATGTATATAGATGGGCTATGAGGAGCTGGGAGCCCCTGTCTAAACCAGATGGGAGGGCAGGCTTACTTATGTATAAACTCAGAATGTTTGCTCAGTGATCTCCACTGATTTGGTTGGTAAAGTGAAAGCTCTGAGTTTTCCTCCAGGCTTAGGGGACCTAAGCACTGGAGCGGGGGCTTATGAGACTCAGAATTGAAGTTCAGCACTTTGGGGACACCTCAGTTTGGTCTTGGCATTGGTAGGGCTGCGCGCCTTTGCAGTGTTGAATGGGACATTGTTCTCCCACCTACTCTAATGTGAAGAAAGATTCTTTTCATATCTCAGAGACTGATCTAGGCCTTCTGAGAATTCTCCTCACCAACTTCTGATGAGAGTATAGCTAAATACTGAAAAAAGAGCATGCGCTTGGAAGTCAGGGGGATGGGGCTTGATTCTGGCACTGTCTCTAGTTCCTCACTGTGTACTCATCGCGTGAAGTTGGGCAAGTCACAATCACAATCTTTGATCCTCAGTCTCCTCACCTATATAATGGGAATAATGACTAAATCCTTTATAGGGTTGGGCTTCCCTGGTGGCTCAGCTGGTAAAGAATCCGCCTGCAATGTGGGAAACATGGGTTCGATCCCTGGATTGGGAAGATCCCCTGGAGAAGGGAATGGCTACCCACTCCAGCGTTCTGGCCTCGAAAATTCCCTGGACTGTATAGACCATGGGGTCGCAAAGAATCGGACACGACTGAATGAATTTCACTTTCAGGGATGGTTGTAAACATGAAATGAAATTGGGCTTTATGTCAACTAAGGGCTTGACATAAGGCACTCAATAAATCAGCTTATATTTCAGGTACATCTCTTTGTGCTCCTTTTGTAAGGCTTTGTGGAATTCCGTGTGCGCATGTATTTCCAAGGGGGAAGTAGTGTGATCTCCTGAATTGGGGCGCATAGAAACTTCTGCGCTTTCTGCCTTCCAGAGAGATGAAGGGGATGACATGGCCAGCAGAGGTTCCCTCACTTACAGACAGCTGGAGCGGCCCATGGGCAAGCCAGCAGTGTGTCATGGCTGGGCTGCCCACTCAGCCCCTTGACAAGTGCAGCAGTACCCCCTTCAGACTCTGTTCACCAGTTTGGAGACTCTGATGGTCTTTTTCCAACAGGCTTCACTGCAGACAGGCCCTGCAAGTTCCAGGTGCTGAAAACTCGGAGAGCCTGCTTCTTGCTTCCCAGGCCGTAGCTGGGGGGAACTTAGGGTGAAGCAGAGAAGTTTCTGTATCCAGCTGCCCGGGCAGAGGAGAATGGGGTCTCCACAGCCTGAAGAATGAAGACACGACAGAATAAAGACTCAGTGAGTAGGAGGAAAAATGAGAGACACAAGGCCACGGTCAGGGAAGATTCTGGCCTGTCCCCGTGCCCCGCTCACCCCAGCCACCCTCCTCGACTCTTTCCTCCCTCCTTTCTTCCTCCCCTGACAGCCGAGCCTGGCTTTGAACCCCATCCTTCTGCGACAGCCACTGGAGGAGAATAGAAAGAAGGCACAGGATGAAGTGAGGTGTAATGTAGAAAACCACATCATCTGCTCACTTCCTTCTCCTTCAGATGTCAATGAGGAGTGGACGGAAGAAAGAGGCCCCTGGGCCCCGGGAAGAGCTGAGACCGAGGGGCCGGGCCTCCCCTGGCGGGGTCAGCACGTCCAGCAGTGATGGCAAAGCCGAGAAGTCTAGGCAGACGGCCAAGGTATTCTGTCCCCACGTCCTGCCACAGGATGCCCGGGCACTGGGGCTGATGGTGTATGTGTGTGTTGGGGGGAGCTTCCTGTCTGGCCGAGGGCACCGGTGGAAGTACAAGATAGGAATTTTCTTTCTAACAGAAAGCCCGAGTAGAGGAAGCCTCCACCCCAAAGGTCAGCAAGCAGGGCCGGAGTGAAGAGATCTCAGAGAGCGAAAGTGAGGAGACCAATGCACCAAAAAAGACCAAAACTGAGGTGGGAGACCCATGTCGCCATCATGACCCATTTTCTTGACATTCTTTCACTCAAACTTTCTTTCACTCACAATTCTTACTTTAATTTTGTCTGCAATATTAGAGAATAGTCTTATCCGAGTGCTTATGGAAGTGGTCTGTCTGGATGTGTCAGATCTTTAGGGCTCTGGTCAGAGTGTCAGGTGACCAGGCAGTGCCAAAGAGGAATGGGTAGAGCACGGGGGATTCTAGCCTCTCCCTTTCTAGGGCCTGGTTTTCAGGCAGGGTCTGGGGAGGAGATCCAGGGTGAGAAGTCTCAGTAGGAGGAACGAGTAAGTAGAGCATGCAGAAGCAGTCTTTTTAAGAACCAGTGGTTTCTGGGATGTTTAATTAGAAGGGTAGATGAGATGAGAGGATGGCAGATGGGCTGGTGGAATATAAGGATTTGGGTTCAGCTGTGGAATGGGAGGAGATGCTAGAGATGGATGTCTGAGGAAGGAACTGGTTTGCCCTGCGGGAACTCGAATGCCTGCTAGGGAGCAGCGGAGAGACTGCGAGAATGGAGGATCCCCAGAAGGCCAGGCGGTGGGCTTAGCAAAAGTACTCTTCCTGTTGTGGTGCAGTGGTGTGCTGTGGATGGGAAATCATTCTGTGCCAGCAAGGCCCCAAATCCAGGGGAGGCAGGAAAAGCAAAGGCCACCACGGCTCTCCCTCTTGTGCAGCAGGAGCTGCCCCGGCCCCAGTCTCCCTCCGATCTGGACAGTCTGGATGGGCGGAGCCTCAATGACGATGGCAGCAGTGACCCCAGGGACATCGACCAGGACAACCGGAGCACGTCTCCTAGCATCTACAGCCCTGGAAGCGTGGAGAATGACTCCGACTCGTCTTCTGGCCTGTCCCAGGGCCCAGCCCGCCCCTATCACCCACCTCCACTCTTCCCTCCCTCCCCTCCACCACCTGACAGCACCCCCCGACAGCCAGAGCCTGGCTTTGAACCCCACCCTTCTGTGACACCCACCGGATATCATGCTCCCATGGAGCCCCCCACATCTCGGATGTTCCAGGCTCCTCCAGGGGCTCCTCCCCCTCATCCACAGCTCTACCCTGGGGGCTCTGGTGGGGGAGTTTTGTCTGGACCCCCACTGGGTCCCAAGGGGAGTGGGGCTGCCTCTTCAGTGGGGGCCCCTAGTGGGGGTAAGCAGCACCCCCCACCCACCACCCCCATTTCAATATCAAGCTCTGGGGCTGGTGGTGCTCCCCCAACGAAGCCACCTAACACTCCAGTCGGTGGTGGAAGCCTACCGTCTGCGCCACCACCAGCCTCCTTCCCCCACGTGACACCAAACCTGCCTCCCCCACCTGCTCTGCGACCCCTTAACAATGCATCGGCCTCTCCTCCTGGCCTGGGGGCCCAGCCACTACCTGGGCATCTCCCTTCCCCCCATGCCATGGGGCAGAGCATGGGTGGACTTCCTCCTGGCCCGGAGAAGGGGCCCACTCTGGCTCCTTCACCCCATCCTCTGCCCCCTGCGTCCTCTTCAGCCCCTGCCCCCACAATGAGGTATCCTTACTCATCCTCTACTAGCAGCTCTGCAGCAGCCGCCTCTTCCAATTCTTCTGCCTCTGCCTCTGCCTCCCAGTACCCCGCTTCCCAGGCACTGCCCAGTTATCCCCACTCCTTCCCTCCCCCGACCAGTCTCTCTGTCTCTAATCAGCCCCCCAAGTATACGCAGCCTTCTCTTCCATCCCAGGCTGTGTGGAGCCAGGGTCCCCCTCCACCTCCTCCCTATGGCCGCCTCTTAGCCAACAGCAGTGCCCACCCAGGTCCCTTCCCTCCTTCAGCTGGAGGCCAGTCCACAGCCCACCCATCAGCCCCAACACATCACCACCACCACCAGCAACAGCAGCAGCAGCAGCAACCACCACCACCACATCATGGGGGCTCTGGGCCCCCTCCCCCTGGAGCATATCCTCACCCCCTGGAGAGCGGTGGTTCCCACCATGCACACCCCTATGCCATGTCTCCCTCCCTGGGGTCTCTGAGACCCTATCCACCAGGGCCAGCACACCTGCCCCCACCTCACAGCCAGGTGTCCTACAGCCAAGCAGGTCCTAATGGACCCCCAACCTCCTCTTCTTCCAATTCCTCTTCCTCCTCTCAAGGGTCCTACCCGGGTTCACACCCCTCTCCTTCCCAGGGCCCCTCAGGGGCGCCCTACCCCTTTCCACCGGTGCCTCCGGTCACCACTTCCTCGGCCACACTTTCCACGGTCATTGCCACAGTGGCTTCCTCGCCAGCAGGCTACAAGACAGCCTCCCCACCTGGGCCCCCGCCGTATGGCAAGCGAGCCCCGTCCCCAGGGGCCTACAAGACAGCCACTCCACCTGGATACAAGCCGGGGTCGCCGCCCTCCTTCCGAACGGGGACCCCACCGGGCTACCGAGGCGCCTCGCCGCCCGCAGGCCCAGGGACCTTCAAGCCGGGGTCGCCCACCGTGGGGCCAGGGCCGCTGCCGCCTGCGGGGCCCTCCGGCCTGTCGTCCCTGCCCGCACCGCCTGCGGCCCCTGCCTCTGGGCCGCCCCTGAGTGCCACGCAGATCAAACAGGAGCCGGCGGAGGAATATGAGACCCCCGAGAGCCCGGTGCCCCCGGCCCGCAGCCCCTCGCCCCCTCCCAAGGTGGTAGATGTGCCCAGCCACGCCAGCCAGTCGGCCAGGTGAGTGCCGGGGCGGGGGTTGGGGGTGGCGAGCGCGGGATGGGTCCCCCGTTCGTGTGATGCTTATCAAAGTACTCCAGGCCCTGCTCTCGGCCGCCAGTGGGGGTGCTGCTCGCAGGGCTGAGCGCGCGCTACCTCGGCGCCCGGCAGGTTCAACAAACACCTGGACCGCGGCTTTAACTCGTGCGCGCGCAGCGATCTGTACTTCGTACCGCTGGAGGGGTCCAAGCTGGCCAAGAAACGGGCCGACCTGGTAGAGAAGGTGCGGCGCGAGGCCGAACAGCGCGCGCGCGAAGAAAAGGAGCGCGAGCGCGAGCGGGAGCGCGAGAAGGAACGCGAGCGCGAGAAGGAGCGCGAGCTGGAACGCAGCGTGGTGAGTGCGTCACTGTGCGCGCCTCCCGCCTCGGGGCCGCCCTCTACGCGACTCAGAGAGTTTCAAGGGGGTGGGGCCATGCGCCACCTGTCGGACAGGAGGAGCCATGGCAACCCAGGAAATGGAGACCAGAGGATTCCAGCGGCAGGAATTGCATCCCTGGGCTGAAGAAAAGAAAGGCAAGCTCAGGTCAGAGTACCCGTGGATCGTAGGAAGAGCATCTCTCCTCCGCAGGAAGAGAAGGGTCTGGGAAATCCCTGGTAGGCCGAGTTACAGTAAGCTGAGGCTTTAGGCATTCAGGTGCTGAGACAAATTAGCAGCTGAGGACCCGGACCTGCTTTGTTGACCCCGCGTCTCCCTGTGTCCCACAGAAGTTGGCTCAGGAGGGCCGTGCTCCAGTGGAGTGCCCATCTCTCGGCCCAGTGCCCCATCGCCCTCCGTTTGAGCCGGGCAGTGCTGTGGCTACAGTGCCCCCTTACCTGGGCCCCGACACTCCAGCCCTACGCACCCTCAGTGAATACGCCCGGCCCCACGTGATGTCTCCTGGCAATCGCAACCATCCGTTCTACGTGCCCCTGGGGGCAGTGGACCCGGGGCTCCTGGGTTACAATGTCCCGGCCTTGTACAGCAGTGACCCAGCAGCCCGGGAGAGGGAGCGGGAAGCCCGTGAACGAGACCTGCGTGACCGCCTCAAGCCTGGCTTTGAGGTGAAGCCCAGCGAGCTGGAACCCCTACATGGGGTCCCTGGGCCAGGCCTGGATCCCTTCCCCCGACACGGGGGCCTGGCTTTGCAGCCTGGCCCCCCGGGCTTGCACCCTTTTCCTTTCCATCCGAGCCTGGGGCCGCTGGAGAGAGAACGTCTAGCTCTGGCAGCTGGGCCCGCCCTGCGGCCTGACATGTCCTACGCGGAGCGTCTGGCAGCTGAGAGGCAGCATGCAGAAAGGGTGGCCGCCCTGGGCAATGACCCACTGGCGCGGCTGCAGATGCTCAACGTGACCCCCCATCACCACCAGCACTCCCACATCCATTCGCACCTGCACCTCCACCAGCAGGATGCCATCCACGCAGGTGAGACTCCTTTGTCCTTGGCCAGGCCCTTTGAGATCACCTTGCACCCTGGCAGGTCATTGGGCGCTTCTGTTGCTCAGGCCTGGACTTCGCACCCCACGTCTGGCCTAAGCCGCTCTCCTGAGATTGCTGCCCTGGTCTTTGCCTCCCCAGCCTGTCTCCTCTTACCCCAGCCCTACTGCAGAGACCCTGCCCCACACCTCAGCCCCATTCAGGTCTGGCGTCTCCCCCCACACCCCATGGTAGAAGCCAGAGGTGGAAACCTTTAAAGGAGTGCGACCTTCCTCCCCTCACAGCCTCTGTCCCTGAGCCCTTCTCATAACTATTTCCTTGCTTCTCTGGGTTCAGCTCTATTGTTTCTTGCCATTTTCTCCATCCAGGCAGAGGTGTTTCATGTTCCTCTCCGAATCTACAGATCTGTGACCTAGAAAGCCCTGTGGCTCAGGTTGTGGGATCACAAGTGACAATGAGCTTTACCCACAATGAGTCTTTCTACCATTTTTCTAATTGTCAGAACACTGCCCCCATCTAGCCTTACAATCACATTCATTCCAGGCTCCTTGTGCTGTCTTTTAAGTTCCTCTCTGTCTCATTTCCTAAACTTCCTTTTCTCTTCCATCTCCTCTCGGTAGTCCACTCCCTATTCCTCAGGTCCCTCTGAGAACTGGAATCTCCTGTCCTCTGCCATCCGTCCGTCCGTCCCTCCTGCAGTAGGGTCTTCCCCTGTCCATCTCCCAGACCCCTAGCCCCTCCATTGTGCCTTTTTTGCTTCACTGGATCACCCTGTGTTTGATCGTCCACCTCTCTTCCCAGGCATGGAGCCCTTCACCCAAATGCATGGTTTTCCCCAAACCTGCCTTCTGTTGACACCTTCCTCTTCTCTACCCTCCAGCCTCTGCCTCGGTGCACCCTCTCATTGATCCCCTGGCCTCAGGGTCTCACCTTACCCGGATCCCCTACCCAGCTGGGACCCTCCCCAACCCCCTTCTTCCTCACCCTCTGCACGAGAACGAAGTTCTTCGTCACCAGCTCTTTGGTAAGGATGGAGGTTGGGGGTGGGAACAGTCTCTCGAAAGAATAGAGGAAGTTAGGTGCTGGAATCAGTCTGATTGGGCTTGGGGAGAGATGAGGAGGTGGCGGGAGGAACTGGGAATGGAAACTGGACGGCGGAGGCCCTGGCTGAGAGGCACAGATGTTAGGGTCAGGCTCAGAGGCCTGGATCCTAACCACCTCTGGCAGCTTGCAGGACTGGCTGTCACCTAAGTTGATTAGTTGCGGTTCTTCTGTATGTACAGTGTCTGGCCACCTGAGTACCTCATCAGTCATGTGGCCCCTGCCCTTCCTGCCCACAGCTGCTCCATACCGGGACCTGCCAGCCTCCCTCTCTGCCCCGATGTCGGCAGCTCACCAGCTGCAGGCCATGCACGCACAGTCAGCTGAGTTGCAGCGCTTGGCGCTGGAGCAGCAGCAGTGGCTGCACGCCCATCACCCGCTGCACAGTGTGCCGCTGCCCGCCCAGGAGGACTACTACAGGTACCACAGGGTGCCTGGGACCCACCGGAGGGGGCCCGGCGGAGGGGATGCACCCCAGCCTGCCAGGGGTGGGTGTGGCCCCCGCGGGAGGGGACCCATCAGTGAGCGGGGCCGGGTCAGGATGGACCTCAGTCTTTCTCCCCCCCACCCCCTACTCTGCCCGCTCTCCCCCCAGTCACCTGAAGAAGGAAAGCGACAAGCCGCTGTAGGACCTGCGATCGAGAGAGCACCGTGCCCCTGCCTCGACCAAGGAGGCCTCTCTCCCCGCCTGCCACTCAGAGCCTCCGGGGTGCGGCTCAGGCCCCGGGCCTCGGGCTTCTGGGCAGGAGGGAGGAAGGGACAGATGGAAGGCCGAGGCTCCTGTGGTGTGCGGAGGCGGGGAGGGGGTGGGTGGGGGGCAGAAAGCGCACAGTATCTTGGACCGGGTCCCTCTCCCTTGACCCCCGACTTTCTTCCTCCCCTACGTCCAGCCCCCCGCCCCCACCCGTGGCCGCTGCCCGCCCCCCACCCCTGGTGTGATTATTTCATCTGTTAGCTGTGGCTGTTTTGCGTAGCATCGTGTGCCGCCCCTGCCCATCCCCAGCCGCCACCCCCCCCCCCGCCCCGTGTGCGCCCCCTCACTGCGATGTATGACCCTTGCCCCTCCCCCACATTAATAATTTATATATATAAATATCTATATGACGCTCTTTAAAGAACATCCCAAACGAAACCAACCAAACAAAAACATCCTCACGACTCCCCAGGAAGATGTCTGTGGCTGTTTCTTTGTGGGCTGTGGGGCGTGGGTGGGGGTGTGGGTCTCCGCGCAGTGACACCTTGAGAGAAAGCCGTGCGACCTCCCAGAGACCAGCCCGGAAGTGGGTAGGGACCCTGGCGAGTTGGAGAGGGGACTCAAAAAGAACCCGGGGTCCTGGAGCCCTGGCTCCGCCATAAGGGGGTGCCGGGGCAAGTCCCGACCCTTTTCCCCAAAGCTGGGCAGTCAGAATGCTGGCGGCCCAGGACAGCTCTAGGGAACTACGCAGACTCGGGAGGCGTTTCTGCCACTGGTCCCACAGCTAGGAGCCTCCGGGGACCCGAATCCTTTCGGTTGAGTAGCTAGAAATGGTGATACAGCGGAGGTGCAGGGGGCGTGGCTGCAATAAGTTTAGAACCCAGGTGTCTTAACCACCCTAAGGTTGCGGGGAGAGGGAGTGGGGGGACAATTTCAAACGCCCAGAAGGGAAGGGAAATTAGAGGGCGTCACCTCACACCTCGACGCAAGACCATTTTAGGAAAGCGCAGGAGCCGCCGAGCTCTTGCTGCGAAGCCTTGTCTGCGTTCTTAAAAACTAAAGGGGGCGTGACTGGCTTCCTTATCAGCCAATCGGCATCGGGTCATTTGCATAGGGCCCCATCCACCGTTCGTAAACTCGAGCCGCGAAGGATTTAAGAGAGTTCCTTAGAACACGGTCTTCCCCTCCGAAAGTCGCAGTCTGCCTCGTTATCTGTAGAGCAATAGGAGCTAGGAACCGGCCGTCGGGGCTCACCCTCACTGACAGCGGGGTTGGTGGCTATGCCGTGCGATCTCCGGGTGCTACGCCTGCAGTGTTACAGCTCTTTTAGAATTTGTCTAGCAGGCTTTCCGGTTTGCACCGGAAAGCCCCTCCCACACAAGTGTTTATGAACAATAGAATAATATTTGGGTGAGAAACTTGGTGTTTTTTTTGATACGGGTTTTTTTTTTTTTTGGTCTACGTGTTTAGTCCGTTCTTGGCGGAGAAGACCCGGGAGGTTGGGATTCTTGTCTGGAAATTTCCGGCTCTGTCTGATGTAGTTTCCCGTTCGCCTCCCTTCTTCGCTGCGAGGGCCGCGCTAGGAGCTGGTTCGTTTCTTGCCAGCTTGTCGTTGCTGCACGTGCATCTTTTGTCCCATGGCGTCCGCCTCGGCTCAGTCCGCGGCCCTGAGCGCCGAGCAGGCCAAGGGTGAGAAGCCTCCCATTTGCCGGGTGGGCTCCTTTCTCGAGAAGGGCGCTGGGCGAGAGGTGTGACTGCATTCGCTGGGAAGTGGGGGCGCGCGGGGACCATCCTCTTTTTAGAGGGGCCTCTTTGCCTTCAGCGAGGAATTCGGGGGCCGAATTTATCGGGTTATTACGGCTTCAGTTCACTAATCCGCTGCCCTTTTCCTTGCGCTGTCGCTCGCGTCGGCCGGACTCGGATTCCCACTCGCGGCGGCGACTCCTCCCTGGGCTGCATCCGTGCACAGTGGTCCTGGCCGAGGTGATCCAGGCGTTCTCGGCGCCGGAGAATGCCGTTCGCATGGACGAGGCTCGGGACAACGCGTGTAACGACATGGGCAAAATGCTGCAATTCGTGCTGCCCGTGGCCACGCAGATTCAGCAGGAGGTTATTAAAGCCTACGGCTTCAGCTGCGATGGGGAAGGTGGGTCGGACGGGGGTCGGCGGTGAACTGGGTCGAGGAGAGGACGATGGATCTGTTGGGTCCCTGAGCCGTCGTCCCCTTTCTCGCCACACGGCGGCAGCCACAGTCTAACAGTGTTGGCGCTCAGAGCCCAGGGTCTGCTGTGAACTTGAGCCGAGAGGTTAAGTGCATGTTGTCGTTACCATTAATTATACTGTTATTCCGTTTTAAAATGAGAAATCAGGCTCTGCTAGTAAACCAGTGCTGGAGGCCACAGGAGAACTTCCTATGAGCCCCATTTTGATGGCTTTTAGTGAGATGTCTATATGACCACACACTTATGCAGCCCCCGCCCCAAAGTGTTTCAGCTAATCTGAGGGCTGGCTAATCTGAGGGTTCAGTTTCTTGGGTGAGATCACCGAGTTCTCCAAGAATGTTTATCGATTCCGCCCAGCTGGCCCATGATCCTCCTGTGTCCTGGTTATAGACTGGCCATCTCGTTCTGGTGGGTATGCATCCTTTGGGCTCTTGTGACTAAACTGCTAAAATGGTTAATCTGATCCTGGGAAGCACACTGCTCTGGGATGTATTCATTCACTGCATGCCATCCGGTCGTGCCTGGTATAGACCAGGAAATAGTTTATCCGGACCACGCAGGGCATTGCCTGGGTCTTGTTTTGAAGACAGCTACCTGGCCAGAGGGGAAGCAGCCATCCACTCCAGCTCAAGCTGCTCCCTCCTGCCATCTTGGGCACATCCGTCCCTTGTGGATGTGGACTGATGCTTCGTTCCCCTTTGCAGGTGTTCTTAAGTTTGCCCGCCTTGTTAAGTCTTACGAAGCACAGGATCCCGAGATTGCCAGCCTGTCGGGGAAGCTGAAGGCTCTGTTCCTGCCGCCCATGACCCTGCCGCCCCACGGGCCTGCTTCGGGTGGCAGCGTGGCCGCCTCCTGAGGGCTGGCCCTCCCATAACACTGCTGGGGAAGGGAAGACCTAATTGTACCGCAGTATAATAAATGTGCCTGTGACTTAGTGTTGATGTCTGTTTTTTGTGACCCTGACAACCTCTATGTCCCGCCTTATTCTCTCTTGCCTTTCAGGCTGTCCCATTTCCCTGTCCAGATCTTTCCTGTGTTCCTTCAGGGCTGGACCCGCTCCAGGGTAGACTGCAGAGTGGGAGGATGGGCCGGCCCCTCAACCTCCCTGGGTGGGGTGGCCTGCACAGCCTTCACCCCCTTTGAGCAGTGGGGCTTTCTGGACTTTTCCTGAGGGCCCTGGGCTTCTGTGCTCCTGGAGACTTCCCCATTGGCTGGTGCTCCCTCTTGGCCAGGGTGACTTCCTGGGCTTTGCCCGCAGCACCCAGCTTCCTGCGGCTCGGTTGGCTGGCGGGCCAGGTGGAGTTCCAGGTGGCTCCTCCCTTCCCCAGGGAGGGAGGCGGGGGACAGGCAGGCAGTGCTGGCCTGGCGCTAGACTGCTGAGTGGGGCTGGAGGGAGAAGCCAGCTGCTGAGGCCAGCTCCGCCCCACCTGTCCCTTTTCCGGGGTTATTTAGTCCAGGGGCTTGTCCCCGCGGTGCCTGTGGCCTGGCGGGCAGCATCGAGAGGAAAGTGGCTGGTTTCTGAGCATTCTTCCTCACCTGGCTTGGGCCCCTGCACAGCTGCGCCACGGGGCTCAACCCCGCCCCCTGTGCCTTCTGCCTGGGACTCCCCACCCCTCTGGGGAAATGCTGTCCCATGGGTAAGTCCCCTGCTCCATCTGGGTAACGGGGGCTCCTGTTCATTCGGGAGGGAGGGGCGGGGATCCTGCTCATTCCTGACAGGTGCATGA
The DNA here is from genome assembly GCF_032452875.1 of Bos javanicus. Classification (NCBI taxonomy): domain Eukaryota; kingdom Metazoa; phylum Chordata; class Mammalia; order Artiodactyla; family Bovidae; genus Bos; species Bos javanicus. The sequence continues at coordinate 103,966,941 of NC_083872.1, read as the reverse complement.
CCATGAGTGCGACCTGCCCCTGCCCCCTCCCCAGGTCACTTTTCCCCCACAAGATGCCAGAACTCCAGCCTTGTTCATGACCGTCTGACCCACCCCCCTTCTCTAGTACTTTCTCCCTGACAGATGCATATTTATTCTCACCAAATTTCTTTCTCTGCCTTCTGGTCCCCTGCTTCTGTCTTCTGCTAAGGACACGTTCCCTAGGGAGCTGAATGTCACCTGAAACATTACAAATCTGAAAGGCAGACCTGAGAAAGATGCCCTGTTGCCACTAAATGTCCCAAATCCTTCATTCCTATCTCCCTCAGTTTTCCTTCACTCCTCTGCATCAATTCATTCAGATACTGTTAAGTATCTATTGTATGCTGGTGCTTTTTAGTTTTTAAATTTTTTTAAAGATTTTTTTTTAATGTGGACCATTTTTTAAGTCTTTATTGAATTTGTTACAATATTGCTTCTGTTTTATGTTTTGCTTTTTTGGCCCCAAGTCATGTGGGAGGGATCTTAGGTCCCTAGTCAGGGACGAACCTACACCCTGGGTATTGGAAGGTGAGGTCCTAACCACAGCCAGGGAAGTTCTGCCAGGTGCTTTTTAAGGTGCTGCCAATACTGTAACAAACAAGAGAGACACAGTTCCTGCCTTCACGGAGCTTCACGCAGGTGGAAGGGGACAGACTGCCCAAGGAACCCATTAAATAGGATAATTGCCGGGTCTCAGAAGTGTTACCCAGAAAATAAACCAGCTTCACATGCTAATAAGGGACTGGGGTGCCAGTGGCATCACTGGCTGGAGGGGCCAGGGAGGGCTTTCCTGAGTCGGTGACTCAGAAGGTGAGACCTGGATGAGGAGGAAGAATCAGGCTCCAGTGCTGCTGGCAGAGGGAATGGCCAGTGCAAAGACCCTACTGTGGGAATAAACTGAATGATGGTGCCTGGAGGCAGAGTTGGCCAGTGAGGACAGAGGAGGGCTGGGTCACGTGGGGCCTTCTTGGTGTTTGGATACTACAGTGAGGACCTGCTGGGCGTCTTGGTGAGTTGGTAGGTTGGTCACCCCAAGTCCAATAAGTTCTTGCTTCTTATATTCACTTGCTCTCAGTGCACCCCTTGTCTCCTTCAGCCCCAGTGTCAAGATTCTTTTTTAAAAAAATAAAAATTTATTTAAAAATTTATTTTATTAATTATTAATGTATTTAGAAATTATTGATATATTTATTTATAAATTATTGATAGATTTATTTATAATTAAATTACTTATTAATTTATGTGTAAACAAATGATTTATTGGTAGATTTATTTATAAATAATTTGTTTATTGATAGATTTATTTATATATAAATATATTTATTTATTAGTTGTGGCATGTGGGATCTAGTTCCCTGATGAGAGGTTGAACCCGAGCCCCCTGCACTGGGAGGGAGGAGTCTTAACCACTGGACCGCCAAGGAGATCCCTGCTGTCAAGGTTCTCATTGGGTCTTCTGGTCCCCAATCCCTTCCATGCTCCTGCCTCCATCATTTTCCTGCCAGATGGTTGGCAAGTCCTTTCCTGAGAAAGAATCCTTCCTTGGTTCCTCAGGCTAGCCCTGTGAGACCCTCTGCCAAGGGTCCCAGCCTCTCAGAGCAGCTCAGCTCAGCCATAGGGCCCGGCTCACAGCCAGCACTATGCTCGTGGGTCCCGTGCCAGCTCCCCAGAGGCCTCTGAGGGAGGAGCCCCTCCACCCCGGCCTCGTCGTGGGCTGTGCCCACACCCTGCCTCCTCCTCCCACAGTGAGTGGTGCAGTGGGAAGGACAGTGGACTTGTCAGACGTCAGACGGCCTTGGTTTGTTGCCTACCCCCTTCCTAGTTTGTGACCTTGGTCCAGTTACTTCTCTGAGCCTTAGTTTTTGTTTCTAAAGTTGGGCTAACATGGACTTCCCTGTGGTCCAGTGGTTAAGAATCCATCTGCCAAGGCACGGGACATGGGTTTGATCCCTGGTCTGGGTAGATTCCACACGTTGAAGGCCAACTAAGCCCTTGGGCCACAACTACTGAGCCTTTGAGCCCCAGAACCCGTGCTCTGCAAAAAGAGAAGCCACAGCACTGAGAAGCCCATGTACCTCAACTAGAGAAAGACCACAAGCAGCAGGGAAGACCCAGCACAGCCAAAAATAAATAAATAAAAATAAAATTGGCTAACAGGACCTACTAAATAGGGTTGGCATATACATTAATAATGTCACATAAATGCTGTTCATACTAAAAGCTGACTTCATATTGGCTTTTTATATCAGCATTTGGGAAATATTGTTAAACCCATTTATCAGGTAGGGATACTGAGGCCCAGGGAACTTCAAGAGCTTTCTAGAGATTACTTTGTTTGCTCTTCCAGACTGCCTGTCTTTCTGCATCCCCGTTGATCTTCATCTCTGCCTTTATCTCCTTGCTTCCCAAGTGAGTAATTTTCTCTTCTGAATTAGTAGGCCCTTACTTTTTTAACTTTCAGCTTCCTTGAGCCTGTTTACCTCCCTTTAAAAAAAAAAAATGGGGAAAATAATTCCTAGATCCGGTGGTCTAGTGGTTAAGAATCAGGGGACATGGATTTGATCCCTGGTCCGGGAAGATCCCATTTGCAGAGGGACAACTAAGACCGTGGGCCACAACCACTGAGCCCTGAGGGATGTCTGAGGCCCAAATGGGAGTGTGTGTGTGTGCGTGTGCAAGCGCTCTGTGAACTCCAGAGCACTTACGCCAAGGGAAGGGTGGTGCTTCTTCTTTATTTTCCTGCCAAGGGACAGTAGAGACTGTACATACCATCCCAGTGTCTGTCTGCCTTCTGACTTGACACCCTTCAGAGAAATTCCTGTCTCTTTCATGAGTTTCTGGGTACCTAGTTAGTTTCTTTTTTAAAATTCCAGAGGGAGAGCGGCTTGTGGCCACTGTACAGTGGGTGTTGGGTGCTACGTAGGGACCTGCAACTTTGTGGGTGGTTGGGATGATGTGTCCACGTGTGGGTGTTTGCACCTGACTATGTGCATGTGTAGATGGACTTGGGTGATGAGGTTGCCTTTAGTGGGACTGGGTGTGCCTAAGTGGATGCTTGTGTGTGCGTGCGTGCACTCATGTGTGTGTATACTCATCTGTACGTGACAAGCAGGGTGTGCATGGGTAGGACTGGACCTGGGCTTGTGACCATGTATGTACATGGGTCTGGATGAATGTGGTCATTTGACACATGCTCTGTGTGAGACATGGTGCTAAGTTTTAACCACTTGGAGGTGAGCCATACCAGCTGTGGACCTCCTGTGCTGGAGGTGAGGGGCCCCTGTAGTGGAGGTGATGGTGTCCATTCTCTTCCTGCCCCCTGCTGTGAGGGAGAGTTCATAGTCTTTCAGGGCTACTGCCTAAGATAGAGGTAGTCAGTGTTAGACCATGAGATAAACAGATCAAGCAGGGTCTCCAGAAATCCTTTCTGGGGGTGGGGAGGGCGGTGAATTGATATTCAAAAAATGATAAAGTAGCCAACATAAGAAAATAGACTTTCATTGGGCTTGAATAGTTTGTTATTTATTTTTCCTTCTTTTTTGAGGCATAGCATACATGATGTGCTTGAATACTGAACATCACATTTACTTCATCTGTGTACACACCACTCAGATCTGCTATCCCAGAAATTGCCATCTCCCAGTCAGTATACTTATTTTAATGAAGGGATGACATGCCTATGCTACAGTCTTCAAAAAGGTGGACTGAAGGGACTTCCCTGGTGGTCCAGTGGCTAAGACTCCAGGCCCCCAAGGCAGGGGGCCTGGGAGAGATGCCTGCTCGGGGAAGTAGATCCCACATGCAGCAACTAAAGATCCTGCAGGCTGCAATGAAGCTCAAAGATCGTGCATGTCACAACTAAGACTTGGTGCAGCCAATTAAATAAGTAATAAATACAAAAATATTAAAAAAAAAAAAAAAAACGGTGGAAGGAGGGAGAAGGAAAGGTCCCTCCCAGCGCTTTCCTCCAGCTACCCGTTCTGGTCCCTTCCCTAGGGAATCCACTCACAGGGTTTCTTGTGTATCTTTTTTTTTTTAATTTTGGCTGTGCCCCAGGGCTTGTGGAATCTTAGTTCCCCTACCAGGGATTGAACCCTTGCAGTCTGTAGTCCTAACCACTGGAAGAGTCCTAAACACTGGACTCCCAGGGAAGTCCTCTCTTGTGTATCTTGCACTGGGCTTCTTTCCTCTTGCTTTGGTTTGGCGGTATGTTTGTATTTGGAATTAGATGGAGTATCACAAGCTTTTAGTGTTTAGGGACTCCCCAGGTGAATGGGCCCTAAGAATAGGCCATGGCCAGATCTGGGTGCCCCTCTGCAGCCCAGGAGACAGGCCCCTGGTCAGAGTCCTGAGCTCCGTTGGATTCAGACCAGACCCCCTCAGCAAGAACCTACAGTTCAGACTCCAGTGGATCCATCCATAGGGCTGGGGGCTCTGGCCCCACCTGCTTCCCATTCTGCTTCTCACCTGACTGCAGGGTTGGGGAATGGTGGATGGCCCAAAGGCCGAGGACAAGAAGTAGGGAAGATGCCAGTTGGACAGGGCTGCTCCAGGGTCATTTTGTCCAGCCCTCTGTCCCAGGGCACCTATTCAGATGTGTGTGTCGAGGGAGGGTTTCTATCCTTCTAAGAGGCATCTGCCCAGCCTAAACAGTTAGGAAACTGCCCGCTCCCACTTTGGCCTGATTGGAAGAGTCTCTCAACCTCTGTTAGTTTTTTTTTTAAATTATTTATTTATTTGGCTGCACCAAGTCTTAGTTGCAGCATGTGGGATCTAGTTCCCTGACCAGAGATCAAACCTGGGCCCCCTGTATTAGGAGCAGAGTCTTAGCCACTGGACCCCTAGGGAAGTGCCACCCTCCCCAACCTTTTTAACTTTTTCTTTTCTTTTTTGAAATTTACTTACTTATTTGGCTATGTCCAGTTTTAGTTGCAGTACACAGGATCTTCCATTGTGGTACACAGATTTAGTCGTGGCACAGGCTCAGTTGCTCCAAAGTATGTGGGATCTTAGCTCTCTGCCCAGTGATCGAACCTGTGATGCCTGCCTGCATTGCAAGGCAGATTTTTAACCACTGAACCACTAGGGAAGTCCCTTAACTTTTTATTTAACTTCTTATTCTGTTCTCTGAAGCCCTGAGGCCTGGCATATAGTAGCTAAAATCACTAGCTTTGGAGCCAGGCCGTCTGGTTTGCACTCTGGTTTGCTTTACTGACCGTGTGGCCCTGGGGCGAGCTGCCTTCAAGCCCAGAGCCTCAGGTTCTTTGTCTGGAAAATGGGAATAATGAAGGTACCTGCTTCACAGGGCTACCGTGAGGACATATCAGATAAGGCAGGTAAATACTGCCCAGCACAGTGCCTGTTGTCTGGGCAGACTCTACTAATGATAGTTGCCACCCTCACCATTATTATTGGTTTGGACCAGGGAAGGCTGCATGGACCAGGAAGAGATGGCGCGTGACTGTGTGGGTTCCTATGGACCAAGCATGAGCTGGCCTAGGGCGCTGGAGGCTCACGTGTGTTCTTATTCGGGTGGTCGTGTGCGGAGGGCCACCCTCCTCAGGCCTTCGATGGCAGGCGTGTGGGAAGCGGGTCCTGTCCCCACCCCCACCGCCACCCCGTGCTTCTCCCTGCTCTGCCCTAAAACGAGAAGTGAGTGAGTTCCCCCAAGGGGTCGGCCGCGCCCCTTCCTGTCCCCGCCCTGCCGGCTGCCCCAGGCCAGTGGAGTGGCAGCCCCAGAAGCAGGACAGGACGGGGCTGGGTGGCGAGGTGGCCCGGGTGCTGATAGCTGCCAGAGCTTGGCCCCAGCGTCCCCCGCCTGCCCAGACTCAGCGGCACCACCCCGTTGCCTGCAAGCCTTCACCCCACTCCCCGCCCCGGGCACCCCAGGATGGTGAGGTAAGGGCCGGGCACCCATGGTAGGCAGGAGGCAGGGTGCCCCAGGGCCCTGGGGCCTCTCCTCACCAGCCCCCCGGCCCCCAGGTGGTTTCACCGAGACCTCAGTGGGCTGGATGCGGAGACCCTGCTCAAGGGCCGAGGGGTCCACGGAAGCTTCCTGGCACGGCCCAGCCGCAAGAACCAGGGTGACTTCTCCCTCTCCGTCAGGTAGGTGGCCTGCGGCTCCAGCCAGGGGTGGGGTGCCAGCCCTTGGCTGCTCATTTCGCTTCCCCAGGCCCTTGGATGTATCCACCCCAACCCTGCCCGGGACCCCCACCGCCCCCCACCACCCGACCTCCACTCTCCCTTCCACTGGCCTTACCTCCACTGGGTGCCCTGCAGGGTTGGGGACCAGGTGACTCATATTCGGATCCAGAACTCTGGGGACTTCTACGATCTGTATGGAGGGGAGAAGTTCGCAACGTTGACGGAGCTGGTGGAGTACTACACGCAGCAGCAGGGTGTTCTACAGGACCGAGACGGCACTATCATCCACCTCAAGTACCCGCTGAACTGCTCAGACCCCACCAGTGAGAGGTGAGGGTCTTCGCTCCCTGGCCCGCCCCACCGAGAAGTGGGCTGTCCTCCTCGCCTTGGGCCTCTTCCCCCCGTGTGATCCATGGGCTCCCTTTCCATCAACTCCTAGGAAGCAAGAGAAGGTTGCCTGGCCCTTCTCCAGGGTCCCTGTGCACCCGCGCCCCAGGCCCTACCATTGCCAGAGAGGCCTCTCCTCGTGGCTGTGTCTCCCAAATGGCTGGCTCTGTTGTTAGAAAGATGGAATCTGACCTCTTGTAACTGTTCCCTCCCCAGCACGGGTTCCTATGGTTGAGGAGGAGCGTAGGGGTCAGCGTGTATGAGGACACGCAGCCTCATCTCAGTGTCCCCTGAGAATGGGTCTGCCCTCTGGGGCTGGCTAGTGCTGGACTAGTCCCTTGACCAGACCCACATCATTGAAAACTGTCATAGGGGTGCAAGGGCCTTGTAGCTGGGCACAGGACAATACTCTAAGCATTTCCCGCCCATCTTTCTGGTTTCAAAGATATGGTCCCCAGAACTGGGCTGGCTACTCCCCAGGTGGTCTCCCCAAAGTGTGCGCAGACCCAAAGACTCTGCATTTTATGGGCGGGTTGGGAGGTGTCTCATTTTCCAGTTGTTTCTCCATGATAGCTCCTATAATTAGGGGAAGGGCAGCTGAACAACTCTGGGTTGTTATGGGGGATTTTTTTGCACACTCCTAGGGCCAAGGCCACTTGTCCTTGTCCTGTATTTGTGCATCGATTGTCGGAATGATTCTGAACCTGGATTCTCTCAGCTTTCGGTCTTTCTGAGATGCATGCCTCCCAGCTTGCACCGTATTTTATTCAAGTCACTGGCTAAGACTGAGAACTGGATGAGGCTGGGGAAAAGGCCCCAGACCCACCCCTGGAGACCCTTTTCCCCATGAACATGCAGCCAAAGATCCATTTCTGGTGAAGCCGCCTCCCCTAGGAGGGAAGCACTTGGATGCCCTTGCTGGTGTCTATCCTTCCCTGGTGTTCACTGCCTCTCACCCTCTTCCTGCACCCCACCTGCCACATTCATGGGGATTTTCTGCCCAGATCCTCTTAGGTTCTTCATGACCTGGCCTCCTCCTTGTCCACAGCCAGGGTCCGGCCTACTGGCTGCTGCCAGAGGATGGGTGGATACAGGGGTGGTTGAAGATGGAACTGCAAGAGGGATGGAGCTGAGAGGACCCCCTGGGGCCTGGGGTCAGGGTTCAAATTGTGGCTGGAAGAGGTCAGGGACAGAGGGACTCAAGACCAGGGCAGCTGACTTAAAGAGGGGCTTTTGGTTCCCCACGCCAGGAGGCCTGGATCCACCCTTGACCCTGGGAACCTGTGGGGAACGCTCTTTATCCCAACCTCTGCTCTGGTTTGCTCTGGTTCTTGGCCTTGGCAGCTGCCCCTCCTCTGGGGGGAATTTGCATTTGTCCCCTCAATGGCTAGCTCTTTGCCTGTGGTCAGCCTGACATTTGCATGGAGACTTCCTCATCCTGTGGGGCCTGGGGGAAGAGGGTTAGCCCCCTCCCCACTGCTTGAGGGCCCTGATCTATCCCTGAGTGGTGGGATATGGTGGCCCAGGGGTCCTGCACGGGCTGGGGACTCTGGAGGTCTCCGAGCTGCAGTCTCCTCTGGGCTGAAGTACGACGGGGTAGGACAGACTGGCCCCCTCCCTCCTTCCCCCCATTCCTGCGGTTGGAAAATGCCCCCCCTTCCCCTGTCCCTGGGCTGAGGAAACCTCACAACCTCACTTCTCACTCTCTCCCCAGAAGGAGTTTTGTGTTTTTTCCATCACGTGGTTTCCTGTGGGGCTGGGCATTGTGGGGCTACAGTTTCCTCCTGGGAAGGGGGTGTGTTGTGGGGAAAGGTCCTAGTTCTGCTTTCTGCCCCTCTGAGCCCCTCGAGCCTCCCCCCCCAACACTGAACCCCAGCAGCCCCTTCAGTGACATCACCTGGGGAACCCCAAAGCCCCCAAACCACTATTCACCCCGCAGGCTTGTCCACCTTCCCGACCCCCAGGGGGACTTCTCCCCATTTCCCCTCCCTTGTGACTTCCGTCTCTCCCAACCCCATTGCTGTCTGTGGTTTGGCCTCCGTCTGCATTTCTGCTTCCCTCTCCTAGCCCTGTCTTTCATGGAGACCCTTCCTGGGTTTCTCCCCTCTGAACATTCTGGATGTGGCTGCCTTTCTGCCTGTGTCTTAAACTTGCAGAGGTGGGCTTGCTTAGAAGTCCTGAGGCTTGCCACTTATCAGCTGGGGCCTTGGGCCAGTGTGCAACTGCCCAGCCTCAGTCTCCTCATCTGCAGAATGGGTAGTACCTACCTCTCAGGTTTCTGTGAGAGTGACGGACCTACTCATAGTGGCGGATTTGAGAGCATGTAGCAGAGCTCAGTTCAGCACATGGCAGGGGCCCAAGTTCCCTGCCCCCTCCCTGAGCGTCTGCCCAGCGCCCGCCCCCGGCCTCAGTCTCATTTCCCCGGATGCCGTCTTCCCTAGGTGGTACCATGGCCACATGTCTGGAGGGCAGGCAGAGACTTTGCTGCAGGCCAAGGGGGAGCCTTGGACCTTCCTTGTGCGTGAGAGCCTCAGCCAGCCTGGAGATTTTGTGCTGTCCGTGCTCAGCGACCAGCCCAAGGCTGGCCCCGGCTCCCCGCTCAGAGTCACCCATATCAAAGTCATGTGTGAGGTAAGGCCTCTGGGCACCAGGGAGGCACCCCGCTGGGGGTTCCCTCTGTGCCCACAGCCGTACCCTTGGGGAGGGGCAGCCTGGGCTTTGGTCCAAGGCTCGGGGTCCAGGCAGGCAGACAGGTGGCCTGACTTGGAGCCCCTCAGGGCGGACGCTACACAGTGGGGGGTTCGGAGACCTTCGACAGCCTCACTGACCTGGTGGAGCATTTCAAGAGGACGGGGATCGAGGAGGCCTCCGGCGCTTTCGTCTACCTACGGCAGGTGAGGGGTAGGCCTGGCTGCCTCCTCCCATTCCCTGAGCCTCTGAGCTCTATAAGCGGCTGACTTCTGGCCTCCCCCACCCCAGCCATACTATGCCACGAGGGTGAACGCGGCTGACATTGAGAACCGGGTCTTGGAACTGAACAAGAAGCAGGAGTCAGAGGAGACAGCCAAGGCCGGCTTCTGGGAGGAGTTTGAGGTTTGTGATGGGACCAGCAGGGTGAAGGGCGTGGGGTCCCAGACAGATCCCGTCTCCTCGCTCCCCATCCTCATGTTAGTCTGCCCCATGACCTCTCCACCCATGGATGCCCCTCTCCTGGGCCTGAGGCTCCATTTCCCCAACTCGTCCCACAGAGTCTGCAGAAGCAGGAGGTGAAAAACTTGCACCAGCGGCTGGAAGGGCAGCGGCCAGAAAACAAGAGCAAGAACCGTTACAAGAACATCCTTCCGTGTGAGCACCCTGGGCAGCCTCCAGCCCGCGCCCAACTCAGGCAGCGTCCACTCACCCAGGAGATGCCTCTCCCCTAGCTGACCTCCCCCCATCTCAGACGGTCTCCTTCCCCAGCTCTATGAGGGACCCCCACCCACAAGGGCATCCCCCCTTCCTCCAGGCTCCCAGAGAATCCCCTCATACCCCACCCCACCACCTTCTTCCTCTGAAACCTCCAGCCCACATGGGTTGAGAACCCATGTGGGTCCCCCACACCGGCCTGCCCACAGGGCTTCTGGGCAAGGATGGCTTGGGAGCTCAAGAAGGGTTTCTGACCCAGGCCCTTCTTGCATCCTTTCTGCCCACTCCCAGTTGACCACAGTCGAGTGGTCCTGCAGGGACGCGACAGTAACATCCCTGGGTCTGACTACATTAACGCCAACTATGTGAAGGTCGGTGTGCTCGCCGGTCATGGTGGGGTGGGGACGGGAAATGGACCCCGGCTCCTGGGGATACTGGGTCCAGAGACATCGGGTGAAGCCAGAGCTGTTGCCATGGGTGAGTGGGTGGGTGGATGAGGGGCTCACAGCCCTGCTCGTCTCTGCACTCTGTCCAGAACCAGCTGCTAGGCCCTGATGAGAACGCTAAGACCTACATCGCCAGCCAGGGCTGCCTGGAGGCCACGGTCAACGACTTCTGGCAGATGGTGTGGCAGGAGAACACCTGCGTCATTGTCATGACCACCCGGGAGGTGGAGAAGGGCCGGGTAGGCTGAGCCCCGCGCTGCCCCCACCCCCAGGACGACTCCACCACCATTAAGCTGGAGAGACACTTAGGGGCACCTCGGAGGGCAAGGGCCCGACCTCCTTGGGGAACTGAGAAAGAAATCTGAGTACACGATAACTCCTGGGTCTCTGCTTCCCATGTGGGACTCCCCTGACCACCAGACCCAGATTTCCAGAGGCCTCCATCCCTTAAGTGTCCCCCCGCCCTGTGCCCACCATCCCCCTCAGGGTAGTAATCCCTCCTCTCCACTCAGCCTCATTACTCTCTCTGAAGTCGGTCCCAAACTGTCACCCCCATGGGCAGGCTGCCCCCTTGCACGGCACCCTTTGCCCTGGAGTGGCTGTGACCTGTGCAGAAGTATGTAACCTCTGCGTCAGGCTGTCCCCCCGAGGACCCTGGTACTCAGGCTCGGTGGCTACCCTCCAGCCCTCACCTCTGACCTGCCAGGCTCCTTCAGGTTTCTGTGCCTCTGCAGCAGCTCATTTCTCCTAGGAAGTGACTTCCTCTCTCCTCCCTATCTCTGCCCGACAGACTCCTCGTTGTTTTTAAAGACCCGGCTCACATGCTCCCTCCTCTGTGAAGCCATCCCTGATTTCCTCCGTTACCTAGAGAGAGAATTAGTCTCTGCCTGCACCCCCTTACCCCGGGCTCCTCAGCAGCTCAGTTCCCTGGCTCACCCTTCTCTCTGTGAGCTCCTGGAGGCACTGGCGCACCAGGCTGTGTCTTACTTGTGTCTGGCACTCCAGCCTGGTTGGTGCGGCTTCAGGTGCGAGGCCTATACCAGCCAGCATGCGCGGAATGACTTGTTGAACGGCTGATCAGGTCTCACCACCTGGAGCATGCTGAGACAAGACCTAAGCCTCTGACTCTTGGCCAGGTCATCCATTCATCTGTCAGATGCTACGGGGCCAGCACCGGGCACTCAGGCCCTGCCTCTGTGCCTTACATCCCCAGCCCCCTCTCTTTTCAGAACAAATGTGTTCCATACTGGCCAGAAGTGGGCAGTCAGCGTGTTTACGGACCCTACACCGTAACCAATTGCGGGGAACACGACACAACTGAGTACAAACTCCGAAACTTACAGGTCTCCCCGCTGGAAAATGTGAGTGTCCCCTGCTCCTGCCCCAGGCTGGGGGCCCTGCTCACGCTCATTCTTCTGGGTTGGATAGAATGAAGCCACGTTGGGGAGCAGGGCACATTGACCCTATGTCCTCCACCCAGGAGAACCTGATTCGGGAGATTTGGCACTACCAGTACCTGAGCTGGCCTGATCACGGGGTCCCCAGTGAGCCTGGGGGTGTTCTCAGCTTCCTGGACCAGATCAACCAGCGGCAGGAGAGTCTGCCTCACGCAGGGCCCATCATCGTGCATTGCAGGTGAGAGTGACAATGATATGATATCGGTGATAATAATCCAAGTAGTAGCTGGCAAGTGAGTACTGCCAAGCGCCCTGCACTGTTGTAAGCGAATTACACGAGAATGCATTTAAAGCCTCCCAGGCCCTCCACCTCTTCTGGGTTCCCTGATGGCTTCCAGACCCACGGGTGGAACTTAGCTTGAACCAAGCCCATGGCTTGAGCCTGTGCCTGGCATGGGGAGTCTCCATAGAGATATGGCATCCGGTCCAGTCTAGTTCAACCTGCCATGTGCAAATGAGGAAATGGGCCAAGCCTCTTGTCAGGTCACTGCTGGTCCGTGGGGGGAACCTGGAGCAGGGCTCACGGTAGACCCAGGTCCTGGTCACTACTGTTTTTTCACACATGCCTACCCACGGTGTTTCTCCTTGGGGTCGGTGTGGCTTCCCAACTCTTCTCTTTACCGTCTGCAGCCATGAGGTGGAGGGGTGCCGAGGCCTCTTCATGCCACTCCTATTTCTCCCTTCCTGCCAGTGCCCCCAGCTCAGCCCCTCGGCTCATGCACCACTAGGTCCACTGGAGCTCCCCATGTTCATGTTCGGGAGACCCTGCTAAGCTGGGGAGCTGAGGGAGCAATGAGCAGCAGGGGCCCCAGCAGGTCGCCTGGTCTGGGTGGAGGGGAGGGGATAGGCAGGGGTTGCTGGACAGATGTAGCTTCTGTAAATTCCAGCTCCTCCACTCCCTGGCTGTGTGATCTCAGACAAATGACTTCATGTCTCTGATCCTCAGGTTCCTTATCTGTAAAGTCAATGTTTCATGGGGCTGTGGCAAACGTGAAACCCTCTCACTGTGTCTGGAGTACAGTAAATGCTCCAGAAGGGGGGTCGTTCATGTTTTTATATCTCCCGTGGTGGGGACGGGGGTCTGTTTCCTTCCCTTCCCTTCCTGCTCCCTCCATGTGACCCAGGCTCTGAGGGCAAGGACTTCCTCCTTCTGTCCACCAGCTCTTGTGTGTCCTGGGGCAGGGCTGGGTGGGGTGAGCCTGGAGGTACCCCCCACGTGCTGTCTCAGGGACTCTACCTCCAGGGACAGGCCCATCGCCAAGAATGACCCGGCTGCCTGTGCCCGCCCCCCCCACCTTCTTGAAATCCCCATGGCCTTAATTTAGACGTTACAGGAAGGAAGTGGGTGAGAGGGTGTTATTTTTAACAATCTGGGTTTGAAATTAGACAGTGCGACTTGGGGCATCGGCCTGACTGGCCTAGTGGTGGAGGTGAAACTGGGGTCTCTGTGGGGTCTTGAGGCTGCTGGGGTCTGTGTGCCCAGGGGGTGGCAGCAGAGGGTGGGGAGGAGGGGAGACCTCCTGTTAGCTGCTCCCCAAGTCTCCTGAGCCCAGTGGCCTCGTGGCCCGCAGGCGGGAGAACTGTCCTCACCCTGCTGTCAGGATCTGAAGAAAAAGGGAGATGCAGCCTTACAGAAAGATGGTCCTCATGTGAAGAGGGCAGCCTGGCTCGGGCCAAAGCTGTGGGAGAGGGCCCGGGAGGCCAGGGTGCCAGGGTAGTAGGCAGGACAGGTGGGATGGGGTCCCAGGTCTCCTGAGGTGGTGGGGGCAAGAGGGAGAAGTGGAAGCAGGCGGTGGGGCTGGGAAGGACTGGGATGGACATCGGGGAGCAGCGTCTTAGCACTTGTGTGCAAGGCTCTCCCCCCAAATCCCTTGGCTGGAGGGATGAGCATGGGTGCAGAGTTGGGCAAACCCCTACCCTGCCTGCCCCACCCCCACCGCACTGACCCAGTCAGGTTCCAGCAGCTTGTATCACTGACCTTTCCCTAAGCTCCACCCCTGCCTTCTGCCCGCTCCCTAAGCCCCGCCCCTGCCGGCGCCGTTTAAGCCCCTGGTTCCCGGCCTATGAGGGCTGGGCCTCTCACGCGCCCCTTCTCTCCCTAGCGCCGGCATCGGCCGCACGGGCACCATCATTGTCATCGACATGCTCATGGAGAGCATCTCCACCAAGGGTGAGGGTGACCGGTTGGGGACGCTGGGTCTGGTGGGAGAGCAGCCCCCGCCTTCGCCTCCGCTTGGGGCCTGACATCCGGCTGCCCTCTCGGCCAGGCCTGGACTGTGACATCGACATCCAGAAGACCATCCAGATGGTGCGGGCCCAGCGCTCGGGCATGGTGCAGACGGAGGCTCAGTACAAGTTCATCTACGTGGCCATCGCCCAGTTCATCGAGACCACCAAGAAGAAGTTGGAGGTCATGCAGGTGCGAGCAGAGCAGGGGCCTGGCTGGGCTGAGGGGGCCAGTGGGCGTCATGGGGTGCTGCTGGGACCACCGGCCTCCCAACCACACCTCTCCCCGCAGTCCCAGAAGGGCCGGGAATCGGAATACGGGAACATCACCTACCCGCCAGCAATGAAGAACGCCCACGCCAAGGCCTCCCGCACCTCCTCTAAGTGAGTGGCTCCTGCCTAGCCGGACCTTCCTTCCCAGGGAGGTTCGGGTTCAAGTATAAGCTTAGTTCTTACAACCTGTATTCACAAGTGTCTTCTGAGTGCCCTTCCACGTGGGGCCTGAGCTGAGTACACTGATGTGTGAGGTGGAGCCTTTGCCCCGAGGAGCTTCTAATCTAGTGTTAGGACACAGTCAGGGCTGGTGTCCTTGCTTTCCTGGCCTCAGTTTGCTCACCTGTGAGATGGGTTGACCCCATGTCACCCCAGGCTGGTGCTGGGGAACCCTGCCCCTGTCTCCTGACCCGCTGGCCCCGCCCTGCAGACACAGGGAGGACGTGTATGAGAATGTGCACAGTAAGAACAAGAAGGAGGAGAAGGTGAAGAAACAGCGGTCAGCAGACAAGGAGAAGAACAAGGGCTCCTTGAAGAGGAAGTGAGCCGGGCTCATCCTGGGGCGGCCATGGTACGGCCCTTCCCTGGCCTGTCCCTGGGGCTTCCCAGCTGGTCTTTCTGCCCTGGATAGAGGGGGCAGCTGTGGCCTCACCCTGCCTTCCCAACCCCACCAGACCTGCGTCTTGTCCCCCACTCCAGGTCCAGCCCCGCCTTATCCCTTCCTCCCTTCCCTTTGCAGCCTCAGCCCGGTCTCTGCAGAGGCCTCCAGTGGATGACCCACAGCCTGAACCTTGGAGCAACACCCCTCCCCCATTCTATTGTAATTTAAATGGCCGTGTGCCCACCTCCCTCTCCTGGGATCCTGTATATAGCCCAGCAAGGCCCCAGGTGGGGCCAGGCCGGTCTCCTCTTGTAAATAAAGCCTCTAGGTCACTGTGTGTGGGTCTCTAACTCTGTGTGCCTGGCGGGAGGGGGAGGCAGGCAGGGAGCCTTCACAGTCTAACAGGCCAGTGTGAGCACGGGCCTGGTCTGGCTGTCTCTTCCCTTTCTTTAAAGCGGAGGGTGATCCTGCCAGGGTGGTTGTGAAGATCACTGAGATCAGGGATGACGATATAACTGGCAACAATAATTCATCACACTTTTTTTTTTAAACACATTGTATTTATTGGATTGCACTGGGTCTTGAAGAATCTTTAGTTGCATCAGGTGAACTCTTAATTGCAGCAAGTGAGATCTACATCCTCGACCAGGGATGGAACCTGGGCCCCCGTGCCATGGAAGTATGAAGTCTTAACCACTGGACCACCAGGGAAATCCCAATTCTTGGGACACCTTGGCATGTGTCAGGTGCGGTTTAAGAGACTAAAAGCATTGTGGACTTCCCTGGTGGTCCAGTAGTTAAGACTCTGAGCCTCCAGTGCAAGAGGTACAGGTTAGATCCCTGGTCAGGGAACTAAGATCCTACAGGTCATGTGGCGTGGTCAAAAAAAAATGTAAAAAACAAGACCCCCCCCCCCAAAAAAAAGAACAAAACCAAGACTAAAAGTATTGAATCGAGGTACCTGTATCATTCCGATTTTACAGTGGGACAAGCTGAGACACAGAGAGATTAAATAACTTGCTCGAGGCCACAGGACTGTTGAGCAGTGAAACTAAGATTTTAACTCAGGCCGTTGGGCCCCAGAGCCTGCACTCCTGGAAATGCAGCCGGGGTCACACTGAGGGGGACACAACCACATTCTCTGGCCTGACTTCTAGGTCCAAGCGCTAAGAAGATGGATCAAGGCCATTTAGCACAGGCTCAGAGCCAACCCGCCTGCCGTCCCTGCCCTCTGGACGCCTGGTGCTCTCAGGACCTCCTGGCTCCTCCCTTCCTGGGGCCACTGCTACCTTTAGGCTCTTGGTCAGAGTCTTAGTTTTTAAAATAATGTATTTATTTGATATCTGATTGTGCTGGGTCTTCATCGCTGCTAGGGGTTTTCTCTATCTGTGGCGAGTGGGGGTTACTCTCTGGTTTCTGTGTGTGGGCTTCTCATTGTGACAGTCCTGTTGCGGGACGTGGGCCCTAAAGCGTTTGGGCCTCAGTAGTTGTACCGTGTGAGTGCAGTAATTTCAGCTCCTGGGCTCTAGTGCACAGGCTCTGTAGTTGTGGCACATGGGCTTAGTTGCCCTGTGGCATGTAGGATTTTCCTCGTCCAGGGATCAAGCCTGTGTCCACTGCATTGGCAGGTGGATTCTTCACCACTGAGCCACCAGGCTTCCCTAGTTTTATTTTTGATCACTTTCTGTGTGTCCGCAGTGGACAACAATGATTCCTGCTTCATGTTAAGGCTTTATGTTGATTGAAAGTGCTGGTCTCCTGGGGAGTTGAGCCTGAGAGAACCCCACTCGGTAATGCCCGGTTCCCTGCTGCTGGGCCGGCTGAGACTGGGTGGTCATTTGCTCAGTGGACAATTTCTGTACTGAGTGTCCCCATGTCCCTAGCACTGGAGCAGTGGTGGGGCGAGATGGTGGATCTGATTGTTCCTGTCATTGTGGAATTGAGGAGACTGGTGGGAAAGGCAAACCCAGAAACAGTCCACAAACAGAGAATAAGTAGACAAGAATTAAGAAGGAAACAAACAAAGGTGGGCTTCCCAGGTGGTAAAGAACCCACCTGCCAGTGCAGGTGACATAAGAGACTTGGGTTCAAGCCCTGGGTCGGGAAGATCCCCTGGAGGAGGGCATGGCAACCCACTCCAGTATTCTTGCCTGGAGAATCTCATGGACAGAGGGGCCTGGCAGGCAACAAAAGAGTGGGACACCACCGAAGCAACTTAGCAGGCACACAAACAAAGGTGGAGGCCGAGAGCTGGGATTGGGCAACTCGGCAGGCAGCTCAGCTCCCTGGAGCCGTCACCCTCCAGGGGGTGCGAGGGTGGAGCATCACCTGTGCGCCTCAGGGCCCCTCTCCCAGCAACCCTTTCATCCCAACTGAGCTGCACAAAAGAAAGGCGGGTCCCACACCCTCGAACCGCCCTGGGCTAATTGCCGGAGGCTGGGACTTGGCTTCTCCTGGGCTTCGAGGTGGGCCCAGGGGTGGCTCTCCCTGGTGAGGTGCCTGGTCCTTCTGAAGAGTGGAGCGGGGGACTGCGCCCAGGGCTGCAGAAGCCCTCAGAACTCTAATTGGCCGGGTCAGTGCAGAGGTTCCTGGCCAGGAACTCAGGACTCTTGGCAGAGGCCCCAACACTAAGGGTGAGGACAGGGAGGTGCCCCTCGGAGACCCCCCTGCCCTCCGCAGGCTGGGATGTTCTGGGTGGGGGTTGAACCCAGTCCCTGCAGAGCTGAGTCCCCTCTGACCTCAGGATCTCTGGCAGAGGACTCAGGGGAAAGGATTGGCCGGGGGGCAGGAGCGGCTGTGGGGTGAGGCCCAAGGAGGAAGGCGAAGGGGCTCAAAGGCAGCCCTGTCCTTTGTTCTGGCGACAAGGCCTCCCTGGCCTAGGCCGCGGATCCAAGGAGGCAGGAATCAGAGGAGAGACTGTGGCAAAAGCTGGGGGCCTCCGGTGGGGTGACTAGGCCTCGGAGGAGGTGCCTGTGGCTGGCACTGGGAGGGAAGGGGTTAAGGCAGCGGGGTGCAGCCTATGGCCGGCGGACACACCTGTGCGCAGGGGCGGCGGGCGGGGCCCAGGTGAGGAGCCTGCGCTGCCCGGCAGGAGAGAAGGAAGAAGGAAGAGTGGAGGCCAGGGCGGCTCCGAGGCCTTGAATCCTGGGCCTTGATTCCCCTTGCTCTCCGTGGCCCATGCTCTTTGGGGGCCAGGCGGCCTGGTGACAGGTAAAGGCCACTGGGAGAGGGGTCCTGGGGCCAGGCTAGGGACTGCTGAGGGGGTTTGAGGGTGGGGAGCTGGTGTGTGGGGGCAGAGACTGGCTTTGGGGGTGGTGGGGAAGGGGCTCCGGGTGGAGAAGAGATGGTGAGGGGGCTTCCGAAGTTCTGCTCGGGCCTCAGTGGATCAACAACCCAGGGTGGGGCTGGTGGCCACTGCAGGCTCACCCGGAAGTGTCCCCAGGGACGCGGGTGGTGGGGGATGGGGGCCTGGGCCTAGGACTGGCTCTGGATGGGTGGCGGGGTGGGGGCCCCCGTCTTACCCAGCAGTGTTTGGGTGCTGGTTGGGAGTCTCTAATACTGCCGGGTAATGATGGAGGCCCCTGTCTCAGTGCCAGCGACGTCCACCGCCTCAGGGGCTCCCTGCGCACAGCTGCTGGCATCCCCACTCCCAAATCTCCCCCCACCCCCAGCCCTGGAGGCCCCTTCTTCTTGAGCGGAGGGTGCCTTGAGAGAGGCGGCTCTTGGCTGGCTGGCTGCCCACAGAAGGGACACAGTGGCCCCAGCCCCTCCCCGAACCCAGAGAGATTTGTCATCTGGAGGATCTAGGACCCACAGCTGACCTGGAGTTTAGGATTGGCTGGTAGACCTTCAAGAGACCTCAGCTGGCCCGAGGCCAGGGTCCCTGGAGAGACTGGCCAGCTCCAGCGTGGATGTCTGTGACCGGCTCTGGGTCCATCTTCCAGCACAGTGTTGGATGGTCTAATGGTGAAGCTCCTAACACTGTCTGGTAAAGATGGCCCCCGGCTGGTGCCCTCGGCAATGACCTTCAGGGAGGCCTGAAGACTACGGAGGCCTCCAGACCAGCAACCTCTGACCTTTACCCTTGGGGAGATGGGGGAAGTCACTAGGAAAGGGAAACAATAGGAAGAATCAAAATGGCTGCCTCGGAGCCCCAGGGGATTGGACACTCCAGGCACCTCCATCCCCTTCCTGCCTCGGGGATGTGAGGGAAATGAAAGCGTGGACCGGACTCTGGCTCATTCACCTCTCCCCTGGAACTCCCAGCTCCTTAGGGCTTTGTCTCCCTGTCTCCTTGTCCCTTTCATGACAGTGAGCAGGGGGCAATTAATCTAATTTCTTCAGAAGCCGCGAAGCAGCTGAAGGTGAGCCCCGGCTCTCTAACCCGGTCACCAGGACCTCCCTGACTTGTGCACACACTTCTGCCCCAGGTGCCAACCATCCTCCGGTTCCCACTCTTCCCTGTCTCCCTTAATACAATGGATGGGACACGGGTGAGGTGGCACGTGGGCATAGCCAGTGGGCTCCTTTCTCTGCTCACTCAGTGAGGGCAGCATCGAGGAAGAAGGAGGCGCCTGGTCTGCGGGGTGGGGGTGGGGGCCGGGCTGTGGGAGTGAAGCCCACCTCCAGAGGGCAAGCCCTGGCTGAG
Source organism: Bos javanicus (assembly GCF_032452875.1). NCBI lineage: Eukaryota > Metazoa > Chordata > Mammalia > Artiodactyla > Bovidae > Bos > Bos javanicus. The sequence continues at coordinate 103,947,333 of NC_083872.1, read as the reverse complement.
AAGTGCGGGCAGCCTGGGCAGGTGACATGATCCTTAGGGCGGGGGTTTGAGCACGTAAGCCCTCTGGTGAGATCAAGTGGTCTCTCCATAGTTGCGTGGAGCCTTGTTACCAAGGAAGCAACTCCTGTTGGGATCATCAGATTTTTGGTCTAGCTCAGCAAAGCCACAGCTGCTCCGGCCTTAGAAAAGGAGATGTTGGTAAACAAAGGGGAGATGCGGTTTAGGAGGGCGGGGCGGGGAGTGCAGCTGGGCCCGGACCCCAAGGCCCGCGGTTCCCACCCTGGTCCTGTTTTGGATCCTGCTCTGCGGGCTTATAGGGTGAGAGCAGCTGGCCTGGCTCTCCCGACCTGCCCCCGCCAGCATCCTCGCGCCCCCTGCTGGCAAAGACGGAGAAGGACCCGGGAGTGCGCGGTGTGCGCGTGCGCATGTTTGCTTCCTCATGCGTGCCTGCCCGGCCACACTCAAACACCTCACTCAAACAAACACCGGGAGGCTTTGACTTCAGCTTCAGTAATAAAAATTTATTGAGAATTCCTGGGGTGGTGGTTATCGCCTCCGGACCACGAGGGAGGAATCAACACCGTAGCAAATCACTGAGAAATCACACTGTCCCCAAACCCCTGGCCAACACAGGGAGGAAAGTCATTGTCCCAGAAGTGGTCAGTCTTTGTTCATCAGAAGGGTTGGGAGGAGCGATGCAGAGGGACCATCTCATGATAGCAGGGTGGGGGTGGGGTGGGCCCCAAGTGACTCCTCAAACACCAGGGCAGAAACAGATCTACTTCCTCCCTGGAGGCAGAGTTCTTGGTCACCAGGCTCATTTCTTACCCTTGATGAGGCTGTCACTGTGGAAATGAGACAGATGGTGACATGATTAGGGAACACACTTGTGAGAGGCAGAGCATCTCAGGCCACCCACTCCTCCCCAGCCACGGGTGTGTGGGTGGGATGGTGAGAAAGGGGAGCTGGTGGGGGAAAGGCAGGTACTGGGAGATAAAACCCACAAGCAACAAGGTTTTGTCCACTACTTACCTTCCCCTGAGAACACCAGGTCACCACATGAACAGGAAACACAGAAAGACAAAAGAAAGGTACATGTGATTGACAAGTTTCAGGCCCCACCCAGCTCTAACCCCCTCTTCCATCCCGAGAAAAAGGCAAGCCTGCTGGAAGCCGGAGTCTCGGGCTCTGGGAAGGAAGAGACTTGCTCCCTCAGCCACTGCCAGGTCTCATCTCTGTCTTCCTAGCATGCTTCGGTGCCCCAGAGCAGCTCCCCAGGACAAGGACTGAATATCATCTTTCACTGCTTTTCGGTGAAAAGCGCTTTACACAATCCTATTTGATCTCATAAAATCCTGTGAGACTCAAGGTCGGAATTATCAACCACCCACTTTTCTAACTTTGATCCAGAGAAATGGTGTTTTCCAGGGTCATATGAGTAGGCTAGAACAGGTTCTAGAACCCGAGCAGCCAGACTCCGGCCCCTGATCTGTGTGGAGGACCCAGGGGAAGGCCCTGTCTCTCACCGGGTGAAACTTTCATCCTGTAGGTTGAGCACGAGGTTGTCAGCAGTGAGATAGATACGATTCTGTGAGGTGGCAATCTACAGGGCAGGAAATGAGACAAATGTTTGCACAAGGTCTTGCAAAAAAGACCTTGATTCCTACCCCTGCAATTCAATAACCACTGACGGAACACCTGGGGGTTAGAATAGGGATGCCGGGATGAGCGCCCTGGTTTCTGTGCTCACTCAGGGAACCAAAGCAACGAGCAACGGTGACGGGTTAGGTCCACAAGAGGCATGAACAGAAGGTCAGGGGAGCCCAGAGGACTAATTTTTGATGAGAGGAAGAGTGTCAGACAAGCCAATTTGAACAGAAATCTGAACAAGGAAGATTCTACTTCCCTCCCTTCAACGTGTGCACACTCACCGTCTTGGAGATGTTCTGGGCTGCCCGGATCTTGCGTAGCTTGATATAACCTGGGTTCTTGCTCAGGGCCTCTCCCAAGTGAGCAGGATGCAGTTAAGGGGCCACACGAGGCCAGATCTCAATCGGGTCCGGTTCTGCCTACTCCCTCTGCTCGGCCCTCCCCTGGGCTGTCAGATCCAAGGTTGCGCTCACGTGGCTCGTGCCCAGCCCCACCTGTCGGCCTCCCTGCAGGCAGCTGCCGGGAACTGGAGGCAGCAGTGGACGTGGAGGCAAGGCCAGCTGCGCTGTTGATCTGCCTCATGGCGGGGAGCCAGCCCTCAGGTGCCCCACCAAGCTCTCAGATCCCACTCGGAACCCCCGCCCCCAGGGGTCGAAGGGCACGCGTCGCATTCGCCTTAAGTCTCATCAGCCAGCCTACAGCGGGGGAGGCAGAGCGGTGTGCGCCAGAGCTGCGCTGGCGGCGCTTCTGGGGAAGGATATCATCCGCGCCGCCTCGGCCTCACCCTCCGCCTGCACGATCTTCTGCCGCTGTTCCTGCTTTGCCTTCTCCACCAGGAACTGGGCGCGCTGGGCCTCCTGCTGGGCTGTGGCGGGAGAGAATCGGGGTCACAGGGATGTGAGGCGGTGGGAACCCAGTCGCGCCTGCCTGCTTCCTCGGACGCCCTCGCCTGACTCACCCACTTGTTTGGCTTCCACAGCGGCCGTGTACTCGCGGCTGAAGCTCAGCTCGGTGATGGCTACGTCGTCCAAGATGAGGCTGAAGTCCTTGGCCCTCTCGGTCAGCTCCCGTCGGATTAGCAAGGACACCTGGGGGGCGGGGGCGGACAGGAGAGGGGCGTTGAGGGGGCCGGAGAACTGAAAGGAAGGCGTGCTGCCGTGACCACGGGAATCCCAGATCTCTGGAACACCGCAGGGGCACACTGATGCTCTCAGAGTTCCTCACTGGGCCCGCCGAGCTGGAGAGGCCTCGGTCAGTCCAAAACCGTGTGTGCGGGTCTAGACCATGGTTCTCCCTCCCTGCCTGACACTAACCAGGCCCGGCCCTCGTTCCCCACACGGGCCATCAGCACGGCTTTTTGGGTGGATGGGACCTCAGGTTACAGTCCTTTCCTAATGGGCTGCCTTTCCTAAAAGCTCAAACGCGGGGCTTCGGAGGGAAATGCTGATGCTGTGGGAGGGAAGGGTAGCTGGAGTCAGACCTGGGCCCGTTGAGTGATCAGCTGGGAGGCGTTGAACTTGGCCACCACGCTCTTGAGCACCTCGTTGACAATGGACGGCAGCACTCGCTCCTCGTAGTCCAGCCCCAGGCGCTGGTACATGCTGGGCAGCTCCATGGCATTGGGTCGGGACAGCACCCGCAGGGAGATGTTCACCATTTGCAGGTCTAAGAAAGAGGTCAGAAGTGGCTGGGCGAGGCTATGGGGGCTCACCTGGCCTCTCGGCAAAGCCGCCCTCCCTAGGCATTTTCTCCTGTGCGTGCTTCCCTGGCTACCTAGGGCAATGCCCTGTGGCCCAGAATAGCCTTGGGCGGAGGAGAGTGAGGAGGCTGATGAGAGGTGACTCAGCACAGGCCAAGTGCATACCTGTCCATGGTCAAATCTTCTCTACCCATGGCCCCTCCTCCAGAAATGCTGACTTTTTTTTTTTTTTGATGCTTCACTGAAAGTTGTTACACTGTATCGTTACCACCGGTCTCCTGAACTAGACAGTAAGGACTTGAGAACAAAGACTGTTTTGTGAATCCTTCATTTTTAAGGCCTAGGGTTTTGGGAATTTAAGAAACCTTCACTGAAGATAATGCAAAAAAGTACATTACAGGTGAGCTACTTGCCTCATTGTGTGTGTGTGTGTCTGTGTAAGAGTTGATCTGGGGAATCTCAAAGGCACAACATCTGTGAATGGTCTAGGAGGGAATAGGTGCCCTAGGGGATAGGTGGGACCAAGTTTCCCCAGAACAGAATGTACCAGTAGATTAATAAATCAAACAGCTAAAGAAAAGTTTTAAAGCGAGGCTTTGACCTAGGTAGTGAATAAGACAAAAGACAAATAATGCTCTTACTCAGTTTACACTAGGGGGGAGGAACAGTTGAAAACGAGCAAATGCACAGCATGTCCAGAATGTATTGCTTTAATCCCTGGAGCAGGTGCTTTTATTGCACCTTGTTTGCAGAAGTGGAAGCCAAAGCCCAAGAGATCTGACACAACCATCTTCCCCAGTCTCTGACCAGGCTCCCGTGTTTACTGTCAGGGACGCCCCAGTGCCCAGACCTACCTTTGGAGCCTGTGGGGGAGGAAATTTTTCGGGGTCTGGCCCGAATGTCATAGATGATGGGGTACTGGAACCAGGGGATCCTGGAGGGGAGGGAACAGGGATAGGGGTTAGGAAGCTGCGATTTCACTAGTTCTGCCCGGATTTCCTTCACCACGTGTTTCTTGACCTGCTCCTCCTCTTAATGACCACGGTCAAGGAGAAATTTTCTTCTCCCTTCGGAAAACAACAGTATGTGCTGCTGGAGATTTGGGCAGCACCACTGTTCGGGGAGATGGGGTGAGAAGGGGAAAGGGCAGCGCTGAATCTCGCTGTCAGTCTTAACTACAGGTACTGGTGGGTCGACGTTCAAGGGTGATGGGTCAGGGTCAGTCAGCTCTGCCCGCCATTACCTGAAGTGAAGGCCCTCGGCCAGAATGGTGTCCTGCTGCACCCCTCCGATCCGATTAAAGAAAATGGCTCTGTGCCCTCCTTCCACTGCAGGGAGAGGGGTGGGGGTCAGTCCAGGCCGGGCTCAGAGTACGTGCCAGCTTCTGGTGGGGCGGGGTGAGGGGCTGGGTGAGCGCGGGGCCCCGGTGGGGCTGGGAAGGGGTCCAGGGAAGGTTGGCGGGAGTCCGGAGAGCGGGCGCAGGTTGCTCACCGGTGAACACGGATTCGCGGATGCCGTAGGCCACGGCGCCGGCCCCCAGCAGTAGCTTCAGCGCCGTGCCCATGCCCCGGGGCCCGGAGGGCAGCCGTCCGGCTAAGTCCTTCAAGTTCTGGGCCATGTTCGGTCCTGAGGCCGGCGGTAAGAAGGGGGTGCCGGTCCGTCTCTACCGCGCTCCCGCTTAGGGATGGCACCCTTCACACGAGGGTCCGGGCCCCAGGTGCTCGCGGGAGAAAGGGCACCGGAAGTGTGCTCCTTTCTAAACCCTTCCCGCAGCCCACGGCGGACCGGAGCTGGCGCACAGGAAGTACGTATACGGAAGTCTAGCCCCTTTCTGGAACACTGCCCTCCCAGAGAGGCTTCGCAAGCGCTAGACCCGGAGTCGTCGCCATTTCTGAGCGCCCACTTTCGAAATGGCAGACGGAAGGAAGCTGGCGATTGGGGCGAGCTTGAGGCCGGTTTAAGGACGTTACACAATTTCCGATCCGGATGCAAGATGGCTGCGCCCAGTGGTGCATTCCAACCTCGTGAGCGCCGGGCTGCGGAGCAGGAAGAGGACTGGGATGCTGTGGCACCTAAGCGGCCCCGACTTGGGGCGGGAAGCAAGATCGGAGGCCGTAGGCTCATTGTGGTGCTGGAAGGAGCCAGTCTGGAGACAGTCAAGGTACACTCGGACTAGGAGATGGAGAGCTAGTGGATCGATAGGATGGGATCCGGTGTGGTGAGGGTGGTGGGCTCAGGGGGTGATGGATGGAGAAAGCAGAGACGGGTGAAACATGCTTTTGGAGAAGGAGTGGCCTAATCGACTGCCTCTTCGTTTAACATCCTGGGTTGGCAGTACTCGTTTTCTTTGCTCTTGAATCTCTGTGCCGCTCACATCCTTGCTTCCGATTGATTTACCAGGATTCTGTGATAACCCTAACCCCAAAAGTCGTCTTAGAGGAAAGGTTACGTCCCTCGCGTCGTTCCTCGGTTCATCCTAAGACAAATTTACTGGGCAAAGGGGAAAGGTAATTACTGTAGCTCAGTCAGTTAAGTGGCTCAGTCGTGTCCGACTCTTTGCGACCCCATGAACCGCAGCACGCCAGCTTCCCTGTCCATCACCAACTCATGGAGTCCACCCAAACCCATGTCCATTGTGTCGGTGATGCCATCCAACATCTCACTTCTGTCGTCCCCTTCTGCCCTCAATCTTTCCCAGCATCAGGGTCTTTTCCAGTGAGTCAGCTCTTCGCATCAGGTGGCCAAAGTATTGGAGTTTCAGCTTCAACAGCAGTCTTTCCAATGAACACCCAGGACTGATCTCCTTTAGGATGGATTGGTTGGATTTCCTAGCAGTCCGGAGTTTCAGCTTCAACAGCAGTCTTTCCAATGAACACCCAGGACTGATCTCCTTTAGGATGGATTGGTTGGATTTCCTAGCAGTCCAAGGAACTCTCAAGAGTCTTCTCCAACACCACAGTTCAAAAGCATCGATTCTTTGGTGCTCAGCTTTCTTTATAGTCCACCTCTCACATCCATACATGAGTACTGGAAAAACCATAGCCTTGACTGGACGGACCTTTGTTGACAAAGTAATGTCTCTGCTTTTCAATATGCTATCTAGGTTGGTCGTAACTTTCTTTCCAAGGAGTAAGCGTCTTTTAATTTCATGGCTGCAATCACCATCTGTAGTGATTTTGGATCCCAGAAAAATAAAGTCAGCTGCTGTTTCCACTGTTTCTCCATCTATTTGCCATGAAGTGATGGGACCAGATGCCATGATCTTAGTTTTCTGAATGTTGAGCTTTAAGCCAACTTTTTCACTCTCCTCTTTCACTTTCATCAAGAGGCCCTTTAGCTCAGTCGGCCCACCCTTTTATTTGTAAGGACTTAGTGTTTTGATTCTCCTTTATTACTACTATACATTTCAAAACACTGTGTGGATCAGGTTATCAATACGTCTTTATTTTTACCTATCATTTGGCTCTTCTCCCAAATAAATCCGGCAGTTCCCTGTCTTAAATCTTTATGCAGTGTTCTCATTCCTTTTGACATTGTTTCTCTTGCCCTTTAGAGCTAAACTTGTTCATTGAGTAGAGCCAGAAGAAATAGCACAAGTTGGGAAGTCAGACTTTAATTTTAACCCAGGGTCTTACACTTATTTTAAGCGTCTGATTCTTGAGAAAAGTTTGTAGTCAGTTTGTAGAACTCAGTTAATAGTTTGCAGGGGGGTTGTAATGAAAGTGCTTTAAAAGTAGTACATTTCCATAGTAATCTAGGTGCAGTTCTTTTCCACCTTTCTTTCCTCAGCCACCATGGCACTTTATTAAGGTTGCAGTTTAGAAAACTTTTTAAATGACCAGCTAATCAGGTTTCATTTTCTTCTATAATTGATATTTCTAACCTAATTATAGGTTCACATATTCATCCCTCCAGCCTGTTAGTTCTCAGATTCACTTAACCACTTCGTTTCCTGGTATGTTCTGTGGGGATGATGGTATTTGTACCTATTTTACTGGATTGTTGGGAGGATTAAAGGAGTTAATGTGTGTAAAGGATTTAGAATAATCTTTTGTCACTTGGAATTAGTTGTTACTGATTCAGGTTACTTATTAAGAAGCTGAAAAGGTTGTAGGTAACTTAAAGTTTCTAGAACATACTCCAGAGTAAATTAGGCCAGTTGTCATTAATGATACTCCAAGGGTGATAAAACCCATTGCGGAAGTTGAAGCCGAAGGTGGAAGTCTTCTGTACCGTTAGCTTTTGTCTCCCCTGTGCTGGTCCCTCGTGCTTCTGCCAGCCTCATCAGCCTGCTCTGTTTCTTCTTTTTTTTAAAGAATATTTATTTGGCCGTGCTTGGTCATAGTTGTGACACATGAGATCTTCACTGTGGCATGCCGGATCTGGTTCCCCCAGCAGGGATCTAATCTGGGCCCCCTGCATTGGGAGTGTAGAGTCTTAGTCACTGGGCCACCAGGGAAGTCCCCTCTCCATTTGTTCTTTGTCCTCCAGCCTCACTGGCCTCCTCTAAGCTCTTTGAAAACACTAAGTTCTCTTAGACCGTAAGGCCATTGCAGATAATGTTGTGTAACTGCAAGCACCCTTTACTCAGCTCTTTGCCTCATTATTCCTACTTAATGTTTATTCATGGGACAATTATTGAGTCTATTACGTTACTCATTCTTCAATTATTAAGTGTTACTCTCTCATAGAAATGATTCCCTTCCTGGTATAAATCAGGTCCTCATAATCCTTTAGTGAACCATTTAGTTTTCCTTCATGTTTATCACAATTTGAATTAAATATTCATGTGGTTGGTTGTCTTTTCCACTACAAGGCTATAATAAGGACAGAGAATAAGGTTTTTAAAATTCTTATATCTCCAGTACCTACTACAGAATACACATGGTATTCATTCTTTGATTATTCTAATTAGTGGTTTACAAGATTAACCACAGCCCACAATAAAAAGAAAAAAATTACATGGTGAGCCAGTGTGCACACTCAGCTATATGAAGGAGAAAGTTTCAGTCCTTTATCTACCATGACTGCATTTGAATTACTCTGATGTCTTCTGTTCTATTCCATTAAAAGAACAAAACCTTGGTTATAACTTACTAATGAGTCAAAACTAGATTCATCTATTCAAGAGGTTCTTTTCTGTCCTTGGAATAGGAAATGGCAACCCACACCAATATACTTGCCTAGGAAGCCCCACGGACAGAGGAGCCTGGTGGTTACAGTCCATGGGGTCACAGAGTTGGACACAACTGAGCACGCACATGCATAGAAGAGTGTTCCGTGGACCTAACTCTTGGCCCTTTGTTTTTGTTCTCTGTGACATTTTTATGTCACTTACTCAGTTAATTTCAAAATCTATATGCCTCTTCCCCTAAACCTTTTGGAGTCATAGCTCAAAATGTTGCCAGACATACAAATGTTGTATTGATACATAAAAACTTAGCCTTTCAAAACTATATTTGTACTTAAAACTTTTTACTGACCACCCTAATGCTCCTGAGGGCTCCAATTTGTAATTGTTTCTTTTAGCTGTTGCTCACACAGCTTAAACCTGGAACCACCCCCTTTTCTTTTACTTCTGAGAATGTTCCTTGGTTACACTACCTCTGGCCTCATTCGAGTTTTCACACTTCTTCCTGTTCAGATTTACAGCTCTTCACATTGTGCATGCTTGTTTTAAGCAGACTGAGGGTAGTGACCATGTATGTTTTGCCCAGTGTGCATGTAATGCTTTTGCTCACTAACCTAACTTTTGCCTGGTTCCAGAACCCCTCACTGGCTTTGCTTGATACCCATAGGTTTTAAAATTAGATCCAGTTTAGAGTGTGTGGAATCATAGGCTGCCCTCTTCCTCCCTCTTCCCTCCAAGATCAGTGATGGGAGTAGGCGTGGGGAAGATGTGGGCAAGAGGATCCCCTGCAGGATTTGGGCGCCCCACCCCAAGTGTCTTATGTATAGATCTGGGGTGGGCCTGAGAATCTGACTGTTGAGCAAGTTTTCAGATGCTGCTGGTTTGGGGACCCCTCTTTGAGAACCGGCATTCCAGGGAAAAGCAGCTTATGCAGCTCTTGTTCCCTGTTCTCAGGTGGGGAAGACATATGAGCTGCTCAACTGTGACAAGCACAAGTCCATGTTGTTGAAGAATGGCCGGGACCCTGGGGAAGTGAGGCCGGACATAGCTCACCAGGTAACTCCAGGGGGCGGAGCTCAGGCCCTGGGGCCTCTGGACAGAAGGTAAGGCAGCTGTAGGGCTTCTTTTCTGTCCTGACTGTGCCCTGGTCTCCATCCCACCTCCCTCAGAGTTTACTGATGCTGATGGACAGTCCCCTGAACCGGGCGGGCTTGCTCCAGGTTTACATCCACACGCAGAAGAATGTGCTGATTGAAGTGAACCCCCAGACTCGAATTCCCAGAACCTTTGACCGCTTTTGTGGCCTCATGGGTGAGAGAGAAACTTGGCAGAATTGATGGAGGGAGGAAGAGGAAGGGGAATAAAGTGTGGAGTTTTTTAGGTGGGGGAGGGGTCATGTGAGTGACTCCAGAACCAGGGGTCTGCACTTTCTTCCCATGTGCGTGGGTTCCCGGCTGCAGAGAAGGGAGGGGGGCCTGTCACTGCACAACCAGCCTCGTGCTTGGCAGCTACTTGTTGAGAACATCTCATTTGTGTGGATGCACGGAACACGTGGAACCCAGCTCACCTAAGGGTTTTCTGGCATGAGAAGCTGCGTCTCCACCTAGCTCTGAACTCTGTTTTTCTGTCCTAGTTCAGCTTTTACACAAACTCAGCGTTCGAGCGGCTGATGGCCCCCAGAAGCTCTTGAAGGTGAGGTATTGTTACCTACTGGTTGGAGGTGGTGTTCTGGGAATGTTTCTGGGGCTGATTTTTATTTATTTATTTTCTTTAGGTGATTAAGAATCCAGTGTCAGACCACTTCCCAGTTGGGTGTATGAAAATTGGCACTTCTTTTTCTGTCCCGGTCGTCAGTGATGTGCGAGAGCTGGCGCCCAGCAGTGACCCCATTGTCTTTGTGGTGGGGGCCTTTGCCCATGGCAAGGTAAGGCTGGGCTCAACTCTCAGATTCTTCACGGAGCTGAAGCTTAGCACAAAATCCCGAGAGCACTCAGCATCTTTGATGATCCTTAGGAGTTGGGAGGTAGAGGGTAAGGAAAAAGCTGAGGGGGTTGCACCTCCTGCCCCCGGCGCATCCTGTGAGGAACGCTGGGGTGTGCATCATGGAACTAGTCCTTCTCCATCCTTTGCCCACACTGGTGGTAAACAGCGCTATGAGATGGCAGTTTTTCTGCCCTAAAGAAGGGCTGAACCTGTGACGGAGCGACCGAGCCGCTGACGGATGCTGTTTCCTCAGGTGGACGTGGAGTACACAGAGAAGATGGTGTCCATCAGCAACTACCCGCTCTCTGCCGCCCTCACCTGTGCAAAAGTCACCACTGCCTTTGAAGAAGCGTGGGGGGTCATCTGACAGCAGAGCCTGGTCCCAACAGACACTGCGAACATTGCTTCCCGCCCGTCCTCAGTCGACTGCTGGAAGACCCCCTCCCTGCACCCAGACCGGGGTCTGCGGAAGTCCAGGCTGTAGCCTGCTGTTTATTTTATAAACGTTGTTCTTGTAAACCTGGTTGTCCTCTGAGAGTTCCTAAACTCGGCAGCAATGCTGTGACCTGGTGTAATCCCTCAGACCTCAGGAAGACCCTTGAGGTTACGGTGTTTGCAGTCTGGTGCCCTAAACGAGGGAGCCCTGATTGTTTCAGCCATGGCACGCCTGGAGGGCGTTTGAAAGAAAGTAGCCGGGGCGCCAGCCGTGAAAAAACAAACAAACTGAAGTGATTTTATGTGGTACAGTCAGTCCAAGGTAGAAAAGTGGAGCAGGCGGGGCCTTGCCCCTCCCTTCCCCCCATGGGGGCGCGGAGGCAGCGGCTTGGATACAATCATAGTAAATTGGCAGAAGAAAAACACAAGTTCCTGGCTAGAGGGGGAAGAGATAAGGCAACGTGCATGGGGGAGCCCAGAGGAGGGACGTGGGCCCCTCTGCTCCTCCCACGAGAGTTTCCCCTTTGGCCCCAAATGGAGACGTGGCCGGCGGCAGAGGCACAGCTGGGGAGCCCCGTCTTCCCACACCCGGGCTTCTGGTTCTCTGTGCTCCAGGGCGGAGGACTGCTGCGAAGGGAGGCGGGTTGTTGGTGTGCCAGTCCTGCGGTGGGCCACCTGTGGGGAGAAAGCGGGAAGCGTTGGCATCACTTCCCGGTCGCCGGGCCCCAGCCCTTCCAGCTCCCTCCGGGCACCTCTCAGAGCAGTCAGTGCCCCATACTGTGTTTCTGGGAGCCAGGCCCTGTGAGGTTCACCCCATCTTCCCAGGACTACCCGTCCCCCGCCCTACCCCAGTCTGTGGCTGTCTTCTGTGACCTGATAGTTGACGCTCAGTTGTAGGGAGGTGTACTTACCAGGAATTACTCCATTTTCTTTAACTTCTCTTTCCTTGGCACCATCACTTTACGGACGTAAGGCAATATGAATAGTAGACTCAAGAAGAAGACGTGGCCAAGGAAATAGATGGACTTGTACACCTGTGGGGACACGCAGCCTCCGCGGTAGATGACAGCCTGGAACTGTCCCCATCCCCGCCGCCTGTCTGACCTCTCAGCAGTCCCTTCCCCTCCTGGCGGGTAGGCCCCTGGCTACCTTCATCCACTTGTCCCACGTGAAGAGGCAGAAAGCGGTCATTGAGTAACCCGTGAAGAGCCAGTGGATGGTCTGCTGCGCCAGATAGTAGAGGGGCTGCAGGACGGTGATGGAGGCCAACCTGCTCAGGACTGGGCTGTCTTGAATCAAGCTGGCAGCCTGGGGAGGAAGGAACGGGCTCACTCAACCTTGCTCCTCTGCTCAGGCCCCCTCTGCCCGCCATCCTGAAGGCTCACCTGTCTCTCCACAATAACAATGAGGAACTCCATCTGGAAGCAGACCAGGTACCCTGAGTGGAGGCCATGCCAGAGCGCCAAGAATAGCAACGAGAGGCCCTGGGATAGAACTTTATTTCCGAGGAACTTGAGTCGTTTGAAGAAGTAGCTGGAGAGAAGGGTGAGAGAGGATGAGCCTCAGATCCATCCTGCCTCCTGGCGCCCCCAGTGGGGCAGGAAGGCAGTGTGCTCCGGTCACTTTAGAATGAAAGGCAGCCAAGCTGATGAGTCACAGTTTAGACAGAGAACAAATTGAACGAAGGCTCAGCTGGGGGCCCTGCTTGGTACAATGGATGATGACGGATGGCCTGCCTGGTGGCGAGGCTGCAGCGGAGAGTGGGGTGGGCCAGCCCTGTACCCAGGCCGCTAACTACCTTGTTTCTGTTTTTGAAACATAACAGGAATGGTTTTGGGGGCGTTGAGTTGGGGACAAGAGTGGGCATGGCTGGGGGTGTCAGAGTGCCTGGAGGGGTCCGTCTGAAGTGGGGAAAGGTGAAGAAGTGATGATGCATCCCTGCCCCGGGTGCTTACCGAGCCACCCAGGTGTTGGTGTTGATGTTGAAAGAAGCAATGGTGCCCGTGAAGCGGGGGGTGGTTTCAAAGAGCCACATCTTCATGTTGGCGCAGGCATCCCACTTGGCTGTCCCATACTCGTCCAAGCCATTGAAGCCCAGCCCCGTCAGAATGCACACGCCTTCCTGAGGGAGCCAGGCCATGGGTGTCGCACCGCCACCTGGCTCCCACTCCTGGCAGGTGGTCTGTGATCCCGCCCCTCTATCCCCCAACACGTTCATCCCCTGTGACCTCACCCCCTCTACCCCTCACCCCTGGCAGGTGGTCCCCTGTGACCCCACCCCTCTCTCCTCACCGTGACCAGCCAACAGGTGACATATTTGTACAGCACAAACTTGCCCCAGATCAGCATGTACATGCAGCGGAACCAGAAGCTGCCGTTCTTGAGAGAAGAAAACGTGGGTGGGTTAGGAACGCCGCCAGGCCAGGAGCCCTGCCTTGCTCTCCCTCACATGTGCGGCTGACTACTCTGCAATAGGCCAAGGGGAACCCCTCGGAGACGCCCCGAGATAGCGGGGCCTCACCTCCTTTCCTAGAGTGGGGGCACTTGGGCCACAGGCGCTGGGGGCTTTAAGGAGATGGAGCCGAGCCAGCATCTCTCCCCGGGTCCTGAGCTCCTAATGCCCGTCTGCCCAGGGCTGGAGGGGCTTGGCCGGGTCGCCTGGCTGTTAAATGAGCCCAAGCTGAGCTGCAGGGGGAGGTCGAGGTGCTAATACGCACCTGGCATGGCCCTGTGCCCGCAAGGCTGTGCAGTGCTGGCTGATGGACGCCAACTCTCAGGTCTACAGCAAAACCAACAGGCAACTGTGGGTGGTGCTCCCACCTCTCAGCTATCTACGGGGGTCCTGGCCTGGCCACTGAATATCTCTGGTGCTGTTGTGCCGCTGCTGCTGACAAAGCACTCACTTCGTAGTCGTCGCTGAGGAGATAGTCTTCGGTGATGTGGGGGCTGAGTAGGGTGTAGCCCACTAGGTAGACCAGGCCCAGGGCCAGGCGCCGCAGAGCAGGTATGGTGCTGGAAAGGGACAAGCAGGGTCACGGCGGGTGATGGCAGAGGCCCCTCCCTCTGGCCTTCTAGAGGGCGAGCACTGCCTCAGCTGGGCAGGAGGATGGAGCATGCAAACCCTGAGTCTGGGTGCTTCCCCTCAGGTCCAGCGGACCTCTGGGTCTCCCCGGTGTGCTTGGGCTATGTGGGGACTGAAAGCCCGATGCAGAGCCCAGCTTTGGATCTGCTCCCTTCTCTCCTGGCTGGATCAATGCTCAGACAGGCTGGCCAAAGTTCTCAGCAAAGGGATCTGCCTGGTAACTTGATCAGTTTCCTGATTCCTGGTGGCTCAGATGGTAAAGAATCTGCCTGAAACGTGGGAGACCCAGGTTCAATCTCTGGGTGGGGAAGATCCCCTGGAGAAGGAAATACAACCCACTCCAGTGTTCCTGCCTGGAGAATCCCATGGACTGAGGAGTCTGGCCAGCTACAGTCCACGGGACTGTGAAATACATAGATTTTGATGTATTTATCAACATTTTTTAAACTGGGAAGGTGGGTTTTAAAGGCAGGGACATGACTGCTTCAGGCAAAATCCTATGGCATAAAAGTGTATTTTGACGTTTGTACCACAGGGTCCGGAGGGATGGTGGGAAGTGACCCAAGCTGACAAGTGCCCACTCCCTGCAGTGAGTAGGCACGGAGTGCCGCCGGTCACAGGGCGAGAGCCTGACTCACGGCAGAGAATGCGGCCGGCCTTTGGGAGGTCACTTCAGAAGCGGCTTTGTTGGGTGAGAGGCCTGGACGGAGGTCTTGATGAAGGGGGCGATTACCTGTTTGGTATCTTCCCTGGGACATCAGTCAGCTCTCCCCGCGCCAGCTTCATGTAGTGGTTCATGGAGAACTGGGGCCCCACCAGGAAGGCTCCATAGAAGTAGGAGAAGCCGGAGATTTCCAGCAGGGAGGGGACACCCCGTATAGCGTATATCTGCTGCTCGGAGGTCAGGGATTTCTGCGCCGAGAAGAGAACGAAGAGTTCAGTGTGTTCAGAGCCAGTGTGAGGGCTCCCCGCCCTGGGGCCCCACTGAACTGGGTTCTTCAAACAGAACCTCTTTGAGGGGATGACAATATGGAGAGGAGTTGGTGCTTCAGGGGGAAGTAGGTGTGTGGGGGGTAAGTTCAGCCATGGCCGGCTGCTGCCCCCTTCTGAGGGCCTCCCTGGCCGGATCTCTGGGCTGTGAGCAAGAGCTGGACTCAGGCAGTCAGAAATGGTGATCACACCACCCGGCCCGAGGGCGGGAGGGGAGGCCCCGCCCCTGATGATAACAGCCATCCTCCTCCCTTTGGGTTAAACTCCTTCACCTCTCTGCCGAGGCAGGGTACTTACCTGATCCTTCCCTCCATCATAGTAGTCGATGGCCAGACCTGAGCAGAGAGAGAAGGTGTGGGTGGAGCAGAGGGAGGGGGCACAGGATTGGCCAGTGGACTGAGGGTGGGTGGGAGGATGGGAGGGGCGTGGGTGCCAGAGGGGACCTGCCACTCACCGATCAGCTTCAAGGTCAGGACACAGTGTGGCATTGTCCACTTGATGTCGTAGGTGCCGGTGGCTGTGTTGTAATATCCGGCCAGAAGGTAGCCCTAGGAGAGGGGCAAGTATTTATTTATTCCGCCATCACTACAGTGCATCTCCCACTGCTCTGAAATCCAAGGTATTCTTTCACTTTTCCTTTCTCTTGCTCTAGAAACTGAACCTGTAAAGGGGAAGGGATGTCCTCAAGGTTTCTCAGCAAAGTGAGGGCTAAACTGAGTATTTAAAGGATTAAAAAAATTTTTTTTTAATTTTTTTTTTTTTTCTGCCTCACCGCATGGCCTGTGGGATCCCAGCTCCCTGACCAGGGATTGAACCCTGGCCCCAGGGCCCTCAGCAGTGAGAACTCAGAGCCCCAACCACGGGACCACCGGGCACTTCCCCAAACTGACAATGTAGATGCTCACATTCTGCAGCTCATTCCAAGTGGGTCTCCCGCTTTGACTTTGAGGGACTCCCCTCGTGGACAGATGGCTGCGCTAATCCCGACAGGCTCAAGAGCCCTGACGGCGGGGTCAAGAGGGCTGGCCTGCAAGGGACGCTCCCAGGGCCTCTGGACACTGACCCAGAGCCTCGCTGCTGAGGGTCGCTGTGGAT
Source organism: Bos javanicus (assembly GCF_032452875.1). NCBI lineage: Eukaryota > Metazoa > Chordata > Mammalia > Artiodactyla > Bovidae > Bos > Bos javanicus. The sequence continues at coordinate 103,931,268 of NC_083872.1, read as the reverse complement.
CTCCTGGTCCACGGCTTCTTCTCCACCCCAGCCCCTGTCCTTCCCCCGCCCCCAGCCCAGCCGGCTGTGAGCTGAGCTGCCCTGGGAGAGACACGTTTACCATCTGGACGCAGAAGGTGGTGAGCACGGCGGTGATGGTTCGGCCCATCAGCCGGAGGATGAGGAACTGCAGCACGATGCAGAGCAGGGAATGGTAGAGCTGGGTTCCTGGGTGTGGAGCAGAAAGCACACTGTTGCCTGTTTTCCCCCAACCCCCCTTGCATTTCCACCCTTCCTGACACTTCTGAACACAAGAATATATACAGAAAAAAAAAAAAAACTTTGGTATTTGGATCTTTCTTCTTTTTAAGGAGTCTCCTGATTTGGAGGAAGAGAAGGAAATTAACTGTATAAAAATACAGGACTGCCAGGGAGCGCTTGTATTTCTGGATGTTGGGCCTAAGGGATGCTCCTGGCGGAACTGCTTGGGTCTGTTGGCCAGTTCTAGCTCCAGCAGAGACAACTGGTGCCTCTCTGTGGATGGCGACTCGTAAGGGCTGCTTTGTTGTTTTCGTCACTAAGTCGTGTCCGACTCTTGCGACTAACCCTATGGAGTGTAGCCCGCCAGGCTCTGTCCATGGGACTTCCCAGGCAAGAATACTGGAGTGGGTTGCCATTTCCTTCTCCAGGGGATCTTCCTGACCCAGGGATGGAACCCTTGTCCCCTGCAATGGCAGGTGGGTTCTTTACCGCTGAGCCACCAGGGAAGTCCCTCTGGTAAGGGTAACCATTCTCAAAATGCTTTTATCTGGGAGAGAAATGTACATGAAGGGAGAAGCTAAGCTGTGTTCCTGCCCATAAAACCCTCTCTTTGCTCCCAGAGCATCACAACTTCCCTCTCCATTAGATTCCCTCCAGGACGTTTTGTCTGGGTCTGTTCCTTCTCAGGCTCCCTGTAATTGTGGTGCTAACTAGGTTCACTCACCAAAATTATAATAAGCGATTGAGAGGCCCGTAAAGGTGTGGAAAAGGTGGATGAGGTAGCTGTCCTTGTAGAAAAGGTAACGCCGATAAAATAAAGCGAGGGGGTAACCTGGATGGGGAGAAAGAGCAATAGAGGGTTACTCGTGCCTGGTGCCCTCCCGGGTTTGTTCTGGAAGTTGATCTGGCATAACACCCAGCCCAGAGAGGAACGAAAACATGCAAACTAAGGATGTCTGCAAAGACAGCAACAGCACCCCTAATTATCAAAAGAAGCCTCTTTGTAAATACAAATTTAACATGGGAGATATTAATTTTATATTGAGGCAATACAAACTGGGTCCTATGACCACATTTCCTTTACCGCTTATTAAATATTGCTAGGAACTTTCTCTTGCATTTTTCTTAGATGATATAAGGGGCTGAGAGTGCCCAACTGTGCCCAGAAATGCCATTTTATACCTTGATGATCTATTATAATTCCATTACTAGCAGAGTACTGTCAGTCACATTATTAAGAGGATAAATACAAATGGTCCCTGGCTACAGACGGGGTTGCTGTTGGCATACACAGCTGCACAGCAGTTAGTAGGTGGGTACTCTTCACACACTTGAGGTCTGGGCACTGCCCAAGCTAGTAAATCCATTTAGGTATGCTGGAAAAATATCTTCTGAAGCCACGATTCAAGGTATGGTCCCAGGGTTACGACTGAACTACAGGGGATCTCTTGATGGCCGTGAACTGAGGATGCACAGCCAAGGGTTGTTTAGCGAACAGGGTCAACAACACTGGGTAGTCCTAAACTAAAATTAATTCGTTGCCTTGTTTTACTGCAGACTCACAGCCAGTGTTCCTCACATCACATCATGAAACCTGGCTGACGGGCTTGGCAACCTTCCTCCTGTAGTGCATGAGTAGAGAGCTGGGGTCCCTCCTTTTGTTTGGAAGGATGCTTTACCCAGTCTGTCATTGCATAATTAGTGTTCTTGAGTTAGTCATGGTTTATAGCTGCTGCAATTCTTGCATTTTTGGCTGTACCTTGGGCCTTGTGGGATCTTAGTTCCCAGACCAGAGGTTGAACCTAGGCCTCCAGCAGTGGAAGCTTGGAGTTCTAACCACTGGACTGCCAGGGAAGTCCCTGCAATTCTTAACTTTTCAATTGTAAGTTGCAGGTAATTTATCACTGGTGATATAGTTGTGAGTTTGCTTAACTGCAAGGCTTAGATGAGTGTCATACATAAAGTGTTGAATTAAGTGAATGAGTAAATGGATAATCATGTTATACATTAGCTGATGTTCTCCTAATTATTTTTCCCATGACCTTTTTTTTTTTTTTTTTAATACTTATGACCACAGGGACTTCTCTGGTGGTCCAGTGGCTAAAACTCTGTGTTCCAAATGTAGGGGGCCCAGGTTCGATCCCTGGTCAAGGAACTAGATCCCACATGCCGCAACTAAAGATGCTATGTGCTGGAATTAAGATCCAGCACAGCCAAATAAATAAATAAATAATAATAATAAAACAACTTCTGATCACAACCTGTATACTTATGTACCCTAGTTTTTTCACACAGCAGTGTATCAGACATTTATCTTCTTCTCGGTGGCAGGATCTACTGGTGTCCTTCGGATGCTGCTCTCATAATGGGCTAGGCTCTTTATCAAATATATAGCTTCATGCAAACAGTTGACTCTGTAGATAATTCTGTGATGACTGGCTCCTTTGCTCATTCATTAATCCAACAGATGCTTATTATGTGCCCACTACACGCCAAGCATTCTGTTTATGGAGCACAGAATGAGGGAGCGGGTGGCATGGAATGGTTTATGTTCTAGCCACCTAAGGTGAAGTGATGTAGGGCTGCTAGTCGAGGGGAGGGAGGCAACTGTGACCCTTTCACAGTCAGATGAATGAGTAAAGGAATATGACAAGCCTCATACGTACCGCGTGGGCAGAAATTTTGTGGGACTGAGCAGCAAGAATTGCTAAGAACCAGACCCAGGTACTAGAAAGTATATATAAACACCCAAATGCCTTACATCTTTTATCTTTTATTTTTAATGTTTTAGGAATGGGGCATAAATGAACAAAAACAACAAATAGGGTGGATCTTAATTACCTAGAGTACTCATAAAAAAGTTCCAGACAGCTAAGAGTTTACCCTTTAAAGCACTTAAAGGGTTAAAAACCTTTAACCAATTGAAATCACTGAAACCCTTCATCATTTGGGATGCTTGAAATTAAAAAACACAACACGCATTACTCTGCCTCCTTAAACTGAATATAACTGGACATTTCCCTGGTGGTCTGGGTCATAACTGTTCTAAAGGCACAATGGCTTTAGGACCTACCAGGTGCGCGCACACTGTCCTGCATTCTGAGTCCTTACGTCCATTTGCCGTACTTTTCTGCCCCTTTCTTTGCTATTCAGGGATCTATAGTCACTTCTTGATCTTTCAGTGCTGAGAATAATCGCTCTTCCTACTTCTAATTTCCAGCAGGCCTTAGAAGTCTTAACTTTGTTTTAAAGGTGCAAAACAGACAGACAAGACCTAAGACAAGAACAAAGGCCTTGGTGTCTTCCTTGCAGACTTAGTGCCCAGCTCTCGTAACAGCTGTTCTGGCATTCAAGGCCCTTTCGCTGTCTCCTATTTTTGGGTGTATCTGTGGGGCGTTGAGTTGGGTGAGGAGTTCCATGCAGGTGAAGTCTGATTGCGCACCAGGAAATGCATCAATAAGGAGATGGAGTAATTGGGAGAAAAAGAAGAAGAGTGCAGCAGTCCAGGTTACCAAGGACAGGAAGATCATCAGAGAGAACAGTGGCGCCTCCAGGCTCTGGAAGCCACTAAGGGGAGGAAGGAGCTGTGCTGGGCGAGTTGCTGTGACAACCTGGAGCTGGTTGTCAACACGGTACCCTGCTCCCCGCTGCTGCTCAGCTCAGCAAGCTTCGGAGCCTGGCTGCCATTCATCCCATCGGGGATGTGCTGTTTGGGGGGGAGGGTGTCATCCTACAAGCTGCTTCTGAGTCTCAGTGCTGCTGTGTGGGAGCCGATGCTTGATACAGTGGCTACAGTCACCTAAAGAATTGCTGAAAGAAACCAACAGAAGCAGCTCTCACCCGCCCACCCGCCCGTTAGTCTGACGCAGTAGGTCTGGGTGGCCCTAATGGGCAGCCGGGGCTGAGAAGCTCTGCCTTCCTAAACCCTCGTGCAGGGCAGGTCCTGGGGAGAAAACCCTGAGCTCGATGACTGGGGGCTGCTGTTTTTCCTGAATGGCACCCAACAGGCAGAGGTTTGCTCTCTAAACCCGGTATGGAGGCTTTTTAGAGATTGTGTGGCCCCCACACTGGAACAGTTTCTTCTATTTGATTGTTTGTTTAAAGGGGGACCCTGGGGACTTCCCTGGTGGTCCAGTGGCTCAGACTCTGTGCTCCCAATTCAGGGGGCCCGGGTTTGATCCCTGGTTAGGGAACTAGATTCCACAAGCAGCAACTAAGAGACTGCATGCCACGACTAAAACCCAGCACAGCCAAATAAAGAAATAAATATAAAAAAAATAATAAAGGAGGACCCTGCAGAAACTTGTTAGCAGACGAAGGTTGAAGATAAAATCTGCACCCTGAACTCGGGATTCCCAAACTAGAATGGGTACATGCCAAGAGCAGACTGGAAGGCACTCACTATGCTGTGACCCTACAGCAGACTGCTGGGAGGCACTGAATTTGGCCCCTTCAGGCAGGGGTCCCCAACCTCCGGGATCCAATGATCTGAGGTGTAGCTGATGTAATAATAATATTAATAGAAATAAAACACACAATAAATGTGCTTGAGTCAGCCTGAAACCACCCTCTACCCCTTACTGCCTTGGTCTTTGGAGAAAACTGTCTTCCACGAAACTGCTCCCTGGTGTCAAAAAAGTTGGGGACCGCTGGCTTCAAGGATCCCGGTATATGGAACGTATGTACCCAGCTGGCCTCCCCAGCTTGTCGCGGGTCGTCTCCTCAGGCCCCACTGCCGTCTGAGTCAGAAACTCGGGTCTATTAACTGAGATCGCTAGTGGAGTTCCTCCCTCTCTGAGATCTAAGAGTTGTGAAATTACTCATTAATCCTAAAAGGTCCTGAAGTTCCATGTGAAGAAATAGAAATGGACTGCTTTCATTCATGTCTGATGGATTTCTTGGCCTCTCATCCTGTTTTGCTATTTCTGGGCTCTCTGGGAATATGATACGACCCTGTTTGATCAGGCAATGGTTCATGTGACCTTGATGAACAGAAAACAGAGCATGTTTTGGCAGGTGTGAGGAAGAAGACAGAACTAGAACTGCTACGTGTTGTCTTAGCCAGGCATTGACACTGGTTTGTACCAAAAAGATGACAACCACCTCCAACACCACACCAAGAGTTCAGAGAACACCCTCAGCATATATACAGTAGCCGCTGCCAAACGTTTTGGTCTCAGCACTGCTGTTTTAAAAATCATGAAAAAAAAAAAAAACTGAAATAGAGTTAATTTACAATGTTGTGTTAGCTTCAGGTATACACAAACTGATTCAGTTATATGTGTGTGTGTGTGTGTGTGTGTGTATATTCTTTTTTAGATTCTTTCCCATTATAGGTTATTATTAATGTAAGACATTAAATATATCTTCCTGTGCTATACAGGTGGTCCTTGTTAATTAGCATCACTTTACACTCTTAAAAGCCTTCCGCTGCAGGGGCCATAGGTTTGATCCCTGTTTGGGGAACTAAGATCCCATATGCCATGAGGCACAGGCAAAAGAAAAGAAAATTAAAAGTTTTAAAATTATTAATTCATGAAAAAAAATAAACCTATTACACGTTAATACAAATAATGTACTGTTAATGAAAACAGCTATATTTTCTAAGTCAACAATTTACATAAAAACAAAACCATTTAATGAAAAGAATGGGATTTTTTTTTTTTTTTACAGATATCTGGCATTTGCTAAATAGAAGAAGGCTGGATGCTCAAAACTGCTTCTGAATTCAGTTTGTTGTAATATGTCATTTAGGCCAAAATATATGGAAAAAAAAATCTGGCTTCACAAAGATATACAGCTGGAAAGAATCTTAATAGCCTTTTCAGATAATTTTGGATATTCCGTCTTTGATAACATACAGAAAATCAAAACTCAGCAAATAAGTAGTTTCTTAAAGGCTAGTTGTAATATGGAATTTGAAATCCTATCAATGAGCTTTTCACACTGTTACATTAAAATCCACAGGTCTCTCGTGAACTATGAATAGATCTTTTAGCCAGGTCTGGTTTTTTAACAGTGTGCATTGGTCATTGGTAAAATATTGGTTCACTGAGTTAGGGAGATCTTTCAATCTTGAGACATCCTTATAATATCAAAAAAAAATCACATTTCTTAGTATTACCATTGATTTTCAGCAGAGAAGTCTTTATAAAATGGGAAGTTGTCTAGCTCATGGTAGCAAACACAAGTTTTGGAAAATTCAAATTTTCACTTGAAAGCTTGAAATTTATCATTGATTACAAACACTGTCAGTTATGTTCCTTGAAGTGACAGGCTTACTTTGCGCATTTCCAAGAAACTCTCTGCCAAATGCCCAGTCTAAATAACCAGCATGTCAGCCAGTCGTTCTTTCACGTGAAAATGGTGTTCTGTGAAAGAGAAGCTGTCAGCTCATTGTGCAGTTTGAGCCAGTGCACAGGTGCTTTGCCTTGAGACACTTCTGCTTTGGGACAGAGGGTGTTCCATGCATTTGTCTCATTTCTTCAAACAGAATGTTAAAAAGACATGTACTCAGGGTTGAGATTTTATGTTTCATCCAGGACACTCTTCGGTTGTCGTTCAGTTGCTCAGTCGTAGCTGACTCTTGGTGACCCCATGGACTGCAGCACGCCAGGCTTCCCTGTCCTTCACTATCTTCTGGAGTTTGTTCAAATTCATGTCCATTGAGTCAGTGATGCCGTCCAACCATCTCATCCTCTGTTGCCCCCCTTCTCCTCCTGCCCTCAATCTTTCCCAGCATCAGGGTCTTTTCCAATGAGTGGGCAGTGGATGGATTTGTGCACCCCCCACCTTGTTTTTTTTAGCATTTATTTTTTGGCAGCATTGGATCTGTGCTGTGGCACTTGGACTTAGTAGTTGGGGCTCGAGTCCTTCTCTGCTTGCGGCACATGGGCTTAGCTGCCCCCAGGCATGTGGGATCTCAGTTTCCAGACCAGAGATCAAGCCCATGTGCCCTGCACTGGAAGGCGGATTCTTAACCACTGCATTGCCAGGGAAGTCCTGGCTCTGCCCTTTCTTGACCGACTGCATGGTGAAGAATGTAGGGTATGCTGGTTCAGTTTGGTGTCCACACCTTCACTCATGCTTAGGGACCAGCAGAGTTTTTACCATCGCTTCTGCCCTGTCAAGAGCCAATGACAAAAGCAAATAACATTTTAATTTTATTCTGAAAAATAACTTTAAAGTTCTCAGGGACCCATAGGAGTTCATGGACTACACTTGGAGAAATGCTGACACAGAATGGTGTTTTGGCTTAATTTTCCTGGTTAAAGCACTCTAAATCAACAGGCTTTTCTTCCTCCCTCCTTTCCTCAACTGCTCCTTCTGTATTTTTTTTTTTTAATTTATTTATTTGGTGGCACTGAGTCTCAGTTTCAACATGTGGGATCTAGTTCCCTGACAAGGGATTGAACCCGGGCCCCCTGACCAGGAGGGCAGAGTCTTAGCCACTGGACCACTAGGGAAGTCCCTCCTTGTATATATTCTTTTTCTTTTTTGGAAAGTTTCTCTGTCCTTGGTTTTGAGATATCAGTTTCCCTCTTTTTTTCTTATTCTATTGAGATGTATTTCACATACCATCAAATTCATCGGTGTAGGATGCAGTGGTTTTTAGTATATTCATAAGGTTGTATAATGTCCCCACTGGAGTGTCTAAATTCCAGCATGTTTTCATCCCCCGCCCCCCCCCCAAGAAACCCTATCTGTGTTAGTGGTCACTCTCCAGGCCCTGGTGACAAAGTCACTTTCTGACTCTACAGATTTGCCTATTCTGGCTATTTCATAAAAACGGAGTCATACCGTATGTGGACTTTTGTATCTAGCTTCTTTCACTCAGTGTCATGTTTTTGAGGTTCGTTTATGTTGTACCATGTAGCAGCACTCCGTTATTTTTTTATGGCTGAATAACATTCCTTCGTTTGGACAGATCATACGTCATTTATTCAACCATCAGTTGATGGACATCTTGGTTGTTTCCACTTTGGGGGTATTAAGAAGAAGGCTGCTGTGAACATTCCCGAGGCGTATGTTTTCCGTTCTCTTGGGTATGTACCTCGGAGCAGACTGTTTGGCTCACTTACTGGCTGAGCAGCACTTCTCAGTTGGTGGTGCAGATCAGTTTTTAAAATTTCCCATCTGCCGTGGACCATACTTCAGTAAAGTACAAAGTCCTGGGCTTGGATGATGTGGCACTATGGAACTCCTGTGAAAATCCCTAAATGTTCACTCTTACTCTCCACTCGCTTTGAGCTTTGACTTGGCAAAGGGTGGTGACAAATTGCACCAACCTCTCCTTTGCCTCTTTCACTGAAGGCTTTTTCTTCTGACTCCTAAACATGGCTGACCTCCAGAGTCAGTCCCGACCCTCTGCTATGCTGTCCACACCGTCTCGTTGGAAACCCCATCTACTCTCATGTAATTTAACGTGATCTTTATGCCAAAGACAACCTCACACCTTTAATCCTGACCTCTCAGGTTTCAGTTCCACATTTCCTACTTCCTGGTGGGGCATTTTCAGTTTGATATCTTGCACCATCTCTAACTCTGTGTAAATAAGACATGGGCTTTCCCCTGAATCAGGCTTCTCTCAGCTTCTTTGGTTGATTAATGATGTTACTGCGCTCCGGGCCACACAGCGACATTCAAAGGCTTTAAGTTGTCTCCGCCTCTTCCCTTTTTCCTCAGTGCCCATATCTAGTCACCAAATCCTGGTTTGTTTTTGTTTTGGCCACACCACAAGGCTTGCAGGATCTTAGTTCCCCAACTAGGGACTGAACCCATGCTCCCTGCAGTGGAAGTCCAGAGTTCTCAGCCATAAGGACCGCCAGGGATTTCCCCCACAAAATCCTGTCCATCCCTCCTTTCCAATGTCTCGCGCCACCATCGCATCCCCTTCTTTCCCATGCTACATCTGCAGGGAAGGCCCTCAAATGCTCCCCCTTCAAGTCTTGCCACAACCTCATCTCTGCCTGTAGCTGCATCCCCTGACATCCTCCACCAGGGGGCTCTCCCTGCCATTCCTGCTCAGAAGCCATCAGTGACTCTACCTGACCACTCCACACAGCATCAGCCCCCCAGTCCAAGATTCAAGGTCTACCTTCTAAATTAAATTTCTGGGCAAAGCCTCCACCCTCCTCCTCTAGCTAACTGCTATGCTAGTTTCTTCTCAAGCATGCCTTGTGTCGGGAATTCCATGGTGGTCCACAGGTTAGGACTCTGCGCGCTCACTGCCAAGGGCCCTTCAGGGTTCAATCCCTGGTCAGGGAACTAAGATTCCACATGGAATGTGGTGTGGCCAAAAAAAGAAAAACCCAACCAAACACACAAACCACAACAATGCCCCCCTCCCCCCAAATCCAAACAAAACATGTCTTATGTCTTTAATCTCTAGACCTTCACTCATGCCGGTCCCTTTGGGTGGGATCTTCTTCAACTGCCCCTCTAAACAAGTGAAGTCCTACCCATTCTTGAAAAACACTCAGTTCAAGTGTCTCCTTCTTTAGGGTTACTATAGACCACAATTAATTCATGACCCTGCACATTATGGACTCCTGCCTTAAATACATGGTGCTTAGGACAAAGACTTATTTGGCAAAATCATTATGTAATACAAGTTGCCATTCCTTACACTAGTGTTTTGTATTAAAACTATCACAAGTTCACAATCTCCTTTCCTAAAGTTCTTCTGTGTCTTTGGATCTCCCATAGCATGCTATCCCTGCATACTTCATTTTCTGATGGGTTGACCTACAGTAATTGACACTTAATAGTGGTTTGAGTGTCAGTTTCCTCATCTGTAAAATGGGGACAGGACCTGCTCCAGTGATTATTGTAAGGGCTAAAGGGGATGGGGAAACAGTGTCAGACTTTATTTTTTTGGGTTCCAAAATCACTGCAGATGGTGACTGCAGCCATGAAATTAAAAGACACTTACTCCTTGGAAGGAAAGTTATGACCAACCTAGATAGCATATTCAAAAGCAGAGACATTACTTTGCCGACAAAGGTCCGTTTAGTCAAGGCTATGGTTTTTCCAGTGGTCATGTATGGATGTGAGACTTGGATTGTGAAGAAAGCTGAGCGCCAAAGAATTGATGCTTTTGAACTGTGGTGTTGGAGAAGACTCTTGAGAGTCCCTTGGACTGCAAGGAGATCCAACCAGTCCATTCTAAAGGAGATCGGTCCTGGGTGTTCTTTGGAAGAAATGATGCTAAAGCTGAAACTCCAGTACTTTGGCCACCTCATGTGAAGAGTTGACTCATTGGAAAAGACTCTGATGCTGGGAGGGACTGGGGGCAGGAGGAGAAGGGGACGACAGAGGATGAGATGGTTGGATGGCATCACTGACTTGATGGACATGAGTCTGAGTGAACTCCAGGAGTTGGTGATGGACAGGGAGGCCTGGCGTGCTGCAATTCATGGGGTCGCAGAGTTGGACACGACTGAGTGACTGAACTGAACTGAACTGAAAGGGGATAATGCATATAAAATAGTCAGCACAGCCTAACATATTGTAAGCAGTCACAAAGTCTCACACACACACATGCAGATTCACATAGAGGGAGTCTGTAAACTAGGTCTTATCTGAGAAATTCTGATGCAAGTGGTATCAGGGGTTCCAAATCTAATCTTCTTTCCATGTGACAATCAAATGACTGAGGGATTTTCTTCCCATCTTAACTTTAAAAGAAGAGTCATTGTGTATTTATTTTAAAGATACTGACTCTGGCTTGCCAAGAGCACTTTTTCTAAAATGCAACATACGGTTAAATTAAAGCACTGGATGGTTAGAAGCACACCAACTCTGAGGTTAAGATGAGATTTGACAGCCTGCATCCCAGTTCTGCTACTTACTAGCTGTCCCCTTCGGCTGGTTGATGAGTTACTGCTTTTGGTCCTCAGTTTCACTAGTAGAGTATCTAGGTCCTGGCTCATATTTCAACCTGGTCCATATCAGATGCTCAGTGAGCGTGAGATGGCATCAACCTCTCCTTTAACAGAGGCCTGCCCAGCAACCTCAACCGACTGGCTTCTAACACCGTGAATGCCAACGGCTCTTGCACGTCCACCTCCCATTGAGGCTCTCCCCTGAACTTCACACTCGTGTGCCACGTGGAGTGGGTACCCGCCTAACGGGACACCTCAGACGTAACAGGCCCCAAACTCAACTGCTGATGTCCTTCTCTCAGCTAGCCTGCTCCTCCCCTGGCTTCCTCATTTCAGCAAAGCCTTCTGCTCAGCCCTTCTGCTCACACAAGGCTGAGGCCCTGCCACCTTCCCCTGCTCCTGACCCCCTCCCCTCCCCCAGGCAACCCTATCTGTCAGCAAACCCTGTTTATTCTATCTGCAAAGTGAACCCAGAATCTGACCACTTCTGCCCCTGGTCCATGTTGGCGCCATCCCTGGCTTGTGTTATAATTGTCATCTCCTGACTCATCTCCCCCAGTGCATTCAGTCACGCTCTGCTCAGCAGGAGCTGAAGTCCAACCAGAATGCCAAACTGAGCTGCTCACCCCTCCCCCACTGCTCTCTGACTCATCTCTGACTCTGGGCCGCCCTTCCTGGAATGGCAGACTTGTGCAAACCTTAGAGCCCTCACATTAACATGTTCCTGGCTTGGGATGCTCTTTCACCCATGAGCTCAAGTACCTCCAGCGCTTCAGGTTTTTACTGAAATGTCACCTTATCGGTGGGGCCTTCCCTGACCATGGTATCTTGAGATTGCACACGTTGCCCCACCCTGTATGCCACCAACACACACTTCCTGTTTTTCTTTCCTACTTTATCTTTCCTATTTTCCCTTGGCACTTACTACTTTTCCACATGCTGTATATTCTACTTATTGGTCTTTGAAGGCAAGATTTTTGTCTCTTCCCCCCCCTCACTGTACTGCAAGTGCCTTGTAGAGTTCCTGGTACAAAAAAGTTCTCAAAAATATTTGTTGACTGGATGAGAGAATAAAAGAATGAATGAACAAATACTCTGTATCCTAGGGAGTGAATAAAATATGTATTGAGCATCCATTATGTGGTCAGCAATGCATTAGGCAAAAGGAGACTATGGTAGAGTTGTAAGAGATGCTTTCAGACTCTGAAGGAGCATTTTAGAGAGAAAAGAATACCAAGCAATGATGTTGTGTAAATGCTAAGTGATGGAAATGGCAATGTTGTAGAGGTTGGAGAAGACAAGAGGTCAGTAATGAACAGATAAGTCAGGATGAGCAGAGAAGAAACAAGGGAAGGGAGTTCCAAGGCAGAATTATGTACTAAAGACCCAGAGGCAGGAGAGGGCATGGAGCAGTCATGTCACAAGACCGGGCTGACTACAAGACGGGGCAGGAAGGTTTGGAAAACCAGACAGAGTCAGAATTTTATATAATAGGGAAAAAAAATCAAGAGGATTGGACTTCCCTGGTGCTCAGAGGTAAAGAATCTGCCTGTGTCAATGCAGGAAATATGGGTTTGATTCCTGGGCTAGGAAGATCCCACATGCTATGGAGCAACTAAGCCCATGGGCCACAACTACTGAGCCTGTGCTCTAGAGCCCTGGAGCCACAACTCCTGCGTCTATGTGTCACAACTCCTGAAGCCTGAAAGCCCCAGAACCCATGCTCTGCACAAAAGAAGCCACTGCAGTGAGAAACTGAGAAATGCAACTAGAGAGTAGCCCCCGCTCACTGCAATGAGAGAAAAGCCCGTGCAGCAATGAAGACCCAATGCAGCCAAAAATAAACTGAGCTCATCACCTCTGTTTCCGGTCTACTCATTTCTGCCTTGGCCCTCAGCAATGGGGTAACATACCCCCAGCCCAGGCCAACTCACCCTCACCTCTTGTAAGAAGATCTGGTTCACAGGGTCAATGGGCTCCTTAGAGTCAAATGACTGAAACTGATCTCAAACTCAAAATTCATGCTTATTGTCGGAGGTAAAGGGATGGGAGACAGCGGATCCCCCCCAAAAGGCTATGTCTGTCCATCACTGCTCTTAGGGATAGTTCACTGACAAAATTATGGCAACTCTGGAATTTCTAGCTGAAAAAGATGGATGAAAAAACCTGTTTCAGCCTTATATCATCTGGATGCTGAAATTTTCCTAAATCATGTAATGTTCCCACAGATAATGGGTATTTTGCTTTGCACAATGGAAGGCCACTTTCAGGATCAAGTTTCAGTTCAATTTTCCTAAGAATCACAGACTAGAATATAAAACAGGACTGCTTTTGAACATGGCTTATTTGTATTATTTATTTATCTTTGGCCACGTGGCATGTGGGATCTTACCTCCCCAACCAGGGATAGTGCCCGCGCTCCCTTAATTGGAAGTGCAGAGTCTTAACCACTAGATGGCCAGGGAAGTGGCCATCTAACGGCTTATTTGGTATTGACAGTTTATTTTTTATCACATATTTCCACATGCTAGCTTTATCATGATTATTTCCACTGTGAAGAACTGCCATTCACATTTGTTTTCTTTCACCAAAGTGGAGATTCCTCATACTGAAGAACTATACAGAGGAAAGCAAGACGGATGGAGATAGGAAGGAGAGTGAAGCCCTGTGTGACTCTGGCTCTTTGTGGTGATAGGTAACTGATTGGTTACTGACCACACTGTCAGACGGGGGAACACTGGGACATTATGGACCTGGAGGTGGGGTGACGCTCACCTCTGGAATTTGTTCACAATGGTCCTGTCTCTATTCAGCAGATTAAGCCTTATTGATGGTATGGCCAAGGTGATAACACACCTGCCCCACTCCAACAGTCCTCTATGGCTCAGGCTGAGTCACATGCTGAATGGTTATTCATAGGATTCAGATTCTTTGAACCCATGAAACCTTATAAATCACTGACTCCAAACCCTTTATTAGAGATAGAAGAAAGCAAAGCCCAAAGGGACTAACTGGCTTGCTTCAGGTTAATAGAGCAGAGCCCCAGTTAGAACCCATATCACTTGATTTCTATGCTGATACTCCTGTCTCATGCTTTGGCACCTGGCGGAGGCCAGCAAATACATCAGTAGTCACTGCTGTTGTTCAGTCACTCAGTCATGTCCGACTTGTTTTGACCCCATGGGCTGTAGCCCGCTAGGCCCTTCTGTCACGGAATTCTCCAGACAAGAACACTGGAATGGATTGCCATTTCCTTTTCCAGGGGATCTGCCCGACCCAGGGACTGAACCTGCATCTCCTGCACTGCGGGTGGATTTGTTACCACTGAGCCACCAGGGAAGCCTCACTGGTCACTAGCTGTGCACTTTTAAAGCTATGGCTATGTTAATCTCTGATTATCTGTTCACAGACACATGCATGCCCACGTCTGCTTATCATCCTATCTAAAACCATTTGAAAACTTCATCTCTGCTAAATTTAGGTACTCCTTGTTCTTTCTTTCTTCATCAGTTCTTGGGGATGCTCCCTGCCTATCTTCTTAGGGTGCAATTCATTTCTGAAAGGGACCTCCAGCTGAGTATCTTAAACGTTTTGATGACTGTAGAATAGAATTCAGGGATAAATGATGAAAATGTCCTCAGAATAAGAACAGAGGGGGCATTTTAAGGGTAAACTAGTAAATGGCTGTTATCTGTGAGAAAGGAAAAAGGCTCTTATGAAGGTTGCAAAGTTTTTTTTTCTTTTAATGGGAATTCCCTGGAGGTCCAGTGGTTAAGACTTGGTGCTCTCAATGTTGAGACCCAAGTTCAAACCTTGGCTGGGGAACTAAAATCTCATAAGCCGAGTGGAATGGTGTGACCAAAAAAAAAAAAAAAAGGAAATATTAGTTTTTTTAGTCACTTAACCCAAACAACCTAAACCTGAACTGCACCCAAAGTCCCATCAAAAGTCAGTTTTTTATTGTTGCACTCAAGCCAGGGGCTCTTAGCAGTTAACAGGCAAGGCCATGTTAAGATTAGCGCCAACGATACAAGCTGGCAATCGTGTGTGCAAACTGGTGCTAAGGCTGAGAAGTTATGATGTTATGATGAGACAACAGACTGACCCTGAAGCCACGTTCCCTTGTATGACCCCACCGGGAAGAGGTACTCACTGGCTTCTGAGCCTAGGAAAAGTCAGCACCCCACCACCCTACCCCACCATCCTGGGTCAGGGGCCAGCCCTCAGGACTATCTCAAGCCTGATCAGATGCTCAGAACTATTTGTGAATGTTTGTCTGCACAATTACAGTCTTTTCTGTACTATTACAGATTGTGCAAATGGTCACATAGTTCTTTTGTTATGACAAAAATTTATAGACTGAAAGAATGTTAAGGCTGTTGACTCGCAGGCTAGTTGCTAGTCACTGCTGACTAGTGGAACAGGACAACAGATGTTGGCTGACCCTCAGGCACTTGAACACACCGAAACACCTTTCCTAGCAGATACCAGCCTGAGGCTTACATTCAGAGAGTGGTTTTTTAAATCATATTGTAAATCTTTGTAAATTAGCGAACCACTTGGTGGCAACTTCTAGCCAGATTATCTGATTGGAGCTAGACTCAGGAATGAAGAGTAATCTGGTTGAGAAATTCAGCTTTGCCGCTTGGGCAAATCACTTAAGATTCTTTGTACCTTGATTTCTTCACGTCTAAGGTAGGGATGTAAAGAAAGGCGCCCCCCCCCCCCCATTCCAGTTTTTCAAGGACCATGCCAGCAGCCACTGCAGCTGCCCACCAACGGCATACCTAGCGGGGAATTCAGGATGGAGAAAAACTTAAAGGCTTCTGTGCTTTGGATACTGGCCTAGATAGTTCAGATGTATATCTAAGGGACAGATGCAATGAGTCCAGATTCTTGCGTCTTCACATACACAGAAAGGCACTAAAATCATTAACTTGAGACGTCTGCTCTTTGTGACTGGCAGTAATCTTTTGATGCTCAAAGTATGTGTTAGCTACTTAGTCGTGTTCACCTCTTTGTGACTCTACCTACTGTAGCCTACAGGCTGCCCTGCCCATGGCATTCTCCAGAGGAATCTTCCTGACCCAGGGGTTGAATCCGGTCTCCTGCACTGCAGGCAGATTCTTTACTGTCTGAGTCACCAGGGAAGCCTCTCTGAGGCTCAACTACATGCTTTTTTCCAAGCAAGAAACATTCACATATTAATACGTCCCTGATCTCTTTGGAGCCTTCCTCAGAGCCACCCGAGAGGCGGTCTTCCAGGCTATGTTCCTCAGTTAAGGCCCTGAATAAAACTGCACTTGCCATTTCTAGGTTGTGTGTTTTTCTTTCAGTCAAGAGGCAAAATACTAGCCATCTTGCAGGCTGTTGCGCAGATTATAAGAGAAAATATCCATAAAAAAGCATCAAACATGTACTTCCTTGAGGCCACTTAAGAAATATTTACATATGAGCAAATATTTTATTTTATTTTTTTTTGAGCAAATATTTTATACAAGCCTATCTATACTTAACTTCTTAAAATCTGAGTAAGCTCTTTTAACCAGTTTTAAGACATACACTCTCAGGCTCAAGCCTCTAGCCTTGAGCTAGGGGTGGGAAATTTTGGCCTTTGCCCATCTTGATCCTATTTTAACTAAATTAAGTCTATAGCAAGTTTCAAAAATAAAGCTCTGAGTTGCCCCCAGAACTCCCAGGAAGAAGGCGATTTGCCACGAAGTTCACCCAGCTTCATTCAGTCTGAGGCCCTTCCTCTGCAAGGGTCTGTTTGAGGCCTGGGTGTGTATGTGTGTGTAGGTGTGGAGGTGGGAACTAGCAACATGCTCATGTGGTCATACATTGTTATAAAACATGTAAGATATTTTTATATTCTTTTTCTTAAAGTCACCAAGATTATAGAATTTTCAGGTTCTACAAATCCTGGATTATTAAAAAAAAAAAAAAATCAGCCACTACAACAAAACTAGGCATTTGTTGTCATTGTCAGTTAGTTGCTAAGTGGTGTCCGACTCTTTGCAACCCCATGGGCTGCAGCACGCCAGGCTTCCCTGTCCTTCACCATCTCCTGGAGTTTGTTCAAATTCATGCCCATTGAGTCTGTGATGCCGTCCGATTATCTCATCCTCTGCCATAAGATCTTACAAAAAGTCCTGAATGAACATTCGGGCCAACTCAGTATTTCAGACCCAGGAAGCCTGTTTAAGTCCAGGAAGGGAAGGAGTGCTGAAGTCACCTACCAGAGAGGTCTATCAGCTGGGAGCACAGGCTCAGCACAGGTCAGAGAGAGAGGCGGAGGGCTGGCCAGGCCTGCAGAGCTCCCAGCCTCATCTTCTCTGCTCTGTCCAGTCTGCCCCTCCTCTTACTTCTTATCTTTCATGTCTTGTGTTACTGCTTCCTCCTCTTCTTTCCCTGTTATAACGGCCTGAAGTCTTCTATTCCCCGCTTCTCAGCTTTTACACTTCATGGTTCTCTCTCAAAAATCTTGAATTAGTGTGCGGCAGCCTGAGTTTTTTCCCCTTTTGATTCCTGGCGCTGGTTTTCAGTGGAGAAACTGGAGTTCTTCATTCCTGTTGTGACTTGATCTGGCCAGGGGTTGCCCCAAGGCTGCCAAGTGGCTAATTAGCTTTACACAACCCTCTCGAATAACTTGTCTTGGTAATTTTCCTCCCTCCCTCCTGTGAAGAGTTGCCAAATCTAGGCTTGTAAGTACAAACAAAGCAGGTGAGACTTCTTTTTCGCAACAAGTATTCCAGCAAGTGAAACAATAAACTCTTCCTGAACCAGCTGGGATTCTAACAGGAGAAAAGACAATGGCATCACACCCTCTAACTGAACCTATGAATCCGAGCGGCTGTGGATATTTGTTGGGTTCTGTTTCTCTACCTTTGTGAGCATACCTACTCACTCTTTATTCTTCAAGTCTGCGGATTTGGTGAATTTTAGTACATTCACAATGTTGTGCAACCACACCCACTACTAACGCCCCAATACCTCCATCACGCTAACCAGAAACCCCACACCTCTCAGCCGTCACCCCCAATTCAACCCTCCTCTCATCCCCACCAGCCACCAATCTACTTTCTGTCTTTATGGATTTGCCTCTTCTGGGCATCTCACATAAACGGGAGCAGACGTTACGTGGCCATTTGTGCCTGGCTTCTTTCGCTCAGCACCATGTTTTCAAAGTTCATCCACGCTATAGGAAGTATCAGTACTTCATTCCTTTTTATGGCTGAATATTCCCTTTTATGAATATTAATATTTTGTTTATCCATTTGTCAGTTGGGTCATCCATTGTTTGTCAATGATAATAATGTGATGAATATGTGTGTACAGGTTTTTGTGTGAACATATACATCAACTCTTTTGGTAACATAATTAGGGGCAGAACTGCTGGGTCCTACTATAATACGTGCTTAACTTTGAGAAACTGCCAAACTGCTTTCTTCAGGGGCTGTGCTGTTTGACGTTCCCACCAACCACCCATGAGGATTCCAATTTCCCCATATCTTCACCAACATTTGTTTACTCCTTTTTTTGGTTACAGCCATCCTGGTGGGTGTGAAGTGGTATGTCCTTATGACTTTGATCTCCATTTCCAAAGACTAAAGATGCTGAACATCTTTCCATGTGCTTATTGGCCATTTGCATGTCTTCTTTAGACAAATGTCTATTCGTATTCTTTGCCCATTTTTAAACTGAGTTGTCTTTTCATTGTTTAGTTATAAGAATTCTTGATATATTCTGGATACTAGACCCTTACCAGATAAATGATTTACAAGTATTTTCTGTCTCTCTCTTTTTCTTTTCTGTTTCTCATTTCTTTTCACTTGCTTTATAGTATCCTTTCATGCAAAAAAGTTTAAAATTCTGATGAAGTTCACATTATCCCTGACCATCCATGCTGAAAAAAATCCAATTTCTTTATCAGCATCTCAGTATTACCTGAAGATTTGGGAAGAACTTTAAAAACTATTTAAAATTTTGTATTTTATTTATTTATTCTGGCCGCACCCTGCGGCATGCCAGGATCTTAGTTCCCCAACCAGGGATCAAACCCACACTCCCTGCATTGGACGTATGGAGTCTTAACCCTGGACCGCCAAGGCAAAGTCCCCAAGTTAGGTATTTTAGAATATAATAAAAGCATATATACCTTAAAAATATAAAACGAGATTAAGACTTGAAGAAGTTTGAAGCTTCTGGTGAGATGATGACCTGGCTCCCTATAATTACTGTTAGGCTCTTAGAATAAATAATACAAGTGCATGCTGTCTAGGTGGGCTTCCCAGGTGGCTCAGAGGTAACGAATCTGCCTCCAATGCAGGAAACACAGGAGACGCAGGTTCGATCCTTGGGTCAGAAAGGTCTCCCAGAGGAGGGCATGGTATACTCACTCCAGTATTCGTGCTTGGAGAATCTCCATTGACAGAGGAGCCTGAGGGGCTACAGTCCATAAGGTCGCACAGAGTCGGACACTGAAGTGACTTAGCACGCATGCTACATAGGAATTCCTAGGCTTTACTTTTGTTTCCTTCTATCAGAAGAACTAAAGAAGAACTAAAACATGGGTTCAAATTATTCTTTAGCTAAAGACTGAGGGTTCCTAGTAGCCCTTCTGGTTCACTATTTTTAATTGGGGCCATGTATGTTGTATTCCAACTATAATCAATCTTTTCCACCAGAGTCTGAGGTATACACCACTGGAGCCTTGAAGGGCGCTGTTCCAGCTGGCCTCTGCTTGCTGGCTGGCAAACAGAAGTATTATATTTGTGGACAGTAATCCAGAATGGTGTCCAAGCCCATCTGAGTTTAGAATCGCTATCACAGCAGAAACTGGAAACCTCAAGGGCTATAAGCCACTGAGCACGTCTACATGGAAGCCACTTCTTATTACAGCAATACAAATACACAGTGACCAGAGCTCAGCCTTCTGGGAGCTCATATCCTCCTCAGATTTGCACACAACGTACTCACATGAGTTCTTTCTTTTTTTTTATAGTGAGCTTAGTTGTCTACAAAATTACTATCTTACCACTTATAATTTTGTGTAGCAGGTATGACCATGTATGCTTTTCTTATCGAAATGCCATAGCAATATGATAGATACTTGATACTGAAAGCATCTTTAATCGACAAAAGCTTTTTATTGTTAATTTAAACTTAGCCTGTGCTTAGTGTGGGGTATTTAAACTGTCCACTCGACTTCATGCGAATCAAGAACAAAACCTGAGTCTTACCACTTTTGGCCTGAACTTCTCTCTGCTTTCTGACAAACGGTCCCTACAATTAGAATGCAATGACATTTCCATCAGAAGTCTCTATCGCTAACAATTATGGTACATGAGGTTCTCAGATGGAATCCTTTGTTCAGGGGGTCCGGAGTTTCACGAATCTCACTTATGTTCAAAGCCACTCCTTGAACAGGGAGGAACTTAGATTTTAAAAGCAATCCAGGGACTTCCCTGGTGGTCCAGTGGTTAAGACTCCATGCTCCCAATGTAGGGGGTGTGGATTCAATCCCTGGTTGGGTAACTAAGATCCCACATGCTCCACATGCCACACAATGCAGCCAAAAAATAAATAAAATAAAAAGCCATCCGTTTTAAGCCAAAAGGAAATCCTTATCCAGAAACTACTCATCCTTAATTTTAGTTTCTTACTTGCCACCTTCCCCATTCTAGCTTTGAAAACAGGGAGAAATAAAGATGTATACAGCATCTTTTGGGATACACAGATCTTAAGCTTTGAGGTCTCTAGGCAGCTATTACTGCTTCACCAAGAGAACTTTAGGTGGGCCCTAAGTCTCCTTGCCCTTGTCTTCAGTAACTGCAGGGAAAATGTCAACACCCTTCAGCCCCTACCTTAAAAACTCTCTGCTTGAGGAGAACAATTCACCTAGAACTGCATGAGGGCATCTAATTTTTGTTAGAGCTACAGGTCACAACAGAAGGCCTGGAGAGATTATCATCTCTATTATCTATCTGATAATAGATTATCAGGTATCTTATGTTCCCAAAGACCAATTTTATTAAAGATGAGGTTAGCACTGTATCTGATAAATTTTAAAATTATATTTAACTCATAACAAGTGGCAATAGTTTGAAACAATACAAAATTTAACTGCATTTTAAAAAATAATATAGTCATCAAAGAGCTTTCTTATTTGATAAGAAATCTGAGCTTATCTATCTGACAAGAGATGATAATGATATAATAATGCCATTAGTACATTAACCCTATGATTCAGTAATAATATTTGGAGATGTTAGCAAATGGGGAAACCTAAGCCAACAAAGGTCTGTCTAGTCAAGGCTATGGTTTTTCCAGTAGTCATGTATGGATGTGTGAGTTGGTCTATAAAGAAAGCTGAGTGCCGAAGAATTGATGCTTTTGAACTGTGGTGTTGAAGAAAACTCTTGAGAGTCCCTTGGACTGCAAGGAGACCCAACGAGTCCATCCTAAAGGAGATCAGTCCTGGGTGTTCACTGGAGGGTCTGATGTTGAAGCTGAAACTCCAATACTTTGGCCACCTGATGCGGAGAGCTGACTCATTTGAAAAGACCCTGATGCTGGGAAAGATTGAGGGCCAGAGTAGAAGAGGACAACAGAGGATGAGATGGTTGGATGGAATCACTGACCCAATGGACATGGGTTTGGGTGAACTCCAGGAGTTGGCGACGGACAGGGAGGCCTGGTGTGCTCCGGTTTGTGGGGTTGCAAAGAGTCGGACATGACTGAGCGACTGAACTGAACTGAACTGAAAGCTATAAAGAATCTGAGAGCATTCTGTTTATTCCAAAGATCGCAGGATACAAGTTTGACATCAACTGTTACAAAAAAGGGACCTGAAGCCACACATTAAGCCTGCAGTCCTCAGACATGCGGGGAAGCATATAACATGGACAGCTGTTAAAACACAGATCACTGGGCCTCATCCTGAGAGTCTCTCGTTTAGTCCCTCTGAGAACCTGACTGCCTAACAGGTTCCTAGCAGGTCTGATGCTGCTGGTCCCAAGACCACACTTGGAGTCTCCTTAGAAAGGAAGGAGATGAATATCTACTGAGGGAAGGGAGAGAACAATTATTTAAAACTATCCTGGGTCAGGCTTGGCCAAGGATCGATACAGTCTATTTCACCTGGTCCTCAGAGCTTCCCCAGAACAACGCTTCTTTCTCACACTTGGCCAGAGCAGAATGAGAGCGAAGGGTCTGCCTAGGCAGTTCTCTAGAAACAGGCAAGCTCTTCGATGACTATATCATTTTAAAAAATGCAGGTCGACTTTGCATTGTTTCAAAATATTGCTGCTTGTTATTAATTAAATATAATTTAAAAATATGTATCAGACACAGCGCTTAACTCTTAACCTCAATTCTTTAGTCAAATTGGCCTTTGGGAACATGAGGAAAAGGATGGCTGAAGCTCAGTAACTGGTCGATGGTGAAAGAGTTGGCACATATTTAATCTTATTGTAATTATTTTGTGGCTGCAATTATTTTTGTGCATGTGTGCTTAATCACTGGATGGCCAGGGATGCCGGGAGCCAGCATATTGCATATTGAGTGCATATTGCATATTGAGTGCAGCACTTTCCACAGCATCATCTTTCAGGATCTGCAATAGCTCAACTAGAATTCTATCACTGCCAGGAGCCAGCATGAGGAACTCCGCCCGTGGCAAAGGTCATGAGGAAGGAGGCTCGGCATACGCAAATGCGGGATCGAGCCTCAGGCGTCCTCCTGGAAATTCTCGAGCATCTACCCCCAAAACCAGAGTCTGCCTACTTTCTGCTTTGTGCTCTCACCTACACCTCTGACTTTACTGGCGGGGGCGGGGGGAGGGGGGGCTGTCCCCCACTACCTCTCTCTGAAAAAAGAGTTAACTTATAGCTCCAGTTAATAAAGTTCCTGGGTGTGATAGTGTTTCAACCTACAAACTCCTTTGGAAGTCCTCTAGCCTGCCTGAATAGGTTTTTCTGGCCACATGTGATCACTCAGAGCCTCCCAACTGTGAGAGGCATGAGATGTTCTAAACTGTCTAAATACAGAGTCCTTTGAGCAGTTAAAAGATTGATTAGAAATTGTATTGGTGAAGGGTTTTTCACTTGTTGGGCCAATGTTTGCTGCTAAGTCTCCATATCCCTTACCTGCTGTGTCCCTGGCAGTGTATTGATTAATATAATTGGTGTAAGTAGTAGCTTTAATGTTTGTAACCTTGGACCCTTGAGTTAATTCTTTTCTTGATTGAGCCCACCACACCTTTACCCTATAGGAATGCAACTTTATCTAATGCTTTTGGAGGGTGGCTCCTGACTTTGGAATAATCACCTTTAGAGAAAAATAAGTTTCTTAAAATGTTAACAGGCCTCCTGGCCAGAAGATGATGTAAATCACCTGAACTTTTGCATATGATAAGTTTGAAAGCCTGGCTTTGATTAGAACCAGGAACTGCTGTCCTTGCATGACTCCACCCCTTCCCCCATTATCCTCTATGCACAACTTAAGGTATAAAAACTACTTTGGAAAATAAAGTGCGGGCCTTGTTCACCGAAACTTGGTCTCCCCATGTCACTCTCTCTCTCACTCTGGCTGAATCTCCATCTGGAGCGCAGAACCCACCATGCTTACTAATTACGCCTGGGCTTCTAAGATCCGACCGGGGAGGCCTCAGTGTCTCCTCTCCTTCGGGAGAACGGAAGGACGCCTGCGGCCTACGTAAGTGGTGCAGACTTCTTGTCTTGAAGTTTTATTGGTCTCCCTCATAAACCAAGCTACTCAGCCTCTTTTCTCCACTGAATTTCCTCACTGAGCTATCCTCATTCTATTACTCTTTATATCTTTGATAAATATTTAAATAAATAAGTCGCCTATGCCGTCTCTCCTTCGAATACCCTGGATCAGCCAGGGCTGGACCCCGGCACAGGGAAATCCCCCAATTTAATCTTAATTAATTTTAGAAATCTGCATCTAGGCCTGCAGGTCTGTAAAGATGCTTGTCCTGCCAGCTCACTCTGTCACACAGCACCCCCACCACCACATCCCCCCGCCCCCAGCCCATTCCCCGCCCCCTGAAGACTCAATCATGCTTTCCTCTGCAGCTCCTTTATGGAACCTCTGGTGTCCCAGCCAAGCTGGACTGCCTGCTGTTCCTCAGGTCTTCCTCACTTTTCCTGCTCTCCACATACATGCTCATTATCCTTTGTTGTTGAAAAGTTCCCCTTTCCATCTCCACCTGACTAGAATCTTCCGTGCCTTTTAAGGTCTAGCTGAAATGCCATTTCCTTTTTCAAGACCGAACCCCATTTTTAAAAGGCTGCTGGATGGAACTCCTTCAGTGAATTCCCATGGCTGCCCAGACAGATTTCATGTCAGTGGGCATGTAATTGCTTTGTTAAATTACCCTGTGGATAGAATCTCATGGGCCCTGTTTTACACGTCTCTGCAAAGAAATGGGCTTCCCAGGTGGTGTAGGAGTAAAGAATCTACCTGCCAGTGCAGGAGACACAAGAGACGCAGGTTCAATCCCTGGGTCAGGAAGATTCCCTGGAGTTGGAAATGGCAACTGACTTCAATATTCTTGCCTGAAAAATTCTATGGACAGAAGAGCCTGGTGGGCTACAGTCTGTGGGGTCGCAAAGAGTTGGACACGACTGAGTGACTGAGCACTCATGCACACTGCAAAAAAATGGTTCTGTTTGACATTAAAGTTATATTGGCATTCAAACATGAAGTTTTGTGCAATATAAGATATTGGAGTGTAGATTAAAAAGTTGGAAAAATATATTTAAAAGAAATCCCCAACAGGAAGCTTTAAGTTATGATAAAATTTGTGGCTATGAATTAGAATAAAGATAAAAGTCTAAAATGAAGAATGGACCTAGCCTTTTGGGACGAGATGAGACCTTGAAAGTCTTTAGGACAATCTCCTTACTTCACAGTCATAGGATTTTTGGACCATGCTTTGTATTATGGTCAGAAGTCTCATTTGTCTCATTAATGCTGCTTAGTTTCCACCGTGCCTAGCTGAGGGCTCTTCATTTTGCTACTTGAAAAAAAAAAGCTTTTTGCCCTGAATGATGGATTTAGTTGTGAAGGGTCAGGCCTGACTCTGGTCCAAAGGGAGCTGAACTGTGGGACCTCCTTTGATTTTAAAGGTCGCTAACCATAGTGGTGCTGATTCTGAAGCTCCAAGGAATGAGTCCTCACCTGCAAGTGCCACTTTAGATGAGTCTACCAGCCAAGCCGCAGTCGTGGCCAAGCCTGAAGGAGGAGCTTGCACTAGGTGGGGTGACCATCTGCTCCATTTGGCTGATGCCATCTTTGGCTGTTGAGAGGTACCTAACATGCTGATTACATCTTGGTTCAGTCATGTAAAGAGTAGATGATACCAAGGGCCTTTGTCTTTCCCATCCCACACGCTCCTCCCAGTCCCAAGGTGGTAAAGAGCAGGGGTTTCAGAGGTGGGCAGAAACGGGTATGAGCTGGAGGTCTCAGCTTCCTATCTGCACAAGGAAGCTAATAAGAGGACTGTATATAACTTAGGGGTAATTGGCAAGCCAGGCGTGGTATTGTTGAGCGCTTTATAAATGTCAGCTACCAATGCCATTATTACCACACTCTAGATTCTCTCTGGCATTTCAGTCCCTCCCTGATTCAGTTATGATACCACTGAAAAGTGAAAATGTTAGCAGGGTTGTGTCTGACTCTTTGTGACTCCATGGACTGTAGCCCCCTAGGCTCCTCTGTCCATGGGATTCTCCAGGCAAGGATGCTGGAGTGGGTAGCCATTCCCTTCTCCAGTATTGACTTCTAAAACCATTATCTTTATCAACTGTTACCAGCTATTATCAATCGTTATCAACTGTTTTCAAACTCAAGACTAGGCTTCACAAGACAAGCTGGAGGTGCCCTTGGAACCTAAAGCCAGTCCCAAAACTAGGTCATTCCCTGGCACTGAACAACATCTAACCCTCACTTGACCTCTCCACATTTGTGAAAGTCACCATCACCTTTTCAGCTCCCCTGGCAGAAGGCCTGAGCTTGTTTTTTTTTTTTTTCCACCCCTCAACTATTATACTTCTTTCTCTCTCAGGCAATCAGTTGCCAAGTCATTCATCCACACTTTCACTTATTCAGTAAATATTTATTGGGCCCTTTCCACAAATCTTCCCTGGTGGCTCAGATGGTAAAGCGTCTGCTTACAACACGGGAGACCTTGGTTCGATCCCTGGGTTGGGAAGATCTCCTGGAGAAGGAAATGGCAACCCACTCCAGTATTCTTGCCTGGAAAATCCCATGGACGGAGGAACCTCGTAGGCTACAGTCCATGGGGTTGCAAAGAGTCGGACATGACTGAGCGACATTTACTTTACTCTTACTTTACTTCTACTTTACTTCCACAAGCCAGGTACTGTATTCAACTGATGAACAGAACTTAAAACGATTGCTGCCCTCATCTGCACATATATAATCACGCTTTGGCATGGGTACTCATTCGGAAGGGGATTTCAGTCCAGAGGAGAAAGTACAACATGGCACATAACTTAAAATGAGAGGCAGGAAAGGACTCTGTGAGGAAGTGGCAATCTGAACCAAGGCCCGAAAGAGCAAAAGGCTCGGTGAGGTGGGTAATGAGCACAGAGCACTCTTGGCAGTCGGATCAGCAGGTACCATGGCTCAGGTGGGAAGGGCCTGATGCCTTTTCTGATGGCATCAGGACTTGGCCACAAGGCTGTGAACTTGCTCAGGTCAAGGCTGGAGTGGGAGATTCCCAGGGATGTATGGAACCTCTGGTGGGGGCTGAGCCAAGAGAGGCATGGGGTTGGGTCACCCTGGCTGCGCCGGGGAGAACGGACTGAGTGGACAGGAAGAAACTAGAGAGATCTGTCCAGGGGCTATTCGGGCAGTTCTGGTGACAGATGGTCAGTGGCTGTGATGATGGAGGGAAGGAGTGTATCTGAGGCACAATTTAGAGGTGGTGCTGATAGAACTCGGTGACTGGGGTGAGAGCAGAGTGAGAGGGGGAGGTGATAAGGCTGGTTCCTGGGTTTCTGGTGCGTGCAGCTGTGTAGATGAAAAGTAGTCACAGAATCTATCTTCCAAACTACTCTGTACTCCTGGATCCGCTCCCAGGACAGTGCTGGCCCATCGCTCTCCTTTCAAGTATCTGCGATGGCTCCTGATCACCTGCTTCAGTAAGCACACACTTCTTCCCCTAGCTTTCAAGGATCCACAACCTACATTTCCAGTCTTTTTTTTTTTTTTTTTTGAATTTTCTTGGCCGTGCCATGGGGCACGTGGGATCTTAGTTTGCTGACCAGGGATTGAGCCCGCACCTCTTGCACTGGAAGTGCGGAGTCTTAACCACTAGACCAACAGGGAAGTCCCTTCCAGTCCTATTTTCTACTACTTCTCTACTTAGGTCTTGCTTCAGTCCAACTGGACCACTTCCTGTTCCTGGAATGTGTCACCACACGTCCTTGCCTTGGTCCCTATTCCTCACCATCTCAGTCTGCTGAAACCCTATTCAACTTTCAAAGTTCATTAAAGGTCCAGTCGTTAAACCTCATAAAGCTCTGGGAATCTCTGCCGCCACTTAGAGTGCCACCTGTTATTTTGGTTACGAGAGAACTTATCACCTGCCTGTTCCCTGCCCCCAACAGACCACAGGTCATACCTTCGGGTGCCCAGCCCCATTACTCATCCTGTACCACTGCCCTTTCCTTTGCAGGGCCAAGCACAGTGCTTCACCCACAACAGGTACATTTTGCTGAATTTATTTGGAACAATTCATGTTGCTAATTATGCTAAGGAACGAGGAGACCTGAGTTGTTGAACCGGAGATGTTTTCCAGTGGCATCTGCCAGCACCAGAGCTCACAGCAAAATTTATCTTCCACCAAACTCCTGGCAATCAGATGCAAGACAGACACACACATGCCCCTCTTGACAGCGTCCTCTGCCCGTTTGAAATTCTTCAGTGCAAAAGTGCTCATAAACTTACCCTTTCCTTGCAGCACCTAATATAAAAAATTACAGCCTCTAACTCAGGAGTTTTAAAACTGCTTGCTGTAACCCATTAGTGGGTCTTGAAATCAATTTAGTAGGTTGTAAATGATACTAAAAAATAAAATAGAAAATAGCTAAGCACACTACCTATACTCAGGATGAGTAATGTTTCCTGAAACTTCTGTTTCCAATGCAAGTATACATCTGTGTGTTTACTGGGTCATGATGTAAAATGTTATTTCTCACCACGGGCCCCAGTTCAAAAGGTTTGAAGGCTAACGCTGGAGAGACCAAGATCCACACACAACTCAAACAGGGAAAGATGTTAGGGAACCAGTAATGAGACTATCTAACTAAAACAGTGAGACATTCATATTTTATCCCCTTAAGATGTGAATGTCTGATATACCCAACTCTTCAGGGGACCTGCATTTCAGTGCTTTTAACCAAAATTAATCTCGTTAGTAGAAAGTGAGTCAGAAATTGTTTCTAACTACAGGCCTTTCGGTACCTCAGGCAAGGATTTCCTCCAGTATCCCAGTTCCCCAGGAGAGGTGGTTCAGGAACTCCATTGCTGAAAGGCTACTGGTTTCTAGGTTACAATACACAGAAGTGATGATACTTTTGTAGGAGAAGCATATTTACAACCAGAAAAATGCACCCTTTCTTCCATGTACTTGTCAACAAGCTTATCAATGTATGTTTCTGTGTATGTATGTAACCTAAACCTAGAAAATACAATCCTATATATCCATGTGTGAAACTTAGCCCTGATCAATTTAGGGGTCAATGTGAACCCCAACTGACCTAAAAATGAGATATACTATGAGTTACTGAAGGCAACGACACATGTGGGCTAGGAAGAGGGGATGTGGGCCATGGTAGGATGGGCAAGGGGGTTCAAGAGTGTGATGGATGTATTATACCAAGTTTTTATTACCTTGATGCTTGGTGGTAATGACAGGATGAGGTTAGAGGGGTAAGCTATGGAGAAAACAACTTTCTAGACAGGTGTATGCCCCATGATAGTACACAGTAGCCCACTACAAGTGCACAGGCTGTATTTAATTATGTCATCACTAAAAAGACAGATTCCAAGCCTAATTCTAGCCGCAGCTCCGTTTAACAGGTTGTCCCTTATAATTTGTTGCTCCTTGTGTTACAATCTCCATTTATAGTTGAGACATCAACAGCTGGCTTCTTAATGAATGAAATGTAAACACTCTTAATTGTCAATTATAATCCCAACAAATAACTAGGCCTGGAAAAAGGGAGAAGAAGTAGGAAGTTCAAAGCTGATGTGGTGCAAAGAACCCTAGATTGAAGTACTGATAAATTTGGGTTAGATCTGGGTGGCAGCAAGTAAGTTCCACAATCTAAGGTTCCTGACAAGTCTAAAATTTTGTAATTCTACAAGGGAGGGTAAAAGTGATCTTTATCTGGAAGAAAGAAAGAGTATCTTGGCTTGATGTGTGATGAGCAAATGATAATGATATTACCCAAGGTTGTTTAAATATGAATTAATGCCTTTCCCATTATCTAGATCAGATTAGCACCCTTTAGGTGATATTACATATCAGTGTCTCTACCGACTATTCCATAAATTCCAAATTTCTTACCAGTATTTAAGGCTTTCCACATCTGCCCAACTTTATCTCAAATTTCTTGTGGTTCAGACCTGCTCCTGCACCCACCCTCCCCAACAAGTCTTGTTTAATTCTTCACCACTCCTACTCTCCTAGCTAAAGTCCCATAACCTTCATAAAGCCTTCCAACTACTCAAATATTTAATATCAGCTTATGACCTTTGAATTCCTACCAGACTTTATAGCAACCCTATCAGATAGGCATTATTATCTCATTTCATAAGTAAGGAAACTAAAGGCCCCAGAGAAGTTAAGTGGTTCACCCAGCATCTTAGTTTGTGAGCAGCAGGACTGATTTGTTTGCCCTCCAAGTCCACACACTTTTTTTTTCTTACTGTGCCATGCTGCTTCATCTATTAAAAAAAAACCATAGAGGAAGGATGCATTTAAAAAAGCCCATAAACCAGTTACAATACGGTTTGTTGTGACATAAATGCAAATACACCACATCCTTTGAACTACGTGTGTAAAACACGCTTGGGGTAGCGTGAATAGTTTTTAAGGGGTTGCCAGCCCTGTTTTCCAAGCCCAGTACTAAAATAATATTCCACGGTAAATGACAGGTGGGTGGCTAAGGACAAGAAAAAGCAGTATGGTTAAAAGAAGAAATTAGAAACGGGACAAAAAGATGAGAGTGTAATACAAGCTGGCAATGCACACAAGAGACACAGAATATGCAAGCATGGAGTATGGGGCTGAGCGGGTCCATAGGACTAAAATATCTAAGTTTGGGAGCCTATACCTGCCAATGAGAAGCGCGCGTGTCTGAGGGTTGATATTAATAACAGCAGTACACATGGACAGAGAGTAGAACTCAAGAGAGAGACAAATAAGGACAGGTCGTAGGGACACAGGGCAGAGCATGACAAGATGAGGGTGGTGGCGCCCAATGAGGGGCCAGAAGGGTACAAGAGGGGTCGAAGGGAAAGGTGAAGAAGGTACAGTGTCCCCAGACTCCAGAATAGTGTCATCTTCCTCTTCACAGCTGGTTGGTATGTGTGAGGATTGACACCCGCACCCCAAAAAGCCCTCCCCGTGGCTCCGGGAAGAGGGCGAGGTCACGTCCCCGTCCCCCGGGGACTCCGCGAGGGGTCCTTACCTAGGAAGATGGAGATGATGAGCCGCAGCGCCTGTTCTGACGCGCCCAGGGACGTCGCCAACTTGTTAAGGCTCAGGTCTTGGAAACCCCACAGCAGCCCCCTCGTCAGCTCCGCTTCCATGTCCCCCTCGGCTGCGGACGCCATCTTAGCTCCGGGCGTCCCCCAGGGACCCCTCTGCTCCGCGCGCCCCGAATGTGGGCACAGCGCTGGAGCTTCACCCCCAATTCCGGCCCGGAGCCCGCCCACGGCGTGCGCATTGGCTGCGGACCCGCCCAAAGGCTCCGGGCTCAGCCGGTCATTGGTCAGCCCGGGCCGGGGGCGGGGCCTCACGCGGCAAGGTAGGCCGGGGGCGGGGCCTCATATTTGTAAGGCAAAGGTGACTCGGCCCGAGAAAGAACGCGGGGCAGGCCGGGGGCGGGGCTTGGAACCGGGAACCAGATCCGCGATTGGAAAAGTAAGAAGCCGGCGGCGGAGGACTGTACAACTCAGTTCTAACAGCTCGGGGGAGGAGTCGGGGCGGGCGAGAGTCCTGCCGGCTCGTGCGCTGCCTCCCTATTGGCTGAGACGGAGCAGGCGAGAGTCGGGGCGGGGGGGGGCTGTCACCCGACCGCGAGGTTACTCTCGGTCGCAGGCGCGCCGGGGTTACTGGGGCATGTAACGGGAGGGCGCGAATTCCTGCGGCGGCCTCGCGAGCGCCCCCTAACGGCGCCGTGGCTGTTCTTGAACCGTTAGACACGCCGCCTTCCCTCCCAAATCTAGAGGACCACCCCGGTGCCCTCAGCACTCTCTACCTGCTCCTTTGATTTCGTGTAACTTCCTGTATTAAAACGTTGCCTTCCTCCGAGAGGCGATGATATTAAGCTACGCTGATTTAACCGTTAGGCTTTTCATTAAAAATTAAACTAGTTTGTCACTAAGTAATACAGGTTCAAGATCAAAGTGCAAAGAGGATAGAAATTGGAGACAAAAGTCCTTTCGTCCCACCTTGCTTCGCATTCTTACTTCCAGTGTTCGGATCAGACTAACAAAAATGTGCTAGGGCCTGTGCTGGGCTCTGAGCCCAAAGCTATGGAGTGGAGATGGTGCACGGACATATAAGGTGTTAATGACCGTGTAATTAATTGCAAGGGAAGGCAAGAGCTCTGAAGGAAAAGAAGAATGTTCTGTGATGTGAGAATATGTAACAAAGAAACACCAAGTTTTTAGTGATCACTGGAATTCGTGGAGCATTCTTGCACAAGTGCAACTTATACTTCTGTAGCACTTTGCACTTTATGCAACACAAATAGTCATATTATTTCACCTAGTTGATTATGAAATCGGTTATTTACAGACACAGAGGCTTGGAGAAATTAAGCAACCTGCTAAAGTTGTTAAAGTTTAAAAGTGTTAAAGTTCACCTCTCTCCTCTTCAGGGGGAGACAAAATAAAAGAAAAAAAAATCGGAGAAGTCAAGAATAATATAATTTCCCCCTTAGAGGGACTTCTCTGGTGGTCCAGTGTCTAAGACGCTGCCCTCCCAGTGCAAAGGACCCAGGTTCCATCCCCAGTCAGGAAGGTAAATCCTGGCTGCCACAACTAAAAGGTCCCGTGTGTCCCAAC
Source organism: Bos javanicus (assembly GCF_032452875.1). NCBI lineage: Eukaryota > Metazoa > Chordata > Mammalia > Artiodactyla > Bovidae > Bos > Bos javanicus. Next base: position 103,898,785 of record NC_083872.1, on the reverse strand, counting down.
GAGAATGAAAGATCCTGGGAGCAAAAAAGACCTAGTGCAGTCAAAAAAATCTGAAACATAAGCACGGCTGAGTCTGGGTGTATTCCTTCCTGTCCTTCAGAGGCTGTCTCCTTTGGTACTTATCAATCCCATGCCTATTTTTATACTTTATACAATGTATATATCCAGAAACAATTGTAATATAGTTTTGCATGCTTTTAAACTTTATAATTACAGCAGAATGTATCATTTTGAAACTTGTTTTTATGATTAACATCTTTATTGAGGCAGACTCATGTTTTTATAGGTAGCTGTAATACAGTCATTTTAATTGTGATTTAACATTGCCTTGTATGATTGTGCCACTTTTTCATGATCAAGTTGAGGAACACTTGGATTGTTTCCTATTGATGTATTTCTTTTATTACAAACATTGCTGCTGTGGACATTCTCCTTTAAGCAACAGTGAAAATTTCTCTCGGACTGTAACTCCAAAGTTTTTTTTTTTTTTTTGTTAACTGAGATCTGTTGCTCAGTGGTAAAGAATCCACCTGCTAATGCAGGAGATGCAGGTTTGATCCTGGGCTGGGAAGATCTCCTGGAGAAGGAGATGACAATGCACTCCAGTATTCTTGCCTGGGACATCCCACGGACAGAGGAACCTGGTGTGCTGCAGTCTGCGGGATCACATAAGAGTCAAACACAACTTAGCAACTAAACAACAACTACTGTAGGAAACATGTTGCTATCCAGTATGCACACGTGTTCATACACTACATAACATATACGTGTAGTACTCACACTATATGCACACATCACACACTGCCATGCTATGTATATGTTCTCTGATACTTTCTGTTCTAATTCATTAAAAAAATAATCAGGATCCACCAACTTGATATCATTACTTGCTAGTAGTTCATGATTCTCAGTGTTAGAAACACCCCTCTAGGGTTTATAACCAGGAGAGGAATCACGAGTGGTAACATTTGCTCACCTTCAATTTTACTAGATTTTGCCTAATTGAAGTGTTTGGCTAAATGTTAAGACCCTTAAAACCTTTGATTTTCTGAATACGTAAAAGATATTTGTTAAAGCATCCAGTCTGCTAGACCCTGTGTAAAAACAGGAGTCAGTTTCTTCCTTATATCCAACTCAGTAATATGTCTGCCCCTTCTCACACCTCTGGTGTTCCAAGGCAAGGGGCGGTGTGGCAGGAGGCTGTGTCTCCTTTGACACAACAGGTGCCTGTTTACCTTCCCCTTCAGGTACTTGATTGGCCACATTCCCTTCATTCTTCCTACTGTTCTAAGGAAGCACCTGTTCCTCCAGTTACATTGGCTGATGAGCTGCTGATTGGGAGAAGATTGGGATTCTATGACCTCTTTATAATTAAGCACATTCGTGGGAGGCTTCGTACGTAAGTCAGGTTCTGTGCTGATCCCTTGATGCAAAGATGGCTGAGACAGCCCCTGCCCACAGGAAGTTCTGTGTCTCGACATGGAAAGATAATTAGAAACCAGAGTGGAAGTGTTTGTGTAGAAATAAGCAATGTATTAGTGAAATCCCTCATTTCTTATGACTGCTTTTCCCTGCGCCACCCCCCCCACCCCTTCCCCCTTTTTTTTTTTTTAATCAATTTCAGTATTTCCTTCTACTCCCTTCCCTCTGGCTCCTTGACCTCTATTATCTATTACTATCTGCAAGGCTTCCCATCTTAAAGTTAGTTAGCCGCTCAGGCTCAGTCGTGTCTGACTCTTTGCGACCCTATGGACTATATACAGCCTGCCAGGCTTCTCTGTCCATGGGATTCTCCAGGCAAGAATACTGGTGGTGGTTTAGTTGCTAAGTCGTGTCCGACTCTTGAGGTCCCGTGGACTGTAGCCCGCCAGGCCCCTCTATCCATGGGATTCTCCAGGCAAGACTACTGGAGTGGGTTGCCATTTCCTCCTCCAGGGGATAGTCTCAACCCAGGGATCAAACCGGGGTCTTTCACATCGCAGGCAGATTCTTCCTCTGAGCTACCAGGGAAGCCCTCCCACCTTAAAACACTCTCCTTTTCCCTGAGGTGTCTACCCTCTTTTCCTTTCCCTCCCTACCTACTTGTGGAAAACCTGTTTTTTTGGAGTTCACTCAATATCCAGGTATGGATTTACAGCCTCTCAACCCTTGGCAGTAAGCTTGGGACCCTGTGACTAGTTATGGCTGATGGACTGTATGCAGAAATGAAGTGTCATTTCCTGGTCAGGGAGGTGAAGGATCAGGATGACTCCGAAACTTCTCTCTTTTGATAGTAACACGTATGGAGGACAAGTGTTCCAAGATAGAAGAAGCCACGCAACCTGCTTCTTGCTCAATGTTTAGCTTGAATGAAAAATAAATATCTGTGAAGCCCGAAGATTTAAAGTTACTGCTTTAACTTGCCTGGACTAATACATGGAATTAGTACACCAGTCTTTATCCCCATTAGAACTTGGTGTTCTTTTATGAAACTATTCACTCAAAGACCCACTATTCCTTAGTAGTTACGTGTACTTTCCCCCCGAGGCTGAGCCAGACCTTGTGGGGCTCCCGGGCATGGTGTGGCGGCCTTTCTGTCCCCCATTTCTTTTTTTAAACATAATTTTATTTATTTATTTTCAGTTGTGCGGGGTCTTTGTTGCTTTCAGGACTTTTCTCTAGTTGCGACAAGCAGGGGCTACTGTCCAGTTGCAGTGTGCGTGCTTCTCATTGCAGTGGCTTCTTTAGCTGTGGAGCACAGGCTATAGGGCACATGGGCTCAATAGTTGGTTGCTCCCGGGCTCTAGAGCACAGGTTCAAGAATTGTGGCACACAGGCTTAGTTGCTCCGCGGTATGTGGGATCCTGCCGGATCAGGGATCGAATCCAAGGTCTTCCGCAGTGGCAGGCAGATTCTTTCCCACTGAGCCACCAGAGAAGCTCTGTCCCCCATCTCTTGGAGGCAAGACCCTAACCTCCATGACCTTCCCTGATTTCCAAAAGGTGGATTCAAACAGTTTCTTGATTGAGGGAGAAGCAATTAAGGAAACCACCTGAGGCCAGATCAAAGGGATCAGAGAAACTCATCAGGATTAGGAGACCCACCACCTGAGGTGAGATTAAGGGAGTGAAAGCCCTGCTCACATTCTAATCTTTATCAGACACCCCACCTTTGATCCACTTTCATAAAAAGCTTCCTCAACTTCTCTGGAGTTGAGACACATGGTTTTTCAAGGCAGAACCCCAGTGTATCTCCCTTTGCCTGACAAACAATAAAGCTATCCTTTTCTATTTCACCCAGAACTCTGCCTCCAGGATTGATTTGGCACCAATGTACAGAGAGGCCGAGCTTCTCTGTCTCATATTTTTTAAATAACTTTTTTATTTTTTGGCCTTGCCATACATCATGTTGTCACGCGAGTGTATGTTCCTTGGTTCTTTGTCTCGTCACAACAAAGATTTGGAGCAACGGACATTAAAGCCCTCGGTGCATCACAGCTCTTGGGTCTTGGACAAACCATGTTACAGCTCTTAGGCAAATCAGTGTTACAGCTCTATTTTATTTAGAAGATAGCAGGAGTGTGTGTGTGTGTGTGTGAGAGAGAGAGAGAGAGAGAGAGAAAGAGAGAAAAGAGCACACGCACGTAGGAGAGAGAGTCCATGAGAAAGCGCTTTGGCTCCTCCTTTTATATGTTTTTTTCCTCCACCTGGGCTTGCCCTATGCAAATTGGGCTTAGCCAGGAGTGCTGTTTGTTCTGTTTGTTCTGCCTGAAGTCTTCACTCTGGTCCTCAGACCTTCCTTGTCTTTTGGCCACCGCCATTTTGGACTCCTTTTCCCTATTCTACCTACCTAACAATGTGTAATCTCAGAATCCTGACCAGGGATTGAACCCGTGGCCTTGGCAGTGAAAGCTCAGAGTCCTAACCATTTTACTGCTTGGGAATTCCCTGTCTCATATTCTTCCCTCCCTGCCCCCCCGCCCCCGCCAACAGCATTCTTGATTTCATGGATGAACTCTGTTATATTAACCTTCTGAGAACATGAATTAGGGATTTGGGGGGATTTTTTAAATGTTTATATTTCTTCTTTTCTTCTCAGTATTTTTCCTTTTCCCTCTGGGTTTTTGCTTTCTGTTTATCTCTTTTAGGTCTTCTAAGGCTTCCTTTGTGGCTCAGCTGGTAAAGAATCTGCTTGCTATGCGGAAGACCTGAATTCGATTCCTGGATTGGAAAGATCCCCTGGAGAAGGGAAAGGCCACCCACTCCAGTATTCTGGCCTGGAGAATTCCAAGGACTGTATAGTCCGTGGGGTCTGAAAGAGTCGGACAGGACTGAGTGACTTTCACTTTCTTTCACTTTGTTTGTTTTAAGATGCTGGTCATCCTTTCATATACAAACAAGGCATTACAAAGTTGTTTGGATGTATGGGCTGTGAATAGGGCTTGTTGCCTGGTGAATTTCCCTGAAATTGATTGGGCTGGGAGTTCCCCTTTTGACTGAGAAACTTCCGAATGTCAGTAGGTGGAGGGTTTATTCTCTAGGATTATTCAGCCTCTTCTGAGAGGAACTTGGGTATGGCATAAGCCCTCTTGGAGGAGGTTGTCATTAACCCCACCATAGAGCTGCCAGAACTTACACAGTACTGGGACATAGACTCTTGGAGGGTACAAACAGAACCTTGTGCACCAGCACCCAAGAGAAAGGAGCAGTGACCCCACAAGAGACTGACCCAGAATGGCCTGTGAGTGTCCAGAAGTCTCCAGTGGAGGTGTGGGTCGGTGGTGGCCTGCTGCAGGGTTGGCGCTGAGTGTAGCAGGATATGCATGGGATCTTTTGAAGGAGATCACCATTATCTTCATTACCTCCACCATAGTTTGGCCCCAGGTAAATAGCAGGGAGGGAACACAGCTCCACCCATCAATAGAAAATTGGATTAAAGATTTACTGAGCATGGCTCTACCCATCAGAACAAGACCCAGTTTCCCCCTCAGTCAGTCTCTCCCATCAGGAAGCTTCCATAAGCCTCTTATCCTTCTCCATCAGAGGGTAAACAGACTGAAAACCACAGTCACAGAGAACTAACCAATATAGTCACCTGGATCACAGCCTTATCTAACTCAATGAAACTATGAGCCATGCTGTGTAGGGCCACCCAAAACGGATGGGTCATGGCAGAGAGTTCTGACAAAATGTGGTCTGCTGGAGAAGGGAATGGCAAACCACTTCAGTATTCTTGCCTTGAGAACCCCATGAACAGTATGAAAAGGCAAAAGATAGGACACTGAAAGATGAACTCTTCAGGTCTGTAGGTGCCCAATATGCTACTGGAGATCAGTGGAGAAATAACTCCAGAAAGAATGAAGGGATGGAGCCAAAACAAAAACAACACCCAGTTGTGGATGTGACTGGTGATGGAAGCAAGGTCTTATGCTGTAAAGAGCAGTATTGCATAGGAACCTGGAATGTTAGGTCCATGAATCAAGGCAAATTGGAAGTGGTCAAACAGGAGCTGGCAAGAGTGAATGTTGCTATTTTAGGAATCAGTGAACTAAAATGGACTGAAATGGGTGAATTTAACTGAGATGACCATTATATCTATTACTGTGGGCAAGAATCCCTTAGAAGAAATGGAGTAGCCATCATAGTCAACAAGAGTCCAAAATGCAGTACTTGGATGCAATCTCAAAAACGACAGAATGATCTCTGTTCATTTCCAAGGCAAATCATTCAATATCACAGTAATTCAAGACTATGCCCTGACCAGTAATGCTGAAGAAGCTGAAGTTGGACAGTTCTATGAAGACCTACAAGACCTTTTTAGAACTAACACCCAAAAAAGATGTCCTTTTCATTATGGGGGACTGGAATCAAAGGTAGGAAGTCAAGAAACACCTGGAGTAACAGGCAAATTTGGACTTGGAGTACAGAATGAAGCAGGGCAAAGGCTAAAAGAGTTTTGCCAAGAGGACACACTGGTCATAGCAAACACCCTCTTCCAGCAACACAAGAAAAGACTCTACACATGGACATCACCAGATGGTCAACACAGAAATCAGACATTCTTTGCAGCTAAAGATGAAGAAGCTCTATACAGTCTGTGAAAACAAGACCAGGAGCTGACTGTGGCTCAGATCGTGAACTGCTTGTTGCCAAATTCAGACTTAAATTGAAGAAAGTAGGGAAAACCAGTAGACCATTCAGGTATGACCTAAATCAAATCCCTTATGATTATACAGTGGAAGTGAGAAATAGATTTAAGGGACTAGATCTGATAGAGTGCCTGATGAACTATGGACAGAGGTTCGTGACATTGTACAGGAGACAGGGATCAAGACTATCCCCAAGAAAAAGAAATGGAAAAAAGCAAAATGGCTGTCTGAAGAGGCCTTACAAATAGCTGTGAAAAGAAAAGAAGCAAAAAGCAAAGGAGAAAAGAAAGATATACCCATTTGAATGCAGAGTTCCAAAGAATAGCAAGGAGAGATAAGAAAGTCTTCCTCAGTGATCAGTGCAAAGAAATAGAGGAAAACAATAGAATGGGAAAGACTAGAGATCTCTTCAAGAAAATTAGAGATACCAAGGGAACATTACATGCAAAGATGGGCTCAATAAAGGACAGAAATGGTATGGACCTAACAGAAGCAGAAGATATTAAGAAGAGATGGCAAGAATACACAGAACTATACAAAAAAGATCTTCATTACCCAGATAATCACAATGGTGTGATCACTCACCTAGAGCCAGACATCCTGGAATGTGAAGTCAAGTGGGCCTTAGGAAGTATCACTATGAACAAAGCTAGTGGAGGCGATGGAATTTCAGTTGAGCTATTTCAAATCCTAAAAGATGATGCGGTGAAAGTGCTGTACTCAATATACCAGCAAATTTGGAAAACTCAACAGTGGCCACAGAACTGCAAAAGGTCATTTTTCATTCCAATCCCAAAGAAAGGCAATGCCAAAGAATGCTCAGACTACTGTAAAACTGCACTCATTTCACACACTAGTAAAGTAATGCTCAAAATTCTCTAAGCCAGACTTCAACAGCACGTGAACTGTGAACTTCCAGATGTTCAAGCTGGTTTTAGAAAAGGCAGAGGAACCAGAGATCAAATTGCCAACATCTGCTGGATCATGGAAAAAGGAAGAGAGTTCCAGAAAAACATCTACTTCTGCTTTATTGACTATGCCAAAGCCTTTGGCTGTGTGGATCACAATAAACTGGAAAATTCTTAAAGAGATGGGAATATCAGACCACCTGACCTGCCTCTTGAGAAACCTGTATACAGGTCAGGAAGCAACAGTTAGAACTGGACATGGAACAGTAGACTGGTTCCAAATAGGAAAAGGAGTACGTCAAGGCTGTATATTGTCACCCTGCTTATTTAACTTATATGCAGAGTACATCATGAGAAACGCTGGGCTGGATGAAGCACAAGATGGAATCAAGATTTCTGGGAGAAATATCAATAACCTCAGATATGCAGATGACACCACCCTTATGGCAGAAAGTGAAGAAGAACTAAAGAGCCTCTTGATGAAAGTGAAAGAGGAGAGTGAAAAAGTTGGCTTAAAGCTCAACATTCAGAAAACTAAGATCATGGCATCCAGTCTCATCATTTATGGCAAATAGATCGGGAAACAGTGGAAACAGTGACTGACTTTATTTTTTGGGGCTCCAAAATCACTGCAGATGGTGACTGCAGCCATGAAATTAAAAGATGTTTACTCCTAGGCAGGAAAGTTATGACCAACCTAGACAACATATTAAAAATTAGAGACATTACTTTGCCAATAAACTTCTGTCTAGTCAAGGCTATGGTTTCTCCAGTAGTTGTGTGGATGTGATGTTTGAACTATAAAGAAAGCTGAGTGCCGAAGAATTGATGCTTTTGAAGTGTGGTGTTGGAGAAGACTCTTGAGATTCCTTTGAACTGCAAGGAGATCCAACCAGTCCATCCTAAAGGAGATCAGTCCTGAGTGTTCATTGGAAGGACTGATGTTGAACCTGAAACTCCAATACTTTGGTCCCCTGATGTGAAGAGCTGACTTATTGGAAATACCCTGATGCTGGGAAAGGCTGAAGGCAGGAGAAGAAGGGGACGGCAGAGGATGAGATAGTTGGATGGCATCGTCAACTCCATGGACATGACTTTGAGTAAACTCCGTGATTTGGTGATGGACAGGGAGGCCTGGTGTGCTGCAGTCCGTGGGGTCTCAGAGTCAGACACAACTGAGTGACTGAACTGAACTGAACTGAGACGAAGCTGCTGGTCTCCTGCCTGGAGGATGTACATCCAGTTTTTGAGTCCACATCTCTCCCTTATTCCTTGCAATAGTGTTAGTTGCTCAGTCATGTCTGACTCCTTGCGACCCCATGGACTGCAGCACACCAGGTGCCTCTGTCCATGGGATTTTCCAGGCAAGAATACTTTGTTCCTTGCAATGCCTAATGTTTTTAAGTCTGGAGTTTTTGCTGTCCATTTTCTGGGTGAATATAATTCTCTGTCTGGTAGTGGTGGGGTTGGGTACTTACCTGGCCTTGGTGGTGGGGAGGGGGCTTGAGCGTCCAACTTTTTGTTTCTTTTTTTGGCTGTACCTCTGGCATAGAGGGTCTTAGCTCCCTGACCAGGTTTTGAACCCATGCCCTCTGAGGTGGAAGCATGGAGTCTTAAGCGTTGAGGGGTCCAACTTTTTGGAGTCCAGGCTTTCGGGCCAGTCCTCCCGTTTGGGCTCTTGGTCAGCTGCCTCCCCTGGGTTGTCTCATCACTACTCCCCCGTCTTCTTTCCATTTTCCAAAACTGCATTTAAATGTTTCATCTGCTTTTCTTCTATTCACTTTGTTCCTATAGATTTGTACCTTCCTTAGAAGGAAATGGCAACCCACTCCAGTATTCTTGCCTGGAAAATCCCATGGATGGAGGAACGTGGCAGGCTCCATGGGGTTGCAAAGAGTTGGATATGACTGAGCAACTTCACTTCACTTTTACTATGTTTTAGTGGGATTTTAGGCACAAGAGGCAAGTTGATCTGCCATCTTTATGAGAAAATTTCCTCAAAAAGTTTTTTTTCTTTTTAAAAAATAATTATTTATTAGCTTTAAAATTTTTGGCTGTGCTGGGTCTTTGTCTAGTTTCAGCAAGGGAGGGCTTCTCTTCCTTGATGTGCTCAGGCTTCTCATTGCGGTGACTTCTCTTATTATGGAGCACGGGCTCTAGTCTCGGGCTCAGTAGTTGTGACTCTTGGGCTCTAGAGCACAGGCTCAATAGTTATGGGGCTCAGAATTAGTTGCCTCATAACATGTGGAGTCTTTCCAGATGAGGGACTGAACCTGCATTGGCTGGCAGATTGTTATCCACTGCACTGCCGTGGAAGTCCCCTCTTTGTTTTAAAAATATTCCTCTAATTGTCTACTTAGGAAAAGTACTTTTAGGGAATTCTGTGGTGGTCCACTGGTTAGGACTCTGTGCTCTCACTGCCAAGAGGCCAGGGTTCAGTCCTTGGTTGGAGAACTAAGATCCCACATCCCATAAGCTGATGACCAAAAACAAACAAAAAAACTTTTAGATAATCTATTTTTTGGAAGACTTTATGTCTTTAAAGAACATGCTTAAGCTTCTGTATTAGTCTGCGTTCTGCTGAGAAACAGAGCTAATAAGTGTATATATATCTAGACTAATACAGAAGCTTAAGCATGTTCTTTAAATAACCCTTGAACAACAGATGTTTGAACTGTGTGGGTTCATGGCTATACAGATTTTGTTTTACTGTATACATACTGTGGTGCCACACGATCCACAGGTGGTTGAACTAGTAGATGCGGAATCACCAATAGGGAACATCGACTATATAGTTACACACAGATTTTCAACCGCCTAAGAGGTTGGATGCCCCTAACCCCCATGTTGTTCAAGGGTCAACTATATATTATATATATTAAAGCACTGGCCCTCGTGAATATGGAGGTTGAGAAGTCCCAATATTCATACTTGGTAAACTGGAAGCCCAGGAGAGAAAATAGTTGAGTTCCAGTTTAATTCTGAAGGCCCGACAACCAGGCAAGCTGATGGAGTGATTTTTATTAATAGTCTAAGTTCCAGTCCAAAGGCAGGGGACCAATATTCTTGCTCAAAGGCAGGCAGAGAACAAATTCTCCCTTACTCAGCCTTTGATTCTGTTCAGGCCTTCAAAGGATTGGATGAAGCCCACTCAATTTGAGGAGGGTGATCTGCTTTTCTCAGTCTTAATATTCCAATATTTATCTCATCCAGATAAACTCTTAGGCACACAACCAGAATAATATTTAGCCAACTATCTGGGCCCACATGGCCCCCAGGTAATTGACACATAAAATTGAGCATCACGGGTCTACCCCTGTCAACTTGTACTCTTTTGCATCTCCTGAAGCCATTCTTATTCTCCAAATAAAAATAACAACAAGGTCATCATTCCACCAAACATGATACAATCATCCTGTGTGCAACTGAAAATGCAACCAACCCCTTCCCCAGAAGAAGAAGTAAAGTCCTTGAGTGATGTTTGCTCTTCTCCTTGATCTTTCTTTTGAAAGGAGAGTTATGACCAACCTAGATAGCATATTGAAAAGCAGAAACATTACTTTGCCAACAAAGGTCCATCTAGTCAAAGCTATGGTTTTTCCTGTGGTCATGTATGGATGTGAGAGTTGGACTGTGAAGAAGGCTGAGCACCGAAGAATTAATGCTTTTGAACTGTGGTATTGGAGAAGACTCTTGAGAGTCCCTTGGACTGCAAGGAGATCCAACCAGTCCATTCTGAAGGAGATCAGCCCTGGGATTTCTTTGGAAGGAATGATGCTAAAGCTGAAACTCCAGTACTTTGGCCACCTCATGTGAAGAGTTGACTCATTGGAAAAGACTCTGATGCTGGGAGGGATTGGAGGCAAGAGGATAAGGGGACGACAGAGGATGAGATTGCTGGATGGCATCACTGACTCGATGGACGTGAGTCTGAGTGAACTCTGGGAGTTGGTGACGGGCAGGGAGGCCTGGCGTGCTGCGATTCATGGGGTCTTGAAGAGTCGGACACGACTGAGCGACTGAACTGAACTGAACTGAACTGAACTTGGTCTCTCTTAACTTAATTGAAAGTGAAAGTGAAGGTGAAAGTCACTCAGTCATATTTGACTCTTTGCGACTGTATGGTCCATGGAATTCTCCAGGCCAGAATACTGGAGTGGATTGCTGTTCCTTTCTCCAGGGGATCTTCCCAACCCAGGGATTGAACCCAGGTTTCCCACATTGCAAGTGGATTCTTTACCAGCTGAGCCACCAGAGAAGCCCCTTAATTTAAATAGTATGATGTAAAATTAAAAACATATCTGGGAATTCCCTGGTTATGACTCCACACTTTCACTGACAAGGACCCAGTTTCCATCCCTGATTGTGGAATCAAGATCCCACAAGCAGCATGGCATGGCAAAAACAAACAAACAACCCTAACCTCTCCCCCCTCAAAAAAACCAGAACACATAACTTGAATGAAAGAAAATCAATGTGTATTATGGTACATGAAAAGGATTAAGGGGGAAAAAACCCAAAGATTTTATATATATGCGAAAGTAAAAATGAAAGTGTTAGTAGCTTCAGTTCAGTTCAGTCGCTCAGTAGTGTCCGACTCTTTGAGACCCCATGAATCGCAGCACACCAGGCCTCCCTGTCCATCACCAACTCCCGGAGTTCACCCAGACTCACGTCCATCAAGTCAGTGATGCCATCCAGCCATCTCATCCTCTGTCGTCCCCTTCTCCTCCTGCCCCCAATCCCTCCCAGCATCAGAGTCTTTTCCAATGAGTCAACTCTTCACATGAGGTGGCCAAAGTACTGGAGTTTCAGCTTTAGCATCATTCCTTCCAAAGAAATCCCAGGGCTGATCTCCTTCAGAATGGACTGGTTGGATCTCCTTGCAGTCCAAAGGACTCTCAAGAGTCTTCTCCAACACCACAGTTCAAAAGCATCAATTCTTCGGTGCTCAGCCTTCTTCACAGTCCAACTCTCACATCCATACATGACCACAGGAAAAACCATAGCCTTGACTAGATGGACCTTTGTTGGCAAAGTAATGTCTCTGCTTTTGAATATGCTATCTAGGTTGGTCATAACTTTCCTTCCAAGGAGTAAGCGTCTTTTAATTTCATGGCTGCAATCACCATCTGCAGTGATTTTGGAGCCTCCCAAATGAAGTCTGACACTGTTTCCACTGTTTCCCCATCTATTTCCCATGAAGTGATGGGACTGGATGCCATGATCTTTGTTTTCTGAATGTTGAGCTTTAAGCCAACTTTTTCACTCTCCACTTTCACTTTCATCAAGAGGCTTTTTAGACGTGTCCAACTCTTTGCGACCATGTGAACTGTAACCCACCGTGCTCCTCTGTCCATGAGATTCTCCAGGCAAAAATACTGGAGTAGGTTGCCATTCCCTTCTCCAGGCCATATTCCCCACCCAGGGATCAAACCTACGTCTCCTGCATTGCAGGTGGACTCTTTACCATTTGAGCCAGAAGGGAAACCTTGAAACCATATATGTGTGTATGTGTGTTTTACATAACAAAATGAGAAGGAATACTTATGATAATTACAGTGTTTATATAACTGGTCACATGGTCATAGCTGGTAATTATCATTAGCTTCTAGTTGCGGTGAGCTGGCTTAGGTGCCCCACAGCATGTGGGATCTTAGTTCCCCGACCAGGGATTGAACTCATATCTCCTGGTTTGGAAGTTGGACTCTTAACCACTGGACCACCAGGGAAGTCCCTATTACTCATTCTATTGATATAATTCCTTTGCAAGCACCTCAGTTTGTTCTTTTCTTGGTGGAGTGACTTGAACCTTCATTCCTGAGAAGTCTGAGTCATTAATGGTCCTGCCTGGATTGGACTGCCAGTTTTCACTGACCTTTATCCCAGGGCATGTTAAGGGGAAGACAAGCCCTAAGGGCTCTTTGGCGTGGTCGGCTTATTCTCCCTTATGCCCAGTGTGGAGAAGCAGTCCAATTTCCCCTTGGAAGTCAGGGTCACTCAGTCCAGCCAGCACAGTAACCCCTTTCTTTGAGTCTCTCATGCCTCCAAATCAACAGGCAAAGTGGCCGGGCAGCAGTCTTAAATTGCAGTTCAATGGAATCATTGTTATGTCTTCTGGTGGAAGCATCCCTTCCTCTGAACTAAGACCTCCAGGCCAGCAGAGCATAAGGACATGGGGACAGGGAGAAAAAATTTCACTTGTGGGTTCTAGGGTTAGTAGTGATCACCTATTTCTACTCCCTGATACCCGGACCCATGAATCTTGGCTATGGGAGGAATAGCACCGTATGTTAGATGCTGATTCAGAGTATATACAGCCTTCTAGAGAAACTTGCCCCAGCCCTGCAAGGTATGACCAGTGTAGGGGAGAAAAATTTGCCGCCCTAAAATGTCTCTTTGGTATGTGGATTATCTTGAGCTGAAAATAAGGCATGAAAAACTCAGGAAGAACCTTTGACCTTCTTCCTAGCTGCCTAAAAGAATTCAGACAGAGGTCTTGTTCCTAGAATAGACCTATTATAGACCAGAGATATCTGCAAAGGATATGGGTTGAGTGGGGCGGAGGGTGGGGAAGCTCCAGGCAGGACCTAAGATCAGGGTCTGCTTTGTGTCCAGTGTATCTCCATATCCCAGCAAACATTTGTTAACCAAACACCCGCTTTTTTAAAAATATGATTTTCTTTATGATATTTGGCTGTGCTGGGTCTTCCTTGCTGTGCAGACTTTCTCTAGTTGCGATGCTCAGGCTTCTCATTGCAGTGGCTTCAGGCTCTAGGGTGCGAGGGCTTCAGTAGCTGCGGTTCCTGGGCTCCAGAGCACAGGCTCAATAGTTGTGATGCACCGGCCTCGTTGCTGTGTGGCATGTGGGATCTTCTTGGATCAGGGATCGAACCCATTGGCAGGCAGATTCTTTACCACTGAGCCAACAGGAAGCCCACCAAACACTTTTTCATCTCCGTATGTATTGCCTTCCTCCCCTTTGAGATTCCAAAACCATTTTCCCATCATTTTCTCTCTTTTTTTTTAGTTTTTTTTTTTTTCCCTGATGTGGACCATTTTTATAGTCTTTATCGAATTTGTTAAAATACTGTTTCTGTTTTGCTGCTGCTGCTGATCGACTCTGTGCGACCCCATAGAAGGCAGCCCACCAGGCTCCTCCATCCCTGGGATTCTCTAGGCAAGAGTACTGGAGTACGTTGCCATTTCCTTCTCCAATGCATGAGAGTGAAAAGTGAAAGTGAAGTCGCTCAGTTGTGTCTGACTCTTCACAACCCCATGGACTGCAGCCTACCAGGCTCCTCCGTCCATGGGATTTTCCAGGCAAGAGTACTGGAGTGGGGTGCCATTGCCTTCTCATTTGGGTATTTTGTCCATGAGGCCTGTGGAATCTTAGCTCTTTGACCAGGGATTGAGCCCAAACTCCCTGCATTGGAAGGTAAATTCTTAACCACTGGACTGCCAGGGAAATCTCCCCGCCATTCTCTTTTGTCTTTAGCTGAAGATGCTATTAAAGTTTAAGATTTTGTCCTTTTTGTTGCTCAGTTTTCCTGGGTCTCTCCTATGTAGACGTTACTAACTTTCATTTGATTTTCTCCTGTTATTCTGTCTTACATCAATTTAATTTTTAACCAGCCAGAGGAATCTAGAATGGTAGAGGACAATTTCTTCCTCCTCAAAAACACTGTGGGAGAGGGAAATTTCCTCTTCCTCCTCTTAGTTCTTTTTGGTTGACAAATTTAAATGGCATAAGGCAGATGAACAGGAGAAAATAAAATTTATTATGTGGCGTGAGGAATCCACATAAGCATGAAGAAGTCCAAAGACAGCAAGGGAAGACAGAGAATATATATTATCCTTACACTTTCCTGGCAGTCCAATGGTTAAGAGTCTGCCTGCCAATGCAGGGGACACGGATTCAATCCCAGGTTCAGGAAGATTCCATGTGCCTTGGAACAACTAAGCTGCAACTATAGAAGCTTGCATAAGAGAAGCCATCACAGTAAGAAGAGTACCTCAAAGAAAAATAACCCCTACTTGCTGCAACTGGAAAAAGCCTGGAAGCAATGAGGAAGACCCAACTGGGCCAAAAAAAAAAAAAAAAAAGAGAGAGAGAGACAGAATATGTATTATCTTGGACTAAGGAGAAGGAGCCCTGGAGAAGGAAATAGCGACTCACTCCAGTATTTGTTCCTGGAAAATTCCATGGACAGAGGAGCCTGGCAGGCTACAGTCCATGGGGTCACAAAGAGTCAGCCACGACTGAGCACATCAGTACAGTAAGGAGAAGGAGGTAGGAGCATGATATTTCAAAAGAATGTAAGGTAATTCACAGAAAGATTAAAGAGTTAATATTCGGTAAATAAATCCAAAGACAATGATAGGACTTTGATCAAGTGGGCCTTGCTAGGTTCCTCCCTGCCCACCACACCTAATTTACACTTTGCTGTAGTTACCTATCCTGATAACTCCTTCCTGGGACAGGCAATTAGTGGGGATGTTGTTCAAAGGTTCTTTCTGAGTCTTTCAGGTCTCGCCTATTTTCCGGCTCAAAGTAATCTGCATGCCAGCATGGCACATCTTGGGGTGGCCTGTCCTGAACCCTGTCATCATGGTAACTGAGTCTTCAGAAGTCCACAAAAGCTATCAAGCCAGCTGCTTCAGGGTGGTGAGGAACATGACGCAACCAGTGAATTCCATGAACAGGGACTCGTTGCTGCACTTCTTTCACTGTGAAGTGAGTTCCTGGATGTTCCTGGAAGCTTGGCCTCTGTACACCGGTGTCGAATCAAATCCTGGAGACAGTGTTTTGTATGAAGTAGAAAAGGATATCCTTATTGCTTGGCATCACTGATTCAATGGACATGCGTTTGAGCAAACTCTGGGAGACGGTGAAGGATAGGGAAGCCTGGTGTGCTGCAACTGACAGGGTTGCAAAGAGTCAGACACGACTGAGTGATTGAACAACAAAATTGCTTTGCTGGGCAAAGAGAGACACAGTGGGGTTCTGCTGTGGAAAAATTATGTGTCTCAACTCCAGAGAGGGCTTCCCTGGTGGCTCAGCAGGAAAAAAAAAAATCTACCTGCAATGCTGGAGACCCAAGTTCGGTCCCTGGGTCAGGAAGATCCCCTGGAGAAGGGAATGACAACCTACTCCAGTGCTCTTGCCTGGAGAATCCCATAGACAGAGAAGCCTGGTGGGCTACAATCCATAGCTAAGCTAAAAAAGCTAAGTCACTTCAGTCTTGTCCAACTCTGTGCAACCCCATAGACGGCAGCCCACCAGGCTCCCCCGTCCCTGGGATTCTCCAGGCAAGAACACTGGAATGGGTTGCCATTTCCTTCTCCAATGCATGAAAGTGAAAAGTGAAAGGGAATTTGCTCAGTCATGTCCGACTCTTCACAACCCCATGGACTGCAGCCTACCAGGCTCCTCCGTCCATGGGATTTGCCAGGCAAGAGTACTGGAGTGGGGTGCCATCGCCTTCTCCGATACAATCCATAGGGAGTCAGACAAAACTGAAGGGACTATGTGCTAATGTATGCAACTCCAGAGAACTTGATGAGGCTTTTTATAACAGTAGGTCAAAGGTGGGGTCTCTGACAAGATTAGAGTGTGAGCAGGGCTTATACTCACTTTATCTCATTTTAGGTAATCTATCTCCTAATGAACTTCTCTGCTCCCTTTAATCTGCCCTCAGGTGATTTCTTGGTTGCTCCTCCCTTGATTAGCAACTGTTTGAGTCCATCCCTCGGAACCCAGGGAAGGTTATAATGGCTGAAGTCTCGCCTACAAGAAATGGGGGACAGAAAGTCTTCCATGTCTAGGAACCCCACAGAGCCCCACTCGGTTTCACTAAGAAGCAATGTCATCCATCCATGATGCTGGATAAGGTGTTCTGTAAGTCCACAGATGGTAGGTTGACAGAAACATTGCATGTGGGGAAGGTGAAGTCATATCTGAAGTGTCTAAATGCAGAAAGAACAAAATGCTGGCTTTCCATGATGGAAGTGAAATAGACAAGAGGGCAGGGCACAACCTTTAAAAGAATGATGTCCCATTGAGATCATGACACAAACTGATTAGAATCATCCTGGTGTCTCAAACAATAGAGAATCTGCCTGCAATGAGGAAGACCTGGGTTCCATTCCTGGGTCAGGAAGATCCCCTGGAGAAGGGCATGACAACCCACTCCAGTATTCTTGCCTGGAGAATCCCCATGGACAAAGGATCCTGGCAGGCTACAGTCCATGGAGGTGCAAACAGTCGGACACAACTGAGCAACTAACACTCACTTTCTACAGGTCCAAGATGGCTGAAGATTTGATGTTCATTAGAGCTTGAGCCTCATTTACACTCACTGTAATACATCAGCATCTAAATGACACACCCACAGGCACCATGGTAGTTCCCAGGGTAACCATAAAAGGCCAAAAAGTGGGCAGTGGCCCAATACCTGGAAATCTCTGTCCCTTCTCCAAAATAGTTGGAATAATCCTCCCACTCATTAGTCTATGAAATTGTTGTTAATTACTGTTCAGTCACTAAGTCGTGTCTGACTTTTTGACCCCATAGATTGCAGCACGCCAACCTCCTACGTCCTCTACTATCTCCTAGAGTTTGCTCAGACTCACATCCATTGAGTCGGTGATGCTATCTAACTATCTGATCCTATGCCACCTCCTTTGCATTTTGCCTTCAATCTTTCCCAGCAGCATGATCTTTTCCAGTGAGTCGGCTCTTTATATCAGGTGGCCAAAGTACTGGAGCTTCAGCTTCAGCATCAGTCCTTCCAATGAATATTCAGGATTGATTTCCTTTAGGATTGACTGGTTTGATCCCCTTGCAGTCCAAGGGACTCTCAAGAGACTTCTCCAGCACAATTCGAAAGCACCTGCATTTCTACAAATGACCCACTTTAATTTCTTTTTATGGCTGAGTAATATTCTGTTGTGTGTGTACACCACATCTTCATCCATTCCTCTGTTGATGGGCATTTAGGTTGTTTCCATGTCCTGGTTATTGTAAACAGTGTTGCAATGAACACTGGAATACATGTCTCTAATCTGTTTTTTAATCTTGGTGACTAATTAAAAAGTTTTAAAAGTGCTCTGTAGGCCAATACTGAAAAATGTGTTAGTTGCTCAGTTGTGCCTGACTCTGCGATAACAAGGACTGTAGCCCTCCAGTCTCCCCAGTCCATGGAATTCTCCAGGAAAGAATACTGGAGTGGGTTGCCCTTCCCTTCTCCAGGGGATCTTCCTTACCCAGGGGTCAAACCTGGATCTCCTGCATTCCAGGTAGATTCTTTATCATTTGATTCACCAAGAAGCCAATACTAGACAAAGCAAATCAAACACATGTGTTGGCTAGGTTTGGCATATTTTCTTTCAGCAGCCTTATCCTCTCTGATCAGTTCACCTGTGTAATGAGAGGCAGAGGATGGTGGTACAGCCTGACTTAGGATTCTTAGCTATCTGGCTCTTTCTGGGGAATGGGCCAGGTGAGTGTATCAGAAACCTGTTTGCTTGAGGAGCCTCCCCCAAGGAGAGAACTTGACCAAAGGCAAGGAGGAACCTGTTCTAATATGCTCAGTTCAGTGACAAAATCTCTGGGTCAGCACTGATGCAAGACTCCCCACACTGGACTGTGACTCCTGTGAGGGCAAGGGCTATGTCATTTGTTTACACTGTGCACTCAGAGCTTAGCGGAGCCTGGCACGCAGTAGATAGTAAGTGTTGACTGACCGACTGACAGTATTCTTATTACTGCCCAGTGCATGTCACTCAAGTCATTTTTCACATCAGCCCTGATGAGTTCCTATCTGGATCCATGAGACTGTGTGTAAACAATGCAAGAACCACGTCCCTGAAAACTCTGCAAGACACTGGAGTACTGACGTGCTGCTCTGGTACTTCCTAAAAGAAGTAACCAAAAAGCAAGAAGGGGGATTTCCCTGGGGGTCCAGAGGTTAAGACTCTGTGCTTCCATGGCAGAGGGCACAGGTTTGATTCCTGGTTGGGGAACTAAGCTCCCACAAGCCACAGGGCATGGCCTATATATATCTATATATATATGTATGTTGTTCTTGTGTTCAGTCACCCAGTCTTGTCTGACTCTTCATGACCCCATTGGACTGCAGCATGCCAGGCCTCCCTGTCCCTTACCATCTCCCAGAGTTTGTCCAGGTTCATGCTCTTTGCATTGGTGATGTCATCCAGCCATCTCACTCTCTGACACCCTCTTCTCCTTCTGCCTATATATATATATATAGGCTTCCCAGGTGGCGCTAGTGGTAAAGACCCTGCCTTCAGTGCAGGAGATAGAAGAGATATAGGTTTGATCCCTGGATTGGGAAGATCCTCTGGAGGAGAGCATGGCAACCCACTCCACTATTCTTGCTTGGAGGATCCCATGGACAGAGGAACCTGGCAGGCTATAGTCCGTAGGTCGCAAAGAGTTGGACATGACTGAAGTGACTTAGCACATATATGCTATACATATAATTTAATTTATTTATAATTTATATTTATCATTATATTTATATTTTATAGAAACATTTTATTTTATAAATGTAAATTTTATGAAATATATGTATTCATATAAATATATATTATATATTATATAATATATATATTTAAAGTTTAAAAAATTAAGCTCCTGGAGAAGGAAATGGCAACCCACTCCAGTATTCTTGCCTGGAGAATCCCATGGACAGAGGAGCCTGGTAGGCTCCAGTCCACGGGGTCGCAAAGAGTCGGACACGACTGAGCGACTTCACTTCACTTCACATGTAGGGCAGCAATAAAGATATAGATGTAAAGAACAGACTTTTGGACTCTGTGGGAGAAGGCAAGGGTGGGATGATTTGAGAGAATAGCACTGAAACATGTGTATTACCATGTGTAAAATAGATCACCAGTGCAAGTTTGATGCATGAAGCAGGGCGCCCAAAGCCAGTGCTCTGGGACAACCCAGAGGGATATGGTAGGGAGGGAAGTGGCGGAGCGGGGTTCAGGATGGGGGGACACATGTATACCCATGGTTGATTCACCTTGATGTATGGCAAAAATCATCACAATATTGTAATTATCCTCCAATTAAAATAAATTAATTAACTGAAAAAAAATTAAGCTCCTAAGTATCATGCTCTAAGAAGCCTTCTCTGAAACTTCAAACTCATTAAAATAAAAAAAAAAGGCAAGAAGGCAATGTTTGCCTCTATGTTACTTACGGTGCAGTTTTAGCCTGTAAAGGGCTTCCGAGTAATAGCAGGAGCTCCCTTCCAGGAGATGGCACTGCTGGGTTGTTATAGTACTCACAGCCTGGTGAGGAAGTTGTCGGGTCATAGAGTGTTTATGAATTGGAGAAGGAAATGGCAACCCACTCCAGTGTTCTTGCTTGGAGAATCCCAGGGATGGGGGAGCCTGTTGGGCTGCCGTCTCTGGGGTCACACAGAGTTGGACACGACTGAAGCGACTTAGCAGCAGCAGCAGCAGAGTGTTTATGAACATGAGGATCCCGTGTAAGTGGGGAGAGGGTACAGGAAGCAAAATTTGCCACCCTAGAGTGTATCTCTTTGGCATGAGGATTTTTTAGGTTGGTTATTTGTAAGAAATAGAAGACTTAGGAAGTTATTCTTTTACTTTCTCTGCCTAAAAGAATTTTCTTTTATTTGAAAAGATTTTGAATTTTATATTGGATCATAGCTGGTTAACAATGTTGTAATAGTTTCAGGTGTACAGTAGAGTGACTCAGTCATACATATACATGTATCCGTTCTCCCCCTAACTTCCTTCCCATCCAGGCTGCCACATGACATTGGGCAGAGTTCCCTGTGCTATACAGTAGATCCTTGTTCATTATGCATTTAAAAATATAGCAGTGTGTACATGTCAATCTCAAAGTCCCTAAGAATTTAGATAAAGGTGGGAACTCCCTGGGGGTCCAGTGGCTAAGACTCTGTGCTTCTAATGCAGGGGGCCCAGGTTTGATCCCTGGTCAGGGAGCTAGATTTCACATGCCACAACCAAGTGTTCCCATGCTATAATGAATATTGAGGATCCTGCGTGCTGCAACTAAGACCTGGCGTAGCCAAATAAATAGATACCAAAAATAGAATCTGAATGAAGAGCTTGGTCCAGGAAGAGCTCTCTTGCCAGAGATGTCTACAGGGAAGAGGGGCTACGTGTCTGGTGGGGCCGAGATCAGTCCTCCCCGTGTCTCATTGTCTCTGAACAGCCCAGCAAACGTCTGTCTGGCAAGCATTTGTTAGTCCATATCCACATGAATTGCCTTCTTCTCCGCTGAAGTTCAAATTCCGCACCCCCTTTACTTTCAGATGGCATATGAGCCTCCGTTGCCTAACTTGGACCCCACATTCTTTTCAAAATTTTTTAAAAAATTAATTAATTAATTAACCTTTTTGGCTGTGCTGGGTCTTCATTGCTGTGCTCAGGCTTTTTCTAGTTGCAGCCATCCAGGGCTACTTTGTAATTGTGGTGTGCTGGTTTCTCATTGTGGTGGTTTCTCTTTTGCAGAGCACGGGCTCTTGGCACTTAGGCTCAGGAGCTGTAAGTAGTTGCAGCTTGAAGGCCCTAAAGTGTCGGCTTCATTCGTTATGGTGCAGTAGCTTAGTTGCTCCATAACGTGTGGAATCTTCCTGTACCAGGGGTCGAACTCGTGTCCCCTGCATTGGCAAGCAAATTCTTATCCACTGGACCACCAGGGAAGTCCCTATCATGTCAATTTAATTCTGAGATCAGCCAGAAGAACCTAAAAGGGTAGAGGAAAGTTTTTTCCCTCCCCCAGGTAGAAAAGCCCAAGAAATATTTGAGGGGTCTTATTTGTATCCACAGCTTGGAGAAATATCGGTTACATTTAGAGGTTGTGGCAGACACTGAAAGCTGCTAACCAAATCCTCTTCTTTCTGGGCACACACTCACAGTTAGATGTGAACTTGTGGTTGACTTCTAGCCAACGGAATGTGAATAGAACTTGTGTTTACCACACCTAGCCCTGGCCCATAGAAATCTCCAACTCTCTGATCCACTATGTTCTTTTCTTACAGTGGCCCTGGAAGTAATGTGTGGAAGATGGCAGGCCTTTGCTGTTCTGCTGACTTTTAAAAAACTTCTTGTTTTTAATATTTATTTATTTGGCTGCATTGGGTCTTAGTTGCAGTTCAGTTCCAGTTATCTATTGTTAAATAATGTGTGTGTGTACTCAATCGCTCAGTAGTGTCCGATTGTTTGTGACCCCATGGACTGTAGCCCTCCAGGCTCCTCTGTCCATGGAATTTTCCATGCAAGAATACCAGAGTGCATTGCCATTTCCTTCTCCAGGGGAGCTTCCCGACCCAGGGATCGAACCCAGGTCTCCTGAATTGCAGACAGATTCTTTACCATCTGAGCCACCAGGGAAGCCCTAAATAATGAAGTCACCCCAAAACTTAATGACAATACATATTGTCATTATTTCCTTTTCTCTGGCGAATGGGATCTTGTTCCCCAACAAGGGATGGAAACTGTGCCCCTTCAGTGGAAACGAGGTGGAGTCCTA
Organism: Bos javanicus; assembly: GCF_032452875.1. NCBI lineage: Eukaryota > Metazoa > Chordata > Mammalia > Artiodactyla > Bovidae > Bos > Bos javanicus. Next base: position 103,876,188 of record NC_083872.1, on the reverse strand, counting down.
ATCACTGGACCACCAGGGAAGTCTCTTATTAATATTTCTGTATTATCTCTCATGGTTCAGGACATTCACTGGGTTCAGCTAGGCGGCTGTCACTTGTGGGTTTCCTGTAGTTGCAGTCAGATGGGGATGGAGTCATCTTGTGAGCGCTTCCTCACTCAAACCTGGTGTTGAGATTAATGTTGACAGCTGTAAGCTCAGTGGGTTCAGCCAGCACATCCACATGGCCTGGGCTTCCCCACAGCATGGCATGTGGGTTCCAAGAGTGAGTGTCCCGTGGGTATGAGGATGGGGCCTAGGTTCAATTCTTGGCAGGGAAACTATTACTAAGGTCCTGCAAGCCACACAGTATGGCCAAAAAACAAACAGATGAAAAACAATACCCCCCACAAAATCCCCACAAAGCAAAAAACTAAGAATAAAGCACTCCTGGGCATATATCTGGAGAAAAACATGGTTCGAAAGGGTACATACATCCCAGTGTTTACTGCAGTATTGTTTACAATAGCAGGGATGTGGAAGCAACCTAAATTTCCATCCATGGAAGAATGGATAAAGAAGATGAAGTACATATATACTATGGAATATCCTCAGCTATGAAAAAGAACAAAACATTGTCACTTGCAGCAACATGGATGAACTTGGAGAGTACCATACTAAGTGAAATAAGTCAGATGGAGAAAGACTAATACCATATGATATCACCTGTATCTAAGAAAAATTGCGGAATTGAAGTGATACAAATAAACTTATTTACAAAACAGACTCACACAGACTTATGGTTACTGGGGGGAAGGGTGAAGGGAAGGGATAGTTAGGGAGTTTGGGATGGACATGTACACTCTGCTATATTTAAAATGAATTACCAAGAAGGACCTATTGAACAGTCCAGGGAATTGTGCTCAATGTTATGTAACAACCTAAATGGGAAAAGAACTTAAAAAAGAATAGATACACATATGACTGAATGACTTTTGTTGTATACCTGAAACTAACACAACATTGTTAATCAACTATAGTATAAAATAAAAATTAAAAAGATAAAAATAAAAGCTACTACAATTATTACTGTAGGAATTTCACACAATTTTCTTTCCGTTACTAGAAAGTTCCTTGAGGGAACTGGGCCTTCTTATTGGTGTTGGGATGTAGCTACACTTCTTTTTTAAAAGTGATTTTTCTACATGAAAGAAGTACATCAATAAACAATCCTCTTTTAGTGTTCCTGAACAGTACGTGAATTGGAATTTTGGCAAGCACGGCTTCTATTTGACCATGGTCCAGATTCCCTGTATGTTGTGGAACTAGGAAGGAAGGAGGGTGAAGTCGCTCAGTCGTGTCTGACTCTTTGCGACCCCATGGACTACAGTCTACCAGGATCCTCTGTCCATGGGATTTTCCAGGCAAGAATATTGGAGTCGGTTGCCATTTCCTTCTTCAGGAGATCTTCCCAACCCAGGGATTGAACTCGGGTCTCCCGCATTGTAGGCAGACACTTTACCATCTGAGCCACCAGTGGAACTAGGATTCTCCTTAATCCCAATATTTCCTTCTAGAAATACTTCCTGCAGGGAAGTGAAGCTCTGCAAGTGCTGCAGGGCACAGGGGAGACTTCAGCTTTAATCTGCGAGGGCCTGGCTAAGGTTGAGAGTGCTAAATTGGCCAACTCCATCCTTCATTCAGGGCCAAGGAGGAAATTGGAAAGTCTGATCTTGAATTCAAGTGGTTTGTTCAAAGGTTTGAGAGTAGAAAATTCTCAAAAAATTACTGAGCGGGTTTCCAGGTGATATACTTATTGTAGGTGAGCTTGCTGGCATTGCCTGTACCCTGAAGTCACCCTAATTTGTTATTGAAATTAAAAAGTGGAAGAAAGACTAGTATCAGGGAATTTGACAGAGGTATTATTCCTTAACTAGGCTCACAGCCTTCGAAGGAGTCAGGGCCTCAGTTTAAGAATCCACTGAGGGCGTTTTTTTCCAGCTGAAATAAGCATAGATTTGAAGGGAGAGAGGCTTTTCCCATCTCAGTGACTATAGAGGCAAAAGACACAGAGCCCCAGGGTTGAAAACATCTGCCCTCTTTGCACCATGGAGGCTGAATTACCAGACAGAGCTCATCTACCAATGCAGCCTTGAGAGCCAGAAGCTTGGGTCTGCAGAGGGGAAATGGAAATGAAAATGTCTGCATAGGAGCACCCCCACCCCTACATGCTAAGTACGGAATGCCCAAATGAACCCTTTTCAAGATGATTTCTTCTGATTGTGTAACATTGCACGTGTGATTTGCTGTCTCCTTGAGAGTCTGAAAATGTTTCACTTGCGTGGCAAAATTGAAAAAGAGAAGACGGAACACGGTGTGCATCAGAGAGAGTCACCAACTTTTTGTGAAGTGTTGAATTCCACAGGATGAGGAGAAGGAATCACGGACAATTTGGTGACATGTTCTTTTTCCTTCTGCTCATGTTTGGAGATGAAGTTATTGCTGTTTATTTATTAAGGTCTTGAATGCTTAGTCACTCAGTCATGTCCAACTCTTGTGACCCCATGGGCTGTACTCTTCCAGGCTCCTCTGTCCATGGAATTTTTCAGGCAAGAGTACAGTGGGTAGCCATTTTCTTTGCCAGGGCATCTTCCTGACCCAGGGATTGAACCCTCATCTCCTGTGTCTCCTGCATTGGCAGGTTGATCCTTTATGAGCCATTGGGGAAGCCTTATTAAGGGCTTACTGAGTGCTGAATATATGCTGAATGCCTAGCATACATGATCTCATTTAATCATGGTCATAAACAGGCCCTGACAATGACAGCTGTTTTTGAGCTGGTGATATTATTCCAGCTGTTTTTGAGGTAGGTGATATTATTCCCATTCCACACATGATGAAGCTCAGAGAGGTTAAAAAACTTTTCAAAAGTCATGCAGCTAAAAGCAGCTACTAAATGGTCTGAACTCACTGGTGCACTCATGTAGTCATTCATTTCTCAGGTTCTCACTGAGCTTAGTTCTTTTTTTTCAAAATTATTCTATTGAAATAAAGTTGATATGCAATGTTGTGTTAATTTTTGCTGTACAGCACAGTGATTCAGTTATGTGTATATATATATTCTTTTTCAATTCTTTTCCATTACAGTTTATGACAGGATATTGAATATAGTTCCCTGAGCTATACAGTGGGACCTTGTTGTTTATCCATTGAGCATTGTTCTTAATTGCAAGAAATAGGAACCAATTCTGGTAGATTGTAGCAGAAGAGGAATTTATTAAAGGGGTCCTGGGATGCTTTTAGAAGTGCCAGGAGAGCTGAGGAGCCGGGTGTGGACACGTCACAGCAGGAGCAGTGGACACAGTGTGGCTGCCACTGTCCCTGCCATGTCCTGGTCACTTCCACCTTGCGAGGCTCACCCACTGGGGCAGGCTGCTGGGTGCTGCCTGCAAGCCCCAGCTCCTCCTCCATCTTAGGGTGGCTACCACCTTCCCCAGAGGTTCTGTAGGGCCTGCTTCTTGGCATTACTGCTTCTGGCTTCAAAATCTAGACAGTACCTCTGATGAATGGAGTGTGAGTATACAGTTTGCTCCAGAGCTGATAGATAGCTAAGAGACACGCTTCCTGTATGTGCATCAACTCTCCTGGGAGATGGGCTCTGTTCCCAGGACTCACAATGAGGAGCTCCCCAAATGTTGTAAAGATGTTCCGATGCTGGGCAGCTAGAGGAACACCTTTAAGTTCCTCTTTACATTGACTGCATGAATGATGCAGCTAGACGTGGTGGAGCATGCAAAGGTGGGTCCTAGAACCTGCCTGCAGACACCTCATCGACTCAGAATTCCCTTCCTTTCAAAGTGTGCATTTATTTGGCACCACAGTTTGCAAAGCCCTCTCTTCTCACTGTTTCCTTAGGTCATTCGGACAGACAGCCGTGCAAGGTAGACAGAAGAAGTGAAGAACTGAAGTCGCTCAGTCGTGTCGGACTCTTTGCGACCCTGTAGACTGTAGCCTGCCAGGCTCCTCTGTCCATGGGATTCTCCAGGCAAGAATACTGGAGTGGGTTGCCATTTCCTTCTCCAGAGGATCTTCCCAACCCAGGGACTGAACCTGCATCTCCTGCATTTCAGGCAGACGCTTTATCCTCTGAGCCACCAGGGAAGGTAGACAAAACTGATATTCTATTTCATCCTTGAAGAAGCTAAGAAGTTAGATGATGAGCCCAAGGTCCCCCTGCTGGTGAGTGGCAGAGTGGAGACTTGGCCTGTCTGAGTCCAGGCCTGGTGTCAGCCGGAAGCAAATGATCACAAATATCATGCTGCATCAATTCCTAGGCATGTGGTTTTCCCCTGAAATTTTTTTTTATGTGAACAAAACCAGCCTTCTTTATTTATTTTTAACTTTTCATCAGAGACATTTTCAATCATACACTAAAAGAAAATAACATAATAAGTTCCTATTACCCATCATTTCAATAATGATAACCTAAGGCCAATTTTGTTTCATCTATAATCCCCACTCACCCCCACCTCCACCTCTAGAATTTTATTTTATTTTAATTTTGTTTTCCAGAACTCCCCTGACCAGAGATTGAACTCATGCCACCTGAAGTGGAAGCATGAAGTCTTAACCACTGGGCAAGTCCTACCTCTCAGTGGTTTTTTTTTTAAAGCAAATAGGTTTCCCTAAAAAATGGGACTTTAAACTTAGTGATTACACATGTCACATGCCTGTTTCTTTTTCATCACCTCACCAAGACACCAGATATGATATGGCACCACTTTATGCCAGTTTGAAGTAGCACAACAAAAGTATCAACAAAGTCTCATTTTAGATGCTGATTACAAATTATTTTTTTTAAATACCAGGAATTGTGTAATTATTAAAAATTAAATAATTTCAGAGTTGGTAGGCTAGTAAGTCTGTCATGTTTTTGTCACCACCGTTGCTTAACAGAAATGCCTACCTACCTTCATGATCACTCCGCTTCTATGGTTTAGAATGGAACAATTATCGTGACTATTTTTCAGATTAACACTTGCCATTATTTTAATGTAAAACTGTTTTTAATAGCTCAAACAATGCCATGAAGTGCTGACATTTATGTTTAAAACTCTCTTCCGGGGACTTCCCTAGGGGTCCAGTAGTTAAGACTTTGCCTTTCAGGGCAGGAATGTGAGTTCAATCCCAAATTGAGGAGCTAAGATTCCAGATGACTTGTGGCCAAAAAACAAAAACAGAAAACAGAAACAATATTGTAACAAATTCAATAAAGACTTAAAAAGTGGTCCACATCAAAACAAACAAAAAACAAACAAACACAACTCACAGCCATATCAATAGCTCTGGAGTAGAAGTTAATGTGATAAATTGCTCTGAAGAAGGCCAGGCCCCACAACATCTGGCATTGTTTAGAACACTTCTGAATTCGGATGCATCTTGGAATCAATGATACGGCACAGTTTAATTGGCAACTTAAAAATTCCTGTCACTCTGCTTATTTAACTTATATATAGAGTACATCATGAGAAACCCTGGGCTGGATGAAGCACAAGCTGGAATCAAGATTGCCGGGAGAAATATCAATAACCTCAGATAGGCAGATGACACCACCCTTATGGCAGAAAGTGAAGAAGAACTAAAGAGCCTTTTGATGAAAGTGAAAGAGGAGAGTGAAGAAGTTGGCTTAAAGCTCAACATTCAGAAAACTAAGATCATGGCATCTGGTCCCATCACTTCATGGCAAATAGATGGGGAAACAGTGGAAACAGTGGCTGACTTTATTTTTCTGGGCTCCAAAATCACTGCAGATGGTGATTGCAGCCATGAAATTAAAAGATGTTTACTCCTTGGCAGGAAAGTTATGACCAACCTAGACAGCATATTAAAAGCAGAGACATTATTTTGCCAACAAAGGTCCGTCTAGTCAAGGCTATGGTTTTTCCAGTGGTCATGTATGGATATGAGAGTTGGACTGTAAAGAGGGCTGAGTGCTGAAGAATTGATACTTTTGAACTATGGTGTTGGAGAAGACTCTTGAGAGTCCCTTGGACTGCAAGGAGATCCAACCAGTCCATCCTAAGGGAAATCGGTCCTGGGTGTTCATTGAAAGGACTGATGTTAAAGCTGAAACTCCAGTATTTTGGCCACCTGATGCGAAGATCTGACTCATTTGAAAAGACCCTGATGTTGGGAAAGATTGAAGGCAGGAGGAGAAGGGAACGACAGAGGATAAGATGGTTAGATGGAATCACCGACTCAATGGACATGAGTTTGGGTAAACTCCGGGAGTTGGTGATGGACAGGGAGGCCTGGCGTGCTGCAGTTCATGGGTTCACAAAGAGTCAGACATGACTGAGCGACTGAACTGATGTCAAATAAGGAGGCACTTTACTTGAAGAAATTGCAGATTCTTTGGAATGCGGTCACTAAGACAGGGGTAGAAAGTGACAAGGGACAGGAGGAGAGCTTAGGGGGTGGCGGAGGGTGTCAGGGAAGGATCTGGTGAGAAGGTCTGCCACCCTCGGTCCCTTATCTGAAGCTCTAAATTCTAAAAAGCTCTGGAATATGAGTGTTCATTTGTTTTCTTCTTCCAAATTTGGAACCAAACCTAACCTGAACTAATGCAAAGTAACTTTTAAACATAATCTATAATGATAACTTTATTCTAGTCACTGTGAAGATCAATCTGTTTAGCTGCAGAAATATTCTTTGTTGATGGAGCATTATCCCAGTCCCTCATGGGGAGGGACAACAAGAGTTGTTGCCTACTTTTTTTTTTTTTTTTTTTCTGGTCATTTTTTGAAGCCTGTGGGATTTTAGTTTCCCAACCAAGGATAGAACCTGGTCCCTCTGCAGTGAAATCACAGAGTCCCAAGTACTGGACTGCCAGGGAATTCCCTGCACTGCCTTTATATTTTATTTTTAAACAAAACGTGTTTTATAATTTTTCTTTCTGTCCTTTGATATAGGAATTTCTTTTGACTTATTTTTGGCTCTGCTGGGTCTCGGTTGCTGTGTGGGGGCTTTCTCTAGTTGCGGTTCTCGGGCTTCTCATTGCAGTGGCTTCTCTCGTTGCAGAGCACAGGCTATAGGTGTGTGGGCTTCAGTAGTTGCAGCTCAAGGGCTCCAGAGTGAGAGCTCAGTAGCTGTGGTGCGTGGGCTTAGTTGCACTGTCCCACCGTGGAATTGTCCCGGACCAGGAATCCAACCCGTATCCCTTGTTTTGGCAGCTGGATTCTTAACCACTGGACCACGAGGGAAATCCCTGATGGCTGGATATAATTTAGATATGTGGAGACACGGAAGAGTTTTAAGAAGAGGAAAAAGCATCATCTCACATGGCGACAGAGGATGAGATGGTTGGATGGCATCAATGACTCAATGGACATGAGTTTGAACAAACTCTGGGAGATGGTGAAGGACAAGGGAGCCTGGCCTGCTGCAGCCCATAGGGTCGCAGTCAGACTCGACTTAGCTGCTGAACAACAATAACACATCAGCTTGGGTTTAAGTGTAAGTCAGGATCCAATCATTACATTTGCCTTAGAGGCAGAGATGACCTGCATTTCTTTCTTTGTTTGTAAATATTTATACACTCTGTGTACTTTTCTTTCTTTAAAAGTTATTTATTTATTATTTATTTGGCTGCACCTGGTCTTAGTTCGGCATGCAGGGTCTTTTAGCTGTGGCATGCAAACTCTGAGTTGTGGCACGTGGGATATAGTTCCCTTACCAGGGATTGAACCTTGGGCCTCCTGCATTGGTAGCAGGGAGTCTTAGCCACTGAACCACCAGGCAAGTCCTTAAGTGGCATTTCTGATAACTCCTCTCTCTTTTAATTTGTGTTTCATATGCAGCTGGAGGGCTGGACTTCCTGTTTTGCTTTTCCTTAGAGTATTAATCCCCTCCTTTTCGCACAAATCACCTGACTTCCCCGAAAACTCTAACACACCCTTTGGCTAAAACAGAGTGTTAGGCAATCAGTGAAATTCCCCAATCCCTCCTTCGGAGCCTGCAGCCCAGGACAGAGGAGTGTCAGGCTGGAAAAAGGATGCAGTTCTTGTTTCAAAAGCAGAGGGAGCTCCAAGATCAAAGCTCAGCTCCACTTTCCCTAAGCCATGGTCTCCCAGCCCCCTCTTTGTTTGGATCAGGGAATTTCAGACATGCACCCTGGGGATCACAGGGAAGGAACCAGAGAACCAGATCCAGGGAGGCCAGCGGAGGTTGCTGCAGAGGGAGCGTCCAGCTCTGAGCCGCTCTTCCTGGGAGCGGGCAGGGTCGCTCGGCCTGCCCACTGGCAAGAGGGACGGGACTGACCCACTTGTTCCCATCAGCTTCTGAAGGTAAAATCCTTAAACTTGAAGAACAGAGCTTTGATGGAAGGAAAAAGGAAGGCAGAAAACTTTACATAGGGAAGTTTTGGGCAGAGATCGAGGGCTGAGAAGAGCAGAATCCAAAGGAGGGAAAATATAGACCACCTATTTTTCTTAGGTTGACCCCATTCACCCTCATGTCACCCCCCCGCCCCAAAACAGTGTTCAGGGTTAGAAGCATATTTGGTAACACTTTTCTAGGGACTACGAGGAGATGTCTTATCTTTTTAGTAAAGGTAAAAAAGAAAAGGAAAAAAAGATCTGGAAAATTAAGGTAGGAAATTGAGGAAATAGCTTTCGTCTCCTTTTGTGTTCATTCACCTGCCCCTTTTCTTCTCCCCTCACACAACTCTGTCTGAGACCACTTCTCCCAAGGTCACTGCCTTCCTCTAAGGAAACAAATCCATTCCTCCGTCAGTGGTCTTTGGGAGCATTAAGAGAAATACATGCAATAATACACAGGCAAGAGAGTTGGTTCGAAGTGATAAGGGGGCTCCTTGTCAAAAGAGGAGGGAGACCTGTCCTGGTGGATGGTCATGATGCGGACAAACTCCTGAAATTCCAAGTGGAGACGGGGATGCTGTTCTGTGAGGGGAGAAGAGAGGCTGACAGAGCGGAGGCAGGGTGGAAGTTGGGGGTGAAGAAGGAGCACAGAGGAAGCAAAGCACTTGGGAAAAGTCTCATGCTTTTGGAAGAAAACCAGGAGAAGGTCCTGAGAAGCCATGGGAGAAGGATAAGGTTTAGTTTCAGTCTAGAACGAGAGCCAGTGTGAGAGGAGGGGTGTCATACACTGTTGCTTAATGATACAGCTCTGTTTAACCTCGGTGTTATTCACACCAAAGTGACACTGACCCCTTACCACTGAAACAGGTGCCTGTGTTTGTTCGACAAATACTGCTAGGCCTGCCACCCCTTTAGCTCCAAAGTCAGAGGTGCAGAGAGCCAGGACCAAGAGAAGAGCTGCTCACCAGGGATGAACAAATTGCCAGAGATGTGGTGAGTGATCCCAGGTCTAGAGAAATGTACATGGAACGCATTCCCTTCATCCTCTCAAGAGAACAGCTCAGATCCTAAGCCTGGGTTTGGCTTTGCCCTTGGTTTTTCTGCTTCATTCCAGCCCAAGACTCTATTCCATGCGCTGGTGCCCTTCGCCTCTCCCCTCCCATCTCCCTGCCCTAGTCCACTCGTACCTGGGTCACCCACCTCTCCAATTGCCTTTATTATTATTATTTTTTTAGGTGCATTGTCCTGTTTTCCCTTGTGGCCTGGGTTTATGCCGAGCCTACTATGTATGGAGAGATTCTATCCCCCAACTACCCTCAGGCGTACCCCAACGAGGTCGAGAAGTCTTGGGACATAGAAGTCCCTGCAGGGTACGGGATCCACCTTTACTTCACCCACCTGGATATAGAGTTGTCTGAGAACTGCTCCTATGATTCAGTGCAGGTACACTGTGATGGGTGCGAAAGGATGGGGCTGGGGTGGTGGACTGAGAGCGTGAGCACACAGTAAGCCGGGTCACATAGTCCTAAGGTGGGAAGTGGTCTATCTCTCTACCCTCCATGCCAAAATATTACCCTTTCCTGGGTTCTTTTGACTCTTCTCTTAGATAATGTCCGGAGGCCATGAAGAAGGGAAACTCTGTGGACGGAGGACCAACAAGAATTCAAACTCCCCAGTGGTGAAAGAGTTCCACATCCCATACAGTAAATTGCAGGTGATCTTCCGGTCGGACTTCTCCAACGAGGAGCGTTTCACCGGGTTTGCTGCGTACTATGTTGCTGAGGGTAAGGCTCACCTCTTTGTGCCTCATTGATCCAGCCATGAGACTGGAAGCAGGGCAAATATTGAGCAATACAGGGAGTGAGGATTCCGTTTGTAACTCTTATGAAGTATTGACTTGGCTTGGATCACTCCGTGAATTGCTTTTGTGAAAGTCAAACATGTAATCAAAAGTGTATCTTGATGGTGATGATGGTAATGAAAAAAATAGATAAAAAACACCCCAGTAATTTATTGAGAACCACTATGAGCTGGGTATTGTGTTAAGAACTTTACTTATATTAATTAAATCTTTACCTATATTAATTAAATCTTTACCTAAATTATATAATTTGAAGAGCTTCACAAGTGGCACTAATGGTAAAGAACCCACGTGCCAAAGCAGGAGACACAGAGTCACAGGTTCAATCCCTGGTTCGAGAAGACCCCCTGGAGAAGTGAATGGCAACCCCCTCCAGTATTCTTGCCTGGAGAATGCTGTGGACAGAGTAGCCTGGTGGTCTACAGTCCATAATGTTGCAAAGATTTGGACAGAAGCGACTTAGCACTCACTCAAATTATATTTATTTACTTATGGTTGCACTTGGTGGTCGCTATTGCACACAGGCTGTCTCTTCTTGCTCTCTTGGGTGCTAGTCTCTAGTCAGAGTGCATGGGCTTCTCTTTGCTGTGGCTTTGGCTTCTGTTGTTGCAGAGCATGGGCTCTAGGCCATGTGGGCTTCAGCAGTCGTGGCATGTGGATTCAGTAGTTACCGTGCAGGAGCTTAGTTGCCCCGAGGCACGTGGAATCTTCCTGGACTAGTGATCGAACCTGTGTCCCCTGCATTGTCAGGCAAATTCTTAACCACTGGACCTCTAAGGAAGTCCTACCTCAATTCTGAAAGTAGGTGTTATTATCTCTACTTAAAGATAGGAAAAGTAAAGATTAACGAAGTTAAATAACTTGCCAAGGCTCACACAAGGAATGTGTGGTATTCAAACCCATTTAACATATAGCAAACAAACTTTCACATTCTATGTGCGTCTACACCTATCTTCAGGGTATCATGATGTTAGAACATCTCATAAAGCCAAAGCCTTGTTTAGATTTGACAGAAGTGCCAGCATCATGTAAGGAAATACATGTATTAGTTGTTCCTCCCTGCAGAAGACATATTATGTTAAGCTTGCAGAATGCTATCCCTGGAGCGGAAATGCTCTGTTTATGAAAAAGGTCAAGGGTCTTCGGTGTTGACAGCTCCCACTATAGACGCACAATGGTAAAGCAGAAGTCTAGAATCATATTTCAGGAGAGTAACATGGAATAACTGGAGGAGGGCAGGGCAAATACTGGCAACCCACTCCAGTATTCTTGCCTGGAGTATCCCATGGACAGAGGAGCCTAGTGGGTCCTCTGGGTCCATAGGGTCACAAAGAGTTGGACATGAATGAAGTGACTCAACACAGTATAGAGTATAGTGTTTGAGATGTGATTCACTGAATGTCTCGAAACAACAGACCCTTCCTACTTTTCTTACACTTGCAGTTTTGGGCTTAACTTCATTCTTCCTTCTAGGTCTTTGTCCTTGACCACCGTTTTTCTCTACTTTTTGTAGATATAGATGAGTGCACAGCCTTTGCAGATGCTCCTTGCAGCCACTTCTGCAATAACTTCCTTGGTGGTTACTTCTGCTCCTGCCCTCCAGAATACTTCCTCCATGAAGACAAGAAGAACTGTGGAGGTGAGCTTGGCATCAGGAGAGGCGAATGTTCCCTGGGATTTGGGCTGGCTGGAGGCTTCAGTAAGGTGTCTGTCTACCCTTTTCGATTTTGATTAGCCACGGCCTTGACTTGGCATCAATTTTTAGTTACTCATAAACAGAAAGGGAGCCACAAGAGTGGAGAAAGATAAGCCTACAGGGTCAAGTTAATTAATTGGAGAAGAGAGATAGGTGTCAACTTGGGCCTCTTCATAACCATGAAAAGCTCCACATAAGCAATGCGATGGAAACCCAATACATATTAGGTATCTCTGCTGTTATGCATTGGTGTGTAATTGTGGCACATGGGCTTCAGTTCATAAGAAGGACCATAGTAAAGAGCTGGGACTCCTTGGCCTGACCCTATATTTTATTCTCCTTTTCTCTTTTTCTTCCTTAGTCAATTGCAGTGGAAATGTATTCACCACAATGACTGGGGAGGTTGAAAGTCCTAATTACCCCAGTCCATACCCAGAGAGCTCAAGGTGTGACTATCAGATCCAGTTGGAGGAGGGGTTCCGAGTGGTGGTGACCATGAGGAGAGAAGACTTTGATGTGGAACCAGCTGACTCCGAGGGCCACTGTCCCGACAGTTTGCTCGTGCGTGATGGATGATCAGTTTTCTTCCAACTCACTCAGAGAGAGTTCTCCCTGAAGATGCATTATCTAGCTTTCTGTCCCTTCTTTTTTTCTTTCTCTCCTTCTTATTTTATTTTACTTTTATCCCTTCCGTGTTACCTTTTTCTTTTCGTTCTTTCTCTCTTCTGATTTCCCCATTTTGATTCTCTTCAGTTTGTGGCAGGAGACCAGCATTTTGGTCCTTACTGTGGGAACGGCTTTCCTGGGCCACTAACAATTGAAACCCAGAGCAGTGCTCTGAATATCATCTTCCAAACTGATGGATCAGAACAAAGAAAGGGATGGAAATTTCGTTACCATGGAGATCGTGAGTAACCTAGAAGCTGCCCTCTAGTTGGTGGGACCAGAGTCCTTGCCCAAGGTAAAATCAAAACAGTGGATTGTTGTATGGATGGATATCCTGAGAACACAGCAGCTCCTCAGCACCATGTAAACCTGTTAGTGGTTGTGAGAAACCCTCAACTTTTAGGAATCCTTCAACTGGATTTTCAAATGCAGATGGCCTGGAGGTGGTTAGTTAGTAATGTCATTATTCTATTTTATTTCATTTCATTTCACTGTCAGACTTGCGAGATTTTAGTTCCTTGATTAGGGATCAAACCTGTACCCTCAACAGTGAGAACGCTGATTCCTAAGCACAGGACCGCCGGGGAATTCCCTGCCATATTATTTTAACCACCTCCATGTTGGAATGCTGGGTTTCAGGACTGAGGATGAGTCAACAACTGTAGAAAATATGTTGTTATTTAGTTGGTAAGCTGTGTCTGACTCTTTTGTGACCACATGGATTGCAGCCTTCCAGGCTTCTCTGTCCATGGGATTTCCCAGGCAGGAATACTGGAGTGGGTTGAAATTCCTTCTCTAGGGATCTTCCCAACCCAGGATCAAACAACATCTCCTGCATTGGCAGGTGGATTCTTTACCACTGAACCACCAGGGAAACCCAACAAATGTGAGAATGATTATATGTAATAATGATTCTCCAGTGATTTGGTAAAGTTCTTTTCCTATCCTTTTCAAGCAATCCCTTGTCCTAAAGAAGTCACTGCCAATTCCTTCTGGGAGCCTGAGAGAGCAAAATATGTGTTCAGAGATGTGGTGAAGATAACCTGTGTGGATGGGTTTGAAGTTGTGCAGGTAAAGCACTATCAGGGGCTCCTCTCTAGTCCCTAGGTCAGGATGAGCACACTGGAATTATCTGATCAATTACCGAATGTTCTCGTTTGAATGAGGTCTAGCACCTTCTCCATCAAGAGAACCCCTCAGATCTCTAGTTGTCTTCTCAGCCATGAAGATCCTTGGACATTTTCACATTCTCCTTTTGGCTTCAGTTTTCCTGGGGAAGGGGACTGGTATGTTGGGACAAAGTTCTTTTAGCTCCAACTCCTGGATGCTTTGGGTCATTCTGCTAAGATGTCCCCAGGCTTCTTGTAGTAAAGACTTCTCATTGATCCAAGGCCAGAGATCAATTCCATTTTTGGCTTTTAATTCCCTGTATCTCTCTTTATAAACTAATATTGAGGTTTATTATTTTCCAGGGAAGTGTTGGTTCCCCATCTTTCTACTCTACTTGTCAAAGCAATGGAAAGTGGAGTAATTCCAAGTTGCGGTGTCAACGTATGCATCTCTTTAAAATGGGACTACTTTTGTCAAAAAGTGGGCGGTGGCCCAATTCTTGGAAATCCCCACTCATTCCCCAAAATAGTTGGAATAATTCTACTCATTAGCCTATGAAATTACTCAGTCTTATGAAAACTCACAACCCTGGTGCCTCTCACCTTCTGAGATGGCCCACAGTCTGTCTACTGAATAAACCTTCTTTCCCTTAAGAATAAAGAAGGGAATAATTTCCCCTCTCCCAAAGGAAATGGAAAGATTAAGGCACTGAGATACAAATGCATGGTTTCTTCTTAGGCTTGTGAGATAGTGGATTGGGTTTTGAAGGGAAATCAGTCGTAGAATCCTAGTCCTGATCTGACCCCAGGCCTGCCAGACTAGCAGCTTTCTTACAAAGAAAGGGGCTATGAGATTAGTAGAGTTAATAGCATTCTATGGGTCCATTTCTACAGAGGCCTCACCAACCACTGGGAAGCAGGTTAGTTCTTGCAGTGTTCTAAGGGCCATTTGAAGTGGCAGGACTCAGTAGGCTGGGGAGATGATCATGGCCACAGAAGCTGATGTGGGGGATTCACCCCAAATGTGCTTATGGATGGGGGAGGCAGGGAAGGAGTGAGGATCAGAGCTGGGAGGATGGACTGGCCCAGGGACTCTTCCTGGGAAGAAGTGTCTATCCTGACCATCTCTCTCCTGTCTTCCTCATGTAGCCGTGGACTGTGGCGCTCCTGAACCCATTCAGCATGGTAGAGTTGAAGATCCAGAAAGTACTCTATTTGGTTCCATCACTCGCTACTCTTGTGAGATGCCATATTACAGCATGGAATATGAAGGGAGCGGTAAGGTTTCTTTGACTAAAGAAAAGAGAAAGAAAGAGTGAGAGTGTTGGAGGGTGAATAGTACGATCTTTCTGGGTTGGAGAGAGTTTGGAGAGAATGAGGGAGATGGGCTGGGCTTTGTTCATCCTCTTTGTTTAGTCTAAAGATACAATTTTCACACAGGATAGGGTTGGGGGCATGGGTTGTACAGGATCACCTGTAGAGTATCATAGAGGTCACCTAGCTCAGCTTCAAGAACTCCCCCTAAAATATCCATTTTCATGTGGTCATCCAGCTTTTGACCAACTATGTAATGTAGAACCCACAGGAGTAATGCTTCCAGCTTCAAGTCTCTATTCTATGATGACTTTTTTTTTTTTTTCCCCACACCATGTGGCATGTAGGATCTTAGTTCCCAATCAGGGTTCAAACCAGTGCCCCCTGCATTGGGAGCACAGAGTCTTAACCGGTGGACCACCAGGGAAGTCCCACAACTGACTTTCTTGATGGAAAGGCCTTGGTGGTGCTGGATGAAGGGCTGGATGGCTCATGATATGTCCCAGTTCATTACTTTCAATTTAATTTCCTACTTGAAGCACTTTCCCAGCCTCCACCTTAATCCTCTTCCTTCTGCTTTGGAGAATGTTCCTTCTAATTCCTGGGCAAGGGGATTGTTTGGGGCCAAAGGGATTTTTTAGAGGATGTTCTCAAGATTATTTTATGGTAGGTTTGATCCCATTGCCTCCTAAAATCCCAGAGGCACTGAGGCTCTGAATGGAAGGCAGAAGATAAGTGAGAAGATATGATGGTGAGTGTGTTCCTTCTCTCTGTGCTGTTTCAGAGGTGTATCACTGCAGTGGCAATGGGAGCTGGGTGAACAAGGTGCTGGGCATAGAGCCGCCGAAATGCATTGCAGGTAATCAGGGCTCAGACTTGGGGAGAGAGCGTGTACTCAGGTGCGTGTGCATAGGGCTCACCTTCTAAAAGGAGTTGTAATCCTCTTGGGAAGGGACTTGAAGGGACTTGGGAAGGGACTTGAGCCTAGCTCAGTGAGGTGGAGACAAATTTGGGCATGGATCTGCCAGGGCTTGGGGAATTCATCAACCGCATTGTCAGGGTGACTGACCTAAAGAGAAAAGTCAGCCAGTGACAGTTGGTGTCAGAGTCTGGGGTGTTAGATTTGGTAATGTTGGTGCAGGAAGAGGATCTAGGATTGCTAAAAACAGGGTCTGAAAATTGAGAGTGAGCAACCAACACTTAGAAACAGGATTAGTTGAATATCCTAGTTATTATATTAAAAGACTATCTGGCAACAAGATACAGAAGAATGAAAGAAATAAGGGGTTATATAGAGATTAGACGGCTTCTCCTGGTTGCTTAGATGGTAAAAAATCTACCTGCAATTTGGGTTCAGTCCCTGGGTTGGGAAGATCCCCTTGAGTAGGAAAATGTAACCCACTTCAGTATTCTTTCCCGAAGAATTCCATGGACTGAGGAGCCTGGTGAGCTAGTCCATGGGATCAGAAAGAGTTGGACATGACTGAGCAACTAACACTCAGACCATCATTATAGAGATTAGAGTTGAGTAGAAGAAGACTCCTAGACAAAGCCAAGAATATAATAATGATGCTCATAGTAACAACATTGTAATTGAGAGCTAGGGACTCAGCTAACTAATTGAAATTATTATCTCATTCAGTGAAGTCTTTGCAATAACCCTCTGGGCGAGGTGTTATTGGTCCTACTTTACGGTTGAATGAATTCATTGTGAGTTCACAGTTCAGGAAGGGATGGGATAGGCTTTAAACCCACATCTGTCTGTTATGTTCAACTCAGAGTCCATTCGGGCGGACCAGTGTGGGATTTAGGTAAGCCAACTTGATCTGAAATACAATTCAGTTTTAGTTGCATTGGGTAATGGCAAAGCAACCTTACCTGAGTCATTGGAGGATGAGATGAAAGATGGGAAAAGAGAACCCTCTCTTTGCCCTACATCCAGTTCCTAGGAAGTACTTGGCTGCAGTTAGGACTTGAGTGAAGAAGGTGATAGTTTTGGACCTGGGCATCAGAGGCAGATAGAAGGCTTGCCTTCCCACTACATGTGTGAGAACAGAGACTCCCAGCTGGGGCTCCTAGTTGGGTCCCTGACCAGATGTGCTGAGACTGGGGTGACATGTGCCTCCTGTAGGACTGTGAGTTAAGCTGTCCATAGTGTGAGGCTCATTTAGGTTCAGTACTTTATACATGGGCTCTGTTTAACCAGTCTCCCCCACAAGCCCACTCTTGGCACTGGCGATGTGGGATATTTGATCCTTAAGTGAGTTCAGATAAGTCAGGCAGTGAGTTGGTTGACCAAATACAGTAAGTCCCCTACATATGAATGAGTTCTGTTCCAAGAGCATGTTCATAAGTCCAACAACATGAGCTTAGGTACCCAACTAACACAACTGTACTGTACTATAACACCTTATAGTATAATAATGGTTTATAATACTTTTCACACAAAGGGTTTATAATACTTTCACACAAATAATACATACAAAATACAAAACAATACAAAAAATAAAGAAAATATTTTCTTAAAAAAATCTTTATTTACTTATTTGGCTTTGCTTTGTCTTAGTTGCAGCATGTGGGATCTAGTTCTCCAGTCAGGGATGGAACCCGGGCTCCTTGGTTTGAATGCACAGCCCCTTAGCCCCTGGGCCACCTGAGAAATCCGGAGAAAACACTTTTAATCTTACAGTAGGGGACCTTGAAAAGTACAGTAGTATCTTTCAACAGCTGGAGCTTCTTGACAATACCAGCCATATCACTGCTGTTTTTACACTGGCTTCCAGACATCCTGGGCTTGAAGTAGAGATGCTATACTATTGTACTTTACACCACTGTACAGTAAGTTCACAAATGCACAGCCGCTTGTAGAGGAGGTGTGCACAGGGCAATGTACCCCAGACACCTGAACCTACTTGTGTGATTGGATGTGCAAGCGCATGTTCACATCTTTGAAAGTTTACAACTTGAAGGTTGGTGTAGGAGATTTCCTGCATAAGGTTGGCTGTGTTGTGCTGAGAACAATGAAGCCCAGCAGGTGTTTGAGTGGCTGGAGGATTGCGGGGGGCCAGCGACTACCCACCTTGTTCTTTTTCCTTTCTAGTCTGTGGCACCCCCAGCGAGCCTTTTAGATCAACACAAAGAATATTTGGAGGCTCCATTGCGAAGATTGAAAATTTCCCCTGGCAAGTCTTCTTCTCGAACCCATGGGCTGGTGGGGCTCTCATTGATGAATACTGGGTGCTGACAGCTGCCCATGTCGTGGAGGGAAACGATATCCCAGTGATGTATGTTGGGTCCTCCTCAGTGGTCACCTCACAATTGTCAAATGCTCAGATGCTCACTGCAGAGAGAGTGTTTATCCATCCAGGATGGGAGGTCCTGGATCCTTCGATAACACGAAAGAATTTTGACAATGACATTGCGCTGGTGCGGCTGAGAGACCCAGTGAAAATGGGACCCAAGGTCGCCCCTATCTGCCTACCAGGCACCTCCTCAGAATATGACCCTCCGGAGAACGTCCTGGGCCTGATCTCAGGTTGGGGTCGAACAAATGTCAAAAGTCATGTTATTAAGCTCAGAGGGGCAAAGCTACCCGTTGCTCCCTTATCCAAATGCCGGGAGATGAAGGGGGTCAATCCTGGAATAGATATCAGTTCTTTTGTTTTCACTGAGAACATGATCTGTGCCGGTAATGACAAGGGTGTTGATAGCTGTGACGGGGACAGTGGTGGGGCCTTTGCTGTACAGGACCCTAAGGAAAACAAGCCCAAATTCTATGTTGCTGGTTTGGTGTCCTGGGGCCCCCAGTGTGGGACCTATGGGATCTACACTCGAGTCAAGAACTACGTTGACTGGATAAGGAAGACAATGCAGGAGTATAGTGCCCCCAGTGTAGACTAACCATACAGGTCCCACCAGCCTCTCTAAGGGCTGTGACCCCTCTGGACTTTCTCTTCCTCACAATAGTTCCATTATTTCACCATGACTGAGAGAGGACACGGGAGTGAGATTGAGCTAGTGACAGGACTTGGTTGTGGGGACACTGGGTTGGAGGTAGGGTTCTGCTCCTGTGGCTGTGTTGGTCTTTCAGTATAGTTGGACTAACTACATGGGGTCCTCTCCCCCGAGTCCATCCTGTGGACTTCAGTGTGCAAGGGAAACCCTCTCTTTCTCTATTCATGGGGTGGGGGGTCCTCTTTCTGGATGACCCACTCCTGTTCCAGTTCTGACTCTGAAATTTGCTGTGGGGCATTCTCTTGATTTTTTTTGGTTTCCCCTTTACCTGTTTGAAGTTGACCACATCATTTCTGCTATCTACTTGTAATAAAGCATGTTTATAACCCAGCGCTGGCTGACTTGTCTCATTCCACATCAAGACCTCAGCACCATAGAAAAGGAGTTTAATGGGCTGTTGTGTCCTGGAAACTCAGGGCCCTCAGAGCTCATATTTAAATATCATGAAAACAGGGAATCAGCTTCTCTCCTCTCTTCCAATGGAGAGTAACTGAGCATTGTGGATTAGCATAACATCAGTGCGAGGTGCCATGTTCTGCTTTAGAAACTCATCAAACATACCTGAACCTCAGTCGGAAGTCCACATACAGCAGTTAGAACTGGCTATTTAAGATTTTAGAGTCTAAAATTTCAAGGTAAAAATTGCTTCAGTGTGTCTCCTGAAAGTCAGTTTTCCTTTTGTATTAATACAAAATTATGAGCTAATGAAAAAGAAAAACAAATAAATTCTGCATGCTCTCATCTGCTTCCCTGGTGGTTTTGGTTAATTTGTCAGTCAGGCAACAATGTCTTCTCTGGGTTGAATGCTGCACTGAGATGTTACAGTTTATTCTGGTGAGGAGGGATCCAAAGTCTCCCTTTTACTCTTTTCCAAGGAAACAGAAAAACAAGCCAGCAAGCACACAAAGAGCTCCTCATTTTCCACAAAATGATCAGTGGTGAAGAAGGACTGGACAATAGAGACTAGTATTTTCTTTTAATTGAAGTACAGTTGATTTACAATGTTCTAAATATATATATATATGTATATATACTTCCCTGGTGGCTCAGCAATAAGGAATCTACCTGCAATGCGGGAGCTGCAGAAGATGCGGGTTCCATCCCTGGGTCAGGAAGATCCCCTGGAGGAGGGCAGGGCAACCCACTCCAGTATTCTTACCTCCAGAATCCCAAGGACAGAGGAGCCTGGCAGGCTACAGTCCATGGGATCACTGAGTCAGATACTACTGAAGTGACTGAGCACATACACATATATCAGTTCAGTTCAGTTCAATCGCTCAGTTGTGTCTGACTCTTTGTGACCCCATGGACTGCAGCATGCCAGGCTTCCCTGTCCGTCACCAACTCCTGGAGCTTGCTCAGACTCATGTCCTTCGAGTCGGTGATGCCATCCAACAATCTTATCCTCTTTCATCCCCTTTTCCTCCCACCTTCAATCTTTCCAAGCATCAGAGTCTTTTCAAATGAGTCAGTTCTTCACATCAGGTGGCCAAAGTATTGGAGTTTCAGCTTCAGCATCAGTCCTTCCAATGAATATTCAGGATTGATTCCCTTTAGGATGGACCGGTTGGATCTGTTTGTAGTCCAAGAGACTCTCAAGAGTCTTCTCCAACATCACAGTTCAAAAGCATCAATTCTTCAGCACTCAGCTTTCTTTATAATCCAACTCTCATATCCAACAGTTAGAACTGGACATGTAACAACAGACTGGTTCCAAATAGGAAAAGGAGTTCGTCAAGGCTGTATATTGTCACCCTGCTTATTTAACTTATATGCAGAGTACATCATGAGAAATGTTGGGTTGGATGAGGCACAAGCTGGAATCAAGATTTCCAGGAGAAATACCAATAACCTCAGATATGCAGATAACACCACCGTTATGGCAGAAAGTGAAGAAGAACTAAAGAGTCTCTTGATGAAGGTGAAAGAGGAGAGTGAAAAAGCTGGCTTAAAGCTCAACATTCAGAAAACCAAGATCATGGCATTCAGTCTCATCACTTCATGGCAAATAGGTGGGGAAACAGTGGAAACAGTGTCAGACTTTATTTTTTTGGGCTCCAAAATCACTGCAGATGGGGACTGCAGCCATGAAATTAAAAGATGCTCCTTGGAAGAAAAGCTATGACCAAACTAGACAGCATATTCAAAAGCAGAGACATTACTTTGCCAACAAAGGTCTATCTAATCAAGGCTATGGTTTCTCCAGGAATTGTGTGTGGATGTGAAAGTTGGACTATAAAGAAAGCTGAGTGCTGAAGAATTGATGCTTTTGAACTGTGGTGTTGGAGAAGACTCTTGAGAGTCCCTTGGACTGCAAGGAGATCCAACCAGTCAATCCTAAAGGAAATTAGTCCTGAATATTCATTGGAAGGACTGATGCTGAAGCTGAAACTTCAATACTTTGGCAACCTGATGCGAAGAGCTGACTCATTCGAAAAGACCCTGAATCTGGGAAAGACTGAAGATGGGAGGAGAAGGGGATGACAGAGGATGAGATGATTGGATGGTCCCACCAACTCAATGGGCATGAATCTGAATAAACTCTGGTAGTTGCTGATGGACAGGGAGGCCTGGTGTGCTGTAGTCTATGGGGTCACAAAGAGTTGGACAGCACTGAGCGACTGAAGTGAACTGAACTGAACTCATATCCATACATGACTACTGGAAACACCATAGTTTTGACTAGATGGACTTTGTTGGCAAAGTAGTGTCTCTGCTTTTTAATATGCTGTCTAAATTGGTCATAACTTTGCTTTCAAGGAGCAAGTGTCTTTTAATTTCATGGCTGCAGTCACCATCTGCAGTGATTTTGGAGCCCGCCAAAATAAAGTCTCTCACTGTTTCCATTGTTTCCCCATCTATTTGCCATGAAGTGATGGAACAAGATGCCATGATCTTAATTTTCTGAATGTTGAGTTTTAAGCCAACTGTTTCACAATACTGTTTTCCATTACGGTTTATTATAGGATATTGAATATAGTTCCCTGTGCTATATAGTGGGACCTTGTTTTTTGTATCTACCCTGTATATAATAGTTTGGAATCTGCTAATCCCAAACTCCTCATTTATCCCTCCCACCCCTTCCCCCCTTCAGTAACTATAAGCTTTTCTACCCAGAGATTAGTACTTTTTAAACTGAGGACAGGAGAGCTATCTTGGGGTGGTCATTGCCCCAGATGAGGTGTCTTACGAAAGCCATGGCCTGAAATTAAGAGTTCAGGGGGACTCTGGTCTGTTTGATGTGACACGTGGCTTTCAGGAATCTAGTTTTTTTTTTTTTTTTAATCAGAAGCCAAAAGGGGTGTATATGTGGCCCGTCAAGAAAGGACTTCGACCTCCCACAGACCAAAAGGGCCAAATTCCACAGCTGACCTTAGACTGTATTAAAACATGGTGAAGTAACCAGAACGCTAATCAAAAGGTCTGAAGAACCAAGGGGAGTTACAATAGGAAGCTTCTGGAAGGATCTTGTCCAATTAAGCAAGGAGCATAAAGCCATTTATGTTACTCCTTAACTGTATACCTGCCAACTACCTTCCCCCCCCGCCCCCACCTGTCATTCCATTGCCATGGAGTTGACTGTGAACCCTGGACTATAGTGCTTTGGACAAGAGAAGGGAGAATCTTCTAGAAAAAAAAAAAAAAGAATTGCAAAAATATTAAGATTAAGAAACACGCTTGTGATGTAGACATTTTCCTTCTTTTTAATAACTGGAGGAATAGAAAAAAAGTTAATCTGGAATCTGACAAATAACAGAGAAAAGAAGTCTCTCTCTACCAGCAAGAGTCTTCAGTCTATCTGGGTTCTGCCGTCACTGGCGGAGATACTGGTAAAGATTTGCTTGTTGCTGCTGCCTCAGACAGGAGAAGGCAATGGCACCCCACTCCAGTACTCTTGCCTGGAAAATCCCATGGATGGAGGAGCCTGGTAGGCTGCAGTCCATGGGGTCGAGAAGAGTCGGAGAGGACTGAGCAACTTCACTTTCACTTTTCACTTTCATGCACTGGAGAAGGAAATGGCAACCCACTCCAGTATTCTTGCCTGGAGAATCCCAGGGCAGGGGAGCCTGGTGGGCTGCTGTCTATGGGGTTGCACAGAGTCGGACACGACTGAAGCAACTTAGCAGCAGCTGCCTCAGACAACAAGATGGGTTGTTTTTCTCATCATTAGCTGTATTATCAGATAATTTCCCTGGTGAGTGGCAGGGAAGGGTTCTAAGTGAGTCATCATCAGAGACTTTAGAGCTGGGAAGGGCTTCTTGCCAAGGCCTTCTGGGCTAGAAAATTGTTCATTGTGGTTTAAATCAATCATACAGCCTTGCAAGTCACTTGGGAACAACATGTGTGCTTCATCTGAAACTCAAGAAAAGACAACTTTTCAAAAAGCAGGTGAACCATCACATTTCTTTGGTCAGAAGAAAAGAAAAAGGACTGGTGGGTCAACGCCTCATGCCTGGGAAAAAAGATGTCGACCAGAGGCCAAGAGGACTCTCTGGGAAAGACCCTGGTTGAAATTGGACCAGAAGGAGCTGGTGGGATTTGGAGATTCTATAAATTGCTTTTACTTTGATTTCTATCGAAAAATATTCTGTGAAAATGTGACTTTTTAACTTTCCAAATATGCATTCTTTTTTTTTAATTTAAACATATGAGAAAACTTCTTTCCAGCTATTTTCAGGTATAACTCACAAGTAAATTGTAAGATAATTAAAGTGTACAATGTGATGATTTGACCTGCATATATATTGTGAAAGGATGTCTTCTATCCAGTTAATTCACACACCTCTCACCTCATGTGTGTGTGTGTGTGTTACTCGCTCAGTTGTGTCTGTTTCTTTGTGACCTCATGGACGATAGCCCGCCAGGCCCCTCTGTCCATGGGATTCTCCAGGCAAGAATACTGGAGTGGGTTGCCATTCCCTTCTCCAGGGGATCTTCCTGACCCAGGGATCAAACCTGCATCTCTTGTATCTCCTGCATTGGCATGTTCTTTACTGTCTGAGCTACCAGGGAAGCCCTTAACTCACATATTTATCCTTAATTTTTTTTGTGTGTGGGAACACTGAAGTTCTACTCTCTTGGCAAATTTCAGTGATACAATATATTGTTATCAATTATAGTCACCATGTTACACATTAGATCCTCAGACCTTATTTATCTTATAACTATAATTTATACCCTTATATCGATCACTTTCTATTTCCCCTATGCCTCAACCCAGGGTGACAACTTTTTTATTTTCTCTTGCTATGAGTTTAACTTTTTCAAAAAGATTTGACACATATATGATATCTTGCAGTATTGCCTTTCTCTGGCTTATTTCACTTAAAGTAACCTCCTCCAGTTTCACCTGTTGCAAATGACAGGATTCCCCTCTCCCCACCCCCACTTTTTTTTAAGGCTGAATAATATTATATATATTGTGTACACACACGCATATACTTACACACTATTTTTTCTTGATCCATCCATCTATTGATTGACACTTAGGTTATTTCCAAGTCTTGGCTATTGTGAATAATGCTGCAATGAACATGGAAATACAGATGTCTTTTTGGGATAATCGTTTCATTTCTTTTGGATAAATACCCAGAATTGGGATTGATGGATGCCACAGTAGATCTATTTTTGATTTCTTGAGAAATCATACTGTTTTAGTAGCAGCTGTATCAATTTACATTCTCAAAAACAATATACGAGGATTCTCTTTTCTCCATATCCTTGTCAGTATTTGATATCTCTTGTTTTTTTTTTTTTTGATAATAGCTATCCTAACAGATATGAAGTGATATTTCATTTTGTGTGTGTATGCATTTTTTTTTTGGATGTGCCACGAGGCTTGTGGGATCTTAGTGACCAGGGATTGAACCCATGCCCTTGGCAGTGAAAGCGCAGAGTGCTAACCACTGGACCACCAGGGAGTTCCCTCACTGTGGCTTCGATTTGTATCTCCCTGATTATTAGTGATGCTGAGCATTTTTTCATGTACCCATTGGCCACTGTCATACAGCTTCGTTGGGGAAGGTCTGTTCAGGTCCTTTGTTCATTTTTGAATTGGGTTATTTCCTTTTTTTTTTTTTTGGCTATTGAGTCATATGAGTTCCTTGTGTATATTGGATATTGACCGATTGTCAGAGAAGCAGTTTCAGATTATTTTCTCCCATCATGTTGGTTGCCTTTTCATTTTGAAGATGGTTTCCTTCCTGAGCAGAAGCTTTTTAGTTTGATGTAGTCCCACTTGTTTATTTTTGCTTTTGTTGCTTAGTGGTCTTCTTTCCTGGGGGTGCAGCTTCTGTTTGAAAAGCCTCTTGTACAAAGGAATACAAATGACATAGAATACCAACAACAGCCCAGCAAGGCGCTAATCCTAATTTTAACCACTGTATTCGGTCTGACCTCCAAATAGGCTGTTTGCTATCTGTCTTCCTTTATGTTTAGCGTGAAAGTAAATTATCTCTTTTGTCTTCTCTGCTTGGGATTGACTTTGATATATTTTTGGCACAGTATGCTCAGGTTTGTCTGGGTACTCTCTACTCAGGGGTAAAATGAAAATGTTTCTTCATCTCTCTTGCACAGGAAGCAAGAAGAACCTAAGGTTTCCAATGGGAAAAAAAAGAGGTTGGTTAGAATAAAAATTCACAGGAGCCAGGGACAAAAGCAAAAAAAGTGCCTAAGTAAACAGTGGAGACAAACTCAGGATAAAAGAAATACAATTCTGGAATCAGTGGAAGCAAAGAGAGAGAATCTGGTCTTTACATGGAACCAAGCAGAGGTGGTGAGAATGGAAAAGGGCTGAACCCAAGAGGCTGGACAGAGGTATTCTGATCGAGATTTTGGAAAAATTAATTAACTAAATTGGACCTGGGCTCCCCCAGTGGCTCAGAGGTAAAATATCTGCCTGCAGTGTGGGAGACGCAGGAGACACAGGTTCAGTCCCTGGGTTGGGAAGATCCCCTGGCAGAGGAAATGGCAACCCACTCCATTATTCTTGCCTGAATGGACAAGAGGAGCCCCTGCACAGCTACAGTCTAAAGAGTTGCAAAGTGTTGGACACGACAGAGCGATTGAGCACACAGGTTGGACCTAGGTGAACTTTACATCTGCTTGGGCATGTGTGTGTGTGTGTGTGTGTATTAATACTTATGACATAATTTAATGTAGAATTTCCCCCCAGAAATTTATGAAATTCTCTCAGTGTGTCTTAGGTGGTCCTGACCCTTTCCAGTCTCTTTTCCTTGCACTTGGCTGCTTGCTTTGGCATCCTATGCTGTCTTCATTATCATCTTTTATCCTTCAGTGTGAATAGATATGGTAACTCATCGTGATGAGCAGAGATAGAGAGATTACTTGAGAGTGGGGATGTAAAATTGCCTTCAGTTCAGTTCAGTCGCTCAGTTATTACAGACTCTTTGTGACCCCATGGACTGCAGCACACCAGGCTTCCCTGTCCATCACCAACTTCTGGAGCTTGCTCAAACTCATGTCCATCGAGTCAGTGATGCCATCCAGCCATCTCATCCTGTGTCATCCCTTCTCCTCCTGCCCTCAATCTTTCCCAGCATCAGGGTCCCAGAATGAGTCAGTTCTTCCCATTAGGTGGCCAAAGTATTGGAGTTTCAGCTTCAACATCAGTCAACATTCAATATCCTTGCAATGAATATTCAGGACTGATTTCCTTTAGGATTGACTGGTTTGATCTCCTTGCACTGAAGGGACTCTCAAGAGTCTTATCCAACATCACAGTTCAAAAGCATCAATTCTTTGGTGTTCAGCTTTCTTTATGCTCCAACTCTCTAGAAATGCCTATAATGATAGTAGTAATCTATGTTGCATTCCACCAGGCTGACTGAAAAAGTATGATTCTAAGATCATAGTCATGAAGAAGGATCCTGCCTTCCGATTGTGTATATCAAGGCAGTAAGACACTATAGGACCCCTCCCCAGTACAGCTCACAGGGTGCCTGATGCTGCCTTAAGCCTGCCTCTTGTAGTATCTCATTTAGCTCTTAAATATTGATTAAAGAATTTATTGGCATATGCTATACAGCAAAGTGATTCAGTTATACATGTATATTCTTTTTTCATATTCTTTCCCATTACAGTCTATCACAGGTTATTGAATATACTTTCCTGTGATACACAGTAGGGCCTTATTGTTTACCCGTCCTATATATTTAATAGTTTGCTTCTGCTAATCCCAAGCTCCCAGTCCTTCCCTCTCCCACACCCTGACCCCTTGGCAAGCACAAGTCTGTTCTCTACGTCTGTGAGTCTGTTCCTGTTTCATCGCTAAGTTCACTCGTGTCATATATTAGAGTCCACATATAAGTGGGGAGAAGGCAATAGCAACCCACTCCAGTACTCTTGCCTGGAAAATCCCATGGACGGAGGAGCCTGGTAGGCTGCAGTCCATGGGGTCTCGAAGAGTCGGACATGACTGAGCGACTTCACTTTCACTTTTCACTCTCATGCATTGGAGAAGGAAATGGCAACCCACTCCAGTGTTCTTGCCTGGAGAATCCCAGGGACAGGGGAGCCTGGTGGGCTGCCGTCTGTGGGGTCGCACAGAGTTGGACACGACTGAAGCGACTTAGCAGCATATAAGTGACGTCATGTGGTATTTGTCTTTTTCTGACTTACTTCACTGAGTATGACAATCTCTAGGACCATTCATGTTGCTGCAAATGACATTATTTCATTCTTTTTTATGGCTGTAATTCTTTAATATTCATATGAGACTGCAAAAGATACTATTGTATAAGACTTGTATGAGTTACTTTTATTATTACCCACATTTTATAGAAGAAGAAACTTAGGCTCAGTTTGCCTTATGTCTGTGGAAAAACTTTAGCCAAAGAATAAGTTTCACTAGAGAAGTGAGAACATGCAGAAACAAAGGAAAACAGTCAAAGGAGGTCAAATAATAAGAGTTAGACATTAAGCATGGTCAAAGGACCTCTAGTTCCTTCTCAAGGGCTATAGATAATATTCTGAGCAATATCCTGTGAGCTGCCTTATAGATACTGAAACCCCAGGTGGAGAAGTTAATTATAGGATGACTAGACTGTAGCCACGATATAAACTGCCACAATTCAAAGAAATGGCCTTAAGGAAATGAGAACAAACCGACCCTGGAATTGAAAAATAAGTGTGCTTAATCAAGGTGATGCTGCTCAGATAACTGATGACTAATTTCCAGATGACTGTAGAGCTGACTGTGCTGTTTCTGCACGTTGCCCTCTCCCTCAGCCGACAAAAGCTCTAGCCCACTGATTGCCAGCCTGTCCAAAGGCCAACTCCTGTCCTTTGGACAATCCCCACTGATCGTTCAGTCACTCAGTCATGTCTGATTCTTTGCAACCCTATAGACTGCAGCACGCCAGGCTTCCCTGTCCTTCAGTATCTCCCAGAGTTTGCTCAAACTCATGTCCATTGAGTGGTGATGCCATCCAAGCATCTTATCCCCACTAGTTGCTGGTATCCAAAATAAAGCAAACTTTCCTTTCCATCACCAGCCTGGCCTCTTTATTGGCTTTTGAGCAGCCGGTTTCCTTTTTGGGTTACATTACCTCCAAATACCATGATGTTAGAAGTTAAGGCTTCAACATATAAATTTTGAGGGAGAGACACAGACTCACTCCATAGCAGCCGCTTTTTCTGAGCCTGCTTGGATGATTTCTCCTGTTCTCCCAGACTTTTGATGGTGTGTCTCAGGGCATACTCATTGATCTTGATCTTTTTCTCTTCTCTATCCTGCTTCACTCCCTTAGCGGCCTCATCCAAGCTGTGGCTTTAAACACCCATCCATATACCTACCAATGACTCTGAAGTTTACATTTTTAGCTCAGACCTTTTGTGTCAACTCCGAATCTACACATCAGCCAACTTAACATCTCTCCTAGGGAGTCTCATAGACACGTTTGTAACTTTTTGACAGTTATAACCATATCATTAGAACAATCATCTTAATGAGTCTGCTAATTCTTACATCTGTATCCGTTCTGGCTTGGTTTTGGTGGATTTTCCCCCTTGTTATGGATCATATTTTCCTGCTTTTTTGAATATTTCATATTCTTTGATTGGCTGTCAGACTGTGAATTTTATCTTGTTGAGTGCGGGATATTTTTGTAATTCTATAAATATTTTTGAGCTTTGTTCTCGGACTCAGTTAAGTTACTTGGAAACATTTTAATCCTTTGAGTCTTGCTTTTAACATTTATTAGCTGGGACCAGAGCAGCATTTACTCTACAGCCCATTGTTCCCTG
This sequence comes from Bos javanicus, assembly GCF_032452875.1. Classification (NCBI taxonomy): domain Eukaryota; kingdom Metazoa; phylum Chordata; class Mammalia; order Artiodactyla; family Bovidae; genus Bos; species Bos javanicus. Next base: position 103,846,908 of record NC_083872.1, on the reverse strand, counting down.
CTACTGAGATAAGACCCTTCTACTAGAGGAAAACAATAGAATGGGAAAAACTAGAAATCTCTTCAAGAAAATTAGAGATACCAAGGGAATACTTCATGCAAAGATGGTCACAATAAAGGACAGAAATGGCATGAATCTAACAGAAGTAGAAGATATTAAGAGGTGGCAAGAATACACAGAAGAACTATACAAAAAAGATCTTCATGACCCAGATAACCACGATGGTGTGATCACTCACCTAGAGCCAGACATTCTGGAATGTTAAGTCAAGTGGGCCTTAGGAAGCTTACTATGAACAAAACTAGTTGAGGTAATGGAATTCCAGCTGAGCTCTTCCAAATCCTAAAAGATGACGTTGTGAAAGTGCTGCACTCAATATGCCAGCAAATTTGGAAAACTCACCAGTGGCCACAGGACTGGAAAAGGTCAGTTTTCATTCCAATCCCAAAGAAAGGCAATGCCAAAGAATGTTCAAAATACTGCACACTTGCAGTCATCTCACACGCTAGCAAAGTAATGCTCAAAATTCTCCAAGCCAGGCTTCAACAGTACGTGAACCAAAAACGTCCAGATGTTCAAGCTGGATTTAGAAAAGGCAGAGGAACCAGAGATCAAAATGCCAACATCCGTTGGATCATCAAGAAAGCAAGAGAGTTCCATTAAAAACATCCAGATCTGCTTTATTGACTATGCCAAAGCCTTTGACTGTGTGGATCACAATAAACTGGAAAATTCTTAAACAGATGGGAATACCAGAACACCTTACCTGTCTCCTGAGAAATCTGTATGCAGGTAAAGAAGCAACAGTTAGAACTGGACATGCAACAGCAGACTGATTCCAAATTGGGAAAGTAGCAGGTCAAGGCTGTATATTGTCACCCTGCTTATTTAACTTATATGCAGAGGACATCATGAGAAATGCTGGAGTGGATGAAGCACAAGCTGGAATCAAAATTTCCAGGAGAAATATCAATAACCTCAGATATGCAGATGACACCACCCTTATGGCAGAAAGTGAAGAAGAACTAAAGAGCCTCTTGATGAAAGTGAAAGAGGAGAATGAAAAAGTTGGCTTAAAGCTCAACATTCAGGAAACTAAGATCATGGCATCTGGTCCCATCACTTCATGGCAAATAGATGAGTAAGCAATGGAAACAGTGAGAGACTATTTTTTTGATCTCCAAAATCACTGCAGATGGTGATTGCAGCCATGAAATTAAAAGATGCTTGCTCCTTGGAAGAAAAGCTATGACCAAACTAGTCAGCATATTAAAAAGCAGAGCCATTACTTTGCTGATAAAGGTCCGTCTAGTCAAAGCTATGGTTTTCCCAGTAGTCAAGTATAGATGTGAGAGTTGAACTATAAAGAAAGCTGAGCACCGAAGAATCGATGCTTTTGAACTGTGATATTGGAGAAGACTCCTGAGAGTCCCTTGGACTTCAGGGAGATCAAACCAGTCAATCCTAAAGTAAATTAGTCCTGAATATTCATTTGAAGGACTGATGTTGAAGCTGAAACTTCAAAACTTTGGCAACCTGATATGAAGAGCTGACTCATTTGAAAAGACCCTGAATCTGTGAAAGACTGAAGGCCGGAGGAGAAGGGGATGACAGAGGATGAGATGGTTGGATGGTCTCACCAACTCAATGGGCATGAATTTGAGTAAACTCTGGTAGTTGGTGAGGGACAGAGAGGACTGGCATGCTGCAGTCCATGGGGTCACAAAGAGTCGGACATGGCTGAGTGACTGAACTGACCCACCCTACCTAATGCCCCATACATTTGGAGGTTTTCCAGTTTGGTTGGGCTTCCCAGGTGGCTCTAGGGGTAAAGAACCTGCCTGCCAATGCAGGAGACGTAAGAGATGTGGGTTCGATCCTTGGTTGGGAAGATCCCCTGGAGGAGGGCATGGCATCCTGCTCCAGCAATCTTGTCTGCAGAATCCCCTGGACAGAGGGACCTGGCTGGCTATAGTCCACAGGGTCACAAAGAGTTGAATATGACTGAAGTGACTCAGCATGCACGCATGTTGGCTCTAATTTTAGTTTTTAAAGGAACCTCCATTGTGTTCTTCATAGTGACTGTATCATTTTACACTGCCACCAACGTGTAGGAGAGTTCCCTTTTTCCCACACCTTCTTCAGCATTTATTGTTTGTGGATTCTTTTTTAAACATACAATATAAATGATTTATTAACAGCAGATCATCCTCATGGGCTAAGTGGTCAACCAGACATCCAGAATGAAGCCACAAGTTCAGCACAGCCTCTGAGCCGCTTGTTCCGACTCCAGTAGGGTGAGCACGTTGCCCTAATGCACGGGGCCTTTCATACCTCAAATGATGGAGTTGCTCACACCATCCATGAATTCTACATGCACCAACATGACCATCACTGCAAACCAGTCCTGCCCAGTACCTTGGTGACCCTGGCAAGCTTAATGGGCTGCACACAGCTTATGTCTGTGGTGGCAGCATGGTGGTGATTGGCTGGAGAGTTATTGTTTGGAGATTTTTTGGTGGTGGCCATTCTGACCAATGTGAAGTGATACCTCATTGTAGTTTTGAGTTTCATTGCTCTAATAATTAGTGATGATGAATATCTTTTCATGTGCTTTTTGGTAGGGTATTATTGGATCTTCCCTGGTGGCTCAGACAGTAAAGAATCTTCCTGCAGTGTGAGAGACCTGGGTTCAATCCCTGGGTGGGGAAGATCGCCTGGAGGAGGGTGTGACAACCCACTCCAGCATTCTTGCCTGGAGAATCCCATGGATAGAGGAGCCTGGTGGGCTATAGTCCATAGTATCACAGAGAGTCAGACCTGACTGAGTGACTTAGCACACACACATCCAGGCTGCTATTACCTCTAATCATCTTACGAGGCTTTTTTCTCCATCCTTCAGTGATTTCCTCGCCTGTGGGTGAATATTTGTAGGGATCTTCTGGAGTTCTTTCTATGTGGCTGACTCCTCTCTGACACTAAGTTCTGTGCACTTGTGGCTCTGTATCTTCAACTCAAGGAGTCTGCTGAGCCCTACCTGGGTTTCTCCTAGCACCTCAGCTTCGAATCTCTCTCAAGGCAGTTAAGCTGGGGCAATCATAGGATTCAGTTTCTCAGGAATCATTGTCTTTAGTACCTGAGGGCCAATGTCTCAAAAACCATTGTTTCACATATTTGATGTTTTTGTTGCTGCTATGGTTTGTCTGTTTCAGGAGGGAGGGTCCATCTGACCTCTGCTACTCCATCTTTCTAGGGTGCTAAGTCACTTCAGTTGTATCCCAACTCCTTGCGACTGCTAGACTCCTCTACCCAAGGGATTTTCCTGGCAAGAATACTGGAGTGGGTTGCCATTTCCTTTTCCAGGGGATCCTCCTGACCCAGGGATGGAACCCACGTCCTTTACATCTCCTGCACTGGCAGGCAGGTTCTTTACCACTAGTGCCACCTGGGAAGCCCTCTCTAATAGGCATTTATTAAAAACTTCATGGTCTTCCCAGGTGGCACAGAGGTAAAGAATACACCTGCCAATGTAAGAGATGCAAGAGACATGGGTTCAGTTTCTGGGTAGAGAGGATACCATGGAGGAGGAACTGGCAACCCACTCCAGTATTGTTGCCTGGAAAATTTCATGGACAGAGGAACCTGGTGGGCTATAGTCCATGGGGTCACAAAGAGTCAGACACGACTGAGCACATGGACATGCCTGAGCACACACAGATACACACACTCAATATGTTCAAAAGAGGATTCATGTTTGTTTGTTTTTTTAAATCTCCTCCCCTTGTAATCTTCTGCATCTGGTTGACTTCTTTCCTTTTCTCATCCTTCTCTCTCCAATATTTACTCCATCAGGAAATATTTTGGCTCTCTGCAAATTTTGACTACTTTGTATCACCTCCACTAAATCTACCTGGTCTGAGTTACCATCAGTTCTTACCGGGGTAACCATAATTGGTAGCCAGTTACTCCTAACTGGTCCCTTTCATGCCCCCCCCGCCCCCTCCCCCCCATATATAGTGTGGCCACAATCCAGAAGCCAGAATAAGCCTTTCAGACCATGAGTTTGTATCACTGAGCTCTGTTTTGGCTGTCTTTGTCAGTCCCTAATGGAGCCAGCATGTTCTTGCCTCGGGGCCTTTGCACTGGCTGTTCCCTCTTCCTGAATGTTTTTCCCCTGGGGATTCCCAGGTAGCGCTAGTGGTGAAGAACCTGCCTGCCAATGCAGGATGTAAAGGACAAGGGTTCCATCCCTGGGTCAGGAGGATCACTTGGAGAAGGAAATGGAAACCCACTCCAGTATTCTTACCAGGAAAATCCTTTGGACACAGAAGCCTGGTGGTCACAAAGAGTTGGACACGACTGAAGCGACTTAGCACGCCTAGCACCTGAAGTCTCTGAATATCTGAATGTTTTCAATCTTTGCTAAATATAAGCTTTCTCAATGAGGTTATTTCCTTAAACCTTTCAAAAATTAAAAATATTTCAATACAGCTCTGAGAGCTGGAGCATAAAGAAAGCTGAGCTCTGAAGAATTGATCCTTTTGAACTGTGGTGTGGGAGAAGACTCTTGAGAGTCCCTGGGACAGCAAGGAGATCAAACCAGTCAATCCTAAAGGAAATCAGTCCAGAATATCATTGGAAAGACTGATGCTGAAGCTGAAGCTCCTATACTTTGGCTACCTGATGCGAAGAAGTGACTCCTTAGAAAAGACCCTGATGCTGGGAAAGATTGAAGAAAGGAGGAGAAGGGGATGACAGAGGATGAGATGGTGGGATGGCATCACCGACTCAATGGGCATGAGTTTGAGAAAGCGCCAGGAGTTGGTGATGGACAGGGAGGCCTGGTGTGCTGCAGTCCATGGGATCACAAAGAGTTGGACATGACTGAGCAACTGAACTGAACTGACTACAGCTCTGTCTTTGCTTTTGGAACACCTTCCTATTGTTGTTTAGTCACTGAGTCATGTCCCACTCTTTACACCCCCATGAACTCTAGCCTGCCAGGCTCCTTTGTCCATGGGATTTTCCAGGCAAGAATACTGGAGTTGGTTGCTATATCCTTTTCCAGGGGATCTTCCTGACCCCGGGATGGAACCCACACCACCTGCATTGGCAGGTAGGTTCTTTACCACGGAGTCACCTGGGAATACATGGCTCAAAATTGGGAAGATCAAAAGAGAATACAGTGGTAACTTTTATTTTCACTCCTATCCTCCCCCAGAAACCACCATTGTTTCTTTTTAACCTTCCGGTGATATTTTATACATATAAAAGCAATATATAACTACTCTTTTAAAAATACAAATGGTGGTATTTTATTACGCTGTTCTGCTTCTTACTTTTTTCATTTATCTGTCTTAGAGATTGAATTACTATGTTGTATTCCATTATTTGGATATTCCATAATTTACTTGAAACTTTGGTACTAGAACTTTCAGAATTCAGGATTCTCATACTTTGCTATAACCAACAATGCTGGAGTGTCTGCCCTTGTACATAGGTCATTTATCTCATATATGAGAATATCTGTGGGAAAAATTCATGGAGGTGGAATTGTGGGGTCAAAGGAATGTGCCTTTGTAACTTTGATTGCATGTTAGCAAATTGCTGTCTATAGAGTTTGTACCAATTTACATTCCAAACAAAACAAAACAACCCCCCCCCCCCAAACCAAAACAATGCATGAGTGACTGTCTTCTCTGTGTCTTCACCAATATAATATATTACTGGTGAATCTTATTGGTAAAAAAAGTGGCATCTTAATTCAAATATATTTCTTTTTATGAGTTAGGTTAATCCCAAAAGTCCAAAAGCAATTTGTACTTTTTTCTATTAATTGCCTATTCACAGAATATTGGTTTTGTCCTTATTTTTCTATTCAGTGCCCTTGAAGAATTAGATGTACATGACTTTGGGGGAAGAGAGTGGGAACCAGGAAGGTCAGAGCAGTCATTGAATTCTCCTGAGGTCCAGTAAGGATAATTGGACCATACAATAAGGTCCAAGATAATTACAATAAGGACCAAGGACTCAGAATCTTAAATTTGCCAAGAATCTTAGAAATAACATACAACTGAAATTTTTTAGATCTAGTTTTAGTTTTCACCATTTTCATCTCCACCCACTCCACTCCTATCTCCATCAGAATCCTGAAAATGTTTCACTTCTAAAAACATTTCTAAACATTAAAAAAACTGCAATCAGCATATACTCTTCAAACGTAGCCCACGCCACTTGTGTATGCTTTCACGTAGACTCCATGAGAAAATGTTTTCTTTTCATTTTCAACTATAGAAGTCCACAATCCTGAAATCCCCAATCCTGACATCTAAAATGCTCTTAAAAATGGATAGTGTTTTAATAAGTTTGACACCAAAACTTATTTAGTGGCAAAACCTGCCAGTAACTGATAGGTAGCTATCCAGAGTGTTTATCACACTTACTATGACTATTCAAATGATTTTTCAGAAGAGTTCTTCTTTTTAAAAAACTGGAGTATAGTTGTTTGCAATGTTGTGCTAATTTCTGCTGTATAGCAAAGTGAATCAGCTATATGTATATATATATATATATATCCCCTCTGTTTTGAATTTCCTTCTCATTCAGGTCACCACAGAGCACTGAGTAGAGGTCCCTGTGCTGTACAATAGGTTCTCATTAGTTATGTATTTTATACATAATATTAATAGTGTACATGTCAATCTCCCAATTCATCCCACACTCCCTTTCTCACCCTGCTGTCTGCGGTGTCCACGTGGCTGTTCCCTACATCTGTGTTGCCTCTCCTGCCCTGCAAATAGTTTCATCAGTACCATTTTTCTAGAATCCACATGTATGCGAGAATATAGGATATCTGTTTTTCTGTTTCTGACTTACTTCACTTATCTGTGTTCTTGCAAGGTGCTGCCCTGGACACTGCTGTAATATGACGGTATTACATGACACAGATGGTATATTGCATTTCTGAAATCTGTAAAATGTTGAACATTGAAAGGCACTTGGACTTGAGGATGTCAGATAAGAGATTGTGGACCTACATTTAGACTTACAAACTCATCATTACTCAGGAATGTTTTAACTCTGCCTTGATCTTCCTTAATTCAGGCCTGTGTGAGTCAGCTCAAGTAAGGTTGTTCAGACAAGTCCAGCAGAGTCAGTTGTGCAATAATCAGTTCAGTTCAGTTCAGTTGCTCAGTTGTGTCTGACTCTTTGCGACCCCATGGACTGCAGCACAACAGGCCTCCCTGTCCATCACCAACTCCCAGAGTTTACTCAAACTCATGTCCATTAAGTTGGTGATGCCATTCAGCCACCTCATCCTCTGTCATCCCCTTCTCCTCCCTTCACTCTTTCCCAGCATCAGGGTCTTTCCCCATGAGTCAGTTCTTCGCATCAGGTGGCCAAAGTATTGGAGTTTCAGCTTTAACATCAGTCCTTCCAATGAATATTCAGGACTGATTTTCTTTAGGATTGACTGGTTTGATCTCCTTGCTGTCTAAGGACTCTCAAGAGTCTTCTTCAATACCACAGTTCAAAAGCATTAATTCTTCAGTGCTCAGCTTTCTTTATAGTCCAATTCTCATATCCATACATGACTACTGGAAAAACCATAGCTTTGACTAGATGGACCTTTGTTGGCAAAGTAATGTCTCTGCTTTTTAATATGCTATCTAGGTTGGTCATAGCTTTTCTTCCAAGGAGCAAGCATCTTTTAATTTTATGGTTGCAATCACCATCTGCAGTGATTTTGGAGCCCGCCAAAATAAAGTCTCTCACTGTTTCCATTGTTTCTCCATGTATTTGCTATGAAGTGATGGGACCAGATGCCATGATCTTAGTTTTCTGAATGTTGAGCTTTAAGCCAACTTTTTCATTCTCTTTCACTTTCATCAAGAGGCTCTTTAGTTTTTCTTCACTTTCTGCCATGAGGGTGGTGTCATCTGCATATCTGAGGTTATTGATATTTCTCCTGGAAATCTTGATTCCAGCTTGTGCTTCATCCAGCCCAGCATTTCTCATGATGTCCTCTGCATATAAGTTAAGTAAGCAGGGTGACAATATACCTGCAATAATATCATGATAATATTCTGGCATAAATACTTATAATGTTTATCCCAAGTTTTCAGTCCTTCTCTGGCCTTTAAACATATCTTAAATGATATAAATTATTTGGAAATGCTGTTAATGGAATTTACCTGGTTGTCCAGTGGCTAAGACTCTACACTTCCTCTACAGGGGTACAGGTTCCATTCCTGGTCCAGGAACTAAGACTCCACATGCTGGGAGGTGTGGTCAAAAAGTAAATACATACATATGTAAATAAATGATTAGAAAAAGCACCATTAGTGACTCAATTTGGGAACAAAAATTTCATACCACTCTTCTCTTAAGGAATATTTACAGACTGGAAACTGACCAGTTAAAAAAGATCTTGTATTTGTAGCTGTTTATGTGGGAAAATAAGGATTTTCTTTGCAGTGTATAATAAAAACAAAAGACAGAGATAAAGTACCTACAACTCTAATGATAAATGTGTGCAGCAACTTAACTATTCCCATTGTGCCGGGAGCCAGCGTGAGGAACTCCACCCATGGCAAAGGTCATGAGGAAGGAGGCTCGGCATACGCAAAGGTGGGATCGAGCCTCAGGAGTCCCCCTGGAAATTCTTGAGCATCTACCCCCAAAACCAGAGTCTGCCTACTTTCTGCTTTGTGCTCTCACCTACACCTCTGACTTTATGGGGGGCTGTCCCCCACCACCTCTCTCTGAAAAAGAGTTAACTTACAGCTCCCGTTAATAAAGTTCCTGGGCGTGACAAGAGTGTTTTAGTTCACACCTGTGAGAGGCATGAGATGTTCTAAACTGTCTGAATACAGATTCCTTTGAGCAGTTAAAAGATTGATTAGAAATTGTATTGGTGAAGGGTTTTTCACATGTTGGGCCAATGTTTGCTGCTAAGTTTCCATATCCCTTACCTGCTGTGTCCCTGGCAGTGTATTGATTAAAATAATTGGTGTAAGTAGTAGCTTTAATGTTTGTAACCTTGGACCCTTGAGTTAATTCTTTTTCTTGTTATAGCCCACCACACCTTTGCCCTATAGGAATGCAACTTTATCTAATGCTTTTGGAGGGTGGCGCCTGACTAATCACCTTTAGAGAAAAATAAGTTTTCTGAAGAAAGGGTCTTAAAATGTTAACAGGCCTCCGGGCCAGAAGATGATGCAAATCACCCAAACTTTTGCATATGATAAGTTTGCAGGAAGAAAGCCTGGCTTACTGCATGACTCTATCCCTTCCCCCATTATCCTCTATGCATAACTTAAGGTATAAAAACTACTTTGGAAAATAAAGTGCGGGCCTTGTTCACCAAAGCTTGGTCTCCCCACGTCGTTCTTTCTCTCACCTTCTGGCTGAATTGGAGCATGGAGACTCATCAAGCCTACTAATTATGCCTGGGCTTCTAAGATCTGACCGGGGAGGCCTTAGTGTCTCCTCTCCTTCGGGAGAACGGGAGGATGCCTGCAGCCTACGTAGGTGATGCAAATTCCTTATTTTGAAATTTTATTAGTTTTCCACGTAAACCAAGTTATTCAGCCTCTTTTCTCCACTGAATTTCCTCACTGAGCTATCCTTATTTAACCACTCTTTATATCCTTAATTAACGTTTAATTAAGCAATTGTTTCCTGATCCTCGCCAATGCCGTCCCAGCTTCGAATTCCCTGGATCCACTAGGGCTGGACCCCGGCACTGCTGCCTTCCTATGGAAACATTTTACATATGACTTCACTAAATATTTTTAAAAATCAATTAATTTTTTTTGGCTGTGCTGGGTCTTCACTGTTGCGTGGGCTTCTCCTATTGCCCAGCACAGGCTCTAGAGTACACTGGCTTCAGTAGTTGTGGCTGGAAGGTTGTGGAGCCCGGGTGCATGGGCTCAGTTGCTCTGAGGCATGTGGGATTTTCCCAGAGCAGGGATCGAAACTGTCTCCTGCTTTGGCAGGCAGACTCTATGGCAGAGCCGCCAGGGAAGCTCTGATGTCACTAAGTATATTTATATTTATTAAATACCGCTTTTAATTCATTTTACACAATGGGATTTCCCATAAAATTTTATTTGGAAGACATTCTATATTCAGTTATGCCATGGTATAAAAATGGAAGAGGACAATGATACCTAGATATGGTGGAATATATCTTGTGCAATTCTTGGGGGAAATAAAGGTGACCTTTGGGTTGTTTCAGGTGAAGAACATGGATGGGACTATAGAGAAGAGAATTTATTTCACATGGTGTCTTTCTGCATTAGTGATTTTAATATGGATTCTTAGAAGTTATCCACAACTGGTCAGATAAAAAAATTTTTTTTTAATACACTGCTCTCTGGATTCTGACCTAGGCAATCCTGAGGTCAGTCTTCCACTTCCATCACTTTCTTGATCCAGTCCACATACTTGAGGACATTGGTGTAAAACCCGTACCCTTCACCACACCCGATGCCCCAGGACACGATGCCTGTGGCCACCCAGCGGTCATTTTTCTTATCACTTACAGCAAAGACCCCTCCACTATCCCCTTGGCAGGAATCTTGCCTTGTGGCTGGGTTCCCAGCACAGAACATGTTTTCAGAAAACACATCATTCCTGTTTTTTTGCCGGAGCCAGCGCTCACAAATCTCTCGCTTAGCTACTGGCAAACGGACAAATCTGAGGTTGTGAGAAATTCTCTCCTCCATGATCCCAAAGCCACTGACATAGCCCATGAGACCCGGGTCATAGAGGGTCTCATTGTCTGGGAGGCAGATGGGCAGGAGGTTGGGGCCCAGGGTGACGCTATTTTCCAGCTCCAGGAGGGCGATGTCCCCCTCAAAATTGTGGGACTCTTCCTGGCGGTAGTCTGGGTGGATTATGACCCTACGGACCGGGTGGTTGGACAGCTTGGTGATATCTTCCACATTGATGTGGCCCAGGAACACGTCTAAGTTGGGGCTGCCCTGCGCCTCGTGGTCCTTGGGGTTGATGGTGTGCGCGGCCGTGAGGATCCAGCGGTCCCCCAGCAGCGCACCACCCCCGGGCCCGTGGATGTTGGTGTAGGCCTGCCAGGGGAAGTTGCCCAGCTTGGCCTTCAGGCCTCCAATGATGCGCTGCCTCTGCTCGACAGGGTGGACTGGCTTCCCGCACACTGGGGAGGAGAAGATGGGTTCAGGGAGAGAAACATCAGTGCCCGTCAGCCCACCTCCCTCCATGGTCTGTCCCCTCCCCTTTGCCCCTCTTTTTGGTTTAGGACCCTTTCCTTTCTCCCCATCTTTCCACCCCAACCCTCTCCTCACCCCTCGTCTTTGGCATATTGTCAGTCATCTCTCCTCGTTCTTATTTATTCTTTCCTGGGGCTTTTCTTGCCCTTTTTATTTATTCTTGGTCTCCCATCTGCTCAGTGAAAAGTCCAGGACTGTCAGGACAGGGCCAGCTCTCTGGGTCCCTCTGCCCTTCTCCTGGGGCATCTCCTCTCCTTTCATCAGATGCCCCATGTCCGTCTTCAGCTTCAGGCTGGACTGTCTCTCTCTTGTCTATGCCACCCCTCCTCCAGGCCCTGCTTGGCTGCCAAGGTCACAGAGGACAGTGGAGGGCTTCCACTCACCTGGCAAACACCGAGGCATCTTCTCTCCTACCAGCTCGTTCTTCCAAATGCCCTGAGCCGTGCAGGTGTACAGCCCTGAGGGGAGAGGGGGCTGAGCTCAGGCTGGGGGAGTGTGGGCAGGGGCCAAGAGCACCAAAGCGAGGACAGAGTGGAGGAGGAACAAAGGGAAAGGCTGGAATACCTGCAGGTGGGATACTGAAAGTGTGTTTTTTGAAAAGCTTCATGTGTATGTTTTTGTTTTGATGCTAAATGGAAAAATCAGAATACTTAACTCATATTTGTTGTGATCCCTATGTGTGAAAGTTGACACAAAAACTGGAAGGAACTTATCAAGAAGATCTTATCATTATTGCATCTTGGTGCTGGGTAGTGGGTGATTATGGGAGTTATGTTTTATTGTTTTGTTTTTTGAGGGTGTTTGTTTGGCTCTGCTGTGCAAATCTTAGTTTCCCAACCATGGATTGAACCCAAGCCCTCAGCAATGAAAGCATGGCGTCCTAATTGCTGGACCATCAGGGAATTACCCGTAGCTATGTTTTCTGATTGTGGACGGTGTACCTTGCTTGACCTCAACATTTTATCGCATTGAAGCACCTTGGTGATGCTTTCAGATATGCATCATTACCCTCCTCCTAGACACAAGGAGGGCTTCCCTTGTGGCTCAGATGGTAAATAGCCAGCCTGCAGTGAAGGAGACCAGGGTTTGATCTCTGGGTCAAGAAGTACCCTGGAGAAGGGGAAGGCTACCCATTCCAGTATTCTTGCTTGGAGAATTCCATGGACAGAGGAGCCAGGCAGCCTACAGTCCATGAGGTCTCAGAGTCGGACTAACACTAGAATTGAGAAAACTGGGTTTAAATAATTTATACAAGGTCATAAAACTTCTAAGTGCCAGAACCAAGATGCAAATGGAGAGTTGTCTTACTTCAAAGTCCAGCTCTTAAATAATACCATATATAGCCTGTAAACATGGAGAAGGACATGGCAGCCCACTCCAGTATTCTTGCCTGGAGAATCCCATGGACAGAGAAGCCTGGCAGGCTACAGTCCATAGGGTCACAAAGAGTCAGACATGACTGAATGACTAACAACAGCAACAACAATAGCCTATAAACAAGATATTTGTTTCTTTTTTTGGCATGTTTTAAACCTACAAATCATGTGATTTCTTTCATTAAAAAGTTTTCAAGATACCCACTGATGAGTCTGAAAGTAATTTAGTAATGTAAAAAGTCACAACACAGCAACCTGAGAGGGGATGTGGGGAGAATGCCGAGGAAACCCACTGATAAACCTGTAGTGGGGGTCGGGGTGAGAGAGAGCTGTTTATGGGATTTGAGTCTTTCATTCTATCAGCTCAAATGTTTCCTCTTTCAACCTTATTAGAAGCCTCTTGGCACCCCTGAAGCCAGTGCCCAGGATAAATATCTTAATATTCCCTCCTTGGAGACTCTGTTCAAAGAAATTGCAGAAGATGTTTCAACAAGAGGGAGAAGACAGCCATTTACACGTGTGCCTACCTCGCTCAGACTCGCTTGTGCTGCCTTTGGTGTGCATCTTGTAGAAGGGCTCATGGCAGTAGTACTGGATACGCGCCTCGTAGGTGTTCACCCCCTCTCTGGTGGTGTAATTGAAGGCCCCGTTGAGCAGGCTTCGGGGCTGCCCGCAGTCCTTGACTTGGAGAGAACACAGGGCCATGTGAGAACTGAGAAGGACTGTACTGGAACTTCAGTGGGAGGGGTGGGAACCTGCTGAGAGCCTTCGGGAAATATGGTCATTGGGGGCTCTTACGATGCATGAGAATTGGATGGGATAAAACTCAGTTCTGGGCAGAGCCCCTCATCTGCAGAGATGAAGGCCGACTGGTTCCCAGTGGGCTGGAGCCTTCAAAGGACAAGTCAGGGGAATGGCTTTTGGGGGTGATGCTTAGGCCCGACCCTCTTCCCTTCTCCTGGGGGGGAGACAGATGCTTGAGTTGCAACTTACTCCTGCACCTGGGCATGGCACGGTGCCATGTGCCATCATCCTGGCAGACAGCTGTGAAGGACAGGAGTGCCTTGTTCCCCTGTTGGAGCAGAGGTGGAGCAGCCATTAGTACAAGGAGGCCCTGAGGCTCCCTCCTGCCCTCGCCCACAGGGGAGCAGTAAGGATGCAAAGTCAGCTCTCAGCCCTTGAACCTCAACACCTGTGGACGTGTCTCCTGGCTCTTCTTCCTAGCCGGTCCTCTCAAACCAGACTGACAGATGGGTGCACTGAGCCACCCAGCAGGAAGTCAGAGCTGGGGACTTGCCTGGTGGTGCAGTGGTTAAGAATCTGTCCTCCTGTGTAGGGGATGTGGGTTTGATCCTTGTTCAGTGAACTAAGACCCCACATGCTGGGGAGCAACTAAATTTGAATGCCACAAATACTGAGCCCACATGCTGACACAGCCAAATAAGTAAATAAATAAATAGTTTTTTTAAAAAAAATATCAGAGCTAGGGCTAGTTGTTATACCCAATAATCCCCTCTCTAGACTCTTGAGGGGATTTCAAGAGTTTCCACTGAGGTCCAGTTGAACCCCATAATTTTATTTTTGAAAATATTTATTTATTTATTATTATTTATTTTGGCTGCTTTGGGTTTTAGTTGTGGCACTCAGGATCTTCAATCTTCATTGTGGGATCTTTAGTTGAGGTATGTGGGGTCAGGTTTCCCGACTAGGAATCGAACCCAGGCCCCCTGCACTGGGAGTGCAGAAACTCAGACACTGGAATACCAGTGAAGTCCCTGAACTTCACAGTTTTAAATTAAAAACCAAACAAGCCACAAGCACAGTTGCACGTTCTCTGCATTGAAACAAAAGTCTCTGCCCTGAAGTAGGGCCGTGTTTCTTCCCTCTGGACTGCCCTGCCAGGTAAGCCCCCTATCACTCCATCGCCCCCAGGCTGCAGTCTCCTCAAGGCTAAGGGCCTTTCCTAAAATGCTAGTGCAGCCCAGCCACTTTCAAGGGGGCTCAAGATGCTGACATATGCTAGGTGCTGTCCTAGGCCAGCAGACGGCAGGGACAGGACAGGAGATGGTACCCGCCGAAATGAAAAGTAACTGGGCAACATGAATGAGTTTTATTAACACCAACAAATCATCTCAGATTGTTAGCCCTGGATCAGACTGCAAGAGAATGTGCATAAGAACTAGGATATCTGAGCAAAATGTAAATTATCATGTAATCGCTCAGTCATGTCCCTACTGTTTTGCAACCCCATGGACTATAGACCGTCAGCTTCCTCTGTCCATAGACTTTTCCAGGCAAGAATACTGGGGTGGGTTGCCATATCCTTCTCCAGGGGAATCTTCCCCACCCAGGGATTGAACCAGTGTCTCCTGCATTGCAGGTGGAATCTTTACTGCTGAGTCAAATAAAAAGTAAATAATGTGAGATAAACTGTGTGACTAGGTTTAAAGTTGATGATGTGAATGATAAGTAACAAGGTAAGGGTGCTGGGGGCATAGATGGGGCAGGTTGCAACCTGAACGGGGGGGAGGGGTGTGCCCAGGACCCCCAGTCCTTCCTGGACTAACGAGCAGTGATCTGGCTGACTCATCTCTATTCAAAGGGAAGCTCCACGAAACCTGTGTGAACATGTGCATTTCTTTTTACTATACTTCCCACATCCAGAACACTGCCTGCCACTGAATCAACACTTAAAATGTTTGTTGGGTGAATTCACCACAACAAACCGAAGGTCTCTTCTCTGATTCAGGGTGGATCTTCCGAGGGGACCTACTGGACAAAGATAGGATGTCCAGTCCCAGGTCCCTGGCCAGGGTAACTCCAATTGTATGGTTTATAAAAAATAGCATTAATTAATTAATTATTATTATTAATTGCCTTCACTGGTTCCTCACTGCTTTCGGTAGTTGTGGCGCACGGGCTTAGTTGCCCTGAGACATGTGGGATCTCAGTTCCCCAACCAGGGATCAAACCCATGCCCCCTGCACTAGAAGGTGGATTCTTAACCACTGGACCACCAGGCAGTCCCGAGAGTAGCATTTTAGTTTCCCAGCTTTTGTGAGATTGACCAGTGGAGCAAACCGCATTCTTTCCTGGGTCTGCAAAGCTCTGGACAGGGTGGTGGGTCTGGGGTAAGACCACCAGTGGACATAAACGGAGCCTCTTCTGATTGTCCGATTGGGAATGCTGCCCGATTCATGAATCTTTGAGTAAAGCTAGGTAGGTTTTAAAAACAAAAACCGAGAGCCCTGGAGCAAGAAGCAGGGGATTTGTTGCCGGTCTCTGCTGTACACAATCCCAGTGATGTTGAGTGAGTGAGGCCTCGCACTTCAACTCCACCCCCGCCTGTTTGGTTCCTCAATGCATAGTGAGTTATAGGGCGAGGTCCTGCAGTTCTTAGACTTGGCTGGGCATTAGAATCACCGAGTAACTGTAGGTAATCCTGACACCCATGCTCCCCTTCAGACCCATGGACTAGTCTCTAGCAGGGGACTGGACATCAGAATTTTGAAATCCTATTTCCAGTGTGCAGTCAAGTTGGAGCAGGCCGGGTAACCCTTCCAGCTCAAACATGCTTATGTTTCCATGTGGGGCTGAGCCTCCATCTTCCGTGTGAATTATGCTGGACTCTGGGTCAGCTCCCTCCCCTTGGCCCTGGCTCTTACCTCCACGAGCTCGTAGCCTTTTTTGCAGGTGGCGATGAAATAGTCCCGGTACTGGTATTGAGGCTGCAGGTCCTGAATGATGGTGAATGAGTCCAGGGTCTTGGGCTGGGGGCACTTGATGACTGTTAGAGAGACCAGAGGGCATGTTTATTTCCGAGCCACTGGCCTCCTTTCTACCTGCCTCATCCTGCCCCCTTTCTGGCCCGTGAGGGGCCCCGGGCAGCCTTACCTTCACTGGTGTAGTACAGCTTCCAGCCCCGGCTGTCCCCTGACTCGTCCGTGAAGAAGAGCAGGTCCACCAAGTTGCTTTGGGCATCAATGCGCTCGGGCCTTTGCTTTCCACAGAACTCACCGATGTTCCTCCCGCTGACATAGATCTGTGGAGGCGGGGGAACGGAGGGAGGGTCATGTCTCCAATTCAGATACAGGGCCAGGGTGGTGGTGCTGGTGGTGTGGATCCTGCTTGGTGTATGTTTTCAGCTGGAGGGTAGTAGGCCTCCCGAGGACCCACCGGCCAGGAGTGTGTGCTAAGTTGCTCAGTTGAGTCCAACTCTTTGCGACCTTATGGACGGTAGCCCACCAGGCTCCTCTGTCCATGGAGTTCTCCAGGCAAGAATACTGGAGTGGGTTGCCATGACCTCCTCCAGGGGATTTTCCTGACCCAGGGATTGAACCTGAATCTCTTACATCTCCTGCACTGGCAGATGGGTTCTTTACCACTAGAGCCACTTGGGAAGCCAGGTGTGTAGGACAACTCATGTGGGACATTGGCCATTTCTGCACCCATTGGCCAGACAGTCCAGTGGGGAGGAGGGATGAGAGGAGACGTGTGGGGATGGGGACGAGAGGATTTCTCTCTGGGGGTGGGTTGGCTGTACCTGCAGCTGGTCGTAGGGACAGTGTATTTGCTGGTGGTCATCAATTTCAAAAGGCTCCAGGAATTGAAGGTGGAGGGTGTGGCCTCGCTCTACTCGGATACTGTAGTTGCAGCGCAGGTCAGCGGGGTAGGGCCGGGGGTACTCCAAGCTGGAGATGTAGCCTGAGGGCTCCGTGAACAGCTCGCTGCTGCATTCGGCTGGGAGAGCAGAGCGGGAGCGGGAGCGGGTCACCCAGCGAGCCCCACCTTGCTCAGTCCCTGCCTCCTCTGAGACCACCCAGGCAAGACCTCACCCTGGCAGGAACGCCCATCCGGCTGGAGCTCATAGCCTGGACGGCAGGAGCAGAAATAGCCGCCGACGTAGTTGTGGCACAGGTGCTGGCACCGGGCCGGGGGGTCCTCCTCGACTGAGTTGAGCTGCAAGGCACATTCGTCCACGTCTGGAAGAGATTCCAGAAGGAAGGATTCAATTCCACAGAAGCCAGGGTGGGGGGCGGGGCAGGGACCTGTGGAGGCCCTGGTCTCAGCGAGGTCACTCATCAGAGGCTTAAGGACAAGGTTATCTCAGGCCCACCTGGAACTCCCGGCCCCTCTGACCCTTTCTGGGACCTGCTCAGTGGGGACAGGGCCCTGGTGGATAGCTCTCCTAGAAAAAGGTCTCTTGGGAAAAAACAAGAAGGCCAGGCTTCCCGAATCTTTGGATTCAAGAATCCCCTTTTCCGGCCCCCGTTCAGTATGAGCCCAGGAGCCCAGCACAGGCACCACTCACCCACGGCTTGGTAGTACGCCAGGAAGCCCTTGTAGAACATGATGGTGCCGTTCTCCTCGTTGGAGAAGTCCGAGTGGAAGGTCAGCAGCATCTTGTTCCCTTGGGACATGAATTCCTTCCTTCCTGGGGGGTTGCCCAGGGGAGAACCCAGCTGCCCACAGAACCTCCCCATGGTCTTCTTATCAGCAGAAATCTGTGGAGGAGGGACAGGCGGACAAGCTGTTGAGGGGACATGTCCCACATGGAAGGTTATGAAGGTCATCCTTCTCTTGTCCCAGAGAGGGGATCCCGCCCCGCTCCCGACCCCCCTGGATGGTCTCCAGTTGCTCTCTACCTGCTGGGCTCTGGCTGTTCCAACTTTCCCAGAGGCCTTTCCTCTGTCCTGCATCCCCACCGACTGACCTTGCACGTTATCCTATGTCTGGGACTCGGCCCTCCCTTTCTATGACCCCCAGCTATGACAAACCTAGACAGCATATTAGAAAGCAAAGACATCACTTTGCTAGAAAGGTACGTCTAGTCAAAGCTATGATGTAGTAGTCATGTATGGATGTGAGACTTGGATCATAAAGAAGGTTGAGCACTGAAAAACTGATGCTTTCAAATTGTGGTGCTGGAGAAGACTCTTGAGAGTCCCTTGGACAGCAAATAGATCAAACCAGTCAATCCTAAAGGAAATCCACTCTGATTGTTCACTAGAAGGACTCATGCTGAAGCTGAAGCTCCAATATTTTGGCTACCTGATATGAAGAGCTGACTCATGGAAATGGTCCTGATGCTGGGAAAGAGAGAAGGCAGGAGGAGAAGGGGATGACAGAGGATGAGATGGTTGGATGGCATCACTGACTCAATGGATGAATTCAAGCAAACTCTGAGACATGCTGAAGGACAGAGAAGCCTGGTGTGCTGCAGTCCATGGGTTTGCAAAGAGTCTGACACAACTTAGTGACTGAACAACAACATGTGTCAGACCTTTCTTTACCCCCATCTCTTCCCATGTCCACCTCACACTGGAATCCTGGTTGCCTTTACCTGGTTTCTATCATTCCTTCATCCCTAGAGGCTGGATGGTCGGCTTTATCCTCTGTCCTGTCCTTCACCTTGTCTTGGTCAACCCATTCCTGTCCAGCCATGACTCCTGATATTCAGCTGAATGTGAGCATCCGGGACCTGCCAGCTTAGAAGGCATCACTGAGATCCCTTTACCTCTTCCTTCACAGATTCCTTAACTCCTGCAAAGCAGAAGACGTCCCTCCTCCTATCTCATCCCCACTTTGCCTACCACCAGAAACCTCCCTACCAGCACTGCTGACATCTGAAGTCCTCTGGGCTGGGAAGATACGGCATTTTCATGGTATTCTTTTATACCCTCCAGGGGATCTCCTGGAAATAGTATTTATGGGTTGTGTGTAGGCTCTATCTGAATCCTGAATCAAGAACCTCATTTTAAATTTTTTTTTTATTTTTAGGCTGTGCTGTGCAGCATGTGGAATCCCTAACTTAGGTTAGTTCCTCAACCTAAGTTCCCCAGGAACCAAACCTGGGCCTCCTGCCTTGGGAGCACAGAGTCTTAGCCACTGGATCATTGGGGAAGTCTCCAGGAATCTCATTTTTATTGGATGTAGAAAGAGGGACTGGGACGACGCTCTTGGTCATGACAGAGGAGAGGGGACTGAGCCCACTGTCCTGGCTGGAGACCACCCTTGAGCCACCACCACACACATGCCGCTTCCCCACGTCCCTGTGTTCCTGGTGAGGAGGCAGCCACGGTGACACTCTCCATGGCAACAGGGAAACTGAGGCATGGAAGTTTCCAAAATCCTCCGGGCAAGTAAGCAGACAGGGAAGGTTTTTCTGACTCCTGTGGACAGTGCATTCCCCAAGAGCAGGGCCTGTCCCCTCCCTCTCTGTTTCTCCCCTCTGTGCTCCACGAGGGTCTCTCAGAGCAGTGGCCTCCCATCCTCGATACCTCTGGACTTCCAGAGCCCCACCTGGCCATCAGCTTTCACCGGCTTGGGGCTGTGTCCCCAGGCAGGGTGTCCTAGCCAGGCCGGTCAGAACCCGGGTCCCCTGGTTCCAGAGACACTCAGTCCTCCCTCTGCCCACCCCCCTAATCTGCCCCCTACCTTGACATAGTCATAGAGACAACCTTCCGAAGGCTCCAGGTCAAACTGCCAGAAGACAAGCTTCACCTTGTACCCCGTGGGTACTGTGATCACAGTGGTCCTCTCAAAATTGTTAGGGTAAGGCTTGGGGAACAACGGGGACATCACCTCCCCATAGAGCTTCTGAGGGGTGGGTGTGGCGCCTCCCACCCTGTAGAACAGGACTGGCAGCAGGAGGTATAAGAGCCACCTGCCAAAAGAAAAAAGGTGTCTGTAGGGCGGGAGGGGTGCAGACCCTTGTTGTTTGGTAGGGGATGGGATTGCCGTACCGCTGGGCATTTTCCTCTCGGTCCATTCTAGATCTCAGGGAGATGTCCTAGGGTGGGTGGGGAAGGTGCTGGGGGGAGGCTGGTCTCTGCAGCTGCTGCACTGGGTGCGCCTCCCCAGGCCAGTGTCCAGTCCAGAGGTCATCGTGCTGCCCCCACCTCTCTCCCCAGCCTCCTCCCTGCCCTGTTGCATCACTCTGCTCCCCTTCCAGGAATTGGGCTGGCTTGGGACCAGTAAACTGAGGGTGGGGGTTTCTAATCATGGTCTCTGAAATGGCTCCCACATGCTCAGCAAGGCCTCTGGGAGAGACCACCTATGGAAGAGTGTCTCAGGCACAGAGGCTGACTGTCTAGGCCGAGGGAGGGACCACCCCCCCGTGACCCCCACCTTGCTGCTCCCTGTGAGCTGGAGGAGGAAGGCAGTGCGGACTCACCTCCTGGGTCTGAGCCTCCTTTCTCCTTGGGAGGAGAGATGGGGCATGCATTTGCGAGCGTGCACGTGTGGGCACACTGGAGGGATAAGGTGTATGGGGAGGGTCAGGGTGCTCCCAGTTCCCTGAGTAAGTCTGGGACAGGAGGCCCCCAGTGCCCAGGATCGTCCCCTCTGGTGTCTCCCTCCCTCCTTGGTCCCCACCAGGCTTACTCACATTTCTCAAGGCCTGTTGTTGGATCCCTGACTCTTGTGACAGCGTCTTCATGCAGTCTGGGTGCAGAGAGAGCAGGGTCACGCAGAGGAGGGAAGGGGGAGGGAGGGACTGTGGAGGGGGAAGGGGTGACCATTCCGGGAGGAAGGTTGTAGGGAATGAACTATTTGCATAAACAAAACCAAAAAAGAAAAAAAAAAACAATTCTGTTTCGGTTTAGTTTTGGTTGTGAAATGCCTGATGGTGCTGCCACCTGCTGGCCTTCAGGGTAAGGGCTAGAGAAGGTTCTGCATTTTTAGGGACAGAAAGCCTTGGGTTGGAGGCCCAGATGTCCCTTTCTAAACCTGATGGGAATCCCGCCCCCCTTCCTCAGGGCCCTTTCTGGTGACTGCAGCTGAGTGTTCCGGGTTCCTACCCAAAGAGCAGTGGAAATTGCAGTTGAGGGGGTTTTGTGACCCTCTCTTCTCCTTTAACCCCAGTCCTTAGTTAGCCAGAAGCTCTGGTACAGGAATGACCAGGGTTCAGTGCCCAGGATAATGGGACAGGAGCAAGGATTAGAGACGGGGAGTGTAGGAGGGCACAGAGGGGAGAGAAGCTTGCTTGACCTGGGGTCCTGCCCTGCTTCCCTCAGCAATGACACTTAGAGGGAACTTACCTGAAGCTCTAGTAGTTAAAAATCCGTGTTTCCAATCCCTGGTCAGAGAACTAAGATCCCACATGCCATGTAGTGCAGCTAATAAAGAAATTTTAAAAAATGACAAGTAGTGACCCCAAAGCACCACTAGGGTCTGTTTTAAGACCCTCCCTGGACTTCCCTGGTAGTCCAGGGATTAAGACACCCAGCTTCCCAGGCAAGCAGCATGGTTTTGATCTCTGGTCAGGGTACTAAGATCCCAGCAAAAAAAAAGAAAAAGGCCCTTCCTCCCCCCTCAATGGACTCAGGCATGCTAATGAGCTTGTCCCAGAAGGTAATGGCACCCCACTCCAGTACTCTTGCCTGGAAAATCCCATGGACAGAGGAGCCAGGTAGGCTGCAGTCCATGGGGGTCACTGAGGGTCGGACACGATTGAGCGACTTCACTTTCACTTTTCACTTTCATGCATTGGAGAAGGAAATGGCAACCCACTCCAGTGTTCTTGCCTGGAGAATCCCAGGGACGGGGGAGCCTGGTGGGCTGCTGTCTATGGGGTTGCACAGAGTTGGACACAACTGAAGTGACTTAGCAGCAGTAGCAGCTTAGGGAAACAAGGGCAGCTGAGGATGGGATGGAGACATCCTTTTATCCTCAGCATCTGGTCCAGAGTGTGAACCCCTGAAGGTCTTGGCACCAGAGGCTGGGCAAACAGGCTGGCTGTGGACCACCAGTTGTGGATGTGACTGGTAATGGAAGTAAAGTCTGATGCTGTAAAGAACAATATTGCATAGGAACCTGGAATGTTAGGTCCAAAATCAAGGTAAATTGGAAATGGTCAAACAGGAGATGGGGCAAGAGTGAACACTGACATTTTAGGAATCAGTGAACTAAAATATTTAGAACAGGAATGGGAGAGTAGGAGGAGGAGTAAGTCAGATGACCATTGTATCTACAACAGTGGGCAAGATTCCCTTAGAAGAACTAGAGTAGCTCTCATAGTCAACGAAAGAGCCCAAAATGCAGTACTTGGGTGCAATCTCAAAAAAACACAGAATGCAAAGAAATAGAGGAAAACAATAGAATGGGAAAGACTAGAGATCTCTTCAAGAAAATTAGAGATACCAAGGGAATATTTCACACAAAAATGGGCACAATAAAGAATATGGTATGGACCTAACAAGCAGAAGATATTAAGAAGAGGTGGCAAGAATACACAGAAGAACTATACAAAAAAGATCTTTATGACCCAGATAACTACGATGGTGTGATCACTCGCCTAGAGCCAGACAACCTGGAATGGGAAGTCAAATGGGTCTTCGGAAGCATTACTACAAACAAAGCTAATGAAGGTGATGGAATTCCAGTTGAGCTCTTTCAAATCCTAAAAGATGATGCTGTGAAAGTGCTGCACTCAATATGCCAGCAAATTTGCCAAACTCAACAGTGGCCACAGGACTGGAAAAGGTCGGTTTTCATTCCAATCCCAAAGAAAGGCAATGCCAAAGAATGTTCAAACTACTGCACACTTGCACTCATCTCACATGCTAGCAAAGTAATTTTGAAAATTCTCCACGCTTGCTGCAATAGTATGTGAACCGAAAACTTCCAGATGTTCAAGCTGGATTTAGAAAAAGCAGAAGAACCAGAGATCAAATTGCCAACATCTGTTGGATCATAGAAAAAGCAAGAAAGTTCCAGAAAAACATCTATTTCTGCTTTATTGACTATGCCAAAGCCTTGAACTGTGTGGATCACCACAAACTGTGGAAAATTCTGAAAGAGATGGGAATACCAGACCACCTGACCTGCCTCCTGAGAAATCTGTAGGCAGGTCAAGAAGCAACAGTTAGAAATGGACATGAAACAAACTGGTTCCAAATTGGGAAAGGAGTATGTCAAGGCTGTATATTGTCACCCTGCTTACTTATTTAACTTATATGCAGAGTACATCATGTGAAATGAAGTACATTTCATTTTGGGCTGGATGAAGCACAAGCTGGAATCAAGATTGCCAGGAGAAATATCAATAACCTCAGATATGCAGATGACACCACCCTTAATGCAGAAAGCAAAGAGGAACTGAAGAGCTTCTTGATGAAAGTGAAAGAGGAGAGTGAAAAAGCTGGCTTAAAACTCAACATTCAAAAAACTAAAATCATGGCATCTGGTCCCATCACTTCATGGCAAATAGATGGGGAAATAATGGAAACAGTGACAGACTTTATTTTCTTGGGCTCTAAAATCACTGCAGATGGTGACTGCAGCCATGAAATTAAAGACACTTGCTTCTTTGAAGAAAAGCTATGGTTAACCTAGATAGCATATTAAAAAGCAAAGACATTACTTTGCCGACAAAGGTCCATCTTGTCAAGTGAAAGTCGCTCAGTCGTTTTCCAGTCTTTGAGACTCCATGGAATTCTCCAGGCCAGAAACCTGGAGTGGGTAGCCTTTCCCTTCTCCAGGGGATCTTCCCAACCCAGGGATCCAACCCAGGTCTTCCAAATTGCAGGCTGATTCTTTACCAACTGAGCTAACATGGAAGCCCATCTAGTCAAAGCTGTGGTTTTTGCAGTAGTCATGTATGGATGTGAGAGTTGTCCATGTAGTCCATGGGGTAGCTTAGAGTCCACAGAGTCAGACATGACTCAACGACTGAACTGAACTGAAGGTCATCACTAAATGTAGTCTGAGAGCAGGCACACAGAAGAGGCCAGGTGGGTCCTGGTTGGAGGGTTTCTCCAGCAGGCTTGTTTGTTGGAGCCGAGGAGTGGATGTGCTGGCAAGGCTGATCCATGACATGACCCACACACGGTCTGTGCCCTGTCAGGTGAGGAAGGACAAAAGATAGGGGAGAGGGTGAGGGCCAGATCAGGGGGCAAGAAAGAGGGGGCATCTAGGGACTTACCTGGGGGTCCAGTGGTTAAGACTTCACCTTCCAATGCAGGGGGCAAGGGTTTGAACCATGGTTGGGGAGCTAGGATCTCACATGCCTTGTGGTAAAAAAAACCCAAAACATAAAACAGAAGCAATATTGTAACAAAGTCAATAAAAACTTTAAAAATGGTCCACACACACAAAATCTTTAAAAAGAAAGAGTTGGCATCTTGTCTAGCAAATGCAAGTTAATATCTGGATGGCAGTGTGTGTGTGTGTTGTGTGTTCACCGTGAGGGTAGGATGGCAGATGTGCGCATAGAAGAGGTGGTTCAAGAAGGGAAGTCTTGGCAGAAGCTCTCCCATCTGTCTTAGGGGTTCTGTCCTGGGATCATGTAACATGACTGGACCTCATTAGCCCAGCCCCAGCCTGACCTGCACTCTGCCCAACCACACACAACAACCTTGACTTATACACAGTGTTACGCTTTCCTGGTGGATCAGCTGTAAAGAATCTGCCCCTGGTAGGAGACCCGAGTTCAATACCTGGTTTGGGAAGATCCCCTGGAGGAGGCAATGGCAACCCACTCCAGTTTTCCTGCCTGGAGAATTACATGGACAGAGGAGCCCGGCAGGCTATAGTTCATAGTGTCACAAACAGGTGGACATGACTGAATGACTTAACACTTTCAGTTCCTTCATATGTTGTGTTATACCCTTGACAGAAAGAAGAAATGGCCATGTGACGATTACTTATGAACTTGTTTTGAAACTAGTATTGAAGACACTGTTATATTGATCATGCCTTTTATGATTTGATTCTGGGGAGAAAAAAGTTTCTTAAGGTAATGTAAGTTTTTCCTCTGAGGAAATATTTATATCTATATAACTGTATGAGTTCAGTTCAGTCTCTCAGTCATGTCCGACTCTTTGCAACCCCGTGGACTGCAGCATGCCAGGCTTCCCTGTCCATCACCAACTCCTGGAGCTTGCTCAAACTCACGTCCATCGAATTGGTGATGCCATCCAACCATCTCTTCCTCTGTCGTCCCCTTCTCCTCCTGCCTTCAATCTTTCCCAGCATCAGGGCCTTTTCCAATGAGTCAGTTCTTCACATCAGGTGGTCAAAGTACTGGTGTTTCAGCCCCAGCATCAATCCTTGCAATGAATATTCAGGACTGATTTCCTTTAGGATTGACTGGTTTGATCTCCTTGAAGT
This sequence comes from Bos javanicus, assembly GCF_032452875.1. Lineage (NCBI taxonomy): Eukaryota > Metazoa > Chordata > Mammalia > Artiodactyla > Bovidae > Bos > Bos javanicus. The sequence continues at coordinate 103,821,167 of NC_083872.1, read as the reverse complement.
CCAAGGGACTCTCAAGAGTTTTCTCCAACACGACAGTTCAAAAGCATCAATTCTTCAGAGCTCAGCTTTCTTTATAGTCCAATTCTCACATCCATACATGACCACTGGAAAAACCATAGCTTTGACTAGATGGACATTTGTCAGCAGAGTAGTGTCTCTTCTTTTTAATATGCTCTGCTTTTAATGTCTCTGCTTTTTAATCTTTTAATATGCTGTTTAGATTTAACTATATACCTGTACCTATATCTGTATCTACCTCTATCTATATCTAGATATGTCTAGATCAGAATATATTGACACATACATATAGATTCCACTGTTTGCTAAATTTTATTGAGTATATATTAGTTTTATTTATCTATTTTGATGATTGAAAAAATGATACAAGTTTCTCCCTGCCAAGGCAAAAATATATATACCTAGATATAAAAATAAATAAGATAAATAAAATTAATATATGCTGATTAAATACAATTTAGCAAATAGTGGAGAATAGGGGGAAACAAAACAGACAAAATAACACTAAAGGTAACTCAGTTTAATATTTTGGGCATTTGGTACTGTGTATAGGTTTCAGCTGTCTGTGGCTCTGGAGTAACACCTGAGAAACGACTAAGACTAGGTTAGAAAGGCCATGTTTGACTAAAAAAACTGGGTTTCAAAAGTGGTGAACCTGAGGGAATTTCCTGGTGCTCCCGTGGTTAGAACTCTGGGCCTTCAATGCTATGGACCTGGGTTCAATCCCTGGCTGGGGAGCTAAGATCCCAAATTTCATGACTCAGCCAAAAAACTGAAAAAGCAAAACAACCAAAAATCCCAAATGGTGGACCTGAACCCTCATCTGTTGCTGGTGTTGCTGGTAAAACGGTGCAGTCGCCGTGGGAAACAGCATGGCAGAGCCTCAAAGAGTTACACAGAGTTAGGACATGTGTGTGTGTGTGTGTGCGCGCGCGCGCGCCTGTGTGTACTCAGTCGTGTCCGACTCTTTGCAACCCCATGGACTGTAGTGCCCCAGGCTCCTCTATCCATGCAATTCTCCAGGCAAGAATACTGGAGTGAGTTGCCATTTCATCCTCCAGGGGATCTCCCCATCTTATAGATCGCATCCTTGTTTCCTGTGTCTCTGGCATTGCAGATGGATTCTTTACTGCTGAGCTACCGGGGATGTGAACCAGCAATTCCAGTAGAGAACTGAAGACTCTTAAAATAGAAATTTGTACAGGAATGCTCACTGCAGCAATATCCATAAAAAGCAAATAGTGAAAATGATCCAAATATCAACCCATCGCTGAATGCGTAAACAAAATGTATTTCACCCACACAGTGGAATTCTATTCAGATGTGAAAAGAAATGGAGTACTGACACCCATTACAGCGCGGGTGAACCTGGAAAGCATCACACTAACTGCGTGAAGCCAGGCACAAAAGCCATTATAGGATTCCCTTGAGATGCCATGTCCAGAACAGGCAAGTCCACAGGGATAGAAAGTGGTTAGTGGTTGCCAGAGGACTGGGAGAAGGTAGAGTTGGAGTCTCTTTTGGGGATGATGGAAATGTTCTAGAATAAGTGCTAATGGTTGCACAAATCGTGAACATGCTAAAATGACTGAATTGTGCACTTTAGTGATTTTTATGTTATATGAACTTTACATTACACACACACAAAATGCTTTAAAACAATGCTAGGCTTTCAGGCACTATAGCATCAAGGTAGGGAGATATTTGGGGGAAGAGAGCCTGTCTGTGTATCCTTAAAGCAGACCATGTCAATAGAGGGTTTTCTCTTATTTCAGCTCATCTGTTCCTGTTCCTCTTTCATTTTCCATCTGGTTAACTTCCCTCTGGCTTTTCCTTTCCGGGTTATCCCTTGACCCTCAAGAAGAAGGGGTGTGCTCCTTGCTTCTCCTTTTCTGGGCCTTCTTGGTTCCCCTTTCCTTCCTCACTTTCTCCCTCTCCTTCCCCCTTTCTATTCTAAGGCTGTCAGGCACCCACAGGCCCATTCGCAGCTGAGGCCCTTCTGGTCAGGAAACTAAGATCCCACAAGCTACATGCTGTGGCCAATGTATATATATAATTTATATATTTTTAATTGAATGAAAAATGTCAAATTTAAAACATTGTGACTATTATGCAACACACACACACACACCCCACAGTATTTATATTCTCGTGGCCTTGAATGCCTTAGGAAGAATACCCAGGAATAGAGAAGAGGGAAGGATGTGAGACCCTCAGAGAGGTTAAATAACTTTCCAAAAATCACACAGCTAGAAGCAGCTACTAAATGGTCTGAACTCACTGGTGCACTCATGTAGTCATTCATTCCTCAGATACTCACAGAACTTACTTCTTTTATCTAAAAAATATTATGTTATTGATGTATAATTGATTTATAATGTTGTGTTAATTTCTGCTGTACAGCACAGTAATTCAGTTTTATATATATATTCTTTTTCATATTCTTTTCCGTGACAGTATGACAGGATATTGAATATAGTTCCCTGTGCCACACCTTAGGACCTTGTTGTTTATCCACTGAGCACTGTACTTGATTGCAAGAAACCGAAATCAACTCTGGTAGATTGTAGCAGAAGAGGGATTTATTAAAGGGGTCCTGGGATGCTTTTAGAAGTGCCAGGAGAGCTGGGGAGCCAGGTGTGGACACGTCACAGCAGGAGCAGTGGACACAGTGTGGCTGCCACTGTCCCTGCCATGTCCTGGTCACTTCACCTTGCGAGGCTCACCCACTGGGGCAGGCTGCTGGGTGCTGCCTGCAAGCCCCAGCTCCTCCTCCATCTTAGGGTGGCTACCACTGTCCCCAGAGGTTCTGTAGGGCCTGCTTCTTGGCGTTACTGCTTCTGGACTCAAAGTCTAGACAGTGTCTCTGATGAACAGAGCCTGAGTGTATGGCTTCCTCCAGAGCTGACAGACTGCTGAGGGACCTGCTTCCTGCATGTGCATCTTCTCTCCTGGGAAATGGGCTCTGTTCTCAAGTCTCACAATGAGGAGCTCCCCAAATGTGGTAAAGATGTTTCGATGTTGGGCAGCCAGGGGAACACCTAAAGGTCCTTCTTCCATCAACTGCGTGAATGATGCAGCTAGACATGGAGCATGCAAAGGTGAGTCACACCTAGAACCTGCCTGCAGACACCTCACAGACTCAGAATTCCCTTCCTTTCAACTTGTAGTTATTTGCTACCACAGTTTGCAAAGCCCTCTCACTCTTTGTTTCTTTAGGTCGTTCTGACAGACAGGCCGTGTAAGGTAGACAGAACTGACATTCTCTCTATTTCATCCTTGAAGAAGCCAAGAAGTTCGATGATGAGCCCAAGGTCCCTCTGCTGGTGAGTGGCAGAGTGGAGACTTGGCCTGTCCTCTGATTCCAAGCCCAGTGTCAGCCGGAAGCAAGACATGATCACAAATATCATGCTTCATTGGTTCCTGGGCATGTGGCTTTCCCTCTGTATTTTTTTTTTTTTTTAATGTGAACAGAACCAGCCCTCTTTATTTTTAACTTTTCATCACACACATTTTCAAACACACACTGAAAAAATAATATAATAAACTCCCACTACCCACCATTTCAATAATTATAACTGAAAGGTTGCTGCTACGAGATGTGAATGATGCTGGAAATCTTGGCCTCTGGAGAGGAGGAATTCAATCCGGGGCTAGGGATAAGGCTTGATCACTCAGAACTTTTTGTGTAATAAAGTTTTATTAAAGTATAGAAGAGACAGAGAAAGCTTCTGACACAGGCATCAGAAGGGGACAGAAAGAGTGTCCCCTTGCTTGTTTTTAGCAAGGAGTTATATACCTATTAGCAAGCTGCTAATTAGAGAAAGGAAATGCCTCAAAACTGAGAAAGTCACACCAGGCCCCTCACCCACAACATGCATTTTGAGATAGCTTGGCACAAGATGAGTCATCCCTGGGCTATAAAACATTTGACATGAATCTTGAAGACAGGCAGATTTCCAAGCAAGTACATAGTTCATTAACATAGCTTAAGAAAACATTTTGATAAGAAAAACGCAGTGGTTAGCTCAAGGATTGAGAGAAAGTTAAGTTCCAGGGGAACCAGGTGTCGCCATGACAACACAAGATTAGAAGAAAAAAAACTAATGCCTGCCACTTGGAGTTTTATTTCCTCTTGCCACTTGGGGACCTCTGGCCTCCCTACCAAGGATATTAATGCTCTCATTTTCCCATTTTCTCTTAGGAGAATTATATTGCCAAGGGAAAGGGGCGGTGTTCTCATTCCATAACTGCTTCTGAGCTGGTAAGGGGTGTTGTCCCTAAATTATTGAGGCAACATATCCTCCTATGGGGCTTCCCTCATAGCTCAGTTGGTAAAGAATCTGCCTGCAATGCAGCAGACCTGGGTTCGATTCCTGGGTCGGGATGATCCCCTGGAGAAGGAAATGGTAACCCATTCCAGTATTGTTGCCTGGAGAATCCCATGGACAGAGGAGCCTGGCAGGCTACAGTCCATGGGGTTGCAAGAGTCAGACACGACTTAGCAACTAAAGAGATACTCCTAAGCTGTCTATTGAGGGTCTCTGATTCAGGGACCCAAAGTAATAGTTGGAGGAGGCTGTGGCACTCGCAGGAGACTGAATAACCATAACTTTATGCAGCTAGAAACAAATCCAGCTACACAGTTACAGGTGCAGGGAGCAAACAGCAAAAACAGAATGATCAGCAAAGTTAAAAGTCACATTATGTCCATAAAGGTACAAAGGGTCACACCAGTCCATTTTAGGACTGTTAGATGTCATTAGATTAAGAAGAGATATCACATATGATTGTTGTTGGCAAAGGTAGTCGTGGACTTGGAAAAAGTCCTTTCCCTGGTGTGGAGATGTCTACCACGGGAAACCTTCCATTGATGAGGAGGGGAGCACTCTGCAGACCCAGCAATTGGACAGATTGTGGAATGAGGTGTAGGAATGAGCCCAGGACAGGAAGGCGTTGTCTGGAGGGTCAAACGGCAAACTCAGGATTTTTGGAATCAGCAAAAGCAGGCCCACATAGATTACGAGACCCATCTATTGCAGGAAGGGGGACCCCTTCCAGGGCCCAAAACTGGGCTGTTGTCTAACACACGGAAATGAATTTTCTGAGGAGACACATGTGCTGACAAAGCAAGAGATTTTATTGGGAAAGGGCACAGGGATGGAGAGCAGTAGGGTAAGGGAACCCAGGAGAACTGCTCTGCCGCGTGGCTCGCAGTCTCGGGTTTTATGGTGATGGGATTAGTTTCCGGGTGGTCTTTGGCCAATCATTCTAATTCGGAGTCTTTCCTGGTGGCGCACACATGGCTCAGCCAAGATGGTTGCTAGCGAGAGGGATTTTGGGAAGTGGACGGACACGCGGTGTCTCCTTTCAACCCTTCCTGAACTCTTCCGGTTGGTGGTGGCTGATTAGTTCTGTATTCCTTATCAGGATCTCCTGTCATAAAACAACTCATGCAAATGGTTACTATGGTGCCTGGCCAGGGTGGGCGGTTTCAATCAGTGTGCTTCCCCTAACACATCTGGTAAAGGCCTTCCCAGAGAGGCTTGAGAGATTGCCCCCCCAGGTCCCAATGTCTTTATTATCAGAATCTTGGTTCCTGGCTCAAACAGCATTGTTTGACTCAGAGGCTGGAGTCAAACAGAGTTCCTGTAACGTCTGTTGAAAAGGTAAAAGTTGAGTTACATAGTTAGTTAATTCCAAGGCTTTAGGAAAACTCTGGGTGTAAGCCTTTAAGAATTTTTCATTGAGCCTTTTCAGGAATTATTAATCTTCCATCCTCAGACTGTATCCTTCCTTTTCCATTAATCTTTGTTCCTCTTTTCTTTATCTTTTTAATTCTTCTTCTGTATATTGAGATTCTTCCTGTTCAACCAGACCTGTCCAGAACAAGGGTATCTGTAGTGAAAGGGGTTCCTTCGTAAAGGAGTTCAAAAGGGATTCAGCAGTTAGCCAGCTGATTACCCGGATTTACTTCCATCCCATTTGTGCCCTTTGCAATGCAGAACAGCTACTTTCTTAGGCCATCAAAAGTCTTTCAATCTCTTTGAAATGTTTAATAGGTTCTCATGTTGCTTTTATTCCATATTGCAGCAGGAGCATGTAAAGTCAAATAAGCAAATGGAGTCAGTGTAAATATTTACTCGCTAACCTTTGCTTAACTCTAGAGCTCCGGTCACAGCCACAAGCTCCGCTAACTGAACATTCATCCCTGGGAGGCGGGGTGGGGGGAAAGAGACTTTTCTTCTAAAACCTGTTCAACTATCACCATAGCATAACTTGTTTTCCATTTCCCATCCTGCACAAAGGAACTGTCATCCAAACATTAACTTTAGAGTTTGAGATTTCACTCACGTCAGAAGTCAGCACAGTGAGACTTCGCCCATTAATAAACTTAAGAGCTTTAGGCATTAGCAAAACAATAGTAGCAATTACCCTTAAGCAATGTGGCCAAAGCCTTTTTCTCCCCAGTAACTCTCATCCTGTGGAACCTGCAGAAGAGCAGCTTGAAGAGCCTTAAAAGCCTTTTGAGTCTCTGGAGACCAAACCAGCTTGTTGGTTTGGGCCTGCTGAGTTTCAGTTGTAAGTTTATATAAAGGGTGGACAAGTTCCCCATAACCCAGAATCCAAATGTGGCAACAGCCTGTGATGCCCCCCAATACTCTAAGTTGTCTTAAAGTCATAGGTTGTTGATGATTAATATAGGCTTAATTCTCTTGGGGCCTATGGCCATCGTCCCTTCTAGAAAAGAAAGCATCTTTCACATCAATGACTGAAGAATATTTGGCTCATTTAGGAATTTCAGACAATGCAGTATAAAGATTAGGCACCTCGAGGTGTAAAGGAACCACAGCCCCATTTGTTATTGTGACTCTTGAACTAATCTCCATTTATCATTTGACATTTTTATACCCAAGATAAAAGCATGGCATGGACTGTTACAGGGAATTAATTGTCCCTGCTCCTTTAAATTCTCAGCGGTGGGTTGTAACCCTTTCTTCATCTTGGGTTTCAGTGACTACTGCTTTTGATGTGGAAATAGGTGAGGGTCTTTGGGCTTGACAATGACAGGAATAGCAGTCTGTGCTTGACCCACAGTTCTTCCATCAGCCCATTCTCTAGGATTTACATTTTGTCCAATTAATGGGAGAGAAAAAGAGGGCTCCATATTCATGAAAACAGAGGCATGGAGCTTGCTCAGTATATCCTTCTCCAAAGGGGTGAGGGACACTCTGGCACAATCAGAAATTTGTGTGGAAACAGCAGAGTTTCAGTTGCAGCTTAGAGGACAACTGAAATAATAATGTTTGGCTCTTCCAGACAGCCCCATTACAGTAGTGGATCAGGGAGAAAGTGGGCCAGGGGCTTCAGTAAGCATGGAGTAAGTTGCCCCAGTGTCTAAAAGGAAATCGACTGATTTGCGCTTCCCCTCATCCCGACCCCAGCCCCACACCCCCAGTTATTAATACTTGTGGTTCCTCATGTGTAATTAGGATAGGAGCTTGTGTGGGGACCACCGGGCACCTTCAGTCCTGATTGTCTTTCGAGTCTGACCCCTGGGGCCCATGCCTCAGAGGGCAGTCTCCTCTCCAGTGTGGCCCATTGAAGACCTGACATGGAGCTGGGGCGACTTAGACACCTGAGAGCAACCTCACTTGAGAGGCCCCTCCTTTCCACAGTAATAGCAAGTCCATCCCTTTTCACCTGGGTCCCTCTGGGCATTTTCCTCTGGCTGTTTTAGAGCAGATCTGAGAGCCATTGCCCAGGCTTCAGTCTTTCCTGGTCTTTTTCTGCCTCTTCTCCTCCTCCTACCTGCCATAACAAACTGTCTGAGCCACTTGCAACAGGTTATCAAAGGCTGATTTGGTTCATACGCCTGTTTTAGGAGCTTAGTGGATATCTGGAGCCAGCTGACTGAGAAGTCTCTCTTTAACATCATTCTTCCCTTTGCAATTTAGAGGTCAATCTCAGTGAATCTGTGAAGGGCTTCCTGCAGTCTATCTAGGAATTTACCAGGAGCTTCCTTTTTTCCCTGTTCTGTGTTAGTCAATTTGGCAAAAAGTCTTAGCGTGCACCCACTTGAGTCCTGACAAGAACACATCTGACAAAGTGACTCTGGTCCCCATCTTTCTTTAGCCATGTTATAATCCCAGTCTGACTCTGTTCTGTTTTGGGGACCGTCTGATTCCCAGTAGAGAAGGTGGCTGTCTTGCCCTCTCCTTTTTCTGCTGATTCATTACCAAGCCATTTATCTCCATAGGCAACAGCTTTTCCTCCAAACTCAAGTTTTGGAGTTGGGAGTTAGTGTCTGTACCAAGACACAGATTATGTCTCTCCAGGTAAGGTCATAAAGTAAAGTTAATTCCATAAAGGCGTCTATATACTTTTTGGATCCTCTAAACAGTCTCAACTGCAATTGGAACTGTTTGAATTTCTACTGAGACTGAGGCAACCCCTCCTGGAAGGGTGTCCTGACTCTCAACTTGCTTAGTTAGGAGCCCCAGAAATGGGCAAAGTAAGAGGACAGGAGGGAGCTGAAGATTTCACGCCCAAATCTGCACCCTTAAGACACAAGTCTGGCGTGTCTTGCAGAGAGAAAGAGCAATACATATGGCACTTCTGCCCATTTTTCTTGTTTTTTTACAGAGCCAGGCTAACTGTAAAACAGTTATTATAATTAAGAGACCCTTCAACTGGCCAGCATCCCCCATCTTCCAAAGGATACTGTGACCATTCACTATCGCAGAACATAAGGCATGTCTTTTTAAACTCTGGAGATCTAATTTGTTCCAGTTTTTTAAAAAATACATTTTAAAGCGGGTGGTTCTGGAACTGCTAGCTCCCATCTGTAAGAGAGAAAAAAGTGGCATCTACAGCCTTGCCTTTTTTTTTTCCACTGGAGACATCCCTCCCTGCTCTAGATGGGGGTGGAGACTGACTGTACCCTGAAGCTTTCCTTCCCTGTCAGATTTAGTCTGTCCCTTACCGACACAGGCTCCTTCCTCGTCCCTCCTGGTTCTACCACCAAGGTGGGGTGGAGATGCACAGGGGTAGACCTGATGGCATCCAAGACTGAAGTCCAGTTCCTCACCATTAAAACCTTTGCCTGATTTTTTTTTTTTTCTTTCTCTGATGCCACCTGGCGTGCAACAGAGTAGCCTTCCAGAATGCCTCCCAAGCTAGGACCCCTAGGGGGAAGCATCTGTCCTCCGTGTGCAGGTGCACATTCCTGAGCTCAGTCCTGACTGCAGTAGAAGTGGTGAGTCATAAGGGAGTGAACAACAGCCAGGATGTCCCTTCTGAGTGTCACCATATCAGTGTATGTGATAGCAAAAGAGGCGATGATGGCCAGCCAGCGAGAAAAAAGTGATTTTTGTCCTCAAGCTATTAAGGCCAATCCTTCTAGTTCATTCCACAGATTCCACAGAAAGAATACTTAAGGAGTTGAGAGAAAAGCCACCAGAGAGCCTCCTCTGGTCCACTAAGAGCTAGTGCTATCAAAGGAAGAAGCCCATTGCACTTCCAAACCGACCAGACCCTGGGATTCTCGATCTGTGTCCTCAAAACCCCATGATCACCAGCAGTGATTCTATCCACATAGATTGGAGGGACAGCCATGGCAAAGATTCACTTTTAGGTCACAGGTCCCCTAGGCAGGCAGCCAAAAGAGTGACCTCTAGCCTGAGAGATGTTCCTGGAGCTAGAATTCCACCTCGTTCCTTATTATGTTCTTGTAACTTATGGTTCCTAGCAAGGCCAGGTGCTTCCAAAGTTGGGATCTAAGTAAAAGTGCATAGTAAGAGTGGATCACAAGTCCCTTGAAAGTCTATAATTTGACAGATTAGGTTAGTACTTCTAATTCCCAGGCAGTTATGAAATGGTCAAAGAGACCAGAAAGTTTGACCAAGAAAGGAGGGTTCCATCCACACGCTTCATTCATCTCTGGCTGCTCCCCCAGAGGAGTCATTGGGTGCCTCTTGACATTAGCAGGTCAGTATATCCCCCAATGATTCTGCCATAAACCATATGAGGTTGCCATGGAACCGCAGATTAGGACACAACTCCTGCTTCACACTTGTTTGTGCATTTCTTTCAATCAGTCACACACACAGGCACACTGTACAGTTAGCAAAGTAAAGCAGAAAACGTGTTTACTAGGAGAACAAAGAACTAGAGCTCTGAATGTCTTTACCTTGTCCTGAAACCAGACGAGACCCCAAGATGAAAGGTTGCTGCTAGGAGCCGTGAACAAAGCCAGGATTCTTGGCCTCTGGAGGAGAGCATTTCGATCCAGGGCTATTTCCTCCTGCTGTTGGGGACCTCTGGCCTCCCTACAAAGGCGATTAACACTCTAATAACCTATGGCCAATTTTGTTTCATTGATAATCCCCACTCACCCAATCTTCATCCCTAGTATTTTAATTTAATTTAATTTAATTTAATTTTCCAGAACGTCCTTGACCAGGGATTGAATTCATGCCCCCTGAAGTGGAAGCAATGAGTCTTAACCACTGGACCACTGAGAAAGTCCCATGTTCATCCCCAGTGTCTTAAAACAAATAGAATTCCCTGAAAAATGGGACTCTAAACTTAACGATCATACACACCACATACTGTTTCTCTTTCATCACCTCACCAAGACACTAGATATGGTATGGCATCATTTTATGCCAGTTTGAAGTAGCACAACAAAAACATCAACAAAGTCTCAGTTTAGATGCTAATTACAAATTATTTTTTAAATATCAAGAATTGTGTCATTATTAAAAGTTGAATAATTTCTGAGTTGGTGAGCAAGTAAGTCTCTTTATATTTTGGTCACCACAGCTGCTCAACAGAAATGCCGACCCAACTTCATCATCATTCCACTTGTATGGTTTGGAATGGAATAATTTTCGTGACTATTTTTCAGATTTACACTTGCCATTATTTTAATGTAAAACTGTTTTTAATAGCTCAAACAGTCCACCAAGTATTGACATTTATATTTAAAAACTCTCTCCGAGGGACTTCCCAGGCAGTCCAGTGATTAAGACTTCGCCTTCCAGGGAAGGAGCGTAGGTTCCATCCCTGGTTGAGGAGCTAAGATTCCAAATGCATTGTGGCTAAAAAAACCAAACCATAAAACAGAAGCAATATTGTAACAAATTCAATAAAGACTTAAAAAGTGGTCCACATCAAAACAAAAAAACCAAATGAACAAAAAAACACAGCTCACTGCCATGTCAATAACTCTGGAATAGATGTTAATGTGATAAATTGCTCTGAAGAAGGCCAAACCCCACAATATCCAGCATTGTTTGTTTAGAACACTTCTGAATTTGAATGCATCTTGGAATCAATGATATGGGACAGTTTATTTGGCAACTTAAAAAATTCCTAGGGGTATGTCAAATAAGGGGGCATTTTCAGTGGATGAAGTTGCATTTTCATTGGAATGCAGTCCCTAAGACAGGGGTAGAAAGTGACAAAGGACAGGAGGAGAGCTGGGGGAGTCAGGGAGGCTCTGATGAGGAGGTGAACAGGTCCACCACCCCTTGTTCCCTTATTTGAAGCTCTAAATTCCAAAAGGCTCTGGAATCAAAGTGTTTCATTTTTGTTTTTTTTCCCCCATGTTTGGCACCAAAACCTAACCTAAACTGACTTAAAGTAATTTATAAATAGAATATGTAATGATAACTAATTGGTAACTTAATTCTACATATTGTGAGGATCAATCTGTTTAGCTGCAGAGATATTAATGTTTGATGATGGAGCATTATTCCAGCCCCTTGGGAGGAAGCGCAGGAGGAGATGTTAGCTATTGGGTCTCTATACCCGGGGGAGTCTTTTTTGGGGGGGGCATGTTTTGAGGCATGGGGAATCTTAGTTCCCCGACCAGTGATTGAACCTGAGTTCTCAGCAATGAGACCTGGGGACCCTACAATGAACTGCCAAGGAATTCCCTGCACTGGTTTTTCCAAAAGCCACAAAATCTTGAGTTTTGAAGCATATGTGGACCTAAGGGTTATGGGTAAAGGACACTGGATTGTATCTGAATCTCACCTTGGTGGGTGGATATAATTTAGATGTGTAGTGAAGTGGAGGGGATTTCAGGAAGAGGAAAAAGCATCATTTCCTGGATGGATCTCAGTGTTAAGTCAGTATCCAGTGTCCAGATCTCAATGTAAGTCAGTATCCAGCAACTACATTTGCTTTAAAGGCGGAGATGGCCTGCATTTCTTTCTTTCTTTTTGTATTTCTAATTCTGTGTACTTTTCTTTTTTGGGAAAACTATTTATTTTATTTGTGTATTATTTATTTCCTTGGCTGCTCGGGGTCCTGACTGTGGCAGGCAGGGTCTTCCATCTTTTGAGGCATGCAGGATATTTCATGTGGCATGCGAACTCTTAGTTGTGGCATGTGGGGCAGTTCTCTGCCAAGGTATGGAACCCAGACACCCTGAATTGGGATCGAGATCCCAGGGAGATGTTCTAGGGGTGGGTGTGGTGGGTGAAAGGGGCGGCTGCTCTATGCAGCCACTGAACTGGGGGCTCCTCCCTGGGGCGGTGTCCAGTCCAGAGGTCATCACACTCCACCCACCTCTCTCCCCAGCCTCCTCCCTGCTCTGTCCCCTCACTCCGTCCCCTTCGGGGATTGGGCTGGCTTGGGACCAGTTAACTGAAGGTAAGGGTCTCCAGTCATGGTCTCTGAAAGGGCTCCCATGTACTCAGCAAGGCCTCTGGGAGAGACCACCTGTGGAAGAGGGTCTCAGGCACAGAGGCTGACCCTCCAGGCCGAGGGACCTCCCGCCCCCACCTTGCTGCTCCCTATGAGCTGGAGGAGGAAGGCAGTGTGGCCTCACCTCCTGAGTCTGAGTCTCCTTTGTCCCTGGGAAAAGGGATGGGGCAAGCGTTTGTGAGTGTGCATGTGTGTGCACACGGGAGGAATAAGGTGTATGGGGAGGGGCAGGGTGCTCCCACCTCCCTGAGTAAGTCTGGGCACAGTGGTCCTCCCGTGCCCAGGATTCTTCCCTCTGGTGTCTCCCTCCCTCCTTGGTCCCCATCAGGCTTACTCACATTTCTCAAGGCCTGTTGTTGGATCCCTGACCCTCGTGACAAGGTCTTCATCCACTCTGCATCCAGGGAGAGCAGGGTCATGCAGAGGAGGGAAGGGGGAGGGACGGACTTTGGAGAAGGAAGGGGGAACCATTCTGGAAGGAAGACTGTAGGGAATGAACTATTTGCATACAGAAACCCCCCCCAAAATTTTCCCCGTTTAATTTAGTTTTGAAATCCCTGATTGTGCTGCCACCTGCTGGCCCACAGAGGGAAGGGCTAGAGATGCTTCCGCATTTTTAGGAACAGAAAAGCCTTGGGCTGGAGGCCCGAATGTCCCTTTCTAAATCTGATGGGTATCCCCCTCTTCCTCAAGGCCCTTTCTGGTGACTGCGGCTGTGTTCAGGGTTCAGGCTATGTTCAGGGTTCCTACCCAAAGAGCAGTGGAAATGGCAGTCTCTTCTCCCTTAATCCCATTCTCCCTGTCCTTAGTCTGCCAGCAGCTGTGGTCCAGGAATGACCAGGGTTCAATGCCCAGGATAATGGGACAGGAACAGGGCTAGAGACCGGGAGTGCGGGGAGTACAGGAGGGCGCAGAGGAGAGAGAAACTTGGTTGACCTGGGGCCCTGCTCTGCTTCCCTCAGCAATGACAAGTTGAGGAAACTTACCTGGTGGTATAGTGGCTAAAAATCCATGTTTCCAATGCAGAGGGAACAGGTTTGATCCCTGGTCAGGGAACTAAGATCCCACATGTCATGTGGTGCTTCTAATAAAGAAATTTAAAAAAATGACATGTTGAACAGGGACTGCCATGATCCCAAAGCACCACTGCTGCTGCTGCTAAGTTGCTTCAGTCGTGTCCGACTCTGTGTGTCCCCATAGACGGCAGCCCACCAGGCTCCCCCGTCCCTGGGATTCTCCAGGCAAGAACACTGGAGTGGGTTGCCATTTCCTTCTCCAATGCATGAACGTGAAAAGTGAAAGTGAAATCGCTCAGTTGTGTCTGACTCTTAGCAACCTCATGGACTGCAGCCTACCAGATTCCTCTGTCCATGGGATTTTTCAGGCAAGAGTACTGGAGTGGGGTGCCATTGCCTTCTCCGATATATACAAAATATTCTTTTCCATTTTTCTCTCCTTCCTCCCTGCCTCCCTCCCTCCCTTCCTTCCTATTTACTTATTAACATATAGGTTTTGACAACAGGGTGTATGGTATGTAATTTTTGTGTGCTCTGTTCACTACTGCTTAATGTCTAGCGCTCAATGAATATTTGTAGAATGAAAGCACCACTAGAGTCTATCTTAAGACAGGACTTCCCTGGTGGTCCAGTAAGAAAAGGCAAAGAGACATGACACTGAAAGATGAACTTCCCAGGTCGGTACGTGCCCAACATGCTACTGGAGAAGAGCGAATGGACAGCTCCAGAAGGAATAAGAGGAAGAGCCAAAGTGGAAACAGTGTCCAGTTGTGGATGTGACTGGTGGTGAAAGTAAAGTTCAATGGTGTAAGCAACAATATTGCACAGGAACCTGGAATGTTAGTTCCATGAATCAAGGTAAATTCAGTTCAGTTCAGCTGCTTAGTCGTGTCCGGCTCTTTGCCACCCCATGAACGCAGCGCGCCAGGCCTCCCTGTCCATCACCAACTCCTGGAGTTCACCCAAACCCATGTCCATTGAGTCGATGGTGCCATCCAACCATCTCATCCTCTGTCGTCCCCTTCTCCTCCTGCCCTCAATCTTTCCCAATATCAGAGTCTTTTCAAATGAGTCAGCTCTTCACATCAGGTGGCCAAAATATTGGAGTTTCAGCTTCAACATCAGTCCTACCAATGAACACCCAGGATGATCTCCTCTAGGATGGACTGGTTGGATCTCCTTGCAGTCCAAGGGACTCTCAAGAGTCCTCTCCAACACCACAGTTCAAAAGCATCAATTCTTCGGCACTCAGCTTTCTTTATAGTGCAACTCTCACATCCATACATGACCACTGGAAAAACCATAGCCTTGACTAGCAGACCTTTGTTGACAAAGTAATATCTCTGCTTTTCAATATGCTATCTAGGTTGGTCATAACTTTCCTTTCAAGGAGTAAGCGTCTTTTAATTTCATGGCTGCAATCACCATCTGTAGTGAGTCTGGAGCCCCCCAAAATAAAGTCAGCCACTGTTTCCACTGTTTCCCCATCTATTTGCCATGAAGTGGTGGCCATGATGCCGGATGCCATGATCTTGGTTTTCTGAATGTTGAGCTTTAAGCCAACTTTTCACTCTCCTCTTTCACTTTCATCAAGAGGCTCTTTAGTTCTTCTTCACTTTCTGCCATAAGGGTGGTGTTATCTGCATATCTGAGGTTATTGATATTTCTCCCAGCAATCTTGATTCCAGCTTGTGCTTTCTCCAGCTCAGTGTTTCTCATGATGTACTCTGCATGTAAGTTAAATAAGCAGGGTGACAATATACAGCCCTGATGAACTCCTTTTCCTATTTAGAACCAGTCTGTTGTTCCATGTCCAGTTCTAACTGTTGTTTCCTGACCTGCATACAGGTTTCTCAAGAGGCAGGTCAGGTGGTCTGATATTCCCATCTCTTTCAGAATTTTCCACAGTTTATTGTGATCCACACAGTCAAATGCTTTGGGGAAGTGCTCAAACAGGAGATGGCAAGAGTGAACATCGATATTTAGGAATCAGTGAGCTAAAATAGACCAGAAGGGATGAATTTGATTCAGATTGACCATTATAGTTACTACTGTGAGCAAGAATCCCTAAGAAGAAATGGAGTAGCCCTCATAGTCAACAAAAGAGTATCAAATGCAGTCCTTGGGTGCAATCTCAAAAACAACAGAATGATCTCTGTTCATTTCCAAGGCAAACCATTCAATATCACAGCAATCCAGGTCTATGTCCCAACCACTGTTGCCAATGAGGCTGAAATTGAACAGTTCTATGATGATCTACAGGACCTTCTAGAACTAACACCAAAAAAAGATGGTCCTTTTCATCGTAGGATTCAGTTCAGTTTAGTCACTCTGTCGTGTCCGACTCTTTGCGACCCCATGAACCGCAGCACGCCAGGCCTCCCTCTCCATCACCAACTCCCGGAGTCCACCCAAACCCATGTCCATCGAGTCAGTGATGCCATCCAACCATCTCATCCTCTGTCGTCCCCTTCTCCTCCTGCCCTCAATCTTCCCCAGCATCAGGGTCTTTTCAAATGAGTCAGCTCATCGTAGGGTACTGGAATGCAAAAGTAGGAAGTCAAGAGATACCTGGAGTAAGATACAAGTTTGGCCTTGGAGTACAAAATGAAGCAGGGCAAAAGTTAACAGAGTTTTGCCAAGAGAAAGCACTGGCCTTAGTAAACACCTTCTTCCAACAGCACAACAGACGACTCTTGGACATCACCAGATGGTCAATAGTGAAATCAGATTGACTATATTCTTTGCAGCTGAAGATGGAGAAGCTCTATACAGTCAGCAAATCAAGACCAGGAGCTGAGTGTGGCTAAGATCAGGAACGCCTTATTGCAAAATTCAGACTTAAATTGAAGAAAGTAGGGAAAACCACTAGGCCTTTCAGGTATGACCAAAATCAAATCTCTTATGATTGATTATACAGTGGAAGTGATAAATAGTTTCAGGGGATGAGACCTGATAGAGTGCCTGAAGAACTATGGATGGAGGTTCATGACATTGTACATCAAATCCATCCCCAAGAAAAAGAAATGTGAAAAGGCAAAATGGTTGTCTGAGGAGGCCCTACAAATAGCTGAGAAAAGAAGAGAAGTGAAAGGCAAAGAAGAAAAGGAAAGATATACCCATCTGAATGCAGAATTCCAAAGAATACCAAGGAGAGATAAGAAAGCCTTTCTCAGTGATCAATGCAAAGAAATAGAGGAAAACAATAGAATGGGAAAGACTAGAGATCTCTTCAAGAAAATTAGAGATACCATGGGAGCATTCCACGCAAAGATGGACACAATAAAGGACAGAAATTGTATGGACCTAACAGAAGCAGAAGATATTAAGAAGAGGTGGCATGATTACACAGAAGAACTATACAAAAAAGATCTTCATGACCCAGATAATCACGATGGTGTGATCACTCACCTAGAGCCAGACATCCTGGAATGTGAAGTCAAGTGGGCCTTAGGAAGCATCACTCTGAACAAAGCTAGTGGAGGCGATGGAATTCCAGTTGAGCTATTTCAAATCCTAAAAGATGATGCTGTGGAAGTGCTGCACTCAATATGTCAGCAAATTTGGAAAACTCCAGCAGTGGCCACAGAACTGGAAAAGGTCAGTTTTCATTCCAATCCCTAGGAAAGGCAGTGCCAAAGAATATTCAAACTAACACACAGTTGCATTCAATTCACATGCTAACAAAGTAATGCTCAAAATTCTCCAAGCTATGCTTCAACAGTATGTGAACCGAGAACTTCCAGATGTTGAAGCTGTATTTAGAAAAGGCAGAGGAATCAGAAATCAAATTGCCAGCATCTGCTGGATCATAGAAAAAGCAAGAGAGTTCCAGAAAAACATGTACTTCTGCTTTACTGACCACGCTAAAGCTTTTGACTGTGTGGATCACAACAAACTATGGAACGTTCTTAAAGCGATGGGAATACCAGACCACCTTACCTGCCTCCTGAGAAACCTGTATGCAGGTCAAGAAGCAACAGTAAAAACTGGACATGGAACAATGGACTGGTTCCAAACTGGGAAAGATGTATGACAAGGCTGTATATTGTCACCCTGCTTATTTAACTTATATGCAGAGTATATCATGCGAAATGCTGGGCTGGATGAAGCATAACTGGAATCAAGATTGCTGGGAGAAATATCAATAACCTCAGATATGCAGATGACACCACCCTTATGGCAGAAAGCAAAGAGGAACTGAAGAGCCTCTAGATGAAAGTGAAAGAGGAGAGTGAAAATGCTGGCTTAAAACTCAACACTTAGAAAACTAAAATCATGGCATCTGGTCCCATCACTTCATGGCAAATAGATGGGGAAACAGTGACTGACTTTATTTTCTTGGTCTCCAAAATCACTGCAGATGGTGACTTGCAGCATGAAATTAAAAGATGCTTGTTCCTTGGAAGAAAAGCTATGACCAACCTAGACAGCATATTAAAAAGCAGAGACATTGCCAACAAAGATCCATTTAATCAAAGCTATGGTTTTTTCCAGTAGTCATGTATGGATGTGGGTTGGACCATAAAGAACAGTGAGCATCAAAAATTGATGCTTTTGAACTGTGGTGTTGGAGAAGACTCTTGAGAGTCCCTTGGATTTCAAGGAGATCAAACCAGTCCATCCTAAAGGAAATCAATCCTGAAAATTCATTGGAAGGACTGATGCTGAAGCTGAAGCTCCAATACTTTGGCCACCTGAAGAAGAGCCGACTCATTAGAAAAGACCCTCATGCTGGCAAAGATTAAAGGCAGGAGAAAAGGGGACAACAGAGGACGAGATGATTGGGTAGCATCAGCCACTCAATGTACATGAGTTTTAGCAAGATTGTAGATGGTGAAGCACAGGGAAGCCTTCCTTGCTTCAGTCCATGGGGTCGTGAAGAGTCAGACACGACTGAGTGGCTGAACAAAAACCAATGGTTAAGACTCTGAGGTTTCAATGCAAGGGGTATAGGTTTGATCCCTTGTTGGGGAAGTAAAATCCCACATGCAGTGCAACCGAAAAAAAAAGAAAGAAAACTGTCCTCCTCTTCACGATGGACTCAGGCCTGCTGATGAACTTGTCCCTTAGGGAAACAAGGGCAGCTGAGGACGGGTTGGAGACATCCTGTTCTCCTCAGCATCTGGTCCAGAGTGTGAGCCCCTGAGGGTCACGGCACCTGGGGCTGTGCAAACACTGACTGTGAACTACCATGACTTGGTCTTTTCTGAGCAGAAACCAGGCCCTGGGAGGAGAATGGGCTCCTGTCTCCCTTCCTCCAGGCCATCGTGTTCTGTATTAAATGTCTGCTCTTTGGGGAAGCCTTCCTTCAACTATCCAGGCCTCTGGGAGAGACCACCTATGGAAGAGGGTCTCAGGCACAGAGGCCGACCCTCCAGGCCAAGGGACCGCTCCCCCCCTCCCGACCCGCCTCATCTTGCTGCTCAGTATGAGCTGGAGGAGGAAGGCAGTGTGGCCTCACCTGAGGTCTGAGTCTCCTTTCTCCCCAGGAGGAGGGATGGGGCTTGTGATTGTGAGTGTACATGTGTGTGCACACTGGAGGGATCAGGTGTATGGGGAGGGGCAGGGTGCTCCCACCTCTCTGAGTAACTCTGAGCCCAGGGGGCATCCCATGTCCAGGATTGTCTCGTCTGGTGTCTCCTTCCTTCCTTGGTCCCCACCAGGCTTACTCATATTTTTCAAGGCCTGTTGTATCTTCGACTCTCATGACAGTGTCTTCATCTACTCTGTGTCCAGGGAGATCAGGGTCATGCAGAGGAAGGAAGAGGGAGGGAGGGACTGTGGAGAGGGAATGGGCAGACCATTCTGTGAGGATGATTGTAGAGAATGAAATATTTTCATAAAGAAAACCCACGAAAAAAAATTGTTTCCAGATTAATTTAGTTTTGAAATCCCTGATTGTGCTGCCACCTGCTGGCCTGGATGGGGAACTGCTGTGCTGTGCTTAGTCACTCAGTCGTGTCTTTGCAACCCCATGGACTGCAGCTCATTGGGCTCCTCTGTCCACGGGGGATTCTGCAGGCAAAAATACTTAAGTGCGTTGTCCTGCCCTCCTCCAGGGGATATTCCCAAACCTGGGATAGAACCTCTGTCTACCGCATTGCACGTGGCTTCTTTACCCTCGGAGCCACCCTGGTAGCCCAGGAAGGGCTAGAGATGGGCTTTTGGGGACAGAAAAGCCTTGGGTTGGAGGCCCAGATGTCCCTTTCTAAATCTCATGGAAATCCCCCCTTCCTCAGGGCCTTCTTGGGGACTGTGGCTGTGTGTTCAGGGTTCCTACCCTAAAGACACTGGATATCGCAGTTGAGGGGGGTTGTTTCCTGGCGTTCTCGTCTCCGTTAACCCTGTTCTTCTTGTCCTTAGTTAGCCAGCGCTCTGTTCCAGGAACAACCAGGGTTCAATGCCCAGAATAATGGAACAGGAGCAAGGATTCGAGACAGAAGTGCATGAGGGTGCAGAGGAGAGACAAGCTTGGTTGTCCTGGGGCCCCGCCCTGCCTCCTTCAGCAATGACATGTAGAGGAAACTAGCCTGAAGGTCCAGTGGTTGAAACACCGTGTATCCAATGCAGGGGGTGTAGGTTCGATCTTTGGCCAGGGAACTAAAATCCCACATGCCATGTGGTACAGCTAAGAAAGAAATTTACAAAAATGACCCATAGAGCAGAGGCTGCTGTGACCGCAAAGCACCACTAGGGTCTGTTTCAAGACCCTCCCAGGACTTCCCTGGTGGTCCAGGGGTTAGGACTCCCAGCTTCCAATGTAGGGGACAGGGGTTTGATCCGTGGTCGGGGAACTAAGATCCCAGCAAGAAATAAAAAAAAAATCCCTTCCTCCCCCCTCAATGGACTCAGGCCTGCCAATGAACTTGTCCCTTAGGGAAACAAGGGCAGCTGAGGATGGGTTGGAGACATCCTCTTATCCTCAGCATCTGGTCCAGAGGGTGAGCCCCTGAAGGTCACAGTGTCAGGGGCTGGGCAAACAGGGTGGCTGTGGACCACCGGTGACTTGATCTTTTCTGAGCAGAAGCCAGGGCCCTAGAGGAGAAAGGGCTCCTGTCTCCCTTCCTCCAGGCCATCGTGTTCTGTATTAAACATCTTCTCTTTAGGGAAGCCTTCTCTCCAGGGCTCAGAGATCCCACGACAATGTGTTCCCCTGGGAGGCTCAGATCTAGAACGGCCTCTGAGTGCTCAGGCCTCTGTCGTCTACCCTGCTTGTTTTCCCTATTGGATGAGTCCCTCCATCTGTCCACCTGCCCGCTCACTTATCCATTTGGAAGCTACCTATTTAACGTGGCAGGCGCATTCCCAGGCCCTGGGGCAGCTCCCTGTGAGGCAGTGAGCAGGTCATCACTGAATGTAGTCTGAGACCAGGCACATGCAAGAGGCCAGGTGGTTCCAGGTTGGAGAGTTTCACCAGCAGGCTTGTATGTCAGAGCTGAGGAATGAACCTGCTGGCAGGGCTGATCCATGACATGACTCACGACATGATCTGTGCCCTTGTCAGCTGAGGAAGGACAAAAGATAGGGAAGAGTGGGTAAGGGCCAGATCCAAGGCAAAAAAAGGGGCCTCTAGGGACTTCCCTGGGGGTCCAGTGGTTAAGACTTCACCTTTCAATGCAGGGGGCGAGGGTTTGATCCCTGTTTGTGGAGCACTGTCTCACATGCCTTGTGGCCAAAGATCCAAAACATAAAACAAGCAATGTTGAAACAAATTCAATAGACTTTAAAAAATGGTCTACATAAAAAGAGAAAAACAACTTTAAAATAAAGAAGGTGCATCTGGTGTAGCTAATTACACATTAGTGTCTGGGCAGCAGTGTGTGTGTGTGTGTGTGTGTGTGTGTGTGTGTGTTGTGCATTTACCATGTACCAAGCGTACAGGTAGAACAGGTGGTCCAAGAAGGTAAGTCTTGGCAGGAGCTCTCCCATCTGGCCTAGGGGTTCTGAGTTCTCTCCTGGTAGCATGTACCAGGACTGGACCTCATTAGCTCAGCCCCAGCCTGACATGGGCCCCGCCCAACCACACACAACAACCTTGACTTATACACTGTGTTATACCCTTAACCCCAGACAGAAAGAGGAAATGGCCATGTGAAGATTGCTCAGGTACTTGGTTTGAAACAAGTATCGAAGACATTGTTATATTGATCAAACTTTTTCAGATTTGATTCTGGGGAGAAAAATGTTTCTCTCTTAAGGTAATGGAAGTTTTCCCTCTGTGGATATATTTATATCTATGTATCTATATACCTGCACTTGTACCTGTATCTACCTCTATCTATATCTAGCTATGTCTAGATATATTGATACAGACATATAGATTCCACTATTTGCTTTATTTTTATTTAATGAGTGAATGTTAGTTTCATTTATCTCATTTATTTTTGTTATTGAAAACATGACATGAGTTTCTCCCTGCCACAGCAAAAAGTACATACCCAGACATATGTTTAGAGATAAAATAAATAAGATAAAATTAATATATACTCCTTAAATAAAATTTACAAACAGTGGAGGATAGGGGAAAACAAAACAGCCAAAATGCCACTAAAAGTAACTCAGATGAATAATTTGAGTATTTTGTACTACACAGAGGTTTAAAAATCAAAGTAACCACATGTGTGTATAACTTTGACTTCTGCTATTTTTCAAAGATAAATTCAACTTTTAACCATATAGCTAACTTGATCTTGCAGGCTGGCAAGTTTGCCCTCTTCTGTTTCGCAGGATTCACTTTCTGTTTCCATGTGAACAACTGCATTTCATCTGCCTTTTTTGCTGTGTATCATCTCACGTCTTTATAAAAATTAAAGAATTGGTCTTTTCAGGTGGAGCAGTGCTTGATGGTGGGTACAGGGCCTGGGGAGTGCAGCAGAGCTGGGGGTGCCTAGAGGAATGTTCACCCAGGACTGGGCTCACCGAGGACTCTGCAGTAGTGGGGCTTGCAGGAAAGTGTGAGCGCTTGTTGTCATCTTCACCAAGGCAGGAATTCCAAGGAGGGAGTGTCTGAAAGGATGTGGGGACGGAGGAGTGGGAGATACAGTGGGTCTTCAGGACACCTAGAGGTGTTGAGGTGTGCTGAAAAGCACACGTCTTCGCTGTCCTGTATCAGCTGTGGGGTTTGCAAAAGTCTCTTATCTCCCCGAGCTTCAGTTTCCTCCTTGGTAAAAGGGTGGATGGCAACTCAACCTTTGCAAAGTTGGTGTGAGGAGTCAATGAAGTAACATGGGAAGCACCTGGCTGTTTTTTTTTTTTTTTTTTAAACAACAAAAAAGAGCTACAACTGTAAACGCAGCCACGGGTTGTGCTTGGTAAAACCAAGAGTTTGAGTATTTGAAGGTGGACTACAGGGGCTTCGGAATGTTCCCGAAATGAAATGAATTGCGACTACTTCTTCACGGCACTTGAACAGGGGGATGAGAAGGTGACTGTCTCTTAAGAGAAGAAGCTGCGTTCGCAGGAGATGGAGTTCAGAGCAGAGATTAATGGGGCTTCCCGGGTGTGGCACAAGCCCCCTAGGAAGATGGAGGGTGAGGAGGAGGGGCTGTGAGAGGCAAGGATTTCTCTGGCTCTGTGGCCTAATTAGGTCTCCCTGCCTCCACCCGCCCACGCCCAGGGCTCAGTCCTAAACCCAGCCCTCTCCCGTCTGGACTCCACAGTAGGCGCCCAGCCCAGCCCCTCGGGGTCAGTCCTTCCCGCCCATCACGCCCCACATATATTCACCACAATGACTGGGGAGGTCGCAAGTTCCAATTACCCGGGTCCATTCCCAGAGAGCTCAAGGTGTGACTATAGATCCGGTTGGAGGAGGGGTTCCAAGTGGTGGTGACCATGCAAAGAGAAGACTTTGATGTGGAACCAGCTGACTCCGAGGACCACTGTCCCGACAGTTTGCTTGTGTGTGATGGATGATCAGTTTTCTCCCAAATCACCCAGAGAGAGTTCTCCCTGAAGACACATTATCTAGCTTTCTGTCCCTTCTTTTCTTCCTTCCCTCCTTCTTATTTTACTTTTTATCCCTTCCGTGTTACCTTTTTCTTTTAGTTCGTTCTCTCTTCTGTTTTCCCCATTTTTATTCTCTTCAGTTTGTGGCAGGAGACCAGCAATTTAGTCCTTACTGTGGGAACGGCTTTCCTGGGCCACTAACTATTGAAATCCAGAGCAGTGCTCTCAATATCATCTTCCAAACTGATGAATCAGAACAAAGAAAGGGATGGAAATTTCATTACCATGGAGATCATGAGTAACCTAGAAGCTGCCCTCTGGTTGGTGGGACCAGAGTCCTTGCCCAAGGTAAAATCAAAACAGTGGGTTGTTGTAGGGATGGATATCCTGAGAACACAGCAGCTCCTCAGCACCATGTAAACCTGTCAGTGGTTGTGAGAAACCCTCAACTTCTAGGAATACTTCAACTGGATTTTCAAGAGTAGACAGCCTGGGGGTGGTTAGTTAGTAATGCCATTATTTCATTTTATTTTGTTTCATTTCACTGTGAGACTTGCTGGATCTTAGTTCCTTGACTAGGGATCAAATCTGTGCCCTCAGCAGTGAGAGCCCTGAGTCCTAAGCACTGGACTGCCAGGGAATTCCCTGCCATATTATTTTAACCACCTCCATACTGGAATGCTGGGTGTCAGGCTTGAGGATGACTCAACAACTGTAGAAAATATGTTGTTGTTTAGTCGGTGAGTAGTGTCTGACTCTTTTTGTTGTTTAGTTGGTAAGTCATGTCAGACTCTTTTTCAACTCCATGGACTGTAGCCTGCCAGGCTCCTCTGTTCATGGGATTTCCCAGGCAAGAATACTGGGTGGGTTGCCATTTCCTTCTCCAGGGGATCTTCCTCACCCAAGGATCAAACATACATCTCTTGCATTGGCAGGGGGATTCTTTACCACTGAACCACCAAAGAAGCCCAACAAATGTGAGAATGATGTATATATAATAGAGATTCTCAAGCAACTTGGTAAATTTATTTTCTTATCCTTTTCAAGCAGTTCGTTGTCCTAAAGAAGTCACTGCCAATTCCTTCTGGGATCTTGAAAGCAAAATATATGTTCAGAGATGTGGTGAAGATAACTTGTGTGGATGGATTTGAAGTTGTACGGGTGAAGCACTGTCTGGGCTCCTCTCTAGTCCCTAGGTCAGGATGAGCATACTGGAATTGTCTAATCACTTACTGACGTTTTCGTTCAAGTGAGGTCTTGCACCGTCTCCATAAAGAGACCCACTCAGGATCTCTAGTTGTCCTTGTCCGTCATGAAGTTCCTTGGACAGTTTCACACTCTCCTTTTGGTTTCAGTCTTGGAGAAGGGGCTGGTATGCTGGGACAAAGCTGTCTTTTAGCCCCAGTTCCTGGCTGCTTTGGGTCATTTTGCTAAGATGACCCCAAGTTTCTTGTGGTAAAGACTCCTCATTGATTCAAGGCCAGAGGTCAATTCCATGTTTGGCTTTTGATTCCCTGTATCTCTCTTTATAAACTAATGTTGATGTTTATTATTGTCTAGGGAAGTGTTGGCTCCACATCTTTCTCTTCTACTTGCCAAAGCAATGGAAAGTGATGTAATTCTGAGCTTCAGTGTCAACGTATGTATCTATTTAAAATGGGACTCTTTTTGTCAAAAAGTGGATGATCAGATCAG
Organism: Bos javanicus; assembly: GCF_032452875.1. Classification (NCBI taxonomy): domain Eukaryota; kingdom Metazoa; phylum Chordata; class Mammalia; order Artiodactyla; family Bovidae; genus Bos; species Bos javanicus. The sequence continues at coordinate 103,795,770 of NC_083872.1, read as the reverse complement.
ATCAGATCAGTCGCTCAGTCGTGTCTGACTCTTTGCGACCCCATGAATCGCAGCACACCAGGCCTCCCTGTCCATCACCAACTCCCGGAGTTCACTCAAACTCACATCCATCGAGTCAGTGATGCCATCCAGCCATCTCATCCTCTGTCATCCCCTTCTCCTCCTGCCCCCAATCCCTCCCAGCATCAGAGTCTTTTCCAATGACTCAACTCTTCACATGAGGTGGCCAAAGTACTGGAGTTTCAGCTTTAGCATCATTCCTTCCAAAGAAATCCCAGGACTGATCTCCTTCAGAATGGACTGGTTGGATCTCCTTGCAGTCCAAGGGACTCTCAAGAGTCTTCTCCAACACCACAGTTCAAAAGCATCAATTCTTCGGCGCTCAGCCTCCTTCACAGTCCAACTCTCACATCCATACATGACCACAGGAAAAAACCATAGCCTTGACTAGACGAACCTTTGTTGGCAAAGTAATGTCTCTGCTTTTGAATATGCTATCTAGGTTGGTCATAACTTTCCTTCCAAGGAGTAAGCATCTTTTAATTTCATGGCTGCAGTCACCATCTTGGTTTTGGAGCCCAGAAAAATAAAGTCTGACACTGTTTCCACTGTTTCCCCATCTATTTGCCATGAAGTGGTGGGACCGGATGCCATGATCTTCGTTTTCTGAATGTTGAGCTTTAAGCCAACTTTTTCACTCTCCACTTTCACTTTCATCAAGAGGCTTTTGAGTTCCTTTTCACTTTCTGCCATAAGGGTGGTGTCATCTGCATATCTGAGGTTATTGATATTTCTCCTGGCAATCTTGATTCCAGCTTGTGTTTCTTCCAGTCCAGCGTTTCTCATGATGTACTCTGCATATAAGTTAAATAAACAGGGTGACAATATACAGCCTTGACGAACTCCTAGTGCAACCCAAAAACAGTTTGAATAATCCTACTCATTAGTGTTAGTTACTCAGTTGTGTCTGACCCTTTGTGACCCATGGACTATAGCCCAGCAGGCTTGTTTGTCCATGGGATTTTTCAGGCAAGAATACTGGAGTGGGTTGCCATTTCCTCTTGCAGGGGATCATCCCAACCCAGGGACTGAATCCACCTCTCCTGTGTCTCCTACACTGCAGGCAGATTCTTTACCTGCTGAGCCATCGGGGACACAAATAAGCTCTCAATAAATATTGGTTGAATATAAAGATGTCTCTGGAATTAGCTGGCAGGCCACAAGGGCAGGGACTGGGGTGACCCTAGCACTGCACATGGGAGTCCAGCTCAGTCCTTCTGAGGTTGTTGCTGAATAAGTGAAAAAGGAGCTGAAACCAAAGAGCAGTGGAATGCCAATGGTGGAGCTGTGCTGAGCTATCATGAGCACTTTTAGGACGGAAAGTGGTTGAAGGTGAAGCTTAGCAGAGGGGGCACTGTGTCTGGTCTTCTGAGCTGGCACCCCACCTCCTGGCCCCACAGCTTACTGAGTATGGAATCTGGGGCATGCTGATTAAACTCGCAGAGCCTCAGTGTAGAAAAGGGGTTGCAGTGCCTACTTGGAAAGATGAAGAGAGGGTGGAAATGAAGACCGCTGGTACAGAGCCTGGCACATGGTGGGTTCTTAGCATTTCACTTTTCTCAGTCCCTCTGTGACTTCCTGCAGAGTCTCAAGTGGAACTGTGAGTGAGTCTGTACCTAAGTCAGGTTCTACAGTAGCACATGGGACCTGGCCCCCTCCCTCAGTGACTGAGTATATTCCTTAGAAAGAATACATGGTAGACCACTCAAGTTAGGAGCTGGGGCCCTCAGCAATGCCTATTTCCCTGTCAGATTCCCTCTTATGCCAGATCTTTGGTCTGCTGGAGAAGAACTGGGTTCAGAGTACCCTATCACCCACACAGAAGGCCATGGAGCCTGGCAGCTCACCTCCCCTCTCTGGGCTTTAGCTCCCCTGCTCTGTATAGTGGGTTCAATGACCATCATCCACTCCTGTCCTGGGGTTGCTCTACTGATTAAACAAGAGGGCAGAAATAAACATATATGGGTGTTCCCAGCATGAAACGGAGGCTGGTTCGAGACAGGTGCCCACTGAATGGTTGATGGGTGGATGGATGGAAGAATGAATCAACAGAAGGACAGCCACCCAGAAAGCCAGATAAGATGTCAACCAGCGCAAAGAAGAGGTTTGGTGCTGGTAATCCTTGCTGCCATTCAGACCTAGGCCCCCTGGAGCTCCAGCCTGACCCACCCCAGTTGCTTCTGCCTGTGATGGCAGAGATAGGGGAATATGGAGAGGAGGGGGAGTGGAGACCTAGAGGCTTAGGGAAGGCAGTGGGCATACAGAAGGGGAAAGGGAGAGTCTGGCGACACAGGGTCAGGATGGAAATTGGGATGGGGGCGTAGAAAAAGGGTAGGGCTGGAGGAAGAGCCCAGGACACAAAAGTGAGAGAGAGGAATAGAAGAGGGTGTACTCTGGGGGATACAGTGGAACAGCCTGTAAGAACCCAGGAAGCTCTCAATAAGCACATTTTTTTTTTTAAGGTATATAGGAGAGTCATATTTTATTCCTCCACTGACATATTTACAGCAAATATAAATTAAAGGCCTGCTTGCACACCAAACCTAGGTCCTTTTAGTGGTTCAGTCAAAGAGGTAAGACCTCCAGCTGGCTCACAGGAGAAGCGTCCACTCCTTGGCCCAGGTTTTGGGATTTTGCCAGCCTTCAGTTCATCAATAATTTCTTCAATATCTTTAGGTGTCAGATCCTCATAGTAGTTGTCATTTATTTGAACCATTGGTGCATTTACACAGGCCCCTAAACATTCGACTTCTATAAGAGTGAAAAGTTTGTCAGGTGTAGTCTCTCCAACCTTTATTCCAAGTTTTTTCTGAATGGCTTCCAGTATGCTGTCGGAGTTTTGGAGCATGCAAGGTGTGGTAGTGCGGACTTGAATGTGATACTTTCCAACAGGCTTTCACTTATACATTGCGTAAAAAGTTGCTACTTCATACACTCTCATTGGAGGTACTTGTAAAATTTCTGCAACCTTGTTCATAGCAGAGATGGGCAGCCATCCATTCTGTCTCTGGGCTAAATCCAGAACTGGAAGCACAGCTGCTGCCTTATCCCCTTCTGGCTAGTTTTTCACAACGGCCTCTATCCTCTTATAGTTTTCTGGTGTGAAATCAAATGGAGTTTCTGGGTTATTCCAGGAGTATCTCTGTGCACAAATAAGGCTCCTCCAGCTCCATTCTGAACAGCTGTCTTATGCAGATTTCTTATATGTTTTCCCCAGTGGGTGGCGAGGCCGGCCACGCGGGCCTGTAGCACTGCGGAGAGGAACATGGCTGGCCAAACTGCGGGCCTCTGGGCCTCCTCAGTAAGCATTTTTTGAATGCTTGTAATTACCCAGTGCTATGAAAACTGACAACCCCGGTGCCTCATCTTCTGAGATGGCCCACACTCTTTCTATGGAGTGTGTATCTTCCTGAATAAACCTTCTTTCACTTAAAAAAAAAAAAAAGGGAGGGGATCATTTTTCCCTCTACCAAAGGGCATGAAAAGATTAAGGCATTGAGATACAAATGCATGGTTTCTTCTCAGGATAGTGAGACAGCGGATTGGTCTTTTGAAGAGAAGTCAGTCTTAGAATCCTAGTTCTGATCTGAGCCCAGGCCAGCCAGACTAGCAGGTTTCTTACAAAGAAAGGGGCTATGAGATTAGTAGAGTTAATAGCATTCTATGGGTCCATTCCTACAGAGGCCTCACCAACCACTGGGAACCAGGTTCATTCTTGCAGCGTTCTAGGGGCCATCTGAAGTGGCAGGACTCAGTAGGCTGGGGAGATGAGCATGGCCACAGAGAGGCTGATGTGGGGGCTTCATCCCAGATGTGCTTATCGATGGGGGAGGCAGGGAAGGAGTGAGGAACGGAGCTGGGAGGATGGACTGGCCCAGGGACTCTTCCTGGGAGGAAGTGTCTATCCTGACCATCTCTCTCCTGCCTTCCTCCTGTGGCCATGGACTGTGGTGCTCCTGAACCCATTCAGCATGGTAGAGTCGAAGATCCAGAAAGTACTCTATTTGGTTCCATCACTTGCTACTCTTGTAAGGTGCCATATTACAGCATGGAATATGAAGGGAGCAGTAAAGTTTCTTTGGCTAAAGAAAAGAGAAAGAGTGAGAGTGTTGGAGGGTGAATAGTACAATCTTTCTGACCATCCAGAGTTTGAGAGTGGGGATTTAAAATTGTCTTGGGACCCTGAAAATGCCTTTAATGATAGTAGTAATTTATGTTACATTCCACAAGACTGACTGATAAAGGGTGAAAAATGTGATTCTAAGATCATAGTCACAATGAAGGATTTTGCCCTCCGATGGTGGATGTCAAGGCAGTGAGACACCAGAGGACGCCTCCCCAGTACAGCTCATAGTGTGCCTGATGCTGCCTTAAGCCTGTCACTTGTATTATCTTATTTAACTCTTTAATATTGATTAAAGACTTTATTGGCTTATGCTGTACAGCCAAGTGATTCAGTTATACATATATATATATGTATTCTTTTTCATGTTCTTTTCCATTATAGTCTATCACAGGACACTGAATACAGTTCCCTGTGCTGTATAGTAGGGCCTTGTTGTTTACCCATCCTATATATTTATTTATTTATTATTATTATTTTTTATTTATTTATTTTAAATTTTATTTTATTTTTAAACTTTACAATATTGTATTAGTTTTGCCAAATATTGAAATGAATCCGCCACAGGTATACCTGTGTTCCCCATCCTGAGCCCTCCTCCCTCCTCCCTCCCCATACCCTCCCTCTGGGTCGTCCCAGTGCATCAGCCCCAAGCATCCAGTATCGTGCATCGAACCTGGACTGGCGACTCCTTTCATACATGATATTATACATGTTTCAATGCCATTCTCTCAAATCTCCCCTCCCTCTCCCTCTCCCCATCCTATATATTTAATAGTTTGCATCTGCTAATCCCAAGCTCCCAGTCCTTCCCTCTCCCACACCCTGACCCCTTGGCAAGCACAAGTCTGTTCTCTACGTCTGTGAGTCTGTTCCCGTTTCATCACTAAGTTCACTCGTGTCATGTATTAGAGTCCACATAACTGACATCATGGGGTATTTGTCTTTCTCTTTCTTGCTTCACTGAGTATGACAATCTCTAAGTCCATTCATGTTGCTGCAAACGGCATCATGTCGTTATTTTTTATGGCTGTAATTCTTTAATATTTATATGAGACTGAGGCAGGAGATAGAACAGCTCCAGGTTGGACATTTACAATCAGCCAGCCTCCTCTTTGCATTTCCTGAGGCAAGAGATAGGTGGTCTCCAGTTGAGGAATTTACAACCACCCCCTGTTTGTGCTCAGAAATGGAAGTAACAACAGAAACAGGGTAGATAGCCAGTCTTTGTCTCCTGCAAACGTCTCAACAGAATAATCACGGCAAGGACAGAGAGGCAAAAACCTTGTCTGAATAAAGAGTAAGGGAGACACTACACTCGTGCAGAAAGGCCCCTTGGAGTCAAAAGTCAGGGGATAACTCCAGGCCATAATGAGTCTTGCTCCTCCCAGAAGCCTTCACTTCAAGATCCATCTTGGCTGAGGGGTGTGTTTGCATTCCAGAGGAGGGTCCCAGGGTAGCTCAGGTGTGGAAAAAGAAACCAGGTAATTGGCCGGAAGGAAGACAAAGACCTGAAGGAACTGACCTATATAAATGACCTAATCGCCTCTTTATTGCGCTCCTCCTCACTAAGGGGGACGCCCATGCCCTTTTTCTCCGGGTATGTATCTATGCCTTGCTTTTATCACAACTAAACAAACTATTTCTCTACGTGCTGTCCCGCTTGTTGTGCTGTCTCTAATAATAACCTTTGTACTTGCATTTACAGTTTCTGCCTCTGTGATAAATGCATTTTTTCACTGGGGGCAAAGCTCCAGGGAAAAACACCTCCTAACCTCTATCCCTTGCTGGTTTGGTGGCTAGGATTCCTGGTTTTCATTCAGGCTATCCAGGTTCAGTTCCTGGGCAGGAAATTAAGACCTTGCTTCTTGCCACTGCTTACTGCTGCCTCACCGAGATCAAAATTGCATACGATACTGTTGTGTAAGATTTGTATGAGTTACTTTTATTAATCCCATTTTATAGAAAAAGAAATTGAGGCTCAGTTTGCCTTCTGTCTGTGGAAAAAGTTTAGCCAAAGAATAAGTTTAACCAGAGAAGTGAGAACATGCAGAAACAAAGGAAAACAGTCAAAGGAGACCAAATAATAAGAGTTTAGACATTAAGCATGGTCAAGGACCTCTAGTTCCTTCTCAAGGGCTAGAGATAATATTCTGAACCATATCCTGTGAGCTGCCTTATAGATACTGAAACCCCAGGTGGAGAAGTTAACTACAGGATGAGCAGACTGTAGCCGTGACATAAGCTGCCACAATTCTAAGAACTAGCCTCAAGGAAATAGGAACAAACCGACCCTGGAACTGAAAATTAAGTGTGCTTAAAACAGTCAAGGTGATGCTGGTCAGACCACCGATGACCAATTTCAGGGTGACTGTCAGAGCTGACTGTGCTGTTTCTGAATGTAGCCCCCTCTCAGCCGACAAAAGCTTTATCTAACCGACTGATTGTCGGTGGGGGGAGTCACCCTTTGGATAGGTGTCTGCCCTCTCCCACTGGTTGCCATAATCCAAATAAAGCAAACTTTCCTTTCCACCAATGGTCTCCTTATTGGCTTTTGAGCAGCTGGTCCCCACTGTGGGTTACGTCACCTCCAAAAATCATGATGTTGGAAGTTAAGGCTTCAACATATAAAATTTGAGGGAGAGACACAGACATTCATTCTGCAGCAACTGCTATTTCTGAGCCTGCTTGACTGATTTCTCCTGTTCTCCCAGACTTTGATCCTGGTGTGTCTCAGGGCATACTCATTGATCTTTTTCTCTTCTCTATTCACTTTCACTCCCTTGGTGGCCTCGTTCAAGCTGTGGCTTTAAACACCCATCCATATACCTACCAAATGAGCCTGAAATTTACATTTTTAGCTCAGACCTTTTGTGTCAATTCCAAATTTACACATCAGCCTATTCAACATCTCTCCTGGGGTCTCATAGACACATTTGTAACTTTTTGAACACAGAATATACAGTTATAACTGTATTGTTATAACAATTGGTTTAATGTTCTGTTCTGCTAATTCTTACATCTGTATCAGTTCTGGCTTTTTGGTGGATTTTTCTCCTCATTATGGATCATATTTTTCTGCTTCTTTGTACATCTCATATTCTTTTCTTGGTTGTCAGATTGTGAATTTTGTCTTGCTGTGTGTGAAGTCGCTCAGTCGTGTCTGACTCTTTGCGTCCCCGTGGACTGTAGCCTGCCAGGCTCCTCTGTCCATGGGGTTCTCCAGGCAAGAATACTGGAGTGGGTTGCCATTTCCTTCTCCAGGGGATCTTCCCAACCCAGGGATTGAACCTGGGTCCCCTGCATTGCAGGCAGACGCTTTATCCTCCGAGCCACCAGGGAAGCCTTACCTTGCTGAGTGCTGAGTATTTTTGTAATTCTATAAATATTTTTGAGCTTTGTTCTGGGATTTGGTTAAGTTACTTGGTAACATTTTGATCCTTTTGGGTCTTGCTTTCAATATCTGTTAGCTGGGACCAGAGCAACATTTAATCTAGGGCCCATTGTCACCTGCTACTGAGGTAAGACCCTCCTACCCACCCTACCTAATGCCCCGTGCATTTGGAGGTTTCCCAGTCTTGTTGGGCTTCCTGGTGGTAAAGAACCTGCCTGCCAATGCAGGAGACATAAAGCAATGTGGGTTCGATCCCTAGGTTGGGAAGATCCCCTGGAGGAGGGCACGGCAACCCACTCCAGTGTTCTTGCCAGGAAAACCCCTTGGACAGAAGATCCTGGCAGTCACAGGGTTGGAAATGATGAAGTAACTTAGCACTCCTAGGACCCTTGGTCTCTGAATATCTGACTTCTCTCAATCTTTGCTAAATATCAGCTTTCTCAATTAGATTATTTCCTTAAAACTTTTAAAAATTCTTTAATACAGCTCTGTGTCTTTGTTTTTGGAACAGATAAAACATCTTGCTGTTGTTGTTTAGTCACTAAGTTGTGTCCAACTCTTTACAGCGCCATGAACTGTAACCCTCCAGGCTCCTCTGTCCATGGGATTTCCCAGGCAAGAACATTGGAGTGGGTTGCCATTTCCTTCTCCAGGGGATCTTCCTGACTCAGAGGCCAAACCCACATCTCCTGCAATGCAGGTGGGTTCTTCACCACAAAGCCACCTGGGAAATCTGGATAAAACATCTACATGGCTCAAAACTAGGAAGATCAAAAGAGAATACAGTGGTAACTTTTCTTCTCACTCCTATCCTCCCCCAGAAACCACCACCGTTTCTTATTTAACCTTTCAGTGGTATTTTATGCATATAAAAGCAATATATAACTACTCTTTTAAAAATACAAATGGTGGTATTTTATTACACTGTTCTGCTTCTTACTTTTTTCATTTATCTATCTTAGAGATTGAATGACTATGTTGTATTCCATTATTTGGATATTGCATAATTTACTTGAAACTTTGTACCAGACATTTCAGAATTCAGGATTCTCATACTTTGCTATAAGAAACAATGCTGGGGTGTTCACCCTTGTGCATAGGTCTTTTATCTCATATATGAGAATATCTGTGGGAAAAATTCATGGAATTGTGGGGTCAAAGGAATGTGCCTTGGTAATTTTGATTCAGTTCAGTTCAGTTCAGTTGCTCAGTCATGTCGGACTCTTTGCGACCCCATGAGTTAGAGCACGCCAAGCCTCCCTGTCCATCACCATCACCCGGAGTTCACTCAAACTCACGTCCATTGAATCGGTGATGCCATCCAGCCATCTCATCCTCTGTCGTCCCCTTCTCCTCCTGCCCCCAATCCCTCCCAGCATTAGAGTCTTTTCCAATGAGTCAGCTCTTCCCATGAGGTGGCCAAAGTACTGGAGTTTCAGCTTTAGCATCATTCCTTCCAAAGAACACCCAGGGTTGATCTCCTTCAGAATGGACTGGTTGGATCTCCTTGCAGTCCAAGGGACTCTCAAGAGTCTTCTCCAACACCACAGTTCAAAAGCATCAATTCTTTGGCACTCAGCTTTCTTAACAGGCCAACTCTCACATCCATACATGACCACTGGAAAAACCATAGCCTTAACTAGATGGACATTTGTTGGCAAAGTAATGTCTCTGCTTTTCAATATGCTCTCTAGGTTGGTCATAACTTTCCTTCCAAGGAGTAAGCGTCTTTTAATTTCATGGCTGCAGTCACCATCTGCACTGATTTTGGAGCCCCCCAAAATAAAGTCTGACACTGTTTCCACTGTTTCCCTATCTATTTCCCATTAAGTGATGGGACCAGATGCCATGATCTTCGTTTTCTGAATGTTGAGTTTTAAGCCAACTTTTTCATTCTCCTCTTTCACCTTCATAAGAGGCTTTTTAGTTCCTTATAAGGGTAGTGTCATCTGCATATCTGAGGTTATTGATATTTCTCCCAGCAATCTTGATTCCAGCTTGTGCTTCTTCCAGCCCAGCGTTTCTCATAGGAATAATTAAAATAGTTAGAAGCTAAAGATTTAAGGAATGTTGTAATGTTAGCATATTTTACTATAGCTTATAGAGATTAAGAATTTTGGAGATATTAGTGGTTAGAAGCCTTTTTAAAGAAAGTGAGCTCAGGATACTAGGGGCAAACAGGATTTAGAAAGATAAGAAATAAACTGAGGAATGTGGTATGCAGCCCAGACATTAGCATGAGTTACAATGTATTCACAAGGACACATGAGAAGAAGTAGATAAGAGTATGGCTGAGGCAGGAACTCCTTTTGAGGGGCAGCAGTGATTTATGGAGACAACAAATCTGGGTCAGGGGGAACTGAAAATGTCAAATCTCTGACCTAATGCTTCTGTAGAAGTATTAAAGAGAATCTTAAGCTTGAAATAAATATGCAGTCCAGGAAAACTGAGAGGCTGCATCGTTTCTCATCAACACTGCCCATCCCTTTAGGCTGATTCCCTGGCTGCTGGAGCTGGACTCTGGCAAGTGTCTGTTTTTTCTATGTCTTCACCATATAATGTATTACCTTTGCCAATCTTACTGGTAAAAAAAGTGGCATCTTAATTTAAATACCTTCTTTTTTATGAGTTAGGTTAAATCCAAAAGTCCAAAAGCAATTTGCACTTTTTTCTGTTAATTGTTTATTCTCAGAATATTGGTTTAGTCCTCACTTTCCTATTCAAGGCCCTTGAAGAATAAAATGCATGTGACTTTGGGGGAAGAGAGTGGAAACTAGGCAGGTCAGAGCAGTCATTGGTCTCCTGAGGACACATAAGATAATTACAATAAGGACCAGGGACTCAGAATCTTAAATTTGCCAGGAATCTTAGAAATAACACACAACTGAATTTTTTGTATCTAGTTTTAGTTTTTACCATTTTCATCTCCACTCATTCCACTCCTGCCTCCATTGGAATCCTGAAAGTGTTTCACTTCTAAAAACATTTCTAAACATTAAAAAAACTGCAATCAGCATATACTCTTCAAATGTAGCCCACGCCACTTGTGTATGCTTTCACAAGACTCTATGAGAAAATGCTTTCATTTTCACTTATAGAAGTCCACAGTCCTGAAATCCTCAATCCTGACATCTAAAACGTTCTTAGAAATGGAAAGTGTTCTATAATAGGTTTGACACCAAAACTTTGAAAGTGGCAAAATCTGACAGTAACTGATGGGTAGCTGTTTAGAGTTTTTATCTATCATACTTACTGTGAGTATCCAAATGTTTTTCAGAAGGATTGTTCATCATCTTTACTCTTTTTTAAAATTGGAGTATAGTTGTTTGCAAGGCTGTGCTAATTTCTGCTGTACAGCAAAATGAATCAGCCATATGTATACATATATCCCTTCTTTGTTGAATTTCCTTCTCATTCAGGTCACCACAGAACACTGGGTGGAGCTCCCTGTGCTGTACAGCAGGTTCTCATTAGTTACCTATTTGATACACAGTGTCAGTAGTGTATCAGTAGTGTAGATGCCAATCCTAATCTCCCAATTCATCCCACCCTCTCTTTCTCACCTTGTCCCCTGCTGGGTCCACACAGCTGTTCTCTACATCTCTGTTGCCTCTTCTGCCCTGCAAAAAGGTTCATCAGTACGATTTTTCTAGATTCCACATGTATGCAAGAATATATGATATTTGTTTTTCTCTTTCTTACTTCACTTATCTATGTTCTTACAGGGTGTTTCCCTGGATGCGGCTGTAATATAATGATATTATATTATATAGATGGTATATTGCATTTCTGAAATCTGTAAAATGTTCAACAGTCAAAAGCACTTGAACTTGATGGTGTCAGATAAGAGACTGTGGACCTGCATTTGGACTTAAAAACTTGTCATTGCTCAGGAATGTTTTAACTCTGCCTTGATCTCCTTGAATTCGGGAGGCCTGTGTGAGTCAGCTCAAGTAAAGTTGTTCAGACAAGTCCAGCAGAGTCAGTTGTGCAATAATATCATGAGAATGTGAAATGTTTAGTCACTCAGTTGTGTCTGACTCTTTTGCCTGGCTCCTCTGTCCATGGGATTCTCCAGGCAAGAATATTAGAGTGGGTTGCCATGCCCTCCTCCAGGGGATCTTCCCGACCCAAGGATCGAACCTAGGTCTCCTGCAATGCAGACAGATTCTTTACTGTCTGAGCCACCAGGGAAGCCCATCATGGTAATATTCTGGCATCAATAGTTATAGTGCTTATCCCAAGTTTTGGGTCTACCTCTGACATTTAAACATATCTTAAAGAATACAGATTATTTGAAAATATTGTTAATGGATTTCCCTGGCTGTCCAGTGGTTAAGACTGCGCTTCCACTACAGGGGTACAGGTTCCATTCCTGGTCCAGGAACTAAGACCTCACATGCTGCAAGGTGTGGCCAAAAAATAAATATACACATAAGTAAATAAATAATTAAAAAGATAAAACTACTGTTAGTGACTTAATTTGAGAACCAAAATGTCATACCACTCTTCTCTTAAGGAGTATTTGGAGATTGGGAAGTGAGCTGTTAAAAAAGTCTTATATATGAAACTGTTCATGTAGGAAAATAAGGATTTTCTGTGTAGTGTATAATCAAAACAAAATACAGAGATAAATTATCTACAACTTTAATGACAAATGTTTGCAGCAACTTAACTGTTCTCATTGCCTTACTAAGTAAATATTTTACATATGATCTCACTAAATGTTTGTTTAATTTTTTTGGCTGTGCTGGATCTTCGTTGCTGCGTGGGCTTCCCGTTGCAGTGGCTTCTCTTGTTGTGGAGCAATGCACTAGGGTATGCTGGCTCAGTAGTTGCGTCTGGAAGGCTGCAGAGCTCAGGTGCATGGGCTTAGTTGCTCTGAGGCATGTGGGATTTCCCACACCAGGGACTGAACCCATGTCTTCTGCATTGGCAGAAGCTGAAGTTGAATGGTTCAATAAAGACCTACAAGACCTAGAACTAACACTAAAAACAGATGTCCATTTCATCATAGGGGACTGGAATGCAAAAGTAGGAAGTCAAGAGATACCTGGAGTAAGAGGTAAGTTTGGCCTTGGAGTACAAAATGAAAGCAGGGCAAAAGCCAATAGAGTTTTGTCAAGACAAACAAACACCCACTTCCAACAACACAAGAGCTGACTCTACACATGGACATCACCAGATGGTCAATACCAAAATCAGATTGATCATATTCTTTGCAGTCAAGGATGGAGAAGCACTATACAGTAAGCAATAACAAGCCTGGGAGCTGACTGTGGCTCAAATCAAGAATTCCTTATTGCAAAATTCAGACTTAAATTGAAGAAAGTAGGGAAAACCAGTAGACCATTCAGGTATGACCTAAACCAAATCCATTACTATTATACAGTGCAAGTGACAAATAGATTTGAGATTATATCTGATAGACAGAAAGCCTGAAGAACTATAGACGGAGGTTTGTGACATTGTACAGAAGGTGGTGATCAAACCCATTCTCAAGAAAATGAAATGCAAAAAGGCAAAATGGTTGTCTGAGGAGGCCTTACAAATAGCTGAAAAAAGAAGAAAAGTGAAAGGCAAAGGCGAAAAGGAAAGATATATCCATCTGAATGTAGAGCTCCAAAGAACTGCAGGGAGAGATACGAAAACCTTCCTAAGTGCAAAGAAATAGAGGAAAATAATAGAATGGGAAAGACTAGAGATCTCTTCAAGAAAATTAGAGATACCAAAGGAATATTTTCATGCAAAGATGGGCACAATAAAGGACAGAAATGGTATGGACCTAACAGAAGCAGAAGATATTAAGAAGAGGTGGCAAGAATACACAGAAGAACTATACAAAAACGGTCTTCATGACCCAGATAACTACAATGGTGTGATCACTCACCTGGAGCCATACATCCTGGAGTGTGAAGTCAAGCGGACCTTAGGAAGTATGACTATGAACAAAGCTAGTGGAGGTGATGGAATTCCAGCTGAGCTTTTTCAAGTCCTAAAAGATGATGCTTTGAAAGTGCTGCACTCAATATGCCAGCAAATTTGGAAAACTCAGCAGTGGCTAGAGGACTGGAAAAGGTTAGTTTTCATTCCAGTCCTAAAGAAAAGCAATTCCAAAGAATGTTCAATCTACTGAACACTTGCGCTCATCTCACACGCTAGCAAAGTAATGCTCAAAATTCTCCAAGCAAGCCTTCAACATTACATGGGCCAAGAACTTCCAGGTGTTCAAGACGGATTTAGAATAGGCAGAGGAACCAGAGATCAAATTGCCAACATCTGTTGGATTCATAGACAAAGCAAAAGAATTCCAGAAAACCATCTACTTCTGTTTCATTTACTACTCTAAAGCCTTTGACTGTGTGGATCACAACAAACTGTGAAAAATTCTTAAGGAGATGGGAATACCAGACGACCTTACCTGCCTCCTGAGAAATCTGTATGCACGTTTGAACAGGACATGGAACAACAGACTGTTTCAGAATTGGGAAAGAAATAACATCAAGGCTGTATATTGTCATTCTGTTTGTTTAAATTATATGCAGAGTACATTACGCAAAATGCTTGGCTGGATGAAGCACAAGCTGGAATCAAGATTGCCAGGAGAAATACCAATAACCTCAGATATGCAGATGACACCACCCTATGGCAGAAAGTGAAGAATAACTAAAGAGCCTCTTGATGAAAGTGAAAGAGGACAGTGAAAAAGCTAGCTTAAAACGCAACATTTAGAAAACTAAAATCATGGCATCTGGTCCCATTGCTGCTGCTGCTGCTGCTAAGTCGCTTCAGTCGTGTCCGACTCTGTGCGACCCCATAGACAGCAGCCCATTAGGCTCCTCTGTCCCTAGGATTCTCCAGGCAAGAATACTGGAGTGGGTTGCCATTTCCTTCTCCAATGCATGAAAGTAAAAAGTGAAAGTGAAGTCACTCGGTCATGTCCGACTCATAGCAACCCCATGGACTGCAGCCTACCAGGCTCCTCCGTCCATGGATTTTCCAGGCAAGAGTACTGGAGTGGGGTGCCATTGCCTTTTCCCATTACTTCATGGCAAATAGATGGAGAAATAATGGAAACAGTGACAGACTTTATTTTCTCGGGCTCCAAAATCACTGTAGGTGGTGACTGCAGCCATGAAAGTAAAAGACGCTTGCTCCTCGGAAGGAAAGCTAGACAGTATATTAAAAAGCAGAGATGTTACTTTGCCAGCAAAGGTCCGTCTGGTCAAAGCTATGGTTTTTCCAGTAGTCATGTATGGATGTGAGGGTTGGACCATAAAGAAGGGTGAGCACCGAAGAATTGATGCTTTTGAACTGTGGTACTGGAGAAAACTCTTGAGAGTCCCTTGGACTGCAAGGAGATCAAAGCAGTCAATCCTAATGGAAATCAACCCTGAATATTCATTGGAAGGACTGATTTTGAAGCTTAAGCTCCATTACTTTGGCCACATGATGCGAAAACTTGACTCATTAGAAAATACCCTGAGGTTGGGAAAGATTGAAGGCAAGAAGAGAAGGGATGACAGAGGATGAGATGGTTGGATGGCATCACTGACTCAATGGACATGAGTTTGAGCAAGTTTCGGGAGTTGGTGAGTGACAGGGATCCCTGGCATGTTGCAGTCCATGGGATTGTGAAGAGTTGGACACAACAGAGTGACTGAACTGGACTGAACCAGGGATTAAACCCGAGCCCTCAGCAGTGAAAGGGTGGGAGTCCTAAATGCTGGACCTTCGGGGAATTTCCTGTAGCTATGTTTTCTCACTGTGAACAGGGAACCCTTACTGATGCTCAGCACTTTATCCGTATTAACTCATTGAAGCACCTCAGTGATGCTTTCAGAAAGCATCATTATCCTCTAAGAAAACATCATTATCCTCCTCTTAGTGATGAGGAGGGCTTCCCTGATGGCTCACATGGTAAAGAATCCACCTGCAATGCAGGAGACAGGGGTTGAATACTTGGGTTGGGAAGATCTCCTGGAGAAGGAAAGGCAACATATTCCAGTATTCTTGCTTCGAAAATCTCATGTTCAGAGGAGCCTGGCAGGTGACAGTTCATGGAGTCACAGAGTCATACATGATTGAGCGACTAACATTAGAGTAAAAAAAACTGGGTCTAAATAATTTGCACAAGATCATATAACTTCTGAGTGCCAGAATCAAGATGCAAAGGGAGAGATGTCTGACTTCAAAGCTCAGCTCTTGAATAATACCCAATATAGCATATAAGTAAGACTTTTGTTCCCTTTTTAGCATGGTTCAAACCTACAAAGCATGTGATTTCTGTCATTAAAAAAAGTTTTAAAGCAATCTGCAATGAGTTTGAGAGTAATTTAGTAATGCAGAAAGTCACAACACTGCAGCTTGAAGGGATGTGAGGAGTATATGAAGAAACGGCACTGATATACCTGTAGTGGTGGTGCTGGTGCGGGTGTTAGTGAGGGTGGTGGTGAGGGTGGGGGGGTGGCGGTGACTGGATGGTGATGACGGTGGTGGTAATGGTGATGGCTGTGGTGGTGATGGTTCTGGTTTTGATGGTGATGGATGGTGGCAGTGAGAGAGTGCTATTTATGATATTCCAGTCTCTATCAGCTCAAGTGTCTGCATCATCAACCTTATTAGATGCCTCATGGCAACCCTGACGTCAGTGCACAGGATATATACCGTTGGAGGAAATTGAAGAAGATTTCCAAAAGATTCCCCTGGGTGGTTGTGGTGGTGCGGATGGTTATTGGGGTGGCGGTGGCGGTGGCAGTGGGCATGGCGGTGGGGGTGGAGATGGAGGTGGCTGTGTGGGTATGAGTGGCATTGGCGGTGGCTGTGGTGGTGGGCATGGAGGTGGGGGTGGAGAGGGAGGTGGCCGTGTGGGTATGAGTGGCAGTGGGGGTGGGGGTGGCGGTGGCAGTGGGCATGGAGGTGGGGGTGGAGAGGGAGGTGGCTGTGTGGGTATGAGTGGCAGTGGGGGTGGGGGTGGCGGTGGCGGTGGGCATGGAGGTGGGGGTGGAGATGGAGGTGGCCGTGGGGGTATGAGTGGCAGTGGGGGTGGCGGTGGCGGTAGCGGTGCCAGTTGAGCTGGGGGTAGGGGTGGATGTGGCTGTAGGGGTGGCTGTGGTGGTGGCTGTAGAGGTGGCAGTGGGGGCAGAGGTGGGGGTGGTGGTGCCTGTGGGAGTGGGTGTGGGGGTCGCTGTCAGGGTGGCAGTGGAGGTGTTGAGTGGGGTTTGGGTGGCGGTGGCTGTATGGGTGGGGGTGTAGGAGGTGGTGGAGGGGGTGGTCGTGATGGGGGTGGTCCTGGTGGTGGTGCGGGTGGTGGTGCGCTTTTGGGATTGGGGTATCTTAATGGAGATTTGTGGGAATCCTGGTTGGATTATCGGTGGGTGTTGGGCCAGTTTTCGTGGTCTGCTGGTGGGAGTGGTGGCGGTGCTGATGGGGGTGTTCATGGGGGTGGCGGTGGAGGTAAAGGTGGAAGTAGGTGTGGGGGTGGTGGTTGTGGTGGCGGTGGGCGTGGAGGCGGGGGTGGGGGTGAGGCTAGGAGTGGGGGTGGCGGTGTAAGGGGTGGTGGGACTGGGGGTAGTGGTGGCGGTGGGGGTGGTGATGGGGGTGTTCACGAGGGTGGCGCTGCTGGTGGCGGTGGGGATGGAGGTGGAGTTGGAGGTGGGGGTGGCCGTGGTGGTTGTGGTGGCCGTGGGAGTGGAGGTGGCAGGAGCAATGGGAGTGGGGGTAGTGGTGGGCGTGGTGTTTGTTAGGGTGGGGGTGGGGGTGGCGGTGGGGGTTATGGTGGGGGTGGCGCTGGTGGTGGCGGTGGGGGTGGGGCTGGGAGTGGGGGTGGCAGGAGCAATGGGAGTGGGGGTAGTGGTGGGCGTGGTGTTTGTTAGGGTGGGGGTGGCGGTGGGGGTGGCGGTGGCGGTGGCGGTGGAGGAGGTGGTGGGGGTGGGAGTGGGCTTTAGGTTGTCAGTGGGTTTGGGGGTGGGAGTGGGATTGGTGCAGGGCTCACAGGTGAAGTTGCTCAGCTTGGTCTTCTGGCCTCCAATGTTGCCTGGCCCCTGCTCCTGGCTGTGAACTGGCTCTTCACACCCTGGAGAGGAGAAGATGGGGGTGGAGAGGGAAGTCAGTGGGAGGAGTGGGAGCCCACAAAACAAGCTGAGAGCCTTCAGGAGACATGGCCAATGGGGGCTCTCCTGATGCACCAGAGTTGGATGGGATGAAACTCAGTTCTGGGCAGAGTTCCTCATCTGCAGAGATGAGGGCCGACTGGTTCCCAGTGGGCTGGAGCCTTCAAAGGACAAGTCAGGGGAATGGCTTCTGGGGACAAAGCTTAGGCCTGGCCCTCTTTTCCTTCTCATGGGGGAGACACATGCTTGAGTTGCAACTTACTCCTGCACCTGGGCATGGCACGGTGCCATGTGCCATCATCCTGGCAGACAGCTGTGAAGGACAGGAGTGCCTTGTTCCCCTGTTGGAGCAGAGGTGGAGCAGCCATTAGTACAAGGAGGCCCTGAGGCTCCCTCCTGCCCTTGCCCACAGGGGAGCAGTAAGGATGCAAAGTCAGCTCTCAGCCCTTGAACCTCAACACCTGTGGACGTGTCTCCTGGCCCTTCTTCCTAGCCGGTCCTCTCAAACCAGACTGACAGATGGGCGCACTGAGCCACCCAGCAGGAAGTCAGAGCTGGGGACTTGCCTGGTGGTGCAGTGGTTAAGAATCTGTCCTCCTGTGTAGGGGATGTGGGTTTGATCCTTGTTCAGCGAACTAAGACCCCACATGCTGGGGAGCAACTAAGCTCAAATGCTGTAACTGTTGAGCCTGCATGCTGATGCAGCCAAATAAGTAAATAAATAAAAGGTTTTTTTAAAAAGCCAGAGTTAGGGCTAGTTGTTACCTCCAATAATCCCCTCTGTAGACTCTTGAGGGGATTTCAGGAGTTTCCACTGAGGTTCAGTTGAACACCATAAATTTATTTTTTAAAATATTTATTTATTTTGGCGGTATCGGATCTTAGCCGCCGCACTCAGGATCTTTGATCTTCTTTGTAGGATCTTTAGTTGAGGTATGTGGGGTCAGGTTTTCTGACCAGGGATTGAACCCAGGCCCCCTGCATTGGAAGTGCAGAATCTCAAACACTGGAACACCAGGGAAATCCCTGAACTTCACAATTTCAAATTAAAAAACGAACAAGTCACAAGCCCAGTTGTGTGTTCTCTGCATTGAAACAAAAGTCTCTGCCCTGAAGTAGGGCCGTGTTTCTTCCCTCTGGACGGCCCTGCCAGGTAAGCCCCGTATCACCCCATCGCCCCCAGGCTGCAGTCTCCTCAAGGCTAAGGGCCTTTCCTAAAATACTAGCGCAGCCCAGCCACTTTCAAGGGAGCTCGAGATGCTGACATATGCTAGGTGCTGTCCTAGGCCAGCAGATGGCAGGGACAGGACAGGAGATGGCACCCTGCAAAATGAAAAGTAACTGGGCAACATGAATGAGTTTTATTAACACCAACAATCATCTCAGATTGTTAGCCCTGGAACAGACTGCAAGAGAATGTGTATAAGAACTGGGATATCTGAGCAAAATGTAAATAGTTGTATCGTCCCTCAGTCATATCCAACTCTTTGTGACCCCATGGACTATAGCCCACCAAGCTCCTCTGTCTATGGGATTTCCCAGGCAAGAATACTGGAGTGGGTTGCCATTTCCTTCTCCAGGGGATCTTCCACTCCCAGGGATTGAACCCATGTCTCCTGCATTGCTGGCAGAGTCTTTACTGCTGAGTCACTGGGGAAGTCCACATAAAAAGTAATGTGAGATAAACTGTGTGACTAGGTTTAAACTTGATGGTGTGAATGATAAATGACAAGGTAAGGGTGCTGATGGCATAAGATGGGGTGGGTTGTAACCTGAATGGTGGAGACGGGGGAGTGCCCAGGACACTCAGTTCTTCCTGGACTAACTAGCAGTGATCTGGCTGACTCATCTCCATGCACCATTTAAGGGAAGCTCCATGAAGCCTGTGTGAACATGTGCATTTCTTTTTACTGTACTTCCCACCTCGAGAACACTGCCTGTCACTGAATCAACACTTAAAATGTTTGTTGGGTGAATTCACCACAACAAACTAAAGGTCTCTTCTCTGATTCAGGGTGGGTCTTCCAAGGGGACCTACTGGACACGGATGAGACGTCCAGTCCCAGGTCTCTGGCCAGGGCTAACTCCAACTGTATCTTTTTAAAATAGCATTTTATTTCTTTATCTTTAATTATTGTTATTATTAATTGCCTTCACTGGTTCCTCACTGCTTTTGGTAGTTGTGGCGCACGGGCTTAGTTGCTCTGAGACATGTGGGATCTCAGTTCCCCAACCAGGGATCAAACCCACGCCCCCTGCACCAGAAGGTGGATTCTTAACCACTGGATCACGAGGCAGTCCCGAGAGTAGCATTTTAGTTTCTCAGCTTTTGTGAGATTGACCAATGGAGCAATGACCATTTGACCAATGGACCAAACTGCATTCTTTCCTGGGTCTGCAAAGCTCTGGACAGGGTGGTGGGTCTGGGGTAAGACCACTGGTGGACATAAACAGAGCCTCTTTTGATTGTTCTATTGGGAATGCTGCCCAGTTCATGAATCATCAAGTAAAGCCAGGTAGGACTTAAAAACAAAAACCGAGAGCCCTGGAGCAAGAGGCAGGGGATTTGTTGCCGGTCCCTGCTGTACACAATCCCAGTGATGTTGAGTGAGTGAGGCCTCACACTTCAACTCCACCCCCGCCTGTTTGGTTCCTCACTGCATAGTGAGTTGTAGAGCGAGGTCCTGTGGTTCTTAGACTTGGCTGGGCATTAGAATCACCAAGTAACTGTAGGTAATCTCATACCCATGGTCCCCTCCAGATCCATGGACTAGTCTCTAGCAGAGGACATTAGTATTTAAAATCCTTAATGTTTCCAGTGTGCAGTCAAGTTGGAGCAGGCCGGGTAACCCTTCCAGCTCAAACATGCTTATGTTTCCATGTGGGGCTGAGCTACCATCTACTCTGGGCCTGAGCATGTGATTTACTCCAGAAACCACCCTCGGCCCTGGGTCTTACCTCCATGAGCTGGTAGCCTTCTTTGCAGGTGGCAGTGAAACGGTCCTTGAAATGATATAGAGGCTGCAGGTCCTGAATGATGGTGCATGAGTCCAGGGTCTTGGGCTGAGGGCACGTGATGACTGTTGGGGAGACCAGAGGGCACGTTTATTTCCGAGACACTGTCCTCCTTTTACCTGCCTTATCCTGCCCCCTTTCTGGCCCATGAGGGGCCCCAGACAGCCTTACCTTCACTGGTGTAGCACAGCTTCCAGCCCCGGCTGTCCCCTGACTCATCCGTGAAGAAGAGCAGGTCCACTGAGTTGCTTTGGGTATCAATGCGCTCAGGCCTTTGCTTTCCACAGAACTCACCAATGTTCCTCCCACTGACATAGATCTGTGGAGGCAGGGGAATGGAGGGAGTGTCATGTCTCCAATTCAGACACAGGGCCAGGGCGGTGGTGCTGGTGGTGTGGATCCTGCTTGGTGTATGTTTTCAGCTGGAGGGGAGAAAACCTCCCAAGGACCCACCTGCCTGGTATGTAGGACAACTCATGTGTGATGTTGGCTATTTCTGTACCTGAGGGCCAGACGGTCCAGTGGGGATGGGGGGTGGGAGGAACCATGTGGGGATGGGAATGAGAGGATTTCTCTCTGGGGGTGGGTTGGCTGTACCTTCAGCTTGTCGTAGGGACAGTGTATTTGCTGGTGGTCATCGATTTCAAAAGGCTCCAGGAATTGGAGGTGGAGGGTGTGGCCTCGCTCTACTCGGATACTGTAGTTGCAGCGCAGGTCAGGGGGGTAGGGCCGGGGGTACTCCAAGCTGGAGATGTAGCCTGAGGGCTCCGTGAACAGCTCGCTGCTGCATTCGGCTGGGAGAGCAGAGCGGGAGCGGGAGCGGGTCACCCAGCGAGCCCCACCTTGCTCAGTCCCTGCCTCCTCTGAGACCACCCAGGCAAGACCTCACCCTGGCAGGAACGCCCATCCGGCTGGAGCTCATAGCCTGGACGGCAGGAGCAGAAATAGCTGCCGACGTAGTTGTGGCACAGGTGCTGGCACCGGGCCGGGGGGTCCTCCTCGACTGAGTTGAGCTGCAAGGCACATTCGTCCAGGTCTGGAAGAGATTCCGGAAGGAAGGATTCAATTCCACAGAAGCCAGGGGCTGGGGCGGGGCAGGGACCTGTGGAGGCCCTGGTCTCAGCGAGGTCACTCATCAGAGGCTTAAGGACAAGGTTATCTCAGGCCACCTGGAACTCCTGGCCCCTCTGACCCTTTCTGGGACCTGCTCAGTGGGGACAGGGCCCTGGTGGATAGCTCTGTCCTAGAAAAAGCTCTCTTGGGAAAAAACAAGAAGGCCAGGCTTCCCGAATCTTTGGATTCAAGAATCCCCTTTTCTGGAGCCCATTCAGTTTGAGCCCAGGAGCCCAGCACAGGCACCACTCACCCACGGCTTGGTAGTATGCCAGGAACCCCTTGTAGAACATGATGGTGCCGTTCTCCTCGTTGGAGAAGTCCGAGTGGAAGGTCAGCATCATCTTGTTCCCTTGGGACATGAATTCCTTCCTTCCTGGGGGGTTGCCCAGGGGAGAACCCAGCTGCCCACAGAACCTCCCCATGGTCTTCTTATCAGCAGAAATCTGTGGAGGAGGGACAGACGGACAAGCTGTTGAGGGGACATGTCCCACATGGAAGGTTATGAAGGTCATCCTTCTCTTGTCCCAGAGAGGGGATCCCGCCCTGCTCCCGAACCCCTGGATGGTCTCCAGTTGCTCTCTACCTGCTGGGCTCTGGCTGTTCCAACTTTCCCAGAGGCCTTTCCTCTGTCCTGCATCCCCACCGACTGACCTTGCACGTTATCCTGTGTCTGGGACTCGGCCCTCCCTTTTTATGACCCCCAGCTATGACAAACCTAGACAGCATATTAGAAAGCAAAGACATCACTTTGCTAGAAAGGTACGTCTAGTCAAAGCTATGATGTAGTAGTCATGTATGGATGTGAGAGTTGGATCATAAAGAAGGTTGAGCACTGAAAAACTGATGCTTCAAATTGTGCTGGAGAAGACTCTTGAGAGTCCCTTGGACAGCAAATAGATCAAACCAGTCAATCCTAAAGGAAATCCACTCTGATTGTTCACTAGAAGGACTCATGCTGAAGCTGAAGCTCCAATATTTTGGCTACCTGATATGAAGAGCTGACTCATGGAAATGGTCCTGATGCTGGGAAAGAGAGAAGGCAGGAGGAGAAGGGGATGACAGAGGATGAGATGGTTGGATGGCATCACTGACTCAATGGATGAATTCAAGCAAACTCTGAGACATGCTGAAGGACAGGGAAGCCTGGTGTGCTGCAGTCCATGGGTTTGAAAAGAGTCTGACATGACTTAGTGACTGAACAACATGTGTCAGACCTTTCTTTACCCCCATCTCTTCCCGTGTCCACCTCCCACTGGAATCCTGGTTGCCTTTACCTGGTTTCTATCATTCCTTCATCCCTAGAGGCTGGATGGTCGGCTTTACCCTCTGTCCTGTCCTTCCACCTATCTTGGTCAACCCATTCCTGTCCAGCCATGACTCCTGATATTCAGCTGAATGTGAGCATCCGGGACCTACCAGCTTAGAAGGCATCACTGAGATCCCTTTACTTCTTCCTTCACAGACTCCTTAACTCCTGCAAAGCAGAAGATGTCCCTCCTCCTATCTCATCCCCACTTTGCCTGCTACCAGGACCCTCCCTACCCACTCCAGTGTTCTTGCCTGGAGAATCCCAGGGATGGTGGGGCCTGGTGGGCTGCCGTCTATGGGGTCGCACAGAGTTGGACACGACTGAAGTGACTTAGCAGCAGCAGCAGCAGGACCCTTCCTACCAGCACTGCTGACATCCCAAGTCCTCTGGGCTGGGAAGATATGGCATTTTCATGGTATGCTTTTATACCCTCCAGGGGATCTCCTGGAAATAGTATTTATGGGTTGTGTGTAGGCTCTATCTGAATCCTGAATCAAGAACCTCATTTTTTAATTTTTATTTTATTTTTAGGCTGTGCTGTGCAGCATGTGGAATCCTAGCTCCCCACCTAAGTTCCCCAGGAATCAAACCTGGGCCCCCTGCCTTGGGAGCACAGAGTCTTAGCCACTGGACCACTGGGGAAGTCTCCAGGAATCTCATTTTTATTGGATGTAGAAAGAGGGACTGGGATGGGGCCCTTGGTCATGACAGAGGAGAGGGGACTGAGCCCACTGTCCTGGCTAGACACCACCCTTGAGCCACCACCACACACATGCCGCTTCCCCACGTCCCTGTGTTCCTGGTGAGGAGGCAGCCATGGTGACACTCTCCATGGCAACAGGGAAACCGAGGCATGGAAGTTTCCAAAATCCTCTGGGCAAGTAAGCAGACAGGGAAGGTTTTTCTGACTTCTGTGGACAGTGCATTCCCCAAGAGCAGGGCCTGTCCCCTCCCTCTCTGTTTCTCCCCTCTGTGCTCCACGAGGGTCTCTCAGAGCAGTGGCCTACCATCCTCGACACCCCTGGACTTCCAGAGCCCCACCTGGCCATCAGCTTTCACTGGCTTGGGGCTGTGTCCCCAGGCAGGGTGTCCTAGCCAGGCCAGTCAGAACCCGGGTCCCCTGGTTCCAGAGACACTCAGTCCTCCCTCTGCCCACCCCCCTAATCTGCCCCCTACCTTGACATAGTCATAGAAACAACCTTGCGAAGGCTCCAGGTCAAACTGCCAGAAGACAAGCTTCACCCTGTACCCCATGGGTACTGTGATCACAGTGGTCCTCTCAAAATTGTTAGGGTAAGGCTTGGGGAACAACGGGGACATCACCTCCCCGTAGAACCCCTGAGGGGTGGGGATGGCGCCTCCCACCCTGTAGAACAGGACCGGCAGCAGGAGGTGTAAGAGCCACCTGCCAAAAGGAAAAAGGTGTCTGTAGGGCGGGAGGGGTGCAGAACTTGCTGTCTGGTAGGGGATGGGATTGCCGTACCGCTGGGCATTTTCCTCTCGGTCCATTCTAGGTCTCAGGGAGATGTCCTAGGGTGGATGGGGAGGGTGCAGTGGGGAGGCTGGTCTCTGGAGCTGCTGCACTGGGTGCGCCTCCCCGGGGCGGTGTCCAGTCCAGAGGTCATCACACTCCCCCCACCTCTCTCCCCAGCCTCCTCCCTGCCCTGTTGCATCACTCTGCTCCCCTTTCAGGAATCGGGCTGGCTTGGACCAGTAAACTGAGGGTGAGGGTTTCCAGTCATGGTCTCTGAAATGGCTCCCACATGCTCAGCAAGGCCTCTGGGAGAGACCACCTATGGAAGAAGGTCTCAGGCATAGAGCCTGACTGTCTAGGCCGAGGGAGGGACCCCCCCCCAGGGACCCCCACCAACCCCCACTTTGCTGCTCCCTATGAGCTGGAGGAGGAAGGCAGTTGGCCTCACCTCCTAGGTCTGAGCCTCCTTTCTCCTTGGAAGGAGAGATGGGGCATGCATTTGCGAGCGTGCATGTGTGGGCACACTGGAGGGATAAGGTGTATGGGGAGGGTTAGGGTGCTCCCAGCTCCCTGAGTAAGTCTGGGCACAGGAGGCCCCCTGTGCACAGGATTGTCCCCTCTGGTTTCTCCCTCCTTCCTTGGTCCCCACCAGGCTTACTCACATTTCTCCAGGGGCCTGTTGTTGGATCCCTGACTCTCGTGATAGCATCTTCATCCACTCTGTGACCAGGGAGAGCAGGGTCATGCAGAGGAGGGAAGGGGGAGGGAGGGACTGTGGAAGGGGAAGGGGTGACCTTTCCGGGAGGAAGATTGTACAGAATGAACTATTTGCATATAAAAACCCCAAGTGGAAAATTCTGTTTGCACTTTAGGTTTGGTTTTGTAATGCCCGAGGGTGCTGCCACCTGCTAACTTGGAAATGTTCTAGAAAAAGTGCTAAAGGTTACACAAACCGTGAACGTGCAAAAATGACTGAATTGTGCAGTTTAGTGATTTTTATGTTATATGAATTTTACATCACACACACACACAACACTTTAAAATGCTAGGCTTTCAGGCACTATAGCATCAACGTAGGGAAATATTTGGGGGAAGAGAGCCTGTCTGTGTATCCTTAAAGCAGACCATGTCAATAGAGGGTTTTCTCTTATTTCAGCTCATCTGTTCCTTTTCCTCTTCCATTTTCCATGAACTGTGGTGTTGGAGAAGACTCTTGAGAGTCCCTTGGACTGCAAGGAGATCCAACCAGTCCATTCTGAAGGAGATCAGCCCTGGGATTTCTTTGGAGGGAATGACGCCAAAGCTGAAACTCCAGTACTTTGGCCACCTCATGCGAAGAGTTGAGTCATTGGAAAAGACTCTGATGCTGGGAGGGATTGGGGGCAGGAGGAGAAGGGGATGACAGAGGATGAGATGGCTGGATGAAATCACTGACTCGATGGACGTGAGTCTGGGTGAACTCCGGGAGTTGGTGATGGACAGGGAGGCCTGGTGTGCTGCGATTCATGGGGTCGCAAACAGTGGGACACGACTGAGCGACTGAACTGAACTGAATTCTGTCTGGCTTTTCCTTTCTGGGTTATCCCTTGACCCTCAAGAAGAAGGGGTGTGCTCCTTGCTTCTCCTTTTCTGGGCCTTCTTGGTTCCCCTTTCCTTCCTCACTTTCTCCCTCTCCTTCCCCCTTTCTATTCTAAGGCCGCTGTCCGGTACCCACAGGCCCATTCGCAGCTGAGGCCCTTCTGGTCAGGAAACTAAAATCCCGCAAGCTACATGCTGTGGCCAATATCTATATATAATTTATGTATTTTTAATTGAATGAAAAATGCCAACTTTAAAACATTGTGACTATTATGCAACACCCCCACCCCCCCGCCCACAGTATTTATATTCTCGTGGCCTTGAATGTCTTAGGAAGAATACCCAGGAAATAGAGAACAGGGAAGGATGTGAGACTGGTGCATTGGTGCACTCATGTAGTCATTCATTCCTCAGATACTCACAGAACTTACTTCTTTTATCTATAAAATATTATTTTATTGATGTATAATTGATTTACAATGTTGTGTTAATTTCTGCTGTACAGCACAGTAATTCAGTTTTATATATATATTCATTTTCATATTCTTTTCCGTGACAGTATGACAGGATATTGAATATAGTTCCCTGTGCCACACCTTAGGACCTTGTTGTTTATCCACTGAGCACTGTACTTGATTGCAAGAAACCGAAATCAACTCTGGTAGATTGTAGCAGAAGAGGAATTTATTAAAGGGATCCTGGGATGCTTTTAGAAGTGCCAGGAGAGCTGGGGAGCCAGGTGTGGACACGTCACAGCAGGAGCAGTGGACACAGTGTGGCTGCCACTGTCCCTGCCATGTCCTGGTCACTTCACCTTGCGAGGCTCACCCACTGGGGCAGGCTGCTGGGTGCTGCCTGCAAGCCCCAGCTCCTCCTCCATCTTAGGGTGGCTACCACTGTCCCCAGAGGTTCTGTAGGGCCTGCTTCTTGGCGTTACTGCTTCTGGACTCAAAGTCTAGACAGTGTCTCTGATGAACAGAGCATGAGTGTATGGCTTCCTCCAGAGCTGACAGACTGCTGAGGGACCTGCTTCCTGCATGTGCATCTTCTCTCCTGAGAGATGGGCTCTGTTCCCAAGTCTCACAATGAGGAGCTCCCCAAATGTGATAAAGATGTTTCGATGTTGGGCAGCCAGGGGAACACCTAAAGGTCCTTCTTCCATCAACTGCGTGAATGATGCAGCTAGACATGGAACATGCAAAGGTGAGTCACACCTAGAACCTGCCTGCAGACACCTCACAGACTCAGAATTCCCTTCCTTTCAACTTGTAGTTATTTGCTACCACAGTTTGAAAAGCCCTCTCACTCTTTGTTTCTTTAGGTCGTTCTGACAGACAGGCCGTGTAAGGTAGACAGAACTGACATTCTCTCTATTTCATCCTTGAAGAAGCTAAGAAGTTCGATGATGAGCCCAAGGTCCCTCTGCTGGTGAGTGGCAGAGTGGAGACTTGGCTTGTCCTCTGATTCCAGGCCCAGTGTCAGCCGGAAGCAAGACGTGATCACAAATAGGGCATGTGGCTTTGCTGCTGCAGTTTTTTTTTTTTTTAAATGTGAACGGAACCAGCCTTCTTTATTTATTTTTAACTTTTCATCACACACATTTTCAAACATACACTGAAGAAAATAATATAATAAACTCCCACTACCCACCATTTCAACAATTATAACTGAAAGGTCACGGCTACGAGATGTGAATGATGCTGGAATTCTTGGCCTCTGGAGAGGAGGAATTCAATCCGGGGCTAGTGATAAGGCTTGATCACTCAGAACTTTTTGTGTAATAAAGTTTTATTAAAGTATAAAAGAGATAGAGAAAGCTTCTGACACAGGCATCAGAAGGGGACAGAAAGAGTGCCCCCTTGCTTGTTTTTAGCAAGGAGTTAAATACCTATTAGTTCAGTTGCTCAGTCGTGTCCGACTCTCTGCGACCCCATGAATCGCAGCACGCCAGGCCTCCCTGTCCATCACCAACTCCCGGAGTTCACCCAGACTCACGTCCATCGAGTCAGTGATGCCATCCAGCCATCTCATCCTCTGTCATCCCCTTCTCCTCCTGCCCCCAATCCCTCCCAGCATCAGAGTCTTTTCCAATGAGTCAACTCTTCCCATGAGGTGGTTAAAGTACTGGAGCTTCAGCTTTAGCATCATTCCTTCCAAAGAAATCCCAGGGCTGATCTCCTTTAGAATGGACTGGTTGGATCTCCTTGCAGTCCAAGGGACTCTCAAGAGTCTTCTCCAACACCACATTTCAAAAGCATCAATTCTTCGGCGCTCAGCCTTCTTCACAGTCCAACTCTCACATCCATACATGACCACAGGAAAAACCATAGCCTTGACTAGATGAATCTTTTTTGGCAAAGTAATGTCTCTGCTTTTCAATATGCTATCTAGGTTGGTCATAACTTTCCTTCCAAGGAGTAAGCGTCTTTTAATTTCATGGCTGCAGTCACCATCTGCAGTGATTTTGGAGCCCCCCAAAATAAAGTCTGACACTGTTTCCACTGTTTCCCCATCTATTTCCCATGAAGTGGTGGGACCGGGTGCCATGATCTTCGTTTTCTGAATGTTGAGCTTTAAGCCAACTTTTTCACTCTCCACTTTCACTTTCATCAAGAGGCTTTTTAGTTCCTCTTCACTTTCTGCCATGTGGGTAGTGTCATCTGCATACAAATTTGGCTTTGGAATACGGAATGAAGCAGGGCAAAAACTAATAGAGTTTTGCCAAGAAAATGCACTGGTCATAATAAACACCCTCTTCCAACAACACAAGAGAAGACTCTATACATGGACATCACCAGATGGTCAACGCCGAAATCAGATTGATTATATTCTTTGCAGCCAAAGATGGAGAAGCTCTATACAGTCAGCAAAAACAAAACCGGGAGCTGACTGTGGCTCAGATTATGAACTCCTTATTGCCAAATTCAGACTTAAATTGAAGAAAGTAGGGAAAACCACTAGACCATTCAGGTATGACCTAAATCAAATCCCTTATGATTATACAGTGGAAGTGAGAAATAGATTTAAGGGCCTAGATCTGATAGATAGAGTGCCTGATGAACTATGGAATGAGGTTCGTGACACTGTACAGAAGACAGGGATCAAGACCATCCCCATGGAAAAGAAATGCAAAAAAGCAAAATGGCTGTCTGGGGAGGCCTTACAAATAGCTGTGAAAAGAAGAGAAGCAAAAAGCAAAGGAGAAAAGGAAAGATATAAACATCTGAATGCAGAGTTCCAAAGAAGAGCAAGAAGAGATAAGAAAGCCTTCTTCAGCGATCAATGCAAAGAAATAGAGGAAAACAACAGAATGGGAAAGACTAGAGATCTCTTCAAGAAAATTAGAGATAGCAAGGGAACATTTCATGCAAAGATGGGCTCAATAAAGGACAGAAATGGTATGGATCTAACAGTAGCAGAAGATACTAAGAAGAGATGGCAAGAATACACAGAAGAACTGTACAAAAAAGATCTTCACGACCCAGATAATCATGATGGTGTGATCACTGACCTAGAGCCAGACATCCTGGAATGTAAAGTCAAGTGGGCCTTAGAAAGCATCACTATGAACAAAGCTAGTGGAAGTGATGGAATTCCAGTTGAGCTATTTCAAATCCTGAAAGATGATGCTGTGAAAGTGCTGCACTCAATATGCCAGCAAATTTGGAAAACTCAGCAGTGGCCACAGGACTGGAAAAGGTCAGTTTTCATTCCAATCCCAAAGAAAGGCAATGCCAAAGAATGCTCAAACTACTGCACAATTGCACTCATCTCACATGCTAGTAAAGTAATGCTCAAAATTCTCCAAGCCAGGCTTCAGCAATATGTGAACTGTGAACTTCCTGATGTTCAAGCTGGTTTTAGAAAAGGCAGAGGAACCAGAGATCAAATTGCCAACATCCACTGGATCAGCGAAAAAGCAAGAGAGTTCCAGAAAAGCATCTTATTTTTGCTTTATTGACTATGCCAAAGCCTTTGACTGTGTGGATCACAATAAACTGTGGAAAATTCTGAAAGAGATGGGAATACCAGACCACCTGACCTGCCTCTTGATAAATTTGTATGCAGGTCAGGAAGCAACAGTTAGAACTGGACGTGGAACAACAGACTGTTTCCAAATAGGAAAAGGAATACGTCAAGGCTGTATATTGTCACCCTAGTTATTTAACTTATATGCAGAGTACATCATGAGAAACACTGGGCTGGAAGAAGCACAAGCTGGAATCAAGATTGTTGGGAGAAATATCAATAACCTCAGATACGCAGATTAGCAAGCTGCTAATTAGAGAAAGGAAATGCCTCAAAACTGAGAAAGTCACACCACCCCTCACCCACAACATGCATTTTGAGATAGCATTGGTGGCACAAGGTGAGTCATCCCTGGACTATAAAACATTTGACATGAACCTTGAAGACAGGCAGATTTCCAAGCAAATACATAGTTCATTTGTATTTGCTAAAACGCAGTGGTTAGCTCAAGGTTTGAAAGAAAGTTAAGTTCCAGGGGAACCAGGTGTCGCCATGACAATACAAGATTAGAAAAAAAAAAAAAAAGTCTGCCACTTGGAGTTTTATTTCCTCCTGCCACTTGGGGACCTCTGGCCTCCGTACCAAGGATATTAATGCCCTCATTTTCCCATTTTCTCTTAGGAGAATTATATTGCCAAGGGAAAGGGGCGGTGTTCTCATTCCATAACTGCTTCTGAGCTGGTAAGGGGTGTTGTCCCTAAATTATTGAGACAACATATTCTCCTATGGGGCTTCCCTCATAGCTCAGTTGGTAAAGAATCTGCCTGCAGTGCAGCAGACCTGGGTTCGATTCCTGGGTCGGGATGATCCCCTGGAGAAGGAAATGGTAACCCATTCCAGTATTGTTGCCTGGAGAATCCCATGGACAGAGGAGCCTGGCAGGCTACAGTCCATGGGGTTGCAAGAGTCAGACATGACTTAGCAACTAAAGAGTTACTCCTAAGCCTTCTATTGAGAGTCTCTGATTCAGGGACCCAAAGTAATAGTTGGAGGAGGCTGTGGCACTCGCAGGAGACTGAATAACCATAACTTTATGCAGCTAGAAACAAATCCAGCTACACAGTTACAGGTGCAGGGAGCAGACAGCAAAAACAGAATGATCAGTAAAGTTAAAAGTCACATTATGTCCATAAAGGTACAAAGGGTTACACCAGTCCATTTTAGGACTATTAGATGTCATTAGATTAAGAAGAGACATCACATATGATTGTTGTTGGCAAAGGTAGTCGTGGACTTGGAAAAAGTCCTTTCCCTGGTGTGGAGATGTCTACCACGGGAAACCTTCCATTGATGAGGAGGGGAGCACTCTGCAGACCCAGCAATTGGACAGATTGTGGAATGAGGTGTAGGAATGAGCCCAGGACAGGAAGGCGTTGTCTGGAGGGTCAAACAGCAAACTCAGGATTTTTGGAATCAGCAAAAGCAGGCCCACATAGCTTATGAGGCCCATCTATTGCAGGAAGGGGGACCCCTTCCAGGGCCCAAAACTGGGCTGTTGTCTAACACACGGAAATGAATTTTCCGAGGAGACACATGTGCTGACAAAGCAAGAGATTTTATTGGGAAAGGGCACAGGGATGGAGAGCAGTAGGGTAAGGGAACCCAGGAGAACTGCTCTGCCGCGTGGCTCGCAGTCTCGGGTTTTATGGTGATGCGATTAGTTTCCGGGTGGTCTTTGGCCAATCATTCTAATTCAGAGTCTTTCCTGGTGGCGCACACATGGCTCAGCCAAGATGGATGCTAGCGAGAGGGATTCTGGGAAGTGGACGGACACGCGGTGTCTCCTTTCAACCTTTCCTGAACTCTTCCGGTTGGTGGTGGCTGATTAGTTCCGTATTCCTTATCAGGATCTCCTGTCATAAAACAACTCATGCAAATGGTTACTATGGTGCCTGGCCAGGGTGGGCGGTTTCAATCAGTGTGCTTCCCCTAACACATCTGGTAAAGGCCTTCTCAGAGAGGCTTGAGAGATTGCCCCCCAGGTCCCAATGTCTTTATTATCAGAATCTTGGTTCCTGGCTCAAACAGCATTGTTTGACTCAGAGGCTGGGTCAAGAGTCACCTCCCAGAGTTCCTGTAATGTCTGTTGAAAAGCTAAAAGTTGAGTTACATAGTTAGTTAATTCCAAGGCTTTAGGAAAACTCTGGGTGTAAGCCTTTAAGAATTTTTCATGGAGCCTTTTCAGGAATTATTAATCTTCCATTCTCAGACTGTATCCATCCTTTTTCAGTAATCTTTGTTCCTCTTTTCTTTATCTTTTTAATTCTTCTTCTGTATATTGAGATTCTTCCTGTTCAACCAGACCTGTCCAGAACAAGGGTATCTGTAGTGAAAGGGGTTCCTTCGTAAAGGAGTTCAAAAGGGATTCAGCAGTTAGCCAGCTGATTACACTGGGCTACTTTACTTCCATCCTATTTGTGCCCTTTGCAATGCAGAATAACTACTTTCTTAGGCCATCAAAGGTCTTTCAATCTGTTTGAAATGTTTAATAGGTTCTCTTGTTTAATAGGCTTTTATTCCATATTGCAGCAGGAGCATGTAAAGTCAAATAAGCAAACGGAGTCAGTGTAGATATTTACTCACTAACCTTTGCTTAACTCTAGAGCTCTGGTCAGAGCCACAAGCTCCGCTAACTGAACATTCATCCCTGGGAGGCGGGGTGGGGGGAAAGAGACTTTTCTTCTAAAACCTGTTCAACTATCACCATGGCATAACCTCTTTTCCATTTCCCATCCTGCACAAAGGAACTGTCATCCAAACATTAACTTTAGAGGTTGAGATTTCACTCACATCAGAAGTCAGTACAGTGAGATTTCACCCATTAATAAACTTAAGAGCTTTAGGCATTAGCAAAACAATAGTAGCAATTACTCTTAAAAAATGTGGCCATAGCCTTTTTTTCCCCCAGTAACGGACTTAACTCAGATCCTGTGGGCATGCTCAAAGCCGGAGCCTGCAGAAGAGCAGCTTGAAGAGCCTTAAAAGCCTTTTGAGTCTCTGCAGACCAAACCAGCTTGTTGGTTTGGGCCTGCTGAGTTTCAGTTGTAAGTTTATATAAAGGGCGGACAAGTTCCCCATAACCTAGAATCCAAATGTGGCAACAGCCTGTGATGCCCCCCAATACTCTAAGTTGTCTTAAAGTCATAGGTCGTTGATGATTAACATAGGCTTAATTCTCTTGGGGACTTGGCCATCTTCCCTTCTAGAAAAGAAAGCATCTTTCAAATCAATGACTGAAGAATATTTGGCTCATTTAGGAATTTCAGACAATGCAGTATAAAGATTAGGTACCTTGAGGTATAAAGGAACCACAGCCCCATTTGTTATTGTGACTCTTGAACTAATCTCCATTTATCATTTGACATTTTTATACCCAAGATAAAAGAATGGCATGGACTGTTACAGGGAATTAATTGTCCCTGCTCCTTTAAATTCTCAGTGGTGGGTTGTAACCCTTTCTTCATCCTGGGTTTCAGAGACTACTGCTTTTGATGTGGAAATAGGTGAGGGTCTTTGGGCTTGACAATGACAGGAACAGCAGTCTGTGCTTGACCCACAGTTTTTCCATCAGCCCATATTCTAGGATTTACATTTTGTCCAATTAATGGGAGAGAAAGAGAAAGCTCCATATTCGTGAAAACAGAGGCATGGAGCTTGCTCAGTATATCCTTCTCCAAAGGGGTGAGGGACACTGTGGCACAATCATAAATTTGTGTGGAAATAGCAGAGTTGCAGTTGCAGCTTAGAGGACAACTGATATAATAATGTTTGGCTCTTCCAGACAGCCCCATTACAGTAGTGGATCAGGGAGAAACTGGGCCAGGGGCTTCAGTAAGCATGGAGTAAGTTGCCCCAGTGTCTAAAAGGAAATCAACTGATTTGGGCTTCCCCGCCTCCTCTCCACCCGCCCCCCGCCCCCCGCCAGTTATTAATACCTGTGGTTCCTCAGGTGTAATTAAGATAAGAGCTTGTGTGGGGACCCCCGGGCACCTCCAGTCCTGATTTTCTTGCAAGTCCGACCCCTGGGGCCCATGCCTCAGAGGGCAGTCTCCTCTCCAGTGTGGCCCTTTGAAGACCTGACATGGAGCTGGGGGCGACTTAGACACCTTGAGAGGCCCCTCCTTTCCACAGTAATAGCAAGTCCATCCCTTTTCACCTGGGTCCCTCTGGGCATTTTCCTCTGGCTGTTTTAGAGCAGATCTGAGAGCCATTGCCCAGGCTTCAGTCTTTCCTGGTCTTTTTCTGCCTCTTCTCCTCCTCCTACCTGCCATAACAAACTGTCTGAGCCACTTGCAACAGGTTATCAAAGGCTGATTTGGTTCATACGCCTGTTTTAGGAGCTTAGTGGATATCTGGAGCCAGCTGAGTGAGAAGTCTCTCTTTTAACATCATTCTTCCCTTTGCAATTTAGAGGTCAATCTCAGTGAATCTGTGAAGGGCTTCCTGCAGTCTATCTAGGAAGTTACTAGGAGCTTCCTTCTCTCCCTGTTCTGTGTTAGTCAATTTGGCAAAAAGTCTTAGCATGTACCCACTTGAGTCCTGACAAGAACACATCTGACAAAGTGACGCTGGTCCCCATCTTTCTTTAGCCATGTTATAATCCCAGTCTGACTCTGTTCTGTTTTGGGGACCGTCTGATTCCCAGTAGAGAAGGTGGCTGTCTTGCCCTCTCCTTTTTCTGCTGATTCATTACCAAGCCATTTATCTCCATAGGCAACAGCTTTTCCTCCAAACTTAAGTTTTGGAGTTGGGAGTTAGTGTCTGTAATAAGACACAGATTATGTCTCTCCAGGTAAGGTCATAAAGTAAAGTTAATTCCATAAAGGCGTCTATATACTTTTTGGATCCTCTAAACAGTCTCAACTGCAATTGGAACTGTTTGAATTTCTACTGAGACTGAGGCAACCCCTCCTGGAAGGGTGTCCTGACTCTCAACTTGCTTAGTTAGGAGCCCCAGAAATGGGCAAAGTAAGAGGACAGGAGGGAGCTGAAGATTTCACGCCCAAATCTGCACCCTTAAGACACAAGTCTGGCGTGTCTTGCAGAGAGAAAGAGCAATACATATGGCACTTCTGCCCATTTTTCTTGTTTTTTTACAGAGCCAGTCTAACTGTAAAACAGTTATTATAATTAAGAGACCCTTCAACTGGCCAGCATCCCCAATCTTCCAAAGGATACTGTGACCATTCAGTATGACAGAACATAAGGCATGTCTTTTTAAACTCTGGAGATCTAATTTGTTCCAGTTTTTTAAAAAATACATTTTAAAGCGGGTGGTTCTGGAACTGCTAGCTCCCATCTGTAAGAGAGAAAAAAGTGGCATCTACAGCCTTGCCTTTTTTTTTTTTTTTTTACTGGAGACATCCCTCCCTGCTCTAGATGGGGGTGGAGACTGACTGTACCCTGAAACTTTCCTTCCCTGTCAGATTTAGTCTGTCCCTTACCGACACAGGCTCCTTCCTCGTCCCTCCTGGTTCTACCACCAAGGTGGGGTGGAGATGCACAGGGGTAGACCTGATGGCATCCAAGACTGAAGTCCAGTTCCTCACCATTAAAACCTTTGCCTGATTTTTTTTTTTTTTTTTCCTTTCTCTGATGCCACCTGGCGTGCAACAGAGTAGCCTTCCAGAATGCCTCCCAAGCTAGGACCCCTAGGGGGAAGCATCTGCCCTCCGTGTGCAGGTGCACATTCCTGAGCTCAGTCTTGACTGCAGTAGAAGTGGTGAGTCATAAGGGAGTGAACAACAGCCAGGATGTCCCTTCTGAGTGTCACCACATCAGTATATGTGATAGCAAAAGAGGCGGTGATGGCCAGCCAGAGAGAAAAAAGTGATTTTTGTCCTCAAGCTATTAAGGCCAATCCTTCCAGTTCATTCCACAGATTCCACAAAAAGAATACTTAAGGAGTTGAGAGAAAAGCCACCAGAGAGCCTCCTCTGGTCCACTAAGACCTAGCGCTATCAAAGGAAGAAGCCCATTGCACTTCCAAACCGACCAGACCCTGGGATTCCTGATCTGTGTCCTCAAAACCCCATGATCACCAGCAGTGATTCTATCCACATAGATTGGAGGGACAGCCATGGCAAAGATTCACTTTCAGGTCACTGGCCCCTGAGGCAGGCAGCCAAAAGAGTGACCTCTAGCCTGAGAGATGTTCCTGGAGCTAGAATTCTCCCTCGTTCCTTAATATGTTCTTGTAACTTACGGTTCCTAGCAAGGCTAGGTGCTTCCAAAGTTGGGATCTAAGGAAAAGTACATAGTAAGAGTGGATCACAAGTCCCTTGAAAGTCTATAATTTGACAGATTAGGTTAGTACTTCTAATTCCCAGGCAGTTATGAAATGGTCAAAGAGACCAGAAAGTTTGACCAAGAAAGGAGAGTTCAGTCGACATGCTTCATTCATCTCTGGCTTCTCCCCCAGAGGAGTCATTGGGTGCCTCTTGACATTAGCAGGTCAGTATAATCCCGCAATGATTCTGCCATAAACCATATGAGGTTGCCACAGAACCGCAGATTAGGACACAACTCTGGCTTCACATTTCTTTGTGCATTTCTTTCAATCAGTCACACACAGGCACACTGTACATTTAGCAAAGTAAAGCAGAAAATGTGTTTACTAGGAGAACAAAGAACTAGAGCTCTGAATGTCTTTACTTTGTCCTGAAACCAGACGAGACCCCAAGGTAAAAGGTTGCTGCTATGAGCCGTGAACAAAGCCGGGATTCTTGGCCTCTGGAGGAGAGCAATTTGATCCGGGGCTATTTCCTCCTGCTGTTGGGGACTTCTGGCCTCCCTACAAAAGTGATTAACACTCTAATAACCTAAGGCCAATTTTGTTTCATTGATAATCCCCACTCACCCCACCTCCATCCCTAGTATTTTAATTTAATTTAATTTTGCAGAACGCCCTTGACCAGGCATTGAATTCATGCCCCCTGAAGTGGAAGGAAAACATCTATTTCTGCTTTATTGACTATGCCAAAGCCTTTGACTGTGTGGATAACAATAAACTGTTGAAAATTTTGAAAGAGATGGGAATAGCAGACCACCTGACCTGCCTCTTGAGAAACCTATATGCAGGTCAGGAAGCAACAGTTAGAACTGGACATGGAACAACAGACTGGCTCCAAATAGGAAAAGGAGTACGTCAAGGCTGTGTATTGTCACCCTGCTTATTTAACTTATACGCAGAATACATCATGAGAACTGCTGGGCTGGAGGAAGCACAAGCTGGAATCAAGATTTCCGGGAGAAATATCAATAACCTCAGATATGCAGATGACACCACCCTTATGGCAGAAAGTGAAGAGGAACTAAAGAGCCTCTTGATGAAAGTGAAAGAGGAGAGTGAAAAAGTTGGCTTAAAGCTCAACATTCAGAAAACTAAGATCATGGCATCTGGTCCATCACTTCATGGCAAATAGGTGGGGAAACAGTGGAAACAGTGTCAGACTTTATTTTTTGGGGCTCCAAAATCACTACAGATGGTGATTGCAGCCATGAAATTAAAAGACGCTTAGTCCTTGGAAGTAAATTATGACCAACCTAGATAGCATATTGAAAAGCAGAGACATTACTTTGCCAACAAAAGTCCGTCTAGTCAAGGCTATGGTTTGTCCAGTACTCATGTATGGATGTGAGAGGTGGACTGTGAAGAAAGCTGAGCGCCAAAGAATTGATGCTTTTGAACTGTGGTGTTGGAGAAGACTCCTGAGAGTCCCTTGGACTGCAAGGAGATCCAACCAGTCCATTCTAAAGGAGATCAGTCCTGGGTGTTCTTTGGAAGGAATGATGCTAAAGCTGAAACTCCAGTACTTTGGCCACCTGATGTGAAGAGTTGACTCGTTGGAAAAGACTGATGCTGGGAGGGATTGGGGGCAGGAGGAGAAGGGGATGACAGAGGATGAGATGGCTGGATGGCATCACCGACTCGATGGACGTGAGTTTGAGTGAACTCCAGGAGATGGTGATGGACAGGGAGGCCTGGCGTGCTGCGATTCATGGGTCGCAAAGAGTTGGACACGACTGAGCAACTGAACTGAACTGAAGTGGAAGCAATGAGTCTTAACCACTGGACCACTGAGAAAGTCCCATGTTCATCCCCAGTGTTTTAAAGTAAATAGAATTCCCTAAAAAATGGGACTGTAAACTTAATGATTACACACATCACATACTGTTTCTCTTTCATCACCTCACCAAGACACTAGATATGGTATGGCACCATTTTATGCAAGTTTGAAGTAGCACAACAAAGTCTCAGTTTAGATGCTAATTACAAATTATTTTTTAAATATCAAGAATTGTGTCATTATTAAAAGTTGAATAATTTCTGAGTTGGTGAGCAAGTAAGTCTCTTTATGTTTTTGTCACCACAGCTGCTCAACAGAAATGCTGACCCAACTTCCTGATCATTCCACTTGTATGGCTTGGAATGGAATAATTTTCGTGACTATTTTTCAGATTTACACTTGCCATTATTTTAATGTAAAACTATTTTTAATAGCTCAAACCATCCATCAAGTACTGACATTTATATTTAAAAACTCTCTCCCAGGGACTTCCCAAGCTGTCCAGTGGTTAAGACTTCACCTTCCAGGGCAGGAGTGTAGGTTCCATCCCTGGTTGAGGAGCTAAGATTCCAGATGCCTTGTGGCAAAAAAAAGCCCCAAAACATACAACAGAAGCAATATTGTAACAAATTCAATAAAGACTTAAAACGTGGTCCACATCAAAACAAACAAAAAAACCAAATGAACAAAAAAACACAGCTCACTGCCATGTCAATAACTCTGGAATAGATGTTAATGTAATAAATTGCTCTGAAGAAGGCCAAACCCCACAATATCCAGCATTGTTTGTTTAGAACACTTCTGAATTTGAATGCATCTTGGAATCAATGATATGGGACAGTTTATTTGGCAACTTAAAAAATTCCTAGGGGTATGTCAAATAAGGGGGCATTTTCAGTGGATGAAGTTTCCTTTTCATTGGAATGCAGTCCCTAAGACAGGGGTAGAAAGTGACAAAGGACAGGAGGAGAGCTGGGGGAGTCGGGAGGCTCTGATGAGGAGGTGAACAGGTCCACCACCCCTTGTTCCCTTATCTGAAGCTCTAAATTCCAAAAGGCTCTGGAATCAAAGTGTTTCGTTTTTGTTTTTTTTCCCCCATGTTTGGCACCAAAACCTAACCTAAACTGACTTAAAGTAATTTATAAATAGAATGTGTAATGATAACTAATTGGTAATTTAATTCTACATATTGTGAGGATCAATCTGTTTAGCTGCAGAGATATTAATGTTTGATGATGGAGCATTATTCCAGCCCCTTGGGAGGAAGTGCAGGAGGAGATGTTAGCTATTGGGTCTCTATACCCGGGGGAGTCTTTTTTGGGGGGGGCATGTTTTGAGGCTTGGGAATCTTAGTTCTCCAACCAGGGATTGAACCTGAGTTCTCAACAATGAGATCTGGGGTCCCTACAATGAACTGCCAAGGAATTCCCTGCACTGGTTTTTCCAAAAGCCACAAAATCCTGAGTTTTGAAGCATATCTGGACCCAAGAGTTATGGGTAAAGGACACTGGATTGTATCTGAATCTCGCCTTGGTGGGTGGATATAATTTGGATGTGTAGCGACGTGGAGGGGATATCAGGAAGAGGACAAAGCATCATTTCACACAGTCTCAGTGTAAGTCAGTGTAAGTCAGTATCCAGTGTCCAGATCTCAGTGTAAGTCAGTATCCAGCCACTACATTTGCTTTAAAGGCGGAGATGGCCTGCATTTCTTTCTTTCTTTTTGTATTTCTAATTCTGTGTATTTTTCTTTTTTGGGAAAACTATTTATTTTATTTGTGTATTATTTATTTCCTTGGCTGCTTGGGGTTCTGACTGTGGCAGGCAGGGTCTTCCATCTTCGTTGAGGCATGCGGGATATTTCATGTGGCATGCGAACTCTTAGTTGTGGCATGTGGGATCTAGTTCTCTGCCCAGGTATGGAACCCGGACACCCTGAATTGGGATCAAGATCCCAGGGAGATGTTCTAGGGGTGGGTGCGGTGGGTGGAAGGGGCGGCTGCTCTATGCAGCCACTGAACTGGGGGCTCCTCCCTGGGGCGGTGTCCAGTCCAGAGGTCATCACACTCTGCCCACCTCTCTCCCCAGCCTCCTCCCTGCTCTGTCCCCTCACTCCGTCCCCTTCGGGGATTGGGCTGGCTTGGGACCAGTTAACTGAAGGTAAGGGTCTCCAGTCATGGTCTCTGAAAGGGCTCCCATGTGCTCAGCAAGGCCTCTGGGAGAGACCACCTGTGGAAGAGGGTCTCAGGCACAGAGGCTGACCCTCCAGGCCGAGGGACCCCCCGCCCCCACCTTGCTGCTCCCTATGAGCTGGAGGAGGAAGGCAGTGTGGCCTCACCTCCTGAGTCTGAGTCTCCTTTCTCCCTGGGAAAAGGGATGGGGCAAGCGTTTGTGAGTGTGCATGTGTGTGCACACGGGAGGAATAAGGTGTATGGGGAGGGGCAGGGTGCTCCCACCTCGCTGAGTAAGTCTGGGCACAGTGGTCCTCCCGTGCCCAGGATTCTTCCCTCTGGTGTCTCCCTCCCTCCTTGGTCCCCATCAGGCTTACTCACATTTCTCAAGGCCTGTTGTTGGATCCCTGACTCTTGTGACAAGGTCTTCATCCACTCTGCATCCAGGGAGAGCAGGGTCATGCAGAGGAGGGAAGGGGGAGGGACGGACTTTGGAGAAGGAAGGGGGGAACCATTCTGGAAGGAAGATTGTAGGGAATGAGCTATTTGCATCCAGAAAACCCCCCAAAATTTTTCCCTGTTTAATTTAGTTTTGAAATCCCTGATTGTGCTGCCACCTGCTGGCCCACAGAGGGAAGGGCTAGAGATGCTTCCGCATTTTTAGGGACAGAAAAGCCTTGGGTTGGAGGACCGGATGTCCCTTTCTAAATCTGATGGGAATCCCCTCCTTCCTCAAGGCCCTTTCTGGTGACTGCGGCTGTGTTCAGGGTTCAGGCTATGTTCAGGGTTCCTACTCAAAGAACAGTGGAAATGGCAGTCTCTTCTCCCTTAATCCCATTCTCCCTGTCCTTAGTCTGCCAGCAGCTCTGGTCCAGGAATGACCAGGGTTCAATGCCCAGGATAATGGGACAGGAACAAGGACTAGAGACCGGGAGTGCGGGGAGTACAGGATGGTGCAGAGGAGAGAGAAACTTGGTTGACCTGGGGCCCTGCTCTGCTTCCCTCAGCAATGACAAGTTGAGGAAACTTACCTGGCGGTATAGTGGCTAAAAATCCATGTTTCCGATGCAGAGGGAACAGGTTTGATCCCTGGTCAGGGAACTAAGATCCCACATGTCATGTGGTGCTTCTAATAAAGAAATTTTAAAAAATGACATGTAGAACTGGGACTGCCATGACCCCAAAGCACCACTAGAGTCTATCTTAAGACAGGACTTCCCTGGTGGTCCAGTAAGAAAAGGCAAAGAGACATGACACTGAAAGATGAACTTCCCAGGTCGGTACGTGCCCAATATGCTACTGGAGAAGAGCGAATGGACAGCTCCAGAAGGAATAAGCGGAAGAGCCAAAGTGGAAACAGTGTCCAGTTGTGGATGTGACTGGTGGTGGAAGTAAAGTTCAATGCTGTAAACAACAATATTGCACAAGAACCTGGAATGTTAGTTCCGTAAATCAAGGTAAATTCAGTTCAGTTCAGTTGCTCAGTCATGTCCGACTCTTTGCAACCCCATGAATGCAGCACGCCAGGCCTCCCTGTCCATCACCAACTCCCAGAGTCCACCCAAACCCATGTCCATCGAGTCGGTGATGCCATCCAACCATCTCATCCTCTGTCGTCCCCTTCTCCTCCTGCCCTCAATCTTCCCCAGCATCAGGGTTTTTTTTCAAATGAGTCAGCTCATCGTAGGGTACTGGAATGCAAAAGTAGGAAGTCAAGAGATACCTGGAGTAAGATACAAGTTTGGCCTTGGAGTACAAAATGAAGCAGGGCAAAAGTTAACAGAGTTTTGCCAAGAGAAAGCACTGGCCTTAGTAAACACCTTCTTCCAACAGCACAACAGATGACTCTTGGACATCACCAGATGGTCAATAGTGAAATCAGATTGACTATATTCTTTGCAGCTGAAGATGGAGAAGCTCTATACAGTCAGCAAATCAAGACCAGGAGCTGAGTGTGGCTAAGATCAGGAACGCCTTATTGCAAAATTCAGACTTAAATTGAAGAAAGTAGGGAAAACCACTAGGCCTTTCAGGTATGACCAAAATCAAATCTCTTATGATTGATTATACAGTGGAAGTGATAAATAGATTCAAGGGATGAGACCCGATAGAGTGCCTGAAGAACTATGGATGGAGGTTCATGACATTGTACATCAAATCCATCCCCAAGAAAAAGAAATGTGAAAAGGCAAAATGGTTGTCTGAGGAGGCCCTACAAATAGCTGAGAAAAGAAGAGAAGTGAAAGGCAAAGAAGAAAAGGAAAGATATACCCATCTGAATGCAGAATTCCAAAGAATACCAAGGAGAGATAAGAAAGCCTTTCTCAGTGATCAATGCAAAGAAATAGAGGAAAACAATAGAATGGGAAAGACTAGAGATCTCTTCAAGAAAATTAGAGATACCATGGGAGCATTCCATGCAAAGATGGACACAATAATGGACAGAAATTGTATGGACCTAACAGAAGCAGAAGATATTAAGAAGAGGTGGCACGATTACACAGAAGAACTATACAAAAAAGATCTTCATGACCCAGATAATCATGATGGTGTGATCACTCACCTAGAGCCAGACATCCTAAATGTGAAGTCAAGTGGGCCTTAGGAAGCATCACTATGAACAAAGCTAATGGAGGTGATGGAATGCCAGTTGAGCTATTTCAAATCCTGAAAGATGATGCTGTGAAAGTGCTGAGTGCAATATGTCAGCATATTTGGAAAACTCCATCAGTGGCCACAGAACTGGAAAAGGTCAGTTTTCATTCCAATCCCTAAGAAAGGCAGTGCCAAAGAATGTTCAAACTAACACACAATTGCATTCAATTCACATGCTAACAAAGTAATGCTCAAAATTCTCCAAGCTATGCTTCAACGTATGTGAACCGAGAACTTTCAGATGTTCAAGCTGTATTTAGAAAAGGCAGAGGAATCAGAAATCAAATTGCCAGCATCTGCTGGATCATAGAAAAAGCGAGAGAGTTCCAGAAAAACATGTACTTCTGCTTTACTGACCACGCTAAAGCTTTTGACTGTGTGGATCACAACAAACTATGGAACATTCTTAAAGCGATGGGAATACCAGACCACCTTACCTGCCTCCTGAGAAACCTGTATGCAGGTCAAGAAGCAACAGTAAAAACTGGACATGGAACAACAGATTGGTTTCAAACTGGGAAAGATGTATGACAAGGCTGTATATTGTCACCCTGCTTATTTAACTTATATGCAGAGTATATCATGCGAAATGCTGGGCTGGATGAAGCATAACTGGAATCAAGATTGCTGGGAGAGATATCAATAACCTCAGATATGCAGATGACACCACCCTTATGGCAAAAGCAAAGAGGAACTGAAGAGCCTCTTGATGGAAGTGAGAGGAGAGTGAAAATGCTGGCTTAAAACTCAACACTTAGAAAACTAAAATCATGGCATCTGGTCCCATCACTTTATGGCAAATAGATGGGGAAACAGTGACTGACTTTATTTTCTTGGTCTCCACAATCACTGCAGATGGTGACTGCAGCATGAAATTAAAAGATGCTTATTCCTTGGAAGAAAAGCTATGACCAACCTAGACAGCATATTAAAAAGCAGAGACATTGCCAAAAAAGATCCATTTAATCAAAGCTGTGGTTTTTTCCAATAGTTATGTATGGATGTGAGAGTTGGACCATAAAGAAAGCTGAGCACTGAAGAATTGATGCTTTTGAACTGTGGTGTTGGAGAAGACTTTTGAGAGTCCCTTGGATTTCAAGGAGATCCAACAAGTCCATCCTAAAGGAAATCAATCCTGAAAATTCACTGGAAGGACTGATGCTGAAACTGAAGCTCCAATACTTTGGCCACCTGAAGAAGAGCTGACTCATTAGAAAAGACCCTTGTGCTGGCAAAGATTAAAGGCAGGAGAAAAGGGGATAACAGAGGACGAGATGATTGGATAGCATCAGCCACTCAATGTATATGAGTTTTAGCAAGATTGTAGATGGTGAAGCACAGGGAAGCCTTCCTTGCTTCAGTCCATGGGGTCGTGAAGAGTCAGATATGACTGAGTGGCTGAACAAAAACCAATGGTTAAGACTCTGAGGTTCCAATGCAAGGGATATACGTTTGATCCCTTGTTGGGGAAGTAAAATCCCACATGCAGTGCAACTGAAAAAAAAGAAAGAAAACTTTCCTCCTCCTCACGATGGACTCAGGCCTGCTGATGAACTTGTCCCTTAGGGAAACAAGGGCAGCGGAGGACGGGTTGGAGACATCCTGTTCTCCTCAGCATCTGGTCCAGAGTGTGAGCCCCTGAGGGTCACGGCACCTGGGGCTGTGCAAACACTGACTGTGAACTACCATGACTTGGTCTTTTCCGAGCAGA
Source organism: Bos javanicus (assembly GCF_032452875.1). Classification (NCBI taxonomy): domain Eukaryota; kingdom Metazoa; phylum Chordata; class Mammalia; order Artiodactyla; family Bovidae; genus Bos; species Bos javanicus. The sequence goes on along the minus strand of NC_083872.1, from coordinate 103,750,954 downwards.
AACCAGGCCCTGGGAGGAGAATGGGCTCCTGTCTCCCTTCCTCCAGGCCATCGTGTTCTGTATTAAATGTCTGCTCTTTGGGGAAGCCTTCCTTCAACTATCCAGGCCTCTGGGAGAGACCACCTATGGAAGAGGGTCTCAGGCACAGAGGCCGACCCTCCAGGCCAAGGGACCACCCCCCCACCACCTTGCTGCTCAGTATGAGCTGGAGGAGGAAGGCAGTGTGGCCTCACCTGAGGTCTGAGTCTCCTTTCTCCCCAGGAGGAGGGATGGGGCTTGTGATTGTGAGTGTACATGTGTGTGCACACTGGAGGGATCAGGTGTATGGGGAGGGGCAGGGTGCTCCCACCTCTCTGAGTAACTCTGAGCACAGGGGGCATCCCATGTCCAAGATTGTCTCGTCTGGTGTCTCCCTCCTTCCTTGGTCCCCACCAGGCTTACTCATATTTTTCAAGGCCTGTTGTATCTTCGACTCTCATGACAGTGTCTTCATCTACTCTGTGTCCAGGGAGATCAGGGTCATGCAGAGGAAGGAAGCGGGAGGGAGGGACTGTGGAGGGGGAATGGGCAAACCATTCTGTGAGGATGATTGTAGAGAATGAAATATTTTCAAAAAGAAAACCCACAAAAAAAAAAAAATCTGTTTCCAGTTTATTTTAGTTTTGAAATTCCCGATTGTGCTGCCACCTGCTGGCCTGGATGGGGAACTGCTGTGCTGTGCTTAGTCACTGGTGTCTTTGCAACGCCATGGACTGCAGCCCACAGGGCTCCTCTGTCCATGGGGATTCTGCAGGCAAGAATACTTGAGTGGGTTGCCATGCCCTCCTCCAGGGGATATTCTCAAACCAGGGATAGAACCTCTGTCTACCGCATTGCACGTGGCTTCTTTACCCTCAGAGCCACCCTGGTAGCCCAGGAAGGGCTAGAGATGGGCTTTTGGGGACAGAAAAGCCTTGGGTTGGAGGCCCAGATGTCCCTTTCTAAATCTCATGGGAATCCACCCTTCCTCAGGGCCTTCCTGGGAACTGTGGCTGTGTCTTCAGGGTTCCTACCCAAAGGACACTGGAAATCGCAGTTGAGGGGGGTTGTTTCCTGGCCTTCTCTTCTCCGTTAGCCCTGTTCTTCTTGTCCTTAGTCAGCCAGCAGCTCTGTTTCAGGAACAACCAGGGTTCAATGCCCAGAATAATGGAACAGGAGCAAGGATTCGAGACAGAAGTGCATGAGGGTGCAGAGGAGAGACAAGCTTGGTTGCCCTGGTTCCTCCTTCAGCAATGACATGTAGAGGAAACTAGCCTGAAGGTCCAGTGGTTGAAACACCATGTATCCAATGCAGGGGGTGTGGGTTCCATCTCTGGCCAGGGAACTAAAATCCCACATGCCATGTGGTACAGCTAATAAAGAAATTTACAAAAATGACCCATAGAGCAGAGGCTGCTGTGACCGCAAAGCACCACTAGGGTCTGTTTCAAGACCCTCCCAGGACTTCCCTGGTGGTCCAGGGGTTAGGACTCCCAGCTTCCAATGTAGGGGACAGGGGTTTGATCCGTGGTCGGGGAACTAAGATCCCAGCAAGAATTAAAAAAAAAAAAACAAAAACCCTTCCTCCCCCCTCAATGGACTCAGGCCTGCTGATGAACTTGTCCCTTTGGGAAACAAGGGCAGCTGAGGATGGGTTGGAGACATCCTCTTATCCTCAGCATCGGTCCAGAGGGTGAGCCCCTGAAGGTCACAGTGTCAGGGGCTGGGCAAACAGGGTGGCTGTGGACCACCGGTGACTTGATCTTTTCTGAGCAGAAGCCAGGGCCCTGGAGGAGAAAGGGCTCCTGTCTCCCTTCCTCCAGGCCATCGTGTTCTGTATTAAACATCTTCTCTTTAGGGAAGCCTTCTCTCCAGGGCTCAGAGACCCCACGACAATGTGTTCCCCTGGGAGGCTCAGATCTAGAACGGCCTCTGAGTGCTCAGGCCTCTGTCGTCTACCCTGCTTGTTTTCCCTATTGGATGAGTCCCTCCATCTGTCCACCTGCCCGCTCACTTATCCATTTGGAAGCTACCTATTTAACGTGGCAGGCGCATTCCCAGGCCCTGGGGCAGCTCCCTGTGAGGCAGTGAGCAGGTCATCACTGAATGTAGTCTGAGACCAGGCACATGCAAGAGGCCAGGTGGTTCCAGGTTGGAGGGTTTCACTAGCAGGCTTGTATGTCAGAGCCAAGGAGTGAACCTGCTGGCAGGGCTGATCCATGACATGACTCACGACATGATCTGTGCCCTTGTCAGCTGAGGAAGGACAGAAGATAGGGAAGAGTGGGTGAGGGCCAGATCCGAGGCAAAAAGAAGGGCCATCTAGGGACTTCCCTGGGGGTCCAGGGGTTAAGACTTCACCTTTCAATGCAGGGGCGAGGGTTTGATCCCTGTTTATGGATCTAGGATTTCACATTCCTTGCTGTCAAAAATCCGAAATATAAAACAGAAGCAATATTGTAACAAATTCAATAGACTTTAAAAATGGTCTACATAAAAAAAAAATTCTACAAGAAAGAATGGGCATCTGGTCTAGCGAATTGCACATTAGTATCTGGATGGCAGTGTGGGTATATGTATGTGTGTGTGTGTGTGTGTTGTGTGTGTTTACCATGGAGGTAGGATGGCAAGCCTACAGGTAGGACAGGAGGTCCAAGAAGGTAAGTCTTGGCAGGAGCGCTCCCATGTGGCCTAGGGGATCCGAGTTCTGTCCTGGTAGCATGTAGCATGACTGGACCTCATTAGCTCAGCCCCAGCCTGACCCCCTCTCTGCCCAACCACACACGACAACCTTGACTTATACATAGTGTTGGGCTTCCCTGGTGGATCAAATGGTAAAGAATCTGCCTGCAGTGCACAAGACCCAGGTTCTGTACCAGGGTTGGGAAGATCCCTTGGAGAAGGAAATGCAAACCCAGTCCAGTATTCTTGCCTGGAGAATTCATGGACAGAGGAGCCTGGAGGGCTACAGTTCATAGGATTGCAAAGAGCTGGACATGATTGAGTGACTAACACTTTCACTTCCTTTATACTTTGTGGTATACCCTTGACTTACATCCTGGGCAGAAAGAAGAAATGGCTATGTGATGATTTCTCAGACACTTGTTTTGAAACCAGTATTAAAGACATTGTTACATTGATCATGACTTTTAAGATTTGATTCTGGGGAGAAAAAAGTATCTCTCTTAAGGCAATGGAAGTTTTCCTTCTGTGGATATATTTATATCTATACACCTGCACCTATATCTGTTTTTACCTCTATCTATATCTAGACATATAGATACAGACATATAGATTCCACTATTTGCTAAATTTTATTTAATGAGTATATCTTACTTTTATCTTATTTATTTTTATTATTGAAAACAAGATGTAAGTTTCTCCCTGCCAAGGTAAAAAATATATATCTAGATGTGTGTCTAGACATAAAAATAAAGATAAATAAAACTAATATATTCTCATTAAATAAAATTTAGCAAATAATGCAGAATAGAGGAAAACAAACAGCCAAACTACCACTAAAAGTAACTCAGTTTAATATTTTGAGTGTTTGGTACCACGTATAGTTTTAAGCTATCTGTGGCTCTGGAGTAAAACCTGATACACGAGTAAGACTGGGTTAGAAAGGCAATGTTTGACTCAAAAAACATGGGCTGTTTCATTCTCTAGGTGTGTGACTCCATTCCTGCCCTGTACCATTTTCTAGATTCCACATGAGTGTTTTAATATATGCCATTTGTTTTTCTCTTTCTGACTTACTTATCTGCATTCTTGCAGGGTGCTGCCCTGGATGCTGCTGTAATACACTGATACTACATCACACAGACAGTATACCGCATTTCTGAAACCTGTAAAATGATGAACACTGAAAGCCACTTGGACTTGAGGGTGTCAGATAAGGGATTGTGGACCTACATTTGGTCTTACAAACCCATCATTTCTTGGGAATGTTTTAACTCTGCCTTGATATTCTTAATTTCAGGCCTGTGTGAGTCAACTTGAGTAAAGTTGTTCAGACAAGTCCAGCAGAGTTGGTTGTGCAATAATATCATGATAATATTCTAGCATAAATACTTATAATGCTTATCCCAAGCTTTGGGCCCTTCTCTGGCCTTTAAATATATCTTAAAGAATATGAATTATTTGAAAATATTGTTAATGCACTTCCCCAGCTGTCCAGTGGTTAAGACTCTGCACTTCCACTGCAGGGGGTGCAGGTTCCATTCCTGGCTGGGGAACTAAGATCCCACATGCTGCCAGGAGTGACCAAAAAATAAATACATACATATGTAAATAAATGATTAAAAAGATAAAAGTCCTATTAGTGACTCAGTTTGGGAAAAACATTTCATAGCATTTTTCTCTTAAGGAATATTTAGAGGTTGGACAGTGAGCTGTTAAAAAAGCTCTTATATCTGCAACTATGTATGTGGGAAAATAAGGATTTTCTTTGTAGTGTATAATCCAAACAAAATACAGAGATAAATTATCTGCAACTCTAATGGTAAATGTGGGCAGCACCTTAATTGTTCTCATTGCCTTCCTAAGTAAATATTTCACAGATACTCTCACTAAATATTTTTTTGAATTAATTAATTCATTTTGGGCTACGCTGGGTCTTTGTTGCTGCCTGGGCTTCTCACTGCGGTGGCTTCTCTTGTTGCCCAGCACAGGCTCTAGGGGACGCAGCTTCAGTAGTTGTGGCTGGAAGGCTGTAGAGCGCAGGTGCGCGGGCTTAGCTGCTGTGCCACACGTGGGATCTTCCTGGATCGGGGATCAAACCCTGCATTGGCAGGTGGATTCTTTATGGCTGAGCCATCAGGGAAGTCCTGAACTCACTAAATAATTTATATTTATTAAACACTCCTTTTAATTCATTTTACACCATGGGCTTTCTCATAAAACTTTATCTGGAAGGGCCCAGGGTGACGCTATTTTCCAGCTCCAGGAGGGCGATGTTCCCCTCGAAACTGTGGGACTCTTCCTGGCAGTAGTCTGGGTGGATTATGACCCTACGGACCGGGTGGTTGGACAGCTTGGTGATATCTTCCACATTGATGTGGCCCAGGAACACGTCTAAGTTGGGGCTGCCCTGCGCCTCGTGGTCCTTGGGGTTGATGGTGTGCGCGGCCGTGAGGATCCAGCGGTCCCCCAGCAGCGCGCCACCCCCGGGCCCGTGGATGTTGGTGTAGGCCTGCCAGGGGAAGTTGCCCAGCTTGGCCTTCTGGCTTCCAATGATGCGCTGCCTCTGTTTGACAGGGTGGATTGGCTCCCCGCACACTGGGGAGGAGAAGATGGGTTCAGGGAGAGAAACGTCAGTGTCCGTCTGCCCACCTCCCACCATGGCCTTTCCCTCCCCTTTGCCCCTCTTTTGGCTCAGGGCCCTTTCCTCTCCCTTCATCCTCCCCAACCCACCATCTTTGGCATATTGTCACCACCTCTCCTCGTTCTTATTTATTCTTTCCTGGGGCTTTTCTTGCCCTTTTTATTTATTCTTGGTCTCCCATCTGCTCAGTGAAAAGTCCAGGACTGTCAGGACAGGGCCAGCTCTCTGGGTCCCTCTGCCCTTCTCCTGGGGCATCTCCTCTCCTTTCATCAGATGCACCATGTCCGTCTTCAGCTTCAGGCTGGACTGTCTCTCTCTTGTCTATGCCACCCCTCCTCCAGGCCCTGCTTGGCTGCCAAGGCCACAGAGGACAGTGGCGGGCTTCCACTCACCTGGCAAACACCGAGGCATCTTCTCTCCTACCAGCTCGTTCTTCCAAATGCCCTGAGCCGTGCAGGTGTACAGCCCTGAGGGGAGAGGGGGCTGAGCTCAGGCTGGGGGGGTGTGGGCAGGAGCCAAGAGCACCAAAGCGAGGACAGAATGGAGGAGGAAAAAAGGGAAAGGTTCGAATATCTGCAGGTGGGATACTGAAAGTCTAAGGGGCACCATGTGTATGCTTTTGTTTTGATGCTAAATGGAAAAATCAGAATACTTAACTCATATTCAGTGTGATCCCTGTGTTTGAAAGTTGACACAAAAACTGGAAGGAACTTATCAGGAAGATCTCATCAATGATTGCATCTTGGTGCTGAGTTGTGGATGATAATGGGAGCTATTTTTTGTTTGTTTGTTTGGAGCGGGGAATTTGTTTGGCCGAGCAGTGCAGATCTTAGTTCCCCAACTAGGGACTGAACTTGAGTCCTCAGCAGTGAAAATGTGGAGTCCTACCTGCTGGATTGTCAGGGAATTCCCCGTAGCTATGTCTTCTGATTGTGGACAATGAACCCTGCTTGATGCTCAACACTTTATCTGTGTTATGTCATTGAAGCACCACGGTGATGCTTTTCAGCTTCCCAGGCGGAGCTAGTGGAAAAGAACCCTGCCAATGCAAAACACGTAATAGACACAGGTTCAGTCCCTGGGTTGGGAAGACCCCCTGGAGGGAGATATGGCAACCCACTCCAGTATTCTTGCCTGGAGAATTCCATGGACAGAGGAGCCTGGTGGGCTATAATCCATGGGGTTGAAAAGAGTCTGACACAACTGAGTGACTAACACTAGAGACGAGGAAACTGGGTTTAAAGTTTTTTGCACAAGGTCATATAACTTCTAAGTGCTAGAACCAAGATGCAAAGGGATGATTGTCTGACTTCAAAGCCTAGTTCTTATATAATACCCTATAGAGCATATAAGTAAGATTGTTTTTCTGTTTTGCACATTTCAAACCTACAAGGCATGTGATTTCTTTTATTTAAAAAAAGTTTTTAAGATAACCATAGATGAGTTTGAGAGTAATTTAGTAATGCAAAAAGTCACAACACAGCAACCTGAGAGGGGATGTGGGGAGAATGCTGAGGAAACCCCACTGATAAGCCTGTAGTACGGGTGCTGGAGAGGGTGCTGGCGGTGGTGATGGTTGTGACGGTGATTGTGACAGCGGTGTAATGACGGTGCTGGTGGTGGCGGCAATGCTGATGGCAGTGGTAGTGATGGTCGTGGTTTTGATGGTGATGGTGGTGATGAGAGAGCTGTTTATGAGATTCAGGTCTTTCTATCAGCTCAAGTGTCTCCATCTTCAACCTTATTAGAAGCCTCTTGGCACCCCCGAAACCAGTTCCCTGGCTAAATATCTTAATATTCCCTCCTTGGAGATTCTGTTGGAAGAAATCGCAGAAGATTCCCAACAAGAGGGAGAAGACAGCCATTTGTGTGGGTCCCTACCTCGCTCAGACTCGCTCGTGCCATCGTTGCTGTGCATCTTGTAGAAGGGCTCATGGCAGCAGTACTGGATACGGGCCTCGTAGGTGTTCACCCCCTCTCTGGTGGTGTAATTGAAGGCCCCGTTGGGCAGGCTTCGGGGCTGCCCGCAGTCCTTGACTTGGAGAGAACACAGGGCCATGTGAGAACTGAGAAGGACTGTACTGGAACTTCAGTGGGAGGGGTGGGAACCCGCAGGCCAGGCTTCCCGCTTCTTCGGATTCAAGAATCCCAAATTCTATCTTTCATTCAGTACGAGGCCAGGAGCCCAGTACAGGCACCACTCACCCACGGCTTGGTAGTGGGCCTGGAAGCCCTTGTAGAATATGTCAGTGCCGTTCTCCTCGTTGGAGAAGTCTGTGTGGAAGGTCAGCAGTATCCTGTTTCCTTGGGACACGAATTCCATCCTTTCAGGGGGGTTGCCCAGGGGAGAGCCCAGCTGCCCACAGAACGTCCCTAGGGTCTTCTTATCAGTAGAGATCTGTGGAGGAGGGACCGGGGGACAAGCTGTTGAAGGGACACGTCACACGTGGAACATCATGAAGGTCAATGAGGGTCATCCTTCTCCTGAACCACAGAAGTGATCCCGCCTCTTTCTGGACAGCCTCCAACTGCTCTCTACCTGATGGGCTCTGGCTGTTGCAACTTCCCCAGGGGCCTTTCCTCTGTCCTCTGCATCCCTACTGGCTGACTTTGCACATTATCCCGTGCCTGGGACATCGGCCCTCCCTTTTATGCCCCCCATCTGTGACAAACCTAGGTAGCATATTAAAAAGCCGAGACATCACTCTGCCGACAAAGTAGTCAGAGATATGGTGTTTCCAGTATTCATGTATGGATGTGGGAGCTGAACCATAACGAAGGCTGAGTGCTGAAAAATTGATGCCTTCAAATTGTGATGCTGGAGAAGACTCTTGAGAATCCCCTGGACAACAGATAGATCAAACCAGTCAATCCTAAAGGAAATCAACCCTGAATATTCATTGGAAGGACTGAGGTTGAAGCTGAATCCCCAATACTTCAGCCACCTGCTGCAAAGAGCTGACTCAGTGGAAAAGACCCTGATGCTGGGAAAGATTGAGGGCAGGAGGAGAAGGGGACGACAGATGAATGATGGTTGAATAGCATCACCAACTCAGTGGACATGAGTTTGAGCAAACTCTGGGAGACAGTGAAGGACAGGGGAGCCTGGTGTGCCACAGTCCATGGGTTTGCAAAGAGTCAGATACGACTTAGTGACTGAACGACAACGTGTGTCAGACCGTTCTTCACCCCCTACCTCCTCCTGTGTCCGCCTCCCACTGGAATCCTGGTTACCTCTTCCCGGTTTCTATCATTCCTTCATCCCTAGAGCCTTGATGGTATGCTTAACCCTCTGTCCTGTCCTTCCACCTTGTTTTGGTCAACCCATTCCTGTTCAGGCATGACTCCTGATATTCAGCTGAATGTGAGCATCTGGGACCTGCCAGCTTAGAAGGCATCACTGAGCTCTCCTTACCTCTTCCTTCACAGATTCCTTAACTCCTGCAAAGCAGAAGATGTCTCTCCTCCTATCTCATCCCCACTTTGCTTACTACCAGCACTGCGGACATCTCAAGTCCTCTGGGCTGGGAAGATATGGCATTTTCATGGTATTCTTTTTATACCCTCCAGGGGATCTCCTGGAAATAGTATTTATGGGTTGTGTGTAGGCTCTATCTGAATCCCGAATCAAGAGCCTCATTTTTTATTTTTTTTATTTTTAGGCTGTGCTGTGCAGCATGTGGAATCCTAGTTCCCCACCTAAGTTCCCCAGGAATCAAACCTGGGCCCCCTGCGTGGGAGCACAGAGTCTTAGCCACTGGACCACTGGGGAAGTCTCCAGGAATCTCATTTTTACTGGATGTAGAAAGAGGGACTGGGATGGGGCCCTTGGTCATGACAGAGGAGATGGGACTGAGCCCACTGTCCTGGCTAGATACCACCCTTGAGCCACCACCACACACATGCCGGTTCCCCACGTCCCTGTGTTCCTGGTGAGGAGGCAGCCATGGTGACACTCTCCATGGCAACAGGGAAACCGAGGCATAGAAGTTTCCAAAATCCTCCGGGCAAGTAAGCAGACAGGGAAGGTTTTTCTGATTCCTGTGGACAGTGCATTCCCCAAGAGCAGGGCCTGTCCCCTCCCTCTCTGTTTCTCCCCTCTGTGCTCCACGAGGGTCTCTCAGAGCAGTGGCCTCCCATCCTCGACACCCCTGGACTTCCAGAACCCCACCTGGCCATCAGCTTTCACCGGCTTGGGGCTGTGTCCCCAGGCAGGGTGTCCTAGCCAGGCCGGTCAGAACCCGGGTCCCCCGATTCCAGAGACACTCAGTTCTCCCTCTGCCCACCCCCCTAATCTGCCCCCTACCTTGACATAGTCATAGAAACAACCTTGCGAAGGCTCCAGGTCAAACTGCCAGAACTGAGTTTCACCCTGTACCCCATGGGTACTGTGACCACAGTGGTCCTCTCAATGCTTGGAGAACAGAGGGGATGTCACCTGCCCATAGAGCCTCTGAGGGATGGGGATGGCGCCTCCCACTCCCTAGAACAGGACTGGTGGCAGAAGGTATAAGAGCCACCTGCCAAAAGGAAAAAGGTGTCTGTAGGGCGGGAGGGGTGCAGACACTTGCTGTCTGGTAGGGGACAGGATTGCTGTACCCCCAGGCATTTTCCTCTCGATCCATTCTAGATCTCAGGGAGATGTCCTAGGGTGGGTGGGGAGCGTGCAGCGGGGAGGCTGGTCTCTGCAGCTGCTGCATTGGGTGCTCCTCCCCCGGGCAGTGTCCAGTCCAGAGGTCATCACGCTCCCCCCACCTCTCTCCCCAGCCTCCTCCCTGCCGTGTTGCATCACTCTGCTCACCTTCCAGGAATCGCGTGGCTTGGGACCAGTTAACTGAGGGTGAGGGTTTCCAGTCATGGTCTCTGAAATGGCTCCCACATATTCAGCAAGGCCTCTGGGAGAGACCACCTATGGAAGAGGGCCTCAGGCATGGAGGCTGACCCTCCAGGCTGAGGGACTCCCCACCTCGCTGCTCCCTATGAGCTGGAGGAGGAAGGCAATGTGGCCTCACCTCCTGAGTCTGAGTCTCCTTTCTCCTGAGGAGGAGGGATGGGCATGTGTTTGAGTGTGTTCCTGCGTGTGCACACTGGAGGGATATGGCATATGGGGAGGGGCAGCGTGCTCCCACCTCCCTGAGTAATTATGGGCACAATGGTCCTCCCGTGCCCAGGATTCTTCCCTCTGGTGTCTCACTCCCTCCTTGGTCCCCATCAGGCTCACATTTCTTAAGGCCTGTTGTTGGATCCCTGACTCTCGTGACAAGGTCTTCATCCACTCTGCATCCAGGGAGAGCAGGGTCATGCAGAGAAGGGAAGGGGGTGGGAGGGTCTGTGGAGGGGAAGTGGTGACCATTCCGGGAAACCATTCCCTGGAGGAAGGTTGTAGGGAATGAGCTATTTGCATAAGCAAAACCAGAAGGAAAAAAAAATTCTGTTTCCAGTTTAATTTGGTTTGGTTGTGAAATGTCTGATGGTGCTCCCAACTGCTGGCCCACATGGGGAAGGGCTAGAGATGGTTCTGCATTTTTAGTAGCAGCAGTGAAAGTCGCTCAGTCATGTCTGCCTCTTTGGGACCCCATGGACTAAAGAGTCCATGTAATTCTCCAGGCCAGAATACTGGAGTGGGCAGCCTTTCCCTTCTCCAGGGGATCTTCACAACCCAGGGATCGAACCCAGGACTCTTGCACTGCAGGTGGATTCTTTACCAGTTGAGCCACAAGGGAAGCCCAAGAATACTGGAGTGGGTAGCCGATCCCTTCTCCAGCGGATCTTCCCGACCCAGGAATCGAATTGGGCTCTCCTACATTGCAGGCAGATTCTGCATTTTTCGGAACAGAAAAGCCTTGGGTTTGAGGCCCAGATGCCACTTTCTAAATCTGACGGGAATGCCCCCTTCCTCAGGGCCCTTCCTGGGGACTGCAGCTGTGTGTTCAGGGTTCCTACCCAAAGGGCACTAGAAATCACAATTAAGGTTTTTTTTTTTCCTGGCCTTCTCTTCTCCATTAACCTGTTCTTCCTGTTTTTAGTCAGCCAGCAGCTCTGGTCCAGGAACGACCAGGGTTCAATGCCCAGAATAATGGAACAGGATCAAGAATCAGAGACGGGAAGTGCAGGACAACACAGAGGAGAGAGAAGCTTGGTTGCCCTGGGCACCCACCCTGCTTCCCTCATCAGTGACACACAGAGGGAACTTACCTGATGGTCTAGTGGTTAAAACATCATGTATCCAACGCACGGTGTGTGGGTTTGATATCTGGTCAGGGAACTACGATACCACATGCCATGTGGTGCGGCTAATAAAGAAATCAAAAAAAGTAGAGTGGGGGGCTGCTGCCACTGCAAAGCACCACTAGGGTCTGTTTCAAGACCCTCCCAGGACTTCCCTGGTGGTCCAGGGGTTAGGACTCCCAGCTTCCCATACAAGGGGCATACGTTTGATCCCTGGTTGGAGAACTAAGATCCCACACGCAGTGCAGGAACAAAACAAAACAAAACCAAACAACCCTTCCTCCCCCCTCAATGGACTCAGGCCTGCCAATGAACTTGTCCCTTAGAGGAACAAGGGCAGTTGAGGACAGGATGGAGGCATCTTCTTATCCTCAGCATCTGGTCCAGAGTGTGAGCCCCTGAGGGTTATGGCAACTGGGGCTGGGCAAACAGGGTGGCTGTGGACCACCAGTGACTTGGTATTTTCCCAGCAGAAGTCAGGCCCCCAGAAGGAGAAAGGGCTTTTGTATCTCTCATCCTTCAGAAGGCCACTGTGTTCTGTATTAAACATCTGCTCTTTAGGGAAGCCTTCTCTCCAGGGCTCAGAGACCCCACGACAATGTGTTCCCCCAGGAGGCTCAGACCCAGAACAGCCTCTAAGTGCTCAGGCCTCTGTCGTCTACCCTGCTTGTTTTCCCTATTGGATGAGTCCCTCCACCTCTCTACCTGCCCACTCACTTATCCATTTGGAAGCTACCTATTTAATGTGCCAGGCGCTTTCCCAGGCCCTGGGGCAGCTCCCTGTGAGGCAGTGAGCAGGTCGTCACTTGCCGGGGTCCTGCCCCGGCTGATCCAGGGTATTCGAAGCGGGGACGGCGTCGGCGACCTATTTATTTAAATATTTTATCAAAGATATAAAGAGTAATAGGATGAGGATAGCTCAGTAGGAAAATTCAGTGGAGAAAAGAGGCTGAGTAGCTTGGTTTACGCGGGAGACCAATAAAACTTCAAGACAAGAAGTTTGCACCACTTACGTAGGCCGCAGGCGTCCTTCCGTTCTCCCGAAGGAGAGGAGACACTGAGGCCTCCCCGGTCGGATCTTAGAAGCCCAGGCATAATTAGTAAGCATGGTGGGTTCCGCGCTCCAGATGGAGACTCAACCAGAGGGAGAGAGAGACATGGGGAGACCAGTATTTTGAGAAACTGATCCCCATTCTTTATTTTCCAGAGTCTGTTTTTATACACTGAGATGTTATACAAAAGTCACGTGGGGACAGCAGTCCTGACTTTTATTAAAGTCAGGTGCTTCACACAAATGTATACAGAGGTCTTAGGGGTGTTACATCATCTTCTGGCCAGGGGGCCTGCTGACAATTTACGACCCTCTCCTTGTGACAGCGGTCAGTCAATCAGGACACTTATTTCTCCAGGGCTGATTAGTCTCAAAACAGATGCCACCCAAATAAAGTTACATTCCTACAGGGTGAGGGTGTAGTGGGTTTTAGTTAAGGAAAGAATTTACTTAGCCTAAGGTCTAACGTGATTAATATCAAAGGTTAATACTTATTCCTTCTATATATTCATTAATGTGTGTAAGGGCAGGGGATATGGAGACTTAGCAACAAACATTGGCTCAACAAATGAAAAACCCTTCACCAACACAATTTCTAATTAGCCCACTATACTTATAGTTTTCTAACTTCTCTAAAGAACCTGTTTTAAGAGGGTTTAAAGCATCTTGTGCCTCTCACGGTTGGGAGGCTGTGAGCAATCACATGTGGCCGGAGGAGCCTGTCAGGCAGGCTAGAGAACCTTCAGAGGAGTTTGTAGGTTAAAACACTCTTGTCACACCCAAGAGTTTTTATTGACTGGAGCACTAGGTTAACTCCTTCTCCGAAAGAGGTGGTGGGGGACAGCCCCCTGTAAAGTCAGAGATGTAGGAAAGAGCACAAAGTAGTAAAGTAGGCAGGCTCTGGTTATGGGGGTAGACGCTCGAGGATTTCCAGGGGGACTTCTGAGGCTCGATCCCGCCTTTGCGTATGTCGAGCCTCCTTCCTCATGACCTTTGCCATGGGCGGAGTACCTCACTCTGGCCCCCAACAGTCACTGAATGTAGTCTGAGAGCAGGAGCACTGAAGAGGCCAGGTGGATCCAGGTTGGAGGGTTTCACTAGCAGGCTTGTATATCAGCGCCAAGGAGTGAATCTGCTGGCAGGGCTGATCCATGACATGACCCACGACATGATCTGTGCCCTTGTCAGCTGAGGAAGGACACAAGATAGGGAAGAGGGTGAGGGCCAGATCAGGGGGCAAGAAAGAAGGGGCACCTAGGGACTTCCCTGGGGGTCCAGTGGTTAAGACTTCACCTTTCAATGCAGGGGACGAAGGTTTGATCCCTGGTTGGGGAGCTAGGATCTCACATGCCTTGTGGTCAAAAAGAATCAAAATATAAACAGAACCAATATTGTAACCAATTCAATAGACTTTAAAAATGGTCTAAATAAAAAAAGATCTTAAAAAATAAAGAAGGTGTATCTGGTCTAGTAAATTTCACGTTAGTATCTGGATAGCAGTGTGTGTATGTTTGTGTGTGTGTGCGTGTGTGTGTGTGTGTGTTGTGTGTTTACCATGATGGTAGGATGGAAGACGTACAGGTAGAAGAGGTGGTCCAAGAAGGTAAGTCTTGGCAGGAGCGCTCCCATCTGGCCTAGGGGATCCGAGTTCTGTCCTGGTAGCATGTACCATGACTGGACCTCATTAGCTCAGCCCCAGCCTGACCCCCACTCTGCCCAACCACACACAGCAACCTTGACTTATATGTAGTGTTGGGCTTCCCTGGTGGATCAAATGGTAAAGAATCTGCCCACAGTGCAGGAGACCAGGGTTCTATTCCAGGGTTGAGAAGATCCCCTGGAGAAGGAAATGGCAACCCAATCCAATATCCTTGCCCGGAGAATTCCATGGACAGAGGAGCCTGGCAGGCTGCAGTTCATAGTGTAGCAAAGAGTCAGACAGGACTGAACAACTAACATTCACTTCCTTCATATACTGTGTTATACCCTTGACTTACACCCTGGGCAGAAAGAATGAAGATTGCTCAGGCACTTGTTTTGAAACCAGTACTGAAGACATTGTTATATTGATCATGCCTTTTAAGATTTGATTCTGGGGAGAAAAAAGTTTCTCTCTTAAGTTAATAGATGTTATCCTTCTGTGGGTATATTTATATCTATATAACTGTACTTATATCTACCTCTAGACATATCTGTCTAGATATAGATATAGAAGTATAGACTCCACTATTTGCTAAATTTTATTTAATGAGTACATGTCACTTTTATTTATCTTGTTTTTATTATTGAAAATGTGGTATGAGTTTCTCCCTACCAAGGCAAAAGATATATTCCTACATATTTTAACATTGTTTTGGTAGGGGGAAAACTCATATCATGTTTTCAATAATAAAAACAAGTAAGATAAATAAAAGTAACATGTACTCATTAAATAAAATTTAGCAAATAGTGGAGAATAAGGGAAACAAAACTGCCACAATCACTAAAAGTAACTCAGTTTAATATTTTGAATATTTTATACTATCTATAGATTTAAAAATGGAACTAACCACATGTATGTATAACTCTGAATTCTGCTATTTTTTCAAAGATAAATTCAACCTTTAACCATATAGCTAACTTGACCTTGAAGGCTAGCAAATTTGCTCTCTTCTGTTTTACAGTATTCATTTTCTATTTCCATGTGAAAAACTGCATTTTATTTGCTTCTTTTACTGTGCATCAGCTCAGTTCAGTTCAGTTCAGTCGCTCACTCGTGTCTGACTCTTTGCGACCCTATGGACTGCAGCATGCCAGGCCTCGTTGTCCATCACCAACTGGAGTTTAGTCAAACTCATGTCCATTGAGTCAGTGATGCCATCCAACCATCTCATCCTCTGTCGTCCCCTTCTCTTCCCACCTTCAATCTTTCCCAGCATCAGGGTATTTTCCAATGAGTCAGTTCTTCACATCAGGTGGTCAAAGTATTGGAGTTTCAGCATCAGTCCTTCCAATGAATATTCAGAATTGATTCCCTTTAGGATGGACTGGTTGGATCTCCTTGCAGTCCAAGGGACTCTCAAGAGTCTTCTCCAACACCACAGTTCAAAAGCATCGATTCTTTGGTGCTCAGCTTTCTTTATAGCCCAACCCTCACATCCACACAGGACCACAGGAAAAACCAATAGCTTTGACTATGGACCTTTGTTGGCAAAGTAATGTCTCTGCTTTTTAATACTCCGTCTAGGTTGGTCATAACTTTTATTCCAAGTAGCAAGCATCTTTCAATTTCATGGCTGCAGTCACCATCTGCAGTGATTTTGGAGCCCCCAAAAATAAAGTCTCTCACTGTTTCCATTGTTTCCCCATCTATTTGCCATGAAGTGATGGGACCAGATGCCATGGTCTTGTTTTCTGAATGTTGAGCTTTAAGCCAACTTTTTCCACTCTCCTCTTTCACTTTCATCAAGAAGCTCTTTAGTTCTTCTTCGCTTTCTGCCATAAGGATGGTGTCATCTGCATATCTGAGGTTAGTGATATTTCTCCCGGCAATCTTGATTCCAGCTTGTGCTTCTTCCAGCCCAGCGTTTCTCATGATGTACTCTGCGTATAAGTTAAATAAGCAGGGTGACAATACACAGCCTTGACATACTCCTTTTCCTATTTGGAACCAGTCTGTTGTTCCATGTCCAGTTCTAACTGTTGCTTCCTGACCTGCATACAGTTTTCTCAGGAGGCAGGTCAGGTGGTCTGGTATTCCCATCTCTTTAAGATGAAAAAAAAAAAAAAAAAACATCAGCTCAAGTCCTTATTAAAATTAAAGAGTTGGTCTTTTCAGGTGGAGCAGTGCTTGATGGTGGGGACAGGGCCCGGGCAGTCCAGCAGTGCTGGGAACGCCTACAGGAATGTCCACCCAGGGCTGGGCTCACCAAGGACTCTGCAGTAGCGGGGCCAGCAGGAAGGTGTGAGCACCTGTTGTGATCTTCACCAAGGGAGTGCCTGAAAGGATGTGGAGACTGGGGAGTGGGCGATACAGTAGGTTTTTAGGACACCTAGAGGTGTTGAGGTGTGCTGAAAAGCACGTCTTCACTGTCCTGTATCAGCTGTGGGGTTTGCAAAAGTCCCTTATCTCCCTGAGCTTCAGTTTCCTTTGTGGTAAAGCAGCGGATAACAACTCAACCTTTGCAAAGTTGGTGTGAGGAGTCAATGAAGTAACATGGGAAGCGCCTGGTTTTTTTTTTTTTTTTCTTGATTTAAAACAACAAAAAGAGCTATGACTCCAAATGCAGCCATGGGTTGTGCTTGGTGAAGCCAAGAGTTTGAGTATTTGAAGGTGGACTACAGGGGCTTCGGAATGTTCCAGAAATGAAATGAATTGAGACTACTCCTTCACAGCACTTGAACAGGGGGATGAGAAGGTGACTGTCTCCTAAGAGAGTACAGAAGAAGCTGCATCCGCAGGAGATGGAGTTCAGAGCAGAGATTAATGGGGCTTCCCGGGTGTGGCACAAGCCCCCTAGGAAGATGGAGGGTGAGGAGGAGGGGCTGTGGGAGGCAAGGATTTCTCTGGCTCTGTGGCCTAATTAGGTCTCCCTGCCTCCACCCGCCCACGCCCAGGGCTCAGTCCTGAACCCAGACCTCTCCCTGGGCTCTACAGTGGGCGCCCAGCCCAGCCCCTCGGGGTCAGTCCTTCTCACCCATCACTCCCCGGATCCAGTCCACATAGTCGAGCACTTTGGTGTAGAAGCCGTACCCCTCGCCACACCCGATGCCCCAGGACACGATGCCCGTGGCCACCCAGCGCTGGGTGCGATCGTCCCACACCACGAAGGCGCCGCCGCTGTCCCCTTGGCAGACACTCTGCGGCCGCGTCTGGTCCCCGGCGCAGAACATGCCATCGGTGAATGCCTCGGGCCTCTGCCTCTCCCGGAGCCAGGCCTCGCAGGCTGCCCTCGGGGCCACGGGCAGCCGTGAGTACTTGAGCTTGGTGCTCAGCCAGTCCATCTCCACGCCGAAGCCGCTGACGTAGCCCCACTGGCCGGGCCGGTACAGGGCCTCGCGGTCCGGCAGGCAGACTGGGAGGAGGTGGGGGCCTAGGGGAACGCTGCGCTCCAGCTCCAGGAGCGCGATGTCTCCGTGGAAGTCATGGGGCTCCTCCTGATGGTAGTCTGGGTGCACGACCACGCGGCGCACGGGGTGGCGGCCCAGCTCCAGCATCTGGTCTGTGTCCGTGTGGCCCAGGAACACCTGGGCGCTCCGGTTCCTCCCGAGCAAGATGCTGTCCTTGGGGTAGATGGTGTGGGCTGCGGTGAGAACCCAGCGGTCGCCCAGCAGGGCCCCGCCGCCCCTGCCATAGATGCTGGTGAGGGCCTGCCAGGGGAAGCTGCCCAGCTCAGCTCTGGAGGCGCCAAGGGACTCCCGGGTCTGGGAAATGGGGACCACCGGCCGTCCACAGACTGAGAGAGAGGAGGGGTAAAGTCAGCGCTGTATCAAGAGATGCTTATTGAAAACCTGCTTCTGCAACCTCCTCTTCCTCCTCAGGCATTTTTAAAGCTGCTTTTTAATTTTCACCTTTATTTATTTACTTATTTGGCTTCACCATGCAGGCATGTAGGATCTTAGTTCCCTGACCAGGGATCAAACCCGTGCTCTGTGTAGTGGAAGTGCAGATTCTTAACCAGTTGCACCCCTTTTTTCCTAAGCCACTGTTTTAGACTTCCTGCCACCTTCTTTGAACAATATCGTGCAGCAAGGAGCATTTGTCTGTGGTGTCTCCTGTCTATTTGTGTGTCATTTCTGTATTTTTGACATCTCCCCCTCCCAGAGCACGAGGTCAGGCTGCCCCTAGAGCTTTCTGTGGCTCTGGAGTAAAACCTGACAAAAGTACTAAGATTGGGTTAGAAAGGCCATGTTTGACTGAGTTTCAAAAATGGTGGATCTGAGGGAATTCCCTGGTGGTCCACTGGTTAGGCTTCTGTGCTTTCACTGCCATGGCAATTCCATTCGGTCCCTGGTCATTGAACTAAGATCCCACAAGCTGAATGAGTCAAAAAATTAAAAACAAAACCAAATAGACGACCAGCCAACAATGCTAGATCTGAACCGTCCTCTATTGCTGGTAGGAATGTAAAATGGTTCAACTGCTGTGGAAAACTGTGTGGCCATTCCTCAAAAAGGCAAACACAGAGTTAGTGTGTGAGCCAGCAATGCCACTCCTAGGTCTATACCCAAGAGAACTAAAGGTGTTCTCGCTGTGGCAATACCCATAAAAGGCAGAAAAGTGTAAATGACCCAAATGTCAACCCGCCGCTGAATGGATAAACAAAGTGGTTTGTCTGCACAGTGGAATTCTATTCAGCCATGAGGAGGAACGGGATCCTGACACGCGCTGCAGCGCGGGTGAACCTGGAAAGCATCACACTAACTGCGAGAAGCCAGGCACAAAAGCCATTATAGGATTCCCTTGAGATGCCATGTCTGGAACAGGCAAGTCCACAGAGACAGAAAGTGGTTAGTGGTTGCCAGAGGACTGGGAGAAGGTAGAGTTGGAGTCTCTTTTGGGGATGATGGAAACGTTCTAGAATAAGTGCTAACGGTTGCACAAATCATGAACATGCTAAAAATGACTGAATTGTGCACTTCAGTGATTTTTGTTATATGAACTTTACATTACACACACAAAAAATGCTTTAAAACTATGCTAGGCTTTCAGGCACTATAGCATCAAGGTAGGGAGATATTTGGGGGAAGAGAGCCTGTCGTGTATCCTTAAAGCAGACCATATCTGCTTTATGAAAACCCAATAGAGGGTTTTCTCTTATTTCAGCTCATCTGTTTCTCTTCCTCTTTCATTTTCCATCTGATTAGCTTATTTATGGCTTTTCCTTTCCGGGTTGTCCTTTGACCCTCAAGATTAAGGGGTGAGCTCCTTGCTTCTCCTTTTCTGGGCCTTCTTGGTTTCCCTTTCCTTCCTCACTTTCTGCTTTTCCTTCCCCCTTTCTATTCTAAGGCCGTCTGGCACCCACAGGCCCAAACGCAGCTGAGGCCCTTCTGGGAAGCGGCTGTCTTCATGGCACCACAGGTGCCCACTCACCAGGCACACAGCGGGGAGCCTCCTCCCTTTTCTGGGTCTGCTTCCAGGGCACCTGGGCAGTGCAAGTGAGTGTCCCTGAGGAGTGAAACGAGGGAGGCAGAGAATAGGCTCAGAGCTGGGAGGTAGGGGCTGAAAGAGGCCTCAGGTCTCTCAGGGGTGGGAGGGGAGTAAGACAGGTAGGAGCTGAATCCTCTGCAGATGGGGACTCACCTGAGGGCTTGGCCTCGTAATAGGGCTCCTGGCAGCAGCTCTGGATCTCAGTGGGGTTGTCTCCAGGTGTGGGGATGGCCTTGGGGCCCCCAGTGGCCTGGTTGATGGGCTGAGTATAATTCACAGCTATAGGAAAACAGCAGTCATTAGTACGGAGAACAGAATTGCAAACTGGCAACCCAGGGATTGAATCTGGTCTGTGGCCATATTTAGTTTGACCTGCACAGTCTTTTGGAAATTTTTATTTTTTTATTTATTTGGCATTGCATCACAGCTTGGAGGATCTTAGTTCCCCGACCCGGGATTAAACCCAGATCCTCAACAGTGAAGGCATCAAGTCCTAACCACTGGATCACAGGGAATTCCCAGCACAGTCTTTTCTTTTTTTAAACATTTGAATTATTTGAATTGTTTTTCACCAATCAGATTGTTAATGCTAAAAAGTTTGAAAATAACTGTGAAATTAGGGAAGGGGAAACAGACATTTTTCATATGTGGTTAGTGGGAGTGTAAATTAGTAAAACTTTTGTATATATAAGAAGATATTCAGAGCAGTACTCTTTGTAGGATCTAACTATCTATCAGTGAAAGACTGATTAAATATACTATGATGCATCAATAAAGGAATATTGTATGGTCTTTATAGAGAACCAGGCAATGCTAATTGCCTAAATCCTGGTGGTGCAGTGGTTCGGACTCAGCACTTTCACTGCCAGGGCCTGAGTTTGATCTCTGGTCAGGGAGCTAAGATCCCGCAAGCTACAAGGTATGGCATATATGTATATATATATATGTTTAATTGAATGAAAAAGGGCAAATTTAAAACATCGTGACTAGTATGCAACACACACACACCACAGTACTTGTATTCGAGGAGCCTAGAATGCCTTTGGAAGAATACCCAGGGAACAGAACAGGGTCATTTTTGGGCAAGGGAGCCAGGGACTAAGGGCCAGAGATCAGAGGAAGATTATTTTTATTGAAAATTTTACTCACGGGCATGTCTTATGTTTCAAAAAGCCTGAGGTTACCATTTGTAAATCTAGAATTTCACTTAAAAATCTGAATTTTCAGCTTCTGTTAAAATATGAGATGATCTGCCAGCACTGGGCCTGTCAATCTGCAAGGAAAAAATGGAGCTGAGCTGGTGCCCCAGGTACCAGGCTACTCACCAGAGGGCAGGCTGGGCAGCAAGGGGCTAAGCCCCAGTGTCCCAAACCCCCAGTCTCAGCTTCCACTGGTCACTTCAAGATACCAGGGAGGGCTTCCCTAGTGTTCCAGTGGTTAAGAATCTGCCTTACAATGCAGGCAACATGAGTTGGATCTCTGGTTGAGGAAGATCCCACATACCACGGAGCAACTAAGTCCATGCACCACAACTATTGAGCCCATGTTCCTTCCACAATAAGAGAAGCCACCGCAGCAAGAAGCCCAAGCACCGCAACTGGAGAGTAGCCCCCCTCGCTGCAACTACAGAAAGCTGGCATGCATCAGTGAAGACCCAGCACAGCCAAAAAAAAAAAAAAAAAGATACTGGGGCCAGGGCTGTGGGCAGGGACTTCCCTCCCTGCACCCTGGGGGGCACCCTCACCCACGGCTTGGTAGAGAGCCAGGAAGCCCTTGTGGAGGCCTGGGTTCTTGTCTTCAGAGGCTGGTGCACTGAAGGTCAGCCGCAAACTGTTCCCTGAGGACACAAACTCCCTCTGACCAGGGGGCCTGCCCAGCAGGGAGCCCTGTTGCCCGCAGAACTGGCCAAGATCCATCCCACTGGCTGTGAGCTGCAAGGGGAGGGGGTAGGCATGTGTGGGGTAAACCTGACCACCCATGGTCATAGGGTCATGTCAGAGTGTGGACCCCAGCCCCACTTTGAAGGTTCTGCACACTGTTGGGGTTTGGAAGCTGTATCACCTCCTGGAAACTTCCTTAACTCAGTTCCTGTTCCATTTCTGATTCCCAAGTTTCTTCAATCTATGATCATATATCTAGCCGATTTCTTTAGCCTGCCATAGTTACATCATACAGCCCACCTTATTTCAAGAATTGAAATGGAAACTTAATAACTGGATTGTACAATGTTATG
Organism: Bos javanicus; assembly: GCF_032452875.1. Classification (NCBI taxonomy): domain Eukaryota; kingdom Metazoa; phylum Chordata; class Mammalia; order Artiodactyla; family Bovidae; genus Bos; species Bos javanicus. Next base: position 103,728,969 of record NC_083872.1, on the reverse strand, counting down.
GATGGAAGTTCATAACATTGTACCAGAGGCTGTGATCAAAATCATTCCCAAGAAAAAAAAATGCAAAAAGGCAAAATGGTTGTCTGAGGAGGCCTTACAAATAGCTGAGAAAAGAAGAGAAGCGAAAGGCAAAAGAGAAAAGGAAAGATATACCCATCTGAGTGCAGAATTTCAAAGAATAGCAAGGAGAGATAAGACAGCCTTCCTAAGTGAAGAATGCAAAGAAATAGAGGAAAACAATAGAATGGGAAAGACTAGAGATCTCTTCAAGAAAATTAGAGATACCAAGGGAATATTTCATAAAAAGATGGGCACAATCAAGGACAGAAATGGTATGGACCTAACTGAAGCAGAAGATATTAAGATGAGGTGGAAAGAATGCACAGAAGAAATATACAAAAAAGATCTTCATGACCCAGATAACCATGATGGTGTGATTGCTCACCTAGAGCAAGACATCCTGGAATGTGAAGTCAAGTGGGCCTTAGGAAGCATCACTATGAACAAAGCTAGTGGAAGTGATGGAATTCCAGTTGAGCTATTTCAAATTCTGAAAGATGATGCTGTGAAAGTGCTGCACTCAATATGCTAGCAAATTTGGAAAACTCAGCAGTGGCCACAGGACTGGAAAAGGTCAGTTTTCATTCCAATCCCAAAGAAAGGCAATGCCAAAGAATGCTCAAACTACCACACAATTGCACTCATCTCACACACTAGTAAAGTAATCCAAGCCAGGCTTCAGCAGTATGTGAACCGTGAACTTCCAAATGTTCAAGCTGGTTTTAGAAAAGGCAGAAGAACCAGAATCTGCTGGATCATTGAAAAAGCAAGAGAGTTCCAGAAAAACATCTATTTCTGCTTTATTGATTATGCCAAAGCCTTTGACTGTGTGGATCACAATAAACTGTGGAAAATTCTTCAAGAGATGGGAATACCAGACCACCTCACCTGCCTCTTGAGAAACGTATATGCAGGTCAAGAAGCAATAGAACTGGACATGGAACAACAGACTGGTTCCAAATAGGAAAAGGAGTACGTCAAGGCTGTATATTATCACCCTGCTTATTTAACTTCTATGCAGAGTACATCATGAGAAACACTGGACTGGAAGAAGCATAAGCTGGAATCAAGATTGCTGGGAGAAATATCAATAACCTCAGATATGCAGATGACACCACCCTTATGGCAGAAAGCGAAAATGAACAAAGAAGAACCTCTTGATGAAAGTGAAAGAAGAGAGTGAAAAATCTGGCTTAAAACTCAACATTTAAAAAAATTAGATCATGGCGTCCGGTCCCACTACTTCATGGCAGGGACTAAAAAGCCTCTTGATGAAAGTGAAAGAGGAGAGTGAAAAAGTTGGCTCTTTTTAAATGTTAAAGCTAAACATTCAGAAAACCAGATACCAGATAAGATCATGGTATCTGGTCCCATCACTTCACGGCAAACAGATGTGGAAACAGTGTCAGACTTTATCTTTTTGGGCTCCAAAATCACTGCAGATGGTGATTGCAGCCATGAAATTAAAAGACGCTTACTTCTTGGAAGGAAAGTTATGACCAACCTAGATAGCATATTCAAAAGCAGAGATATTACCTTGCCAACAAAGGTCCATCTAGTCAAGGCTATGGTTTTTCCAGTAGTCATGTATGGATGTGAGAGTTGGATTGTGAAGAAAGCTGAGCGCCGAAGAATTGATGCTTTTGAACTGTGGTGTTGGAGAAGACTCTTGAGAGTCCCTTGGACTGCAAGGAGATCCAACCAGTCCATTCTGAAGGAGATCAGTCCTGGGATTTCTTTGGAAGGAATGATGCTAAAGCTGAAACTCCAATACTTTGGCCACCTCATGCGAAGAGTTGACTCATTGGAAAAGACCCTGATGCTGGGAGGGATTGGGGGCAGGGGGAGAAGGGGATTACAGAGGATGAGATGGCTGGATGGCATCACCAACTTGATGGACATGAGTTTGAGTGAACTCCGGGAGTTGGTGATGGACAGGGAGGCCTGGTGTGCTGCGATTCATGGGGTCACAAAGAGTCGGACATGACTGAGTGACTGAACTGAACTGAGGCATCAACAGTATGTGAACTGAGAACTTCCAGATGTTCAAGGTGGAGTTAGAAAAGGCAGAGGAACCAGATATCAAATAGCCAACATCTGTTGGATGATAGAAAAAGTAAAAGAATTCCAGAAAACCATCTACTTCTTCTTTATTGACTATACCAAAGTCTTTGACTCTGTGGATCACAACAAACTCTGGAACATTCTTAAAGCAATGGGAATACCAGACCACCTTATCTGCCTCCTGAGAAACCTGTATGGAGGTCAAGAAGGAACAGTTAGAACTGGACATGGAACAATGGACTGGTTCCAAACTGGGAAAGGAGTAAGTCAAGGCTGTATATTGTCACCCCACTTATTTAACTTCTAAGAGTACATCATGTGAAATGCCAGGCTGGATGAAGCACAAGGTGGAATCAAGATTGCCAGGAGAAATATCAATAACCTCAGATATGCAGATGACACCACCCTTATGGCAGAAAGCGAAAATGAACAAAGAAGAAGCTCTTGATGAAAGTGAAAGAGGAGAGTGAAAAATCTGGCTTAAAACTCAACATTTAAAAAACTAAGATCATGGCATCCGGTCCCACCATTTCATGGCAAATAGATGGGGGAACAATGGAAACAGTGACAGATTTTATTTTTGGGGGCTCCAAAATCACTGCAGATGGTGACTACAGGCATGAAATTAAAATACGCTTGCTCCTTGGAAGAAAAGCTATGACCAACCTAGACAGCATATTAAAAAGCTGAGACATTATCTTGCCAACAAAGATCTGTCTACTCAAAGCTATGATTTTTTCCAGTAGTCATGTGTGGATATGAGAGTCGGACCGTAAAGAAAGGCTGAGCACCGAAGAATTGATGCTTTTGAACTGTGTTGTTGGAGAAGACTCTTGAGAGTCCCTTGGACTGAAAGGAGATCAAACCAGTCAATCCTAAATGAAATCAAACCTGAATATTCATTGGAAGGACTGATGATGAAGCTCCAATATTCTGGCCACCTGATGTGAAGAACTGACTCATTGGATAAGATGCTAATGCTGGGAAAGGTTGAAGGCAGGAGAAGAAGGGGACAATAGAGGATGAGATGGTTGGAAGGGATCACTGACTCAATGGACATGAGTTTGAGCAAGCTGAGGGAGTTGGTGATGGACAGGGAGGCCTGGCGTGCTGCAGTCCATGGGATCGCAGAGTCCGATGCAACTGAGCAATTTAACTGAACTGAACATCCGGCTCCTGAGCCCGACAGTGCAGGCACACAACATGCTTGATGATGCACTTTTAATGACTGATGTGTGAGTTCTTGCTTTCAACTCTAGGGATTTGCAGTGTTTGTGTGTCCCTTGGTGAGGCTTCCTGACCTGTGGCCTTCTCTCTCGTTGGTGGGGCCCAGATGGCAGGGTGCACAGGTAAGCATGGGCCCTCAGCTGGGAGACCCGGCCTCCTGGGTAAGCCTCGAGTTTCAGGCCCTGGCCCCCTCCCACTGCCCTGGGCCTCCAGCAGGGGCCCTCCCCATGTGGAGTCCCTCCAGAACCCCACCCAGCTCACTGTGACAGAGTCCCGCTCACAGTCCGGGGATGGCTCCAGGTCAAAGTCCTGGAACAGGAGCCTCACAACATAGCCCTCTGGAGCCTCGATGTCCGTGGAGCTCTCCTGGCCTTTGACGTATGGCTCCGGGTACCCAGGGGACGTCAGCTTCTGGGGCAGCCACTGGGCCAGGAGCACCATGGACCCCTGCGTGGGGAAAGCCTGGAGGACGCCCCAGAGGAGGAACCACCACTTGGGAGTGGGCCAGGGCAGATGGGGCTGCGTGCCTGTGGCCTGCGGCCTGTGGAGACATGAGGGGGCAGGCGGTGCTAAGAGCTGAGAGGCCTGGGCACCTCTGTCCACACTCTTACGGCTCCTCCTGCCCCAATTCCTTCAGCCCCTGGTCAGCCTGTACTTGGACTGTGGATTTTCCACTACTGCCTACCTCCCTGGAGAGGCCCATCCAAGCAGGGGCTGCTTTCTGTCTGCTTCAGCGAACCCCAGCCCACCCTGGCGTCTGATGAGCCTAGAGGTTACAAATGAGAGACATTTAAATATGATAGTGTCCTGGCTGGAGCTTTAGCCAGCACACCCCAGGGCAGGTTGCTGGAGGCTATATGTGTGTGTGTGTGTGTGTGTGTATGTGAGCATGCACATCTGTCCCGGGGTGCCTTGCCCATGTCCCCAAACTTCTCTCAGCCTCTCTGGCCTCCAATCTCCTCAGCCTCTCCAGCCTCCCCAGCCTCCTCTGCCTCTCCAGACTCCCCAGCTTCCTCTGCCTCTCCAGCCTCCTCAGCCTCCCCAGCCTCTTCTCCCTCTCCAGCCTCCCCAGCCTCCTCAGTCTCTCCAGCCTCCCCAGCCTCCTCAGCCTCTTCAGCCTCCTTAGCCTCCCCAGCCTCTTCTCCCTCTCCAGCCTCCCCAGCCTCCTCAGTCTCTCCAGCCTCCCCAGCCTCCTCAGCCTCTTCTCCCTCTCCAGCCTCCCCAGCCTCTTCTCCCTTTCCAGCCTCCCCAGCCTCCTCAGTCTCTCCAGCCTCCCCAGCCTCCTCAGCCTCCCCAGCCTCTTCTCCCTCTCCAGCCTCCCCAGCCTCTTCTCCCTCATCAGCCTCCTCAGCCTCTCCAGCCTCCCCAGCCTCTTCTCCCTCTCCAGCCTCCTCAGTCTCTCCAGCCTCTCCAGCCTCCTCAGCCTCCCCAGTCTCTCCAGCCCCTCCAGGCACACTCACATGTTGCCTGGGCAGCGGGTGGAGTGAGGCTTCCCCAGAGACAGTTCCCGCAACTTTGAGACCAGGCATCTGGAACTCGACATCTGAGCCCTGAGAGGACTTGGCCCGAGCCAGGGAACAGGAAGTGGGGCTTGAGAAGGCCTGTGGGGGAGGAGGGAGAAGTTACTGGAAATGAGTTGAGTAATTCTCTTCAGTTCCCTTTTCTCTAGTTCTCTGGGTTGAGCGCCACCTTCTGTCTGATTCAAGAATAGCTCACCTACCCCAAAGCAGAGGAAAAACAGCTACACAACCGCCCTGGCCCGGAGAGGCCTTCAGGGGTGGGTGGGTGCACTCACTCTAGTCTTTTTCGCACTGTTTAATTTTTACCGTGTGCGTGTCTCACACTCGGTAGGATGGCTCCTTCTGAGATAGCCTTTCGCCTTTAACCAGCAAGACTTCTCCCTCCCTGACCTCCTGCTCATTCTGTAACCAGCCAGCCTCTTGTACACATTGAACTTTATGACCGCCCTACCTCCCGCCTCCCCAAACATGTCTGGGCGGGGGGCGGCGCACTGAGGGAGTCCTTGAATCCCGCCCACAGGCCCCTGACACTGCTTGTCCAGCAGGCTCAGGCTGACGCAGGGCAGGGTCAGTTTCAGGCCAAAGTTTCTGTAGGGAGGTGGGGGCGGGGGTGGCAGGGGGCGTGTCTGTGGACAAAGGGCTGCCCTGTCTGAAAGCCCAGGGCGTGTCATAAAGCTGATTCCTGGTAGGTCACCGCGCAGGGATTCTTCCTGTTAATTCAAATACCTGCAGGCTCCAAAGCTCTTAAAAACTTGAGGGGGTGGGGCAAAAAAAAAAGTCTAGCGGAGTAATGGAATTTTACCTTTATGCTAGAAAGGAGAAGAGAGTCCCCAAAGTATCCGTCTGGTCTAACAAATAAACCACAGTCTCACAAGTACTTATGCTTTCTGGAAACGGAAGAGGTTAATTAGTTAATTTACTATTATTTTAGGGACCATTTTAAAAATCTTTATTGAATTTGTTACAATATTGCTTCTGTTTATGACTCAACTAGTAAAGAATCTGCCTGCAATGTGTAAGACCTGGGTTTGATCCCTGAGTAGTGAAGATCCCCTGGAGAAGGAGGCTACCCACTCTGGGATTCTGGGCTGGAGAATTCCATGGACTGTATAATCCATGGGGTCACAAAGAATCGGACACGACTGAGCGACTTCCACTTTCACTTTTCTGTTTTCTGTTTTGGTTTTTTGGCTGCAAAGTATGTGGGACCTTAGCTTCTGGACCACGGGTTGAACGTGCACCCCTTGCATTGGAAGGTGAAGTCTTAACCTCTGAACCACCAGGGAAGTTCCTGAAGAAGTTAATTTAAATATCGGTCTCAGAGGAATAAGTTATCAATGGCTGACCAGAGTTGCAGCCTTTCGTTTGTTTGTTTTGGGGCTGTGCTACACAGCAGACAGGATCTTAGTACCCCAACCAAGGCTTGAACCTGTACCCCAAGCAGTGGAAGCCTGGCATCCTAACCATTGGATTTCCAGAGAATTCCTGAGTTGCTGCCTTTTAAAGTTTATAGATGCCATTGCACTGTTCCTATTGCAATCATCTCTGAAGTCTGAATATCTTAAAAATATTCCTCCATACAAGTTACACTCCCAAAGATGACAGAAGTATAACAGAGAACAGGATTACCTATCTTCACTGAATGTTCTTGATTCACCCCTTTATCAGGATCAACTCTGTGAAGAAGAATCATGTCTGATTTTCTGCAACTCCAGGATAAGAAGGATTATACTCTCATCTTCCTGAGATTTATTTCATGAGCATTTGTGGGCTTGCTTTCTAAAACCAAGTACCAGCATTTCATTATAGAGTATTTAGAGGGGAAAAAAAGACAGCTTAACATGTTCAAAGGAAAAGAGAAAGTTAAATGGATATTGGACACACTGTGTTTTCCATCTTCAGGTGGGAGAATGGTCCTTTCCCTCCAAGCGGAATGTGAGGGCTTGGCCCAAGCGAGGCTGTGGGACTGTGTCTGGGGAAGGCTAAAGGAACAGGTACAGTGGAAAGTTCCTGGAAATATAGTGATCGTCAGCATGACCTTAAAAAAGTCTCTAGAGTAGATACTACTGCTGTCTGACTCAGGGGTAAATATTGGAGATGGTTTATTTTTATTCTCTTTTTTGGCCCTGCAGCATGCAAGATCTTAGTTCCCCAACCAAGAATCGAATCCTGGCCTTCCTGGGTTGGAAGCTCAGAGTCTTAACTGCTGGAGCACCAGAAAAGTCCTGAAACCTGCCCTTTTATTGATATATAACTCTTAGGGTTACAAGGAGCACCTGGGAAGCCAGAGACACATCCACAGGCATGAACAACAGTACCGGCCCATGAGCCATCTGGTGGGAAGAAACCAGCTGAGGCTCCCGTGGGGGCTGGGGATCCTCCTCTAGTCTTCCTTTGGAGCGTCATTCCCTGTTCCCTTGGACAGTCTGTGTGGGCTGGGTTGTACTCTGCTCCTAAGCTTGTGCTCCCTTCCTAAGAGCAAGATTTAGTGGAGTACCTTGGTTAGCCCATCGTTCCTGGAGACATTCTGGAGGAGAGGAGGACAAGGCCCTTGAAAGAAAACCCCAAAGCAGACAGAACGCCAATTTGCATGGGACTAAAAGCCTTCTTGGGATGTAGGGCTTTCAGTTTTAAAACTGGGGAAATTCTGGATGAACCAGGACAGCTGGTCACTCTAAATGGACAGGGGTAAAGTGCTGGGTGGAGACTGGGTGGGAAAGCAGGCAGGGGACCAAGAGGGTGGAGGGGAGTGACCTCTCCTGCAGCTGGAGTCTGGAGAGGCCCAGGGCCTGGACATAGTCCCCATTTTGGTGAATCTGACCCTTTGCACAGGAGAACCTGACCAGGGCCCACCTGGATAGTGCAGCGGTAGTGTGTGTTGGGGTCAGGGGAGAAAGCCACCAGGGACTGAGGACTGAGAAGGAGCCTCAGCTGGTGACTGCAGGCCCATGTGGGACTAGGGGGGCTAGTGAGGCAGGCCCATGTGGGGCTGTTGGGGGTCAGCAGTTCCCCAGTCCTGCTTCCAGGATCACCTCCCCTCTCTAGGGCCTCCTCTCTAGCTGGCAAGGAGATAGAAGCAGCTGTTGCTCTGCAGATTGTAACCTGGGCAGAAGAAGCAGAAGTAGCTGTCCCATCGATTATAGCAGAGATTTAGGCATGGGGGGTCCTCAGGGTTAGGAGTGGGGAGGTAGGGGAGCCTTGGGAAAGGGAGCAGGTCTTAGGGAGAGCAAGCATGTTTATCTTAATTTCTGCACCACTGGGTGCTTTTGCTCACCTTGACCTGCATGTGGGCACAGGCTGTGTGAGGATAAGAGGTGGGGGCCATAGCACTGAGCCTGACCCATCTTCCTGAGCTCCAAGCTCAAGTGCATCATTCTCTTGCTGTGTGATGCTTGGCTCATAATCTGGCTGTAAGCTACTTGAGTGTCTCAGATATTTCTACATCATTCCCCTCAACAATGGGTGCTTAGGGGCAGGCTCCAGGAAACCCAGCTAGGACTAAAAGAAGATGACTTAAATTTGGGCTATTGCTCATCTCAAGACAGTCTACAGGTTGAGTGAACCAAGTTAACTGCCTACTTGAAAAAAAATCAATAGTTTTTGGAGGAACATCACAGAACCCACAGACTTTTTAATGTCCAGTATATAATCCACTCCAAATAAGAAAAAACAGGAAAACACAAACTGCACTCTAAAGAAAGACAACAGACCAGCCACTGAGATGACCCAGATGGTGGAGTCAGAGCCCAAGGACTTCAGCACACAGAGATGCAAAGCTACAGTCCATTGGATAGCAAGCTATGCTCCTTTGAAAGAAAAAAGACAGGAACACAAGCAGAGAAACAGAAACTTAAAATATAAAGCCGCAGAGAGGCAGGATATGAAATTAAAAAAAAAATCACTGGCTTAATAGAAGGATGGAGATGGTAGAAGAGTCAGTGACCTTGAAGATAGATAAACAGAAATTAACAGATCTGAAGGACAGAGAGGGAAAAAAACTTTCAAAATGAGCAGAAACTCAGGGGGATGATATTAAAAAAAACCCTTTAAGATATATATTCTTGGAGTCCCAGAAGGAGAGGAGAGAGAGAGAGTGAGGCAGCAAAAATATTCAAACGAATAATGACTGGAACTTTCCGGCTTTTGTGAAAGGCATATATCTTTAGGTTCAAGAAACTTCAGAAACTCCAATCGGAATTGAAAGTAAACAAAAAGGCACATCAGAGTCAAACTGCTAAAAACCAAAGATAAGAAGGGAATCTTGAAAGAGGCTGGACAGAGATAAAGGACACGCTGCAAACAGAGAACAACATTCTCAATGTCACTGCTTTCTCATCAAAAACCACATAGAAGCAAGCAGTGTTGCAGCATCTTCAGAACACCAAAAGAAAAAAAGTCCTCAGCTCCAAGTTACTTTGCCAGTGAAAATGTTCTTCAAGATTGAAGATGAAATGAAAGCATTTTCAGATAAAAGAAAACTTCAAGACTTTGTCGTGAGCAGAGCTGCTGTAAGAGAGATACTCCAGTTTGTAGAGTTATGGGCAGGAATCAAGGTGAATGAGCTACTGGAGGACAGATCAGGAGAGACGCTACCCTGATGGCTCAGAGGGTAAAGAATTGGCCTGCAATTCGGGAGACCTGGGTTTGATCCCTGGGTCGGGAGGATCCCCTGGAGGAGGGCATGGCAACTCACTCCAGTATTCTTGCCCAGAGAATTCCGTGGACAGAGGAGCCTGGTGGGCTACAGTCCATGGGGTCGCAAAGAGTCGGACACGACTGAAGCAAGTTGGCACATAGTTGATTTATAGTGTTGTGCCAATCTCTGAAGAAATTAAGGAAGGCTATCAACAAGGAATGCTAGTACTGCAAAAAGAAACTAGAAACTATAAGGAGGAGTCAAGGAAAATTAGAAAATTCATTTGCCGAGACAGAAGCTGAGTTAAAGGCCCTGAATAGCAGAATGAATAATGCAGAAGAAAGACGAAATGATCTCAATACTTTTCAAGGGTACAGAGTTTGAGAAAAGTTGCCTAGAGCAACCACCAAAAGTAAATTTAAAAATAAGATAAAAAAAAAAAAGAAGGCAAAGAGGTAGAGCTGAGGCCAATCTATGGCTTGAAATGAAACTCTGAACTCTAACTCCATTTAGTTTGGGAAGACTTGCTTCTAGTAGGGTGACCTATTAGAAATCATCCTGGTTTGTCTGGGACATGGGGCTTTCAATCCTAAAACGGATTCAGTCCCAGGCAGACTGGTGATTTCTTGTCTTTCAATCATCTATTCTGTCCCCCTTCCCTTAGTCAAATGTGAGCCCCTGAAGAGTAGAAGCACATTTGCTCTGTGGAGGCCCCCTCCCTCAGCAGGAGAACTGAATAAAGAAAACAAACTATGAAATTCTAAATATACTATGTCCACAAAAATAGAAAACACAGGAACAGTCTAAAATAAATACCCTCTAATATACAGGAATAGTATATTAGAGAATAGGGCTATGGATGGTTTAAAAAAAAATGTTACTCTGTTTAGTGAAATTCTTGTAATGTTACTAAATGACTTTGATAATTACAAAAGGACTTGGTAATTATGGAAGGACTGATGCTGAAGCTGCAGCTCCAATACTTTGGCTACCTGATGCAAAAAGCTGACTCACTGGTAAAGACCCTGATGCTGGGAAAGATTGAGGGCAGGAGAATAAGGGAGTGACAGAAGATGAGATGGTTGGATGGTATCACTGACTCAATGGACATGAGTTTGAGCAAGCTGCGGGAGTTGACGATGGACAGGTAAGCCTGGCGTATGGTAGTCCATGGGGTTACAAAGATTCCGACATGACTGAACGACTAGACAACAAAAGTGATCATTGTGACCAGACAGCCCTTTCTAAGCCAGATGAGATTAGAAGAATGAGGCCATGGATCCTGAAGACAATGATAGACCTTGGCTCTGGGGGCATCTTGAATCCATGGGATTAATGGAGAAGAACTTTTGGTCCTTGGCTACCAGCTCAGGCCACACAGATCCTTTCAGTCCTGGGAGCTTATGCGGTATGTTCAGTTGCTTCAGTCGTGTCCTACTCTTTGTGACCCCATGGACTGTAGTCTGCCAGGCTCTTCTAGGTTTCTCCAGGCAAGAATACTGGAGTGGATTGCCGTGCCCTCCTCCAGGAGTTCTTCCAGACCCAGAGATAGAACCTGGGTCTCCCGCATTGCAGGCAGACTCTTTATTGCTGAGACCACCGGGGAAGCTCCTGGGAGTTTATATCGCAAGGCAAATCCTTGAGATATATCCTGCTGTCTTTACTCTGCCCTTATCTCCAGTTCTCACTTACACCTTCTGAGCCAACTTCTGTGTCTACTGAGTTGTGTTTCTCATTAACTGAGGAAGGCAGAGGGCTGAGGCAGGGAGGGGGGCAGTCTTTAAAGCTGTGGTGGGGGATGGAGACAGAGCAAGGGGAGAACATGGCCACCAGGGCACTAAGTACAGAGACTCATTTTCAGTTTGGATTTTTATTTTTGCTTTTATTTTTTTAAGTAAATAAATAAATTTACTCATTTTTGGCTGTGCTGGTTCTTTGTAATAGTGCACGGGCTTCTCATTGCAGTAGCTTCTCTTGTTGCAGAACACGGGCTCTAGAGCATAGACTCAGTAGCTGTGGCACAGGGGCCTAATTGCTCTGAGGCATGTGGGCTCTTCCTGGATCAGGGATCGAACCTGTGTCTCCTGCATTGGCAGGTGGATTCCTAACCACTAGACAACCAGGGAAGTCCTTTGGTTTTATTTTTGCAATTCCCGTTGGTGCTGCCACCTGCTGTCCTGTGTGGGGAAGGGCCCACGGGGGCAGGGATGGCAGGGTGGTGGGTGGAGGTGGGGTGCTGGGTTTTCCAGATCAGGAAGGTTTTTCTGCAGCCTTCATTAGATCTCAGAATTTAAAGAGGGTTTTGCTGTCTCTTGGACTCCAAACAACCTCAGAACACCCTGGGCTAAAAGGGTGGGGCAGTTTCCTGTCTTTAGACAGCTCGCCCTGGGTCAGGACAGGTTCCATGCCCAGAGTCAGGTGAGGAGAGGTACAGGAGTGAGGTGGAGAGCGGATGGGGCTAAGGAGGCTTGAGTCAGGGATCCTGGGCTTCTGCCCTTAATGGTCACTATAGATGTGGGCAGACCAGGGATTTAGAGGTAAGAGTGACTCTGCTGGACATGGCAAACCGACTTATGGACAAGGGTTGGGGGGAAGAAGGAGAGGATGAGATGAATGGAGAGAGCAGTGTGGAAGCATATACTCTACCATGTATAACAGAGATAGCCAATGGGAATTTGCTGTATGACTCGGGGAACTTAAACGAGGGCTCTGTAATAATCTAGAGGGATGGGATAGGGTGGGAGGTGGAAGGTGGGAGGTAGGTCCAAAAGGGAGGGGACATATGTACAGTTCAGTTCAGTTGCTCAGCTGTATCCAACTCTTTGAGACCCCATGGACTGCAGCACACCAGGCCTCCCTGTCCATCACCAACGCCTGGAGTTTACCCAAACTCATGTCCATTGAGTCAGTGATGCCATCCAACCATCTCATCCTCTGTCATCCCCTTCTCCTCCTGGGCTCAATCTTTCCCAACATCAGGGTCTTTTCAAATGAATCAGCTATTCGCATCAGGTGGCCAAAGTAATGGAGTTTCAGCTTCAACATCAGTCCTTCCAATGAACATTCAGAACTGATCTCCTTTATGATGGACTGGTTGGATTTCCTTGCAGTCCAAGGGACTCTCAAAAGTCTTCTCCAACACCACAGTTCAAAAGCATCAATTCTTCTGTGCTCAGCTTTCTTTATAGTCCAACTTTCACACCCATTCATGACTACTGAAAAAACCATAGCCTTGACTAGATGGACCTTTGTTGGCAAAGTAATGTCTCTGCTTTTTAATATGCCGTCTAGGCTGGTCATAACTTTCCTGCCAAGGAGCAAGCATCTTTTAATTTCATGGCTGCAGTCACCATCTGCAGTGATTTTAGAGCCCCCCAAAATAAAGTCTGCTACTGTTTCCTCATCTATTTGCCATGAAGTGATGGGACTGGGTGCCACAATCTTAGTTTTCTGAATGTTGAGCTTTAAGCCAACTTTTTCACTCTCCACTTTCACTTTCATCAAGAGGCTCTTTAGTTCTTCTTCATTTTCTGCCATAAGGGTGGTGTCATCTGCACATCTGAGGTTATTGATATTTCTCCCGGCAATCTTGATTCCAGCTTGCGCTTCTTCCAGCCCAGCATTTCTCATGATGTACTCTGCATATACATTAAATAAGCAAGGTGACAATATTAGCCTTGATGTACTCCTTTTCCTATTTGGAACCAGTCTGTTGTTCCATGTCCAGTTCTAACTGTTGCTTTATGACCTGCATACAGGTTTCTCAAGAGGCAGGTCATGTGGTCTGGTATTCCCATCTCTTTCAGAATTTTCCAGAGTTTATTGTGATCCACACAGTCAAAGGCTTTGGCATAGTCAATAAAGCAGAAAGACATATGTACACTAATTCATGTTGATTCGCAGAAATGAAACCATTGGCAGAAATGAAACCAACATTGTAAAGAAATTATCCTTCAATTAAAAACAAATAACATTTTAAAAAAGAGTGACTCTGTTGGAGTTGGATCTGTCCTTCTTGCTCCCCTACCCCTGAGTCATCTCTGGTTTCAAGCTAACTTCCATAGCCTAAGGGTATTTGGGTGGGATTGAGTCAATCTGAGAGCTTCCCAGGTGGTGCTAGTGATAAAGAACCAACCTGCCAATGCAGAAGACTTAAAGAGATGAGGGTTTGATCCCTGGGTCGGGAAGATCCCCTGGAGGAGGTCATGACAACCTACTCCAGGATTCTTGCCTGGAGAATCCCATGGACAGAGGAGCCTGGTGGGCTATAGTTTATAGGGTTGCAAAGACTTGGACATGACTGAAGTGACTTAGCACATGTGCACACACACACATACACACTCATGAAACAATCTCAAAGGCAGGTCTGCCACTAGCCTTGCCCCTCTTGTCCACCTTCCCTACTTTGTCAGCTGTCTGTCTACAGTATCCACTGATCACACTCCTCCCCAGTTTAAAACTTTTCAATGACTTTTCTCTCTGATCCTCAAGATGGAGACCAAGCTCTTTCTTTATCAGGGCACCTTCTTCATTACAGGCCCACAGAGGTACCTATCTATATATGTGGATGAGCTCTTGCTGGGGGGCAGAGCAGGAGAGCAGGCACCAGGTAGGTGTTGGAGTTTTCAAGGCAGGTGCCCAGGGAGGAAGGGAGGCCATGGTAGACAGGGGCGTCCAGGAGCTGGGGTTGGCAGTGGGGGCAGATGGTCAGGGAGAAGGTGCCTGAGCATCCTTCCTGTTCTGATCCAGCAAGGGAGGCTCACCTCCAGTGTAACCCCACGCCCTTCATTGCTCTGAAGTGAGAGTTCCAGCCTTTGTCATGAGACCCCACCCCTGAAGCTGTGTTGTTGTTGTGTCTAACTCTTTGCGACCTCATTGACTGCAGCACACCAGGTTCCTCTGTCCTCCGCTGTCTCTCGGAGTTTGCTCAAATTCATGTCCATTGCGTCAGTGATGCTATCTAACCATCCTCTGCCGCCTGCTTCTCCTACTGCCTTCAACCTCTCCCAGTACCAGCGTCTTTTCCAGTGAGTTGGCTCTTTGCATCAGGTAGCCAAACAACTGGAGCTTCAGCTTCAGCATCAGTCCTTCCAATGAATATTCAGGACTGATTTCCTTTAGGATTGACTGCTTTGATCTCCTTTCAGTCCAAGGGACTCTCAAGAGTCTTCTCCAACATTCCAGTTCAAAAGCGTCAATTCTTCTGTGCTCAGCTTTCTTTATGGTCCAACTCTCATATCCATACATGACTACTGGAGAAAACCATAGCTTTGACTAGATGGACCTTTGTCAACAAAATGATGTCTCAGTTTTTAATATGCTGTCTAGGTTTGTCATAGCTTTTCTTTCAAGGAAAAAGCGTCTTTAATTTCATGGCTGCAGTGACAGTCCGCAGTGATTTTAGAGCCCAAGAAAATAAAATCTGTCACAGCTTCCACTTTTTCCCTTCCACTGCTGGGTACCTTGCCCTTTGTTAGAGAGAGCAGTATTGTGGATGGAGGGTGTCGTTGAGATGGCTCGGCAGGTCCTTACCTGGTGGCCTGGCTAATATCCACTCTGAGTCTTCATTTGGTTGTAGCGCTCTGGCACCGTGGTGGATCTGGCCTGGTGAGTGTTCAGAAGTCACAGTGTGGCTGGCCAGGGGGCTGCTTGTAGTCTCTGACCTTTGGAGAGAATACAGGGAAACAGAGCCATTAAGACACATTCCCTAGTGACCTCCTCTTTCCTGTCATCAGATTTGGCTAAACCCACTGGCATCTGCTTTGAGTCTTCTTCTGCTCATGTTTCTCCATCTCACCCTCCCTCTTTTCAGCAAAGAAGTATCTGGCTCTAGGATCACTGTGCTGGCCCTTGTGGGCTGGGGAGGATCCCAGAGATTCCCTACTCGGCGAGGTATCCCGAGAGTCCAGGTGTAGGAATGGCTCTTCCCAGACATGTCTGCGTGGATACCACCCCCACCCCCACCCACATTGCTGCTGGCCTTCGGGTCTTTGCCTCTCTGTCCTCTGCAGAATTTGTCAATAAGCTTCCCACCAGCACAGACGTGACTCTAGCTGAGACCCCCTCCCTGCCTCTGGATGGGCATGCTTTCTAATGATGTGAGACTTACCAAGGTGGACTATGCTGTGCTATTGAAACCACAGAGGAAGGTCACACACCTGTCAAAGGGGCAGGGTATCACCTGAAGATGCTGGATGTTCTTTGTAACAATTACCTCTGGAAGAGGTGGGTTCTCAGATAGTGGTCCAGCAGGTGGGCCTCTAAGAGGAAGAACAGACAGGCAGGTCACCTACCTCCACTCTTTTTAGACTTCTGAGGACTGGACACTGAGATGTGGGCCCTGGTTCTGGGTGCTCAGGTGTCTGAGCTTAGGGCTAGGATGGAAGGGCCTATGACACTGGATATGGATATGGAGCCATAGCTTTTTGAGAATGGACAGGTTTTTATTGCCCTAAATCATCTTCCCCCAATTCTTTAAATTTTTTTTTTATTTTTAAATTATGAAAGTATGATAGCACATTTATAGGAGACTTGGAAAATACAGAACAATGTCAAATGTGTTGTTGTTGTTCAGTTGCTAAGTTGTATCTGACTCTTTGCGACCCCATGGACTGCAGCACACCAGGCTCCTTTGTCATGGGATTCTTCAGGCAAGCATACTGGAGTGGGTAGCCATTCCCTCCTCCAGGGGATTGTCTTGACCTAGGCAATGGCACCCCACTCCAGTACTCTTGCCTGGAAAATCCCATGGACGGCAGGGCCTGGTGGGCTGCTGTCTATGGGGTCACACAGAGTCGGACACGACTGAAGCGACTTAGCAGCAGGGATCGAACATGAGTCTCCTACATTACAGGTAAATTCTTTACCACTGAGCCACCAGGGAAGCCTGAGAAAGAGCAAAGTGGGGGCCCAAGTGGCTTAAATTAAAAAAAAATTATTACGGAAGAGCTCTTGACCTTAGATGTACCCTCTTAACAAAATTTTAAGTGTACAAGGGTTAGCTATAGGCACAATGTCTCACAGAAAATCCGAAATGTCTTTTATAATCTGGCCTCGGAAGTAACAGAGTATCCCCATTGCCATGTTATATTGGGCCCACAGACCAACTCTGATACAATGTGGGAAGAGACAACTCCAGGAAGGGAATTCAGAGAAGCAGGGATCCTTGGGGGCCAGACTGGGGGCTGGCTATCACACAAGTAGACAGATTATTTCATTTTATGCTGTTTCTTTTTTAAAAATTAATTAATTAATTAATTTTGGCTGTGCTGGGTCTTCCATCGTTGTATGGGGGCTTTCTCTAGATATGGTGCCAGAGGTCTACTCTTCTTTGTAATGCTTGGGCTTCTGCTTGCAGTGGCTTCTCTTGTTACAGAGAACGGGCTCTATGACGTGTGGGTGTCAGTAATTGGGGAGCATGGGCTTAGTTGCCCTGCAGTAAGTGGAATACTCCCCACCCAGGGATTGAACCTGTGTCCCCTGCATTGGCAGACAGATTCTTAACCACTGGACCACCAGAGAAGTCCAGAAGTAGACAGCTTATTTTAGTACAATAAATGCAGAGGATCACCTAGCAGGATGTCATTTTTGCTACATATGGTTGTATTTTACATGCGGTAACCTGAAGTCAGAGTGCCTTTCAGGGCTCTGACCCTTTCCTTCTCACCCTTAACAACCAAAACACTCTTTCATCCACCCCATCAAGGACTGCAGAGATCAAAGTATGACCTACAGGGACCAAACATGAGAGGAGACGGGGCTTTGGGAAGACAGCCAAGGGTTAAAAAAGGACCAAGAAGCTGTTTAAAAGGAAAGGGATGGGTAAGGAAAGAGGAGCCCCAGACAGGACGCCCTTTCCAACCTTGGGAGGGTAAACATAGCGAGAATCTAGGACTGCGGTCCCCCGCCAGCAGATCGTCCAAAGAGACGAGTTCAGAGGCTGGAGGTTTCAGTTCCAAAGCTCTTACCCCCTTGGGGGCTTTGTGCTGACTCTCAAGCCTGAAATAAAGTCCTTTAGTGAAGGACTCTTTAAACATAGTGTGTATGTGCCTGGGTTGCTAATGGGCAGGCGGTTCTGCTGTAGCCAGCGCCATCCCTTCCTTTGACAATAAGGAGTCTGTGGGCAAGGCTGCACTTGGACCTCAGATGATCCACTTCTGTCATACTCTCTGTCCTAGCTCCTTTTGTTTTCTCCAAGACTTTAACAAACCCTTATTCCAAACAGTGCCCCTTGTTGCATCTGTGCTGCTCACAAAGAAAGGAAGGGAGGGGAGTGGCAACAGAGGCAGGGGAGCCCTCCCCAGAGGAGTTGGGGAGTGCTCTGTGACCTAGCTGCCCTTCCCTTTTTGGGGTTCTCTCTCCAACTGGGACCTCACACATTAAGAATGACAACAGGTTCCTCACAGGTGGGTCAAAGACAGCAGTGGGCAAGGTTTGTCTGCAAACCGCTGGGAGGAGAGAGGAAGCCAAGGGGAGAGGCAGGTGTGGAAGGCAGGATGGTAGATGCTACAGAGCATGGAGGCTGAGCGGACAGGTCCTGTGAAGAGACCAAGGCTCAGCAGTGAAATGGTTTGCCCAAGGTCACACAGTGAGGCAGTGACAGCACCTTGGAAAGCCGTGCTTTTAGGTTTGTCTTGCCCAGAACATGGAAGAGAGAAGGGCTGGCTCCCAGCAGTCCTCTAGAATGTGGGTGACAGGCCACACAGATGGGAGTTCCCTGGTGACCCAGCTGTTGAGAATCTGCCTTGCAATGCAGGAGATGTGGTTTTGATCCCTGGTTATGGAACTAAGATCCTACATGCCTTGGGGCAACATGCCGAAGATACAGAAAACCCCCTGCCACAATGAAGAGCCTCACAGCCATCCTCCCCCACCCCCTACCAATGGAAAACACACATCCATGGCTCATCTGCCGGGCCTGAAGGACTGGGTAGGCCCAGCACAAATGGAGGGATGGCTGGAGCCTCCTTCCTTCAGAGGATAACATTTGAGGGGAGGGGATGGGGCTAGAACTCTGCTCTCTCTTTTGGGACTCCAGGGTTTGCAGTGGCCTCTAAGGGTCCCCTGACAAAGTAGGGGTCCCGCTGAGTTACGGGATCAGCTCCAGGTTGGGATGCCTTTGTGTTCTGCAGGTGAGGACTTTCCTGCTGCTCTTTAAACCTGCAAGTCTGGGCACATGGGGTAGCTGCATGGAGATGGTGGCTAAGGTGAGGGGCAACCTGGGAGATACACAGTTTAGACTTTGTCATTCCTGCCCCCTGTGGAGCCCCAACCAGAAAGCGGAGTCTGATTTCTTGGGCAACGTGGGATTGTCTGCTTCAGGGCACATGTCCACTCCTGACCTCTCGGCCAGGTTGGTCAGTTTCTTCTGAGCAGAGGGATCTGGACTGACCTAGGGTAGCTCAGCTGGTAAAGAATCCACCTGCAATGCAGGAGACCCTTGTTCGATTCCTGGTCAGGAAGATCCCCTGGAGAAGGGATAGGCTACCCACTTCCTGGGTTCAATCCCTGGGTTAGGAAGATCCCTTGGAGGATGGCAAGGCAACCCACTCCAGTATTCTTGCCTGGAGAATTCCCATGGACAGAGGAGCCTGGCAGGCTATAGTCCATGGGGTCACAAAGAGTCAGACACAACTGAATGACTAAGCATAGCACAGAGAATCATTTGGGGTTCAGTTGCTTGTGACCATTCGGTGCTATCTGGGTCTGGTGGATGGGGAGGGGTCAGGGGCCTGGCATGGGGCTGGGTTAGAAGGGTGCAGTCACTCTATGTCACATGGAGATAAACATCCTTGATTCCTGATCATTTCCCTGGGCGCTAAGACTCTGGTCAACAAAATTAAAGCTGGTCTTGGGATCCACAACTTTGTGATCCTGGAAAGGCTGGGGTGGGACCACTTGTCCATAGCTGTTTTGCCCGCATCCCAACCCTTGCCTTTGCATCACTCACCCATCAGCGCCCCTGGTGACTAACTCCTCCATCTGAGAGTGAGTGGTTCAGCCTGATTGGAATGAGGGGTAGGGCCTTGGCATAGTGAGCCCATGTGAGCTGAGAACTGGACTGCGTGTGTGTGTGTGTGTGTCTGGCCAGAGCAGGGATGGAGTGTCTATCCAACAGGGTGTTGGAGGAGGGACTGAATTTGGTGGGTAACTGGCTCCCACTGCAGCAAGCAGCGCCCCCTGCTGCCCACAGGGGAAATAGCAGCCCGAATCTGGGTGGATCCACTTCTACTTGGAGGTACCCCGAAGCCGCTCAGTCCATCCTCCTGTGGCTTGTGTTCCTTTGGTGTCTATAGGCCTCTTGTTACATTCTGGCTCCTGGAGGGGAGGGGTCCAGGGGAGGCTACAGACCCGTGGGTGGGGCGGGTGTGGGTGCTTGCATCATAGGAGTCCTGGGGGACGAGGCTGCTTCTGCTGGGGTCCAGTGGTCACTGGGGAAGCCAATGTGCTCCCAGGTCAGGCCCTCTGGAGAGACCCCAGCCAGGGACCGACATGCAGAGCACAGCGGGCAGTCCTGTGCATAGAGGCCTGGACATGCGCTGTGAGCTCCGAGTGGCGGGGACCTGGTGAATACACACCCAGAGCATTTTTCCCATGGCTTCCCTGCGCTCAGAAGGGAAAGGTAGGGTCCCCAGTTCTCGGAGGGCTCTCCGCTCCCCATTCTGCTGGAGGCCCTGCAAAGAGTCTGTGCAGGGAAGAAGAGGCTCAGGTCTGCTCTGAGTTCTTGTCCTTGTCTTTTCCAAATTTGTTCCAGGCTGGTGCGGGGGTTGAGTGCTGCAATCCTAGTTTGTGGCCAAGCCCCAGAGACCATCTTGAATGTGCAGGGGCCCAGCCATTGCAGGAAGAGGAGGCAGGGGTGGGCATCCAGTGAGCACTGGCCAGGGACTTTTCAGCAATCCCCTCCCCTGCCCCAGCCAGGCACTATCCTCACTCCACCTGAGCCTTCTCTCTGTGCTCTTGCCCCATGGGACTTTTATTCTGAAAGAGCCAAGGCCTCTGTAGGTAGGGAGGTGACCAGAGGCTGGAGTTGGCCTGGCCTCTGGACAGGCCCTACCCTTCTGGGCTGTTTTCTAGGGCAGTGATTCTGGGCCCCTATGGGAGGAGCCATGCTGTCTTCAGTTGTCCTTCTTACCTTCTGTCCCCAGCCTTGCTGGACTGTAGGCAGAGGGTCTTTGAGGCCTGTTGCCTTCACACCGACTATTGCCTTCACACCTTCATGTCCTTCATCTTTCAAGTCCTTGGCCTTGAACCCTCTGAGAATCGTAGTGCATGCCTGCTCAGTTGTGTCCGACTCTTTGCCACCCCATGGACTGCAGCCCACCAGGCTCCTCTGTCCATGGGATTCTCCAGGCAAGAATACTGGGGTGGGTTGCCATTCTTATCTCCAGGGGGTCTTCCTGACCCAGGGATTGAACCTGGGTCTCCTGCAGCTCCTGCTTTGGCAGGTGGATTCTTTACTACTGTGCCACCTGGGAAGCCCAGCCATATCATTAAACAAGGATGTCACGGCCAACATCGAGTCTGGCCCTCCAAAAGTGAATTTCTGAGCCCAGAGGGTACCCAGGAAGAACAATGCCTGCAATCCAGCAGCTGTCAGGCTGCAGTGACTCCTTACGGTCCATCAATTGAGGAACTAAGGATGTGAAAATCAAATCAAATCAAATCAAATTGCAGGATGTTGCCCCCAGATAGCTGAGCTGCATATGAAAGGAATGCTTTCAGTAAGCCCAGGCTCTTGCATCTTCCCATACATAGAAAAGGGCTAAATTCCTTAACTTGAGATATCTGGTTTTCCTTAATTAACAATAATCTTTTGATGTTCAGACTACCTGCCCCTTGTTGCAAAACTTCTACATAACCTGACTGACAACCCCCACACCCCAACAGTTCTCAGGGTCACCTAAGATGCTGTCTTTTGGGTCTGAAGTCTTAAGAATTCTCACCAAATAAAACATAACTCTGAACTTTCAGTGACTATTTTTAAGTGGACACCTTCATCTGTTTTCCTTTTCAGTCCTTTTTGACCCTCTTGTTGCCTGTCCTTCCCAAAGCAGACGTGGAGACCAGCTCACTATTTAGAAACTTTCCGCCTCCCCTGGCACCAGATAAAGGTCTCACCCTGACCCATTCCTCCTCCCCAACATGTAGGATGCAAGCATATGATTGGCAAGGCTCATTAGGTGTCAGTCAACATGTCTGTTGAACTCTGTGTGGCTGGGGCCATGCCTTGGGCCTGGTTCTATTCAGCCCAGGGAATTTCTCAAGAAGAAGGACAAGGAACTGGACAAGAGCCCCAATAGCTCCTGCTTAGATTCTTGAGAGTCCAGTCACTCTTTCTCAAAAGCTCCACCAGGATGGAGTTTCCACTAATGCTCCAGTGCATGAAGCTGAGTGCTTTCTTAGATGGAAAATAAGAGGCCAAATGAATGAAAGAGAGTGGAAGTCCGTTATTCTCAAAGGCCCTTTCCCTTTGTGTGTTTCTCTCATCCAGGAGGCAGACCTTGAGCTCGATATGAGGTCACTTTCGGGCAGTGGAATGTGAGAAGGAAAGTACTTTGGCCTGGGGGCTGCAAGTTATAGATTAACATGGGGCGGGGGAGGGGGACGCAGAAGCAGGGTGAGTGGCCTGGGACAGGGACTGCTGACCTGGGACCATCTGGGCTTGAAGGGGACACAGGAAAGAGGAATCTGGGGACTCTTGTGGTCCAGGAGGGGAGGAGGGCCCTCAGCTCCTCTCCGGCTATTTGACCTTCCTGAAGACACACTGGCACACTGCATCCCGTGCCGTCACTTCCTGGGGGCAGAGTAGGAATAATAAGGACAGAGAAGATTCTTACCAGCCACTCCCCTTTCTCAGTTTCTTGACCTCCACTGAATCCTTCAGGATACATCAGCTGGAGTGTGTGATATATGGGGAACTGTAACCTTTTTCCAAACCCTCAACTTTCCATCCCAGAGGAAGGAAGGGATCTGGTCAGGGAGCTGAAGTGGCTAAGTCTCCATGTCTCCGGTCATGATTTATGGACACGCATCGGACCTGCAGCCAGGGCCCACCATGGCCACTTGACTTCTTCCCCTCTCCACTCTTCCCAGGGCTCCCATGTTCCTTCCTTCCTTGCCTTCTTTGGCAGGGAGCGGGCTGGAGTAGTAGACTTACTTGATTTGGGCAAGGGAATGGGTCCTAGCTGGAGGCCCCCCTCCCAGACACACCCTCATGCATCTCCTCTCCCAGTCCCCACCCCTCTCACCTGATATAACATCTCTTCCTCCAGCCAGAGTCGCCAGCCCCGGTTAGGGACCTCTCCTTTCTGCACACAAACCAGCTGCTCCTCTTCCCAGGTGACTATGGTCTATGGAGAAAGCAGGAATAAAGGAAGACTGGGGGGGGTGTTGTAGGGTACCCCAAATGCATCGCCTTACTCTGCTGGGCTGCCCCCACGCCCTGCATCATAGCAGACGCTGTCTTGCTCCAGCCCCTTCCTTCTGAGTGACTCAGCAAAACTCCCCTCCCCTCCTACTCCTAAAGGCCACTGGAAGGGGCCCCACACTGTGTGACAGTGCCCATTTGGGTAGAGGGGGATGAAGCAGGATAATCTCGGGGTTGGGGGAGATGAAACTGGGGGTTCAGTGATGAAGAATGGAGAATTTGTCCTCTGATACTTCTGGCTGACCTGGAGGAGACTTTGGGAAAGAAGGGAGATTGGTTGGGAGACAACCAGGGAATCTCTTTTCTCCTCTTTCTCAGTCTCAAGGGCAGCTGCAATGTCCTTGAGAATGAAGGGTCAACTCCCCAAATCAGAGCTGAGTGGACCAGAGCTAGGCATTCCAAGCAGCGTTATTTGGACCCCCAATAGTCTATGTGTGTGCTTAGTTGCTCAGTCATGTCTGATTCTTTGTGACCCCATGGGCTGTAGCCCGCCAGGCTCCTCTGTCCATGGGACTTTTCGGGCATGACTACTGGAATGGGTTGCCATGTCCTCCTCCAGGGGATCTTCCCAACCCATGGATCGAAACCCCGTCTCTTGTGTCTCCTGCTTTGGCAGGTGGATTCTTTATCACTAGTGCCACCTGGGAAACCCCAATAGGATAGGCCCTACCCAAACCAGGAGTTCAGAATCTTATGTGTGTTTTTTTTTGCCATGGCTTGTAGGATCTTAGTTCCCCAAGAAGGGATGGAACCCAGGCCCTCAGCAGTCAAAGCTCGGAGTCCTAACCACTGGACCGCCTGGGAATTTCCAAGGAGCTCAGAATCTTGATCGGTTAGAGGAGAGGTCAGTAGGTATTATATCTGTGATGCCAACAAGACTGTTGGTGATGGGAGCAGAGAGGGAAGAGCTGAGTCTTCAAGGAAGGGAGTTAATTAGATTGGAGATAATGGGAACTTTCTAGCAAGTAAAGAAACAGAGGTAAGGAAGACGAGTAGATAGTTGTGAGGGGGCTCTAACCTAGTGTTTTTGTGGGGAGGCCCTTGGATGCTACATGGAGCGTGTGAACCTTACCTGGAACATAGCAGGTTGTCTGAAAGGGTTTAAGTTAGGGAGTGACATGGTCACTTTTACATTTTAAAAGTACTGTGGTTATGATAGGCAGAGTGGATTAGAGGAGAGTCAAGAATGGGAACCAATTTGGGGCACCAGATGAGAAATGAGGGCCTGAAATAAGGTGGTGTTAGAAAAGCTAGGAAGAAACAGATGACAGCTGTGTAAACAACTGATTCTCAATAGAAATGTAGTGAGACCTAAATGCTAGCCACATATATAATTTTAAAAATTTCTAGTAGCCACATTAGAAAAGCAAAAAGAAACAGGTGAAATTAATTTTAGTATTATATTTTATTCAACCTAAAATATTATAATTTTATTACATGTAATATATTATATATATTTTTAAACCTAAAATATTATAATATTTCAGCATGCAATCAATATACAATTTCTGATGTGTCTTATACTCTTGTTTGGTATTATCTTAAAAATCCAGTGTGTATTTCATACCGATAGCACATGTCAAATTTGGACCAGTTACATTTCAAATATCTTTATATGGTTAGTAGCTGCCATATTGGACAGCACAGAACAGTTATAAAGGCTTCTTGACTAATTACATGTGGTCCACATGTGCATGCGTGTGTGTGTGTGTGTGTGTGTGTGTGTGTGTGTGTGTGTGTATACACTCATTTGTTGGGAACACAGAGGTAAGGGAACATAAGGCAAAAACTGTGACTCCCAGGCTTTGTTCCTGCTGGTTGTTGCCATTGATGGAGACAGTAAATATAAAGGCAGGAAGAGGTCTGTGTAGGAAGATAATGACTTGGGCTTTGACCTTGGGGCATCCAGATGGAAACATTTTGCAGGCAGTTGAAACTTGGCCATGGAGCTCAGGTGGCACCTCTGACTGGAGAGTTTGTGTCTAGAGCAGTTTGTAGATTTCATTGAACACATGGGTGTATATGCTTTAGCCCATGGATAGTACACAGACAAGAGGGAGAAAGTCAAGACAAGATACTAGGGGATTGCAGCACTATTTGCAATAGCTAGGAAATAGAAGAAACGTAGATGGCCATCAACAGATGAATGGATAAGGAAGTTGTGGTACATATACACAATGGGATATGACTCCACTATAAAAAGGAACACATTTGAGTCAGTTCTAATGAGGTGGATGAACCTAGAACTTGTTATACAGAGTCAAGTAAGTCAGAAAGAGAAACACAAATATCGCATATTAATGCATATATAGAGAACCTAGAAAGATAGTACTGATGATCCTACTTGCAAGGCAGCAAAGGAGACACAGAGATTTTGGACACAGTGGGGGAAGGAGATGGTAGGATGATTTGAGAGAATAGCATTGAAATATATACATTGCCATAAGTAAAATAGATAGCCAGTGGGAGTTTGATGTGTGATGAAGGGAACCCAAAGCAAGTGCTCTGTGACAACCTAAAGGGGTGGGATGGTGAGGGAGGTGGGAAAGGGGCTTAAGAGGGAGGAAACATATGTTTACCTAATGTCGATTCATGTTGATGTATGGCAAAAAACATCACAATATTGTAAAGTAATTATCCTCTAATTTTAAAAAAAGATACTAGGGGAAAATCTCAGTTTAAGGGATTAATAGGGGAACGAGGGTCTGCAGAGGAGGTCAAAAGGAACACGAAAGAAGCAGAAAGGACAGCCTAGGAGCGGAGTTACAGAGGTTGAGAGAAGGGACTGTGGTGTCCACAGGGTCACAGGCTAGAGGGTGAGCACAGGCTTGCTCATTGGCCTGAGGGTAACCTGTTCCTGTTGCCCTTTTGGCTGGTGCTCAGAGTGGGCAGAGGAGACGCTGGAAAGAGTCAGGGATGGGTGGGTGACATCCCAGGGCAGGCTGCTGTAGTCATCGTTTCCTCTTGCTGCGACAGGTCATTTTATTTCACCCCCAGTTGTTGAGAGCCCCCATGCCCATCCACAGCCCCTTCCCACAGGCCTGAGAAAAGACACCTGGCATTTGCGTCCATCCACGGTCCTCAGGTCCTCCTCAAATTCCACTCCCACCTCGAATTCCAGAACGTAGTTCCGGAAGGTGCTGAGGGTTTTCACTGTCATGTGGTTGCCCCGCTGGTCAATCTCCTTGTCCGGCTTGAGCAGCAGGGCGATCTTCCGCAGAGCCATGTTGACATCTGTGGGGACCGTCTCTGAGCAAGGGTCTGAGTGAGGGTCCTTTTAGCGGGCCGGGGGCTTCCCCACCCACATCAGCAGCCTAGGGCTGGGAGCATCCCCTTGCCTGGGTCTAGGACTGTGGATTTACTCCCTCCTAGCAATGTCCCTGGCTAGTAAAGGGACCCAAGGCAGGTGCCAGCACCCCCTACCCCCTGCCTGTCTATAATGTCCAGACCCCAGCATCACCCCCTCCTCAATGGATTGGAGGCAGGAAGGGGGAGGGGAGGAGGGGAGTGAGAGGGTTGAGAGGGGCGAGGACATTACTCAGAGCTTGCAGGTAGTCCTCCAAGTTCTTCTGCGAGACAAAGCGGTAGTAGCCGGTGAGGTTGGGAGGCATGGTCCAGGCTGGCCAAGGTGGAAGTCAAGATTTCAGGAGAATGTAAGAGACTGGGGGAGGATGAAGTGGGTGTTGTCTGACAGGTGGGGCTGGGAGTCTCCCAGCCAGGCTCTGCACACATTGAGGCAGCCTGTGTAAGGTCCTAGCTACCAGGGTTTTTATAGCGCTGGGGGCCCTGCTGCAGTAAGAGCTCCTGCCAGACTTCCTCCCCCCTTCCCCCACGATGAGCGTGAGGCTGGTGTCCACAGCCCCAGAGATGGGCAGGGGACTTGGCAAGGCTGTGCTTGACCTCGGCTTTTCCTGAGGAAGGAACCTGGACCAGGACTGGGGGCTGTCAGTCAGGCAACACTTGAGCCTTTCCGAAGGTCAGTTCTGGCTTCCAGCCCAAGTGTGGAAGGCTTGGTCCGGAGGACCCCGGGGGCAGACTCCCCGGGGAGGGAGCCGACCTTACTGGATGGCGGGGAGGGACCTTTCGGACTCACCCAAGGATAAGTTCTAACAATGTCTCACCAAGGATTCCAAAAGGTATGAAGGGGAGGAAGAGGTGGGGAAAGAAGTGCAGACAGCCAGCTTGCCAGGAGCCCTAGTGAAGAAAATCCTCCAGCGCTGGCCCCCACAGCTTCGTCACACAGCTCTGCTGAGCTGGGGTCCCGACGCTGGAGCTCAGGACCCTGTCCTGCAGGACCGTGAGGAGGGAAGCAGAAAAACTGCAGAGGGGGCTGTCTGAGTTGCTGAGTTCAAAGTCTGGAGCAGAAGGTGAGGGAGGAGTTTGGCTGGCTGTTCTGGAGAACTCTACACTCTTTGGCTTGGGACCCAGGGATTTCCCCTCTCCCTCTGGAGTCGTGGATGGCACCATCAGCTACCCTCATTGCACAGTCCATGCTTCCCAGATGTGTTCCCTTGGAGGCGGAGGTGGTGTGCTCTAGCCTTACCCTCCCCCCTCCCCACCACACTACACCGCACTCTTCTCTGCCTCTCAGACCTACCAACTTTTCTGGCTTCTGAACCAACTAGGCTGGTTTGGGTCAACATGGTTTAAGATGAGAAATTTGGGGAGAGGGAGGCAGGCAGGGTAGACAGCAGGAAAAAATTCCACCTGGTGGTGAACTGTCCCGACAGGTGCCTGGGGGTGAGTGGGGGAGGTGGGGCACAGACATCTCGCTTTTCCTCGGGTCCCAGAGCTCGGTCCACCGACTTGCTGACCACCCCCTGGCTTCCTCAGAGACTCGGGGCTGGGACCTGAAAGGCTAGCATCTCTGGGGCTCAGGTTGTGGGTTTTACTTGGCGGTTCCCAGGAGGCACCCAGCAGGGTCCTGCTGATGGAATGGGCTGTGAAAAGAGGTTAATGCAGAGTTGGTGGTGGTGGTGGTGGTGGTGGGGTGACGTGGATACTTGTCCCTCCTCGCCTCCTTCAGATCTCCGTTTGACGTCTCCTCTTCCCACCCCCGGGCTTCTAGCTGCGCGATCCTCTCCCTGTCCCTCTTTTCCCCCACCTCCTCTACGGCTTTCCAGCTTCCTCCCCAGCCCCCGCAGTTCCCTTGCTCCCCCAAATTGCAGTCAGGGGAAAAAGCCCTAACACGTCCTCCCGCCCCTGCTCCCCAGTCCCATTGGCTCCCTCCCGCCCTGCAGCACCTGGCCCCCCCAGCCACCCGATTGGCCAGCGGCCCCATCAATC
Organism: Bos javanicus; assembly: GCF_032452875.1. Lineage (NCBI taxonomy): Eukaryota > Metazoa > Chordata > Mammalia > Artiodactyla > Bovidae > Bos > Bos javanicus. The sequence continues at coordinate 103,700,750 of NC_083872.1, read as the reverse complement.
CTCGCCTGGCCGTGCTGACGTCATCCTGCAGTAGAGGGGATGGGGTGGGAATGAGAGAGAGAGAGAGAGTGAGGACGCCCGGCTCCAGAAGGAAGGAGCAGCAGCCACTGCCGGTTCCCCCCTGCCCAGCCGCCCAGGTTGGGGTCTGCCCGGGTCTGCCCTATGGACTAGGGTGGGCGGCAGGCTCCTTTCCATCTCTGCCCTGCTCTCTGCCCTCTCCCCTCCCCTCTTCGGAGAGCCCCTGCATCCCTTGCCCAAGGTGGAACAAGCAGGGCTCCAGGCTCTGGGGGCGAGCAATCGGGGCCCTGCCCTGCCTACACCACGCCATGACCCCCTTGCTGTTTCCCCTCTTGCTGGCCTCCCTGCTCCCCTCCAGCTCCTGTAACAAAGGTGAGTGTGGTGGTAGGGGGGTGGGGGCACAGAAGGAGGGGGTCTCAGGCCCCGCGATGTGGGGGTCGAGGCGGGCAGGCGCCCTTTAAGGCTCCCTGGGACACGACAGGTGGTTCTTCGCACCATCCCCCTTCCCACCCATTTTCTCAGACCTGTCCCCTTCTCTTCTCGCTGGCATCTCCAGAACCTCTCTCTGGTCCCTCCTCTCTGGTCCGTCTCTACCCATGTGCTTCTCTTGCTCCCAGGTTGGTCCCCATTCCCATCCTGGGGTCTGTATCTCCCCCCCCCCCCCACCATTGCTCCCTGCTGGAGCGATCTCGGGTCTCAGAAGGACCTGTTCCTGAGGGGGGTGATGGACCTCTCTGGGCGGGTCCCCGTTTCACGGGGTGTGCCGGCGCTGAGGGTGTGTGGCCACATCCATCTGATCCCTCTCCATCTCATCCCGGGGAGGAACTGTTCCCACAGTTCAGCAATTCGGAGCACGTATGTGTTGGCGTGTTCCTCTGCATCCATCCCCTTCCGCCTGCATACAGGGCTGGGCTGAGGGTTACCAGAGCTGCCCTCTCTGGCAGACGGCTGATAAATTTAGCTGGGTGAGGCTGTTAGAGGGGCCAGGAGAGAGGGAGGGGGTGAGGGCCAAGGGTTTAGGTAGGTGAAGACAGCAGGAAAGGGCAGAGGTGGGTGTGTGTGTGTGGGGGGGGTGCTAAAGAGTGGGGAAAGGGGAAGGGAGAAGGAGAAGGGAGGTGAAGCGTTGGAGGAGATGAGCAGGGGATGGACCAGGGTCAAGGTGGAGGCAAAGGAGAGGGAGAGAAATCAGGAAGAACAGGTGAGGAGAGGGCGAGGGGAAGAGCTCAGGAGGGAGGAGGTAGGGAGTCCAGGAGTCAGTGAGAGGAGATGGACACAAGGAGAGAGTCAGGGGTCAAGAGGAAGGAAGTGGGAAGACACAGGGCGAGGGTGCAGGGTGAGGAGTGGTGGTGAGCTGTGTGAAGCCTCTCCATCTTCAGCTCAGTCTCTGACCTCAGCTGGGCTTCTTAGCTTCCCAACACATCCTGTGCTGCCTTCTAGGCACCATCTGTGGCTTTCTCCTCTGCCCTAGGGAAGGGGGTTGTGGTGGTCCTCAGCGAGGAAGGGGCAGGCATACCAGATACCAGAAGGCTTTGGGGGTGTCACTGGAGGAAAGAATGGAACTCAGGATTTCTCGCTTACCATGACAAGCTGGGGATGAGTGTCCTTTGGGTGATTCAGTTTCTCTCTGATGATAAGTCTTCAGGTCTCAATGATGGGCCCTTGTGAATGTGCTTTGGGAGCTTGGTGCTTTGGCTTGATGGGATTCGATAGAGCAGGCAGTGGAAGTTGCGGTTGGGGGTGAAGTAGAGGGGGCTGGAGCCCACTGAGCCTTCCCCAGAGCCCCTCAGTGGTGAGTGGGCACTTGGTCCTGGGAGGAGACGGGATTGAGTTGAGTCTGGTAGTGGTTGAGGAGACATGGAGGCTGAGTGGGTTGCACTCCTGTCGTGGATTGGCTGGTGGTTGAAGGGAATAGGGGTGGGATAGGTGAGAATTAGGACTCAGCCGTGACTCTATAAGAAGGGGGTTCAGGGCGTGTGGGGTTTGGTGGCCTTCTGGGGGACATAGGAGTCAGCTGGTTATGATTATGAGTGTGTTCTTTTGGGTGTGAGGGCGAGAAGCAGGGAGGGGATTTGTCGAGTTTCTAGGCCAGTTCGATAATCCCTGAGGATGCCAGCTCTGCTGGGCCCCATCGTTTGGCATTGATTCCTCTGCTCCATCCCTGCCCCTCTCTGTCCCCCTCCCTCTGTCCTATATATCTCCCTTCTCCCTTCTCTCCTCTTTCCTCTCCTCTGGGAGAATGGCCTTAGGATGGGGCTTAGCCAGGAAAAGAAGGGAACAGGACCAAAATGGGGTGGTGGTCGTGGTGGAGAGGATCAACAACCAGGACCTCAGGAAACATCTAGTTTTCTTTTCCTAATCTCCACTCTGCCCTTAATCTATCCCTTCCCTTTCCCAGGGCCCTCTAATGGCCCATTGCTGCTCCCTGGAGGCCCAACAGCCACACTCCAGCACTTGAAATGCCTAAGAAAAGTCTCTATCCTCTGACCAGCTTTCCCAGGGGAGATGGCAGGACCTCTTCCTCCCCACAGGGCAGGCTGTTGCCATGGAAACTGTCTATCCAGTGACCTCTGACTCCTTTCATGGCTGATTTCTTGCCCTCAGCCCTTCCCGCTGTGGGTGCTTCTGCAGGGGCTGAAGAGGGTGGTGAGCCTGGAGTGTGCTGTCTAGGTCAACAGGGTTGTGTGGCCATGGAGGGCCAGCTCACAGGTGCTTCCTCTGCTCTCCCTGGGGGTGGGGTCAGCCAACAAGCACAAGCCATGGATTGAGGCAGAATACCAAGGCATCGTCATGGAGAATGACAACACGGTCCTGCTGAACCCACCGCTCTTTGCCTTGGACAAGGATGCTCCCTTGCGCTATGCAGGTAAGTGGGGCTGGGGCAGGGCAGGGTGGGTGGGACAGAGAGAAGTGGGCGGGAGGGCAGGGGCAAGGGAGGAGGGGGGAGGTCCTGGGAGGGAGAGCAGTACTTGGGCAAAGTGGAAGACGGAGGCTCCAGGAGGGAACCCGGCGATGGTGAAGAGCAGTCGCACAGTAAAGTGAGTCAGCGGAGGATGTGGGCAGGCAGGGGTTAACACACCCAGATTTTGCCAGCTCTCAGAGCTGGTGGCTCAGAGGTTGTGCTCAGGGAACCTGGGGTTGGAGTGAATGTTCGATAATTAGTGCTTTTCCATGTGCAAGAAAAAGGACTGGGTCTGGGAGGAGAGGTGAAGTAGGGGCCTGGGGGGAGGTTGGCGAGTGATGGAAGGAGACCCTGGAAGTGGAGCAGGAACCTCATCCTTGTCCCCCCCGCCCCCGGCCAGGTGAGATCTGTGGCTTCCGGCTCCATGGGTCCGGGGTGCCCTTTGAGGCCGTGATCCTGGACAAAGCGACAGGAGAAGGGCTGATCCGGGCCAAGGAGCCGGTGGACTGCGAGGCCCAGAAGGAGCACACCTTCACCATCCAGGCCTACGACTGCGGCGAGGGCCCGGATGGGGCCAACACCAAGAAGTCCCACAAGTGAGCACGCCCTGCCCCTGCCCTTGCCCTCTGCTGCAGGTCCCCCCGCCACGGCCAGGCCCCTCACTTCCCTCTGTCCTCACCATCTTGACGATCTATCCCCTCCCCTCTCTGTTCATGAGGTTTAGGAGCCTTCAGCCAAGGGGGATAGGAGCATGTGGTGAAGCTCAGTGGGACCAGTCTGGGCTCTGTCTCTTTTGACCGTGGACAGCTTCTTAGTCTTTCTGGATTTGCTTTCGCTTGTCTGTAAAATGGAGCAATGATGATGCCTGCTTCTTCAGGTCACTGTGAAGATGAAAGGAGATGGTTTGTGTCAAAAGCAGGCACCGCAGTGCCTGCCAGTTGGGAGAGGATCCAATACACAGAGACAGGATGCTAAGAGAGCGAGGAGGAGGATGGCACTTCAGTACACACCCGGATTCCTTCCCACTGCCCGGCACTGTGTGTACCACACTCACACACAGAATGTGCACTATGCACGTGCACAGCAGTGGGTGAGAGTGGGCAGGAAGGAGGCTGGGACTCGGGACTCCTACCTCTGTCTGCTCCCAGCTCACTTCTCACTTGAGAATGGTGGGAAGGTGGGCGGTCTGGTCTCCCGGGCCACTGTGAGGCGCTGGATATAAACTGCTTTACGTGATGACTCAATTTCCCATTTGGAGATAGGACCTTTGCCTCTGGGCTTTGGGTGCCTGGATCTGGGCTGGGGGCAAGGCTCAGCATGAAGGGTTTAGCCCCAGCCCCAGCTCCTCTGCTTGCCCCATGGGGGCAGGAGTGGGGAGTGGCCACAGCTCACTGCACACATCAGATGACTTGAGACTTTGGTACAAAACCACTTCCCTGAATATGTGTGTGTGCTCAGTTGCTCAGTTGTGTCCGACTCTGCGACCTTATGGACTGTAGCCCCCCAGGCTCCTCTGTCCATGGGGTTCTCCAGGCAAGAATACTGGAGTGGGTTGCCATGCCCTTCTCCAGGGGATCTTTCAGACCTAGGGATCGAATCTGTGTCTCCTGCTTCTCCTGCATTGCAGGCAAATTTTTTACCGCTTAGCCACTGGGGAAGCCACTTCCCTGAATATGGTTGGTTTTATTTTGGCTTTTACTCTGCATCTGCCTTGACTGGACCTGATTTCATGAAAAAACAACCTGCCGGATTCAGAATCCTGTCTTATGCATCTTGCCATCCTATCCTTTAATATTCTGTACAGAAGTCATCAAAACCAGCCACTGATGGCCCCCAGGGTCATTTTCACCCTGTACATCAGTCACCCTTTCTCCTGAGGTTCCTCTCCCTTTGTGGTACCTGGTACCCCTGAATGGGGGACGGATGAACGTGACCAGGCTCTGGGTCACACTGGTTCCATCTCCTTGGCTTCTGGTGTGGACTCCCATCTGTGGCTGACCCTTCCTTCTTCTCTTTTTGCTCTGGCACCCGCAGGGCCACCGTACATGTGCGGGTCAACGACGTGAACGAGTTTGCCCCGGTGTTTGTGGAGCGGCTGTATCGCGCGGCAGTGACCGAGGGGAAGCTGTATGACCGCATCCTTCGGGTGGAGGCCATTGATGGCGACTGCTCCCCCCAGTACAGCCAGATCTGCTATTACGAGATCCTCACACCCAATACCCCCTTCCTCATCGACAATGACGGTGAGTCCAGCCCCTGCCACCCCAGCTGCTCAGCCCTGGGCGCCCACATCCTTCGTGATGCCCTGGGGCTGCGCCCTCCACTTGTTCTGCCCCTCACCTCCTCATTCCTCACCCTGCTTCCCAGACATGGAACTTCTTTCCCCAGATTCTTTCCTGCCTGCTTCCTGCTGCCTAATTCACCTGCCCTAAAGTTAGCTCCTGAGTCCTCCCCCGGACCTCCTCTAGTGCCCCTGATCCTCTCTGTCCCCTACCCCAGGGAACATTGAGAACACGGAGAAGCTACAGTACAGTGGTGAGAAGCTCTACAAGTTCACAGTGACGGCTTATGACTGCGGGAAGAAGCGGGCGGCGGACGATGCTGAGGTGGAGATCCAGGTGAAACCCACCTGTAAACCCAGCTGGCAAGGTGAGGAGCTATGCTTTGGGGCCCATGATCCATCCTTCACCTTGGTTTCCCTCTTCCTCCCTTCTGACAAACCACAGGGGCCAGGCTAGGAGCTCGGGAGGGATATATGGGGGGCCACCTGATGCGAAGAGTTGACTTATTAGAAAAGGCCCTGATGCTGGGAAAGATTGAGGGCAGGAGGAGGAGGGGATGACAGAGGATAAGATGGTTAGGTGGCATCATCGATTCAATGGATATGAACTTGGGCAAACTCCGGGGGATGGTGAAGGATAGGGAAGCCTGGTGTGCTACAGTCCATGGGCGTGGACACGACTAAGCAACTGAACGACAACATTTAGGGGGCAGACTTGTAGCTGTCTCCCCTGGCTGGCCATTTTCATAGGAACCCAAGACCATCAGCAGAATGGGTAGGAGGGGCTGCCTTAACCGGCTCTGCTCCACTGCCTGCTCCCTCTCACCCCTGCAGGCTGGAACAAAAGGATTGAATATGCACCAGGCGCCGGGAGCTTGGCTCTGTTCCCTGGTATCCGCCTGGAGACCTGTGATGAACCTCTCTGGAACATTCAGGCCACCATAGAGCTGCAGACCAGCCATGTGGCCAAGGGCTGTGACCGTGACAACTACTCAGAGCGTGCACTGCGGAAACTCTGCGGTGGGTGTGATCCCCTGTGGCCCTCCCCCCATCCTCCCTGCCTGTGCCCATTGCCATTCCCCAGCCTTTTCCTGACCCTCCTCTACCTCTCTTAGGAATCTGTCGTGGGACTTCCCTAGCAGTGCAGTGGTTACAACTACATGCTTTTCATTGCAGAGGGCACAGGTTCAATCCCTGGTTTGGGAACTAAGATCTTGTAAGCCATGCCGTGCCACCAAAAACAAGAAGAATCTGTTTTACATCTTCCTTTGCCCATCCATAAGTGGAGTGAAAGTTGCTCAGTTGTGTCCAACTCTTTGCGACCCTATGGACTTTATAGTCCATGGAATTTCCCAGGCCACAATACTGGAGTGGGTAACCTTTCCCTTCTCCAGGGATCTTCCCAACCCAGGGATCAAACCCAGGTCTCCTGCATGGCAGGCAGATTCTTTACCAGCTGAGCCACAAGGGAAGCCCAAGAATACTGGAGTGGGTAGCCGATCCCTTCTCCAGTGGATCTTCCTGACCCAGAAATGAAACTGGGGTCTCCTGCATTGCAGACGGATTCTTTTTCAACTGAGCTATTAGGGAAGCCCATCCATAGATGTATATATATCAGAGCTTCCCAGGGAGCGCTAGTGGTAAAGAGCCCACCTGCCAATGCAGGAGACATAAAAGAGACTCATGTTTGATCCCTGGGTGGGGAAGATCCCCTGGAGGAGGGCACGGCAACCCACTTCAGTATTCTTGCCTGGAGAATCCCATGGACAGAGGAGCCTGGTGGGCTGCAGTCCATGGGGTTGCAAAGAGTTGGATACGACTGAAGCGACTTAGCATAGCACACAGAGACGTCTATATCTATGGGGGTTGTGGTGTGTGGTTGTCTCTTGTGGCCCAAAGAGCACATAAACATGTGGTTGGCAAAGATGCATGATTATGGCCCAAGAAAATCACCAGATACAATACGGAACAATGGCAGGGAGCAATGAAGAGCTGGAGGAGCTGAGGTCACTGGAGAGCTATTCCTAGCCCTTCCTTTCTCGTCTGAGAGGCCAGAGGAGGTGGTGGAAGTAGCTGTAGGGGGTCTTTTCCTGCCCGCATCCCGTCCCCCATCTGCTGCCTCTCGGCTCCGACACCTGTGCTTCTGGGGCTCCTGCAGGCGCAGCCCCCGGGGAGGTGGATCTACTGCCCATGCCTGGCCCCAATGCCAACTGGACGGCGGGCCTCTCGGTGCACTACAGCCAGGACAGCAGCCTCATCTACTGGTTCAACGGCACCCAGGCGGTGCAGGTGCCCCTGGGGGGCGCTGCGGGGCTGGGCTCCGGGCCCCCGGACAGCCTCAGTGACCACTTTACTCTGTCCTTCTGGATGAAGCACGGTGTCACTCCCAACAAGGGCAAGAAGGAAGAGGAAACCATCGTGTGTAACACCGTCCAGAACGGTGAGCCTTCCTCGGGGCGCCCGTCTGAGCATGGGGAGGACTGGCTTTGTGTCCGGCCTCTGTCACTGTCCAGTTGGTGGCTGTGGGTGGGTCATTTCTCTCTCCCTTCGTACGTAAGATAGCAGTGCTCGTTTCACAGTCCCAGTAGGACGAGCTGAGATCCTACTGCTCTCTGCGTGATAGGACTGCTCACCGCCCTTCTCATTTGTAGCTGCCCAATCGCTTTACATCCCCTGTGTAGTAGACTGCCCCCCAGTCTGCTCCCTATAGAGCCCCCTATCAGAATGGAAGAGCCTGAGTAATGCTGTGCTTCATTCTTTCCCTTCCACCACCACCCTGGCCTCCTCGTATAAGGGCTCATGAGCTCCAGCCTCCAGAACCCCCTTCTTTCTATGGCAGGGGGATGTCCCTCTCAGGGGGGCTCGGCCTTGACTTACTCTTTCATTTCTGCCTCTTCTCAGAGCTCATTTCTCTTGATCTGAAAAGGATCAGTACCCATGAAGTTTGTATTAACCAAAGGAACAGTAAAGATCTGGGTAGGGACAGGCTGGTCACTGTCTCACCTCAGCCAATCAGAGTGCCTGAGAAAAGCCCAACATTGGACTCTGTGTGTATGTGTGCGAGTCTCAGAGAGAGCTGGAGAGAGAGTGACAGATCCTGAAGAATTAGAGAGAGACAGAGAGAACCTGAAGGAATAAAGAGAATCCAGGGAGCCCTCCCTTCTGGCACTTTGAATCTGTTCTTGCCTCCAGTGCTGTGTTTGACTCCTGTCCCCATCCTCTGCCCCCAGAGGACGGCTTCTCTCACTACTCACTGACTGTCCACGGCTGCAGAATTGCCTTCCTCTACTGGCCTCTGCTTGAGAGTGCCCGGCCAGTCAAATTCCTCTGGAAGCTGGAGCAGGTGAGGCTGGAGCCAGGCTCCTGGGAAAGCTGGGTGGGTGTAACTTGCTTTCAGGGGAGGAGGTCCTAGGGCAGGGCTGGGCATTTTCTGGGTTGCCCTGTGCCCCTTTTTTCAATCTCCACTTTCAGTTCCTGACTATTCTTACATCCCCCTGCTCTCAGCCCCGGCTCCATTCTCTGGTTCTCTTTTCCTAAGGCTTGTCTCCTGCAGAAAGCACTCCTGGGTTAAAAGCACATAGGGAACAAATTACTACTAGCACCAAACCAACCAACCATCCATCTCGCTTGTTTTATTTCATCTCTTTCTTATCTGGAAACTTAGTAGTGTGGATTCCAAACTCTCAAGCAGTTAGCATGTTGTAATCAAGGAAATAAGTAACCTAGGGTACACAGATTGGGTTTTGGGCTTCCCTGGTGGCTCAGATGGTAAAGAATCTGCATGCAATGCAGGAGACCTGTGATCCCTGGTTTGGGAAGATCCCTTGGAGAAGGGAACAGCTACACATTCTGATATTCTTGCCTGGAAAATTCCATGGGCAGAAGAGCCTGGCAGGCTACAGTCCTTGGGGTCGCAAAGAGTAGACACAACTGAGCGATTGAACACATATATGTATATAAATTCTCACTATTATTCATGATTATGAGGGATAAATAAAATGAGCAAAAAAAGAAAAATCTTCTGAGCTAACAGTTGCAGCCTCTTCTTTATTCATCTCCAAGCTGACCACAGGGACCATAGGGACTAATTGAGTTTCCATCTCCTTCTGTTTTTCTTGTAAGCCCTGGTGGAGTGGCTGAGTAAGCAAATGGCTGAAAAAAGGCAGGAAGTGGAAGAGAGAGAAACGGGAATGAAAACCCACAAACTCAATAATTGAGGGCTACCTACAAAAGCTTCTGTTTTCTGTGGCACTCTTTTAAAGAGATAGTCTGCCATCTGCTTCTTCTTGATCTTTCCCCCGAATTGCTAATATTGGTAACATTCCTCTTTCTATTTTTATTTTATTTATCCTTATTTATTTAACAAAGATTTAGAAAATACAAGTACCTTGCCATTCTGCTAGGTTATGGAGATACAATGCGATCTAAGATGGAATGAAATCTCTGCCTTCATTGAGCTTACATTTTAGTTGGGGAGATAGATTTTTAAAAGTAAGAAGACATGTAGTAAGAGCTTCCCTGGTGGCTTAGATGGTTTAGAATCCACCTGCAATGCAGGAGACCCAGATTCAATCCCTAGGTTGGGAAGACCCCTTGGAGAAGGGAATGGCTACCCACTCCAGTATTCTGGCCTGGAAAACTCTATGAACAGGGAAGCCTGGTGGGCTACAGTCCATGGGGTCGTAAAGAGTCAGACATGACTGAGCAACTAACACTTTTACTTTTCAGACATAATAAAAATGATAAATTGTGCTAATGCTCTGAAAGAAGAAGCAAGGACCCGAGGTAGAGAATAGGAGGCAAGGAGAGGGGAAGTCATCTCAGACTGGACGTTCAGGGAAGGCCTGATGGAAGTGAAATGTAAGCTCATCCTGAAGAGTCCGGGTAGAGGGAAGAGCAGATGCAAAGGTCCTGAGGCAGAAAAGTGTTCAGCATGTTTCAAGCATGGGAAGAGGGCCAGGCAGTTAGAGCACAGTGAAAAGGGCAGACACCGGATTTGAGGCTGGTGAGTTGGGCAGTGATCAGGTGTACGGTGGACTTTGTTAGCTAAAGTCGTTTGGATTTTGTGCTATGAGAGATGGGAAGTCTTTTGAAAGATTTATAGCTGGGATGTGCCTGATCAGACTCACATGTTAAGAGGATCCTTTTGTATATGTATAACTACTTTACTTTGCTGTACACCTGAAACTGGGGCTTCCCTGGTGGCTCAGTGATAAGGAGCCTGCCTGCCAGTGCAGGAGACGTGGGTCCAATCCCTGGGTGGGGAAGAACCCCTGGAGAAGGAAATGGCAACCCTCTACATTATTCCTGCCTGGAAAATCCCATGGACAGAGAAGACTGAAGGGCTGCAGTCCATGGGTCTGCAAAAGAGTTGGACATGACTTAGTGACTAAATAGCAACATCACCACCTGAAACGAATGCAACATTGTAAACCAACTATTCTCCATATTAAAAAAAAGAGTTCTAAATTTTGAAGGTGTTGCTCCACCAAATTTGGGATGTATTTCTCAATTAAAGATAAATTTCTGTTGCAAAAATATTAATAATTTTTCTAATTATGCATCTGAAAAGATTGGTTACAAGTAATGTATTTAATTTGCAATTAGCTGTGATTTTTCTATAATTGTCATTTATATTTGGGAACATTTGTGAAGTGAGGAGAATCCAATCTTTTCAAGAATAATGACTTGTTAGTGAATACTGTTTGACAACATTAAATTTGGTAGTGATTTAAACGTTGGAAAAAGGAAGGCAATCCCTTTGGGAACTATGAGAGGAGGATATCAGAGAGAACTGAGTGTAAGTGCTCAGGTGAGGGTGTTGCAACAGTACACACGAAAAAGGTTGGGAGGACTTCCCTGGTGGCCGAGTGGTTAAGACTTTGCCTTCCAGCACAGAGGGTGCAGGTTCCATCCCTGGTGGAGAAGCTAACATCCCACATGCCTTGGGGCCAAAAAACCAAAACATAAAACAGAAACAATGCTGTAATAAATTCAATACAGAGTTTAAAAATGATCTACATAAAAAATAGTCTAAAAAGGAAAAAAAAAAGAAAGACAGGATGGGAATGATGTGTGGACATGGAGACTGAAGAAAACTGCACAGAAACCCATAGCTTTTAGTTCTGCTGGACTCGGGATGGGCAGCACCTGCCAAAGGACACTGTGGTGCTCCTCTTAGGAATGTTGATGGAGTTAAAGGTTTAGAGAAAGAGTGGAATTTTAGGTAGTTTAGGTATGAGGTTGAGCCTGGTCCATTCTGGGCAAGGATTCCTTGAGCTGGGTCTGCAGCAATTCACTGCAAGCCCTGTTGATAGACCAGGGAATATGAAGGACTGTCTCCTGCCCCCCAGGGGATGGGGCAGTGCCTGGGGCTCCTTCCTGGGGATGCAGTAACCGAGGGCTTCCTGCCCTTCCCCGTTCCCAGGTCTGCGATGACGAGTGGCACCACTATGCTTTGAATCTCGAGTTCCCCACGGTCACACTCTATGCAGATGGCATCTCCTTCGACCCCGCCCTCATCCACGACAATGGTCTCATCCACCCGCCTCGAAGGGAGCCTGCGCTCATGATTGGGGCCTGCTGGGCTGGTAAGTCCCCCTGCCTCAACCCCAAGCTTCTCCACGGAGGCGCTCATGGTAGAGGGGCCCAGTGGTTGGTGGAGGAGCAAGGGCAGCTTGACCTTATGACCTCGTCTCCCTGAAGTGGGGCAGGGAGGCTGGGAAAGCTCTCCGCTGGAGGAGACCACCGCCCCTCTGGTCTCCTGCCTGCTGGACTAGTCATCCCCTCTGACTCGGCCATCACCAGCATCTCACTTTCTGTACCTGCAGCCAATTCATACTATGATCCGTCCCCGTCATAATTTCACAGCCTGTTCCTCTGCTGGAGGAGGAACCCTGCAGAGAGTCAGCAACCTTCCAACTTTTAAGCTGTTTCTTTCATTTTTTTCCTTCTGGGATGGTGTGTGTGTGTGTGTGTGTGTGTGTGTATGCGGTGTGTGTGTGGTGTTTGTGTACATGTAGTGTGTGTATGTATGTAGTGCATATGGTTTGTGTGTATAGTGTGTGTGTGGTGTGAATGTAGTGTGTGTGTGGTGTGTCTGTATGTAGTATGTGGTACGTTTGTGTATATGGTGTGTCTAAGTGGTGTGTATGTAGTGTGTGTATGTGGTATGTTTGTGTGTGTGGTGTATGTATGTATGTAATGCATGTGGTTTGTATGGTGTATGTGTGTGTGTGGGGGGTACCAGAGCCCTTGTATTTCCTCAGCAGCATATTTGGGTTTTGTCTACAACAGAGGCCCGAGATAACCTCAGACAAGACAAAAGAAGGGTTGGGACTCAGTTAGAGGTTCAAGTCCTACATGGCCAGGGGCAGCCCGAGGAAGACCTCCCCAGCCTCCCTGTCAGTCTGGCCCCGCCTCCTTGGGCTCACTGGCACTCTTTCTCCCCCAGAGGAGAAGAACAAAGAGAAGGAAAAGGGAGGTGACAACAGTACGGACGCCACAGCAGGTACTTCCGTGTGAGACCCGAGGCCGCTGAGCTCGCGTCTCAGCCTGGCGCTCTGGGCTCCGCGTCCGCGCGGTCCTACCCGGCCTTGCGCTTCACCGCCTCGCGCGCCACCGGGGTTACAGCCTCCGAGCGGCGTGGCCAGGCGGAGAGAGTGCAGCCGGATGGAGCCGGCTGGGAGCCGGTGTCCTCTTCTGTCCACAGAGTGACATCCAGGGTTCCCGTGCTGGCTTTCCGCGTGGCAGAGCACAGGGGGCAGGAGACGGCCACGCGGCCGGGAGAGCTGGGCATCCCTGAAGCTCCCACGCATCCCTGCCGGCGCCCCCCGCATGCACCGTGGAGATCCTCTCGCTTACTCTCCTCTTCCGCCTTGGGTCTCTTTCCTCCCTTTGGTCCTGCTTTCCTTCTTCTCTTTATCCTGGAAGCCTTTCTCATTCTGTGGCTTCTATTTTTCGCCTTCCGTCCCTCTCTGCCCCAGTTTTTATTCGTCTTCTCCCTCTCCCATCTTCCCTTAGCCTCACTTGCCTCTCATCCATCCTTCTTTTAGCCCTATCTGGCTTCTTTCCGTCTTCTTTCCCCAGCCTGCTGCTCTTTTTCTGTCTTGTTCTCAGCCTCTTCTACCTGGGGCCTCCTCCGCCCTCCCCTCTGACACCTCTTACCTCCCGCCCACCCCTGTGTTCCTGCCCTAGGAGACCCCTTGCCGATCCACCACTACTTCCACGGCTACCTGGCTGGTTTCAGCGTGCGCTCAGGCCGCCTGGAGAGCCGTGAGGTCATCGAGTGCCTCTATGCATGTCGGGAGGGGCTGGACTATAGGGATTTCGAGAGCCTGGGCAAAGGCATGAAGGTATCGCCCCTTCCTCTGGCCCCCTCCCTCCGGGCATGCTCCCTGCCCCCGCCCCGCCCCACCCCACCCCCTTGGCTCCCTTCCTCTCCGTCCTGCTCTCAGCCCTGTCTGTGTCTGGGGCCCAGGTCCACGTGAACCCCTCGCAGTCCCTGCTCACCCTGGAGGGGGATGATGTGGAGACCTTCAACCATGCCCTGCAGCATGTGGCTTACATGAACACTCTGCGCTTTGCCACGCCTGGCGTCAGGCCCCTGCGCCTCACCACTGCCGTCAAGTGAGTGTCTGGTGGGTGGGCAAGTCACAGAACAGAGCCAGACAGTGTCAGAACTCCTTGGCCTTAGATGCCACCAACGGCTAGGCACATAATGCATCCCCTCCCCTCTGGTTTTAGGGATGGAACACTGACCTTCCCAGTTGACACAGCAATGCAGCAAGAAGAGTGTGGACTAGACTCAGATTTTTCAACAATGAGTTCATTACTCTTTCCACTTGTTAGCTCAGATGGTGAAGAATCTGCCTGCAATGCAGGAGACCTGGATTCAATCCCTGGGTTGGGAAAATCACCTGGAGTAGGAATTGGTGACTCACTCCAGTATTCTTGCCTGGAAAATCCCATGAACAGAGGAGCCTGGCAGGCTACAGTCCATGGGGTCACGAAGAGTCATACATGACAGAGCAGCTAACACATACTCTTCCCACCAAAGCACACTTCCAGCATTTAGGAGTTTTAATCTCTATACGTCTGTGCTGATATTCGAAAGGGGACAGAGGAAGGTCCTGGATTGGGCGCCAGGAGTGGTGGTTTGATTGCTCAGTCGTGTCCGACTTCTTTGCAACGCCCTGGACTCAACCGCCATGTTCGTCTGTCCATGGGATTTTCCAGGCAAGAATACTGGAGTGGGTTGCCATTTCCTTCTCCAAGGGATCTTCCCAACCCAAGGATTGAACCCATGTCTCCTGCATTGGCAGGCGATTCTTCACCGCTGACCCACCAAGGAAGCCCTTAAGTATATTAGTTATTTAAGAATACAGATTGATTTAGGCTCATGAAAACACTAGAGTTATAGATACAGAGTTTTTACTTACTAGCCTTTTTAGTACCGAGAAAGTACCATCAAGTAGAGATACAGTAGAATCTAACTCATGGAATTGTGAGAGTAAACGATACGAGTCCAGATCAAATGCCAGCAGAGTGCCTTTTCTGCACACTTAATGAAAGTGAAAGTGCTCAGTCAAGTCTGACTCTTTGTGACCCCATGGACTGTAGCCTACCAAGTTCCTCCATCCATGGGATTTTCCAGGCAAGAATACTGGAGTGGGTTGCCATTTCCTTCTCCACGAGATCTTCCCCACCCAGGGATTGAACCCGGGTCTCCCACAACGTAGGCAGACGCTTTACAGTCTGAACTACCAGGGAAGATTATTACCTGAAGACATTTTCACCACTTATTACCTGAAGGCATTTTCACCCTTTATGCTTGTAGGGAAGTTTTAAGAGCTACTGCCCTCTAGTGGCTGCATCACACAATGCAGGGGTCAGGGTTTCTGGGTTCCCTTCTCCACTGTTCTGCTGCTGCTGCTAAGTCGCTTCAGTCGAGTCCGACTCTGTGCGATCCCGTAGATGGCAGCCCACCAGGCTGCCCTGTCCCTGGGATTCTCCAGGCAAGAACACTGGAGTGGGTTGCCATTTCCTTCTCCAATGCATGAAAGTGAAAAGTGAAAGTGAAGTCGCTCAGTCGCGACCCATGGACTGCAGCCCACCAGGCTCCTCCGTCCATGGGATTTTCCAGGCAAGAGTACTGGAGTGGGGTGCCATTGCCTTCTCCGCTCCACTGTTCTGCGTTTGTTCAAAAGCTGTCTGAAGAGAAGCATCTCTGACTTGCCCTTATCCTGGCAGGAACGGGTTTGGAGAGAAGGCTCTGAGCCCTGGAGAGTGATGGGCATGGTTGTCAAGCCTCCCAGTTAAAGCTGTGGAAGACGGGGTCGGGTTTGGGGAATTGGACTACTGGTCCATGGTATGGTCCTGGTGTGGAGCTGAAGGCTATGGGCAGATGAGTTCTCGTGGACAACGATCAGCGCTCAGGATGGGCCCCGCCAGGTTCCAGTGAGAGCTCTAGCTGTTAAAGGGCTCTCAAGGTGCCAAGGGCTTCATCCCTCAGGGACCAAGAACTGATCTCATCTCTTTCATAGGCTTAGGGGCCATGTCAGAGGGAGGGCTCTGTCTTCTGGCTTAGGATGGAGCTTTGCAAGGGGTAGCCCTACAAGGTGGGAGTTGATGCCCTCTTTGTTGACTGGCTCATCTGGATTCCTCTGACTTATTACCTGCCCAGGGAAGAGACTTATCTGAGGGTTGGGAACCTGAGCTCTTCCTTTAGTAGAGGGGAGGGGCCTTCTTCCTTTGTGAGGTTAAGAGGGAGGGAGGTCTCATTTTTCCATTTCAGGGTTTCCATGTTGTTAGTTCTACACTAACACCTCACTGAGGGGCTTCCCTGGTTGCTCAGCTGGTAAAGAATCCTCTTGCGACCCTGGCTCCATCCTGGGTGGGGCAGATTCCCTGGAGAAGGGATAGGCTACCCACTCCAGTATTCTTGAGCTTCCCTAGTGGCTCAGACAGTAAAGACTCTGCCTGCAATGTGGAAGACCTGGGTTCGATTCCTGGGTCAGGAAGATTCCCTGAAAGAGGACATGGCAACCCACTCCAGTATTCTTGCCTGGAGAATCCCATGGACAGAGGAGCCTGGTGGGCTACAGTCCATGGATCCACAGAGTCAGACATGACTGAGCACTTTCACATGCAACTGTTCAGTCAATGCAGATTTTCCCTAAGGTTTTTTTTTTTTTTAACCTTTCTGGAATTCTTGGAAAGCCCATCTCCTCATGGCATTGACCACTGAACAGATGGGCACCACATCTTTTTCTCTAGCTCTGTTCGCTCTCCCTAGTTTTTGAATTTCTACGTGCTTGCTGTAATCTCTGTCTGGGAAGTTCTGCCCACACCTCAAACAAATGACCTAAAGCTTAATAATGAACTTCAGTGCCTGAACCAGCCCTGCCCCCGAATTCTCTGCCTCTGTGGCGGTGTCTCTGTCCTTGCAGTCACCCTGGCTTGCAGCCTCTGACCTGCCTCGGAGCCCTCCCTGTGTTTATGCGCCACGCCCTGTCAGTCATCCGGTCACCCAGACCCCTTTCACTCGTGTCTGGTGTCTGCTTCCTCTTTCCCCATGTCTGTGTTATGGCTCCAGCAGGCTGTCATGCCCACTCCTCTGGCCTCTTGAGATAGCCTCCAAACTAATGACTGTCTAGTATTCTAACTTCAGTTCTGTCCCCACCCAAAGGCTAGGTTAGTGATCCGAAATCCAAATGTCCATCCTCACACTTCCCTGCTGAAGAAGACGTCTGTGGTTCCCTCCTGCCACTCACAAAAATTGCACTCGGAGCCCTGAACCATCTGTCCCAGCCTTTCCTGCTTCGTGTTCCTCTACTCCCCTCCGTGTGCTCCTCACCATCCACTCTAGGGTCAACTTTCTACCTCCTTCAAAGGCTGGGTCACTTGCTACTTTTTTCCAGTATTCTAACTCTCCCTGACCAAATAACCCTACTCCCATCTTAGCCAGAATAACCTCTCCCACTTTGAACGCTCTTGGTTTTGTGTGTGCTCCATTTATGTGATGGTGACCACGTTGGCTCTTGTTTGAAGGTTTGTGTAGAAATTCTAATTTCTTGACCAGATCATCAGCGCCAGGGCCAGCCCCCTGGTCCCCTTTGGGCCTCTTTTGGATCACCCATCACAGTGGGAATATCTGCTGGAGGCTGTGCTTCCAGAGTCAGCTGGACTTATTTCCCAGGAGGCTTTGATTGGGGTTTCTCTGGGACTGTGCAGACTGTCTCAGGCCCTGCTCCTTAGGGCACAGAACTCAGCAGGTTGTGGGTTTGGTCCCTTCAGGGGCTCTGCATTCATGGTATCCGCTGAGATTATGCCTTCTCCCTGTTGGCTCCAGTAGTCAAGCTGCACTCAGTAACACAAATGACAATCCTTTTAGAAAAATAATTTCTCTTAGCTGAGGCAGGTGGACCACAAGCCCTGCTTTGGAATTACCACCTCCCCTGTGAAAACTGCATGTTCAAGGGGGCACTTTTTTTTTTTTTTTTGCTGCACCATGCAGCTTGTGGGATCTTAGTTCCTCAACCAGGGATTGAACCCAGGTCCATGGCTGTGAAAGTGCCAAGTCCTAACCACTGGATCGCCTCGGAATTCCAAGGAGACACTTCTTTATAAATAAATTTGATTTGTGCAAACCCAGGTTCCACATGGTGGCTGTGGGTTAGTGGGAAGGCGTGTACTTGGAATGAGAAGAATGGGTTCAAGCCTGGATTGGGATGCATATTTCTTATGCGGCCAAGATGCTTGACCCAGGAGCTTTGGCTTCTGCTGCTTCTTCCAACAGCAGTGAAAGAAGGTTAAGTGAAAGCATGTGGGCAAAATGCTTCACAAAGCAGCAAGTGCTCTGGGGATAACCCTCAGATTGGCTGGAGGAGATCCTGGGAGTGTGTTCTGGAGCGGCTGTGATGTTGGTTGGTCAGGACTTAGTCTTCTTGGGAGGGTTTGTCTGGCACCAAGGTCAGAGAGGTTTCATGGGATGGTGGATGCGGTCTGAGATGGTCAGATTAGCTTGCCTACCGAAGAGTGTTTCTCTGGTACTGGACGAAATGCGTGGAAGATGCACCTGGGAGGAGGATGTCCTTTTTTTTTTTTCTTTTTTTTATTGTGGTTGATTTACGGTGTTGTGTTAGTTTCTGCTGTACAGCAACGTAATTCAGTTATACGTATATACACATACCTTTTTAATATTCCTTTCCACTATGCTTTATCATAGGATATTGAATCTAGTTCTCTGTGCTATTCGGTAGGCCCTTGTTTATCCATTGTGTATATAAAAGCTTACATCTGCTAACCCCAGCCTCCCACTCCATCCTTGCCCCATCCCCTCTCCCTTGGCAACCGTCAGTCTGTTCTCTGTGTCTGCGATTCTGCTTCTGTTTGATAGATGGGCTCATTTGTGTCATATTTTAGATTCCACGTATGAGTGATGTGCGTGCGTGCATGCTCAGTCTCTTCAGTTGTGTCCAACTTTGTGCGACCCTATGGACTATAGCCCTCCAGGCTCCTCTGTCCATGGGATTCTCTAGGCAAAAATGCTGGAGTGGGTTCCCATTCCCTTCTCCAGGGAATCTTCCCAACCCATGAGTCAAACCCAGGTCTCTTACATTTCCTGCATTGGCAGGCAGGTTCTTTACCACTAGTGCCGCCTGGGAAGCCCATACATATAAGTGATATCATATGGTATTTGTCTTTCTCTTTCTGACTTACTTCACTTAGTATGATACTCTCTAGTTGCATCTGTGTTGCTGCAAATGGCATCATTTTGTTTTTTGATGACTGAGTAGTATTCCATTGTATATATGCACCACCTCTAATTTATTCATTCATCTGTCAGTGGACATTCAGATTGTTTTCACATCGTGGTTATTGTGAATAGTGCTGCTATAACACAGGGGTGTATGTATCTTTTGAATTATAGTTTTGTGGACATCCTTTGACACACTTCCCACTCCCACCCCACCTTTGTTGTTGAATATTTTTTGACACATATCTACCAGTCCAGTAGTTAAGACTCCGAGCTTCCACTGCAGGGGTCATGGATATTGATGAACCAGGATCCCTGCATGACTTGGTGTGGCCAAAAATATAAAAAAGAAGGTGATAGATTCCACATATAAGTTATATATATGGTATTTGTCTTTATCTTATTTCACTTAGCATAACACCTTCAAGGCCCTTCCATATCATCACAAGAGGCAGACTGAATAGTATTCCATTGTATATATGTCATATCTTCTTGATCCATTCATCTATGGATGGACACTCTGGTGGTCTCTGTGTCTGGGCAACTGTGAATAATGCTGTGGTGAACATGAGGGTAGAGCTAGTGCTCTGAGATAGTGATTTCATCTTTAGTATATACCCATATATACTCATACTTGTTTTCTTTAGATATATAACCGACTGTTTGTGGCCCAATGGACTACACAGTCCATGGAATTCTCCAGGTCAGGATACTGAAGTGGGTAGCCTTTCTCTTCTCCAGGGGATCTTCCCAACCCAGTGATCGAACCCAGGTCTCCCGCATTGCAGGCGGATTCTTTACCAGCTGAGTCACAAGGGAAGCCCAAGAATACTGGAGTGGGTAACCTATCCTTTCTCCAGTGGATCTTCCCGACCTAGGAATTGAACTGGGGTCTCTTGCATTGCGGGAGGCGGGAGGATTCTTTACCAACTGAGCTATGAGGGAAGCCCTCACATCCCCAGGAAGGGAATTGCACTGAATGTGTGCTCAATCACTCCGTCGTGTCCGGCTCTTTGTGACCCCATGGTCTATAGCCCACCAGGATCCTCTGTCCATGAGATTGTCCAGGCAAGACTATTGAAGTGGGTTGCCGTTTACTTCTCCATGAGATAGTGATTTCATTTTCTTTAGATATGTACCCAGGAAGGGAATTGTACTGAATACACTTCTTAAAAATCAAAGAAACAAAAAAGCTCTTAGATGAAGAGCTGTGTATGTATTTACATTTCTGTATGTTCAGTTTGTAAAATACAGTTCTATGGTCTTGGGATTGGGCATTGGTGATGTCATAGGTCAGGGTTGCCTGACCTTTTGCCCCTGCCCCTTCTCTGCAGTGGCCTCCTCCTGGGAAAGGGAATCTCCCCCTCCAGCTTTGCTGTGTGTGTGGTGGGGTGGTCTGCAGAGACACTGTCCCCCTTTCCTCCCCTTTTTCTCCCGACATGGGGGCTCTCTGCAGAGGTAGGGGTCCAGAGTGATGGCCAGACTACAGATTATCAGGGAGTGGTTGCTGGGCTCACAGGCTGCCTCCCTCCCCTCTCCTGATGCAGGTGCTTCAGTGAAGAGTCCTGTGTCTCCATCCCTGAAGTGGAGGGCTATGTGGTGGTGCTACAGCCGGATGCCCCCCAGATCCTGCTGAGCGGCACTGCTCACTTTGCCCGCCCAGCTGTGGACTTCGAGGGACCCGAGGGGGTTCCTTTGTTCCCTGACCTCCAGATCACTTGCTCCATTTCGCACCAGGTGGAGGCCAAAAAGGACGAGAGTTGGCAAGGCACGGGTAAGCATGCCTCTCAGGGAGGGGTCGGTGTCTGGAACCAACGTGAAGGAGAAAATCTGGAGCTGGACATAACAATGTCACCCCATATTCGCTTTTCGAGAATACCTGGCTATTGGGAAGGAGGGCCAGTGGGAGGCCCCCAGGTATAAGGAGGTTGTCAGGTAGTGACCTTCTTGACAGCAATGCTGGCAGCTCTCAGGGGATGACCTGGGAAGGGGAGGAGGAGTGGCCAGGAGGTGGGCCCTTCAGCTCTGACCCGGACCCGACTCCCTCCCGTCCAGTGACAGACACTCGCATGTCAGACGAGATCGTGCACAACCTGGACGGCTGTGAGATCTCCCTGGTGGGGGATGACCTGGATCCCGAGCGGGAAAGTCTGCTCCTGGACATGGCATCCTTGCAGCAGCGAGGCCTGGAGCTCACCAACACATCTGCCTACCTCACCATTGCCGGTCAGTGGAGCCCAAGAGCCGGTCCTCTTTTCTTGGGATGCCCCCGTCCACGACGGAGTCTCTGGGGAGCCCAGAGGGTCCTCCTTCCAGGCCCAGGAATGTGACCAAGTGTCCCCTTGCACCTTCTCCACCTGGGGTCCTCTGGCTTCCAGATTGTCCCTAGAGGCGGGGGCTGGGGCTTAGAATCCTGATGGTTCTTTCTCAGCGTCTCTGTCCAGCCCGGCTCACCTCTGCTCTGGGCTCCACTCTTCTCTGGCTCAGTCTCTGACTAGCTTTCTTATTCTCTGGCCATTTGCTACTCATTATCTTCTCTGTCTTCCATCTCACTGATCTCTGGGATTCAGCATAGCTTTTCTTTTGTTCTAATATTTATTTATGTTGCTGTGCTGGGTCTTAGTTGGTGGCACGTGGGGTCTTTAGCTGTGGCATGCAGACTCTTTAGTTGTGGCATGTGAACTCTTAGGTGAGGCATGTGGGACTTAGTTCCCTGACCAGGGATGGAACCCGGTCCCCTTCATTGGGAGCATGGGGCCTTAGCCACTGGACCCCCAGGGAAGTTCCTAAGTGCTCATCTCTTAATGTTTGGTGGTAATGACTTGGGAAGCCTGCTCCTCTCCAAAGGACCCTCTGTTGGGGAGAATAGAAGATGGGGTGGCCGGTCCCCTCCTGTTTCCATTCCCTTCCAGAGCCTCATGGAGGGCTTCTGTGTTTGCCCCTCACCATCTCCCCGCTGCTGCCTCCTCCCTCTGTCCTGCATGCGTCCCTGTTTTCCTTCTCTCCATCCCTCCTCAGCTTAAAGAGGAGGGCAAATGGAGCCTCAGTTTCTCTGTCCCAGTCAGGCAGAGCTGGCGGGGTGCTGGGGAGCCTCTCTCCCTCTGAGGACTCGGGTCACGCACCTGTTGAGTTGAGGGGCGTCAACAGGTGGGAGTTTGGGAGAGAGACCCCGGGCCTCCTCGCTGACTCCTGCTCTGAGCCGCCTCCGGTTCCCAGGGGTGGAGAGCATCACCGTGTACGAAGAGATCCTGAGGCAGGCGCGTTATCGCCTGCGACATGGAGCAGCCCTCTACGCCAGGAAGTTCCGGCTCTCCTGCTCAGAAATGAATGGGCGTTACTCCAGCAACGAATTCATCGTGGAGGTAACCCGAGCTCCCTCCCTTCCAACCGCCGCCCCCCCCCCGCCCCGCCCCCTCCCCGGGCGAGGAGCCGGGATGAGGGAGCGGACTGAGCCCCCTGGTGGTTGGGGATGGAAACTGCAGCCCAGGCAGGGGACTCCTGGATCCGAGCTGTGGGTAGAGGAGGGGAAGCTGAGGCGGGTGGGGGGTGGTGAGGGGGCAGGGGTGAAGAGATGGGCCTCCGAGGGCTGGAAGAGGACTGGGGAGAAGCGAGTGTGCCCACTGAGCCCGTCCTCGCCCCAGGTCAGCGTCCTGCACAGCGTGAACCGGGTGGCCCACCCCAGCCACATGCTCAGCTCCCAGCAGTTCCTGCACCGCGGTCACCAGCCACCGCCTGAGATGGCTGGACACAGCCTGGCCAGCTCCCACCGCAACTCCAGTACGTAAGGCTGGATGGGCCAGCGGGCAGGTGGGCACAAGCATCCTCCGCCCACCTCTGGGGTGGTGGGTGAGGAGGAAGGGATGGAGCCATGGATTCTGTGAAACCTGGCTTGGTTGATGGTTCCAGTCCCTTCACCCCTGGCTCATTCACTTTCCCTAGTGGAGAGTGCGAGCCCTGGGTCATCACAGGTCACTCATATCCCGGCTGATGGTCAGTGCAGGTTTAGTCTTTGTTGGTGCTGCCAACAATATCAAGTCAGCCCCGGACTTCGGGATCCTCAGTAGTGAAGCTATCACGTATTAAGCACCTGCTGCTGCTGCTGCTAAGTCGCTTCAGTCGTGTCCGACTCTGTGCGACCCCATAGACGGCAGCCCACCAGGCTCCCCCGTCCCTGGGATTCTCCAGGCAAGAACACTGGAGTGGGTTGCCATTTCCCTCTCCAACGCATGAAAGTGAAAAGTGAAAGTGAAGTCGCTGAGTCATGTCCGACTCTTAGCGACCCCCTGGACTGCAGCCCACCAGGCTCCTCTGTCCATGGGATTTTCCAGGCATTAAGCACCTACTGTATACTAATGCTGTCGACAATATCATTAAGAATACAAACAATTATAAGGTAGATACAGTTTCTATTCTAAATAAGGTTGGTGCTATTGCCTGTCAAATTATGTGCTATCTATAAAGTCATAAGGCTATTTCTGAAACAAAATATGCAAACATGTGAAGCGTTACATCCAAATGGACTGATGCCCTTCAGAGCCATCTTGTTCTGTGGCCAGGGTTGCTTACTAGTGATGCAATTTTTAATTCATAATTTGAGCTGCTTAATTATAGAAAAATTAGAAACTATAAGTGTAAAGAAGAAAAGTCATCCATAATTCCACCACAGTTGACCCATTGTTAATAGGGTCTCAACCCAGTTTTTGCCTATGTGACTGTTTTCTTTTCTTCTTTTAACAAACATGAGATCAAACTATTTTTTAACCTAATAGTTACACCTAATATTATAAATTGAGTCTTCACATTGTTAAAAACTGCAATGATTCTGATGTTGCTGGAAATGATTTTTGGAATGCCTTTTTTAGAATCGCTTTCGAAGTCAGTTCATGAGATGCATTTATTTTTGTTACTTTCAGGACATACCTTACTTTTGGCCTAGTTCAGTATTCCCCACATCAGAATCCACTTTTGTCAGAGTTGGCTCTGGATAGCATTTTGCGTTTGTACATGTAAAACCCACTCTGGAAAGGCAGAGAGGTGTCACGTATTAGAAAAAGTCAGGGACTTCCCTGGAGGTCCAGTGGTTAAGACTTTGTGCTTCCACTGCAAGGGGCACAGGTTCGATCCCTGGTTGGAGAACTAAGATTCCACATACCACATGGCATAGCCAAAATAAAAGAGATTAAAAAAAAAAAGTCAAAAGGCGAGTTGCAGGCTCTGAAGGCAATTCCCTAAGGCGTTCCAAACACGCTTTCTTGGAACAAGGTCATGGTCACTCACTGAGCCCTACCCTGAAAGGACAGCTCTCTTGTCAACCATGTAATTATTAAGAATAGTAAGCACATTGGTGTGCCAAGCACTTTGCCCGTGAATTTTACACCTATTAACCCAGTGAGTCATTACAGACAACAGATGAAATAGGCGCTAGAATGATTCCCTCTAAAGGCAAGGAAACAGAGACCAGAGAGGTTAAGTACCTTATCCAAGATCACACAGCAAAAATATGGTGGAACCAGGATTCGAGTCCAGCCAGCAGAATTCCAGAACCCGTGCTCTAGCCATCACACTTCATATCCTCTCCATGTTAGATGCTTAAACAAAAGTCTTATCACTTTATAGTTGCACCTAATTTGGGGGAGCCTTGAGGGCTTCCCAGGATGTCTCTGACTGAGACTGGCTCCTGGGTACCCCTTAGAATTTAGTCTGGTTTCCTCTCCTTGGGTAGCGGCCTCCACTGTACTGTCTCTTGTGTTTGCTTTTCCCTGGGACTGGCTCCCCTCATCCTTGCTCTCCCTGAAAACAACTGCAGACACCTTTTAATTGTTTTCCTGTGATGCCTACAGCAAAGCAGATGGAAGTAGGGGTGAGGAGGGAGTGTAAGGCATAAGCAAGTTGCAAGGTTCTAGGAAGCTTCACACAATCTTTAGAGACATGTGAGTGAACTCGACCTACTTTTGTTAAATAGACTTCTGAGGCCATGACTCCCTAGCTCTTCTTCCAGTTCTTTCCTTGGCAATCATTCCACTCAGCCTTGTTGGGGTTGGATACTGGGTCTACCACTCAGATTAGGCTCAAAGTGGGTCTTGGTTGGCATTGCTGTTGAGCTCGGTAACTCTCATCCTTGTTTTCTCTGCTTGCTCTGAGATCCCAATTGAGAGCAGCAGCCTGCTTTTCCTTTCCCCCGATTTTGGCCTGAGTAGGGTACAAAATTCATAGTTCACCCGAGGGCCTTGGTGATTGACATCTCCTGAACTTATCAGGAGATCCATTTTGTCCGTGTATCTTTCCTGACTCTTCAAAGTGTCCCCTTTCTCTCCCTTCCTTCCAGCCCTGAGAGTGGAGTTACAGAATTGTGGTTTAGCGATTTCAAAGTATTCTGACCATGCAAAAGAGGAAGAGATAGAATTCTCTCCAGTTGGATGGGAGGTTCATTTCTCTGTAGTGCCTAAGTGCACCAGGAAAGAGCTCAGTGTGAACTGGCACAGTCAGTCAAGGAAGGTCTGCTGGCACATTCAGACCTTGACCTTGAACTTGGAGAGTGAAGGGAGTCTGGATGGACATGAGAGAGAACAAGAGTGTGAGAACTGGGGGTGGGTGGGTGGCTCCGGGTATTGTGTTTGGAGAGAACGAGGCTGCCTGAGAAGGGTAAGATGAACGATGAAGACAAGATTTATCCAGTCCTGCCAAATTTTGATGCATATCAGAATCACCTAGGAGCAGTAAAAACCCTTAGTGCCTCAGCCACATCCCATACCAATTCAATCAGAAGGTCTGGGGTGGGGAGCCAGGCTTCAGTGGGTTTTTAAAGATCCTCAGGTGATTCCAACGCGCAGTCAGGTTAGGAATTATTTCCTTGCTTTGTTACCTACAAGTATTTGAGACTTTGTGGAGAGACCCACAGTGCAGTAGGATGAGAATAGAAAATGAAGTTGGACGTGAGGCAGAAAGGACAATGATGGAAGAAGATGAAGCCAGGGAATAAGTCAGTTCATAAAACACATGCTGTGAGATACTGCACAATTGCTTGAGTGGCCAGAATTTGGACCTGAGCTTCCTTGGAGCTGAAACGAGAAAAACTGAGCAGTTAGGAAAGTCATATGATAGGACCCACCAGTGCTTCCGGTTGGAGGTTTCTCCCCAGACTCTTCAGAAAGGGGGATCCACGCAGGGCTGTGGACAGGGCATCCACGGTGCCTTACACGAAGCCAGGAGTTTCACATGGGCTACTGGCTAGAACTCAAACACTCCTTCCTGGTGGCCTTGGAGGTCACTCGAGGCCAGAGTCAACTACTTGGAGCTAATGCAGTAGGAAAGGTTGATGATGTTCCCTAAACTCTTGGTTTCTGTCTGTAGCTAACTTAAAAATCCTCCCATCTCCCCGGCCTCCTGGCTCAGTTTAAACTAATTAACTGTACTTGTTTGCCTGCACATGCCGTGTCTGCACTTTGTCTTTCCTGTGGTCATTTCTGATGGCCGGCAGTCAGCCGGTCACTTCCTTCAACAGGCCAGGGGCTTGGAGGGACAAATGCATTTGATTAAGGCACAGAGCAGAAGCTCTGGCTTGTCATCATTGTGGCTGTGGAGCCAGTTCACCCGCTGTGGCCTCCACCCCAAGGAGGGGTTTCTACTTCTACAGCCTAGGCTTGACTACGGGGGCATTCTGCTGGTGGGGGTCACTGTTCTGGGATCCTGGCCCACCGACCTGGAGACCCAAGAGGGGCTTTTTCCTGCAGAGGAGCCGACAGGCCAGCTGGGCCTCCCCTCTCCTCCTCCTCCATCCCCGGCAGTTGAGAAACACTCTCATCTCTCCCCAGGCCCATTTCTCCCCAGAGCCGGCGCCCAGGGAGCCTGCCTCCCTTGCTCTGCAGAGTCAGTTGTCATTGGCCCCAAATGGGCTATGGGTCGGGTCAGACTGGGGACCGACTTGGCAGAGCACCATCAAGGCGGCCTTGGGGAGGCGTGAAGCCAGTGCGGCTGCTCCCACACCTGCTTATGTTTCCACACCTGGCTGGCTCTGGAGCGTGTGGCAGCGTGTGCATGCACTCTCTGCTGGAGGACAGGTGTGCACCAGGGTGTACCCCACGCTGTGTGCTTCCCTGTGCTCTGCTCCGTCTCTGGCCATGTGAGTCTTGGAGGCTGTGGGTAAATTCGTGTGTATGTGCGTGTGTGTGCGCGTGTGAGTGAGACGCATATACTAACAGCCCCTCAACAACGGGACTGCCCAGGGTGTGGGTCCCACACACCCTCTCTGGTCAGTGAGGCGCTGCTCCTACGTGGCTGGCAGGAGTGGGCACCCATGTGGGGTGTAGTCACCCAGCTGCCCATGAGGGCACTGGGCCTGGGGGCACGCCTGTGGGGTCTCTACCTCCATTTGCTGTCCGTGGGGCTGTGGGCTCCTCTGTTTTGCCTCCTCCTGCTTCTCCGTGTGCTGTCCGTGTGTGTGCAGGAGGTGGGCAAGGCTGTGCTCACGGCTGCTGCCTCCGTGGCCGTCTGGGTCCAGGTCTGTGGAGGGTACATTGTCCTGCAGGGGCTTGCCTGGACTGCCCAGCTGGTGGGGAGCTGGGTGGAGCTGCACGTGTGGCTCTGCTTTGCCTTGCTGGAGACTCTCAGGCGCGTCCTTTCCATCCTGCCGTGTGAGAAGGCTGTCGGGTGGCTGATGCGGGCAGGCGTGCTGGCCGGCAAAGGCCTGGCGCGGGTGCGGGGCGTGGTGACCCTGGTCCGGGTGTGCACCCACACACTCTTCCTGGGCGTGTCCCTGTGTCTGCACATGTGCTTTGCCGCCATCAGCTCCAAGGTCCGAGTGAGGGTGCACGCCCCGCTCTGGGTCTCTCTGCCTTTTAGGGTCCATGCCCCACTGAGCCTGGGCTTCAGAGTGAGGCTGCAGGCCCAGAGGCATGACAGGGCCCAGGGGACGGGGGGTGCATCCCAAGGGGAGCAGAGCCCCCCAGTGTCCAGGACGCCCCCGGTGTCCAGGACGCCCCTGGTGTCCAGGAGGCTCGAGCCCACAAGGAGACGGGAGGCATCACGGAGCAGGGGTGAGCTCTGTCCAGGTGGGTACTTGAAGGGGCTGCTTTCTACCTCTTGGTCCTGTCCCCAGCCTTGGGTGTCAGGCCACGCTTGGAGCCCACTTCTCCTCTTCAAATGAAGGAGAACATTCTCTCCTCTTGTATCATCAAGCCTGTGTGGCCACCTCTCTCCTTTCCCCTCTGGGCTCCCAGGACCTCCTTCCTGGGCTGCATGGTCCCTGGGAAAGGCGCAGGCAGAGGACCTGGGCAGAGTCCAGGCCTTGCCCTCTGTCTGCCGAGCACAGAACCGCTCAGGGCAACGTTGGGCTGAGGGCCCTTTTCCCCCTGCCCTTCCTCCTGTGCAGACCTCCTCCCTCCCTCAGGCTCTCAGTCCCTCCAGCCGCCCCCTTCCCTCCCCGTCTCTGCCCTTCTCTGGGTGAAAGTGAAAAGAAAAAGTGATAGTCACTTAATTGAGTCTGACTCTTTGCGACCCCTTGGACTGTAGCCTGCCAGGCTTCTCTGTCCATGGGACTTCCCAGGTAAGAATACTGGAGTGGGTTGCCAGTTCCTGCTCCAGGGGATCTTCCCGACCCAGGGACTGAACCCTGGTCTCCTGCATTGAGGGCAGATTCTGTACCCTTGGGACTCTGCTTCTCTTCCAGCTTCTACAGTGGAGACCTCTATTCCGGGCCATCATGGACCCTCTCTTTTGCTCAGGGATGCCCTGTTCCCAGGCCCCTGACCGCCTCCTGCCATTCCCCTCCCCCACCAGCAGAGTTGGCTCAGGTGTGCCTGGCTCTCTCTGCAGTGGTTCCCAGTGCGGCGACCCTCATCATCGTGGTGTGTGTGGGCTTCCTGGTGCTCATGGTCGTCCTGGGTCTTGTGCGCATTCACTCACTGCACCGCCGCGTCTCGGGGGCCAGTGGGCCTCCCGGGGCCTCCAGCGACCCCAAGGATCCCGATCTCTTCTGGGATGACTCAGCTCTCACCATTATCGTGAACCCCATGGAGGTGAGTGGGGGGCCTGGCAGAGTCAGGGTGCAGCTGGGACACACTCCCAGCAGGAAGACTCCCAATGAGCACCCCCTCGCCACCCTTCTCCAGTCCTACCAGAGCCGGCAGGTCTGCGTGGCGGGCGCTGCAGGCGGCCAGCAGGACGACGAGGACAGCAGCGACTCGGAGGCGGCCGACTCACCCAGCAGCGATGAGAGACGCATCATCGAGACCCCCCCTCACCGCTACTGAGGCCTCCGCCCCTCCCCAGACAGAGAATTCCATCCCGGTGAGACAGACACACCGAAGATACAGAAGGACCTTCTTAGAGGAGAGAGACCTGGTGGGGTGGAGGAGAGAGCTCTTAGAAGAGTCCTCTCCTAATCTCAGAATCGGGGGGCCCACCAGAGCCCGACCCTCCCCCTCAGCTCCCAGCCCACCCCTGCTCCATGCCTCTGGGCTCCTACTCCCGGGTGGGGGAGATTCTGGCTGCCTTCTCTGTCGCCAGGCAGCCACCCCCTTTGCTGACCCACATCTGTCTCTTCCCCCACCAGCCATGTGCTATATGGTGGGGGGGGGTACTGAAGGAAACCTGGTCCCCTGCCCTTACCTTCTCTCCTGTCCATGGAGCCCCCTGGCCAGGCATTCTCTGCTTCTCTTAACGAGCCCCCCCTTTCCATTTCACTCCGGGGATCCCCTCCTCTCCTGGCCCCCTTCCCTCCTCTTCCTCTCCTGTCCCCCCCTCTCCGAGGCCTGGCTGTGGCTGGGTTGTAGGGGTGGGAGTGGGATGGGGGCCCCGGCTGGATTATACATAATGTATATTTTTTCATGTCGTCGTGAGCGCAGCCCCTGTGTTCCGTGTGCAGCTCACAACCTTGTGTGCGTGTGGCATTGTCACGTCCTGGGGTGGGAGTGGGGGTCGGGTGGTGGGTGTGTGAGGGAGGGGACACACCCTAGGGTTTTCAAATAAAACAACTGGAAAAAAGCCTGGTCAGCTGCCTCTGGCCTGCTTGATCCCTGGTGGGTGCTCTGTGGGTGGCCGCTCTGGGGTCTCTGAGCTGAAGTGAGGGGCAGGGCTGGTTTTCTGGGTGCTGTCGCCAGGATCAGATGGCTTCCACTGCACCCCGGGAAGAATACAAACAATTGAGGGGATGTTGCATACGCCAGGGCTTTGTGGAGGACATTGTTATCACCCCCATGTCTTGAAATTTTTCACCTGGGGTGCCTGTGTGCCCAGCCCCAGGGGAGTCGAGGGGGAGAGGGCAGGCAACTCTGCTATTTGTTTTTTAAAAAGGGGTTTTCCTTTTAAAAATTAATTAATTGATTAATTATCGGCCATACCTTGCGGGATGTGGGCTTAGTTCCCCCACCAGGGATTGAGCCTGTGCCACCTGCAGTGGAAGCACAGAGTCTTAACCACTGGACCAGCAGAGAAGTCCCAGTCCTGCTGTTTGTAATAAGAGAGAACGGGCTCTGAGAGGTGTTCCCCAGGTAGAAGGGGCAGGAACCAGATGGGGTTATTTCAGAAGAGTACGCTGTAGACGGAGCATCCTTCCTATGGTGTCCTGGCCCCAGGGAATACCAGGGACCCAGGTCTTAATTACTGTGTGTGAGATGAGGGGCTTAGAGTATCAGTCATGTTACCTCAGGTGGCACAGTCAGTAAGGAATCCACCTGCCAGTGCTCTCGGGTTTGATCCCTGGGTTGGGAAGATCCCTTGGAGAAGGAAATGGCAACCTACTCCAGTACTCTTGCCTGAGAAATCTCATGGACAGAGGAACCTGATAGGCTATAGTCCATGGGGTCACAAAGAGTCAGACATGACTGAACACATACGCGTGTGCACACACACACACACACACACATGTTATCCCTACTTCTCGGTGGTCCTTGTGGACGCAGTGGGGTTGGGGTGGAGCTTACTGGCCCACTGCTCTGCCACCCATGCCTGGTCTTACCTCTGCCAGGCACCCATCCTGGCCCCTGGCTTCAGCTACCGGCCATGTGTTAATGTCCATGTAGACCTCCCACCCAACTACCTGTTGGCAGCTCCACTAGGGCATCCTGTACTTCAGATGCAACCTTGGCCCAGATTCTGCTCTGTGCATTTCACCTTTCTCCCCGTTACCTGAGCCAGAGACCTGGGAGTGGGTTGGGATTTCTCCCTCTCCCTTAACCTCATGTCCACATGGTGACTAACCCTCTCATTTTTACTTTTTACCCCTTAAAATCTCTCAAATGTCTTTTTCTCCCCAGCACCCCATTGCTGGTGCTGCCTTGGCTTATATCTTCAGTATGTGCCTGGTCTGTTGCAAGAACCTCTTATGTGTCGCCTACCTGTTGCCTACCTGTCACCTACCTGCCTCCTACCTCTCCTCCTTGCCCCCAGTGTTTTACTCCACTCCACTCACCTCTGGGTCGGAGTAGCTTTTCTAAAGTTCAGGTTCTCCTCCTGGAACCTTCCCTACTTCCAAATCACTGTCAGGGTCAAGTTTGGACACCTTGAGAGGCCCCCTCAACCCCCCTCCCCCACCTCCCTGGTCCTCCCTGCCACCACCCCTGCACACCTAGGTACCAGTCACACAAACCACTAGTCTTTCCCCAAACCTGCCCTGCTGCTTCTTGTCTCTGTCTTTGCACATACCGTTTGCTCTGTCTAGTGTGCCTAGCCATTTTGTCCTTATCACTCAGGATGCAGCGTTGCCTCTTCCAGGAAGTCTTCTGTGCCCTGGCACCTCTTGTTCACGCCTCCATCACAGCCTTCTTCACTACCTGATGGTTCACATCTGTCTCCACTACCAGACTCTCTGTGTCCTCAGAACTCACACAGGGTCTGGTGCGCAGTAGGGGCTCTGAAGGATGAATGAGATGCGTGTGGCTCTCAGATTGATTCTATGAGAAAAGATGAATTGGTAGGAGGGGAGAGGGGAGCTTCTCTGGTGGCCCTCTGGCCTGGGGGCGTCAGTGCACAAAGGACAGATGTGACCCAGCAGGTGCCTGCAGAACCCTCTCCTGGAGGGGCCTTTGTGGATGCCAAGGTCATGTTTCAATGTCTGTGGCAATAACACGTGGGAGGCAGCCTGCCTGTTCTCCCTGGAGCTGCTCAGAGCAATGGCTCAATGGGCAGAGCCTTCAGATATCGAAGCCTCAGTGCTAACAAGGTGTGAGAGTAAGATTTTAGTCTTTGGTCTTAAGCTTCAGGGAGCTCACCCCTCTCCTCTTACTGTCCCTCCTAGTCCTCACGCACCCCTGGCCTCAGGGTCCACAGCTTCCCACACAGAGCAGTGGAGCCAAGTGTTTGCCCTTGCGCTCAGTCACTCAGTCGTTTCTGACTCTTTGCGACCCCATGGACTGTAGCCTGCCAGGATCCTCTGCATGGAATTCTTCAGGCAAGAATTCTGGAGTGGGTTGCCATTTCCTACTCCAGGGGGTCTTCCCAACCCAGGGATCAAACCCGCATCTCCAGATTTTCTGCACTGGCAGGTGGATTCTTTACCATTAGCGCCACCAAATGGGAAGCCCATTTGCCCCTGGAGCCCCCACAGTGTGGCCAAGACTCAGGACCCGGGATCTTCATTCAAGTTCAAGCCCCAGCTCTTGGGAGCAGATGGGGCAAGTAAACACGTCGGCAGCACAGAGTCCATCTCTTAGCGTCTGCCCAGTCCCGGCCTCCCTGGATCATCCATCTCTGGGACCAACCAGGGTTTCTTCTGAAATG
Organism: Bos javanicus; assembly: GCF_032452875.1. NCBI lineage: Eukaryota > Metazoa > Chordata > Mammalia > Artiodactyla > Bovidae > Bos > Bos javanicus. The sequence continues at coordinate 103,668,080 of NC_083872.1, read as the reverse complement.
CACCTTTCTGCATTCGTTTCCTGGGGACTCTCCAGGGTCATGGATCACTGATTGTGTCTTACCGGTGCAGCCTTTCCTGTCCCTCCTGTTCATCCGTAGCGCTGACACCCCAGATGCCAGCCCATGGCTGCCGGAACCTCCTGACATGACAGCTGGGCAGGTGGCCATGTCACCATGGGGTGGGTGGGTCCTGGAGAAGACTTTGAAGCCCATGTGCCCCCACATTGCCCCAAGTGACCACACTTGCTTGTGGACTCATTCTCCTCTCTCAGTCTCTCTCTCTTTCTCTCTCTCTCTCTCACACACACATTGGAAATGGGAATCAGGAGTGAGGCAAGATGCTGACTCCCATTGTGCAGAGAAGGGGTGGCAGGCAGGAGTCCAAATGGGTTTCTATTTTGTTGCTCAAGATCTCCTGGAAAGTTCCCCAACCTCCCTCACAGAACCTCCCAAAGCCTCAGGACGCCAGGACTTGGGCAGGGCTTCCCATTTCTCTCCTCATATAATTTGATACAGCAAACATCTCCTTTGGCCTCATTTGGACCTTCTCTTTCACACTGAAAGCCTGTTTTCCTCTTAAGTCCATTCTCTGCAGTGAAAACTGATGAGCTTCCTGAAAAGTGCATGATGGAGAGCCAGACCCTTGAGAGAAGCTGTAGAGGCAGAGACAGTAACCAAGTGATCAAGAACCAAGTGTCTGTATCCTATTACTAGACCAGAGACCTGAATGCTCACCTTTGTGTCTTCTGGGAAGGTGGACATTCACGCACACACACACACCAGGGCTCTGACCACATCAGGATTCCACCACACTGCAACCTTTCCACGATCCTAAAACCTGCATTTCGGCAGCTGCCAGCCCCTGCCGCCTTGGGGGCTTTGCTGGGACAGGTCAGGCATGACATGTCTGCTCCCAGTCTCCTAGCACCCGTGGAAGAGCTCATATTACCTTCTCTGCATGTTGTCCCCCCAAAATATGTCCTCTGGTTCCCCTCGGGGTTCCTCTAGACCAGTCGACTGGTGAATCACCTAGACCCTGGCCTTTCCTGGTGGCTCAGATGGTAAAGAATCTGCTTGCAATGCATTAGACCTGGGTTGGATCCCTGGGTTGGGAAGACCCCTTGGAGGAGGGAATGGCAACCCACTCCAGTATTCTTGTTTGGAGAATCCCATGAACAGAGGAGCTGGTGGGCTACAGTCCATGGGGCTGCAAAGAGTTAGAGACGACTGAACGACCAACACACACACACCCAGACCCTAGGACCTTTCCAGGGTGCCTGTAGCATGAGCTGAGCTTGCATCCTCTGTGCTCCTCGGTGCACTGTGGGCTCCGGGCGTCCTGGACTCTGCCTCCCCTGAAGCCCTCTTCTCACCCAGCGACCTGCTGAGGCCTCCCGCTCCGGGGCGCCCCCTCCTGGAAAGACAAGGAGCGGCAGGAAGGGAGCTGGTGCGGAGGGAGATGGGTGAGTCCAGGCCGGCAGGCAGGCGCATCTGAGAGACGGGAGGAACTGGCACGCTTATTTTCATCGCGCTGGTGTCGCTGCGTCTCCCGCGGCACCACGCTGCTGTCGCTCCCTAAAATAACCTCGTTCTACAGGAAAAGGACAGATGAGGTTTAAATTTAGCAACGGTGGGTGGGAGGGGGTGGGGGAATGCAGACTCTGGGATGTGATGGGGCTGGCTTTGTCATTGAAGGAATTGGAAGCCGGTGATGCCTGCCTGAGGATTCTCACCCACAGGATAAGGGAACGTCCAGCCCGAATATAATGTCCAGTCTCGAAGACCTGCCCTAAATATCCGAGGTTCTCACCCCAAGTCTTCAGTCCCACCCACCTCCCCACCAGACATGATCTTTTCCCTTAAACAACTGAGTTGGGGTTACGTTGCCATTTCTCCATGGGCTTCTGCGTGGCTGGTTCTTTGGGAAGAGGCTAAGGGCAAAAGCAGAAGTTGAGAAAACCCCTGATTTTCAGTTAGCCTAATAAAGGGAGAGGAGTCTTCCTGTCCTCAGGGCGCCACAGACAGGGAGAAGTCCAAAAGGCACAGGAGCTGTGGAGAGACGGTGACGTCACTTGCAAACGACAGAAGGGCAAAGGCCCAGGGTACCAGGCCCAGGCGACTCAGCTGCCTAGTCCCCCTGGAAGTCCGGCGGCCCCCCACAGACCACCCAGCCAACGACCCTCCACCTCGGGGCCCTGCTCTTCCTGCATCATCTTGCTGTTTTGAGGAAATTCCAAAGCACAGGGGGCACTCCTGCCAGGGATTGGATGGGGAGGAGGAGTAAGGGAGGAGAGAAGAGGGATTGAGGAACCCCCACCCCCACCTCCCACCCCCATGTTCACATCTCAGCAACTTAGTGTTCAGCCTTGGTCTTCAGCTTCTCTAAGTGATGGCTCATTGGCTGTCAAAAGAATTGCTTACTCCAAGGGTTCAGTGAGGCTTCAATAGGATCACTTTTTCTGGCCCACGCCATGAACAGCCTAGGGGAGGCTTGCACCAACATGAAATGCGTGCACCCACCAGTGCTTCAGTCACTGGTTTGCCAAGAAGTTCCTCAGGGCGCACTGCTCCAGGGACCCATGCATTGACCTCTTCAAGCACTACCATCAGTGTGTTCAGATCAGAAAGCAATAAAGGAGAAGGAGATTCCTGCTGAAGGACTGGAGTTCATGGGTCATGGCAAAGAAAAGCCTGAAAGCTCTTCTTGACCTTGACAGTCACCTTGAAAATGGACATCTCAAATCAGGAAATTGAGGACTCTGGTTCTTGTCAGAACTGAAGATAGCATTGATTTGATTAATTTAGGAGGGAGGAGTTTCCTTTCCTCCTTGATATTTTTCTCTCACTTGTAAAAGATGATAAACTGTCACTCTTTGCTTTGAGATTTCTGGCTTTGGCATCTCAGCAGGAACTCGGTGTTCTAAATAATGGGATTTTGGGGGATTATGGTTGTAATACTTGGTCTGGGGTTAGTTTTAAATATGTCTTGTATGAAAAGACTCGTAACCTTATCAGGATGTCTAAGATTGCCTGACCCTGAGTCATTCTTTGAAGGACATTACAGACACTCTACTGGGGTTATTTGTTCTTGGAAGTAACTGGTTAAGATCTCTTTTCTATGAGAGAACTAGTGCTCCAGAAAGGGTTCCCAGCACAACAGTTGCAGTCAATGCTTGGGAGCGCCGTTTTATTTTTATATAGTAATTTAACTGTTAAGGTTGCTGGTGGACTGGGTTAGCCAAGAGGAAGATGGATTTCAGTCTTCCTGTTAAGACAGTTCCCTATCTTAACAAGAGGTGTCAGAGCTCATATTAAGATGTAAAAGCTTCATGAATGCTGCATTTCAGAGTTCATGGTGTAGTTCAGGAATTAAAATTCTTGAAGTGGCTATGGAGAAAGATCCTAAATTACAAAGATTTGGTGCTGCCAGCTTCCAACCTATGTCAATGAATTAAGTCCAGCTGTATATCGTAAAAATGCCAAAATGCTGCCTATGATTAAATGGGGGTGGGGCGGGATGGAAAAGAGGTTGCTTTGTTTGCCTTGTTTATTCACCCTGCCCTGTAATGCCTGTAATCATGAAAATTGAATAAATTGTAATATTTAGTTTAAAAAAAATCACTTTTTCTGACGCAACTCAGAATCAGCATAATATACATGAGCTATCATTATCATTAATTATTGGAAGATGGGCAGACAATGAAGGGGTCTTTGAAACATGGCCTCTAGGGGATGGCAGGATCGCTGAAGTTCCTTGCCCCTCTGCCACCGCCCCCAGACTCTGGCAGCATGGCTTGTAGAAAAAAAACAAATGGTGATTGTATTTATTTCTAATGTGTATTTATTTATTTTTTTGACTGTGCTACGCAGCATGTGAGATCTTAGTTCCCCCGACTATGGATGGAACTCGAAACCCCTGCATTGGAATCTCAGAGTCCTAACCACTGGACTGCCAGGGAAGTCCCCGGGCTTGTGGTTTTGAACACGTGCTTTGGAGCTAGACATGCCTGGGTTTTTCTTCACTTGGCAGCTTACAGAAGGTTATTGTGGCCAATGCCCATGGGAGAGTGGCTATTTTCATAGTTTTCAGGCTGATTTAAATAAGCACAGAGTTTTTTTTTTAATAGGTGGCGGATCTTAGCCACAGGAGTGGCTAAGATCTCTATAAGCAAGAGCTCACTGGCTTTCAGGTGCTGACTTCATGGTCAGAGGTGACCTGGTACTATAGTAAGGCAAAAATAGAGGTTAGTTCACCAATAGACGGTCTTTGCTCAAAATGAGCAGGATCTTAGCTATAAATGCTTTCCAGGTAAGACTGGTGGATGGAATCGCTTTTTGTTCTGTAGTGGTTTTCAGTCAGAATTTAGGTTGAGCTCAGACCTCAAAAGGAGCTGAGTTTCATGTTCACTCCTGACTCTGTGTCCGTGAGCCTTGTGCAGGCCCAGGTAGGCCGTACCTGTCCTTGTGAACTGTGTCAGTGAAGGACAAGGGAGTGAAATGTGGAGAGTTCAATATCTCAGGTCATTAGGCTTATCCACAAGCTCTCAAGAGATACCCACAACTATCTCCAGGTAGCTCTGGAACTGTAGCCTTTATCATCCTTTGGTCAAGTATATAGTCCTTGGCCAAGAATTTGAATTTTGGACTGTGGTTTTAGCTACCAAGGGTGGTATATTTTTTTCCAATGAAGATATCAAAAGGAGTGAAGATCGCTTATTTAACAGAGGATATGCCATTTTCATGGAGAATGTGGCTCAGATGATAAAGTGTCTGTCTACAATGCGGGAGACCTGGGTTCGATCCCTGGGTTGGGAAGATCCCCTGGAGAAGGAAATGGCAATCCACTCCAGGACTAGTGCCTGGAAAATCCCATGGACAGAGGAGCCTGGTAGGCTACAGTCCACGAGATAGCAAAGAGTCGGACCCGACTGAGCAACTTCACTCACTCACTCATGCCATTTTCATGTGGACATAGAAAAATAATTGAACTTATTACCCTTATATACAAGGGCTTGTGAAGGCAATTCAAGAGGGCAGTGTCTGGAATATTCTGAGTCTAAGAAACATGCTTGCTCAAGGAGTCAAGAAAGAACTGCTTAAAAACAGCAACAACAAAATAACAATATAGGATTTGACCTTTCTCCTGGAATAAGAAAGGTGAAACTTTTGAAGGAAAAATATTGGGTTGGCCAAAAAGTTTATTCAGAGTTTTTGTATAATGTTACAGAAAAAATTCGAATGAACTCTTTGGCCAATGCAATGCAAGGCTGATTGAGCTGGAGGAAGATGTCGATTTCTTTGGAAGAAAGGTCTGTGGTTTTTAAAGACAGGCTAGGCACATATGGGAGGAGTGTGAGGTCTTAGAGGTCAGGCAGGTTTGAAAAGGAATAGGAGGTTTATGTGGGTGGGTCTGATGACCCTTAATTAGAGGCTTAGAGAAAAGAGGCCATTGACAGGATCAGGTTAAAAAAAGGGTGCTCAGTTGCATCTGACTTTGCAACTCCATGGACCTCAGCCTTCCAGGCTCCTCTGTCTATGGAATTTTCCAGGCAAGAATCTTCCCCACCCAGGGATCGAACTCATGTCTCCTGCATTGCAGGCAGATTCTTTATTGCTGAGTGACTGGGAAAGCCCCCCAAAGAAAAATACAGTGGATTTAATAAGTGAAGGAAATTAGCTGACCTCTAGGTGGGAGTGTGGTAGCAGTCCATCTACCCAAGGTGGGATAAAGATGCCCTGCTGCTGTGAATGGAGAAGGCAATGGCACCCCACTCCAGTACGCTTGCCTGGAAAATCCCATGGATGGAGGAGTCTGGTAGGCTGCAGTCCATGGGGTCACAAAGAGTCGGACACGACTGAGCGACTTCACTTTCACTTTTTACTTTCATGCATTGGAGAAGGAAATGGCAACCCACTCCAGTATTCTTGCCTGGAGAATCCCAGGGACGGGGGAGCCTGGTGGGCTGCCGTCTATGGGGTCGCATAGAGTCGGACACGACTGAAGCGACTTAGCAGCAGCAGCAGCAGCAGCTGCTGTGAACTGTGAGCTAGTCCAGCTGAAAGCTCACCCTGCGGTCAGCGGAGGTAACTCCACCTGGAGAAGTCTAAGTTCACAGGGGTGGAGGTAGGGGGTTACTGTGACTGCCTATAGCCCCCTAGCTCTCCTGCTCTGCTCTTCAATCTGACAGCCAATTGTTTACGGCACTAATTTTTTGACCTACTAACCTCAGCCTTTCCAACAAGGTCAAACTGGTCTCCTGAGGAGGTGTAGAATTTAGTATAGAGACTGTGAAGTAATTGTAATATCTTGATGTTAAGGTAAGCTTTGTGTTTCCAACTTGAAATATCCGTTAATTTCAGAATTATGATTTTTAGTTGAAAGGTGTAAGACACTGCTCAAGTTTATAAACAAATAAATAAATAAACAAATTTAAACAAACAAAAAAATAAATAATTAGAACATTTAAGAGAAATCAAACAGCAGAACATAGTGAATTAAGTAATTAGATTTACAAGAGCTGCATATGTTATAAGAATGATTTTGTGAGTATTTTTAAGTCTACCTTGTCAGGCAATTGAAGTGCACAAGGGGAAAAAAAATCCGATATATCAAGCATATGAATATGGTGTAAAACAGTTATGGAAATTTTACTGACTTTGTAGATGAAACTAATTGCTAAAGAAATGTAAATCTGTTCAAGTTGATTTAAACATCAATCAAAGAACAAGTGGAAGCAATTTAAAAAAAAATTAGTACATTTAGAAATAGAATTTCAAGATTTGTAAGTTGAATGTCAAGGTTTGAGCAAAACTGTGTTTTATACTCACAATTTTAATAAATTAAACATTAATTTAAACCCCAGGTAACTGGTAATAGACTTTTCTATGCACATCAGACATCACAAATATTCACAATTATGGGGTATTTGTGGAGCTGGTATTAGTGATTGGGTCAGAAACTGATTGGAGAAGGCAATGGCACCCCACTCTAGTACTTTTGCCTAGAAAATCCCATGGATGGAGGAGCCTGGTGGGCTGCAGTTCATGGGGTCGCTAGAGTTGGACACGACTAATCGACTTCATTTTCACCTTTCACTTTCCTGCGTTGGAGAAGGAAATGGCAACCCACTCCACTGTTCTTGCCTGGAGAATCCCAGGGAGGGGAAGCCTGGTTGGCTGCCGTCTATGGGGTCACACAGAGTCGGACATGACTGAAGCAATGCAGCAGCAGCAGAAACTGATGGACCCAAAGAAATCTGTGGAGATGGAGAAGGCATGGCCCAGACAAGACAGGGTGTGCCAGAAGGGCGCTCCCAGCCAGGACACAGCCGAGTGCTGTGCTGTGCTGTGCTAAGTCGCTTTAGTCGTGTCTGACTGCAACTTTATGGACTGTAGCCTACCAGGCTCCTCTGTCCATGGCACTCTCCAGGCAAGAATACTGGAGTGGGTTGCCATGCCCTTGTCCAGGGGATCTTCCCCATCCAGGAGAGGGTCCCTCAGATCTGCAGTATAGTTCACAAGGGAACAACTGAAAACTAGATGATCAAAACAGCCCTACCAACCTCTTGGTTGGAAAATCCTTTCAATGGAGTTTAATTTCATCATCTTTGGTACAGCCTCACAATGGTAACCAGAAGCATGGACTGTTGTAGAGATCGTCAGCTTCTCAACAAACCTTAGTCCAGCCCACTGTAGGCATCAGCTAAATTATATTTCCCAGCCTCCTCTGCTACTAAGGTGGCCAAAAGGCTGAGCCAATGGAGTGTGGGCTTGACATCACATCAGCCTCCTGATTGGAGAATCCCTTCAACAAAGTTTAATTTCATTGTCACTGGCATAGCCTGACCCTGAAACCAATATTTCCCCCATTATTTATTTTCTCTTATTACTTCTAAACCTTTATTTTACTATGGGATTTGGCTGCATAGCCACAGAGTCTCTCACCTGCAATCCTGAAATCCACAAAATTTTGAAAACCAAAAGTGTTTTTAGGTAGTCTAATGCCACAATTCATCCTGTCCTGAACAGGTGAAACTATTCATAGACTTCATTTCAAAGTAAATATTCATATTTTTCTGAAGAAGTATTTTAATTAATTAATTTGATGCTTTTGAACTGTGGTATTGAAGAAGACTCTTGAGAGTCCCTTGGACTGCAAGGAGATCCAACCAGTCCATCCTAAAGGAGAGTCCTGGGTGTTTATTGGAAGGACTGATGCTGAAGCTGAAACTCCAATACTTTGGCCACCTGATGCAAAGAATTGACTCATTGGAAAAAGACCCTGATGCTGGGAAAGATTGAAGCCAGGAAGAGAAGGGGATGACAGAGGATGAGATGGTTGGATGGCATCACTGACTCGATGGACATGAATTTGAGCAAACTCTGGGAGATGGTGAAGGACAGGGAGGCCTGGCGTGCTGCAGTCCATGGGGTCGCAAAGAGGACACAACTGAGCGGCTGAATTAATTTGACTGCGCCAGGTCTTAGTTGTGGCAAATGTGATCTTTAGTTTTGGCATGTGGGATCTGTTTTTTTTTTTTCTTCACTTGAGGCATGGAAACTCTTAGTTGCTACATGTGGGATCTAGTTCCCTGAAGGGATCAAACCTGGGCCCCCTGCATTGAGAACGAGAAGTCTTAGCCCCTGGACCACCAGGGAAGTCCCCAGAAGAAATATTAATGTGCTTGATTCTGAGAGGCTGTCCCAGAGCTGGTCAGGGAAGGTATGTAATTCACATAGACTGGTGTATAATACATAGCCTATGTTTACCTCAATAAAATCTCCAGAGATCGGGATACTGAAACATGTGCTGTGCTGTGCTTAGTCGCTCAGTCATGGCTGACTCTTTGCGACCTCATGGACTGTAGCCTGCCAGGCTCCTCTGTCCATGGGATTCTCCAGGCAAAAATATTGGAGTGGATTGCCATTCCCTCCTCCAGGGGATCTTTCCAACCCAGGAATCGAACCGAGGTCTCCCGAATTGCAGGCAGATTCTTTACCATCTGAGCCACCAGGGAAGCCCTACTGAAACATAACTGGTCCCAAGAGTTTAAGATGAAGGAATGTGGACCTGAGCAAATATACGTATCTGGATTGTATTATGTATTGTTCCAAATTCTGGAATACTGCTTTGCTTGGTCCAATCATTTTGAATTAGAGACCCAGGCTGTATCCATCTGTGCCTCAGCCGTTTCCAACACAGGATTTCCAAGGTCACCGTGTACGGTTGGCTGTACCAAGCTGGAAAGAGCAAGTATCAGAGGATGGCACATTGGGGGATTTCACAGACCAGGCCTGGAAGGGGTGATTATCATTCTGCTCAGTTTCCATTAGCGACTATCCAGTCATTTGGCCACCTACACAGCTGGGGAGGCTGGGAAATGTAGTTCAGCTGTGTGGCCAGGACGAGGTGGAGTGTTTCAGTAATCAGCTGGCAGTCTCTGCAGCAGTCCATCCTCCTGGTGTTTTGGGCGCAATATCCATTTCACCCTTCTTCCCACGTGGAGAATACACACCCCTCCTTCCCAAAAGACACATTCGAGTCCCATCCAGGATTTCTGGATCGTGTATAGTCTTCTCCATATGACTCTTCATTGCCTGGTGACTTATGAGCTGAAGACACAAGTGATCTGAACACTATCTCCTCCCCACAACCTTTGCCACGACTGCATTGGAGTTCAAATTTTTTGTTTGTTTGTTTCCAATTTGGGAATATTATGGCCTTCCCAGGTGGTGCTAGTGGTAAAGAATGCACCTGCCAAGGGAGGAGATGCAAGAGACTTGGGTATGATCCCTGGGTCAGGAAGATCCCTTGGAGGAGGAAATGGCAACCCCCTCCAATATTCTTACCTGGAAAATTCCATGGACAGAGGAGCCTGGCGGGTTACAGTCTATGTGACCACAAAAAGCCAGACATGACTGAGGGATTGAGCACTACTTGGGAATACTATAGGCAATGCCATTGTGTACATTTTTATACCTGTGTACCACCAGACATATATGTGTAAGAGTGTTCCTAGGTAAGCACGATAGAAGTTTGGTCATGTATGCCTTACTGTGTAACGATAAACTGACTTTTTTTTTTTGTTTGTTTTTTGGCCACACCATGTAGTATACAGGATCTTAGTTCCCTGACCAGGGATTGAACCTGTGCCCCTTGCAGTGAAAGAGTGGAGTTTTAACAACTGGACCGCCAGAGAAGTCCCATGACAAACTGATTTCTGCTCAGTAAATCAATTTATCTGTTTGTTAGTACATTAATTTATCTGTTCTTGTATCAAATACCATATTGTTTATAACTCTTGATATCTGGTGAAGCAAATTCTCTCACCTTGTTCTTCCTTGTATGTATCTTTATTACTGGTTCACAGGGTTAGAGTATGCTTAATTTTGTCTTCCAAAGTGACTATACCATTTTGCATTTCCACCAGCTATGAATGAGAGTTCTTTTTGCTCCACTACCTCAGCAGCATTTGGTGTTCTCAGAATATTAGACGTTGGCCATTCTAATAAGTGTGCCAGTTCAGTTCAGTTCAGTCCCTCAGTCGTGTCCTGACTCTTTGCGACTCCATGAATTGCAGCACGCCAGGCCTCCCTGTCCATCACCAACTCCCAGAGTTTACCCAAACTCAAGTCCATAGAGTCAGTGATGCCATCTAGCCATCTCATCCTCTGTCGTCCCCTTCTCCTCCTGCCCCCAATCCCTCCCAGCATCAGAGTCTTTTCCAATGAGTCAACTCTTTGTATGAGGTGGCCAAAATACTGGAGTTTCATAAGTGTGTGGTAGTGTATTATTGTTTCAATTTGCATTTCCCTAATGACATTTGATGTTGAGCATCTTTTCACATGCTTATATTCCATCTGTATATCATCTTTGGTAAGGTGTCTCTTCAGATCTTTTGCTCATTTTAAAATTGGGTTGTCATCTTCCTATTGAGTTTTGAGTGTTCTCATATCTTAGATGCTTCTGTTCTGCCGCTTAGTCCTGTCTGACTCTTTGAGACCCCATGGACTGTAGCCCACCAGGCTTCCCTGTCTGTAGGATTTCCCAGGCAGGAATACTGGAGTGGGTTGCCATTTCCTTCTCCAGGGGATCTTCCTGACCCAGGGATCGAACTCAAATCTCCTGCATTGACAGGAGGGTTCTTTACCACTGGATGCCACTCCTTTATCAGACATGTGTTTTGCAAATCTTTTGTTCTAGTCTGTGGCTCATCTTCTCATTTTCTTGAAGTGATACTTTTTACAATCAGTGAATGCCTTAGGGGCCTCGATGGAAGTCAGGTTGGGAAGCTGGGTGGGAGCAGCCTCTTTTAGAATGCTTCTAAGGGCAGGAAGTGTTGTATGTGGTGCTGGTGGTGGGATAGGAAAGGTTAATGCCCGGAAGCAGGATTTAAAGGTGATGTAAGTATCTGGTCAAGGCCTTTTACCAGTGTAAATAATAAGGAATTAGGGAATTAGCATAGGGGCTTGTGTTTGATGCATATTTACTGAACTACTGAATTAAAATGGACTATCACACTGGTTTTTAGATAGGGCATTTGACATTATTCACTGAATGACAGTCACAGCCTAACATCACAGATTTTCTAGATGGAGGCCTTTTAGATATCTAACGAGTTCTATCTCCCCCAGGTTGTAAACGAGAAAATGAGGGGTCAGGTCAAAGTTATTGCAACTCATAGACAGTGAATATGACCAACCAGCAGGAGAATTGTGATTCAAATACAAGTTTCATGCTTTTAGCTAGTGCTTATTCCAAACAGCAGTGCTATAATTTTGTTTCAACTGTCAAGCACATTTTAGAAAACCCAAGCCTATTGTATTGATCCATATTTTTGCTTAGTGTATTCTTTCTTCTTTTATGATGTTCCAAGAGTTTTTCTTAGAGAACTCCTTTTAGCCCTTCATTTAAGGCAGATCTGTGGTGACATATTCTCTGTAGTTTTCCTTTATTGAGGTTGTCTTGATTTTCCCTTCTTTAAAAAAAGAATGTATGTATTTATTTAGCTGCTCTGTGCCTCGGTTGTGGCCATGTGGGGCCCTTCACTGTGCTGCATGGACTCTCTAGTTGTGGTGCCTTGGCTCAGGAGTTGCAGCACGTTGGGCTCAACTACTCCATGGCATGTGGGATGTTAGTTTCCCGACCAAGGGATCAAACCCACGTTCCCCGCACTGCAAGGTGGATTCTTAACCTCTGGATCACCAGGGAAGTCCTGATTTTCCCTTCATTTCTGAAGGATATTTTCAATAGTGTGGTGCAGAATCATGTCCCCTGAAAGATGTCTATGTCATAATCCCTGGAACCTATGGATATTTTAGGCAAAAGGGGAATTAAGTTTGCAGAATCATTAAGGTTGATAATCAGCTGATCCTAATATGGGGAGATTATCCTGGATTATCCAAATGAGCCCATGGCATTCACAGAAGTCTTTATAATTAGAAGAAGGAGGCAGAAAGGAGGGAAAGAGGGGTGGTAGTGTGAGAAGAACTTGGCATGGGCTTGCTGGCTGAATGGAGGATGGAGGGAGGAGGCCATGAAACAAATCATATGGGTAGCCTCTAGTGTCTTGAGAGACAGGAAACAGGCTTTCCCAAGAAGGACTAGAGCTCTGTTGCTTTTGGCTTAGTGGTAAAGAAAACACCTCCAAGGCAGGAAATACACAGAAGATGTGGGTTCTATCCCTGGGTCTGGAAGATCCTCTGGAACAGGAAATGGCAACCCACTCCAGGATTCTTGTTTGGAAAATTCCATGGACAGAGCAGCCTGGCAGGCTGCAGCCCGTAGAGTCTCAAAGAGTCGGACATGACTGAGGATGCACGCACAAACATTCAGATTACCTTAATTTGATCCTGGAGAGACCCGTTTCAGGCTTTTGACCTCTAGGATGGTAACATAATTTCTCCTATAGGCAAGATGTCATTTTCCTCTGGTAGTTTTTGAATAATTTTTCTTTGTCTTTGGTTTTCTGAAGGTTAATTTTGATGTATCTTGGTATATTCCTGTGGGTTAATCCTGTCAGGTCTTTGCTTCGTTTCATAATCTGTAGGATTATGTTTCTTGGCAAATTTGAGTTTTCAGCCATTATTACATTGACTATTTTTTTCAGCCCTGCCCTCTTTATCTTCTGGGACTGTGATGATACAAATATACAAACGTTAAATCTTTTGTTACAGGCCCAAAGATCCCTGAGGCTGTTTTTTTTTTTTTTTTTTTTCTTTTATTTTCTTTTTGGTCTAATTTTTTTCTGTTGTAATTTCTATGTTTTATCTTCCAGTTAACTGATTTTTCCCCCCTCTGTCCTATCCATTCTACCATTGAGTTCATTTGCTCAGCTTTTAATTTGGTTACTGTATTTTTAAGGTATAAAAGTTTTCATTTGTAATTTGTATGTATTTGCTTGTTTGAGCATATTTATCATGGCTGCCTGAAAATAACTGTAATATCTCTATCATCTCAGTGTTGGCATCTATTGGTTGACATTTTTCATTCAGTTTGAGATCTGCCTGGTTCTGGATATGATGAGTGATTTCTTACTGAAACCTGGATAATTTTGCCTTTTGTTATAGACTCTGGATCTTCACTTTTTAAAGACTGATTTATTCATTTTTAGCTGCGATGGGTCTTCATTGCTGCGCACTGGTTCTAGCTGTGCTACTCTTCCTTGCGATGTGCTGTCTTCTCACTGCAGTGGTTTCTCAACAGAGCCTGTTGTGGAGCACAGGCTCTGGGTGGTGAGCTTCAGTAGTTGTGGCACATCAGCTCAGTAGTTGTGGTGCAAGGGCTTACTTGCTCTGTGGCATGTGGGGTCTTCCTGGACCAGGGGTTGAACTTGTGTCCCCTACATTGGCAGGCGAATCCCCAACCTTTAGTACACCAGGTAAACCCTGTGTCTTCTGTTTGACTGGGTTTGAATGGGTTATTTTTACACCACTTTTGCAGGGAGAGGAGGGGCACTGCCTTATCATTACTACTTGGAGATTGAAGTCCAGAGTCCCCATTTGGCTTTTGTTGACACCTGAAGGGCTGGGGCTTCTCCTACTGCTGGGCAGACCATCCCACGGGTCCCCACTGACACTGCAGGGAATGGGGAAGAGCCTAATGACTGGTCTGTGGGAATGGGCTCCCTACCTGGCCTCTCTGACATACCCCAGCGTGGGGTGTCTTGTTACAGTCTCATGAGGTTGGAAGTCTAGGCTTCCCTCTTGGCTTTTGCTGGTGTGGATGTGAGTGGCTCCACAGTTTTTCAGTGGGCATTTGGCTGGAACAGAGTGTTTATTTTCTGTTGTGTGTGTGTGTGTGTGTGTAGACTACCCCTTTTCTGGTTTTTTGGCTAGATGGCAGACTTTATCAGAGCTTAGTTTTTGGTCTATCCATGCTAGTGCTTCCAGGTTGCTGACCTCCCTAGCATCGAGTCTGGGATGCACAAGGTAAAAAAAAAACCCATGGAATTCACTACCATCTTGTTTAGTGGGTCCTAGCCAGTCTGCTTTCTTTTTTCCACCTTTCAGAATTCTTCTTATGTTTGTTCTACATATAATATCCAGGGTTTTCAGTTGTATTTAATGGGAGAAATAGAGAAAAGTATGTCTATGTCATCTTCTCCCAAACAGAAGTCTTCCTCCAAACAAACAAGTCAACATACAAACATATTATGTATCTGTGTATGCTATAGATGTTTAGGAAAAATTCTGAAAAGGGAGCAAAACCACTAATTTGGGGAAATACTCCTAAGTCAAAAAACCTTGAACTGTTTTTTCCTTCCTTCCATTCTTTGGGGGAAAAAGGATCAAAGATTTTCTAATTGGATTTTGGCAAAGGTGACAGACCTCTTGCCTGGTGGCTCAGATTATAAAGAATCTGCCTGCAATGCGGGAGACCTGGGTTCAATCTCTGGGTTGGGAAGATCCTCTGGAGAAGGGAATGGAAACCCACTCCAGTATTCTTGCTTGGGAAATTCCATGGACAAAGAAACCTGGTGGGCTACAGTTCATGAGGTCACGAGAGTTGGACATGACTGAGCAACTAACACACATACACACACACACACACACACACACACACACGGGTGACAGATTGAGTCCTCCCTGTGTTGCTAAAAATCATAAGATTCCGCTCCAAGGAGAGATAAAGGGAATATGCACAGTCCTTATTGCTGTCTGAGAGGAATTCCCTGTCCAGGCGATGGAGTTAGGTATCCAAATGTACATTGGGTTTATACCCAAACTTAAATTGGTAGTGCTGGCTATATCTAGATTTCATTACTTGGAACACTTTTAAAGCAAAGTGAGCTTTGTCCAGGTATATTAGATGGAGACAGATAAAGCTTAGATGAATCCAGGTTTTTGATTGGCTCCATCTACACAAACAGCTTTCTTCCCTTGCCCAGTTGTCTCCACTAGTGATGTCAACTGAAGGAGAAAGGATCATGGGTAAACACACTCAATAGGCCCTTCCAATTGTACATATGTGAAGGCTGTACCTCGATTTGCAACTTCCAGAGCATGGACATTTCCATTACACAGCATCTTATGTCATCAAGCTGGTTTTAAAAAAGGCAGAGGAACCAGAGTTCAAATTGCCAACATCCACTGGATCATTGAAAAAGCAAGAGAGTTCCAGAAAAACATCTATTTCTGCTTTATTGACTATGCCAAAGCCTTTGACTGTGAGGATCACAATAAACTCTGGAAAATTCTGAAAGAGATGGGAATACCAGACCACCTGACCTGCCTCTTGAGAAACGTGTATGGAGGTCAGGAAGCAACAGTTAGAACTGGACATGGAACCACAGACTGGTTCCAAATAGGAAAAGGAGTACGTCAAGGCTGTATATTGTCACTGTGCTTATTTAACTTATATGCAGAGGACATGATAAGAAACGCTGGGCTGGTTGAAGCACAAGCTGGAATCAAGATTGCTGGGAGAAATATCAATAACCTAAGATATGCAGATGACTACCCTTATGGCAGAAAGTGAAGAAGAACTAAAGAACCTCCTGATGAAAGTGAAAGTGGAGAGTGAAAAAGTTGGCTTAAAGCTCAACATTCAGAAAACTAAGATCATAGCATCCGGTCCCATCACTTCATGGGAAATGATGGGGAAACAGTGTCAGACTTTATTTTTCTGGGCTCCAAAATCACTGCAAATGGTGATTGCAGTCATGAAATTAAAAGACACTTGCTTCTCCTTGGAAGGAAAGTTATGACCAACCTAGACAGCATATTAAAAAGCTGAGACATTACTTTGCCAACAAAGATCCGTCTAGTCAAGGCTATGGCTTTTCCAGTATCATGTATGGGTATGAGAGTTGGACTAAAAAGAAAACTGAGCGCCGAAGAATTGATTCTTTTGAACTGTGGTGCTAGAGAAGACTCTTGACAGTCCCTTGGACTTCAAGGAGATCCAACCAGTCCATCTTAAAGGAAATCAGTCCTGGGTGTTCATTGGAAGGACTGATGTTGAAGCTGAAACTCCAATACTTTGGCCACCTGATGTGAAAGCATCATTTGAGGGTCATTTGAAAAGACTCAGATGCTGGGAAAGATTGAGGGCAGGAGGAGAAGGGGATGACAGAGGATGAGATGGTTGGATGGCATCACCGACTCGGAAATGGGTTTGGGTGGACTCTGGGAGTTGATGATGGACAGGAAGGCCTGGCGTGCTGCAATTCATGGGGTCGCAAAGAGCTGGACACGACTGAGCAACTGAACTGAAGTGAACTATGTCATCAAAAAAACAAAGAATCAAACCAGATAAGGAAATTCCTCTTTTCCAACTTTTCTCTTAACAAAAAGCTACAAAGTAACTCAACACCTACAAAGTAAGGACATTCATATACCCAAGCATCAATTCTTTGGCACTCAGCTTTCTTTATAGTCCAGCCCTCACATCCATACATGACTACTGGAAAAACCATAGCCTTAACTAGACAGACCTTTGTTGGCAAAGTAATGTTTCTGCTTTTCAATATGCTGTCTAGGTTGGTCATAACTTTTCTACCAAGGAGTAAGCATCTTTTAATTCATGGCTGCAATCACCATCTGCAGTGATTTTGGAGCCCACCCCCCCCCCAAAGTCTGACACTGTTTCCACTGTTTCTCCATCTATTTGCCATGAAGTGTGGGACTGGATGCCATGACCTTTGTTTTCTGCATGTTGAGCTTTAAGCCAACTTTTTCACTCTCCTCTTTCACTTTCATCAAGAGGCTCGTTAGCACTTCTTCACTTTCTGCCATAAGGGTGGTGTCATCTCCATATCTGAGGTTATTGATATTTCTCCCAGCAATCTTGATTTCAGCTTGTGCTTCAACCAGCCCAGCGTTTCTCATGATGTCCTCTGCATATAAGTTAAATGAGCACAGTGACAATATACAGCCTTGACGTACTCCTTTTCCTATTTGGAACCAGTCTGTGGTTCCATGTCCATTTCTAACTGTTACTTCCTGACCTCCATACAGGTTTCTCAAGAGGCAGGTCAGGTGGTCTGGTATTCCCATCTCTTGAAGAATTTTCTAGAGTTTATTGTGATCCACACAGTCAAAGACTTTGGCATAGTCAATAAAGCAGAAATAGATTTTTTTTTGGAACTCTCTTGCTTTATTGATGATCCAACAGATGTTGGCAATTTGAACTCTGGTTCCTCTGCCTTTTCTAAAACCAGCTTGTACATCTGGAAGTTCACGATTCATGTATTGCTGAAGCCTGGCTTGGAGAATTTTGAGCATTACTTTACTAGCGTGTGAGATGAGTGCAACTGTGCAGTAGTTTGAACATTCTTTGCCATTGCCTTTCTTTGGGATTGCAATGAAAACAGACCTTTTCCAGTCCTGTGGCCACTGCTGAGTTTTCCAAATTTGCTGACATACTGAGTGCAGCACTTTCACAGCATCATCTTTTAGGATTTGAAATAGCTCCACTGGAATTCCATCACCTTCACTAGCTTTGTTCATAGTGACACTTTCTAAGGCCCACTTGACTTCACATTCCAGGATGTCTGGCTCTAGGTGAGTGATCACACCATTGTGATTATCTGGGTCGTGAAGATCTTTTTTGTACAGTTCTTCTGTGTATTCTTGCCACCTCTTCTTAATATCTTCTACTTCTGTTAGGCCCATACTATTTCTGTCCTTTATTGACCCCATCTTTGCATGAAATGTTCCCTTGGTATCTTCTGATTTTCTTGAAGAGATCTCTAGTCTTTCCCATTCTATTGTTTTCCTCTATTTCTTTGCACTGATCACTGAGGAAGCCTTTCTTATCTCTCCTAGCTATTCTTTGGAACTCTGCATTCAAATGGGTATATCTTTCCTTTTCTCCTTCGCTTTTCACTTGTCTTCTTTTCACAGCTATTTGTAAGGCCTCCTCAGACAGCCATTTTGCTTTTTTGCATTTCTTTTTTTTGGGGGGATGGTCTTGCTCCCTGTCTCTTGTACAATATCATGAACCTCCATCCATAGTTCATCAGGCACTCTGTCTTTCAGATCTAGTCCCTTAAATCTATTTTTCATTTCCACTGTATAATCGTTAGCGATTTGATTTAGGTCATACCTGAATGATCTAATGATTTTCCCTACTTTCTTCAATTTAAGTCTGAATTTGGCAATAAGGAGTTCATGATCTGAGCCACAGTCAGCTCCCAGTCTTGTTTTTGCTGACTGTATAGAGCTTCTCCATCTTTGGCTGCAAAGAATATAATCAATCTGATTTTGGTGTTGGCCATCTGGTGATGTCCATGTGTAGGGTCTTCTCTTGTGTTGTTGGAAGAGGGTGTTTGCTATGTATCAGTGTGTTCTCTTGGCAGAACTCTATTAGCCTTTGCCCTGCTTCATTCTGTACTCCAAGGCCAAATTTACCTGTTACTGCAGGTGTTTCTTGACTTCCTACTTTTGCATCCCAGTCCCCTATAATGAAAAGGATATCTTTTTTGGGTGTTAGTTCTAGAAGGTCTTGTAGGTCTTCATAGAAACATTCAACTTCAGCTTCTTCAGCATTACTGGTTGGGGCATAGACTTGGATTACCATGCTATTGAATGGTTTGCCTTGGAAACGAACAGAGATCATTCTGTCATTTTTGAGACTGCATCCAAATATTGCATTTTGGACTTTTTGTTGACTGTGATGGCTACTCCATTTCTTCTAAGGGATTCTTGCCCACAGTAGTAGGTATAATGCCATCTGAGTTAAATTCACTCATTCCAGTCAATTTTAATTTGCTGATTCCTAAAATGTCAACATTCATTCTTGCCATCTCCTGTTTGACCACTTCCAATTTGCCTTGAATCATGGACCTAATATTCTAGGTTCCTATGCAATATTGCTGTTTACAGGATTGGACCTTGCTTCCATCACCAGTCACATCCACAACTGGGTATTGTTTTTCCTTTGGCTCCATCCCTTCATTCTTTCTGGAGTTGTTTCTCCACTGATCTCCAGTAGCATATTGGGCACCTACTGACCTGGGGAGTTCCTCTTTCAGTGTCCTATCTTTTTGACTTTTCATACTGTTCATTGGTTTGTCAAGGCAAGAGTAATCAAGTGGTTTGCCATTCCTTTCTCCAGTGGACCACATTCTGTCAGACCTCTCCACCATGATTTGTCCATCTTGGGTGGCCCTACATGGTAGAGGATGAAATCGTTGGATGGTATCACTGACTCAATGGCCATGAGTTTAAGTAAACTCCAGAGTTGGTGATGGACAGGGAGGCCTGGTGTGCTGTAGTCCATGGGGTTGCAAAGAGTCGAACACGACTGAGTGACTGAACTGAACTGACTGAATGGAACTGAAGTTTTGTCTTGGTCTCACATCTGACCTTTAAGTACCTGTACAGTGGTTAAAATTTAACCCAGTAATTTTGACCTACCTGAACTAGTAAATTTGCTTTACAGATATATGTGACATTATGAATTTAAGTGTTTGATGTATAAGAGAATCTAATGTATTAACCTTCAATGTGGGAAGTAAAGTTTTAGACTTGAGATTTTCAGATGACTAAGATAATTTGAAAAATGTTTATATGTGATCTATTAGACTTACAAGGTTGACTATGGGTTTGGAAATTTTGCCTACAGGGTTGTGTGAGCTGTCAGGCATTTAAAGTGCTTAAAAGGGACTTGCTTGGTGGTTAAGACTCTGCCTGCTAATGCAAGGGACATTGTTTTGATACCTGGTCCAGGAAGATTTCTCATGCCTCGGGGCAACTTGGCCTATGTGGCACAACTACTGAAGCCTCCACACCCTAGAGCCTGTACTCCGCAACAAGAGAAGCCACTGCAGTGAGAAGCCCATGCAACGCAACTGGAGAGTAACTCCCACTTGCTGAAATTGGAGAAAGCCTGTGAGCAGCAACAAAGACCCAGAACAGCCAAAATTAAATACAAATTTTAAAAAAGTGCTTTAAAATATGTATATTAAATGCCATGTAATTTAAAATATTTAAGGAAACAATTGAATTTTTTTTCCCAAAGGGTAAGTCTAGTACAATGCTTAATAGCAGGGATTCTGGGAGCAGGTTTGTAGGTCAGGGATCATCAAACTATGTCCTATTGTCTGTTTCTGTACAGTCTGTAGGCTAAGAATGGTTTTGACATTTTTAAATGGTTGAGAAAAATCAAAAGAAGACTAATATCTTGTGACATTAAAAAATAGTATAAAACTCAAACTTCAGTGTCCATAACAAATTTTATGGGATTATAGCCACTTGTTGTTCAGTTGCTAAGTCATGTCCAACTCTTTGCCACCCCATGAACTACAGCACTCCAGCCTCCCTGTCCCTCACCATCTCCCAGAGTTTGCCCAAGTTCATGTCCATTGAATCGGTGATGTCATCCAACCATCTCATCCTCTGTTGCCCTGTTCTCCTTCTGCTCTCAATCTTTCCGAGCATCAGGGTCTTTTCCAATGAGTTGGGTGTTTGCGTCAGGTGGCCGAAGTATTGGAGCTTTAGCTTCAGCATCAGTCCTACCAGAGTATTCAGGGTTGATTTCCTTTAAGATTGACTGGTTTGATCTTCTTGCAGTCCAAGGGACTCTCAAGAGTCTTCTCCAACATCACAGTTCAAAATCAATTCTTCAGTTCTCTGCCTTTGTGATGGTCCAGCTCTCATACCTGTACATGACTACTGGAAAGACTAGATGGACCTTTGTCAGCAAAGTGATGTCTTGGCTTTTTAATACACTGTCTGGGTTTGTCATAGCTTTCCTGCCAAGAAACAATGGTCTTTTAATTTCATGGTTGTCACCATCCATAGCCATTCCTTTATGTAGTGTCAATGGCTGCTTTCATGCTACAACTGAAGAACTGAATAGCTGTGACAGAGACATACACCTGCCAAGACGAACATATTTTCTGCTTGGCCCTTTACAGATAAACTTAGATGACCCTGGTGTAGGTTCAAAGCACAGCTTTGCTGCTTACTAGTACAAGCTTGGCACGTCACCTAACTTCTCTGTGCCTCAGTTTCCTCATCTGTAAAATGGGGATGATAATAGTCATTATCATGAGAATTAAATCAATCAGTATTTGAAAAATGCTTCAGAATAATGCCTGGTGCATAGTAAATACAATGTAAGTGTTTAAAAATTGGATAAAATTTAGCTGTGTGTTTTTGGCCAAGTCTTATTTGTGAAGTGAGATCACAGTTCTTACTTCATAGGGGTATTATGCAGATTAGAAGTGTTAATGCACATAAAATGTTTAGTGGGATGCCTGGATTTTAGTAGACATTCAGTAAACATCAGTAATTATCATTGTTACCATTCTCCTGCAAGTGGCATACACAGTGAGTTATTGCTAATCGGTTACTAAATGCCTAGCAGAGCTCAAGGTTATGTGTGTGCTATGCTTTGAATGGTACTGGGGTCTGGTTGCCTTGATTTTCTGACATTCTACTGTATCAGTGTGCTTGCAGTTAAACATTGCTCTGTCCAGGGATCCTCTTTTTTTTTTTTCTTATTTATTTTTATTGAAGTATGATGGCCTTTCCTGGTGGCTCAGTGGTAAAGAATCCACCTGCCAATGCAGGAGACATGGGTTTGATCCCTGGGTCGAGAAGATCCCCTGGAGAAGGAAATGGCAACCCATTCCAGTATTCTTGCCTGGGAAATCCTGTGGACAGAGGAGCCTGGCGGGCTGCAGTCCATGTGGTCACAAAGAGTCAGACACGACTTAGTGACTAAACAACAACAGCAAGATTGAAGTATAGTTGATTTACAATGCTGTTAATTCCTGAGTGATCCTCTTTTTAAAGTATGCACTTTTCAAAGGGGCATCCCTTCCTCCTTGGCATGGTTTAGTTTATTTAGGTACAGGTATTTTCTTTACAGTGGCAGCCTGAGAACAGAGTCCAGGCAAGGGTTGGGATCTCAAACAGGTAAGGAAAAGGAGAAATTTTTCAGTCTCAGATTTTCCCTGCCATTCTGTTTCCCTGAGGTGTCAGAGCAGCTTCTCTACCATCAGGGACATGTTTACACAGCCTTGCCCTTACGGTCCCTTGGGGCTTCCACCTTTGAAATCTACGGAGAAGGCAATGGCACCCCACTCCAGTACTCTTGCCTGGAGAGCCCCATGGACGGAGGAGCCTGGTGGGCTGCAGTCCCTGGGGTCGCTAGAAGTCGGACACGACTGAGTGACTTCACTTTCACTTTTCACTTTCATGCATTGGAGAAAGCAATGGCAACCCACTCCAGTGTTCTTGCCTGGAGAATCCCGGGGACGGGGGAGCCTGGTGGGCTGCCGTCTATGGGGTCGCACAGAGTCGGACACGAATGAAGCGACTTGGCAGCAGCAGCACAGCCAGGAAGCAAGCCTGGCTCAGGGCGCCACCTGCTGATAACCTTCCTCTCCTGCACCCTAAGCTGGGATGGTACTCTTTTTTTTCCTTTTGGCACAAACTTGTCCTTGCTCAACTGTCCACAGCCCTGAGCACCTCCTGCCCTTCTTCATGACGTCAGGACACCCTGGGACTTGGAAGCCGGTGAGATTTCAGGGTTTGTCTTCCAGTGTCCTTGAGGTTTTGACACCAGGGTCAATTTTGTGGCAGATGGTGGGACCTGAGGGTTATTCTGTGATTAAAAATCGTTTCTTGCATTGATAGTTGTGCTTTCCCAGTCTGGGACCGTGGGAATAGGGTCACCACGGTGACCTTGACAGGTGGCGACGGAGGAAGGAGGGGAGAGAAGTGACTCACTGTGCACCTTCCCTGTAGGTTACCAGCTTGAAGTCTCAGGATGTGTTGGACCCTATTTTAGTCACCGGAATTTGTCATTTTGTGCTATTTTCCCCAATACGCAGATGTGGCTGAGGGATTCGGGGGCAGGCCTCTGTCACCATGGAAACTGTGACGCTGTCCTGCTAGGGGCAGTTTGGAAGCGGGGAGGCCTGGAAGGCTGGGGAAGGCCTGGAAAGCTGGGGAAGGCCGCTGATTTGACCTCCACCATTCCTGCGTTAGGGCCTTTCTCTAAAACCGAGACCTAGAAAGGGAGGGAACATGCCGGAGTCACAGTGCGCCCCCCGGGAAGAGGCAGAACGATCTGAGTCCACGATCCGCGTGCTCGGCTTCCCCACAAAGACCAGGAAGCCCGCCTAGCTCCATTCTTTAAGATTTACATCAAATATGTCCTAGCGTCCACGATCTTTTCGAACACTCGCCTAGTCGACGCTCCAAGACTTCCCCTTTAAGACCCATGACTCCGCCCATTACGCTGCGCCGCATACTTAAAGCCCCGCCCACTTCAACAGCTTCCGCAGGGCAGCGGCGGCCGCGCGACGGACACTGCCCCTTTAAGCCCTAGCCCCGCCCCTGGCTCCCCGCCCCCTCCGCTCCAGTGCTCTCCGGCCAGCACCAGGTGCCGGGCCTGATCGGCGGCTCCGCGCGCGGCGGTGAGCTCTGGGCCCCGAGGGGCGCGAGGACACCTTCCTGGTCTTCCCCCCGCCCTTGCGGTGTCCTCGCAGGGAGCGGGGGCGGGGCTTGAGCTGCTACCGGGGCGGGAGAGATGGGGTGCTAGGAGCGCTGGAGGGGTGGGCCACGACCGGCCGAACAGGGGGTGGGGCCCAGGTGACTTAGGGGGCGGGAATGGCCCCCCTGCGGTGCTCGCCGGGCGACAGGGGTGTGGGGGCCTGGACTGACTGCCCCGCGGCGTGCCCCCTCTTCCTTGCCCGGCCAGTGTCCGCGTACAGCTCAGCTGCGGAATGGTCCCCCTTGGTTCCTTGGGGTCCAGGCCCGTCTGTGGGCGGGCGGTCGCCGTCTGTCCCGCTGCCTGAGACCGCAGTCGTGGAGGCCGCTGGAGAGGCCCCGGCGGAGCGCGGTAGCCTTTGAGGGGGGCGGCAGGAGGGCACCGGCCCCCCGACTCCTGGCAGAGGTGGGGGCAAGCCGAGAAGGCGCAGTGGCCCGCGGCCAATCACCTGGGACGGACGTCTGCCTGCCTCCCCCAGATACGGGCAGAGTTGTGGGTTGGGGAAGGGTTTGGCTCTTGGACCTCAGTTCCAAACCTCTGCCCATCAGAGAGCCGGCGGTCACCATGGCAATGCGGGAGCTGGTGGAGGCGGAATGTGGGGGTGCTAACCCACTCATGAAGCTGGCCGGGCACTTCACCCAGGACAAGGCCCTTCGACAGGAAGGCTTGAGGCCCGGCCCCTGGCCTCCAGGAGCCCCAGCCTCGGAAGCGGTGAGTGCTTTTGAGGTGGAAACCTGGGATGGAGGGTCCAGATGCACGCTTTGGGATAACTGCTTGCTTTATTGTGTTTCAAATAATAGCAGTTACTGATGAGTCAGCTTTACTGTATTAGGCATTGAACGACTTTGTATAGAGGAAGGCAACCATTTTGTGGATGAAGAAACTGAGGCTCAGAGAAGTTTTGTCACTTGCCCAAGGTCATATGAATGGAAGAGCTGGAATTTTTACCCAGGGCTGAGTTAGGGTCTGTGGTCTTCACTACTTTACCATATCATCTCTCTTTTGTCTTAGGTCTCTAAGCCTTTGGGGGTAGCTTCTGAAGATGAGGTAAATATACCAGTCTCTCCTGTCTCATTTTTTGTTTGCTCATACTTTAAACTTGGCTCACTCTTTTTTCAGTCTGCAGGCTTCCCTGATCCAATGAGAGTTGCCTCAGCTTTCTTGTTTGTTTTTTTTAACTTATGTATTTTTTAATTGAAGGATAATTGCTTTACAGAATTTTGTCGCTTTAAGTATTCTTTGAGCGTTTCCAAATCTATGGGTTCTGGGTTTCCCTTTCCTTGTGTTTGACGTTTGTGTCCCTCATGGAATGGGCCCCTGTTTCTTGCTGGGTTCGCTTTACCATCTCTCTTCTGACAGTTGGTGGCTGAGTTCCTCCAGGACCAGAATGCACCTCTCGTGTCCCGTGCCCCTCAGACCTTCAAGATGGATGACCTCCTGGCCGAGATGCAGGAGATTGAACAGTCAAACTTCCGCCAGGCACCCCAGAGAGGTGGGTCCAGGGTCTGGTGTTAGGGAGGGGAATCACTGTTTTCTGGGCAGATGGAGACAAGGGGATTTTGTATTTGGAAGCCGCTGATATTGGGGAGCTGAGTTATAGAAGGAGACAAATAGAGTAGAGTGTTTTCGCATGTACTCAGGGCTTCCCTGGTGGCTCAGACAGTTAAGAATGTGCCTGCCAATGCAGGAGATGCGGGTTTGATTCCTGGATCTGGAAGATCCCCTGGAGGAGGAAATGGCAACCCACTCCAATATTCTTGCTTGGAGAATCCCATGGACAGAGGAGCCTGGCGGGCTACAGTCCACGGGGTTGCAAAGAGTCGGACACGACTTAGAGACTAAACAAGAGCAACAACAGGGTTCCTGAGGCCTGATGGAATGATGTGTATTTTCCTCAGTTCTCTCTCTCTCTCTCTCTCTCTGAAGCCCCTGGTGTGGCAGACTTGGCCTTGTCCGAGAACTGGGCTCAGGAGTTTCTCGCAGCTGGAGATGCTGTGGATGTCACTCAGGAGTATAATGAGACTGACTGGTCCCAAGAGTTCATCTCTGAGGTTACAGGTGAGGCTTGTCATGGGAAAATCTAAAATGGTTCCTATGGGGCAGAGTTCTACACTGTTATCCTCATTCATGTTTTTTTTTTTTTTTTTTTAAACCCTCAGCTATATAGAGTGATTTCAGCTGCTTATGACCTTTCTGAACTCGACTCTCTTCTATAGGGCACTGAACCAGGTTTCTCTTAGATGGTAAAAGGGAATTGAAACTTATATTATGCAGAGGGGTAGGTTTGAACTGGTTAAGAGACTGGGAGGAGAGAGAGAACATGAGGAGTTAGGTTTTCTTCTTTGTTACCTGGAACTTTATTATTGTAGTTTGGTGGAGAGGATCCACAGATTGGATGGGTGGCAGTGTTGCCTAGGAAGAAAGAGCTGTTCACGGCATCCCTGGGGATTCTGGCATTAAGTCGTCCTGAGCAGGGTTGGAGCCTTGGAAAGTGGAATTGTGGAGTTCAAAGGCTTGAAGTGTACGGTCTTGGTGATGATAATAAAAATTAATAATATGAGCTAATGTTTACTTCGCCATGAGCTAGGCTTTGTTTCAGTGCTTTAAATGCATTGTCCATTTAATCTCCCCGAAAACCCTTGAGGTTGTTACTGTTTTTATTCTTAGTACATAGATAAGAAAACTGAGGCTGAGGGATTAAGTAGTTTGCCCAGGGAATCATGGATTTGTAAGTGGTGGAGTTGGAATTTGACTCTGGGTTTGAATGATTCCAGAGTTGGTGGGCTTAGCCATTATGCTGTACTGCCAGGCCTGCATCTTAAGCTCTTCAGGGTCCCAGCCTAACTTTCCATTTTTGAGTTGTCCAAGGTCATCACACCCCGTGGGACTGCTTCTTCTCCCCTCAGCCTGTCTGAGGACAGGCCTGAGCAAGGGCCTTCTCTTCAGCTTTGCTTTTCCTGATTGCTCTCAAAGTGAGCACTGTTAGGCTATTTCCACTTAAGAAATCAAGAATAACAAGAGAGATAAAGGGAGAAAGTCACAAAGATCCTGGCCTCTCAGGGTCCTCCTGTCGTCATAGTTACTGAATTTTCATGACACGATTAATGACCTAATGGGTACCTCCTGCCCCCAGTCATTTTTATTGTCCTAAAGATAGGCCTTCCTCTACACACAGGAGAAAACCCCCAAAATCTAGCAACTAAAATAAAATAAAGCTGCTGGTCTCTTTTATCATGACTCCCTTTCCCTCTTTTAAATTGGAGTTTAAGGAAGAACAGTGAGTGTTCTTGGTTTCTGGGCACTTCATATTCTCAAAGCCAGTTGAACTTCACAGTGACAAAAGGTAGATATTCTGCCCGCATTTTATAGACACGGAAATTGAGTTTTGAAAGGGTTAATATTTTGTCTGATTATCATTCAGTAACAGAGATGATATTCAAACTTATGTCTGACTCCAGGCTCCGTACTTAGAACCATTACACTATCATTGAGAATCTTCTTTGGAATTGCCTCAACTGGAAAATCTGAGCTTTAACCACAAAGTTCCCTCCACCAGACTAGTACTCACCTTTTTGTACACATTTTAGCTTTAAGTGCTCTTATTTCAGAGATACTTCTGTTATAACTCATGAGCATCAGTCATTTTTGATAACTCAGGATGAGTTTTTAGTTATTATTGATGAGATTTTTGTTATTACAATTACTCAAGTGCTTGGAGCCATTGAAATCTTCCTTATCCTGTAAATGAAGAGCTACTTTAGAAAAATGTATTGGACCTGTCTTACGTGTTAAATTCTCTTTGGGAGATCTCTCTCTTCCTCCTCTTGTTTCCTGGAGGCAAGGATGTGGAAAACTGGAAAGGAAAGTTGAGCTGTGTGGGATCTATCTTCGTATAAATGCTCTGTTGCAGTAATATATTGCTTTGTATGTAATGGCCCTTCAGGATTTATTGAATGAAAAAGTTGAGATCTGGCAGAAAGAACTAGAGGGAACTGACTTCTTAGTACAGTCCTTTGTGGTATCTGCAGAGATTTGGTTTCAGGACCCCTGTGGATGCTCAAGTCCTTTATATAAAATTGCATCATATTTGCATAGAACCGAACCTCCCATATGCTTTAAATCTCTGGATTAATTATTAATATCTAATACAGTGCCAGTGCTTTGTAAATAGTCGCCAGCATGGGACAAACTCATGTTTTGCTTTTTGGAACTTTTTGGAATTCCCCTGCCCCACCCCCTCTGAATATTTTCCATCTGTAATTGGTTGAATCCGTGGATGTGGAATCCCTGGACACTAACCTCATAGCATTTATGGCTGATATTTTCAGAGTAGTGACATAGCCTGTTTCTTTGTGGATAAGTAGACTTCAAGTTGAGAGAAGGTTATATTCTTTAAATCTTTAATATTTTTAAGTCTCCATTATAAGGATTCCAGAATTTAGTAAGAAACCATTTTTTCTTGTTTTAATGTTGTATTTGGAAATATAGTGCCTATGGAAGTTGCAAAAAACATGTACAGAAAGTTTCTGTGTGTCTTTACCTCTGTTTTCACCATTGGTCATATTTTGCATTTGTTCGTTATGTACAATATCAAAATCAGAAAATTGCCATGATCCATGTTTTGAACTGTGGTGTCGGAGAAGACTCTTGAGAGTCCCTTGGACTGCAAGGAGATCCAGCCAGTCCATTCTGAAGGAACTCAGCCCTGGGATTTCTTTGGAAGGAATGATGCTAAAGCTGAAACTCCAGTACTTTGGCCACCTCATGAGAAGAGTTGACTCATTGGAAAAGACTCTGGTGCTGGGAGGGATTGGGGGCAAGAGGAGAAGGGGACGACAGAGGATGAGATGGCTGGATGGCATCACTGACTCGATGGACGTGAGTCTGAGTGAACTCCGGGAGTTGGTGATGGACAGGGAGGCCTGGCGTGCTGCGATTCATGGGGTCGCAAAGAGTCGGACACGACTGAGCAACTGATCTGATCTGATGTATCTTATTAGATTTCACCAGTTTTATGTACTTTTATTTGTGTGTTTATAGTTTCATGTAGTTTTATCACATGCAGATTTGTGTAACTATCACTGCAATCAAGATTCAGAATTATTCCATTACCACGTGAAGCTCATTTTTGAGTCTGATGTATTTCCTGACGGAACTCCAACCCTCCCCCCTTATTTAGCAATCTTGTGGGCTAAATAACTATCCATCTTGTGATTGCTCAGCTCTAGAGAAGAGAAACATCTTTAAGGGGTTTTGAGTTTAGATTGCCTCAGGTAACATGGTATGTGGGGTTTACATGACAGTCATGAGAGATAAACCTGCTCTTCATAGGAAGACCAGTGGCCAGAATTAGCAGATGGTGATTGGCGATAGATCTCCCCTTGATGGCAGCAGAAAGGCTGTGGAATAAAAGGAATAACAATCTCATTGTGATGTTTCCACTTTTGTATGGCTTTGCCTTGAGCCGACAGGAATGATGATAGTAGCTAATACTTGTTACTCTGTGCTTTACACTGGCATTATCCCATCTGGTCTTCACAAGAATCCTGGTGAGGTAGCTATTATTATCTCCATTTCACAGATAAGGACTTAGAAACTTAGGGGGTTGACTGATTCGTGGGGAGGGAGACTTGGGGCAGGAGACGCACAGTGAGTCAGTGATAGAGTTGGGATCCGTGTGCAGGTAGGCTGACCCTAGAACCTGCCTTCTTTCTTTTTTTTTATTTTTTAAATGTAATGAATTAATTTGGCTGTGTCAGGTCTTAGTTGCGGCACACAGGCTTCTCTCTGGTCATGTCAAGAGGGCTCCAGAGTGCGGGGTCTGTAGTTGTGGCACGTGGGCTTAGTTACTGCGTAGCGTGTGGGATCTTCGTTTCCCGAATCAGGGATCAAACCTGTGTCTCCCGCGTTGGAAGGCGGATTCTTAATGGACCACCAGGGAAGGCCCTAGAACCTGCCTCTAGACCACTGTGTTATTTAGCAGATGTGGAAACTTCCACAGATAGAGGTAGGAAATTCTGAGTTTTTGACTGTTGAGTTGGTGTTCATGTTTCTAGATGAGATGAACACACACTGAGAATTGAAGTGAGGTGGAGGCTCTGAGTCAGATGTCTGGTATCTAGGTTAGGTTGCTGGGTATCACTCTAGGATCTCCTGACTTTGGATAGTCCCTCCCACTCAGCAGGCCTTAGTTCCTTCAATCTCACAGGCAAGCACATGGATCTGGATTTCTATAAGATTTTCTCAAAAAGCATTGAAGGCCAGGTAGTATTTTTTTGATTATTTTATTTTACATCCTTTGTTGGAGTAGATTCCCAATGCCAGAAAATCCTGAATCTCATGGCCAGTATGGTTAAATACCAAATTATGGCTCTTTGATGGTGATGCATCTATGGGATTTTTTTTTTTTTCCTAAACTACTTCTTGTCCATTGTAGAGCCTGGGTCATTTCGTACTTTTTCTGTCGCTTCTTGTCCTGTAAAGGAGGATTGCACAGAACTGGTGTTCTCTGTAATTCGAGGGGTATTTGTGGCCAGAATATGCTTTTGCGAAACATTCCAGCTGAAGGCATGACTGGAGGGTAAGGAGAAGGGACTGGTTATTTTTCAACAGAACAGGATAGGGGTATTAGGCATTTCCTTATTAGGTCTCCAGACTTGAGCCAACAGTCTAGCTGGGGCAAAGGAAAGAGAAATGTTGCCTGTAAAAGCCAGTGAGGGAAATCAGGATATAAATGTTAGGAGCTCTTGAAATTAAGAGACCAAGTCCATGATCAAAAAAGTTGTCAACTGTATCTTTCATTTTATTGTTAATAAGTCACTCATTATTTATGATTAGGTGATATCTGTGTCTTGATTTTTTTTTTTCTTTTTCAGATTTTGGCATTGTTTTCTCAGATGTTGAGATTAGCTTGTTGAAATTATTCAGACAGAGTGTCAGTTCAATGGAATAGAAAGTTCTGTTATAAATCAATACTGAGAAGGTCAACTTGCCTCCTTGGTATTAAAAGTGGTGACAGAGCTTCCAAAGACAGGATGACCATGTGTAAGGGCAAGAGGACCGAGCAGGAAGGAAAGAAGACCACAAGCCCATCCTTCACTTCGTGTACTAATTCCTTAGGGCCCCTTTAAATCCTTTAATTTGTCTCTCTTTTTATTTCTGGCCTCAGAATAGAAAAGAGCAAAGTCCTGCAGGTTGAGAAAAGTTCAGCAGCCTCATTTGTTATGTTTATTCTGAGATTGCCTTGGTGCAACCTTTGTCACGAGAGCTTCTAAGACAATTTCTGGAATTAGACTGAAAAACATAGCTCTCAAAACCAGTCAGACGTGACAGAAGTCAGAATAGTGTTTATCCCGGGGTGGGGTGGTGGTGGGGGCCTGCGAGAACCCGAGAGGGAACAGGAGACAGTCCATGCCGTCCATGAACACACATCTGGAGTGTGTTCATAGGTAGAAATTAATGAAGCAGCACACCTAAGTCTGGCCCACTCTACGTACTTTTGTGTTTGTATGTTACATCTCAAAAAAAAAAAGACCCAGTGGGCAGAGTGGGCCCATATATCTCTAGGTCTGGCTCAGCATTCTGCTCCTCAGATTCTCTTGGTGGTACATTATGTTAGGATGAAATACGAGCCTCCTGTGCCCTGGAGGGCGTGAACTGTATAGACAGGACAGACAGAGGCTTGATTAAGGAGTGGGAGCGCTCATGTCTCCCTGGTCCCTGAGGTCCCCGCATCACCTCTGAGGAAGCTGGAGGCCCGGTGCCTGCTGTCTTAGTGAGCACTCTTGTATTTCAAACAAAAAGTGTTTGGTCCATACCCCTCTCCTGAGCCGCCTCATTTGGTCTCCTGTCCCCAGCTCAGTACACTTGTCCCCCAGGCCCCTGGGGAGTAGGTTGGATATTGAAAACTTGGTAGTGTTTTCTTTTGACCAGGGGTGTCTGTGGGATTCTGCCTTGACTTGGTTTGTGTTCTCCCCTCCCTACTCCCTTGCTGACTGCCCACCTCTCTGCTCCTTGCAGACCCTTTGTCTGTGTCTCCGGCCCGCTGGGCTGAGGAGTACCTGGAGCAGTCAGAGGAGAAGCTGTGGCTGGGAGAGCCGGAGGGAACGGCTGCCGCTGATCGCTGGTGAGTCCAGCCTCTTCTCTCTGGATGGGCCCCGTGGAACGAGCACTGGACAGTCCCCTCCCTCAACCCCCTGTCTGCTCCTGTGCCCCGCAAGCTCCTCCATCTACATCCTCAAACCTACTTGCAGCCCCTTCATTACCTACTCTAAGGCTTCCACTTGTACAATTACCCCAGTTTATTTATGTTTCAAATGTAACTGAATCAAGAACCCTAACTATTGTACCAATAATTCGTAGCTTTATCTGACGCACCTGTTTCCCTTTAATTTGGAGCCTGCTACTGTCTGTTCCTTCTCTCTGTCCCAAAGATGGTTTGGGGAAGAGAGAGGTAGAAGCACGTAGCTAGTGCTCTGCCCCTCCTGCCCAGAGGTCCTTCTTTAATGTAAAGTGGAATTTGTGGGAGTGTGGACACCCTCTCTCTTCCCCGATGAGAACTCTACTGCAGGCGAGGAGTGGGGAACAGTGAGGGCAAGGTAGTGGCAGACCCACGTGTACAGTTAGCACATCCTCGCCTGTTCCAGGTATGATGAATACCAGCCTGAGGAGGACCTGCAGCACACAGCCAGTGACTTTGTGGCCAAGGTGGATGACCCCAAGCTGGCTAACTCTGAGGTGAGCTGCATCTCACCACTGCTGCTTCATCTGAGAAGTCAGGGGAACCCTTCCCTTACCCCCGTTTAGTTTAAAGAGAAAGAGCTGGGACCCGGGGTCCACTCCTTCCTCTCTGGGGCGCAGAGACTTAGGGCCTTGCCTCTTCCCCCAGTCTTGTTGCCCGCACTTCCTTGCCTGCTAACCCTCTGTCTTTTCTGTGTCTTCTCCTATCTTTAGAGCCAGAGATCCCCCTCTCTTTGCTCTCCGCTTTTTCCAGGGTCCTTAGCATACCTTGTCTGAAGCTAGAGGTGGTCCTCAGGGGGAGGGGTCAGTGCAGGCTCCTCTGGGCATGGTCGAGAGGGCACACCTGCAAGTCCTCTCCCAAGTGGCCCGTGTATGTCTCTGTGCCCCAGTTCCTGAAATTCGTGCGGCAGATTGGCGAGGGGCAGGTGTCCCTGGAGTCCGGCGCAGGGTCAGGCCGAGCTCAGGCAGAGCAGTGGGCGGCAGAGTTTATTCAGCAGCAGGTAGGCTCCTGTCACCTCCCAGCCCCACCCCAGAGCTGCTGGTGCCCCCGGCCGTGGGCTCAGGGGTCCCAGAGGGTGAAGGGAACCTATTGCCAGCTTGTTTGGTAGCATCCAGGTCCTGAGTGGGCGGGAAAGAGATTCTGAGAATGTTCTCAGAAGTGCCCAGGTTGGTGGTATCTAATGGGTGTTCACTGGGCATTTAGTGGGTAGAAAATCGGTGGTGGTGCTATGACCAGCCTGCTTTGTTACAGGGTACGTCAGAGGCCTGGGTTGACCAGTTCACAAGACCAGTAAACACGTCTGCCCTCGATATGGAGTTTGAACGAGCCAAGTCGGCCATAGAGGTGAGAACAGCTGGCGAAGTGTGACCAAGCCAGGAGGAAATGCTCCTCTGGAGAGAGTGGGTGTCCCAGCATCAGAGATGATGGAGAAGGCAATGGCACCCCACTCCAGTACTCTTGCCTGGAAAATCCCATGGACGGAGGAGCCTGGTAGGCTGCAGTCCATGGGGTCGCTAGAGTCGGACACGACTGAGCGACTTCACTTTCACTTTTCACTTTCATGCATTGGAGAAGGAAATGGCAACCCACTCCAGTGTTCTTGCCTGGAGAATCCCAGGGACGGGGAAGCCTGGTGGGCTGCCGTCTATGGGGTCGCACAGAGTTGGACACGACTGAAGTGACTTAGCAGCAGCAGCAGTAGCAGTATTTCATAACATTCTGGATCATCTGTGTCAGAATTACTTGGGATGGGGTGTGAGTGTGAGTGATAGTCACTCAGTCGTGTCTGACTCTTTGCGACTACATGGAATGTAGCCTGCCATGCTTCTTTGTCCATGGAGTTCTCCAGGCAGGAATATTGGAGTGGGTTGCCATTTCCTTCGCCGTGGGATGGTGTGGGTGCCTGTCGAAAACAGCACTTCCTGGGCCTCCCAGCCCACTGAGTCAGGATCTGGGAACAGCATCTGGGAAGAGCAGCAAAGGAAAGCTTTCCGGTGATCTGAGACACGTGGGAAAGGAAGAGCTACTGCACTGAGAGCGGGCCGGGGCCGTCACAATGGACCTTCTTCCCTATCTGCCCTCCCTCCCTTACAGTCTGATGTCGATTTCTGGGACAAGTTGCAGGCAGAGTTGGAGGAGATGGCAAAGCGTGACGCTGAGGCCCACCCCTGGCTCTCTGACCATGACGACCTCACATCCGCTTCCTATGACAAGGTGAGAAGTGGCTGTTTTCACGTTGCAGGGTTTCCTTCTTTTATTGTCTCTCCTTTACTCCTGAATTTGAAGGGTACCCACATTTAAATAATCATTTTCTTGAGCCCCCTTCCATGAAAAGGAAGCCTGGATTACTCCCAGTGTGCTAAGTCACTTCAGTGGTGTCCAACTCTGTGGCCCCATGGACTATAGCCCTCCAGGCACCTCTGTCCATGGGATTCTCCAGGCAAGAATACTGGAGTGGGTAGCCATTCCCTTCTCCAGGGGATCTTCCCGACTCAGGGATCGAACCTGTGTCTTTTAAATCTCCTGCATTGGCAGGTGGATTCTTTACCATTAGGGTCACTCCGTGTTCTTCTCCAATCATTGAAAGTATTCTTTATTCTTGGGATATAAAAGTTAATAACAGTAATAAGTGACATAGTACCTGAAATAGGGGTTTGTACATGATGCGTTAAGAGCACAGAAGAAGGAGTTCTGCTTTGGAGGTTGGTTGAAAGCATTTTAAGAACATTGATAGCTCCTTTGGTAGAAAATGTTAGGAAGTAGGCCATCTCTGCACTCTAACGTAGTATCTATTTACTTATTGTTTTAAAAATTAATTTATTCTTTTGGCCATGCTGCAGGGCATGTGGGATCTTATTCCCTGACCAGGTGGTCCCCTGCACTGGAAGGCGGACTCTCAACCTCTGGACTGCCAGGGAAGTCCCTGTTTTTAGATTCTTGAACCCTGTTTTGACATCATTGATACCTCGGGTGGGATATTGCAAAATTAGGATTAGAAGCATTTGAATTAATGTTCCACAAAAATATGCTAAACTTTGTTATCACATATGAACAATCCGGATTTTATCTCCCTTTTGCTGTTGAATTATATGTCAGTAGTAGCGTTTTTTTTTTTTTTTTTCAGATGTGGCTCTGACTCTGTCAAGTAAATTCATGGGTCTGTGAATGTAAATTTTTTTATTTATGGTCCTTAAATTGCAAGACTGCAGCCATACCTTGAGCAGCTATTGTAGACTGTTAAAATGAAGGAGAAAATTCTGTGATGGGATATACTGTACTTAGTAGTGATCCTGTTTTTGCAGTATGATCCTATGAAAGTTTGAGCAGACCAGACAGTGGATCAGGCCTAATGATTAGACTTTTTAGGCTGCAACAGTGATCCCAAGCTTATCCTGCATCTGTAGGTTGTTATGGGCTTCCCTGGTGGCTCAGACAGTAAAGAATCTGCCTGGAATGCAGAACCAGGCTCGATCCCTGAGTAGGAAAGATCCCTGGAGAAGGGAATGGCTGCTCACTCCAATATTCTTGTCCCTGGGAGAATCTCATGGACAGAGGAGCCTGGCGGGCTACAGTCCATGGGGTCACACAGAGTCGGACATAACTTAGTGACTGAGAAACAACAACATCCCAAGTCCATCTCCCGTATGTCGTGTTTCTTAAATCGCCATTGTAATTATTTAATTTTTATCTGTCACAAATAATTTGCATCTGATGGCTTATAGTGGTTTAGAACTTTGCTGGCAGGATTTAAGCATTTCTGGTTCTTGATCTCTTTCACAATTATAATGAAGAATGGCCTCATCTATGTTCTTATTTCGTAGTTTTATTCTGGTTTGTCCTTAACTGTACTTAGAAAGGGCCTTGCCCTGTGTCTTGTATCTTGTTTTCATTCTGGTGTGTTGTTTTGTGGTGGTGACCCCTGCTCTCCTCAAAGGAGCGTTTTGTTCCCTAGTCACAGTCACATGCTTACTAGGAATCCAGTTTACCTAACACCTCTCTGCTGCGTGGACGGCCCCGGGACAGAACTCAGCACAATAGCATCCTAACCCCTCAAATGAGAACACCTCCACTAGAACAGGACGTGACTCTGAAGCCTTTTCTGCCCGCAGGATTTTGGAATTTAGCTTTCATTTATTATCAGATACAGATTAATACTAATAACTTTTAAGAATGAAACTGGAGAATAAATTAAGTTTTTCAAAGTGCTTGAATACTATCCTGTCAGTACGCACGGGACTCTGCGAGCTGGGTGAGAGTTGCAATTGAATAGCAGAGCCTCAAATCACATTTCCTTTATATATTATCTCACTATTGCAAGATAACAAGAAATGCCCTTTGAATAGCTAAAGAGAGCTTATCTCATACCCTAAGCAGATCCTGTTAAGAAATGTGCTCTGTCCAGTGCTGAGGAGTCAAGGATGTGGAAATATCAGCCGATAAAGACTTCCTAAAAATAAAGTTTAATTGCAGTGTGGATCAGAGTTTGCCAGGCTTTCCAGCTGCTGGGAGCAGGGTAGCAGCGTGGGCTGACTTCACTGTGGTTGCGGACAGTCTCCTTCATGACATGAAGTGTTTGCCAGCATTTCTCCGATCCCTTTGTGGAGGCCCTCCACTTCCTCTCCACCTCTTGCCTGTCTTGGTTGTCATCTCTCATTCCCACTGCTCCATAGCAGCTCCCTCTGAGATTCCACCTTCTGAGACTGGGTCTCACCTGGCTCCTCTTCCTTGTAGGGGTACCACTTTGAGGAAGAGAACCCCCTGCGGGACCACCCCCAGCCTTTTGAGGAGGGGCTGCGGCGGCTCCAGGAGGGGGACCTGCCCAACGCCGTGCTGCTCTTCGAGGCAGCTGTGCAGCAGGACCCCAAGCACATGGAAGTGAGTGGCTCCTCCTTCTGACCTGATTAGAGAGGGCTCCGCCAGTCTTGAGGGAGGCCCTGAAGTGGGTAGTGCACAAGGGTTAGGGTCTGGGTGGGGGCCTGGGAGTGAGATGGTGAGTCTTTGGGGAGCCAGAGGAAGGGATGATGACTACACGGGTGATGAAATCTGGCACCTTCTCTCTAGGCTTGGCAGTATCTGGGGACCACCCAGGCAGAGAACGAGCAAGAACTTTTAGCCATCAGTGCGCTGCGAAAGTGAGTACTCTGAAGAGGGGGCACGGGTCGGGGAGGAGTGAGGTGGTCTTGGAGCTCTGCAAACAGTGTTTAGAACGACATGTCCTGGTCTTCTCTCTGGCCACTAACAAGTGTTTTCTCATGATGAAACACTAAGGTTTGGAGTGAACTTGGGAATAACTGTCTCCATACCCTGGCTGATTCCTCAGCTGCTGAAATGTCCCCTTTCTCAGATCTGTGACTTTATTAATGACCCACCAGTAGGGGATTCCTCTGTATCTGGATGGAGGGAGTTGGCAGGTAACTCTCGGCTTGGATTGCAGGGTGCTGCTGCTGAGACCAGCCCTGTCCCTCTTGGTCCAAACAGGTGCCTGGAGCTAAAGCCAGACAACCGGACGGCCCTGATGGCACTGGCTGTGAGCTTCACCAATGAGTCCCTGCAGCGGCAGGCCTGTGAGACCCTGCGAGACTGGCTACGCTACACGCCGGCCTATGCCCACCTGGTGGCACCCGGGGAAGAGGGGGCCGGTGGGGTGGGCCTGGGCTCCAGCAAGCGCATCCTGGGGTCCCTATTGTCTGAGTGAGTCAGGGGCTCCTGGGGTGGCAAGTGGTGACCAGGGAGAGGGAGGACCTGAACAGTGGAAGTTGGGGTAGATTGCCGCTCAGTTCTGGAGGGTTGGGAGACTCAGGGTTGGAAGGAAGGAAGGGTGCAGGTGGACAGATGCATCGTGGGTTAGTGAAGGGAGTACTGGGAATATAGACGTATCCATCCACCTGCCTTTCTGCATCTTTGTCTTCCTCACCCAGCTCCCTATTTCTTGAAGTAAAAGAGCTCTTCCTGGCGGCTGTGCGCCTGGACCCGACATCCATCGACCCTGACGTGCAGTGTGGCCTGGGGGTGCTCTTCAACCTGAGTGGGGAGTATGACAAGGCGGTGGACTGCTTCACCGCTGCACTCAGCGTCCGCCCCGACGTGAGCATCTGGGGAGGAGGGGAGAGAGGCCCTGACTCCGTGTCCCGGGGAGAAGTCCTTTGATGGGACCTTCAGTGTCACGGGGTGTTTCCTTCCAGTTCTGCGTCCTGGTTTCCTTGGGAGAATTGGGAGGGGAAGGGCGGGAGTCCAAGCTCATCTGGGCTTAGGGGAGTCTGCAAGGGTGAGTGGTAATGTCGTGACTTGTGGAGACAGGAATGGGATCGTAACATGCTAGAGAAATAGAGTGGGGAGATGGGGCAGAGTTGGATGTGAGCCTGGCTGGTGTTTCTAACCCTTGGCCATCCCTGTCTTAGGACTATTTGCTGTGGAATAAGCTAGGGGCCACCCTGGCTAATGGAAACCAGAGTGAAGAAGCAGTAGCTGCGTACCGCCGGGCCCTTGAGCTCCAGCCTGGCTATATCCGGTCTCGCTACAACCTGGGCATAAGCTGTATCAACCTTGGGGCCCACCGGTAAGAGTGTCTGCTGAGGAGGGAATGAATGAACGAGTGAACGAACAAATGAATGAATGAATGAATGAGTGACTGAGTAAATGAATGAATGAGTGAACAAGTGAATGAATGAATGAGTGAACAAGTGAATGAATAAATGAATGAACTCCTCCCTGCCATGGGCCCTGGCTCCTCCTCTGATCTGTTACTTGACCACCAGGCCCAGCTGCTTTCTCCCCTCGCCCACTGACTTGCCTCCTTCCCTGGGTGTCCTCTCACCAGCTCTCATGCTTCTGCCCTGCAGGGAGGCTGTGGAGCACTTTCTGGAGGCCCTGAACATGCAGAGGAAGAGTCGGGGCCCTCGGGGTGAAGGGGGCGCCATGTCAGAGAATATCTGGAGCACCCTGCGTCTGGCCTTGTCCATGTTAGGCCAGAGTGATGCCTACGGGGCAGCCGATGCCCGGGACCTGCCCACCCTCCTGGCGATGTTCGGCCTGCCCCAGTGACAGTGGGATGAGCTGCCCTGCGAGTGTCTGCTTGGAGGGGTCCCTGTGCTGGACATGATTCCCTCTCCCCAAATGGGCCTACCAAGGGGGCGGGCTGATGACCACAAGCGGTACCGCCTCTCAGGGGCCACCTCCACGTAGGGGTGGGTAGTCTGCATTCTAGTTCCTGCATAATTGTGGGAAAAGGAGCCGTGTCATCGGAGCCCTTGGTAATTCAAGGGCTGTCCGTCCAGCTCCCTATCTGCTCATCATGCCCTTTCTTGGTGCTGCTTTTTGGTTAGGACCCAAAGATAGAGGGTAACTGTTGTCATCAGCTGCCGTTTCTGATGGGTCTGCCACATTTGTAACATCTGTCCTTCCCCGACCTTTCCCAGGAATTGATAATCACACAGCCTCCTCAGGCAGTGGTGTGGGGCAGGTCCTACCGAGCACCTCTGTGATGACCGTGTCTAGGGTGGCATGTGAGATTGAAGTGTTGATTTGGCTCAGTGGAGCCGGGTTTTTAGGGGTACTTGTGGTTCTGTCATCCTTGGACCTCCCCTGGCTGCAGCTTGGGTTTCCTGGTTGCTGCTGCACACAGTGATGGGCATCATTGCGGGAGGGGTCTTCAGGGGCTACCGGGGTCAGTTGCTGCAGAGTGTTTGGGTGGGGGGAGTGGGGAGGAAGGCTTGTTGTGGACTGAGCCTCGAAGGAACAAGATGGGCTCAGGTCCAGGGCTCTGGTCTGGGGCCTGTGGAGGGAGTACAGAGCAGGGACGAGGACTGTCCCTAGTGTGGCCATCCCCCTCCGCTTAGAACGACCTGCGAGTTCTTCTGGAAAGCCGGTTCAGAAATTGCCACCATGCCAGATCCCCAACAAAGAGGGGGTTCAGCTTTACCTTGAGCCTCCTTCTTCCCCCTCACCACCTCCACAGGGGGAGGGTGAGCATGGGTTCTGCCAAGAGACACACTCACCCCCAAAATGCCTGAGGTGGCCATGAAGCCGCTTGCCTTGTCTTCAGTAGCTAATGACCAGAGAGATTTTGTTTTTAAACTACCATGCTCCCAAGGTTCCATCCTGAAATTTATTTTTCTTTGTATGAATATGTGTAAATGATTTAAAAAATGAAGCTGTAAAATATTTGTATGAAGAATAAATGAAACTGACATGGCTTTGAGTCCTGCTTTTGGGTGTGCATTTGGTGTGCTGGGAAGGGAGTTGCTGTTTGGAAGTTGGTGTTCAACAGTTTTTCTCTCTTTATCTTTCAAATTCTCAGTGGAACATCGATTACCCAGCATCTACCCAGTAATTATTCAGCACCTAGTACACGGGAGGTACACGAATGAGATGGTCAGGGTCCCTGTGTTCGTGGTGCTGATGGTTTAGCAGGAGAGTCAGGTGTTTAGCAATTTTTTACTTGTGTTACTTCAATACAGAAAAATATGGGGTACAATATAATTGCTTGGTATTTTTTATTACAAATTATCACATGGAAAGACTTCAGTAGTCTTTTTCAATACTTAGGGCATTGAGATGCCAGCATTTCAATGCTGGCTCTGCTGGGTTTTATCAGAAACTAGAGACATATCAAGATGGGTCTCTATCCTAGGGAAAAATTTTAAAATATGCATATTTATATTTGGAGGTAAATGTCTACGGCCATGTTAGAATTTGAAATGTCTAAAAGAGAACTGGTTCAGTAATCCAGACAGCGAAATATTATTTAGCTATTTAGTTATATTTAGGGAACAATATCCAATGACAAAGCTAACAATATAATGAGAAAAGGTTAGCAAACATTTTACAAGTTATCTCAAGAAGAAAATGCATTGAAAAGAAGAAATTCCCAGTATGTTAAATGTGTCAAGATTGTGAGCAACTTTTGCCCTGCTTTGTCATACTTCTCTGTAATTTACAAATTTCTTTAGTGCGTGTGTAATACTGTTATAGAAAAAAAAAAAAAAGAACATTGTGGGGAGGAGAGCATCTGTTGCTGGCACCTGGGTCTCTGAAGGGCAGTGGTGCAGGGCCCACAGTCCTGGGAGTGGGCTGGGCAGGCTGATGCAGAAGTTTGTGGTGTGGAGATAAGGAGAAATGTCTGGCAGAGTAAATAGCCTAGGAGTTGAGTTGACTTCTGGTTTAAGTAAAATCTCCAGGTTGATCTGCTCTGCCTTGTGTTTGGCAGCATGAAGATGTCCAAGTGGATGCTTTTATCATCAGGGCCAGATGCCTGAGGCCATGTCAAATTCAGCCAGTATTTATTGAGCCCCCATCATGAACCAGATGCTTTTGGGTACCAGGGATGCAATTCACAAGGCAGACAAGGCCCCTGCTCTCATGGCTAATGTACTAGTTGAAGGAGCAACAGAATAAACAAGTAAATAAAACCTCAGGGACCTCTCTGGTGGTTCAGTGGCTAAGACTCTATGCTTCCAGTGCAGGGGTCTTGGGTTTGGTCCTTGGTCAATGAACTAGATCCCACAGGCTGCAACTAAAGATTTCTCATGCTGCAGCTAAGACCCAGGGCAGCCTAATACAATGTGCAAATAAAAAGAAAACCTCAGTCAATGTGTTTTGAAGAAATAAAATCGCACATTGCACTAGAGAGTACAGTGGAGGGTTTGTGGGGGCAATGTTAGATAGTGTGGTCAGAAAAGGCCTTTGTCGTGAGGTGGTCTGAGTGGGAGGAGCCAGCAGTGGTGGGTGCGGGAGGAGCCAGTGATATGAGGGGTTCTGGTGGGAGCCTGGTCGAGGTCTCAGGGGGAATGACAAAGTCTCTGATCTGAGGCTAGAAGAGCCCATGCAGTCCAAGGGGAAGGAGCTGGAGTGCAGGGAGAGGAGGAGTAGCAGACAGGGTGGAGGTGGTCAGGAGCATGATAGCTGGGCTCTTTTTAATTATGGTGGAGAATTTCAATTTTATTCTAAATTCCACAAGAAAACACTAGAGAGTTTGAAGCAGAAAAGTGACATGGTATGATTTAGTTTTAAAATCTGGGAGCTTCCATGGTGGCTCAGTGGTAAAGAACCCGCTTGCCAATGCAGGGGACACAGGTTTGGTCCCTAATCTGAGAAGATGCCACATGCTGCAGAGCAATTAAGTCCTTGCACCACATCTGTTGAGCCGGTGCTCTAGAGCCCAGGAGTGGCAATTACTGAGTCCACGTGCAGCAACTACTGAAGGCTGCGTGCCCTAGAGCCCATGCTCCCCAATAAGAGAAGCCCCTGCAATGAGAAGCCCGAGCAACAGTTAGAAAGTAACTCCTGCTCACCACAACTAGAGAAACCCCGTGCTGCAAGGAAGACCCAACACAACCAAAAATAGTAAATAAATAAAAAAGACAGCTCTGGTTGCAGGGTCTAGGCTGGAGATGGTGTGAGGATAGGGATGGGTGGCAGAGAGATACAGGAAATGGGACGGATTTTGTAGGTACAGCTGTTAGAACTTGCTGCTGGATTGGATTAGAGGGTGAGGGCAGGAAGTGAAGGCTGACTCCTCGGTTTTTGGCCTCAACAACTGCAGGAATGGTGTTGCCCTCAACAGAGAAAGGGGAAACTGGGTGGAGCAGGTTTGGGAAGGAAAATAGTAGGTTCTATACGAAACACGTGAGATGGGAGGCAGAGATCTCTCCAAGTATAGACATCAAGTATCGATAGATGAATTGTATATGTAAGTCTCGGGAAAAGTCAGGGCTTGGTATATAAATTTGAGAGTCTTATTTATATAGATGGTGTTTAAAGCCCCAAGACTGGATATATTTGCCTAAAAAATTCATCTAATTTCTCCCTCCCTACTGGCTCTTTTAGGCTTTCCTGGTGGCTCAGTGGTAAAGAATCACCTGCCAATGCAGGAGATGTGGGTTCAATCCCTAGTCCAGGAAGACCCTCTGGAGAAGGAAGTGGTGACCCACTCCAGTATTCTTACCTGGGAAATCCCATGGACAGAGAAGCCTTGAGGGCTAAAGTCCATGGGGTTGCAAAAGAATCAGACACGACTGAGCAACTGAACAACAACTGGCTCTTTCATTTCATTAAATAAGCATGCACAATTATTTCTCATGCTAAATGGGACAGAAGTCGAACCGATCCCCGGATCAATCAGCCAAACAAAATAATCTTTTCTCAGCCATGAATACCCCCACCCCTAGCCTGGCCCCTATCTCAAGAAGCCAAGCTCCTTCAGGATCCATGCTGAATCTGATGGAGCAGGGTTTGCCTTGACCATCAAAGGTGTTGCAGAGGACACTGACAGATGACGAGTCGCTCCCTGGTGACTGGGGGTGTTGCATGCTTGTTGGCCCTGCTTTCATTTACATGGGCTAGGAGGAAGGGGGAGAGTATTGGAACAGAGCTTGTCCATGGCCAACTGATAAGAGACTCAGAAGAGAACTTCACAAACCACACACAGGATTCTCAAGAAAATGTCAATAGAGCACAAAAGGACTTCTTTGGACTAAAAAACATTATTATTTTTTTTTAAATTATTGAGGTATAGTTGATTTACAACGTTGCCTTAGTTTCTGCTGTACAGCAAAGGGAATCATTTATACATATATGTATATGCATTCTTTTCTTTTCCCGTGCAGGTCATTACAGATTATTGAGTAGAGTTCCCTGTGCTATACAGTTGTTTAGTTGCTCAGTCATGTCTGACTCTTTTGCAACCCCATGGACTGTATCCTGCCAGGCTCCTCTGTCCATGGGATTCTCCAGGCAAGAATACTGGAGTGGGTTGCCATTTCCTTCTCCAGGGGATCTTCCTGACCTAGGGCTTGCACTCATGTTTCCTACATTGGTAGGCAGATCATTAACCACTGAGCCACCAGGGGACCCCAAATACAGTAGGTGCTTATTACTTAACTATTTTGTATATGGTAGTGTGTACATGAAGATCATGGCATCTGGTCCCATCACTTCATGGGAAATAGATGGGGAAACAGTGGAAACAGTGTCAGACTTTATTTTTCTGGGCTCCAAAATCACCACAGATGGTGACTGCAGCCATGAAATTAAAAGACTCTTACTCCTTGGAAGAAAGTTATGACCAACCTAGATAGCATATTCAAAAGCAGAGACATTACTTTGCCAACAAAGGTTCGTCTAGTCAAGGCTATGGTTTTTCCAGTAGTCATGTATGGGTGTGAGAGTTGGACTGTGAAGAAAGCTGAGCGCCGAAGAATTGGTGC
The DNA here is from genome assembly GCF_032452875.1 of Bos javanicus. Lineage (NCBI taxonomy): Eukaryota > Metazoa > Chordata > Mammalia > Artiodactyla > Bovidae > Bos > Bos javanicus. The sequence continues at coordinate 103,623,685 of NC_083872.1, read as the reverse complement.
TTTTGAACTGTGTTATTGGAGAAGACTCTTGAGAGTCCCTTGGACTGCAAAGAGATCCCACCAGTCCATTCTGAAGGAGATAAGCCCTGGGATTTCTTTGGAAGGAATGATGCTAAAGCTGAAACTCCAGTACTTTGGCCACCTCATGCGAAGAGTTGACTCATTGGAAAAGACTCTGATGCTGGGAGGGATTGGGAGCAAGAGAAGGGGATGACAGAAGATGAGATGGCTGGATGGCATCACTGACTCGATGGCCGTTAGTCTGGGTGAACTCCGGGAGTTGGTGATGGACAGGGAGGCCTGGCGTGCTGCGATTCATGGGGTCGCAAAGAGTTGGACACGACTGAGCGACTGATCTGATCTGATCTGACATGTCTATCCCAATCTCCCCATTTATCCTCCCCCTTTGCCCCTGGTAACCATAAGATTAATAACACGATTTTCTAAGTGAAAATGCAATAGAGAAACAAAGGAGGACGATCACTACTGAGAACCAAACTAATGGTCTGAAAAGCAAGCAAAAACGGTAGACAGTTATAGAAAAGCAGACATAATAATGAGGGGAAAGACAAGGGATTGGGATGACAGATCTAGGAAATCTAATGTGTAAAACTTAGAAACTGCAAAAGAAGAATAAATAAATAAGTAAATTAAATGAATAATGAAAATTGTCCTGGGGCTCATGGCTCAATTAAAAAGCTCTTACAGCATCCTACCAACCCAACTGAGACCAGGAAGCACAATTTTTAATTAATCTTAAAAGCTCTACTGAGCCCCATATAAGATTAATTGAAAACTGTGTTTCCTAGCATCAGTTGGGATGATGGTAGGATTCTGAATAGCAGAGGCTGTTTGGAAACAGTTAATCATAAGAGCAAGGCAGCCATAATCACTGTAATAGATGGCAAGGTTGGAGTGGAAATCAGATGACCCTGACCCATAGGAAACTAGGGCAATGACTAACAGACCGTAGCGTTCCATGGAGTGAGTGGTGGATAGTCAAGAGAGAATTGCAACGTGCTGACGTCAGTTGCTGCGATGGAAAAGCATGATCCTGTGACCAGGTTCAAGGTCTTAGTTATTGATTGAAAGGAAAGCTACTTTCTTTTGAAAGGAATCCTGCAATGCTACCACAAATATATTCAATAAATATTATCCAAATCCTCTCTGAAGAGACCTATGGCTGTATATCAGAGTACTCATATACTAGACAAAGGAGAACAGCCAGATTTTCAAGGGACCTACAATGCCGTCAGTGACCTTGCCTGGTAAACTGAGGAGTGAATGGAAGCTGGGAGTAAATACAGCTGGGACCCAAATCTTTCTCCTAGTGGGTCTAATGTGTTTCTTTCAGCATCTACCTTTTCCTGACTAATGCAATTAGGTAATAACTAAAACCATCCTCCCCTCTGGTTTCCCAGATTGGAAACCTTTCTTCCCAACTCTCCCTCTCTCCCACATCCCATCAGTTACTAAATTGTAACTGAGCCTTCCTTATTCATTGTTTAAAATGATCAGTTATGTAACTCTTGCTACAAAGACTTCATTCAATTTAACATATAATTTATGAACACAATCAAAAAATTCCTTTTAACTTCACAAGAATGCTATCAATGACATTGAAACTCTGTGCCTCCCTTTGTTTTATCTCCCTGCCTTTTCCTCTGAAGTAACCACTATCCTACTTTTTACAAAATACTTTTATCACACATTTATGCTTCTCTAAACAGTAATGTGTTTATTTTAGAGTTTTCTAAAAATGATATTCTGTTGTAGTTTTCTGAGATTAGCTTACCTTTATTCAACATTGTATTTTGCAACCATTCTTATTTTGGTGCAGAGCTGCAGTTCACAAATATTACTCAAGTTCTTTGTTCATCCTTCTGTTGATTAATATTTTGGTTGTTTCCACTTTGGGCTATAATGAATGAATTATTGCTATAAAATATTCTTGTTGCTGCCTCCTGGTGCACATGGGCAAGAGATTTTTGAGTATATCCCAAGGAGTAGAATTATGAATGTTTAATCTATAAGACAATGCTTAATTGTTTCAAAATTAAGTATGCCAACTTCCATTACCACCAGCAGTGTGTAAGAATTCCCATTGATTTGTATCACCCGCATACTTAGTGTTGCTGGATTCCAACTTGTTCTCTAACTTGGTATTAACCCTTGTTGTTCAGTTGTTAAATGGTGTCCAACTCTTTGTGACTCCAAATGCAGCATCTTAAAGTTTTACTCAGGTTGTGCAAATGGGCTAAGTTAGTAGTCTATGGAATTTATACTAATGACTAAGATTAAGAAAATCATTTTAAAAGACATTATTTGAATTATTAAATTTAAACTTTAATAGAATAAACTTATTTAAACATCCATGTGCCCACCTACATACTTTTATATGCTCTTAATAATGACAAAGGTAATAACTTACTTTATCTCTACAGCAAGTATAAGTAATTTAGGATGTTTCATTTAATCTAGGCTTCTAGAAAGAAAAATTCAAAGTCTTACATAAGGGTTAATGCCATATTTGCATTTTTATTTTACAATGTGGGAAAAATCAGAACAAAAATATACAGAAATCTTGTATGTCCAAAGTTCATATACCAATTTACTTCAATTTGAGTTAATTTGGATTAAAATTTAATTCTCATTTATTTTTGCTATTGTAACTTCTATTTTTTGATTTTAAGATCTTGGGACAAGAAGATTTTAAAATACCTTTCAATTTGCAACAATACATTTGAAGGGAATTTAGACCTGAAATCTTCTGTATTCATTTTTATTTTCTCTTCAGCCTTTTATGGGCTGATTGCCCATTAGCTTATTGTCCATTTGTATTTCTTTTGAAATTTTTTTTGGGAACAGTGCGGGAACCCTGAGATCATAAAACCAAAGTAACATTTCTTTATTTTCATTCAAAAGCCCTTTAAAGGATATTTTTTTTCCTTAGAAAATTATTAAGAATTTGTTAGTTTATATACACTCGTCCATATGTGTCTAGTTTTTTCCTTCTTGTCAATGTAGTATTTACTTCTAATCAAAGGATTTAAAATTCAAAGCATTTCAATGTTTCATTTGAAAAATTCTTGTCCAAGTAGAAAATCTCATCATTTTAAGATTTAGTTCTATGGGAATTCCCTGGAAGTCCAGTGGTTAGAACTTGATGCTTTCACTACCAGGGTCTGGTCTGGGTTCTATCCCTGGTTGGGGAACTTAAGATTTAAAAAAAGAGTTAGTCTTATGAACTATTAGTTCATAGGAGACACTAATATATTTAATATATTTGGGCAAACTGGAGTGTAGCTGTGTAGACTGTACTTTCATTTTCCAACTAGAAAGTGAGTGAAAGTGAAAGTCGCTCAGTCATGTCCGACTGTGATTCTCTAGGCCAGAATATTGGAGTGGGTAGCCTTTCCCTTTTCCAGGGGATCTTCCCAACCCAGGGATCGAATCCATGTCTTCTAGCATTGCAGGCAGATTCTTTACCAGATGAGCCACAAGCGAAGCCCAAGAATACTGGAGTGGGTAGCCTATCCCTTCTCCAGGGCATGTTCCTGACCCAGGAATCGAACCGGGGTCTCCTGCATTGCAGGCGGATTTTTTTTTACCAGTTGAGCTATCAAGGAAGCCCTTTAAACTAGGAAACTTCTCAACGAGCCAGTGTACTTAAAGTTTGGCTGGATATTTAGATTTTGTTCAGGTCAGTTCAGTTCAGTTCAGTTGCTCAGTCGTGTCAGACTCCAATCCCAAAGAAAGGCAATGCCAAAGAATGCTCAAACTACCGCACAATTGCACTCATCTCACACGCTAGTAAAGTAATGCTCAAAGTTCTCCAAGCCAGGCTTCAACAGTACATGAACCGTGAACTTCCAGATGTTCAAGCTGGAATTAGAAAAGGCAGAGGAACCAGAGATCAAATTGCCAACATCCGTTGGATCATTGAAAAAGGAAGAGAGTTCCAGAAAAATATCTATTTCTGTTTTATTGACTATGCCAAAGCCTTTGACTATGTGGACCACAACAAACTCTGGAAAAGATGTATTAATTTTCTCTTGCTGCAAAAAAACCAAAAACCAAAAAAGCACCCCAAAACTTAGTGGCTTAAAACAACAACAACGCTTGATTTCTTCTTCTTTTTTTCTTTTTAACATATGTCTCCTCCCTCTTGAACCTACCTCCCACCTCCCACCCCATCCCACCCCTCTAAAATCAGGTGCTCTGTGCTTGATTATTTCTCATGATCTGAGGGTTGGCAGCCCAGGTAGTTCTGCTGTACTTACTTGGGTCCCTTTATGGGGCTGCCCACAGTCATCTGATGGTTCATGCAGGGCCCATGATTGTTTAGGGTGTCAAAAGGGAGCCAATAGGAATTACAAGACCTTTTATGACCAAGTCTCTGGGGCTTACACAGTCTGACTTCTGTCACTTTTTACTGGTCAAGGCAAATCACTTATTTTACAAAATTATACGTGAAATGTCAATTCAAGGGTGTGAAGAAATAGACTTTGTCTCTTGATGAGAAGAGGTGACACATCACAGAGATGTAGATACAGCAAGTGTGAGTTCTTTTCTGTTTTTCAATATAACTCATTTTATTATGAGCCAAACTCATGAATGGAGAAGGCAATGGCACCGCACTCCAGTACTCTTGCCTGGAAAATCCAATGATGGAGGAGTCTGGTAGGCTGCAGTCCATGGGGTCACTAAGAGTCGGACCTGACTGACCGACTTCACTTTCACTTTTCACTTTCATGCCTTGGAGAAGGAAATGGCAACCCACTCCAGTGTTCTTGCCTGGAGAATCCCAGGGACGGGGAGCCTGGTGGGCTGCCGTCTATGGGGTCGCATGGAGTTGGACACGACTCAAGAGACTTAGCAGTAGCAGCAGCAAACTCATGAGTAAACTTTCATTATACCTTAGCTGTGTTGGGAGGCGCGGTGCAAAATAGCCTTGAAGGAGAAAGTCCTCGGGGAAATGACGAAGGGCCAGAAGTACCCAGGCATTGTGTACTGATTGCTGAAGAACATTTCCTGCCTTTGGCTATGCTCGGCGCCAAGATTTAACAATTAAACATAAAAGACGTTGCTCGAGAAAATGGGTCATAGATAAATACATGGGTTGTTAAGAATGCGTTGTTCCTTGAAGTATCTTTTACTGATTATATCTTAGTCTTGTACGTGTTCTGCTGGCTGTATGCTCTAAGCTCTTTGTTCCTTGCTCCTATAAAAAGGCTTGACTGCAGAAATAAACTTGTCAGTCCTTGCAGAGACTGTCCAAGTGTTGTTCTTTCAGGTTCGCCGTTTCCAAGTCCCGGGGAAAAATCCCCACAAGTAGCGCCACGAACAGGGACTTGAAGGAAGACTGAACAAAGTGGCGAGCCCTGCAGAAAGAGGTAAGCAGGATGGGACAACATAGCAGTAAGATTCCTTTCATTTCTATAATGCATCACTTTTTGAAACAAAATGGTGTTAATGTTTTAAGAGATCAGTTGAATGACTGCTATCATATTTTACTGGAACATAATCCGTGGTTCCCAGAGGAGGGGATGCTCTATCTAGACATATGGAAAAGGGTTAAGAATAATGTTTTGTGAGCATATCGGCAAGGTTACATGGTCATTCATACGGGCTGTCATAGAACAAATTGAAGGGCATAAAGTTGATTTGGAAGTAGAGACTATTCGGTCTTTACATGAATATGAGCTTAAGGAACAAGATATGCAAGGTGCTTTGAAATATAAGAATGTTATGCTCAATCAGACACAATCCCTGGAAAAACAGCTTGGAGATGTATGTATACAGGATATGTCAAAACTGAAACCACTTAGAGCAAAGGTCATTTCATTCAGCGAACAGCCCAAACCTGAGGTTTTTCTTTCTGCCCCGCCTGTAACAGCAATTGCTAACTTTGCTCGTACTAATCATTTCACTCCTCCTCGGGAGATGCCTGCTTGTGCTTTCGCTTTCCCAATACAGTTTGATCAGCTTGCCCAAGGCCAGAATGCTTGGGCTGGTCTAGATTTTGGTATGTTGTCCAGCTTTAAGAAAGCATGCACTCTGTATGGACCTACTTCTCCTTACTGTGTAGAACTCCTCAGAGGATGGGCTGATCATTGGATGCCATATGATTTTTTTCAAGTAGCAAAGATGGTTCTAAATCCTCAACAATTACTTCAATGGCAAATGTGGGTTAATGATGAGGCCCAACAAATGATGATTGACCAGCAATCTCATGGTAACCCTGCCAATTTGACCTATAAATACTTACTGGAACGGGAGCCATAGCTGATGTGACTGCACAATTAGCTAATCTTACCCCTCAGATGTTGCATTTCATTAAAGAAATTTCTTGCAGAGCATGGGCAAAGGTTAATAGTGTTAACTCTGATGGTTCATTTGTCAAAAGAGGAATATATCCAATTTATAGAAAAATTAAAAGATGCCATCAAAAAATCTATCAGAGATGAAACCTTACAAAATATTATTTTAAAAAAAATTGCCTTTGAAAATGCTAATGAGGAATGTCGATCTGTGCTCAGACCAATTCAAGAAACCGATTCTCTTATGGAGTATTTGAAAGCTTGTAGAGATATTGGATCTATGTCCTATAGAGCAAAATTAATGGCACTAGAAACTTTTAATGTGCAAAAGGCTGCTAATGCTAAATGTTTTAACTGCGGGAAGGCTGGCCATATGAAAAAACAATGCCACATGCCAATGCAGACAGCTAAAAATAATAATACTTCTAATAAAAAAAAGACCCCCGGGAGTTTGCCCAAAATGTAAAAGGGGATTCCATTGGTTGAATAAATGTTATCCAAATTCGATAAGGATGGAAATGCATTGACACCAGAGGCACAACAAAAACAACAGGGAAACTAATAAAGGGGCTATCCTCTAGCCCCACTACAAAAGGAGGACCCAACATTATGACACCGCAAGCAGCTACATCTAAGAGTGCTTGCATTGATATACCTAGTCCTTATGATATGGAATTAATAGAATTATATAATCCTCATAAAATCCCCACTGGATATTATGGTCTGATCCCACCTGGAACAGTTGGACTAATTTTGGGATGTAGCAGCTGTACAATGAAAGGTTTAGTAGTATTGACTGGAGTTGTGGATGAAGATTATGAAGGAGAGATACATGTCATAGTGAATGTCATAAAATTAGGAAATGTATATCTACAAAAAGGGGAACGCTTTGCACAATTATTACTTTTGCCGTATGTCAAACCAATGAGGGCATCTGATAAAATTAGGCAGGAAGGTTTTGGTAGCACCAATCTTACTGCTGCACTATCTACCTTATTAAAGGAACATCAAAAGCCTATGCTTACTCTAAAGATACGGGGAAAAAATTTCACAGGTATGTTGGATACAGGAGCCGACATTTCCATTATTAGAACTGAAGAATGGCCCCTTGAATGGGGTAAGACTATGGCTCCTTCCAGACTATTGGGGATAAATAAGGCTGATGCTACACAAACTTTCATCAGTACATCCTATTTATAAGCTTATGGTCCTAATCAAATTGTAGTTTATATCAAACCATATATTACCAATATCCCTATTAATTTATGGGGAAGAGATTTTCTCGAACAAAAGCCACAATTTCTCTAAATGAGCCTTTTTGGTGGGGGCCACTGAGTTAACACCACTGCCTCTTGAATGGGAATCTAATACCCCAGTATGGACACCTCAATGGCCCCTGACTAAAGAAAAGTTGGCAGCTCTCCCACAATTAGTAAATGAGCAATTACAGAAAAATCATATAGAGCCTTCATTTTCCCCATGGAATTCTCCTGTTTTTGTAATAAAAAAGAAATCAGGAAAATGGCGAATGTTGATAGATTTAAGAAATGCTAATAATACTATGATTCCTATGGGGCCATTACAACCTGGATTGCCCTCCCCTTCCATGGTACCAAAAGGCTAATCTGTAATTATTATTGATTTACAAGACTGATTTTTTACTATACCTTTGCATCCTAAAGATAGAAAACGTTTTGCTTTTTCAGTTACTTCTATGAATCGCATGGCTCCTGTTAAAAGATTTCAATTGAAGGTTTAACCTCAGGGAATGATGAACTCTCCTACCATTTGCCAATATCTCATATCTGTTTTATTACAACCCATCAGAGATAAATATCCTACTGCCTTCATAATTCATTATATGGATGACATACTCCTTTCCATGGAATCTGAACTCTGTTTACAACAGCTATGTGACAAAGTCACCACCACTCTTCAAAATCATGGCCTACTTGTTGCGCCAGATAAAATTCAATTGAAAGCACCCTTTAATTACTTGGGACATGTTATGGAAGAATCTAAGATAAAACCTCAAAAAACTCAAATCTCTGTGCATTCTCTATGCATGTTAAACGATTTTCAAAATTAATAGGAGATATTAATTGGCTTCGGTCATCTATTGGCATTCCCACCTATGCATTACAAAATTTATTTAAGATTTTAGAGGGACCTCCTGACCCTACTAGTCCTAGACAGCTAACAAAAAAAGCGAAAGAAGAATTAACATTTGTTGAAAAATACATTCAACAATCTTTCTCAACTCGGGTGGACCATACCCAACCAGTCTATTTATATATATTTCCCACCAAACATTCACCTACTGCAATCATAGCTCAAAACAGCCCAATAGAATGAGTATATCTACATACTAAACAGTCAAAGAAAATCGTATCATACATTGAGAAAATAGGACAGCTAATTGTATCAGGAAGGAGCTGTGTACAAACCTTAACCGGATTTGATCCATATGCAATACATGTCCCCTTGACAAAAAAGGAATTACAAATTGCCTTACAGTATAACACGACCATGCAAATAGCATTAAGTGATTTTCAGAACGTTATCTCATTCCATTTGCCGAAAAGAAAATTATGGGACTTTTTACAATTTACTAAATTTATAGTAACTAATATCATTGCCTCCCAGCCTATTTCAAATGTACCTACCTATTTCATTGATGGCAACAAGAAAGGCATAGCTGGGACTGTCGGCCCTGATATCAAAGAGAAATTACCTACTACCTATTCTTCAGTACAAAGAATTGAATTATATGCTTTATATGCTCTTTTGTCTCTTCAACCATTATCCTTCAATGTCTATACTGATTCCAAATACCTTGCTTCCCTTTTCCCCAGTTTTGTTACCGCTTTTTTGTACAACCTAGATGAAGAATTATATATTCTCTTTTCAAAGACTCAAGCCTTAATTCAATCATGTATGGAACCTTTCTTCATTGCACATATACGTGCTCATTCAGGTTTACCTGGCCCCCTGGCAGCAGGAAATGATGCTGTTGATAGGTTCATAGCTCCTGTCTTTACGTCTGCTATGGATGAACACGCTAATCTTCATACCAATGCTAAAAGATTGCACTCTAAATACCATATTCCCCTCACTGAAGCGAGACATATCATTAAGTTCTGTGATGTCTGCGCTCCTCTGCACTTACGTACCACAGTTTCAGGAGTTAATCCTTGTGGGCAACAGCCTAACTCCCTTTGGCAATCTGACTTCACTCATTGCTCCTTGGGAAAGTTCTCTTTGCTTTTTGTCTCAGTTGATACATTTTCAGGTTTTATATGGGCAGTGCCTGTCTCTTCAGAATCCAGCAAACACGCCATTTCCACACTTTTACTCACCTTCCCTGTTATGGGACTACCTTCGGTCTTAAAAACAGATAATGGGCCTGCATTTACCTCTCACTTGTTTCATTCATTTCTAATGGAATGGAATATAACACACATCACAGAGATACCCTATAACCCCCAGGATCAAAAAATTATCGAAAGAGCCCATTGTACTCTTAAAACTCATTTATTAAAACAGAAAGGGGGAATATGGAAGAGGAGATACACTTCTTATCCTATGAACCCTCAATTGTTATTACCTTTAACTCTTTATTCCTTAAATTTTTAAAATTTACTAAAAGATAGTTCTGATACTCGTGCAGACAGACATTTTGCAGAGGAAAACAGTAAGAAACCGTTAGAAGCCAACACACCAATATGGTATAAGCAGTTTAATCAATGGTTGCCAGGAATCTTACGACTCCTAGGCAGAGCTTACGGTCTCGTCATTGCAGATGGAGAAGAAATCTGGGTTCCACTTCACCATGTCCATTACTGAGAAGGACCCCAAGACCAGACTCCCCCGACAGGTGACACAGCTGACGCGAAAGGTCACGTCAATGACCATAGAGAAGCCGAAGAGAAAATGTCAACGTCTGAACCCCTACCGTAGGACCTGAGCAATGGCATGTGTGGAAGATTGCTGCTGCATTGGAGTGCTTTGCCAGTGTGTATGGGACTGCAAAAGCCTTAAAACCTCAAAACTATACCTTTTTATACGATAGTACAGGTTATATCCAATCTTGTGTGCACCTCCCGTACATGTTTATTGTAGGTAACTTCGACATAGATCTTTCTGCTAAGGTTGTTAACTGTATAACACATGCCTTGTATACGTGTTTAAACCATACTATTTCATATCATTATGTCAACATTGCAATAGTCAAGCAAAGATCTGAATTGTGGCTTCCTGTTAATCTCACAGAACCATGGACCGACTCTGTATTTCTCTGTTTTGCTCAAATATGGCTTAAGGAGGTCAAAGCGCAGAATAGGATGGATTATTGCTGGCATTCTTAGTCTAATATCTATTGTTACAGTAGGAACCCTATCTGGTATGGCACTACATAATTCTATACAGATGTCTCTACTCAAGACTCCGTGCCTCCTATGATGGAGTCCAACTAGCAGCTGCCGTGCTTAAACTAAAAACAAAAGGAGGATATGTTGGGAGGCACAGTGCAAAATAGCCTTGAAGGAGAAGGTCCTTGGGGAAATGGTGAAGGGCCAGAAGTACCCAGGCATTGTGTACTGATTGCTGAAGAACATTTCCTGCCTTTGGCTATGCTCGGCGCCAAGATTTAACAATTAAACATAAAAGACGTTGCTTGAGAAAATGGGTCATAGATAAATACATGGGTCATTAAGAATGCGTTGTTCTTTGAAGTATCTCTTACTGATTATATCTTAGTCTTGTACGTGTTCTGCTGGCCGTATGCTCTAAGCTCTTTGTTCCTTGCTCCTATAAAAAGGCTTGACTATAGAAATAAACTTGTCAGTCCTTGCAGAGACTGTCCAAGTGTTGTTCTTTCAGGTTGGCCGTTTCCAAGTCACAGGGAAAAATCCCCACAAGCTGCTTCATTTATTCCACAATAGTTTAACAGATGCTATTCAGAAAAAAATAGTTCTTGAGTAAGCATGACATTTTTTTGTCCTCAAATATATAGTCAGACAGTTTGGAAAAAATATGAGTAAAATTAACATTTATTATAAATCAAACATGTCTTTTATAATTGCCAGAGAAGAAACTCCAGAAAAAATATTATTCACCCATTGCTAGATTAAAAAAATCCAAACTAATCAGAAGAATGACATTTTAGCTATGAAAACATTTAAGACAATTAAGTTTCAAGTTTGTATTCTAAGTTTTTTACAAAGGATGAAATATAAATACAGATTTAAGATAGTAATTGCAATTACTATCACATGTGAATCCTCAGGAAGTGTGATTTCTTTGACTGTGTTACAATGATCTACCACAGTAGCCTTTGAGATTTCTTCCAGGATATATGTAGAATGCTTAATGGGCTTTCTTATATCATCCATAGCAATTGAGGCATTTGCTGGCCTTTAAATTTAAAAATATTCTGCTGCTGCTAAGTTGCTTCAGTTGTGTCTGACACTGTGCAACCCCATAGATGGCAGCCCACCAGGCTCCCCTGTCCCTGGGATTCTCCAGGCAAGAACACTGGAGTGGGTTGCCATTTCCTTCTTCTAGAGACAGGCAAATGAATCTCAATCAAATTTTCCTTTAGTGGAGAATATACAAATGGGTTTTTTTTTTTTTTCAATTTATCATTTCTTCTTTTTTAAAATTGTTGCTGTTCAATTATTAAGTCGTGTCCAACTCTTTGTGACTCCATGGACTACAGCATGCCAGGTCTCCATGTCCTTCACTATCTCCTGGAATTTGCTCAAACTCATGTCCATTGAGCTCATGATGCCACCAGAAAAAAAAATTAAATTGAAGTGGTAGTTGAGTACTGGAGTGAGTTGCCATTGCCTTCTCCAATCTTTTATTAGTTTCAGGCATAGTGTACAACAGAGTGATTCAATCTTTTTGCAGATTATACTCTATTAAAAGTTACCACAAAATAATAGCTATATTTCCCTGTGTTGTACAAAATATCCTTGCTGCTTATCTATTTCATACAGTGTAGTTTTATCTCTTAATCCATTCAGTTCAGTTCAGTCACTCAGTCGTGTCCGACTCTTTGCGATCCCATGAATCGCAGCACGCCAGGCCTCCCTGTCCATCACCAACTCCCGGAGTTCACTCAGACTCACGTCCATCAAGTCAGTGATGCCATCCAGCCATCTCATCCTCTGTCGTCCCCTTCTCCTGCCCCCATTCCCTCCCAGCATCAGAGTCTTTTCCAATGAGTCAACTCTTTGCATGAGGTGGTCAAAGTACTGGAGTTTCAGCTTTAGCATCATTCCTTCCAAAGAAATCCCAGGGTTGATCTCCTTTAAATTGGACTGGTTGGATCTCCTTGCAGTCCAAGGGACTCTCAAGAGTCTTCTCCAACACCACAGTTCAAAAGCATCAATTCTTCGACGCTCAGCCTTCTTCACAGTCCAACTCTCACATCCATACATGACCACAGGAAAAACCATAGCCTTGACTAGATGAACCTTTGTTGGCAAAGTAATGTCTCTGCTTTTGAATATGCTGTCTAGGTTGGTCATAACTTTCCTTCCAAGGAGTAAGCGTCTTTTAATTTCATGGCTGCAGTCACCATCTGCAGTGATTTTGGAGCCCAGAAAAATAAAGTCTGACACTGTTTCCACTGTTTTCCCATCTATTTCCCATGAAGTGATGAGACCGGATGCCATGATCTTCGTTTTCTGAATGTTGAGCTTTAAGCCAAACTTTTCACTCTCCTCTTTCACTTTCATCAAGAGGCTTTTGAGTTCCTCTTCACTTTCTGCCACAAGGGTGTTGTCATCTGCATATCTGAGGTTATTGATATTTCTCCCGGCAATCTTGATTCCAGCTTGTGTTTCTTCCAGTCCAGCGTTTCTCATGATGTACTCTGCATATAAGTTAAACAAGCAGGGTGACAATATACAGCCTTGACATACTCCTTTTCCTATTTGGAACCAGTCTGCTGTTCCATGTCCAGTTCTAACTGTTGCTTCCTGACCTGCATACAGATTTCTCAAGAGGGAGGTCAGGTGGTCTGGTATTCCCATCTCTTCCAGAATTTTCCACAGTTTATTGTGATCCACACAGCCAAAGGCTTTGGCATAGTCAATAAAGCAGAAATAGATGTTTTTCTGGAACTCTCTTGCTTTTTCGATGATCCAGCAGATGTTGGCAATTTGATCTCTGGTTCCTCTGCCTTACCCCTATCTTAATTTCCTATATCTGTGATTCAGTTTCTGTTTTCAATTTACCCATTTCTTTTCTCCAGAAATATATCACTGCTGCAGATGCTGCTTTTGAGTCCAAAGTCTGGGGTTCCCTTGCAGTCCTGAAATTGCGGTTTTCTGCTCACTGTCTTTCAATGTTCCCAGGCACTCATATAGGGAAACCAACTCCCAGTTGTTCAAACATTAGATGAAAATTATTAAAGTTTGGTCACATTGGCCATTACAGGGAGTCTTGTGTTTCAAAGAAAAAAGAAATAGTCCAATCAGGGGGAAAATCCTTGCCCCTAATCTCAGGAAAAAATACTTAAACAGAGTGTCCTAGGATTTCTAGTAAATCACACATTTATCCCACACTTTAAGGCAGTGGGGCCTTTGTCTTGAGAAAAGGCTGTCACCTAAACCTGTATCTTTTGTTCTCCTTTAAGTTCTATTTTGGGCTTCCCAGATGGCTCAGTGGTAAAGAATCCGCCTACCAGTGTAGAAGATGTGTTCGATCCCTGGGTTGGGAGATCCCCTGGAGGAGGAAATGGTGATCCACACCAGTATTCTTGCCTAGAGAATCCCATGGACAAAGGAGTCTGGTGGGCTACAGTCCATGGGGTTACAAAAGAGTTGGACACAACTTAGTGACTAAAGAACAACAGCAACAAATTCTATTAATATTCCAGTAAAAGTTTCCTAGCAGTTTGGGAACACTCACACCTCCTTCCTGCTGGGCAACTTAAATGCAAATGTAACAAAGAAAGAAATTATTTGTCTCAAGTTGAATAAATGTGTATCTAACTTGATAGCATCTTCAAATAATTTTGAAAAAATTCAAGAGGACAGAGCTTAGATCACTTTTCCTCTAAACTTGACTCCACAGGCTTCATCGGTTCAAAATATTTATGTGCTGATGCCACTAACAACATCTGGGAACCACCACTGTGCAGAAAAAACTATGATTGCCACCACTGTTATATATCTGAAGTCCTCTTACGTGCCGATGGTTCTGAAAGCCAAAGTAATTTCAAGTTCTTTGGACCAGGTTAAGGTAAGCGCAAGTCAGACCAGCTCCAAAACTCACAGAGGAAAACTCATTTTGGAATCATCATCTTCTGCTTTTCAATCCTTCCCAGTTTAATCAACCAGTTCAAGTCATCATAAGTTAAATGAGAACCAGTTAATCTCAGTCTCTTTATTTGAATAAATGATCCAAACATAAGAAGAAAACATCACATGTATATGATTCAGTAAGAGGAAGACAAAACCATTAGAGGGAATCCAGACCGTTTGCTAGTGCCAACCCCGAATCAACAGCAGATGGCGCCAGAGGACCTTAGTAGGAGCCAATCGCTTTGCTACCTCCAAGATTACCTTTTATTTCCCACACCATTTACCCAGGATTTCTAGGGAAGGAGTCATGGTTCAGACCATAGATTCTGGAGTCAGACTGCCTGGCTTCACAATATCGCATTTGCTCGCTGGGTGACCTCGGACGAGTCTTGAACTTGATTTTCCTCGTTGTAGAATAGGGATGTTAAAAGCTCTATCTTGCAGGATTGCTGTGAAGATTATGTGAATTCTTACATATAATCACAGGCAATGGCTTCTTGTACACAATAATCTTTCAAAGTGTTATTTGTTAGTGGACACACAATATAAAAAGAAGTTCTGTTGTGAGAGCAAAAGCATAATATTTAGGAGGGTGAGAAAAAGGGTAAATTTTGTGGAGGATTGAAATTAAGTTGCTATCTGAATAAAATTAACTGTCAGTTCTCTCTGTAAAGTGTCTTTTGTAAGCTTCTTGAAAACCAAAAAGTAAAAACCTACAGTAGACACACAAAAGGTAGAGAGAAGGACATCAAAGCACACCGTCATCCAAAATTATCAGTTCACAAAGGAAGATCACAAGTAAGGAAGAAGCAAGGAACTAAAATGTGGGGGCAAGAAAACAATAGGATGGCATTAGTAATTCCTTATCTATCAGTAATTATTTTAAATGTAAATGGATTCAATCCTCCAATCAAAATAGAGTGGCTGAATGAATAAAACAACAAAGCCCAGCTATATGTTGCTACAAGAGAGTCACTTCACTTTTAAGGATACTGAAACGAGATGCCAGTCCAGGTTCGATGCACGATACTGGATGCTTGGGGCTAGTGCACTGGGACGACCCAGAGGGATGGTGTGGGGAGGGAGGAGGGAGGAGGGTTCAGGATGGGGAACACATGTATACCTGTGGTGGATTCATTTTGATATTTGGCAAAACTAATACAATTATGTAAAGTTTAAAAATAAAATAAAAAAAGGATACACATAGGCTCATTAAATAGATGGAAAATTATATTCCATGAAAATAGAAACGAAAAGAGAGCCGAGGTCCTATACTTATATCAGACAAAATAGACCTTAATTCAAAAGCTGTAAAAAGAGACAAAGATGGCTATTATATTAGAATAAAGGATTCAATTTATCAAGGATAAGCAATCATCATTATATATATACATCCAACATCAGAACATTTAAATATAAAAGCAAGTACTAACATCTCTAAAAGGAGAAATAGATTACACTACAGTCAGGAGGCTAAGAATAGTCAGTGGGGAAAGGATAGTCTTTTCAACAGAAAGTATTGGGAAAATGGATAACCATGTGCAAAAGAATAAAATTGCATCCCTATCTTACTCAACACATGCACACCGACTTGAAATGTATTAGTATTAAAGACTGAAATGTAAGATCTGAATCTATAAAACCCTAAAAGAAAACATAGAGGAAAACACCATAATGTTGGTTTTAACAATGATTTTCTGGAAATGACACCAAAAGCAAAAATCAAGTGGAACTACTTCCAGCTAAAAAGCTTCTGCTTTTAAATGAAAACGAAAAGGCAGCCTGTGGAAAGGAGGAATATATTTTCAGACCATATATTTGACAACAGGTTATTATCCAAAATACATGAGGAGCTAATATGATTGCATGGCAAAATAGTAAATAACCCGATTAAAAGATCTGAATAGACATTTTTTCCCCCAGAAAAAGACGTACAAATAGCCAAGAGATACACAAAAGGATGCTCAACATCACTAATCATCAGGGAAATATACATTAAATCACAGTGAGATATCATCTCACATTGTCAGAATACCTGTCATCAAAAAATTAGGAGGTAAGTGTTGGTGAGAATTTGGAGACAAGGGACCCACCCCTTAGGCACTTTTGGTGAAAAAGTAAACTGTTGCAGCCACTATGGAAAATGGTTTGGAGGTTCCTCAAAAAATAAAAGCAGAATTATCATATAATTCAGCAATCTCACTTCTGGATATATATTCAAAGGAAATGAAATTATTATTTTGCAGAGGTATTTGCAACTCCATGTTCATTGCAGCATAGTTCATAATAGGCAAGACAGGGAAACAACTTGCATGTACATCACTGGAAGAATTTTAAGGACAATATATACATGTACATATATACATATGTGTATACATACACACAGAGTGGAATATTATGCAGCCATAGAAAAGGAAATCTTGCCATTTGAGACAACGTGGTGGGACCTTGAGGGCATTATGCTAATGTAATAAGTCAGATCAAGAAATAAAAATAGCTTTTTTTTTTCCACCTGTCCTCTGCTGGCTATACTTCTGCTCCCCAGGTTGTTCTGGCATCTGGGCCCTGGTCACTCAGTACTTTCCACCATACCCAGCAACTCGCTCCACATCTTGAATCTCTCCGAGGCTCGGAGCATCTTGGCAGTGCGTCTTCGTGATGCCACCTCAGCCGAGGCCTGCAGCGTGCAGTGAGTCAGTGCAGACCCAACCCCGAGTCCCTGCAGCTCCGTTGGGGCCACCGTCTCGGGTTGCCCCACACAGTGCTGGGTGGCCGCCATGGGCCGTTGGTACTGCAGGCTGCTCCTGATGCTGCTGTTCCTGGTGCCAGGCTCTGGCAGCGCCTGCGAGAGCACCTTCGAGCTGCCTGACAATGCCAAGCAGTGTTTCCACGAGGACATCACACAGGGCACCAAGTGCACCCTCCAGTTCCAGGTAATTACTGGTGGTCACTGTGATGTAGATTGTCGACTAGAAGATCCTGTTGTATAAGGAGATGAAGAAACAGTATGATAATTATACCTTCACAGCCTCCAAAAATGGGACATACAAATTTTGCTTCAGCAAAGAATTTTCTACTTTCACACATAAAAATGTATATTTTGATTTTCAAGTTGGAGAAGATCCACCTTTGTTTCCTGGTGACAATCGAGTCAGGGCTCTTACCTAGATGCAATCTGTCTGTGTTTCAATTCATGAAGCTCTGAAATCTGTCATTGACTATCAGACTCACTTCTGATTGAGAGAAGCTCAAGGCCGAAGCAGCGCTGAGGATCTAAATACATGAGTGACCTACTGGTTAGTAAGAGAAGCCCTCATTCTTCTGGTGGTTAGCATAGGGCAGGTATTTCTTTTAAAAAGCTTTTTCTCAGATAAAAGAACCAGGACAACTTGTGTTGAATCTTAACTACATTTTGAGAATTGATTACATTGCCACTGTAATATTGCTGTCCTCTAATTAACTTTAGGTACAGAAGAAGTTAATATTGGCAACATTTTTAGAATCTTACTCATACACCTGTGGGGGTGGGGGGAGGGATGTACAATGCATATCCCCAAGCTGTGGAAAGGACACCTTTTTTTTATTTGTAAAGGTAGAAAAACTTTGGGGCTTATTTTGGGCTATTCAAAAATATTCAACACAATGATCTACATTTTTATGGGTTGTTACTATCTACTCTTTGCACACTAAACTTTAGTCATTTTGATACCTTTTAACTATTTAAAAGTACTTTTCTGGTAAGTTGTGGATATTTTCAAAGCCTTTAGTTTAATGTCAACATGTGTTGTGGAGGAAGAAAGTTAACTTTTAGTTGTTTATAGTAAATAAAGTTTTGTTTTTAAGAAAACCAAATGTGATTAACTGTAGCCAAAGCCCTAATCTGCACTGTTTAATTTTATGAGGAGACAAATCTATCATAGAAATGTTAGTTAATATTGATAAAATTTTAAACTGACACATCACGGTTTAATTTTTTTCTCAGTAGCTTGGAAAATGTCATTTTTGTTCTTTGGGTTTATTCTATGATCTATATAACCAGTTATGTTATTTTTTTTCTTTCATAAAGATATTCTGACCTCACAGGAGCAAGTATGTTTCAGTAACATAATAGAGTTTACACAAACCTTAAAAAAATCGGACTATTGTTAACAGGTAGAATAATTACAGAATAATTTAAGACACTACAATGGGGAGCAAAATGACATGAGAAAACTTTTAGTGAGTTATTAGCACATGTTACATTTTCAGTGCTTTTACAAAGAAAAAAGGTGATCTGTTTCATTGTAAACATTTGAATTGACTAGTTCTTGCTCTAATGTGGTTTTAAGGTCTGGAGTCATTCCCAGCTTAAATTGACAGTTGTTAATATGAAAGTTATGAAAGTAGTGGAGAAGGCAATGGCACCCCACTCCAGTACTCTTGCCTGGAAAATCCCATGGATGGAGGAGCCTGGTAGGCTGCAGTCCATGGGGTCGCTAAGAGTTGGATATGACTGAGCGACTTCACTTTCACTTTTCACTTTCATGCACTGGAGGAGGAAATGGCAACCCACTCCAGTGTTCTTGCCTGGAGAATCCCAGGGACAGCGGGGCCTGGTGGGCTGCCATCTATGGGGTCACACAGAGTGGGACACAACTGAAGTGACTTAGTAGTAGTAGTAATATGAAAGTAAAAGTGTAAAAGTGCCATACATTTTATTCTAGTGGGTGTGATGCACTGAGTAGTTAGTTTCTGTGGTTTTTTCTTTCTTTTTCTTTTTGTTGTTATTGTTTTTTTGTCTTGCACATGTAATTCATACAATTTCTGATTTAGCAGCCCTATGGCAGAAAGTGAAGAAGAACTGAAGAGCCTCTTGATGAAAGTGAAAGAGAAGAGTTAAAAATGTTGGCTTAAGCTCAACATTAGAAAACGAAAATCATGGCATCCGGTCCCATCACTTCATGGCAAATAGATGGGGAAACAGTGGAAACAGTGTCAGACTTTATTTTTCTGGGTTCCAAAATCACTGCGGATGGTGATTGCAGCCATGAAATTAAAAGACGCTTGCTCCTCGGAAGGAAAGTTATGACCAACCTAGACAGCATATTCAAAAGCAGAGACATTACTTTGCCAACAAAGGTCCGTCTAGTCAAGGCTATGGTTTTTCCAGTGGTCATGTATGGATGTGAGAGTTGGACTATAAAGAAAGCTGAGCTCCGAAGAATTGATGCTTTTGAACTGTGGTGTTGGAGAATACTCCTGAGAAGACTCCTTGGACTGCAAGGAGATCCAACCAGTCCATCCTAAAGGAGATCAGTCCTGGGTGTTCATTGGAGGGACTGATGTTGAAGCTGAAACTCCAATACTTTGGCCACCTGATGCAGAGAGCTGACTCATTTGCAAAGACCCTGATTCTGGGAAAGATTGACGGCAGGAGGAGAAGGGGATGACAGAGGATGAGATGGTTGGATGGCATCACCGACACAATGGAAATGGATTTGAGTGGACTCCAGGAGTTCGTGATGGACAGGGAGGCCCTGGCGTGCTGCGGCTCATGTGGTCACAGAGTCAGACATGACTGAGCGACTGAACTGAAGATGATTTAAAAATTTAGAATGTTGTGTGTGTTTTTCTTATTTGATAATCTTCATTGGGTTCATTGGGTTGTACTGCATTCAATGAGTATTAAACAATGCATTTTCTATACACCATAGGGTTTAGTCTGTATTTATATTTTATAACTTGTATAGATTGAGCTGACTGAAATAAGATTTTGCTCCAAGTATTCTAGGATAGAATACAAGATGATGAAAAATTGTGTTTAA
Source organism: Bos javanicus (assembly GCF_032452875.1). Lineage (NCBI taxonomy): Eukaryota > Metazoa > Chordata > Mammalia > Artiodactyla > Bovidae > Bos > Bos javanicus. The sequence goes on along the minus strand of NC_083872.1, from coordinate 103,603,240 downwards.
AGCTCTTATGCTGTTAAAAAAAAATTACTACTGCTTTTTCCATGTTTCTCTTCCCCACCTAAAAGTGATGAGTGCTGGCAATATGAATGGCATATTGTTAGGACTTTGGTATGTAGTACCACAGAATACTGATTGGACAGCAATTTTAGTCACTTACCACCAGGGACTAGAAGTTAGCTCTTAATTCTTAGTTGTCTTAAAATGCACATACACTTCTGCATGTAAGAGCAAGATGAATTCAGGTTGTCCTGCTTTCTAATTTAAAATGCTACAGTGTAGCAAAGGATGAACATATTTTCAACCCTTTAATTCTAAAATGTTTGAAGACCAAATAGCTACTCCTTCAACAATATTTATCAATGGATTAAGCACTGAAGTTTAAGATTTTGCAGATTTCTCTGTTGGGGTTCTTATATTGGAGTTGTCCTACAGCTTTTTAAGTGTCCCTCTATATTTAGATCGGCAAATTTTAAACAGTAATGTTAAAGTGATTAACCTGAGAGTATGGTAAATGTCCTTTTCTGGTTGTCTGCCTACTCTGTTGTGTTCAGATAGTTACACCACAATTAAGCAGAGTTGGGTATCATCAAAGTGCTGAGTTTGGCATAGATAATGCATTTATTTAATCTGTGCCTATCAAAACTTCATGATATTTAAAGACTATTACCACAAATAACCTGTGATGAAACTATTGAAGTATATTAAAAAGTTTTAAATCACCACTGTTACTTGTTGTAGAAAATAATACTGACTTAATCTAGTCTGTAACTTGTTAAAGTTTGATGGCTTGTCTATACTTAATAGGTATGTATATAAAAATTAGAAAATACATGTCTACCTGCATATGATTACTACGTAAACTTTTCCTTCTCCTATATAATTTGTAGCTCATCTTTTTTCTTTAATCCTTTTATAACTTGTTGCAACAGTTTGAATTTCTCAAATGTTTATATTTGGACACTTGGCTGAGAATACTTATTTAAACATCATTAGCTGTATATATTTTTAAAGTAGAATAAATAATGGGAAGGGACTTGATATGCAAGTTTATACTAAAATTCCAACTGTGTGAAGATACATTTAAAAATATTACTTTGCTAATAATCTAAACATTCTTTTTATTAAAGAAGCAGATGGTCTGGGGTTCACAGCTTTATTCCTGGTTTGATGATAATCAACTTTGAAAACACAGTGGACTGAAAAGCAATTTTATTCTTTTAAAGGTTTCCTTTAAATCTCTATACTATCCATTTTTGCTTCAGTTTGTAAATGTGTAACATTTTTTTGTTAAATAGGACAAAGCAGACCCTATGACTATTGTTTTCAAAAATTAAACAAATTTATATATATATATTTATTTAACTTATTTAACTTTTTATTTATTTAACTTATTTATTTAACCATTTAACTTATATGCAGAGTACATCATGAGAAATGCTGGACTGGAAGAAACACAAGCTGGAATCAAGATTGCCGGGAGAAATATCAATAACCTCAGATATGCAGATGACACCACCCTTATGGCAGAAAGTGAAGAGGAACTCAAAAGCCTCTTGATGAAGGTGAAAGTGGAGAGTGAAAATGTTGGCTTAAAGCTCAACATTCAGAAAACGAAGATCATGGCATCCAGTCCCATCACTTCATGGGAAATAGATGAGGAAACAGTGTCAGACTTTATTTTCTGGGCTCCAAAACCACTGCAAATGGTGACTGCAGCCATGAAATTAAAAGACGCTTACTCCTTGGAAGGAAAGTTATGACCAACCTAGATAGCATATTGAAAAGCAGAGACATTACTTTGCCAACAAAGGTCCGTCTAGTCAAGGCTATGGTTTTTCCTGTGGTCATGTATGAATGTGAGAGTTGGACTGTGAAGAAGGCTGAGCACCCAAGAACTGATGCTTTTGAAGTGTGGTGTTGGAGAGGACTCTTGAGAGTCCCTTGGACTGCAAGGAGATCCAACCAGTCCATTCTAAAGGAGATCAGCCCTGGGATTTCTTTGGAAGGAATGATGCTAAAGCTGAAAATCCAGTACTTTGGCCACCTCATGTGAAGAGTTGAATCATTGGAAAAGACTCTGATGCTGGGAGGAGTTGGGGGCAGGAGGAGAAGGGGACGACAGAGGATGAGATGGCTGGATGGCATCACTGGCTCGATGGACGTGAATCTGAGTGAACTCTGGGAGTTGGTGATGGACAGGGAGGCCTGGCGTGCTGCGATTCATGGGGTCGCAAGGAGTCAGACATGACTGAGCGACTGATCTGATCTGATATATATATATATATATATATATATATATATATATAAAGAAATAAAAATGCAGTATGATTGTTTTGCAGAAAGTTTTCACTTTTGTCTCAGGTTCAAAGGATTTTTTAGCAAAATAAGTCACTCATTCTATACAAATAAATTATATTTCTTAGAGAATTATCTAGCTTACTTTCAACATACTAACATTAAAAGAAAAGAGAAATAGAAGAGGACACATCACTAAATTGGGTTTTGACCAACATCCAGGCTTAAACAGCGCTGGGAAGTCCTCTGACACAGCACATCTGGGATCCTCACTGGGAAAAGGTCCTAGGCAGCCCATCTGTCCATTCCATGGGTGAGGCTTTGGACTGCTGTCTGTGGGTTCCTGCTTACAATCTCCAGGCTGCAAATGGTATCATGAGCCTGTGAGCAAAACTGCAGCTCTGCTATCATGTTAATTATTATTATTATTTTTTTACAATGCTGTTTGCTTTGGTCTGCAAATCTTGGAATGTAGTTAAGTCCCCAGTTGGCTAGATCCTCTCCAGGGGCTCAACAAACTCCGAGATCCACCCTCTGTCTATGGTGCCTCTCAGCCAGCAATGACAGCAGGCATGGCTGACACAGGAGTAGTTAGGGCAGGGTCAAGCAGGTTAGAAGCAAGGTCTGAGGCCTGCTCTGCTTTGCCTCTGAAGCCTAAACAAGACTATCTATTTAATTTCTCTCACTTATATGTGGGATCTAAAAAAGCCAAACTCATAGAAACAGAGACTGGATATTAGCTGACAGGAGCTGGGGTTGGGGGAAATGTGGAGATGTTGACAAATGGGTACCAACTTCCAGTTATAAGATGAATAAGTTCTGGGAATCTAATGGACTGCATGGTGACTATAGGTAACAATATGGTATTATATACTTGAAAGCTGCTGAGAGAGTAGATCTTAAAAGTTATCACTGTAAAATTAAAAAATGGTAATTATTGTATTGTATGTATGTGAAAATCGCTTGGTCATGTCCAACTCTCTGCAACCCATGGACTGTAGCCCGCCAGGCTCCTCTGCCCATGGGATTCTCTAGGCAAGAATAGTGCATGGGTTGCCATTTCCTCCTCCAGGGGATCTTCCTGACCCAGGCATCGAACCTGGGCTCCCACATTACAGGCAGATTCTTTACTGTCTGAGCCACCAGGGACATTTTGCAATATTTACATGTATCAAATGATCATGCTATGTATCTTAAATTTACAAATATGTTAATTATATGTCTAAAGAACTGGGAAAAAAAGAGTTCCTATTTTGTTTTACGATGGGGAAATGTTATATTGCAAGGAGCAGAAGCTTCTGGGTATTGAGAGCCTGGGTATGGAGGTTGTACTGGGCTAGTCATGCTGTTTAAGAGGGCTGAGGACCCCATAGATTCGGATGGTGACTATTAACATATAGTTAACGATATTAGCTCAGCAATATGTGAACCATGAACTTCCAGATGTTCAAGCTGGTTTTAGAAAAGGCAGAGGAACCAGACATCAAATTGCCAGCATCTGCTGGATCATGGAAAAAGCAAGAGAGTTCCAGAAGAACATCTATTTCTGCTTTATTGACTATGCCAAAGCCTTTGACTGTGTGGATCACAATAAACTCTAGAAAATTCTTCAAGAGATGGGAATACCAGACCACCTGACCTGCCTCTTGAGAAATTTGTATGCAAGTCAGGAAGCAACAGTTAGAACCGGACATGGAACAACAGACTGGTTCCAAATAGGAAAAGGAGTACGTCAAGGCTGTATATTGTCACCCTGTTTATTTAACTTATATGCAGAGTACATCATGAGAAATGTTGGACTGGAAGGAACACAAGCTGGAATCAAGATTGCTGGAAGAAATATCAATAACCTCAGTTATGCAGATGACACCACCTTTATGGCAGAAAGTGAAGAGGAACTAAAAAGCCTCTAAAGGTGAAAGTGGAGAGTGAAAAAGTTTGGCTTAAAGCTCAACATTCAGAAAACGAAGATCATGGCATCCAGTCCCATCACTTCATGGGAAATGGATGAGGAAACAGTGTCAGACTTTATTTTCTGGGCTCCAAAATCACTGCAGATGGTGACTGCAGCCATGAAATTAAAAGACGCTTACTCCTTGGAAGGAAAGTTATGACCAACCTAGATAGCATATTCAAAAGCAGAGACATTACTTTGCCAACAAAGGTCCATCTGGTCAAGGCTATGGTTTTTCCTGTGATCATGTATGGATGTGAGAGTTGGACTGTGAAGAAGGCTGAGTGCCCAAAGAATTGATGCTTTGAACTGTGGTGTTGGAGAACACTCTTCCAACACTCTTGAGAGTCCCTTGGACTGCAAGGAGATCCAACCAGTCCATTCTAAAGGAGATCAGCCCTGGGATTTCTTTGGAAGGAGTGATGCTAAAGCTGAAACTCCAGTACTTTGGCCACCTCATGCGAAGAGTTGACTCATTGGAAAAGACTCTGATGCTGGGAGGGATTGGGGGCAAGAGGAGAAGGGGACAACAGAGGATGAGATGGCTGGATGGCATCACTGACTCGATGGACGTGAGTCTGAGTGAACTCTGGGAGTTGGTGATGGACAGGGAGGCCTGGTGTGCTGCGATTCATGGGGTCGCAAAGAGTCGGACACGACTGAGCGACTGATCTGATCTGCTCTGATCTGGTAGTGTGATGGATGTTAACCACACTGGTGCTAAACATTTTGTAACATATGCATTCAGTAATCCCCACTTACCTGTAGTTTCCCTTTCTGGTGGTTCAGTTATCACCTGAAAATAGCAAATGGAAAATCCCATAAATAAATAAATTAATATGTTGCAAACTGTTCACTGTCCTGAGTAGGGTGATGAGATCTTGCACCTTCTTCCTTCCTCCAACCTGGTGTATGGATCAACCCTTTGTTCAGTGTATGCAGTTGTAGGTGCTACTCACCATTCATTGCTTAACAACCGTCTTCAGTTACCAAACTGACTGTCTGGACATTGCCGTGCTTGTGTTTAAATAACCCTTATGTTACTTAAGGGCTTCCATGATAGCTCAGTTGGTAAAGAATCCACCTGCACTGCAGGAGATTCCCGTTTGATTCCTGGGTTGGGAAGATCCACTGGAGAAGGGATAAGTCACCCACTCCAGTGTTCTTGGGCTTCCCTTGTGGCTCAGCTGGAAAAGAATATGCCTGCAATGAGGGAGACCTGCGTTTGATACCTGGGTTGGGAAGATCCCCTGGAAAAGGGAAAGGCTACCCATTCCAGTATTCTGGCCTGGAGAATCTCATGGGCTGTGTAAGTTGATGGGGTCGCAAAGAGTCGCATATGACTGAGTGACTTTCATTTTATGGTACTTATAATGGCCCCGCAGCACAAGAATAATGATGCTTGCAATTCAGATATTCTCTTACTGTGCCTAATTTGTAAATTAAACTTCATCACACATAGGTATTGGAGAAGGCAATGGCACCCCACTCCAGTACTCTTGCCTGGAAAATGCCATGGATGGAGGAGCCTGGTAGGCTGCAGTCCATGGGGTCGCAAAGCGTCGGACACAATTGAGCGACTTCACTTTCACTTTTCACTTTTCACTTTCATGCATTGGAGAAGGAAATGGCAACCCACTCCATTGTTCTTGCCTGGAGAATCCCAGGGAAATGGGGAGACTGGTGGGCTGCCGTCTATGGGGTCGCACAGAGTCGGACACGACTGAAGTGACTTAGCAGCAGTAGCAGCAGCACACATAGGTATGTATAGGAAAAAGCAGTTTGTAATAGGATTTGATACTGTCCATGGTGGCAGGTATTCTCTGGGGTCTTGGAATGTATCTTCTGAGAATAAGGGGAGACTGCTGTATATCAAATGATTATGTTGTACACATGAAATGAACATACTATTATATGTTAATTGTAGCTCAATTAAAATAAAAGGATTAGGGAATAGAGACAATGGCTGGAGGGGCATATATGGTCAGAGACCCTCTCTTCATGGGTGAGACAGAAGTCATTGAAGTACTGGAAGATGAAGTGTTGGCCTCCTCCTTAAAGTGTTACGATGGTAAATCTCCTTAGTATGGGGACCAGAGTGGATTACATCTGGAGAATCTCACCAGAAAATAATTCAGAAATCCTCAGGGCATCAGGAAATGGATTTAGTCCTAAGCCATGCAGGTTCCAGAAAGCTACAGGTTGGAGTCTTCACCCTAGCCTCCTCCAAACTGCCTCACTTTCTTCCAGTGAAGGACTCTTAGGACAGAGAGAAGTTCTTCACTATTAACCTGTGTTCCAGGGACTAAAGCACTCCATTTCTGTAACACACAGTTTATATTCTTCTTACTTCTCACTTGACACTTTTTCTACCATCCTCTAAATAATCTTGCGCTTTTGGTTTTGGTGAGGTTTCATACAGATGCTTCATTGGTTGTATTGTTTACCCAGCCTTCAGCCCATCGTCCTATGGTGGGAGGAGGCAGATTCAGTTTTAGCTGCAGTCTGCCCATATTGACCATACCATTCAGGCATCTGCCTTCCTTCTACGTGAGGAATACCACTTTCTTTAAAACATGTATTTTGTGTGATGCGAGGATTTCCATGGGCTTTCTCTTCTACTGTCTCTTATGGGAAAAATTCCTACAGTAATCATTCTGGTAAATTCATATAAAAATTCCTACAGGAATCATTCTGGTAAATTCATATAAAAGATGATTTTGGATTTCTAGTTGGATTCTATAATTCACTGTCTTCTGGGTTTCAATATCTTGATTCTTTCTTTGTCCTTGTAGCTCTTTGCCTCTGAAAAGTGATATTTAGCACTCATAATTCTTTGTGCTAAACCTCCCTGGCTGTTTCCACCAAACCCCACAAGTACCTTTCTGCTAAGAGTGTGGGTGGCATGGTGGCGTATTCTTGGTATTTTTACTGAATGTTTTGGTAAGCTAAGTTGGTTTCTTGTTACTATATACAAATATTACAGTTTATCAATTTTGGAAAAGTCCATATAGAAAAGCCTTACCAGCCACTCTATTTCCTAAAATTTGGAAAGTTATGCAAATTCATAGCCAAAAAGAACTCAAACTGGACTTTCCTGGTGGTACAGAGGATTAGAATTTGCCTGCCAATGCAGGTGCACAGGTTTTATCCCTGGTCTGGGGAGATTCCACATGCCGTGGATAACTGAGCCTGAGTGCCACAACTGCTGAAGCCTGGTGATCTAGGGCCTCTGCTCTTCAAAGTGAAGCCACTGTAATGAGAAACCTGTGTACCAGAATGAAGAGTTCTCACTTCAACTAGAGAAAGTGATCACATAGCAACAATGACCCAGCACAACCCCAAATAAATAAATTATAAAAAAGGGGATATGAGACTTCAAAACAAGTATCATTTTTTAAAAAAAAAAACCCAAACTTCCTGTGTTTGATCATGAACATCTGTGAAATCCAGAGACAATAGAGCCAATCAGTCAATTAATTAACTTATTATTAACTTCCCTATAAGGTTGCCTGTCTCTGCAGTCTTTACTTGGATGGATGCCTCAAAGCCCCTGTTTCCTGGCCCTCTCTCATACTTTGATTTCTTTCCTTCCCTTCTCACAGTTAAGGCTACATCCTGCTACATACCCTGAGTTAATGTAGTGACATGTGTGTGTATGAACATTTAATTTCATCTTTAATGACTAATTTCTTTCTGCTTTGGGAAAGCAGCAATAAGTTACAGATCAGGGAGGTCCAGACTTCTTGGGCCACTGAGTCTCCTGGGAAAATCCTAGCAATTTGTCAGGACTAATACGTCCTGTCTCTGTAGCCTGACCCTCCTGCTCCTCCTCTGACAGGTTGTGCAGAGCAGTTGAGCTGTCTGAGTTCTACAGCATCCTTTGAGATCAGATCCAGAGGGCTCTCCTCTCGTAAAGTGAAAGACTAATGAAGCTGTTTTCATTTTTATGCAAAAGAACTCTTCCTGCTCATCTTCTTCCTGATGTCATATAGACGAGGCTGCAGTACTTTTTTAATTGCAGTTTTTCTTCCTGTGATGTTCCTGCGTGGTTTTTACTTGAAAAGCAGCCAAATGATAAATCACATATAAATATCCTGTCTCCTCTATCAGATCTGATAAGACTTAATAAGAAGCCACATTGCCTCCACCTTCTGGTATATTGTGGTTTGTCTTGTATATCTTTCAAGCCTGAGATTTGCAGAATTGGTTGTTATGTTAGCAACAAACTGCTTGTTTTTGAACATTAAATTTGCCTTATTAATTGCTGAAATCCTATGTTTTAAAAAAAATAGTTATTTACTTATTTTTATTTTGGACTGTGCTGGGTCTTTGTTGTTGCACAGGCTTTTCTCTAGTTGCAGCGAGCAGGGCTACTCTCTCTCAGGCTTCTTATTGCAGTGGCTCCTCTTGTTGCAGAGCTCGGGCTGTGTGGCTTGTGGGCTTCAGTAGTTGCAGCTCATGGGCTCAGTGGTTACTGCTCACAGGCTCTAGAGCACAGGCTCAGTAGTTGTGGTACACGGGCTTAGCTGCTCCAAGGCATGTGGGATCAGGGGTAGAGCCTATGTTTCCTGCATTGGCAGGTGGATTCTTTACCACTGAGCCACCAGGGAAGCCCCTGAAATCTTGTATTTTTAAAGTGAAAATAGCAATAACCTAAGTAATGTCATAAAAATATTCCTTCTTATTTGAGGTAATTCCTTTTAAATGTCTAGCACAGTGCCGTTTAGTCTTTCAATAGACATTAATTGTGGTGGTGGTGGTTTAGTCGCTAAGTTGTGTCCAACTCTTGCGATCCTGTAGACTGTAGCCTGTCAGGCTCCTCTGTCCGTGGGATTCTCCAGGCAAGAATACTGGAGTGGGTTGCCATTTCCTTCTCCAGGGGATCTTCCTGACCCAGGAATTGAACCCAGGTCTCCTGCATTGCAGGCAGATGATTTACTAACTGAGCTATGAGGGAAGCCCCCCTGACATTAGTTGAGCATCTATTAAATTATAGACAGTGGCAACACAGAGCCAGTCTCCTCGAAATCTGGTTTGGGAGATTAAGTGGCACATAACAAAATGAGCTAAAAATTTCTGGGGAAGGAAAGAGACACTAGAGAGTCATACTCAGACTTTTCATGCTTCCACTTACAAGTGACACAGGTGACACCACCCACGTTTCATTGGCCAGAATGAATCACCGAGGACTAGAAAAATAACTATTTGATGAGTATTACTGTCTATGCCACATCCTTCAGTACAACTCTTGATAGCAGTGCTGTCAGTTTTTTCTTGCCTTGGAGAAGCTTCTGAGATACAGCTTTGTGCAGAAATTGAACGTGATCTGACCCTCCCTGAGTAGGATTTGAAAGCATTTTCTATGTGATTCCTTTGGCTGGTGTGTCTCTGACTCCTTTGGTAATAATTATCTTGCCGATTCTAGGTTCACACTCCCTGCTGAAATCAATTTTTCAGCAGACATCTTCACTGTTTATCCTTCCAAGATGGTGTCTGGGACAAGGGGGTTTCTTACTCTCCAGTGGCAGTGGGCAAGTGTCCTTGGTCTGCGTGCTCTCTGCTTAGAATCTGCTTGTTTTTGATTTAGTAGCTTTGATCTGGTCTGGTCTCTGGGCATCTGATTGCTGGACCTGTGGAGAAATGAATGAGGTCAATTCAGGGCCAAGCTCTTTGTTAGATGTTGCTGATCATAGACTGCAAAGGGCTGAACAAGGATGATGGGCTGGACCTCAGTCAGCTCGTGACCTTGCTCTTTCCTTCCTGCCTTTGTGATAAAGTGGTCTTTGGTAAAGGAGCCTTTACTAATCCTGGTACATCATGCAAGGAACACAGATGGTGAGGTGGGTCTCCAATAGTTTGGTATAATATCTCAATTAATTATTTCCTTTTAAAGTTACATAAACCATTTTGAAATCAAAACTATTTTGTAATTTAGTCACTGATTGGTCCTAAGGGAATGTTGCTCATGCAAGCATGCTTAATTATTAACTTCCAAAGGAAAGAGATTAACTTAGCATCTTAAACTTCCATTTTCTAATGTGCAAACTGGGAATAATACTGCTACATTACAATGTTGTTGTAACATATTGTACTGCCTTACAATCCATCAGGCCAGTTAAAGTTGTCCTAAGTCAAAGAACAGAATTCTCTCTGCTCTTTATTTCTGCACTTCTCAATACAGAAACTATTGAGCGAAATGTTTTTTATAACAAAATTTTCTTCCTGTTACAGTCATGTGTGGTTTGGATTGAAAATGTGACAAATGGTAAATATATCAACATCCTGCCCTCTTGGCCATATCTGATTAAGACCAGAACATGAGACTTCACAGTCTTCACCTGTCAGTGAGCTCTGGTTTGTCAACTGTGTATTTGGATACACAGATATGTGCTGCATCTATATGGTTTTAGAACTGGCTGTCTCAGCACTGCTCTGAGAATGGAGTTACCTTTGTTTCTGGCTATTGGAATTTACTGCATTCATTGCAAAATGTCAAAGTTGTAGTGAACTGTACATCACTTGTACCATTTAATAGTATTGGAATGTCATTACAACAAATGATGTAAATCGCATTGTGCTATTAAGCCCTCACAACAAGTTGAATTATGTTTTCAAAACAATTCTTTTTGATAGGGATGATTTGTGTAAAACACTTCTCAGTACCATTCATTCATTTATTCAACAGACATCGTTTCGCATTTTAAATTATCCAGGCACTGGGGATATGGGGTTGAATTAGACATAGAACTTTTACCAAGTATATTCCAGCTTATAAAGCAAAATGAGCAAGTACACAACTTAATTCATGACAGTGCACAGATGGCAAGATAGTTTCATGAGCAGTACAATGGTGGCACAGGCTTCCAGGGTGGCTCAGTGGTAAAGAATCCACCTGTAATACTGGGAAACATGGGTTTGATCCCTGGATCTGGAAGATCCCCTGGAGGAGGAAATGGCGACCCACTCCAGTATTCTTGCCTGGAGAATTCCATGGACAGAGGAGCCTGGTGGGCTACAGTCCATGGGGTTGCAAAGTGACTGAGTGACTAATGCTTTCACTTTCACTTTTCTGTCTGGGGCAGTTCCTTTAACTTATATTTTGTATCTTCTTTAGGTATGCTTTATAGTACAGTTGTGTTCAGAATCCTACCAAATCAAACCCTCAATATACAAAGGGGGAAAATGTGAAGTTTAGAAATGCCTCGTCTTTCTAAATTATGTATTTTCTTCTTGGGACTTCAAAATCGTATATTGGAGGGCTAGAGTTGAATGATGACTCCTACTTTCTCTTTATTTCCTGTAACAATCTCTTTCTCTCCCTGAAACCTCATTTGGTGACAATCTGAAATGTAATAAAAGGAAGGGGATTTAGCATGTATAAAAAGCCCCTTATATACACATATTGTGTCTCTGTATCTATGTATGAATATATTCATCTATCACCATCAATCCATCCTTGAATCTACCTAATCAATTTATTTAGTATCTATATTTCTATTGTAATTTATTTCTTTATAGTTCAAACAATGAAAATCCAATGTCTTCATCAACAGACCATTCTAAGATGTTTAAATATGAAAATAATATTGTGATCGTTTAAAAAACACCATGGACTTAGATTTTACTTGACCCTACCTTCTAGGAATTTGTCATTCCCAGCTCTGCCGCCTTGTGGTATTCCTGTAAACTGCACGCTTACAAAGTGGAACCTGATAGCGATTGATATTAGCTGAGCAAGGTAATGCTCAAAATCCTTCAAGCTAGGATTCAACAGTACGTGAACTGAGAACTTCTAAATGTACAAGGTGGATTTAGAAAAGGCAGAGGAACCAGAGATAAAATTGCCAACATCCATTGGATCATAGAAAAAGCAAAGGAATAAAAAAAAATCTACTTCTGCTTCATTGACAATGCTAAAACCTTTGTGTGAATCACAACAAACTGTGGAAAATTTTTAAAAAGAGATAGGAATACCAGACCACCTTACTTGTCTCCTGAGAAACCTGTATGCAGGACAAGAAGCAACAGTTAGAATTGGACACGGAACAATGGACCGGTTCCAAATTGGGATAGGAGTACATCAAGGCTATATATTGTCACCCTGCTTATTTAATGTATAAACAGAGTACATTATGAGAAATGCCAGGCTGGATGAATCACAAGCTGGAATCAAGATTGCTGGGAGAAATATCAACAACCTCAGATATGCAGATGATACCACTCTAAAGGCAGAAAGCGAAGAGGAACTAAAGAGCTTCTTATGAAAGTGAAAGAGGAGAGTGAAAAAGCTGGCTTAAAACTCAACATTCAAAAAGCTAAGATCATGGCATCTGGTGTCATAACTTCATGGTAAATATATGGGGAAAAAGTGGAAACAGTGACAGATTTTATTTTCTTGGGCTCCAAAATCATTGTGGATGGTGACTGCAGCCACAAAATTTAAAGATGCTTGCTTCTTTGAAGAAAAGCTATGACAAACCTAGACAGTGTGCTAAAAAGCAGAGACATCATTTTGCTGACAAAGGTCTGTATAGTCAAAGCTATAGTTTTTCCAATAGTCATGTATAGATATGAGAGTTGGACCATAAAGAAGGCTGAGCTTTGAAGAACTGATGCTTTTGAATTGTGCTGGAGAAGACTCTTAAGAGTCCCTTGGACAGTAAGGTGATCAAATCAGTCAATCCAAAAGGAGATCAATCCTGAATATTCATTGGAAGGACTGATGCTGAAGCTGAAGCTCCAATGCTTTGGCACCTGATGTGAAGAGCTGACACATTGAAAAAGACCCTAATGCTGGGAAAGACTGAGGGCAGAAGGAGAAGAGGGTGGTAGAGGATGAGATAGTTGGATAGCATCACTGATTCAATGGACATGAATTTGAGCAAACTCTGGGAGATAGTGAAGGACAGGGAAACCTGGCATGCTGCAGTCCATGGGGTTGCAAAGAGTTGGACATGACCTAGCTACTGATCAATATCCATGTAAGAAGCTGAAACCTTCATGTGTTGGGCAAGTGCACTGATATAGTGAGTGGACTATGATTTGACCTTGGACTTCTGTTGTAAAAGTTAATTTTTAAGTATTCGGAACTCAGAAGGCTAGCGCCCACCAAGGACTATGTAGAGAACTATGTATAGACTGTACAGAATGTCTACTTGAGTGGAGGGCCAGCAGTGAGCCCTGGAAAATGTCAGGGGTACAGATTGAAAGGAGCCATCAACACAGACGTCTCCTCTGCCTGGAATACTCCAACCCCGCCACTCCTGGGAGAGACAGTAACCTGGACCTGGAGTGGAGTGAAAGAGAGAGGTTTATTTTTTCCTTTTCCTTTTTCAAGAAGGTTGAATGATTCATAAGAGAACAGATAGACTTCCGGGTGCTATATGGCAATATGGTAAAAAATGTAATATTTCTGAAAAATAATTAATTCCTATTCTGCAAATATTGTAATTCCTGTTCTTAGTATCAGTTACAAGTAAATAGTCTGAAATGTGAACAAAAGTTATGTTAAACAATTTTTATGGTAACAGGGCATGCATGTTAAGTCACTTCAGTTGTGTCCGATTCTATGTGACTGTGTGGACCATAGCCCACCAGGCTTCTGTCCATGGGATTCTCCAGGCAAGAATACTGGAGTGGATTTCCATGTCCTCCTCCAGGGGATCTTCCTGACCCAGGGATTGAACCCATGTCTCTTGAGTCTCCTGTATTGGTTGGTGAGTTGTTTACCATTAGATTAATTACATAAAAATGAAGATACGGAATTTTCCTTTCCATCTTCCTTCATATCCTTATTCATTTCTTCCTTTTTCTCTCTGATAATGATTGATAAATTATTACTATTAATGAAGCTAACTATTAACAAAGTAAATCCTTACATATGAACCTTCAGATTGTGAACTTTAAAGATATGGACATGCATCCCCATGTCCGAACACGTAAGGTTGTTCACCTGTGTGTTGTACATTGTCAGGTGCCTGCATCCTTGACAAGGGGTTGTGCTTTTGTGTCCTTTATTGTACCTGTGTAGAGTATAGGCTTCCCTGGTGATTAATGGTAAAGAGTCTGCCTGACAATCCAGGAGACACATGAGACGAAGTTACCATCTCTGCGTCAGGAAGATCACCTGAAGGAGGAAATGGGACCCACTTCAGTATTCTTGCCTGGAGAATCCCATGGACCAAGGAGCCTGGAGGGTTAAAGTCCATGCAGTCTTTAAAGAGTTGGATATGACTGAGCACACATGTACGTGATCCAGGACCCAGTCTCCAGATCATTTTGAGAAGGAGGGAAAGACCAACAGTTTCATCCCCTCAACTTGATGGTTTCCATCTCACCCTCTCCGCACTCACCTGTGAATTCCCACACATTTTTTTTCTGCTGGCCTGATAATTATTCTTGAGTTTCAAGCCTTCTTGGAGTTCTCTGCTTCCACCCAGAGCTCAGTCCCAGGGAATATCAGTGCCTGATTCCACCAGAGATAGTCTACACAGGTCAACCAATCCCACACCCTGACCCTACCAGATCTCATAGTTTGTGGGGATCAGCCAGGATGATCAGGGGAGAGAGAATCACTCATGCTTTTTAATGCGACTTTTCTACACCACCCCGGTCATGGCATCTGGTTCTCAGGGACCACGGAAGCAGGAGGTCAAAGGACCATGTTGCTCATATAAGGAGATGTTGAAGATGCAGAAGCTCATTGGTGTCTGAGCTGCAGAAAGTGGCAGATGCAGCCTCCGATAGTGCCTGAAATGGTGAGAGGTGTCGCTATTGGCTCTTGGGAGGGAGGGTGTAAGGGGTGGTCTATATAGACCCCAGTCGGCACCCTGACACCTCCTCACAGGCTGATCCTGCAGCTGGGACTGTGACCTTGAGGACCTGGGGTCAGGATGGCTCTGGGCAGACACCTCTCCCTGTGGGGACTCTGTGTCCTCCTCCTTGGCACCGTGGTGGGTGGTCAAGGTAAGAGCTGCCCCTCCGTCCTGTTTCGCAGCAGGGAGTAGATGCCTTGGTGAAGGGAAAGGTGTCTGGAGTTCTGGAGCCCAGCCTCACTGTTTTTGACCAAAAAGGAGCCATGGTGACTGTGAATACTGGTTCCTCTCCTGTGCGGGGTCCACTGGTCATAGCAGCAGATTTTACAGAGCAGTGAGGTTTTATCTGGACCGAGCTGGGTCAGCCTGAGTCTCTCCACTGTCTCCCTTGTTCTCAGGGAGCTTCTAGGGTCCCATTGGCTTCCAGTGTGCGGAAGTTCCAGCGACTGACCCAGCTGGGACTCTGGGCTGTTCCCACACGCTCCACATGCCTGGTGTGTGAGCACTGACTCTAGATCCCCGTGTTTCCTGTGTCTGTGCTCCTGTAGGCTCTGTGCTTGTGTGCATGCATGTGTGTGTGTGTGTGCGTGTGTGTGTGTGTGTGTGTGTGTGAGAGAGAGAGAGAGAGAGAGAGAGAGAGAGAGAGAGAGAGTATGTGAGTGAGGAGTGTGTGAGGGTGAGTGAGGAATGTGTGAGGGTGAGTGTGTGTGTGTGTGTGTGTGTAAGGGGGGTGGAGACTGTGTGAGAGGAACTGGGCTGCTGAGCAGGGACTGTGTCCATTGGTCTGTGAAGCACACAGGGTCCCACAGGGCTGGGGGTCATGGCTGCTACATGTAACCAGATCAGAGATACTTTGCACCTGTCTGCCTCTCTCTGGCTCCTCTCCCCTACCCCCTGGGCTCTCTTCTGCTTGTTGACATGTCTGCCCAACACTGGGCTCTGTGACAGACTCTGCCTGCTGGCCTCGCCTGTCTCCACCAGGTGTCCATTATGGAGCAGAGAAGCCCACAGCCAGGAGAGGGGACCTCTTGTCTGTAGAGATCAGTTAATGTGCAGCCCCAGGTGTATAAATTCCTGAGTCCCTGCCCTAGTCCCTCTGACATTTCCTGATGTGCTGGGGGCCTGGGATGGTCCTTACCTCTCCCAGGATCTGCTGAGACTCTATAGGGAGCTCTTTCTCTCTCATGCCCTCTCCTGTCCCTCCCTGGAGCTGGTTTCCCTGAGTGAGAGGATGGCGGGGGTCAGGGATGAGGCTGTGGAGAATCTGGTCTCCAGCCTGGAGAAGGTGGCTCTCTCAGATGTGGGTGCTGGTCTGCTGAGACTCAGTGCCACCCTGTCTTGTCTCAGAGCTCGCTGTTGTCCCCTAGACCTCAGCCTCCAGTCCACAGCTGTCCTCAGGAAGCCCCCTCTCTTCTTGTATCTGCTCCTTGAGTGCTGAGCAGATGCTCAACAGTCTTCTTCTGAGGGCTTCTGGTGGGCAGAGGTGGGTTTGGTTTCATGAGGAGGAAGATAATGGATGTTCTGACACAAGCTCCCTGCTCTTACTAGGCAAACTGTAGACCATTTCCTCAGTAGCTTTTTAAGAAGCAAGAGTGTTTCACCAAAGCAAGCACTCTTTTCATTTTCTTTGCAACAATACCATTTAGAGTTATCCTACTAAAATTTTAGACTTCTGTTTCATACAACATTGGACTTTCTCCTTTTAATATGATAGTCTTGGCTTTTCTGAGCATCTGATGATTTCTGAGCTGGGCACACATTATAGGTGTCTTCAGCCTTGAAATTCATGTTGGACGTAGGCATAAAATTATCCTGCAGATGCAATTTATGTCATTAGACACAAAAGCTTAGACCCTCAGTATTAAATAATTTAGTATTAATATATATTATTTTGTAACGTGTTTCTATAATCAGTAATATATTTTGGACATTTTTCTATATCATTACCTATTCTTTTACACACTAAAATATTTTATTGCAGAATTAAAAAATACAGGATATCATAGAAATACTATTGAAATTTTTAATTGCCTCCAGTTAATTCATTATATGACTGAAAGGCAATATACTTACCTAACCATCTCTATTGGAAATTTAGTTGTTTTCAATGTTTTTGCCATTATGAAAAAAGTTGCTCTGTACTTCTTTACATTTAAGTAAGGACCATCCATAATTGTTTCTCTTAATCATATACTAAAAGTGGAGTTTTGATTTGCATTTCTCTAATAATGAGCGATGTTGAGCATCTTTTCACATGTTTATTAGCCATCTGTACATCTTCTTTGGAGAAATGTCTCTTTAAGTCTTCTGCCCACTATTTTTTTTTTATTTTTAAACTTTACAATATTGTATTGGTTTTGCCAAATATCGAAATGAATCTGCCACAGGTATACATGTGTTCCCCATCCTGAACCCTCCTCCCTCCTCCCTCCCCATACCATCCCTCTGGGTCGTCCCAGTGCACTAGCCCCAAGCATCCGGTATCGTGCATCGAACCTGGACTGGTGACTCGTTTCATACATGATATTATACATGTTTCAATGCCATTCTCCCAAATCATCCCACCCTCTCCCTCTCCCACAGAGTCCATAAGACTGTTCTATACATCAGTGTCTCTTTTGCTGTCTCATATACAAGGTTATTGTTACCATCTTTCTAAATTCCATATATATGCGTTAGTGTACTGTATTGGTGTTTTTCTTTCTGGCTTACTTCACTCTGTATAATAGGCTCCAGTTTCATCCATCTCATTAGAACTGATTCAAATGTATTCTTTTTAATGGCTGAGTAATACTCCATTGTGTATACGTACCATAGCTTTCTTATCCATTCATCTGCTGATGGACATCTAGGTTGCTTCCACATCCTGGCTGTTATAAATATTGCTGCGATGAACATTGGGGTACACGTGTCTCTTTCCCTTCTGGTTTCCTCAGTGTGTATGCCCAGCAGTGGAATTGCTGGGTCATAAGGCAGTTCTATTTCCAGTTTTTTAAGGAGTCTCCACACTGTTCTCCATAGTGGCTGTACTAGTTTGCATTCCCACCAACAGTGTAAGAGGGTTTCCTTTTCTCCACACCCTCTGCAGCATTTATTGCTTGTAGACTTTTGGATCGCAGCCATTCTGACTGGCGTGAAATGGTACCTCATAGTGGTTTTGATTTGCATTTCTCTGATAATGAGTGATGTTGAGCATCTTTTCATGTGTTTGTTAGCCATCTGTATGTCTTCTTTGGAGAAATGTCTATTTAGTTCTTTGGCCCATTTTTTGATTGGGTCATTTATTTTTCTGGAGTTGAGCTGTAGGAGTTGCTTGTACATTTTTGAGATTAGTTGTTTGTCAGTTGCTTCATTTGCTATTATTTTCTCCCATTCTGAAGGCTGTCTTTTCACCTTGCTTATAGTTTTCTTGGTTGTGCAGAAGCTTTTAAGTTTAATTAGATCCCATTTGTTTATTTTTGCTTTTATTTCCAATATTCTGGGAGGTGGGTCATAGAGGATCCTGCTGTGATGTATGTCGGAGAGTGTTTTGCCTATGTTCTCCTCTAGGAGTTTTATAGTTTCTGGTCTTACGTTGAGATCTTTAATCCATTTTGAGTTTATTTTTGTGTATGGTGTTAGAAAGTGTTCTAGTTTCATTCTTTTACAAGTGGTTGACCAGTTTTCCCAGCACCACTTGTTAAAGAGATTGTCTTTAATCCATTGTATATTCTTGCCTCCTTTGTCAAAGATAAGGTGACAATAGGTGCGTGGATTTATCTCTGGGCTTTCTATTTTGTTTCATTGATCTATATTTCTGTCTTTGTGCCAGTACCATACTGTCTTGATAACTGTGGCTTTGTAATAGAGCCTGAAGTCAGGTAGGTTGATTCCTCCAGTTCCATTCTTCTTTCTCAAGATAGCTTTGGCTATTTGAGTTTTTTTGTATTTCCATACAAATTGTGAAATTATTTGTTCTAGCTCTGTGAAGAATACCGTTGGTAGCTTGATAGGGATTGCATTGAATCTATAAATTGCTTTGGGTAGTATACTCATTTTCACTATATTGATTCTTCCAATCCATGAACATGGTATATTTCTCCATCTATTAGTGTCCTCTTTGATTTCTTTCACCAGTGTTTTATAGTTTTCTATATATAGGTCTTTAGTTTCTTTAGGTAGATATATTCCTAAGTATTTTATTCTTTCCATTGCAATGGTGAATGGAATTGTTTCCTTACTTTCTCTTTCTGTTTTCTCATTATTAGTGTATAGGAATGCAAGGGATTTCTGTGTGTTGATTTTATATCCTGCAACTTTACTATAATCATTGATTAGTTCTGGTAATTTTCTGGTCTGCCCACTATTTGATTCTGTTCTTTTTCTGGTATTGTACTTCATGAGCTGCTTGTATATTTTGGAGATTAGTTCTTTGTCAGTTGTTTCATTTGCTATTATTTTCTCCCATTCTGAGGGTTGTCTTTTCATCTTGCTTATATTAATAGTTTCCTTTATTGTGCAAAAGCTTTTAAGTTTAATTATGCCCCATTTGCTTATTTTTATTTCCATTACTCTAGGAGGTGTGTCATAGAGGATCTTTCTGTGGTTTATGTCAAAGGGTGCTCTGCCTAAGAGTTTTCCTCTAAGAGTTTTATAGTTTCTGTCCTTACATTTAGGTCTTTAATCCATTTTGTGTTTATTTTGTGTATGGTGTTAAGAAGTATTCTAATTTCAGATTTCCCAGCACCACTTATTAAAGGGACTGTCTTTCTCCATTGTGTATTTTTGCCTTCTTTTTCAAAGTTAAGGTGCCCATAGATGCGCGGATTTATCTCCGGGCTTTCTATCTTGTTCCATTGGTCTACAATGAGGTATCATCTCATATCGGTCAGAATGGCAGTCTTCAAAAAGTCCACAAATAATAAATGCTGGAGAGGGTGTGGAGAAAAGGGAGCCCTCTTGGACTGTTGGTGGGGATGCAAATGGATACAGCCACTGTGGAGAACAGTGTGGAGACGCCATAAGATGCCAGGAATAAAACTACTATGTGACCCAGCAATCCCACTACTGGGAAAATACTCTAAGAAAACCATAATTGAAAAAGACACATGTACCCCAATGTTCATTGCAACACTATTTAAAATAGCTAGGACATGGAAGCAACCTAGATGTCCATCAACAGATAAATGGATAAAGAAGTTGTGATACATATACACAATGGAATATTCCACAGCTATAAAAAGTATGCACTTAAGTCAGTTCTAATGAGGTAGAAGAACATAGAGCTTTGTATACAAAGTGAAGTAAGTGAGAAAGAAAAAGAAAAATATTATATATTAATGCACATATATATGGAATCTAGAAAGATGGTGTTGATGAATTTATCTACAGGGCAGCAGTGGAGATGCAGATATAGAGAACAGATTTATGGTCACAGTGGTGGAGAGAGAAGCTGGGATGATTTGAGAGAATAACATTGAACCATATACATTACCATATGTAAAGTAGGTAGTCAGTGGGAATTTGCTGTATGACACAGGGAACCCAAAGCTGGTGCACTGTGACAACCTAGAGGGGTGGGATGGGGAGGGAGGTGGGAGGAAGGTTTAAGAGGGAAGGGATACATGTATACTTATGGCTGATTCATGTTGATGTATGGCAGAAGCCATTACAATATTGTGATTGTTCAGTTGCTCAGTCCTGTCTGATTCTTTGCAATTCCATGGACTGCAGTATGCCAGGCTTCTCTGTCCTTCACTAACTCCCAGAGCTTGCTCAAACTCATGTCCATTGAGTTGGTGATGCCAGCCAACCATCTCGTCCTCTGTCGTCCCCTTCTCTTTCTTCCTGTCTTCAATATTTTCCAACATCAAGGTCTTTTCCAGTGAGTCGGCTCTTCACATCAGGTGGTCAAAGTATTGGAGTTTCAGCTTCAGCATCAGTCCTTCCAATGAACGCTCAGGACTGATTTCCTTTAGGATGGACTGGTTGGATCTCCTTGAAGTTCAAGGGACTCTCAAGTGTCTTCTCCAACACCACAGTTCAAAAGCATCAGTTCTTTGGTGCTCAGCTTTCTTTATAGTCCAACTCTCATATCCATGAAAATGTTAGTTTTCACATAACCTCACCAACTTTGTCTTCTTATGAAATTTTAAAATCTTAGCCTGTCTTTATAGCAAAAACTCGTGTGTATTAACTAATTTAATCCTTTATTTGTGAATTATTTTCTCATGACATTTGTTCTTTTTAACTTGCGATGTTTATCATATTTTCATGACTTATATGGAAGCTCTTTATACTACTACTACTATCTACTACAACTACACTACCGCCTATACTGCACTCACTTATAGGAACTCATTTGAGTGTACAACAATCCTACAAGGCAGAATATACTTTTTATCCCCGGAAATAGATCACTGAGGCAAAGCAAAGTCACTTGCCCAAGATGAGTCAGTTATAAGAAGTAGAGGCAAGACTTGAACCCAAATAGTTTGGGTGCATGTCCTTGTCCTTATTGAATTATTCCATTTCTAGGCTGAAGATGTTTCTTTCAGTCTATTGTTTCATTTTATCTTTCCCTTGTTTTCAGTTTCATGGGATTTTCTTTTCCTTTTCCTTTTGGCTTGTACTACGTGGCACGTGGAATCTTAGTTCCTGCAGCAGGGATTAAACCTGCACCCTCTGCAGTAGAAGTACAGAGTCCTAAGCACTGGATACCAGGTAAGTCCCTCAGGGAAGTTTCTAATAATATTAATTGCCTATTAAAATTTCCTGTTGGTTGGCATCACTGACCTAGTAGACATGAGTTTGAGCAAGCTCCAGGAGATGATGAAGGACAAGGAAGCCTGGTGTGCTGCAGTCCATGGGGTCTCAAGAGTCAGACATGACTGAGCAACTGAATAATAATAAAAATTTCCTGTATTTGTTTCTACTTTCAGAGCCTTCTTATAAGTGTTCTTTTCCCTATCAAGTTTAAGAAAATTATTTTATCCTTACTCTTATGATTTTGTGAATATATTTAAATATATGTCAGTACTAAATAACTGTGTAAATTATTTTATATATGATGTCAAGTTCTATCTAATTTTATTTTTTCAATATCATACTTGAATTGTTTCTTATTCTTTTCTCACTGATTTTAATGCCACAGAGAAATGCACTAAATCACATCATTTCCACATGTCCTTTTTGGAATTTATTTAGACTTTCATCCACAAATGTTTATTGATTTAAAAATGGGCTTGTGTGCTCAGATGCTCAGTTGTGTCTGACTCTGTGACCCCATGGACTGTAGCCTTCCCGGCTCCTCTGTTCATGGCATTTCCCAGGGAAGAATACTGGAGTTGGGTGCCACTTCCTACTTCAGGGTATCTTCCCGGCCCAGGGATAGAACCTGCATCTCTTACATCTCCTGCATTGGCAAGAGGATCACTCGTGTGGTATGAAATCCATACCCTTTGCAGTTCCCCAGATGCTGAGGCCCCTGTGGTGATGAATGAAGCTCCCTGGCTCATAAAACTTATAGTCTAGTGCAGTTGGGCACCAAAACAAGAATTTATAATAAACTTTGATAACTACCATCAGTTGGGACATCAGCAGGGTTACTTAATCTAGCTGGGAGAAGCAGAGAAGGTGTCCCTAAAGAGACAAAATTTAAACTGAGACTATGCATTCTGGAAATGAAGTTATTCATTTAGAATTTATAGTAATGACAGTAAAACCTTATATATAAACTCATATGCACTCATGTTTAGTATATGTCAATTGTATATACTATAATTTATCTAAATTGCTTATTTCAAGTATTAAAGGCTGAGAAATATATTCCAAGCTCCCATAACCATTATTCCTCTGTCAATTTCCCCTTACATTCAAAAAAGTTTTAGTCTATATCTCAGCTTTATTGGGATATAATCACCATGTAATAAGGTATAATATCACACCATATATGTATGGTGTATGGTGTGATGGTTTGAAATACATATATACATTCTTCAAGGAAGATATACAGGTGGCCAAAAAACAGGTGAAAATATGCTCAACATCCCTGATTATTGGAGAAATGCAAATCAAAACTACAATGAGGTATCACCTCACACTGGTCAGAACCGCCATCATCAAAAATCTACAAACAATAAATGCTGGAAAGAGTGTGGAGAAAAGGGAACTCTCCTACACTGTTGTTGGCAATGTAAATCGGTGCAACCACTATGAAGAACAATATGGAGATGCCTTTAAAAACTAAGACTAGGACCACTAACTGGTCTGGCAGTCCCACTCCTGGTCATGTATCCAGAGAAAACCATAATCTGAAAGTACACATGCACCTTGGTGTTTATTGCAGCACTATTTACAAAGGCAAGACATGGAAGCAAGCTAAATGTCAATCAACAGAGAAATGGATAAAGAAGATGTGATCCTATCCAATGGAATATTACTATAAAAAAGATTGAAGTAATGCCATTTGCTGCAACATGGGTGTAGGACATTATCTTACTAAGTGAAGTAAATCAGACAGAGAAAGACGAATATCACATATGTACGGTGGTACATTACTCAGCCACAAACAGGAATGAAATTGGGTCATTTGTAGAGATGTAGATGGATCCAGAGACTGTCATACAGGTGAAGTCAGTCAAAAAGAAAAATGAATATCATGTATTAAAGCATATACGTGGAATCTAGAAAAATGGAACAGATGGTTTTATTTGCAAAACAGAAACAGAGACACAGACATAGTGTGGACACTGGGGTGAGGGGAGAAGGGGCTGGGGTGAATTGGGAGATTGGGATTGACATATATACACTACTGCTACTCTGTATAAAATCGATAACTAATGAGAACCTACTCAGGGAACTCTACTCAGTCCTCTGTGGTGATCTAAATAGGAAGGAAATCCAAAAAAGAAGGGATATATGTATACATATGGCTGATTCCTTTGCTGTACTGCAGAAACACAACATTGTAAAGCAACTACACTCTGATTAAAATTAATTTTAAAAACATACAAATAAACTTATTTACAAAATAGAAACAGACCTACAGATACCAAAAACAAACTTATGGTTACCAAAGGGGAAACACTGGGAGTAGGGGAGAGACATAAATCAGGAGTCTGGGATTAACACACACACACCCTACTATATGTAAGATAGATAACCAGCATGAACCTACTGTATAGCACAGGGAACTCTAATCAGTGTTCCATGATGATCTATACAAGAAAAGAATCTAAAAAAGAATGAATATATATGTGTATGTATATATATATATATATATAAACAAATCACTTTGCTGTATACCTGAAACTAACACATCATTGTAAATCAATTATACTCCAGTAAAATTAAAATATTAAAAAAGAATATATATATTATAGAATGATTACCACAATTAAGTTTACTAACACATCTATCACATCATATAATTATTTTTTCTGTGTGTGTGTTATGAGTACTTTTAAGGTTGACTTTATTAGTAATGATCAAGAATACAGTCCAATATTAACAACTAGTCACACGTACATTCCATCCCCAAAGCTTATTAATGTCATAGGAAGTTTGTGCCACTTGATGATCATCACTCCTTCCTCCCACCCCCATTCCTGCCTAGGCAACTACCAATTTACCCTCTGTTTCTATGAATTTAGTTTTTTTTAGATTCCACATATAAATGAGATCAAAGAATGTGTTCCTTTGTTTTACTTACTTCATTTAGCATCCTGCCCTCCTACATTAGTTATATGTTGCTTCAGATTATTGCAAAACTTGGCAGCTGAAAGCAGAAAACATCTAGCATCACATGATTTCTGGGGGCAGGAATTGACATGACTTACCTGGGTCTCTGCCACATGATGTCTCACAAGGTGCAATCATCTGAAGTTTCAACCACTCAAACCAACTCACCTGGATGTCAGCAATATTCAGACATTGCTGGACTATTTAACTGAGAGCCTCAGTCCCTTGCTGGCTGTTGGTTAGAGGCCTGCCTCAGGCCCTTGTCATGCAGGTTTCTCCATAATTAGGTCATACCATGGCAACTGGCTTCAACAGAGTAAGACAGAGAGCAAGATAGGGGGAAACCAGAGTCATCTTGAACCCTAATCTCTCAAGTGACAGTGTTTTTGTTGTTCAGTCACTAAGTCATGTCCAACTCTTTGGGATCCCATGGAGTGCAGCCCATCAGGCTCTTCTGTCCATGGAGTTCTCCAGGCAAGAATACTGGAGTGAGTTGCCAATTCCTTCTCCAGGGGATCGTCCCAGATCAGGGATCAAAACCCTATCTCCTACACTGATTGGTACACAGATTTTTTTTTTTTAGACATTAAGCCACCAGGCAAGCCCCTTAAGTAACATAGCTTTTGTCAAATTTCATTTGTTAGGTGCATGTTACTAGGTACATTCGAGTGTGGCAATTACACAAGGATGTGAACACAGGCGGCAGGAATAACTGGGACACTTTAGAGCCTCTTACCCCAGCCCTCTGTTCCTAGGCTGGATGAGATGCTCCTTATGGACAGGGAAGGAGAGGGAAGATTCGTTCCTGGATCCTGGGCCATGAGCTGTAACTGAGACGGGGAAGCTGGGCCCTAGTAGCCTTGGGCACATTTACAGGGAGGGCAGCATCCAGAGTCTCTGAAGGCCTGTCCTCGGTGGTGTCCCTGGAGCTGGTTCTACAGGCTTGTGAGAAACACCTGTTGCCTCCCTTCCTGCTCCAGGTTCAGTGATGGCACGTTGGGGGCTTTGAGTTGGCCATGGTTGGAATATTTGTACCACAGAAGTCAAGAAATGCTATTCACAGGGATTTTTTCCTCTCGGACAACTGACTTTTAAATACGTGTCAGCACACCACTACATGGTCTCCTAAAATCTCTCCTGAGTCCTGTGTCTGTGTCTCTGTAGAAACTCTGGAGCTGAGGCTAAAGGATGGAGCCCACAGGTGTGAGGGGAGAGTGGAAGTGAAGCACCAAGGAGAATGGGGCACAGTGTATGTTCAGTACTGGTTTCTGGAGGATGCAAATGCGTTGTGCAGACACTTGGAATGTGGACTTGCCACTGATGCTCCCAGAGGGTCTTATTTTGGACCAAGACTTGGCATTATTTGGTATTTCTATCTTTCCTGCAACAGGACAGAGCCTGAATCAACTTTGAGTATCAATAATTGTGTTCAACCTGATTTTAAAAACTATACTCATATCTTGTCTCATGACCAGGATATTGGAGTAGTCTGCTCAGGTAAGTCCTGTCTGGTCTGGGAGGGGATATCCAGCAGGAAAGACCTCAGTCTCATTCCCAGAATGATCATGGGAAAACCAGATCACAGACTTTAGAGTGTCCTTGGGGGAAGACTCTGGTCACAGTGGTTGGAACCACAGTGGATCAGTGGTTCCTGGATGATTAGGTCCTCAAGAGAGTGTAAGGGCTTGCTTGGCCCTGGACAGTATAGACTTCAGACCTGTGGACAGTTGGACTCTTCACATCTCTATGATGTGTCATAAGAGGCAGGGAGGTGAGGTCAAATGTTACAAAGAAGTACAACTACTGAATTGTACTTTTATTTAAAAGTATGCTGAATCAGTTTCATTTTGGTAGCTGCTTTTTATTCTTTTGGGATGGCCAGTCAGGTTTGGCCACAAGAGAGGACATAAGAGAGGGGCAGGCACACATAGTTTATTATGCTTCTCTGGTCTCAGAGAAACAGAGTCACCAAAGGCATGAGGGGACTGTATCAGGGAGGCTGCAAGGGAGCTGGCTCAAGAAAGCATGGGGAGCCAAAAGAAAAAGGCACACAGACAAGTGACAAGTGACAACACTGGGGTCGGGGTGCAGTTACACAAGGAAAAGTCATGAGGCTATTTCACTGGTTCATTTGAATGCCACTAGATCACATTCAGGGCCAGAAGGAGGATTTGTGGCAGCAGCTAGAGTCATCTTACAGGTGCACCTGGTCACCTGGGTGGGGAGCTCACATCCCATTAGTGGGGATGTTGACACAACAGGGAAACATGACTAGCAAAACATGTACTAAGGGCAGTGAGGCTAAGAGGACCTGAATGACTTATGAGATGTGTTCAGTGCTAAGTGTGTTTGACCTGTGTCAGGGTGGAGGCAGTGAAGACAGCAGTGAAACTAGGGCTTGAGGAGTTATCACAGTATCTTCCAGAGATGTTTCCAGTTGTTACCACAATGGTGGAAGAGACACCATAGACATTATTCCCAATAGACCAGGTGGACTAGAGGAAAATCAGGTATCACAGTGAATTCCTAATGTAGGTGGCTGAGTCTTTGAAAATGGTCAGCCATCTGGTGGGTGGGACAGGGGGAGCCCTGAGAACATCTGCAATAGGTTTCTAGCAGCTTGTAGCCAATCAGCTCTTTTGGGGATGGTCTCTGCAAAAGTGATTTTTCCAGTCTCACCCTCAGCAAATCTTTGATGATACTTGTTGAGACCCCCTAAGCAAAGAATTACTTTCATTTTTAAGTTACTTTGAAGTATGGATGACATACAAAAAGCTGTATATATTTAATGTATACAACTTGAAACTTAGGGAGGTAAGTATACATCTGTGAAATCATTACTATGGTGTGTGCATAAACCTATTCAACATTGCAAATATTTTCTTCTGTTATTATTATTAAAAATAATTATTTTCAAGGGGCATTTGAATTTCAGAAAGAAATTTTTCTTTTAAGAAAACCTTTTTTCCAGCATTTCAAGTAACATTCTTTATTGTCACTATGCCCTAATCATGATTCCAACTGCAGGTAAACTGGTGGAAACACTACAGCAGTCTCTGGCTTTATTTTGATTAATCAGCTTGTAAATGAAAATGGAGTGTGCAGTGTTTGAACTTTGAGATATTGAAGCCTCTAATACTATTATTTTAAGAAAAATGATGTCTTGATGGGCTTCCCAGGTGGCGCTAGTGGTAAAGAATCTGCCTGCCAATGCAGGAGACATAAGAGATGTGAGTTCGATCCCTGGGTCAGGAAGATCCCCTGGAACAGGAAATGGCAACCCACTCCAGTATTCTTGCATGGAAAATCCCATGGACAGAGGAGCCTGGTGGGCTACAGTCCATGGGGTCTCAAAGAATTGTGACTTAGCATGCAGGCATGTAATGTCTAGATATTAATTTCTGGTTAAGATACACTTGAAAATTAAAAGGATGCTCTGGCATTTAAACCTTGATAACAGTTTTTAATTCCTAGCACTGCTTTACTTTAGGCTTTCACATATTTATGAACTGTTTTTTTTTTTTTTTTCCTGCTAATCTCTTCGTCAGTTTTATCTCTCTGGTCTATCCCTTCTATATTTTCAGAAACATGTTTTAGTGATGTTTGAGTGGAGGTAGGCCAAAGTGGTGATGAAGAAGCGGTAAGAAGAGAATAGCATGTCTGTTCAATTCTCTAACTGAAATTGAAGTCTTGGAGTTCCTTCTTCTTCTCAATTTTAGGAAAGTGGATGTGAAAGAGAGTTTCATCTCCTTTACTGGATTGTTGGAAGTGAAGTACTATGTTTAGGAGAAATCCAGAGTAGAAACAAGGACCTGAGAAGAATGTAGAGGAGCTTGCATGAAATACAGACATGACTTCAAGAGGTTCAGGAGGAAGATTTGGGAGGGGCTTCACAAACTGAGGACTGTGGTGCTGAAGTGCAAAATGGTGAGGAGATGAAGATGCAAGGATTGCAGGAAGGGAGGTTGGGAATCAACATCCAGGGCAACTCCCACATTCACCACAGCCTCTGCGTTACACTTCCCTCCTGCTCTCATTCCTTCCTGCCCTCTCTGCCTTTATTTTGATGTGGGAGTTGTTTCTGAGCTCCATGGAAGAGCTGGCATTTCAAGGCGGCAATTTTCCTTGTGGGAAGTTTTTGTAGTAAGGATTCTATTTCTTTAACAAATACAGGACTGCTCAGATTTTCCAATTTTTGTGCTATCAAATTTTGGTAGTTGTATTTTCAAGTAGTTTTTAAGGACTCAGACCAGTTTTCAAATTGGGATAAAGTTTTTTTTTATACCTCATATCTTTTAAATATTGGTAAGATCTATAAGGGTTTCCCTGCTGGCTCAGCCAATAAGGAATCTGCCTGCCGTGCCAGAGACGTGACTTTGATCCCTGGTTTGGGAAGATTCCCTGGAGAAGGGAATGGCAATCCACTTCGGTATTCTTGCCTGGGGAATCTTATGGACAGAGGAGTCTGGCAGGCTACAGTCCATGGGGTCACAAAGAGTTGGACACGACTGAGTGACTAACACTTCAAATTCAAAGGTCTATAATGTTAACCCCCCTTTCATTTATGGTGGTATTAAATTTCTGTATTCTCTTTTTTTTCTTGATTGATTTTTTTTTAGCTAGAGGATTATCAGTTTTATTATCCTTTCAAAAAGAATTACCAACTGACTTTATTGATTTTATTTTTTGTGTATGCTTCCTATTTCATTGATTTTTGTTAGTTTTTTATTCTTCTCTTTTGATTTCCTGTATTTTTATAGGTTCTTGAGATGGAATCTTAGATCATTTGCTCTCAGTTTTATTTTCTATTACAGTGTAGGTATCAGTTCAGTTCAGTTCAGTTCAGTCGCTCAGTCATGTCTGACTCTTTGCAACCCCATGAATCACAGCATGCCAGGCCTCCCTGTCCATCACCAACTCCCAGAGTTCACTCAGACTCATGTCCATCGAGTCGGTGATTCCATCCAGCCATCTCATCCTCTGTTGTCCCCTTCTCCTCCTGCCCCCAATTGCTCCCAGCATCAGAGTCTTTTCCAATGAGTCAACTCTTCACATGAGGTGGCCAAAGTACTGGAGTTTCAGCTTTAGCCTCATTCTTTCCAAAGAAATCCCAGAGCTGATCTCCTTCAGGTATCAAGGAAGCATCAAAGCTATAAATTTTCTTTTAAACACAATATCAGTTGCTTCACACTGATTCTGAAGCTACATAATTTCTTTTGCATTTTATCATCATGAAATGTTCCTTTTTTCTCTCTGAATATATTCTTTGTTCTATAGTCTTACTTTGTACAATATTAACATAGATAGTATAGCTTTCTCTGATCAGTGTTTGCATGGTTTATCTTTTTTGACCTCTATAATATGTTTCCATGTTTATATTATGTTTGTTTTTGTATACAGTGTATGATTTTGTCTTACTTTTGTCTAGTTTGATTATTTTGCTTTTATTTGAAATGTTTAAATTATTTAAATTTAATACAATCATTTATATAGTTGGGTTTAAGTTTACTAACTTGCTGTTTGTTTTATGTTTTCTTTGTTCCTATTTTAATCTTTTGTTGGAAGTTTTTAATATTTTATTTTATGTACTTTATTGGTGTATTAGCTATGCTTTTTTTTTTCAGAGTTTACCATAATGTTGAAATTATTATTCTTTAATCACATTTTTCTTTAAATTATATCAGAATAATTCAGAGGTTTGTGATTTCAGGGAGATCAGAAAAGAGACAGGCTGATTTAGAGAAGAGGCAGAACAAGGAGATTGAAGGCTCTGTGTTGTCATTTGGTAATTTGGAGAAATAACAAGACAGTGTCTCTTGGTTTTTAAATACTGGGACTTGTTCTATTTGATTGAAAATAAACTTAGAGAGAACCAAAACAGAATAATTAAAATTAAGTTAAAAAGATACAAAGAAGAAAAGAAGTCAGACTGAAGGAAAATACTTCAAAATATTATCAGTATTTATGTCTGGGAGTAGGAGGACAAATGATTTTTATTTTTCTCTTTGTATTTTTTTACTTTACAGTTTCTTTCTATTAAACACTGTCACCACAGTGCAGCTGTTCAGGTTGTCTGTTCAGGTGAGATGCAGATCAGGACTTTAACTTCCCTGCACACTCTGTTAAGGTGAGAAAACATGAGATTTAGTTGAAGTTTTATCTTTTCCAACCATCATACACAGAAGTCCGGCTCATGACAAATGGCTCCTCTTAGTGTGAGGGGCAGGTGGAGATGAATATTTCTGGATGATGGAGAGTGATCTGTGCCTCCCACTGGACTCTGGCTAATGCCAATGTTGTCTGCCATCAGCTCAGCTGTGGAGTTGCCATCTCCACCCCAAAAGGAGCAGAAGGAAATGATCAGCTCTGGAAAGCCCAATATCACTGCTTGGGGAATGAGTCCTTCCTGTGGGAGTACACTGTAACTGCCCTGGGTGGTCCTGACTGTTCCCATGGAAACATGGCCTCTGTGATCTGCTCAGGTAAGAGAGAGAAGGGCTACTGGTACCCAGGATGCTCATGGAGTGAAATGGTCTCAAGAGCAGAGAGTGAGGGAAAACTGGCTTCAGAAGTTAGAAGTTTCACAATGAAATACAGGTTCCATTGTTATTCATTCATTTTTCAGATCAGGGGCAAGAAGCATTAAGGGAAATACATTTGTTAAGTAAACATGGCTATTTAAGTATAATCATGGAGAGCGATGTATAAGAAATAAGTATATACCTCAGTCAGGTTTTTTTTTTTTTTTTCCTGCTGAACCATGTGAGAATTACCATACCCATCAGATTCCTTTACCAGATATCTCAGCGTGTGTTTCTTAAGTACAAATACATTATTCAAATTCAGGAAATTCTGATTTCACAAGTTATTATTAACTGTTTTTTTTGTGAAATACACCTGAACCTGAAGTTGTTTTCTTTTGGTTTCATAGTAGGAAAATTTAAACACAAATTCTGTATTTTTTAATAAATTAGACTGATTCAGATTTTCTGTTGGTTCTTGTGTCATTTAAATTGGTACTATTCAAAGAATTTTCACTTTAGCTAAATGTTCAAGTCTTGGTAAAGAGGAAATGATGTCAGTATCATAGTGGTATAAGATATCCCTCCTATTTGCTTCTCTTTATAACAAGTAATTAACCATACATCCATGATTAAAAGAGCTTCTGTGAAAGTTGTGGGATCCAATATGAGGATGATCACCCACCTGGGAATCCAGTAATAGGCAGATAGATGTTGGTACAGATTGGACTCAGCCAGAAGCTAGTGAACCTGTCCCAACCCCCTGGGCTATGGTCATGCAAAATCTGGAAAAACCTGGTGAGTGCTGACTTGGTTAGACACCTAGAAAATTTGTTAGAAGTCCAGGATTCCTGAGGGGAGATTTCAGTACTCTGTTGAAGCCAAAATAAAAGTTTGAATGATTGGAGAGATCAACGAATTTTGCCAGTGCTGCCCCTCACTCCAAGGTGACACAGCATAAATTTGAACTATAAAGTGGGGCCTCTCCAATGGGGGAAAAGGAGAACAGTGAGCTAGTGGCCACTCAATACTGCCGGGGAAACCAATTTTTCTCCAGCAAAACCCAGAGTTCCGGGGTTGAAGCTCCTTGACTGTGGGGAGAGAGGAAACATGAAAGGTCATTAAAAATGTCAAATGGAGTAAAAGGGATGCAACTCATACTGACTATGCTCAGGGCTTAAGCAGGAAGCCCATCCATAAGCCTCTAGGAAAATGTCAAGAAAAGTCTCCCTCCCTAGGCCTGTGGATACTACAATTCCCTGAATACTAAACTCATACTTACTGTCACTGTTCTGACAGCTGCTTTTGTATGTTCTCAAGTGTGGAAATGAGAGCAAACTCCAGTAAATGGAGTGATCTCAAAAAAAAAAAAAAAAAAAAAAGACTAGGGTCTGTGGGAAAGCAGGTAATCACAGACTTGAGATGTAGCACTACATTCTGCAAAACAGAAGAGAGGTTTCCTGGTGAGTTGTAAGCACCAGAGAGGCTTAAAACTTGTTTATGTTACAAGAAGGAACAAGAAATGTAGAGCAAGTGAGTCTATATAAGGTCAGAGAAGAGTACACTCTCCCTTAGGGTAATTAGTAAAGATTTGATGGGGTGTCTTCTTGCCTGGAGAATCCCAGGGATGGGGGAGCCTGGTGGACTGCCGTCTATGGGGTCGCACAGAGTCGGACATGACTGAAGCGACTTAGCAGCAGCAGCAGCAGCAGCTTCTACATCTAAAACAAAAGCAGCAGGGCAAAATTACAAGGAACTTGAAGAATCAAGGAAAGATTTCATCACCAAAGAGTAACAGTAACTTTGCAAAACTGACAAAGATACACATGTCAATGACATGGAACTTTGTGATCTAGCTCATAAAGAATCCAACACAGCTGTTTTGAGGAAACTGAATGAACTACAAGAAAAGACAGAAAGACAATTCAATTAAGTCAGGGAAATAATAGATGAACAAAATGAGAAATTTAATAAAGAGAAGTTATAAAAAGAACGAAATAAAAAATCTGGTGCTGAAGAATTTAATAAATGAAATGGAAAAAATGTAATAGAGAGCATCTACAACAGAGCAGATCAAATTCAAGATATAATCATTGGCTACAGGATATAACCTTTGAAATAATCAGTCAACGGAGAACCAATGGAATGAGTGAAAAAGAACAAAGATATCGTATGTGATTCATGGGTCTCCATCTGACATACAAATATTATTGAAGTAATTGGGGGTCTAGAAGAAGAGAGAGAGAGGGTGGGAGAAAGTGTATTTAAATGAATAATAGCTGTGAACTTTTCTAACTTGGGGAGAGGCTTGAAAATTCAAGTTGATAAAGCTAATAGGTCACCCTACAATCCAAATGCAAAAGACCTTCTCTCAGAAACACTATAATTAAACTGTTAAAAAATCAAAGATGAAGAATCATAGAAGTAGCAGAAAAATTATTGAATAAAGTGGAATAACTAAATGAATATAATGTGCTGTTTAAAATTTGAAACTCCACTGGTCACATGCAGGACTAGCTTGTTCACATTTCTTAGGGCCGCAGATTGATGACTTATATACAGTTAATCCACATACACAAACTGTCTTCACGAATGATCAATGAAGCATAAAGCAAACATAAGTGGTATTTTTTTTATTAGTAGCAAAATATAGGGAAAATTTGGAAAAACTCTACTTATCATAGTATAAATAAGTGAAGTCACTCAGTCATGTCTGACTCTTTGTGACCCCATCTACTGTAGCCTACCAGGATCCTCTGTCCATGGGATTTTCCAGGCAAGAGTACTGGAGTGGGTTGCCATTTCCTTCTCCAGGGCGTTTTCCTAACCCAGGGATTGAACCAGGTCTCCCGCATTGCAGGCAGACTCTTTACCATCTCAGTCATCTGACTCCCTTTATCATAGTATGAAGACTGTTAAATTTGTAGGAAGAAGCTTAACAAAATATCTAAAGGACTTTACATTGAAAGTCACAGAGCATCTAAAAAAAGAAAGATGTATACCAGGTTCATGGATTTGAAAACATAAGAGGGTTGTCAATTCTCTTCAGCTGATCTATATGATCAATCTAATTCTAATCAAAATCCAAGCAATATTTTTGTAGAACTTTATAACTCAATTCTAAATTATATATTTAAATGTGAAGGAACTAGAATGGACAAAACGATTTTGAAAAAGAAGGGTGAAAATAGAAGCAAACTAACTTCAAGTTTTGTGCAATGTATCCAGAGCAATGTGGTCATTGAATAAGGATAGATAAATAGATCAACAGAACATAAAAGACACAGAGATATTTCAAAGGGGAAAATATAATATCTTCAAAAAATAATCTGCTAACTGAATATCTGCATGGGAGAAAATAAACTGCTATCCTTATTTCACATTGTTAAGTCCCATTCCCTCCATCTTCACTCTGCAGAAAGCCCCCAATCCATCAAAGTAGCTCCAATAAATGGTTATTCCCATAAAAATTCAATTATAAAACTTGTAGTAGAAAATATAAGAACAACTATCATGATCCTGGAGAAGGCATTAATCGTTAAAAAATCAGAAGTGATTTTCATCAAAATTAAAATATTTTTCTTTTTGAAAGAAAACATTAAGAAAATGAAAAGGCATTCCACTGATAGGAAGAAATTAATTGCAATGAATATATCTAACAAAGGACTTGTATCCCAAGTAAGTGAAAAATTTATAACAGAAAAATAAGAAATACCCAGTTTAAATGTGGGCAAAAGATTAAGAAAGACAATTCTCCAAAGATGATATACAAATGGCCAATAAATAAATGAAAAGATACTCAATATCACTAGTTACTAAGGCAATTCAAATTAAAGCATGAGATATAAATTCACAAACTAGAATGGCTTGAGTTAAGGAGACTGACAATTCCAAGTTTGGAGAAGGATACTGATCCACTAGAACCTTCATATACTGATGATGATAATGTATAAGAAAATGGCTCTTAGACAACTTTATGTTACTCAAAATTTCTATTACCCAAGAGGAATGAAAAGATATGTCCATAAAAAATTTAAGCTAGAAAAGTCAGAATATTTTTATTTAAAAGAATGATATACCACTCTAATTTTCTTTAGAGAAAGAATGGAAAACAAATTATGGCATATTCAACTATGTAAGGGTTTAAACAGTACAAAGAATAAACTACTCATAAATCCAACTACACAGAAAATCTCAGTGTGTGCTAACTGAAAGAAGCCATGTGAAAGGGATTACCTATTGTATGATTTTATTAAATCCTAGAAAACACAACTAATCTACTGTTGTAACCTGGAAGGGTTAGTTTTAAATTTACATTGAATCTTCTTCTGTGACTTTAACTCTTTTTTGTTATTGTAAACCTATACGATGGCCTGCCTCAGGGAGATAACCTGAGTTGCCCACCTGTGAAGAAACGCTGGGCTGGATGAAGCACAAACTGGAATCAAGATGGCTGGGAGAAATATCAATAACCTCAGATATGGAGATGAAACCACCCTTACGGCAGAAAGTGAAGAACTAAAGAGCCTCTTGATGAAAGTGAAAGAGGAGAGGGAAAAAGTTGGCTTAAAACTCAACAATCAGAAAACTAAGATAATGGCATCTGGTCCCATCACTTCATGGCAAATAGATGGGGAAACAATGGAAACAGTGACAGACTTTATTTTTGGGGGCTCCAAAATCACTGCAGATGGTGATTGCAGCCATGAAATTAGAAGCTGCTTGCTCCTTGGAAGAAAAGTTATGAACAATCTAGACAGTATATAAAAAAACAGAGACATTACTTTGCCAACAAAGGTCTGTCTAGTCGAAGCTATGGTTTTTCCAGTAGTCATGTATGGTTGTGAGAGTTGGGCTATAAAGAAAGCTGAGCACTGAAGAATTGATGCTTTTGAACTCTAGTGTTGGAGAAGACTCTTGAGAGTCCCTTGGACTGCAAGAAGATCCAACCAGTTCATCCTAAAGGAAATCAGTCCTGAGCATTCATTGGAAGGACTGATGCTAAAGCTGAAGCTCCAATACTTTGACCACCTGATGCAAAGAACTGACTCATTGGAAAAGACCCTGATGCTGAGAAAGATTGAAGGCGGGAGGAGAAGGGGATGACAGAAGATGAGATGGTTGGAAGGCATCACCGACTCAACGGACATGAGTTTGAATAAACTCCAGGAGTTGGTGATGAACAGGGAGGCCCAGCCTGCTGCAGTCCATGGGGTCACAAGAGTTGGACAGGACTGATCGACTAAACTGAATTGAACTGAAGGACTGTAAGGAAATGAAACTAATACATCCCCCTGCCTGAGGACAGCCATTCTAGGGGACATTTGCAAAGGTTGAATAGTCTTTTTACTTTGTTTCCTCACCTCTCACTCATCTCTGATCCATAAAGGAACCTGACAACCAGGCCCTGATAAGATGGTTATTTTGAGGTGCTAGCCTTACATCCACCCCGCAACCGTCTTCCCCATTAAAGTCTCTTCCTTGTCTCAACCACTCGTCACTTGGATTCATTGTTCTGCTGTGCGGTGAGCAGAGTGAGCTTGGATTCGGTAACACTGTGATGGAAGATGGATCAGTATTTGCCTGGGTCTGCGTTTGTTGGGCTTTTATTGGTTGCAAAAGGCATGTAGGAACTTTTGGGGTAATCCTATATATGTTGAATTTTAATTGTGGTACACTGGCACATGTGATTGTCAAAACTTATGAAAATATGCTCAATATATTTTGTTGCATGAATATTATACCTCAGGAAAGAAGGTTTTACTATCTGTCTTCTGCTTTTAGCTTAATTCTACTTTAGTAAAAAAAAAATATTAAAAAAAATGATTTTAGCCCTTAAAATTTTTTTTGGATCTGACTTCTTGTATATGATAAGCCCTAGTAAATGGCCTGTAAGTGCTTGGAATAAGGTGTATTCTGTAATTTTGAGATGTATGTTTGTTAAATCTGTTAACTTAAAAAATAGTCACAACCTAAAAAAAAAAAATAGTCACAACCTAGAAGTTAAGAATTCTGTTCCGTTTGGTGGGAATTCTCAAGACTTTGAGCCTGGGGGACAACATGTCAAGCAGCCTTGAGAAACTGCTCCAAGGAGGTGGGGAAGGAGTCAGGTTATATCAAAGTTGCAACAAAGGAGGTGGGTAGTCTGAACATCAAAGATTATTGTTCATTAAGGAAAACCAGATAACTTAGCACTCTTCTATACATGGGAAGATGCAAGCAGCCAGGCTCACTGAATTCATTCTTTTTATATGCATCTCAGCTATCTGGGGCCAGGATCCAGCTTCTTGATTTTATTACATCCTTAGTTCTCTGCTCACTGCTCACTGTAGGGAGTTGAGGCAGCTGATAGCTGCTGGATCACAGGCATTGTTCTTCCTTTGGGGCTTCCTTTGTGGTGCCCCCCAGGCTCAGAGATTCACATTTGGAGGCCCCCAATTGCTGATGATTGTGACATTCTTGTTTACTGATGCGGCAGGACATACTCCATTTTGTAATCACACCATTCAGATCTTCTAAATATTTAGTGATTGGTTTTGCTGCTTCACTACTGAGTTACTGAAGCTGAGAGTGTTTTCTAGTTACTGTTCCCACGAAACAAAATGACTTTAAAATATAGTCATTTAAAGTGACCATTTTATTCTGCATAACACAGATCACCGTGCATTTTTCCTTCAGCCCCAGTGGTATTTCCTCACTTCCTTTCAGTCCTCATCGACAGCATTGCCCAAGCCCATCAGGTTTCTGTTAATAATCTCCTCCACCCCATCTAGCTTCTGCCTGCTGCTTTGTTCCAAAAGCAATGTCACCAGTGTTAGGTGGCATCCCAAATTTGATCATTATGGATAAAGATGCTATGCATATGCATATACAAGTCCTTTTGAATACAATACACACACTTCATTTGTCTTCATAAATTCTTAGTGATATAGTAAGTTTAAGTGTTTAGTTACTATTGCTGCATAACAAAATTTCCCTCAAAACTTACCAGCTTAAAACTCCTTTTAATCTTTTCTCATGGTTTCCTGCATAAAGAATTAGGGATGTGCTCAGATTTGTATTTGTCTTGTAGTCTTATCAGGTTGTAGCCCAGTATCAGCTGGGGCTGACATCATCTGAAGACACAACTGGGTTGGGAATCCAAGATGGTTCATGAACAGGCCTGGCAGATGGATTGAACTGAGTGACCAGAGACCTGCACATGACAATCTCTGCAGGACAGAGTCTCAACAGGGTAAAGACTTGCCTTAAAGCAAAGTCTTAAGTGATTGCACAGGAAGCTGCCTGAGTTTTCAGACCTACTGCTGAGAGCCAAGCAATGTTACTGTCAGGCGAGTGTATGTTCCTCGGTTTTTGTCTCGTCACAACAAAGATTTGGAGTGACGGATATTAAAGCCCCCTTGGCATGTCACAGCTCTCGGGTCTTGGATAGACCGTGTTATAGCTCTCAGGTCTCGAATGGACCATGTTATAGCTCTTAGACAAATCAGTGTTACAGCTCTATTTTATTTAGAAGATAGCAGGAAAATCCATCTTCGAGGCATGAGGGCACGTTGATCCAAAGACGCAAAGAGCGCCCCAGAGAGTGGGAGAGAGAGCAAGCGAGCTAGCTTTGGCTCCTCTTTTTATATGTTTTTTTTTTTTTTTCTCCCTGGGCCTGTCTTATGTAAATTGGGCCAGCCAAGAGTGTTGTTTGTTTTACCTGAGGTCCTCACTCCAGTCCTCGGACCTTCTTTTGTTCTATTTTCGCAGGCTTTTCCCTTCCCTGTCTTTTAGCCACCGCCATTTTGGACTCTTTCTTCCTATTCTACCTACCTAACATTACTTTCGCCACCTCATGAGAAGAGTTCACTAATTGGAAAAGACTGATGCTGGGAGGGATTGAGGGCAGGAGGAGAAGGGGACGACAGAGGATGAGATGGCTGGATGGCATCACCCACTCGATGGACGTGAGTTTGAGTGAACTCCAGGAGTTGGTGAGGGACAGGGAGGCCTGGCGTGCTGCGATTCATGGGGTCGCAAAGAGTGGGACACGACTGAGCGACTGAACTGAACTGAACATTACTTTCACTCACTTCTATTGGTTACTAGGAATTCACGAAGGTCAGCAAAGCTTCAAGAGGAGTCATAGATCTGAATTCTCAGTGGATATGACAGTAAAGATTTTGCAGATATGTTTAAGAACTTCCAACCCTCCCAGCCCTCTGATCATTGCTGTTTCTGCAGGAAACCAGGCCCAGATGCTGCCCCAGTCCAACGATTCCCGCTCGGAACCAGCAGGCTCTGCGGCCTCAGAGGAGAGCGCCCCCTACTGCTCAGGTGAGGGTCCCACAGGACAGAAGACCCTTCTCAACCCCTGGGGTCACCACCCCACTGTCCCAATTCTCTCTCCTCAGGCAGCAGACAGTTCCGCCTGGTGGACGGGGGCAGTCACTGTGCCGGGAGAGCGGAAATCCTTGACCAGGGCTCCTGGGACACCATCTGTGATGACGGCTGGGACCTGGGCGATACCCACGTGGTGTGCAGCCTTATTGAGGGCTGTGGAGAAGCCCTCAATGCCATGGGTCTGCTCACTTCAGAGCGGGCTCAGGGCCCATCTGGCTGGACGACCTGAACTGCACAAGAAAGGAGTCCCACGTGTGGAGGTGCCCTTCTCGGGGCTGGGGGCAGCACGACTGCAGACACAGGAGGATGTGGGGGTCATCTGCTCAGGTCTGTGCTGCACACTGTCCACAGTCTGGGGGATGGGTAGAACCCTGGAGTACGGGGGTCTAAGCCCTGAGGGAGAGATGCTGAAAGGACCAGAGTAGGAGGCTTCCTCCCATTGAGCCTGACTTTTCAGCAGACCTGAAGAGGAGGTGCTTTCACTTCCTCCTGCATCAGCTGAGATTCTGGTCCTTTCTTCTCACCAGTGTTTCGTGGCAGAGCCGTTTCTCACAGTTTCCATGTGAAAATAGGGCTCTTTCCTCTGTTCCCTGTGGTAGTACAGTCTGGAGATCCTGTGGATGTTGTAATGAAAGCACAATCTTACTCTGTTCAGTTCTGTATGCTAGAAGTCTGATGAGGCTCTCCGTGGGCCAACATCCCAGTGTCCACACGGCTGCGTTCTTCCTGAAGGGTCTGGGGAGGACTCCTTTCCCAGCCTTTCCTGGCTTCAGTGTGGCCTCATTTCTTGTCTCAGAGCCCTCTTTCTTCTTCTTCAGACAACATTCTCTCCTCTGACCTTTCCTCCATGTCTCAACTTCCTCTGTTCAGTTCAGTTGAGTTGCTCAGTCATGTCCGACTCTTTGTGACCCCATGAATCGCAGCACGCCAGGCCTCCCTGTCCATCACCAACTCTCGGAGTTCACTGAGACTCATGTCCATCAAGTCAGTGATGCCATCCAGCCATCTCATCCTCTGTCGTCCCCTTCTCCTCCTGCCCCCAATCCCTCCCAGCATCAGAGTCTTTTCCAATGAGTCAACTCTTCGCATGAGGTGGCCAAAGTACTGGAGTTTCAGCTTTAGCATCATTCCCTCCAAAGAAATCCCAGGACTGATCTCCTTTAGAATGGACTGGTTGGATCTCCTTGCAGTCCAAGGGACTCTCAAGAATCTTCTCCAACACCACTGTTCAAAAGCATCAATTCTTCAGTGCTTAGCTTTCTTCACAGTCCAACTCTCACATCCATACATGACCACAGGAAAAACCATAGCCTTGACTAGACAGACCTTTGTTGGCAAAGTAATGTCTCTGCTTTTGAATATGCTATCTAGGTTGGTCATAACTTTCCTTCCAAGGAGTAAGCGTCTTTTAATTTCGTGGCTGCAGTCACCATCTGCAGTGATTTTGGAGCCCAGAAAAATAAAGTCTGACACTGTTTCCAGTGTTTCCCCATCTATTTCCCATGAAATGATGGGACCAGATGCCATGATCTTTGTTTTCTGAATGTTGAGCTTTAAGCCAACTTTTTCACTCTCCACTTTCACTTTCATCAAAGGCTTTTTAGTTCCTCTTCACTGTCTGCCATAAGGGTGGTTTCATCTGCATAACTGAGGTTATTGATATTTCTCCCGGCAATCTTGATTCCAGCTTGTGTTTCTTCCAGTCCAGCGTTTCTCATGATGTACTCTGCATAGAAGCTAAATAAGCAGGGTGACAATATACAGCCTTGACATACTCCTTTTCCTATTTGGAACCAGTATGCTGTTCCATGTCCAGTTCTAACTGTTGCTTCTTGACCTGCATACGGGTTTCTCAAGAGGCAGGTCAGGTGGTCTGGTATTCCCATCTCTTTCAGAATTTCCCACAGTTTATTGTGATCCACACAGTCAAAGGCTTTGGCATAGTCAATAAAGCAGAAATAGATGTTTTTCTGGAACTCTCTTGCTTTTTCCATGATCCAGTGGATGTTGGCAATTTGATCTCTGGTTCCTCTGCCTTTTCTAAAACCAGCTTGAACATCTGGAAGTTCATGGTTCACGTATTGCTGAAGCCTGGCTTGGAGAATTTTGAGCATTACTTTTCTAGCATGTGAGATGAGTGCAATTGTGTGGTAGTTTGAGCATTCTTTGGCATTGCCTTTCTTTGGGATTGGAATGAAAAGTGACCTTTTCCAGTCCTATGGCCACTGCTGAGTTTTCCAAATTTGCTGGCATATTGAGTGCAGCACTTTCACCGCATCATCTTTCAGGGTTTGAAATAGGTCAACTGGAATTCCATCACCTCCACTAGCTTTGTTCGTAGTGATGCTTTCTAAGGCCCACTTGACTTCACATTCCAGGATGTCTGGCTCTAGGTGAGTGATCACACCATTGTGATTATCTGGGTCGTGAAGATCTTTTTTGTACAGTTCTTCTGTGTATTCTTGCCACCTCGTCTTAATATCTTCTGCTTCTGTTAGGTCCATACCATTTCTGTCCCTTATCGAGCCCATCTTTGCATGAAATGTCCCCCTGGTATCTCTAATTTTCTTGAAGACATCTGTAGTC
This sequence comes from Bos javanicus, assembly GCF_032452875.1. Taxonomy (NCBI): domain Eukaryota; kingdom Metazoa; phylum Chordata; class Mammalia; order Artiodactyla; family Bovidae; genus Bos; species Bos javanicus. The sequence continues at coordinate 103,560,962 of NC_083872.1, read as the reverse complement.
TTTCCCATTCTGTTGTTTTCCTCTATTTCTTTGCATTGATTACTGAGGAAGGCTTTCTTATCTCTTCTTGCTAGTCTTTGGATCTCTGCATTCAGATGTTTATATCTTTCCTTTTCTCCTTAGCTTTTCGCTTCTCTTCTTTTCACAGCTATTTGTAAGGCCTCCCCAGACAGCCAGTTTGCGTTTTTGCATTTCTTTTCCATGGGGATGGTCTTGATCCCTGTCTCCTGTACAATGTCACGAACCTCATTCCACAGTTCATCAGGCACTCTATCTATCCGATCTAGGTCCTTAAATCTATTTCTCACTTCCACTGTATAATCATAAGGGATTTGATTTAGGTCATACCTGAATGGTCGAGTGGTTTTCCCTGCTTTCTTCAATTTAAGAATTTGGTAATAAGGAGTTCATGATCTGAACCACAGTCAGCTCCTGGTCTTGTTTTTGTTGACTGTATAGAGCTTCTCCATCTTTGGCTGCAAAGAATATAATCAATCTCATTTCGGTGTTGACCATCTGGAGATGTCCATGTGTAGAGTCTTCTCTTGTGTTGTTGGAAGAGGGTGTTTGTTATGACCAGTGCATTTTCTTTGCAAAACTCTCTTAGTCTTTGCCCTGCTTCCTTCCATATTCCAAGGCCAAATTTGCCTGTTACTCCAGGTGTTTCTTGATTTCCTACTTTTGCATTCCAGTCCCCTATAATGAAAAGGACATCTTTTTTGAGTGTTAGTTCTAAAAGGTCTCTAAACACAGTCAAAAAGAGAATTCCAGTTTTGCAGATGGTAGGTCTAAGGATGTTATTGTGTGTATGCATGTTGAATTTTTCAGTCATGTCTGTCCCTTTGTGACCCCACGGACTGTAGCCCACCAGGTTCTCTTGTCCATGGAATTCTCCAGGAAAGAATACTGGGGTGGGTTACCATTCCCTTCTCCAGGGGATCTTTCTGACCCAGGGATCGAACCTGGGGCTACTGCATTGTAGCAGATTATTTACCATCTGAACTACCAGGGAAGCCCAAGAATATGATTACATTGGGTTTACTTGGTTAATGCATAATGTTGCAGGTTAATATCACCATCCCAAGGTCCTAAGTTTCTAGTCTTAAAAATATCTGGAAAGTCTCTCTTGAAAGGTAACATTGACAGCTTCCAGGGATTAAGACTTAGACAATTGTGGTTCAATATTCTGCCCACTTCCCCAATATCCACATCACTTCCCTTTCACATACTTTTTTAGAGGTTTTGTCAGGAAGAATGATTCATCTCCTCTCCCTATAGAAGTCCAGGTTGGTCTTCCTCTCTGTTCGTATCCACTACATCATTGTAGTAGAAGTAGAAAGACAGACGTTAAAGGACAAAGTCAGTTGAACTGGAGACAAATCTTGTCTTCAGTCTTGTCACCTAGTGGGTATCTCCTCCTCAGCAGGGTCAGGAATTTATGGTCACAGTTTCTTGAGGAGAGGAAAACCCAGAGCACTGAGCGGAGTGCTAACTGTGTCCTGTCTCCTCCTATTTCAATCAGAGTTCCTGGCCCTCAGGATGGTGAATGAGGACCAGCAGTGTGCTGGGAGGCTGGAAGTTTTCTACAATGGGACCTGGGGCAGCGTCTGCTGCAGCCCAGTGGAAGACATCACCTTGTCCATGATCTGCAGAGAGCCTGGCTGTGGGGACAGTGGAACCCTCAACTCTTCTGTTGCTCTTAGGAAAGGTTCTAGACCCCGGTGGGTAGATGGAATCCGGTGTCAGAAAACTGATATCTCTCTCTGGCAGTGTCCTTCTGACCCTTGGAAATACAGTTCTTGCTCTCCAAAGGAGGAAGCCTATATCTCGTGTGCAGGTGACTTACTGTCTGTTTTTGTGTCTGTCCCAACCCTGTAGGGTGTTGTTAGAGTGATTTTATATTTTCCAATCTAAGGGATGAGTTGAAATTGACTCTACAAAATGTGCATGTGTGTGTTTGTGTATCTCTGTGTCTGTTTGTTTGCTTTTGTTGTGCGATGTGGAGACTGGTAAACAAGTAAATAGAGAAAGTTTTTTGAACTGGTGCTAAGATGCAGTGAATGTCTCAGCCCAGTAGATAATGAGCCTCTGTTTACACCTGTTATTTGGATTGAGCCAAGGACCTTAGATAATATTATTTGGGGACAGGACCACCCTCAGCTGTTCCTGATCCACTGTTTCCCTGTTGTGTGCAGGAAGAAGACCCAAGAGCTGTCCAACTGCTGCCCCCTGCACAGGTGTGTCAGCCCCGCCCCCTCCCCTGTGGCTCCCAGGGGCTCCTTCCTCCCACCAGGGGGGTCACAGGAGGGGCTGCTGCCTTTTCAGACAGAGAGAAGCTGAGACTCGGAAGGAGACACCGAGTGCTCAGGGCGGGTGGAGGTGTGGCACAGCGGTTCCTGGGGCACCGTGTGTGATGACTCCTGGAGCCTGGCAGAGGCCGAGGTGGTGTGTCAGCAGCTGGGCTGTGGCCCGGCCCTGGAAGCCGTGCGGGCTGCAGGGTTTGGCCCTGGAAATGGAAGCATCTAGCTGGACGAGGTGCAGTGCGGGGGCTGGGAGTCCTTGTGAGACTGTGCTGCGGAGCCCTGGGGGCAGAGCGCCTGCAAGCATGAGGAGGATGCTGGTGTGAGGTGCTCTGGTGAGTGAGGGACTCGGGGTCCACCCTGGGTGAGCTGGGGCAGTGCAGGGGCAGTGGGCTGGGCTGGGGGTGGTGGGGAGTTTGTGTTCAGACAGTGTCCTGGTCCTGGAGCCCTGATCTAGGATGGGGGAGCCAGGAGGACTGGACATTGATGTTGTGGAGACTGAGGGGTGATTTCAGGCTCAGGAGGGAAAAATGAACTGCCCCGCATTCTGGCCAATCACCCTGCTCCAGACTCCTGTTTTTCTCTTTAGGTGCAAGGACAACATTGCCCCTGAGTACAGCAGGTACTGTGGTCCATCCACAAGCAGGGGAGAATACTCAAATACTGGGGACCTGTTCTGTGGGCTCTCTGACAGCTCAGGAGAGGAAAGAGCCTGAGGAGCCCTGGCTGGTGGGGAGGAGTCGGGGCATTACTTTGGGGAAATCCCCTGCTTTGGTTCCCAGGGTCAGAAGGTTGTCATACCCAGAATCCAAGTGAGTCTGGTTCCCATGGTGCAGATTCTAAGGTTCTCCCACCTGTCCTTGAGTGTTGCTCCTCATCTGTGAGGTGCAGGTCCCAGGACTGTTTGACACTCTGTCTCCTGAAGCCCAAGGAGAAGGGAAGAGCTGGGTCTTCAGAAGCTATCTCGACAGGGCATCTCCCTGATAATCCCCAGCTCTGCCTCAGCTGGAGTGGAGTTGACTTGTCTCAGGATGAGACCTGGAGAACCCCAGTCACTGTCAGTGCACTTGGGTCTGAGGCTGGGATATCATTGTCTGGAGCTCCCTGGAAATGCTGGCACAGGGGGTTTCTCTGTGCCCAGGACCTTCTCCAGCCCTCTTGCCTGTTCTCCTTAGGGACCAGAACAACCTCAAATCCTCTCCCTGGCATCTTCTCCCTGCCTGGGGTCCTCTGCCTCATCCTGGGGGCCCTTCTCTTCCTGGTCTTCGTCATCCTGGTGACTCAGCTGCTCAGATGGAGAGCAGAGCGCAGAGGTGGGCTGCAGGGGGAACTGGGGACCAGGGAGAGTATGTGGAGGCAGGAGATGGGGCAGGTGTGAGCAGGGGAACCTGGGCCAGGTCTCTGTTCTGAGTCTGCAGAACTCAGTATGCTCCATGCTGAGCTCTAAGGGTTGAATAGACAGAGGTTCTTAGGACTGGGGCGTGAACTCTCATAAGTCATGGCCTCTCTTATGAGACCAAAAAGAGTTGGGGCTGAACTGTGGATTCAGGTGACAGGGGAGAAGGTGCTGAAACAGTACATGGAGTGGGAGACAATGCCGAGGTTCAGGCAGCCCTGTGTGAGCACAGGGGAGATGAAGGGTGGGCCTGTTGGATCGGGGTGTTTGGGGCAGCATCTCTGACCTGCTGAGCATCTCTCAGCCTTATCTAGCTATGAAGATGCTCTTGCTGAAGCCATGTATGAGGAGCTCGATGACCTTGCAACACGGAAGGAGTGTCTTCTGGGCAGCCCAGGTGGGTGTCTCTGCCTTCCCTCCTTGGACTTCTGGTTGTCACCACTCACTGGCTGTGCATGTCTTCTCAGCATCAGCAGACTCCACTCATGCCCCAGGCTCACAGAGGTGGCTCCTTCAAAGTGGCAGGATGGCCTCTCACAGCCCTCTGAGCCCCCAGCCTTCATCTACACTGCAGGAGCCAGACCTGTCCCTTCTCAGCTGTAACTCAGGCCCTGTGGGTGTGGGAGGGTCATTCTGTGTGCTGTGTGATGTTTTTCTCCACTTTAGGCTTCCTGTCAGATGGTGAGGACAGCCATGACTCCAGATCTGCTCCAGGTAATAGAGGTGGACCTGCTTCAGCTGAGTGTTGGGAGGAGAGTCCCTCCTCATAGAGAGGATATGTAACGGGAACAGTCTTCCTTTGATGGACCAGAGGGATCCCTTGTGTCCAGATTGGGTCTGTCCTTCTCCTTCTCTGGCTGTTCTGTGATGTCTCACATTTGGGGCTGGGCTGTCTGTGTTCAGAATCACAAGTGACACACACTGGTTTTAAAAATAACATCTGTAAAGCACAGTTTGTCAAAATATTTTAGTAATGTTCAATGGTGGGAGAGTTGCTTTGAGATATATATTTTCAATCAGGAAATATTAAGATATGCAAAATCATGTTTTGGTTTATGGACACATCAAAATGAAACGTGGTCTCAGAGAAAAAAATCTTTTGAAACAAGGAGTGACTGGTGCCTCCATTTAGCAGCTCAGAAATTCTGGGTCAGGAGGGATCTTAGGTATTTCCCAGACCCAACCCCCTTACTGTGGTTTCATCTGACCCTTGCTCTGCCCTCAGAAGTCCCAGATCAGAGGACTGATGCCCCTGGTGAGGATTACAATGATGCTGAAGAGGTACCAGTGCCTGGGGCTCCTCCTGCCTCTCAGGGGAGTGAGGAAGAAGTGCTCCCAAAGAAGGAAGATGGGATGAGGTCTCAGACAGGTGAGTGGGATTAGCTGATCCCCTGTAATCTTTGGTCTCTGTCCAGGAAAGTGTGAATTTGAGCTCCTCAATGCCAAGCCTCTCTACAGTTTCAAAACATGGGCAATCTCATGCTTTTGATGGGCTTCCCTGGTGGCTCAGGTGGTAAAGAATCTGCCTGCAATGCAGAAGACTGGGGTTTGATCCCTGGATCAGGAAGATCCCCTGGAGAAGGGAATGGCTACCCTCTCCAGTATTCTTGCCTGGAGAATCCCATGGACAGAAGGGCCTGATAGGTTACAGTTCATAGGGTTGCAAAGAGTCAGACACAGCTGAATAACTAGCACTTCACTTCACAACCATATGCTATCTTTAACGATGTCAGACTCCTTGGGGATGAGGAATCACTGTATTTTTAGCATTTATGTCTCCATAATGTATGGAGATGGAGAATGCAATGGCAACCCACTCCAGTATTCTTGCCTGGAGAATCCCAGGGACAGAGGAGCCTGGTGGGCTGCCATCTATGGGGTCGCACAGAGTCAGACACGACTGAAGTGACTTAGCAGCAGCAGCAGCAATGCATGGAGAAGGGAATGGCAACCCACTCCTGTACTTTTGCCTGGAAAATCCCATGGATGGAGGAGCCTGGTAGGCTACAGTCCATGGGGTCGTGAAGAGTTGCACTCGACTGAGCAACTTCACTTTCACTTTTCACTTTCATGCATTGGAGAAGGAAACGGCAACCCACTCCAGTATTCTTGCCTGGAGAATCCCAGGGACAGAGCAGCCTGGTGGGTTGCCATCCACGGGGTCACACAGAATCGGACATAGCTGATGTGACTTAGCAGCAGCCGCAGCTCTATAATGCAACATAAATTTTCACTTTATATGTGATATGCTTGCATTAAAATGTATAGATTAGGGACTTTTCTGGTAATCCAGTGGTTAGGACTCTGCACTTTCACTGCTATGGCCTGGGTTCAATCCCTGGTGAAGGAACTAAGATCCCACAAGCATTGTGTAGTGGCCAAAAGAAATAGATCGCTTATAGATTAATTGAGCATATTTATGAAATCCAAAAATAGACAAGTGTTTTTTATAACATCTCAGTGCTGTCCTGTATATGAAAGATAGAGATTTAAAAACTATTGCAGTATTGAAATTTGTGAGGCATTCTGGTAATTTAAGATTAGCTCTGTTTATAAGGTTGCAATGACATGTACAGAGTCTATGGTATATGGTGGCCTTAACATTAAGCCATGTGGGTGGATCATTGTGTCGGGGGAGTGTGTGATTTCCTTGGTTCTGTCTCACTACAGCAAAAATTTAAAGTGGCAGATGGACCAGAGTTACAGCTCAGTTATAGCTCAGTTTTATTTGGCAAGCAAAGGAAAATACATCCTTGAGGTGTGAGGGCAGGTTGACCCAAAAGAAGCAAAGAGAGGTGATGATAGAGGCTCAGTTTTGGCTCTTCTTTTTATATGTTTTGTCTCCTCCCCTGAGCCTACTCTATGTAAACTGGGCTAGCCAGGAGGGCTCTTTGTTTCACCTGAGGTTCTCATTCCAGTCCTTGGACCTTCTTTTGTTCTATTTTCGTGGGTTTTTCTCTTCTTTGTCTTTTAGCCACCGCTATTCTGGACTCCTTTTTCCCATTCTAACTACCTAACAATTGATTCAGAGTTTGTGATCAGCTAAGGTCTAATTTCCTCCAGATATTTTAGTGGTCAAGAGAAAACATTCTTTCTCTGGAAAGGAGCATTTCTCCATCTGAGGGCCTGTGTGGTCCCTGGGAGGGGCCATCTGTGGCTGCACCCGTGATACTCTTTGTGGACATTTAGGAACATGCATCAAGGCTACTAAGAGCAGAGTTGGTTTGTGATTGAGGAACTCAGAATTTTCCTGTCTCCACTCTCCATCTAATTGTGATTTCACGTTTGTCAGTTGTGAAAGGAGAACATTTAAATTCATTGTTATGCTCTTACAATTCCTGGGCATTTCATTGCTGATTGTGTAGCCTGAAGGCAGATCTTCACATACCTCCTGTGTGAGCACAGGTCTCCTGTGATGCAGGGTTTCCACAGGAGCTGAAGTCCCAGAGACCACATGGACTGGATCTGAGAGGACAGCTGGGATCCATCCTCATTGTAACTGACATGAAATAGTCTGAGTTTCCCTGCCCACACCTGGGTCCCAGGGATGGTTTGTTATCACAACTTGCTTAACTAGCTTCCACCGCACTGTTTGGTCCCCTTGTCTCAGTTCTAATCATAGTTTTCTTTACTATTTCAGGCTCTTCTCTGAATGTCTTTAGAGAGGAAGCTGATCCTGGGGAAGGAGAAGAGAGCCCCGGAGAAAAGGGACCCTGGATACGATGATGTTAAACTCAGTGCCCCTGAAACTTGCAGAGTGACTTTCCTGTGATTTGTATTAAATACAAGATAATGCCTCAGATATTCTAATTGTCTGTATTCAATAGAGTAGTGGTGACTTGTGATTGTGTTATATGGAAATTGCTCAAAATGAAATATTCTGAATAAAGTGGCTTTTTTTGCTTTGTTAATAATTACCACGTTCCATGTCAAATGATTTTAGAGGATTGGTCCGCAGACACCATTTTCCTCAAAGGAAATACACGATGAGTGCACTGCCCTGTTTTCTCACCTTCTTCAAAGGCTAATGAGGCCATGACTTAGCCCAGGAACACAGATGCTCTGGGTCACTCTTACTTAGAAAAAGTATCTAAACTTGGTCCACATTCATACCCTCCGTCCTAGCAAGATGACTTTGTTGACCAAAAAGTATAGTCAGAACCTGTAGAATTATTTTATTTGGTGGGAATGCTTAAGACTTCAAGCCCTGGAGATATAGAATCTCAGTAGCTCTGAGAAAACTGCTCCAAAGAGGCAGTAGGGGAAGTCAGGCTGTATGCAATTTTGCAACAAAGGGAGCAGGCAGTCTGAAGATCAAAGATCAGGTACCAAGTTAAGGAATGTAGCGTTCTATGTATGTATGGGAAGATGCAAGCCTCTGGTCTCACTGGATTCAATTTTTCCATATGCAGCTCAGCTATCTGGGGCCAACCCTGTTTCCCGGCTCACCTTAAGGAGTGGCAGGTGGTTGCTTCTTGCTTTCCCCCAGCTCCTCAGCAATCACCATGGGGGGTGGCAGCATCCCCTGGATCCGTTTTGGGAGCCCTCATTCACATTTGGAGACCAGAAATCATTGATGGCTGTGACATTTCTTGTTTATTGATATGGCAGGAGATATTTTCATTTCACAAACTCATGGAAAAAACCCAATCCTGAACATTCCTGTATGTTCTTCCCTGAGATGTCACATCACCTGTTTTTAACCTGTTCTTGGTCACCAGACTTCTGTGTGGGTTTCAAAGTGGGAATTTGCTGGTGGGAGAGAATGGATACAGCTTTCCTTATTCTGCTCAAGTGTTCATGGGTCAATTAAAACTCTAACTCTAGGTAACTACGTCTGCCTTTTCATCTCTCATTCCCTAGGTTACTTTATCTGTTTATTCCTCAAGCAGATATAGATTCCTCCTTGCTCTTCTCCCATGTCTAGTCCAAATCCTTATGAATCCATTCTTTCCATCCCTGCCTACTGTTTCTTCAGAACATTGCCATTTCTTGTCTGTCCAATTATCTATCCCTCTGAGCAAATTATATCAGTTCATTCTCTAAGTTGATGGATGGCAAATTGGTGCTCACCCACACCCTGCATCCATGTGGGGCAAGAGGGCAAGAAAGTGAGACCTAGACAGAGGGGATCCAGAAGAAGAGATAGATGTGAAAATCAGGTACGTTGTCTATTTACATTTCAAAGATGTGGATGGAGGGGTCTGATATGACTGAATTCTTAAAGGAAGAATTTCAGACTAATGGGCTCCTCTGAAAACAAATTGTTTCAAGATTCCTTTAATCTGGTTACTACTGAAAAAGTAAACGTGATCCTGCTGTGATTCTTCAGGGTAGAGAGAGCTGTCACGTAGGAGTGGCCAAGTAAAGATTACATTTCACAACACCCCCCTTCCCCCCAATTCCATTATGAACATGTGGAGAGGCTGCTGAACTAATCTAAGACCTGAGAGTGATGGCCTGGTTGTGAGTTGAACCCACCCAGTTCCTGGATGATGGCTCTGCATGGTGTCCAGGGCTCCGACCTACAGTCACGTTTGCAGTCTTCATAGTTCTAGGCTGTGCTTGGAGATGGGAAGATGCCCAGGACTTCTCCCAGGGCAGCTCACATGGCTGTTCACCACTGGAAAGTGATGAAATAAATGACATATGATGAAAGAAATAAAGTATATCCACCAAGAAGCTCAGGGAGCCCCCAAAAATGCAGATAAACAATCAAATCCAGGGAAAGAATATGTGACCAAAATAAGATTAAAAAGTTATTTATTATTATTATTGTTTTCAATTTTTGGTTTCACTGGGTCTTTGTTGACACACATGGGCTTTCTCTAGTTGTGGCAAGCAGGCACTACTCTTCTTTGTGGACAGCAGGCCTCACTGTGTGGGGGCTTCTCCTGTTGTGGAGCACAGGCTCTAGGTGCACAGGCTTCAGTACTTGTAGCATGCCGGCTCCTATTAGCAGTTTGCGGGTCCTAGAGCACAGAGTAGTTGTGCATAGGCTCTAAGTTGCTCTGCAGAATAAATTCCATTTTTTGTTTTTTCTGTATAGAGACTGAAATCATAAAAACGGAAGCAACCAGGGAGTTTGCTGTTGGTTTAGTGGTTAGGATTCGATGCTTTCACTGCTGTGCCTGTATTCTATCCTGGTCAGGCAACTGTGCAAGAGGCAAAAAAAGAGATCCCTCAAGCTGTGCAATGAGGCACAAAAAGAGAAGGAACCAAACAGAAATTCTGTTGCTTAAGATTACAATGAATGAAATGCACAAAATAAAAAAATGCTACAGAAAGCATCAGCAACAGCATAAAAATCTTTGAGGCACAAGACAAGAAAATTGAAATTAGCCAGCCAGAGGACAAAGAAGCAAAAAGAATGAAAAAGTGTGAAAGAACCTGTGCGAACTTTGGGATAACATTCACAGTAACAACCTGCACATTATTGGAGTCCCAGAAGGAGGAGAGGAGGGGAAAGGGACAGAGATTGTACTTAAAGAAATAATACCAGATAAGTTACACATCTGATGAGACTTAGGCCTCCAAGTTCATGTAGCTAATAGGTCACCTCTCAGAGTTCACTCAAAATGATCGTCTCCAAGACACATTGTTTATAATCAAGACAAAGAGAATTTTAGAAGCATCGAGAGAAAAGCAAATGCTCACAAAAAAGGAATTCCCTTAAGAATATCAGTGGACTTCTGAGAAGAAACCTGTCAAGCCAGGAGAGAAAGGGATGATATATTCAAACTGAAGAAAGTAAACCTGCCAGTCAAGAATACTTTTCTCAGGAAGGTTGTCTTTCAGAAATGAAGACGAGATAAAGACGTTCCCAAACAAACAACAGTTGAGGGAGTTCACCAACACAGGTTTGTCTTACAAGATTGCTGAGGGGAGTTCTTCAAGCTAAATGAAGGATGTTAATTATTACATGAAAGAAGTGAAATTTTACAACAGACTTGTAAATGTAAATGTGTAATCCAATACAGAATACTCTAACACTGAATATAGTAGTGTGTTAACCAGTTAGCTCTAGTCTAGGGGAAGTATTAAAATAACTGTAGAGAAAAATATTTTGTTAGTGATATACAATATAAAGAAAGGTAAATTCTGACATCAAAAACAGAAAGTGTAGGGAGAGGATCAAAAGGTAGAGCTTTTGTATGTGATTGAAAATAATTTGTTATCAGTGTAATAGAGGCTACTGTGTCTATAAGATATTTTATGTGAACCATGTGGCAATAAAAATGTAAAAACCTACAGTAGATTCACAAAACGTAAAGAGAAAAAAAAATCAAAGCACATCATTATCCAAAATCATCAGTTCACAGTTCTAACTGTTGTACAGAACAGTCGAGTTGTCCTGGTCTCTACAGCATCCTTCAAGATCAGCCCCAGAGGACTCTCCTTTCACAAAGTGAAAAACTAATTAGTCTGTCTGTTATTATAAGCCAAAGAACTCTTTCTGCACCTCATCTCCTTCCTTATATCATATAGATGGTGCAGCTGTACTTTTTTAATTGCAAATTTTCATCCTGTGACATTCTTGTGTGGTTTTAATTGAAAAACTGCCAAATGATAAATCATCCCAATACCCTGTCTCCTCTGTTGGTTCTGATTAAGACTTAATAAGAAGACATGTGAGTGTGTTGTGGTTTGTCTTGTGTATCCTTAGAGATAGAGATTTTCAGAGTTTGTTGTGATGTATCTGGTGGTGATATGCACCTTCTTTTTGAAAATCAAATTTTGAGAACTCTGCAGTCAAGGAGGAAAATACTTCTTGCAGCAAATGAAACTTAAACCTATGGGGTCTTCAGTTGCTTTCACATATAACCAGAGGACTAAAAAGTTTCCTTAGCCAGTGACTGTACCTTTTTGACTCCAAAGAACCTGCAGCTACTTCTGTGGCATTGGGCTTCAACTAGATGTTTTATCAATAGTGCTGTATAGAAGGAGAAGTTTTGAGACTACTGTAAAAATAAGACCGATAACTGGAAGTAGGAGGCTTAAGTCCAAACCCTGACTCCAGGGAACTCCTGACTCCAGGGAACATTAATTGACAGGAGCTCATCAAACGCCTCCATACCTACACTGAAACCAAGCACCACACAAGGGCCAACAAGTTCCAGGGCAAGACATACCAAGCAAATTCTCCAGCAACACAGGAGCACAGCCCTGAGCTCCAATATACAGGCTGACCAAAGTCACTCCAAAACCATAGACATCTCATAACTCATTACTGGACACTGCATTGCACTCCAGAGAGAAGAAATCCAGCTCCACCCACCAGAACACCGACACAAGCTTCCCTAATCAAGAAACCTTGACAAGCCACCTGTACAAACCCACACACAGCGAGGAAACGCCACAATAAAGAGAACTCCACAAACTGCCAGAATACAGAAAGGACACCCCAAACTCAGCAATTTAAACAAGATGAAGAGACAGAGGAATACCCAGCAGATAAAGGAACAGGATAAATGCCCACCAAACCAAACAAAAGAGGAAGAGATAGGGAATCTACCTGATAAAGAATTCCAAATAATGATAGTGAAATTGATCCAAAATCTTGAAATCAAAATGGAATCACAGATAAATAGCCTGGAGACAAGGATTGAGAAGATGCAAGAAAGGTTTAACAAGGACCTAGAAGAAATAAAAAAGAGTCAATGTATGATGAATAATGCAATAAATGAGATGAAAAACACTTTGGAGGCAACAAATAGTAGAATAACAGAGGCAGAAGATAGGATTAGTGAATTAGAAGATAGAATGGTAGAAATAAATGAATCAGAGAGGAAAAAAGAAAAACGAATTAAAAGAAATGAGGACAATCTCAGAGACCTCCAGGACAATATTAAACGCTACAACATTCAAATCATAGGGGTCCCAGAAGAGGAAGACAAAAAGAAAGACCATAAGAAAATACTTGAGGAAATAATAGTTGAAAACTTCCCTAAAATGGGGACGGAAATAATCACTCAAGTCCAAGAAACCCAGAGAGTCCCAAACAGGATAAACCCAAGGCGAAACACCCCAAGACACATATTAATCAAATCAACAAAGATCAAACACAAAGAACAAATATTAAAAGCAGCCAGGGAAAAACAACAAATAACACACAAGGGAATTCCCATAAGGATAACAGCTAATCTTTCAATAGAAACTCTTCAAGCCAAGAGGGAATGGCAAGACATACTTAAAATGATGAAAGAAAATAACCTACAGCCCAGATTACTGTACCCAGCAAGGATCTCATTTAAATATGAAGGGGAAATCAAAAACTTTACAGACAAGCAAAAGCTGAGAGAATTCAGCACCACCAAACCAGCTCTCCAACAAATACTAAAGGATATTCTCTAGACAGGAAACACAAAAACGGTGTATAAATTTGAACCCAAAACAATAAAGTAAATGGCAACGGGATCATACTTATCAATAATTACCTTAAATGTAAATGGGTTGAATGCCCCAACCAAAAGACAAAGACTGGCTGAATGCATACAAAAACAAGACCCCTACATATGTTGTCTACAAGAGACCCACCTCAAAACATGGGACACATACAGACTGAAAGTGAAGGGCTGGAAAAAGATTTTCCATGCAAATAGGGACCAAAAGAAAGCAGGAGTAGCAATACTTACATCAGATAAAATAGACTTTAAAACAAAGGCTGTGAAAAGAGACAGAGAAGGTCACTACATAATGATCAAATGATCAATCCAAGAAGAAGATATAACAATTATAAATATATATGCACCCAACATAGGAGCACAGCAATATGTAAGACAAATGCTAACAAGTATGAAAGGAGAAATTAACAATAATACAATAATAGTGGGAGACTTTAATACCCCACTCACATCTATGGATAGATCAACTAAACAGAAAATTAACAAGGAAACACAAACTTTAAACGATACAATAGACCAGTTAGACCTAATTGATATCTATAGGACATTTCATCCCAAAACAATGAATTTCACCTTTTTCTCAAGCGCACACGGAACCTTCTCCAGGATAGATCACATCCTGGGCCATAAAGCTAGCCTTGGTAAATTCAAAAAAATAGAAATCATTCCAAGCATCTTTACTGACCACGATGCAGTAAAATTAGATCTCAATTACAGGAGAAAAACTATTAAAAATTCCAACATATGGAGGCTGAACAACACACTGCTGAATAACCAACAAATCACAGAAGAAATCAAAAAAGAAATCAAAATTTGCATAGAAACGAATGAAAATGAAAACACAACAACCCCAAACCTGTGGGACACTGTAAAAGCAGTGCTAAGGGGAAAGTTCATAGCAATACAGGCATACCTCAAGAAACAAGAAAAAAGTCAAATAAATAACCTAACTCTACACCTAAAGCAACTAGAAAAGGAAGAAATGAAGAATCCCAGGGTTAGTAGAAGGAAAGAAATCTTAAAAATTAGGGCAGAAACAAATGAAAAAGAAACAAAAGAGACCATAGCAAAAATCAACAGAGCCGAAAGCTGGTTCTTTGAAAGGATAAATAAAACTGACAAACCATTAGCCAGACTCATCAAGAAACAAAGGGAGAAAAATCAAATCAATAAAATTAGAAATGAAAATGGAGAGATCACAACAGACAACACATAAATACAAAGGATCATAAGAGACTACTATCAACAATTATATGCCAATAAAATGGACAACGTCGAAGAAATGGACAAATTCTTAGAAAAGTACAACTTTCCAAAGCTGAACCAGGAAGAAATAGAAAATCTTAACAGACCCATCACAAGCATGGAAATTGAAACTGTAATCAGAAATCTTCCAGCAAACAGAAGCCCAGGTCCAGACAGCTTCACAGCTGAATTCTACCAAAAATTTAGAGAAGAGCTAACACCAATCCTGCTCAAACTCTTCCAGAAAATTGCAGAGGAAGGTAAACTTCCAAACTCATTCTATGAGGCCACCATCACCCTAATACCAAAACCTGACAAAGATGCCACAAAAAAAGAAAACTACAAGCCAATATCACAAATGAACATAGATGCAAAAATCCTTAACAAAATTCTGGCAATCAGAATCCAACAACACATTAAAAAGATCATACACCATGACCAAGTGGGCTTTATCCCAGGGATGCAAGGATTCTTCAATATCCGCAAATCAATCAATGTAATACACCACATTGACAAATTGACAAATAAAAACCATATGATTATCTCAATAGATGCAGAGAAAGCCTTTGACAAAATTCAACATCCATTTATGATAAAAACTCTCCAGAAAGCAGGAATAGAAGGAACATACCTCAACATAGTAAAAGCTATATATGATAAACCCACAGCAAACATAATCCTCAATGGTATTGAAAGCATTTCCTCTAAAGTCAGGAACAAGAGAAGGGTGCCCACTCTCACCACTACTATTCAACATAGTTTTGGAAGTTTTGGCCACAGCAATCAGAGCAGAAAAAGAAATAAAAGGAATCCAAATTGGAAAAGAAGAAGTGAAACTCTCACTGTTTGCAGATGACATGATCCTCTACATAGAAAACCCTAAAGACTCCACCAGAAAATTACTAGAACTAATCAATGAATATAGTAAAGTTGCAGGATATAAAATCAACACACAGAAATCCCTTGCATTCCTATACACTAATAATGAGAAAACAGAAAGATAAATTAAGGATACAATTCCATTCACCATTGCAATGAAAAGAATAAAATACTTAGGAATATGTCTACCTAAAGAAACTAAAGACCTATATATAGAAAACTATAAAACACTGGTGAAAGAAATCAAAGAGGATACTAATAGATGGAGAAATATACCATGTTCATGGATTGGAAGAATCAATATAATGAAAATGAGCATACTACCCAAAGCAATTTATAGATTCAATGCAACCCCTATCAAGCTACCAAGGGTATTCTTCACAGAATTAGAACAAATAATTTCATAATTTGTATGGAAATACAAAAAGCCTTGAATAGCCAAAGCTATCTTGAGAAAGAAGAATGGAACTGGAGGAATCAACCTGCCTGACTTCAAGCTCTACTACAAAGCCACATTTATCAAGACAGTATGGTACTGGCACAAAAGACAGAAATATAGATCAATGGAACAAAATAGAAAGCCCAGAGATAAATCCATGCACATATGGACACCTTATCTTTGACAAAGGAGGCAAGAATATACAATGGATTAAAGACAATCTCTTTAACAAGTGGTGCTGGGAAAACTGGTCAACCACCTGTAAAAGAATGAAACTAGAACACTTTCTAACACCATACACAAAAATAAACTCAAAATGGACTAAAGATCTAAATGTCAGACCAGAAATTATAAAACTCTTAGAGGAGAACATAGGCAAAACACTCTCCGACACACATAACAGCAGGATCCTCTATGACCCACCTCCCAGAATATTGGAAATAAAAGCAAAAATAAACAAATGGGACCTAATTAAACTTAAAAGCTTCTGCACAACAAAGGAAATTTTAAGCAAGGTGAAAAGACAGCCTTCAGAATGGGAGAAAATAATAGGAAATGAAGCAACTGACAACTAATCTCAAAAATATAAAAGCAACTCCTACAGCTCAGTTCCAGAAAAATAAATGACCCAATCAAAAAATGGGCCAAAGAACTAAATAGACATTTCTCCAAAGAAGACATACAGATGGCTAACAAACACATGAAAAGATGCTCAACATCACTCATTATCAGAGAAATGCAAATCAAAACCACTATGAGGTACCATTTCATGCCAGTCAGAATGGCTGCGATCCAAAAGTCTACAAGTAATAAATGCTGGAGAGGGTGTGGAGAAAAGGGAACCCTCTTACACTGTTGGTGGGAATGCAAACTAGTACAGCCACTATGGAGAACAGTGTGGAGACTCCTTAAAAAACTGGAAATAGAACTGCCTTATGATCCAGCAATCCCACTGCTGGGCATACACACCGAGGAAACCAGAATTGAAAGAGACACATGGACCTCAATGTTCATTGCAGCACTGTTTATAATAGCCAGGACATGGAAGCAACCTAGATGTCCATCAGCAGATGAATGGATAAAGAAAGCTGTGGTACATACACACAATGGAGTATTACTCAGCCATTAAAAAGAGTACATTTGAATCAGTTCTAATGAGGTGGATGAAACTGGAACCTATTATACAGAGTGAAGCAAGCCAGAAAGAAAAACACCAATACAGTATACTAACGCATATATATGGAATTTAGAAAGATGGTAACAATAACCCTGTATACGAGACAGCAAAAGAGACACTGATGTATAGAATAGTCTTTGGACTCTGTGGGAGAGGGAGAGGGTGGGAAGATCTGGGAGAATGGCATTGAAACATGTAAAATATCATGTATGAAACGAGATGCCAGTCCAGGTTCGATGCATGATACTGGATGCTTGGGGCTGGTGCACTGGGACGACCCAGAGGGATGGTATGTGGAGGGAGGAGGGAGGCGGGTTCAGGATGGGGAACACATGTATATCTGTGGTGGATTAATTTTGATATATGGCAAAACCAATACAATATTGTAAATTTAAAAAATAAAATAAAATAAAAAAAAAAAAGAAAATCAAATTTTGCCCTGTTAATTGCTGAAAGCATTTGACTTAAAAAAAAAAAAAAGGTATCAATTAGCTAAATGATGTTCTCAGAACTATTTCTTTATATTTAAGGTACTTTCTTTTAAAAGTCTAGAATAGTACCATTCAGTCATTCAATAAACGTTAGCTGAGCATCTATTAGTCAAGGCTATGGTTTTTCCAGTGGTCATGTATGGATGTGAGAGTTGGACTGTGAAGAAAGCTGAGCGCCGAAGAATTGATGCTTTTGAACTGTGGTGTTGGAGAATACTCTTGAGAGTCCTTTGGACTGCAAGGAGATCCAACCAGTCCATTCTAAAGGAGATCAGTCCTGGGTGTTCATTGGAAGGACTGATGTTGAAGCTGAAACTCCAATACTTTGGCCGCCTGATGCAAAGAGCTGACTCATTGGAAAAGACCCTAATGCTGGGAGGGATTGAGGGCAGGAGGAGAAGGGGACGACAGAGGATGAGATGGCTGGATGGCATCACCGACTCGATGGACATGAGTTTGAGTGAACTCCGGGAGTTGGTGATGGACAGGGAGGCCTGGCGTGCTGCGATGCATGGGGTCGCAAAGAGTTGGACACGACTGGGAGACTGAACTGAACTGAACTGAGCATCTATTAACTTATAGAGAGTAGAAATACAGAGCTTATACACAGGAACAGGCCTCACTCCAATCCTGGGCCTTGGCAGGGCCTCAGCAGATGCCTGCAGCCTGTAGGAGCCTTGGAGAGCATGCCCAGGTGCAGAAGGATTCGATGATAAGGAAAAGAGAATCTGTTCACAGACTTTTAGATGTTAAAGGAGGAGCACTTTTTGCTGTGTTTCCAGTGTTCTTATCCTGATCTGCAGCCTGGACTCAGCTGCACCAAAGCTCCATGTACAATAGAGCATCAGTTCATAGAGTTCAAGTCTGAGCAACCACTCAGCCTTTGAACTATGAGGGCCATCCCAGTGGCACTAATCTTGGGTTTAAGAGGCTTAAGAATGACCACCCACAGGAGGTCAATAGCTCTGGAGTTGGTCATTACATCAACTCTGAGCAGAGGTGGATTAATCATGAAGCTAATGAAGCTTCACTTTCCAGCCTCTCCTTACACCAGCCCTTTCCAAGTCCCATGAGGGAAGCCCTAGGGCTGTGCTCACAGGGATATAGGTTTTGAAACAGCCATTTTCTTGAGATGAGTAAAAAAATATTGAGCAAAATCATTTCTTAACCAAAGGGGAAGTAGTTTATTAAGGGCTGCTGCTGCTGCTGCTAAGTCGCTTCAGTCGTGTCCGACTCTGTGCGACCCCATAGACGGCAGCTCACCAGGCTCCCCCGTCCCTGGGATTCTCCAGGCAAGAACACTGGAGTGGGTTGCCATTTCCTTCTCCAACGCATGAAAGTGAAAAGTGAAAGGGAAGTTGTTCAGTCGTGTCCCACTCTTAGCGACCCCATGGACTGCAGCCTACCAGGCTCCTCCGTCCATGGGATTTTCCAGGCAAGAGTACAGGAGTGGGGTGCCATTGCCTTCTCCGTTGTTAAGTGCATGGAACACTAAATCCAGGAATCAAATTTGTTCAGAAAATCAAGAAAAGACTTAGGGGGCTTAGAAAGTACATGTTGCCTTTTCATTAGTACAGGATTGGTGGAAGGTAAAAACAGGATCAAAGATGATGAACTGACTAACTCAGAGGAAAGAAGAGCTGTTTAAGGATGAAGGTCAAGATGCTAAGAGACAAATTCGGGAAACTGAGCCTGACTGTCAGCACAGAGTGATGTAAAGGGAACAGGAGATGTACCAGGGGTGGGTGCTCTTAGACTGGACTTACATCTAGTTGTTGGTCAATCAGAAATGGTGACTGAGAAACAACCAAGCCCAACAGAGGAAACAAGGTGAGACCTGAGGGAACAGCTTGGGATGAAGACACGGAAGGAAGGGGAGATCCAGGAAAGTACCTGCTTCATGTGACAGATTCTATCTTCTTTTCAAGTCTTCTTTCTCCTTTATATCCTTCAGAAGAGACTCTGCTCTGCTACTGGATAAAGTGACCCCCAAATCTCACAAATACACACATATATAAATACACACACACAGACACAAATGCACACATACACACACACTCATATACAGACACACGCACACTCATCACAACCTACAGATGTTTGTGGTCAGTGAGGCTCTTGCACATGCAGCATCTGGAACATGCAGCCTCTGGGGCAGGAAAAAGAGAGAGACTAGAGAGTCACATTTGGGCATTTCATGCCTCCACTCAGAAGTGACACAGGTGACACCACCCATGTTTCATTGGCCAGAATGAGTCACCAGGGAGTAGAAATACAGCTATTTGACAAGTATTACTGTCTATCCACATCCTTCAGTAGAACTCCTGAGAGCAGTGCTGTCAGTTTTTTCTCACCTTGGAGGAGCTTCTGAGGTACAGCTTTGTGCAGAGATTGAATGTAATCTGACCCTCCCGGAGTGGGCTTGAAGGCATTTTCTATTTGGATCCTTTGGCTGGTGTGTCTCTGACTCCTCACTCCACCTCAGTCTGTGCTGAGGGGGATTAGTCAGATTTTGCCCCCACCTCCCTTCCCCACTCAGTATCACCAACTGCATAGTGATTTTCAGCATTTGTTCATGCATTCATTTCTTATCCAATGTTTGTTATACTCCTTCTCTATGTCTTTACTTGACCTTATAGAGACATTGAAGAACAAGACACAATACTTGCTCTCAAGAAACCTCCATTTTAGAGACAATAAGAAAGTTTTTACAGATTGAAGAGACACAGCAGTAATTTTGAGCTGCAAGAATTAGAAAGAGTTCATGGAGGTGACAACTCTGTGCATCTAAAAACAGGGAAAGATACACATATTTTCTTTCTGTAGTGGGCTTGAAAATGTGTCCTCTAGAATTCAAATATGCATAAATGTAATATTCACTATTTTTATAACTGATTTCATCTTGTGCAGTAGCAAGTGGTGTTTGCATGGATTGAAAGTTCCACAAAATTAACACAGACTCTCCCATTTAAAATTTGTCCCCCAAGTTAGCTCGGGTTTATGATAATAATTATCTTGTCAACTCTAGTTGAAGCTCCCTGCTGAGACTGGTTTTCCTGTATTTAAGGAGACATCTTCTTGTCTCTCCTCCCCCAGATGGTGTCTGGGGTGGGAGGGTTTCTTACTTCCCAACAGCAGTGGGGAAGTGTCTTTGGTCTGCACGCTTTCCATTTAGAATCTGCTTGTCTTTGATTTAGTAGCTTTGATTGCTCTGGTCTCTAGATATCTGAAGCTGCACTATGGAGGAATGAATGAGGTCAATTCAGTGCTACGCTCTCT
This sequence comes from Bos javanicus, assembly GCF_032452875.1. Taxonomy (NCBI): domain Eukaryota; kingdom Metazoa; phylum Chordata; class Mammalia; order Artiodactyla; family Bovidae; genus Bos; species Bos javanicus. The sequence continues at coordinate 103,540,352 of NC_083872.1, read as the reverse complement.
GTTAGATGTTGCTGGTTATAGACTGTAAAGGGCTGAAGAGAGAGGATGGGCTGGACCTCAGCCAGCTCATGCCCAAGCTCATCACATGCCCTTGTGATGAAGTGGTCTTTAGTAAAGAAGCCTTTACCAACCTTGGTCTCATCCATACAAGGAACACAGATGGTGAGGTGGGCCTCCAAAACTTTGGTGTAACAAATCAATTAATTGTTTCCTTTTAAAGTTGTACAGTTATTTTTTAATCCAAAAATATTTTGTATATTAGTCACTCTGATTGGTCCTGAAAATGTCCCTCTACCAAGGATATTTAATTATTAATTTTCCCAGCAAAGAGATTACTTAACCTCTGAAACCTCCATATTTTCATGGTGATATGGGCATAATAACTGTACATATTGTATTGCTTTACAATCCATAAGATGAAATAAACAGTCTAAGTTAAAGAACAGGATTCTTCCTGCTCTTTACTTCTGTACTTCTAATTCGATACAGAAGCTGTTAAACTAAATTTTTTTATAACAGAATTTCTTCCTGTTACAGTTATGTGTGGTTTGAATTGAAAATATGCCAAAAGATAAGTATATAAACATCTGGACCACATGGCCATATCTGATTAAAACCAGACCAGGAGGCTTCATGGTGTTCACCTGTCAGTGTGCTGAGGTCTGTCTTCTTTATCTTCAGATATACAAAGATGCAGCATTTTTGTTTAGAACTGGCTCTCTCAGCACTGCTCTTGGAATGGGGCTAGCCTTATTTCTGGTATTGCAATTGACTGCATTCATTGCAGAAAAGTGTAGACATGAACCATACATAGCTTATACCATTTAATCATATTGAAATATTACAACAATTGACACAACTTGCATTGTTCTGTTAAGTCTTTATATCAAGTTAAATTATATCTCAAAAAATTTCTTTTGATTGAAATGATTTGTGTGAAATACCTGGCTGACATCCATTCATTCAGGTATACAAGAGACATCTTTTAGGATTTTTAATTAGCAGGCACTGGGGATAAGGAGGTTAATTAGACACAGAACTTTACCAGGTCCATTTATAAAGTAAAATTAGCAAGTAAACAACTTAATTCATGAGGTTCACAGTTGGTAAGGTCGAGGTTCATGAGCAGTAGAACCTCTCTCTGGGGCACAGAGAGAAGGGGCAATATGTGGAAGACTCGCAACTCTGGCCCCAATCACCGTCACAGCATGTGGTTCCTGGGAGAGTTCTGACAGCTCCAGTCAAGGCTCCAGGTAACAGAATTGAATTCCTGTTCTAGAGTCCTGGGATTCCTGGGATGGGATGGACAGAGGGGCCCTAATATTGTTTCTCCGTCAAGATGATGTACTATTGTTGACAAGTTATATCTCTTACTAATGCCAACTCATTTAATTCTAACCAAAACTCTGTCATCTATACACAAGTATAACTCTTCTTTTACAGACAAAGCCACTATAGAGAGAGTGTAAGGACCCTGTTCAAGGTCACACACATGGTATGTGGCTGAGCTCTGAGTCAGGCCAGGGAAGACTGGTTCCTGAGCCTGTTCTCCTGACCCCTAAAGTTCATATGGACACAGCTGGGTTAGTGTCCTCCCTAAAGCTTCCCTCCTTCAAATCTTGGATGAGATGGGACACTGAGATTTCCTTATGTGTCAGAGAAGACGAACCTTCATCAGAGGGTGAGTTGGTCCATGCTGACCCTGTATCCCCAGCTCTGGGGTAGAGGGTGCTGCCTGGGCACAGCCTGCCAGTCCTGGGTTAACCCCTCTTTCCAGCCCACTCCATCCTTGTAACGGGGTATGGAGTCCCTAACAGTATGTTACCTACGAGATCTCAATCCTGAGGTGAGACCACGTGTACCTGGTTCACTAAACTCATCTCTGTGTCATCCTGTGGGAGGAATGACTGGACTCCAGGAAGCACGTCCTGTGTTCTAGGTGTTTGTCTGGTGGTTTCCGGTGATGCTGCAGAGTCCATAACTGGGTAAGGAATGGTGACTCTGGGACCCACGGGGAGTAGAGCATCGACTCTAGTGACTGAGCAGATCCTGTTCCTACCTTAGCACCTGAGTTTATATTCTGGTTCTGACATTTATAATCGGTTATTATCACTATTTTGCTAAGCATCCAGAAGGAGATGGGGTTCATGTACAGATGGGGGCTTGGAAGTCAGAGGAACACAGGACAAGTAAGTGTTATAAAATAACAGGTTAATATTAACATATTTAGAGGGAGAAAAGCATGTGTTCAATTGACTTTTTTCCCTTTTCATTTACCTGAGTCTCAAGTAGGAAGGATGGGTATGTTAGGACAGAGAAGCTGTGTCTGCTGACCGGATGAGGGGTCCTTCCAGTGGGGCATGTGACAGGCCTGTGGGCTGGTCCACAGCTTCGCTCCGTGTTGGCTTCATTAAGACCTTCAGGTGTGGGTGGGGAAGGGTGTGACGCCATCTCTGAGCTCTGGTGGGGACTCTGGGGCGTTTGTGTCACAGGTGGGTCCTTCCCAAGTTTGTGCTGAAATGATGAGTCAGGGTGAGGGGGCCTCACGGTGGGTTTGTGTGGACCAGAAGGTGTATCATGGGAATCTTGAGCCTGAGCGAGTATGAGGAATGAGGGCAGTATGTTAGTGACCTTGACTTTCGATGGGGGAGCTCTGTCTTGCATCCTTACTGCCCTTCTCTGTCTCTATACAACATCCCTGGGCTACTCTCTGGAGAGCATCTGGGGGCTTCTCTCATCAGTTGGACACAACAAGGCAGCAATGGCCACACTGGACATCAGTCCCTCCTGCTTGGCTCTGTGCCCTCAGTCCACCTGGAATTCCATTCCTGCCGCCAACTTTCCTCTTGAACTCAGAATGAATGAACCCTCTTCTCTTTTTTGCTTCATTTGCCTCTTCTTTGCCCCTTGCCTGCAGCCACAGTGCAGCAGAATACTTTCTATTTATCCTTCTCTCTGGGGGCAGTTCCCTTAAATAATATTTTTCATCTTCTTTAGTTATAGCTAATAATACAGGTGGGTTCTGAATCCTATCAAACCAAACTCTCCCTTTCCAAAGGGGGAAATCGTGAAGTTTAGAAAATGTTAATCTTTCTAAGCTATATATTTTCTTCTAGAGATCCCCACTCCTATTTTGGAGGGCTAGGGTTGAATGATGACTACTACTTTCTCTTTGTTTCCTGTAACAGCAATCTCTCTCTCCTGAAGCATCATTTGTTGACTAGGTGAAAGGGGTATTTCACATAAAATGAAATGCAATAAAGGGAAAGGGATTTAGCATGTGTGAAAATCCCTTATAGGGCTTCCCAGGTGGTTCAGCAATAAAGAACCTCCCTGTCAATGCAGGAGACACAGGAGACATGGATTTGATCCTTGGGTCTAGAGGAACCCCTCGAGAAGGAAATGGCAACCCACTCTAGTATTCTTGTTTGGGAAAGCCTATGGACGGAGGAGCCTGGCGGGTTACATCCCAGGGGTCACAAAGAGTAGGACACAACTGAGCATAAATACACCTTCTCCAGGATCCAGTCTCCAGATCAGTCTGAGAAGAGAAGAAAGACCTTCAGACTCATCCCCTCAACTTAATGGTTTCCACCTCACCCTCTACATGGTCACCTGTGAATTCCTGCAATCCTTGTCCTCATTTTCTTCTGGCCTGACAAATATTCTTGTATTTCAAACCTTCTTCTAGTACTTGGCTTCCGCCCTGAGCTCAGTACTTGGAAGATCAGTGCTTGATTCCACTAGAGTTATTCCCCGTGGGCCAATCGATTCCACAACCTGACTCTGCAAAATCTCACAGTCCTTGGGGATCGGCCAGGGTGATCAGAGGAAGGAAAGGTACTCATAGTTTTCTACGCCAGCCCTGATTATGGGGCCCGGCTCTCAGGACCACGGAAGCAGGAGGTCAAAGGACCGTGTTGCTCATATAAGGAGATGTTGAAGATGCAGAAGCTCATTGGTGTCTGAGCTGAAGAAAGTGGCAGATGCAGCCTCCGATAATGCCTGAAATGGTGAAAGGTGTTGCTATTGGCTCTCAGGAGGGAGGGTGTAAGGGGTGGTCTATATAAACCCTTGTCGGCACCCTGACGCCTCCTCACAGGCTGATCCTGCAGCTGGGACTGTGACCTTGAGGACGTGGGGTCAGGATGGCTCTGGGCAGACACCTCTCCCTGTGGGGACTCTGTGTCCTCCTCCTCGGCACCGTGGTGGGTGGTCAAGGTAAGAGCTGCCCCTCTGTCCTGGATCCACAGCAGGGAGTAGATGCCTTGATGAAGGGAAAGGTGTCTGGAGTTGTGGAGCTGCAGTTTTAGTGTTTTTCACCAAAAGGGAAGCACTCCGGCTGTGAATACTGGTCCGTCTCCTGATGGGGGTCCACTGGTCATAGCAGCAGATTTTACAGAGCAGTGAGTTTTTGTCTGGACTGAGCTGGGTCAGCCTGAGTCCCCTCTGCTGTCTCCCTTGTCCTCTGGGAGCTTCTAGGGTCCCAGCGGCTCCCAGTGTGTGCAAGTTTCAGCGACTGACCCAGCTGGGACTCTGGGCTGTTCCTACATGCTCCATGTGCCTGGTGTGTGAGCACTGCCCCTGGGTCCCCGTGTTTCCTGTGTCTGTGCTCCTGTAGGCTCTGTGCTTGTGTGTGTGTGTATGTGTGCAGGTGAGGAGTGTGTGAGGGTGTGTGTGTGTGAGGGTATGAGGAGTGTATGTGTGTGAATGTGTGAGGAGTGTGTGAGGGTATATGTGCGTGAGGAGTTTATGTATTTGTGTGTGTCAGGGTGTGAAGAGTGTGTATGTGTGTGTGTGGAGTATGTGAGGAGTGTGTGAGTGGTGTATGAGGGTGTGTGAGGAGTATGTGAGGGTGAGTGAGTGTGTGTGAGGAGTATGTGAGGGTGAGTGAGGGTGTGTGAGGAGTGTTTGAGTAGCGTGGGAGATTGTGTGAATTTGTGTGAGAATATGTGTGTGTATGTGGGAGTGTGTGAGGCTGTGTGTGTAAGGGGGATGGAGCCTGTCTGCATGACAGGAACGGGGCTGCTGAGCATGGACTGAGTCCATTGGCCTGTGAAGCACACAGGGTGTCCACAGGGCTGGGTGTCATGGCCACTCCTTGTAACTGGATCAGAGATAATCGTGCACCTGCCTGCCTCTCTCCGGCTCCCATCCCCCAGGCTCCCCTCTGCTTGTTGACGTGTCTGCCCAGCACTGGGCTCTGTGAGAGGTTCTGTCTGCTGGCCTCGCCTGTTCCCACCAGGTGTTATTAGGGAGCAGAGAAGCCTGCATCCAGGAGAGGGGACCGCTTGTCTGTAGAGATCAGTTGATGCATAGCCTCAGGTGTCTAAGTTCCCAAGTCCCTGCCCCAGTCCCGGTGACTCATTTCCTGATGTGCTGGGAGCCTGGGATGGTCCTTTCCCCTCCCAGGATCTGCTGTGACTCTGTAGGGAGCACTTTCTCTCGTGCCCTCTCCTGTCCCCCACTGGGAGCTGCTTTCCCCTGAGTGAGAGTGGAGTACGTTACCAATCCTTCTTCATGGTCTGCAAGGTTTCTTTGGACAAATATGCCAATCTCCTTACGGGAGTCCTCTTGGGTGACAGGATATTTTTCTTCTCTTTAGACATTTAGAATTCTCTCTTTGTCTTTGCTTTTGGATGGTTTACTCTGTGCGTCTTGGAGAAGGTTGTTTTGAATTGAAATTTTGGGGTTACTTATTAGCTTCTTGAACTTACATGTCCAGATTTTCCTCCAGGTTTGGGAAATTCTCAGTCTTTCTTTCTTTCTTTGCTAGGTCTCCTGGCTGCATGCGGGCTTTCTCTAGCTGTGGTAAGCAGGGGCAGCTCCTCGCTGCAGTGCACAGACTTCTCATCATGGTGGCTTCTCTTGGTGCAGAGCACAGGCTCTAGGTGCACAGGTTTCAGCAGCTGTGGCAACCAGCTTAGTTGCTCTGCGGCATGTGGAGTCTTCCTGGACCAGGGATTGAACTCATGTCCCCTGCACTGGCAGGCGTATTCTTATCCACTTCACCAAGTCCTCAGCCATTATTTCTTTTCTCCTTCACTTCTCCTGTGACTCCATTCAATACATTGTTTCTCTTTATGGTGTGCATAGTTCCCACTGCTTTCTATATTCTTTTCATTCTCTTTTTGTTCCTCTAATTGGATACTTTCAACTGATCTTTCTTCTAACTTTTTGGTTCTTTTTTTTTTTTTTCTTTTCCTTGGTCAAGTTTGTTGTTGAATCTCTGAAGTGAATTCTTCAGTTTACTCATTGTATTGTGTTCATGCTAAATCAACTCCATCATGTGTGACTCGTTGTAAGCCCATGGACTGTAGCCCACCAGGGTCTTTTGTCCATGGGATTCACCAGGCAAGAATACTGGAGTGGGTTGCTATGTACTCCTCCAGGGGATCTTCCAGACCCAGGGATCGAACCTGAGTCTCTTACATCTCCTGCACTGGCAGACAGGTTCTTTACCACTAGCGTCACCTGGAAAACACATTCATTTATTATTCAGCTTCAAAATATCTGGTTAGTTCCTTTTTTTAAAAATAGTATATGTCTTTATTGCTCTTATTTTATTTGTATTATTTTCCTGTTATCAATAAATATTTGAATTCTCTTGTAACTCTCTGAGCATCTTTTGAAGTATTATTTTGAATTCTTTATCAGGCAATTCTTGGATCTCCATTAATTTGAGCTGGTTACAAGAGGTTTACTGTATTCCTTTGGTGGGATTTTTTTTCCCCAGATTCTTCTTGATGTCTTATTTTCTTGTAGATGTCTGCACATTTAAAAAAGCTGTCACCTCTGCCAGACTCTATGTCCTGATTCAGTAGAGAAAGCCTTTCACTTCTGGGTAGTGGCACACTGGAATGTACTGCAGGGTGCCAAGTGCAGAGGCATAAGGTGGCACTGGGTCCGGGAGGGCATGAGGCTGTTTGGCTCAGGCTGCTGATGTCCACAGCACTGACAACTGTGTGGTGTTTGGCAAGTGTTGCAGGGGGTCTGCTGTCACTGGAATGGTAGTTAGTGTTCTCAGCAGTGCCTCTGGTTCCAGAGCCTAGGGTCATGACCAGTGATGGTGGTGGCCAGAGCCAATGGTGTGCACACATTTGGCTTTGGGGGCCTGTTGCAGGTGCCTCTATTGGGGAGTTGATGGTTGCAGGTGCACAGGTTGTGGGAAGGCCTAGGAAGGCAGCCAAGGCCAAGACCAACAATGTCATTGCTCAAACTCATGTCCATTGAGTTGGTGATGCTATCTAACATCTGATCCTGTGCTGCTCTTCTCCTTGTCCTTCAGTCTTTCCCAGCATCAGGGTCTTTTCCAAAGAGTTAGTTCTTTGCACCAGGTGGCCAAAGATTGGAGCTTCAGCTCCAGCATCAGTCTTTTAAATAAATATTCAGGGTGGATTTCCTTTAGGATTGACTGGTTCTATCTCCTCCCTGTCCAAAGAACTCTCGAGTCTTCTCTAGCACCACAGTTTGAAAGCATCGATTCTTCAGGGCTCAGCCTTATTTACCGTCCAGCTCTCACATCCATACATGACTGACTACCAGAAACCATCATCTGTGCTGTTATTAATTCTTTCAGGGGTAAAATCTGCTGCATCTGTCTGCAGAGCACGTCACTGTGAACTGTGATTTCTCCTGCCATGTGGTTGCTATTGGTCCTTTGCTCTTCTTTCTTATGCCTAGCCATCTCTATAAGACTGGCTCAGCTTTGCAGGTCTGCGTGAAGTGAACCTTAAGCAGGACTTTCATATGGTGCCCCCAAAGGCTAGGGACACTGGTTACTCAGCCTGCTCTTACCCTCCTGGTGAGAGGAACTTTCCTGGCACCCTTGACACTGAGTAATTCTGGTTTGGAGGATGTAATGATGCCTCCAAAATGATAGTATCTTGCCATGGTCAAACTTCTTAGGGTACTCAGATCTTCTGGAGCTGTTTTTGTTACTGATTGCTGTCTAAGTTTGGTCTTTTTTTCATAGGATGGAGGCTGCTGTCTCCTACATCAGCATTTTGGTAATGGCACATTTGAGGTCTTTATTCTTTGAGAGAATGGTTTTGAGTATGGAATTTTAGATTGGTGATTTTATTTTTCTCTTTCAGTAAATCTAAGGCTTCAGTCTACTCTACCCTGACATCTCTTTTTGTTCTTGGGGTTTTAGATGTTAGTACAGGTGTTTCTCAATTTTATATACCTAGTCTTTATCTTAGTATTTTTCTTTCTGTCAATTTTCTGCTGTTATTTTCCATTTTAGTAAAAGTAAGCTAGGTATGGTGCAGTAAAAAAAACAAAAAACAAAATTTATCCTAATATAACATGTTCAGTTCACTTTGGCAGGACTTCTGCTATCGTAATTCTTCAAGCGCTCAAGTTGTTGGATTCTCCACCATTGTATTATATCCCACTGTGATACAAGGCTGCAGTATTCACTGTGGTAGAAAAATATACTGGCTCTTAAATATTTCTATGTGGAGGTGACATCATTTGTTCTGCCACTTTGTTGAATGAGCCAGATCACATGGTTATGCTTAACTTCAAATAGGCAAGGAAGTATTACTATTTCCACATGCTCATAAAAAGAGAATTTTAAATGTTGTTGAACACTAGTAATGTCTCCATCTATAATGTTCCTACAAATGAACTCCTTTTTAATGCAGAAACCAGAGTCATCTTTAAACTTAATCGCTAAAGTGACATTTGATCACTTTTGTCAAATTCCACTTGTTAGAAGTGTGTTACTAGGTACATTCGAGTGAGGATTACACAAGAACATGAACACCAGGTGGCAGGAATAGCCAGGACATTTCAGAGCCTGTTACCTCAGCCCTCAGTTCCTGAGCTGGATGAGATGCTCCCTATGGACAGGGAAGGAGAGGGACAATTCCTCCCTGGATCCGGGGCCACAAGCTGTAACTGATGGGGAAGCTGGGCCCTAGTAGCCTTGGGCACATCTACAGGGAGGGCAGCATCCAGAGTCCCTGAAGGCCTGTCCTCGGTAGTGTCCCTGGAGCTGGTTCTACAGGCTCATGAGAAACACCTGGTGCATCCCTTCCTGCCCCACATTCAATGATGGCACATCGGGAGCTTAGAGTTAGCCACGGTGGGAATGTTTATACCACAGAGGTCAATAAACTATATCCCATGCACTCTTTTACTCCTCAGAGAGCTTACATTTTAAACATACACCACTACATGGTCTCCTAAAATCTCTCCTGTGTCCTGTGTCCGTGTCTCTCTTGCAGCTCTGGAGCTGAGGTTGAAGGATGGAGCCCATCGCTGTGAGGGGAGAGTGGAAGTGAAGCACCAAGGAGAATGGGGCACAGTGTATGTTCACAGGTGGAGATTGAAGGATGCATCTGTCGTGTGCAGACAGCTGGGGTGTGGAGCTGCCATTGGTTTTCCTGGAGGGGCTTATTTTGGGCCAGGACTTGGCCCCATTTGGCTTTTGTATACTTCCTGTGAAGGGACAGAGTCAACTGTCAGTGACTGTGAGCATTCTAATATTAAAGACTATCGTAATGATAGCTACTCCCATGACGATGATGCTGGAGTAGTCTGCTCAGGTAAGTCCTGTCTGGTCTGTGTGGGGATCTCTAGCAGGAAAAGCCTCTGTCTTATTACCAGAATGACTGAGATTATGGATACAGCCTTTAGAGCATACTTGGATAAAGGATCTTTGTGATGTGTCACAGGAGACAGAGAGGTGAGGTAAAAAGTTTCATACAGATACAGCTTCTGGGTTCGACTTCTGTGACGTAGTCTCATCATGGTAATTATTCTGTTTTCTTTGATGTAATGGTCACTAGGGTGTGGCAACATGGTGGGGGGGGGGTCACAGAAGAGTTGTGGGCAACAAGGTTTATCATACTCATAGGGTCTAAAAGAGTCACTCTGCTCCATGTTGGTATGTGGAGGATGTGACAATAGAAAATGCTCAACCAAGCAATCCTGACCCCAAATGGCATGTGAAGACCCTCGGACAAGTGACCATACTAGGGGTCAGGGTGCAGTTACACAAGGAAAAGGTGTGAAGGGATTTCACTGGTGCATTTAAATGTCTCTAGGTCACAGTCAGAGGAAGCCAAAGTTGGACTTGTGGCAGAAAACAATCTCATCACACTGGTGCACCTGATCAACCGAGTGGGGAGCTCACATCACATTTGCAGGGATGTTGAGGGAGCAGGAAAATGCAGGCTTGAAGTTTACAACACAGCAACTGAAGTGCATCACGTATAAGAAGCAGTGAAGCTAAGAGGACCTGAAGTGACTCCTAAGAAGTGCTCAGTGTTGTCTATGTGTTTGACCTGTGCCAAGGTGGATGCAGTAAAGACAGCAGTGAAACTAGGGTGTGGGTGGGTGGTCACAGTATTTGACAGAGAGGCTTCTAGTTGTTATCATAATTGTGGATTAGATGTTCAGGATATTAATCCCATCAGAGCAGCTGGACTGGAGGAAGATAGGGAGCTGGTCTTAGGCAAGAATCACTCCGTCTGATGTGATCATGGGACAAGGGAGCCCTGAGGACATCTGCAGTAGTTCTTTAGCAGCCACAGCTAATCAGCTCTTGGGTATTTATATTGAGGAAGATCATTGGAAAAGTGATCTTTTCTAATCTCACCTTCAGCAGATCTTTGATGATTCTAGTTGAAGCCCTTAAGAAAACAATTCTTTTCCTTTTTAAAAGGTACTTTATTGAGGTATGACTGACATACAAAACTGCTTGGTAAGTATGCATTTGTGAAATCATTACAGCACTATGTCATAAATCTATTCATCTCTTCAAAAGTTTTCTTCCATTCTTTTTATTATTCTTATTAAAAATAATTATTTTCAAGGTGCTTTTAAATTTTAGTTAGAAACTTTTGCTTTAAGCAAACCTGTTTTCTGGCATCTCAAGTAACCTTTGTCATTGTCACAATGTCCTAATCATGGTTCCAACTGCAGATAAATTTGTGGAAACACTACAGGTGTCTCTACCATATTTTGATAAATCAGCATCTGAATGAAAATGGAGTGTGTGATGTTTGAACTTTCTGTGAAATTAGAACTCCGAATGTTGTCATCCTAAGAAGATTGATGTCTTGATATTAATTCCAGTTAAGATACACTTAAAAGTAAAGAATTGGAGAATGTTCTGATATTTAAACACTGCTTGTGGTTTGTACTCCCTGACTACCATTGCTCTAACTTAGGCTCTCACATTTTTATGAATGGTTCCAGGTTCCTTCTGTTTCTCTTTTTGTCACTAGTTCCCTCCCCTTGGTCTGTCTTTTCTGTATTTTCAGACATGTTTTAATGATGAAGTTAAGTGGTGGTGATTTAGTAGAGATAAGATTAGAATAGCTTGTCTTTTCATTATCTTAATCAAAATTGAACTCTTGGAGTTTCTTCTGCTTAATCTTAGGAGTCAGGTATGGAAGAGAAATTTCACCCTCAGTAGTGGATTGTTGGAAGTGGAGTACTGTGTTTAGGAGAAATCTAGAGTAGAAACAATGACTAGAGAAGACTGTAGAGAAGCTTGTTTGAAATAAGGAGGAGATTTCAATGAGGGGCTAAACAAATTGAGAAGGACTGTGGTGCAAGTGTTCCAAGTTGCTTCAGTCCTGTCCTACTCTTTGTGACACCATGGACCCTAGTCCACCAGGCTCCTCTGTCCATGGGATTCTCCAGGCAAGAATACTGGAGTGGGTTGCCATTTCCTTCTCCAGGGGATCGTATTCACCCAGGTATCAAACCTGGGTCTCCTGCATTGCAGGCAGAGTCTTGATTATCTTCTGAGCCACCAGGTACTACAGTACTGAAGTGCAAAATGGTGAGGGGATGAAGATGCGAGGATTGCAGGAGGAAAGATGCAGGTCAACTCATACATTCACCACAGCCTCTGTGTTACACTTCCTTCCTGCCCTCATTCTTTCCCTCCCTCTCTTCCTTTATCCTGTTGTGGGAGTAATTTCTGAGCTCTGTGGAAGTGCTAGCATTTGGAGGTTGCAGTTTTCTTAGAGGAAAGTTTTTATAATACGGATTCTGTTTATTTAACAAATATAAGTTTACTCATATTTTTCTCTTTTTTTGTATCAGATTTTGGTGAGTTGCGTTTCACAAGTAATGCATTTTCAAGGACTAGGCCCACTTTACAAAAAATTTTCAACTTAGAATAACACTGGTTCATATCTCTTATCTTTAAATGTTGGGAAGATCTATAATGATATTCCTCCTTTTGTTACTGGTGTTGTTAATTTGTGTTCCCTCTTTTTTCTTAATTGGTTTTGCTAGAAGATTATCCGTGTTAATGTTCTTTTTAAGAGAATCACTAATGGACCCTATTGATTTTTTTGATTTGTATTTGCTTTCTACTTAATTGATTTCTGTACTCAGTTTTCACTCCTCTTTTTCAGTTATGATTTTCCCTGATAGCTCAGCTGGTAAACAGTCTGCCTGCAATGCAGGAGACCCCTGTTTGATTCCTGGGTCAGGAAGATCCCCTGGAGAAGGGATAGGCTACCCACTCCAGTTTTCTTGGGCTTCCCTTATGGCTCAGCTGGTAAAGAATCTGCCTGCAATGCAGGGCACCTGGGTTCAATCCCTGGATTGGGAAGATCCCCTGGAGAAGGGAAAGGCTACCCACTCCAGTATTCTGGCTTGGAGAGTTCCATGGACTGTATAGACCACGAGGTCATAGAGTCAGACACGACTGAGTGACTTTCACTTTCCAGTTATGATTGTTGATGCTTTTGTAGATTCTTGAGTCTTGGATCACTTTCTTCTGTTTCTATGTTTATTCTAATGTAGGTATCAAGGAAGCATCAAGGTTCTAAATTTTCTTCCAAGCATCATTTTATTTTTAAGCCACCAGATTTGCTAGTATATAATTTCTTTTGTATTTTATTACCATAAAATGTTTCTTTTTTTCTGAATGTATTCTTTGTCTTATAGTCTGACTTTGTATGATATTAATATAGACACTGTATACAGCCTTCTCTGATTTGTGTTTGCATAGTATATAATTTTTTACCTTTTTAATATGTTTCTGTGTTTATATTCAAACACATATGTATTTATAGGCAGTATATTGTTTTGTCTTATTTTATCTGGTCTGATCATCTTGTTTTTTATTTGGAGTACTTAAATTATTTACCTTTAATGTAATTATTGATATAATTGTGTTTAAGTGTACTTGCCTGCTATTTGTTATATCTTTGTTCCTATTTTAATCATTGAGTGTATTATTTTATCTTAAAACTCTATTGGCTTATTAATCATATCAGATTTTTAGGTGATAATAATGTTGATTTTTTTTTAAATTTTAAAATAATTTTTATTTATTTTTGGCTGTGCTGGGTCTTCATTGCTGCATAGATTTTTCTCTAGCTATGGAGATCAGAGGCTACTCTCTAGTTGCAGTGCATGAGGTTCTCACTGCGGTGGCCTCTCTTGCTGTGGCCTCTCTTGCTGTGAGCAAGGCTCTATGGTGCTCAAGCTTCAGTAGTTGTGGCTCCCGGGCTCTAGAGCACAGATTCACTGTGGTGCATGGGCTTAGTTGCTCCATGGTATGTGGGATTTTCCTAGACCTGGGATCAAAACCGCATCTCCTGCATTGGCAGATGGATTGTTCGCCACTGAACCACTGGGGAAGCCCATGTTGAATTACTAATCTTTAATTACATTCTACCTTGAAATGACGTTATGTCACAACATGCAATGTCAGTCACTATACTTTTCTTCCACTTTGGTCATTGGTGCTGTCATTGTCATACGTTCTACTTATAAATTTATTATGAATCTTGTAGTTTGTTGCTAATATTTTTGCTTTAAATCTTCTAATAGAGAATCAACATCTAGCACAGACTCTATACCTTTGAGTGGATCCATGGTTTCATCTGCTGTCATGTCCCTTTAGCTTGAAGAACTTTCTGAGGCAGTTTTGTGTAGTGTGTGTCTGGTGGCCTCCAATTCTATCATTTTTCATTTATCTGAAGTCATCTTAATTTTCATTCAGTTTTGAAAAGTATTTTTATAGGTGATTCAATTCTGGAGTAACAAATGCCCAACCCCAATACTTTAAATATGTTTTTACATTGTCATCTGACTTTCACTGCCTCCAACAAAAAGTCAGTAAATAATACTTATCCTTTTGTTCTGCTGTATATAGTGTGTCAAATTTCCCTGGCTGCTCTTAAGATATTTTTGTTTGTTTGTTTACCACTGAATTTCAGTATTTACATTGTCATGTTTTCTGAGAATGATTTCATTACCTTGTTTGGGGTTTGTTTAGCTTTTTGAATCAGTGGATTTATAGTTTTCAATAAATTTGGAAAAGATTTCATTTATCTTTTCTTAATATTTTTCAGCATAGCCCTTATTCTGAATCTCCAAATATGCATATTTTATATATTTTTATATTATCCTACATGCCATGGAGTTTCCATTCATATTTTTCTGCCTTTTTACTCTCTTTGGTTCAGTTTAGATAGTCTCTACTGCTGTGTTTTACTTCCCAGTTCTTCTATTCTGCAATGTCTAGTCTCTTGTGTAATTAATCCAAATAATTGTTCATTCCAATACTATATTTTTTCAGTTTTAGAAGTCTCATTTGTTTATTTTTCCTAGTTTTCCTCCCTGTTTATTTTGATTGTTCATTAAGCATATTGATATTAGTGGTTTAAAGATATCTTCAGCCAATTCAATCATTTCTGTAATTTCTGAAGTTGATTTAAATGATTATTTTTTAAAATGTGTTATGGGTTACATTTTTCCCCTTTGGAAATTCTAATAATTTTCTGGTTGGATGTTGGGCATCACTAAGCAGTCCTTTACCAGTAAGAACTTTAGAAATAAATAATCAGAACACATCTAAAAATCAGGGAATTGTACTTGATGAATCAAATAAAGTTTTTTCATTGGGTTATTTTCATTCTGTTCAAAATGTGTTCCTCTAATGACCAAATGATGAACTTTTATTTTTAATAAAAAAAAAAAAATTTATTTTTCTCTCCTTTAGTTTTAAAACTTCCTTGATCCCACCTTGCCTGCCGTATGCCCCACCTACACCCTACTTCTACAGCAGTAGCTATCCTTTCTGATTTTCTTTTCCATTCATCTGTGTCTTTTAAAATTGTGTTTGCTTGTCTGAAGTGGGAGAAATGAAAAAGGATAGCAGCTTAAGTGGTAGATGGGAGGAGCAGAGGGTGATGTAATATGCTAACAACCTATTCAACAAGTGTTTCCCACAAATATTTACATATTTTGTCTGTATTGAGGCTTTTTCAACTTGGAACTCTCCAAATGATGGCTTATTTGCTCACTTCCTCCTCCTTCTCCTTCTTCTTCCTCCTTTTAGAATTGTAAACCATTCAACATGCCATCTTCTTTTAGAATTGTAAAACATGCATGAAAGAAATTAAAGACAATATAATCAATGGAAAGTCATTCTGTGCTTCTGGGCTGGAAGAAGTAATATTGTTAAAATGCCTGTACTTGTCAAAGTGATCTACAGATTTAATGCAATTCCTATCTAAATCCCAATGGCATTCTTAATAGAAGTAGAGAAAACAGTCTTAAAATAGAAGAGTGTGGTTTAATTTTTATATATTCATGAATTTCCTGTTTCCTTATTACTATTGAGTTTTATTTCCATTCCTTTATGGTCATGAAAGATATTATTTTAATATTTTTGAATTTGTTAAGACTTATTTGTAACCTAGCCTGGAGAATATTTCATTTGTGCTTGAGAAGAATGCATATTGTTCTGTTGTTAGAATTAGTACAATGATAGTATTAAAATCAATTAGCATTTTCTATGAGTCCTGTTTCAGAAGAAAAACCTTTAATAGGAGATGATCTGGAAACTCAGCTGTCTGGTAAGGTCCCACTGAGAACACACACTCTACCAGGTCCTTTGACAAATCCTAGGATTTCAAGAGAGATGGCTGGGACTCTCTCTCTGTGACTCTCTGAGTTTTCTTAACTCATCTTCTTTCCCACTAAGGTCACTGAAGAAATTAATGGAATTTTTGCCATTGAAAAGACAAGATGTGATGACATAAACACGAATTAGTAATAATGTCCATATTTCTTCTCTGGAGGCGTCACCCATCTACAGGTTGGCATCCCCTCATGGATCCAGCCTCAAGACTTTCCCTCACCTAAGTCACTTGAGAACTAGCTCCTGGGAGAGAAAACTGATCAGAATATTAGCCCCACAAATTCCAGGAAAGATTTCTAAGCTTGTCTGGATGCTAGGTCTCTCATATCATAGCCCATGTTTCTCTGGGTGGGTTCCGTTCTGCATATCTCTACTTTCAAGTGCTGGCATATTACACATTATCCTTGGATCTGTAGGTATTAGGCTGCTAAATGAGAAATTCACTTCTTCAACCAATGCTAAAAGATGTGTTTCCAGTATTCAGCCATTCCAATGATCTGAATTGGGCTCTGTAGTTTCTAGGCTCCTAGACCGAGGAATTCAGATTTCTAACCAGTCTCAAAGTGTATGTTCTTAGGATTCAGCCACTCCAAACTGACCTTGTAATCCTCCTGAATTTCTGTTTAGAAACCTGCTCAAGAAAATTCAATTATGACACTAACTATCAAAGACTCTCTACATGTTCCACTTCTAAAAAGAAAAACTTTCACACCACGGCCTGTAATGTGCAGTTTCAAGTCAGTACCATGAACACTGGTTTTGTTGTTTCCTCTTAGGATTTGTGCGTCTGGCTGGAGGGGATGGACCCTGCTCAGGGCGAGTAGAAGTGCATTCTGGAGAAGCTTGGATCCCAGTGTCTGATGGGAACTTCACACTTGCCACTGCCCAGATCATCTGTGCAGAGCTGGGTTGTGGCAAGGCTGTGTCTGTCCTGGGACATGAGCTCTTCAGAGAGTCCAGTGCCCAGGTCTGGGCTGAAGAGTTCAGGTGTGAGGGGGAGGAGCCTGAGCTCTCAGTCTGCCCCAGAGTGCCCTGTCCAGGGGGCACTTGTCACCACAGTGGAGCTGCTCAGGTTGTCTGTTCAGGTGAGATGCAGGTCAGGCCTTTCACATCTGTGAACACCCTATTCAGGTGAGAAAGTAATGTGATTTTGCTGAAACTCTGTCTTCTACCAGCATACTCAGAAGTCCGGCTCATGACAAATGGCTCCTCTCAGTGTGAGGGGCAGGTGGAGATGAAGATTTCCGGACGATGGAGAGCGCTCTGTGCCTCCCACTGGAGTCTGGCCAATGCCAATGTTATCTGTCGTCAGCTCGGCTGTGGAGTTGCCATCTCCACCCCTGGAGGACCACACTTGGTGGAAGAAGATGATCAGATCCTAACAGCCCGATTTCACTGCTCAGGGGCTGAGTCCTTCCTGTGGAGTTGTCCTGTGACTGCCCTGGGTGGTCCTGACTGTTCCCATGGCAACACAGCCTCTGTGATCTGCTCAGGTAAGAGAGAAGAAAGGGCTACTGGTACTCAGGATGCTCCTGGAGTGAAATGTTTCCAAGAGCAGAGAGTGAGGGAAAATGGACTTCAAAGTCAGATACTTCATGGTGAAATATGGATCTTCTCATTGTTCCTTCATTTTTCAGGCCAGGGCAAGAAGTGTGAAGGGGAATAATATATTTTTAAGCAACATTGTTGCTTACTTATAATCACAGAAAACAGTGTAGGAGCAGTAAGTATAGACCTCAGTATGAACCCCAACCCAGAGCAACAGAGAGAATGTCCCCAGCACCACAGTCACTGTCGTCTCCTCTCGACAGGAAAAAGCACTTACTGAACTTCTACTAACGTAGAAAGTTTTATCAATTTTTGAACTTTATATAAAATGATGCAGTATGATGCATCTTTTGTATCTAATTTCTTTAGACTCAAGATTATGTTTGGGATTCACTCATGATGTTGTATATTGTAGCACTTTATTTTTTTTTAATTACTGTAGAGTATGACTTTGAATGATCACATGGCCATGTACTGATCAATTCTACTGACAGTTTCAATCTGAGTTGTTTCCAGTTCTTGACTATTACAAATATGATATTACAACATACCATGACAATGTCTTTGGATGCAAATATGTGTTACTTACTTTCCATGTTTAACCCTTGGTCTTTTATTTTCTTTTTCTTAATCGAATGGTGTCCTTTGATGAACTCATTTCTTAATCTTATGGAAACGTAACTTGCCAACTTTTTCCTGTATATTTAATGCTTCTTATAGCCTTTAAAAAAGAATTTTTGCCTACTCCAAGATCATAAAAACATTCTCCAAGAGCGTCTTATGGAAATTTTATTCTTTTTCTCTTGCATATAATTGTGCATTCCTTCTGGGATTGATATCGGTGTAAGAAGAGGGTCAGGTTTCATATGGACATCCAATTACTCAATCTTTTTCTGAAAAGATTCTTTTCCCCTCTTCAGTGCCACCTTTGTCATAAGCAGAAGGGCAAGTATGTCTGTCCTTTTTAAGACTCTCTATTCTGTTCCATGTTATCATTTGTCTATCCTTGCACCATTACTGCATTTTCTTAATTATCATAACTTTGTCATTGTTGTTGTTCAATCGCTAAGTCATGTGTGACTCTTTGTGACCCCATGAACTACAGCTCACCAGGCTTCCGTGTCCTTTACTATCTCCCAGAGTTTCAATGGAGAAGGCAATGGCAACCCACTCCAGTACTCTTGCCTGGAAAATCTTATGGACGGAGGAGCCTGGTAGGCTGCAGTCCATGGGATCTCGAAGAGTCGGATACGACTGAGTGACCTCACTTTCACTTTTCACTTTCATGCATTGGACAAGGAAATGGCAACCCACTCCAGTGTTCTTGCCTGGAGAATCCCAGGGACGGGGGAGCCTGGTGGGCTGCCATCTATGGGGTTGCACAGAGTTGGACACGACTAAAGTGACTTAGCAGCAGCAGGAGCAGAGTTTCAAACTTTGTAGTTAGTCTTAATAACTTTAATTTACAAGAGTTACTTTATATTAACTCCTCTAACTTTGTTGCTTTTCTTAGCAACTGTGATGGTCATTCTTGGTTGCTTGTATTTTGTATCAATTTAGAAATCAGCTTGTCATTTTTGCCAAAAGAAAAGCTTAAGGGTACTTTCACTGGGATTACATTTAAAAATTTGAGAGGAGACAAAGAAATTTGAGGATGATTGACATTGACAATGTTGAGTTTTCCAAATCATTGACAGAATACATCCTTCCATTCAGTTAGATCTTGAATTTTTCTCAGAGATTTTGCCCATCTTCTACTAGGATTTCTCCTAGGTATTTTATTTTTGATGTCATGAGTATTTTTGTGGAAGTGTCCTGGCAATGAATTCTCTTTGAGTTGTTTTCATCTTTTAATTTTTAAAATTTTGATGTCATTTGAGACATTAAAATGTTGGGAAAGTTATATAAAAATTCCTTTATGACCTTTACCTGGGTTTCTAAATGTTAGTATCAATATTTCCCTTTAATCTCTGTGTGTGTCTGAGTGTCTTTCCTTCTCGATTCCCCTTCTGCCCCATTTCTTCCTGAATATGTAAAATCTTTCTGAATTAAGTTGAAGCCATGATGTTCCTTTACCCTTAGGACACTTCTGGGAATTTCCTTACAGAACCAGAGTTCAGTCAAGTCTTTAAATGTCTTCAGCCCCAGGTGACATCTAATTGCAGCACTGAAAGACCCCACTGGAAGACTGCCAAACTGAGTCTTTTTCTGATTAATGACCCAAAGTCATAAGCAAAATGAAGTATATATTCTTTTTCTTCAGCTAAAAGTTTTTCCTTTTCATGTTCATCAAATTGCTAACATTTGTTGAATCACAGAAAAAGCAAGAGAGTTCCAGAAAAACATCTACTTCTGCTTTATTGACCATGCCAAACCTTTGACTGTGTGGATCATGACAAATTGTGGAAAATTCTGAAAGAGATGGGAATACCAGACCCCCTGACCTGCCTCCTGTATGCAGATCAAGAAGCAATAGTTAGAACTGGACATGGAAATAGTGACTGGTTCCAAACTGGGAAAGGTGTATGTCAAGGCTGTATGTTGTCACCCTGCTTATTTGACTTATATGCAGAGTGTATCATGTGAACTGCTGGGCTGGATGAAGCACAAGCTGGAATCAAGATTGCCAGGAGAAATATCAATAACCTCAGATATGCTGATGACACCACCTTTATGGCAGAAAGCAAAGAGGAGCTGAAGAGCCTCTTGATGAAAGTGAAAGAGTAGAGTGAAAAAGCTGGCTTAAAACTCAACATTCAAAAAACTAAGATCAAGGCATCCAGTCCCATCACTTCATGGCAAATAGATGGGGAAACAATGGAAACAGTGACAGATTTTATTTTCTTGGGCTCCAAAATCACTGTAGATGGTGACTGCAGCCATGAAATTAAAAGACATCTGCTCCTTGGAAGAAAAGCTACGACAAACCTGCTGCTGCTAAGTCACTTCAGTCGTGTCCGACTCTTTGCGACCCCAGAGATGGCAGCCCACCAGGCTCCCACTTCCCTGGGATTCTCCAGGCAAGAACACTGGAGTGGGTTGCCGTTTCTTTCTCCAATGCATGAAAGTGAAAAGTGAAAGTGAAGTCGCTCAGTCGTGTCCGACTCTTTAGCGACCCCATGGACTGCAGCCTACCAGGCTCCTCCACCCATGGGATTCTCCAGGCAAGAGTACTGGAGTGGGGTGCCATTGCCTTCTCCGACAAACCTAGATAGCATATTAAAAAGCAGAGACATTACTTTGCTGACAATTGTCCATTTGGTCAAATCTGTGGCTTTTCCAGTAGGCATTTATGGATGTAAGAGTTGGACCATAAAGAAGGCTGAGCGCCAAAGAATTGATGCTTTTGAACTGTGGTGTTGGAGAAGACTGCTCTGAGTCCCCTGGACTGCAAGGAGATCAAACCAGTAGGTCCTAATGGAAATCAGTCCTGAATATTTATTGGAAGGACTGATTCTGAAGCTGAAGCTGCAATACTTTGGCTACCTGATGAGAAGAATTGACTCATTGGAAAAGACCCTGATGCTGTAAGATTGAGGGTGGGAGAAGAAAGGGATGACAGAGGATGAGATGGTTGGATGGCATCACCGACTTGATGGACATGAGTTTGAGCAAGCTCCAGGAGTTGGTGATGGACAGGGAAGTCTGGCGAGGTGCAGCCAATGGGGTCACAAAGAGTTGGACATGACTGAGTGACTGAACTGAACTGGGCTAAATTTTGGGGGAAAATCTTCTATACAACAATGTCACCAGAACTCTTGTCATGTGACCTGAATTTCTACATTGAAGACTATCCTCTGATCTTGCACTGTGATGTTTCCACCTTATGCTGAGCTAGTGCATGACTACTATTATTCTTTAGTTCTTAATTTCAGCTAACACATTTTTCAGCTCTAGATGTACTTCACTTTTGTTATTTCTGTGCAAAGATACACATTTTGTTTATTATTTCCATAAACACTTTAATCATGGCTATTTAAATTCTCTGTCAGGTAAATCTAGCAGGTGAAAAATCTGGGAAATTCTTTCCAATGCCTCCTTTTTCCTTTCTGTTTTTCACGAGATCTATTTTATTTAAGTGTTTGCTTTAAAGTTAGACATTGAAGAAATTGTAGAAATCTTTCAGAAAGAATTTTGTTTTGCTTTTACTTCGGGATAGATTTGGCCTTCCTTGGTGACTCAGATGGTAAAAAATCTGCCTGCAATGTGGGAGATCTGGGTTTGACCCCTGGATTGGGAAGATCCCCTGGAGGAGGGCATGGCAAGCCACTCCAGTATTCTTGCTTGAAAAATCCTATGGGCAGAGGAGCCTGGTGGGCTATAGTCCATGGGGGTCACAAACAGTTTGACATGACTGAGCAACTAAGCACAGCACAGGGATAGATATAGGGATACAACAACTTATTTAACTCATTCTTATAGCAACACTTGGGTTAAAACAAAAATTGTGATACTGTCAGAAGCAGAACTCTCCACACAGAAGGTGAACAATAAGAGTATGATAACTTTACTGCTGGGTCACCGCTTTCATAGCAAACATCCTCTTCCAACAACACAAGAGAAGATTCTACACATGGACATCACCAGATGGTCAACACCGAAATCATATTGATTATATTCGTTGCAGCCAAAGATGGAAAAGCTCTATACAGGCAGCAAAAACAAGACTGAGAGCTGACTGTAGCTCAGATCATGAACTCCTTATTGCCAAATTCAGACTTAAATTGAAGAAAGTGGGGAAAACCACTAGACCATTCATGTATGATCTAAATCAAGTCCCTTATGACTATACAGTGGAAGTGAGAAGTAGATTTAAGGGACTAGATCTGATAGACAGAGTGCCTGATGAACTATGGACAGAGGTTCGTGACATTGCACAGGAGACAGAAATCAAGACCATCCCCAAGAAGAAATGCAAAAAAGGAAAATGGCTGTCTGAGGAGGCCTTCCAAATAGGTGTGAAAAGAAGTGAAGCAAAAAGCAAAGGAGAAAAGGAAAGATACCCATATGAATGCAGGGTTCCAAAGAATAGCAAGGAGATAAGAAAGCCTTTCTCAGTGATCAATGCAAAGAAATAGAGGAAAACAACAGAATTGGAAAGACTAGAGATCTCTTCAAGAAAATTAGAGATACCAAGGGAACATTTTATGCAAAGATGGGGTCAATAAAGGATAGAAATGGTATGGACCTAACAGAAGCAGAAGATATTAAGAAGAGGTGGCAAGAATACATAGAACTATACAAAAAAGATCTTCACAACCTGAATAATTGCCGAGGTCCAGCCCCGGCTGATCCAGGGTATTCGAAGGAGAGACGGCCTAGGCGACTATTCAAATGTTAATTAGAGATATAAGAGTAATAGAATGAGGATAGCTCAGTAGGAAAATTCAGTGGAGAAAAGAGGCTGAGTAGCTTGGTTTATGTGGAAAATCAGTATAACCTGTGACACCAGGTTAGCTCTGACCATGGAGGCCGCAGGCACCCTCTCGAATAGCGGAAGGTGCCCCACTTTAGACACCTTCTTGAGTGGGTCTTAGAAGCCCAGGCAGATAAATGGTCGCAGAGGATATCCACGTTCCAGATGGAGACTTCAGCCAGAAGTTAAAGGGAAGAATGACATGGGGAGACCAAGCGTTGGTGAGCAAGGCCCGTAGCTTTATTTTTAACAGGGACTTATATACCCTAAGTTACACATAGAGGATAATAGGGGATGCAAAGTCAGTAGTTTTTGATCCTTATCAAAAACCAAGGTTTCTTTCCTGCAAATTTATTATATACAAATGGTTTAGGTGATTTACATCATCTTCTGGCCAGAAGGCCTATTAACATTTTATGACTCTTGACAAGGACTTATCAACAAAGACTTATTTTCTCTAAGAGTAATTATTTTAAGGTTTGGCGCCATCTTCCGAAGATAAAATTGCATTCCTATAGGGCAGATGTGTAATGGGTTTACAACAAAGGAAAGAATTTATTACCTTAAGGGTCTAAAGTTACTAACACCAAGGCCATTACTTATTTTTTCTACGTACCAACTGTATTAATTAATACACATTCAAGGATACAATTCAGGGGATGTGGAAACTCTGCAACAAGCATTGGCTCATCAATGAAATCCTTTACTAGTTTATTCTGACAGTTTCTAACTCTCTGAGAGGTTCTAAACTATTTGAATATCTTAAGCTTCCTGTGTCTCTCGAGGTTGGGAGACTGTAAACAATCGTATACATAGCTGTAGGAGTCCGGGTAAACTTGTCAGGCGAGTTAGAGAGCCATCTGAGGGGTTTGGATTTAAACACTCCTAATTGCCCAGGAACTTTATTAATTGGAGCTGTAAGTTAACTCTTTGACAGAGAGAGCGAGATGGTGGTGGGGGACAGCCCCCAGTAAAGTCAGAGGTGAGAGCACAAAGCAATAAAGTAGGCAGACTCTGGTTTTTGGTGGGTAGATGCTCGAGAATATCCGGGGGACTCCTGAGGCTCGATCCCGCCTTTGCGTATGCCGAGCCTCCTTCCTCATGACCTTTGTCATGAGTGGAATGCCTCACCAGCTCCCGGCAGATAATGATGATGGTGTGATCACTCACACTCACCTAGAGCCAGACATCCTGGAATGTGAAGTCAAGTGGGCATTAGGAAGCATCACTACTAACAAAGCTAGTGGAGGTGATGGAATTCCAGTTGAGCTCTTTCAAATCTGAAAGATGATGCTGTGAAAGTGCTGCATGCAATATGTCAGCAAATTTGGAAAACTCAGCAGTGGCCACAGGACTGGAAAAGGTCACTTTTCATTCCAATCCCAAAGAATGCTCAAACTACTGCACAATTGCACTCATCTCACATGCTAGGAAAGTAATGCTCAAAATTGTCCAAGCCAGGCTTCAGCAATATGTGATCCATGAACTTCCAGATGTTCAAGCTGGTTTTAGAAAAGGCAGAGGAACCAGAGATCAAATTGCCAACATCTGCTGGATCATCAAAAAAGCAAGAGAGTTCCAGAAAAACATTTATTTTTGCTTTATTGACTATGCCAAAGCCTTTGACTGTGTGGATCACAATAAACTGTGGAAAATTCTGAAAGAGATGGGAATACCAGACCACCTGACCTGCCTCTTGAGAAACCTGTATGCATGTCATAAAGCAACAGTTAGAACTGGACATGGAACAGCAGACTGGTTCCAAATAGGAAAAGGAGTACCTCAAGGCTGTATATTGTCATCCTGCTTATTTAACTTATATGCAGAGTACATCATGAGAAATGCTGGGCTGCATGAAGCACAAGCTGGAATCAAGATTGCTGGGAGAAATATCAATAACCTCAGATATGCAGATGACACCACCCTTATGGCAGAAAGTGAAGAACTGAAAAGCCTCTTGATGAAGGTGAAAGAGGAGAGTGAAAAAGTTGGCTTAAAGCTCAACATTCAGAAAATGAAAATCATGGCATCTGGCGCCATCACTTTGTGGGAAATACATGGGGAAACAGTGGAAGAAGTGGCTGACTTTATTTTTTGGGCTCCAAAATCACTGCAGAAGGTGACTGCAGCCAAGAACTTAAAAGACGCTTACTCCTTGGAAGGAAAGTTATAACCAACCTAGACAGCATATTAAAAAGCAGAGACAATACTTTGTCAACAAAGGTCCATCTAGTCAGAAGCTATGGTTTTTCCAGTAGTCATGTATGGATATGAGAGTTGGACTATAAAGAAAGCTGAGCACCAAAGAATTGATGCTTTGAACTGTGGTGTTGGCGAAGACTCTCGAGAGTCCCTTGGACTGCAAGGAGATCCAACCAGTCCATCTTAGAAGAGATCAGTCCTGGGTGTTCATTGGAAGGACTGATGAAGCTGAAACTCCCAGTACTTTGGCTACCTGATGTGAAGAACTCTATCATGTGAAAAGGCCCTGATGCTGGGAAAGAGTGATGGCAGGAGGAGAAGGGGAGGATAGAGGATGAGATGGTTGGGTGGTATCATCGACTGGATGGACATGGGTTTGGGTGGACTCCGGGAGTTGGTGATGGACAAGGAGGCCTTGCGTGCTGTGGTTCATGGGGTTGCAAAGAGTCAGACACGACTGAGTGAATGAACTGAAGTGAACTGAATACAGCTTTCATATAAGCTCCATTAGGAGGGATTGGGGGCAGGAGGAGAAGGGGATGACAGAGGATGAGATGGCTGGATGGCATCACCGACTCAACGGACGTGAGTCTGAGTGAACTCCAGGAGTTGGTGATGGACAGGGAGGCCTGGCCTGCTGCAATTCATGGGGTCTCAAAGAGTCGGACACGACTGAGTGACTGAACTAACTAACTAACTAACTGACCAGGTCATTATTTCCCTTAATTCAGTTTCCTGTTCTTCAACCCTTCCAGACTTCTGATCATTGTTGTTTCTTCAGGAAACCAGATCCAGGTGCTTCCCCAGTGCAACGACTCCCTGTCTCAACCTGCAGGCTCTGCGGCCTCCGAGGAGAGCGCCCCCTACTGCTCAGGTGAGGGTCCCACAAGACAGAAGATCCTTCTCATTCCCCAGGTCGACGCCCCATTGTCCCATTTCTCTCTCCTCAGACAGCAGGCAGCTCCGCCTGGTGGACGGGGGCGGTCCCTGCGCCGGGAGAGTGGAGATCCTTGACCAGGGCTCCTGGGGCACCATCTGTGATGACGGCTGGGACCTGGACGATGCCCGCGTGGTGTGCAGGCAGCTGGGCTGTGGAGAAGCCCTCAATGCCACGGGGTCTGCTCACTTCGGGGCAGGATCAGGGCCCATCTGGCTGGACAACTTGAACTGCACAGGAAAGGAGTCCCACGTGTGGAGGTGCCCTTCCCGGGGCTGGGGGCAGCACAACTGCAGACACAAGCAGGACGCGGGGGTCATCTGCTCAGGTCTGCGCTGCACACTGTCCGCAGGTGGGGGAGGGGTGGGGCCCTGGAGGACGGGGTCTGAGCCCTGAGGGAGAGATGCTGAAAGGACCAGCTAAGGAGGCTTCCTCCCGTGGAGCCTGTCTTTCCAGCAGACGTGAAGACGAGGTGCTTTCACTTCCTCCCGCAGCAGCTGCGGATCTGGTCGTTTCTTCTCAGCAGTGTTTCCTGGCAGAGCCGATTTTTACAGTTTTTCTTGAAAGCAGGGCTCTCTCTCCAGTTACATACAAAAAATTTAAACCCACAGTACTAGTTTCCGTTTGCTTCAGTAACAATTTTAAATTAGTGGGTTAAAACAACATATATTTATTTCCTTTGGGGGAGAATCTATTTCTTGTCTTTTCAATATTCTAGATAAAAAAAAAAAAAAAAAAGAAAGTCACATAATCGTGTCTGACTCTTTGCGATCCCATGGACTATATCCTGCCCTGCCCCTCTGTCCATGGAATTCTCAAGCTTCTAGAAACTGTCTACATCCCTTGGTTCACAGCCTCCTTCATCCATTATCAGACCAGAAATGCTGCAGGCCTCCAGATATGAGCCAGAGTCACATTTCTTTCTTTAGGCAGAGCTAAGAAATGTATTCCATGTTTAAGGATAGTGGGTCTAAGGATGTGCTCAGACTGGGCTCACATTGTTCATACAATATTCTAGCTTAATCTCACCATCCCAAGGTCCTTTTCTTAATCACATCTGTAAATCCCCTTTGTCAAGTATGGTAACATATTCACAGGTTGCAGAGCCTGGGATGTAGACATTTTTGGGTTAATTATTCTGCCTATCTCCCTAATATCCACATCACATCCCTTAACATACTCAACGATTTTCTTAGGAAGCAGAATTCAGCTGCCCCTCCCTGACTAGTGCCCACACAATTTGGTCTTCCTCTCAGTTCATATCCACTACACCATTGTGGTAGAAATAGAAAGACAGACACAAATGGACAAAGTCAGTTAAAAGGGAGGCGATGTCAGTCTTGTCATCTAGTGGGTATCTCTTGAACAAGGTCAGAGATGAATGTTTACCATTTCTAGAAGAAAGGAAAACCTAGAACATGCAGCAAAATTTTCACTGTGTCCTGTCTCCTCCCCTTTCAACCTTAGAGTTCCTGGCCCTCAGGATGGTGAGCGAGGACCAGCAGTGTGCTGGGTGGCTGGAAGTTTTCTACAATGGGACCTGGGGCAGTGTCTGCCGCAGCCCCAT
This sequence comes from Bos javanicus, assembly GCF_032452875.1. Classification (NCBI taxonomy): domain Eukaryota; kingdom Metazoa; phylum Chordata; class Mammalia; order Artiodactyla; family Bovidae; genus Bos; species Bos javanicus. The sequence continues at coordinate 103,512,766 of NC_083872.1, read as the reverse complement.
GGAAGACATCACTGTGTCCATGATCTGCAGACAGCTTGGCTGTGGGGACAGTGGAACCCTCAACTCTTCTGTTGCTCTTAGAGAAGGTTTTAGGCCACAGTGGGTGGATGGAATCCAGTGTCGGAAAACTGACACCTCTCTCTGGCAGTGTCCTTCTGACCCTTGGAATTACACTTCATGCTCTCCAAAGGAGGAAGCCTATATCTGGTGTGCAGGTGATTTACTGTCTGTTTCTGTGTGTCTGTCCCAACCCTGTAGGATGCAGTGAGATTTGATATTTTAAAATCTAAGTGATGAGTTTAATTTGGGTCCACAAAATGACATTAAGTGAAAATGTTAGTGTCCAACTCAGTCGTGTCCGACTCTTTGTGTCTGCATGGACTATAGCCCGCCAGGCTCCTCTGTCCATGGAATTTCCAGGCAAGAATACTGGAATGGGTTTCCATTCCCTTCTCCAGGGGATCATCCCAACCTAGGTATCGCAATTGAGTCTCCCACACTGCAGTCAGATTCTTTACCGTCTGAGTCACCAGAGAAGCCTAAATGAGGTAAGGATGAAATTAATTTTATCCACATATTCCACTCTTGTTTGTTAAAATTTTTAATTCAGATGTAATTCTTGTAACATTATATTAGTTCTAAGTATAAAACATAGTGTTTATGTTTTTGTACATATTGGTAAATCATCACCACATGTACAGTAATATCCATCACCACATGTAGTTACAATTTTTTTTTCTTATGATCCCACAAGTAAGAATTTGCATGCTGCAACTAAGACCCAGGACAATCAAATAAATAATTAATTTTAAAAGAGAGCATTATTCTCTTCATAGTCTTGACATAAGAACATGCATCATGTTTTTTTTTTTTTAATCCACATTAGGGCTCCCCTGGTAGCTAAGCTGGTAAAGAATCCGCCTACAATGCAGGAGACCCCGGTTTGATTCCTGGGTCGGGAAGATCCACTGGAGAAGGGATAGGGCTACTCATTCCAGTATTCTTGGACTTCCCTGATGACTCAGTGGGTAAAGAATCTGCCTGCAATGTGGGAAACCTAGGTGCTATCCCTGGCTTGGGAACACCCTTGGAGAAGGGAAAGGCTACCCACTCCAGTATTTTGGCCTGGAGAATTCCAGGGATTGTATACTCCATGGGGTCGTAAAGAATTGGACATGACTGAGCGACTTTCACAAACACTATATACAAAAATATTATCTTCTTTCCTATATTACAGTTTTTTCTTTTTTTAATATAAATATATTTATTTTAATTGGAGGTTAATTACTTTACAATATTGTATTGGTTTTGCCATACATCAACATGAATCCACCACAGGTATACACATGTTCCCCATCCTGAACCCCCCTCTCTCCTCCCTCCCCGTACCATCCCTCTGGGTCGTCTCAGTGCACCATCTCCAAGCAACCAGTATCATGCATCGAACCTGGACTGGCGACTCGTTTCATATATGATATTATATATGTTTCAATGCCATTCTCCCAAATCATCCCACCCTCGCCCTCTCCCACAGAGTCCAAAAGACTGTTCTATACATCTGTGTCTCTTTTGCTGTCTCACATACAGGGTTATCATTACCATCTTTCTAAATTCCATATATATGCATTAATATACTGTATTGGTGTTTTTCTTTCTGGCTTAGTTCACTCTGTATAATAGGCTCCAGTTTCATCCACCTCATTATTACAGTTAAGATATCTTTTATGACAATATTTTTTTCTCTAGAATGTTTTAAAATTTTTATTTATTTATAGGAACTCTCTATAAACAAACATCACTTCAGTTCAGTTGCTCAGTTGTGTCAGCTTCAACATCAGTCCTTCCAATGAACACTCAGGACTGATCTCCTTTAAGATGGACTGGTTGGATCTCCTTGCAGTTCAAGGGACTCTCAAGAGTCTTCTCCAACACCACAGTTCAAAAGCATCAATTCTTAGCTGCTCAGCTTTCTTTATAGTCTTATAAACAAACATCACTTACTCTTTCTTAAATATTTTTGTAAATATTTCCCCCATTTTTTGCATATATGTTTAAGGTTATATATATGAATGGGGGGGTTATGTTATCAAATCTATAATGGTTTACTTTTGACTTCTGCCCTTAATGAAATGTTTCATATGCCATTCTTAATCTCAAAATAATATTGAATCAAGTTTTATTTTCTGCAAATAATTTTACAGTTCCACTAAAGAATATTCAAAACCTAATTTTGAATTCATTTATTTATCTGAATTTATTTTACTATGTGTGATTGTATAATATCATCACCAGATAAGAATTATATTTTAGATATGTGATAGCTTCATCACAAAATAAAAACACATTGCTTCATGATTTCATGGATATGATGTCAAAAATACAGGCAACAAAGCAAAAATAGACAAGTGGGAATATATCAAACTAAAAATCTTCAAGCCAAAGGAAACATCAACAGAGTGAAAAAGCAAGCTAGCACAAATTATATAAGGTGTTAATTTCCAAACAAATAAGGAACTCCTGCAACTCAAGAAAAAAATAATCTAAAACCTAATAACTCAATTAAAAAATAGGCCAAGGGCTTGAATAGACATTTCTCTAAAGAAGACATACAAATGGCCAGTGGGTATATGAAAAATGCTTGACATTGTCAATCATCAGGGAAATGTAAATCAAAACCAGAAAGATATCATCTCACACATGTCAGAATGACTGTTTTTTTTTTTTTTTTAAAGACACCTAATGTTTGCAAGGCTGTGGAGAAATTGACACTTTCTGTGTACTTATCCACATGAAATGTATACATTTTATTAATAAAACTATGCAATCCGGGGGTTAAATCTCTGGACTTTCACTGTCATGGGTCCAGGTTCAATTCCTGACCTGGAAACTAAGATCCCACGAGCTACAGCACAGCCAAAAACAAACAAACAACAACACAAAAACTATGACCAAAAAATCTGTATGATTTGTAGTGATGTCCCTTTTCATTCTTGGTATTGTTAACTTCATTTACTCTCTGCTCTTCATTGGTATTGATCAGTGTTCATCAATTTTCAATGAGCCATGTTTAAAGGGTTTTTTCCTATGTTTTCCATCTTACGCTTACCTTCTTTTCCATTCATTATTATTCCTTTTTTAATTAACTCCAACATTCTATATTCTTTAGGCTTTCTCATCTCCTAGTTTCTTAATTGAAGCTTACATTTTTTTCACTTTCAGTCTTTCCTCTTCTCTAAATCTAGGGTATAAATGCCCCTTAGGCACTACTTGAGTTTCATTAGAAGAATTTATGATAATATAATTATTTTGTGTTTGTTATTATTATTGTATTTTTATTACCATTATTTCACAATATTTGGTAAATTTTAAATTTATTCCCAGACTCAGGTGTTTTTTGGAAGGGTGCTGCTGAATTTCCCAAAATAGGGATGGCTAACAATATTTTCTTTTTAATTCTTAATTTTATTCCACTGTGGTCAGAGTAAATACTCTGTATGAATTCAAAGAGTGAAATATTTTGTCCTATTATGTGGTCATTTTTGATAATTGTTCCTAGTGCATTTACAATAATGTGAACTCTTGCATTGTTGGGTGCATTGCTCTATGTGTTACTTACTTAAACGTGCTGATTATTTTGTTGTACATCTACTGTATTCTTTGTTTTTTTGTATGTCTGGTCTGTATGCTACTGAAAAAGATACAGTAAAAATCCCCCATTTTGATTGTGATTTTGCCTATTTCTTCTTTTCATTCTGTCAAGTATATTTCAAAGCTATGTTCTGTTACCTTTCTTGAATTTTGATGTTTATATCTTTATTAAGGGTGCATCTCATTATAATCATGAAAATTCTCTCTTTAATTCAATTAGTGTTCAGTTCAATTCAGTTCAGCAGCTAAGTTTTGTCCAACTCTTTGCGACCCGATGGACTGTAGCACCCCAGGCTTCCCTGTCCACCACCAACTCCCAGAGTTTACCCAAACTCATGTCCATTGAGTCAGTGATGCCATCCAGCAATCTCACCCTCTGTCATCCCCTTCTCCTTCTGCCCCCAATCTTTCTAAGCATCGGGGTCTTTTGAAATGAGTCACCTCTTCACATCAGGTGGCCAAAATATTGGAGTTTCAGCTTCAACATCAGTCCTTCCAGTGAGCACTCAGGACTGATCTCCTTTAGGATGGACTGGTTGGATCTCCTTGCAGTCCAAGGGACTCTCAAGAGTCTTCTCCAACACTACAATTCAAAAGCATCAATTCTCCATTGCTCAGCTTTCTTTACAGTCCAACTCTCACATCCACACATGACTACTAGAAAAACCATAGCTTCTGACTAGATGGACCTTTTGTTGGCAAAGTTATATCTCCGCTTTTTAGTATGCTGTCTAGGTTGGTTATAACTTTCCTTCCAAGGAGCAAGCGTCTTTTAATTTCATGGCTGCAATCACCATCTGCAGTGATTTTGGAGCCCCCCAAATAAAGTCAGCTACTGTTTCCACTGTTTCCATATCTATTTGCCAGGAAGTGATGGGACTGGATGCCATGATCTTAGTTTTCTGAATGTTGAGCTTTAAGCCAACTTTTTCACTCTCCTCTTTCACTTTCATCAAGAGGGTCGTTAGTTCTTCTTCACTTTCTGCCATAAGGGTGGTGTCGTCTGCATATCTGAGGTTATTGATATGTCTCCCAGCAGTCTTGATTCCAGCTTGTGCTTCATCCAGCCCAGCATTTCTCATGTGGTATTCTGTATATAAGTTAAATAAGCAGGATGACAATATACAGCCTTGAGGTACTCCTTTTCCTATTTGGAACCAGACTGTTGTTCCATGTCCAGTTCTAACTGTTGCTTCCTGACCTGCATACAGGTTTCTTAAGAGGCAGGTAAGGTGGTCTAGTATTCCCATCTCTTTCAGAATTTTCCACAGTTTATCGTGATCCACAGTCAAAGCCTATGGCATAGTCAATAAAGCAGAAATAGATGTTTTTCTGGAACTCTCTTGCTTTTTCAATGATCCAACAGATGTTGGCAATTTGATCTCTGGTTCCTCTGCCTTTTCTAAAACCAGCTTGAACATCTGGAAGTTCACGGTTCACGTATTGCTGAAGCCTGGCTTGGAGAATTTTGAGCATTACTTTACTAGCGTGTGAGATGAGTGCAATTGTATGGTAGTTTGAGCATTCTTTGGCATTGCCTTTCTTTGGGATTGGAATGAAAAGTGACCTTTTCCAGTCCTGTGGCCACTGCTGAGTTTTCCAAATTTGCTGGCATATTGAGTGCAGCACTTTCACAGCATCATCAGGATTTGAAATAGGTCAACTGGAATTCCATCACCTCCACTAGCTTTGTTAGTAGTGATGCTTTCTAAGGCCCACTTGACTTCACATTCCAGGATGTCTGGCTCTAGGTCAGTGATCACACCATCGTGATTATCTGGGTCGTGAAGATCTTTTTTGTACAGTTCTTCTGTGTATTCTTGCCACCTCTTCTTAATATCTTCTGCTTTTGTTAGGTCCATACCATTTCTGTCTTTTATTCATCTTTGCATGAAATGTTCCCTTGGTATCTCTAATTTTCTTGAAGAGATCTCTAGTCTTTCCCATTCTTTTGTTTTCCTCTATTTCTTTGCACTGATTGCCAAGGAAGGATTTCTTATTTCTCCTTGCTATTTTTTGGCACTCTGCATTCACATGGGTATATCTTTCCTTTTCTCCTTTGCTTTTTGCTTCCCTTCTTTTCACACCTATTTGGAAGGCCTCCTCAGACAGCCATTTTGCTTTTTTGCATTTCTTTTTTTCTTGGGGATGGTCTTGATTTCTGTCTCCTGTACAGTGTCACGAACCTCTGTCCATAGTTTATCAGGCACTCTGTCTATCAGATCTAGTCTCTTAAATCTACTTCTCACTTCCACTGTATAGTCATAAGGGATTTGATTTAGGTCATACCTGAATAGTCTAGTGTTTTTCCCCACTTTCTTCAATTTAAGTCTGAATTTGGCAATAAGGAGTTCATGGTCTGAGCCACAGTCAGCTCCTGGTCTTGTTTTTGCTGCCTGTATAGAGCTTCTCCATCTTTGGCTGTGAAGAATATAATCTATCTGATTTCAGTGTCAGCCATCTGGTGATGTCCATGTGTAGAGTCTTCTCTCGTGTTGTTGGAAGAGGGTGTTTGCTATGATCAGTGTGTTTTCTTAGCAAAACTCTCTTAGCCTTTGCCCTGCTTCATTCTGTACTCCGAGGTCAAATTTGCCTGTCACTCCAGGTGTTTCTTGACTTCCTACTTTTGCATTCCAGTACCCTATAATGAAAAGGATATCTTTTTTGGGTGTTAGTTCTAAAAAGTCATGTAGGTGTTCATAGAACCATTCAACTTCAGCTTCTTCAGCAATACTGGTTGGGGCATAGACTTGGATTACTGTGATATTGAATGGTTTGCCTTGGAAATAAACAGAGAGATCATTCTGTTGTTTTTGAGATTGCATCCAAGTACTGCATTTCAGACTCTTTTGTTGACTTTGATGGTTACTCCATTTCTTCTAAGTGATTCCTGCCCACAGTAGTAGATATAATGGTCATATGAGTTAAATTCACCTATTCCAGTCCATTTTAGTTCACCGATTCCTAGAATGTTGACGTTCACTGTTGCCATCTCCTGTTTGACCACTTCCAATTTCCCTTCATTCATGGACCTAAGATTCCAGGTTCCTATGCAATATTGCTCTTTACACCATTGGACCTTGCTTCTATCACCAGTCACATCCACAACTGGGTATTGTTTTTGCCTTGGCTCTCTGCCTTCATTCTTTCTGGAGTTATTTCTCCACTGATCTCCAGTAACATATTGGGCACCTACTGACCTGGGGAGTTCATCTTTCAGTGTCCTATCTTTTTGCCTTTTCATACTGTTCATGGGGTTTTTCAAGGCAAGAATACTGCAGTGGTTTGCCATTCCCTTCTCCAGTGGACCACATTTTGTCAGACCTCTCCACCATGACCTGTCCATCTTGGTTGGCCCTATACAGCCTGGCTTAGTTTCATTGAGTTAGACAAGGCTGTGGTCCATGTGATCAGGTTGGCTGGTTTTCTGTGATTGTGGTTTCAGTCTGTCTGCCCTCTGATGCCCTCTCTCAGCACTACTGTCAATTAGTGTATCTTTTCTTAAAGTCTACTTTCTGGGACGTCGATAAAGCTACTCCAGTTTTCTTATAGTTAGTACATTTTTTCCATCATTTTACTTTCAACCTTTCTTTGTTTTCATAATATAAGGTGATCGTTTTGCAAGTAACATTTGCACCAGTTTTGTTTTATCTTAATCCATTCACTGTAAATGCAGTTAGTGATATTGATGTGTTGGTATCTGCCATTTGCTTTTAATTGATCCACATGCTTTATGTTCCCTTTTCTCTCCCCTTTTCCCCCTTCCTTTAGTATTAAATAAATCTGTTATTATTTCAGATTTTCCTTTTAATTTTCAGCAGCTTTACTAGGAAGAGTATGAAAACTCTTCCATTTATATTTTTAAAAAATTCTCTATCATTATACCTTCAAATATGACTTCTGTAGTTCTGTCTCTCTGTCTCTGTATCTCTTCTCCCTCTCCTACTCTTTCTTTTACTTCTCATCTCTCATCTTTATGACTCCCCTAAATCACTGTATTCTAAGTTCTATCTAAAATTTGTTTGACTTATCCATTCACTTTTAACCCTAGATATTTTATTTTAGGTCAACAATGGTTCCATTGCTATTTTTATTTGTTTATGATTATTTGCTAATTTTTTCATCTTTGTACCTGTATATTCTCCCCTTCTCTCCTTTCCCCTAAATACACTGATTGTAGTTAAAATCCTTATGCATTTCTATCATGTGTGTCTCTGCATTCTCTTATCTCTTTTTTTCACTTTGGTCATTTGTCATGTTATCCTAACTTGTCAAATGTCATGTCATTTTTTGTTGAATGCTATAAATTATATATGAAAAAGTAAGATACTCTTGATACATTTTCTAATACCTGAAAGGATCTACCCTTTGTTTTGCTAGGCAGATGGGGGAAGGGGTGTATATCACTCAAATATCTAAATATAACCTAAAACTGAGCTGTAATAAGTGTGGGTTGCAGTTTTGGTAGCACCCGGTCCACCTGTGATTTTTCTGTCCCTGTGACAGGGGATTTCAGAGATTTCAGTTCAGAGCCTGGATTCTTTGGTAGCTCAGTACCCAAGAGAATGAGAAAGACTCTGCTTTCCAAGTCTTTTTATATAGTTCTTTAGCCTCCTGTCCTTCACAGCTTACATACTGGGCAGATATTTGAGGAGAAAACGTGCTGTGTGAGAGAGGCTCTCAAGACTCTAATTTTGTCACTCCAGCACCAGGTAACTCCCAAATTATGATTGCTTCCTGTCACAACAGTAGTCCTCTGCTTTCCCAAGCCCAGATTCAGAATCATTAAATTATGCAATGAATCAGCAAATTCCCAGAGAAAAAGAAGCTATAGATCCTTAGCTAACATCGAAATAACCTCCACTCTTTAGAATTTTAACATATTTAGTCCATGTTGTGTCAACAAATGTTGAATACATTTCAGTTCAGTTCAGTTCAGTCACTCAGTAGTGTCTGACTCTTTGTGACCCCATGATCACAGCACGCCAGGCCTCCCTGTCCATTACCAACTCCCGGAGTTCACTCAAACGCACGTCCATCGAGTCGGTGATGCCATCCAGCCATCTCATCCTCTGTCGTCCCCTTCTCCCTCTGCCCCCAGTCTCTCCCAGCATCAGAGTCTTTTCCAATGAGTCAACTCTGTGCATGAGGTGGCCAACGTACTGGAGTTTCAGCTTTAGCATCATTCCTTCCAAAGAAATCCCAGGGCTGATATCCTTTAGAATGGACTGGTTGGATCTCCTTGCAGTCCAAGGGACTCTCAAGAGTCTTCTCCAACACCACAGTTCAAAAACATCAATTCTTCGGTGCTCAGCTTTCTTCATAGTCCTTCTCTCACATCCATACACGACTACTGGAAAAACCAAAGCCTTGACTAGATGGACCTTTGTTGGGAAAGTAACATTTACTCTTTCTTAAAAAACATTTTTCAGCTTTTTAAGTTGTATCCAGCAAGACCCAGCAAAACACATTGGCCTGCTGTGAATTCCTCCATTCTCCATGGAAGTGGAACAATTTAGGTTTAATTCTCTACTTCATCATTTACTTAAAGTGCAACATTGATAGACATTCTTTAACCTTTCTTTACATCACTTTTATGTATAAAAGGAGAGGAGAATACAGTGAGCTTGTTAATATTATTTGTTCAAGGGCTTGCATGAATGTGACCTATTTCTGCTCAGTGATAGAACTAGAAGAACTTTGCCGGTGGCTCAGCTGTAAAGAGTCCACCTGCAATGCAGGAGACGCTGGTTAGATCGCTGGGTCAGGAAGATCCCCTGGAGAAGGGCATGGCAACCCACTCCAGTATTCTTGCCTGGAGAATCCCATGGGCAGAGGAGCCTGGTGGGCTACAGTTCATAGGGTCTTAAAGAGTTGAACATGACTGAAGTGACTAAGCAAACATACACACTATTTCCCCCTAAAGATCACATAACTCCAAAATTTGAATAACAGAGATTCTTGACACAAAGTCCAAGGAGGGATTATATTTTTTTGGGGAGAAGAAGCAACATTCTATGATTCCCAATGGAATCTGGCCAGTGTCAATGTTCCCTGACATCATCCCTCATGCAAAGTTGTTCAGTCAACTCAAAGAGATCACATTCTTTGAAAGTAAGTATCCAGATCTGAAGTCTGAAGCTTAGAACCACAAATGAAATATTCTGGGGTAAACCAAGATATCACAGAATCCATTTGTTTTTCAGTTCTGAATGACTGTACCAAGGAGAAGGATTCTAATGGTAGAGGATTCATGATTGCTATCTGAGGCATCTGATAAGGGCAGTTCCTGACTCCACTCCCTTTACTCAACCCCTTTAACTCTTAGGTCAACGGCATCAAAATGTGTGTGCTTTGAAAGGAATCCATCCAGCTGCCAGCTCATTCCTGTGACTCTGAACTCATTTAACTGCTCCAGGTAGAGAGACTAACATTTCCTGTAAATCTTTCTCTGATGCTGTGCAGAACTCTACAGATCAGAATGTTAACTCTGATAGAACCTTGTACCACCTTCTGTCTCAGACTACTCACTAGAGTGTTTTCAACTTACTTACTTCCTGTTTTATTTTCTACCTGTTCTTCAACCTTATTATTCTCTTGCCACTGGTATAAAAAACCAGACCCAGCTGCTGCCCTATTGCAACGACTCCGTGTGTGAACCAGCAGGGTCTGCAGCCTCAGAGGAGAGCGCCCCCTACTGCTCAGGTGGGGGTCCTAGAGGACAGAAAACCCTTCCCAACCCCCTGGCGTCCCATTTCTCTCTGCTCAGACAGCAGACAGATCCGCCTGGTGGACGGAGGTGGTCGCTGCTCTGGGAGAGTGGAGATCCTTGACCAGGGCTCCTGGGGCACCATCTGTGATGACCGCTGGGACGTGGACGATGCCCGCGTGGTGTGCAGGCAGCTGGGATGTGGAGAAGCCCTGGACGCCACTGTCTCTTCCTCCTTCGGGAGGGGATCAGGGCCCATCTGGCTGGATGAAGTGAACTGCAGAGGAGAGGAGTCCCAAGTGTGGAGGTGCCCTACCTGGGGATGGCAGCAACACAACTGCGATCATCAAGAAGATGCAGGAGTCATCTGCTCAGGTATGGTCAATTCTTTGTCCACAGGCTGAGAAAATGGAAAGTTCCAAGAAAGCTGGTGTCTGATCAGCAGGGCAATGGGAGATAGGTGGGCTAGAGAGGACTCAGACGCCTACCCATCCTCCCTGAGTGCACTGTGGCTATGAGTGATGAGCATCGTATACTTTCCTCTTATAAGTCTCTGCTATTCTTTTCGTCTCCAGTGGACTTACCTGATGCTAAAATAGCTTTATTCATTCTCCCAATTAAAATAAATCCTCATAATTTTTTTTCATAATTCACTTTTTGTAAGAGTGAAACATTTGCTAACTGCCACATACACATTCTCTTTGCACAGGGAGGCTATGAGAGGCAGGGACAAGAATGAGGATGTACTTTCCTGGGTGGAGTTGTTTCTGTACAAACAATGTGAGACATTATTTTGCACTAAGCTAGTAGGAGTGGAGGTTACTCTTACTATAGGAGAATATCATTTACATATATAGAGGTGATCCCTAAAGGGATATTATTTAACAAATCAGAGATTCTTATGGATTTGTGGCAGATTTCAAGTTTCCTTTGGAAATTTAGTTGTAAATGTTCATAGTTCTTTGATGGTAGAACTAGAGAACTGTGAATGAAATGCTCCGAGTCATATATTCTTTCATTGTTACTAGAAAAGTCTCTCTCCCCAATTTTTCCTTTAAGATATCTGAATAAATGCAAACTTTGGAGGAACACTTAGTCATGCACTGGCAAGTCAAAGGTGGAGGTAATAAAACATGAATTTCTGTGTTTTATGATAGATTATGTAGTTTATATTTGATGATTTCAGTGATATAAGAGACTTGTGTTTGGGGGCTTATTTGAGCAAGAGGACAAATGTAATTTTTGAAGAAGGTGGAACAGGTTTTATAGTAGTTGGGAGGAAGGGGAATGGCAATGGGAGCTGAGGAAGGCAACTCTGAGGTTCTTTGAGCAGCACTGAAGGTCCAGGTGTGGTGTGGAAGATGCTATGTGTGCCTAAGGACCCAAGATGTCTACACAGCAAGAGACCAGACAAGGATATATCTTTATTATATTTAATATCTTTACTCATTCACATCAGTTCAGTTCAGTTCAGTCTTTCAGTAGTGTCAGACTCTTGGCGACCCCATGAATTGCAGCCCGCCAGGCCTCCCTGTCCATCACCAACTCCCGGAGTTCACTCAAACTCATGTCTATCGAGTCAGTGATGCCATCCACCCATCTCATCCTCTGTCATCCCCTTCTCCTCCTGCCCCCAATCCCTCCCAGCATCAGAGTCTTTTCCAATGAGTCAACTCTTCACATGAGGTGCTCAAAGTACTGGAGTTTCAGCTTTAGCTTCATTCCTTCCAAAGAAATCCCAGGGCTGATCTCCTTCAGAATGGACTGTTTGGATATCCTTGCAGTCCAAGGGACTCTCAAAAGTCTTCTCCAACACCACAGTTCAAAATCATCAATTCTTCGGCGCTCAGCTTTCTTCATAGTCCTTCTCTCACATTCATACATGACTACTGGAAAAACCATAGCCTTGACTAGACGGATCTTTGTTGGCAAAGTAATGTCTCTGCTTTTGAATATGCTATCTAGGTTGGTTCTAACTTTCCTTCCAAGGAGTAAGCGTCTTTTAATTTCATGGCTGCAGTCACCATCTTCAGTGATTTTGGAGCACCCCAAAATAAAGTCTGACACTATTTCCACTGTTTCCCCATCTATTTCCCATGAAGTGATGGGACCAGATGCCATGATCTTTGTTTTCTGAGTGTTGAGCTTTAAGCCAACTTTTTCACTCTCCACTTTCACTTTCATCAAGAGGCTTTTGAATTCCTCTTCACTTTCTGCCATAAGGGTGGTGTCATCTGCATATCTGAGGTTATTCATATTTCTCCCGGCAATCTTGATTCCAGCTTGTGCTTCTTCCAGCCCAGAGTTTCTCGTGATGTACTCTGCATATAAGTTAAATAAGCAGGGTGACAATATACAGCCTTGATGTACTCCTTTTCCTATTCAGCCTTCTATTTAATAATTTTCTTGGAATTTTCACACACTCACTCTTCTATGTAAATTTTAAAATCAAGTAGAAAATAAAAAAGAAATAATATATCTCAGAAGTCTCTATCTTAATATGTCCTAAGACTTTACTGATTATCCAGCACCTATTTGAATATGTAACTTTTATCAGGGTATATAAAACAGAATACAAGAAATACTTCTCTCTTTGTCTTTCTAAATTTTTAATCTCATGGAATTAATATAATATCAACAATCTCAGATATGCAGATGACATCACCCCAAATGGTAGAAAGTGAAGAGGAACTAAAGAGCCTCTTGATGAAAGTGAAAGAGGAGAGTGAAAAAGCTGATTTGAAACTCAGCATTCAGAAAACTAAGATCATGGCATCCTGTCCCAGCACTTCATGGCAAACAGACGGGGAAAAAATGGAAACTGTGACAGACTTTTTTTTCTTGGGCTCCAAAATCACTGTGGACAGTGACTGCAATCATGAAATTAAAAGATGCTTTCTCCTTGGAAGAAAAGCTGACAAACCTAGACAGTATATTAAAAAACAGAGACATTACTTTGAGACAAAGGTCCATCTAGTCAAAGCTATGGTTTTTTCAGTAGTCATGTATGGATGTGAGAGTTGGACCATAAAGAAGGCTGAACACTGAAAAACTGATGCTTTTGAACTGTGGTGTTGGAGAAGACTCTTGAGAGTCCCTTGCACTGCAAGGAGATCAAACCACTCAATCCTAAATGAAATCAACCCTGAATATTCACTGAAAGGACTGATGCTGAAGCTGAAGCTCCAATACTTTTGCCACCTGATATGAAGAACTGATTCACTGGAAAAGACCCTGATGCTGGGAAACATTGGAGGCTGGTGGAGAAGGGGACAACAGAAGATGAGATAGTTAGATGGCATCACAGACTCGATGGTCATGAGTGTGAGCAAAGTCAGGGAGATAGTGAAGGACAGGGAAGCCTGTCATTCTTCAGTCCATGGGGTAGCAAAGAGTCAGACACGACTGAGTGGCTGAGCAACAACAACAACAAACAGTTAATTAAAAATCGTTTATCTAGGATGTGTATCCTGTGACCAAACTCCCAGCCATAATAGATTAGGGGTCCTAACTTAGGCCTCTCTGGGGAGATGGAAATGGATTAACAAAAAAGGCAAGCAGATCATCCTCTGTCTCATCATTCATTCTTGTATGAGTGGTCAAGCTAATCCTTCAATTCTTTAATTTCTGCAGTGCATTTTCTGTTCTCTCCTGCTCTCTATGCTGCTGCTGCTGCTGCTAAGACGCTTCAGTCATCTCTGACTCTGTGCGACCCCATAGACAGCAGCCCACCAGGCTCTGCTGTCCCTGGGATTGTCCAGGCAAGCACACTGGAGTGGGTTGCCATTGCCTTCTCCACCTGCTCTCTATAGTCGATTTTTATTCTATTACATCATTCTTTTTGGGACTTCAAAGTTCACAAATGTATGCAATCAGAGTCCTTCACCTGAACAAATTCCACCATGTACATAAATAATCATGAGCACACTCAGAAACCAGGAAAATTATTTAAAAAGTTGTTCTTTATGATGTGCAGGTTTTTTTCCTATTGGATTACCTTTTTTCTATCCAAAATATGGTCTCTGAAGGATGAAATCATTATCATCAATCTTTTTTTGGTCTCTCTCTCTCATACTCCATCCACTCCCCATTTAACCTGCCACTCACTCCACCTCACTCCCTACAGAAGTTCTTTCCTTTTGGAGTCTCCTTTCCATCTATTTGCAGCTCTTAAGCTTGTTTTTTCTTTTCTGCATTGGGAGAAATCAGAAAGGGTAGCAGGGTTATGTGGCAAATGGGAGGAGCACAGGGGATAAAAAGTGTTAAAATCTTGTTGAACAAGTCTTTTTTCCCCCAAATGTTTTTATGTTTCATTCCTATTGAGGCGTTTGCAATTTAGAAATCTCTAAAGTATATATTAAAAGACACTTACTCCTTGGAAGGAAAGTAACCTTCCTAGACAGCAACCTAGTAACCAACCTAGACAGCATATTAAAAAGCAGAGATATTACTTTGCCAACAAAAGTCCATCTAGTCAAGGCTATGGTTTTTCCAGTGGTCATGTATGGATGTAAGAGTTGGATTGTGAAGAAAGCTGAGCGCTGAAAAATTGATGCTTTTGAACTGTGGTGCTGGAGAAGACTCTTGTGAGTCCCTTGGACTGCAAGGAGATCCAACCAGTCCATTCTAAAGGAGACCAGTCCTGGGTGTTCATTGGAAGGACTGATGCTGAGGCTGAAACTCCAATACTTTGGCCACCTCGTGCGAAGAGCTGACTCATTGGAAAACACCCTAATTCTGGGAGGGAATGGGGGCAGGAGGAGAAGGGGACGACAGAGAATGAGATGGCTGGATGGCATCACTGACTCGATGCACACGAGTTTGGGTGAAGTCCTGGAGTTGGTGATGGACAGGGAGGCCTGGCGTGCGCAATTCATGGGGTCACAAAGAGTCGGACACGACTGAGGGACTGAACTGAGCTAAACTGAACTGAAAGTATATATGGCTTTGTTGCTGTCTGCTCTCTTCCTCTCATTCTCCTTTTTTATAGCTTGCTGGCTTCTTATCTCAGAAATCCAAATAGGAAAGGCATATGCAGTTAGCATATAGGTAAGGTTAGAATACATTGAATTATCATTACTCTTTCACATTTGCTGAGAATCTCATGTCTAGTATGAAGTAATCAACTAACTCAATTGTCTTGCATAATCCCACTGAGACCTCACTTTCTCCCAGGTGTCTTGATAAATCCTAGGTTTTTAAGAAAGATGGCTAGGACAATTCCCTCCCTCTCCTATGACTCTCTGAGCTTTTGTCATTTCTAAACTTACCCGTGGACAACTTCTTTCACAATTAGATTATAATACCTGCACTCCGATCCAGCCCGTGTGATATTCCCTGTCCTCAGTGATTTGAATATTGGCTCTGAGAGAAAACTGGCAAGAATTTTAGCCCCAGAAATCTCAGGATGGTCTTCTAAACTTCTAAACTTCTCTGGCTCTTAGGCCTCTAAGCTCTTGAATCACATGGACCTTTTTCACTCTCACTTCAGCTCTGCACACATGTTTGAATGTCTACCACTGTGTGGTTTCTTTGGGCACTGTAGTTTCCATGCCCCAGATAGGAATTAACATTCCTAACCAATATATATTCTCGGGATTCAGCCATTCCGAACTGATCCTTCAATCCTTCTGGATATCTCTTCAGAAACTTGCTCATGAAAATGCAGTTTGACAAGGGACAGTCAAATTATCTTTTCTTATCCCCTCTTATTCCACTGTTGGAAAGAAAAGCTTTCACACCATCTCACGCCTGTGAATGTTGTTTCCAATTGTCAAGCCAGGTTAATGAACACTCACCGGGTTTGTTGTTCTTTGTTTCTCTTAGGATTTGTGCGTCTGGCTGGAGGGGATGGACCCTGCTCAGGGCGAGTAGAAGTGCATTCTGGAGAAGCCTGGACCCCAGTGTCTGATGGAAACTTCACACTCCCCACTGCCCAGGTCAGCTGGGATGTGGCAAGGCTGTGTCTGTCCTGGGACACATGCCATTCAGAGAGTCCGATGGCCAGGTCTGGGCTGAAGAGTTCAGGTGTGATGGGGGGGAGCCTGAGCTCTGGTCCTGCCCCAGAGTGCCCTGTCCAGGAGGCACGTGTCTCCACAGTGGAGCTGCTCAGGTTGTCTGTTCAGGTGAGATGCACATCAGGACTTAACCTCCGTGTACACTCAGTTCAAGCTAAAAAAGAAATCAGATTTTACTGAAATCCTGTCTTTTTCTATCAGTGTACACAGAAGTCCAGCTTATGAAAAATGGCACCTCTCAATGTGAGGGGCAGGTGGAGATGAAGATTTCTGGACGATGGAGAGCGCTCTGTGCCTCCCACTGGAGTCTGGCCAGTGCCAATGTTGTCTGTCGTCAGCTCGGCTGTGGAGTTGCCATCTCCACCCCCAGAGGACCACACTTGGTGGAAGGAGGTGATCAGATCTCAACAGCCCGATTTCACTGCTCAGGGGCTGAGTCCTTCCTGTGGAGTTGTCCTGTGACTGCCTTGGGTGGTCCTGACTGTTCCAATGGCAACACAGCCTCTGTGATCTGCTCAGGTAAGAGAGGGAAGGGCTACTATACTTAGGATTCTCATGGAGTGAAATTTCCCCAAAGCAGAGAGTAAGAGAAAACAGGCTTAAAAAGGAAGATATTCTGTAGTGAAATTATTGAACTCAGGTT
Organism: Bos javanicus; assembly: GCF_032452875.1. Classification (NCBI taxonomy): domain Eukaryota; kingdom Metazoa; phylum Chordata; class Mammalia; order Artiodactyla; family Bovidae; genus Bos; species Bos javanicus. The sequence continues at coordinate 103,495,749 of NC_083872.1, read as the reverse complement.
TCAGCTGCTCATTACTCAAGAATCCAATACTGAGACACAAGCGTGGGATAAAATTAAAGATAGCTTTGTTGAGGAAACCAGCAGTTCTGGGGAGACAGAGGACTAATGTACCAAAGAACTAGCTCCCCCTTGCTGATCAGGGACAAGACTTTTTAAATGGGAATTTCAGGAGTGCACAGGTGGAGGTAGGGGACAGGTTACCTGCAGAATAGTACAGCTAGCTCCGACAGTCATCTTGAAATAGGTCTGATCAGTGTCACCTTTATTGTTTGAAATACAGTTAATCATCAGTTCTAGTGTTGGTCTGTTCCCATTTCCTTGAGGCCAATTCTTAGAATTGTGCAAGATGAAGAAGATTATGGGCTTCCCTGTTGACTCAGATGGTAAAGAATCTGCTTGCAATGCAAGAGACTCAGGTTTGATCCCTGGGTTGGGAAGATTCCCCTGGAGAAGGAAAAGGCACCCCACTAGTCTGGTCATCATGTAATTTACTTCTACTACCTGGTTGGGATTTCAGCATCTGCAAAACAGCTCAAAGGATATGGCTCAGAATGTTAGCTATAGCCCATGAGGAGGCACTAAAAATACTTGACTTTGTTTAGGGTTAAACTATTATTATTTTATCCGATTTGACTGTTTTCCTTTGTTTCTGAAAAATTTTCATTTCTGTGATTAAATTTATTCTTTGGCTAAGGCTTTTCTACAGACAGAAGCAGGTGCAGGACATGAGGGTGGTCTGTCCTGAGAAGGCTCCGTAAGGTCCTGCTCCATAACCTTCTCATTGTTCACTCATTTTTTCAGGGGAAAGAAGTGCTAAGAAATGCTATGTCAGGGAAAGAAATGCTTAGATGAATAATATTTTTATGAAACATTATTATTTAAGGATAATAATAGAGAACAAAGTACAAACAATAAGTGTATACCTAGGTCATGTTCCCAACCCAGATCCACAAAGAGAACATTGACAGCACCACAGAATCACTATTGCCTCCCAATAGCTGTGTCCTCCTCTCCAGGGAAGACTGCTTACCTAAGACTTGTACTGCCATAGAATATTTTTTCAGTTTTTGAACTTTATGTATAACCATATAGAATATTTTATTTTGTGTCTAATTTCCCACTCATGATGTTGTTTATGGCAACATTGTATTCAATTTTATTACTATAGAGTAGTCCTTTGAATGATCACATGACCATGCATTGATCCATTCAACTAGTGCCAGAGATTTCAGTTTGTTGCCAGGTTTTGACTATTACAAATACAGTGGTGCAAATTACCATGACAATGACTTTTGGCATAAATATTTATTATGTTTTTTTGTGTTTAATTCTGTTTTATATTTTTATTTTCTTAATGGTATGGTGTATTTCAATGAGCCAAGTTACTCATCTTAAGTTAATTCATTCACCTTTTTTACTGTACATGTAGTGCTCCTTCAGTCAGTCAGTTCAGTTCAGTCACTCAGTCATGTCCGACTCTTTGCAATCCCATGGACTGCAGCACATCAACCTTCCCTGTCCTTCATCATCTCCCACAGCTTGCTCAAGCTCATATCCATTGAGTTGGTGATACCACCCAATCATGTCATCCTCTGTCATCTACTTCTCCTCCTGCCTTCAGAATTTTTCTGCATCAGGGTCTTTTCCATTGAGTCAGTTCTTCCCATCATGTGGCCAAAGTATTAGAGCTTCATCTTCAGCATCAGTCCTTCCAATGAATATTCAGCACTGATTTCCTTTAGGATTGACTGGTTTAATATCCTTGAAGTCCAAGGGACTCTCAAAAGTCTTCTCCAACACCACAGTTCACAAGCATCAATTCTTCAGTGCTCAGCTTTCTTTATGGTCCAGCTCTCACATCCATACATGACTACTGGAAAAACTACAGCTTTGTTGGACCTTTGTCGGCAAAGTAACGTCTCTGCTGTTTAATATGCTATCTAGGTTTGTCATAGCTGTTCTTCAAGGAGCAAGCATCTTTTAATTTCATGGCTGCAGTCACCATTTGCAGTGATTTTGGAGTCCAAGAAAATAAAGTCTGTCACTGTTTTCATTGTTTTCCCATCTATTTGCCATGAAATGATGGGACCAGATGCCATGATCTTCCTTTTCTGAATGTTAAGTTTTAAGCCAACATTTTCACTCACCTCTTTCACCTTCATCAAGAGGCTCTTTAGTTCCTCTTCACTTTCTGCCATAAGGGTGGTGTCATCTGCATATCTGAGGTTATTCATATGTCTCCCAGCAATCTTGACTCCAGCTTGTGCTTCATCCATCCTGGCATTTCGCATGACGTGTTCTGCATAGAAGTTAAATAATCAGGGTGACAATATACAGGCTTGATGTACTCCTGTCTCAGCTTTGAACAAGTCCCTTGTTCCAGTCCATAGAGCTCCTTATATCCTCCTAGAAAGAACTTTGTCTACTCCAAAATCACAAAAATATTCTCTGAGAGTATCTCACAGAAGTGTAATTACTTTTCTTTTGCATGTAATTATACAGCGCTTCTAGGATTGATATCTGTGTAGGATAAGGGTCAAGTGTCATGTTTTCACATGGGCATCCAGTTGACTCAGAATCTTTTTCTGGAAAGACTATTCCTTACTTCAGTGCCACCTTTGTGATAAACCAAAGGCACATATGTCTGAGCACTTCTTTTAGACTTTCTCTTCTGTTCCACTGTATCATTTGTCTATCCTTCCACCTGTACCACATTTTCTTAATTATTGTAATTTTATAGTAAATCTTGAACCTTCCCTGGTGGCTCAGATGGTAAAGAATCTGCCTGCAAGGCGGGAGACCTGGGTTTGATCTCTGGGTTGGGAAGATCCCCTGGAGAAGTGCATGGCAACCCACTCCAGTATTCTTGCCTGGAGAGTCCCCATGGAGAGAGGAGCTTGGTGGGCTGTAGTTCATTGGGTCACAAAGAATTGGAAATGACTGAGTGACTAAGCACACATAGTAAGTCTGGGTAACTTTATTTATTTATTTTTTAAGATTGTTGGATTTTATTTATTTATTTTTAAAATATAAATTTATTTATTTTACTTGGAGGTTAATTACTTTACAATATTGTATTGGTTTTGCCATACATCAACATGAATCCACCACAGGTATACACGTGTTCCCAATCCTGAACCCCCCTTCCTCCTCCCTCCCCATACCATCCCTCTGGGTCGTCTCAGTGCACCAGTTGTTGCTGTTCTTCCTAACTGCCTTGGTCATTCTTGGTTTTTGTATTTTGTATACATTTTTGAGCTGAGGCTCCAATACTTTGCCACCTGATGTGAAGAGCTGACTCATTAGAAAAGACCCTGATGCTTGGAAAGATTGAAGGCAGGAGGAGAAGGGGACAACAGAAGATGAGATAGTTGGATGGCATCACTGACTCAATGGACATGAGTTTGGGTAAACTCTGGGAGTTGGTGATGGACAGGGAAGCCTGGCGTGCTGCAGTCCATGGGGTTGCAAAGAGTCAGACATGACTGAGTGACTGAACAACATCATAAATTTTGAATCATCTTGTCATGTTTCACACACACAAAAGCATCAGGGAATTTTATTGAGGTTAGCTTTAATCTGTATATAAATTTGAGAATGATTTATTTTGACAACATTGAGTCTCCCAATTCATTGGCAAAATATATCCCTTCATTTAGTTCGGTCTTGAATTTCTCTCTGATGTTTTGCACATCTTTACCTAGGTTTCCTCCTAGGCATTTTATGGGTTTGATGTTACTAGTATTTACTTTAGTGAAGGTTTTCAAGGAGTGAATTCTCTCTGAACTTTATCTGGATTCCCCAAATGTTAGGTTAGTATTTTGCTTTAATCCTTCTTTCTTTCTTTCTTTTCTCTCCCTCTCTCTCTCACTCTAGTTTTCTCTGTCTTGCTCTAGCTTTCCCTCTCTCTCCTGCTTTGTCCCTCTCCTGCCCCATTTTCCCCCTGAGTATGTAAAATCCTTCTGGATTAAGTTGCAGATAGGATGCTCCTTTATCCCTCCCCCTCCCCCAAAACAACAAAAAAAAACTTCAGGGAATTTCCTTACATAACCACAGTTCAATCAAATCTTTAGAGATATCAGCCCCAGATAACATCTAAGTGCAACCACATGAGAGACCCCAAAGATAGAACTGCCAAGTTGAGTCTTTTCCAAATTACTGACCAGGAAATTATGATCAAAATTTAAAAAAAATTCCCCCAACTGCTAAGTTTGGGGGGAAACTTTGTTATACAGTATTGTTAACCAGGCACTTACCATGTAACCAGCTTTTCTATATAGAGGAATATTTATCCTCTCATCTTCCATTTTACTATTTCTACTTTATATTGATCTAATGTGCTGATAGATTCATTCTGTAGTTCTTAATTTCAGCTGTTAACTTTTTCAGCTGTCGAATTTTCGTCTGTTTTTGTTATCATTTCTCTGCCAAGACACACATCTTGTTAATTTTTTGTGCACTTTAATCATGGCTATTTAAATTCTCTGTCAGACTATAAAACTCTTAGAGGAAAACATAGGCAGAAGATTCTTTGACGTAAATTGCAACAAGATCTTTTTTGACCAACCTTCTAGAGTAAAGAAAATAAAAACAAAAATTAACAAATAGGACCCGATTAAACTTAAAAGGTTTTGCATAGCAAAGGAAACCATAAACAGAACAAAAAGACAACTGTCAGAATGGGAGAAAATATTTGCAACTAAAATGAAACAACTAACAAGCGACCGATCTTCAAAATGCACAAACAACTCAATATCAACAAACCAAACAACCCAATTGAAAAATGGGAAAAATACCTAAACAGACGTTTCTCCAGACATACAGATGGCTAACAAATACATGAAAAGATGTTCAATATCACTAATTACTAGAGAGATGCAAAACTGCAGTCAGGTATTACTTCACACCAGTCAGAATGTCTACCGTTAAATCTACAAACAATAAATGCTGGAGAGAATGTGCAGAAAAGGGAATCTTCCTACACATGGCTATGTAAATTGGCACAACTACTATGGAGAACAGTCTGGAGGTTCCTCAAAAAACTAAAAATAGAACTATCATATGACTCAGCAATCCCACTCCTGGGCACATACCTGGAGAGAATCATCATTCAAAAAGACACATTCATCCTAATGTTCACTGAAGCACTATTTACAACAGTCAGGAGACGGAAGCAACCCAAATGTCCCTCACAGGAGGAATGGATAGAGAAGATGTTGTATGTATATAAAATGAAATATTACTCAGCCATAAAAGAATAAAGTTGTGAAATTTGCAGAGACATGGATAGACCTAGAGATTGTTATGTTCAGTTTAGTTCAGTTCAGTTGCTCGTCATGTCCGATTGTTTGCGACCCCGTTGACTGTAGCACAAGAGGGCTCCCTGTCCATCACCAACTCCCGGAGATTAAACTCATGTTGTTTGATGCCATGTTGGTGATGCCATGTTGGCGATGCCAACCATCTCATCCTCTGTCGTCCATTTCTCCTCTCACCTTCAATCTTTCCCAGCATCAGGGTCTTTTTAAATGAGTCAGTTCTTCACATCAGGTGGCCGAAGTACTGGAGCTTCAGCTTCAGCATCAGTCCTTCCAATGAACATTCAGGACTGATTTCCTTTAGGATGGACTGGTTGGATCTCCTTGCAGTCCAAGGGACTCTCAAGAGTCTTCTCCAACACCACAGTTCAAAAGCATCAATTCTTTGGTGCTCAGCTTTCTTTATAGTCCAACTCTCATATCCATACATGATTACTGGAAAAACCATAGCCTTGACTAGTAGGACCTTTGTTGGCAAAGTAATGTCTCTGCTTTTTAAAATGTTGTCTAGGTTGGTCATAACTTTTCTTCCAAGGAGTAAGCGTCTTTTAATTTCATGACTGCAGTCACCATCTACAGCGATTTTGGAGCTCAAAAAAATAAAGTCAGCCACTGTTTCCACTGTTTCCCCATCTCTTTGCCATGAAGTGATGGGACTGGATGCCATGATCTTTGTTTTCTGAATGTTGAGCTTTAAGCCAACTTTTTCACTCTCCTCTTTCACTTTCACCAAGAGGCTCTTTAGTTCCTCTTCACTTTCTGCTATAAGGGTGGTGTCATCTCCATATCTGAGGTTATTGATATTTCTCCCAGAAATCTTGATTCCAGGCTGTGCTTATCTAGCCCAGCATTTCTCATAATGTACTCTGCATATAAGTTAAATAAGCAGGGTGACAATATACAGCCTTGACATACTCCTTTTCCTGTTTGGAACCAGTCTGTTGTTCCATGTCCAGTTCTAACTGTTGCTTCCTGACCTGCATACAGGTTTCTCAAGAGGCAGGTCAGATGGTCTGGTATTCCCATCTCTCTTAGAATTTTCCACAGTTTATTGTAATGCACACAGTCAAAGGCTTTGGCATAGTCAATAAAGCAGAAATAGATGTTTTTCTGGAACTCTCTTGCTTTTTCAATGATCCAGTGGGTGTTGGCAATTTGATCTCTGGTTCCTCTGCCTTTTCTAAAACCAGCTTGAACATCTGGAAGTTCACGGTTCATGTGTTGTTGAAGCCTGCCTTGGATAATTTTGAGCATTACTTTGCTAGTGAGATGAGTGCAATTGTGTGGTAGTTTGAGCATTCTTTGGCATTGTCTTTCTTTGGGATTGGAATGAAAACTGACCTTTTGCAGCCCTGTGGCCACTGCTGAGTTTTCCAAATTTTCTGGCATATTGAGTGCAGCACTTTCACAGCATCATCTTTTAGGATTTGAAATAGGATTGTTATGTAGAATGAAGTAAATCATAAAGAGAAAAACAAATACTGTATAACATCACTTATATGTGGAACCTAGAAAAATGGTAGAGATGAACTTACTGCAAAGCAGAATTAGAGACACACCAACATAGAGAACATCATATTGATACTAAGAGGGGAAATGAAGAGTGGGGTGAATTGGGACATTGAAATTGACATATATGACATATAGACACTATTGATGTGCTGTGCTGTGTGCTTAGTTGTATCCGACTCTTTGCAACCCCATGGACTGTAGCCCGCCAGGCTCCTCTGTTCATGGGGATTCTCCAGGAATGAATTGTGGAGTGGGTTGCCATGCTCTCCTTCAGGGGATCTTCCCAACCCAAGGATCAAACACAGGTCTCTTGCATTGCAGGCGGATTCTTTACTGCCTCAGCCACCAGACTCAGAAGCCCTACACTATTGATGCTAAGTATAAAATAGATATTGCCTGGAGAATCCCGTAGACATGGAGCCTGATGGGCTAGTCCATAGTATCACAGAGTCAGAAATGACTGAAGTGACTTAGCATGCACGCACACATAAACTTTGCCAACAAAGGTCTATCTAGTCAAGGCTATGGTTTTTCCAGTGGTCATGTATGGATGTGAGAGTTGGACTATAGAGAAAACTGAGCACCAAAGAATTGATGCTTTTGAACTGTGGTGTTGGAGAAGACTCTTGAGAGTCCCTTGGACTGCAAAGAGATCCAACCAGTCCATCCTAAAGGAAATCGGTCCTGAATGTTCATTGGAAGGACTGATGTTGAAGCTGAAGCTCCAATACTTTGGCCACCTGATGTGAAGAGCTGACTCATTGGAAAAGACATTGATGCTGGGAAAGATTGAGGGCAGGAGGAGAGGGGGACGACAGAGGATGAGATGGTTGGATGGCATCATTGACTTGATGGACATGGGTTTGGGTGAACTCTGGGAGTTGGTGATGGACAGGGAGGCCTGGCGTGCTGTGGTTCACGGGGTCACAAACAGTCGGACACTACTGAGCGACTGAACTGAACACATAAAATAGATAAATAATAACCTATTTTATAGCACAGTGAACTCTACTCAGTGCTCTGTGGTGATGTAAATAGGAAGTAAATCCAAGAAAGAGGGGATATATATACATATATATATATATATATATTTCGTTGTTGTTTGGTCGCTGAGTTGTGTCTGACTCTTTTGTGACCTCATGGACTGTAGCCTGCGACACTTCTTTGTCCATAGGATTTCCCAGGCAAGAATACTGGAGTGGGTTGCCATTTCTTTCTCCAGAGGATCTTCCCAACCAGGGATGGAATTCCAGTCTCCTATTAGGCAGGCAGATTTTTTTTTTACCACTGAATCACCTAGGAAACCCTTACATGTATATATAATGTATTAAATTTGCTGTACAGCAGAAGCTACCACAACGTTGTAAGGCAATTATGCTCAAATAAAAATTAATAAAAATAAATGAACTCTCTGTCAGGTAACGCTAAGAGCCAAATACCCTGGGAAATTTTTTAAATGTTTCTTTTTCCTCTTGTTTTCCATGAGATCTCTTTTATATGTGTTTTTAAAATCACAAACATTGTAGATAAAAAATTGTACAAAGCCTTCAGAAAGGATTTTGTTTTGCTTCTTCTATTTAGTGGTGGATTAAGGACAGAGCAACTTATTTAACTCATTCTTAGGGCAAAGCTTGGCTTAAAACAGTAATCGTGGCATTGTCACGACCAGGGCTGTTCATAAAGAAAGGGAACATTAAGATTATGGTAACTTTACTGGTATGTTACAGCTTTCATCTCAGCTCCATCACTAGGTCATTATTATTATTTTATTTTGAACTTTTTACTTTGTATTGGGTTTAGCCGATTAAAAATGTTACAGTTTCAGGTGAACAGGCAGGGACTCAGCCATACATATACATGTATCCATTTCCCCCCAAAGTCCCCTCCCCTCCTAAAAATTATTTTGCTTAACTGAGTTTCCTGTTCTTCAACCTTCCCAACCTTCTAATCATTGCTCTTTTTTCAGGAAACCACACCCAGGGGCTGCCCCAGTGCAACGACTTCCTGTCTCAACCTGCAGGCTCTGCGGCCTCAGAGGAGAGCGCCCCCTACTGCTCAGGTGAGGGTCCCACAGGACAGAAGACCCTTCTCATTCCCCAGGTCGACGCCCCATTGTCCCATTTCTCTCTCCTCAGACAGCAGGCAGCTCCGCCTGGTGGACGGGGGCGGTCCCTGCGCCGGGAGAGTGGAGATCCTTGACCAGGGCTCCTGGGGCACCATCTGTGATGATGACTGGGACCTGGATGATGCCCGCGTGGTGTGCAGGCAGCTGGGCTGTGGAGAAGCCCTCAATGCCACGGGGTCTGCTCACTTCGGGGCAGGATCAGGGCCCATCTGGCTGGACGACCTGAATTGCACAGGAAAGGAGTCCCACGTGTGGAGGTGCCCTTCCCGGGGTTGGGGGCGGCACGACTGCAGACACAAGGAGGATGCCGGGGTCATCTGCTCAGGTCAGCACTCCACACTGTCCACAGGCAGGGGGAGGGGAGGGCCCAGGAGGACGGGGGTCTGAACCCTGAGGGAGAGATGCTGAAAGGACCAGAGAAGGAGGCTTCCTCCCATGGAGCCTGTCTTTCCAGCAGACGTGAAGACGAGGTGCCTTCACTGCCTCGTGCAGCATTTGAGATTCTGGTCCTTTCTTCTCAGTAGTGTTTGCTGGCATAGCCTTTTCTCAGTTTTCCTTGAAATCAGGGCTCACTCTTCTGGTACATATGGTAGAGAAGTCTTAAAGCCAAGGTGCTAGTTTTTTTGCTTTGTAAAAAATTAGCACATAGTTAATGGTTTAAAACAACACATTTACTTCCTTACACTTCTGTAGCTTAGATATCCAGCAGGAATCTCACAGGATGGGGATCAAGGTTTCAGTAGAGTCACATCACCTCTCAGCCTCTGGGAAAGAATCTGTTTCTTGTCTTTTCAAGCTTCTAAAAACTGCCTGCCTGCCTTTGGTCATAACCCCCTTCTGTTCATCATCAGACCAGCAACGCTCCACCTCTCTAACTGTTATACATATTCACATCTCCCTCTAACCAGAACGAGGAAAAGTATTCCACTCTAAAGGATAGTGAGTCTAAGATTGGGATTAGACTGTGCTCAGGTGGTTAATCCATAATATTTCAGGGTAATCTCAAGGTCCTTACCTTAATCACATCTGTAAAGTCCCCTTTGCCAGATAAGGAAACAGTCACAGGCCCATTAGTCTATCTGCCTCCACACTGTCCACATCACACCCCTTTCATACACTCTTTTAGATGTTTTGTCAGGAAGCAGGAGTCAGCTCCCTCTCCCTTCAGGTGTCCCGGTTGGTCTTCCTCAGTTTATATTCACTACATCATGGTGGTAGAAATATTTAGAAAGACAGACACAGATGGACAAAGTCAGATAAAAAGGAGACAGATTTGACTCTGGTCATCTAGTGGATTTGCTTCCTCAGCTGGGTCAGAGATGAGTGTTCACAAGTTTGGGGAGAGAGGAAAACCCAGAGCTCTGAGTGGGTTTCTCACTGTGTCCTGTCTCCTCCCTTTCAATCTCAGAGTTCCTGGCCCTCAGGATGGTGAGCGAGGACCAGCAGTGTGCTGGGTGGCTGGAAGTTTTCTACAACGGGACCTGGGGCAGTGTCTGCCGCAGCCCCATGGAAGACATCACTGTGTCCGTGATCTGCAGACAGCTTGGATGTGGCGACAGTGGAAGTCTCAACACCTCTGTTGGCCTCAGGGAAGGTTCTAGACCCCGGTGGGTAGATTTAATTCAGTGTCGGAAAATGGATACCTCTCTCTGGCAGTGTCCTTCTGGCCCATGGAAATACAGTTCATGCTCTCCAAAGGAGGAAGCCTACATCTCATGTGAAGGTGACTTATGTCTATTTCTGTGTCTTTCCCAACCCTGTAGGATGTTGTTAGTGAGATTTGATATTTTAAAATCGAAGTGATGGGTTTAAGTTGAGTTTATAAAATGAAGTTTGGATGGAGCTTATTTAATCTACATGTTCCAAACTTGATTTATTAAAAATTTTTAATTGATGTAATTGATACAGCATTAAATTTTTTGCTGTGTGCAACATAATGCTTGTATGTTTGTGTGTATTGATAAATGATCACTACAGTAAGTCTAGTTATATCTATATATATGAATCCATATATATAGATCCATATATATAGTTAAAATTTTTCTTACATGGTGAGAATGTTTAGGATGTATTTTCTTGCCATCTTTCAAATAGACAATACAGTATTCCCTATAGTCACCATGCTGTATGTTATATCTCTTCACCTATTAATTTTATAATTCAAATTTATACCTTTTATTACCTTTGCCCACACCAAATCCCCCACCTCTGGCAGCCACCAACTAGTCAGCATCTCTGAACTTGTTTTTGTTTTAATATTACACATATAAATGAGATTATATGGTATTTTTCTTTCTCTGTCTGATTTGTTTCACTTAGCATAATGCCCTTGAGGTCCATCCATGTTGTTGAAACTGGCAAGATTTTCTTCTTTTTTATGGGTGGATATAAATCTATATTACATTTTATTTATCCATTCATCAGTGAAGACTTACATTGTTTGACTCATATATATTGCTATAAAATACTAAGAGGTGATACTGTTAAAGTGCTGCAGTCAATACTTCAGCAAATTTGGAAGATTCATCACTGGCCACAGGACTGGAGGAGGTCAGTTTTCATTTCAATCTCAAAGAAGGGCAATGTCAACGAATGGTCAAACTACCTCACAACTGTGCTCATTTCACAGACTAGCAAGGTTATGCTCAAAATCTTTCAAGCTAGGCTTCAGCAGTAAGTGAACTGAGAACTTCCGAGATGTACAAGCTGGATTTAGAAAAGGCAGAGAAACCAGAGATCAAACTGCCAACATTTGTTGGATCATAGAGTAAGCCAGAGAATTCCAGAAAAACATCTGCTTCATTGACTACATAAAGCCTTTGACCATGTGGATCACAATGAACTGTGGGAAATTCTTAAAGAGATGAGAATACTAGAGCACCTTACCTGCCTCCTGAGAAACCTGTATGCAGATCAAAAAGCAGCAGTTGGAACCGGACATGAAAAAACCGACTGGTTCCAAATTGGGAAAAGAGTTCGTCAAGGCTGTATATTGTCACCCTGTTTATTTAACTTATATGCAGAGAACATCATAGGAAATGCCAGGCTGGATGAATCACAAGCTGGAATCAATATTGCTGTGAGAAATATCAACAACCTCAGATACGCAGATGATACCACTCTAATGGCAGAAAGCGAAGAGGAACTAAAAAGCCTCTCATTCAGGGTGAAAGAGGAGAGTGAAAAAGCTGGCTTACAGCTCAACATTCTAAAACCTAAGATCATCAGCACTTCACGGCAAATAAAAGAGGAGAAAGTGTAAACAGTGACAGATTTTTTTTTCTTGGACTCCCAAATCACTGCTGATGGTGACTGCAGCCATGAGATTAAAAGAGGCTTGTTCCTCTGTGACAAACCTAGACAGAGTATTAAAAGGCAGAGACATCACTTTGCTGACAAAGGTCCATATTGTCAAAGCTATATTTGAGTACATTATGAGAAACGCTGGGCTGGAAGAAACATAAGCTGGAATCAAGATTGCTGGGAGAAATATCAATAATCTCAGATATGCAGATGACACCACCTTATGGCAGAAAGTGAAGAGAACTAAAAAGCCTCTTGATGAAACTGAAAGTGGAGAGTGAAAAAGTTGGTTTAAAGCTCAACATTCAGAAAATGAAGATCATGGCATCCGGTCCCATCACTTCATGGGAAATAGATGGGGAAACAGTGGAAACAGTGTCAGACTGTATTTTTCTGGGCTCCAAAATCACTGCAGATGGTGACTGCAGCCATGAAATTAAAAGACGCTTACTCCTTGGAAGGAAAGCTATGACCAATCTAGATAGCATATTCAAAAGCAGAGACATTACTTTGCCAACAAAGTTCCGTCTAGTCAAGGTTATGGTTTTTCCTGTGGTCATGTATGGATGTAAGAGTTGGACTGTGAAGAAGGCTGAGTGCCGAAGCATTGATGCTTTTGAACTGTGGTGTTGGAGAAGACTCTTGAGAGTCCCTTGGACTGCAAGGAGATCCAACCAGTCCGTTCTGAAGGAGATCAACCCTGGGATTTCTTTGGAAGGAATGATGCTAAAGTTGAAACTCCAGTATTTTGGCCACCTCATGCGAAGAGTTGACTCATTGGAAAAGACTCTGATGCTGGGAGGGATTGGGGGCAAGAGGAGAAGGGGATGACAGAGGATGAGATGGCTGGATGGCATCACTGACTCGATGGACATGAGTCTGAGTGAACTCCGGGAGTTGGTGATGGACAGGGAGGCCTGGCGTGCTGCGATTCATGGGGTCGCAAAGAGTCAGATACGACTGAGTGACTGATCTGATCTGGTATTTTTTCCAGTAGTCAAATCTGGACGTGAGAGCCGGGTTTTAGAAGAAGCTAAAAAGAGTTAATTCTTTTGAATTGTGCTGCTTGGATGCCACAATTGAATTGAGAGTCCTTTGGGCAGCAAGGAGATCAAACCAATCAATCCTAAAGGAAATCAACCCGGAATAGTCATTGGAAGGACTGATGCTGAAGCTCCAATACTTCGGCCACCTGATGAGAAGAGCTGACTCATTGGAAAAGACCCCGATGCTGGGAAAGATTGAAGGCAAAAGAAGAAGGGGGCCACAGAGGATGAGATAGTTAGATAGCATCACCAGTTCAGGGGACATGAATTTGAGCAAACTTTGGGAGTTAGTGAAGGACAGAGGAGCCTGGCATGCTGCAGTCCATGGGGTTGCAAAGAGTCAGACACAACCTAGCAACTGAACATATGTTGCTGCAGTGAACATTGGGTTTTCAAGTTAGTGTTTTTGTTTCTTCAGATAAATACCCCATAGTGAAATTCCTAAATCATATTGCAGTTCTATTTTTAATTTTTGATGCACCTCAATACTGTCTCTATAGGGGCTGCATCAACTTACATTCCCTCTAACTGTGCAAAAGCTTTCCTGTCTCTTCACATTCTCCTGAGCTCCTGTTATTTCTTCTTTTTGATAAATGCCTTTCTAGAGGATATGAGGTCATATCTCATTGTGGTTTTGATTTGTATTTTCTGATGATTAATAGTACTGAGCACGTTTTCATGTACCTATTGGAAAGTTGTATGTATTCTTTAAAAAAATGTCTATTCAGGTTCTCTGTCCATTAAAAAAAATCAGATTGTTTGTTTTTTGCTACTGAGTTGTATGAGCTCCTTGTGTATTTTGGATAATAATCCTTACCAGAGATATAATATGCAAATATTTTCTCCAATTCCACAGGTTGCTTTTTCACTTTGTTGATGGTTTCCTTAATTGGACAGAAGCTTTTTAGCCTTATGTCATCACAACTGCTTGTTTTTACTCTTGTTCCCTTTGCTTTTGGTGTCAAATCCAAAATATCATCACAAAGACTGGTGTCAAGGATTTTATTTTCTGTTTGTTCTTGTAGAAATTTTATGGCTTCAGGACTTATGATCAAGTCTTTAATCTATTTTGAGCTAATTTTTGTGAATGGTGTAAGATAGTGGTCCAGTTTCATTTTTTGCATGTGGCTGTCCAGTGTTCCCCATGCCATTTACTGAAAAAACTGTCCTTTTCCCAGTGTATATTCTTGGCTTCTTTGTCAAAAATTAATTGAACATAGAAATGTGGGTTTATTTATGGACTCTCTATTCTATTCCATTGATCTCTGTGTTCATTTTTATACCATCGACATACTGTTTTGATTAATATAGCTTTGTAATATAGTTTGAAATCAGGAAGCATGACACCTATAGCTGTGTTATTCTTTCTCAAGATTGCTTTGGTATTGAGCATCTTTTGTTGTTCCATGCAAATTTTAGGATTGTTTCTTCTGTATCTGTGAAAATTTCCATTGAATTTTGATAAGGATTGCAGTGAATCTGTAGATGCTTTGGGTAGTATGGGCATATTAGTAATATTAGATCTTCCAATCCATGAGCACAGAATATCTTTCCATTTATTTGAGTCATCTTCAGTATCTTTCATCGATGTGTTTATAGTTTTCAGTGTACAGGTCTTTCACCTCCTTGGTTAAATTTATTCCTAGACATTTTATTCATTTTCATGCAAATGTAAATAGAATTGTTTTCTCAGTTTCTCTTATAGCAGTTTGTTGTTAGTGTAAAGAAATGCATATGATTTTTGTATACAGATTTTTCTTCTGCAACTTTACTGAGTGTATTAGTTCTCATATTTTTGCTGAAGTCTTTAGTGTTTTCTACATATAATATCATGTAAGGGGATTTCTTTCCTCATGACTCTGATGGTAAAGAATCTGTCTGCAATGCAAGAGACCCGGGTTCAGTCCCTGGGTCAGGAAGATCCCCTGGAGGAGGGAATGGCAACCCACTCCAGTATTCTTGCCTGGAGAATCCCAATGGATAGAGGAGCCTGGCAGGCTGCAGTCCTTGGGGCTGTGAAGAGTCAGACACGACTGAGTGACTAACACTTTCACTTTTCAATCTGAAAATAGTGTCAGTTTTGCCTCTTCCTTCAGATTTGGATGTTTTGAGTTTCTTTTTATTGCCTGATGGATCTGGATAGGACTACCAAAACTAAGTTGAATAAAAGTGGTGAGAGTAGACATTTTTGTTTTGTGTCTAATTTCAGAGGAAAAGCTTTTGGTTTTTTACAGTCAAGTATGATGTTAGCTGTGTACTTTTCATATGGCCTTAATTATGTTGAGATGCAATCCTTCTATACCTACTTAGTAAAAGAGTTTTTACTGTAAGTGGATGTTGAATTTGTCAAACACTTTTTCTGTATCCTTTGAGGATATGATTTTTACCTTCATTTTGTTTATTTGGTGTATCACATTGATTAATTTGTGAATGTCGAACTATCCTTGTATCCTTGCAACAAATATCACTTGATCATGGTGTATGATTCTTTTAGTGTATTCTCAAATTCAGTTTTCTAATATTTTGTTGACGATTTTTTCACCTGTATTTATCAGAGTATTAGCCCATAATTTTCTTTTCTCATGGTGTCCTTATCTGGCTTTGGTATCAGACTGATGTTGGCTTCATAAAATGAATTTGGAAGTGTTCTTTTCTTCTGTTTTTGGAAGAGTTTGAGGAGGCTCCACCACTAAATACTGTTACATTGGGGATGAGATTTCAGCAGTAAATTTTGAATGAAATAAATGTTTGCGAGGGCAACAAATAGTCAAACCATAGCACCTTATTCCTTCAACATTTCTCTCTCTGTTTCTCTCTCTCCTTCCCTCCCCCTCCACATACACAAACACACACACCCATTCAGGTGCACCTTGAAGGGTATGCTGGATGTTGCCTGAAACCCATAGCTAAGAGAATGTGGGATCAGATACTTTAAAAGCAGAGGCTCACTCCCTTCCTTGCCTCTCTTTGCTCATCTCTTTGTCTTTTTCATTTGAAGGCCAAAGAGGCATTAAACTATGAGACCTTTTGTTGATGATATTTTCCCTACAATTAAACCCTGTGAATTGAGAGGTGGTAAAGTCTTTGACCATGAAAATGAGCAACCCGCTCACAGAGGTCCTGCCATCGTTTTCTCAGAGGTTCTCTGCATAGAGTGGGTAGGAGTTTTGAAAGGATGATCTGGAAAGAATATATAAATATTGATACTTTATGACAGGTACTATTTACCCTTCTGTTTTATTGAATTTATATTTATTTCTCTCAGCTTCAATTCTTTTGTATATATTTTCAGTCTTTTGTTTATTATTTCTGCATCTTCTCAATACAAATTTTTCTCAGTAGGCTTTTTTTTTTTTTTTTCCATTCCCCCATCACTTTTCCCCTGTACCATCACTTTTCCCCTGTAGTTTTTTTTTCAAGATTATAATAGATTTTTATTTTTATTTTTTTCTTTTATAAATATAAATTTATTTATTTTAATTGGAGGTTAATTACTTTACAATATTGTATTGGTTTTGCCATACATCAACATGAATCCGCCACAGATATATCAATATGCTTTTTTTAACTATTGCAAACATTTCTGGCTTACTCAGTGTGTACATATATGTGTCCATATATCTTCTCAGAATTCTACTAAGTCTTTCCTGTATACTTCCTTTTTAAGAGATTCCTAACCAACACTATGGGCTTTTCTGGTGGCTCAGACAGCAAAGAAACTGCCTGCAGTGCAGGAGACCTGGGTTTGATCCCTGGGTAGGGAGGATCCAGTGGAGAAGTGAATAGCAATCCACTCCAGCGTGTTTGTCTGGAAAATCCTATGGACAGAGGAGCCTGGTGGGCTGCAGTCCATAGGGTCACAAAGAGTTGGACATGACTGAGTGACTAACACACACACACACATAACCAACACTACATTGTGGAGCAATTATCTTCCAATTAAAAATAAATTTAGAAAAGAGAGTTTCCTTTTACAACAGTAGTCTTCACTTGCCCACTTGTCACATTGAATAATAGGTAAGAGTAGTTTATAATCTATCTAATAATTTTCCATTAAAATTATGTATATGAGATTTTGAATATAAATTGACTCTGTGCTTCTGGACTGAATATTTTTAATATGAACTATTATCATAGGCTGTTACCATTAATTTATATTTGGTTTACTATTTCACAGATTAGTATGAATTTAAAAAAAGAAATTTTATTTCACTGAATTTTATTTGTCTATTCGTTCATATAATAAATATTTATCAAGCCCCTCTCTAGGTATTTTGAAATGGCTTTCCATAGATATTTGTTGAATGAGTGCATACAATGAGCAGGCACTGTCCTAGTAGCAGAAACATGGCACATATAAGATGTACAAGGTCCTTCTTCTAACGGAACTTTCATTCAGAGGGGTGTGTGTACATTCGTAGATGTCTGTGTTTATATTTGCTGTGGGGTGTGAAGACTGATAAACAAGTAAATATTTAAAGTAATTTCAGCAGGTGATCAGATGCAGTGAACGTTTCAGCCCAGGAGATAATGAGCCTGTGTTTTCACATGTCATTTGCACCGAGCCATGGACCTTAGATAATCTTATGTGGGGACAGGAACACCCTCAGCTATTCCTGATCCATTGTTTCCCTGTTGTGTGCAGGAAGAAGACCCAAGAGCTGTCCAACTGCTGCCGCCTGCACAGGTACGTCGGCCCCGCCCCATTCCGTGTGGCTCCCAGGGGCTCCGTCCTCCCACCAGGGCAGTCACAGGAGGGGCTGCTGCCTTTTCAGACAGAGAGAAGCTCCGGCTCAGGGGAGGAGACAGCGAGTGCTCAGGGCGGGTGGAGGTGTGGCACAACGGCTCCTGGGGCACCGTGTGCGATGACTCCTGGAGCCTGGCAGAGGCTGAGGTGGTGTGTCAGCAGCTGGGCTGTGGCCAGGCCCTGGAAGCCGTGCGGTCTGCAGCATTTGGCCCTGGAAATGGGAGCATCTGGCTGGACGAGGTGCAGTGCGGGGGCCGGGAGTCCTCCCTGTGGGACTGTGTTGCGGAGCCCTGGGGGCAGAGCGACTGCAAGCATGAGGAGGATGCTGGTGTGAGGTGCTCTGGTGAGTGAGGGGCTCGGGGTCCGCCCTGGGTGACCTGGGGCAGCGGGCTGGGCCGGGCGTGGTGGGGAGTGTGTGTTCAGACATCCCGGGTGCTGGGCCTCTGATCTAGGATGAGGGAGCTGGGAGGCCTGTACATTGATGCTGTGGAGACTGAGATGGGTGATTTCAGGCTCAGGAGGGAAAAATGGGTTGCCCTGCATTCTGGCCAATTCTTCTTCCCCACACTACTGTTTTTCTCTTTAGGTGTAAGGACAACATTGCCCACGACCACAGCAGGTACTGTGATCCATCCACGGGCAGGAGAGAACACTCAAATACTGGGGACCTATTCTGTGGGCCCTCTGACAACTCAGAAGAGGAAAGAGTCTGAGGAGCCATGGCTGTTGGGGAAGAGCCAGGGCATTACACTGGGGAAATCCCCTGCCTTGATGTCCAGGGTCAAATGTTCTCATGCCTGGGGTCCAAGGAAGTCTGGCTTCCTTGTAGAATCTAAGGATCTCCCACCTGCCCTTGAGTGTTGCTCCTCATCAGAGAGGTGCAAGTCCCTGGACTGTTTGATGCTCTGTCTCCTGAAGCCCAAGGAGAAGGGATCAGCTGGGTCCTCAGAGACTGTCTCTGCAGGGCAGCTCCCTGACAATCCCCATCTCTGCCTCGGGGCCACACTGGCCAGAGTGGAGTTGACTTGTCTCAGGACGAGACCCGGGGGAGCCCTGACAGTATGAGGCTGAGACGCCATTGTCCAGAGCTCCTGAAAATGCTGACACAGGAGATTTCTCTGTGCCCAAGACTATCTCCAGCCCTTTTTCCTGTTCTCCTTAGGGACCAGAACAACCTCAAATTCTCTCCCTGGCATCTTCTCCCTGCC
Source organism: Bos javanicus (assembly GCF_032452875.1). NCBI lineage: Eukaryota > Metazoa > Chordata > Mammalia > Artiodactyla > Bovidae > Bos > Bos javanicus. Next base: position 103,476,490 of record NC_083872.1, on the reverse strand, counting down.
CGGGGTCCTCTGCCTTATCCTGGGGTCGCTTCTCTTCCTGGTCCTCGTCATCCTGGTGACTCAGCTACTCAGATGGAGAGCAGAGCGCAGAGGTGGGCTGCAGGGGGAACTGGGGACCAGGGAGAGTGTGTGGAGGCAGGAGATGGGGCAGGTATGAGGAGGGGAACCTGGGCCAGGTACTGTTCGGAGTTGTAGACTCCATGTGCTCCGTGCTGAGCTCTAAGGGCTGAGTAGACAGAGGTTCTTAGGACTGGGGTGTGAACTCTCATAAGTCATGGCCTCTCCTGTGAGGCCAGACAGAGTTGGCACTGAGATGTAATCAGGGTCAGATGAGGGAGAAGGTGCTGACATGGTGCATGGGGTAGGAGACGATGCTGAGGTCCTGGCAGCTCCATGTGAGCACTAGGGAGATGAAGGTGGGCTGGCTGGATCGGGGTATCTGGGGAAGCTTCTCTGACTTGCTGGGGGATCTCTCAGCCTTATCCAGCTATGAAGATGCTCTTGCTGAAGCTGTGTATGAGGAGCTCGATTACCTTCTGACACAGAAGGAAGGTCTGGGCAGCCCAGGTGAGTGTCTCTGCCCTCCTGGGATCTCTGGTTGTCACCACCCACTGGCTGTGCACATCTTCTCAGCATCTGCAGACCCCATGTGTGCCCCAGGCTCACAGAGACAGCTCCTCCAAAGAGGCAGGATGGCCTCTCAGAGTCCCGTGACCTCCCAGCCTCTGTCTACACTTCCGAATCCAGGCCTGTCCCTTCTCAGCCTTAACACAGGTCCCGTGGGTGTGGGGAGGGTCATGTTGTGTGTTGTGTGATGTGTGATGTTTGTCTCCACATGAGGCTTCCCGTTAGATTTCTCACTGACTAAACTGCTGTATTACACCAGAGATGGTGAGGACAACAGTGACTACAGATCCAGTCCAGGAAATAGAGGTGGACCTGCCTTGGCTGGGCTCTGGGGAGGAGAGTTTCCCTCACAGAGAGGAGATTTAAGGGGAATGGTTTTCCTTTGATGGACCAGAGGCATCCCTTGTGTCCAGATGGGGTTCGTCCTTCTCCTTCTCTGGCTGTTCTGTGATGTGTCACATTGGGACTGGTCTCTCTGTGTACAGAATCACAACAGGCACACAATGTTTAAAAAAAATTAACATCTGTAAAGCACAATTTGTCAAAGTACTTTAGCCATGCTCAATGGTGGAAGAGTTGCTTTGAGGTATGTAGTTTCCACCAGAAAATATTGAGATATGTAATACTATGTTTTGGCTATGGACACATCAAAATGAAACATGGTCTTAGAGAAAAAAGTCTTTTGAAACAAGGAGTGACTGGTGCCTCTATTCAGAAACTTGGAAACTCTGGGTCAGAAGGTATCTTAGATATTCCCCAGACCAACCCACTTACTGTGGTTTCATCCACTCCCTTGTCTGCTCTTGGAACCCCCAGATCAGACGACTGATGTCCCTGATGAAAATTACGATGATGCTGAAGAAGTACCAGTGCCTGGAACTCCTTCTCCCTCTCAGGGGAATGAGGAGGAAGTGCCCCCAGAGAAGGAGGACGGGGTGAGGTCCTCTCAGACAGGTGAGTGGGGTCAGTTGATCTCCTGCAATCTTTCTATCTGAAAAGAGTGAATTTGTGCTCCTCAATGCCCAGCCTCCCTAGAGATTCAAAATATAGGTAATCTCATATATTTGGTAGCATTATCTTGACCATATGCCATATTTAATGCTGTCAGACTCCTTGCAAGGAGTGAGAATCACTCTGCTTTTGGCATTTATGTCTCCATAATGTGACATAAACTTATCACTTTGTATGTGATATACTTGCATAAAGGTTTATAGATTACGGAATTTCCTGGTGGTCCAGAGGTTTGGATTCTGCACTTTCACTGCTAGGGCCTAGGTTCAACCCTGGTCAAGGAACTAAGATCCCACAAGCATTATGTCATGGCCAAAAGAGAAACTTATCGATTAATTGAGCATATTTAAAAGAAAGCTAAGCGCTGAAGAATTGATGCTTTTGAACTATAGTGTTGGAGAAGACTCTTTAGAGAGCCTTGGATGGCAAGGAGATCAACCCAGTCATATTAAAGGAAATCAATCTCGAATATTCATTGGTAGGACTGAGCTGAAGTAGAAGCTCCAATACCTTGGCCACCTGATGTGAAGAACTGACTCCTTAGAAAAGACCCTGATGCTGGGAAAGATTGAAGGCAGGAGGAGAAGATGACAGAGGATGAGGTGGTTGGATGGTATCACCAACTCAATGGATATGAGTTTCAGCAAGCTCTGAGTGTTGGTGATAGACAGGGAAGCCTGGTGTGCCGCAGTCCATGGGATCACAGAGAGTCAGGCATGACTGAGTGACTGAACTGAACTAAACCAAATTCAAAGGTGGAACAAGTGTTTTAATAATATCTTTTCACGGTCACATACATGAAGGCAGACCATTCAATATCACAGTAATCCAGGTCTATGCCGGATCAGTAATGCTGAAGAAGCTGAAGTTGCCGTTCTATGAAGACCTACATGACCTTTTAGAACTATCACCTAAAAAAGAGGTCCTTTTGATTATAAGGGACTGGAATGCAAAAGTAGGAAGTCAAGAGATACCTGGAGTAACAGCCAAATTTGGCCATGGAGTACAAAATGAGGTAAGGCAAAGGCTAATAGAGTTTTGCCAAGAGAATGCACTGGTCATAAAAAACACCCTCTTCCAACAACACAAGAGAGGACTCTACACGTGGACATCATCAGATGGTCAGTACCGAAATCAGGTTAATTATATTCTTTGCAGCCAAAGATGGAGATGCTGTATACTGTCAGCAAAAACAAGACCGGGAGCTGACTGTGGCTCAGATCATGAACTCCTTATGTCAAATTCAGACTTAAATTGAAGAAGGTAGAGAAACCCACTAGACCATTCAGGTATGACCTAAATCAAATTCCTTATGATTATACAGTGGAAGTGAGAAATAGATTCAGGGGATTACATCTGATAGGCAGAGTGCCTGATGAATTATGGTCGGAGGTTCATGACATTGTACAGGAGGCAGGGATCAAGACCATCCCCAAGAAAAAGAAATGCAAAAAGACAAAATGGTTGTCTGAGGAGGCCTTACAAATAGCTGAGAAAAGACGAGAAGTGAAACCAAAGGAGAAAAGGGAAGATATCTCCATTTGAATACAGAGTTCCAAAGAATAGCAAGGAGATATAAGAAAGCCTTCCTCACTGATCAATGCAAAGAAGCAGAGGAAAACAATGGAATGGGAAAGACTAGAGATCTGGTCAAGAATATTATAGATACCAAGGGAATATTTCATGCAAAGATGGGTACAATAAAGGACAGAAATGATATGGACCTAACAGAAGCAGAAGATATTAAGAAGAGGTGGCTAGAACACACAGAACAACTATACAAAAAAAAGTCTTCATGACCCAGATAATCAGATGGTGTGATCACTCACCTAGAGCCAGATATCTTGGAATGTGAAGTCAAGTGGGCTTTAGGAAGCATCACTCTGAACAAAGCTAGTGGAGGTGATGGAATACCAGTTGAGTTCTTTCAAATCCTAAAAGATGATGCTGTGAAAGTGCTGCACTCAATATGCCAGCAAATTTGGAAAACTTAGCAGTTTTAATAATATCTTTCCAGGCCATAGGACTGGAAAAGGTCAGTTTTCATTCCAATCCCAAAGAAAGGTGATGCCAAAGAATGTTCAAACTACTGCACAGTTGCACTCTTCTCACACTCTAGCAAAGTAATGCTCAAAATTCTCTAAGCCAGGCTTCAACAAGGCATGAACCATAAAATTCTCAATGTTCAAGCTGGACTTAGAAAAGGCAAAGGAACCAGAGATCAAATTGCCAAAATTCGCTGAATCATGGAAAAAGCAAGAGAGTTCCAGAGAAGCATCTATTTCTGCTTTATTAACTATGCCAAAGCCTTTGACTGTGTGTATCACAATAAACTAATATTTCAGTAGCTGCAAGAAGACCCTCATTCTCTAGAAAAGAGTATTTCTCCATCTGAGGGCCTGTGTAGTTTCTGGGGAGGAGATATCTGTGGGTGTACCTGTGATACTATTTGTGGACATTTGGGGACAGGAGTCAAGTCAACTAAGAGCAGACTTGGGTTGTGAGTGAGGAATTCAGATTTTTCCTGTCTCCAGTCTCCCTCTTATTGTGAATTTGCATCTATCACCTGTGAAAGGAGAACATTTAAATTCCTTTTTATGATTCTTACCGTTGCTGGGCATCTCCTTGGTATTGTGTTGCCTGGAAGCAGGTCTCCCAGAACTTCTGAGCACAGGTCTCCTGTGATGCAGGATTTCCCCAACACTGAGGCCCAGGAGACCACATGCACTGGATCTGAGAGGACAGCTGGGATCCATCCTCACTGGAACTCATGTGAAATAGCCTGAGCCTCCCTCCCCAACCTGGGTCCCAGGGATGCTTTGTTATAACCACGTGCTTGTCTCCCTTCCACCAGAGAGTTCTGTCCCATCCTCCTGTCTCAGTTCTAATCAAACTTCTCTTTTCTACTTCAGGCTCTTGCCTGAACTTCTCCAGAGAGGCAGCTGATCCTGGGGAAGGAGAAGAGAGCTTCTGGCTGCTCCAGGGGAAGAAAGGGGATGCTGGGTATGATGATGTTGAACTCAGTGCCCTGGGAACATCCCCAGTGACTTTCTCGTGATGCTGTATTAAATATGAGATGAAGCCTCAGATATTCTAATTGCCTGTATTTCAGTAGAGTAGTGCTGACCTATAATTGTGTCATATGAAAATTGCTGAAAATGAAATATTCTTAATAAATTCACTTTTTGCTGTGCTGTTAATTTAGCAAGCTCCATGTCAAACGCTTTTAGAAGATCAGTCCTCAAATGCCATCTTTCTCAAAGGAAATGAAAGATGAGTGAGCTGACCTGCTTTCTCACTTGTCCTAGAGACTAAATAGGGCACGCACACAAGTGCTCCAGGTCACTCTTAAGGATGTAAACTTGGTCTATATTCACATACTCCTTCCTAACAAGATGAACTCATGGAAAAACAAAACAAAACAAAATAGTTATAAACACCTCTAAGATGTCACATCACCAGTTTGTAACTTGTCCTTGGACACCAGACTGGGTATGAGTTTCAAAGTGGAAGGTTGGCTGGTGGGAGAGAATGGATACAGCTTTCCTTATCCTGCCTCAATATTCACAGGCCAATTAAAACTCTAACTGTACATAACTACCTCTTCCTTTTTCATCTCTCATTTATTCCTTTAGTGGATACAGACACCTCTTTGCTCATCTCCCATGTCTATTTGATTATCCAATCCTTATAAATCCATTCTTTCTTTTCCATCTCTTCCTACCATTTCTTTAGGATGCTGCTATTTCTTGTCTCTCCAAGGATCTCTCCTTCTAAGTGAATTATATCAGTTCATATATATCTTCAAGTTGATGGAAGGCAAATTGGTGCTCACCCGCACCCTGTATTCAGATGGGACAAGAAGGCAAGAAAGTGGAGACCTAGGCAGAGGGGATCCAGAAGAATAGATGTAGATAGAAAGATAAGAACATTTGGCTATTTATGTTTCAGAGATATGGATGGAAGCATCTGACATGACTGATCTCTTAGAGGAAGAATTTCAGACCAGGGGCTTCTTTGAAAACATCTATTTTTCAGATGTTTCAAGATTGCTTAAACAGTGTCAGACTTTATTTTTTTGGGCTCCAAAATCACTGAAGATGGTGACTGCAGCCATGAAATTAAAAGACGCTTACTCCTTGGAAGGAAAGTTATGACCAACCTAGACAGCATATTCAAAAGCAGAGACATTACTTTGCCAACAAAGGTCCATCTAGTCAAGGCTATGGTTTTGAATTGTGGTGTTTGAGAAGACTCTTGAGAGTCCCTTGGACTGCAAGGAGATCCAACCAGTCCCTCCTAAAGGAGATCAGTCCTGGGTGTTCATTGGAAGGACTGATGCTGAAGCTGAATCTCCAATATTTTGGCCACCTCATGGGAAGAGTTGACTCATTGGAAAAGACCCTGATGATGGGAATGATTGGGGGCAGGAGGAGAAGGGGACGACAGAGGATGAGATGGCTGGATGAAATCACCGACTTGATGGACATGAGTTTGGGTGAACTCTGGGAGTTGGTGATGGACAGGGAGGCCTGGCGTGCTGTGATTCATGGGGTCACAAAGAGTGGCACACGACTGAGCAACTGAACTGAACTGAAAATGTAATTGTGATCCTGCTGTGACTCCTCAGTGTAGACAGAGCTGGCATGAAGAAGTGACAAAGTAAAGATTACGTTTACACAGCACTACCCCTGCAACCCTCCCTGCCCCCCCACCCCCACCCCCAGCCAATTCCATTCTGGACATGTGGAGAAGCTGCTGAACTAATAAAAAACCTGAGAGTGCTGGCCTGGTTGTGAGCTGGACCCACCCAGTTACTTGGTTGATGACTCGGGATGGTTTCTAGGACTCCAACCTACACTCATGCTTGCAGTCTTCATAGTTCGAGGCTGTGCTTGGGGATGGGAAGATGCCCAGGGCTTCTTCCAGGGCAGCTCACATGGCTATTCACTTGGGAAGTGATGAAATAGAAGACATATGATGAAATAAGGCAGACACACAAAGAAGCTCAGTGAACTCCAAAAAACACAGATAAACAATTAAATTCAGGAAGACAATATAAGAAGAAAATAAGATTAAAAAAAATTTCTCATCATCATTATTATTGTTTTTAATTTTCGGTTGCATGAGTCTTTGTTGCTGCACATGGGCTTTCTCCAAATGCAGCAAGCAGGCACTACTCTTTTTTGTGGGCAGCAGGTTTCTCTATGCATGGGCTTCTCTTATTGTGAACAGGTTCTAGGCACCCAGGCTTCAGGGGTTGCAGCATCACCTCCTATTTGTGATTTGTGTGTCCTAGAGCTCAGGCCCAGTAATTATTGAGCTAGGGCTCAGTAATTGTTGAGCTAGGGTGTTACTTCACAGAATAAATTCAGATTTTTTTTTTAAACAGAGATAGAAATCATAAAAAAGGAAGTAAACAGGGAGTTTTGCTGATGGTTTAGTGGTTAGGATTTGATGCATTTGCTGCTGTTGTCTGGATTCAATCCCAGTAGGGGAACTGAGGTCTCTCAAGCTCTGCAGTGAGGCAAAGAGAATAACACAAGGAACAAAACAGAAAATGAACCAAACAGAGATTCAGTTGCTTAAGATTCAGTTCAGTTCAGTGGTTCAGTCGTGTCCGACTCTTTGCGACCCCAGGGACCGCAGCACGCCAGGCTTCCCTGTCCATCACCAACTCCTAGAGCTTGCCCAAACTCATGTGCATTGAGTCAGTGATGCCATCATCAAACAGTTTCATCTCCTGTCGTTCCCCTTTCCTCCTGCCCCGAATCTTTCACAACCTTAGGGTCTTTACTAATGAGTTCTTCACATCAGTTCTTCACATCAGGTTGTCAAAATATTGGAGTTTCAGCTTCAGCATCAGTCATTCCAATGAATACTCAGGACTGATTTCCTTTAGGGTGGACGGGTTGGATCAGTTGCTTAAGACTACAATGAGAGGAGGAGCTAAGATGGTGGAGGAGTAGGACGGGGAGAACACTTTCTCCCCCACAAATTCATCAAAAGAACATTTAAACGCTGAGTTAATTCCAGAAAACAACTTCTGAATGCCGGCAGAGGACATCAGGCACCCAGAAAAGCAACCCAAGTCTTTGAAAGGAAGTAGGAAAAAATATAAAAGACAGAAAAAGAGACAAAAGAGGGAGGGACAGAGTTCCGTCCTGGGAAGGGAGTCTTAAAAAGAGAGAAGTTTCCAAACATCAGGAAACCTTCTCACTGCCGAATCTGTGCCGAGCCTTGGAAGCACAGAGGGCAACATAACAGGGAGGAAAAATAAATAAACAATTAAAACCCGCACATTGTGAGCCCTTCAGTGACTCCCCCAGCAGAGAAGCAGCACAGATGCCTGCATCCGCCATTAGCAAGCGGGGGCTGGGCAGGGAGGCACGGCGCCGGCTGCATCACAAGGATCTGGCCTGAATACCCCGAGCGCTATCTGAGCGAAATAATTTGGGCTAGCAAACCAGACTGCGGGATATCTACCACGCAAAAAGCCAGCCCTAACCTAAGACACCGCCAGGCCGCCGGCAGCAGACCATCCCCCTCCGGTGATAGGCAGCCAGAGCCGGAAGGGGACAATCGCAGCCCCAGAGAGACATTATCTATAAAACTGCAAGCAGGCTTCTTTGCTAACTAAAACTTCTTGGGGGTCTGGACGGTCAACATCTGCCTGAGAAGGTGCGCCAGTGCACACCTAGATAACCGAGCGGCGGGGAGGCGATAAGTCGCAACAATCGCGCACGCCAAACACCTCATCACCTGAGCTGCTCGGATCTGGGAAGGGCACAAAACACAGGCCCAACCGAGAGTCTGCACCTCTGAGGACTACCCGAGTGCCTGAACCTGAGTGGCTTGGACCTGGGAAGTACAGGCAGCCCAGGGCCGGCGACGGATGGTTGTGGAGCAACCTAGAGCCTGAGCAGCGTGGGCAGGGAGCCTACACAAGCCGTGAACGGGGGGCAGACCCAGTGTGGCTGAGGCACTGCGAGCACATGCCAGTGTTATTTGTTTGCAGCATCCCTCCCTACCTCCCCTCAGCGCGACTGAACAAGTGAGCCTAAAATAAAAAAAAAAGTGTCCTCCACCGTCCCCTTTGTGTCAGGGCGGAAACCAGACACTGAAGAGAACAGCAAACAGAAGAAGCTATAAGAGAGGGAACTGCCTTGGAAGCTACAGGCAACAGATTAAAACCCTGTGGTTAGTGCCAACTACATAGGAAGGCGCCTATAGATCTTGAGAAATATGTCAGACCAAGGAACTAGCCAAAAGTGAACTGAACCTGCAATACGCACAACAAAACCGGAGAAAGTCCTAGATATATTTTTACTATTTTTATGATCATTCTTTCTTTCTTTTTATTTTATTTTTTTAATTAAAAAAAATTTTAATGTATACCTGTGGCGGATTCATTTTGGTATTTGGCAAAACTAATACAATTATGTAAAGTTTAAAAATAAAATAAAATTGGAAGAGTAAAAAAAAAAATAATAAAATAAAAAAAAATTTTAAGTCCTCTATTATTCCTTTAATTTTCACTTTTATAACCGATTACTTTGCAAAAAAAAAAAAAAAGGTCCGTATTTTTTTTTAAAGCAAACTTCATATATATATTTTTTATAATTTTTTTGACCTTGTTTTTTTTTTTCCTTCTTTTCTTTAACATTGTACTTTTGAAATTCCAAACTCTACTCTGGATTTTTAATTTTAGCTTTTTGGTATTTGTTATAAATTTTGTACCTATAGTTTTTTTTTTAATAATTTCTGTGACCCTTTTTAATTTTTTATTTTTCTTTTTCTTTGTTTCTTTCTCATCTTCTTTTAAATAACATTGTATATCTGAAATTCCAAACTCTACTCTAGATTTTTAATTTGTGCTTTTTGGTATTTGTTATCAATTTTGTACCTGTATTTTCTTTATAATTTATACGACTTTGTTCTTGTATTTTTTTTCCCCTCTCTATTTCTTTTTCTTCTTCTTTTTTTAACATCGTATTTTTGAAATTACAAACTCTACTCTAGATTTTTAATTTTTGCTTTTATGTATTTGTTACCAATTTGGTACCTTTAAGAACCCAATCTTCAGTACCCATTTTTCACTAGGGAGCAAGATTACTGGCTTAACTGCTCTCTCTCCCTTTGGACTCTCCTTTTTCTCCACCAGGTCGCCTGTGTCTCCTCCCTAACTCCTCTCTACTCTACCCAACTCTGTGAATTTCTGTGTGTTCCAGACGGTGGAGAATACGTAGGAAACTGATTACTGGCTGGATCTGTCTCCCTCCTTTTCATTCCCCCCTTATATCCTCCTGGCCACCTCTGTCACCTTCCTCCTTCTTCTCTTCTCTGTATAACTCCGTGAACAACTCTGAGTGGTCCAGTTGTGGAGTGCACATAAGGAAGAGATTACTGGATAGCCCACTCTCTCATTGATTCCACCTCATCTCATTCAGGTCACCTCTAAGTCCCCCCTCCCTCTTCTCTTCTCCATATAACGCTGCGAACCTCTCTGGGTGACCCTCATGGTAGAGAAACTTTTCATCTTTAACGTAGATGTTTTATCAATGGTGCTGTATAGAAGGAGAAGTTCTGAAACTACTGTAAAAATAAGACCAATAACTGGAAGCAGGAGGCTTAAGTCCAAATCCTGACTCCAAGGAACATTAATTGACAGGAGCTCATCAAATGCCTCCTTACCTGCACTGAAACCAAGCACCACACAAGGGCCAACAAGTTTCAGGGCAAGACATACCAAGCAAGTTCTCCAGCAACAAGGAACACAGCCCTGAGCTCCAAGATACAGGCAGCCCAAAGTCACCCGAAAACCATAGACATCACATAACTCATTACTGGACATTTCATTGCACTCCAGAGAGAAGAAATACAGCTCCACCCACCAGAACACCGACACAAGCTTCCCTAACCAAGAAACCTTGACAAGCCACCTGTACAAACCCACACAGAGCGAGGAAATGTCACAATAAAGAGAACTCGACAAACTGCCAGAATACAGAAAGGACACCCCAAACTCAGCAATTTAAACAAGATACAGAGACAGAGGAATACCCAGCAGATAAAGGAACAGGATAAATGCCCACCAAACCAAACAAAAGAGGAAGAGATAGGGAATCTACTTGATAAAGAATTCCAAATAATGATAGTGAAGTTGATCCAAAATCTTGAAATCAAAATGGAATCACAGATAAATAGCCTGGAGACAAAGATTGAGAAGATGCAAGAAAGGTTTAACAAGGGCCTAGAAGAAATAAAAGAGAGTCAATATATAATGAATAATGCAATAAATGAAATTAAAAACTCTGGAGGCAACAAATAGTAGAATAACAGAGGCAGAAGATAGGATAAGTGAGGTAAAAGGTAGAATGGTAGAAATAAATGAATCAGAGAGGATAAAAGAAAAATGAATTAAAAGAAATGAGGACAATCTCAGAGACCTCCAGGACAATATTAAACACTACAACATTCGAATTATAGGGGTCCCAGAAGAGGAAGACAAAAAGAAAGACCATGAGAAAATACTTGAGAAGATAATAGTTGAAAACTTCCCTAAAATGGGGAAGGAAATAATCACCCAAGTCCAAGAAACCCAGAGAGTCCCAAATAGGATAAACCCAAGGCGAAACACCCCAAGACACATAGTAATCAAATTAACAAAGATCAAACGCAAAGAACAAGTATTAAAAGCAGCCAGGGAAAAACAACAAATAACACACAAGGGAATTCCCATAAGGATAACAGCTGATCTTTCAATAGAAACTCTTCAAGCCAGGATGGAATGGCAAGACATACTCAAAGTGATGAAAGAAAATAACCTACAGCCTAGATTATTGTACCCAGCAAGGATATCATTCAAATATGAAGGAGAAATCAAAAGCTTTTCAGACAAGCAAAAGCTGAGAGAATTCAGCACCATCAAACCAGCTCTCCAACAAATACTAAAGGATATTCTCTAGACAGGAAACACAAAAATGGTGTATAAAATCGAACCCAAAACAATAAAATAAATGGCAACGGGATCATACTTATCAGTAATTACCTTAAATGTAAATGGGTTGAATGCCCCAACCAAAAGACAAAGACTGGCTGAATGGATACAAAAACAAGACCCCTACATATGTTGTCTACAAGAGACCCACGTCAAAACGGGGGACACATACAGACTGAAAGTGAAGGGCTGGAAAAAGATTTCCCATGCAAATAGGGACCAAAAGAAAGCAGGAGTAGCAATACTTATATCAGATAAAATAGACTTTAAAACAAAGGCTGTGAAAAGAGACAAAGAAGGTCACTACATAATGATCAAAGGATCAATCCAAGAAGAAGATATAACAGTTATAAATATATATGCACCCAACACGGGAGCGCCACAATATGTAAGACAAATGCTAACAAGTATGAAAGGAGAAATTAACAATAACACAATAATAGTGGGAGACTTTAATACCCCACTCACACCTATGGATAGATCAACTAAACAGAAAATTAACAAGGAAACACAAACTTTAAATGATACAATAGACCAGTTAGACCTAATTGACATCTATAGGACATTTCATCCCCAAACAAGGAATTTCACCTTTTTCTCAAGCACACATGGAACCTTCTCCAGGATAGATCACATCCTGGGCCATAAATCTAGCCTTGGTAAACTCAAAAAAATAGAAATCATTCCAAGCATCTTTTCTGACCACAATGCAGTAAGATTAGATCTCAATTACAGGAGAAAAACTATTAAAAATTCCAACATATGGAGGCTGAACAACACACTGCTGAATAACCAACAAATCACAGAAGAAATCAAAAAAGAAATCAAAATTTGCGTAGAAATGAATGAAAATGAAAACATGACAACCCAAAACCTATGGGACACTTTAAAAGCAGTCCTAAGGGGAAAGTTCATAGTAATACAGGCATACCTCAAGAAACAAGAAAAAAGTCAAATAAATAACCTAACCCTACACCTAAAGCAACTAGAAAAGGAAGAAATAGAGAACCACAGGGTTAGTATAAGGAAAGAAATCTTAAAAATTAGGGCAGAAATAAATGCAAAAGAAACAAAAGAGACCATTGCAAAACTCAACAAAGCCAAAAGCTGGTTCTTTGAAAGGATAAATAAAATTGACAAACCATTAGCCAGACTCATCAAGAAACAAAGGGAGAAAAATCAAATCAATAAAATTAGAAATGAAAATGGAGAGATCACAACAGACAACACAGAAATACAAAGGATCATAAGAGACTACTATCAACAATTATATGCCAATAAAATGGACAACGTCGAAGAAATGGACAAATTCTTAGAAAAGTACAACTTTCCAAAACTCGACCAGGAAGAAATAGAAAATCTTAACAGACCCATCACAAGCACGGAAATTGAAACTGTAATCAAAAATCTTCCAGCAAACAAACGCCCAGGTCCAGGCAGCTTCACAGCTGAATTCTACCAAAAATTTAGAGAAGAGTGAACACCTATCCTGCTCAAGCTCTTCCAGAAAATTGCAGAGGAAGGTAAACTTCCAAACTCATTCTATGAGGCCACCATCACCCTAATCCCAAAACCTGACAAAGATGCCACAAAAAAAGAAAACTACAGGCCAATATCACTGATGAAAATAGATGCAAAAATCCTTAACAAAATTCTAGCAATCAGAATCCAACAACACATTAAAAAGATCATACAGCATGACCAAGTGGGCTTTATCCCAGGGATGCAAGGATTCTTCAATATCCGCAAATCAATCAATGTAATACACCACATTAACAAATTGAGAAATAAAAACCATATAATTATCTCAATAGATGCAGAGAAAGCCTTTGACAAAATTCAACATCCATTTGTGATAAAAACTCTCCAGAAAGCAGGAATAGAAGGAACATACCTCAACATAGTAAAAGGTATATATGACAAACCCACAGCAAACATTATCCTCAATGGTGAAAAATTGAAAGCATTTCCTCTAAAGTCAGGAACAAGACAAGGGTGCCCACTTTCACCATTACTATTCAACATAGTTTTGGAAGTTTTGGCCACAGCAATCAGAGCAGAAAAAGAAATAAAAGGAATCCAAATTGGAAAAGAAGAAGTAAAACTCTCACTGTTTGCAGATGACATGATCCTCTACATAGAAAGCCCTAAAGACTCCACCAGAAAACTACTAGAACTAATCAATGATTATAGTAAAGTTGCAGGATATAAAATCAACACACAGAAATCCCTGGCATCCCTATACACTAATAATGAGAAAACAGAAAGAGAAATTAAGGAAACAATTCCATTCACCATTGGAACGGAAAGAATAAAATACTTAGGAATATGTCTAAATAAAGAAACTAAAGACCTATATATAGAAAATTATAAAACACTGGTGAAAGAAATCAAAGAGGACACTAATAGATGGAGAAATATACCATGTTCATGGATTGGAAGAATCAATATAGTGAAAATGAGTATAGTACCCAAAGCAATTTATAGATTCAATGCAATCCCTATCAAGCTACCAACAGTATTCTTCACAGAGCTAGAACAAATAATTTCACAATTTGTATGGAAATACAAAAAACCTCGAATAGCCAAAGTGATCTTGAGAAAGAAGAATGGAACTGGAGGAATCAACCTACCTGACTTCAGGCTCTATTACAAAGCCACAGTTATCAAGACAGTATGGTACTGGCACAAAGACAGAAATATTGATCAATGGAACAAAATAGAAAGCCCAGAGATAAATCCACGCACCTATGGATGCCTTATCTTTGACAAAGGAGGCAAGAATATACAATGGATTAAAGACAATCTCTTTAACAAGTGGTGCTGGGAAAACTGGTCAACCACTTGTAAAAGAATGAAACTAGAACACTTTCTAACACCATACACAAAAATAAACTCAAAATGGATTAAAGATCTCAACGTAAGACCAGAAACTATAAAACTCCTAGAGGAGAACATAGGCAAAACATTCTCTGACATACATCACAGCAGGATCCTCTCTGACCCACCTCCCAGAATATTGGAAATAAAAGCAAAAATAAACAAATGGGACCTAATTACACTTAAAAGCTTCTGCACAACAAAGGAAACTATTAGCAAGGTGAAAAGGCAGCCTTCAGAATAGGAGAAAATAATAGCAAATGAAGCAACTGACAAACAACTAATCTCAAAAATATACAAGCAACTCCTACAGCTCAATTCCAGAAAAATAAACGACCCAATCAAAAAATGGGCCAAAGAACTAAACAGACATTTCTCCAAAGAAGACATACAGATGGCTAACAAACACATGAAAAGATGCTCAACATCACTCATTATCAGAGAAATGCAAATCAAAACCACTATGAGGTACCATTTCACACCAGTCAGAATGGCTGTGATCCAAAAGTCTACAAGCAATAAATGCTGGAGAGGCTGTGGAGAAAAGGGAACCCTCTTACACTGTTGGTAGGAATGCAAACTAGTACAGCCACTATGGAGAACAGTGTGGAGATTCCTTAAAAAACTGGAACTAGAACTGCTTTATGATCCAGCAATCCCACTGCTGGGCTTTCACACTGAGGAAACCAGAAGGGAAAGAGACACGTGTACCCCAATGTTCATCGCAGCACTGTTTATAATAGCCAGGACATGGAAGCAACCTAGATGCCCATCAGCAGATGAATATATAAGAAAGCTGTGGTACCTATACACAATGGAGTATTACTCAGCCATTAAAAAGAATACATTTGAATCAGTTCTAATGAAGTGGATGAAACTGGAGCCTATTATACAGAGTGAAGTAAGCCAGAAAGAAAAACACCAATACAGTATACTAACGAATATATATGGAATTTAGAAAGATGGTAACAGTAACCCTGTGTATGAGACAGCAAAAGAGACACTGATGTACAGATCAGTCTTGTGGACTCTGTGGGAGAGGGAGAGGGTGGGGATATTTGGGAGAATGGCATTGAAACATGGGTAATATCTTGTATGAGATGAGTCACCAGTCCGGGTTCGATGCACGATGCTGGATGCTTGGGGCTGGTGCACTGGGACGGCCCAGGGGGAGGGTATGGGGAGGGAGGAGGGAGGAGGGTTCAGGATGGGGAGCACGGGTATACCTGTGGCGGATTCATTTCGATGTTGGGCAAAACTAATACAATATTGTAAAGTTTCAAAAAAAAAAAAAAAAAAAAAGAATATGCTATCTAGGTTGGTCATAATTTTCCTTCCAAGGAGTAAACGTCTTTTAATTTCATGGCTGCAGTCACCATCTGCAGTGATTATGGAGCCCAGAAAAATAAAGTCTGACACTGTTTCCACTGTTTCCCCATCTATTTCCCATGAAGTGTTGGGACCAGATGCCATGATCTTCATTTTCTGAATGTTGAGCTTTAAGCCAACTTTTTCACTCTCCACTTTGACTTTCATCAAGAGGCTTTTGAGTTTCTCTTCACTTTCTGCCATACGGGTGGTGTCATCTGCATATCTGAGGTTTTTCTTATTTCTCCCTTCAATCTTGATTCCAGCTTGTGTTTCTTCCAGTCCAGCGTTTCTCATGATGTACTCTGCATATAAGTTAAAAAAGCAGGGTGACAATATACAGCCTTGACGAGGTCCTTTTCCTATTTGGAACCAGTCTGTTGTTCCATGTCCAGTTCTAACTGTTGCTTCCTGACCTGCATACAAATTTCTCAAGAGGCAGATCAGGTGGTCTGGTATTTCCATCTCTTGGAGAATTTTTCACAGTTTATTGTGATGCACACCATCAAAGGCTTTGGCATAGTCAATAAAGCAGAAATAGATGTTTTTCTAGAATTCTCTTGCTTTTTCAATGATCCAACAGATGTTGGCAATTTGATCTCTGGTTCCTCTGCCTTTTCTAAAACCAGCTCGAACATCAGGAAGTTCATGGTTCACTTATTGCTGAAGCCTGACTTGGAGAATTTTGAGCATTACTTTACTAGCGTGTGAGATGAGTGCAACTGTGCAGTAGTTTGAGCATTCTTTGGCATTGCCTTTCTTTGGGATTGGAATGAAAAGCGACCTTTTCCAGTCCTGTGGCCACTGCTGAGTTTGCCAAATTTGCAGGCATATTGACTGCAGCACTTTCACAGCATCATCTTTCAGGATTTGAAATAGGTCAACTGGAATTCCATCACCTCCACTAGCTTTGTTCATAGTGATGCTTCCTAAGGCCCACTTGACTTCACATTCCAGGATGTCTGGCTGTGGGTCAGTGATCACACCATCGTGATTATCTCTGTCATGAAGATCTTTTTTGTACAGTTCTTCTGTGTATTCTTGCCATCTCTTCTTAATATCTTCTGATTCTGTTAGGTCCATACCATTTCTGTCCTTTACCAAGCTCATCTTTGCATGAAATGTTCCTTTGGCATCTCTGATTTTCTTGAAGAGATCCCTAGTCTTTCCCATTCTGTTGTTTTCCTCTATTTCTTTGCATTGATCGCTGAAGAAGGCTTTCTTATCTCTTCTTGCTATTATTTGGAACTCTGCATTCAGATGTTTATGTCTTTCCATTTCTCCTTTGCTTTTTGCTTCTCTTCTTTTCACAGCTATTTGTAAGGCCTCCCCAGACAGCCATTTTGCTTTTTTGCATTTCTTTTCCACGGGGATGGTCTTGATCCCTGTCTCCTGTACAATGTCACGAACCTCATTCCACAGTCCATCAGGCACTCTATCTATCCGATCTAGGCCATTAAATCCATTTCTCACTTCCACTGTATAATCATAAGGGATTTGATTTAGGTCATACCTGAATGGTCTAGTGGTTTTCCCTACTTTCTTCAATTTAAGTCTGAATTTGGCAATAAGGAGTTCATGGTCTGAGCCACAGTCAGCTCCTGGTCTTGTTTTTGCTGCCTGTATAGAGCTTCTCCATCTTTGGCTGCAAAGAATATAATCAATCTGATTTCGGTGTTGTCTATCTGGTGATGTCCATGTATAGCGTCTTCTCTTGTGTGGTTGGAAGAGGGTGTTTGTTATGACCAGTGCATTTTCTTGGCAAAACTCTGTTAGTCTTTGCCCTGCTTCATTCTGTATTCCAAGACCAAATTTGCCTGTTACTCCAGGTGTTTCTTGACTTCCTACTTTTGCATTCCAGTCCCCTATAATGAAAAGGACATCTTTTTTGGGTGTTATTTCTGAAAGGTCTTGTAGGTCTTCATAGAACCGTTCAGCTTCTTCAGCATTACTGGTTGGGGCATAGAGTTGGATTACGGTGATATTGAATGGTTTGCCTTGGTGGTAGAGATGAACTTACTGCAAAACAGAAATAGAGACACCAACATAGAGAACATCATATGGATACTAAGAGGGGAAATGAAGAGTGGGATGAATTGTGACACTGAAATTGACATATATGACATATATACACTATTGATGTGCTGTGCTGTGAGCTTAGTTGTATCTGACTCTTTGCAACCCCATGGACTGTAGCCTGCCAGGCACCTCTGTTCATGGGGATTCTCCAGGAATGAATTGTGGAGTGGGTTGCCATGCCCTCCTCCAGGGGATCTTCCCAACCCAAGGATCAAACCCAGGTCTCTTGCATTGCAGGCAGATTCTTTACTGCCTCAGCCACCAGACTCAGAAGCTCTACACTATTGATACTAAGTATAAAATAGATATTGCCTGGAGAATCCCATAGACATGGAGCCTGATGGGCTACAATCCATAGTGTCACAGAGTCAGACACGACTGAATTGACTTAGCATGCACACACACATAAACTTTGCCAACAAAGTTCTATCTAGTCCACCAGGCTCCCCCGTCCATGGGATTTTCCAGGCAAGAGTACTGGAGTGGGGTGCCATTGCTTTCTCTGCTATCTAGTCAAGGCTATGGTTTTTCCAGTGGTCATGTATGGATGTGAGAGTTGAACTATAAAGAAAGCTGAGCACCAAAAAATTGATGCTTTTGAACTGTGTTGTTGGAGAAGACTCTTGAGAGTCCCTTGGACTGCAAAGAGATCCAACCAGTCCATCCTAAAGGAAATCAGTCCTGGGTGTTCATTGGAAGGACTGATGTTGAAGCTGAAGCTCTAATACTTTGGCCACCTGATGTGAAGAGCTGACTCATTGGTAAAGACACTGATGCTGGGAAAGATTGAGGGCAAGAGGAGAACGGGACGACAGAGGATGAGATGGTTGGATGGCACCATCAACTCGATGGACATGGGTTTGGGTGGACTCTTGGAGTTGGTGATAGGGAGGCCTGGCGTGCTTCGGTTCATGGGGTCGCAAAGAGTTGGACACTACTGATTTACTGAACTGAACACATAAAATAGATAAATAATAACCTATTGTATAGCACAGCGAACTCTACTCAGTGCTCTGTGGTGATGTAAAGAGGAAGTAAATCCAAGAAAGAGGGGATATATATATATATATATATATATATATATATATATATATGGGTCATTGTTGTTTGGTCACTGAGTTGCATCTGACTCTTTTGTGACCTCATGGACTGTAGCCTGAGACACTCCTTTGTCCATTGGATTTCCCAGGCAAGAATACTGGAGTGGGTTGCCATTTCTTTCCTCAGAGGATCTTCCCAACAAGGGATGGAACCCCGGTCTCCTATTTGGCAGGCAGATTTTTTTACCACTCAGTCACCTAGGAAACCCTTACATGTATATATAAGGTATTAAGTTTGCTGTAAAGCAGAAGCTACCACAATGCTGTAAAGCAATTATGCTCAAATAAAAATTAATAAAAATAAATAAACTCTTTGTCAGGTAACTCTAAGAGCCAAATACCCTGGGAAAATTTTTTAATGTTTCTTTTTCCTCTTGTTTTCCATGAGATCTCTTTTATGTAAGTGTTTTTAAAATCACAAACATTGTAGATAAAAAGTTGTACAAATCCTTCAGAAAGGATTTTGTTTTGCTTCTTCTATTTAGGGGTAGATTAAGGATAGAGCAACTTATTTAACTCATTCTTAGGGCAAAGCTTGGCTTAAAACAGTAATCGTGGCATTGTCAGGACCAGGGCTGTTCATAGAGAAAGGGAACACTAAGATTATGGTAACTTTACTGGTATGTTACAGCTTTCATCTCAGCTCCATCACTAGGTCATTATTATTATTATTATTTTATTTTGAATTTTTTACTTTGTATTGGGTTTAGCCGATTAACAATGTTGTTACAGTTTCAGGTGAACAGGCAGGGACTCAGCCATACATATACATGTATCCATTTCCCCCCAAAGTCCCCTCCCTTCCTAAAAATTATTTTGCTTAACTGAGTTTCCTGTTCTTCAACCCTCCCAACCCTCTAATCATCGCTCTTTTTTCAGGAAATCACACCCAGGTGCTGCCCCAGTGCAATGACTCTTGTGTCTGAACAAGCAGGGTCTGCAGCCTCAGAGGAGAGCGCCCCCTACTGCTCACGTGAGGGTCCCACAGGACAGAAGACCCTATTCATTCCCCAGGTCAGCGCCTCATTGTCCCACTTCTCCTCAGACAGTAGACAGCTCCGCCAGGTGGATGGGGGCGGTCCCTACGCCGGGAGAGTGGAGATCCTTGACCAGGGCTCCTGGGGCACCATCTGTGATGACGGCTGGGACCTGGACGATGCCCGCGTGGTGTGCAGGCAGCTGGGCTGTGGAGAAGCCCTCAGTGCCACGGGGTCTGCTCACTTCGGGGTAGGATCAGGGCCCATCTGGCTGTATGACCTGAACTGCACAGGAAAGGAGTCCCACGTGTGGAGGTGCCCTTCCCGGGGCTGGGGGCGGCACGACTGCAGACACAAGGAGGACGCCGGGGTCATCTGCTCAGGTCAGCACTCCACACTGTCCACAGGCAGGGGGAAGGGAGGGCCCAGGAGGACGGGGGTCTGAACCCTGAGGGAGAGATGCTGAAAGGACCAGAGAAGGAGGCTTCCTCCCATAGAGCCTGTCTTTCCAGCAGACGTGAAGACGAGGTGCTTTCACTGCCTCCTGCAGCAGCTGAGATTCTGGTCCTTTCTCCTCGGTAGTGTTTGCTGGCATAGCCTTTTCTCAGTTTTCCTTGTAATCAGGGCTCACTCTTCTGGTACATAGGGTAGAGAAGTCTTAAAGCCAAGGTGCTAGTTTTTTTTTTTTTTTTTTTTGTTTGTTTGTTTTGTAACAAATTACCACATAGTTAATGGTTTAAAACAACACATTTACTTCCTTACACTTCTGTAGCTTAGATGTACAGCAGGAATCTCACTGGATGGGGATCAAGGTTTCAGTAGGGTCACATCACCTCTGAGCCTCTGGGAAAGAATCTGTTTTTTGTCTTTTCAAGCTTCTAAAAACTGCCTGCCTGCCTTTGGTCATAACCCCCTTCTGTTCATCATCAGACCAGCAAAGCTCCACCTCTCTAACTGTTATACATATTCACATCTCCCTCTAACCAGAACGAGGAAAAGTATTCCACTCTAAAGGATAGTGAGTCTAAGATTGGGATTAGAATGTGCTCAGGTGGTTAATCCATTATATTTCAGGGTAATCTCAAGGTCCTTACCTTAATCACATCTGTAAAGTCCCCTTTGCCAGATAAGGAAACAGTCACAGATCCATTATTCTATCTGCCTCCACACTGTCCACATCACACCCCTTTCATACACTCTTTTAGATGTTTTGTCAGGAAGCAGGAGTCAGCTCTCTCTCCCTGCAGGTGTCCAGGTTGGTCTTCCTCAGTTTATATTCACTACATCATGGTGGTAGAAATATTTAGAAAGACAGACACAGATGGACAAAGTCAGATAAAAAGGAGACAGGTTTGACTCTGGTCATCTAGTGGATTTGCTTCCTCAGCTGGATCAGAGATGAATGTTCACAAGTTTGGGGAGAGAGGAAAACCCAGAGCACTGAGCTGGGTTCTCACTGTGTCCTGTCTCCTCCCTTTCAATCTCAGGTTCCTGGCCCTCAGGATGGTGAGCGAGGACCAAGAGTGTGCTGGGTGGCTGGAAGTTTTCTACAATGGGACGTGGGGCAGTGTCTGCCACAGCCCCATGGAAGACATCACTGTGTCCGTGATCTGCAGACAGCTTGCCTGTGGGGACAGTGGAATTCTCAACGCTTCTGTTGGTCTCAGGGAAGGTTCTAGACCCCCGTGGGTAGATTTAATCCAGTGTCGGAAAATTGATACCTCTCTCTGGCAGTGTCCTTCTGACCCTTGGAAGTACAGTTCCTGCTCTCCAAAGGAGGAAGCCTACATCTCATGTGCAGGTGACTTATGTCTGTTTCTGTGTCTTTCCCAACCCTGTAGGATGTTGTTAGTGAGATTTGATATTTTAAAATCTAAGTGATGGGTTTAAGTTGAGTTTATAAAATGAAGTTGGATGGAGCTAATTTAATCCACATGTTCCAAACTTGCTTTTATTAAAAGTTTTTAATTGATATAATTGACATAACATTATATTGTTTGCTGTGTACAACATAATGCTTATATATTTGTGTATATTGATAAATGATCACTACAGTAAGTCTAGTTATATCCATAACCATATATATAGTTAAATATTTTTTTATATGATGAGGATGTTTAAGATGTATTTTCTCATCATCTTTCAAACAGACAGTATGGTATTCACTATAGTCACCATGCTGTTTATCTCTTCACCTATTAATTTTATAACTCAAGTTTATACCTTTTGATTACATTTGCCACACCAAATTCCCCACCTCTGGCAGGCACCAACCACTCAGCATCTCTGAACTTGCTTTTTGTTTTAAGATTACACATATAAATGAGATTTTATGGTATTTTTCTTTCTCTGTCTGATTTGTTTCGCCTAGCATAATGCCCTCAAGGTCCATCCGTGTTGAAACTGGCAAAATTTTCTTTTTTTTTAAGGGTGGATATATGTCTATGTTACATTTTCTTTATCCATTCATCCATCACTGAAGACTTACCTTGTTTGGCTCTTGTATACATTGCTATAAAATACTAAAAAGTAATGCTGTTAAAGTGCTGCAGTCAATATATCAACAAATTTGGAAAATTCATCAGTGGCCACAGGACTGGAGAAGGTCAATTTTCATTCCAATCCTGAAGAAGGGCAGTGCCAAAGAATGTTCAAACTACTGCACAATTGTGCTCATTTCACATGCTAGCAAGGTTATGCTTAAAGTCTTTCAAGCTAGGCTTCAGCAATAAGTGAACTGAGAACTTCCAAGATGTACAGCTGGGTTTAGAAAAGGCAGAGATCAAATTGCCAACATTTGTTGGCTCATAAAGTAAGCAAGAGAGTTCCAGAAAAACATCTGCTTCATTGACTAGACTAAAGCCTTTGACTATGTGGACTGCAAGGAGATCCAACCAGTCCATTCGGAAGGAGATCAGCCCTGGGACTTCTTTGGAAGGAATGATGCTAAAGCTGAAACTCCAGTACTTTGGCCACCTCGTGTGAAGAGTTGACTCATCGGAAAAGACTCTGATGCTGGGAGAGATTGGGGACAAGAGGAGAAGGGGACGACAGAGGATGAGATGGCTGGATGGCATCACTGACTCGATGGACATGAGTCTGGGTGAACTCCAGGAGTTGGTGATGGACAGGGAGGCCTGGCGTGCTGCGATTCATGGGGTCGCAAAGAGTCAGACACGACTGAGCGACTGATCTGATCTGATGTGGATCACAAGGAACTGTGGAAAATTTTTAAAGAGTTGAGAATACCAGACCACTTTTCCTGCCTCCTGAGAAACCTGTATGCAGGTCAAGAAGCAACAGTTGGAACTGGATATAAACAACTGACTTGTTCAAAATTGGGAAAGGAATTCGTCAAGGCTGTATATTGTCACCCTGTTTATTTAAATTATATGTAGGGTACATCGTGGGAAATGCTAGGCTGAATGAATCACAAGCTGGAATCAAGATTGCCATGAGAGATATCAACAACCTCAGATATGCAGATGATACCACTCTATTGGAAGAAAGAGAAGAGGGAAATAAAGAGCTTCTTGTTAAGGGTGAAAGAGGAGAGTGAAAAAGTTGGCTTAAAGCTCAACATTCTAAAAATTAAGATCATGGCATCTGGCCCCATCACTTCATGGCAAATAAAAAGGGAGAAAGTGGATACAGACACATTTTCTTTTCTTGGGCTCCAAAATCACTGCTGATGGTGATGGTAGCCATGAGATTAAAAGAGGCTTGCTCCCTGGAAGGAAAGATATGACACACCTAGACAGAGTATTAAAAAGCAGAGACATCACTTTGCTGACAAAGGTCCATCTAGTCAAAGTTATGTTTATTTCAGTAGTCATGTACGGATGTGAGAGTTGGATTATACAGAAGCTGAGTGCCAAAGAGTTGATGCTTTTGAATTGTGGTTCTTGGATGCCACAAATGAATTGCGAGTCCCTTGGGCAGCAAGGAGATCCAATCAGTCCATCCTAAAGGAAATCGACTCTGAATATTCATTGGAAGGACTGATGCTGAAGCTGAAGCTCCAGTACTTCTGCCACCTGATGAGAAGAGCTGACTCATTTGAGAATACCCTGATGCTGAGAAAGCCTGAAGGCAAAAGGAGAAGTGGGCCACAGAGGATGAGATAGTTAGATAGCATCAGCAATTCAGTGGACATGAATTTGAGCAAACTCTGGGAGATAGTGAAGGACAGAAGAACCTGGCATGCTGCAGTCCATGGGATTGCAAAGAGTCAGACACAACCTAGCAACTGAACAAATATTGCTGCACTGAACATTGTGTTTTCAAGTTAGTGTTTCCTTCAGATAAATGCCCCAAAGTGAAATTGCTAAATCATATGGCAATTCTATTTTTAATTTTTGATGCGCCTCAATACTGTTTCCATAGGGGCTGCATCAACTTACATTCCCTCTAACTGTGCAAAAGCTTTCCTGTCTCTTCACATTCTCCTCAACTCCTGTTATTTCTTCTTTTTGATAAAAGCCTTTCTAGAAGATATGAGGTCATATCTCATTGTGGTTTTGATTTGTATGTTCTGATGATTAGCAGTGTTGAGCACATTTTCATGTACCTATTGGCAAGTTGTATGTATTCTTTAAAAAAAGTATTTATCAGTTTCTCTGCCCATTGTTTGAAAGTCATATTGTTTGATTTTTGCTACTGAGTTGTGTGAGTTCCTTGTGTATTTTGGATAATAATCTTTATGAGAAATATAATATGTAAATATTTTCTCCAGTTCCATAGGTTGCTTTTTCATTTTGTTGATGGTTTCCTTAATTGGGCAGAAGCTTTGTAGCCTTATGTGGTCCCAATTGCTTGTTTTTACTCTTGTTCACTTTGATTTGGTGTCAAATCCAAAAAAATCCTCATGAAGACCAGTGTCAACGATTTTATTTTCTGTTTTTTCCTGTAGAAATTTTATGGCTTCAAGACTTGTGATCAAGTCTTTAATCTATTTTGAGTTAATTTTTGTGTGTGGTGTAACACAATGGTTCAGCTTCATTCTTTTGCATGTGGCTCTCCGGTTTTCCCAATGCCATTTACTGAAAAAACTGTCCTTTCCTCTTGTATATTCTTGGTTTCTTTGTCAAAAATTAATTGACCATACAAATGTGGGTTTATTTCTGGGCTCTCTATTCTGTTCCATTGATCTCTGTGTCCATTTTTATACTAACAACATACTGTTTTGATCAATATAGCTTTGTAACATAGTTTGAAAACAAGAAGTATGACACTTCCAGCTTTATTACTCTTTCTCAAGATTGCTTTGGTATTCAGTGTCTTTTGTGGTTCCATGCAAATTTTAGGATTGTTTGTCTGTATCTGTGAAAATTTCCATTGACATTTTGGTAAGGATTGCAGTGAATCTGTAGATTGCT
Source organism: Bos javanicus (assembly GCF_032452875.1). Lineage (NCBI taxonomy): Eukaryota > Metazoa > Chordata > Mammalia > Artiodactyla > Bovidae > Bos > Bos javanicus. Next base: position 103,451,070 of record NC_083872.1, on the reverse strand, counting down.
TTGGGTAGTATGGGCATGTTAATAATATTAGATCTTCCAATCCATGAGCACAGAATATCTTTCCATTTATTTGAGTCATCTTCAGTATCTTTCATCAATGTGTTTATAGTTTTCAGTGTACAGGTCTTTCACCTCCTTGGTTAAGTTTATTCCTAGATATTTTATTCATTTTCATGCAAATGTACATCAAATTGTTTTCTCAGTTTCTCCTCCTGGCAGTTTATTGTTAGTGCATAGAAATGCAACTGATTTTTGTATATAGATTTTTCATTCTACAACTTTACGGAGTGTATTAGTTGTCATATTTTTGGTGAAGTCTTTAGGGTTTTCTATATATAATATCATGTAAGGGAGTCTCCTTCTTCATGACTCTGATGGTAAAGAATCCATCTGCAATACAAGAGACCTGGATTTGATCCCTGGCTTGGGAAGATCCCCTGGAGGAGGGAACAGCAACCCACTCCAGTATTCTTGCCTGGAAAATCCCACCAGGCTACATTCCATAGGTCACAAACAGTCAGACACGACTGAGAGACTAACACACACACACACACACATAACCAACACTGCATTGCAGATCAATTATCGTCCAATTAAAAATAAATTTAGAAAAGAGAGTTTCCTTTTACAACAGTAGTCTTCACTTGCCCACTTGTCACACTGAATAGTAGGTAAGAGTAGCTTATAATCTATCTAATAATTTTCCATTAAAATTACATACGTGAGATTTTGAGTATAAATTAGCTCTGTTCTTCTGGACTGATTATTTTTAATATGAGCTATTATCATAGACTATTCCCATTCACTTATATTTGGTTTACTATTTCACTGATTAGTGTGAATTTAGTTTTATTTTACTGAATTTACTTCATCTATTAATTCATTCAATAACTATTTATCAAGCCCTTATCTAGGTATTTAGAAAAGGTTTTCCATACATATTTGTTGAGTGAGTGCATACAATGTGCAGGCACTGTCCTAATAGCAGAAACATGGCACATATAAGATATACAAGGTCCTTCTTCTAATGGAACTTTCATTAAGAGTTTGGCCACCTCATGTGAAGAGTTGACTCATTGGAAAAGACTCTGATGCTGGGAGGGATTGGGGGCAGGAGGAGAAGGGGATGACAGAAGATGAGATGGCTGGATGGCATCACTGACTCGATGGACGTGAGTCTGAGTGAACTCTGGGAGTTGGTGATGGACAGGGAGGCCTGGCATGCTGTGATTCATGGGGTCGCAAAGAGTCAGACACGACTGAGCGACTGAACTGAACTGAACTGATGTGTACATTTGTAGATGTCTGTGTTTATATTTGCTGTGGGATGTGAAGACTGATAAACAAGTAAATATTTAAAGTAATTTCAGCTGTGATCAGATGCAGTGAAAGTTTCAGCCCAGGAGTTAATGAATGAGCCTGTGTTTTCATATGTTATTTGCACTGACCCAAGGACCTTAGATAATCCTATGTGGGGACAAGATCACCCCCAGCTGTTCCTCATCCAAGTGTTTCCTTCTTGTTTGCAGGAAGAAGACTCAAGAGCTGTCCAACTGCTGCCCCCTGCACAGGTACATCAGCCCCGCCCCCTCCCCTGTGGCTCCCAGGGGCTCCTTCCTCCCACCAGGGCAGTCACAGGAGGGGCTGCTGCCTTTTCAGACAGAGAGAAGCTCCGGCTCAGGGGAGGAGACAGCAAGTGCTCAGGACGGGTGGAGGTCTGGCACAGTGGCTCCTGGGGCACTGTGTGTGATGACTCCTGGAGCCTGGCAGAGGCCGAGGTGGTGTGTCAGCAGCTGGGCTGTGGCCAGGCCCTGGAAGCCATGCAGGCTGTGGCATTTGGCCCTGGAAATGGGAGCATCTGGCTGGACAAGGTGCAGTGCAGGGGCCGGGAGTCCTCCCTGTGGGACTGTGTTGCGGAGCCCTGGGGGCAGAGCGACTGCAAGCATGAGGAGGATGCTGGTATGAGGTGCTCTGGTGAGTGAGGGGCTCGGGGTCCACCCTGGGTGAGCTGGGGCACTGCGGAGGCACTGGGCTGGGCCAGGCGTGGTGGGGAGTTTGTATTTAGACAGTGTCCAGGTCCTGGGGCTCTGATCTAGGATGGGGCAGCTGGGAGGACAGGACACTGGTGTTGTGGAGACTGAGGTCTGATTTCAGGCTCAGGAGGGAAAAATGGGTTTGCCCTGCTTTCTGGCCAATTTCTTTTCCTCACACTGCTGTTTTTCTCTTTAGGTGTAAGGAAAACATTGCTCCCAACTGCCACAGGTACTGTGAACACCCATGGGCAGGAGAGAATACTCAGGTCTGGGGACCTGTTCTGTGGGCCCTCTGACAGCTCAGGAGAGGAAAGAGCCTGAGGAGCCCTGGCTGGTGGGGAGGAGCCCGGGGCATTATGTTGGGGAACTCCTCTGCCTTGGTTCCTGGGGCTGCATTTTTCTCATGACTGGGGTCCAAGGGAGACTGGTTCCTGTGTTGCAGGATCTAAGGTTCTCCCGCCTGCCTCTGAGTGTTGCTCCTCATCAGTGAGGTGTGGGTCCCAGGACTGTTTGACACTGTCTCCTGAAGTCCAAGGAGAAGAGATGAGCCGGGTCCTCAGAGGCTGTCCGCAGGGCAGCTCCCTGACAATCCCCTGCTCTGCCTCCGGGCCACACTGGCCGGAGTGGAACTGACCCATCTCAGGATGAGACCTGGGGGAACCAGGTGACTGTCAGTGTACTGGTGTCTGAGGCTGGGACGCTATTGTCTGGAGCCCCTGGAAATGCTGGCACAGGGGGTTTCTCTGTGCCCAGGACCTTCTCCATACCCTGTTGCCTTGTTCTCTTTAGGGTCCAGACCAGTTTCAAGTCCTCTCCCTGGGATCTTCTCCTTGCCTGGGGTCCTCTGCCTCATCCTGGTGTCCCTTCTCTTCCTGGTCCTCATCATCCTGGTGACTCAGGTGTTCAGATGGAGAGCAGAGTGCAGAGGTGGGCTGCAGGGGGAACCAGTGACCAGAGAGAGTGTGTGGAGGCAGGAGATGGGGCAGGTGTGAGGAGGGGAACCTAGGCCAGGTCTTTGCTGTGAGTCTGAAGAACTCCATGTGCTCCATGCTAAGCTCTAAGGGGTGAGTAGATAGAGGTTCTTAGGACTGGGGCATGAACTTTTGTAAGTCATAGCCTCTCCTACAAGACCATAGAGTCGGGGCTGAGCTGTGAATTCAGGTCAGACGAGGAGAGAAGGTGCTGACATGGTGCACGGGGTGGGAGATGATCCTGAGGTCCAAGCAGCCTCTGTGTGAATATCGGGGAGATAAAGGGTGGGCCTGCAGGACCGGGGTGTCTGGGGCAGCACCTCTGACCTGCTAGGGGATCTCTCAGCGGGCTGGATCAGAGTGTCTGGGGCAGCATCTCTGACCTGCTGGGGCATCTCTCAGCCTTATCCAGCTATGAAGATGCTCTTGCTGAAGCTGTGTATGAGGAGCTTGATCACCTTGTGACTCAGAAGAAGGGTCTTCTGGGCAGCCCAGGTGGGTGTCTCTGCCTGCCCTCCTGGGACCTCTGGTTGTTACACCCACTGGGTGTGCGCATTTTCTCAGCATCTGCAGACCCCACACGTTCCCCAGGCTCACAGAGGCAGCTCTCCAAAGTGGCAGGATGGCTTCTCACAGCCCTGTGAGCCCCAGCCTCTGTCTACACTGCAAGAGCCAGACCCATCCCTTCTAAGCCTTAACACTGGTCCCGTGGGTGTGGGAGGGTCATTCTGTGTGTTGTGTGATGTTTGTCTCCACTTTAGGCTTCCTGTCAGATGGTGAGGACAAAATTGACTCCAGATCCACTCCAGGTAATAGAGGTGGACCTACTTCAGCTGAGTGTTACGGAGGAGAGTTTCCCTCCTCATAGAGAGGAGATGTAAGGGAAGTCTTCCTTTACAGTCTCCTTTGATGGACCAGAGGGATCCCTTGTGTCCGGATCTGGTCTGTCCTTCTCCTTCTCTGGCTGTTCTGTGATGTTGCACATTTGGGGCTGGGCTCTCTGTGTTCAGAATCACAAGTGACACACACTGGTTTTAAAAATAACATCTGTAAAGCACAGTTTGTCAAAATACTTTAATAATGCTCAATGGTGGGAGAGTTGCTTTGAGGTATATATTTTCAATCAGGAAATATTAAGATATGTAATATCATGTTTTGGTTTATGGACACATCAAAATGAAACATGGTCTCAGAGAAAAAAATCTTTTGAAACAAGGAGTGACAGGTGCCTCTATTTAGCATCTCAGAAACTCTGGGTCAGAAGGTATCTTAGGTATTTCCCAGATCAACCCCCTTACTGTGGTTTCATCTGATCCCTGCTCTGCCCTCAGAAGTGCCAGATCAAAGGACTGATGCCCCTGGTAAGGATTATGATGATGCTGAAAGGTACCAGTGCCTGGGGCTCCTCCTGCCTCTCAGGGGACCAAGGAGGAAGTGCTCCCAAAGAAAGAAGATGGGATGAGGTCTCAGACAGGTGAGTGGGGATTAGCTGATCCCCTGTAATCTCTGGTTTCTGTCCAGGAAAGGGTGAATTTGAGCTCCTCAATGCCAAACCTCTCTACAGTTTCAAAACATGGGTAGTCTCATGCATTTGATGGGCTTCCCTGGTGGCTCAGATGGTAAAGAATCTGCCTGCAATTCAGTAGACTGGGGTTTGATCCCTTGAGCAGGAAGATCCCCTGGAGACGTGAATGGCTACCCACTCCAGTATTCTTGCCTGGAGAATCCCATGGATAGAGGAGCCTGGCAGGCTACAGTTCATAGGGTTGCAAAGAGTCAGACACAACTGAATAACTAGCACTTCACTGCCTGGAGGCAGGTCTCAGAGCTCCTGTGTGAGCACAGGTCTCCTGTGATGCAGGGTTTCCACATGAGCTGAGGCCCCAGAGAGTAAATGGACTGGACCTGAGAGGACAGCTGGGATCCATCCTCACTGTAGCTGATATGAAATAGTCTGAGCCTCCCTGCCCACCCCTGGATTCCAGGGATGCTTTGTCATTACAACTTGCTTAACTTGCTTCCTCCTCACTGTCTGGCCCCCTTGTCTCTGTTCTAAATCATACCTCTCTTTCCTCTTTCAGGCTCTTCTCTAAACATCTTTACAGAGGAAGCTGATCTTGGGGAAGGAGGAGAGAGCCCCTGGCTGCTCCAGGGGGAGAAAGGGGACCCTGGGTATGATGATGTTGAACTAAGTGCCCTGGGAACATCCACAGTGACTTTTCCATGATGTTGTATTAAATACAAGATCATGCCACAGATATTCTAATTGCCTGTATCTCAATAGAATAGTGCTGACCTCTGATTGTGTTATATGGAAATTGCTTAAGGTGAAATATTCTCAATAAAGTAAATTTTTTTTTTGCTTTGTTAATAATTACCACGTTCCATTGACTCAGAAAGTAAAGCATCTGTCTACAATGTGGGAGACCCGGGTTCTATCCCTGGATTGGGAAGATCCCCTGGAGAAGGAAATGGCAATCCACTCCAGGACTATTGCCTGGAAAATCCCATGGACAGAGGAGAGTGGTAGGCTACAGTCCATGGGGTCGTAAAGAGTCGGACACGACTGAGCGACTTGACTTTCACTTTCACCACGTTCCATGTCAAATGCTTTTAGAGGATTTCCTCAAAGGAAATACACGATGAGTGCACTGCCCTCTTTTCTCACCTTCTTCAAAGGCTAATGAGAGCATGAATTTGTCCGGGATTACAGATGCTCCAGGTCACTCTTGCTTAGAATAAGTATCTAAACTTGGTCCACATTCACACCCTCCGTCCTAGCAAGATGACTTTGTTGACCAAAAGGTATAGTCAGAACCTGGTAGAGTTATTTTATTTGGTGGGAATGCTTAAGACTTGAAGCCCTGGAGATATAGCATCTCAGTAGCTTTGAGAAAACTGCTCCAAAGAGGCAGCAGGGGAAGTCAGGCTGTATACAAGTTTGCAACAAAGGGAGCAGGGAATCTGAACATCAAAGATCAGGTACCAAGTTAAGGAATGTAGCGTTCTATAACGCTGGACTGGGAGAAACACAAGCTGGAATCAAGATTGCCGGGAGAAATATCAATAACCTCAGATATGCAGATTACACCACCCATATGGCAGAAAGTGAAGAGGAACTCAAAAGCCTCTTGATGAAAGTGAAAGTGGAGAGTGAAAAAGTTGGCTTAAAGCTCAACATTCAGAAAATGAAAATCATGGCATCCGGTCCCATCACTTCATGGGAAATAGATGGGGAAACAGTGGAAACAGTGTCAGACTTTATTTTTGGGGGCTCCAAAATCACTTCAGATGGTGACTGCAGCCATGAAATTAAAAGACGCTTACTCCTTGGAAGGAAAGTTATGACCAACCTAGATAGCATATTCAAAAGCAGAGACATTACTTTGCCAACAAAGGTTCGTCTAGTCAAGGCTATGGTTTTTCCCGTGTATGGATATGAGAGTTGGACTGTGAAGAAGGCTGAGCACCGAAGAATTGATGCTTTTGAACTGTGGTATTGGAGAAGACTCTTGAGAGTCCCTTGGACTGCAAGGAGATCCAACCAGTCCATTCTGAAGGAGATCAGCCCTGGGATTTCTTTGGAAGGAATGATGCTAAAGTTGAAACTCCAGTATTTTGGCCACCTGATGCGAAGAGTTGACTCATTGGAAAAGACTCTGATGCTGGGGGAGATTGGGGGCAGGAGGAGAAGGTGACGACAGAGGATGAGATGGCTGGATGGCATCACTGACTTGATGGACGTGAGTCTGAGTGAACTCCAGGAGTCGGTGATGGACAGGGAGGCCTGGTGTGCTGCAATTCATGGGGTCGCAAAGAGTCGGACACGACTGAGGGACTGATCTGATCTGATATATGGAAAGATGCAAGCCTCTGGTCTCACTGGATTCATTCCTTCCATATGCAGCTCAGCTATCTGGGGCCAACCTGTTTCCCTGTTCACCTTAAGGAGAAGCAGATGGCTGCTTCTTGCATCCCCCAGCTATCACCATGGGGGGTGGCAGCATCCCCTGGACCAGTTTTGGGAGCCCTCATTCACAACTGGAGACCAGAAGTCATTGATGGCTGTGACATTTCTCGTTTATTGATATGCCAGGAGATATTTTCATTTCACAAACTCATGGAAAAAACTCAATCCTGAACATTCCTGTATGTTCTTCCCTGAGATGTCACATCACCTGTTTTTAACCTATTCTTGGGCACCAGACTTGGGTGTGGGTTTCAAAGCGGGAATTTGCTGGTGGGAGAGAATGGATACAGCTTTCCTTATCCTGCTTAAGTGTTCATGGGTCAATTAAAACTCTAACTCTAGGTAACTACCTTTGCCTTTTCATCTCTCATTCCCTAGGTTACTTTATTTGTTTATTCCTCAAGCAGATATAGATTCCTTCTTGCTCTTCTCCCATGTCTAGTTGGTTATCAAATCCTTATGAATCCATTCTTCCCATCCCTGCCTACTATTTCTTCAGAACATTGTCATTTCTTGTCTGTCCAATTATCTATCCTTCTGAGCAAATTATATCAGCTCCTATCTCTCTCTAGTTGATGGATGGCAAACTGGTGCTCACCCACACCCTGCATCCATGTGGGACAAGAGGGCAAGAAAGTGAGACCTAGACAGAGGGGATCCAGAAGAAGGGATAGATGGGGAAATCAGGTACGTTTGTCTATTTACATTTCAAAGATGTGGATGGAGGGGTCTGATATGACTGAATTCTTAAAGGAAGTATTTCAGACTAATGGACTCCTCTGAAGACATACTATTTCAAGATTGCTTTAATCTGGTTACTACTGAAAATGTAAACGTGATCTTGCTGTGATTCTTCAGGGTAGAGAGAGCTGTCATGTAGGAGTGGCCAAGTAAAGATTACATTGCACAACAACCCCCTCCCCTCCAGTTCCATTGTGGACATGTGGAGAGGCTGCTGAACTAATATAAGACCTGAGAGTGATGGCCTGGTTGTGAGTTGAACCCACCCAGTTCCTGGCTGATGGCTCTGCATGGTGTCCAGGGCTCTGACCTACAGTCACGCTTGCAGTCTTCATAGTTCTAGGCTGTGCTTGGGGATGGGAAGACGTCCAGGACTCCTCCTAGGGCAGCTCACATGTCTATTCACCACTGGGAAGTGATGAAATAAATGACATATGATGAAAGAAATAAAGTATACCCACCAAGAAGCTCAGGGAGCTCCAAAAAATGCAGATAAACAATCAAATCCAGGGAAAGAATATGTGAACAAAATAAGATTAAAAAGTTATTTATTATTATTATTGTTTTCAATTTTTGGTTTCACTGGGTCTTTGTTGACACACATGGGCTTTCTCTAGTTGTGGCAAGCAGGCACTACTCTTCTTTGTGGACAGCAGGCCTCACTGTGTGGGGGCTTCTCCTGTTGTTGAGCACAGGCTCTAGGTGCACAGGCTTCAGTACTTGTAGCATGCCAGCTCCTATGAGCAGTCTGTGGGTCCTAGAGCACAGAGTAGTTGTGCCCAGGCTCTGAGTTGCTCTGCAGAATAAACTCAGTTTTTTTTTTTTTTCTGTACAGAGCCTGAAATCATAAAAACGGAAGCAACCAGGGAGTTTGCTGATGGTTTAGTGGTTAGGATTCGATGCTTTCACTGCTGTGCCTGTATTCTATCCTGGTCAGGCAACTGTGCAATGAGGCAAAAAAAGAGATCCCTCAAGCTGTGCAATGAGGCACAAAAAGAGAAGGAACCAAATAGAAATTCTGTTGCTTAAGATTACAATGAATGAAATGCAACAAAATGAAAAATGCTACAGAGAGCATCAGCAACAGCAGAAAAATCTTTGAGGCACAAGACAAGAAAATTGAAATTAGCCAGCCAGAGGACAAAGAAGCAAAAAGAATGAAAAAGTGTGAAAGAACCTGTGCGAACTTTGGGATAACATTTACAGTAACAACCTGCACATTATTGGAGTCCCAGAAGGAGGAGAGATGGAGAAAGGGACAGAGATTGTACTTAAAGAAATAATACCGATAAGTTACACATCTGATGAGACTTAGGCCTCCAAGTTCATGTAGCTAATAGGTCACCTCTCAGAGTTCACTCAAAATGATCGTCTCCAAGACACATTGTTTATAATCAAGACAAAGAGAGAATTTTAGAAGCATCGAGAGAAAAGCAAATGCTCACAAAAAAGGAATTCCCTTAAGAATATCAGTGGACTTCTGAGAAGAAACCTGTCAAACCAGGAGAGAAAGGGATGATATATTCAAACTGAAAAAAATAAACCTGCCAGCCAAGAATACTTTTCTCAGGAAGGTTGTCTTTCAGAAATGAAGACGAGATAAAGACATTCCCAAACAAACAACAGTTGAGGGAGTTCACCAACACAGGTTTGTCTTACAAGATTGCTGAAGGGAGTTCTTCAAGCTAAATGAAGGATGTTAATTATTACATGAAAGAAGTGAAATTTTACAACAGACTTGTAAATGTAAATGTGTAATCCAATACAGAATACTCTAACACTGAATATAGTAGTGTGTTAACCAGTTAGCTCTAGTCTAGGGGGAAGTATTAAAATAACTATAGAGAAAAATATTTTGTTACTGATATACAATATAAAAGAGGTAAATTCTGACATCAAAAACAGAAAGGGTAGTGAGGGGATCAAAATGTAGAGCTTTTGTATGTGATTGAAATTAATTTGTTATCAATATAATAGAATACTGTGTCTATAAGATATTTTATGTGAACCATGTGGCAATAAAAGTGTAAAAACCTACAGTAGATTCACAAAAAGTAAAGAGAAAAAAATCAAAGCACATCATTATCCAAAATCATCAGTTCACAGTTCTAACTGTTGTACAGAACAGTCGAGTTGTCCTGGTCTCTACAGCATCCTTCAAGATCAGCCCCAGAGGGCTCTCCTTTCACAAAGTGAAAAACTAATTAGTCTGTCTGTTATTATAAGCCAAAGAACTCTTTCTGCACCTCATCTCCTTCCTTATATCATATAGATGGTGCAGCTGTACTTTTTTAATTGCAAATTTTCATCCTGTGACATTCCTGTGTGGTTTTAATTGAAAACTGCCAAATGATAAATCATCCCAATACCCTGTCTCCTCTGTTGGTTCTGATTAAGACTTAATAAGAAGACATGTGAGTGTGTTGTGGTTTGTCTTGTGTATCCTTAGAGATAGAGATTTTCAGAGTTTGTTGTAATGTATCTGGTGGTGATATGCACCTTCTTTTTGAAAATCAAATTTTGAGAACTCTGCAGTCAGGAGGAAAATACTTCTTGCAGCAAATGCAACTTAAACCTATGGGCTTTTCAGTTGCTTTCACATATAACCAGAGGACTAAAAAGTTTCCTTAGCCAGTGACTGTACCTTTTTGACTCCAAAGAACCTGCAGCTACTTCTGTGGCGCTGGGCTTCAACTAGATGTTTTATCAATGGTGCTGTATAGAAGAAGTTTTGAGACTACTGCAAAAATAAGACTGATAACTGGAAGCAGGAGGCTTAAGTGCAAACCCTGACTCCAGGGAACCCCTGACTCCAGGGAACATTAATTGACAGGAGCTCATCAAACGCCTCCATACCTACACTGAAACCAAGCACCACACAAGGGCCAACAAGTTCCAGGGCGAGACATACCAAGCAAATTCTCCAGCAACACAGGAGCACAGCCCTAAGCTCCAATATACAGGCTGCCCAAAGTCACTCCAAAACCATAGACAACTCATAACTCATTACTGGACACTTCGTTGCACTCCAGAGAGAAGAAATCCAGCTCCACCCACCAGAACACTGACACAAGCTTCCCTAAGCAAGAAACCTTGACAAGCCACCTGTACAAACCAACACACAGTGAGGAAATGCCACAATAAAGAGAACTCCACAAACTGCCAGAATACAGAAAGGACACCCCAACTCAGCAATTTAAACAAGATGGAGAGACAGAGGAATACCCAGCAGGCAAAGGAACAGGATAAATGCCCACCAAACCAAACAAAGGAGGAAGAGATAGGGAATCTACCTGATAAAGAATTCCAAATAATGATAGTGAAATTGATCCAAAATCTTGAAATCAAAATGGAATCACAGATAAATAGCCTGGTGCCAAGGATTGAGAAGATGCAAGAAAGGTTTAACAAGGACCTAGAAGAAATAAAAAAGAATCAATATATAATGAATAATGCAATAAATGAGATGAAAAACACTCTGGAGGCAACAAATAGTAGAATAACAGAGGCAGAAGATAGGATTAGTGAATTAGAAGATAGAATGGTAGAAATAAATGAATCAGAGAGGAAAAAAGAAAAACGAATTAAAAGAAATGAGGACAATCTCAGAGATCTCCAGGACAATATTAAATGCAACAACATTCGAATCATAGGGGTCCCAGAAGAAGACGACAAAAAGAAAGACCATGAGAAAATACTTGAGAAGATAATAGTTGAAAACTTCCCACAAATGGGGAAGGAAATAATCACTCAAGTCCAAGAAACCCAGAGAGTCCCAAACAGGATAAACTCAAGGTGAAACACCCCAAGACACATATTAATCAAATTAACAAAGATCAAACACAAAGAACAAATATTAAAAGCAGCAAGGGGAAAACAACAAATAACACACAAGGGAATTCCCATAAGGATAACAGCTGATCTTTCAATAGAAACTCTTCAAGCCAGGAGGGAATGGCAGGACATACTTAAAGTGATGAAAGAAAATAACCTACAGCCCAGATTATTGTACCCAGCGAGGATCTCCTTCAAATATGAAGGAGAAATCAAAAGCTTCTCAGACAAGCAAAAGCTGAGAGAATTCAGCACCACCAAACCAGCTCTCCAACAAATACTAAAGGATATTCTCTAGACAGGAAACACAAAAAGGGTATATAAATTCAAACCGAAAACAATAAAGTAAATGGCAATGGGATCATACTTATCAATAATTACCTTAAATGTAAATGGGTTGAATGCCCCAACCAAAAGACAAAGACTGGCTGAATGGATACAAAAACAAGACCCCTGCATATGTTGTCTACAAGACACCCACCTCAAAACAGGGGACACATATAGACTGAAAGTGAAGGGCTGGAAAAAGATTTTCCATGCAAATAGGGACCAAAAGAAAGCAGGAGTAGCAATAGTCATGTCAGATAAAATAGACTTTGAAACAAAGGCTGTGAAAAGAGACAAAGAAGGTCACTACATAATGATCAAAGGATCAATCCAAGAAGAAGATATAACAATTATAAATATATATGCACCCAACATAGGAGCACCGCAATATGTAAGACAAATGCTAACAAGTATGAAAGGAGAAATTAACAATAACACAGTAATAGTGGGAGACTTTAATACCCCACTCACACCTATGGATAGATCAACTAAACAGAAAATTAACAAGGAAACACAAACTTTAAACGATACAATAGACCAGTTAGACCTAATATCCATAGGAAATTTCATCCCCAAACAATGAATTTCACCTTTTTCTCAAGCGCACATGGAACCTTCTCCAGGATAGATCACATCCTAGGCCATAAATCTAGCCTTGGTAAATTCAAAAAAATTGAAATCATTCCAAGCATCTTTTCTGACCACAATGCAGTAAGATTAGATCTCAATTACAGGAGAAAAACTATTAAAAATTCCAACATATGGAGGCTGAACAACACGCTGCTGAATAACCAACAAATCACAGAAGAAATCAAAAAAGAAATCAAAATTTGCATAGAAACGAGTGAAAATGAAAACACAACAACCCAAAACCTGTGGGACACTGTAAAAGCAGTCCTAAGGGGAAAGTTCATAGCAATACAGGCATACCTCAAGAAACAAGAAAAAAATCAAATAAATAACCTAACTCTACACCTAAAGCAACTAGAAAAGGAAGAAATGAAGAACCACAGGGTTAGTAGAAGGAAAGAAATCTTAAAAATTTGGGCAGAAATAAATGCAAAAGAAACAAAAGAGACCATAGCAAAAATCAACAAAGCCAAAAGCTGGTTCTTTGAAAGGATAAATAAAATTGACAAACCATTAGCCAGACTCATCAAGAAACAAAGGGAGAAAAATCAAATCAATAAAATTAGAAATGAAAATGGAGAGATCACAACAGACAACACAGAAATACAAAGGATCATAAGAGACTACTATCAGCAATTATATGCCAATAAAATGGACAACGTGGAAGAAATGGACAAATTCTTAGAAAAGTTCAACTTTCCAAAGCTGAACCAAGAAGAAATAGAAAATCTTAACAGACCCATCACAAGCACGGAAATTGAAACTGTAATCAAAAATCTTCCAGCAAACAAAAGCCCAGGTCTAGACAGCTTCACAGCTGAATTCTACCAAAAATTTAGAGAAGAGCGAACTCCTATCCTGCTCAAACTCTTCCAGAAAATTGCAGAGGAAGGTAAACTTCCAAACTCATTCTATGAGGCCACCATCACCCTAATCCCAAAACCTGAAAAGATGCCACAAAAAAAGAAAACTACAGGCCAATATCACTGATGAAAATAGATGCAAAAATCCTTAACAAAATTCTAGCAATCAGAATCCAACAACACATTAAAAAGATCATACACCATGAGCAAGTGGGCTTTATCCCAGGGATGCAAGGATTCTTCAATATCCGCAAATCAATCAATGTAATACACCACATTAACAAATTGACAAGTAAAAACCATATGATTATCTCAATAGATGCAGAAAAAGCCTTTGACAAAATTCAACATCCATTTATGATAAAAACTCTCCAGAAAGCAGAAGTAGAAGGAACATACCTCAACATAATAAAAGCTATATACGACAAACCCACAGCAAACATTATCCTCAATGGTGAAAAATTGAAAGCATTTCCCCTAAAGTCAGGACCAAGAGAAGGGTGCCCACTCTCACCACTACTATTCAACATAGTTTTGGAAGTTTTGGCCACAGCAATCAGAGCAGAAAAAGAAATAAAAGGAATCCAAATCGGAAAAGAAGAGGTAAAACTCTCACTATTTGCAGATGACATGATCCTCTACATAGAAAACTCTATAGACTCCACCGGAAAATTACTAGAGCTAATCAATGAATATAGTAAAGTTGCAGGGTATAAAATCAACACACAGAAATCCCTTGCATTCCTATACACTAATACTGAGAAAATAGAAAGAGAAATTAAGGAAACAATTCCATTCACCATTGCAAGGAAAAGAATAAAATGCTTAGGAATATGTTTACCTAAAGAAACTAAAGACCTATATGTAGAAAACTATAAAACACTGGTGAAAGAAATCAAAGAGGACACTAATAGATGGAGAAATATACCATGTTCATAGATTGAAAGAATCAATATAGTGAAAATGAGTATACTACCCAAAGCAATCTATAGATTCAATGCAATCCCTATCAAGCTACCAATGGCATTCTTCACAGAGCTAGAGCAAATAATTTCACAATTTGTATGGAAATACAAAAAACCTCAAATAGCCAAAGCTATCTTGAGAAAGAATAGAACTGGAGGAATCAACGTTCCTGACTTCAAGCTCTACTAGAAAGCCACAGTTATCAAGACAGTATGGTACTGGCACAAAGACAGAAATATAGATCAATGGAACAAAATAGAAAGCCCAGAGATAAATCTACGCACATATGGATACCTTATCTTTGACAAAGGAGGCAAGAATATACAATGGATTAAAGACAATCTCTTTAACAAGTGGTGCTGGGAAAATTGGTCAACCGCCTGTAAAAGAATGAAACTAGAACACTTTCTAACACCATACACAAAAATAAACTCAAAATGGATTAAAGATCTAAACGTTAGACCAGAAACTATAAAACTCCTAGAGGAGAACATAGGCAAAACATTCTCTGACATACATCACAGCAGGATCCTCTATGATCCACCTCCTAGAATATTGGAAATAAAGGCAAAAATAAACAAATGGGACCTAATTAAACTTAAAAGCTTCTGCACAACAAAGGAAATTATAAGCAAGGTGAAAAGACAACTTTCAGAATGGGAGAAAATAATAGCAAATGAAGCAACTGACAAACAACTAATCTCAAAAATATACAAGCAACTCCTACAGCTCAATTCCAGAAAAATGAATGACCCAATCAAAAAATGGGCCAAAGAACTAAACAGACATTTCTCCAAAAAAGACATACAGATGGCTAACAAACACATGAAAAGATGCTCAACATCACTCATTATCAGAGAAATGTAAATCAAAACCACAATGCAGTATCATTTCTCACCAGTCAGAATGGCTGTGGTCCAAAAGTCTACAAGTAATAACTGCTGGAGAGGGTGTGGAGAAAAGGGAACCCTCTTACACTGTTGGTGGGAATGCAAACTAGTACATCCACTATGGAGAACAGTGTGGAGATTCCTTAAAAAACTGGAACTAGAACTGCCTTATGATCCAGCAATCCCACTGCTGGGCATACACACTGAGGAAACCAGAATTGAAAGAGACACATGTACCTCAATGTTCATCGCAGCACTGTTTATAATAGCCAGGACATGGAAGCAACCTAGATGTCCATCAGCAGATGAATGGATAAGAAAGCTGTGGTACATATACACAATGGAGTATTACTCAGCCATTAAAAAGAATACATTTGAATCAGTTCTAATGAGGTGGATGAAACTGGAGCCTATTATACAGAGTGAAGTAAGCCAGAAAGAAAAACACCAATACAGTATACTAACGAATATATATGGAATTTAGAAAGATGGTAACAGTAACCCTGTATACGAGACAGCAAAAGAGACACTGATGTATAGAACAGTCTTTTGGACTCTGTGGGAGAGGGAAAGGGTGGGATGATTTGGGAGAATGGTATTGAAACATGTATAATATCATATATGAAACGAGTCGCCAGTCCAGGTTCGATGCGCGATACTGGATGCTTGGGGCTGGTGCACTGGGACGACCCAGAGGGATGGTATGGGGAGGGAGGAGGGAGGAGGGTTCAGGATGGGGAACACATGTATACCTGTGGCGGATTCATTTTGATATATGGCAAAACCAGTACAATATTGTAAAGTTAAAAAATTAAATTAAATTAAAAAAAAATCAAATTTTGCCCTGTTAATTGCTGAAAGCATTTGACTTAAAAAAAAAAAAGGTATCAATTAGCTAAATAATGTCCTCAAAACTAGTTCTTTATGTTTAAGACACTTTCTTTTAAAAGTCTAGAATAGTACCATTCAGTCATTCAATAAACATTAGCTGAGCATCTATTAGTCAAGGCTATGGTTTTTCCAGTGGTCATGTATGGATGTGAGAGTTGGACTGTGAAGAAAGCTGAGTGCCGAAGAATTGATACTTTTGAACTGTGGTGTTGGAGAAGACTCTTGAGAGTCCCTTGGCCTGCAAGGAGATCCAACCAGTCCATTCTAAAGGAGATCAGTCCTTGGTGTTCATTGGAAGGACTGATGTTGAAGCTGAAACTCCAATAATTTGGCCGCCTGATGCAAAGAGCTAACTCATTGGAAAAGACCCTAATGCTGGGACGAATTGGGTGGGCAGGAGGAGAAGGGAACAACAGAGGATGAGATGGCTGGATGGCATCACTGACTCGATGGACATGAGTTTGAGTGAAGTCCGGGAGTGGGTGATGGACAGGGAGGCCTGGTGTGCTGTGATTCATGGGGTCGCAAAGAGTTGGACACTACTGAGAGACTGAACTGAACTGAACTGAACTGAGCATCTATTAACTTATAGAGAGTAGAAATACAGAGCTTATACACAGGAACAGGCTTCACTCCAATCCTGGGCCTTGGCAGGGCCTCAGCAGATGCCTGCAGCCTGTAGGAGCCTTGGAAAGCATGCCCAGATGCGGAAAGATTCGATGATAAGGAAAAGAGAATCTGTTCCAGACTTGCAGATGTTAAAGGAGAAGCACATTTTGCTGTGTTTCCGGTATTCTTATCCTGGTCTGCAGCTTGGACTCAGCTGCACCAAAGCTCCATGTGCAATAGAGCATCAGTTTCATAGAGTTCAAGTCTGAGCAACCACACAGGCTTTAAACTATGAGGGCCATCCCAGTGACGCTAATCTTGGGTTTAAGAGGCTTAAGAATGACCACCCACAGGAGCTCAATAGCTGTGGAGTTGGTCATTACATCAACTTTGAGCAGAGGTGGATTAATTATGAAGCTATTGAAGCTTCACTTTCATAGCCTTTCCTTACACCAGCCCCTTCCAAGTCCCATGAGGGAAGCCCTAGGGCTGTGCTCACAAGGATATAGGTTTTGAAACAGCCATTTTCTTGAGATGAGGAAAAAAATATTCAGCAAGATCACTTCTTAACCAAAGGTGAAGTAGTTTATTAAGTGCTGCTGCTGCTAAGTCGCTTCAGTCGTGTCCGACTCTGTGCGACCCCATAGACAGCAGCTCACCAGGCTCCCCCATCCCTGGGATTCTCCAGGCAAGAACACTGAAGTGGGTTGCCATTTCCTTTTCCAACGCATGAAAGTGAAGTCATTCAGTCGTGTCCCACTCTTAGCGACCCCATGGACTGCAGCCTACCAGGCTCCTCCGTCCATGGGACTCTCCAGGCAAGAACACTGGAGTTGGTTGCCATTTCCTTCTCCAATGCATAAAAGTGAGAAGTGAAAGTGAAGTCACTCAGTTGTGTCCCACTCTTAGTGACCCCATGGACTGAAGCCTACCAGGCTCCTCCGTCCATGAGATTTTCCAGGCAAGAGTACTGGAGTGGGGTGCCATTGCCTTCTCCATTATTAAGTGCATGGAGCACTAAATCCAGGAATCAAATTTGTTCAGGAAATCAAGAAAAGACTTAGGGGGCTTAGAAAGTACATGTTGCCTTTTCATTAGTACAGGATTGGTGGAAGGTAAAAACAGGATCAAAGATGATGAACTGACTAACTCAGAGGAAAGGGGAGCTGTTTAAGGATGAAGGTCAAGATGCTAAGAGACAAATTCGGGAAACTGAGCCTGACTGTCAGCACAGAGTGATGTAAAGGGAACAGGAGATGTACCAGGGGTGGGTGCTCTTAAACTGGACTTAGATCTAGTTGTTGGTCAATCAGAAATGGTGACTGAGAAACAACCAAGCCCAACAGAGGAAACAAGGTGAGACCTGAGGGAGCAGCTTGGGATGAAGACACAGAAGGATGGGGAGATCCAGGAAAGTACCTGCTTCATGTGACAGATTCTGTCTTCTTTTCAAGTCTTCTTTCTCCTTTGTATCCATCAGAAGAGACTCTGCTCTGCTGCTGGATAAAGTGACCCCCAAATCTCTCTCTCTCACACACACACACACACAGATACAAATGCACACATACACACGCACTCATATACACACACATGCACACTCATCACAACCTACAGATGTTTGTGGTCAGTGAGGCTCTTGCACATGCACCATCTGGAACATGCAGCTTCTGGGGCAGGAAAAAGAGGCAGACTAGAGAGTCACATTTGGGCTTTTCATGCCTCCACTCAGAAGTGACACAGGTGACACCACCCATGTTTCATTGGCCAGAATGAGTCACCGGGGAGTAGAAATACAGCTATTTGACAAGTATTACTGTCTATCCACATCCTTCAGTAGAACTCTTGAGAGCAGTCCTGTCAGTTTTTTCTCACCTTGGAGAAGCTTCTGAGGTACAGCTTTGTGCAGAGATTGAACATGATCTGACCCTCTGGAGTGGGCTTGAAGGCATTTTCTATTTGGATCCTTTGGCTGGTGTGTCTCTGACTCCTTACTCCACCTCAGTCTGTGCCGAGGGGGATTAGTCAGATTTTGCCCCCACCTCCCTTCCCCACTCAGTATCACTAACTGCATAGTGATTTTCCACATTTCTTCATGCGTTCATTTCTTATCCAATGTTTGTTATACTCCTTCTATGTGCCTTTACTTGACCTTATAGACACATTGAAGAACAAGACACAATACTTGCTCTCAAGAAGCCCCCGCTTTAGAGACAATAAGAAAGTTTTTACAGATTGAAGAGACACAGCAGTAATTTTGAGCTGCAAGAATTAGAAAGAGTTCATGGAGGTGACAACTCTGTGCATCTAAAAACAGGGAAAGATATACGTATTTTCTTTCTGTAGTGGGCTTGAAAATGTGTCCTCTAGGATTCAAATATGCATAAATGTAATATTCACTATTTTTATAACTGATTTCATCTTGTGCAGTAGCAAGTGGTGTTTGCATGGATTGAATGTTCCACAAAGTTAACACAGACTCTCCCATTTAAAATCGCAGACTCTCCCATTTAAAATTTGTCCCCCTAGTTAGCTCGGGTTTATGGTAATAACTATCTTGTCAACTCTAATTGAAGCTCCCTGCTGAGACTGGTTTTCCTGTATTTAAGGAGACATCTTCTTCTTTTTTTTTTTTAAAGTTAAAAATAACAAATTTATTTATTTATTTATTTATTTTCTTAATTAGTATACATGTGTTCCCCATCCTGAACCCTCCTCCCTCCTCCTCACCACACCATCCCTCTGGGTCGTCCCAGTGCACCAGCCCCAAGCATCCAGCATCGTGCATTGAACCTGGACTGGCATCTCGTTTCATACATGACGTTTCACATCTTCTTTTCTCTCTTCCCCTAGATGATGTCTGGGATGGGAGGGTTTCTTACTTCCCAACAGCAGAGGGGAAGGGTCCTTGGTCTGCATGCTCTCCATTTAGAATCTGCTTGTCTTTGATTTAGTAGCTTTGATTGCTCTGGGCTCTGGGTATCTGAAGCTGCACTATGGAGGAATGAATGAGGCCAATTCAGTGCCACGCTGTTAGATGTTGCTGGTTATAGACTGTAAAGGGCTGAAGAGAGAGGATGGGCTGGACCTCAGCCAGCTCATGCCCAAGCTCATCACATGCCCTTGTGATGAAGTGGTCTTTAGTAAAGAAGCCTTTACCAACCTTGGTCTCATTCATACAAGGAACACAGATGGTGAGGTGGGTCTCCAAAACTTTGGTGTAACAAATCAATTAATTGTTTCCTTTTAAAGTTGTATAGTTATTTTTTAATCCAAAAATATTTTGTATATTAGTCACTCTGATTGGTCCTGAAAATGTCCCTCTACCAAGGATATTTAATTATTAATTTTCCCAGCAAAGAGATTACTTAACCTCTGAAACCTCCATATTTTCATAGTGATTTGGGTATAATAATGGTACATATTGTATTGCTTTACAATCCATAAGATGAAATAAGCAGTCTAAGTTAAAGAACAGGATTCTTCCTGCTCTTTACTTCTGCACTTGTAATTCAATATAGAAGCTGTTAAACTAACTTTTTTTATAACAGAATTTCTTCCTGTTACAGTTATGTGTGGTTTGAATTGAAAATATGCCAAAAGATAAGTATATAAACATCTGGACCACATGGCCATATCTGATTAAGACCAGACCAGGAGGCTTCATGGTGTTCACCTGTCAGTGTGCTGAGGTCTGTCTTCTTTATCTTCGGATATACAAAGATGCAGCATTTATACATGTTTACAACTGGCTCTCTCAGCACTGCTCTTGGAATGGGGCCAGCCTTGTTTCCGGTATTGCAATTGACTGCATTCATTGCAGAAAAGTGTAGAAGTGAACCATACATAGCTTATATCATTTAATCATATTGAAATATCATTACAACAATTGACACAACTTGCATTGTGCTGTTAAGTCCTCACATCAAGTTAAATTATATCTCAAAAGATTTCTTTTGATTGAAATGATTTGTGCAAAATATCTGGCTGACATCCATTCATTCAGGTATACAAGAGACACCATTTAGGTGTCTCTTAGCAGGCATTGGGGATAAGGAGGTGAATTAGACACAGAACATTTACCAAGTCCATTTATAAAGTAAAATTAGCAAGTAAACAACTTAATTCATGAGGTTCACAGTTGGTAAGGTCGAGGTTCATGAGCAGTAGAACCTCTGTCTGGGGCACAGAGAGAAAGGGCAATGTGTGGAAGACTCACAACTCTGGCCCCAATCACTGTCACAGCATGTGGTTCCTGGGAGAGTTCTGAGAGCTCCAGTCAAGGCTCCAGGTAACAGAATTGAATTCCTGTTCTAGAGCCCTGGGATTCCTGGGATGGGATGGAGAGAGGGGCCCTAATATTGTTTCTCCACCAAGATGATGTACTACTGTTGACTAGTCATATCTCTTACTAATGCCAACTCATTTAATTCTAACCAAAACTCTGTCATCTATACACAAGTATAACTCTTCTTTTACAGACAAAGCCACTATACAGAGAATGTAAGGACCCTGTTCAAGGTCACACACATGGTATGTGGCTGAGCTCTGAGTCAGGCCAGGCAGACTGGTTCCTGAGCCTGTTCTCCTGACCCCTGAAGTTCATATGGACACAGCTGGGTTAGTGTCCTCCCTAAAGCTTCCCTCCTTCAAATCTTGGATAAGATGGGACACTGAGATTTCCTTATGTGTCAGAGAAGACGAATCTTCATCAGAGGGTGAGTTGGTCCATGCTGACCCTGCATCCCCAGCTCTGGGTAGAGGGTGCTGCTGGGCCCAGCCTGCCAGGCCTGGGTTAACCCCTCCTTCCAGCCCACTCCATCCTTATAATGGGGTATGGAGTCCCTAACAGTATGTTACCTACGAGATCTCAATCCTGAGGTGAGACTACGTGTACCTGGTTCACTAAATGCATCCCTGTGTCATCCTGTGGGAGGAATGACTGGACTCCAGGAAGCACGTCCTGTGTTCTAGGTGTTTGTCTGGTGGTTTCCGGTGATGCTGCAGAGTCCATAACTGGGTAAGGAATGGTGACTCTGGGTCCCAGGGGGAGTAGAGCATCGACTCTAGTGACTGAGCAGATCCTGTTCCTACCCTAGCACCTGAGTTTATATTCGGGTTCTGACATTTATAATCGGTTATTATCACTACTGTGTTAAGCATCCAGAAGGAGATGGGGTTCATGTACAGATGGGGGCTTGGAAGTCAGAGGAACACAGGACAAGTGTTATAAAATAACAGGTTAATATTAACATATTTAGAGGGAGAAAAGCATGTGTTCAATTGACTTTTCTCCCTTTTCATTTACCTGAGTCTCAAGTAGGAAGGATGGGTATGGCAGGACAGAGAAACTGTGTCTGCTGACCGGGATGAGGGGTCCTTCCAGTGGGGGATGTGACAAGCCTGTGGACTGGTCCACAGCTTCCCTCCGTGTTGGTTTCATTAAGACCTTCAGGTGTGGGTGGGGAAGGGTGTGACGCCATCTCTGAGCTCTGGTGGGGACTCTGGGGCGTGTGTGTCACAGGTGGGTCCTTCCCAAGTTTGTGCTGAAATGATGAGAGTCAGCGTGAGGGGGCCTCACGGTGGGTTTGTGTGGACCAGAAGGTGTATCATGGGAATCTTGAGCCTGAGGGAGTATGAGGAATGAGGGCAGTTTGTTAGTGACCTTGACTTTCGATGGGGGAGCTCTGTCTTGCATCCTTACTGCTCTTCTCTGTCTCTATATGCATCCCTGGGCTACTTTCTGGAGAGCATCTGGGGGCTTCTCTGATCAGTGGGACACAACAAGGCAGCAATGGCCACACTGGACATCAGTCCCTCCTGCTTGGCTCTGTGCCCTCAGTCCACCTGGAATTCCGTTCTTGCCGCCAACTTTCCTCTTGAACTCAGAATGAATGGACTTCTCTTTTCTGCTTTGTTAGCATCTTCTTTGCCCCTTGCCTGCAGCCAGAGTGCAGCAGAATACTTTCTATTTATCATTCTCTCTGGGGGCAGTTCCCTTAAATAATATTTTGCATCTTCTTTAGTTATGGCTAATAATACAGGTGGGTTCTGAATCCTATCAAACCAAACTTTCCCTTTCCAAAGGCAGAAATCGTGAAGTTTAGAAAATGTTAATCTTTCTAAGCTATGTATTTTCTTCTATAGAGCCCCACTCCTATTTTGGAGGGTTAGGGTTGAATGATGACTACTACTTTCTCTTTGTTTCCTGTAACAGCAATCTCTTTCTCTCCTGAAGCATCATTTGTTGACTAGGTGAAAGGGGTATTTCATATAAAATGAAATGCAATAAAGGGAAAGGGATTTAGCATGTGTGAAAATCCCTTATAGGGCTTCCCAGGTGGTTCAGCAATAAAGAACCCCCCTGTCAATGCAGGAGACACAGGAGACATGGATTTGATCCTTGGGTCTAGAGGAACCCCTCGAGAAGGAAATGGCAATCCACTCTAGTATTCTTGTTTGGGAAAGCCTATGGACGGAGGAGCCTGGCGGGTTACATCCCAGGGGTCACAAAGAGTAGGACACAACTGAGCATAAATACACCTTCTCCAGGACCCAGTCTCCAGATCATTCTGAGAAGAGAAGAAAGACGAGCAGACTCATCCCCTCAACTTAATGGTTTCCACCTCACCCTCTCCATGGTCACCTGTGAATTCCTGAAATCCTTGTCCTCATTTTCTGCTGGCCCAATAAATATTCTTGTATTTCAAGCCTTCTTGTAGTACTCTGCTTCCAGCCTGAGGTCAGTACTGGGAAGATCAGTGTTTGATTCCACTAGAGTTATTCCCCGAGGGCCAATCGTTTCCACAACCTGACTCTGTGAAATCTCAGTCCTTGGGGATTGGCCAGGGTGATCAGAGGAAAGAAAGGTACTCATAGTTTTCTACGCCAGCCCTGATTATGGGGCCTGGCTCTCAGGACCACGGAAGAAGGAGGTCAAAGGACCGTGTTGCTCATATAAGGAGATGTTGAAGATTCAGAAGCTCATTGGTGTCTGAGCTGCAGAAAGTGGCAGATGCAGCCTCCGATAGTGCCTGAAATGGTGAGAGGTGTCGCTATTGGCTCTCGGGAGGGAGGGTGTAAGGGGTGGTCTATATAGACCCCAGTCGGCACCCTGACGCCTCCTCACAGGCTGATCCTGCAGCTGGGACTGTGACCTTGAGGACGTGGGGTCAGGATGGCTCTGGGCAGACACCTCTCCCTGCGGGGACTCTGTGTCCTCCTCCTCGGCACCGTGGTGGGTGGTCAAGGTAAGAGCTGCCCCTGTCCTGGGTCCACAGCAGGGAGTGGATGCCTTGATGAAGGGAAAGGTGTGTGGAGTTGTGGAGCTGCAGTCTTAGTGTTTTTCACCAAAAAGGAAGCACTGTGGCTGAGAATACTGGTCCGTCTCCTGTGGGGGGTCCACTGGTCATAGCGGCAGATTTTACAGAGCAGTGAGGTTTGGTCTGGACCGAGCTGGGTCAGCCTGAGTCTCCTCCACTGTCTCCCTTGTCCTCAGGGAGCTTCGAGGGTCCCAATGGCTCCCAGTGTGTGCAAGTTCCAGCGACTAACCCCAGCTGGGACTCTGGGCTGTTCCCACCCGCTCCACGTGCCTGGTATGTGAGCACTGCCCCTGGGTCCCCATGTTTCCTGTGTCTGTGCTCCTGTAGGCTCTGTGCTTGTGTTTTTTTTTTTTGTGTGTGTGTGTGTATGTGTGCAGGTGAGGAGTGTGTGAGGGTGTGCGTGTGTGAGGGTATGAGAAGTATGTGTGTGTGTGTGTGAGGAGTGTGTGAGGGTGTATGTGTGTGTGAGAAGTTTATGTATTTGTGTGTGTGAGGGTTTGAAGAGTGTGTATGTGTGTGTTTGGAGTATGTGAGGAGTGTCTGAGTGGTGTATGAGGGTGTGAGGAGTATGTGAGGGTGAGTGAGGGTGTGTGAGGAGTGTTTGAGTAGCGTGGGAGATTGTGTGAATTTGTGTGAGAATATGTGTGTGTATGTGGGAGTGTGTGAGGCTGTGTGTGTAAGGGGGATGGAGCCTGTCTGCATGACAGGAACGGGGCTGCTGAGCATGGACTGAGTCCATTGGCCTGTGAAGCACACAGGGTGTCCACAGGGCTGGGTGTCACGGCCACTCCTTGTAACTGGATCAGAGATAATCGTGCACCTGCCTGCCTCTCTCCGGCTCCCATCCCCCAGGCTCCCCTCTGCTTGTTGACGTGTCTGCCCAGCACTGGGCTCTGTGAGAGGTTCTGTCTGCTGGCCTTGCCTGTTCCCACCAGGTGTCATTAGGGAGCAGAGAAGCCCGCATCCAGGAGAGGGGACCACTTGTCTGTAGAGATCAGTTGATGCATAGCCTCAGGTGTCTAAGTTCCCAAGTCCCTGCCCCAGTCCCGGTGACTCATTTTCTGATGTGCTGGGAGCCTGGGATGGTCCTTTTCCCTCCCAGGATCTGCTGTGACTCTGTAGGGAGCACTTTCTCTCGTGCCCTCTCCTGTCCCTCCCTGGGAGCTGCTTTCCCCTGAGTGAGAGTGGAGTATGTTATCAATCCTTCTTCATGGTCTGCAAGGTTTCTTTGGACAAATATGCCAATCTCCTTACGGGAGTCCTCTTGGGTGACAGGATATTTTTCTTCTCTTTAGACATTTAGAATTCTCTCTTTGTCTTTGCTTTTGGATGGTTTACTCTGTGCGTCTTGGAGAAGGCTGTTTTGAATTGAAATTTTGGGGTTACTTATTAGCTTCTTGAACTTACATGTCCAGATTTCCCCCAAGTTTTGGAAATTCTCAGTCTTTCTTTCTTTGCTAGGTCTCCTGGCTGCATGCGGGCTTTCTCTAGCTGCGGTAAGCAGGGGCTGCTCCTCGCTGCAGTGCACAGACTTCTCATTGTGGTGGCTTCTCTTGGTGCAGAGCACAGGCTCTAGGTGCACAGGTTTCAGCAGCTGTGGCACACCAGCTTAGTTGCTCTGCGGCATGTGGAGTCTTCCTGGACCAGGGATTGAACTCACGTCCCCTGCACTGGCAGGCGTATTCTTATCCACTTCATCACCAGGGAATTCCTCAGCCATTATTTCTTTTCTCCTGTGACTCCATTCAATACATTGTTTCTTTTTATGGTGTGCATAGTTCCCACTGCTTTCTATATTCTTTTCATTCTCTTTTTGTTCCTCTATTCAACTGATCTTTCTTCTAACTTTTTGGTTCTTTTTTTTTTTTCTTTTCCTTGGTCATGTTTGTTGTTGAATCTCTGTACTGAATTCTTCAGTTTACTCATTGTATTGTGTTCATGCTAAATCACCTCCGTCATGTGTGATTCTTTGTGACCCCATGGACTGTAGCCCTCCAGGGTCCTCTGTCCTTGGGATTCACCAGGCAAGAATACTGGAGTGGGTTGCTATGTACTCCTCCAGGGGATCTTCCAGACCCAGGGATTGAACTCGAGTCTCTTACATCTCCTGCACTGGCAGATGGGTTCTTTACCACTAACGTCACCTGGAAAACCCATTCATTTATTATTCAGCTTCAAAATATCTGGCTAGTTCTTTTTTTTTTTTTTAAGTATATGTCTTTATTGCTCTTATTTTATTTGTATTATTTTCCTGTTATCCATAAATATTTGAATTTTCTTGTAACTCTCTGAGCATCTTTTGAAGTATTATTTTGAATTCTTTGTCAGGCAGTTCTTGGATCTCCATTAATTTGAGCTGGTTACAAGAGGTTTACTGTATTCCTTTGGTGTCATTCTCTTGTAGATGTCTGCACATTTAAAAAAGCTGTCACCTCTGCCAGACTCTATGTCCTGATTCAGTAGAGAAAGCCTTTCACTTCTGGGTAGTGGCACACTGGAATGTACTGAGGGTGCCAAGTGCAGAGGCATAAGGTGGCACTGGGTCCGGGAGGGCATGAGGCTGTTTGGCTCAGGCTGCTGATGTCCACAGCACTGACAACTGTGTGGTGTTTGGCAAGTGTTGCAGGGGGTCTGCTGTCACTGGAATGGTAGTTAGTGTTCTCAGCAGTGCCTCTGGTTCCAGAGCCTAGGGTCATGACCAGCAGTGGTAGTGGCCAGAGCCAATGGTGTGTGCACATTTGGCTTTGGGGGCCTGTTGCAGGTGCCTCTGTCGGGGAGTTAATGGTTGCAGGTGCTCAGGTTGTGGGAAGGCCTAGGAAGACAGCAAAGGCCAAGACCAACAATGGCTCATTGCTCAAACTCATGTCCATTGAGTTGGTGATGCTATCTAACATCTGATCCTGTGCTGCTCTTCTCCTTGTCCTTCAGTCTTTCCCAGCATCAGGGTCTTTTCCAATGAGTCAGCTCTTTGCATCAGGTGGCCAAAATATTAGAGCTTCAGCTCCAGCATCAGTCTTTTCAATAAATATTCAGGGTGGATTTCCTTTAGGATTGACTGGTTCTATCTCCTTGCTCTCCAAAGAACTCTCAAGAGTCTTCTCAAGCACCACAGTTTGAAAGCATCGATTCTTCAGGGCTCAGCCTTATTTACTGTCCAACTCTCACATCCATTCATGACTACTGGAAACCATCATCTGTGCTGTTATTAATTCTTTCAGGGGTAAAATCTGCTGCATCTGTCTGCAGAGCACGTCACTGTGAACTGTGATTTCTCCTGTCATGTGGTTGCTATTGGTCCTTTGCTCTTCTTTCTTATGCCTAGCCATCTCTATAAGACTGGCTCAGCTTTGCAGGTCTGCGTGAAGTGAACCTGAAGCAGGACTTTCATATGGTGCCCCCAAAGGCTAGGGACACTGGTTACTCAGCCTGCTCTTACCCTCCTGGTGAGAGGAACTCTCCTGGCACCCTTTACTCTGAGTGATTCTGGTTTGGAGGATGTAATGATGCCTCCAAAATGATAGTATCTTGGCATGGTCAAACTTCTTAGGGTACTCAGATCTTCTGGAGCTGTTTTTGTTACTGATGGCTGTCTAAGTTTGGTCTTTTTTCATAGGATGGAGGCTGCTGTCTCCTATATCAGCATTTTGGTAATGGCACATTTGAGGTCTTTATTCTTTGAGAGAATGGTTTTGAGTGTAGAATTTTAGATTGGCAATTTTATTTTTTTCTTTCGGTAAATCTAAGGCTTCAGTCTACTCTACCCTGACATCTCTTTTTGTTCTTGGGGTTTTAGATGTTAGTATAGATGTTTCTCAATTTTATATACCTAGTCTTTATCTTAGTATTTTTCTTTCTGTCAATTTTCTGCTGTTATTTTCCATTTTAGTAAAAGTAAGCTAGGTATGGTGCAGTAAAAATACAAAATGTATCCTTACATAACATGTTCTGTTCACTTTGGCAGGACTTCTGCTATGGTAATTCTTCAAGCACTCAGGTTGTTGGATTCTCCACCATTGTATTATATCCCACTGTGATACAAGGCTGCAGTATTCACTGTGGTAGAAAAATATACTGGCTCTTAAATGTTTCTATGTGGAAGTGACATCATTTGTTCTGCCGCTTTGTTGAATGAGCCAGATCACATGGTTATGCTTAACTTCAAATAGGCAAGGAAGTATTACTATTTCCACATGCTCATAAAAAGAGAATTTTAAATGTTGTTGAACACTAGTAATGTCTCCATCTATAATGTTCCTACAAATGAACTCCTTTTTAATGCAGAAACCAGAGTCGTCTTAAAACTTAATCGCTAAAGTGACATCTGATCACTTTTTTCAAATTCCATTTGTTAGATGCGTGTTACTAGGTACATTGGAGTGTGGATTACACAAGGACATGAACACCAGGTGGCAGGAATAGCCAGGACATTTCAGAGCCTGTTACCCCAGCCTCTGTTCCTGAGCTGGATGAGATGCTCCTTACGGACAGGGAAGGAGAGGGACGATTCCTTCCCAGATCCGGGGCCATGAGCTGTAACTGATGGGGAAGCTGGGCCCTAGTAGCCATGGGCACATCTACAGGGAGGGCAGCATCCAGAGTCTCTGAAGGCCTGTCCTCGGTGGTGTCCCTGGAGCTGGTTCTACAGGCTCGTGAGAAACACCTGGTGCATCCCTTCCTGCTCCAGGTTCAGTGATGGCACATTGGGAGCTTAGAGTTAGCCACGGTGGGAATGTTTATATCACAGAGGTCAGGAAATACTATATCCCATGCACTCTTTTACTCCTCAGAGAGCTTACATTTTAAACATACACCACTACATGGTCTCCTAAAATCTCTCCTGTGTCCTGTGTCTGTGTCTCTCTTGCAGCTCTGGAGCTGAGGTTGAAGGATGGAGCCCATCGCTGTGAGGGGAGAGTGGAAGTGAAGCACCAAGGAGAATGGGGCACAGTGGATGGTGACAGGTGGACATTGAAGGATGCATCTGTAGTGTGCAGACAGCTGGGGTGTGGAGCTGCCATTGGTTTTCCTGGAAAGGCTTATTTTGGGCCAGGACTTGGCCCCATTTGGCTTTTGTATACTTCATGTGAAGGGACAGAGTCAACTGTCAGTGACTGTGAGCATTCTAATATTAAAGACTATCGTAATGATGGCTATAATCATGGTCGGGATGCTGGAGTAGTCTGCTCAGGTAAGTCCTGTCTGGTCTGTGTGGGGATCTCTAGCAGGAAAAGCCTCTGTCTTATTACCAGAATGACTGAGATTATGGATACAGCCTTTAGAGCATACTTGGGTGAAGGATCTTTGTGATGTGTCACAGGAGACAGAGAGGTGAGGTCAAAAGTTTCATACAGATACAGCTTCTGGGTTCGGCTTCTGTGATGTAGTCTCATCATGGTAATTGTTCTGTTTTCTTTGATGTAATGGTCACTAGGGTGTGGCTACATGGTGAGGGGAGGGGTCGTAAAAGAGTTGTGGGCAACAAGGTTTATCATACTCATAGGGTCTAAAAGAGTCACACTCCTCCATGTTGGTATGTAGAGGATGTGACGATAGAAAACGCTCAACCAAGCAATCGTGACCCCAAATGGCATGTGAAGACCTGCGGACAAGTGACCATACCAGGGGTCAGGGTGCAGTTACACAAGGAAAAGGTGTGAAGGGATTTCACTGGTGCATCTAAATGTCTCTAGGTCACAGTCAGAGGAAGCCAAAGTGGGACTTGTGGCAGAAAACAATCTCATCACACTGGTGCACCTGATCAACCGAGTGGGGAGCTCACATCACATTTGCAGGGATGTTGAGGGAGCAGGAAAATGCAGTCTTGAAGTTTACAACACAGCAGCTGGAGTGCATCACGTATAAGAGGCAGTGAAGCTAAGAGGACCTGAAGTGACTCCTAAGAAGTGCTCAGTGCTGTCTATGTGTTTGACCTGTGCCAAGGTGGATGCAGTAAAGACAGCAGTGAAACTAGGGTGTGGGTGGGTGTTCACAGTATTTGACAGAGAGGCTTCTAGTTGTTATCATAATTGTGGATTAGATGTCCAGGATATTAATCCCATCAGAGCAGCTGGACTGGAGGAAGATATTGTTGGTTATCACAGTGAGTTTCCTGAAGTAGGGAGCTGGTCTTAGGCAAGAATCACCCCATCTGATGTGATCGTGGGACAAGGGAGCCCTGAGGACATCTGCAGTAGGTCCTTAGCAGCCACAGCCAATCAGCTCTTGGGTGTTTATGTTGAGGAAGATCATTGGAAAAGTGATCTTTTCTAATCTCACCTTCAGCAGATCTTTGATGATTCTAGTTGAAGCCCTTAAGAAAACAATTCTTTTCCTTTTTAAAAGGTACTTTATTGAGGTATGACTGACACACAAAACTGCTTGATAAGCATGCATTTGTGAAACCATT
This sequence comes from Bos javanicus, assembly GCF_032452875.1. Lineage (NCBI taxonomy): Eukaryota > Metazoa > Chordata > Mammalia > Artiodactyla > Bovidae > Bos > Bos javanicus. The sequence goes on along the minus strand of NC_083872.1, from coordinate 103,420,620 downwards.
ACAGCACTATGTCATAAATCTATTCATCTCTTCAAAAGTTTTCTTCCATTCTCTTTATTATTCTTATTAAAATAATTATTTTCAAGGTGCTTTTAAATTTTAGTTAGAAACTTTTGCTTTAAGCAAACCTGTTTTCTGGCATCTCAAGTAACCTTTGTCATTGTGACAATGTCCTAATCATGGTTCCAACTGCAGATAAATTTGTGGAAACACTACAGGTGTCTCTACCATATTTTGATAAATCAGCATCTGAACGAAAATGGAGTGTGTGATGTTTGAACTTTCTGTGAAATTAGAACTCCGAATGTTATCATCCTAAGAAGATTGATGTCTTGATATTAATTCCAGTTAAGATACACTTAAAAGTAAAGAATTGGAGAATGCTCTGATATTTAAACACTGCTTGTGGTTTGTACTCCCTGACTACCATTGCTCTAACTTAGGCTCTCACATTTTTATGAATGGTTCCAGGTTCCTTCTAGTTCTCTTTTTGTCACTAGTTCCCTCCCCTTGGTCTGTCTTTTCTGTATTTTCAGACATGTTTTAATGATGAAGTTAAGTGGTGGTGATTTAGTAGAGATAAGATTAGAATAGCTTGTCTTTTCATTATCTTAATCAAAATTGAACTCTTGGAGTTTCTTCTGCTTAATCTTAGGAGTCAGGTATGGAAGAGAAATTTCAGCCTCAGTAGTGGATTGTTGGAAGTGGAGTACTGTGTTTAGGAGAAATCTAGAGTAGAAACAATGACTAGAGAAGGCTGTAGAGAAGCTTGTTTGAAATAAGGAGGAGCTTTCAATGAGGGGCTAAACAAATTGAGAAGGACTGTGGTGCAAGTGTTCCAAGTTGCTTCAGTCCTGTCCTACTCTTTGTGACCCCATGAACCATAGGATTCTCCAGGCACGAATACTGGAGTGGGTTGCCATTTCTTTCTCTAGGGGATCTTCCTCACCCAGGGATCAAACCTGGGTCTCCTTCGTTGCAGGCAGAGTCTTGATTATCTTCTGAGCCACCAGGCACTACAGTACTGAAGTGCAAAATGGTGAGGGGATGAAGATGCGAGGATTGCAGGAGGGGAGGGTTGGAAAGATGCAGGTCAACTCGTACATTCACCACAGCCTCTGTGTTACACTTCCTTCCTGCCCTCATTCTTTCCCTCCCTCTCTTCCTTTATCCTGTTGTGGGAGTCATTTCTGAGCTCTGTGGAAGTGCTAGCATTTGGAGGTTGCAGTTTTCTTAGAGGAAAGTTTTTATAATACGGATTCTGTTTATTTAACAAATATAAGTTTACTCATATTTTTCTCTTTTTTTTGTATCAGATTTTGGTGAGTTGCGTTTCACAAGTAATGCATTTTCAAGGACTAGGCCCACTTTACAAAAAAATTTCAATTTAGAATAACACTGGTTCATATCTCTTATCTTTAAATGTTGGGAAGATCTATAATGATATTCCTCCTTTTGTTACTGGTGTTGTTAATTTGTGTTCCCTCTTTTTTCTTAATTGATTTTGCTAGAAGATTATCCGTGTTAATGTTCTTTTTAAGAGAATCACTAATGGACCCTATTGATTTTTTTGATTTGTATTTGCTTTCTACTTAGTTGATTTCTGTACTCAGTTTTCACTCCTCTTTTTCAGTTATGATTTTCTGTGATAGCTCAGCTGGCAAATAGTCTGCCTGCAATGCAGGAGACCCCTGTTTGATTCCTAGGTCAGGAAGATCCCCTGGAGAAGGGATAGGCTACCCACTCCAGTTTTCTTGGGCTTCGCTTGTGGCTCAGCTGGTAAAGAATCTGCCTGCAATGCGCGGCACCTGGGTTCAATCCCTGGGTTGGGAAGATCCCCTGGAGAAGGGAAAGGCTGCCCACTCCAGTATTCTGGCTTGGAGAGTTCCATGGACTGTATAGACCACGAGGTCATAGAGTCAGACACGACTGAGTGACTTTCACTTTCCAGTTATGATTGTTGTTGCTTTTGTAGATTCTTGAGTCTTGGATCACTTTCTTCTGTTTCTATGTTTATTCTAATGTAGGTATCAAGGAAGCATCAAGGTTCTAAATTTTCTTCCAAGCATCATTTTATTTTTAAGCCACCAGATTTGCTAGTATATAATTTCTTTTGTATTTTATTACCATAAAATGTTTCTTTTTTTCTGAATGTATTCTTTGTCTTATAGTCTGACTTTGTATGATATTAATATAGATACTGTATACAGCCTTCTCTGATTTGTGTTTGCATAGTATATAATTTTTTACCTTTTTAATATGTTTCTGTGTTTATATTCAAACACATATGTATTTATAGGCAGTATATTGTTTTGTCTTATTTTATCTGGTCTGATCATCTTGTTTTTTATTTGGAGTACTTAAATTATTTACCTTTAATGTAATTATATACATTATGTATATAATGTAATTATATACATATAATTGTGTTTAAGTGTACTTGCCTGCTATTTGTTATATCTTTGTTCCTATTTTAATCATTGAGTATATTATTTTATCTTAAAACTCTATTGGCTTATTAATCATATCAGATTTTTAGGTGATAATGTTGATTTTTTTTTAAATTTTAAAATAATTTTTATTTATTTTTGGCTGTGCTGGGTCTTCATTGCTGCATAGATTTTTCTCTAGCTGTGGAGATCAGAAGCTACTCTCTAGTTGCAGTGCACAAGGTCTTCACTGCGGTGGCCTCTCTTGCTGTGGAGCAAGGCTCTATGGTGCTCAAGCTTCAGTAGTCGTGGCTCCTGGGCTCTAGAGCACAGGCTCACTAATTGTGGTGCATGGGCTTATTTGCTCCGTGGTATCTGGGATTTTCCTAGACCTGGGATCAAAACCGCATCTCTTGCATTGGCAGATGGATTGTTCGCCACTGAACCACTGGGGAAGCCCATGTTGAATTACTAATCTTTAATTACATTCTACCTTGAAATGATGTTATGTCGCAACATGCAATGTCAGTCACTATAGTTTTCTTCCACTTTGGTCATTGGTGCTGTCATTGTCATACGTTCTACTTACAAATTTATTATGAATCTTGTAGTTTGTTGCTAATATTTTTGCTTTAAATCTTCTAATAGAGAATCAACATCTAGCACAGACTCTATACCTTTGAGTGGATCCATGTTTTCATCTGCTGTCATGTCCCTTTAGCTTGAAGAACTTTCTGAGGCAGTTTTGTGTAGTGTGTGTCTGGTGGCCTCCAATTCTATCATTTTTCATTTATCTGAAGTCATCTTAATTTTCATTCAGTTTTGAAAAGTATTTTTATAGGTGATTCAATTCTAGAGTAACAAATGCCCAACCCCAATACTTTAAATATGTTTTTACATTGTCATCTGACTTTCACTGCCTCCAACAAAAAGTCAGTAGATAATACTTATCCTTTTGTTCTGCTGTATATAGTGTGTCAAATTTCCCTGGCTGCTCTTAAGATATTTTTGTTTGTTTGTTTGTTTACCACTGAATTTCAGTATTTACATTGTCATGTTTTCTGAGAATGATTTCGATACCTTGTTCGGGGTTTGTTTAGCTTTTTGAATCAGTGGATTTATAGTTTTCAATAAATTTGGAAAAGATTTCATTTATCTTTTCTTAATATTTTTCAGCACAGCCCTTATTCTGAATCTCCAAATACGCATATTTTATATATTTTTATATTATCCTACATGCCATGGAGTTTCCATTCATATTTTTCTGCCTTTTTACTCTCTTTGGTTCAGTTTAGATAGTCTCTACTTCTGTGTTTTACTTCCCAGTTCTTCTATTCTGCAATGTCTAGTCTCTTGTGTAATTAATCCAAATAATTGTTCATTCCAATACTATATTTTTTCAGTTTTAGAAGTCTCATTTGTTTATTTTTCCTAGTTTTCCTCCCTGTTTATTTTGATTGTTCATTAAGCATATTGATATTAGTGGTTTAAAGATATCTTCAGCCAATTCAATCATTTCTGTAATTTCTGAAGTTGATTTAAATGATTATTTTTTAAAAATGTGTTATGGGTTACATTTTTCCCCTTTGGAAATTCTAATAATTTTTTGGTTGGATGTTGGGCATCACTAAGCAGTCCTTTACCAGTAAGAACTTTAGAAATAAATAATCAGAACACATCTAAAAATCAGGGAATTGTACTTGATGAATCAAATAAAGTTTTTTCATTGGGTTATTTTCATTCTGTTCAAAATGTGTTCCTCTAATGACCAAATGATGAACTTTTATTTTTAATAAAAAAAAAAACACTTTTATTTTTCTCTCCTTTAGTTTTAAAACTTCCTTGATCCCACCTTGCCTGCCGTATGCCCCACCTACACCCTACTTCTACAGCAGTAGCTATCCTTTCTGATTTTCTTTTCCATTCATCTGTGTCTTTTAAAATTGTGTTTGCTTGTCTGAAGTGGGAGAAATGAAAAAGGATAGCAGCTTAAGTGGTAGATGGGAGGAGCAGAGGGTGATGTAATATGCTAACAACCTATTCAACAAGTGTTTCCCACAAATATTTACATATTTTGTCTGTATTGAGGCTTTTTCAACTTGGAACTCTCCAAATGATGGCTTGTTTGCTCACTTCCTCCTCCTTCTCCTTCTTCTTCCTCCTTTTAGAATTGTAAACCATTCAACATGCCATCTTCTTTTAGAATTGTAAAACATGCATGAAAGAAATTAAAGACAATATAATCAATGGAAAGTCATTCTGTGCTTCTGGGCTGGAGGAAGTAATATTGTTAAAATGCCTGTACTTGTCAAAGTGATCTACAGATTTAATGCAATTCCTATCTAAATCCCAATGGCATTCTTAATAGAAGTAGAGAAAACAGTCTTAAAATAGAAGTGTGTGGTTTAATTTTTATATATTCATGAATTTCCTGTTTCCTTATTACTATTGAGTTTTATTTCTATCCCATTATGGTCATGAAAGATATTATTTTAATATTTTTGAATTTGTTAAGACTTATTTGTAACCTAGCCTGGAGAATATTTCATTTGTGCTTGAGAAGAATGCATATTGTTCTGTTGTTAGAATTAGTACAATGATAGTATTAAAATCAATTAGCATTTTCTATGAGTCCTGTTTCAGAAGAAAAACCTTTAATAGGAGATGATCTGGAAACTCAGCTGTCTGGTAAGGTCCCACTGAGAACACACACTCTACCAGGTCCTTTGACAAATCCTAGGGTTTCAAGAGAGATGGCCGGGACTCTCTGTGACTCTCTGAGTTTTCTTAACTCATCTTCTTTCCCACTAAGGTCACTGAAGAAATTAATGGAATTTTTGCCATTGAAAAGACAAGATGTGATGACATAAACACGAATTAGTAATAGTGTCCATATTTCTTCTCTGGAGGCGTCACCCATCTACAGGTTGGCATCCCCTCATGGATCCAGCCTCAAGACTTTCCCTCACCTAAGTCACTTGAGAACTAGCTCCTGGGAGAGAAAACTGATCAAAATATTAGCCCCACAAGTTCCAGGAAAGCTTTCTAAGCTTGTCTGGATGCTAGGTCTCTCATATCATAGCCCATGTTTCTCTGGGTGGGTTCCGTTCTGCATATCTCTACTTTCAAGTGCTGGCATATTACACATTATCCTTGGATCTGTAGGTATTAGGCTGCTAAATGAGAAATTCACTTCTTCAACCAATGCTAAAAGATGTGTTTCCAGTATTCAGCCATTCCAATGATCTGAATTGGGCTCTGTAGTTTCTAGGCTCCTAGACCGAGGAATTCAGATTTCTAACCAGTCTCAAAGTGTATGTTCTTAGGATTCAGCCACTCCAAACTGACCTTGTAATCCTCCTGAATTTCTGTTTAGAAACCTGCTCAAGAAAATTCAATTATGACACTAACTATCAAAGACTCTCTACATGCTCCACTTCTAAAAAGAAAAACTTTCACACCACGGCCTGTAATGTGCAGTTTCAAGTCAGTACCATGAACACTGGTTTTGTTGTTTCCTCTTAGGATTTGTGCGTCTGGCTGGAGGGGATGGACCCTGCTCAGGGCGAGTAGAAGTGCATTCTGGAGAAGCTTGGATCCCAGTGTCTGATGGGAACTTCACACTTGCCACTGCCCAGATCATCTGTGCAGAGTTGGGTTGTGGCAAGGCTGTGTCTGTCCTGGGACATGAGCTCTTCAGAGAGTCCAGTGCCCAGGTCTGGGCTGAAGAGTTCAGGTGTGAGGGGGAGGAGCCTGAGCTCTGGGTCTGCCCCAGAGTGCCCTGTCCAGGGGGCACGTGTCACCACAGTGGATCTGCTCAGGTTGTTTGTTCAGGTGAGATGCAGGTCAGGCCTTTCACCTCTGTGAACACCCTATTCAGGTGAGAAAGTCATGTGATTTTGCTGAAACTCTGTCTTCTTCTACCAGCATACTCAGAAGTCCGGCTCATGACAAACGGCTCCTCTCAGTGTGAGGGGCAGGTGGAGATGAACATTTCTGGACAATGGAGAGCGCTCTGTGCCTCCCACTGGAGTCTGGCCAATGCCAATGTTATCTGTCGTCAGCTCGGCTGTGGAGTTGCCATCTCCACCCCCGGAGGACCACACTTGGTGGAAGAAGGTGATCAGATCCTAACAGCCCGATTTCACTGCTCAGGGGCTGAGTCCTTCCTGTGGAGTTGTCCTGTGACTGCCCTGGGTGGTCCTGACTGTTCCCATGGCAACACAGCCTCTGTGATCTGCTCAGGTAAGAGAGAGGAAAGGGCTACTGGTACTCAGGATGGTCCTGGAGTGAAATGTTTCCAAGAGCAGAGAGTGAGGGAAAATGGACTTCAAAGTCAGATATTTCTTGGTGAAATATGGATCTTCTCATTGTTCCTTCATTTTTCAGGCCAGGGCAAGAAGTGTGAAGGGGAATAATATACTTTTAAGCAACATTGTTGCTTACTTATAATCATAGAAAACAGTGTAGGAGCAGTAAGTATAGACCTCAGTATGAACCCCAACCCAGAGCAACAGAGAGAATGTCCCCAGCACCACAGTCACTGTCGTCCCCTCTCTACAGGGAAAAGCACTTACTGAACTTCTACTCACGTAGAAAGTTTTATCAATTTTTGAACTTTATATAAAATGATGCAGTATGATGCATCTTTTGTATCTAATTTCTTTAGACTCAAAATTATGTTTGGGATTCACTCATGATGTTGTATATTGTAGCACTTTATTTTTTTTTTTATTACTGTAGAGTATGACTTTGAATGATCACATGACCATGTACTGATCAATTCTACTGACAGTTTAAATCTGAGTTGTTTCCAGTTCTTGACTATTATAAATATGATATTACAACTTACCATGACAATGTCTTTGGATGCAAATATGTGTTACTTACTTTCCATGTTTAACCCTTGGTCTTTTATTTTCTTTTTCTTAATCAAATGGTGTCCTTTGATGAACTCATTTCTTAATCTTATGGAAACATAACTTGCCAACTTTTTCCTGTACATTTAATGCTTCTTATAGCCTTTAAAAGAGAATTTTTGCCTACTCCAAGATCATAAAAACATTCTCCATGAGCGTCTTATGGAAATTTTATTATCTTTCTCTTGCATATAATTGTGCATTCCTTCTGGGATTGATATCGGTGTAAGAAGAGGGTCAGGTTTCATATGGACATCCAATTAACTCAGTCTTTTTCTGAAAAGATTCTTTTCCCCACTTCAGTGCCGCCTTTGTCATAAGCAGAAGGGCAAGTATGTCTGTCCTTTTTAAGACTCTCTATTCTGTTCCATGTTATCATTTGTCTATCCTTGCACCATTACTGCATTTTCTTAATTATCATAACTTTGTCATTGTTGTTGTTCAATCGCTAAGTCATGTGTGACTCTTTGTGACCCATGAACTACAGCTCACCAGGCTTCCGTGTCCTTTACTGTCTCCCAGAGTTTCAATGGAGAAGGCAATGGCAACCCACTCCAGTACTCTTGCCTGGAAAATCCTATGGACGGAGGAGCCTGGTAGGCTGCAGTCCATGGGATCGCTAAAGAGTCGGGCGACTGAGTGACTTCACTTTCACTTTTCACTTTCATGCATTGGAGAAGGAAATGGCAACCCACTCCAGTGTTCTTGCCTGGGGAATCCCAGGGACGGGGGAGCCTGGTGGGCTGCCATATATGGGGTTGCACAGAGTTGGACACGACTGAAGCGACTTAGCAGCAGCGGGAGCAGAGTTTCAAACTTTGTAGTTAGTCTTAATAACTTTAATTTACAAGAGTTACTTTATATTAACTCCTCTAAATTTGTTGCTTTTCTTACCAACTGTGATGGTCATTCTTGGTTGCTTGTATTTTGTATCAATTTAGAAATCAGCTTGTCATTTTCGCCAAAAGAAAAGCTTAAGGGTATTTTCACTGGGATTACATTTAAAAATTTGAGAGGAGACAAAGAAATTTGAGGATGATTGACATTGACAATGTTGAGTTTTCCAAATCATTGACATAATACATCCTTCCATTCAGTTAGATCTTGAATTTTTCTCAGAGATTTTGCCCATCTTCTACTAGGATTTCTCCTAGGTATTTTATTTTTGATGTCATGAGTATTTTTGTGGAAGTGTCCTGGCAATGAATTCTCTTTGAGTTGTTTTCATCTTTTAATTTTTAAAATTTTGATGTCATTTGAGACATTAAAATGTTGGGAAAGTTATATAAAAATTCCTTTATGACCTTTACCTGGGTTTCTAAATGTTAGTATCAATATTTCCCTTTAATCTCTCTGTGTGTGTGAGTGTCTTTCCTTCTCGATTCCCCTTCTGCCCCATTTCTTCCTGAATATGTCAAATCTTTCTGAATTAAGTTGAAGCCATGATGTTCCTTTACCCTTAGGACACTTCTGGGAATTTCCTTACAGAACCAGAGTTCAGTCAAGTCTTTAAATGACTTCAGCCCCAGGTGACATCTAATTGCAGCACTGAAAGACCCCACTGGAAGACTGCCAAACTGAGTCTTCTTCTGATTAATGACCCAAAGTCATAAGCAAAATGAAGTATATATTCTTTTTCTTCAGCTAAAAGTTTTTCCTTTTCATGTTGATCAAATTGCTAACATCTGTTGAATCACAGAAAAAGCAAGAGAGTTCCAGAAAAACATCTACTTCTGCTTTATTGACCATGCCAAACCTTTGACTGTGTGGATCATGACAAACTGTGGAAAATTCTGAAAGAGATGGGAATACCAGACCCCCTGACCTGCCTCCTGTATGCAGATCAAGAAGCAATAGTTAGAACTGGACATGGAAAAAGAGACTGGTTCCAAACTGGGAAAGGTGTATGTCAAGGCTGTATGTTGTCACCCTGCTTATTTAACTTATACGCAGAGTGCATCATGTGAACTGCTGGGCTGGATGAAGCACAAGCTGGAATCAAGATTGCCAGGAGAAATATCAATAACCTCAGATATGCTGATGACACCACCTTTATGGCAGAAAGCAAAGAGGAGCTGAAGAGCCTCTTGATGAAAGTGAAAGAATAGAGTGAAAAAGCTGGCTTAAAACTCAACATTCAAAAAACTAAGATCAAGGCATCCAGTCCCATCACTTCATGGCAAATAGATGGGGAAACAATGGAAACAGTGACAGATTTTATTTTCTTGGGCTCCAAAATCACTGTAGATGGTGACTGCAGCCATGTTTTAAAAGACATCTTCTCCTTGGAAGAAAAGCTATGACAAACCTGCTGCTGCTAAGTCACTTCAGTTGTGTCCAACCCTGTGCGACCCCATAGACGGCAGCCCACCAGGCTCCCCCTTCCCTGGGATTCTCCAGGCAAGAACACTGGAGTGGGTTGCCATTTCCTTCTCCAATGCATGAAAGTGAAAAGTGAAAGTGAAGTCGCTCAGTCGTGTCCGACTCTTTAGCGACCCCATAGACTGCAGCCTACCAGGTTCCTCCGCCCATGGGATTCTCCAGGCAAGAGTACTGGAGTGGGGTGCCATTGCCTTCTCCGACAAACCTAGACAGCATATTAAAAAGCAGAGACATTACTTTGCTGACAATTGTCCATTTGGTCAAATCTGTGGCTTTTCCAGTAGGCATTTATGGATGTAAGAGTTGGACCATAAAGAAGGCTGAGCGCCAAAGAATGGATGCTTTTGAACTGTGGTGTTGGAGAAGACTGCTCTGAGTCTCCTGGACTGCAATGAGATCAAACCAGTAGGTCCTAATGGAAATCAGTCCTGAATATTTATTGGAAGGACTGATTCTGAAGCTGAAGCTGCAATACTTTGGCTACCTGATGAGAAGAATTGACTCATTGGAAAAGACCCTGATGCTGTAAGATTGAGGGTGGGAGAAGAAAGGGATGACAGAGGATGAGATGGTTGGATGGCATCACCGACTTGATGGACATGAGTTTGAGCAATCTCCAGGAGTTGGTGATGGACAGGGAAGTCTGGCGAGGTGCAGCCAATGGGGTCACAAAGAGTTGGACATGACTGAGTGACTGAACTGAACTGGGCTAAATTTTGGGGGAAAATCTTCTATACAACAATGTCACCAGAACTCTTGTCATGTGACCTGAATTTCTACATTGAAGACTATCCTCTGATCTTGCACTGTGATGTTTCCACCTTATGCTGAGCTAGTGCATGACTACTATTATTCTTTAATTCTTAATTTCAGCTAACACATTTTTCAGCTCTAGAAGTACTTCACTTTTGTTATCATTTCTCTGCAAAGATACACATTTTGTCTATTATTTCCATAAACACTTTAATCGTGGCTATTTAAATTCTCTGTCAGGTAAATCTAGCAGGTGAAAAATCTGGGAAATTCTTTCCAATGTCTCCTTTTTCCTTTCTGTTTTTCACGAGATCTATTTTATTTAAGTGTTTGTTTTAAAGTTAGACATTGAAGAAATTATAGAAATCCTTCAGAAAGAATTTTGTTTTGCTTTTACTTATGGATAGATTTGGCCTTCCTTGGTGACTCAGATGGTAAAAAATCTGGCTGCAATGCGGGAGACCTGGGTTTGATCCCTGGATTGGGAAGATCCCCTGGAGGAGGGCATGGCCAACCATTCCAGTATTCTTGCTTGAAAAATCCTATGGGCAGAGGAGCCTGGTGGGCTATAGTCCATGGGGGTCACAAACAATCTGACATGACTGAGCAACTAAGCACAGCACAGGAATAGATTTAGGGATACAACAACTTATTTAACTCATTCTTATAGCAACACTTGGGTTAAAACAAAAATTGTGATACTGTCAGAAGCAGAACTCTCCACAGAGAAGGTGAACAATAAGAGTATGATAACTTTACTGCTGGGTCACGGCTTTCATAGCAAACATCCTCTTCCAAGAACACAAGAGAAGACTCTACACATGGACATCACCAGATGGTCACAACCGAAATCAGATTGATTATATTCTTTGCAGCCAAAGATGGAAAAGCTCTATACAGGCAGCAAAAACAAGACTGGGAGCTGACTGTAGCTCAGATCATGAACTCCTTATTGCCAAATTCAGACTTAAATTGAAGAAAGTGCGGAAAAGCACTAGACCATTCATATATGATCTAAATCAAGTCCCTTATGACTATACGGTGGAAGTGAGAAGTAGATTTAAGGGACTAGATCTGATAGACAGAATGCCTGATGAACTATGGACAAAGGTTCATGACATTGCACAGGGGACAGGAATCAAGACCATCCCCAAGAAGAAATGCAAAAAAAGAAAATGGCTGTCTGAGGAGGCCTTCCAAATAGGTGTGAAAAGAAGGGAAGCAGAAAACAAAGGAGAAAAGGAAATATATACCCATTTGAATGCAGGGTTCCAAAGAATAGCAAGGAGATAAGAAAGCCTTCCTCAGTGATCAATGCAAATAAATAGAGGAAAACAACAGAATTGGAAAGACTAGAGATCTCTTCAAGAAAATTAGAGATACCAAGGGAACATTTTATGCAAAGATGGGGTCAATAAAGGATAGAAATGGTATGGACCTAACAGAAACAGAAGATATTAAGAAGAGGTGGCAAGAATACATAGAACTGTACAAAAAAGATCTTCACAACCTGGATAATGATGATGGTGTGATCACTCACACTCACCTAGAGCCAGACACCCTGGAATGTGAAGTCAAATGGGCATTAGGAAGCATCACTACTAACAAAGCTGGTGGAGGTGATGGAATTCCAGTTGAGCTCTTTCAAATCTGAAAGATGATGCTGTGAAAGTGCTGCATGCAATATGTCAGCAAATTTGGAAAACTCAGCAGTGGCCACAGGACTGGAAAAGCTCACTTTTCATTCCAATCCCAAAGAATGCTCAAACTACCACACAATTGTACTCATCTCACATGCTAGGAAAGTAATGCTCAAAATTCTCCAAGCCAGGCTTCAGCAATATGTGATCCATGAACTTCCAGATGTTCAAGCTGGCTTTAGAAAAGGCAGAGGAACCAGAGATCAAATTGCCAACATCTGTTGGATCATCAAAAAAGCAAGAGAGTTCCAGAAAAACATTTATTTCTGCTTTATTGACTATGCCAAAGCCTTTGACTGTGTGGATCACAATAAACTGTGGAAAATTCTGAAAGAGATGGGAATACCAGACCACCTGATCTGCCTCTTGAGAAACCTGTATGCATGTCATAAAGCAACAGTTAGAACTGGACATGGAACAACAGACTGTTTCCAAATAGGAAAAGGAGTACATCAAGGCCGTATATTGTCACCCTGTTTATTTAACTTATATGCAGAGTACATAATGAGAAACACTGGGTTGGATGAAGCACAAGCTGGAATCAAGATTGCTGGGAGAAATATCAATAACCTCAGATGTGCAGATGACACCACCCTTATGGAGGAAAGTGAAGAAGAACTGAAAAGCCTCTTGATGAAGGTGAAAGAGGAGAGTGAAGAAGTTGGCTTAAAGCTCAACATTCAGAAAATGACGATCATGGCATCTGGCGCCATCACTTTGTGGGAAATAGATGGGGAAACAGTGGAAGAAGTGGCTGACTTTATTTTTTTGGGCTCCAAAATCACTGCAGATGGTGACTGTAGCCAAGAACTTAAAAGACGCTTACTCCTTGGAAGGAAAGTTATGACCAACCTAGACAGCATATTAAAAAGCAGAGACAATACTTTGTCAACAAAGTTCCATCTAGTCAGAAGCTATGGTTTTTCCAGTAGTCATGTATGGATATGACAGTTGGACTATAAAGAAAGCTGAGCACCAAAGAATTGATGCTTTGAACTGTGGTGTTGGAGAAGACTCTCGAGAGTCCCTTGGACTGCAAGGAGATCCAACTAGTCCATCTTAGAAGAGATCAGTCCTGGGTGTTCATTGGAAGGACTGATGAAGCTGAAACTCCCGGTACTTTGGCTACCTGATGTGAAGAACTCTATCATGTGAAAAGGCCCTGATGCTGGGAAAGAGTGATGGCAGGAGGAGAAGGGGAGGATAGAGGATGAGATGGTTGGATGGTATCATCGACTGGATGGACATGGGTTTGGGTGGACTCCGGGAGTTGGTGATGGACAAGGAGGCCTTGCGTGCTGTGGTTCATGGGGTTGCAAAGAGTCAGACATGCCTGAGTGAATGAACTGAAGTGAACTGGATACAGCTTTCATATAAGCTCCATCAGGAGGGATTGGGGGCAGGAGAAGGGGATGACAGAGGATGAGATGGCTGGATGGCATCACCGACTCAATGGAGGTGAGTCTGAGTGAACTCCAGGAGATGGTGATGGACAGAGAGGCCTGGCCTGCTGCAATTCATGGGGTCTCAAAGAGTCGGACACGACTGAGTGACTGAACTAACTAACTAACCAAGTCATTATTTCCCTTAATTCAGTTTCCTGTTCTTCAACCCTTCCAGACTTCTGATCATTGTTGTTTCTTCAGGAAACCAGATCCAGGTGCTTCCCCAGTGCAACGACTCCGTGTCTCAACCTACAGGCTCTGCGGCCTCAGAGGACAGCGCCCCCTACTGCTCAGGTGAGGGTCCCACAGGACAGAAGACCCTTCTCATTCCCCAGGTCGATGCCCCATTGTCCCATTTCTCTCTCCTCAGACAGCAGGCAGCTCCGCCTGGTGGACGGGGGCGGTCCCTGCGCCGGGAGAGTGGAGATCCTTGACCAGGGCTCCTGGGGCACCATCTGTGATGACGGCTGGGACCTGGACGATGCCCGCGTGGTGTGCAGGCAGCTGGGCTGTGGAGAAGCCCTCAATGCCACGGGGTCTGCTCACTTCGGGGCAGGATCAGGGCCCATCTGGTTGGACGACCTGAACTGCACAGGAAAGGAGTCCCACGTGTGGAGGTGCCCTTCCCGGGGCTGGGGGCAGCACAACTGCAGACACAAGCAGGACGCGGGGGTCATCTGCTCAGGTCTGAGCCGCACACTGTCCACAGGCTGGGGGAGGGGTGCGGCCTTGGAGGACGGGGTCTGAGCCCTGAGGGAGAGATGCTGAAAGGACCAGCGAAGGAGGCTTCCTCCCATGGAGCCTGTCTTTCCAGCAGACGTGAAGACGATGTGCTTTCACTTCCTCCCGCAGCAGCTGCGGATCTGGTCGTCTCTTCTCAGCAGTGTTTCCTGGCAGAGCCGATTTTTACAGTTTTTCTTGAAAGCAGGGCTCTCTCCAGTTACATACAAAAAATTTAAACCCACGGTACTAGTTTCCGTTTGCTTCAGTAACAATTTTAAATTAGTGGGTTAAAACAACATACATTTATTTCCTTTGGGGGAGAATCTATTTCTTGTCTTTTCAATGTTCTAGATTAAAAAAAAAAAAAAAAGAAAGTCGCACAATCGTGTCTGACTCTTTGCGATCCCATGGACTATATCCTGCCCTGCCCCTCTGTCCATGGAATTCTCAAGCTTCTAGACACTGTCTACATCCCTTGGTTCACAGCCTCCTTCATCCATTATCAGGCCAGAAATGCTGCAGGCCTCCAGATATTAGCCAGAGTCACATTTCTCTCTTTAGGCAGAGCTAAGAAATGTATTCCATGTTTAAGGATAGTGGGTCCAAGGATGTGCTCAGACTGGGCTCACATTGTTCATACAATATTCTATCTTAATCTCACCATCCCAAGGTCCTTATC
This sequence comes from Bos javanicus, assembly GCF_032452875.1. Taxonomy (NCBI): domain Eukaryota; kingdom Metazoa; phylum Chordata; class Mammalia; order Artiodactyla; family Bovidae; genus Bos; species Bos javanicus. Next base: position 103,405,590 of record NC_083872.1, on the reverse strand, counting down.
TTAATCACATCTGTAAGTCCTTTTTGTCAGGTATGGTAACATATTCACAGGTTGCAGAGCCTGGGATGTAGACATTTTGGGGTTAATTATTCTGCCTATCTCCCTAATATCCACATCACATCCCTTAACATACTCTTCAAAGATTTTGTTAGGAAGCAGAATTCAGCTGCCCCTCCCTGACTAGCGCCCACACAGTTTGGTCTTCCTCTCAATTCATATCCACTACACCATTGTGGTAGAAATAGAAAGACAGATACAAATGGACAAAGTCAGTTAAAAGGGAGGCGACGTCAGTCTTGTCATCTAGTGGGTATCTCTTGAACAAGATCAGAGATGAATGTTCACCATTTCTAGAAGAAAGGAAAACCTAGAACATGTAGCAAAATTTTCACTGTGTCCTGTCTCCTCCTCTTTCAACCTTAGAGTTCCTGGCCCTCAGGATGGTGAGTGAGGACCAGCAGTGTGCTGGGTGGCTGGAAGTTTTCTACAATGGGACCTGGGGCAGTGTCTGCCGTAACCCCATGGAAGACATCACTGTGTCCACGATCTGCAGACAGCTTGGCTGTGGGGACAGTGGAACCCTCAACTCTTCTGTTGCTCTTAGAGAAGGTTTTAGGCCACAGTGGGTGGATGGAATCCAGTGTCGGAAAACTGACACCTCTCTCTGGCAGTGTCCTTCTGACCCTTGGAATTACACTTCATGCTCTCCAAAGGAGGAAGCCTATATCTGGTGTGCAGGTGATTTACTGTCTGTTTCTGTGTGTCTGTCCCAACCCTGTAGGATGCAGTGAGATTTGATATTTTAAAATCTAAGTGATGAGTTTAATTTGGGTCCACAAAATGACATTAAGTGAAAATGTTAGTGTCCAACTCAGTTGTGTCTGACTCTTTGTGTCTGCGTGGACTATAGCCTGCCAGGCTCCTCTGTCCATGGAATTCTCCAGGCAAGAATACTGGAATGGGTTTCCATTCCTTTCTCCAGGGGATCATCCCAACCTAGGTATCGCAATTGAGTCTCCCACACTGCAGTCAGATTCTTTACCGTCTGAGTCACCAGAGAAGCCTAAATGAGGTAAGGATGAAATTAATTTTATCCACATATTCCACTCTTGTTTGTTAAAATTTTTAATTGAGATGTAATTCTTGTAACATTATATTAGTTCTAAGTGCAAAACATAGTGTTTATGTTTTTGTACATATTGGGAAATCATCACCACATGTACAGTAATATCCATCACCACATGTAGTTACAATTTTTTTTCTTATGATCCCACAAGTAAGAATTTGCATGCTGCAACTAAGACCCAGGACAACCAAATAAATAATTAATTTTCAAAGACAGCATTATTCTCTTCATAGTCGACATAAGAACATGCATCATGTTTTTTTTTTTTTTTAATCCACATTAGGGCTTCCCTGATAGCTAAGCTGGTAAAGAATCCGCCTACAATGCAGGAGACCCCGGTTTGATTCCTGGGTCGGGAAGATCCACTGGAGAAGGGATAGGCTACTCACTCCAGTATTCTTGGGCTTCCCTGATGACTCTGCAGGTAAAGAATCTGCCTGCAATGTGGGAAACCTAGGTGCAATCCCTGGCTTGGGAAGACCCCTGGAGAAGGGAAAGGCTACCCACTCCAGTATTTTGTCCTAGAGAATTCCATGGATTGTATACTCCATGGGGTCGTAAAGAGTTGGACATGACTGAGCAACTTTCACAAACACTATATACAAAAATATTATCTTCTTTCCTATATTACAGTTTTTTTTCTTTTTTCTTTTTTAATATAAATTTATTTATTTTAATTGGAGGTTAATTGCTTTACAATATTGTATTGGTTTTGCCATACATCAACATGAATCCACCACATGTATACACGTGTTCCCCATCCTGAACCCCCCTCTCTCCTCCCTCCCCATACCATCCCTCTGGGTCATCTCAGTGCACCAGCTCCAAGAAACCAGTATCATGCATCGAACCTGGACTGGCGACTTGTTTCATATATGATATTATACATGTTTCAATGCCATTCTCCCAAATCATCCCACCCTTGCCCTCTCCCACAGAGTCCAAAAGACTGTTCTATACATCTGTCTCTTTTGCTGTCTCGCACACAGGGTTATCGTTACCATCTTTCTAAATTCCATATATATGCGTTAATATACTGTATTGGTGTTTTTCTTTCTGGCTTAGTTCACTCTGTATAATAGGCTCCAGTTTCATCCACCTCATTATTACAGTTAAGATATCTTTCATGACAATATTTTTTTCTCTAGAATGTTTTAAAATTTTTATTTATTTATAGGAACTCTCTATAAACAAACATCACTTCAGTTCAGTCGCTCAGTTGTGTCAGCTTCAACATCAGTCCTTCCAATGAACACTCAGGACTGATCTCCTTTAAGATGGACTGGTTGGATTTCCTTGCAGTTCAAGGGACTCTCAAGAGTCTTGTCCAACACCACAGTTCAAAAGCATCAATTCTTAGGTGCTCAGCTTTCTTTATAGTCTTATAAACAAACATCACTTACTCTTTCTTAAATATTTTTGTAAATATTTCCCCCATTTTTTGCATATATGTTTAAGGTTATATATGTGAATGGGGGGGTTATGTTATCAAATCTATAATGGTTTACTTTTTTGACTTCTGCCTTTAATGAAATGTTTCATGTGTTCTTATCTGGTGATGATATTATACAATCACACATAGTAAAATAAATTCAGATAAATAAATGAATTCAAAATTAGGTTTTGAATATTCTTTAGTGGAACTGTAAAATTATTTGCAGAAATTTCTGTAAAACTGTAAAACTGTAAAAACTGTAAAACTGTAAAATTATTTGCAGAAATATACTGCAAAATTAGGTTTTGAATTCATTTATTTATCTGAATTTATTTTACTATGTGTGATTGTATAATATCATCACCAGATAAGAACACATGTATACCTGTGGCAGATTCATTTTGATATTTGGCAAAACTAATACAATTATGTAAAGTTTAAAAATAAAATAAAATTAAAAAAAAGAATTATATTTTAGATATATGATAGCTTCATCACAAAATAAAAACACATTGCTTCATGATTTCATGGATATGATGTCAAAAGTACAGGCAACAAAGCAAAAATAGACAAGTGGGAATATGTCAAACTAAAAATCTTCAAGCCAAAGGAAACATCAACAGAGTGAAAAAGCAAGCTAGCACAAATTATATAAGGTATTAATTTGCAAACAAATAAGGAACTCCTGCAACTCAAGGAAAAAAATCCAAAACTTAACAACTGAATTAAAAAGTAGGCCAAGGGCTTGAACAGACATTTCTCTAAAGAAGACATACAAATGGCTAGTGGGTGTATGAAAAATGCTTGACATTGTCAATCATCAGGGAAATGTAAATCAAAACCAGAAAGATATCATCTCACACATGTCAGAATGACTGTTTTTTTTTTTTTTTAAAGACACCTAAGTGTTTGCAAGGCTGTGGAGAAATTGACACTTTCTGTGTATTTATCCACATGAAATGTATAAATTTTATTAATAAAGCTATGCAATCCGAGGGTTAAATCTCTGGACTTTCACTGTCACGGGTCCAGGTTCAATCCCTGACCTGGGAACTAAGATCCCATGAGCCACAGCACAGCCAAAAACAAACAAACAACAACACAAAAACTATGACCAAAAAATCTGTATGATTTGTAGTGATGTCCCTTTTCATTCTTGGTTTTGTTAACTTCATTTACTCTGCTCTTCATTGGTATTGATCAGTGTTCATCAATTTTCAATGAGCCATGTTTAAAGGGTTTTTTCCTATGTTTTCCATCTTATGCTTACCTTCTTTTCTGTTCATTATTGTTCCTTTTTAAATTAACTCCAACATTCTCTATTCTTTAGGCTTTCTCATCTCCTAGTTTCTTAATTGAAGCTTACATTTTTTTCACTTTCAGTCTTTCCTCTTCTCTAAATCTAGGCTATAAATATTCCTTAGGCACTACTTGAGTTTCATTAGAAGAATTTATGATAATATAATTATTTTGTGTTTGTTATCATTATTATTGTATTTTTATTATCATTATTTCACAATATTTGGTAAATTTTAAATTTATTCCCAGACTCAGGTGTTTTTTGGAAGGGTGCCGCTGAATTTCACAAAATAGGGATGGCTAACAATATTTTCTTTTTAATTCTTAATTTTATTCCACTGTGGTCAGAGTAAATACTCTGTATGAATTCAAAGAGTGAAATATTTTGTCCTATTATGTGGTCATTTTTGATAATTGTTCCTAGTGCATTTACAATAATGTGAACTCTTGCATTGTTGGGTCATTGCTCTATGTGTTGCTTTGTTAAATGTGCTGATTATTTTGTTGTACATCTACTGTATTCTTTGTTTTTTGTATGTCTGGTCTGTATGCTATTGAAAAAGATACAGTAAAAATCCCCCATTTTGATTGTGATTTTGCCTATTTCTTCTTTTCACTCTGTCAAGTATATTTCAAAGCTATGTTCTGTTACCTTTCTTGAATTTTGATGTTTATATCTTTATTAAGGGTGCATCTCATTATAATCATGAAAATTCTCTCTTTCATTCAATTAGTGTTCGGTTCAGTTCAGTTCGGCCGCTAAGTTGTGTCCGACTCTTTGCGATCCCATGGACTGCAGCACCCCAGGCTGCCCTGTCCACCACCAACTCCCAGAGTTTACCCAAACTCATGTCCATTGAGTCAGTGATGTCATCCAGCAATCTCATCCTCTGTCATCCCCTTCTCCTTCTGCCCCCAATCTTTCTCAGCATCGGGGTCTTTTGAAATGAGTCAGCTCTTCACATCAGGTGGCCAAAATATTGGAGTTTCAGCTTCAACATCAGTCCTTCCAGTGAGCACTCAGGACTGATCTCCTTTAGGATGGACTGGTTGGATGTCCTTGCAGTCCAAGGGACTCTCAAGAGTCTTCTCCAACACCACAGTTCAAAAGCATCAATTCTCCATTGCTCAGTTTTCTTTACAGTCCAACTCTCACATCCACACATGACTACTAGAAAAACCATACCTTCTGACTAGATGGACATTTGTTGGCAAAGTAATGTCTCTGCTTTTTAGTATGCTGTCTAGATTGGTTATAACTTTCCTTCCAAGGAGCAAGCGTCTTTTAATTTCATGGCTGCAATCACCATCTGCAGTGATTTTGGAGCCCCCAAAATAAAGTCAGCTACTGTTTCCACTGTTTCCATATCTATTTGCCATGAAGTGATGGGACCAGATGCCGTGATTTTGTTTCCTGAATGTTGAGCTTTAAGCCAACTTTTTCACTCTCCTCTTTCACTTTCGTCAAGAGGCTCTTTAGTTCTTCACTTTCTGCCATAAGGGTGGTGTCATCTGCATATCTGAGGTTACTGATATGTCTCCCAGCAATCTTGATTCCAGCTTGTGCTTCATCCAGCCCAGCATTTCTCATGTGGTATTCTGTATTTAAGTTAAATAAGCAGGATGACAATATACAGCCTTGAGGTACTCTTTTTCCTATTTGGAACTAGTCTGTTGTTCCATGTCCAGTTCTAACTGTTGCTTTATGACATGCATACAGGTTTCTTAAGAGGCAGGCAAGGTGGTCTAGTATTCCCATCTCTTTCAGAATTTTCCACAGTTTATTGTGATCCACAGTCAAAGGCTTTGGCATAGTCAATAAAGCAGAAATAGATGTTTTCCTGGAACTCTCTTGCTTTTTCAATGATCCAACAGATGTTGGCAATTTGATCTCTGGTTCCTCTGCCTTTTCTTTCTTTTTTTTTTTTTAATCAAATAACTTTAATCAAGTTAACAGTAAGCAGTACAATTATAGGAAAAGCCCCATATTTTATACGTAAATTGCTTTTCATTGTCTTTACTTGTAAGGTGTCAAAGGTGGGACCCACTCCTGAATCTTCTTTCTAGTGGTGGAATAAGGTACGTACTGTTGTGGAGTGCCACTCAGATTGAATTTATGGTTTGTCCAAATGAATTTACGAGCAGTAGGTGGTTTTACTGTTGGAGGATCATCAGTCATACAGTGAAGTCAACGATGCCATTCAGGGGGCACCATGCTTCCATCCACATCCCAGAATGTGTTTTTGCCATTCATTTCAGTAGTATATATAACCCATCTGTGTCGGCCAAAAAACTGCTTGTTGTCTTCATAGTATTTATTTCCATATTTGTCTTCTCCCACTAATGTGCCAACCCTCACATCATTCGCCCTGAACAAGACTTGTAGATAGCCGCGGAGGCCACCGTGGCCGCTGACCTGCTGCAGCCCGCGCTTCAGGACCTGCAGCAACTCCCCCTCTGCCTTTTCTAAAACCAGCTTGAACATCAGGAAGTTCACAGTTCACGTATTGCTGAAGCCTGGCTTGGAGAATTTTGAGCATTACTTTACTAGCGTGTGAGATGAGTGCAATTGTATGGTAGTTTGAACATTCTTTGGCATTGCCTTTCTTTGGGATTGGAATGAAAACTGCCCTTTTCCAGTCCTGTGGCCACTGCTGAGTTTTCCAAATTTGCTGGCATATTGAGTGCAGCATCTTCACAGCATCATCAGGATTTGAAATAGGTCAACTGGAATTCCATCACCTCCACTAGCTTTGTTAGTAGTGATGCTTCCTAAGGCCCACTTGACTTCACATTCCAGGATGTCTGGCTCTAGGTCAGTGATCACACCATTGTGATTATCTGGGTTGTGAAGATCTTTTTTGTACAGTTCTTCTGTGTATTCTTGCCACCTCTTCTTAATATCTTCTGCTTCTGTTAGGTCCATACCCTTTCTGTCTTTTATTCATCTTTGCATGAAATGTTCCCTTGGTATCTCTAATTTTCTTGAAGAGATTTCTAGTCTTTCCCATTCTTTTGTTTTCCTCTATTTCTTTGCACTGATCACCAAGGAAGGATTTCTTATCTCTCCTTGCTATTTTTTGGAACTCTGCATTCACATGGGTATATCTTTCCTTTTCTCCTTTGCTTTTTGCTTTCCTTCTTTTCACAGCTATTTGTAAGGCCTCCTCAGACAGCCATTTTGCTTTTTTGTATTTCTTTTTCTTGGGGATGGTCTTGATTTCTGTCTCCTGTACAGTGTCACGAACCTCTGTCCATAGTTTATCAGGCACTCTGTCTATCAGATCTAGTCCCTTAAATCTACTTCTCACTTCCACCGTATAGTCATAAGGGATTTGATTTAGGTCATACCTGAATGGTCTAGTGTTTTTCCCCACTTTCTTCAATTTAAGTCTGAATTTGGCAATAAGGAGTTCATGCTCTGAGCCACAGTCAACTCCTGGTCTTGTTTTTGCTGCCTGTACAGAGCTTCTCCATCTTTGGCTGCGAAGAATGTAATCTATCTGATTTCAGTGTCGGCCATCTGGTGATGTCCCTGTGTAGAGTCTTCTCTTGTGTTGTTGGAAGAGGGTGTTTGCTATGATCAGTGTGTTTTCTTGGCAAAACTCTCTTAGCCTTTGCCCTGCTTCATTCTGTACTCCGAGGTCAACTTTGCCTGTTACTCCAGGTGTTTCTTGACTTCATACTTTTGCATTCCAGTCCCCTATAATGAAAAGGACATCTTTTTTGGGTGTTAGTTCTAAAAAGTCGCGTAGGTCTTCATAGAACCATTCAACTTCTGCTTCTTCAGCATTACTGGTTGGGGCATAGACTTGGATTACTGTGATATTGAATGGTTTGCCTTGGAAATGAACAGAGAGATCATTCTGTTGTTTTTGTGATTGCATCCAAGTACTGCATTTCAGACTCTTTTGTTGACTATGATGGTTACTCCATTTCTTCTAAGTGATTCCTGCCCATAGTAGTAGATATAATGGTCATATGAGTTAAATTCACCTATTCCAGTCCATTTTAGTTCACCGATTCCTAGAATGTTGACATTCACTGTTGCCATCTCCTGTTTGACCACTTCCAATTTTCCTTCATTCATGGACCTAAGATTCCAGGTTCCTATGCAATATTGCTCTTTACACCATTGGACCTTGCTTCTATCACCAGTCACATTCACAACTGGGTATTGTTTTTGCTTTGGCTCCCTACCTTCATTCTTTTTGGAGTTATTTCTCCACTGATCTCCAGTAACATATTGGGCACCTACTGACCTGGGGAGTTCATCTTTCAGTGTCCTATCTTTTTGCCTTTTCATACTGTTCATGGGGTTTTTCAAGGCAAGAATACTTCAGTGGTTTGCCATTCCCTTCTCCAGTGGACCACATTTTGTCAGACCTCTCCACCATGACCTGTCCATCTTGGTTGGCCCTATACAGCCTGGTTTACTTTCATTGAGTTAGACAAGGCTGTGGTCCATATGATCAGGTTGGCTAGTTTTCTGTGATTGTGGTTTCAGTCTGTCTGCCCTCTGATGCCCTCTCAGCACTACTGTCAATTAGTGTATCTTTTCCTAAAGTCTACTTTCTGGGACATTGATAAAGCTACTCCAGTTTTCTTATAGTTAGTACATTTTTTCCATCATTGTACTTTCAGCCTTTCTTTGTTTTCATAATATAAGGTTATCATTTTGCAAGTAACATTTGCATCAGTTTTGTTTTATCTTAATCCATTCACTGTAAATGCAATTACTGATATTGATGTATTGGTATCTGCCATTTGCTTTTAATTGATCCACATGCTTTATGTCCCTTTTTCTCTCCCTTTTTTCCCCCTTCCTTTAGTATTAAATAAATCTGTTATTATTTCAGATTTTCCTTTTTCCTTTTAATTTTCAGCAGCTTTACTAGGAAGTTTATGAAAACTCTTCCATTTATATTTTTAAAAAATTGTCTATCATTATACCTTCAAATATGACTTCTGTAGTTCTGTCTCTCTGTCTCTGTATCTCTTCTCCCTCTCCTACTCTTTCTTTTCCTTCTCATCTCTCATCTTTATGACTCCTCTAAATCACTGTATTCTAAGTTCTATCTAAAATTTGTTTGACTTACCCATTCACTTTTAATCCTAGATATTTTATTTTAGGTCAACAATGGTTCCATTGCTATTTTTATTTGTTTATGATTATTTGTTAATTTTTTCATCTTTTTACCTGTATATTCTCCCCTTCTCTCTTTTTGCCTAAATACACTGATTGTAGTTAAAATCCTTATGCATTTCTATCATGTGTGTCTCTGCATTCTCTTATCTCTTTTTTTCACTTTGGTCATTTGTCGTGTTATCCTAACTTGTCAAATGTCATGTCATTTTTTATTGAATGCTATAAATTATATATGAAAAAGTAAGATACTCCTGATACATTTTCTAATACCTGAAAGGATCTACCCTTTGTTTTGCTAGGCAGATGGGGGAAGGGGTGTACATCACTCAAACATCTAAATATAACCTAAAACTAGGCTGTAATAAGTGTGGGTTGCAGTTTTGGTAGTACCCGGTCCACCTGTGATTTTTCTGTCCCTGTGACAGGGGATTTCAGAGATTTCAGTTCAGAGCCTGGATTCTTTGGTAGCTCAGTACCCAAGAGAATGAGAAAGACTCTGCTTTCCAAGTCTTTTTATATAGTTCTTTAGCCTCCTGTCCTTCACAGCTTATATACTGGGCAGATATTTGAGGAGAAAATGTGTTGTGTGAGAGAGGCTCTCAAGACTCTAATTTTGTCACTCCAGCACCAGGTAACTCCCAAATTATGCTGGTTTCCTGTCACAACAATAGTCCTCTGCTTGCCCAAGACCAGATTCAGAATCATTAAATTATGCAATGAATCAGCAAATTCCCAGAGAAAAAGAAGCTATAGATCCTTGGCTAACATTGAAATAACCTCCACTCTTTAGAATTTTAGCATATTTAGTCCATGTTGTATCAACACATGTTGAATACATTTCAGTTCAGTTCAGTTCAGTCGCTCAGTAGTGTCTGACTCTTTGTGGCCCCATGAATTGCAGCACACCAGGCCTTCCTGTCCATCACCAACTCCCGGAGTTCACTCAAACTCACGTCCATCGAGTCGGTGATGCCATCCAGCCATCTCATCCTCTGTTGTCCCCTTCTCCTCCTGCCCCCAATCCCTCCCAGCATCAGAGTCTTTTCCAATGAGTCAACTCTTCGCATGAGGTGGCCAAAGTACTGGAGTTTCAGCTTTAGCGTCATTCCTTCCAAAGAAATCCCAGGGCTGATCTCCTTTAGAATGGACTGTTTGGATCTCCTTGCAGTCCAAGGGACTCTCAAGAGTCTTCTCCAACACCACATTTCAAAAGCATCAATTCTTTGGTGCTCAGCTTTCTTCATAGTCCTTCTCTCACATCCATACATGACTACTGGAAAAACCATAGCCTTGACTAGATGGACCTTTGTTGGGAAAGTAACATTTACTGTTTCTTAAAAAACATTTTTCAGCTTTTTAAGTTGTATCCAGCAAGACCCAGCAAAACACATTGGCCTGCTGTGAATTCCTCCATTCTCCATCGAAGTGGAAAATTTTAGGTTTAATTCTCTACTTCATCATTTACTTAAAGTGCAACATTGATAGACATTCTTTAACCCTTCTTTACATCACTTTTATGTATAAATGGAGAGAATAATACAGTGAGCTTGTTAATATTATTTGTTCAAGGGCTTGCATGAATGTGACCTATTTCTGCTCAGTGATAGAACTAGAAGAACTTTGCCAGTGGCTCAGCTGTAAAGAATCCACCTGCAATGCAGGAGACACTGGTTAGATCACTGGGTCAGGAAGATCCCCTGGAGGACTGCATGGCAACCCACTCCAGTATTCTTGCCTGGAGAATCCCATGGGCAGAAGAGCCTGGTGGGCTACAGTTCATAGGGTCTTAAAGAGTTGAACATGACTGAAGTGACTAAGCAAACATACACACTGTTTCCCCCTAAAGACCACATAACTCCAAAATTTGAATAACAGAGATTCTTGACACAAAGTCCAAGGAGGGATTATATTTTTTGGGAGAAGAAGCAACACTCTATGATTTCCAATGGCATCTTGCCAGTGTCAGTGTTCCCTGACATCATTTCTCATGCAAAGTTGTTCAGTCAACTCAAAGAGATCACATTCTTTGAAAGTAAGTATCCAGATCTGAAGTCTGAAGCTTAGAACCACAAATGAAATATTCTGGGGTAAACCAAGATATCACAGAATCCATTTGTTTTTCAGCTCTGAATGACTGTACCAAGGAGAAGGATTCTAATGGTAGAGGATTCATGATTGCTATCTGAGGCATCTGATAAGGCCTGACTCCACTCCCTTTACTCAACCCCTTTAACTCTTAGGTCAACGGCATCAAAATGTGTGTGCTTTAAAAGGAATCCATCCAGCTGCCAGCTCATTCCTGTGACTCTGAACTCATTTAACTGCTCTGGGTAGAGAGACTAACATTTCCTGTAAATCTTTCTCTGATGCTGTGCAGAATTCTACAGATCAGAATGTTAACTCTGATAGGACCTTGTACCACCTTCTGTCTCAGACTACTCACTAGAGTGTTTTCAACTTACTTCCTGTTTTATTTTCTTCCTATTTTTCAACCTCATTATTCTCTTGCCACTGGTATAAAAAACCAGACCCAGCTGCTGCCCCATTGCAACAACTCTGTGTCTGAACCAGCAGGGTTGGCAGCCTCAGAGGAGAGCGCCCCCTACTGCTCAGGTGGGGGTCCCAGAGGACAGAAAACCCTTCCCAACCCCTGGTATCCCATTTCTCTCTGCTCAGACAGCAGACAGATCCGCCTGGTGGATGGAGGTGGTCGCTGCTCTGGGAGAGTGGAGATCCTTGACCAGGGCTCCTGGGGCACCATCTGTGATGACAGCTGGGACCTGGAAGATGCCCGCGTGGTGTGCAAGCAGCTGGGCTGTGGAGAAGCCCTGGACGCCACTGTCTCTTCCTTCTTCGGGAGGGGATCAGGGCCCATCTGGCTGGATGAAGTGAACTGCAGAGGAGAGGAGTCCCAAGTATGGAGGTGCCCTTCCTGGGGATGGCGGCAACACAACTGCAATCATCAAGAAGATGCAGGAGTCATCTGCTCAGGTATGGTCAGTTCTTTGTCCACAGGCTGAGAAAATGAAAAGTTCCAAGAAAGCTGGTGCCTGATCAGCAAGGCAATGGGAGATAGGTGGGCTAGAGAGGACTCAGACGCCTACCCATCCTCCCTGAGTGTGCTGTGGCTATGAGTGATGAGCGTTATATACTTTGCTCTTATAAGTCTCTGCTATTCTTTTTGTCTCCAGTGGACTTACCTGACGCTAAAATAGCTTTATTCATTCTCCTAATTAAAATAAATCCTTATAATTTTTTTTCATAATTCACTTTTTGTAAGAGTGAAACATTTGCTAACTGCCACATACACGTTCTCTTTGCACAGGGAGGCTATGAGAAGGAGGGACAAGAATGAGGATGTACTTTCCTGGGTGGAGTTGTTTCTGTACAAACAATGTGAGACATTATTTTGCACTAGGCTAGTAGGACTGGAGGTTACTCTTACTATAGGAGGATATCATTTACATATATAGAGGTGACCCCTAAAGGGATATTATTTAACAAATCAGAGATTCTTATGGATTTGTGGCAGATTTCAAGTTTCCTTTGCAAATTTAGATGTAAATGTTCATAGTTCTTTGATGGTAGAACTAGAGAACTGTGAATGAAATGCTCCGAGTCATATATTCTTTCATTGTTACTAGAAAAGTCTCTCTCCCCAAGTTTTCCTTTAAGATATCTGTATAAATGCAAACTTTGGAGGAACACTTAGCCATGCACTGGCAAGTCAAAGGTGGAGATAATAAAACATGAATTTCTGTGTTTTATGATAAGAGATTATGTAGTTTATATTGGATGATTTCAGTGATATAAGAGACTTGTGTTTGGGGGCTTATTTGAGCAAGAGGACAAATGTAATTTTTGAAGACAGTGAAACAGGTTTTATAGTAGCTGGGAGGAAGGGGAATGGCAATGGGAGCTGATGAAGGCAACTGTGAGTTTCTCTGAGCAGCACTGAAGGTCCAGGTGTGGTGTGGAAGATGCTATGTGTGCTTAAGGACCCAAGATGTCTACACAGCAAGAGACCAGACAAGGATATATCTTTATTATATTTAATATCTTTACTCATTCACATCAGTTCAGTTCAGTTCAGTCTTTCAGAAGTGTCAGACTCTTTGTGACCCCATGAATTGCAGCATGCCAGGCCTCCCTGTCCATCACCAACTCCCGGAGTTCACTCAGACTCACGTCCATCGAGTCGGTGATGCCATCCAGCCATCTCATCCTCTGTCGTCCCCTTCTCCTCCTGCCCCCAATCCCTCCCAGCATCAGAGTCTTTTCCAATGAGTCAACTCTTCGCATGAGGTGGCCAAAGTACTGGAGCTTCAGCTTTAGCCTCATTCCTTCCAAAGAAATCCCAGGGCTGATCTCCTTTAGAATGGACTGTTTGGATCTCCTTGCAGTCCAAGGGACTCTCAAGAGTCTTCTCCAACACCACAGTTCAAAAGCATCAATTCTTCAGCTCTCAGCTTTCTTCATAGTCCTTCTCTCACATCCATACATGACCGTAGGTAAAACCATAGCCTTGACTAGATGGACCTTTGTTGGCAAAGTAATGTCTCTGCTTTTGAATATGCTATCTAGGTTGGTTCTAACTTTCCTTCCAAGGAGTAAGCATCTTTTAATTTCATGGCTGCAGTCACCATCTACAGCGATTTTGGAGCCCCCCAAAATAAAGTCTGACACTGTTTCCACTGTTTCCCCATCTATTTCCCATGAAGTGATGGGACCAGATGCCATGATCTTCGTTTTCTGAGTGTTGAGCTTTAAGCCAACTTTTTCACTCTCCTCTTTCACTTTCATCAAGATGCTTTTTAGTTCCTCTTCACTTTCTGCCATAAGGGTGGTGTCATCTGCATATCTGAGGTTACTGATATTTCTCCCAGTAATCTTGAGTCCAGCTTGTGCTTCTTCCAGCCCAGCATTTCTCGTGATGTACTCTGCATATAAGTTAAATAAGCAGGGTGACAATATACAGCCTTGATGTACTCCTTTTCTTATTCAGCCTTCTATTTAATAATTTTCTTGGAATTTTCACACACTTACTCTTCTATGTAAATTTTAAAATCAAGTAGAAAATAAAACAGAAGTAAGATATCTCAGAAGTCTCTATCTTAATATGTTCTAAGACTTTACTGATTATCCAGCACCTATTTGAAAATGTAACTTTTATCAGGGTATATAATACAGAACACAAGAAATACTTCTCTCTTTGTCTTTCTAAATTTGTAATCTCATGGAATTTATATAATATCAACAACCTCAGATATGCAAATGACATCACCTCAAATGGTAGAAAATGAAGAGGAACTAAAGAGCCTCTTGATGAAAGTGAAAGAGGAGAGTGAAAAAGCTGACTTGAAACTCAGCATTCAGAAAACTAAGATCATGGCATCCTGTCCCATCACTTCATGGCAAACAGACGGGGAAAAAATGGAAACTGTGTCAGACTTCATTTTCTTGGGCTCCAAAATCACTGTGGACAATGACTGCAATCATGAAATTAAAAGATGCTTGCTTCTTAGAAGAAAAGCTGACAAACCTAGACAGTATATTAAAAAACAGAGACATTACTTTGAGACAAAGGTCCAACTAGTCAAAGCTATGGTTTTTTCAATAGTCACGGATGGATGTGAGAGTTGGACCATAAAGAAGGCTGAACACTGAAAAACTAATGTGTTTGAACTGTGGTGTTGGACAAGACTCTTGAGAGTCCCTTGCACTGTAAGGAGATCAAACCACTCAATCCTAAATGAAATCAACCCTGAATATTCACTGAAAGGACTGATGCTGAAGCTGAAGCTCCAATACTTTGGCCGCCTGATATGAAGAGCTGATTCACTGGAAAAGACCCTGATGCTGGGAAAGATTGGAGGCTGGTGGAGAAGGGGACGACAGAAGATGAGATAGTTAGATGGCATCACCGACTCGATGGTCATGAGTGTGAGCAAAGTCAGGGAGATAGTGAAGGACAGGGAAGCCTGTCATTCTTCAGTCCATGGGGTAGCAAAGAGTCAGACACGACTGAGTGGCTGAGCAACAACAACAACAACAACAAACAGTTAATTAAAAAGGGTTTATCTAGGATGTGTATCCTGTGACCAAACTCCCAGCCAGAATAGATTAGGGGTCCTAACTTAGGCCTCTCTGGGGAGATGGAAATGGATTAACAATAAGGGGCAAGCAGATCATCCTCTGTCTCATCATTCATTCTTGTATGAGTGGCCAAGCTAATCCTACAATTCTTTAATTTCTGCAGTGAATTTTCTGTTCTCTCCTGCTCTCTATGCTGCTGCTGCTGCTGCTAAGATGCTTCAGTCATCTCTGACTCTGTGCGACCCCATAGACAGCAGCCCACCAGGCTCTGCTGTCCCTGGGATTGTCCAGGCAAGCACACTGGAGTGGGTTGCCATTGCCTTCTCCACCTGCTCTCTATAGTCGATTTTTATTCTATTACATCATTCTTTTTGGGACTTCAAAGTTCACAAATGTATGCAATCAGAGTCCTTCACCAGAACAAATTCCACCATGTACATAAATAATTATGAGCACACTCAGAAACCAGGAAAATTATTTAAAAAGTTGTTCTTTATGATGTGCAGGTTTTTTTCCTATTGGATTACCTTTTCTCTATCCAAAATATGGTCTCTGAAGGATGAAATCATTATCATCAGTCTTTTTTTGGTCTCTCTCTCTCATACTCCATCCACTCCCCATTTAACCTGCCACTCACTCCACCTCACTCCCTACAGAAGTTCTTTCCTTTTGGAGTCTCCTTTCCATCTATTTGCAGCTCTTAAGCTTGTTTTTTCTTTTCTGCATTGGGAGAAATCAGAAAGGGTAGCAGGGTTATGTGGCAAATGGGAGGAGCACAGGGGATAGAAAGTGTTAAAATCTTGTTGAACAAATCTTTTTTCCCCAAAATGTTTTTATGTTTCATTCTTATTGAGGCGTTTGCAATTTAGAAATCTCTAAAGTATATATTAAAAGACACTTACTCCTTGGAAGGAAAGTAACCTTCCTAGACAGCAACCTAGTAACCAACCTAGACAGCATATTAAAAAGCAGAGATATTACTTTGCCAACAAAAGTCCATCTAGTCAAGGCTATGGTTTTTCCAGTGGTCATGTATGGATGTAAGAGTTGGATTGTGAAGAAAGCTGAGCACTGAAAAATTGATGCTTTTGAACTGTGGTGCTGGAGAAGACTCTTGTGAGTCCCTTGGACTGCAAGGAGATCCAACCAGTCCATTCTAAAGGAGACCAGTCCCGGGTGTTCATTGGAAGGACTGATGCTGAGGCTGAAACTCCAATACTTTGGCCACCTCATGCGAAGAGCTGACTCATTGGAAAAGACCCTAATTCTGGGAGGGAATGGGGGCAGGAGGAGAAGGGGACGACAGAGAATGAGATGGCTGGATGGCATCACTGACTCGATGCACACGAGTTTGGGTGAAGTCCTGGAGTTGGTGATGGACAGGGAGGCCTGGCGTGTGCAATTCATGGGGTCACAAAGAGTCGGACACGACTGAGGGACTGAACTGAGCTAAACTGAACTGAAAGTATATATGGCTTTGTTGCTGTCTGCTCTCTTCCTCTCATTCTCCTTTTTTATAGCTTGCTGGCTTCTTATCTCAGAAATCCAAATAGGAAAGGCATATGCAGTTAGCATATAGATAAGGTTAGAATACATTAAATTATCATTACTCTTTCACATTTGCTGAGAATCTCATGTCTAGTATGAAGTAATCAACTAACTCAATTGTCTTGCATAATCCCACTGAGACCTCACTTTCTCCCAGGTGTCTTGATAAATCCTAGGTTTTTAAGAAATATGGCTAGGACAATTCCCTCCCTCTCCTATGACTCTCTGAGCTTTTGTCATTTCTAAACTTACCTGTGGACAACTTCTTTCACAATTAGATTATAATACCTGCACTCAGATCCAGCGTGTGTGAAATTCCCTGTCCTCAGTGACTTGAATATTGACTCTGAGAAAACTGGCCAGAATTTTAGCCCCAGAAATCTCAGGATGGTCCTCTAAACTTCTAAACTTCTCTGGCTCTTAGGCCCCTAAGCTCTTGAACCCCATGGACCTTTTTCACTCTCACTTCAGCTCTGCACACATGTTTGAATGTCTACCACTGTGTGGTTTCTTTGGGCACTGTAGTTTCCATGCCCCAGATAGGAATTAACATTCCTAACCAATATATATTCTCGGGATTCAGCCATTCCAAACTGATCCTTCAATCCTTCTGGATATCTCTTCAGAAACTTGCTCATGAAAATGCAGTTTGACAAGGACAGTCAAATTATCTTTTCTTATCCCCTCTTATTCCACTGTTGGAAAGAAAAGCTTTCACACCATCTCACGCCTGTGAATGTTGTTTCCAATTGTCAAGCCAGGTTAATGAACACTCACCGGGTTTGTTGTTCTTTGTTTCTCTTAGGATTTGTGCGTCTGGCTGGAGGAGATGGACCCTGCTCAGGGCGAGTAGAAGTGCATTCTGGAGAAGCCTGGACCCCAGTGTCTGATGGAAACTTCACACTCCTCACTGCCCAGGTCATCTGTGCAGAGCTGGGATGTGGCAAGGCTGTGTCTGTCCTGGGACACATGCCATTCAGAGAGTCCAATGGCCAGGTCTGGGCTGAAGAGTTCAGGTGTGATGGGGGGGAGCCTGAGCTCTGGTCCTGCCCCAGAGTGCCCTGTCCAGGAGGCACATGTCTCCACAGTGGAGCTGCTCAGGTTGTCTGTTCAGGTGAGATGCACATCAGGACTTAACCTCCGTGTATACTCAGTTCAAGCTAAAAAAGAAATCAGATTTTACTGAAATCCTGTCGTTTTCTCTCAGTGTACACAGAAGTCCAGCTTATGAAAAACGGCACCTCTCAATGTGAGGGGCAGGTGGAGATGAAGATTTCTGGACGATGGAGAGCGCTCTGTGCCTCCCACTGGAGTCTGGCCAATGCCAATGTTGTCTGTCGTCAGCTCGGCTGTGGAGTCGCCATCTCCACCCCCAGAGGACCACACTTGGTGGAAGGAGGTGATCAGATCTCAACAGCCCAATTTCACTGCTCAGGGGCTGAGTCCTTCCTGTGGAGTTGTCCTGTGACTGCCTTGGGTGGGCCTGACTGTTCCCATGGCAACACAGCCTCTGTGATCTGCTCAGGTAAGAGAGGGAAGGGCTACTATACTTAGGATTCTCATGGAGTGAAATTTCCCCAAAGCAGAGAGTAAGGGAAAACAGGCTTAAAAAGGAAGATATTCTGTAGTGAAATTATTGAACTCAGGTTTCAACTGCTCATTACTCAAGAATCCAATACTGAGACACAAGCGTGGGATAAAATTAAAGATAGCTTTGTTGAGGAAACCAGCAGTTCTGGGGAGACAGAGGACTAATGTACCAAAGAACTAGCTCCCCCTTGCTGATCAGGGACAAGACTTTTTAAATGGGAATTTCAGGAGTGCACAGGTGGAGGTAGGGGACAGGTTACCTGCAGAAGAGTACAGCTAGCCCCGACAATCATCTTGAAATAGGTCTGATCAGTGTCACCTTTATTGTTTTGAAATACAGTTAATCATCAGTTCTAGTGTTGGTCTGTTCCCATTTCCTTGAGGCCAATTCTTAGAATTGTGCAAGATGAAGAAGATTATGGGCTTCCCTGTTGACTCAGATGGTAAAGAATCTGCTTGCAATGCAAGAGACTCAGGTTTGATCCCTGGGTTGGGAAGATCCCCTGGAGAAGGAAATGGCACCCCACTAGTCTGGTCATCATGTAATTTACTTCTACCACCTGGTTGGGATTTCAGCATCTGCAAAACAGCTCAAAGGATATGGCTCAGAATGTTAGCTATAGCCCATGAGGAGGCACTAAAAATACTTGACTTTGTTTAGGGTTAAACTATTATTATTTTATCCGATTTGACTGTTTTCCTTTGTTTCTGAAAAATTTTCATTTCTGTGATTAAATTTATTCTTTGGCTAAGGCTTTTCTACAGACAGAAGCAGGTGCAGGACATGAGGGGGGTCTGTCCTGAGAAGGCTCCGTAAGGTCCTGCTCCATAACCTTCTCATTGTTCACTCATTTTTTCAGGCGAAAGAAGTGCTAAGAAATGCTAAGAAGTGCTATGTCAGGGAAAGAAATGCTTAGATGAATAATATTTTTATGAAACATTATTATTTAAGGATAATAATAGAGAACAAAGTACAAACAGTAAGTGTATGCCTAGGTCATGTTCCCAACCCAGATCCACAAAGAGAACATTCGCAGCACCACAGAATCACTATTGCCTCCCAAGAGCTGTGTCCTCCTCTCCAGGGAAGACTGCTTACCTACGACTTGTACTGCCATAGAATATTTTTTCAGTTTTTGAACTTTATGTATAACCATATAGAATATTTTATTTCGTGTCTAATTTCCCACTCATGATGTTGTTTATGGCAACATTGCATTCAATTTTATTACTATAGAGTAGTCCTTTGAATGATCACATGAGCATGCGTTGATCCATTCAACCAGTGGCAGAGATTTCAGTTTGTTGCCAGGTTTTGACTATTACAAATACAGTGGTGCAAATTACCATGACAATGACTTTTGGCATAAATATTTATTATGTTTTTTTGTGTGTAATTCTGTTTTATATTTTTATTTTCTTAATGGTATGGTGTACTTTAATGAGCCAAGTTACTCATCTTAAGTTAATTCATTCACCTTTTTTACTGTACATGTAGTGCTCCTTCAGTCAGTCAGTTCAGTTCAGTCACTCAGTCATGTCCGACTCTTTGCAATCCCATGGACTGCAGCACATCAACCTTCCCTGTCCTTCATCATCTCCCACAGCTTGCTCAAGCTCATATCCATTGAATTGGTGATACCACCCAATCATGTCATCCTCTGTCATCTCCTTCTCCTGCCTTCAGAATTTTTCTGCATCAGGGTCTTTTCCATTGATTCAGTTCTTCCCATCATGTGGCCAAAGTATTAGAGCTTCATCTTCAGCATCAGTCCTTCCAATGAATATTCAGCACTGATTTCCTTTAGGATTGACTGGTTTAATATCCTTGAAGTCCAAGGGACTCTCAAAAGTCTTCTCCAACACCACAGTTCACAAGCATCAATTCTTCAGTGCTCAGCTTTCTTTATGGTCCAGCTCTCACATCCATACATGACCACTGGAAAAACTACAGCTTTGTTGGACCTTTGTCGGCAAAGTAACATCTCTGCTGTTTAATATGCTATCTAGGTTTGTCATAGCTTTTCTTCAAGGAGCAAGCATCTTTTAATTTCATGGCTGCAGTCACAATTTGCAGTGATTTTGGAGTCCAAGAAAATAAAGTCTGTCACTGTTTTCATTGTTTTCCCATCTATTTGCCATGAAGTGATGGGACCAGATGCCATGATCTTCCTTTTCTGAACGTTAAGTTTTAAGCCAACATTTTCACTCACCTCTTTCGCCTCCATCAAGAGGCTCTTTAGTTCCTCTTCACTTTCTGCCATAAGGGTGGTGTCATCTGCATATCTGAGGTTATTCATATGTCTCCCAGCAATCTTGACTCCAGCTTGTGCTTCATCCATCCCGGCATTTCGCATGACGTGTTCTGCATAGAAGTTAAATAATCAGGGTGACAATATACAGGCTTGATGTACTCCTGTCTCAGCTTTGAACAAGTCCCTTGTTCCAGTCCATAGAGCTCCTTATATCCTCCTAGAAAGAACTTTGTCTACTCCAAAATCACAAAAATATTCTCTGAGAGTATCTCACAGAAGTGTAATTACTTTTCTTTTGCATGTAATTATACAGAGCTTCTAGGATTGATAACTGTGTAGGATAAGGGTCAAGTGTCATGTTTTCACATTGGCATCCAGTTGACTCAGAATCTTTTTCTGGAAAGACTATTCCTTACTTCAGTGCCACCTTTGTGATAAACCAAAGGCACATATGTCTGAACACTTCTTTTAGACTATCTCTTCTGTTCCACTGTATCATTTGTCTATCCTTCCACCTGTACCACATTTTCTTAATTATTGTAATTTTATAGTAAATCTTGAACCTTCCCTGGTGGCTCAGATGGTAAAGAATCCGTCTGCAAGGCGGGAGACCTGGGTTTGATCTCTGGGTTGGGAAGATCCCCTGGAGAAGTGCATGGCAACCCACTCCAGTATTCTTGCCTGGAGAGTCCCCATGGAGAGAGGAGCTTGGCGGGCTGTAGTTCATTGGGTCACAAAGAATTGGAAATGACTGAGTGACTAAGCACACATAGTAAGTCTGGGTAACTTTATTTATTTATTTTTTAGGATTGTTGGATTTTATGTATTTATTTTTAAAATATAAATTTATTTATTTTAATTAGAGGTTAATTACTTTACAAGATTGTATTGGTTTTGCCATACATCAACATGAATCCACCACAGGTATACACGTGTTCCCAATCCTGAACCCCCCTTCCTCCTCCCTCCCCGTACTATCCCTCTGGGTCATCTCAGTGCACCAGTTGTTGCTGTTCTTCCTAACTGCCTTGGTCATTCTTGGTTTTTGTATTTTGTATACATTTTTGAGCTGAGGCTCCAATACTTTGCCACCTGATGTGAAGAGCTGACTCATTAGAAAAGACCCTGATGCTTGGAAAGATTGAAGGCAGGAGGAGAAGGGGACAACAGAAGATGAGATAGTTGGATGGCATCACTGACTCAATGGACATGAGTTTGGGTAAACTCTGGGAGTTGGTGATGGACAGGGAAGCCTGGCGTGCTGCAGCCCATGGGGTTGCAAAGAGTCAGACATGACTGAGTGACTGAACAACAACATAAATTTTGAATCATCTTGTCATGTTTCACACACACAAAAGCATCAGGGAATTTTATTGAGGTTAGCTTTAATCTGTATATAAATTTGAGAATGGTTTATTTTGACAACATTGAGTCTCCCAATTCATTGGCAAAATATATCCCTTCATTCAGTTTGGTCTTGAATTTCTCTCCGATGTTTTGCACATCTTTACCTAGGTTTCCTCCTAGGCATTTTATGGGTTTGATGTTACTAGTATTTACTTTGGTGAAGGTTTTCTAGGAGTGAATTCTCTCTGAACATTATCTGGATTCCCCAAATGTTAGGTTAGTATTTTGCTTTAATCCTTCTTTCTTTCTTTCTTTTCTCTCCCTCTCTCTCTCACTCTAGTTTTCTCTGTCTTGCTCTAGCTTTCCCTCTTTCTCCTGCTTTGTCCCTCTCCTGCCCCATTTTCCCCCTGAGTATGTACAATCTTTCTGGATTAAGTTGCAGATAGGATGCTCCTTTATCCCTCCCCAGGGAATTTCCTTACATAACCACAGTTCAATCAAACCTTTAGAGATATCAGCCCCAGATAACATCTAAGTGCAACCACATGAGAGACCCCAAAGATAGAACTGCCAAGTTGAGTCTTTCCCAAATTACTGACCAGGAAATTATGATCAAAATTAAAAAAAAAATTCCCTCAACTGCTAAGTTTGGGGGGAAACTTTGTTATACAGTATTGTTAACCAGGCACTTACCATGTAACCAGCTTTTCTATATAGAGGAATATTTATCCTCTCATCTTCCATTTTACTATTTCTACTTTATATTGATCTAATGTGCTGATAGATTCATTCTCTAGTTCTTAATTTCAGCTGTTAACTTTTTCAGCTGTCGAATTTTCGTCTTTTTGTTATCATTTCTCTGCCAAGACACACATCTTGTTAATTTTTTGTGCAATTTAATCATGGCTATTTAAATTCTCTGTCAGACTATAAAACTCTTAGAGGAAAACATAGGCAGAAGATTCTTTGACGTAAATTGCAACAAGATCTTTTTTGACCAACCTTCTAGAGTGAAGAAAATAAAAACAAAAATAAACAAATAGGACCCGATTAAACTTAAAAGGTTTTGCATAGCAAAGGAAACCATAAACAGAACAAAAAGACAACTGTCAGAATGGGAGAAAATATTTGCAACTAAAATGAAACAACTAACAAGCGACCGATCTTCAAAATGCACAAACAACTCAATATCAACAAACCAAACAACCCAATTGAAAAATGGGAAAAATACCTAAACAGACGTTTCTCCAGACATACAGATGGCTAACGAATACATGAAAAGATGTTCAATATCACTAATTACTAGAGAGATGCAAAACTGCAGTCAGGTATTACTTCACACCAGTCAGAATGTCTACCGTTAAATCTACAAACAATAAATGCTGGAGAGAATGTGCAGAAAAGGGAATCCTCCTACACATGGCTATGTAAATTGGCACAACTACTATGGAGAACAGTCTGGGGGTTCCTCAAAAAACTGAAAATAGAATTATCATATGACTCAGCAATCCCACTCCTGGGCACATACCTGGAGAGAATCATCATTCAAAAAGACACATTCATCCTAATGTTCACTGCAGCACTATTTACAACAGCCAGGACACAGAAGCAACCTAAATGTCCCTCACAGGAGGAATGGATAGAGAAGATGTTGTGCATATATAAAATGGATTATTACTCAGCCATAAAAGAATAAAGTTGTGAAATTTGCAGAGACATGGATAGACCGAGAGATTGTTATGTTCGGTTTAGTTCAGTTCAGTTGCTCGTCATGTCTGATTGTTTACGACCCCATTGACTGTAGCACAAGAAGGCTCCCTGTCCATCACCAACTCCCGGAGATTACTCAAACTCATGTTGTATGACGCCATGTTGGTGATGCCATGTTGGTGATGCCAACCATCTCATCCTCTGTCGTCCCTTTCTCTTCTCACCTTCAATCTTTCCCAGCATCAGGGTCTTTTTAAATGAGTCAGTTCTTCACATCAGGTGGCCAAAGTACTGGAGCTTCAGCTTCAGCATCAGTCCTTCCAATGAACATTCAGGACTGATTTCCTTTAGGATGGACTGGTTGGATCTCCTTGCAGTCCAAGGGACTCTCAAGAGTCTTCTCCAACACCACAGTTCAAAAGCATCAATTCTTTGGTGCTCAGCTTTCTTTATAGTCCAACTCTCATATCCATACATGATTACTGGAAAAACCATAGCCTTGACTACTAGGACCTTTGTTGGCAAAGTTATGTCTCTGCTTTTTAAAATGTTGTCTAGGTTGGTCATAACTTTTCTTCCAAGGAGTAAGCGTCTTTTAATTTCATGACTGCAGTCACCATCTACAGCGATTTTGGAGCTCAAAAAAATAAAGTCAGCCACTGTTTCCACTGTTTCCCCATCTCTTTGCCATGAAGTGATGGGACTGGATGCCATGATCTTTGTTTTCTGAATGTTGAGCTTTAAGCCAACTTTTTCACTCTCCTCTTTCACTTTCACCAAGAGGCTCTTTAGTTCCTCTTCACTTTCTGCTATAAGAGTGGTGTCATCTCCATATCTGAGGTTATTGATATTTCTCCCAGAAATCTTGATTCCAGGTTGTGCTTCATCTAGCCCAGCATTTCTCATAATGTACTCTGCATATAAGTTAAATAAGCCGGGTGAAATATACAGCCTTGACCTACTCCTTTTCCTGTTTGGAACCAGTCTGTTGTTCCATGTCCAGTTCTAACTGTTGCTTCCTGACCTGCATACAGGTTTCTCAAGAGGCAGGTCAGGTGGTCTGGTATTCCCATCTCTCTTAGAATTTTCCACAGTTTATTGTAATGCACACAGTCAAAGCCTATGGCATAGTCAATAAAGCAGAAATAGATGTTTTTCTGGAACTCTCTTGCTTTTTCAATGATCCAGCGGATGTTGGCAATTTGATCTCTGGTTCCTCTGCCTTTTCTAAAACCTGCTTGAACATCTGGAAGTTCACGGTTCATGTGATGTTGAAGCCTGGCTTGGATAATTTTGAGCATTACTTTGCTAGTGAGATGAGTGCAATTGTGTGGTAGTTTGAGCATTCTTTGGCATTGTCTTTCTTTGGGACTGGAATGAAAACTGCCCTTTTCCAGTCCTGTGGCCACTGCTGAGTTTTCCAAATTTTCTGGCATATTGCATCAGCACTTGCACAGCATCATATTTTAGGATTTGAAATAGGATTGTTATGTAGAATGAAGTAAATCATAAAGAGAAAAACAAATACTGTATAACATCACTTATATGTGGAATCTAGAAAAATGGTAGAGATGAACTTACTGCAAAGCAGAAATAAAGACACACCAACATAGAGAACATCATATGGATACTAAGAGGGGAAATGAAGAGTGGGATGAATTGGGACATTGAGATTGACATGTATGACATATAGACACTATTGATGTGCTGTGCTGTGTGCTTAGTCATATCTGACTCTTTGCAACCCCATGGACTGTAGCCCGC
This sequence comes from Bos javanicus, assembly GCF_032452875.1. Taxonomy (NCBI): domain Eukaryota; kingdom Metazoa; phylum Chordata; class Mammalia; order Artiodactyla; family Bovidae; genus Bos; species Bos javanicus. The sequence goes on along the minus strand of NC_083872.1, from coordinate 103,380,271 downwards.
CAGGCTCCTCTGTCCATGGGGATTCTCCAGGAATGAATTGTGGAGTGGGTTGCCATGCCCTCCTTCAGGGGATCTTCCCAACCCAAGGATCAAACACAGGTCTCTTGCATTGCAGGCGGATTCTTTACTGCTTCAGCCATCAGACTCAGAAGCCCTACACTATTGATACTAAGTATAAAATAGATATTGCCTGAAGAATCACGTAGACATGGAGCCTGATGGGCTACAATCCATAGTATCACAGAGTCAGATACGACTGAAGTGACTTAGCATGCACGCACACATAAACTTTGCCAACAAAGGTCTACCTAGTCAAGGCTATGGTTTTTCCAGTGGTCATGTATGGATGTGAGAGTTGGACTATAGAGAAAGCTGAGCACCAAAGAATTGATGCTTTTGAACTGTGGTGTTGGAGAAGACGCTTGAGAGTCCCTTGGACTGCAAAGAGATCCAACCAGTCCATCCTAAAGGAAATCAGTCCTGAATGTTCATTGGAAGGACTGATGTTGAAGCTGAAGCTCCAATACTTTGGCCACCTGATGTGAAGAGCTGACTCATTGGAAAAGACACTGATGCTGGGAAGGATTGAGGGCAGGAGGAGAAGGGGACGACAGAGGATGAGATGGTTGGATGGCATCATCGACTTAATGGACATGGGTTTGGGTGAACTCTGGGAGTTGGTGATGGACAGGGAGGCCTGGCGTGCTGCGGTTCATGGGGTCACAAACAGTCGGACACTACTGAGCGACTGAACTGAACACATAAGATAGATAAATAATAACCTATTTTATAGCACAGTGAACTCTACTCAGTGCTCTGTGGTGATGTAAATAGGAAGTAAATCCAAGAAAGAGGGGATATATATACATACATATATATATATGTATATATATATGTATATTTCATTGTTGTTTGGTCGCTGAGTTGTGTCTGACTCTTTTGTGACCTCATGGACTGTAGCCTGCGACACTTCTTTGTCCATAGGATTTCCCAGGCAAGAATACTGGAGTGGGTTGCCATTTCTTTCTCCAGAGGATCTTCCCAACCAGGGATGGAACCCAGTCTCCTATTTGGCAGGCAGATATTTTTACCACTGAATCACCTAGGAAACCCTTACATGTATATATAATGTATTAAATTTGCTGTACAGCAGAAGCTACCACAACGTTGTAAGGCAATTATGCTCAAATAAAAATTAATAAAAATAAATAAACTCTCTGTCAGGTAACTCTAAGAGCCAAATACCCTGGGAAATTTTTTAAATGTTTCTTTTTCCTCTTGTTTTCCATGAGATCTCTTTTATATGTGTTTTTAAAATCAGAAACATTTTAGATAAAAAATTGTACAAAGCCTTCAGAATGGATTTTGTTTTGCTTCTTCTATTTAGGGGTAGATTAAGGATAGAGCAACTTATTTAACTCATTCTTAGGGCAAAGCTTGGCTTAAAACAGGAATCGTGGCATTGTCACGACCAGGGCTGTTCATAAGGAAAGGGAACACTAAGATTATGGTAACTTTACTGGTATGTTACAGCTTTCATCTCAGCTCCATCACTAGGTCATTATTATTATTTTATTTTGAACTTTTTACTTTGTATTGGGTTTAACCGATTAACAATGTTGTCACAGTTTCAGGTGAACAGGCAGGGACTCAGCCATACATATACATGTATCCATTTCCCGCCAAAGTCCCCTCCCCTCCTAAAAATTATTTTGCTTAACTGAGTTTCCTGTTCTTCAACCTTCCCAACCTTCTAATCATTGCTCTTTTTTCAGGAAACCACACCCAGGTGCTGCCCCAGTGCAACGACTTCCTGTCTCAACCTGCAGGCTCTGCGGCCTCAGAGGAGAGTTCTCCCTACTGCTCAGGTGAGGGTCCCACAGAACAGAAGACCCTTTTCATTCCCCAGGTCAACGCCCCATTGTCCCATTTCTCTCTCCTCAGACAGCAGGCAGCTCCGCCTGGTGGACGGGGGCGGTCCCTGCGCCGGGAGAGTGGAGATCCTTGACCAGGGCTCCTGGGGCACCATCTGTGATGACGGCTGGGACCTGGACGATGCCCGTGTGGTGTGCAGGCAGCTGGGCTGTGGAGAAGCCCTCAATGCCACGGGGTCTGCTCACTTCGGGGCAGGATCAGGGCCCATCTGGCTGGACGACCTGAACTGCACAGGAAAGGAGTCCCACGTGTGGAGGTGCCCTTCCCGGGGCTGGGGGCGGCACGACTGCAGACACAAGGAGGACGCCGGGGTCATCTGCTCAGGTCAGCACTCCACACTGTCCACAGGCAGGGTGAGGGGAGGGCCCAGGAGGACGGGGGTCTGAACCCTGAGGGAGAGATGCTGAAAGGACCAGAGAAGGAGGCTTCCTCCCATGGAGCCTGTCTTTCCAGCAGACATGAAGACGAGGTGCCTTCACTGCCTCGTGCAGCATTTGAGATTCTGGTCGTTTCTCCTCAGTAGTGTTTGCTGGCATAGCCTTTTCTCAGTTTTCCTTGAAATCAGGGCTCACTCTTCTGGTACATATGGTAGAGAAGTCTTAAAGCCAAGGTGCTAGTTTTTTTCCTTTGTAAAAAATTACCACATAGTTAATGGTTTAAAACAACACATTTACTTCCTTACACTTCTGTAGCTTAGATGTCCAGCAGGAATCTCACAGGATGGGGATCAAGGTTTCAGTAGAGTCACATCACCTCTCAGCCTCTGGGAAAGAATCTGTTTCTTGTCTTTTCAAGCTTCTAAAAACTGCCTGCCTGCCTTCGTTCATAACCCTCTTCTGTTCATCATCAGACCAGCAATGCTTCACCTCTCTAACTGTTATACCTAATCACATCTCCCTCTAACCAGAACGAGGAAAAGTATTCCACTCTAAAGGATAGTGAGTCTAAGATTGGGATTAGACTGTGCTCAGGTGGTTAATCCATCATATTTCAGGGTAATCTCAAGGTCCTTACCTTAATCACATCTGTAAAGTCCCCTTTGCCAGATAAGGAAACAGTCACAGGTCCATTAGTCTATCTGCCTCCACACTGTCCACATCACACCCCTTTCATACACTCTTTTAGATGTTTTGTCAGGAAGCAGGAGTCAGCTCCCTCTCCCTGCAGGTGTCCCGGTTGGTCTTCCTCAGTTTATATTCACTACATCATGGTGGTAGAAATATTTAGAAAGACAGACACAGATGGACAAAGTCAGATAAAAAGGAGACAGGTTTGACTCTGGTCATCTAGTGGATTTGCTTCCTCAGCTGGGTCAGAGATGAGTGTTCACAAGTTTGGGGAGAGAGGAAAACCCAGAGCTCTGAGTGGGTTTCTCACTGTGTCCTGTCTCCTCCCTTTCAATCTCAGAGTTCCTGGCCCTCAGGATGGTGAGCGAGGACCAGCAGTGTGCTGGGTGGCTGGAGGTTTTCTACAACGGGACCTGGGGCAGTGTCTGCCACAGCCCCATGGAAGATATCACTGTGTCCGTGATCTGCAGACAGCTTGGATGTGGGGACAGTGGAAGTCTCAACACCTCTGTTGGTCTCAGGGAAGGTTCTAGACCCCGGTGGGTAGATTTAATTCAGTGTCGGAAAATGGATACCTCTCTCTGGCAGTGTCCTTCTGGCCCATGGAAATACAGTTCATGCTCTCCAAAGGAGGAAGCCTACATCTCATGTGAAGGTGACTTATGTCTATTTCTGTGTCTTTCCCAACCCTGTAGGATGTTGTTAGTGAGATTTGATATTTTAAAATCTAAGTGATGGATTTAAGTTGAGTTTATAAAATGAAGTTTGGATGGAGCTTATTTAATCTACATGTTCCAAACTTGATTTATTAAAAATTTTTAATTGATGTAATTGATACAGCATTAAATTTTTTGCTGTGTGCAACATAATGCTTGTATGTTTGTGTGTATTGATAAATGATCACTACAGTAAGTCTAGTTATATCTATATATATGAATCCATATATATAGATCCATATATATAGTTAAAAAATTTTCTTACATGGTGAGAATGTTTAGGATGTATTTTCTTGCCATCTTTCAAATAGACAATACAGTATTCCCTATAGTCACCATGCTGTATGTTATATCTCTTCACCTATTAATTTTATAATTCAAATTTATACCTTTTATTACCTTTGCCCATACCAAATCCCCCACCTCTGGCAGCCACCAACTAGTCAGCATCTCTGAACTTGTTTTTGTTTTAATATTACACATATAATGAGATTATATGGTATTTTTCTTTCTCTGACTGATTTGTTTTACTTAGCATAATGCCATTGAGGTCCATCCATGTTGTTGAAACTGGCAAGATTTTCTTCTTTTTTATGGGTGGATATAAATCTATATTACATTTTATTTATCCATTCATCAGTGAAGACTTACATTGTTTGTCTCATATATATTGCTATAAAATACTAAAAGGTAATACTGTTAAAGTGCTGCAGTCAATACTTCAGCAAATTTGGAAGATTCATCACTGGCCACAGGACTGGAGAAGGTCAGTTTTCATTTCAATCTCAAAGAAGGGCAATGTCAACGAATGGTCAAACTACCTCACAACTGTGCTCATTTCACAGACTAGCAAGGTTATGCTCAAAATCTTTCAAGCTAGGCTTCAGCAGTAAGTGAACTGAGAACTTCCAAGATGTACAAGCTGGGTTTAGAAAAGGCAGAGAAACCAGAGATCAAACTGCCAACATTTGTTGGATCATAGAGTAAGCCAGAGAATTCCAGAAAAACATCTGCTTCATTGACTACATAAAACCTTTGACCATGTGGATCACAATGAACTGTGGAAAATTCTTAAAGAGATGAAAATACCAGGGCACCATACCTGCCTCCTGAGAAACCTGTATGCAGATCAAAAAGCAGCAGTTGGAACCGGACATGAAACAACCGACTGGTTCCAAATTGGGAAAAGAGTTCGTCAAGGCTGTATATTGTCACCCTGTTTATTTAACTTATATACAGAGAACATCATAGACATCAAAGGAAATGCCAGGCTGGATGAATCACAAGCTGGAATCAAGATTGCTGTGAGAAATATCAACAACCTCAGATACACAGATGATACCACTCTAATGGCAGAAAGTGAAGAGGAACTAAAGAGCCTCTCATTGAGGGTGAAAGAGGAGAGTGAAAAAGCTGGCTTACAGCTCAACATTCTAAAACCTAAGATCATCAGCACTTCATGGCAAATAAAAGGGGAGAAAGTGGAAACACTGACAGATTTTCTTTCTTGGACTCCCAAATCATTGCTGACCGTGACTACAGCCATGGATTAAAAGAGGCTTGCTGCTCTGTGACAAACCTAGACAGAGTATTAAAAAGCAGAGACATCACTTTGCTGACAAAGGTCCATATGGTCAAAGCTATATTTTTTCCAGTAGTCAAATCTGGACGTGAGATCCAGGTTATAGAAGAAGCTAAAAAGAGTTGATTCTTTTGAATTGTGGTGCTTGGATGTCACAATTGAATTGAGAGTCCTTTGGGCAGCAAGGAGATCAAACCAATCAATCCTAAAGGAAATCAACCCTGAATATTCATTGGAAGGACTGATGCTGAAGCTGAAGCTCCAGTACTTTGGCCACCTGATGAGAAGAGCTGACTCATTGGAACAGACCCTGATGCTGGAAAAGATTGAAGGCAAAAGAAGGGGGCCACAGAGGATGAGATAGTTAGATAGCATCACCAGTTCAGGGGACATGAATTTGAGCAAACTTTGGGAGTTAGTGAAGGACAGAGGAGCCTGGCATGCTGCAGTCCATGGGGTTGCAAAGAGTCAGACACAACCTAGCAACTCAACATATGTTGCTGCAGTGAACATTGGGTTTTCAAGTTAGTGTTTTTGTTTCCTTCAGATAAATACCCCAAAGTGAAATTCCTAAATCATATGGCAGTTCTATTTTTAATTTTTGATGCACCTCAGTACTGTTTCCATAGGGGCTGCATCAACTTACATTCCCTCTAACTGTGCAAAAGCTTTCCTGTGTCTTCACATTCTCCTCAACTCCTGTTAGTTCTTCTTTTGGATAAAAGCCTTTCTAGAGGATATGAGGTCATATCTCATTGTGGAATTGATTTGTATTTTCTGATGATTAATAATGTTGAGCACATTTTCATGTATCTATTGGCAAGTTGTATGTATTCTTTAAAAAAATGTCTATTCAGGTTCTCTGCCCATTTAAAAAAAATCAGACTGTTTTTTGCTACTGAGTTGTATGAGTCCCTAGTGTATTTTGGATAATAATCCTTACCAGAAATATAATATGCAAATATTTTCTCCCATTCCATAGGTTGCTTTTTCACTTTGTTGATGGTTTCCTTAATTGGGCAGAAGCTTTTTAGCCTTATGTCATCACAACTGCTTGTTTTTACTCTTGTTTCCTTTGCTTTTGGTGTCAGATCCAAAAAATCATCACAAAGACTGGTGTCAAGGATTTTATTTTCTGTTTTTTCTTGTAGAAATTTTATGGCTTCAGGACTTGTGATCAAGTCTTTAATCTATTTTGAGTTAATTTTTGTGAATGGTGTAAGATAGTGGTCCAGTTTCATTTTTTGCATGTGGCTGTCCAGTGTTCCCAATGCCATTTACTGAAAAAAACTGTCCTTTTCCCAGTGTGTATTCTTGGCTTCTTTGTCAAAAATTAATTGACCATAGAAATGTGGGTTTATTTATGGACTCTCTATTCTATTCCATTGATCTCTGTGTTCATTTTTATACCATCGACATACTGTTTTTATTAATATAGCCTTGTAATATAGTTTAAAATCAGGAAGCACGACACCTCTAGCTTTGTTATTCTTTCTCAAGATTGCTTTGGTATTGAGCGTCTTTTGTGGTTCCATGCAAATTTTAGGATTGTTTCTTCAGTATCTGTGAAAATTTCCATTGAATTTTGATAAGGATTGCAGTGAATCTGTAGATTGCTTTGGGTAGTATGGGCATATTAATAATATTAGATCTTCCAATCCATGAGCACAGAATATCTTTCCATTTATTTGAGTCATCTTCAGTATCTTTCATCGATGTGTTTATAGTTTTCAGTGTACAGGTCTTTCATCTCTTTGGTTAAATTTATTCCTAGACATTTTATTCATTTTCATGCAAATGTAAATAGAATTGTTTTCTCAGTTTCTCTTATAGTAGTTTGTTGTTAGTGTAAAGAAATGCATATGATTTTTGTATATAGATTTTTCTTCTGCAACTTTACTGAGTGTATTAGTTCTCATATTTTTGCTGAAGTCTTTAGTGTTTTCTACATATAATATCATGTAAGGGGATTTCTTTCCTCATGACTCTGATGGTAAAGAATCTGTCTGCAATGCAAGAGACCTGGGTTCAGTCCCTGGGTCAGGAAGATCCCCTGGAGGAGGGAATGGCAACCCACTCCAGTATTCTTGCCTGGAGAATCCCAATGGACAGAGGAGCCTGGCAGGCTGCAGTCCTTGGGGTTGTGAAGAGTCAGACACGACTGAGTGACTAACACTTTCACTTTTCAATCTGAAAATAGTGTCAGTTTTGCCTCTTCCTTTCAGATTTGGATGTCTTGAGTTTCTTTTTATTGCCTGATGGATCTGGATAGGACTACCAAAACTAAGTTGAATAAAAGTGGTGAGAGTAGACATTTTTGTTTTGTGTCTAATTTCAGAGGAAAAGCTTTTGGTTTTTTACAGTCAAGTATGATGTTAGCTGTGTACTTTTCATATGGCCTTAATTATGTTGAGATGCAATCCTTCTATACCTACTTAGTAAAAGAGTTTTTACTGTAAGTGGATGTTGAATTTGTCAAACACTTTTTCTGTATCCTTTGAGGATATGATTTTTACCTTCATTTTGTTTATTTGGTGTATCACATTGATTAATTTGTGAATGTCGAACTATCCTTGTATCCTTGCAACAAATATCACTTGATCATGGTGTATGATTCTTGTAGTGTATTCTCAAATTCAGTTTTCTAATGTTTTGTTGACGATTTTTGCACCTGTATTTATCAGAGTATTAGCCCGTAATTTTCTTTTCTCATGGTGTCCTTATCTGGCTTTTGTATCAGACTGATGTTGGCTTCATAAAATGAATTTGGAAGTGTTCTGTTCTTCTGTTTTTGGAAGAGTTTGAGGAGGCTCCACCACTAAATACTGTTACATTGGGGATGAGATTTCAGCAGTACATTTTGAATGAAATACATAAATGTTTGCGAGGGCAACAAATAGTCAAACCATAGCACCTTATTCCTTCAACATTTCTCTCTCTGTTTCTCTCTCTCCTTCCCTCCCCCTCCACATACACAAACACACACACCCCATTCAGGTGCACCTTGAAGGGTATGCTGGATGTTGCCTGAAACCCATAGCTAAGAGAATGTGGGATCAGATACTTTAAAAGCAGAGGCTCACTCCCTTCCTTGCCTCTCTTTGCTCATCTCTTTGTCTTTTTCATTTGAAGGCCAAAGAGGCATTAAACTGTGAGACCTTTTATTGATGATGTTTTTCTTACAATTAAACCCTGTGAATTGAGAGGTGGTAAAGTCTTTGACCATGAAAATGAGCAAGCCACTCACAGAGGTCCTGCCATCGTTTTCTCAGAGGTTCTCTGCATAGAGTGGGTAGGAGTTTTGAAAGGATGATCTGGAAAGAATATATAAATATTGATACTTTATGACAGGTATTATTTACCCTTCTGTTTTATTGAATTTATATTTATTTCTCTCAGCTTCAATTCTTTTGTATATATTTTCAGTCTTTTGTTTATTATTTCTGCATCTTCTCAATACAAATTTTTCTCAGTAGGCTTTTTTTTTTTTCCATTCCCCCATCACTTTTCCCCTGTACCATCACTTTTCCCCTGTAGTTTTTTTTTTTCAAGATTATAATAGATTTTTATTTTTATTTTTTTTCTGTTTTAAATATAAATTTATTTATTTTAATTGGAGGTTAATTACTTTACAATATTTTATTGGTTTTGCCATACATCAACATGAATCCACCACAGATATATCAATATGCTTTTTTTAACTATTGCAAACATTTCTGGCTTACTCAGTGTGTACATATATGTGTCCATATATCTTCTCAGAATTCTACTAAGTCTTTCCTGTATACTTCCTTTTTAAGAGATTCCTAACCAACACTATGGGCTTTTCTGGTGGCTCAGACAGCAAAGAAACTGCCTGCAGTGCAGGAGACCTGGGTTTGATCCCTGGGTAGGGAAGATCCAGTGGAGAAGTGAATAGCAATCCACTCCAGCGTGTTTGTCTGGAAAATCCTATGGACAGAGGAGCCTGGTGGGCTGCAGTCCATAGGGTCACAAAGAGTTGGACATGACTGAGTGACTAACACACACACACACATAACCAACACTACATTGTGGAGCAATTTCTTCCAATTAAAAATAAATTTAGAAAAGAGAGTTTCCTTTTACAACAGTAGTCTTCACTTGCCCACTTGTCACATTGAATAATAGGTAAGAGTAGTTTATAATCTATCTAATAATTTTCCATTAAAATTATGTATATGAGATTTTGAATATAAATTGACTCTGTGCTTCTGGACTGATTATTTTTAATATGAACTATTATCATAGGCTGTTACCATTAATTTATATTTGGTTTACTATTTCACAGATTAGTATGAATTTAAAAAAAAGAAATTTTATTTCACTGAATTTTATTTGTCTATTCATTCATATAATAAATATTTATCAAGCCCCTCTCTAGGTATTTCGAAATGGCTTTCCATAGATATTTGTTGAATGAGTGCATACAATGAGCAGGCACTGTCCTAGTAGCAGAAACATGGCACATATAAGATGTACAAGGTCCTTCTTCTAATGGAACTTTCATTCAGAGGGGTGTGTGTACATTCGTAGATGTCTGTGTTTATATTTGCTGTGGGGTGTGAAGACTGATAAACAAGTAAATATTTAAAGTAATTTCAGCTGTGATCAGATGCAGTGAATGTTTCAGCCCAGGAGATAATGAGCCTGTGTTTTCACATGTCATTTGCACTGAGCCATGGACCTTAGATAATCTTATGTGGGGACAGGAACACCCTTAGCTATTCCTGATCCATTGTTTCCCTGTTGTGTGCAGGAAGAAGACCCAAGAGCTGTCCAACTGCTGCCCCCTGCACAGGTACTTCGGCCCTGCCCCATCCCGTGTGGCTCCCAGGGGCTCCTTCCTCCCACCAGAGGAGTCACAGGAGGGGCTGCTGCCTTTTCAGACAGAGAGAAGCTCCGGCTCAGGGAAGGAGACAGCGAGTGCTCAGGGCGGGTGGAGGTGTGGCACAGCGGCTCCTGGGGCACCGTGTGCGATGACTCCTGGAGCCTGGCAGAGGCTGAGGTGGTGTGTCAGCAGCTGGGCTGTGGCCAGGCCCTGGAAGCCGTGCGGTCTGCAGCATTTGGCCCTGGAAATGGGAGCATCTGGCTGGACGAGGTGCAGTGCGGGGGCCGGGAGTCCTCCCTGTGGGACTGTGTTGCGGAGCCCTGGGGGCAGAGCGACTGCAAGCATGAGGAGGATGCTGGTGTGAGGTGCTCTGGTGAGTGAGGGGCTCGGGGTCCGCCCTGGGTGACCTGGGGCAGCGCAGGGGCAGCGGGCTGGGCCGGGCGTGGTGGGGAGTGTGTTTTCAGACATCCCGGGTGCTGGGGCTCTGATCTAGGATGAGGGAGCTGGGAGGCCTGGACATTGATGCTGTGGAGACTGAGAGGGGTGATTTCAGGCTCAGGAGGGAAAAATGGGTTGCCCTGCATTCTGGCCAATTCTTCTTCCCCACACTACTGTTTTTCTCTTTAGGTGTAAGGACAACATTGCCCACGACCACAGCAGGTACTGTGATCCATCCACGGGCAGGAGAGAACACTCAAATACTGGGCACCTATTCTGTGGGCCCTCTGACAACTCAGAAGAGGAAAGAGTCTGAGGAGCCATGGCTGTTGTGGAGGAGCCAGGGCATTACACTGGGGAAATCCCCTGCCTTGATGTCCAGGGTCAAATGTTCTCATGCCCGGGGTCCAAGGAAGTCTGGTTTCCTTGTTGTAGAATTTCAGGATCTCCCACCTGCCCTTGAGTGTTTCTCCTCATCAGAGAGGTGCAAGTCCCTGGACTGTTTGATCCTCTGTCTCCTGAAGCCCAAGGAGAAGGGATCAGCTGGGTCCTCAGAGGCTGTCTCGGCAGGGCAGCTCCCTGACAATCCCCATCTCTGCCTCGGGGCCACACTGGCCAGAGTGGAGTTGACTTGTCTCAGGACGAGACCCGGGGGAGCCCTGACAGTATGAGGCTGAGACGCCATTGTCCGGAGCTCCTGAAAATGCTGACACAGGAGATTTCTCTGTGCCCAAGACTATCTCCAGCCCTTTTTCCTGTTCTCCTTAGGGACCAGAACAACCTCAAATTCTCTCCCTGGCGTCTTCTCCCTGCCTGGGGTCCTCTGCCTTATCCTGGGGTCCCTTCTCTTCCTGGTCCTCATCATCCTGGTGACTCAGCTACTCAGATGGAGAGCAGAGCGCAGAGGTGGGCTGCATGGGGAACTGGGGACCAGGGAGAGTGTGTGGAGGCAGGAGATGGGGCAGGTATGAGGAGGGGAACCTGGGCCAGGTACTGTTCGGAGTTGTAGACTCCATGTGCTCCGTGCTGAGCTCTAAGGGCTGAGTAGACAGAGGTTCTTAGGACTGGGGTGTGAACTCTCATAAGTCATGGCCTCTCCTGTGAGACCAGACAGAGTTGGCACTGAGCTGTAATCAGGGTCAGATGAGGGAGAAGGTGCTGACATGGTGCATGGGGTAGGAGACAATGCTGAGGTCCTGGCAGCCCCATGTGAGCACTAGGGAGATGAAGGTGGGCTGGCTGGATCGGGGTATCTGTGGAAGCTTCTCTGACTTGCTGGGGGATCTCTCAGCCTTATCCAGCTATGAAGATGCTCTTGCTGAAGCTGTGTATGAGGAGCTCGATTACCTTCTGACACAGAAGGAAGGTCTGGGCAGCCCAGGTGAGTGTCTCTGCCCTCCTGGGATCTCTGGTTGTCACCACCCACTGGCTGTGCACATCTTCTCAGCATCTGCAGACCCCATGTGTGCCCCAGGCTCACAGAGACAGCTCCTCCAAAGAGGCAGGATGGCCTCTCAGAGCCCTGTGACCTCCCAGCCTGTCTACACTTCTGAATCCAGGCCTGTCCCTTCTCAGCCTTAACACAGGTCCCGTGGGTGTGGGGAGGGTCATGTTGTGTGTTGTGTGATGTTTGTCTCCACATGAGGCTTCCCGTTAGATTTCTCACTGACTAAACTGCTGTACTACACCAGAGATGGTGAGGACAACAGTGACTACAGATCCAGTCCAGGAAATAGAGGTGGACCTGCCTTGGCTGGGCTCTGGGGAGGAGAGTTTCCCTCATAGAGAGGAGATTTAAGGGGAATGGTTTTCCTTTCATGGACCAGAGGCATCCCTTGTGTCCAGATGGGGTTCGTCCTTCTCCTTCTCTGGCTGTTCTGTGATGTGTCACATTGGGACTGGTCTCTCTGTGTACAGAATCACAACAGGCACACAAAGTTTTTAAAAAAATAACATCTGTAAAGCACAATTTGTCAAAGTACTTTAGCCATGCTCAATGGTGGAAGAGTTGTTTTGAGATATGTAGTTTCCACCAGAAAATATTGAGATATGTAATATCATATTTTGGCTATGGACACATCAAAATGAAACATGGTCTTAGAGAAAAAAAGTCTTTTGAAACAAAGAGTGACTGGTGCCTCTATTCAGAAACTTGGAAACTCTGGGTCAGAAGGTATCTTTGATATTCCCCAGACCAACCCACTTACTGTGGTTTCATCCACTCCCTTGTCTGCTCTTGGAATCCCCAGATCAGACGACTGATGTCCCTGATGAAAATTACGATGATGCTGAAGAAGTACCAGTGCCTGGAACTCCTTCTCCCTCTCAGGGGAATGAGGAGGAAGTGCCCCCAGAGAAGGAGGATGGGGTGAGGTCCTCTCAGACAGGTGAGTGGGGTCAGTTGATCTCCCGCAATCTTTCTATCTGAAAAGAGTGAATTTGTGCTCCTCAATGCCCAGCCTCCGTAGAGATTCAAAATACAGGTAATGTCATACATTTGGTAGCATTATCTTGACCATATGCCATATTTAATGCTGTCAGACTCCTTGCAAGGAGTGAGGAATCACTCTGCTTTTGGCATTTATGTCTCCATAATGTGACATAAACTTATCACTTTGTATGTGATATACTTGCATAAAGGTTTATAGATTACGGAATTTCCTGGTGGTCCAGAGGTTCGGATTCTGCACTTTCACTGCTAGGGCCTAGGTTCAACCCTGGTCAAGGAACTAAGATCCGACAAGCATTATGTCATGGCCAAAAGAGAAACTTATCGATTAATTGAGCATATTTAAAAGAAAGCTAAGCGCTGAAGAATTGATGCTTTTGAACTGTAGTGTTGGAGAAGACTCTTTAGAGAGCCTTGGATGGCAAGGAGATCAACCCAGTCATATTAAAGGAAATCAATCTTGAATATTCATTGGTAGGACTGAGCTGAAGTAGAAGCTCCAATACCTTGGCCACCTGATGTCAAGAACTGACTCCTTAGAAAAGACCCTGATGCTGGGAAAGATTGAAGGCAGGAGGAGAAGATGACAGAGGATGAGGTGGTTGGATGGTATCACCAACTTGATGGATATGAGTTTGAGCAAGCTCTGGGTGTTGGTGATAGACAGGGAAGCCTGGTGTGCTGCAGTCCATGGGATCACAGAGAGTCAGGCATGACTGAGTGACTGAACTGAACTAAACCAAATTCAAAGGTGGAACAAGTGTTTTAATAATATCTTTTCACGGTCACATACATGAAGGCAAACCATTCAGTATCACAGTAATCCAGGTCTATGCCGAATCAGTAATGCCGAAGAAGCTGAAGTTGCCATTCTATGAAGACCTACATGACCTTTTAGAACTATCACCTAAAAAAGAGGTCCTTTTGATTATAAGGGACTGGAATGCAAAAGTAGGAAGTCAAGAGATACCTGGAGTAACAGCCAAATTTGGCCATGGAGTACAAAATGAGGCAAGGCAAAGGCTAATAGAGTTTTGCCAAGAGAACGCACTGGTCATAAAAAACACCCTCTTCCAACAACACAAGAGAGCACTCTACACGTGGACATCATCAGATGGTCAGTACCGAAATCAGGTTAATTATATTCTTTGCAGCCAAAGATGGAGATGCTCTATACTGTCAGCAAAAACAAGACTGGGAGCTGACTATGGCTCAGATCATGAACTCCTTATGTCAAATTCAGACTTAAATTGAAGAAGGTAGAGAAACCCACTAGACCATTCAGGTATGACCTAAATCAAATTCCTTATGATTATACAGTGGAAGTGAGAAATAGATTCAGGGGATTACGTCTGATAGGCAGAGTGCCTGATGAATTATGGTCGGAGGTTCGTGACATTGTACAGGAGGCAGGGATCAAGACCATCCCCAAGAAAAAGAAATGCAAAAAGGCAAAATGGTTGTCTGAGGAGGCCTTACAAATAGCTGAGAAAAGACGAGAAGTGAAAGCAAAGGAGAAAAGGAAAGATATCTCCATTTGAATACAGAGTTCCAAAGAATAGCAAGGAGATATAAGAAAGCCTTCCTCACTGATCAATGCAAAGAAGCAGAGGAAAACAATGGAATGGGAAAGACTAGAGATCTGGTCAAGAATATTATAGATACCAAGGGAATATTTCATGCAAAGATGGGTACAATAAAGGACAGAAATGTTATGGACCTAACAGAAGCAGAAGATATTAAGAAGAGGTGGCAAGAACACACAGAACAACTATACAAAAAAAGTCTTCATGACCCAGATAATCAGATGGTGTGATCACTCACCTAGAGCCAGATATCTTGGAATGTGAAGTCAAGTGGGCATTAGGAAGCATCACTCTGAACAAAGCTAGTGGAGGTGATGGAATACCAGTTGAGTTCTTTCAAATCCTAAAAGATGATGCTGTGAAAGTGCTGCACTCAATATGCCAGCAAATTTGGAAAACTTAGCAGTTTTAATAATATCTTTCCAGGCCATAGGACTGGAAAAGGTCAGTTTTCATTCCAATCCCAAAGAAAGGTGATGCCAAAGAATGTTCAAACTACTGCACAGTTGCACTCTTCTCACACTCTAGCAAAGTAATGTCAAAATTCTCTAAGCCAGGCTTCAACAAGGCATGAACCATAAAATTCTCAATGTTCAAGCTGGACTTAGAAAAGGCAAAGGAACCAGAGATCAAATTGCCAAAATTCGCTGGATCATGGAAAAAGCAAGAGAGTTCCAGAGAAGCATCTATTTCTGCTTTATTAACTATGCCAAAGCCTTTGACTGTGTGTATCACAATAAACTAATATTTCAGTAGCTGCAAGAAGACCCTCATTCTCTAGAAAAGAGTATTTCTCCATCTGAGGGCCTGTGTAGTTTCTGGGGAGGAGATATCTGTGGGTGTACCTGTGATACTATTTGTGGACATTTGGGGACAGGAGTCAAGTCAACTAAGAGCAGACTTGGGTTGTGAGTGAGGAATTCAGATTTTTCTTGTCTCCAGTCTCCCTCTTATTGTGAATTTGCATCTATCACCTGTGAAAGGAGAACATTTAAATTCCTTTTTATGATTCTTACCATTGCTGTGCATCTCCTTGGTATTGTGTTGCCTGGAAGCAGGTCTCCCAGAACTCCTGAGCACAGGTCTCCTGTGATGCAGGATTCCCCCAACACTGAGGCCCAGGAGACCACATGCACTGGATCTGAGAGGACAGCTGGGATCCATCCTCACTGGAACTCATGTGAAATAGCCTGAGCTTCCCCCCGCACCCCCCCAACCTGGGTCCCAGGGATGCTTTGTTATAACCACGTGCTTGTCTCCCTTCCACCAGAGGGTTCTGTCCCATCTTCATCTCAGTTCTAATCAAACTTCTCTTTTCTACTTCAGGCTCTTGCCTGAACTTCTCCAGAGAGGCAGCTGATCCTGGGGAAGAAGAAGAGAGCTTCTGGCTGCTCCAGGGGAAGAAAGGGGATGCTGGGTATGATGATGTTGAACTCAGTGCCCTGGGAACATCCCCAGTGACTTTCTCGTGATGCTGTATTAAATATGAGATGAAGCCTCAGATATTCTAATTGCCTGTATTTCAGTAGAGTAGTGCTGACCTATAATTGTGTCATATGAAAATTGCTGAAAATGAAATATTCTTAATAAATTCACTTTTTGCTGTGCTGTTAATTTAGCAAGCTCCATGTCAAACGCTTTTAGAGGATTGGTCCTCAAATGCCATCTTTCTCAAAGGAAATGAAAGATGAGTGAGCTGACCTGCTTTCTCGCTTGTCCTAGAGGCTAATGAGGGCATGCACACAAGTGCTCCAGGTCACTCTTAAGGATGTAAACTTGGTCTATATTCACATACTCCTTCCTAACAAGATGAACTCATGGAAAAACAAAACAAAACAAAATAGTTCTAAACACCTCTGAGATGTCACATCACCAGTTTGTAACTTGTCCTTGGACACCAGACTGGGTATGAGTTTCAAAGTGGAAGGTTGGCTGGTGGGAGAGAATGGATACAGCTTTCCTTATCCTGCCTCAATATTCACAGGCCAATTAAAACTCTAACTTTACATAACTACCTCTTCCTTTTTCATCTCTCATTTATTCCTTTAGTGGATACAGACACCTCTTTGCTCATCTGCCATGTCTATTTGATTATCCAATCCTTATAAATCCATTCTTTCTTTTCCATCTCTTCCTACCATTTCTTTAGGATGCTGCTATTTCTTGTCTCTCCAAGGATCTCTCCTTCTAAGTGAATTATATCAGTTCATATATATCTTCAAGTTGATGGAAGGCAAATTGGTGCTCACCCACACCCTGTATTCAGATGGGACAAGAAGGCAAGAAAGTGGAGACCTAGGCAGAGGGGATCCAGAAGAATAGATGTAGATAGAAAGATAAGAACATTTGGCTATTTATGTTTCAGAGATATGGATGGAAGCATCTGACATGACTGATCTCTTAGAGGAAGAATTTCAGACCAGGGGCTTCTTTGAAAACATCTATTTTTCAGATGTTTCAAGATTGCTTAAACAGTGTCAGACTTTATTTTTTTGGGCTCCAAAATCACTGAAGATGGTGACTCCAGCCATGAAATTAAAAGACGCTTACTCTTTGGAAGGAAAGTTATGACCAACCTAGACAGCATATTCAAAAGCAGAGACATTACTTTGCCAACAAAGGTCAATCTAGTCAAGGCTATGGTTTTGAACTGTGGTGTTGGAGAAGACTCTTGAGAGTCCCTTGGACTGCAAGGAGATCCAACCAGTCCCTCCTAAAGGAGATCAGTCCTGGGTGTTCATTGGAAGGACTGATGCTGAAGCTGAATCTCCAATATTTTGGCCACCTCATGGGAAGAGTTGACTCATTGGAAAAGACCCTGATGCTGGGAATGATTGGGGGCAGGAGGAGAAGGGGATGACAGAGGATGAGATGGCTGGATGAAATCACCGACTTGATGGACATGAGTTTGGGTGAACTCTGGGAGTTGGTGATGGACAGGGAGGCCTGGCATGCTGTGATTCATGGGGTCACAAAGAGTGGCACACAACTGAGCGACTGAACTGAACTGAAAATGTAATTGTGATCCTGCTGTGACTCCTCAGTGTAGACAGAGCTGGCATGAAGAAGTGACAAAGTAAAGATTACGTTTACACAGCACTACCCCTGCAACTCTCCCTGCCCCCCCACCCCCACCCCCAGCCAATTCCATTGTGGACATGTGGAGAAGCTGCTGAACTAATAAAAAACCTGAGAGTGCTGGCCTGGTTGTGAGCTGGACCCACCCAGTTACTTGGTTGATGACTCGGGATGGTTTCTAGGACTCCAACCTACACTCATGCTTGCAGTCTTCATAGTTCGAGGCTGTGCTTGGGGATGGGAAGATGCCCAGGGCTTCTTCCAGGGCAGCTCACATGGCTATTCACTTGGGAAGTGATGAAATAGAAGACATATGATGAAATAAGGCAGACACACAAAGAAGCTCAATGAACTCCAAAAAACACAGATAAACAATTAAATTCAGGAAGACAATATAAGAAGAAAATAAGATTTAAAAAAATTTCTCATCATCATTATTATTGTTTTTAATTTTTGGTTGCATGAGTCTTTGTTGCTGCACATGGGCTTTCTCCAAATGCAGCAAGCAGGCACTACTCTTCTTTGTGGGCAGCAGGTTTCTCTATGCATGGGCTTCTCTTATTGTGAACAGGTTCTAGGCACCCAGGCTTCCGGGGTTGCAGCATCACCTCCTATTTGTGATTTGTGGGTCCTAGAGCTCAGGCCCAGTAATTATTGAGCTAAGGCTCAGTAATTGTTGAGCTAGGGTGTTACTTCACATAATAAATTCAGATTTTTTTTTTAACAGAGATAGAAATCATAAAAAAGGAAGTAAACAGGGAGTTTTGCTGATGGTTTAGTGGTTAGGATTTGATGCATTTGCTGCTGTTGTCTGGATTCAATCCCAGTAGGGGAACTGAGGTCCCTCAAGCTTTGCAGTGAGGCAAAGAGAATAACACAAGGAACAAAACAGAAAAATGAACCAAACAGAGATTCAGTTGCTTAAGATTCAGTTCAGTTCAGTGGTTCAGTCGTGTCTGACTCTTTGCGACCCCAGGGACCGCAGCACGCCAGGCTTCCCTGTCCATCACCAACTCCTAGAGCTTGCCCAAACTCATGTCCATTGAGTCACTGATGCCATCATCAAACAGTTTCATCTCCTGTCATTCCCCTTTCCTCCTGCCCCGAATCTTTCGCAACCTTAGGGTCTTTACTAATGAGTTCTTCACATCAGTTCTTCACATCAGGTTGTCAAAATATTGGAGTTTCAGCTTCAGCATCAGTCATTCCAATGAATACTCAGGACTGATTTCCTTTAGGATGGACTGGTTGGATCAGTTGCTTAAGACTACAATGAGAGGAGGAGCTAAGATGGCGGAGGAGTAGGACGGGGAGAACACTTTCTCCCCCACAAATTCATCAAAAGAACATTTAAACGCCGAGTTAATTCCAGAAAACAACTTCTGAATGCCGGCAGAGGACATCAGGCACCTAGAAAAGCAACCCAAGTCTTCGAAAGGAGGTAGGAAAAAATATAAAAGACAAAAAAAGAGACAAAAGAGGGAGGGACAGAGTTCCGTCCTGGGAAGGGAGTCTTAAAAAGAGAGAAGTTTCCAAACACCAGGAAACCTTCTCACTGCCGAATCTGTGCCGAGCCTTGGAAGCACAGAGTGCAACATAACAGGGAGGAAAAATAAATAAACAATCAAAACCCGCACATTGTGAGCCCTACAGTAACTCCCCCAGCGAAGAAGCAGCGCAGATGCCTGCATCCGCCATTAGCAAGCGGGGGCTGGACAGGGAGGCGTGGCGCGGGCTGCATCGCAAGGATCTGGCCTGAATACCCCGAGCGCTATCTGAGCGAAATAATTTGGGCTAGCAAACCAGACTGCGGGATATCTACCACGCGAAAAGCCAGCCCTAACCTAAGACACCACCAGGCCGCCGGCGGCAGACCATCCCCCTCCGGTGATAGGCAGCCAGAGCCGGAAGGGGACAATCGCAGCCCCAGAGAGACATTATCTATAAAACTGTAAGCAGGCTTCTTTGCTAACTAAAACTTCTTGGGGGTCTGGACGGTCAACATCTGCCTGAGAAGGTGCGCCAGTGCACACCTAGATAACCGAGTGGCGGGGAGGCGATAAGTCGCAACAATTGCGCGCGCCAAACACCTCATCACCTGAGCTGCTCGGATCTGGGAAGGGCACAAAACGCAGGCCCAACCGAGAGTCTGCACCTCTGAGGACTACCCGAGTGCCTGAACCTGAGTGGCTTGGACCTGGGAAGTACAGGCAGCCCAGGGCTGGCCATGGATGGTTCCCGGTGGAGCAACCTAGAGCCTGAGCAGCGTGGGCAGGGAGCCTACACGCACTGTGAACGGGGGGCAGACCCAGTGTGGCTGAGGCACTGCGAGCACATGCCAGTGTTATTTGTCTGCAGCATCCCTCCCTACCTCCCCTCAGCGCGACTGAACAAGTGAGCCTAAAATTAAAAAAAAAAAGTGTCCTCCACCGTCCCCTTTGTGTCAGGGCGGAAACCAGACACTGAAGAGAACAGCAAACAGAAGAAGCTATAAGAGAGGGAACCGACTTGGAAGCTACAGGCAATAGATTAAAACCCTGTGGTTAGTGCCAGCTACATAGGAAGGGGCCTATAGATCTTGAGAAATATGTCAGACCAAGGAACTAGCCAAAAATGAACTGAACCTGCAATACTCACAACAAAACGGGAGAAAGTCCTAGATATATTTTTACTATTTTTATGATCATTCTTTCTTTCTTTTTATTTTATTTTATCTTTTTAATTAAAAAAATTTTAAGTCCTCTATTATTCCTTTAATTTTCACTTTTATAACCGATTACTTTGCAAAAAAAAAAGTCCCTATTTTTTTTTTAAAGCAAACTTCATATATATATATTTTTATAATTTTTTGACCTTGTTTTTTTTTTCCTTCTTTTCTTTAACATTGTACTTTTGAAATTCCAAACTCTACTCTGGATTTTTAATTTTAGCTGTTTGGTATTTGTTATAAATTTTGTACCTATAGTTTTTTTTTTTTTTATAATTTCTGTGACCCTTTTTTCTTTTTTCTTTTTCTTTTTCTCTGTTTCTTTCTCTTCTTCTTTTAAATAACATTGTATATCTGAAATTCCAAACTCTACTCTAGATTTTTAATTTATGCTTTTTGGTATTTGTTATCAATTTTGTACCTGTATTTTCTTTATAATTTATGCGACTTTGTTCTTGTATTTTTTTTTCTCTCTCTCTTTCTTTTTCTTCTTCTTTTTTTAACATTGTATTTTTGAAATTCCAAACTCTACTCTAGATTTTTAACTTTGCTTTTTAGGTATTAGCTGTCAATTTTGTACCTATATTTTCTTTATAATTTTCACGACCTTGTTTGTTTTTGTTTGTTCGTTTTTTCTCTCTTTCTTTCCTTCTTCTTTTCTTTAACATTGTATTTTTGAAATTACAAACTCTACTCTAGATTTTTAATTTTTGCTTTTATGTATTTGTTACCAATTTGGTACCTTTAAGAACCCAATCTTCAGTACCCATTTTTCACTAGGGGGCGAGATTACTGGCCTAACTGCTGTCTCTCCCTTTGGACTCTCCTTTTTCTCCACCAGGTCGCCTGTGTCTCCTCCCTAACCCCTCTCTACTCTACCCAACTCTGTGAATTTCTGTGTGTTCCAGACGGTGGAGAACACGAAGGAAACTGATTACTGGCTGGATCTGTCTCCCTCCTTTTCATTCCCCCCTTATATCTGCCTGGCCACCTCTGTCACCTTCCTCCTTCTTCTCTTCTCTGTATAACTCCATGAACAACTCTGAGTGGTCCAGTTGTGGAGTGCACATAAGGAAGAGATTACTGGATAGCCCACTCTCTCCTCTATTGATTCCACCTCATCTCATTCAGGTCACCTCTAACTCCCCCCTCCCTCTTCTCTTCTCCATATAACGCTGCAAACCTCTCTGGGTGACGCTAACGGTAGAGAAACTTTTCATCTTTAACGTAGATGTTTTATCAATGGTGCTGTATAGAAGGAGAAGCTCTGAAACTACTGTAAAAATAAGACCGATAACTGGAAGCAGGAGGCTTAAGTCCAAACCCTGACTCCAGGGAGCTCCTGACTCCAAGGAACATTAATTGACAGGAGCTCATCAAATGCCTCCATACCTACACTGAAACCAAGCACCACACAAGGGCCAACAAGTTCCAGGGCAAGACATACCAAACAAGTTCTCCAGCAACAAGGAACACAGCCCTGAGCTCCAAGATACAGGCAGCC
Source organism: Bos javanicus (assembly GCF_032452875.1). Taxonomy (NCBI): domain Eukaryota; kingdom Metazoa; phylum Chordata; class Mammalia; order Artiodactyla; family Bovidae; genus Bos; species Bos javanicus. The sequence continues at coordinate 103,358,360 of NC_083872.1, read as the reverse complement.
CAAAGTCACCCCAAAACCATAGACATCCCATAACTCATTACTGGACATTTCATTGCACTCCAGAGAGAAGAAATACAGCTCCACCCACCAGAACACCGACACAAGCTTCCCTAACCAAGAAACCTTGATAAGCCACCTGTACAAACCCACACAGAGTGAGGAAATGTCACAATAAAGAGAACTCCACAAACTGCCAGAATACAGAAAGGACACCCCAAACTCAGCAATTTAAATAAGATGAAGAGACAGAGGAATACCCAGCAGATAAAGGAACAGGATAAATGCCCACCAAACCAAACAAAAGAGGAAGAGATAGGGAATCTACCTGATAAAGAATTCCAAATAATGATAGTGAAATTGATCCAAAATCTTGAAATCAAAATGGAATCACAGATAAGTAGCCTGGAGACAAAGATTGAGAAGATGCAAGAAAGGTTTAACAAGGGCCTAGAAGAAATAAAAGAGAGTCAATATATAATGAATAATGCAATAAATGAAATTAAAAACACTCTGGAGGCAACAAATAGTAGAATAACAGAGGCAGAAGATAGGTTAAGTGAGGTAAAAGATAGAATGGTAGAAATAAATGAATCAGAGAGGATAAAAGAAAAACGAATTAAAAGAAATGAGGACAATCTCAGAGACCTCCAGGACAATATTAAACACTACAACATTCGAATTAAAGGGGTCCCAGAAGAAGACAAAAAGAAAGACCATGAGAAAATACTTGAAGAGATAATAGTTGAAAATTTCCCTAAAATGGGGAAGGAAATAATCAGCCAAGTCCAAGAAACCCAGAGAGTCCCAAACAGGATAAACCCAAGGCGAAACACCCCAAGACACATATTAATCAAATTAACAAAGATCAAACACAAAGAACAAGTATTAAAAGCAGCAAGGGAAAAACAACAAATAACACACAAGGGAATTCCCATAAGGATAACAGCTGATCTTTCAATAGAAACTCTTCAAGCCAGGAGGGAATGGCAAGACATACTTAAAGTGATGAAAGAAAATAACCTACAGCCTAGATTATTGTACCCAGCAAGGATCTCATTCAAATATGAAGGAGAAATCAAAAGCTTTTCAGACAAGCAAAAGCTGAGAGAATTCAGCACCACCAAGCCAGCTCTCCAACAAATATTAGAGGATATTCTCTAGACAGGAAACACAAAAATGGTGTATAAAATCGAACCCAAAACAATAAAATAAATGGCAATGGGATCATACTTATCAGTAATTACCTTAAACATAAATGGGTTGAATGCCCCAACCAAAAGACAAAGACTGGCTGAATGGATACAAAAACAAGACCCCTACATATGTTGTCTACAAGAGACCCACCTCAAAACAGGGGACACATACAGACTGAAAGTGAAGGGCTGGAAAAAGATTTTCCATGCACATAGGGACCAAAAGAAAGCAGGAGTAGCAATACTTATATCAGATAAAATAGACTTTAAAACAAAGGCTGTGAAAAGAGACAAAGATGGTCACTACATAATGATCAAAGGATCAATCCAAGAAGAAGATATAACAATTATAAATATATATGCACCCAACACGGGAGCGCCGCAATATGTAAGACAAATGCTAACAAGTATGAAAGGAGAAATTAACAATAACACAATAATAGTGGGAGACTTTAATACCCCACTCACACCTATGGATAGATCAACTAAACAGAAAATTAACAAGGAAACACAAACTTTAAATGATACAATAGACCAGTTAGACCTAATTGATATCTATAGGATATGTCATCCCAAAACAATGAATTTCACCTTTTTCTCAAGCACACATGGAACTTTCTCCAGGATAGATCACATCCTGGGCCATAAATCTAGCCTTGGTAAATTCAAAAAAATTGAAATCATTCCAAGCATCTTTTCTGACCACAATGCAGTAAGATTAGATCTCAATTACAGGAGAAAAACTATTAAAAATTCCAACATATGGAGGCTGAACAACACGCTGCTGAATAACCAACAAATCACAGAAGAAATCAAAAAAGAAATCAAAATTTGCGTAGAAATGAATGAAAATGAAAACACGACAACCCAAAACCTATGGGACACTTTAAAAGCAGTCCTAAGGGGAAAGTTCATAGCAATATAGGCATACGTCAAGAAACAAGAAAAAACTCAAATAAATAACCTAACCCTACACCTAAAGCAACTAGAAAAGGAAGAAATGGAGAACCACAGGGTCAGTATAAGGAAAGAAATCTTAAAAATTAGGGCAGAAATAAATGCAAAAGAAACAAAAGAGACCATAGCAAAACTCAACAAAGCCAAAAGCTGGTTCTTTGAAAGGATAAATAAAATTGACAAACCATTAGCCAAACTCATCAAGAAACAAAGGGAGAAAAATCAAATCAATAAAATTAAAAATGAAAATGGAGAGATCACAACAGAAAACACAGAAATACAAAGGATCATAAGAGACTACTATCAACAATTATATGCCAATAAAATGGACAACGTGGAAGAAATGGACAAATTCTTAGAAAAGTACAACTTTCCAAAACTCGACCAGGAAGAAATAGAAAATCTTAACAGACCCATCACAGGCACGGAAATTGAAACTGTGATCAAAAATCTTCCAGCAAACAAAAGCCCAGGTCCAAGCAGCTTCACAGCTGAATTCTACCAAAAATTTAGAGAAGAGTGAATACCTATCCTGCTCAAGCTCTTCCAGAAAATTGCAGAGGAAGGTAACCTTCCAAACTCATTCTATGATGCCACCATCACCCTAATACCAAAACCTGACAAAGATCCCACAAAAAAAGAAAACTACAGACCAATATCACTGATGAACATAGATGCAAAAATCGTTAACAAAATTCTAGCAATCAGAATCCAACAACACATTAAAAAGATCATACACCATGACCAAGTGGGCTTTATCCCAGGGATGCAAGGATTCTTCAATATCCACAAATCAATCAATGTAATACACCACATTAACAAATTGACAAATAAAAACCATATGATTATCTCAATAGATGCAGAGAAAGCCTTTGACAAAATTCAACATCCATTTGTGATAAAAACTCTCCAGAAAGCAGGAATAGAAGGAACATACCTCAACATAGTAAAAGCTATATATGAGAAACCCACAGCAAACATTATCCTCAATGGTGAAAAATTGAAAGCATTTCCTCTAAAGTCAGGAACAAGACAAGAGTGCCCACTTTCACCATTACTATTCAACATAGTTTTGGAAGTTTTGGCCACAGCAATCAGGGCAGAAAAAGAAATAAAAGGAATCCAAATCGGAAAAGAAGAAGTAAAACTCTCACTATTTGCAGATGACATGATCCTCTACATAGAAAACTCTATAGACTCCACCGGAAAATTACTAGAGCTAATCAATGAATATAGTAAAGTTGCAGGATGTAAAATCAACACACAGAAATCCCTTGCATTCCTATACACTAATAATGAGAAAACAGAAAGAGAAATTAAGGAAACAATTCCATTCACCATTGCAAGGAAAAGAATAAAATACTTAGGAATATGTTTACCTAAAGAAACTAAAGACCTATATGTAGAAAACTATAAAACACTGGTGAAAGAAATCAAAGAGGACACTAATAGATGGAGAAATATACCATGTTCATAGATTGAAAGAATCAATATAGTGAAAATGAGTATACTACCCAAAGCAATCTATAGATTCAATGCAATCCCTATCAAGCTACCAATGGCATTCTTCACAGAGCTAGAGCAAATAATTTCACAATTTGTATGGAAATACAAAAAACCTCAAATAGCCAAAACTATCTTGAGAAAGAATAGAACTGGAGGAATCAACGTTCCTGACTTCAAGCTCTACTAGAAAGCCACAGTTATCAAGACAGTATGGTACTGGCACAAAGACAGAAATATAGATCAATGGAACAAAACAGAAAGCCCAGAGATAAATCTACGCACATATGGATACCTTATCTTTGACAAAGGAGGCAAGAATATACAATGGATTAAAGACAATCTCTTTAACAAGTGGTGCTGGGAAAATTGGTCAACCGCCTGTAAAAGAATGAAACTAGAACACTTTCTAACACCATACACAAAAATAAACTCAAAATGGATTAAAGATCTAAACGTTAGACCAGAAACTATAAAACTCCTAGAGGAGAACATAGGCAAAACATTCTCCGACATATATCACAGCAGGATCCTCTATGATCCACCTCCTAGAATATTGGAAATAAAGGCAAAAATAAACAAATGGGACCTAATTAAACTTAAAAGCTTCTGCACAACAAAGGAAATTATAAGCAAGGTGAAAAGACAACTTTCAGAATGGGAGAAAATAATAGCAAATGAAGCAACTGACAAACAACTAATCTCAAAAATATACAAGCAACTCCTACAGCTCAATTCCAGAAAAATGAATGACCCAATCAAAAAATGGGCCAAAGAACTAAACAGACATTTCTCCAAAGAAGACATACAGATGGCTAACAAACACATGAAAAGATGCTCAACATCACTCATTATCAGAGAAATGTAAATCAAAACCACAATGCAGTATCATTTCTCACCAGTCAGAATGGCTGTGGTCCAAAAGTCTACAAGTAATAACTGCTGGAGAGGGTGTGGAGAAAAGGGAACCCTCTTACACTGTTGGTGGGAATGCAAACTAGTACAGCCACTATGGAGAACAGTGTGGAGATTCCTTAAAAAACTGGAACTAGAACTGCCTTATGATCCAGCAATCCCACTGCTGGGCATACACACTGAGGAAACCAGAATTGAAAGAGACACATGTACCTCAATGTTCATCGCAGCACTGTTTATAATAGCCAGGACATGGAAGCAACCTAGATGTCCATCAGCAGATGAATGGATAAAGAAAGCAGTGGTACATATACACAATGGAGTATTACTCAGCCATTAAAAAGAATACATTTGAATCAGTTCTAATGAGGTGGATGAAACTGGAGCCTATTATACAGAGTGAAGTAAGCCAGAAAGAAAAACACCAATACAGTATACTAACGAATATATATGGAATTTAGCAAGATGGTAACAGTAACCCTGTATACGAGACAGCAAAAGAGACACTGATGTATAGTACAGTCTTTTGGACTCTGTGGGAGAGGGAAAGGGTGGGATGATTTGGGAGAATGGTATTGAAACATGTATAATATCATATATGAAACGAGTCGCCAGTCCAGTTTCGATGCGCGATACTGGATGCTTGGGGCTGGTGCACTGGGACGACCCAGAGGGATGGTATGGGGAGGGAGGAGGAAGGAGGGTTCAGGATGGGGAACACATGTATACCTGTGGCGGATTCATTTTGATATATGGCAAAACCAGTACAATATTGTAAAGTTAAAAAATTAAATTAAATTAAAAAAAAATCAAATTTTGCCCTGTTAATTGCTGAAAGCATTTGACTTAAAAAAAAAATGTATCAATTAGCTAAATAATGTCCTCAAAACTAGTTCTTTATGTTTAAGACACTTTCTTTTAAAAGTCTAGAATAGTACCATTCAGTCATTCAATAAACATTAGCTGAGCATCTATTAGTCAAGGCTATGGTTTTTCCAGTGGTCATGTATGGATGTGAGAGTTGGACTGTGAAGAAAGCTGAGTGCCGAAGAATTGATACTTTTGAACTGTGGTGTTGGAGAAGACTCTTGAGAGTCCCTTGGCCTGCAAGGAGATCCAACCAGTCCATTCTAAAGGAGATCAGTCCTTGGTGTTCATTGGAAGGACTGATGTTGAAGCTGAAACTCCAATAATTTGGCTGCCTGATGCAAAGAGCTAACTCATTGGAAAAGACCCTAATGCTGGGACGAATTGGGTGGGCAGGAGGAGAAGGGAACAACAGAGGATGAGATGGCTGGATGGCATCACTGACTCGATGGACATGAGTTTGAGTGAAGTCTGGGAGTGGGTGATGGACAGGGAGGCCTGGTGTGCTGTGATTCATGGGGTCGCAAAGAGTTGGACACTACTGAGAGACTGAACTGAACTGAACTGAACTGAGCATCTATTAACTTATAGAGAGTAGAAATACAGAGCTTATACACAGGAACAGGCTTCACTCCAATCCTGGGCCTTGGCAGGGCCTCAGCAGATGCCTGCAGCCTGTAGGAGCCTTGGAAAGCATGCCCAGATGGGGAAAGATTCGATGATAAGGAAAGGAGAATCTGTTCCAGACTTGCAGATGTTAAAGGAGAAGCACATTTTGCTGTGTTTCCGGTATTCTTATCCTGGTCTGCAGCTTGGACTCAGCTGCACCAAAGCTCCATGTGCAATAGAGCATCAGTTTCATAGAGTTCAAGTCTGAGCAACCACACAGGCTTTAAACTATGAGGGCCATCCCAGTGACGCTAATCTTGGGTTTAAGAGGCTTAAGAATGCCCACCCACAGGAGCACAATAGCTCTGGAGTTGGTCATTACATCAACTTTGAGCAGAGGTGGATTAATTATGAAGCTATTGAGCTTCACTTTCATAGCCTCTCCTTACACCAGCCCCTTCCAAGTCCCATGAGGGAAGCCCTAGGGCTGTGCTCACAAGGATATAGGTTTTGAAACAGCCATTTTCTTGAGATGAGGAAAAAAATATTCAGCAAGATCACTTCTTAACCAAAGGTGAAGTAGTTTATTAAGTGCTGCTGCTGCTAAGTCGCTTCAGTCGTGTCCGACTCTGTGCGACCCCATAGACGGCAGCTCACCAGGCTCCCCCATCCCTGGGATTCTCCAGGCAAGAACACTGAAGTGGGTTGCCATTTCCTTTTCCAACGCATGAAAGTGAAAAGTGAAAGTGAAGTCACTCAGTCGTGTCCCACTCTTAGCGACCCCATGGACTGCAGCCTACCAGGCTCCTCCGTCCATGGGACTCTCCAGGCAAGAGCACTGGAGTTGGTTGCCATTTCCTTCTCCAATGCATGAAAGTGAGAAGTGAAAGTGAAGTCACTCAGTTGTGTCCCACTCTTAGTGACCCCATGGACTGAAGCCTACCAGGCTCCTCCGTCCATGAGATTTTCCAGGCAAGAGTACTGGAGTGGGGTGCCATTGCCTTCTCCATTATTAAGTGCATGGAGCACTAAATCCAGGAATCAAATTTGTTCAGGAAATCAAGAAAAGACTTAGGGGGCTTAGAAAGTACATGTTGCCTTTTCATTAGTACAGGATTGGTGGAAGGTAAAAACAGGATCAAAGATGATGAACTGACTAACTCAGAGGAAAGGGGAGCTGTTTAAGGATGAAGGTCAAGATGCTAAGAGACAAATTCGGGAAACTGAGCCTGACTGTCAGCACAGAGTGATGTAAAGGGAACAGGAGATGTACCAGGGGTGGGTGCTCTTAAACTGGACTTAGATCTAGTTGTTGGTCAATCAGAAATGGTGACTGAGAAACAACCAAGCCCAACAGAGGAAACAAGGTGAGACCTGAGGGAGCAGCTTGGGATGAAGACACAGAAGGATGGGGAGATCCAGGAAAGTACCTGCTTCATGTGACAGATTCTGTCTTCTTTTCAAGTCTTCTTTCTCCTTTGTATCCATCAGAAGAGACTCTGCTCTGCTGCTGGATAAAGTGACCCCCAAATCTCTCTCTCTCTCACACACACACACACAGATACAAATGCACACATACACACGCACTCATATACACACACATGCACACTCATCACAACCTACAGATGTTTGTGGTCAGTGAGGCTCTTGCACATGCACCATCTGGAACATGCAGCTTCTGGGGCAGGAAAAAGAGGCAGACTAGAGAGTCACATTTGGGCTTTTCATGCCTCCACTCAGAAGTGACACAGGTGACACCACCCATGTTTCATTGGCCAGAATGAGTCACCGGGGAGTAGAAATACAGCTATTTGACAAGTATTACTGTCTATCCACATCCTTCAGTAGAACTCTTGAGAGCAGTCCTGTCAGTTTTTTCTCACCTTGGAGAAGCTTCTGAGGTACAGCTTTGTGCAGAGATTGAACATGATCTGACCCTCTGGAGTGGGCTTGAAGGCATTTTCTATTTGGATCCTTTGGCTGGTGTGTCTCTGACTCCTTACTCCACCTCAGTCTGTGCCGAGGGGGATTAGTCAGATTTTGCCCCCACCTCCCTTCCCCACTCAGTATCACTAACTGCATAGTGATTTTCCACATTTCTTCATGCGTTCATTTCTTATCCAATGTTTGTTATACTCCTTCTATGTGCCTTTACTTGACCTTATAGACACATTGAAGAACAAGACACAATACTTGCTCTCAAGAAGCCCCCGCTTTAGAGACAATAAGAAAGTTTTTACAGATTGAAGAGACACAGCAGTAATTTTGAGCTGCAAGAATTAGAAAGAGTTCATGGAGGTGACAACTCTGTGCATCTAAAAACAGGGAAAGATATACGTATTTTCTTTCTGTAGTGGGCTTGAAAATGTGTCCTCTAGGATTCAAATATGCATAAATGTAATATTCACTATTTTTATAACTGATTTCATCTTGTGCAGTAGCAAGTGGTGTTTGCATGGATTGAATGTTCCACAAAGTTAACACAGACTCTCCCATTTAAAATCGCAGACTCTCCCATTTAAAATTTGTCCCCCTAGTTAGCTCGGGTTTATGGTAATAACTATCTTGTCAACTCTAATTGAAGCTCCCTGCTGAGACTGGTTTTCCTGTATTTAAGGAGACATCTTCTTTTTTTTTTTTAAAGTTAAAAATAACAAATTTATTTATTTATTTATTTTTTTTCTTAATTAGTATACATGTGTTCCCCATCCTGAACCCTCCTCCCTCCTCCTCACCACACCATCCCTCTGGGTCGTCCCAGTGCACCAGCCCCAAGCATCCAGCATCGTGCATTGAACCTGGACTGGCATCTCGTTTCATACATGACGTTTCACATCTTCTTTTCTCTCTTCCCCTAGATGATGTCTGGGATGGGAGGGTTTCTTACTTCCCAACAGCAGAGGGGAAGGGTCCTTGGTCTGCATGCTCTCCATTTAGAATCTGCTTGTCTTTGATTTAGTAGCTTTGATTGCTCTGGGCTCTGGGTATCTGAAGCTGCACTATGGAGGAATGAATGAGGCCAATTCAGTGCCACGCTGTTAGATGTTGCTGGTTATAGACTGTAAAGGGCTGAAGAGAGAGGATGGGCTGGACCTCAGCCAGCTCATGCCCAAGCTCATCACATGCCCTTGTGATGAAGTGGTCTTTAGTAAAGAAGCCTTTACCAACCTTGGTCTCATTCATACAAGGAACACAGATGGTGAGGTGGGTCTCCAAAACTTTGGTGTAACAAATCAATTAATTGTTTCCTTTTAAAGTTGTATAGTTATTTTTTAATCCAAAAATATTTTGTATATTAGTCACTCTGATTGGTCCTGAAAATGTCCCTCTACCAAGGATATTTAATTATTAATTTTCCCAGCAAAGAGATTACTTAACCTCTGAAACCTCCATATTTTCATAGTGATTTGGGTATAATAATGGTACATATTGTATTGCTTTACAATCCATAAGATGAAATAAGCAGTCTAAGTTAAAGAAGAGGATTCTTCCTGCTCTTTACTTCTGCACTTGTAATTCAATATAGAAGCTGTTAAACTAACTTTTTTTATAACAGAATTTCTTCCTGTTACAGTTATGTGTGGTTTGAATTGAAAATATGCCAAAAGATAAGTATATAAACATCTGGACCACATGGCCATATCTGATTAAGACCAGACCAGGAGGCTTCATGGTGTTCACCTGTCAGTGTGCTGAGGTCTGTCTTCTTTATCTTCGGATATACAAAGATGCAGCATTTATACATGTTTACAACTGGCTCTCTCAGCACTGCTCTTGGAATGGGGCCAGCCTTGTTTCTGGTATTGCAATTGACTGCATTCATTGCAGAAAAGTGTAGAAGTGAACCATACATAGCTTATATCATTTAATCATATTGAAATATCATTACAACAATTGACACAACTTGCATTGTGCTGTTAAGTCCTCACATCAAGTTAAATTATATCTCAAAAGATTTCTTTTGATTGAAATGATTTGTGCAAAATATCTGGCTGACATCCATTCATTCAGGTATACAAGAGACACCATTTAGGTGTCTCTTAGCAGGCATTGGGGATAAGGAGGTGAATTAGACACAGAACATTTACCAAGTCCATTTATAAAGTAAAATTAGCAAGTAAACAACTTAATTCATGAGGTTCACAGTTGGTAAGGTCGAGGTTCATGAGCAGTAGAACCTCTGTCTGGGGCACAGAGAGAAAGGGCAATGTGTGGAAGACTCACAACTCTGGCCCCAATCACTGTCACAGCATGTGGTTCCTGGGAGAGTTCTGACAGCTCCAGTCAAGGCTCCAGGTAACAGAATTGAATTCCTGTTCTAGAGCCCTGGGATTCCTGGGATGGGATGGAGAGAGGGGCCCTAATATTGTTTCTCCACCAAGATGATGTACTACTGTTGACTAGTCATATCTCTTACTAATGCCAACTCATTTAATTCTAACCAAAACTCTGTCATCTATACACAAGTATAACTCTTCTTTTACAGACAAAGCCACTATACAGAGAATGTAAGGACCCTGTTCAAGGTCACACACATGGTATGTGGCCGAGCTCTGAGTCAGGCCAGGCAGACTGGTTCCTGAGCCTGTTCTCCTGACCCCTGAAGTTCATATGGACACAGCTGGGTTAGTGTCCTCCCTAAAGCTTCCCTCCTTCAAATCTTGGATAAGATGGGACACTGAGATTTCCTTATGTGTCAGAGAAGACGAATCTTCATCAGAGGGTGAGTTGGTCCATGCTGACCCTGCATCCCCAGCTCTGGGTAGAGGGTGCTGCTGGGCCCAGCCTGCCAGGCCTGGGTTAACCCCTCCTTCCAGCCCACTCCATCCTTATAATGGGGTATGGAGTCCCTAACAGTATGTTACCTACGAGATCTCAATCCTGAGGTGAGACTACGTGTACCTGGTTCACTAAATGCATCCCTGTGTCATCCTGTGGGAGGAATGACTGGACTCCAGGAAGCACGTCCTGTGTTCTAGGTGTTTGTCTGGTGGTTTCCGGTGATGCTGCAGAGTCCATAACTGGGTAAGGAATGGTGACTCTGGGTCCCAGGGGGAGTAGAGCATCGACTCTAGTGACTGAGCAGATCCTGTTCCTACCCTAGCACCTGAGTTTATATTCGGGTTCTGACATTTATAATCAGTTATTATCACTACTGTGTTAAGCATCCAGAAGGAGATGGGGTTCATGTACAGATGGGGGCTTGGAAGTCAGAGGAACACAGGACAAGTGTTATAAAATAACAGGTTAATATTAACATATTTAGAGGGAGAAAAGCATGTGTTCAATTGACTTTTCTCCCTTTTCATTTACCTGAGTCTCAAGTAGGAAGGATGGGTATGGCAGGACAGAGAAACTGTGTCTGCTGACCGGGATGAGGGGTCCTTCCAGTGGGGGATGTGACAAGCCTGTGGACTGGTCCACAGCTTCCCTCCGTGTTGGCTTCATTAAGATCTTCAGGTGTGGGTGGGGAAGGGTGTGACGCCATCTCTGAGCTCTGGTGGGGACTCTGGGGCGTGTGTGTCACAGGTGGGTCCTTCCCAAGTTTGTGCTGAAATGATGAGAGTCAGCGTGAGGGGGCCTCACGGTGGGTTTGTGTGGACCAGAAGGTGTATCATGGGAATCTTGAGCCTGAGGGAGTATGAGGAATGAGGGCAGTTTGTTAGTGACCTTGACTTTCGATGGGGGAGCTCTGTCTTGCATCCTTACTGCTCTTCTCTGTCTCTATATGCATCCCTGGGCTACTTTCTGGAGAGCATCTGGGGGCTTCTCTGATCAGTGGGACACAACAAGGCAGCAATGGCCACACTGGACATCAGTCCCTCCTGCTTGGCTCTGTGCCCTCAGTCCACCTGGAATTCCGTTCTTGCCGCCAACTTTCCTCTTGAACTCAGAATGAATGGACTTCTCTTTTCTGCTTTGTTAGCATCTTCTTTGCCCCTTGCCTGCAGCCACAGTGCAGCAGAATACTTTCTATTTATCCTTCTCTCTGGGGGCAGTTCCCTTAAATAATATTTTGCATCTTCTTTAGTTATGGCTAATAATACAGGTGGGTTCTGAATCCTATCAAACCAAACTTTCCCTTTCCAAAGGCAGAAATCGTGAAGTTTAGAAAATGTTAATCTTTCTAAGCTATATATTTTCTTCTATAGAGCCCCACTCCTATTTTGGAGGGTTAGGGTTGAATGATGACTACTACTTTCTCTTTGTTTCTTGTAACAGCAATCTCTTTCTCTCCTGAAGCATCATTTGTTGACTAGGTGAAAGGGGTATTTCATATAAAATGAAATGCAATAAAGGGAAAGGGATTTAGCATGTGTGAAAATCCCTTATAGGGCTTCCCAGGTGGTTCAGCAATAAAGAACCCCCCTGTCAATGCAGGAGACACAGGAGACATGGATTTGATCCTTGGGTCTAGAGGAACCCCTCGAGAAGGAAATGGCAATCCACTCTAGTATTCTTGCTTGGGAAAGCCTATGGACGGAGGAGCCTGGCGGGTTACATCCCAGGGGTCACAAAGAGTAGGACACAACTGAGCATAAATACACCTTCTCCAGGACCCAGTCTCCAGATCATTGTGAGAAGAGAAGAAAGACCAGCAGACTCATCCCCTCAACTTAATGGTTTCCACCTCACCCTCTCCATGGTCACCTGTGAATTCCTGAAATCCTTGTCCTCATTTTCTGCTGGCCCAATAAATATTCTTGTATTTCAAGCCTTCTTGTAGTACTCTGCTTCCAGCCTGAGGTCAGTACTGGGAAGATCAGTGTTTGATTCCACTAGAGTTATTCCCCGAGGGCCAATTGTTTCCACAACCTGACTCTGTGAAATCTCAGTCCTTGGGGATTGGCCAGGGTGATCAGAGGAAAGAAAGGTACTCATAGTTTTCTACGCCAGCCCTGATTATGGGGCCTGGCTCTCAGGACCACGGAAGAAGGAGGTCAAAGGACCGTGTTGCTCATATAAGGAGATGTTGAAGATTCAGAAGCTCATTGGTGTCTGAGCTGCAGAAAGTGGCAGATGCAGCCTCCGATAGTGCCTGAAATGGTGAGAGGTGTCGCTATTGGCTCTCGGGAGGGAGGGTGTAAGGGGTGGTCTATATAGACCCCAGTCGGCACCCTGACGCCTCCTCACAGGGTGATACTGCAGCTGGGACTGTGACCTTGAGGACGTGGGGTCAGGATGGCTCTGGGCAGACACCTCTCCCTGCGGGGACTCTGTGTCCTCCTCCTCGGCACCATGGTGGGTGGTCAAGGTAAGAGCTGCCCCTGTCCTGGGTCCACAGCAGGGAGTGGATGCCTTGATGAAGGGAAAGGTGTGTGGAGTTGTGGAGCTGCAGTCTTAGTGTTTTTCACCAAAAAGGAAGCACTGTGGCTGAGAATACTGGTCCGTCTCCTGTGGGGGGTCCACTGGTCATAGCGGCAGATTTTACAGAGCAGTGAGGTTTGGTCTGGACCGAGCTGGGTCAGCCTGAGTCTCCTCTGCTGTCTCCCTTGTCCTCAGGGAGCTTCTAGGGTCCCAGTGGCTCCCAGTGTGTGCAAGTTCCAGCGACTAACCCCACCTGGGACTCTGGGCTGTTCCCACCCGCTCCACGTGCCTGGTATGTGAGCACTGCCCCTGGGTCCCCATGTTTCCTGTGTCTGTGCTCCTGTAGGCTCTGTGCTTGTGTTTTTTTTTTTTTTTTTTGTGTGTGTGTGTGTATGTGTGCAGGTGAGGAGTGTGTGAGGGTGTGCGTGTATGAGGGTATGAGAAGTATGTGTGTGTGTGTGTGTGAGGAGTGTGTGAGGGTGTATGTGTGTGTGAGAAGTTTATGTATTTGTGTGTGTGAGGGTGTGAAGAGTGTGTATGTGTGTGTTTGGAGTATGTGAGGAGTGTCTGAGTGGTGTATGAGGGTGTGTGAGGAGTATGTGAGGGTGAGTGAGGGTGTGTGAGGAGTGTTTGAGTAGCGTGGGAGATTGTGTGAATTTGTGTGAGAATATGTGTGTGTATGTGGGAGTGTGTGAGGCTGTGTGTGTAAGGGGGATGGAGCCTGTCTGCATGACAGGAACGGGGCTGCTGAGCATGGACTGAGTCCATTGGCCTGTGAAGCACACAGGGTGTCCACAGGGCTGGGTGTCACGGCCACTCCTTGTAACTGGATCAGAGATAATTGTGCACCTGCCTGCCTCTCTCCGGCTCCCATCCCCCAGGCTCCCCTCTGCTTGTTGACGTGTCTGCCCAGCACTGGGCTCTGTGAGAGGTTCTGTCTGCTGGCCTCGCCTGTTCCCCCCAGGTGTCATTAGGGAGCAGAGAAGCCCGCATCCAGGAGAGGGGACCGCTTGTCTGTAGAGATCAGTTGATGCATAGCCTCAGGTGTCTAAGTTCCCAAGTCCCTGCCCCAGTCCCGGTGACTCATTTTCTGATGTGCTGGGAGCCTGGGATGGTCCTTTTCCCTCCCAGGATCTGCTGTGACTCTGTAGGGAGCACTTTCTCTCGTGCCCTCTCCTGTCCCTCCCTGGGAGCTGCTTTCCCCTGAGTGAGAGTGGAGTATGTTATCAATCCTTCTTCATGGTCTGCAAGGTTTCTTTGGACAAATATGCCAATCTCCTTACGGGAGTCCTCTTGGGTGACAGGATATTTTTCTTCTCTTTAGACATTTAGAATTCTCTCTTTGTCTTTGCTTTTGGATGGTTTACTCTGTGCGTCTTGGAGAAGGCTGTTTTGAATTGAAATTTTGGGGTTACTTATTAGCTTCTTGAACTTACATGTCCAGATTTCCCCCAAGTTTTGGAAATTCTCAGTCTTTCTTTCTTTGCTAGGTCTCCTGGCTGCATGCGGGCTTTCTCTAGCTGCGGTAAGCAGGGGCTGCTCCTTGCTGCAGTGCACAGACTTCTCATTGTGGTGGCTTCTCTTGGTGCAGAGCACAGGCTCTAGGTGCACAGGTTTCAGCAGCTGTGGCACACCAGCTTAGTTGCTCTGCGGCATGTGGAGTCTTCCTGGACCAGGGATTGAACTCACGTCCCCTGCACTGGCAGGCGTATTCTTATCCACTTCATCACCAGGGAATTCCTCAGCCATTATTTCTTTTCTCCTGTGACTCCATTCAATACATTGTTTCTTTTTATGGTGTGCATAGTTCCCACTGCTTTCTATATTCTTTTCATTCTCTTTTTGTTCCTCTATTCAACTGATCTTTCTTCTAACTTTTTGGTTCTTTTTTTTTTTTCTTTTCCTTGGTCATGTTTGTTGTTGAATCTCTGTACTGAATTCTTCAGTTTACTCATTGTATTGTGTTCATGCTAAATCACCTCCGTCATGTGTGATTCTTTGTGACCCCATGGACTGTAGCCCTCCAGGGTCCTCTGTCCTTGGGATTCACCAGGCAAGAATACTGGAGTGGGTTGCTATGTACTCCTCCAGGGGATCTTCCAGACCCAGGGATTGAACTCGAGTCTCTTACATCTCCTGCACTGGCAGATGGGTTCTTTACCACTAACGTCACCTGGAAAACCCATTCATTTATTATTCAGCTTCAAAATATCTGGCTAGTTCTTTTTTTTTTTTTTAAGTATATGTCTTTATTGCTCTTATTTTATTTGTATTATTTTCCTGTTATCCATAAATATTTGAATTTTCTTGTAACTCTCTGAGCATCTTTTGAAGTATTATTTTGAATTCTTTGTCAGGCAGTTCTTGGATCTCCATTAATTTGAGCTGGTTACAAGAGGTTTACTGTATTCCTTTGGTGTCATTCTCTTGTAGATGTCTGCACATTTAAAAAAGCTGTCACCTCTGCCAGACTCTATGTCCTGATTCAGTAGAGAAAGCCTTTCACTTCTGGGTAGTGGCACACTGGAATGTACTGAGGGTGCCAAGTGCAGAGGCATAAGGTGGCACTGGGTCCGGGAGGGCATGAGGCTGTTTGGCTCAGGCTGCTGATGTCCACAGCACTGACAACTGTGTGGTGTTTGGCAAGTGTTGCAGGGGGTCTGCTGTCACTGGAATGGTAGTTAGTGTTCTCAGCAGTGCCTCTGGTTCCAGAGCCTAGGGTCATGACCAGCAGTGGTAGTGGCCAGAGCCAATGGTGTGTGCACATTTGGCTTTGGGGGCCTGTTGCAGGTGCCTCTGTCGGGGAGTTAATGGTTGCAGGTGCTCAGGTTGTGGGAAGGCCTAGGAAGACAGCAAAGGCCAAGACCAACAATGGCTCATTGCTCAAACTCATGTCCATTGAGTTGGTGATGCTATCTAACATCTGATCCTGTGCTGCTCTTCTCCTTGTCCTTCAGTCTTTCCCAGCATCAGGGTCTTTTCCAATGAGTCAGCTCTTTGCATCAGGTGGCCAAAATATTAGAGCTTCAGCTCCAGCATCAGTCTTTTCAATAAATATTCAGGGTGGATTTCCTTTAGGATTGACTGGTTCTATCTCCTTGCTCTCCAAAGAACTCTCAAGAGTCTTCTCAAGCACCACAGTTTGAAAGCATCGATTCTTCAGGGCTCAGCCTTATTTACTGTCCAACTCTCACATCCATTCATGACTACTGGAAACCATCATCTGTGCTGTTATTAATTCTTTCAGGGGTAAAATCTGCTGCATCTGTCTGCAGAGCACGTCACTGTGAACTGTGATTTCTCCTGCCATGTGGTTGCTATTGGTCCTTTGCTCTTCTTTCTTATGCCTAGCCATCTCTATAAGACTGGCTCAGCTTTGCAGGTCTGCGTGAAGTGAACCTGAAGCAGGACTTTCATATGGTGCCCCCAAAGGCTAGGGACACTGGTTACTCAGCCTGCTCTTACCCTCCTGGTGAGAGGAACTCTCCTGGCACCCTTGACACTGAGTGATTCTGGTTTGGAGGATGTAATGATGCCTCCAAAATGATAGTATCTTGGCATGGTCAAACTTCTTAGGGTACTCAGATCTTCTGGAGCTGTTTTTGTTACTGATGGCTGTCTAAGTTTGGTCTTTTTTCATAGGATGGAGGCTGCTCTCTCCTACATCAGCATTTTGGTAATGGCACATTTGAGGTCTTTATTCTTTGAGAGAATGGTTTTGAGTGTAGAATTTTAGATTGGCAATTTTATTTTTTTCTTTCGGTAAATCTAAGGCTTCAGTCTACTCTACCCTGACATCTCTTTTTGTTCTTGGGGTTTTAGATGTTAGTATAGATGTTTCTCAATTTTATATACCTAGTCTTTATCTTAGTATTTTTCTTTCTGTCAATTTTCTGCTGTTATTTTCCATTTTAGTAAAAGTAAGCTAGGTATGGTGTAGTAAAAATACAAAATGTATCCTTACATAACATGTTCTGTTCACTTTGGCAGGACTTCTGCTATCGTAATTCTTCAAACACTCAGGTTGTTGGATTCTCCACCATTGTATTATGCTCCCACTGTGATACAAGGCTGCAGTATTCACTGTGGTAGAAAAATATACTGGCTCTTAAATGTTTCTATGTGGAAGTGACATCATTTGTTCTGCCACTTTGTTGAATGAGCCAGATCACATGGTTATGCTTAACTTCAAATAGGCAAGGAAGTATTACTATTTCCACATGCTCATAAAAAGAGAATTTTAAATGTTGTTGAACGCTAGTAATGTCTCCATCTATAATGTTCCTACAAATGAACTCCTTTTTAATGCAGAAACCAGAGTCGTCTTAAAACTTAATCGCTAAAGTGACATCTGATCACTTTTTTCAAATTCCATTTGTTAGATGCATGTTACTAGGTACATTGGAGTGTGGATTACACAAGGACATGAACACCAGGTGGCAGGAATAGCCAGGACATTTCAGAGCCTGTTACCCCAGCCTCTGTTCCTGAGCTGGATGAGATGCTCCTTACGGACAGGGAAGGAGAGGGACGATTCCTTCCCGGATCCGGGGCCATGAGCTGTAACTGATGGGGAAGCTGGGCCCTAGTAGCCATGGGCACATCTACAGGGAGGGAAGCATCCAGAGTCCCTGAAGGCCTGTCCTCGGTGGTGTCCCTGGAGCTGGTTCTACAGGCTCGTGAGAAACACCTGGTGCATCCCTTCCTGCTCCAGGTTCAGTGATGGCACATTGGGAGCTTAGAGTTAGCCACGGTGGGAATGTTTATATCACAGAGGTCAGGAAATACTATATCCCATGCACTCTTTTACTCCTCAGAGAGCTTACATTTTAAACATACACCACTACATGGTCTCCTAAAATCTCTCCTGTGTCCTGTGTCTGTGTCTCTCTTGCAGCTCTGGAGCTGAGGTTGAAGGATGGAGCCCATCGCTGTGAGGGGAGAGTGGAAGTGAAGCACCAAGGAGAATGGGGCACAGTGGATGGTTACAGGTGGACATTGAAGGATGCATCTGTAGTGTGCAGACAGCTGGGGTGTGGAGCTGCCATTGGTTTTCCTGGAAAGGCTTATTTTGGGCCAGGACTTGGCCCCATTTGGCTTTTGTATACTTCATGTGAAGGGACAGAGTCAACTGTCAGTGACTGTGAGCATTCTAATATTAAAGACTATCGTAATGATGGCTATAATCATGGTCGGGATGCTGGAGTAGTCTGCTCAGGTAAGTCCTGTCTGGTCTGTGTGGGGATCTCTAGCAGGAAAAGCCTCTGTCTTATTACCAGAATGACTGAGATTATGGATACAGCCTTTAGAGCATACTTGGGTGAAGGATCTTTGTGATGTGTCACAGGAGACAGAGAGGTGAGGTCAAAAGTTTCATACAGATACAGCTTCTGGGTTCGGCTTCTGTGATGTAGTCTCATCATGGTAATTGTTCTGTTTTCTTTGACGTAATGGTCACTAGGGTGTGGCTACATGGTGAGGGGAGGGGTCGTAAAAGAGTTGTGGGCAACAAGGTTTATCATACTCATAGGGTCTAAAAGAGTCACACTCCTCCATGTTGGTATGTGGAGGATGTGACAATAGAAAACGCTCAACCAAGCAATCGTGACCCCAAATGGCATGTGAAGACCTGCAGACAAGTGACCATACCAGGGGTCAGGGTGCAGTTACACAAGGAAAAGGTGTGAAGGGATTTCACTGGTGCATCTAAATGTCTCTAGGTCACAGTCAGAGGAAGCCAAAGTGGGACTTGTGGCAGAAAACAATCTCATCACACTGGTGCACCTGATCAACCGAGTGGGGAGCTCACATCACATTTGCAGGGATGTTGAGGGAGCAGGAAAATGCAGTCTTGAAGTTTACAACACAGCAGCTGGAGTGCATCACGTATAAGAGGCAGTGAAGCTAAGAGGACCTGAAGTGACTCCTAAGAAGTGCTCAGTGCTGTCTATGTGTTTGACCTGTGCCAAGGTGGATGCAGTAAAGACAGCAGTGAAACTAGGGTGTGGGTGGGTGTTCACAGTATTTGACAGAGAGGCTTCTAGTTGTTATCATAATTGTGGATTAGATGTCCAGGATATTAATCCCATCAGAGCAGCTGGACTGGAGGAAGATATTGTTGGTTATCACAGTGAGTTTCCTGAAGTAGGGAGCTGGTCTTAGGCAAGAATCACCCCATCTGATGTGATCGTGGGACAAGGGAGCCCTGAGGACATCTGCAGTAGGTCCTTAGCAGCCACAGCCGATCAGCTCTTGGGTGTTTATGTTGAGGAAGATCATTGGAAAAGTGATCTTTTCTAATCTCACCTTCAGCAGATCTTTGATGATTCTAGTTGAAGCCCTTAAGAAAACAATTCTTTTCCTTTTTAAAAGGTACTTTATTGAGGTATGACTGACATACAAAACTGCTTGATAAGCATGCATTTGTGAAACCATTACAGCACTATGTCATAAATCTATTCATCTCTTCAAAAGTTTTCTTCCATTCTCTTTATTATTCTTATTAAAAATAATTATTTTCAAGGTGCTTTTAAATTTTAGTTAGAAACTTTTGCTTTAAGCAAACCTGTTTTCTGGCATCTCAAGTAACCTTTGTCATTGTGACAATGTCCTAATCATGGTTCCAACTGCAGATAAATTTGTGGAAACACTACAGGTGTCTCTACCATATTTTGATAAATCAGCATCTGAACGAAAATGGAGTGTGTGATGTTTGAACTTTCTGTGAAATTAGAACTCCGAATGTTATCATCCTAAGAAGATTGATGTCTTGATATTAATTCCAGTTAAGATACACTTAAAAGTAAAGAATTGGAGAATGCTCTGATATTTAAACACTGCTTGTGGTTTGTACTCCCTGACTACCATTGCTCTAACTTAGGCTCTCACATTTTTATGAATGGTTCCAGGTTCCTTCTGTTTCTATTTTTGTCACTAGTTCCCTCCCCTTGGTCTGTCTTTTCTGTATTTTCAGACATGTTTTAATGATGAAGTTAAGTGGTGGTGATTTAGTAGAGATAAGATTAGAATAGCTTGTCTTTTCATTATCTTAATCAAAATTGAACTCTTGGAGTTTCTTCTGCTTAATCTTAGGAGTCAGGTATGGAAGAGAAATTTCAGCCTCAGTAGTGGATTGTTGGAAGTGGAGTACTGTGTTTAGGAGAAATCTAGAGTAGAAACAATGACTAGAGAAGACTGTAGAGAAGCTTGTTTGAAATAAGGAGGAGCTTTCAATGAGGGGCTAAACAAATTGAGAAGGACTGTGGTGCAAGTGTTCCAAGTTGCTTCAGTCCTGTCCTACTCTTTGTGACACCATGGACCCTAGTCCACCAGGCTCCTCTGTCCATGGGATTCTCCAGGTAAGAATACTGGAGTGGGTTGCCATTTCCTTCTCCAGGGGATCATCTTCACCCAGGGATCAAACCTGGGTCTCCTTCGTTGCAGGCAGAGTCTTGATTATCTTCTGAGCCACCAGGTACTACAGTACTGAAGTGCAAAATGGTGAGGGGATGAAGATGCGAGGATTGCAGGAGGGGAGGGTTGGAAAGATGCAGGTCAACTCGTACATTCACCACAGCCTCTGTGTTACACTTCCTTCCTGCCCTCATTCTTTCCCTCCCTCTCTTCCTTTATCCTGTTGTGGGAGTCATTTCTGAGCTCTGTGGAAGTGCTAGCATTTGGAGGTTGCAGTTTTCTTAGAGGAAAGTTTTTATAATACGGATTCTGTTTATTTAACAAATATAAGTTTACTCATATTTTTCTCTTTTTTTTGTATCAGATTTTGGTGAGTTGTGTTTCACAAGTAATGCATTTTCAAGGACTAGGCCCACTTTACAAAAAAATTTCAATTTAGAATAACACTGGTTCATATCTCTTATCTTTAAATGTTGGGAAGATCTATAATGATATTCCTCCTTTTGTTACTGGTGTTGTTAATTTGTGTTCCCTCTTTTTTCTTAATTGGTTTTGCTAGAAGATTATCCGTGTTAATGTTCTTTTTAAGAGAATCACTAATGGACCCTATTGATTTTTTTGATTTGTATTTGCTTTCTACTTAGTTGATTTCTGTACTCAGTTTTCACTCCTCTTTTTCAGTTATGATTTTCTGTGATAGCTCAGCTGGCAAACAGTCTGCCTGCAATGCAGGAGACCCCTGTTTGATTCCTAGGTCAGGAAGATCCCCCGGAGAAGGGATAGGCTACCCACTCCAGTTTTCTTGGGCTTCGCTTGTGGCTCAGCTGGTAAAGAATCTGCCTGCAATGCGCGGCACCTGGGTTCAATCCCTGGGTTGGGAAGATCCCCTGGAGAAGGGAAAGGCTACCCACTCCAGTATTCTGGCTTGGAGAGTTCCATGGACTGTATAGACCACGAGGTCATAGAGTCAGACACGACTGAGTGACTTTCACTTTCCAGTTATGATTGTTGTTGCTTTTGTAGATTCTTGAGTCTTGGATCACTTTCTTCTGTTTCTATGTTTATTCTAATGTAGGTATCAAGGAAGCATCAAGGTTCTAAATTTTCTTCCAAGCATCATTTTATTTTTAAGCCACCAGATTTGCTAGTATATAATTTCTTTTGTATTTTATTACCATAAAATGTTTCTTTTTTTCTGAATGTATTCTTTGTCTTATAGTCTGACTTTGTATGATATTAATATAGATACTGTATACAGCCTTCTCTGATTTGTGTTTGCATAGTATATAATTTTTTACCTTTTTAATATGTTTCTGTGTTTATATTCAAACACATATGTATTTATAGGCAGTATATTGTTTTGTCTTATTTTATCTGGTCTGATCATCTTGTTTTTTATTTGGAGTACTTAAATTATTTACCTTTAATGTAATTATATACATTATGTATATAATGTAATTATATACATATAATTGTGTTTAAGTGTACTTGCCTGCTATTTGTTATATCTTTGTTCCTATTTTAATCATTGAGTATATTATTTTATCTTAAAACTCTATTGGCTTATTAATCATATCAGATTTTTAGGTGATAATGTTGATTTTTTTTTAATTTTAAAATAATTTTTATTTATTTTTGGCTGTGCTGGGCCTTCATTGCTGCATAGATTTTTCTCTAGCTGTGGAGATCAGAAGCTACTCTCTAGTTGCAGTGCACAAGGTCTTCACTGCGGTGGCCTCTCTTGCTGTGGAGCAAGGCTCTATGGTGCTCAAGCTTCAGTAGTCGTGGCTCCCGGGCTCTAGAGCACAGGCTCACTAATTGTGGTGCATGGGCTTATTTGCTCCGTGGTATCTGGGATTTTCCTAGACCTGGGATCAAAACCGCATCTCTTGCATTGGCAGATGGATTGTTCGCCACTGAACCACTGGGGAAGCCCATGTTGAATTACTAATCTTTAATTACATTCTACCTTGAAATGATGTTATGTCGCAACATGCAATGTCAGTCACTATAGTTTTCTTCCACTTTGGTCATTGGTGCTGTCATTGTCATACGTTCTACTTACAAATTTATTATGAATCTTGTAGTTTGTTGCTAATATTTTTGCTTTAAATCTTCTAATAGAGAATCAACATCTAGCACAGACTCTATACCTTTGAGTGGATCCATGTTTTCATCTGCTGTCATGTCCCTTTAGCTTGAAGAACTTTCTGAGGCAGTTTTGTGTAGTGTGTGTCTGGTGGCCTCCAATTCTATCATTTTTCATTTATCTGAAGTCATCTTAATTTTCATTCAGTTTTGAAAAGTATTTTTATAGGTGATTCAATTCTAGAGTAACAAATGCCCAACCCCAATACTTTAAATATGTTTTTACATTGTCATCTGACTTTCACTGCCTCCAACAAAAAGTCAGTAAATAATACTAATCCTTTTGTTCTGCTGTATATAGTGTGTCAAATTTCCCTGGCTGCTCTTAAGATATTTTTGTTTGTTTGTTTGTTTACCACTGAATTTCAGTATTTACATTGTCATGTTTTCTGAGAATGATTTCGATACCTTGTTCGGGGTTTGTTTAGCTTTTTGAATCAGTGGATTTATAGTTTTCAATAAATTTGGAAAAGATTTCATTTATCTTTTCTTAATATTTTTCAGCACAGCCCTTATTCTGAATCTCCAAATACGCATATTTTATATATTTTTATATTATCCTACATGCCATGGAGTTTCCATTCATATTTTTCTGCCTTTTTACTCTCTTTGGTTCAGTTTAGATAGTCTCTACTTCTGTGTTTTACTTCCCAGTTCTTCTATTCTGCAATGTCTAGTCTCTTGTGTAATTAATCCAAATAATTGTTCATTCCAATACTATATTTTTTCAGTTTTAGAAGTCTCATTTGTTTATTTTTCCTAGTTTTCCTCCCTGTTTATTTTGATTGTTCATTAAGCATATTGATATTAGTGGTTTAAAGATATCTTCAGCCAATTCAATCATTCCTGTAATTTCTGAAGTTGATTTAAATGATTATTTTTTTAAAATGTGTTATGGGTTACATTTTTCCCCTTTGGAAATTCTAATAATTTTTTGGTTGGATGTTGGGCATCACTAAGCAGTCCTTTACCAGTAAGAACTTTAGAAATAAATAATCAGAACACATCTAAAAATCAGGGAATTGTACTTGATGAATCAAATAAAGTTTTTTCATTGGGTTATTTTCATTCTGTTCAAAATGTGTTCCTCTAATGACCAAATGATGAACTTTTATTTTTAATAAAAAAAAAAACACTTTTATTTTTCTCTCCTTTAGTTTTAAAACTTCCTTGATCCCACCTTGCCTGCCGTATGCCCCACCTACACCCTACTTCTACAGCAGTAGCTATCCTTTCTGATTTTCTTTTCCATTCATCTGTGTCTTTTAAAATTGTGTTTGCTTGTCTGAAGTGGGAGAAATGAAAAAGGATAGCAGCTTAAGTGGTAGATGGGAGGAGCAGAGGGTGATGTAATATGCTAACAACCTATTCAACAAGTGTTTCCCACAAATATTTACATATTTTGTCTGTATTGAGGCTTTTTCAACTTGGAACTCTCCAAATGATGGTTTGTTTGCTCACTTCCTCCTCCTTCTCCTTCTTCTTCCTCCTTTTAGAATTGTAAACCATTCAACATGCCATCTTCTTTTAGAATTGTAAAACATGCATGAAAGAAATTAAAGACAATATAATCAATGGAAAGTCATTCTGTGCTTCTGGGCTGGAAGAAGTAATATTGTTAAAATGCCTGTACTTGTCAAAGTGATCTACAGATTTAATGCAATTCCTATCTAAATCCCAATGGCATTCTTAATAGAAGTAGAGAAAACAGTCTTAAAATAGAAGTGTGTGGTTTAATTTTTATATATTCATGAATTTCCTGTTTCCTTATTACTATTGAGTTTTATTTCTATCCCATTATGGTCATGAAAGATATTATTTTAATATTTTTGAATTTGTTAAGACTTATTTGTAACCTAGCCTGGAGAATATTTCATTTGTGCTTGAGAAGAATGCATATTGTTCTGTTGTTAGAATTAGTACAATGATAGTATTAAAATCAATTAGCATTTTCTATGAGTCCTGTTTCAGAAGAAAAACCTTTAATAGGAGATGATCTGGAAACTCAGCTGTCTGGTAAGGTCCCACTGAGAACACACACTCTACCAGGTCCTTTGACAAATCCTAGGGTTTCAAGAGAGATGGCCGGGACTCTCTCTCTGTGACTCTCTGAGTTTTCTTAACTCATCTTCTTTCCCACTAAGGTCACTGAAGAAATTAATGGAATTTTTGCCATTGAAAAGACAAGATGTGATGACATAAACACGAATTAGTAATAGTGTCCATATTTCTTCTCTGGAGGCGTCACCCATCTACAGGTTGGCATCCCCTCATGGATCCAGCCTCAAGACTTTCCCTCACCTAAGTCACTTGAGAACTAACTCCTGGGAGAGAAAACTGATCAAAATATTAGCCCCACAAGTTCCAGGAAAGCTTTCTAAGCTTGTCTGGATGCTAGGTCTCTCATATCATAGCCCATGTTTCTCTGGGTGGGTTCTGTTCTGCATATCTCTACTTTCAAGTGCTGGCATATTACACATTATCCTTGGATCTGTAGGTATTAGGCTGCTAAATGAGAAATTCACTTCTTCAACCAATGCTAAAAGATGTGTTTCCAGTATTCAGCCATTCCAATGATCTGAATTGGGCTCTGTAGTTTCTAGGCTCCTAGACCGAGGAATTCAGATTTCTAACCAGTCTCAAAGTGTATGTTCTTAGGATTCAGCCACTCCAAACTGACCTTGTAATCCTCCTGAATTTCTGTTTAGAAACCTGCTCAAGAAAATTCAATTATGACACTAACTATCAAAGACTCTCTACATGCTCCACTTCTAAAAAGAAAAACTTTCACACCACGGCCTGTAATGTGCAGTTTCAAGTCAGTACCATGAACACTGGTTTTGTTGTTTGCTCTTAGGATTTGTGCGTCTGGCTGGAGGGGATGGACCCTGCTCAGGGCGAGTAGAAGTGCATTCTGGAGAAGCTTGGATCCCAGTGTCTGATGGGAACTTCACACTTGCCACTGCCCAGATCATCTGTGCAGAGTTGGGTTGTGGCAAGGCTGTGTCTGTCCTGGGACATGAGCTCTTCAGAGAGTCCAGTGCCCAGGTCTGGGCTGAAGAGTTCAGGTGTGAGGGGGAGGAGCCTGAGCTCTGGGTCTGCCCCAGAGTGCCCTGTCCAGGGGGCACGTGTCACCACAGTGGATCTGCTCAGGTTGTTTGTTCAGGTGAGATGCAGGTCAGGCCTTTCACCTCTGTGAACACCCTATTCAGGTGAGAAAGTCATGTGATTTTGCTGAAACTCTGTCTTCTTCTACCAGCATACTCAGAAGTCCGGCTCATGACAAACGGCTCCTCTCAGTGTGAGGGGCAGGTGGAGATGAAGATTTCCGGACAATGGAGAGCGCTCTGTGCCTCCCACTGGAGTCTGGCCAATGCCAATGTTATCTGTCGTCAGCTCGGCTGTGGAGTTGCCATCTCCACCCCCGGAGGACCACACTTGGTGGAAGAAGGTGATCAGATCCTAACAGCCCGATTTCACTGCTCAGGGGCTGAGTCCTTCCTGTGGAGTTGTCCTGTGACTGCCCTGGGTGGTCCTGACTGTTCCCATGGCAACACAGCCTCTGTGATCTGCTCAGGTAAGAGAGAGGAAAGGGCTACTGGTACTCAGGATGGTCCTGGAGTGAAATGTTTCCAAGAGCAGAGAGTGAGGGAAAATGGACTTCAAAGTCAGATATTTCTTGGTGAAATATGGATCTTCTCATTGTTCCTTCATTTTTCAGGCCAGGGCAAGAAGTGTGAAGGGGAATAATATACTTTTAAGCAACATTGTTGCTTACTTATAATCATAGAAAACAGTGTAGGAGCAGTAAGTATAGACCTCAGTATGAACCCCAACCCAGAGCAACAGAGAGAATGTCCCCAGCACCACAGTCACTGTCGTCCCCTCTCTACAGGGAAAAGCACTTACTGAACTTCTACTAACGTAGAAAGTTTTATCAATTTTTGAACTTTATATAAAATGATGCAGTATGATGCATCTTTTGTATCTAATTTCTTTAGACTCAAAATTATGTTTGGGATTCACTCATGATGTTGTATATTGTAGCACTTTATTTTTTTTTTTATTACTGTAGAGTATGACTTTGAATGATCACATGGCCATGTACTGATCAATTCTACTGACAGTTTAAATCTGAGTTGTTTCCAGTTCTTGACTATTATAAATATGATATTACAACTTACCATGACAATGTCTTTGGATGCAAATATGTGTTACTTACTTTCCATGTTTAACCCTTGGTCTTTTATTTTCTTTTTCTTAATCAAATGGTGTCCTTTGATGAACTCATTTCTTAATCTTATGGAAACATAACTTGCCAACTTTTTCCTGTACATTTAATGCTTCTTATAGCCTTTAAAAGAGAATTTTTGCCTACTCCAAGATCATAAAAACATTCTCCATGAGCGTCTTATGGAAATTTTATTATCTTTCTCTTGCATATAATTGTGCATTCCTTCTGGGATTGATATGTGTGTAAGAAGAGGGTCAGGTTTCATATGGACATCCAATTACTCAATCTTTTTCTGAAAAGATTCTTTTCCCCACTTCAGTGCTGCCTTTGTCATAAGCAGAAGGGCAAGTACGTCTGTCCTTTTTAAGACTCTCTATTCTGTTCCATGTTATCATTTGTCTATCCTTGCACCATTACTGCATTTTCTTAATTATCATAACTTTGTCATTGTTGTTGTTCAATCACTAAGTCATGTGTGACTCTTTGTGACCCATGAACTACAGCTCACCAGACTTCCGTGTCCTTTACTATCTCCCAGAGTTTCAACGGAGAAGGCAATGGCAACCCACTCCAGTACTCTTGCCTGGAAAATCCTATGGACGGAGGAGCCTGGTAGGCTGCAGTCCATGGGATCGCTAAAGAGTCGGGCGACTGAGTGACTTCACTTTCACTTTTCACTTTCATGCATTGGAGAAGGAAATGGCAACCCACTCCAGTGTTCTTGCCTGGGGAATCCCAGGGACGGGGGAGCCTGGTGGGCTGCCATATATGGGGTTGCACAGAGTTGGACACGACTGAAGCGACTTAGCAGCAGCGGGAGCAGAGTTTCAAACTTTGTAGTTAGTCTTAATAACTTTAATTTACAAGAGTTACTTTATATTAACTCCTCTAAATTTGTTGCTTTTCTTACCAACTGTGATGGTCATTCTTGGTTGCTTGTATTTTGTATCAATTTAGAAATCAGCTTGTCATTTTCGCCAAAAGAAAAGCTTAAGGGTACTTTCACTGGGATTACATTTAAAAATTTGAGAGGAGACAAAGAAATTTGAGGATGATTGACATTGACAATGTTGAGTTTTCCAAATCATTGACATAATACATCCTTCCATTCAGTTAGATCTTGAATTTTTCTCAGAGATTTTGCCCATCTTCTACTAGGATTTCTCCTAGGTATTTTATTTTTGATGTCATGAGTATTTTTGTGGAAGTGTCCTGGCAATGAATTCTCTTTGAGTTGTTTTCATCTTTTAATTTTTAAAATTTTGATGTCATTTGAGACATTAAAATGTTGGGAAAGTTATATAAAAATTCCTTTATGACCTTTACCTGGGTTTCTAAATGTTAGTATCAATATTTCCCTTTAATCTCTGTGTGTGTGTGAGTGTCTTTCCTTCTCGATTCCCCTTCTGCCCCATTTCTTCCTGAATATGTAAAATCCTTCTGAATTAAGTTGAAGCCATGATGTTCCTTTACCCTTAGGACACTTCTGGGAATTTCCTTACAGAACCAGAGTTCAGTCAAGTCTTTAAATGACTTCAGCCCCAGGTGACATCTAATTGCAGCACTGAAAGACCCCACTGGAAGACTGCCAAACTGAGTCTTCTTCTGATTAATGACCCAAAGTCATAAGCAAAATGAAGTATATATTCTTTTTCTTCAGCTAAAAGTTTTTCCTTTTCATGTTGATCAAATTGCTAACATCTGTTGAATCACAGAAAAAGCAAGAGAGTTCCAGAAAAACATCTACTTCTGCTTTATTGACCATGCCAAACCTTTGACTGTGTGGATCATGACAAACTGTGGAAAATTCTGAAAGAGATGGGAATACCAGACCCCCTGACCTGCCTCCTGTATGCAGATCAAGAAGCAATAGTTAGAACTGGACATGGAAAAAGAGACTGGTTCCAAACTGGGAAAGGTGTATGTCAAGGCTGTATGTTGTCACCCTGCTTATTTAACTTATACGCAGAGTGCATCATGTGAACTGCTGGGCTGGATGAAGCACAAGCTGGAATCAAGATTGCCAGGAGAAATATCAATAACCTCAGATATGCTGATGACACCACCTTTATGGCAGAAAGCAAAGAGGAGCTGAAGAGCCTCTTGATGAAAGTGAAAGAATAGAGTGAAAAAGCTGGCTTAAAACTCAACATTCAAAAAACTAAGATCAAGGCATCCAGTCCCATCACTTCATGGCAAATAGATGGGGAAACAATGGAAACAGTGACAGATTTTATTTTCTTGGGCTCCAAAATCACTGTAGATGGTGACTGCAGCCATGTTTTAAAAGACATCTTCTCCTTGGAAGAAAAGCTATGACAAACCTGCTGCTGCTAAGTCACTTCAGTTGTGTCCAACCCTGTGCGACCCCATAGACGGCAGCCCACCAGGCTCCCCCTTCCCTGGGATTCTCCAGGCAAGAACACTGGAGTGGGTTGCCATTTCCTTCTCCAATGCATGAAAGTGAAAAGTGAAAGTGAAGTCGCTCAGTCGTGTCCGACTCTTTAGCGACCCCATAGACTGCAGCCTACCAGGTTCCTCCGCCCATGGGATTCTCCAGGCAAGAGTACTGGAGTGGGGTGCCATTGCCTTCTCCGACAAACCTAGACAGCATATTAAAAAGCAGAGACATTACTTTGCTGACAATTGTCCATTTGGTCAAATCTGTGGCTTTTCCAGTAGGCATTTATGGATGTAAGAGTTGGACCATAAAGAAGGCTGAGCGCCAAAGAATGGATGCTTTTGAACTGTGGTGTTGGAGAAGACTGCTCTGAGTCCCCTGGACTGCAATGAGATCAAACCAGTAGGTCCTAATGGAAATCAGTCCTGAATATTTATTGGAAGGACTGATTCTGAAGCTGAAGCTGCAATACTTTGGCTACCTGATGAGAAGAATTGACTCATTGGAAAAGACCCTGATGCTGTAAGATTGAGGGTGGGAGAAGAAAGGGATGACAGAGGATGAGATGGTTGGATGGCATCACCGACTTGATGGACATGAGTTTGAGCAAGCTCCAGGAGTTGGTGATGGACAGGGAAGTCTGGCGAGGTGCAGCCAATGGGGTCACAAAGAGTTGGACATGACTGAGTGACTGAACTGAACTGGGCTAAATTTGGGGGGAAAATCTTCTATACAACAATGTCACCAGAACTCTTGTTATGTGACCTGAATTTCTACATTGAAGACTATCCTCTGATCTTGCACTGTGATGTTTCCACCTTATGCTGAGCTAGTGCATGACTACTATTATTCTTTAGTTCTTAATTTCAGCCAACACATTTTTCAGCTCTAGAAGTACTTCACTTTTGTTATCATTTCTCTGCAAAGATACACATTTTGTTTATTATTTCCATAAACACTTTAATCGTGGCTATTTAAATTCTCTGTCAGGTAAATCTAGCAGGTGAAAAATCTGGGAAATTCTTTCCAATGTCTCCTTTTTCCTTTCTGTTTTTCACGAGATCTATTTTATTTAAGTGTTTGTTTTAAAGTTAGACATTGAAGAAATTATAGAAATCCTTCAGAAAGAATTTTGTTTTGCTTTTACTTATGGATAGATTTGGCCTTCCTTGGTGACTCAGATGGTAAAAAATCTGGCTGCAATGCGGGAGACCTGGGTTTGATCCCTGGATTGGGAAGATCCCCTGGAGGAGGGCATGGCAAACCACTCCAGTATTCTTGCTTGAAAAATCCTATGGGCAGAGGAGCCTGGTGGGCTATAGTCCATGGGGGTCACAAACAATCTGACATGACTGAGCAACTAAGCACAGCACAGGGATAGATATAGGGATACAACAACTTATTTAACTCATTCTTATAGCAACACTTGGGTTAAAACAAAAATTGTGATACTGTCAGAAGCAGAACTCTCCACAGAGAAGGTGAACAATAAGAGTATGATAACTTTACTGCTGGGTCACGGCTTTCATAGCAAACATCCTCTTCCAAGAACACAAGAGAAGACTCTACACATGGACATCACCAGATGGTCACAACCGAAATCAGATTGATTATATTCTTTGCAGCCAAAGATGGAAAAGCTCTATACAGGCAGCAAAAACAAGACTGGGAGCTGACTGTAGCTCAGATCATGAACTCCTTATTGCCAGATTCAGACTTAAATTGAAGAAAGTGCGGAAAAGCACTAGACCATTCATATATGATCTAAATCAAGTCCCTTATGACTATACGGTGGAAGTGAGAAGTAGATTTAAGGGACTAGATCTGATAGACAGAATGCCTGATGAACTATGGACAAAGGTTCATGACATTGCACAGGGGACAGGAATCAAGACCATCCCCAAGAAGAAATGCAAAAAAAGAAAATGGCTGTCTGAGGAGGCCTTCCAAATAGGTGTGAAAAGAAGGGAAGCAGAAAACAAAGGAGAAAAGGAAATATATACCCATTTGAAAGCAGGGTTCCAAAGAATAGCAAGGAGATAAGAAAGCCTTCCTCAGTGATCAATGCAAATAAATAGAGGAAAACAACAGAATTGGAAAGACTAGAGATCTCTTCAAGAAAATTAGAGATACCAAGGGAACATTTTATGCAAAGATGGGGTCAATAAAGGATAGAAATGGTATGGACCTAACAGAAACAGAAGATATTAAGAAGAGGTGGCAAGAATACATAGAACTGTACAAAAAAGATCTTCACAACCTGGATAATGATGATGGTGTGATCACTCACACTCACCTAGAGCCAGACACCCTGGAATGTGAAGTCAAATGGGCATTAGGAAGCATCACTACTAACAAAGCTGGTGGAGGTGATGGAATTCCAGTTGAGCTCTTTCAAATCTGAAAGATGATGCTGTGAAAGTGCTGCATGCAATATGTCAGCAAATTTGGAAAACTCAGCAGTGGCCACAGGACTGGAAAAGCTCACTTTTCATTCCAACCCCAAAGAATGCTCAAACTACCGCACAATTGTACTCATCTCACATGCTAGGAAAGTGATGCTCAAAATTCTCCAAGCCAGGCTTCAGCAATATGTGATCCATGAACTTCCAGATGTTCAAGCTGGCTTTAGAAAAGGCAGAGGAACCAGAGATCAAATTGCCAACATCTGTTGGATCATCAAAAAAGCAAGAGAGTTCCAGAAAAACATTTATTTCTGCTTTATTGACTATGCCAAAGCCTTTGACTGTGTGGATCACAATAAACTGTGGAAAATTCTGAAAGAGATGGGAATACCAGACCACCTGATCTGCCTCTTGAGAAACCTGTATGCATGTCATAAAGCAACAGTTAGAACTGGACATGGAACAACAGACTGTTTCCAAATAGGAAAAGGAGTACATCAAGGCCGTATATTGTCACCCTGTTTATTTAACTTATATGCAGAGTACATCATGAGAAACACTGGGTTGGATGAAGCACAAGCTGGAATCAAGATTGCTGGGAGAAATATCAATAACCTCAGATGTGCAGATGACACCACCCTTATGGAGGAAAGTGAAGAAGAACTGAAAAGCCTCTTGATGAAGGTGAAAGAGGAGAGTGAAGAAGTTGGCTTAAAGCTCAACATTCAGAAAATGACGATCATGGCATCTGGCACCATCACTTTGTGGGAAATAGATGGGGAAACAGTGGAAGAAGTGGCTGACTTTATTTTTTTGGGCTCCAAAATCACTGCAGATGGTGACTGTAGCCAAGAACTTAAAAAACGCTTACTCCTTGGAAGGAAAGTTATGACCAACCTAGACAGCATATTAAAAAGCAGAGACAATACTTTGTCAACAAAGTTCCATCTAGTCAGAAGCTATGGTTTTTCCAGTAGTCATGTATGGATATGACAGTTGGACTATAAAGAAAGCTGAGCACCAAAGAATTGATGCTTTGAACTGTGGTGTTGGAGAAGACTCTCGAGAGTCCCTTGGACTGCAAGGAGATCCAACTAGTCCATCTTAGAAGAGATCAGTCCTGGGTGTTCATTGGAAGGACTGATGAAGCTGAAACTCCCGGTACTTTGGCTACCTGATGTGAAGAACTCTATCATGTGAAAAGGCCCTGATGCTGGGAAAGAGTGATGGCAGGAGGAGAAGGGGAGGATAGAGGATGAGATGGTTGGATGGTATCATCGACTGGATGGACATGGGTTTGGGTGGACTCCGGGAGTTGGTGATGGACAAGGAGGCCTTGCGTGCTGTGGTTCATGGGGTTGCAAAGAGTCAGACATGACTGAGTGAATGAACTGAAGTGAACTGGATACAGCTTTCATATGAGCTCCATCAGGAGGGATTGGGGGCAGGAGAAGGGGATGACAGAGGATGAGATGGCTGGATGGCATCACCGACTCAATGGAGGTGAGTCTGAGTGAACTCCAGGAGATGGTGATGGACAGAGAGGCCTGGCCTGCTGCAATTCATGGGGTCTCAAAGAGTCGGACACGACTGAGTGACTGAACTAACTAACTAACTAACTAACAAAGTCATTATTTCCCTTAATTCAGTTTCCTGTTCTTCAACCCTTCCAGACTTCTGATCATTGTTGTTTCTTCAGGAAACCAGATCCAGGTGCTTCCCCAGTGCAACGACTCCGTGTCTCAACCTACAGGCTCTGCGGCCTCAGAGGACAGCGCCCCCTACTGCTCAGGTGAGGGTCCCACAGGACAGTAGACCCTTCTCATTCCCCAGGTCGATGCCCCATTGTCCCATTTCTCTCTCCTCAGACAGCAGGCAGCTCCGCCTGGTGGACGGGGGCGGTCCCTGCGCCGGGAGAGTGGAGATCCTTGACCAGGGCTCCTGGGGCACCATCTGTGATGACGGCTGGGACCTGGACGATGCCCGCGTGGTGTGCAGGCAGCTGGGCTGTGGAGAAGCCCTCAATGCCACGGGGTCTGCTCACTTCGGGGCAGGATCAGGGCCCATCTGGTTGGACAACTTGAACTGCACAGGAAAGGAGTCCCACGTGTGGAGGTGCCCTTCCCGGGGCTGGGGGCAGCACAACTGCAGACACAAGCAGGACGCGGGGGTCATCTGCTCAGGTCTGAGCTGCACACTGTCCACCGGCTGGGGGAGGGGTGGGGCCTTGGAGGACGGGGTCTGAGCCCTGAGGGAGAGATGCTGAAAGGACCAGCGAAGGAGGCTTCCTCCCATGGAGCCTGTCTTTCCAGCAGACGTGAAGACGATGTGCTTTCACTTCCTCCCGCAGCAGCTGCGGATCTGGTCGTCTCTTCTCAGCAGTGTTTCCTGGCAGAGCCGATTTTTACAGTTTTTCTTGAAAGCAGGGCTCTCTCTCCAGTTACATACAAAAAATTTAAACCCACGGTACTAGTTTCCGTTTGCTTCAGTAACAATTTTAAATTAGTGGGTTAAAACAACATATATTTATTTCCTTTGGGGGAGAATCTATTTCTTGTCTTTTCAATGTTCTAGATTAAAAAAAAAAAAAAAAAGAAAGTCGCACAATCGTGTCTGACTCTTTGCGATCCCATGGACTATATCCTGCCCTGCCCCTCTGTCCATGGAATTCTCAAGCTTCTAGACACTGTCTACATCCCTTGATTCACAGCCTCCTTCATCCATTATCAGGCCAGAAATGCTGCAGGCCTCCAGATATTAGCCAGAGTCACATTTCTCTCTTTAGGCAGAGCTAAGAAATGTATTCCATGTTTAAGGATAGTGGGTCCAAGGATGTGCTCAGACTGGGCTCACATTGTTCATACAATATTCTATCTTAATCTCACCATCCCAAGGTCCTTATCTTAATCACATCTGTAAATCCTTTTTGTCAGGTATGGTAACATATTCACAGGTTGCAGAGCCTGGGATGTAGACATTTTGGGGTTAATTATTCTGCCTATCTCCCTAATATCCACATCACATCCCTTAACATACTCTTCAAAGATTTTGTTAGGAACCAGAATTCAGCTGCCCCTCCCTGACTAGCGCCCACACAGTTTGGTCTTCCTCTCAATTCATATCCACTACACCATTGTGGTAGAAATAGAAAGACAGATACAAATGGACAAAGTCAGTTAAAAGGGCGGTGATGTCAGTCTTGTCATCTAGTGGGTATCTCTTGAACAAGGTCAGAGATGAATGTTTATTATTTCTAGAAGAAAGGAAAACCTAGAACATGCAGCAAAATTTTCACTGTGTCCTGTCTCCTCCTCTTTCAACCTTAGAGTTCCTGGCCCTCAGGATGGTGAGTGAGGACCAGCAGTGTGCTGGGTGGCTGGAAGTTTTCTACAATGGGACCTGGGGCAGTGTCTGCCGTAACCCCATGGAAGACATCACTGTGTCCACGATCTGCAGACAGCTTGGCTGTGGGGACAGTGGAACCCTCAACTCTTCTGTTGCTCTTAGAGAAGGTTTTAGGCCACAGTGGGTGGATGGAATCCAGTGTCGGAAAACTGACACCTCTCTCTGGCAGTGTCCTTCTGACCCTTGGAATTACACTTCATGCTCTCCAAAGGAGGAAGCCTATATCTGGTGTGCAGGTGATTTACTGTCTGTTTCTGTGTGTCTGTCCCAACCTTGTAGGATGCAGTGAGATTTGATATTTTAAAATCTAAGTGATGAGTTTAATTTGGGTCCACAAAATGACATTAAGTGAAAATGTTAGTGTCCAACTCAGTTGTGTCTGACTCTTTGTGTCTGCGTGGACTATAGCCTGCCAGGCTCCTCTGTCCATGGAATTCTCCAGGCAAGAATACTGGAATGGGTTTCCATTCCTTTCTCCAGGGGATCATCCCAACCTAGGTATCACAATTGAGTCTCCCACACTGCAGTCAGATTCTTTACCGTCTGAGTCACCAGAGAAGCCTAAATGAGGTAAGGATGAAATTAATTTTATCCACATATTCCACTCTTGTTTGTTAAAATTTTTAATTGAGATGTAATTCTTGTAACATTATATTAGTTCTAAGTGCAAAACATAGTGTTTATGTTTTTGTACATATTGGGAAATCATCACCACATGTACAGTAATATCCATCACCACATGTAGTTACAATTTTTTTTCTTATGATCCCACAAGTAAGAATTTGCATGCTGCAACTAAGACCCAGGACAACCAAATAAATAATTAATTTTCAAAGACAGCATTATTCTCTTCATAGTCGACATAAGAACATGCATCATGTTTTTTTTTTTTTTAATCCACATTAGGGCTTCCCTGATAGCTAAGCTGGTAAAGAATCCGCCTACAATGCAGGAGACCCCGGTTTGATTCCTGGGTCGGGAAGATCCACTGGAGAAGGGATAGGCTACTCACTCCAGTATTCTTGGGCTTCCCTGATGACTCTGCAGGTAAAGAATCTGCCTGCAATGTGGGAAACCTAGGTGCAATCCCTGGCTTGGGAAGACCCCTGGAGAAGGGAAAGGCTACCCACTCCAGTATTTTGTCCTAGAGAATTCCATGGATTGTATACTCCATGGGGTCGTAAAGAGTTGGACATGACTGAGCAACTTTCACAAACACTATATACAAAAATATTATCTTCTTTCCTATATTACAGTTTTTTTTCTTTTTTCTTTTTTAATATAAATTTATTTATTTTAATTGGAGGTTAATTGCTTTACAATATTGTATTGGTTTTGCCATACATCAACATGAATCCACCACATGTATACACGTGTTCCCCATCCTGAACCCCCCTCTCTCCTCCCTCCCCATACCATCCCTCTGGGTCATCTCAGTGCACCAGCTCCAAGAAACCAGTATCATGCATCGAACCTGGACTGGCGACTTGTTTCATATATGATATTATACATGTTTCAATGCCATTCTCCCAAATCATCCCACCCTTGCCCTCTCCCACAGAGTCCAAAAGACTGTTCTATACATCTGTCTCTTTTGCTGTCTCGCACACAGGGTTATCGTTACCATCTTTCTAAATTCCATATATATGCGTTAATATACTGTATTGGTGTTTTTCTTTCTGGCTTAGTTCACTCTGTATAATAGGCTCCAGTTTCATCCACCTCATTATTACAGTTAAGATATCTTTCATGACAATATTTTTTTCTCTAGAATGTTTTAAAATTTTTATTTATTTATAGGAACTCTCTATAAACAAACATCACTTCAGTTCAGTCGCTCAGTTGTGTCAGCTTCAACATCAGTCCTTCCAATGAACACTCAGGACTGATCTCCTTTAAGATGGACTGGTTGGATTTCCTTGCAGTTCAAGGGACTCTCAAGAGTCTTGTCCAACACCACAGTTCAAAAGCATCAATTCTTAGGTGCTCAGCTTTCTTTATAGTCTTATAAACAAACATCACTTACTCTTTCTTAAATATTTTTGTAAATATTTCCCCCATTTTTTGCATATATGTTTAAGGTTATATATGTGAATGGGGGGGTTATGTTATCAAATCTATAATGGTTTACTTTTTTGACTTCTGCCTTTAATGAAATGTTTCATGTGTTCTTATCTGGTGATGATATTATACAATCACACATAGTAAAATAAATTCAGATAAATAAATGAATTCAAAATTAGGTTTTGAATATTCTTTAGTGGAACTGTAAAATTATTTGCAGAAATTTCTGTAAAACTGTAAAACTGTAAAAACTGTAAAACTGTAAAATTATTTGCAGAAATATACTGCAAAATTAGGTTTTGAATTCATTTATTTATCTGAATTTATTTTACTATGTGTGATTGTATAATATCATCACCAGATAAGAACACATGTATACCTGTGGCAGATTCATTTTGATATTTGGCAAAACTAATACAATTATGTAAAGTTTAAAAATAAAATAAAATTAAAAAAAAGAATTATATTTTAGATATATGATAGCTTCATCACAAAATAAAAACACATTGCTTCATGATTTCATGGATATGATGTCAAAAGTACAGGCAACAAAGCAAAAATAGACAAGTGGGAATATGTCAAACTAAAAATCTTCAAGCCAAAGGAAACATCAACAGAGTGAAAAAGCAAGCTAGCACAAATTATATAAGGTATTAATTTGCAAACAAATAAGGAACTCCTGCAACTCAAGGAAAAAAATCCAAAACTTAACAACTGAATTAAAAAGTAGGCCAAGGGCTTGAACAGACATTTCTCTAAAGAAGACATACAAATGGCTAGTGGGTGTATGAAAAATGCTTGACATTGTCAATCATCAGGGAAATGTAAATCAAAACCAGAAAGATATCATCTCACACATGTCAGAATGACTGTTTTTTTTTTTTTTTAAAGACACCTAAGTGTTTGCAAGGCTGTGGAGAAATTGACACTTTCTGTGTATTTATCCACATGAAATGTATAAATTTTATTAATAAAGCTATGCAATCCGAGGGTTAAATCTCTGGACTTTCACTGTCACGGGTCCAGGTTCAATCCCTGACCTGGGAACTAAGATCCCATGAGCCACAGCACAGCCAAAAACAAACAAACAACAACACAAAAACTATGACCAAAAAATCTGTATGATTTGTAGTGATGTCCCTTTTCATTCTTGGTTTTGTTAACTTCATTTACTCTCTGCTCTTCATTGGTATTGATCAGTGTTCATCAATTTTCAATGAGCCATGTTTAAAGGGTTTTTTCCTATGTTTTCCATCTTATGCTTACCTTCTTTTCTGTTCATTATTGTTCCTTTTTAAATTAACTCCAACATTCTCTATTCTTTAGGCTTTCTCATCTCCTAGTTTCTTAATTGAAGCTTACATTTTTTTCACTTTCAGTCTTTCCTCTTCTCTAAATCTAGGCTATAAATATTCCTTAGGCACTACTTGAGTTTCATTAGAAGAATTTATGATAATATAATTATTTTGTGTTTGTTATCATTATTATTGTATTTTTATTATCATTATTTCACAATATTTGGTAAATTTTAAATTTATTCCCAGACTCAGGTGTTTTTTGGAAGGGTGCCGCTGAATTTCACAAAATAGGGATGGCTAACAATATTTTCTTTTTAATTCTTAATTTTATTCCACTGTGGTCAGAGTAAATACTCTGTATGAATTCAAAGAGTGAAATATTTTGTCCTATTATGTGGTCATTTTTGATAATTGTTCCTAGTGCATTTACAATAATGTGAACTCTTGCATTGTTGGGTCATTGCTCTATGTGTTGCTTTGTTAAATGTGCTGATTATTTTGTTGTACATCTACTGTATTCTTTGTTTTTTGTATGTCTGGTC
Organism: Bos javanicus; assembly: GCF_032452875.1. Classification (NCBI taxonomy): domain Eukaryota; kingdom Metazoa; phylum Chordata; class Mammalia; order Artiodactyla; family Bovidae; genus Bos; species Bos javanicus. Next base: position 103,319,098 of record NC_083872.1, on the reverse strand, counting down.
TGTATGCTATTGAAAAAGATACAGTAAAAATCCCCCATTTTGATTGTGATTTTGCCTATTTCTTCTTTTCACTCTGTCAAGTATATTTCAAAGCTATGTTCTGTTACCTTTCTTGAATTTTGATGTTTATATCTTTATTAAGGGTGCATCTCATTATAATCATGAAAATTCTCTCTTTCATTCAATTAGTGTTCGGTTCAGTTCAGTTCGGCCGCTAAGTTGTGTCCGACTCTTTGCGATCCCATGGACTGCAGCACCCCAGGCTGCCCTGTCCACCACCAACTCCCAGAGTTTACCCAAACTCATGTCCATTGAGTCAGTGATGTCATCCAGCAATCTCATCCTCTGTCATCCCCTTCTCCTTCTGCCCCCAATCTTTCTCAGCATCGGGGTCTTTTGAAATGAGTCAGCTCTTCACATCAGGTGGCCAAAATATTGGAGTTTCAGCTTCAACATCAGTCCTTCCAGTGAGCACTCAGGACTGATCTCCTTTAGGATGGACTGGTTGGATGTCCTTGCAGTCCAAGGGACTCTCAAGAGTCTTCTCCAACACCACAGTTCAAAAGCATCAATTCTCCATTGCTCAGCTTTCTTTACAGTCCAACTCTCACATCCACACATGACTACTAGAAAAACCATACCTTCTGACTAGATGGACATTTGTTGGCAAAGTAATGTCTCTGCTTTTTAGTATGCTGTCTAGATTGGTTATAACTTTCCTTCCAAGGAGCAAGCGTCTTTTAATTTCATGGCTGCAATCACCATCTGCAGTGATTTTGGAGCCCCCAAAATAAAGTCAGCTACTGTTTCCACTGTTTCCATATCTATTTGCCATGAAGTGATGGGACCAGATGCCGTGATTTTGTTTCCTGAATGTTGAGCTTTAAGCCAACTTTTTCACTCTCCTCTTTCACTTTCGTCAAGAGGCTCTTTAGTTCTTCACTTTCTGCCATAAGGGTGGTGTCATCTGCATATCTGAGGTTACTGATATGTCTCCCAGCAATCTTGATTCCAGCTTGTGCTTCATCCAGCCCAGCATTTCTCATGTGGTATTCTGTATTTAAGTTAAATAAGCAGGATGACAATATACAGCCTTGAGGTACTCTTTTTCCTATTTGGAACTAGTCTGTTGTTCCATGTCCAGTTCTAACTGTTGCTTTATGACATGCATACAGGTTTCTTAAGAGGCAGGCAAGGTGGTCTAGTATTCCCATCTCTTTCAGAATTTTCCACAGTTTATTGTGATCCACAGTCAAAGGCTTTGGCATAGTCAATAAAGCAGAAATAGATGTTTTCCTGGAACTCTCTTGCTTTTTCAATGATCCAACAGATGTTGGCAATTTGATCTCTGGTTCCTCTGCCTTTTCTTTCTTTTTTTTTTTTTAATCAAATAACTTTAATCAAGTTAACAGTAAGCAGTACAATTATAGGAAAAGCCCCATATTTTATACGTAAATTGCTTTTCATTGTCTTTACTTGTAAGGTGTCAAAGGTGGGACCCACTCCTGAATCTTCTTTCTAGTGGTGGAATAAGGTACGTACTGTTGTGGAGTGCCACTCAGATTGAATTTATGGTTTGTCCAAATGAATTTACGAGCAGTAGGTGGTTTTACTGTTGGAGGATCATCAGTCATACAGTGAAGTCAACGATGCCATTCAGGGGGCACCATGCTTCCATCCACATCCCAGAATGTGTTTTTGCCATTCATTTCAGTAGTATATATAACCCATCTGTGTCGGCCAAAAAACTGCTTGTTGTCTTCATAGTATTTATTTCCATATTTGTCTTCTCCCACTAATGTGCCAACCCTCACATCATTCGCCCTGAACAAGACTTGTAGATAGCCGCGGAGGCCACCGTGGCCGCTGACCTGCTGCAGCCCGCGCTTCAGGACCTGCAGCAACTCCCCCTCTGCCTTTTCTAAAACCAGCTTGAACATCAGGAAGTTCACAGTTCACGTATTGCTGAAGCCTGGCTTGGAGAATTTTGAGCATTACTTTACTAGTGTGTGAGATGAGTGCAATTGTATGGTAGTTTGAACATTCTTTGGCATTGCCTTTCTTTGGGATTGGAATGAAAACTGCCCTTTTCCAGTCCTGTGGCCACTGCTGAGTTTTCCAAATTTGCTGGCATATTGAGTGCAGCACCTTCACAGCATCATCAGGATTTGAAATAGGTCAACTGGAATTCCATCACCTCCACTAGCTTTGTTAGTAGTGATGCTTCCTAAGGCCCACTTGACTTCACATTCCAGGATGTCTGGCTCTAGGTCAGTGATCACACCATTGTGATTATCTGGGTTGTGAAGATCTTTTTTGTACAGTTCTTCTGTGTATTCTTGCCACCTCTTCTTAATATCTTCTGCTTCTGTTAGGTCCATACCCTTTCTGTCTTTTATTCATCTTTGCATGAAATGTTCCCTTGGTATCTCTAATTTTCTTGAAGAGATTTCTAGTCTTTCCCATTCTTTTGTTTTCCTCTATTTCTTTGCACTGATCACCAAGGAAGGATTTCTTATCTCTCCTTGCTATTTTTTGGAACTCTGCATTCACATGGGTATATCTTTCCTTTTCTCCTTTGCTTTTTGCTTTCCTTCTTTTCACAGCTATTTGTAAGGCCTCCTCAGACAGCCATTTTGCTTTTTTGTATTTCTTTTTCTTGGGGATGGTCTTGATTTCTGTCTCCTGTACAGTGTCACGAACCTCTGTCCATAGTTTATCAGGCACTCTGTCTATCAGATCTAGTCCCTTAAATCTACTTCTCACTTCCACCGTATAGTCATAAGGGATTTGATTTAGGTCATACCTGAATGGTCTAGTGTTTTTCCCCACTTTCTTCAATTTAAGTCTGAATTTGGCAATAAGGAGTTCATGCTCTGAGCCACAGTCAACTCCTGGTCTTGTTTTTGCTGCCTGTACAGAGCTTCTCCATCTTTGGCTGCGAAGAATGTAATCTATCTGATTTCAGTGTCGGCCATCTGGTGATGTCCCTGTGTAGAGTCTTCTCTTGTGTTGTTGGAAGAGGGTGTTTGCTATGATCAGTGTGTTTTCTTGGCAAAACTCTCTTAGCCTTTGCCCTGCTTCATTCTGTACTCCGAGGTCAACTTTGCCTGTTACTCCAGGTGTTTCTTGACTTCATACTTTTGCATTCCAGTCCCCTATAATGAAAAGGACATCTTTTTTGGGTGTTAGTTCTAAAAAGTCGCGTAGGTCTTCATAGAACCATTCAACTTCTGCTTCTTCAGCATTACTGGTTGGGGCATAGACTTGGATTACTGTGATATTGAATGGTTTGCCTTGGAAATGAACAGAGAGATCATTCTGTTGTTTTTGTGATTGCATCCAAGTACTGCATTTCAGACTCTTTTGTTGACTATGATGGTTACTCCATTTCTTCTAAGTGATTCCTGCCCATAGTAGTAGATATAATGGTCATATGAGTTAAATTCACCTATTCCAGTCCATTTTAGTTCACCGATTCCTAGAATGTTGACATTCACTGTTGCCATCTCCTGTTTGACCACTTCCAATTTTCCTTCATTCATGGACCTAAGATTCCAGGTTCCTATGCAATATTGCTCTTTACACCATTGGACCTTGCTTCTATCACCAGTCACATTCACAACTGGGTATTGTTTTTGCTTTGGCTCCCTACCTTCATTCTTTTTGGAGTTATTTCTCCACTGATCTCCAGTAACATATTGGGCACCTACTGACCTGGGGAGTTCATCTTTCAGTGTCCTATCTTTTTGCCTTTTCATACTGTTCATGGGGTTTTTCAAGGCAAGAATACTTCAGTGGTTTGCCATTCCCTTCTCCAGTGGACCACATTTTGTCAGACCTCTCCACCATGACCTGTCCATCTTGGTTGGCCCTATACAGCCTGGTTTACTTTCATTGAGTTAGACAAGGCTGTGGTCCATATGATCAGGTTGGCTAGTTTTCTGTGATTGTGGTTTCAGTCTGTCTGCCCTCTGATGCCCTCTCAGCACTACTGTCAATTAGTGTATCTTTTCCTAAAGTCTACTTTCTGGGACATTGATAAAGCTACTCCAGTTTTCTTATAGTTAGTACATTTTTTCCATCATTGTACTTTCAGCCTTTCTTTGTTTTCATAATATAAGGTTATCATTTTGCAAGTAACATTTGCATCAGTTTTGTTTTATCTTAATCCATTCACTGTAAATGCAATTACTGATATTGATGTATTGGTATCTGCCATTTGCTTTTAATTGATCCACATGCTTTATGTCCCTTTTTCTCTCCCTTTTTTCCCCCTTCCTTTAGTATTAAATAAATCTGTTATTATTTCAGATTTTCCTTTTTCCTTTTAATTTTCAGCAGCTTTACTAGGAAGTTTATGAAAACTCTTCCATTTATATTTTTAAAAAATTCTCTATCATTATACCTTCAAATATAACTTCTGTAGTTCTGTCTCTCTGTCTCTGTATCTCTTCTCCCTCTCCTACTCTTTCTTTTCCTTCTCATCTCTCATCTTTATGACTCCTCTAAATCACTGTATTCTAAGTTCTATCTAAAATTTGTTTGACTTACCCATTCACTTTTAACCCTAGATATTTTATTTTAGGTCAACAATGGTTCCATTGCTATTTTTATTTGTTTATGATTATTTGTTAATTTTTTCATCTTTTTACCTGTATATTCTCCCCTTCTCTCTTTTTGCCTAAATACACTGATTGTAGTTAAAATCCTTATGCATTTCTATCATGTGTGTCTCTGCATTCTCTTATCTCTTTTTTTCACTTTGGTCATTTGTCGTGTTATCCTAACTTGTCAAATGTCATGTCATTTTTTATTGAATGCTATAAATTATATATGAAAAAGTAAGATACTCCTGATACATTTTCTAATACCTGAAAGGATCTACCCTTTGTTTTGCTAGGCAGATGGGGGAAGGGGTGTACATCACTCAAACATCTAAATATAACCTAAAACTGAGCTGTAATAAGTGTGGGTTGCAGTTTTGGTAGTACCCGGTCCACCTGTGATTTTTCTGTCCCTGTGACAGGGGATTTCAGACATTTCAGTTCAGAGCCTGGATTCTTTGGTAGCTCAGTACCCAAGAGAATGAGAAAGACTCTGCTTTCCAAGTCTTTTTATATAGTTCTTTAGCCTCCTGTCCTTCACAGCTTATATACTGGGCAGATATTTGAGGAGAAAATGTGTTGTGTGAGAGAGGCTCTCAAGACTCTAATTTTGTCACTCCAGCACCAGGTAACTCCCAAATTATGCTGGTTTCCTGTCACAACAATAGTCCTCTGCTTGCCCAAGACTAGATTCAGAATCATTAAATTATGCAATGAATCAGCAAATTCCCAGAGAAAAAGAAGCTATAGATCCTTGGCTAACATTGAAATAACCTCCACTCTTTAGAATTTTAGCATATTTAGTCCATGTTGTATCAACAAATGTTGAATACATTTCAGTTCAGTTCAGTTCAGTCGCTCAGTAGTGTCTGACTCTTTGTGGCCCCATGAATTGCAGCACACCAGGCCTTCCTGTCCATCACCAACTCCCGGAGTTCACTCAAACTCACGTCCATCGAGTCGGTGATGCCATCCAGCCATCTCATCCTCTGTTGTCCCCTTCTCCTCCTGCCCCCAATCCCTCCCAGCATCAGAGTCTTTTCCAATGAGTCAACTCTTCGCACGAGGTGGCCAAAGTACTGGAGTTTCAGCTTTAGCGTCATTCCTTCCAAAGAAATCCCAGGGCTGATCTCCTTTAGAATGGACTGTTTGGATCTCCTTGCAGTCCAAGGGACTCTCAAGAGTCTTCTCCAACACCACAGTTCAAAAGCATCAATTCTTTGGTGCTCAGCTTTCTTCATAGTCCTTCTCTCACATCCATACATGACTACTGGAAAAACCATAGCCTTGACTAGATGGACCTTTGTTGGGAAAGTAACATTTACTGTTTCTTAAAAAACATTTTTCAGCTTTTTAAGTTGTATCCAGCAAGACCCAGCAAAACACATTGGCCTGCTGTGAATTCCTCCATTCTCCATCGAAGTGGAAAATTTTAGGTTTAATTCTCTACTTCATCATTTACTTAAAGTGCAACATTGATAGACATTCTTTAACCCTTCTTTACATCACTTTTATGTATAAATGGAGAGAATAATACAGTGAGCTTGTTAATATTATTTGTTCAAGGGCTTGCATGAATGTGACCTATTTCTGCTCAGTGATAGAACTAGAAGAACTTTGCCAGTGGCTCAGCTGTAAAGAATCCACCTGCAATGCAGGAGACACTGGTTAGATCACTGGGTCAGGAAGATCCCCTGGAGGACTGCATGGCAACCCACTCCAGTATTCTTGCCTGGAGAATCCCATGGGCAGAAGAGCCTGGTGGGCTACAGTTCATAGGGTCTTAAAGAGTTGAACATGACTGAAGTGACTAAGCAAACATACACACTGTTTCCCCCTAAAGACCACATAACTCCAAAATTTGAATAACAGAGATTCTTGACACAAAGTCCAAGGAGGGATTATATTTTTTGGGAGAAGAAGCAACACTCTATGATTTCCAATGGCATCTTGCCAGTGTCAGTGTTCCCTGACATCATTTCTCATGCAAAGTTGTTCAGTCAACTCAAAGAGATCACATTCTTTGAAAGTAAGTATCCAGATCTGAAGTCTGAAGCTTAGAACCACAAATGAAATATTCTGGGGTAAACCAAGATATCACAGAATCCATTTGTTTTTCAGCTCTGAATGACTGTACCAAGGAGAAGGATTCTAATGGTAGAGGATTCATGATTGCTATCTGAGGCATCTGATAAGGCCTGACTCCACTCCCTTTACTCAACCCCTTTAACTCTTAGGTCAACGGCATCAAAATGTGTGTGCTTTAAAAGGAATCCATCCAGCTGCCAGCTCATTCCTGTGACTCTGAACTCATTTAACTGCTCCGGGTAGAGAGACTAACATTTCCTGTAAATCTTTCTCTGATGCTGTGCAGAATTCTACAGATCAGAATGTTAACTCTGATAGGACCTTGTACCACCTTCTGTCTCAGACTACTCACTAGAGTGTTTTCAACTTACTTCCTGTTTTATTTTCTTCCTATTTTTCAACCTCATTATTCTCTTGCCACTGGTATAAAAAACCAGACCCAGCTGCTGCCCCATTGCAACAACTCTGTGTCTGAACCAGCAGGGTTGGCAGCCTCAGAGGAGAGCGCCCCCTACTGCTCAGGTGGGGGTCCCAGAGGACAGAAAACCCTTCCCAACCCCTGGTATCCCATTTCTCTCTGCTCAGACAGCAGACAGATCCGCCTGGTGGATGGAGGTGGTCGCTGCTCTGGGAGAGTGGAGATCCTTGACCAGGGCTCCTGGGGCACCATCTGTGATGACAGCTGGGACCTGGAAGATGCCCGCGTGGTGTGCAAGCAGCTGGGCTGTGGAGAAGCCCTGGACGCCACTGTCTCTTCCTTCTTCGGGAGGGGATCAGGGCCCATCTGGCTGGATGAAGTGAACTGCAGAGGAGAGGAGTCCCAAGTATGGAGGTGCCCTTCCTGGGGATGGCGGCAACACAACTGCAATCATCAAGAAGATGCAGGAGTCATCTGCTCAGGTATGGTCAGTTCTTTGTCCACAGGCTGAGAAAATGAAAAGTTCCAAGAAAGCTGGTGCCTGATCAGCAAGGCAATGGGAGATAGGTGGGCTAGAGAGGACTCAGACGCCTACCCATCCTCCCTGAGTGTGCTGTGGCTATGAGTGATGAGCGTTATATACTTTGCTCTTATAAGTCTCTGCTATTCTTTTTGTCTCCAGTGGACTTACCTGACGCTAAAATAGCTTTATTCATTCTCCTAATTAAAATAAATCCTTATAATTTTTTTTCATAATTCACTTTTTGTAAGAGTGAAACATTTGCTAACTGCCACATACACGTTCTCTTTGCACAGGGAGGCTATGAGAAGGAGGGACAAGAATGAGGATGTACTTTCCTGGGTGGAGTTGTTTCTGTACAAACAATGTGAGACATTATTTTGCACTAGGCTAGTAGGACTGGAGGTTACTCTTACTATAGGAGGATATCATTTACATATATAGAGGTGACCCCTAAAGGGATATTATTTAACAAATCAGAGATTCTTATGGATTTGTGGCAGATTTCAAGTTTCCTTTGCAAATTTAGATGTAAATGTTCATAGTTCTTTGATGGTAGAACTAGAGAACTGTGAATGAAATGCTCCGAGTCATATATTCTTTCATTGTTACTAGAAAAATCTCTCTCCCCAAGTTTTCCTTTAAGATATCTGTATAAATGCAAACTTTGGAGGAACACTTAGCCATGCACTGGCAAGTCAAAGGTGGAGATAATAAAACATGAATTTCTGTGTTTTATGATAAGAGATTATGTAGTTTATATTGGATGATTTCAGTGATATAAGAGACTTGTGTTTGGGGGCTTATTTGAGCAAGAGGACAAATGTAATTTTTGAAGACAGTGAAACAGGTTTTATAGTAGCTGGGAGGAAGGGGAATGGCAATGGGAGCTGATGAAGGCAACTGTGAGTTTCTCTGAGCAGCACTGAAGGTCCAGGTGTGGTGTGGAAGATGCTATGTGTGCTTAAGGACCCAAGATGTCTACACAGCAAGAGACCAGACAAGGATATATCTTTATTATATTTAATATCTTTACTCATTCACATCAGTTCAGTTCAGTTCAGTCTTTCAGAAGTGTCAGACTCTTTGTGACCCCATGAATTGCAGCATGCCAGGCCTCCCTGTCCATCACCAACTCCCGGAGTTCACTCAGACTCACGTCCATCGAGTCGGTGATGCCATCCAGCCATCTCATCCTCTGTCGTCCCCTTCTCCTCCTGCCCCCAATCCCTCCCAGCATCAGAGTCTTTTCCAGTGAGCCAACTCTTCGCATGAGGTGGCCAAAGTACTGGAGCTTCAGCTTTAGCCTCATTCCTTCCAAAGAAATCCCAGGGCTGATCTCCTTCAGAATGGACTGGTTGGATCTCCTTGCAGTCCAAGGGACTCTCAAGAGTCTTCTCCAACACCACAGTTCAAAAGCATCAATTCTTCAGCTCTCAGCTTTCTTCATAGTCCTTCTCTCACATCCATACATGACCGTAGGAAAAACCATAGCCTTGACTAGATGGACCTTTGTTGGCAAAGTAATGTCTCTGCTTTTGAATATGCTATCTAGGTTGGTTCTAACTTTCCTTCCAAGGAGTAAGCATCTTTTACTTTCATGGCTGCAGTCACCATCTACAGCGATTTTGGAGCCCCCCAAAATAAAGTCTGACACTGTTTCCACTGTTTCCCCATCTATTTCCCATGAAGTGATGGGACCAGATGCCATGATCTTCGTTTTCTGAGTGTTGAGCTTTAAGCCAACTTTTTCACTCTCCTCTTTCACTTTCATCAAGATGCTTTTTAGTTCCTCTTCACTTTCTGCCATAAGGGTGGTGTCATCTGCATATCTGAGGTTACTGATATTTCTCCCAGTAATCTTGAGTCCAGCTTGTGCTTCTTCCAGCCCAGCATTTCTCGTGATGTACTCTGCATATAAGTTAAATAAGCAGGGTGACAATATACAGCCTTGATGTACTCCTTTTCTTATTCAGCCTTCTATTTAATAATTTTCTTGGAATTTTCACACACTTACTCTTCTATGTAAATTTTAAAATCAAGTAGAAAATAAAACAGAAGTAAGATATCTCAGAAGTCTCTATCTTAATATGTTCTAAGACTTTACTGATTATCCAGCACCTATTTGAAAATGTAACTTTTATCAGGGTATATAATACAGAACACAAGAAATACTTCTCTCTTTGTCTTTCTAAATTTGTAATCTCATGGAATTTATATAATATCAACAACCTCAGATATGCAAATGACATCACCTCAAATGGTAGAAAATGAAGAGGAACTAAAGAGCCTCTTGATGAAAGTGAAAGAGGAGAGTGAAAAAGCTGACTTGAAACTCAGCATTCAGAAAACTAAGATCATGGCATCCTGTCCCATCACTTCATGGCAAACAGACGGGGAAAAAATGGAAACTGTGTCAGACTTCATTTTCTTGGGCTCCAAAATCACTGTGGACAATGACTGCAATCATGAAATTAAAAGATGCTTGCTTCTTAGAAGAAAAGCTGACAAACCTAGACAGTATATTAAAAAACAGAGACATTACTTTGAGACAAAGGTCCAACTAGTCAAAGCTATGGTTTTTTCAATAGTCACGGATGGATGTGAGAGTTGGACCATAAAGAAGGCTGAACACTGAAAAACTAATGTGTTTGAACTGTGGTGTTGGACAAGACTCTTGAGAGTCCCTTGCACTGTAAGGAGATCAAACCACTCAATCCTAAATGAAATCAACCCTGAATATTCACTGAAAGGACTGATGCTGAAGCTGAAGCTCCAATACTTTGGCCGCCTGATATGAAGAGCTGATTCACTGGAAAAGACCCTGATGCTGGGAAAGATTGGAGGCTGGTGGAGAAGGGGACGACAGAAGATGAGATAGTTAGATGGCATCACCGACTCGATGGTCATGAGTGTGAGCAAAGTCAGGGAGATAGTGAAGGACAGGGAAGCCTGTCATTCTTCAGTCCATGGGGTAGCAAAGAGTCAGACACGACTGAGTGGCTGAGCAACAACAACAACAACAACAAACAGTTAATTAAAAAGGGTTTATCTAGGATGTGTATCCTGTGACCAAACTCCCAGCCAGAATAGATTAGGGGTCCTAACTTAGGCCTCTCTGGGGAGATGGAAATGGATTAACAATAAGGGGCAAGCAGATCATCCTCTGTCTCATCATTCATTCTTGTATGAGTGGCCAAGCTAATCCTACAATTCTTTAATTTCTGCAGTGAATTTTCTGTTCTCTCCTGCTCTCTATGCTGCTGCTGCTGCTGCTAAGATGCTTCAGTCATCTCTGACTCTGTGCGACCCCATAGACAGCAGCCCACCAGGCTCTGCTGTCCCTGGGATTGTCCAGGCAAGCACACTGGAGTGGGTTGCCATTGCCTTCTCCACCTGCTCTCTATAGTCGATTTTTATTCTATTACATCATTCTTTTTGGGACTTCAAAGTTCACAAATGTATGCAATCAGAGTCCTTCACCAGAACAAATTCCACCATGTACATAAATAATTATGAGCACACTCAGAAACCAGGAAAATTATTTAAAAAGTTGTTCTTTATGATGTGCAGGTTTTTTTCCTATTGGATTACCTTTTCTCTATCCAAAATATGGTCTCTGAAGGATGAAATCATTATCATCAGTCTTTTTTTGGTCTCTCTCTCTCATACTCCATCCACTCCCCATTTAACCTGCCACTCACTCCACCTCACTCCCTACAGAAGTTCTTTCCTTTTGGAGTCTCCTTTCCATCTATTTGCAGCTCTTAAGCTTGTTTTTTCTTTTCTGCATTGGGAGAAATCAGAAAGGGTAGCAGGGTTATGTGGCAAATGGGAGGAGCACAGGGGATAGAAAGTGTTAAAATCTTGTTGAACAAATCTTTTTTCCCCAAAATGTTTTTATGTTTCATTCTTATTGAGGCGTTTGCAATTTAGAAATCTCTAAAGTATATATTAAAAGACACTTACTCCTTGGAAGGAAAGTAACCTTCCTAGACAGCAACCTAGTAACCAACCTAGACAGCATATTAAAAAGCAGAGATATTACTTTGCCAACAAAAGTCCATCTAGTCAAGGCTATGGTTTTTCCAGTGGTCATGTATGGATGTAAGAGTTGGATTGTGAAGAAAGCTGAGCGCTGAAAAATTGATGCTTTTGAACTGTGGTGCTGGAGAAGACTCTTGTGAGTCCCTTGGACTGCAAGGAGATCCAACCAGTCCATTCTAAAGGAGACCAGTCCCGGGTGTTCATTGGAAGGACTGATGCTGAGGCTGAAACTCCAATACTTTGGCCACCTCATGCGAAGAGCTGACTCATTGGAAAAGACCCTAATTCTGGGAGGGAATGGGGGCAGGAGGAGAAGGGGACGACAGAGAATGAGATGGCTGGATGGCATCACTGACTCGATGCACACGAGTTTGGGTGAAGTCCTGGAGTTGGTGATGGACAGGGAGGCCTGGCGTGCGCAATTCATGGGGTCACAAAGAGTCGGACATGACTGAGGGACTGAACTGAGCTAAACTGAACTGAAAGTATATATGGCTTTGTTGCTGTCTGCTCTCTTCCTCTCATTCTCCTTTTTTATAGCTTGCTGGCTTCTTATCTCAGAAATCCAAATAGGAAAGGCATATGCAGTTAGCATATAGATAAGGTTAGAATACATTAAATTATCATTACTCTTTCACATTTGCTGAGAATCTCATGTCTAGTATGAAGTAATCAACTAACTCAATTGTCTTGCATAATCCCACTGAGACCTCACTTTCTCCCAGGTGTCTTGATAAATCCTAGGTTTTTAAGAAATATGGCTAGGACAATTCCCTCCCTCTCCTATGACTCTCTGAGCTTTTGTCATTTCTAAACTTACCTGTGGACAACTTCTTTCACAATTAGATTATAATACCTGCACTCAGATCCAGCGTGTGTGAAATTCCCTGTCCTCAGTGACTTGAATATTGACTCTGAGAAAACTGGCCAGAATTTTAGCCCCAGAAATCTCAGGATGGTCCTCTAAACTTCTAAACTTCTCTGGCTCTTAGGCCCCTAAGCTCTTGAACCCCATGGACCTTTTTCACTCTCACTTCAGCTCTGCACACATGTTTGAATGTCTACCACTGTGTGGTTTCTTTGGGCACTGTAGTTTCCATGCCCCAGATAGGAATTAACATTCCTAACCAATATATATTCTCGGGATTCAGCCATTCCAAACTGATCCTTCAATCCTTCTGGATATCTCTTCAGAAACTTGCTCATGAAAATGCAGTTTGACAAGGACAGTCAAATTATCTTTTCTTATCCCCTCTTATTCCACTGTTGGAAAGAAAAGCTTTCACACCATCTCACGCCTGTGAATGTTGTTTCCAATTGTCAAGCCAGGTTAATGAACACTCACCGGGTTTGTTGTTCTTTGTTTCTCTTAGGATTTGTGCGTCTGGCTGGAGGAGATGGACCCTGCTCAGGGCGAGTAGAAGTGCATTCTGGAGAAGCCTGGACCCCAGTGTCTGATGGAAACTTCACACTCCTCACTGCCCAGGTCATCTGTGCAGAGCTGGGATGTGGCAAGGCTGTGTCTGTCCTGGGACACATGCCATTCAGAGAGTCCAATGGCCAGGTCTGGGCTGAAGAGTTCAGGTGTGATGGGGGGAGCCTGAGCTCTGGTCCTGCCCCAGAGTGCCCTGTCCAGGAGGCACATGTCTCCACAGTGGAGCTGCTCAGGTTGTCTGTTCAGGTGAGATGCACATCAGGACTTAACCTCCGTGTATACTCAGTTCAAGCTAAAAAAGAAATCAGATTTTACTGAAATCCTGTCGTTTTCTCTCAGTGTACACAGAAGTCCAGCTTATGAAAAACGGCACCTCTCAATGTGAGGGGCAGGTGGAGATGAAGATTTCTGGACGATGGAGAGCGCTCTGTGCCTCCCACTGGAGTCTGGCCAATGCCAATGTTGTCTGTCGTCAGCTCGGCTGTGGAGTCGCCATCTCCACCCCCAGAGGACCACACTTGGTGGAAGGAGGTGATCAGATCTCAACAGCCCAATTTCACTGCTCAGGGGCTGAGTCCTTCCTGTGGAGTTGTCCTGTGACTGCCTTGGGTGGGCCTGACTGTTCCCATGGCAACACAGCCTCTGTGATCTGCTCAGGTAAGAGAGGGAAGGGCTACTATACTTAGGATTCTCATGGAGTGAAATTTCCCCAAAGCAGAGAGTAAGGGAAAACAGGCTTAAAAAGGAAGATATTCTGTAGTGAAATTATTGAACTCAGGTTTCAACTGCTCATTACTCAAGAATCCAATACTGAGACACAAGCGTGGGATAAAATTAAAGATAGCTTTGTTGAGGAAACCAGCAGTTCTGGGGAGACAGAGGACTAATGTACCAAAGAACTAGCTCCCCCTTGCTGATCAGGGACAAGACTTTTTAAATGGGAATTTCAGGAGTGCACAGGTGGAGGTAGGGGACAGGTTACCTGCAGAAGAGTACAGCTAGCCCCGACAATCATCTTGAAATAGGTCTGATCAGTGTCACCTTTATTGTTTTGAAATACAGTTAATCATCAGTTCTAGTGTTGGTCTGTTCCCATTTCCTTGAGGCCAATTCTTAGAATTGTGCAAGATGAAGAAGATTATGGGCTTCCCTGTTGACTCAGATGGTAAAGAATCTGCTTGCAATGCAAGAGACTCAGGTTTGATCCCTGGGTTGGGAAGATCCCCTGGAGAAGGAAATGGCACCCCACTAGTCTGGTCATCATGTAATTTACTTCTACCACCTGGTTGGGATTTCAGCATCTGCAAAACAGCTCAAAGGATATGGCTCAGAATGTTAGCTATAGCCCATGAGGAGGCACTAAAAATACTTGACTTTGTTTAGGGTTAAACTATTATTATTTTATCCGATTTGACTGTTTTCCTTTGTTTCTGAAAAATTTTCATTTCTGTGATTAAATTTATTCTTTGGCTAAGGCTTTTCTACAGACAGAAGCAGGTGCAGGACATGAGGGGGGTCTGTCCTGAGAAGGCTCCGTAAGGTCCTGCTCCATAACCTTCTCATTGTTCACTCATTTTTTCAGGCGAAAGAAGTGCTAAGAAATGCTAAGAAGTGCTATGTCAGGGAAAGAAATGCTTAGATGAATAATATTTTTATGAAACATTATTATTTAAGGATAATAATAGAGAACAAAGTACAAACAGTAAGTGTATGCCTAGGTCATGTTCCCAACCCAGATCCACAAAGAGAACATTCGCAGCACCACAGAATCACTATTGCCTCCCAAGAGCTGTGTCCTCCTCTCCAGGGAAGACTGCTTACCTACGACTTGTACTGCCATAGAATATTTTTTCAGTTTTTGAACTTTATGTATAACCATATAGAATATTTTATTTCGTGTCTAATTTCCCACTCATGATGTTGTTTATGGCAACATTGCATTCAATTTTATTACTATAGAGTAGTCCTTTGAATGATCACATGAGCATGCGTTGATCCATTCAACCAGTGGCAGAGATTTCAGTTTGTTGCCAGGTTTTGACTATTACAAATACAGTGGTGCAAATTACCATGACAATGACTTTTGGCATAAATATTTATTATGTTTTTTTGTGTGTAATTCTGTTTTATATTTTTATTTTCTTAATGGTATGGTGTACTTTAATGAGCCAAGTTACTCATCTTAAGTTAATTCATTCACCTTTTTTACTGTACATGTAGTGCTCCTTCAGTCAGTCAGTTCAGTTCAGTCACTCAGTCATGTCCGACTCTTTGCAATCCCATGGACTGCAGCACATCAACCTTCCCTGTCCTTCATCATCTCCCACAGCTTGCTCAAGCTCATATCCATTGAATTGGTGATACCACCCAATCATGTCAT
The DNA here is from genome assembly GCF_032452875.1 of Bos javanicus. Lineage (NCBI taxonomy): Eukaryota > Metazoa > Chordata > Mammalia > Artiodactyla > Bovidae > Bos > Bos javanicus. The sequence goes on along the minus strand of NC_083872.1, from coordinate 103,303,603 downwards.
CCTCTGTCATCTCCTTCTCCTGCCTTCAGAATTTTTCTGCATCAGGGTCTTTTCCATTGATTCAGTTCTTCCCATCATGTGGCCAAAGTATTAGAGCTTCATCTTCAGCATCAGTCCTTCCAATGAATATTCAGCACTGATTTCCTTTAGGATTGACTGGTTTAATATCCTTGAAGTCCAAGGGACTCTCAAAAGTCTTCTCCAACACCACAGTTCACAAGCATCAATTCTTCAGTGCTCAGCTTTCTTTATGGTCCAGCTCTCACATCCATACATGACCACTGGAAAAACTACAGCTTTGTTGGACCTTTGTCGGCAAAGTAACATCTCTGCTGTTTAATATGCTATCTAGGTTTGTCATAGCTTTTCTTCAAGGAGCAAGCATCTTTTAATTTCATGGCTGCAGTCACAATTTGCAGTGATTTTGGAGTCCAAGAAAATAAAGTCTGTCACTGTTTTCATTGTTTTCCCATCTATTTGCCATGAAGTGATGGGACCAGATGCCATGATCTTCCTTTTCTGAACGTTAAGTTTTAAGCCAACATTTTCACTCACCTCTTTCGCCTCCATCAAGAGGCTCTTTAGTTCCTCTTCACTTTCTGCCATAAGGGTGGTGTCATCTGCATATCTGAGGTTATTCATATGTCTCCCAGCAATCTTGACTCCAGCTTGTGCTTCATCCATCCCGGCATTTCGCATGACGTGTTCTGCATAGAAGTTAAATAATCAGGGTGACAATATACAGGCTTGATGTACTCCTGTCTCAGCTTTGAACAAGTCCCTTGTTCCAGTCCATAGAGCTCCTTATATCCTCCTAGAAAGAACTTTGTCTACTCCAAAATCACAAAAATATTCTCTGAGAGTATCTCACAGAAGTGTAATTACTTTTCTTTTGCATGTAATTATACAGAGCTTCTAGGATTGATAACTGTGTAGGATAAGGGTCAAGTGTCATGTTTTCACATTGGCATCCAGTTGACTCAGAATCTTTTTCTGGAAAGACTATTCCTTACTTCAGTGCCACCTTTGTGATAAACCAAAGGCACATATGTCTGAACACTTCTTTTAGACTATCTCTTCTGTTCCACTGTATCATTTGTCTATCCTTCCACCTGTACCACATTTTCTTAATTATTGTAATTTTATAGTAAATCTTGAACCTTCCCTGGTGGCTCAGATGGTAAAGAATCCGTCTGCAAGGCGGGAGACCTGGGTTTGATCTCTGGGTTGGGAAGATCCCCTGGAGAAGTGCATGGCAACCCACTCCAGTATTCTTGCCTGGAGAGTCCCCATGGAGAGAGGAGCTTGGCGGGCTGTAGTTCATTGGGTCACAAAGAATTGGAAATGACTGAGTGACTAAGCACACATAGTAAGTCTGGGTAACTTTATTTATTTATTTTTTAGGATTGTCGGATTTTATGTATTTATTTTTAAAATATAAATTTATTTATTTTAATTAGAGGTTAATTACTTTACAAGATTGTATTGGTTTTGCCATACATCAACATGAATCCACCACAGGTATACACGTGTTCCCAATCCTGAACCCCCCTTCCTCCTCCCTCCCCGTACCATCCCTCTGGGTCATCTCAGTGCACCAGTTGTTGCTGTTCTTCCTAACTGCCTTGGTCATTCTTGGTTTTTGTATTTTGTATACATTTTTGAGCTGAGGCTCCAATACTTTGCCACCTGATGTGAAGAGCTGACTCATTAGAAAAGACCCTGATGCTTGGAAAGATTGAAGGCAGGAGGAGAAGGGGACAACAGAAGATGAGATAGTTGGATGGCATCACTGACTCAATGGACATGAGTTTGGGTAAACTCTGGGAGTTGGTGATGGACAGGGAAGCCTGGCGTGCTGCAGCCCATGGGGTTGCAAAGAGTCAGACATGACTGAGTGACTGAACAACAACATAAATTTTGAATCATCTTGTCATGTTTCACACACACAAAAGCATCAGGGAATTTTATTGAGGTTAGCTTTAATCTGTATATAAATTTGAGAATGGTTTATTTTGACAACATTGAGTCTCCCAATTCATTGGCAAAATATATCCCTTCATTCAGTTTGGTCTTGAATTTCTCTCCGATGTTTTGCACATCTTTACCTAGGTTTCCTCCTAGGCATTTTATGGGTTTGATGTTACTAGTATTTACTTTGGTGAAGGTTTTCTAGGAGTGAATTCTCTCTGAACTTTATCTGGATTCCCCAAATATTAGGTTAGTATTTTGCTTTAATCCTTCTTTCTTTCTTTCTTTTCTCTCCCTCTCTCTCTCACTCTAGTTTTCTCTGTCTTGCTCTAGCTTTCCTTCTTTCTCCTGCTTTGTCCCTCTCCTGCCCCATTTTCCCCCTGAGTATGTACAATCTTTCTGGATTAAGTTGCAGATAGGATGCTCCTTTATCCCTCCCCCTCCCAAACAACAACAACAACAAAAAAACTTCAGGGAATTTCCTTACATAACCACAGTTCAATCAAACCTTTAGAGATATCAGCCCCAGATAACATCTAAGTGCAACCACATGAGAGACCCCAAAGATAGAACTGCCAAGTTGAGTCTTTCCCAAATTACTGACCAGGAAATTATGATCAAAATTAAAAAAAAAATTCCCTCAACTGCTAAGTTTGGGGGGAAACTTTGTTATACAGTATTGTTAACCAGGCACTTACCATGTAACCAGCTTTTCTATATAGAGGAATATTTATCCTCTCATCTTCCATTTTACTATTTCTACTTTATATTGATCTAATGTGCTGATAGATTCATTCTCTAGTTCTTAATTTCAGCTGTTAACTTTTTCAGCTGTCGAATTTTCGTCTTTTTGTTATCATTTCTCTGCCAAGACACACATCTTGTTAATTTTTTGTGCAATTTAATCATGGCTATTTAAATTCTCTGTCAGAGTATAAAACTCTTAGAGGAAAACATAGGCAGAAGATTCTTTGACGTAAATTGCAACAAGATCTTTTTTGACCAACCTTCTAGAGTGAAGAAAATAAAAACAAAAATAAACAAATAGGACCCGATTAAACTTAAAAGGTTTTGCATAGCAAAGGAAACCATAAACAGAACAAAAAGACAACTGTCAGAATGGGAGAAAATATTTGCAACTAAAATGAAACAACTAACAAGCGACCGATCTTCAAAATGCACAAACAACTCAATATCAACAAACCAAACAACCCAATTGAAAAATGGGAAAAATACCTAAACAGACGTTTCTCCAGACATACAGATGGCTAACGAATACATGAAAAGATGTTCAATATCACTAATTACTAGAGAGATGCAAAACTGCAGTCAGGTATTACTTCACACCAGTCAGAATGTCTATCGTTAAATCTACAAACAATAAATGCTGGAGAGAATGTGCAGAAAAGGGAATCCTCCTACACATGGCTATGTAAATTGGCACAACTACTATGGAGAACAGTCTGGAGGTTCCTCAAAAAACTGAAAATAGAACTATCATATGACTCAGCAATCCCACTCCTGGGCACATACCTGGAGAGAATCATCATTCAAAAAGACACATTCATCCTAATGTTCACTGCAGCACTATTTACAACAGCCAGGACACAGAAGCAACCTAAATGTCCCTCACAGGAGGAATGGATAGAGAAGATGTTGTGCATATATAAAATGGATTATTACTCAGCCATAAAAGAATAAAGTTGTGAAATTTGCAGAGACATGGATAGACCGAGAGATTGTTATGTTCGGTTTAGTTCAGTTCAGTTGCTCGTCATGTCTGATTGTTTACGACCCCATTGACTGTAGCACAAGAAGGCTCCCTGTCCATCACCAACTCCCGGAGATTACTCAAACTCATGTTGTATGACGCCATGTTGGTGATGCCATGTTGGTGATGCCAACCATCTCATCCTCTGTCGTCCCTTTCTCTTCTCACCTTCAATCTTTCCCAGCATCAGGGTCTTTTTAAATGAGTCAGTTCTTCACATCAGGTGGCCAAAGTACTGGAGCTTCAGCTTCAGCATCAGTCCTTCCAATGAACATTCAGGACTGATTTCCTTTAGGATGGACTGGTTGGATCTCCTTGCAGTCCAAGGGACTCTCAAGAGTCTTCTCCAACACCACAGTTCAAAAGCATCAATTCTTTGGTGCTCAGCTTTCTTTATAGTCCAACTCTCATATCCATACATGATTACTGGAAAAACCATAGCCTTGACTACTAGGACCTTTGTTGGCAAAGTTATGTCTCTGCTTTTTAAAATGTTGTCTAGGTTGGTCATAACTTTTCTTCCAAGGAGTAAGCGTCTTTTAATTTCATGACTGCAGTCACCATCTACAGCGATTTTGGAGCTCAAAAAAATAAAGTCAGCCACTGTTTCCACTGTTTCCCCATCTCTTTGCCATGAAGTGATGGGACTGGATGCCATGATCTTTGTTTTCTGAATGTTGAGCTTTAAGCCAACTTTTTCACTCTCCTCTTTCACTTTCACCAAGAGGCTCTTTAGTTCCTCTTCACTTTCTGCTATAAGAGTGGTGTCATCTCCATATCTGAGGTTATTGATATTTCTCCCAGAAATCTTGATTCCAGGTTGTGCTTCATCTAGCCCAGCATTTCTCATAATGTACTCTGCATATAAGTTAAATAAGCCGGGTGAAATATACAGCCTTGACCTACTCCTTTTCCTGTTTGGAACCAGTCTGTTGTTCCATGTCCAGTTCTAACTGTTGCTTCCTGACCTGCATACAGGTTTCTCAAGAGGCAGGTCAGGTGGTCTGGTATTCCCATCTCTCTTAGAATTTTCCACAGTTTATTGTAATGCACACAGTCAAAGCCTATGGCATAGTCAATAAAGCAGAAATAGATGTTTTTCTGGAACTCTCTTGCTTTTTCAATGATCCAGCGGATGTTGGCAATTTGATCTCTGGTTCCTCTGCCTTTTCTAAAACCTGCTTGAACATCTGGAAGTTCACGGTTCATGTGATGTTGAAGCCTGGCTTGGATAATTTTGAGCATTACTTTGCTAGTGAGATGAGTGCAATTGTGTGGTAGTTTGAGCATTCTTTGGCATTGTCTTTCTTTGGGACTGGAATGAAAACTGCCCTTTTCCAGTCCTGTGGCCACTGCTGAGTTTTCCAAATTTTCTGGCATATTGCATCAGCACTTGCACAGCATCATATTTTAGGATTTGAAATAGGATTGTTATGTAGAATGAAGTAAATCATAAAGAGAAAAACAAATACTGTATAACATCACTTATATGTGGAATCTAGAAAAATGGTAGAGATGAACTTACTGCAAAGCAGAAATAAAGACACACCAACATAGAGAACATCATATGGATACTAAGAGGGGAAATGAAGAGTGGGATGAATTGGGACATTGAGATTGACATGTATGACATATAGACACTATTGATGTGCTGTGCTGTGTGCTTAGTCATATCTGACTCTTTGCAACCCCATGGACTGTAGCCCGCCAGGCTCCTCTGTCCATGGGGATTCTCCAGGAATGAATTGTGGAGTGGGTTGCCATGCCCTCCTTCAGGGGATCTTCCCAACCCAAGGATCAAACACAGGTCTCTTGCATTGCAGGCGGATTCTTTACTGCTTCAGCCATCAGACTCAGAAGCCCTACACTATTGATACTAAGTATAAAATAGATATTGCCTGAAGAATCACGTAGACATGGAGCCTGATGGGCTACAATCCATAGTATCACAGAGTCAGATACGGCTGAAGTGACTTAGCATGCACGCACACATAAACTTTGCCAACAAAGGTCTACCTAGTCAAGGCTATGGTTTTTCCAGTGGTCATGTATGGATGTGAGAGTTGGACTATAGAGAAAGCTGAGCACCAAAGAATTGATGCTTTTGAACTGTGGTGTTGGAGAAGACGCTTGAGAGTCCCTTGGACTGCAAAGAGATCCAACCAGTCCATCCTAAAGGAAATCAGTCCTGAATGTTCATTGGAAGGACTGATGTTGAAGCTGAAGCTCCAATACTTTGGCCACCTGATGTGAAGAGCTGACTCATTGGAAAAGACACTGATGCTGGGAAGGATTGAGGGCAGGAGGAGAAGGGGACGACAGAGGATGAGATGGTTGGATGGCATCATCGACTTGATGGACATGGGTTTGGGTGAACTCTGGGAGTTGGTGATGGACAGGGAGGCCTGGCGTGCTGCGGTTCATGGGGTCACAAACAGTCGGACACTACTGAGCGACTGAACTGAACACATAAGATAGATAAATAATAACCTATTTTATAGCACAGTGAACTCTACTCAGTGCTCTGTGGTGATGTAAATAGGAAGTAAATCCAAGAAAGAGGGGATATATATACATACATATATATATATGTATATATATATGTATATTTCATTGTTGTTTGGTCGCTGAGTTGTGTCTGACTCTTTTGTGACCTCATGGACTGTAGCATGCGACACTTCTTTGTCCATAGGATTTCCCAGGCAAGAATACTGGAGTGGGTTGCCATTTCTTTCTCCAGAGGATCTTCCCAACCAGGGATGGAACCCAGTCTCCTATTTGGCAGGCAGATATTTTTACCACTGAATCACCTAGGAAACCCTTACATGTATATATAATGTATTAAATTTGCTGTACAGCAGAAGCTACCACAACGTTGTAAGGCAATTATGCTCAAATAAAAATTAATAAAAATAAATAAACTCTCTGTCAGGTAACTCTAAGAGCCAAATACCCTGGGAAATTTTTTAAATGTTTCTTTTTCCTTTTGTTTTCCATGAGATCTCTTTTATATGTGTTTTTAAAATCAGAAACATTTTAGATAAAAAATTGTACAAAGCCTTCAGAAAGGATTTTGTTTTGCTTCTTCTATTTAGGGGTAGATTAAGGATAGAGCAACTTATTTAACTCATTCTTAGGGCAAAGCTTGGCTTAAAACAGGAATCGTGGCATTGTCACGACCAGGGCTGTTCATAAGGAAAGGGAACACTAAGATTATGGTAACTTTACTGGTATGTTACAGCTTTCATCTCAGCTCCATCACTAGGTCATTATTATTATTTTATTTTGAACTTTTTACTTTGTATTGGGTTTAACCGATTAACAATGTTGTCACAGTTTCAGGTGAACAGGCAGGGACTCAGCCATACATATACATGTATCCATTTCCCGCCAAAGTCCCCTCCCCTCCTAAAAATTATTTTGCTTAACTGAGTTTCCTGTTCTTCAACCTTCCCAACCTTCTAATCATTGCTCTTTTTTCAGGAAACCACACCCAGGTGCTGCCCCAGTGCAACGACTTCCTGTCTCAACCTGCAGGCTCTGCGGCCTCAGAGGAGAGTTCTCCCTACTGCTCAGGTGAGGGTCCCACAGAACAGAAGACCCTTTTCATTCCCCAGGTCAACGCCCCATTGTCCCATTTCTCTCTCCTCAGACAGCAGGCAGCTCCGCCTGGTGGACGGGGGCGGTCCCTGCGCCGGGAGAGTGGAGATCCTTGACCAGGGCTCCTGGGGCACCATCTGTGATGACGGCTGGGACCTGGACGATGCCCGTGTGGTGTGCAGGCAGCTGGGCTGTGGAGAAGCCCTCAATGCCACGGGGTCTGCTCACTTCGGGGCAGGATCAGGGCCCATCTGGCTGGACGACCTGAACTGCACAGGAAAGGAGTCCCACGTGTGGAGGTGCCCTTCCCGGGGCTGGGGGCGGCACGACTGCAGACACAAGGAGGACGCCGGGGTCATCTGCTCAGGTCAGCACTCCACACTGTCCACAGGCAGGGTGAGGGGAGGGCCCAGGAGGACGGGGGTCTGAACCCTGAGGGAGAGATGCTGAAAGGACCAGAGAAGGAGGCTTCCTCCCATGGAGCCTGTCTTTCCAGCAGACATGAAGACGAGGTGCCTTCACTGCCTCGTGCAGCATTTGAGATTCTGGTCGTTTCTCCTCAGTAGTGTTTGCTGGCATAGCCTTTTCTCAGTTTTCCTTGAAATCAGGGCTCACTCTTCTGGTACATATGGTAGAGAAGTCTTAAAGCCAAGGTGCTAGTTTTTTTCCTTTGTAAAAAATTACCACATAGTTAATGGTTTAAAACAACACATTTACTTCCTTACACTTCTGTAGCTTAGATGTCCAGCAGGAATCTCACAGGATGGGGATCAAGGTTTCAGTAGAGTCACATCACCTCTCAGCCTCTGGGAAAGAATCTGTTTCTTGTCTTTTCAAGCTTCTAAAAACTGCCTGCCTGCCTTCGTTCATAACCCTCTTCTGTTCATCATCAGACCAGCAATGCTTCACCTCTCTAACTGTTATACCTAATCACATCTCCCTCTAACCAGAACGAGGAAAAGTATTCCACTCTAAAGGATAGTGAGTCTAAGATTGGGATTAGACTGTGCTCAGGTGGTTAATCCATCATATTTCAGGGTAATCTCAAGGTCCTTACCTTAATCACATCTGTAAAGTCCCCTTTGCCAGATAAGGAAACAGTCACAGGTCCATTAGTCTATCTGCCTCCACACTGTCCACATCACACCCCTTTCATACACTCTTTTAGATGTTTTGTCAGGAAGCAGGAGTCAGCTCCCTCTCCCTGCAGGTGTCCCGGTTGGTCTTCCTCAGTTTATATTCACTACATCATGGTGGTAGAAATATTTAGAAAGACAGACACAGATGGACAAAGTCAGATAAAAAGGAGACAGTTTGACTCTGGTCATCTAGTGGATTTGCTTCCTCAGCTGGGTCAGAGATGAGTGTTCACAAGTTTGGGGAGAGAGGAAAACCCAGAGCTCTGAGTGGGTTTCTCACTGTGTCCTGTCTCCTCCCTTTCAATCTCAGAGTTCCTGGCCCTCAGGATGGTGAGCGAGGACCAGCAGTGTGCTGGGTGGCTGGAGGTTTTCTACAACGGGACCTGGGGCAGTGTCTGCCACAGCCCCATGGAAGATATCACTGTGTCCGTGATCTGCAGACAGCTTGGATGTGGGGACAGTGGAAGTCTCAACACCTCTGTTGGTCTCAGGGAAGGTTCTAGACCCCGGTGGGTAGATTTAATTCAGTGTCGGAAAATGGATACCTCTCTCTGGCAGTGTCCTTCTGGCCCATGGAAATACAGTTCATGCTCTCCAAAGGAGGAAGCCTACATCTCATGTGAAGGTGACTTATGTCTATTTCTGTGTCTTTCCCAACCCTGTAGGATGTTGTTAGTGAGATTTGATATTTTAAAATCTAAGTGATGGATTTAAGTTGAGTTTATAAAATGAAGTTTGGATGGAGCTTATTTAATCTACATGTTCCAAACTTGATTTATTAAAAATTTTTAATTGATGTAATTGATACAGCATTAAATTTTTTGCTGTGTGCAACATAATGCTTGTATGTTTGTGTGTATTGATAAATGATCACTACAGTAAGTCTAGTTATATCTATATATATGAATCCATATATATAGATCCATATATATAGTTAAAAAATTTTCTTACATGATGAGAATGTTTAGGATGTATTTTCTTGCCATCTTTCAAATAGACAATACAGTATTCCCTATAGTCACCATGCTGTATGTTATATCTCTTCACCTATTAATTTTATAATTCAAATTTATACCTTTTATTACCTTTGCCCATACCAAATCCCCCACCTCTGGCAGCCACCAACTAGTCAGCATCTCTGAACTTGTTTTTGTTTTAATATTACACATATAATGAGATTATATGGTATTTTTCTTTCTCTGACTGATTTGTTTTACTTAGCATAATGCCATTGAGGTCCATCCATGTTGTTGAAACTGGCAAGATTTTCTTCTTTTTTATGGGTGGATATAAATCTATATTACATTTTATTTATCCATTCATCAGTGAAGACTTACATTGTTTGTCTCATATATATTGCTATAAAATACTAAAAGGTAATACTGTTAAAGTGCTGCAGTCAATACTTCAGCAAATTTGGAAGATTCATCACTGGCCACAGGACTGGAGAAGTTCAGTTTTCATTTCAATCTCAAAGAAGGGCAATGTCAACGAATGGTCAAACTACCTCACAACTGTGCTCATTTCACAGACTAGCAAGGTTATGCTCAAAATCTTTCAAGCTAGGCTTCAGCAGTAAGTGAACTGAGAACTTCCAAGATGTACAAGCTGGGTTTAGAAAAGGCAGAGAAACCAGAGATCAAACTGCCAACATTTGTTGGATCATAGAGTAAGCCAGAGAATTCCAGAAAAACATCTGCTTCATTGACTACATAAAACCTTTGATCATGTGGATCACAATGAACTGTGGAAAATTCTTAAAGAGATGAAAATACCAGGGCACCATACCTGCCTCCTGAGAAACCTGTATGCAGATCAAAAAGCAGCAGTTGGAACCGGACATGAAACAACCGACTGGTTCCAAATTGGGAAAAGAGTTCGTCAAGGCTGTATATTGTCACCCTGTTTATTTAACTTATATACAGAGAACATCATAGACATCAAAGGAAATGCCAGGCTGGATGAATCACAAGCTGGAATCAAGATTGCTGTGAGAAATATCAACAACCTCAGATACACAGATGATACCACTCTAATGGCAGAAAGTGAAGAGGAACTAAAGAGCCTCTCATTGAGGGTGAAAGAGGAGAGTGAAAAAGCTGGCTTACAGCTCAACATTCTAAAACCTAAGATCATCAGCACTTCATGGCAAATAAAAGGGGAGAAAGTGGAAACACTGACAGATTTTCTTTCTTGGACTCCCAAATCATTGCTGACCATGACTACAGCCATGGATTAAAAGAGGCTTGCTGCTCTGTGACAAACCTAGACAGAGTATTAAAAAGCAGAGACATCACTTTGCTGACAAAGGTCCATATGGTCAAAGCTATATTTTTTCCAGTAGTCAAATCTGGACGTGAGATCCAGGTTATAGAAGAAGCTAAAAAGAGTTGATTCTTTTGAATTGTGGTGCTTGGATGTCACAATTGAATTGAGAGTCCTTTGGGCAGCAAGGAGATCAAACCAATCAATCCTAAAGGAAATCAACCCTGAATATTCATTGGAAGGACTGATGCTGAAGCTGAAGCTCCAGTACTTTGGCCACCTGATGAGAAGAGCTGACTCATTGGAACAGACCCTGATGCTGGAAAAGATTGAAGGCAAAAGAAGGGGGCCACAGAGGATGAGATAGTTAGATAGCATCACCAGTTCAGGGGACATGAATTTGAGCAAACTTTGGGAGTTAGTGAAGGACAGAGGAGCCTGGCATGCTGCAGTCCATGGGGTTGCAAAGAGTCAGACACAACCTAGCAACTCAACATATGTTGCTGCAGTGAACATTGGGTTTTCAAGTTAGTGTTTTTGTTTCCTTCAGATAAATACCCCAAAGTGAAATTCCTAAATCATATGGCAGTTCTATTTTTAATTTTTGATGCACCTCAGTACTGTTTCCATAGGGGCTGCATCAACTTACATTCCCTCTAACTGTGCAAAAGCTTTCCTGTGTCTTCACATTCTCCTCAACTCCTGTTAGTTCTTCTTTTGGATAAAAGCCTTTCTAGAGGATATGAGGTCATATCTCATTGTGGAATTGATTTGTATTTTCTGATGATTAATAATGTTGAGCACATTTTCATGTATCTATTGGCAAGTTGTATGTATTCTTTAAAAAAATGTCTATTCAGGTTCTCTGCCCATTTAAAAAAAATCAGACTGTTTTTTGCTACTGAGTTGTATGAGTCCCTAGTGTATTTTGGATAATAATCCTTACCAGAAATATAATATGCAAATATTTTCTCCCATTCCATAGGTTGCTTTTTCACTTTGTTGATGGTTTCCTTAATTGGGCAGAAGCTTTTTAGCCTTATGTCATCACAACTGCTTGTTTTTACTCTTGTTTCCTTTGCTTTTGGTGTCAGATCCAAAAAATCATCACAAAGACTGGTGTCAAGGATTTTATTTTCTGTTTTTTCTTGTAGAAATTTTATGGCTTCAGGACTTGTGATCAAGTCTTTAATCTATTTTGAGTTAATTTTTGTGAATGGTGTAAGATAGTGGTCCAGTTTCATTTTTTGCATGTGGCTGTCCAGTGTTCCCAATGCCATTTACTGAAAAAACTGTCCTTTTCCCAGTGTGTATTCTTGGCTTCTTTGTCAAAAATTAATTGACCATAGAAATGTGGGTTTATTTATGGACTCTCTATTCTATTCCATTGATCTCTGTGTTCATTTTTATACCAATGACATACTGTTTTTATTAATTTAGCTTTGTAATATAGTTTAAAATCAGGAAGCATGACACCTCTAGCTTTGTTATTTTTTCTCAAGATTGCTTTGGTATTGAGCGTCTTTTGTGGTTCCATGCAAATTTTAGGATTGTTTCTTCTGTATCCGTGAAAATTTCCATTGAATTTTGATAAGAATTGCAGTGAATCTGTAGATTGCTTTGGGTAGTATGGGCATATTAATAATATTAGATCTTCCAATCCATGAGCACAGAATATCTTTCCATTTATTTGAGTCATCTTCAGTATCTTTCATCAATGTGTTTATAGTTTTCAGTGTACATGTCTTTCACATCCTTGGTTAAATTTATTCCTAGACATTTTATTCATTTTCATGCAAATGTAAATAGAATTGTTTTCTCAGTTTCTCTTATAGCAGTTTGTTGTTAGTGTAAAGAAATGCATATGATTTTCTTCTGCAACTTTACTGAGTGTATTAGTTCTCATATTTTTGCTGAAGTCTTTAGTGTTTTCTACATATAATATCATGTAAGGGAATTTCTTTCCTCATGACTCTGATGGTAAAGAATCTGTCTGCAATGCAAGAGACCTGGGTTCAGTCCCTGGGTCAGGAAGATCCCCTGGAGGAGGGAATGGCAACCCACTCCAGTATTCTTGCCTGGAGAATCCCAATGGACAGAGGAGCCTGGCAGGCTGCAGTCCTTGGGGTTGTGAAGAGTCAGACACGACTGAGTGACTAACACTTTCACTTTTCAATCTGAAAATAGTGTCAGTTTTGCCTCTTCCTTTCAGATTTGGATGTCTTGAGTTTCTTTTTATTGCCTGATGGATCTGGATAGGACTACCAAAACTAAGTTGAATAAAAGTGGTGAGAGTAGACATTTTTGTTTTGTGTCTAATTTCAGAGGAAAAGCTTTTGGTTTTTTACAGTCAAGTATGATGTTAGCTGTGTACTTTTCATATGGCCTTAATTATGTTGAGATGCAATCCTTCTATACCTACTTAGTAAAAGAGTTTTTACTGTAAGTGGATGTTGAATTTGTCAAACACTTTTTCTGTATCCTTTGAGGATATGATTTTTACCTTCATTTTATTTATTTGGTATATCACATTGATTAATTTGTGAATGTCAAACTATCCTTGTATCCTTGCAACAAATATCACTTGATCATGGTGTATGATTCTTTTAGTGTATTCTCAAATTCAGTTTTCTAGTATTTTGTTGACGATTTTTTCACCTGTATTTATCAGAGTATTAGCCCGTAATTTTCTTTTCTCATGGTGTCCTTATCTGGCTTTTGTATCAGACTGATGTTGGCTTCATAAAATGAATTTGGAAGTGTTCTTTTCTTCTGTTTTTGGAAGAGTTTGAGAAGGCTCCACCACTAAATACTGTTACATTGGGGATGAGATTTCAGCAGTAAATTTTGAATGAAATAAATAAATGTTTGTGAGGGCAACAAATAGTCAAACCATAGCATCTTATTCCTTCAACATTTCTCTCTCTGTTTCTCTCTCTCCTTCCCTCCCCCTCCACATACACAAACACACACACCCCATTCAGGTGCACCTTGAAGGGTATGCTGGATGTTGCCTAAAACCCATAGCTAAGAGAATGTGGGATCAGATACTTTAAAAGCAGAGGCTCACTCCCTTCCTTGCCTCTCTTTGCTCATCTCTTTGTCTTTTTCATTTGAAGGCCAAAGAGGCATTAAACTATGAGACCTTTTATTGATGATATTTTCCCTACAGTTAAACCTTGTGAATTGAGAGGTGGTAAAGTCTTTGACCATGAAAATGAGCAACCCGCTCACAGAGGTCCTGCCATCATTTTCTCAGAGGTTCTCTGCATAGAGTGGGTAGGAGTTTTGAAAGGATGATCTGGAAAGAATATATAAATATTGATACTTTATGACAGGTACTATTTACCCTTCTGTTTTATTGAATTTATATTTATTTCTCTCAGCTTCAATTCTTTTGTATATATTTTCAGTCTTTTGTTTATTATTTCTGCATCTTCTCAATACAAATTTTTCTCAGTAGGCTTTTTCTTTTTCCATTCCCCCATCACTTTTCCCCTGTACCATCACTTTTCCCCTGTAGTTTTTTTTCAAGATTATAATAGATTTTTACTTTTATTTTTTTTAATATAAATTTATTTATTTTAATTGGAGGTTAATTACTTTACAATATTGTATTGGTTTTGCCATACATCAACATGAATCCACCACAGATATATCAATAGGCTTTTTTTAACTATTGCAAGCATTTCTGGCTTACTCAGTGTGTACATATATGTGTCCATATATCTTCTCAGAATTCTACTAAGTCTTTCCTGTGTACTTCCTTTTTAAGAGATTCCTAACCAACACTATGGGCTTTTCTGGTGGCTCAGACAGCAAAGAAACTGCCTGCAGTGCAGGAGACCTGGGTTTGATCCCTGGGTAGGGAAGATCCAGTGGAGAAGTGAATAGCAATCCACTCCAGCGTGTTTGTCTGGAAAATCCTACGGACAGAGGAGCCTGGTGGGCTGCAGTCCACAGGGTCACAAAGAGTTGGACATGACTGAGCAACACACACACACACACACACACACATAACCAACACTACATTGTGGAGCAATTATCTTCCAATTAAAAATAAATTTAGAAAAGAGAGTTTCCTTTTACAACAGTAGTCTTCACTTGCCCACTTGTCACATTGAATAATAGGTAAGAGTAGTTTATAATCTATCTAATAATTTTCCATTAAAATTATGTATATGAGATTTTGAATATAAATTGACTCTGTGCTTCTGGACTGATTATTTTTAATATGAACTATTATCATAGACTGTTACCATTAATTTATATTTAGTTTACTATTTCACAGATTAGTATGAATTTAAAAAAAAGAAATTTTATTTCACTGAATTTTATTTGTCTATTCATTCATATAATAAATATTTATCAAGCCCCTCTCTAGGTATTTCGAAATGGCTTTCCATAGATATTTGTTGAATGAGTGCATACAATGAGCAGGCACTGTCCTAATAGCAGAAACATGGCACATATAAGATGTACAAGGTCCTTCTTCTAATGGAACTTTCATTCAGAGGGGTGTGTGTACATTCGTAGATGTCTGTGTTTATATTTGCTGTGGGGTGTGAAGACTGATAAACAAGTAAATATTCAAAGTAATTTCAGCTGTGATCAGATGCAGTGAATGTTTCAGCCCAGGAGATAATGAGCCTGTGTTTTCACATGTCATTTGCACTGAGCCATGGACCTTAGATAATCTTATGTGGGGACAGGAACACCCTCAGCTATTCCTGATCCATTGTTTCCCTGTTGTGTGCAGGAAAAAGACCCAAGAGCTGTCCAACTGCTGCCGCCTGCACAGGTACGTCGGCCCCGCCCCATTCCGTGTGGCTCCCAGGGGCTCCTTCCTCCCATCAGGGCAGTCACAGGAGGGGCTGCTGCCTTTTCAGACAGAGAGAAGCTCCGCCTCAGGGGAGGAGACAGCGAGTGCTCAGGGCGGGTGGAGGTGTGGCACAGCGGCTCCTGGGGCACCGTGTGCGATGACTCCTGGAGCCTGGCAGAGGCTGAGGTGGTGTGTCAGCAGCTGGGCTGTGGCCAGGCCCTGGAAGCCGTGCGGTCTGCAGCATTTGGCCCTGGAAATGGGAGCATCTGGCTGGACGAGGTGCAGTGCGGGGGCCGGGAGTCCTCCCTGTGGGACTGTGTTGCGGAGCCCTGGGGGCAGAGCGACTGCAAGCACGAGGAGGATGCTGGTGTGAGGTGCTCTGGTGAGTGAGGGGCTCAGGGTCCGCCCTGGGTGACCTGGGGCAGCGCAGGGGCACTGGGCTGGGCCGGGTGTGGTGGGGAGTGTGTGTTCAGACAACCCGGGTGCTGGGGCTCTGATCTAGGATGAGGGAGCTGGGAGGCCTGGACATTGATGCTGTGGAGACTGAGGGGTGATTTCAGGCTCAGGAGGGAAAAATGGGTTGCCCTGTATTCTGGCCAATTCTTCTTCCCCACACTACTGTTTTTCTCTTTAGGTGTAAGGACAACATTGCCCACGACCACAGCAGGTACTGTGATCCATCCACGGGCAGGAGAGAATACTCAAATACTGGGCACCTATTCTGTGGGCCCTCTGACAACTCAGAAGAGGAAAGAGTCTGAGGAGCCATGGCTGTTGGGGAGGAGTCAGGGCATTACACTGGGGAAATCCCCTGCCTTGATGTCCAGGGTCAAATGTTTTCATGCCCGGGGTCCAAGGAAGTCTGGTTTCCTTGTTGTAGAATCTAAGGATCTCCCACCTGCCCTTGAGTGTTTCTCCTCATCAGAGAGGTGCAAGTCCCTGGACTGTTTGATGCTCTGTCTCCTGAAGCCCAAGGAGAAGGGATGAGCTGGGTCCTGAGAGGCTGTCTCGGCAGGGCAGCTCCCTGACAATCCCCATCTCTGCCTCGGGGCCACACTGGCCAGAGTGGAGTTGACTTGTCTCAGGACGAGACCCGGGGGAGCCCTGACAGTATGAGGCTGAGACGCCATTGTCTGGAGCTCCTGAAAATGCTGACACAGGAGATTTCTCTGTGCCCAAGACTATCTCCAGCCCTTTTTCCTGTTCTCCTTAGGGACCAGAACAACCTCAAATTCTCTCCCTGGCATCTTCTCCCTGCCTGGGGTTCTCTGCCTTATCCTGGGGTCGCTTCTCTTCCTGGTCCTCGTCATCCTGGTGACTCAGCTACTCAGATGGAGAGCAGAGCGCAGAGGTGGGCTGCAGGGGGAACTGGGGACCAGGGAGAGTGTGTGGAGGCAGGAGATGGGGCAGGTATGAGGAGGGGAACCTGGGCCAGGTACTGTTCAGAGTTGTAGACTCCATGTGCTTCGTGCTGAGCTCTAAGGGCTGAGTAGACAGAGGTTCTTAGGACTGGGGTGTGAACTCTCATAAGTCATGGCCTCTTCTGTGAGACCAGACAGAGTTGGCACTGAGCTGTAATCAGGGTCAGATGAGGGAGAAGGTGCTGACATGGTGCATGGGGTAGGAGATGATGCTGAGGTCCTGGCAGCCCCATGTGAGCGCTAGGGAGATGAAGGTGGGCTGGCTGGATCGGGGTATCTGGGAAAGCTTCTCTGACTTGCTGGGGGATCTCTCAGCCTTATCCAGCTATGAAGATGCTCTTGCTGAAGCTGTGTATGAGGAGCTCGATTACCTTCTGACACAGAAGGAAGGTCTGGGCAGCCCAGGTGAGTGTCTCTGCCCTCCTGGGATCTCTGGTTGTCACCACCCACTGGCTGTGCACATCTTCTCAGCATCTGCAGACCCCATGTGTGCCCCAGGCTCACAGAGACAGCTCCTCCAAAGAGGCAGGATGGCCTCTCAGAGCCCCGTGACCTCTCAGCCTCTGTCTACACTTCAGAATCCAGGCCTGTCCCTTCTCAGCCTTAACACAGGTCCCGTGGGTGTGGGGAGGGTCATGTTGTGTGTTGTGTGAGGTTTGTCTCCACATGAGGCTTCCCTTTAGATTTCTCACTGACTAAACTGCTGTATTACACCAGAGATGGTGAGGACAACAGTGACTACAGATCCAGTCCAGGAAATAGAGGTGGACCTGCCTTGGCTGGGCTCTGGGGAGGAGAGTTTCCCTCATAGAGAGGAGATTTAAGGGGAATGGTTTTCCTTTGATGGACCAGAGGCATCCCTTGTGTCCAGATGGGGTTCGTCCTTCTCCTTCTCTGGCTGTTCTGTGATGTATCACATTGGGATTGGTCTCTCTGTGTACAGAATCACAACAGGCACACAATGTTTTTAAAAAAATAACATCTGTAAAGCACAATTTGTCAAAGTACTTTAGCAATGCTCAATGGTGGAAGCGTTGCTTTGAGATATGTAGTTTCCACCAGAAAATATTGAGATATGTAATATCATGTTTTGGCTATGGACACATCAAAATGAAACGTGGTCTTAGAGAAAAAAAGTCTTTTGAAACAAGGAGTGACTGGTGCCTCTATTCAGAAACTCGGAAACTCTGGGTCAGAAGGTATCTTAGATATTCCCCAGACCAACCCACTTACTGTGGTTTCATCCACTCCCTTGTCTGCTCTTGGAACCCCCAGATCAGATGACTGATGTCCCTGATGAAAATTATGATGATGCTGAAGAAGTACCAGTGCCTGGAACTCCTTCTCCCTCTCAGGGGAATGAGGAAGAAGTGCCCCCAGAGAAGGAGGACGGGGTGAGGTCCTCTCAGACAGGTGAGTGGGGTCAGTTGATCTCCTGCAATCTTTCTATCTGATAAGAGTGAATTTGTGCTCCTCAATGCCCAGCCTCACTAGAGATTCAAAATATAGGTAATCTCATACATTTGGTAGCATTATCTTGACCATATGCCATATTTAATGCTGTCAGACTCCTTGCAAGGAGTGAGGAATCACTCTGCTTTTGGCATTTATGTCTCCATAATGTGACATAAACTTATCACTTTGTATGTGATATACTTACATAAAGGTTTATAGATTATGGAATTTCCTGGTGGTCCACGGGTTCGGATTCTGCACTTTCACTGCTAGGGCCTAGGTTCAACCCTGGTCAAGGAACTAAGATCCGACAAGCATTATGTCATGGCCAAAAGAGAAACTTATCGATTAATTGAGCATATTTAAAAGCAAGCTAAGCACTGAAGAATTGATGCTTTTGAACTGTAGTGTTGGAGAAGACTCTTTAGAGAGCCTTGGATGGCAAGGAG
The DNA here is from genome assembly GCF_032452875.1 of Bos javanicus. NCBI lineage: Eukaryota > Metazoa > Chordata > Mammalia > Artiodactyla > Bovidae > Bos > Bos javanicus. The sequence continues at coordinate 103,284,710 of NC_083872.1, read as the reverse complement.
ATCAACCCAGTCATATTAAAGGAAATCAATCTTGAATATTCATTGGTAGGACTGAGCTGAAGTAGAAGCTCCAATACCTTGGCCACCTGATGTCAAGAACTGACTCCTTAGAAAAGACCCTGATGCTGGGAAAGATTGAAGGCAGGAGGAGAAGGAGATGACAGAGGATGAGGTGGTTGGATGGTATCACCAACTTGATGGATATGAGTTTGAGCAAGCTCTGGGTGTTGGTGATAGACAGGGAAGCCTGGTGTGCTGCAGTCCATGGGATCACAGAGAGTCAGGCATGACTGAGTGACTGAACTGAACTAAACCAAATTCAAAGGTGGAACAAGTGTTTTAATAATATCTTTGCACGGTCACATACATGAAGGCAAACCATTCAGTATCACAGTAATCCAGGTCTATGCCGAATCAGTAATGTTGAAGAAGCTGAAGTTGCCATTCTATGAAGACCTACATGACCTTTTAGATCTATCACCTAAAAAAGAGGTCCTTTTGATTATAAGGGACTGGAATGCAAAAGTAGGAAATCAAGAGATACCTGGAGTAACAGCCAAATTTGGCCATGGAGTACAAAATGAGGCAAGGCAAAGGCTAATAGAGTTTTGCCAAGAGAACGCACTGGTCATAAAAAACACCCTCTTCCAACAACACAAGAGAGCACTCTACACGTGGACATCATCAGATGGTCAGTACTGAAATCAGGTTAATTATATTCTTTGCAGCCAAAGATGGAGATGCTCTATACTGTCAGCAAAAACAAGACTGGGAGCTGACTATGGCTCAGATCATGAACTCCTTATGTCAAATTCAGACTTAAATTGAGAAGGTAGAGAAACCCACTAGACCATTCAGGTATGACCTAAATCAATTCCTTATGATTATACAGTGGAAGTGAGAAATAGATTCAGGGGATTACGTCTGATAGGCAGAGTGCCTGATGAATTATGGTCGGAGGTTCGTGACATTGTACAGGAGGCAGGGATCAAGACCATCCCCAAGAAAAAGAAATGCAAAAATACAAAATGGTTGTCTGAGGAGGCCTTACAAATAGCTGAGAAAAGACGAGAAGTGAAACCAAAGGAGAAAAGGAAAGATATCTCCACTTGAATACAGAGTTCCAAAGAATAGCAAGGGGATATAAGAAAGCCTTCCTCACTGATCAATGCAAAGAAGCAGAGGAAAACAATGGAATGGGAAAGACTAGAGATCTGGTCAAGAATATTATAGATACCAAGGGAATATTTCATGCAAAGATGGGTACAATAAAGGACAGAAATGATATGGACCTAACAGAAGCAGAAGATATTAAGAAGAGGTGGCAAGAACACACAGAACAACTATACAAAAAAAGTCTTCATGACCCAGATAATCAGATGGTGTGATCACTCACCTAGAGCCAGATATCTTGGAATGTGAAGTCAAGCGGGCATTAGGAAGCATCACTCTGAACAAAGCTAGTGGAGGTGATGGAATACCAGTTGAGTTCTTTCAAATACTAAAAGACGATGCTGTGAAAGTGCTGCACTCAATATGCCAGCAAATTTGGAAAACTTAGCAGTTTTAATAATATCTTTCCAGGCCATAGGACTGGAAAAGGTCAGTTTTCATTCCAATCCCAAAGAAAGGTGATGCCAAAGAATGTTCAAACTACTGCACAGTTGCACTCTTCTCACACTCTAGCAAAGTAATGCTCAAAATTCTCTAAGCCAGGCTTCAACAAGGCATGAACCATAAAATTCTCAGTGTTCAAGCTGGACTTAGAAAAGGCAAAGGAACCAGAGATCAAATTGCCAAAATTCCCTGGATCATGGAAAAAACAAGAGAGTTCCAGAGAAGCATCTATTTCTGCTTTATTAACTATGCCAAAGCCTTTGACTGAGTGTATCACAATAAACTAATATTTCAGTAGCTGCAAGAAGACCCTCATTCTCTAGAAAAGAGTATTTCTCCATCTGAGGGCCTGTGTAGTTTCTGGGGAGGAGATATCTCTGGGTACACCTGTGATACTATTTGTGGACATTTGGGGACAGGAGTCAAGTCAACTAAGAGCAGACTTGGGTTGTGAGTGAGGAATTCAGATTTTTCCTGTCTCCAGTCTCCCTGTAATTGTGAATTTGCATCTATCACCTGTGAAAGGAGAATATTTAAATTCCTTTTTATGATTCTTACCGTTGCTGGGCATCTCCTTGGTATTGTGTTGCCTGGAAGCAGGTCTCCCAGAACTCCTGAGCAGAGGTCTCCTGTGATGCAGGATTTCCCCAACACTGAGGCCCAGGAGACCACATGAACTGGATCTGAGAGGACAGCTGGGATCCATCCTCACTGGAACTCATGTGAAATAGCCTGAGCCTCCCTCCCCAACCTGGGCCCCAGGGATGCTTTGTTAATACCACGTGCTTGTCTCCCTTACACCAGAGGGTTCTGTCTCATCTTCATCTCAGTTCTAATCAAACTTCTCTTTTCTACTTCAGGCTCTTTCCTGAACTTCTCCAGAGAGGCAGCTAATCCTGGGGAAGGAGAAGAGAGCTTCTGGCTGCTCCAGGGGAAGAAAGGGGATGCTGGGTATGATGATGTTGAACTCAGTGCCCTGGGAACATCCCCAGTGACTTTCTCGTGATGCTGTATTAAATATGAGATGAAGCCTCAGATATTCTAACTGCCTGTATTTCAGTAGAGTAGTGCTGACCTGTAATTGTGTCATATGAAAATTGCTGAAAATGAAATATTCTTAATAAATTCACTTTTTGCTGTGCTGTTAATTTAGCAAGCTCCATGTCAAACGCTTTTAGAGGATAGTCCTCAAATGCCATCTTTCTCAAAGGAAATGAAAGATGAGTGAGCTGACCTGCTTTCTCACTTGTCCTAGAGGCTAATGAGGGCATGCACACAAGTGCTCCAGGTCACTCTTAAGGATGAAACTTGGTCTATATTCACATACTTCTTCCTAACAAGATGAACTCATGGAAAAACAAAACAAAACAAAATAGTTCTAAACACCTCTGAGATGTCACATCACCAGTTTGTAACTTGTTCTTGGACACCAGACTGGGTATGAGTTTCAAAGTGGAAGGTTGGCTGGTGGGAGAGAATGGATACAGGTTTCCTTATCCTGCCTCAATATTCAGAGGCCAATTAAAACTCTAACTTTACATAACTACCTCTTCCTTTTTCATCTCTCATTTATTCTTTTAGTGGATACAGACACCTCTTTGCTCATCTCCCATGTCTATTTGATTATCCAATCCTTATAAATCCATTCTTTCTTTTCCATCTCTTCCTACCATTTCTTTAGGATGCTGCTATTTCTTGTCTCTCCAAGGATCTCTCCTTCTAAGTGAATTATATCAGTTCATATATATCTTCAAGTTGATGGAAGGCAAATTGGTGCTCACCCGCACCCTGTATTCAGATGGGACAAGAAGGCAAGAAAGTGGAGACCTAGGCAGAGGGGATCCAGAAGAATAGATGTAGATAGACAGATAAGAACATTTGGCTATTTATGTTTCAGAGATATGGATGGAAGCATCTGACATGACTGATCTCTTAGAGGAAGAATTTCAGACCAGGGGCTTCTTTGAAAACATCTATTTTTCAGATGTTTCAAGATTGCTTAAACAGTGTCAGACTTTATTTTTTTGGGCTCCAAAATGAAATAGATGACATATGATGAAATAAGGCAGACACACAAAGAAGCTCAGTGAACTCCAAAAAACACAGATAAACAATTAAATTCAGGAAGACAATATAAGAAGAAAATAAGATTTAAAAAAATTTCTCATCATTATTATTATTTTTAATTTTCGGTTGCATGAGTCTTTGTTGCTGCACATGGGCTTTCTCCAAATGCAGCAAGCAGGCACTACTCTTTTTTGTGGGCAGCAGGTTTCTCTATGCATGGGCTTCTCTTATTGTGAACAGGTTCTAGGCACCCAGGCTTCCGGGGTTGCAGCATCACCTCCTATTTGTGATTTGTGGGTCCTAGAGCTCAGGCCCAGTAATTATTGAGCTAGGGCTCAGTAATTGTTGAGCTAGGGTGTTACTTCACAGAATAAATTCAGATTTTTTTTTTAACAGAGATAGAAATCATAAAAAAGGAAGTAAACAGGGAGTTTTGCTGATGGTTTAGTGGTTAGAATTTGATGCATTTGCTGCTGTTGTCTGGATTCAATCCCAGTAGGGGAACTGAGGTCCCTCAAGCTTTGCAGTGAGGCAAAGAGAATAACACAAGGAACAAAACAGAAAAATGAACCAAATAGAGATTCAGTTGCTTAAGATTCAGTTCAGTTCAGTGGTTCAGTTGTGTCCGACTCTTTGCGACCCCAGGGACCGCAGCACGCCAGGCTTCCCTGTCCATCATCAACTCCTACAGCTTGCCCAAACTCATGTCCATTGAGTCAGTGATGCCATCATCAAACAGTTTCATCTCCTGTCGTTCCCCTTTCCTCCTGCCCCGAATCTTTCGCAACCTTAGGGTCTTTACTAATGAGTTCTTCACATCAGTTCTTCACATCAGGTTGTCAAAATATTGGAGTTTCAGCTTCAGCATCAGTCATTCCAATGAATACTCAGGACTGATTTCCTTTAGGATGGACTGGTTGGATCAGTTGCTTAAGACTACAATGAGAGGAGGAGCTAAGATGGCGGAAGAGTAGGATGGGGAGAACACTTTCTCCCCCACAAATTCATCAAAAGAACATTTAAACGCCAAGTTAATTCCAGAAAACAACTTCTGAATGCCGGCAGAGGACATCAGGCACCCAGAAAAGCAACCCAAGTCTTCGAAAGGAGGTAGGAAAAAATATAAAAGACAAAAAAAGAGACAAAAGAGGGAGGGACAGAGTTCCGTCCTGGGAAGGGAGTCTTAAAAAGAGAGAAGTTTCCAAACACCAGGAAACCTTCTCACTGCTGAATCTGTGCCGAGCCTTGGAAGCACAGAGTGCAACATAACAGGGAGGAAAAATAAATAAACAATTAAAATCCACACATTGTGAGCCCTACAGTAACTCCCCCAGTGAAGAAGCAGCGCAGATGCCTGCATCCGCCATTAGCAAGCGGGGGCTGGGCAGGGAGGCGCGGCGCGGGCTGCATCGCAAGGATCTGGCCTGAATACCCCGAGCGCTATCTGAGCGAAATAATTTGGGCTAGCAAACCAGACTGCGGGATATCTACCACGCGAAAAGCCAGCCCTAACCTAAGACACCGCCAGGCCGCCGGCGGCAGACCATCCCCCTCCAGTGATAGGCAGCCAGAGCCAGAAGGGGACAATCGCAGCCCCAGAGAGACATTATCTATAAAACTGTAAGCAGGCTTCTTTGCTAACTAAAACTTCTTGGGGGTCTGGATGGTTAACATCTGCCTGAGAAGGTGCGCCAGTGCACACCTAGATAACCGAGCGGCGGGGAGGCGATAAGTCGCAACAATCGCGCGCGCCAAACACCTCATCACCTGAGCTGCTCGGATCTGGGAAGGGCACAAAACGCAGGCCCAACCGAGAGTCTGCACCTCTGAGGACTACCTGATTGCCTGAACCTGAGTGGCTTGGACCTGGCAAGTACAGGCAGCCCAGGGCCGGCCACGTATGGTTCCTGGTGGAGCAACCTAGAGCCTGAGCAGCGTGGGCAGGGAGGCTACACGCACCGTGAACGGGGGGCAGACCCAGTGTGGCTAAGGCACTGCGAGCACATGCCAGTGTTATTTGTTTGCAGCATCCCTCCCTACCTCCCCTCAGCACGACTGAACAAGTGAGCCTAAAATTAAAAAAAAAAAAAAGTGTCCTCCACCGTCCCCTTTGTGTCAGGGCGGAAACCAGACACTGAAGAGAACAGCAAACAGAAGAAGCTATAAGAGAGGGAACCGACTTGGAAGCTACAGGCAATAGATTAAAACCCTGTGGTTAGTGCCAACTACATAGGAAGGGGCCTATAGATCTTGAGAAATATGTCAGACCAAGGAACTAGCCAAAAGTGAACTGAACCTGCAATACTCACAACAAAACCGGAGAAAGTCCTAGATATATTTTTACTATTTTTACGATCATTCTTTCTTTCTTTTTATTTTATTTTTTTAATTAAAAAAATTTTAAGTCCTCTATTATTCCTTTAATTTTCACTTTTATAACCGATTACTTTGCAAAAAAAAGTCCCTTTTTTTTAAAAAGCAAACTTCATATATATATTTTTTATAATTTTTTTGACCTTTTTTTTTTTTTTTCCTTCTTTTCTTTAACATTGTACTTTTGAAATTCCAAACTCTACTCTGGATTTTCAATTTTAGCTTTTTGGTATTTGTTATAAATTTTGTACCTATAGTTTTTTTTTATAATTTCTGTGACCCTTTTTTCTTTTTCTTTTTCTCTGTTTATTTCTCTTCTTATTTTAAATAACATTGTTTATCTGAAATTCCAAACTCTACTCTAGATTTTTAATTTATGCTTTTTGGTATTTGTTATCAATTTTGTACCTGTATTTTCTTTATAATTTATGCGACTTTGTTCTTGTATTTTTTTTTCTCTCTCTCTTTCTTTTTCTTCTTCTTTTTTTAACATTGTATTTTTGAAATTCCAAAGTCTACTCTAGATTTTTAACTTTGCTTTTTAGGTATTAGCTGTCAATTTTGTACCTATATTTTCTTTATAATTTTCGCGACCTTGTTTGTTTTTGTTTGTTCGTTTTTTCTCTCTTTCTTTTCCTTCTTCTTTTCTTTAACATTGTATTTTTGAAATTACAAACTCTACTCTAGATTTTTAATTTTTGCTTTTATGTATTTGTTACCAATTTGGTACCTTTAAGAACCCAATCTTCAGTACCCATTTTTCACTAGGGAGCGAGATTACTGGCTTAACTGCTCTCTCTCCCTTTGGACTCTCCTTTTTCTCCACCAGGTCGCCTGTGTCTCCTCCCTAACCCCTCTCTACTCTACCCAACTCTGTGAATTTCTGTGTGTTCCAGACGGTGGAGAACACGAAGGAAACTGATTACTGGCTGGATCTGTCTCCCTCCTTTTCATTCCCCCCTTATATCTGCCTGGCCACCTCTGTCACCTTCCTCCTTCTTCTCCTCTCTGTATAACTCCATGAACAACTCTGAGTGGTCCAGTTGTGGAGTGCACATAAGGAAGAGATTACTGGATAGCCCACTCTCTCCTCTATTTTTTTTTTTTATTCTTCCAATTTTATTTTATTTTTAAACTTTACATAATTGTATTAGTTTTGCCAAATATCAAAATGAATCCACCACAGGTATACATGTGTTCCCCATCCCGAACCCTCCTCCCTCCTCCCTCCCCATACCATCCCTCTGGGCCGTCCCAGTGCACCAGCCCCAAGCATCCAGCATCATGCATCGAACCTGGACTGGCAACTCGTTTCCTACATGATATTTTACATGTTTCATTGCCATTCTCCCACATCTTCCCACCCTCTCCCTCTCCCACAGAGTCCATAAGACTGTTCTATACGTCAGTGTCTCTTTTGCTGTCTCATACACCGGGTTATTGTTACCATCTTTCTAAATTCCATATATATGCGTTAGTATACTGTATTTATGTTTTTCCTTCTGGCTTACTTCACTCTGTATAATAGGCTCCAGTTTCATCCACCTCATTAGAACCGATTCAAATGTATTCTTTTTAATGGCTGAGTAATACTCCATTGTGTATATGTACCACAGCTTTCTTATCCATTCATCTGCTGATGGACATCTAGGTTGCTTCCACGTCTTGGCTATTATAAACAGTGCTGCGATGAACATTGGGGTACACGTGTCTCTTTCCCTTCTGGTTTCCTCAGTGTGTATGCCCAGCAGTGGGGTTGCTGGATCATAAGGCAGTTCTATTTCCAGTTTTTTAAGGAATCTCCACACTGTTCTCCATAGTGGCTGTACTAGTTTGCATTCCCACCAACAGTGTAAGAGGGTTCCCTTTTCTCCACACCCTCTCCAGCATTTATTATTTGTAGACTTTTGGATCGCTGCCATTCTGACTGGTGTGAAATGGTACCTCATAGTGGTTTTGATTTGCATTTCTCTGATAATGAGTGATGTTGAGCATCTTTTCATGTGTTTGTTAGCCATCTGTATGTCTTTTTTGGAGAAATGTCTATTTAGTTCTTTGGCCCATTTTTTGATTGGGTCGTTTATTTTTCTGGAGTTGAGCTGTAGGAGTTGCTTGTATATTTTTGAGATTAGATGTTTGTCAGTTGCTTCATTTGCTATTATTTTCTCCCATTCTGAAGGCTGTCTTTTCACCTTGCTAATAGTTTCCTTTGATGTGCAGAAGCTTTTAAGGTTAATTAGGTCCCATTTGTTTATTTTTGCTTTTATTTCCAATATTCTGGGAGGTGGGTCATAGAGGATCCTGCTGTGATGTATGTCAGAGAGTGTTTTGCCTATGTTCTCCTCTAGGAGTTTTATAGTTTCTGGTCTTACGTTTAGATCTTTAATCCATTTTGAGTTTATTTTTGTGTATGGTGTTAGAAAGTGGTCCAGTTTCATTCTTTTACAAGTGGTTGACCAGATTTCCCAGCACCACTTGTTAAAGAGATTGTCTTTAATCCATTGTATATTCTTGCCTCCTTTGTCGAAGATAAGGTGTCCATATGTGCGTGGATTTATCTCTGGGCTTTCTATTTTATTCCATTGATCAATATTTCTGTCTTTGTGCCAGTACCATACTGTCTTGATAACTGTGGCTTTGTAGTAGAGCCTGAAGTCAGGTAAGTTGATTCCTCCAGTTCCATTCTTCTTTCTCAAGATCGCTTTGGCTATTCGAGGTTTTTTGTATTTCCATACAAATTGTGAAATTATTTGTTCTAGCTCTGTGAAGAATACTGTTGGTAGCTTGATAGGGATTGCATTGAATCTATAAATTGCTTTGGGTAGTATACTCATTTTCACTATATTGATTCTTCCAATCCATGAACATGGTATATTTCTCCATCTATTAGTGTCCTCTTTGATTTCTTTCACCAGTGTTTTATAGTTTTCTATATATAGGTCTTTAGTTTCTTTAGGTAGATATATTCCTAAGTATTTTATTCTTTCCGTTGCAATGGTGAATGGAATTGTTTCCTTAATTTCTCTTTCTGTTTTCTCATTATTAGTGTATAGGAATGCAAGGGATTTCTGTGTGTTGATTTTATATCCTGCAACTTTACTGTAGTCATTGATTATTTCTAGTAATTTTCTGGTGGACTCTTTAGGGTTTTCTATGTAGAGGATCATGTCATCTGCAAATAGTGAGAGTTTTACTTCTTCTTTTCCAATTTGGATTCCTTTTATTTCTTTTTCTGCTCTGATTGCTGTGGCCAAAACTTCCAAAACTATGTTGAATAGTAATGGTGAAAGTGGGCACCCTTGTCTTGTTCCTGACTTTAGAGGAAATGCTTTCAATTTTTCACCATTGAGGATAATGTTTGCAGTGGGTTTGTCATATATAGCTTTTATTATGTTGAGGTATGTTCCTTCTATTCCTGCTTTCTGGAGAGTTTTTATCATAAATGTATGTTGAATTTTGTCAAAGGCTTTCTCTGCATCTATTGAGATAATCATATGGTTTTTACTTGTCAATTTGTTAATGTGGTGTATTACATTGATTGATTTGCGGATATTGAAGAATCCTTGCATCCCTGGGATAAAGCCCACTTGATCATGGTGTATGATCTTTTTAATGTGTTGTTGGATTCTGATTGCTAGAATTTTGTTAAGGATTTTTGCATCTATGTTCATCAGTGATATTGGCCTGTAGTTTTCTTTTTTTGTGGGATCTTTGTCAGGTTTTGGTATTAGGGTGATGGTGGCCTCATAGAATGAGTTTGGAAGTTTACCTTCCTCTGCAATTTTCTGGAAGAGTTTGAGCAGGATAGGTGTTAGCTCTTCTCTAAATTTTTGGTAGAATTCAGCTGTGAAGCCGTCTGGACCGGGGCTTTTGTTTGCTGGAAGATTTTTGATTACAGTTTCAATTTCCATGCTTGTGATGGGTCTGTTAAGATTTTCTATTTCTTCCTGGTCGAGTTTTGGAAAGTTGTACTTTTCTAAGAATTTGTCCATTTCTTCCACGTTGTCCATTTTATTGGCATATAATTGTTGATAGTAGTCTCTTATGATCCTTTGTATTTCTGTGTTGTCTGTTGTGATCTCTCCATTTTCGTTTCTAATTTTGTTGATTTGATTTTTCTCCCTTTGTTTCTTGATGAGTCTGGCTAATGGTTTGTCAATTTTATTTATCCTTTCAAAGACCCAGCTTTTGGCTTTGTTGATTTTTGCTATGGTCTCTTTTGTTTCTTTTGCATTTATTTCTGCTCTAATTTTTAAGATTTCTTTCCTTCTACTAACCCTGGGGTTCTTCATTTCTTCCTTTTCTAGTTGCTTTAGGTGTAGAGTTAGGTTATTTATTTGACTTTTTTCTTGTTTCTTGAGGTGTGCCTGTATTGCTATGAACTTTCCCCTTAGGACTGCTTTTACCGTGTCCCACAGGTTTTGGGTTGTTGTATTTTCATTTTCATTCGTTTCTATGCAAATTTTGATTTCTTTTTTGATTTCTTCTGTGATTTGTTGGTTATTCAGCAGCGTGTTGTTCAGCCTCCATATGTTGGAATTTTTAATAGTTTTTCTCCTGTAATTGAGATCTAATCTTACTGCATTGTGGTCAGAAAAAATGCTTGGAATGATTTCTATTTTTTTGAATTTACCAAGGCTAGCTTTATGGCCCAGGATGTGATCTATCCTGGAGAAGGTTCCATGTGCGCTTGAGAAAAAGGTGAAATTCATTGTTTTGGGATGAAATGACCTATAGATATCAATTAGGTCTAACTGGTCTATTGTATCGTTTAAAGTTTGTGTTTCCTTGTTAATTTTCTGTTTAGTTGATCTATCCATAGGTGTAAGTGGGGTATTAAAGTCTCCCACTATTATTGTGTTATTGTTAATTTCTCCTTTCATACTTGTTAGCATTTGTCTTACGTAGTGTGGTGCTCCCGTGTTGGGTGCATATATGTTTATAATTGTTATATCTTCTTCTTGTATTGATCCTTTGATCATTATGTAGTGACCTTCTTTGTCTCTTTTCACCGCCTTTGTTTTAAAGTCTATTTTATCTGATATGAGTATTGCTACTCCTGCTTTCTTTTGGTCCCTATTTGCATGGAAAATCTTTTTCCAGCCCTTCACTTTCAGTCTGTATGTGTCCCCTGTTTTGAGGTGGGTCTCTTGTAGACAACATATGTAGGGGTCTTGTTTTTGTATCCATTCAGCCAGTCTTTGTCTTTTGGTTGGGGCATTCAACCCATTTACATTTAAGGTAATTACTGATAAGTATGTTCCCGTTGCCATTTACTTTATTGTTTTGGGTTCGAGTTTATACACCGTTTTTGTGTTTCCTGTCTAGAGAATATCCTTTAGTATTTGTTGGAGAGCTGGTTTGGTGGTGCAGAATTCTCTCAGCTTTTGCTTGTCTGAAAAGCTTTTGATTTCTCCTTCATACTTGAATGAGATCCTTGCTGGGTACAATAATCTGGGCTGTAGGTTATTTTCTTTCATCATTTTAAGTATGTCTTGCCATTCCCTCCTGGCTTGAAGAGTTTCTATTGAAAGATCAGCTGTTATCCTTATGGGAATTCCCTTGTGTGTTATTTGTTGTTTTTCCCTTGCTGCTTTTAATATTTGTTCTTTGTGTTTGATCTTTGTTAATTTGATTAATATGTGTCTTGGGGTGTTTCTCCTTGGGTTTATCCTGTTTGGGACTCTCTGGGTTTCTTGGACTTGGGTGATTATTTCCTTCCCCATTTTAGGGAAGTTTTCCACTATTATCTCCTCAAGTATTTTCTCATGGTCTTTCTTTTTGTCTTCTTCTTCTGGAACCCCTATGATTCGAATGTTGTAGCGTTTAATATTGTCCTGGAGGTCTCTGAGATTGTCCTCATTTCTTTTAATTCGTTTTTCTTTTATCCTCTCTGATTCATTTATTTCTACCATTCTATCTTCTAATTCACTAATCCTGTCTTCTGCCTCTGTTATTCTACTGTTTGTTGCCTCCAGAGTGTTTTTAATTTCACTTATTGCATTATTCATTATATATTGACTCTTTTTTATTTCTTCTAGGTCTTTGTTAAACCTTTCTTGCATCTTCTCAATCCTTGTCTCCAGGCTATTTATCTGTGATTCCATTTTAGTTTCAAGATTTTGGATCAATTTCACTATCATTATTCGGAATTCTTTATCAGGTAGATTCCCTATCTCTTCCTCTTTTGTTTGGTTTGGTGGGCATTTATCCTGTTCCTTTATCTGCTGAGTATTCCTCTGTCTCTTCATCTTGTTTAAATTGCTGAGTTTGGGGTGTCCTTTCTGTATTCTGGCAGTTTGTGGAGTTCTCTTTATTATGGCGTTTCCTCACTGTGTGTGGGTTTGTACAGGTGGCTTGTCAAGGTTTCCTGGTTAGGGAAGCTTGTGTCGGTGTTCTGGTGGGTGGAGCTGTATTTCTTCTCTCTGGAGTGCAATGAAATGTCCAGTAATGAGTTATGAGATGTCTATAGTTTTGGGGTGACTTTGGGCAGCCTGTATCTTGAAGCTCAGGACTGTGTTCCTTTGTTGCTGGAGAATTTGCTTGGTATGTCTTGCCCTGGAACTTATTGGCCCTTGTGTGGTGCTTGGTTTCAGTGTCGGTATGGAGGCATTTGATGAGCTCCTGTCAATGAATGTTCCTTGGAGTCAGGAGTTCCCTGGAGTCAGGGTTTGGACTTAAGTCTCCTGCTTCCGATTATCGGTCTTATTTTTACAGTAGTTTCAAAACTTCTCCTTCTATACAGCACCATTGATAAAACATCTACGTTAAAGATGATAAGTTTCTCTACAGTGAGGGTCACTCAGAGAGGTTCACAGGGTTACATGGAGAAGAGAAGAGGGAGGAGGGAGTTAGAGGTGACCCAAATGAGATGAGGTGAATCAATAGTGGAGAGAGTGGGCTAGCCAGTAGTCACTTCCTTATGTGCACTCCACAACTGGACCACTCAGAGATGTTCACGGGGTTATACAGAGAAGAGAAGAAGGAGGAAGGTAACAGAGGTGGCCAGAAGGATAAAAGGGGGGAATGAAAAGGAGGGAGACAGATCCAGCCAGTAATCAGTTCCCTAAGTGTTCTCCATCGTCTGGAACACACAGAAATTCACAGAGTTGGGTAGAGTAGAGAGGGGTTAGGGAGGAGACACAGGCGACCTGGTGGAGAAAAAGGAGGGTCCAAAGGGAGAGAGAGCAGTCAAGCCAGTAATCTCACTCTCTAGTGAAAAATGGGTCCTGAAGATTGGGTCCTTAAAGGTACAAAATTGGTAACAAATACATAAAAGCAAAAATTAAAAATCTAGAGTAGAGTTTGGAATTTCAAAAATACGATGTTAAAGAAAAGAAGAAGGAAAAGAAAGAGAGAAAGAACGAACAAACAAAAACAAACAAGGTCGCGAAAATTATAAAGAAAGTACAGGTACAAAATTGATAACTAATACCAGAGAGCGCAAATTAAAAATCTAGAGTAGAGTTTGGAATTTCAAAAATACGATGTTAAAGAAAAGAAGGAAAAGAAAGAGAGAAAAAATGAACAAACAAAAACAAACAAGGTCGCGAAAATTATAAAGAAAGTACAGGTACAAAATTGATAGCTAATACCAGAAAGCAAAAATTAAAAATCTAGAGTAGAGTTTGGAATTTCAAAAATACAATGTTAAAAAAAAAAAAAAAGAAGAAGAAGAAGAAAAATAAAGAGAGAAAACAAACAAACAAATACGAACAATGTCACAAAAATTATAAAGAAAATACAGGTACAAAATTGATATCAAATACCAAAAAGCATAAATTGAAAATCTAGAGTAAAGTTTGGAATTTCAGACATACAATGTTATATAAAAGAAGAAGAGAAAGAAACAGAGAAGAAGAAGAAAAAAAAATCACAGAAATTATATAAAAAAAAAACTATAGGTACAAAATTGATAACATATACCAAAAAGTGAAAATTAAAAATCTAGAGTAGAGTTTGGAATTTCAAAAATACAATGTTAAAGAAAAGAAGAAAAAAACAAAAACCAACAACAACAACAAAAAAAAACAACAAGGTCAAAAAATTATAAAATATATATATATGAAGTTTGCTGAAGAAGAAAAAAATAGGGTCTTTTTTTTTTTTTTTTTTTGCAAAGTAATAGGTTATAAAAGTGAAAATTAAAGGAACAATAGAGGACTTAAATTTTTTTTTTTTTTAAATTAAAAAAAAAAAAAGAAAGAATGATCGTAAAAATAATAAAAATATATCTAGGACTTTTTTGTTTCTTTTTTTGTGGGTGTTGTGGGTTCAGTTCATTTTTGGCTAGTTCCTTGGTCAGATTTATATTTCTCAAGATCTATAGGCCCCTTCCTATGTAGTCCATAGTAACCACAGGGTTTTGATCTATTGCCTGTAGCTTCCAAGGCGTTTCCCTCTGTTATATCTTCTTCTGTTTGCTAGTCTCTTCAGTATCTGGTTTCCGCCCTGACTCAAAGGGCACGGTGGAGGACACTTTTTTTTTTTTTTTTTAGGCTTACTTGTTCAGTTGCGCTGTGGGGAGGGAGGGAGGGAGGGTGCAAACAAATAACACTGGCGTGGGCTCGCAGTGCCTCAGCCACCCTGGGTCTGCCCCCGCTCACGGCGCGTGTAGCCTCCCTGTCCACACTGCTCGGACTCTAGGTTGTTCCGCTGGGAACAATCCGAGGCTGGCCCTGGGCTGCATGCACCTCCCAGGTCCAAGCCGCTCAGGTTCAGGCACTTGGGTAGTCCCCAGAGGCGCAGACTCTGTTGGGCCTGCGTTTTGTACTCTTCCCAGGTCCGAGCGCCAATTTGCTCTTCCCAGGCGAGCGCCAATGCTGCGACTTATCGCCTCCCCGCCACTCGGTTATCTGGATGTAAAACCGGCGCACCTTCTCAGGCAGATGTTGACCGTCCAGACCCCCAAGAAGTTTTAGTTAGCAAAGAAGCCTGCTTACAATTTTATAGATAATGTCTCTCTGGGGCTGTGATTGCCCCCTTCCGGCTCTGGCTGCCTGTCACCGGAGGGGGAAGGTCTGCAGCCGGCTATCTCTGTTCAGTCCTTTGTTCCGTGCGCGGGCCTGGCGGTCTTAGGTTAGGGCTGGCTTTTCGCGTGGTAGGTATCCCACAGTCTGGTTTGCTAGCCCAAATTATTTCGCTCAGATAGCGCTCAGGGTATTCAGGCCAGATTCTTACTCTCAGCGATGCAGCCCACGCCGCGCCTCCCTGCCCAGCCCCGATTCGCTAATGGCGGATACAGGCGTCTGCGCTGCTTCTCTGCTGGGAGAGTTACCGTAGGGCTCGCAATCTGCGAGTTTTAAATTGTTTATTTATTTTTTCTCCCTGTTATGTTGCCCTCTGTGCTTCCAAAGCTCGGCACAGATTCGGCAGTGAGAAGGTTTCCTGATGTTTGGAAACTTCTCTCTTTTTAAGATTCCCTTCCCGGGATGGAACTCCGTCCCTCCCTCTTTTGTCTCTTTTTTTTTGTTTTTAATATTTTTTCCTACCTCCTTTTGAAGAGTTGGGTTGCTTTTCTGGGTGCCTGATGTCCTCTGCCGGCATTCAAAAGTTGTTTTGTGGAATTTACTCGACGTTTAAATGCTCTTTTGATGAATTTGTGGGGGAGAAAGTGTTCTCCCCGTCCTACTCCTCCGCCATCTTGGCTCCTCTCTCCTCTATTGATTCCACCTCATCTCACTCAGGTCACCTCTAACTCCCCCCTCCCTCTTCTCTTCTCCATATAACCCTGCAAACCTCTCTGGGTGACACTCACGGTAGAGAAACTTTTCATCTTTAACGTAGATGTTTTATCAATGGTGCTGTATAGAAGGAGAAGCTCTGAAACTACTGTAAAAATAAGACCGATAACTGGAAGCAGGAGGCTTAAGTCCAAATCCTGACTCCAGGGAGCTCCTGACTCCAAGGAACATTAATTGACAGGAGCTCATCAAATGCCTCCATACCTGCACTGAAACCAAGCATCACACAAGGGCCAACAAGTTTCAGGGCAAGACATACCAAGCAAGTTCTCCAGCAACAAGGAACACAACCCTGAGCTCCAAGATACAGGCAGCCCAAAGTCACCCCAAAACCATAGACATCCCATAACTCATTACTGGACATTTCATTGCACTCCAGAGAGAAGAAATACAGCTCCGCCCACCAGAACACCGACACAAGCTTCCCTAAACAAGAAACCTTGACAAGCCACCTGTACAAACCCACACAGAGTGAGGAAACACCACAATAAAGAGAACTCCACAAACTGCCAGAATACAGAAAGGACACCCCAAACTCAGCAATTTAAACAAGATACAGAGACAGAGGAATACCCAGCAGATAAAGGAACAGGATAAATGCCCACCAAACCAAACAAAAGAGGAAGAGATAGGGAATCTACCTGATAAATAATTCCAAATAATGATAGTGAAATTGATCCAAAATCTTGAAATCAAGATGGAATCACAGATAAATAGCCTGGAGACAAAGATTGAGAAGATGCAAGAAAGGTTTAACAAGGGCCTAGAAGAAATAAAAGAGAGTCAATATATAATGAATAATGCAATAAATGAAATCAAAAACACTCTGGAGGCAACAAATAGTAGAATAACAGAGGCAGAAGATAGGTTAAGTGAGATAAAAGATAGAATGGTAGAAATAAATGAATCAGAGAGGATAAAAGAAAAACGAATTAAAAGAAATGAGGACAATCTCAGAGACCTGCAAGACAATATTAAACACTACAACATTCGAATTATAGGGGTCCCAGAAGAAGAAGACAAAAAGAAAGACCATGAGAAAATATTTGAAGAGATAATAGTTGAAAACTTCCCTAAAATGGGGAAGGAAATAATCACCCAAGTCCAAGAAACCCAGAGAGTCCTGAACAGGATAAACCCAAGGCGAAACACCCCAAGACACATATTAATCAAATTAACAAAGATCAAACACAAAGAACAAGTATTAAAAGCAGCAAGGGAAAAACAACAAATAACACACAAGGGAATTCCCATAAGGAGAACAGCTGATCTTTCAATAGAAACTCAAGCCAGGAGGGAATGGCAAGACATACTTAAAGTGATGAAAGAAAATAACCTACAGCCTAGATTATTGTACCCAGCAAGGATCTCATTCAAATATGAAGGAGAAATCAAAAGCTTTTCAGACAAGCAAAAGCTGAGAGAATTGAGCACCACCAAATCAGCTCTCCAACAAATACTAAAGAATATTCTCTAGACAGGAAACACAAAAATGGTGTATAAAATCGAACCCAAAACAATAAAATAAATGGCAACGGGATCAGACTTATCAGTAATTACCTTAAACATAAATGGGTTGAATGCCCCAACCAAAAGACAAAGACTGGCTGAATGGATACAAAAACAAGACCCCTACATATGTTGTCTACAAGAGACCCACCTCAAAACAGGGGACACATACAGACTGAAAGTGAAGGGCTGGAAAAAGATTTTCCATGCACATAGGGACCAAAAGAAAGCAGGAGTAGCAATACTTATATCAGATAAAATAGACTTTAAAACAAAGGCTGTGAAAAGAGACAAAGATGGTCACTACATAATGATCAAAGGATCAATCCAAGAAGAAGATATAACAATTAAAATATATATGCACCCAACACGGGAGCGCCACAATATGTAAGACAAATGCTAACAAGTATGAAAGGAGAAATTAACAATAACACAATAATAGTGGGAGACTTTAATACCCCACTCACACCTATGGATAGATCAACTAAACAGAAAATTAACAAGGAAACACAAACTTTAAACGATACAATAGACCAGTTAGACCTAATTGATATCTATAGGACATTTCATCCCCAAACAATGAATTTCACCTTTTTCTCAAGCACACATGGAACCTTCTCCAGGATAGATCACATCCTGGGCCATAAATCTAGCCTTGGTAAATTCAAAAAAATTGAAATCATTCCAAGCATCTTTTCTGACCACAATGCAGTAAGATTAGATCTCAATTACAGGAGAAAAACTATTAAAAATTCCAACATATGGAGGCTGAACAACACACTGCTGAATAACCAACAAATCACAGAAGAAATCAAAAAAGAAATCAAAATTTGCGTAGAAATGAATGAAAATGAAAACACGACAACCCAAAACCTATGGGACACTTTAAAAGCAGTCCTAAGGGGAAAGTTCATAGCAATACAGGCATACCTCAAGAAACAAGATAAAACTCAAAAAAATAACCTAACCCTACACCTAAAGCAACTAGAAAAGGAAGAAATGGAGAACCACAGGGTCAGTATAAGGAAAGAAATCTTAAAAATTAGGGCAGAAATAAATGCAAAAGAAACAAAAGAGACCATTGCAAAACTCAACAAAGCCACAAGCTGGTTCTTTGAAAGGATAAATAAAATTGACAAACCATTAGCCAGACTCATCAAGAAACAAAGGGAGAAAAATCAAATCAATAAAATTAGAAATGAAAATGGAGAGATCACAACAGAAAACACAGAAATACAAAGGATCATAAGAGACTACTATCCACAATTATATGCCAATAAAATGGACAACGTGGAAGAAATGGACAAATTCTTAGAAAAGTACAACTTTCCAAAACTCGACCAGGAAGAAATAGAAAATCTTAACAGACCCATCACAAGCACGGAAATTGAAACTGTGATCAAAAATCTTCCAGCAAACAAAAGCCCAGGTCCAAGCAGCTTCACAGCTGAATTCTACCAAAAATTTAGAGAAGAGTGAACACCTATCCTGCTCAAACTCTTCCAGAAAATTGCAGAGGAAGGTAACCTTCCAAACTCATTCTATGACGCCACTATCACCCTAATACCAAAACCTGACAAAGATGCCACAAAAAAAGAAAACTACAGGCCAATATCACTGATGAACATAGATGCAAAAATCATTAACAAAATTCTAGCAATCAGAATCCAACAACACATTAAAAAGATCATACACCATGACCAAGTGGGCTTTATCCCAGGGATGCAAGGATTCTTCAATATCCGCAAATCAATCAATGTAATACACCACATTAACAAATTGACAAGTAAAAACCATATGATTATCTCAATAGATGCAGAAAAAGCCTTTGACAAAATTCAACATCCATTTATGATAAAAACTCTCCAGAAAGCAGGAATAGAAGGAACATACCTCAACATAGTAAAAGCTATATATGAGAAACACACAGCAAACATTATCCTCAATGGTGAAAAACTGAAAGCATTTCCTCTAAAGTCAGGAACAAGACAAGGGTGCCCACTTTCACCATTACTATTCAACATAGTTTTGGAAGTTTTGGCCACAGCAATCAGAGCAGAAAAAGAAATAAAAGGAATCCAAATTGGAAAAGAAGAAGTAAAACTCCCACTATTTGCAGATGACATGATCCTCTACATAGAAAACCCTAAAGACTCCACCAGAAAACTACTAGAACTAATCAATGATTATAGTAAAGTTGCAGGATATAAAATCAACACACAGAAATCCCTGGCATCCCTATACACTAATGATGAGAAAACAGAAAGAGAAATTAAGGAAACAATTCCATTCACCATTGCAATGGAAAGAATAAAATACTTAGGAATATACCTACCTAAAGAAACTAAAAACCTATATATAGAAAACTATAAAACACTGGTGAAAGAAATCAAAGAGGACACTAATAGAAGGAGAAAGATACCATGTTCATGGATTGGAGGAATCAATATAGTGAAAATGAATATACTACCCAAAACAATTTATAGATTCAATGCAATCCCTATCAAGCTTCCAACAGTATTCTTCACAGAGCTTGAACAAATAATTTCACAATTTGTATGGAAATACAAAAAAGCTCGAATAGCCAAAGCTATCTTGAGAAAGAAGAATGGAACTGGAGGAATCAACCTACCTGACTTCAGGCTCTATTACAAAGCCACAGTTATCAAGACAGTATGGTACTGGCACAAAGACAGAAATATTGATCAATGGAACAAAATAGAAAGCCCAGAGATAAATCCACGCACCTATTGTCACCTTATCTTTGACAAAGGAGGCAAGATTATACAATGGATTAAAGAAAATCTCTTTAACAAGTGGTGCTGGGAAAACTGGTCAACCACTTATAAAAGAATGAAACTAGAACACTTTCTAACACCATACACAAAAATAAACTCAAAATGGATTAAAGATCTCAACGTAAGACCAGAAACTATAAAACTCCTAGAGGAGAACATAGGCAAAACAGTCTCTGACATACATCACAGCAGGATCCTCTCTGACCCACCTCCCAGAATATTGGAAATAAAAGCAAAAATAAACAAATGGACCTAATTAAACTTAAAAGCTTCTGCACAACAAAGGAAACTATTAGCAAGGTGAAAAGACAGCCTTCAGAATGGGAGAAAATAATAGCAAATGAAGCAACTGACAAACAACTAATCTCAAAAATGTACAAGCAACTCCTACAGCTCAACTCCAGAAAAATAAATGACCCAATCAAAAAATGGGCCAAAGAACTAAATAGACATTTCTCCAAAGAAGACATACAGATGGCTAACAAACAAATGAAAAGATGCTCAACATCACTCATTATCAGAGAAATGCAAATCAAAACCACTCTGAGGTACCATTTCACGCCAGTCAGAATGGCTGCGATCCAAAAGTCTACAAGCAATAAATGCTGGAGAGGGTGTGGAGAAAAGGGAACCCTCTTACACTGTTGGTGGGAATGCAAACTAGTACAGCCACTATGGAGAACAGTGTGGAGATTCCTTAAAAAACTGGAACTAGAACTGCCTTATGATCCCGCAATCCCACTGCTGGGCATACACACTGAGGAAACCAGAAGGGAAAGAGACACATGTACCCCAATGTTCATCGCAGCACTGTTTTTAATAGCCAGGACATGGAAGCAACCTAGATGCCCATCAGCAGATGAATGGATAAGAAAGCAGTGGTACATATACACAATGGAGTATTACTCAGCCATTAAAAAGAATACATTTGAATCAGTTCTAATGAGGTGGATGAAACTGGAGCCTATTATACAGAGTGAAGTAAGCCAGAAAGAAAAACACCAATACAGTATACTAACGCATATATATGGAATTTAGAAAGATGGTAACAATAACTCTGTGTATGAGACAGCAAAAGAGACACTGATGTATAGGTCAGTCTTATGGACTCTGTGTGAGAGGGAGAGGGTGGGGAGATTTGGGAGAATGGCATTGAAACATGGGTAATATCTTGTATGAGATGAGTCGCCAGTCCAGGTTCGATGCACGATGCTGGATGCTTGGGGCTGATGCACTGGGACGGCCCAGGGGGAGGGTATGGGGAGGGAGGAGGGAGGAGTGAGGAGGGTTCAGGATGGGGAGCACGGGTATACCTGTGGCGGATTCATTTTGATATTTGCCAAAACTAATACAATTTGTAAAGTTTAAGAATAAAATTAAACTAAAAAAAAAAATTAAATTAAAAAAAAGAAAGAAAAGAAAAGAAAGAAAGAAAAAAAAAAGACTACAATGAATGGAATGCAACAAAATGAAAAATTGTTGATGCTACCTAAAGCATCAACAACAGCAGAAGACTCTGTAACTTAGAAGACAGGGCCATTGAGATTACCCAGCCAGGGAACAAAGAAAAAGAGGAATGAAAAAGAGTGAAAGAACCTGTGTGAACTATGGGGTAACATTCACAGAAACAACCTGCACATTATTGGAGTCCAGGAAGGACAAGAGAGGGAGAAAGGGACACAGATTGTACTTAAAGAAATAATACCAGATAAGTCCCAAATCTGATGAGATTTAGACATCCAAGTTCATGTAGCTAATAGGTCACTCCTCAGAGTTCATTCAAAATGATCATCCCCAAGACACATTTCTTGTAATCAAGAAGAAGAGAGAATTTTATAGGCAGCAAGAGAAAAGTAAATGCTCACAAAAAAGAAATTTCCTTAAAAATATCAGTGGACTTTTTAGTAGAAAACTGACTGTCCAGGAAAGAAAGGATGATATATTCAAACTTTAGAAAAAAAAAAAGCCTACCACCACAAATACTTTTCTCAGGAAGGTTGTTTTTCATAAATGAAGATGATATAAAGACTTTCCCAAACAAACAACAGTTGAGGGAATTCACCAACATTAGGCTTGTCTTACAAGATTGCTGAGAGGAGTTCCTCAAACTAAATGAAGGATGCTAATTTTTATATGAAAGAAGTGAAAATATGCATTTCACTTATGCATGCAACAGACTTGTAAATGTAAATACTGAATCCAATTCAGCATCCTCTGACACTGTAATATGGTAGTGTGCTAATCAATTAGCTTTAGTCTAAAGAAAGTATTAAAATAGCTATAGAGAAAAATATTTTGTTAGTGGATATACAATATCAGATCAGATCAGTCGCTCAGTCATGTCCGACTCTTTGCGACCCCATGAATCGCAGCACGCCAGGCCTCTCTGTCCATCACCAACTCCCGGAGTTCACTGAGATTCACGTCCATCGAGTCAGTGATGCCATCCAGCCATCTCATCCTCTGTCGTCCCCTTCTCCTCCTGCCCCCAGTCCCTCCCAGCATCAGAGTCTTTTCCAATGAGTCAACTCTTCGCATGAGGTGGCCAAAGTACTGGAGTTTCAGCTTTAGCATCATTCCTTCCAAAGAAATCCCAGGGCTGAGCTGCTTCGGAATGGACTGGTTGGATCTCCTTGCAGTCCAAGGGACTCTCAAGAGTCTTCTCCAACACCACAGTTCAAAAGCATCAATTCTTCGGCGCTCAGCCTTCTTCACAGTCCAACTCTCACATCCATACATGACCACAGGAAAAACCATAGCCTTGACTAGACGAACCTTTGTTGGTAAAGTAATGTCTCTGCTTTTGAATATGCTATCTAGATTGGTCATAACTTTCCTTCCAAGGAGTAAGCGTCTTTTAATTTCATGGCTGCAGTCACCATCTGCAGTGATTTTGAAGCCCCCAAAAATAAACTCTGACACTGTTTCCACTGTTTACCCATCTGTTTCCCATGAAGTGGTGGGACCGGATGCCGTGGTCTTCATTTTCTGAATATTAAGCTTTAAGCCAACTTTTTCACTCTCCACTTTCACTTTCATCAAGAGGCTTTTGAGTTCCTCTTCACTTTTTGCCATAAGGGTGGTGTCATCTGCATATCTGAGGTTATTGATATTTCTCCTGGAAATCTTGATTCCAGTTTGTGTTTCTTCCAGTCCAGGGTTTCTCATGATGTACTCTGTATATAAGTTAAATAAACAGGGTGACAATATACAGCCTTGAGGTACTCCTTTTCCTATTTGGAACCAGTCTGTTGTTCCATGTCCATTTCTAACTGTTGCTTCCTGACCTGCATACAAATTTCTCAAGAGGCAGATCGGCAGATCAAGTGGTCTGGTATTCCCATCTCTTTCAGAATTTTCCACAGTTTATTGTGATCCACAGAGTCAAAGGCTTTGGCATAGTCAATAAAGCAGAAATTGATGTTTTTCTGGAACTCTCTTGCTTTTTCAATGATCCAGCGGATGTTGGCAATTTGATCTCTGGTTCCTCTGCCTTTTCTAAAACCAGCTTGAACATCAGGAAGTTCACGGTTCACGTATTGCTGAAGCCTGGCTTGGAGAATTTTGAGCATTACTTTACTAGCGTGTGAGATGAGTGCAATTGTGCGGTAGTTTGAGCATTCTTTGGCATTGCCTTTCTTTGGGATTGGAATGAAAACTGACCTTTTCCAGTCCTGTGGTAGAGAGAGGTAAATTGTGACATCCAAAACAAAATGCGTAGAAGGGGATAAAAAGGTTGAGCTTTTGCATGTCACTGGAATTAATTTGTTATCAGTGTAGTATTTACTGTTGTCCCTCTAAGATGTTTTATGTGAGCCATGTGGCAACAGAAATGTAAAAATCTACAGTAGATTCACAAAAAGTAACAAGAAGGGACTCAAAGAGCAACAGTATCCAAAATTATCAGTTCACAGTTCTAACTGTTGTGCACAACAGTTGAGTTGTCCTGGTCTCCACATCATCTTTCAAGATCAGCTGAAGAGGACTCTCCTTCGAAAAGTGAAACACTAATTAAGCTGTCTGTTATTTTAAGCCAAAGAAGTCTTTTGGCACCTTATCTCCTTCCTTATGTCATATTGATGGTGCAGCTGTACTTTTTTAATCGCAAATTTTCTTCCTGTGATATTGCTATGTGGTTTTAATGAAAAAACTGTCAATGATAAACCATATGAATATCCTGTCTCCTCAGTTGTGTTTGATTAAGACTTATTAAGAAGCCACATGTAGGTACTTTGTGGTTTGCCTTGTGTATCCTTAGAGATAGAGATTTGCAGTGTTCGTTGTGACATATTTGTTGGTGATAGCTGCTTGTTTTTGAAAATCAAATTCTGCCTTGCTAATTGCCATAAAGATTTGCCTTTAAAACAAAACTATTAGCTAAATGATGTTCTCAGAAACATTTCTTTATATTTAAGACAACTTATCTTCAATATTTAGTACAGTGCCATTCAGCCATTCAATAAATATTAGCTGAGCATCTGTGAAGTTATAGAGAGGGAAAATATAGAGCTTATACACAGGCATAGGCCTCACTCCAATCCTGGGCCCTGGCAAGGCCTCAGACAATGCCTGAAGACTGCAGGAGCCTTGGTTAGCATGCCCAGATTGGGAAGCATTCGATGACAAGAAAAAGAGATCTGTTCACAGAGTCTTTCATGTTAAAGGAGGAACATATTTTGCTGTATTTCCAGTGTTCTGAGGCTGGTTTGCGGGCAGAACTCATCTGCACCAAAGCTCCACATGGAATAGAGCCTCAGTTCATAGACTTTGAGTCTGAGCAATCACTCAGGCTTTGAACTCTGAGTGCCACCCCAGAGGCACTAACCTTAGGTTGCAGTGGTTTAAGAATCACCACCCACAAGAACTCAATAGCTCTGCAGTTGGTAATTACATCAGCTCTGAGCAGAGGTGGGTTAATCGTGAAGTTGATGAAACGTGTTCTTCAGAGCCTCTCCTTGCACCAGCCCCTTCCAAATCCTGAGGGGAGCCCTAGGGCTGTGGTTGAAGCAGAGAGGACTCTATGATCCTTGCCCCCTCACCGTGTCTTCTGCCTGCCTTTTGCCTGTGGAAAACTTTAGTCAAAGAATACGTTTAATTGGAGAAGTGAGAAACGTGGAAACAAAGGAAAACAGTCAGAGGAGACTAAGTATTAATAATGTAGTCATTAAGCACAGTCAAGGACCTTTAGTTCTTTCTCAACGGTTATAGATGATATTCTGAGCCATGTCCTGTGAGCTGTCTTATAGACACAAAACACCAGGCGGAGCAGTGAACTACATGATGACCACACTGTATCCAGGACTTGAGCATCCACAATTCTGAGAACTGACCACAAAGACATGGGAACAAGTACACCCAGGCACTAAAGATCAACTGTACCTAAAACAACCAGTGGATGTTTTGGATGGCATCACTGACTCAATGGACATGAGTTTGAGCAAGTTCCAGGAGTTAGTGATGGACAGGGAAGCCTGGTGTGCTGCAGCCCATGGGGTTGCAAAGAGTCGGACTCGACTGAGCGACTGAACTGAACTGAAAACCACCAAGATGATGCTAATCAGACCACTGATGACCAATTTGAAGATGATTGTTAGAGATGAGTGTGCTGTTTCTGCATATAACCTCCCCCCACCCCGGCTCTGTCTATAGAAGCTCTCACCCTCTTGTCATGGGGTGGGCGGAGTCAGCCCTTGTACACATGTCCACCACCATCCCCGCCAGTTGCTGGCATCTGGAATAAAACAAACTTTCCTTTCCACCAACCTGGCCTGTATGCTGGCTTTTTAGCGGTTAGCAGCCGGACCCCTCACACATACCTTTCGGTTACATGGTCATAAGGAGATAGGTTTTGAATGTGCCATTTTCTTCAGTTGAGGGAAAAAATAATTCAGCAAAATTATTTCTTACCCAAAGGTGAAGAATTTAATTAACTACATGAAGAACTAAATCCAGGAATCAGATTTGTTCCGGAAATCAAGAAGAAACAGAAGAGGTTTGGAAAGTACATGCTGCTTTTTCATTAGTACAGGATTGGTGGAATGTAAAAATAAGATGAAAGATGATGAACTGACTAACTCAGAGCAAAGGAGAGCTGTTTAAGGATGAAGGTCAAGATGCTCAGAGACAAAAATGGGGAAATGGAAGCACCACTGTCAGCACAGACTGATGTAAAGGGAGGAGGAGCTGCACCAGGTGTGGATGCTCTTAAGCAGAAGTTTAGGTCTAGTTGTTGGTCAATCAGTGATGGTGACTAGGAATCAACCAAGCCCCAAAGAGGAATCAAGTTGAGACCTGAGGGAGCAGCTTGGGATGAAGACACAGAAGGAAGAGGAGATCCAGAAAAGTACCTGCTTTATGTGACAGATTTTGTCTTCCTTTCAAGTCTTCAGAATAGGCTCTGTTCTGATGCTGGAACAACTGACTTCCAAATCTCAGAAGGAACACACACATGCATACACACATTCATTACCAACCTGCCAACGTGCTGTGGTCAGTGAGGCTCCACTAGCTTACACGTGTACCATGTGGAACACGCAGCTTCTGGGGCAGGAAAGAGAGAAACCAGAGAGTCGCATGGGGTTTTCATGCCTCTACTCAGAAGTGACACAGGTGACAACACCCACGTTTCATTGGCCAGAATGAGTCACTGGGAGATAGAAAAACAGCTATTTGATGAATATTACTATTGATGCCACATCCTTGGTAGCAATGCTGTCAGTTGTTTTCTTGCCTTGGTGAAGTTTCTGAGGTACAATTTTGTGCAGAAATTAAATGTCATTAGACCGTCCACAGAATGGGATTTGAAGAAGGCCTTCTGTATCTGGTTCCTTTGTCTGATGTGTCTCTGGCTCCTTACTCCACTTCTGTCTGTGCTGAGTGGGAGTAGTCAGATTCGTGTCTCCCATGTCCCCACCACCCTCCCCACTCAGTATCACTAACTGCAGGGTGATTTTCAGCATTTGTTTATCCATTCATTTCTTTCTTTATCCACTATTTGTTAAGCTCTCTCTATGTGTCTTTACTTGACTTTAAAGAGATATTGAAGAGTAAGACACAATACTTCCTCTCAAGAAGCCCCCACTTTAGAGACAGTGAGCAAGGTTTTACAGATTAAATAAACACAGCAGTAATTTTGAGCTGAGGAAATAAAAAGAGTTCACAGAGGTGACAACTCTGTGCTTTTAAAAACAAGAGAAGATTTATGAATTTTCTTTCTGTAATGGGCTTAAAAGTGTGTCCTCTAGAACTGAAATATACATAAATGTAGTATTCTCTATATTTATCACCGATTTCATCTTGTGCACTAGCAAGGGATGTTTGTGTGGACTGAAATTTCCATGAAGTTCACACAGACTCTCCCATTTAAAATTTATCCCTCAACTTAGCTCGGGTTCATGGTAATAACTGTCTTGTCATTTCTAGTTCAAGCTCCCTGCTGAGACTGGTTTTCCTCTCTTTCAGGAGGCATCTTCTTGTCTCTCCTCCCACAGGTGGTGCCTGGGGTGGGAGGGCTTCTTTCCGACAGCAGCAAGGAATACCCTTTGTCTGCATGCTCTCCACTTAGAATCTGCTTGTCTTTGATTTCTTAGCTTTGATCTGCTCTTGTCTCTGGGTATCTGGTGTTGCACTATGGAGGAATGAATGAGGCCAATTCAGTGCCACGCTCTGTTCGATGTTTCTGGTTATAGACTGTAACGGGCTGAACAGAGATGATGGGCTGGACCTCAGCCTGCTCATGACCTTGCTCTTTCCTTCATGCTCTTGTGATGAAGTGGTCTTTGGTAAAGGAGTCTTTACTAACCTTGGTCCCATCCATGCAAGGAACACAGATGGTGAAGTGGTCTCCAATGCTTTGGTTTAACAACTCAGTTAAATTTTTCCTTTAGAGTTGTATACTTCTTTTTTAATTTAAAAATATTTTGTATTTTAGTCTGTCTGATTGGTCCTGAGGAAATTTTCCTCAAGCAAGCAGGTTTAATTATTAACTTTCCTAGCAAAGAGATTACTGAACCTCTGACCACCATTTTCTCATGGTGATTTGGGGATAATAATGCTACATGTTGTATTGCTTCACAATCCATAAGGACAAACACTTAGCCTAAGTAAAAGAACAAGATTCTTTCTGCTCTTTACTTCTGTACTTCTAATTCAACATAGAAGATGTTTAAATTTTTTTATAACAAAATTTCTTCCTGTTACAGTTGTGTGTGGTTTGAATTGAAAATATGCCAAATGATAAATACTTAAACATCCTGACCACTTGGCCATATCTGATTAAGACCAGAACAGGAGGCTTCATGGTCTTCACCTGTCAGTGTTCTGTGGTTTGTCTTCTTTATCTTCAGATATACGAAGAAATTTGCAGCATTTATACGTGTTTAGAACTGGCTGTCTCAGCACTGCTCTTGTACTGGGGCTAGGTTGTTTCTAGTTATTGAAATTTACTGCATGCATTGCATAAAGGTGTTGAAGTGAACCATATATAGCTCATACCATTTAACAGTATTGAAATATCATTAAAACAAATGATGCAGCTTGCATTGTGCTGTTACATCCTCACAACAAATTAAATTATTTCTCAAAAGATTTCTTTTTGATTGAAATGATTTGTGTAAAATACCAAGCTGACATTCATTCATTCAGGTATACAAGAGACATCATTACGATTTTTAGTTAGCCAAACACTGGGGATATGGAGGTGAATTAGACACAAAATGTTTTACAAAAAGTATATTCGAGTTTATAAGGTAAAATGATTAAGTAAACAACTTAATTCACAAAAGCTCACCAATGGTAAGGTCGAGGTTCTTGAGCAGTTACATGGGGCACAGAGAGAAGGAGTGATGTGTGGAAGACTCACAACTCTGATTGGCACCAATGACCGTCGCAGCATGTGGTTCCTGGGAGAGTTCTGACAGCCTCAGCCAGGGCTCCAGGTCACAGAATTGAATTCCTGTTCTAGAGTCCTGGGATTCCTGGGATGAGATGGTGGGAGATGCCCTAACACTGCTTCTCTACTACTACTACATGTGTAAGTATGTGTGTTAGCCACTCAGCTGTGACCAACTCATTGCGACTCTATGGACTGTAGCCCCTCCAGGCTCCTCTGTCCATGGGATTTCCCAGTAAAGAATACCAAAGTGGGTTGTCATTTCCTTCTCCAGAGAATCTTCCTGACCCAGGGATTGAACTCAGATCTCCTGCATTGCAGGCAGATTCTTTATCATCTGAGCCATCAGGAAAGCAAGTTAACAGTAGTACATACTACTACTACTATGCACTACTGCTATTGCCTGGAGAGTTCCATGGACAGAGGAACCTGGCATGGGTTCGCAAGGCATTGGCCACGACTGAGCACATCAGCATCGGCACATGTACTACTGTTAACTAGTGTTGTAATATCACATGCTAATGCCAACTCACCTAATCCTCACCAAAATCAGTCGTCTTGGTGGGATCATCACCCTCCTTTTACTAATCAGAGAGTGTAAGAACCCCCTGTTTAAGGCCTGCACTTGGCGTGTGGCTAAACTGTGAGTCAAGACCAGGCAGTCTGGCTCCTGAGCCTGTTTTCCTGACCCTGTACTGCACTCTCTCATGTTCATTGTGGACACAGCTGGGTTAGTGTCCTCCCTAAAACTTTCCTCCTTCAAATCTTTGATGAGATTGGATACTGAGATTTCTTTATGTGTCAGAAAGATGTAGCTTCATCCGAGGGTGACTTGGTCCATGTTGACCCTGCACCCCCAGCTCTGGGGTAGAGGGTGCTGTGGGGACAGGCTGCCAGCCCTGAGTTTGCCACTCTTTATAGCCCATCCCTTTCTATAAAGGGTCTGGAGCTGCTAACAGCATCTTACCTGTGAGATCTCCATCCCAAGTTGAGACCATGTGTACCTGGTTCACTAAATGCATCCCTGTGTCATCCTGTGGGAGGGATGACTGGACCTCAGGAAGCACGTCCTGTGTTCTCGGTGTCTAGCTGGTGGTTTCTGGTGATGGTGTGGACTCCACAACTGGGTAAGGAATGATGACTCTGGGCCCAGAGAGAGTAGAGCATCAATTCTAAGTGACTGAGCAGATCCTGGTCTTACTTCATCAACTGAGTATAAATTTTGGTTTTGATATTTATAGTAAGTTTTTATCATTAACATGTTAAATGTCCAGATATAGAAGGAGATGGGGTCAGGTACAGTCACGGGGCTTGAGTGTGAGAGGACCAGATGACAAGGAAGTGATACTTAAATAAATAATGGGTAAATATTAGCATATTTAGAGGAAGAAAAGCATGTGTTCAACTGTCTTTTCTCCCGTCTCAAGTATGAAGAACAGGCATGGCGGGACAGAGAAGTTGTGTCTGCTGACTGGGATGAGGGGTCCTTCCGGTGGGGGATGTGGCAGGGCTGTGGACTAACCTGCAGCTGCCCTCAGTGTTGGCCCTACTGAGACCTTAAGGTGGGCCGTGGGTGGCTCTTGAAGCTGTCTCTGAGCTCCGGTGGGGATCCTGGGGTCTGTGTGTCACAGATACTTCCTTCTACATCTGTGCTGAAAAGATGGAGTCAGGGTGAGGGGGCCTCAGGGTGGGGTTGTGTGGACCATAGGGCTTCATCATGGGAACCTTGAGCCTGAGGCAGCATGAAGAAAGGGGGCAGCACATTAGTGACCTTGAATTTCGATGGGGGAGCTCTATCTTGCATTACTTACGGCCCTTCTCAGTCTCTCTATTCATCCCTGGGGTACCTTCTGGGGGAGCATCTGGGACTTCTCTGATGAGTGGAAACAGAACAAGGCAGCAATGGCCACACTGGACATCATCCCTTCTGCTTGCATCTGTCCCCTCAACCCACCTGGGATTCCATTCTTGCCGCCACCTTTCCTCTTAAATGCAGAACAGAGGAGATGGGTTCATTGGTGGTTTCAGGCAGCATGAACCCCTTTCTCTTCTCTGCTTCGCTCACCCCTTCTTTGCCCCCTGCCTGCAGCTATCATGTAGCAGACTTTCTATTTCACCATCTCTCTGGAGCTCTTCCCTTAAATTATATTCTGTGTCTTGTTTAGTTATGGTTTTATAATACAAAAGTATTCTGAATCTTATCAAACCATACTCTCAGCATATAAAGGGGGTACATGTGAAGTTTAGAAAACTTTAGTCTTTCTAAAGTATAATTTTCTTCTTGTTTTCATTGTTTAGTCACTTAGTCGTGCCCAAGTCATTTCGACACAATGGACTGTAGCTGGCCAGGCCATTCTGTCCGCGGAATTGTCCTGGCAAGAATACTGGAGTGGGTTGCCATTTCCTTCTCCAGGGGATCTTCCCGACCCAGGGACTGAATCCATGTCTCTTGCTTTGTAGGTGGATTCTTTACTGCTGAGCCATCAGTGAAGCCCCATGTTTTCTTCTAGAGATCCCTGCTCCTATTTTGGTGGGCTAGAGTTGAATGATGACTCCTACTTTCTTTTTGTTTCCTTTAATAGCAATCTCTTCCTCTCTGTCAGAATCATTTAGTGACTAGCTGAAAGAGATACTTCACATAAAATGAAATGCAATAAAGGGAAAGGGAGTTAACATGTCTGAATGTCCCTATAGGGAACCCGCCTGCCAATGCAGGAGAAGCAGATTTGATCCTTGAGTCAGAAAGATTCCTTTAGAAGGAAATGGTAACCCCCTCCAGTATTCTTGCCTGGGAAATCCACTGGACAGAGGAGGCTGGCGAGCTACAGTGCAGGGGTTTCAAAGAGTCAGACACGGCTGAGCATGCAGGCACATGCTCCAGGACCAAGTGTCCAGATCATTCTGAGAAGGGGGAAAACCCTGCAATCTCATCTGCCCAACTTGATGGGTCTCACTTCATGGCTTCACAGTCACCTGTGAATTCCTGTACTCCTGGTCCTCATTTTCTGCTGACCTGATAAATACTCTTGTGTTTCAAGACTTCTTGTAGTTCTCTGCTTCCACCCTGAGCTCAGTGCTGGGGAAGATCAATGCTTGATTCTACAAAAGTTATTCTCCACCGGTCAACAGATTCCACACCCAGACCCTGTGAGATCTCACAGTCTGCAGATATTGACCAGGCTGATCAGGGGAGAGAAAGGCACTCATGATTTTTGATGAACCGTTTCTACCCCAGTCCCAGTGGTGGGACCCAGCTGTCAGGACTACGGAAGCAGGAGCTCAAAGGACCGTGTTGCTCATATAAGGAGATGTTGAAGATTCAGAAGCTCATTGGTGTCTGAGCTTCAGAAAGTGGCAGATGCAGCCTCTGATAGTGCCTGAAATGGTAAAAGGTGTCGCTATTGGCTCTCAGGAGGGAGGGTGTAAGGGGTGGTCTATATAGACCCCGGATGGCACCCTGACGCCTGCTCACAGGCTGATCCTGCAGCTGGGACTGTGACCCTGAGGACGTGGGGTCAGGATGGCTCTGGGCAGACACCTCTCCCTGCAGGGACTCTGTGTCCTCCTCCTTGGCACCATGGTGGGTGGTCAAGGTAAGAGCTGCCCCTCTGTCCTGGTTCACAGCAGGGGAGAGGACACCTTGATGAAGGGAAAGGTGTCTGGAGTTGTGGAACCTGGCCTCAGTGTTTCTGACCAAAAAAGAACCATGCTGATGTGAATCCTGGTTCCTCTCCTATGGGGGGGGTGGTGTCCATTGGTCATAGTGGCAGATTTTACAGAGCTGTGAGGTTTTGTCTGGATCGAGCTGGGTCAGCCTAAGTCCCCTCCACGGTCTCCCTTGTTTTCAGGGAGCTTCTGGGAGTCCCAGTGGCTCTCAGCATGTGGAAGTTCCAGTGACTGAGCTCAGCTGGGACTCTGGGCTGTTCCCACACGCTCCATGTGCCTGGTGTGTGAGCACTGCCTCTGGGTCCCTGTGTTTCCTGTGTCTTCGCTCCTGTAGGCTCTGTGATTGTGTGTGTGTTTGTGTGTGTATGTGTGCAGGTGAGGAGTGCGCGAGGGTGTGTGTGTGTGAGGGTATGAAGAAGTGTGTGTGTGAGTGTGTGAGGGTGTGTATGTGTGAGGGTGTACATGGGTGTGAAGAGTTTATGTGTTTGTGGAGTGTGTGAAGAGTGTGCATGTGATGTATTAAGGTGTGTGAGGAGTAAGTGTGGGTGAGTGAGGGTGAGTGAGGAGTGTTTGAGTAGTGTGTGAGGCTGTGTGTGTGGGGGGAGTGTGTGTTTGTGTGTGTGTTTGTGTGTGTGTGTGTGTGTGTGTGAGGGAAGGTGGAGCCTGTCTGTGTGAGAGGAACAGAGTTGCTGAGCAGGGAGTGAGTCTCTTGGTCTGTGAAGCACACGGAGTGTCCACAGGGCTGGGTGTCATGGCCGCTGCATGTAACTGGATCAGAGATAATCATACACCTGCCTGCCTCTCTCTGGCTCCTCTCCCCCATCTCTCGGGCTCCCCTCTGCTTGTTGCCATGTCTGCCTAGCAGTGGGCTCTGTGAGAGGCTCTGCCTGCTGGCCTTACGTGTTCCCACCACGTGTCCATTAGGGAGCAGAGAAGCCTGCATCCAGGAGAGGGGACCTCTTGTCTGTTCAGTTCAGTTCAGTTCCATTGCTCACTGGTGTTTGACTCTGTGATCCCATGGACTGAAGCACGCCAGGCCTTCCTGTCCATCACCAACTCCCGGAGCCTACCCAAACTCATGTCCATTGAGTCGGTGATGCCATCCAACCATTTCATCCTCTGTCGTCCCCTTCTCCTCCCACCTTCTCTCTTTCCCAGCTTCAGGGTCTTTACAGATGTGTTAGCTCTTCACATCAGGTGGCCAAAGTATTGGTTTCAGCTTCTACATCAGTCCTTCCAATGAACGACTTGTCCCTCTGTTTGTAAAGATCAGTTGATGTGCAGCCCCACGTGTATAAGTTCCCAAGTCCCTGCCCCAGTTCCCATGACTCATTTCCTGATGTGCTGGGGACCTGGATGGTCCTTTCCCCTAGCAGGATCTGCTATGACTCTGTAGGGAGTCCCTCTCCTGTCCCTCACTCCCTGGGAGCTGCTTTCCCCTGAGTGAGGGTGGAGTATGTTACCAATCCTTCTGTCGTGGTCTGCAAGGTTTCTTTGGACAAATCCGCTGATCTCCTTATGGGAGTTCTCTTGGGTGACAGCATTTTTTTATTCTCTTCAGACTTTTAGAATTCTCTCTTTCTCTTTGCATTTGAACAGTTTACTCTGTGAGTCTTGGAGAAGGTTGTTTTGGATTGAAATTTTGGGGTGACTTATTAGCTTCTTGAACTTAGATGTCCAGACCTTTCCCCAGGTTTGGAAATTCGCAGCCTGTCTTTCTTTCTTTTTTATAATTATTTATTTTCGGCTGTGCTAGGTCTCCTTGCTGCATGCGGGCTTTCTCTAGCTGTGGTAAGCAGGGGCTACTCTTCACTGCAGTGCACAGGCTTCTCACTGCAGTGGCTTCTCTTGCTGGAGACCACAGACTCTAGGTGCACACGTTTCAGCAGCTGTGGCGCACTGGCTTAGTTGCTCTGAGGCATGTGGAATCTTCCTGGACCAGGGATTGAACCCATCTCCCCTACATTGGCAGGTGGATTCTTAACCACTACACCACTAGGGAAGTCCTCAGCCCTTAATTCTTTTCTCCTTCACTTCTTCTGCTATGACTCCAGTCCATACATTGTTTCTCTTTATGGTGTCCACTGGCTTTCTATATTCCTTTCATTCTCTTTTGGCTCCTCTATTTGGATGCTTTCAACTAATCTTTCTTCTAACACATTGTTTCTTGTTTCTTTTTCTTTCCCTTGGTCAATTCCCTGTTGTTGAATCTCTGTGTTGAATTCTTCAGTTTACTCATCATATTGTGTATGTTAAGTCGCCTCAGTCATGTCTGACTCTTTGTGACCCTATGGACTGTAGCCCACCAGGCTCCTCTGTCCATAGGATTCTCCAGGCAAAAGTACTGAAGTAGGTTGCCATGCACTCCTCCAGGGGATCTTCCAGACCCTGGGATTGAACCCGAGTCTCTTGTATATCCTGCACTTGCAGACAGGTTCTTTACCACTAGCGCCACCTGGGAAGCCCACTCACTTATTATTCAGCTTCAAAATATATGGTTGAAGAATTGAAGAAGTGAAAGTCACTCAGTCATGTTTGACTCTTTGTACACAGTCCATGGAATTCTTCAGGCCTTAGTGGAGTGGGTAGTCTTTCCCTTCTCCAGGGGGTGTTCCCAACCCAAGGATCAAACCCAGGTCTCCAGCATGCAGACTGATTCTTTACCAGCTGAACCACAAGAGAAGACCAAGAGAAGACTGGAGTGGGTAGCCTATTCCTTCTCCAGCAGATATTCCTGACCCAGGATTTGAACTGGGATCTCCTGCATTGCAGGTGGATTCTTTACCAACTGAGCTATCAGAGAATTGAAAAATATCTGGTTAGTTCTTTTTTTTTTTTTTTATAAAAAATAGAGTCTTCTGATGCTGGGAAAGATTGAAGGTGGGAGGAGAAGGGGATGACAGAGGATGAGATGCTTGCATGGCATCACTGACTGAATGGATATGAGTCTGAGTAAACTCCGTGAGTTGATGATGGACAGGGAGGCCTGGTGTACTGTAGTCCATGGGATCTCAGAGGATCAGACATGACTGAGCAACTGAACTGAAATGAACACTGGTAATGTCTCCATCTATGATGTTCCTACTAATGAAATCCTTTTTATATGCACAAACCAGAGTCATCTTATGACTTAATCACTAAAGTGACATCTGATCACGTTCGTCAAATTCCATTTGTTAGATGCGTGTTACTAGGTACATTGGAGTGTGGAATTACACAAACACATGAACACCAGATGGCAGGAAAAACCAGGACATTTTAGAGCCTGTTACCACAGCCCTCTGTTTCTGAGCTGGATGAGATGCTTCCTATGGACAGGGAAGGAGAGGGAGGATTCCTCCCTGGATCCTGGGCCATGAGCAACTGAGATGGAGAAGCTGGGCCCTAAGTACCTTTGGGCACATCTACAGGGAGGGCAGCATCCAGAGTCTCTGAAGGCCTGTCCTCGGTGGTGTCCCTGGAGCTGGTTCTACAGGCTCCTGAGAAATACTTGGTGCCTCCCTTCCTGCTCCGTGGTCAGTGATGGCACATTGGGGGTTTAGAGTTGGCCATGCTGGAAATGTTTATACAACAAGGTCAGGAAATACTATATCCCATGCACTGTTTTGCTTCTCAGAGAGCTAATGTTTTATATATTATACCACTCTAAGTCTCCTAAAATCTTTCCTGTCTTGTGTCTCTTTTGCAGTACTGGAGCTGAGGCTGAAGGATGGAGCCCACCGCTGTGAGGGGAGAGTGGAAGTGAAGCACCAAGGAGAATGGGGCACAGTGGATGATATGGACTGGACCTTGAAGGATGCATCTGTCGTGTGCAGACAGCTGGGGTGTGGAGCTGCCATTGGTTTTCCTGGAGGGGCTTATTTTGGGCCAGGACTTGGCCCCATTTGGCTTTTGTATACTTCATGTGATGGGACAGAGTCAACTGTCAGTGACTGTAGGCATTCTAATATTAAAGACTATCGTAATGATAGCTATTTGCATGACTGGGATGCTGGAGTGGTCTGCTCAGGTAAGTCCTGTCTGGTTTGTGTGGGGATCTCTAGCAGGAAAAGCCTCTGTCTTATTACCAGAATGACTTGAGATTATGGATACAGCCTTTAGAACATACTTGGGTGAAGGGTCTTTGTGATGTGTCACAGGAGGCAGAGGTGAGGTCAAAAGTTTCATACAGATTAGCTTCTGGATTTGACCTCTGTGACCAGTCTCAGCATGGTAATTGTTCTGTATTCTTTGACATAATGGTCAGTAGGGTGTGGCTACATTGATGGGGGGGTGGTGTCATAGGAGAGTTGTAGGCAACAAGGTTTATTATCCTCATTGGTCCTAAAAGTCAGAGTCACCACACTCCATCAGGTTGGTATGAGGGTGATGTGCCAATAGAACAGGCTCAACCAAGCAATGGTGACCCCAAAAGGGCATGTGAAGACCCATGGACAAGTGACCATACCCGAAGTCATGGTGCAGTTACACAAGGAAAAGGTGTGAGAGAAATTCAGTGGTGCATTTAAATGTCCCTAGGTCACAGTCAGAGGAGGCCAGAAGTGGGACGTGTGGCAGGGAAAATCTCACCACACTGGTGTACCTGATGAATCAAGTGGGGAGCTCACACCAATTTGCAAGGATGTTGAGGGAGCAGGAAAATGAAGTCTTGAAGTTTACAACACAGCAACTGAAGTGCATCATGTATAAGAGGCAGTGAAGCTAAGAGTTCATGGGGTTCTCAAGGCAAGAATACTGAAGTGGTTTGCCTTTCCTTCTCCAGTGGACCATGTCTTGTTAGAACTCTCCACTAAGACATGGCATGGATCATAGTTTCATTGAGTTAGACAAAGCTGTGGTCCATGAACTGTGAACTTGCAGATGTTCAAGCTGGATTTAGAAAAAACAGGAACCAGAGGTTACATTGCCAACATCCGTTCTATCACTGAAAATGCAAAAGAGTTCCAGAAAAACATCTACTTCTATTTTATTGACTATGCCATAGCTTTTAACTGTGTGGATCACAACAAACTGGAAAATTCTTCAAGAGATGGGAATACCAGACCATCTGACCTGCATCCTGAGAAATCTGTATGTAGGTCAAGAAGCAACAGTTAGAACTGGACATGAACAAAAACTGGTTCCAAATTGGGGAAGGAGTACGTCAAGGCTGTATATTGTCACCCTGCTTATTTAACTTATATGCAGAGTACATCATGAGAAATGTTGGACCTGATGAAGCACAAGTTGGAATCAAGATTGTCAGGAGAAATATCAATAACCTTAGATGCAGATTACATCACACTTATGGCTGAAAGCAAATAACTAAATAGCCTTTGATGATAGTGAAAGAGGAGATTGAACAAGTTGGCTTAAAACTCAACATTCAGAAACTAAGATCATAGCATCTGGTCCCATCACTTTCTGGCAAATATATGGGGAAACAGTGGAAATAGTGACAGACTTTTTTTCTTTTTCTTTTGGCTCCAAAATCACTGCAGATGGTGACTGCAGCCATGAAATTAAAAGACGCTTGCTCCTTGGAAGAAAAGCTATGACCAACCTAGACAGCATATTAAAAAGCAGAGACATTTCTTTGCCAGCAAAGACTGGTCTAATCAAAGCTATGGTTTCTCCAGTAGTCCTGTATGGATGTGAGAGTTGGACTATAAAGAAAGCTGAGCGCTGAAGAATTGATGCTTTTGAACTGTGGTGTTGGAGAAGACTCTTGAGAGTCCCTTGGACTGCAAGGAGATCCAACCAGTCCCTCCTAAAGGAAATCAGTCCTGGGTGTTCATTGGAAGGACTGATGCTGAAGCTGAAACTCCAGTACTTTGGCCACTTCATGTGAAGAACCGATTCATTGGAAAAGACCCTGATGCTGGGAAAGATTGAAGGTGGGAGGTGAAAGGGTTTACAGAGCGTGAAGTGGTTGGATGGCATCACCGACTGGATGGACATGAGATAGAGTAAACCCCGGGAGTTGGTGATGGACAGGGAGCCGTGGCATGCTGCAGTCCATGGTGTTGCAAAGAGTCAGACATGACTGAAGAACTGAACTGAACTGAACTGAAGCTAAGAGGACCTGATGTGACTCTTAAGAAGTACTCAGTGCTACCTAAGTGTGTTTGACCTATACCAAGGTGGATGCAGGAAAGACAGCAGTGAAACTAGGGTGTGAATGGGTGCTCACAGTGTTTGGTAGAGATGCTTCTAGTTGTTATCACAATTGCAGATTGGATGTCCAGGTTATTAATCACATCAGAACAACTGGACTGGAGGAAGATATTGTCAGTTATCACAGTGAATTCCCTAAGGTAGAGGGCTGGTCTTAGGATAGTAGCACCCCGTTTAATGGGATGGTGGGACAGGGGAGCCCTGAAGATATCTGCAGTAGGTCCTTAAGCCACAGCCAATCAGCTGTTGGGTGTTTATGTACAGGAAGATCATTGTAAAAGTGATCTTTTCTAATCTCACCTTCAGCAGATCTTTGATGATTCTAGTTGATGCCCTTAAGGAAACAATTCTTTTCCTTTTTAAAAAGTACTTTATTGAGGTATGTCTGACATACAAAACTGCTTGATAAGTATGCATTTGTGAAACCACTACAGCACGTATGTCATAAATCTATTCATCTCTTCAAAATGTTTTCTTCCATTCTCTTTATCATTCTTATTAAAAAAATTATTTTCAAGATGAATTTGAATTTTAGTTAGAAACTTTTGTTTTAAACAGATCTGTTTTCTGGCATCTCAAGTAACCTTTCTCATTGTCACAATGTCATAATCATGGTTCCAACTGAAGACAAATTTGTGGAAATACTACAGGTGTCTCAACCATATTTTGATAAATCAGCATCTGAATGAAAATGGAGTGTGTGATGTTGAAACTTTATGTGAAATTAGAACTCCCAATGTTATCCTAAGAATACTGATGTCTTGTTATTAATTCCAGTTAAGATATACTTAGAAGTAAAGAATTGGAAGTGCTCTGATATTTAACAAAGGTCTATCTAGTCAAGGGTATGATTTTCCAGTGGTCACGTATGGATGTGAGAGTTGGACTGTGAAGAAAGCAGAGTGCCGAAGAATTGATGCTTTTGAACTGTGGTGTTGGAGAAGACTCTTGAGAGTCCCTTGGACTGCAAAGAGATCCAACCAGCCCATTCTAAAGGAGATCAGTCCTGGGTGTTCATTGGAAGGACTGATGCTAAAGCTGAAACTCCAATACTTTGGCTGCCTCATGCGAAGAGTTGACTCACTGGAAAAGACTCTGATGCTGGGAGGGATTCGGGGCAGGAGGAGAAGGGCACGACAGAGGATGAGATGGCTGGATGGCATCACCGACTCGATGGACGTGAGTTTGAGTGAACTTTTGGAGTTGGTGATGGACAGGGAGGCCTGGTGTGCTGCGATTCATGGGGTTGCAAAAAGTCGGACACGACTTAGCGACTGAACTGCATTGATCTGAACTAATATTCAAACCCTGATTGTGGTTTGTACGCCCCAACTACCATTGCTCTAACTTAGACTCTCACATTTTTATGAACGGTTCCAGGTTCCTTCTTTTTCTCTTTTTGTCACTAGTTTCCTCCTCCTGGTCTGTTTTTTTTTTTTTTTTTCCTGTATTTTCAGACATATTTTAATGATGTGAAGATAAGTCAAAGTGGTGATGGTGTAGCAGAAATAAGATTAGAATAGCATGTATTTTCATTATTTTAATCAAAACTCTTGAAGTTTTTTCTGCTCAACCTTAGGAGTCAGGTAAGGAAGAAAAATTTCAGCCTCAGTAGTGGATTGCTGGAAGTGAAGTACCATGTTTAGGATAAATCTAGAGTGGAAACAAAGACCAGAGGAGAATGTAGAGAAGCTTGTTTGAAATAATGAAGAGATTTCATGGGGTTCAGGTGGAAGATCTGGGAGGGAACACACAAATTGTGAAGGACTGTGATGCAAGCGTTCCAAGTTCCTTCAGTCCTGTCCTACTCTTTGTGACCCCATGAACCATAGGATTCTCCAGGCACGAATACTGGAGTGGGTTGCCATTTCTTTCTCTAGGGGATCTTCCTCACCCAGGGATCAAACCTGGGTCTCCCGCATTGCAGGCAGAGTCTTGATTATCTTCTGAGCCACCAGGGACTACAGTACTGAAGTGCAAAACGGTGAGGGGATGAAGATGCAAGGATTGCAGGAGGGGAGGGTTGGAAAGACGCAGGTCAATTCGTACATTCACCACAGCCTCTGTGTTACATTTCCTTCCGTGCCCTCATTCCTTCCCTCCCTCTCTTCCTTTATCTTGCTGTGGGAGTCATTTCTCAGCTCTGTGGAAGTGCTAGCATTTGTAGCTGGCAGTTTACTTAGTGAAAAATTTTTATAATATGGATTCTGTTTATTTAACAAATAAGTTTACTCATATTTTTCTCTTTTTTTGTATCAGATTTTGGTGAGTTGTGTTTCACAAGTAATGTGTTTTTAAGGACTTGGCCCATTTTACAAAAAATTTCAAATTAGTAACACTGGTTCATATCTCATATCTTTACATGTTGGGAAGGTCCACAGTGATATTCCTCCTTTTGTTACTGGTGCTGTTAATGTGTTCCCTCTTTTTTCTTAATTGGTTTGCTAGAAAATTATCAGTGTTAATGTTCTTTTTAAAAGAATCACTAATGGACTGTATTGATTTTCTTGATCGTGTATTTGCTTTCTTCTGAATTGATTTCTATGCTCAGTTTTCATTCCTCCTTTTCTGTCATGATTGTGGTTGCTTTTGTAGATTCTTGAGGTGGAGTCTTGGATCATTTCCTTCTGTTTCTATTTTTATTCTAATGTAGTCATCAAGGAAGCATCAAGGTTCTAAATTTTCTTCTAAGCATCACTTTATTTTTAACCCACCAATTTCAATACTATATAATTTCTTTTGGATTTTATTATCATAAAATGTTTCTTTTTCTCTGAATGAATTCTTTGTCTTATAGTCTGACTTTGTATGATATTAATTTAGATATTATATAGAGTTTTCTCTGATTTGTGTTTGCATGGTATGTAATTTTTACCTCTTTAATATGTTTCTGTGTTTATATTTAAACACATATAAGTTTGTAGACAGTATATTGTTTTGTCTTATTTTGTCTGGTCTGATTATCTTGTTTTTTATTTGGAGTACTTTAATTATTTACAGTTAATGTTATTATTGATATAACTGGGTTTAAGTGTACTTGCCTGCTATTTGTCGGAGAAGGCAATGGCAACACACTCCAGTACTCTTTCCCGGAAAGTCGCATGGATGGAGGAGCCTGGTAGGCTTCAGTCCACAGGGTCACTAAGAGTCGGACACGACTGAGCAAATTCACTTTCACTTTTCACTTTTATACATTGGAGAATGAAATGGCAACCCATTCCAGTGTTCTTGCCTTGAGAATTCCAGGGACCGGGGAGCCTGTTGGGCTGTCATCTCTGGAGTCGCACAGAGTCAGACACAACTAAAGTGACTTAACGGCAGTAGTAGCAGCAGCTGCTGTATGTTTTATCTTTGTTCTTATTTTAATCTTCGAGTATATTTTATCATTTTAATTTAAATACTGTATTGGTTTATTAATCATATCAGATTTTTAGGTGATTATAATGTTTAATTAAAAATTTTCTAAAGTAATTTTTATTTGTTGCTGGCTGGGTCTTCACTGCTGCATGGGCTTTTCTCTAGTTGTGGAGATCAGAGGCTGCTCTCTAGTTGCAGGCATGAGGTTCTCATTGCGGTGGCCTCTCTTGCTGTAGTGCACAGGCTCTATGGTGCACAAGCTTCAGTAGTCGTGGCCCCCTGGCTCTAGAGTACAGGCTCACTAGTTGTGGTGCACAGGCTTAGTGGCTCCCTGGTATGTGGGATTTTCCTAGACCACGGATTGAACCCACGTCTCCTGCATTGTCAGGTGGAGTCTTCACCACTGAACCACTGGGAAAGCCCAATG
Source organism: Bos javanicus (assembly GCF_032452875.1). NCBI lineage: Eukaryota > Metazoa > Chordata > Mammalia > Artiodactyla > Bovidae > Bos > Bos javanicus. The sequence goes on along the minus strand of NC_083872.1, from coordinate 103,242,107 downwards.
TTGAATTATTAATCTTCAATTACATTTTACCTTGAAATAATATTATGTCACAACTTGCAATGTCAGTCACTATACTTTTCTTCCACTTTCCTGTTCCTGTCTTTGGTGCTGTCATTGTCATACATTCTACTCATAAATTTATTATGAATCTTATAGTTTGTTGCTAATATTTTTGCCTTAAATCTTCTAATAGAGGATCAACATTTAGCATAGTCTCTATAGCTTTGAGAGGATCCATGTTTTCATCTGCTGTCATCTCCCTTTAGCTTGAAGAACTTTCTGAGGCAGTTTTGTGTAGTGTGTGTCTGGTGGCCTCCAATTCTATCATCTCTCATTTACCTGAAATCATTTTAATTTTCATTCAGTTTTGAAAAGTATTTTCATAGCTGATTCAATTTTAGGGTAACAAATGCCCAATCCCAGAGTTAAATATGCTCTTACATTGTCATCTGACTTTCATTGCCTCCAAAAAAAAGTCAGTAAATAATACTTATCCTTTTGTTCCCTGTATATAATGTGTCAAACTTGCCTGGCTGCTCTTAACATATTTTTGTTTGTTTGTTTACCAATGAATTTCAATAATTACATTGTAAAGTTCATTATCTTGTTTAGGGTTTGTTTAGCTTTTTGGATCAGTGGGTTTACAGTTTTCAATAACTTTGGGAAAATGTCATTAATCTTTTCTTAATATTTTTCTGCATGTCCCTTATTCTGAATCTCCAAATACACATATTTTATATATTTTTATATTATCCTACATGCCATGGAGTTTCCATTCATATTTTTCTGCCTTTTTACTCTCTTTGGTTCAGTTTAGATAGTCTCTACTGCTGTGTTTTACTTCCCAGTTCTTCTATTCTGCAATGTCTAGTCTCTTGTGTAATTAATCCAAATAAATGTTCATTCCAATACTATATTTTTCAGTTTCAGAAGTCTCATTTGTTTATCTTTCCTAGTTTTCTCCCTGCTTATTTTTATGCTTCATTAAGCATATTGATATTAGGGGTTTAAGGAGCTCTTCAGTCAATTCAATCATTTCTGTAATTTCTGAAGCTGCTTAAAATGATTGTTTTTAAAAAATGTGTTATGGGTTACATTTCTCTCTTTTGGAAATTCTAATAATTTTTTGGTTTGATGTTGGGCATCACTAAGCAGTCCTGTACCAGGAAGAACTTCAGAAGTAAATAATCAGAACACACCCAGAAATCAGGGAATTGTACTTGATGAATTACATAAAGTTTTTTCATTGGGTTATCTTCATTCAGTTCAAAATGTGTTCCTTTGATGACCAAATGATGAACTTTTATTTTGGTTTTCCTCCTTTAGTTTCAGAACTTCCTTGATAACACCTTGCATGCCATATGCCCCAGCTACATCCTACTTCTTCAGCAGTAGCTACCCTTTCTGATTTTCTTTTCCATCCATCTATGTCTTTTAAAATGGTGTTTGCTTGTCTGAAGTGGGAGAAATGAGAAAGGATAACAGTTTAGGTGGTAGATGGGAGGAGCAGAGGGTGATGTAGTATGCTAACAACCTATTCAACGAGTGTTTGCCACAAATATTTGCATGTTTATCCATACTGAGGCTTTTTCAACTTGAAACTCTCCAAATTATGGCTTATTTTCTCATTTCCTCCTCCTGCTCCTTGTTCTTCCTCCTTCTTTTTGGCAACATGCCATCTTCTTTTAGAATTGTAAAAATTCATGAAAGAAATTAAAGACAATATGATCAATGGAAAGTCATTCTGTGTTTCTGGCCTGAAAGAATTAGTGTTGTTAAAATGCCTGTGCTTCTCAAAGTGATCTATAGATTTAATGCAATTCCTATCTAAATAGCATTCTTTATAGGAATAGGAAAACAATGTTAAAATATGAGTGTATGGTTTAATTTTTATAGATTCATGAATTCCTGTTTTCTGATCATTATTGAATTTTAGTTCCATTCCATTATGGTCATGTAAGATACTTGGAATTATTTTAATATTTTTGAATGTGTTAAGGATTATTTGTAACCTAGCCTGGAGACTATTCCATGCGTGTTTGAGAAGAATGCATATTTTTCTGTGGTTAGAGTTAGTACAATGATAGTACTAAAATCAATTTTTATCAGCCCTTAGCATTTTCTATGAGTCCTGTTTGAGAAGAAAAATCTTTACTAGGAGACGATTGGAAACTCAGCTATCTGGTAAACTCCCACTGAGAGCACACTCTCCCCCAGATTCTTTGACAAATCCTAGGATTTCAAGAGAGATGGCTGGGATTCTCTCTCTATGACTCTCTGAGTTTTCTTAACTCATTTTCCTTCCCACTGAGGTCACTGAAGGAATTCATGGAATTTTTTGGCATCAGAAAGTATCAGAAAGACAAGATGTGATGCCATAAACTTGAATTAGTGATAGTGTCCATATTTCTTCTTTGGAGCTGTCACCCATCTACAGGTTGGCATGCCCTCATCGATCCAGCCTCAGGACTTTCCTTAACCTAGGTCACTTGAGGACTAGCTTCTGGGAGAGAAAACTGGTCAGAATATTAGCCCCACAAGTCCCATGAAAGCTTCTAAGCTTGTCTGGATGCTAGGTCTCTAATCTCATAGCCCATGTCCCTCTGGGTGGCTTCTGGTCTGCATATCTCTATGTTCAAGTTTAAGTGCCTGAATATTATGCAGTGTCCTTGGATCTGTATATAGGTCCTAGGCTGCTACATGAGAAATTCACTTCTCCAACCAATGCTAAAAGATGTGTTTCCAGTATTCAGCCATTCCAATGATCTGAATTGGGCTCTGTAGTTTCCAGCCTCCTAGACCAAGGAATTCACATTTTAAACCAGTCTCAAAGTGTATATTCTTGGGATTCAACCATTCCAAACTGACCTTGTAATCCTCCTGGATTTCTCTTTAGAAACCTGCTCATGAAAATTCAATTATGACACTAACTGTCAAAGACTCTCTACATGCTCCACTCCTAAAACAAAAAACTTTCACTCCACTGCCTGTGATGTGCGGTTTCCAGTTGCCAAGTCAGTACCAGGAACACTCACTGGTTTTGTTGTTTCCTCTTAGGATTTGTGCGTCTGGCTGGAGGGGATGAACCCTGCTCAGGGCAAGTAGAAGTGTATTCTGGAGAAGCCTGGATCCCAGTGTCTGATGGGAACTTCACACTCCCCACTGCCCAGGTCATCTGTGCAGAGCTGGGTTGTGGCAAGGCTGTGTCTGTCCAGGGACATGAGCTCTTCAGAGAGTCCAGTGCCCGGGTCTGGGCTGAAGAGTTCAGGTGTGAGGGGGAGGAGCCTGAGCTCTCGGTCTGCCTCAGAGTGCCCTGTCCAGGGGGCACTTGTCACCACAGTGGAGCTGCTCAGGTTGTCTGTTCAGGTGAGATGCAGGTCAGGCCTTTCACCTCTGTGAACACCCTGCTCAGGTGAGAAAGTCATGTGATTTTGCTGAAACTCTGTCTTCTTCTACCAGCATACTCAGAAGTCCGGCTCATGACAAACGGCTCCTCTCAGTGTGAGGGGCAGGTGGAGATGAAGTTTTCTGGACGATGGAGAGCGCTCTGTGCCTCCCACTGGAGTCTGGCCAATGCCAATGTTGTCTGTCATCAGCTTGGCTGTGGAGTTGCCATCTCCACCCCCGGAGGACCACACTTGGTGGAAGGAGGTGATCAGATCCTAACAGCCCGATTTCACTGCTCCGGGGCTGAGTCCTTCCTGTGGAGTTGTCCTGTGACTGCCCTGGGTGGTCCTGACTGTTTCCATGGCAACACAGCCTCTGTAATCTGCTCAGGTAAGAGAGAGGAAAGGGTTACTGGTACACAGGATGCTCCTGGAGTGAAATGTCTCCAAGAGTAGACAGTGAGGTTAAATGGGCTTCAGAGTCAGAGATTTTGTGGTGACGTATGGATCTTCTCATTGTTCATTCATTTTTCAGGTCAGGGCAAGAAGTGTGAAGGGGAATAATATATTTTTAAGCAACATTGTTGCTTACATAAAATCATAGAAAACAATGTAGGAGCAGTAAGTATAGACCTCAGTATGAACCCCAACCCAGAGCAACAAAGACAATGTCCCCAGCACCACAGTCACTGTTGTCCCCTCTCCTCGACAGGGAAAAGCGCTTACTGAACTTCTACTAACGTAGAGTTTTATCAATGTTTGAACTTTATATAAAATGATGCCATATGTTTCATCTTTTGTATCTAATTTCATAGACTCAAAATTATGTTTGGGATTCACACATGATGTTGTATATTGTAGCACTTTATTTTTTTTTTATTACTGTAGAGTATGCTTTGAATGATCACATGGCCATGTACTGATCCATTCTACTGACAGTATAAATCTGAGTTATTTCCAGTTCTTGACTATTAAAAATATGATATTATAACTTACCATGACAATGTCTTTGGATGAAAATATGTTACTTATTTTCCATGTTTAACCCTTGGTCTTTTATTTGTATTTTCTTAATCAAATGGTGTCCTTTGATGAACTCATTTCTTAATCTTATGTAAATATAACTTACCAACATTTTTCTGTACATTTAATGCTTCTTATATCCTTTAAAAATTTTTTTTCCTACTCGAAGATCTTAAAAACATTCTCTAAGAGTATCTTATGGAAATTTTACTATATTTCTCTTGCATATTATTGTGCATTCCTTCTGGGATTGATATCTGTGTAAGATAAGGATCAGGTTTCATATAGACATCCAGTTGACTCAGAATCTTTTCCTGAAAAGACTCTTCCCCACTGCAGTGCTGCCTTTGTCATAAGCAGAAGGGCAATTATGTCTGTCTTATCTGAGACTCTCTATTCTGTTCCATGTTATCATTTGTCTATCCTTGCACCAATACTGCATTTTCTTAATTATCATAACTTCGGAGTTGTTGTTGTTCAATCGCTAAGTCATGTCTGACTCTTTGTGACCCCATGGACTACAGCACACCAGGCTTCCCTGTGCTTCACTATCTCCCTGAATTTCAAACTTTGTAGTTAGTCTGAATAAGTTTAATTTACAAGAGTTACTTTATATTAACTCCTCTAATATCGTTGCTTTTCTTATCAACTGTGCTGTTCATTCTTGGTTGCTTGTATTTTGTATGAATTTAGAAATCAGCTTGTCATTTTAACCAAAAGAAAAGCTTAAGGGTATCATTGAGATTAGATTTAAAAATTTGAGAGTAGACATAGACATTTGAGGATGATTGACATTGACAATGTTGAGTTTTCCAAATCATTGACATAATACATCCCTCCATTTGGTTAGATCCTGAATTTCAGAGGTTTTGCCCATCTTCTACTAGGATTTCTCCTAGGTATTTTATTTTTGATGTTATGAGTATTTTTGTGAAAGTGTCCTGGCAATGAATTCTCTTTGACTTGTTTTCATCTTTTAATTCTTTCAATTTTGATGTATGTTGAGACATAAAAATGTTGGGAAAACAATATAAAAATTCCTTTATGAACTGTATGTGGGTTTCTAAATGTTAATATCAATATTTTGCTTTAATCTGTGTGTGTCCTTCCTTCTCTGTTCCCCTTCTGCCCCATTTCTTCCTGACTATGTAAATTCTTTCTGAATTCAGCTGAAGACATGATGTTCCTTTATCCTTAGAACTTTTCTGGGAATTTCCTTACAGAACCAGAGTGCAGGCAAGTCTTTAAATGACTTAAGCTCCAGGTGACATCTAATTGCAGCACTGAAAGACCCCACTGAAAGACTGCTGAACTGAGTTTTTTTCTGATTAATGACCCAAAGTCATAAGCAAAACTAAGTACGTATTTTTTTCTTCAGCTACTAAGTTTTACCTTTTCATATTGATCAAATTGCCAACATCCATTGGATCACAGAAAAAGCAAAAGAGTTCCAGAAAAACCTCTACTTCTGCTTTATTGACTATGACAAAGCCTTTGACTTTGTGGACCACAACAATGTGTGGAAAATTCTTAAAGAAATGGAAATACTAGACCACCTATCTGCCTCCTGATAAATCTGTGTGCAGGTCAAGAAGCAACAGTTAGAATTGGACATGTAACAACAGACTGTTTCCAAATTGGGAAAGGAGTACGTCAAGACTGTATATAGTCACCCTGCTTATTGAACTTGTACTCAAGAGTACATCAAGTGAAATGCTGGACTGGATGAAACACAAGCTGAAATCAAGATTGTCAGGAGAAATATCAATAATCTCAGATATGCTGATGACACCACCTTTATGGCAGAAAGCGAACAGGAACTGAAGAGCCTCTTGATGAAAGTGAATGAGGAGAGTGAAAACGCTGGCTTAAAACTCAACATTCAAAAAACAAAGATCATGGTATCTGGTCCTATCATTTCATGGCAAATAGATGGGGAAACAATGGAAACAGTGACAGACTATTTTCTTGAGCTCCAAAATCACTGCAGATGGTTACTGCAGCCATGAAATTAAATCATGCTTGCTCCTTGGAAGAAAAGCTATGTCCAACCAAGACAGCATATTAAAAAGCAGACACATTACTTTGCTGACAAAGGTCCATCTAGTCAAATCTGAGATTTTTGCAGTAGTTATGTATGGATGTGAGAGTTGGACCATAAAGAAAGTTGAGCACCAAAGAATTGATGCTTTTGAACTGTGGTGTTGGAGAAGACTCTTGAGAGTCCCCTGGACTACAGGGAGATCAAACCAGTGGATCCTAATGGAAATTAGTCCTGAATATTCATTGGAAGGACTGATACTGAAGCTGAATCTTCAATACTTTGGCCACCTGATGAGAAGAGCTGACTCATTGGAAAAGACCCTGATGCTGGGAAAGATTGAGGACAGGAGGCAAAGGGAATGACAGAGGATGAGATGGTTGGATGGCATCACCGACTTGATGGACATGAGTTTGAGCAAGCTCCAGAAGTTGGTGATGAACAGGGAAGCCTGGCAAGCTGCAGTTAATTGGGTCACAACGAGTTGGACATGACTGAGGGACTGAACTGAAGTGAACCAAGTTTTTTGGAAAAACTGCCATACAACAATACGACCAGAACTCTTGCTACGTGACCTGAATTAATTGAAGAATATCCTCTGATTTTGCATTTTGATGTTTCTAGTTTATGTTGAGCTAATGTGAGGCTACACTTATTCTTTAGTTCTTAATTGCAGCTAACAAGTTTTTCAGCTCCAGAAGTATTTGGTTTTGGTTATCATTTCTCTGCAAAGACACACATTTTGTCAATTTCATAAGCACTTTAACCGTGGCTATATATATTCTCATCAGGTAACTCTAGCAGCTGAAAACCCTGGGAAATTCTTTCTAATGTCTCCTTTTCCCTTTCCATTTTTCATGAAATCTATTTTATATAAGTGTTTGTTTTAAAGATACACATTAAAGAACTTGTAGATATCCTTCAGAAGGAATTTTGTTTTGCTTTTACTTAGGGATAGATTTGGGCTTCCCTGGTGGCTCAGATGGTAAAAAATCTGCCTGCAGTGTGGGAGGCCTGTGTTTGATCCCTAGGTGGGGAAGACCCCCTGGATGAGAGCTTGGCAACTCACTCCAATATTCTTGCCTGAAAAATCTGGTGGGCTACAGTCCAAGGGGTTACAAAGAGTTGGACATGACTGAGCAACTAAGCACAGCACAGGGATACATTCAGGGATACAATTTACTTAACTCATTCTTACAGCAAGACTTGGGTTAAAACAGAAATTGTGGTCAGAAGCAGAACTCTCCAGGGAGAAGGTGAACACTAAGAGTATAATAACTTTACTGTTGGGTCACAGCCTTCATCTTAGGCTCCATCAGTGGTCATTATTTTCCTTAATTCAGTTTCCTGTTCTTCAACCCTTCCAGACTTCTGATCATTGTTGTTTCTTCAGGAAACCAGACCCAAGTGCTGCCCCAGTGCAACGACTCTATGGCAGAACCAGCAGGCTCTGCAGCCTCAGTGGAGAGCGCCCCCTACTGCTCAGGTAAGGGTCCCACAAGACAGAAGACCCTTCTCAACCCTTGGGGTCACCGCCCCATTGTTCCATTTCTCTCTCCTCAGACAGCAGACAGCTCCGCGTGGTGGGTGGAGCCAGTCCCTGCGCCGGGAGAGTGGAGATCTTTGACCAGGGCTCCTGGGGCACCATCTGTGATGACGGCTGGGACCTGGACGATGCCCACGTGGTGTGCAGGCAGCTGGGCTGTGGAGAAGCCCTTAATGCCACGGGGTCTGCTCACTTCGGGGCAGGATCAGGGCCCATCTGGCTGGACGACCTGAACTGCACAGGAAAGGAGTCCCACGTGTGGAGGTGCCCTTCCCGGGGCTGGGGGCGGCACGACTGCAGACACAAGCAGGATGCGGGGGTCATCTGCTCAGGTCTGTGCTGCACACTGTCCACAGGCTGGAGGAGGGGTTGGGCCCTGGAGGACGGGGGTCTGAGCGCTGAGGGAGAGATGCTGAAAGGACCAGAGAAGGAGGCTTCCTTCCATGAAGCCTGTCTTTGCAGAAGACGTGAAGACGAGGTGCTTTCACTTCCTTCTGCAGCAGCTGAAGTTCTGGTCCTTTCTTCTCAGCAGTGTTTCCTGGCAGAACCGTTTCTTACAGTTTTTCTTGAAAGCAGGGCTCTCTCTCCAGTTACATACAAAAAAATTAAACCCATGGTACTAGTTTCTGTTTGCTTCCCTAACAATTTACCAATTAGTGGTTTAAAACAGCATATATTTATTTCCTTACTCCTCTGTAGCTTAGATGTCCAGCAGGGATCTCACTGGGCTGGGATCAAGGCTTCAGCAGGGCCACATCACTTTTGCGGCTCTAGGGGAGAATCTGTTTCTTGCCTTTTCAAACTTCTTGAAACCACCTACATTCCTTCCTTCACAGCACCCTTCATCCATTATCAGACCAGCAATGCTGCAGGCCTTCAACCATCATCCAGAATCACATCTCTCTTTGTAGCCAGAGCTAAGAAAAGTATTCCACGTTAAAGGATAGTGGATCTAAGGATGTGATCAGACTGGGCTCATATTGTTAACACATCATCTCACCATCCCAAGGTCCTTACCTTAATCACATCTGTAAATTCCTCTTGTCAGGTATGGTAACATATTCACAGATTGTAAAGATTGGGATGTGGACATTTACATTTTGGGATTAATTATTATCCCTATCTCCCTAATATCCACGTCACATCCCTTTGACATATTCTTTAAAGATTTTGTCAGGAAGCAGGATTCAGCTGCCCCTCTGTGACTAGCATCCATGAAGTTTGGTCTTCCTCTCAGTTCATATCCACTACACCATTGTGGTAGAAATAGACAGAGAGACACAAATGGACAAAGGCAGTTAAAAGGGAGGCGACGTCAGTCTTGTCATCTAGTGGGTATCTCTTGAACAAGATCAGAGATGAATGTTCACCATTTCTAGAAGAAAGGAAAACCTAGAACATCCAGCAAAATTTTCACTTTGTCCTGTCTCCTTCCCTTTCAACCTAGAGTTCCTGGCCCTCAGGATGGTGAATGAGGACCAGCAGTGTGCTGGGTGGCTGGAAGTTTTCTACAACGGGACCTGGGGTAGTGTCTGCCGCAGCCCCATGGAAGACATCACTGTGTCCGTGATCTGCAGACAGCTTGGCTGTGGAGACAGTGGAAGTCTCAACTCTTCTGTTGGTCTCAGGGAAGGTTCTAGACCCCGATGGGTGGATGGAATCCGCTGTCAGAAAACTGACACCTCTCTCTGGCAGTGTCCTTCTGACCCTTGGAATTACACTTCATGCTCTCCAAAGGAGGAAGCCTATATCTCGTGTGCAGGTGACTTACTATTTCTGTGTGTCTGTCCCAACCCTGTAGGATGTAGTGAGATTTGATATTTTAAAATCTATGTGATGAGTTTAATTTGGGTCCACAAAATGATATAAAGTTAAAATGTTAGTTGCTCAGTTGTGCTCTTTGCGACCATGTGGACTGTAGCCCGCCAGGCTCCTCTGTCCATGGGATTCTCCAGGCAAGAATGCTGGAATGGGTTACCATTCCTTTCTCCGGGGGATCATACTGACCCAGGTATGAAAATCGGGTCTCCTACACTGCAGTCAGATTCTTTACTGTCTGAGCCACCAGAGAAGCTTAAATGAGGTAAGAATGAAACTAATTTAACCCACACATTCCAACCTTGTTTGTTAAAATTTTTAATTGAGACGTAATTCTCCTAACATTATATTAGTTCTGAGTGTAAAACATAGTGTTTATGCATTTGTACATATTGGTAAATCACCACACATACAGGAATATCCATCACCACATGCAGTTACAATTTTTTTCTCTTATGATCCACAAGTAAGAATTTGCATGCTGCAACTAAGACCCAGCACAACCTAATAAATACTTAATTTTAAAAGAGAGTATTGTTTTCTTCATAGCATCATGGTTTTTTATCCACATAAGGGCTTCCCTGGTAGGTCAACTGGTAAAGAATCTGCCTGCCATGCAGGAGACCCTGGTTTGATTCCTAAGCCTGGAAAATCCACTGGAGAAGGATAGGCTAGTCACTACAGTATTCTTGGGCTTTCCTTGTGACTCAGCTGGTAAAGAATCTGCCTGCAATGTGGGAGACCTGGGTTTGATCCCTGGGTTGGGAAGACCCCCTGGAGAAGGGAATGGCTACCCACTCCAGTATTCTCGCCTGGAGAATTCCATGGACTGTATACTCCATGGGGTCGCAAAGAGTTGGACATGACTAAGTGACTTTCACAAACACTATATACAAAAATATTTTCTTCTTTCCTATATTACTGTCTTAAGATATCTTTCATGACAATATTTTTTCTCCAGAATGTTTTAAAATTTCTTATTTATTCATAAGAACTCTTTATAAACAAACATCACTTACTGTTTTTCTTAAATATTTTGGTAAGATTTTCCCCATATTTTACATATATTTTTAAGATTGTGTATGTGTATGGGTGGGTTATGTGATCAAATCTGTAATGTTTTACTTTTTTTGACTTCTGCCTTTAGTGCAATGTTTCAAACGCCATTCTTCATCTCAAAATAACATTGAATCAAGTTTTATTTTCTGCAAACAACTTAATAGTTCCACTAAAGAATATTCAAAACCTAATTTAAAATTTATGTATTTATCTGAATTTATTTTACTATGTGTGATGGTGAAACATCATCACTAGATAGGAATTACATTTTAGATATGTGATATCTTAGCTCCATCACAAAATAAAAGCACATTGTCTCATGAGTTCATGGATATGATATCAAAAGTACAGGCAACAAAGCAAAAATAGACTAACAAATAATAGCAAACTAAAAAGCTTCTGCAAACCAAATGAAAGATCAACAGAGTAAAAAAGCAAGCTAGCACAAATTATATAAGGTATTAATTTCCAAAAATAATAAGGAAGTCCTATAACTTAAGAGAAAAAAACCCCAACAAACTTAAAACCTAATAACTCAATTAAAAAATTGGCCAAGGGCTTGAATAGACATTTCTCTAAAGAAGACATACAAATGGCAATAGGTATATAAAAAAATGCTTGACATTGTCAATCATCAGGGAAATGTAAATTAAAACCACAAAGAGATATCATCTCACACATGTCAGAATGACTTTTTTTTTTTTTTTTAAGACACTTAGTGTTGGCAAGGCTGTGGAGAAATTGACACTTTATGTGTACTTATCCACATTAAATGTATAAATTGTACTAATAAAGCTATGTAATCCAGGGGTTAAATCTCTGGGCTTTCACTGTCATGGGTCCAGGTTCAATCCCTGACCTGGAAACTATGATCCCATGAGCAACAGCACAGCCAAAACACAAACAAACACCAGCACAAAAACTATGACCAAAATATCTGTATGGTTTATACTGATGTCCCTTTTCATTCTTGGTATTGTCAACTTCATTTTCTCTCTGCTCTGCATTAGTATTGCTCAGTGTCATCAATTTTCAATGAGCCACGTTTAAAGGGTTTTCTTCTATATTTTCTACCTTATGCTTACCTTCTTTTCCATTAATTTTTGATCCTTTTAGAATTAACCCCAACATTCTACATTGTTGACTTTCTCATCTAGTTTCTTAATTGAAAGCTTACTTTTTTTCACTTTCAGTCTTTCCTCTTCTCTAAATCTAGGGTATAAATTTCCCTTAGGCACTACTTGAGTTTCATTAGAAGAATTTATCATACCATTATTTTGTGTTTATTATCATTATTTCACAATATTTTGGAAGTTTTAAATTTATTCCCAGACTCATGTGGCTTTTGGAAGGATCTTGCTGAATTTCCCCAAATAGAAATATATAAATATTTTCTTATTAGTTCTTAATTAGTTCTTAATTTTATTCCACTGTGGTCAGAGTAAATACTCTGTATGAATTCAAAGAGTGAAAGATTTTGTCCTATTATATGGTCATTTTGATAAAAGTTCCCAGTGCATTTACAGTAATGTGAACTCTTGCATTGTTGGGTGTGTTGCTCTCCGTGTTACTTAGTTAAATGTGCTGATTATGTTGTTGTACATCTACTGTATTCTTTGTTTTTTGTATGTTTGGTGTGCATGCTATTGAAAAAGATATGGTAATAATCCCCATTTTTATTGTGATTTTGTCTATTTCTTCTTTTCACTCTGTCAAGTATGTTTCAAAGTTATGTTTTGTTACCATTCTTGAATTTTGTTGTCTAAAATATCTTTATTAAAGGTGCATCTCATTATAATCATGAAAATTCCCTCTTTAATTCAATTCGTGTGTCTTGGCTTAAAGTCTACTTTCTGGGACATTGATATAGCTACTCCAGTTTTGTTACAGTTAGTACATTTTTCCATCATTTTACTTTCAACCATTCTTTGCTTTCATAATATAAGGTGGGCATTTTGCAAGTAACATTTGTGTCAATTTTGTTTTATCTTAATCCATTTACTGTAAATGCAATTACTGATATTGATGTGTTGGTATCTGCCATTTGTTTTTAATTGATCCACCTGCTTTATGTTCCTTTTTGTCTCCTTATTTTTCCTCCTTTTGTATTAAATAAATCTGTTATTATTCCAGATTTTCCTTTTTCCATTTTATTTTCAGCAGCTTTACTAAGAGTGGGGGCTTTCATATGCCTTCATTTATTTTTTTTTTTAAAGTTCTCTATTGTTATATCATCAGATATTACTTCTGCAGTTCTTTCTCTCTGTCTCTGTATCTCATCTCCCTCTCCTCCTCCTCTTTCTTCTCTTTCTCATCTCTCATTTTTAGGACTCCTCTAAATCACTATATTCGAAGTTCTATATAAAATTCTTTTAACTTATTCATTCACTTTTTAAACCTAGATATTTTATTTTAGGTTGGCAATAGTTCCTTAGATATTTTTATTTATTTATGATTATTTGTTATTTTTTCATCTTTTTACCTGTTTATTCTCTCCTTCTCTCTTTTCCCGTAAATACATTGATTGTAGTTAAAATCCTTATCTGCTAAGTCCACCATTTCTATCATAGGTGTCTCTGCATTCTCTTATCTTTTTTCACTTTGGTCATTTGTCATGTTATCCTAGCTTGTCAAATGTCATGTCATTTTTTATTGAATGCTATAAATTATATATGAAAAAGTAAGATACTCCTGACACATTTTCTAACACCTGAAAGGATTTACCCTTCGTTTTCCTAGGCAGGTAGGGGGAGGGGGTGTGTTCACTCAAACATCTAAATATAACCTAAAACTGAACTGTAACAGTATGGGTTGCAGTTTTGGTAGCACTCAGTCCACCTCTGATTTCTCTGTCCCTGTGACATAGGCCTTCAGAGATTTCAGTTCAGAGCCTATATTCTTTGGTAGCTAAGTACCCAAAATAATGAAAAAGACTCTGCTTTCCAAGTCTTTTTATATAGATCTCTAGCTTTCTGCCCTTCACAGCTTATACACTGGGCAAATATTTGAGGGGAAAACCTGCTGTGTGAGAGAGGCTCTCAAGACTCTAATTTTGTCTCTCCAGCATCAGGTAACCCCCAAATTATGCTGGCTTCCTGTCACAACAGTAGTCCTCTGCTTGTCCAAGCCCAGATTCTGAATCATTAAATTATGCAATGAATTGGCAAATTGCCACAGAGAAAAAGAAGCTATAGATCCTGGACTAACATTGAAATAATCTCCACTCTTTAGAATTTTAGCATATTTAGTCCATGTTGTGTTAACAAATGTCGAATACATTTACTGTTTCTTAAAAAATAGTTTCCAGCTTTTAAAGTTGTATCCAGAAAGACCCAGCAAGACACATTGGCCTGCTGTGAACTCCATTCTCCCTGGAAGTGGAAAATTTTAGGTTTAATTCTCTACTTCATTATTTACTTAAAGTGCAGCACTGATAGACATTATTTAACCTTTCTTTACCTACTTTTTTTTTTTTAACCTTTCCTCCTACTTTTCAACCTTATTAATTCTCTTGCCACCGCTATAAGAAACCAGACCCAGCTGCTGCCCCAGTGCAATGCTGCTGTTGCTGCTGCCAAGTTGCTTCAGTGGTGTCCGACTCTTAGCGACCCCATGGACTGCAGCCTACCAGGCTCCTCTGTCCATGGGGTTGTCCAGGCAAGAGTACTGGAGTGGGTTGCCACTGCCTTCTGCAGGAGTGCAAAGACTGTATCAGAACCACCAGGGTCAAGGAGAGCGCCTCCTACTGCTCAGGTGAGGGTCCTACAGGACAGAAGACCCTATTCATTCTCCAGGTCAACGACCCATGTCCCATTTTTCTCTCCTCAGACAGCAGACAGCTCCGCCTGGTGGACGGGGGCAGTCACTGCGCCGGGAGAGTGGAGATCCTTAACCAGGGCTCCTGGGGCACCATCTGTGATGACAGCTGGGACCTGGACGATGCCCGCGTGGTGTGCAGACAGCTGGGCTGTGGAAAAGCCCTCGATGCCACTCTCTCTTCTTCCTTTGGGGCGGGATCAGGGCCCATTTGGCTGGACAACGTGAGGTGCACAGGAAAGGAGTCCCACGTGTGGAGGTGCCCTTCCCGGGACTGGGGGAAGCACTACTGCGATCATAGCGAGGATGCAGGAGTCATCTGCTCAGGTATGGTCAGTTCATTGCCCACCAGCTGAGAGAATGGAAAGTTCCATGAAAGCTGGTGTCTGATCAGAGGGACAATAGGGGACGGGTGGGCTAGAGAGGGCTGAGACAACTACCCATCCTCCGTGAGTGCCCTGTAGCTGTGAGCAATGAGCTTCATATACTTTCCTCTTACAAGTCTCTGCTATTCTTTTCTTCTCCAGTGGTCTTACCTGACACTAAAATAGCTTTATTTATTCTCCCAGTTAAAATAAATCCTCATAATTTTTTTCATAATTCACTTTTTGTAAAAGTGAAACATTTGCTAACAGCCACATACACACTCCCTTTGCACAGGAAGGCTATGAGAGGGAGGGACAAAAAATGAGGATGTACTTTCCTGGGTGGAGTTGTTTCTATACAAACAGTGTGAGACATTATTTTGCACTAGGTTAGTATGAGTGGAGGCTACTCCTACTATAGGAGGATATCATTTACATGTATAGAGGGTATCCCTACAAGGGTTATCATTTAACAGATCAGAGATTCTTATGGATTTGTGCCAGATTTCAAGTTTCCTTTGCAAATTTAGACATAAATGTTTATAGTTCTTTGATGGTAGAGAATTGTTGATGAAATGCTCTGAGTCATATATTCTTCCATTGTTACTAGAAAAGTCTCTCTCTCCAATTTTTCCTTTAAAACATTTGTATAAATGCAAACTTTGGAGGAACACTTAGCCATGCACTGACAAGTCAAAGGTGGAGGTAATAAAATTTGAATTTCTGTGTTTTATGTTAAGAGAATATAAAGTTTATATCTGATGGCTTCAATAATATAAGAGAATTGCATTTGGGGGCTTATTTGGAGTAAGTGGACAAATTTAAGTTTTGAAGAAGGTGGAAAAGGTTTTATAGTAGCTGGGAGGAAGGTGAATGGCAATGGGAGTTGATGAAGGTAACTGTGAGGTTCTCTGAGCAGCACTGAGGGGCCAGGTATGGTGTGAAGGATGCTACATATGTCTAAGGACACAGGATGTGTACACAGCAAGAGGCCAGACAAGGATATGTCTTTACTATATTTAATATCTTTACTCCCATCGGCCTTCTATTTAATAATTTTCTTGGAATTATCACACACTTATTCTTCCATGTAAATTTTAAAATCAATAGAAAATGAAAAAGATATACTATATCTCAGAAGTCTCTGTCCTGATATGTATAAGACTTTATTGAGTATTCAGCATATATTTGAATATTTCACATGTATCAGGGTATACAAAACAGAATACAAGAAATACTTTTTTCTTATTCTTTCTAAATTTTTGATCTCATAGAATTAATATAACAATATCAATAACCTCATATATGCAGATGACACCACCCTAATAGCAGAAAGTAAAGAGGAATAGAGGAGAGCCTCTTGATGAAAGTGGAAGAGAAGAGTGAAAAAGCTGGCTTGAAATTCCACATTCAAAAAACTAATATCATGGCATCCAGTCCCATCACTTCATGGCTAAGAGATGAGGAAAAAATGGAAACAGCAATAGACTTATTTTCTTGGGCTCCAGAATCACTGCAGACTGTGACTGCAGCCATGAAATTAAAAGACGCTTGCTCCTTGGAAGAAAAGCTATGACAAACCTGCACAGCATATTAAAAAGCAGAGACATTACTTTGTGACAAATGTCCATATAGTCAAAGCTATGTTTATTTTTCCGGTAGTTATGTATGGACGTGAGAGTTGGATCATAAAGAAGGCTGAGCGCTGAAGAATTGATGTTTTTGAACTGTGGTGCTGGAGAAGACTCTGGAGAGTCCCTTGGATAGCAAGGAGATCAAATCAGTCAATCCTAAAGGAAATCAACCCTGAATAACTCATTGGAAGGATGTATGCTGAAGCTAAAGCTCCAATACTTTGGCCACATGATAAGAAGAAATGACTCATTGGAAAAGACCCTGAGGCTGGGAAAGATTGAAGACCGGAGAATAAGGGGACAACAGAGGATTAGATGGTTGGATGGCATCACTGACTCAATGGACATGAGTTTGAGTAAACTCAGGGAGATAGTGAAGACAGGGAAGCCTGGAGTGCTGCAGTCCATGGGGTCACAAAGAGTCAGACACGACTGAGTGACTGAGCAACAAAAACAACCAGTTAAATAAAAATGCTTTAATTAGAATGTGTAGCCTGTGACCAAACTCCCAGCCAGAGGAGGCTAGGGGTCCTAACCTGGGCCTCTCTGGGGAGATGGAAGTGGATAAATAATAAAAGGCAAGCAGATCATCCTCTCCCTCATCATTCATTCTTATATCAGTGGTCAAGCTAATCCTTCAATTCTTTAATTTCTGTGGTGTCTTTTCTGTCCTCTCCTGCTCTCTATAGTAGATTTTTATTCTGTTACATCATTCTTTTTGAGACTTCAAAGTTCACATACTTATGCAATCAGAGTCCTTTACCAGGACAAATTCCACCATTACCTACATAACCATGAGCACACTCAGAAACCAGGCAAATTATTTTAAAAATTGTTCTTTATGATTTTCAGGTTTTTTTTCCCCCATTGGATTACCTTTTCTCTGTCCAAATATGGTCCCTGAAGCATGAAATCATGATCATGAGTCTTTTCTTTGGTCTCTCTCTCATACTCCATCCACTCCCCATTTAACCTACCACTCACCCCACCTCACTCCCTACAGAAGTTCTTCCCTTTTGGAGTATCCTTTCCATCTATTTGTAGCTCTTAAGATCATTTCTTCTTTTCTGCATTGGGGGAATTGGGAAAGGGTAGGAGTGTTAGGTGGCAAATGGGAGCAGCCCAGGGGATAAAAGGTGTTAAAATCTTGTTGAACAAGTATTTGGTTTCCAAATCTATGTTTCGTCACTACTGAGGCTTTTGCAATTTAGAAATCTCTAAAATATATATGGCTTGCTTGCTCTCTGCTATCTTCCTCTCACTCTCCTTTTTCGTAGCTTGCTGGCTTCTTATCTCAGAAATCCAAATAGGAAAGGAATATGCAGTAGGCATATAGATAGGGTTAGAATACATTAAACTCTCATCACTCCTTCACATTTGCTAAGAATTCATGTCTAGGATGAAGTAATCAACTAACCCAGTTGTCTTGCATAATCCCACTGAGACTTCACTTTCTCTCAGGTGTGTTCATAAATCCTAGGTTTTTAAGAAAGATGGCTAGCATCATTCCCTTCCTCTCCTATGACTCTCTGAGCTTTCATCATTTCCAAACTTATCTGTGAACAACTTCTTTCACAATTAGGTTACCTAATTGTGACCTAATGCCTGCACTCAGATCCAGCCCACATGATGTTCCCATCCCCAGTGACTTGAATATTGGCTCAGAGAAACGTGCCCAAAATTCTAGCCCCAGAAATTTCAGGATGACATTCTAAACTTCTCTGACTCTTAGGCCTCTGACCTCTTGAATCCCATGATCTTCTTTCACTCTCAGTTAGTTCAGCTATGCACTCAAGTTTGAATGTCTACCGCTGTGCAGTTTCTTTGGGCCTTTGTAGTTTCTAGCCCCCCAGATAAGAATTAACATTCCTAACCACTATATATTCTCGGGATTCAGCCATTCCAAACTGACCCTGCAATCCTTCTGGTTATCTCTTCAGAAACTCACTCATGGAAATGCAATTTGACAATAACAGTCAAATTTTCTCTTCTTATCCCCTTTTATACCACTGCTGGAAAATGTTTTCCCACCATTGCCTGTGAGGTGTTGTTTCCAATTGTCAAGCCAGTTTCATGAACAGTCACTGGGTTTGTTCTTTGTTTCTCTTAGGATTTTTGCGTCTGGCTGGAGGGGATGGACCCTGCTCAGGGCGAGTAGAAGTGCATTCTGGAGAAGCCTGGATCCCAGTGTCTGATGGGAACTTCACACTCCCCACTGCCCAGGTCATCTGTGCAGAGCTGGGGTGTGGCAAGGCTGTGTCTGTCCTGGGACATGTGCCCTTCAGAGAGTCCAATGCCCGGGTCTGGGCTGAAGAGTTCAGGTGTGAGGGAGAGGAGCCTGAGCTCCGGGTCTGCCCCAGAGTGCCCTGTCCAGGGGGCACTTGTCACCACAGTGGAGCTGTTCAGGTTGTCTGTTCAGGTGAGATGCACGTCAGGATTTAGCCTCTGTGTACCCTCACTTCAAGCTAAAAAAGAAATATGATTTTTCTGAAATCCTGTCTGTTTCTATCAGTGTACACAGATGTCCGGCTCATGACAAATGGCTCCTCTCAGTGTGAGGGGCAGGTGGAGATGAACATTTTTGGACAATGGAGAGCGCTCTGTGCCTCCCACTGGAGTCTGGCCAATGCCAATGTTGTCTGTCGTCAGCTCGGCTGTGGAGTCGCCGTCTCCACCCCAAACAGAGCAGAAGGAAGTGATCAACTCTGGAAAGCCCGATTTCACTGCTCAGGGACTGAGTCCTTCCTGTGGACATGCCCTGTGACTACCCTGGGTGTTCCTGACTGTTCCCATGGCAACACGGCCTCTGTGATGTGCTCAGGTAAGA
Source organism: Bos javanicus (assembly GCF_032452875.1). Lineage (NCBI taxonomy): Eukaryota > Metazoa > Chordata > Mammalia > Artiodactyla > Bovidae > Bos > Bos javanicus. Next base: position 103,222,592 of record NC_083872.1, on the reverse strand, counting down.
GAGGGAAGGTCTGCTATACTTAGGATGCTCCTGGAGTGAAATTTCCCCAGAGCAGAGAGTAAGGGAAAACAGGCTTAAAAAGAAAGATATTCTGTAGTGAAATGTTTAATCTTGTTACTGAACTCGAGTTTCAGCTGCTCATTACTCAAGAATCCAACAGTGAGAGACAAGTGTGGGGCAAAATTAAAGACAGCTTTATTGAGGAAACCAGCTGTTCTGGGGAGACAGAGGACTAGTGTACCAAAGAACCAGCTCCTCCTTGCTAATCAGGAGTGCACAGGTGGAAGTAGGGGACAGTTTACCTGCAGAGTAGCACAGCTAGCTCTGACAATCATCTTGAAATAGATCTGGTCAGTGTCACCTTTATTGTTTGAATTACAGTTAATCATCAGTTCTAGTGTTGGTTTATTCCCATTTCCTTGAGGCTGATCTTGGAATTGTGTAAAATGAAGATTATGAACTTCCTTGTTGGCTCAGATGGTAAAGAACCTGCTTGCAATGCAAGAGTCTAGGGTTTGATCCCTGGGTTGGAAAGATCCCCTGGAGAAGGAACTGGCTCCCCACTAGTCTGGTCATCAGACTAGTGGGGAGCCAGTTATTTATTGCTACCACCTGTTTGGGATTTCAGTATCTGCAAAATAGCTCAAAAGATATGGCTTAGAATGTTATCTATAGCCCCTGAGAAGGAACTAAAGGTCCTTGACTTTGTTTAGGGTTAAACTATTATTATTTTGTACTATTTGACTGTTTTCCTTTGTTTCTGATTTTTTTTTTCATTTCTGTGATCAAATTTATTCTTTAGCTAGGTTTTTTTACAAACAGAGGCAGGTGGAGGACATGAGGGTGGTCTGTCCTGAGAAGGCTCTGTAAGGTCCTGCTCCATAGCATTCTCATTGTTCACTCATTTTTTTCAGGGGAAAGAGGTGCTAAGAAATGCTAAGAAGTGCTATGTCAGGGAAAGAGACGCCTAGACGAATATTTTTTATGAAACATTATTATTTAAGGATAAAAATAGAGAACAAAGTACAAACAATAAGCATATACCTAGATCATGTTCTCCGACCCAGATCTACAAAGAGAACATTCACAGCACCACAGAATCACTATCGCCTCCCAATAGCTGTGTCCTCCACTCCAGGGAAGACTGCTTACCTAAGACTTGTACTGCCATAGAATATTTTCTCAGTTTTTGAACTTTATGTAAAATCATACAGTATGTTTTCTTTTGTGTCTAATTTCTTTGACTCCAAACTGTGTTTGAGATTCACTCATAATGCTGTTTATGGCAACATTTCATTCACTTTTATTATTATAGAGTATTCCTTTGAAAGATCACATGACCATGCATTGAACCATTCAACTAATGGCAGAGATTTGAGTTTATTTCCAGTTCTTGACTATTACAAATACAATAGTGCAAATTACCATGATGATGACTTTTGACAAAAGTATTTATTATGACTTTTGTGTGTTTAATTCTTGGTCTTATATTTTTATTTTCTTAATGGTATGCTGTACTTCAATGAGCCAAGTTACTCATCTTTGGTTTGACTTATCAACTTTTTTTTCTGTACATGCAGTGCTCTTTCAGTCAGTCAGTTCGGTTCAATCACTGTCATGTCTGACTCTGCAACCCCATGGACTACAGCATGCCAAGCTTTTCTGTCCTTCACCATCTCCTGGAGCTTGCTCAAGCTCATATCCATTGAGTCGGTGAAACCATCCAGTCATCTGATTCTCTGTCGTCCCCTTCTCCTCCTGCCTTCAATCTTTCTCAGCTTCAGGGTCTTTTCCAATGAGTCAGTTCTTCCCATCATGTGGCCAAAGTATTGGAGCTTCAGCTTCAGCATCAGTTTTTCCAATGAATATTCAGGACTGATTTCCTTTAGGATAGACTGATTGGACCTCCTTGCCATCCAAGGGACTGTCAAGAGTCTTCTCCAACACCACAGTTCAAAAGCATCAATTATTCAGCATTCAGCTTTCTTTATGGTCCAACTCTCACATCCATACATGATTACTGGAAAAATCATAGCTTTGACTAGATGGGCCTTTGTCAGTAATGTCTCTGCTTTTTAATATGTTGACTAGGTTGGTCATAGCTTTTCTTCCAAGCAGCAAGCATCTTTTAATTTCATGGCTGTAGACATAATCTGCAGTGATTTTGGAGCCCAAGAAAATAAAGTCTGTCCCTGTTTCCCCATCTTTTTGCCATAAAATGATGGGACCAGATGTCATGATATTAGTTTTTTGAATGTTGAGTTTTAGACCAACATTTTCACTCTCCTCTTTCAGTTTCATGATGTATGGCAAAATCAATACAATATTGTAAAGTAAAAAAAAAAAAACAATAATAAAAAAAATTAAAAAATAAATTAAAAAAGAGGCTCTTTAATTTCTGCTCACTTTCTGCCATAAAGGTGGTGTCATCTGCGTATCTGAGGTTATTGATATTTCTCCCAGAAATCTTGACTCCAGTTTGTGCTTCATCCAGCCCAGCATTTTGCATGATGTACTCTGCATATAAATTAAATAAGCAGAGTGACAATATACAGCCTTGGTGTACTTCTGTCTCAGTTTTGAGCTAGTCCATTGATCCAGTCCCTAGAACTCCTTATATTCTTTTTAAATGAACTTTGTCTACTCCAAAATTACAAAAATGTTCTCTGAGAGTATCTCACAGAAGTGTAATTACTTTTTTTTTTTTTGCATATAATTGTACATTGCTTCTAGGATTGACATCTGTGTAGGATAAGGGTCAAATATCCTGTTTTCATATGGGTATCCAGTTGACTCAAAATCTTTTTCTGAAAAGACTATTCCCCACTGCAGTGCCACCTTTGTGATAAGCGAAAGGGCACATATGTCTGAATACAGTTTTTATACTCTCTATTCTGTTCCACTGTATCCTTTGTCTCTCCTTGCACCTGTACCACATTTTCTTCTTCTTTTTTTTTTTTTTAATTTTATCCGTCGGCCGCACCGAGTCCCGCGGCGCGGCTACAGCACCACCGCAGGTTTCAGTTAGCTTCCCGCAGCTCGCGCAGGCGTACGGACTGCAAACGCGTCCAAGCTCCACATTTTCTTAATTATTGTAATTTTATAGTAAGTCTTGAACCTTCCCTGGTGTCTCAGAGAGTAAAGAATCTTCCTGCAAGGCGGGAGACCTGGGCTTGATCCCTGGGTTGGGAAGATCCCCTGGAGAAGGGCATGACAACCCACTCCAGTATTCTTGCCTGGAGAATCCCCATGGACAGAGGAGCCTGGTGGTCTATAGTCTATTGGGTTACAAAGAGTTGGACATGACTGATTGACTAAGCACACATAGTAAGTCTGGGTAACTTTAATTTAAAGAAGTTATGTTGTTGCTTTTCTTGCCAACTGCTTTGGTCAGTCTTGGTTTTTGTATTTTGTATACATTTTCGAGCTGAAGCTCCAATACTTTGGCCACCTGATGCAAAGAGCTGACTCACTAGAAAAGACCCTGATACTAGGAAAGACTGAAGGCAGGAGGAGAAGGGGATGACAGAGGATGAGATGGTTGGATGGCATCACTGACTCAAAAGACATGAGTTTGAGCAAGCTCCAGGAGTTGGTGATGGACAGGGAAGCCTGGTGTGCTGCAGTCCTTGGGGTCACAAAGAGTCAGACACGACTAAGTGACTGAACAACAGCAACATACATTTTGAATCAGCTTGTCATGTTTCAGACAAACAAAAGCACAAGGGAATTTGATTGAGGTTAGATTTAATCTGTATGTAAATTTGAGAATGACTGACTTTGACAACACTGAGTTTCCCAATTCACTGACAAAATGTATCCTTTCATTCAGTTAGGTCTTGAATTTCTCTCAGATGTTTTGCACATCTTTAACTAGGTTTTCTCCTAGGCACTTTATGGGTTTGATGTTATTAGTATTTCCTTTAGTGAAGGTTTTCTAGGAATGAATTGTCTATGAACTTTACCTGGATTTCCCAAATGTTAGATTAGCATTTTGCTTTAATCCTTCTTTCTTTCTTTTCTCTCTCTCTCTTGCTCTTGCATTCCCTTTCTCTCCTTATTTGTTCCCCTCCTGCCCTGTTTTTCCCTGAGTATGTAAAATCTTTCTGGATTAGGTTGCAGACATGATGCTCCTTTATCCCTCCCTCCTAACAACAACAAAAGTACTTCTGGGAATTTCCTTACATAACCACAGTTCAGTCAGACCTTTAGAGATGTCAGTCCCAGATGACATCTAAATGCAACCACATGAGAAACCCCAAAGATAGAACTGCCAAGTTGAGTCTTTCCCGAATTACTGACCCGAGAAATCATAAGCAAAATTAAAAACTAAATTCCTTCAACTACTAAGTTTGGGGGGAAACTTTGTTATACAGTATTGTTAACCAGGCACTTACCATGTAAACAGCTTTTCTATATAGAGGAATATTTATCCTCTCATCTTCCATTTTATTATTTCTACTTTATATTAATCTAATGTGCTGATAGATTCATTCTCTAGTTCTTAATTTCAGCTGTTAACTTTTTCAGCTGTAGAAGTTTCATTTGTTTTTGTTATCATTTCTCTGCCAAGACACACATCTTGTTAATTAATTCTTTGAGGACTTTAATCATGGCTATTTAAATTCTCTGTCAGACTATAAAACTCTTAGAGGAAAACATAGGCAGAAGATTCTTTGACATAAATTGCAACAAGATCTTTTTTGACCAACCTTCTGGAGTAAAGAAAATAAAAGCAAAAATAAAGAAATAGGACCCGATTAAACTTAAAAGGTTTTGCATAGCAAAGGAAACCATAAACAGAACAAAAAGACAACTCTCAGAATGGGAGAAAATATTTGCAAATGAAGTAATTAACAAGGGATTAATCTTCAAAATACACAAACAACTCAATATCAACAAACCAAACAGTCCAATGAAAAGATGGGGAAAAGACCTAAATAGACATTTTTTCCAGACATACAGATGGCTAACAAATACAACATCACTAACTATTAGAGAGATGCAAGTCAAAACTACAGGCAGGTAACACTTTACACCAGTTAGAATGTCTAATATTAAAAAAACCCACAAATAAATGCTGGAGAGGATGTGCAGAAAAGGGAGTCCTCCTACCTATGAGTATGTAAATTGGTACAACTACTGTGGGTTGCCATGCCCTCCTGCAGGGGACATTCCAACCCAAGGATCAAAGCCAGGTCTCCTGCATTGCAGGCGGATTCTTTACTGTCTGAGCCACCAGACTCAGAAGCCCTACACTATTGATACTAAGTACAAAATAGATATTGCTTGGAGAATCCCATAGACATGGAGCCTGATGGGCTACAATCCAGAGTCAGACACTACTGAAGTGTCTTAGCATGCATGCACATATACATAGATAAATAATAACTTTTTTATAGCACAGGGAACTCTACTCAGTGTTCTGTGGTGACCTAAATAGGAAGTAAATCCAAGAAAGAGGGGATATATATATATATATATATATAGATACATAGATGGATAGATATAAATAGATAGGTAGATAAATAGATAGATAGAGTTGTTGTTTAGTCACTGAGTTGTGTCTGACTCTTTTGTGACCTCATGGACTGCCATGCTCCTTTGTCCATAGGATTTCTCAGGCAAGAATACTGGAGTGGATTACATTTTTTTCTCCAAAGGCTCTTCCCAACCCGGGGATGGAACCCCAGTCTCCTGTTTGGCAGGCAGGTTGTTCACCACTGAGTCACCTGGGAAGCCCACATGTATATGTGTAACTTACTAAATTTGCTGTACAGCAGAAGCTACCACAGCATTGTAAAGCAATTATACTCAAAAGTTAATAAATGAAATAAAATAAATTCTTTGTCAGGTAACTTTAAGAGCCAAATACCCTGGGAAATTTTTTAATGTTTGTTTTTGCTCTGGTTTTCCATGAGATCTCTTTTATATAAGTATTTTTAAAATCACAAACATTGTAGATAAATAATTGTACAACTCCTACAGAAAGGCTTTTTTTTGCTTCTTCTATTTAGGGGTAGATTAAGCTCAACATTCAGAAAACTAAGATCATGGCATCTGGTCCCATCACTTCATGGGAAATAGATGTGGAAACAGTGGAGACAGTGTCACAGTTTATTTTTGGGGGCTCCAAACCACGGAGGATGGTGATTGCAGACATGAAATTAAAAGACACTTACTCCTTGGAAGGAGGGTTGTTACCAACCTAGATAGCATATTCAAAAGCAGAGACATTACTTTGCCAACAAAGGTTCATCTAGTCAAAGTTATGGTTTTTCCAGTAGTCATGTATGGGTGTGAGATTTGGCCTGTGAAGAAAGCTGAGCACCAAAGAATTGATGCTTTTGAACTGTGGTGTTGGAGAAGACTCTTGAGAGTCCCTTGGACTGCAAGGAGATCCAACCAATCCATTCTGAAGGAGATCCAACCAATCCATTCTGAAGGAGATCAGTCCTGGGTGTTGTTTTAAGTATCGTGCCATTGTCAGGACCAGGGCTCTTCATGGAGAAAGGGAACACGAAGATTAATGTAACTTTGCCAGTATGTTCCAGCTTTCATCTCAGCTCCATCACTAGGTCATTATTTATTTTTTTCTTTTCAACTTTAAGTCCATTCTGAAGGAGATCAGTCCTGGGTGTTCTTTAGAAGAATGATGCTAAAGCTGAAACTCCAGTACTTTGGCCACCTCTTGGGAAGAGTTGACTCATTGGAGAAGACTCTGATGCTGGGAGGGATTGGGGGCAAGAGGAGAAGGGGACGACAGAGGATGAGATGGCTGGATGGCATCACAGACTTGATGGACGTGAGTTTGAGTGAACTCCGGGAGTTGGTGAGGACAGGAAGGCCTGGCGTGCTGCAATTCATGGGGTCGCAAAGAGTCGGACACGACTGAGTGACTGAACTCAACTGAACTGAAGGATAGAACAACTTGTTTAACTCATTCTTAGGGCAAAGCTTGGCTTAAAACAGGAATCATGCCATTGTCAGGACCAGGGCTCTTCATGGAGAAAGGGAACACGAAGATTATGGTAACTTTACCAGTATGTTCCAGCTTTCATCTCAGCTCCATCCCTAGGTCATTATTTATTTTTTTTTCTTTTGAACTTTTTACTTTGTATTGGGGTATAGCCAATTAACAATGTTGTTTTAGTTTCGGGAGAACAGCCAGGGACTTGGCCATACATATATATGTACCCATTTTACCCCAAACTTCCCTCCCCTCCTAAAATTATTTAGTTTAACTGACTTTCCTGTTCTTTAACCCTCCCAACCCTCTAATCATCACTGTTTCTTCAGGAAACCAGACCCAGGTGCTGCCCCATTGCGACCACTTTGTGTCTGAACCAGCAGGATCTGCGGCCTCAGAGGAGAGGGCCCCCTACTGCTCAGGTGAGTGTCCCACAGGACAGAAGACCCTTCTCATTCCCTAGGTCAATGCCCCATTGTCCCATTTCTGTCTCCTCAGACAGCAGGCAGCTCCGCTTGGTGGACGGGGGCAGTCACTGTGCCGGGAGAGTGGAGATCCTTGACCAGGGCTCCTGGGGCACCATCTGTGATGACGGCTGGGACCTGGATGATGCCCGCGTGGTGTGCAGGCAGCTGGGCTGTGGAGAAGCCCTTAATGCCACAGGGTCTGCCCACTTTGGGGCAGGATCAGGGCCCATCTGGCTGGACGACCTGAACTGTGCTGGAAATGAGTCCCAGGTGTGGACGTGCCCTTCCCGGGGCTGGGGGCGGCACGACTGCAGACACAAGGAGGACGCCGGGGTCATCTGCTCAGGTCTGTGCTGCACACTGTCTACAGTTTGGGGGAGGGGTGGGGCCCAGGAGGACGGGGGTCTGAGCCCTGATGGAGAGATGCTGAAAGGACCAGAGAAGGAGGCTTCCTTCCATGAAGCCTGTCCAGCAGAGGTAAAGACGAGGTGCTTTCACTGCCTCCTGCAGCAGCTGAGATTCTGGTCCTTTCTTCTCAGTAGTGTTTCCTGGCAGAGTCTTTTGTCACAGTTTTTCTTGAAATCAGGGCTCACCCTTCTGGTACATATAGTAGAGACGTCTTAAAGCCACTGTGCTAGTTTTTGCTTGTTCTATAACAAATTGCTACATTGTTAATGGTTTAAAACAACATATTTATTTCCTTACACTTCTGTAGCATAGATGTCCAGCAGGGATCTCACTGGATTGTGATAAAAGTTTCAGCAGGGCCACATCACTTCTGAGCCTCTGGGAAAGAATCTGTTTCCTGTCTTTTCAAGCTTCTAGAAACCGCCTGCCTTCCTTCACTCATAACCCTATATGTTCATCATCAGACCAGTAATGCTCCACCTCTCTAACCATTATCCATATTCACATCTCCCTCTAAGCAGAATGAGGAAAAGGATTCCACTTTAAAGGACAGTGAGTCTAAGAATGTGATTAGACTGTGCTCAGGTGGTTAATCTGCCGTATTTCAGGTTACTCTTAGCATCCAAAGGACCATACCGTAATCACATATGTAAAGTCCCTTTTGCCAAATAAGGAAACATAGACACGGGATCCATGTTGACATCTGTGGGTCCATTACTCTATCTGCCTCCACATTGTCCACATCACACCCCTTTCATACACTCTTTTAGATGTTTTGTCAGGAAGCAGGAGTCAGCTCCCTCTCCCTGCAGGTGTCCTGGTTGGTCTTCCTCAGTTTATATTCACTACTTCATGGTGGTAGAAATATTTAGAAAGACAGACACAGATGGACAAAGTCAGATAAAAAGGAGACAGGTTTGACTCTGGTCATCTAGTGGATTTGCTTCCTCAGCTGGGTCAGAGATGAGTGTTCACAAGTTTGGGGAGAGAGGAAAACCCAGAGCTCTGAGTGGGTTTCTCACTGTGTCCTGTCTCCTCCCTTTCAATCTCAGAGTTTCTGGCCCTCAGGATGGTGAGCGAGGACCAGCAGTGTGCTGGGTGGCTGGAAGTTTTCTACAACGGGACCTGGGGCAGTGTCTGCCGCAGCCCCATGGAAGATATCACTGTGTCCGTGATCTGCAGACAGCTTGGATGTGGGGACAGTGGAAGTCTCAACACCTCTGTTGGTCTCAGGGAAGGTTCTAGACCCCAGTGGGTAGATTTAATTCAGTGTCGGAAAACGGATACCTCTCTCTGGCAGTGTCCTTCTGGCCCATGGAAATACAGTTCATGCTCTCCAAAGGAGGAAGCCTACATCTCATGTGCAGGTGACTTATGTCTGTTTCTGTGTCTTTCCCAACCCTGTAGGATGTTGTTAGTGAGATTTGATATATTAAAATCTAAGTGATGGGTTTAAATTGAGTTTATAAAATGAAGTTTGGATGGAGCTAATTTAATCTACATGTTCCAAACTTGCTTTATGAAAATTTTTAATTGATATAATTGATACAACATTAGTTTTTTGCTGTGTACAACATAATGTTTATATATTTGTGTGTATTGATAAATGATCACTACAGTAAGTCTAGTTATATCTCTATCTATGGATCCATATATATGGATCCATATATATAGTTAAAAATTTTTCTTACATGATGAGAATGTTTAAGATGTATTTTCTTGCCCTCCTTCAAATAGACAATACAGTATTCACCATGCTGTATGTTATAGCTCTTCACCCATTAATTTTATAATTTAAATTTATACCTTTTGATTACCTTTGCCCACACCAAATCCCCCACCTCTGGCAGCCACCAACTACTCAGCATCTCTAAACTTGCTTTTTGTTTTAATATGACACATATAAATGAGATTATATGGTATTTTTCTTTCTCTGTCTGATTTGTTTCACTTAGCATAATGCCCTTGAGGTCCATCCATGTTGTTGAAACTGGCAAGATTTTCTTCTTTTTTATGGGTGGATATGTCTATACTACATTTTCTTTATCCATTCATCAGTGAAGACTTACATTGTTTGACTCACATATATTGCTATAAAATACTAAAAGGTAATACTGTTAAAGTGCTGCAGTCAATACGTCAGCAAATTTGGAAGATTCAGCAGTGGCCACTGGACTGGAGAAGGTCAGTTTTCGTTTCAATCTCAAAGAAGGGCAATGTCAATGAATGGTCAAACTACCTCACAATTGTGCTCATGTCACATGCTAGCAAGGTTATGCTCAAAGTCTTTCAAGCTAGGCTTGAGCAGTAAGTGAACTGAGAACTTCGGAGATGTACAAGCTGGGTTTAGAAAAGGCAGAGAAACCAGAGATCAAACTGCCAACATTTGTTGGATCATAGAGTAAGCCAGAGAATTCCAGAAAAACATCTGCTCATTGAGTACATAAAGCCTTTGACCATGTGGATCACAATGAACTGTGGAAAATTCTTAAAGAGATGAGAATACCAGGGCACCTTACCTGCCTCCTGAGAAACCTGTATGCAGATCAAAAAGCAGCCGTTGGAACTGGACATGAAAAAACCGACTGGTTCCAAATTGGGAAAAGAGTTCATCAAGGCTGTATATTGTCACCCTGTTTATTTAACTTATATGCAGAGACCATCATAGGAAATGCCAGGCTGGATGAATCACAAGCTGGAATCAAGATTGCTGTGAGAAATATCAACAACCTCAGATATGCAGATGATACCACTCTAATGGCAGAAAGCAAAGAGGAACTAAAGAGCCTCTCATTGAGGGTGAAAGAGGAGAGTGAAAAAGCTGGCTTACAGCTCAACATCTAAAACCTAAGATCATCAGCACTTCATGGCAAAGGGGACAAAGTGGAAACAGTGACAGATTTTCTTTTCTTGGACTCCCAAATCACTGCTGATGGTGACTGCAGCCATGAGATTAAAAGAGGCTTGTTCCTCTGTGACAAAACTAGACAGAGTATTAAAAAGCAGAGGCATCGCTTTGCTGACAAAGGTCCATATGGTCAAAGCTATATTTCTTCCAGTAGTCAAGTCTGGACATGAGAGTTGGGCTATAGAAGAAGCTAAAAAGAGTTGATGCTTTTGAATTGTGGTGCTTCAATGCAATTGAATTGAGAGTTCTTTGGGCAGCAAGGAGATAAAACCAATCAATCCTAAAGGAAATCAACCCTGAATAGTCATTGGAAGGACTGATGCTGAAGCTGAAGCTCCAGTACTTAGGCCACCTGATGACAAGAGCTGACTCATTGGAAAAGAGCCTGATGCTGGGAAAGATTGAAGGCAAAAGAAGAAGGGGACCACAGAGGACGAGATAGTTAGATAGCATCACCAGTTCAGTGGACATGAATTTGAGCAACCTTTGGGAGTTAGTGAAGGACAGAGGAGCCTGGCATGCTGCAGTCCATGGGGTTACAAAGAGTCAGACACAACCTAGCAACTGAACATATGTTGCTGCAATGAACATTGGGTTTTCAAGTTAGTGTTTTTGTTTCCTTCAGATAAATACTCCAAAGTGAAATTCCTAAATCATATGGCAGTTCTATTTTTAATTTGTGATGCACCTCAATACTGTTTCCATAGGGGCTGCATCAACTTACATTCCCTCTAAGTGTGCAAAAGCTTTCCTGTCTCTTCACATTCTCCTCAACTCCTGTTATTTCTTCTTTTTGATAAATGCCTTTCTAGAGGATATGAGGTCATATCTCATTGTGGTTTTGATTTGTATTTTCTGATGATTAATCGTGTTGAGCACGTTTTCACGTACCTATTGGCAAGTTGTATGTATTCTTTAAAAAAATGTCTATTCAGGTTCTCTGCCCATTTTAAAAAAATCAGACTGTTTGTTTTTTGCTACTGAGTTGGAAGAGTTCCTTGTGTATTTTGGATAATAATCCTTACCAGAGATATAATATGCAAATATTTTCTCCAATTCCATTCGCTGCTTTTTCACTTTGTTGATGGTTTCCTTAATTGGGCAGAAGCTTTTTAGCCTTATGTCATCACAACTGCTTGTTTTTACTCTTGTTCCCTTTGCTTTTGGTGTCAGATCCAAAAAATCATCACAAAGACTGGTATAAAGGATTTTATTTTCTGTTTTTTCTTGTAGAAATTTTATGGCTTCAGGACTTGTGATCAAGTCTTTAATCTATTTTGAGTTAATTTTTGTGAATGGTGTAAGACAGTGGTCCAGTTTCATTTTTTGCATGTGGCTGTCCAGTGTTCCCAATGCCATTTACTGAAAAAACTGTCCTTTTCCCAGTGTATATTCTTGGCTTCTTTGTCAAAAATTAATTGACCATAGAAATGTGAGTTTATTTATGGACTCTCTGTTCTGTTCCATTGATCTCTATGTTCATTTTTATACCATCAACATACTGTTTTGATTAATACAGCTTTGTAATATAGTTTGAAATCAGGAAGCACGACACCTCTAGCTTTATTATTCTTTCTCAAGATTGCTTTGGTATTGAGCGTCTTTTGTGGTTCCATGCAAATTTTAGGATTGTTTCTTCTGTATCTGTGAAAATTTCCATTGGAATTTTGATAAGGATTGCAGTGAATCTGTAGATGCTTTGGGTAGTATGGCCATATTAATAATATTAGATCTTCCAATCCATGAGCACAGAATATCTTTCCCTTTATTTGAGTCATCTTCAGTATCTTTCTTCAATGTGTTTATATTTTTCAGTGTGCAGGTCTTTCACCTCCTTGGTTAAATTTATTCCTAGATATTTTATTCATTTTCATGCAAATGTAAGTAGAATTTTTTTCTCAGATTCTTTTATAGCAGTTTGTTGTTAGTGTAAAGAAATGCATATGATTTTTGTATACAGATTTTTCTTCTACAACTTTACTGAGTGTATTAGTTCTCATATTTTTGCTGAAGTCTTTAGTGTTTTCTACACATAATATCATGAGGGGGTTTCTTTCTTCATGACTCTGATGGTAAAGAATCTGTCTGCAATGCAAGAGACCCGGGTTCAGTCCCTGGGTCGGGAAGATCCCCTGGAGGAAGGAATGGTAACCCACTCCAGTATTCTTGCCTGGAGAATCCCAATGGACAGAGGAGCCTGGCAGGCTGCAGTCCTTGGGGTTGTGAAGAGTCAGACATGACTGAGTGACTAACACTTTCACTTTCCAATCTGCAAATAGTGTGAGTTTTGCCTCTTCCTTTCAGATTTGCATATCTTGATTTTCTTTTTATTGCCTGATGGATCTGGATAGGACTACCAAAACTAAGTTGAATAAAAGTGGTAAGAGTAGACATTTTTGTCTTGTGTCTAATTTCAGAGGAAAAGCTTTTGGTTTTTTACAGTCAAGTATTTTGTTACCTGTGTACTTTTCATATGGCATTAATTATGTTGAGATGCAATCCTTTTATACCTACTTTGTAAAAGAGTTTTTACTGTAAGTGGATGTTGAATTTGTCAAACACTTTTTCTGTATCCTTTGAGGATATGATTTTTACCTTCATTTTGTTTATTTGGTGTATCACATTGATTAATTTGTGAATGTTGAACTATCCTTGCATCCTTGGAACAAATATCACTTGATCATGGTGTATGACTCTTGTAGTGTATTGTCAAATTCAGTTTTCTAATATTTTGTTGACGATTTTTGCACCTGTACTTATCAGAGTATTAGCTCGTAATTTTCTTTTCTCATGGTGTCCTTATCTGGCTTTGGTATCAGACTGATGTTGGCTTCATAAAATGAATTTGGAAGTGATCTTTTCTTCTGTTTTTGGAAGAGTTTGAGAAGGCTCCACCACTAAATACTGTTACATTGGGAACTGAGATTTCAGCAGTAAATTTTGAATGAAATAAATAAATGTTGGAGAAGGCGACAAATAGTTAAGCCATAGCACCTTATTCCTTCAACATTTCTCTCTCTGATTCTCTTTCTCCTTCCCTCCCCCTCCACATACACAAACACACACGCCCCGTTCAGGTACACCTTGAATGGTATGCTGGATGTTGCCTGAAACCCATAGCTGAGAGAATGTGGGATCAGATACTTCAAAAGCAGAGGCTCACTCCCTTCCTTGCCTCTCTTTGCTTATCTCTTTGTCTTTTTCATTTGAAGGCCAAAGAGGCATTAAACTATGAGACCTTTTATTGATGATGTTTTTCCTACAATTAAACCCTGTGAATTGAGAGGTGGTAAAGTCTTTGACCATGAAAATGAGCAACCTGCTCACAGAGGTCCTGCCATCCTTTTCTCAGAGGTTCTCTGCATAGAATGGGTAGGAGTTTTGAAAGGATGATCTGGAAAGAATATATAAATATTGATAGTTTATGACAGGTACTATTTACCCTTCTGTTTTTTTGAATTTCTACTTCTCTCAGCTTCAATTCTTTTATATATATTTTCAGTCTTTTGTTTATTGTTTCTGCATCTTCTCAATACAAATTGTTCTCAATAGGCATTTTTTAACTATTGCAAAAATTTCTGGCTTACTCAGTGTGTACATATATGTGTCCATATACCTTCTCAGAATTCTACTAAGTCTTTCCTGTATACTTTTCTTTTTAAGAGACTCCTAACCAACACTATGGGCTTTTCTGGTGGCTCAGACAGCAAAGAAACTGCCTGCAGTGTGGGAGACCTGGGTTTGATCCCTGGGTAGGGAGGATCCAGTGGAGAAGTGAATAGCAATCCACTCCAGCATGTTTGTTTGGAAAATCCTATGGACAGAGGAGCCTGGTGGGCTGCAGTCCATAGGGTCGCAAAGAGTTGGACAAGACTGAGCGACTAACACACACACACACACACACATAACCAACACTACATTGTGGAGCAATTTCTTCCAATTAAAAATAAATTTAGAAAAGAGAGTTTCCTTTTACAACAGTAGTCTTCACTTGCCCACTTGTCACACTGAATAATAGGTAAGAGTAGTTTATAATCTATCTAATACTTTTCCATTAAAATTGTGTACATGAGATTTTGAATATAAATTGACTCTGTGCTTCTGGACTGATTATTTTTAATATGAACTATTATCATAGACTGTTACCATTAATTTATATTTGGTTTACTATTTCACTGATTAGTATGAATTTAAAAAAAGAAATTTTATTTCACTGAATTTTGTCTATTCATTCATTTAATAAATGTTTATCAAGCCGCTATCTAGGTATTTCGAAATGGTTTTCCATAGATATTTGTTGAATGAGTGCATACAATGTGCAGGCACTGTCCTAATAGCAGAAACATGGCACATATAAGATATACAAGGTCCTTCTTCTAATGGAACTTTCATTCAGAGGGGTGTGTGTACATTCGTAGATGTCTATGTTTATATTTGCTGTGGGGTGTGAAGACTGATAAACAAGTAAATATTTAAAGTAATTTCAGCTGGTGATCAGATGCAGTGAATGTTTCATCCCAGGAGATAATGAGCCTGTGTTTTCACATGTCATTTGCACCGAACCATGGACCTTAGATAATCTTATGTGGGGACAGGAACACCCTCAGCTATTCCTGATCCACTGTTTTCCTGTTGTGTGCAGGAAGAAGACCCAAGAGCTGTCCAACTGCTGCACCCTGCACAGGTACTTCGGCCCTGCCCCATCCCCTGTGGCTCCCAGGGGCTCCTTCCCCCCACCAGGGGAGTCACAGGAGGGGCTGCTGCCTTTCCAGACAGAGAGAAGCTCCGGCTCAGGGGAGGAGACAGCAAGTGCTCAGGGCGGGTGGAGGTGTGGCACAGCGGCTCCTGGGGCACCGTGTGCGATGACTCCTGGAGCCTGGCAGAGGCTGAGGTGGTGTGTCAGCAGCTGGGCTGTGGCCAGGCCCTAGAAGCCGTGCAGTCTGCAGCATTTGGCCCTGGAAATGGGAGCATCTGGCTAGACGAGGTGCGGTGTGGGGGCCGGGAGTCTTCCCTGTGGGACTGTGCTGCGGAGCCCTGGGGGCAGAGTGACTGCAAGCACGAGGAGGATGCTGGTGTGAGGTGCTCTGGTGAGTGAGGGACTCGGGGTCCACCCTGGGTGAGCTGGGGCACTGCGGGGGCACTGGGCTGGGCCAGGCGTGGTGGGGAGTTTGTATTTAGACAGTGTGCAGGTCCTGGGGCTCTGATCTAGGACAGGGGAGCTGGGAGGACGAGACACTGGTGTTGTGGAGACTGAGGTCTGATTTCAGGCTCAGGAGGGAAAAATGGGTTTGCCCTGCTTTCTGGCCAATTCTTCTTCCCCACACTACTGTTTTTATCTTTAGGTGTAAGGACAACAGTGCCCACGACTACAGCAGGTACTGTGATCCATCCACAGGCAGGAGAGAATACTCAAATACTGGGGATCTGTTCTGTGGGCCCTCTGACAACTCAGAAGAGGAAAGAGTCTGAGGAGCCGTGGCTGTTGGGGAGGAGCCAGGGCATTATACTGGGGAAATCCCCTGCCTTGATGTCCAGGGTCAAATATTCTCATGCCCGGGGTCCAAGGAAGTCTGGTTTCCATGTTGTAGAATCTAAGAATCTCCCACCTGCCTTGAGTGTTGCTCCTCATCACAGAGGTGCAGGTCCCTGGACTGTTTGATGCTCTGTCTCCTGAAGCCCAAGGAGAAGGGATGAGCTGGGTCCTCAGAGGCTGTCTCGGCAGGGCAGCTCCCTGACAATCCCCATCTCTGCCTCGGGGCCACACTGGCTAGGGTGGAGTTGACTTGTCTCAGGACGAGACCTAGGGGAACCCTGACACTGTCTGAGGCTGAGACACCATTGTCCGGAGCTCCTGAACATGTTGATACAGAGATATCTCTGTGCCCAAGACTATCTCCAGCCCTTTTTCCTGTTCTCCTTAGGGACCAGAACAACCTCAAATTCTCTCCCTGGCATCTTCTCCCTGCCTGGGATCCTCTGCCTTATCCTGGGGGCCCTTCTGTTCCTGGTCCTCGTCATCCTGATGACTCAGCTGCTCAGATGGAGAGCAGAGCGCAGAGGTGGGCTGCAGGGGGAACTGGGGACCAGGGAGAGTGTGTGGAGGCAGGAGATGGGGCAGGTATGAAGAGGGGAACCTGGGCCAAGTACTGTTCTGAGTTGCAGACTCCATGTGCTCCGTGCTGAGCTCTAAGGGCTGAGTAGAAAGAGGTTCTTAGGACTGGGGTGTGAACTCTCATAAGTCATGGCCTGTCCTGTGAGACCAGACAGAGTTGGTGCTGAGCTGTAATCAGGGTCAGACGAGGGGAGAAGGTGCTGACATGATGCATAGGGTAGGAGATGATGCTGAGGTCCTGGCAGTCCCCATGTGAGCACCAGGGAGATGAAGGTGGGCTGGCTGGATCAGGGTATCTGGGAAAGCTTCTCTGACCTGCTGGGGGATCTCTCAGCCTTATCCAGCTATGAAGATGCTCTTGCTGAAGCTGTGTATGAGGAGCTCGATTACCTTCTGACCCAGAAGGAAGGTCTGGGCAGCCCAGGTGAGTGTCCTGTCTGCCCTCCTGGGATCTCTGGTTGTCACCACCCACTGGCTGTGCATATCTTCTCAGCATCTGCAGACCCCATGTGTGCCCCAGGCTCACAGAGATGGCTCCTCCAAAGAGGCAGGATGGCCTCTCAGAGCCCCGTGACCTCCCAGCCTGTCTACACTGCAGAAGCCAGGCCTGTCCCTTCTCAGCCTTAACACATGTCCCGTGGGTGTGGGGAGGAAAAATTCTGTGTGTTGTGTGATGTTTGTCTCCACATGAGGCTTCCCGTCAGATTTCTCACTGACTAAACTGCCGTATTACACCAGAGATGGTGAGGACAACAGTGACTACAGATCCAGTCCAGGAAATAGAGGTGGACCTGCCTCGGCTGGGTCTGGGGAGGACAGTTTCCCTCATAGAGAGGAGATTTAAGGAGAATGGTTTTCCTTTGATGGACCAGAGGCATCCCTTGTGTCCAGATGGGGTTCGTCCTTCTCCTTCTCTGGCTGTTCTGTGATGTCTCATGTCGGGGCTGGTCTCTCTGTGTCCAGAATCACCACAGGCACACAATGTTTTAAAAAAATAACATCCATAAAGCACAATTTTTCAAAGTACTTTAGCAATGCTCAGTGGTGGAAGAGTTGCTTTGAGATATGTAGTTTGCACTAGAAAATATTGAGATATGTAAAATCATGTTTTGGCTTACGGATACATCAAAATGAAACATGGTCTTAGAGAAAAAAGTCTTTTGAAACAAGGAGTGACTGGTGCCTCTATTCAGAAACTCAGAAACTCTGGGTCAGAAGGTATCTTAGGTATTCCCCAGACCATCTCACTTACTGTGGTTTCATCCACTCCCTTGTCTGTTCTTGGAACCCCCAGATCAGAGGACTGATGTCCCTGCTGAAAATTACGATGATGCTGAAGAAGTACCAGTGCCTAGAACTCCTTCTGCCTCTCAGGGGAATGAGGAGGAAGTGCCCCCAGAGAAGGAGGATGGGGTGAGGTCCTCTCAGACAGGTGAGTGGGGTCAGTTGATCTCTTGCAATCTTTCTATCTAAAAAGAGTGAATTTGTGCTCCTCAATGCCCAGCCTCTCTAGAGATCCAAAATATAAGTAATCTCATATATTTGGTAGCATCATCTTGACCATATGCCATATTTAATGCTATCAGACTCCTTGCAAGGAGTGAGGAATCACTCTGCTTTTGTCATTTATGTCTCCATAATGTGACATAAACTTATCACTTTGTGATATACTTGCATGAAGATTTATAGATTACGGAATTTCCTGGTGGTCCAGAGGTTAGGATTCTGCACTTTCACTGCTAGGGCCTAGGTTCAACCCTGGTCAAGGAACTAAGATCCGACAAGCATGTGTCATGGCCGAAAGAGAAACTTATTGATTAATTGAGCATACCCCACTCCAGTACTCTTGCCTGGAAAATCCCATGGATGTAGGAGACTGGTAGGCTGCAGTCCATGGGGTTGCTAAGAGTCAGATATGACTTAGTGACTTTACTTTCACTTTTCACTTTGATGCATTGGAGAAGGAAATGGCAACCCACTCCAGTGTTCTTGCCTGGAGAATCCCAGGGACTGGGGAGCCTGGTGGGCTGTCGTCGATGGGGTCACACAGAGTTGGACACGAGTGAAGTGACTTAGCAGTAGCAGCAATAAAAGAAAGCTAAGCGCTGAAGAATTGATGCTTTTGAACTGTAGTGTTGGAGAAGACTCTTCAGAGACCCTTGGATGGCAAGGAGATCAACCCAGACAATTTAAAGGAATTCAATCTTGAATATTCATTGGTAGGACTGAGCCGAAGTAGAAGCTCCAATACCTTGGCCACCTGATGCGAAGAACTGACTCTTTTGAAAAGACCCTGATGCTGGGAAAGATTGAAGGCAGGAGGAGAGGGAGATGACAGAGGATGAAGTGGTTGGATGGCATCACCGACTCGATGGATATGAGTTTGAGCAAGCTCTGGGTGTTGGTGATAGACAGGGAAGCCTGGCATGCTGCAGTCCATGGGATCACAGAGAGTCAGGCATGAGTGAGTGACGGATCTGAACTAAACCAAATTCAAAGATGGAACAAGTGTTTTAATAATATCTTTTCACTGTCACATACATGAAGGCTAACCATTCAGTATCACAGTAATCCAGGTCTATGCCGAATCAGTAATGCTGAAGAAGCTGAAGTTGCCATTCTATGAAGACCTACATGACCTTTTAGAACTATCACCTAAAAAAGATGTCCTTTTGATTATAAGGGACTGGAATGCAAAAGTAGGAAGTCAAGAGATACCTGGAGTAACAGCCAAATTTGGCCTTGGAGTACAAAATGAGGCAAGGCAAAGGCTAATAGAGTTTTGCCAAGAGAATGAACCGGTCATAAAAAACACCCTCTTCCAACAACACAAGAGAGAACTCTACACATGGACATCATCAGATGGTCAGTACTGAAATCAGGTTAATTATATTCTTTGCAGTCAAAGATGGAGATGCTCTGTACTGTCAGCAAAATAAGACCGGGAGCTGACTGTGGCTCAGATCATGAACTCCTTATTGCCAAATTCAGACTTAAATTGAAGAAAGTAGAGAAACCCACTAGACTATTCAGGTATGACCTAAATCAAATTCCTTATGATTACACAGTAGAAGTGACAAATAGATTCAGGGGATTATGTCTGATAGGCAGAGTGCCTGATGAATTATGGATGGAAGTTTGTGACATTGTACAGGAGGCAGGGATCAAGACCATCCAAAGAAAAAGAAATGTAAAAAGGCAAAATGGTTGTCTGAGGAGGCCTTACAAATAGCTGAAAAAAGATGACAAGTGAAACCAAAGGAGAAAAGGAAAGATATCTCCATTTGATTCCAAAGAATAGCAAGGAGAGATAAGAAAGCCTTCCTCACTGATCAATGCAAAGAAACATAGGAAAACAATGGAATGGGAAAGACTAGAGATCTGGTCAAGAAAATTAAAGATACAAAGGGAATATTTCATGCAAAGATGGGTACAATAAAGGACAGAAATGTTATGGACCTAACAGAAGCAGAAGATATTAAGAAGAGGCGGCAAGAACACACAGAAGAACTATACAAAAAAAACCTTATGACCCAGATAATCACAATGGTGTGATCACTCACCTAGAGCCAGATATCCTGGAATGTGAAGTCAAGTGGGCCTTAGGAAGCATCACTCTGAACAAAGCTAATGGAGGTGATGGAACACCAGTTGAGCTCTTTCAAATCCTAAAAGATGATGCTGTGAGAGTGCTGCACTCAATATGCCAGTAAATTTGGAAAACTTAGCAGTGGCCACAGGACTGGAAAAGGTTGGTTTTCATTCCAATCCCAAACAAAGGCAATGCCAAAGAATGTTCAAACTACCACACAATTGCACTCATCTCACACGCTAGGAAAGTAATGCTCAAAATTCTCCAAGCCAGGCTTCAACAGGACATGAACCATGAAATTCTAGATGTTCAAGCTGGACTTAGAAAAGGCAGAGGAACCGGAGATCAAATTGCCAAAATTCGCTGGATCATCGAAAAAGCAAGAGAGTTCCAGAGAAACATCTATTTCTGCCTTATTAACTATGCCAAAGCCTTTGACTGTGTGTATCATAATAAACTGATATTTCAGTAGCTGCGAGAAGACACTTATTCTCTAGAAAAGAGTATTTCTCCATCTGAGGGCCTGTGTAGTTTCTGGGGAGGAGATATCTGTGGCTGCACCTGTGATACTATTTGTGGACATTTGGGAACAGGAGTCAAGTCAACTAAGAGCAGACTTGGGTTGTGAGTGAGGAATTCAGATTTTTCCTGTCTCCAGTCTCCCTCTAATTGTGAATTTGCATCTATCACCTGTGAAAGGAGAACATTTAAATTCCTTTTTATGATTCTTATCATTGCTGGGCATCTCCTTGGTATTGTGTTGCCTGGAAGCAGGTCTCCCAGAGCTCCTGAGCACAGGTCTCCTGTGATGCAGGATTTCCCCATGCACTGAAGCCCAGGAGACCACATGCACTGGATCTGAGAGGACAGCTGGGATCCATCCTCACTGGAACTCATGTGAAATAGCCTGAGCCTCCCTCCCCACACCTGGGTCCCAGGGATGCTTTGTCATAAGCACTTGCTTGACTCCCTTCCACCAGAGGGTTCTGTCCCATCCTCATGTCTCAGTTCTAATCAAACTTCTCTTTTCTACTTCAGGCTCTTATTTGAACTTCTCCAGAGAGGCAGCTGATCCTGGGGAAGGAGAAGAGAGCCTCTGGCTTTTCCAGGGGAAGAACGAGGATGCTGGGTACGATGATGTTGAACTCAGTGCCCTGGGAACATCCCCAGTGACTTTCTGTGATGCTGTATTAACTAGGAGATGAAGCCTCAGATATTCTAATTGCCTGTATTTCAATAGAGTAGTGCTGACCTGTAATTGTGCCATATGAAAATTGCTCAAAATGAAATATTCTAAATAAATTAACTTTTTGCTGTGCTGTTAACTTAGCAAGCTCCATGTCAAACGCTTTTAGAGGATTGGTCCTCAAATGCCATCTTTCTCGAAGGAAATGCAAGTGAGTGAGCTGACCTGCTTTCTCATCTGTCTTAGAGGCTAATGAGAGCATGCTCACAAGTGCTCCAGGTCACTCTTATTTCGAAAAGGATGTAAACTTGGTCTACATTCTTACACTCCTTCCTAACAAGATGAACTCATGGGGAAAAAAAAAAACAAAAAACAGTTCTAAACACCTCTGAGATGTCACATCACCAGTTTGTAACTTGTTCTTGGACACCAACCTGGGTGTGAGTTTCAAAGTGGAAGGTTGGCTGGTGGAAGAGAATGGATACAGCTTTCCTTATCCTGCCTCAATATTCACAGGCCAATTAAAAATCTAACTGAACATAACTACCTCTTCCTTTTTCATCTCTCATTTATTCCTTTAGTGGATACAGACACCTCTTTGCTCATATCCCATGTCTGTTTGATTATCCAATCCTTATAAATCCATTCTTTCTTCTCCATCTCTTCTTACTATTTGTTTAGGATGCTGCTATTTCTTCTCTCTTCAAGGATCTCTCCTTCTAAGTGAATTATATCAGTTCATATATGTCTTCAAGTTGATGGAAGGCAAATTGGTGCTCACCCACACCCTGTATTCAGATGGGACAAGAGGGCAAGAAAGTGGAGACCTAGGCAGAGGGGATCCAGAAAAATGGATGTATATAGAAAGATCAGGAACATTTGGCTATTTATATTTCAGAGATATGGATGGAGGCATCTGACATGACTGATCTCTTAGAGGAAAAATTTCAGACCAAGGGGATTCTTTGAAAACATCTGTGTTTCAGATGTTTCAAGATTGCCTAAGCAGTGTCAGACTTTATTTTTTTTTGGCTCCAAAATCACTGCAGATGGTGATTACAGCCATGAAATTAAAAGATGCTTATTCCTTGGAAGGAAGGTTATGGCCAAACTAGATAGCATATTCAAAAGCAGAGATATTACTTTGCCAACAAAGGTCTGTCTAGTCAAGGCCAAGGTTTTTCCAGTGGTCATGTATGGATGTGAGAGTTGGACTGTGAAGAAAGCTGAGTGCTGAAGAATTGATGCTTTTGAACTGTGGTGTTGGAGAAGACTCTTGAGAGTCCCTTGGACTGCAAGGAGATTCAGCTAGTCCCCCCTAAAGGAGATCAGTCCTGGGTGTTCATTGGAGGGACTGATGCTGAAGCTGAAACTCCAATATTTTGGCCACTTCACGTGAAGATTTGACTCATTGGAAAAGTCCCTGATGCTGGGAATGATTGGGGGCAGGAGGAGAAGGGGACAAAAGAGGATGAGATGGCTTGATGACATCACCGACTCGATGGACATGAGTTTGGGTGAACAGTGGGAGTTGGTGATGGAAAGGGAGGCCTGGCGTGCTGTGATTCATGGGGTCACAAAGAGTGGGACACGACTGAGTGACTGAACTGAACTGAACTGAAAATGTCATTGTGATCCTGCTGTGACTCCTCAGTGTAGAGAGAGATGGCATGAAGAAGTGACAAAGTAAAGATTACGTTTACACAACACTACTCCTGCAACACCCCCTGCTCCCCACCCCCACCCCTGGCCAATTCCATTGTGGCCATGTGGAGAAGCTGCTGAACTAATATAAAACCTGAGACTGCTGGCCTGGTTGTGAGCTGGACCCACCCAGTTACTTGGTTGATGACTCTGGATGGTTTCTAGGACTCCAACCTACACTCATGCTTGCAGTCTTCATAGTTCTAGGCTATGCTTGGGGATGGGAAGATGCCCAGGGCTTCTTCCAGGGCAGCTCACATGGCTATTCACTTGGGAAGTGATGAAATAGATGACATATGATGAAATAAGGCACACACACGAAGAAGCTCAGTGAACTCCAAGAAAACACAGATAAACAATGAAATTCAGGAAGACTATATATGAAGAAAATAAGATTTAAAAAAATTTCTCATCATCATTATTACTGTTTTCAATTTTTGGTTGCATGAGTCTTTGTTGCTGCACATGGGCTTTCTCCAAATGCAGTAAGCAGGCACTACTCTTCTTTGTGGGCAGCAGGTTCTCTATGCGTGGGCTTCTCTTGTTGTGAACAGGTTCTAGGCACCCAGGCTTCAGGGGTTGCAGCATCACCTCCTTTTGTGATTTTCGGATCCTAGAGCTCAGGCTCAGTAATTATTGAGCTAGGGCTCAGTAATTTTTGAGCTAAGGTGTTACTTCACAGAATAAATTCAGATTTTTTAACAGAGATAGAAATCATAAAAAAGGAAGTAAACAGGGAGTTTGCTGATGGTTTAGTGGTTAGGATTAGATGCATTCACTGCTGTTGTTTGGATTCAGTCCCAGTAGGGGAACTGAGATCCCTCAAGCTTTGCATTGAGGCAGAGAGAATAACAGAAGGAACAAAACAGAAAAATGAACCAAACAGAGATTCAGTTGCTTAAGATTCAGTTCAGTTCAGTGGTTCAGTCGTGTCCGACTCTTTGTGACCACATGGACCGCAGCACGCCAGGCTTCCCTCTCCATCACCAACTCCTAGAGCTTGCCCAAACTCATGTTCATTGAGTCGATGATGCCATCATCCAACTGTTTCATCCCCTGTCGTCCCCTTCTCCTCCTGCCCTCAATCTTTCCAAGCATTAGGGTCTTTCCTAATGAGTCAGTTCTTCACATCAGGTTGTCAAAATATTGGAGTTTCAGCTTCAGCATCAGTCCTTCCAATGAATATTGAGGACTGATTTCCTTTAGGATGGACTTGTTGGATCAGTTGCTTAAGACTACAATGAATGGAATGCAACAAAATGAAAAATGCTACCTAGAGCATCAACAACAGCAAAAGACTGTAACTTAGAAGGCGGGACCATGGAGATTACCCAGCCAGGGAACAAAGAAAAAGAGGAATGAAAAAGTGTGAAAGAACCTGTGTGAACTCTAGGGTAACATTCACAGAACAACCTGCACATTATTGGAGTCCCAGAAGGAGAAGAGAGGGAGAGAGGGACACAGATTGTACTTAAAGAAATAATACCAGATAAGTCCCAAATCTGATGAGATTTAGACATCCAAGTTCATGTAGCTAATAGGTCACTCCTCAGAGTTCATTCAAAATGATCATCCCCAAGAAACATTGCTTGTAATCAAGAAGAAGAGAGAATTTTATAAGCAGCAAGAGAAAAGTAAATGCTCACAAAAAAGAAATTAAAAATATCAGGAGAGAGAAGATAATATATTCAAACTTATGCAAAAAAAAAAAAAAAAAAAAAAGCCTACCACCCAAGAATACTTTTCTCAGGAAGGTTGTTTTTCATAAATGAAGACGATATAAAGACTTTCCCAAACGAACAACAGTTGAGGGGATTCAACAACATTAGGCTTGTCTTACAAGATTGCTGACGGGAGTTCCTCAAACTAAATGAAGGATGTTAATTTTTATATGAAAGAAGTGAAAATATACAACAGACTTTTAAATACTGAATCCAATTCAGCATACTCTGACACTGTAATATGGTAGTGTGCTAATCAGGTAGGTTTAGTCTAAAGAAAGTATTAAAATAGCTATAGAGAAAAATATTTTTTTAGTGGATATACAATATAGAGAGTGGTAAATTGTGACATCCAAAACAAAATGCGTAGAAGGGGATAAAAAGGTAGAACTTTTGCATGTCATTGGAATTAATTTGTTATCAGTACAGTATTTACTGTTGTCCCACTAAGAGGTTTTATGTGAGCCATGTGGTAACAAAAATGTAAAAACCTACAGTAGATTCACAAAAAGTGACAAGAAGGGACTCAAAGAGCAACAGTATCCAAAATTATCAATTCACAGTTCTAACTGTTGTGCAGAACAGTTGAGTTGTCCTGGTCTCCACATCATCTTTCAAGATCAGCCAAAGAGGACTCTCCTTCGAGAAGTGAAAGACTAATTAAGCTGTCTGTTATTTTAAGCCAAAGAAGTCTTTGGGCACCTCATCTGTTTCCGTATGTCATATCGATGGTGCAGCTGTACTTTTTTAATTGCAAATTTTCTTCCTGTGATATTGCTGTGTGGTTTTAATGAAATAACTGCCAATGATAAATCATATGAATATCCTGTCTCCTCAGTTGGGTTTGATTAAGACTTATTAAGAAGCCACATGTAGGTACTTTGTGGTTTGTCTTGTGTATCCTTAGAGATAGAAATTTGCAGCGTTCGTTGTGACATATTTGTTGGTGATAGCTGCTTATTTTTGAAAATGAAATTTTGCCTTGGTAATTGTCAGAAACATTTGCCTTAAAAAAATATTATCTAAATGATGTTCTCAGAAACATTTCTTTATACTTAAGACAATTTATCTTCAATATTTAGTACAGTGTCATTCAGCCATTCAATAAATATTAGTTGAGCATCTGTAAAGTTATAGAGAGGGGAAATATAGAGCTTATACACAGGCACAGGCCTCACTCCAATCCTGGGCCCTGGCAAGGCCTCAGAAAATGCCTGCAGACTGCAGGAGCCTTGGTTAGCATGCCCAGATTGGGAAGCATTCGATGACAAGGAAAAGAGGTTTGTTCACAGAGTCTTTGATGTTAAAGGAGGAACACATTGCTGTATTTTCCAGTGTTCTGAGGCTGGTCTGTGGGCAGGACTCAGCTGCACCAAAGCTCCATGTGCAATAGAGCCTCAGTTCATAGACTTTGAATGTGAGCAATCACTCAGGCTTTGAACTCTGAGTGCCACCCCAGAGGCACTAACCTTAGGTTGCAGTGGTTTAAGAATCACCACCCACAAGAACTCAATAGCTCTGCAGTTGGTAATTACATCAGCTCTGAGCAGAGGTGGGTTAATCATAAAGTTAATGAAGTGTGTTCTTCAGAGCCTCTCCTTGCACCAGCCCCTTCCAAATCCCGAGGGGGGCCCTAGGGCTGCGGTTGAAGCAGAGAGGACTCTATGATCCTTGCCCCCTCACCGTGTCTTCTGCCTGCCTTTTGCCTGTGGAAAACTTTAGTCAAAGAATACGTTTAATTGGAGAAGCGAGAAACGTGGAAACAAAGGAAAACAGTCAGAGGAGACTAAATAATAATAATGTAGTCATTAAGCACAGTCAAGGACCTTTAGTTCTTTCTCAAGGGTTATAGATGATATTCTGAGCCGTGTCCTGTGAGCTGTCTTATAGACACAAAACACCAGGCGGAGCAGTGAACTACATGATGACCACACTGTATCCAGGACTTGAGCATCCACAATTCTGAGAACTGACCACAAAGACATGGGAACAAGTACACCCAGGCACTAAAGATCAACTCTACCTAAAACAACCAGTGGATGTTTTGGATGGCATCACCAGCTTGATGGACATGAGTTTGAGCAAGTTCCAGGAGTTGGTGATGGACAGGGAAGCCCGGTGTGCTGTAGTCCACTGGGTAACATAGAGTTGGACACTACTGAGCGACTGAACTGAATTGAAAGTAACCAAGATGACACTAGTCAGACCACTCATGACCAATTTGAAGATGACTCTACTATTTCTGCATGTAACCCCCCTCCCACTTTGTCTATAAAACTCTCACCGCCTGCTTGTCATGGGGGTGAACATTGGCCTTTGAACAGATGGCTGCCACTGCTCCTGCCAGTTGCTGGCATGTGAAATAAAGCAAACTTTCTTTTCCACCAACCTGCCCTGTATACTGGCTTTTAAGCAGTGAGCAGCCAGACCTCACACACATACTTTCGGTAACATGGTCACAAGAAGATAGGCTTTGAATGTGCCATTTTCTTCAGTTGAGGGGGAAAAAAATTCAGCAAGATTATTTCTTACCCAAAGGTGAAGAAATTAATTAACTACATGGAGCACTCCATCCAGAAATCAGATTTGTTCAGGAAATCAAGAAGAAACTAAAGAGGTTTAGAAAGTACATGCTGCCTTTTCATTAGTACAGGATTGGTGGAAAGTAAAAATATGATGAACTGACTAACTCAGAGCAAAGGAGAGCTGTTTAAGGATGAAGGTCAAGATGCTAAGAGACAAATTTGGGAAACTGAGCCTGACTGTCAGCACAGAGTGATGTAAAGGGAACAGGAGATGCACCAGGGGTGGGTGCTTTTAAACAGGACTTAGATCTAGTTGTTGGTCAATCAGAAATGGTGACTGAGAACCAACCAGGCCCAACAGAGGATGCAAGCTGACCACCTGAGGGAGTAGCTTGTGATGAAGACACAGAAGGAAGAGGAGATCCAGGAAAGTACCTGATTCATGTGACAGATTTTTTTTTCAAGTCTTGTTTCCCCTTTGGATCTGTCAGAATAGACTCTGTTCTGCTACTGGAACAACTGACCCCCAAATCTCAGAGGCAACACATACATGCATACATACATTCATTACCAACCTACACATGTACCATGGTCAGTGAGGCACCATCAGCTCACATGTGCACCATTTGGAATACACAACTTCTGGGGCAGGAAAGAGAGAGACTAGAGAGTCACATGGGGTTTTCATGTCTCCACTTGGAAGAGACACATGTGACACTACCCATGCTTCATTGTCCAGAATGAGTCACTGGGAGCTAGAAAAACAGCTATTTGATAAGTATTATTGTCGATGCCACATCCTTAATAGCAATGCTGTCAGTTTTTTCTTCCCTTGGTAAAGTTTCTGAGCTACAGCCTTGTGCAGAAATTACATGTGATTGGACCCTCCCCAGAGTGAGATTTGAAGAAGGCATTTTCTATCTGGTTCCTTTGTCTGGTGTGTCTCTGACTCCTTACTCCACTTCAGTCTGTGCCGAGTGGGATTAGTCAGATTTGTGTCTCCCCTATCCCTTTCCCGCTCAGTATCATTAACTCTGGGTGATTTTCAGCATTTGTTCATGCATTCATTTCTTTATTTATCCACTATTTGTTAAGCTTTTTCTATGTGTCTTTACTTGACTTTAAAGAGATATTGAAGAGTAAGACACAATACTTGCTTTCAAGAAGCCCCCACTTTTAAGACAGTGGGCAAGATTTTATAGATTAAATAGACACAGTAGTAATTTTGAGCTGGAGAAATTAAAAAGAGTTCACAGAGGCGATAACTCTGTGCATTTAAAAACGAGAAGATTTATGAGTTTTCTTTCTGTAGTGGGCTTAAAAATGTGTCCCCTAGAATTCAAATATACATAAATGTAATATACTCTTTTTATCACTGATTTCATCTTGTGCACTAGCAAGGGATGTCTGTGTGGACTGAAAGTTCCATAACATTAGCACAGACTCTCCTATTTAAAATTTGTCCCTCAACTTAGCTCGGGTTCATTGTATAATTGTTTTGTCATTTCTAGTTCAAGCTCCCTGCTCAGACTGATTTTTCTATATTTAAGGAGGCACCTTCTTGTCTCTCCTCCCACAGATGGTGTCTGGGGAGGGAGGGCTTCTTTGTTTCCAACAGCAGTGGGGAAGGGTCCTTGGTCTGCATGCTCTCCACTTAGAATCTGCTTGTCTTTGATTTCTTAGCTTTGATCTGCTCTTGTCTCTGGGTATCTGATGTTGCACTATGGAGGAGTGAATGAGGCCAATTCAGTGCCACACTCTTTGTTTGATGGGTACAGACTATAAAGGGCTGAACAGAGGTGATGGGCTGGACAACACCAGCTCATAACCTTGCTTTCCTTCATGCCCTGGTGATGAAGTGGTCTTTGGTAAATGAGTCTTTACGAACCTTGGTCCCATCCATGCAAAGAACACAGGTGGTGGGGCAGGTCTCCAACGCTTTGGTATAACAACTCAGTTAATAATTTTCCGTTAGAGTTGTATGCCTCTTTATATTTTGTATTTTAGTCACTCTGATTGGTCCTGAGGAAATTTTCCTCAAGCAAGAAGGTTTAATTATTAACTTTCCTAGCAAAGAGATTACTGAACCTCTGAAACCACCATATTCTCATGGTGATTTGGGGATAATAATGCTACATGTTGTATTTCTTTACAATCCATAAGGACAAATAGTTAGCCTAAGTCAAAGAACAAGATTTTTTCTGCTCTTTGCTTCTGCACTTCTAATTCAACACGGAAGCTGTTCACATTTTTTATAACAAAATTGCTTCCTGTTACAGTTGTGTGTGGTTTGAATTGAAAAAGTGCCAAATGATAAATACGTAAACATCCTGACCATTTGGCCATATCTGATTAAGACCAGAACAGGAGGCTTCATGGTCTTCACCTGTCAGTGCACTGTGGCTTGTCTTTTTTAATCTTCAGATATACAAAGAAATTTGCAGCATTTACACGTGTTTAGAACTGGCTGTCTCAGCACTGCTCTTGTACTGGGGCTAGGCTGTTTCTGCTGCTGCTGCTGCTAAGTCGCTTTAGTCATATCCGACTCTGTGCGACCCCATAGATGGAAGCCCACCAGACTCCCCCGTCCCTGGGATTCTCCAGGCAAGAACACTGGAGTGGGTTGCCATTTCCTTCCCCAATGCATGAAAGTGAAAAGTGAAAGGGAAGTCGCTCAGTCGTGTCCGACTCTTCGAGACCCCATGGACTGCAGCTTACCAGGCTCCTCCGTCCATGGAATTTTCCAGGCAAGAGTACTGGAGTGGGGTGCCATTGCCTTCTCCGAGGTTGTTTCTAGTTATTGTAATTTACTGCACTCATTGCAGAAAGGTGTTGAAGTGAACCATATATAGCTCATACCATTGAAATATCATTAAAACAAATGATGCAGCTTGCATTGTGCTGTTACATCCTCACAAGTTAAATTATTTCTCAAAAGATTTCTTTTTGATTGAAATGATTTGTATAAAATATCAGGCTGACATTCATTCATTCAGGTACCCAAAAGACATCATTTAGGATTTTTAATTAGCCAGGCATTGGGGATATGAAGGGGAATTAGATGCAAAATGTTTTGCCAAGTACATTCGAGTTTATAAAGTAAAATGATTAAGTAAACAACTTAATTCACAAAAGCTCTCCGATGGTAAGATTGAGGTTCTTGACCAGTTGCATGGGGCACAGAGAGAAGGGGTGATTTGTGGAAGACTCACAATTCTGATTGTCACCAATCACCATCACAGCCTATAGTTCCTGAGAGAATTCCAAGAGCCACAGCCAAGGCTCCAGGTAACAGAATTGAATTCCTGTTCTAGAGTCCTGGGATTCCTGCGACGAGATGGTGGGAGATGCCCTAACTCTGCTTCTTTATGACTACTGTGTGTGTGTGTGTGTGTGTGTGTGTGTGTGTGTGTGTGTGTGTGTGTGTGTTAGTCACTCAGTAATGACTAACTGTTTTCGACTCAATGGACGGTAGCCCTTCCAGGCTCCTCTGCCTATGGGATTTCCCAGGCAAGAATATTGAAGTGGGTTGCCATTTCCTTCTCCAGAGGATCTTCCTGACCCAGGGATCGAACTAAGATCTGTATTGCAGGCAGATTCTTTACCATCTGAGTCATCAGGAAGGCAAGATAACAGTAGTACATAATACTGCTACTATGTACTACTGTTATTGTCTGGAAAATTCCATGGACAGAGGAAGCTGGTGGGCTACAGTCCATGGGGTTGCAGAGTCGGCCATGACTGAGCAAATCAGCATCAGCGCATGTACTACTGTGAACTAGTGTTGTAATATCACATGCTAATGCCAACTCACCTAATCCTCACCAAAACTCAGTAATCTAGGCATGATCACAACCCTCCTTTTACTAATCAGAGAGTGTAAGAACCCTGTTCAAGGTCCACACATGGCATGCAGCTAAACTGTGAGTCAAGACCAGGCAGTCTGGCTCCCCAGTCTGTTCTCCTCACCCCTGCCTTCCACTCTCTCAAGTTCACTGTGGACACAGCTGGGTTAGTGTCCTCTCTAAAACTTTCCTTCTCAAATCTTTTTTTTTTTATTTTATTTTTAAACTTTACATAATTGTATTAGTTTTGCCAAATATCAAAATGAGAATGAGATTGGACACTGAGATTTTCTTATGTGTCACAGAAGAAGTAACTTCTTCTAAGGGTGAGTTGGTCCATGTTGACCCTGCACCCCCAGCTCTGGGGTAGAGGGTGCTGCCTGGGAACAGCCTGCCAGCCCTGAGTTAGCCCCTCCTTTCCAGCCCCTCCTTCCCTACAACAGAGTCTGGAACCCTCAACAGTGTCTTACCTGTGAGATCTCAATCCCAAGGTGAGTGAGACCGTGTGTACCTTGTTCACTAAATGCATCTGTGTGTCATCCCGTGGGAGGGATACTCAACCCCAGAAAGCACGTCCTGTGTTCTAGGTGGCTGTCCCGTGGTTTCTGGTGATGCTGTGGAGTCCATAACTGGGTAAGGAATGATGACTTTGGGCCCAGAGGGAGTAGAGCATCAATTCTAAGTAACTGAGCAGATCTTGGTCCTTCTCCAGCCCCTGACTTTAAATTTTGGTTTTGATATTTATAATCAGTTTTTATCATTGATGTGTTAAAGGTCCAGATATAGGAGATGGGGCTCAGGTACAGTCACTGGGCTTGAGAGTGAGAGGACCAGATGACAAGGAAGTGAATCTTGTATAAATAATGGGTAAATATTAACATACTTAGAGGGAGGAAAGCTTGTGTTTAATTATCTTTTCTCCTGAGTCTCAAGAAGAAAGGATGGGTATTACAGGACAGAGAAGCTGTGTCTGCGGACCAGGATGAGGGTCCTTCTGGTGTGGGATGTGGCAGGGCTGTTAAATGGCCAGCAGCTGCCCTGGGTGTTGGCCAGGCTGAGACATTAAGGTGGGCATGTGTGTGTGGCTCATGAAGCTGTCTCTGAGCTCTGGTGGGGACCCTGGGGCCTGTGTGTCACACATGCTTCCTTCCACGTCTGTGCTGAAAAGGAAGAGTCAGGATGAGGGGGCCTCAGTCTGGGGTTGTTTGGACCACAGGGCTGCATCATGGGAATCTTGAGCCTGAGGGGGCATGAGGAAAGGGGGCAGCACATTAGTGACCTTGAATTTTGATGAGGGAGCTCTCTCTTGCATCTCTTATGGTCCTTCTCTGTTCTATACTCATCCCAGGATTACTTTCTGGGAAGCATCTGAGAGCTTCTCTGATCAGTGGAAACAAAACAAGGCATCAGTGGCTATACTGGACATCAGTCCCTTCTGCTTGTATCTGTCCCATCAACCCACCTGGGATTCCATTCTTGTTGCCACCTTTTTTCTTAAATGCAAAACTGAGGAGGTGGGGTCAACTGATGGTTCCAGGAAGCAAGAACCCCTTCTATTCTCTGCTTCACTTGCCCCTTCTTTCCCCATCACATGCAGCTATCATGTATAAGAAGACTTTCTATTTCCCCTTCTGTCTGGAGCTGTTGCCTTAAATTACATTTTGCATCGTTGTAGTTATGGTTTATAATACAAATGTATTCTGAATCTTATCAAACCATACTCTCAGCTTATGAGGGGGATAAATGTGAAGTTTAGAAAACTTTAGTCTTTATAAACTATAATTTTCTTGTTGTTTAGTTCCTTAGTTGTGTCTGACTCTCTTCAATTCGATGGACTGCATTGGACATGAAAGGACCACCAGACCCTTCTGTCCACAGAATTCTCCAGGCAAGAACACTGGAGTGGGTTGCCATTTCCTTATCCAGGGGATCTTCCTGACCCAGGGATCAAACCCACATCTCCTGCTTTGCGGGCGGATTCTTTACTGCTGAGCCATCAGGGAAGCTCCGTGCTTTCTTCTAGAGATCCCTGCTACAATTTTGGAAGACTAGAGTTCAGTGATGATTCCTCCTCTCTTTGTTTCCTTTAACAGCAATCTCTTTCTCTCCATAAACATTTTTTGGTGAATAGCTGAAAGAGATACTTCACATAAAATGAAATGCAATAAAGGGACAGAGATTCAACATGTCTGAACGTCCCTATAGGGAACCCGCCTGCCAATGCAGGAGACACAGGTGACATGGTTTTGATCCTAGAGTCAGAAAGATCCCTTTAGAAGGAAATAGCCACTGACTCCAGTACTCTTGCCTGGAAAATCTGTTGGACAGAGGAGGCTGGCGAGCTACCGTGCAGGGGTTGCAAAGAGTCAGACACGACTGAGCAAGCAGGCATGTGCTCCAGGACCCAATCACCAGATCATTTTGAGAAGGGGGAAAAGACCTGCAATCTCATCCCCCCAACTTGATGGGTCTCACTTCATGCCTCCACAGTCACCTGTGAATTCATGTACTCCTGGCCCTCATTTTCTGCTGACCTGATAAATATTGTATTTCAAAACTTCTTGTAGGTCTCTGCTTCCACCCTGAGCTCAGTGCTGGGGAAAATCATTACTTGATTGTACAAAAGATATTCTCCATGGGTCAACAGATCCCACACCCAGACCCTGTGAGATCTTACAGTCTGCAGATGTCGACCAGGGTGATTAGGAGAGAGAAAGGCACTCATGGTTTTTGATGCATCTTTTCTATCCCAGTCCCGGTCATGGGACCTGGCTCCCAGGACCACGGAAGCAGGAGGTCAAAGGACTGTGCTGCTCATATAAGGAGATGTGGAAGATTCAGAAGCTCATTGGTGTTCAGAAAGGGGCAGATGCAGCCTCCGATAGTGGCTGAAATGGTGAAAGGTGTTGCTATTGGCTCTCAGGAGGGAGGGTGTAAGGGGTGGTCTATATAGACCCAGTCAGCATCCTGATGCTCCTCACAGGCTTATCCTGCAGCTGGGACTGTGATCTTGAGGACGTGGGGTCAGGATGGCTCTGGGCACACACCTCTCCCTGTGGGGACTCTGTGTCCTCCTCCTCGGCACCATGGTGGGTGGTCAAGGTAAGGGCTGCCCCTCTGTCCTGGGTCCACAGCAGGGAGTGGACATTGTGGTGAAAGGAAAGGTGTCTGGATCTGTGGAGCCATGGTCTCAGTGTTTTTGATCAAAAAGGAGCCACGCTGACTGTGAACACTGGTCCGTCTCCTGTGGGGGGTCCACTGGTCATAGTGGCAGATTTTACAGAGCAGTGAGGTTTGGCCTGGACCTACCTGGGTCAGCCTGAGTCCCTCCACTGTCTCCCTTGTTCTCAGGGAGCTTCTAGAAGTCCCAATGGCTCCCAGTGTGTGGAAGTTCCAGCCACTGACCTCAGATGGGACTCTGGGCTATTCCCACACACTCCATGTGCCTGGTGTGTGAGCACTCCCGCTGGGTCCCCGTGTTTCCTGTGTCTGTGCTCCTGTAGGCTCTGTATGTGTGTGTGTGTGAAGGTAAGGAGTATGTGAGGGTGTGTGTTTGTAAGGGTATGAGGAGTATGTCTGTGAGTATGTGAGGAATGTGTGAGGGTGTGTGTATGTGAAGCTGTGTGTGTGTGTAAATAGAATGTGTGAGTGAGGGTGTGAAGAGTGTGTGTGTTTGTGGAGTGTGTGAGGAGTGTGTGAGGGTGTGTGATGTGTGTGTGTGTGTGTGTGCGCATGTGTGTGTAAGGGGTGGTACAGCCTGTCTGTGTGACAGGAACAGGGCTGCTGAGCAGGGACTGAGTCCGTTGGTCTGTGAAGCACACAGGGTGTCCACAGGGCTGGGTGTCATGCCGCTGCATGTGACCAGATCAGAGATAATGGTGCACCTGCCTGCCTCTCTCTGGCTCCTCTTCCCCATCCCCTGGGCTCCCCTCTGCTTGTTGCCCTGTCTGCCCAGCACTGGGCTCTATGAGAGGCTCTGCTTGCTGGCCTCACCTGTTCCCACCAGGTGTTCATTGTGGAGCAGAGGAGCCTGCAGCCAGGAGAGGGGACCTTTTGTCTGTAGAGATCAGTTGAAGCACAGCCTCAGGTGTATAAGTTCCCAAGTCCCTGCCCCGGTCCCTGTGATATTTCCTGATGTGCTGCGGCATGGGACGGTCCCTTCCCCTCCCAGGATCTGCTATGACTCTGTAGGGAGCACTTTCTCTCGTGCCCTCTCCTGTCCCTCCCTGGATCTGCTTTCCACTGAGTGAGGGTAGAATGTGTTAATCTTTCTTCATGGTCTGCAGGGTTTCCTTGGACAAATCTGCTGATCTCCTTATGGGAGTCCTCTTGGGTGACAGAATTTTTTCTTCTCTTTAGACCTTTAGAATTCTTTGTCTTAGCATTTGGACAGTTAACTCTGTGAGTCTTAGAAAAGGTTGCTTTGGATTGAAATTTTGGGGTGACTTATTAGCTTCTTGAACTTAGATGTCCAGATCTTTCCCTAGGTTTGGGAAATTCTCAGCCTGTGTTTTCTCCTTTCTGTTTTAATTATTTATTTTTGGCTGTGCTAGGTCTCCTTCCTTGCATACAGGATTTCTCTAGTTGTGGTAAGCAGTGCACAGACTTCTCACTGCAGTGGCTTCTCTTGCTGTAGACCACAGGCTCTAGGTGCACAGGTTTCAGTAGCTGTGGCACACTGGCTTAGTTGCTCTGTGGCATGTGGAATCTTCCTGTACCAGGGATTGAACTGATGTCCCCTGCACTGGCAGGTGGACTCTTATCCACTGCACCACCAGGAGGTCCTCAGCCCTTAATTCTTTTCTCCCTCACTTCTCCTGCCCTGACTCCATTGCATACATTGTTCCTCTTTATGGTGTCCATAGTTCCCACTGGCTTTCTATATTCCTTTCTTTCTCTTTTTGCTTCTCTGCGTGGATACTTTCAACTGATCTTTCTTCTAACTCATTGATTCTTTTTTCTTTTTCTTTCCCTCGGTCAAGTCTGTTGTTGAATCTCTGTATTGAACTTTTAAGATTACTCATTATATTGTGTGGATGCTAAGTCACCTCAGTCATGTCTGACTCTTTGTGACCCTATGGACTGTAGACTCTTCGGTCCATGGGATTCTTCAGGGAAGAACACTGGAGTGGGTTGCCATGCCCTCCTCCAGGGGATCTTCTGGACTCAGGGATTGAACCCGAGTCTCTTACATCTCCTGCATTTGCAGGTGGCTTCTTTACCACTAGTGCCAACTGGGAAGCCCATTCATTTATTATTCAGTTTCAAAATATCTAGTTAGTTCTTTTTTTAAAAAATATTTTATATATCTTTATTGTTCTTATTTTATTTGCATTGTTTTATTGGTATCATTAAATATTTGAGTTATCTTGTAACACTCTAATCATCTTTTGAAGTATTATTTTGAATTCTTCATCAGGTAATTCCTGGATCTCCATTACTTTGAGCTGGTTACAGGAGGGTTTTTTTTTTTTTTTTTTAATAGTTCTGTTATTTTTTTTCTTTTTATTTTATTTTTTAACTTTACAATATTGTACTGGTTTTGCCGTATATCAACATGAATCCTCCATAGGTATATATGTGTTCCCCATCCTGAACCCTCCTCCCTCCTCTCTCCCCGTACCATCCCTCTGAGTCGTCCCAGTGCACCAGCCTCAAGCATCCAATATCGTTCATCGAACCTGGACTGGCAACTCGTTTCATATATGATATTATTCATGTTTCAATGCCATTCTCCCAAATCATCCCACCCTCTCCCTCTCCCACAGAGTCCACAAGACTGTTCTATACATCAGTGTCTCTTTTGCTGTCTCGTATACAAGGTTATTGTTACCATCTTTCTAAATTCCACATATATGCATTAGTATACTGTATTGGTGTTTTTCTTTCTGGCTTACTTCACTCTGTACAATAGGCTCCAGTTTCATCCACCTCATTAGAACTGATTCAAATGTATTCTTTTTAATGGCTGAGTAATACTCCATTGTGTATATGTACCACAGCTTTCTTATCCATTCATCTGCTGATGGACATCTAGGTTGCTTCCATGTCCTGGCTATTATAAACAGTGCTGTGATGAACATTGGGGTACATGTGTCTCTTTCAATTCTGGTTTCCTCAGTGTGTATGCCCAACAGTGGGATTGCTGGATCATAAGGCAGTTCTATTTTCAGTTTTTTAAGGAATCTCCACACTGTTCTCCTCTGCACTTTCTGCCATAAGGGTGGTGTCATCTGCATATCTGAGGTTATTGATATTTCTCCTGGCAATCTTGATTCCAGCTTGTGTTTCTTCCAGTCCAGCGTTTCTCATGATGTACTCTGCATATAAGTTAAATAAACAGGGTGACAATATACAGCCTTGATGAACTCCTTTTCCTATTTGGAACCAGTCTGTTGTTCCATGTCCAGTTCTAACTGTTGCTTTATGACCTGCGTACAGATTTCTCAAGAGGCAGGTCAGGTGGTCTGGTATTCCCATCTCTTTCAGAATTTTCCACAGTTTATTGTGATCCACAGAGTCAAAGGCTTTGGCATAGTCAATAAAGCAGAAATAGATGTTTTTCTGGAACTCTCTTGCTTTTTCTATGATCCAGCGGATCTGATCTGATCTGACACTGTTCTCCATAGTGGCTGTGCTAGTTTGCATTCCCAAGAACAGTGTAAGAGGGTTCCCTTTTCTCCACACCCTCTCCAGCATTTATTGCTTGTAGTCTTTTGGATAGCAGCCATTCTGACTGGTGTGAAATGGTACCTCATAGTGATTTTGATTTGTATTTCTCTGATAATGAGTGATGCTGAGCATCTTTTCATGCGTTTGTTAGCCATCTGTATGTCTTCTTTGGAGAAATGTCTATTTAATTCTTTGGCCCACTTTTTGATTGGGTCATTTATTTTTCTGAAATTGAGCTGTAGGGGTTGCTTGTATATTTTTGAGATTAGTTGTTTGTCAGTTGCTTCATTTGCTATTATTTTCTCCCATTCCGAAGGCTGTCTTTTCACCTTGCTTACAGTTTCCTTTGTTGTGCAGAAGATTTTAAGTTTAATTAGGTCCCATTTGTTTATTTTTGCTTTTATTTCCAGTTTTCTGGGAGGTGGGTCATAGAGAATCCTGCTGTGATGTATGTCGGAGAGTGTTTTGCCTATGTTCTCCTCTAGGAGTTTTATAGTTTCTGGTCTTATGTTGAGATCTTTAATCCATTTTGAGTTTATTTTTGTGTATGGTGTTAGAAAGTGTTCTAGTTTCATTCTTTTACAAGTGGTTGACCAGTTTTCCCAGCACCACTTGTTAAAGAGATTGTCTTTAATCCATTGTATATTCTTGCCTCCTTTGTCAAAGATAAGGTGACAATAGGTGCGTGGATTTATCTCTGGGTTTTCTGTTTTGTTCCATTGATCTATATTTCTGTCTTTGTGCCAGTACCATACTGTCTTGATGACTGTGGCTTTGTAGTAGAGCCTGAAGTCAGGTAGGTTGATTCCTCCAGTTCCATTCTTCTTTCTCAAGATCACTTTGGCTATTCGAGGTTTTTTTGTATTTCCATACAAATTGTGAAATTATTTGTTCTAATTCTGTAAAGAATTCTGTTGGTAACTTGATAGGGATTGCATTGAATCTATAGATTGCTTTGGGTAGTATACTCATTTTCACTATATTGATTCT
The DNA here is from genome assembly GCF_032452875.1 of Bos javanicus. Taxonomy (NCBI): domain Eukaryota; kingdom Metazoa; phylum Chordata; class Mammalia; order Artiodactyla; family Bovidae; genus Bos; species Bos javanicus. The sequence goes on along the minus strand of NC_083872.1, from coordinate 103,183,492 downwards.
TCCCATCCATGAACATGGTATATTTCTCCTTCTATTAGTGTCCTCTTTGATTTCTTTCACCAGTGTTTTATAGTTTTCTATATATAGGTCTTTAGTTTCTTTAGGTAGGTATATTCCTAAGTATTTTATTCTTTTCGTTGCAATGGTGAATGGAATTGTTTCCTTAATTTCTCTTTCTATTTTGTCATTATTAGTGTATAGGAATGCAAGGGATTTCTGTGTGTTGATTTTATATCCTGCAACTTTACTATATTCATTGATTAGTTCTAGTAATTTACTGGTGGAGTCTTTAGGATTTTCTATGTAGAGGATCATGTTATCTGCAGACAGTGAGAATTTTACTTCTTCTTTTCCAATTTGGATTCCTTTTATTTCTTTTTCTGCTCTGATTGCTGTGGCCAAAACTTCCAAAACTATGTTAAATAGTAGTGGTGAGAGTGGGCACCCTTGTCTTGTTCCTGACTTTAGGGGAAATGCTTTCAGTTTTTCACCATTGAGGATAATGTTTGCTGTGGGTTTGTCATATATAGCTTTTATTATGTTGAGGTATGTTCCTTCTATTCCTGCTTTCTGGAGAGTTTTTATCATAAATGGATGTTGAATTTTGTCAAAGGCTTTCTCTGCATCTATTGAGATAATCATATGGTTTTTATTTTTCAGTTTGTTACTGTGGTGTATTACATCGATTGATTTGCAGATATTGAAGAATCCTTGCATCCCTGGGATAAAGCCCACTTGGTCATGGTGTATGATCTTTTTAATGTGTTGTTGGATTCTGGTTGCTAGAATTTTGTTAAGGGTTTTTGTATCTATGTTTATCAGTGATATTGGCCTGTAGTTTTCTTTTTTTTGTGGCATCTTTGTCAGGTTTTGGGATCAGGGTGATGGTGGCTTCATAGAATGGGTTTGGAAGTTTACCTTCCTCTGCAATTTTCTGGAAGATTTTGAGTAGGATAAGTGTTAGCTCTTCTCTAAATTTTTGGTAGAATTTAGCTGTGAAGCCATCTGGACCTGGGCTTTTATTTGCTGGAAGATTTCTGATCACAGTTTCAATTTCCGTGCTTGTGATGGGTCTGTTAAGATTTTCTATTTCTTCCTGGTCCAGTTTTGGAAAGTTGTACTTTTCTAAGAATTTGTCCATTTCTTCCACGTTGTCCATTTTATTGGCATATAATTGCTGATGGTAGTCTCTTATGATCCTTTGTATTTCTGTGTTGTCTGTTGTGATCTCTCCATTTTCATTTCTAATTTTATTGATTTGATTTTTCTCCCTTTGTTTCTTATGAGTCTAGCTAATGGTTTGTCAATTTTATTTATCCTTTCAAAGAACCAGCTTTTGGCTTTGTTGATTTTTGCTATGGTTTCTTTAGTTTCTTTTGCATTTATTTCTGCCCTAATTTTTAAGATTTCTTTCCTTCTACTAACCCTGGGCTTCGTCATTTCTTCCTTTTCTAGTTGCTTTAGGTGTAGAGTTAGGTTATTTATTTGACTTTTTTCTTGTTTCTTGAGGTATGCCTGTATTGCTATGAACTTTCCCCTTAGGACTGCTTTTACAGTGTCCTGCCGGGGTCCAGCCCCAGCTGATCCAGGGTATTCGAAGGAGAGATGGCCTAGGCAACTATTTATATGCTAATTAGAGATGTAAAGAGTAATAGAATGAGGATAGCTCAGTAGGAAAATTCAGTGGAGAAAAGAGGCTGAGTAGCTTGGTTTACGCAGAAAATCAATATAACCTGTGACACCAGGTTAGCCCTGACCACGGAGGCCGCAGGCGCCCTCTCGAATAGCAGAAGGTGCCCCACCTTAGACACCTTCTCGAGTGGGTCTTAGAAGCCCAGGCAAATAAATGGCCGCAGAGGACCTCCGTGCTCCAGATGGAGACTTCAGCCAGAAGTTAAAGGGAAGAATGACATGGGGAGACCAAGCGTTGGTGAGCAAGGCCCGTAGCTTTATTTTCAACAGGGGTTTTTATACCCTAAGTTACACATAGAGGATAATAGGGGATGCAAAGTCAGCAGTTTTTGATCCTTATCAAAAACCAGGGTTTCTTTCCTGCAAATTTATCATATACAAATGGTTTAGGTGATTTACATCATCTTCTGGCCAGAAGACCTATTAACATTTTATGACTCTTGACAAGGACTTATCAACAAAGACTTATTTTCTCTGAGAGTAATTATTTTAAGGTTTGGTGCCATCTTCCGAAGATAAAATTGCATTCCTATAGGGTGGATGTGTAATGGGTTTACAACAAAGGAAAGAATTTATTACCTTAAGGGTCTAAAGTTACTAACACCAAGGCCACTACTTATTTTTTCTATATACCAACTATTAATTAATATATATTCAAGAATACAATTCAGGGGATGTGAAAACTTGGCAGCAAGCATTGGCTCATCAATGAAATCTTTTACTAGTTTTATTCTGACAGTTTCTAACTCTCTAAGAGGCTCTAAGCTATTTGAATATCTTAAGCTTCCTGTGTCTCTCGAGGCTGGGAGACTGTAAACAATCGTATGCATAGCTGTGGGAGTCTGGGTAAACTTGTCAGGCGAGTTAGAGAGCCATCTGAGGGGTTTGGATTTAAACACTCCTTATTGCCCAGGAACTTTATTAATTGGAGCTGTAAGTTAACTCTTTGACAGAGAGAGCAAGATGGTGGTGGGGGACAGCCCCCAGTAAAGTCAGAGGTGAGAGCACAAAGCAATAAAGTAGGCAGACTCTGGTTTTTTGGGGGGTAGATGCTCGAGAATATCCAGGGGGACTCCTGAGGCTCGATCCCGCCTTTGCCTATGCCAATCTTCCTTCTTCATGACCTTTGTCACGAGTGGAATGCCTCACCGGCTCCCAGCAGTGTCCCACAGGTTTTGGGTTGTTGTGTTTTCATTTTCATTCATTTCTATGCAAATTTTGATTTCTTTTTTGATTTCTTCTGTGATTTGTTGGTTATTCAGCAGTTTGTTGTTTAGCCTCCATATGTTGGAATTTTTAATAGTTTTTCTCCTGTAATTGAGATCTAATCTTACTGCATTGTGGTCAGAAAAGGTGCTTGGAATGCTTTCAGTTTTTTTTGAATTTACCAAGGCTAGATTTATGGCCCAGGATGTGATCTATCCTGGAGAAGGTTCCATGTGCGCTTGAGAAAAAAGTGAAATTCATTGTTTTGGGGTGAAATGTCCTATAGATATCAATTAGGTCTAACTGGTCTATTGTATCATTTAAAGTTTGTGTTTCCTTGTTAATTTTATGTTTAGTTGATCTATACATAGGTGTGAGTGGGGTATTAAAGTCTCCCACTATTATTGTGTTATTGTTAATTTCCCCTTTCATACTTGTTAGTATATGTCTTACATATACATGTTGGGTGCATATATAATTGTTATATCTTCTTCTTCTTGGGTTGATCCTTTGATCATTATTTAGTGACCCTCTTTGTCTCTTTTCACAGCCTTTGTTTTAAAGTCTATTTTATCTGATATGAGTATTGCTACTCCTGCTTTCTTTTGGTCTCTATTTTCATGGAAAATCTTTTTCCAGCCCTTCACTTTCAGTCTGTATGTGTCCCATTTTGAGGTGGGTCTCTTGTAGACAACAAATATAGGGGTCTTGTTTTTGTATCCATTCAACCAGTCTTTGTCTTTTGTTTGGGGCATTCAACCCATTTACGTTTAAGGTAATTATTGATAAGTATGATCCCATTGCCATTTACTTTATTGTTTTGGGTTCGAATTTATACACCCTCTTTGTGTTTCCTGTCTAGAGAATATCCTTTAGTATTTGTTGGAGAGCTGGTTTGGTGGTGCTGAATTCTCTCAGCTTTTGCTTATCTGAAAAGCTTTTGATTTCTCCTTCATATTTGAATGAGATCCTTGCTGGGTACAGTAATCTGGGCTGTAGGTTATTTTCTTTCATCGATTTAAGTATGTCTTGTCATTCCCTCCTGGCTTGAAGAGTTTCTATTGAAAGATCAGCTGTTATCCTTATGGAAATTCCCTTATGTGTTATTTGTTGTTTTTCCCTTGCTGCTTTTAATATTTGATCTTTGTTAAGTTGATTAATATGTATCTTGGGGTGTTTCACCTTGGGTTTATCCTATTTGGGACTCTCTGGGTTTCTTGGACTTGGGTGATAATTTCCTTCCCCATTTTAGGGAAGTTTTCAACTATTATCTCCTCAAGTATTTTCTCATGGTCTTTCTTTTTGTCTTCTTCTTCTGGGATGCATATGATTCGAATGTTGTAGCATTTAATATTGTCCTGGAAGTCTCTGAGATTGTCCTCATTTCTTTTAATTCGTTTTTCTTTTTTCCTCTCTGATTCATTTATTTCTACCATTCTATCTTCTAATTCACTAATTCTATCTTCTGCCTCTGTTATTCTACTATTTGTTGCCCCCAGAGTGTTTTTGATCTCATTTATTGCATTATTCATTATATATTGACTCTTTTTATTTCTTCTAGGTCTTTATTAAACCTTTCTTGCATCTTCTCAATCCTTGTCTCCAGGCTATTTATCTGTGATTTCATTTTGCTTTCGAGATTTTGGATCATTTTCACTATCATTATTCGGAATTCTTTATCAGGTAGATTCCCTAGCTCTTCCTCTTTTGTTTGGTTTGGTAGGCATTTATCCTGTTCCTTTACCTGCTGGGTATTCCTCTGTCTCTTCATCTTGTTTGTATTGCTGAGTTTGGGGTGTCCTTTCTGTATTCAGTCAGTTTGTGGAGTTCTCTTTATTGTGGAGTTTCCTCGCTGTGTGTGGGTTTGTACAGGTGGCTTGTCAAGGTTTCTTGGTTAGGGAAGCTTGTGTCGGTGTTCTAGTGGATGGAGCTGGATTTCTTCTCTCTGGAGTGCAATGAAGTGTCCAGTAATGAGTTATGAGATGTCTATGGTTTTGTAGTATCTTTGGGCAGCCTGTATATTGGAGCTCAGGGCTGTGTTTTTGTGTTGCTGGAGAATTTGCGTGGTATGTCTTGCTCTGGAGCTTGTTGGCCCTTGTGTGGTGCTTGGTTTCAGTGTAGGTATGGAGGTATTTGATGAGCTCCCGTCAATTAATGTTCCCTGGAGTCAAGAGTTCCCTGGAGTCAGGATTTGGACTTAAGCCTCCTGCTTCCGGTTTTCAGTCTTTTTTTCCAGTAGTCTCAAAACTTCTCCTTCTATATGACACCATTGATAAAACATCTAGGTTAAAGATGAAAAGTTTATCCACAGTGAGGGACACCCAGAGAGTTACATGGAGAAGAGAAGAGGGAGGAGGGAGTTAGAGGTGACCCAAATGAGATGAGGTGGAATCAATAGAGGAGAGAGCAGGCTAGCCAGTAATCACTTCCTTATGTGCACTCCACAACTGGACTGCTCAGAGACGTTCACGGAGTTATACAGAGAAGAGAAGAGGGAGGAAGGAGACAGAGGTGTCCAGGAAGATAAAAGGGGGGAATGAAAAGGAGAGGGACAGATCCAGCCAGTAGTCAGTTCCCTGTGTTCTCCACCTTCTGGAACACACAGAAATTCACAGAGTTGGGCAGAGCAGAGAGGGGTTGGGGAAGAGACACAGGCGACCTGGTGGAGAAAAAGGAGAGTCCAAAGGGGAGAGAGCAGTCAAGCCAGTAATCTTTCTCCCAAGTAAAAATGGGTACTGAAGATTGGGTTATTAAAAGTACAAAATTGATAAAATATACCAAAAAGCAAAATTTAAAAATCTAGAGTAGAGTTTGGAATTTCAAAAATACAATGTTAAAGAAAAGAAGAAAAAGAAAGAGAAAAAAAAGTCACAAAAATTATTAAATATAGGTACAAAATTGATAACAAATACCAAAAAGCAAAAATTCAAAATCTCCTTATGAAGACAATAGGCTGCTTTTCTGGATGCCTGATGTCCCCTGCCAGCATTCAGAAGTTGTTTTGTGAAATTTACTCGGTGTTTAAATGTTCTTTTGATGAATTTGTGGGGGAGAAAGTGGTGTCCCTGTCCTATTCCTCCACCATCCCAGAACAAGTTTCCCAGGAGGTTTACTGTATTCCTTTGGTGGGATTTTGCTTCTCTGATTCTTTTTGATGTCTTATTCTCTTGTAGATGTCTGCACATTTAAAAAAGCAGTCATCTGTACCAGAGTCTATATTATGATTTCAGTAGGGAAAGCCTTTCACCTCTGGGTAGGGGAACACTGGAATGTTCAGCAGGGTGCCAAAAGCAGAGGCATAAGGTGGCACTGGGTCTGAGAGGACATGAGATCCATTTGGCTCAGGCTGCTGATGTCCACAGCATTGACAACTGTGTGGTGTTTTGCAAGTGTTGCAGGGGGCTTGCCATCACTGGAATGGTTGTTGGTATCCTCAATAGTGCCTCTGGCTCCAAAGCCTAGAAATCATGACCAGCAGTGGTGGTGGCCAGAGCCAATGGTGTGCACACATTAGGCTTTAAGGGCCTGTTGCAGGTGCCTCTGTGGGGGGAGATGATGGTTGCAGGTGCTCAGGTTGTGAGAAGGCCTAGGAAGGCAGCAAAGACTGAGACCAACAATGGTTCATTGCTCAAACTCATGTCCATTGAGTTGGTGATGCTATCTGACCATCTGATCCTGTGCTGCTCTTCTCCTTGTCCTTCAGTCTTCCCCAGCATCAGGGTCTTTTCCAACGAGTCAGCTCTTTGCACCAGGTGGCCAAAGTATTGGACCTTCAGCCTCAGCATCCGTCTTTCAATCAATATTCAGGGTTGATTCCCTTTAGGATTGACTGGTTTGATCTCCTTGCTGTCCAAAGAACTCTCAAGAGTCTTCTCTAGCACCACAGTTCAAAAGCATCCATTCTTCGGTGCTCAGCCTTATTTATGGTCCAACTCTCACATCCATACATAACTGACTACTGGAAACAATCATCTGTGCTGTTATTAATTCTTTCAGGGGTAAAATCTGCTGCATCTGTCTGTAGAGCAGGTCACTGTGGACTGTGATTTCTCCTGCCATGTGGTTGCTATTGGTCCTTTGCTCTTCTTTCTTATGCCTAGCCATCTCTATAAGACTGGCTCAGCTTTGCAGGTCTGCGTGAAGTGAACCTGAAGCAGGACTTTCATATGGTGCCCCCAAAGGCTAGGGACACTGGTTACTCAGTCTGCTCTTACTCTCCTGGTGAGAGAAACTCTGAGTGATGCTGGTTTGAAGGATGGAATGATGCCACCAAAATGACAGTGTCTTGGCATGGTCAAACTTCTTAGAGTACTCCAGATCTTTCTGGAGCTGTTTTTATTACTGATCACTGTCTACCTTTTGGTCTTTTTTTAAAAGAGGATGGAGGCTGCTGTTTCCTACATCAGCATTTTGGTAATGGCACATTTGAGGTCTTTATTCCTTGAGAGACTGGTTTTGAGTGTAGAATTTTAGATTGGCAATTTTTTTTTTCCTTTCGATAAATTAAAAGTTTCAATCTACTCTACCCTGGCATCTCTTTTTGTTCTTGGGGATTTAGGTGTTAGTATAGGTGTTTATCAATTTTATATATCTAATCTTTATCTCAGTGTTTTTCTATTTGTCAGTGTTTTTCTATTTGTCAGTGTTCTGCTGTTATTGTCCATTTTAGTAAAAGTAAGCTAGGTTCAGGTCAGTTCAGTTCAGTTGCTCAGTCGTGTCCAACTCTTTGTGACCCCATGAATCACAGCACGCCAGGCCTCCCTGTCCATCACCATGTCCCGGAGCTCACTCAAACTCACATCCATCAAGTGGGTGATGCCATCCAACCATCTCATCCTCTGTCGTCCCCTTTTCTTCCTGCCCCCAATCACTCCCAGAATCAGCGTCTTTTCCAATGAGTCAACTCTTCTCATGAGGTGGCCAAAGTACTGGAGTTTCAGCTTTAGTATCATTCCTTCCAAAGAACACCCAGGGCTGATCTCCTTTAGAATGGTCTGGTTAGATCTCCTTGCAGTCCAAGGAACTCTCAAGAGTCCTCTCCAACACCACAGTTCAAAAGCATCAATTCTTTGGCACTCAGCTTTCTTCACAGTCCAACTCTCACATCCATACATGACCACAGAAAAAACCATAGCCTTGACTAGATGGACCTTTGTTGGCAAAGTAATGTCTCTGCTTTTCAATATGCTATCTAGGTTGGTCATAACTTTCCTTCCAAGGAGTAAGTGTCTTTTAATTTCATGGCTGCAGTCACCATCTGCAGTGATTTTGGAGCCCCCCAAAAGAAAGTCTGACACTGTTTCCACTGTTTCCCCATCTATTTCCCATGAAATGATGGGACCAGATGCCATGATCTTAGTTCCTGAATGTTGAGCTTTAAGCCATCTTTTTCACTCTCCTCTTTCACTTTCATCAAGAGGCTTTTTAGTTCCTCTTCACTTTCTGCCACAAGGGTGTTGTCATCTGCATATCTGAGGTGATTGACATTTCTCCTGGCAATCTTGATTCCAGCTTGTGCATTTTCCAGCCCAGCGTTTCTCCACAAAAAGTGCTTAATTCCACAAGCACTTTAATCATGGCTATTTAAATTCTCTGTCAGATAACTCTAGCAGCTGAAAACCCTGGGAAATTCTTTCCAGTATCTCCTTTTTCCTTTCTGTTTTTCATGAGATCTATTTTATGTGTTTGTTTTAAAGATAGATATTGAAGAAATTGTAGAACTCCTTCAGAAAGAATTTTGTTTTGCTTCTACTTAGGTGTAGATTTGGGCTTCCTGGTGGATTAGATGGTAAAGCATCAAAGCTGGAGACGTGGGTTACATCCCTGGGTTTGGAAGATCCCCTAGAGGAGGGTGTGGCAACCCACTCCAGTATTCTTGCCTGGAGAATCAGCATGGACAGAGGGGCCTGGAGGGCTACAGTCCATAGGGTTGCAAAGAGTCAGATAAGACTGAGTGACTAAGCACAGCTCAGGGATAGATTTAGCGACAAAACATCTTACTTAACTCATTCTTACAGCAACACTTGGGTTAAAACAGAAATTGTGGTACTGTCAGAAGCAGAACTCTCCTTGGAGAAGGTGAACACTAAGATTATGATAACTTTACTACTGGGTCACAACTTTCATCTTAGGCTCCATCACTAGGTCATTATTTCCTTTAACAGTTTCTTATTATTCAACCCTTCCAGACTTCTGATCATTGCTGTTTCTGCAGGAAATCACACCCAGGTGCTGCTGAAGTGCAACGACTCCGTATCTGAACCAGCAGGCTCTACGGCCTCAGAGGAGAGCGTCCCCTACTGCCCAGGTAAGGGTCCCACAGAACAGAAGACCCTTCTCAACCCCTGGGGTCACCGCCCGATTGTCCCATTTCTCCTTCCTCAGACAGCAGACAGCTCCGCCTGGTGGACGGAGGAGTTCTCTGCGCCGGGAGAGTGGAAATTCTTGACCAGGGCTCCTGGGGCAACATCTGTGATGATGGCTGGGACCTGGCCGATGCCCGCGTGGTGTGCAGGTAGCTGGGCTGTGGAGAAGCCCTCAATGCCACAGGGTCTGCTCACTCTGGGGCAGGATCAGGGCCCATCTGGCTGGACGACCTGAACTGCATAGGAAAGGAGTCCCACGTGTGGAGGTGCCCTTCCCGGGGCTGGGGGCAGCACAACTGCAGACACAAGCAGGACGCCGGGGTCATCTGCTCAGGTCTGCGCTGCACACTGTCCACAGGCTGGGAGAGGGGTGGGGCCCTGGAGGAAGGGGGTTTGAGTCCTGAGGGAGAGATGCTGAAAGGACCAGAGAAGGAGGCTTCCTTCCATGGAGCCTGTCTTTCCAGAAGATATGAAGATGAGGTGCTTTCACTTCCTTCTGCAGCAGCTGAGATTCTGGTCCTTTCTTTTCAGCAGTGTTTCCTGGCAGAGCCTTTTCTCACAGGTTTTCTTGAAAGCAGGGCTCTCTCTCCAGTTACATACAAAAAATTTAAACCCACAGTACTAGTTTTCATTTGCTTAGGTAACAACATACCAACTAGTGGTTTAAAACAGTATGTGTTTACTGCCTTACTTCTGCTTTTGAACTGTGGTGTTGGAGAAGACTCTTGAGAGTCCCTTGGACTGCAAGGAGATCCAACCAGTCCATTCTGAAGGAGATCAGCCCTGGGATTTCTTTGGAAGGAATGATGCTAAAGCTGAAACTCCGGTACTTTGGCCACCTCATGCGAAGAGTTGACTCATTGGAAAAGACTCTGATGCTGGGAGGGATTAGGGGCAGGAGGAGAAGGGGACGACAGAGGATGAGATGGCTGGATGGCATCACTGACTCGATGGATGTGAGTCTGAGTGAACTCCGGGAGTTGGTGATGGACAGGGAAGCCTGGTGTGCTGCGATTCATGGGGTCGCAAAGAGTCAGACACAACTGAGAGACTGATCTGATCTGATCTGTAGCTTAGATGTCCAGCATGGATCTCACTGGGCTGGGATCAAGGCTTTAGCAGTGCTGCATCACTTTTGCGGCTTTAGGGATGAATCTGTTTCTTGTCTTTTCAAGCTTCTAGAAACTGCCTACATTCTTTGGTTCATAGCCCCCTTCATCCATTTTCAGATCAGCAATGCTGCCTGTCTTCAACCATTATCCAGAGTCACATCCCTCTCTCTAACCAGAGCTAAGAAAAGTATTCTACTTTTAAAGACAGTGGGTCTAAGGATGTGGTTAGACTCAGCTCACATTGTTAATACAATATTCTAGCTTAAACTCACCATCCCACGGTCCTTACCTTAATCACATTTGTAAATCCCTCTTGTCAGATATGGTAACAGATTCACAAGTTGCAGAGATTGGGATGTGGACATTCTGGGGTTAATTATTCTGCCTATCTCCCCAGTATCTACATCACATCACTTTGATATACTCTAAAGATTTTGTAAAGAAGCAGGATTTAGCTTCCTTCCCTCACTAGCACCCACAAAGTTTGGTCTTCCTCTCAGTTCATTTCCACTACACCATTGTGGTAGAAATAGAAAGACAGACACAAATGGACAAAGTCAGTTAAAAGGGAGGCGATGTTAGTCTTGTCATCTAGTGGGTATCTCTTGAACAAGGTCAGAGATGAATGTTCACTATTTCTAGAAGAAAGGAAAACCTAGAACATCCAGCAAAGTTTTTACTGTGTCCTGTCTCCTCTCCTTTCAACCTTAGAGTTCCTAGGCCTCAGGATGGTGAGTGAGGACCATCAGTGTGCTGGGTGGCTGGAAGTTTTCTACAACGGGACCTGGGGCAGTGTCTGCTGCAGCCCCATGGAAGACATCACTGTGTCCATGATCTGCAGACAGCTTGGCTGTGGGGACACTGGAACCCTCAACTCTTCTGTTGGTCTCAGAGAAGGTTCTAGACCCCGATGGGTGGATGGAATCCGCTGTCAGAAAACTGACACCTCTCTCTGGCAGTGTCCTTCTGACCCTTGGAATTACACTTCATGCTCTCCAAAGGAGGAAGCCTATATTTCGTGTGCAGGTGACTCACTACATGTTTCTGTGTGTCTGTCCCAACCCTGTAGGATGCAGTGAGATTTGATATTTTAAAATCTAAGTGATATTTTAGTAATCTAAGTTTAATTTGGGTCCACAAAGATGACATTGAGTAAAAATGTTAGTCACTCAGTCGTGTCTGACCCTTTGCGACTCCGTGGACTGTATAGCCTGCCAAGTTCCTCTGTCCATGGAATTCTCCAGGCAAGAATACTGGAATGGGTTGCCATTCCCTTCTCCAGGGGATCATCCTGACCTGAGGTATCAAAATCGGTTTTCCACATTGCAGTCAGATTCTTTACCGTTTGAGCCACCAGAGAAATCTAAATCAGGTAAGGATGGAACTAATTTAATTCACATATTCCAACCTTGATTGTTAAAATTTCTGAGATGTAATTCTTGTAACATTGTACTAGTCCTAAGTGTACAACATAGCATTTACGTATTTGTACATATTGGTAAATAATCACCACGTGTATAGTAATATCCATCGCAACATGTAGTTACAATTTTTTTTCTTATGATGAAAACTTTAAGATGTATTTTCCTACCTACTCTCAAGTATAAGATACAGGGTTAACTGTAGCCACCATGCTGTACATTACATCCTCATGACATTAATTTTAGACCTGGAAGTTTGTATCTTTTGGCTACCTTCACCCATCCCATTTTGACCACATTGACCTTCTGGAAACCACCAAACTGTTCTTTGCATCTCTGAACTCATTTTTCTGTTTTTTTTTTTTTTTTTAATAATGCACATGTAAATAAGATTAAACGGTATTTTTCTTTATCTATCTGACTTAGTTCATTTAGCATAAGGCCCTCAAGTTCCATCCATGTTGCAAATGGCAAGATTTTCTTCTTTTTTATGGCTGGATATATGTACATAGCAAATTTTATTTATCCATTCATCCATCAAAAAAAGCTTAATGTTGTTTGGCTATTTTAAATAATTCTGCAATGAACATTGAGTTGCACATATCTTTTTAAGTTAGTGTTTTTATTTTCTTCTGGTAAATACCCCAAAGTGAAATTACTACCTCACATGGCAGTTTTATTTTTAGGTCTGAGTTTCTATTGAGGAACCTTAATACTGTTTTCCGTGGTGGCTGCACCAACTTATCTTTCCCCCAACTGTGCACAAGCTTTCTCTTCTCACCACAGTCTCAAAAATTCTCATTATTTCTTGTCTTTTTGATAAAAACAACTCTGAGGTGATATCTCATTGTGGTTTTGATTTGCATTTTCCTGATGATTAGTAATGTTGTATATCTTTTCATGTACCTTTTCATGAACAACTGTATGTTTTCTTTGAAAAAATGTCTATTCAGGTCCTCTGCCCATTTTTAAATGAGACTGTATTCTTTTGCTATTGAGTTATATGAGTTCTTTATGTATTCCACATATTAACCCATATCAGAAATACATTTTGCATATATTTTCTCTGATACTAAAGATTGTCTTTCCATTTTTTTAAAAAATATTTTTCAGCACGATATCTTTGCCCTTTATTTATATATTTACCAACCTGCATGACCTACTGGATCTTAGTTCCCCAAACAGAGATTTCATCTGGGCCATGGCAGTGAAAGCACTGAGTCCTGACCACTGGACTGCCCTCTAAGTTCCTCATTTTGCTGATGGTGTCCTTTGTTGTGCAGAAGTTTTTTAGTTGTATGTCATCCCACTTAGTTAGTTTTGCTCTTGTTGCCTAATCCAAAAAGCCACCACCAAAACTGATGTCTATAACTTTTTCTTCCAGGATTTTTATGGCTGCAGGACTTATGATTAAGTCTTTGATCCATTTTGAATTAATTTCTGTGAATACTACGAGAGAGTGGTCCAGTTTTATTTTTTGCATGTAGCTGTCCAGTTTTCCCAACACCATTTATTGAAGAGAATGTCCTTTCGGCATTGCATATTCCTAGTTCCTCTGTCAAAAATTAATTAACTGTATGTATTTGGGTTTATTTCTGGGCTCTCTATTCTATTCTGTTGATTTCTGCACCCATTTTTATACCAACACTATACTGTTTTGCTTAATACAGCTTTGAAATGTAGTTTTAAATCAGGAAACATGGCACCTCCAATATTGTTCTTCTTTCTCAAGATTGCTTTGGCTATTCAGGGTCCTTTGTGGTTCCATACAAAATTTAGATTGTTTGTTCCATGTCTGTGAAAATTTCCTTTGGAATTTTGATAACAAAATCCACTATCTTTCATCAGTGTCTTAGAGTTTCATTGTACAGGACTATCACCTCTTTGGTTAAATTTGTTCCTAATACTTTATCAGTTTTTTGTTCAACTGTAAATAGAATCGTTTTCTTAATTTTTCCTTATGGCAATTTGTATCAAAATGCAACTGATTTTTGTATATAAAGTTTGTATCTTGCGACTTCTCTGAGTGTATTAGTTCTAACAGATTTTGGTGGGGACTTTAGGGTTTTCTGTATATAATATTATGAAATCTCCAAATAGCATCAGTTTTGCCTTTTCCTTTCAGATTTGTGTGTCCTTATTTTTTTTCCTTGCCGGATTGTTTTGGCTAGGAATACCAAAACTATGTTGAATAAAAGTGGTGATTAGGCATCTTTGTCTTGCATCTGATCTCAGAAAAAAAAATATTCAGCTTTTTGCTGTTGAGTAGGAGGTTAGCTGTGAGTTTGTCATATGGTCTTTATTATATTGAGATATAATCCCTCTATATCTACTTTATAGAGGTTTTTAAAATCAGAAATGGATGTTAATGTTTTCAAATGTTTTTTCTACATCTACTGAGAGGATATGATTTTCATTTTCATTTTGTTTACTTGGTGTATCACATTGATTAATCTGTGAATATTGAACCATCCTTGCATCCTTTGGAACAAATCTCACTTGATCATCATGCATGATCCTTTGGATGCATGATTGAATTATGTTTTTTAATACTTTGTTGAGGATTTTTGTCCCTCTGTTTATCAGAGATATTTCTTGTCTGGTTTTGATATCAGAACCTTGTTGGCCTCATAAAATGAGTTTGGCAGTGTTCTTTTCTTCTGCTTTTTGAAGAGTCTGAGAAGGTTCTACCACTTAACACCATTACACTGGGAATTGGGATTTCAACAGCAAGTGCTGAATGAAGTAAATAAATGTTGGGGGGTGACAGATATTCAAACCAAAGTGCTTATTCCCTGCAACACTTCTCTCTCTCTCTCTCTTTCCTACATACACAAACACACACATGCATTCAGATATATCTTGAATGATATGCTGGGTGTTGCCTGAGAGAATGTGGTGATAGATATTTCAAAAACATACATTCACCACCCCTTGCCTCTCTTGCCTCATCTCTTTGTCTTTTCCACTTGAAGGCTAAAGAAGCATTAAACTGTTAAATCTTTTATTGATGATATTTTTCCTACAGTAAAGCACCAGAAAGTGGGAGGTGGTTAAGTCTCTGACCCTGAAAGTGAGTAACCACCTCGCAGAAATCCTGCCATCACTTTCTCAGAGGATCTCTGTATAGATTGGGTAGGAGGCTTGATAGGATGATGTGGAAAGAATACATTAATTCTGATATTTTTTAACAGGTAGATTTTATACTTATGTATATTTCTTTCAGTTTCAGGCTTTTGTGCCTTTTTCTTGGTGTTTTGTTTGTAATTTCTGTTTCCTCTGATTACTTAGCTTTCTCAGTATATCTATTTGAGTCTATTGCAGACAGTTTTACTTTCAGTTCAGTTTAGTCGCTCAGTCATGTCCAACTCCTTGTAACCCCATGGACTGCAGCACACCAGGCCTCCCTGTCCATCACCAACTCCTGGGGTTTGCTCAAACTCATGTCCCTTGAGTCAGTGATGCCATTCAATCATCTCATCGTCTGTCATCCCCTTATCCTCCCCCTTTCAATCTTTCCCAACATCAGGGTCTTTACCAATGAGTCAGTTCTTTGCATCAGGTGACCAAAGTATTGGAGTTTGAGCTTCAGCATCAGTCCTTCCAATGAATATTCAGGACTGATTTCCTTTAGGATGGACTGGTTTGAACTCCTTGCAGTCCAAGGGACTCTCAAGAGCCTTCTCCAATACTACAGTTCTAAAGCATCAATTCTTTGGTGCTCAGCTTTCTTTATAGTCCAACTCTCACATCCATACATGACTACTGGCAAAACCATAGCCTTGATTAGATGGACCTTTGTTGGCAAAGTACTGTCTCTGCTTTGTAATATGCTGTCTAGGTTGGTCATAACTTTCCTTCCAAGGAGTAAGCATCTTTTAATTTCATGGCTGCAGTCACCATCTGCAGTGATTTTGGAGCCCTCCCCCCCAAATAAAGTCTGTCACTGTTTCCATTGTTTTCCATTTACTTGCCATGAAGTGATGGGACCAGATGCCATGATCTTCGTTTTCTGAATGTTGAGCTTTAAGCCAACTTTTTCACTCTCCTCTTTCACTTTCATCAAGAGGCTTTTTAGTTCTTCTTCACTTTATGCCATAAGTGTGGTGTCATCTGCATATCTGAGGTTATTGCTATTTCTCCTGGCAATCTTGATTCCAGCTTGTGCTTCATCCAGCCCAGTGTTTCTCATGATGTACTCTGCATAGAAGTTAAATAAGCAGGGTGACAGTATACAGCCTTGATGTATTTCTTTCCCTATTAGGAACCAGTCTGTTGTTCCATGTCCAGTTCTAACTGATGCTTCCTGAGCTGCATATAGGTTTCTCAAGAGGCAGGTCAGGTGGTCTTGTATTCCCATCTCTTTCAGTATTTTCCACAGTTTGTTGTGATCCATACAAAGGCTTTGGCATAGTTAATGAAACAGAAACAGATGTTTTTCTGGAACTCTCTTGCTTTTTCGATGATCCAACGGATGTTGACAATTTGATCTCTGGTTCCTCTGCCTTTTCTAAAACCCGCTTGAACATCTGGAAGTTCATGGTTCATGTACTGTCGAAGCTTAGCTTGGAGAATTTTCAGCATTACTTTGCTAGTGCGTGAGATGAGTGCAATTGTGTGGTAGTTTAAACATTTTTAGACATTGCCTTTCTTTGGGATTGGAATGAAAACTGACCCTTTCCAGTCCTGTGGCCACTGCTGAGTTTTCAAATTTGCTGGCATATTGAGTGTAGCACTTTCACAGCATCATCTTTTAGGATTTGGAATAGCTCAACTGGAATTCCATCACCTCCACTAGCTTTGTTCGTAGTGATGCTTCCTAAGGCCCACTTGACTTCACATTCCAGGATGTTTGGCTTTAGGTGAGTGATCATACTATCATGATTATCTGGGTCATGAAGATCTTTTTTTGAATATTTCTTCTGTGTATTCTTGCCACCTCTTCTTAATATCTTCTGCTTCTGTTAGGTCCATACCATTTTTGTCCTTTATTGAGCCCATCTTTGCATTAAATATTCCCTTGGTATTTCTAATTTTCTTGAAGCAATCTCTAGTCTTTTGCATTCTATTGGTTTCCTCTATTTCTTTGCACTGGTCACTGAGGAAGGCTTTCTTATTTTTCCTTGCTATTCTCTCCCTTCAGGGAACTTCCATAAGCCTCTTATCCTCCTCCATCAGAGGGCAGACAAACTGAAAACCACAATTACAGAAAACTGACCAATCTGATCATATGGACCATGCTTTGCCTAACTCAGTGAAACTATGAGCCATGCCAATATGGCCACCCAAGATGGATGGGTCATGGTGCAAAGTCTTGACAAAATGTGGTCCACTGGAGAAGAGAATGGCAAACCACTTAAGTATTCCTGCCTTGAGAACCCCATGAACAGTATGAAAAGGCAAAAAGATAGGACACTGAAAGATGAACTCCCCAATTTGATAGGTGCTCAAATTGCTACCGGAGATCAGTGGAGCAATAACTCCAGAACGAATGAAGAGACAGAGTCAAAGCAAAGACAACACTCAGCTGTGGATGTGACTGGGGATAGAAGCAAAGTCCAAAGCTATGAAGAACAATATTGCATAGGAACCTGGAATGTTAGGTCCATGAATCAAGGCAAATTGCAAGTGGTCAAACAGGAGATGGCAAAAGTGAACATAGACAATTTAGGGATCAGCGAACTAAAATGGACTGGAATGGGTGAATTTAACTCAAATGACCGTTATATCTACTACTGTGGGCAAGAATCCCTTAGAAAAAATGAAGTAGCCATCATAGCAAACAAATGAGTCCAAAATGCAGTACTTGGATGCAATCTCAAAAATGACAGAATGATCTCTGTTCATTTCCAAGGCAAACCATTCAATATCATAGTATTCCAAGTCTATGCAATGGCAACCCACTCCAGTACTCTTGTCTGGAAAATCCCATGGACAGAGGAGCCTGGTAGGCTGCAGTCCGTGGGGTCTCTGGGAGATGGAGACGACTGAGTGACTTCACTTTCAGTTTTCACTTTCATGCATTGGAGAAGAAAATGGCAACCCACTCCAGTATTCTTGCCTGGAGAATCCCAGGGACAGGGGAGCCTGGTGGGCTGCCGTCTATGAGGTCACACAAACTCGGACACGACTGAAGCAACTTAGCAGAAGTAGCAGCATGCCCGAACCAGTAATGCTGAAGAAGCTGAAGTTGAAGCTATGAAGCTTCTATGAAAGCTTCTATGAAGCCCTACAAGACCTTCTAGCACTAACACCCCCAAAAGATGTCCCTTTCATTATAGGGGACTGGAGTGCAAAAGTAGGAAGTCAAGAAACACCTGGAGTAACAGGCAAATTTGGCCTTGGAGTAAGGAATGAAGGCAGGGCAAAGGCTAACAGAGTTTTGCTAAGAGAATGCACTGGTCATAGCAAACACCCTCTTCCAGCAACACAAGAGAGGACTCTACACATGGACATCACCAGATGGTCAACACCAAAATCAGATTGATTATATATTCTTTGCAGCCAGAGATGGAGAAGCTCTATACCATCAGCAAAAACAAGACCAGGAGCTGATTGTGGCTCAGATCATGAACTCATTATTGCCAAATTCAGACTTAAGTTGAAGAAAGTAGGGAAAACCACTAGACCATTCAGGTATGACCTAAATAAATTCCCTTACGATTATACAGCAGAAGTGACAAAAAGATTTAAGGGACTAAATCTGATAGAGAGAGTGCCGGATGGACTATGGACGGAGGTTCATGACATTGTACAGGAGACAGGGAGCAAGACCATCCCCAAGAAAAACAAATGCAAAAAAGCAAAATGACTGTCATGGAGGCCTTACAAATAGTTGTGAAGAGAAGCAAAAAGCAAAGGAGAAAAGGAAAGGTATACCCATTTGAATGCAGAGGTCCAAAGAATAGCAAGGAGGGTTTTGCTTTACTCAGTAGCTATTTGTCTATCTTTTTCTGAAGTCTACTTGGTAAATCTGTATATTCCCTTACAGAGTTTCTTCTTACTACAGAAATATTCTCTTGTGCGTATGTCATATTGAATAATAGATGAGAGTAGTTTAGAATCTATTTAACAATTTTCCACTGAAACCCGTGGCAGATTCATGTTGATGTATGGCAAAACCAAAACAATATTGTAAAGTAATTAGCCTCCAATTAAAATAAATAAATTTATATTAAAAATTATGTAAGTGAAATTTTAAATATAAATTTATTCTGTGTTTATGGACTAATTTTCTTTAATACACTTTATTTTCATAAACCATTATCATTAATTTATATTTGCTTCACTATTTGTTGATTAGCATTGATTTAAAGAAAATATATTTCACTGAATTTTATTCATCTGCTCATTTATTTAATAAATATTTAACAAGCACTTATCATGGTATTTGTCCAGCTTCCCTGGTGGTTCAGATGGTAAAGCATCTGTCTACAACGCGGGAGACCCAGGTTCGAGCCCTGGGTTGGGAAGATCCCCTGGAGAAGGAAATGGCAACCCACTCCAGGACTATTGGCTGGAAATCCCATGGACAGAGGAGCCTAGTAGACTACAGTCCACGGGGTCGCAAAGAGTCAGACACAACTGAGCAACTTCACAACTTCACTTCACTATCATGGTATTTAGAAAATGTTCTCCATCCATACTTGTTGAATGAGTGCATACAATGTGTAAGCACTGTCCTAATAGAATAAACACAGGGGAATTAAAGTATGCAAGGTCTTTCCTTCATTCAGGGGTGTGTTAGTGTGTGTGTGTGCCTTTGTAGACGCCTGTGTTTATATTTGTTATTGAATGTGGAGAGTGATTAATAAGTAAATATTTATAGGTGTTTCAGATATCTTTCTCTATCTTCAATTTTTTCTCTAGAATATTTTACAAATTTTCTTATTTATTTTTAGGAACTCTATAAACTAACATAATTTACCATTTTTCTTACATTATTTGGAAATATTTCCCCATCTTTTGTGTATGATTTTAGGTTTGTATATGTATATGGGAAGTTATGTGATCAAATTTGTAACATTTTAGTTTTTTGACTATGCCTTTACTGCAATGTTTCAAATGCCATTCTTCATCTCAAAAGAACTTTTAATCAAGTTTATTTTCTACAAATGATTTTATAATTCCACTAAATAATATTTAAAACCTTACTGCATATAAATTTATTTTGCTGTGTATGGGTGTAATACTGTCACCAGTTAGGAATTACACTTTAGATATGTGGTATTTTTACTTATAATTTCAAAATAAAAATATATTATCTCATGATCTCATGGGTATGACACCAAAAGAATAGGTAAAAATAGACAAGTGAGATTATCCCAGATGGCTCAGTGGTAAAGAGTTCACCTGCCAGTGGAGGAGACACACAAGACATGGATTCAACCCCTGGGTCAGGAAGATCCCCTGGAGAAGGAAATGGCAACTCACTCCAGTATTCTTGCCTGGGAAATCTCATGGACAGAGGAGCCTGGCAGGCTATACTCCGTGAGGTCGCAATGAGTTGGACATGACTGAATGACTGAACACCAGCACGACAGTAAAAGAAACAACAGTAGAGTGAAAAGGCACCTTATAGCAAATCATATAAGGGATTAATTTGCAAAATATATAAGAACCCTACAGCTCAAGAGCAAAACAAAAGCAACAACAACAAAACCGCTAATAAACTGATTAAAAAAATTAGTCAGGGACTAGCCATTTCTCCAAAGAAGACATATGAATAGCTAACAGGTATATGAAAATATACTGACATCTCTAATCATCAGAGAAATGTAAATGAAAACCACAATGAGATGTCATCTTACACCTGTCAAAAGGGCTATAATTAAAAAAAAAGACAAATGTTGACAAGGTTGTGGAGAAACTGGAACTCTTCTGGATATTTATCCACATTAAATGTGTATATTGCACCTCAAAACTATGACCAAAAAATCTGTATAATTTATAGTGATTTGCCTTTTCATTCTGGTATTAAGTTTTTTCTCTCTGCTCTTGATTAGTATTGCGCAGTGTTGATCAGTTTTCAGTGAGCCATGTTTGAACAGCTTTCCTCTGTTGTCTTTGTCTTATGCTTACTTTCTTTTTTAGATTAACTTTATTTTTTTCTTTATTAATTCCAATCTTATACATTCTTTAGGCTTTATTTCTCATATCCTAGCTTCTTAAATGAAAGCTTACATTTTTACATTTTCTGTCTCCCCTCTTTTCTAAATCTAGGGTATAAATTTCCCTTAGACACTACTTTAGTTGCATTGGAAGAATTTAGTTACAGCATATCTTTGTTACCATTATTTCACAATATTTTCAAGTTTGAAAGTTATTTCTAGACCCAGGAATTCTTTGGAAGAATATTTCTTAATTTTCTGAGTAGGAATGGCTAAGTATATTTTCTTATTAATACTTAACTTAATTTCACTCTGGTCAAAGTAAATATTCTGTATAAATTCAATTCTCTGAAGGTTTTTGTTCTATCACATGATCATCAAAACATCTACTTCTGCTTTGTTGACTATGCCAAAGTCTTTGACTATGTGGATCACAACAAACTGGAAAAATTCTTCAAGAGATGGGAATACCAGGCCACCTGAGCTACCTCTTGAGAAATCTGTATGCAGGTCAGGAAGCAGTAGTTAGAACTGGACATGGAACAACAGACTAGTTCCAAATAGGGAAAGGAGTAAGTCAAGGCTGTATATTGTCACCCTGCTTATTTAACTTCTATACAGAGTACATCATGAGAAATTCTGGGCTGGATGAAGCGCAAGCTGGAATCAAGATTGCTGGGAGAAATATCAATCACCTCAGATAGGCAGATGACACCACCCTTATGGCAGAAAGTGAAGAACTAAAGAGCTTCTTGATGAAAGTGAAGGAGGAGAGTGAAAAAGCTCAACATTCAGAAAACTAAGATCATGACATCCGGTCACATCACTTCATGGAAAATAGATAGGGAAACAGTGGAAACAGTGACAGACTTTATTTTGGGGGTTCCAAAATCACTGCAGATGGTGACTGTAGCCATGAAATTAAAAGATGCTTACTTCTTGGAAGAAAAGCTATGAACAACCAAGACATCATATTAAAAAGCAGAGACATTACTTTGTCAACAAAGGTCCATCTAGTCAAGGCTATGGTTTTGCCAGTAGTCATGTCTGGATGTGAGAGTTGGATTATAAAGAAAGCTGAGCAACAAAGAATTGATGCTTTTGAACTGTAGTGTTGGAGAAGACTCTTTTTTTTTTAATTCTTAATTTTTTTATTTTTTTAAATTTTATTTTATTTTTAAACTTTACAATATTGTATTGGTTTTGCCAAATATTGAAATGAATCTGCCACAGGTATACATGTGTTCCCCATCCTGAACTCTCCTCCCTCCTCCCTCCCCATACCATCCCTCTGGGTCGTCCCAGTGCACCAGCCCCAAGCATCCAGTACCATGCATCGAACCTAGACTGGTGACTCGTTTCATTCTTGAGAGTCCCTTGGACAGCAAGGAGATCCAACCAGTCCATTCTAAAGGAAATCAGTCCTGAATATTCATTGGAAGGACTGATGCTGAAGCTGAATTTCCAATACTTTGACCACCTGATGGGAAGAAGTGACTCATTTGAAAAGACTCTGATGCTGGGAAAGGTTGAAGGTGGGAGGAGAAGGGGACAACAGAGGATGAAATGGTTGGATGGCATCACTGACTCGATGGACATGAGTTTAAGTAAACTCTGGGAGTTGGTGATGGACAGGGAGGCCTGGCGTGCTGCAGTCCATGGAGTTGCAGTCAGACATGACTGAGCGACTGAACTGAGCTGAACTGATGATCATTTAAGAATGAAAATTTCCAGTGAATTTACAATAATGTAAATAACAAATTCTTTCATTGTTGGGTGTATTGCTCTATATATGTTATTTAGCTAACTGTTGTTTACATCTGCTATGTTCTTCATTCTTTTTTGTATACTTGGTCTGCATGCTATTGCAAAATGCATGTTAAAGTCCCCACATTTTGATTATGATTTTGTCTATTTCTGTTCTTCGTTCTGTCAAGTATTATTCTATATTTCAAAGCAATGTTTTGACTTTTTCTTGGATTTTAATATCTATAATATCTTCATTAAGGGTGTATCCTGTTATAATCATGAAAATACCCTCTTTAACTCAATTAGCACATCTTGCTTTGAAGTCTACTTTCTGTGACATTTATATAGCTATTCCAGTTTTCTTAGTTAGGATTCACACAGTATGTACATTTTCCCCATCATTTTACTTTCAACCTTTCTTTACCCTCATATATAAGCTGAATATCTTCATGGTAGCATTTACATGGATTTTGTGGTTTTATCAAGATGGGCATTAATTTGAAGTATCTAATCAATTTACCACTCCAGTACTCTTGCCTGGAAAATCCCAGGGATGGGGGAGCCTGGTGGGCTGCTGTCTATGGGGTCACACAGAGTTGGACACGACTGAAGTGACTTAGCAACAGCAGTAATCAATTTACTGTAAGTGCAGTTATTGGTATTGTTGGGCTAGTATCTGTCATTTCCTTTTAATTGACCCACATGCATTATGTTCTTTTTTCCTCTCTTTTCCCCCTTCTTTTGTATTAAACAGATCTGTTATTATTCCAAATTTTCCTTTTTCCTTTGATTTTCAGCAGCTTTACTAGGTGTGGGAGTTTTCATGCCCATCCATCCATTTTTTAAAAAATTATCAGTTATTATATCTTCAATTATTACTTCTGCTGCTCTGTCCCTCTGTCTTAGCTTCTCTTCTCCTCCTATCCCACTCCTCCTTCTTCTCATCTCTCATCTCTAGGACTCCTCTAAGTCAGTAATTCTGTGTTGATTTCTATCTAAAATTCTTCTAAACTTACTAATTCAACTCTCTAGACATTTTATTTTCAGTTGGTAACTGTTCCTTGATTTTTATAGTTATAATTAGTTGTTAATGTTTTTCATCTTTTCACCATTTATTCTCTCATCTCCTCTTTTTTCCTCAATATATTGATCGTAGTTAAAATCTATATCTGCTAACTCCAGCACCTCTATCATGTGAGTCTCTGCCTTCTCTTATTTTCTTTTTATTTCACTTTGTTAATATGTCATGTCATCCCATGTCTTCAGCATTGAAAAAATGATCCTCCAGATACATTTTCTAACCCTTGAGAGGATTCATATTCTGTTTTGTTAAGCAAGTAAGGGAAGGGTTGAAGATCACTCAAATATATAAATACAACTGAGAACTGAGCTGTAACAAGTCTAGGTTGCGGTTTTGGTAGCACTCAATCCACCTCTTATCTCTCTGTCCATGTGGCATGGGCCTTCAAAGATTTTGGTTGAGATATTTTGGTAGCTCAGCACCCAAGAGAATGAGGGAATATCTACTCTGCTCTCCAAGACTTTTGACATAGATCTTTGGCTTCGTGCCAGCTTCATGGCTTGTATAATGAGCACGTATTCGAGGAAAAAAATCTGTTGTGTGAGAAAGGCTTTCAGGTCTCCAATTCTGTATCACCACCAGGTAACCCCAAATTATGCTGGCTTCTCTGTCCAAATAGGAGTCCTTTGTTTCTCTGAGCCCAAATTCTGAGCCATTAATCCAGGCACCAAATTGGGAAATTCCTCCAGAGAAAAAGAAGCTGTAGATCCTTGGCTAACATTGAAACGTATTACATGATCTCCACTCTTGAGAATTTTAACATATTTAGTCCATGTTGTGTCCACAAATTTCTGATACTTTTCAGTTCAGTTCAGTCGTTCAGTCATGTCCGACTCTTTGCGACTGCATGAATTGCAGCACGCCAGGCCTCCCTGTCCATCACCAACTCCTGGAGTTCATTCAAACTCACGTACATCGGGTTGGTGATGCCATCCAACCATCTCATCCTCTCATCCTCTTCTCCTCCTGCCCCCAATCCCTCCCAGCATCAGTCTTTTCCAGTGATACCTTTACTTAAAGAAAATTTCCACCATTTAAAGTTGTGTCTAACAAGACCATTGGCCTGCTTTCTCTTCCATTCTTCATGGAAGTACAGAATTTGAGGTTTTATTCTCTACTTTTCACTTACTTAAAATACGACAGTGATAGACATCATTTAACCTTTCTTTCCATGACTGGTTATGTATCAAAGGAGAGAATAATGCAGTGTGTCTGTCAATATTGTTTGTTCAAAGGCTTTCAAAGCAGGAATATAACATATTTTTGCTCTGAGAGTTAGAAATACATATTTTACCCTAGAGAACAAATAACTCCAAATTTTAGATAATAGCAATTCCTGACACAAAGTCCAAGGAGTGATTATATTCATTTGGGAGAAGAAGCTACATTCTGTGATTCCCAGTGGAATCTGGCCAATGTCAGTCAATATCTTCTGACATAATCTCTCACGCAGGGTTGTTTAATCTACTCAAAGAGATTATATTTTTTTGAAACTAAGTATCCAGATCTGGAGTTTGAAGCTTAGAATCATAAGTGAACTATTCTGGGGTAAACCATGGTGTCTCACAGACCATTTGTTTTTCAGTTCTCATGACTATACCAAGGAGAATGATTTTAATGATAGAGGATTGATGGCTGCTCCCCGAGGCTTCTGATGAGGCCACTGCCTGACTCTAAAGTCAATGACCAAGAGTGTGTAGCTTATAAAGAATACATACAGCTACCAGCCTAATCCTGTGACTCTGAACTCATTTAACCCCTCAGGGTAGAGAGACCAACATTTCCTGTAAATGTTTCTCAGATTCTGTGCAGAGCTCTACAAATCAGAATGTTAACTCTGATAGGACCTTGTAACACCATCTGTCTCAGACTACCTAGTAGTAATATTTCCTGTTTTTGTCCATTTTCATCCTTGTTATACTCTTATCACTTCCATAAGAAACCAGATCCAAATGTTCCACAGGGCAATGGCTCCACAGCATCAGCTTCTGAAGAGAGCACCCCTAACTGCTCGGGTGAGGGTCCCACAGGACAGAAGATCTTTCTCATCTCCTGGTCAGCACCCCATTGTCCCATTTCTGTCTCCTCAGACAGCAGACAGCTCTGCTTGGTGGACAGGGGCGGGCCCTATGCCGGGAGAGTGGAGATCCTTCACCAGTGTTCCTGGGGCACCATCTGTGATGACAGCTGGGACCTGGATGATGCCCGTGTGGTGTGCAGGCAGCTGGGCTGTGGAGAAGTCCTCAGTGCCGTGGAGTCTGCTCCCTTTGGGGCGGGATCAATACCCATCTGGCTGGATCATGTGTATTGTGAAAGAATGGAGTCCCACGTGTGGCAGTGCCCTTCCCAGGGCCGGGGGAGGCACAACTGCGGTCATGAGGAGGATGCAGGAGTTATCTGTTCAGGTATGATCAGTGAATTGCCCACTGACTGAAAGAACAGAAAGCTCCAAGGAAGCTGGTGTCTAATCACCAGGGCAATAGATGTGTAAGCTAGAGACGTCTGAGATATCCTCCTTGAATGCATAAAGTATCTGTGAGTGATCAGTTCAGCTCAGTCACTCAGTGGTGTCTGACTCTTTGCTACCCCATGGACTGCAGCATGCTAGGCTTCCCTATCCATCACCAACTGCCAAAGCTTACTCAAACTCATGTCTATTGAGTCGGTGATGCCATCCAACCATCTCATCCTCTGTCTTCCCCTTCTTCTCCCATCTTTAATCTTGCCTAGAATCAGGGTCTTTTCAAAGGAGTCAGTTCTTCCCATCAGGTAGCCAAAGTATTGGAGTTTCAGCTTTAGCATCAGTCCTTCCAATGAATGTTCAGGACTGATTTCTTGATGGGCTTCATTTATTGCTACTTTCCTCTTACAAGTCTCTGCTATTTCTTCTCCAGTGATCTTACCTGATATAGCTTAATCTATATCCCAATGAAAATTGATACTCATTTTTATACAATTTACTTTTGGAAGAGTGAAACATTTGCAAATCACCACATGCACCTGCTTTGCACAGTGAGCCCATGGGAGGAAAGGGCTAGAATGAGGCTGTACCTTCCAGGACGGAGTCCTTTCTGTATATATAGTGCGAGACACATTTTTGTGCTAGGTTAGTAGGAGTGGAGGCACGGGGGACATCATCAAACAAATCGGAGAGGAACTTATGGATTTGTGCCAAATTGCAAGTCCCCTTTGAAATTTTAGATTTGAATATTCATAGCTCTTTGACTGGTAGGACAATAGAGTTGTGGATGAAATGTTCTGAGTCTGGGTTCTCCTTTCATTGTTACTAGAAAGGATTGTCTGTTCTTTTTTTTTTCTTTAAAGCCTCTGTATTAACCAAAATTTTGGAGGAACACTTAGCCACACACTGACAAGTCAAAGATATAGGCAATAAAATATGAATTCCTATGTTTTGTGGTAGTAAATCATATTTTATACCTGATGTCTTCAATGATATAAGAGAATTGTGTTTGGGGGCTTGTTTGATAGGAATAGGAGTAAGAGGACACCTGTAATTTTTGAAGAAGGTGGAGGAGACTTATAGTAGCTAAGAGGAAAAAGAAGGGCAATGGGAGATGTCAAAGGCCATATAGGTTTCTCTGAGCATCACTGTGGGTCCAGGTGTGGTGTGGAGGATGCTACGTGTGCCTAAGGATACAGGAGGTCTGTACAACAAGAGACCAGACAAGGATGTATTTTTATTATATTTAATACCTTTATCCACTCACACCAGCCTCCTATTGCACAAATTTTCTTACAATTTTCACACACATATCCTTTCATATAAAATTTAAAATCAAGTAGAAAATAAAGAAATAATAATATGTCTCAGAAGTATCTATGGTGATGTGTATAAGACTTTATTGATTATTCAGCATATATTTGAGTGTTTAGCATGTATCTTGGTATATGAAATAGCATACAAGAAATATTTCTTTCTTGTTCTTTTTAAATTTGTAATCTCATGGGATTGATATAGAAACTAACAACCTGTTAAGTAAAAATGTTTTAATTAGAATGTGTATCCTATGACCAAACTCCCAGCCAGACCACACCAGATGTCCTAACCTGGGCTGGGGAGTTGAAAGTGGGTAAGTAACAAAGGCTAACAGATCATCCTGGCTCTCACCATTGCCTCTTGGATAAGTGATCAAGCTGGTCCTTCGATTCATTAATTTCTATAGTGTCTTTTCTGTTCTCTCCTGTTCTCTATAGTAGATTTTTATTCTGTTGAAATATTCTTTCTGAACCTTCAATGTTCTCATACTTATGAAATCAGAGTCCTTTACCAAAAAGAATTCCACTGTGTACATAAATAATTATAAGCACAGTCAGAAATCAGGCAAATGTATTTAAAAATTGTTCTTTATGATAAGAAGTTTTATTTTTTTCATCAGGTTACCTTTCCTCTATCCAAAATGTGGTCCCTGAAGGTCAAATCATGTTGTGAGTCTTTCCCTTAGTCTCCCTCTTTCAGTTTCATACTCCATCCACTCCCAGTTTAACCTACCCCTCATCCCACCCACACTCCACTCCTACAGAAGTTCTTCCCTTTCAGAGTCTCTTTTCCATCCATTTGTAGCTCTTAGGATTGTTTTCTCTTGTCTGCAGTGGGAGAAATGGGAAAGGGAAACAGGGTTAAGTCATAGATGAAAGGAGCAAATGGAAGGGGTAAAGTGTGTTAAAAACTTGCTGGACAAATATTTTCCCCAAATCTTTCTTTCATCCATATCAAGGCTTTTGTAATGTAGAAATCTGTAAATTATATATGGCTGTTTGCTCTGTCTTCTCTTATTCTCCCTCTCCTTTTTTTTTTTTTTTTACAGCCTGATGACTATTTCTCAAGAAATAGGAAAGTAGTTTGCAGTTAGCATATGAGTGCATGCTAGGTCTCTTCAGTCATGTCTGACTGTTTGTGACTCTATGAACTGTAGCCCTTCAGGCTCCCTCATCCATGGGATTCTCCAGGACAGAATACTGGAGTGGGTTGCTATGCCCTCCTCCCAGGGATTGAACTTGTGCATTGGCAGGGGGCTTCTTTACCACTAGTGCCACCTGGGAAGCACCATTTAGCATATAGATAGAATTTAAAAACATTAAATTACCTCCACTCCATAGCATTTGCTAAGATTCTCATGTGTTGGAAGAAAACCAGTAATATGAACTAATCAACACAGTTAGTCATCTTGTATAGTCCCACTGAGAACTCATTCTCTCCTGGGTTCATTGGTAAATCCTAGGCTTTCTTGAAAGATGGCTAGGACCAACCCTTTCTCCTATGACTCTGACCTTTCTTCATATTCAAACTCATCTGTGGACAATTTCTTTTCACAATTCAAGTTGGATAAGAAATTCTTGGAATTTTTCACCATCAGAGATTATGAGAAATACATGGGAAACATAAGAAGTAGACTTGTTATAATATCTAGCTTTCCTTCCATGAGTCATAAGTCTGTTTATAGATTGACCTGCACTCAGATCTCTCAGTTGATTTCCCTTGTATCAGTGACTTGAGTACTGACTCCTGAGAAAAATCCGGCTGGACTTCTAGCCCCAGAAATGTCAGGATGGCCTTCTAACCTTGTCTGGATCTCAGTTCTCTAAACTCTTGAATCCCAAGGACCTATTTCACTCTGGGTTAGTTCAGTTCTGTACCCAAGTCTGATGCCCATTGCAGTGCAGTTTCCTTGGGCCCTATAGTTTCCAGACCCTTAAATGAGGAATTCACATCCTAACCAACATCAAATATAGGTTTTCGGAATTCAGCCATTCCAAACTGACTCTGCAAATCCTTCTGGATTTCTTTTCTGAAACTCGCCCATGAAAATGCAATTCTGAGACTGTCAAATTTTCTATTCATGCCTCAGTCCTGGAAAATAAAAGCTTTCACACCATTGCCTGTGACATGTTTCCAGTTGCCAAGCCAGGATCATGAACATGCAGTGGGTTTATTTATTTGTTTCTCTCAGGATTTGTGTGTTTGGTTGGAGAGGATGGACCCTGCTCAGGGCGAGTAGAAGTTTATTCTGGAGAAGACCGGGATCCCAGTGTCTGATGGAAACTTCACACTCCCCACTGCCCAAGTCATCTGTGCAGAGCTGGGGTGTGGCAAAGCTGTGTCAGTCCTGGGACATGAGCTCTTCAGAGAGTCAGATGGCCGGGTCTGGGCTGAAGAGTTCAGGTGTGAGGGGGAGGAGCCTAAGCTCTGGTCCTGTCCCAGAGTGCCCTGTCCAGCGGGCACTTGTCACCACAGTGGAGCTGTTCAGTTCGTCTGTTCAGGTGAGATGCAGGTCAGGACTAACCTTCCTGCACACTCTGTTCAGGTGAGAAATCATGAGATATTTCTGAAATTCTGTTGTCTCGTATCCAGCATACTCAGAAGTCCAGCTCATGACAAACGGCTCCTCTCAGTGTGAGGGGCAGGTGGAGATGAACATTTCTGGACGATGGAGAGCGCTCTGTGCCTCCCACTGGAGTCTGGCCAATGCCAATGTTGTCTGTCGTCAGCTCGGCTGTGGAGTTGCCATCTCCACCCCCAGAGGACCACACTTGGTGGAAGGAGGTGATCGGATATCAACAGCCCGATTTCACTGCTCAGGGGCTGAGTCCTTCCTGTGGAGTTGCCCTGTGACTGCTCTGGGTGGTCCTGACTGTTCCTGTGCCAACACAGCCTCTGTGATCTGCTCAGGTAAGAGAGAGGGAAAGGCTACTGGTACTTAGGATGCTCCTAGAGTGAAATGTCCCCAAGAGCAGAGAGTAGGGAGAACTGGCTTTAAAAGGTAATTTCTCTTTTAAAAATTTATTTATTTTAATTGGAGGATAACTACTTTATATTATTGTGATGGTTTTCACCATACATCAGTATGGATCGGCCATAGGCATCCATTTGTCCCCTCCATCCTGTCCCCTCCTCCCATCTTCCTCCCCACCCCATCCCTCCAGATTGTCACAGATCACCAGATTTGGGAGCCCTGCATTATACATCAAACTCTTGTCTATCTATTTTGCATATGGTAATGTATATGTTTCAATGGTATTCTCTCAAATCATTCCCCCATCAACAAATAGATTCAAGAGATTAGATCTGATAGACTACCTGAAGGACTATGGACAGAGGTTCATGACGTTGTACAGGAGGTGGTGATCAAAACCATCCTCAAGAAAAAGAAATGCAAAAAGGCAAAATGGCTGTCTGAGGAGGCCTTACAAATAGCTGAGAAAAGAATAGAAGTGAAAAGCAAAGGAGAAAAGGAAAGATATACCCGTATGAACTCAGAGGTCCAAGGTATATCCAGGAGAGATAAGAAAGCCATCCTAAGTGAAGAATGCAAAGAAATTGAGGAAAACAATAGAATGGGGAAAACTAGAGATCTCTTCTAGAAAATTAGAGATACCAAGGGAACATTTCATGCAAAGGTGGGCACAATATAGGACAGAAACAATATGGACCTGACAGACCAGA
The DNA here is from genome assembly GCF_032452875.1 of Bos javanicus. Lineage (NCBI taxonomy): Eukaryota > Metazoa > Chordata > Mammalia > Artiodactyla > Bovidae > Bos > Bos javanicus. The sequence continues at coordinate 103,152,294 of NC_083872.1, read as the reverse complement.
GGATATTAAGAAGAGGTGGCAAGAATACACAGAAGAGCTACACAAAAAATCTTAATGACCCAGATAATCTTAATAACTCAGATAATCACTCACCTTGAGCCAGACATCTTGGAGTACAAAGTCAAATGGGCTTTAGAAAGCATCACTACCAACAGAGCTAGATGGAATTCTAGCTGAGCTATTTCAAATCCTAAAACATGATGCTGTGAAAATGCTGCACTCAATATGCCAAAAAATATGGAAAACTCAGCAGTGACCACAGGATATGGAAAAATGGACTGGTTCCAAATTGGGAAAGGAGTGCGCCAAGGCCATGTATTGTCACCCTGCTTATTTAACTTATATGCAGAGTACAGCATGAGAAATGACAGGCTGGGTGAAGCACAAGCTGGAATCAAGGTTTCCAGGAGAAATATCAATAACCTCAGATGTGCAGATGACACCACATTTATGGCAGAATGTGAAGAGGAACTAAAGAGCCTCCTGATGAAGGTGACAGAGGAGAGTGAAAAAGCTGGCTTACAACTCAACATTCAAAAAATGAAGATTATGGCATCTGGTCCCATCACTTCATGGCAAATAGATGGGGAAACAATGGAACCAGTGGCAGACTTTATTTTCTTGGGCTCCAAAACCACTGCAGATGATGACTGTAGCCACGAAATTAAAGGACACTTGCTCCTTGAAGGAAAAGCTACGACCAACCTAGACAGCATATTATAAAGCAGAGAGACATTACTTTGTCAACGAAGGTCCATATAGTCAAAGCCATGGTTTTTCCAGTAGTCATGTATGGATGTGAGAGTTGAACCATAAAGAAGGCTGAATGCTGAAGAATTGATGCTTTTGAGCTCTGGTGTTGGAGAAATCTCTTGAGAGTCCCCTGGACCGCAAGGAGATCAAACCCATCAATCCTAAAGGAAATCAGTCCTGAATATTCATTAGAAGGACGGATGCTAAAGCTAAAGCTCCTATACTTTGGCCACCTGATTCGAAGAGCTGGCTCATTAGAAAAGACCTTTATGCTGGGAAAGATTGAAAGCAGGAGGAGAAGGGGACGATAGAGGTTTAGATGGTTGGATAGCATCCCTGACTCAGTGGACATGAGTTTGAGCAAGCTCTGGGAGATGGTGAACCACAGGGAAGACTGGTGTGCTGCAGTCCGTGAAGTTGCAAAGAATCAGACATGACTGAGCGACTGAACAACAACAACAACTCCTCCCAGTGAGTCCAAATGTCTGTTCTTGCATCTGTGTCTCAAAAGGTAGATATTCCATGGTGAAATATTATAGCAATTTAATTACTTTCTCTTGCATATAATTGTACATTTCTTCTGGGATTGATATCTGTGTAAGACAAGGGTCAGGTTGCCATTTCCTTCTCCAGGATTCATATGGACATCCAACTGACTCAGAATCCTTTACTGAACAGGCTCTTTCCCCATTGCAGTGTCACCTTTGTCATAAGCAGAAGGGCATATGTGTCTGTCCTTTATGACAGTCTACTCTGTTCCATTGTATTATTTGTCTGTCCTGGCACCAATACTGTATTTCTTAAGTATTGTATCTTTACACTGTCTGAATGATTTTAATTTATGAGTGTTACTTTTTATTAACTCCTCTAATGCTGTTTCTTTTCTTGCCAACTGTGTTGGTCTTTCTAGGCCTTTTGGATTTTGTATAAGTTTTGGAATCAGCTTGTCACTTTTCACCTCCACCCCCCCCCCCAAAAAAAAAAGCCTAAATGTATTTTGATTGTGACTAGATTGAATCTATGTATAAATTTGAGGATGATTAACAATTTTGAGTCTCCCAATTCATTGACATCATATATTCCTCCATTCAGTTAGGTCTTGAATTTCTCTCAGAGGTTTTGCCCATCTTCTACTAGGTTTCCTCTTAGGCATTTTGTTTTTGATGCTATTCATATTTTTTGTGTGTAAAAGTGTCCTAAGAATGAATTTTTTGGACTTGTTTCACCTTTTAATATTTTTTGAGACTTAAAGAAAAGCTGTAGAAATAATATAAAAATTCCCAGATGACCTTTACCTGATTTCCCAATGTTCGTATTTTGCTTTAATCTTTTTAAAAAATACATATATTTTAAATACATATTTTTTATTGAAGTGTAGTTCACTTACAATGTTTCAGGTGCACAGCAAAGTGATTCAGTTACACAAATACACATTATTATTTTTGAAATTATTTTCCATCATAGGTTATTAAAAGATATTGCTTATAGTTCCCTATGCTGTACAGTAAACCACTGTTACTTGTTGCATATCTATTTTTAAATCAGAAATCTAGCATTCTATTCATACTAAGTCAAACAAGTGGAATCAAAATGTCATAAACTTTTTAGTTAGGCAAAAATTTATGTTTTCTAAAATATACATATTATACATAACTATATATGTGTACAAAAGCTTTTCTACTACACTTGATAAAGGCTTGAGAAAGAACATCAAAAAAAAAAAAAAGAAGAGATGGAGAAATTGGAGAACATAAACTAAATGAAATGGGAGCACTGAATATGAAATAGAAAAAGTGAAACATGGTCTTTTACTTTTATCTAGTATGTTTCACTTTTTCTATTTCATATTCACTCTTTCTACTCTGCCATCTTGAATTGGAAGTCCTATTTTGCTTTAATCTTTATCTCTCTGTTTGTCTCCCTCTCTTTTTCTGTCTGTCCCCCTCCTGTTCCATTTGCCCCTAAATATGTAAACTCTTTCTGAATTAGGTTGCAGACATGATGTCCCTTTATCTCTAAAATACTTCAGGGAATTTCCACAGTTATTAACCACAGTTCAGTCAAGTCTCAGAAAACTTCAGCCCCAGATGACATCTAAGTGCAACCACATGAAAAACCCCAAGACAGAACTGCCAAGTTGAGTCTTTCTCAGATTACACCCAGGGAATCATAAGCAAACTGAAGTATATATGTTTTGCTTTAGTTGCTAAGTTTTGGGGGGAATTTGTTTTACAGCATGATAACTGGGACACTTACCATGTGACCAGCATTTCTAAATAGAGGAATATTAGTCCTCTGATCTTCCATTGTACTCTTTCTACCTTATGCTGATCTAACACTGAGATACACTCGTTCTCTAGTTCTTAATTCCAGCTATTAAGTTTTTTATCTCTAGAATTTTTGTTTTTGTAATTATTTCCTTGCCAAGATACATATCTTGTGAGTTAATTTTATGAGCATTTTAATCATGGCTGTTTAAATTCTCTGTCAATGGAATCTAGAAAAAGGGTACAGGTGAACCTATTTTCAGGGCAGAAATAGAGATGAAGACCTAGAGAACAGATGGGAACACACTGCGGTGGTTAGGATAGGGCAGGATGAATTGAGAGAGTAGCACTGACATGTATACACTGTCACATGTGAAACAAATGGTAACAGGAAGCTGCTATATAGCACAGGGAGCTCAGCTAGATGCTCTGTGATGACCTAAAAGGGTGGGATGGTGGATGGGGAGGGAGGGAGGCTTGAGAGGGAGGGTATATATGTATACTTTTGTCTGACTCACATTGTTGTACAGCAGAAACTAACACAACGTTGTAAAGCAATTATCTTCCAGTAATAAAAATAATAAACTAAAAAAATCAAATAAATTCTCTGTCTGGTAACTCTAATAGCTGGGTACCCTGGGATATTCTTTCCAATGTTTCCTTTTGCCTCTTGAGTTTCCAAGAAATCTCTTTTGTGTAAGTGTTTGTTTAAATGATAGACACTGTAGATGAAAAATTGTAGAAATTCTTCAGAAAGGATTTTGTTTTGCTTCTTCTACTTAGGGATAGATTTAGGAGTAACATACCTTATTCAACTCATTCTTAGTGCAACACTTGGCTTAAACCCAAATTATGGCACTGTCAGAAGCAGAATTCTCCATAGAGAAAGTGGATACTAAAGTTATGATAACTTTACTAATATGCCACAGCTTTCATTTCAGGCTCCACTGCTAGGTCATTTTTTAACCTTAATTTAGTTTTCTTTATGTTAACCCTCCCAGCCCTCTGATCATTGGTGTTTCTGCAGGAAACCAGACCCAGGTGCTTCCCCAGTGCAATGACTCTGTGTCCGAACCAGCAGACTCTGAAGCCTCAGAGGAGAGCGCCCCCTACTGCTCAGGTGAGGGTCCCACAGGACAGAAGACCCTTCTTACCCATTGTCCCCTCTCCCCCCTCACCACCCGTCACCACTCCATTGTCCCATTTCTCTCTCCTCAGACAGCAGACAGCTCCGCCTGGTTGACCGGGGTGGTCACTATGCTGGGAGAGTGGAGATCCTTGACCAGGGCTCCTGGGGCACCATCTGTGATGATGGCTGGGACCTGGATTATGCCCACGTGGTGTGCAGGCAGCTGGGCTGTGGACAAGTCCTCAATGCCACGAGTTCTGCTCACTTTGGGGCAGGATCAGGTCCCATCTGGCTGGACGACCTGAACTGCACAGGAAAGGAGTCCCACGTGTGAAGGTGTTCTTCCCGGGGCTGGGGGCAGCACGACTGCAGACACAAGGAGGACGCGGGACTCATCTGCTCAGGTCAGCACTCCACGCTGTCCACAGTTTGGGGAAGGGGTGGAGCTCTGGAGGACGAGGATCGGAGCCCTGAAGGAGAGATGCTGAAAGGACTAGAGAAGGAGGCTTCCTCCCATGGGGCCTGTCTTTCCAGCAAACGAGAAGATGAGGTGCTTTCACTTCCTCCTGCAGCAGCTGAGACTGTGGTCCTTTTTTCTCAGTAGTGTTTCCTGGCAGAGCCGTTTCTGACAGTTTCCATGTGAAAGCAGGGCTCTCTCTTCAGTTCCCTGTGGTAGTACAGTCTGGAGATCCTGTGGATGATGTAATGAAAGCACAGACTTACTCTGTTCAGTTCTGTATGCTAGGAGTCTGTTGAGGGTCTCCGTGGGCCAACATCCCAGTGTCCACAGGGCTGTGTTCTTCCTGGAGGACCCCTTTCCCAGCCTTTCCTGGTTTCTGTGTGGTCTAATTCCTTGGCTTGAGTCTTTCTTCTTCAGCAACAGCGCCTCTTCTGCCCATTCTTCCTCATTTACATTTCCCTCTGACTGGAACTGGGAAAGGTTGTCCATTTCAAAGGATAGTGTGGCTAAGGAGGTGTTTAAACTGTGGTCTATGAAAAGGTAAAATGATAGGATACTGAAAGAGAAACTCCCCAGGTCAGTAAGTGCCCAATATGCTACTGGAGATCAGTGGAGAAATAACTCCAGAAAGAATGAAGGGATGGAGCCAAAGCAAAAAGAATACCCAGCTGTGGATGTGACTGGTGATAGAAGCAAGGTCCGATGCTGTAAAGAGCAATATTGCATAGGAACCTGAAATGTCAGGTCTATGAATCAAGGCAAATTCGAAGTGGTCAAACAAGAGATGGCAAGAGTGAATGTCGACATTCTAGGAATCAGCTGAACTGAAATGGACTGGAATGGGTGAATTTAACTCAGATCAGATCAGATCAGTTGCTCAGTAGTGTCCGACACTTTGCGATCCCGTGAATCACAGCACGACAGGCCTTCCTGTCCATCACCAACTCCCAGAGTTCACTGAGACTCATGTCCATCGAGTCAGTGATGCTGTCCAGCCATCTCATCCTCTGTCATCCCCTTCTCCTTCTGCCCCCATTCCCTCCCAGCATCAGAGTCTTTTCCAATGAGTCAACTCTTCGCATGAGGTGGCCAAAGTACTGGAGTTTCAGCTTTAGCATCATTCCTTCCAAAGAAATCCCAGGGCTGATCTCCTTCAGAATGGACTGGTTGGATCTCCATGCAGTCCAAGGGACTCTCAAGAGTCTTCTCCAACACCACAGTTCAAAAGCATCGATTCTTCGGTGCTCAGCCTTCTTCACAGTCCAACTCTCACATCCATACATGACCACAGGAAAAACCATAGCCTTGACTAGACGGACCTTTGTTGGCAAAGTAATGTCTCTGCTTTTGAATATGCTATCTAGGTTGGTCATAACTTTCCTTCCAAGGAGTAAGCGTCTTTTAATTTCATGGCTGCAGTCACCATCTGCAGTGGTTTTGGAGCCCAGAAAAATAAAGTCTGACACTGTTTCCACTGTTTCCCCATCTATTTCCCATGAAGTGATGGGACCGGATGCCATGATCTTCGTTTTCTGAATGTTGACTTTAAGCCAACTTTTTCACTCTCCACTTTCACTTTCATCAAGAGGCTTTGACATCAGTTGCTAACTGATCTGATCTGAAACATCCCAAGGTCCTTAAGTTTGTTACATCTGTAAAGTTCCTTTTGCCACGTCAGGTACATATTCACAGGTACTAAGGATTTGTATGTGGACATTTGTGGCTCCGTTATTTTGCTTCCCTCCCCAAATACCCACATCACATTCCATCTACAAACCATTTTAGGATTTTTTTCAGGAAGCAGGAGTCAGTTCTCCATCCCGCAGGTGGCCTGGTAGGTCTTTCTCTGTTTGTACCCGCTACACCGTCGTGGTAGAAATAGAAAGACAGACACAAATGGATATAATCAGGTAGAAGTGAGGCAATGGTAGTGAAAGGTTGTTGTTGAATCACGCAAAGACGTTGGGATTCTTGGCCCCTGGAGGAGAAGAATTCAATCCATGGCCAGAGACGAGGCTTGACCGCTCAGAGCTTTTGTATAATAAAGTTTTATTAAAGTATAAAAGAGATAGAGAAAGCTTCTGACATAGGCATCCGAAGGGGGCAGAAAGAGTACCCCCCTGCTAGTCTTCGGCTGGATGTTATATAGTGACTAGAGGTCTGTTAATGAGAGAAAGGAATGGCTTAAAATTCAGATTGGCACCAGGCCCGTCACCCATAAGATGCATTTTGGGATAATCTTGGGACCAAATGTTTTATCCTGGGCCATAAAATGATTAACTTGAATCTTGAAGAAGGGCAGACCACCATACAAATAGTTTCATTTACATAGATTAGGGGAACAATATCTGAGTATAACATACTGGTTTGTCAAGTAGGTTCTGAGCCAAGAGGCGGAACCTTGGGGTAAATGGGAACCTTGGGAACCTTGAAGACGGAGCTTGGGGTAAATGCGTAGTATATTAGCATCAGTTCAGTTCAGTTGCTCAGTCGTGTCTGACTGTTTGCGACCCCATGAATCGGAGCATGCCAGGCCTCCCTGTCCATCACCAACTCCCAGAGTTCACTCAGACTCACGTCCATCGAGTCAGTGATGCCATCCAGCCATCTCATCCTCTGTCATCCCCTTCTCCTCCTGCCCCCATTCCCTCCCAGCATCAGAGTCTTTTCCAATGAGTCAACTCTTCACATGAGGTGGCCAAAGTACTGGAGTTTCAGCTGTAGCATCATTCCTTCAAAAGAAATCTCAGGGCTGATCTCCTTCAGAATGGACTGGTTGGATCTCCTTGCAGTCCAAGGGACTCTCAAGAGTCTTCTCCAACACCACAGTTCAAAAGCATCAATTCTTCGGTGCTCAGCCTTCTTCACAGTCCAACTTTCACATCCATACATGACCACAGGAAAAGCCATAGTCTTGACTAGACGGACCTTTGTTGGCAAAGTAATGTCTCTGCTTTTGAATATGCTATCTAGGTTGGTCATAACTTTCCTTCCAAGGAGTAAGCGTCTTTTAATTTCATGGCTGCAGTCACCATCTGCAGTGATTTTGGAGCCCAGAAAAATAAAGTCTGACACTGTTTCCACTGTTTCCCCATCTATTTCCCTTGAAGTGAATGGGACTGGATGCCATGATCTTCGTTTTCTGTATGTTGAACTTTAAGCCAACTTTTTCACTCTCCACTTTCACTTTCATCAAGAGGATTTTTAGTTCCTCTTCACTTTCTGCCATAAGGGTGGTGTCATCTGCAAGCTTAAGACAAACATTTTCATAAGAAAAAGGCATTGGTTATCTCTAGGTTTGCGAATAGTTACCTTCAGGCGAAACCAGGTGACATTATGGCAACACATTATTTTAAGAGAAACCTCCATTTAAATTTGTATAGAGAAGGAAAAAATATCACTAGTTTGTTTCCTCCTGCTGCTTAAGAGAGATAAAAATGTCTAACACTTGCAGGCTATTTCCTCCGTTTGGAGACCCCTAGCTTTCCTGCCTGTTACCCTCTCAATAGTCTTGTCAACTAGTGGGCATCTCTGCAGTTGGGTCAGGGATGTATGGTCACAGTTTCTGGGAGAGAGGAAGACCCAGAGCCCTGAGCGGAGTGCTCACTGTGTCCTGTCTCCTCTCTTTCAATCTTAGAGTTCCTGGCCCTCCGGATGGTGAGCGAGGACCAGCAGTGTGCTAGGTGGCTGGAAGTTTTCTACCATGGGACCTGGGGTGGTGTCTGCTGTAACCCCATAGATGACCTCACCGTGTCCGTGATCTGCAGACAGCTTGGCTGTGGGGACAGTGGAACCCTCGACACTTTTGTTGCTCTTAGAGAAGGTTCTAGGCCCTGGTGGGTAGATGGAATCCAGTGTCAGAAAACTGACACCTCTCTCTGGCAGTGTCCTTCTGACCCTTGGAAATACAGTTCCTGCTCTCCAAAGGAGGAAGCCTATATCTCGTGTGCAGGTGATTTACTGTCTGTTTCTGTGTCTGTCTCAACCTGGAAGGATGTTGTTAGAGTGATTTATGCTTTCCAATCTAAGTGATGATTTTAAGTTGAGTCTACAAAATGTCTATGTGCCCATGTCTGTGTGTGTGTTTGTATTTGTTGTGGGGTGTGGAGACCAATAAATGATGAACAGTTACACTTATTTCAGCTGATGATCACATGCACTGAATGTCTCAGACCAGGAGATAATGAGCCTGTGTTTTCACATGTCATTTGCACTGAGTCAGACCTTAGATAATCTTATGTGGAGACAGGACCACCCCCAGCTGTCCCTGATCCACTGTTTCCCCATTGTGTGCAGGAAGAAGACCCAAGAGCTGTCCAACTGCTGCACCCTGCACAGGTATGTCAGCCGCCTCCCCTGTGGCTTCCAGGGGCTCCCTCCCACCGGGGCAGTCACAGGAGGGGCTGCTGCCTTTTCAGACAGAGAGAAGCTCCGGCTCGGGTGGGGGAGACAGCAAGTGCTCAGGGCGGGTGGAGGTCTGGAACAGCAGCTCCTGGGGCACCATGTGCGATGACTCCTGGAGCCTGGCAGAGGCTGAGGTGGTGTGTCAGCAGCTGGGCTGTGGCCAGGCCCTGGAAGCCATGTGGTCTGCAGCATTTGGCCCTGGAAATGGGAGCATCTGGCTGAATGAGGTACGGTGTGGGGGCTGGGAGTCTTCCCTGTGGGACTGTGCTGCGGAGCCCTGGGGGCAGAGCGACTGCAAGCACGAGGAGGATGCTGGTGTGAGGTGCTCTGGTGAGTGAGGGGCTCAGGGTCCACCCTGGGTGAGCTGGGGCAGCACGGGGACAGTGGGCTGGACTGGGGGTGGTGGGGAGTTTGTGTTCAGAGAGTGTCTGGGTGCTGGGGCTCTGATCTAGCGCAGTGAAGCTGGGAGGACTGGGCACTGATGTCATGGAGACTGAGGTGGTAATTTCAGAGCTCAGGAGGGAAAAATGGGTTACCCTGTGATCTGGCCAATTCCCTTTACCCAATCTCCTGTTTTCCTCTTTAGGTGCAAGGACAACATTGCCCCCTACTACAGCAGGTACTGTGGTCCATCCATGGGCAGGGGAGAATACTAAGATTCTGGTAACCGGTTCTATGCGCTCTCTGACAACTCAGGAGATGAAAGAGCCTGAGGAGTCCTGGCTGTTGGGAAGGAGCCGGGGCATTATGATGGGGAACGCCCCTGCCTTGGTTCCCAGGGCCACATGTTTCTCAGGCCCAGGATCCAGGAGAGTCTAGTTCTGGTGTTGCAAATTCTAAAGTTCTCCCATTCTCCTACCTGCCCCTGAGTGTTGCTCCTCATCAGTGAGGTGCGGGTCTCAGGACTGTTTGAGGCCCAAGGAGAAGGGATGAGCTGGGTCCTCAGGCTGTCTCGGCAGGGAAGCTCCCTGACAATCCCTGGCTTTGCCTCAGGGCCACACTGGCTAGAGTGGAGTTGATTTGTCTCTGGATGAGACCTGGAGTAGCCCAGTCACTATTAGTATATTTGTGTCTGAGGCTAGGACACCATCATCCAGAGCCCCCAGAAATGCTGGTACAGGGGGTTTCTCTGTGCCCAGGACCTTCTTCACACTCTGTTGCCTTGCTTTCCTTAGGGGCCAGACCAACCTCAAATCCTCTCCCTGGCATCTTCTCCCTGCCTGCGGTCCTCTGCCTCATCCTGGGGTTTCTTCTCTTCCTGGTCCTCATCATCCTGGTGACTCAGCTGCTCAGATGGAGAGCAGAGTGCAGAGGAGGGCTGCAGGGGGAACTGGGGACCAGAGAGAGTGTATGCAGGCGGAAGATGTGGCAGGTGTGAGGAGGGGAACCTGGGCCAGTCTCTGTTTTGAGTCTGTAGAGCTCCACGTGCTCTGTGCTGAGCTCTAAGGCTGAACATACAGAGGTTCTTAGGGCTGGGGTGTGAACTCTCATATGTCATGGCCTCTCCTGTGAGACCAGAAAGAGTCAGGGCTGAGCTGTGGATTCAGGTCAGATGAGGAGAGAAGGTGCCAACACGGTGCATGGGGTAAGAAATGATGCTGAGGTCGAGGCAGCCTCTGTGTGAGCATAGGGGAGATGAAGGTGGGTCTGCTGGATCGGGGTGTCTGGGGTGGCATCTCTGACCTGCTAGGGGATCTCTCAGCCTTATCCAGCTATGAAGATGCTCTTGCTGAAGCTGTGTATGAGAAGCTTGATTACATTGTGACTCAGAAGGAGGTTCTTCTGGGAAGCTCAGGTGGGTGTCTCTGCCTGCCTTCCTGGGACCTCTGGTTGTCACCCCCCACTGGCTGTGAACATCTTCTCAGTGTCCACAGACCCCACGTGTGCCTCAGGCTTACAGAGGCATCTCTCCAAAGTGGCAGGGTGGCCTCTCAGAGCCTCATGAGCCCCCAGCCCCCATCTACACTGCAGGATCCAGGTCTTCCCCTTCCCAGTCTTAACACAGGTCCCGTGAGTGTGGGGAGGGTCATTCTGTGTGTTGTGTGATGTTTGTCTCCACTTTAGGCCTCCTGTCAGATGGTGAGGACAACAATGACTCCATATCTGCTCCAGGTAATAGAAGTAGACCTGCCTCAGCTGGGCTTTGGGGAGGAGAGTTTCCCTCATAGAGACGAGATGCAAGGGGAGCAGTCTTCATTTGATGGACCAGAGGCATCCATTGTGTCCAGATGGGGTCCGTCCTTCCCTTTCTCTGACTGTCCTGTGACGTCTCACATTGGGGTGGGGCTCTCTGTGTCCGGAATCACAACAGGCACACACTGATTTTAAAAGTAATTTCTGTAAAGCACAATTTGTTAAAATAATTGAATAATGCTCAATGGTAGGACAGTTACTTTGGAATATATATTTTTCAAACAGGAAATATTAAGATACGTAAAATCATGTTTTGGTTTTTGGACACATCAAAATGAAACATGGTCTTAGAGAAAAAAATCTTTTAAAACAAGGAGTGACTGGTGCCTCTAGCAGCTCAGAAACTCTGGGTCAGAAGGATCTTAGGTATTTCTCAGACCAACCCCCTTACTGTGGTTTCATCTGACCCTTGCTCTGCCCTCAGAAGCGCCAGATCAGAGGACTGTTGCCCTTGGTGAGGATTACGATGATGGTGGAGAGGTACCAGTGACTGGGGCTCCTCATGACTCTCAGGGGAGTGAGGAGGAAGCGTTCCCAGAGAAGGAAGATGGGATGAGGTCTCAGACAGGTGAGTGGGGAGATTAGCTGATCCCCTGAAATCTTCGGTCTTTGTCCTGGAAAAGGTGAATTTGAGCTCCTCAATGCCCAGCCTCTCTGCAGTTTCAAAATATGGATATCTCATACATTTGATGAGCCACCCTGATGGCTCAGATGGTAAAGAATCTAACTGCAATGCAGGAGACCTGGGTTTGATCACTGGGTCAGGAAGAGCCCCTGAAGAAGGGAATGTCTACTCACTCCAGTATTCTTGCCTGGAGAATCCAAGGGACAGAGGAGCCTGGTGGGCTACAGTTCATAGCGTTGCAAAGAGTCAGACACAACTGAGTAACTAGCACTTCACTTCTCAACCATATGCCATCTTTAATGCTGTCAGACTCCTTGGGCGGGGGGGGGGGGTGAGGAATCACTCTACTTTTGGCATTTATGTCCCCATAGTGCAACATAAATTTTCATTTTATTTGTGATATATCTACATTAAAATTTATAGATTAGGGGCTTTTCTGGTAATCCAGTGGTTAGGACTCTGCACTTTCACTGCTAGGGCCTGGGTTCAATCCCTGGTCAAGGAACTAAAATCCCACAAACATTGTGCAGTAGTCAAAAGAAATAGATAGCTTACAGATTAATTGAGCATATTTACCAAATCCAAAAATAGACAAGTGTTTTGATAACATCTCTGTGCTGCCCTGAACATGAAAGACAGAAATTTTAAAAATGTATTGCAGTATTGAAATTTGTGAGTCATCTGATAATTTAAGATGAGGTCTGTGTATAAGGTTGCAATGACATATACAAAGTCTATGGTATATGGTGGCCTTAACATTAAGCCATGTTGGTGGATCATTGACTCGGAGCTGATGGTCAGCTAAGGTCTAATTTCCCCCAGATATTTCAGTTGTCAAGAGAAAACACTCTTTCTCTGGAAGAGAGTATTTATCCATCTGAGGGCCTGTGTGGTCCCTGGGAGGGGCCATCTGTGGATGCTCCCGTGATACTCTTTGTGGACATTTGGGAACATGCATCAAGGCTACTAAGAGCAGAGTTGGTTTATGAGTGAGGAACTCAGATTTTCCCTGTGTCCACTCTCCCTCTCACTGTGATTTCACATCTGTCGGCTGTGAGAGGAGAACATTTAAGTTTGTTGTTATGCTCTTACTGTTCCTGGGCATCTCCTTGCTAGTGTGTAGCCTGGAAGCAGATCTTCCCAGAGCTCCTGTGTGAGCACAGGTCTCCTGTGATGCAGAATTTCCATATGAACTGAGGCCCCAGAGACCACATGGACCGGATCTGAGAGGACAGCCTGGATCCATCCGCACTGTAACTGGTGTGAAATAGTCTGAGCCTCCTGCCCACACCTGGGTCCCAGGGATGCTTTGTCATCATCACTTGTTTAACAGGCTTCCAACACACTGTCCAGTTCCTTTGTCTCCGTTCTAATTATGCTTCTCTTTGCTCTTTCAGGTTCTTCTCTAAATGTCTCTAGAAAGGAAGCTGATCCTGGGAAAGGAGAACAGAGCCCCTGCCTACTCCAGGGGGAGAAAGGGGACCCTGGGTACGATGATGTTGAACTCAGTGTCCCGGGAACATCCACAGTGGCTTTCCTGTGATGTTGTATTAAATACAAGATGATGCCTCAGATGTTCTGCTGCTGCTTCTAAGTCACTTCAGTCATGTCCGACTCTATGTGACCCCATAGACGGCAGTCCACCAGGCTCCCCTGTCCCTGGGATTCTCCAGGCAAGAACACTGGAGTGGGTTGCCATTTCCTTCTCCAATGCATGAAAGTGAAAAGTGAAAGGGGAGTCACTCAGTCGTGTCCGACTCTTTGTGACCCCATGGACTGCAGCCTACTGGGCTCCTCCATCCATGAGATTTTCCAGGCAAGAGTACTGGAGTGGGCTGCCATTACCTTCTCCGTCAGATATTCTAATTGCCTGTATTTCAATAGAGGCTGACCTGTGATGGTGTTATATGGAAATTGCTCAAAATGAAATATTCTGATTAAAGTAACTTTTTCTTTTGCTTGTTAATAATTACCAAGTTCCATATCAAATGCTTTTAGATGGTTGGTCCTCAAACACCATTTTCCTCAAAGGAAATACACGATGAGTGCACTGCCATATTTTCTCACCTTCTTCAAAGGCTAATGAGACTTTGCCTGGGATCACAAATGTTCCAGGTCACTCTTACCTAGAAAAAGCATCTAAACTTGGTCCACATTCACACTCTCCTTCCTAGCAAGATGAATTTGCCAACCAGAAAATGTAGTCAGAACTTTATAGAGTTATTTTATTTGGTGGGAATGCTTAGGAGTCTAAGCCCTGGAGACAGCATCTCGGTAGCTCTGAGAAAACTGCTCCAAGCAGGCAGGAAGGGAAGTCAGGTTATATACAAGTTTGCAACAAAGGGAGAGGCAGTCTGAACATCAAAGATCAGGTACCAAGTTAAGGAATTTAGCGTTCTGTTTCTGGGAAGATGCAAGCCTCTGGACTCACTTGATTCAATCCTTCCATATGCAGCTCAGCTATCTGGGGCCAATCCTTGCTCCCCTTAAGGAGTGGCAGATGGCTGCTTCTTGCTTTCCCCAGCTCCTCAGCAATCACCATGGAGGGGTGGCAGCATCCCCTGGATCAGTTTTGGGAGCCCTCATTCACAACTGGAGACCAGAAATCATTGATGTCTGTGACATTTCTTGTTTATTGATATGGCAGGAGATATTTTTATTTCACAAACTCATGAAAAAAACCCAATCCTGAACATTCCTGTATGTTCTCCTTGAGATGTCACATCACCTGTTTTAACCTGTTCTTGGTCACCAGACTTGGATGTGAGTTTCAAAGTTGGAGTTTGCTCTTTGGAGAAAAGGGATACAGTTTTCCTTAACCTGCCTAAGTGTTCACGGGCCAATTAAAACTCTAACTCTACCTAACTACCTCTCCCTTTTTCATCTCTCATTCCCTAGGTTACTTTATCTGTTTATTTCTCAAGCAGATATAGACTCCTCCTTGCTCTCTCCCATGTCTAGTCGGTTATCAAATCCTTATGAATCCATTCTTTCCATACCTTCGTACTTTTTCTTCAGGACATTACCATTTCTTGTCTGTCCAATTATCTATCCTTCTGAGTGAATTATATCAGCTCATCTCTCTCCCTAATTGATGGATGGCAAATTGTTGCTCACCCACACCCTGTATTCACGTGGGACAAGAGGGCAAGAAAGTGGAGACCTAGGCAGAGGGGATCCAGAAGAAGGGATATAGATGGGAAGATCAAGTACGTTTGTCTATTTATGTTTCAAAGATGTGGATGGAGCGACCTGATATGATTGAATTCTTAAAAGAAGTTCAGTTCAGTTCAGTCTCTCAGTCGTGTCCGACTCTGTGACCCCATGGACTGCAGCATGCCGGGTTTCCCTGTTTATCACCAACTCCCAGAGCTTACTCAAACTCATGTTCATTGAGTCAGTGATGCCATCCAACCACCTCATCCTCTGTCGTCCCCTTTTCCTCCCACCTTCAATCTTTCCCAGCATCAGGGTCTTTTCCAACGAGTCAGTTCTTCCCATCAGGTGGCCAAAGTATTGGAATTTCAGCTTTAGCATCAGTCCTTCCAAAGAACATTCAGGACTGATTTCCTTTAGGATGGACTGGTTGAATCTCCTTGCTGTCCAGGGACTCTCAAGAGTCTTCTCCAACACCACACTTCAAAAGTATTAATACATTGGCGCTCAGCTTTCTTTATAGTCCAACTCTCACATCCATACATGTCTACTGGAAAAACCATAGTCTTGACTAGACGGACCTTTGTTGGCAAAGCAATATTTCTGCTTTTTAATATGCTATCTAGGTTGGTCACAGCTTTTCTTCCAAGAAGCAAATGTCTTTTAATTTCATGGGTGCAATCACCATCTGCAGTGATTTTGGAGCCCCCCAAAATAAAGTCAGCCACTGTTTCCCCATCTATTTCCCATAAAGTGATGGGACCAGACGCCATGATCTTAGTTTTCTGAATGTTGAGCTTTAAGCCAACTTTTTCACTCTCCTCTTTCACTTTCATCAAGAAGCTCTTTAGTTCTTCCTCGCTTTCTGCCATAAGGGTGGTGTCATCTGTATATCTGAGGTTATTGATATTTCTCCCAGCAATCTTGATTCCAGCTTGTGCTTCATCCAGTCCAGCATTTCTCATGATATACTCTGCATATAAGTTAAATGAGCAAGGCGACAATATACAGCCTTGACATACTCCTTTCTGGATTTGGAACCAGTCTGTTGTTTCATGTCCAGTTCTAACTGTTGCTTCTTGACCTGCATATAGATTTCTCAGGAAGCAAGCCAGGTTTTCTGATATTCCCATCTCTTGATGAATTAAATCTAGAACTTAAATAAAGAATTTAAGGCTAATGGGCTTCTCTGAAAACACACTGTTTCAAGATTGCTTTAATCTGGTTACTACTGAAAATGTAAATGTGATACTGTTGTGATTCTTCAGGGTAGAGAGAGCTGTCATGTAGAAGTGGCCAAGTATTACATTTCACAACACCCCCTTGCCCCCAATTCTACTGTGGACATGTGGAGAGGCTGCTGAACTTATATAAGACCTGAGAGTGATGGCCTGGTTGTGAGCTGAACGACCCAGTCCCTGGTTGATGGCTCTGCATGGTGTCCAGTGCTCAGATCTACAAGTCATGCTTACAGTCTTCATAGTTCTAGGCTGTTCTTAGGGATGGGAAGATACCCAGGAATTCTCCCAGGGCAGCTCACGTAGCTATTCACCATTGGGAAGTAATGAAATAAATGACATACGATGAAAGAAATAAAGTATACTCACCAAGAAGCTCAGTGAACTCCAAAAAACACAGATAAACAATCAAATTCAGGTAAAGAATATGTGAACAAAATAAGATTAAAATTATTTATTATAATTATTGTTATTGTTTTTAATTTTTGGCTTTACTGGGTCTTTGTTGCTGCACATGGGCTTTCTCTAGTTGTGGCAAGCAGGCACTACTTCTCTTTGTGGACAGCAGGCTTCTCTATGCGGCGGCTTCTCTTGTTTGGAGCACAGGCTCTAGGAGCTCAGGCTTCAGTACTTGCAGAATGCAGGTTCCTGTTTGTGGTTTGCGGGTCCTACAGCATGGGCTCAGCACTTGTTGTGCACGGGCTCTGAGTCACTCCACAGAATAAATTCAGTTT
The DNA here is from genome assembly GCF_032452875.1 of Bos javanicus. Classification (NCBI taxonomy): domain Eukaryota; kingdom Metazoa; phylum Chordata; class Mammalia; order Artiodactyla; family Bovidae; genus Bos; species Bos javanicus. The sequence goes on along the minus strand of NC_083872.1, from coordinate 103,135,335 downwards.
TTTGTTTTTGTTTTTTTTTTTTTTAAAGAGACAGAAATCATAAAAAAAGGAAGCAAACAGGGAGTTTGCTGTTGGTTTAGTGGTTAGGATTCGATCCTTTCACTGCTGTGCCTGGATTCAATCCTGGTCAGAGAACTGAGATCCCTGAAGCTGTGCAATGAGGCAGAAAAAGAGAAGGAATCAAACAGAAATTCTTTTTAAGATTACAATGAATGAAATGCAACAAAATGGAAAATGCTACAGAAAGCATCAGCAATAGCAGAAGAATCTTTGAGGCAGAAGACAAGAAAATTGAAACTAACCAGCCAGAGGACAAAGAAAAAAAGAATGAAAAAATTGTGAAAGAACCTGTGTGAACTATGGTATAACATTCACAGTAACAACCTGCACATTATTGGAGTCCCAGAAGGAGAAGAGAGGGAGAAAGGGACAGAGATTGTACTTAAAGAAATAATACCAGATAAGTTCCACATCTGATGAGATTTAGACATCCAAGTTCATGTAGCTAATAGGTCACTCCTCAGAGTTCATTCAAAATGATTGTCTCCAAGACACATTGTTCGTAATCAACACAAAGAGAGAATTTTAGAAGCAGCAAGATAAAAGCAAATGCTCTCTCACACACAAAATCTCTGAAGAACCTTAAGAATATCAGCAGACTTCTCAGAAGAAAGCTGACAAGCCAAGAGAGAAAGGGATGATATATTCAAACTGATGAAAGAAAAAAAAACCTGCAAACCAAGAATACTTTTCTCAGGAAGGTTGTCTTTCAGAAATGAAGATGCGTTAAAAACTTTCCCCAAAAAATAACAGTTGAGGAAGTTTACCAACAGAGTTCTGTCTTAGAAGATTGCTGAGGGGAGTTCTTAGGTCTCCCACATTGCAGGCAGACGGTTTAACCTCTGAGCCACCAGGGAAACCCAAATGAAGGATACTAATTATTATATTAAAGAAGTGAAAATATACAGCAGACGTGTAAATGTAAATATGTAATGCAATTCCAAATATTCTAACACTGAGCATGGTAGTGTGCTAACCAGTTAGCTCTAGTTTAAGGGGAGCATTAAAATAACTATAGAGAAAAATATTTTATTAGTGATATACAATATAAATACAGATAAATTCTGACATCAAAAGCAGAAAGTATAGGAGAGGATCAAAAGGTAGAGCTTTTGTATGCGATTGAAATTAATTTGTTATCAGTAAAATATAGACTATTGTGTCTTTAAGATATTTTATGTGAGCCATGTAACAAACATGTAAAAACCTACAGGAGATTCACAAAAAATAGAGAGAGAAAAATCAAAGCACATCATTATCCAAAACGATCAGTTCACAGTTCTAACTGTTGTACAGAAAAGTCAAGTTATCGTGGTCTCTACAACATCCTTCAGTATCAGCCCCAGAGGACCTTCCTTTTACAAAGTGAAAGACTAAGTAGTCTGTTTGTTATTTTAAGCCAAAGAACTCTATCTGCACCTCATCTCCTTCCTTATGTCATATAGATGGTGTGGCTGTGCTTTTTTAATTGCAAATTTTCTTCTTGTGATGTTCCTGTGTGGTTTTAATTGAAAAACTTCCAAGTGATAAATCATCCAAATACCCTGTCTCCTCTGTTGGGTCTGATTAAGACTTAATAAGAAGCCACATGTGAGTGTGTTGTGGTTTGTCTTGTGTATCCTTAGAGATAGAGGTTTATAGTGTTTGTTGTGATGTATCTGGTGGTGATATGCACATTCTTTTTTGAAAATCAAATTTTGGCCTGTTAATTGCTGAAAACATTTATCCTTAAAACAAAAATGTCAATTAGCTAAATAATGTCCTCAAAAATAGTTCTTCATAGTTAAGATAATTTCTCTTAAATATCTAGCATAGTGCCATTCAATCATTCAATAAACCTTAGATGAGCATCTATTAACTTATAGAGAGTGGAAATACAGAGCTTATACTCAGGTACAGGCCTCACTCCAATCCTGGGCCCTGGCAGGGCCTCAGCAGATGCCTGTAGCCTGTAGGAGCCTTGGATAGCATGCCCAGATGGGGAAGAATTCGATAATAAGGAAAAGAGAATCTGTTCACAGACTTTAAGATGTTAAAGAAGGAGCACATTTTGCTGTATTTCCAGTGTTCTTAGGCTGGTCCTCAGACTGGACTCAGCTGCACCAATGCTCCATGTGCAATAGAGCATCAGGTCATGGAGTTCAAATCTGAGCAACCACTCAGCCTTTGAACTCTGAGTGCCATTCCAGTGGCACTAATCTTGGATTTAAGTGGCTTAAGAATGACCACCCACAAAAACTCAATAGCTCTGGAGTTGGCAATTACATAAACTCTGAACAGAGGTGGATTAATCATGAAGCTAACAGCCTCTCCTTACACGTGCCCCTTCCAAGTCCTGTTAGGGGAGCCCTAGGGCTGTGCTCATAAGAATATAAGTTTTGAATGTGCCATTTTCTTGAGTTGAGGGGAAAAATTCAGCAAAATTATTTCTTAACCAAAGGTGAAGTAGTTAATTATCTGCATGGAGCACTAAACTCAGGAATCAGATGTGTTCAGGAAACCAAAAAAAAAAAAAAAACTTACAGGGCTTAGAAATACATGCTGCCTTTTCATTAGTATACAATTGGTAGAAGGCAAAAACAGGATCAAAGATGATGGATAGGCTAACTCAGAGTAAAGAAGAGCTGTTTAAGGATGAATGTCAAGATGCCAAGAGTCAAATTTGGGAAACTGAGCCTGATAGTCAGCATCGAGTGATGTAAAGGGAACAGGAGATGCACTAGGGGCAGGTGCTCTTAAACAGGACTTGGATCTAGGTGTTGGTCAGTCAGAAATGGTGACTGAGAAACAACCAAGCCCAACAGAGGAAGCAAGGTGAGATCAGAGGGAGTAGCTTAAGACGAAGACACAGAAGGAAGATATTTAGGAAAGGACCTGCTTCATGTGACAGATTCTGTCTTCAAGTCTTCTTTCTCCTTGGTATCCATCAGAAGAGACTCTGTTCTGCTGCTGGAAAAAGTGACCCACAAATCTCAGGGGCAACACACACACACACACACACACATATACAAGTGAACACATACTTAAATACTCATATACAGACACACACATACACACACACTCATCACAACCTACAGACATCTGTGGTCTGTGAGGCTCTCGCACATGCACCATCTGGAACATGCAGCTTCTGGGGCAGGAAAAAGAGAGAGACTAGAAAGTCACACTTGGGCTTTTCCTGCCTCCACTCAGAAGTGACACAGGTGACACCGCCCACGTTTCATTGGCCACAATGAGTCACCGGGGAGTAGAAATACAGCTATTTGACAAGTATTACTGTCTATCTACATCCTTCAGTAGAACTCCTGAGAGCAGTGCTGTCAGTTTTTTCTCACCTTGGAGAAGCTTCTTAGGTACAGCTTTGTGCAGAGATTGAACGTGATCTGACCCTCTCAGAGTGGGATTTGAAGGCAATTTCTATCTGGCTCCTTTGGTGTGTCTCTGACTCCTTACTCCACTTCAGCTTGTTCGAATGGGATTAATCAGATTTGTGTCTCCCCTGCCCTTCTCCCTTCCCCACTCAGTATCACTAACTGCAGGGTGATTGTTCAGCATTTGTTCATGCATTCATTTCTTATCTGATATTTGTTAAGCTCTTTCTATGTGTCTTTACTTGACCTTATGGAGGCATTGAAGAACAAGACACAATACTTGCTCCCAAAAAATACCACTTTAGAGACAAAAAGAAAGTTTTTACAGATTAAATAGACACAGCAGTAATTCTGAACTGGAAGAATTAGAAAGTATTTCCAGAAATGACAACTCTGTGCTTTTAAAAATAAAGGAAGTTATACATATTTTCTTTCTGTAGTGGGCTTGAACATGTGTCCTCTAGATTCAAATATGCATAAATGTAATACTCGCTATTTTTATAACTGATTTCATCTTGTGCAATAGCAAGGGGTGTTTACATGGACTGAAACTTCCGTGAAGTTAACATAGACTCTCCCATTTGAAATTTGTCCCCCAAGTTAGCTCGGATTTATGCTAATAATTATCTTGTCAAATCCAGTTCCAGCTCCTGCTAAGACTGGTTTTCCTCTATTTCAGGAGGCATCTTCTTGTCTCTCCTCCCACAGGTGGTGTCTGGGGTGGGAGGGCTTCTTCCTTTCCAACAGCAGCAGGGAAGGGCCCTTGGTCTGCTTGCTCACCACTTAGAATATGCTTGTCTTTGATTTAGTAGCTTTGATCTGCTCTGGTCTCTGGGTATTTGATGTTGCACTATGGAGGAATGAATGAGGCCAATTCAGTGCCATACACTTTGTTTGATGTTGCCAGTCATATATTATAAAGGGTTGAACAGAGATGATGGGTTGGACCTCAGTCAGCTCATGACCAGCTCATGACCAAGCTCATCACATGCCCTTGTGAAGAAGTTGTCTTTAGTAAAGAAGCCTTTACAAATCTTGGTCCAGCCATGCAAGGAACACAGATGGTGAGGTGGGTCACCAGTACTTTTGTGTAACAACTCAATTGATTGTTTCCTTTTAAGGTCATATAGTTCTTTTTTAATTCAAAAATATTTTGTATATTAGTCCCTCTGATTGGTCCCCAAAATGTCCCTCTACCAAGGATATTTAATTATTAACTTTCCTAGCAAAGAGATTGCTGAACCTCTGAAACCTCCATATTTTCATGGTGATTTGGGATTAATAATGCTACATATTGTATTGCTTTACAATCCATAAGACTGAATAAACAGTTAGTCTAAGTTAAAGAACAGGATTCTTCCTGCTCTTTACTTCTGCATTTCTAATTCAATATAGAGCTGTTAAACTAAAATTTTTTATAACAAAATTTCTTCCTGTTACAGTTATGTGTGGTTTGAACTGAAAATATGCCAAATGATAAATATATAAACATCCGGACCACATGGCCATATCTGATTAAGACCAGAACAGGAGGCTTCATGGTGTTCACCTGTCAGTGTGCTGAGGTTTGTCTTCTTTATCTTCAGATACATAAAGACGCAGTGTTTACACATGTTTAGAACTGGCTCTCTCAGCACTGCTCTTGGAATGGGGCTAGCCTTGTTTCTGGTATTTCAATTTACTGCATTCATTGTAGAAAAGTGTAGAAGTTAACCAATACATAGTTTATACCATTTAATCATATAAATATCATTACAACAAGCGACACAACTTGCATTGTGCTGTTAAGTCCTCACATCAAGTTAAATTATATCTCAAAAGATTTCTTTGGATTGAAATGATTTGTGTAAAATACCTGGCTGACATTCATTCATTCAGGTATACAATAGACATCATTTGGGATTTTTAATTAACAGGCATCGGGGATAAGGAGGTGAATTAGACACAGAACTTTAACAAGTCCATTTATAAAGTAAAATTAGCAAGTAAACAACTTAATTCATGAGGTTCACAGTTGATAAGGTCGAGGTTTATGAGCAGTAGAACCTCTCTCTGGGGCACAGAGAGAAGGGGCGATGTGTGGAAGACTCACAACTCTGGCCCCAATCACCGTCACAGCATGTGGTTCCTGGGAGAGTTCTGACAGCTCCAGTCAAGGCTCCAGGTAACAGAATTAAATTCCTGTTCTAGAGTCCTGGGGTTCCTGGGATGGGATGGAGAGAGGGGCCCTGATATTGCTTTTCTGCCAAGATGATGTACTATTGTTGACTAGTTATATCTCTTACTAATGCCAACTCATTTAATTCTAACCAAAACTCTGTCATCTATACACAAGTATAACTCTTCTTTTACAGACGAAGCCACTATACAAAGAGTGTAAGGATCCTGTTCAAGGTCACACACATGGTATGTGGCTGAGCTCTGAGTCAGGCCAGGCAGACTGGTTCCTGAGCCTGTTCTGACCCCTGAAGTTCACGTGGACAAGTTTAGTGTCCTCCCTAAAGCTTTCCTCCTTGAAATCTTGGATGAGATGGGACATTGAGATTTCCTTATGTGTCAGAGAAGATAAACCTTCATCAGAGGGTGAGTTGGTCCATGTTGACCTGCATCCCAGCTCTGGGGTACAGGGTTCTGCCTGGACACAGCCTGCAAGCCCTGGGTTAACCTCTCCTTCCATCCCACTCCATCCTTATAATGGGGTATGGAGTCCCTAACAGTATGTTACCTACGAGATCTCAATCCCGAGGTGAGATCATGTGTACCTGGTTCACTAAACACATCCCTGTGTCATCCTGTGGGAGGAATGACTGGAGTCCAGGAAGCACGTCCTGTGTTCTAGGTGTTTGTCCGGTGGTTTCTGGTGATGCTGCAGAGTCCATAACTGGGTAGGGAATGGTGACTCTGGGACCCACGGGGAGTAGAGCATCGACTCTAGTGACTGAGCAGATCCTGTTCCTACTCCAGTCCCTGAGTTTATATTCTGGTTTTGATATTTATAATCAGTTATTATCACTACTGTTTTAAGCATCCAGAGGAGATGGGGTTCATGTACAGATGGAGGCTTGGAAGTCAGAGGAATACAGGGCAAATAAGTGACTATTGTAAAATAATGGATTAATATTAGCATATTTAGAGGGAGAAAAACATATGTTCAATTGAACTTTCTCCGTTTTCATTTACCTGAGTCTCAAGGACAGAGAAGCTATGTCTGCTGACCAGGATGAGGTGTTCTCCCAGTGGGGATGTGACAGGGCTGTGGACTGGTCCACAGCTGCCCTCAGGTGTGGGAGGGGAAGGGTGTGAAGCCGTTTCTGAGCTGTGGTGGGGACTCTGGGGCATGTGTGTCACAGGTGGGTCCTTCCCACATTTGTGCTGAAATGATGAGAGTCAGGGTGACGGGGCCTCAGGGTGGGTTTGTGTAGACCACAGAGGAGCATCATGGGAATCTTGAGCCTGAGGGAGCATGAGGAATGAAGGCAGTATGTTAGTGACCTTGAATTTCAATGGGGGAGCTCTATCTTGCATCATTTACGGCCCTACTCAGTCTCTATACTCATCCCCGGGCTACTTTCTGGAAAGCATCTGGGAGCTTCTCTGATCAGTGGAAACAGAACAAGGCAGCAATGGCCACATTGGACATCAGACCCTTCTGCTTGGCTCTGTGCACCCAATCTACCTGGGCTTCCATTCTTGCTGCCACCTTCCCTCTTAGGCTCAGAAGAGGTTCTGTTTTCTGCTTCACTTGCCTCTTCTTTGCCCCTTGCATGCAGCCACTGTGCAGCAGAATACTTTCTATTTATCCTTCTGTCTGGGGGCAGTTGCTTTAAATTATATTTTACATCTTCTTTAGTTATGGCTTATAATACAAGGGTGTTCTGAATCTTATAAAACCAAACTCTCAATATGCAAAGAGGGACAATGTGAAGTTTAGAAAACCCAAATCTTTCTAAGTTATATATTTTCTTCTCTTAGATCCCCAAATCTTATTTTGGCAGGCTAGAGTTGAATGATACGTCCTACTTTCTCTTTGTTTCCTGTAACAGCAATCTCTTTCTCTCTTGAAGCATCATTTGTTGACTAGCTGAGAGGGACATTTCACATAAAATTAATGAAATAAAGGGAAAGGGACTTAGCATGTCTGAAAATCCCTTATAAGGCTTCCCAGGTGGCTCAGCAATAAAGAACCTGCCTGCCAATGCAGGAGACACAGGAGACGTGGGTTCAATGCCTGGGTTGAGACGATCCCCTCAAGAAGGAAATGGCAACCCATTCCAGTATTCTTGCCTAGGAAATCCTGTGGACAGAGGAGCCTGGCAGATTACAATCCAGGGGTCACAAAAAGTAGGACACAACTGAGCATACATGCACCTTCTCTGGGACCCAGTCTCCAGATCATTCTGTGAGGAGAAGACCTGCAATCTCATCCACTCAACTTAATGGTTCCCTCCCCACCTTCTCCACGGTCACCTGTGAATTCCTGAAATCCTTGTCCTCATTTTCTGCTGGCCCGAGAAATGTTCTTGTGCTTGAAGCTTTCTTGTAGTACTCTGCTTGATCCTGAGCTCAGTGCTGGGGAAGATCAATGCTTGATACCATCAAAGTTATTCTACGTGGTCCAGTGAATTCCACAACCTGACCCTGCAAGATTTTACAGTTCTTGGGGATTGGCCAAGGTAATCAGAGGAAAGAATGGTACTCATAGTTTTTGATGTGACTTTTCTACTCTAGCCCTGGTCAGGGGGCCTGGCTCTCAGGACCACGGAAGCAGGAGGTCAAAGGACCGTGTTGCTCATATAAGGAGATGTTGAAGATTCAGAAGCTCATTGGTGTCTGAGCTGCAGAAAGTGGCAGATGCAGCCTCCGATACTGCCTGAAATGGTGAGAGGTGTCGCTATTGGCTCCCAGGAGGGAGGGTGTAAGGGGTGGTCTATATAGACCCCGGTCGGCACCCTGACGCCTCCTCACAGGCTGATCCTGCAGCTGGGACTGTGACCTTGAGGACGTGGGGTCAGGATGGCTCTGGGCAGACACCTCTCCCTGCGGGGACTCTGTGTCCTCCTCCTCGGCACCATGGTGGGTGGTCAAGGTAAGAGCTGCCCCTCTGCCCTGGGTCCACACCAGGCAGTGCACGCCTTGGTGAAGGGAAAGGTGTCTGTAGCTGTGGAGCTGAACCTCAGTGTTTTTGACCAAAAAGGAGCCACGCTGACTGTGAATACTTGTCCGTCTCCTGTGGGGGGTCCACTGCTAGTTGTGGCAGATTTTACAGAGCAGTGAGGTTTGCTCTGGACTGAGCTGGGTCAGCCTGAGTCCCCTCCACTCCCTCAGGGAGCTTCTAGGGCCCAGTGGCTCCCAGTGTGTGGAAGCTCCAGTGACTGACCTCAGCTGGGACTCTGGGCTGTTCCCACATGCTCCACATGCTTGGTGTGTGAGCACTGCCACTGGGTCCCCATGTTTCCTGTGTGTATGTTCCTGTAGGCTCTGTGTTTGTGTTTGTGTGTGTTTGTGTGAGGGTGAGGAGTGTGTGTGTGTGTGTGTGTGTGTGAGCGGGTGAGTGAGGAGTGTGTAAGATTGTGTGTGTGTGGAGTGTGTGTGTGTGTGTGTGTGTGATTGTGAGGCATGTGTGAGGGTGTGTGAGGAGTGTGTGAGGGTGTGTGTGTGTGGAGTGTGTGTGAGAGAGTGTGTGTGTGAGGAGTGAGTGAGGAGTTTGTGTGTGTGTGTGTGTGTGTGTGGAGTGGGAGTGTATGAGGAGTTTGTGTATATGTGTGTGTGTGAGGAGTGTGTGGATCCTGTCTCTGTGAGAGGAACAGAGCTGATGAGCAGGGACTGAGTCCATTGGTCTGTGAAGCAAACAGGGTCCCACAGGGCTGGGTGTCTTGGCCACTGCTTGTAACCAGATCAGAGATAATGGTGCACCTGCCTGCCTCTCTCTGGCTCCTCTCTCCCCATCCTCCAGGCTCCCCTCTGCATGTTGCTGTGTCTGCCCAGCACTGGGCTCTGTGAGACACTCTGCCTGCTTACCTCACCTGTCCCCACCAGGTGTCCATTACAGAGCAGAAGCCCACAGCCAGGAGAGGGGACCTCTTGTCTGTAGAGATCAGTTGATGTGCAGCCGCAGGTGTATAAGTTCCCTAGTCTCTGCCCTGGTTCCTGTGACATTTCCTGATGTGCTGGGGCCCTGGGATGGTCCTTTCCCCTCCCAGGATCTGCTGTGACTCTGTAGGGAGCACTTTCTGCCTCGCGCCCTCTCCTGTTCCTCTCTGGAGCTGGTTTCCCCTGAGTGAGAGGACGGCGGGCATCAGGGCTGGGGCTGCGGAGAATCTGGTCTCCAGCCTGGAGAAGGCAGCTTTCTCAGATGTGGGTGCTGATCTGGCTGAGACTCCGGGCAGCCCCATCTCGTCTCAGAGCTCACTGTCATCCCCTAGACCTCAGCCTTGCGTCCACAGCTCTCCTCAGGAAGTCCCCTCCCTCCTCATCTCTGCTCCTTGAGTGCTGGGCAGGTGCTGGTGAAATGTCTCCTTCTGAGGGCTTTGGAGGTCAGAGGTGGGTTTTGGTCGCAGAAGGGGGAGATGATGGGTGTTTTGATGCATGGCCCCCTCCTCTTACAAGAAAAACTGTAGGAAATTTCATCAGTTGTTTTTTAAGAAGCAAGAATATTTCACCAAAGCAAGCACTATTTTCATTTTCTTTGAAACAACACCATTCAGAGTTATCCTATAACATTTTATTCTTCTACTTCATGTTACAGTAGACTTGCTCCTTGTAGAATAAGAGTCTTGGCCTTTCTGAACACCTGATGATTTCTCACATGTTACAGGAATCTCCACCTTGAAATTCATGATAGGCATTGGCATAAAACTCTCTCTCAAATGCAATTGATGCCATTAGCATAGATCCTCAGGATTAGATAATCTGGCATATATGTTTTGTATCCTGTTTTTACAATCCAGAATATATTTTGGGCATTTTTCTATATCATTAACTATTCTTTTACACACTAAAGCATTTTATTGTAGAATTAAAAAATACAGGCTATCACAGGGATAGTACTGAATTTTTTAACTGCCTCCAGCTATTTCACTATATGCAGAAATGCAATATGCTCACCTGACCATCTGTATTGAGCATTTAGTTGTTTTCAACATTTTTTGCTATTATGAAAATGTTACTCTGAACTTCCCTGTGTTTAAATGTAGGACCATCCATGACTGCTTCTCTTAATCATATTCTAAAGGTGAGGTTTCCAGGAATTCCCTGGTGGTCCAGTAACTAAGACTCCCTGCTCCTAGTGCAGGGTCCTAGATTCGATCCCTGGTCAGGGAACTAGATTCCACATGTGGCAACTGAGAGTTCGCATGCTGTAGCTAAAGATCTTGCATATGGCAACTAAGACCTAGGCAGTCAAATAAATAGATAAATAAACAAATATTTAAATGTCAAAAAAAAAAAAAAAAGTGAAGTTGCTGCTTTATAGATTGAGTACCTCTAAGGCTTTAAGGCTTTGTACCCTATACCTTTACAGTTTTTGGTACATAGAGATTAATGCTTGCCAGAAATAGCTGCACTGAACTTTAGTTCTACAAATGGTGAATGAGAATGTTAGTTTCCACATAGCTTCACCAACTTTGTCTTCTTACGAGGTTCTAAAACCTTAGCCAGTTTGGTAGGCAAATACTGGCATATATTAGCTAATTTAATCCTTCGTTTGTCAATTACTTTGCTTATTACATTTGTCCTTTTTACCTTGTGATGGCTATCATTTTTGTCATGATTTGTATTGAAGCTCTTTATACTACTACTATCATCTACTGCAAAACCTACAGTGCACTTACTTATATGAACTCATTTGAGCACACAACAGTCCAACAAGCAGAATATATATTTTATCCACCGAACAGATCACTGAGGCAAAGCAAAGTCACTTGCCCAAGATGAGTCAGTTGTAAGACACAGAGGTAAGACTTGAAACCAGGCAGTTTGGGTGCAAGTCCCTGTCCTATTGAATTACATTATTTATAGACCGAATATGCTTCCTTCAGTTTATTGTTTGATTTTTTTGGCTGTACCAAACCAGACCAGGAATCAAGCCTGTGGTACCTGCATTGGAAGTGCAGAGCCCTAATTGTTGGACCACCAGGGAAGTCCCTCACGGAAGTTTCTAATAATATTAATTGCCTGTTAAAATTTCCCATTTTTGTTTCCACTTTCAGAGCCTTGTCAAGCATGTTCTTCCCCACTTCAAATTTAAATAAATTATTTTTATCTGTAATAATTTTATGAATATATTTAAATGTGTAAATACTAAATAATTGTGTAAGTTATTTTATGTATGATATGACATTCTACCTAATTTTATTTTTTCCAATGTCATTCCTGAATTATTTCTTTTTCTTTTCTTACTGATTTGAATGCCATAAATGTGCTAAATTATATCATTTCCATACCTTCTTTTCAGAATTTATTTAGACTTTCATTCCACAAATGTTTATTAATTTAAAGGTGGGTTTGTGGGGCGTTCAATCCATACCCTTTGCAATTCACCAGATGCTGAGGCCCTAATGATGGTGAATAAAGCTCCCTGGCCCATATTAACTGATAGTCTAGTGAAGCTGGACAATAAAACTAGAAATTAAAATAAACTCTGATAAGTGCCATCAGTGGGGACACTAGCGGGTTTTTTTTTTTTTTTTCCCAATGAGTTATCTTTTCGCATCAAGTGGCCAAAGTATTGGAGCTTCAACTTCAGTATCAGTCCTTCCAATGAATATTCAGGGTTGATTTCCTTTAGAATTGACTGGTGGGATTTCCTGACAGTCCAAGGCACTCTCAAGAGTCTTCTCCAACACCACAGTTCAAAAGCATCAATTCTTCAGTGCTGCTTCCCGGGTGGTGCTGTGGTAAAGGACCCACCTGCCAATGCAGGAGACATAAGAGATACAGTTTCAGTCCCTGGGTTGGGAAGATCCCCTGGAGAAGGAAATGACAATCCACTCCAGTATTCTTGCCTGGGGAATCCCATGGATAGAGAAACCTGGCAGGCTGTGGTCCATAGGGCCACAAAGAGTTGGACACTACTGAAACGACTTAGCACGCATGCATGCAGCTTTCTTTATGGTTCAACTCTCACATCCATACATGACCACAGGAAAAACATAGCTTTGACTATACGGACTTTTGTTGGCAAAGTGATGTCTCTGCTTTTTAATATGCGGACTAGGTTTGTTATGGATTTTCTTCCAAGGAGCAAGTGTCTTTTCATTTCCTGGTTGCAGTCATTGTCCACAGGGATTTTGGAGCCCAAGAAAATAAAATCTGTCACTGCTTCCACTTTTTCCCCATTGAATTTAGTTCAGATGACCATTTCAAGTATTAAAAGCTGAGAAATATATTTCAAGCTCCCATTACTATTATTCCTGTCATTCTTTCCCTTGCATTTGCAAAAGTTTTTGTCTCTCTATATAGTTGTTTTTATCTATTGTTTCCAGCTTTATTGGAAGGTAATCACCATATAATAAGATATAAGTGAAAGGTGTACAGTATGATGACTTGAAATACATATGTATATATTCTCCAGTGAAGACATACAGGTGTCCAAAAAACACATGAAAAGATGCTGAGCATCACTAACCATCAGAGAAATGCAAATCAAAAGTACAAAGAGGCATCACCTCACACCAGTCAGAATTGGCCATCAAAAACTGTATAAGCATAAATACTGGGAATGGTGTGGAGAAAAGGGACTCAACCAAGAGCAGACTCATTGGAAATGATGCTGGGAAACATTGAAGGCAAGAAGAGAAGCGGGTGGCAGAGGAGGAGATGGTTAGATAGCATGATGGTTAGAAATCATCATGAATTTGAGCAAACTTCAGGAGATAGTGGAGGACAGGTGAGCCTGGAGTGCGTCAGTCCATGAATTGACAAAGAGTTAGACATGACTTAGCAACTGAACAACAACAAATAACTGATTCACTGTGCTGTACAGAGGATACAACATTGTAAAGCAACTATACTCCAATAAAAATTAATTTTAAAAGGATACAAATGAACTTATTTACAAAGCAGAAGCAGATTTACAGATATCCAAAACAACTTATGGTTACACAAGGGGAAATGTTGGGAGTTAGGGAGAGGGATAAATCAGGAATTTGAAATTAACACACACACACCTTACTATATATATATGATAGATAATCGACATGGACCTACTGTATCGCACAGGGAAGTCTAACCAGTATTCTGTGATAAGCTATGAGAGAAAAGAATCTAAAAAAGAATGAGTGTATGTATTAAAATATATAACTGAGTCACCTTACTGTACACCTGAAACTAACACAACATTGTAAATCAACTATACTCCAAAACTTAAAGTATTAAAAAAGAAATACATATATATTTTGAAACTATTAACATAATTAAGTTAGTTAACACATTTATCACAGCACATAATTACTGTGTGTATGTTATGAGAACTTTTAAGATTGACTTTATTAGTAATGATCAAATATACAATCCAGTATTGTCAACTAAGATCATGACAACTGATTCCATCATTTCTTGGCAAAAAGATGGGGAAAAAGTGGAAACAGTGACATATTTTATCTTCTCAGGCTCCAAAATCACCATAGTTGGTGACTGAAGCTGTGAAATCAAAAGATGTTTTCTCCTTGGAAGAAAAGCTATGGCAAATCTAGGCAGCATATTAAAAAACAGAGAGATCACTTTACCAATAAAGGTCCTTATAATCAAATCTATGGCTTTTCCAGTAGTCATGTATGGTTGTGAGAGCTGGACCATAAAGAAGGTTGAGCGCCAAAGAAGTGATGCTTTCAAACTGTGGTGCTGGAGAATACTCTTGAGAGTCCCTTGGGCAACGAGGAGATCAAATCTGTCAATCCTAAAGGATATCAACCTGAATATTCATTGGAAGACCGATGCTGAAGCTCCAATACTTTGGCCACCTGATATGAAGAGCCAATTCACTGGAAAAGACCCTGATGTTGGGAAAGACTGAGAGCAGGAGAAGAAAGGAGTGACAGAGGATGAGATAGTTGGATGGCATCACCAACTCAATGGACATGAGTTTGAGCAAACTCCAGAAAATAGTGAAGGACAAGGAAGCCTGATGTGCTGAAGTTCATGGGCTTGCAGAGAGTAGGACATGACTTGGTGACTAAATAACAATTGTCAACTACAGTCACATGTACATTCCATCCCCAGGGCTTATCTATATTCTAAGTGGAAGTTTGTACCACCATCATCCTTTCCTCCCACTCCCATCCCTACCCAGGCAACCACCAATTTACTCTCCTTATCTATGAATTTGTTTTTTGTTTTTAAGAGTTCACATGTAAATGAGACCAAACAGTATTTGCTTTTCTCTGTCTTACTTCTTTCACTTAGCATAATGCCTTCCTACATTAGTTATGTGTTGCTGTGCTACAAATTACTGCAAAGCTTGGCCCTCATGATTAGAGCCCGTGCTCAGCAACAAGAGAAGCCACTGGCATGAGAGGCTCATGCACCACAATGAAGAGTAGCCTCTACTCTGTAACTAGAGAAAGTCTGTGAGTGGCAACAAAAACCCAGCACAGCCAAAAATAAACAAACAAAACAAAGCAACAGCTTAAAGCAACAAACATCTAGCACCTCATAATTTCCATGGGCTAGGAATCGGCAAGGATTACCAGGGTCCTCTGACTTGTGTTGTTTCACTGGTTCAATCATCTGAAGGTTCAACGAGGGGTGGGTACCACTCAAACCCACCTGGTTGTTGGCAGCATTCAGACTCTAGGAGACTGTTTAACTGAGAGCCTCAGTCTCTTGCTGGCTGTTGCCAAGAGGCCTCCCTTGGTTGCTTGTAGTGAGGGTCTCTCCATACACAGCTCACAGTGTGGCAGCTGGCTTCATTAGAGCAAGAGAGAGAGAGTAAGATAGGTCACCAAAGGGAAACCAGAGTCATCTTGAAACCTAATCTCTTAAGTGACATCTCATCACTTTTGCCAAATACTATATGTACATGCATGTTACTAGATACATTGGAGTGTGGGGATTATACAAGGGCATGAACACAGGTGACGGAAATAACTGGGACACTGTGGAGCCTGTTACCCCAGCCCTCTGTTCCTGAGCTGGATGAGATGCTCCCTATGGACAGGGAAGGAGAGGGAGGATTCCTCCCTGGGTCCTGGGCCATGAGCTGTAACTGAGATGGGGAAACTGGGCCCTATTAGCCTTGGGCACATCTACAGGGAGGGCAGCATCCAGAGTCTCTGGAGGCCTGTCCTCGGTGGTGTCCCTGGAGCTGGTTCCACAGGCTTGTGAGAAACACCTGGTGCCTCCCTTCCTGCTCCACGTTCAGTGATGGCACACTGGGGGCTTTGAGCTGGCCACGGTGGGAATGTTTAGACCATAAAAGCCAACAAATGCAGGGATTTTTTTTCCCCTCAGAGAGAAGATTTTTTTTAATACTTACCAGCACACCACTGCACTCTCTCTTAAAATCTCTCCTGTGTCCTGTGTCTGTGTCTCTCTTGCAGTTCTGGAGCTGAGGCTGAAGGATGGAGCCCACCGCTGTGAGGGGAGAGTGGAAGCTAAGTACAAAGGAGAATGGGGCACAGTGTATTCTGAGAACTGGCTCATAGGTGGTGCAGAAGACGTGTGCAGACGACTGGAATGTGGAGTTGCCATTGATGCTCCCAGAGGGTCTTATTTTGGACCAAGACTTGGCCCCATTTGGTTGTTATATGGTTCTTGTGAGAGTATAGAGGCTGAATCAACTTTGAGTATCTATAAGTGTGTTCATATTGATTTTAAAAACTATAATGACACCTTCTCTCATGACCAGGATATTGGAGCAGTCTGCTCAGGTAAGGCCTGTCTGGTCTGGGAGGGGATTCCCAGCAGGAAACACGTCTGTCTTATTCACAGAATGACCATGGGGAAACCAGATCACATGCTTTAGAGCACCCTTGGGGGAAGACTCTGGTCACACTTGATTCTTAGAGCATTAGGTTCTCAAGGCAGGTTAAGGGTTTGCTTGGCCCTGGACAGTAAAAACTTCAGACTTGTGGACAGCTGGACCCTTCAGATCTCTGTGATGTGTCATAAGAGGTGGGGAAGTGAGGTCAAATGTTACAAACAGGTACAACTGCTGGGTTATACTTTCATACAATGATGTGACAGATTAGTTTCATCATGATTATTTTTTATTCTATTGAGATGGCCAGTCAGGTTTGGCCACAAGAGAGGGCATAAGAGAGGGCAAGCATAGTTTATTACACTCTCTGGTCTTAAAGAAACAGAGTCACCAGAGGTATGAAGGGATCATATCAGGGAGGATGCAAGGAGGTTGACTCAACAAAGCATGAGAAGCCAAAAGAGAGAGTGAAGACACATGGAGAAGTGACAACACTGGGAGTCAGGGTGCAACACAAGGAAAAGGCATGAGGGGATTTCACTCGTGCATTTGAAGGTCCTAGGTCACAGTCAGGGCAAGAAGGAGGATTTGTGGCAGGAGCTAGTCTCATCACCTGGCCACCTTGGTGGGGAGCTCACATTCTGTCTGTGGGGTTGTTGAAGGAGAAGCAAAATATGAGGCTTAGAAATTAACAGCACAGTAGCAGTGAGGCTAATAGGACCTGAAGTGACTCATGAGAAGTGCTCAGTGCTAAGCACATTGGATTGTGCCAAGGTGGAGACAGTAAAGACAGCAGTGAGACTAGGGTATGAGTAGGTGGTCAGTTTCCAGTGGTTATTACAATGGTGGAAGATCTAGATGCTTTACACATTAATCCCATCAGACCAGGTGGACTAGAGGAAAAGTAAGATATCACAGTGAATTCCTAATGTAGGTAGTTGAGTCTTTCAAAATGGTCAGCCATCTGGTGGGTGAGACAGGGGGAGACCTGAGAATATTTGCAGTACATTTCTAGCAGCTCATGGCTAATCAGCTCTTTTGGGGAAGATCACCGGAAAAGTGGCTTTTCCAATCTCACCCTCAGCAGATCTTCGATGATACTAGTGAGACCCCTAAGAAAAGAATTACTTTCATTTTAAGCTACTTTATTGAGGTATGACTGACATACCAAACGCTGTATGTATTTAATGTATACAACTTAGAACTTTGGGAGGTAAGTATACATCTGCAAATGTTTTCTTCTGTTATTATTATTATTAAAAATAATTAGTTTCAAGGGGCATTTGAGTTTCAGATAGGAATTTTTTGTTTTAAGAAAATCTGTTTTCTGGCATTTCAAATAATATTTCTATTGTTACCATGCCCTAATCTTGGTTTCAACTGCAGATAAACTTGTGGAAACACTACATGGGTTTCCACCTTATTTTGATAAATCAGCATCTGAGTAAAAATACACTGTGTGGTGCTGTAAGCTTATGTGATGTTGGAGCTCCTAATGTTACTGTTTTAAGAAAATCAATGTTTCAATATTAATTTCAGTTAGGATATACTTAAGAATTAACAGGGTGCTATGACATTTTAACCTTGATTATGGTTTTTACTCCCTAAGGCTGCTCTAATTTAGACTTTCACATGTATATGAACTGTTCCAGTTTTTTGTGCTAATCTCTTTGTCAGTTTCTTCCCTCTGGTCTATCGCTTGTATATTTTCAGAAACATGTTTTAGTGACAGCAGGTCAAAGTGGTGACACAGGAGAAGTAAAAAGAGAATAGCATGTCTGTTCCAATTCTCTAATTGAAACTGAAGTCTTGGAGTTTCTTTTTAATTTTAGGAAAGTGGTGTGAAAGAGAATTTCACCCTCTTGACCTTTTAGAACTAACACCCAAAAAAGATGTCCTTTTCATTATAGGGGACTGGAATGCAAAAGTAGGATGTCAAGAAACACCTGGAGTAACAGGCAAATTTGGCCTTGGAATACAGAATGAAGCAGGGCAAAGACTAATAGAGTTTTTCCAAGAAAATGCGCTGGTCATAACAAACACCCTCTTTCAACAACACAAGAGAAGACTCTACACATGGACATCACCAGATGGTCAACACTGAAATCAGATTGATTATATTCTTTGCAGCCAGAGATGGAGAAGCTCTATACAGTCAGCAAAAACAAGACCAGGAGCTGACTGTGGCTCAGATCATGGACTCCTTATTGCCAAATTCAGACTTACATTGAAGGAAGTGGGGAAAACCACTAGACCATTCAGGTATTACCTAAATCAAATCCCTTATGATTATACAGTGGAAGTGAGAAATAGACTTAAGGGCCTAGATCTGATAGATAGAGTGCCTGATGAACTATGGAATGAGGTTGATGACATTGTACAGGAGACAGGGATCAAGACCATTCCCATGGAAAAGAAATGCAAAAAAGCAAAATGGCTGTCTGGGGAGGCCTTACAAATAGCTGTGAAAAGAAGAGAAGCCAAAAGCAAAGGAGAAAAGGAAAGATATAAACATCTGAATGCAGAGTTCCAAAGAATAGCAAGAAGAGATAAGAAAGCCTTCTTCAGCGATCAATGCAAAGAAATAGAGGAAACCAACAGAATGGGAAAGACTAGGGATCTCTTCAAGAAAATCAGAGATACCAAAGGAACATTTCATGCAAAGATGAGCTCGATAAAGGACAGAAATGGTATGGACCTAACAGAAGCAGAAGATGTTAAGAAGAGATGGCAAGAATACACAGAAGAACTGTACAAAAAAGATCTTCACAACCCAGATAATCACGATGGTGTGATCACTGACCTAGAGCCAGACATCCTGAAATGTGAAGTCAAGTGGGCCTTAGAAAACACCACTACGAACAAAGCTAGTGGAGGTGATGGAATTCCAGTTGAGCTATTCTAAATCCTGAAAAATGATGCTGTGAAAGTGCTACACTCATTAAGCCAGCAAATTTGGAAAACTCAGCAGTGGCCACAGGACTGGAAAAGGTCAGTTTTCATTCCAATCCCAAACAAAGGCAATGCCAAAGAATGCTCAAACTACCGCACAATTGCACTCATCTCACATGCTATTAAAGTAATGCTCAAAATTCTCCAAGCCAGGCTTCAGCAATATGTGAACCATGAACTTCCTGATGTTCAAGCTGGTTTTAGAAAAGGCAGAGGAACCAGAGATCAAATTGCCAACATCCGCTGGATCATAGAAAAAGCAATAGAGTTCCAGAAAAATATCTATTTCTGCTGTATTGACTATGCCAAAGCCTTTGACTGTGTGGATCACAATAAACTGTGGAAAATTCTGAAAGAGATGGGAATACCAGAACACCTGATCTGCCTCTTGAGAAATTTGTATGCAGGTCAGGAAGCAACAGTTAGAACTGGACATGGAACAACAGACGGGTTCCAAATAGGAACAGGAGTCAGTCAAGGCTGTATATTGTCACCCTGTTTATTTAACTTATATACAGAGTACATCATGAGAAACGCTGGACTGGAAGAAACACAAGCTGGAATCAAGATTGCTGTGAGAAATATCAATAACCTCAGATATGCAGATGACACCACCCTTATGGCAGAAAGTGAAGAGGAACTCAAAAGCCTGTTGATGAAAATGAAAGTGGAGAGTGAAAAAGTTAGCTTAAAGCTCAACATTCAGAAAACGAAGATCATGGCATCCGGTCCCACCACTTCATGGGAAATAGATGGGTAAACAGTGGAAACAGTGTCAGACTTTATTTTCTTGGCTCCAGAATCACTACAGATGGTGACTGCAGCCATGAAATTAAAAGACACTTACTCCTTGGAAGGAAAGTTATGACCAACCTAGATAGCATA
This sequence comes from Bos javanicus, assembly GCF_032452875.1. Lineage (NCBI taxonomy): Eukaryota > Metazoa > Chordata > Mammalia > Artiodactyla > Bovidae > Bos > Bos javanicus. The sequence continues at coordinate 103,115,151 of NC_083872.1, read as the reverse complement.
TTGAAAAGCAGAGACATTACTTTTCCAACAAAGGTCTGTCTAGTCAAGGCTATAGTTTTTCCTGTGGTCATGTATGGATGTGAGAGTTGGACTGTGAAGAAGGCTGAGCACCAAAGAATTGATGCTTTTGAACTGTTGGAGTGTTGGAGAAGACTCTTGAGAGTCCCTTGGACTGCAAGGAGATCCAACCAGTCCATTCTGAAGGAGATCAGCCCTGAGATTTCTTTTGAAGGAATGATGCTAAAGCTGAAACTCCAGTACTTTGGCCACCTCATGCGAATAGTTGACTTATTGGAAAAGACTCTGATGCTGGGAGGGATTGGGTCAGGAGGAGAAGGGGACGACAGAGGATGAGATGGCTGGATGGCACCACTGCCTCGATGGACGTGGGTCTTAGTGAACTCTGGGAGTTGGTGATCGACAGGCAGGCCTGGCGTGCTGCGATTCATGGGGTTGCAAAGAGTCAGACAGACTGAGTGACTGATCTGATCTGATCTGATCAGATTGTTGAAGGTGAGGTACTGTGTTTAGGATAAATCCAGAGTAGAAATAGTTTCTGAGCTCTCTGGAAGATCTGACATTGGAGGACTGCAATTGTCTTAATGGGAATGTTTTTAGGAAACTTCAGATTTTTTTCAGATTTTCCATTTTTTGTGCTTTCAAATATTGGTAGTTTTATTTTCAAGGGAAGACATGCAAGGACCTAACAGAAGTAAAAGGATAAAAAAGAGGCAGCAGGAATACAAAGAAGAACTACACAAGAAAGGAGTTATTGACCCAGATAACGATGATGATGTGGTCACTCACCTAGAGCCAGATATCCTGGAGTCTGAAGTCAAGTGGGCCTTAGGAAGCATTAAGATGAAAAAAGCTAGTGAAAGTGATGGAATTCCAGCTGAGCTAGTTCAAATCCTAAAACATGACGCTGTTAGAGTGCTGCACTCAATATGCCAGCAAATTTGGAAAACTCAGCAATGGATTCCACAGGACTGGAAAAGGTCAGGTTGTTTTCATTTTAATCCCAAAGATGGACAATGCCAAAGAAAGTTTAAAGTTCCACACAACTGCACTCATTTCATATGCTAGCAAGGTAATGCTCAAAATCCTTCAAGCTAGGCTTTAACTGTACGTGAACTGAGAACTTCCAAATGTACACGCTGGATTTAGAAAAGGAAGAGGAACCAGAGATCATAGTGCCAGCATCTGCTGGATCATAGAAAAAGCAAGAGAATTCCAGAAAAAAATCTACTTCTGCTTCATTGATTATGCTAAATCTCTTGACTGTGTGCATCACAACAAACTGTAGGAAATTTTTAAAAAGATGGGAATACCAGACTACCTTACCTGTCAAGAAGCAACAGTTAGAACCAAGCATGGAACAATGGACTGGTTCAATGTAGGAAAAGAAGTATGACAAGGCTGTATGTTGTTACCCTGCTTATTTAATTTATATGCAGAGTACATCATGCGAGATGCTGGACTGGATGAAGCACAAGCTGGAATCAAGATATTCAGGAGAAATATCAACAACCTCAGATATGCAGATGTTATCACTCTAGTGGCAGAAAGTGAAGAGGAACTAAAGAACCTCTTGATGAAGGTGAAAGGAGAGTGAGAAAGCTGACTTAACACTCAACATTCAAAAACTAAGATCAGTCTATGGTCACACCACCCTGAACTTGCCCAATATTGTTAAAAAACTAAGATCATGGCATCCAGTCCCATCACTTCATGGCAAATGTGCAGTGCTAAGTTGCTTCAGTTATGTCCAACTCTGTGCAACTCTATGGACTGTAGCCTGCCAGGCTCCTCTGTTCATGGGATTTTCCAGGCAAGAATACTGAGGTGGGTTTCCATTTCCTCCTCCAGGGAATCTTCCCAGGATGGAAGGGAATTAAACCCACATCTCTTATGTCTACCTCCATTGGTAGGAAGGTTCTTTACCACTAGCATCACTTGGGAAGCAAATATATGGGGGGGGGGATGTAAACAGTGGCACATTTTATTTTCTTGGGCTCCAAAAGCACTGCAGATGGTGACTTCAACAATGAAATTAAAAGATGCTTGCTCCTTGGAAGAAAAGCTGTGATAAACCTAGACAACATATTAAAAAGCAGAAACATCACTTTGCTGACAAAGGTCAAAGCTATGTTTTTTCCAGTAGTCTGGTATGGATGTGAGAGTTGGACCATAAAGAAGACTGAGCACCAAAGAATTGATGTCTTTGAACTGTGGTGCTGGAGAAGACTTTTGAGAATCCCTTGGACAACAAGGATATCAAACCAGTCAATCCTAAAGGAAATCAACCTTGAAGATTCATTGAAAGGACTGATGCTGAAGGTGAAGTTCCAATAGTTTGACCACCTGATGTGAAGAGCCAACTCATTGGAATAGACCCTGATCCTGGGAAAGATTGAGATGAGAGCAGGAGGAGAAGGTGGGCGACAGAGGACAAGATGGTTGGATGGCATCACTGACTCCATGGATATAAATTTGAGCAAACTCCAGAAGACAGTGAAAGACAGGAAAACTTTGGGTGCTGCAGTCTATAGGGTCGCAGAGTTGGATACGATTTAGTGACTGAACAACAGTGTATCTTTTACATATTGGTAGGATCTAAAGTGATAACCCCCCTTTCATTCTTGGTGTTTTTAAATTTGTGTTCTCTTAGTTTTTCTTGATGACTTTTTTGCTAGAGGATTATCAGTTTTATTAGCCTTTCAAAAAGATTACCAGTTGACTTTGTTGATTTTCTTTATTGTGTATGTTTCCTATTTCATTGATTTCTATTAGTTTTTGTTCTTCTCGTTTGGTTTTGATTTGCTGTATTTTTGTAGATTCTTGAGGTGGAATCTTAGATCATTTGCTCTCAGTTTTCTTTTCTTTTCTAATGTAAGCCTCAAGGAAGCATAAAGGCTATAAATTTTCCTCTAAACACCATTTCAGTTGCTTCATGCTGATTTTGAAACTACATAATTTCTTTTGTATTTTATCATCATGAAATGTTCTTTTCTCTCTGAATATATTCTTTATCCTATAGGCTTACTTCATATAATGTTAATATATATAACACAGCTTTCTCTGATCAGTGTTTCCATGGTATATCTTTGTGACCCTATGTTTCTGTGTTTATACAGTGTATGATTTTGTCTTTATGTAGTCTTATCATCTTGCTTTTAGTTGGAGTGTTTAAATTATTTAAATTTAACATAATTATTTATATACTTGTGTTTAAGTTTACTAGCTTGCTGTTTGTTTTATGCTTTTTTGTTCTTATTTTAATCTTTAATTGAGCATTTTAATACTCTATTTTATGTACTCTGTTGGTTTATTGGCTGTATCTCTTTTTGCAGAGCTTATCATAATGTTGAAAATATTACTCTTTAATCACATTTTTCTTTATATAGCATGTCACTTAATATATAATGTAAGACCTTATTATAGTATACTTCTATTTCCCTGTTCTTGTTATTTATGTTACTGTTGTCATATATTCTACTTATAAATATATCATAATTTTGTAATACACAATTGTTATTTTTGTCTTAAATATTGTAGTATTTTAAAAATGAGAAGAAGTTTTTAAAATATTTACTTGCAGAATTATCATTTAACGCAGTTTTTATTGCTTTGGGTAGATTCAAGCTTTCATTTATTATCACTTTCCTTTAACTTTTAGACCTTTAGATAACATTTTTGTGTAGTGTATGTCTGATAGCCTCACATTCTATCATCTGTTATTCATCTGAAAACACTTTAATTTTCTTTCAGGTTTGAGTTATTTTCAAAAGTGTCTGAATTATCTGGCTTGCATTACTTCAAACAAGAAGTCAGTAATACTTAACATTGTTCCCCTATATATAGTGTGTCAAAATTTCCTGGCTGCTCTTGAGTTATTTTTGTTTATGAATGGACTTCAGCAGTATATTATCAAGTGCCATGGGTGGTTTTATTTACTTTATCTTGTTTGAGGTTTGTTTAGCCTCTTGGATCAGTGGGTTTATAGCTTCATTAAATTTGGAAAAATTCCATCTATCATTAAAAAATTTTTTTTCTACTTATCCCTTATTCTGAATCTCCAAATAACATATTTTACATGGTTTGATATTATCCTTAATGATAATAGTTTCTACTCGTATTTTTCTCTCTCTACTTCAATTTGGATAGTCAATTGCTATGTGTTGAATTTCAAATTCTTTTATTCTGCAATGTCTTGTGTCTTGTTAAGTTAATCCAGACAAATTTTCATTCCAGATATTGTATTTTAGTTTTAGAAGCTCCATTTGCTTATTTTTTCTCTACTTTGTTTTTATGCCTCAGTAGGTATATTTATATTAGAGGTTTAAAGACCTTATCAGCCAATTAAATCATCTCTGTAATTTCTGAATTTGCTTTTAATGATTGCTCATTTAAATTCTTTTTTTATGGATTATATTTTTCTTCTTTGGAAGTCTAGTTTTTTAACTGGATTCAGGCATTACTAGGTAGTCCTTTACCAGAAAGAACTCTAGCAATAAATAATCAGAATATACTCAGAAACAAGGGAATTTAAAAAATTAGGTAATTGATTCCCTTTTATTCTTTACAAAATATGCTCCTTGGATGACTAAAGATACATTGTCATTTTGGTTTCCCTCCTTAGCCTCAAAACTTTTTATGATCTCACCTTACTTGCCACAAACCCCACCTATATACCTACCCTTCACTTCTATAGCAGTTGCTTACCTTTTCAACAAACCCATCTTTAAATCAATAAACATTTGTATATTTAAGATCATGTTTACTTGTGTGAAAAGGGAGAAATGACAAAAATCCAGGGTTAGGTGATAGATAGGATGAGCAGAGGGTGATGAAATATGCTAAAAACTGATTCAACTAATATTTTCCCCAAATATTTATGTGTCTTATGAGTATTGAGGCTTATGCAACTTCAGTTCAGTTGCTCAGTCACATCTGACTCTTTGCGACCCCATGGACTGCAGCATGCCAGGCTTTCCTGTCCATCACCAACTCCCAGAATTTACTCATGGCCATTGAGTTAGTGATGCCATCCAATCATCTCATCCTCTGTCATCCCCTTCTCCTCCCACCTTCAATCTTTCCCAACATCAGGGTCTTTTCCAAAGAGTCAGTTCTTCACATCATGTGGCCAAAGTATTGGAGTTTCAGCTTCAGTATCAATCCTTCCAATGAATATTCAGGACTGATTTCCTTTAGGATGGACTGGTTGGATCTTCTTGCAGTCCAAGGGACTCTCAAAAGTCTTCTCCAACACCACAGTTCAAAAGCATCAATTCTTCAATGCTCAGCTTTCTTTCTAGTCCAACTCTCACATCCATACATGACTATTGGATAAACCATGCTGCTACTGATTAAGTCGCTTCAGTCGTGTCCGACTCTGTGCGACCCCATAGACAGCAGCCTGCCAGGCTCCCCCATCCCTGGGATTCTCCAGACAAGAACACTGGAGTGGGTTGCCATTTCCTTCTCCAATGCATGAAAGTGAAAAGTGAAAGCGAAGTCGCTCAGTCGTGTCCGACTCTTAGCGACTTCATGGACTGCAGCCTACCAGGCTCCTCCCTCCATGGGATTTTCCAGGCAAGAGTACTGGAGTGGGTTGTCATTGCTTTTGTCAGCAAAGTAATGTCTCTGCTTTTTAATATGCTGTCTAGATTGGTCATAGCTTTTCTTCCAAGGAGAAAACATCTTTTAGTTTCATGGCTGCAGTCATCATCTGCAGTGATTTTGAAGTCCCCCAAAATAAAGTCTGTCAGTGTTTCCATTGTTTTCCCATCTATTTGCCATGAAGTGGTGGGACTGGATGCCATGATCTTAGTTTTCTCCAACTGGGAGCTCTCCAAATAATGGCTTACTTGCTCTCTACTTTCATCTTCTACTTAAAAAAAAAAATGTCAGTTTCTTTTAACATTATAAAAATGTTTAATACATTAAACCATCATGAAGGAAAATTAAAAAGATACAAATAATTGGAAAATCATTCTGTGTTAATAGATTGAAAGAATTAATATTGCTAAAATGTCTATACTGCTCAAAGTAATCTATAGACTTGGTGCAATCCCTATCAAATCTCAATAGCATTCTTTATATAAATAGAGAAAAGCCTCAAAATATGAGTGTGTCATTTAGTTTTCATGTATTTATGAATTTTTCCTGTTTTCTTTTCATTCTTGATTTCTAGCTTCCATTGTGGTCAGCAAAGACACTTGAATTATTTTGATATTCTTAAATTTTCTGAGACTTGTTTGTGATCTAGCATGTCCTGGAGAATAGTTCATGTGTCACTGAGAAGAATGTGTATTTTTCTATACATTGGGTAAAAATGTGCTGTATGGGTCAGTGTATTGGGTGAATGGGCACTATGTGTCTGGTAATGGCATTTCGACTATAGTGTTTTTCAGTTCTGTTGTTTTCTTATTGATTTTCTGTCTAAACAATCCATCCATTATAAACAGTGGGATATTTTTGTATTGCTTCTATTTCTCCTTAAGATCTGTCAATGTTGGCTTTGTTTATTTACATTTTTTGATGTTGGGGGCATATATTGAATATATATATAATAACATGGGTTATCGATTCTTGTTGAACTATTTAATTATTATGTCTCCTATAATGGTTTTGGCTTAACTTCTCTTTTGCCTGACTTTGCTTTCTTTTGATTATTATTTGCATGGAATCTCTGTCTCTACCTTTTCACTTTCATCCTATATGTGTCATGAAATCTAAAGTATGTAGTTGGGTCTTGTTTTTTAATCTACTCAGGCCATTCAACATTTCTCAATTGGAAGGTTTAATACATTTACATTTAAAAGCATTATTGAAAGGTCAGGACTTATTGTTACTACTTTCTTCATTGTTTTATGTCTGTTTTGTAGTTCTCTTGTTCTTCCCTTCCATTGCTTTCTTTGTGAAGTGATTTTTAATAGTGCCATGCTCTGACTCTTTTCTCCTTATCTTGTTATCCACTATACTTTTAGTTGTGGTTACCTGGGAACTTGCATCAAGCAATTGATAGATGTAACAGTCTATAACTGAAGTCAAGTACAATTAAGGTAACAACTTAAATTTAATAGCACACGGAAACTCTATATTTTACTATCCCCCCAACACTTTATATCATTGACGTCAGATTTTATTTCTTCACATATTCTTTTTCCACCAGCAAATTTCTGTGGTTATAGTTATTCTTGCTGTGTTTGAATTTTGATTTACAAAACATGGTGAAAATTATGTGCTGAAATTACAATATATTAGTATTCTGTACTTCTCTTCATATTTATCCTTACTAATGAGAGGCCCGACAAGATTAGTGGTAATGAAACCCCTCAGTTTTTGCTTTTTTAAAATTAAAAAAAAAATCTCCCTTCATTTTTAACGGAAAGTTTGCTAGATAAAGAGTTGATGATTGGCAATTTTTCTCTCTAAGTCCTTTGTATACATTACCCTACTCTCTCTGGTCAGCAAGGTTTCTGCTGAGAAATCTGCTTTATGACAGGAACTGCCTTATATGTAACAAGTCACTTTTCTTTTAATGCTTTCAAAATTATCTTTGTGTTTGAATTTTGATAATTTAACTATAGCGAGTCTTGGTGTGGAATTCTTCAGGTTCTACCTACCTATGAACTTTTGGGCTTCATAAATCAAGTTGTCCTTTTTTCTCTCCCTAAACTTGGGAAATTTTCAGTCATTGGTTCTTTATATAAGCTATCTGCCTCTTTCTTTTTTCCTATTGGGGCTCTCATAATGCATGAATAATTTTGCTGTACAGTTTCCCATGTATTGTGTATGAATAATTTTCACTTTTTTCCATCTTGTTGCTGTTCAGTCACTAAGTCATGTCTGACTCTTTGCGACACCATGGACTGCAGCACACCAGGCTCCCCTGTCCTTCACTATCTCCCAGAGTTTGCTCAGATTCATGTCCAAGCCAGTGATGCTATTTAACTATCTCATCCTCTGCCACCCCCATCTCCTTTGCCTTAATATTTCCTAGCATCAAGGTCTTTTCTAGTGAGTTGGCTCTTCACATCAGGTGGTCAAACTGATGTGGAGCTTCGACTTCTGCATCAGTCCTTTCAATGAATATTCAGGGATGATTTCCTTTAGGACTGACTGGTTTGATCTCTTGAACGTCCAAGGGACTTGCAAGAGTCTTCTCCAGAACCACAATTCAAAAGCATCAATTCTTTGGTGTTCAGCCTTCTTTATGGTCCAAGTCTCCCATCAGTACTTGATTTGTTCTTCTAACAAGATAATTTGAAATAACCTGTCCTTAAGTTTGCTGATTCTTTGTTTTGGACAATAGTTTGCCTGAAGCACTCTTTTGAATTTTTCAGTTCAGTTATTGTATTCTTGAGTTTCAGCAATTCTGTCTGGTTTCTTCTTGTGGTTTCTGTTTTTTAGTATATGTGCTGCTGAAGTGAGCACTGTGTTTTCTATTTTTTAATTAAACTTTGCCATTTGTTCACGTACTTTTCCAGATGGTGTTCAGTTGTCTGTTTCTGTTCTATTGTAGCCATTGAGTTTGAACCAATTATTTTGAATTTTTTCTCAAGCAGTTCATAAATCTTCATTTCTTCAGAGTAGTTGCTGGAGTTTTCTTGGTTTCCTTAAGTGGCATCTTATTTTGCAGATTCTTCATGATCTGTGTAGTCTTGCATTGGTGAGTGTGCATTTGAAGGAGCAGACACTTCTTCCAGAATTTCAACAAATAAAGATTTGTTGAAATCTGATTTCAACTAATAAAGATCTACTGCCTTGTCCTTGAACTGATAGGACTGCCCTTGGTCTTGTGGTCCAGCAAAGCTGGAGTCAGGTTATGTGGCTGCTTCTGGGGCTGCTGTTGTGTCTCTGGTCAGTGGCCCTGTTGGCAGGTACATGGATGGGTGTCGCTTCCTCTGAGTGTTGAGGTGGGAAGGATTGCTTCCCTAGTGTAGTAGAGTGAGACTGAGCCTAGGTTGCAGGGTGCACTAGAATCTGCACTCATACTCATGTCCACAATTGACAGTCCTGTTGTCAGGGATGCCAAATGGTGTGACTCCTTCTGGATGTCTGGGCAGACAGGACTGCCTAGGACCATGGTGGTGCAGGGTTGTGCCACATCAGGGAGCAGTTTCTGAGTCAGTTCTGTCTGAAGTTGACAGGCATGTTGCTGGGGGCACACTGTTTCTTTGGGAGAGTGAGGGTTGGGGACCCTCCTTTTTTATCATCTCACTGATGTCAGATATGAATACAGAATTAGCATGATGATAGAATTAAAATCAATTAATACCACTCCTTATGGTTCTTTATGATTTCTGTTTCAGAAGAAAAGTCTGTAGTAGGAACTCTTTGGCAAACTCACTGTTTTATAAATTTCCATTCAGAACTCATTCTCTCCCAGGTTTGTTGACAAATACCAAGTTTTCAAGAGAAATTTCTAAGACCATCCCTTCTCTCTCCTGTGACTTTCTGAGCTTACTTAACAGAACAGACTCATCTTTTTTCCTATTTAGGTAATCTAAGAAATTCTTGGAATATTTTGTCATCAAAAATTATCAGAAAAATAAAATTTGGTACATTAAAAGTGAATTAGTTATTATGTCAGTATTTCTTCTCTTGAGCCATTATCTGTCTACAGGTTGGCATGCACTAATGGATCCAGCCTATATGATTTTCTCTACACCAAGCCACTTGAGGAGTGGCACATGGGAGAAAAAACTGATTAGATTAGTAGCAGAGAGTCTCAGAAAAGCTTTCTAACTTTGTCCAGATGATAGATCTCTACACTCTCAGCCATTTTGCTCTGGTTTGGTTCTGCTCTTCATGTCTCTATACTCAAGTTTGAGTGCCACACATTACATGTTATTTTCTGGGGCTCTGTAGATCCCAGGCTCCTAAATGAGAAACTTCTCTAACCAAAATAAAATATATATACCTGGCATTTAGCCAGACAGATGATTTGTCTTGGTCCCTGTAGTTTCCTGGACCTCAGAAAAGGAATTCACATTTCTAACCAACCTCAAAGTATACCTTGCTGGGATCCAGTCATTTGAAATTGACCCTGCTTCTGGGTTTCTCTTTAGAAACTCGGTCACGAAAATGCAACTCTGACACTAACTGTTAAATTCTCAGTTCATGCTCAACTCCTGGAAAGTTTTCACACCATTGCCTGTGGCATATTGTTTTCAATTTGCAAGCAAGGAAAATGAAAACTCACTGTATTTGTCGTTATTTTTATCTTAGGATCTGTGCATCTGTTTGGAGGGGATAGACCCTGCTCAGGGCGTGTAGAAGTACATTCTGGAAAAGCCTGGATTCCAGTGTCTGATGGGAATTTCACACTCCCCACTGCCCAGGTCATCTGCGCAGAGCTGGGATGCGGCAAGGTTGCATCTGTCCTGAAACACATGCCCTTCAGAGAGTCTGATGGCCAGGTCTGGGCTGAGGAGTTCAGGTGTGAGGGGGAGGAGCCCGAGCTCCGGGTCTGCCCCAGAGTGCCCTGCCCAGGGGGCACGTGTCACCACAGTGGAGCTGCTCAGGTTGCCTGTTCAGGTGAGATGTAGATCAGGACTAACCTCCCTGCACTCTTGTTGGGGTAAGAAAATCATGAGATTTTGCTGAAATCCTGTCTTCTTCTACTAGCGTACTCAGAAATCCGGCTCATGACAAACGGCTCCTCTCAGTGTGAGGGGCAGGTGGAGATGAACATTTCTGGACGATGGAGAGTGCTCTGTGCCTCCCACTGGAGTCTGGCCAATGCCAATGTTGTCTGTCGTCAGCTCGGCTGTGGAGTCGCCATCTCCACCCCCGGAGGACCACACTTGGTGGGCAGAGATGACCAGATCTCAACAGTCCGATTTCACTGTTTGGGGGCTGAGTCTTTCCTGTGGAGTTGCCCTGTGACTTCCCTGGGTGGTTCTGACTGTTCTCATGGTAACACGGCTTCTGTGATCTGCTCAGGTAAGAGAGAGGGAAGGGCTGTTGGTACTCAGGATGCTCCTGGAGTGATATGTCTCCAAGGGCAGGGAGGGAGGGAAAACTGACTTCAAATGTTAGATATTTCTTGACGAAATATGGGTTTTGTCATTATTCATTCATGTTTCAGATCAGGGCAAGAAGCATAAAGGAGAATACATATTTTAAGTAAACATAGCTATTTAAGTATAATCATAGTGAACAATATATAAGCAAAAAGGGTATACCTCAGTCAGAGATTTTTCCCCACTGAACCATGTGAGAATTTCTATGCCCATCAGTTTCCTTTACCTGATAACCTCAGCATGTATTTCTTAAGACATCATTCAAATTCAGGAAATTTCAATTTCACACATTATTAACAATTTTGAAATACATCTGAACTTGAAATTGTTTTGTTTTAAAGTTATAGTAGAAAGGTTTAACTACAAATTCAGTATTTTTAATAAATCAGAATTATTCAGATTTTCTATTCATCCATATGTCATTTCAAATGGAACTATTCAAAGAATTTCTCTACTTCAGCTAATTGTGTAAAAGTCTTGGCAAAGAGGGAATGATGTCAGCATCATGGTGGTTTGCTTCCTTCCTATTTGCTTCTCTTTTTAACAACTAATTAACCATACATCCATGATTCAAAGTGCCTCTGTGAAAGTTGTGGGATCCATAACTTATATCAAAGGACCAGGAAGATGGTCACTCACCTGGGCATCCAGTAATAGGTGGGTAGACATTGGTACAGACTGGAGCCAGCAGGAGTAGTGAAGCTGTCCCAGCCCCCTGGGCCATGGTCAGGGAAAACATGGAGAAACATGGTGAGTGCTCATTTGGTCAGATACCTATAGAAATTGTTAGAAGTCCAGGATTCCTGAAGGGAGAGTTCATTACTCTGTTGGAGCCAAAAAAGTTAAGTTTGAATTATTGGGGAGGATTAAAGGATTTTGCCAGTGCTGCTCCTTACCCCGAGGTGACAGCATAAATTTGAACTAGTTGGTGGGGCCTCTCTCATGGGCGAAAAGGAAAGCAATGAGCTAGTGCCCACTTGATATTGCTGGGGAAACCAATTTCTTTCCAGCAGCACCCAGAGTTCTAGGGCTGAACCTCCATGACTGAGGCAAGAGAGGAAATATGAAAGATCATTAAAAATGTCAAAGAGTGTAAAAGGGATGCAATTCCTGCGACTACACTCAGTGCTTCAGCAGGAAGCCCATCCATAAGCCTCTAGGAGAATGTCACCCAAAGATCTCTCTCCCTGGGCCTGTAGGTACTCCAAGTCCCTGAGGGTACTAAATCTTTAGTAAATCATCTTTACTACCACCCTTCTGACAGCTGCTTTTGTGTGTTTCCAAGTGTGGAAATGAAAGCAAACTCCAGTAAATGGAGTGATCTTAAAAAACAGACTAGGGTCTGTGGGCAGGGAGGTAACCACAGGCTTGAGCTGTAGCTCAACATTCTGCAAAACAGAAGAGAGGTTTTCAGCAGCCTGTTGAGTTTTATGGACCAAATAAGACATAAAAGCTTAAGGTATTTTCTATAAGATGAAGCAATAAATATAGAGTGAATCTATATAAGGTCAGAGAAGAGTATATACCACCTGAAGGTAATCAGTAAAAATTTAATGTGGTGTCTGCTACATCTAAGTCAAAAGCAGCAAAGCAAAATTTCAAGGAACTTGAAGAATTAAAGAAAGTAGTCATCACCAAAGAGTAACAGTAACTTTTCAAAACTGACAAAGACACATGTCAATGACATGGATCTTTGCAATCTAGCTTATAAAGAACCCAATTCAGCTGTTTTGAGGAAACTGAATGAGCTGTAAGAAAAGACAGAAAGGCAATTCAATGAAATAAGGGCAACAATAGATGAAAAAATAAGAAGTTTAATAAAGAGAAGTTATAAAAAGAACCAAACAGAAATTCTGGTGCTGAGGAGTTTAATGAATGAAATGGGGAAAAATGCAGCAAAGAGCATCTACAACAGAGTAGATCAAATTAAAGATAGACTCAGTGGTCAAAAATGAGTAAAAAGGGAAGAATATATCCTATGTGACTTATGGGTCTATGCTAACATAAAAATGTCTAGGAGAAGAGAGGGGGAGGGTGGGAGAAATTGTATTTAAATGAATAATAGCTGTGAATTTTTCTAACTTGGGGAGAGGCTTGAAAATTCAAGCTGATAAAACTAATAGGTAACCTTATAATCCTAATGCAAAAGACCTTTTCTCAGAAACATAATTCAACTGTAAAAACCAAAGACAAAGAATCATAAAAGTAGCAGAAAAAATATTGAATAAAGTGAAATAACTAAATGATTATTTAGCATACTGTTTAAAATTTGAAACTCTGCTGGTCACATGCAGGACCAGCTAGTTCACATTGCTTAGGGTTGATGTGATTGCTTAGATTGATGACTAACAGAGTTCATCCATGTACACAGACTGTCTTCACTAATGACCAATGAACCATAAACCAAACATAAGTGGTACTATTTTATACCAGCAAAGTCCAGGGAGAAATTGGGAAAATTCCATTTATTATAGTATAAAAACTATTAAATATGTAGGAAGAAACTTAAAATATCTAAAGGGCTTTCATTGAAAGTCACAGAGCATTTAAAATATAAAAATGGATACCATGTTCATGGATTAGAAAACTTAATAGGCTGTCAATTCTCTTCACTTAGTACACAAAATAAATCTAATCCTAATAAAAAGCCAAGCAATATTTTTGTAGAACTTTACAAGCAAATTCTAAATATTTATTTAAATGTGAAAGAAGTGAAATGGACAAAACATTTTTGAAAAAGAAGGGCCAAAAAGAACTTCAAGTTTCCTACTGCATATCCACAGCAACATGGCCATTGAATAAGAATAGCTAAATAGATCAACAGAACACAATAAAGTTTAGTAACAGACCCAAACCCATGTATGTGTTGAAATTGTACAAAGGCATAGAGATATTTCAAAGGGGAAAATATATTCTCTTCAAAAATGATCCGCTAATTGAATATCTTCATGGGATGGGGGGATGAACCATGATCCTGATTTCACATCATAAGTGCCATTCCCCTCATCCTCACCCTGAAGAAAAATCCCAGTCCATCAGGGTAGCTCAAATAAATGGTTATTCCCATATTAAATTTAATTATAAAACTGGTAGAAGAAAACATAAGAAACATTATTATGATTGTGGAGTAGGCAAACATTTCCTAAGTCAGATAAGACATTAACCATTAAAAAATGAGAAGTGATTTTCATTAAAATTAAAACTTTTTGATTTTTGAAAAAAAATTAAGACAATAAAATGGCATTCAACTAACAGGGAGAAGTTAATTGCAATACATAGTGAAGAGGAACTAAAAAGCTTCTTGATCAAAGTGAAAGAGGAGAGTGAAAAAGTTGGCTTAAAGCTCAACATTCAGAAAACGAATATCATGGCATCTGGTCCCATCACTTCATGGCAAATAGATGGGGAAACAGTGGAGACAGTGTCAGGCTTTATTTTCTGGGGCTCCAAAATCACTGTAGATGGTGATTGCAGCCATGAAATTAAAAGACTCTTACTCCTTGGAAGGAAAGTTATGACCAACCCAGATAGCATATTCAAAAGCAGAAACATTACTTTGTCAACAAGGTTCGTCTAGTCAAGGCTATGGTTTTTCCAGTAGTCATGTATGGATGTGAGAGTTGGACGGTGAAGAAAGCTGAGTGCTGAAGAACTGATGCTTTTGAACTGTGGTGTTGGAGAAGACTCTTGAGAGTCCCTTGGACTGCAAGGAGATCCAACCAGTCCATTCTAAAGGAGATCAGTCCTGGGTGTCTTTGGAAGGAATGATGCTAAAGCTGAAACTCCAGTACTTTGGCCACCTCATGCGAAGAGTTGACTCATTGGAAAAGACTCTGATGCTGGGAGGGATTGGGGGCAGGAGGAGAAGGGGACGACAGAGGATAAGATGTCTGGATGGCATCACTGACTCGATGGAGGTGAGTCTGAGTGAACTCTGGGGGTTGGTGATGGACAGGGAGGCCTGTCATGCTGCAATTCGTGGGGTTGCAAAGAGTCGGACACGACTGAGCAACTGAAATGAACTGATATCTAACAAAGGACTTGTAATAAGAATAAGTGAAAAATTTATAACAGAAAAATAAGTAAAGAACTATCCAGTTTAAACATGGGCAAGATATTAAGAAAGACACTTTCCCAAAGATGATATACAAATGGCCAATAAGTAAATGAAAAGATATCAAATATCATTAGCTATTAAAGAAATTCAAATTAAAGTATGACATATAAATTCACAAATTAGACTGGCTAGAATTAAGGAGACTGACAATTCCAAGTTTGGAGAAGGTTATTGATCCACTAGAACCTTTATACATTGCTTATGATAAAGTAAGAGAAAACAACTCTTAGCAACTCTATGTTACCCAAAATTTCTGTTACCCAAGAGGGATGAAAAGATATGTCCACAAAAAATTTAGGCAGAAAAGTCAGACATGTTTATTTAAAAGAGGTAAGATAGTACAAGCCACTCTATGCTGGGGTCCAGCCCCGGCTGATCCAGGGTATTCGAAGGAGAGACGGCATAGGCGACCTATTTATTTAAATATTTATCAAAGATATAAAGAGTAATAGGATGAGGATAGCTCAGTGAGGAAATTCAGTGGAGAAAAGAGGCTGAAATAAGGATAGCTCAGTGAGGAAGTTCAGTGGAGAAAAGAGGCTGAATAATTCAGCCAGAAGGTAAGAAAAAGAACGACATGGTGAGACCAAGTTTCAGTGAACAAGGCCCGCACTTTTTTTTCCAAAGTAGTTGTTATACCTTAAGTTATGCATAGAGGATAATGGGGGAAGGGGTAGAGTCATGCAGCAAGCCAGGCTTTCTTTCTGCAAACTTATCATATGCAAAAGCTTAGGTGATTTGCATCATCTTTTGCCCTGGAGGCCTGTTAACATTTTAAGGCCCTTTCTTCAGAAAACTTATTTTTCTCTAAAGGTGATTGGTCAGGAGCCACCCTCCAAAAGCATTAGATAAAGTTGCATTCCTACAGAGCAAAGGTGTGGTGGGCTATAACAAGAAAAAGAATTAACTCAAGGGTCCCAGGTTACAAACATTAAAGCTACTACTTACACCAATTATATTAATCAATACACTGCCAGGGACACAGCAGGTAAGGGATATGGAAACTTAGCAGCAAACATTGGCCCAACAAGTGAAAATCCCTTCACCAATACAATTTCTAATCAATCTTTTAACTACTCAAAAGAATCTGTGTTTAGACGGTTTAGAACACCTCCTGCCTCTCACAGTTGGGAGGCTCTGAACAATCACATGTGGCCGGAAAAACCTATTCAGGCAGGCTAGAGGATTTCCAAAGGAGTTTGTAGGTTGAAACACTGTCACACCCAGGAATTATTAACTGGAGCTGTAAGCTAACTCTTTTTCAGAGAGAGGTAGTGGGGGACAGCCCCCTGTAAAGTCAGAGGTGTAGCTGAAAGCACAAAGCAGAAAGTAGGCAGACTCTGGTTTTGGGGGTAGATGCTCGAGAATTTCCAGGGGGACCCCTGAGGCTCGATCCCGCCTTTGCGTATGCCGAGCCTCCTTCCTCATGACCTTTGTCATGGGCAGAGTTCCTCACGCTGGCTCCCAGCAGTGATAGAATTCCAGTTGAGCTATTCCAGATCCTGAAAGATGATGCTGTGGAAAGTGCTGCACTCAATATGCAATATGCAATATGCACTCAATATGCAATATGCTGGCTCCCGGCAACTCTAATTTTCTTTAGTGAAAGAAAGGAAAACTTTCTTTGGCATAGTCATACAATGTAAGACTTTAACAATAGAAAGAATAAGCTACTCATAAATCCAACTACACAGAAAATCTCAAAGCATGCTAAATGAAAGAAGCCATCTAAAAGGGATTCCATATTGTATGATTTTATTAAATTCTCAAAAAATACAACTAATCTATTATAATAAAAGACAGATCAGTATTTGCCTGGATCTGGGTTTGTGGGGCTTTTATTGGTTGCAAGAGGCACATAGGAACTTTGCGAATAATCCTATATATTCTGAATTTTAACTGTGATAATGGTTATGCTGGCATAGGCAATTGTCAAACTTATGAAAACATACTCAAAATATGTGTATTTTAATGCATGAAAATTATACCTCACTACAGAAGGTTTTGGAGAAGGAAATGGCAACCCACTCCAGTATTCTTGCCTGGGAAATCCCATGGATAGAGGAGACTGATGGGCTACAGCCCTTGAGGCCACAAAAGAGTCAAACATGACTTAGCTACAAAACAAATAACAGGAGATTTTACTATTTGTCTTTTGTTTTTAGCTTAATTCCACTTTAGTAAAAAAAAAAAAAAACATATTTTTAATTATTTTACCCTTTGAAAAAATTTTTGGATCTCACTTTTTGTATAATATATGATCAGCCTTGAAAAATGACCTATAAGTGCTTAGAATAAGGTGTATTCTCTAGTTTTGAGAGGTATGTTTGTTAAATCACCCCACTCAAATGTTCTAAATATTTAGTGACTGGCTTTGCTTGTTTTGCTCTATAGTTACTGAGACTGAAAAAAGGTGTTTCCGGTTACTGTTGCCGGGTAACAAAGTACTTCAAAATCTAGTCACTTACAGCAACCATTTTATTTTGCATAAATATCAACATATATTTTTCTTTCAGCCCCAATTGTATTTCCTCACTTCCTTTGAATCCTCATTGACAGCATTGCCCAAGCCCATTAGGCTTCTGCTAATAACCTCCTTCACCCCTTCTAGCTTCTGCCTGTTACTTTGTTCCAAAAGCAATGTCATGTGTTTTAGGTGGCATCCCAAATTTGGGCCATTATGGATAAAG
Organism: Bos javanicus; assembly: GCF_032452875.1. Classification (NCBI taxonomy): domain Eukaryota; kingdom Metazoa; phylum Chordata; class Mammalia; order Artiodactyla; family Bovidae; genus Bos; species Bos javanicus. Next base: position 103,097,305 of record NC_083872.1, on the reverse strand, counting down.
ATGCTATGCATATGCATATACAAGTTGTTCTGAAAACAAACACTTCAGTTGTCTTCAGTAAATACTTAAGCTAAGCTAAGTCGCTTCAGTTGTGTCCAACTCTGTGTGACCCCATAGATGGCAACCCACCAGGCGCCCCCGTCCCTGGGATTCTCCAGGCAAGAACACTGGAGTGGGTTGCCATTTCCTTCTGCAATGTAGGAAAGTGAAAAAGTGAAAGTGAAGTCGTTCAGTCGTGTCCGGCTCTTTGCGACCCCATGGACTGCAGCCTACCAGGCTCCTCTGTCCATGGGAGTTTCCAGGCAAGAGTACTGGAGTGGGGTGCCATTGCCTTCTCCAGTAAATACTTAGTAGTGTGGTAATTATAAGTGTTTGGTTACTATTGCTGCATAACCAAATTTCCAACAAAACTTACCATCCTAAAACCCCTTTTTACTTTTGCTCACGATTTCCTGGAGTTTGGAAAGGAATTTGGGAAGCGCTCTGATTTGTACTGTCTTGGAGTCTCATCAGGTTGTAGCCCAGTATCAGCTGGGCTGACATCATCTGAGGACACAACTGGGCTGCGGATACAAGATGGTTCATGAGGACAAGCCTGGCAACTGGAAGGTCACCTGGGTTGAACTGAGTGACCAGAGACCTGCATATGACCATCTCCACACGATGAGTGTCTCAACAGGGCAGACTTGCCCTAAAGCAAAAGTCCTCAGTGATTTCACAGGAGGCTGCATGCGTTTTCAGACCTAGTGCTGATAGTCAAGCAACTTTATCTTAACTCCCTTCTGTTACTACAGAGTCGGGCATGACTGGGAAGGCTTGGCATGCATTCATGCATTGGAGAAGGAAATGGCAGCCCACTCCAGTATTCTTGCCTGGAGAATCCCAAGGACAGAGGAGTCTGGTGGGCTGCCGTCAGACACGACTGAAGTGACTTAGCAGCAGCAGCAGCATTATAACTTACTAGGAATTCACAAAGGTCAGCAGAACTTCAAGAGAGGGAGACACATTCACTTCTCAGTGAATGTAACAGCAAAGATTATGTGCTGCTGTTCAGTCGCTCAGTCGTGTCCAATTCTTTTCTATCCCCTGGACTGCAGCACGCCAGGCTTCTCTATCCTTCACTATCTTCCGGTAACTCATGTCCCTCTGATCATTGCTATTTCTGCAGGAAACCAGACCCAGGTGCTGCCCCAGTGCAGCGACTCCCTTTCTGAACCAACAGGCTCTGCAGCCTCAGAGGAGAGTGCCCCCTACTGCTCAGGTGAGGGTCCTACAGGACAGAAGACGCTTCTCGTCCGCAGCCCCCCACCACCCCCACCCCTGCCTGGGTACCGCCCCATTGTCCAATTTCTCTCTCCTCAGACAGCAGACAGCTCCGCCTGGTAGATGGGGGCGGTCACTGCGCCGGGAGAGTGGAGATTCTTGACCAGGGCTCCTGGGGCACCATCTGTGATGATGGCTGGGACCTGGACGATGCCCACGTGGTGTGCAGGCAGCTGGGCTGTGGACAAGCCCTCAATGCCACGACATCTGCTCACTTCGGGGCAGGATCAGGACCCATCTGGCTGGACGACCTGAACTGCACAGGAAAGGAGTCTCACCTGTGGAAGTGCCCTTCCCGGGGCTGGGGGCAGCACGACTGCAGACACAAGCAGGACGCGGGGGTCATCTGCTCAGGTCTGGGCTGCACACTGTCCGCAGGAAGGGGGAGGGGTGTGGCCCTGGAAGAAAGGAGTCTGAGTCCTGAGGGATAGATGCTGAAAGGACCAGAGAAGAAGGCTTCCTCCCATGGAGCCTATGTTTCCAGCAGACGTGAAGACTAAGTGCTTTCACTTCCTTCTGCAGCAGCTGAGAGTCTGGTCCTTTGTTCTCAGCAGTGTTTCCTGGTAGAGCCGTTTCTTGCGGTTTCCACATGAAAGCAGGGCTCTCCTTCAGTTCCCTGTGGTAGTACAGTCTGGTGATCCTGTTGACATTGTAATGAAAGCACAGATTTACTCTGTTCAGTTCTATATCCTAGGAGTCTGACAAGGGTCTCCGTAGACCAACACCCCAGTGTCCACAGGGTTGCGTTCTTCCTGGAGGCCCTGGGGAGAACTCGTTTGCCAGTCTTTTCTGGTTCCTATGGCCTCATTCCTTGGCTTGGAGCCCATCTTCTTCTTCAGACAACATTCCCTCCCCTGACCATTCTTCAGTGTCTCATCTTCTTCTAACCACACTCAGGAAGAGTATTCCAATTTTAGGGATAATTAGATTGGGTTTATATGGTTAATTCATAATATTGCAGGTTAGTTTCACCATCCCAAGCTCCTAAGTTTCTTGTCTTAATAATGTCTGTAAAACCCCTTTTGAAATATAAGGCAACATTCACAGGATTGAAAGACTGGAACATAGACATTTGTGGGTTCACTGTTCTGCCTGTTTCTCCACTACCCACATCCCTTTCACATGCTCTTTTACAGGTTTTATCAGGAAACAAGGCTCAGGGCCCTTCCCTGCAGGTGCCTATGTTGGTCTTTCTCTCTGTTCGTATTCACTACATCATTGTGGTAGAAATAGAAAGACAGACATTAATGGACAAAGTCAAGTAAAAGGGAGACAGATTTCAGTCTTGTCACCTAGTGGGTATCTCCTCAGCTGGGTCAAGGGTGAGTGTTCACGATTTCTGGGAAAGAGGAAAACCCAGAGCACTGGGGGGAAAGCTCACTGTGTCCTGTCTCCTCTCTTTCAACCTTAGAGTTCCTGGCCCTCAGGATGGTGAGCGAGGACCAGCAGTGTGCTGGGTGGCTGGAAGTTTTCTACAACGGGACCTGGGGCAGTGTCTGCCGCAGCCCCATGGAAGACATCACTGTGTCCGTGATCTGCAGACAGCTTGGCTGTGGGGAGAGTGGAACCCTCAACACTATTGTTGGTCTCAGAGAAGGTTCTAGACCCCAGTGGGTAGATGGAATTCGGTGTCGGAGCACTGATACCTCTCTCTGGCAGTGTCCTTCTGACCCTTGGAATTACACTTCCTGCTCTCCAAAGGAGGAAGCCTATATCTCGTGTGCAGGTGACTTGCTGGCTGTTTCTCTGTGTCTGTCCCAACCCTGTAGGATGTCAGTAGTGAGATTTTATATTTTAAACTATCTAAGTGATGAGTTAAAGTTGGGTCCACAAAATGACGTTAGGATGGAGCTAATTTAATCCACATTTCAACCTTGTTATTTAGAGTTTTAATTTGGATATAATTCATATAACATTGTATTAGTTTCAGGTGTTAAATGTAAAGCTTATATATTTCTGTATATTGGTAAATGATCACCACAATAAGTCTAGTAATATCCATCACCATGTATCATTACAATTTTTTGATTATGAGGAGAATTTTTCTTACCAACTTTCAAGTATATAATACAGATTCATTGTAGTCACCATGCTGTACATTACATCTTCATGGAATTCACTTTAGAACTGCACGTTTGTACCTTTAGACTACCTCCACTTGTTTTGCCCACATCAATCCACCTCTGGCAACCACCAAACTGTTCTCTGCATCTCTGAACCCCCTTTTTTTGGTATTTGATTTAAGATTCCACATATAAATTAGATCATATGGTATTTATTTCACTTAGCATAATGCCCTCAAGGTTCATCCATGTTGCTACACATGGCAGGATTTTCTTCTTTTTGTTGGCTGGACATACGTACATATCACCATTTATCCATCAGTGAAGACTTACGTTGTTTGGCTATTGTAAATAATGCTGCAATGAACATTTGGTTGCACAGTTTTTTCAAGTTGGTATTTTGTTTCCTTCAGATAAATACCCAGAAGTGAAATTGATGAACCATATGACAGTTTTATTTTTAATTTTTGGAGAGCCTCAATACTGTTCTCCATAGGGGCTGCATCAACTCACATTCCCCCCTCCCTGCCCCGCCCAACTGTGCACAAGGTTTGCCTTTTCTCCGAGTTTTCACCAACTCCTGTTTTTTCTTGTCTTTTGGATAAAAGCCATTCTAACAGATGTGAGATATTACCCCATTATAGTTTGATTTGCATTTTTCTGACGACATAACATTGTGCGCCTTTTCATCTACCTCTTGGCCCTCTTTATGTCTTCTTTGAAAAAAAAATGTCTATTCAGGTCTTCTGCACATTTTTAATCAGATTGTCTGTTGGTTTGCTTTTGCTATTGAGATGTATGAATTCTTTAAGTATTTTGGATATTAACCCTTGTCAGAAATGTAATTTGCAAATATTTTCCCCAACTCCATAAATTACGTTTTCATTTTGTGACCCTTTCCCTTTGTTGTGCAGAAGTTTTTTAGCTTTCTGTAGTTTCAATGCTTATTTTTTCTCTTGTTGCTTTTGGCATCAAACCCAAAATATCCTCATGATGATTGATGTCAGGACCTTTTCACCCTAATTTTTCTTTAGGATTTTTAAAATAATTTTTAAAATTTATTTATTTTTGGCTGTGCTGGGTCTTTGTTGCTGCATGGGGTTTTCTCTAATTGCAGTGAGCAGGGCTACTCTTCATTGCATTGCACAGGCTTCTTATTGCAGTGGCTTCTTTTGTGGAGGAGAACAGGCTGGAGGGCACTGAGCTTCAGTAGTTGTGGCATGTGGGCTTGACAGTTGCCGTTCCCGGGCTCTAAAGCACAGGCTCAACAGTTGTGGTGAATGGGCTGAGTTGCTCCGTGGCATCTGGGATCTTCCTGGATCAAGGATCACACTTGAGTCTCCTGCATTGGTGGGTGGATTCTTTACCACAGCCACAAGGGAAGTCCCTCTTCTAGGATTTTTATGGCTTCAGGACTTATGATCAAAGTCTTTAATCCATTTTGAGTTAATTTTTGTGAATGGTGTAAGTTTTTCAGTTTCATTCTTTTGCGTGTAACCATCCAGCTTTCACAACACCATTTTTGAAGAGACAGTCCTTTCCCAATGCTATAATCTCTACTTTTTTGTCATAAATTAATTGACCACATATATTTGGGTTTATTTCTGGGATCTCTATTCTGTTCCAGTGATTTTTGTGTCCATTTTTTATAGCAATACCATACTGTTTGATTAATACAGCTTTGTAATATAGTTTGAAATCAGGAAGCACGACCCTTCTGTCATTCTGTCTCAAGATTTCTTTGGCTATTCACTTTTTTTGTGTGGTTCCACACAAATTTCAGAATTCTTTGTTCCATATTTGTGAAAATTTTCATTGAAATTTGGATAAGGATGGTAGCAATCTGTAGGTTGCTTTGTGTAGTGTGATCATTTTAACAATATTAGGTCTTCCAATCCATGAGTGCAGAATATCTTTCAATTTATTTGTGCCTTCTTTAATATCTTTCACAATGTGTTAAAGTTTTCAACAGTGTCTCAGTTTTGACTCTTCCTTTCAGATTTGGATGTTCTTATTTTCTTTTGCTTGCTTGATGATTCTGACTAGAACTACCAAAACTATGTTGAATAAAAGTGATGAGAGTAGGCATTTTTGCCTTGTGTTTGACCTCAGAAGAAAAGCTTTCAGCTTTTTACAGTTGAGTAGGATGTTTGCTGAGGGTTTGTCATATGATATTTATTTTGTTGAGGTATAATCCCTTTATATCTACTTTGTAAAGACCTTTTGTATCATAAACAGCTGTTGAATTTTGTCAAATATTTGTTCTTCATGTGTTGAAAGGGTATGATTTTTGCCTTTATCTTATTTGGTATATCACCTTGATTTAATTTGTGAATATTGAACCATCCTTGCATCCTTGTTGGTCTTGGTGTTGTTATTATTATTGTTGTTCAGTCATTAAGTTGTGCCTGATACTTTGTGATCCAATGGACTATAGCTAGCGAGGCTCCTCCGTCTTAGATTTCCCAGGCAAGAATACTGGAGTGGGTTGTCCAGTATTATTGAATTTGGTTTTCTAATATTTTGTTGAGGATTTTTGCATCTATATTTATTTGGGATATTAGCCAGTATTTTCTTTTCTTGTGGTGTCCTTGTCTGGTTTTGGTATCAGGATAATCTCGGCCTCATAAAATGGCTTTGTAAGTGTTCCTTTCATCCTTTTTGGAAGAGTTTAAGAGGGCTCCAGTGCCTTATACCATTACACTGGGAATTGGAATTTCAACAAAAATTGTTGGTGGGGTGACAAATAGGCAAACCATAGCACCTTACTTCCTTCAACATTTCTCTCTCTCTTATTCCCCACCTTCCACACACACCCCATTCAGGTATACCTTGAATGATATGTTGGGCATTGCCTGAAATCTACAAATGAGATAATGAGATAGATTAAAGTAAATGAGATAGATATTTCAAAAGCAGAGATTTGTCCCTTTCCTTGCCTCTGTTTCTTCATCTCTTTTGTCTTTTCATTCAAAGGCCAAAGTAGTGTTAAACTATTGGACTTTTATTTATGATATTTTTTCAACAATAAAGCACCATAAAATGGGTTGTGGTGAAGTCTCTAACCCTGAAAGTGAGCAATCACCTCACAGAGGCCCTGCCATCATTTTTTGAGAGGTTCTCTGCATGAAGAGGGTAGCAAGTTTGGTAGGATGATGTGGAAAGAATACACAAGTTCTCATATTTTATGACAAGAGCCATTTACACTTCCATTTTCTTGTGTTTTTTGAACTTATGTGTATTTCTTTCACTTACAATTCTTTTGTGTCTTTTTGGGGTTAATTTTGCTTCCTCTAAATACAAATCTTTCTTAGAAAATTTATTTGAGTTTACTGCACACATTTCTGCCTTACTAGGTAGCTATTTGTTTTTTTTTTTTTCCCCCTGACTTTTACTATATATTCCCTTTTTAAAGAGTTTTCTCTCTTTATAGCAATCTTTGCTTGACCAATGTCATACTGAATAACACATAACAGTAGCTTAGAATTTATTTAATAATTGTGTATTGAAAATTGCATAAGTGGGGCTTCCCGGGTGGTCCAGCAGTTAAAAATCCACCTGTCAATGCAGAGGACATGAATCTGATCTCCCATCCAGGAAGTAGTAAAGAACCTGCCTGCCAGTGCAGAAGATATAAGAGATGCAGGTTTGATCCCTGGGTCTGGAAGATTCTCTGGAGGAGGGCATGGGAACTCACTCCAGTATTCATGCCTGGAGAATCCCATGAACAGGTGAGCCTGGCAGGCTACAGTCCATTGGGTCACAAGAGTTGGACACGACTGAAGAAACAGCACACACATGCACACACCCCAGGAAGATTTCATATGCCATGGAAGAACTAAGCCTGTGCACCACAACTAGAGAAAGCCCACGTGCAGCGCCAACACCCAGTACAGCCAAAAATAAATTTAAGAAAAGCTTTTTAAAAATCACATAAGTGGAAATTTGAATATAAATTAATTCTGTGCTTATGTACTAATTATTTTTTATATGCACCATTATCAGAAAACATCACTATTAATTTATATTTGCTTTACTATTTTGCTGATTACCATGAATTTAAAGAAATTCTATTTCACTGAATTTTATTTGTCTACATATTCATTCAATAAATATTTATCAAGCCCCATCATGGTATTTAGAAAAGCTTCTCCATGCATTCTTGTTGAACGGTGAATGTGCAATCACCATCCTAATAGCAGAAACATTGGGTAAATAAGATATGCAAGGTCCTTGCTCTAGTGGAACTTTCATTCAGGGGTATATATGTGTGTGTATTTGTCGTGGAATGTGGACATGATAAACAAGTAAATACTTAAAGGTATTTCAGATAAGATATCTTCCATCATTGTTTATATTTTTTCTCTAGAATGTTTAAAATTTCATTTATTTATAGGAACTCTCTACAAATTAACACCACTTACTGCTTTTCTTAAATACTTCTGAAAGTACCCCATTTTTTGCATATGTCTTTAGGGTTGTGTATGTGGTGTGGTTATATGATCAAATATACTATGTTTTACTTTTATGAATTCTGCCTTTAATGCAGTGTTTCAGATGCCATTCTTCATCTCAAAATAGCTTTTAATCAGATTATTTTCTTTGAGGATATAGGAGTTTTTTGTTGTTGTTTTTTTTTACAAAAAATTCTTTTTTTTTTTTTAACTTTACAATATTGTATTGGTTTTGCCATATATCGAAATGAATCCGCCACAGGTATACATGTGTTCCCCATCCTGAACCCTCTTCCCCACTCCCTCCCCATACTATCCCTCTGGGTCGTCCCAGTGCACCAGCCCCAAGCATCATATTATTTTCTTCAAATAATTTTATAATTTGAGTAAAGAATATCTATAACCTTAAGTTCAGTTCAGTCGCTCAGTCAAGTCCGACTCTTTGCGACCCCATGAATTGCAGCATGCCAGGCCTCCCTGTCCATCACCAACTCCCAGAGTTCACTCAGACTCACATCCATCAAGTCAGTGATGCCATCCAGCCATCTCATCCTCTGTTGTCCCCTTCTCCTCCTGCCCCCAATCCCTCCCAGCATCAGAGTCTTTTCCAATGAGTCAACTCTTCACATGAGGTGGCCAAAGTACTGGCGTTTCAGCTTTAGCATCATTCCTTCCAAAGAAATCCCAGGGCTGATCTTCAGAATGGACTGGTTGGATCTCCATGCAGTCCAAGGGATTCTCAAGAGTCTTCTCCAACACCACAGTTCAAAAGCATCAATTCTTTGGTGCTCCGCCTTCTTCACATTCCAACTCTCACATCTATACATGACCACAGGAAAAACCACAACCTTGACTAGACAGACCTTTTTTTGGCAAAGTAATGTCTCTGCTTTTGAATGTGCTATCTAGGTTGGTCATAACTTTCCTTCCAAGGAATAAGCGTCTTTTAATTTCATGGCTGCAGTCACCATCTGCAGTGATTTTGGAGCCCAGAAAAATAAAGTCTGACACTGTTTCCACTGTTTCCCCATCTATTTCCCATGAAGTGATGGGACCAGATGCCATGATCTTCGTTTTCTGAATGTTGAGATTTAAGCCAACTTTTTCACCCTCCTCTTTCACTGTAATCAAGAGGCTCTTTAGTTCCTCTTCACTTTCTGCCATAAGGGTGGTGTCATCTGCGTATCTGAAGTGATTGATATTTCTCCTGGCAATCTTGATTCCAGCTTGTTTTTCTTCCAGTCCAACATTTCTCATGATGTACTCTGCATATAAGTTAAATAAGCAGAGTGACAATATACAGCCTTAACATACTCCTTTTCCTCTTTGGAAACAGTCTGTTGTTCCATGTCCAGTTCTAACTGTTTCTTCCTGACCTGAATACAGATTTCTCAAGAGGCAGGTCAGGTGGTCTGGTACTCCCATCTCTTGAAGAATTTTCCAGTTTATTGTGATCCACACAGTCGAAGGCTTTGGCATAGTCAATAAAGCAGAACTAGATGTTTTTCTGGAACTCTCTTGCTTTTTCCATGATCCAGCGGATGTTGGCAATTTGATCTCTGGTTCCTCTGCCTTTTCTAAAACCAGCTTGTACATCAGGAAGTTCACGATTCACGTATTGCTAAAGCCTGGTTTGGAGAATTTTGAACACTACTTTACTAGCATGTGAGATGAATCTATAACCTTACTGAATCTGAATTTATTTTACTGTGTGTGATGTTGTAATATCATCAACATATACAAATTACATTTTAGATACCTGATAATTTAGTTCCTCACCAAATAAATATACATTATTTCATGATTTCATGGATATGACACCAAAAGAACAGGCAAAAATAGACAATTTGCAACATATATAAGGAAATCCTAAAACTCAAGTGCAAAACAACAACAAGAAAAAAAGCATAATAACCCAATTAAAAAATTAACCAGAGACTTGAATGGACAGTTCTCCAAAGAAGATATAGAAATAGCCAATAGGTATAGGAAAATATGCTCAACATTATTAGTCATCAGGGAAATGTAAATCAAAACCATAAGAGATATCATTTTACACCTCTCAAAATGGCTATGATTTAAAAAAAAAGAATAAGTGTTGGCAAGGTTGTGGAGAAATTGAATATCTTCTGAGTATTTATCCACATTAGATATGTAAATTTAATCTCAATAAAACTATGACCAAAAATTTTGTATGATTTATAGTGACATTTCTTCACTCTTGGTATTGTTAACTTCATTTTCTCTTTGTTCTCGTTAGTATTGCTCAGTGGTTATCAGTTTTCAAGGAGCCATGTTTGAAAGGTTTTCCTCTGTTTTCTCTATCATGCTTACCTTGGGCTTCCCTGGTGGCTCAGCAGTAAAGAATCCACTTGCAATGCAGGAGACCACCTGCAATGCAGGAGACCACCTGCAACACAGGAGATGCAGGTTCAATCTCTGGGTTAAGAAGATTCCGTGGAGAAGGAAACGGCAACCCTCTCCAATATTCTTTCCTAAAATCCCATGGACAGAGGAGCCTGGTGGGCCACAGTCCATGGAGTCGCAAGAGTAGGACTTGACTTAGGGGCTAAACCACCATCACTACCACCATGCTTACCTTCTTTTTTAAAATTAATTTTTGTTCTTTTCTTTGTTAATCCCAACTTCTGTATCCTTTAAGCTTTATTTTCTCTTCTCCTAGTTTCTTAAATAGAAGCTTACATGTTTTTTCATTTTCAGCCTTTCTTCTTTTCTAAATCTAAAGTATAAATTTCCCTTAAGCACTACTTTAGTTGCATTAGAAGAATTTAGTTATATCATATCTTTGCTATCACTATTTCACAATATTTTCTAAGGTTTAAATTTATTCCCAGACCCAGGTACTGTTTTGGAAGGGTGTTGCTTAATTTCTCCAAATAAGGATGGCTAACCGTATTTTCTTATTAATTCTTAATTTAATTACACTGTGGCCAGAGTAAATACTCTGTATAGATTCAGTTATCTGAAGGTTTTGGTCCTACCATATGGTCATTTTTGATAAATGTTCCTAGTGCATTTACAATAATGTGAATTCTTTCATCATTGGGTGCATTGCTCTTTATATGTTATTTAGCTAAATGTGTTGATTGTGGTGTTTTACATCTACTATAGTCTTCCTTCTTTTTTGTATGCCTGGCCTGCATGGTATTGAAAAAGATTTGTTAAAGTTCCCCCAGGTTGACTGTTATTTTATCTATTTCTTCTTTTCATTCTGTCAAGTATTATTCTGTATTTCAAAGCTATGTTTCAATATCTTCCCTGGATTCTGATATCTGTAATATCTTTATTAAGGGCGTACCACTGTATAATCATGAAAATATTCTCTTTAACTAAATTAGCACATCTTCCCTTAAAATCTCCTTTCTGTGACCTTGCTATAGCTACTGCAGCTTTCTTATAGTTAGTATTCACATGTGTCCAGGCTTGCTAAGTCGTTTCAGTCATGTCCAACTCTTTGCTAAGGACTGTAGCCAGCCAGGCTCCTCTGTCCATGGGATTCTCCAAGCAAGAATACCGGAGTGGGTTGCCATGCCCTCCTCCAGGAGATCTTCCTGACCTAGGGATTGAACCCATGTCTCATATGTCTCCTACATTGGCAGTCAAGTTCTTTACCACTAGCACCACCTGGGAAGCCTAGTATTCACATAATATATACGTTTTCCCCATCATTTTACTTTTGACCTTCCTTGGCTCTCATATACAATGTGAGTATCTTGCAGGTAGCATTTACACAAATTTTGTTGGTTTATCAGTTAGTGCTACTGCTGCTAAGTCGCTTCAGTCGTGTCCGACTCTGTGCGACCCCATAGACAGCGGCCCACCAGGCTCCCCCGTCCCTGGGATTCTCCAGGAAAGAACACTGGAGTGGGTTGCCATTTCCTTCTCCTTATCAGTTAGTAGAGGGGCTTTAATTTGAAGTATCTAATCCATTGTAATTAGATTGCAAGTCCAATTACTGATATTGTTGGGTTAGTATCTACCATTTCCTTTTTTTAAAATTAAATTTATTTATTTTAATTAGAGGCTAATTACTTTACAATATTGTTTTTGGTTTTGCCATACATCAACATGAATCCACCACGGGTGTACATGTGTTCCCAATCCTGAACTCCGCTCCCACCTCCCTCCCCATACCATCCCTCTGGGTCATCCCAATGCAGTATTCCATTTCCTTTTAATTGACCCATGTGCTTCATGTTCCTTTTTCTCTCCTTTTTTTCTTTCTTTGGTATTAAAAAAATTTATTCCAGATTTTCCTTTGATTTTTTGCAGCTTTACTAGATGTGGAGGTTTTCATAGACTTCTATCCATTTAAAAAATTCTTAATTATTATATCTTCAAATATTACTTCTGCTGCACTGTCTCTGTTTCTCTTCTCCTCCTATTCCCCCTCTTTTTCCTTCTCGTCCTTCTCTTTTTCCTCCTCATCTCTCAACTCTTGGATTCCTCTAAGACACTAATTCTGTGTTCAGTTCTGTCTAAAATTCTTTTAAACCTATTCATTCAGTTCTTAATTCTACATATTTTATTTTCAGTTGGCAACTGTTCCTTTGATTTTCTTATAGTTACAATTATTTGTTAACATTTTTCACCTATTGATTCTTTCCTTTCCTCTTTTCCCCCTAAACACATTGTTCATAGTTAAAATCCTTATCTGCTAACTCCAGCATATCTAGCATGTGTGTCTCTGCCTTCTCTTACCTTCCTTTTTTCAATTTTTAAATTTGTCATGTCATCCATCTGTTTACATACCATGCAATTTTTAACTGAATGAGAAAAATGATGCATAAGAAAATAAGATATCCCAGATACATTTTCTAACACCTGAAAGGATTAATATTCTGTTTTGTTAAGCAAGTGGGAGAAGGGGTTCAGACAACCCAGATGTCTAAATACTAGCTAGGGTTGAGCTGTAACAAGTCTGGGTTGCAGTATTTGTAGCACTCAGTCTACGTCTGATTTCTCTGCCCCTGTGTTATGGGCTTTTAGAGTTTATAATTGAAAACCTGAATGTTTTGGTAGCTCAGCAGTCAGGGGAATGAAGGAATATCCACTCTTTCCAAGGTGTTTGACACAGTTCTTTGGCCTCCTGTCATTGACAGCGTGTTTACTGGGCAGATATTTGAGGAGAAAATCTGCTATATGAGAGAGGCTCTCAAGTCTCCAGTTTTGTCACTGCAGCACCAGGTAACCCCCAAGTCATGCAGGCTTCTCTGTCACACTTTGATCCATTAACCCAGGCAACAAATTGGGAAATTCCCATAGAGAAAGAGAAGCTTCAGATCCTTGGTTAACAATGAAATGATCTCCATTCTTTAGAATTTTAGCATGTCTAGTTCATATTGTGTCCACAAATGTCTAATATCTTCATTTTTTATCTAACATTTTATAGCATTTAAAGTTGTATCCAGCAGACCACTGGCCTGCTGTGAACCCCTCCATTGGAACCCTTCTTCATGAAAGTATAAAATTCTAAATTTTATTCTCTACTTCATCATTCACTTAAAATGCAACACTGAATAGACATCATTTAACCTTTCTTTACATTACTTTTTATGTATTAAAGAAGAACAACGCAGTGAGTCTGTCAGTATCGTTTGTTCAGATGCTTTCAGAGCAAGAATTTAACCTATTTCTGCTCTATAGTAAAGTTATAAATGCATAATATTTTCCCCCTGGAGAACAAATAACCCCTAACTTTGAATAATAGCGATTCCTGACACAAAGTGCAAGAAAAGATAATATTTACTTGAGAGAAGAAGCAGCATTCCAAGATTCCCAGTGGAATCTGGTCAATGTCAGTCAATATCACCTGAGACATTTCTCGTGCAAGGTTGCCCAATCCACTCAAAGAGATCACATTTTCTTAAAACAAAGTATCCAGATCTGGAGTCTGAAGCTTAGAGCCATCAGTGAAATATTCTGGGGCAAACCAAGACATCTCAAGGTCCATTTGTTTTTCAATTCTGCGTGACTGTACCAAGGAGAATGATTCTAACGATAGAGGATTCATGGCTGCTACCTAGGGCTTCTGATGAGGCCGGGTCCTGACTCCATTTCCTTTAATCTAATCCCTTTAGCTCTCAGGTCAAGGGCACCAATGTGTGTGTGATTTATAAGGAATCCATTAAGCAGCCAGCCCATACCTGTGACTCTGAACTCATTCAATTGCTCCTGGTAGAGATTAACATTTCTTTTAAGTCTTTCTCAGATGCTGTGCAGAACTCTACAAATCAGAGGTTAACACTTCTGTCTCACCCTACTCAGTAGTGTAATATTTCCTGTTTTTGCCCATTTTCAATGTTATTATTCTCTTATCACTGCTGTAAGAAACCAGACTCAGGTGCTGCCCCAGTGCAATGACTCCCTGTCAGAACCAGGGGACTCTGAAGCCTCAGAGGAGAGCGCCCCCTACTGCTCAGGTGAAGGTCCCACAGGACAGAAGACCTTTATCCCCCTTGTCAATGCCCCATTGTCCCATTTCTGTCTCCTCAGACAGCAGACAGCTCCGCCTGGTGGACGGAGGAGGTCTCTGCGCCGGGAGAGTGGAGATCCTTGACGAGGGCTCCTGGGGCACCATCTGTGATAACGGCTGGGACTTGGACGATGCCCGCGTGGTGTGCAGGCAGCTGGGCTGTGGAGATGCCCTCAATGCCGTGGGGTCTGCTCACTTTGGGGAAGGATCAGGGCCCATCTGGCTGAACGCATTGGACTGCAGAGGAAAGGAATCCCACGTGTGGAAGTGCCCTTCCTGGGGCTGGGGACTGCACAACTGCAGTCATGAGAATGATGCAGGAGTCGTCTGCTCAGGTATGGTCAGTGTATTACCCTGTGATGGCAGAATGAAAAGTGCCATGGAAGCTGGTGTCTGATCACTGGGGCAATAGGATATAGATGGGCTAGAGAGGACTGACAGACCCATCCTCCGTGAATGCACAAAGCTTCTGTGGGTGATGTGCTTCATTTACTTTCCTGCTGTAAGTCTCTGCTATTTCTTCTCCAGTGATCTTACTGACATAGTAGATTAAACTATTCCAATGAAAACTGATCTTCATAATGAAGATGAAGATCAATCACATGAGACAGGAATTGATGGATTTGTGCCAAATTGCAAGTCTCTTTTGAAATTTTAGATGTAAATATTCATAGGCCTTTGCAGGTAAGACCAGAGAACTTTGGATGAAGTGCTCTGAGTGATAGGTTCTCCTTTGATTGTTACTATCAGAGATTCTCTGCCCATTTTTTCTTTTAAGACATCTGTATAGGCCAAAACTTTGGAAGAACACTTAGCCATACACTGACAAGTCAAAAGTGGAAGTAATACAATTTCTGTGTTTTATGGTAAGAAATTATATAGTTTATACCTGATGACTTCAATGATTTAAGAGAATTGAATTTGGGGGTTTGTTTGATATGAATAGGAGTAATGGGACAGATGTAATTTTTGAAGAAGGTAGAAGAGAGTTATGGCAGCTGGGAGGGAGAGGGACTGTAATAGGAACTGCAAAGGCACATGTGGGGTGTTCTGAGCAGCACTGATGGTCCAGGAGTGGTGTGGAGGATGCTGTGTGTGCCTAAGAAAGAAGGATGTCTGTACAGCAAGAGACCAGAGAAGGATATATTTTTATTATATTTAATATCCTTATCAACTGACATCAGCCTTCTATTCCACAAACTTTCTCGCAGTTTTCACACACATAATCTCCCACACAAATTTTAAAATCAAATAGAAAACAAAAAAAGTCTTAATTTGTCTCAGAAGAGTCTATCCTTATGTGTATAAGACTTTTTTGATTATTCAGTGTATATTTGAACATTTAACATATATCAGGGTACATAAAACAGCATATAACAAATATTTCTTTCATGTTCTGCCTAATCTATAATCTTCGGGGTTAATATAGCAACTAAAAAGTGTTGACTGAAAATGCCTTAATTAGAATGTGTTGCCTATGAGCAAACTCCCAACCAGACCAGACTAGAAGTTCTAACCTGTGTCTCTCTGGGGAGATGAGAGTGATAAATAATAAAAGGCAAGCAGACCATCTTCTCTCTCACCATTGTATAAGTAGTCAAGCTGATCCTTCAAGTCTTTAATTTCTTTTAGGTCTTTTCTGTTCTTTCCTGTTTTTCTGTAGTAGATTTTTATTTTGTTAGAATATTCTTTCTGAACCTTCAAAGTTCACATATTTATATAATCAGAATCCTTTACCAGAAAGAATTTCACCATATACATAAATTATCATGAGCATACTTTGAAACCAGACAAGTGTGTTAAATAAAGTGTTTTATGTTGTGGGTTTCTTTTTTATTTGGATTACCTTCCTCTACCCAAAATATGGTCCCTGAAGTTCAAACCATGATCATGAGTTTTTTCTTTGGTCTCTCTCTCAGTTTCATACCCCATCCACTCCCCATTTAACCCACCACACACCCTACCTCACTCCACTCCTACAGAAGTTCTTCCCGTTCAGAATTTCCTTTGCACCCATTTGTGGTTCTTAAGATTGTTTTCTCTTGTCTGCAGTGGGAGAAATGGGAAAGGTGGCAGGGTGAAGTGGTTGATGGGAGGAGCACAGGGGATAAAATGTGTCAAAAACTTGTTGGACAAATATTTCCCCCAAATATTCTATCTTTCATCCATATTGAGGCTTTTGCAATTTGAAAATTTCTAAATTATGTATGGCTAATTTGCTCTCTGGGCTTCCCTCATAGCTCAGTTGGCAAAGAATCCACCTCCAGTGCAGGAGACCCCAGTTAGACCCCTGGATTGGGAAGATCCACTGGAGAAGGGATAGGCTATCCACTCCGGTATTCTTGGGCTTCCCTTGTAGCTCAGTTGGTAAAGAATCTGCCTGCAATGTGGGAGACCTGGGTTCGATCCCTGGGTTGGGAAGATCCCCTGGAAAAGGGAAAGGCTACCCACTCCAGTATTCTGGCCTGGAGAATTCCATGGACTGTATAGTCCATGGGATCTCAGAGAGTCAGACATGACTGAGTGACTTTCACTTCACTTCACTATTTGCCTTCTGCTCTCTTCCTCTCTTTCTTTATAGCATGGTAGCTAT
Organism: Bos javanicus; assembly: GCF_032452875.1. Lineage (NCBI taxonomy): Eukaryota > Metazoa > Chordata > Mammalia > Artiodactyla > Bovidae > Bos > Bos javanicus. The sequence continues at coordinate 103,080,376 of NC_083872.1, read as the reverse complement.
TTCTCAAGAACCCAAATAGGAAAGGAAAAAATAGCATATAGACAGGATTAAAATACTTTAACTCATCTTCACTCTTTAGCATTTCCTAAAGTTCACATGTCTGCTGCTGCTACTGCTGCTAAGTCGCTTTAGTCGTGTCCGACCCTGTGCGACCCCATAGACGGCAGCCCACCAGGCTCCCCCGTCCCTGGGATTCTCCAGGCAAGAACACTGGAGTGGGTTGCCATTTCCTTCTCCAATGCATGAAAGTGAAAAGTGAAAGTGAAGTCGCTCAGTCATGTCCGACTCTTAGCGATCTCATGGACTGCAGCCTACCAGGTTCCTCCGCCCATGGGATTTTCCAGGCAAGAGTACTGGAGTGGGTTGCCATTGCCTTCTCCATCACATGTCTAGTATGAAGTAATTAAAAACCTCAGCTGTTTTACATGCTCCCACTGAGAACTCACTCTCTCCCAGGTTCTTTGATAAATTCTAAGCTTTCAAGAAAGATGGCTATGACCAGCCCCTTCTCCTATGACTCTGAGCTTTCTTCCTATCCAAACTGATTTCTGGACAACTTTCCAAAATCAGGTCACCTAAGAAATTCTTGGAATTTTTCACTGTGAAAAATTTTAAGAAACATGTGTGAAATCTTGTTATAATGTCTAGCTTTCCTCCTGTTAAGCCAGAAGTCTGTCTACTGTCATTGAGCACTCACAGATCCAGCCTGCGTGATTTTCCTTATCTTCAGAGACTTAAGTGTTGTTTCCTGAGAGAAAACTGGCCAGTATTCTGGCCCCAGAAATCTCAGGATGGCCCTCTAACCTTGTGTGGCACTTAGTCCTCTAACCTCTTGAGGCCCATGGATCTACTTCACTCTGGGTTAGTACAGCTCTGAACCTGAGCCTGGTGCCCACTACAGAGCAGTATCCTTGGGCTCTGTAGTTTCCAGGCCTCTAGATGAGAAATTCACATCCCTAATTAACCTCAAAATGCATGTTTTTGGAAATCAGCCATTTCAAACTGACCCTGAAAATCCTTCAGGGTTTCTTTTCAGAAACTTGGTCTTGAAAATACTTGCTCATGAAATTCTGAAAATAACTGTCCAATTCTCTTTCCAGGCACCACTCCTGGAAAAGAAAAATTTTCACATTATTGCCTGTGACATTGTTTCCAATTGCCAAACCAGGTCTATGGGCACTCACTGGATTTCTTGTTGTTGTTTTCTTAGGATTTGTGCGTCTGGTTGGAGACGATGGACCCTGCTCAGGACGAGTAGAAGTACGTCCTGGAGAAGACTGGACCCCAGTGTCTGATGGAAACTTCACACTCCCCACTGCCCAAGTCATCTGTGCAGAGCTGGGGTGCGGCGAGGCTGTGTCTGTTCTGGGACACAAGCTCTTCAGAGAGTCTGATGGCCAGGTCTGGGCTGAAGAGTTCAGGTGTGAGGGGAAGGAACGTAAGCTCTGGTGGTGCCCCAGAGTGCCTTGTCCAGGGGGCACTTGTCACCACAGTGGAGCTGCTCAGGTTGTTTGTTCAGGTGAGATGCAGGTCAGGACTAACCTCCCTGCACACTCTGTTCAGGTGAGAAAGTCATGTGATTTTGCTGAAACTCTGTCTTCTTCTACCAGCATACTCAGAAGTCCGACTCATGACAAATGGCTCCTCTCAATGTGAGGGGCAGGTGGAGATGAAGATTTCTGGACAATGGAGAGTGCTCTGTGCCTCCCACTGGAGTCTGGCCAATGCCAATGTTGTCTGTCGTCAGCTCGGCTGTGGAGTCGCCATCTCCACCCCCAGAGGACCACACTTGGTGGAGAGAGGTGATCAGATCTCAACAGTCCGATTTCACTGCTCGGGGGCAGAGTCCTTCCTGTGGAGTTGCCCTGTGACTGCCTTGGGTGGTCCTGACTGTTCCCATGGCAACACGGCCTCTGTGACCTGCTCAGGTAAGAGACAGGGAAGGGCTATTGGTACTTAGGATGCTCCTGGAGTGAAATGTCCCCAAGAGCAGAGAGTGAGGGAAAACTGGCTTTGGAAGATATTTCATGATGAAATATGGTGCTCCTCATTGTTCACTCATTTTTCAGGTTAGGGCAAGAAGTGTGAAGGGGAATAATATATTTTAAAGCAACATTGTTATTGACATATGATCATAGAAGACAGTGTATAAGCAATATGTGTAGACTTCAGTCATGTACCCAGAGGAGCAAAGAGAACATTCCCAGCCCCAAGAGTCACTGTTGCCTCCAATAACTGGCCTCCCTCCTCTCCAGGGAAAACTGCTTATCTAACTTCTACTATCATAGAGTGTTTTATCAGTTTTTGAACTTTATATAAAATGATGCAGTGTGTTTTCTTTTGTGTGTGACTTCTTCGACTCAACATTATGTTTAGGATTCACTGATGATGTTGTTTATAGCAGTACTTTATTCATTTTTATTACTGTAGAATATTGCTTTCATTGATAACATGGCCATTGATCCATTCAACTGATGTTAGAGATTTGAGTTGTTTCCTGCTCTTGACTATTATAAATATGATGCTAGAATGTAGCATGACAATGACTTGGGGCACAAATATATGTTACTTATTTTGTGTGTTTAACACTTGGTCTTTTCTTTTTCTAAATGGTACAGGATCCTTTGATAAAGCAAGTTTTTAATTTGAAGGAAATATTAATACAATTGCCAACTTTTCCCTGTATATTTAATACTTCTTATATCCCTTTAAAAAGAACTTTCCCTTCTCCAAGATCATGAAAATATTCTCTTAGAGTATCTTCCAAAAGTTTCTTTTTCTCTTGCATGTAATTGTACCTTCCTTCTGGGGTTGATATCTGTGTAAGATAAGTCATGTTTCACATGGACATCCAATTCACTCAGAATCTTTTTCTGGAGAGACTTTTTCCCCCTGCAGTGCTACCTTTATCTTAAGCAGAAGAGCACATACGTCTGAGTCCTTTTAAAGACTCTGTATTCTGTTCCACTGTATCATTTGTCTATCTTTGCACCAATACTGCATTTTCTTAATTACTATAACTTTATAATAAGTCTAGATAATTTTAATTTACAGGGGTTACTTTATATTAACTCCTTTAACTTTGTTCCTTTTCTTACTGACTGTGTTGGTCATTCTTGGTATTTTGTATTTTGTCTAAATTTTGGAATCTGCTTGTTATTTTTCACACTCCCTAAAAAATTAGCATAAGAGTATTTTGATTAAGATTAGATTTAATCTACATAGAAATTTGGGAATGACTGACTTTGACAATTTTGGATCTCTCAATTCATTGACATAATTTTTATTGTTGTTTAGTCACAAAGTTGCATCCAAGTGTTTTGTGACCCATGGACTGCAGTCTGCCAGGCTCCTTTGTCCATGGGATTTCCCAGGCAAGAATACTGGAGTGGGTTGCCATGCCCTCCTCCAGGGCTTCTTCCTGACCCTGATATTGAACCAGATATTGAACCCACTTCTGCACTGGCAGGCAGATTCTTTACTACTGAGCCATCTGGGAAGCCATTGACATAATATATCCCTCCATTTAGCTAGGTCTTGAATTTCTCTCAGAAGTTTTGTCCACCTTCTTCTACATTTTTCCTAAGCATTTTATTTATTTTTTATGTTATTAGTATTTCTTTTATGGACGATGTCCTAGGAATGAATTATCTCTGACTTGTTTTCACCTTTTAACATTTTTTTTTAAATTTTGATGTAATATGAGACACTGAAAAGTTAGAAGAATAATATAAACATTTCCAGATGACCTTTAACTGGAATCCCTCAATGCTAGTTTTTGGTTCATTCTGTCTCATTTCTCTCTGAACATATAAAATCTTTCTGGATTAGGTTGCTGTCATGATGTCCCTTTACCACTAAAATACTATGAGGAATTTCCTTAGTAACCACAGGTTCAGTCCAGTTCTCAGCTGATTGCAGCCCCAGATGATACCTAAGTGCAAGCACTGAAAGACCCCAAAACAGAACTGTTGAGCCTTTCCCAAATTGCTGACTCAGGAAGTCTTAAGCAAAATGAAGTATATATTTTTTCCTCCAGTGGCTAAATTTTGGGGGGAAATTTGTTACACAGCAGTATAACCAGGACACTTACCATGTGACCTGCAGTTAGGTTGGTGCAATAGTCATTGCTGTTTTGCATTATTGAAATTTGCCATTTGATCTTGGAATGCATTCTTAAATAAATTTGGTTATGTTACACATCATTTAATGTGTATTTATTGCTTTTTATTTTGCTAATGGTTTATTACTTGCTGCTTATTTCATATGTATTTTAGACTATAGACATGATGTTAGACACAGAGCAATTTCAAGTGATTTTCTTATTCGAGTTCAAAATGGGTCGTAAAGCAGCAGAGACAACTTGCAACATCAACAATGCATTTGGTCCAGGAACTGCTAATGAACATATAGTTCAGTGGTTGTTCAAGAAGATTTGCAGGGCTTCCCTGGTGGCTCTATGGTAAAGAATCCGCCTGCCAATGCGGGAGACATGGGTTCAATCCCTAGTCCAGGAAGACGCCACATGCTGCAGAGCAGCTAAGCCTGTGCACCACAACTATTGAGCCTGTGCTCTAGAGCCTGGGAACCACAACTACTGAAGCCCAGAAGCCCTAGAGCTTGTTCTCCGTAACATGAGAAGCACCACAGTGAGAAGCCTGCGCACTGTAACAAAGACTAGTTCCCACTCGCCACAACTAGAGAAAAGCCTGAGCAGCAGCAAACACCCTGCAAAGCCAAAAATAAATAAATAATAAAGAATTTTATTTAAATGAAGTTTTGCAAAGGAGATGAGAACCTTGAAGATGAGGAGTGCAATGGCCCGCCATTGAAAGTTGACAACAACCAATTAGAGCAATCATCAAAGCTGATCCTTTTACAATTACATGAGAAGTTGCCTAAGAACTGAATGTTGACCTTTCTACAGTCGTTGGGCATTTGAAGCAAACGCCAAAAGGTGAAAAAACTTGATAAGTGGGTGCCTCATGAGCTGACCACAAATCAAAAAACTTGTCATTTTGAAGCATTATCTTCTCTTATTTTACACAACAACAATGAACCATTTCTCAATTGAATTGTGACCTGTGATGAAAAGTGGATTTTATATGACAACTGGAGATGACCAGCTCAGTGGTGGGACTGAGAAGAAGCTGCAAAGCACTTCCCAAGGCCAAACTTGCTGCCAGTCTGATCCACTACAGCTTTCTGAATCCCAGCGAAACCATTACATCTGGAAAGTATGCTCAGCAAATCACTGAGATGCACTAAAAACTGCAACACCTGCAGTCGGCATTGGTCAACAGAAAGGTGCCAATTCTTCTCCGTGGCAACGCCTGGCCACACATCACACAACCAACGCTTCAGAAGTTTAACGAGTTGGGCTACGAAGTTTTGCCTCATCTGCCATATTCACCTGACCTCCCGTCAACTGAATACCACTTCTTCAAACATCTTGACAACTTTTTGCAGAGAAAATGCTTCCACAACCAACAGGAGGCAGAAAATGCTTTGCAAGAGTTCATCAAATCCCAAAGCACAGCTTTACACTACAAGAAAAAACAAACTAATTTCTCGTTGGCAAAAATATGTTGATTGTAATGGTTCCTATTTTGATTAATAAAGATATGTCTGAGCCTAATTATAATGATTTAAAATTCGTGGTCTGAAACCGCAGTGATGTTTGCACCAACCTAATAGAATATTTGTCCTCTGATCTTCTGTATTAATAACTGCCTTATGCTGATCTAATGTGCTTATACATTCATTCTTTAGTTCTTAAATTCAAATATTAAGTTTCTTAGCTCTAGAACTTTTATTTCTTTTTTTGTTAAAATTTCTCTGCCAAGAAAAACATCTTGTCAATTAATCTTAAGAGCACTGTAATCAGGGCTATTTAAATTCTCTGTCAGGTAACTCTAATAGTTGAATATTTGGGGAAATTTTGGGGAATGTCTTCTTTTTCCTTTTGATTTTCCATTTGATGTCTTTTATATGAGTTTTTTTCCCTTCTGTTAGTGACAGACACGGAAGATGAAAACTTTTAGAAATCTTTCAGAAAAGATTTTGTTTTGTTTCTTCTATTTTGATATAGATTTAGGTATAGAACCCACTATTTAACTCATTCTCAGTGTAAAGCTTGGCTTAAACAAAAATTGTGGCACTGTCAGAAGCAGACCTCTCCATGGAGAAACTGAACTCTATAATAACTTCACTGCTGTTACAGCTTTCATCTCAAACACCATCACTAGGTTATTATTTAGTTTAATTCAGTTTCCTGTTCTTCAACCCAACCAGACCCCTGATCATTGCTGTTTCTGCAGGAAACCAGACCCGGGTGCTGCCCCAGTGCAACGACTCCGTGTCTGAACCAGCAGGCTCTGTGGCCTCACAGGAGAGCGCCCCCTACTGCTTAGGTGAGAGTCCCACAGGACAGAAGATGCTACTCAACCCCTGAGGTCACCACCCCATTGTCCCATTTCTCTCTCCTCAGACAGCAGGCAGCTCCGCCTGGTGGACGGGGGTGGTCCCTGCGCTGGGAGAGTGGAGATCCTTGACCAGGGCTCCTGGGGCACCATCTGTGATGATGGCTGGGACCTGGACGATGCCCGCGTGGTGTGCAGGCAGCTGGGCTGTGGAGAAGCCCTCAATGCCACAAGGTCAGCTCACTTTGGGGAAGGGCCAGGGCCCATCTGGCTGGACGACCTGAACTGCACAGGAAAGGAGTCCCACGTGTGGAGGTGCCCTTCCCGGGGCTGGGGGCGGCACGACTGCAGACACAAGGAGGACGCTGGGGTCATCTGCTCAGGTCTGTGCTGCACACTGTCCACAGGCTGGGGGAGGGGTGGGGCCTTGGAGGACGGGGTCTGAGCCCTGAGGGAGAGATGCTGAAAGGACCAGCGAAGGAGGCTTCCTCCCATGGAGCCTGTCTTTCCAACAGACATGAAGACTGGGTGCTTTCACTTCCTCCTGAGGCAGCTGAGATTCTGATCCTTTATTCTCAGTAGTGTTACCTGACAGAGCTGTTTCTTACAGTTAACACTTGAAAGCAGGGCTCACTCTGCGGTTATCCGTGGAAGAAACACCTGGAAATCCTAGGTTTCCCAGGTTGTGCTAGTGGTAAAGAACCTGCCTGCCATTGCAGGAGATGTAAAAGATGTGGGTTCAGTCCTTGGGTTAGGAAGATCCCCTGGAGGAGGGCATGGCAACCCATTCCAGTATTCTTGCCTGAGAATCCCATGGGCAGAGGAGACTGACATAGTGAAAACTCAGATTTTTCCTTTACAGTTATGTTTGCTAGGAGTCTAACTAGGGTCTCTGTGGGCCTACATCCAAGTGTCCACAGGGCTGCATTCTTCCTGGAGTCTCTGGGGAGGACTCCTTTCCCAGCCTTTTGTGGTTTCTGTGTGGCCTCATTTCTTGGCTCAGGGCCCTCTTTATTCTTCTTCAGACAACAGTGCTCTTCCAACTGTTCTCCCTCACTCACATTTCCCTCTGACTGGAGCTGGGAAAGATGATGCATTTCTCAGAATAGCAGGTTTAAAGATGTGTAAGGCTGGGCTCACATGGTTAATCCACAATATTTGAGTTTTATGTCTCCATCCCAAGGTCCTTATTAATCACGTCTGTAAAATCTCTTTTGAAATGTAAGGTGACTGTCACACGTTCGGGGATTAGGCTGTGGACATCTCTGTGGGTCCATTATTCTGTCAACTACCTCACTGTCCACATCATTTTCTGTTCTTTTAGAAGTTTTGTCAGGAATCAGAATTCAGCTCCCGTCACTGCAGCTGCCCAGTTTGGTCTTCCTCTCTGTTCATATCTACATTGTTGTGGTAGAAATAGGTATATAGACATTAATGGACAAAGTCAGGTGAAAGGGAGGTAAAAGTCAGTCTTGTCACCCAGTGGGCATCTCCTCCGCTGGGTCAGGGGTGTATGGGCACTATTTCTGGGGTAGAGGAAAACCCAGAGCTCTGAGTGGAGTGCTCACTGTGTCCTGTCTCCTCCCTTTCGATCTTAGAGTTCCTGGCCCTCAGGATGGTCAGCGGGGACCAGGAGTGTGCTGGGTGGCTGGAAGTTTTCTACAACGGGACCTGGGGTAGCGTCTGCCGCAGCCCCATGGATGATGTCACCGTGTCCATCATCTGCAGTCAGCTTGGCTGTGGGGACAGTGGAAGTCTCAACACCTCTGTTGGTCTCAGGGAAGGTTCTAGACCCCACTGGGTAGATGGAATCCAGTGCCAGAGAACTGACCCCTCTCTCTGGCAGTGTCCTTCTGACCCTTGGAATTACAACTCATGCTCTCCAAAGGAGGAAGCCTACATCTTGTGTGCAGGTGACTTACTCTCTGTTTCTGTGTCACTGCCAACCATGTAGGATGTCATTAGTATGATTTCATATTTTCAAACCTAATTGATGGGTTTTGGTTGAGTCTACAAAATGTAGGTGTATATTTGTATTTGTCTCTGTGTCTGTTTGTTTGCTGTTGTTATGGTAAACAACTAATTAGATAAAGTAATTTCAGCTGCTGATAACATGCAGTGAACCTCTCAGCCAAGTAGATGATGAAGCTTCTGTGGTCTCTTGTCATTTGACTGTGACAAAAAACCTTAGATACTCATGTTTGGGGACAAGACCTCCCCCAGCTATTCCTGATCCACTGTATCCCTGCTGTTTGCAGTAAGAAGACCCAAGAGCTGTCCAACTGCTGCCCCCTGCACAGGTATGTCAGCCCCCTCCCCTGTGGCTTCCAGGGGCTCCTTCCTCCACCAGGGCAGTCACAGGAGAGGCTGCTGCCTTTTCAGACAGAGAGAAGCTCCGGCTCAGAGGAGGAGACAGCGAGTGCTCAGGGCGGGTGGAGGTCTGGCACAGCGGCTCCTGGGGCACTGTGTGCGATGACTCCTGGAGCCTGGCAGAGGCTGAGGTGGTGTGTCAGCAGCTGGGCTGTGGCCAGGCCCTGGAAGCCGTGCGGGCTGCGACATTCGGCCCTGGAAATGGGAGCATCTGGCTGGACGAGGTGCGGTGTGGGGGCCAGGAGTCTTCCCTGTGGGACTGTGCTGCGGAGCCCTGGGGGCAGAGTGACTGCAAGCACAAGGAGGATGCTGGTGTGAGGTGCTCTGGTGAGTGAGGGGCTCAGGGTCCACCCTGGGTGAGCTGGGGCAGCGCAGGGGCAGTGGGCTGGGCCGGGCGTGGTGGGGAGTTGTATTCAGACAGTGTCCAGGTCCTAGGGCCCTGATCTATGATACAGAAGCTGGGAGAACTGGACACTGATGTTGTGGAGACTGAGGGGTGATTTCAGGCTCAGGAGGGAAAAGATTTGCCCTGCGTTCTGGCCAATTCTTCTTCCCCATACTACTGTTTTTCTCTTTAGGTGTAAGGACAACACTGCCCACGACTACAGCAGGTACTGTGATCCATCCATGGGCAAGGGAGAATACTCAGTACTGGGGACATGTTCTGTGGGCTCTCTGACAGCTCCGAATAAGAAAGAGTCTGAGGAGCCATGGCTGTTGGGGAGCAGCCAGGGCATTACACTGGGGAAATCCCCTGCCTTGATGTCCAGGGTCAAATATTCTCATGCCCGGGGTCCAAGGAAGTCTGGTTTCCATGTTATAGAATCTAAGGAACTCCCACCCGACCTTGAGTGTTGCTCCTCATCAGAGAGGTGCAGGTCCCTGGACTGTTTGATGTTCTGTTTCCTGAAGCCCAAGGAGAAGGGATGAGCTGGGTCCTCAGAGGCTGTCTCAGCAGGGCAGCTCCCTGACAATCCCCATCTCTGCCTCGGGGCCACACTGGCCAGAGTGGAGTCGAATTGTCTCAGGACGAGACCTGGGGGAACCCTGACACTCTCTGAAGCTGAGACGCCATTGTCCGGAGCTCCTGAAAATGCTGACACATTTCTCTGTGCCCAAGAGTATCTCCAGCCCTTTTTCCTGTTCTCCTTAGGGACCAGAACAACCTCAAATCCTCTCCCTGGCATCTTCTCCCTGCCTGGGATCCTCTGCCTCATCCTGGGGGCCCTTCTCTTCCTGGTCCTCATCATCTTTGTGACTCAGCTACTCAGATGGAGAGCAGAGCGCAGAGGTGGGCTGCAGGGGGAACTGGGGACCAGGAGAGTGTGTGGAGGCGGGAAATGGGGCAGGTGTGAGGAGGGGAACCTGGGCCAGTTACTATTCTGAGTTGCAGACTCCATGTGCTCCGTGTTGAGCTCTAAGGGCTGAGTAGACAGAGCTTTTAGGACTGGGGTGTGAACTCTCATAAGTCATGGCCTGTCCTGTGAGACCAGACAGAGTTGGCGCTGAGCTGTAATCAGGGTCAGACGAGGGGAGAAGGTGCTGACATGGTGCATGGGGTAGGAGATGATGCTGAGGTCCTGGCAGCCCCCATGTGAGCACCAGGGAGATAAAGGTGGGCTGGCTGGATTGGGGTACCTGGGGAAGCTTCTCTGACCTGCTGAGGGATCTCTCAGCCTTATCCAGCTATGAAGATGCTCTTGCTGAAGCTGTGTATGAGGAGCTCGATTACCTTCTGACCCAGAAGGAAGGTCTGGGCAGCCCAGGTGAGTGTCTCTGTCTGCCCTCCTGGGAGCTCTGGTTGTCACCACCCACTAGCTGTGCACATCTTCTCAGCATCTGCAGACCCCATGTGTGCCCCAGGCTCACAGAGACGGCTCCTCCAAAGAGGCAGGATGGCCTCTCAGAGCCTCGTGACCTCCCAGCCTCTGTCTACACTGCAAAAGCCAGGCTTGTCCCTTCTCAGCCTTAACACAGGTCCCGTGGGTGTGGGGAGGTTCATGCTGTGTGTTGTGTGATGTTTGTCTCCACATGAGGCTTCCCATCAGATTTCTCACTGACTAAACTGCCGTATTACACCAGAGATGGTGAGGACAACAGTGAGTACAGATCCAGTCCAGGAAATAGAGGTGGACCTGCCTCGGCTGGGCTCTGGGGAGGAGAGTTTCCCTCATAGAGAGGAGATTTAAGGGGAATGGTTTTCCTTTGATGGACCAGAGGCAACCCTTGTGTCCAGATGGGGTTCATCCTTCTTCTCTGGCAGTTCTGTGATGTCTCATGTTGGGGCTGGTCTCTCTGTGTCCAGAATCACAACAGGCACACAATGTTTTAAAAAAATAACATCTGTAAAGCACAATTTGTCAAAATATTTTAGCAATGCTCAGTGGTGAAAGAGTTGCTTTGAGATATGTAGTTTCCCCCAGAAAATATTAAGATATGTAAAATCATGTTTTGGCTTATGGACACATCAAAATGAAACATGGTCTTAGAGAAAAAAGTCTTTTGAAACAAGGAGTGATTGGTGCCTTTATTCAGAAACTCAGAAACTCTGGGTCAGAAGGTATCTTAGGTATTCCCCAGACCAACCCACCCACTGCGGTTTCATCCACTCCCTTGTCTGCTCTTGGAACCCCCAGATCAGAGGACTGATGTCCCTGCTGAAAATTACGATGATGCTGAAGAAGTACCAGTGCCTGGAACTCCTTCTGCCTCTCAGGGGAATGAGGAGGAAGTGTTCCCAGAGAAGGAGGATGGGGTGAGGTCCTCTCAGACAGGTGAGTGGGGTCAGTTCATCCCCTGCAATCTTTCTATCTGAAAAGAGTGAATTTTTGCTCCTCAATGCCCAGCCTCCCTAGAGATTCAAAATATAGGTAATCTCATATATTTGGTAGCATCATCTTGAACATATGCCATATTTAATGCTGTCAGACTCCTTGCAAGGAGTGAGGAATCACTCTGCTTTTGGCATTTATGTCTCCATAATGTGACATAAACATCACTTTGTATGTGATATACTTGCATAAACGTTTATAGATTACAGAATCTCCTGGTGGTCCAGAGGTTAGGATTCTGCACTTTCACTGCTAGGGCCTAGGTTCAACCCTGGTCAAGGAACTAAGATCCCACAAACATTGTGTCATGGCTGAAAGAGAAACTTATCAATTAATTCAACATGTTTAAAAGAAAGCTAAGTGCTGAAGAATTGATGCTTTTGAACTGTAGTGTTGGAGAAGACTCTTCCGAGACCCTTGGATGGCAAGGAGATCAGCCCAGTCAATTTAAAGGAAATCAACCTTGAATATTCATTGGTAGGACGGAGCTGAAGTAGAAGCTCCAATACCTTGGCCACCTTATGCGAAGAACTGACTGCTTAGAAAAGACCCTGATGCTGGGAAAGATTGAAGGCAGGAGGAGAAGGAGATGACAGAGGATGAAATGGTTGGATGGCATCACCGACTCAATGGATATGAGTTTGAGCAAGCTCTGGGAGTTGGTAATAGACAGGGAAGCCTTTGTGCTGCAGTCCATGGGGTCACAGAGAGTCAGGCATGACTGATTGACTGAACTGAATCAAATTCAAAGGTGGAACAAGTGTTTTAATAATATCTTTACACTGTCACATACATGAAGGCAAACCATTCAATATCACAGTAATCCAGGTCTATGCTGAATCAGTAATGCTAAAGAAGCTGAAGTTGCTGTTCTGTGATAACCTACATGACCTTTTAGAACAATCACCTAAAAAAGATGTCCTTTTGATTATAAGGGACTGGAATGCAAAAGTAGGAAGTCAAGAGATACCTGGAGTAACAGCCAAATTTGGCCTCGGAATACAAAATGAGGCAAGGCAAAGGCTAATAGAGTTTTGCCAAGAGAACACACTGGTCATAACAAACACCCTCTTCCAACAACACAAGAAAGGACTCTACACATGGACATCATCAGATGGTCAGTACCGCAATCAGATTAATTATATTTTTTGCAACCAAAGATGGAGACACTCTATACTGACAGCAAATACAAGATTGAGAGCTGACTGTGGCTCAGATCATGAACTCCTTATTGCCAAATTCAGACTTGAAGCAAGTAGAGAAACCCACTAGACCATTCAGGTATGACCTAAATCAAATTCCTTATGATTATACAGTAGAAGTGACAAATAGATTCAGGGGATTACGTCTGATAGGCAGAATGCCTGATGAATTATGGACAGAGGTTCATGACATTATACAGGAGGCAGGGATCAAGACCATCCCCAAGAAACAGAAATGTAAAAAGGCAAAATGGCTGTCTGAGGAGGCCTTACAAATAGCTGAGAAAAGACGAAAAGTGAAAACAAAGGAGAAAAGGAAAGATATATCCATTTGAATACAGAGTTCCAAAGAATAGCAAGGAGATATAAGAAAGCCTTCCTCACTGATCAATGCAAAGAAACAGAGGAAAACAATGGAATGGGAAAGACTAGAGATCTGGTCAAAACAATATACCAAGATACCGAGGGAATATTTCATGCAAAGATGGGTACAATTAAGGACAGAAATGTTATGGACCTAACAGAAGCAGAAGATATTAAGAAGAGGTGGCAAGAACACACAGAAGAACTATACAAAAAAATCTTCATGACCCAGATAATCATGATGGTGTGATCACTCACCTAGAGCCAGATATCCTGGAGTGTGAAGTCAAGTGGGCCTTAGGAAGCATCACTCTGAACAAAGCTAGTGGAGGTGATGGAATACCAGTTGAGTTCTTTCAAATCCTAAAAGATGATGCTGTGAAAGTGCTGCACTCAATATGCCAGCAAATTTGGAAAACTTAGCAGTAGCCACAGGACTGGAAAAGGTCAGTTTTCATTCCAATCCCAAAGAAAGGCAATGCCAAAGAGTGTTCAAACCACCACACAATTGCACTCATATCACACGCTAGCAAAGTAATGCTCAAAATTCTCCAAGCCAGGCTTCAGCAGGTCATGAACTGTGAACTTCTAGATGTTCAAACTGGACTTAGAAAAGGCAAAGGAATCAGAGATCAAATTGCCAAAATTCGCTGGATCATCGAAAAAGCAAGAGAGTTTCAGAGAAACATATATTTCTGCTTTATTAACTATGGCAAAGCCTTTGACTGTGTGTATCACAATAAACTGATATTTCAGTAGCTGCAAGAAGACCCTCATTCTCTAGAAAAGAGTGTTTCTCCATCTGAGGGCCTGTGTAGTTTCTGGGGAGGAGATATCTGTGGGGGCACCCGTGATACTATTTGTGGATATTTGGGGACAGGAGTCAAGTCAACTAAGAGCAGACTTGGGTTGTGAGTGAGGAATTCAGATTTTTCCTGTCTCCAGTCTCCCTCTTATTGTGAATTTGCATCTATCACCTGTGAAAGGAGAACATTTAAATTCCTTTTCATGACTCTTACTGTTGCTGGGCATCTCCTTGGTATTGTGTTGCCTGGAAGCAGGTCTCCCAGAGCTCCTGAGCACGGATCTCCTGTGATGCAGGATTTCCCCATGCACTGAGGCCCAGGAGACCACATGCAGTGGATCTGAGAGGACAGCTGGGATGCATCCTCACTGGAACTCATGTGAAATAGCCTGAGCCTCCCTCCCCACACCTGGGTCCCAGGGATGCTTTGTCATAAGCACTTGCTTGACTCCCTTCCACCAGAGGGTTCTGTCCCATCCTCGTGTCTCAGTTCTAATCAAACTTCTCTTTTCTATTTCAGGCTCTTGTCTGAACTTCTCCAGAGAGGCAGCTGATCCTGGGGAAGGAGAAGAGAGCTTCTGGCTGCTCCAGGGGAAAAAAGGGGATGCTGGGTACGATGATGTTGAACTCAGTGCCCTGGGAACATCCCCAGTGACTTTCTCATGATGCTGTATTAACTAGGAGATGAAGCCTCAGATATTCTAATTGCCTGTATTTCAATAGAGTAGTGCTGACCTGGAATTGTGTCATATGAAAATTGCCCAAAATGAAATATTCTGAATAAATTAACTTTTTGCTGTGCTGTTAATTTAGCAAGCTCCATGTCAAATACTTTTAGAGGATTGGTCCTCAAATGCCATCTTTCTCAAAGGAAATGCAATATTAATTGGCTGACCTGCTTTCTCACTTGTCTTAGAGGCTAATGAGGGCATGCTCACAAGTGCTCCAGGTCACTCTTATTTAGAAAAGGATGTAAAATTGGTCTACATTCTCACACTCCTTCCTAACAAGATGAACTCGTGGAAAAACAAAACAAAACAAAACAGTTCTAAACACCTCTGAGATGTCACATCACCAGTTTGTAACTTGTTCTTGGACACCAGCCTGGTATGAGTTTCAAAGCGGAAGGTTGGCTGGTGGAAGAGAATGGATACAGCTTTCCTTATCCTGCCTCAATATTCACAGGGCAATTAATAATCTAACTGTACATAACTACCTCTTCCTTTTTCATCTCTCTTTAATTTCTTTAGTGGATACAGACACCTCTTTGCTCATCTCCCATATCTATTTGATTATCCAAATTTTATAAATCCATTCTTTCTTCTCTATATCTTCCTACTATTTCTTTAGGATGGTGCTATTTCTTGTCTCTCCAAGGATCTCTCCTTCTAAGTGAATTATATCAGTTCATATATATCTTCAAGTTGATGGAAGGCAAATTGGTGCTCACCCACACCCTATATTCAGATGGGACAAGAAGGCAAGAAAGTGGAGACTTAGGCAGAGGGGATCCAAAAGAATGAATGTAGATAGAAAGACCAGGAACATTTGGCTATTTATGTTTCAGAGATATGGATGGAGGCATCTGACATGACTGATCTCTTAGAGGAAGAATTTCAGATCAAGGGGCTTCTTTGAAAACATCTATTTTTCAGATGTTTCAAGATTGTTTCAAGATTGCTTAAACAGTGTCAGACTTTATTTTTTTTTTTTTTTGGCTCCAAAATCACTGCAGATGGTGATTGAGACATGAAATTAAAAGATGCTTACTCCTTGGAAGGAAAGTTATGACCAACCTAGAGAGCATATTCAAAAGCAGAGATATTACTTTGCCAACAAGGGTCCATCTAGTCAAGGCTATGGTTTTTACAGTGGTCGTGTATGGATGTGAGAGTTGGAATGTGAAGAAAGCAGAGTGCTGAATAATTGATGCTTTTGAACTGTGGTGTTGGAGAAGACTCTTGAGAGTCCCTTGGACTTCAGGGAGATCCAACCAGTCCATCCTAAAGGAGATCAGTCCTGGGTGGTCATTGGAGGGACTGATGATGAAGCTGAAACTGCAATATTTTGGCCACCTCATGCGAGGAGTTGACTCATTGGAAAAGACCCTGATGCTGGGAGGGATTGGGGGCAGGAGGAGAAGGGGACGACAGAGGATGAGATGGCTGGATCACATCACTGACTCGATGGACATGAGTTTGGGTGAACTCCGGGAGTTGGTGATGGACATGGAGGCCTGGCATGCTGTGATTAATGGGGTCGTAAAGAGAGGGACAGGACTCAGTGACTGAACTGAACTGAAAAAGTAATTGTTATCATGCTGTGACTCCTCAGTGCAGAGAGAGCTGTCATGAAGAAGTGACAAAGTAAAGATTGCGTTTACACAGCACTACCCCCACAACCCCCCCTGGCCCCCACCCCTATCCCCACTCCCGGTCAATTCCATTGTGGGCATGTGGACAAGCTGCTGCACTAATATAAAACCTGAGAGTGCTGGCCTGGTTGTGAGCTGGACCCACCCAGTTACTTGGTTGATGACTCTGGATGGTTTCTAGGGCTCGAACCTACACTCACGCTTGCAGTCTTCATAGTTCTAGGCTGTGCTTGGGGATGGTAAGATGTCCAGGGCTTCTTCCAGGGCATCTCACATGTCTATTCACTTGGGAAGTGATGAAATAGATGACATATGATGAAATAAGGCACACACACGAAGAAGCTCAGTGAACTTCAAGAAAACACAGATAAACAATGAAATTCAGGAAGACAATATATGAAGAAAATAAGATTAAAAAAAATTCTCATCATCATTATTACTGTTTTCAATTTTTGGTTGCATGAGTCTTTGTTGCTGCACATGGGCTTTCTCCAAATGCAGCAAGCAGGCACTACTCTTCTCTGCGGACAGCACATTTCTCCATGTGTGGCCTTCTCTTATTGTGAACAGGTTCTAGGCACCCAGGCTTCAGGGGTTGCAGCATCGCTTCCTATTTGTAATTTGCGGGTCCTAGAGCTCAGGCTCAGTAATTATTGAGCTAGGGCTCAGTAATTGTTGAGCTAGGGTGTTACTTCACAGAATAAATTCAGAGTTTTTTTTTAAAACAGAGAAAGAAAGCATAAAAAAGAAGTAAACAGGGAGTTTGCTGATGGTTTAGTGGTTAGGATTCAGTGCATTTGCTGCTGTTGTCTGGATTCAGTCCCAGTAGGGGAACTGAGATCCCTTAAGCTTTGCAGTGAGGCAAAGAGAATAACAGAAGAAACAAAACAGAAAAATGAACCAAACAGAGATTCAGTTGCTTAAGATTCAGTTCAGTTCAGTGGTTCAGTCGTGTCCGACTCTTTGCGACCCCATGGACTGCAGCACACCAGGCTTCCCTGTCCATCACGGACTCTTAGAGCTTGCCCAAATTCATGTCCATTGAGTCGGTGATGCCATCATCCAACCGTTTCATCCCCTGTCGTTCCCTTCTCCTCCTGCTGTCAATCTTTCGCAGCATTAGGGTCTTTCCTAATGAGTTAGTTCTTCGCATCAGGTTGTCAAAAGATTGGAGTTTCAACTTCAGCATAAGTCCATCCAATGAATATTCAGGACTGAATTCCTTTAGGATGGACTGGTTAGATCAGTTGCTTAAGACTACAATGAATGAAATGCAACAAAATGAAAAATGCTACCTAGAGCATCAACAACAGCAAAAGACTCTGTAACTTAGAAGGCAGGACCATTGAGATTACCCAGCCAGGGGACAAAGAAAAAGAGGAATGAAAAAGAGTGAAAGAACCTGTGTGAGCTCTGGGGTAACATTCACAGAAACAACTTGGACATTATTGGAGTCCCAGAAGGACAAGAGAGGGAGAAAGGGACACAGATTGTACTTAAAGAAATAATACCAGATAAGTCCCAAATCTGATGAGATTTAGACATCCAAGTACATGTAGCTAATAGGTCACTCTTCAGAATTCATTCAAAATGATCATCCCCAAGACACATTGCTTGTAATCAAGAAAAAGAATTTTACAAGCAGCAAGAGAAAAGTGCTGCTGCTGCTGCTAAGTCACGTCAGTCGTGTCCGACTCTGTGCGACCCCATAGACTGCAGCCCACCAGGCTCCCCCGTCCCTGGGATCCTCCAGGCAAGAACACTGGAGTGGGTTGCCATTTCCTTCTCCAAGAGAAAAGTAAGTGCTCAAAAAAAGAAATTCCCTTAAAAATATCAGTGGACTTTTTAGTAGAAACCTGACTGTCCAGGAGAGAAAGGATGATATATTCAAACTTATGGGAAAAAAAAGCCTACCACCCAAGAATATTTTTCTCAGGAAGGTTGTTTTTCATAAATGAAGATGATATGAAGACTTTCCCAAGCAAACAACAGTTGAGGGGATTCACCACACTAGGCTTGTCTTACAAGATTGCTGAGGGGAGTTCCTCAAACTAAATGAAGGATGCTAATTTTTATATGAAAGAAGTGAAAATATGCAACAGACTTGTAAGTGTAAATACTGCATCCAATTCAGCATACTCTGACACTGTAATATGGTAGTGTGCTAATCAGTTAGCTTTAGTCTAAAGAAAGTATTAAAATAGCTATAGAGAAAAATATTTTGTTAGTGGATATACAATATAGAGAGTGGTAAATTGTGACATCCAAAACAAAATGTGTAGAAGGGGATAAAAAGGTAGAGCTTTTGCATATCATTGGAATTAATTTGTTATCAGTACAGTATTTACTGTTGTCCCTCTAAGATGTTTTATGTGAGCCATGTGGCAACAGAAATGTAAAAATCTACAGTAGATTCACAAAAAGTAACAAGAAGGGACTCAAAGAGCAACAGTATCCAAAATTATCAGTTCACAGTTCTAACTGTTGTGCAGAACAATTGAGTTGTCCTGGTCTCCACATCATCTTTCAAGATCAGCTGAAGAGGACTCTCCTTCGAAAAGTGAAAGACTAATTAAGCTGTGTGTTATTTTAAGCCAAAGAAGTCTTTGGGCACCTCATCTGCTTCCTTACGTCATATCAATGGTGCAGCTGTACTTTTTTAATTGCAAATCTTCTTCCTGTGATATTGCTGTGTGGTTTTAATGAAAAAACTGCCAATGATAAATCATGTGAATATCCTGTCTCCTCAGTTGGGTTTGATTAAGACTTATTAAGAAGCCACATGTAGGTACTTTGTGGTTTGTCTTGTGTATGCTTAGAGAGAGAGATTTGCAGTGTTCGTTGTGACATATTTGTAGGTGATAGCTGCTTGTTTTTGAAAACCAAATTCTGCCTTGCTAATTGCCAGAAACATTTGTCTTTAAAACAAAAGTATTAGCTAAATGATGTTTTCAGAAAGATTTTTTGTATTTAAGATAATTTATCTTCAATATTTAGTACAGTGCCATTCAGCCATTCAATAAATATTAGCTGAGCATCTGTGAAGTTATAAAGAGGGGAAATATAGAGCTTATACACAGGCACAGTCCTCACTCCAATCCTGGGCCCTAGCAAGGCCTCAGACAATGCCTGCAGACTGCAGGAGCCTTGGTTAGCATGCCCAGATTGGGAAACATTCGATGACAAGGAAAAGAGATCTGTTCACAGAGTCTTTGATGTTAAAGGAGGAACACATTGCTGTATTTTCCAGTGTTCTGAGGCTGGTCTGCGGGCAGGACTCAGCTGCACCAAAGCTCCATGTGCAATAGAGCCTCAGTTCATAGACTTTGAGTCTGAGCAATCACTCAGGCTTTGAACTCTGAGTGCCACCCCAGAGGCACTAACCTTAGGTTGCAGTGGTTTAAGAATCACCACCCACAAGAACTCAATAGCTCTGCAGTTGGTAATTACATCAGCTCTGAGCATAGGTGGGTTAATCATGAAGTTAATGAAACCTGTTCTTCAGAGCCTCTCCTTGCACCAGCCCCTTCCAAGTCCCAAGGGGGGCCCTAGGGCTGTGGTTGAAGCAGAGAGGACTCTATGATCCTTGCCCCTTCACTGTGTCTTCTGCGTGCCTTTTGCCTGTGGAAAACTTTAGTCAAAGAATATGTTTAATTGGAGAAGCGAGAAATGTGGAAACAAAGGAAAACAGTCAGAGGAGACTAACTAATAATAATGTACTCATTAAGCACAGTCAAGGACGTTTAGTTGTTTCTCAAGGGTTATAGATGATATTCTGAGCCATGTGCTGTGAGCTGTCTTATAGACACAAAACACCAGGTGGAGCAGTGAACTACATGATGACCACACTGTACCCTGGACTTGAGCATCCACAATTCTGAGAACTGACCACAAAGACATGGGAACAAGTACACACAGGTACTAAAGATTAACTGTACCTAAAACAACCAGTGGATGTTTTGGATGGCATCACCAACTTGATGGACATGAGTATGAGCGAGCTCTGGGAGTTGGTGATGGACAGGAAAGCCTGTTGTGCGGCAGCCCATGGGGTCACAAAGAGTTGGACTCGACTGAGTGACTGAAATGAACTGAAGACAACCAAGATGATGCTAATCAGACCACTGATGACCAATTTGAAGATGACTGTTAGAGATGACTGTGCTGTTTCTGCATATAACCTCCCCCAACCCCAGCTCTGCTATATAAGCTCTCACCCTCTTCTTGTCATGGGGTGGGTGGAGTCGGCCCTTGTACCGATGTCCACCACCGTCCCCGCCAGTTGCTGGCATCTGAAATAAAACAAACTTTTCTTTCCACCAACCTGGCCTGTATACTGGCTTTTGAGCGGTTAGCAGCTGGACCCCTCACACATACCTTTCGGTTGCATGGTCACAAGGAGATAGGTTTTGAATGTGCCATTTGCTTCAGTTGAGGGGAAAAAAATTCAGCAAAATTATTTCTTACCCAAAGGTGAAGAATTTAATGAACTACATGGAGAACTAAATCCAGGAATCAGATTTGTTCTGGAAATCAAGAAGAAACAGAAGAGGTTTGGAAAGTACATGCTGCTTTTCATTAGTACAGGATTGGTGGAATGTAAAAATAAGATCAAAGATGATGAACTGACTAACTCAGAGCTGTTTAAGGATGAAGGTCAAGATGCTCAGAGACAAAAATGGGGAAATGGAAGCACAACTGTCAGCACAGACTGATGTAAAGGGAGGAGGAGCTGCACCAGGTGTGGATGCTCTTAAGCAGAAGTTTGGATCCAGTTGTTGGTTAATCAGTGATGGTGACTAGGAATCAACCAAGCCCCAAAGAGGAATCAAGTTGAGACCTGAGGGAGCAGCGTGGGATGAAGACACAGAAGGAAGAGGAGATCCAGAAAAGTACCTGCTTCATGTGGCAGATTTTGTCTTCCTTTCACGTCTTCAGAATAGGCTCTGTTCTGATGCTGGAACAACTGACTCCAAAATCTCAGAAGGAACACACACATGCATACACACATTCATTACCAACCTGCAAAAGTACTGTGGTCAGTGAGGCTCCACTAGCTTACACGTGTACCAAGTGGAACACGCAGCTTCTGGGGCAGGAAAGAGAGAAACCAGAGAGTCGCATGGGGTTTTCATGCCTCTACTCAGAAGTGACACAGGTCACAACACCCACGTTTCATTGGCCAGAATGAGTCACTGGGAGACAGAGAAAGAGCTATTTGATGAATATTACTATTGATGCCACGTCCTTGGTAGCAATGCTGTCAGTTTTTTTTTTTTTTTCCTTGCCTTGGTGAAGTTTCTGAGGTACAATTTTGTGCAGAAATTAAATGTCATTAGACCATCCCCAGAATGGGATTTGAAGAAGGCCTTCTGTATCTGGTTCCTTCGTCTGGTGTGTCTCTGGCTCCTTACTCCACTTCTGTCTGTGCTGAGTGGGAGTAGTCAGATTCATGTCTCCCCTGCCCCCACCACCCTCCCCACTAGTATCACTAACTGCAGGGTGATTTCAGCATTTGTTTATGCATTCATTTCTTTCTTTATCCACTATTTGTTAAGCTCTCTCTATGTGTCTTTACTTGACTTTAAAGAGATATTGAAGAGTAAGACACAATACTTCCTCTCAAGAAGCCCCCACTTTAGAGACAGTGAGCAAGGTTTTACAGATTAAATAAACACAGCAGTAATTTTGAGCTGGAGGAATTAGAAAGAGTTCATAGACGTGACAACTCTGTGCTCTTAAAAACAAGAGAAGACTTATGAATTTTCTTTCTGTAATGGGCTTAAAAATGTGTCCCTAGGCAATGGCACCCCACTCCAGTACTCTTGCCTGGAAAACCCATGGACGGAGGAGCCTGGTGGGCTGCAGTCCATGGGGTCGCTAAGAGTCAGACACGACTGAACGACTTCACTTTCAGTTTTTACTTTGATGCATTGGAGAAGGAAATGGCAACCCACTCCAGTGTTCATGCCTGGAGAATCCCAGGGATGGGGGAGCCTGGTGGGCTGTCGTCTATGGGGTCGCACAGAGTCGGACACGACTGAAGTGATTTAGCCTTAGCCTAGCCTAGAATTGAAATATACATAAATGTAATATTCTCTATTTTTATCACGGATTTCATCTTGTGCACTAGCAAGGGATGTTTGTGTGGATTGAAAGTTCCATAAAGTTAACACAGACTCTCCCATTTAAAATTTATCCCTCAACTTAGCTCGGGTTCATGGTAATAACTGTCTTGTCATTTCTAGTTCAAGCTCCCTGCTGAGACTGGTCTTCCTCTCTTTCAGGAGGCATCTTCTCGTCTCTCCTCCCACAGGTGGTTCCTGGGGTGGGAGGGCTTCTTCCTTTCCAACAGCAGTAGGGAAGGACCCTTTGTCTGCATGCTCTCCACTTAGAATCTGCTTGTCTTTGATTTCTTAGCTTTGATCTGCTCTTGTCTCTGGGTATCTGGTGTTGCACTATGGAGGAGTGAATGAGGGCTACACTCTGTTCAATGTTTCTGGTTATAGACTGTAATGGGCTGAACAAAGGTGATGGGCGGGACCTCAGCCAGCTCATGACCTTGCTCTTTCCTTCATGCTCTTGTGATGAAGTGGTCTTTGGTAAAGGAGTCTTTACTAACCTTGGTCCCATCCATGCAAGGAACGCAGATGGTGAAGGGCGTCTCCAACGCTTTGCTGTAACAACTCAGTTAATCATTTTCCTTTAGAGTTGTACACCTCTTTTTTAATTTAAAAATATTTTGTATTTTAGTCTGTCTGATTGGTCCTGAGGAAATTTTCCTCAAGCAAGCAGGTTTAATTATTAACTTGCCTAGCAAAGAGATTACTGAACCTCTGACCACCATTTTCTCATGGTGATTTGGGGATAATAATGCTACATGTTGTATTGCTTCACAATCCATAAGGACAAACAGTTAGCCTAAGTAAAAGAACAAGATTCTTTCTGCTCTTTACTTCTGTACTTCTAATTCAACATAGAAGATGTTTAAATTTTTTTATAACAAAATTTCTTCCTGTTACAGTTGTGTGTGGTTTGAATTGAAAATATGCCAAATGATAAATACTTAAACATCCTGACCACTTGGCCATATCTGATTAAGACCAGAACAGGAGGCTTCATGGTCTTCACCTGTCAGTGTTCTGTGGTTTGTCTTCTTTATCTTCAGATATACAAAGAAATTTGCAGCATTTATACGTGTTTAGAACTGGCTGTCTCAGCACTGCTCTTGTGCTGGGGCTAGGTTGTTTCTAGTTATTGAAATTTACTGCATTCATTGCATAAATGTGTTGAAGTGAACCATATATAGCTCATACCATTTAACAGTATTGAAATATCATTAAAACAAATGATGCAGCTTGCATTGTGCTGTTACATCCTCACAACAAATTAAATTATTTCTCAAAAGATTTCTTTTTGATTGAAATGATTTGTGTAAAATACCAGGCTGACATTCATTCATTCAGGTATACAAGAGACATCATTACGATTTTTAGTTAGCCAAACACTGGGGATATGGAGGTGAATTAGACACAAAATGTTTTACAAAAAGTATATTCGAGTTTATAAGGTAAAATGATTAAGTAAACAACTTAATTCACAAAAGCTCACCAATGGTAAGGTCGAGGTTCTTGAGCAGTTACATGGGGCACAGAGAGAAGGAGTGATGTGTGGAAGACTCACAACTCTGATTGGCACCAATGACCGTCGCAGCATGTGGTTCCTGGGCGAGTTCTGACAGCCTCAGCCAGGGCTCCAGGTCACAGAATTGAATTCCTGTTCTAGAGTCCTGGGATTCCTGGGATGAGATGGTGGGAGATGCCCTAACACTGCTTCTCTACTACTACTACATGTGTAAGTATGTGTGTTAGCCACTCAGCTGTGACCAACTCATTGCGACTCTATGGACTGTAGCCCCTCCAGGCTCCTCTGTCCATGGGATTTCCCAGGAAAGAATACCAAAGTGGGTTGTCATTTCCTTCTCCAGAGAATCTTCCTGACCTAGGGATTGAACTCAAATCTCCTGCATTGCAGGCAGATTCTTTATCATCTGAGCCATCAGGAAAGCAAGTTAACAGTAGTACATACTACTACTACTATGCACTACTGCTATTGCCTGGAGAGTTCCATGGACAGAGGAACCTGGCATGGGTTCACAAGGCATTGGCCACGACTGAGCACATCAGCATCGGCACATGTACTACTGTTAACTAGTGTTGTAATATCACATGCTAATGCCAACTCACCTAATCCTCACCAAAATCAGTCGTCTTGGTGGGATCATCACCCTCCTTTTACTAATCAGAGAGTGTAAGAACCCCCTGTTCAAGGCCTGCACTTGGCATGTGGCTAAACTGAGTCAAGACCAGGCAGTCTGGCTCCTGAGCCTGTTTTCCTGACCCTGTACTGCACTCTCTCATGTTCATTGTGGACACAGCTGGGTTAGTGTCCTCCCTAAAACTTTCCTCCTTCAAATCTTTGATGAGATTGGATACTGAGATTTCTTTATGTGTCAGAAAGATGTAGCTTCATCCGAGGGTGACTTGGTCCATGTTGACCCTGCACCCCCAGCTCTGGGGTAGAGGGTGCTGTGGGGACAGGCTGCCAGCCCTGAGTTTGCCACTCTTTATAGCCCATCCCTTTCTATAAAGGGTCTGGAGCTGCTAACAGCATCTTACCTGTGAGATCTCCATCCCAAGTTGAGACCATGTGTACCTGGTTCACTAAATGCATCCCTGTGTCATCCTGTGGGAGGGATGACTGGACCTCAGGAAGCACGTCCTGTGTTCTCGGTGTCTGGCTGGTGGTTTCTGGTGATGGTGTGGACTCCACAACTGGGTAAGGAATGATGACTCTGGGCCCAGAGAGAGTAGAGCATCAATTCTAAGTGACTGAGCAGATCCTGGTCTTACTTCATCAACTGAGTATAAATTTTGGTTTTGATATTTATAGTAAGTTTTTATCATTAACGTGTTAAATGTCCAGATATAGAAGGAGATGGGGTCAGGTACAGTCACGGGGCTTGAGTGTGAGAGGACCAGATGACAAGGAAGTGATACTTAAATAAATAATGGGTAAATATTAGCATATTTAGAGGAAGAAAAGCATGTGTTCAACTGTCTTTTTTCCCATCTCAAGTATGAAGAACAGGCATGGCGGGACAGAGAAGTTGTGTCTGCTGACTGGGATGAGGGGTCCCTCCGGTGGGGGATGTGGCAGGGCTGTGGACTAACCTGCAGCTGCCCTCAGTGTTGGCCCTACTGAGACCTTAAGGTGGGCCGTGGGTGGCTCTTGAAGCTGTCTCTGAGCTCCGGTGGGGATCCTGGGGTCTGTGTGTCACAGATACTTCCTTCTACATCTGTGCTGAAAAGATGGAGTCAGGGTGAGGGGGCCTCAGGGTGGGGTTGTGTGGACCATAGGGCTTCATCATGGGAATCTTGAGCCTGAGGCAGCATGAAGAAAGGGGGCAGCACATTAGTGACCTTGAATTTCGATGGGGGAGCTCTATCTTGCATTACTTACGGCCCTTCTCAGTCTCTCTATTCATCCCTGGGGTACCTTCTGGGGGAGCATCTGGGACTTCTCTGATGAGTGGAAACAGAACAAGGCAGCAATGGCCACACTGGACATCATCCCTTCTGCTTGCATCTGTCCCCTCAACCCACCTGGGATTCCATTCTTGCCGCCACCTTTCCTCTTAAATGCAGAACAGAGGAGATGGGTTCATTGGTGGTTTCAGGCAGCATGAACCCCTTTCTCTTCTCTGCTTCACTCACCCCTTCTTTGCCCCCTGCCTGCAGCTATCATGTAGCAGACTTTCTATTTCCCCATCTCTCTGGAGCTGTTCCCTTAAATTATATTCTGTGTCTTGTTTAGTTATGGTTTTATAATACAAAAGTATTCTGAATCTTATCAAACCATACTCTCAGCATACAAAGGGGGTACATGTGAAGTTTAGAAAACTTTAGTCTTTCTAAAGTATAATTTTCTTCTTGTTTTCACTGTTTAGTCACTTAGTCGTGCCCAAGTCATTTCAACACAATGGACTGTAGCTGGCCAGGCCATTCTGTCCGCGGAATTGTCCTGGCAAGAATACTGGAGTGGGTTGCCATTTCCTTCTCCAGGGGATCTTCCCGACCCAGGGACTGAATCCATGTCTCTTGCTTTGTAGGCGGATTCTTTACTGCTGAGCCATCAGTGAAGCCCCATGTTTTCTTCTAGAGATCCCTGCTCCTATTTTGGTGGGCTAGAGTTGAATGATGACTCCTACTTTCTTTTTGTTTCCTTTAATAGCAATCTCTTCCTCTCTGTCAGAATCATTTAGTGACTAGCTGCAAGAGATACTTCACATAAAATGAAATGCAATAAAGGGAAAGGGAGTTAACATGTCTGAATGTCCCTATAGGGAACCCGCCTGCCAATGCAGGAGAAGCAGATTTGATCCTTGAGTCAGAAAGATTCCTTTAGAAGGAAATGGTAACCCCCTCCAGTATTCTTGCCTGGGAAATCCACTGGACAGAGGAGGCTGGCGAGCTACAGTGCAGGGGTTTCAAAGAGTCAGACACGACTGAGCATGCAGGCACATGCTCCAGGACCAAGTGTCCAGATCATTCTGAGAAGGGGGAAAACCCTGCAATCTCATCTGCCCAACTTGATGGATCTCACTTCATGGCTTCACAGTCACCTGTGAATTCCTGTACTCCTGGTCCTCATTTTCTGCTGACCTGATAAATACTCTTGTGTTTCAAGACTTCTTGTAGTTCTCTGCTTCCACCCTGAGCTCAGTGCTGGGGAAGATCAATGCTCGATTCTACAAAAGTTATTCTCCACCGGTCAACAGATTCCACACCCAGACCCTGTGAGATCTCACAGTCTGCAGATATTGACCAGGCTGATCAGGGGAGAGAAAGGCACTCATGATTTTTGATGAACCGTTTCTACCCCAGTCCCAGTGGTGGGACCCAGCTGTCAGGACTACGGAAGCAGGAGCTCAAAGGACCGTGTTGCTCATATAAGGAGATGTTGAAGATTCAGAAGCTCATTGGTGTCTGAGCTTCAGAAAGTGGCAGATGCAGCCTCTGATAGTGCCTGAAATGGTAAAAGGTGTCGCTATTGGCTCTCAGGAGGGAGGGTGTAAGGGGTGGTCTATATAGACCCCGGATGGCACCCTGACGCCTGCTCACAGGCTGATCCTGCAGCTGGGACTGTGACCCTGAGGACGTGGGGTCAGGATGGCTCTGGGCAGACACCTCTCCCTGCAGGGACTCTGTGTCCTCCTCCTTGGCACCATGGTGGGTGGTCAAGGTAAGAGCTGCCCCTCTGTCCTGGTTCACAGCAGGGGAGAGGACGCCTTGATGAAGGGAAAGGTGTCTGGAGTTGTGGAACCTGGCCTCAGTGTTTCTGACCAAAAAAGAACCATGCTGATGTGAATCCTGGTTCCTCTCCTGTGGGGGGGTGGTGTCCATTGGTCATAGTGGCAGATTTTACAGAGCTATGAAGTTTTGTCTGGATCGGGCTGGGTCAGCCTAAGTCCCCTCCATGGTGTCCCTTGTTTTCAGGGAGCTTCTAGGAGTCCCAGTGGCTCTCAGCGTGTGGAAGGTCCAGTGACTGAGCTCAGCTGGGACTCTGGGCTGTTTCCACAAGCTCCATGTGCCTGGTGTGTGAGCACTGCCCCTGGGTCCCTGTGTTTCCTGTGTCTTCGCTCCTGTAGGCTCTGTGATTGTGTGTGTGTTTGTGTGTGTATGTGTGCAGGTGAGGAGTGCGTGAGGGTGTGTGTGTGTGTGAGGGTATGAAGAAGTGTGTGTGTGAGTGTGTGAGGGTGTGTATGTGTGAGGGTGTACATGGGTGTGAAGAGTTTATGTGTTTGTGGAGTGTGTGAAGAGTGTGCAAGTGATGTATTAAGGTGTGTGAGGAGTAAGTGTGGGTGAGTGAGGGTGAGTGAGGAGTGTTTGAGTAGTGTGTGAGGCTGTGTGTGTGGGGGGAGTGTGTGAGCCTGTGTGTGTTTGTGTGTGTGTGTGTGTGTGTGTGTGTGTGAGGGAAGGTGGAGCCTGTCTGTGTGAGAGGAACAGAGTTGCTGAGCAGGGAGTGAGTCCGTTGGTCTGTGAAGCACACGGGGTGTCCACAGGGCTGGGTGTCATGGCTGCTGCATGTAACTGGATCAGAGATAATCATACACCTGCCTGCCTCTCTCTGGCTCCTCTCCCCCATCTCTCGGGCTCCCCTCTGCTTGTTGCCATGTCTGCCCAGCACTGGGCTCTGTGAGAGGCTCTGCCTGCTGGCCTCACCTGTTCCCACCAGGTGTCCATTAGGGAGCAGAGAAGCCTGCATCCAGGAGAGGGGACCTCTTGTCTGTTCAGTTCAGTTCAGTTCCATTTCTCACTGGTGTTTGACTCTGTGATCCCATGGACCGCAGCACGCCAGGCCTTCCTGTCCATCACCAACTCCCGGAGTCTACCCAAACTCATGTCCATTGAGTCGGTGATGCCATCCAACCATTTCATCCTCTGTCGTCCCCTTCTCCTCCCACCTTCTCTCTTTCCCAGCTTCAGGGTCTTTACAGATGTGTTAGCTCTTCACATCAGGTGGCCAAAGTATTGGTTTCAGCTTCTACATCAGTCCTTCCAATGAACGACTTGTCCCTCTGTTTGTAAAGATCAGTTGATGTGCAGCCCCACGTGTATAAGTTCCCAAGTCCCTGCCCCAGTTCCCATGACTCATTTCCTGATGTGCTGGGGACCTGGATGGTCCTTTCCCCTAGCAGGATCTGCTGTGACTCTGTAGGGAGCACTTCCTCTCATGTCCTCTCCTGTCCCTCACTCCCTGGGAGCTGCTTTCCCCTGAGTGAGGGTGGAGTATGTTACCAATCCTTCTGTCGTGGTCTGCAAGGTTTCTTTGGACAAATCTGCTGATGTCCTTATGGGAGTTCTCTTGGGTGACAGCATTGTTTTCTTCTCTTTAGACTTTTAGAATTCTCTCTTTCTCTTTGCATTTGAACAGTTTACTCTGTGAGTCTTGGATAAGGTTGTTTTGGATTGAAATTTTGGGGTGACTTATTAGCTTCTTGGACTTAGATGTCCAGACCTTTCCCCAGGTTTGGAAATTCGCAGCCTGTCTTTCTTTCTTTTTTATAATTATTTATTTTCAGCTGTGCTAGGTCTCCTTGCTGCATGTAGGCTTTCTCTAGCTGTGGGAAGCAGGGGCTACTCCTTGCTGCAGTGCACAGGCTTCTCACTGCAGTGGCTTCTCTTGCTGGAGACCACAGGCTCTAGGTGCACACGTTTCAGCAGCTGTGGTGCACTGGCTTAGTTGCTCTGTGGCATGTGGAATCTTCCTGGACCAGGGATTGAACCCATGTCCCCTACATTGGCAGGTGGATTCTTAACCACTACACCACCAGGGAAGTCCTCAGCCCTTAATTCTTTTCTCCTTCACTTCTTCTGCTATGACTCCGGTCCATACACTGTTTCTCTTTATAGGGTCTTTATATATAGGCTTTCTATATTCCTTTCATTCTCTTTTGGCTCCTCTATTTGGGTGCTTTCAACTAATCTTTCTTCTAACACATTGATTCTTGTTTCTTTTTCTTTCCCTTGGTCAATTCCCTGTTGTTGAATCTCTGTGTTGAATTCTTCAGTTTACTCATCATATTGTGTATGTTAAGTCACCTCAGTCATGTCTGACTCTTTGTGACCCTATGGACTGTAGCCCACCAGGCTCCTCTGTCCATAGGATTCTCCAGGCAAAAGTACTGAAGTAGGTTGCCATGCACTCCTCCAGGGGATCTTCCAGACCCCGGGATTGAACCCGAGTCTCTTGTATATCCTGCACTTGCAGACAGGTTCTTTACCAGTAGCGCCACCTGGGAAGCCCACTCACTTATTATTCAGCTTCAAAATATATGGTTGAAGAATTGAAGAAGTGAAAGTCACTCAGTCATGTTTGACTCTTTGTACACAGTCCATGGAATTCTTCAGGCCTTAGTGGAGTGGATAGTCTTTCCCTTCTCCAGGGGGTGTTTCCAACCCAAGGATCAAACCCAGGTCTCCAGCATGCAGACTGATTCTTTACCAGCTGAACCACAAGAGAAGACCAAGAGAAGACTGGAGTGGGTAGCCTATTCCTTCTCCAGCAGATATTCCTGACCCAGGATTTGAACCGGGATCTCCTGCATTGCAGGTGGATTCTTTACCAACTGAGCTATCAGATAATTGCAAAAATATCTGGTTAGTTCTTTTTTTATAAAAAATAGAGTCTTCTGATGCTGGGAAAGATTGAAGGTGGGAGGAGAAGGGGATGACAGAGGATGAGATGCTTGCATGGCATCACTGACTGAATGGATATGAGTCTGAGTAAACTCCGTGAGTTGGTGATGGACAGGGAGGCCTGGTGTACTGTAGTCCATGGGATCTCAGAGAATCAGACATGACTGAGCAACTGAACTGAAATGAACACTGGTGATGTCTCCATCTATGATGTTCCTACTAATGAAATCCTTTTTATATGCACAAACCAGAGTCATCTTATGACTTAATCACTAAAGTGACATCTGATCATGTTCGTCAAATTCCATTTGTTAGATGCGTGTTACTAGGTACATTGGAGTGTGGAATTACACAAAGACATGAACACCAGATGGCAGGAAAAACCAGGACATTTTAGAGCCTGTTACCCCAGCCCTCTGTTTCTGAGCTGGATGAGATGATTCCTATGGACAGGGAAGGAGAGGGAGGATTCCTCCCTGGATCCTGGGCCATGAGCAACTGAGATGGAGAAGCTGGGCCCTAAGTACCTTTGGGCACATCTACAGGGAGGGCAGCATCCAGAGTCTCTGAAGGCCTGTCCTCGGTGGTGTCCCTGGAGCTGGTTCTACAGGCTCCTGAGAAATACTTGGTGCCTCCCTTCCTGCTCCGTGGTCAGTGATGGTGCATTGGGGGTTTAGAGTTGGCCATGCTGGAAATGTTTATACAACAAGGTCAGGAAATACTATATCCCATGCACTGTTTTGCTCCTCAGAGAGCTAATGTTTTATATATTATACCACTCTAAGTCTCCTAAAATCTTTCCTGTCTTGTGTCTCTTTTGCAGTACTGGAGCTGAGGCTGAAGGATGGAGCCCACCGCTGTGAGGGGAGAGTGGAAGTGAAGCACCAAGGAGAATGGGGCACAGTGGATGATCTGAAATGGAGCTTGAAGGATGCATCTGTAGTGTGCAGACAGCTGGGGTGTGGAGCTGCCATTGGTTTTCCTGGAGGGGCTTATTTTGGGCCAGGACTTGGCCCCATTTGGCTTTCGTATACTTCATGTGAAGGGGTAGAATCAACTGTCAGTGACTGTAGGCATTCTAATATTAAAGACTATCGTAATTATAGCTATTTACATGACTGGGATGCTGGAGTGGTCTGCTCAGGTAAGTCCGTCTGGTTTGTGTGGGGATCTCTAGCAGGAAAAGCCTCTGTCTTATTACCAGAATGACTTGAGATTATGGATACAGCCTTTAGAACATACTTGGGTGAAGGGTCTTTGTGATGTGTCACAGGAGGCAGAGGTGAGGTCAAAAGTTTCATACAGATTAGCTTCTGGATTCGACCTCTGTGACCAGTCTCAGCATGGTAATTGTTCTGTATTCTTTGACATAATGGTCAGTAGGGTGTGGTTACATTGATGGGGGGGGGGTGTCATAGGAGAGTTGTAGGCAACAAGGTTTATTATCCTCATTGGTCCTAAACGTCAGAGTCACCACACTGCATCAGGTTGGTATGAGGGTGATGTGCCAATAGAACAGGCTCAACCAAGCAATGGTGACCCCAAAAGGGCATGTGAAGACCCATGGACAAGTGACCATACCCGAAGTCATGGTGCAGTTACACAAGGAAAAGGTGTGAGAGAAATTCAGTGGTGCATTTAAATGTCCCTAGGTCACAGTCAGAGGAGGCCAGACGTGGGACATGTGGCAGGGAAATCTCATCACACTGGTGTACCTGATGAATCAAGTGGGGAGCTCACACCAATTTGCAAGGATGTTGAGGGAGCAGGAAAATGAAGTCTTGAAGTTTACAACACAGCAACTGAAGTGCATCATGTATAAGAGGCAGTGAAGCTAAGAGTTCATGGGGTTCTCAAGGCAAGAATACTGAAGTGGTTTGCCTTTCCTTCTCCAGTGGACCATGTCTTGTTAGAACTCTCCACTAAGACATGGCATGGATCATAGTTTCATTGAGTTAGACAAAGCTGTGGTCCATGAACTGTGAACTTCCAGATGTTCAAGCTGGATTTAGAAAAAACAGGAACCAGAGGTTACATTGCCAACATCCGTTCGATCACTGAAAATGCAAAAGAGTTCCAGAAAAACATCTACTTCTACTTTATTGACTATGCCATAGCTTTTAACTGTGTGGATCACAACAAACTGGAAAATTCTTCAAGAGATGGGAATACCAGACCATCTGACCTGCATCCTGAGAAATCTGTATGTAGGTCAAGAAGCAACAGTTAGAACTGGACATGAACAAAAACTGGTTCCAAATTGGGGAAGGAGTACGTCCAGGCTGTATGGTTTGTCACCCTGCTTATTTAACTTATATGCAGAGTACATCATGAGAAATGTTGGACTGGATGAAGCACAAGTTGGAATCAAGATTGTCAGGAGAAATATCAATAACCTTAGATGCAGATTACATCACACTTATGGCCGAAAGCAAAGAACTAAAGAGCCTTTGATGATAGTGAAAGAGGAGAGTGAAAAAGTTGGCTTAAAACTCAACATTCAGAAACTAAGATCATAGCATCTGGTCCCATCACTTTCTGGCAAATAGATGGGGAAACAGTGGAAATAGTGACAGACTTTTTTTCTTTTGGCTCCAAAATCACTGCAGATGGTGACTGCAGCCATGAAATTAAAAGATGCTTGCTCCTTGGAAGAAAAGCTATGACCAACCTAGACAGCATATTAAAAAGCAGAGACATTTCTTTGCCAGCAAAGACCGATCTAGTTAAAATATGGTTTTTCCAGTAGTCCTATATGGATGTGAGAGTTGGACTATAAAGAAAGCTGAGCGCCAAAGAATTGATGCTTTTGAACTGTGGTGTTGGAGAAGACTCTTGAGAGTCCCTTGGACTGCAAGGAGATCCAACCAGTCCCTCCTAAAGGAAATCAGTCCTGGGTGTTCATTGGAAGGACTGATGCTGAAGCTGAAACTCCAGTACTTTGGCCACTTCATGTGAAGAACCGATTCATTGGAAAAGACCCTGATGCTGGGAAAGATTGAAGGTGGGAGGAGAAAGGGTTTACAGAGGGTGAGGTGGTTGGATGGCATCACCGACTGGATGGACATGAGATAGAGTAAACCCCGGGAGTTGGTGATGGACAGGGAGGCCTGGCATGCTGCAGTCCATGGTGTTGCAAAGAGTCAGACATGACTGAAGAACTGAACTGAACTGAATTGAAGCTAAGAGGACCTGATGTGACTCCTAAGAAGTACTCAGTGCTACCTAAGTGTGTTTGACCTATACCAAGGTGGATGCAGGAAAGACAGCAGTGAAACTAGGGTGTGAATGGGTGCTCACAGTGTTTGGTAGAGATGCTTCTAGTTGTTATCACAATTGCAGATTGGATGTCCAGGTTATTAATCACATCAGAACAACTGGACTGGAGGAAGATATTGTCAGTTATCACAGTGAATTCCCTAAGGTAGAGGGCTGGTCTTAGGATAGTAGCACCCCGTCTAATGGGATGGTGGGACAGGGGAGCCCTGAAGACATCTGCAGTAGGTCCTTAAGCCACAGCCAATCAGCTGTTGGGTGTTTATGTACAGGAAGATCATTGTAAAAGTGATCTTTTCTAATCTCACCTTCAGCAGATCTTTGATGATTCTAGTTGATGTCCTTAAGGAAACAATTCTTTTCCTTTTTAAAAAGTACTTTATGAGGTATGTCTGACATACAAAACTGCTTGATAAGTATGCATTTGTGAAACCACTACATCACTTATGTCATAAATCTATTCATCTCTTCAAAATGTTTTCTTCCATTCTCTTTATCATTCTTATTAAAAAAATTATTTTCAAGATGAATTTGAATTTTAGTTAGAAACTTTTGTTTTAAACAGACCTGTTTTCTGGCATCTTGAGTAGCCTTTCTCATTGTCACAATGTCATAATCATGGTTCCAACTGAAGATAAATTTGTGGAAATACTACAGGTGTCTCAACCATATTTTGATAAATCAGCATCTGAATGAAAATGGAGTGTGTGATGTTGAAACTTTATGTGAAATTAGAACTCCCAATGTTATCCTAAGAATACTGATGTCTTGATATTAATTCCAGTTAAGATATACTTAGAAGTAAAGAATTGGAAGTGCTCTGATATTTAACAAAGGTCTATCTAGTCAAGGGTATGATTTTCCAGTGGTCACGTATGGATGTGAGAGTTGGACAGTGAAGAAGGCTGAGTGCCGAAGAATTGATGCTTTTGAACTGTGGTGTTGGAGAAGACTCTTGAGAGTCCCTTGGACTACAAAGAGATCCAACCAGCCCATTCTAAAGGAGATCAGTCCTGGGTGTTCATTGGAAGGACTGATGCTAAAGCTGAAACTCCAATACTTTGGCCACCTCATGCGAAGAGTTGACTCATTGGAAAAGACTGATGCTGGGAGGGATTGGGGGCAGGAGGAGAAGGGGACGACAGAGGATGAGATGGCTGGATGGCATCACCGACTCGATGGACGTGAGTTTGAGTGAACTTTTGGAGTTGGTGATGGACAGGGAGGCCTGGTGTGCTGCGATTCATGGTGTTGCAAAGAGTCGGACACGACTGAGCGACTGAACTGCATTGATCTGAACTAATATTCAAACCCTGATTGTGGTTTGTACGCCCCAACTACCATTGCTCTAACTTAGACTCTCACATTTTTATGAACGGTTCCATGTTCCTTCTTTTTCTCTTTTTGTCACTAGTTTCCTCCTCCTGGTATGTTTTTTTTTTTTTTTTCTGTATTTTCAGACATATTTTAATGATGTGAAGATAAGTCAAAGTGGTGGTGGTGTAGCAGAAATAAGATTAGAATAGCATGTATTTTCATTATTTTAATCAAAACTCTTGGAGTTTCTTCTGCTCAACCTTAGGAGTCAGGTAAGGGAAAGAAATTTCAGCCTCAGTAGTGGATTGCTGGAAGTGAAGTACCGTGTTTAGGATAAATTTAGAGTGGAAACAAAGACCAGAGGAGAATGTAGAGAAGCTTGTTTGAAATAATGAAGAGATTTCATGGGGTTCAGGTGGAAGATCTGGGAGGGAACACACAAATTGTGAAGGACTGTGATGCAAGCGTTCCAAGTTCCTTCAGTCCTGTCCTACTCTTTGTGACCCCATGAACCATAGGATTCTCCAGGCACGAATACTGAAGTGGGTTGCCATTTCTTTCTCTAGGGGATCTTCCTCACCCAGGGATCAAACCTGGGTCTCCCGCATTGCAGGCAGAGTCTTGATTATCTTCTGAGCCACCAGGGACTACAGTACTGAAGTGCAAAATGGTGAGGGGATGAAGATGCAAGGATTGCAGGAGGGGAGGGTTGGAAAGATGCAGGTCAATTCGTACATTCACCACAGCCTCTGTGTTACATTTCCTTCCGTGCCCTCATTCCTTCCCTCCCTCTCTTCCTTTATCTTGCTGTGGGAGTCATTTCTCAGCTCTGTGGAAGTGCTAGCATTTGTAGCTGGCAGTTTTCTTAGTGAAAAACTTTTATAATATGGATTCTGTTTATTTAACAAATAAGTTTACTCATATTTTTCTCTTTTTTTGTATCAGATTTTGGTGAGTTGTGTTTCACAAGTAACGTGTTTTTAAGGACTTGGCCCATTTTACAAAAAATCTTCAAATTAGTAACACTGGTTCATATCTCATATCTTTACATGTTGGGAAGATCTACAATGATGTTCCTCCTTTTATTACTGGTGCTGTTAATGTGCTCCCTCTTTTTTTTAATTGGTTTGCTAGAAGATTATCAGTGTTAATGTTCTTTTTAAAAGAATCACTAATGGACTGTATTGATTTTCTTGATCGTGTATTTGCTTTCTTCTGAATTGATTTCTATGCTCAGTTTTCATTCCTCCTTTTCTGTCATGATTGTGGTTGCTTTTGTAGATTCTTGAAGTGGAGTCTTGGATCATTTCCTTCTGTTTCTATTTTTATTCTAATGTAATCATCAAGGAAGCATCAAGGTTCTAAATTTTCTTCTAAGCATCACTTTATTTTTAACCCACCAGTTTCAATACTATATAATTTCTTTTGGATTTTATTATCATAAAATGTTTCTTTTTCTCTGAATGAATTCTTTGTCTTATAGTCTGACTTTGTATGATATTAATTTAGATATTATATAGAGTTTTCTCTGATTTGTGTTTGCATGGTATGTAATTTTTACCTCTTTAATATGTTTCTGTGTTTATATTTAAACACATATAAGTTTGTAGACAGTATATTGTTTTGTCTTATTTTATCTGGTCTGATTATCTTGTTTTTTTTATTTGGAGTACTTTAATTATTTACAGTTAATGTTATTATTGATATAATTGGGTTTAAGTGTACTTGCCTGCTATTTGTCGGAGAAGGCAATGGCAACCCACTCCAGTACTCTTTCCTGGAAAGTCCCATGGACGGAGGAGCCTGGTAGGCTGCAGTCCACGGGGTCGCTAAGAGTCGGACACGACTGAGCAAATTCACTTTCACTTTTCACTTTTATACATTGGAGAAGGAAATGGCAACCCATTCCAGTGTTCTTGCCTTGAGAATTCCAGGGACCGGGGAGCCTGTTGGGCTGTCATCTCTGGAGTCGCACAGAGTCAGACACAACTGAAGTGACTTAACGGCAGTAGTAGCAGCAGCTGCTATATGTTTTATCTTTGTTCTTATTTTAATCTTCGAGTATATTTTATCATTTTAATTTAAATACTGTATTGGTTTATTAATTGTATCAGATTTTTAGGTGATTATAATGTTTAATTAAAAATTTTTTAAGTAATTTTTATTTGTTGCTGGCTGGGTCTTCACTGCTGCATGGGCTTTTCTCTAGTTGTGGAGATCAGAGGCTGCTCTCTAGTTGCAGGCATGAGTTTCTCATTGCAGTGGCCTCTCTTGCTGTAGTGCACAGGCTCTATGGTGCACAAGCTTCAGTAGTCATGGCCCCTGAGCTCTAGAGTACAGGCTCACTAGTTGTGGTGCACAGGCTTAGTGGCTCCCTGGTATGTGGGCTTTTCCTAGACAATGGATTGAACCCACGTCTCCTGCATTGTCAGGTGGAGTCTTCACCACTGAACCACCGGGAAAGCCCAATGTTGAATTATTAATCTTCAATTACATTTTACCTTGAAATGATATTATGTCACAACATGCAATGTCAGTCACTATACTTTTCTTCCACTTTCCTGTTCCTGTCGTTGGTGTTGTCATTGTCATACATTCTACTCATAAATTTATTATGAATCTTATAGTTTGTTGCTAATATTTTTGCCTTAAATCTTCTAATAGAGGATCAACATTTAGCACAGTCTCTATAGCTTCGAGAGGATCCATGTTTTCATCTGCTGTCATCTCCCTTTAGCTTGAAGAACTTTCTGAGGCAGTTTTGTGTAGTGTGTGTCTGGTGGCCTCCAATTCTATCATCTTTCATTTACCTGAAATAATTTTCATTTTCATTCAGTTTTGAAAAGTATTTTCATAGCTGATTCAATTTTAGGGTAACAAATGCCCAATCCCAGTACTTTAAATATGTTCTTACATTGTCATCTGACTTTCATTGCCTCCAACAAAACGTCAGTAAATAATACTTATCCTTTTTTTTCCCTGTATATAATGTGTCAAACTTCCCTGGCTGCTCTTAACATATTTTTGTTTGTTTATTTACCAATGAATTTCAGTAATTACATTGTCAAGTTTTCTGAGAATGGTTTCATTATCTTGTTTGGGGTTTGTTTAGTTTTTTGGATCAATGGGTTTACAGTTTTCAATAACTTTGGGAAAATGTCATTAATCTTTTCTTAATATTTTTCTGCACATCCCTTATTCTGAATCTCCAAATACACATATTTTATATATTTTTATATTATCCTACATGCCATTGAGTTTCCATTCATATTTTCTGCCTTTTTACTCTCTTTGGTTCAATTTAGATAGTCTCTACTGCTGTGTTTTACTTCCCAGTTCTTTTATTCTGCAATGTCTAGTCTCTTGTGTAATTAATCCAAATGTTCATTCCAATACTATATTTTTCAGTTTCAGAAGTCTCATTTGTTTATTTTTCCTAGTTTTTCTCCCTGTTTATTTTTATGCTTCATTAAGCATATTGATATTAGGGGTTTAAGGAGCTCTTCAGCCAATTCAATCATTTCTGTAATTTCTGAAGCTGCTTTAAATGATTGTTTTAAAAAATGTGTTATGGGTTACATTTCTCTCTTTTGGAAATTCTAATAATATTTTGGTTGGATTATGGGCATCACTAAGCAGTCCTTTACCAGGAAGAACTTCAGAAGTAAATAATCAGAACACACCCAGAAATCAGGGAATTGTACTTGATGAATTAAATAAAGTTTTTTCATTGGGTTATCATCATTCAGTTCAAAATGTGTTCCTTTGATGACCAAATGATGAACTTTTATTTTGGTTTTCCTCCTTTAGTTTCAAAACTTCCTTGATCCCCCCTTGAATGCCATATATCCCACCTACATCCTACTTCTTCAGCAGTAGCTACCCTTTCTGATTTTCTTTTCCATCCGTGTCTTTTAAAATGGTGTTTGCTTGTCTGAAGTGGGAAAAATGAGAAAGGATAGCAGTTTAGGTGGTAGATGGGAGGAGCAGAGGGTGATGTAGTATGCTAACAACCTATTCAACAAGTGTTTGCCACAAATATTTGCATATTTATCCGTATTGAGGCTTTTTCAACTTGGAACTCTCCAAATTATGGCTTGTTTGCTCATTTCCTCCTCCTTCTCCTTCTTCTTCCTCCTCTTTGGCAACATGCCATCTTCTTTTAGAATTGTAAAACATTCATGAAAGAAATTAAAGACAATATGATCAACAGAAAGTCATTCTGTGTTTCTGGCCTGAAAGAATTAGTATTGTTAAAATGCCTGTACTTCTCAAAGTGATCTATAGATTTAATGCAATTCCTATCTAAATAGCATTCTTTATAGAAATAGGAAAACAATGTTAAAATATGAGTGTGTGGTTTAATTTTTATAGATTCATGAATTCCTGTTTTGTGATCATTATTGAATTTTAGTTCCATTCCATTATGGTCATGTAAGATACTTGGAATTATTTTAATATTTTTGAATGTGTTAAGGATTATTTGTAACCTAGTCTGGAGACTATTCCAGGTGTACTTGAGAAGAATGCATATTTTTCTGTGGTTAGAGTTAGTACAATGATAGTACTAAAATCAATTATTATCAGCCCTTAGCATTTTCTATGAGTCCTGTTTGAGAAGAAAAACCTTTAATAGGAGATGATGTGGAAACTAAGCTATCTGGTAAACTCCCACTGATGGCACACTCTCCCCCAGATTCTTTGACAAATCCTAGGATTTCAAGAGAGATGGCTGGGACTCTCTCTCTCTATGACTCTCTGAGTTTTCTTAACTCATTTTCCTTCTCACTGAGGTCACTGAAGGAATTCATGAAATTTTTGGCATCAAAAAGTATCAGAAAGACAAGATGTGATGACTTAAACATGAATTAGTGATAATGTCCATATTTCTTCTCTGGAGCTGTCATGCATCTACAGGTTGGCATGCCCTCATCGATCCAGCCTCAGGACTTTCCTTAACCTAAGTCACTTGAGGACTAGCTTCTGGGAGAGAAAACTGGTCAGAATATTTGCCCCACAAGTCCCATGAAAGCTTCTAAGCTTGTCTGGATGCTAGGTCTCTAATCTTAGCCCACGTCCCTCTGGGTGGCTTCTGGTCTGCATATCTCCATGTTCAAGTTTAAGTGCCTGAATATTATACAGTGTCCTTGAATCTGTATATAGGTCCTAGGCTGGTAAGTGAGAAATTCACTTCTTCAACCAATGCTAAAACACGTGTTTCCCGTATTCAGCCATTCCAATGATCTGAATTGGGCTCTGTAGTTTCCAGGCTCCTAGACCAAGGAATTCACACTTCTAACCAGTCTCAAAGTGTATGTTCTTGGGATTCAACCATTCCAAACTGACCTTGTAATCCTTCTGGATTTTTCTTCAGAAACCTGCTCATGAAAATTCAATTATGACACTAACTGTCAAAGACTCTACATGCTCCACTCCTAAAACGAAAAACTTTCACTCCACTGCCTGTGATGTGCGGTTTCCAGTTGCCAAGTCAGTACCATGAACACTCACTGGTTTTGCTGTTGTTTCCTCTTAGGATTTGTGCGTCTGGCTGGAGGGGATGGACCCTGCTCAGGGCGAGTAGAAGTGCATTCTGGAGAAGCCTGGATCCCAGTGTCTGATGGGAACTTCACACTTCCCACTGCCCAGGTCATCTGTGCAGAGCTGGGGTGTGGCAAGGCTGTGTCTGTCCTGGGACATGAGCTCTTCAGAGAGTCCAGTGCCCGGGTCTGGGCTGAAGAGTTCAGGTGTGAGGGGGAGGAGCCTGAGCTCTCGGTCTGCCCCAGAGTGCCCTGTCCAGGGGGCACTTGTGACCACAGTGGAGCTGTTCAGGTTG
Organism: Bos javanicus; assembly: GCF_032452875.1. Taxonomy (NCBI): domain Eukaryota; kingdom Metazoa; phylum Chordata; class Mammalia; order Artiodactyla; family Bovidae; genus Bos; species Bos javanicus. Next base: position 103,039,319 of record NC_083872.1, on the reverse strand, counting down.
TCTGTTCAGGTGAGATGCAGGTCACGTCTTTCACCTCTGTCAACAGCCTGTTCAGGTGAGAAAGTCATGTGATTATGCTGAAACTCTGTCTTCTTCTACCAGCATACTCAGAAGTCCGGCTCATGACAAATGGCTCCTCTCAGTGTGAGGGGCAGGTGGAGATGAACATTTATGGACAATGGATAGCACTCTGTGCTTCCCACTGGAGTCTGGCCAATGCCAATGTTGTCTGTCGTCAGCTTGGCTGTGGAGTTGCCATCTCCAGCCCTGGAGGACCACACTTGGTGGAAGGAGGTGATCAGATCCTAACAGCCCGATTTCACTGCTCTGGGGCTGAGTCCTTCCTGTGGAGTTGTCCTGTGACTGCTCTGGGTGGTCCTGACTGTTCCCATGGCAACACAGCCTCTGTGATCTGCTCAGGTAAGAGAGAGGAAATGGCTACTGGTACTCAGGATGCTCCTGGAGTGAAATGTCTCCAAGAGTAGAGAGTGAGGTTAAACGGGCTTCAAAGTCAGAGATTTTGTGGTGAAATATGGATCTTCTCATTGTTCATTCATTTTTCAGGTCAGGGTAAGAAGTGTGAAGGGGAATAATATATTTTTAAGCAGCATCATTGCTTACATAAAATCATAGAAAACAATGTAGGAGCAGTAAGTATAGATCTCACTATGAACCCCAACCCAGAGCAACAAAGAGAATGTCCCCAGCACCACAGTCACTGTCATCCCCAGTAACTGTGTCCTGTCTCCTTGATGGGGAAAAGCGCTTACCGAACGCCTACTAACATAGAGAGTTTTATCAATGTTTGAACTTTATATAAAATGGTCCTGTATATTTCATCTTTTGTATCTAATTTCATAGACTCAAAATTATGTTTGGGATTCACACATGATGTTGTATATTGTAGCACTTTATTTTTTTTTTATTACTGTAGAGTATGCTTTGAATGATCACATGGCCATGTACTGATCCATTCTACTGACAGTATAAATCTGAGTTATTTCCAGTTCTTGACTATTAAAAATATGATATTATAACTTACCATGAAAATGTCTTTGGATGCAAATATGTGTTACTTATTTTCCATGTTTAACCCTTGGTCTTTTATTTTCATTTTCTTAATCAAATGGTGTCCTTTGATGAACTCATTTCTTAATTTTATGTAAATATAACTTACCAACATTTTTCTGTACATTTAATGCTTCTTATATCCTTTAAAAAAGAATTTTGCCTACTCAAAGATCTTAAAAACATTCTCTAAGAGTATCTTATGGAAATTTTATTATATTTCTCTTGCATATTATTGTGCATTTCTTCTGGGATTGATATCTATGTAAGATAAGGGTCAGGTTTCATATGAACATCCAGTTGACTCAGAATCTTTTTCTGAAAAGACTCTTCCCCATGGCAGTGCTGCCTTTGTCATAAGCAGAAGAGCAATTATGTCTGTCTTTTTTGAGACTCTCTATTCTGTTCCATGTTATCATTTGTCTATCCTTGCACAAATACTACATTTTCTTTCTTTCTTTTTTTTTTAGTTTAAGCCAATCAACAAACTTTTAATAGTTTAATAACTTTAATAAAGAAATATGTACAAAATTGTTAAACAAGCATGAGTTCATACTATTTGTCTTGTTGTGCAATTTCCTTTTCTCACCTAGTATGGTAGAAGCATCTTTCTATAACAATTAAGTGTAGCTCAGCTTCATTCTTGTGAAAGGCAGAGTAGAATCTCACTGAATGAAGCCACAGCTTATATGACCCATCTTTTATTGATAGACATTTAAGTTTCCATAATTTTGCTATCGTAAAGAATGCTGCTTACTATTCATTGCTTTAGACTGCCAAGTCCATTCTTTAAGTACTGGGTCATTATCACTTGATTCACACCTAAGGCTCTGCTTCCTTCAAATGTGTCCTGCTTAATTCTGGTGACTTGCTTCACACACCTGCAAAAAATGGCGGTGTGACACTCTAGCTCCTTTTCTTTACTCATAGCCCTTTCTGTTCACATTCCCTCTGGCAGAGGTGTTCTTTGTAGGCGGCGACTACAGGCAGGATTTTCAAACCTCTGAAAAGAGCTACTTTTTAGTCCGAGGTGGATAAGAACCATTTATTCTGTAGGATCTTGATTCTCTCTTTGTCATACCATTAGCCTGCAATGAAATGTAGCACAAAAGGTACGAGACAGCAAAAGAGACACCGATGTATAGATCAGTCTTATGGACTCTGTGGGAGAGGGAGAGGGTGGGGAGATTTGGGAGAATAGCATTGAAACATGTATAATATCATGTATGAAACGAGTCGCCAGTCCAGGTTCGATGCATGGTACTGGATGCTTGGGGCTGGTGCACTGGGACGACCCAGAGGGAGGGGAGGGGAGGGAGGAGGGAGGAGGGTTCAGGATGGGGAACGCAGGTATACCTGTGGCGGATTCATTTCGATATTTGGTGAAACTAATACAATATTGTAAAGTTTAAAAATAAAATAAAATTAAAAAAAAAAAAAAAAGAATCCAACTGCCAATGCAAGAAATGCAGGTTTGATCCCTGGGTTGGGAAGATGCCCTGGAGAAGGAAATGGCACCCCACTCAAGTATTCTTGCTTGGAAAATCCCATGGACAGAGGAGCCTGGCAGGCTACAGTCCACAGGGTCACAAAAGAGTTGGACATGACAGACACTAAACTACAACATTATGCTAGACAACGAGGAGTACGTTTGGTAGAGTCAGATATCCATGCTGATTTTAGCAAAGTACACCTCAAGTGGGAGGAATAAACATATTTCCAGAATCTATGACTGAAGCTTTTGAAGGAGATAAATCATGAGAATTTGGAAGCTCTCAAAAGCATAATTCTAATCATGCATTTTCTTAATTATCATAACTTCGTAGTTGTTGTTCAATCGCTAAGTCATGTCTTACCCTTTGTGACCCCATGGACTACAGCACACCAGGCTTCCTGTCCTTCACTATCTCCCAGAGTTTCAAACTTTGTAGTTAGTCTGAATAATTTTAATATACAAGTTACTTTATATCAACTCCTGTAATATCATTGCTTTTCTTACCAACTGTGCTGTTCATTCTTGGTTGTTGTATTTTGTATGAATTTAGAAATCAGCTTGTCGTTTTCACCAGAAGAAAAGCTTAAGGGTATCATTGAGATTAGATTTAAAAATTTGAGAGTAGACATAGAAATTTGAGGATGATTGACACTGACAATGTTGAGTTTTCCAAATCATTGACATAATACATCCCTCCATTCGGTTAGATCCTGAATTTCAGAGGTTTTGCCTATCTTCTACTAGGATTTCATTTTTGATGTTATGAGTATTTTTGTGAAAGTGTCCTGGCAATGAATTCTCTTTGACTTGTTTTCATCTTTTAATTCTTTCAATTTTGATCTATGTTGAGATATAAAAGTGTTGGGAAAACAATATAAAAATTCCTTTATGACCTTTACCTGGGTTTCTAAATGTTAGTATCAATATTTTGCTTTAATCTGCGTGTGTGTGTCCTTCCTTCTCTCTTCCCCTTCTGCCCCATTTCTTCCTGAATATGTAAATTCTTTCTGAATTCAGTCGAAGACATGATGTTCCTTTATCCTTAGAACAGTTCTGGGAATTTCTTTCCAGACCAGATTTCAGTCAAGTCTTTAAATGACTTCAGCTCCAGGTGACATCTAATTGCAGCACTGAAAGACCCCACTGAAAGACTGCCAAACTGAGTTTTTTCTGATTAATGACCCAAAGTCATAGGCAAAATTAAGTACATACTTTTTCTTCAGATACTAAGTTTTACCTTTTCATGTTGACCAAATTGCCAACATCTGTTGGATCACAGAAAAAGCAAGGGAGTTCCAGAAAAACCTCTACTTCTGCTTTATTGACTATGCCAAAGGCTTTGACTTTGTGGATCACAACAATGTGTGGAAAATTCTTAAAGAAATGGAAATACTAGACCACCTACCTGCCTCCTGATAAATCTGTGTGCAGGTCAAGAAGCAACAGTTAGAATTGGACTTGGTACAGCAGACTGTTTCCAAATTGGGAAAGGAGTACGTCAAGACTATATATAGACACCCTGATTATTGAACTTATATGCTGAGTACATCACGTGAAATGCTGGGCTGGGTGAAGCACAAGCTGGAATCAAGATTGTCAGGAGAAATGTCAATAATCTCAGATAAGCTGATGACACCACCCTTATGGCAGAAAGTGAACAGGAACTGAAGAGCCTCTTGATGAAAGTGAAAGAGGAGAGTGAAAATGCTGGCTTAAAACTCAACATTCAAAAAACAAAGATCATGGTATCCAGTCCCATCATTTCATGGCAAATAGATGGGGAAACAATGGAAACAGTGACAGACTATTTTCTTGGGCTCCAAAATCACTGCAGATGGTGACTGCAGCCATGAAATTATATGATGCTTTCTCCTTGGAAGAAAAGCTATGACCAACCTAGACAGCATATTAAAAAGCAGAGACATTACTTTGCTGACAAAGGTCCATCTAGTCAAATCTGTGATTTTTCCAGTAGTTATATATGGATGTAAAAGTTGGACCATAAAGAAAGTTGAGCACCGAAGAACTGATGCTTTTGAACTGTGGTGTTGAAGACTCTTGAGAGTCCCCTGGACTGCAAGGAGATCAAACCAGTGGATCCTAATGGAAGTTAGTCCTGAATATTCATTGGAAAGACTGATACTGAAGCTGAATCTTCAATACTTTGGCCACCTGATGAGAAGAGCTGACTCATTGGAAAAGACCCTGATGCTGGGAAAGATTGAGGGCAGGAGGAAAATGGGATGACAGAGGATGAGATGGTTGGATGGCATCACCGACTTGATGGACATGAGTTTGAGCAAGCTCCAGAAGTTGGTGATGAACACGGAAGCCTAGCAAGCTGCAGTTAATTGGGTCACAAAGAGTTGGACATGACTGAGGGACTGAACTGAAGTGAACCAAGTTTTTTGGAAAAACTGCCATATAACAATATAACCAGAACTCTTGCTATATGACCTGAATTAATTGAAGAATATCCTCTCATTTTGCATTTTGATTTTTCTACTTTATGTTGAGCTAATGTGAGGCTACACTTATTCTTTAGTTCTTAATTTCAGCTGAGTTTTTCAGCTCTAGAAGTATTTCTTTTTGCTATCATTTCTCTGCAAAGATGCACATTTTGTCAATTAATTCCATAAGCACTTTAACCGTGGCTATATGTATTCTCGTCAGATAACTCTAGCAGCTGAAAACCCTGGGAAATTCTTTCTAATGTCTCCTTTTTCCTTTCCATTTTTCATGAGATCTATTTTATATAAGTGTTTGTTTTAAAGATATACATTGAAGAAATTGTAGAAATCCTTCAGAAAGAATTTTGTTTTGCTTTTACTTAGGGATATATTTGGGCTTCCCTGGTGGCTCAGATGGTAAAGAATCTGCCTGCAGTGCGGGAGACCTGGGTTTGATCCCTGGGTTGGGAAGATCCCCTGGAGGAGGGCTTGGCAACCCACTCCAATATTTTTGCCTGAAAAATGCTATGGGCAGATGATACTGGTGGGTTATAGTCCAAGGGGTTACAAAGAGTCAGACACGACTGAGCGACTAGCACAGCACAGGGATAAATTTAGGGATAAAACTTAACTCATTCTTACAGCAACACTTGGGTTAAAACAGAAATTGTGGTACTGTCAGAAGCAGAACTCTCCAGGGAGAAGGTGAACTCTAAGAGTATGATAACTTTAATGCTGGGTCACAGCTTTCATCTTAGGCTCCATCAGTGGTCATTATTTTCCTTAATTCAGTTTCCGGTTCTTCAACCCTTCCAGACTTCTGATCATTGTTGTTTCTTCAGGAAACCAGACCCAGGTGCTGCCCCAGTGCAACGACTCTATGGCAGAACCAGCAGGCTCTGCGGCCTCAGTGGAGAGCGCCCCCTACTGCTCAGGTAAGGGTCCCACAGGACAGAGACCCTTCTCAACCCTAGGGTCACTGCCCCATTGTCCCATTTCTCTCTCCTCAGACAACAGACAGCTCCGCCTGGTGGGCGGAGCCGGTCCCTGCGCCGGGAGAGTGGAGATCCTTGACCAGGGCTCCTGGGGCACCATTTGTGATGACGGCTGGGACCTGGACGATGCCCATGTGGTGTGCAGGCAGCTGGGCTGTGGAGAAGCCCGCAGTGCCACGGGGTCTGCTCACTTCGGAGCAGGATCAGGGCCCATCTGGCTGGACGACCTGAACTGCACAGGAAAGGAGTCCCACCTGTGGAGGTGTCCTTCCCGAGGCTGGGGGCGGCACGACTGCAGACACAAGCAGGACGCAGGGGTCATCTGCTCAGGTCTGTGCTGCACACTGTCCACAGGCTGGAGGAGGGGTGGGGCCCTGGAGGATGGGGGTCTGAGCGCTGAGGGAGAGATGCTGAAAGGACCAGAGAAGGAGGCTTCCTCCCATGAAGCCTGTCTTTCCAGCAGACTTGAAGATGGGGTCCTTTCACTTCCTTCTGCAGCAGCTGAGGATCTGGTCCTTTCTTCTAAGCAGTGTTTCCTGGGAGAGCCATTTCTTACAGTTTTTCTTGAAAGCAGGGCTCTCTCTCCAGTTATATACAAAAAATTTAAACCCACGGTACTAGTTTCTGTTTGCTTCCCTAACAGTTTACCAATTAGTGGTTTAAAACAGCATATATTTATTTCCTTACTCTTCTCTAACTTAGATGTCCAGCAGGGATCTCATTGGGCTGGGATCAAGGCTTCAGCAGGGCCGCATCACTTTTGTGGCTCTAGGGGAGAATCTGTTTCTTGCCTTTTCAAACTTCTTGAAACCACCTACATTCCTTCCTTCATAGCACCCTTCGTCCATTATCAGATCAGCTATGCTGCAGGCCTCCAACCATTATCTAGAGCCACATCTCTCTGTCTAGCCGGAGCTAAGAAAAGTATTCCGTGTTTAAGGATAGTGGATCTAAGGATGTGATTAGACTGGGCTCATACTGTTAATATATCATCTCACCATCCCGAGGTCCTTACCTTAATCACATCTGTAAATCCCTCTTGTCAGGTATGGTAACATATTCACAGGTTGTAGAGGTTGGGATGTGGCATTTTTGGATTAATTATTATCCCTGTCTCCCTAATATCCACATCACATCCCTTTGACACACTCTTTAAAGATTTTGTCAGGAAGTAGAATTCAGCTGCCCCTCCCTGACTAGCGCCCACAGTTTGGTCTTCCTCTCAGTTCATATCCACTACACCATTGTGGTAGAAATAGAAAGACAGACACAAATGGACAAAGTCAGTTAAAAGGGAGGCGATGTCAGTCTTGTCATCTAGTGGGTATCTCTTGAACAAGGTCAGAGATGAATGTTCACCATTTCTAGAAGAAAGGAAAACCTAGAACATCCAGCAAAGTTTTCACTGTGTCCTGTCTACTCCCCTTTCAACCTTAGAGTTCCTGGCCCTCAGGATGGTGAGCGAGGACCAGCAGTGTGTTGGGTGGCTGGAAGTTTTCTACAACGGGACCTGGGGCAGTGTCTGCCACAACCCCATGGAAGACATCACTGTGTCCATGATCTGCAGACAGCTTGGCTGTGGGGACAGTGGAACCCTCAACTCTTCTGTTGGTCTCAGGGAAGGTTCTAGACCCCGGTGGGTGGATGGAATCCGCTGTTGGAAAACTGACACCTCTCTCTGGCAGTGTCCTTCTGACCCTTGGAATTACACTTCATGCTCTCCAAAGGAGGAAGCCTATATCTCGTGTGCAGGTGACTTACTATTTCTGTGTGTCTGTCCCAACCCTGTAGGATGCAGTAAGATTTGATATTTTAAAATCTAAGTGATGAGTTTAATTTGGGTCCACAAAATGATATAAAGTGAAAATGTTAGTTGCTCAGTTGTGCTCTTTGCGACCATGTGGACTATAGCCCGCTAGGCTCCTCTGTCCCTGGGATTCTCCAGGCAAGAATGCTGGAATGGGTTACCATTCCCTTCTTCAGGGGATCATCCTGACCCAGGTATGAAATCGGGTCTCCTACACTGCAGATTCTTTACTGTCTGAGCCACCAGAGAAGCTTAAATGAGGTAAGAATGAAACTAATTTAATTCACATATTCCAACCTTGTTTGTTAAAATTTTTAATTGAGACGTAATTCTCATAACATTATATTAGTTCTAAGTGTAAAACATAGTGTTTATGTATTTGTACATATCAGTAAATCACCACACATACAGGAATATCCATCACCACATGCAGTTACAATTTTTTTCTCTTATGATCCCACAAGTAAGAATTTGCATGCTGCAACTAAGACCCAGCACAACCAAATAAATACTTAATTTTAAAAGAGAGTATTGTTTTCTTCAGGGCATCATGGTTTTTTATCCACATAAGGGCTTCCCTGGTAGGTCAACTGGTAAAGAATCTGCCTGCCATGCAGGAGACCCTGGTTTGATTCCTGTCTGGAAAATCCGCTGGAGAAGGATATGCTACTCACTACAGTATTCTTGGGCTTTCCTTGTGACTCAGCTGGTAAAGAATCTGCCTGCAATGTGGGAGACCTGGGTTTGATCCCTGGGTTGGGAAGACCCCCTGGAGAAGGGAATGGCTACCCACTCCAGTATTCTCGCCTGGAGAATTCCATGGACTGTATACTCCATGGGGTCACAAAGAGTTGGACATGACTAAGTGACTTTCACAAACACTATATGCAAAAATATTATCTTCTTTCCTATATTACTGTCTTAAGATATCTTTTATGACAATATTTTTTCTCCAGAATGTTTTAAAATTTCTTATTTATTCATAACTCTTTATAAACAAACATCACTTACTGTTTTTTTTTTAATATTTTTGTAAGGTTTTCCCCATATTTTACATATATTTTTAAGGTTGTATATGTGTATGGGTGGATTATGTGATCAAATCTGTAATGTTTTACTTTTTTGAATTCTGCCTTTAGTGCAATGTTTCAAACGCCATTCTTCATCTCAAAATAACATTGAATCAAGTTTTATTTTCTGCAAACAATTTAATAGTTCCACTAAAGAATATTCAAAACCTAATTTAAAATTTATTTATTTATCTGAATTTATTTTACTATATGTGATGTTGAAACATCATCACCAGATAGGAATTACATTTTAGATATGTAATATCTTAGCTCCATCACAAAATAAAAGCACATTGTTTCATGAGTTCATGGATATGACATCAAAAGTACAGGCAACAAAGCAAAATTAGACAAGTGGGGGTATAGCAAACTAAAAAGCTTCCACAGATCAAATGAAAGATCAACAGAGTGAAAAAGCAAGCTAGCACAAATTATATAAGGTATTAATTTCCAAAAATAAGGAACTCCTATAACCTAAGAGAAAAAAAAAACCCAACAAACTTAAAACCTAATAACTTAATTAAAAAATTGGCCAAGGGCTTGAATAGACATTTCTCTAAATAAGACATACAAATGGCAATAGGTATATTAAAAAATGCTTGACATTGTCAATCATCAGGGAAATGTAAATTAAAACCACAAAGAGATATCATCTCACACATGTCAGAATGACTTTTTTTTTTTTTTTAAGACATTTAGTGTTGGCAAGGCTGTAGAGAAATTAACACTTTATGTGTACTTATCCACATTAAATGTATAAATTGTACTAATAAAATATGTAATCCAGGGGTTAAATCTCTGGGCTTTCATTGTCATGGGTCCAGGTTCAATCCCTGACCTGGAAACTATGATCCCATGAGCAACAGCACAGCTAAAACACAAACAAACATCAGCACAAAAACTATGACGAAAAAATCTGTATGGTTTATACTGATGTCCCTTTTCATTCTTGGTATTGTCAACTTCATTTTCTCTCTGCTCTGCATTAGTATTGCTCAGTGTTCATCAATTTTCAATGAGCCGTGTTTAAAGGGTTTTCTTCTATATTTTCTACCTTATGCTCACTTCTTTGCCATTAATTTTTAAAATTTTTATTTTATTTTTAAACTTTACAATATTGTATTAGTTTTTGTTCCTTTTAAAATTAACCCCAACATTCTACATTGTTGACTTTCTCATCTAGTTTCTTAATTGGAAGCTTACTTTTTTTCACTTTCAGTCCTTCCTCTTCTATAAATTGAGGGTATAAATTTCCCTTAGGCACTACTTGAGTTTTATTAGAAGAATTTATCATACCATTATTTTGTGTTTATTATTATTTCACAATATTTTGTAAGTTTTAAATTTATTCCCAGACTCAGGTGGTGTTTGGAAGGATCTCGCTGAATTTCCCCAAATAGAAGTGGCTATAAATATTTTCTTATTAGTCTTAATTTTATTCCACTGTGTCCAGAGTAAATACTCTGTATGAATTCAAAGAGTGAAAGATTTTGTCCTATTACATGGTCATTTTGATAAAAGTTCCCAGTGCATATACAGTGATGTGAACTCTTGCATTGTTGGGTGTGTTGCTCTCTGTGTTACTTAGTTAAATGTGCTGATTATGTTGTTGTACATCTACTGTATTCTTCTTTGTTTTTTGTATGTTTGGTGTGCATGCTATTGAAAAAGATATGGTAATAAGCCCCATTTTTATTGTGATTTTGTCTATTTCTTCTTTTCACTCTGTCAAGTATGTTTCAAAGTTATGTTCTGTTACCTTTCTTGAATTTTGTTGTCTAAAATATCTTTATTAAAGGTGCATCTCATTATAATCATGAAAATTCCCTCTTTAATTCAATTCGTGTCTCTTGGCTTAAAGTCTACTTTCTGGGACATTGATATAGCTACTTCAGTTTTGTTACAGTTAGTACATTTTTTCCATCATTTACTTTCAACCATTCTTTGCTTTCATAATATAAGGTGGGCATTTTGCAAGTAACATTTGTGTCAATTTTGTTTTATCTTAATCCATTTACTGTAAATGCAATTACTGATATTGATGTGTTGGTATCTGCCATTTGTTTTTAATTGATCCACCTGCTTTATGTTCCTTTTTGTCTCCTTATTTTTCCTCCTTTTGTATTAAATAAATCTGTTATTATTCCAGATTTTCCTTTTTCCTTTTGATTTTCAGCAGCTTTACTAAGAGTGGGGGTTTTATACTCCTTCATTTATTTTTTTAAAAAGTTCTCTATTGTTATATCTTCAGATATTACTTCTGCAGTTCTGTCTCTCTGTATCTCTTCTCCCTCTCCTCCTCCTCTTTCTTCTCTTTCTCATCTCTCATCTTTCAGTTCAGTTCAGTCACTCAGTCATGTACGACTCTTTTTGACCCCATGAATCGCAGGACACCAGGTCTCCCTGTCCATCACCAACTCCTGGAGTTCACCCAGACTCACGTCCATCGAGTCAGTGATGCCATCCAGCCATCTCATCCTCTGTTGTCCCCTTCTCTCCTGCCCCCAATCCCTCCCAGCATCAGAGTCTTTTCCAATGAGTCAACTCTTTGCATGAGGTGGCCAAAGTACTGGAGTTTCAGCTTTAGTATCATTCCTCCCAAAGAAATCCCAGGGCTGAGCTCCTTCAGAATGGACTGGTTGGATCTCCGTGCAGTCCAAGGGACTCTCAAGAGTCTTCTCCAACACCATAGTTCAACAGCATCAATTCTTTGGCGCTCAGCCTTCTTCGCAGTCCAACTCTCACATCCGTACATGACTACAGGAAAAACCATGGCTTTGATTAGACGGACCTTTGTTTGCAAAGTAATAGCTCTGCTTTTGAATATGCTGTCTAGGTTGGTCATAACTTTTCTTCCAAGGAGTAAGCGTCTTTTAATTTCATGGCTGCAGTCACCATCTGCAGTGATTTTGGAGCCCAATAAAATAAAGTCTGACACTGTTTCCCCATCTATTTCCCATGAAGTGATGGGACCGGGTGCCATGATCTTCATTTTCTGAATGTTGAGCTTTAAGCCACCTTTTTCACTCTCCACTTTCACTTTCATCAAGAGGCTTTTGAGTTCCTCTTCACTTTCTGCCATAAGGGTGGTGTCATCTGCATACCTGAGGTTATTGATATTTCTCCCGGCAGTCTTGATTCCAGCTTGTGTTTCTTCCAGTCCAGCGTTTCTCATGATGTACTCTGCATGTAAGTTAAATAAGCAGGGTGACAATATACAGCCTTGACGTTCTCCTTTTCCTATTTGGAACCAGTCTGTTGTTCCATGTCCAGTTCTAACTGTTGCTTTCTGACCTGCATACAGATTTCTCAAGAGGCAGGTAGAAGCTGACTGTGGCTCAGATCATGAACTCCTTATTGCCAAATTCAGACTTAAATTGAAGAAAGTAGGGAAAACCACTAGGCCATTCAGGTATGACCTAAATCAAATCCCTTATGATTATACAGTGGAAGTGAAAAATAGATTTAAGGGACTAGATCTGATAGATAGAGTGCCTGATGAATTATGGATGGAGGTTCGTGACATTGTACAGGAGACAGGGATCAAGACCATCCCCATGGAAAAGAAATGCAAAAAAGCAAAATGGCTGTCTGGGGAGGCCTTACAAATAGCTGTGAAAAGAAGAGATGTGAAAAGCAAAGGAGAAAAGGAAAGATACAAGCATCTGAATTCAGAGTTCCAAAGAATAGCAAGAAGAGATAAGAAAACCTTCCTCAGCGACCAGTGCAAAGAAATAGAGGAAAACAACAGAATGGGAAAGACTAGAGATCTCTTCAAGAAAATTAGAGATACCAAGGGAATATTTCATGCAAAGATGGGCACAATAAAGGAAAGAAATGGTATGGACCTAACAGAAGCAGAAGATATCAAGAAGAGGTGGTAAGAATATACAGAAGAACTGTACAAAAAAGATATTCATGTCCCAGATAATCACGATGGTGTGATCACTGACCTAGAGCCAGACATCCTGGAATGTGAAGTCAAGTGGGCCTTAGAAAGCATCACTATGAACAAAGCTAGTGGAGGTGATGGAATTCCAGTTGAGCTATTTCAAATCCTGAAAGATGATGCTGTGAAAGTGCTGCACTCAGTATGCCAGCAAATGTGGAAAACTCAGCAGTGGCCACAGGACTGGAAAAGGTCAGTTTTCATTCCAATTTCAAAGAAAGGCAATGCCAAAGAATGCTCAAACTACCACACAATTGCACTCATCTCACATGCTAGCAAAGTAATGCTCAAAATTCTCACAGCCAGGCTTCAGCAATATGTGAACCATGAACTTCCTGATGTTCAAGCTGGTTTTAGAAAAGGCAGAGGAACCAGAGATCAAATTGCCAACGTCTGCTGGATCATGGAAAAAGCAAGAGACTTCGAGAAAAACATCTATTTCTGCTTTATTGACTATGCCAAAGCCTTTGACTGTGTGGATCACAGTAAACTGTGGGAAATTCTGAAAGAGATGGGAATACCAGACCACCTGACCTACCTCTTGAGAAATCTCTCATCTTTAGGACTCCTCTAAATCACTATATTCTCAGTTCTATATAAAATTCTTTTAACTTATTCATTCACTTTTTAAACCTAGATATTTTATTTTAGGTTGGCAATAGTTCCTTAGATATTTTAATTTATTTATGACTATTTTTTCTCATCTTTTGACCTGTTTATTCTCTTCTCTCTTTTCCCGTAAATACATTGATTGTATTTAAAATCCTTATCTGCTAAGTCCACCATTTCTATCATAGGTGTCTCTGCATTCTCTTATCTTTTTTCACTTTGGTCATTTGTCATGTTATCCTAGCTTGTCAAATGTCATGTCATTTTTTATTGAATGCTATAAATTATATATGAAAAAATAAGATACTCCTGATACATTTTCTAACACCTGAAAGGATTTACCCTTTGTTTTCCTAGGCAGGTGGGGGAAGGGGTATGTCTCACTCAAACATCTAAATATAACCTAAAACTGAGCTGTAACAGTATGGGTTGCAGTTTTGGTAGCACTCAGTCCACCTCTGATTTCTCTGTCCCTATGACATAGGCTTTTAGAGATTTCAGTTCAGAGCCTATATTCTTTGGTAGCTAAGTACCTAAAATAATGAAAAAGACTCTGCTTTCCAAGTCTTTTTATATAGTTCTCTAGCTTCCTGCCCTTCACAGCTTATATACTGGGCAAATATTTGAGGAGAAAACCTGCTGTGTGAGAGAGGCTCTCAAGACTCTAATTTTGTCTCTCCAGCATCAGGTAACCCCCAAATTATGCTGGCTTCCTGTCACAACAGTAGTCCTCTGCTTGTCCAAGCCCAGATTCTGAATCATTAAATTATGCAATGAATCGGCAAATTGCCACAGAGAAAAAGAAGCTATAGATCCTGGACTAACATTGAAATAATCTCCACTCTTTAGAATTTTAGCATATTTAGTCCATGTTAACAAATGTCGAATACATTTACTGTTTCTTAAAAAATAGTTTCCAGCTTTTAAAGTTGTATCCAGAAAGACCCAGCAAGACACATTGGCCTGCTGTGAACTCCATTCTCCCTGGAAGTGGAAAATTTTAGGTTTAATTCTCTACTTCATTATTTACTTAAAGTGCAGCACTGATAGACATTATTTAACCTTTCTTTACCTACTTTTTTTTTTTTTAACCTTTCCTCCTACTTTTCAACCTTATTAATTCTCTTGCCACCGCTATAAGAAACCAGACCCAGCTGCTGCCCCAGTGCAATGCTGCTGTTGCTGCTGCCAAGTTGCTTCAGTCGTGTCCGACTCTTAGCGACCCCATGGACTGCAGCCTACCAGGCTCCTCTGTCCATAGGATTGTCCAGGCAAAAGTACTGGAGTGGGTTACCATTGCCTTCTGCACGAGTGCAAAGACTGTATCAGAACCAGCAAGGTCAGCAGCCTTAGAGGAGAGCGCCTCCTACAGCTCAGGTGAGGGTCCCACAGGACAGAAGACCCTTCTCATTCTCGTGTCCCATTTCTCTCTCCTCAGGTAGCAGACAGCTCCGCCTGGTGGACGGGGACAGTCCCTGCACCGGGAGAGTGGAGATCCTTAACCAGGGCTCCTGGGGCACCATCTGTGATTACAGCTGGGACCTGGACGATGCCCGCGTGGTGTGCAGACAGCTGGGCTGTGGAAAAGCCCTCGATGCCACTCTCTCTTCTTCCTTTGGGGCGGGATCAGGGCCCATTTGGCTGGACAACGTGAAGTGCACAGGAAACGAGTCCCACGTGTGGAGGTGCCCTTCCCGGGGCTGGGGGAAGCACTACTGTGATCATAGCCGGGATGCAGGAGTCATCTGCTCAGGTATGGTCAGTTCATTCATTGCCCACCAGCTGAGAGAATGGAAAGTTCCAAGAAAGCTGGTGTCTGATCAGAGGGACAGTAGGGGACGGGTGGGCTAGAGAGGGCTGAGACAACTACCCATCCTCCGTGAGTGCCCTGTAGCTGTGAGCAATGAGCTTCATATACTTTCCTCTTACAAGTCTCTGCTATTCTTTTCTTCTCCAGTGGTCTTACCTGACACTAAAATAGCTTTATTTATTCTCCCAGTTAAAATAAATCCTCATAATTTTTTTTTTCATAATTCACTTTTTGTAAAAGTGAAACATTTGCTAACAGCCACATACACACTCCCTTTGCACAGGAAGGCTATGAGAGGGAGGGACAAAAAATGAGGATGTACTTTCCTGGGTGGAGCTGTTTCTATACAAACAGTGTGAGACATTATTTTGCACTAGTTTAGTATGAGTGGAGGCTACTCCTACTGTAGGAAGATATCATTTACATGTATAGAGGGTATCCCTATGGGGGTTATCATTTAACAGATCAGAGATTCTTATGGATTTGTGCCAGATTTCAAGTTTTCTTTGCAAATTTAGACATAAATGTTTATAGCTCTTTGATGGTAGAGAATTGTTGATGAAATGCTCTGAGTCATATATTCTTCCATTGTTACTAGAAAAGTCTCTCTCTCAAATTTTTCCTTTAAAATATCTGTATAAATGCAAACTTTGGAGGAATGCTTAGCCATACACTGACAAGTCAAAGGTGGAGGTAATAAAACTTGAATTTCTGTGTTTTATGTTAAGAGATTATATAGTTTATATTTTATGGCTTCAATGATATAAGAGAATTGCATTTGGGGGCTTATTTGGAGTAAGTGGACAAATATAATTTTTGAAGAAGGTGGAAAAGGTTTTATAGTAGCTGGGAGGAAGGTGAATGGCAATGGGAGTTGATGAAGGTTAACTGTGAGGTTCTCTGAGCAGCACTGAGGGGCCAGGTGTGATGTGAAGGATGTTACGTGTGCCTAAGAACACAGGATATGTACACAGCAAGAGACCAGACAAGGATATGTCTTTACTATATTTAACATCTTTACTCACATCGGCCTTCTATTTAATAAATTTCTTGGACTTATCACACACTTATTCTTACATGTAAATTTTAAAATCAAGTTGAAAATGAAAGAGATATACTATATCTCAGAAGTCTCTATTCTGATATGTATAAGACTTTATTGAGTATTCAGCATATATTTGAATTTTCACATGTATCAGGGTATATAAAACAGAATGCAAGAAATACTTTTTTCTTGTTCTTTCTAAATTTTTACTCTCATAGAATTAATATAACAATATCAATAACCTCATATATGCAGATGACACCACCCTAATAGCAGAAAGTAAAGACGAATAGAGGAGAGCCTCTTGATGAAAGTGGAAGAGAAGATGAAAAAGCTGGCTTGAAACTCCGCATTCAAAAACTAATATCATGGCATCCAGTCCCATCACTTCATGGCAAAGAGATGAGGAAAAAATGGAAACAGCAACAGACTTATTTTCTTGGGCTCCAAAATCACTGCAGACTGTGACTGCAGCCATGAAATTAAAAGACGCTTGCTCCTTGGAAGAAAAGCTATGACAAACCTGGAGAGCATATTAAAAAGCAGAGACATTACTTTGTGACAAATGTCCATATAGTCAAAGCTATTTTTTTTTCTTTCTGGTAGTTATGTATGGACGTGAGAGTTGGATCATAAAGAAGGCTGAGCACTGAAGAATTGATGCTTTTGAACTGTGGTGCTGGAGAAGACTCTGGAGAGTCCCTTGGACAAGGAGATCAAATCAATCAATCCTAAAGGAAATCAACCCTGAATAACTCATTGGAAGGATGTATGCTGAAGCTGAAGCTCCAATACTTTGGCCACATGATAAGAAGAAATGACTCATTGGAAAAGACCCTGAGGCTGGGAAAGATTGAAGACCAGAGAAGAAGGGGACGACAGAGGATGAGAAGGTTGGATGACATCACTGACTCAATGGACATGAGTTTGAGTAAACTCAGGGAGATAGTGAAGACAGGGAAGCCTGGAGTGCTGCAGTCCATGGAGTCACAAAGCGTCGGACATGACTGAGTGACTGAGCAACAAAAACAACCAGTTAAATAAAAATGCTTTAATTAGAATGTGTAGCCTGTGACCAAACTCCCAGGCAGAGGAGGCTAGGGGTCCTAACCTGGGCCTCTCTGGAGAGATGGAAGTGGATAAATAATAAAAGGCAAGCAGATCATTTTCTCCCTCATCATTCATTCTTATATCAGTGGTCAAGCTAATCCTTCAATACTTTAATTTCTGTGGTGTCTTTTCTGTTCTCTCCTGCTCTCTATAGTAGATTTTTATTCTGTTACATCATTGTTTTTGAGACTTCAAAGTTCACATACTTATGCAATCAGAGTCCTTTACCAGGACAAATTCCACCATTATGTACATAACCATGAGCACACTCAGAAACCAGGCAAATTATTTTAAAACTTGTTCTTTATGATTTGCAGGCTTTTTTTTCCCATTGGATTACCTTTTCTCTGTCCAAATATGGTCCCTGAAGAATGAAATCATGATCATGAGTCTTTTCTTTGGTCTCTTTCTCATACTCCATCGACTCCCCATTTAACCTACCACTCACCCCACCTCACTCTCTACAGAAGTTCTTCCCTTTTGGAGTGTCCTTTGCATCTATTTGTAGCTCTTAAGTTCATTTCTTCTTTTCTGCACTGGGGGAATTGGGAAAGGGTAGCAGTGTTAGGTGGCAAATGGGAGCAGCCCAGGGGATAAAAGGTGTTAAAATCTTGTTGAACAAGTATTTGGTTTCCAAATCTATGTTTCATCACTATTGAGGCTTTTGCAATTTAGAAATCTCTAAAATATATATGGCTTGCTTGCTCTCTGCTATCTTCCTCTCACTCTCCTTTTTTGTAGCTTGCTGGCTTCTTATCTCAGAAATCCAAATAGGAAAGGAATATGCAGTAGGCATATAGATAGGGTTAGAATACATTAAATTGTCATCACTCCTTCACATTTGCTAAGAATCTCATGTCTAGGATGAAGTAATCAACTAACTCAGTTGTCTTGCATAATCCCACTGAGACTTCACTTTCTCTCAGGTGTGTTCATACATCCTAGATTTTTAAGAAAGATGGCTAGGATCATTCCCTCCCTCTCCTATGATCTCTGAGCTTTCATCACTTCCAAACTTATCTGTGAACAACTTTTTTTTTTTTAATTTTATTTTATTTTTAAACTTTACATAATTGTATTAGTTTTGCCAAATATCAAAATGAATCCATCACAGGTATACATGTGCTCCCCATCCTGAACCCTCCTCCCTCCCCATACCATCCCTCTGGGTCGTCCCAGTGCACTAGCCCCAAGCATCCAGTATCATGCATTGAACCTGGACTGGCATCTCGTTTCATACATGATATTTTACATGTTTCAATGCCATTCTCCCAAATCTTCCCACCCTTTCCCTCTCCCACAGATTCCATAAGACTGTTCCATACATCAGTGTCACTTTTGCTGTCTTGTACACAGGGTTATTGTTATCATCTTTCTAAATTCCATATATATGCGTTAGTATACTGTATTGGCGTTTTTCTTTCTGGCTTACTTCACTCTGTATAATAGGCTCCAGTTTCATCCACCTCATTAGAACTGATTCAAATGTATTCTTTTTAATGGCTGAGTAATACTCCATTGTGTATATGTACCACTGCTTTCTTATCGATTCATCTGCTGATGGACATCTAGGTTGCTTCCATGTCCTGGCTATTATAAACAGTGCTGCAATGAACATTGGGGTACACGTGTCTCTTTCCCTTCTGGTTTCCTCAGTGTGTATGCCCAGCAGTGGGATTCCTGGGTCATAAGGAAGTTCTATTTCCAGTTTTTTAAGGAATCTCCACACTGTTCTCCATAGTGGCTGTACTAGTTTGCATTCCCACCAACAGTGTAAGAGGGTTCCCTTTCCTCCACACCCTCTCCAACATTTATTATTTGTAGACTTTTGGATTGCAGCCATTCTGACTGGCGTGAAATGGTACCTCATAGTGGTCTTGATTTGCATTTCTCTGATAATGAGTGATGTTGAGCATCTTTTCATGTGTTTCTTAGCCATCTGTATGTCTTCTTTGGAGAAATGTCTATTTAGTTCTTTGGCCCATTTTTTGATTGGGTCATTTATTTTTCTGGAGTTTAGCTGGAGGAGTTGCTTGTATATTTTTGAGATTAGTTGTTTGTCAGTTGCTTCATTTGCTATTATTTTCTCCCATTCTGAAGGCTGTCTTTTCACCTTGCTGATAGTTTCCTTTGATGTGCAGAAGCTTTTAAGGTTAATTAGGTCCCATTTGTTTATTTTTGCTTTTATTTCCAATATTCTGGGAGGTGGGTCATAGAGGATCCTGCTGTGATGTATGTCAGAGTGTTTTGCCTATGTTCTCCTCTAGGAGTTTTATAGTTTCTGGTCTTATGTTTAGATCTTTAATCCATTTTGAGTTTATTTTTGTGTATGGTGTTAGAAAGTGTTCTAGTTTCATTCTTTTACAAGTGGTTGACCAGTTTTCCCAGCACCATTTGTTAAAGAGATTGTCTTTAATCCATTGTATATTCTTGCCTCCTTTGTCAAAGATAAGGTGTCCATATGTGCGTGGATTTATCTCTGGGCTTTCTATTTTGTTCCATTGATCTATATTTCTGTCTTTGTGCCAGTACCATACTGTCTTGATAACTGTGGCTTTGTAGTAGAGCCTGAAGTCAGGTAGGTTGATTCCTCCAGTTCCATTCTTCTTTCTCAAGATCGCTTTGGCTATTCGAGGTTTTTTGTATTTCCATACAAATTGTGAAATTATTTGTTCTAGCTCTGTGAAGAATACTGTTGGTAGCTTGATAGGGATTGCATTGAATCTATAGATTGCTTTGGGTAGTATACTCATTTTCACTATATTGATTCTTCCAATCCATGAATATGGTATATTTCTCCATCTATTAGTGTCCTCTTTGATTTCTTTCACCAGTGTTTTATAGTTTTCTATATATAGGTCTTTAGTTTCTTTAGGTAGATATATTCCTAAGTATTTTATTCTTTCCATTGCAATGGTGAATGGAATTGTTTCCTTAATTTCTCTTTCTGTTTTCTCATTATTAGTGTATAGGAATGCAAGGGATTTCTGTGTGTTGATTTTATATCCTGCAACTTTACTATAGTCATTGATTAGTTCTAGTAATTTTCTGGTGGAGTCGTTAGGATTTTCTATGTAGAGGATCATGTCATCTGCAAATAGTGAGAGTTTTACTTCTTCTTTTCCAATTTGGATTCCTTTTATTTATTTTTTTTTTTTTCTGCTCTGATTGCTGTGGCCAAAACTTCCAAAACTATGTTGAATAGTAATGGTGAAAGTGGGCACCCTTGTTCCTGACTTTAGAGGAAATGCTTTCAATTTTTCACCATTGAGGATAATGTTTGCTGTGGGTTTGTCATATATAGCTTTTACTATGTTGAGGTATGTTCCTTCTATTCCTGCTTTCTGGAGAGTTTTTTATCATAAATGGGTGTTGAATTTTGTCAAAGGCTCTCTCTGCATCTATTGAGATAATCATATGGTTTTTATTTTTCAATTTGTTAATGTGGTGTATTACATTGATTGATTTGCGGATATTGAAGAATCCTTGCATCCCTGGGATAAAGCCCACTTGGTCATGGTGTATGATCTTTTTAATGTGTTGTTGGATTCTGGTTGCTAGAATTTTGTTAAGGATTTTTGCATCTATATTCATCAGTGATATTGGCCTGTAGTTTTCTTTTTTTGTGGGATCTTTGTCAGGTTTTCGTATTAGGTTGATGGTGGCCTCATGGAATGAGTTTGGAAGTTTACCTTCCTCTGCAATTTTCTGGAAGAGTTTGAGCAGGATAGGTGTTAGGTCTTCTCTAAATTTTTGGTAGAATTCAGCTGTGAAGCCATCTGGACCTGGACTTTTGTTTGCTGGAAGATTTTTGATTACAGTTTCAATTTCCGTGCTTGTGATGGGTCTGTTAAGATTTTCTATTTCTTCCTGGTTGAGTTTTGGAAAGTTGTACTTTTCTAAGAATTTGTTCATTTCTTCCACGTTGTCCATTTTATTGGCATATAATTGTTGATAGTAGTCTCTTATGATCCTTTGTATTTCTGTGTTGTCTGTTGTGATCTCTCCATTTTCATTTCTAGTTTTATTGATTTGATTTTTCTCCCTTTGTTTCTTGATGAGTCTGGCTAATGGTTTGTCATTTTTATTTATCCTTTCAAAGAACCAGCTTTTGGTTTTGTTGATTTTTGCTATGGTCTCTTTTGTTTCTTTTGCATTTATTTCTGCTCTAATTTTTAAGATTTCTTTCCTTCTACTAACCCTGGGGTTCTTCATTTCTTCCTTTTCTAGTTGCTTTAGGTGTAGAGTTAGGTTATTTATTTGACTTTTTTCTTGTTTCTTGAGGTGTGCCTGTATTGCTATGAACTTTCCCCTTAGGACTGCTTTTACCGTGTCCCACAGGTTTTGGGTTGTTGTGTTTTCATTTTCATTCGTTTCTATGCAAATTTTGATTTCTTTTTTGATTTCTTCTGTGATTTGTTGGTTATTCAGCAGCGTGTTGTTCAGCCTCCATATGTTGGAATTTTTAATCATTTTTCTCCTGTAATTGAGATCTAATCTTACTGCATTGTGGTCAGAAAAGATGCTTGGAATGATTTCTATTTTTTTGAATTTACCTAGGCTAGCTTTATGGCCCAGTATGTGATCTATCCTGGAGAAGGTTCCATGTGCGCTTGAGAAAAAGGTGAAATTCATTGTTTTGTAGTGAAATGTCCTATAGATATCAATTAGGTCTAACTGGTCTATTGTATCATTTAAAGTTTGTGTTTCCTTGTTAATTTTCTGTTTAGTTGATCTATCCATAGGTGTGAGTGGGGTATTAAAGTCTCCCACTATTATTGTGTTATTGTTAATTTCTCCTTTCATACTTGTTAGCATTTGTCTTATGTACTGTGGTGCTCCCATGTTGGGTGCATAAATATTTATAATTGTTATATCTTCTTCTTGGATTGATCCTTTGATCATTATGTAATGACCTTCTTTGTCTCTCTTCACAGCCTTTGTTTTAAAGTCTATTTTATCTGATATGAGTATTGCTACTCCTGCTTTCTTTTGGTCCCTATTTGCATGGAAAATCTTTTTCCAGCCCTTCACTTTCAGTCTGTATGTGTCCCCTGTTTTGAGGTGGGTCTCTTGTAGACAACATATGTAGGGGTCTTGTTTTTGTATCCATTCAGCCAGTCTTTGTCTTTTGGTTGGGGCATTCAACCCATTTACGTTTAAGGTAATTACTGATAAGTATGATCCCATTGCCATTTACTTTATTGTTTTGGGTTTGAACTTATACACCCTTTTTGTGTTTCCTGTCTAGAGAATATCCTTTAGTATTTTTTGGAGAGCTGGTTTGGTGGTGCAGAATTCTCTCAGCTTTTGCTTGACTGAAAACTTTTGATTTCTCCTTCATACTTGAATGAAATCCTTGCTGGGTACAATAATCTGGGCTGTAGGTTATTTTCTTTCATCATTTTAAGTATGTCTTGCCATTCCCTCCTGGCTTGAAGAGTTTCTATTGAAAGATCAGCTGTTATCCTTATGGGAATTCCCTTGTGTGTTATTTGTTGTTTTTCCCTTGCTGCTTGTAATATTTGTTCTTTGTGTTTGATCTTTGTTAATTTGATTAATATGTGTCTTGGGGTGTTTCGCCTTGGGTTTATCCTGTTTGGGACTCTCTGGGTGTCTTGGACTTGGGTGATTATTTCCTTCCCCATTTTGGGGAAGTTTTCAACTATTATCTCCTCAAGTATTTTCTCATGGTCTTTCTTTTTGTCTTCTTCTTCTGGGACCCCTATGATTCGATTGTTGTAGCGTTTAATATTGTCCTGGAGGTCTCTGAGATTGTCCTCATTTCTTTTAATTCGTTTTTCTTTTATCCTCTCTGATTCATTTATTTCTACCATTCTATCTTCTAATTCACTAATCCTATCTTCTGCCTCTGTTATTCTACTATTTGTTGCCTCCAGAGTGTTTTTAATCTAATTTATTGCATTATTCATTTTATATTGACTCTCTTTTATTTCTTCTAAGTCCTTGTTAAACCTTTCTTGCATCTTCTCAATCTTAGTCTCCAAGCTATTTATCTGTGATTCCATTTTGATTTCAAGATTTTGGATCAATTTCACTATCATTATTCGGAATTCTTTATCAGGTAGATTCCCTATCTCTTCCTCTTTTGTTTGGTTTGGTGGGCATTTATCCTGTTCCTTTATCTGCTGGGTATTCCTCTGTCTCTTCATCTTGTTTAAATTGCTGAGTTTGGGGTGTCCTTTCTATATTCTGGCAGTTTGTGGAGTTCTCTTTATTGTGGCTTTTCCTCGCTGTGTGTGGGTTTGTACAGGTGGCTTGTCAAGGTTTCCTGGTTAGGGAAGCTTGTGTCGGTGTTCTGGTGAGTGTCCAGTAATGAGTTATGAGATGTCTATGGTTTTGGGGTGACTTTGGGCAGCTTGTATCTTGAAGCTCAGGGCTGTGCTCCTTTGTTGCTGGAGAATTTGCTTGGTATGTCTTGCCCTGGAACTTGTTAGCCCTTGTGTGGTGCTTGGTTTCAGTGTCGGTTTGGAGGCGTTTGATGAGCTCCTGTCAATTAATGTTCCTTGGAGTCAGGAGTTCCCTGGAGTCAGGGTTTGGACTTAAGCCTCCTGCTTCCAGTTATCAGTCTTATTTTTACAGTAGTTTCAAAACTTCTCCTTCTATACAGCACCATTGATAAAACATCTACGTTAAAGATGAAAAGTTTCTCTACTGTGAGGGTCACTCAGAGAGGTTCACAGCATTACATGGAGAAGAGAAGAGGGAGGAGGGAGTTAGAGGTGACCCAATTGAGATGAGGTGGAATCAATAGTGGAGAGAGTGGGGTAGCCAGTAGTCACTTCCTTATGTGCACTCCACAACTGGACCACTCAGAGATGTTCACAGAGTTATACAGAGAAGAGAAGAAGGAGGAAGGAGACAGAGGTGGCCAGAGGGATAAAAGGGGGGAATGAAAAGGAGGGAGACAGATCCAGCCAGTAATCAGTTCCCTAAGTGTTCTCCACCATCTGGAACACACATAAACTCACAGAGTTGGGTAGAGTAGAGAGGGGTTAGGGAGGAGACACAGGCGACCTGGTGGAGAAAAAGGAGAGTCCAAAGGGAGAGAGAGCAGTCAAGCCAGTAATCTCGCTCCATAGTGAAAAATGGGTCCTGAACATTGGGTTCTTAAAGGTACAAAATTGGTAACAAATACATAAAAGCAAAAATTAAAAATCTAGAGTAGAGTTTGGAATTTCAAAAATACGATGCTAAAGAAAAGAAGAAGGAAAAGAAAGAGAGAAAAAACGAACAAAGAAAAACAAACAAGGTCGTGAAAATTATAAAGAAAATACAGGTACAAAATTGATAACTAATACCAAAAAGCAAAAATTAAAAATCTAGAGTAGAGTTTGGAATTTCAAAAATACAATGTTACAAAAAAGGAAGAAGAAACATAAAGAGAGAAAACAAGCAAACAAAAACAATGTCGCAAAAATTATAAAGAAAATACAGGTACAAATTTGATATCAAATACCAAAAAGCATAAATTAAAAATCTAGAGTAGAGTTTGGAATTTCAGATATACAATGTTATATAAAAGAAGAAGAGAATGAAACAGAAAAAAAAAAGTCACAGAAATTATAAAAAAAAAAACTGTAGGTACAAAATTGATAACATATACCAAAAAGCTAAAATTAAAAAGCTAGAGTAGAGTTTGGAATTTCAAAAATATAATGTTAAAGAAAAGAAGAAAAAAAAAAAAACAAGGTCAAAAAATTATAAAATATATATATATGAAGTTTGCTGAAGAAGAAAAAAATAAGGTCTTTTTTTTTTTTTTTTGCAAAGTAATAGGTTATAAAAGTGAAAATTAAAGGAACAATAGAGGACTTAAAAATTTTTTTTTAATTAAAAAAAAAGAAAGAAAGAAAGAAAGAATGATCGTAAAAATAGTAAAAATATATCTAGGACTTTCTCTGGTTTTGTTGTATGGTGGGTTCAGTTCATTTTTGGCTAGTTCCTTGGTCCGACTTCTATTTCTCAAGATCTATAGGCCCCTTCCTATGTTGTCCGTAGTAACCACGGGGTTTTAATCTATTGCCTGTAGCTTCCAAGGCGTTTCCCTCTGTTATAACTTCTTCTGTTTGCTGGTCTCTTCAGTGTCTGGCTTCCGCCCTGACACAAAGGGGACGGTGGGGGAAACTCTTTTTTTTTTTTTTTTTTTTAGGCTCACTTGTTCAGTCGCGCTGTGGGGAGGGAGGTAGGGATGCTGCAAACAAATAACACTGGCGTGCGCTCGCAGTGCCTCAGCCACACTGGGTCTGCCCCCACTCACGGCGCGTGTAGCCTCCCTGCCCACACTGCTCGGGCTCTAGGTTGTTCCGCCGAGAACAATCCGAGGCCGGCCCTGGGCTGCATGTACCTCCCAGGTCCAAGCTGCTCAGGTTCAGGCACTCGGGTAGTCCTCAGAGGCACAGACTCTGTTGGGCCTGCATTTTGTGCTCTTCCCAGGTCCGAGCAGCTCAGGTGATGAGGTGTTTGGCGAACGCCAATGCTGCGACTTATCGCCTCCCCGCCACTCAGTTATCTGTGTGTAAAACCGGCGCACCTTCTCAGGCAGATGTTGACCGTCCAGACCCCCAAGAAGTTTTAGTTAGCAAAGAAGCCTGCTTACAGTTTTATAGATAATGTCTCTCTGGGGTTGCGATTGTCCCCTTCCGGCTCTGGCTGCCTGTTACAGGAGGGGGAAGGTCTGCAGCCGGCTATCTCTGTTCAGTCCTTTGTTCCATGCGCGGGCCTGGCGGTGTCTTAGGTTGGGGCTGGCTTTTCGCGTGGTAGATATCCCACAGTCTGGTTTGCTAGCCCAAATTATTTCGCTCAGATAGTGCTCAGGGTATTCAGGCCAGATTCTTACTCTGAGCGATGCAGCCCGTGCCGCGCCTCCCTGCCCAGCCCCCACTCGCTAATGGCATGTGCAGGCGTCTGCGCTGCTTCTTGCTGTGGGAGTTACCATAGGGCTCGCAATCTGCGAGTTTTAATTGTTTATTTTTTCTCCCTGTTATGTTGCCCTCTGTGCTTCCAAAGCTCGGCACATATTCGGCAGTGAGAAGGTTTCCTGGTGTTTGGAAACTTCTCTCTTTTTAAGACTCCCTTCCCGGGACGGAACTCCGTCCCTCCCTCTTTTGTCTCTTTTTTTTTGTCTTTTATATTTTTTCCTACCTCCTTTCGAAGAGTTGGGTTGCTTTTCTGGGTGCCTGATGTCCTCTGCCGGCATTCAGAAGTTGTTTTGTGGAATTTACTCGACGTTTAAATGCTCTTTTGATGAATTTGTGGGGGAGAAAGTGTTCTCTCCATCCTACTCCTCCGCCATCTTGGCTCCTCCCCCCTGTGAACAACTTCTTTCACAATTAAGTTACCTAATTGTGACCTAATGCCTGCACTCAGATCCAGCCCATATGATGTTCCCATCCCCAGTGACTTGAATACTGGCTCAGAGAAAACTGCCCAAAATTCTAGCCCCAGAAATTTCAGGATGACTTTCTAAACTTCTCTGGCTCTTAGGCCTCTGACCTCTCGAATCCCATGATCTTCTTTCACTCTCAGTTAGTTCAGCTATGCACTCACGTTTGAATGTCTACCACTGTGCAGTTTCTTTGGGCCTTTGTAGTTTCTAGGCCCCCAGATAAGAATTAACATTCCTAACCAATATATATTCTCGTGATTCAGCCATTCCAAACTGACCCTGCAATCCTTCTGGATATCTCTTCAGAAACTTGCTCATGGAAATGCAATTTGACAATGACAGTCAAATTCTCTCTTCTTATCCCCTTTTATACCACTGCTGGAAAAAGCTTTCCCACCATTGCCTGTGAGGTGTTGTTTCCAATTGTCAAGCCAGTTTCATGAACAGTCACTGGGTTTGTTCTTTGTTTCTCTTAGGATTTTTGCGTCTGGCTGGAGGGGATGGACCCTGCTCAGGGCGAGTAGAAGTGTATTCTGGAGAAGCCTGGATCCCAGTGTCTGATGGGAACTTCACACTCCCCACTGCCCAGGTCATCTGTGCAGAGCTGGGGTGTGGCAAGGCTGTGTCTGTCCTGGGACATGTGCCATTCAGAGAGTCCAGTGCCCGGGTCTGGGCTGAAGAGTTCAGGTGTGAGGGGGAGGAGCCTGAGCTCCGGGTCTGCCCCAGAGTGCCCTGTCCAGGGGGCACTTGCTACCACAGTGGAGCTGTTCAGGTTGTGTGTTCAGGTGAGATGCACGTCAGGATTTAGCCTCTGTGTACACTCACTTCAAGCTAAAAAAGAAATATGATTTTTCTGAAATCCTGTCTGTTTCTATCAGTGTACACAGATGTCCGGCTCGTGACAAACGGCTCCTCTCAGTGTGAGGGGCAGGTGGAGATGAATATTTTTGGACAATGGAGAGCGCTCTGTGCCTCCCACTGGAGTCTGGCCAATGCCAATGTTGTCTGTCGTCAGCTTGGCTGTGGAGTCGCCATCTCCACCCCAAACAGAGCAGAAGGAAGTGATCAACTCTGGAAAGCCCGATTTCACTGCTCAGGGACTGAGTCCTTCCTGTGGAAATGCCCTGTGACTACCCTGGGTGTTCCTGACTGTTCCCATGGCAACACGGCCTCTGTGATGTGCTCAGGTAAGAGAGGGAAGGTCTACTATACTTAGGATGCTCCTGGAGTGAAATTTCCCCAGAGCAGAGAGTAAGGGAAAACAGGCTTAAAAAGAAAGATATTCTGTAGTGAAATGTTTAATCTTGTTACTGAACTCGAGTTTCAGCTACTCATTACTCAAGAATCCAACAGTGAGAGACAAGTGTGGGGCAAAATTAAAGACAGCTTTATTGAGGAAACCAGCTGTTCTGAGGAGACAGAGGACTAGTGTACCAAAGAACCAGCTCCTCCTTGCTAATCAGGAGTGCACAGGTGGAAGTAGGGGACAGGTTACCTGCAGAGTAGCACAGCTAGCTCTGACAATCATCTTGAAATAGGTCTGGTCAGTGTCACCTTTATTGTTTGAATTACAGTTAATCATCAGTTCTAGTGTTGGTTTGTTCCCATTTCCTTGAGGCCGATCTTGGAATTGTGTAAGATGAAGATTATGAACTTCCCTGTTGGCTCAGATGGTAAAGAACCTGCCTGCAATGCAAGAGTCTCGGGTTTGATCCCTGGGTTGGGAAGATCCCCTGAAGAAGGAACTGGCTCCCCACTAGTCTGGTCATCATGTAATTTATTTCTACCACCTGTTTGGGATTTCAGTATCTGCAAAATAGCTCAAAAGATATGGCTTAGAATGTTATCTATAGCCCATAAGAAGGAACTAAAGGTCCTTGACTTTGTTTAGGGCTAAACTATTATTATTTTGTCCTATTTGACTGTTTTCCTTTGTTTCTGATTTTTTTTTTCATTTCTGTGATTAAATTTATTCTTTGGCTAGGTTTTTCTACAAACAGAGGCAGGTGGAGGACATGAGGGTGGTCTGCCCTGAGAAGGCTCTTTAAGGTCCTGCTCCATAGCATTCTCATTGTTCACTCATTTTTTCAGGGGAAAGAAGTGCTAAGAAATGCTAAGAAGTGCTATGTCAGGGAAAGAAACACCTCGATGAATAATATTTTTTATGAAACCTTATTATTTAAGGATAATAATAGAGAACAAAGTACAAACAGTAAGTGTATACCTAGATCATGTTCTCCAACCCAGATCCACAAAGAGAACATTCACAGCACCACAGAATCACTATTGCCTCCCAATAGCTGTGTCCTCCTCCTCTCCAGGGAAGACTGCTTACCTAAGACTTGTACTGCCATAGAATATTTTCTCAGTTTTTGAACTTTATGTAAATTCATACAATATGTTTTCTTTTGTGTCTAATTTCTTTGACTCCAAACTGTGTTAGAGATTCACTCATGATGTTGTTTATGGCAGCATTTCATTCATTTTTATTATTATAGAGTATTCCTTTGAAAGATCACATGACCATGCATTGAACCATTCAACTAATGGCAGAGGTTTGAGTTTATTCCCAGATCTTGACTATTACAAATACAATGGTGCAAATTACCATGATGATGACTTTTGGCAAAAGTATTTATGATTTTTGTGTGTTTAATTCTTGGTCTTATATTTTTATTTTCTTAACAGTATGCTGTACTTCAGTGAACCAAGTTACTCATCTTATGTTTGACTTATCAACTTTTTTTCTATACATGTAGTGCTCTTTCAGTCAGTCAGTTCAGTTCAATCGCTCAGTCATGTCTGACTCTCTGCAACCCCATGGACTGCAGCATGCCAAGCTTTCCTGTCCTTCACCATCTCCTGGAGCTTGCTCAAGCTCATATCCATTGAGTCGGTGAAACCATCCAGTCATCTGATTCTCTGTTGTCCCCTTCTCCTCCTGCCTTCAATCTTTCTCAGCTTCAGGGTCTTTTCCAATGAGTCAGTTCTTCCCATTATGTGGCCAAAGCATTGGAGCTTCAGCTTCAGCATCAGTTTTTCCAATGAATATTCAGGACTGATTTCCTTTAGGATTGACTGATTGGACCTCCTTGCCATGCAAGGGGCTGTCAAGAGTCTTCTGCAACACCACAGTTCAAAAGCATCAATTATTCAGTATTCAGCTTTCTTTATGGTCCAACTCTCACAGCCATACATGATAACCGGAAAAATCATAGCTTTGACTGGATGGGCCTTTGTCAGTAATGTCTCTGCTTTTTAATATGTTGACTAGGTTGGTCATAGCTTTTCTTCCAAGCAGCAAGCATCTTTTAATTTCATGGCTGTAGACATAATCTGCAGTGATTTTGGAGCCCAAGAAAATAAAGTCTGTCCCTGTTTCCCCATCTTTTTGCCCTAAAATGATGGGACCAGATGGCATGATATTAGTTTTTTGAATGTTGAGTTTTAAGCCAACATTTTCACTCTCCTCTTTCAGTTTCATGATGTATGGCAAAACCAATACAATATTGTAAAGTAAAGAAAAAAATAAAAAAATTTAAAAATAAATTTAAAAAAGAGGCTCTTTAATTTCTCCTCAGTTTCTGCCATAAAGGTGGTGTCATCTGCATATCTGAGGTTATTGATATTTCTCCCAGAAATCTTGACTCCAGTTTGTGCTTCATCCAGCCCAGCATTTTGCATGATGTACTCTGCATATAAATTAAACAAGCAGAGTGACAATATACAGCCTTGACGTACTTCTGTCTCAGTTTTGAGCTAGTCCATTGAACCAGTCCCTAGAACTCCTTATATTCTTCTTAAATGAACTTTGTCTACTCCAAAATTACAAAAATGTTCTCTGAGAGTATCTCACAGAAGTGTAATTACTTTTTTTTTTGCATATAATTGTACATTGCTTCTAGGATTGACATCTGTGTAGGATAAGGGTCAAGTATCCTGTTTTCATATGGGTATCTATTTGACTCAAAATCTTTTTCTGAAAAGACTATTCCCCACTGCAGTGCCACCTTTGTGATAAGCGAAAGGGCACATACATCTGAATACATTGTTTATACTCTCTATTCTGTTCCACTGTATCCTTTGTCTCTCCTTGTACCTGTACCACATTTTCTTAATTATTGTAATTTTATAGTAAGTCTTGAACCTTCCCTGGTGTCTCAGAGTAAAGAATCTGCCTGCAAGGCAGGAGACCTGGGTTTGATCCCTGGGTTGGGAAGATCTCCTGGAGAAGGGCATGAGAATCCACTCCAGTATTCTTGCCTGGAGAATCCCCATGGACAGAGGAGCCTGGTGGGCTATAGTCTATTGGGTCACAAATAGTTGGACATGACTGATTGACTAAGCACACAAAGTAAGTCTGGGTAACTTAAATTTAAAGAAGTTATGTTGTTGCTTTTCTTGCCAACTGCTTTGGTCAGTCTTGGTTTTTGTATTTTGTATACATTTTTGAGCTGAAGCTCCAATACTTTGGCCACCTGATGCGAAGAGCTGACTCACTAGAAAAGACCCTGATGATAGGAAAGACTGAAGGCAGAAGGAAAAGGGGATGACAGAGGATGAGATGGTTGGATGGCATCACTGACTCAGAGGACATTAGTTTGAGCAAGCTCCAGGAGTTGGTGATGGACAGGGAAGCCTGGTGTGCTGCAGTCCTTGGGGTCACAAAGAGTCAGACACGACTAAGTGACTGAACAACAGCAACATACATTTTGAATCAGCTTGTCATGTTTCAAACAAACAAAAGCACAAGAGAATTTGATTGAGGTCAGATTTAATCTGTATATAAATTTGAGAATGACTGACTTTGACAACATTGAGTTTCCCAATTCACTGACAAAATATATCCCTTCATTCAGTTAGGTCTTGAATTTCTCTCCAATGTTTTGCACATCTTTAACTAGGTTTTCTCCTAGGCATTTTATGGGTTTGATGTTATTAGTATTTCTTTTAGTGAAGGTTTTCTAGGAATGAATTCTCTCTGAACTTTACCTGGATTCCCCAAATGTTAGATTAGTATTTTGTTTTAATCCTTCTTTCTTTCTTTTCTCTCTCTTGCTCTAGCTTTACCTTTCTCTCCTTATTTGTTCCCCTCCTGCCCTGTTTTTCCCTGAGTATGTAAAATTTTTCTGGATTAGGTTGCAGACATGATGCTCCTTTATCCCTCCCTCCTAACAACAACAAAAATACTTCTGGGAATTTCCTTACATAACCACAGTTCAGTCAGACCTTTAGAGATGTCAGTCCCAGATGACATCTAAATGCAACCACATGAGAAACCCCAAAGATGAAACTGCCAAGTTGAGTCTTTCCCAAATTACTGACCCGGGAAATTATGAGCAAAATTAAAAAAACAAATTCCTTCAACTACTAAGTTTGGGGGGAAATTTTGTTATATAGCATTATTAACCAGGCACTTACCATAGGACCAGCATTTCTGAATAGAGGAATATTTATCCTCTGATTTTCTATTTTACTATTTCTACTTTATGTTGATCTAATGTGCTGATACACTCATTCTCTAGTTCTTAATTTCAGCTGTTAACTTTTTCAGCTGTAGAATTTTCATTTGTTTTTGTTATCATTTCTCTGCAAAGATACATATTGTGTTAATTAATTCTTTGTGCACTTTAATCATGGCTATTTAAATTTTCTGTCAGAGTAAAGAACTCTTAGAGGAAAACATAGGCAGAACATTCTTTGACATAAGTTGCAACAAGATCTTTTTTGATCAACCTCCTAAAGAAAATAAAAACAACAACAAAAAAATAGGACCTAATTAAACTTAAAAGCTTTTACATATCAAAGGAAACCATAAACAGAACAAAAAGACAACTCTCAGAATGGGAGAAAATATTTGCAAATGAAGTAATTAACAAGGGATTAATCTTCAAAATACACAAACAACTCAATATCAACAAACCAAACAATCCAGTGAAAAGATGGGAAAAAGGCCTAAATAGACATTTTTTCCAGACATACAGATGGCTAACAAATACAACATCACTAACTATTAGAGAGATGCAAGTCAAAACTACAGGCAGGTAATACTTCACACCAGTTAGAATGTCTATCATTAAAAAAAATCCACAAATAAATGCTGGAGAGGATGTGCAGAAAAGGGAATCCTCCTACATATGAATATGTAAATTGGTAGAACTACTGTGGGTTGCCATGCCCTCCTGCAGGGGACATTCCAACCCAAGGATCAAAGCCAGGTCTCCCGCATTGCAGGCGGATTCTTTACTGTCTGAGCCACCAGACTCAGAAGCCCTACACTATTGATACTAAGTACAAAATAGATATTGCTTGGAGAATCCCATAGACATGGAGCCCGATGGGCTACAATCCAGAGTCAGACACTACTGAAGTGTCTTAGCATGCATGCACACATAAATAGATATATAATAACTTTTTTTATAGCACAGGGAACTCTACTCAGTGTTCTGTGGTGACCTAAATAGGAAGTAAATCCAAGAAAGAGGGGATATGTCTTTAAATATATAAATAGATAGATAGATAGAGTTGTTGTTGTTTAGTCACTGAGTTGTGTCTGACTCTTCTGTGACCTCATGGACTGCCATGCTCCTTTGTCCATAGGATTTCTCAGGCAAGAATACTGGAGTGGATTGCCATTTTTTTCTCCAAAGGCTCTTCCCAACCCGGGGATAGAACTCCAGTCTCCTTTTTGACAGGCAGGTTCTTCACCACTGAGTCACCTGGGAAGCCCATATGTATATGTATAACTTACTAAATTTGCTGTACAGCAGAAGCTACCATAGCATTGTAAAGCAATTATACTCAAAAATTAATAAATGAAATAAAATAAATTCTTTGTCAGGTAACTTTAAGAGCCAAATACCCTGGGAAATTTTTTAATGTTTCTTTTTGCTCTGGTTTTCCATGAGATGTCTTTTATATAAGTATTTTTTAAATCACAAACATTGTAGATAAATAATTGTACAACTCCTTCAGAAAGGCTTTTGTTTTGCTTCTTCTATTTAGGGGTAGATTAAGCTCAACATTCAGAAAACTAAGATCATGGCATCTGGTCCCATCACTTCATGGGAAATAGATGGGGAAACAGGGGAAAGAGTGTCAGACTTTATTTTGGGGGGCTCCAAAACACGGCAGATGGTGATTGCAGCCATGAAATTAAAAGATGCTTACTCCTTGGAAAGAGGGTTATGACCAACCTAGATAGCATATTCAAAAGCAGAGACATTACTTTGCCAACAAAGGTTCATCTAGTCAAGGCTATGGTTTTTCCAGTAGTCATGTATCGGTGTGAAGAAAGCTGAGCGCTAAAGAATTGATGCTTTTGAACTGTGGTGTTGGAGAAGACTCTTGAGAGTCCCTTGGACTGCAAGGAGATCCAAGAAGTCCATTCTAAAGGAGATCAGTCCTGGGTGTTCTTTGGAAGGAATGATGCTAAAGCTGAAACTCCAGTACTTTGGCCACCTCTTGCGAAGAGTTGACTTATTGGAGAAGACTCTGATGCTGGGAGGAATTGGGGGCAAGAGGAGAAGGGGATGACAGAGGATTAGATGGCTGGATGGCATCACAGACTCGATGGACGTGAGTTTGAGTGAACTCTGGGAGTTGGTGAGGACAGGGAGGCCTGGCGTGCTGCAATTCATGGGGTCGCAAAGAGTTGGACATGACTGAGCGACTGAACTGAACTGAATTGAAGGATAGAACAACTTGTTTAACTCATTCTTAGGGCAAAGCTTGGCTTAAAACAGGAATCGTGCCATTGTCAGGACCAGGGCTCTTCATGGAGAAAGGGAACACGAAGATTATGGTAACTTTACCAGTATGTTCCAGCTTTCATCTCAGCTCCATCACTAGGTCATTATTTATTTTTTTTCTTTTGAACTTTTTACTTTGTCTTGGGGTATAGCCGATTAACAACGTTGTTATGGTTTCAGGTGAACAGCCAGGGACTCGGCCACACACATACATGTATCCATTTTCCCCCAAACTTCCCTCCCCTCCTAAAAATTATTTAGTTTAACTGACTTTCCTGTTCTTTAACCCTCTCAACCCTCTAATCATGGCTGTTTCTTCAGGAAACCAGACCCTGGTGCTGCCCCAGTGCGATGACTTTGTGTCTGAACCAGCAGGATTTGCGGCCTCAGAGGACAGCGCCCCCTACTGCTCAGGTGAGTGTCACACAGGACAGAAGACCCTTCTCATTCCCTAGGTCAATGCCCCATTGTCCCATTTCTGTCTCCTCAGACAGCAGGCAGCTCCGCTTGGTGGACGGGGGCGGTCACTGCGCCGGGAGAGTGGAGATCCTTGACCAGGGCTCCTGGGGCACCATCTGTGATGACGGCTGGGACCTGGACGATGCCCACGTGGTGTGCAGGCAGCTGGGCTGTGGAGAAGCCCTCAATGCCACGGGGTCTGCTCACTTTGGGGCAGGATCAGGGCCCATCTGGCTGGATGACCTGAACTGTGCTGGAAATGAGTCCCAGGTGTGGACGTGCCCTTCCCAGGGCTGGGGGCGGCACGACTGCAGACACAAGGAGGATGCTGGGGTCATCTGCTCAGGTCTGTGCTGCACACTGTCCACAGTTTGGGGGAGAGGTGGGGCCCAGGAGGACGGGGGTCTGAGCCTTGAGGGAGAGATGCTGAAAGGACCAGAGAAGGAGGCTTCCTCCCATGAAGCCTGTGTTTCCAACAGAGGTGAAGACGAGGTGCTTTCACTGCCTCCTGCAGCAGCTGAGATTCTGGTCCTTTCTTCTCAGTAGTGTTTCCTGGCAGAGTCTTTTGTCACAGTTTTTCTTGAAATCAGGGCTCACCCTTCTGGTACATATAGTAGAGACGTCTTAAAGCCACTGTGCTAGTTTTTGCTTGTTCTATAACAAATTGCTACATTGTTAATGGTTTAAAACAACATATTTATTTCCTTACACTTCTGTAGCATAGATGTCCAGCAGGGATCTCACTGGAATGTGATAAAAGTTTCAGCAGGGCCACATCACTTCTGAGCCTCTGGGAAAGAATCTGTTTCCTGTCTTTTCAAGCTTCTAGAAAGCACCTGCCTTCCTTCACTCATAACCCCATTCTGTTCATCATCAGACCAGCAATGCTCCACCTCTCTAACCATTATCCATATTCACATCTCCCTCTAACCAGAACGAGGAAAAGGATTCCACTTTAAAGGACAGTGAGTCTAAGAATGTGATTAGACCGTGCTCAGGTGGTTAATCTGCCATATTTCAGGTTACTCTTAGCATCCAAAGGACCATACCGTAATCACATATGTAAAGTCCCTTTTGCCAGATAAGGAAACATAGATACGGGTTCCATGTAGACATCTGTGGGTCCATTACTCTATCTGCCTCCACACTGTCCACATCACATCCCTTTCATACACTCTTTTAGATGTTTTGTCAGGAAGCAGGAGTCAGCTCCCTCTCCCTGCAGGTGTCCAGGTTGGTCTTCCTCTCAGTTCATATCCACTACATCATGGTGGTAGAAATATTTAGAAAGACAGACACAAATGGACAAAGTCAGGTGAAAAGGAAACAAGTTTCACTCTGGTCATATAATGGATTTGCTTCCTCAGCTGGGTCACAGATGAATGTTCACAATTTTGGGGAGAGAGGAAAACCCAGAGCACTGAGTGGGGTGCTCACTGTGTCCTGTCTCCTCTCTTTCGATCTTAGAGTTCCTGGCCCTCAGGATGGTGAGCGAGGACCAGCAGTGTGCTGGGTGGCTGGAAGTTTTCTACAACGGGACCTGGGGCAGTGTCTGCCGCAGCCCCATGGATGAGGTCACCGTGTCCATCATCTGCAGACAGCTTGGCTGTGGGGACGGTGGAAGTCTCAACTCCTCTGTTGGTCTCAGGGAAGGTTCTAGACCACGTTGGGTAGATTTAATTCAGTGTCGGAAAACGGATACCTCTCTCTGGCAGTGTCCTTCTGGCCCATGGAAATACAGTTCCTGCTCTCCAAAGGAGGAAGCCTACATCTCATGTGCAGGTGACTTATGTCTGTTTCTGTGTCTGTCCCAACCCTGTAGGATGTTGTTAGTGAGATTTGATATTTTAAAATCTAAGTGATGGGTTTAAGTTGAGTTTATAAAATGAAGTTTGGATGGAGCTTATTTAATCTACATGTTCCAAACTGCCTTATGATCCAGCAATCCCACTGCTGGGCATACACACTGAGGAAACCAGAAGGGAAAGAGACACGTGTACCCCAATGTTCATCGCAGCACTGTTTATAATAGCCAGGACATGGAAGCAACCTAGATGCCCATCAGCAGATGAATGGATAAGAAAGCTGTGGTACATATACACAATGGAGTATTATTCAGCCATTAAAAAGAATACATTTGAATCAGTTCTAATGAGATGGATAAAACTGGAACCTATTATACAGAGTGAAGTAAGCCAGAAAGAAAAACACCAATACAGTATACTAACACATATATATGGAATTTAGAAAGATGGTAACAATACCCCTGTGTATGAGACAGCAAAAGAGACACCAATGTATAGATCAGTCTTATGGACTCTGTGGGAGAGGGAGAGGGTGGGGAGATTTGGGAGAATAGCATTGAAACATGTATAATATCATGTGTGAAACGAGTCGCCAGTCCAGGTTCGATGCACGGTACTGGATGCTTGGGGCTGGTGCACTGGGACGACCCAGAGGGAGGGTAGGGGAGGGAGGAGGGAGGAGGGTTCAGGATGGGGAACACAGGAACACGGGTATACCTGTGGCAGATTCATTTCGATATTTGGCAAAACTAATACAAAATTGTAAAGTTTAAAAATAAAATAAAAGTTAAAAAAATTTTTTAACTGATATAATTGATACAACATTATATTTTTTGCTGTATACAACATAATGCTTATATATTTGTGTGTATTGATAAATGATCACTACAGTAAGTCTAGTTATATCTCTATATATGGATCCATATATATAGATCCATATATATAGTTAAAAATGTTTCTTACATGATGAGAATGTTTAAGATGTATTTTCTTGCCCTCCTTCAAATAAACAATACAGTATTCACCATGCTGTATGTTATATCTCTTCACCCATTAATTTTATAATTCAAATTTATACCTTTTGATTACCTTTGCCCACACCAAATCCCCCACCTCTGGCAGCCACCAACTACTCAGCATCTCTGAACTTGCTTTTTGTTTTAATATGACACATATAAATGAGATTATATGGTATTTTTCTTTCTCTGTCTGATTTGTTTCACTTAGCATAATGCCCTTGAGGTCCATCCATGTTGTTGAAACTGGCAAGATTTTCTTCTTTTTTTATGGGTGGATATAAGTCTATACTACATTTTATTTATCCATTCATCAGTGAAGACTTACATTGTTTGACTCACAGATATTGCTATAAAATACTAAAAGGTAATACTGTTAAAGTGCTGCAGTCAATACATCAGCAAATTTGGAAGATTCATCAGTGGCCACAGGACTGGAGAAGGTCAGTTTTCGTTTCAATCTCAAAGAAGGGCAATGTCAATGAATGGTCAAACTACCTCACAGTTGTGCTCATTTCACATGCTAGCAAGGTTATGCTCAAAGTCTTTCAAGCTAGGCTTCAGCAGTAAGTGAACTGAGAACTTCCGAGATGTACCAGCTGGATTTAGAAAAGGCAGAGAAACCAGAGATCAAACTGCCAACATTTGTTGGATCATAGAGTAAGCCAGAGAATTCCAGAAAAACATCTGCTTCATTGGCTACATAAAGCCTTTGACCATGTGGATCACAATGAACTGTGGAAAATTCTTAAAGAGATGAGAATACCAGGGCACCTTACCTGCCTCCTGAGAAACCTGTATGCAGATCAAAAAGCAGCAGTTGGAACTGGACATGAAACAACCGACTGGTTCCAAATTGAGAAAAGAGTTCATCAAGGCTGTATATTGTCAGCCTGTTTATTTAACTTGTATGCAGAGAACATCATAGGAAATGCCAGGCTGGATGAATCACAAGCTGGAATCAAGATTGCTGTGAGAAATATCAGCAACCTCAGATACACAGATGATACCACTCTAATGGCAGAAAGCGAAGAGGAACTAAAGAGCCTCTCATTGAGTGTGAAAGAGGAGAGTGAAAAAGCTGGCTTACAGCTCAACATTCTAAAACCTAAGATCATTAGCACTTCATGGCAAATAAAAGGGGAAAAAGTGTAAACAGTGACAGATTTTCTTTTCCTGGACTCCCAAATCACTGCTGATGGTGACTGCAGCCATGAGATTAAAAGAGGCTTGTTCCTCTGTGACAAACCTAGACAGAGTATTAAAAAGCAGAGACATCACTTTGCTGACAAAGGTCCATATGGTCAAAGCTATATTTTTTCCAGTAGTCAAGTCTGGACATGAGAACCGGGCTATAGAAGAAGCTAAAAAGAGTTGATTCTTTTGAATTGTGGTGCTTCAATGCTACAATTGAATTGAGAGTCCTTTGGGCAGCAAGGAGATCAAACCAATCAATCCTAAAGGAAATCAACCCTGAATAGTCATTGGAAGGACTGATGCTGAAGCTGAAGCTCCAATACTTTGGCCACATGATGAGAAGAGCTGACTCATTGGAAAAGACCCTGATGCTGGGAAAGATTGAAGGCAAAAGAAGAAGGGGGCCACAGAGGATGAGATAGTTAGATAGCATCACCAGTTCAGTGGACATGAATTTGAGCAAACTTTGGGAGTTAGTGAAGGACAGAGGAGCCTGGCATGCTGCAGTCCATGGGGTTGCGAAGAGTCAGACACAACCTAGCAACTGAACATATGTTGCTGCAGTGAACAATCGGTTTTCAAGTTAGTGTTTTTGTTTCCTTCAGATAAATACCCCA
Organism: Bos javanicus; assembly: GCF_032452875.1. Classification (NCBI taxonomy): domain Eukaryota; kingdom Metazoa; phylum Chordata; class Mammalia; order Artiodactyla; family Bovidae; genus Bos; species Bos javanicus. Next base: position 102,999,657 of record NC_083872.1, on the reverse strand, counting down.
AAGTGAAATTCCTAAATCATATGGCAGTTCTATTTTTAATTTTTGATGCACCTCAATACTGTTTCCATAGGGGCTGCATCAACTTACATTCCCTCTAACTGTGCAAAAGCTTTCCTGTCTCTTCACATTCTCCTCAACTCCTGTTATTTCTTCTTTTTGATAAAAGCCTTTCTAGAGGATATGAGGTCTTCTCATTGTGGTTTTGATTTGTATTTTCTGATGATTAATAGTGTTGAGCATGTTTTCATGTACCTATTGGCAAGTTGTATGTATAGTTCAAAAAAATGTCTGTTCAGGTTCTCTGCCCATTTAAAAAAAATCAGACTGTTTGTTTTTTGCTACTGAGTTGTATGAGTTCCTTGTGTATTTTGGATAATCATCCTTACTGGAGATATAATATGCAAATATTTTCTCCAATTCCACAGGTTGCTTTTTCACTTTGTTGATGGTTTCCTTAATTGGACAGAAGCTTTTTAGCCTTATGTCGTCACAACTGCTTGCTTTTACTCTTGTTCCCTTTGCTTTTGGTGTCAAATCCAAAAAATCATCACAAAGACTGGTGTTAAGGATTTTATTTTCTATTTTTTTCCTGTAGAAATTTTATGGCTTCAGGACTTGTGATCAAGTCTTTAATCTATTTTGAGTTAAATTTTGTGAATGGTGTAAGATAGTGGTCCAGTTTCATTTTTTGTGTGTGGCTGTCCAGTTTTCCCAATATCATTTACTGAAAAAACTCCTTTTCCCACTGTATATTCTTGGCTTCTTTGTCAAAAATTAATTGACCATAGAAATGCGGGTTTATTTATGGACTCTCTATTTTGTTCCATTGATCTCTGTGCACATTTTTATACCAACGACATACTGTTTTGATTAATATAGCTTTGTAATATAGTTTGAAATCAGGAAGCACGACACCTCTAGCTTTGTTATTCTTTGTCAAGATTGCTTTGGTATTAAGTGTCTTGTGGTTCCATGCAAATTTTAGGATTGTTTCTTCAGTATCTGTGAAAATTTTCATTGGAATTTTGATAAGGACTGCAGTGAATCTGTAGATGCTTTGGGTAGTATGGGCGTATTAATAATATTAGATCTTCCAGTCCATGAGCACAGAATATCTTTCTCTTTATTTGAGTCATCTTCAGTATCTTTCATCAGTATGTTTATATTTTTCAGTGTACAGGTCTTTCACCTCCTTGGTTAAATTTATTCCTAGATATTTTATTCATTTTAATGCAAATGTAAGTAGAATTGTTTTCTCAGATTCTTTTATAGCAGTTTGTTGTTAGTGTAAAGAAATGCATATGATTCATTTTTATATATGGCAAAACCAATACAATATTGTAAAGTTAAATAAAATAAAATTTAAAAAAAAGATAAATGGAAAAAAAGAGAAATGCATATGATTTTTGTATACAGATTTTTCTTCTACAACTTTACTGAGTGTATTAGTTCTCATATTTTTGCTGAAGTCTTTAGTGTTTTCTACATATAATATCATGTAAGGGGGTTTCTTTCCTCATGACTCTGATGGTAAAGAATCTGTCTACAATGCAAGAGACCCGGGTTCAGTCCCTGGGTCAGGAAGATCCCCTGGAGGAGGGAATGGCAACCCACTCCAGTATTCTTGCCTGGAGAATCCCAGTGGACAGAGGAGCCTGGCAGGCTGCAGTCCTTGGGGTTGTAAAGAGTCAGACACGACTGAGCGACTAACACTTTCACTTTTCAATCTGCAAATAGTGTCAGTTTTGCCTCTTCCTTTCAGATTTGGATATCTTGAGTTTCTTTTTATTGCCTGATGGATCTGTATAGGACTACCAAAACTAAGTTGAATAAAAGTGGTGAGAGTAGATATTTTTGCCTTGTGTCTAATTTCAGAGGAAAAGCTTTTAGTTTTTTACAGTCAAGTATGATGTTAGCTGTGTACTTTTCATATGGCCTTAATTATGTTGAGATGCAATCCTTCTATACCTACTTTGTAAAAGAGTTTTTACTGTAAGTGGATGTTGAATTTGTCAAACACTTTTTCTGCATCCTTTGAGGATATGATTTTTACCTTCATTTTGTTTATTTGGTGTATCACATTGATTAATTTGTGAATGTTGAACTATCCTTGTATCTTTGGAACAAATATCACTTGATCATGGTGTATGATTCTTGTAGTGTATTGTCAAATTCAGTTTTCTAATATTTTGTTGATGATTTTTGCACCTGTACTTATCAGAGTATTAGCCCGTAATTTTCTTTTCTCATGGTGTCCTTATCTGGCTTTGGTATCAGACTGATGTTAACTTCATAAAATGAATTTGGAAGTGATCTTTTCTTCTGTTTTTGAAAGAGTTTGAGAAGGCTCCACCACTAAATACTGTTACATTGGGAACTGAGATTTCAGCAGTAAATTTTGAATGAAATAAATAAATGTTGGAGAAGGCGACAAATAGTTAAACCATAGCACCTTATTCTTTCAACATTTCTCTCTCTGTTTCTCTTTCTCCTTCCCTCCCCCTCCACATACACAAACACACATACCCCATTCAGGTACACCTTGAATGGTATGCTGGATGTTGCCAGAAACCCATAGCTAAGAGAATGTGGAATCAGATACTTCAAAAGCAAAGGCTCACTCCCTTCCTTGCCTCTTTTTGCTCATCTCTTTGTCTTTTTCATTTGAAGGCCAAAGAGGCATTAAACTGTGAGACCTTTTATTGATGATGTTTTTCCTACAATTAAACCCTGTGAATTGAGAGGTGGTAAAATCTTTGACCATGAAAATGAGCAAGCCGCTCACAGAGGTCCTGCCATCGTTTTCTCAGAGGTTCTCTGCATAGAATGGGTAGGAGTTTTGATAGGATGATCTGGAAAGAATATATAAACATTGATACTTTATGACAGGTACTATTTACCCTTCTGTTTTTTTGAATTTCTACTTCTCTCAGCTTCAATTCTTTTATATATATTTTCAGTCTTTTGTTTATTATTTCTGCATCTTCTCAATACAAATTGTTCTCAGTAGGCTTTTTTTTTAACTATTGCAAAAATTTCTGGCTTACTTAGTGTGTACATTTATGTGTCCATATGTCTTCTCAGAATTCTACTAAGTCTTTCCTGTATACTTTCTTTTTAAGAGTCTCCTAACCAACACTATGGGCTTTTCTGGTGGCTCAGACAGCAAAGAAACTGCCTGCAGTGTGGGAGACCTGGGTTTGATCCCTGGGTAGGGAGGATCCAGTGGAGAAGTGAATAGCAATCCACTCCAGCATGTTTGTTTGGAAAATCCTATGGACAGAGGAGCCTGGTGGGCTGCATTCCATAGGGTCGCAAAGAGTTGGATAAGACTGAGTGACTAACACACACACACACATAACCAACACTACATTGTGGAACAATTTCTTCCAATTAAAAATAAATTTAGAAAAGAGAGTTTCCTTTTACAACAGTAGTCTTCACTTGCACACTTGTCACACTGAATAATAGGTAAGAGTAGTTTATAATCTATCTAATAATTTTCCATTAAAATTGTGTACATGAGATTTTGAATATAAATTGACTCTGTGCTTCTGGACTGATTATTTTTAATATGAACTATTATCATAGACTGTTACCATTAATTTATATTTGGTTTACTATTTCACTGATTAGTATGAATTTAAACAAAGAAATTTTATTTCACTAAATTTTATTTGTCCATTCATTTCATAAATATTTATCAAGCCCCTATCTAGGTATTTTGAAATGGTTTTCCATAGATATTTGTTGAATGAGTGCATACAATGTGCAGGCACTCTCCTAATAGAAGAAACATGGCACATATAAGATATACAAGGTCCTTCTTCTAATGGAACTTTCATTCAGAGGGGTGTGTGTACATTCGTAGATGTCTGTGTTTATATTTGCTGTGGGGTGTGAAGACTGATAAACAAGTAAATATTTAAAGATATTTCACCTGGTGATCAGATGCAGTGAATGTTTCAGCCCAGGAGATAATGAGCCTGTGTTTTCACATGTCATTTGCACTGAGCCATGGATCTTAGATAATCTTATGTGGGCACAGGAACACCCTCAGCTATTCCTGATCCACTGTTTCCCTGTTGTGTGCAGGAAGAAGACCCAAGAGCTGTCCAACTGCTGCCCCTTGCACAGGTACGTCATCCTACCCCCTCCCCTGTGGCTCCCAAGGGCTCCTTCCTCCCACCAGAGGAGTCACAGGAGGGGCTGCTGCCTTTTCAGACAGAGAGAAGCTCCGGCTCAGGGGAGGAGACAGCAAGTGCTCAGGGCGGGTGGAGGTCTGGCACAGCGGAACCTGGGGCACCGTGTGCGATGACTCCTGGAGCCTGGCAGAGGCCGAGGTGGTGTGTCAGCAGCTGGGCTGTGGCCAGGCCCTAGAAGCCGTGCGGTCTGCAGCATTTGGCCCTGGAAATGGGAGCATCTGGCTGGATGAGGTGCGGTGTGGGGGCCGGGAGTCTTCCCTGTGGGACTGTGCTGCAGAACCCTGGGGGCAGAGCGACTGCAAGCACGAGGAGGATGCTGGTGTGAGGTGCTCTGGTGAGTGAGGGGCTCGGGGTCTGGCCTGGGTGAGCTGGGGCAGTGCAGGGGCACTGGGCTGGGTCGGGCGTGGTGGGGATTTTGTGTTCAGACATCCTGGGTGCTGGGGCTCTGATCTAGGATGAGGGAGCTGGGAGGACTGGACACTGATGTTGTGCAGACTGAGGGGTGATTTCAGGCTCAGGATGGAAAAGGTTTGCCCTGCGTTCTGGTCAATTTTTCTTCCCCACACTACTGTTTTTCTCTTTAGGTGTAAGGACAACATTGCCCACGACTACAGCAGGTACTGTGATCCATCCACAGGCAGGAGAGAATACTCAGATACTGGGGACCTGTTCTGTGGGCTCTCTGACAACTCAGAAGAGGAAAGAGTCTGAGAAGCCGTGGCTGTTGGGGAGGAGCCAGGGCATTATACAGGGGAAATCCCCTGCCTTGATGTCCAGGGTCAAATGTTCTCATGCCCGGGGTAGATGAAAGTCTGGTTTCCATGTTGTAGAATCTAAGGATCTCCCACCTGCCCTTGAGTGTTGCTCCTCATCAGAGAGGTGCAGGTCCCTGGACTGTTTGATGCTCTGTCTCCTGAAGCACAAGGAGAGGGGATGAGCTGCATCCTCAGAGGCCGTCTCGGCAGGGCAGCTCCCTGGCAATACCCATGTCTGCCTCGGGGCCACACTGGCCAGGGTGGAGTTGACTTGTCTCAGGACGAGACTCAAGGGAACCCTGACACTGTCTGAGGCTGAGACGCCATTGTCCGGAGCTCCTGAACATGCTGATACAGAGATTTCTCTGTGTCCAAGACTATCTCCAGCCCTTTTTCCTGTTCTCCTTAGGGACCAGAACAACCTCAAATTCTCTCCCTGGCATCTTCTCCCTGCCTGGGATCCTCTGCCTTATCCTGGGGGCCCTTCTGTTCCTGGTCCTCGTCATCCTGATGACTCAGCTGCTCAGATGGAGAGCAGAGCGCAGAGGTGGGCTGCAGGGGGAACTGGGGATCAGGGAGAGTGTGTGGAGGCAGGAGATGGGGCAGGTATGAAGAGGGGAACCTGGGCCAGGTACTGTTCTGAGTTGCAGACTCCATGTGCTCCGTGCTGAGCTCTAAGGGCTGAGTAGACAGAGGTTCTTAGGACTGGGGTGTGAACTCTCATAAGTCATGGCCTCTCCTGTGAGACCAGACAGAGTTGGCGCTGAGCTGTAATCAGGGTCAGACGAGGGGAGAGGTGCTGACATGATGCATGGGGTAGGAGATGATGCTGAGGTCCTGGCAGCCCCCATGTGAGCACCAGGGAGATTGAAGGTGGGCTGGCTGGATCGGGGTATCTGGGGAAGCTTCTCTGACCTGCTGGGGGATCTCTCAGCCTTATCCAGCTATGAAGATGCTCTTGCTGAAGCTGTGTATGAGGAGCTCGATTACCTTCTGACCCAGAAGGAAGGTCTGGGCAGCCCAGGTGAGTGTCTCTGTCTGTCCTCCTGGGATCTCTGGTTGTCACCACCCACTGGCTGTGCACATCTTCTCAGCATCTGCAGACCCCATGTGTGCCCCAGGCTCACAGAGACGGCTCCTCCAAAGAGGCAGGATGGCCTCTCAGAGCCCCGTGACCTCCCAGCCTCTGTCTACACTGCAGAAGCCAGGCTTGTCCATTCTCAGCCTTAACACAGGTCCCGTGGGTGTGGGGAGGAAAAATTCTGTGTGTTGTGTGATGTTTGTCTCCACATGAGGCTTCCCGTCAGATTTCTCACTGACTAAACTGCCATATTACACCAGGGATGGTGAGGACAACAGTGACTACAGATCCACCTCAGGAAATAGAGGTGGACCTGACTCGGCTGGGTCTGGGGAGGAGAGTTTCCCTCATAGAGAGGAGATTTAAGGGGAATGGTTTTCCTTTGATGGACCAGAGGCATCCCTTGTGTCCAGATGGGGTTCGTCCTTCTCCTTCTCTGGCTGTTCTGTGATGTGTCATGTCGGGACTGGTCTCTCTGTGTCCAGAATCACAACAGGCATACAATGTTTTAAAAAAATAACATCTGTAAAACACAATTTTTCAAAGTACTTTAGCAATGCTCAGTGGTGGAAGAGTTGCTTTGAGATATGTAGTTTCCACCAGAAAATATTAAGATATGTAAAACCATGTTTTGGCTTATGGACACATCAAAATGAAACATGGTCTTAGAGAAAAAAGTCTTTTGAAACAAGGAGTGACTGGTGCCTCTATTCAGAAACTCAGAAACTCTGGGTCAGAAGGTATCTTAGGTATTCCCCAGACCAACCCACTTACTGTGGTTTCATCCACTCCCTTGTCTGCTCTTGGAACCCCCAGATCAGAGGACTGATGTCCCTGATGAAAATTACGATGATGCTCAAGAAGTACCAGTGCCTGGAACTCCTTCTGCCTCTCTGGGGAACGAGGAGGAAGTATCCCCAGAGAAGGAGAATGGGGTGAGGTCCTCTCAGACAGGTGAGTGGGGTCAGTTGATCTCCTGCAATCTTTCTATCTGAAAAGAGTGAATTTGTGCTCCTCAATGCTCAGCCTCCCTAGAGATCCAAAATATAAGTAATCTCATATATTTGGTAGCATCATCTTGACCATGTGCCATATTTAATGCTGTTAGACTCCTTGCAAGGAGTGAGGAATCACTCTGCTTTTGGCATTTATGTCTCCATAATGTGACATAAACTTATCACTTTGTGATATACTTGCATGAAGATTTATAGATTACGGAATCTTCTGGTGGTCCAGAGGTTAGGATTCTGCACTTTCACTGCTAGGGCCTAGGTTCAACCGTGGTCAAGGAACTAAGATCCCACAAGCATGTGTCATGGCCGAAAGAGAAACTTATCGATTAATTGAGCATACCCCACTCCAGTACTCTTGCCTGGAAAATCCCATGGATGTAGGAGACTGGTAGGCTGCAGTCCATGGGATCGCTAAGAGTCAGACATGACTTAGCGACTTTAATTTCACTTTTCACTTTGATGCATTGGAGAAGGAAATGGCAACCCACTCCAGTGTTCTTGCCTGGAGAATCCCAGGGACTGGGGAGCCTGGTGGGCTGTCGTCAATGGGGTCACACAGAGTCGGACACGACTGAAGTGACTTAGCAGTAGCAGCAATAAAAGAAAGCTAAGCGCTGAAGAATTGATGCTTTTGAACTGTAGTTTTGGAGAAGACTCTTCAGAGACCCTTGGATGGCAAGGAGATCAACCCAGACAATTTAAAGGAATTCAATCTTGAATATTCATTGGTAGGACTGAGCCGAAGTAGAAGCTCCAATACCTTGGCCACCTGATGCGAAAAACTGACTCTTTAGAAAAGACCCTGATGCTGGGAAAGATTGAAGGCAGGAGGAGAGGGAGATGACAGAGGATGAAATGGTTAGATGGCATCACCGACTCAATGGATATGAGTTTGAGCAAGCTCTGGGTGCTGGTGATAGACAGGGAAGCCTGGTGTGCTGCAGTCCATGAGGTCACAGAGAGTCAGGCATAAGTGAGTGACTGAACTGAACTAAACCAAATTCAAAGGTGGAACAAGTGTTTTAATACTATCTTTTCACTGTCACATACATGAAGGCAAACCACTCAATATCACAGTAATCCAGGTCTATGCCGATTCAGTAATGCTGAAGAAGCTGAAGTTGCCATTCTATGAAGACGTACATGACCTTTTAGAACTGTCACCTAAAAAAGATGTCCTTTTGATTATAAGGGACTAGATTAGATTCAGGGGATTACGTCTGATAGGCAGAGTGCCTGATGAATTATGGATGGAGGTTCGTGACATTGTACAGGAGGCAGGGATCAAGACCATCCAAAGAAAAAGAAATGCAAAAAGGCAAAATGGTTGTCTGAGGAGGCCTTACAAATAGCTGAGAAAAGACAACAAGTGAAACCAAAGGAGCAAAGGAAAGATATATCCATTTGATTCCAAAGAATAGCAAGGAGATATAAGAAAGCCTTCCTCACTGATCAATGCAAAGAAACATAGGAAACAATGGAATGGCAAAGACTAGAGATCTGGTCAAGACAATTACAGATACCAAGGGAATATTTCATGCAAAGATGGGTACAATAAAGGACAGAAATGTTATGGACCTAACAGTAGCAGAAGATATTAAGAAGAGGTGGCAAGAGCACACAGAAGAACTATACAAAAAAATCTTCATGACCCAGATAATCACGATGGTGTGATCACTCATCTAGAGCCAGATATCCTGGAATGTGAAGTCAAGTGGGCCTTAGGAAGAATCACCACAAACAAAGCTAGTGGAGGTGATGGAATACCAGTTGAGTTCTTTCAAATCCTAAAAGATGATGCTGTGAGAGTGCTGCACTCAATATGCCAGCAAATTTGGAAAACTTAGCAGTGGCCACAGGACTGGAAAAGGTCAGTTTTCATTCCAATCCCAAAGAAAGGCAATGCCAAAGAATGTTCAAACTACCACACAATTGCACTCATCTCACACGTTAGGAAAGTAATGCTCAAAATTCTCCGAGCCAGGCTTCAACAGGACATGAACCATGAAATTCTAGATGTTCAAGCTGGACTTAGAAAAGGCAGAGGAACCAGAGATCAAATTGCCAAAATTCGCTGGATCATCAAAAAAGCAAGAGAGTTCCAGAGAAACATCTATTTCTGCTTTATTAACTATGCCAAAGCCTTTGACTGTGTGTATCACAATAAACTGATATTTCAGTAGCTGCAAGAAGACCCTCATTCTCTAGAAAAGAGTATTTCTCCATCTGAGGGCCTGTGTAGTTTCTGGGGAGGAGATATCTCTGGCTGCACCTGTGATACTATTTGTGGACATTTGGGGACAGGAGTCAAGTCAACTAAGAGCAGACTTGGGTTGTGAGTGAGGAATTCAGATTTTTCCTGTCTCCCATCTCCCTCTTATTGTGAATTTGCATCTATCACCTGTGAAAGGAGAACACTTAAATTCCTTTTTATGATTCTTACCGTTGCTGGGCATCTCCTTGGTATTGTGTTGCCTGGAAGCAGGTCTCCCAGAGCTCCTGAGCATGGGTCGCGTGTGATGCAGGATTTCCCCATGCACTGAGGCCCAGGAGACCACATGAACTGGATCTGAGAGGACAGCTGGGATCCATCCTCACTGGAACTCATGTGAAATAGCCTGAGCCTCCCTCCCCACACCTGGGTCCCAGGGATGCTTTGTCATAAGCACTTGCTTGACTCCCTTCCACCAGAGAGTTCTGTCCCATCCTCGTGTCTCAGTTCTAATCAAACTTCTCTTTTCTACTTCAGGCTCTTGCCTGAACTTCTCCAGAGAGGCAGCTGATCCTGGGCAAGGAGAAGATAGCCTCTGGCTGCTCCAGGGGAAGAAAGAGGATGCTGGGTACGATGATGTTGAACTCAGTGCCCTGGGAACATCCCCAGTGACTTTCTCGTGATGCTGTATTAACTAGGAGATGAAGCCTCAGATATTCTAATTGCCTGTATTTCAGTAGAGTAGTGCTGACCTGTAATAGTGCCATATGAAAATTGCTCAAAATGAAATATTCTGAATAAATTAACTTTTTGCTGTGCTGTTAACTTAGCAAGCTCCATGTCAAATACTTTTAGAGGATTGGTCCTCAAATGCCATCTTTCTCAAAGGAAATGCAAGTGAGTGAGCTGACCTGCTTTCTCACCTGTCTTAGAGGCTAATGAGGGCATGCTCACAAGTGCTCCAGGTCACTCTTATTTAGAAAAGGATGTAAACTTGGTCTACATTCTCACACTCCTTCATAACAAGATGAACTCATGGAAAAACAAAACAAAACAGTTCTAAACACCTCTGAGATGTCACATCACCAGTTTGTAACTTGTTCTGGGACACCAGAGTGGGTGTGAGTTTCAAAGTGGAAGGTTGGCTGGTGGAAGAGAATGGATACAGCTTTCCTTATCCTGCCTCAATATTCACAGGCCAATTAAAAATCTAACTGAACATAACTACCTCTTCCTTTTTCATCTCTCATTTATTCCTTTAGTATATACAGACACCTCTTTGCTCGTATCCCATGTCTGTTTGATTATCCAATCCTTATAAATCCATTCTTTCTTCTCCATCTCTTCTTACTATTTGTTTAGGATGCTGCTATTTCTTCTCTCTTCAAGGATCTCTCCTTCTAAGTGAATTATATCAGTTCATATATATCTTCAAGTTGATGGAAGGCAAATTGGTGCTCACCCACACCCTATATTCAGATGGGACAAGAGGGCAAGAAAGTGGAGACCTAGGCAGAGGGGATCCAGAAGAATGGATGTATATAGAAAGATCAGGAACATTTGGCTATTTATATTTCAGAGATATGGATGGAGGCATCTGACATGATTGATCTCTTAGAGGAAGAATTTCAGACCAAGGGGATTCTTTGAAAACATCTGTTTTTCAGATGTTTCAAGATTGCCTAAACAGTGTCAGACTTTATTTTTTTTGGCTCCAAAATCACTGCAGATGGTGATTGCAGCCATGAAATTAAAAGACGCTTACTCCTTGGAAGGAAGGTTATGACCAACCTAGATAGCATATTCAAAAGCAGAGATATTACTTTGCCAGCAAAGGTCTGTCTAGTCAAGGCTATGGTTTTTCCAGTGTTCATGTATGGATGTGAGAGTTGGACTGTGAAGAAAGCTGAGTGGTGAAGAATTGATGCTTTTGAACTATGGTGTTGGAGAAGACTCTTGAGAGTCCCTTGGGCTGCAAGGAGATTCAACTAGTCCATCCTAAAGGAGATCAGTCCTGGGTGTTCATTGGAGGGACTGATGCTGAAGCTGAAACTCCAATATTTTGGCCACTTGATGTGAAGAGTTGACTCATTGGAAAAGTCCCTGATGCTGGGAATGATTGGGGGCAGGAGGAGAAGGGGACAAAAGAGGTTGAGATGGCTTGATGACATCACCGACTCAATGGACATGAGTTTGGGTGAACACTGGGAGTTGGTGAGGACAGGGAGGCCTGGCATGCTGTGATTCATGGGGTCACAAAGAGTGGGACACGACTGAGTGACTGAACTGAACTGAACTGAAAATGTAATTGTGATCCTGCTGTGACTCCTCAGTGTAGAGAGAGCTGGCATGAAGAAGTGACAAAGTAAAGATTATGTTTACACAACACTACTCCCGCAACACCCCCTCCTCCCCACCCACACCCCCGGCCAATTTCATTGTGGACATGTGGAGAAGCTGCTGAACTAATATAAAACCTGAGAGTGTGGCCCTGGTTGTGAGCTGGACCCACCCAGTTACTTGGCTGATGACTCTGGATGGTTTCTAGGGCTCCAACCTACACTCATGCTTGCAGTCTTCATAGTTCGAGGCTGTGCTTGGGGATGGGAAGAAGCCCAGGGCTTCTTCCAGGGCAGCTCACATGGCTATTCACTTGGGAAGTGATGAAATAGATGACATATGATGAAATAAGGCACACACACGAAGAAGCTCAGTGAACTCCAAGAAAACACAGATAAACAATGAAATTCAGAAAGACTATATATGAAGAAAATAAGATTTAAAAAAATTTCTCATCATCATTATTATTGTTTTTAATTTTCGGTTGCATGAGTCTTTGTTGCTGCACATGGGCTTTCTCCAAATGCAGCAAGCAGGCACTACTCTTCTTTGTGGGCAGCAGGTTCTCTATGTGCGGGCTTCTCTTATTGTGAACAGGTTCTAGGCACCCAGGCTACAGGGGTTGCAGCATTGCCTCCTTTTGTGATTTGTGGGTCCTAGAGCTCAGGCTCAGTAATTATTGAGCTAGGGCTCAGTAATTGTTGAGCTAGGGTGTTACTTCACAGAATAAATTCAGAGTTTTTTAACAGAGATAGAAATCATAAAAAAGGAAGTAAACAGGGAGTTTGCTGATGATTTAGTGGTTAGGATTCGATGCATTCACTGCTGTTGTTTGGATTCAGTCCCAGTAGGGGAACTGAGATCCCTCAAGCTTTGCAGTGAGGCAAAGAGAATAACAGAAGGAACAAAACAGAAAAATGAACCAAACAGAGATTCAGTTGCTTAAGTTTCAGTTCAGTTCAGTGGTTCAGTCGTGTCCGACTCTTTGTGACCCCATGGACCGCAGCACGCCAGGCTTCCCTCTCCATCACCAACTCCTAGAGCTTGCCCAAACTCATGTCCATTGAGTCGGTGATGCCATCATCCAATTGTTTCATCCCCTGTCGTTCCCTTCTCCTCCTGCCCTCAATCTTTCCCAGCATTAGGGTCTTTCCTAATGAGTCAGTTCTTTGCATCAGGTTGTCAAAATATTGGAGTTTCAGCTTCAGCATCAGTCCTTCCAATGAATATTCAGGACTGATTTCCTTTAGGATGGACTGGTTGGATCAGTTGCTTAAGACTACAATGAATGGAATGCAACAAAATGAAAAATGCTACCTAGAGCATCAACAACAGCAAAAGACTCTGTAACTTAGAAGGAAGGACCATTGAGATTACCCAGCCAGGGAACAAAGAAAAAGAGCAATGAAAAAGTGTGAAAGAACCTGTGTGAACTATAGGGTAACATTCATAGAAACAACCTGCACATTATTGGAGTCCCAGAAGGAGAAGAGAGGGAGAGAGGGACACAGATTGTACTTAAAGAAATAATACCAGCTAAGTCCCAAATCTGATGAGATTTAGATATCCAAGTTCATGTAGCTAATAGGTCACTCCTCAGAGTTCATTCAAAATGATCATCCCCAAGACACATTGCTTGTAATCAAGAAGAGAGAATTTTATAGGCAGCAAGAGAAAAGTAAATGCTCACAAAAAAGAAATTCCCTTAAAAATATCAGTGGACTTTTTTAGTAGAATCCTGACTGTCCAGGAGAGAGAAGATAATATATTCTAACTTATGGGAAAAAAAAAAGCCTACCACCCAAGAATACTTTTCTTAGGAAGGTTGTTTTTCATAAATGAAGACGATATAAAGACTTTCCCAAATGAACAACAGTTGAGGGGATTCACCAACATTAGGCTTGTCTTACAAGATTGCTGAGGGGAGTTCCTCAAACTAAATGAAGGATGCTAATTGTTATATGAAAGAAGTGAAAATATGCAACAGACTTGTAAATGTAAATACTGAATCCAATTCAGCATCCTCTGACACTGTAATATGGTAGTGTGCTAATCAGTTAGCTTTAGTCTAAAGAAAGTATTAAAATAGCTATGGAGAAAAATATTTTGTTAGTGGATATACAGTACAGAGAGAGGTAAATTGTGACATCCAAAACAAAATGCGTAGAAGGGGATAAAAAGGTAGAGCTTTTGCATGTTATTGGAATTAATTTGGTATCAGTGTAGTATTTACTGTTGTCCCTCTAAGAGGCTTTATGTGAGCCATGTGGCAACAAAAATGTAAAAACCTACAGTAGATTCACAAAAAGTAACAAGAAGGGACTCAAAGAGCAACATTATCCAAAAGTATCAGATCACAGTTCTAACTGTTGTGCAGAATAGTTAGTTGTCCTGGTCTCCACATCATCTTTCAAGATCAGCCGAAGAGGACTGTCCTTTGAAAAGTGAAAGACTAATTAAGCTGTCTGTTATTTTAAGCCAAAGAAGTCTTTGGGCACCTCATCTGCTTCCTTATGTCATTTCGATGGTGCAGCTGTACTTTTGTAATCGCAAATTTTCTTCCTGTGATATTGCTGTGTGGTTTTAATGAAATAACTGCCAATGATAAATCATATGAATATCCTGTCTCCTCAGTTGGGTTTGATTAAGACTTATTAAGAAGCCACATGTAGGTACTTTGTGGTTTGTCTTGTGTATCCTTAGAGAGAGAGTGTTCGTTGTGACATATTTGTTGGTGATAGCTGCTTGTTTTTGAAAATGAAATTTTGCCTTGCTAATTGCTAGAAACATTTGCCTTTAAAACAAAAATATTAGCTAAATGATGTTCTCAGAAACATTTCTTTATATTTAAGACAATTTATCTTCAATAATTAGTACAGTGCCATTCAGCCATTCAATAAATATTAGCTGAGCATCTGTGAAGTTATAGAGAGGGGAAATATAGAGCTTATACACAGGCACAGGCCTCACTCCAATCCTGGGCCCTGGTAAGGCCTCAGATAATGCCTGCAGACTGCAGGAGCCTTGGTTAGCATGCCCAGGTTGGGAAGCATTTGATGACAAGGAAAAGAGGTCTGTTCACAGAGTCTTTGATGTTAAAGGAGGAACACATTGCTGTATTTTCCAGTGTTCTGAGGCTGGTCTGTGGGCAGGACTCAGCTGCACCAAAGCTCCATGTGCAATAGAGCCTCAGTTCATAGACTTTGAGTCTGAGCAATCACTCAGGCTTTGAACTCTGAGTGCCACCCCAGAGGCACTAACCTTAGGTTGCAGTGGTTTAAGAATCACCACCCACAAGAACTCAATAGCTCTGCAGTTGGTAATTACATCAGCTCTGAGCAGAGGTGGGTTAATCATGAAGTTAATGAAGCGTGTTCTTCAGAGCTTCTCCTTGCACCAGCCCCTTCCAAGTCCTGAGGGAGGCCCTAGGGCTGCAGTTGAAGCAGAGAGGACTATGATCCTTGCCCCCTCACCGTGTCTTCTGCCTGCCGTTTGCCTGTGGAAAACTTTAGTCAAAGAATATGTTTAATTGGAGAAGCGAGAAACGTGGAAACAAAGGAAAACAGTCTGAGGAGACTAAATAATAATAATGTAGTCATTAAGCACAGTCAGGGACCTTTAGTTCTTTCTTAAGGGTTATAGATGATATTCTGAGCCATGTCCTGTGAGCTGTCTTATAGATACAAAACACCAGGCGGAGCAGTGAACTACATGATGACCACACTGTACCCAGGACTTGAGCATCCGCAATTCTGAGAACTGACCACAAAGACATGGGAACAAGTACACCCAGGCACTAAAGATCAACTGTACCTAAAACAACCAATGGATGTTTTGGATGGCATCACTGACTCAACGGACATGAGTTTGAGCAAGTTCCAGGAGCTGGTGATGGACAGGGAAGCCTGGTGTCATGTAGTCCACTGGGTACAAAGAGTTGGACATGACTGAGTGACTGAACTGAATTGAAAGTAACCAAGATGACACTAGTCAGACCACTCATGACCAATTTGAAGATGACTGTACTATTTCTGCATGTAACCCCCCTCCCACTTTGTCTATAAAACTCTCACCGCCTGCTTGTCATGGGGGTGAACATTGGCCTTTGTACAGATGGCTGCCACTGCTCCTGCCAGTTGCTGGCATATGAAATAAAGCAAACTTTCTTTTCCACCAACCTGCCCTGTATACTGGCTTTTAAGCAGTGAGCAGCCAGACCTCACACACATACCTTTCGGTAACATGGTCACAAGGAGATAGGCTTTGAATGTGCCATTTTCTTCAGTTGAGGGGGAAAAAATTCAGCAAAATTATTTCTTACCCAAAAGTGAAGAAATTAATTAACTACATAAAGCACTACATCTAGGAATCAGATTTGTTTGGGAAATCAAGACGAAACTGAAGAGGTTTAGAAAGTACATGCTGCCTTTTCATTAGTACAGGATTGGTGGAATGTAAAAATATGATGAACTGACTAACTCAGAGCAAAGGAGAGCTGTTTAAGGATGAAGGTCGAGATGCTAAGAGACAAATTTGGGAAACTGAGTCTGACTGTCAGCACAGAGTGATGTAAAGGGAACAGGAGATGCACCAGGGGTGGGTACTCTTAAACAGGACTTAGATCTAGTTGTTGGTCAATCAGAAATGGTGACTGAGAACCAACCAGGCCCAACAGAGGATGCAAGCTGACCACCTGAGAGAGTAGCTTGGGATGAAGACACAGAAGGAAGAGGAGATCCAGGAAAGTACCTGATTCATGTGACAGATTCTTTTTTTTCAAGTCTTCCTTCCCCTTTGGATCTGTCAGAATAGACTCTGTTCTGCTACTGGAACAACTGACCCGCAAATCTCAGAGGCAACACATACATGCATACACACATTCATTACCAGCCTACACAGGTACCGTGGTCAGTGAGGCACCATCAGCTCGCATGTGCACTATTTGGAACACACAACTTCTGGGGCAGAAAAGAGAGAAACTAGAGAGTCATATGGGGTTTTCATGTCTCCACTTGGAAGAGACACATGTGACACCACCCAGGCTTCAGTGGCCAGAATGAGTCACTGGGAGCTAGAAAAACAGCTATTTGATGAGTATTATTGTCGATGCCACATCCTTGATAGCAATGCTGTCAGTTTTTTTCTTCCCTTGGTAAAGTTTCTGAGCTACAACTTTGTGCAGAAATTAAATGTGATTGGACCCTCCCCAGAGTGAGATTTGAAGAAGGCATTTTCTGTCTGGTTCCTTTGTCTGGTGTGTCTCTGACTCCTTACTCCACTTCACTGTGTGCCGAGTGGGATTAGTCAGATTTGTGTCTCCCCTATCCCTTTCCCACTCAGTATCATTAACTCAGGGTGATTTTCAGCATTTGTTCATGCATTCATTTCTTTATCCACTATTTGTTAAGCTTTTTCTATGTGTCTTTACTTGACTTTAAAGAGATATTGAAGAGTAAGACACAATACTTGCTCTCAAGAAGCCCCCACTTTAAAGACAGTGGGCAAGATTTTACAGATTAAATAGACACAGTGGTAATTTTGAGCTGGAGAAATTAGAAAGAGTTCACAGAGGTGACAACTCTGCACATTTAAAAATGAGAAGATTTATGAGTTTTCTTTCTGTAGTGGGCTTAAAAATGTGTCCTCTAGAATTCAAATATACATAAATGTAATATACTCTATTTTTATCACTGATTTCATCTTGTGCACTAGCAAGGGATGTTTGTGTGGATTGAGAGTTCCATAACATTAACACAGACTCTCCTATTTAAAATTTGTCCCTCAACGTAGCTCGGGTTCATTGTATAATTGTTTTGTCATTTCTAGTTCAAGCTCCCTGCTCAGACTGATTTTTCTCTGTTTAAGGAGGCACCTTCTTGTCGCTCCTCCCACAGGTGGTGTCTAGGGTGGGAGGGCTTCTTTGTTTCCAACAGCAGTGGGGAAGGTCCTTGGTCTGCATGCTCTCCACTTAGAATCTGCTTGTCTTTGATTTCTTAGCTTTGATCTGCTGTTGTATCTGGGTATCTGGTGTTGCACTATGGAGGAGTGAATGAGGCCAATTCAGTGCCACACTCTTTGTTTGATGGGTACAGACTGTAAAGGGCTGAACAGAGGTAATGGGCTGGACATCACCAGCTCATAACCTCGCTTTCCTTCATGACCTGGTGATGAAGTGGTCTTTGGTAAATAAGTCTTTACGAACCTTGGTCCCATCCATGCAAAGAACACAGATGGTGAGGCAGGTCTCCAACGCTTTGGTATAACAACTCAGTTAATAATTTTCCCTTAGAGTTGTATGCCTCTTTATAGTTTGTATTTTAGTCACTCTGATTGGTCCTGAGGAAATTTTCCTCAAGCAAGAAGGTTTAATTATTAACTTTCCTAGCAAAGAGATTATTGAACCTCTGAAACCACCATATTCTCATGGTGATTTGGAAATAATAATGCTACACATTGTATTTCTTTACAATCCATAAGGACAAATAGTTAGCCTAAGTAAAAGAACAAGATTTTTTCTGCTCTTTGCTTCTGCACTTCTAATTCAACACAGAAGCTGTTCACATTTTTTATAACAAAATTGCTTCCTGTTACAGTTGTGTGTGGTTTGAATTGAAAAAGTGCCAAATGATAAATACGTAAACATCCTGACCACTTGGCCATATCTGATTAAGACCAGAACAGGAGGCTTCATGGTCTTCACCTGTCAGTGCAGTGTGGTTTGTCTTCTTTAATCTTCAGATATACAAAGAGATTTGCAGCATTTATATGTGTTTAGAACTGGCTGTCTCAGCACTGCTCTTGTACTGGGGCTAGGCTGTTTCTGCTGTTGCTGCTGCTGCTAAGTCGCTTCAGTTGTATCTGACTCTGTGCGACCCCATAGATGGAAGCCCACCAGATTCCCCCGTCCCTGGGATTCTCCAGGCAAGAACACTGGAGTGGGTTGCCATTTCCTTCTCCAATGCATGAAAGTGAAAAGGACAACCCAGAGGGATGGTGTGGGGAGGGAGGAGGAAGGAGTGTTCAGGATGGGGAACACATGTATACCTGTGGCAGATTCATTTTGATATATGGCAAAACCAATACAATATTGTAAAGTTAAAAACAAAACAAAACAAAACAAAACAGATGCAGACTCACAGACATAGAAAACACTCTTACGGTTACCAATGGGGGAAAGGGGAGCAGGGAGGGATAAATTAGGAGTTGGGAATTAGCAGATACACACTAACATCTATACAACAAAGTCCTACTGTACAACACATGGAACTATATTCAATCTTATAGTAAATCATAATGAAAAATAATATTAAAAAGGATATATGTATATATATGTATAACTGAATCACTTTGCTCTATACTAGAAACTAACACTGTAAATCAACTATACTTCAATTAAAAAGCAGTATCAGTTCAGTCAAAAAAAAAAAAAAAGTGAAAGGGAAGTCGCTCAGTCGTGTCTGACTCTTTGCATCCCCAAGGACTGCAGCTTACCAGGCTCCTGCGTCCATGAAATTTTCCAGGCAAGAGTACTGGAGTGGGGTGCCATTGCCTTCTCCGAGGTTGTTTCTAGTTATTGTAATTTACTGCATTCATTGCAGAAAGGTGTTGAAGTGAACCATATATAGCTCATACCACTTAACAGTATTGAAATATCATTAAAACAAATGATGCAGCTTGCATTGTGCTGTTACATCCTCACAAGTTAAATTATTTCTCAAAAGATTTCTTTTTGATTGAAATGATTTGTGTAAAATATCAGGCTGACATCATTCATTCAGGCACACAAAAGACATCATTTAGGATTTTTAATTAGCCAGGCATTGGGGATATGAAGGGGAATTAGATGCAAAATGTTTTGCCAAGTACATTCGAGTTTACATTTACATAAAGTAAAATGATTAAGTAAACAACTTAATTCACAAAAGCTCTCCGATGGTAATATTGAGGTTCTTGACCAGTTGCATGGGGCACAGAGAGAAGGGGTGATGTGTAGAAGACTCACAACTCTGATTGTCACCAATCACCATCACAGCCTATAGTTCCTAAGAGAATTCCAAGAGCCACAGCCAAGGCTCCAGGTAACAGAATTGAATTCCTGTTCTAGAGTCCTGGGATTCCTGTGACGAGATGGGGGGAGATGCCCTAACTCTGCTTCTTTACGACTACTGTGTGTGTGTGTGTGTGTGTGTGTGTGTTAGTCACTCAGTAATGACTAACTCTTTGCGACTCCATGGATGGTAGCCCTTCCAGGCTCCTCTGGCCATGGGATTTCCCAGGCAAGAATATTGAAGTGGGTTGCCATTTCCTTCTCTAGAGGATCTTCCTGACCCAGGGATTGAACTAAGATCTGCATTGCAGGCAGATTCTTTACCATCTGAGTCATCAGGAAGGCAAGATAACAGTAGTACATAATACTGCTACTATGTACTACTGCTATTGTCTGGAAAATTCCATGGACAGAGGAAGCTGGTGGGCTACAGTCCATGGGGTCGCAGAGTCGGCCATGACTGAGCACATCAGCATCAGCGCATGTACTACTGTAAACTAGTGTTGTAATATCACATGCTAATGCCAACTTACTTAATCCTCACCAAAACTCAGTAATCTAGGCACGATCACAACCCTCCTTTTACTAATCAGAGAGTGTAAGAACCCTGTTCAAGGCCCACACATGGCATGCAGCTAAACTGTGAGTCAAGACCAGGCAGTCTGGCTCCCCAGTCTGTTCTCCTGACCCCTGCCTTCCACTCTCTCAAGTTCACTGTGGACACAGCTGGGTTAGTGTCCTCTCTAAAACTTTCCTTCTCAAATCTTGAATGAGATTGGACACTGAGATTTTCTTATGTGTCAGAGAAGAAGTAACTTCTTCCGAGGGTGAGTTGGTCCATGTTGACCCTGCACCCCCAGCTCTGGGTTAGAGGGTGCTGCCTGGGGACAGCCTGCAAGCCCTGAGTAAGCATCTCCTTTCCAGCCCCTCCTTCCCTACAAGAGAGTCTGGAACCCTCAACAGTGTCTTACCTGTGAGATCTCAGTCCCCAAGGTGAGTGAGACCGTGTGTACCTGGTTCACTAAATGCATCTGTGTGTCATTTTGTGGGAGGGATACTCGACCCCAGAAAGCACGTCCTGTGTTCTAGGTGTCTGTCCCATGGTTTCTGGTGATGCTGTGGAGTCCATAACTGGGTAAGGAATGATGACTTTGGGCCCAGAGGGAGTAGAGCATCAATTCTAAGTAACTGAGCAGATCTTGGTCCTTCTCCAGCCCCTGACTTTAAATTTTGGTTTTGATATTTATAATCAGTTTTTATCATTAATGTGTTAAAGGTCCAGATATAGGAGATGGGGCTCAGGTACAGTCACTGGGCTTGAGAGTGAGAGGACCAGATGACAAGGAAGTGAATCTTGTATAAATAATGGGTAAATATTAGCATATTTAGAGGGAGGAAAGCTTGTGTTTAATTGTCTTTTCTCCTGAGTCTCAAGAAGAAAGGATGGGTATTACAGGACAGAGAAGCTGTGCCTGCGGACCAGGATGAGGGTCCTTCTGGTGTGGGATGTGGCAGGGCTGTTAAATGGCCAGCAGCTGCCCTGGGTGTTGGCCAGGCTGAGACATTAAGGTGGGCATGTGTGTGTGGCTCATGAAGCTGTCTCTGAGCTCTGGTGGGGACCCTGGGGCCTGTGTGTCACAGATGCTTCCTTCCATGTCTGTGCTGAAAAGAAAGAGTCAGGATGAGGGGGCCTCAGTCTGGGGTTGTTTGGACCACAGGGCTGCATCATGGGAATCTTGAGCCTGAGGGGGCATGAGGAAAGGGGGCAGCACATTAGTGACCTTGAATTTTGATGGGGGAGCTCTCTCTTGCATCCCTTATGGTCCTTCTCTGTTCTATACTCATCCCAGGATTACTTTCTGGGAAGCATCTGAGAGCTTCTCTGATCAGTGGAAACAAAACAAGGCATCAGTGGCTATACTGGACATCAGTCCCTTCTGCTTGTATCTGTCCCATCAACCCACCTGGGATTCCATTCTTGTTGCCACCTTTCTTCTTAAATGCAAAACTGAGGAGGTGGGGTCAACTGATGGTTCCAGGAAGCATGAACCCCTTCTATTCTCTGCTTCACTCGCCCCTTCTTTCCCCATCACATGCAGCTATCATGTAGAAGAAGACTTTCTATTTCCCCTTCTGTCTGGAGCTGTTGCCTTAAATTACATTTTGCATATTCTTTAGTTATGGTTTATAATACAAATGTATTCTGAATCTTATCAAACTATACTCTCAGCTTACAAGCGGGATAAATGTGAAGTTTAGAAAACTTTAGTCTTTCTAAACTATAATTTTCTTGTTGTTGTTTAGTTCCTTTGTTGTGTCTGACTTTCTTCAAAGCGATGGACTGCATTGGACATGAAAGGACCACCAGGTCCTTCTGTCCACAGAATTCTCCAGGCAAGAACACTGGAGTGGGTTGCCATTTCCTTATCCAGGGGATCTTCCTGATCCAGGGATCAAACCTACATCTCCTGCTTTGCGGGCAGATTCTTTACTGTTGAGCCATCAGGGAAGCTCCGCGCTTTCTTCTAGAGATCCCTGCTACAATTTTGGAAGACTAGAGTTGAATGATGATTCCTCCTCTGTTTGTTTCCTTTAATAGCAATCTCTTTCTCTCCATAAACATTTTTTGGTGACTAGCTGAAAGAGATACTTCACATAAAATGAAATGCAATAAAGGGACAGAGATGTAACATGTCTGAACGTCCCTATAGGGAACCCGCCTGCCAGTGCAGGAGACACAGGTGACATGGTTTTGATTCTTGAGTCAGAAAGATCCCTTTAGAAGGAAATAGTCACTGACTCCAGTACTCTTGCCTGGGAAATCCACTGGACAGAGGAGGCTGCCGAGCTACAGTGCAGGGGTTGCAAAGAGTCAGACACGACTGAGCATGCAGGCCTGTGCTCCAGGACCCAATCTCCAGATCATTCTGAGAAGGGGGAAAAGACCTGCAATCTTATCCGCCCAACTTGATGGGTCTCACTTCATGCCTCCACAGTCACTGTGAATTCATGTACTCCTGGCCCTCATTTTCTGCTCACCTGATAAATATTATTGTATTTCAAGACTTCTTGTAGGTCTCCGCTTCCACCCTGAGCTCAGTGCTGGGGAAAATCATTACATGATTGTACAAAAGATATTCTCCATGGGTCAACAGATCCCACACCCAGACCCTGTGAGATCTCACAGTCTGCAGATGTTGACCAGGGTGATTAGGAGAGAGAAAGGCACTCATGGTTTTTGATGCACCTTTTCTATCCCAGTCCTGGTCAGGGGACCCGGCTCTCAGGACCACGGAAGCAGGAGGTCAAAGGACTGTGTTGCTCATATAAGGAGATGTGGAAGATTCAGAAGCTCATTGGTGTCCAGAAAGGGGCAGATGCAGCCTCCGACAGTACCTGAAATGGTGAAAAGTGTTGCTATTGGCTCTGAGGAGGGAGGGTGTAAGGGGTGGTCTATATAGACCCAGTCGGCACCCTGACGCTCCTCACAGGCTGATCCTGCAGCTGGGACTGTGACCTTGAGGACGTGGGGTCAGGATGGCTCTGGGCACACATCTCTCCCTGCGGGGACTCTGTGTCCTCCTCCTCGGCACCGTGGTGGGTGATCAAGGTAAGCAATGCCCCTTTGTCCTGGGTCCACAGCAGAGAGTGGACATTGTGGTGAAAGGAAAGGTGTCTGGATCTGTGGAGCCACGGTCTCAGTATTTTTGACCAAAAAGGAGCCACGATGACTGTGAACACTGGTCCGTCTCCTGTGGGGGGTCCACTGGTCATAGTGGCAGATTTTACAGAGCTGTGAGGTTTGGTCTAGACTGAGCTGGGTCAGCCTGAGTCCCTCCACTGTCTCCCTTGTTCTCAGGGAGCTTCTAGGAGTCCCAGTGGCTCCCAGTGTGTGGAAGGTCCAGCAACTGACCTCAGCTGGGACTCTGGGCTGTTACCACATACTCCATGTGCCTGGTGTGTGAGCACTCCTGCTGGGTCCCCGTGTTTCCTGTGTCTGTGCTCCTGTAGGCTCTGTATGTGTGTGTGTGTGTGTGTGTGTGTGTGTGAAGGTAAGGAGTATGTGAGGGTGTGTGTTTGTAAGGGTATGAGTAGTATGTCTGTGAGTATGTGAGGAATGTGTGAGGGTGTGTGTATGTGAAGGTGTGTGTATGTGTGAATAGAATGTGCGAGTGAGGGTGTGAAGAATGTGTGTGTTTGTGGACTGTGTGAGGAGTGTTTGAGGGTATGTGATGTTGTGTGTGTGTGTGAGGGTGTGTGTGTGTGTGAGTGTGTGTGTGTGCATGTGTGTGTAAGGGGTGGTATAGTCTGTCTGTGTGACAGGAACAGGGCTGCTGAGCAAGGACTGAGTCCGTTGGTCTGTGAAGCACACAGGGTGTCCACAGGGCTGGGTGTCATGCTGCTGCATGTGACCAGATCAGAGATAATGGCGCACCTGCCTGACTCTCTCTGGCTCCTCTCCCCCATCCCCCGGGCTCCCCTCTGCTTGTTGCCCTGTCTGCCCAGCACTAGGCTCTATGAGAGGCTCTGCTTGCTGGCCTCACCTGTTCCCACCAGGTGTTCATTGTGGAGCAGAGGAGCCTGCAGCCAGGAGAGGGGACCTTTTGTCTGTAGAGATCAGTTGAAGCACAGCCTCAGGTGTATAAGTTCCCAAGTCCCTGCCCTGGTCCCTAGGATGTTTCCTGATGTGCTGGGGGCCTGGGACGGTCCTTTCCCCTCCCAGGATCTGCTGTGACTCTGTAGGGAGCACTTTCTCTCATGCCGTCTCCTGTCCCTCCCTGGAACTGCTTTCCACTGAGTTAGGGTGGAGTGTGTTAATCTTTCTTCATGGTCTGCAAGGTTTCCTTGGACAAATCCACTGATCTCCTTATGGGAGTCCTCTTGGGTGACAGAATTTTTTCTTCTCTTTAGACCTTTAGAATTCTTTGTCTTTGCATTTGGACAGTTAACTCTGTGAGTCTTAGAAAAGGTTGCTTTGGATTGAAATTTTGGGGTGACTTATTAGCTTCTTGAACTTAGATGTCCAGATCTTTCCCTAGGTTTGGGAAATTCTCAGCCTGTGTTTTCTCCTTTCTGTTTTAATTATTTATTTTTGGCTGTGCTAGGTCTCCTTCCTTGCATACAGGATTTCTCTAGTTGTGGTAAGCAGGGGCTACTCTTCGCTGCAGTGCACAGACTTCTCACTGCAGTGGCTTCTCTTGCTGTAGACCACAGGCTCTAGGTGCACAGGTTTCAGTAGTTGTGGCACACTGGCTTAGTTGCCCTGCGGCATGTGGAATCTTCCTGTACCAGGGATTGAACTGATGTCCCCTGCACTGGCAGGTGGACTCTTATCCACTGCACCACCAGGAGGTCCTCAGCCCTTAATTCTTTTCTCCCTCGCTTCTCCTGCCCTGACTCCATTGCATACATTGTTCCTCTTTATGGTGTCCATAGTTCCCACTGGCTTTCTATATTCCTTTCTTTCTCTTTTTGCTTCTCTGCGTGGATACTTTCAACTGATCTTTCTTCTAACTCATTGATTCTTTTTTCTTTTTCTTTCCCTCGGTCAAGTCTGTTGTTGAATCTCTGTATTGAACTTTTAAGATTACTCATTATATTGTGTGGATGCTAAGTCGCCTCAGTCATGTCTGAATCTTTGTGACCCTATAGACTGTAAACTCTTCTGTCCATGGGATTCTTCAGGCAAGAATACTGAAGTGGGTTGCCATGCCCTTCTCCAGGGGATCTTCTGGACCCAGGGATTGAACCCGAGTCTCTTACATCTCCTGCATTTGCAGGTGGCTTCTTTACCACTAGTGCCAACTGGGAAGCCCATTCATTTATTATTCAGTTTCAAAATATCTGGTTAGTTCTTTTTTAAAAAATATTTTATATATCTTTATTGTTCTTCTTATTTTATTTGCATTGTTTTATTGGTATCATTAAGTATTTGAGTTATCTTGAAACACTCTGATCATCTTTTGAACTATTATTTTGAATTCTTCATTGGGCAATTCCTGGATTTCCATTACTTTGAGCTGGTTACAGGAGGTTCTTCTTCTTTTTTTTTTTATAGTTCTGTTATTTTTTTTCTTTTTATTTTTTAACTTTACAATATTGTATTGGTTTTGCCATATATCAACATGAATCCGCCACAGGTATACATGTGTTCCCCATCCTGAACCCTCCTCCCTCCCCGTATCATCCCTCTGAGTTGTCCCAGTGCACCAGCCTCAAGCATCCAGTATCGTTCATCGAACCTGGACTGGCAACTCGTTTCATATAGGATATTATTCATGTTTCAATGCCATTCTCCCAAATCATCCCACCCTCTCCCTCTCCATCTCCCACAGAGTCCACAAGACTATTCTATATATCAGTGTCTCTTTTGCTGTCTCGTATACAGGGTTATTGCTACCATCTTTCTAAATTCCATATATATGTGTTAGTATACTGTATTGGTGTTTTTCTTTCTGGCTTACTTCACTCTGTAAAATAGGCTCCAGTTTCATCCACCTCATTAGAACTGATTCAAATGTATTCTTTTTAATGGCTGAGTAATACACCGTTGTGTATATGTACCACAGCTTTCTTATCCATTCATCTGCTGATGGACATCTAGGTTGCTTCCATGTCCTGGCTATTATAAACAGTGCTGCAATGAACATTGGGATACATGTGTCTCTTTCCCTTCTGGTTTCCTCAGTGTGTATGCCCAGCAGTGGGATTCCTGGGTCATAAGGAAGTTCTATTTCCAGTTTTTTTAAGGAATCTCCACACTGTTCTCCATAGTGGCTGTACTGGTTTGCATTCCCACCAACAGTGTAAGAGAGTTCCCTTTTCTCCACACCCTCTCCAGCATTTATTGCTTGTAGTCTTTTGATTTGCAGCCATTCTGACTGGCGTGAAATGGTACCTCATAGTGGTTTTGATTTGCATTTCTCTGATAATGAGTGATGTTGAGCATCTTTTCATGTGTTTCTTAGCCATCTGTATGTCTTCTTTGGAGAAATGTCTATTTAGTCCTTTGGCCCATTTTTTGATTGGGTCATTTATTTTTCTGGAATTGAGCTGTAGGAGTTGCTTGTACATTTTTGAGATTAGTTGTTTGTCAGTTGCTTCATTTGCTATTATTTTCTCCCATTCTGAAGGCTGTCTTTTCACCTTGCTTATAGTTTCCTTTGTTGTGCAGAAGATTTTAAGTTTAATTAGGTCCCATTTGTTTATTTTTGCTTTTATTTCCAATATTCTGGGAGGTGGGTCATAGAGGATCCTGCTGTGATGTATGTCAGAGAGTGTTTTGCCTATATTCTTCTCTAGGAGTTTTATAGTTTCTGGTCTGACGTTTAGATCTTTAATCCATTTGGAGTTTATTTTTGTGTATGGTGTTAGAAAGTGTTCTAGTTTCATTCTTTTACAAGTGGTTGACCAGTTTTCCCAGCACCACTTGTTAAAAAGATTGTCTTTAATCCATTGTATATTCTTGCCTCCTTTGTCAAAGATAAGGTGTCCATAGGTGCATAGATTTATCTCTGGGCTTTCTATTTTGTTCCATGGATCTATATTTCTGTCTTTGTGCCAGTACTGTACTGTCTTGATGACTGTGGCTTTGTACTAGAGCCTGAAGTCAGGCAGGTTGACTTCTCCAGTTCCATTCTTCTTTCTCAAGATTGCTTTGGCTATTCGAGGTTTTTTGTATTTCCATACAAATTGTGAAATTATTTGTTCTAATTCTGTGAAGAATACCATTGGTAGCTTGATAGGGATTGCATTGAATCTATAAATTGCTTTTGGTAGTATACTCATTTTCACTATATTGATTCTTCCAATCCATGAACATGGTATATTTCTCCATCTATTAGTGTCCTCTTTGATTTCTTTCACCAGTGTTTTATAGTTTTCTATATATAGGTCTTTAGTTTCTTTAGGTAGATATATTCCTAAGTATTTTATTATTTTCGTTGCAATGTGAATGGAATTGTTTCCTTAATTTCTCTATTTTCTCATTATTAGTGTATAGGAATGCAAGGGATTTCTGTGTGTTGATTTTATATTCTGCAGCTTTACTATACTCATTGATTAGTTCTAGTAATTTTCTGATGGAGTCTTTAGGATTTTCTATGTAGAGGATCATGTCATATGCAAACAGTGAGAGTTTTACTTCTTCTTTTCCAATTTGGAATCCTTTTATTTCTTTTTCTGCTCTGATTGCTGTGGCCAAAACTTCCAAAACTATGTTGAATAGTAGTGGTGAGAGTGGACACCCTTGTCTTGTTCCTGACTTTAGGGGAAATGCTTTCAATTTTTTACCATTTAGAATAATGTTTGCTGTGGGTTTGTCATATATAGCTTTTATTATGTTGAGGTATGTTCCTTCTATTCCTGCTTTCTGGAGAATTTGTATCATAAATGAATGTTGAATATTGTCAAAGGCTTTCTCTGCATCTATTGAGATAATCATATGGTTTTTATTTTTCAATTTGTTACTGTGGTGTATTATATTGTTTGATTTGCAGATATTTAAGAATCCTTGCATCCCTGGGATAAAGCCCACTTTACCATGGTCATGGTGTATGATCTTTTTAATGTGTTGTTGGATTCAGATTCCTAGAATTTTGTTAAGGATTTTTGCATCTATGTTCATCAGTGATATTGGCCTGTAGTTTTCTTTTTTTGTGGGATCTTTGTCAGGTTTTGGGATTAGGGTGATGGTGGCCTCATGGAATGAGTTTGGAAGTTTACCTTCCTCTGCAATTTTCTGGAAGAGTTTGAGTAGGATAGGTGTTAGCTCTTCTCTAAATTTTTGGTAGAATTCAGCTGTGAAGCCGTCTGGACCTGGGCTTTTGTTTGCTGGAAGATTTCTGATTACAGTTTCAATTTCTGTGCTTGTGATGGGTCTGTTAAGATTTTCTATTTCTTCCTGGTTCAGTTTTGGAAAGTTGAACTTTTCTAAGAATTTGTCCATTTCTTCCATGTTGTCCATTTTATTGGCATACAATTGCTGGTAGTAGTCTCTTATGATCCTTTGTATTTCTGTGTTGTCTGTTGTGATCTCTCCATTTTCATTTCTAATTTTATTGATTTGATTTTCCTCCCTTTGTTTCTTGATGAGTCTGGCTAATGGTTTGTCAATTTTATTTATCCTTTCAAAGAACCAGCTTTTGGCTTTGTTGATTTTTGCTATGGTTTCTTTTGCATTTATTTCTGCCCTAATTTTTAAGATTTGTTTCCTTCTACCAACCCTGGGGTCCTTAATTTCTTCCTTTTCTAGTTGCTTTAGGTGTAGAGTTAGGTTATTTATTTGAGTTTTTTCTTGTTTCTTGAGGTATGCCTGTATTGCTATGATCTTTCCCCTTAGCACTGCTTTTACAGTGTCCCACAGGTTTTGGGTTGTTGTGTTTTCATTTTCATTTGTTTATATGCAAATTTTGATTTCTTTTTTTATTTCTTCTATGATTTGTTGGTTATTCAGCAGCATGTTGTTCAGCCTCCATATGTTGGAATTTTTAATAGTTTTTCTCCTGTGACTGAGATCTAATCTTACTGCATTGTGGTCAGAAAAGATGCTTGGAATGCTTTCAAGTTTTGTGAATTTACCAAGGCTAGATTTATGGCCCAGGATGTGATCTATCCTGGAGAAGGTCCATGTGCGCTTGAGAAAAAAGAGAAATTCATTGTTTTGTAGTGAAATGTCCTATAGATATCAATTAGGTCTAACTGGTCTATTGTATCATTTAAAGTTTGTGTTTCCTTGTTTATTTTCTGTTTAGTTGATCTATCCATAGGTGTGAGTGGGGTATTAAAGTCTCCCACTATTATTGTGTTATTGTTAATTTCCCCTTTCATACTTGTTAGCATTTGTCTTACATACTGTGGTGCTCCCGTGTTGGGTGCATATATATTTATAATTGGTATATCTTCTTCTTGGATTGATCCTTTGATCATTATGTACTGACCTTCTTTGTCTCTTTTCACAGCCTTTGTTTTAAAGTCTATTTTATCTGATATGAGTATTGCTACTTCTGCTTTCTTTTGGTCTCTATTTGCATGGAAAATCTTTTTCCAGCCCTTCATTCAGTCTGTATGTGTCCCCTGTTTTGGGATGGGTCTCTTGTAGACAACAAATATAGGGGTCTTGTTTTTGTATCCATTCAGCCAGTCTTTGTCTTTTGGTTGGGGCATTCAACCCATTTACGTTTAAGGTAATTATTGATAAGTATGATCCCGTTGCCATTTACTTTATTGTTTTGGGTTCGAGTTTATCCACCCTTTTTGTGTTTCCTGTCTAGAGAATATCCTTTAGTATTTGTTGTAGAGCTGGTTTGGTGGTGCTGAATTCTCTCAGCTTTTCCTTGTCTGTAAAGCTTTTGATTTCTCCTTCATATTTGAATGAGATCTTTGCTGGGTACAGTAATCTGGGCTGTAGGTTATTTTCTTTCATCACTTTAAGTATGTCTTGCCATTCCCTCCTGGCTTGAAGAGTTTCTATTGAAAGATCAGCTGTTATCCTTATGGGAATTCCCTTGTGTGTTATTAGTTGTTTTTTCCTTGCTGCTTTTAATATTTGTTTTTTGTGTTTGATCTTTGTTAATTTGATTAATATGTGTCTTGGGCTGTTTGGCCTTGGGTTTATCCTGTTTGGGACTCTCTGGGTTTCTTGGGCTTGGGTGATTATTTCCTTCCCCACTTTAGGGAAATTTTCAGCTATTATCTCCTCAAGTATTTTCTTATGGTCTTTCTTTTTGTCTTCTTCTTCTGGGACTCCTATGATTCGAACATTGTAGTGTTTAATATTGTCCTGGAGGTCTCTGAGATTGTCCTCATTTCTTTTAATTCGTTTTTCTTTTTTCCTCTCTGATTCATTTATTTCTACCATTCTATCTTCTAATTCACTAATCCTATCTTCTGCCTCTGTTATTCTACTATTTGTTGCCTCCAGAGTGTTTTTAATCTCATTTATTGCATTATTCATTATATGTTGACTCTTTTTTATTTCTTCTAGGTCCTTGTTAAACCTTTCTTGCATCTTCTCAATCCTTGTCTCCAGGCTATTTATCTGTGATTCCATTTTGCTTTCAACATTTTGGATCACTTTCACTATCATTATTTGGAATTCTTTGTCAGGTAGATTCCCTATCTCTTCCTCTTTTGTTTGGTTTGGTGGGCATTTATCCTGTTCCTTTACCTGCTGGGTATTCCTCTGTCTCTTCATCTTGTTTATATTGCTGAGTTTGGGGTGTCCTTTCTGTATTCTGGCAGTTTGTGGAGTTCTCTTTATTGTGACATTTTCTCACTGTGTGTGGGTTTGTACAGGTGGCTTGTCAAGGTTTCTTGGTTAGGGAAGCTTGTGTCGGTGTTCTGGTGGGTGGAGCTGGATTTCTTCTCTCTGGA
Organism: Bos javanicus; assembly: GCF_032452875.1. NCBI lineage: Eukaryota > Metazoa > Chordata > Mammalia > Artiodactyla > Bovidae > Bos > Bos javanicus. The sequence goes on along the minus strand of NC_083872.1, from coordinate 102,968,631 downwards.
GTGCAATGAAGTGTCCAGTAATGAGTTATGAGATGTCTATTGTTTTGTAGTAACTTTGGGCAGCCTGTATATTGGAGCTCAGGGCTGTGTTCCTGTGTTGCTGGAGAATTTGTGTGGTATGTCTTGCTCTGGAACTTGTTGGCCCTTGTGTGGTGCTTGGTTTCAGTGTAGGTATGGAGGCATTTGATGAGCTCCCGTCAATTAATGTTCCCTGGAGTCAGGAGTTCCCTGGAGTCAGGGTTTGGACTTAAGCCTCCTGCTTCTGGTTTTCAGTCTTTTTTTCCAGTTAGTCTCAAAACTTCTCCTTCTATACAACACCATTGATAAAACATCTAGGTTAAAAATAAAAAGTTTCTCCACAGTGAGGGACACCCAGAGAGGTTCACAGAGTCACATGGAGAAGAGAAGAGGGAGGAGGGAGTTAGAGGTGACCCAAATGAGATGAGGTGGAATCAATAGAGGAGAGAGCAGGCTAGCCAGTAATCACTTCCTTATGTGCACTCCACAATTGGACCGCTCAGAGATGTTCACAGAATTATACAGAGAAGAGAAGAGGGAGGAAGAAGACAGAGGTGTCCAGGAGGATAAAAGGGGGAATGAAAAGGAGAGAGACAGATCCAGCCAGTAATCAGTTCCCTAAGTGTTCTCCACCATCTGGAACACACAGAAATTCACAGAGTTGGGTAGAGCAGAGAGGGGTTAAGAAAGAGACACAGGCGACCTGGTGGAGAAAAAGGAGAGTCCAAAGGGGGAGAGAGCAGTCAAGCCAGTAATCTCGCTCCCAAGTAAAAATGGGTACTGAAGATTGGGTTCTTAAAGGTACAAAATTGATAACAAATACCAGAAAGCAAAAATTAAAAATCTCCTTTCGAAGACAATGGGCTGCTTTTCTGGATGCCTGATGTCCTCTGCCGGCATTCAGAAGTTGTTTTGTGGAATTTACACAGTGTTTAAATGTTCTTTTGATGAATTTGTGGGGGAGAAAGTGGTCTCCCCATCCTATTCCTCCGCCATCCCAGAACAAGTTTCCCAGGAAGTTTACTGTATTCCTTTGGTGGGATTTTGCTTCTCCGATTCTTCTTGATGTCTTATGCTCTTGTAGATGTCTGCACATTTAATAAAAACAGTCATCTGTACCAGAATCTATATTATGATTTCAGTAGGGAAAGCCTTTCACCTCTGGGTAGGGGAACACTGGAATGTTCAGCAGGGTGCCAAAAGCAGAGGCATAAGGTGGCATTGGGTCTGGGAGGACATGAGATCTGTTTGGCTCAGGCTGGTGATGTCCACAGCATTGACAACTGTGTGGTGTCTTGCAAGTGTTGCAGGGGGCTTGCCATCACTAGAATGGTTGTTGGTATCCTCAACAGTTCCTCTGGCTCCAAAGCCTAGAAATCATGACCAGCAGTGGTCTTGGCCAGAGGCAATGGTGTGCACACATTAGGCTTTAGGGCCCTGTTGCAGGTGCCTCTGTGGGGGGAGATGATGGTTGCAGGTGCTCAGGTTGTGGGAAGGCCTAGGAAGGCAGCAAAGACTGAGACCAACAATGGTTCATTGCTCAAACTCATGTCCATTGAGTTGGTGATTCTATATGACCATCTGATCCTGTGCTGCTCTTCTCCTTGTCCTTCAGTCTTTCCCAACATCAGGGTCTTTTCCAACGAGTCAGCTCTTTGCACCAGGTGGCCAAAGTATTGGACCTTCAGCCTCAGCATCCATCCTTTCAATCAATATTCAGGGTTGATTCCCTTTATGATTGACTGGGTTGATCTCCTTGCTGTCCAAAGAACTCTCAAGAGTCTTCTCTAGCACCACAGTTTGAAAGCATCCATTCTTTGGCATTCAGCTTTATTTATGGTCCAACTCACACATCCATACATGACTGACTACTGGAAACAATCATCTGTGCTGTTATTAATTCCTTCAGGGGTAAAATCTGCTGCATCTGTCTGCAGAGAAGGTCACTGTGAACTGTGATTTCTCCTGTCATGCGGTTGCTATTGGTCCTTTGCTCTTCTTTCTTATGCCTAGCCATCTCTATAAGACTGGCTCAGCTTTGCAGGTCTGCGTGAAGCGAACCTGAAGCAGGACTTTCATATGGTGCCCCCAAAGGCTAGGGACACTGGTTACTCAGCCTGCTCTTACTCTCTTGGTGAGAGAAACTCTGAGTGATGCTGGTTTGAAGGATGGAATGATGCCACCAAAATGAGAGTGTCTTGGCATGGTCAAGCTTCTTAGAGTACTCCAGATCTTTCTGGAGCTGTTTTTATTACTGATCACTGTCTACCTTTTGGTCTTTTTTTTTAAGAGGATGGAGGCTGCTGTCTCCTAGCATCAGCATTTTGGTAATGGTGCGTTTGAGGTCTTTATTCCTTGAGAGACTGGTTTTGAGTGTAGAATTTTAGGTTGGCATTTTTATTTTCCTTTCAATAAATTAAAAGTTTCAATCTACTCTACCCTGGCATCTCTTTTTGTTCTTGGGGATTTAGATGTTAGTATAGGTGTTTCTCAATTTTATATACCTAATCTTTATCTCAGTGTTTTTCTTTTTGTCAGTGTTCTGCTGTTATTGTCCATTTTAGTAAAAGTAAGTTAGGTTAAGGTCAGTTCAGTTCAGTCGCTCATCGTGTCTGACTCTTTGTGACCTCATGAATCACAGTATGCTAGCCTCCCTGTCCATCACCATCTCCCGGAGTTCACTCAAACTCACGTCCATCGAGTGGCTGATGCCATCCAGCCATCTCATCCTCTCTCATCCTTTTTTCTTCATGCCCCCAATCCCTCCCAGGATCAGAGTCTTTTCCAATGAGTCAACTCTTCTCATGAGGTGGCCAAAGTACTGGAGTTTCAGCTTTAGCATCATTCCTTCCAAAGAAATCCCAGGGCTGATCTCCTTTAGAATGGACTGGTTAGATCTCCTTGCAGTCCAAGGGACTCTCAAGAGTCTTCTCCAACACCACAGTTCAAAAGCATCAATTTTTCGGCACTCAGCTTCCTTCACAGGCCAACTCTCGCATCCATACATGACCACTGGAAAAACTATAGCCTTGACTAGACAGACCTTTGTTGGCAAAGTAATGTCTCTGCTTTTCAATATGCTATCTAGGTTGGTCATAACTTTTAATTTCATGGCTGCAGTCACCATCTGCAGTGATTTTGGAGCCCAAAAAAATAAAGTCTGACATTGTTTCCACTGTTTCCCTATCTATTTCCCATGAAGTGATGGGACCAGATGCCATGATCTTAGTTTCTGAAAGTTGATCTTTAAGCCAACTTTTTCACTCTCCTCTTTCACTTTCATCAAGAGGCTTTTTAGTTCCTCTTCACTTTCTGCCATAAGGGTGGCATCATCTGCATATCTGAAGTGATTGATATTTCTCCCAGCAATCTTGATTCCAGCTTGTGCGTTTTCCAGCCCATCATTTCTCATCATGTACTCTGCATATAAGTTAAGCTAGGTATGTTGTAGTAAAAAAAAAAAAAAAAAAAACCAAATTTATCCTTGTATGACAAGTTCTGTTCACTTTGGCAGGACTTCTGCTATCATAATTCTTCAAGCACTTAGGCTGTTGAATGCTCCACAATTTCATTATGCTACCACGGCAGCACAAGGCTTCAGTATTTGCTGTGGTAGAAAAATATACTGGCTATTTCTGTGTGGAACTGACGTCATTTGTTCTTGACTTCATTGAATGATCCAGATCACAGGGTTATGCTTAACTTCAAACAGTGGAAGGAAGTATTACTGTTTCCATATGTTCATAAAGTGTTGTTGAACACTAGTAATGTCTCCATCTATGATGTCCTTACAAATGAACTCCTTTTTATATGCAGAAACCAGAGTTGTCTAACTTAATTGCTAAAGTGACATCTGATCACTTTTGTCAAATTCCATTTGTTAGATGCATGTTACTAGGTACATTTGAGTGTGGATTACACAAGGACATGAATACCAGATGGCAGGAATAGCCAGGACATTTTAGAGCCTGTTTCCACAGCCCTCTGTTTCTAATCTGGATGAGATGCTCCCTATGGACAGGGAAGTAGAGGGAGGATTCCTCCCTGGGTCCCAGGCCATGAGCTGTAACTGAGGTAGAGAAGCTTGGCCCTAGTAGCCTTGGGCACATCTACAGGGAGGGCAGCATCCAGAGTCTCTGAAGGCCTGTCCTTGGCGGTGTCTGTAGAGCTGATTCTACAGGCTCATGAGAAACATCTGGTGCCTCCCTTCCTGCTCCACGTTCAGTGATGGCACAGTGGGAGTTGTGCCACAGTGGGAATATTTATACCACAGAAGTCAACAAATACTATATACCATGCACTTTTTTGCTCCTCAGAGAACTAATATTTTAAATAGTTATATCACTGCAAATCTCCTAAAATCTTTCCCGTGTCCTGTGTCTGTGTCTCTTTTGCAGCTCTGGAGCTGAGGTTGAAGGATGGAGCCCACCGCTGTGAGGGGAGAGTGGAAGTGAAGCACCAAGGAGAATGGGGCACAGTGGATGATCACAACTGGAGCTTGAAGGATGCATCTGTAGTGTGCAGACAGCTGGGTGTGGAGCTGCCATTGGTTTTCCTGGAGGGGCTTATTTTGGACCAGGACTTGGCCCCATTTGGCTTTTGTATACTTCGTGTGAAGGGGTGGAGTCAACTCTCAGTGACTGTAGGCATTCTAATATTAAAGATCATCGTAATGATAGCTACACCCATGATTGGGATGCTGGAGTAGTCTGCTCAGGTAAGTCCTGTCTGGTCTGTGTGGGGATCTCTAGCAGGAAAAGCCTCTGTCTTATTACCAGAATGACTCAAGATTATGGATACAGCCTTTAGAGCATACTTGGGTGAAGGATCTTTGTGATGTGTCACAGGAGGCAGAGAGGTGAGGTCAAAAGTTTAATACAGACCCAGCTTCTGGGTTCAACTTCTGTGACATAGTCTCATCATGGTAATTGTTCTGTTTTCTTTGATGTAGTGGTCACTAGGGTGTGGCTACATGGCCGGGGGAAGGGTCATAGATGAGTTGTGGGCAACAAGGTTTATCATACTCATAGGGTCTAAAAGAGTCACACACTCCATCATGTTGGTATGTGGAGGATGTGACAATAGAAAAGGCTCAACCAAGCAATGGTGACCCCAAATGGCATGTGAAGACCCATGGACAAATGACCATACAGGGGGTCAAGATGCAGTTACACAAGGAAAAGGTGTGAAGGGATTTCACTGGTGCATTTAAATGTCCCTAGTCACAGTCAGAGGAAGCCAGAAGTGGGACTCGTGGCAGGGAAACAGTCTCATCACACTGGTGCACCTGATCAACTGAGTGGGGAGCTCACATCACATTTGTAGGGATATTGAGGGAGCAGGAAAATGAAGTCTTGACATTTACAACACAGTAGCTGAAGCACATAATGTATATGAGGTAGTGAAACTAAGAGGACCTGAAGTGACTCCTAAGAAGTATTCAGTGCTGTCTAAGTGTGTCAGGTATGACCTAAATCAAACCCCTTATGATTATACAGTGGAAATGAGAAATAGATTTAAGGGACTAGATATGATAGATAGAGTGCCTGATGAATTATGGATGGAGGTTCATGACATTGTACAGGAGACAGGGATCAAGACCATTCCCATGGAAAAGAAATGCAAAAAAGCAAAATGGCTGTCTTGAGAGGCCTTACAAATAGCTGTGAAAAGAAGAGAAGTGAAAAGCAAAGAAGAAAAGGAGAGATATAAGCATCTGAATGTAGAGTTCCAAAGAATAGCAAGAAGAGATAAGAAAGCCTTCCTCAGCAGTCGATGCAAAGAAATAGAGGAAAACAACAGAATGGGAAAGACTAGAGATCTCTTCAAGAAAATTGAGATACCAAGGGAATATTTCATTCAAGATGGGCTCGATAAAGGACAGAAATGGTATGGACCTAACAGAAGCAGAAGATATTAAGAAGAGGTGGTAAGAATACAGAGAAGAACTGTACAAAAAAGATCTTCATGACCAAGATAATCACGATGGTGTGATCACTCCCCTAGAGCCAGACATCCTGGAATGTGAAGTCAAGTGAGCTTTAGAAAGCATTACTATGAACAAAGCTAGTGGAGGTGATGGAATTCCAGTTGAGCTATTTCAAATCCTGAAAGATGATGCTGTGAAAGTGCTGCACTCAATATACCAGCAAATTTGGAAAACTCAGCAGTGGCCACAGGACTGAAAATGGTCAGTTTTCTTTCCAGTTCCAAAGAAAGGCAATGCCAAAGAATTCTCAAACTACTACACAATTACACTCATCTCACATGCTAGTAAAGTAATGCTCAAAATTCTCCAAGCCAGGCTTCAGCAGTATGTGAACCATGAAATTCCAGATGTTCAAGCTGGTTTTAGAAAAGGCAGAGGAACCAGAGATCAAATTGCCAACATCTGTTGGATCATGGAAAAAGCAAGAGAGTTCCAGAAAAACATCTATTTCTGCTTTATTGACTATGCCAAAGCCTTTGACTGTGTGGATCACAATAAACTGTGGAAAATTCTGAAGGAGATGGGAATACCAGACCACCTGACCTGCCTCTTGAGAAACCTATATGCAGGTCAGGAAGCAATAGTTAGAGCTGGACATGGAACAACAGACTGGTTCCAAATAGGAAAAGGGGTATGTCAAGGCTGTATATTGTCACCTTGCTTATTTAACTTCTATGCAGAGTACATCATGAGAAACGCTGGGCTGGAAGAAGCACATGCTGGAATCAAGATTGCTGGGAGAAATATCAATAGCCTCAGATATGCAGATGACACCACCCTTATGGCAGAAAGTGAAGAGGAACTAAAAAGCCTCTTGATGAAAGTGAAAGAGGAGAATGAAAAAGTTGGCTTAAAGATCAACATTCAGAAGACAAAGATCATGGCACCTGGTCCCATCACTTCATGGGAAATAGATAGGGAAACAGTGGAAACAATGTCAGACTTTATTTTTTGGGGCTCCAAAATCACTGCAGATGGTGACTGCAGCCATGAAATTACAAGTTATGACCAACCTAGAAAGCATATTGAAAAGCAGAGACATTACTTTGCCAACAAAGGTCTGTCTAGTCAAGGCTATGGTTTTTCCAGTGGTCATGTATGGATGTGAGAGTTGGCCCGTGAAGGAAGCTGAGTGCCGAAAAATTGATGCTTTTGAACTGTGGTGTTGGAGAAGACTCTTAAGAGTCCCTTGGACTGCAAGGAGATCTAACCAGTCCATTCTAAAGGAGATCAGCCCTGGGATTTCTTTGGAAGGAATGATGCTAAAGCTGAAACTCCAGTACTTTGGCCACCTCATGAGAAGAGTTGACTCATTGGAAAAGACTCTGATGCTGGGAGGGATTGGGGGCAGGAGGAAAAGGGGATGACAGAGGATGAGATGGCTGGATGGCATCACCGACTCGATGGACGTGAGTTTGTGTGAACCCCGGGAGATGGTGATGGACAGGGAGGCCTGGCGTGCTGCAATTCATGGGGTCACAAAGAGTCAGACACGACTGAGCGACTGAACTGAACTGAAGAGTATTTGACATGTGCAAAGGTGGATGCAATAAAGACAGCAGTGAAACTATGGTGTGAGTGGGTAAGCACAGTATTTGGCAGGGGCTTCAAGTTGTTATCCCAATTGCAGATTGGATGTCCAAGACATTAATCCCATCAGAGCAGCTGGGCTGGAGGAAGATATTGTCAGTTATCACAGTGAATTGCCTAAGGTAAGAGGCTGGGCTTAGGGGAGTATCATCCCATCTGATGAGACAGGGGAGCCCTGAGGTCATCCGCAGTAGGCCCTTAACACCACAGCCAATCAGCTATTGGGTGTTATGTCCAGGAAGATCTTTGGAAAAGTGATCTTTCTAATCTCACCTTCAGCATATTTGATGATTCTAGTTGAGGCCCTTAAGGAAACAATTCTTTTCCTTTTTAAAAAGTACTTTATTGAGGTATAACTGACATACAAGACTGCTTGATAAGTATACATTTGTGAAACTCTTACAACACTTATGTCATAAATCTATTCATCTCTTCAAAACATTTCCTTCCATTCTCTTTATCATTCTTATTAAAAATAATTATTTTCAAGGTGCATTTGAATTTTAGTTAGAAGCTTTTGTTTTAAACAAACCTGTTTTCTGGCATCTCAAGTAAACTTCCTCATTGTCACAAAGTCCTAATGATGGTTCCAACTGCAGATAAATTTGTGGAAACACTACAGGTGTCTCTACCATATTTTGATAAATCAGCATCTGAATGAAAATGGAGTGTGTGATGTTGGAACTTTGTGTGAAATTAGAAGTCCCAATGTTACCATCCTAAGAGTACTGATAACTTGATATTAATTTAAGTTAAGATACACTTCAGAGTAGAGAATTGGAGAGTGCTCTGATATTTAAGCACTAATTGTGGTTTGCATTCCCTGACTACCATTGCTCTAACTTAGGCTCTCACATTTTTATGAATGGCTCCAAGTTTCTTTTATTTCTCTTTCTGTTACTAGTTTCCTCCCCCTGTTCTGTCTTTTCTGTATTTTCAGACATGTTTTAATGATGTGAAGATAAGTCAAAGTGGTGGTGATGTAGCAAGATAATATTAGAATAGAATGTCTTTTCATTATCTTAATCAAAATTGAACACTTAGGAGTCAGGTATGGAAAAGAAATTTCAGCCTCAGTAGTGGATTGTTGGAAGTGAAGTACCATGTTTAGGAGAAATCTAGAGTAGAAATAATGACCCAAGAAGAATCTAGAGAAGCTTGTTTGAAATAAGGAGGAGATTTCATGGGGTTCAGGAAAAGGATTTGGGAGGGGCTATACAAATTGAGAAGGACTGTGGTGCAAGTGTGCTAAGCTGCTTCAGTCCTGTCCTACTTTTTGCAACCCCATGGACTGTAACCCACCAGGGTCCTCTGTCCATTGAATTTTCCAGGCAACAATAGTGGAGTGGGTTGCCATTTCTTTCTGCAGGGATCTTCCTCACCCAGGGATCAAACCTGGGACCCATACATTGCAGACAGAGTCTTGATTATTGTCCTAACCACCAGGGACTACAGTACTGAAGTGCAAAATGGTGAGGGGATGAAAATACAAGGATTGCAGGAGGGGAGTTCAAGGAGATCAAGATCCAGGTCAACTCACACATTCACAGTATAGCCTCTGTGTTACCCTTCCTTCCTACCCTCCTTCCTTCCCTCCCTCTCTTCCTTTATCTTGTGGGAGTCATTTCTGAGCTCTGTAGTAGTGCTAGCATTTGGAGGTTGACGTTTTCTTAGTGGATTCTGTTTATTTAACAAATATAAGATTACTCATATTTCTCTCTTTTTTTTTTTTATCAGATTTTGGTGAGTTGTATTTCACAAGTAATTTGTCTTCAAGGACTTGGTCCATTTTACAAAAAGTTTTTCAAATTAGAATAACACTGTTTCATATCTTATATCTTTAGATGTTGGCAAGATCTAAGTAGCACTGGTTCATATCTCATATCTTTAGATGTTGAGAAGATCCATAATGATATTCCTCCTTTTGTTTCTGGTTTTGTTAATATGTGTTCCCTCTTTTTCTTAATTGGTTTTGCTAAAAGATTATCAGTGTTAATGTTCTTTTTAAGAGAATCACTAATGGACTCTGTTGATTTTCTTGATCGTGTATTTGCTTTCTACTTAATTGATTTCTATACTCAGTTTTCATTCCTCTTTTTCAGTTATGGTTTTCCCTGATACCTCAGTTGGGAAAGAGTCTGCCTGCAATTCAGGAGACCCTGGTTTGATTCCTGGGTTGGGAAGATCCCCTGGGTGGGAAGAAGGGATAGTTTACCCACTCCAGTATTATTTGGCTTCCTTTGGGGTTCAGCTGGTAAAGAATCCACCTGCAATGCGGGAGACCTGTGTTCGATCCCTGGGTTGGTAAGATCTCCTGGAGAAGGGAAAAGCTACCCACTACAGTATTCTTGCCTGGAGAATCCAAGGACTGTATAGACCATGGGGTCACAAAGAGTCAGACGTGACTGAGCGACTTTCACTTTCACTTTTCAGTTATGATTGTTGTTGCTTTTGTAGATTCTTGAGGCTTGGATCATTTCCTTCTGTTTCTATTTTTATTCTAATGTAGGCATCATGGAAACCTCAAGGTTCTAAATTTTCTTCTAAGCAACTTTCTTCTTAACCCACCAGTTTTGATAGTATATAATTTCTTTTGTATTTTATTACCATAAAACATTTCTATTTCTCTGAATGTATTCTTTGTCTTACACTCTGATTATGTATGATATTAATATAGATACTATATACAGCCTACTCTGATTTGTGTTTGCATGGTATATAATTTTTTACCTCTTTAATATGTTTCTGTGTTTATATTTATGCATATATATATTTATAGACAGTATATTGTTTTGTCTTATTTTATCTGGTCTGATCATCTTGTTTTTTATTTGGAGTACTTATTTACATTTAATGTAGTTGTTCATATAGTTGAAATTAAGTGTACTTGCCAGCTATTTGTTATACCTTTTTTTTTTGTTCCTATTTTAATCTTTGAGTTTATTTTATTATTTTATTTTAAATACTCTATTGGTTTATTAATCATATCAGATTTTTAGGAGATTATAATGCTGAATTTTTTTTTTTCATTTTTAAAATAATTTTTATTTATTTTTGGCTGTGCTGGGTCTTCACTGCTGCATGGGCTTTTCTCTAGTTGTGGAGATCAGAGGCTACTCTCTGTTGCAGTGCATGAGGTTCTCATTGCAGTGGCCTCTTGCTGTGGTGCACAGGCTCTATGGTGCACAAGCTTCAGTAGTCATGATCCCTGGGCTCTAGAGTACAGGCTCACTAGTTGTGGTGCACACGGGCTTAGTTGCTCCATGGTATGTGGGATTTTCCTAGACCAGGGGTCGATTTTCCTAGACCAATGTGTCTTCTGCATTGTCAGGTGGGGTCTTCAGCACTGAACCACCTGGGAAGCCCAATGTTGAATTATTAATCTTTAATTACATGTTACTTTGAGATGATATAATGTCACAACATGCAATGTCAGTCACTATAGTTTTCTTCCACTTCCCTGTTCTTGTGTTTGGTGCTATCATTGTTATACATTCTCCTCATAAATTTATTATGAATCTTATAGTTTGCTGCTAATATTTTTGCCTTAACTTTTCTAATAGAGAATCAATGTTTAGCACACTCTCTATAGCTTTGAGAGGATCCATGTTTTCATCTGCTGTCATCTCCCTTTAGCTTGAAGAACTTTCTGAGGCAGTTTTGTGTAGTGTGTGTCTGGTGGCCTCCAATTCTATCATCTCTCATTTACCTGAAATCATTTTAATTTTCATTCAGTTTTGAAAAGTATCTTCTTGGGTGATTCAATTCTAGGTTAACAAATGCCCAACCCCAATACTTGACATAGGTTTTTACATTGTCATCTGACTTTCATTGCCTCCAACAAAAAGTCAGCAAGTAATATTTATCCTTTTGTTCCCTGTATATAATGTGTCAAACTTCCCTGGCTGCTCTTAACATATTTTTGTTTTGTTTATTGAATTTAAGTAATTACATTGTCAAGTTTTCTGAGAATGGTTTCACTATCTTGTCTGGAGTTTGTTTAGCTTTTTGGATCAGTGGGTTTACAGTTTTCAGTAAATTTGGGAAAATTTCATTTATCTTTTCTTAATATTTTTCCACACATCTCTTATTCTGAATCTCTAAATACACATATTTTATATATTTTTATATTATCCCACATGCCATTGAGTTTCCATTCATATTTTTCTGCCTTTTTATTCTCTTTGGTTCAGTTTAGATAGTCTCTACTGCTGTGTTTTACTTCCCAATTCCTTTATTCTGCAATGTCTAGTCTCTTGTGTAATTAATCCAAATGTTCATTCCAATACTATATTTTTCAGTTTCAGAAGTCTCATTTGTTTATTTTTCCTAGTTTTTCTCCCTGTTTATTTTTATGCTTCATTAAGCATATTGATATTAGGGGTTTAAGGACCTCTTCAGTCAATTCAATCATTTCTGTAACTTCTGAAGCTGCTTTAAATGATTGTTTTAAAAAAATATGTTATGTGTTACATTTCTCTCTTTTGGAAATTCGAATAATATTTTGGTTGGATGTTGGGCATAACTAAGCAGTCCTTTCCCAGGAAGAACTTCAGAAGTAAATAATCAAAACACACCCAGAAATCAGGGAATTGTACTTGGTGAATTAAATAAAGTTTTTTTTCATTGGATTATCTTCATTCAGTTCAAAATGTGTTCCGTTGATGACCAAATGATGAACTTTTATTTTGGTTTTCCTCCTTTAGTTTCAAAACTTCCTTGATCTCACCTTGCCTGCCATATGTCCCAGCTACATCCTACTTCTTCAGCAGTAGCTATTCTTTCTGATTTTCTTTTCCATCCATCTGTATCTTTTAAAATGGTGTTTGCTTGCCTGAAGTGGGAGAAGTGAGAAAGAATAGCAGCTTAGGTAGTAGATGGGAGCAGAGGGTGACGTAGTATGCTAACAACCTATTGAACGAGTCTTTCCTACAAATATTTGCATATTGTATCCATATTGAGGTTTTTTCAACTTGAAACTCTCCAAATTATGGCTTGTTTGCTCACTTCCTCTTCCTCCTCCTTCTTCTTCCTCCTTCTTCTAGAATTGTAAAACATTCAACATGCCATCTTCTTTTAGAATTATAAAACATTCATGAAATAAATTAAAGACAATATGATCAATAGAAAGTCATTCTGTGCTTCTGGCCTGGAAGAATTAATATTGTTAATATGCTTATACTTGTAAAGTGATCTACAGATTTAATGCAAGTCCTATCTAAATCCTAAAGACATTCTTTATAGAAATAGAGAAAACAATCTTAAAATATGAGCATGTGGTTTAATTTTTATATATTCATGAATTTCCTATTTTCTTATCATTATTGAATTTTAGTTCAATTCCATTATGTTCATGTAAGATACTTGGAATTATTTTAATATTTTTGAGTTTGTTAAGACTTATTTGTAACCTAGCTTGGAGATTATTCCATGTGCGCTTGAGAAGAATGCATATTTTTCTGTGGTTAGAATTAGTACAATGATAGCGTTAAAATCAATTATTATCAGCCCTTAGCATTTTCTATGAGTCCTGTTTGAGAAGAAAAACCTTTAATAGGAGACGATCTGGAAACTGAGCTGTCTGGTAAACTCCAACTGAGAACACACTCTCTCCCAGGTTCTTTGACAAATTCTAGGATTTCAAGAGAGATGGCTGGGACTCTCTATGACTCTCTGAGTTTTCTTAATTCATTTTCTTTCCCACTGAGGTCACTGAAGAAATTCATGGAATATTTTGGCATCAAAAAGTATCAGAAAGACAAGATGTGATGACATAAATGTGAATTAGTGATAATGTCCATATTTCTTCTCTGGAACCGTCACTCGCCTACAGGTTGGCATGCCCTCATGGGTCCAGCCTCAGGACTTTCCCTAACTTAAGTCACTTGAGGACTAGCTCCTGAGAGATAAAACTGGTCAGAATATCAGCCCCACAAGTCCCATGAAAGCTTTCTAAACTTGTCTGGGTGCTAGGTCTCTCATCTCATAGCCCACATCCCTCTGGGTGGCTTCTGTTCTACGTATCTCTATGTTAAATGCCTTCATATTATATATTATCCTTGGATCTGTAGGTCCTAGGCTGCTAAATGAGAAATTCACTTCTCCAACCAATGCTAAAAGATGTGTTTCCAGTATTCAGCCATCCCAATGATCTGAATTGGGCTCTGTAGTTTCTAGGCTCCTAGACCTAGGAATTCATATTTCTAACCAGTCTCAAAGTGTCTGTTCTTAGGATTCAGCCATTGCAAACTGACCTTGTAATCCTTCCGGATTTCTCTTCAGAAACCTGCTGATGAAAATTCAATTAGGACACTAACTGTCAAAAACTCTCTACATGCTCCACTGCTAAAAAGAAAAACTTTCACACCACGGCCTGTAATGTGCGGTTTCAAGTCAGTACCATGAACACTCACTGATTTTGTTGTTTCCTCTTAGGATTTGTGCATCTGGCTGGAGGGGATGGACCCTGCTCAGGGCAAGTAGAAGTGTATTCTAGGAGAAGCCTGGACCTGTGTCTGATGGGAACTTCACACTTCCCACTGCCCAGGTCATCTGTGCAGACCTGGGTTGTGGCAAGGCTGTGTCTGTCCTGGGGCATGAGCTCTTCAGAGAGTCCAGTGCCCGGGTCTGGGCTGAAGAGTTCAGGTGCGAGGGGGAGGAGCCTGAGCTCTCGGTCTGCCCTAGAGTGCCCTGTCCAGGGAGCACTTGTCACCACAGTGGAGCTGCTCAGGTTGTCTGTTCAGGTGAGATGCAGGTCAGGCCTTTCACCTCTGTGAACACCCTGCTCAGGTGAGAAAGTCATGTGGTTTGCTGAAACTCTGTCTTCTTCCACCAGCATACTCAGAAGTCCGGCTCATGACAAACGGCTCCTCTCAGTGTGAGGGGCAGGTGGAGATGAAGATTTCTGGACGATGGAGAGTGCTCTGTGCCTCCCACTGGAGTCTGGCCAATGCCAATGTTGTCTGTCGTCAGCTTGGCTGCGGAGTCACCATGTCCACCCCCAGAGGACCACACTTAGTGGAAGGAGGTGATCAGATCCTAACAGCCCAATTTCACTGCTCAGGGGATGAGTCCTTCCTGTGGGGTTGTCCTGTGACTGCCCTGGGTGGTCCTGACTGTTCCCATGGCAACATGGCCTCTGTGATCTGCTCAGGTAAGAGAGAGGAAAGGGCTACTGGTACTCAGGATGTTCCTGGAGTGAAATGTCCCCAGTAGCAGAGAGGGAGGGAAAATGGACTTTGAAAGTTAGATATTTCGTGGTGAAATGTCGATCTTCTCATTGTTCATTCATTTTTCAGATCAGGGCAAGAAATGTGAAGGGGAATAATATATTTTTAAGCAATGTTGTTGCTTACATATAATCATAGAAAACAATGTAGGGGCAGAAAGTATAGACCTCAGTATGAACCCCAACCCAGAGCAACAAAGAGAATGTCCCCAGCACCACAGTCACTGTCGTCCCCAGTAACTGTGTCCTCCCTCCTCTAAAGGGAAAATCACTTAGCTAACTTCTGCTAACATAGTGTTTTATCAGTGTTTGAACTTTCTATAAAAGGATGCTGTATGTGGCATCTTTTGTATCTAATTTCTAAGCCTCAACATTATGTTTGGGATTCACACATGATGTTGTTTATTGTAGCACCTATTTTTTTATTACTTCAGCGTATCAGTACAGGACCATGTACTGATCCATTAGACTGACAGTAGATATCTGAGCTGTTTCCAGTTCTTGACTATTGCAAATATGATGTGACGACTTACCATGACACTGTCTTTGGACGCAAATATGTGTTACTTATTTTCCATGTTTAACCCTTGGTCTTTTATCTTCATATTCTTAATCAGATGGTGTCCTTTGATGAACTTATTTCTTAATCTTATGTAAACATAACTTACCAACTATTTTCTGTACATTTAATGCTTCTTATATACATTAAAAAAGAATTTTGCCTACTCGAAGATCTTAAAATCATTCTCTGAGTATCTTATGGAAATTTTATCATTTTTCTCTTGCATATTATTGTGCATTCCTTCTGGGATTGATATCTGTGTAAGATAAGGGTCAGGTTTCATATGGACATCCAACTGACTCAGAATCTTTTTCTGAAAAGACTCTTCCCCACTGCAGTGCTGCCTTTGTCATAAGCAGAAGGGCAAGTATGTCTGTCTTATTTAAGACTCTTTATTCTGTTCCATGTTATCATTTGCCTATCCTTGCTCTAATACTGTATTTTCTTAATTATGATAACGTCACAGTTGTTGTTCAATTGCTAAGTCTGTCTGACTCTTTGTGACCCCATGTGACTACAGCACACCAGGCTTCCATGTCCTTCACTATCTCCCCGAGTTTCAGACTTTGTAGTAAGTCTGAATAATTTTAATTTATAAGAGTTACTTTATTTTAATTCCTCTAACATCATTGCTTTTCTTACCAACTGTGCTGGTCGCTCTTGGTTGCTTGTATTTTGTATGAATTTAGAAATTAGTTTGTCATTTTTCACCAAAAGAAAAGCTTAAGGGTATTTACATTGAGAATAGGCTTAGAAGTTGGAGCGGAGACATAGAAATTTGAGGATGATTGACACTGACAATGTTGACCTCACCAAATCATTGACATAATACATCCCTCCATTCAGTTAGATCTTGAATTTCTCTTAAAGATCTTGCCCGTCTTCTACTAGGTTTTCCCTCAGTCAGTCAGTCAGTTCAGTTGCTCAGTCATATCCGACTATTTGTGACTCCATGAATCGCAGCATGCCAGGCCTCCCTGTCCATCACCATCTCCCGGAGTTCACTCAGACTCACGTCCATCGAGTCAGTGATGCCATCCAGCCATATGATCCTCTGTCGTCCCCTTCTCCTCCTGCCCCCAATCCCTCCCAGCATCAGAGACTTTTCCAATGAGTCAGCTCTTCACATGAGGTGGCCAAAGTACTGGAGTTTCAGCTTTAGCATCATTCCTTCCCAAGAAATCCCAGGGCTGATCTCCTTCAGAATGGACTGGTTGGATCTCTTTGCAGTCCAAGGGACTCTCAAGAGTCTTCTTCAACACCACAGTTCAAAAGCATGAATTCTTCGGTGCTCAGCTTTCTTCACAGTCCACTCTCACATCCATACCATGACCACTGGAAAACCATAGCTTTGACTAGATGGACCTTTGTTGGCAAAGTAATGTTTCTGCTTTTCAATATGTTATCTAGGTTGGTCATAACTTTTCTTCCAAGGAGTAAGCATCTTTTAATTTCATGGCTGCAGTCACCATCTGCAGTGATTTTGGAGCCCCCCAAAATAAAGTCTGACACTGTTTACACTGTTTCCCCATCTATTTCCCATGAAGTGATGGGACCAGATGCCATGATCTTTGTCTTCTGAATGTTGAGCTTTAAGCCAACTTTTTCACTCTCCACTTTCACTTTCATCAAGAGGCTTTTGAGTTCCTCTTCACTTTCTGCCATAAGGGCGGTGTCATCTGCATATCGGAGGCTATTGATATTTCTCCCGGCAATCTTAATTCCAGCTTGTGCTTCTTCCGCCCAGTGTTTCTCATGATGTACTCTGCATAGAAGTTAAATAAGCAGGGTGATAATATACAGCCTTGACATACTCCTTTTCCTATTTGGAACCAGTGTGTTGTTCCATGTCCAGTTTTAACTGTTGCTTCCTGACCTGCATATAGGTTTCTCAAGAGGCAGGTCAGGTGCTCTGGTATTCCCATCTCTTGAAGAATTTTCCACAGTTTATTGTGATCCACATAGTCAAAGGCTTTGGCATAGTCAATAAAGCAGAAATAGATGTTTTTCTGGAACTCTCTTGCTTTTTCCATGATCCAGCAGATGTTGGCAATTTGATCTCTGGTTCCTCTGCCTTTTCTAAAACCAGCTTGAACATCTGGAAGTTCACAGTTCACGTATTGCTGAAGACTGGCTTGGAGAATTTTGAGCATTACCTTACTAGCGTGTGAGATGAGTGTAATTGTGCGGTAGTTTGAGCATTCTTTGGCATTGCCCTTCTTTGGGATTGGAATGAAAACTGACCTTTTCAGTCCTGTGGCCACTGCTGCGTTTTCCAAATTCGCTAGCATATTGAGTGCAGCACTTTCACCACATCATCTTTCAGGATTTGACATAGCTCAACTGGAATTCCATCACCTTCATTAGCTTCATAGTGATGCTTTCTAAGGCCCACTTGACTTCACATTCCAGGATGTCTGGCTCTAGGTTAGTGATCACACCATTTGATTATCTTGGTCGTGAAGTTCTTTTTTGTACAGTTTTTCTGTGTATTCGTGCCACCTCTTCTTAATATCTTCTGCTTCTGTTAGGTCTATACCATTTCTGTCCTTTTTCGAGCCCATCTTTGCATGAAACGTTCCCTTGGTATCTCTAGGTTTCTTGAAGAGATCTCTAGTCTTTCCCATTCTGTTATTTTCCTCTATTTCTTTGCATTGATCACTGAGGAAGGCTTTCTTATCTCTTCTTGCTATTCTTTGGAACTCTGCATTCAGATGCTTATATCTTTTTGAGCTCCCCAAATCATTGACATAATACATCCCTCCATTCAGTTAGATCTTGAATTTCTCTCAGAGATTTTGCCCGTCTTCTACTGCGTTTTCCCTAGGTATTTTATTTTTGATGTTATGAGTATTTTTGTGAAAGTGTCCTGGCAATGAATTATCTTTGACTTGTTTTCATCTTTTAATTTTTTAAATTTTGATGTAATTGAGACTTATAAAAGTATTGGGAAAATAATATAAAAATTCCCTGATGACCTTTACCTGGATTTCTCAATGTTAGTATAAACATTTTCTTTAATCTCTCTCTCTCTCTCTCTCTGTCCTTCTTTCTCTGTTCCCCTTCTGCCCCATTTCTTCCTGAGTATGCAAAATCTTTCTGAATTAAGTTGAAGACATGATGTTCCTTTACCTTTAGGACACTTCTGGGAATTTCCTTACAGAACCAGGGTTCAGTCAAATCTTTAAATGACTTCAGCTCCAGGTAACATCTAATTGCAGCACTGAAAGGCCTGACTGAAAGACTGCCAAACTGAGTCTTTTTCTGATTAATGACCCAGAGTCATAAGCAAAATGAAGTATATATATATTTTCCTTCAGCTACTAAATTTTGCCTTTTCATAATGATCAAATTGCTAACATCTGTTGGATCACAGAAAAAGCAAGAGAGTTCCAGAAAAACATCTACTTCTGCATTATTAACTACACCAAACCTTTGACTATGTGGATCACAACAAACTGTGGAAAATTCTTCAAGAGTTGGGAATACCAGACCATCTTACCTACCTTCTGGGAAATCTGTATGCAGGTCAAGAAGCTACAGTTAGAACTGGACATGGAACAACAGACTGTTTCCAAATTGGGAAAGGTGAATGTCAAGGCTGTATATTGTCACCCTGCTTATTTAACTTATATGCAGAGTACATCATACGAAATGATGGGCTGGATGGATCACAAGTTGGAATCAAGATTGCAAAGAGAAATATCACAAACCTCAGATATGCTAATGACACTACCCTTAAGGCAGAAAGTGAACAGGAACTGAAGAGCCTCTTGATGAAAGTGAAAGAGGAGAGTGAAATAGTTGGCTTAAAACTCAACATTCAGAAGACAAAGATCATGACATCTGGTCCCATCACGTCATGGCAAATAGATGGGGAAACAGTGGAAACAGTGACAGACTTTATTTTTGGGGGCTCCAAAATTACTGCAGATGGTGATTGTAGCCATGAAATTAAAAGATGCTTTACTCCTTGGAAGAAAAGCTATGACCAACCTAGACAGTATATTAAAAAGCAGAGACATTGGTTTGCCAACAAAGACCCGTCTAGTCAAAGCTATAGTTTTTCCAGTAGTCATGTATGAATGTGAGAGGTGGACCATAAAGAAGGCTTAGTGCTGAAGAACTGATGCGTTTGAACTGTGGTGTTGAAGAATACTCTTGAGAGTCCCTTGGACTGCAAGGAAATCAAACCAGTCAGTCCTAAAGGAAATCAGTCCTGAATATTCACTGGAAGGACTGTTGCTGAAGCTGAAGTTCCAATACTTTGGCCACCTGATGTGAAGAACTGACTCATCTGAAAAGACTCTAATGCTGGGAATGATTGAAGGCAGGAGGAGAAGGGGACAACAGAGGAAGAGATGGTTGGATGGCATCAGTGACTCGATGAATATGAGTTTGAGCAAGCTCTGGGAGTTGGTGATGGACAGCGAAGCCTGGTATGCTGCAGTCCATGGGGTCGCAAAGAGTCGGACATGACTGAGTGACTGGACTAAGTTTTGCGGAAAAATCTGCTATACAACAATATAACCAGAACCTGAATTTCTAATCTGAAGAATATCCTCTGATCTTGCATTTTGATGTTTGTGCCTTATGCTGAGCTAATGTGTGGCTACACTTATTCTTTAGTTTTTAGTTTCTGGTAACAAGTTTTTGTGCTCTAGAAGTATTCGGTTTTTGTTATCATTTGTCTACAAAGATACACATTTTGTCAGTGCTTAATTCCACAAGCACTTTAATTACGGCTATTTAAATTCTCTGTCAGATAACACTAGCAGCTGAAAACCCTGGGAAATTCTTTCTAGTATCTCCTTTTTCCTTTCTGTTTTTCCTGAGATCTATTTTATGTGTTTGTTTTAAAGATAGATATTGAAGAAATTGTAGAACTTCTTCAGAAAGGATTTTGTTTTGCTTCTACTTAGGTGTAGATTTGGGCTTCCTGGTGGATTAGATGGTAAAGCATCAGAGCTGGAGACGTGGGTTACATCCCTGGGTTGGGAAGATCCCGTAGAGGAGGGTGTGGCAACCCACTCCAGTATTCTTGCCTGGAGAATCAGCATGGACAGAGGGGCCTGGAGGGCTACAGTCCATAGGGTTGCAAAGAGTCAGACAAGACTGAGTGACTAAGCACAGCTCAGGGATAGATTTAGCGATAAAACATCTTACTTAACTCATTCTTACAGCAACACTTGGGTTAAAACAGAAATTGTGGTACTGTCAGAAGCAGAACTCTCCTTGGAGAAGGTGAACACTAAGATTATGATAACTTTACTACTGGGTCACAACTTTCATCTTAGGCTCCATCACTAGGTCATTTCCTTTAACAGTTTCTTATTATTCAACCCTTCCAGACTTCTGATCATTGCTGTTTCTGCAGGAAATCACACCCAGGTGCTGCCGCAGTGCAACGACTCCGTATCTGAACCAGCAGGCTCTACGGCCTCAGAGGAGAGCGTCTCCTACTGCTCAGGTAAGGGTCCCACAGGACAGAAGACGCTTCTCAACCCCTGGGGTCACTGCCCCATTGTCCCATTTCTCTTTCCTCAGACAGCAGACAGCTCCGCCTGGTGGACGGAGGAGGTCTCTGCGCCGGGAGAGTGGAGATCCTTGACCAGGGCTCCTGGGGCACTGTCTGTGATGACGGCTGGAACCTGGACGATGCCCGCGTGGTGTGCAGGCAGCTGGGCTGTGGAGAAGCCCTCAATGCCACGGGGTCTGCTCACTTTGGGGCAGGATCAGGGCCCATCTGGCTGGACGACCTGAACTGCGCTGGAAATGAGTCCCATGTATGGAGGTGCCCTTCCCGGGGCTGGGGGCAGCATGACTGCAGACACAAGCAGGATGTGGCGGTCATCTGCTCAGGTCCGCGCTGCACACTGTCCACAGGCTGGGAGAGGGGTGGGGCCCTGGAGGACGGGGGTCTGAGCCCTGAGGGAGAGATGCTGAAAGGACCAGAGAAGGAGGCTTCCTTCCATGGAGCCTGTCTTTCCAGAAGATATGAAGATGAGGTGCTTTCACTTCCTCCTGCAGCAGCTGAGGTTCTGGTCCTTTCTTCTTAGCAGTGTTTCCTGGCAAAGCCTTTTCTCACAGGCTTTCTTGAAAGCAGGGCTCTCTCTCCAGTTACATACAAAAAATTTAAACCCACAATACTAGTTTTCATTTGCTTAGGTAACAACATACCAACTAGTAGTTTAAAACAATATGTGTTTATTACCTTACTTCTGTAGCTTAGATGTCCAGCAGGGATCTCACAGGCTGGGATCAAGGCTTTAGCAGTGCTGCATCACTTGTGGCTTTAGGGGTGAATCTGTTTCTTGTCTTTTCAAGCTTCTAGAAACTGCCTACATTCTGTGGTTCATAGCCCCCTTCATCCATTTTCAGATCAGCAGTGCTGCCTGTCTTCAACCATTATCCAGAGTCACATCTCTCTCTCTAACCAGAGCAAAGAAAAGTATTCTAGTTTTAAAGACAGTGGGTCTAAGGATGTGGTTAGACTCGGCTCACATTGTTAATACAATATTCTAGCCTAAACTCATCATCCCACGGTCCTTAGCTTAAGGACCTTAGCTTGTAAATCCTTCTTGTCAGATATGGTAACAGATTCACAAGTTGCAGAGATTGGGGTGTGGGCATTCTGGGGTTAATTATTCTGCCTATCTTCCCAGTATCCACATCACATCCCTTTGACATACTCTAAAGATTTTGTCAGGAAGCAGGATTCAGCTTTCTTCCCTCACTAGCACCTGCGAAGTTTGGTCTTCCTCTAGGTTCATTTCCACTACACCATTGTGGTAGAAATAGAAAGACAGACACAAATGGACAAAGTCAGTTAAAAGGGAGGCGATGTCAGTCTTGTCATCTAGTGGGTATCTCTTGAACAAGGTCAGAGATGAATGTTCACTGTTTCTAGAAGAAAGGAAAACCTAGAACATCCAGGAAAGATTTTACTGTGTCCTGTCTCCTCCCCTTTCAACCTTAGAGTTCCTGGCCCTCAGGATGGTAAGCGAGGACCAGCTGTGTGCTGGGTGGCTGGAAGTTTTCTACAATGGATCTGGGGCAGTGTCTGCCGCAGCCCCATGGAAGACATCACTGTGTCCATGATCTGCAGACAGCTTGGCTGTGGGGACAGTGGAACACTCAACTCTTCTGTTGGTCTCAGAGAAGGTTCTAGACCCCGGTGGTTGGATGGAATCCGCTGTCAGAAAACTGACACCTCTCTCTGGCAGTGTCCTTCTGACCCTTGGAATTACACTTCATGCTCTCCAAAGGAGGAAGCCTATATTTCGTGTGCAGGTGACTCACTATATGTTTCTGTGTGTCTGTCCTAATCCCTGTAGGATGCAGTGAGATTTGATATTTTAAAATCTAAGTGATATTTTAGTAATCTAAGTTTAATTTGGGTCCACAAAAATGACATTAAGTAAAAATGTTAGTCACTCAGTCGTGTCTGACCCTTTGCGACTCCGTGGACTGTATAGCCTGCCAAGTTCCTCTGTCCATGGAATTCTCCAGGCAAGAATACTGGAATGGGTTGCCATTCCCTTCTCCAGGGGATCATCCTGACCCCAGGTATCAAAATCGGTTTTCCACATTGCAGTCAGATGCTTTACCGTTTGAGCCACCAGAGAAACCTAAATGAGGTAAGGATGGAACTAATTTAATTCACATATTCCAACCTTGATTGTTAAAATTTCTGAGATGTAATTCTTGTAACATTGTACTAGTCCTAAGTGTACAACATAGCATTTATGTATTTGTACATATTGGTAAATAATCACCACATGTATAGTAATATCCATCGCAACATGTAGTTACAATTTTTTTTTCTTATGATGAGAACTTTAAGATGTATTTTCTTACCTACTCTCAAGTATAAAATACAGGGTTAACTGTAGCCACCATGCTGTACATTACATCCTCATGACATTAATTTTAGACCTGGAAGTTTGTATCTTTTGGCTACCTTCACCCATTCCATTTTGACCACATTGACCCTCTGGAAACCACCAAACTGTTCTTTGCATCTCTGAACTCATTCTTCTGTGTGTGTGTGTTTTTTAATAACGCACATGTAAATAAGATTAAATGGTACTTTTCTTTATCTGATTTAGTTCATTTAGCATAAGGCCCTCAAGTTCCATCCATGTTGCAAATGGCAAGATTTTCTTCTTTTTTATGGCTGGATATATGTACATAGCAAATTTTATTTATCCATTCATCCATCAAAAAAGGCTTAATGTTGTTTGGCTATTTTAAATAATTCTGCAATGAACATTGGGTTGCACATATCTTTTTAAGTAGTGTTTTTATTTTCTTCTGGTAAATACCCCAAAGTGAAATTACTAACTCACATGGCAGTTTTATTTTTAGGTTTGAGTTTCTATTGAGGAACCTTAATACTGTTTTCCATGGTGGCTGCACCAACTTATCTTTCCCCCAACTGTGCACAAGCTTTTTCTTCTCACCACATTCTCAAAAATTCTCATTATTTCTTGTTTTTTTTTTTTGATAAAAACAACTCTATGAGGTGATATCTCATTATGGTTTTGATTTGCATTTTCCTGATGATTAGTAATGTTGTATGTCTTTTCATGTACCTTTTCATGAACAACTGTATGTTTTCTTTGAAAAAATGTCTATTCAGGCCCTCTGCCCATTTTTAAATGAGACTGTATTCTTTTGCTCTTGAGTTGAATGAGTCCTTTATGTATTCCACATATTAACCCATATCAGAAATATATTTTTCAAATATTTTCTCCAATACTATAGATTGTCTTTCCATTAAAAAAAATATTTTTCACCACAATATCTTTGCCCTTTATTCATATATTTACCAACCTGCATGCCCTACTGGATCTTAGTTCCCCAAACAGAGATTTCATCTGGGCCGTGGCAGTGAAAGCACTGAGTCCTGACCACTGGACTGCCCGCTAAGTTCCTCATTTTGCTGATGGTGTCTTTTGTTGTGCAGAAGTTTTTAGTTTTATGTCGTCCCACTTAGTTTTGCTCTTGTTGCCTAATCCAAAAAGCCACCACCAAAACTGATGTCTATGACTTTTTCTTCCAGGATTTTTATGACTGCAGGACTTATGATTAAGTCTTTGATCCATTTTGAATTAATTTCTGTGAATGCTATGAGAGAGTGGTCCAGTTTTATTTTTTGCATGTAGCTGTCCAGCTTTCCCAACACCGTTTATTGAAGAGAATGTCCTTTCGGCATTGCATATTCCTAGTTCCTCTGTCAAAAATTAATTAACTGTATGTATTTGGGTTTATTTCTCGGCTCTCTATTCTATTCTGTTGATCTCTGCACCCATTTTTATACCAACACTATACTGTTTTGCTTAATACAGCTTTGAAATATAGTTTTAAATCAGGAAACATGGCACCTCCAATATTGTTCTTCTTTCTCAAGATTGCTTTGGCTATTCAGGGTCCTTTGTGGTTCCATACAAATTTTAGGATTGTTTGTTCCATGTCTGTGCAAATTTCCTTTGGAATTTTGATAACAAAATCCACTATCTTTCATCAGTGTCTTAGAGTTTCAGTGTACAGGACTATCACCTCTTTGGTTAAATTTGTTCCTAATAATTTATCAGTTTTTTGTTCAACTGTAAATAGAATCATTTTCTTAATTTTTCCTTATGGTAATTTGTTATTAGCGTATAGAAATGAAACTGATTTTTGTATATGAAGTTTGTATTTTGCGACTTCACTGAGTGTATTAGTTCTAACAGATTTTGGTGGGGACTTTAGGGTTTTCTGTATATAATATTATGAAATCTCCAAATAGCATCAGTTTTGCCTTTTCCTTTCAGATTTGTGTGTCCTTATTTTTTTTTCCTTGCCAGATTGTTTTGGCTAGGAATACCAAAACTATGTTGAATAAAAGTGGTGATTAGGCATCTTTGTCTTGCATCTGATCTCAGAGAAAAAATATTCAGCTTTTTACTGTTGAGTAGGAGGTTAGCTGTGAGTTTGTCATATGGTCTTTATTATATTGAGATATAATCCCTCTATATCTACTTTATAGAGGTTTTTAAAATCAGAAATGGATGTTAATGTTTTCAAATGTTTTTTCTACATCTACTGAGAGGATATGATTTTCATTTTCATTTTGTTTACTTGGTGTATCACATTGATTGATCTGTGAATATTGAACCATCCTTGCATCCTTTGGAACAAATCTCACTTGATCATCATGCATGATCCTTTGGATGCATGATTGAATTATGTTTTTTAATACTCTGTTGAGGATTTTTGTCCCTCTGTTTATCAGAGATATTTCTTGTCTGGTTTTGATATCAGAACCTTGTTGGCCTCATAAAATGAGTTTGGCAGTGTTCTTTTCTTCTGCTTTTGGAAGAGTCTGAGAAGGTTCTACCACTTAATACCATTACACTGGGAGTTGGGATTTCAACAGCAAGTGCTGAACGAAGTAAATAAATGTTGGGGGGTGACAGATATTCAAACCAAAGTGCTTATTCCCTGCAACATTTCTATCTCTCTCTCTTTCCTACATACACAAACACACACACTCCATTCAGATATATCTTGAATGATATGCTGGGTGTTGCCTGAGAGAATGTGGTGATAGATATTTCAAAAACATATATTTGCCACTCCTTGCCTCTCTTGCCTCATCTCTTTGTCTTTTCCACTTGAAGGCTAAAGAAGCATTAAACTATTAAATCTTTTATTGATGATATTTTTCCTACAGTAAAACACCAGAAAGTGGGAGGTGGTTAAGTCTCTGACCCTGAAAGTGAGTAACCACCTCGCAGAGATCCTGCCATCACTTTCGCACAGGATCTCTGTATAGATTGGGTAGGAGGTTTCATAGGATTATGTGGAAAGAATACATTAATTCTGACATTTTTTTAACAGGTACATTTTACACTTACGTATATTTCTTTCAGTTTCAGGCTTTGTGCCTTTTTCTTGGTGTTTTGTTTGTAATTTCTGTTTCCTCTGATTACTTAGCTTTCTCAGTATATCTATTTGAGTCTATTGCAGACAGTTTTACTTTCATTTCAGTTTAGTCACTCAGTCATGTCCAACTCCTTGTAACCCCATGGACTGCAGCACACCAGGCCTCCCTGTCCATCACCAGCTCCTGGGGTTTGCTCAAACTCATGTCCATTGAGTCAGTGATGCCATTCAATCATCTCATCCTCTGTTGTCCCCTTATCCTCCCCCTTTCAATCTTTCCCAACATCAGGGTCTTTACCAGTGAGTCAGTTCTTTGCATCAGGTGACCAAAGTATTGGAGTTTCAGCTTCAGCATCAGTCCTTCCAATGAATATTCAGGACTGATTTCCTTTAGGATGGACTGGTTTGAACTCCTTGAAGTCCAAGGGACTCTCAAGAGCCTTCTCCAACACTACAGTTCAAAAGCATCAGTTCTTTGGTGCTCAGCTTTCTTTATACTCCAACTCTCACATCCATACATGACTACTGGAAAAACTATACCCTTGATTAGACAGACCTTTGTCGGCAAAGTAATGTCTCTGCTTTGTAATATGCTGTCTAGGTTGGTCATAACTTTTCTTCCAAGGAGTAAGCATCTTATAATTTCATGGCTGCAGTCACCATCTGCAGTGATTTTGGAGCCCAGAAAAATAAAGTCTGACACTGTTTCCACTGTTTCCTCATTTATTTGCCATGAAGTGATGGGATCAGATGCCATGATCTTAGTTTTCTGAATGTTGAGCTTTAAGCCAACTTTTTCACTCTCCTCTTTCACTTTCATCAAGAGGCTTTTTAGTTCCTCTTCACTTTCTGCCATAAGGGTGGTGTCATCTGCATATCTGAGGTTATTGATATTTCTCCTGGCAATCTTGATTCCAGCTTGTGCTTCATCCAGCCCAGCATTTCTCATGATGTACTCTGCATATAAGTTAAATAAGCAGGGTGACAATATACAGCCTTGATGTATTTCTTTCCCTATTAGGAACCAGTCTGTTGTTCCATGTCCAGTTCTAACTGTTGCTTCCTGACCTGCATATAGGTTTCTCAAGAGGCAGGTCAGGTGGCTTGTATTCCCATCTCTTGAAGAATTTTCCACAGTTTGTTGTGATCCACGCAGTCCAAGGCTTTGGCATAGTCAATAAAACAGAGACAGATGTTTTTCTGGAACTCTCTTGCTTTTTCAATGATCCAACAGATGTTGGCAATTTGATCTCTCGTTCCTCTGCCTTTTTTAAAACCGGCTTGAACATCTGGAAGTTCATGGTTTATGTACTGTCGAAGCTTAGCTTGAAGAATTTTCAGCATTACTTTGCTAGTGTGTGAGATGAGTGCAATTGTGTGGTAGTTTAAACATTTGTAGACATTGCCTTTCTTTAGGATTGGAATGAAAACTGACCCTTTCCAGTCTTGTGGCCACTGCTGAGTTTTCAAATTTGCTGGCATATTGAGTGTAGCACTTTCACAGCATCATCTTTTAGGATTTGAAATAGCTCAACTGGAATTCCATCACCTCCACTAGCTTTGTTCGTAGTGATGCTTCCTAAGGCCCACTTGACTTTGCATTCCAGGCAGGATGCCTCACTCTAGGTGAGTGATCATACTATCATGATTATCTGGGTCATGAAGATCTTTTTTGTATATTTCTTCTGTGTATTCTTGCCACCTCTTCTTAATATCTTCTGCTTATGTTAGGTCCATACCATTTCTGTCCTTTATTGAGCCCATCTTTGCATTAAATATTCCCTTGGTATCTCTAATTTTCTTGAAGAGATCTATAGTCTTTTGCATTCTATTGGTTTCCTCTATTTCTTTGCACTGGTCACTGAGGAAGGCTTCTTATCTTTCCTTGTTTTTCTCTCCCTTCAGGGAACTTCCATAAGCCTCTTATCCTCCTCCATCAGAGGGCAGACAAACTGAAAACCAAAATTACAGAAAACTGACCAATCTGATCATATGGATCACGCCTTGCCTAACTCAGTGAAACTATGAGCCATGCCAATATGGCCACCCAAGATGGACGGGTCATGGTGGAGAGTGCTGACAAAATGTGGTCCACTGGAGAAGGGAATGGCAAACCACTTCAGTATTCCTGCCTTGAGAACCCCATGAACAGTATGAAAAGGCAAAAAGATAGGACACTGAAAGATGAACTCCCCAATTTGGTAGGTGCCCAAATTGCTACCAGAGATCAGTGGAGCAATAACTCCAGAAAGAATGAAGAGATGGAGTCAAAGCAAAGACAACACTCAGCTGTGGATGTGACTGGGGATAGAAGCAAAGTCCAACGCTGTGAAGAACAATATTACATAGGAATCTTGAATGTTAGGTCCATGAAGCAAGGCAAATTGCAAGTGGTCAAACAGGAGATGACAAAAGTGAAAGTAGACATTTTAGGGATCGGCGAACTAAAATGGACTGGAATTGGTGAATTTAACTCAAATGACCATTATATCTACTACTGTGGGCAAGAATCCCTTAGAAAAAATGAAGTAACACATGTATACCTGTGGCGGATTCATTTTGATATTTGGCAAAACTAATACAATTATGTAAAGTTTAAAAATAAAATTAAATTAAAAAAAAAAAGAAAAAATGAAGTAGCCATCATAGCAAACAAATGAGTCCAAAATGCAGTACTTGAATGCAATCTCAAAAATGACAGAATGATCTCTGTTCATTTCCAAGGCAAACCATTCAGTATCACAGTATTCCAAGTCTGTGCAATGGCAACCCACTTCAGTACACTTGTCTGGAAAATCCCATGGACGGAGAAGCCTGGTAGGCTGCAGTCCATGGGGTCTGTGGGAGTTGGAGATGACTGAGTGACTTCACTTTCAGTTTTCACTTTCATGCATTGGAGAAGGAAATGGCAACCCACTCCAGTATTCTTGCCTAGAGAATCCCAGGGACAGGGGAGCCTGGTGGGCTGCCATCTATGGGGTCACACAGAGTCGGACACGACTGAAGCAACTTAGCAGAAGTAGCAGCATGCCCGAACCAGTAATGCTGAAGAAGCTGAAGCTGAAGATATGAAGCTTCTATGAAAGCTTCTTGGAAGACCTACAAGACCTTCTAGAACTAACACCACCAAAAGAAGTCCCTTTCATTATATGGGACTGGAGTGCAAAAGTAGGAAGTCAAGAAACACCTGGAGTAACAGGCAAATTTGGCCTTGGAGTAAGGAATGAAGGCAGGGCAAAGGCTAACAGAGTTTTGCCAAGAGAATGCACTGGTCATAGCAAACACCCTCTTCCAGCAACACAAGAGAGGACTCTACACATGGACATCACCAGATAGTCAACACCAAAATCAGATTGATTATATATTCTTTGCAGCCAAAGATGGAGAAATTCTATACGGTCAGCAAAAACAAGACCAGGAGCTGACTGTGGCTCAGATCATGAACTCTTTATTGCCAAATTCAGACTTAAATTGAAGAAAGTAAGGAAAACCACTAGACCATTCAAGTATGACCTAAATAAAATCTCTTACGATTATACAGTGGAAGTGACAAATCGATTTAAGGCACTAGATCTGATAGACAGAGTGCCTGATGAACTATGGATGGAGGTTCATGACATTGTACAGGAGACAGGGAGCAAGACCATCCCCAAGAAAAACAAATGCAAAAAAGCAAAATAACTGTCAAGGAGGCCCTACAAGTAGTTGTGAAAAGAAAAGAAGCAAAAAGCAAAGGAGAAAAGGAAAGGTATACCCATTTGAATGCAGAGTTCCAAAGAATAGCAAGGAGGGTTTTGCTTTACTCAGTAGCCATTTGTCTATCTTTTTCTGACGTCTACTTGGTAAATCTGTATATTCCCTTAAAGAGTTTCTTCTTACTACAGAAATATTCTCTTGTGCATATGTCATATTGAATAATAGATGAGAGTAGTTTAGAATCTATTCAACAATTTTCCACTGAAACCCGTGGCAGATTCATGTTGATGTATGGCAAAACCAAAACAATATTGTAAAGTAATTAGCCTCCAATTAAAATAAATACATTTCTATTAAAAAGTATGTAGGGGAAAATTTAAATATAAATTTATTCTGTGTTTATGGACTAATTTTCTTTAATACACTTTATTTTCATAAACCATTATCATTAATTTATATTTGCTTCACTATTTTGTTGATTAGCATTGATTTAAAGAAAATATATTTCACTGAATTTTATTCATATGCTCATTTATTTAATAAATATTTAACAAGCATTTATCATGGTATTTAGAAAATGTTCTCCATCCATACTTGTTGAATGAGTGCATACAATGTGAAGCACTGTCCTAATAGAAGAAACACAGGGTAATTAAAGTATGCAAGGTCTTTCCTTCATTCAGGGATGTGTTAGTGTGTGTAAGTGCCTTTATAGACGCCTGTGTTTATATTTGTTATTGAATGTGGAGAGTGATTAATAAGTAAATATTTATAGGTGTTTCAGATATCTTTCTCTATCTTTAATTTTTTCTCTAGAATATTTTACAAATTTTCTTATTTATTTTTAGGAACTCTATAAACTAACATCATTTACCATTTTTCTAACATCATATGGAAATATTTCCACATCTTTTGTGTATGATTTTAGGTTTGTATATGTGTATGGGAGGTTATGTGATCAAATTTATACGTTTTAGTTTTTTGACTATGCCTTTAATGCAATGTTTCAAATGCCATTCTTCATCTCAAAATAACTTTTAATCAAGTTTATTTTCTACAAATGATTTTATAATTCCACTAAGTAATATTTAAAACCTTACTGCATATAAATTTATTTTACTGTGTATGATGTTATAATATTGTCACCAGTTAGGAATTATATCTTAGATATGTGATATTTTTACTTATAATTTCAAAATAAAAATATATTATTTCATGATCTCACGGGTATGACACCAAAAGAATAGGTAAAAATAGACAAGTGAGATTATCCCAGATGGCTCAGTGGTAAAGAGTTCACCTGCCAGTGGAGGAGACACACAAGACATGGATTCAACCCCTGGGTCAGGAAGCTACCCTGGAGAAGGAAATGGCAACTCACTCCAGTATTCTTGCCTGGGAAATCTCATGGACAGAGGAGCCTGGCAGGCTATACTCTGTGAGGTCGCAATGAGTTGGACATGACTGAATGACTGAACACCAGCATGACAGTAAAAGAAACAACAGTAGAGTGAAAAGGCACCTTACAGCGAATCATATAAGGGATTAATTTGCAAAATATATAAGAACCCCACAGCTCAAGAGCAAAACAAAAACAACAACAACAAAACCTTTAATAAACTGATTAAAAAAATTAGTCAGGAACTAGCCATTTCTCCAAAAAAGACATGTGGATAGCTAACAGGTATATGAAAATATACTGACATCTCTAATCATCAGAGAAATGTAAATGAAAACCACAATGAGATGTCATCTTACACCTGTCAAAATGGCTATAATTTAAAAAAAGACAAATGTTGACAAGGTTGTGGAGAAACTGGAACTCTTCTGGATATTTATCCACCTTAAATGTGTATATCGCATCTCAAAACTATGACCAAAAAATCTGTATAATTTATAGTGATTTGTCTTTTCATTCTGGTATTTTTTCTCTCTGCTCTTGATTAGTATTGCTCAGTGTTGATCAATTTTCAGTGAGCCATGTTTGAACGGCTTTCCTCTATTGTCTTTGTCTTATGCTTACTTTCTTTTTTAGATTAACTTTATTTTTTTCTTTATTAATTCCAATCTTGTACATCCTTTAGGCTTTATTTTTCATATCCTAGCTTCTTAAATGAAAGCTTAAATTTTCTCATTTTATGTTTTTCCTCTTTTCTAAATCTAGGGTATAAATTTCCCTTAGACACTACTGTAGTTGCATTGGAAGAATTTTAGTTACAGCATTTCTTTGTTACCATTATTTTACAATATTTTCAAGTTTGAAAGTTATTTCCAGACCCAGGAATTCTTTGGAAGAATATTTCTTAATTTTCTCAGTAGGGATGGCTAACTATATTTTCTTATTAATAGTTAATTTCACTCTGGTCAAAGTAAATATTCTGTATAAATTCAATTCTCTGAAGGTTTTTGTTCTATCACATGATCATCAAAACATCTATTTCTGCTTTGTTGACCATGCCAAAGTCTTTGACTATGTGGATCACAACAAACTGTGGAAAATTCTTAAAGAGATGGGAATACCAGACCACCTGACCTCCTTCTTGAGAAATCTGTATGCAGGTCAGGAAGCAGTAGTTAGAACTGGACATGGAACAACAGACTAGTTCCAAATAGGGAAAGGAGTAAGTCAAGGCTGTATATCGTCACCCTGCTTATTTAACTAATATGCAGAGTACATCATGAGAAATTCTGGGCTGGATGAAGCGCAAGCTGGAATCAAGATTGCTGGGAGAAATATCAATAACCTCAGATATGCAGATGACACCACCCTTATGGCAGAAAGTAAAGAACTAAAGAGCCTTTTGATGAAAGTGAAGGAGGAGAGTGAAAAAGCTCAACATTCAGAAACCTAAGATCATGACATCCGGTCCCATCACTTCATGGCAAATAGATGGGGAAACAGTGGAAACAGTGACAGACTTAATTTTGGGGGACTCCAAAATCACTGCAGATGGTGACTGTAGCCATAAAATTAAAAGATGCTTACTCCTTGGAAGAAAAGCTATGAACAACCTAGACAGCATATTAAAAAGCAGAGACATTACTTTGTGAACAAAGGTCCATCTAGTCAAGGCTATGGTTTTGCCAGTAGTCATGTATGGATGTGAGAGTTGGACTGTGAGGAAGGCTGAGCACCGAAGAGTTGATGCTTTTGAACTGTGGTGTTGGAGAAGACACTTGAGAGTCCCTTAGACTGCAAAGAGATCCAACCAGTCCATTCTGAAGGAAATCAGTCTTGACTATTCATTGGAAGGACTGATGCTGAAGCTGAAATTCCAATACTTTGGCCACCTGATGGGAAGAAGTGACTCATTGGAAAAGACTCTGATGCTGGGAAAGGTTGAAGGTGGGAGAAGCAGACAACGGAGGATGAAATGGTTGAATGGCATCACTGACTCGATGGACATGAGTTTGAGTAAACTCTGGGAGTTGGTGATGGACAGGGAGGCCTGGCATGCTACAGTCCATGGAGTTGCAGTCAGACACAACTGAGCAACTGAACTGAGCTGAACTGATGATCATTTAAAAATGAAAATTTCCAGTGAATTTACAATAATGTAAATAACAAGTTCTTTCATTGTTGGGTGTATTGCTCTATATATGTTATTTATCTAACTGTTGTTTACATCTGCTATATTCTTCATTCTTTTTTGTACACTTGGTCTGCATGCTATTGCAAAATGCATGTTAAAGTCCCCACATTTTGATTATGATTTTGTCTATTTCTGTTCTTCGTTCTGTCAAGTATTATTCTATATTTCAAAGCAATGTTTTGACTTTTTCTTGGATTTTAATATCTATAATATCTTCATTAAGGGTGTATCCTGTTATAATAATGAAAATGCCCTCTTTAACTCAACTAGCACATCTTGCTTTGAAGTCTACTTTCTGTGACATTTATATAGCTATTCCAGTTTTCTTACAGTTAGGATTCACACAGTATGTACATTTTCCCCATCATTTTACTTTCAACCTTTCTTTACCCTCATATATAAGCTGAATATCTTCATGGTAGCATTTACATGGATTTTGTGGTTTTATCAAGATGGGCATTAATTTGAAGTATCTAATCAATTTACTGTAAGTGCAGTTATTGGTATTGTTGGGCTAGTATCTGTCATTTCCTTTTAATTGACCCACGTGCTTTATGTTCTTTTTTCCTCTCTTTTCCCCCTTCTTTTGTATTAAACAGATCTGTTATTATTCCAAATTTTCCTTTTTCCTTTGATTTTCAGCAGCTTTTCTAGGTGTGGGAGTTTTCATGCCCATCCATCCATTTTTTAAAAATTCTCAGTTATTATATCTTCAAGTATTACTTCTGCTGCTCTGTCTCTCTGTCTTAGCTTCTCTTCTCCTCCTATCCCACTCCTCCTTCTTCTCATCTCTCATCTCTAGGACTCCTCTAAGTCAGTAATTCTGTGTTGATTTCTATCTAAAATTCTTCTAAACTTTTTAATTCAACTCTCTAGACATTTTATTTTCAGTTGGTAACTGTTCCTTGATTTTTAAAGTTATAATAAGTTGTTAATGTTTTTCATCTTTTCACCATTTATTCTCTCATTTCCTCTTTTTTCCTCAATATATTGATCATAGTTAAAATCTATATCTGCTAACTCCAGCACCTCTATCATGTGAGTCTCTGCCTTCTCTTATTTTCTTTTTTTTCACTTTGTTAATATGTCATGTTATCCCATGTCTTCGTCATTGAAAAAATGATCCTCCAGATACATTTTCTAACCCTTGAGAGGATTCATATTCTGTTTAGTTAAGCAAGTAGGAGAAGGGTTGAAGATCACTCAAATATATAAATACAACTGAGAACTGAGTTGTAACAAGTCTAGGTTGTGGTTTTGGTAGCACTCAATCCACCTCTTATCTCTCTGTCCATGTGGCATGGGCCTTCAAAGATTTTGGTTGAGAACCTGGATATTTTGGTAGCTCAGCACCCAAGAGAGTAAGGGAACATCCACTCTGCTCTCCAAGACTTTTGACATTGATCTTTGGCTTCCTGCCAGCTTCAGGGCTTGTATAATGAGCACATATTCTATCTGTTGTGTGAG
This sequence comes from Bos javanicus, assembly GCF_032452875.1. Taxonomy (NCBI): domain Eukaryota; kingdom Metazoa; phylum Chordata; class Mammalia; order Artiodactyla; family Bovidae; genus Bos; species Bos javanicus. Next base: position 102,933,556 of record NC_083872.1, on the reverse strand, counting down.
AAAGGATTTCAGGTCTCCAATTCTGTCTCACCACCAGGTCACCCCAAATTATGCTGGTTTCTCTGTCCAAATAGGAGTCCTCTGTTTCTCTGAGCCCAGATTCTGAGCCACTAACCCAGGCATCAAATTGGGAAATTCCTCCAGAGAAAAAGAAGCTGTAGATCCTTGGCTAACATTGAAACATATTACATGATCTCCTCTCTTTAGAATTTTAGCATATTTAGTCCATGTTGTGTCCACAAATTTCTGATATTTTTCAGTTCAGTTCAGTCGCTCAGTCATGTCCGACTATTTGCGACTGCATGAATTGCAGCATGCCAGGCCTCCCTGTCCATCACCAACTCCCGGAGTTCATTCAAACTCACGTCCATCGAGTTGGTGATGCCATCCAGCCATCTCATCCTCTGTCATCCTCTTCTCCTCCTGCCCTCAATCCCTCCCAGCATCAGAGCCTTTTCCAATGATACCTTTACTTAAAGAAAATTTCCAGCATTTAAAGTTGTGTCTAACAAGAAGACCATTGGCCTGCTTTCTCTTCCATTCTTCATGGAAGTACAGAATTTGAGGTTTTATTCTCTACTTTTCACTTACTTAAACTACGACAGTGATAGACATCATTTACCCTTTCTTTCCATGACTGGTTATGTATCAAAGGAGAGAATAATGCACTGTGTCTGTCAATATTGTTTGTTCAAAGGCTTTCAAAGCAGGACTATAACATATTTTTGCTCTGAGAGTTAGAAATACATATTTTCCCCTAGAAAACAAATAACTCCAAATTTTAGATAATAGCAATTCCTGACACAATGTCCAAGGAGAGATTATATTCATTTGGGAGAAGAAGCTGCATTCTGTGATTCCCAGTGGAATCTGGCCAATGTCAGTCAATATCTTCTGACATTATCTCTCACGCAGGGTTGTTTAATCTACTCAAAGAGATTATATTTTTTCAAACTAAGTATCCAGATCTGGAGTTTGAAGCTTAGAATCATAAGTGAATATTCTCGGGTAAACCATGGTGTCTCACAGACCATTTGTTTTTCAGTTCTCATGACTATACCAAGGAGAACGATTTTAATGATAGAGGATTGATGGCTGCTCCCCGAGGCTTCTGATGAGGCCACTGCCTGACTCTAAAGTCAGTGACCAAGAGTGTGTAGCTTATAAAGAATACATCCAGCTACCAGCCTCATCCTGTGACTCTGAACTCATTTAACCCCTCAGGGTAGAGAGACCAACATTTCCTGTAAATCTTTCTCAGATTCTGTGCAGAGCTCTACAAATCAGAATGTTAACTCTGATAGGACCTTGTAACACCATCTATCTCAGGCTACCTAGTAGTAATATTTCCTGTTTTTGTCCATTTTCATCCTTGTTATGCTCTTATCACTTCTATAAGAAACCAGATCTAAATGTTCCACAGGGCAATGACTCCGCAGCATCAGCTTCTGAAGAGAGTGCCCCCAACTGCTTGGGTGAGGGTCCCACAGGACAGAAGATCTTTCTCCTCTCCTGGTCAGCACCCCATTGCCCCATTTCTGTCTCCTCAGACAGCAGACAGCTCTGCCTGGTGGACGGGGGCGGGCCCTGTGCCAGGAGAGTGGAGACCCTTCACCAGGGTTCCTGGGGCACCATCTGTGATGACAGCTGGGACCTGGACAATGTCCGTCTGGTGTGCAGACAGCTGGGCTGTGGAGAAGCCCTCAGTGCTGTGGAGTCTGTTCCCTTTGGGGCGGGATCAGGACCCATCTTGCTGGATCATGTGTATTGTGGAAGAATGGAGTCCCACGTGTGGCAGTGCCCTTCCTGGGGCTGGGGGCGGCACAACTGCGGTCATGACGAGGATGTAGGAGTTATCTGCTCAGGTATGATCAGTGAATTGCCCACTGACTGAAAGAACAGAAAGCTCCAAGGAAGCTGGTGTCTGCTCACCAGAGCAATAGATGTGTAAGCTAGAGATGTCTGAGATAGCCTCCTTGAATGCATAAAGTATCTGTGAGTGATCAGTTCAGTTCAGTCGCTCAGTGGTGTCCGACTCTTTGCTACCGCATGGACCGCAGCATGCCGGGCTTCCCTGTCCATCACCAACTGCCGAAGCTTACTCACACTCATGTCTATTGAGTTGGTGATGCTATCCAACCATCTTGTCCTCTGTCTTCCCCTTCTTCTCCCATCTTCAATCTTGCCTAGAATCAGGGTTTTTTCAAAGGAGTCAGTTCTTCCCATCAGGTAGCCAAAGTATTGGAGTTTCAGCTTCAGTACCTGTCCTTCCAATGAATATTTAGGACTGATTTCCTGATGGGCTTCATTTATTGCTACTTTCCTCTTACAAGTCTCTGCTATTTCTTCTCCAGTGATCTTACCTGATATAGCTTAATCTATATCCCAATAAAAATTGATACTCATTTTTATATAATTTACTTTTGGAAGAGTGAAACATTTGCAAATCACCACACGCACCTGCTTTGCACAGTAAGCCCATGGGAGGAAAGGGCTAGAATGAGGCTGTACCTTCCAGGATGGAGTTCTTTCTGTATATATAGTGCAAAATACTTTTTTGTGCTAAGTTAGTAGGAGTGGAGGCACAGGGGACATCATCAAACAAATCAGAGAGGAACTTATGGATTTGTGCCAAATTGCAAGTCCCCTTTGAAAATTTAGATTTGAATATTCATAGCTTTTTGACTGGTAGGACAACAGAGCTGTGGATGAAATGTTCTGAGTCTGGGTTCTCCTTTCATTTTTACTAGAAAGGATTGTCTGTTTTTTTTTTTTTTTTCTTTAAAACCTCTGTATAAACCAAAATTTTGGAGGAACTCTTAGCCACACACTGACAAGTCAAAGATATAGTCAATAAAATATGAATTTCTATGTTTTGTGGTAATAAATGATATTTTATACCTGATGTCTTCAATGATATAAGAGAATTGTGTTTGGGGGCTTGTTTGATAGGAATAGGAATAAGAGGACACCTGTAATTTTTGAAGAAGGTGGAGGAGACTTATAGTAGCTAAGAGGAAGAAGAAGGGCAATGGGAGATGTCAAAGGCCATATGGGGTTCTCTGAGCATCACTGCGGGTCCAGGTGTGGTGTAGAGGATGCTACGTGTGCCTAAGGATACAGCAGGTCTGTACAGCAAGAGACCAGACAAGGATGTATTTTTATTATATTTAATACCTTTATCCACTCACACCAGCCTCCTATTGCACAAATTTTCTTACAATTTTCACACACACATCCTTTTATATAAAATTTAAAATCAAGTAGAAAATAAAAAAGAAATAATAATATGTCTCAGAAGTATCTATCCTGATGTGTACAAGACTTTATTGATTATTCAGCATATATTTGAGTGTTTAGCATGTATCTTGGTATATGAAACAGGATACAAGAAATATTTCTTTCTTGTTCTTTTTAAATTTGTAATCTCATGGGACTGATATAGAAACTAACAACCTGTTAAGTAAAAATGTTTTAATTAGAATGTGTATCCTATGACCAAACTCCCAGCCAGACCATACCAGATGTCCTAACCTGGAAAGGGGAGTTGAAAGTGGGTAAGTAACAAAAGGCTAACAGATCATCCTGGCTCTTACCATTCCCTCTTGGATAAGTGGTCAAGCTGGTCCTTCGATTCATTAATTTCTATAGTGTCTTTTCTGTTCTCTCCTGTTCTCTATAGTAGATTTTTATTCTGTTGAAATATTCTTTCTGAACCTTCAATGTTCTTATACTTATTAAATCAGAGTCCTTTACCAGAAAGAATTCCACCCTGTACATAAATAATTATAAGCACAGTCAGAAATCAGGCAAATGTATTTAAAAATTGTTCTTTATGATGAGAAGTTTTATTTTTTTCATTAGGTTACCTTTCCTCTATCCAAAATGTGGTCCCTGAAGGTCAAATCATGTCGTGAGTCTTTCCCTTAGTCTCCCTCTTTCAGTTTCATACTCCATCCACTCCCAGTTTAACCTACCCCTCATCCCACCCACACTCCACTCCTACAGAAGTTCTTCCCTTTCAGAGTCTCTTTTCCATCCATTTGTAGCTCTTAGGATTGTTTTCTCTTGTCTGCAGTGGGAGAAATGGGAAAGGTAAACAGGGTTAGGTCGCAGATGGAAGGAGCACAGGGGTAAAATGTGTTAAAAACTTGCTGGACAAATATTTTCCCCAAATCTTTCTTTCATCCATATTGAGGCTTTTGTAATGTAGAAATCTGTAAATTATATATGGCTGTTTGCTCTGTCTTCTCTTCTTCTCCCTCTCCTTTTTTTTTTTTTTTACAGCATGATGACTATTTCTCAAGAAATAGGAAAGTAGTTTGCAGTTAGCATATGAGTGCATGCTAGGTCTCTTCAGTCATGTCTGACTCTTTGTGACTCTATGAACTGTAGCCCATCAGGCTCCCTCATCCATGGGATTCTCCAGGAGAGAATACTGGAGTGGGTTGCTATGCCCTCCTCCCAGAGATTGAACCTGTGCATTTGCAGGGGGGTTCTTTACCACTAGTGCCACCTGGGAAGCACCATTTAGCATATAGATAGAATTTAAAAACATTAAATTACCTTCACTCCATAGCATTTGCTAAGATTCTCATGTGTTGGAAGAAAACCAGTAATATGAACTAATCAACACAGTTATTCATCTTTTATAGTCCCACTGAGAACTCATTCTCTCCTGGGTTCATTGGTAAATCCTAGGCTTTCTTGAAAGATGGCTAGGACCAACCCTTTCTCCTATGACTCTGACCTTTCTTCATATTCAAACTCATCTGTGGACAATTTCTTTTCACAATTCAAGTTGGATAAGAAATTCTTGGAATTTCTCACCATCAGAGATTATGAGAAACATATGGGAATCATAAGAAGTAGACTTGTTATAATATCTAGCTTTCCTTCCATGAGCCATAAGTCTGCTTATAGACTGACCTGCACTCAGATCTCTCGATTGATTTCCCTTGTATCAGTGACTTGAGTATTGACTCCTGAGAAAAATCCGGCAGGACTTCTAGCCCCAGAAATGTCAGGATGGCCTTCTAACCTTGTCTGGATCTTAGTTCTATAAACTCTTGAATCCCAAGGACCTATTTCACTCTTGGTTAGTTCAGTTCTGCACCCAAGTCTGATGCCCATTGCAGTGCAGTTTCCTTGGGCCCTATAGTTTCCAGACCCTTAAATGAGGAATTCTCATCCTAACCAACATCAAATATAGGTTTTTGGAATTCAACCATTCTAAACTAACTCTGCAAATCCTTCTGGATTTCTCTTCCAACACTCGCCCGTGAAAATGCAATTCTGACACTGTTATATTTTCTCTTCATGCCTCAGTCCTGGAAAATAAAAGCTTTCACACCATTGCCTGTGACATGTTTCCAGTTGCCAAGCCAGGATCATGAACATGCAGTGGGTTTATTTATTTGTTTCTCTCAGGATTTGTGCATCTGGTTGGAGAGGATGGACCCTGCTCAGGGCGAGTAGTTTATTCTGGAGAAGACTGGATCCCAGTGTCTGATAGAAACTTCACACTCCCCACTGCCCAAGTCATCTGTGCAGAGCTGGGGTGTGGCAAAGCTGTGTCAGTCCTGGGACATGAGCTCTTCAGAGAGTCAGATGGCCGGGTCTGGGCTGAAGAGTTCAGGTGTGAGGGGGAGGAGCCTAAGCTCTGGTCCTGCCCCAGAGTGCCCTGTCCAGGGGGCACTTGTCACCACAGTGGAGCTGTTCAGCTTGTCTGTTCAGGTGAGATGTAGGTCAGGACTAACCTCCCTGCACACTCTGTTCAGGTCAGAAATCATTAGATATTTCTGAAATTCTGTTATCTCGTATCCAGCATACTCAGAAGTCTGGATCATGACAAACGGCTCCTCTCAGTGTGAGGGGCAGGTGGAGATGAACATTCTGGACGATGGAGAGTGCTCTGTGCCTCCCACTGGAGTCTGGCCAATGCCAATGTTGTCTGTCATCAGCTTGGCTGTGGAGTGGCCATCTCCACCCCCAGAGGACCACACTTGGTGGAAGGAGATGATCGGATATCAACAGCCTGATTTCACTGCTCAGGAGCTGAGTCCTTCCTGTGGAGTTGCCTGTGACTGCTCTGAGTGGTCCTGACTGTTCCTGTGGCAACACAGCCTCTGTGATTTGCTCAGGTAAGAGAGAGGGAAAGGCTACTGGTACTTAGGATGCTCCTGGTGTGAAATATCCCCAAGAACAGAGGGTGAGGGAAAACTGGCTTTAAAAGGTAATTTCTCTTTTTAATAACTACTTTATATTATTGTGATTTTTTTCACCATACGTCAGTATGGATCGACATAGGCATCCATTTGTCCCCTCCATCCTGTCCTCTCCTCCCATCTTCCTCCCTACTCCATCCCTCCAGATTGTCACAGATCACCAGATTTGGGAGCCCTGCATTATACATCAAACTCTTGTCTATCTGTTTTGCATATGGTAATGTATATGTTTCAATGGTATTCTCTCAAATCATCCCCCCGTCAACAAATAGATTCAAGAGATTAGATCTGATAGAGTGCCTGAAGGACTATGGACAGAGGTTCATGACGTTGTACATGAGGTGGTGATCAAAACCATCCCCAAGAAAATGAAATGCAAAAAGGCAAAATGGCTGTCTGAGGAGGCCTTACAAATAGCTGAGAAAAGAATAGAAATGAAAAGCAAAGGAGAAAAGGAAAGATATACCCATCTGAATGCAGAGGTCCAAGGTATATCCAGGAGAGATAAGAAAGCCATCCTAAGTGAAGAACGCAAAGAAATTGAGGAAAACAACAGAATGGAAAAGACTAGAGATCTCTTCTAGAAAATTAGAGATACCAAGGGAACATTTAATGCAAAGATGGGCACAATATAGGACAGAAACAGTATGGACCTAACACACCAGAGGATATTAAGAAGAGGTGGCAAGAATACACAGAAGAGCTACACAAAAAATCTTAATGACCCAGATAATCTTAATAACTCAGATAATCACTCACCTTGAGCCAGACATCTTGGAGTACAAAGTCAAATGGGCTTTAGAAAGCATCACTACCAACAGAGCTAATGGAATTCTAGCTGAGCTATTTCAAATCCTAAAACATGATGCTGTGAAAACGCTTCACTCAATATGCCAGAAAATATGGAAAACTCAGCAGTGACCACAGGATATGGAACAATGGACTGGTTCCAAATTGGGAAAGGAGTGCGCCAAGGCCATATATTGTCACCCTGCTTATTTAACTTATATGCAGAGTACATCATGAGAAATGACAGGCTGGGTGAAGCACAAGCTGGAATCAGATTTCCAGGACAAATATCAATAACCTGAGATATGCAGATGACACCACATTTATGGCAGAATGTGAAGAGGAACTAAAGAGCCTCCTGATGAAGGTGACAGAGGAGCGTGAAAAAGCTGGCTTAAAACTCACGATACTGGATGCTTGGGGCTAGTGCATTGGGACGACCCAGAGGGATGGTATGGGGAGGGAGGAGGGAGGAGGGTTCAGGATGGGGAACACATGTATACCTGTGGCGGATTCATTTGGACATTTGGCAAAACTAATACAATTATGTAAAGTTTAAAAATAAAATAAAATTAGAAAAAAAATGAAGATTATGTCATCTGGTCCCATCACTTCATGGCAAATAAATGGGGGAAACAATGGAACCAGCGGCAGACTTTATTTTCTTGGGCTCCAAAACCACTGCAGATGATGACTGCAGCCATGAAATTAAAAGACGCTTGCTCCTTGAAGGAAAAGCTATGACCAACCTAGACAGCATATTAAAAAGTAGAGACATTACTTTGTCAATGAAGGTCCATATAGTCAAAGCCATGGTTTTTCCAGTAGTCATGTATGGATGTGAGAGTTGGACCATAAAGAAGGCTGAATGCTGAAGAATTGATGCTTTTGAGCTCTGGTGTTGGAGAAATCTCTTGAGAGTCCCCTGGACTGCAAGGAGATCAAACCCATCAATCCTAAAGGAAATCAGTCCTGAATATTCATTAGAAGGATGGATGCTAAAGCTAAAGCTCCTATACTTTGGCCACCTGATTCGAAGAGCTGGCTCATTAGAAAAGATCTTTATGCTGGGAAAGATTGAAAGCAGGAGGAGAAGGGGATGACAGAGGTTTAGATGGTTGGATAGCATCCCTGACTCAGTGGACATGAGTTTGAGCAAGCTCTGGGAGATGGTGAACCACAGGGAAGACTGGTGTGCTGCAGTCCGTGAAGTTGCAAAGAATCAGACATGACTGAGCGACTGAACAACAACAACTCCTCCCAGTGAGTCCAAATGTCTGTTCTTGCATCTGTGTCTCAAAAGGTAGATATTTCATGGTGAAATATTATAGCAATTTAATTACTTTCTCTTGCATATAATTGTACATTTCTTCTGGGATTGATATCTGTGTAAGATAAAGGTCAGGTTGCCATTTCCTTCTCCAGGATTCACATGGACATCCAACTGACTCAGAATCTTTTACTGAACAGGCTCTTTTTGAGAGAGTCGTTTCCTAGGCAGGTTGATAAGGAGTCTAGGTGTCCCCAAGGAGAGAGGGGTCTGGAATTCTCAAGGAGGAAGAAAGGACAAATTTTTTTTTCTTTCTCCACATTCCTTAGGATTATATAACAATAATGTATCCTGCCTAAGGACAGTCTTTGTATTCAACCTTCTGTTATCTTAAAATGTTAATTATAGGAGTAGACCTGGTCTTTACAAGGATGTATCTTGCCTGAGGACAGTGTTATCTTAAAACGTAAATTATGGGAGTAGGTCTGATGAGGTCTTTACAACCTCCAGACATTCTTTGGATTATATAACCTCATTGTTAACACTAGCAAGCGGGTACTCTTTCTGCCCCCTTCTGATGCCTATGTCAGAAGCTTTCTCTATCTCCTTTATACTTTAATAAAACTTTATTACACAAAAGCTCTGAGCGATGAAGCCTTGTCTCTGGCCCCGGATTGAATTCTTCTCCTCCGGGGGCCAAGAATCCTGGTGTATTCGCGTGATTCAACAACAACCTTTCATTTTCCCCATTGCAGTGTAACTTTGTCATACACAGAAGGGCATATGTGTCTGTCCTTTATGACAGTCTACTCTGTTTCATTGTATTATTTATCTATCCTGGCACCAATACTGTATTTCTTAATTATTGTATATTTACACTGTCTGAATGATTTTAATTTATGAGTGTTACTTTTTATTAACTCCTCTAACACTGTTTCTTGCCAACTGTGTTGGTCTTTCTAGGCCTTTTGGATTTTGTATAAGTTTTGGAATCAGCTTGTCACTTTTCACCCCCCCCCCCAAAAAAAAAGCCTAAATGTATTTTGATAGTGACTAGATTGAATCTATGTATAAATTTGAGGATGATTAACAATTTTGAGTCTCCCAACTCATTGACATCATATATCCCTCCATTCAGTTAGGTCTTGAGTTTCTCTCAGAGGTTTTGCCCATCTTCTACTAGGTTTTCTCTTAGGCATTTTGTTTTTGATGCTATTCATATTTTTTTGTGTGTAAAAGTGTCCTAAGAATGAATTTTTTGGACTTGTTTCACCTTTTAATATTTTTTTGAGACTTACAGAAAAGTTGTAAGAATAATATAAAAATTCCCAGATGACCTTTACCTGGATTTCCCAATGTTAGTATTTTGCTTTAATCTTTTTTAAAAAAATATATTTTTTAAATATATATTTTTTATTGAAGTGTAGTTGACTTACAATGTTTCAGGTGCACAGCAAAGTGATTCAGTTACACAAATACACATTATTATTTTTGAAATTATTTTCCATCATAGGTTATTACAAGACATTGACTATAGTTCCCTATGCTATACAGTAAACCACTGTTACTTGTTGCATATCTATTTTTAAATTAGAAATCTAGCATTCTATTCATACTAAGTCAAACAAGTGGAATCAAAATGTCATAAACTTTTTAGTTTGGCAAAAATTTATGTTTTCTAAATATACATATTATCCATAATTATATATGTGTACAAAAGCTTTTCTACTACCCTTGATAAAGGCTTGAATAAGAACATCAAAAAACAAACAAAAAAAAGGAGATGGAGAAATTGGAGAACATAAACTAAATGAAATGGGAGCACTGAATATGAAATAGAAAAATTGAAACATGATCTTTTACTTTTATCTAGTATGTTTCACTTTTTCTATTTCATGTTCACTCTTTCTACTCTGCCATCTTGAATTGGAAGTCCTATTTTGCTTTAATCTTTATCTCTCTGTTTGTCTTCTTCTCTTTTTCTGTCTGTCCCCCTCCTGTTCCATTTGTCCCTAAATATGTAAACTCTTTCTGAATTAGGTTGCAGACATGATGTCCCTTTATCCCTAAAATACTTCAGGGAATTTCCACAGTTATTAACCACAGTTCAGTCAAGTCTCAGCAAACTTCAGCCCCAGATGACATCTAAGTGCAACCACATGAAAAACCCCAAGACAGAACTGCCAAGTTGAGTCTTTCTCAGATTACACCCAGGAAATCATAAGCAAACTGAAGTATATATGTTTTGCTTTAGTTGCTAAGTTTTGGGGGGAATTTGTTTTACAGCATGATAACTGGGACACTTACCATGTGACCAGCATTTCTAAATAGAGGAATATTTGTCCTCTGATCTTCCATTGTACTCTTTCTACCTTATGCTGATCTAACACTGAGATACACTCGTTCTCTAGTTCTTAATTCCAACTATTAAGTTTTTTATCTCTAGAATTTTTTTTTTTTTGTAATCATTTCCTTGCCAAGATACATATCTTGTGAGTTAATTTTATGAGCATTTTAATCATGGCTGTTTAAATTCTCTGTCAATGGAATCTAGAAAAAGGGTACAGGTGAACCTATTTTCAGGGCAGAAATAGAGATGAAGACCTAGAGAACAGATGGGAACACACTGCAGTGGTTAGGATAGGGCAGGATGAATTGAGAGAGTAGCACTGACATGTATACACTGTCACATGTGAAACAGATGGTAACAGGAAGCTGCTATATAGCACAGGGAGCTCAGCTAGATGCTCTGTGATGACCTAAAAGGGTGGGATGGTGGATGGGGTGGGGGGGAGGCTTGAGAGGGAGGGTATATATGTATACTTTTGTCTGACTCACATTGTTGTACAGCACAAACTAATACAACGTTGTAAAGCAATTATCTTCCAGTAATAAAAATAATAAATTAACAAAATCAAATAAATTCTCTGTCTGGTAACTAATAGCTGGATACCCTTGGATATTCTTTCCAATGTTTCCTTTTGCCTCTTGAGTTTCCAAGAAATCTCTTTTGTATAAGTATTTGTTTAAATGATAGACACTGAAGATGAAAAATTGTAGAAATTCTTCAGAAAGGCTTTTGTTTTGCTTCTTCTACTTAGGGATAGATTTAGGAGTAACATACCTTATTCAACTCATTCTTAGTGCAACACTTGGCTTAAACCCAAATTATGGCACTGTCAGAAGCAGAATTCTCCATGGAGAAAGTGGATACTAAAGTTATGATAGCTTTACTGATATGCCACAGCTTTCATTTCAGGCTCCACTGCTAGGTCATCTTTTAACCTTAATTTAGTTTTCTTTACGTTAACCCTCCCAGCCCTCTGATCATTGGTGTTTCTGCAGGAAACCAGACCCAGGTGCTTCCCCAGTGCAATGAATCTGTGTCCGAATCAGCAGGCTCTGAAGCCTCAGAGGAGAGCGCCCCCTACTGCTCAGGTGAGGGTCCCACAGGACAGAAGACCCTTCTTACACACTGTCCCCTTGCCCCCTTCACCACCCTTCACCACGCCATTGTCCCATTTCTCTCTCCTCAGACAGCAGACAGCTCCGCCTGGTTGATGGGGGTGGTCACTGTGCTGGAAGAGTGGAGATCCTTGACCAGGGCTCCTGGGGCACCATCTGTGATGATGGCTGGGACCTGGATGATGCCCACGTGGTGTGCAGGCAGCTGGGCTGTGGACAAGCCCTCAATGCCACGAGATCTGCTCACTTTGGAGCGGGATCAGGGCCCATCTGGCTAGACGACCTGAACTGCATAGGAAAGGAGTCCCACGTGTGGAGGTGTCCTTCCTGGGGCTGGGGGTGGCACAACTGCAGACACAAGGAGGACGCGGGGGTCATCTGCTCAGGTCAGCACTCCACACTGTCCACAGTTTGGGGGAGGGGTGGGGCTCTGGAGGACGAGGATCAGAGCCCTGAAGGAGAGATGCTGAAAGGACTAGAGAAGGAGGCTTCCTCCCATGGGGCCTGTCTTTCCAGCAGACGAGAAGATGAGGTGCTTTCACTTACTCCTGCAGCAGCTGAGATTGTGGTCCTTTTTTCTCAGTAGTGTTTCCTGGCAGAGCCGTTTCTGACAGTTTCCACGTGAAAGCAGGGCTCTCTCTTCAGTTCCCTGTGGTAGTACAGTCTGGAGATCCTGTGGATGATGTAATGAAAGCACAGACTTACTCTGTTCAGTTCTGTATGCTAGGAGTCTGTTGAGGGTCTCCGTGGGCCAACATCCCAGTGTCCACAGGGCTGTGTTCTTCCTGGAGGACCCCTTTCCCAGCCTTTCCTGGTTTCTGTGTGGTCTCATTCCTTGGCTTGGGTCTTTCTTCTTCAACAACAGCGCGTCTTCTGACCATTCTTCCTCACTTACATTTCCCTCTGACTGGAACTGGGGAAGGTTGTCCATTTCAAAAGATAGTGTGGCTAAGGAGGTGTTTAAACTGGGGTCTATGAAAAGGCAAAATGATAGGATACTGAAAGAGAATCTCCCCAGGTCAAAAAGTGCCCAATATGCTACTGGAGATCAGTGGAGAAATAACACCAGAAAGAATGAAGGGATGGAGCCAAAGCAAAAAGAATACCCAGCTGTGGATGTGACTGGTGATAGAAGCAAGGTCCGATGCTGTAAAGAGCAATATTGCATAGGAACCTGGAACGTCAGGTCCATGAATCAAGGCAAATTGCCAGTGGTCAAACAAGAGATGGCAAGAGTTAATGTCAACATTCTAGGAAACAGTGAACTGAAATGGACTGGAATGGGTGAATTTAACTCAGATGACCATTATACCTACTACTGCAGGCAGGAATCCCTCAGAAGAAATGGAGTAGGCATCATGGTCAACAAAAGTCTGAAATGCAGTACTTGGATGCAATCTCAAAAATGACAGAATTACTTCTGTTCGTTTCCAAGGCAAACCATTCAGTATCACAGTAATCCAAGTCTATGCCCCAACCAGTAATGCTGAAGAAGCTGAAGTTGAATGGTTCTATGAAGACCTACAAGACCTTTTAGAACTAACACCCAAAAAAGATGTCCTTTTCATTATAGGGGACTGGAATGCAAAAGTAGGAAGTCAAGAAACAACTGGAGTGACAGGCAAATTTGGCCTTGGAATACGGAATGAAGCAGGGCAAAGACTAATAGAGTTTTGTCAAGAAAATGCGCTGGTCATAACAAACACCCTCTTGCAACAACACAAGAGAAGACTGTATACATGGATGTCACCAGATGGTCAACAATAAAATCAGATTGATTATATTGTTTGCAGCCAGAGATGGAGAAGCTTTATACAGTCAGCAAAAACAAGACCAGGAGCTGACTGTGGCTCAGACCATGAACTCCTTATTGCCAAATTCAGACTTAAATTGAAGAAAGTAGGGAAAACCACTAGACCATTCAGGTATGACCTAAATCAAATCCCTTATGATTATACAGTGGAAGTGAGAAATAGATTTAAGGGCCTAGATCTGATAGAGTGCCTGATGAACTATGGAATGAGGTTCATGACATTGTACAGGAGACAGGGATCAAGACCATCCCCATGAAAAAGAAATGCAAAAGCAAAACGGCTGTCTGGGGAGGCCTTACAAATAGCTGTGAAAAGAAGAGACGTGAAAAGCAAAGGAGAAAAGGAAAGATATAAACATCTGAATGCAGAGATCCAAAGAATAGCAAGAAAAGATAAAAAAGCCTTCTTCAGCGATCAATGCAAAGAAATAGAGGAAAACAACAGAATGGGAAAGACTAGGGATCTCTTCAAGAAAATCAGAGATACAGAAGGAACATTTCATGCAAAAATGGGCTCGATAAAGGACAAAAATGTTATGGACCTAACAGAAGCAGAAGATATTATGAAGAGGTGGCAAGAATACACAGAAGAACTGTACAAAAAAGATCTTCATGACCAAGATAATACAATGATGTGATCACTGACCTAGAGCCAGACATCCTGGAATGTGAAGTCAAGTGGGCCTTAGAAAGCATCACTACAAACAAAGCTAGTGGAGGTGATAGAATTCCAGTTGAGCTATTCCAAATCCTGAAAGATGATGCTGTGAAAGTGCTGCACTCAATATGCCAGCAAATTTGGAAAACTCAGCAGTGGCCACAGGACTGGAAAAGGTCAGTTTTCATTCCAATCCCAAAGAAAGGCAATGCCAAAGAATGCTCAAACTGCCGCACAATTGCACTCATCTCACATGCTAGTAAAGTAATGCTCAAAATTCTCCAAGCCAGGCTTCAGCAATATGTGAACAGTGAATTTCCTGATGCTCATGCTGGTTTTAGAAAAGGCAGAGGAACCAGAGATCAAATTGCCAACATCCACTGGATCATTGGAAAAGCAAGAGAGTTCCAGAAAAACATCTATTTCTGCTTTATTGACTATGCCAAAGCCTTTGACTGTGTGGATCACAATAAACTGTGGAAAATTCTGAAAGAGATGGGAATACCAGGCAACCTGATCTGCCTCTTGAGAAATTTGTATGCAGGTCAGGAAGCAACAGTTAGAACTGGACATGGAACAACAGACTAGTTACAAATAGGAAGAGGAGTACGTCAAGGCTGTATATTGTCATCCTGTTTATTTAACTTCTATGCAGAGTACATCATGAGAAACACTGGACTGGAAGAAACACAAGCTGGAATTAAGATTGCTGGGAGAAATATCAATAACCTCAGATATGCAGATGACACCACCCTTATGGCAGAAAGTGAAGAGGAACTCAAAAGCCTCTTGATGAAAGTGAAAGTGGAGAGTGAAAGAGTTGGCTTAAAGTCAACATTCAGAAAACGAAGTTCATGGCATCCGGTCCCATCACTTCATGGGAAATAGATGGGGAAACAGTGGAAACAGTGTCAGACTTTATTTTTCTGGGCTCCAAAATCACTGCAGATGGTGACTACAGCCATGAAATTAAAAGACGCTTACTCCTTGGAAGGAAAGTTATGACCAACCTAGATAGCATATTCAAAAGCAGAGACATTACTTTGCCAACAAAGGTTCATCTAGTCAAGGCTATGGTTTTTCCTGTGGTCATGTATGGATGTGAGAGTAGGACTGTGAAGAAGGCTGAGTGCTGAAGAATTGATGCTTTTGAACTGTGGTATTGGAGAAGACCGTTGAGAGTTCCTTGGACTGCAAGGAGATCCAAGCAGTCCATTCTGAAGATCAGCCCTGGGATTTCTTTGGAAAAAATGATGCTAAAGCTGAAACTCCAGTACTTCGGCCACCTCATGTGAAGAGTTGACTCACTGGAAAGGACTCTGATGCTGGGAGGGATTGGGGGCAAGAGGAGAAGGGGACGACAGAGGATGAGATGGCTGGATGGCATCACTGATTCGATGGACGTGAGTCTAGTGAACTCCGGGAGTTGGTGATGGACTGGGAGGCCTGGCGTGCTGCGATTCATGGGGTCGCAAAGAGTCGGACACGACTGAGCAACTGATCTGATCTGATCTGAAACATCCTAAGGTCCTTAAGTTTGTTACATCTGTAAAGTTCCTTTTGCCACGTCAGGTACATATTCACAGGTACTAAGGGTTGGTATGTGGACATTTGTGGCTCCGTTATTTTGCTTCCCTCCCCAAATACCCACATCACATTCCATCCACAAACCATTTTAGAGGTTTTTTTTTTTCAGGAAGCAGGAGTCAGTTCTCCATCCCACAGGTACCCTGGTAGGTCTTTCTCTGTTTGTATCCACTACATCATCGTGGTAGAAATAGAAAGACAGACACAAATGGATAAAGTCAGGTAGAAGTGAGGCAATGATAGTGAAAGATTGTTGTTGAATCGCGCAAAGACGCCAGGATTCTTGGCCCCCGGAGGAGAAGAATTCAATCTGAGGCCAGAGACGAGGCTTGATCGCTCAGAGCTTTTGTGTAATAAAGTTTTATTAAAGTATAAAGGAGATAGAGAAAGCTTCTGACATAGGCATCAGAAGAGGGCAGAAAGAGTACCCCCCTGCTAGTCTTCAGCTGGATGTTACATAGTCACTAGCAGTCTGTTAATGAAAGAAAGGAATGTCTTAAAATACAGAATGGCACCAGGCCCCTCACCCATGAGATGCATTTTGGGGTAATCTTGGCACCAAATGGTTTATCCTGGGCCATAAAATGATTAACTTGAATCTTGAAGAAGGGCAGACCACCATACAAATAGTTTAATTTACATAGATTAGGGGAACAATATCTGAGTATAACATACTGGTTTGTCAAGTAGGTTCTGAGCCAAGAGGCGGAACCAACTTGAAGACGGAGCTTGGGGTAAATGCAGAGTATATTAGCATCAGTTCAATTCAGTCACTCAGTCGTGTCCAACTCTTTGCGACCCCATGAATCGCAGCACGCCAGGCCTCCCAGTCCATCACCAACTCCTGGAGTTCACTCAGACTCACGTCCATTGAGTCAGTGATGCCATCCAGCCATCTCATCCTCTGTCGTCCCCTTCTCCTCTTGCCCGCAATCCCTCCCAGCATCAGAGTCTTTTCCAGTGAGTCAACTCTTCGCATGAGGTGGCTGAAGTACTGGAGTTTCAGCTTTAGCATCATTTCTTCCAAAGTAATCCCAGGGCTGATCTCCTTCAGAATGGACTGGTTGGATCTTCTTGCAGTCCAAGGAACTCTCAAGAGTCTTCTCCAACACCACAGTTCAAAAGCATCAATTCTTCAGCACTCAGCCTTCTTCACAGTCCTACTCTCACATCCATACATGACCACAGGAAAAACCATAGCCTTGACTAGACGGACCTTTGTTGGCAAAGTAATGTCTCTGCTTTTGAATATGCTATCTAGGTTGGTCATAACTTTCCTTCCAAGGAGTAAGCGTCTTTTAATTTCATGGCTGTAGTCACCATCTGCAGTGATTTTGGAGCCCAGAAAAATAAAGTCGGACACTGTTTCCCCATCTATTTCCCATGAAGTGATGGGACCGGATGCCATGATCTTCGTTTTCTGAATGTTGAGCTTTAAGCCAACTTTTTCACTCTCCACTTTCACTTTCATCAAGAGGCTTTTTAGTTCCTCTTCACTTTCTGCCATAAGGGTGGTGTCATCTGCAAGCTTAAGACAAACATTTCCATAAGAAAAAGGCATTGGTTATCTCTAGGGTTGAGAATAGTTAACTTCAGGCGAAACCAGGTGACATTATGGCAACACATTATTTTAAGAGAAACCTCCTTTTAAATTTGTATAGAGAAGGAAAAAATATCACTAGTTTGTTTCCTCCTGCTGCTTAAGAGAGATAAAAATGTTTGACACTTGCAGGCTATTTCCTCCGTTTGGAGACCCCTAGCCTTCCTGCCTGTTACCCTCTTAATAGTCTTGTCAACTAGTGGGCATCTCTGCAGTTGGGTCAGTGATGTATGGTCACAGTTTCTGGGAGAGAGGAAGACCCAGAGCCCTGAGCAGAGTGCTCACTGTGTCCTGTCTCCTCTCTTTCAGTCTTAGAGTTCCTGTCCCTCCGGATGGTGAGCGAGGACCAGCAGTGTGCTGGGTGGCTGGAAGTTTTCTACAACGGGACCTGGGGCAGTGTCTGCCGTAACCCCATAGATGACATCACTGTGTCCGTGAACTGCAGACAGCTTGGCTGTGGGGACAGTGGAACCCTCGACACTTTTGTTGCTCTTAGAGAAGGTTCTAGGCCCCGGTGGTAGATGGAATCCAGTGTCAGAAAACTGACACCTGTCTCTGGCAGTGTCCTTCTGACCCTTGGAAATACAGTTCCTGCTCTCCAAAGGAGGAAGCCTATATCTCGTGTGCAGGTGACTTACTTTCTGTTTCTGTCTGTCTCAACCCCGAAGGATGTTGTTAGAGTGGTTTATGCTTTCCAGTCTAAGTGATGATTTTAAGTTGAGTCTACAAAATGTCTATGTGCCTGTGTCTGTGTGTGTGTTTGTATTTGTTGTGGGGTGTGGAGACCAATAAATGATGAACAGTTACAGTTATTTCAGCTGATGATCATATGCACTGAATGTCTCAGACCAGGAGATAATGAGCCTGTGTTTTCACATGTCATTTGCACTGAGTCAGACCTTAGATAATCTTATGTGGGGACAGGACCACCCCCAGCTGTCCCTGATCCACTGTTTCCCCGTTGTGTGCAGGAAGAAGACCCAAGAGCTGTCCAACTTCTGCCCCCTGTACAGGTATGTCAGCCCCCTCCCCTGTGGCTTCCAGGGGCTCCCGCCCACCAGGGCAGTCACAGGAGGGGCTGCTGCCTTTTCAGACAGAGAGAAGCTCCGGCTCAAGGGAGGAGACAGCAAGTGCTCAGGGCGGGTGGAGGTCTGGCACAGCAGCTCCTGGGGCACTGTGTGCGATGACTCCTGGAGCCTGGCAGAGGCCGAGGTGGTGTGTCAGCAGCTGGGCTGAGGCCAGGCCCTGGAAGCCATGTGGTCTGCAGCATTTGGCCCTGGAAATGGGAGCATCTGGCTGGACTAGGTGTGGTGCAGGGGCTGGGACTCTTCCCTATGGGACTGTGCTGCGGAGCCCTGGGGGCAGAGTGACTGCAAGCACGAGGAGGATGCTGGTGTGATGTGCTCTGGTGAGTGAGGGGCTCAGGGTCCACCCTGGGTGAGCTGGGCAGCACGGGGACAGCGGGCTGGACTAGGGGTGGTGGGGAGTTTGTGTTCAGAGAGTGTAAGGGTGCTGGGGCTCTGATCTAGCACAGTGAAGCTGGGAGGACTGGGCACTGATGTCATGGAGACTGAGGTGGTGATTTCAGGGCTCAGGAGGAAAAAATGGGTTACCCTGTGATCTGGCCAATTCCGTTTACCCAATCTCCTATTTTTCTCTTTAGGTGCAGGGACAACATTGCCCCCGACTACAGCAGGTACTGTGGTCCATCCATGGGCAGGGGAGAATACTCAGATTCTGGTAACCTGTTCTGTTGGCTCTCTGACAACTCAGGAGATGAAAGAGCCTGAGGAGTCCTGGCTGTTGGGAAGGAGCTGGGGCATTATGTTGGGGAACGCCCCTGCCTTGGTTCCCAGGGCCACATGTTTCTCAGGCCCAGGATCCAAAAGAGTCTAGTTCCGGTGGTGCAGATTCTAAAGTTCTCCCATTCTCCTACCTGCCCCTGAGTGTTGCTCCTCATCAGTGAGGTGTGGGTCTCAGGACTGTTTGATGCCCAAGGAGAAGGGATGAGCCGGGTCCTCAGGCTGTCTCAGCCCGGCAGCTCCCTGACAATCCCTGGCTTTGCCTCGGGGCCACACTGGCCGGAGTGGAGTTGACTTGTCTCAGGATGAGACCTGGAGGAGCCCAGTCACTATTAGTATATTTGTGTCTGAGGCTAGGATACCATCATCCAGAGCCCCCAGAAATGCTGGTAAAGGGGGTTTCTCTGTGCCCAGGGCCTTCTTCACACCCTGTTGCCCTGCTTTCCTTAGGGGCCAGACCAACCTCAAATCCTCTCCCTGGCATCTTCTCCCTGACTGGGGTCCTCTGCCTCATCCTGGGGTCTCTTCTCTTCCTGGTCCTCATCATACTAGTGACTCAGCTGCTCAGATGGAGAGCAGAGCACAGAGGGGGGCTGCAGGGGGAACTGGGGACCAGGAAGAGTGTGTGCAGGCAGAAGATGTGGCAGGTGTGAGGAGGGGAACCTGGGCCAGGTCTCTGTTCTGAGTCTGTAGAGCTCCACATGGTCCGTGCTGAGCTCTAAGGGCTGAACATACAGAGGTTCTTAGGACTGGGGTGTGAACTCTCATATGTCATGGCCTCTCCTGTGAGACCAGAAAGAGTCAGGGCTGAGCTGTGGATTCAGGACAGATGAGGGGAGAAGGTGCCAACACAGTGCATGGGGTAAGAGATGATGCTGAGGTCCAGGCAGCCTCTGTGTGAGCATTGGGGAGATGAATGTGGGTCTGCTGGATTGGGGTGTCTGGGGCGGCATCTCTGACCTGCTAGCGGATCTCTCAGCCTTATCCAGCTATGAAGATGCTCTTGCTGAAGCTGTGTATGAGGAGCCTGATTACCTCATGACTCAGAAGGAGGGTCTTCTGGGCAGCCCAGGTGGGTGTCTCTGCTTGCCTTCCTGGGACCTCTGGTTGTCACCTCCAACTGGCTGTGAACATCTTCTCAGCGTCCACAGACCCCATGGGTGTGCCCCAGGCTTACAGAGGTAGCTCTCCAAAGTGGCAGGATGGCCTCTCAAAGCCCCGTGAGCCCCCAGCCCCCATCTACACTGCAGGATCCTGGTCTGCCCCTTCCCAGCCTTAACACAGGTCCCGTGAGTGTGGGGAGGGTCATTCTGTGTGTTGTGTGATGTTTGTCTCCACTTTAGGCCTCCTGTCAGATGGTGAGGACAAAAATGACTCCACATCTGCTCCAGGTAATAGAGGTAGACCTGCCTTATTTGGACTTTGGGGAGGAGAGTTTCCCCTCATAGAGACGAGATGCAAGGGGAGCAGTCTTCATTTGATGGACCAGAGGCATCCCTTGTGTCCAGATGGGGTCTGTCCTTCCCTTTTTCTGACTGTTCTGTGATGTCTCACATTGGAGTGGGGCTCTCTGTGTCCAGAATCACAACAGGCACACACTGGTTTTAAAAATAATTTCTGTAAAGCACAATTTGTCAAAATACTTTAGTAACGCTCAATGGTAGGAGAGTTACTTTGGAATATATATTTTCAAACAGGAAATATTAAGATGTAAAATCATGTTTTGGTTCATGGACACATCAAAATGAAACATGGTCTTAGAGAAAAAGATCCTTTAAAACAAGGAGTGACTGGTGCCTCTAGCAGCTCAGAAACTGGGTCAGAAGGATCCTAGGTATTTCTCAGACCAACCCCCTTACTGTGGTTTCATCTGACCCGTGCTCTGCCCTCAGAAGTGCCAGATCAGAGGACTGTTGCCCTTGGTGAGGATTACGATGGTGGTGAAGAGGCACCAGTGACTGGGGCTCCTCCTCACTCTCAGGGGAGTGAGGAGGAAGTGCTCCCAGAGAAGGAAGATGGGATGAGGTCTCAGACAGGTGAGTGAGATTAACTGATCCCCTGTAATCTTTGGTCTTTGTCCTGGAAAAGGTGAATTTGAGCTCCTCAATGCCCAGCCTCTGCAGTTTCAAAATATGGGTAATCTCATGCATTTGATGAGCCACCCTAATGGCTCAGATGGTAAAGAATCTAACTGCAATGCAGGAGACCTGGGTTTGATCACTGGATCAGGAAGAGCCCCTGAAGAAGGGAATGTCTACTCACTCCAGTATTCTTGCATGGATAATCCAATGGACAGAGGAGCCTGGTGGGCTACAGTTCATAGCGTTGCAAAGAGTCAGACACAACTGAGTAACTAACACTTCACTTCTCAACCATATGCCATCTTTAATGCTGTCAGACTCCTTGTGGGGGGCGGTGAGGAATCACTCTACTTTTGGCATTTATGTCCCCATAGTGCAACATAAATTTTCATTTTATTTGTGATATATCTACATTAAAATTTATAGATTAGGGACTTTTCTGGTAATCCAGTGGTTAGGATTCTACACATTCACTGCTAGGGCCTGGGTTCAATCCCTGGTCAAGGAACTAAGATCCCACAAGCATTGTGTAGTAGTCAAAAGAAATAGATAGCTTATAGATTAATTGAGCATATTTACCAAATCCAAAAGTAGACAAGTGTTTTGATAACATCTCTGTGCTTCCCTGAATGTGAAAGACAGAGATTTTAAAAATGTATTGCAGTATTGAAATTTGTGAGTCATCTGATAATTTAAGATGAGGTCTGTGTATAAGGTTGCAATGACATGTACAAAGTCTATGGTATATGGTGGCCTTAACATTAAGCCATGTTGGTGGATCATTGACTCGGAGCTGATGGTCAGCTAAGGTCTAATTTCCTCCAGATATTTCAGTTGTCAAGAGAAAACACTTTTTCTCTGGAAGAGAGTATTTATCCATCTGAGGGCCTGTGTGGTCCCTGGGAGGGGCCATCTGTGGATGCTCCCGTGATACTCTTTGTGGACATTTGGGAACATGCATCAAGACAAGTAAGAGCAGAGTTGGTTTATGAGTGAGGAATTCAGACTTTCCCTGTGTCCACTCTCCCTCTCACTGTGATTTCACATCTGTCAGCTGTGAGAGGAGAACATTTAAATTTGTTGTTATGCTCTTACTGTCCCTGGGCATCTCCTTGCTAGTGTGTAGCCTGGAAGCAGATCTTGCCAGAGCTCCTGTGTGAGCACAGGTCTCCTGTGATGCAGAATTTCCATATGAACTGAGGCCCCAGAGACCACATGGACCGGATCTGAGAGGACAGCCTGGATCCATCCTCACTGTAGCTGGTGTGAAATAGTCTGAGCCTCCTGCCCACACCTGGGTCCCAGGGATGCTTTGTTATCATCACTTGTTTAACAGGCTTCCAACACACTGTCCAGTTCCTTTGTCTCAGTTCTAATTATGCTTCTCTTTGCTCTTTCAGGCTCTTCTCTAAACATCTCTAGAGAGGAAGCTGATCCTGAGGAAGGAGAACAGAGCCCCTGCCTACTCCAGGGGGAGAAAGGGGACCCTGGGTACGATGATGTTGAACTCAGGGTCCTGGGAACATCCACAGTGGCTTTCCTGTGATGTTGTATTAAATACAAGATGATGCCTCAGATATTCTGCTGCTGCTGCTAAGTCACTTCAGTCGTGTCCGACTCTGTGTGACCCCATAGACGGCAGCCTAGCAGGATCCCCCGTCCCTGGGATTCTCCAGGCAAGAACACTGGAGTGGGTTGCCATTTTCTTCTCCAATGCATGAAAGTGAAAAGTGAAAGGGAAGTCACTCAGTCGTGTCCGATTCTTCCTGACCCCATGGACTGCAGCCTACCAGGCTCCTCCGTCCATGAGATTTTCCAAGCAAGAGTACTGGAGTAGGGTGTCATCGCCTTCTCCATCAGATATTCTAATTGCCTGTATTTCAGTAGAGGCTGACCTGTGACGGTGTTATATGGAAATTGCTCAAAATGAAATATTCTGATTAAAGTAACTTTTTCTTTTGCTTTGTTAATAATTACCAAGTTCCACGTCAAATGCTTTTAGATGGTTGGTCTGCAAACACCATTTTCCTCAAAGGAAATACATGATGAGGGCACTGCCCTGTTTTCTCACCTTCTTCAAAGGCTAATGAGACTTTGCCTGGGATCACAAATGTTCCAGGTCACTCTTACCTAGAAAAAGCATCTAAACTTGGTCCACATTCACACTCTTCTTCCTAGCAAGATGAATTTGCCAACCAGAAAATATAGTCAGAACCTTATAGAGTTATTTTATTTGGTGCGAATGCTTAGGACTCTAAGCCCTAGAGACAGCATCTCGGTAGCTCTGAGAAAACTGCTCCAAGCAGGCAGGAAGGGAAGTCAGGTTATATACAAGTTTGCAACAAAGGGAGAGGCAGTCTGAACATCAAAGATCAGGTACCAAGTTAAGGAATTTAGTGTTCTGTTTCTGGGAAGATGCAAGCCTCTGGACTCACTTGATTCAATCCTTCCATATGCAGCTCAGCTATCTGGGGCCAACCCTGTTTCCTTGCTCCCCTTAAGGAGTGGCAGATGGCTGCTTCTTGCTTTCCCCAGCTCCTCAGAAATCACCATGGAGGGGTGGCAGCATCCCCTGGATCAGTTTTGGGAGCCCTCATTCACAACTGGAGACCAGAAATCATTGATGTCTGTGACATTTCTTATTTATTGATATGGCAGGAGATATTTTTATTTCACAAACTCATGAAAAAAAAACCCAATCCTGAACATTCCTGTATGTTCTCCTTGAGATGTCACATCACCTGTTTTAACCTGTTCTTGGTCACCAGACTTGGATGTGACTTTCAAAGTTGGAGTTTGCTCTTTGGAGAAAAGGGATACATTTTTCCTTAACCTGCCTAAGTGCTCACGGGCCAATTAAAACTCTAACTCTACCTAACTACCTCTCCCTTTTTCATCTCTCATTCCCTAGGTTACTTTATCTGTTTATTTCTCAAGCAGATATAGACTCCTCCTTGCTCTCTCCCATGTCTAGTCGGTTATCAAATCCTTATGAATCCATTCTTTCCATACCTTCGTACTTTTTCTTCAGGACATTACCATTTCTTGTCTGTCCAATTATCTATCCTTCTGAGTGAATTATATCAGCTCATATCTCTCTCTAATTGATGGATGGCAAATTGTTGCTCACCCACACCCTGTATTCACATGGGACAAGAGGACAAGAAAGTGGAGACCTAGGCAGAGGGGATCCAGAAGAAGGTATATAGATGGGAAGATCAAGTATGTTTGTCTACTTATGTTTCAAAGATGTGGATGGAGCGATCTGATATGACTGAATTCTTAAAAGAAGTTCAGTTCAGTTCAGTCTCTCAGTCGTGTCCGACTCTGTGACCCCATGGACTGCAGCATGCCGGGTTTCCCTGTTTATCACCAACTCCCAGAGCTTACTCAAACTCATGTTCATTGAGTCAGTGATGCCATCCAACCACCTCATCCTCTGTCGTCCCCTTTTCCTCCCACCTTCAATCTTTCCCAGCATCAGGGTCTTTTCCAACGAGTCAGTTCTTCCCATCAGGTGGCCAAAGTATTGGAAT
The DNA here is from genome assembly GCF_032452875.1 of Bos javanicus. Classification (NCBI taxonomy): domain Eukaryota; kingdom Metazoa; phylum Chordata; class Mammalia; order Artiodactyla; family Bovidae; genus Bos; species Bos javanicus. Next base: position 102,908,728 of record NC_083872.1, on the reverse strand, counting down.
TTAAGCTTTAGCATCAGTCCTTCCAAAGAACATTCAGGACTAATTTCCTTTAGGATGGACTGGTTGAATCTCCTTGCTGTCCAGGGACTCTCAAGAGTCTTCTCCAACACCACACTTCAAAAGTATTAATACATTGGTGCTCAGCTTTCTTTATAGTCCAACTCTCACATCCATACATGTCTACTGGAAAAACCATAGTCTTGACTAGACGGACCTTTGTTGGCAAAGCAATATTTCTGCTTTTTAATATGCTATCTAGGTTGGTCACAGCTTTTCTTCCAAGAAGCAAATGTCTTTTAATTTCATGGGTGCAATCACCATCTGCAGTGATTTTGGAGCCCCCCAAAATAAAGTCAGCCACTGTTTCCCCATCTATTTCCCATAAAGTGATGGGACCAGACGCCATGATCTTAGTTTTCTGAATGTTGAGCTTTAAGCCAACTTTTTCACTCTCCTCTTTCACTTTCATCAAGAAGCTCTTTAGTTCTTCCTCGCTTTCTGCCATAAGGGTGGTGTCATCTGTATATCTGAGGTTATTGATATTTCTCCCAGCAATCTTGATTCCAGCTTGTGCTTCATCCAGTCCAGCATTTCTCATGATATACTCTGCATATAAGTTAAATGAGCAAGGCAACAATATACAGCCTTGACATACTCCTTTCTGGATTTGGAACCAGTCTGTTGTTTCATGTCCAGTTCTAACTGTTGCCTCTTGACCTGCATATAGATTTCTCAGGAAGCAAGCCAGGTTTTCTGATATTCCCATCTCTTGATGAATTAAATCTAGAACTTAAATAAAGAATTTAAGGCTAATGGGCTTCTCTGAAAACACACTGTTTCAAGATTGCTTTAATCTGGTTACTACTGAAAATGTAAATGTGATACTGTTGTGATTCTTCAGGGTAGAGAGAGCTGTCATGTAGGAGTGGCCAAGTATTACATTTCACAACACCCCCTTGCCCCCAATTCTACTGTGGACATGTGGAGAGGCTGCTGAACTTATATAAGACCTGAGAGTGATGGCCTGGTTGTGAGCTGAACGACCCAGTCCCTGGTTGATGGCTCTGCATGGTGTCCAGTGCTCAGATCTACAAGTCATGCTTACAGTCTTCATAGTTCTAGGCTGTTCTTAGGGATGGGAAGATACCCAGGACTTCTCCCAGGGCAGCTCACGTAGCTATTCACCATTGGGAAGTAATGAAATAAATGACATACGATGAAAGAAATAAAGTATACTCACCAAGAAGCTCAGTGAACTCCAAAAAACACAGATAAACAATCAAATTCAGGTAAAGAATATGTGAACAAAATAAGATTAAAATTATTTATTATAATTATTGTTATTGTCTTTAATTTTTGGCTTTACTGGGTCTTTGTTGCTGCACATGGGCTTTCTCTAGTTGCGGCAAGCAGGCACTACTTCTCTTTGTGGACAGCAGGCTTCTCTATGCGGCGGCTTCTCTTGTTTGGAGCACAGGCTCTAGGAGCTCAGGCTTCAGTACTTGCAGAATGCAGGTTCCTGTTTGTGGTTTGCGGGTCCTACAGCATGGGCTCAGCACTTGTTGTGCACGGGCTCTGAGTCACTCCACAGAATAAATTCAGTTTTTTGTTTTTGTTTTTTTTTTTTTAAAGAGACAGAAATCATAAAAAAAGGAAGCAAACAGGGAGTTTGCTGTTGGTTTAGTGGTTAGGATTCGATCCTTTCACTGCTGTGCCTGGATTCAATCCTGGTCAGAGAACTGAGATCCCTGAAGCTGTGCAATGAGGCAGAAAAAGAGAAGGAATCAAACAGAAATTCTTTTTAAGATTGCAATGAATGAAATGCAACAAAATGGAAAATGCTACAGAAAGCATCAGCAATAGCAGGAGAATCTTTGAGGCAGAAGACAAGAAAATTGAAACTAACCAGCCAGAGGACAAAGAAGAAAAAAGAATGAAAAAACTGTGAAAGAACCTGTGTGAACTATGGGATGACTTTCACAGTAACAACCTGCACATTATTGGAGTCCCAGAAGGAGAAGAGAGGGAGAAAGGGACAGAGATTGTACTTAAAGAAATAATACCAGATAAGTTCCACATCTGATGAGATTTAGACATCCAAGTTCATGTAGCTAATAGGTCACTCCTCAGAGTTCATTCAAAATGATTGTCTCCAAGACACATTGCTTATAATCAACACAAAGAGAGAATTTTAGAAGCAGCAAGATAAAAGCAAATGCTCTCTCACACACAAAATCTCTGAAGAACCTTAAGAATATCAGCAGACTTCTCAGAAGAAAGCTGACAAGCCAAGAGAGAAAGGGATGATATATTCAAACTGATGAAAGAAAAAAACCTGCAAACCAAGAATACTTTTCTCAGGAAGGTTGTCTTTCAGAAATGAAGATGGGTTACAAACTTTCCCCCCAAAATAACAGTTGAGGGAGTTCACCAACAGAGTTTTGTCTTACAAGATTGCTGAGGGGAGTTCTTAGGTCTCCCACATTGCAGGCAGAGGCTTTAACCTCTGAGCCACCAAGGAAACCCAAATGAAGGATACTAATTATTATATTAAAGAAGTGAAAATATACAGCAGACGTGTAAATGTAAATATGTAATGCAATTCCGAATATTCTAACACTGAGTATGGTAGTGTGCTAACCAGTTAGCTCTAGTTTACGGGGAGCATTAAAGTAACTATAGAGAAAAATATTTTGTTAGTGATATACAATATAAATACAGATAAATTCTGACATCAAAAGCAGAAAGTATAGGAGAGGATCAAAAGGTAGAGCTTTTGTATGTGATTGAAATTAATTTGTTATCAGTAAAATATAGACTATTGTGTCTTTAAGATATTTTATGTGAGCCATGTAAAAAAATGTAAAAACCTACAGTAGATTCACAAAAAGTAGAGAGAGAAAAATCAAAGCACATCATTATCCAAAACGATCAGTTCACAGTTCTAACTGTTGTACAGAAAAGTCAAGTTATTGTGGTCTCTACAGCATCCTTCAGTATCAGCCCCAGAGGACCTTCCTTTTACAAAGCGAAAGACTAATTAGTCTGTTTGTTATTTTAAGCCAAAGAACTCTATCTGCACCTCATCTCCTTCCTTATGTCATATAGATGGTGTGGCTGTGCTTATTTAATTGCAAATTTTCTTCTTGTGATGTTCCTGTGTGGTTTTAATTGAAAAACTGCCAAGTGATAAATCATCCAAATACCCTGTCTCCTCTGTTGGGTCTGATTAAGACTTAATAAGAAGCCACATGTGAGTGTGTTGTGGTTTGTCTTGTGTATCCTTAGAGATAGAGGTTTGCAGTGTTTGTTGTGATGTATCTGGTGGTGATACGCACCTTCTTTTTTGAAAATCAAATTTTGGTCTGTTAATTGCTGAAAACATTTATCTTTAAAACAAAAATGTCACTTAGCTAAATAATGTCCTCAAAAATAGTTCTTCATAGTTAAGATAATTTCTCTTAAATATCTAGCATAGTGCCATTCAATCATTCAGCAAACCTTAGATGAGCATCTATTAACTTACAGAGAGTGGAAAGACAAAGCTTATACTCAGGTACAGGCCTCACTCCAATCCTGGGCCCTGGCAGGGCCTCAGCAGATGCCTGTAGCCTGTAGGAGCCTTGGATAGCATGCCCAGATGGGGAAGGATTCGATGATAAGGAAAAGAGAATCTGTTCACAGACTTTAAGATGTTAAAGAAGGAGCACATTTTGCTGTATTTCCAATGTTCTTAGGCTGGTCCTCAGACTGGACTCAGATGCACCAATGCTCCATGTGCAATAGATCATCAGGTCATGGAGTTCAAGTCTGAGCAACCACTCAGGCTTTGAACTCCGTGTGCCATTCCAGTGGCACTAATCTTGGATTTAAGTGGCTTAAGAATGACCACCCACAAGAACTCAATAGCTCTGGAGTTGGCAATTACATCAACTCTGAACAGAGGTGGATTAATCATGAAGCTAACAAAGCTTCACCTTCACAGCCTCTCCTTACACCTGCCCCTTCCAAGTCCTGTGAGGGGATCCCTAGGGCTGTGCTCATAAGAATATAGGTTTTGAATGTGCCATTTTCTTTTTTTTTTTTTTTTGAATGTGCCATTTTCTTGAGTTGAGGGGAGAAATTCAGCAAAATTATTTCTTAACCAAAGGTGAAGTAGTTAATTATCTGCATGGAGCACTAAACTCAGGAATCAGATATGTTCAGGAAATAAAAAAAAAACTTACAGGGCTTAGAAATACATGCTGCCTTTTCATTAGTATAGAATTGGTAGAAGGCAAAAACAGGATCAAAGATGATGGATAGGCTAACTCAGAGTAAAGAAGAGCTGTTTAAGGATGAATGTCAAGATGCCAAGAGACAAATTCGGGAAACTGAGCCTGACTGTCAGCATCGAGTGATGTAAAGGGAACAGGAGATGCACTAGGGGCAGGTGCTCTTAAACAGGACTTAGATCTAGGTGTTGGTCAATCAGAAATGATGACTGAGAAACAACCAAGCCCAACAGAGGAAGCAAGGTGAGATCAGAGGGAGTAGCTTAAGATGAAGACACAGAAGGAAGAGGAGATCTAGGAAAGGACCTGCTTCATGTGACGGATTCTGTCTTCAAGTCTTCTTTTTCCTTGGTATCCATCAGAAGAGACTCTGTTCTGCTGCTGAAAAAAGTGACCCCCAAATCTCAGGGGCAATGCACACACACACATACACATATACACACATACACGTGTACAAGTGAACACATACTTACATGCTCATATACACACACACACATATACACACACTCATCACAACCTACAGACATCTGTGGTCTGTGAGGCTCTCGCACGTGCACCATCTGGAATATGCAGCTTCCGGGGCAGGAAAAAGAGAGAGACTAGAAAGTCACACTTGGGCTTTTCCTGCCTCCACTCAGAAGTGACATAGGTGACACCGCCCACATTTCATTGGCCACAATGAGTCACTGAGGAGTAGAAGTACAGCTATTTGACAAGTATTACTGTCTATCTACATCCTTCAGTAGAACTCCTGAGAGCAGTGCTGTCAGTTTTTTCTCACCTTGGAGAAGCTTCTTAGGTACAGCTTTGTGCAGAGATTGAACGTGATCTGACTCTCTCGGAGTGGGATTTGAAGGCATTTTCTATCTGGCTCCTTTGGTGTGTCTCTGACTCCTTATTCCACTTCAGCTTGTTCAAATGGGATTAATCAGATTTGTGTCTCCCCTGCCCTTCTCCCTTCCCCACTCAGTATCACTAACTGCAGGGTGATTGTTCAGCATTTGTTCATGCATTCATTTCTTATCTGATATTTGTTAAGCTCTTTCTATGTGTCTTTACTTGACCTTATGGAGGCATTGAAGAACAAGACACAATACTTGCTCCCAAAAAATACCACTTTAGAAACAAAAAGAAAGTTTTTACAGATTAAATAGACACAGCAGTAATTCTGAACTGGAAGAATTAGAAAGCATTCACAGAAGTGACAGCTCTGTGCTTTTAAAAATAAAGGAAGTTATACATATTTTCTTTCTGTAGTGGGCTTGAACATGTGTCCTCTAGATTCAAATACGCATAAATGTAATACTCGCTATTTTTATAACTGATTTCATCTTGTGCAGTAGCAAGGGGTGTTTACATGGACTGAAAGTTCCATGAAGTTAACATAGACTCTCCCATTTAAAATTTGTCCCCCAAGTTAGCTTGGATTTATGTTAATAATTATCTTGTCAAATCCAGTTCAAGCTCCCTGCTAAGACTGGTTTTCCTCTATTTCAGGAAGCATCTTCTTGTTTCTCCTCCCACAGGTGGTGTCTGGGGTGGGAGGGCTTCTTCCTTTCCAACAGCAGCAGGGAAGGGCCCTTGGTCTGCTTGCTCACCACTTAGAATATGCTTGTCTTTGATTTAGTAGCTTTGATCTGCTCTGGTCTCTGGGTATTTGATATTGCACTATGGAGGAATGAATGAGGCCAATTCAGTGCCACACTCTTTGTTTGATGTTGCCAGTCATATACTGTAAAGGGTTGAACAGAGATGATCGGTTGGACCTCAGTCAGCTCATGACCAGCTCATGACCAAGCTCATCACATGCCCTTGTGAAGAAGTTGTCTTTAGTAAAGAAGCCTTTACAAATCTTGGTCCCAGCCATGCAAGGAACACAGATGGTGAGGTGGGTCACCAGTACTTTGGTATAACAACTCAATTGATTGTTTCTTTTTAAGGTGATATAGTTCTTTTTTAATTCAAAAATATTTTGTATATTAGTCCCTCTGATTGGTCCCCAAAATGTCCCTCTACCAAGGATATTTAATTATTAACTTTCCTAGCAAAGAGATTGCTGAACCTCTGAAACCTCCATATTTTCATGGTGATTTGGGATTAATAATGCTACATATTGTATTGCTTTACAATCCATAAGACTGAATAAACAGTCTAAGTTAAAGAACAGGATTGTTCCTGCTCTTTACTTCTGCACTTCTAATTCAATACAGAGCTGTTAAACTAAAATTTTTTATAACAAAATTTCTTCCTGTTACAGTTATGTGTGGTTTGAACTGAAAATATGCCAAATGATAAATATATAAACATCCGGACCACATGGCCATATCTGATTAAGACCAGAACAGGAGGCTTCATGGTGTTCACCTGTCAGTGTGCTGAGGTTTGTCTTCTTTATCTTCAGATACATAAAGACGCAGTGTTTATACATGTTTAGAACTGGCTCTCTCAGCACTGCTCTTGGAATGGGGCTAGCCTTGTTTCTGGTATTTCAATTTACTGCATTCATTGTAGAAAAGTGTAGAAGTTAACCAATACATAGCTTATACCATTTAATCATATTGAAATATCATTACAAGTGACACAACTTGCATTGTGCTGTTAAGTCCTCACATCAACTTAAATTATATCTCAAAAGATTTCTTTGGATTGAAATGATTTGTGTAAAATATCTGGCTGACATTCATTCATTCAGGTATACAATAGATATCATTTAGGATTTTTAATTAACGGCATCGGGGATAAGGAGTTGAATTAGACACAGAACTTTACCAAGTCCATTTATAAAGTAAAATTAGCAAGTAAACAACTTAATTCATGAGGTTCACAGTAGATAAGGTCGAGGTTTATGAGCAGTAGGACCTCTCTCTGGGGCACAGAGAGAAGGGGCGATGTGTGGGAGACTCTCAACTCTGTCCCCAATCACCGTCACAGCATGAGGTTCCTGGGAGAGTTCTGACAGCTCCAGTCAAGGCTCCAGGTAACAGAATTGAATTCCTGTTCTAGAGTCCTGGGGTTCCTGGGATGAGATGGAGAGAGGGGCCCTAATATTGCTTCTCCGCCAAGATGATGTACTACTGTTGACTAGTTATATCTCTTACTAATGCCAACTCATTTAATTCTAACCAAAACTCTGTCATCTATACACAAGTATAACTCTTCTTTTACAGACGAAACCACTATACAGAGAGTGTAAGGACCCTGTTCAAGGTCACACACATGGTATGTGGCTGAGCTCTGAGTCAGGCCAGGCAGACTGGTTGCTGAGCCTGTTCTCCTGACCCCTGAAGTTCACATGGACACAGCTGGGTTAGTGTCCTCCCTAAAGCTTTCCTCCTTGAAATCTTGGATGAGATGGGACACTGAGATTTCCTTATGTGTCAGAGAAGATAAACCTTCATCAGAGGGTGAGTTGGTCCATGTTGACCTGTATTCCCAGCTATGGGGTAGAGGGTGCTGCCTGGACACAGCCTGCCAGCCCTGGGTTAACCCCTCCTTCCTGCCCACTCCATCCTTATAACAGGGTATGGAGTCCATAACAGTATTTCACTTGTGAGATCTCAATCCTGAGGTGGAACCATGTGTACCTGGTTCACTAAACACATCCCTGTGTCATCCTGTGAGAGGAATGACTGGACTCCAGGAAGCACGTCCTGTGGTGTCACAGGTGGGTCCTTCCCACATTTGTGCTGAAATGATGAGAGTCAGGGTGACGGGGCCTCAGGGTGGGTTTGTGTAGACCACAGAGGAGCATCATGGGAATCTTGAGCCTGAGGGAGCATGAGGAATGAAGGCAGTATGTTAGTGACCTTGAATTTCAATGGGGGTGCTCTATCTTGCATTACTTATGGCCCTATTCATTCTCTATACTCATTCCCGGGCTACTTTCTGGAAAGCATCTGGGAGCTTCTCTGATCAGTGGAAACAGAACAAGGCAGCGATGGCCACACTGGACATCAGACCCTTCTGCTTGGCTCTGTGCACCCAATCTACCTGGGCTTCCATTCTTGCTGCCACCTTTCCTCTTAGACTCAGAAGAGGTTCTGTTTTCTGCTTCACTCGCCTCTTCTTTGCCCCTTGCATGCAGCCACTGTGCAGCAGAATACTTTCTATTTATCCTTCTGTCTGGGGGCAGTTGCTTTAAATTATATTTTACATCTTCTTTAGTTATGGCTTATAATACAAGGGTGTTATGAATCTTATAAAACCAAACTTTCAATATGCAAAGAGGGGCAATGTGAAGTTTAGAAAACCCAAATCTTTCTAAGTTATATATTTTCTTCTCTTAGATCCCCAAATCTTATTTTGGCAGGCTAGAGTTGAATGATAACTCCTACTTTCTCTTTGTTTCCTGTAACAGCAATCTCTTTCTCTCTTGAAGCATCATTTGTTGACTAGCTGAGAGGGATATTTCACATAAAATTAATGAAATAAAGGGAAAGGGACTTAGCATGTCTGAAAATCCCTTATAGGGCTTCCCAGGTGGCTCAGCAATAAAGAACCTGCCTGCCAATGCAGGAGACACAGGAGACGTGGGTTCAATGCCTGGGTTGAGACGATCCCCTCAAGAAGGAAATGGCAACCCATTCCAGTATTCTTGCCTAGGAAATCCTGTGGACAGAGGAGCCTGGCAGATTACAATCCAGGGGTCACAAAAAGTAGGACACAACTGAGCACACAAGCACCTTCTCTGGGACCCAGTCTCCAGATCATTCTGTGAGGAGAAGACCTGCAATCTCATCCAGTCAACTTAATGGTTCCCTCCCCACCTTCTCCACGGTCACCTGTGAATTCCTGAAATCCTTGTCCTCATTTTCTGCTGGCCCGAGAAATGTTCTTGTGCTTGAGGCTTTCTTGTAGTACTCTGCTTGATCCTGAGCTCAGTGCTGGGGAAGATCAATGCTTGATACCACCAAAGTTATTCTCCGTGGTCCAGTGAATTCCACAACCTGACCCTGCAAGATTTTACAGTTTTGGGGGATTGGCCAAGGTAATCAGAGGAAAGAATGGTACTCATAGTTTTTGATGCAACTTTTTTACTCCAGCCCTGGTCAGGGGGCCCGGCTCTCAGGACCACGGAAGCAGGAGGTCAAAGGACCGTGTTGCTCATATAAGGATATGTTGAAGATTCAGAAGCTCATTGGTGTCTGAGCTGCAGAAAGTGGCAGATGCAGCCTCCGATAGTGCCTGAAATGGTGAGAGGTGTCGCTATTGGCTCCCAGGAGGGAGGGTGTAAGGGGTGGTCTATATAGACCCCGGTCGGCACCCTGACGCCTCCTCACAGGCTGATCCTGCAGCTGGGACTGTGACCTTGAGGACGTGGGGTCAGGATGGCTCTGGGCAGACACCTCTCCCTGCGGGGACTCTGTGTCCTCCTCCTCGGCACCATGGTGGGTGGTCAAGGTAAGAGCTGCCCCTCTGCCCTGGGTCCACACCAGGCAGCGCACGCCTTGGTGAAGGGAAAGGTGTCTGTAGCTGTGGAGCCGAGCCTCAGTGTTTTTGACCAAAAAGGAGCCACGCTGACTGTGAATACTTGTCCGTCTCCTGTGGGGGGTCCACTGCTAGTTGTGGCAGATTTTACAGAGCAGTGAGGTTTGCTCTGGACTGAGCTGGGTCAGCCTGAGTCCCCTCCACTCCCTCAGGGAGCCTCTAGGGCCCAGTGGCTCCCAGTGTGTGGAAGCTCCAGCGACTGACCTCAGCTGGGACTCTGGGCTGTTCCAACACTCTCCACGTGCCTGGTGTTTGAGCACTGCCCCTGGGTCCCCATGTTTCCTGTGTGTATACTTCTATAGGCTCTGTGTTTGTATTTGTGTGTGTGTGTGTGTGAGAGTGAGTGAGGAGTGTGTGAGGTTGTGTGTGTGTGGAGTGTGTGTGTGTGTGTGATTGTGAGGCATGTGTGAGGGTGTGTGAGGAGTGTGTGAGGGTGTGTGTGTGTGGAGTGTGTGGATGTGTGTGTGTGTGAGGAGTGAGTGAGGAGTTTGTGTGTGTGTGTGTGTGTGTGTGTGGAGTGAGAGTGTATGAGGAGTTTGTGTATATATGTGTGTGTGAGGAGTGTGTGGATCCTGTCTCTGTGAGAGGAACGGAGCTGATGAGCAGGGACTGAGTCCATTGGTCTGTGAAGCAAACAGGGTCCCACAGGGCTGGATGTCTTGGCCACTGCATGTAACCAGATCAGAGATAATGGTGCACCTGCCTGCCTCTCTCTGGCTCCTCTCTCCCCATCCCCCAGGCTCCCCTCTGATTGTTGCTGTGTCTTCCCAGCACTGGGCTCTGTGAGATGCTCTGCCAGCTTACCTCACCTGTCCCTACCAGGTGTCCATTACAGAGCAGAAGCCCACAGCCAGGAGAGGGGACCTCTTGTCTGTAGAGATCAGTTGATGTGCAGCCGCAGGTGTATAAGTTCCCTAGTCTCTGCCCCAGTTCCTGTGACATTTCCTGATGTGCTGGGGCCCTGGGATGGTCCTTTCCCCTCCCAGGATCTGCTGTGACTCTGTAGGGAGCACTTTCTGCCTCTCGCCCTCTCCTGTTCCTCTCTGGAGCTGGTTTCCCCTGAGTGAGAGGACGGCGGGCATCAGGGCTGGGGCTGCGGAGAATCTGGTCTCCAGCCTGGAGAAAGCAGCTTTCTCAGATGTGAGTGCTGATCTGGCTGAGACTCCATGCAGCCCCATCTCATCTCAGAGCTCACTGTCATCCCCTAGACCTCAGCCTTGCATCCACAGCTCTCCTTGGGAAGTCCCCTCCCTCCTCATCTCTGCTCCTTGAGTGCTGGGCAGGTGCTGGTGAAATGTCTCCTTCTGAGGGCTCTGGAGGTCAGAGGTGGGTTTTGGTTGCACAAGGGGGAGATGATGGGTGTTTTGATGCATGGCCCCCTCCTCTTACAAGAAAAACTGTAGGAAATTTCATCAGTTGTTTTTTAAGAAGCAAGAATATTTCACCAAAGCAAGCACTATTTTCATTTTCTTTGAAACAACACCATTCAGAGTTATCCTATAACATTTTATTCTTCTACTTCATGTTACAGTAGACTTGCTCCTTGTAGAATAATAGTCTTGGCCTTTCTGAACACCTGATGATTTCTCACATGTTACAGGAATCTCCACCTTGAAATTCATGATGGGCATTGGCATAAAACTATCTCTCAAATGCAATTGATGCCATTGGCGTAGATCCTCAGGATTAGATAATCTGGCATATATTGTTTTGTATCCTGTTTTTACAATCCAGAATATATTTTGGGCATTTTTCTATATCATTAACTATTCTTTTACACACTAAAGCATTTTATTGTAGAATTAAAAAATACAGGCTATCACAGGGATAGTACTGAATTTTTAAACTGCCTCCAGCTATTTCACTATATGCAGAAATGCAATATGCTCACCTGACCATCTGTATTGAGCATTCAGTTGTTTTCAAAATTTTTTGCTATTATGAAAATGTTACTCTGAACTTCCCTGTGTTTAAATGTAGGACCATCCATGACTGCTTCTCTTAATCATATTCTAAAGGTGAGGTTTCCAGGAATTCCCTGGTGGTCCAGTAACTAAGACTCCCTGCTCCTAGTGCAGGGTCCCAGATTTGATCCCTGGTCAGGGAACTAGATTCCACATGTGGCAACTGAGAGTTTGCATGCTGCAGCTAAAGCTCTTGCATATGGCAACTAAGACCTAGGCAGACAAATAAATAGATAAATAAACAAATATTTAAATGTTGGGGAAAAAAAGTGGAGTTGCTGCTTTATAGGCTGAATATCTCTAAGGTTTTAAGGCTTTGTACCTATATCTTTATGGTTTTTGGTATATAGAGATTAATGCTTGCCAGAAATAGCTGCACTGAACTTTAATTCTACAAATGGTGAATGAGAATGTTAGTTTCCACATAGGTTCACCAACTTTGTCTTCTTACGAGGTTCTAAAACCTTAGCCAGTTTGGTAGGCAAACACTGGCATATATTAGCTAATTTAATTCTTCGTTTGTGAATTACTTTGCTGATTACATTTGTCCTTTTTACCTTGTGATGGCTATCATTTTTGTCATGATTTGTATTGAAGCTCTTTATACTACTACTATCATCTACTGCAACAACCTACAGTGCACTTACTTATATGAACAAATTTGAGCACACAACAGTCCAACAAGCAGAATATATTTTTTATCCACCAAACAGATCACTGAGGGAAAGCAAAGTCACTTGCCCAAGATGAGTCAGTTGTAAGACACAGAGGTAAGACTTGAAACCAAGCAGTTTGGGTGCAAGTCCCTGTCCTATTGAATTACATTATTTATAGACTGAAGACGCTTCCTTCAGTTTACCATTTGACTTTTTTGGCTGTACCAAACCAGACCAGGAAGCAAGCCTGTGGTACCTGCACTGGAAGTGCAGAGCCCTAATTGTTGGACCACCAGGGAAGTCCCTCACAGAAGTTTCTAATAATATTAATTGCCTGTTAAAATTTCCCATTTTTGTTTCCACTTTCAGAGCCTTGTCAAGCATGTTCTTCCCCACTTCAAATTTAAATAAATTATTTTTATCTGTAATAATTTTATGAATATATTTAAATGTGTAAATACTAAATAATTGTGTAAGTTATTTTATGTATGATATGACATTCTACCTAATTTTATTTTTTCCAATGTCATTCCTGAATTATTTCTTTTTCTTTTCTTACTGATTTGAATGCCATAAATGTGCTAAATTATATCATTTCCATACCTTCTTTTCAGAATTTATTTAGACTTTCATTCCACAAATGTTTATTAATTTAAAGGTGGGTTTGTGGGGCATTTGATCCATACCCTTTGCAATTCACCAGATGCTGAGGCCCTAATGATGGTGAATAAAGCTCCCTGGCCCATATTAACTGATAGTCTAGTGAGTCTGGACAATAGAACTAGAAATTATAATAAACTCTGATAAGTGCCATCAGTGGGGACACCAGCGGGTTTTTTGTTTTTTTTTTTTTTTTCCCAATGAGTTATCTTTTCTCATCAAGTGACCAAAGTATTGGAGCTTCAACTTCAGTATCAGTCCTTCCAATGAATATTCAGGGTTGATTTCCTTTAGGATTGACTGGTGGGATTTCCTGACAGTCCAAGGCACTCTCAAGAGTCTTCTCCAACACCACAGTTCAAAAGCATCAATTCTTCAGTGCTGCTTCCCGGGTGGTGCTAGTGGTAAAGGACCCGCCTGCCAATGCAGGAGACATAAGAGATGCAGTTTCAATCCCTGGGTTGGGAAGATCCCCTGGAGAAGGAAATGACAATCCACTCCAGTATTCTTGCCTGGGGAATCCCATGGATAGAGAAACCTGGCAGGCTGTGATCCATAGGGTCACAAACAGTTGGATACTACTGAAACAACTTAGCATGCATGCACGCAGCTTTCTTTATGGTTCAACTCTCACATCCATACATGACCACAGGAAAAATCACAGCTTTGACTCTATGGACTTTTGTTGGCAAATTGAGGTCTCTGCTTTTTAATATGCTGACTAGGTTTGTTATGGATTTTCTTCCAAGGAGCAAGTGTCTTTTCATTTCCTGGTTGCAGTCACTGTCCACAGGGATTTTGGAGCCCCCCAAAATAAAATCTGTTGCTACTTCCACTTTTTCCCCATTGAATTTAGTTCAGATGACCATTTCAAGTATTAAAAGCTGAGAAATATATTTCAAGCTCCCATTACTATTATTCCTGTCATTCTTTCCCTTGCATTTGCAAAAGTTTTTGTCTCTCTATATAGTTGTTTTTATCTATTGTTTCCAGCTTTATTGGAAGGTAATCACCAAAGAATAAGATATAAGTGAAAGGTGTACAGTATGATGACTTGAAATACATATGTATATATTCTCCAGTGAAGACATACAGGTGTCCAAAAAACACATGAAAAGATGCTGAGCATCACTAACCATCAGAGAAATGCAAATCAAAAGTACAAAGAGGCATCACCTCACACCAGTCAGAATTGGCCATCAAAAACTCTATAAAGCATAAATGCTGGGGATGGTGTGGAGAAAAGGGACTCAACCAAGAGCAGACTCATTGGAAATGATGCTGGGAAACATTGAAGGCAAGAGGAGAAGGGGGTGGCAGAGGAGGAGATGGTTAGATAGCATGATGGTTAGAAATCATCATGAATTTGAGCAAGCTTCAGGAGATAGTGGAGGACAGGTGAGCCTGGAGTGTGTGAGTCCATGAATTCACAGAGTTAGACATGACTTAGCAACTGAACAACAACAAATAACTGATTCACTCTGCTGTACAGAGGATACAACATAGTAAAGCAACTATACTCCAATAAAAATTAATTTTAAAAGGGTACAAATGAACTTATTTACAAAACAGAAGCAGACTTACAGATATCCAAAACAACTTATGGTTACACAAGGGGAAATGTTGGGAGTTAGGGAGAGGGATAAATCAGGAATTTGAAATTAACACACACACACCTGACTATATATATGATAGATAATCGACATGGACCTACTGTATAGCACAGGGAAGTCTAACCAGTATTCTGTGGTAAGCTGTGAGAGAAAAGAATCTAAAAAAGAATGAGTGTATGTATTAAAATATATAACTGAGTCACTTTATTGTACACCTGAAACTAACACAACATTATAAATCAACTATACTCCAAAAATTAAAGTATTAAAAAAGAAATACATATATATTTTGAAACTATTAACATAATTAAGTTAGTTAACACATTTATCACATTACATAGTTACTATGTGTATGTTATGAGAACTTTTAAGATTGACTTTATCAGTAATGATCAAATATACAATCCAGTATTGTCAACTAAGATCATGACAACTGATTCCATCATTTCTTGGCAAAAAGATGGGGGAAAAGTGGAAACAGTGACAGATTTTATTTTCTCGGGCTCCAAAATTACCATAGATGGTGACTGAAGCTATGAAATCAAAAGATGTTTTCTCCTTGGAAGAAAAGCTATGGCAAATCTAGGCAGCATATTAAAAAACAGAGAGATCACTTTACCAAGAAAGGTCCCTATAATCAAATCTATGGCTTTTCCAGTAGTCATGTATGGTTGTGAGAGCTGGACCATAAAGAAGGTTGAGTGCCAAAGAAGTGATGCTTTCAAACTGTGGTGCTGGAGAATACTCTTGAGAGTCCCTTGGGCAATGAGGAGATCAATCTGTCGATCCTAAAGGATATCAACCTGAATATTCATTGGAAGACTGATGCTGAAGCTATAATACTTTGGCCACCTGATATGAAGAGCCAATTCACTGGAAAAGACCCTGATGTTGGGAAAGACTGAGAGCAGGAGAAGAAAGGAGTGACAGAGGATGAGACAGTTGGATGGCATCACCAACTCAATGGACATGAGTTTGAGCAAACTCCAGAAAATAGTGAAGGCCAGGGAAGCCTGATATGCTGAAGTTCATGGGCTTGCAGAGAGTAGGACATGACTTGGTGACTAAATAACAATTGTCAACTACAGTCACATGTACATTCCATCCCCAGGGCTTATCTATATTCTAAGTAGAAGTTTGTACCACCATCATCCTTTCCTCCCACTCCCATCCCTACCCAGGCAACCACCAATTTACTCTCCTTATCTATGAAATTGTTTTTTTTTTTTTTTAAGAGTTCACATATAAATGAGACCAAACAGTATTTGCTTTTCTCTGTTTTACTTCTTTCACTTAGCATAATGCCTTCCTACATTAATTATGTGTTGCTGTGCTACAAATTACTGCAAAGCTTGGCATCTTAGCCCTCATGATTAGAGCCCATGCTCAGCAACAAGAGAAGCCACTGGCATGAGAGGCTCATGCACCACAATGAAGAGTAGCCTCTACTCTGTAACTAGAGAAAGCCTGTGAGTGGCAACAAAAACCCAGCACAGCCAAAAATAAACAAACAAAACAAAACAACAGCTTAAAGCAGCAAACATCTAGCACCTTATAATTTCCATGGGCTAGGAATCAGCAAAGATTACCAGGGTCCTCTGACTTGTGTTGTCTTACTGGTTCAATCATCTGAAGGTTCAACAAGGGGTGGGTACCACTCAAACCCACCTGGTTGTTGGCAGCATTCAGACTCTAGGAGACTGTTTAACTGAGAGCCTCAGTCTCTTGCTGGCTGTTGCCAAGAGGCCTCCCTTGGTTGTTTGTCATGAGGGTCTCTCCATACACAGCTCACAATGTGGCAGCTGGCTTCATTAGAGCTAGACAGAGAGAGATAGGTCACCAAAAGGAAACCAGAGTCATCTTGAAACCTAATCTCTTAAGTGACATCTCATAACTTTTGCCAAATACTATTTGTTACATGCATGTTACTAGATACATTAGAGTGTGGGGATTACACAAGGGCATGAACACAGGTGACAGGAATAACTGGGACACTGTGGAGCCTGTTACCCCAGCCCTCTGTTCCTGAGCTGGATGAGATGCTCCCTATGGACAGGGAAGGAGAGGGAGGATTCCTCCCTGGGTCTTGGGCCATGAGCTGTAACTGAGACGGGGAAGCTGGGCCCTAGTAGCCTTGGGCACATCTACAGGGAGGGCAGCATCCAGAGTCTCTGAAGGCCTGTCCTTGGTGGTGTCCCTGGAGCTGGTTCTACAGGCTCGTGAGAAACACCTGGTGCCTCCCTTCCTGCTCCATGTTCAGTGATGGCACATTGGGGGTTTTGAGTTGGCCACGGTGGGAATGTTTATACCATAAAAGTCAACAAATGTAGGGATTTTTTTTTTCCCTTCAGAGAGAAGATTATTTTTTATTACTTATCAGCACACCACTGCACTCTCTCTTAAAATCTCTCCTGTGTCCTGTGTCTGTGTCTCTCTTGCAGTTCTGGAGCTGAGGCTGAAGGATGGAGCCCACCGCTGTGAGGGGAGAGTGGAAGCGAAGTACAAAGGAGAATGGGGCACAGTGTATACTGAGTACTGGCCCATAGAATCTGTAGAAGTGGTGTGCAGACGACTGGAATGTGGAGTTGCCATTGATGCTCCCAGAGGGTCTTATTTTGGACCAAGACTTGGCCCCATTTGGTTGTTATATGGTTCTTGTGAGAGTATAGAGGCTGAATCAACTTTGAGTATCTATAAGTGTGTTCATATTGATTTTAAAAACTATAATGACACCTTCTCTCATGACCAGGATATTGGAGCAGTCTGCTCAGGTAAGGCCTGTCTGGTCTTGGAGGGGATTCTCAGCAGGAAACACCTCCGTCTCATTCACAGAATGACCATGGGGAAACCAGATCACATGCTTTAGAGCACCCTTGGGGGAAGACTCTGGTCACACTTGATTTTTAGAGCATTAGGTTCTCAAGGGGGGTTAAGGGTTTGCTTGGCCCTGGACAGTAAAAACTTCAGACTTGTGGACAGCTGGACCCTTCAGATCTCTGTGATGTGTCATAAGAGGCGGGGAAGTGAGGTCAAATGTTACAAACAGGTACAACTGCTGGGTTATACTTTCATACAATGATTTGACAGATTAGTTTCATCATGATTATTTTTTATTCTATTGAGATGGCCAGTCAGGTTTGGCCACAAGAGAAGGCATAAGAGAGGGCAAACATAGTTTATTACACTCTCTGGTCTTAAAGAAACAGAGTCACCAGAGGTATGAAGGGATCATATCAGGACGGATGCAAGGAGGTTGACTCAACAAAGCATGAGAAGCCAAACGAGAGAGTGAAGACACATGGAGAAGTGACAACACTGGGAGTCAGGGTGAAACACAAGGAAAAGGCATGAGGGGATTTCACTTGTGCATTTGAAGGTCCTAGGTCACAGTCAGGGCAAGAAGGAGGATTTGTGGCAGGAGCTAGTCTCATCACCTGGCCACCTTGGTGGGGAGCTCACATTCTGTCTGTGGGGTTGTTGAAGGAGAAGCAAAATATGAAGCTTGGAAAGTAACAGCACAGTAGCTGAAGCACATCAAGTGTAACAGTCAGTGAAGCTAATAGGACCTGAAGTGACTCATGAGAAGTGCTCAGTGCTAAGCACATTGGATTGTGCCAAGGTGGAGACAGTAAAGATAGCAATGAGACTAGGGTATGAGTAGATGGTCAGTTTCCAGTGGTTATTACAATGGTGGAAGATCTAGATGCTTTACACATTAATCCCATCAGACCAGGTGGACTAGAGGAAAAGTCAGATATCACAGTGAATTCCTAATGTAGGTAGTTGAGTCTTTAAAAATGGCCAGCCATCTGGTGGGTGAGACAGGAGGAGCCCTGAGAATATTTGCAGTACATTTCTAGCAGCTTATGGCTAATCAGCTCTTTGGGGGAAGATCACCAGAAAAGTGATCTTTTCCAATCTCACCCTCAAAAGGTCTTTGATGATACTAGTTGAGACCCCTAAGAAAAGAATTACTTTCCTTTTAAGCTACTTTATTGAGATATGACTGACATACAAAATGCTGTATATATTTAATGTATACAGCTTAGAACTTTGGGAGGTAAGTATACATCTGCAAATGTTTTCTTCTGTTATTATTATTAAAAATAATTAGTTTCAAGGGGCATTTGAGTTTCAGATAGGAATTTTTTGTTTTAAGAAAATCTATTTTCTGTCATTTCAAGTAATATTTCTATTGTTACCATGCCCTAATCATGGTTTCAACTGCAGATAAACTTGTGGAAACACTACATGTGTTTCCACCTTGTTTTGATAAATCAGCATCTGAGTAAAAATACAGTGTGTGGTGCTGTAAGCTTATGTGATGTTGGAGCTCCTAATGTTACTGTTTTAAGAAAATAAATGTTTGAATATTAATTTCAGTTAGGATATACTTAAAAATTAACAGGGTGCTGTGGCATTTTAACTTTGATTATGGTTTTTACTCCCTAAGGCTGCTCTAATTTAGACTTTCACATGTTTATTAACTGTTCCAGTTTTTTTGTGCTAATCTCTTTGTCAGTTTTTTCCCTCTGGTCTATCACTTCTATATTTTCAGAAACATGTTTTAGTGAAGGCAGGTCAAAGTGGTGACACAGGAGAAGTAAAAAGAGAATAGCATGTCTGTTCCAATTCTCTAATTGAAACTGAAGTCTTGGAGTTTCTTCTCAATTTTAGGAAAGTGGTGTGAAAGAGAATTTCACCCTCTTGACCTTTTAGAACTAATACCCAAAAAAGATGTCCTTTTCATTATAGGGGACTGGAATGCAAAAGTAGGAAGTCAAGAAACAACTGGAGTGACAGGCAAATTTGGCCTTGGAATACGGAATGAAGCAGGGCAAAGACTAATAGAGTTTTGCCAAGAAAATGCACTGGTCATAACAAACACCCTCTTGCAACAACACAAGAGAAGACTCTATACATGGACATCACCAGATGGTCAACACCGAAATCAGACTGATTATATTCTTTGCAGCCAGAGATGGAGAAGCTCTATACCGTCAGCAAAAACAAGACCAGGAGCTGACTGTGGCTCAGACCATGAACTCCTTATTGCCAAATTCAGACTTAAATTGAAGAAAGTAGGGAAAACCACTAGACCATTCAGGTATGACCTAAATCAAATCCCTTATGATTATACAGTGGAAGTGAGAAATAGATTTAAGGGCCTAGATCTGATAGAGTGCCTGATGAACTATGGAATGAGGTTCGTGACATTGTACAGGAGACAGGGATCAAGATCATCCCCATGGAAAAGAAATGCAAAAGCAAAATGGCTGTCTGGGGAGGCCTTACAAATAGCTGTGAAAAGAATAGAAGTGAAAAGCAAAGGAGAAAAGGAAAGATATAAACATCTGAATGCAGAGTTCCAAAGAATAGCAAGAAGAGATAAGAAAGCCTTCTTCAGCGATCAATGCAAAGAAATAGAGGAAACCAACAGAATGGGAAAGACTAGGGATCTCTTCAAGAAAATCAGAGATACCAAAGGAACATTTCATGCAAAGATGGGCTCGATAAAGGACAGAAATGGTATGGACCTAACAGAAGCAGAAGATATTAAGAAGAGATGGCAAGAATACACAAGAACTGTACAAAAAAGATCTTCACGACCCAGATAATCACGATGGTGTGATCACTGACCTAGAGCCAGACATCCTGGAATGTGAAGTCAAGTGGGCCTTGGAAAGCATCACTACAAACAAAGCTAGTGGAGGTGATGGAATTCCAGTTGAGCTATTCCAAATCCTGAAAGATGATGCTGTGGAAGTGCTGCACTCAATATGCCAGCAGATTTGGAAAACTCAGCAGTGGCCACAGGACTGGAAAAGGTCAGTTTTCATTCCAATCCCAAAGAAAGGCAATGCCAAAGAATGCTCAAACTGCCGCACAATTGCACTCATCTCACATGCTAGTAAAGTAATGCTCAAAATTCTCCAAGCCAGGCTTCAGCAATATGTGAACCATGAACTTCCAGATGTTCAAGCTGGTTTTAGAAAAGGCAGAGGAACCAGAGATCAAATTGCCAACATTCGCTGGATCATGGAAAAAGCAAGAGAGTTCCAGAAAAACATCTATTTCTGCTTTTTTGATTATGCCAAAGCCTTTGACTGTGTGGATCACAATAAACTGTGGAAAATTCTTCAAGAGATGGGAATACCAGACTACCTGATCTGCCTCTTGAGAAATTTGTATGCAGGTCAGGAAGCAACAGTTAGAACTGGACATGGAACAACAGACTGGTTCCAAAGAGGAAAAGGAGTTCGTCAAGGCTGTATATTGTCACCCTGTTTATTTAACTTCTATGCAGAGTACATCATGAGAAATGCTGGACTGGAAGAAACACAAGCTGGAATCAAGATTGCCGAGAGAAATATCAATAACCTCAGATATGCAGATGACACCACCCTTATGGCAGAAAGTGAAGAGGAACTCAAAAGGCTCTTGATGAAACTGAAAGTGGAGAGTGAAAAAGTTGGCTTAAAGCTCACAATTCAGAAAATGAAGATCATGGCATCCGGTCCCATCACTTCATGGGAGATAGATGGGGAAACAGTGGAAACAGTGTCAGACTTTATTTTTATTGGCTCCAAAATCACTACAGATGGTGACTGTAGCCATGAAATTAAAAGACGCTTACTCCTTGGAAGGAAAGTTATGACCAACCTAGATAGCATATTCAAAAGCAGAGACATTACTTTGCCAACAAAGGTCCGTGTAGTCAAGGCTATGGTTTTTCCTATGGTCATGTATGGATGTGAGAGTTGGACTGTGAAGAAGGCTGAGCACCGAAGAATTAATGCTTTTGAACTGTGGTGTTGGAGAAGACTCTTGAGAGTCCCTTGGACTGCAAGGAGATCCAACCAGTCCATTCTGAAGATCAGCCCTGGGATTTCTTTGGAAGGAATGATGCTAAAGCTGAAACTCCAGTACTTTGGCCACCTCATGCGAAGTGTTGACTCATTGGAAAAGACTCTGATGCTGGGAGGGATTGGGGGCAAGAGGAGAAGGGGACGACAGAGGATGAGATGGCTGGATGGCATCACTGACTCGATGGACGTGGGTCTTAGTGAACTCTGGGAGTTGGTGATGGACAGGGAGGCCTGGCGTGCTGCGATTCATGGGGTCGCAAAGAGTTAGACATGACTGAGCTCCTGATCTGATCTGATCAGATTGTTGAAGGTGAAGTACTGTGTTTAGGATAAATCCAGAGTAGAAATCATTTCTGAGCTCTGTGGAAGAGCTGACATTGGAGTACTGCAATTTTCTTAATGGGAATTTTTAAAGAAACTTCAGATTTTTTTCAGATTTTCCATTTTTTGTGTGTGCTTTCAAATATTGGTAGTTGTATTTTCAAGGGAAGACATGCAAGGACCTAACAGAATTAAAAGGATGAAAAAGAGGCAGTAGGAATACAAAGAAGAACTACACAAGAAAGGACTTATTGACCCAGATAACGATGATGATGTGGTCACTCACCTAGAGCCAGATATCCTGGAGTCTGAAGTCAAGTGGGCCTTAGGAAGCATTAAGATGAAAAAAGCTAGTGAAAGTGATGGAATTCCAGCTGAGCTAGTTCAAATCCTAAAAGATGACACTGTTAGAGTGCTGCACTCAATATGCCAGCAAATTTGGAAAACTCAGCAATGGAGTTCCACAGGACTGGAAAAGGTCAGGTTGTTTTCATTTCAATCCCAAAGATGGACAATGCCAAAGAAAGTTTAAAGTTCCACACAACTGCACTCATTTCATATGCTAGCAAGGTAATGCTCAAAATCCTTCAAGCTAGGCTTCAACTGTTTGTGAACTGAGAACTTCCAAATGTACACGCTGGATTTAGAAAAGGAAGAGGAACCAGAGATCAGATTGCCAACATCTGTTGGATCATAGAAAAAGCAAGAGAATTCCAGAAAAAAATCTACTTCTGTTTCATTGACTATGCTAAATCTTTTGACTGTGTGCATCACAACAAACTGTAGGAAATTCTTAAAAAGGTGGGAATACCAGACTACCTTACCTGTCAAGAAGCAGCAGCTAGAACCAAACATGGAACAATGGACTGGTTCAATGCAGGAAAAGGAGTATGACAAGGCTGTATGTTGTCACCCTGCTTATTTAATTTATATGCAGAGTACATCATGCGAGATGCTGGACTGGATGAAGCACAAGCTGGAATCAAGATATTCAGGAGAAATATCAACAACCTCAGATATGCAGATGTTATCACTCTAGTGGCAGAAAATGAAGAGGAACTAAAGAACCTCTTGATGAAGGTGAAAGGAGAGTGAGAAAGCTGACTTAACACTCAACATTCAAAAACTAAGATCAGTCTATGGTCACACCACCCTGAACACGCCCAATATTGTTAAAAAACTAAGATCATGGCATCCAGTCCCATCACTTCATGGCAAATGTGCAGTGCTAAGTTGCTTCAGTTATGTCCAACTCTGCGCAACCCTATGGACTGTAGCCTGCCAGGCTCCTCTGTTCATGGGATTTTCCAGGCAAGAATACTGAGGTGGGTTTCCATTTCCTCCTCCAGGGAATCTTCCCAGGATGGAAGGGAATCGAACCCACATCTCTTATGTCTACCTCCATTGGTAGGAAGGTTCTTTACCACTAGCATCACTTGGGAAGAAAATACATGGGGGAGAAATGGAAACAGTGGCAGATTTTATTTTCTTCGGCTCCAAAAGCACTGCAGATGGTGACTTCAACGATGAAATTAAAAGATGCTTGCTCCTTGGAAGAAAAGCTATGATAAACCTAGATAGCATATTAAAAAGCAGAAACATCACTTTGCTGACAAAGGTCAAAGCTATGTTTTTTCCAGTAGTCTGGTATGGATGTGAGAGTTGGACCATAAAGAAGACTGAGCACCAAAGAACTGATGTTTTTGAACTGTGGTGCTAGAGAAGACTTTTGAGAATCCCTTGGACAACAAGGAGATCAACCAGTCAATCCTAAAGGAAATCAACCTTGAATATTCATTGAAAGGACTGATGCTGAAGTTGAAGTTCCAATAGTTTGACCACCTGATGTGCAGAGCCAACTCATTGGAATAGACCCTGATTTTGGGAAAGATCGAGATGAGAGCAGGAGGAGAAGGTGGGCAACAGAGGACGAGATGGTTGGATGACATCATTGACTCCATGGATATAAATCTGAGCAAACTCCAGAAGACAGTGAAAGACAGGGAAGCTTTGGGTGCTGCAGTCCACAGGGTGGCAGAGTTGGATAGGACTTAGTGACTGAACAACAATGTATCTTTTACATATTGGTAGGATCTAAAGTGATAACCCCCCTTTCATTCTTGGTGTTGTTAAATTTGTGTTCTTTTAGTTTTTCTTGATTGAAATTTTTGCTAGAGGATTATCAGTGTCATTAGCCTTTCAAAAAGATTACCAGTTGACTTTTTTGATTTGCTTTATTGTGTATGTTTCTTATTTCATTGATTTCTATTAGTTTTTGTTCTTCTTGTTTGGTTTTGATTTGCTGTATTTTTGTAGATTCTTGAGGTGGAATCTTAGATCATTTGCTCTCAGTTTTCTTTTCTTTTCTAATGTAAGCCTCAAGGAAGCATAAAGGCTATAAATTTTCCTGTAAACACCATTTCAGTTGCTTCATGCTGATTTTGAAACTACATAATTTCTTTTGTATTTTATCATCATGAAATGTTCTTTTCTCTCTGAATATATTCTTTATCCTATAGGCTTACTTCATATAATGTTAATATATATAATACAGCTTTCTCTGATCAGTGTTTGCATGGTATATTTTTGTGACCCTATGTTTCCGTGTTTATACAGTGTATGATTTTGTCTTACTTTATGTAGTCTTATCATCTTGCTTTTAGTTGGAGTGTCTAAATTATTTAAATTTAACATAATTATTTATATACTTGTGTTTAAGTTTACTAGCTTGCTGTTTGTTTTATGCTTTTTTGTTCCTATTTTAATCTTTAATTGAGCATTTTAATACTCTATTTTTGTACTCTGTTGGTTTATTGGCTGTATCTCTTTTTGCAGAGCTTATCATAATGTTGAAAATATTACTCTTTAATAACATTTTTCTTTAGATAGCATGTCATTTAATATATAATGTAAGACATTATTATAGTATACTTCTATTTCCCTGTTCTTGTTATTTATGTTACTGTTGTCATATATTCTACTTATAAATATATTATAATTTTGTAATACACAATTGCTATTTTTGTCTTAAATATTGTAGTATTTTAAAAATGAGAAGAAGTTTTTAAAATATTTACTTGCAGAATTATCATTTAACACAGTTCTTATTGCTTTGGGTAGATTCAAGCTTTCATTTATTATCACTTTCCTTTAACTTTTAGACCTTTAGATAACATTTTTGTGTAGTGTATGTCTGATAGCCTCACATTCTATCATCTGTTATTCATCTGAAAACACTTTAATTTTCTTTCAGGTTTGAGTTATTTTCAAAAGTGTCTGAATTATCTGGCTTGCATTACTTCAAACAAGAAGTCAGTAATACTTAACATTGTTCCCCTATATATAGTGCGTCAAAATTTCCTGGCTGCTCTTAAGAGTTATTTTTGTTTATGAATGGACTTCAGCAATATATTATCAAGTGCCCTGGGTGGTTTTATTTACTTTATCTTGTTTGAGGTTTGTTTAGCCTCTTGGATCAGTGGGTTTATAGCTTCATTAAATTTGGAAAAATTCCATCTATCATTTAAAAAAATTTTTTTCTACTTATCCCTTATTCTGAATCTCCAAATAACATATTTTACATGGTTTGATATTATCCTTAATGATAATAATTTCTACTCGTATTTTTCTCTCTCTACTTCAATTTGGATAGTCAATTGCTATGTGTTGAATTTCCAGTTCTTTTATTCTGCAATGTCTTGTGTCTTGTTAAGTTAATCCAGACAATTTTTCATCCCAAATATTGTATTTTAGTTTTAGAAGCTCCATTTCCTTATTTTCTCTCTACTTTGTTTTTATGCCTCAGTAGGTATATTTATATTAGAGGTTTAAAGACCTTATCAGCCAATTAAATCATCTCTGTAATTTCTGAATTTGCTTTTAATGATTGCTCATTTAAAATTTTTTTTATGGTTATATTTTTCTTCTTTGGAAGTCTAGTTTTTTAACTGGATTCAGGCATTACTAGGTAGTCTTTTACCAGAAAGAACTCTAGCAATAAATAATCAGAATATACTCAGAAACAAGGGAATTTAAAAAATTAGGTAATTGATTCCCTTTTATTCTTTACAAAATATGCTCCTTGGATGACTAAAGATACATTGTCATTTTGGTTTCCCTCCTTAGCCTCAAAACTCTTTACTCTTTACTTTACTCAAAACCTTACTTGCCACAAACCCCACCTATATACCTACCCTTCACTTCTATAGCAGTTGCTTACCTTTTCGACAAACCCATCTTTAAATCAATAAACATTTGTATATTTAAGATCATGTTTACTTGTGTGAAACGGGAGAAATGACAAAAATCCAGGGTTAGGTGATAGATAGGATGAGCAGAGGGTGATGAAATATGCTAAAAACTGATTCAACTAATATATTCCCCAAATATTTATGTGTCTTATGAGTATTGAGGCTCATGCAACTTCAGTTGAGTCCCTCAGTCATGTCTGACTCTTTGCGACCCCATGGACTGCAGCATGCCAGGCTTTCCTGTCCATCACCAACTCCCAGAATTTACTCATGGCCATTGAGTTGTCCTTTTTTCTCTCCCTAAACTTGGGAAATTTTCAGTCATTAGTTCTTTAAATAAGCTATCTGCCTCTTTCTTTTTTCCTATTGGGGCTCTCATAATGCATGAATAATTTTGCTGTACGGTTACCCATGCATTGTATATGAATAATTTTCACTTTTTCCCATCTTGTTGCTGTTCAGTCACTAAGTCATGTCTGACTCTTTGTGACACCGTGGACTGCAGCACACCAGGCTCCCCTGTCCTTCACTATCTCCCAGAGTTTGCTCAGATTCATGTCCAAGCCAGTGATGCTATTTAACTATCTCATCCTCTGCCACCCCCATCTCCTTTGCCTTAATATTTCCTAGCATCAAGGTCTTTTCTAGTGAGTCAGCTCTTCACATCAGGTGGCCAAACTGATGTGGAGCTTCAGCTTCTGCATCAGTCCTTTCAATGAATATTCAGGGATGATTTCCTTTAGGATTGACTGGTTTGATCTCTTGAACATCCAAGGGACTCGCAAGAGTCTTCTCCAGAACCACAATTCAAAAGCATCAATTCTTTGGTGTTCAGCCTTCTTTATGGTCCAAGTCTCCCATCAGTACTTGATTTGTTCTTCTAACAAGATAATTTGAAATAACCTGTCCTTAAGTTTGCTGATTCTTTGTTTTGGACAATAGTTTGCCTGAAGCACTCTTTTGAATTTTTCAGTTCAGTTATTGTATTATTGAGTTTCAGCAATTCTGTCTGGTTTCTTCTTGTGTTTTCTGTTTTTAAGTATATGTGCTGCTGAAGTGAGCACTGTGTTTTCTATTTTTTAGTTAAACTTTGCCATTTGTTCACGTACTTTTCCAGATGGTGTTCAGTTGTCTGTTTCTGTTCTATTGTAGCCATTGAGTTTGAACCAATTATTTTGAATTTTTTCTCAAGCAGTTCATAAATCTTCATTTCTTCAGAGTAGTTGCTGGAGTTTTCTTGGTTTCCTTAAGTGGCATCTTATTTTGCAGATTCTTCATGATCTGTGTAGTCCTGCATTGGTGAGTGTGCATTTGAAGGAGATTTGTTGAAATAAAGATTTGTTGAAATCTGATTTCAACTAATAAAGATCTACTGCCTTGTCCTTGAACTGATAGGACTGCCCTTGGTCTTGTGGTCCAGCAAAGCTGGAGTCAGGTTATGTAGCTGCTTCTGGGGCTGCTGTTGTGTCTCTGGTCAGTGGCCCTGTTGGCAGGTACATGGATGGGTGTCGCTTCCTCTGAGTGCTGAGGTGGGCAGGATTGCTTCCCTAGTGTAGTAGAGTGAGACTGAGCCTAGGTTGCAGGGTGCACTAGAATCTGCACTCATACTCATGTCCACAATTGACAGTCCTGTTGTCAGGGATGCCAAATGGTGTGACTCCTTCTGGATGTCTGGGCAGACAGGACTGCCTAGGACCATGGTGGTGCAGGGTTGTGCCACATCAGGGAGCAGTTTCTGAGTCAGTTCTGTCTGAAGTTGACAGGCATGTTGCTGGGGGCACACTGTTTCTGTGGGAGAGTGAGGGTTGGGGACCCTCCTTTTTTATCATCTCACTGATGTCAGATATGAATACAGAATTAGCATGATGATAGAATTAAAATCAATTAATACCACTCCTTATGGTTCTTAATGATTTCTGTTTCAGAAGAAAAGTCTGTAGTAGGAACTCTTTGGCAAACTCACTGTTTTATAAATTTCCATTCAGAACTCATTCTCTCCCAGGTTTGTTGACAAATACTAAGTTTTCAAGAGAAATGTCTAAGACCATCCCTTCTCTCTCCTGTGACTTTCTGAGCTTACTTAACAGAACAGACTCATCTTTTTTCCTATTTAGGTAATCTAAGAAATTCTTGGAATATTTTGTCATCAAAAATTATCAGAAAAATAAAATTTGGTACATTAAAAGTGAATTAGTTATTATGTCAGTATTTCTTCTCTTGAGCCATTATCTGTCTACAGGTTGGCATGCACTAATGGATCCAGCCTATATGATTTTCTCTACACCATGCCACTTAAGGAGTGGCTCATGGGAGAAAAAACTGATTAGATTAGTAGCAGAAAGTCTCAGAAAAGCTTTCTAACTTTGTCCAGATGATAGATCTCTACACTCTCAGCCATTTTGCTCTGGTTTGATTCTGTTCTTCATGTCTCTATACTCAAGTTTGAGTGACACACATTACACATTATTTTCTTGGGCTCTGTAGATCCCAGGCCCC
Organism: Bos javanicus; assembly: GCF_032452875.1. Classification (NCBI taxonomy): domain Eukaryota; kingdom Metazoa; phylum Chordata; class Mammalia; order Artiodactyla; family Bovidae; genus Bos; species Bos javanicus. The sequence continues at coordinate 102,880,138 of NC_083872.1, read as the reverse complement.
TAAATGAGAAACTTCTCTAACCAAAATAAAAAATATGTACCTGGCATTCACCCAGACAGATGATCTGTCTTGGTCCCTATAGTTTCCTGGACCTCAGAAAAGGAATTCACATTTCTAACCAACCTCAAAGTATACCTTGCTGGGATCCAGTCATTTGAAATTGACCCTGCTTCTGGGTTTCTCTTTATTTATTTATTTACTTAAAAAAATTTTTTTTAATTTTTTTTTAAATTTTATTTTATTTTTAAACTTTACATAATTGTATTAGTTTTGCCAAATATCAAAATGAATCCACCACACGTATACATGTGTTCCCCATCCTGAACCCTCCTCCCTCCTCCCTCCCCATACCATCCCTCTGGGTTGTCCCGGTGCACTAGCCCCAAGCATCCAGTATCATACATCGAACCTGGACCGGCATCTCGTTTCATACATGATATTTTACATGTTTCAATGTCATTGTCCCAAATCTTCCCACCCTCTCCCTCTCCGACAGAGTCCATAAGACTGTTCTATACATCAATGTCTCTTTTGCTATCTCGTACACAGGGTTACAGAGCCAAGTAAGCCAGAAGGAAAAACACCAATACAGTATACTAACACATATATACGGGTTTCTCTTCAGAAACTTGGTCATGAAAATGCAACTCTGACACTGTTAAATTCTCAGTGCGTGCTCAACTCCTGGAAAGTTTTCACACCATTGCCTGTGGCACATTGTTTTCAATTTGCAAGCAAGGAAAATGAATGCTCACTGTATTTGTTGTTATTTTTATCTTAGGATCTGTGCGTCTGTTTGGAGGGGATAGACCCTGCTCAGGGCGTGTAGAAGTACATTCTGGAAAAGCCTGGATTCCAGTGTCTGATGGGAATTTCACACTCCCCACTGCCCAGGTCATCTGTGCAGAGCTGGGATGCGGCAAGGTTGCATCTGTCCTGAAACACATGCCCTTCAGAGTGTCTGATGGCCAGGTCTGGGCTGAGGAGTTCAGGTGTGAGGGGGAGGAGCCCGAGCTCCGGGTCTGCCCCAGAGTGCCCTGCCCAGGGGGCACGTGTCACCACAGTGGAGCTACTCAGGTTGCCTGTTCAGGTGAGATGTAGATCAGGACTAACCTCCCTGCACTCTTGTTGGGGTAAGAAAATCATGAGATTTTGCTGAAATCCTGTCTTCTTCTACTAGCGTACTCAGAAATCCGGCTCATGACAAACGGCTCCTCTCAGTGTGAGGGGCAGGTGGAGATGAACATTTCTGGACGATGGAGAGTGCTCTGTGCCTCCCACTGGAGTCTGGCCAATGCCAATGTTGTCTGTCGTCAGCTCGGCTGTGGAGTCGCCATCTCCACCCCCGGAGGACCACACTTGGTGGGCAGAGATGACCAGATCTCAACAGTCCGATTTCACTGTTTGGGGGCTGAGTCTTTCCTGTGGAGTTGCCCTGTGACTTCCCTGGGTGGTTCTGACTGTTCTCATGGCAACACGGCTTCTGTGATCTGCTCAGGTAAGAGAGAGGGAAGGGCTGTTGGTACTCAGGATGCTCCTGGAGTGATATGTCTCCAAGGGCAGGGAGGGAGGGAAAACTGACTTCAAACGTTAGATATTTCATGACGAAATATGGGTTTTGTCATTATTCATTCATGTTTCAGATCAGGGCAAGAAGCATAAAGGACAATACATATTTTAAGTAAACATAGCTATTTAAGTATAATCATAGTGAACAATATATAAGCAAAAGGGTATACCTCAGTCAGAGATTTTCCCCCACTGAACCATGTGAGAATTTCTATACCCATCAGTTTCCTTTACCCGATAACCTCAGCATGTATTTCTTAAGACATCATTCAAATTCAGGAAATTTCAATTTCACACATTATTAACAATTTTGAAATACATCTGAACTTGAAATTGTTTTGTTTTAAAGTTATAGTAGAAAGGTTTAACTACAAATTCAGTATTTTTAATAAATCAGAATTATTCAGATTTTCTATTCATCCATATGTAACTTCAAATGGAACTATTCAAAGAATTTCTCTACTTCAGCTAATTGTGTAAAAGTCTTGGCAAAGAGGGAATGATGTCAGCATCATGGTGATTTGCTTCCTTCCTATTTGCTTCTCTTTTTAGCAACTAATTAACCATACATCCATGATTAAAAGTGCCTCTGTGAAAGTTGTGGGATCCATAACTTATATCAAAGGACCAGGAAGATGGTCACTCACCTGGGCATCCAGTAATAGGCAGGTAGACATTGGTACAGACTGGAGCCAGCAGGAGTAGTGAAGCTGTCCCAGGCCCCTGGGCCATGGTCAGGGAAAACATGGAGAAACATGGTGAGTGCTCATTTGGTCAGATACCTATAGAAATTGTTAGAAGTCCAGGATTCCTGAAGGGAGAGTTCATTACTCTGTTGGAGCCAAAAAAGTTAAGTTTGAATTATTGGGGAGGATTAAAGGATTTTGCCAGTGCTGCTCCTTAACCCAAGGTGACAGCATAAATTTGAACTAGTTGGTGGGGCCTCTCTCATGGGCGAAAAGGAAATCAATGAGCTAGTGCCCACTTGATATTGCTGGGGAAACCAATTTCTTTCCAGAAGCACCCAGAGTTCTAGGGCTGAACCTCCATGACTGAGGCAGGAGAGGAAATATGAAAGATCATTAAAAATGTCAAAGAGTGTAAAAGGGATGCAATTCCTGCGACTCCACTCAGGGCTTCAGCAGGAAGCCCATCCATAAGCCTCTAGGAGAATGTCACCCAAAGATCTCTCTCCCTGGGCCTGTAGGTACTCCAAGTCCCTGAGGGTACTAAATCTTTAGTAAATCATCTTTACTACCACCCTTCTGACAGCTGCTTTTGTGTGTTTCCAAGTGTGGAAATGAAAGCAAACTCCAGTAAATGGAGTGATCTTAAAAAACAGACTAGGGTCTGTGGGCAGGGAGGTAACCACAGGCTTGGGCTGTAGCTCAACATTCTGCAAAACAGAAGAGAGGTTTTCAGCAGCCTGTTGAGTTTTATGGACCAAATAAGACATAAAAGCTTAAGGTATTTTCTATAAGATGAAGCAATAAATGTAGAGTGAATCTATATAAGGTCAGAGAAGAGTATATACCACCTGAAGGTAATCAGTAAAAATTTAATGTGGTGTCTGCTACATCTAAGTCAAAAGCAGCAAAGCAAAATTTCGAGGAACTTGAAGAATTAAAGAAAGTAGTCATCACCAAAGAGTAACAGTAACTTTTCAAAACTGACAAAGACACATGTCAATGACATGGATCTTTGCAATCTAGCTTATAAAGAACCCAATTCAGCTGTTTTGAGGAAACTGAATGAGCTGTAAGAAAAGACAGAAAGGCAAATCAATGAAATAAGGGTGACAATAGATGAAAAAATAAGAAGTTTAATAAAGAGAAGTTATAAAAAGAACCAAACAGAAATTCTGGTGCTGAAGAGTTTAATGAATGAAATGGGGAAAAATGCAGCAAAGAGCATCTACAACAGAGTAGATCAAATTAAAGATAGAATCAGTGGTTAAAAATGAGTAAAAAGGGAAGAATATATCCTATGTGACTTATGGGTCTATGCTAACATAAAAATGTCTAGGAGAAGAGAGGGAGAGGGTGGGAGAAATTGTATTTAAATGAATAATAGATGTGAATTTTTCTAACTTGGGGAGAGGCTTGAAAATTCAAGCTGATAAAACTAATAGGTAACCTTATAATCCTAATGCAAAAGACCTTTTCTCAGAAACATAATTCAACTGTAAAAACCAAAGACAAAGAATCATAAAAGTAGCAGAAAAAATATTGAATAAAGTGAAATAACTAAATGATTATTTAGCATACAGTTTAAAATTTGAAACTTTGCTGGTCACATGCAGGACCAGCTAATTCACATTGCTTAGGGTTGATGTGATTGCTTAGATTGATGACTAACGTATAGTTCATCCATGTACACAGACTGTCTTCACTAATGACCAATGAAGCATAAACCAAACATAAGTGGTACTTCTTTATACTAGCAAAATCTAGGGGGAAATTGGGAAAATTCCATTTATTATAGTATAAAAACTATTAAATATGTAGGAAGAAACTTAAAATATCTAAAGGGCTTTCATTGAAAGTCACAGAGCACCTAAAAATATAAAAACGGATACCATGTTCATGGATTAGAAAACTTAATAGGCTGTCAATTCTCTTCACTTAGTACACAAAATAAATCTAATCCTAATAAAAAGCCAAGCAATATTTTTGTAGAACTTTACAAGCAAATTCTAAATATTTATTTAAATGTGAAAGAAGTGAAGTGGACAAAACAATTTTGAAAAAGAAGGGCCAAAAAGAACTTCAAGTTTCCTACTGCATTTCCACAGCAACATGGCCATTGAATAAGAATAGCTAAATAGATCAACAGAACACAATAAAGTTTAGTAACAGACCCAAACCCATGTATGTGTTGAAATTGTACAAAGGCATAGAGATATTTCAAAGGGGAAAATATATTCTCTTCAAAAATGATCTGCTAATTGAATATCTTCATGGGAGGGGAGGATGAACCATGATCCTGATTTCACATCATAAGCGCCATTCCCCTCATCCTCACCCTGAAGAAAAATCCCAGTCCATCAGGGTAGCTCAAATAAATGGTTATTCCCATATTAAATTTAATTATAAAACTGGTAGAAGAAAACATAAGAAAAATTATTATGATTGTGGAGTAGGCAAACATTTCCTAAGTCAGATAAGACATTAACCATTAAAAAATGAGACGTGATTTTCATTAAAATTAAAACTTTTTGACTTTTGAAAAAAAATTAAGATAATAAAATGGCATTCAACTGATAGGGAGAAGTTAATTGCAATACATAGTGAAGAGGAACTAAAAAGCTTCTTGATCAAAGTGAAAGAGGAGAGTGAAAAAGTTGGCTTAAAGCTCAACATTCAGAAAACGAAGATCATGGCATCCGGTCCCACAACTTCATGGGAAATAGATGGGGAAACAGTGGAGACAGTGTCAGACTTTATTTTCTGGGGCTCCAAAATCACTGTAGATGGTGATTGCAGCCATGAAATTAAAAGACGCTTACTCCTTGGAAGAAGAGTTATGACCAACCTAGATAGCATATTCAAAAGCAGAAACATGACTTTGCCAACAAAGGTTCGTTTAGTCAAGGCTATGGTTTTTCCAGTAGTCATGTATGGATGTGAGATTTGGACGGTGAAGAAAGCTGAGCGCTGAAGAACTGATGCTTTTGAACTGTGGTGTTGGAGAAGACTCTTGAGAGTCCCTTGGACTGCAAGGAGATCCAACCAGTCCATTCTAAAGGAGATCAGTCCTGGGTGTTCTTTGGAAGGAATGATGCTAAAGCTGAAACTCCAGTACTTTGGCCACCTCATGCGAAGAGTTGACTCATTGGAAAAGACTCTGATGCTGGGAGGGATTGGGGGCAGGAGGAGAAGGGGACGACAGAGGATAAGATGGCTGGATGGCATTACTGACTCGATGGACGTGAGTTTGACTGAACTCCGGGAGTTGGTGATGGACAGGGAGGCCTGGCATGCTGCAATTTATGGGGTTGCAAAGAGTCAGACACGACTGAGCTTCTGAAATGAACTGATATCTAACAAAGGACTTGTAACAAGAATAAGTGAAAAATTTATAACAGAAAAATAAGTAAAGAACTATCCAGTTTAAACATGGGCAAGATATTAAGAAAGACACTTTCCCAAAGATGATATACAAATGGCCAATAAGTAAATGAAAAGATATCAAATATCATTAGCTATTAAAGAAATTCAAATTAAAGTATGACATATAAATTCACAAATTAGACTGGCTAGAATTAAGGAGACTGACAATTCCAAGTTTGGAGAAGGTTATTGATCCACTAGAACCTTTATACATTGCTTATGATAAAGTAAGAGAAAATAACTCTTAGCAACTCTATGTTACCCAAAATTTCTGTTACCCAAGAGGGATGAAAAGATATGTCCACAAAAAATTTAGGCAGAAAAGTCAGACATGTTTATTTAAAAGAGTAAGAAAGTACAAGCCACTCTAATTTTCTTTAGTGAAAGAAAGGAAAACTTTCTTTGGCATAGTCATACAATGTAAGACTTTAACAATAGAAAAAATAAGCTACTCATAAATCCAACTACACAGAAAATCTCAAAGCATGCTAAATGAAAGAAGCCATCTAAAAGGGATTCCATATTGTATGATTTTATTAAATTCTCAAAAAATACAACTAATCTATTATAATAAAAGACAGATCAGTATTTGCCTGGATCTGGGTTTGTGGGGCTTTTATTGGTTGCAAGAGGCACATAGGAACTTTGCGAATAATCCTATATATTCTGAATTTTAACTGTGATAATGGTTATGCTGGCATAGGCAATTGTCAAACTTATGAAAACATACTCAAAATATGTGTATTTTAATGCATGAAAATTATACCTCACTACAGAAGGTTTTGGAGAAGAAAATGGCAACCCACTCCAGTATTCTTGCCTGGGAAATCCCATGGATAGAGGAGACTGATGGGCTACAGCCCTTGAGGCCGCAAAAGAGTCAAACATGACTTAGCTACAAAACAAATAACAGGAGATTTACTATTTGTCTTTTGTTTTTAGCTTAATTCCACTTTAGTAAAAAAACAAAACAAAACATATTTTTAATTATTTTACCCTTTGAAAAAATTTTTGGATCTCACTTTTTGTATAATATATGATCAGCCTTGAAAAATGACCTATTAGTGCTTAGAATAAGGTGTATTCTCTAGTTTTGAGAGGTGTGTTTGTTAAATCACCCCACTCAAATGTTCTGAATATTTAGTGACTGGCTTTGCTTGTTTTGCTCTATAGTTACTGAGAGTGAAAAAAGGTGTTTCCAGTTACTGTTGCCGGGTAACAAAGTACTTCAAAATCTAGTCATTTACAGCAACCATTTTATTTTGCATAAATATCAACATATATTTTTCTTTCAGCCCCAATTGTATTTCCTCACTTCCTTTCAATCCTCATTGACAGCATTGCCCAAGCCCATTAGGCTTCTGCTAATAACCTCCTTCACCCCTTCTAGCTTCTGCCTGTTACTTTGTTCCAAAAGCAATGTCATGTGTTTTAGGTGGCATCCCAAATTTGGGCCATTATGGATAAAGATGCTATGCATATGCATATACAAGTTGTTCTGAAAACAAACACTTCAGTTGTCTTCAGTAAATACTTAAGCTAAGCTAAGTCGCTTCAGTCGTGTCCAACTCTGTGTGACCCCATAGATGGCAACCCACCAGGCGCCCCCGTCCCTGGGATTCTCCAGGCAAGAACACTGGAGTGGGTTGCCATTTCCTTCTCCAATGCAGGAAAGTGAAAAAGTGAAAGTGAAGTCGTTCAGTCGTGTCGGACTCTTCGCGACCCCATGGACTGCAGCCTACCAGGCTCCTCTGTCCATGGGAGTTTCCAGGCAAGAGTACTGGAGTGGGGTGCCATTGCCTTCTCCAGTAAATACTTAGTAGTGTGGTAATTATAACTGTTTGGTTACTATTGCTGCATAACCAAATTTCCAACAAAACTTACCATCCTAAAACCCCTTTTTACTTTTGCTCACGATTTCCTGGAGTTTGGGAAGGAATTTGGGAAGCGCTCTGAGTTGTATTGTCTTGGAGTCTCATCAGGTTGTAGCCCAGTATCAGCTGGGGCTGACATCATCTGAGGACACAACTGGGCTGCAGATGCAAGATGGTTCATGAGGACAAGCCTGGCAACTGGAAGGTCAGCTGGGTTAAACTGAGTGACCAGAGACCTGCATATGACCGTCTCCACACGATGAGTGTCTCAAGAGGGCAGACTTGCCCTAAAGCAAAAGTCCTCAGTGATTTCATAGGAGGCTGCATGCATTTTCAGACCTAGTGCTGAAAGTCAAGCAACTTTACCTTAACTCCCTTCTGTTACTACAGAGTCGGGCATGACTGGGAGGGCTTGGCATGCATTCATGCATTGGAGAAGGAAATGGCAGCCCACTCCAGTATTCTTGCCTGGAGAATCCCAAGGACAGAAGGGTCTGGTGGGCTGCCGTCAGACACAACTGAAGTGACTTAGCAGCAGCAGCAGCATTATTACTTACTAGGAATTCACAAAGGTCAGCTGAACTTCGAGGGAAGGAGACACATTCACTTCTCAGTGAATGTAACAGCAAAGATTATGTGCTGCTGTTCAGTCGCTCAGTCGTGTCCAATTCTTTCCTATCCCCTGGACTGCAGCACGCCAGGCTTCTCTATCCCTCACTATCTCCCGGTAACTCATGTCCCTCTGATCATTGCTATTTCTGCAGGAAACCAGACCCAGGTGCTGCCCCAGTGCAGCGACTCCCTTTCTGAACCAACAGGCTCTGCAGCCTCAGAGGAGAGCGCCCCCTACTGCTCAGGTGAGGGTCCTACAGAACAGAAGACGCTTCTCGTCCGCACCCCCCACCACCCCCACCCCTGCCTGGGTACCGCCCCATTGTCCAATTTCTCTCTCCTCAGACAGCAGACAGCTCCGCCTGGTAGACGGGGGCGGTCACTGCGCTGGGAGAGTGGAGATTCTTGACCAGGGCTCCTGGGGCACCATCTGTGATGACGGCTGGGACCTGGACGATGCCCACGTGGTGTGCAGGCAGCTGGGCTGTGGACAAGCCCTCAATGCCACGACGTCTGCTCACTTCGGGGCAGGATCAGGACCCATCTGGCTGGACGACTTGAACTGCACAGGAAAGGAGTCTCACCTGTGGAAGTGCCCTTCCCGGGGCTGGGGGCAGCACGACTGCAGACACAAGCAGGACGCGGGGGTCATCTGCTCAGGTCTGGGCTGCACACTGTCCACAGGAAGGGGGAGGGGTGGGGCCCTGGAAGACAGGAGTCTGAGTCCTGAGGGATAGATGCTGAAAGGACCAGAGAAGAAGGCTTCCTCCCATGGAGCCTGTGTTTCCAGCAGACGTGAAGACTAAGTGCTTTCACTTCCTTCTGCAGCAGCTGAGAGTCTGGTCCTTTGTTCTCAGCAGTGTTTCCTGGTAGAGCCATTTCTTACGGTTTCCACATGAAAGCAGGGCTCTCCTTCAGTTCCCTGTGGTAGTACAGTCTGGTGATCCTGTTGACATTGTAATGAAAGCACAGATTTACTCTGTTCAGTTCTATACCCTAGGAGTCTGACAAGGGTCTCCGGAGACCAACACCCCAGTGTCCACAGGGATGCGTTCTTCCTGGAGGCCCTGGGGAGAACTCGTTTGCCAGTCTTTTCTGGTTCCTATGTGGCCTCATTCCTTGGCTTGGAGCCCATCTTCTTCAGACAACATTCCCTCCCCTGACCATTCCTCAGTGTCTCATCTTCCTCTAACCACACTCAGGAAGAGTATTCCAATTTTAGGGATAATTAGATTGGGTTTATATGGTTAATTCATAATATTGCAGGTTAGTTTCACCATCCCAAGCTCCTAAGTTTCTTGTCTTAATAATGTCTGTAAAATCCCTTTTGAAATATAAGGCAACATTCACAGGATTGAAAGACTGGAACATAGACATTTGTGGGTTCACTGTTCTGCCTGTTTCTCCACTACCCACATCCCTTTCACATGCTCTTTTACAGGTTTTATCAGGAAATAAGGCTCAGGGCCCTTCCCTGCAGGTGCCTATGTTGGTCTTTCTCTCTGTTCGTATTCACTACATCATTGTGGCAGAAATAGAAAGACAGACATTAACGGACAAAGTCAAGTAAAAGGGAGATAGATTTCAGTCTTGTCACCTATTGGGTATCTCCTCAGCTGGGTCAGGGGTGAGTGTTCACGATTTCTGGGAAAGAGGAAAACCCAGAGCACTGAGGGGAAAGCTCACTGTGTCCTGTCTCCTCTCTTTCAACCTTAGAGTTCCTGGCCCTCAGGATGGTGAGCGAGGACCAGCAGTGTGCTGGGTGGCTGGAAGTTTTCTACAATGGGACCTGGGGCAGTGTCTGCCGTAACCCCATGGAAGACATCACTGTGTCTGTGATCTGCAGACAGCTTGGCTGTGGGGAGAGTGGAACCCTCAACACTATTGTTGGTCTCAGAGAAGGTTCTAGACCCCAGTGGGTAGATGGAATTCGGTGTCGGAGCACTGATACCTCTCTCTGGCAGTGTCCTTCTGACCCTTGGAATTACACTTCCTGCTCTCCAAAGGAGGAAGCCTATATCTCGTGTGCAGGTGACTTGCTGTCTGTTTCTCTGTGTCTGTCCAAACCCTGTAGAATGTCAGTAGTGAGATTTTATATTATAAAATATCTAAGAGATGAGTTAAAGTTGGGTCCACAAAATGACGTTAGGATGGAGCTAATTTAATCCACATTTCAACCTTGTTATTTAGAGTTTTAATTTGGATATAATTCATATAACATTGTTTTAGTTTCAGGTGTTAAATGTAAAGCTTATATATTTCTGTATATTGGTAAATGATCACCACAATAAGTCTAGTAATATCCATCACCATGTATCATTACAATTTTTTGATTATGAGGAGAATTTCTTACCAACTTTCAAGTATATAATACAGATTCATTGTAGTCACCATGCTGTACATTACATCTTCATGGAATTCACTTTAGAACTGCACGTTTGTACCTTTTGACTACCTCCACTTGTTTTGCCCACATCAATCCACCTCTGGAAACCACCGAACTGTTCTCTGCATCTCTGAACCCCCTTTTTTTGGTATTTGATTTAAGATTCCACATATAAATTTGATCATATGGTATTTATTTCACTTAGCATAATGCCCTCAAGGTTCATCCATGTTGCTACACATGGCAGGATTTTCTTCTTTTTGTTGGCTGGACATACGTACATATCACCATTTATCCATCAGTGAAGACTTACGTTGTTTGGCTATTGTAAATAATGCTGCAATGAACATTTGGTTGCACAGTTTTTTCAAGTTGGTATTTTGTTTCCTTCAGATAAATACCCAGAAGTGAAATTGATGAACCATATGACAGTTTTATTTTTAATTTTTGGAGAACCTCAATACTGTTCTCCGTAGGGGCTGCATCAACTCACATTCCCCCCTCCCCGCCCCCCCCCCCAACTGTGCACAAGGTTTGCCTTCTCTCCGCGTTTTCACCAACTCCTGTTTTTTCTTGTCTTTTGGATAAAAGCCATTCTAACAGATGTGAGATGTTACCCCACTATAGTTTGATTTGCATTTTTCTGATGACATAACATTGTGTGCCTTTTCATGTACCTCTTGGCCCTCTTTATGTCTTCTTTGAAAAAAAAAATGTCTATTCAGGTCCTCTGCCCATTTTTAATCAGATTGTCTGTTGGTTTGCTTTTGCTATTGAGATGCATGAATTCTTTAAGTATTTTGGATATTAACCCTTGTCAGAAATGTAATTTGCAAATATTTTCCCCAACTCCATAAATTACCTTTTCGTTTTGTGACCTTTTCCCTTTGTTGTGCAGAAGTTTTTTAGCTTTCTGTAGTTTCAATGCTTATTTTTTCTCTTGTTGCTTTTGCTTTTGGCATCAAACCCAAAATACCCTCATGATGATTGATGTCAGGGCCTTTTCATCCTAATTTTACTTTAGGATTTTTTAAATAATTTTTAAAATTTATTTATTTTTGGCTGTGCTGGGTCTTTGTTGCTGCATGGGGTTTTCTCTAATTGCAGTGAGCAGGGCTACTCTTCATTGCATTGCACAGGCTTCTTATTGCAGTGGCTTCTTTTGTGGAGGAGAACAGGCTGGAGGGCACCGAGCTTCAGGAGTTGTGGCACATGGGCTTGATAGTTGCTGTTCCCGGGCTCTAAAGCACAGGCTCAACAGTTGTGGCGAATGGGCTGAGTTGCTCCGTGGCATCTGGGATCTTCCTGGATCAAGGATCACACTTGAGTCTCCTGCATTGGTGGGTGGATTCTTTACCACAGCCACAAGGGAAGTCCCTCTTCTAGGATTTTTATGGCTTCAGGACTTATGATCAAAGTCTTTAATCCATTTTGAGTTAATTTTTGTGAATGGTGTAAAAGGTTTTCAGTTTCATTCTTTTGCGTGTAACCATCCAGCTTTCACAACACCATTTTTGAAGAGACAGTCCTTTCCCAATGCTATAATCTCTACTTTTTTTGTCATAAATTGATTGACCCCATATATTTGGGTTTATTTCTGGGATCTCTATTCTGTTCCAGTGATTTTTGTGTCCATTTTTTATAGTAATACCATAGTGTTTGATTAATACAGCTTTGTAATATAGTTTGAAATCAGGAAGCACGACCCTTCTGTCATTCTGTCTCAAGATTTCTTTGGCTATTCACTTTTTTTTGTGGTTCCACACAAATTTCAGAATTCTTTGTTCCATATTTGTGAAAATTTTCATTGAAATTTGGATAAGGATGGTAGCAATCTGTAGGTTGCTTTGTGTAGTGTGATCATTTTAACAATATTAGGTCTTCCAATCCATGAGTGCAGAATGTCTTTCAATTTATTTGTACCTTCTTTAATATCTTTCACAATGTGTTAAAGTTTTCAATAGTGTCTCAGTTTTGACTCTTCCTTTCAGATTTGGATGTTCTTATTTTCTTTTGCTTGCTTGATGATTCTGACTAGAACTACCAAAACTATGTTGAATAAAAGTGATGAGAGTAGGCATTTTTGCCTTGTGTTTGATCTCAGAAGAAAAGCTTTCAGCTTTTTACAGTTGAGTAGGATGTTTGCTGAGGGTTTGTCATATAATATTTATTTTGTTGAGGTATAATCCCTTTATATCTACTTTGTAAAGACCTTTTGTATCATAAACAGCTGTTGAATTTTGTCAAATATTTGTTCTTCATGTGTTGAAAGGGTATGATTTTTGCCTTTATCTTATTTGGTGTATCACCTTGATTTAATTTGTGAATATTGAACCATCCTTGCATCCTTGTTGGTCTTGGTGTTGTTATTATTATTGTTGTTCAGTCATTAAGTTGTGTCTGATACTTTGTGATCCAATGGACTATAGCTAGCTAGGCTCCTCTGTCTTAGATTTCCCAGGCAAGAATACTGAAGTGGGTTGTCCAGTATTCTCTTCAGGTATCATTGAATTTGGTTTTCTAATATTTTGTTGAGGATTTTTGCATCTATATTTATTTGGGATATTAGCCAGTATTTTCTTTTCTTGTGGTGTCCTTGTCTGGTTTTGGTATCAGGATAATCTCGGCCTCATAATAAATGGCTCTGTAAGTGTTCCTTTCATCCTTTTTGGAAGACTTTGAGAAGGCTCCAGTGCCTCATACCATTACACTGGGAATTGGAATTTCAACAAAAAGTGTTGGTGGGGTGACAAATAGTCAAACCATAGCACCTTACTTCCTTCAACATTTCTCTCTCTCTTATTCCCCACCTTCCACACACACCCCATTCAGGTATACCTTGAATGATATGTTGGGCAGTGCCTGAAATCTACAAATGATATAATGAGATAGATTAAAATAAATGAGATAGATATTTCAAAAGCAGAGATTTGTCCCTTTCCTTGCCTCTGTTTCTTCATATCTTTGTCTTTTCATTCAAAGGCCAAAGTAGTGTTAAACTATTGGACTTTTATTTATGATATTTTTTCAACAATAAAGCACCATAAAATGGGTTGTGGTGAAGTCTCTAACCCTGAAAGTGAGCAGTAACCTCACAGAGGCCCTGCCATCATTTTTTGAGAGGTTCTCTGCATGAAGAGGGTAGCAAGTTTGGTAGGATGATGTGGAAAGAATACACAAGTTCTCATATTTTATGACAAGAGCCATTTACACTGCCATTTTCTTGTGTTTTTTGAACTTACGTGTATTTCTTTCACTTACAATTCTTTTGTGTCTTTTTTTTGGTTAATTTTGCTTCCTCTAAATACAAATCTTTCTTAGAAAATTTATTTGAGTCTACTGCACACATTTCTGCCTTACTAGGTAGCTATTTGTTTTTTTTTTCCCCCTGACTTTTACTATATATTCCCTTTTTAAAGAGTTTTCTCTCTTTACAGCAATCTTGGCTTGACCAATGTCATACTGAATAACACATAACAGTAGCTTAGAATTTATTTAATAATTGTCCATTGAAAATTGCATAAGTGGGGCTTCCCAGGTGGTCCAGCGGTTAAAAATCCACCTGTCAATGCAGAGGACATGAATCTGATCTCCCATCCAGGAAGTAGTAAAGAACCTGCCTGCCAGTGCAGAAGATATAAGAGATGCAGGTTTGATCCCTGGGTCTGGAAGATTCTCTGGAGGAGGGCATGGGAACTCACTCCACTATTCGTGCCTGGAGAATCCCATGAACAGGGGAGCCTGGCAGGCTACAGTCCATTGGGTCACAAGAGTTGGACACAACTGAAGAAACAGCACACACATGCACACACCCCAGGAAGATTTCATATGCCATGGAAAAACTAAGCCTGTGCACCACAACTAGAGAAAGCCCACGTGCAGCGCCAAGACCCAGTACAGCCAAAAATAAATTTAAGAAAAACTTTTTAAAAATCACATAAGTGGAAATTTGAATATAAATTAATTCTGTGCTTATGTACTAATTATTTTTATATGCACCATTATCAGAAAACATTACTATTAATTTATATTTGCTTTACTATTTTGCTGATTACTGTGAATTTAAAGAAATTCTATTTCACTGAATTTTATTCATCTATGTATTCATTCAATAAATATTTATCAAGCCCCATCATGGTATTTAGAAAAGCTTCGCCATGCATTCTTGTTGAACGGTGAATGTGCAATCACCATCCTAATAGCAGAAACATGGGGTAAATAAGATATGCAAGGTCCTTGGTCTAGTGGAACTTTCATTCAGGGGTATATATGTGTGTGTATTTGTCGTGGAATGTGGACATGATAAACAAATAAATACTTAAAGGTATTTCAGATAAGATATCTTCCATCATCATTTATATTTTTTCTCTAGAATGTTTAAAATTTCATCTATTTATAGGAACTCTCTACAAATTAACACCACTTACTGCTTTTCTTAAATACTTCTGAAAGTACCCCATTTTTTGCATATGTCTTTAGGGTTGTGTATGTGGTGTGGTTATATGATCAAATATACTATGTTTTACTTTTATGAATTCTGCCTTTAATGCAGTGTTTCAGATGCCATTCTTCATCTCAAAATAGCTTTTAATCAGATTATTTTCTTCGAGGATATAGGAGGTTTTTTTTTTTTAACAAAAAATTATTTCTTTTTTTTTTTTTAAACTTTACAATATTGTATTGGTTTTGCCATATATCGAAATGAATCTGCCACAGGTATACATGTGTTCCCCATCCTGAACCCTCCTCCCCCTCCCTCCCCATACCATCCCTCTGGGTCGTCCCAGTGCA
This sequence comes from Bos javanicus, assembly GCF_032452875.1. Classification (NCBI taxonomy): domain Eukaryota; kingdom Metazoa; phylum Chordata; class Mammalia; order Artiodactyla; family Bovidae; genus Bos; species Bos javanicus. The sequence goes on along the minus strand of NC_083872.1, from coordinate 102,864,794 downwards.
CCAGCCCCAAACATCATATTATTTTCTTCAAATAATTTTATAATTTGAGTAAAGAATATCTATAACCTTCAGTTCAGTTCAGTCGCTCAGTTATGTCCGACTCTTTGTGACCCCGTGAATTGCAGCATGCCAGGCCTCCCTGTCCATCACCAACTCCCAGAGTTCACTCAGACTCACGTCCATCAAGTCAGTGATGCCATCCAGCCATCTCATCCTCTGTCATCCCCTTCTCCTCCTGCCCCCAATCCCTCCCAGCATCAGAGTCTTTTCCAATGAGTCAACTCTTCGCATGAGGTGGCCAAAGTACTGGAGTTTCAGCTTTAGCATCATTCCTTCCAAAGAAATCCCAGAGCTGATCTCCTTCAGAATGGACCGGTTGGATCTCCATGCAGTCCAAGGGATTCTCAAGAGTCTTCTCTAACACCACAGTTCAAAAGCATCAATTCTTTAGCGCTCAGCCTTCTTCACATTCCAACTCTCACATCCATACACGACCACAGGAAAAACCACAACCTTGACTAGACGGACCTTTTTTGGCCAAGTAATGTCTCTGCTTTTGAATGTGCTATCTAGGTTGGTCATAACTTTCCTTCCAAGGAGTAAGCGTCTTTTAATTTCATGGCTGCAGTCACCATCTGCAGTGATTTTGGAGCCCAGAAAAATAAAGTCTGACACTGTTTCCACTGTTTCCCCGTCTATTTCCCATGAAGTGATGGGACCAGATGCCATGATCTTCGTTTTTTGAATGTTGAGCTTTAAGCCAACTTTTTCACCCTCCTCTTTCACTTTAATCAAGAGGCTCTTTAGTTCCTCTTCACTTTCTGCCATAAGGGTGGTGTCATCTGCATATCTGAGGTGATTGATATTTCTCCTGGCAATCTTGATTCCAGCTTGTGTTTCTTCCAGTCCAACATTTCTCATGATGTACTCTGCATATAAGTTAAATAAGCAGAGTGACAATATACAGCCTTGACATACTCCTTTTCCTCTTTGGAACCAGTCTGTTGTTCCATGTCCGGTTCTAACTGTTTCTTCCTGACCTGAATACAGATTTCTCAAGAGGCAGGTCAGGTGATCTGGTATTCCCATCTCTTTCAGAATTTTCCAGTTTATTGTGATCCACACAGTCAAAAGCTTTGGCATAGTCAATAAAGCAGAAATAGATGTTTTCCTGGAACTCTCTTGCTTTTTCAATGATCCAGCAGATGTTGGCAATTTGATCTCTGGTTCCTCTGCCTTTTCTAAAACCAGCTTGTACATCAGGAAGTTCATGATTCACGTATTGCTGAAGCCTGGCTTGGAGAATTTTGAGCATTACTTTACTAGCATGTGAGATGAATCTATAACCTTACTGAATCTGAATTTATTTTACTGTGTGTGATGTTGTAATATCATCAACATATACAAATTACATTTTAGATACCTGATAATTTAGTTCCTCACCAAATAAATATACATTATTTCATGATTTCATGGATATGACACCTAAAGAACAGGCAAAAATAGACAATTTGCAACATATATAAGGAAATCCTAAAACTCAAGTGCAAAACAACAACAAGAAAAAAAGCATAATAACCCAATTAAAAAATTAACCAGAGACTTGAATGGACAGTTCTCCAAAGAAGATATAGAAATAGCCAATAGGTATAGGAAAATATGCTCAACATTATTAGTCATCAGGGAAATGTAAATCACAACCATAAGAGATATCATTTTACACCTCTCAAAATGGCTGTGATTAAAAAAAAAAAAGAATAAGTTTTGGCAAGGTTGTGGAGAAATTGAATATCTTCTGAGTATTTATCCACATTAGATATGTAAATTTAATCTCAATAAAACTATGACCAAAAAAATTTATATGATTTATGGTGACATTTCTTCATTCTTGGTATTGTTAACTTCATTTTCTCTTTGTTCTCGTTAGTATTGCTCAGTGGTTATCAGTTTTCAAGGAGCCATGTTTGAAAGGTTTTCCTCTGTTTTCTCTATCATGCTTACCTTGGGCTTCCCTGGTGGCTCAGCAGTAAAGAATCCACTTGCAATGCAGGAGTCTGCCTGCAATGCAGGAGACCACCTGCAACACAGGAGATGCAGGTTCAATCTCTGGGTTAAGAAGATCCCGTGAAGAAGGAAACGGCAACCCTCTCCAATATTCTTTCCTAAAATCCCATGGACAGAGGAGCCTGGTGGGCCACAGTCCATGGAGTCGCAAGAGTAGGACTTGACTTAGGGGCTAAACCACCATCACTACCACCATCCTTACCTTCTTTTTTAAAATTAATTTTTGTTCTTTTCTTTGTTAATCCCAACTTCTGTATCCTTTAGGCTTTATTTTCTCTTCTCCTAGTTTCTTAAATAGAAGCTTACATGTTTTTTCATTTTCAGCCTTTCTTCTTTTCTAAATCTAAGGTATAAATTTCCCTTAAGCACTACTTTAGTTACATTAGAAGAATTTAGTTATATCATATCTTTGCAATCACTATTTCACAATATTTTCTAAGGTTTAAATTTATTCCCAGACCCATGTACTGTTTTGGAAGGGTGTTGCTTAATTTCTCCAAATAAGGATGGCTAACCGTATTTTCTTATTAATTCTTAATTTAATTACACTGTGGTCAGAGTAAATACTCTGTATAAATTCAATTATCTGAAGGTTTTTGTCCTACCATATGGTCATTTTTGATAAATGTTCCTAGTGCATTTACAATAATCTGAATTTTTTCATTATTGGGTGCATTGGTCTTTATATGTTATTTAGCTAAATGTGTTGATTGTGGTGTTTTACATCTACTATAGTCTTCCTTCTTTTTTGTATGCCTGGCCTGCATGGTATTGAAAAAGATTTGTTAAAGTTCCCCCAGGTTGATTGTTATTTTATCTATTTCTTCTTTTCATTCTGTCAAGTATTATTCTGTATTTCAAAGCTATGTTTCGATATCTTCCCTGGATTCTGATATCTGTAATATCTTTATTAAGGGCGCACTACTGTATGATCATAAAAATATCCTCTTTAACTAAATTAGCACATCTTCTCTTAAAATCTCCTTTCTGTGACCTTGCTGTAGCTACTGCAGCTTTCTTATAGTTAGTATTCACATGTGTCCAGGCTTGCTAAGTCGTTTCAGTCATGTCCAACTCTTTGCTAAGGACTGTAGCCAGCCAGGCTCCTCTGTCCATGGGATTCTCCAGGCAAGAATACCGGAGTGGGTTGCCATGCCCTCCTCCAGGAGATCTTCCTGACCTAGGGATTGAATGTCTCATATGTCTCCTACATTGGCAGTCAGGTTCTTTACCACTAGCACCACCTGGGAAGCCTAGTATTCACATAATATATATGTTTTCCTCCATCATTTTACTTTTGACCTTTCTTCACTCTCATATACAATGTGACTATCTTGCAGGTAGCATTTACACAAATTTTGTTGGTTTATCAGTTAGTGCTGCTGCTGCTAAGTCGCTTCAGTCGTGTCCGACTCTGTGTGACCCCATAGACAGCGGCCCACTAGGCTCCCCCATCCCTGGGATTCTCCAGGCAAGAACACTGGAGTGGGTCGCCATTTCCCAGTTAGTAGAGGGGCTTTAATTTGAAGTATCTAATCCATTGTAATTAGATTGCAAATCCAATTACTGATATTGTTGGGTTAGTATCTACCATTTCCTTTTTTTTTAATTAAATTTATTTATTTTAATTAGAGGCTAATTACTTTACAATATTGTTTTTGGTTTTGCCATACATCAACATGAATCCACCACGGGTGTACACGTGTTCCCAATCCTGAACCCCACTCCCACCTCCCTCCCCATACCATCCCTCTGGGTCATCCCAATACAGTATTCCATTTCCTTTTAACTGACCCATGTGCTTCATGTTCCTTTTTCTCTCCTTTTTTTCTTTCTTTGGTATTAAAAAAATTTATTCCAGATTTTCCTTTGATTTTTTGCAGCTTTACTAGATGTGGAGGTTTTCATAGACTTCTATCCATTTAAAAAATTCTTAATTATTATATCTTCAAATATTACTTCTGCAGCACTGTCTCTGTTTCTCTTCTCCTCCTATTCCCCCGCTTTTTCCTTCTCGTCCTTCCCTTTTTCCTCCTCCTCATCTCTCTTAGGACTCCTCTAAGACACTAATTCTGTGTTCAGTTCTGTCTAAAATTCTTTTAAACCTATTCATTCAGTTCTTAATTCTAGATATTTCATTTTCAGTTGGCAACTGTTCCTTTGATTTTCTTATAGTTACAATTATTTGTTAACATTTTTCACCTATTGATTCTTTCCTTTCCTCTTTTCCCCCTAAACACATTGTTCATAGTTAAAATCTTTATCTGCTAAGTCCAGCATATCTAGCATGTGTGTCTCTACCTTCTCTTACCTTCCTTTTTTCAATTTTTAAATTTGTCATGTCATCCATCTGTTTACATACCATGCAATTTTTAACTGAATGAGAAAAATGATGCATAAGAAAATAAGATATCCCAGATACATTTTCTAACACCTGAAAGGATTCATATTCTGTTTTGTTAAGCAAGTGGGAGAAGGGGTTCAGACCACCCAGATGTCTAAATACTAGCTAGGGTTGAGCTGTAACAGTTTGGGTTGCAGTATTTGTAGCACTCAGTCTACCTCTGATTTCTCTGCCCCTGTGTTATGGGCTTTTAGAGTTTATAATTGAAAACCTGAATGTTTTGGTAGCTCAGCAGTCAGGGGGATGAAGGAATATCCACTCTGTTTGCAAGGTGTTTGACACAGTTCTTTGACCTCCTGCCATTGACAGCGTGTTTACTGGGCAGATATTTGAGGAGAAAATCTGATATATGAGAGAGGCTCTCAAATCTCCAGTTTTGTCACTGCAGCACCAGGTAACCCCCAAATCATGCAGGCTTCTCTGTCACATTTTGATCCATTAACCCCGGCAACAAATTGGGAAATTCCCATAAAGAGAAGCTTCAGATCCTTGGTTAACAATGAAATGATCTCCATTCTTTAGAATTTTAGCATGTTTAGTTCATATTGTGTCCACAAATGTCTAATATCTTCATTTTTTATCTAACATTTTATAGCATTTAAAGTTGTATCCAGCAGACCACTGGCCTGCTGTGAACCCCTCCATTGGAACCCTTCTGCATGAAAGTATAAAATTCTAAATTTTATTCTCTACTTCATCATTCACTTAAAATGCAACACTGAATAGACATCATTTAACCTTTCTTTACATTGCTTTTTATGTATTAAAGAAGAACAACGCAGTGAGTCTGTCAGTATCGTTTGTTCAAATGCTTTCAGAGCAAGAATTTAACCTATTTCTGCTCTATAGTAAAGTTATAAATGCATAATATTTTCCCCCTGGAGAACAAATAACCCCTAACTTTGAATAATAGCGATTCCTGACACAAAGTGCAAGAAAAGATAATATTTACTTGAGAGAAGAAGCAGCATTCCAAGATTCCCAGTGGAATCTGGTCAATGTCAGTCAATATCACCTGAGACATTTCTCGTGCAAGGTTGCCCAATCCACTCAAAGAGATCACATTTTCTTAAAACAAAGTATCCAGGTCTGGAGTCTGAAGCTTAGAGCCATCAGTGAAATATTCTGGGGCAAACCAAGACATCTCAATGTCCATTTGTTTTTCAATTCTGCATGACTGTACCAAGGAGAATGATTCTAACGATAGAGGATTCATGGCTGCTACCTAGGGCTTCTGATGAGGCTGGGTCCTGACTCCATTTCCTTTAATCTAATCCCTTTAACTTTCAGGTCAAGGGCACCAACGCGTGTGTGATTTATAAGGAATCCATTCAGCAGCCAGCCCATACCTGTGACTCTGAACTCATTCAATTGCTTCTGGTAGAGATTAACATTTCTTTTAAGTCTTTCTCAGATGCTGTGCAGAACTCTACAAATCAGAGGTTAACACTTCTGTCTCACCCTACTCAGTTGTGTAATATTTCCTGTTTTTGCCCATTTTCAATGTTATTATTCTCTTATCACTGCTGTAAGAAACCAGACTCAGGTGCTGCCCCAGTGCAATGACTCCCTGTCAGAACCAGGGGACTCTGAAGCCTCAGAGGAGAGCGCCCCCTACTGCTCAGGTGAAGGTCCCACAGGACAGAAGACCTTTATCCCCCTTGTCAATGCCCCGTTGTCCTATTTCTCTCTCCTCAGACAGCAGACAGCTCCGCCTGGTGGACGGAGGAGGTCCCTGCGCCGGGAGAGTGGAGATCCTTGACCAGGGCTCCTGGGGCACCATCTGTGATGACGGCTGGGACTTGGACGATGCCCGCGTGGTGTGCAGGCAGCTGGGCTGTGGAGAAGCCCTCAATGCCATGGGGTCTGCTCACTTTGGGGCAGGATCAGGGCCCATCTGGCTGGACACATTGGGCTGCAGAGGAAAGGAATCCCACGTGTGGAAGTGCCCTTCCCGGGGCTGGAGAGTGCACAACTGCAGTCATGACAACGATGCAGGACTCGTCTGCTCAGGTATGGTCAGTGTATTGCCCTGTGATGGCAGAATGAAAAGTGCCATGGAAGCTGGTGTCCGATCACTGGGGCAATAGGATATAGATGGGCTAGAGAGGACTGAGACAGACCCGTCCTCCGTGAATGCACAAAGCTTCTGTGGGTGATGTGCTTCATTTACTTTCCTGCTGTAAGTCTCTGCTATTTCTTCTCCAGTGATCTTACTGACATAGTAGATTAAACTATTCCAATGAAAACTGATCTTCATAATGAAGATGAAGATCAATCACATGAGAGGAATTGATGGATTTGTGCCAAATTGCAAGTCTCTTTTGAAATTTTAGATGTAAATATTCATAGGCCTTTGCAGGTAAGACCAGAGAACTTTGGATGAAGTGCTCTGAGTCATAGGTTCTCCTTTGATTGTTACTATCAGAGATTCTCTGCTCATTTTTTCTTTTAAGACATCTGTATAGGCCAAAACTTTGGAAGAACACTTAGCCATACACTGACAAGTCAAAAGTGGAAGTAATAAAATTTCTGTGTTTTATGGTAAGAAATTATATAGTTTATACCTGATGACTTCAATGATTTAAGAGAATTGAATTTGGGGGTTTGTTTGATATGAATAGGAGTAATGGGACAGATGTAATTTTTGAAGAAGGTAGAAGAGAGTTATGGCAGCTGGGAGGGAGAGGGACTGTAATAGGAACTGAAAAAGGCACATGTGGGGTGTTCTGAGCAGCACTGATGGTCCAGGAGTGGTGTGGAGGATGCTGTGTGTGCCTAAGAAAGCAGGATGTCTGTACAGCAAGAGACCAGAGAAGGATATATTTTTATTATATTTAATATCCTTATCAACTAACATCAGCCTTCTATTCCACAAACTTTCTCGCAGTTTTCACACACATAATCTCCCACACAAATTTTAAAATCAAATAGAAAACAAAAAAAGTCTTAATTTGTCTCAGAAGAGTCTATCCTTATGTGTATAAGACTTTTTTGATTATTCAGTGTATATTCGAGCATTTAACATATATCAGGGTACATAAAACAGCATATAACAAATATTTCTTTCATGTTCTGCCTAATCTGTAATCTTCGGGGTTAATATAGCAACTAAAAAGTATTGACTGAAAATGCTTTAATTAGAATGTGTTGCCTATGAGCAAACTCCCAACCAGACCAGACTAGAAGTTCTAACCTGTGTCTCTCTGGGGAGATGAGAGTGATAAATAATAAAAGGCAAGCAGACCATCTTCTCTCTCACCATTGTATAAGTGGTCAAGCTGATCCTTCAAGTCTTTAATTTCTTTTAGGTCTTTTCTGTTCTTTCCTGTTTTTCTGTAGTAGATTTTTATTTTGTTAGAATATTCTTTCTGAACCTTCAAAGTTCACATATTTATATAATCAGAATCCTTTACCAGAAAGAATTTCACCATATACATAAATTATCATGAGCATACTTTGAAACCAGACAAGTGTGTTAAATAAAGTGTTTTATGTTGTGGGTTTCTTTTTTACTTGGATTACCTTCCTCTACCCAAAATATGGTCCCTGAAGTTCAAACCATGATCATGAGTTTTTCCTTTGGTCTCTCTCTCAGTTTCATACCCCATCCACTCCCCATTTAACCTACCACACACCTTACCTCACTCCACTCCTACAGAAGTTCTTCCCGTTCAGAATTTCCTTTGCACCCATTTGTGGTTCTTAAGATTGTTTTCTCTTGTCTGCAGTGGGAGAAATGGGAAAGGTGGAAGGGTGAAGTGGTTGATGGGAGGAGCACAGGGGATAAAATGTGTCAAAAACTTGTTGGACAAATATTTCCCCCAAATATTCTATCTTTCATCCATATTGAGGCTTTTGCAATTTGAAAATTTCTAAATTATGTATGGCTAATTTGCTCTCTGGGCTTCCCTCATAGCTCAGTTGGCAAAGAATCCACCTCCAGTGCAGGAGACCCCAGTTAGACCCCTGGATTGGGAAGATCCACTGGAGAAGGGATAGGCTATCCACTCCGGTATTCTTGGGCTTCCCTTGTAGCTCAGTTGGTAAAGAATCTGCCTGCAATGTGGGAGACCTGGGTTCGATCCCTGGGTTGGGAAGATCCCCTGGAAAAGGGAAAGGCTACCCACTCCAGTATTCTGGCCTGGAGAATTCCATGGACTGTATAGTCCATGGGATCTCAGAGAGTCAGACATGACTGAGTGACTTTCACTTCACTTCACTATTTGCCTTCTGCTCTCTTCCCCTCTTTCTTTATAGCATGGTAGCTATTTCTCAAGAACCCAAATAGGAAAGGAAAAAACAGCATATAGACAGGATTAAAATACTTTAACTCATCTTCACTCTTTAGCATTTCCTAAAGTTCACATGTCTGCTGCTGCTACTGCTGCTAAGTCGCTTTAGTCGTGTCTGACCCTGTGCGACCCCATAGACGGCAGCCCACGAGGCTCCCCCGTCCCTGGGATTCTCCAGGCAAGAACACTGGAGTGGGTTGCCATTTCCTTCTCCAATGCATGAAAGTGAAAAGTGAAAGTGAAGTCGCTCAGTCATGTCTGACTCTTAGCGATCTCATGGACTGCAGCCTACCAGGTTCCTCCGCCCATGGGATTTTCCAGGCAAGAGTACTGGAGTGGGTTGCCATTGCCTTCTCCATCACATGTCTAGTATGAAGTAATTAAAAACCTCAGCTGTTTTACATGCTCCCACTGAGAACTCACTCTCTCCCAGGTTCTTTGATAAATTCTAAGCTTTCAAGAAAGATGGCTATGACCAGCCCCTTCTCCTATGACTCTGAGCTTTCTTCCTATCCAAACTGATTTCTAGACAACTTTCCAAAATCAGGTCACCTAAGAAATTCTTGGAATTTTTCACTGTGAAAAATTTTAAGAAACATGTGTGAAATCTTGTTATAATGTCTAGCTTTCCTCCTGTTAAGCCAGAAGTCTGTCTACTGTCATTGAGCACTCACAGATCCAGCCTGCGTGATTTTCCTTATCTTCAGAGACTTAAGTGTTGTTTCCTGAGAGAAAACTGGCCAGTATTCTGGCCCCAGAAATCTCAGGATGGCCTTCTAACCTTGTGTGGCTCTTAGTCCTCTAACCTCTTGAGGCCCATGGATCTACTTCACTCTGGGTTAGTACAGCTCTGAACCTGAGCCTGGTGCCCACTACAGAGCAGTATCCTTGGGCTCTGTAGTTTCCAGGCCTCTAGATGAGGAATTTGCATTCCTAATTAACCTCAAAATGCATGTTTTTGGAAATCAGCCATTTCAAACTGACCCTGAAAATCCTTCAGGGTTTCTTTTCAGAAACTTGGTCTTGAAAATACTTGCTCATGAAATTCTGAAAATAACTGTCCAATTCTCTTTCCAGGCACCACTCCTGGAAAAGAAAAATTTTCACGTTATTGCCTGTGACATTGTTTCCAATTGCCAAACCAGGTCTATGGGCACTCACTGGATTTCTTGTTGTTGTTTTCTTAGGATTTGTGCGTCTGGTTGGAGACGATGGACCCTGCTCAGGACGAGTAGAAGTACGTCCTGGAGAAGACTGGACCCCAGTGTCTGATGGAAACTTCACACTCCCCACTGCCCAGGTCATCTGTGCAGAGCTGGGGTGCGGCGAGGCTGTGTCTGTTCTGGGACACGAGCTCTTCAGAGAGTCTGATGGCCAGGTCTGGGCTGAAGAGTTCAGGTGTGAGGGGGAGGAACGTAAGCTCTGGTGGTGCCCCAGAGTGCCTTGTCCAGGGGGCACTTGTCACCACAGTGGAGCTGCTCAGGTTGTTTGTTCAGGTGAGATGCAGGTCAGGACTAACCTCCCTGCACACTCTGTTCAGGTGAGAAAGTCATGTGATTTTGCTGAAACTCTGTCTTCTTCTACCAGCATACTCAGAAGTCCGACTCATGACAAATGGCTCCTCTCAATGTGAGGGGCAGGTGGAGATGAAGATTTCTGGACGATGGAGAGCGCTCTGTGCCTCCCACTGGAGTCTGGCCAATGCCAATGTTGTCTGTCGTCAGCTCGGCTGTGGAATCGCCATCTCCACCCCCAGAGGACCACACTTGGTGGAGAGAGGTGATCAGATCTCAACAGTCCGATTTCACTGCTCGGGTGCAGAGTCCTTCCTGTGGAGTTGCCCTGTGACTGCCTTGGGTGGTCCTGACTGTTCCCATGGCAACACGGCTTCTGTGACCTGCTCAGGTAAGAGACAGGGAAGGGCTATTGGTACTTAGGATGCTCCTGGAGTGAAATGTCCCCAAGAGCAGAGAGTGAGGGAAAACTGGCTTTGGAAGATATTTCATGATGAAATATGGTGCTCCTCATTGTTCACTCATTTTTCAGGTTAGGGCAAGAAGTGTGAAGGGGAATAATATATTTTAAAGCAACATTGTTATTGACATATGATCATAGAAGACAGTGTATAAGCAATACGTGTAGACTTCAGTCATGTACCCAGAGCAGCAAAGAGAACATTCCCAGCCCCAAGAGTCACTGTTGCCTCCAATAACTGGCCTCCCTCCTCTCCAGGGAAAACTGCTTATCTAACTTCTACTATCATAGAGTGTTTTATCAGTTTTTGAACTTTATATAAAATGATGCAGTGTGTTTTCTTTTGTGTGTGACTTCTTCGACTTAACATTATGTTTAGGATTCACTCATGATGTTGTTTATAGCAGTACTTTATTCATTTTTATTACAGTAGAATATTGCTTTCATTGATAACATGGCCATTGGTCCATTCAACTGATGTTAGAGATTTGAGTTGTTTCCTGCTCTTGACTATTATAAATATGATGCTAGAATGTAGCATGACAATGACTTGGGGCACAAATATATGTTACTTATTTTGTGTGTTTAACACTTGGTCTTTTCTTTTTCTAAATGGTATAGGATCCTTTGATAAAGCAAGTTTTTAATTTGAAGGAAATATTAATACAATTGCCAACTTTTCCCTGTATATTTAATACTTCTTATATCCCTTTAAAAAGAACTTTCCCTTCTCCAAGATCATGAAAATATTCTCTTAGAGTATCTTACAAAAGTTTCTTTTTCTCTTGCATGTAATTGTACCTTCCTTCTGGGATTGATATCTGTGTAAGATAAGTCATGTTTCACATGGACATCCAATTCACTCAGAATCTTTTTCTGGAGAGACTTTTTTCCCCCCTGCAGTGCTACCTTTATCTTAAGCAGAAGAGCACATATGTCTGAGTCCTTTTAAAGACTCTGTATTCTGTTCCACTGTATCATTTGTCTATCTTTGCACCAATACTGCATTTTCTTAATTACTATAACTTTATAATAAGTCTAGATAATTTTAATTTACAGGGGTTACTTTATATTAACTCCTTTAACTTTGTTCCTTTTCTTACCAACTGTGTTGGTCATTCTTGGTATTTTGTATTTTGTCTAAATTTTGGAATCTGCTTGTTATTTTTCACACTCCCTAAAAAATTAGCATAAGAGTATTTTGATTAAGATTAGATTTAATCTACATAGAAATTTGGGAATGACTGACTTTGACAATTTTGGATCTCTCAATTCATTGACATAATTTTTATTGTTGTTTAGTCACAAAGTTGCATCCAAGTGTTTTGTGACCCATGGACTGCAGTCTGCCAGGCTCCTTTGTCCATGGGATTTCCCAGGCAAGAATACTGGAGTGGGTTGCCATGCCCTCCTCCAGGGCTTCTTCCTGACCCAGATATTGAACCCACTTCTGCACTGGCAGGCAGATTCTTTACTACTGAGCCATCTGGGAAGCCATTGACATAATATATCCCTCCATTTAGCTAGGTCTTGAATTTCTCTCAGAAGTTTTGTCCACCTTCTTCTACATTTTCCCTAAGCATTTTATTTATTTTTTATGTTATTAGTATTTCTTTTATGGACGATGTCCTAGGAATGAATTATCTCTGACTTGTTTTCACCTTTTAACATTTTTTTTAAATTTTGATGTAATATGAGACACTGAAAAGTTAGAAGAATAATATAAACATTTCCAGATGACCTTTAACTGGAATCCCTCAATGCTAGTTTTTGGTTCATTCTGTCTCATTTCTCTCTGAACATATACAATCTTTCTGGATTAGGTTGCTGTCATGATGTCCCTTTACCACTAAAATACTATGAGGAATTTCCTTAGTAACCACAGGTTCAGTCCAGTTCTCAGCTGATTGCAGCCCCAGATGATACCTAAGTGCAAGCACTGAAAGACCCCAAAACAGAACTGTTGAGCCTTTCCCAAATTGCTGAGTCAGGAAGTCTTAAGCAAAATGAAGTATATATTTTTTCCTCCAGTGGCTAAATTTTGGGGGGAAATTTGTTACACAGCAGTATAACCAGGACACTTACCATGTGACCTGCAGTTAGGTTGGTGCAATAGTCATTGCTGTTTTGCATTATTGAAATTTGCCATTTGATCTTGGAATGCATTCTTAAATAAATTTGGTTATGTTACACAGCATTTAATGTGTATTTCTTGCTTTTTATTTTGCTAATGGTTTATTACTTGCTGCTTATTTCATATGTATTTTAGACTATAGACATGATGTTAGACACAGAGCAATTTCAAGTGATTTTCTTATTCGAGTTCAAAATGGGTCGTAAAGCAGCAGAGACAACTTGCAACATCAACAATGTATTTGGTCCAGGAACTGCTAATGAACATATAGTTCAGTGGTTGTTCAAGAAGATTTGCAGGGCTTCCCTGGTGGCTCTATGGTAAAGAATCCGCCTGCCAATGCGGGAGACATGGGTTCAATCCCTAGTCCAGGAAGACGCCACATGCTGCAGAGCAGCTAAGCCTGTGCACCACAACTATTGAGCCTGTGCTCTAGAGCCTGGGAACCACAACTACTGAAGCCCAGAAGCCCTAGAGCTTGTTCTCCGTAACATGAGAAGCACCACAGTGAGAAGCCTGCGCACTGTAACAAAGACTAGTTCCCACTCGCCACAACTAGAGAAAAGCCTGAGCAGCAGCAAAGACCCTGCAAAGCCAAAAATAAATAAATAATAAAGAATTTTATTTAAATGAAGTTTTGCAAAGGAGATGAGAACCTTGAAGATGAGGAGTGCAATGGCCTGCCATTGGAAGTTGACAACAACCAATTAGAGCAATCATCAAAGCTGATCCTCTTACAATTACATGAGAAGTTGCCTAAGAACTGAATGTTGACCCTTCTACAGTCATTTGGCATTTGAAGCAAATGCCGAAAGGTGAAAACACTTGATAAGTGGGTGCCTCATGAGCTGACCACAAATCAAAAAACTTGTCATTTTGAAGCATCATCTCTTATTTTACACAACAACGATGAACCATTTCTCAATTAAATTGTGACCTATGACGAAAAGTGGATTTTATATGACAATTGGAGATGACCAGCTCAGTGGTGGGACTGAGAAGAAGCTGCAAAGCACTTCCCAAGGCCAAACTTGCTGCCAGTCTGATCCACTACAGCTTTCTGAATCCCAGCGAAACCATTACATCTGGGAAGTATGCTCAACAAATCACTGAGATGCACTAAAAACTGCAACACGTGCAGTCGGCATTGGTCAACAGAAAGGTGCCAATTCTTCTCCGTGGCAACGCCTGGCCACACATCACACAACCAACGCTTCAGAAGTTTAACGAGTTGGGCTACGAAGTTTTGCCTCATCTGCCATATTCACCTGACCTCTCATCAACTGAATACCACTTCTTCAAGCATCTCGACAACTTTTTGCAGAGAAAATGCTTCCACAACCAACAGGAGGCAGAAAATGCTTTCCAAGAGTTCCTCAAATCCCAAAGCACAGCTTTACACTACAGGAAAAAACAAACTAATTTCTCATTGGCAAAAATGTGTTGATTGTAATGGTTCCTATTTTAATTAATAAAGATATGTCTGAGCCTAATTATAATGATTTAAAATTCGTGGTCTGAAACCGCAGTGATGTTTGCACCAACCTAATAGAATATTTGTCCTCTGATCTTCTGTTTTAATAACTGCCTTATGCTGATCTAATGTGCTTATACATTCATTCTTTAGTTCTTAAATTCAAATATTAAGCTTTTTAGCTCTAGAACTTTTTGTTGTTGTTGTTAAAATTTCTCTGCCAAGAAACACATTTTGTCAATTCATCTTAAGAGCACTTTAATCAGGGCTATTTAAATTCTCTGTCAGGTAACTCTAATAGCTGAATATTTGGGGAAATTTTGGGGAATGTCTTCTTTTTCCTTTTGGTTTTCCATTTGATCTCTTTTGTATGAGTTTTTTTTTTTTTTCCTTCTTTTGGTGACAGACATGGAAGATGAAAACTTTTAGAAATCTTTCAGAAAAGATTTTGCTTTGTTTCTTCTATTTAGATATAGATTTATGCATGCTGCTGCTGATGCTGCTAAGTCGCTGTAGTGGTGTCTGACTCTGTGCGACCCCATAGATGGCAGCCCACCAGACTCCCCCGTCCCTGGGATTCTCCAGGCAACAACACTGGAGTGGGTTGCCATTTCCTTCTCCAATGCATAAAAGTGAAAAGTGAAAGTGAAGTTGCTCAGTCGTGTCTGACTCTTAGCAACCCCATGGATTGCAGCCCACCAGGCTCCTCCATTCATGGGATTTTCCAGGCAAGAGTACTGGAGTGGGGTGCCATTGCTTTCTCCAGATTTAGGTGTAGAACACACTATTTAACTCGTTCTCAGTGTAAAGCTTGGCTTAAACAAAAATTGTGGCACTGTCAGAAGCAGACCTCTCCATGGAGAAACTGAACTCTATAATAACTTCACTGCTGTTACAGCTTTCATCTCAAACTCCATCACTAGGTTGTTATTTAGTTTAATTCAGTTTCCTGTTCTTCAACCCAACCAGACCCCTGATCGTTGCTGTTTCTGCAGGAAACCAGACCCAGGTGCTGCCCCAGTGCAACGACTCTGTGTCTGAACCAGCAGGCTCTGCGGCCTCAGAGGAGAGCGCCCCCTACTGCTCAGGTGAGGGTCCCACAGGAGAGAAGATGCTACTCAACCCCTGAGGTCACCACCCCATTGTCCCATTTCTCTTTTCTCAGAGAGCAGACAGCTCCGTCTGGTGGACGGAGGAGGTCTCTGCGCTGGGAGAGTGGAGATCCTTGACCAGGGTTCCTGGGGCACCATCTGTGATGACGGCTGGGACCTGGACGATGCCCGCGTGGTGTGCAGGCAGTTGAGCTGTGGAGAAGCCCTCAATGCCACGAGGTCAGCTCACTTTGGGGAAGGGCCAGGGCCCATCTGGCTGGACGACCTGAACTGCACAGGAAATGAGTCCCACGTGTGGAGGTGCCCTTCCCGAGGCTGGGGGCGGCACGACTGCAGACACAAGGAGGACGCGGGGGTCATCTGCTCAGGTCTGCGCTGCACACTGTCCACAGGCTGGGGGAGGGGGTGGGGCCCTGGAGGACAGGGATCTGAGCCCTGATTGAGAGATGCTGAAAGGACCAGAGAAGGAGGCTTCCTCCAATGTAGCCTGTCTTTCCAGCAGACGTGAAGACCGGGTGCTTTCACTTCCTCCTACATCAGCTGAGATTCTGGTCCTTTATTCTCAGTAGTGTTTCCTGACAGAGCTGTTTCTTACAGTTAACACTTGAAAGCAGGGCTCACTCTGCAGTTATCTGTGGGAGTAACACCTGGAAATCCTAGGTTTCCCAGGTTGTGCTAGTGGTAAAGAAGCTGCCTGCCATTGCAGGAGATGTAAAAGATGCAGGTTCAATCCCTGGGTTAGGAAGATCCCCTGGAGAAGGGCATGGCAACCCATTCCAGCATTCTTGCCTGAGAATCCCATGGACAGAGGAGCCTGGCATAGTGCAAACTCAGATTTTTCCTTTACAGTTCTGTTTGCTAGGAGTCTAACTAGGGTCTCTGTGGGCCAACATCCAAGTGTCCACAAGGCTGCATTCTTCCTGGAGTCTCTGGGGAGGACTCCTTTCCCAGCCTTTTGTGGTTTCTGTGTGGCCTCATTTCTTGGCTCAGGGCCCTCTTTATTCTTCTTCAGACAACAGTGCCTCTTCCAACTGTTCTCTCTCACTCACATTTCCCTCTGACTGGGGCTGAGAAAGATGATACATTTCTTAGTGTAGTGAGTTTAAAGATGTGTAAGGCTGGGCTCACATGGTTAATCCACAATATTTGAGCTTTATGTCTCTATCCCAAGGTCCTTATTAATCACATCTGTAAGATCCCTTTTGAAATGTAACTGTCACAGGTTTGGGGATTAGACTGTGGACATCTCTGGGGGTCCATTATTCTGTCAACCACCTCACTCTCCACATCACATTCTTTCACATGTTCTTTTAGAAGTTTTGTCAGGAATCAGGATTCAGCTCCCATCACTGCAGCTGCCCAGTTTGGTCTTCCTCTCTGTTTATTTCTACATTGCTGTGGTAGAAATAGATGTACAGACATTAATGGACAAAGTCAGGTGAAAGGGAGGTAAAAGTCAGTCTTGTCACTCAGTGGGCATCTCCTCCACTGGGTCGGGGTGAATGATCACTATTTCTGGGGTAGAGGAAAACCCAGAGCACTGAGTGGGGTGCTCACTGTGTCCTGTCTCCTCTCTTTCGATCTTAGAGTTCCTGGCCCTCAGGATGGTGAGCGAGGACCAGGAGTGTGCTGGGTGGCTGGAAGTTTTCTACAACGGGACCTGGGGTAGTGTCTGCCGCAGCCCCATGGATGATGTCACCGTGTCCATCATCTGCAGTCAGCTTGGCTGTGGGGACAGTGGAAGTCTCAACACCTCCGTTGGTCTCAGGGAAGGTTCTAGACCCCACTGGGTAGATGGAATCCAGTGCCAGAGAACTGACCCCTCTCTCTGGCAGTGTCCTTCTGACCCTTGGAATTACAACTCATGCTCTCCAAAGGAGGAAGCCTACATCTCGTGTGCAGGTGACTTACTCTCTGTTTCTGTGTCACTGCGAACCATGTAGGACGTCATTAGTATGATTTCATATTTTCAAATCTAACTGATGGGTTTTGGTTGAGTCTACAAAATGTAGGTGTATATTTGTATTTGTCTCTGTGTCTGTTTGTTTGCTGTTGTTATGGTAAACAACTAATTAGATACAGTAATTTCAGCTGCTGATAACATGCACTGACCCTCTCAGCCAAGTAGATGATGAAGCTTCTGTGGTCTCTTGTCATTTGACTGTGACAAAAATCCTTAGTTACTCATGTTTGGGGACAAGACCTCCCACAGCTGTCCCTGAACTATAGCTTCCCATTGTTGCCTCTGCAGGAAGAAGACCCAAGAGCTGTCCAACTGCTGCCCCCTGCACAGGTACGTCAGCCTGCCCCCTCCCCTGTGGCTCCCAGGGGCTCCTTCATCCCACCAGGGCAGTCACAAGAGGGGCTGCTGCCTTTTCAGACAGAGAGAAGCTGAGACTCAGGGGAGGAGACACCGAGTGCTCAGGGCGGGTGGAGGTCTGGCACAGCGGCTCCTGGGGCACTGTGTGCGATGACTCCTGGAGCCTGGAAGAGGCCAAGGTGGTGTGTCAGCAGCTGGGCTGTGGCCAGGCCCTGGAAGCCTTGCAGGCTGCGACATTCGGCCCTGGAAATGGGAGCATCTGGCTGGACGAGGTGCAGTGCAGGGGCCAGGAGTCCTCCCTGTGGGACTGTGCTGCAGAGCCCTGGGGGCAGAGTGACTGCAAGCACAAGGAGGATGCTGGTGTGAGGTGCTCTGGTGAGTGAGGGGCTTGGGGTCTGCCCTGGGTGAGCTGGGGCAGCACAGGGGCAGTGGGCTGGGCCGGGAGTGGTGGGGAGTTTGTGTTCAGACATCCCGGGTGCTGGGGCTCTGACCTAGGACAGGGGAGCCAGGAAGACCAGACACTGATGTCGTGGAGACTGAGGGGTGATTTCAGGCTCAAGAGGGAAAAAACGGCTGCTATGCATTCTGGCCAATTCCCTTTACCCAAAGTCCTCTTTTTCTCTTTAGGTGCAAGAACATCTTTGCCCCCGACTACAGCAGGTACTGTGATCCATCTGCAGTCAGGGGAGAATACTGAGATTCTGGGGCCTGTTCTGTGGGGTCTCTGACAGCTCAGGAGAGGAAAGAGTCTGAAGAGCCTCTGGCTGTTGAGGAAGAGCCAGGGCGTTATGTTTGGGAACTCCCCTACCCTGGTTTCCGGGGTCAAAAGGTTCTCATGCCCAGGGTCCAAGTGGGTCTGGTTCCCATGGTGCAGATTCTAAGGATCTCCCACCTGCCCCTGAGTGTCTCCTCATCAGTGAGGTGTGGGTCCCAGGACTGTTTGATGCTCTGTCTCCTGAAGCCCAAGGAGAGGGGATGAGCTGGGTCCTCAGAGGCTGTTTTGGCAGGGCATCTCCCTGACAATCCCTGGCTCTGCCTTGGGGCAACACTGGCTGGAGTGAGGTTGGCTTGTCTGAGGAGGAGACCTGGAGAATCACTGTTACTGTACTTGTATCTGAGACTGGGGCGCCATTGTTCAGAGCTCCTGGAAATTATGGCACAGAGGGTTTCTCTGCCCAGGACCTTCTCCAACCCTCTTTCCTGTTCTGCTTAGGGACCAGACCAACCTCAAATCCTCTCTCTGGCATCTTCTCCCTGCCTTGGGTCTTCTGCTTCATCCTGGGAGCCCTTCTTTTCCTGGTCCTCATCATCCTGGTGACTCAGCTGCTCAGACGGAGAGCAGAGCGCAGAGGTGGGCTGCAGGGGGAACTGGGGACCAGGGAGAGTGTGTGGAGGCAGAAGATGGGGCAGGTGTGAGGAGGGGAACCTGGGGCAGGTCTCTGTTCTGAGTCTGCAGAACTTCATGTGTTCTGTGCTGAGCTCTAAGTGCTGAGTAGACAGAGGCTTTTAGGACTGGTATATGAACTCTCATAAGTCATAGCCTCTCCTGTGAGATGAGACAGAATTGGGGCTGAGCTGTATTCAGGGCCAGATGAGGGGAGAAGGCGCCAACAGGTGCACTGGGTGGGAAGCTATCCTGAGGTCCTGACAAGCCCTGTGTGAACACTGGGGAGATAAAGGGTGTGTCTGCTGGATTGGGGTATCTGGGATGGCATCTCTGACCTACTGAGGGATCTCTCAGCCTGCTGGACCGGGGTGTCTGGGGCAGCATATCTGACCTGCTGGGGCATCTCTCAGCCCTTTCCAGCTATGAAGATGCTTTTGCTGAAGCCGTGTATGAAGAGCTCGATTACCTTGTGACACAGAAGGAGGGTCTTCTGGGCAGCCCAGGTGGGTGTCTCTGCCTGCCCTCCTGGGACCTCTGGTTGTCAACTCTCATTGGCTGTGTTCATCTTCTCAGCATCCGCAGCCCCCAGGCATGCCCCAGACTCACAGAGGCAGCTCCTCCAAAGTGGTAGGATGGCCTCTCAGAGCCCTGTGAGCCCCCAGCCTCCATCTACACTGCATGAGCCAGGCCTGTTCCCTCTCAACCTTAACACTGGTCCCTTGTGTGTGGGGAGGGTCATTCTGTGCATTGTGTGATGTTTGTCTCCACATTAGGCTTCCTGTCAGATGATGAGGACAACGATGACTCCAGATCTGCTCCAGGTAATAGAGATGGACCCGCCTCAGCTGGGTGTTGGGGAGGACAGTTTCCATCATAGAGATAAGAGGCAAGGGAAACAGTTTTCCTTTGATGGAGCAGTAGCATCCATTGTGTCGAGATGGAGTCCATCCTTCCCCTTCTCTGGCTGTTCTGTCATGTCTCACATTTGGAGCTGGGCTCTCTGTGTCCAGAATCACAACAGAAACACATTGTTTCTAAAAATAATATCTGGTAAGCATGATTTGTCAAAATGCTTTAGTAATGCTTAGTGGTATAAGAGTTCCTTTGAGAAAGATGTATAAAATCATGTTTTGGCTTATGGACACTTCAAACTGAAGCATGGTCTTAGAGAAAAAAATCTTTTGAAACAAGGAATGACTGGTGCCTCTATTTAGTGGCTCAGAAACTCTGGGTCAGAAGGGATCTTAGGTATTTCCCAGATGAACCCACTTACTGTGGTTTCATCTGACCACTTCTCTGCCCTCAAAAGCGCCAGATCAGAGGACTGATGCCCCTGGTGAGGATTATGATGATGCTGAAGAGGTACCAGTGCCTCGGGCTCCTCCTGCCTCTCAGGGTAGCGAAGAGGAAGTGCTCCCAGTGAAGGAAGATGGTATGAGGTCTCAGACAGGTGAGTGGGGTTAGCTCATCTCCTATAATCTTCAGTCTCTGTCCTGGAAATGGTGAATTTGAGTTCCTCAATGCCCAGCCTCTCTAGAATTTCAAAACATCAGTAATCTCATGCATTTGATGGGCTTCCCTGGTGTCTCAGATGGTAAAGAATCTGCCTGCAATGCAGGAGACCCAGGTTTGATCCCTCCTGGTTGGGAAGATCTCCTGGAGAAGGGAATGGCAACCCACTCAAGTATTCTTTCCTGGAGAATCCCATGGACAGAGGAGTCTGGCAGGCTGTAGTCCATAGGGTCACAAAGAGTTGGACGTGACAGTCTCAATCGTATACTGTCTTTAATGCTATCACACTCCTTGGCAGTGAGGAATCATTCTCCTCTTGGCATTTATGTCTCCATACTGCAACTTAAATTTTCACTTTATATGTGATATGCTTGCATTTAAATTTACAGATTAAGGCGTTTCCTGACAATCCAGTGGTTAGGACTCTGCACTTTCACTGCTAAGACCCGAGTTCAATCCCTGGTCAAGCAACTAAGATCCCACAAGCATTGTTCAGTGGCCAAAAGGAAAAGAAAACTTGATTATTTGAGCATATGTATGAAATCCACAAATAGAATGAGTGTTTTGATAACTCTTCTGTGCTGTCTTATACATGAAAGGTAGTCAGAGATTTTTAAAAATGTACTGCAGTATTGAATTTGTGAGGTATTCTGATAATTTAAGATGAGCTCTGTTTGTATGTCAGCACTAATGTACAAAATCTATGATATGCAGTAGCCTTAACATTAAGCCATATTGGTAGTTCATAGACCAGAGTTTGTGGTCAGCTAAAGTCTAATTTGCTCCAGACATTTCAGTAGCCGAGAGAAGACACTCATTCTCTAGAAAAGAGCATTTCTCCATCTGAGGGCCTGTGTGCTCCCTGGGAAGGGACGCCCTGTGTTTGCACCTTGATACTATTTGTGGACATTTGGGAACAGAAGTTAACTAAGAGCAGAGCTGGTTTGTGAGTGAGGAACTCATATTTTCCTGTCTCCACTCTCCCTCTCATGATGATTTCACATCTGTCAGTTGTGAGAGGAGAACATTAAATTCGTTGGTATGTTCTTACTGTTCTTGGGCATCTCCCTGCTGATTGTGTAGCCTGGAGGCAGATCTTTCCAGAGCTCTTGTGTGAGCACAGGTCTCCTGTGATGCAGGGTTTCCACATGAACTGAGGCCCCAGAGACCACATGAACTGGATCTGAGAGGACAGCCGGGATCCATCCTCACTGTAACTAGTGTGAAACAGCCTGAACCTCCTTGCCCACACCTGGGTCCCAGGGGTGCTTTGTTATCACCACTTCCTTTACTCACTTCCACAACATGGTCTGGTCCCCTTTGTCTCAGTTCTAACCATACTTTTCTTTACTATTTCAGGCTCTTCTCTGTTTGTCTTTGGAGAGGAAGCTGATCCTGGGAAAGGAGAAGAGAGCCCATGGCTGCTCCAGGGGGACAAAGGGGACCCTGGGTACGATGACATTGAACTCAGTGCCCCAGGAACATCCACAGTGACTTTCCCATGATGTTGTATTAAATATGAGATGAAGCCTCAGATATTCTAATTGCCTATATTTCAATACAGTAATACTGACCTGTAATTGTGTTATATGGAAATTGTTCAAAATGAAATATTCTGAATAAAGTAACTTTATGCTGTGTTGCTAATTTAGCAAGTCCCACATTAAATGCTTTTAAAGGATTGGTCTGTTTCTCAAACACCATTTTCCTCAAAGGAAAACAAGATGTACTGCCTTTTTTTCTCACCTCCATCAAAGGCTAATGAGGACATGACTTTGCCCAGGATCACAAATGCTCCAGGTCACTCTTACTTAGAAAAAGCATCTAAACTTGGTCCACATTCACACTCTCCTTCCTAGCAAGATGAACCTGTCAACCAAAAAATATAGTCAGAACCTGATAGAGTTATTTTATTTGGTGGGAATGTTTAGGACTCCAGGCCCTGGAGACAGCATCTCAGTAGCTCTGAGAAAACTGCTCCAAGGAGGCAGGAGGGGAAGTCAGCCTATATATAAGTTTGCAACAAAGGGCGAGGCAGTCTGAACATCAAGATCAGGTACCAAGTTAAGGAAGTTAGCATTCTGTTATTGGGAAGATGCAAGCCTCTGGTCTCACTGGATTCATTCCTTCCATATGAAGCTCAGCTATCTGGGGCCAACCCTGTTTCCTTATTCACCTCAAGGAGCGGCAGATGGCTGCTTCTTGCATTCCCCTAGCTCCTCAGCAATCACCATGGGGAGTGGCAGCATCCCCTGGATCACAGTTTTGGGAGCCCTCACTCACATTTGGAGACCAGAAATCATTGATGGCTGTGATATTTCTTGTTTATTGATATGGCAGGAGATATTTTCATTTCACAAACTCATGGAAAAAACCCAATCCTGTATGTTCTTCTCTGAGATGTCTCATCACCTGTTTTTAACCTATTCTTGGTCACCAGACTTGGATGTGAGTTTCAAAGTGGGACACTGCCTGGTGAGAGAGAATGGATACAGCTTTCCTTATCCTGCTTAAATTTTCATGGACCAGTTAAAAATCTAACTCTAGGTAACTGCTTCTCCCTTTTTCATTACTCATTCCCTAGGTTACTTTATCTGTTTATTTCTCAAGCAGATATAGATTCCTTTTTGCTCTTCTCCCATGTCTAGTTGATTATCAAATCCTTATGAATCCATTCTTTCCATCCCTTTGTGGTATTTCTTCAGGATGTTGCTATTTCTTGTCTCTCCAGTAATCTATCCTTCTGAGTGAATTATATCAGCTCATATCTCTTTCTAAGTTGATGGAAGGCAAATTGGTGCTCACCACACCCTGCATCCAGGTGGGACAAGAGGGCAAGAAAGTGGAGACCTAGGCAGAGGGGATGCAGAAGAAGGGATGTAAGGAAGATCAGGAACATTTGGGTATTTGTTTCAAATATGTGGATGGAGGTGTCTGATATGATTGAAAACTTAAAGGAACAATTTCAGAATAGTGAACTTTGCTGAAAACATATTGTTTCAAGATTGCTTTAATCTGGTTACTATTGAAAATGTTAACATGATCCTGCTGTGATTCTTCAGGGTAGAGACAGCTGTCTTACAGGAGTAGCCAAGTAAATATTATCTTTACACAACACGTCTCCCCCCACCCCCATTCCATTGTGGACATGTGGAGAAGCTGCTGAACTAATATAAGAACTGGGAGTGCTGGCCTAGCTGTGAGCTGAGTCCACCCAGTTACTGCTTGATGCCTGCATGGTGTCCAGGACTCCAACCTATGCTCACACTCTCAGTCTTCATAGTTCTAGGCTGTGCTTGGGAATGGGAAGATGTCCAGGACTTCTCCCAGGGCATCTCACATAGCTATTCACCATTGGGAAGTAATGAAATAAATGACATATGATGAAAGAAATAAAGTATACCAGCCAAGAAGCTCAGTGAACTCCAAAAAAACACAGATAAACAATCCAATTCAGGAAAAGAATATGTGAACAAAATGAGATTAAAAGTATTTCTTATCATTATTATTACTGCTTTTAATTTTTGGTTGCACTGGGTCTTTGTTGCTGCACATGGGCTTTCTTTAGTTGCGGCAAGCAGGCACTACTCTTCTTTGTGGACAGCAGGCTTCTCTATGTGGGGGCTTCTCTTGTTGCGGAGCACAGGCTTCAGGTGCTCAGGCTTCAGTAGTTGCAGCATGCAGGCTTCTATTTGCGGTTTGCAGGTCCTAGAGCATGGGCTCAGTAGTTGTTGTGCACAGGCTGAGTTGCTCCACAAAGGAAATCGGTTGTCTTACAGAGATAGAAATGAAATAAGATACAACAGATTTGTAAATGTAAATATGTAATCCAACTCAGAATACTCTAATATACAAAATATACAGTGAAAGTCGCTCAATGGTGTCCGACTCTGCAACCCCCTGGACTGTCCATGGAATTCTCCAGGCCAGAATACTGGAGTGTGTAGACTTTCCCTTCTCCAGGGGATCTTCCCAACCCAGGGATTGAACCCAGATCTCCCACATTGCAGGCAGATTTTTTACCAGCTGAGCCACAAGGGAAGCCCAAGAATACTGGAGTGGATAGCCTATCCTTTCTTCAGGGGATCTTCCCAACCCAGGAAACAAACCAGGGTCTCCTGCATTGCAGGTGGTTTCTTTATCAACTGAGCTATCAGGAAAGCCCACAAAATATACAACGAACTTGTAAATGTAAATGTGTAATACAACTCAGAATACTCTGTGCTAACCAGTTAACTGCAGTCTAAAGGAAGTATTAAAATAATTATAAAGAAAAGTTTTTTGTTAGTGGATATACAATATAAAGAGAGGCAAATTCTGACATCAAAAACAGAAAGTGTAAGGGGATAAAAAGGTATAGCTTTTGTATGTGATTGAAATTAATTTATCAGACTGTTGTGTCTGTAAGATATTATACATGAGCCTCATGGCAACAAAAATGTAAAAACCACCCTTATGGCATAAAGTGAAGAGGAACTAAAAAGGCTCTTGATGAAAGTGAAAGTGGAGAGTGAAAAAGTTGGCTTAAAGCTCAACATTCAGAAAACGAAGATCATGGCATCCAGTCCCATCACTTCATGGGAAACAGATGGGGAAACAGTGGAAACAGTGTCAGACTTCATTTTTCTGGGCTCCAAAATCACTGCAGATGGTGACTGCAGCCATGAAATTAAAAGATGCTTACTCCTTGGAAGGAAAGTTATGACCAACTTAGACAGCATATTGAAAAGCAGAGACATTACTTTGCCAACAGAGGTCCGTCTAGTCAAGGCTATGGTTTTTCCTGTGGTCATGTATGGATGTGAGAGTTGGACTGTGAAGAAGGCTGAGTGCTGAAGAATTGATGCTTTTGAACTGTGGTGTTGGAGAAGACTCTTGAGAGTTCCTTGGACTGCAAGGAGATCCAACCAGTCCATTCTGAAGGAGATCAGCCCTGGGATTTCTTTGGAAGGAATGATGCTAAAGCTGAAGCTCCAGTACTTTGGCCATCTCATGCGAAGAGTTGACTCATTGGAAAAGACTCTGATGCTGGGAAGGATTGGGGGCAGGAGGAGAAGGGGACGACAGAGGATGAGATGGCTGGATGGCATCACTGACTCGATGGACGTGAGTCTGAGTGAACTCCGGGAGCTGGTGATGGACAGGGAGGCCTGGCGTGCTGCAATTCATGGGGTCGCAAAGAGTCAGACACGAATGAGCGACTGAACTGAACTGACAGTAGAGTCACGAAAAGTAAAGAGAAGGAAGTCAGAGCACACCATTATCCAAAGTTATTAGCTCTCAGTTCTAACTGTTCTACAGAATAGTTGAGTTGTCCTGGTCTCTACAGCATTCTTCAGGATCAGCCTCAGAGGACTTTCCTTTCACAGAGTGAAAGATGAATTAGTCTGCTTTTTTTTTTTTTTTAAAGCAAAAAAACCTTTCTGCTGCTAATCTCCTTCTTTATGTCATACAGACAGTGCAGCTGTACTTTTTAATTGCAAACTTTCTTTCTATGATGTTGCTGTGAGGTTTTAATTGAAAAACTGCCAAATGATAAATCATATGAATAGCTTGTCTCCTCCATTGGGTCTGATTAAAACTTAATAAGAGGCCACATGTTAGTATGTTGTGGTTTGTCTTGTGTATCCTTAGAGATGGAGATTTGCAGTGTTCATTGTGACATGTCTGTTGGTGATAAGCTCCCTCTGTTTGAAAATAAAAATTTGCCCTGTTAATTGCTGAAAACATTTGCCTTTAAAACAAAAATGTCAGTTAGCTAAGTGATGTCCTCAAAAATAGTTCTCTATATTTAAGATAATTTCTCTTAAATGTCTAGCAGGGTCTAATTCAGTCATTCAACAAACATTATCTGAGTATCTATTAAGTTATAGAGAGTGGAAATGCAGAACTTATACTCATGTACAGGCCTCACTCCAATCCTGGGCCCTGGAAGGGCCTTAGCAGATACTTGTGGCCTGCAGTAGCCTTGGGTAGCATGCCCAGATGGGGAAGGAGTCAATGATAAGGAAAAGAGAATTTGTTCACAGACTTTTAGATGTTAAAAGAGAAACACATTTTGCTATATTTCCAGTGTTCTTAGGCTTATCTGCAGGCTGGACTCAGCTGCATCAAAGCTCCACATACAATAGAGCATCAGGTCATAGAGTTTAAGTCTGAGCAACCACTCAGCCTTTGAACTCTGAGTGCCATCCCAGTGGCACTAATCTTGAGTTTAAGTGGTTTAAGAATGACCACCTGCAGGAACTCAATAGCTCTGGAGTTGGTAATTACATCATTTCTGAGCAAAGGTAGATTAATCACCTTCACAGACTCTCCTTGCACCAACTTCTCCCATGTTCTGAGGCAGGCCCTAGGGTTGTGCTCACAAAGATATAGGTTTTGAATGTGCCGTTTTCTTGAGTTGAGGAAAAAAAATTAGCAAAATTATTTCTTACCCAAACGTGAAGAATTCTTTCTGTGGAAAATTCTTCAAACATGGGAGTACCAGACCACCTTACCTGCCTCCTGAGAAATCTGTACGCAGGTCAAGAAGCAACAGTTAGAACCAGACATGGAACAAAGGACTGGTTCCAAATTGCGAAAGGAATACATCAAGGCTGTATATTGTCACCCTCCTTATTTAATTTATATGCAGAGTACATCATGTGAAATGCTGGGTTGGATGAACCACAAGCTGGAATCAAGATTGCTGGGAGAAATATCAATAACCTTAGATATACAGATGATACCACCCTTGTGGCAGAAAGTGAAGAGGAACTAAAGAGCCTCTTGATGAAAGTGAAAGAGGAGAGTGAAAAAGTGGGCTTAAAACTCAACATTTAAAAAGCGAAGATCACTGCATCTGGTTCCATCGATCCATGGAAAATAGATGGAGAAACAATGGAAACAGTGAGAGACATTATATTTATGGGCTCCAAAATCACTGCAGATGGTGACTGCAGCCATGAAATTAAAAGACACTTTCTTCTTGGAAGAAAAGTTATGACCAACCTAGACAGCATATTAAAAAGCAGAGACATTATTTGCCAACAAATGTCCATCTAGTCAAAGCTATGTTTTTTCCAGTAGTCATGTATGGATGCGAGAGCAGGACCATAAAGAAAGTTTAGCACTGAAAAACTGATGCTTTTGAACTGCAGTGTTGGAGAAGAATCTTGAGAGTCCCTTGGACTGCAAGCAGATCCAACCAGTCAATCCTGAAGGAAATCAGTCCTTAGTATTCATTGGAACAACTGATGCTGAAGCTGAAAATCCAATGATGCAAAGAATGATGCCACCTGATGCAAAGAACTGACTCATTGGAAAAGACCCTGATGCTGGCAAAGATTAAAGACAAGAGGAGAAGAGGACAACAGAGGATGAGCTGGTTGGATGGCATCACCGACTCAATGGCCATGAGTTGAGCAAGCTCCAGGAGTTGGTGATACAGGGAAGCCTGGCATGCTGCAGTCCATGGGGTCACAAAAAGTTGGACACTACTGATTGACTAAACTGAACTGAAAGGGGAAGAAGTTAATTACATACATGGAGCAGTAAATGCACAATCAGATTTGTTCAGGAAATCAAGAAGAAACAGGGGACTTAGAAAGCACATGCTACCTTTTCATTAGTACAGGATTGGTGGAAGGTGAAATAAGATCAGAGATGATGGACTGACTAACTCAGAGGAAATGAGAGCTGTTTAAGGATGAAGGTCAAAATGCTAAGAGGCAAATTTGGGAAACTGAGACTGACTGTCAGCACAGAGTAATTTAAAGGGAACAAGAGATGCACCAGGGGTGGGTGGTCTTAAACAGGACTTAGGTCTAGTTGTTTATAAATCAGAAATGGTGACTGAGAAACAACCAAGCCCAACAGAGGAAGCAAGGTGAGATCAGAGGGAGTAGTTTGGGATGAAGACACAGAAGGAAGAGGAGATCCAGGAGAGTATCTGCTTCATGTGACAGATTCTGTCTTCTTTTCAAGTCTTCTTTCTCCTTTGTATCCATCAGAAGAGACTCTGTTCTGCTGCTGGAAAAAGTGACCCCCAAATCTCACTGTGTCTCTCACACACACACATATAGACACACATACACACATATAGAAACACACACATACATACACGTGCACACACACACTCATCACAACCTACAGTTGTTAGTGATTAGTGAGACTCTTACATGTGCACCATCTGGAACATACAACTTCTGGGGCAGAAAAGAGAGAGACTAGAGAATCACATTTGGGCTTTTCCTGCCTCCACTCAGAGGTGACACAGGTGTCACCACCCACGTTTCATTGCCCAGAATGAGTCCCTGAGGACTGGAAATACAGCTGTTTGATGAGTATTACTGTCTATCCACATCCCTCAGTAGAACTCTTGAGAGCAGTGCTGTCAGTTTTTTCTCACGTTGGAGAAGCTACTGAGGTAGAGCTTTGTGCAGAAATTGAATGTGCTCCTACCCTCCCCAAGTGGGATTTGAAGGCATTTCCTATTTTTATCCTTTGGCTTGTGTGTCTCTGACTCCTTACTCCACCTCAGTCTGTGCCAGGTGGGATTAGTCAGATTTGTATCTCCCCTGTCCCCCACCTCCCTTCTCCACTCAGTATCACTAACTGCAGGGTGATTTTCAGCATTTGTCCATGAATTCACTTCTTTAGTTAGCCAATATTTGTTAAGCTCTTTCTATGTGCCTTTACTTGACCTTAAGGAGACACTGAAGAATAAGACATAATACTTGCTCTCCGTAAGCCTGCACTTTGGAGACCGTATTGTATGTATAAGAAAGTTTATATAGATTAAATAGATGCAGCAGTAAGTTTGAGCTGGAGGAATTAGAAAGAATTCACAGAGGTGAAAACTCTATGCATTTAAAAATAAGAGAAGATTTATCAATTTTCTTTTTGTAGTAGGCTTAAAAATGTGTCCTCTAGAATTCAAATATACATAAATGTAATATTCTCTATTATTATAACTGATTTCATCTTGTGCACTAGCAAGGTGTGTTTGTATGGATTGAAAGTTCCATAACATTAACACAGACTCTCCCGTTTAAAATTTGTCCCTCAACTTAGCTTGGGTTCATTGTAATAACTGTCTTGTCATTTCTAGTTCAAGCTCCCTGCTGAGACTGGTTTTCCTCTATTTAAAGAGTCATCTTCTTTTCTCTCCTCCCACAGATGGTGTCTGGGGTGGGAGGGCTTCTTCGTTTCCAACAGCAGTGGGGAAGAGTCCTTGGTCTGCTTGCTCTCCACTTAGAATCTGCTTGTCTTTGATTTAGTAGCTTTGATCTGCTCTGGTCTCTGGGTATCTGATGCTGCACTATGGAGGAGTGAATGAGGCCAATTCAGAGCCATACTCTTTGTTCAGTGTTGCTGGTTATAGACTGTAAAGGGGTGAACAGAGATGATGGGCTGGACATCACCAGCTCATGACCTTGCTCCTTCTTTTACGCCCTTGTGATGAAGTGGTCTTTGGTAAAGGAGACTTTACGAACCCTGGTACCATCCATCCATGCAAGGAACACAGATGGTGAGGCAGGTCTCCAATGCTTTGGTGTAACAACTCAATGAATTATTTCCTTTTAAATTGTGTACCACTATTTTAATTTAAAAATATTTTGCATTTTAGTCACTCTGTCTGATTGGTCCTGAGGAAATGTTCCTCAAACAAGCAGATTTAATTATTAATTTCCTGGCAAAGAGATTACTGAACCTCTGAAAGCTCTATTTTTTTCATGGTGATTTGGGAATAATGCTGCTGCAGATTGTATTGCTTTACCATAAGACCAAGTAAACAGTCTAAGTTAAAGAACAGAATTCTTCCTGCTCTTTGCTTCTGCACTTCTAATTCAATATGAAAGCTGTTAAAATAAAAAAATTTCTTCCTGTTACAGTTATGTGTGGTTTGAATTGAAAATGTGCTAAATGATAAATACATAAACATCCTGACCACTTGGCCATATCTGATTAAGACAAGAACAGGAGGCTTCATGGCCTTCACCTGTCAGGGTGCTGTGGTTTATCTTCTTTATCTTCAGATATGCAAAGACACTTGCAGCTTTTTTATACGTGTTTAGAACTGGCTCACTCAGCACTGCTCTTGGAATGGGGCTAGCCTTGTTTCTGGTATTGCAATTTACTGCATTCATTGCAGCAAAGTATGAAGTGAACCATGCATAGCTTATACCATTTAATCATATTGAAATATCATTACAAAAGTTGACACAACTTGCATTGTGCTCTTAGGTCCTCACAACAAGTTAAATTATTTCTCAAAAGATTTCTTTTGATTGAAATGATTTGTGTAAAATACCTGGCTGACATTCATTCATTCAGGTATACAAGAGACATCATTTAGGATTTTTAATCAGCAGGCATTGGGGATAAGAAGGTGAATTATACAAAGAACCTTTACCAAGTCCATTTATAAAGTAAAATTGGCAAGTAAACAACTTAATTCATGAGGTTCACAGTTGATAAGGTCAAAGTTCATGAGCAGTAGAATGGGAGACAGAGAGAAGGGGTGATGTGTGGAAGACTCACAACTCTGGCACCAGTCACCATCATAGCATGTCAAAACTCTGGGAGAATTTTGATAGCTCCAGTCAAGACTCAAGATAACAGAATTTAATTCCTGTTCTAGAGTTCTGTGATTCCTGGGATGGGATGGAGAGAGGGGCCCTAATATTGTTTCTCTATCACTACTATGTACTACTAGTAACTAAAGGTTATATCTCTTACTAATGCCAACTCATTTAATTCTAACCAAAACTCTGTCATCTAGGCACAAACATAACTCTCCTTTTACAGACTGAGCCACTACACAGAGAGTGTAAGGACCCTGTACAAGGTCACACACATGGTGTGTGGCTGAGCTCTGTGTCATGACAGAGCAAACTGGCTCCCAAGTCTGTTCTCCTGACACCTGAAGTACAGTCTCTCAAGTTCATTGTGGACAAAGTTGGTTGGTGTCCTCACTAAAGCTTTCCTCCTTCAAATCTTGGATGAGATTGGACACTGAGATTTTATGTGTCAGAGAAGACATACCTCCATCAGAGGATGAGTTGGTCCATGTTGACGCTGCACTCCCAGCTCTGGGGTAGTGGGTGCTGGGGACCCTATACTAGCCCTGAGTTAGCCCCTCCTTTCCAGCCCACCCGTCCCTATAATAGAATCTGGAGCCCCTAACAGTGTCTTATCTGTGAGATCTCAATCCCGAGGTAAGACCGTATGTACCTGGTCCATTAAATGCACCCCTGTGTCATCCTGTGGGAGGGATGAGTGGACCCCAGGAAGCATGTCGTGTGTTCTAGGTGTCTGCCTCATGGATTTTGGTGATGCTGTGGAGTTCATAACTGGGTAAGGAATGATGACTCTGGGCCCCAGGGGGAGTAGAGCGTTGACTCTAAGCGACTGAGCAGATACTGGTCCTACTCCAGCCCTTGAGTTTATATTCTGGTTTTGACATTTATAATCAGTTTTATCATTACTGAGTCAAACATACAGAAGGAGTTGGAGTTCATGTACAGATGGGGGCTTGGAAGTGAGAGGAACACAGAACAAGTAAGTGACTGTTGTAAAATAAAATATTAGCACATTTAAATAGAAAGAGAGAAAAAAAAATGTTTTCAATTGACTTTTCTCCCTTTTCATTTACCTGAGTCTCAAATAGGAAGGATAGGCATGACAGGACAGAGAAGCAGCTATGTCTGATGACCAGGATGAGGAGTCCATCTGGTCGGGGATGTGACAGGGCTGTGGACTGGCCCACAGCTGCCCTCAGTGTTGGCTTCACTGAGACCTTAAGGTGTGTGTGTGGGGGGGGGGTGCGCATAGAGCCATCCATCTCTGACCTCTGGTGGGGACTCTGAAGTGTGTGTGTCACAGATGTGTCCTTCCCCCATCTCTGCTGAAATGATGAGAGTCAGACAGGTGAGGGGGCCTCAGTGTGGGCTTGTGTGGACCACAGGGGTGCATCATGGGGATCTTTAGCCTTAGCGGGCATGAGGCATGGGGGGTAGCATGTTAGTGACCTTGAGTATTTTCACTATCTTATATCCCCTTACTGTCCTTCTCAGTCTTTTTTCACCCCAGGACTACTTTCTGGTTACCATCGGGGGGCTTCTTCTGATCAGTGAAAACAGAATGAGGCAGCAATGGCCACACTGAACTTCAGCCCCTTCTGCTTTGATCTGTCCCCTCATCCACCCGGGCTTCCATTCTTGTCGCCGCTTTTCCTGTTAAACGTGGAATGAAGGAGGTGGGGTGACTGATAGTTCAGGCAGCATGAACCCTTTTCTTTTCTGCTTCACAGGCCTCTACTTTGACCCCTTGCCTGTAGCTACTGTGTAGCATAATATTTTCTATTTTTCCTTTTGTCTGGGGTAGTTCCTTTAAATTATATTTTGCATCTTCTTTAGTAATGGCTAACAATACAATGAATCTTATCAAACCAAATTGTCAATATGCAAAGAGGGAAACTGTAAAGTTTAGGAAACTTAAGTCTTTCTAAACTACATGTTTTATTCTAGAGATCCCCAAATCTGATTTTGGCAGGCTAGAGTTGAATGATGACTCCTACTTTCTCTTTGCTTCATATAACAGCAATCTCTTTCTCTCATGAAGCATTATTTGGTGACTAGCTGAAAGGGATATTTCACACAAACTGAAATGCAATAAAGGGGAAGGGATTTAGTGTGTCTGAAAATCCCTTATAGGGCTTCCCAGGTGGCTCAGGAGTAAAGAACCTACCTGCCAATGCAGGAGACACAGGAGACGTGGGTTCAATCCCTGAGTCAGAAAGATCCCCCAGAGAAGGAAATGGCAACCCACTCCAGTATTCTTGCCTGGGAAATCCTGTGGAAAGAGGAGTCTGTTAGGGCTACAGTCTATGGGGTTGCAAAGAGTTGGACACAACAGAGAATGCATGCACGTGCTTCAGTACCCAGGCTACAGATCCTTCTGAGAAGGGGGGAAAAGACAAGCAAACTCATCCCCTCCACTTGATGGGTCCCACCTCACTCCCACCGTGGTCACCTATGAATTCCTGTGCTCCTGGTCCTCACTTTCTGCTGGCCTGATAAATATGCTTGTATTTCAAGCCTTCTTGTAGTTCTCTTCTTTGTCCCTGAGCTCAGTCCCAGGGAGGATCAATGCTTGATTCCATCAGAAATATTCTCCACAGGCCAACAGATCCCCTCCTCTGACCCTGACAGATCTCACAGTCTATGGTATTGGTCTGGGTGATCAGATGAGAAAATGTCACTCATGCTTTTTGATGCAACTTTTCTACACCAGCCTCGGTCATGGAGCCCGGCTCTCAGGACCACGGAAGCAGGAGGTCGAAGGACCGTGTTGTTCATATAAGGAGATATTGAAGATGCAGAAGTTCATTGGTGTCTGAGCTGCAGAAAGTGGCAGATGCAGCCTCCGATAGTGCCTGAAATGGTAAAAGGTGTTGCTATTGGCTCCCAGGAGAGAGGGTGTAAGGGGTGGTCTATATAGACCCCGGTCGGCACCCTGACGCCTCCTCACAGGCTGATCCTGCAGCTGGGACTGTGACCTTGAGGACGTGAAGTCAAGATGGCTCTGAGCAGACACCTCTCCCTGCGGGGACTCTGTGTCCTCCTCCTCGGCACCATGGTGGGTGGTCAAGGTAAGAGCTGCCCCTCTGTCCTGGGTCCACAGCAGGGAGTGGATGCCTTGGTGAAGGGAAAGGTGTCTGGAGTTCTGGAGCAGAGCATCAGTGTTTTTGACCAAAAAGGAGCCACACCGACTGTGAATACTGGTCCCTCTCCTGTGTGGGGTCCACTGGTCATTGCTGCAGATTTTACAGAACAGTGAGGTTTGGTCTGGACCGAGCTGGGTCAGCCTGAGTCCCTCCACTGTCTCCCTTGTTCTCAGGGAGTTTCTAAGAGTCCCAGTGGCTCCTAGTGTGCGGAAGGTCCAGTGACTGCCCTCAGCTGGGACTCTGGGCTGTTCCCACATGCTCCACAAGCCTGATGTGTGAGCACTGCCCCTGGGTCCCCATGTTTCCTGTGTCTGTGCTCCTGTAGGCTCTGTGCTTGTGTGTGTGTGTGTGTGTGTGTGTGTGTGTGTGAGGGTGCATGTGAGGGTGCCTGTGGGTGTATGAGGCTGTATGAGGGTGTGGAGTCTGTCTATGTGAGAGGAATGGGACTGCTGAGCAGGGACTGAGTGTGTTGGTCTGTGAAGCACACAGGGTGCCCACAGGGTCAGGTGTCATGTCTGTTGCATGTAACCAGATCAGAGATTATTGTGTACCTGCCTGCCTCTCTCTGGGTCCTCTCTCCCATCCTCCAGCCTCTCATATTTCTTGCCCTGCCTTAAAATATAAATTTTATTTCATCAGGCATTTAGTAATTTTCAACATTTCTGCTATTACAGGAAAAGTTGCTCTGAGTTTTTCTGTATTTAAATGTAAGGACTATTCATGATTATTTCTCTAATGATGTTCCCTGGGTGGAACTGTTGTTTCATGGGCTATGAATATCCTTAAGGCTTTTGGTGCATAGAGAGTAAATGCCTTTTGATACATTTGCACTGAGTTTTATTTTCACTAGTATTGTGTGAGAATATTAGTTTCCACTTACCCTCACCAACATTTGCTTTTTATCGAGCTTTAAAATCTTATCCAGTTTCATAGGCAAAAACTAGCATATATTCACTAATTTAATGCTTCATTTCCTCCTTCATTGCTTGCTCATGACATTTGTGTTTTTAAAATTGTGATGTTTGTCATTTTGTAATGATTTATATTGGAGCTCTCTATACTATGACTGTTGGAGACGGCAATGGCACCCCACTCCAGTACTCTGCTTGGAATATCCCATGGACGGAGGAGCCTGGTGGGCTGCTGCTATGGGGTCTCACAGAGTTGGACATGACTGAAGCGACTTAGCAGCAGCAGCAGCATATTATGACTGTGACTACTACGCCAGTTCAGTTCAGTCGCTCAGTTGTGTCTGTCTATTTGCGACCCCATGGACTGCAGCACGCAGGCTTCCCTATCCATCACCAACTCCTGGAACTTGCTCAAACTCAAGTCCATCGAGTCGGTGATGCCATCCGACCATCTCATCCTCCCTTCCCCTTCTTCTCCTGCCTTCAATCTTTCCCAGTATCAGGGACTTTTCACATGAGTCATTTCTTCCTATTAGGTGGCCAAAGTATTGGAGCTTCAGCATCAGTCCTTCCAATGAATATTCAGGACTAATTTCCTTTAGAATTGACTGCTTTGATCTCCTTGCAGTCCAAGGGACTCTCAAGAGTCTTCTCCAATACCACAGTCCAAATTCATCAATTCTTCAGTGCTCAGCTTTCTTTATAGTCCAATTCTCACATCCATACATGACTACTGGGAAAACCATAGCTTTGACTAGATGGACTTTTGTCAGCAAAGTAATGTCCCTGCTTTTTAATATGCTGTCTAGGGTGGTCATAGCTTTTTTCCCAAGGAGCAAGTGTCTTTTAATTTCATGGCTGCAGTCACCTTCTTCAGTGATTTTCAAGCCCCCCAAAATAAAGTCAGCCACTGTTCTCATTGTTTTCCCATCTATTTGCCATGAAGTGACAGGACCAGATGCCACAGATTTCTCAGTTTTTTGCATGTTGAGCTTTAAGCTAACTTTTTCACTCTCCTCTTTCACTTTCCTCAAGAGGCTCTTTTGTTCTTCACTTTCTGCCATAAGGGTGGTGTCATCTGCATATTTGAGGTTATTGATATTTCTCCCAGCTATCTTGATTCCAGCTTGTGCTCCATCCAGCCTGGCATTTCACATGATGTACTCTGCATATAAGTTAAATAAGCAGGATGACAATAAACATCCTTGATGTATTTCTTTCCCAATTTGGAATCAGTCTGATGTTCCAAGTCCAATTCTAACTGTTGCTTCCTGACCTGCATACAGATTTTTCAGGAGGCAGGTAAGGTGGTCTGGTGTTCCCATCTGTTTAAGGATTTCCCACAGTTTGCTGTGATCCATACAGTCAAAAGCTTTGGTGTACTCAATGAAGCAGAAACAGATGTTTTTCTGGAACTCTCTTGCTTTTTCGATGATCCAACGAATTTTGGCAATTTGATCTCTGATTTCTCTGCCTTTTCTAAAACCAGCTTGAAGTTTTGGAAGTTCACGGTTCATGTACTGTTGAAGCCTGGCTTGGAGAATTTTGAGCATTACTTTACTAGTGTGTGAGATGAGTGCAACTGTGCAGTAGTTTGAATACTCTTTGGCATTGCCTTTCTTTGGGATTGGAATGAAAAATGACCTTTTCCAATCCTGTGGCCACTGCTGGGTTTTCCAAATTTGCTGGCATATTTAGTGCAGCACTTTCACACCATCATCTTTTAGGATTTGAAATAGCTCAGTTGACTACTGAGCTATTTCAGTAGCTCAGTAGTCAAGGGTTGCCATGCCCTTCTCCATGTGATCTTCCTGACCCAGGGATCGAACCCATGCCTCTTACATTTCCTGAATTTGCAGGTGGCTTCTTTACCACTACCACCACCTGGAAAGGCCAATGCTCGGGTTCGATCCCTGGGTCAGGAAGATCACATGGAGAAGGGCATGGCAACCCATCCTAGTGTTCTGGCCTGGAGAATCCCATGGACAGAGAAGCCTGGCCGGCTACAGTCCATGGGGTCGCAAAGAGTCAGACAGGACTGAGCAGACATCTTGGATACCTTGTTTCTCCTAATGGCATCCATAATTCCTGTAGGTTTCCTGTATTCCTTTGCATTCTTTTTGCTCCTCTGATTGGATAATTTTGACTTATCTTTGTTTTATTTCATTGAGTCTTCTGCTTGGTCAACTCTGCATTTTGTAAAACTTTTTGTTTCATATTGGCGTATAGCCAGTTAACAATATTGCAATAGCTTCAGGTGAACAGCAAAGAAACTCAGCCATACATATATATATGTGTGTATCCATTCTCCCACAAACTCCCCTCCCATTCAGGCTGCCATATAACATTCAGTAGAGTTCCCTGTGCTGTACAGTAGGCCCTTGTTGATTATCCATTTTAAATATAGCAGTATGTAGGAATCGGTCCCAAATTCCTTGACTATCCCTTCCCTTCATTCTTTTCCCTTGGCAATCATAAGTTAAGTTCTCTAATCTGTGAGTTTCTTTCTGTTTTGTAAATAAGTCCATTTTTAAAATTTCTTTTTGAATTCATATACAAGGGATTTCATATAATATTTCTCCTTCTCTATCTGATAGTCAAGTCTGTTTTTGATGCTCTGTATTAAATTCTTCAGTTCACTCATGGTATTATTCAGCCCCAGAATTTCTGGTTAGTTTTTTTTTTTTTTTTTAATGTTTTCTATCTGTTTGAAACTCAATGAATTTACAAGCACCCTTAAGATTTGGGCTGATTTTCCCCTCCTATTTTATCAGGTCTTTAATGCTTTTAGATAATTTTTAGTAAATTAATTCTACTTTTTCAGCAGAAGAGATAGCCTCAATAAGCAAGCCCACCATTACGGAGAAACTCTCCTGGAACTCTTCACAGTAAAGAAATCACCTATGTGTTTGTGTCATAAACTAGATAAAAGCTCCAGGTAGGCAAGGATATTGTCTTACTATTTTCGTATTTATAGTACTTAAAAAAGACCTGCCTCTCCATAGATAATTTTATCATTAATAAAATTTTAATCATTTCAGTTCAGTTCAGTCACTCAGTCGTGTCCGACTCTTTGTGTCCCCATGAATCGCAGCACGCCAGGCCTCCCTGTCCATCACCAACTCCCGGAGTTCACTCAGACTCACTTCCATCAAGTCAGTGATGCCATCCAGCCATCTCACCCTCTGTCATCCCCTTCTCCTCCTGCCCCCAATCCCTCCCAGCATCAGAGTCTTTTCCAATGAGTCAACTCTTCGCATGAGGTGGCCAAAGTACTGGAGTTTCAGCTTTAGCATCATTCCTTCCCAAGAAATCCCAGGGCTGATCTCCTTCAGAATGGACTGGTTGGATCTCCTTGCAGTTCAAGGGACTCTCAAGAGTCTTCTCCAATACCACAATTCAAAAGCATCAATTCTTCGGTGCTCAGCCTTCTTCACAGTCCAACTCTCACATCCATACATGACCACAGGAAAAACCATAGCCTTGATTAGACGGATCTTTGTTGGCAAAGTAATGTCTCTGCTTTTGAATATGCTATCTAGGTTGGTCATAACTTTCCTTCCAAGGAGTAAGCGTCTTTTAATTTCATGGCTGCAGTCACCATCTGCAGTGATTTTGGAGCCCCAAAAATGAAGTCTGACACTGTTTCCCCTGTTTCCCCATCTGTTTCCCATGAAGTGATGGGACCAGATGCCATGATCTTCGTTTTCTGAATGTTGAGCTTTAAGCCAACTGTTTCACTCTCCACTTTCACTTTAATCATTTAGTATTAATAAAAATAGCTTCTTGTGTGCTTTCAAGATCCTATTCAATCCTTTACTCTTATATCAGTGTCAGACTTCTGAAAAATCTGACTAAGCACCATAGGATGTCTCTCTACTTCTACTGTTTCCTTTACCTCCCGCTAAGTATCTATATTTCCTTCCTAGAATGGACCTCCCTGGGTCTGTGGACTAAACTGTGTCCCTCCATAATTAATATGTTGAATCCTAGCCCCTAGTGTGACTGCACTGGAGATAGGGTCTTTAGGAATTAATTGAGCTTAAATAGGCTTCACTGGTGGCTCAGTGGTAAAGAATCCTCTTGCCAATGCAGGAGAGGCAAGTTTGATCCCTGGGTCAGGAAGATCCCCTGGAGAAGGAAATGGCAACCTACTCTATTATTCTTGCTTGGGAAATCCCAAGGACAGAGGAACCTGGCAGACTACAGTCTATGCCGTCACAAGAGTTGGACACGATCTGGCGACTAAACCACTAACATCAAGGTTAAATAAAGTCATAAGGATGTGGCCCTAATCCAATAGGTGACTTTATAAAAAGAGGATGAGACAGATCTTCCTCCCTCTCTCCCTGTGCATCTGTCCCGAGGAAAGGCCAGGGGAGCACACAGTGAGGGAGCCATGACTACAAGCCAAGAGCAGAGGTCTCAGAATGAACACAGCTTTGCCAGCACATTGATCTTTGACTTACCAGCCTCCAGAACTGTGATAAGATAAATAATTTCTGTTTTTTAACCTGCAAGACTCTGGTTTTTGGGTGGCTGCCTGCCTGATCTGACTATACACCAGGATCTTCTCCAGTTCAGCATTTCCCCAGATGTTCCCTCTGTGACGCACCACTTTGGTTTCCAGAGTGAGAGCACTTTGGGGGCCAGGGACAGAGATCTGAGTGGTGTCAAGGGTGCCCCAAGGATGACGTCTTATTAGATTGTAAGAAAGATTCTCATTTTCTGACCTGAATTTAAAGCTAATGGAGCTGATCAAGGTCTCAGGGAACTCATTTCTCAGTTCCTGACAGGCAGGCAGGAGCCTGGGACACTGGGTGAGACCTGATGTGATAGAGAGAGGTGGTTTGGGTCCCAGTTCCAGGTGGGACCAGGCAGCAGGCCTGATCACACAGGAAGAAGTCTCACCTGGATGAAGCAGTGAAGGCTCACGTATAAACCCCTGGCTTGTTCACCCCTGCCTTCTGACTCTGCAGGGAAGCCCTGCATTAGTTATGTGTTGTTGTGCAACCAATTACTGCTGAACTCGGCAGCTTAAGTCAGCAAACACCTAGTATCTCACACTTTCTGTGGGTCAAGAATTGACATGGATTACCTGGATCCTTGGAGTCATGATGTCTCACAAGGATGCAGTCATCTGAACGTTCAACCAGGGGAGGATATCGCCCATGTACTTACCTGGTTCTTAGCAGCATTCAGACTTTGGTGGATTGTTGAACTGAAATCTAATCCCATAAGTGACATATCATCACTTTTGCCAAATTCCATTTGTTACATGCATGTTACTAAGTACATTCAAGTGTGGGGATTACACAAGGATGTGGATACCAGGCAACAGAAAAAATCAGAACACTATACACACTGTTACCCCAGCCTCTGTTCCTAAGCTGGATGAGATGCTTCCTATGGACAGGGAAGGAGAGGGAGGATTCCTCCCTGGATCCTGGGCCATGAGCTGTAACTGAGATGGGAAAGCTGGGCCCTAGTAGCCTTGGGCACATCTACAGGGAGGGCAGCATCCAGAGTCTCTGGAGGCCTGTCCTCGGTGGTGTCCCTGGAGCTGGTTCTACAGGCTCACGAGAAACACCTGTTGCCTCTCTTCCTGCTCCAGGTTCAGTGATGGCACATTGGGAGCTTAGAGTTGGCCATGGTGGAAATATATATATATATATATATACCACAGAAGTCAACAAATGCTGTACACAGGGAATTTTTTTCAGAGATCAGAGTGTCCATTTTTTATTACTTGACAGTACACTACTGCATGGTGCACTAAAATCTGTCTTGCATCTGTGTCTGTGTCTCTCTTGCAGATCTGGAGCTGAGGCTGAAGGATGGAGGTCACCGCTGTGAGGGGAGAGTGGAAGTGAAGCACCAAGGAGAATGGGGCACAGTGAATAATTATAAGTGGGGCTTAGAAGAGGCAGCTGTGGTGTGTAGACAGCTGGGTTGTGGAGCTGCTGTTGATGCTCTCCAAAGAGTTCACTTTGGACCAGCAGTTGGCCCCATTTGGTTTAATGTTATTTACTGCAAAGGGACAGAGTCAGATATCACAGAGTGTAGTTATCCTACTGTTAAAGACTATCGTCCTGAGGGCCTTTCCCATGATCAGGATGCTGGAGTAGTCTGCTCAGGTAAGGCTTGTCTGGTC
This sequence comes from Bos javanicus, assembly GCF_032452875.1. Classification (NCBI taxonomy): domain Eukaryota; kingdom Metazoa; phylum Chordata; class Mammalia; order Artiodactyla; family Bovidae; genus Bos; species Bos javanicus. Next base: position 102,823,339 of record NC_083872.1, on the reverse strand, counting down.
TGGGAGGGGATCTCCAGCAGGAAAAGCCTCAGTCTCATTCCCAGCCTAACTATAAGAATATGGATCACAGACTTTAGTGCATACTTGGGTGAAGATTCCAGTCACACAGTTATTTCTAGAGCATTAGGTGTTCAAGGGAGCAGAAGGACTTTCTTGGCAATGGACAGTAAAGGCTCCAGATCCAGTGTGCACTGTGCCCTTCTGGTCTGAGTGATGTGTCACAGGAGGCAGTGAGGTGAGATCAAATGTTTCATACGTGTACAACTGCCTGGTTGAACCTACATTAATTAGGTTAATGTAGTAGTAGTACCATCGTAGTTTTTTGTATTTTTTTCATGGGATGGTCAGACAAGTGCAGCTCTAAGAGGGGATATAGGAGAGGTGCAGGTAAGGAGAGGTGTGAGTTTATTATACTCACAGATCCTAGAGAGACAGAATATCAGTAGGTGGGTACTTGGGGGAGGTGCCAGTAGAACACCCTGATCCAAGCAGTGGTGCCCCCAAAATGGAGTGTGAGGACCCATGGACAAGTGACAAATACACACACACACACACACACACACACATATATATATATATATGTCTTGTTTTCATTTTCATCCAGCTAGTCTCTGTCTTTTGGTTAGAGCATTGAATCAGTTCACATTTAAGGTAATTATGGAAATGTATGTTCTCACTGACACTCTGTTAATTGCTTTGTATTTTTTTGGTAGGTCTTTTTTTCTTCCCTTCCTCTTTGGTTCTCTTCTCATGATTTGATGGCTATCTTTAATGCTGTGTTTGAATTCCTTTTTCTTTATTGTGTGAATATATATTGTAGATTTTTGATTTGTGGTTACCATGAGGTTTTGATATGCAGTCTATTGCAAGTTTCTGATCTTTTAATTTCCAATGGGTTTCCAGTATCTTGCATTTTTACTCTCCTCACGATTGCTAGTTTTGGTATCATGTTTGTGTGTGAATGCTTTCCTAACTTCATTGTATGTTTGCTTTTACTGGTAAGCTTTCTTATTCATACTTTTCTTTTTTCTTCTCTGGCCTTTTAATTTTCTGCCTAGAAAAGTTCCTTTACCTCTTGGAAGTTGGTATGCTGCTGCTGCTGCTGCTAAGTCACTTCAGTCATGTCCGACTCTGTGCAACCCCACAGATGGCAGCCCACCAGGCTCCCCGTCCCTGGGATTCTCCAGGCAAGAACACTGGAGTGGGCTGCCATTTCCTTCTCCAATGCATGAAAGGGAAAAGGGAAAGTGAAGTCGCTCAGTCATGTGCAACTCTTAGCAACCCCATGGACTGCAGCCTATCAGGCTCCTCCGTCCATGGGATTTTCCAGGCAAGAGTACTGGAAAAAAAAGAAAAAGAAAAAAAAAAAGAGTACTGGAGTGGGTTGCCAGTGCCTTCTCCATGGAAGCTGGTATAGTGGTGCTGAATTCTTTTAGCTTTTCCTTGTCTGTAAAGCTTTTGATTTCTCCATAGAATCTGAATAAGAGCATTGCTGGGTAGAGTATTCTTGATTGTAGGTTTCCCTCTGTTATCAGTTATATCATTCCACTCCCTTATGGCCTGCAAAATTTCTGCTGAAAAATCAGCTGATAAATTTATGAGAATTCCTTTTAAGTTATTTGTTGCTTTCCCCTTGTTGCTTTTAATAGTTTCTCTTTGTCTTTAGCTTTTGTCAATTTGATTAATGTGAGTCTTGACATGTTCCTTCTTGGGTTTATCCCATTTAGGACTCTGTGCTTCCTGGACTTCAGTAACTATTTCCCTTCCCATGCTAGGGAAGTTTTCAGCTATTATCTTTTCAGATATTTCTCAGCTCTCTTCTCCTTCTGGGACCCCTACAATGTGAATGTTTGTGCATTTAATGTTGTCCCAGAAGTTTCTTACACTATCCTCACATCTTTTCATTCTTTTTTCTGTCCCACAACAGTGACTTTTCACCATTCTGTCTTCTAGCTCACTTATCTATTTTTCTGCCTCATTTATTCTGCTGTTGATTCCTTCTAGTACACTTTTCATTTCTTTTACTGTATTATTCTTCAACTCTGTTCTGTATATCTTCTAGCTCTCTGTTAAACATTTCTTATATCATTTCATTCCACACCTCCATTCTTTTTCCAAAATCTTGAATCACCTTTATTATCATTACTCTGCATTTTTTCCCAGGCAGATTGCCTACGTCCATTTCACTTAGTTGTTCTCCTGGGATTTTATCTTGTTCCTTTGTCTAAAATATATTCCTCTGCTGTCTCATTTTATCTAACTTTCTGTGTTTATAGTCTCTCTTCCACAGGCTGGAGGATTGTCATTCTTCTTCCTTTTGGTGTCTGCCCCCTGATGGGTGAGACTCATCTAGAGGCTTGTGCAGGCTTCCTGGTGGGAGGTTTTGGTGCCTGCTGACTAGTGGGAGAATCTAGTTCTTGATCTTCTGGTGTGCAGAGCCATGCCAAAAGATGTGTATAGAGGCAGTTGTGGGCTCAGGAAGATTTTAGACTGCCTATCTGCTAATGGGCAGGGCTGTGTTCCTGCCCTGTGGGTTGTTTGATCTGAGGCATCCCATCACTGGAGCCTGCAGGCTGTTGGGTGGGGCCAGGTCTTGGTGTCAAAATGGCAGCCTCCAGGGGAGCTCACGCCAATGAGTACTCCTTGGTACTTGTGCCACCAATGTCCTTGTCCCTGCAGTGAGCCACAGCTGCCCCCACCTCCCCAGAAGACTCTATAAGACAAGCAGGTAGGTCTGTCCTTGGCTTCTGTGAAGTCATGGTTTTTCCCCTTGGCCCCAGTGGGCTTCCCTGGGAGCTCAGCTGGTAAAGAATCTGCCTACAATGCAGGAGATCCTGGTTCAATTCCTGGGTTGGGAAGATCCACTGGAGAAGGAATAGGCTACCCACTCCAGTATTCTTGGGCTTTCCTGGTAGCTCAGACAGTATAGAATCTGCCTGCAATGCAGGAGACCTGGGTTCAATCCCTGGGTTAAGAATATCCCCTGGAGGAGGGAAAGGCTAACCACTCCAGTATTCTGGCTTGGAGAGCTTCATGGACAGAGGAGACTGGCAGGCTACAGTTCATGGGATCACAAAAAGTTGGACATGACTGAATGACTTTCACTTCACTTCCCTTCCCTTGTTCCTGTGGAGTTCCTATGATCAAGGGCCCTGTCCTTGAAAGCCAAGTGCTCTGGGGGCTCCTCTTCCTGATGCCAGACCCCCAGGGTGGGGAGTTTGACCTGAGTTTCAGAAACATTCTGTGGGTAATCTATTATATAATTATTTTCCAGTTTGTTAATCATTTACCTGGTGGGTATGAGGTTTGATTATATTGTAAATAAATCCCTCCTACCATCTTATTGTGGCTTCTTCTTTGTCTTTGGATGTAGAATATTATTTTTAATAGGTTATACTCTTTTTTTGTTGATGGTTGTTCAAAAGTTAGTTGTGATTTTTGTGCTTTTGTGAGAGGAGGTGAGCCTAAGTCATTATAGTCTTCCATCTTTCATATTTTACCTTAAAATTATAAGGGAAAACTGAAAGTGAAAGTCATTCAGTCGTGTCCGACTCTTTGTGACCCCATCAACTAAACAGTCCACGGAATTCTCCAGGTCAGAATACTGGAGTGGGTAGCCTTTCCCTTCCCCAGGGGATCTTACCAACCCAGGGATTGATCCCAGGTCTCCCACATAGCAGGTGGATTCTTTACCAGCTGAACCACCAGGGAAGCCCAAGAATACTGGAGTGGGTAGCCTATCCCTTCTCCAGCAGATCTTCCTGACCCAGGAATTGAACTGGCTTCTTCTGCATTGCAGGCAGATTCTTTACCAACTGAGTTTTCATGGAAGCCCTTAAAATGACAGTTTGTCACTTAACAAATAATAAAACAAATTAATAAATCTTATAAAATGTTGCTGCTATTTTTATCTTAAATATTCTATTATCTCAAAAATGTGCAATAGTTTTTGTATTTACTCACGGAATTATCATTTAGAGCAGTCTTTATAGCTTTGGGTAGACCCAAATTTTCACATGTTATCACTTTCCTGTAGCTTGAATACCTTACTGGAACATTTTTTTGTGTGTGTAGTGATGGTTTGGTGGTCTCAAATTCTATCATCGTTTTTATATGAAATATTTTAACTTTTAATAATTTTTAAAAATATTTTCACCAGTGACTGTGTTCTAGTTTAGAAATTTTCACCACACTGAAGATATTTTTACATTGGCCTATGGCTAGCATTGGAGAAAGCAATGGCACCCCACTCCAGTACTCTTGCCTGGAAAATCCCATGGACGGAGGAGCCTGGTGGGCTGCAATCCATGGGGTTGCTAAGAGTCAGACACGACTGAGCGCCTTCACTTTCACTTTTCACTTTCATGCATTGGTGAAGAAAATGGCAACCCACTCCAGTGCTCTTGCCTGGAGAATCCCAGGGATGGGGGAGCCTGGTGGGCTGCCATCTATGGGGTCGCACAGAGTTGGACACGACTGAAACGACTTAGCAGCATGGCTAGCATTGCCTCTAATAAATAGCCAGTAATACTTATTGTTGTCCTCCTTTACATAACATGTCAATGTTTCATGGCTTTTTTTTTTTTTTGGTTTATCATTGGTTTTCCATAATTATATTATCAGGTGTCTGAGGTACTTTTCCTTATTTTTATCTTTTAGAGTTTGTTTAGCTTTTTGGCTTGGTTTATATCTTTCATTAAATTTGGAAAAAATTCCATCCATTATTTACAACTAGTTTTCTACTCATCCCTTATTCTGAGTCTCCAAATATACATATTTTACATGGTTTACCCAAGTGCCACTTCCCATCCATGGTTCGTTTTCTGCCTCTTTTTCCTCTCTGCTTCAGTTTGGATAGTCTCTATTGATAGGTGTTTAATTTCCCCACCCCCTTTTTTGTTCTGCCACATCTAACCTCTTTTTATGCTAATCCAGACAATTTTTCATTCCATATATTGATTTTTCAGTTTTAGAAGTTCCATTTGGCTATCTTCTAGTTTTTTCTCTCTTTTAGTTTTTTTGCTAAGCATATTTACATTAATGTTTTTATTAGCAGTCAATTAAATAATTGGTTATTCTGGAATCTGTTTTTAGTGATTGCTCTTTTAAAATTTTGCTATGAGTTACACTTTTCTTTTTTAGAAAGCCTTGTACCTTTTTGATTGGATGTTGGGCACTGCTAGGATGTCCTTTAACAGAAAGAATTCTAGCAATAAATAATCAGAATACAGACACTAATATAAATACAGTCAAATAGCAGGGAATTTGACTTGATGAATTAAACAATGTTTTTTATTGAGTTACATTGCATTCTCTTAAAAATATGTTCCTTGGATGGCAAAGTGATAAATTTTTATTTTGGTCTCTCCACTTTAACTTCAAAACTTCTTGTTATCCCACTTTTGCTTGCCACATACCCAAATTACACTCTACTTCTACAGCAGTTGCTTTCCTTTTTCCATTTTATTTGCCATCCATCCATATGTTTTAAAATTGTGTTTTCTTGTCTGACGTGGGAGAAATGAGAAAGGATCGAACAGTTAGGTGGCATATAGGAGGAGCAGAGTGCAATGAAATATTCTAGTTACTAATTTAACAACTATTCTCCCTAAATACTTGTGTATTTTGTACAGATTGAGGCTTTGAAACTCAGAATTCTGCAAATTAGGCCTTACTTGATTTCTGCTTCTTTCTTATTCTCTTCTCCCTCTCTTTTTGCAGCATGCCACCTTCTTTCAAGATTATAAAATATATATGAAAAAAATTGATGAAGATATAGATAAATCAAAAAGCATCCTGTGTTCATGGGTTGGAAGAATCTATATTGTTAAAATGTCTACACTACTCAAAGTGATCTACAGGTTTTATGTAACCCTTCTCAAAAGTCCAATGGCATTCATTATAGACATAGAAAGTACAATTCTGAAATACAGTCTAAAATATGTATATTGTTTACTTTCAATCTATTCATGACTTTTTGTTTCCTTACCATTATTGACTTTTAGTTTCATTCCACTGTGGTCAGAAAAGATACTTGGAATTATTCAAATTTTCTTGAATTTGTTAAGCCTTGTTTGTAGCCTAACATGTCATTTACCCTGGAAAATATTCCGTGTGTGCTTGAGAAGAATGCATATTGATTTTCTGTTTGAATGATCTGTTAATTATAGAGAGTGCGATATGGAAGTTTTCTACTGTTAAAGTATTGCTTCTACTTCTCCCTTGAGAGCTGTCCATGCTGTCCTGTATATTGAAATGCTATAATGTTGGGTGTATATATTGTGTAGTTGTTATATCTTCCAGTTGAACTGTCTCTTGTGACAGTTTTTTACTTAAAGTCTCTTTTGCCTGACTTTGATCTCTTTAGGTTATGATTTGCATGGCATCTCTTTCTCCACCTGTTCACTTTCAGCCTACCTGAGTCATGAAATCTAAAGTGAGTCTCTTATACACAGTATGTAGTTGGATCTTGTTTTTAATCCATTCAGATAATCTATATCTTTTCATTTGAAAGTGTAGTACATTCACATTTATAATCATATTGAAAGATAAGGACTTACTTGCCATTTGATTAATTGTTTTCTGTTTTATAGTTTCTTGCTCCTTCTTTCTTCTGTGTTGTATTTGTGGCTTGATGATTTCTTATAGTGGTATGCTTTGATTAATTTCTCTTTTTGTGTTTGTATGTACTATACTTTGTGTGTGTGTGTGTGTGTATGTACTATAATTTTTATTGTAGTTACCATGGAGCTTGTATAAAACATTTTTTTTTGTGTGTGTGTGTGTATGTACTATACTTTTTATTGTAGTTACCATGGAACTTGTATAAAACATTTTCTAGCTGTAACAGTCTATAGCAAACTTAAGTACTGTTATGAAAACAACTTAATTTCAATAGCATGCAAAAACTGCATTTTATTTCTCCCCTACATTTTAAGTGATTGATATCAGATTTTACTTCTTTCTATATTGTGTTTCAAACAGCAGCTTTCTGTAATTATAGTTACTCTTATGATGGTCTTTTGATTTATATTTATATACTAATGTTAAAAGCAAGTTATGTGGCACTATTACAATATTACAATATTCTATATTTCTCTTTAGATTTACCAGTAAGATTTACAGTTTCATATGTGAAGATACTTTTGTATCATTGTTTTGTTTATTCACTGAAACTTGAAGAATCCTTTTAGCACTTTGGTAATGTAGTGATGATGAAATCCCTCAGATTTTGCTTGTCGTTTATATATATATATATATATATATATATATATATATATATATATATGTCATTTGAGCCTGGTGGCTCAAATGGTAAAAAATCTTCCTACAGTGCAGGATACCCAGGTTTGATCCATGGGTTGGGAGGATCCCCTGGAGAAAGGATTGTCTACCCACTCTAGTATTCTTGCCTAGAGAATTCCATGGACAGAAGAACCTGGTGGGCTACAGTCCTTGGAGTCACAAAGAGTTGGACATGACTGAACAACTAACACACACACAAATGTATATATAACATGTATATGTTATATAGCATATACACACATATTATATAATATACATACATTATTGTTTTGGTGGTGGTGGTGGTTGGGTTTGAACCTGCGTCTCCTGCATTGGCAGGCTGATTCTTTACCTCTGAGAAACCTGGGAAGCCCTTTTGTGTATGTATGTATATATATATATATCTAATACCCCCATTTTTAAAGGACAGTTTATCCATGTAAAGCTTTGATGATTGAGTTGGCAAGGTTTTTTTCTTGTGGTACTTTTGATGTATCATGCTGCTCTCCTGGACTTCAAGATTTCTAGTTTTAAAGGGTTTTTCTTGGTGACAAGTCACTTTTTTTTCCTGTTTTCAAAAATTTCTCTTTATCTTAAAGTTTGGTAATTTAATCATAACATGTCTTGGTGTGGACCTCTTTGGTTTCCACCTATTTGGGAACTCAGGCTTCATGAATCAAGATGTCCATTTCCCTCCCTAGATTTGGGAATTTCTCAGTTATTATTTCTTTGAATAAGCTTTCTGCTCCTTTATTTCTTTTTTCCTCAAATATATATATTGCTTGTGGTATCCCATATGTGCTATGTATTCTGTTCACTGTTTTTTTCTTTTTGACTTTCTAACTTGATAATTTCAAATGGAATGTCTTCAAGCTTACTTATTCTTTGATTTCCATTATAGAGTTTCCTTGATGCTTTCCTTTGGATTTGTAATTCAATTATTGAATCCTTGAGCTACAGAATTTTTTGGTTCTTTTATTTATGTTTTCTAGTTCTTCATGAAGCTTCTCATTTTGTTCATGTATAGCTTTCCTGATTGTATTTCCTTGTCTCTCTGCATTCTTTTGTAGGTCACTGAGCTTCAAAACAATGAATTTGAATTTTTTATCAAGCAGTTCATAGATCTCTATTTCTTTAGGATCAGTTTGAGGGCTTTATTAGTTTCCTCTGGTGGTGTCATGTCTGCTAGATTTTTCATCTGGATAGGCTTGCACTGGTGACTGTGCATTTGAAGGAGCAGACACTTCCTCCAGACTTTACAGACTGGTTTCCACAAGTAAATATTTACTGCCTTGTCCTTGAACTGATAGCACTGCCTCTGGAATCATGGACTAGCAAAGCTGGAGTTAGGTTATGTTGCTGCTCCTGGAGCTGCTTTGGGGTCTATGGTCAGTGGGTATGTAGCAAAGGCATGGATGGATGTGGTTTTCTCTGGGTTCCTGCATGGTCAGGATTGCCTCCCTACTGTGGTAGAGTGGGTCTGGATAAGTCAAAGGGCTGCTTCATAATCCGTACTCAGGTCTGCAGTTGGCCCTCCTATTACCAGAGTTTCCAACAGGTTGTGCCTCCTTCTGGATGTCTGGGCAGACAGGACTGCCCAGGACCATTGTGGTGCAGGGCTGGAGCAACATTATGGAGCTGATTCTGGGTCCACAGTTCTGTCTGAAGTTGGCAGGCATGTTGCTGGGGGCACCGTGTTTCTGTGGGAGAATGAGAGCAGGGGAATCTCCTTTTCTATCATCTTGATGTCAAATATGGATACAGAAAAAGCACAATAATAGGATTAAAATTAGTTAAATATCACTCCTAAGCATTTTCTGTGATTCCTGTGTTCGAAGAAATACCTGTAATAGGAACTGTTTGGCAAACTCACAGTCCTGAAACTTCCAATCAGAACTCACTCTCTCCCAAGGTCATTGACAAATCCTGGGGTTTCAAGAGAGATGGTTAGGACCACACCCCCTCTTCTATGACTCTCCGAGCTTTCTTAACTCATGTTCTTTCTCACTGAAATTACCAAGAAATTCTTGGAATTTTTGCCATTAACAATTATCAGAAAAATATAAAAACCATAAATGTTGATTATTTATAATGTCTATATTTCTTCTCTCAGGCAACCTCCCTACAGGTTGGCATGCTTTCTTAGATTCTGCTTCATGATTTTCCTTACCTAAGTCACTTGAGGACTAGCTCCTGGGAAAGAAAGCTATTCAAAATAATAGCCTCACAAGTCTCAGGAAATTTTTCTGACTTTGTCTAGATGACAGATCTCTACTCTGTCATAGTCCTTGTCTTTCTGGGGTGGTTCTGTTTTTCATATGTCTACATTCACATTTGAGTGCCAACACATTATGCAATTTCCTTGGGCTCTGTAGTCCTGGGCTCCTAAATGTAAAATTCACTTCTCCAACCAATGATAAATTACATGTTCCTGGTATTCAGCCATTTCTGATGATAGGTCTTGGGCTCCGTAGTTCCCAGGCCTGTAGATAAGGAATTCATATTTCTAACCATTCTCAGAGTATACATTGTTGGGATACAGTTATCCCAAACTGACCCTGCAAATTCTTCTGAATTTCTCTTCAGAATCTTGTTCATGAAAAGGCAATTCTGACACCAACTCTCAAATTCTCTCTCCATACCCCACTCCTGGAAAAGAAAAGCATTCACATCATTGCCTGTGTGTGTTGTTTCCATTTGTCAAGTCAGGATCAAGAACTTCATTCACTGGTTCCCTTTGTTTCTCTTAGGATTTATGCGTCTAGCTGAAGGAGATGGACCCTGCTCAGGGAGAGTAGAAGTTCATTCTGGAAAAGACTGGACCCCAGTGTCTGATGGGAACTTTACATTCTCCACTGCCCAGGTCATCTGTGCAGAGCTGAGATGTGGCAAGGTTTTGTCTGTCCTGGGACACGTGCCCTTCAGAGAGTCAGGTGGCCGGGTCTGGGCTGAAGAGTTCAGGTGTAAAGGGGAGGAGACTGAGCTCTGGTCCTGCCCCAGAGTGCCCTGTCCAGGGGGCATTTGTCACCACAGTGGAGCTGTTCAGATTGTCTGTTCAGGTAAGATGAAGGTCAGGTTTATAACCTCTCCACTTACCTTGTTCAGGTGAGAAAATAAGACTGTTGAAACCCTGTCTTCTTCTACCAATGTACACAGAAGTCCGACTCATGACAAACAGTTCCTCTCAGTGTGAGGGGCAGGTGGAGATGAATATTTCTGGACGATGGAGAGCACTCTGTGCCTCCCACTGGAGTATGGCCAATGCCAATGTTGTCTGTCGTCAGCTCAACTGTGGAGTCGCCATCTCCACCCCTAGAGGACCACACTTTGTGGAAGGAAGTGATCAGATCTCAACAGTCCGATTTCACTGTTCTGGGATGGAGTCCTTCCTGTGGAGTTGTCCTGTGACTGTCCTGGGTGGGCCTGACTGTTCCCATGGCAACACGGCCTCTGTGATCTGCTCAGGTAAGAGAGGGTGAAGGGGTACCTGTACTCAGGATGCTCCTGGAGTGAAATGTCCTGTAGAGCAGAGTGACAGGAAACTGGCATCAAAAGTCAGATATTTCATGGTGAAATATGGTTCTTCTCATTGTTCATTCATTTTCCAACTCAGGGCAAGAAGTGGTAAGGGGAAATAATGTATTTTTAAATAACACTATTATTTAAATATAATCATAGAAAATAATGTAAAAGCAGTAAGTGTAGACTTCAGTCATGTACCCAGATCAGCAAAGAGAACATTCCCAGCATCATAGTCACTGTTCATTCCCCATGACTGTGTCTCCCTCCTCTCCAGCTAAAACTGCCTTCCTAACTTTTACTACCATAAAGTGTTTTATTGTTTTTTGAACTGTGTATAAAATTATGCAGTATGTTTTCTTTTGTGTATAACATTGCATCACCATTATATTTGAGATTCATTTATAATGTTGCTTATAGAAGCATTTTATTAATTTTTATTACTGTAGAGTATGTCTTTGAGTGATCACATGACCATGAATTGATCCATTCCACAATAGATAGTAGAGATTTGAGTTGTTTCCTATTCTTGACTATTACAAAAATGATGCTACAACTTACTATGACAATGACTTTGGGTGCAAACATGTTATTTATCTTGTGTGTTTAACTTATGGTCTTTCATTTTCACTTTCTTTATGGTATGGTGTCCTTTGATGAGCCAATCTCTTAATTTTAAGAAATTACTGCTTACTAACTTCTCCCTTTACATTTAATGCTTCTTAAATCCTTTTAAAAGAACTTTGTTTACTCCAAGACCATAAAAACATTCTCCAAGAGTATCTCATAGAAGTTTAATTATTTTTCTCTTGCACAGAATTGTGCATCCCTTTTGCAACTGATATCTATGTAAGTTAAGATCAAGTTTCATATGACATCGAACTGACTCAGAATCTTTTTCTGAAAAGAGTTTTCCCCATTGCAGTGCCACCTTTGTCATAAGAAGAGCATATGTCTGAGTCTTTTTAAAGACTCTCTATTCTATTCCATTGTATCATTTCTCTATCCTTGCACCAATACTCCATTTTCTTAATTATAGTAACTTTATAGTAAGTCTGGATAATTTTAATGTATAAGAGTTTCTTTATATTATTAACTCTTCTACTTTTGTTGCTTTTTGGTCAACTGTGATGGTCATTCTTGTTCTTTTGTATTTTATTCCAATTTTGGAATCAGATTTTCGTTTAAAAAACATATGTATTTATTTGACGGTGTTGGGCATTAGTTGAAGTGTATGGATCCTCATTATATCTTGTGGGATCTTCTGTTATGACACATGGACTGCCCAGTTGTGAGGCTCTTGCTGAGATTCTCTGTGGCATGTGGGATCTTAGTTCTTACACCAAGGATTGAACCTGAGTCCTCTGCATTGCATGGTTGATTCTCAGACACTGGACCAGGAGAGACATCCCTCAGCTTGTCATTTTTCATAAAAAAAAAAAAAGCATAAATGTATTTTGTTTGAGATTAGAGTTAATCTACACAGAAATTTGAGGTGATTGACTGATGATGCTGAATCTTCCAATTCATTGGCTATATATATATATATATATATACACACACACACACACACACACACACACACACACACATATCCCTCCATTCAGTTAGGTCTCCAACTTCTCTCAGAGGTTTTGCTCATTTTCTGCTAGGTTTTTCTCCTAGGCATTTTATGTTTTTGATGTTATAAGTATTACTTTTAGTGGAAGTGTCCTAGGAATGATTTATCTCTGACTTGTTTTTACTTTTCCTTTTTTTAAATTTTAATGTAATTTAAGACTTACAGAAAAGGTGTAAGAATAATATAAGAATCTGGAAGACCTTTAGTTGGATTTCCCAATGTTAGTATTCTGCTTTATTCTCTCCCCCCAATTGACATCTCTCTCTATCTCTGTTTCTGTCTTTCATTCTCTGTCCCCCCCCACCACATTTCTCCATGAATATGTAAAATCTTTCTGAATTAAGTTGCAAACATGATGTCTCTTTATCCCTAAAATGCTTCAAGGGATTTCCTTATGTAATCACACTTCAGTCAAGTCATCAGACAACTCCAGCTCCAGATAATATCTAAGTGCAACTACACGAAAGTCTCTAAGACAGAACTGCCAAGTGGGATCTTTCCCAAATTATTTACCCAGGAAGTCTTAAGCAAAATGAAGTATATATTTTTTTGCTTAAGTGGCTAAGTTATATGGGAAAATTTATTATATAGCAATATAACCAGGACACGCTTCCCTGGTGGCTCAGTGGTAAAGAACCCACCCGCTAAGTCAGGAAACACAAGTTCCACCCCTGGGTCTTGAAGATTCCCTGGAGAAAGAAATGGAAACCCACTGCAATATTCTTGCCTGAGAATTCCCATGGACAGAGGATCCTGGTAGACTACAGTCCATATGATCCTTAAAAGTATCAGACATGACTGAGTGACTAAACAATAGCAACAACAACCAGGACACTTATTACATGACCTCTTATTTAGAGACCCACGCATCTTTAAATAGAAGACTATTTGTCCTCTGATCTTCTGTTTACTGTTTCTACCTTATGCCAAGCTAATGTGTTGAAACTCTTACCCTTTATTTCTTAATAGCGGCTGTTAAGTTTTTCAGCTCTAGAATTTTTATCTGTTGTTATTTTGTCAATTTCTTTTGTCAGTTAATTCTAGGAGGCTATTTAAATTCTCCATCAGATAACTCTAGTAGCCAAATAACTTGGGAAATTCTTTCTAATGTCTGTTTCTTCCTGGTTTTCTATGAGATTTCTTTTATATGTGTATTGTTTTTAGTAACAGACATTGTAGATGAAAAAGTGTTAGAATCCCTTTGGGAAAGATTTTATTTTACTTTCCTGTTTATGGATAGATTTAGAGACAAAAGAGCTTATTTAACTTATTCTTAGTGCAATGGTTGGCTGAAACCAATTGTGGCACTGTCAGAAGCAGAACCCTCCCTAGAGAAGGTGAGCCCTAAGATTATGATAACCTTACTGTTACATTGTTTATTTGACTTCATCACTAGGTCATTATTTAGCTTAATTCAATTTCCTGTTCTTCAATCCACCAACCCTCTGATCATTGCTGTTTCTACAGGAAACCAGACCCAGGTGCTGCCCCAGTGCAACGACTCCATGTCTGAACCAGTAGGCTCTGTAGCCTCAAAAGAGAGTGTCCCCTACTGCTCAGGTGAGAGTCCCACAGAACAGAAGATCTTTTCCCCGCCCCCGCCGCCGTCAACGCCCCAATGTCCCATTTCTCTCTCCTCAGATAGCAGACAGCTCCGCCTGGTGGATGGGGGAGGTCCCTGCGCTGGGAGAGTGGAGATCCTGGACCAGGGTTCCTGGGGCACCATCTGTGATGACGGCTGGGACCTGGACGATGCCCGCGTGGTGTGCAGGCAGCTGGGCTGTGGAGAAGCCCTCAATGCCATGGGATCTGCTCACTTTGGGGTGGGATCAGGACCCATCTGGCTGAACAACTTGAACTGCACAGGAAATGAGTCTCACGTGTGGAAGTGCCCTTCCCAGGGCTGGGGGCGGCACGACTGCAGACACAAGCAGGACGCAGGGGTTATCTGCTCAGGTTCGCACTCCACACTGTCCACAGGCTGGGGGAGGGGTGGGGCCCTGGAGGATGGGGGTCTGAGCCCTGAGGGAGAGATGCTGAAAGGACCAGAGAAGATAGCTTCCTCCCATGGATCCGGTCTTTCCAGCAGACGTAAAGACTAGGTGCTTTCATGTCCTCCTGTAGCAGCGGACCTTCTAGTCCTTTCTTCTCAGCAGAGTTTCCTGGCAGAGCCATTTCTTAGAATTTCCAGTTGAAAGTAGGATTCACCTTGCCTTACATGTGGGAAGAAAATCTTAAGTCCATGGTACTAGTTTCTGTTTGCTTCTGTAATAAATTACCACACAGTGGTTTAAAACAACATATATTTATTGCCTTAGAGTTCTGTAGGGTCGATGTTCAACAGGATCTCCCTCTTGGAATTAAGATTTCAGCAGGGCCACATCACTTCTGAGGCTTTGGTGAAGAATCCCATTTTTTATATCAAGTTTCTTTTCAAACAATTTGCATTCCTTGGCTCATAGCCCCTCTTCATCCATCATCAGACCAGCAATGCTGCACATCTCTAACCATTATCCAGAGTCACACCTCCCTGGAGTTAGAGCCAAGAAAGAGTGCTTCTATTGGTTTGGCCAAAAGGTTCCTTCTTTTTTTCCTGTAAGATGGTCTAGTAACACTTAGTTGTCTTTCACTTCGTTTGAAACAATTTTGTTAGATTGTTTTGTGGCAGCTATCATATCAACATGCATCTTTTAAAAAAAATCAAAATTGGTGAATTTTTGAGTAGCCGTTTTAATATTGAAAACAGAAGGGAAAAAAGCAACATTTTCAGCATATCATGCTTTATTATTTCAAGAAAGGTTAGAAACACAACTGAAATGCAAAACAAATTTGTATAGTGTATGGAAGTGTGGTGACTGATCACATTCATCAAAAGTGATTTATGAAGTTTTGTGTTGGAGATTTCTCACTGAACAGTACTGCACAGTAGGGTAGACCAGTTGAAGTTGATAGCAATCTAATTGAGATATTACTTGAAGACAATCAATGTTACACCATGCAAGAGATAGACAACATACTCAAAATATCCAAATCAAGCATTGAAAGTCATTTGTACCAGCTTGGTTATATTAATTGCTTTGATGTTTGAGTTTCACATAAGTGAAAAAAAAAAAAACCTTCATGGCAGTATTTATACATGAGATTCCCTACTTAAACATAATGAAAACGTTTTGCTTTTAAAACAAATTGTGATGGGTGATGAAAAGTGGATACTGCACAATAATGTGGAATGGAAGAGATTGTGGCACAAGTAAAATGAACCACCACCAACCACACCAAAGGCCAGTCTTCTTCCAAAGAAGGTGATGTTGTGTATGTGGTGGTATTGGAAAGGAGTCCTCTATTAAGAGACTACCTTCCAGAAAACCGAAATATAATTCTAACAAGTACTATTCCCCATTAGACCAACTGAAAGCAGCACTTAATGAAAAACATTCAGAATTAATCCAACAAAAATGCATAATCTTCCATCAGGATAATACAAGATCACATACATCTTTGTAGGCCAGAGAAAAACTGCCACAGTTTGGCTAGTTCTGATTCATCAGCTGTATTTACCAGACATTGCAGTTTCAGCTTTCCATTCATTTAGATCTTTACAAAATTCTCTTAATGGAAAAAATTTAAATTCCCTGGAAGACTATAAAACACACTTGGAATAGTTCTTTGCTTGGAAAGATAAAAGTTTTGGGAAGAGGGAATTATGAAGTTGCCTGAAAATGGCAGAAGGTAGTGGAACAAAATGATGAATATGCTGTTCAATAAAGTTCTTGGTGAACATGAAAAATGCCTTTTATTTTTACTTAAAAACCAAAGGAACTTTCTGGCCAACCCAACAAGAATGTGATTAGACTAGGTTTACATAGTTAATCCACAATATTCCAATTCTGAATTAATTAATCTCACCATCCCAAGATTCTTAACCTTAATCACATCTGTGAGATCCCTTTTGTGAGGTAAAGTAATATATTCATGGTTCCAGGGATTTGGATGAGACATCTGAGGGTTCATTATTTTGCCACCTCCCCAATATCATATCACATCCCTTTCAAACTGTCTTAGAGGTTTTGTCAGGAAGCAGAATTCAGCTCCCCTCCCTACAGGTGCCCAGGTTGCTCTTCTTCTCTGTTCATATTCACTACATCATGGTGGTAGAAATGTTTAAAAATATATACACAAATGGACAAAGTCAGATAAAAGGGAGACAACTTTCAGTCTTTGGGTATCTCCTCAGCTGGTTCAGGGATGAATGGCCACTATTTCTGGGAGAGAGGAAAACCAAGAGCACCGAGTGAAGTTTTCACCAGTCCTGATTCCTCCCTTTCGATCTTAGAGTTCCTGGCCCTCAGAATGGTGAGCGAGGATCAGCAGTGTGCTGGGTGGCTGGAAGTTTTCTACAACGGGACCTGGGGCAGTGTCTGCCGAAGCCCCATGGAAGACATCACTGTGTCCATCATCTGCAGTCAGCTTGGCTGTGGGGACAGTGGAAGTCTCAACTCTTCTGTTGCTCTTAGAGAAGGTTCTAGACCCCGGTGGGTAGATGGAATCCGGTGTCGGAACACAGATACTTCTCTCTGGCAGTGTCCTTCTGACCATTGGAATTATACTTCATGCTCTCCAAAGGAGGAAGCCTACATCTCATGTGCAGGTGAATTACTGTATGTTTCTGTGTCTGTCTTAAACCCATAGAATGATAATAGTGAGATTTTATTTTTTCATATTTAAGTAATTAATTTATCATGGGTCCACAAAATGAAGCTAAGACCAGTAGAGTTAAGTCACTCAATGGTGTCCAACTCCTTGCAACTCATTGGACTGAAGCTTGCCAGGCTTCCCTGTCCATCACCAACTTCCGGAGCCTACTCAAACTCATGTCCATCGTGTCAGAGATGCCATCCAGTCATCTCATCCTCTGTCATCCCCTTCTCTTCCAGCCTTCAATCTTTCCCAGCATCAGGGTTTTTTCTAATGAATCAGTTCTTCACATCAGGTAGCCAAAGTATTTGATTTTCAGCTTCAGCATCATTCCTTCCAATGAATATTCAGAACTCATTTCCTTTAGGATGGACAGTTTGGATCTTCTTGCTATTCAAGCGACTCTCAAGAGTCTTCTCCAACAGCACAGTTCAAAAGCATCAATTCTTCAGTACTCAGCTTTCTTACATTCCAACTCTCACATCCATATGTGAATACTGGGAAAACCATAGCTTTGACTGAATGGACTTTTGTTGGTAAAGTAATGTCTCTGCTTTTTAATATGCTGTCTAGGTTGGTCATAGCTTTTCTTCCAAGAAGCAAGCATCTTTTAGCTTCATGGCTGCAGTCACCATCTGCAGTGATTTTGGAGCCTCCCAAAATAAAGTCAGCCACTGTTTCCATTGTTTCCCTATCTATTTGCCATGAAGTGATGGGACCAGATGCCATGATCCTAGTTTTCTGAATGCTGAGTTTTAAGCCAACTTTTTCACTCTCTTCTTTCACTTTCAAGAGGCTCTTTAGTTCGTCTTTGCTTTCTGCCACTTTTTCACTCTCTTCTTTCACTTTCAAGAGGCTCTTTAGTTCGTCTTTGCTTTCTGCCATAAGGGTCATGTCATCTGTGTATCTGAAGTTATTGATATTTTCCTCGCAATCTATATTCCAGCTTGTGTTTCTTCCTGCCTGGCATTTCACATTATGTATTCTGCATATAAGTTAAATAAGCAGGGTGACAATATACAGCCTTGATGTACTCCTTTCCCTATTTGGAACCAGTCTGTTCCATGTCCAATTCTAACTGTTGCTTCTTCACCTGCATATAGATTTCTCAGGAGGCAGGTCAGGTGGTATGGTATTCCCATCTCTTTAAGAATTTTCCACAATTTGTTGTGATACACACAGTCAAAGGCTTTGGCATAGTCAATAAAACAGAAACAGATGTTTTTCTGGAACTCTCGTGCTTTTTTGATGATCCAATGGATGTTGAAAGTTTGATCTCTGGTTCCTCTGCCTTTTATAAATCCAGCTTGAACATCTGGAAGTTCACGATTCATGTACTGTTCAAGCCTGGATTGAAAAAATTTGTGCATTACTTTGCTAGGGTGTGAGATGAGTGCAATTGTAGTTTGAACATTTTTTGGCATTGCCTTTCTTTGGGATTGGAATGTTGACTGATCTTTTCCAGTCCTGTGGCCACTGCTGAGTTTTCCAAATTTGCTGGCATATTGAGTGAAGCACTTTCACAGCATCATCTTTCAGGATTTGAAATAGCTCAAGTGGAATTTCATCACCTCCACTAGCTTTTTTCATAGTGATGCTTCCTAAGGGCCACTTTGGATTCCAGGATGTCTGGTTCTAGGTGAGTGATCACACCATTGTGGTTTTCTGGGTCATGAATGTCTTTTTCATATAGTTCTTCTGTGTATTCTTGTCACCTCTTCTTAATATCTTCTGCTTCTGTCAGGTCCAGTGCTTTCTCTTGGCAGATGGTCGACACTGAAATCAGATTGATAATATTCTTTGCAGCCAAAGATGGAGAAGCTCTGTACTGTCAGCAAAAACAAGACCAGGAGCTGACTGTGGCTCAGATCATGAACTCCTTATTGCCAAATTCAGACTGAAATTGAAGAAAGTGGAGAAAACCACTAGACCATTCAGGTATGATCTAAATCAAATCCCTTATAACTATACAGTTGAAGTAAGAAATAGATTTAAGGGACCAGATGTGAAAGACAGAGTGCCTGATGAACTATGGATGGAGGTTTGTGACATTGTACAGGAGACAGAAATCAAGACCATCCCCATGGAAAAGAAATGCAAAAAATCAAAATGGCTGTCTGGGGAGGCCTTACAAAAGCTGTGAAAAGAACAGAAGTGAAAAGCAAATAAGAAAAGAAAAGATATACCCATTTGATTGCAGAGTTCCAAATAATAGCAAGGAGAGACAAGAAAGCCTTCCTCAGTGATCAATGCAAAGAAATAGAGGAAAACAACAGAATGGGAAAGACTAGAGATCTCTTCAAGAAAATTAGAGATACCAAGGGAACATTTCATGCAAAGATGGGCTCAATAAAGGACAGAAATGGTAGGGACCTAACAGAAGCAGAAGATATTAAGAAGAGGTGGCAAGAATACACAGAAGAACTGTACAAAAAAGATCTTCATGACCCAGATAATCACCATGGTGTGATCACTCACCTTAGCCAGACATCTTAGAATGTGAAGTCAAGTGGGCCTTAGGAAGCATCACTATGAACAAAGCTAGTGAAGGTGATGGAATTCTGGTTGAGCTATTTCAAATCCTAAAAGATGATGTTGTTAAAGTGCTGCACTCAATATGTCAGCAAATTTGGAAAACTCAGCAGTGGCCACAGTACTGGAAAAGGTCAGTTTTCCTTCCAATCCCAAAGAAAGGCAATGCCAAAGAATGCTCAAACTACCACACAATTACACTTGACTCACACACTGGTAAAGTAATGCTTAAAATTCTCCAAGCCAGGCTTCTGCAATACATGAACTGTGAACTTCCAGATGTTCCAGCTGGATTTAGAAAAGGCAGGGGAACAAGAGATCAAATTGCCAACATCCGCTGGATCATTGAAAAAGCAAGAGAGTTCCAGGAAAACATCTATTTCTGCTTTATTGACTATGCCAAAGCCTTTGACTGTGTGGATCACAATAAACTGTGGAAAATTCTGAAAGAGATGGGAATACCAGACCACCTAACCTGCCTCCTGAGAAATCTGCATGCAGGTCAAGAAGCAACAGTTAGAACTGGACATGGAACAACAGACTGGTTCCAAATAGAGAAAGGAGTAGGTCAAGGCTGTATATTGTCATCCCGCTTATTTAACTTATATGCAGAGTGCATCATGAGAAATGCCAGGCTGGAAGAAGCACAAGCTGGAATCAAGATTGCCAGGAGAAATATCAATAACCTCAGATATGCATATGGCACTGCTCTTATGGCAGAAAGTGAAGAGGAACTAAAAAGCCTCTTGATGAAAGTGAAAGAGGAGAGTGAAAAAGTTGGCTTGAAGCTCAACATTCAAAAAACGAAGATCATGGCATCCGGTCCCATCACTTCATGTGAAATAGATGGGGAAACAGTGAAAACAGTGGCTGACTTTATTTTTCTGGGCTCCAAAATCACTGCAGATGGTGACTGCAGCCATGAAATTAAAAGACACTTGCTCCTTGGAAGGAAAGTTATGACTAACTTAGACAGCATATTAAAAAGCAGAGACATTACTTTGTCAACAAAGGTCCGTCTAGTCAAGGCTATGGTTTTTCCAGTGATCATGTATGGATGTGGGAGTTGGACTATAAAGAAAGCTGAGCACTGAAGAATTGATGTTTTTGAACTGTGGTGTTGGAGAAGACTCTTGGGAGTCCCTTGGACTGCAAGGAGATCCAACCAGTCTATCCTAAAGGAGATCAGTCCTGGGTGTTCACTGGTAGGACTGATGTTGAAGCTGTAACTCCAATACTTTGGCCACCTAATATGAAGAGCTGACTCATTTGAAAAGACCCTGATGCTGAAAGATTGAGGGCAGGAGGATAAGGGGATGATAGAGGATGGGATGGTTGGATGGCTTCCCCTACTCAATGGACATGGGTTTGGGTGGACTCCGGGAGTTGGTGATGGACAGGGAGGCCTGGCATGCTGCAATTTTGGGCCGCAAAGAGTTGTACAGGACTGAGTGACTAAAGTGACTGACTGTTAGTTCCATACCATTTCTGTCTTTATTGTGCTCATCTTTGCATGAAATATTCCCTTAGTGTCTCTAATTTTCTTGAAGAAATCTCTAGTCCTTCCCATTATATTGTTTTCCTCTATTTCTTTGCACTGATCACTGAGGAAGACTTTCTTATCTCTCCTTGCTATTCTTTGGAACTCTTCATTCAAATAGGTATATCTTTCCTTTTCTCCTTTGCTTTTTGTTTCTCTTCTTTTCACAGCTATTTGTAAGGCCTCCTCAGACAGTCATTTTGCTTTTTTGCATTCCTTTTTCTTGGGGATGGTCTTGATCATTACCTTCTGTACAATGTCACAAACTTCCACCCATAGTTCTCTGAAGAACTCCGTCTATCAGATCTAATCCCTTGAATCTGTTTGTCACTTCTACTTTATAATCATAAGGGATTTGATTTAGATCATACCTGAATTGTCTAGTCATTTTCCCTACTGGGACTGAGCCAGAACTGTGTCTAAGTGTCTCCTGTGGAGGTGCAGGTCAGCAGTGCCCTGCTGCAGTGGCTCTGGGTGCAGCAGACCTGGGTATGGCATAAGCCCTCTTGGAGAAGGTCACCATTACCCTACCATAGAACCACCAGAAATTACACAGGCTGGAGAAACAGACTCTTAGAAGGGACAAACAAAACCTGTGTGCACCAGGACCCAGGAGAAAGGAGCAGTGACCCCACAGGAGACTGATTCAGACATGACCATGAGTGTCCAGGAGTCTTCAGCAGAGGCATGGGTCAGTGATGGCCTACTTCAAGGTCAGAGGCACTGAGTGCAGCAGTGAGTGCAGGGACCTTTTGAAGCAGGTCACCATTATCTTCATTACCTCCACCATAGTTTGGCCTCAGGTGAAGCAACAGGAAGGAAACAGCCCCACCCATCAACAGCAAATTGGATGAAAGATTTACTGAACATGGCCCCACCCATCAGAACAAGACCCAGTTTCCCCCTCAGTCAGTCTCTCCCATCAGGAAGCTTCCACAAGCCTCTTATCCCTATCCATCAGAGGGCAGACAGGATGAAAACTACAATCAAAGAAAACTAACCAAACCAATCACATGAACCAGAGCCTTGTCTAGCTCTATGAAACTATGAGCTATGCCGGGTAGGGCCACCCAAGATTGACAGGTCATGGTTGGAGAGTTCTGACAAAACATGGTCCACTGGAGAAGGGAATGACAAACCACTTCAGTATTCTTGCCTTGTGAACCCCATGAACAGTATGAAAAGGCAAAAAGGTATGACACTGAAAGATGAACTCCCCAGGTTTGTAGGTGGCCAATATGCTACTGGAGAAGTGTGAAGAAATAACTCCAGAAAGAATGAAGAGACAGAGCCAAAAGAAAACAACACCCAGTTGTGATGTGATGGGAGATGGAAGTAAAGTTCAATGCTGTAAAGAGCAATATTGCATAGGAACCTGGAATGTTAGGTCCATGAATCAGGGCAAATTGGAAATGGTCAAACAGGAGATGGCAAGAGTGAACATCAACATTTTAGGAATCAGTGAACTAAAATGAACTGGAATGGGTGAATTTAACTCAGAAGTTAAGATGGAAATTTAATCCACATGTTCCAACACTATTTTTAAAAATTTGCAGTTGACATATAATTCACATAACAGTATTAATATTAGTTGCAGGTGTACAACATAATGTTTATGTATTTGTACATACTGGAAAATGTTGACTAGCCTAAGGATAGTATAGCTACCAGCTTTTCAATGTTTATTTTTGACTGTGCTGTATCTTCCTTGCTGCACACAGTCTTTCTCTAGTTGTGCTGTTCAGGTTTCTTTTGTAGTGCAGCACTGGCTCCAGGGCACGAGGGCTTCAGTAGTTGGTGCACACAGGCTCAGTAGTTCTGGTCTGAGGGCTCCAGAGCACAGGCTTAGTAATTGTGGCACACAGTCTTAGTTGCCCTGTGGCATGTGGGATCTTCTTGGGCCAGAGATCAAACCAGTGTCCCCTGCATTGCAAGGTGGATTCTTAACCACTGGACCACTAGGGAAGCCCTTACTTTTTTCTTGTTATGAGAACTTCTAAGGTGTACTTTGTCACCAACTTTCTAATATAAGATACAGTATTAACCCCGGTGATGCTAGTGGTAAAGAATCCCCTTCAATGCAGGAGACATAAGGGATGTGGGTTCCCTCCCTGGGTTGTGAAGATCCCCTGGAGGAGGAAATGGCAACCCTACTCCAGTATTCTTGCCTGGGAAATCCCATGGATAGAGAAGCCTCTCAAGCTACAGTCCACGGGTCACAAACAGATGGACAACTCTTTTCCACTTCATGGACTGTAGCCTGCCAGGCTCTTCTATCCATGAGATTTCCCAGGCAAGAATACTGGAGTGGGTTGCTATTTCCTTCTCCAGGGGATCTTCCTGACCCAGGGGTCAAACCTGCATCTACTGCATTTCTAGCAGATTCCTTACCACTGAGCCACTGGGGAAATCCAACAATGCTTACCTAATAGCAATGCTGTGTGGTAAATTAAATTTATTTTTAATATGCACTATTTATTATCACAAAACATTACCTTTAATTTATATTTGCTTTACTATTAGTATCTCACTGACTAGCATGAAGCTAAAGGACTCCTATTTCATGAATTTTATTCATCTACACATTCATTCAATAAATACTTATTAAGCAACTATCATGGTGTTTAGAAAAGGTTCTCCATATACATACTAGTTGAATCTTGTCAAATGAGTACATACAATATGTAGGCACTCTCCTAATAGAATCACAGGGTAAATAAGATATGCAAAGTCCTTCCTCTAGTGAAACTTTAACTCAGGTAGGGATGCGTGTATGTGTGTGTACACATTTGTAGATGTCTGTATGTCTGTTTTTATATTTGTTATTAGATGCAGGTAGTGAAAAACCAGTAAATATTTAAAATTATTTTAGAAGACTTTATGATAGCTTTCATTACCATTTTTATTTTTCTCTAGAATGTTTAAATTTTTCTTTTTTATTTATCAATCAGTTCAGTCACTAAGTCCTGTCTGACTCTTTGGGACCTCATGGACTGCAGCATGCCAGGCTTCCCTGCCCATCACCAACTCCCAGAGCTTGCTCAAACTCATATCCATTGAGTCGGTGATACCATCCAACCATCTCATCCTCTGTCATCCCCTTTTCCTCCTGCATTCAATCTTTCCCAGCATCAAGGTCTTTTCCAATGAGTCAGTTCTTCCCATCAGGTGGTCAAAGTATTGGAGTTTCAGCTTCAGCATCAGTCTTTCCAATGAATATTCAGGACTGATTTCCTTTACGATTGACTGGATATCCTTGCAGTCCAAGGGACTCTCAAGAGTATTCTCCAACACCACAGTTCAAAAGCATCAATTCTTCGGTGTTCAGCTTTGTTTATAGTCCATATCTCACATCCATACATGACTATTGGAAAAACCATAACTTTGACTAGACAGACCTTTGTCTGGCTTCCCTGGTGGCTCAGTGTTAAAGGATCTACCTGCCCGTGCAGGAGATGCCTGATTGATCAATGGGCTGGGAAGATCCCCTGGAGAAAGAAATGGCGACTTACTCCAGTATTCTTGCCTGGGAAATCCCATGGATAGAGAAGCCTGGCAGACTACTGTCCATACAGTCGCAAAAGAGTTGGAAACGACTTGGTGACTCAAAAACAATAATGCAGAACTCAACAAATCAGAAGGTTAATACCAATAGGACTTGGGTAACATCATCTGTCTCACACTACTCAGTAGAGTAATATTTCCTATTTTTGCCCATTTTCAACCTTATTATTCTCATTGCTGCTATAAGATACCAGACCCAGGTGCTTGCCGGAGTGCAAAAACTCTGTGTCTCAATCAGCAGGCTCTGCAGCCTCAAAGGAGACTCAAGACCAGAAGACTCTTCTCATCTCCACCACCCTATCCCAGGTCCCTACGCCCCTGTCAACCCCCCATTGTCTTATTTCTCTCTCCTTAGGCAGCAGAGAGCTCCGCCTAGTGGACGGAGGCGGTCCCTGCACCGGGAGAGTGGAGATCCTTGACCAGGGCTCCTGGGGCACCATCTGTGATGACGGCTGGGACCTGGAAGATGCCCGCGTGGTGTGCAGGCAGCTGGGCTGTGGAGAAGCCCTCAATGCCTTGCAATTTGCTGAATTAGGTCAGGGATCAGGGCCCATCTGGCTGGATGAACTGAACTGCGGAGGAAAGGAGTCCCACGTGTGGAGGTGCCCTTCCCAGGGCTGGGGGCGGCACGACTGTGGGCATAAAGAGGATGCTGGGGTCGTCTGCTCAGGTACGGTCAGTGCATTGCCCATGGGCTGAGAAGGTAGAAAGTTCCAAGGAAGTTGGTGTCTGATCACCTGGCGATAGAAGATGACTGAGTTAGATAGGTCTAAGACATCTACCCATCCTCCCTGAAGGCACATTTATCTCTGAGTGATGGGCTTCACTACTTTCCTCTTGTCTGTCTCTGATATTTCTTCTCCAGTGATCTTACCTGACAGAGTTTACTCTATTATTTCCAATTATAATTGATCCTCATAATTTTTTATATAATTTTTGGAAGAGTGAAATACTTGCAAATCACCACTCACAGACCCCTTTGCACAGTGAACCCATAGGAGGGAGGGACAAGAATGAGGGTGCACCTCCCTGGGTGGAGTTGTTTTGGTAGTTACCCCATGACACGCTATTTTGCACTAGGTCAGTAGGAGTGGAGGCACAGGGGATATCATTAAACAAGTCAGAAAGCAATTTATGGATTTATGCCAAGTTTCAAGTCTCCTTTACAAATTTAAATGTAAATATTCATAGCCATTTGGCTGGTAGGACCAGAGAACTGTCCTGAGTTCTGGTGAAATGAATTTCTCTGGTGAAATGCTCTGAGTCATAGCTTCTCCTTCCATTGTTATTAGAAAAGATTCTTTATCCATGTTTTCTTTTAAAACATCTGCCTAAACCAAACTTTGAAAGAACACTTAGCCATGTACTGACACATCAAAGGTGAAGGTAATGAAATATTGATTCTGTGTTTTATAGTAAGAGATTATATAGTTTACACCTAATGATTTCAGTGATATAAGAGAATTGCACTTGGGAGTTTATTTGACAGGAATAGAAGTAAGGGGACAAGCTGGAAGAGAATTATCATAGCTTGGAGGGATGGAAGGGCAATGGGAGCTGACAAAGGCACCTGTGAAGTACTCTGAGCAGCACTGAGGGTCCAGGTGTGGTGTGGAGGATGCTACGTGTGCCTAAGGACACAGGATGTCTGTACAGCAAGAGACCAGACAAGGATAAATCTGACCACAGTTTCATTTTGCCTTTGTTTCAGTTGATTCATACAAATAAATGGCCCTCTGAAAGGGCAGTTTCCCTTTCTTTGATTATCCAAGTCTCTCATAAACATTTTGGAGGGCTTTAAACTGTCTACTTGTTTTTCTCCTGCACTTCTAAAAAGATAAGGGCATTGTTTTATTGTGATTTACTTCCCAACATCGGTCAAAATTCATGAATATAACAGACTCTAAAAAGGTGCTTGTATTTGTAATAAACCATATGAAAATAGATTCTCAATATTGCCTTCAAATAACATCCTCCTACTTAAATATCAGACCTCTGGAAAGAATTCAGATATGACTCCCTTGTAGCCTCTCCTCTCTCTCCGTTTCATTTCCCAATCAGAGAGTCTATTACTGGGCCTCTATGGACCCATTCTCCTTGGCCTTTGCTGCACCTTGATGGAAAGATCACACTGATCCCCTCTGGCTTTCAGAGGGGAATGGGCAGCCCAAGGGTCCAGGGCAGATCCGGTCTTCCAGGAAGATACTTGATCTTTGTGGATTTCTGAGAGGCCACATCCCTCACCCAACAAGGATATTTCCTACACCTCAGGCCACACAGTGCTCTGTTCCATTCAAACAAGTAGGAGTTCAGAATGATGAGTGAAGAGCCAGAGGGTCCAGGGTTAGTTGAGGCTAAAGGTCAGAGGGCTGAGAGTTGGTCTGGAGGCAGATGCATCACAGCTACAGGGAGAAGAGAGGAGGCCACCTTGGTCAGAGGGAGAGAAATAAGGATGTGATCTACATGAACAATGTTGAAAATCCACCTGGTCCCTCATGCTCTCATGGTTCCCTGGATAAAATCCAGCCCCAAAGCTATAACAGTGAGATAGCCTTTGGGACAAAGGGCCCTAAGCAGAAGCTGAGGTACAGAAAATCAGGGCTCTCCCAGGCTCAGGCATAGGTGCAGAGAGAATCCTTTCCTGACAACCTGGCCCCTGAGGTCCCTCCTATGGCTCAGGTTGATGTCTCTTTTGCAAATGGACTAAGTCTGGAAAATGAGGGCCAAAAAGTGTTTCAGCACTATTTATTGAGCAGTCTATCTTCTCTAGTGATATAAAGTATCACCTTCTTCAAATACTAAATTTCTGTGCGTGTGTGTCTTTGTGTCTGTTAGATATTTATATTCTGCCCCATTCTCTCTATTGTTATATAAGAACATGGTTGGTTTTATTATTTTTAATAACTTAGCCCCTCACATCATCCTTCTAGTTCATAAATTTTCTTGCAATGTTCACACACTTACTTTTCCATTTGAAATCAAATATAAAGTAAAAAAGAAATAATAATAATTTGTCTTGGGAGACTATCCTGATGTGTATGACTTTGTTCTGAATATATTTGAGTGTCTAACATGTGTCAGGCTATCTACAATAACATGTAAGCAATATTTGTTCTTTCTAAATTCATAATGTGGTGGGATCAATACAGAAACTAACAAGGTGTTGAGTAAAAATTATTTAATTAGAAAGAGTAGACTGTGACTGAACTCCCCATCAGACCAGTTTGATCTCTTTCAGTTTTGTACTCCATCCACTCCCAGTTTAACCTACCACACACCCCACCCACACTCCACTCCTACAGATGTTCTTCCCTTTCAGAGTCTCCTTTCCATCCATTTGTAGCTTTTAAGATTGTTCTCTTGTCTGCAGTGGGTAAAATGGGAAAGGGTAGCAGGGTTAGGTGGCCAGATGGGAGGAGCACAGTGGATAAAATCTGTCAAAAACTTGGACAAATATTTTCCTCAAGTCTGTCTATCTTTCATCCATATTGAGGTTTTTGCATTTGGAAATCTCTAAATTACAAATGGCTTGTTTGCTCTCTGCTCTCTTTCTCTCCCTCTCCTTTTTTTTACTGCATGCTAGCCATTTCTCAAGAATCCAAATAAGAAAGGAAAACACAGCATATATGTAGGATTAAAACACATTAAATTATCATCATCTCTTAGTATTTGCTAAGATTCCCATGTCTTAGATCCCCATGTCTAGTAGAAAGTAATAAAACTCAGCTGATTTGCATATTCCCACTGAAAACTCATTCTCTCCCTTGATAAATCCTAGTCTTTCAAGAAAGATGGCTAGGACCAGCCCGTCCCTCTTCTATAACTCTCTGAACTTTCTTAATATTCAGACTCATCTATGGACAACTTTTCACAATCAAGTCACCTAAGAAATTCTGGGAATCTTTCACCATCAAGAATTATGAGAAATATATGTGAAATCATAATAGACTTGTTATAATATACAAAAATCATAATAGACTTGTAGACTTGGTATGATGTCTAGCTTTCCTCCCGTGAGCCGTAAGTCTGTCTACAGTCTAGCCTGAATTAACAGATATCCCGCTATGAGGTTCCCTGTCTTCAGTGACTTGATTATTGGCTCCTGAGAGAAAACTGGCCAGAATTCTAGCTCCAGAAATCTCAGATGGCTTTCTAACCTTGTCTGGCTCTTAGTCCTCTAAACTACTGAATCCCATAAACCTACTTCACTCTGGGTTAGTTCAGCTCTGTGCTCCAGTCTGATGCCTGCTGCAGTGCAGTTTCCTTGGGTCTTGTTGTTTCCAGGCCCCTAGATGAGGAATTCTCATCCTAATCAACCTCAAAATATACATTCTTACTGACTGCAAATTTTTCTGGCTTTCTTTTCATAAACTTGCTCATGAAAATACTAATACAATTCTGACACTAACTGTCAAATTCTCTCTTCATGCCCCACTCCCAGAGATGAAACGCTTTCACATCCTTGCCTATGATGTGCTGTTTCCAATGCCAAGCAAGGACTATGAACACTCACAGGGTTTGTTGCTGCTGTTGATTGTTATCCTTAGGATTTGTGCGTCTGGCTGGAGGAGAAGGACTCTGCTCAGGTCGAGTAGAAGTGCATTCTGGAGAAGACTGGACCCCAGTGTCTGATGGAAACTTCACACTTCCCACTGCCCAGGTCATCTGTGCAGAGCTGGGATGTGGCAAGGCTGTGTCTGTCCTGGGACACATGCCTTTCAAGGAGTCTGATGGCCGGGTCTGGGCTGAAGAGTTCAGGTGTGAGGGGGAGGAGCCTAAGCTTTGGTCCTGCCCCAGAGTGCCCTGTCCAGGGGGCACGTGTCACCACAGTGGAGTTGCTCAGGTTGTCTGTTCAGGTGAGATGTAGGTTGGGACTTAACCTCCTTGCACACTCTGTTCAGGTTTTTTAAAAAATGAGACTTTGCTGACATTCTGTCTTCTTCTACCAGTGTATGCAGAAGCTCGGCTCGTGACAAATGGCTCCTCTTGGTGTGAGGGGCAGGTGGAGATGAACATTTCTGGACGATGGATAGCGCTCTGTGCCTCCCACTGGAGTCTGGCCAACGCCAATGTTGTCTGTCGTCAGCTTGGCTGTGGAGTTGCCATCTCCACCCCTAGAGGACCACGCTTTGTAGAAGGAGGAGATCAGATCTCAACAGTCCGATTTCACTGCTCAGGGGCTGAGTCCTTCTTATGGATGTGCCCTGTGACTGCCCTGGGTGGCCTTGACTGTTCCCATGGTAACACGGCCTATGCAATCTGCTCAGGTAAAAGAGGAGGGGAAAGGCTGCTGGTACTCGTGGAGTGAAATGTTCCCAAGAGCAGAAAGTGAGGGAAACCTGGCTTCAAAAATCAGATATTTCATGGTGAAATATACTTCTTCTCATTGTTCATTCATTTTTCAGGTCAGGGCAAGAAGTGTGAAGGGGAATAATATATTTTTAAGCAGCATTATTATTTACAAATAATCATAGAAAACAATGTACCAGCAATAAGTGTAGACCTCAGTCATGATCCCCAGCCCAGATAAGCCAAGAGAACATTCCCGGCACTACAGAGTCACTGTTGCCTCCCAGTAACTCTGTCCTGTGTCCTCTCCAGTGAAAACAGTTTAACTTTTACTACCATAGAATATTCACTGGAAGGACTGATGCTGAAGCTGAAGTTCCAGTATTTTGGTCATCTGATGTGAACAGATGACTCGTTGGGAAAGTCTCTGAAGCTGGGAAAGATTGAGGGCAGAAGGAGAAGAGGGTGTCAGAGGATGAGATGACTGGATGTCATTACTGATGCAATGAACATGAACTTGGACAAACTCCAGGAGATGGTGAGGGACAGGGAGGCCTGGCATGCTGCAGTCCATGGGGTCGCAAAGGTTGGGCATGACTGGGCAGTTGGACAACAACAATAACAACAACCATAGGATATTTTAGTGATTTTTGAACTTTATATAAAATCATGCAGTATGTTTTCTTGTGTGTCTGACTTCTTTGACTCAACATTATGTTTGGGATTCACTCATGATGTTGTTTATAGCAGCTGATTATTCATTTTTATTACTGTAGAGTAGTTCTTTGAATGATCACATGACAATATACTGATCCATTTGACTGATGGTAGAGATTTGAATTGTTTCCTGTCCTTGACTATTACAAATATGATGCCACAACTTACCATGACAATGACTTTGGGTGAAAATCTATGCTATTTATTTAATCCTTGGTCTTTTATTTTCATTTTCTTAATGGTACTGTGTCCTTAGATGAGCGAAGTTCTTAATCTTAAGGAAATATAACTTACTAGTTTTTCCCGGTATATTTAGTACTTCTTATATCCTTTTGAAAAGAACTTTGCTTACTCCAAGACCATAAAAACATTCTTCAATAGTGTCTTATAGAAGTTTACTTTTCTCTTGAATATAATTGTATATTCCTTCTGAGATTGATACCTATGTAAGATAAGGGTCACATTTCATACTGACATCTAATTGACTCAGAATCTTTTTCTGAAAAGATTTTTGTCTCCACTGTGTGCCACCTTTGCCATAAGGAGAAGGGCATGTGTGTCTAAGCCTTTTTTTAGACTCTCTGTTCTATTCCATTGTATCATTTGTCTATCCTTGCACAAACACTATATTTTCTTAATTATTGTAATTTTATAGTAAGTTTGGGTAATTTTAATTCACAAGAGTTCAGTTCAATTCAGTTCAGTCACTCAATCATGTCCGACTCTTTGTGACCCCATGAATCACAGCACACCAGGCCTCCCTGTCCATCACCAACTCCCGGAGTTTACTCAAACTTATGTCCATCGAGTTGGTGATGCAATCCAGCCATCTCATCCTCTGTCATCCCCTTCTCCTTCTGCCCCCAATACCTCCCAGCATCAGAGTCTTTTCCAATGAGTTAACTCTTCACATGAGGTGGCCAAAGTACTGGAGTTTCAGCTTTAGCATCATTCCAAAGAATACCCAGGACTGATCTCCTTTAGGATGGACTGGTTGAATCTCCTTGCAGTCCAAGGGACTCTCAAGAGTCTTCTCCAACATCACAGTTCAAAGCATCAGTTCTTTGGCACTCAGCTTTCTTCACAGTCCAACTCTCACATCCATACATGACTACTGGAAAAACCATAGTCTTGACTAGACGGACCTTTGTTGGCAAAGTAATGTCTCCACTTTTGAATATGCTACCTAGGTTGGTCATAACTTTCCTTCCAAGGAGTAAGCGTCTTCTGATTTCATGGCTACAGTCACCATCTGCAGTGATTTTGGAGCCCCCCAAAATAAAGTCTGACACCATTTCCACTGTTTCCCCATCTATTTGCCATGAAGTGATGGACCAGATGCCATGATCTTAGTTTTCTGAATGTTGAGCTTCAAGCCAACTTTTTCACTCTCCTTTTTCACCTTCATCAAGAGGCTTTTTAGTTCCTCTTCACCTTCTGCCATAACGGTGGTGTCATTTGCATATCTGAGGTTATTGATATTTCTCCCGACAATCTTAATTCCAGCTTATGCTTCTTCCAGCCCAGCGTTTCTCATGATGTACTCTGCATATAAGTTAAATAAGAGTTACTTTATATTAACTAACTATGTTGTTTTTCTTGCCAACTGTGTTGGTCATTCTTGGCCTTTTATGTTTTAAAAGAATTTTTGAAATTAGTTTGTTATTTTTCACCAAAAGAAACTTCATAAATGTATTTTGATTGAGATTATATTTAATCTACCAGAAATTTGAGGATGATTGACTTTGAGACGTTTGAGTCTCCCAATTCACTGACATGACATATCCCTCCTTTCAGTTAGGTCTATCAGAGGTTTTGCCCATTTTTTACTAGATTTTCTCCTAGGTGTTTCACTTTTTTGAAATTATTTATATTTCTTTTAGTGAAAGTATCCTAGGAATTAATTCTTTCTGACTTATTTTCACCTTTTAATTTTTTTTATTTTGACCTAATTTGAGACCTGAAAGTTGCAAAAATAATATAAAAATTCCAAATGACATTTACCTGGATCTCCCAATATTAGTATTTTGCTGTAATCTTCCTCTCTTTCTCTCTCTGTCTCCCTCCTGCCCCATTTCTCCATAAATATGTAAAGTCTTTCTGAATTAGGTTGCAGTCATGATGTCCTTTTATCCCTAGAATAATTCAAGAAATTTCCTTATTAACCAAAGTGCAGTCAAGTCCTCAGCTGACTTCAACCCCAGATGACATCTAAATGCAACTACATGAAAAATCCCAAGACACAACTGCCAAGTTGAGTCTTTCTCAAATAACTGACCCAGGAAGGCTTAAGAAAATGAAGAGTGTGGGTACACACACACACACACACACACACACACACACACATATCTATTGCTTCAGAGGCTGTTTTTATAATTTGTTATACAGCAGTGTAATTGGGACACTTACTATGTGGCCTGCCTTTCTAAATAGAGGTCTATTTGTCCTATGACCTTCCACTTTATTGATTCTCCCTTATGCTGAGCTAATGTGCTGATATACTAATTCTGTAGTTCTTAA
Organism: Bos javanicus; assembly: GCF_032452875.1. Taxonomy (NCBI): domain Eukaryota; kingdom Metazoa; phylum Chordata; class Mammalia; order Artiodactyla; family Bovidae; genus Bos; species Bos javanicus. The sequence continues at coordinate 102,790,058 of NC_083872.1, read as the reverse complement.
TTTCAACTAGTAAGTTTTTCAGCTCTAGAATTTTTATTTGTTTTTGTTATCATTATTTGTTTTTTTCCATCAGGGTGCACATTTTGTCAGTTAATTCCATGAGCACCTTAATCAAGGCTCTTTAAATTCTCTGTCAAGTAACTCTAGTAGCTGAATATCCTGGGGAATTGTTTCTAATGTCTACATTTCCTCTTGGTTTCTCATGAGATCTATTTTCAATAAATATTTTTAAAAATACAGACATTGTAGATGACAAATTGTAGAAATACTTCAGAAAGTGTTTTATTTTGCTTCTTCTATTTAGGGATAGATTTAGGGACAGATAGATTTAGGGCTTCCCTGGTGGCTCAGAGGTTAAAGCGTCTGCCTGCAATGTGGGAGACCTGGGTTTGATCCCTGGGTCTGGAAGATCCCCTGGAGAAGGAAATGGCAACCCACTCCAGTATTCTCGCCTGGAGAATTCCATGGACAGAGGAGCCTGGTAGGCTGCAGTCCACGGTGTCGCAAAGAGTAGGACACGACTGAGTGACTTCACTTTCACTTTAGGGACAGAACTTATTTAACTCATTCTTAGTGCTTGAGACAAAAATTGTGGCACTGTGAGAAGCAGAACTCTTCATAGCAGAGGCAAACACCAAAGTTATGAAAAATTTATGGCTATGTTAACCTGGGTTTCCCCAAAGGCTCAGTGGTAAAGAATCCGCTGGCCAATGCAGGAAATACAGGAGATGACATTTCGATTCCTGGTTGGGGAAGATCCCCTGGAGGAGGAAACGTCAACCCATCCCAGTATTCTTGCCTCAAGAATTCCATGGACGGAGGAAGCTGGTGTACTACAGTCCATAGTGTCAAAAAGAGTTGGAAACTACTGAGCAACTAAACAACTGCAAAAACTGCTATGTTACAGTTTTCTTCTCAGACCCCACTGCTTGTCATTATTTAGTTTAATTCAGTTTCCTGTTTTTCAATCACCAACACCTTGATCATTGCTGTTTCTTCAGGAAACCAGACCCAGGCGCTGCCCCAGTGCAATGACTCCCTGTCAGAACCAGCAGGCTCTGCAGCCTCAGAGGAGAGCGCCCTCTACTGCTCAGGTGAGGGTCCCACAGAACAGAAGACCCTTTACAACCCTGTCACCGTCCCATTGTCCCATTTCTCTCTCCTCAGACAGCAGACAGCTCCGCCTGGTGGAAGGGGGCAGTCACTGCGCCGGGAGAGTGGAAATCTTTGACCAGGGCTCCTGGGGCACCATCTGTGATGACGGCTGGGACCTGGACGATGCCCACGTGGTGTGCAGGCAGCTGGGCTGTGGAGAAGCCCTCAATGCCACGGGGTCTGCTCACTTTGGGGCGGGATCAGGGCCCATCTGGCTGGACGACCTGAACTGCACAGGAAATGAGTCCCACGTGTGGAGGTGCCCTTCCAGAGGCTGGGGGCGGCATGACTGCAGACACAAGGAGGATGCGGGGGTCATCTGCTCAGGTGCGCGCTGCACACTGTCCACAGTTTGGGACAGGGGTGGGGCCCTGGAGGACAGGGGTCTGAGCCCTGAGGGAGAGATGCTGAAAGGACCAGAGTAGGAGGCTTCCTCCCATGGAGCCTGTCTTTCCAGCAGACGTGAAGATGAGGTGCTTTCACTTCCTCCTGCATCAGCTGAGATTCTGGTCCTTTCTTCTCACCAGTGTTTCCTGGCAGAGCCATTTCTTACAGTTAACACTTGAAAGCAGGGCTCATTCTGCAGTTACCTGTGGTAGTAACATCTTGAAATCCTGGGATACCCAAGTTGCCCTAGTGGTAAAGAACCTGCCTGCCAATGCAGGGCATGTAAGAGATGTGGGTTAAGTCCCTGGGTTAGGAAGATCCCCTGGAGGAGGGGATAACAACCCATTCCATTATTCTTGCCTGAGAATCCCATGGACAGAGGAGCCTGGCATAGTGAAAGCTCAGATTTTTCCTCTATAGTTCTGTTTGCTAGGAGTCTGAAGAGAGTCTCTGTGGGCCAAATCCCAGTGTCCACAGGGCTGGTTCTTCCTGGAGTCTCTGGGGAGGACTCCTTTCCCAGCCTTTTGTGGTTCCTGTGTGGCCTCATTTCTGAGCTCAGAGCCCTCTTTATTCTTCTTCTTCAACAACAGTGCCTCTTCCAACGGTTCTCCCTCACTCACATTTCCCTCGACTGGAACTGGGAAAAATGATGCATTTCTCAGTGTAGTGAGTTTAAAGATGTGTTAGGCTGAGCTCACATAGTTAATCCTCAATATTTGAGCTTTATCTCTCCATCCCAAGGTCCTTATTAATCACATCTGTAAAGTCCCTTTTGAAATGTAAGGTAACATATCACAGGTTCTGGGATTAGGCTATGGACATCTCTGGGGGTCCGTTATTCTGTTGACCACCTCACTGTCCACATCACTTTCCATTCTTTTAGAAGTTTTGTCAGGAAGCAGGAATCAGCTCCTGTCACTGCAGGTGCCCAAGTTCGTCTTGCTCTCTGTTCATATCTACATTGTTGTGGTAGAAATAGGTATATAGACATTAATGGACAAAGTCAGGTGAAAGGGAGGTAAAAGTCAGTCTTGTCACCCAGTGGGCATCTCCTCCGCTGGGTCAGGGGTGTATGGTCACAACTTCTGGGGGAGAGGAAAACCCAGAGCACTGAGTGGAGTGCTCACTGTGTCCTGTCTCCTCCCTTTCAATCTTAGAGTTCCTGGCCCTCAGGATGGTGAGCGAGGACCAGCAGTGTGCTGGGTGGCTGGAAGTTTTCTACAATGGGACTTGGGGCAGTGTCTGCCGCAGCCCCATGGAAGACATCACCGTGTCCATCATCTGCAGACAGCTCGGCTGTGGGGACAGTGGAAGTCTCAACTCTTCTGTTGCTCTTAGGGAAGGTTCAAGACCCCACTGGGTAGATGGAATCCAGTGTCGGAAAACTGATACCTCTCTCTGGCAGTGTCCTTCTGACTCTTGGAATTACAACTCATGCTCTCCAAAGGAGGAAGCCTATATCTCGTGTGCAGGTGACTTACTGTCTGTTTCTGTGTCACTCCCAACCATGTAGGATGTCGTTAGTATGATTTCATATTTTCAGATTTAATTGATGGGTTTTGGTTGAGTCTACAAAATGTAGGTGTATGTTTGTATTTGTCTCTGTGTCTGTTTGTTTGCTGTTGTTCTGGTAAACAACTAATTAGATACAGTAATTTCAGCTGCTGATAACATGCACTGACCCTCTCAGCCAAGTAGATGGTGAAGCTTCTGTGGTCTCTCGTCATCTGACTGTGACCAAAAACCTTAGTTACTCATGTTTGGGAACAAGACCTCCCCCAGCTGTCCCTGAACTATAGCTTCCCATTGTTGCCTCTGCAGGAAGAAGACCCAAGAGCTGTCCGACTGCTGCCCCCTGCACAGGTATGTCAGCCCCACCCTGTGACTTCCAGGGGCTCGCTCCCACCAAGACAGTCACAGGAGGGGCTGCTGCCTTTTCAGACAGGGAGAAGCTCCAACTCAGGGGAGGAGACAGTGAGTGCTCAGGGCGGGTGGAGGTCTGGCACAGCGGCTCCTGGGGCACTGTGTGCGATGACTCCTGGAGCCTGGCAGAGGCCGAGGTGGTGTGTCAGCAGCTGGGCTGTGGCCCAGCCCTGGAAGCCATGCAGGGCGCAGAGTTTGGCCCTGGAAATGGGAGCATCTGGCTGGACGAGGTGCGGTGTGGAGGCCGGGAGTCCTCCCTATGGGACTGTGCTGCAGAGCCCTGGGGGCAGAGCGACTGCAAGCATGAGGAGGATGCTGGTGTGAGGTGCTCTGGTGAGTGAGGGGCTTGGGGTCCACTCTGGGTGAGCCGGGGCAGCATGGGGGCAGTGGGCTGGACCGGGGGTGGTGGGGAGTTTATGTTCAGAGAGTGTCCTGGTGATGGGGCTCTGATGTAGGAGAGGGGAGCTGGGAGTACTGGACACTGATGTTGTGGAGACTGAGGGGTGTTTTCAGGCTCAGGAGGGAAAAATGGGCTGCCCTGCATTCTGGCCAATCACCCTGCTCCAATCTGCTGTTTTTCTTTCCAGGTGCAAGGACAACATTGGCCCCAAGTACTGCAGGTATTGTGGTCCATCCATGGGCAGGGGAGAATACTCAAATACTGGGGACCTGTTCTGTGGGCTCTCTGACAGCTCAGGAGAGGAAAGAGCCTGAGGAGCCCTGGCTGGTGGGGGAAAACCAAGGCATTATGTTTTGGAAATCCCCTGCCTTGGTTCCCAAGGTCAGAAGGTTCTCATGCCAGGGGTCCAAGTGAGTCTGGTTCCCATGGTGCAGATTCTAAGGATCTCCCACCTGCCCCTGAGTGTTGCTCCTCATCAGTGAGGTGCAGGTCCCAGGACTGTTTGACACTCTGTCTCCTGAAGCCCAAGGAGAGGGGATGAGCCAGGTCCTCAGAGGCTGTCTTGGCAGGCCATCTCCCTGACAATCCCTGGCTCTGCCTTGGCTGGAGTGGAGTTGACTCATCTCAGGACAAGACCTGGAGGACCCCAGTCACTGTCAGTGTACTTGTGTCTGAGGCTGGGACACCATTGTCCGGAGCTCCTTGGAAATGCTGGCACAGGGAGTTTCTCTCTGCCCAGGACCTTCTCCACACTCACTTGCCTTGTTCTCCTAGGGACCAGAACAACCTCAAATCCTCTCCCTGGCATCTTCTCCCTGCCTGGGGTCCTCTGCCTCATCCTGGGGTCCCTTCTCTTCCTGGTCCTCATCATCCTGGTGACTCAGCTGCTCAGATGGAGAGCAGAGCGCAGAGGTGGGCTGCAGGGGGAACTGGGGACCAGGGAGAGTGTGTGGAGGCAGGAGATGGGGCAGGTGTGAGGAGGGAAACCTGGGCCAGGTCTCTGTTCTGAGTTGCAGAACTCTATGTGCTCTGTGCTGAGCTCTAAGGGCTGAGTATACAGAAGGTTTTAGGACTGGGGTGTGAACTCTCATAAGTCATGGCCACTCCTTTGAGATCAGACAGATTCGGGGCTGAGCTGTGGATTCAGGTCAGACAGGGGAGAAGGTGCTGACACGGTGCACGGGGTGGGAGGTTAAGCCGAGGCCTTGGCAAGCCCCATGTGAGCACTGGGGAGATGAAGGTGGGCTGGCTGGATCGGGGTGTCTGTGGCGGCTTCTCTAACCTGCTGGGGGATCTCTCAGCCTTATCCAGCTATGAAGATGCTCTTGCTGAAGCTGTGTATGAGGAGCTCGATTACCTTGTGACTCAGAAGGAGGGTCTTCTGGGAAGCCCAGGTGGGTGTCTCTGCCTGCTGTCCTGGGACCTTTGGTTGTCACCACTCACTGATTGTGTGGGTCTTCTCAATGTCTTCAGACCCAACGTGTGCCCCACAATCACAGAGGCAGCTCCTACAAAGTGGTAGGATGGCCTCTCAGAGCCCTGAGAGCCCCCAGGCTACACTGCAGGAGCCAGGTCTGTCCCTTCCCAGCCTTAATACAGGTCCCGTGAGTGTGGGGAGGGTCATTCTGTGTGTTGTGATGTTTGTCTCCACTTTAGGCTTCCTGTCAGATGGTGAGGACAATGACTCCAGGTCCGCTCCAGGTAATAGAGATGGACCCACCTCAGCTGGGCTTTGGGAAGGAGAGTTTCCCTCATAGAGACAAGATGTAAGGGGAACAGTCTTCCTTTGATGGACCAGAGGCATCCCTTTTGTCCAGACAGGGTCCATCCTTCCCCTTCTCTGGCTGTTCTGTGATGTCTCACATTGGGGCTGGGCTCTCTGTGTCCAGAATCACAACAGGCACACAATGTTTTTAAAAAATAACATCTGGAAAGCACAATTTGACAAAATACTTTAGTAATGCTCAATGGTATAAGAGTTCCTTTGAGAAAGATGTGTAAAATCATGTTTTGGCTTATGGACACTTCAAACTGAAACATGGTCTTAGAGAAAAAAGTCTTTTTAAACAAGGTGCCTCTATTAATGGCTCAGAAACTCTGGGTCAGAAGGGATCTTAGGTATTTCCCAGACCCACCCACTTACTGTGGTTTCATCTGACCCCCGCTCTGCCTCAGAAGCCCCAGATCAGAGGACCGATGCCCCTGGTGAGGATTATGATGATGCTGAAGAGGTACCAGTGCCCGGGACTCCTCCTGCCTCTCAGGGGAGTGAGGCAGAAGTGCCCCCAGAGAAGGAATATCAGATGAGGTCCTCTCAGACACGTGAGTGGTGTTAGCTGATTTCTTGCAATCTTTTCTTTCTGTCCTGGAAAGGGTTTATTTGAGCTCCTCAAGGCCCAGCCTCTCTAGAGTTTCAAATTTAGGTAATCACATGCATTTGATGACTCAGATGGTAAAGAATCTGCCTGGCGTGCAGGGGACCTGGGTTTGATCACTGGATGAGAAGATCTCCTGGAGAAGGGAATGGCCACCCACTCCAGTATTCTTGCCTGGAGAATCCCATGGACAGAGGAGCCTGGTGGGCTGTAGTCCATAGGGTCACAAAGAGTTGGACACGACTGAGTGTCACTTCACTTCTCAACCATATGCTGTCTTTAATGCTGTCATACTCCTTGGCAGTGAGGAATTACTCTACTTTTGGCACTTATGTATCTATACTGCAACATCAATTTTCACTTTATATGTAATATGCTTGCATTAGAATTTATGGATTAGGGCATTTCCTGACAATCCAGTGGTTAGGACTCTGAGCTTTCACTGCTAGGAACTGAGTTCAAATGCTGGCCAAGCAACTAAGATCCCACAAGCATTGTTCAGTGACCAAAAGAAGAAGAAAACTTACATATTAATTGAGCATATTTACAAAATCCAAAAATAGAAAAAATATTTGATAACACCTCTGTGCTGTCTTATACATGAAAGGTAGCTAGAGATTTTTTTAAAATGTACTGCAGTATTGAATTTGTGAGTCATTCTGATAATTTAAGATGAGCTCTGTTTATATGTCAGCACTAACATGTACAAATCTATGATACATAGTCAGTCAGTTCAGTTGCTCGGTCGTGTCGGACTCTTTGCAACCCCATGGACTGCAGCATGCCAGGCCTCCCCGTCCATCACCAACTCCCAGAGTTTACTCAAACGCATGTCCATTGAGTCAGTGATGCCATCCAATCATCTCATCCTCTGTTGTCCCCTTTTCCTCCTGCCTTCAGTCTTTCCCAGCATCAGGGTCTTTCCCAAAGAGTCAGCTTTTCACATCAGGTGGCCAAAGTATTGGAGTTTCAGCTTCAGCATCAGTCCTTCCAATGAATATTCAGAACTGATTTCCTTCAGGATGGACTGGTTGAATCTCCTTGCAATCCAAGGGACTCTCAAGGGTCTTCTCCAACACCACAATTCAAAAGCATCAATGGTACACGGTGGCCTTAACATAAAGCCAATTAGGTGGTTCATGGACTCAGTTTGAGGTCAGCTAAAGTTGACTGTGTGGATCACAATAAACTGTGAAAATTCTGAAAGAGATGGGAATACCAGACCACCTGACGTGCCTCTTGAGAAATCTGTATGCAGGTCAGGGAGCAACATTTAGAACTGGACATGGAACAACAGTTTCAAATAGGAAAAGGAGTACATCAAGGCTGTATATTATCACTCTGCTTACTTAACTTATATGCAGAGTACATCATGAGAAACGCTGGGCTGGAAGAAGCACAAGCTGGAATCAAGATTGTCGGGAGAAATATCAATAACCTCAGATATGCAGATGACACCACCCTTATGGCAGAAAGTGAAGAGGAACTAAAAAGCCTCTGGATGAAGGTGAAAGAAGAGAGTGAAAAAGTTGGCTTAAAATTCAACATTCAGAAAACAAAAATCATGGCATCTGGTGCCATCACTTCATGGGAAATAGATGGGGAAACAGTGGAAACAGTGTCAGACTTTATTTTTGGGGCTCCAAAATCACTGCAGATGGTGACTGCAGCCATGAAATTAAAAGACGCTTACTCCTTGGAAGGAAAGTTATGACCAACCTAGATAGCATATTCAAAAGCAGAGACATTACTTTGCCAACAAAGGTTCATCTAGTCAAGGCTATGGTTTTTCCAGTAGTCATGTATGGATGTGAGAGTTGGACTGTGAAGAAAGCTGAGCACTGAAGAATTGATGCTTTTGAACTGTGATGTTGGAGAAGACTCTTGAGAGTCCCTTGGACTGCAAGGACATCCAACCAGTCCATTCTAAAGGAGATCACTCCTGGGTGTTCTTTGGAAGGACCGATGCTAAAGCTGAAACTCCAATACTTTGGCCACCTCATGTGAAGAGTTGACTCATTGGAAAAGACTCTGATGCTGAGACGGATTGGGGGCAGGAGGAGAAGGGGATGACAGGATGAGATGGCTGGATGGCATCACCGACTCGATGGACATGAGTTTGAGTAAACTCCAGGAATTGATGATGGACAGGGAGGCCTGGTGTGCTGCAATTCATGGGGTCCCAAAGAGTCGGACATGACTGAGTGACTGAATTGAACTGAAAGTCTAATTTGCTCCAAATGGTTGAGTAGCTGAGAGAAGACACTCATTCTCTGGAAAAGAATATTTCTCCTTCTGAGGGCCCATGTGGTCCCTCTGGAGGGGCCTCTGTGGATGCACCTGTGATAGTATTTGTGGACATTTGGGAACAGGAGTCAAGTCAACTAAGAGCAGAGCTGATTTGTGAGTGAGGAACTCAGGTTTTCCTTTCTCCACTCTCTCTCTCTCTCTCATTGTGATTTCACATCTGTCTGTTGTGAGAGAAGAACATTTAAATTCATTGTTATGATTCTTACCATTCCTGGGCATCTCCTTGCTGATTGTGTAGTGTGGAGGCAGGTCTTCCTAGAGCTCCTGTGTGAGCACAGGTCTCCTGTGATGCAGGGTTTCCACATGAACTGAGGCTCCAGAGACTCTACATGGACTGGATCTGAGAGGATAGCCCGGGACCATCCTCACTGTAACTGATATGAAATAGCCTGAGTCTCCTGCCCACACCTGGGTCCCAGGGATGCTTTGTCATCACCACATGCTTAACTTGCTTCCACCACACTGTCTGGTCCCCTTGTCTCAGTTCTAATCATATTTCTCTTTCCTCTTTCAGGCTCTTCTCTAAATGTCTCTAGAGAAGAAGCTAATCCTGGGGAAGGAGAAGAGAGGCCCTGGCTGCTCCAGGGGGAGAAAGGGGACCCTGAGTACGATGATGTTGAACTCAGTGTCCAAGGAACATCCACAGTGACTTTCTGGTGATGTTGTATTAAATATGAGATGAAGCCTCAAGTATTCTAATTGCCTGTATTTCAATAGAGTAATGCTGACCTGTAATTGTATTACATGAAAATTGCTCAAAATGAAATATTCTGAATAAAGTAACTTTTTTGCTTTGCTGGTAATTTAGCAAGTTCCATGTCAGATGCTTTTAGATGATTGGCCCTCAAACACCATTTTCCTTAAAGGAAAAACACGAGTGCACTGTCCTGTTTTCTTGCAAACTTCAAAGGCTAATGAGATCATGACTTTGCCTGGGATCACAAATTCTCCAGGTCACTCTTACTTAGAAAAAGAGTCTAAACTTGGTCCACATTCACATCCTCCTTTCTAGCAAGATGAACTTCTCAACCAAAAACTATAGTCAGAACCTGAAAGTAGTGTTATTTTATTTGGTGGGAATGTTTAGGACTCCAGGCCCTGGAGACAGCATCTCAGTAACTCTGAGTAAACTGCTCCAAAAAGGCAGAAAGGCAAGTCAGGCTATACATGAGTTTGCAACAAAGGGAGCAGGCAGTCTAAAGATCAAAGATCCGGTACCAAGTTAAGGAATTTAGTATTCTATGTATGGGAAGATACAAGCCTCTGGACTCACTGAATTCAATTGTTTCATATGCAGCTCAGTTATCTGGGGCCAACCCTGTTTCCCTGTTCACCTTAAGGAGCGGCAGATGGCTGCTTCTTGCTTTCCCCCAGCTCCTCAGCAATCACCATGGGGGGTGGCAGCATCCGCTGGATGCTTTGGGAGCCCTCATTTACATTTGGAGGCCAGAAATCACTGATGGCTGTGACATTTCTTGTTTATTGATATGGCAGGAAATATTTTCATTTCACAAACTAGTGGAAAAAAACTAATCCTGTATCTTTCCTGAGATGTCACATCACCTGTTTTTAACCTGTTTTTGGGCACCAGAGTTGGGTGTCAGTTTCAAAGAGGGTAAAGTTACTTGGCTGGTGGGAGAGAATGGATACAACTTTCCTTATCCTGACTAAATTTTCACAGGCCAATTAAAAATGAAACTCTGCACAACTATCTCTTCCTTTTTCATCTCTCATTCCCTAGGTTACTTTATCTGTTTATTCCTCAAGCTGATACAGACTCCTCCTTGCTCTTCTCCCATGTCTAGTTGGTTATCAAATCCTTATCAATCCATTCTCTCCTCTCCATCACTTCCTACTATTTCTTCAGGACATTGCTATTTCTTGTCTCTCCATTTATCTCTCCTTGTAAGTGAATTATATCAGCTTGCATATCTCTTCAAGTTGATGGAGGGCATATTGGTGCTCACCCATACCCTGCATCCAGGTCAGACAAGAGGGCAAGAAAGACCTAAGTAGATGCGATCTAGAGGAAGGGATGTAGACAGAATGATCAGGAACCTTTGTCTACTTGTTTCAAAGATGTGGATGGAGGGGTCTAATATGACTAAACTCTTAAAGGAAGAATTTCAGACTAATGGGCTTCTCTGAAAACATATTGTTTCAAGATTGCTTTAATCTGACTACATGATCCTGCTGTGATTCTTGAGGGTAGAGAGAGCTGTCATGTAGGAGTCCCTAAGTCAAGATTACATTTACCCACCCACCCACCCCCCATGCCATTGTGGACATGTGGAGAAGCTGCTGATCTAACATAAAACCTGAGAGTGGTGGCCTGGATGTGAGCTGAACCCACCCAGTTACTTGGTTGATGCATGATCCAGAGCTCCGATCTATACTCATGCCTTCAGTCCTGGTAGTTCTAGGCTGTGTTTGGGGATGGGAAGATGCCCAGGACTTCTGCCAGTGAAGCTCACATGGCCATTCAGCATTGAGAAGAGATGAAATAAATGACATTTGATGAAAGAAATAAAGCATATCCAACAAGAAGTTCAGTGAACTCCAAGAAAACACAAATACACTATTAAACAAATTCAGGAAGAGAATATGTGAACAAAATAAGATTTTTTAAAGTATTTATTATAATTTTTGTCATTGTTTTTAATTTTTGGTTGCACTCAGTCTTTGTTGCTGCCACCGGCATTCTCTAGTTGTGGCAAGCAGGGCTACTCTTCCTTGTGGCTTCACTATGCAGTGGCTTCTCTTGTTGTGAAGCACAGGTTCTATACAAGCAGGTTTCAGTAGTTGCAGAATGCGAGCTCATATTTGTAGCTGAAGGGTCCAAGAACGTGGGTTCAGTATTTGTTGTGCACAGGCTGAGTTGCTCCACAGAATAAACTCAGATTTTTTTAACAGAGATAGAAATCATAAAAAAGAAAGCAAACAGGGAGTTTACTGATGGCTTAGTGGTTGGGATTCTATGCATTTACTACTGTGGCTGGATTCAATCCTGGTCAGGGAACTGATATCCTTCAAGCTGTGCAGTGAGGCAAAAGAAAAAAAGAACCAAACAGACACATGAACCAAACAGAAATTCTGTTGCTTAAGATTGCAGTAAATGAAATTCAGCAAAATGAAAAATGCTACAGAGAGCATCAGAAACAGCAGAGGACTCTGTAAGGCCGAAGACAAGACAATTGAATTACCCGGCCAGGGGACAAAGGACAAAAAAGAACAAAAAAGTGTGAAAGAACCTGTGTGAACATTCACAGAAACAACCTGCACATTACTGGAGTCCCAGAAGCAGAAGAGAGGGAGAAAGGGACAGAGACTGTACTTAAAGAAATAATAGCAGATAAGTTCCACATCTGATGAGATGTAAACATCCAAGTTCATGTAGCTAATAATAGGTCACCCCTCAGAGTTCATTCAAAATTATCATCTCCAATACATAGTGAGAGAATTTTAGAAGCATCAAGAGAAAAGCAAATGCTCACAAAAGAGAAATTCCTTTAAGAATATCAGTAGACTTTTCAGAAGAAACCTGTCAAGCCAGGAGAGAAAGGGATGATATATTCAAACTGATGAAAGTAAACCTGCCAGCCAAGAATACTTTTCTCAGGAAGGTTGTCTTTCAGAAATGAAGACGAGATAAAGATGTTCCCAAACAAACAACAGTTGAGGGAGCTCACCAACACAGGTTTGCCTTATAAGACTGCTGAGGGGAGTTTTTCAAGCTAAATGAAGGATGTTAATTATTATATGAAAGAAGTGAAAATATACAACACACTTGTAAACTTGTAAATATGTAATCCAATTCAGAATACTCTCACACTGTAATATGGTAGTGTGCTAACCAATTAACTCTAGTCAAATATTTTGTTATTGGATATAAAGAGAGGTAAATTCTGACATCAAATACAGAAAGTATAGGAGGGGATAAAAATGTAAAACTTTAGTATGTGATTGAAATTAATTTGTTATCAGATGAGTATTATATAGACTGTGTCTATGTACGTTTTTCTTGCTCAGTCATGTCCAACTTTTTCGACCTCATGGACTGTAGCCCACCAGGCTCCCCTGTCCATGAATTCTCTAGGCAAGAATACTGGAGTGGGTTTCCATTTCCTTCTCCAGGGGCTCTTCCAAACCCAGGGATCAAATCTGAGTCTCCTGCATTGCAAGCAGACTCTTCACCTTTTGAGCCACCAATTGTATCTATAAAATGTTTCATGTGAGCCTCATGCCAACAAAAATGTAAAAACCTATAGTAGATTCACAAAAAGTAAAGAGAAGAGAATCAAAGAGTGACATTATCCAAAATTATCAGTTCACAGTTCTAACTGTTGTGCAGAACAGTTGAGTTGTCCTGGTCTCTTAAAGCATCCTTCTAGATCAGCACAAGAGGACTTTCCTTACACAACATGAAATACTAATTGGGCTGTTTTTTTTTAAGCCAAAGAACTCTTTCTGCAGGTCATATCCTTCCTTATGTCAGACAGACAGCGCACCTATACTTTTTTAATTGCAAGTTTTCTTCCTGTGATATTCTTGTGTGGTTTTATTGAAAAACTGCCAAATGATAAATCATACAAATAGGCTTTCTCCTCTGTTGGTTCTGATCAAGACTTAATAAGAAACCACATGTTAGTACATTGTGGTTTGTCTTGTGTATCCTTAGAGATAGAGATTTGCACCATTTGTTGTGACATGTCTGTTGATGATAAGCTCCTTCTTGAAAATCAAATTTTGCCTTGGTAATTGCTGAAAACATTTGCCTTTAAAACAAAAATATCAGTTAGCTAAATGATGTCTTCAAAAACAGTTCTTTATATTAGTGATAATTTCTTTTAAATATCTGGCACAGTGCCATTCAGTCATTCAGTAAACATTAGTTGAGCATCTGTTAAGTTACAGAGACTGGAAATGCAGAGCTTATACACAAGTACAGGCCTCACTCCAATTCTGGGCCCTGGCAGAGGCCTTGGTTAGCATGCCCAGATGGGGAAGGAAAAGAGAATCTGTTCACAGACTTTTAGATGTTAAAGGAGGAATGCATTTTGCTGTGTTTCTAGTGTTCTTAGGCTGGTCTGCAGGCTGGACTCAGCTGCACCAAAGCTCCATGTGCTATAGAGCATCAGTTCATAGAGTTCAAGTCTGAACAACCATTCAGCCTTTGAATCCTGAGTGCCACCCCAGTGGCACTAACCTTGGGTTTAAGAGTGACCACCCACAAGAACTGAATAGCTCGGGAGTTAGTACATCAACTGTGAGCCAAGGTGGATTAATCATGAAGCTAATGAGGCTTCACCTTCAAGGCCTCTCACTGCACCAGCCCCTTCCAAGGCCTGGAGGCGGGGGAGGGCTTCCTAGCACTATGCTCACAAGGACATAGGTTTTCAGTGAGCCATTTTCTTGGGTTGAGGAAAAGAAGCAATTTAGTAAGATTATTTCTTACCCAAAGGTGAAGAAGTTAATTAATTTAGTGCATGAGCACTATATCCAGGAATCATATTTGTTCTGGAAATCAGGGAGAATGACATTGAAACATGTATAATATCATATATGAAACGAATCGCCACTCCAGGTTCGATGCATGATACTGGATGCTTGGGGCTGGTGCATTGGGATGACCCAGAGCAATGGTATGGGCAGGGAGCGGGGAGGGGGGTTCAGGATGGGGAACACGTGTATACCTGTGGTGGATTCATGTTGATGTATGGCAAAACCAATACAATATTGTAAAGTAATTAACCTCCAATTAAAATAAATAAATTTATATTAAAAAAAAGAAGAAACTGTAGAGGTTCAGAAAGCAAATGCTGCCTTTTCATTAGTACAGTATTGGTGGAAGGCTAAGAATAAGATCAACAATTAACTAACTCAGAGGAAAAGAGAGCTGTTTAAAAATGAAGGTCAGGATGCTAAGAGTCAAACTGAGAAAATGGGAGCCTGACTATCAGCGCTGACTGATGTAAAGGGAAAAGGAGATGTACCGGGTGTGGGTGTTCTTAAACAGGACTTAGATCTAGTTGTTGGTCAGTCAGACATGGTGACTGGGAACCAACCAAGCCCAACAGGGGAAGCAAGGTGAGACCTGAGGGAGGAGCTTGGGATGAACACACAGAAGGAAGAGGAGATCCAAGAAAGTACCTGCTTCATGTGACAGATTCTGTCTTCTTTTCAAGTCTTTCTCCTTTGTATCCATCAGAATAGATTCTGCTCTGCTGCTGGAACAAGTGATCCCCAAATCTCATTCACATAAACACACACACACACACACACACATTCATCACAACCTACAGATGTTTGTGGTCAGTGAGGCTCTTGCACCTGCACCATCTGGAACACACAGCTTCTGGGGCAGGAAGGAGAGAGACTAGAGTCACACTTGGGCTTTTCATGCCTCCACTCGAAAGTGACACAGGTGACACCACCCACATTTCATTGGCCGGAATGAGTCACTGAGGGCTAGAAATACAACCATTTGGTGAGTATTACTGTCTATCCACATCCTTCAGTGGAACTCTTGATAGCAGTGCTGTCAGTTGTTTTTTCTCACCTTGGAGAAGCTTCTGAGGTACAGCTTTGTGCAGAAATTGAATGTGATCTGGTCCACCCCTTGTGGGATTTGAAGGCATTGTCTGTTGAATTGCTTCATCTGGTGTGTCTCTGACTCCTTACTCCACTTCAGTCTGTGCTGAGTGGGATTAGTCACATATGTGTCTCTACTGTCTCCCTCTTCTACCACAGTTTTCACTAACTGCAGGGTTATTTTCAGCCTTTGTTCTTGCATTCATTTCTTTAATTATCCAGTATTTCTTAAGCTGTTACTATGTGTGTTTACTTGACCTTAAAGAGACATTGAAGAATAAGACACAGTACTTTCTCTCAAGAAGTTCCCACTGTGGAGATAGTAAGCAAGTTTTTATAGACTAAATAGACACAGCAGTAATTTTGAGCTAGAATGATCAGAAAGAGCTTCACAGAGGTGACAGCTCTGTGCATTTAAAAACATATGAAGATTTAGAAGCAGCTATTTGTAGTGGACTTGAAAATGTGTCCTTCAGAATTTATGTACGCATAAATGTAGTATTTTCTGTTTTTTATAATTGATTTAATCTTGCTCACCTATAAGGGTATTTGTATAATTAAAAAATTTCAATAAAATTAACAGACTCTCTCATTTAAAATGTGTCCTTCAACTTAATTCAGTAATAATTATCTCACTGATTCTAGGTTCCCTGCCAGAATTGGTTTTTCAACAGATATCTTCACTGTTTCTCCTCCCAAGATAGTGTCTGGGACAAAGGAGTTTCTTACTCTCCAGTGGAAGTGGGGAAGCATCCTTCGTCTGCATGCTTTCCATATGGAATCAGCCTGTCTTTGATTTAGTAGCTTTGATCTGTTCTGGTTTCTGGGCATCAGAAGCTGGGCTTGTGAAGAAATGAATGAGGCCAATTCAGTGCCAAGCACTTTGTTAGGTGTTGCTGATCATAGACTGGAAAGTGCTGAACAAGGATGATGGGCTGGGCCTCAGCCAGCTCATGACCTTGTGCCTTCCTTCATGCCCTTGTGATTAAGTGGTCATTGATAAAGGAGCCTTTACCAGACCCTGTAATATCCATGCAAGAAACACAGATGATGAGGTGAGTATCCAGTGCTTTAGAGTGTCAACCCAGACCCTCAGCAGTAAAAGTATGGGGTCCTAACCACTGGACCACCTGCCAATTCGGTAATGTTGTATAGATAAATTTTAAGTCAAAACTATTTTCTATTTTAGTCACTCTGATTGGTCCTGAGGAAATGTCACTTGTGCAAGGATGGTTAATTATTATCTTCCTCAGAAAACAGATGAACTTAGCCTCTTAAACCTCCATTTTCTCATGTGTAATTTGGGAATAATAATGCTACATTATAATGCTGCTGTAATGTGCTGAATTGTTTTACAATCCATAAGGCCAAACAGTTAGCCTAAGTGAAAGAAGGGAGTTCTTTTTGTTATTTACTTCAGCACTTCTAATTCACTATAGAATCTG
Source organism: Bos javanicus (assembly GCF_032452875.1). Lineage (NCBI taxonomy): Eukaryota > Metazoa > Chordata > Mammalia > Artiodactyla > Bovidae > Bos > Bos javanicus. Next base: position 102,773,472 of record NC_083872.1, on the reverse strand, counting down.
TTGAACCTTTTTATTACAAAATTTTCTTCCTTTTACAGTCATATGTTGCCTTCATTGAAAACGTGCCAAATGATAAATATATCAGCATCCTGCCCACCCTGTCATATCTGATTAAGATCAGAGCACAAGACTTCATGGTCTTCACTGTCAGTAAGCTGTGGTTTTTCTTCTGTATCTTCAGATACAAGGAAAGTTATAGCATCTATTCATTTTTAGAACTGGCTATCTCAGCCCTGCTCTGGAAATGGGATGTGTTTCTTTCTGGATATTGGAATTTACTGCATTCACCGCAGAAAGGCATTGTTGTGAGCCACGCATAGCTCATATCTTTTAATAGTTTGAAATACCTTTACAACAAAGGATGCAACTTGTGTTGTTAAGTTCGCACAACAAGTTGAATTATGTTTTCAAAGAAAAACAGTTCTTTTTAATAGGAATGATTTGTGTAAAAGGTCTATCAGAGTACCATTCATTCATTCTTTCATTCATTTATTCATTAGACATAGTTTGACATTTTTAATTAACAGGCATTGGGGATACAGAGTGAATTAGACTTTTACCGAGTAGATTCCAGCTTATAAAGTAAAATTAGCAAGGAAACAATTTAATTCATGATGGTAAGGTCAGGTCCATGAGCAGTAGAATGGGGCACAGAGAGAAGGGGTGAAGTGTGGAAGACTCACAACTCTGATTGACACCAATTACCATCACAATATGTGGTTTCTGGGAGATTTCTGACAGATCTGGTCAAGGCTCTAGGTGAAAAGTGAAAGTTGCTCAGTCGTGTCCAACTCTTTGCGACCCCATGAACTACACAGTCCATGGAATTCTCTAGGCCAGATTACTGGAGGGGGTAGCCTTTCCCTTCTCCAGGGGATCTTCCCAACCCAAGGATTGAACCAGGTTCTCCTGCATTGCAGGTGGATTCTTTACCACTGAGCTATCAGGGAAGCCCAGACTCCAGGTAACAGAATTGAATTCCTGTTCTAGAGTGCCTGTGATTCCCAGGAAGGGATAGAGAGAGATGTCCTAATAATGTTTCTGTACCACTACTATGTCCTACTGCTAACTAGTGGTTATAATATCACTACTAATGCCAACTCATTTAACCCTTACCAAAATTCTGTCATCTAGGCCCAAACAAAACCAGCCATTTGTAGAGGAAACCGCTACACAGAGAGAATGCAAGAACCCTGTTCAAGGTTGCATGCATGGTATGTGGCTGAGCTGTGAATTAGGACAGGGCAGACTGACTCCTGAGTCTGTTCTCCTGACCTCTGCACTGCACTCTTTCAAGTTCATTGTGGACACAGCCAGTTGCAGTCCTCCCTAAAACTTTCTTTCTTCAAATTTTTGATGAGATTGGACACTGATATTTCTTTATGTATCAGAGAAGATGGACCTTCATCCGAGGGTGTGTTGGTGCATACTGACCCTGCACCCCTAGCTCTGGGGTACAGGGAGTTGTGGGCACCACATGCCAGCCCTGTTAACTCCTCCATGTTTAGGGAAGATCCCCTGCAGAAGAATACTCCAGTATTCTTACCTGGAGAATTCCATGGACAGGGCAAACTGGCGGGCTACAGTCCATGGGGTGGCAAAGAGTTAGACACAACTGAGAGACTTGGCACCCCACTCTAGTACTCTTGCCTGGAGAATGCCATGAACAGAGGAGCCTGGTAGGCTGCAGTCCATGGGGTCACAAAGAGTTGGACACGACTGAGCGACTTCACTTACGCTTTTCACTTTCATGCATTGGAGAAGGAAATGGCAACCCACTCCAGTGTTCTTGCCTGGAGAATCCCAGGGACAGGGGATCCTGATGGCCTGCTGTCTATGGGGTCGCACAGAGTCGGACATGACTGAAGCGACTTAGCAGCAGCAGTAGCAGCAGAGAGACTAATACTTTCGCCTCACTTTCCAGCCCACCCTTCCCTATAACAGGGTCTGGAGCCTTCAAGAGTGTCTTACCTGTAAGAGCTCCATCCTCAGGTGAGACCGTGTGTACCTGGTTCACTAAACAAATCCCTGTGTCATCCAGTGGGAGGGATACTGGACCCCAGGAAGCACGTCCTGTGTTCTAGGTGTCTGGCCAGTGGTTTCTGATGATGGTGTGGACTCCATAACTGGGTAAGGAATGGTGAGTCTGGGCCCAGAGGGAGTAGAGAATCGACTCTAAGTGAATCAGCAGATCCTGGTCCTATTCCAGCACCTGAGTTTAAATTCTAGTTCTGATATTTATGATCAGTTTTTATCATTAATATGTTAAAGGCCCAGATATAGAAGGAAATAGGGCCCAAGTACAGTCACAGGGCCAGGGAGTGAGAGGACCAAATGAAAAGTAAGTGATTCTTGTATGTGTGTTTAGTTGCTCAGTTGTGTCAGCCTCATTGCTATGCTATGGGCTGTAGCCGACCAGGCTCCTCTGTCCATAGGGATTCTCTAGACAAGAATACAGGAATGGGTTGCCATGCCCCTCTCCAGGGGATCTTCCCAATCCACAGATAGAACCAAGGTCTCCCACATTGCAGGTGGATTTTTTTACTGTCTGAGCCATCTTGGAAACCCAATTCTTGTATAAGCAATAGATAAATATTAGCATATTTGGAGGGAGAAAGTTTCTCAGTCATGTCCAACTTTTTGCTACCCCATGGGCTATACAGTCCATGGAATTCTCCAGGGCAGAATACTGGAGTAGGTAGCTTTTCCCTTCTCCAGGGGAAGGACAGAGATCTCTTCAAGAAAATTAGAGATACCAAAGGAACATTTCATGCAAAGATGAGCACAATAAAGGAAAGAAATGGTATGGACCTAACAGAAGCAGAAGATATTAAGAATATTAAGAAAATGTGGCAAGAATACATGGAAGAGCTATACAAAAAAGAACTTAATGACCCAGATAACCACAGTGGTGTGATTACTCACCTAGAGCCAGACATTTTGGAGTCCCAAGTCAAGTGGGCCTTAGGAAGCATCACTATGAACAAAGCTAGTGGAGGTGATGAAATTCCAGTTGAACTATTTTTAAGTCCTAAAAGATGATGCTGTGAAAGTGCTGCACTCAATATGTCAGCAAATTTGGAAAACTCCACAGTGGTCACTGGACTGCAAAAGGTCAGTTTTCGTTCCAATCACAAAGAAAGGCAATGCCAAAGAATGCTCAAACTACCACATGATTGTACTTATCTTACACTCTAGTAAAGTAATGCTCAAAATTCTTCAAGCCAGGCTTCAGCAATACGTGAACCGTGAAGTTCCAGATGTTCAAGCTGGATTTAGAAAAGGCAGAGGAACAGAGATCAAATTGCCAAAATTCGTTGGTACATAGAAAAAGCAAGAGAGTTCCAGAAAAAACATCTATTTCTGCCTCACTGACTATGCCAAACCTTTTGACTGTGTGGATCACAACAAACTGTGGAAAATTCTTAAAGAGATGGGACCACCAGACCACCTTACCTGCCTCCTGAAAAATCTGTATTCAGGTCAAGAAGCAATAGTTAGAACCGGACATGGAACAAAGGACTGGTTCCAAATTGGGAAAGGAGTACGTCAAGGCTGTTTATTGTCACCCTGCTTATTTAACTTATATGCAGAATACATAATGTGAAATACCAGGCTGGATGAAGCACAAGCTGGAATCTAGATTGCTGGGAGAAATATCAATAACCTCAGATATGCAGATGACACCACCCTTATGGCAGAAAGCAAAGTGGAACTTAGGAGCCTCTTGATGAAAGTTGAAAGAGGAGAGTGAAAAAGTTGGCTTAAAACTCAACATTCAAAAAACAAAGATCATGGCATCCAATCCCATCACTTGGTGACAAATAGATGGGGAAACAGTGGAAACAGTGATAGACTTTCTTTTTGGGGGCTCCAAATTCACTGCAGATGGTGACTGCAGCAATGAAATTAAAAGACGTCTTGGAAGGAAAGCTATGAACATCCTGGACAACATATTAAAAAGCAGAGACATTACTTTGCCAACAAAGGTCCATCTAGTCAAAGCTATGGTTTTTCCTGTAGTCATGGTTGAATCATAAAGTTGGACCATAAAGATAGCCTAACACCCAAAAATTGATGCTTTTGAACTGTGGTGTTGGAGAAGACTCTTGAGTCTCTTGGACTTCAAGGAGATCAAACCAGTCAATACCGAATATTCATTGGAAGGACTGATGCTGAAGCTGAAGCTCCAATACTTTGGCCACCTGATGCTAAGAATTGACTCATTGGAAAAGACCCAGATGCTGGAAAAGATTGAAGACAGGAGGAGAAGGGGATGACAGAGGATGAGATGGTTGGATAGCATCACTAACTCTATGGACATGAGTTTGAGCAGGCTCTGGGAGTTGGTGATGGACAGGGAAGCCTAGCGTGCTACAGTCCATAGGGTGGCAAATAGTTGGGCCCGATTGAGCAACTCAACTGAACTGAACTGAGAGGGAGAAATACATATGTTCAGTTGTCTTTTCTCCCTTTTTATTTACCTGAGGCTCAAGGATGAAGCACAGACAAGGTAGGACAGAGAAGCTGTGTCTGCTGACCAGGTTGAGGGGTCCTTCCAGTGGGGATGTGACAGGGCTGTGGACTGGCCCGCAGCTGTCCTCCGTATTCATCCCACTGAGACGTTATGGTGTGGGAGGGGGAGGGTGTGAAACTGTCTCTGGGCTTTGCTGGGGACTCTGGGGTGTGTGTGTGTGTCACAGATGGGTCCTTCCCACATCTGTGCTGAAATGACAAGAGTCAGGGTGAGCGGGCTTCAGGGTGGGCTTATGTGGGCTTCAGGAGTGCATCATGGGAATCTTGAGTCTCCGAGGGTGTGAGGAATGCAGGGTAGCATGTTAGTGACCTTGAATTTTGTCAGTGTCTTATATCCCTTTATGGCCTTTCTCAGTCTCTCTACTCATCCCAGCACTGCACTCTGGGGACCATCTGGGAGCTTCTCTGATCAGAGGAAACAGAACAAGGCAGCAATGGCCACATTGGACATCAGTCCCTTCTGCTTGTATCTGTCCCCACCACCCACCTGTGCTTCCATTCTTGTCACCACCATTCCTCTTAAATGCAGAACGGAGGAGGTGGGTCACTGATGTCTGCAGACAGCATAAATCCCTTGTCTTCTCTGATTCACTAGCCTCTTCTTTGCCTTCTGCCTTCAGCCACCCTCCAGCAGAAGGCTTTCTACTTCCCCTTCTGTCGGGAGGTGCTCCCATAAGTTATATTTTGCATCTTCTTTAGCTATGGTTTATAATACAATTATGTTCAAAATCCTATCAAACAAAACTTTCAATATACAATGGGGAAAAATGGGAAGTTCATCATTCTAAATTATATCTTTTCTTCTTGGGATTCTAAAATCCTATCTTGGAGGGCTAGACTTAAACCATGACTCTTACCTTCTCCTTATTTCCTATAGCAGCAATCTGTCTCTCTCCCCGAAATCTCATTTGGGGACTAGTTGAAATGCAATAAATGAAAAGGGTATTTAGCATGTCTCAAAAGCCCCTTATATATACCTATTGTTTCTCTACATCTACATATTATCTATTAGTCCACCACTGCCGTCATCATCAATCCATCATCCAATCTCCTTAATCTATTTCTTTGTTGTTGTTCAGTCACTAAGCCATGTCTAACTTTGTAGCCCCATGGACTGCAGTATAGCAGGCTTCCCTGCCCTTCACTATCTCCTGGAGTTTGCTCAAGCTCATGTCCATTGAGTCAATGAGGTAATCTAATGATCTCACCTGCCAGCCCCTTCTCCTCTTGCCCTCAAGCTTTCTCAGCATCAGGGATTTTTCCAATAAGTCGGCTTTTCACATCAGGTGGCCAAAGTATTGGAGCCTCAACTTCTACATCGGTCCTTCCAATATATATTCAGGGTTGATCGATTTCTTTAGCATCTATCTACATTTCTATTTTAGTTTCTTTATAGTTCAAACATTGACTCTGTTGTCTTCATGAATAGACTATTCTAAGATGTTTAAATATGAAAATAATATTATTGTGATCTTTAAAAAAATAAAAAGCACTTAAATTTTACTTGACTCTTTTCCTATTGTTGTTACTCAGTTGCTTAAGTCATGTCTGACTCTTTGTAACCCCATCAGTTCAGTACAGTTCAGTCGCTCAGTCATGTCCGATTCTTTGTGACCCCATGAATTGCAGCACCCCAGGCCTCCCTGTCCATCACCAACTCCCAGAGTTCACTCAGACTCATGTCCATCGAGTCAGTGATGCCATCCAACCATTTCATCCTCTGTTGTCCCCTTATCCTCCTGCCCCCAATCCCTCCCAGCATCAGAGTCTTTTCCAATGAGTCAACTCTTCATGGCCTGCAGCAACTAAGGCTTCTCTGCCCTTCACTATCTCCTGGAGTTTGTGCAAACTTGTGTCCATTGAGTTGGTGATGCTATCTAACCATCTCATCCTCTGTCACCTCTCTCTCCTCTGCCCTCAGTATTTCCCAACATCAGGGTCTTTTCCAATAAGCAGGTTCTTCACATCAAGTGGCCAAAGTATTGGAGTTTCAGTTTCAGCATTAGTCCTTCCAATGAATATTCAGGTTGATTTCCTTTAAGATTGACTGTTTTTTCCTCCTTGCAGTCTAAGAGACTCTCAAGAGTCTTCTCCAACACCACAATTCAAAATCATCAGTTCTTCAGCCCTCAGACTTCTTTATCTGACTCTCACATCCATACATGACTACTGGAAAAACCATAGCTTTGACTGTATGGACTGTTGTTGGCAAAGTGATGTCTCTACTCTTTAACATGCTGTCTAGGTTTGTCAAAACTTTCTTTCCAAGGAGCAAGTATCCTTTAATTTCAAGGCCACAGTCACCATCTGCAGTGATTTTGGAGCTCAATAAAATGAAACCTGTGAATCTAGTTTCCAGGAATTTGTCATTTCCAGCTCTATCACCTTGTTGCGATCCTATAAACTGCACACTTACAAAGTGGAATACGATGCTATTAGACAAGCAGCATCCATGTAGAAGCTGATACCTTCATGTGTTGGACAAGGACTGCTGCTTCTGGATCGCTGTACAGAGGGGAAGCATTGGGTCTGTAAATACGGAAGACCACATCCCCTCTCACTCCACAGAAGGCGAGTATAGCCCAGGTGAAATGTGCCTGCCAGACAGAGTGGTCTTAGAGGCTAAGAAAGATTCCTGATAGGAAATGTTAGGTTCTGTCAAAGTCCCCTGTTATTATGACCCCAATGTGCTTCAGGGTCCTGTCTCCAGATCATTCTGAGAAGGGAAGAAAGACCAACAATCTCATCCCTGCAACCTGATGGTTTCCACCTCACCCCTCCAAGCTCACCTGTGAATTCCTGTGCTCCTATCCTCAGTTTCTGCTGGCCTGACAGTTACTCTCATATTTCAAACCTTCTTGTACTTCTCTGCTTTGGCCCTGAATTCAGTCCAGGGGAAGATGAATGCTTGATTCCACCAGAGATATTCTCCATGGGCCAACCAATCCCACACCCTGACCCTGTGAGATCTCACAGTCTGTAGTGATTGGCCAGCGTGATCGGGGAAGAAAACCACTCATGCTTTGTGAGGCAACTTTTCTGTGCCAACCCCTGTCATGGGGCTCTCAGGGACCACAGAAGCAGAAGGTCAAAGGACCATGTTGCTCATTCAAGGAGATGTTGAAGATTCAGAAGCTCATTGGTGTCTGAGCTGCAGAAAGTGGCTGATGCAGCCTCCGATAGTGCCTGAAATGGTGAAAGGTGTTGCTATTGGCTCTCAGGAGGGAGCACGTAAGGGGTGGTCTATATAGACCCCGGTCGGCACCCTGACGCCTCCTCACAGGACTGTGACCTTGAGGACGTGGGGTCAGGATGGCTCTGGGAAGACACCTCTCCCTACGGGGACTCTGTGTCCTCCTCCTCGGCACAGTGGTGGGTGGTCAAGGTAAGAGCTGGCCCTCTGTCCTGGGTTCACAACAGGGAGTGGACGCCTTGATGAAGGGAAAGGTGTCTGGACTTGTGGAACCTAGCCTCAGTGTTTTTGACCAAAAAGGAACCGCAGTGACTGAGAATACTGGTCCCTCTCCTGCGGGGGGTCCACTGGTTGTAGCAGCAGATTTTATAGAGCAGTGAGGTTTAGTCTGGACTGAGCTGGGTCAGCCTGAGTCCCTCCACTATCTCCGTTGTTCTCAGGGAGCTTCTAGAGTCTCAGTGGCTCCCAGTGTGTGGAAGATCCAGTGACTGACCTCAGCTGGGACCCTGGGCTGTTCCCACACACTCATGTGCCTGGTATGTGAGCACTGCCCCAGGGTCCCCCCATTTCCTATGTCTGTGCTTCTGTAGGCTCTGTGCTTAGGTGTGTATATGTAGTGTGTCAGGGTGTATATGTGTGTGAGGGTGAGTGAGGGTGTGTGTGAGGGTGTATGTGTGTGAGAGTGTGTGAGAGTGTGTTTGTGAGGGTGTGTTTGTGTGTGAGGATGCATGTGTGCATGTGAGAGAGACAGAGAGAGAGTGTGAGGGTGCGTGGAGCCTGTTTGTTTGAGAGGGACAGGGCTGCTGGGCAGGGAGTGAGTCCCTTGGTCTGTGAAGCACACAGGGTCCCACAGGGCTAGGTGTCATGTCAGCTGCATGTAACCAAATCAGAGATAATTGTGCACCTGCCTGCCTCTCTCTGGCTCCTCTCCCCATCCCCCGGGTTCCCCTCTGCTTGCTGCCGTGTCTGCCCAGCACTGGGCTCTGTGAGAGGCTCTGCCTGCTGGCTTCACCTCTTCCCATCAGGTGTCCATTGTGGAGCAGAGGAGCCAGCAGCCAGGAGAGGGGACCTCTTGTCTGTAGAGATCAGGTGATGTGCAGCCCCAGGTATATAAGTTCTCGAGTCCCTGCCCTGGTCCCTGTGACATTTCCAGATATGCTGGGGGCCTGGGATGGTCTCTTCCCCTTCCAGGATGTGCTGTAACTCTGCAGGGAGCACTCTCTCTCCCTGGAGAGTTAAAGTTAATTATTATTATTAGCCATTGAATCATATGTGTTCCTTATATATTTTGGATATTAACCCCTCATAAGATACATGATTTGCAAGTTCTTTTTCTCCATTCTGTGCATTGTCTTTTCATTTTGTGTACTGTTTCTTCTGTTCTACAGGAGCTTTTTAGGTTGATGTTAATGTGGTCCGATTGTTTATTTTGATTTTGTTGCTTGTGCTTTAGCTGTCATACCCAAGAATTCATTGCCAATATCCACATCCAGGAGCTTTCCCCTATGTTTTCTTCTAGGAGTTTGTGGTTTCAGGTCTTAAATAGATTTATGTCTTTGATCTATTTTGAGTCTATTTTTCTGTGGTACTAAGATAGGGATCTAGTTTCATTCTTTTGCATGTAAATATCCAGTTTTCCTAACAGCATTTACTGAAAAGACCATCCTCGCCTCACTGAGTATTCTTGCCTCCCTTGTCAAACATTCATTGACTGTCCATGCGTGGGTTTATTTTGGGGCTCTCAGTTCTGTTAATTGCTTGGTGTGTCTATTTTCACACCATTGCCATAATGTTTGTTTTTATGTATTTGGCTGCAGCAGGTCTTGCCTGCAGTACATGTGATATTTGATCTTTATGCAGCATGCCGTTCTTCAGTTGCAGCATGCCATTCTTCAGTTGCAGCATGCCATGCTACTTATGCCATGTGAACTCCTAGCTGTAACATGTGGCATCTGTTGCAGCATGGGCTTCTCCACCTGCAGCAGATGGGCTTCTCTCTAGTTGTGGTGCATAGGCTCGAGTGCACAGAGGGCTCAGGAGTTGTAGTGCATGGCCTTAGTTGCCCCATGACATGTGAGATCTTAGTTCCCCAACTAGGGATTGAACTCGAGACCCCTGCATTGGAAGGCAGATTCTTTTTTTTTTTTTTTTCCTGAACCAAAAATAATATCTTTATATAAGCCACTAATAGATATCTAAATACAGTAAGGTTTTTAAAATGAAACCATATGTATATAATTGTATTTGTAAAGTACACTAATCAAAATCTGTACAACATTAACAGCAAATCCAAATCCATATAAGATATTCCTCTGAACTTAATGTTTCACCAAGCATCTAAAACCACCAGTCTTCTGTTCATTCTCTTGTACATTATTCTGTATCTCTACATCAGATTGGATCCCTTGATTTCATTTCATTTTCTGTGTGACATTCTCCACAGATACATATCATTGGCTGCTGCTTAGGGGGCTGAACATTCTGGGTGTCCGTTGTTGTCTGTAACACAGAGAAACTTCTCAGCCTTTCCAGACAGATTACAACTTGTCTCTGTGCCATGGCCAAGTTCCCTGGAAGGTGGATTCTTAACCACTGGACCACCAGGGAAGTCCCCTGATGATGTGAGCATTTTAAAGTCTTTATTGGATTTGCTATAATAATGTTCCTGTTTTCTTTTTACTTTTTATTTTTTTGGCCACAAAGCATTTGGGATCTTAGCTCTCTGACCAGGGATTCAACCTGCACCCCCTGCATTAGAAGGCAAAGTCTTAACCCCTGGACCCCCAGGAAAGTCTCTCCAGCTTTATTTTGTTTGTTTTTTATTTGGTTTTGTTTTATTTTTATTTTTGCTTCACTGGGTCTTTGTTTCTTCCCACTGGCTTTCTCTAGCTGCAGAAGTCAGGACTGCCCTTCCCTGTGGTGCTCAGTCTTCTCACTGCAGTGCCTTCTCTTTTTGTGGAGCACAGACTCTAGGTACATGGGCTCTGTTACTCTGTGGAATGTGGGATCTTCTTGGGCCTAAGATAGAAACTGTGTCTCCTGTATTGGTAGGCAGATTCTTAATCACTGGACCACCAAGCAAGTCACCTCCAGTTTTGCTACTATTTTCTCTTTTTCACTTTAAAATTGCTTTGGCTATTTGAGGTTTTGTGGTTTGACACAAATTTTAAGATTTTTTCTATTTCTATGAAAAATACTATTGGAATTGCTTTGAATCTATAGATGGCTTTGGGTAGTATAGACATTTTAACAATATTAATTCTTCCAATCTATGAACATGGGCTCTCTTTCCATTTTATCAGTGTCTTCTTCAATGTCTCTCATTAGTCTTATTGATTTTTGAGTATAGCTCTTTCATCTTTTTGGTTAAATTTATTTTTAACATTTTATGGCTTTTTATACCATTTTAACGAGATTTTGTTTCTTTTTTTTCCAGATGTTTCCTTGTTAGTGTGTAGAAACGCAACCAATTTCTGTAGTTTGATTTTGTCTCCTGTGACTTTTTTGAATTTATTAGTTCTAACAGTTGTTTTATTGGTATACTATTAGAATTTTCTATATATAATATCATGTCTTTTGCAAACAGAGAAAATTTTCTTTTTCTATTTGGATAATTTTATTTCTTTTTGCTTACTTGCTCTATCTGGGACTTCCAGTACTATGTGGATTAAGATTGGTAACAGAGGACATGCTTATGTTATTCCTGATCTTAGAGGAACATTGAGTTTGATATTAACTATGGGCTTCTCATATATGATTTATATTATATTGAGAAATGTTCCTTCTATATGCAGTTTTTGAGAGTTAAAAAATTTAAGAGTGTTGAATTTTGTCAAACATCTTTTCTGCATCTATTGAGATGGTCTTATGATTTTTTTTTCTAATTTTATTTTATTTTTAAATTTTACATAATTGTATTAGTTTTGCCAAATATCAAAATGAATCTGCCACAGGTATACACGTGTTCCCCATCCTGAACCCTCCTCCCTCCTCCCTCCCCATACCATCCCTCTGCTGGAGAGGGTGTGGAGAAAAGGTCTTATGATTTTTATCTTTCACTGTATTAATGTGGTGTATGACATTTATTGATTTACACATGTTGAACTATCTTTGCATCCTAGAGATTAATTCCACTTGCTCACAGTATATAATCTTTTTAATGTGTTGTTGAATTCACTTGGCTAAATTTGTTATGAATTTTGGCATTTGTATTAATGGGACATTGGCTTGTAATTTTCCTTTCTTGTAGTGTTTTTACATAGCTTTGGTATCAGGCTAATGCAGGATATGTAAAATGATTTGCAGAGTGCTCATTCCTCAATTTTTAAAAGAGTGTAAAAAGAACAGATGTTTTTCTTGTATAAATATTTGATAGAATTCACCAGTGAGCATTTCTGAATCATTTTTTCTAGATTATCCAAATTGTTGGCCTATAATTTTCCATAGGAGCCTCTTATGGTTTGTATTCTGTTGTATCAGTTTTAGTGTCCCCTGTTTCCTATCCGATTTTATTTATTTGAATCTTCTCATTTATTTTCTTGATTACTATAGCTTAAAGTTTGTCATTTTTGTTTATTTTTTTTCAAAAATGACCTCTGTTAATCTTTTCTATTACTTTCTTATATTCTATTTCATTTATTTATGCTCTAATCTTTGTTTTTTCCTTCCTTTGCTAGATTTTGGTTTACTTCATTCTTCTCTCTTAGTTCTTTGATTTGCAATATTAGGTTGTCTATTTGAGATCTTTCTTTTTTAAGTATGCATTTATCACTATAAATTTCCCTCTTATAACTGCTTTGGATGCAGTATATAGTGTTTGAATGTGTGTTTCTACTTTTGTTTATCTCAGAATATTTTTAATATGCCTTTGGATTTCTTTTTTATCATTGGCTGTTCAGGAGATTGTTGTTGAATTTCCACATATTTGTGATTTTGCCAGTTTCCTCCTATTGTTGATTTTTTTATTTCAAATAGCTGTACTCAGAAAATATATTTGATAATATTTCTATATTTTTGAATTTGTTAAGACTTGTTTTGTTGCTTAACGTGATCTATCCTGGAAAATATTCTGTGTGTATTTGAGAAGAATATGTATTCTACTGCTGGTGGATAAAATGTTCTGTATATGTCTGTTAAGTTCATTTGTTTATTAGGTTCTTCAAATCTGCTGTTTCTAATTGATTATCTGTCTGAATGATGTATAATAAATTCAGGTGCTCTGACAACTCTGAGGACTTTGGCAAGCGTTGCAGGAGATGTGAAGCGTCTGTAAGGATTGTTAGTATACTCAGTATACTAACAATAGTACCCCCAGGTCCAATGGCTAGGAACCATGACAGGCAGTGGCAGTGGCTAGAGTCAGTGCCAGAAGTGTGCACCCAGTTGGCATTGAGGGACCAGGTACAGGTGCCCATATACACCAGGGATCAGTTATAGACACACATATGGTATGTATCACAGGCCTGCATTTATTAAAAGGTTCATCTAGGAGTGGATATCACCCAAATATACTCACCTGGATGTTGGCAGCATTCAGACCTTGGTGGACCATTTAACTGAGAGCACCAGTCCCTTTCTGCCATGAGCTAGAGGTCTCCCACGATTCCTTATCATGTGGGTCTCTCCATACATAGCTCACAATGTGGCAACTGGCTTCATCAAGACAGAGAGAGCAGGATATGTCACCAGGAGAAACCAGAATTGTCTTAAAAATTAATCTCTTACATGACATCTCATCACTTTCACCAAATTCTGTTTGTTAGACTCATGTTACTAGTTACACCCAAGCATGGGGATTACACAAGGACATGAACACCAGATGACAGGAACAACTGGTATGATTTAGAGCTTGTTACCACAGTCCTTTGTTCCTATGCTGGATGAGATGCTCCCTATGGACAGTGAAGGAGAGGGAGGATTCCTCCCTGGATCCTGGGCCATGAACTGCAACTGAGATGATGGGGGAGCTGGGCCCAGTAGTCTTGAGCACATCTACAGGGAGGGCAGCATCCAGAGTCTCTGGAGGCCTGTCCTAGGTGGTGTCCCTGGAGCTGGTTCTACAGACTCGTGAGAAATTCCTGGTGCCTCCCTTCCTGCTCCAGGTTCAGTGATGGCACACTGGGAGCTTTGAGTTGGCCATGGTGGGAATGTTTATACCACAGAAGTCAACACTTTCTATTCACAGTGATTTTTCCAGAGAATAGAGTATTCATCTTTTAATACTTACCAGCACACCACTGGTGCAAGTCTCCAAAATCTCGCCTATGTCCTGTGTCTCTCTTGCAGCTCTGGAGGTAAGGCTGAAGGATGGAGCCCATCGCTGTGAGGGGAGAGTGGAAGTGAAGCACCAAGGAGAATGGGGCACAGTGGATGATCTGAACTGAAGCATGGAGGAGGCAGCTGTGGTGTGCAGACCGCTGGGATGTGGAGGTGCCACTGATGCTCCCAAGAGGGCTCATTTTGGACCAGGGATTGGCCCCATTTGGTTTCCTTATATTTATTGCAAAGGTCCAGAGTCAGCTATCACGGAGTGTAGTTATCCTCCTGTTAAAGATCATCGCCCTGAGGGCAATTCCCATGACAAGGATGTGGGACCAGTCTGCTCAGGTAAGCCCTGTGGTCTGGGAGGGATTCCCAGCAGAAAAAGCCTCAGTCTTATTCCCAGAATAGCTATGAGAATATGGATCACATACCGTAGAACTTACTTGAATGGTGGTCTTTATATTAACCACTGGACTACCAGAGTGGTCTTTATACTTCATACTTGGGTGAAGATTTCAGTCACACAGTGCTTTCTTGAACATTAGGTATTCAAAGGAACATAAGGTCTGACTTGGTCCTGAGCTTTCTATAAAGAAAGCTGAGCACCGAAGAATTGATGCTTTTGAACTGTGGTGTTGGAGAACACTCTTGAGAGTCCCTTGGACTGCAAGAAGACCCAACGAGTCCATCCTAAAGGAAACCAGTCCTGAATATTCATTGGAAGGACTGATGCTGAAGCTGAAGCTCCAATACTTTGGCCACCTGATGCTAAGAACTGAATCATTGGAAAAGACCTTGATGCTGGGAACGATTGAAAGCGGATGGAGAAGGGGACAACAGAGGATGAGATGGTTAGATGGCATCACTTACTCAATGGACATGAGTTTGAGTAAACTCCAGGAGTTGGTGATGGACAGGGAGGCCCGGCATGCATTCATTCAGTCCATGGGGTCTCAAAGAGTCGGACACAACTGAGTGACTCAACTGAACTGAACTGACCCTGGACAGAAAGTCTCCAGATCCATAGTCACTGGTCCCTCCAGTCTCTGTGATGTGTCTCATAGGAGGCAGGGAGGTGAGCTCAAATGTTTCATACATGTATAACTGTCAGGTTGGACCTTGATTAATTAGTTTCATTATGGTAGCTTTTTGTATTCTTTCATGACAGTGTCAGACAAGTGCAGCTACAGGATGGTATATAGGAGAGAAGCAGGCAAACAAAGTGTATTATACTCACTGGTCCTAGAGAGACAGAGACCATAAGATGGGTACATGGGAGAGGGGCCAATAGACCAGGATCCACCTAGCAGTGGGAACCCAACATAGGGTGTAAATACCCATGGAGAAGTGACAATACTGGGGGTCAGGGTGGAGATATACTAGGAAAAGGGAGGTTTCATGGGTGTGTTTGAATATCACTAGGTCACAGGGGAGGGCCATAAGCGGGGTTTGTGGCAGGGGCTAATCTCCTTACACAGGTGCACCTGTTCACCTGGGTGGGGAGGTCACCTCCTATTTGTGGGGTTGTTGAGGCTGCAGGAAAACCTAAAGTTTTAAATTTACAGCACTGAAGTCGGAGCAAACCTAAAGCGCAGCGAGGGTAAGAAGCATGAAATGACACATAAAAAGGGCTCAATCCTGACTGTATGTATTTCACCTATACTAAGGTTAAAACTAGAATGTGATTGGGTGGTCACAGTGTTTGCCAGACATGTTCCCAGTTTTTATCAGAATGTTTGATGAATTCTTCAGGACATTAATCCCAGCAGCATAGCTTGAATTGAGGAAGATATTATCAGACATTACAACAAGTTTCCTAAAATATGTGGTTGGATCTTAGGAAAGGGTCACTCAACATGATGATATGGTTTAAAGGTTCACCCTAAGGACATCTGCAGTAGGTCCCTAGCAGCCACAGCCAATCAGCTGTCTGTGTTTTGTTGGGGAAAATAACTGGAAGATTATCTTTTCCAATCTCATCTTTAGCAGATCTTTGATGATTTTCTTGAGGTCCCAAAGAAAACACTTCTTTCCTTTTTTACAAGTACTATATTGAGATATGACTGACATACAAAAAGCAATATGTAGTTAGTACAACTTAATGAGTGGGGTGATCAGTATACATCTGTGAAATCCCGACCACAGTCTATGCCACATATCTGTTGATCTCCTCAAAGGTTCTCCTTCACTCTCTTTATTACAATATTATTATTAAAATAATTATTTTAAGGGATGTTTGAATTTCAGTTAGGAGTTATTGTTTTAATGAAACATGTCTTTTGGCATTTCCAATTGTTCAATAGGTAAGTCATGTATGAATCTTTGCAATATTATGAGTTGCATCACACCAGGCTTCCCTGTCCTTCACTATCTCCAAGAATTTGCTCAAATTCACATTCATTGTGTTGATGATACTATCCAGCTACCTAATTCTCTGCCACCCCCTTCTCCTTCTGCCCTCAATCTTTCCCAGTATCAGAGTCTTTCCCAATAAGTCACTCTTCCAGTAACATTCCTTAATGTCATAATGTCTTAATTATGGTTCGAATTGCAGATGAACTTGTGAAACCTTACAGGAGGCCCTACCTTTTGATGAATCAGCATCTAAATTAAAAGGGAATGTGTTTTCTTGAAACTTTGTGTGATTTTGGTACTTCTAATATTATCATATTTAGAAAATTGGTGTCTTGATATTAATTCCAGTTGGGACACACTTAATAAAAAACAGATTGGGTGTGCTCTGGCATTTAAAATTTGACTGTGGTTTGTACTCCCTGATTGGTGGCAGCAGTGGTTTAGTCTCCAAGTTCTTTCTGACTCTTTGTCACCCCATGGCCTCTAACCTGCCAGGCTTCTCTGTCCATGGGATTTTCCAGGCAAGAACACTGGAGTGGATTGCCATTCCATCCTCAATCCAGGAATCAAACCTGAGTCTCCTGCACTACAGGCAGATTCTTACCATCTGAACCACCAGGGAAGTCCTATTTACCATTGCTCTAACCTAGGTTCTCAAGCTTTTATGAACACTTGCAGTTTTCTTCTATTAATCTTTGTCACCCAGTTCCTGCTACTGCTGTCTCTTTTCTATATTTTCAGGAAATGTTTTATTGATATGAAGGTAAGTCAAATTGGTGGTGATGCAGCAGAGATAATATTAGAATAGCAGACCTTTTCATTATTTTAGTTGAAATTGAACTTTTGGAGTTTATTCCTCTCAATTATAAGTGTCAGGTATGTATGAGAAATTTCAGCACCTGTAGGTGTGATCACTCACCTAGAGCCAGACATCCTGGAATGTGAAGTCAAGTGGGCCTTAGAAAGCATCACTACAAACAAAGCTAGTGGAGGTGATGGAACTCCAGTTGAACTATTCAAATCCTGAAAGATGATGCTGTGAAAGTGCTGCACTCAATATGCCAGCAAACTTGGAAAACTCAGCAGTGGCCACAGGACTGGAAAAGGTCAGCTTTCTTTCCAATCCCAAAGAAAAGTAATGCCAAAGAATGCTCAAACTACCATACAATTGCACTATCTCACACGCTAGTAAAGTAATGCTCAAAATCTTCCAAGCCAGGCTTCAGCAATACAAGAACCGTGAACTTCCAGATGTTCAAGCTGGATTTAGAAAAGGCAGAGGAACCAGAGATCAAACTGCCAACACCTGCTGGATCATCAAAAAAGCAAGAGAGTTTCAGAAAAACATCTATTTCTGCTTTATTGACTATGCCAAAGCCTTTGACTGTGTGGATCACAATAAACTGTGGAAAATTCTGAAAGAGATGGGAATACCAGACCACATGACCTGCCTCTTGAGAAACTTATATGCAGGTCAGGAGGCAACAGTTAGAACTGGACATGGGGGTGGGGGGAGGAGCTAAGATGGCGGAGGAGTAGGACAGGGAGAACACTTTCTCCTCCACAAATTCATCAAAAGAACATTTAAATGCCAAGTAAATTCCACAAAACAACTTCTGAATGCCAGCAGAGGACATCAGGCACCCAGAAAAGCAACCCAAGTCTTCAAAAGGAGTTTCAGGGCAAGACATACCAAGCAAATTCTCCAGCAGCAAGGAACACAGCCCTGAGCTCGAAGATGCAGAAAGCCCAGAATCACCCCAAAACCATAGACATCCCATAACTCATTACTGGACACTTCATTGCACTCCAGAGAGAAGAAATACAGCTCCACCCACCAGAACACTGACACAAGCTTCCCTAACCAAGAAACCTTGACAAGCCACCTGTACAAACCCACACAGAGCGAGGAAACGCCACAATAAAGAGAACTCCACAAACTGCCAGAATACAGAAAGGACACCCCAACTCAGCAATTTAAACAAGATGAAGAGACAGAGGAATACCCAGCAGATAAAGGAACAGGATAAATGCCCACCAAACCAAACAAAAGAGGAAGAGATAGGGAATCTACCTGATAAAGAATTCCAAATAATGATAGTGAAATTGATCCAAAATCTTGAAATCAAAATGGAATCACAGATAAATAGCTTGGAGACAAAGATTGAGAAGATGCAAGAAAGGTTTAACAAGGACCTAGAAGAAACAAAAGAGAGTCAATATAAAATGAATAATGCAATAAATGAAATTAAAAACACTCTGGAGGCAACAAATAGAATAACAGAGGCAGAAGATAGGATTAGTGAATTAGAAGATAGAATGGTAGAAATAAATGAATCAGAGAGGATAAAAGAAAAACGAATTAAAAGAAATGAGGACAATCTCAGAGACCTCCAGGACAATATTAAATGCTACAACATTCGATTCATAGGGGTCCCAGAAGAAGAAGACAAAAAGAAAGACCATGAGAAAATACTTGAAGAGATAATAGTTGAAAACTTCCCTAAAATGGGGAAGGAAATAATCATCCAAGTCCAAGAAACCCAGAGAGTCCCAAACAGGATAAACCCAAGGCGAAACACCCCAAGGCACATATTAATCAAATTAACAAAGATCAAACACAGAGAACAAATATTAAAAGTAGCAAGGGAAAAACAGCAAATAACACACAAGGGAATTCCCATAAGGATAACAGCTGATCTTTCAATAGAAACTCTTCAAGCCAGGAGGGAATGGCAATACATACTTAAAGTGATGAAAGAAAATAACCTACAGCCCAGATTATTGTACCCAACAAGGATCTCATTCAAATATGAAGGAGAAATCAAAAGCTTCTCAGACAAGCAAAAGCTGAGAGAATTCAGCACCACCAAACCAGCTCTCCAACAAATACTAAAGGATTTTCTCTAGACAGGAAACACAAAAACGGTGTATAAACTCAAACCCAAAACAATAAAGAAAATGGCAACGGGATCATACTTATCAGTAACTACCTTAAACGTAAATGGGTTGAATGCCCCAACCAAAAGACAAAGACTGGCTGAATGGATACAAAAACAAGACCCCTACATATGTTGTCTACAAGAGACCCACCTCAAAACAGGGGACACATGCAGACTGAAAGTGAAGGGCTGGAGAAAGATTTTCCATGCAAATAGGGACCAAAAGAAAGCAGGAGTAGCAATACTTATATCAGATAAAATAAACTTTAAAACAAAGGCCGTGAAAAGAGAGAAAGAGGGTCACTACGTAATGATTAAAGGATCAATCCAAGAAGAAGATATAACAATTATAAATATATATGCACCCAACACGGGAGCGCCACAATATGTAAGACAAATGCTAACAAGTATGAAAGGAGAAATTAACAATAACACAATAATAGTGGGAGACTTTAATACCCCACTCACACCTATGGATAGATCAACTAAACAGAAAATTAACAAGGAAACACAAACTTTAAATGATACAATAGACCAGTTAGACCTAACTGACATCTATAGGACATTTCATCCCAAAACAATGAATTTCACCTTTTTCTCAAGCGCACATGGAACCTTCTCCAGGATAGATCACACCCTGGGCCATAAATCTAGCCTTGGTAAATTCAAAAAAATAGAAATCATTCCAAGCATCTTTTCTGACCACAATGCAGTAAGATTAGATCTCAATTACAGGAGAAAAACTATTAAAAATTCCAAAATATGGAGGATGAACAACACGCTGCTGAATAACCAACAAATCACAGAAGAAATTTTTAAAAAAATGAAAATTTGCATAGAAACTAAAGAAAATGAAAACACAACAACCCAAAACCTGTGGGACACTTTAAAAGCAGTCCTAAGGGGAAAGTTCATAGCAATACAGGCATACCTCAAGAAACAAGAAAAAAGTCAAATAAATAACCTAACCCTACACCTAAAGCAACTAGAAAAGGAAGAAATGAAGAACCCCAGGGTTAGTAGAAGGAAAGAAATCTTAAAAATTAGGGCAGAAATAAATGCAAAAGAAACAAAAGAGACCATAGCAAAAATCAACAAAGCCAAAAGCTGGTTCTTTGAAAGGATAAATAAAATTGACAAACCATTAGCCAGACTCATCAAGAAACAAAGGGAGAAAAATCACATCAATAAAATTAGAAATGAAAATGGAGAGATCACAACAGACAACACATAAATACAAAGGATCATAAGAGACTACTATCAACAATTATATGCCAATAAAATGGACAACGTGGAAGAAATGGACAAATTCTTAGAAAAGTACAACTTTCCAAAACTGGACCAGGAAGAAATAGAAAATCTTAACAGACACATCACAAGCACGGAAATTGAAACTGTAATCAAAAATCTTCCAGCAAACAAAAGCCCAGGTCCAGACGGCTTCACAGCTGAATTCTACCAAAAATTTAGAGAAGAGCTAACACCTATCCTGCTCAAACTCTTCCAGAAAATTGCAGAGAAAGGTAAACTTCCAAACTCATTCTATGAGGCCACCATCACCCTAATACCAAAACCTGACAAAGATCCCACAAAAAAAGAAAACTACAGGCCAATATAACTGATGAACATAGATGCAAAAATCCTTAACAAAATTCTAGCAATCAGAATCCAACAACACATTAAAAAGATCATACACCATGACCAAGTGGGCTTTATCCCAGGGATGCAAGGATTCTTCAATATCTGCAAATCAATCAATGTAATACACCACATTAACAAATTGAAAAATAAAAACCATATGATTATCTCAATAGATGCAGAGAAAGCCTTTGACAAAATTCAACATCCATTTATGATAAGAAGTCTCCAGAAAGCAGGAATAGAAGGAACATACCTCAACATAATAAAAGCTATATATGACAAACCCACAGCAAACATTATCCTCAATGGTGAAAAATTGAAAGCATTTCCTCTAAAGTCAGGAACAAGACAAGGGTGCCCACTTTCACCATTACTATTCAACATAGTTTTGGAAGTTTTGGCCACAGCAATCAGAGCAGAAAAAGAAATAAAAGGAAGCCAAATTGGAAAAGAAGAAGTAAAACTCTCACTGTTTGCAGATGACATGATCCTCTACATAGAAAATCCTAAAGACTCCACCAGAAAATTACTAGAACTAATCAATGACTATAGTAAAGTTGCAGGATATAAAATCAACACACAGAAATCCCTTGCATTCCTATACACTAATAATGAGAAAACTGAAAGAGGAATTAAGGAAACAATTCCATTCACCATTGCAACGGAAAGAATAAAATACTTAGGAATATATCTACCTAAAGAAACTAAAGACCTATATATAGAAAACTATAAAACACTGGTGAAAGAAATCAAAGAGGACACTAATAGATGGAAAAATATACCATGTTCATGGATTGGAAGAATCAATATAGTGAAAATGAGTATACTACCCAAAGCAATTTATAGATTCAATGCAATCCCTATCAAGCTACCAACAGTATTCTTCACAGAGCTAGAACAAATAATTTCACAATTTGTATGGAAATTAAAAAAAACCTCGAATAGCCAAAGCTATCTTGAGAAAGAAGAATGGAACTGGAGGAATCAACCTGCCTGACTTCAGGCTCTATTACAAAGCCACAGTTATCAAGACAGTATGGTACTGGCACAAAGACAGAAATATTGATCAATGGAACAAAATAGAAAGCCCAGAGATAAATCCACGCACATATGGACACCTTATCTTTGACAAAGGAGGCAAGAATATACAATGGATTAAAGACAATCTCTTTAACAAGTGGTGCTGGGAAAACTGGTCAACCACTTGTAAAAGAATGAAACTAGAGCACTTTCTAACACCATACACAAAAATAAACTCAAAATGGATTAAAGATCTAAACGTAAGACCAGAAACTATAAAACTCCTAGAGAAGAACATAGGCAAAACACTCTCTGACATACATCACAGCAGGATCCTCTATGACCCACCTCCCAGAATATTGGAAATAAAAGCAAAAATAAACAAGTGGGACCTAATTAAACTTAAAAGCTTCTGCACAACAAAGGAAACTGTTAGCAAGGTGAAAAGACAGCCTTCAGAATGGGAGAAAATAATAGCAAATGAAACAACTGACAAACAACTAATCTCAAAAATATACAAGCAACTCCTACTGCTCAACTCCAGAAAAATAAATGACCCAATCAAAAAGTGGGCCAAAGAACTAAATAGACATTTCTCCAAAGAAGACATACTGATGGCTAACAAACACATGAAAAGATGCTCAACATCATTCATTATTAAAGAAATGCAAATCAAAACCACTATGAGGTACCATTTCACACCAGTCAGAATGGCTGCGATCCATAGGTCTACAAGCAATAAATGCTGGAGAGGGTGTGGAAAAAAGGGAACTCTCTTACACTGTTGGTGGGAATGCAAACTAGTACAGCCACTCTGGAGAACAGTGTGGAGATTCCTTAAAAAACTGGAAATAGAACTGCCTTATGATCCAGCAACCCCACTGCTGGGCATACACACTGAGGAAACCAGAAGGGAAAGAGACACGTGTACCCCAATGTTCATCGCAGCACTGTTTATAATAGCCAGGACATGGAAGCAACCTAGATGCCCATCAGCAGATGAATGGATAAGAAAGCAGTGGTACATATACACAATGGAGCATTACTCAGCCATTAAAAAGAATACATTTGAATCAGTTCTAATGAGATGGATGAAACTGGAACTTATTATACAGAGTGAAGTAAGCCAGAAAGAAAAACACCAATACAGTATACTAACGCATATATATGGAATTTAGAAAGATGGTAACAATAACCCTGTGTACGAGACAGCAAAAGAGATACTGATGTATAGATCAGTCTTATGGACTCTGTGGGAGAGGGAGAGGGTGGGGAGATTTGGGAGAATAGCAGTGAAACATGTATAATATCATGTATGAAATGAGTCACCAGTCCAGGTTCGATGCACGATACTGGATGGTTGGGGCTGGTGCACTGGGACGACCCAGAGGGAGGGTATGGGGAGGGAGGAAGGAGGAGGGTTCAGGATGGGGAAAACAGGTACACCTGTGGTGGATTCATTTCTATATTTGGCAAAACTAATACAATATTGTAAAGTTTAAAAAAAAAAAAAAAAGACTCTTGAGAGTCCCTTGGACTTCAAGGAGATCAAGCCAGTCAATCCTAAAGGAAATCAACCCTGAATATTCTTTGGAAAGACCAATGCTGAAGCTCCAACACTTTGGCCACCTCATTTGAAGAGCCAACTCATTGGAAAAGACCCTGATCCTGGGAAAGATTGAGAGCAGGAGGAGAAGGGGCTGACAGAGCATGAGATGGTTGGATGGCAACACCGACTCAATGGGCTTGAGTTTGGGCAAACTCAAGAGAGTGAGACAGTAAAGGACAAGAAAGCCTGATGTGCTGCAGTTCATGGGGTCACAAAGAGTCAGACATGACTTAGCTACTGAACAAGAACAATCACATTTTACCTTGAGATGACATTTTGTCACAACACACAATGTCAAACCTACTGTAGTAAACTTCCACTTCCCTGTTCTTGTCATTTGTGTTATTGTTGTTATACATTCTACTTGTAATTACATTATGAATCCTATAAAATGTTGCTATTATTTTGCCTTAAATATTCTATTATATTAAAAATGAGAGAAAAATGTTTATATTTATCCACAAAATTACTGTTTAGTGCAGTGTCCATAGCTTTGGGTGGATCCACATTTTCATCTTTTATCATTTGCCTTTAGCCTGAAGGCATTTTGTAGCAGTTTTGTGCAGCATATGTCAGGTCACCTCAAATTCTATCATCATTTATTTATCTGAACTCATTTAAATTTTCATTCAGCTTTGAAAAGTATTTTCATAGGTGACTGAATTCTAGGTAACGCCTCCCCCAGCTCCAGTGCTTAAAATATGTTTTGACTTTGTTAAGGGACTTACATTGCCTCCAACAAAAAGTCAGGACAACTTGTCTTAGTTTCCTGTATATAATGTGTCAACGTTTTTGACTGCTTTTAAGACTGTTTCTTTTTGTTTGATTGGTTGTTTATCACTGGATTTCAGCAATTGTATTACAGGGTTTTCTAAGAATGTTTTCTTGATTTCATTTGGGATTTGTTTAACCTCCTGGACCGGTGGGTTTACAGTTTTCATAAAATTTAGAAGAATTCCATCTGTCATTTCTTAACATTTTCTCCTCATTTTCTATTCTGCATCTTCAAATACACATATTTTATATAATTTGATATTTTCCCACATGCCACTGAGTTTCCATTCATATTTTTCTCTTTTCTATCTCTACTTCAGCTTGGGTATTCCCTATTGCTATTTGTTTAACTTCCCAATTCTCTTATTCTGCAATGTCTAGCCTCTTGTTAAACTAATCCAAATAATTGTTCATTTCAGATAGTGTTTAGAAGTCCAATTTGTTTTTCTTTCTAGATTTTCCTTTCTTTTTATGCTTCATTAAATGTACTAATATTAGTGGTTTAAAGATTTTATCAGCCAATTCAATCATCTCTATAATTTCTGAATCTGTTTTCTTTTTTTAATATAAATATATTTATTTTCATTGGAGGTTAATTACTTTACAATATTGTATTGGTTTTGCCATACATCAACATGAATCTGCCACAGGTGTACATGTATTCCCCATCCTGAACCCCCCTCAATAATTGCTTTTTAAAAAACTTGTTATGGGTCACTTTTTTCTTTTTGGGGGAATTCTAGTAATCTTTTGATTGGATGCTGGAAATTGTTTGGCAATACTTTACCAGTAAGAACTCTAGCAATAAATGATCAGAACACACTCAAACCAGCGAGTTGTACTTGAAAAATTAAATATTTTTTCCATTGAGTTACCTTCATTCTCTTAAAAATGTATTCCTTTTATGACCAAGTGATGAATTTTTATTTTGGTTTGTGATCCCACCTTACCTGCCACATATCTCATCTACACTCCACTTCTATAGCAATTGCTTCCTTTTTGATTCATTTTTCCATCAATCAGAATCTTTTAAGATGGTGTTTACTTGTTTGAAGTGGAAGAAATATAAAAGGATGGCAGGGTTAGGTGGCAGATGGGAGAAGAAGAGGGTGATGTAATATCTAGAAACTTATTCCACTCATATTTCCCCAAATATTTATATGTTTTATCCATATTGGATGCTTCAGTTCAGTTGCTCAGTTGTTTCTGACTCTTTGCGATCCCATGAGTTGCAGCATGCCAGGCCTCCTTGTCCATCACCAACTCCCAGAGTTCACTCAAACTCACGTCCTTTGAGTCGATGATGCCATCCAGCCATCTCATCCTCTGTCGTCCCCTTCTCCTCTTGCCCCCAATACCTCCCAGCATCAGAGTCTTTTCCAATGAGTCAACTCTTCGCATGAGGTGGCCAAAGTACTGGAGTTTCAGCTTCAGCATCATTCCTTCCAAAGAGCACCCAGGGCTGATCTCCTCTAGAATGGACTGGTTGGATCTCCTTGCAGTCCAAGGGACTCTCAAGAGTCTTCTCCAACACCACAGTTCAAAAGCATCAATTCTTTGGCACTCAGCTTTCCTCACAGTCCAACTCTCGCATCCATACATAACTACTGGAAAAACCATAGCCTTGACTAGACGGACCTTTGTCGGCAAAGTAGTGTCTCTGCTTTTCAATGTGCTATCTAGGTTGGTCATAACTTTTCTTCCAAGGAGTAAGCGTCTTTTAATTTCATGGCTGCAGTCACCATCTGCAGTGATTTTGAAGCCCCCCAAAATAAAGTCTGACACTGTTTCCCTATCTATTTCCCATGAAGTGATTTTTTAGAACTAACACCCCAAAAAGATGTCCTTTTCATTATAGGGGACTGGAATGCAAAAGTAGGAAGTCAAGAAACACCTGGAATAACAGGCAAATGTGGCCTTGGGGTACGGAATGAAGCAGAGCAAAAGCTAGTTTTGCCAAGAGAACACACTGGTCATAGCAAACACCCTCCTCCAACAGCACAAAAGAAGACTCTACACATGGCCATCACTAGATGGTCAACACTGAAATCATATTATTATATTCTTTGCAGTCAAAGATGGAGAAGCTCTATATAGTCAGCAAAAACAAGACCGGAGCTGACTGTGGCTCAGATCATGAGCTCCTTATTGCCAAATTGGATACTTGGAACTCCCCAAATTGGTGTATTTGTTCACTGCCTCCTTCCTTTCATTCTCTGCTGGAGTCCAGCTCCAGCAGCCAGAGGTTCAACCTGAAAAGGTGAGCAGTGTCGGCGAGAAACTGAGGCAGCCTCTCATTTTTCTTGGACTGCCTGTTCATTTCAAGCTTATGATTCTCTTTTATACTTTTACAAAAGCATTAGGTCAGAGGTTTGATATTTTTAGTTCCCATTGACCCAGATTTATTTTTCTCCAAAAATCATTGTTGCCCCTCAAAAGGAGTTCCTTCCTCAGCAATTCTCTTATCTACTTTTTCTCATGTGTCCTTGTGAATACACTGTAACTCATGCTAATGTCTGGGCTGCATACCACATTCCTCAGTTTAATTCTTATCTTTCTAAGTCCTGTTTGCCCCTAGTATCCTAAGCTCACTATTTCTTAGAAAGGGCTTCTAGCTAATAATATCTCTAAAGTCCCTAATTTCTATAAGCTATAGTAGAATATGCTAAAAAGTAAAAGTGAAGCCGCTTAGTCGTGTCCGACTCTTTGAGACCCCATGGACTATAGCCTACCAGGCTCCTCTGTCCATGGGATTTTCCAGGCAATAGTCCTGGAGTGGATTGCCATTTCCTTCTCCAGGGGATCTTCCCAACCCAGGAATCGAACCCCGGTCTCCCGCATTGTAGACACTTTACCATCTGAGCCAACATTACAGCAATCCTTAAATCTTTAGCTTCTAACTCTTTTAATTATTCCTAAGCCCTAAATTCAGCAAATTCCTTTGCCATAAACACTTTTCTCACAAATGGGCTTCAGATAGAAATCCCTCCCATGGTCTCAAACTGCAGCCTGTGTGCTCACCCTGGAACACTTTTTTGTAAAAGTCCTTGAACAAACGTCAGTGATTAACTTTATGAATTATTCTTTGAGCACAGCTGCAGAAGGCTTTATGCCTTCTCATGCTCCTCTCAAAAACAATAAGCACCTTAATATTCTCTTCAGTCAACTCAGCCAAGGAAAGGAAAAAAAACAAGTGAGAATCACAAAGCCTAACTCCTTCATTCCAGGTCCGTGCCTATGGAACAAAGGGAGTGGGTTTAGGGCCATGCCTCCATTTTGTCAGTAATGCCTAACACGGCTCCCAACAATTCTCCATTTCTTCCTCCTTATCCTATATATATATATATATATATATATATATATATATATATATATGGGCAGCATGTCAGCTTCTTTTACAATAAAACATTTATGAATGAAATTAATAAAGATAAAAATAAATGGAAAGTCATCCAGTATCTAACACTAAAATATGTATTCCTTGTATTCAGCCATTCCAATCATCTGTCTTAAGCCCTGTAGTTTCCAGGCTCCTAGACCAAGGATAGTCTTTTCTAACCAATCTCAAAGTATACATTCTTGGAATTCAGTCATTCCAAATTGATTCTGCAGGTTTTTCTGAATTTCTCTTCAGAAACTTGTTCATGAAAATGTAATTGTGACAGTAACTGTCAAGTTCTCTCTCCATGCTCCACTCCTGGAAAAGAAAAGCTTTCACATCACTGCCTGTGATGTGTTGTTTCCATTTGTCAAGCCAAGATCATGAAGACTCACTGGTTTGTTGTTGTTTTCCCTTAGGATTTGTTCATCTGGTTGAAGGGGATGGACCCTGCTTAGGGTGAGTAGAAGTACATTCTGGAGAAGAGTGGACCCCAGTGTCTGATGGGAACTTTGCACTCTCCACTGCCCATGTCATCTGTGCAGAACTGGGATGTGGCACAGCTGGGTCTGTCCTGGGACACGTGCCCTTCAGAGAGTCAGATGGCCGGGTCTGGGCTGAAGAATTCAGATGTAAAGGGGAGGAGCCTAAGCTCCAGTTCTGTCCCAGAGTGCCCTGTCCAGGGGCCACTTGTCACCACAGTGGAGCTGTTCAAGTTGTCTGTTCAGGTGAGATGCAGGTCAGGAATAACCTCCCTGCACACTCTGCTCAGGTGAGAAATCATGAGATGTTTCTGAAATCCTGTCATCTTGTATCCAGCATACTCAGAAGTCCAGCTCATGACAAATGGCACCTCTCAATGTGAGGGGAAAGTGAAGATGAACACTTCTGGAAGATGGAGAGCTCTGTGTGCCTCCCACTGGAGTCTGGCCAATGCCAATGTTGTCTGCCATCAACTTGGCTGTGGAGTTGCCATCTCCATCCCCAGAGGACCACACTTTGTGGAAGGAAGTGATCAGATCTCAACAGTCCGATTTCACTGCTTGGGGGCGGAGTCCTTCCTGTGGAGTTGTCCTGTGACTGTCCTGGGTGGTCCTGACTGTTCCCATGACAACACGGCCTCTGTAATCTGCTCAGGTAAGAGAGAGGGAAGGGCTACTGGTGGATGCTCCTGGAGTGAAATATCCCCAAGAGTAGAGAGTGAGGGAAAACTGGCTTCAAAATGTAGATATTTCATGAAATGTTTTTATTTTTTATGAAATGATTCTTCTAACTGTTCATCCATTTTCAAGTCAGGGCAGAAATGTTAAGAAGAATAATACATTTAAAAATAAACATTATTATTTACCTACATATAACCTTTGAGAACAATGTGTAAATAATAAGCATGTACTTCAGTCAGGGTTTTTTTTCCCCTCTGAACCATTTAAAAATTACTTATACATATCAGGTTCCTTTACTCAGCATGCATTTCTTAAGTACAAAGACATCCACTGAAATTCAGAAAATGTTAATTTCACACAATATTATTATTTTTGTTAAAGATTTATTTATTTATTTTTGGCTGGGCTGGGGCTTCATTGCTGCTTGTGGGCTTTCTCTTCAGTCATGTCCAAATATTTGCAACCTTATGGATAGTCCATGGAATTCTCCAGGCCAGAATATTGGAGTGGGTAGCTGTTCCCTTCTCCAGGGGAATCTTCCCAACCCAGGGATCAAACCCAGGTCTCCTGCATTTGCAGCCATGAACATCATGGACATCCATGATCTCAACTGCCTCTGTGAATGTTGAAGGCACCAGTATCTAGTGCCAGGGGGCCAGGAGAATACTTACTCACCTGTGCTCCCAGTAAGGATCAAAGTCCTTTGTTATGTCACAGGAGTTAGCAGAAGCCAGTAAACCTGCTCCATGCCCTCTAGGCTATGGGGAAAACCTGGAGAAACCTGGAGAATTCTGACTTGGTCAGACACCTATGCATGAAGGAAAGTTGGTAGAGTCCAGGATTCCTGAAAGCAGATTTCAGCATTCCATTGGAGAAAAAAAGAAAGATTGCAGATGGTAAGAGTCATTTTCCAGTGCTGCCCTCATCCTGAGGTGAAACACTATGGAGCTAAACTAGCCAGTGGGGCCTTTCCCTTTGGGAGAAAGAGAAGAAATCTGTCAGTGCCCAGCCCCCCAGTTCTGTGGGAGGCACGAATAAACCCTTTTCTCTCTGATAGCACCCAGAGTTCTGGGGCCAGACCTCATGACTGGGGGCAGAGAAACGATGTGAAAGGTCATTAAGAATGTCAAAGGGTAGAAGATGGATTCAGTTCTTGCTGACTGTGCTCGAGACTTCAACAGAAAACTTCTACACAAGCCTCTGGGGAAACCCCAAAGGAGGATCCTTCTCCCTGGGCCTATTGGTGCCCCCAGTGCCCTGAGTAATCAACCCACGCCTACCTCTACTCTGTTGACAGCTCCCTGTGTGTATTCCCAAGTGTGGAGTTGAGAGTAAACTTCAGTAAATGGAATGTTTTCAGGAAACAGGACAGTCCTGGGGGCAAGGGGGTAACCACACACTTGAGCTGAAGTAGAACCTTGTGCAAAACAAAAAGGAGGTTTTCAGCAGCCAGCCTGGTGAGTGGTAAGAACCAGAGAAGACAAAAAAGTTTAAAATTTTGCTATGGAAGGAGCAAGGAATGTGAAATGGGTGTATCCTTACAAGGTCAGAGAAGAGTATGTATCATCTGAAAGTAATTACTAAAGACTTGGGGGGTGAGAGTTGTCTACCACTTCAAATACAAAAGCACCAGTGCAAAACTCCAAGGCCCATCAAAGTGGAAAGATATCATTGTCACAAAGGGTGACAAATATCTTTCAAACTGACAGAGGGACATGTCGATAACATAGAATTTTGTGATCTAACTTAGAAAGAATCCAACATTGTTGTTTTGAGGAATCTCAATGAGCTATAAGAAAACACAAAATGGCAATTCAATGAAATCAGAAGAATATTATACTAACACAGTAAGAGATTTAATAAACAGATAGAAATTATAACAAAGAACCAACAGAAATTCTGGTCCTGAAGAATTTAATAAATGAAAAAAAATGTAACAGAGAACATCTAAAATAGAGTAGACCAAATTCAAGATAGAATCTGTGACTACAAGATAGGAATTTTTAAACAGCTCTTATCAGTGGAAAATAAAGAAAATTGAATAAAAAAGAACAAAATATCCTATGTGATCTATTAATCTCCATTCAACGTACAAATATTAGAATAATTAAGGTTCAGGAAGGAGAAGAAAGGAGAAACTGTGAGAAAGTTTATTTAAATAAATAATAGCCAAAAACTTTCCAAACATAAGGAAGAGACTTGGACACTCAAGTTCATAAAGATAATAACCCTATTATCTGAGTGCAGAAATACCTTCTCCTGGATACTGTATAATGATACTGTCAAAAATTTTAAGAGACAATCATATCAGTAGATTTCTAAGCAAAAAAATCTATAGGCCTGGAGAAAGTGGAATGGCATATTCAATGTGTTGAAAGAAAAAAATTGCCAGCCATGAATACTCTATCCAGCAGTGTTATCCTTCACATAGGAAAGAGAAGGAGAGATTTTCACAAAAAATAAAAGCTGAGGGAGTTAATCACTGCTAGACCTGACTCAAAAGAAATGCTGAAAGGGGTTTTTCAAGCCTAAACAAAATGTTGTTAATTTGTGACATGAAAAAAAAAAAAATGAATGTATATACAACAGTCTGTGTTAACCACCTCACTTTAGAATAAAGATTAAAGGAAAAGAGTAGTAAAAACAAATGTAGATGTTATAATTTGTTAACAAACACACAACATAAAAAGAGATAAAATGTGACATTGGAATGTACAAGGGAACGTTAAAAAGTAGAGTGTTTGTAGGCATCTTCGGAGAAGGCAATGGCAACCCACTCCAGTACTCTTGCCTGGAAAATCCCATGGATGGAGGAGCCTGGTAGGCAGCAGTCCATGGGGTCGCTAAGAGTCAGGCACGACTGAGCAAATTTACTTTCACTTTTCACTTTCATGCATTGGAGAAGGAAATGGCAACCCACTCCAGTACTCTTGCCTGGAGAATCCCAGGGACAGAGAAGCCTAGTGGGCTGCCGTCTATGGGGTCGCACAGAGTTGGACACGACTGAAGCAACTTAGTAGCAGGCATCTTAAGTTGCTATCAGTATAAAATGAACTGTTTTATATATAATATGCTCATGTAAAACTCATGGTAACTGCAAGGCAAAAATCTGGAGTGTACTTACAAAAGGTAAAGGGGAATCATAGCACACCATCATGAAAAATTACCAATGTAAAAAAGTAGGCTAAGACAGAAACAAAACAAGGCAATGGGACTATAGTCAGAAAGCAATAAGAAGGCATTAGGAATTTTTACATATCCATAATCAGTAAAAATGCAAGTGGATTAAATTCATTACTCAAAAAGAGTGCCTAGTTGCATGGAAATCAAGACCAAACTATTTGCTGCCTAAAGGAGAGTCACTCCTGATTTAAGAACACACAAAGGCTCAAAGTAAAGGGACTGAAAAAGATGCTCCATGGCAAGTGCAAACCTAAGGAGAGCAGAGGTAACTACATTATGTCAGACAAAATAGTATTTAGGCCAAAAATAGTAATAAGAAAACAAGAAGGCAATTATATCATGATAAAGGGGTCAATTCATCAAGAAGATTTAATAATCATAAATATATACTCCCCATTGAAGCCCCTAAATATATTAAGCAAATACTAACAGATATAACCAACCTAGAAAGCATATTAAAAAGCAGAGACATTACTTTGCCAACAAAGGTCCGTCTAGTCAAGGCTTTGGTTTTTCCAGTGGTCATGTATGGATATGAGAGTTGGACTGTGAAGAAAGCTGAGTGCTGAAGAATTGATGCTTTTGAACTGTGGTGTTGGAGAAGACTCTTGAGAGTCCCTTGGACTGCAAGGAGATCCAACCAGTCCATCCTAAAGGAGGTCAGTCCTGGGTGTTCATTGGAAGGACTGATGCTAAAGCTGAAACTCCAGTACTTTGTCCACCTCATGTGAAGAGTTGACTGATTGGAAAAGACCCTGAGCAGGAGGAGAATGGGACGACAGAGGATGATATGGCTGGATGGCATCATCAACTCGATGGACATTAGTTTGAGCAAACTCCAGGAGTTGGTGATGGACAGGGAGGCGTGGCGTGCTGCAATTCATGGGGTCGCAAAGAGTCGGACACAACTGATCAACTGAACTGAACTGAACTGAACAGATCTAAAGAGAGAAAGAGACTGATATATGGTAATTGTAGGGAATACTCATACTGCACTTTCAGCAAATCATCCAGAGAGAAAATCCACACAAAATCATGAGGCTTGCACCATACTTCAGAATGAAGGATCTAACAGATATTTGTGTGGGTGCAAGCTCAGTTGCTCAGTCATGTCTGACTCTTTGTGACCCCATGAACTTTAGACCACCAGGCTCCTCTGTCCATGGGGTTTTCCAGGCAAGAATACTGGAGTGGATTGCCATTTCCTACTCCAGGGGTTCTTCCTGACCCAGGGATCAAACCCACGTTTCTGTCATCTCCTGCATTGACAGGTAGATACTTTACCTCTAGCACCACCTGGGAAGCCCTAAATACTGTATACTGCCATCTAACTTTCATTTTTGTATTACAATACATTGAGAACCAGTGTCTATCAACCCCACGAAAGTTTCTTTACCACCTTCAGGCTGCTGCCTGCTGGGCATTGTGCCAAAACATATTGGCCCACCTGTCACTCAGAGTCATAATCTTCTCCTTTACTTTGCATTAATTTATTCCATATTGACTCTAAAGGGCCTGTAGATTCATCTCTTACATAATATTTTAATGATTCATAAAGGTTTTGATGAATTAAGTTATCATGTTTGTTTACAGTTTAAGGAGATATTCCAGGCAATCTGATGATATAATCTCTTATAAAGAATCATTAAAATTTTTAGCAGTTATTCCACCTGTCTCCTCCTCTTTCATGTTATTTTCCAGTCAACCATCTGTATACGTTCAGTAATTTTAGATGCCCTCCATTTTTTTGCCATTTTATATTTGATTCTCATCCTTCTGAAAAACTCCAGTCATTTCCCCATCACTCAGATACATTTACAGTAGCCTTGGAAAGCTATCTATGACATCTTCCTTGACATCATCTTATGTTTCCAATAATAAAGTCACGTAAGGAGCCCAACCAGCAGGAATCTCTTTTGTCTCAGCTTCAACCATCATTTTCATCAAAGTTATAGCTTCAGAGAATTTTAGTATCATCATTAAACATACCAAAGTTGCTTGTATATTCATTTCAGCAGGCTCCAAGAGAATATTTCGTTTAAGGGTAGACTTCGATAATTCTCTTAATCAGGATATGTGCTAAGTACTCATGCCTTTATCCAGCCCACCAAGAGTCTGTTTGTTCCTTTGTCCATATTTATGTAAAAGCTGCAGCAAACTAAGAGTTCTGAGTAAGACTGGACGTGCCTTTCCATTCAGTAGAATTTGAAGTAGTTCTTGGCACTTCTGCACAAATCTACTTCACTAGAGAATTTAAAAGAAAATTGTTTATACTGACCCACAAAGTGGCTTAATTCTTTTAGTTAGTATTCCTGTGTTTTGTTTTTCTTGAACCTCTCCCCTGCAGCCTGTGTAGTTTTCTTAATGATCGATCACCAGTTGGACAAAGATATCCTTCCAACTGCATACAGTCCTCCCCTTTACAAAATAAATCACCAAATCTGAGGCTCTGACATCCTCAGGTCTGCTGAGTCTGCTCTATGCTTATCTTTGCAGATGCTAAATTGTTTGAATCTGATTCATGGACAGACTAAGAATGAGGTGGAATAACTAAATGATTATAATGTGCTGTTTATGTTTAAATTAAAAAATATATATTTTTTTGTGGCCTTACCTCACTGCACACAGAATTTTAGTTCCCCTGCCAGGGATCAAACCCATGCCCTCTTCAATGGAAGCATGGAGTCTTAACCACTGGACTTCCAGGGAAGTTCCTATAATGTGTTGTTTAAAAATTTCTCCCTTGGTAGCACCCAGGAACAGCTTGTTCACATCCTTTAGGACTGTAGATTGATGGCTTATACATGATTTATCCATGCACACCGACTGTTTTGACTAAAGAGCAGGGAGGTGAATTTATACACCTATTCTAAATATTTGTGTACATATTAAAATGGAAAGGAGATAAAGTGGATAAAACAAATTTGAAAGATAATAACAAAAATAGAAGCAAACTAACTTGAAGATTCCTACAATGTGTCCATGGCAACATTGTCTTTGAGTAAGCATTGATAAATAGATCAACAGGACATAATCAAGTTCACTATTAGACCTAAACCTATGTATAATAAGTTGATTTTCTCCAAAGGCATCAAGATATTTCAAAGGGGAAAGTATAATTTAAAAAAAAAAAAAGATGTACTGGCTGAATATATTCATGGGGAAAAAAAAAATGAACCACAACTCTTACTTCATACCCTCTTCACCTTTCACCTTCAATCTTTCCCAGCATCATGGTCTTTTCCAATGAGTCAACTCTTCCCATCAGGTGGCCAAAGTATTGGAGCTTCAGCTTTAGCATCAGTCCTTCCAATGAATATTCAGGGTTGATTTCCTTCAGAAATTACTGATTTTATCTCTTTGCAGTCCAACAGACTCTCAAGAGTCTTCTCCAGCAGCACAATTTGAAAGTATCAATTCTTTGGTGCTCAGCCTTCTGTATGGTCCAACTCTCACATACATACATGACTACTGGAAAAACCATAACTTTGCCTAGATGGACCTTTGTCGGCAAAGTGATGTCTCTGCTTTTTAATATGCTATCTAGGTTGGTCATAGCTTTTCTTCCAAGGAGCAAGCATCTTTTAATTTCATCTGTGCAGTCACTGTCCACAGTGATTTTGGAGCCCAAGAAAATGAAATCTGTCAGTGTTTCCATTTCTTCCCCATCTGTTTGCCATGAAGTGATGGGACTAGACCCCATGATTTCAGTTTTTTGAATGTTGAGTTTTAAGTCAGCTTTTTCACTCTCCTCTTTCACCTTCATCAAGAGGTTCTTTAGTTCCTCTTCGCTTTCTGCCATAAGGGTGGTGTCATCTGCATATCTGAGGTTATTCATATTTCTCTCAGCAATCTTGATTCCAGCTTGAGCTTCACCCAGCCCAGCATTTTACAAGATGTACTCTGCATAGAAGTTAATTAAGCAGGATAATGATATACAACTTGATGTATTCCTTTCCCAGTTTGGAAACAGTCTATTGTTCATGTCCAATTCTAACTGTTGCTTCCTGACCTGAAAACAGGCTTTTCAGAAGGCAGGAAAGGTGGTCTGATATTCCCATCTCTTTAAGAATTCTCCACAGTTTGTTGTGATTCACACAGTCAAAGATGTGTGACTTTGCACAAAGATGTGCAAAGATTTCTTTGCACACAAAGATGCAGACGCTCTAAAAAGTCAACAAAAACAAGATTGGGAGCTGACTGTGGCTCAGATCATGAACTCCTTATTGCAAAGCTCAGACTTAAATTGAAGAAAGTAGGGAAAACCACTAGACTATTCAGATATGACCTAACTCAAATTCCTTACAATTATACAGTGGAAGTGACAAATAGATTCAAGGGATTAGTTCTTATCGACAGAGTACCTGAAGAAATATGGATGGAGGTTTGTGACACTGTACAGGAGACAGAGATCAAGACCATCCCCAAGAAAAAGAAATGCAAAAAGACAAAATGGTTGTCAGAGGAGGGAGGCCTTACAAACAGCTGAGAAAAGAAGAGAAGCGAAAGTCAAAGGAGAAAAGGAAAGACATACCCATTTGAATGCAGACTTCCAAATAATAGCAAGGAGAGATAAGAAAGCCTTCCTCTTTGATCAGTGCAAAGAAATTGAGGAAAACAGCAGAATGGGAAAGATTAGAGATCTCTTCAAGAAAATTAGAGATACTAAGGGAACATTTCATGCAAAGATGGGCACAATCAAGGACAGAAATGGTATGGACCTAACAAAAGCAGAAGATATTACAAAGAGGTGGCAAGAATACATAGAAGAACTATACAAAAAAGATCTTCATGGCCCCGGTAACCATAATGGTGTGATCACTCACCTAGAGCCAGACATCCTGGAATGTGAAATCAAGTGGGCCTTAGGAGGCATCACTATGAACAAAGACAGTGAAGGTGATCAAATTCCAGTTGATCTATATCAAAATCTAAAAGATGATGCAGTGAAAGTGCTGCACTCAATATACCAGCAAATTTAGAAAACTCAGCAGTGGCCACAGGACTGGAGAAGGTCAGTTTTCATTCTAATCCCTAAGAAAGGCAAAGCCACAGAATCCTCAAACTATCACACAATTGTATGCATCTCATATGCTAGTAAAGTAATGCTCAAAATTCTCCAAGCAAGTCTTCAGTAGTACATGGACCGAGAACCTCCAGATATTCAAGCTGGATTTAGAAAAGCCAGAGGAACCAGAGATCAAATTGCCAACATCTGTTGGACCACAGAAAAAGCAAGAGCGTTCCAGAAAAACATCGACTTCTGCTTCATTGACTATGGCAAAGTTTTGACTGTGTGGATCACAAAAAAGTGTGGAAAATTCTTAAAGAGATGGGAATACCAGACCACCTAACCTGCCTCCTGAGAAATCTTCATGCAGGTCAAGAAGCAACAGTTAGAATTGGACATAGAACAATAGACTGGTTCCAGATAGGGAAAGGAGTAGGTCAAGGCTGTATGTTGTTACCCTGCTTATTTAACTTATATGCAGAGTACATCATGAAAAACACTGGGCTGGATGAAGCATGAGCTGGAATCAAGATTGCCAGGAAAAATATCAATAACCTCAGATATGCAGATGAAACCACCCTTTTGGCAGAAAGTGAAGAAGAACTAAACAGCCTCTTGATGAAAGAGTGAAAAAGTTGACTTAAACTCAACATTCAGAAAACTAAGATCATGGCATCTGGTCCCATCACTTTATGGCAAATAGATGGGGAAACAATGGAAACAGTGAGATACTTTTTTATTTTGGGGGGCTCCAAAATCACTGCAGATGGTGACTGCAGCCATGAAATTAAAAGACGCTTACTCCTTGGAAGGAAAGTTATGGCCAGCCTAGACAGCATATTAAAAAATAGAGACATTATTTTGCCAACAAAGGTTTGTATAGTCAAAGCTATGGTTTTTCCAGTAGTCATTTATGGGTGTGAGAGTTGAACCATAAAGAAAGCTGAGCACTAAAAAATTGATTCTTTTGAACTGTGGTGTTGTAGAAAACTCTTGATAGTCCCTTGGACTACAAGGAGATCAAACCAATCCATCCTAAAGGAAATCAGTCCTGAATATTCATTGGAAGGACTGACGTTGAAGCTGAAGGTGAAGCTCCAATACTTTGGCCACTTGAATCAAAGAACTGACTCACTGAAAAAGACCCTGATGCTGGGAAAGATAGAAGACAGGAGAAGGGTCGACAAAGGATGAGATGGTTGGATGGCATCACTGACTCGATGGACATGAGTTTGAGCAAGTTCTGGGAGTTAGTGATTGACAGGGAAGCCTGATGTGTTGCAGTCCATGGGGTCTCAAAGAGTCAGACACGACTGAAGTGACTTAGCACGCACTTCTGTGTCTTCTTGTCATCTCTTCTTAGTATCTTCTGCTTCTGTTAGGTTCTTGCCATTTCCTAAATGTCCTTGCCAGGTCCTTTATTTTGCCCATCTTTGCATGAAATGTTCCTTTGGTATCTCATTTTCTTGAAGAGATCTCTAGTCTTTCCCCTTCTAATGTTTTCCTCTATTTCTTTACATTGTTCACTTAAGAAGGCTTTCTTGTCTCTCCTTGCTCTAAAGCAAAAGTCCTCAGTGATTTCAGAGGAGGCTGAATGGTCCTCAGACCTAGTACGAAGTTTGAGCAGTGATACATACACTCCCTTCCATTGTTTACTGGGAATTCATGAAGGTCAGCAGAGCTTCAAGGGAGGGAGGCATAGACTTCACTTCTCAGTGGATGTTAAGATTTTGTGGATGCTTAAAACCCACCACGGTATATAAAATGGGAAATTGTTGATTCTAAGTTTCTGCCTTTAGTTCTGTCAATTTTGGCTTTGTGTATCTAAGACTTAGTATATATGAATTCCAGACCTGTTTAGCATCTTTCTGTACATTTTTACATTTTCCATTTTTTTTTTTCTTTCTGTGCTTCATTCTGTCTCCTTTTAGTATTGCTATCTTGTGCTGGTCTGATGGAGTATTACACATATCCTCTGAGTTATTTCAAAAACTGACATTTTCAATTCTAGAATTTTTGTTAAATTCTTTGTGATCATTTCTCTGCCAAAATTCTATCTTGTCATTTCATTCTTTGAACATTTCATCCATGGTGATTTAAACTTTTGTCGGGTTAAGTCCAGTAGCCGGGTATCCTATACATTTCTTTCTAATGCATTTTTTCTTCATACATTTTTGTCAAATTGTTTATCTTTTGTGACTGAGTATTTTTGATTGACAGACATTATAGGTGAAAAATTGTAGAACTCCTTCAGAAAGGATCTTATTTTATAGCTTCCTCCAGACACCCAATTTAGGGTCGATCACCTTACTTGAAAGAGGGTGAAGAAAATAGAAACTGGGCGTCCATTCCTTGGGAAAGGATCAGCTTTTAGTTCCCTTTCCTTTTACCATGCCCAGATCCTGGCTAATCTTCTCCCAGGCGGACCCTGAATAGTGCTTCATGTTCCCTGAGCTAGTGTGTCTGGTGAATCTCTGCTGAGCTTTTCAGAGTCTCAGCTCTTACCTCTGAATTGACAAAAGCCTCAGAGA
This sequence comes from Bos javanicus, assembly GCF_032452875.1. Classification (NCBI taxonomy): domain Eukaryota; kingdom Metazoa; phylum Chordata; class Mammalia; order Artiodactyla; family Bovidae; genus Bos; species Bos javanicus. The sequence goes on along the minus strand of NC_083872.1, from coordinate 102,733,874 downwards.
AGTGGCTCACCTCTGCCCTTTATTCTCTCTGAGAGCTTGGCTCCAAAAACTCTCACTGCTTGGGTAGCTCAACAACAATATCAAAAGTATTGATAATTTCTCGCTTTTGTAAATTTATTCTTAGTGCAGCACTTGGCTTAAAACAGAACGTTTGGCATTGTCAGACACAGAACTCTTCATAGAGAAGGTGAACTCTAAAATTACCATAAGGTTACTGCTATGTTACAGCGTTTATCTCAGGCTCCACCGCATAGGTCATTATTTACCTTAATTCAATTTTCTGTTCTTTAACCCTCCCAATCCCCTGTTTCTGCAGGAAACCAGACCCAGGTGCTGCCCCAGTGCGATGACTCCGTGTCTGAACCAGCAGGCTCTGCAGCCTCAGAGGAGAGCACCCCCTACTGCTCAGGTGAGGGTCCCACAGGACAGAAGACCCTTCTCACTCCCCTGCCCCCTCGCCCCCCTCACCACCCGTCACCACCCCATTGTTCCATTTTTCTCTCCTCAGACAGCAGACAGCTCCGCCTGGTGGACGGGGGCGGTCCCTGCGCCGGGAGAGTGGAGATCCTTGACCAGTGCTCCTGGGGCATCATCTGTGATGACGGCTAGGACCTGGACGATGCCCACGTGGTGTGCAGGCAGCTGGGCTGTGGAGAAGCCCTCAGTGCCACGGGGTCTGCTCACTTCGGGGCAGGATCAGGGCCCATCTGGCTGGACGACCTGAACTGCACAGGAAATGAGTCCCACGTGTGGAGGTGCCCTTCCCGAGGCTGGGGGCGGCAGGACTGCAGACACAAGGAGGACGTGGGGGTCATCTGCTCAGGTGCGTGCTGCACACTGTCCACAGGCTGGGGGAGGGTTGGGGCCCTGGAGGACGGGGTTCTGAGTCCTAATGGAGAGATGCTGAAAGGACCAGAGTAGGAGGCTTCCTCCCATGGAGCCTGTCTTTCCAGCAGACGAGAAGACGAGGTGCTTTCACTTCCTCCTGCAGTGGCTGAGATTCTGGTCCTTTCTTCTCAGCAGTGTTTCCTGCCAGAGCTTTTTCTCACAGTTTCCACGTGAAAGCAGGACTCACTCTGCAGTTCCCTGTCATAATACAGTCTAGAGATTCTGGTGACGTTGTAATGAAAGCATAGATTTATTCTGTTCAGTTCTGTTTGCTAGGAGTCTGACAATGGTCTCTGTGAGCCAACATCCCAGTGTCCACATTGCTGCTTTCTTCCTGGATGCTCTGCGGCTTACTCTTTTCCCAGCCGTTCCTGGTTTATATGTGGCCTCATTCCTTGGCTCAGGGCCCTCTTTCTTCTTCTCCTTCTCCTCCTTTTCCTTCTCCTTCTTCTCCTCCTTCTCCTCCTCCTCCTCCTCCTTCTTCTCCTCCTCCTCCTCCTCCTCCTCCTCCTCTTCTTCTTCTTCTTCTTCAGATAACAGTGCCTATTCCAACTGTTCTTCCTCACTTACATTTCCCTCTAACTGGAGCTTTGCAAGGTGATCCATCTAAGGGTATTAGGGCTAAGGAGGTGATTAGGCTGGGCTCAGGTGATTAACACACATTGTTCCAGCTTAATCTCACCATCCCAAGGTCCTTATTAATCACATCTGTGAAGCCCCTTTCTAAATGTAAGGTAACATATCACAGGCTCCAGGATTGGGATGTGGACATTTCTGGGGGTTCATTATACTGTTGACCACCTCACTGGGCACATCACATCCTTTCACACAGTCTTTAGAAGTTTTCTCAGGAAGCAGGATTCAGCTCCCCTGCCCTGTAAGTGCTGGTTGGTCTTCCTCTGTTCATAATCACTACATCCTTGTGGTTGAAATAGAAAGATGGTTCAGATCAGATCAATCTCTCAGTCGTGTCCGACTCTTTGCGACCCCATGAATCGCAGCACGCCAGGCCTCCCTGTTCATCACCAACTCCCGGAGTTCACTCAGACTCACGTCCATTGAGTCAGTGATGCCATCCAGACATCTCATCCTCTGTCGTCCCCTTATCCTCTTGCCCCCAATCCCTCCCAGCATCAGAGTCTTTCCCAATGAGTCAATTTTTCGCGTGAGGTGGCCAAAGTACTGGAGTTTCAGCTTTAGCATCATTCCTTGCAAAGAAATCCCAGGGCTGATCTCCTTCCGAATGGACTGGTTGGATCTCCTTGCAGTCCAAGAGTCCTCTCCAACACCACAATTCAAAAGCATCAATTCTTTGGCGCACAGCCTTCTTCACAGTCCAACTCTCACATCCATACATGACCACAGGAAAACCATAGCCTTGACTAGACGAACCTTTGTTGGCAAAGTAATGTCTCTGCTTTTGAATATGCTATCTAGGTTGGTCATAACTTTCCTTCCAAGGAGTAAGCGTCTTTTAATTTCATGGCTGCAGTCACCATCTGCAGTGATTTTGGAGCCCCAAAACATAAAGTCTGACACCATTTCCACTTTTTCCCCATCTATTTCCCATGAAGTGATGGGACCAGATGCCATGATCTTCGTTTTCTGAATGTACAGCTTGAAGCCAACTTTTTCACTTCCTCTTTCACTTTAATCAAGAGGCTTTTTAGTTCCTCTTCACTTTCTGCCATAAGGGTGGTGTCATCTGCATATCTGAGGTGATTGATATTTCTCCTGGCAATCTTGATTCCAGCTTGTGTTTCTTCCAGTCCAGCGTTTCTCATGATGTACACTATATATAAGTTAAATAAACAGGGTGACAATATACAGCCTTGACGAACTCCTTTTCCTATTTGGAACCAGTCTGTTGTTCCATGTCTAGTTCTAACTGTTGCTTCCTGACCTGCATACAAATTTCTCAAGAGGCAGATCAGGTGGTCTGGTATTCCCATCTCTTGAAGAATTTTCCACAGTTTATTGTGATCCACACAGTCAAAGGCTTTGGCATAGTCAATAAAGCAGAAATAGATGCTTTTCTGGAACTCTTTTGCTTTTTCCATGATCCAGTGGATGTTGGCAATTTGATCTCTGGTTCCTCTGCCTTTTCTAAAACCAGCTTGAACATCAGGAAGTTCACGGTTCACATATTGCTGAAGCCTGGCTTGGAGAATTTTGAGCATTACTTTGCTAGCATGTGAGATGAGTGCAATTGTGCGGTAGTTTGAGCATTCATTGGCATTGCCTTTCTTAGGGATTGGAATGAAAACTGACCTTTTCCAGTCCTATGGCCACTGATGAGTTTTCCAAATTTGCTGGCATATTGAGTGCAGTATTTTCACAGCATCATCTTTCAGGATTTGAAATAGCTCAACTGGAATTCTGTCACCTCCACTAGCTTTGTTCGTAGTGATGCTTTCTAAGGCCCACTTGACTTCACATTCCAGGATGTCTGGCTCTAGGTCAGTGATCACACCTTCGTGATTATCTGGGTCGTGGAGATCTTTTTTGTACAGTTCTTCTGTGTATTTTTGCCATCTCTTCTTAGTATCTTCTGCTTCTGTTAGGTCCATACCATTTCTGTCCTTTATCAAGCCCATCTTTGCATGAAATGTTCCTTTGGTATCTCTGATTTTCTTGAAGAGATCCCTAGTCTTTCCCATTCTGTTGTCTCCCTCTATTTCTTTGCATTGATCGCTGAAGAAGGCTTTCTAATCTCTTCTTGCTATTCTTTGTAACTCTGCATTCAAATGTTTATATCTTTCCTTTTCTCCTTTGCATTTTGCTTCTCTTCTTTTCACAGCTATTTGTAAGGCCTCCCCAGACAGCCATTTTGCTTTTTTGCATTTCTTTTCCATGGGGATGGTCTTGATCCCTGTCTCCTGTACAATGTCACGAACCTCATTCCATAGTTCATCAGGCACTCTATCTATCAGATCTAGGCCCTTAAATCTATTTCTCACTTCCACTATATAATCATAAGGGATTTGATTTAGGTCATACCTGAATGGTCTAGTGGTTTTCCCTACTTTTTCAATTTAAGTCTGAATTTGGCAATAAGGAGTTCATGGTCTGAGCCACAGTCAGCTCCTGTTCTTGTTTTTGCTGACTGTATAAAGCTTCTCCATCTTTGGCTGCAAAGAATATAATCAATCTGATTTCGGTGTTGACCATCTGGTGATGTCCATGTATAGAGTCTTCTCTTGTGTTATTGGAAGCAGGTGTTTGTTATGACCAGTGCATTTTCTTTGCAAAACTCTATTCGTCTTTGCCCTGCTTCATTCCATTTTCCAAGGCCAAATTTGCCTGTTACTCCAGGTGTTTCTTGACTTCCTACTTTTGCATTCCAGTCCCCTATAATGAAAAGGACATCTTTTTTGGGTGTTAGTCCTAAAAGGTCTTGTAGGTCTTCATAGAACCATTCAACTTCAGCTTCTTCAGCATTACTGGTTGGGGTATAGACTTATATTAATGGACAAAGTCAGGTGAAAGTGAGGCAAAAGTCAGTCTTCTCATCCAGTGGACATCTCCTCTGCTGGGTTGGGGATGTATGGTCACAGTTTCTGGGGGAGAGGAAAACCCAGAGCACTGAGTGGAATGTTCACTGTGTCCCATCTCCTCCCTTTCAATCTTAAGAGTTCCTGGCCCTCAGGATGGTGAGCAAGGACCAGCAGTGTGCTGGGTGGCTGGAAGTTTTCTACAATGGGACTTGGGGCAGTGTCTGCCACAGCCCCATGGAAGATATCACTGTGTCCATGATCTGCAGACAGCTTGGCTGTGGGGAGAGTGGAATCCTCAACTCTTCTGTTGCTCTTAGGGAAGGTTCTAGACCCCAGTGTGTAGATGGAATCCAGTGTCAGAAAACTGACACCTCTCTCTGGCTGTGTCCTTCTGACCCTTGGAATTACACTTCATGTTCTCCAAAGGAGGTAGTGTCCAGGTGACTTACTGTTTCTGTGTCTATCCCAGCCCTGTAGGATGTCGTTAGTGCGGTTTTATATTTTGCAATCTAAGTGATGAATTTAGGTCGAATCTACAAAATGTGTGTGCTTGTATTTGTAGTGGAATGTGGAGACAAATATATAAACAGTTACAGTTGTTTCAGCTAGTGGTCACGTGCAGTGAATGCTTCAGTCCAATAGATAATGAGCCTGTATTTACCCTTGTCGTTTGGACTGAACCAAGGATGATAGATATTCATGTTTGGGGACAAGCCTACCCCCAGCTGTCCCTGATCCAGTATTTCTCATCATTGCTTCTACAGGAGGGAGACACCAGAGCTGTCCAACTGCTGCCCCCTGCACAGGTACGTCAGCCCCGCCCCCTCCCCTGTGGCTCCCAGGGACTCCTTCTTCCCACAAGGGGCAGTCACAGGAGGGGCTGCTGCCTTTTCAGACAGAGAGACGCTCCGGCTCAGGGGAGGAGACAGCAAGTGCTCAGGGCGGGTGGAGGTCTGGCACAGCGGCTCCTGGGGCACCGTGTGTGATGACTCCTGGAGCCTGGCAGAGGCTGAGGTGGTGTGTCAGCAGCTGGGCTGTGGCCAGGCCCTGGAAGCCATGTGGGCCACAGGGTTTGGCCCTGGAAATGGGAACATCTGGCTGGACGAGGTGCAGGGGCCAGGAGTCCTCCCTGTGGGATTGTGCTGCGGAGCCCTGGGGGCAGAGTGACTGCAAGCACGAGGAGGATGCTGGTGTGAGGTGTTCTGGTGAGTGAGAGGCTCGGGGTCTGCCCTGGGTGAGCTGGGGCAGCACAAGGACAGTGGGCTGGGCTGGGGGGTGGTGGGGAGTTTGTATTCAGACAGTGTCCCGGTCCTGGGGCCTTGATCTATGATGTAGAAGCTGGGAGGACTGGACACTGATTTTGTGGAGACTGAAGGGTGATTTCAGGGCTCAGGAGAGAAAAATGGGCTGCCCTGCATCTGGTCAATCACCCTGCTCCCAACTCCTGTTTTTTCTCTGGGTGAAAAAATTGCATTGCCCTCCCCAACCACACCCTAGTAAGTGGCTCAGACAGTCAAGAATCTGCCTGCAATGCAAGAGACTGGGCTTTGATCCCTCAGTCAGGAAGATCCCCTGGAGGAGGAAATGGCAACCCACTCCATTATTCTTGCCTGGAGAATTCCATGGACAGGGGAACCTGGTGGGCTATAGTCCAGGGGGTCACAAAGAGTTGAACACGACACAGTGACTAACACTTTCACTTTCACCTATTTCTGGCCAATTTCCTTTCTCCAAACTCCTACTTTTTTTGGCTGTAAGAATTACATTGCCAGCCCCACAACTGCCCCCCAGTAAGTATAGTGCCAGGATTCCTGGGCAGGGTAGATATTCAGAGTCTTGGGACCTGTTCTGTGGATTCTCTGACAATGAAAGAGAGCAAAGAGCTTGAGGAGCCCCTGACTAGTGAACCAGAGCAGTATGTTGGGGAACTCCTCTGCCTTGGTCCCCTGGGTCAGAGGGTTCTCATGCCCAGGGGTCCAAGAGAGGCTGATTCCCATTTTGAAGAGTCTAAAGTTCTCCCACCTGCCCTTAAGTGTTGCTCCTCATCAGTGAGATGCAAATTCCAGGCCTGTTTGATCCCCAAGGAGAAGGGATGAACTGGGTCCTCAGAGGCTGTCTTGGCATGGCAGCTCCCTGATAACCCCTGGCTCTGCCTTGGGGTCACACTGGCCAGAGTGGAGTTGACCCATCTCAGGATGAGACCCAAGGGAGCCCAGTCACTGTCTAATGCTGGAACACCATCGTCTGGAGCTCCCGGAAATGCTGGCTCAGGGATTTCTCTATGCCCAGGACCTTCTCCACACCCTCTTGCCTTGTTCTCCTTAGGGACCAGAACAACCTCAAATCCTCTCCCTGGTGCCTTCTCCCTGCCTGAGGTCCTCTGCTTCATATTGGGAGCCCTTCTCTTCCTGGTCCTCATCATCCTGGTGACTCAGCTGCTCAGATGGAGAGCAGAGCGCAGAGGTGGGCTGCAGGGGGAACTGGGGACCAGGGAGAGTGTGTGGAGGCAGGAGATGGAGCAGATGTGAGGAGAGAAACCTGGGCCAGGTCTCTGTTCTGAGTCTGCAGACTCCATGTGCTCTGTGCTGATCTCTAAAGGCTGAGTGTACACAGGTTCTTAGGACTGGGATGTGAATTCTCATATGACATGGCCTCTTCTGTGAGAGAAGAAAGAGTTGAGGCTGAGCTGTGGATTCAGGTCAGATGAGGAGAGAAGGTACCCACACGATGCATGGGGTGGGAGACAATGCTGAGGTCCCAGCAGCCCATGTGAGCACTGGGGAGATGAAGGGTGGGCTGGCTGGATCGGGGTATCTGGAGCAGCATCTCTGACCTGCTGGGGGATCTCTCAGCCTTATCCAGTTATGAAGATGCTCTTGCTGAAGCTGTGTACAAGGACCTAGATCACCTTGTGACACAGAAAGGGGATCTTCTGGGCAGCCCAGGTGGGTGTCTCTGCCTGCCCTCCTGGGACTTCTGGTTGTCATCACCCACTGGCTGTGCACATCTTCTCAGTGTCTGCAGACCTCATGTATACCCCAAGCTCACAGAGGCGGCTCTCCAAAGAGAGATGAGCCCCGAGCCTCCATCTGTGCTGCAGTAGCCAGGCCTGTCTCCGCGTTTCTTCTCAGTCTTAACACATGTTCCGTGGGTGTCCGGAGGGTCATTTCTGTGTATTCTGTGACATTTTTCTACACTTTACGATTCCTATCAGATGACTCAGTGAATAAAATGCCATGTTACATGAGGGACAATGAAGACAACAATGACCACAGATCTGATCCAGGTAATAGAGGTGGACCCGCTGAAACTGGATGTTGGGGAGGAGAGTTTCCCTCATAGAGATGAGATGCAAGGGAAACAGTATTCCTTTAATGGACCAGAGGGATCCCTTGTGTCCAGATGGGGTCTGTTCTCCCCCTTCGCTAGCTGTTCTGCAATGTCTCATGCTGGGGCTGGGCTCTCTGTGTCCTTAGTCACTCTCATTCGGTCACAACAGGCACATATTTAAAAGAAAACATTATCTGGAAACATCTCTAAAATCATTGTGGATGGTGACTGCAGCCATGAAATTAAGACACTCGCTTCTTGGAAGAAAAGCTCTGACAAACCTAGACAGTGTATTAAAAAGCAAAGACATCACTTTGCTGACAAAGGTCCGTATAGTCAAGGCTATGGTTTTTCCAGTAATCATGTACAGTTGTGAGAGCTGGACCATAAAGAAGGTAGAGCACTGAAGAATTGATGCTTTTGAACTGAGGTGCTGGAGAAGACTCTTGAGAGTCCCTTGGACAGTAAGAAGATCAAATCAGTCAATATTAAAGGGAATCAACACTGAATACACATTGGAAGAACTGATGCTGAAGCTGAAGCTCCAATACTTTGTCCACCTGATGGGAACAGCTGACTCATTGGAAAAGACCCTGATGCTGGGAAAGATTGAGGGCAGAAGGCGAAGAGGGTGACAGAGGATGAGATGGTTGGATGGTGTCACCGATTCAATGGACATGAACTTGGAAAAACTCCGGCAGATGGTGAGGGACAGGGAAGCCTTTCATTCTGCAGTCCTTGGAGTTGCAAAGAGTCAGACATGACTTGGCGACTGAACAACAACAACAACATATGGAAAACATAATTTGTCAAAATTTTATAGTAATGCTCATTGGTATAAGAGTTGCTTTGAGATATGTAATTTTAATCGGGAAATGTTGTTGTTGTTGTTGTTGAGTTGCTCAGTCATGTCTGACTCTTTGTGACCCCATGGACTTCAGCACGCCAGGTTTCCCTGTCCATCATCAGCTCCTGGAGCTTGCTTGAACTCATGTCCATTGAGTCAGTGATCCTATCTATCTCATCCTCTGTCATCCTCTTGTTCTCCTGCTGTCAATCTTTCCCAGCATTAGGGTTTTTTCTAATGAGACAGTTCTTCACATCAGGTGGCCAAAGTATTGGAGCTTCAGCTTCATCATCAGTCCTTCCAGTGACTATTCAGGGTTGATTTCCTTTAGGATTGACAGTTTTGATCTCCCTGCAGTCCAAGGGACTCTGAAGAGTCTTCTTCAACACCACAGTTCAAAAGCATCAATTCTTTGATGTTCAGCCTTCTTTATGGTCCAACTCTCACATCCATACATGACTACTGGAAAAACCATAGCTTTGATTATATAGACATTTGTTGGCAAAGGAAGTATTGATATGTATAAAATCATTTGTTTGGTTTATGGGCACACCAGCATGAAATACAACCTTAGAAAAAATTCTGTTGCAACAAAGAGTGACTGGTACTTTTGTTTAGTGGCTCAGAAACTCTGGGTCAGAAGGGATCTTAGGTATTTCCCAGACCAACCCACTTCCTGTGGTTTCATCTGACCCTTGCTCTGCCTTTGGAAGCCCCAGATCAGAGGACTGATGCCCTTGGTGAGGATTACGATGATGCTGAAGAGGTACCATTGCCTGGGGCTCCTTCTGCCTCTCAGGGGAGTGAGGAGGAAGCGCCCCCAGAGAAGGTGGATGTGACGAGGTCCTCTCAGACAGGTGAGTGGAGTTAGCTGATCTCCTGCAATCTTTGGTCTCTATCCTGGAAATGGTGAATTTGAGCTGCTCAGTGTCCATCCCTCATAGATATTCCAATTTTGGATGACCTCAAATAGTTGATAGCATCATTTTGATCTTATTCCTTTTTTTAATGCTTTCAGACTCCTGGGGAGAAGAGGAAGCACTCTAGTATTAGTAACTGTGTCTGCATGGCTTTATCCTTCATGTGCCTGCATTAACACTTGCAGATTACTTGAGCATATTTACCTAATACAAAAATAGAATAACTGAATAACCTTTTGTGCTGTCTCATATGTGAAATGCAGTTAGAGATTTTAAAGACTATGTTAGTATTGGAATTTGTAAAGCATTTTTATACTTTAAAATGCACTCTGACCATAGGTCAACCCAAATATGTGTAAAGTGGATGGTATATATGGCCCTAAAAAACAAAAGCATGATGGTGGATTATGGACTCAGAATTTGTGGGCGGGTTCATGTTAATCTGCTCCACACATTTCAGTGGCCAAGGAAATACACTCATTCTCCATCAAGGGTATTTCTCCATCTGAGGTTCATGTGTTTCCTGGGGAAGGGGCAACTGCAGAAGGATCCTGTGGTTGCTTTTTGTGGGCTTTGGGGAACACAAGTCAAGACCACCAAGAGCAGAGTTGGATGGTCAGTGAGGAGCTGAGATTTCTCCAGATGTGATCTTCTACCTCCCTCTCCTTGTTGATTCAGACCTGTTGATTATGAAAAAAGAAAATTTTATACCCCTTCTAGAGTTTCTTCCCTTCTTGGGCATCTCCTGGCTGATTGTGTAGCCTGGGAACAGATCTTTAATCCAGGATTTCCCATTTGAGTTGAGACCTCAGATGGGCTGAATCCTTTTTTGGGGGGTTGGGGGTGGGGAGGGGCAGTGCTGCAAGACTTGCAGGTCTTAGTGCCTGAAACAGAAATTGTACCTGGGCCACAGAAGTGAAAGCACCAAGTCCTGACCACTGGACCACTAACTAGCCAATTCCTGGGCTGGATCTTGAGAAGACAGCCCTGATCCACCCTCACTGAAATAAACATGAAATAGCCTGAGCCTCCCTGAGTGCACCTGGATCCCAGGGATGCTTTGTCATCACCACTTATTTGACTCACTTCCACCACAGGGCTCTGTCAGGTCCCTTTGCTTCAGTTCTAATCAAATGTTTCATTCCTACTTCAGGTTCTTCTCTGAATATCTCTAGAGAGGTGGCTGATCCTAGGGAAGAAGAAGAGAGCCCCTGGTTGCTCCAGGGGGAGGAAGCAGACACTGGGTACGATGATGTTGAACTAAGTGCTCTGGAAACATCCATAGTTACTTCCCCATGATGTATTAAATATGAGATGTTGTCTCAGATATTCTAATTGCCCATATTTTAGTAGAGTAGTGCTGACCTATAATTGTATTATATGGAAATTGCTCATAATGAAATATTCTCAATAAAATAACTTTTTGCTTTGTTGACAATGGCAAGATTCATTCCAAATGCTCTTAGAGGATTGGTACTCAATCACAATTTCCTTATAAGGAAATACCAGATGAGTGAACTGACTTGTCTCACCTCCCCCAAATGCTAATTAAGGCATGACTTCACTCAGGCTCAGAAATGCTCCAGGTCACTCTTCTTAGACAGCAGATTCTAAACTTTGTCCACACTCACACCTTCATTCTTAGCAAGGTGAACTTGTGTGGGGGGTGGAAATCCTAAACCTTCCTATATGCTCTTCCCCTTTCCCGAGATGTCACACCATCTGTTTTTATTCAGTTATTGGGCACCAGATTGGGTGTGAGTTTCAAAGTTGAGGGTAAGAAATTGGCTGGTGGAAGAGAATGCATACAGCTTTCCTTACCCTGCCTAAATTCTCAAGGCCAATTAAAAATCTCACTCTACATAACTACCTCTTCCTTTTTATCTCCCATTCCCTAGGTTACTTTTTTCAGTTTTTTCCTCAAGTGCATATAGACTCTTTATCTCTCTTCTCCCATGTCTAGTTGGTTATCAAATCCTTTTAAATCCAGTCTTGCCTCTCCATCACTTTCTACTACTTCTTCAGGATGTTGTCATTTCTTGTCTGTCCAATTATCTAGCATTTAAAGTGAATTACATCAACTCGTATCTCTCTCCAAGTTGGTGAAGGGCAAATCGGTGCTACCTCACACCCTGTATCCAGGTGGGACAAAGTGAAAATGTTAGTCACTCAGTGGTGTCCGAATCTTTGCCACCCTGTGGACTGTAGCATGCCAGGCTCCTCTGTCCATGAGATTCTCCAGGCAAGAATACTGGAGTGGAGTGGGTTACCATTCCCTTTTTCAGGGGGTCTTCCCCACCCAGAGATCGACCCCAGGTCTCCTGCCCAGCAGGCAGATTCTTTTACCATCCGACCCACCACTGAGGGGCATCAGGTGGGATAAAGGGGCAAGAAATTGGAGAATAAGACAGAGGGGATCTAGAAGAAGGGATATAGACAGAAAGATGAGGAATTTGGGGCTATTTGAGTTTTATTGATGTCAATGGAGGCGTCTGATACGACTGAACTCTTAGAGGAAGAATTTCAGACCAATAGGCTTCTCTGAAAACATGTTGTTTAAAGAGTCCTTTAATCTGGTAACTGTTGAAAATGTAAATGTGATCCTGCTGTGATTGTTCAGGGTAGAGAGAGCTGTCTTGTAGGGGTGACCAAGTAAACAATACATTTCCACAATACCCTGACTCCTGTCCCATTTCATTGTGGACATTTGGAGAAGCTGCTGAACTAATATAAGACCTGAGAGTGCTAGCCTGAGTATGATTTGTGGCCAACCTGTTATTTAGTTGATGGCTCTGGATGATGTCCAAGGCTCCAACCTACACTCATGCTTGTAATCTCTGTAATTTTTTTTTTCTGTGCTGGGGATTAGAGATCCCTAGGGCTTCTCCAAGTGCAGCTCATGTGGCCATTTGCCATTGGGAAGTGATGAAATAAGTGACAGAGTAAAGTGTACCCATAAAGAATATTATATTTCATTCCTGATTCATGGTATCCATGAAGCCAAAAGAGCTGGTTACTATAATTCTGGGTGATAAAAATCATATAAAATTATGGGAGAGGAGAGGAGGACAAGATTTCCCACCTAGACTTGGGAGAGTCTCAGGATGAGCCTATTATGGATTGAGTGCTCAAAACTGGCCAGGAGTTGGTGAATAGACTTTTGGACTGTTTAGATCAGGAAGATGAGGGCAATCATTCCAAGTTATCCATGTGGCCTGTGAAGGGGCCTTTTGTGAGGGGTGGTTTGGGAGCGTTTATCGTTCCAGGGTCTGTCACAAAAACAAGAAAACTTCTCTGCAGAGTATTAATTATGACAAGGCAGCCAGAATGTCATGTGGGGAAAGTATTTATAGGAAATTCTTTCCTATCTGTAGTGCACTTAGCATGTTAAGCTTGGAGGCCTGTCCTATGTTATTTGGGAAGACCCAGTGAAAGTCTCTAGGATTTTTCTGAAACCTCACAGGCACTTACCACCCATAAATACTTTATTCTGGCAGAATGGAGTAAGTTACAAAGACATGAAAATGTCAGGGATTATGTTTCATGGCAACTTTCAATGTAAAACCCTGTGTCGCAGGTAATGATATGATTTCTACAGAGGAAAAAAAAATTCCTTTAATCATAGTTCCATGTAAAAACAATAATTATGAAGAAGACAGGATTCTCATTTATTTGACAAAAAATATTACAGAGTTGTCTTTCAAGAATTTCTTGCTTCAAACATGGTGCTACATGGTGCTAAGCTCCACATCATCATATCCAGGCTCTTCTTGTCTCAGGACCAATGAGGACTCCTTCTCTTCCACCCCAGAGTCAACAGTTTCTCTCAGAGACTTCAGAGACATGCCTGAAACAGTAAGGAGAGTCTGGTTTTAGTGGTGACAAAATGACAAGACACAACCTTTGATGGAAGGATAGTAAAAGGGGCCACAAAGTATCTGAGGTGAGGGGGAGCACCCAGCATTGTCTAAAAGTCTAGACTGAGCTACTTCATACTGACTCAGCTACTCCATGCAACATCTTGTCTGGACCTTGGAAGTTGGAAAGAAGATGGACCAATAATGGCCAGGAGTGGAAAGGAGATGTGCATGCCTCTTCAACACTCGGTGGGTCTGATTTCTCAAGAAGTAGAGACAGGAGATGACCTCTGTAGAGTGCCTTAGATGCCCTCTTCTGAGCACCTCAGCAACAGAACCAGCCTGACCTGCAAGCTCTATGAGAACACTCTGGGTCCTCTGTCAGATGCCAGAAATGGGCAACTCAACCAAATTTCACAACCTCCTGCTCCCCAAGGACCATATCCCCACATATAGGCAGAAAGCCTAGTCCTTGGGAATGAGGGTCTTCATCTGGCAATTGAAGTGAGAGAAAATTTTCTCTTGGTTCCCATCTAGTGCTGAGATTTATGATTCTGTAGTTAAGGCTATTTCAGATTCTGCTTTAATAGTGAGCAATCAACTTTAAATATATGGTTACACAGATTTCTCAAAACAAGTTTTATAGCTCATAAATTTAATTTATACTGCCATTAAAAACATTTCAGATTAGTTCTCACAATTTGAAAAATCTCCAAATTTATTGTCAAAACATATATTTCAATTTGGGGTATGAAAATGGAAACAAAGCCTCTGTAACTCATACAAATGTGTCTTTATCCAATTGATGATGGACATGGACAAGAGAACACAGTATGTTCTCCTCTTAGAAGAGATGAAGTAGCTCCAATATTCCAGAGATAATAAAAAGTCAATAATACCTGGTATATGTGGTGCATGCGTGCTCACTCGTGTTTGACTCTTTGCAACCCCGTGGACTATATAGCCCACAAGGCTCTTCTGTCCACATGATTTTCCAGGCAAGAATACTGGAGTGGGTTGCCATTTCTTTCTCCAGGGACTCTTCCTGACTCATGGATCGAATTCAAGTCTCTTTTGTCTCCTGCATTTGCAGGCAGAGTCCTTACTACTGCACCACCAGGGAAACCCAAACAAGGCTACCCCAGTTCTGATAGTAAAGAAACACTGACTGTTGATGAGTCAAACTCATCTTCTCCATGATGATGAAGTTAGGCTACTGAGCTGTCAACTCACCAGTCTGGGAATACCTGGCACCACCTCTATCATCTGGGAAAAAGTTATTCTCATTCATCCCAGGGAAGAAAGGATTTATGGGAACAGGTAACTCATCAACATCATCATAACCATTTCCTATGGTGTTGATGTTCTGTCCCGGAGGCTCTGAAAACAGATAAGAACTTAGGTGAAAAAGCAAAATATGAGTTGGACTAAGTGATGCTCCAAGTCCCTTCTGAGGCAGAGATTCAAATAAATGACTAATATATACTCCATATTCCAGGGCTGTTAAAGGCATGTAGTTTATTTCAGTGTGCTCAGAAATCATTTAAACCTTCTAAATATTCCAATATATCAGGGTCAATCATATTTTTCTAGTATGGTCTCTCATATCATAAAGCATCAACAAAATCTATAATGCTATGAGTTTTAGGTACTCTTTTTGAGCATGTGGTACAGAGTTGTAACACATACTATGCACATAAAAGTGACTGGGGAGCATGAATCTGATCCAAGAGAACCCAGGTGTCTGTGCTCTCTGAAGCTCTGGAAGACACAGAGCTGGTGGGAGAGGGAGCCTGGACATCTGTTACTCAGAGACAGGATATTCCACCATCCCAGTTACAGGACGCCTGGGTTTCAGTCCCTTTTAGTCGTCCATCTTTACTAACTGGAAAAGGTCCAGGAAGGCATTCTTCTTTCTCTGTGCATGTGAGCATGCTCAGTCATGTCCGACTCTCTGCGACCCCACGGACTATAGCCTGCCAGGCTCCTCTGTCCATGGGATTCTCCAGGCAAGAATACTGTAGTGGTTTGCCATGCCCTCCTCCAGGGAACCTTCCCAACCCAGGGATCAAACCCTATCAAGACACAAGACACCCGCTTGTGTCTCCTGCATTAGCAGGTGGAGTCTTTATTATCGCACCACCCGGGAAGCCCATCTAGGTATAAGTGTCTACCCCAATTCCAACAATAAGAACAACTGACTGTTAAGTGGGTCAAAACTCATCTTCTCCACACGATGAAGTCAGGTTACTGAGCTGTCAACTCACTTGTCTGGGAATAACGGGCGCCACCTCTGTCCTCTGGGGAAAAGTTATTTTCATTCATCCCAGGGAAGAAAAGATTTACAGGAACAGGTAACTCATCGACATCATCATAACCATTTCCTGTGGTGTTGATACGCTGTCTCAGAGGATCTGTAAACAGACACGGACTTAGGTGGAATAGCAAAGTATGTGTTGGACTATGTGATGGCCTAAGTCCTTTCTAATGCAGAAGTTCAAACAACTGATAAATATAGACTCTATATTCCAAGGTCGTGTCAAAGGCATGTATTTGATCTCACAGCCTCAAAAATCATTTAAATCTTTTAACTATTTCAATATATCAGGGTCAGTCATATTTTTCTAACACGGTCTCTCATATCATAAAGCATTAACAAAAGCTATTATGCTATGAGTTTCAGGTACTATTTCAAGCATATGATACAGATTTATAACATATACTGTGCACTTATCAGTGACTGGGGAGGATGAATCGGGACCAAGAGAACCCAGGTGTCTGTGTGCTCTCTAGGGCTCTGGGAGACACAGAGCTGGTGGGAGAGGGATCCTGGACATCTGTTACTCAGAGACAGGATATCCCACCATCCCAGTCACAAGATGCCTGGGTTTCAGTCCCTTCTAGACCTTGGTTGACCTTAGGATCTCACCTCCAGGGGTTGTCCATCTTTATTATCTGGAGAAGACCCAGAGAGGACATTGTCCTTTCTCCAGTTCCTTATAAGTAAGAGTTTCTGGTAATTGGTAACTACCAGCACTGATCACTCCATATATTCCAGGGCTTATCAATAGCAATATTTGTGTCTCAATATATATAAAAATCCATGAAATAATTAAAATATCAGACTGAATCTGGATCCAACTATAGTTTCCAATGTTCTCTTTAGCCACACAATTTTGAGTTTATCAGTTTCAGATTTTTTTTAAATGGTCTTAAAATCTTTAATGGTACATTAGATAATAATGTACTATTAGATCCATGCATGCTCAGTTGCTTCAGTTGTGTCCAACTGTTTGAGACCCTGTGGACTGTAGCCTGCCAGGCTCCTCTGTCCGTGGGGATTCTCTGGCCAAGACTACTGGAGTCAGTTGCCCTGCCCTCCTTCAGAGGATCTTCCTGATCCAGGGATCAAACCAGCATCTCTTATCTCTCTGCATTGGCAGGCAGGTTCTCTACCACTAGCGCCACCTGGGAAGCACTACATATTCAGTCTGTAACTGGGTAGAAGTGGCCATGAATACAGAGAACTAGGTCTGACCTTTCCACTTCTGAGGTCATAGAGTGGGCAAGAGAGGGAAAAAGTTGTTGTGAACTAGAGAAAAGAGATCCTTCCCTGTGGATGATTAAGACATCCTGTGATGTCTTAATCACAGGAAGAGATCCTCAGACACAATTCCTCCTCCGCATCCCCACCATCCAAGGGAAGACCTGCTACCTGAGGCAGAGTCGGGGTATCCATCCTCTCCATCATCCCCTGTGTAATACGGCAGCTTAGTTGCTGAGTCATCAGACAGGTTACCTGGTAGGGAGAAAAGCATCATAGAAAAATGGAAACCTTTGCCCTGTCATGGTAGGATGCCTGCTGTCATAGTTTAGAGGAAATATTGAGACTTCAGACTTGTAGAGAGAAGGCTTGGAACTCCATGTGAAGTTGGCTTAATAAGGTTAGGTCTCTGTTTGCTGAAAATAACACACAGCCAACTCATGATCAGAGGGGAGGGCGTGGGACTTACCTTGGCTGTCCAACAGGTCCTTCTTCCCTGGTTTTATGATTTCATCAATCTCCTGGTACACAGCTTCATCAACAGCAGCTTCAAAATCAGATAACTCTGGGAAAGTGGCATGAGTTAGAGACTGACCCTGGAGTTAATCCCTTTATCAACAGAAAAGGCCTTCAGTGCTCTCCAGCGTTGCCCCTTGGGGAACCACTCTGGGCTGCTCAGGCTCCTTTCTTAGCTACATGGAACAGAACTAGATTTCCTGACCCTGACCTTGATCTCACACTCAATATCCACTGGCACTGTTCACACAGGAAGTCATAATTCTCAAGAAATTTTACATTCGACCCAGGACCAAGGATTCCATTCTTTCAAATCCTGTTGTCTACTGTAGAAAAGGTGGGATTTTACCAGATAATGAGCATGGAGACCAATACTTGTGCACTTTCTTGATGTCACAACAGACTCAATTCCTTTCCCACCACTTTCCAGGTCATTTAGCATCCCTAAGGCCCACCTTGGTGCTCTGCTCTCCATCTGTGTAGCTGTATCCCCAGGATGATGAGGACCATGAAGAGAAGGGCTCCGAGGATGATGCAGATGATCATGGGAAGGGAGAGGATGCCAGGGTCTGGAGCTGAGTCAAAGTGGACCATAGGGTTTTAGGAGGGTCATAAGTCCAGAGAAACCCTTCTGTCCTTATACTGGTCTTCTTCTGAGTCTTCAAGACCATGAAGTCACCAGTAAGACACAATGGGTTTGCCTGAACCCCAAGATGTGATCGACAGAGGTCTTTCCCTGAGCTATGTCAAGTGTCTTCTCATTTTGGTTCTAGAGGATTTTTACAGGATGAAAGTTGGTAAAGCTCTGGAGGACATCAGCTGCCACTGCTTAACAGGATTGTAAACATGAGATCATTAAGGTTCTCTGTACTGATATGGGTAGTTTTGTTGAAATATAAAGATATATAGTGCAGGTGCCTGAAAATATGGGGATCTCCACAATCACACTGCTCAGAGCAGCAGAACCACTTACTTCCATGGCTGGAGGGAACTGCTGTTCTCTCACAGTGAGAGAAGGAAAAAAAGAATGGATTACTGTACTGAGTTAATTGGAAAAAGCCATCAGGTTACATCTATCATTATGGGCATATCATTCTCTCCCAGATCCCAGGAAATCAGATAATAGCTTTTTCTCGAGCCAGAGCACAAAGCAGCAGGTTATCCCAGGAAGTGCTCTGGATACAAACTCACACTTGTCCTCCACTCACTAGGATGAACACCGAGCCCCTCACTCACCAGAGCACCTCACACCAGCATCCTCCTCGTGCTTGCAGTCGCTCTGTCCCCAGGGCTCAGCAGCACAGTCCCACAGGGAGGACTCCCGGCCCCCGCACCGCACCTCATCCAGCCAGATGCTCCCGTTTCCAGGGCCAAATGTCGCAGCTGGCACAGCTTCCAGGGCCGGGCCACAGCCCAGCTGCTGACACACCACCTCAGCCTCTGCCAGGCTCCAGGAGTCATCACACACGGTGCCCCAGGAGCCACTGTGCCAGACCTCCACCCGCCCTGAGCACTCGCTGTCTCCTCCCCTGAGCCGGAGCTTCTCTCTGTCTGAAAAGGCAGCAGCCCCTCCTGTGACTCCCCTGGTGGGAGGAAGGAGCCCCTGGGAGCCACAGGGGAGGGGGCGGGGCTGACGTACCTGTGCAGGGGGCAGCAGTTGGACAGCTCTTGTGTTTCCCTCCTGTAGAAGCAATGATGAGAAGTGCTGGATCAGGGACTGCTGGGGCTGGTCTTGCTCCCAAACAAGATTATCAAAGGTCCTTGGCTCAATCCAAACAACAAGTAAAAACAGAGGTTTCATCATCTAATGGGCTGAGACATTAACTACATCTTGCCACAAGCTGAAATTTCTTTATCTCTTTGCTGTTTACCAGGTCCATACCGCACAACGAATACAAATACATGGAAACACAGACAGAAACATAGCCCACCTTTTTCTAGATTCAACCTAAATTCATCACTTAGACTGAAAAACATAAAATCACACTAACAACATCCTACGGGGTTGGGACAGACACAAAAACAGAACAGTAATTTACCTGCACATGAGATATAGGCTTCGTCCTTTGGATAGCATGAGTTGTAATTCCAAGGGTCAGAAGGACACTGCCAGAGAGAGGTATCAGTTTTCTGACAACGGATTCTATCTACCCACCGGGGTCTAGAACCTTCCCTAAGAGCAACTGAAGTGGTGAGACTTCCACTGTTCCCACAGTCAAGCTGTCGGCAGATCATGGACACAGTGATGTCTTCCATGGGGCTGCGGCAGATACTGCCCCAGGTCCCATTGTAGAAAACTTCCAGCCACCCAGCACACTCCTGGTCCTTTCTCACCATCCTGACAGCCAGGAAATCTAAGATTGAAAAGGAGAGGAAACAGGACATAGTGAACAACACCCAACTCAGTGCTCTGGGTTTTCCTCTCTCCAAGAATTTGTGACTATACATCCCTGACCTAGTTGAGGAGATGTCCACTAGGTGACAAGAATGACATTCGTCTCCCTTTCATCTTACTTTGTCTTTTTGTGTCTATTTCTACCACAGTGATGTCATGGATATGAACAGAGAGAAAGACTAATCTGGGTACCTGCAAGCAGGGGGAGCTAGATCCTGCTTCCTGGTAAAATCTAAAAAGGATCTGTGAATGGGATGTGATGTGCATACTGGGGTGGGGGGTGGGTAGGCAGAATAATGAACTCACAAATCTCTACATCATAATCTGTGGAACCTGTGAATATGTTACCTTACATTTGAAAATGGACTTTACAGATGTTACTAGGATAAGGACTTTGGGATGGTGAGACTAAGCTGGAATATTGTGAATTAACCACCTGAGTCCAGCCTAATCACCTCCTTATCCCTGGTATCCTTAAATGGATAACCTTGCAAAGCTCCAATTAGAGGGAATTGTAAAGAAGAATGCTCAGAAGAGACATAGTTTGCTGTAGGTCTGAAGAAGAAGAGGGCTCTGAGCCAAGGAAAGAGGTCACAAAGAAACCAGGAAAGGCTGGGAAAGGAGTCCTCCCTGTGCCTTCAGGAAGAACGCAGCTCTGTGAGCACCAGGATGTTGGCCCACGGAGACCGTCAGCAGACTCCTAGCAAATAGAACTGAACAGAGTAAATCTGTGCTTTCATTAGAGCACCAACGGGATCTCTAGACTTTACTACCACAGGGAACTGAAAAGAGAGCTCTGCTGTCGTGTGGAAACTGTAAGAAACGGCTCTGCCAGGAAACACTGGTGAGAAGAAAGAACAAAAACGTCAGCTGCTGCAGGAGGCAGTGAAAGCACCTCGTCTTCACGTCTGCTGGAACCACAGGTTCCATGGGAGAAAGCCTCCTTCTCTAGTCCTCTCTCCCTCAGGGCTTAGAACCCCATCCTCCAGCCACCCCCATTCCCCAGCCTGTGGACAGTGTGCAGCGCAGACCTGAGCAGATGACCCCAGCGTCCTGCTTGTGTCTGCAGTCGTGCTGCCCCCAGCCTCGGGAAGGGCACCTCCACACGTGGGACTCTTTTCCTGTGCAGTTCAGATCGTCCAGCCAGATGGGCCCTGATCCTGCCCCGAAGTGAGCAGACCTCGTGGCATAGAGGGCTTCTCCACAGCCCAGCTGCCTGCACACCACGCGGGCATCGTCCAGGTCCCAGCTGTCATCACAGATGGTGCCCCAGGAGCCCTGGTCAAGGATCTCCACTCTCCCGGCGCAGTGACCGCCCCCGTCCACCAGGCGGAGCTGCCTGCTGTCTGAGGAGAGAGAAATGGGACAATGGGGCATTGACAGGGGAATGAGAAGGGTCTTCTGTTCTGTGGGACCCTCACCTGAGCAGTAGGGAGCGCTCTCCTCTGGGGATGCTGAGGCCGCTGGTTCAGACACGGGGTACTTGCACTGGGGCAGCACCTGGGTTTGGTTTCCTGCAGAAACAGCAATGATTAGAGAGCTGGGAGGCTGAACAACTGGAAACTGATTTAAGCTAAATAATGATCTAGTGATGGAGCCTGAGATGGGAGCTATAACAGCTATATAGCAGCAAAGTTAATGTAATTTTAATCTCTATTGAGACTTCTGTGTTTGAGAATGCCAAAAGTTTTCTTTTACGCTATGTATTGCCCTAAGAATGAGTTACATGTGTCTTTGTGAATTATGGTTTCCTCACTGTTTATGCCCAGTAGGGGGATTGCTGGGTCAGAAAAGGAAACGGCAATCCACTCCAGGACTATTGCCTGGAAAATCCCACGGACACAGGAGCCTGGTAGACTACAGCCCATGGGGTCGCAAAGAGTCGGACATGACTGAGCGACTTCACTAACACTTCACTTCATGCTAATTTTATTCCTAGGTTTTGAAGGACTGTGGCTCAGATCCTGAACTCTTATTGCCAAATTCAGACTTAAACTGAAGAAAGTAGGGAAACTACTAGACCATTCAGGTATGACCTAAATAAAATCCCTTACGATTATACAGTGAAAGTGAGAATAGATTCAAGGGATTAGATCTAATAGACAGAGTGCCTGAAGAACTATGGACAGAGGTTCATGACGTTGTACAGAAGATGGGGATCAAGACCATCCCCAAGAAAAAGAAATGCAAAAAAGCAAAATGGCTGTCTGAGGAGGCCTTACAAACAGATGTAAAAAGAAGAGAAGCAAAAAGCAAAGGAAAAAAGGAAAGATATACCCATTTGAATGCAGAGTTACAAAGAATAGCAAGGAGAGACAAGAAAGCCTTCCTCAGTGATCAATGCAAAGAAATAGAGGGAAACAATAGAATGGGAAAGACTAGAGATCTCTTCAAGAAAATTAGAGATACCAAGGGAACATTTCATGCAAAGATGGGCACAATCAAGGACAGAAATGGTATGGACGTAACAGAAGCAGAAGATATTAAGAAGAGGTGGCAAGAATACACAGAAGAACTATACAAAACTGATCTTCATGACCCAGATAATCATGATGGTATGATCACTCACCTAGAGCCAGACATCCTGGAATGTGAAGTCAAGTGGGCCTTAAGAAGCATTACTATGAACAAAGTTATTGGAGGTGATGGAATTCCTGTTGAGCTATGTCAAATCCTAAAAGATGATGCTGTGAAAGTGCTGCACTCAATATGACAGCAAATTTGGAAAACTCAGCCGTGGCCACAGGACTGGAAAAGGTCAACTTTCATTCCAATCCCAAAGAAAGGCAATGCCAAAGAATGCTCAAACTACCACACAATCACACTCATCTCACACGCTGGCAAAGTAACACTCAAAATTCTCCAAGCCAGGCTTCAACAGTACATGAACCATGAACTTCCAGATGTTTAGGCTGGATGTAGAAAAGGCTGAGGAACCAGAGATCAAATTGACAACATCTGTTGGGTCATCAAAAAAGCAAGAGAGTTCCAGAAAAACATCTATTTCTGCTTTATTGACTATGCCAAAGACTTTAACTGTGTAGATCACAACAAAGTGTGGAAAATTCTTCAAGAGATGGGAATACCAGACCACTTGATCTGCCTCTTGAGAAATCTGTATACAGGTCAATAAACAACAGTTAGAACTGGACATGGAACAACAGACTGATTCCAAATAGGGAAAGGAGTATGTCAAGGCTGTATATTGTCACCCTGTTTATTTAACTTATTTGCAGAGTACATCATGAGAAATGTTGGTCTGGATGAAGCACAAGCTGGAATCAAGATTGCCGGGAGAAATATCAATAACCTCAGATGTGCAGATGACACCACCTTTATGGCAGAAAGTGAAGAAGAACTAAAGAGCCTCTTGATGAAAGTGAAAGAGGAGAGTGAAAAAGTTGGCTTAAAGCTCAACATTCAGAAAACTAAGATCATGGCATCTGGTGTCATCGCTTCATATGAAATTGATGGGGAAACAGTTGAAACAATGGCTGACTTTATTTTCTTGGGCTCCAAAATCACTACAGTTGGTGACTGCAGCCATGAAATTAAAAGATGCTTCCTTCTTAGAGTAAAAGTTATGACCAAACCAGACAGCATATTAAAAAACAGAGACATTACTTTACCAACGAAGGTCTGTCTAGTCAAAGCTATGGTTTTTCCAGTAGTCATGTATGGATGTGACAGTTGGACTATAAAGAAAGTTGAGCTCCAAAGAATTGATTCTTCTGAACTGTGGTGTTGGAGAAGACTCTTGAGAGTCCCTTGGACTGCAAGGAGATGCAACCAGTCCATCCTAAAGGGATCAGTCGTGAATATTCATTGGAAGGACTGATACTGAAGCTGAAGCTCCAATACTTTGACCACCTGATGTGAAGAACTGACTGATTTGAAAAGACCCTGATGCTGGGAAAGATTGAAGGCATGAGGAAAGGGGATGACAGAGGATGAGATTGTTGGATGACATCAATGACTCAATGGACATGAGTTTGAGTAAACTCCGGGAGTTGGTGATGGACAGGGAGGCCTGGCGTGCTGCGATTCATGGGGTCACAAAGAGTTGGACACGACGGAGTGACTGAACTGAACTGAACTGAACTGATATTGTTCTCCATAGTGGCTGTATCAGTTTACATTTCCAACAACAGTACAAGAGGGTTCCCGTTTCTCCACATCATGCCCAGTATTAATCGTTGTAGATTTTTTTATAATGACCGTTCTGACAGGTGTGAGGTAATACTTCATTGTAGTTTTGATTTGCATTTCAAGAAGGAGGGGATATATGTATACATATAACTGATTCACTCCTTGTACAGCAGAAACTAATACCACATTGTAAAGCAATTATACTCAATTAAAAAAATTATGTTACATTAGCTGTTCTAATCCTAAATCTATCTCTAATTAAAAGATGCAAAATAAAACCTTTTCTGAAGGATTTCTATAATTTTATACTTCTATGTCTGTCATTTTAAAAATGCTTACATAAAAGAGATCTCCTGGAAAACCAAGAGGAAAAAGGAGACATTAGAAAGTATTCCCAAAGGTATTCAGCTACTAGAGTTATCTAGCAGAGAATTTAAGTAGTCATGATTACAGTGATTATAGAATTAGTTGACAAGATATATCTTGTCAGAAAAATGATAACAAGAAAACAAATAAAAATTCTAGAGCTGAAACTTAATAACTGAAATTAAGAACTAGAGAATGAGTGTATCAGCACATTAGATCAGCACAAGGTAGAAACTGTAAAATAGAAGATCAGAGGACAAATATTCATCTATTTAGAATGCAGCTCACATGGTAAGTGTCCCGGTTATATTGCTATATAACAAAGTTTTCCAAAAATGTTAGTAGCAGTAGGAAAAAAAAAACAAACAACTTCATTTTACTTAAGACTTCCCGGGTCAGTAACTCAGGACAGACAAACTTGGCAGTTCTGTCTTGGGATTTTCATGTGGCTGCACTTAGATGTCATCTGGGGCTGAAGTTGTCTGAGAACTTGACTGAACTGTGGTTACATAAGGAAATTCCCTGTAGTATTTCAAGGGTAAAGGGACATCATGTCTGCAATCTAATTCAGAAAGATTTTACATATTCAGGGAGAAATGGGGCGAGAGGCAAGCCAAGAGGAAAAGAGAAAGACAGAAACAGACAGAGAAAGGAAGACTAAAGCAAAATACCAACACTGGGAAATCCAGGTGAATGTCATCTGGAAAGTTTTATTCTTGCAATTATTCTTGCAACTTTTCTGTAAATCTCAAATTAGCTCAAAAGAAAAAAAATTAAAAGGTGAAAACAAGTCAGAGAGAATTCATTGCTCAGACACTTACACAGGGAAAAAAAAAAAAATACTAGTAACATCAAAAAATAAAATGCCTAGGAGACAAAACCCAGTAAAAGATGAGCAAATCTTCTGAGAGAAATTCAAGACCAAATTGAATAGAGGAATGTATGACGTCAGTGAGTTGGAAAACTCAAAATTACTACAGTCAATCATCCTCAAATTTATATTTAGATTAAATCAAATCTCAGTCAAAATACCTTATGCTTTTTTGGTGAAAAATGATAAGCTGACTCACAAGTTTATACAAAATGCAAAGACCAAAAACAGCCAATGTGGTTGGCAAGACAAGCAATGAAGACTAAGTATAAAGTAATTCCTATAAATTAAAAGTTTCATACTTATTATAAAATTACCATAATTAATAAAACATTCAAGGGTGTACAAATGATACAATGGAACAGAGTAGAGAGTCTCAAAAAATACTCAGACAACCATTCCCTTCTGTTTATGACAAAGTGGCAGTGCAATCTGGAACAGTGTCTTTTCAGAAAGATCTGGGTCAATTGGATATCTGTATGAACTCTGACAATTATCTTACATAGATATCCACATCAGAAGGAAAGCACAACATGCAAGAGATAAATAATTAAACTTCTATAAAATACTCTCAGAGAATGTTTTTATGGTGTAGGCAGAGTTATTACAACACGGGAGACCTGGGTTCAATCCCTGGGTTGGGAAGATCTCCTGGAGAAGGAAATGGCAGCCCACTCCAGTCTTCTTGCCTGGAAAATCCCATGGATGGAGGAACCTGGTAGGCCAGAATCGGACACGACTGAGTAACATTTAATTTACTTTAGAGTTATTTGTAAAGGGATATGAGAAGCACTAAGGGCTTCCCTGGTGGCTCAGTGGTAAAGACTCTGTCTGCCAGCACAGAAAATGCAAGAGACTCAGATTCAATCCCAGGATTGGAAGATCCCCTGGAGGAGGAAATGGCACACCACTCCAGTATTCTTGCTGGGAAATCCCATGGACAAAGGAACTTGGTGGGCTACAGTCCATGCCACGGCAAAGACTGTAGGCACTGTAGCCAAATGACAGAGCGACTGAGCAAGTGACTCAAACATTAAATAAATTAGATAAAATAAATTAAATAAATTAGATACAAAAGAAAACATACTGCAAAATTTTATATACACTTCAAACACTGGTGAAGTATTCTATGGTAGAAGTTAGTAAGCAATTTTCACTGGAGAGGAGGGAGAGGACAGTTATGGGGAGGCAACAATAATTCCGTGGTGCTGGGAATGTTCTCTTTGTTGACTTGGACTGGAGAACATGACTGAAGTCTAACTTACTGCTTATACATTGTTTTCTATGACCATGTGTAAATAACACTGTTGTTTAAAAATATATTATTCCCCTTCATACTTTTTGCCCTGACCTGAAAAATAAATGAAGAATAAGAAGAACCATATTTCACCATGGAATATCTGACTATTGAAGCCAGTTTTCCCTCACTCTCTGCTCTTGGAGACGTTTCACTCCAGGAGCATCCCAAGTACCAGTAGCCCTTGTCCCTCTCTCTTACCTGAGCAGATCACAGAGGCTGTGTTGCCATGGGAACAGTCAGGGACACCCAGGGCAGTCACAGGGCACTCCCACAGGAAGGACTCCACCCCCAAGCAGTGAAATCGGACTGTTGAGATCTGATCACCTCCTTCCATAAAGTGTGGTCCTCTGGGGGTGGAGATGGCGACTCCACAGCCGAGCTGATGACAGACAACATTGGCATTGGCCAGAGTCCAGTGGGAGGCACAGAGCGCTCTCCATTGTCCAGAAATGTTCATCTCCACCTGTCCCTCACACTGAAAGGAGCCGTTTGTCATGAGCCGGACTTCTGAGTATGCTGGATATGAGATGACAGGATTTCAGCAAAATCTCATGATTTCTCACCTGAACAGAGTGTGTAGGGAGGTTAAGTCCTGACATGTATATTACCTGAACAGACAACTTGAGCAGCTCCACTGTGGTGACAAGTGCCCCCTGGACAGGGCATTCTGGGGCAGGACCAGAGCTCAGGCTCCTTCCCCTCACACCTGAACTCTTCAGCCCAGACCTGGCCATCTGACTCCCTGAAGGGCACGTGTCCCAGGACAGACACAGCCTTGCCGCATCCCAGCTCTGCACAGATGACCTGGGCAGTGGGGAGTGCAAAGTTCCTGTCAGACACTGGGATCCAGTCTTGTTCGGAATGCACTTCAACTCGCCCAGAGCAAGGTCTAGCTCCTCCAGCTAGACGCACAAATCCTGAGAGAAAAACAACAAACCTAGTCAATGTTCATGGACCTTGCTTGATAATTGAAAACAATATGTCCCGGGCATCACTGTAAAAACTTTTATTTCCTAGGACAGGGAAAGGGGAGAGAATTTGACAGTTATCATCATAACTGGATTTTCATGTGCAAGTCTCTGAAGAGAAATCCAGAAGGATTACAGGGTCAGTTTGATGGCTGAATCCCAAGAACATATACTTTGAGATTGGTTAAAAGTGTGAATTCCTTGGTCTTGGAGCCTGGACAGATCTGGCCTAAGACAAATCACTGGAACAGCTGAATACCAGGAACACATATTTTAGCACTGGTTGGAGAAGAAAATTTCTTATTTAGAAGGCTGGGGCCTACAGACCCAAGGACACTGTATAATAGTTGAGCACTTAAACTTGAATGCAGAGATATGCAGAACACAACCCACCCAGAGGGATGTGGGATATGAGATTAGAGATGTATCATCCAGACAAGGTTAGAAAGCTTTGCTGAGACTTCTGGGGCTAATATTCTGACCAGTTTTCTCTCCCAGGAGCTAGTCTTCAAGTGACTTATGTTATGGAAAATCATGAGGCTGTATCCATGAGCGCATGCCAACTTCTAGACAGATGACAGCTCCAGTAAAGAAATATGGATATTATAGCTAATTGGCACCATATTTTTTCCAAAAGTTTGGTGATAACAATTTCCAAGAATTTATTAGGTTGCCTAAGTGGAAAATAAGATGAGTTAAGAAAGCTCAGAGAGTCATAGAGAGGGGTGTTCAGTTCAGTTCAGTCACTCAGTCATATCCAACTCTTTGTGACCCCATGGATTACAACACACCAGGCCTCCCTGTCCATCACCAACTGTGGAAGCTTGCTGAAACTCAAGTCCATTGAGTCAGTGATGCCATCCAACCATCTCACCCTCTGTCATCCCCTTCTCCTCCTGCCCACAATCTTTCCCAGCATCAGGGTCTTTTCAAATGAGTCAGCTCCTTGCATCAGGTGTCCAAAATATTGGAGTTTCAGCTTCAACACCAGTCCTTCCAATGAATATTCAGGACTGATTTCCTTTAGTACTGACTGGCTGGATCTCTTTGCTGTACAGGGACACTCAAGAGTCTTCTCCAACACCACAGTTGAAAAGCATCAATTCTTTGGCTCTCAGCTTTCTTTACAGTCTAATTCTCACATCTATACATGACTACTGTAAAACCATAGTGGGGGCATGGTCCTGACCATCTCTCTTGAAATCCCAGGATTTGTCAATGAACCTGGGGGAGAGGGAGTTCTCAATGAGAGTTTCCCAGACAGCTGAGTTTGCAGATCATCTCCTATTAGAGATTTTTCTTCTGAGACAGGAGTTGTAGAAAATGCAAAGGGGTGACAGTAATTGATTTTAATACCACCATTGTACTAATTCTGTATTCCTATCAACAGAAAAATTTGCATTCTTCTCAAGCACACATGACGTGTTCTCCTGGCTAGATGACATGCTAGGTACAAACAAGTTTGAACAAATTCAAGATCAGCATCATTCCAAGTATCTTTATGACCACAGTGGAGTGAAACTAAAATTCAGTGATGACAAGAAAACAGGAAAATTAATGAGTACCTAAAAATTAAACAACACACTCTTATTTGAAGATTGCCTTTTCTATTTCCATAAACAATGCCATTGAGACTTTGATAGGGATTGCATCAAGTCTGTACTCACTTCGAATAGCATAGATATTTAACATTAATTATTCCAATCTGTGAACACAGGATGGAGAAGGCAATGGCACCCCACTCCAGTACTCTTGCCTGGAAAATCCCATGGACAGAGGAGCCTGGTAGGCTGCAGTCCATGGTGTCGATAAGAGTCAGACATGACTGAGCGACTTCACTTTCACTTTTCACTTTCATGCATTGGATAAGGAAGTGGCAACCCACTCCAGTGTTCTTGCCTGGAGAATCCCAGGGACGGCAGAGCCTGGTGAGCTGCCGTCTATGGGGTCGCACAGAGTTGGAGATGACTGAAGCAACTTAGCAGCAGCAGCAACAGTGAGCACAGGATGACTTTTCATTTATTTGCCTCTTACTTAATTTCATTCAAGAATGTTTTGTAATGTTAAAAGAAGCTGGAATGCTGCCAAAACAAAAATAAGAAGAAGGATGAGGAGGAGGTAAAGGAGAAGGAAGAAGAGAATGGAAATGACAGGAAGGAAGCAGTGAAAAAGCAAGGCATAATTTGGAAAGTTCCAAGTTACAAAAGCCTCACAATGGATAAAATATATAACATTTGGGAAAATACTAGTTGAATAAGCTTTTTGCATATTATATCACATCTAGATGTTTCTCACATCTACCACATAATCCTACCATCAATTCTCATTTCTTCCACTTCAGACAAGCAAACATCATCTTAAAAGATATGGATGGATAGAAAAGAAAAGAAAAAAATGGAAGCACCTGCTGTAGAATGGAGTGTAAGTGAGGCATGTGGCAGGTAAGGTGGGCTCACAGGAAGCTTTGAAACTAAAGGAGGAAGACTAAAATAAAAATTTGTGAGTTGGTCATCATAGGAACACAGTTTGAAGAAAATGAAGGTAACTCAATTAAAAAAAAATTTAATTCATCATGTACAATTCCCTGGTTTCTGAGTGTGTTCTGATTACTTATTTCTAAAGTTCTTTCCAGTAAAGGACTATCTAACAATTCTCAGTATCGAATGGGAAAAAAAAAAAAAAAACTATACTAGAATTTCCAAAAAATAAAAATATAACCCATACCACATTGATTGCTCTTTGTTAAGTCGCTTCAGTTGTGTCCGACTCTGTGTGACCCTGTAGATGGCAGCCTCCTCAGTCCTTGGGATTCTCCAGGCAAGAATGCTGGAGTGGGTTGCCATTTCCTTCTCCAAGCATGAAAGTGAAAAGTGAAAGTGAAGTCGCTCAGTCGTGTCTGACTCTTTGCGACCCCATGGACTGCAGCCCACCAGGCTCCTCCGTCCATGGAAGTTTCCAGGCAAGAGTACTGGAGTGGGGTGCCATCAGCTTCTCTGGATTGCTCTTTAAGCAATCACTAAAAACAGATTCAGAAATTACAGAAATGATTGAATTGGCTGATAAAGTATTTAAATCACTAATACAAATTGCTTAATGAAGCATAAAAATAAACAGAGAAATGAAACTAGAAAAAACAAATGGAACTTGTAAAATTGAAATTTATACTAACTGAAATAATTATTTGGATTAATTTAACAGGAGATCATGAACTCCTTATTTCAAAATTCAGACTTAAATTGAAGAAAGTAGGAAAAACCACTAGACCATTCAGGTATGACTAAATCAAATTCCTTATGATATACAGTAGAAATGACAAATATTTCAAGGGACTAGATCTGATAGAGTGCCTGAAGAACTGTGGATGGACATTAGTGACATTGTACAAGAGGCAATAATCCAAAACATCCCCAAGAAAAAGAAATGCAAAAAAGCAAAATGGCTGTCTGAGGAGGCCTTACATATAGCTGAGTAAGAAGAGAAGCTAAAGGCACTGGTGAAAAGAAAAGATACCCATTTGAATGCAGAGTTCCAAAGAATAGCAAGGAGAGATAAGAAAGCCTTCCTCAGTGATCAATGCAAAGAAAAAGAGGAAAACAATAGAATGGGAAGACTAGAGATCTCTTCAAGAAAATTAGAGGTAACAAGGGAGCTTTTCATGCAAAGATGTTCACAATCAAGGACAGAAATAGTATGGGCCTAACAGAAGCAGATGAAATTAAGAAAAGGTGGCCAAGAATACACAGAAGAACTGTACAAGCCAAGCTTCAACAGTAGGTGAACCGAGAAATTCCAGATGTTCAAGCTGGATTTAAAAAAGGCAGAGGAACCAGAGATCAAATTGCCAATATCCACTGAATCAAAGAAAAAGCAAGACAGTTTCAGATAAAACATCTTCTTCTGCTTTATTGACTACACCAAAGCCTTTGACTGGGTGGATCACAACAAACTGTGGGAAATTCTTAAAGAGATGGGAATACTGGACCACCTTATCTGCCTCCTAAGAAATCTGTATGCAGGTAAAGAAGCAACAGTTAGAACAGGATATGGGAAAACAGACTGGTTCCAATTTGGGAAAGGAGTACGTCAAGGCTATATATTGTCAGCCTGCTTATTGAACTTTTACACAGAGTACATCATGGGAAATGGTAGGCTGGATGAAGCTTGAGCTGGAATCAAGATTGCCAGGAGAAATAGCAATAACCTCAGATATGCTGCTGCTGCTGCTACTAAGTCGCTTCAGTCGTGTCCGACTCTGTGCGACCCCATAGACGGCATCCCACCAGGCTCCCCCGTCCCTGGGATTCTCCAGGCAAGAACACTGGAATGGGTTGCCATTTCCTTCTCCAATGCATGAAAGTGAAAAGTGAAAGTGAAGTCGCTCAGTCATGTGTGACTCTTAGCGACCCCATGGACCGCAGCCTACCAGGCTCCTCCGTCCCTGGGATATGCAGATGACACCAACCTTTTGGCAGAAAATGAAGAACTAAAGAGCCTCTTGATGAAAGTGAAAGAGTTCAAAGTTTGGCTTAAAACTCAACATTCAAAAAACGAAGATCATGGCATCTGGTCCCATCTATTCATGGCAAATTAATGGGAAAACAATGGAAAGAGTGACAGACTTTATTTTCTTGGGCTCCAAAATCACTGCAGACCATGGCCTCAGCCATGAAATTAAAAGAGCTTGACCCTTGGAAGAAAAGCTATAACCAACCTGCTGCTGCTACTGCTAAGTCGCTTCAGTCGTGTCCGACTCTGTGCGACCCCATAGACAGCAGCCCACTAGGCTCCTCTATCCCTGGGATTCTCCAGGCAAGAATACTGGAGTGGGTTGCCATTTCCTTCTCCAATGCATGAAAGTGAAAAGTGAAAGTGAAGTCGCTCAGTCATGCCCGACTCTAAGCGACCTCATGCCTGCAGCCTACCAGGCTCCTCCGTCCCAGCATTAAAAAGCTGAGACATTACTTTGCTAACAAAGATCCATCTAATCAAAGCTATGATTTTTCCAGTAGACATGTATGGATGTGAGAGTATTTGGCAAAACTAATACAATTATGTAAAGTTTAAAAATAAAATAAAATAAAAAAAGAAAGCTGAGTGCTGAAGAATTGATGCTTTTGAACTGTGGTGTTGGAGAAGACTCTTGAGAGTCCCTTGTACAGCAAAGAGATCCAATCAGTCAGTCCTAAAGGAAATCAGTCCTGAATATTCTTTGGAAGGACTGATGCTGAAGCTGTAACTCCAATACTTTGGCCACCTGATCCAAAGATCTGACTCACTGGAAAAGACTCTGATGCTGGGAAAGATTGAAGCCAGGAGGAGAGGATAAGATAAGTAGTTCTGACTTTCTGTTTGAGGCAATGCAAGTCCCATGACAAAGTAAAAACATTTAACTGCTGGAAAAGTGAAAGCGAAGTTGCTCAGTTGTGTCTGACTCTTTGCACCCCATGGACTGTAGCCCACCAGGCTCTGCTATCCATGGGATTTTCTAGGCAAGAATACTGGAGTAGGTTACCATTCCCTTCTCCAGCGGATCTTCCTGACCCAGGGGTTGAACACTGGTCTCTGGTAGTGCAAGCAGACTCTTTACTGTGTGAGCCACTGGGGAAGCCCTGTAAAACCATATGCTGTCTATAAATATATATGTTTAAATATAAGCACAGAAACAAATTATTAATAAAGAGGTAAAAATTATACACTATGCACAAAACTGTAGTGTTT
The DNA here is from genome assembly GCF_032452875.1 of Bos javanicus. Lineage (NCBI taxonomy): Eukaryota > Metazoa > Chordata > Mammalia > Artiodactyla > Bovidae > Bos > Bos javanicus. The sequence goes on along the minus strand of NC_083872.1, from coordinate 102,700,708 downwards.
CTATTAGTATCATATAAAGTAAGAGTATAGGGCAAAGAATATATTCAGAGGGAGAGAAGAAATATTTTATGATGATAAAATACAAAAGAAATTATGTGTATCAAAATTAGTGGGCTAACATTAAAGTGGTGGCTAGAAGAAAATTTGGAAAACTGATGCTTCCTTGATGCCTACATTAGAAAAAAACCAAAGCTGAATGAAATGATCTAAGATTCCATTTCATGGATCTACAAAAATAACAACAAATCATAAGCAAAAAAGAGGAACAAAAACTGAGAACAGAAATCAATTAAATAGAAATCAAACATACAATGAAGAAATCAACAGAGTCAACTGGTGAATTTAATGATATGAGATATGAGCACATTTTACTCAATTTCAAAAATTTCGGCAAAATAGGCCAAGTCCTTGAAAAGCACAACTCAACAGAACCTGATACCAAAAAAGGGAAAATCTGATTGGTCCTATATTTGCTAAAGAAATAGATTCAATATTATAAAAACTTTCCACAAATAAAATGGCAACCTTCAATGGCCAGCACTTCCAGAAGGCTCAGAAATGACTCCCACATCAAGATAAAGGAAGAGAAGGCAGGAAGCAAGGGTACACAGAGGTTGTGGTGAATGTAGTAGTTGACCTGGATCAGGAACCCACCCTCCCCTCCTGTAACCCTTGCATCTTCGTCCCCTCATCATTTTGCACTTCTGTACTGCAGTCCCTCTCAGCTTGTGAAGCCATCCCAAACCTTTGTCTTGAAGCCTTTGAAGTCCACTTTTTAATTCAAACAAACTCCTGTACATTCTTCTCAAGTGATTGTTTCTACTCTGGATTTCTCCTGCTTCACTTCCAACAATCCACTAAAGAGGCTGAGATTTCTCTTCCATACCTGACTCCTAAGACTGAGAGGAATAAACTCCGAGACTTCAATTCCACTGAGAAAACTGAACAGATGTGCTATTCTATTCTTATCTCTGGTGCATCACCACTGTTTTGACTTACCTTCACATTATTAAAACATGTCTGAAAATAGAGTAAAGACAAATGAGTGGGAGGAAACTCATGACAAAGACATTCATAGAAGTAAGCTGGAATTGTCCATAAATGTATGAGAGCCGAATTTGGAGCAATAGTGGTCAGGGAGTACAGACCACAGTCAAGGCTTAAATGCCAGACTACTCACAAATCTTCTTATTTTAAAATGCATCTTAATTGGAATTAATATCAAGACATCAATTTTCTTAAAATCATCACTAGGAGCTCCAGCAGCACACAGTCCATTTTAACTTAGATGCTGATTTATCAAAATAAAGCAGAGCCTCCTGTAGTGTCTCCAGAAGTTTATCTTCAGGCGAAACCATGACTAGGACATTTTGCCAATAAGGAATGTCACTTGAAATGTTGGAAAACATTAAGGCTTTCTTAAAGCGAAAATTATAATAGAAAGTCAAATCTCCTTGAAAATAATAGTTTTTGAGGGTAATACTGTAAAAAAGAAGGTGGATGAAAACTTTTGAGGAGATGAACAGGTTTATGGCATGGGTGTTGTAATAGTTTCACAGATGTATACTGATTTGCGAACTTATCATATTGAAAACATTAAATATGTACAGTTTTTGTTTGTCAGTAATGCCTGGATAAAGTATTTTCTAAAAAGAAAAATAATTGTTTTCTTAGGGGGTCTCAACTAGTATCATCAAAAATCTGCTGAAAGTGGGATTGGAAAAGATCACCTTTCCATCAATCTTCTCCAACATAACCAAAGAGCTAATTGGCTGTGGCTCTTAGGGACCCACTGCAGATGTCCTCAGGGCTCCCAGGTCCCACCATCCCATCAAGTGGGGTGACCCTTTCCTGAGACTCAGCCACCTCCCTCGGGGAATTCACTGTGATTTCTGACTCTTCCTCCAATCCAGCTGCTCTGATAGATTAACATCCTGGCCATCTCATCCACCATTGTGATAACAACTGAGATGTTCTTGGTTCCTGAGACCACCCATTCACACTCCAGTTTCACTGCTGTCTTTACCGCCTCCAATTTGGCACAAGTCAGTTACACTTAGATAACACTGAACACTTCTTATGAGTCACTTCAGTTCTTTTAGCCTCACTGCCTTAGCACTTGCTTTGTTCCAGCTACTGTGGTATAAATTTCAAAGCTTCATATTTTTCTGCAGCTTCAACATCCCCACATAAAGATATGAGCTCCCTACCCAGGTGAGCAGGTGCACCAGTGTGATCACCAGTGTGATGAGACTATCCCCTGCCAGAAGTCCCCCTTCTTGCCACCCCTGACTGACTGTGACCTAGTGACATTCAAACACATCAGTGAAATCCCCTCGTGTCTTTTCCCTTGTGTAACTGCATCTTGACCCACAGTACTGTCACTGGTCCCTGGATCTTCACGCCACATTTTGGTTAAGACTGCTAGGCTGAGCTTGTTCTATTGGCATCTCCCCATGAACTGACCTGATGGTACTCTTTCTTTTTCATAGGACAGATAATAATTCCTAGGAACATGAATACAATAAAATTTGCTTGCCTGCATCTCTCCTATATACCATCCTGTAGCTGCACTTCTTAAACCATCCTAAAAAAGAATAAAAAACAGCTACCATGATAGAACTAACTCAGACAGGTCCAACCCAGAAGTTGGTTTGGAGCCTTTACTGTTCAAGTCCAAGCAATTCCTTCTGCACCCTTGAGCACCCAATGCTCTAGGAATCATGTGGCACTGAGGTCTTCACCCAAGTAGACTCTAAAGGCTGTGATCCATATTCTCACATAGTTATTCTCGAATCAGACCAAAGCTTTTGCTGCTGGGGACCCCCACCCAGACCAGGCAGGACTCACCTGAGCAGACTGCTCCAGCATCCCAGTCATGAATGAAACCATCATCACTAAAGTCTCTAATACTAGAATATTGACATTCAGTGAGAGCTGATTCTGTTCCCCCACATAAAACATAGTAAAACCAAATGGGGCCAGCTGCTGGTCCAAAATAAGCACCTCGAGGAGCCTCAACAGCAGCTCCACACCTCAGCTGTCTGCACACCACAGCCGCCTCCTCCAAGCCCCAATCATGATCATTCACTGTGCCCCATTCTCCTTGATGCTTCACTTCTACTCTCCCCTCGCAGTGGTGGGTTCCATCCTTCAGCCTCAGCTCCAGATCTGCAAGAGAGACACAGACAGAGGGCACAGGAGAGATTTTAGGAGACAAGGCAATGGTATAAATATTTTAAAAATGAGCTGAGAGTAAAAATTACCTATATATAGTATTTGTTGACTTATGTGGTACACATATTCCCACCGTGGCCAACTCTAAGCTCCCAATGTGCCATCACTGAACCTGGAGCAGGAAGGGATGCACCAGGTGTTTCTCATGAGCCTGTAGAACCAGCTCCAGGGACACCACCGAGGACAGGCCTTCAGAGATTCTGGATGCTGCCCTCCCTGTAGATGTGCCCAACGGCACTAGGGCCCAGCTTCCCCATCTCAGTTACAGCTCGTGGCCCCGGATCCAGGGAGGAATCCTCCCTCTCTTTCCCTGTCCATAGGGAGCATCTCATCCAGCTCAGGAACAGAGGGCTGGGGTAACAGGCTCTGAAATGTCTCAGTTATTCCTTCTGCCTGTGTTCATGTACTTGTGTAATCCCCACACTTGTGTGTATCTAGTAACATGAGTCTAACAAATGGAATTTGGCAAAAGTGATGAGGTTTCACTTAAGAGATTAGGATTCAAGACGACTCTGGAGCTTTCTGAAAATCTGCTTCCCAGGTTATTATCCAAAGTTTGGGTAGAATAAAATCCCCTGCTTTTCTCCTTAACAAAATTGTTAATTGATTTTTCAGCAACATGCCTAACATCAGTGATTAGGAAAGTATACTGCATTTCAATTATAAGATAAAATAATTGTAGGATTTAAATTTTCTATGTTATTCCTGGAATATCCTATCTTTTGTAATTCCATCAATACAATGGACTTCCTAAGCAGTGCAAAGAATCTGTGTGCCAGTGCCAGAGACAAAAAAAGATGCAGATTCAATCCCTGGGTCAGGAAGATCCCCTCAGGAGGGCATGGCAACCCACTGCAGTATTCCCACCTGGAGAATCCCATTGGACAGAGAAGCCTGGTGGCTACAGTCCATGGGGTCACAAAGAGTCAGACACAATTGAATGCACACATACACACATCAAAACAATAAAAAATTTTTACTGTGTAAAAGCAGCATAATTAACAATATTAATATATACAGATGTGCAAAATATATTGTTAACTTTTAAAAACATGTTATAAAAATATTATATATTGAATTATCTAATCTTGGGGGGTCTACATTATTGTGTGTAATAACATCAATTATGCTTCAAGGAATAATTTTTTGGCAATGTCCATCATGAATTTCCTGGTAAAAACTCTTGTAATGTCTGCTCAGCTCAGCAATCATCAAATGCTCACAAATGCCTAGACTACTGTTTTATAAGGAGCAAGTTCAATGTCATATGAAGTAGAAGAAAATTTTAGTAGGAAATCACTGAACAGTGTTGTTTCAGGAAAAATAAAAAGAGTACTTCCTTGGGCAAAATGGTCTTGCTTCATAAGTAACATCTCAGGAAACTTCCAACAGTTGTCCTCGTAAGTGTGGGGACTTGCATCTGAACACATGTTGTCTCACCCCTCAGGGGATCAAAACCCACCTCTGCCCTCCAGAGCTCTCAGGAGAAGATGCTTCACCAGCATCTACCCAGCTTTTGAGAAGCAGAGACATGGAGGGAGGGGGCTTTCCAAGGAGAGCTGTGAACTGGAGGCTGAGGTCTAGGGGACAACAGTGAGCTCTGAGAGGAGACAGGGCTGCACTGAGTCTCAGTGGACCAGCACCCACATCTGAGAGAGCTGCCTCCTCCAGGCTGGAGACCAGATTCTCTGCAGCTGTAGCTCTCACTGGTTGAGAGGATGGTTTCCCTGTCCTCTCACTCAGGGGAAACCAGGTCCAGGGAGGGACAGGAGAGGGCACAAGAGAGAAAGAGCTCCCCACAGAGTCACAGCAGATTCTGGGAGGGGAAAGGACCATCCCAGGCCCTCGTAACATCAGGAAACAAGTTACAGGGGCCAGGGCAGGGACTCGGGAACTTATACACCTGGGGCTGCACATCAACTAAACTCTACAGGCAAGAGGTTCTCTCTCCTGGCTGCGGGCTTCTCTGCTTCACAATGGACACCTGGTGGGAATGGATTAGGTCAGCAGGCAGAGCCTCTCACAGAGCCCAGTGCTGGGCAGACGCGTCTACAAGCAGAGGGGAGCCGGGGGATGGGGGAGGGGAGTCAGAGAGAAGCAGGCAGGTGCACAATTATCTCTGATCTGCAGCAGCCATGACACCCAGCCCTGTGGGACCCTGTGTGCTTCACAGACCAACAGACTCAGTCCCTGCTCAGCAGCCCTATTCCTCTCACACAGACTGGCTCCACACACCCTCACACACCATCACACACCCTCACACACAGACACACACAAGCTCTTCACACACTCCACACACACACATCCTCACACACTCCTCACACACCCTGCAAACACACATACCCTTGTACACAAACTCCTCACATGCTCCACACACACACACATCCTCACACACACGCATCCTCTCTCACACATACACACACTCACACACTCATCACACACCCCTGCAAACACACATATCCTTGCACACAAACACAAACTCCTCACACACAGACACACACACACAAGCACAGAGCCTACAGGAGCATAGACACAGGAAACACGGGGACCCAGGGGCAGTGCTCACACACCAGACACGTGGAGTGTGTGGGAACAGCCCAGAGTCCCAGCTGAAGTCAGTGGCTGGAACTTCCACACACTGGGAGCCATTAGGACTCCTAGAAGCTCCCTAAAGACAAGGGAGACAGTGGAAGGACTCAGGATAACCCAGCTCGGTCCAGACCAAACCTCACTGCTCTTTAAAATCTGCTGCTACGACCAGTGGACCCCGCACAGGAGAGGGATCAGTATTTTCAGTCAGCATGGCTCCCTTTTGGTCAAAAACACTGAGGCTCCGCTCCAGAACTCCATATACCTTTCCCTTCATCAAGGCATTCACTCCCTGCTGTGGACCCAGGACTGAGGGGTAGCTCTTACCTTGACCACCCACCATGGTGCCAAGGAGGAGGACACAGAGTCCCTGCAGGGAGAGGTGTCTGCCCAGAGCCATCCTGACCCCACGTCCTCAAGGTCACAGTCCCAGCTGCAGGATCAACCTAAGAGGAGGTGTCAGGGTACCGACCGGGGTCTATATAGACCACCCCTTAAACCCTCCCTCGTGAGAGCCAATAGCGACACCTCTCACCATTTCAGGCACTATCGGAGGCTGCATCTGCCCCTGTCTGCAGCTCAGACACCAATAAGCTTCTGAATCTTCAACATCTCCTTATATGAGCAATACGGTCCTTTGACCTCCTGTTTCCGTGGTCCTGAGAGCCAGGCCCCATGGCCGGTGCTGGTGTAGAAAAGTTGCATTAAGTCACACGAGTGACTCTCTCTCCCCTGCTCACCCTGGCCAGCATATACAGACTGTGAGATCTCACATGGTCAGGGTTTGGGATCAGTTGGCCCATGAAGAATAAGTTTGGTGGAATCAGGCATTGATATTTCCCAGGGCTGGGCTCAGGGACAAAGAAGAGAACTGTAAACAGGCTGAAAATACATGCGTGATTATCAGGTCAGCAGAAATGAGGACAGGAGCACAGGAACTCACAGGTGAGCATGGAGGGGGTGAGGTGGGAACCATTGAGTTGGGGGGATGAGATTGCTGGTTATTCCCCGCTTCTTAGAATGATCTGGAGACAAGGTCCTGGAGCACAGGGGTGTCATAAGAACACAGGGCTTTGACAGAACCTTCCCTCGTGGCTCAGATGGTAAAGAATCTTCCCACAATGCAGGAGACACAGGTTCAATTTCTGGGTTGGGAAGATCTCCTGGAGGAGGAAATGGCAACCCATTCCAATATTCTTGCCTGGAAAATCTCACAGAGGAGCCTGGCGGGCTCAAAGAGTCGGACACAACACGACTGAGTAATTAACACTTTTTGACTGAACCTAACTATTCCGGTCACGGATCTTTCTTAGCCCCTAAGACCACTCTGTCCTTGGGCTATGTCACTTGGGCTATACTCCCCTTCTGCAGAGTGAGAGGGGATGTGGTCTTCTGTATTTACAGACCCAACCCCTCTTCTCTTTGCAGCCACCCAGGGGCAGCAGTCCTGCCCCGAGAGCCACCTGCTGATGCACTTGCGCCATGTTTCTTCCTGCAAAACACAAGCTCAGTGCAGAGATTAGAATGTGTGCAGGAGAACTCCCGTTAGACTTGGTCCAGAGAGGCCCTGCCCTGGATACTGCATTGCCCAAGACATTGCTCTGGATGCTCCCAGCCAGCCTCTCACCAGGGAGAAGGTTTCATGAGGAGACACCCACACCCAGAGGGAGTCCCTGCTATCCCCCCTTCTAAACTCCTTCAGGGATCTCAGAACAGGAATTCCTACCCAAATGGAGCCCAGGCTGCTTCAAGAACTGTCAGCTTCTTCTCTACACGTCCACTAGAGAAGGGACAACAGGTGAGCAACCTTGGTCCTGAGGGTGACCGAGGCCTGCTATTTGCTGTGGAGGTGGGGATGCAGTTTAGACGAGGGCATCTCAAAGTGTGGTCACTCCAGGCAGCACCAGCAAGACCCAGAAGCTTCGAATAGCCTCTGTGTGTCACGTCACAGTCCCTCCAAGTTGTACTTCTGCACATTGAGGTTTGAAGATGCAGGTTCAGAGGGAATAGACACAGACTGGGTGCAGTGCCTGCTCACAGGCCAGGCCCCTGGCTGTGCAGGAGGAGAGGGGATGGAAGGGAGGTCAGGCCTCAGGCTGACTCTCCCCTGCAAGGCCATGATCTAACCCCGGTGCCTTCCAGGCTCAGGTCTCTCTGAGGGGACAGTTTGAAGATGCTCTGGTCACATTCAGGTCATTTCCAGCCCATCTGACACAGTTCCCAGGGCAAGTTTTTAAAATGTCATTCTTTTTTAAAATTTCAATTGCTTCATGAAAAGTTGCAGTCAGTAGACATTTCATATGCTTCTGAGAATAGGATATATTAACAGCTTCCTTAATGGTAATAATTTATCAATCATTATCAGAAAGGACAAGGAAGAAATGAACAATATGAAGGAAGAAAAATTTTATAGCCTCATTTTTATGTAATTAATGTTACCATAAAGTTTTTTTCACATATATTTTGTCCGTATTTCAGATTATTTACTTGTAATTGATACTTAGAACAGGAATTATTATATTTGAAGAATAGAAACTCATTATTTTTCAAATGACAAAAATACTGCATTGTTTTACCATATTGCCACAGAGCACCCAGAAGTATATCTGTTCTCCTCTGAATCTTTCAACCTTCTTGAAAAAGGAAAAGGAAAAAATAAACCTCTCTCTTTCACTCCACTCCAGGTCCAGGTTACTGTCTCTCCCAGGAGTGGCGGAGGTGGGAGTTTTCCAGGTAGAGGCAACGTCTGTGCTAATGGCTTCCCCCAATCAGTACCCCACCCATTTCCCCGGGCTCACTACCTGTCTGTGGGTCAAGTAGACACTGAATCTTTACATAGTCCTAGGTGGTTCTAGCCTTCTGAGTTCCAGATACTTAAATGACCAATTTTTTCAATGAATGTCCAAGGTCAGATTGTAATCCACTCACTGTATCCTTGCACTTGTCCCTCACATGAATGTTTCAGCTTCTGCATGGATGCTGCTGGTCTGACAGCATCGGGCTCCGCTTTGCACGTGTGCAGTTTACAGGATCACCACAAGGTGGCAGAGTTGGGAATGACAAATTCCTGGAAGCTGGTGTCAAGTAAAATTAAAGTGCTTGATATTTTATTTAAAGGTCACGGTTATTATTTTCATATTAAAACATCTTAGAAGAGTCTATTGATGAAGACATCAGTTTCATTGTTTTAACTATAAATAAATTAATTAGAATAGAAATATAGATACTAAAGAAATAGATTAGATAGATGGCCTGACAGATTGATGATAATGACAATAAGTAAATAGAGAGACAGATGCATATATGCATATACACAGTATCTATATATAAGGGCTTCTAGACATACTAAGGCAATGGCACCCCACTCCAGTACTCTTGCCTGGAGAATCCCATGGATGGAGGAGCCTGGTGGGCTGCAGTCCATGGGGTCGCTGAGAGTCAGACACGAATGAGCGACTTCACTTTCACTTTTCACTTTCATGCATTGGAGAAGGAAATGGCAACCCGCTCAGTTGTTCTTGCCTGGAGAGTCCAAGGGACAGCAGAGCCTGGTGGGCTGCCGTCTATGGAGTCACACAGAGTCGGTAACGACTGAAGTGACCTAGCAGCAGCAGCAGCAGACATACTAAATCTTTTTCCATTTATCACATTTCATTTTATGAAATATCCCTTTCTGCTAGTCTCAAAATTAGGCTTCAGGAGAGAAAAAGATTTATATATAAAGGAATAAAGAGAAAGTAGGAGTCATCATTCAACTCTAGCCCTCCAAAACTGAAGTTTGGGGTCCTGAGAAAAAAATAGATAGTTTAGAAAGCCTAAGAGTTTCTAAACTTCATTTTTCCCCTTTGTATATTGAAAGTTTGGTTTGGTAACATTCAGTACACACTTATAAACCATAACTAAAAAAGATGCAAAATATAATTTAAGGAAACAGCTCCTGACAGAAGGGGAAATAGAAAGCCTTCTGCTAGAGGGTGTCTGCAAGGGAGGGAGCAAAGAAGAGGCAAGTGAAGCAGAGAAGAGAAGGGGTTCATGCTGCCTGCAGCCAGCAGTGACCCCAACTCCTCCATTCTGCATTTAAGAGGAAAAGTGGCAGCAAGAATGGAAGCCCAGGTGGGTTGAGGGGGCAGATTCAAGCAGAAGGGGCTGATGTACAGGGTAGCCATTTCTGCCTTGTTCTGTTTCCACTGATCAGGGAAGCTCCCAGACAGTACCCAGAGAGTAGCACTGTGATGAGTAGAGAGACTGAGAAGGGCCTTAGGGGGAAGCACAGTAGAGCTCCCACCTCAAAACTCAAGATCACCAACATGCTGCCCCCATTCCTCACGGCCCCTCAGGCTCAGGGTTCCCATGGTACAGCCCTGTGGTCCACACAAGCGCACCCTGAGGCCCCCTCACCCTGACTCTCATCATTTCATCTCAGGTGTGGGAAGGATGCACCTGTGACACACACACCCCAGAGTCCCCACCAGCATTCAGAGATGGATTCACGCCCTCCCCCTCCCATACCTTAAGGTCTCAGTGGGGACAACACGAGGGCACCTGTGGGCAGTCCACAGCCCTGTAACACCTCCACTGGAAGGACCCCTCAACCTGGTCAGTAGACCTAGCTTTTGTGTCCTGCCATGTACCCATCCATCCTCCTTGAGCCTCAGGAGAAAAGACAATAGAGCACATGCTTTTGTCCCTCTACTTATATGTGCTAGTATCAACCCACTAATCATAGAATTACTTACTTGTCATCTTTTCCTCCCACTCCCAGGTCCCATGATAGAGCCCCATCTCCTTCTATATCAGGATTCTTAACACATTAATGATAATAACTACTTGTAAGTATCAGAACCAGAATGTAAACTGAGGTGGTGGAGTAGGACCAGGAAATACTCAGTCACTTAGAATTGATGCTCTACTTCCTCTGGGCCCAGAGTCATCATTCCTTACCCAGTTATGGGCTCCACAGCATCACCAGAAACCACGGGACAGACACCTAGAACACAGGACGTGCTTCCTGGGGTCCAGTATCCCTCCCACTGGATGACACATGGATGCATTTAGTAAAACAGGCACACAGTCTCACCTCGGGATGGAGATCTCACAGGTAAGACACTGCTAGGGGCTCCTGGTACAGGGAGGGGTGGGCTGGAAAGGAGGGGCTAATTTGGGGCTGGCAGGCTGCCCCACAGCACCCTGTACCCCAGAACTGGGAATGCAGGTCAGCATGGACCAACTCACTCTCGGATGAAGGCACATCTTCTCTGACACATAAGGAAATCTCAGTGTCCAATCTCATCAAAGGTTTGAAGAAGGAATGCTTAAGGGAGGACTCCAACCAGCTGTGTCCACAGTGGACTTGAGAGAGTGCAGTGCAGGGGTCAGGAGAACGGAGTCAGTCTGCCCTGTCCTGACTCAGAGCTCAGCCACATACCATGTGTGAGACATTGAACAGGGTTCTTACACTCTGTATAGTGGTTTCATCTGTAAAATTAAGGTTTTTATTGAGTCTAGATAACAGTTTTGGTGAGGATATGTGAGTTGGCATTAGTAAGCATTAATTTTATGGGCTTCCCAGGTGGCACCAGTGGTAAGGAACCCATCTGCCAATGCAGGTAACTCGGGTTCGATCCCTGAGTCAGAAATGCCATTTCCTCTAGATCCCCTCTAGTAGGAAATTGCAACCCATGCCAGTATTCTTTACTGAAAAATTCTGTGGCCAGAGGAGTCTGGCGGCTACAACCCCTCGGGTGGGACACAACTGAGCATACACAGATACATTATAACTTCTAGCTAACAGTAGTATGTGATAGCACTGGTAGAGAAGCAGTATTATGGCATGACTCTACATTCCATCCGGAGATTCACAGCACTCTAGAACAGGAATTCAATGCTGTTGCCTAGAGCCTTGACTGGATCTGTCAGAACTCTCCCAGGAACCACATGCTGTGATGGTCATTGGTGCCAATCAGAGTTGTGAGTCTTCCACACATCGCCCCTTCTCTCTGTGCCCCCATTCTACTGCTCATGAACCTCGACCTTACCAACTGTGAGCTTTTGTGAATTAAGTTGTTTACTTGTTTATTTTACCCTATAAGCTGGAAGGTACTTAGTAAAAGTTCTGTGTCTAATTCACTTTCATATCCCTAATACCTGGGTAATTAAAATGGCCAGACCATGTCTATTGAATAAATAAATGAATGAATGTCACTCTGATAGGTGTTTTATAGAAATCATTCTAATTAAAAATGCTGTTTTAAAAATGTAATTCACCTTTTAGTGAGGACTTCAGAGCAACTGCAAGTTGCATCATTTGTTGTAATGATATTTCAACACTATTAAATGGTATTAGTTATGTATGTTTCACTACAACACATTTTTGCAATAAATGCAGTAAATTCCAATATCCAGAAACAAATGCAACCCCATTCCCAGAGTGGTGCTGAGACGGCCAGTTCTTTTTTTTTTCCTAAGAGACGGCCAGTTCTAAACTGTGTAGATGCTGCAAGTATCTGTGTATATCCGAAGATACAGTTGGCAAACCACAGCTCACTGACAGGTGAGCACCATGAAGCCTCCTCTTCTGGTCTTAATCAGATGTGGCCAAGTGGGAAGGATGTTTATATATTTATCATTTGGCTCACTTTCAATTCAAACCACACACGACTGTAACAGGAAGAAAATTTTGTTATAAAAAATATTTATATTGAATTGAAAGTGCAGAAGTAAAAGCTTCTATATTGAATTGAAAGTGCAGAAGTAAAGAGCAGAAAGAATTCTCTTCTTTTACTTTGGGAAATTGCTTAATTGGCCTTATGGATTGTAAAGCAATACAATATGTAGCATTGTTATTCCCAAATTACCATGAGTAAAAGGAGATTTGAGAGGTTTAGTAATCTCTTTGCTAGAAAAGTTGAAAATTAAGCATCCTTGCTTGAGGGACATTTTCAGGACCAATCAGAGTGACCAATATGCAAAATATTTTTGAATTAAGACTATCTATGCAAGTTTAAAGAAAATAATAGAGTTATTATACCAAAGATTTGGAGACCCCTCTCACTATCTGTGTTCCTTGCCTGAATGGACCCAAGATCAGGAAAGGCTACTTTACCAATGACTACTTCATCACAGGGGCATGAGGGAAAGAATAAGATCATGAGCTGGCTGAGGTCCAGCCCATCATTCTTGTTCAGCCCTTTGGAGTCTATGATCAGCAATATCTAACAAAGAGTTTGGCACTGAATTGGCCTCATTCATTTCTTCTGGAGGAGGGCATGGCAACCCACGCCAATATTCTAGCCTGGAGAATCCACAGACAGAGGAGCTGGTGGGCTATGGTACATAGGGTCACACAGAGTCCAACACGACTGAAGCAGATACACACAGCACAGTACACACATTTCTCCACAGGTCCAGTACCTGATGCCCAGAGACCAGAACAAATCAAAGCTACTAAATCAAAGACAAGCTGATTCTAAGTGAGAGCATACAGACCAAGGACCTTTTCTCACTGCCACTGGATAAAAAGCCCCTTATCCCAGACAACATCTCTGGGAGGAGACAGAGAAGGTACCTCCTCATGAAGAGGAAAGCCAATCTCAACAGGGTCCTGGAACTGAGAATTGACAAGACAATGACTACAGTGAACCTGAGCTAAGCTGAGGGATGGATTTTAAATGGGAGACTCTGTGTTACCTTAAAGGGACTTTCAATCCACACAAACACCCCTTGCTAGTGAACAGGATGAAGTCAGTTACAAAAATAGAGAATATTATGCACATTTGAATTGTAGACAATACATTTTCAAGGCAGAAAATTCATAAATCTTTCCATGTTTATAAATGCACAAAACTTTCACCTCTATGAACTATTTCTAATTCTTCCAGCCTAAAATTACTGTTGTTTCTATTTAGTGTGCAGAAATTTGCTTACTGTCTTTAAAGTGGGAGCTTAACAAGAGCTAAGACTGTGTCTTATTCCTCAGTTTCTTTTTAGGGCCAAGTAAAGACACATAGAAAGAGCTTAAGAAATACTGGATAATTGAAGAAATGATTGCATGAACAAAGGCTGAAAATAACACTGTAGTTAGTGACTACTGAGGGGAAGGAAGACGGGGGCAGCAGAGACACAAATCTGACTAATCCCACTCAGCACAGACTGAAGTGAAAAAGGAGTCAGAGACACACCAGCCAAAGGAATCAGATAGAAAATGCCTTCAAATCCCGCTCCGGGGAAGATAAAATCATGTTCAATTTCTGCACAAAGCAGTGCCTCAGAAGCTTCTCTAAGGTGAGAGAAAACTGATAGCACTTCTATCAAGAGTTCTACTGAAGGATGTGGATAGACATACATAGTCATCAAATAGTTACTTTTCCAGTCCTCAGTGACTCATTCTGGCCAGTGAATCATGGGTGGTGTCTCTTGTGTCACCTCCTGTTGGGAGACACAGTACAAAATAGCCTTGAAGGAGAAGGTCCTTGGGGAAATGGTGAAGGGCCAAAAGTACCCAGACATTGTATACTGATAGCTAAAAAACATTTCCTGCCTTTGGCTATGCTTGGCGCCAAAATTTAGCGATTAAACATTAAAGACGTTGCTTGAAAAAATGGGTCATGGATAAACGCATGGGTCATTAAAAATGCGCTGTTCCTTAAAGTATCTTTTACTGATTATATCTTAGCCCTATATGTGTTCTGCTGGCCATAAACTCTAAGCTCTTTGTTCCTCACTCCTATAAAAAGGCTCGACTACAAAAATAAAATTGTCAGTCCTTACAGAGACTGTCCAAGTGTTGTTCTTTCAGGTTCGCCATTTCCAAGTCCCGAGTGGAGGCATGAAAAGCCCAAGTGTGACTCTCTAGTCTCTCTCTTTCCTGCCCCAGAAGCTGCGTGTTCCAGATGGAGCATGTGCAAGAGCCTCACTGACCACAAACATCTGTAGGTTGTGATGAGTGTGTTCATGTGTAAATGTGTATATGTGTGTGTATAAGTTTGTATGTGTGTGTATGTGTATTGAGTGTGTGTATGTGCGTGTGAGTATGTATGTGTATATGTGTGTTCACATGTGTCTGTATGTATATATGTGTATGTCCATCTGTGTATGTGTGTGTGAGTGTCTGTGTATATGTGTGTCCACATCTGTGTGACTGTGTATATATGTGTGTCCCTCTGTGTATGTCTGTGTGTGTATGTGGGTGTCCATATGTGTGTATGTGTGTCTGTGTGTGTGTGTGTGTGACTGACATTTGGGGATCACCTTTTCCAGCAGCAGAGCAGAATCTTTTCTGATGGATCGAAAGGAGAAAGAAGACTTGAAAAGAAGACAGAATCTGTCACATGAAGCAGTTACTTTCCTGGATCTCCTCTTCCTTTTGTGTCTTTGTCCCAAGCTGCTCCTCAGGTCTCACCTTGCTTCCTCTGTTGGGCTTGGTTAGTTCTCAGTCACCATTCCTGTTGACGAAAATTTAGATCTGGCATCCTGTTTAAGAGCACACACACCTGGTACATCTCTTTTACCTTTACTGTGCTGAGAGTCATGCTTCCATTTCCCCGATTTGTCTCTTAGCACCTTGACCTTTATCCTTATACAGCTCTTATTTTCTCTGAGATAGTTATTTTATCTTATTTCTACCCTTCCACCAATCTTGTACTAATGAAAAGGCAGTGTGTGCTTTCTAAACCTCTTCAGTTTCTTGTTGATTTCCTGAACAAATCTGATTCCTGAATTTTGTGCTCACTCACTTAATTAACTTCTTTGCCTTTGTTGCTGTTGCTGCTAAGTCACTTCAGTTGTGTCTGATTCTGTGCGACCCCATAGACAGCAGCCCACCAGGCTCCTCCGTCCATGGGATTTGCCAAGCAAGAGTACTAGAGTGAGTTGTCATTGCCTTCTCTTTGCCTTTCAGTTCAGTTCAGTTCAGTTGCTCAGTCATGTCAGACTCTTTGTGACCCCATGAATTGCAGCACGCCAAGCCTCCCTATCCATCACCAACTCCTGGAGTTTACTCAAACTCATGTCCATCGAGTCAGTGATGCCATCCAGCCATCTCATCCTCTGTCATCCCCTTCTCCTCCTGCCCCCAATCCCTCCAAGCATCAGAGTCTTTTCCAATGAGTCAACTCTTCGCATGAGGTGGCCAAAGTACTGGAGTTTCAGCTTTAGCATCAGTCCTTCCAATGAACACCCAGGACTGATCTCCTTCAGGATGGACTGGTTGGACCTCCTTGCAGTCCAAGGGACTCTCAAGAGTCTTATCCAACACCACAGTTTAAAAGCATCAATTCTTCAGCACTCAGCTTTCTTCACAGTCCAACTCTCACATCCATACATGACCACTGGAAAAACCATAGCCTTGACTAGATGGACCTTTGTTGGCAGAGTAATGTCTCTGCTTTTGAATATGCTCTCTAGGTTGGTCATAACTTTCCTTCCAAGGAGTAAGTGTCTTTTAATTTCATGGCTGCAGTCACCATTTGCTGTGATTTTGGTGCCCCAAAAATAAAGTCTGACACTGTTTCCACTGTTTCCCCATCTATTTGCCATGAAGTGATGGGACCAGATGTCATGATCTTAGTTTTCTGAATGTTGAGCTTTAAGCCAACTTTTTCACTCTTCTCTTTCACTTTAAGAAAGAAATAATTTTACTGAATTGCTTCTTTTCCTCAACTCAAGAAAGAAACTCATTAAAAACCTATTTCCTTGTGATCACAGCACTAGGGACCCCCATTGGGCCTTGGAAGGAGCTGGTTCAAGGAGAGGCCATGAAGATCAAGCTTCATTAGTTCATGATTAATCTACCTCTCCTCAGAGTTGATGTAATTACCAACTCCAAAGTGATTGAGATCTTGTGGGTGGTGACTCTTAAACCACTTAAACCCAAGGTTAGTGTCACTGGAGTGGCACAGAGTTCAAACCTTGCATGGTTGCTCAAATTTGAACTTTATTGAACTGATGCTCTATTGCACAAGCAGCTTTGGTGCAGCTGAGTCCAGCATGCACATCAACCTAAAGTGAAAATGAAGTTGCTCAGTCGTGTCTGACTCTTTGTGACCCTATGAAGCCTACCAGGATTCTCCATCCATGGGATTTTCCAGGCAAGAATACTGAAGTGGGTTGTCATTTCCTTCTCCAGGGCCTCTTCCTGACCCAGGGATAGAACCTGGGTTTCCTGCATTGCAGGCAGACGCTCTACCCTCTGAGCCACCAAGCACACCAACCTAACAACACTGGAAATGCAGCAAAATATGTTCCTCCTTTAACATCAATAAGTCTGTAACAGATTCACTTTACATTATGATCAAATCCTTCCCCGTCTGAGCATGCTACCCAAGGCTCCTACAGGCTGCAGGAATCTCCTGAGACCCATCCACCTCTATTAGGGACTTTGCTGTGATATCTGGTAATATCTTCCTCATTCCAGCTATTGTGGTGGGATTATGCCCTTGAAAATTCATCAAACATTCTGATAACAACTGGGAACATCTCTATCAAATACTCTGACTACCCAATCACATTCTAGTTGCCACCTTGTCGCCAGACAATTACATGTAGACAACACTGGGACCTTCTTCTGTATCATTTCAAGTTTTCCTAACCTTACTGACATTAGCTTTGCTCGAGCTTTCATGTTGTAATTGTCAAACCTCAGGTTTTCCTGATCCCTTAGCATCCCCATAAATAGGATGTGAGCTCCCCACCCAGGTGAGCAGGTGCACCAGTGTGATGAGACTAGATCCTGTCCAACTCACCCATCTTGTCCTCCTCTGAGACCTAAGGACCTTCAAAAAGACCTAAGGACCTTTCACCAGTGAAAGCCCTCACACCTTACTTTCTATAACTTCACACTGACTTTTAGCATTGTCACTTGTTCTTGGGTCTTCACACTCCATTTTACATCACCACTTCTGGGCTGAGCCTGTTCTATTGGTACCTCCCCCATATACTCACCTGATGACACTCTCTTTAGGAACTGTGAGTATAATAAACTATGCTTGCTTGCAACTCTCCTATATCCTCTCTTTTAGTTACACTTGTCTGGCCATCTCATGCAAGAAAACAACAAGCTACCAGGATGAACCTAATTCATAGATGATCAACCCAGCAGTTGTACCTGCATGAAACATTTGAACTCAGCCCCCTGCCTTCTATGACACATCACAGAGACTGGAGGGACCACTGACTATGGGTCTGGAGCCTTTCTCTCCAGGGACTAGCAAGTCTTTATGTTGCTTTGAGCACCTAACTTTCAAGAATTCACAGTGTGAGTACAATCTTCTCCCAAGTATGTTCTAAAGTCTGTGATCCATATGCTCGTATTTACTCTGGGACTAAAACTGAAACTAACCTGCTGGGACCCCATTCCCAGACAAGATAAGGCTTACCTGAGCAGACTGCTCCAGCATCCTTGTTATGAGAATGGCCCTCAGGATGATGGTCTTTAACAAGAGGATAAGTACACTCAGTGATAGCTGACTCTGTCCATTTGTAGTAAATATACTGAAACCAAATGGGTCCAATTCCTAGTCCAAATTTAGCCCCTTTGGGAGCATCAACTTCAGGTCCACACCTCAGCTGTCTGCACAGCTGCCTCCTTCATGTTCCAGTTGTAGTCATTCACTGTGCCCCGTTCTCCTTGGTGCTTCACTTCCACTCTTCCCTCACAGCTGTGGGCTTCATCCATTAGTCTCAGCTCCAGAGCTGCAAGAGAGACACAGACATAGGACGCAGGAGAGATTTTAGGAGACAGTGTAGTGGTGTTCTGCTAAATATTAAAAAAAAATCTCCTCTCTTCGGGAAAAAACATCCCTGTGAATAACATTTCTTGACTTCTATGGTATAAATATTCTCACCATGGCCAACTCGAGGCTCCCAATGTGCCATCACTGAACCTGGAGCAGGAAGGGAGGCACCAGTTATTTCTCACGAGCCTGTAGAACCAGCTCCAGGGACACCACCCAGGACAGGCCTTCAGAGACTCTGGATGCTGCCCTCCCTGTAGATGTGCCCAAGAACAGGGGCCCAGCTTCACCATCTCAGTTACAGCTCATGGCCCAGAATCCAGGGAGGAATCCTCCCTCTCCCTTCCTGTCCATAGGGAGCATCTCATCCAGCTCAGGAACAGAGGGCTAGGGTAACAGGCTCTCAAGTGTCCCAGTTATTCCTGTAGTCTGGTCTTCACATCCTTCTGTAATCCCCCTCCTCCAAAAAAATACACCTAACAACATGCATCTGCTACGGTTTTTCCAGTGGTCATGTATGGGTGTGAAAGTAGGACTGTGAAGAAAGCTGAGCACCGAAGAATTGATGCTTTTGAACTGTGGAGTTGGAGAAGACTCTTGAGAGTTCCTTGAACTGCAAGGAGATCCAACCAATCCATCCTAAACGAGACCAGTCCTGAATATTCATTGGAAGGACTGATGCTGAGGCTGAAACTCCAATATTTTGGCCACCTCATGCAAAGAGTTGACTCGTTGGAAAAGACCATGATGCTGGGAGGGATTGGAGGAAGGAGGAGAAGGGGACAACAGAGGATGAGATGGCTGGATGGCATCACCAGCTCGATGTACACGAGTTTGGTATATGTACCAACTCTGAGAGTTGGTGATGGACAGGGAGGCCTGGCGCGCTGCGATTCATGGGGTTGCAAAGAGTCAGACAAGACTGAGTGACTGAACAGAATTGAACTGACTGAAGATACATAATTTGGTCAAAGTGATGAGAAGTCACTTAGATTAGGTTTCAATTGACTGTGATTTCCCCTTGTTTACCTATCTTACTCTCTCTCTTGCTGTAATGAAGACAGCTACCACTTTGTGACCTACTCATGGTGAGACCCCTCATGACAAGCAATGGAGGGAGGTCACTAGCCAACAACCAGCCTGGCACTGAGACTCTCAGGTCAACAGTCCATTAAGGTCTGAATGCTGCCAACATCCAGGTGAGTACATTTGGATAATATCCACCCCTGGTTAAACCTTCAGATGATTGCATCCTTGTGAGACCTCATGAGTCAGAGACCCAGGTAAACCATGTCAATTCCTGGTCCACAGAAAGTGTGAGATACTAGGTGTTTTCTGACTTAAGCTGCCAAGTTCAGCAATAGTTTGTTGCACAACAACACATGACTAATGTAGGGCTTCCCTCCAGAGTCAGAAGACAGGGGTTGAACAAGCTGGAGATTTACACATGAGCCTTCACTGCTTCATCCAAAAGAGACTCCTTCCTGTGTGACCAGGTCTGCTGCCTGGTCCCACCTGGAACTGGGACCCAAACCACTTCTCTCTGTTACATCAAGTCTCACCCATTTTCCCAGGTGGTATCTTCCAGTTGGGAACTGAGAAGTGAGTTTCCTGTGACCATGAATTGGCTTCGTTAGCTCTGAATTAGGGTCAGAATGTGAGAATGTTTCTTATAGTCTAAAGAGACTTGATCCCTGGGGCACCATTCACACTGCTCAGGTCTCCACCCCACCCCATGTGCTCTGGAGACAGAAGTGGTGCATTACAGAGGGAACATCTGGGGAAATGCTGAACTGGAGAAGATCCTGGTGTGTAGACAACTCAAGCCAGCACCTACCACAAAACAGCACAGACTGGCTGGTTAAACAGCAGAAATACATTTATCTTATCAGAGTTCTAGAGGGTGGTAAGTCCAAGGCACAGTGCTGGCAAGGCAGTGCTCATTTATAACCTCTTCCTTTGGCTGCAAGCCACAGTTTTCTCACTGTGTGCTTACCTGGCCTTTCCTTGGACATATGCACTTAGAGAGAGAGGGGGAGGCCTGTCTCTTCCTCTTCCTGTAATGTCACCTGTTAAATTAAGGCCACATCCTTCTGACTTTAATTAACCTCAAATACCTCCTAAAGGCCCTATCTCCTACGCAATCACTGTGGGGCTAGGTCTTTAAGATATATGTTATGGAGGGACACAGTTCAGTCCATAAACCTGCATAAGCTCATTCTCAGAAGGAAATAACTATACAAGAGGAGGAGGTGAAGAGACAGTAGACACAGGGAGATGTCCTGTGATGCTTACTCAGATGTTTTAGACTCAGATACTGAAGTGAGAGTAAAGGATTGAAATAGGGTCTTGAAAGTTCATGATAAGTTACTTTTATTAATAATGAAAATGAAGGACCTGTGCTCATATCCAAAAATAGACCTGCTGGGTTGATGAAAACATGTGCATGTATGCACTTCCACTTACCACATCTCTCTATTTAACTGCCCAAATTGTATGTAATTATTTTATCTTGTTAGGCTAGTCATGTTTCTATTATGGCCTGCAATTGTAATTATCTTTCATTTTTGTCTGGCTATTGATTGTGAAAACTGATAAACATCTTTTACTATTGTGGTTATGTAACTATTATTCATTTTAATATCACTGTATCATGATTGGTCAACAGAAAGTAACAGAATTCTATATCACTAAAACTACATTTAAGAGAAAAATCTGTAATCAGTTTCTAAAATCCAGATGTACATTAGAATTATCTTAGAATTTTTTGAGAAATACAAGTGCCCAGGTATTATTTTTTTCCCCCAAAGCTTCAGATGTAATTCTAATGAGCAGCCGTGTTTAAAAATAACTGGATTATACGATCTTTTCCTAGTTTGTTTCATTTCACATTCAGTGCTCTCATTTAATTTAATTTATGTTTTCTAATTTCTCCATCTCTGTTTTTTGATGTTATTTCCCAATGCTTTATCAAGTGTAACAAAAAGTATATATATTATATTCATATATATTTGTGTGTGTCTGTGGGTGTGTCTGTGGGTGTGTCTGTGTGAGTGTGTTTGCTTAGTCGCTCAATCGTGTCAGACCCTTTGCAACCCCATAGCCCACCAGGCTCCTCTGTCCATGGAGATACTCCAGGCAAGAATACTGGAGTGGGTTGTCATGACCTCCTCCAGGGGATCTTTCCAATGCTGGGATCGAACCCAGGTCTGCCACATTGCAGGCAGATCCTTTACCTTCTGACCACCAGGGAAGCACATATCTATATACATATAATATATAAATATATATTACATATAATATGTATATACCTAAATCAAACCCCTTATGATTATACAGTGGAAGTGAGAAATAGATTTAAGGGACTAGATCTGATAGACAAAATGCCTGATGGACTATGGATGGAGGTTTGTGACATTGTATAGGAGACAGGGATCAAGACCATCCCCAAGAAAAAGAAAAAGAAAAAAGAAAAATGGCTGTCTGAGGAGGCCTTACAAAGCTGTGAAAACAAGAGAAGTGAAAAGCAAAGGAGAAAAGAAAACATATACCCCCTGGAATGCAGAGTTCCAAAGAATAGCAAGGAGAGATAAGAAAGCCTTTCTCAGTGATCAGTGCAAAGAAATAGAGGAAAACAATAGAATGGGAAAGAGTAGAGATCTCTTCAAGAAAATTAGAGATACTAAGGGAATATTTCTCTTGTGTTGTTGGAAGAGGGTGTTTGCTATGACCAGTGCATTTTCTTGGCAAAACTCTATTAGTCTTTACCCTGCTTCATTCTGTATTCCAAGGCCAAATTTGCCTGTTACTCCAGGTGTTTCTTGATTTCCTACTTTTGCATTCCAGTCCCCTATAACAAAAAGGACATCTTTTTTGGGTGTTAGTTCTAAAATGTCTTGTAGGTCTTCATAGAATCGTTCAACTTCAGCTTCTTCAGCGTTACTGGTTGGGGCATAGACTTGGATTACTGTGATATTGAATGGTTTGGCTTGGAAACGAACAGAGATCATTCTGTCGTTTTTGAGATTGCATCCAAGTATTGCATTTCAGACTCTTTTGTTGACTATGATGGCTACTCCATTTCTTCTGAGGGATTCCTGCCCACAGTAGTAGATATAATGGTCATCTGAGTTGAATTCACCCATTCCAGTCCATTTCAGTTCGCTGATTCCTAGAATGTCTACAGTCACTCTTGTCATCTCCTGTTTGACCACTTCCAATTTGCCTTGATTCATGGACCTGACATTCCAGGTTCCTATGCAATATTGCTCTTTACAGCATTTGACCTTGCTTCTATCACCAGTCACATTCACAGCTGGGTATTGTTTTTGCTTTGGGTCCATCCTTTCATTCTTTCTGGAGTTATTTCTCCACTGACCTCCGGTAGCATATTGAGCACCTACTGACCTGGGGAGTTCCTCTTTCAGTATCCTATCATTTTGCCTATTCATACTGTTCATGGGGTTCTCAAGGCAAACACACTCTTCCATCAACACCTTCCAACAACACAAGAGAAGACTCTACACATGGACATCACCAGATGGTCAACACCGAAATCTGATTGATTATATTCTTTGCAGCCAAAGATGGAGAAGCTCTATACACTCAACAAAAACAAGACCAGGAGCTAACTGTGGCTCATATCATGAACTCCTTATTCCCAAATTCATACTTAAATTGAAGAAAGTAGGGAAAACCACTAGACCATTCAGGCATGACCTAAATAAAATCCCTTATGATTATACAATGGAAGTGAGAAATAGATTTAAGGAACTAGATCTGATAGAGTGCCTGATGAACTATGGAATGAGGTTTGTGACATTGTACAGGGAACAAGAACAGGGATCAAGACCATCCCTATGGAAAAGAATTGCAAAAAAAGCAAAATGGCTGTTTGGGGAGGCCTTACAAATAGCTGTGAAAGAAGAGAAGTGAAAGCAAAGGAGAAAAGGAAAGATACAAGCATCTGAATGCAGAGTTCCAAAGAATAGCAAGGAGAGATAAGAAAGCCTTCCTCAGTGATCAGTGCAAAGAAATAGAAGAAAACAACAGAATGGGAAAGACTAGAGATCTCTTCAAGAAAATTAGAGATACCAAGGGAACATTTCATGCAAAGATGGGCTCAATAAAGGACAGAAATGGTATGGACCTAACAGAAGCAGAAGATATTAAGAAGAGGTGGCAAGAATATACAGAACTCTACAAAAAAGATCTTCACGACCCAGATAATCACGATGGTGTGATCACTCACCTAGAGCCAGACATCCTGGAATGTGAAGTCATGTGGGCCTTAGTAAGCATCACTGTGAACAAAGTTAGTGGAGGTGATGGAATTCCAGTGGACCTATTTCAAATCCTGAAAGATGATGCTGTGAAAGTGCTGCACTCAATATGCCAGCAAATTTGGAAAACTCAGTAGTGGCCACAGGACTGGAAAAGGTCAGTTTTCATTCCAATCCCAAAGAAAGGCAATGCCAAAGAACGCTCAAACTACCGCTCAGTTGCACTCATCTCACACTCTAGTAAAGTAATGCTTAAAATTCTCCAAGCCAGGCTTTAGCAATATGTGAACCGTGAACTTCCTGATGTTCAAGCTAGTTTTAGAAAAGGCAGAGGAACAAGAGATCAAATTGCAACATCCGCTGGATCATGGAAAAAGCAAGAGAGTTCCAGAAAAACATCTATTTCTGCTTTATTGACTATGCCAAAGTCTTTGACTGTGTGGATCAAAATAAATTGTGGAAAATTCTTCAAGAGATGGGAATACCAGACCACCTGATCTGCCTCTTGAGAAACCTATATGCACGTCAGGAAGCAACAGTTTGAACTGGACATGGAACAACAGACTGGTTCCAAATAGGAAAAAGAGTATGTCAAGGCTGTATATTATCACCCTGCTTATTTAACTTCTATGTAGAGTACATTATGAGAAACGCTGGACTGGAAGAAGCACAAGCTGGAATCAAGATTGCCAGGAGAAATATCAATAACCTCAGATATGCAGATGACACCACCCTTATGGCTGAAAGTGAAGAGGAACTAAAAAGCCTCTTGATGAAAGTGAAAGTGGAGAGTGAAAAAGTTGGCTTAAAGCTCAACATTCAGAAAACGAAGATCATGGCATCTGGTCCCATCACTTCATGGGAAATGGATGGGGCAACAGTGGAAACAGTCTCAGACTTTATTTTTTGGGCTCCAAAATCACTGCAGATGGTGACTACAGCCATGAAATTTAAAAAGACACTTACTCCTTGGAAGGAAAGTTATGACCAACCTAGATAGCATATTCAAAAGCAGAGACATTACCTTGCCAACAAAGTTCCGTCTAGTCAAGGCTATGGTTTTTCCAGTGGTCATGTATGGATGTGAGAGTTGGACTGTGAAGAAGGCTGAGCGCCGAAGAATTGATACTTTTGAACTGTGGTGTTGGAGAAGACTCTTGAGAGCCCCTTGGACTGCAAGGAGATCCTAAAGGAAATCAGTCCTGAATATTCACTGGAAGGACTGATGCTGAAGCTGAAACTCCTATACTTAGGCCACCTGATGCGAAGAGCTGACTCATTTGAAAAGACCCTGATGCTGGGAACTATTGATGGCAGGAGGAGAAGAGAATGACAGAGGATGAGATGGTTGGATGACATCACTGACTCAATGGACATGAGTTTGGGTAATCTGGGAGTTGGTGATGGACAGGGAGGCCTGGCGTGTTGTGGTCCATGGGGTCTGAAAGAGTCGGACATGACTGAGAGACTAAAATGAAGTGAAGACCACTCTGTCTGTCAGGTACATATCACCTGGGCTATACTCCCCTTCTGCAGGGTGAGAGAGGATGTGGCCTTCTGTGTTTATAGACCCTCCCAACGCCTCCTCTCTGTGCAGCTGCGCAGAGGCAGAGTCCTTGTCCAACATATGAACATTTACGCTTCTACACTGATGTTGGTTGTCTAAGACCATCAGGTTCCACTTTGTAAGTTTACAGTTTACAGAATCACAACAGGGTGGCAGAGCTGGAAAAGACAAATTCCTGGAAACTGGAGCCACAGGTTTTATTTTCTTGGGCTCAAAAATCACTGCAGACTGCAACTGAGCCATGAAATTAAAAGACGCTTGCTCCTTGGAAGGAAAGCTGTGACAAACCTAGACAGTGCATTAAAAAGCAGGAACATCACTTTGCCGACAATGTCTGTATAGTCAAAGCTGTGGTTTTTTCTGTACTCAAGTATGGATGTGAGAGTTGGACCATAAGGAAGGCTGAGGGCTGAAGAACTTATGCTTTTAAACTATGGTGCTGTAGAAGACTCTTGAGAGTCCCTTGGATTGCAAGGAGATCAAACCAGTCAATCTTAAAGGAAATAAATCCCGAATATTCATTAGAAGGACTGATGCTGAAGCTGAAGCTCTAATACTTTGGCCACCTGCTGAGAAAAGCTGACTCATTGGAAAAGACCCTGATGCTGGGAAAGATTGAAGGCAAGAAGAGAGGGGAGTGACAGGGGGTGAGATGTTTGGATAGCATCACCAACTCAATGGATATGAGGTTAAGCAAACTCAGATAGTGAAGGATGGGAAAACCTTGGGTACTCTAGTCCATAGGGTCACAAAGAGTTGGACATGACTTTAATGACTGAGTAACAATGACAACAACAGAAACAAAAAAGTCAAGTAAAGTTTAAGTGCTTTTTATGTTTTTAAGAATCACAAATAATATTATTTTCATATTTAAACATATTTGAATGGCCTATGATGAAGACAACAGTCATTGTTTGAACTATTAAAATTAATTAAAATAGAAATATAGATAGACACTAAAGAAATAGATCAACCCTAAATATTCATTGGAAGGACTGATGCTGAATTTGAAACTCCAAAGCTTTGGCCATCTGATGCCAAGAGCTGACTTATCAGAAAAGACTCTGATGCTGGGAAAAAATGAGGACATGAGATATGGGTAGCAGAAGATGAAATGGTTGGATGGCATCACTGATTCAATGGACATAAGTTTGAGCAAGCTCTAGGAGCTAGTGAAGGACAGGGAAGCCTGGCTTGCTGAAGTTCATGGGGTCTCAGTGAGTCAGACATGGTTTAGTAGCTGAACAGCAAAAAAATAGATGGATGATGGATTTATGACAGTGATGATGGTGCTAGATAAATAGATAGATAAGTAAATATAGAATGCAATAAGGGGCTTTTTGTTTTTTTTTAATTATTCTTTTTTTATTTATTTTTATTTTTTTCCCCCACTGCTGGGCATACACACTGAGGAAACCAGAATTGAAAGAGACATGTGTACCCCACTGTTCATCACAGCACTGTTTACAATAGCCAGGACATGGAAGCAACCTAGATGTCCATCAGCAGATGAATGGATAAGGGTCTTTTTAAACATACTAAATCCCTTTCCCTTTATTGTATTTCAATTAGTCTCCAAATGAGGTTTCAGGGAGAGAAAGATTGCTGTTACAGGAAACTGAGGGAAGGTACGAGTCATTGTTCAACTCTAGCCCTCCAAGATAGGATTTTGGAATCTCAAAAAGGAAATATATAGTTTAGAAAAAATGAAGAGTTTCTAAACTTCCCATTTTCCCCATTGTATTTCGAAAGTTTCATTTGGTAAGATCCTGAACATAATTGTATTATAAACCATAACTAAAGAAGATGCAAAATATAATTAAAGGGAGCTGCCCCAGACAGAAGGGGAAATAGAAAATCTTCTGCTAGAAGGTGGCTGAAAGCAGGGGGCAAAGAAGATTCACGTGAAGTGGAAAGAGATGGGGTTCATGCTGCCTGGAACCATCAGTGACCCCGCCTCCCCTATTATGCATTTAAGAGGAAAGATGGTGGCAAGAATGGAAGCCCTGGTGGGTTGAGAAGACAGATCCAAGAAGAAGGGATTGATGTCCAGTGTGGCCATTGCAGCCTTTTTCTGTTTCCACTGATTAGAGAAGCTCCGAGATAGTCCTGGGAAAGTAGCCCTGGGATGAGTAGAGAAACTGAGAAAGGCAGTAAGGAGATACAAGATAGTGACAAAATTCAAGGTCACCAACATGCTACCCCCACTCCACACGGCCCCTCAGGCTCAGGATTCCCATGATGCAACCCTGCAGCCCACACAGACCCCCCTGAAGCCCCCTCACCCTGACTCTCATCATTTCAGCACTGACATGGGAAGGACACATCTTTGACACACACACCCCAGAGTCCCCACCAGAACTCAGAGATGGCTTCACACCCTCCCCTTCCCACACCTAAAGGTCTCAGTGGAGTCAACATGGAGGGCAGCTATGAGCTAGTCCACAGCCCTGTCACATTCCCCACCAGAAGGACCTCCTATTCCGGTCAGCAGACAAAGCTTCTCTGTCCTGCTATGCCCATCCTTCCTACTTGAGCCTCTAGTGAATGAAAAGGGAGAAAAGATAACTGAACACATTTTTTTTCTCCCTCTAAATATGCTACTATTTACCCATTATTTATACAGGAATCACTTACTTGTCATCTGGTCCTCTCACTCCCAAGCCCCGTGACTGGACCTGAACCTTATTTCCTTCTATATCTGGGCCTTTAACACATTAATGATAATAACTGATCATCAATGTCAGAACCAGAATTTAAACTCAGGTGCTGGAGTAGGACCAGGATCTGCTGAATCACTTAGAGTTGATGCTCTACTTCCTATGAACCCAGGTTCATCATTCCTTACCCAGTTATGGAGTCCACAGCATCACCAGAAACCACCAGCCAGACACCTAGAACACAGGACGTGCTTCCTGGGGTCCAGTCATCCCTCCCACAGGATGACACAGGGATGCGTTTAGTGAACCAGGTACACATGATTTCACTTACCTCAGGATGGAGAGCTCACAGGTAAGACACTGTTAGGACTCTAGACTCTGTTATAGGGAGGACTGGGTTGGAAAGGAGGGGCTAACTCGGGTTTGGCATGGGATACCCAGCACCCTATACCCCAGAGCTTGGGATGCAGGGTCAGCATCAACCAACTCACCCTCTGATGAAGTTAAGTCTTCTCTGACACATAAGGGAATCTCAGTGTCCAATCTCATCGAAGATTTGAAGGAGAAAAGCTTTAGGGAGGACACTAACCCAGCTGTGTTCACAGTGAACTCCAGGGGTCAGGAGAACAGGCTTGGGAGCCAGTCTGCCCTGTCTTCACTCACAGCCCAGCCACATACCATGTGTGAAACCTTGAATAGGGTTCTTACACTCTCTCTGTGTAGTGGCTTCCTCTTACCAAAGAAGGGTGTTGATCATGCCTAGATAACAGAGTTTGGGTGAGGATTACATAAGTTGGCATTAGTGATATTATAATCACTAGTTATCAGTAGAACATAGTAGTGGTAGAGAAGCAGTATTAGGGCATCTCTCTCCATCTCATCCTGGGAATCACAGCACTCTAGAACAGGAATTAAATTCTATTACCTGGAGCCATGAAATTAAAAGATGCTTACTCCTTGGAAGGAAAGTTATGACCAACCTAGATAGCATATTCAAAAGCAGAGACATTACTTTGCCAACAAAGGTCTGTCTAGTCAAGGCTATGGTTTTTCCAGTGGTCATGTATGGATATGAGAGTTGGACTGTGAAGACGGCTGAGCGCCAAAGAATTAATGCTTTTGAACTGTGGTGTTGGAGAAGACTCTTGAGAGTCCCTTGGACTGCAAGGAGATCCAACCAGTCCATTCTGAAGGAGATCAGCCCTGGGATTTCTTTGGAGGGAATGATGCTGAAGCTGAAAATCCAGTACTTTGGCCACCTCATGCGAAGAGTTGACTCATTGGAAAAGACTCTGATGCTGGGAGGGATTGGGAGCAGGAGGAGAAGGGGACAACAGAGGATGAGATGGCTGGATGGCATCACCGACTCGATGGACATGAGTTTGAGTGAACTCCGGGAGTTGGTGTTGGACAGGGAGGCCTGGCGTGCTGCGATTCATGGGGTCGCAAAGAGTCGGACACGACTGAGCAACTGAACTGAACTGAACTGAACCTGGAGCCTTGACTGGAGCTATCAGAACTCTCCCAGGAACCACATGCTGTGATGGTCATTGGTGCCAGTCAGAGTTGTGAGTCTTTCACACATCACCCCTTCTCCCTGTGCCCCCATTCTACTGCTCATGAACCTTGACCCTACCATCATGAATTAAATTGTTTACTTGCTAATTTTACTTTATAAGCTGGAATTTACTTGGTAAAAGTTCTGTGTCTAATTCACCTCCATATCCCCAATGCCTGGCTAATTTAAAATGCCAAACTATGTCTAATAAATAAATGAATAAATGAACAATACTCTAGTAGATGTTTTACACAAATCATTCCTATCAAAAAGAGTTGTTTTGAGAACAGAATTCAACTTGTTGTGGGGACAGCACGATGCAAGTTGCATCATTTGCTGTAAAGACATTTTAAAACTATTAAAAGAAATGAGCTAAGTATGGGTCACAACAAAACCTTTCTGCAATGAATGCAGTAAATTCCAACATCTGGGAAGGAACACAGCCCATTTCCAGAGCAGTGTTGAGACAGCCAGTTCTAAAAATGTATAGATACTGCAAATTTCCTTGTATCTGAAGATACAGAAGAAAAACCACAGCGTACTGACAGGTCAAGATGATGAAGTCTCATGCTCTGGTCTTAATCAGATATGACAAAGTGGGCAGGATGTTGATATATTTATCACTAGGCACATTTTCAATAAAAACAACACACAACTGAAACAGGAAGAAAATTTTGTTATGAAAAAGTTCAGCAGAGAGAGAATAAGATGGTGGATGGATAGGTGGACATGGAGTACATCTCTCTCCAGGGATACATCAGGAATACACCTTCAGACACAGAAGTGCATGCAGAACACCAGTTGGGAGCAGACAGGAGTACTTGATGAGTAAAAAGAATATATAGAAACACGCAAAATCTCGGTAGGCCAAAGGAACTAGGGAGGAAAACAGTGTTACTAGGACTGGACCTGCCCTCGGTGGGTGTGGGAACTGAAGCAGGGGTCTGATCCCCACATCGGGGCAACTGTCTGAGTCAGAAGAAACATTTAAGGCTGAAAGTGAAGCAGCTGATCTGTGGCAGCCTAAATAGAATGAGAAGCAGACAGTCCTTGCCGCAGCCATACACACCCTGCAGAGGTCTGCAGGTCCCTTAGAAGGTGTAGCGGCTGGGAGCTGGAGCTTAGGGATTGTGGAGCAATCCCAGGGTGAGGGTTGCTGTTGACTGTGGAGAGATGTACGGAAGGGACATGAGGGAGGAGATCGCGGTGGGAAATGCCTGTGGAGGAAAGCCAGGCAGCCATAGAAGCAAGGCAATACTGCTGAGTCTCGCATTGCAGGTGGAGTCATCACCATAGCCTCTCTTTCTCCACAAGCCAGCATCACCAGCATCAGCAGCTGAACAATAAAGAGGCTGGCCCATCAAGTACCTGATGCCAAACTACAGAGTAGGACCCCACCCTACTCTTAAAGCATGCCCCTTTAAGTGCCTGATGAGCTGATCTACAGAGTAGGACCCCAGCCAGGGCGGTGGCGGGGAGGGGGGGGGGGTCTCTATGTGCCTGATGTGCGGAACAACAGAGAAGGAACCCAGGCAAGGGAGCCCTGAATGTGCCTGAAAGGGCAGAGCTACAGAGAAAGACTAGCCAGAGAGGCCTTCTGATCACCAGCTACTAAAGGCTCATAAGAAGACTTTGACAGGGCCATAATTCCTGTGGCTGCAGCAGTCCACGTCCCTGCACACTTGGTGCTGCCAGGGTCCCTGTGACACAAGCAGCTGCACCACCTTCATGCTCAACCCTCACTGGGACACAGCTGCCATAGGCAAAAAAAAAAAAAAAAAGTCTTGCATCTATGCATGAGGGGTCACTTCAGTCATGTTCAACTCCTTGCACCATGTGGACTGTGGCTTGCCAAGCTTCTCTGTCAGGGGGGCTCTCCAGGCAAGATTACTGGAGTGCATTGGCCAGTACTGGTTGCCATACCCTTCTAGAGCACTATATTTCTTGCTGCCCTAGCTGCCAACTCCCTTGAGTACCTGGTGCTGCCAGAAGCCTTGTGACCCAAGCAACTGCACCACCTCCACACCTGGCCTTCTCTGGGGCAGATTCAAATCCTCCAGAGCAGCCTCAGGAGCAAACCCAGTGGATGACCCACATGCAGAGGTGGAAATAAAACCACAATTGAAACCCAGGGGCAGTGTGGCTAAGAAAGAAGACCCAAAACCTTCCCACCGACTATACAAGCTACAGATTAAATCCACACAATCAACTAGACAGACCCTATGTCTACAGAATATAGAAAAGGACATTGAAAGCTCCCATAAAAGAAAATATACTAGTTCTGATAGTTGTAGACATTGGAGGCAAGAACACACAGGAGTAGACCAGATTAGAATCTGAGCTGCACAGACAGCAGGTCCAGAGACAACACAGTGTTGGAGGGCATCCTAGGGAGGTGAGATGGACCATGACGCCGAGCGAGGGAAAAGACCCTGACAGCAGTGACTCAAGAAAAACACATTATTCTTATGGTTTGACTTGTTTGGTAGTTTCTTTTGGATTTCCCTCCCCCCCTTTTTTCCCCCTTTTTTTCCATGCCTCTGTTGTAGTTGTCAATTTTATTAGCACTATGAAATCTAATTAAGCTTTTTAGTTGTTTTTTTTTTTTTAATCACATTTTTATTTTTGTTATAAACCTGTTTCTATCTACATTGGGCTTTTGCAGTTCTGTGGAGTTTTCCCTTTTTTGTTGTTCTTTTTTCCCTTCCTCTTTTTTTTCTCTCTCTTTTTATCTTAATATTTAAAAAACAGTTGTTATTTTTTTCTACATGTATTCCTTTGTTTGCTTTTCCTATGATTCTTTTCCCCTTGCAGTTAAGTTTTAATGTATATAAATCTTTGTTTACCTCTATTTAACTTTACATATATATTCTTTCTTTCTTTTCTTTCTCTCCTTTCCTTTCAACATATTTGTTAGTTTTGTTTTCATTGCTTTATTTCCCACTTGGCACCATGCTTTAGCTTTGTTTTCCAGTTTCTGTTTTACTTAGTTTTATTCTCAATTGGTAGATATAATTTTTGGTTTCCTTTGTTTGCTGGGTCAGTCTGTTGTACTTTATTTTTGTTGGACTGTTTTGATTTTGCTTGTGGGTGTATATGTATATACATATATTCCATTATTTTAATTATAATTTGCCTGATTTTGTAACTGCCATTTGTCTGGGGTTCATCTTTGGTTGCTCATTTTTGGGGTATTTGTTTTAATCTCAATTAATGCCACAACAAACCACTGTGGAATATTTGTTCCTGACCAGAGATCAAGCTCTGAGTCTTTGGAGTGGGCACACTGACACCAAGACCCTAGACTACCAGAGAACTAACCCTAGGGAGTATCGAATAGTGAGAACTCCCACAAAGGCAACACTTGAATACAAGAGCCGGCATCATCCAACCACCAGTAGCACCCTGTGCAGGACATCTCATCTAAACAACACATAAAACAAAAATATAAATCCAATCTTCAGCAGACAGGATTACCACCTCACTCAGCCTTGCCCATCAGAGGAAAAACAAACAAAACACACACACACACACACACACAAAATTAGCACAAACCTCACACTATATGAAGCTTATACAAAACACTGCACCAACCTTAGGAGAGGAGAAACCAAAAAGAAGAAAGACTTCAACCCTGAATCCCAGGAAAAGGAGACCTCAAACACAATAAGTCTAAATAATAATAATAATAATGAAAAGGTGGAGAAATATTGCACAAATGAAGGAACAAACTAGAAAGACACAAGTCCAAGTAAATGAAGAGGAAATTGACAAACTACCTGAAAAATAATTCAGAATAATGATACTAAAGATGATCAAAGACCTTGAGAACAGAATGGAGAAAATGCAAGAATCAAACAACAAAGAACTAGAAGAATTAAAGAATAAACA
Organism: Bos javanicus; assembly: GCF_032452875.1. NCBI lineage: Eukaryota > Metazoa > Chordata > Mammalia > Artiodactyla > Bovidae > Bos > Bos javanicus. The sequence goes on along the minus strand of NC_083872.1, from coordinate 102,667,196 downwards.
TACAGAGACAAACAACACAATTCTGAAATTAAGAATATCTGAAGCAGAGGAAAGAATCAATGAGCTGGAAGACAAATGCTGAAAGTAACTTCTGAAGAGCAGAATAAAGTAAAAAGAATGAAAAGAACTGAGGATGGTATCAGAGAGCTTTGGACAGTATCAAATGCACCAACATTCAAATTATAGGAGTCTGGGAAGAAGAAGAAAAAAAGAAAGGATATGAGAAAATTTTTGAAGAGATTATAGTTGAAAATTTCCCCAGCATGGAAAAGGAAATAGTCAAACAAGTCCAAGAAATACAGAGTCCTATACAGGATAAACCCAAGAAGAAACACACCAAGACACATACAAATCAAGCTAAGAGAGATCAATCACGAAGAAAAAATATTAAGAGCATCAAGGGAAAAGCAACAATTAATATACAAGGGAAATCCCATATATTTAACAGCTGATCTTTCAGCAGAAACTCTGTAGGCCAGAAGGGAATGGCAGGATGTATTTAAAGTACGGACAGGGAAAAATCTACAACCAAGATTACTCTACTCAGCAAGGATCTCATTCAAAATCAATAGAGAAATCAAAAGCTTTTCAGACAAGTAAAAGTAAAGAGAATTCAGTACCACTAAACCAGCTTTACAACAAATGTTAAACAGACGTATATAGTCAAGAAACATAAGAGAAGAAAAAGATCTATAAAGTCAAACCCCAAACAATTAAGAAAATGGCAATCAGTTCAGTTCAGTTCAGTCACTCAGTCGTGTCCGACTCTTTGCGACACCATGAATCGCAGCACCCCAGGCCTACCTGTCCATCACCAACTCCCGGAGTTCATCCAGACTCACTTCCATCGAATCAGTGATGCCATCCAGCCATCTCATCCTCTGTCGTCCCCTTCTCCTCCTGCCCCCAATTCCTCCCAGCATCAGAGTCTTTTCCAATGAGTCAACTCTTCACATAAGGTGGCCAAAGTACTGGAGTTTCAGCTTTAGCATCATTCCTTCCAAAGAAATCCCAGGGCTGATCTCCTTCAGAATGGACTGGTTGGATCTCCTTGCAGTCCAAGGGACTCTCAAGAGTCTTCTCCAACACCACAGTTCATAAGTATCAATTCTTTTGTGCTCAGCCTTCTTCACAGTCCAACTCTCTCACATCCATACATGACCACTGGAAAAACCGTAGCCTTGACTAGACGGACCTTTGTTGGCAAAGTAATGTCTCTGCTTTTGAATATGCTATCTAGGCTGGTCATAACTTTTCTTCCAAGGAGAAAGCGTCTTTTAATTTCATGGCTGCAATCACCATCTGCAGTGATTTTGGAGCCCCCAAAATAAAGTCTGACACTGTTTCCACTGTTTCCCCATCTATTTCCCATGAAGTGATGGGACCAGATGCCATGATCTTCGTTTTCTGAATGTTGAGTTTTAAGCCAACTTTTTCACTCTCCTCTTTCACCTTCATCAAGAGGCTTTTTAGTTCCTCTTCACTTTCTGCCATAACGGTGGGGTCATCCATATCTGAAGTTATTGATATTTCTCCCAGCAATCTTGATTCCAGCTTGTGCTTCTTCCAGTCCAGCGTTTCTCATAATGTACTCTGCATAGAAGTTAAAAAAGCAGGGTGACAATATACAGCCTTGATGTACTCCTTTTCCTATTTGGAACTAGTCTGTTGTTCCATGTCCAATTCTAACTGTTGCTTCCTGACCTGCATATAGGTGTCTCAAGAGGCAGGTCAGGTGGTCTGGTATTCCCATTTCTTTCAGAATTTTCCACAGTTTATTGTGATCCACACAGTCAAAGACTTTGGCATAATCAATAAAGCAGAAATAGATGTGTTTCTGGAACTCTCTTGCTTTTTCCATGATCCAGCGGGTGTTGACAATTTGGTCTCTGGTTCCTCTGCCTTTTATAAAACCAGCTTGACAATCTGGAAGTTCATGGTTCACGTATTGCTGAAGCCTGGCTTGGAGAATTTTGAGCATTACTTTACTAGTGTGTGAGATGAGTGCAATTGTGCGGTAGTTTGAGCATTCTTTGGCATTGCCTTTCTTTGAGATTGGAATGAAAACTGACCTTTTCCAGTCCTGTGGCCACTGCTGAGTTTTCCAAATTTGCTGGCATATTCAGTGCAGCACTTTCACAGCATCATCTTTCAGGATTTGAAATAGCTCAACTGTAATTCCGTCACCTCCACTAGCTTTGTTTGTAGTGATGCTTTCTAAGGCCCACTTGACTTCTCATTCCAAGATGTCTGGCTCTAGATCAGTGATTACACCATAGTGATTATCTGGATCGTGAAGATCTTTTTTGAACAGTTTCTCTGTGTATTCTTGCCACCTCTTCTTAATATCTTCTGCTTCTGTTAGGTCCATACTATTTCTGTGCTTTATCGAGCCCATCTATGCATGAAATATTCCCTTGGTATCTCTAATTTTCTTGAAGAGATCTCTAGTCTTTCCCATTCTTTTGTTTTACTCTATTTCTTTGCATTGATCACTAAAGAAGGCTTTCTTATCTCTCCTTGCTATTCTTTGGAACTCTGCATTCAGATGCTTATATCTTTCCTTTTCTCCTTTGCTTTTCGCTTCTCTTCTTTTCACAGCTAATTGTAAGGCCTCCCCAGACAGCCATTTTGCTTTTGTGCATTTCTTTTCCATGGGGATGGTCTTGATCCCTGTCTCCTGTACAGTGTCACAAACCTCCGTCCATAGTTCATCAGGCACTCTATCTATCAGATCTAAGCCCTTAAATCTATTTCTCACTTCCACTGTATAATCATAAGGGATTTGATTTAGGTCATACGTGAATGGTATAGGGGTTTTCCCTACTTTCTTCAATTTAAGTCTGAATTTGGCAATTAGGAGTTCATGGTCTGAGCCACAGTCAGCTCCTGGTCTTGTTTTTGTTGACTGTATAGACCTTCTCCATCTTTGGCTGCAAAGAATATAATCAATCTGATTTCAGTGTTGACCATCTGGTGATGTCCATGGTAGAGTCTTCTCTTGTGTTGTTGGAAGAGGGTGTTTGTTATGACCAGTGCATTTTCTTGGCAAAACTCTATTAGTGTTTACCCTGCTTCATTCTGTATTCCAAGGCCAAATTTGCCTGTTACTCCAAGTGTTTCTTGACTTCCTACTTTTGCATTCCAGTCCCCTATAACAAAAAGGACATCTTTTTTGGGTGTTAGTTCTAAAAGGCCTTGTAGGTCTTCATAGAACTGTTCAACTTCAGCTTCTTCCGTGTTACTGGTTGGGGCATAGACTTGGATTACTGTGATATTGAATGGTATGGCTTGGAAACAAACAGAGATCATTCCGTCGTTTTTGAGATTGCATCCAAGTACTGCATTTCGGACTCTTTTGTTGACTATGATGGCTACTCCAATTTCTTCTGAGGGATTCCTGCCCACAGTAGTAGATATAATGGTCATCTGAGTTAAATTCACCCATTCCATTCCATTTTAGTTCGCTGATTCCTATAATGTCGACGTTCACTCTTGCCATCTCCTGTTTGACCACTTCCAATTTGCCTTGATTCATGGACCTAACATTCCAGGTTCATATGCAATATTGCTCTTTACAGCATCGGACCTTGCTTCTATTACTAGTCACATCCACAAATGAGTATTGTTTTTGCTTTAGCTCCATCCCTTCATTCTTTCTGGAGTTATTTCTCCACTTATGTCCAGTAGCATATTGGGCACTTACCAACCTAGGGAGTTCCTCTTTTGTATCCTATCATTTTGCCTTTTCATACTGTTCATGGGGTTCTCAAGGCAAGAATACTGAAGTGGTTTGCCATTCCCTTCTCAAGTGGACCACATTCTGTCAGACCTCTCCACCATGACTCGCCTGTCTTGGGTGGCCCCACGGACATGGCTTAGTTTCATTGAGTTAGACAAGGCTGTGGTCCTAGTGTGATTAGATTGACTAGTTTTCTGTGATTATGGTTTCAGTGTGTCTGCCCTCTGATACCCTCTTGCAACACCTACCATCTTACTTGGGTTTCTCTTACCTTGGATGTAGGGTATCTCTTCACGGCTGCTCCAGCAAAGTGCAGCCGCTGCTCCTTACCTTGGATGAGGGGTCTCTCCTCACTGCCACCCCTTCTGACCTTGAATGTGGAATAGCTCCTCTAGGCCCTCCTGTGCCCATGCAGCCACCGCTCCTTGGAGGTGGGGTTGCTCCTCCCGGCCACCACCCTTAGCCTCGGACATGGGGTAGCTCCTCTTGGCCGCCTCCTCTCAGGCATGGGGTCCTCCCGGCTTCTGCCCCTGACCTCGGAAGTGGGGTAGCTCCTCTCGGCTGTGCTAAGTGCTGGTCACAGCCGCCCACACTAAATGCACCAGTTGCAGCCAAGATTAATAAAACTAAAGCTGGTTCTTTGAGAAGATAAAGAAAATTGACAAACCTTTAGCCAGACTCATCAAGAAAAAAAGAGAAAAGAATCAAATCAACAAAATTAAAATTGAAAAAAGAGAGGTTACAACAGACAATGCAGAAATACAAAGGATTATAAGAGACTATTAAGAACAACTATATGGCAATAAAATGGATAACTTGGAAGAAATGGACAGATTCTTAGAAAAGTTCAATCTTCCAAGAATGAACCAGTAAGACAATAACCCTGTATGCGAGACAGCAAAAGAGACAAAGGTGTATAGAACAGTCTTTTGGACTCTGTGGGAGAGGGAGAGGATAGGATGTTTTGGGAGAATGGCATTGAAACATGTATAATATCATATATGAAACAAATCGCCAGTCCAAGTTCGATGCATGATACTGGTTGCTTGGGACTGGTGCACTGGGACGACCCAGAGGGATGATACGGGGAGGGTGGAGGGAGGGGTGTTCAGGATGGGGAACACGTGTATACCTGTGGCAGGTTCATGTTGATGTATGGCAAAACCAATACAATATTGTAAAGTAATTAGCCTCCAATTAAAATAAACAAACTTACATTAAAAATAAAAAAGAAATAAATAGAAATTATGAACAACACAATTACAGGCACTGAAATTGAGACTGTGATAAAAAAAAATCTCCCCAAAAAACGAAAGCCCAGGATGAATTCTATCAAACATTTAGAGAAGAGCTAATTCTTATCCTTCTAAAACTCTTTCAAAAAATTGCAGAGGAAGAAACACTTCCAAATTAATCCTATGAGGCCACCATCACCCTGATACCAAAATCAAACAAAGACAATGCAAAAAGAAAAAGAAAACTGCAAGCCAATATCACTGATGAACATAGATGCAAAATTCCTCAACAAAATTTTAGCAAACAGAATTCAACAACAAATTAAAAAACTCATACACCATGATCAAGTTGGAATTATTCCATGGATGCAAGAATTCTTCAATATATGCAAGTCAATAAACGTGATACACCATATTAACAAATTGAAAGATTAGAACCATATGATAATCTCAATAGATGCAGAAAAAGCCTATGACAAAATTCAGCATCCATTTATGATTAAAGCTCTTCAAAAAATGGGCATGGAAGGAGCCTACCTCAACATAGTAAAAGCCATATATGATAAGCTTACCACAAACATTATTCTCAATAGTGAAAAACTTAAACCATTCCCATTAAGATCAGGAAAAGACAATGATGTCCACTTTCACCACTATTACTCAACATAGTTTTGGAAGTCCTAGCTACAGCAATCAGAGAAGAAAAGGAAATAAAAGGAATCCAGATCAGAAAAGAAGTAAAGATCTCACTGTTTGCAGATCACATGATACTGTACATAGAAAACTCTAAAGATAGTATCAGAAAATTACTAGAGCTAATCAGTGAATATAGCAAAGTTGCAGGATACAAAATCAATACACAGAAATCACTTGCACTTCTATATACTAACAAAGAAAAATCAGAAAAATAAATTAAGGACTCAATTGCATTCACCATTGCAACAAAAAGAATAAAATATCTAGGAATAAACTTACCTAAGGAGACAAAAGAACTGTATACAGAAAATTATAAGACACTGATGAAAGAAATCAAAGATGATATAAACAGATGGAGAAATGTTCCATGTTTCTGAGTAGGAAGAATCAATATTGTGAAAATGACTGTGCTACCAAACACAATCTACAGATTCAATGAGATCCCTATCAAATTACCAATGGCATTTTTCACAGAACTAGAACAAAAAAATTCACAATTCATATGGAAACACAAAAGACCCTAAATAGCCAAAGCAGTCTTGAAAAAGAATGGAGCTGGAGGAACCAACCTTCCTGACTTCAGATTATACTACAAAGCTATAGTCATCGAGACAGTATGGTACTGGCACAAAAACAGAGATATAGACCAGTGCAACAAGATAGAAAGTCCAGAAATAAACCCATGCACATATGGGTACCTATTTTTTTTTACAAAGGAAGCAAGAATATACAATAGGGCAAAGACAGCCTCTTCAATAAATGGTGCTGGGAAAACTGGACAGATACATGTAAAAGAATGAAATTAGAACACTTTCTAACACCATACACAAAGATAAACTCAAAATGGATTAAGGACCTAAATGTAAGACAAGAAACTATAAAACTCTTAGAGGAAAATATAGGCAGAACACTGGATGGAATAAATCAAAGCAAAATCCTCTATAACCCACCTCCTAGAGTAATGGAAATAAAAACAAAAATAAACAAGTGGAACATGATTAAACTTAAAAGCTTTTGCACAGCAAAGGAAACTATAAGCAAGATGAAAAGACAACCCTCAGAGTGGGAGAAAATAATAGCAAATGAAACAACTGACAAAGGATTAATTTCCAAAATATATAAGCAGCTTATACAACTCAATACCAGAAAAACAACCCATCAAAAAGTGGGAAAAAAACCTAAACAGACATTTCTCCAAGGAAGACATGCAGATAGCTAACAAACACATGAAAAGACACTTAACATTGCTCATTATTAGAGAAATGCAAATCAAAACTACAATGAGATATAACCTCACACTGGTCAAAATGGCCATCACTAAAAAGTCTACAAACAATAAATGCTGGAGAGGGTGTGGAAAAAAGGGAATGCTCTTGCACTGTTGGTGGGAATGTAAATTGATCCAGCCACTATGGAAGACGGTATGGAGATTCCTTTAAAAACTAGGAATAAAACCATCTTATGACCCAGCAATCCCACTCCTAGGCATATACCCTGACGAAACCAAAACTGAAAAAGACACATGTATCCCATTGTTCACTGCAGCACTATTTACAATAGCTAGAACATGGAAGCAACCTAGATGTTCATCGACAGATGAATAGATTAAGAAGTTGTTGTACATATACACAATGGAATATTACTCAGCCATGAAAAGGAATGCATTTGAGTCAGTTCTAATGAGGTGGATGAACCTCATTAGACAGAGTGAAGTCAGTCAGAAAGAGAAAGATAAATATAGACATGCATATATACAGAATCTAGTAAAATGATACTGAGGAATTTATTTGCAGGGCAGCAATGGAGAAACATACATAGAGAACAGATTTCTGGACATGGGGAGAGGGGAGAAGAGGGTGAGATGTATGGAGAGAATAACATGGAAACTTACATTACCATTGTAAAATAGATAGCCAGTGGGAATTTGCTGTATGGCTCAGGACACTGAAACAGGGGCTCTGTAGCAACCAGAGGGGTGGAATGGGGAGGGAGATGGAGGGAGGTTCAAAAGGGAGGAGATATACGTATACCTATGGCTGATTAAGGCTGAGGTTTAACAGAAAACAACAAAATTCTGTAAATCAATTATCTTTCAATTAAAAAAATTAAAATTCCAAAAATTAAATATAAAACAAAAAAGTTCAACAACTTCTATAGTGAATTAGAAGTGCAGAAATAAAGAGCAGAAAGAATTCCATTCTTTCACTGAGGATAACTGTTAATTGGCATTATGGATTGTAAAGCAATTCAGTACATTACAGCAGCATTGCAAGGTAGCATTATTATTCTCAATTTACAATAAGAAAATGGAGGTTTAAGAGGCTTAGTTAATCTGTTTTCTGGGGAAATCAATAATTAAACATCTCTGCAAAAATGGCATTTCCTTAGGATGAATCAGAGTGACTAAAATACAAAATAGTTTTGAATTAAAATTGATCTATACAACATTAAGGAATTCCCAGGTGGTCCAGTGGTTAGGACTCCATACTTTTACTGCTGAGCTGCCAAGTTGATTCACCAAAGCATTGGAAACTCACTCACCATATCCATCTTTGCATGGGTATTACAATGTTTCATAAAGGCTCCTTTACCAACAACCACTTCATCAAAAAGGCATGAAGGAAAGAGCAAGGTCATGAGCTCGCTGAGGTCCAGCCTATCTTTCTTTCTTGTTTTTGTTTTTTTTTTTAATTTTATTTTATTTTTAAACTTTACAATATTGGTTTTGCCAAATATCAAAATGAATCCGCCACAGGTATACATGTGTTCCCCATCCTGAACCCTCCTCCCTCCTCCCTCCCCATACCATCCTTCTGGGTCGTCCCAGTGCACCAGCCCCAAGCATCCAGTATCGTGCATTGAACCTGGACTGGCAACTCGTTTCATACCTGATATTATACATGTTTCAATGCCATTCTCCCAAATCTTCCCACCCTCCCCCTCTCCCATAGAGTCCAAAAGACTGTTCTATACATCAGTGTCTCTTTTGCTGTCTCATATACAGGGTTATTGTTACCATCTTTCTAAATTCCATATATATGTGTTAGTATACTGTATTGGTGTTTTTCTTTCTGGCTTACTTCACTCTGTATAATAGGCTCCAGTTTCATCCACCTCATTAGAACTGATTCAAATGTATTCTTTTTAATGGCTGAGTAATACTCCATTGTGTATATGTACCACAGCTTTCTTATCCATTCAGCTGCCGATGGACATCTAGGTTGCTTCCATGTCCTGGCTATTATAAACAGTGCTGCGATGAACATTGAGGTACACGTGTCTCTTTCCCTTCTGGTTTCCTCAGTGTGTACGCCCAGCAGTGGGATTGCTGGATCATAAGGCAGTTCTATTTCCAGTTCTTTAAGGAATCTCCACACTGTTCTCCATAGTGGCTGTACTAGTTTGCATTCCCACCAACAGTGTAAGAGGGTTCCCTTTTCTCCACACCCTCTCCAGCATTTATTGCTTGTAGACTTTTGGATCACAGCCATTCTGACTGGGGTGAAATGGTACCTCATAGTGGTTTTGATTTGCATTTCTCTAATAATGAGTGATGTTGAGCATCTTTTCATGTGTTTGTTAGCCATCTGTATGTCTTCTTTGGAGAAATGTCTATTTAATTCTTTGGCCCATTTTTTGATTGGGTCATTTATTTTTCTGGAATTGAGCTGTAGGAATTGCTTGTATATTTTTGAGATTAGTTGTTTGTCCATTGCTTCATTTGCCTATCTTTCTTGTTCAGCCCTTTGCTGAACAAGATCAGCAACATGTAACAAAGAGCTTGGCACTGAATTGGCTTCATTCATTTCTCCACAGGCCCAGCTTCTGATGCCCAGACACCAGAACAGCTCAAAGCTACTAAATCAAAGATAAGCTGAATCTATATGGAGAGCATGAAGACCAAGGACCCTTCCCCACTCCCAATGGAGAGTAAGAAAGCACTTTGTCTCAGACACCATCTTCGGAAGAGAAACAGGGAAGATATCTGCTGAAAAACCAATTCTGGCAGGGAGCTTGAATCTAGAATTAGTGAGATAATTATTACTAAATTAAGTGAAAGGACACATTTTAAATGAGAGAGTCTGTGTTAACTTTATGGACACTTTTAATACGCACAAATATCCTTTACTAGTGTGCAAGATGAAATCAATTATAAAAACAGAAAATACTATATTTATGCATATGTAAATTCTGTAGGAATCAAGATTGCCGGGAGAAATATTAACAACCTCAGATATGCAGATGACACCACCCTTATGGCAGAAAATGAAGAGGAACTAAAAAGCTTCTTGATGAAAGTGAAAGAGGAGACTGAAAAAGTTGGCTAAAGCTCAACATTCAGAAAACAAAGATCATGGCATCTGGTCCCATCACTTCATGGGAAATTGATGGGGAAACAGTGCAAACAGTGTCAGACTTTATTTTGGGGGCTCGAAAACCACTGCAGATGGTGATTGCAGCCATGAAATTAAAAGACACTTACTCATTAGAAAGAAAGTTATGACCAACCTAGATAGCTTAGTAAAAAGCACAGATATTACTTTGCCAACAAAGGTCCATCTAGTCAAGGCTATTGTTTTTCCAGTGGTCATGTATGGATGTGAGAGTTGGACTGTGAAGAAAGCTGAGTGCCGAAGAATTGATGCTTTTGAACTGTGGTGTTGGAGAAGACTCTTGAGAGTCCCTTGGACTGCAAGGAGAGCCAACCAGTCCATCCTAAAGGAGATCACTCCTGGGTGTTCACTGGAAGGACTGATGCTGAGGCTGAAACTCCAATACTTTGGCCACCTTATGCGAAGAGTTGACTCATTGGAAAAAACCCTGATGCTGGGAGGGATTGGGGGCGGGAGGAGAAGTGTACGACAGAGAATGAGATGGCTGGATGGCATCACTGACTCGATGGACATGAGTTTGGGTAAATTCCGGGAGTTGGTGGGGGCAGAGAGGCCTGGTGTGCTGTGATTCATGGGGTCGCAAAGAGTCGGACACGACTGAGCTACAGAACTGAACTGAACTGATCACAAATATAAAGAAATATTTTTGAAGACATCATTTAGCTTCTTGATATTTTCGTTTTAAAGGCAAATGTTTTCAGCAATTATCAAGGCAAAATTTGATTTTCAAAAAGAAGGAGATTGTCACCAACAGACATGTCACAATGAACTCTGCAAATCTCTATCTTTAAGGATACACAAGACAAACCACAACATACTAACATATGACTTCTTATTAAGTCTTAATCATGACCAACAGAGAAGAAAGGGTATTCGTATGATTTATCATTTGGCAGTTTTTCAATAAAACCACCCAAGAATATCACAGGAAGAAAATTTGAAAATAAAAAAGTACAGCCACACTGTCTGTATGACATAAAGGAGATGAGCTGCAGAAAGAGTTCTTTGGCTCAAAAAAACACAAACAGCCTAATTAGTTTTTCACATTGTGTAAGGAAAGTCCTCTTCTGCTGATATTGAATGATGTTTTAAGAGACTGGGTCAACTCAACTTTTCTGCACAATGGTTAGAACTGTGAACTGATAATTTTGGATAATGCCGTGCTTTGATTCCTTCTCTTTACTTTTTGTGAATCTACTGTAGGTTTTTACATTTTTGTTGCCATGAGGCTCACATGAAACATCTTGTAGACACAACTAGTGGTTCAAAAGTTAAAGAGTCTGCCTGCAATGCAGGAGACCCAGGTTTGATCCCTGGGTTGGGATCCCTGGAGAAGGAAATGGCAACTCACTCCAGTATTCTTGCCTGGAGAATTCATGGACAGGGGAGGCTGGCAGGTTACAGTCCCTGGGGTTGCAAAAAGTTGGACATGACTGAGCAAGAAAAACACGCATAGACACAACAGTCTATATAATATTGATAACAAATTAATTTCAATCTCATACTAAAGCTCTACATTTTTATCCCGTCCTATATTTCCTGTATTTGATATCAGAATTTACCTCTCTTTATACTGTATATCCAGTAACAAAATATTTTTTCTATAGTTATTTTAATACTTCCTTTAGACTAGAGTCAATTGGTTAGCACACCATATTACAGTGTTAAGAGTATTCTGAATTGGATTACATGTTTACATTTACAAGTGTGTTGTATATTTTCACTTCTTTCCTATAATAATTAACATCCTTCATTTAGGTTGAAGAACTCCCTTCAGCAATCTTGTAAGGCAAACCTGTTTTGGTGAACTCCCTCAATTGTTGTTTGTTTGGGAACGTCTTTATCTTGTCTTCATTTCTGAAAGACAAGCTTCCTGAAGAAAAAAAAAAAGTATTCTTGGCTAGCAGGTTTGCTTTCATAAGTTTGAATATATCATCCCTTTCTCTCCTGGCTTGACAGGTTTCTTCTCAGAAGTCCACTGGTATTCTTGAGGTAATTTCTCTTTTGTGAGCATTTGCTTTTCTCTTGATGCTTTTAAAATGCTCTCTTTGTGCTGATTATAAACACTGTGTATTGGAGACAGTCATTTTGAATGAACTCCAAGAGGTGACCTATTAGCTACATGAACTTTATATTTTTATATATATCATCAGATGTGTAACTTATCTGGTATTATTTCTTTAAGTACAGTCACTGTCCCTTTCTCCCTCTCTTCTTCTTCTGGGACTCCAATAATGTTGTTCCTGTGAATGTTATCCCATTGTCCACACAGATTCTTTCAAAAATTTTTTTTTTCTTTTTTGTCCCCTGGCTGGGTAATCTAATTCTCTTGTCTTCAGCCTTACAGAGTCTTCTGCTGTTGCTTATGCTCTCTGTAGCATTTTTTATTTTGTTGCATTTCATACACTGTAATCTTAAGCAACAGAATTTTTGTTTGGTTATTTTTTTTTTTCTTTGCCTCACTGCACAGCTTGAGGGATCTCAGTTCCCTGACCAGGACTGAACCCAGCCACGGCAGTAAACGCATAGAATCCTAACCACTAAACCATCAGTAAACTCCCTGTTTGCTTCCTTTTTTATGATTTCTATCTCTGTAAAGAAAAAAAAAACAAAACTGAATTTATTCTGCAGAGTAACTCAGCCTGTGCACAACAAATACTGAATCCATGCTCTAGGACCTTTGAGCCACAAATATGAACTTGCATCCTGAAACTACTGAAACCTGCTTGTCTAGAAGCTGTGCTTAGCAACAAGAGAAGCCACTGTATAGAGAAGCCACAAAGAAGAGTAGCCTCTGCTTGCCACAACTAGAGAATGCTGGTGGCAGCAACAAAGACCAAGTGCAACCAAAAATTAAAAACAACAATAATAATGATAATATGTAATGTTTTTAATCTTATTTTATTCACATAGTCTCTTCATGAATTTGTTTAATAGCATATTTGTGTTTTCTTGGAGTTCACTGAATTTCTTGTTGGATATGTCAGGGGAGTGTGTAATTTCCTCAATTCTGTCTCATCACAACAAAAATTTGAAGCGATGGACCAGCCCTCGGACAGACTGTGTCACAGCTCTCGGGCAGATCAGTGTTACAGCTCCGTGTTACTTCTCAGTTTTATTTAGAAAATAAAGGAAAATACATCCTTGAGGCATGAAGGCATGCCGACCCAAAAGATGCAAAGAGAAGAAAGAGAGAGAGAGCGGGAGAGCATGGGAGAGAGGAAGAGAGCAGACAGGCAGAGAGGGAGTGAGGGACAGAGGGACAGAGGGAGAGAGGCAGAGAGGCAGAGAGGGAGAGAGGCCCCCAGCCCTTTGGCTCCTCTTTTTGTGTGTTTTTTTCCTCTTTCCCCTGAGCCTGCCTTATGTAAATTGGGCTAGCCAGGAGTGCTGTTTGTTCTACCTGAAGTCCTCAGTCGGGTCCTCAGACCTTCCTTTGTTCTATTTTCATGGGCTTTTCCCTTACTTGTCTTTTAGCCACCGCCATTCTGGACTCTTTTGTCCTATTCTAACTACCTAACATCCCTCCACCCCGCCCCCCGCAAGAGATGGGAGGCCCAATTCTTTGGGAATAGGGGCGTTGAGGTCTTTCTGGCTACTTCCTGCTGAACTGGGATGGTGAGGGGCATTGGGCCTCCTGCTCTTGCTAGTCTCAGGCCTCAGAGTCCTTATAGTGGTGTCCATCTAAGAGTGAGTGATATTTTCTGTGGTCGGCTGTAGTTTTATATATCCTTGTTGAACTGGTACTGCATGTTGCAGCTTTCTGACCTGATGGCAAAGGTTTAGCCTCTATGGTCTCAAAATTGGACACTACTGCATACCCAGCTCTTCTTTTTCCATCCAAGATGAAGTTGCTTCCATCAGTTTACCAGATTTCCTCAGAATTGGTCAGAGGATCTTCTGAAAATCCCTCTTCTGGTTTTGTCCAGTGGTCCAAGGTTTCTAGGCAAGAGTGAAAGGGGAGAGAGCCCTCGGAGGTAGGCAAGAGGGTGGCTGGGTTAAGAACCTCACAAGAGGATATAGTCAGGTTTGGATTTTCCATCAGCACTACTTGATATCTGAGGATTCTTCGCTCAGACATCCATAAATGGCCTCTCCTACTTAGGAGTTGTTTCACTTGGTGGCTGGTAAAAAATAGTTAGTTTGCCCCCAAAAGAGAGTTTTAAAGCATCTTCTATCAGGACTGCAATAGCTGCAAGGTTTCAAAGGCAGGGAGAGATTTCTTCCCAGTAAGGGAGGAGGACAGTCAGGGACCACTAGGAACTGGTGGGAGAATATTTGTCCCTCCTAGCAACAAAGTGCTCAGGTGAATCTTTCGTAATTGTCCTGTAGCACCCAAAATGGTATAGGTTTGGGAAGAGAAGGCTGTGGAGTAGGAGGTCAGGACAGAGTAGGTAGTCCCTGTGTCAACCAAGAAATCTCAGACCTACCTGCCACATTCAGTTTCACCCTTGGCTCCAGCCCCTGATCTGTGACAGGACGGCTGGCTGGCTGGAGTGGGCCACTTCAGTCCTGTTGAACCATTGCGAGGGGAGGCTTGGCACTTGACCTTGAGGCTCTTGGGTCCCAAGACAGAGTGCCGTCCAATGTCCTAGTTGATGGCATTTGTAGCAAGCTGTTTTAGGACACTTGTCATGGTTTGGACACTTTTTGGCCCAATGCCCCGCCTGTCTACAGATTAGGCATTTGCCTCCTTCCTTGTCCTTCAAGGACTCGGGGTTTGCCATAGGGCTTCCCTGGAGGGTGGCCAGCATCTTGGCATGGCTTGTCTTTTCCCTTTTCTCCCTCTCCTGGGCCTTGGCCTCCCTCACCTGTTCTCTGTTATAAAAGATACTGGTGGCTGTCTGGACCATCTCATCTAAAGAGGCAGCAGGGTTCTGCTGCTGTAACTGTTGTAACTTTATTCTGATGTCTGATGTGGATTGGGACAAGAATTTTTCTTTAAAATAACCTGTCCCTCATAAGAGTCTGAGTACAAATTGGTAAACTTTTGGAGGGCCTCTTTTAGCCTTTCCAAAAAGGCAATGGGGTTCTCATTGGGTTGCTGAGTTATAGCTGAGACTGGGCACAGTCTCACAAGTAATAGGCTTCCTTCCATTTCCATGACTGAACTATTTCCATGGGTGAACTTCCTTAGGGGTGAGTCTTTTTGAGACTTATCCTACCCAGTAGTGTTGCAACCTGAGAACCAGGAGTCCCCAGGTCAGGGTGCATATCCTCATGCAAGCTGAAGCATGACAGCCTCCTGGAGATTGAATCCCCTGGCAGGTCAAGGCAGGTTGGCCTCCCTAGAATTGGGTCCCTGCAGGTCAAGGCATGATGACCTTCTGGGACCCCTGGACTGGCAGATCCCTGAGCAGGTTGAGGCATAACAACCTTTCAAGGACCAGATCCCTATGCAGGTCAAGGTAGACTGACCTCCTTAGACTCCCTAGACTGGAGTTGGGCATCCCCAAGGTCTCCAGCATGACCAGTGCTGGGCTTGATTAAGGGATTGTCATTTTAACTCATTGCCAGTTTGTTCACTGCAGATGGGTGTTGGGGGCCAGAGTGAGGTACTCCGCCCATGGCAAAGGTCATGAGGAAGGAGGCTCGACATACGCAAAGGTGGGATCGAGCCTCAGGAGTCCCCCTGGAAATCCTCGAGCGTCTACCCCCATAACCAGAACCTGCCTACTTTACTACTTTGTGCTCTTACCTACACCTCTGACTTTACGGGGGGCTGTCCCCCCCCACCTCTTTCGGAGAAGGAGTTAACCTAGAGCTCCAGTCAATAAAAACTCTTGGGTGTGACAAGAGTGTTTTAACCTACAAACTCCTCTGAAGGTTCTCTAGCCTGCCTGACAGGCTCGTCCAGCCACATGTGATTGCTCACAGCCTCCCAACCGTGAGAGGCACAAGATGCTTTAAACCCTCTAAAAACAGGTTCTTTAGAGAAGTAGAAAACTATTAGTATAAGTATAATGGGCTGATTAGAAATTGTGTTGGTGAAGGGTTTTTCATTTGTTGAGCCAATGTTTGTTGCTAAGTCTCCACATCCCCTGCCCTTACACACATTAATGAATATATAGAATTAACCTTTGATATTAATCACGTTAGACCTTAGGCTAAGTAAATTCTTTCCTTAACTAAAACCCACTACACCCTCACCCTGTAGGAATGTAACTTTACTTGGGTGGCATCTGTTTTGAGAATAATCAGCCCTGGAGAAATAAGTGTCCTGATTGACTGACCGCTGTCACAAGGAGAGGGTCGTAAATTGTCAGCAGGCCGCCCTGGCCAGAAGATGATGTAACACCCCTAAGACCTCTGTATACATTTGTGTGAAGCACCTGACTTTAATAAAAGTCAGGACTGCTGTCCCCACGTGACTTTTGTATAACATCTTAGTGTATAAAAACAGACTCTGGAAAATAAAGAATTGGGATCAGTTTCTCGAAATACTGGTCTCCCCATGTCGCTCTCTCTCTCACTCTGGCTGAGTCTCCATCTGGAGCGCGGAACCCACCATGCTTACTAATTATGCCTGGGCTTCTAAGATCCGACCGGGGAGGCCTCAGTGTCTCCTCTCCTTCGGGAGAACGGAAGGACGCCTGCGGCCTACGTAAGTGGTGCAAACTTCTTGTCTTGAAGTTTTATTGGTCTCCCGCGTAAACCAAGCTACTCAGCCTCTTTTCTCCACTGAATTTTCCTACTGAGCTATCCTTATTCTATTACTCTTTATATCTTTAATTAATATCTAATTGAAGCTATTGTATCCTGATCCTCGCCTATGCCATCTCTCCTTCGAATACCCTGGATCAGCCGGGGCTGGTCCCCGGCAGATGGGAATAGATATTATGATGTAAAACAAACCAAGCCTGTGCCCTGAGACTGGGAAACTTCTCCTCTTACAGCTCTAAGGGATTGTAAGTCACTGATTTCCTCCCCTAGCCCTCCATAAGAGCAGGTTAGGGTGTCTCCAAAGGTAAACATTTCATTGTCATAGACCCACTTTAAGTAGTAACAGAAGTAATGACAAAGGAGTGGGTTATCTGGCCCTGTTAGGGACATTAATTTAATAACAGGCTGGGTGGAGCAATGTTGCCTACAAGGGGGCAGGGTCCTGGTTGTAGGAGTTAGTAATTGGCTTAAGAAAAAAATGGTAAGAGGCAACAGAGCAGATGTTCCATAAAAGTGGAGTGGAGATTTGATCCAGGGATATGTTTGTAACTTTAGGAGAAGGGTGGTAAGGATTTGGGCCCAAACGGTCTGCAGGGCTAACTCCCAAAGTGGCAAACATTATCTCTGGAAGCCCAATTGCCTTTGAAGGAATGCCAATAGATGGACTTCTAGCAGGCATTGTTTGCCTGTCCCCACCCTAGCAGGTTCACTGAGAGGTGCTGACATTGCACATGTTGTAGGAAACATGGAAGATGAAGGCCTGAATATCTAGAGGGATTGGATATTATACAGTATTTTCCTTCCAAGAGCCAGCTATTTTCTGGTTATCCCTCCAGAGGATTGTAGAGGCAACATTGTGGGCCTGGATGGAGCTCAGGAAAAGAGCATGAAACAGGAGGGAAGAGGGCAGGGCACAAATTTTGAAACAATGAAATAGCACAAAGGCATAACACAAACTGATTAAAAGCAATTGGGTCCAAGATGACAAGTCAAATTCAAGTAAACCTTAATCCCCAATCTGTAAGCTAAATGACGTACCCAGAAGTGGCAGGACAGCTCCAAGGCACTGTCAAAGGATGGAGGAGTCGGTGGTTCCCCAATGGTTGGGATGATCTATGAATTCACCCAGCTTTCAAAACCTAGCCAGACCACATTCTATGGCAGAAGCCCTTTCCCTCTGCAATGGCCCACACCCTGTGGAGTGTGCTTCTCTCTGAATCCTAACAAATCCATCTCTTATCGGTTGCTGCATCTCTAACTGAATTTTTGCAATGAGACATCCGAGCCTGACCTTCATTAGGTCCTGAAGCCAGGAGTCATGGGTTTTGTCTGGGCTCAAGTCCAAGGAAAGAGGATCTGAAGAACAGGAGGAAAAAGCAGTGGGGAAAATGTGCCATGGAATCCTCTTCATAGCTTGCTGGAAAATCTGTTAAATACCTGACCTGTGCTCACAGATTTCATTGGCCTGATCCTTGACATGAAGAAGATTAAGGACAGAAGAACCTTCACCAGCTTGAGTAACAGCTACTAGGGCTCAGCAGATAGTGAAGCCTTTGGGACATACTAAGGAGTAGCCTCTCCAGAGTCCCTCAGTTGCACCCACTGCCACTCGCCTGCTCCCGGGGGGTTCAAGGAAATAAGAAACGAGAGATTGTGAAGGAATTAAGATTTTGTTAGGCATATGTCCCTCCAGCCATAGGAGTGAAGACCTCCTACCTTAACCAAAGGTCTTCTGGAATCTGAGACTGAGCTGTGTGAGCTTTCTGCTGAGTTCATTTTTCATTGTCCTGGTTTCCAGCATGCTGGGCTTCTTGTCACTTTTACTGTGCTGGGTTTTCTTCGCATTCCACTTCCACCTTGAGAGCTTTTGCCAAGTTGGGCTTCTGCAGTGCTTGGCCTCCTCCTTGAGGGGGCCCCGCTGAGGTTGTTTCAGCCAGGTTAAATCAAAGTCACTGCACCATAGATGTCGGGGGAGTGTGTAATTTCCTTGGTTCAGTCTTATCGCAACAAAAATTTGAAGCAATGGACCAGCCCTCGGACAGACTGTGTCACAGCTCTCGGGCAAATCAGTGTTACAGCTTCGTGTTACATCTCAGTTTTATTTAGAAAATAAAGGAAAATACATCCTCGAGGCATGAAGGCATGCCATCCCAAAAGACGTGAAGAGAAGAGAGAGAGAGAGTGCATGGGAGAAAGCAGAAGAGAGAGTGGGAGAGCATGGGAGAGAGGCAGAGAGGGAGATAGGGGGAGAGGGAGAGAGGCAGAATGGCAGAGAGGCAGAGAAGGAGAGAGGCCCCCAGCTCTTTGGCTTCTCTTTTTATATGTTTTTTTTTTTTTTTCTCCTCTCCCTGGGCCTGCCCTATGTAAATTGGGCTAGCAAGGAGTGCTGTTTTTTCTACCTGAGGTCTTCAGTCTGGTCATCAGGCCTTCCTTTGTTCTATTTTCATGGGCTTTTCCCTTACCTGTCTTTTAGCAACCACCATTCTGTGCGGGGAGCCGGTGAGGCATTCCACTCGTGACAAAGGTCATGAGGAAGGAGGCTCGGCATACGCAAAGGCGGGATCGAGCCTCAGGAGTCCCCCCGGATATTCTCGAGCATTTTCCCCCAAAAAACCAGAGTCTGCCTACTTTATTGCTTTGTGCTCTCACCTCTGACTTTACTGGGGGCTGTCCCCTACCACCATCTCTCTCTCTCTCTGTCAAAGAGTTAACTTACAGCTCCAATTAATAAAGTTCCTGGGCAATTAGGAGTGTTTAAATCCAAACCCCTCTGATGGCTCTCTAACTCGCCTGACAAGTTTACCCGGACTCCTGCAGCTATGCATACGATTGTTTACAGTCTCCTAGCCTCCAGAGGCACGGGAAGCTTAAGATATTCAAATAGCTTAGAGCCTCTCAGAGAGTTAAAAACTGTCAGAATAAACTAGTAAAGGATTTCATTGATGAGTCAATGCTTGTTGCCAAGTTTTCACATCCCCTGAATTGTATCCTTGAATGTGTATTAATTAATAGTTGGTATATAGAAAAAATAAGTAGTGGCCTTGGTGTTAGTAACTTTAGACCCTTAAGGTAATAAATTCTTTCTTTGTTGTAAACCCATTACACATCCGCCCTATAGGAATGCAATTTTATCTTTGCAAGATGGTGCCAAACCTTAAAATAATTACTCTTAGAGAAAGTAAGTCTTTGTTGATAAGTCCTTGTCAAGAGTCATAAAATGTTAGTAGGCCTTCTGGCCAGAAGATGATGTAAATCACCTAAACCATTTGTATACGATACATTTGCAGGAAAGAAACCTTGGTTTTTGATAAGAATCAAAGACTGCTGACTTTGCATCCCCTATTATCCTCTATGTGTAACTTAGGGTATAAAAGCCCCTGTTAAAAATAAAGCTACGGGCCTTGCTCACCAACGCTTGGTCTCCCCATGTCATTCTTTCTTTTAACTTCCAGCTGAGTCTCCATCTGGAGCGCGGAACCCACCACGCTTACTAATCATGCCTGGGCTTCTAAGACCCACTCGAGAAGGTGTCTAGGATGAGACACCTTCCGCTATTCGAGAGGGCGCCTGCGGCCTACGTAAGTGGTGCAAACTTCTTGTCTTGAAGTTTTATTGGTCTCCCGCGTAAACCAAGCTACTCAGCTTCTTTTCTCCACTGAATTTTCCTACTGAGCTATCCTCATTCTATTGTTCTCTATATCTCTAATTAGCATATAAATAGTCGCCGACGCCGTCTCCCCTTCGAATACCCTGGATCAGCCGGGGCTGGTCCTCGGCAATTCTGGACATCATAGTCATAGTAAACAAAAGAGTCCGAAATGCAACACTTGGGTGCAATCTCAAAAATGACAGAATGACCTCTGTTCATTTCAAAGGCAAACCATTCAATATCACGGTAATCCAAATCTAAACCCCGACCAGTAATGTTGAAGAAGCTGAAGTTGAACAGTTCTATGAAGATCTACAAGACCTGCTGGAACTAATACCCAAAAAAGATGTCCTTTTCATTATCCGGGACTGGAATGCAAAAGTAGGAAGTCAAGAAACACCTGGAGTAACAGGCAAATTTGGCCTTGGAGTACAGAATGAAGCTCAGCAAAGGCTAACAGAGTTCTGCCAAGACAACGTACTGGTCATAGCAAACACCCTCTTCTAACAACACAGGAGAAGATTCCACACATGGACATCACCAGATGGTCAACACCAAAATCAGACTAATTATATCCTTTTTAGCCAAAGATGGAGAAGCTCTATACAGTCAACAAAAACAAGACTGGGAGCTGACTGTGGCTTAGATCATGAACTCCTGATTGCCAAATTCGGACTTAAATTGAAGAAAGTAGGGAAAACCACTAGACCATTCAGGTATGACCTAAATCAAATCCCTTATGATTATACAGTGGAAGTGAGAAATAGATTTAAGGGACTAGATCTGATAGACAGAGTGCCTGATGAACTATGGATGGAGGTTCGTGACATTGTACAGGAGACAGGGATCAAGACCATCCCCATGGAAAAGAAATGCAAAAAAGCAAAATGGCTGTCTGGGGAGGCCTTACAAATAGCTGTAAAAACAAGAGAAGCAAAAAGCAAAGGAGAAATTGAAAGATATACCCATTTGAACATTGAGTTCCAAAGAATAGCAAGGAGAGATAAGAAAGCCTTCCTCAGCAAACAATGCAAAGAAATAGAGGAAAACAATAGAATAGGAAAGACTAGATATTTCTTCAAGAAAATTAGATATACCAAAGGAACATTTCATGCAAAGATAGGGTCAATAAAGGACAGAAATGGTATGGACCTAACAGAAGCAGAAGATATTAAGAAGAAATGGCAAGAATACACAGAAGAACTGTACAAAAAAGATCTTCAGGGCCCAGATAATCACAAAAGGTGTGATCATTTACACTCACCTAGAGCCAGACATCCTGGAATGTAAAGCCAGGTGGGCCTTAGGAAGCATCACTATGAACAAAGCTAGTGGAGGCAATGGAATTCCAGTTGAGCTATTTCAAATTCTAAAAGATGATGCTGTGAAAGTGCTGCACTCAATATGTCAGAAAACATGAAAAACTCAGCAGGGGCCTCATGACTGGAAAAGGTCAGTTTTCATTCCAATCCCAAAGAAAGGTAATGCCAAAGAATGCTTAAACTACTGCACAATTGCACTCATCTCACACGCTACTAAAGTAATGCTCAAAATTCTCCAAGCCAGGCTTCAGCAATATGCGAAATGTAAATTTCCAGATGTTCAAGCTGGTTTTAGAAAAGACAGAGGAACCAGAGATCAAATTGCCAACATCTTCGGATCATCGAAAAAGCAAGAGAGTTCCAGAAAAACATCTATTTCTGCTTTATTGGCTATGCCAAAGCCTTTGACTCTGTGGATCACAATAAACTGTGAAAAATTCTGAAAGAGATATCAGACCACCTGACCCACCTCTTGAGAAACCTGTATACAGGTCAGGAAGCAACAGTTAGAACTGGACATGGAACAACAGACTGGTTCCAAATAGGAAAAGGAGTATGTCAAGGCTGTATACTGTCACCCTGCTTATTTAACTTCTATGTAGAGTACATCATGAGAAATGCTGGGCTGGAAGAAGCACAAGCTGGAATCAAGATTGCTGGGAGAAATATCAATAACCTCAGGTATGCAGATGACACCACCCTTATGGCAGAAAGTGAAGAGGAACTCAAAAGCCTCTTGATGAAAGTGAAAGAGGAGAGTGAAAAAATTGGCTTAAAGCTCAACCTTCAGAAAACGAAGATCATGGCATCTGGTCCCATCACTTCATGGGAAATAGATGGGGAAACAGTGGCTGACTATTTTCTGGGCTCCAAAATCACTACGGATGGTGATTGCAGCCATGAAATTAAAATACGCTTACTCCTTGGAAGGAAAGTTATGACCAACCTAGATAGCATATTCAAAAGCAGAGATATTACTTTGCCAACAAAGGTCCATCTAGTCAAGGCTATGGTTTTTCCAGTGGTCATGTATGGATGTGAGACTATAAAGAAAGCTGAGCACCGAAGATTGTTGATGCTTTTGAACTGTGGTGTTGGAGAAGACTCTTGAGAGTCCCTTGGACTGCAAGGAAATCTAACCAGTCCATCCTAAAGGAGATCAGTCCTCGGTGTTCATTGGAGGGACTGATGTTGAAGCTGAAACTCCAGTTCTTTGGCCACCTGATGCGGAGAGCTGATTCATTTGAAAAGACCCTGATGCTGAGAGTGTTTGAGGGCAGGAGGAGAAGGGGACAACAGAGGATGAGATGGTTGGATGGCATCAAGGATGCAATGGACATGGGTTTGGGTGGACTCTGGGAGTTGGTGATAGACAGGGAGGCCTGGCATGCTGCTGTTCATGGGGTCGCAAAGAGTCAGACATTACTGAGCAACTGAACTGAACTGAACTGAACTGATTTTGGACTCTTTTGTCCTATTCTAACTACCTAACAGATAAAATTTATTTCTTTCATCAAGTGTCATTTATTTCATCAATTCTCAATGGTGAACGGCCATGTGAGCTGCACTGAGTGAAGTCCTGGGCATCTACCCATCCCCAAGCACAGCCTAGAACTATGAGGACTGAAGGCATGAGTGTATGTCAGAGCCCTGGATACCATGCAAGCCATCAACGAAGTAACTGGGTGGGTTCAGCTCACATCCAGGCCACCACTCTCAGGTTTTATGTTAGAACAACAGCTTCTCCACATGTCCACAATGGAATGGGTGTGGGTGGGTGGATAAATGTAATCTTTACTTAGGCACTCCTACATGACAGCTCTCTCTACCCTGAGGAATCACAGCAGGATCATGTTTATATTTTCAGTAGTAGTCAGATTAAGGCAATCTTGAAACAGCATGTTTTCAGAGAAGCCCATTAGTCTGAAATTCTTCCTGTAAGAGTTTAGTCATATCAGACTCCTCCATCCACATCTGTGAAACAAGTAGCTAAATGTTCGTGATCATTCTGTCTACATTTCTTCTTCTAGATCTCATCTGCTTAGGTCTTTCTTGCCCTCCTGTCTGACCTGGATGCAGGGTATGGGTGAGCAGCAATTTTCCCGCATCAATTTGAAGAGATATGTAAGCTGATATAATTCACTTAGAAGGAGAGATAACTAGAGAGACAAGAAATAGCAGCATCCTGAATAAATAGTAGGAAGTGATGGAGAGGAAAGAATGGAAAAAAACATTTCCTGCCATATGAATAAACAAGAAATGTCACAGTCATCAATGATTTCTGGCCTCCAAATGTAAGTGAGGGGTCCTAAAACTTTGATTGTGGGGTGCTGCCACCCTCCATGGTGATTGCTGAGGAGCTGGGGGAATGCAAGAAGCAGCCATCTGCCACACCTTAATGTGAACGGGGAAACAGGGTTGGCCCCAGATAGCTGAGCTGCATATGGAAGAGTTGAATTCAGTGAGTCCAGAGGCTTGCATCTTTCCATACATAGAATACTAAATTCCTTAACTTGGTACCTGATCTTTGATCTTTAGACTGCCTGCTCCCATTGTTGCAAACTCATGTATAGCCTGACTTGCCTTCCTGCCTTTGTGGAGCAGTTTACTCAGAGTTACTGAGATGCTGTCTCCAGGGCCTGGAGTCCTGAACATTCCCACCAAATAAAATAATGCTACTTTCAGGTTCTGACTATAGTTTTTGGTTGAGAAGTTCATCGTGCTAGGAAGAAGGGTGTGAATGTGGACCAAGTTTAGACTCTTTTTTCTAAGTAAGAGTGACCTGGAGGATTTGTGATCCCAGGCAAAGTCATGCCCTCATTAGCCTTTGAAGGATGTGAGAAAACAGGGCAGTGCACTCATTGTGTATTTCTTTGAGGAAAATGGTGTTTGAGGACCAATCATCTAAAAGCATCTGACATGGAGCTTGCTAAATTATCAACAAAGCAAAAAAGTTACTTTATTCAGAATATTTCATTTTGAGCAATTTTCATGTAACACAACTACAGGTCAGCATTACTCTATTGAAATACAAACAATTAGAATATCTGAGGCTTCATCTCATATTTAATACAACATCACGAGAAAGTCACTGAAGATGTTCCCGGGACACTGAGTTCAACATCATCATACCCAGGGTCCCCTTTCTCCCCCTGGAGCAGCCAGGGGCTCTCTTCTCCTTCCCCAGGATTAGCTTCCTCTCTAGAGACGTTTAGAAAAGAGCCTGAAAGAGGAAAGAGAAATATAATTAGAACTGAGACAAGGGGACCAGACAGTGTGGTGGAAGTGAGTTAAGCATGTGGTGATGACAAAGCATCCCTGGGACCCAGGTGGGAGGGAGGCTCAGGCTATTTCTCATCAGTTACAGTAGGGATAGATCCCGGCTGTCCTCTCAGATCCAGTCCATGTGGTCTCTGGGGCCTCAGTTCATGTGGAAATCCTGCATCACAGGAGCTCTGGGAAGACCTGCCTCCAAACTACACAATCAGCAAGGAGATGCCCAAGAACGGTAAGGATCATAACAGTGTATTTAAATGTTCTCTCACAACAGACAGATGTGAAATCACAATGAGAGGAAGAGTGGAGAAAGGAAAACCTGAGTTCCTCACTTACAAACCAGTTCTGCTCTTAGTTAACTTGACTCCTGTTCCCAAATGTCCACAAATGCTATCACAGGTGCAGCCACAGAGCCCCCTCCCCAGGGACCACATGGGCCCTCAGATGGGAAGAAATGTTTTTCTCCAGAGAATGAGTGTCTTCTCTCGGCTACTGAAACGTCTGGAGCAAATTAGACTTCAGCTGACCTCAGACTCTGAGTCCATGACCCACCAAATTGGCTTAATGTTAAGGCCACTGTGTATCATAGATGCTGACATATAAACAGAGTTCATCTTAGATTATCAGAATGCCTCACAAATTCAATACTACAGTACATTTTTTTAAATCTCTAGCTAACTTTCATGTATAAGACAGCACAGAGGTGTTATCAAAACACTTGTTCTAGTTTTGGATTTCGTAAATATGCTCAATTAATCTGGAGAAGGAAATGGCAACCCACTCCAGTGTTCTTGCCTAGAGAATCCCATGGATAGAGAAGCCTGGTAGGCTGCAGTCCGTGGGGTCACACAGAGTCGGACACAACTGAAGCGACTTGGCGGCGGTGGCGGCGGCTCAATTAACCTATGTTTTCTTTTCCTTTTGGCCACTGAGCAATGAATGCTTGTGGGATCTTCATTGCTTGACCAGGGATTGAACTCAGGTCCCAGCAGTGAAAGTGCAGAGTCCTAACCACTGTTTTGTCAGGAAATGCCCTAATCTGTAAATTCTAATGCAAGCATAACACATAATTTATGTTGTAGTACGGAGACATAAATGCCAAAAGTAGAGTGAGTCCTCACTGTCAAGGAGTATGACACCATTAAAGACAGCATATTGTTGAGAAGTGAAGTGTTAGTCACTCAGTCATGTCCAACTTTTTGTGACCTTATGGACTATAGCCCACCAGGTTCCTCTGTCCATGGGATTCTCCAGGTAAGAATATTGTAGTGGGTTGCCATTCCCTTCTCCAGGGGATCTTCTCATCGGGTGATCAAACCAAGGTTTCCTGCACTGCAGGCAGATTCTTTACCATATGAGCCATTGAATGCATGAGATTACCCAAATTTAAAACTCTAGAGAAGCTGGGAATTGAGAAGCTCAAATTCACCCTTTCCAGGACAGAAAGAAAAGATTGCAGGAGATCAGCTACCACCACTCACCTGTCTGAAAGGGCCTGATCCCATCTTCCTTCTCTGGGAGCTCTTCCTCTTCCCTCCCCTGTGAAGCAAGAGGAACCCCAAGCACTGGTACCTCTTCAGCATCATCGTAATCTTCACCAGGGGCATCAATCCTCTGATCTGGGGCTTCCAAGGGCAGAGCAGGGGTCAGATGAAAGCAAAGTAAGTGGGCTGGTCTGGGAAATGACTAAGATCCCTTCTGACCCAGAGTTTCTGAGCCACTAAATAGAGGCACCTTGTTTCAAAAGATTTTTTTCTCTAAGATCATGTTTCAGTTTGAAGTGTCCATAAACCAAAACATGATTTTACACATCTTTCTCAAAGAAACTCATACCACTGAGCATTACTAAACTATTTTGATAAGTTGTGCTTTCCAGATGTCATTTTTAAAAACATTATGTGCCAGTTGTGATTCTGGACACAGAGAGCCCAGCCCCAATGTGAGATATCACAGAACAGCCAGAGAAGGGGAAGAACGGACCCCATCTAGACACAAGGGATGCCTCTGGTCCATCAAATGAAGACTGTTCCCCCTTGCATCTCATATCTATGAGGGAAACTCTCCTTCCCAAAGCCCAGCTGAGGCGGGTCCACCTTTATTACCTGGAGTGGATCTGGAGTCATTGTTGTCCTCACCATCTGACAGGAAGGCTAATGTGGAGACAAACATCACACAACACACAGAATGACCCTCTCCACACACACAGGACCTGTATTAAGGCTGGGAAGGGACAGACCTGGCTCCTGCAGTGTAGCCTGGGGGCTTTCAGGGCTCTGAGAGGCCATCCTACCACTTTATAGGAGCTGCCTCTGTGAGTGTGGGGCACGCATTGGGTCTGAAGACGCTGAGAAGACCCACACAGCGAGTGGGTGGTGACAACCAAAGGTCCCAGGAGGGCAGAAGAGACACCCACCTGGGCTGCCCAGAAGACCCTCCTTCTGAGTCACAAGGTAATTGAGCTCCTCATACACAGCTTCAGCAAGAACATCTTCATAGCTGGATAAGGCTGAGAGATCCCCAAGAAGGTCAGAGATGCTGCCCAAAACACTCCCATCCAGGAGCCCACCTTCATCTCCCCAGTGCTCACATGGGGCTTGCCAAGGCCTTGGCTTAACCTCCCACCCTGTGCACCATGTCAGCACCTTCTCCCCTGTCTGACCTGAATCCATAGCTCAGCTCCAACTCTGTCTAGTCTCATAGGACAGGCCATGACTTATGAAAGTTCACACCCCAGTCCTAAGAACCTCAGTATACTCAGCCATAAGAGCTCATCACAGAGCACATGGAGTTCTGCAACTCAGAACAGAGACCTGGCCCAGGTTCCCCTCCTCACACCTGCCCCATCTCCTGCCTCCACACACTCTCCCTGGTCCCCAGTTCCCCGTGCAGCCCACCTCTGCGCTCTGCTCTCCATCTGAGCAACTGAGTCACCAGGATGATGAGGACCAGGAAGAGAAGGGCCCCCAGGATGAGGCAGAGGACCCCAGGCAGGGAGAAGATGCCAGGGAGAGGATTTGAGGTTGTTCTTGTCCCTAAGGAGAACAAGGCAAGTGGGTATGGAGAAGGTCACAGAGAGGCACAGAGAAACCCCTGTGCCAGCATTTCCAAGGAGCTCCGGACAACAGCGTCCCAGCCTCAGATACAAGTGCACTGACAGTGACTGGGGTTCTCCAGGTCTTGTCCTGAGATGAGTCAACTCCACTCCAGCTGAGGCATAGCCAGGGATTGTCAAGGAGATGCCCTGCCAAGACAGCCTTTGAGGACCCGGCTCATCCCCTCTCCTTGGGCTTCAGGAGACAGAGTGTCAAACAGTCCCAGGACCCGCACCTCAGAGATGAGGATCAACACTCTGGGGCAGGTGCGAGAACCTTAGAATCTGTACCATGGGAACTTAGACTCACTTGGATCCCGGGCATAAGAACCTTCTGACCCCGGGAACCAAAGCAGGGGATTTCCCCAAAGTAATACCCCGGCTCCTCCCCACCAGCCAGGGCTCCTCAGGCTCTTCCTCTCCTGAGCTGTCAAAGAGCCCATGGAACAGGTCCCCAGTATTTGAGTATTCTCTCCTGCCCGTGGATGGACCACAGTACCTGCAGTACTTGGGGGCAATGTTGTCCTTGCACCTAAAGAGAACAAAAACAGATTGGAACAGGGTGATTGGTCAGAATGCAGGGCAGCCCATTTTCCCCTCCTGAGCCTGAAATCACCCCCGAGTCTCCACACAACATCAGTGTCCAGTCCTCCCAGCTCCCCCACCCTGTATCAGAGCCCTATCACCCGGACACTGTCTGAATACAAACTCCCCACCACTCCCAGCCAAGCTCACTGCCCCTGCAATGCCCCAGCTCACCCAGGGTGGACCTCGAGCCCCTCACTCACCAGAGCACCTCACACCAGCATCCTCCTCATGCTTGCAGTCGCTCTGCCCCCAGGGCTCCAAAGCACAGTCCCACAGGGAGGACTCCTGGCCCCTGCACCGCACCTCGTCCAGCCAGATGCTCCCATTTCCAGGGCCGAATGCCGCGGCCTGCATGGCTTCCAGGGCCTGGCCACAGCCCAGCTGCTGACACACCACCTCAGCCTCTGCCAGGCTCCAGGAGTCATCGCACACGGTGCCCCAGGAGCCGCTGTGCCAGACCTCCACCCGCCCTGAGCACTCGGTGTCTCCTCCCCTGAGCCGGAGCTTCTCTCTGTCTGAAAAGGCAGCAGCCCCTCCTGTGACTGCCCCTGGCAGGAGGAAGGAGCCCCTGGGAGCCACAGGAGAGGGGGCTGATGTACCTGTGCAGGGGGCAGCAGTTGGACAGCTCTCGGGTCTTCTTCCTGAAGAAACAATGATGGGAAGCTCTGGATCAGGGATAGCTGGGGGAGGTCTTGTCCCCATACATGAGTATATAAGGTTTTTTGTAACAGTCAAATGACAAGAGACAATAGAACCTTCATCATCTACCTGAATGAGAGGGTCACTGCATCTTACCAGCAGCTGAAATTACTTTATCTAATTAGTAGTTTACCAGACTCCACATCCCATAACAAAAGGAAACAAACAGACACAGAGACAAATATAAACATACACCTACATTTTGTAGACTCAACCAAAACCTATCAATTAGATTTGAAAATATAAAATCATACTAACGACATCCTACATGGTTGGGAGTGACACAGAAACAGACAGTAAGTCACCTGCACACGAGATGTAGGCTTCCTCCTTTGGAGAGCATGAGTTGTAATTCCAAAAGTCAGAAGGACAGTGCCAGAGAGAGGTATCAGTTTTCCGACACTGGATTCCATCTACCCAGTGGGGTCTCGAACCTTCCCTAAGAGCAACAGAGGAGTTGAGACTTCCACTGTCCCCACAGCCAAGCTGTCTGCAGATGATGGACACAGTGATGTCTTCCATGGGGCTGCGGCAGACACTGCCCCAGGTCCCGTTGTAGAAAACTTCCAGCCACCTAGCACACT
Organism: Bos javanicus; assembly: GCF_032452875.1. Lineage (NCBI taxonomy): Eukaryota > Metazoa > Chordata > Mammalia > Artiodactyla > Bovidae > Bos > Bos javanicus. Next base: position 102,637,260 of record NC_083872.1, on the reverse strand, counting down.
GCTGGTCCTCGCTCACCATCCGGAAGGCCACGAACTCTAAGATTGAAAGGGAGGAGATAGGACAGAGTGAGCATTACACTCAGTGCTCTGGGGTTTCCTCACCCCCAGAAGTTGTGACCATACATCCCTGACCCAGTGGAGGAGATGCCCACTGGATGACAAGACTGACTTTTCACCTTTCACCTGACTTTTCCATTAATGTCTATATACCTATTTCTACCACAATGATGTAGATATGAACGGAGAGCATGGCCAACTTGGGCACCTGCAGTAACAAGAGTTGTTTTCTACTTCCTGACAAAACTTCTAAAATAATGGAAAGTGATGTGGACAGTGAGGTGGTCAACAGAATAATGGACCCCCAGAGATGTCCACAGCCTAATCCTGGAACCTGTGATATGTTACCTTACATTTCAAAAGGGATCTTACAGATGTGATTAATAAGGACCTTGGGATGGATAGATAAAGCTCAAATATTGTGGATTAACTACGTGAGCCCAACCTAACACATCTTTAAACTCACTACAATGAGAAATGCATCATCTTTCCCAGCTCCAGTCAAAGGGAAATGTGAGTGAGGGAGAACAGGAAGAGGCACTGTTGTCTGAAGAAGAATAAAGAGGGTCCTGAGCCAAGAAATGAGGCCACACAGAAACCACAAAAGGCTGGGAAAGGAGTCCTCCCCAGAGACTGCAGGAAGAACACAGCCCTGTGACCACTGGGATGTTGGCCCATGGAGACTCTCTTCAGACTCCTAGCAAACAGAACTGTAAAGGAAAAATCTGAGCTTTCACTATGTCAGGTTCCTCTGTCCATGGAAGAGGAAGAATACTTGAATGGGTTGCCATGCCCTCCTCCAGGGGATCTTCCTAACCCAGGGACTGAACCCACATCTCTTACATGTCCTACATTGGCAGGCAGGTTCTTTACCACTAGTGTAACTTGGGAAGCCCAGGATTTCAAGGTGTTACTACCACAGGTAACTGCAGAATGAGCCCTGCTTTCAAGTGTTAACTGTAAGGAATGGCTCTGCCAGGAAATACTGGTGAGAAGATAGGACCAGAATCTCAGCTGCTGTAGGAGAAAGTGAAAGCACCTTGTCTTCACGTCTGCTGGAAAGACTGGCTCCATGGGAGGAAGCCTCCTACTCTGGTCCTTTCAGCATCTCTCCCTCAGGGCTCAGACCCCCGTACTCGAGTTCCACCCATCTCCCAGACTGTGGACAGTGTACAGCACAGACCTGAGCAGATGACCCCTGCATCCTCCTTGTGTCTGCAGTCGTGCCGCCCCCAGCCTCGGGAAGGGCACCTCCACAAGTGAGACTCATTTCCTGTGCAGTTCAGGTCGTCCAGCCAGATGGGCCCTGATCCTGCCCCAAAGTGAGCAGACCTCGTAGCATTGAGGGCTTCTCCACAGCCCAGCTGCCTGCACACCACACGGGCATCGTCCAAGTCCCAGCCGTCATCACAGATGGTACCCCAGGAGCCCTGGTCAAGGATCTCCACTCTCCCAGCACAGTGACCGCCCCCATCCACCAGGCGGAGCAGTCTGCTGTCTGAGGAGAGAAATATTGAACAATGGGGCAGTGACAGGGGAGATGTAAAGGGTCTTCTGTCCTTTGGGACCCTCACCTGAGCAATAGAGGGCGCTCTCCTCTGAGGCTGCAGAGCCTGCTGGTTCTGACAGGGAGTCATTGCACTGGGGCAATGCCTGGGTCTGATTTCCTGCAAAAGCAGCAATGATCAAAGTGTTGGTGGTTGAAAAACAGGAAACTGAATTAAACTAAATAATGACAAGCAGTGGGGTCTGAGAAAAAAAGCTGTAACATAGCAGTTTTTGTAGTTGTTTAGTTGCTCAGTAGTGTCCAACTCTTTGTGATCTTATGGACTGTAGTACTCCAGGCTCCTCTGTCCATGGGATTCTCCAGGCAAGAATACTGGAATGGATTGCCTTTTCCTCCTCCAGGGGATCTTTCCCAACCAGGAATCGAAAAGTCATCTCCTGTATTTCCTGCACTGGCCAGCAGATTCTTTACCACTGAGCCTCCAGAGAACCCCAAGTTAACATAGAGGTAAAATTTTCATAAATGTAGTGTTCATCTTCACTATGGAGAGTTCTGCTTCTGACAGTGCCACAGTTTTTGTCTCAAGCACTAAGAATGAGTTAAATAAGTTCTGTCCCTAAATCTATCCCTAAATAGAAGAAACAAAATAAAACACTTTCTGAAGTATTTCTACAATTTTTCATCTACAGTGTCTGTCCTTTTAAAAATATTTATGTAAAATATATCTCATGAAAAACCAAGAGGACATGTAGACATTAGAAACAATCCCCCAGAGTACTGAGCTACTAGAGTTACTTGACAGAATTTACAGAGCCTTGATTAAGGTGCCCATGGAATTAACTGACAAAAATGTGCACCCTAGAGGGATGGTATGGGGAGGGAGGAGGGAGGAGGGTTCAGGATGGGGAACACATGAGAAATAAAGGAATTAAAAAAAGAATTTTAGAATTAAACAAATAAAACCATTCACCTTTGCATGAAACTTAAAAAAAAAAAAAAAGTGCACCCTGATGGAAAAAAACAAACAATGATAACAACAACAACAAAAACAAATAAAAATTCTAGAGCTGAAAAACTTACTAAGAACTAAAGAATGAGCATATCAGCACATTAGCTCAGCATAAGGGAGAATCAATAAAGTAGAAGATCATAGGACAAATACACCTCTATTTAGAAAGGCAGGCCACATGGTAAGTGCCCCGATTACACTGCTGTATAACAAATTATCCCAAAAAACTTAGCCTCTAAAGCAATATATAAATATACATATATACACATATGAATTGGACATGGAACAACAGACTGGTTCCAAATAGGAAAAGGAGTACATCAAGGCTGTATATTGTCACCCTGTTTATTTAACTTATATGCAGAGTACATCATGAGAAATGCTGGGCTGTAAGAAGCACAAGCTGGAATAAAGATTGCCAGGAGAAATATTAATAACCTCAGATATGCAGATGACACCACCCTTATGGCAGAAAGTGAAGAGGAACTAAAAAGTCTCTTGATGAAAGTGAAAGTGGAGAGTGAAAAAGTTGGCTTAAAGCTCAACATTCAGAAAACGAAGATCATGGCATCTGGTCCCATCACTTCATGGGAAATAGATGGGGAAACAGGGGAAACAGTGGCTGACTTTATTTTGGGGGCTCTAAAATCACTGCATATGGTGACTGCAGCCAAGAAATTAAAAGACGCTTACTCCTTGGAAGGAAAGTTATGACCAACCTAGATAGCATATTCAAAAGCAGAGACATTACTTTGGCAACAAAGGTCCATCTAGTCAAGGCTATGGTTTTTCCAGTGGTCATGTATGGATGTGAGAGTTGGACTGTGAAGAAAGCTGAGCACTGAAGAATTGATGCTTTTGAACTGTGGTGTTGGAGAAGACTCTTTTTTTTTTTTTTTTGCATTTATTTTATTTTTGTTTCATATATGATATTATACACGTTTCAATGCCATTCTCCTAAATCATCCCACCCTCACCCTCTCCCACAGAGTCCAAAAGACTGTTCTATACATCTATGTCTCTTTTGCTGTCTCACATACAGGGTTATTGTTACCTTCTTTCTAAATTCCATATATATACATTAGTATACTGTATTGGTGTTTTTCTTTCTGGCTTAACTCACTCAGTATAATGGGCTCCAGTTTCATCCACCTCATTAGAACTGATTCAAATGTATTCTTTTTAATGGCTGAGTAATACTCCATTGTGTATGTACCACAGCTTTCTTATCCATTCATCTGCTGATGGGCATCTAGGTTGCTTCCATGTCCTGGCTATTATAAACAGTGCTGTGATGAACACTGGAGTACACATGTCTCTTTCAATTCTGGTTTCCTCAGTGTGTATGCCCAGCAGTGGGATTGCTGGATCATAAGGCAGTTCTATTTCCAGGTTTTTAAGGAATCTCCACACTGTTCTCCATAGTGGCTGTACTAGTTTGCATTCCCACCAACAGTGTAAGAGGGTTCCCTTTTCTCCACACCCTCTCCAGCATTTATTGCTTGTAGACTTTTGGATCGCAGCCATCCTGACTGGCGTACCTGACTGGATACCTCATTGTGGTTTTGATTTGCATTTCTCTGATAATGAGTGACGTTGAGCATCTTTTCATGTGTTTGTTAGCCATCTGTATGTCTTCTTTGGAGAAATGTCTATTTAGTTCTTTGGTCCATTTTTTGATTCGGTTGTTCATTTTTCTGGAATTGAGCTGCAGGAGTTGCTTGTATATTTTTGAGATTAGTTGTTTGTCAGTTGCTTCATTTGCTATTATTTTCTCCCATTCTGAAGGCTGTCTTTTCACCTTGCTGATAGTTTCCTTGTGGTGGAGAAGCTTTTAAGTTTAATTAGGTCCCATTTGTTTATTTTTGCTTTTATTTCCAATATTCTTGGAGGTGGGTCATAGAGGATCCTGCTGTTATTTATGTTGGAGAGTGTTTTGCCTATGTTCTCCTCTAGGAGTTTTATAGTTTCTGGTCTTATGTTTAGATCTTTAATCCATTTTGAGTTTATTTTTGTGTATAGTGTTAGAAAGTGTTCTAGTTTCATTCTTTTACAAGTGGTTGACCGGTTTTCCCAGCACCACTTGTTAAAGAGACTGTCTGTAGGAGAAGACTCTTGAGAGTCCCTTGGAATGCAAGGAGATCCAACCAGTCCATTCTGAAGGAGATCAGCCCTGGGATTTCTTTGGAGGGAACGATGCTGAAGCTGGAATTCCAGTACTTTGGCCACCTCATGTGAAGAGTAGACTCATTGGAAAAGAGTATGATGCTGGGAGGGATTGGGGGCAGGAGGAGAAGGGGACAACAGACGATGAGATGGCTGGATGGCATCACTGACTCGATGGACGTGAGTCTGAGTGAACTCCGGGAGTTGGTGACGGACAGGAAGGCCTGGCATGCTGTGATTCATGGGGTTGCAGAGAGTCAGACATGACTGAGCGACTGAACTGAACTGAACTGAACTGATATATATATATATCCACACTCTTCATTTTCTTAAGACTTCCTGGGTCAGTAATTTGAGAAAGACCCAACTTGGCAGTTCTGTCTTGGGGTCTTTCATGTGGTTGCACTTAGATGTCATCTGGGGTTGAAGTCAACTGAGGACTTGACTGAACTTTGGTTAATAAGGAAATTTCTTGAAGTATTTTAGGGATAAAGGGGCATCATGACTGCAACCTAATTCAGAAATACTTTATGTGTTCATGGAGAAATGAGCCCAGAAGGGGACACAGAGAGAGAGAAAGTGAGGGAGATTAAAGCAAAATACTGCATATGACCCAGCAATCCCACTGCTGGGCATACACACCGAGGAAACCAGAATTGAAAGAGACATGTGTACTCCAATGTTCATCACAGCACTGTTTATAATAGCCAGGACATGGAAGCAACCTAGATGTACATCAGCAGACGAATGGATAAGAAAGCTGTGGTACATATACACAATGGAATATTACTCAGACATTAAAAAGAATACATTTGAATCAGTTCTAATGAGGTGGATGAAACTGGAGCCTATTAAACGGAGTGAAGTAAGCCAGAAAGGAAAACACCAATACAGTATACTAATGCATATATATTAAGAAGGCAGTGGCAACTCACTCCAGTACTCTTGCCTGGAAAATCCCATGAATGGCGGAATCTGGTAGGCTGTAGTCCATGGGGTCACTAAGAGTCAGACACTACTGAGTGACTTCACTTTCAATTTTCACTTTCATGTATTGGAGAAGGAAATGGCAACCCACTCCAGTATTCTTGCCTGGAGAATCTCAGGGATGGGGGAACCTGGTGGGCTGTTGTCTATGGGGTCACACACAGTTGGACATGACTGAAGCAACTTAGCAGCAGTAGCAGCAGCAACACATATATATGGAATTTAGAAAGATGGTAATGATAACCCTAAATGCAAGACAGCAAAAGAGACACAGATGTATAGAATAGTCTTTTGGATTCTGTGGGAGAGGGCAAGGGTGGGATGATTTGGGAGAATGGCATTGAAACATGTATATTATCATATGTGAAACGGATCACCAGTCCAGGTTCGATGCATGAGACAGGGTGCTCAGGGCTGGTACACTGGGATGACCCAGAGGGATGGTATGGGGAGGGAGGTGGGAGGGGGTTTCAGGATGGGGAATACATGTATACCAGTGGCAGATTCATGTCAATGTATGGCAAAACCACTACAATATTGTAAAGTAATTAGCCTCCAATTTAAATATATTTATTTTAAAAATAAATAAATAAATGTGTTTTTTTTTTTTAAATAAAGCAAAATACTGATATTGGGAGATCCATGTAAAAGTGTTCTGGGAATTTTTATATTATTTTTGCAACTTTCAGGTCTCAAATTAGGTCAAAATAAAAAAAAAATTAAAAGGTGAAAATAAATCAGAAAGAATTCATTTTTAGGACACTTGCACTAAAAGGATTACAAATAATTTCAAAAGCATGAAACACCTAGGAGAAAACCTAGTAAAAGATGGGCAAAACCTCTGATAGACCTAACTGAATGGAGGGATATGTCATGTCAATGAATTGGGAGACTCAAAATTGTCAAAGTCAATTATCCTCAAATTTCTGTGTAGACTAAATATAATATCAATCAAAACACATTTATGAAGTTTCTTTTGGTGAAAAATAACAAATTAATTCCAAAACTTTTTTCAAAACATAAAAGGCCAAGAATGACCAACACAGTTGGCAAGAAAGGCAATATGGTTAGTTAATATAAAGTAACTCTTGTAAACTAGCTAGTTATTTATGTCGCTCAGTCGTGTCCAACTCTTTGCGACCCCATGGACTGTAGCCCACCAGGCTCCTCCGTCCATGGGATTCTCCAGGCAAGAATACTGGAGTGGATTGCCATTTCCTTCTCCAGGGTATCTTCCTGTCCCAGGGATTGAACCCAGGTCTCCTGCATTAGAGGCAGACACTTTAACCTCTAGGCCACCAGTGAAGCCCAAAGTTACTATAAAATTATAATAATTAATAAAATACATTATTGGTGCAAGGATAGACAAATGGTACAATGGAATATAGTAGAAAGTCTCAAAAAGTCTTAGACACACATGCCCTTCTGTTTATGGCAAAGGTGGCACACAGTGGAATCTTTCTGAAAAAGATTATGAGTCATATAGATATCCAAATGAAACTTGACTCTTATCTTATATAGATATCAATCTCAAGAGGAATATACAATTTATGCAAGAGAAAAATAAACTTCTATAAGATACTATTGAAGAATGTTTTTATGGTCTTGGAATAAGCAAAGTTCTTTTCAAAAGGATATAAAAAGTACTAAATATACAGGGAAAAGCTAAGTTATATTTCCTTAAGATTAAGAACTTAGCTCATCTAAGGACATGGTACCATTAAGAAAATGAAAATAAAAGACCAAGGATTAAATAAATAGCATAGATTTTCACCCAAAGTCATTGTCAGGGTAATGACATGATCTTAGCTTCCTGAATGTTACTGGGAGGCAACAGTGACTCTGTAGTTCTGGGAATGTTCTCTTGGCTTATCTGGGTTGGGGATCATGACTGAGGTCTACATTTATTGTTTGTACATTGTTTTCTATGATTATTTGTAAATAATAATGTTACTTAAAAATATATTATTCCCCTTCACACTTCTTGTCCTGACCTGAAAAATGAATGAACAATGAGAGGAAGCATATTTCACCATGAAATATCTGATTTTTGAAGCCAGGTTTCCCTCACTTTCTGCTCTTGGGGACATCTCACTCCACAAGTACCAGTAGCCCTTCCCCCCTCTCTTACCTGAGCAGATCACATAGGCTGTGTTTCCATGGGAACAGTCAAAACCACCCAGGGCAGTCACAGGGCACATCCATAAGATGGACTCAGCCCCCGAGCAGTGAAATCGGACTGTTGAGATCTGATCTCCTCCTTCTACAAAGCGTGGTCCTCTAGGGGTGGAGATAGCGACTCCACAGCCGAGCTGATGACAGACAACATTGGCATTGGCCAGAGTCCAGTGGGAGGCACAGAGTGCTCTCCATCGTCCAGAAATGTTCATCTCCACCTGCCCCTCACACTGAGAGGTCCCGTTTGTCATGAGCCGGACTTCTGCATACACTGGTAGAAGAAGACAGGATGTCAGCAAAATCTCATTTTTTTAAAAAACCTGAACAGAGTGTGCAGGGTGGTTAAGTCCTGATGTGCATCTCACCTGAACAGACAACCTGAGCAACTCCACTGTGGTGACAAGCACCCCCTGGACAGGGCACTCTGGGGCAGGACCAGAGTTTAGGCTCCTCCCCTTTACACCTGAACTCTTCAGCCCAGACCTGGCCATCAGACTCTCTGAAGGGCACATGTCCCAGGACAGACACAGCCTTGCCACATCCCAGTTCTGCACAGATGACCTGGGCAGTGGGAAGTGTGAAGTTTCCATCAGACACTGGGGTCCAGTCTTCTCCAGAATGCACTTCTACTTGCCCTGAGCAGGGTCCTTGTCCTCCAGCCAGACGCACAAATCCTAAGGAGAACAGTCAACAGCAGCAACAAACCCTGTGAGTGTTCATAGTCCTTGCTTGGCATTGGAAACAGCACATCATAGGCAAGGATGTTATAGCATTTCATCTCTACGAGTGGGGCATGGAGAGAGAATTTGACAGTTAGTGTCAGAATTGTATTAGCATTTTCATGAGCAAGTTTATGAAAAGAAACCCAGAAAGATTTGCGGTCAGTTTGCAATGGCTGATTACCAAGAATGCATATTTTGAGGTCAGTTAGGATGAGAATTCCTCATCTAGGGACCTGGAAATGACACGGCCCAAGGAAACTGGACTGCAGTTGGCATCAGACTTGAGCGCAGAGCGGAACTAACCCAGAGTGAAGTAGGTCCATGGGATTCAATAGTTTAGAGGACTAAGAGCCAGACAAGGTTAGAAGGCCATCTGAGATTTCTGGAGCTAGAATTCTAGCCAGTTTTCTCTCAGGAGCCAATAATCAAGTCACTGAGGACGGGGAACATCGTGGCTGGAGATCTATTAATTCAGGCTAGATTGTAGACAGACTTATGGCTCATAGGAGGAAAGCTAGACATCATACCAAGTCTACAAGTCTATTATGATTTGATGTATATTATAACAAGCCTATTATGACTTCACATATATTTCTCATAATTCTTAATGGTGAAAAATCCCAGAATTTCTTGATTGTGAAAAGAAGTTGTCCATAGATGAGTCTGAATATTAAGAAAGTTCAGAAAGTCATAGGAGAGGGAAGGGCTGGTCCTAGCCATCTTTCTTGAAAGACTGTTGCTAAGTCACTTCGGTTGTGTCCAACTCTGTGTGACCCCATAGATGGCAGCCCACCAGGCTTCCCCATCCCTGGGATCCTCCAGGCAAGAACACTGGAGTGGGTTGCTGTTTCCTTCTCCAATGCAGGACTAGGACTAGGGTTTATCAAAGGAGAGAATAAGTTTTAAATGGGACTATGCAAATCAGCTGAGTTTGATTACTTTCTACTAGACATGGGAATCTTAGCAAATACTAAGAAATGATGATAACAATGTATTTTAATCCTATGTGTATGCTAACTGCATATTCCTTTCCTATTTGGATTCTTGAGAAATAGCCAGCCTGCAGTTAAAAAAAGCGGCGGGGAGAGGGAGAGAAAGAGAGCAGAGAGCAAACAAGCCATTTGTAATTTAGAGATTTCCAAATGCAAAACCTCAATATGGATGAAAGATAGACAGACTTGAGGACAATATTTGTCCAGTTTTTGGCAGATTTTATCCACTGTGCTCCTCCCATCTGGCCACCTAACCCTGCTACCCTTTCTCATTTTACCCACTGCAGACAAGAGAACAATCTTGAAAGCTACAAATGGATGAAAAGGAGACTCTGGAATGGAAGAACTTCTGTATGAGTGGAGTGTGGGTGGGATCTGTGATAGATTAAACTGGAAGTGGATGGAATATAAAACTGAAAGAGATCAAATTGGTCTGATGGGGAGCTTGGTCACAGGTTACTCATTCTAATTAAATAATTTTTACTCAACACCTTGTTAGTTTCTGTATTAATCCCACCAGATTACGAAGTTAGAAAGAATAAATATTGCTTACATGTTACTGTAGATAGCCTGACACATGTTAGATACTCAGATATATTCAGAACAAAATACTATACACATCAGAATAGTCTCCCAAGACAAATTATTATTTCTTTTTTACTTTATATTTGCTTTTAAATTTTACATGGAAAAATAAGTGTGTGAACATTGCAAGAAAATTTATGAATGAGAAGGCTGATGTGAGAGGATAAGTTATTAAAAATAATAAAATCAACTATGTCCTTGTATAACAATAGAGAGAATGGGGCAGAATATATCTAACAGACACAAAGACATACACACAGAGAAATTTAGTATTTGAAGAAGATGATATTTTATATCATTAGAGAAGATAGACTGCTCAATAAATAGTGCTGAAACACTTTTTGGCCCCCATTTTCCAGGTTTAGTCCATTTACAAAAGGGACATCAACCTGAGCCATAGGAGGGACCTCAGGGGCCAGGTTGTCAGGAAAGGATTCTCTTTGCACCTGTGCCTGACCCTGGGAGAGCCTCAATTTTCTGTATCTCAGCTTCTGCTTAGGGTCCTTTGTCCCAGAGGCAATCTCACTGTTATAGCTTTGGGGCTGGATTTTATCCAGGGAACCACGAGAGTAAGAGGGACCTGGTGGGTTTTCATCATCGTTCATGTAGATCACATCCTTGTTTTTCTCCCTCTGACCAAGGTGGCCTCCTCTCTTCTCCTTGTAGCTGTGATGCATCTGCCTCCAGACCAACTCTCAGCCCTCTGACCTTCAGCCTGACCTGACCCTGGACCCTCTGGTTCTTCACCCATCACTCCGGACTCCTTCTGGTTTGACTGGAACAGAGCATTGTGTGGCCTGAGGTGTAGGAAATACCCTTGTTGGGTGAGGTATGTGGCCTCTCAGAGATCCACAAAGATCAAGTATTTTCCTGGAAGACCAAAGCTGCCTCAACCCTTGGGCTGCCCATTCCCCTCTGAAAGCCAGAGGGGATCATTGTGACCTTTCCATCAAGGTGCAGGAAAGGTCAAGGAGAGTGTGTCCCTAGAGGCCCAGAAATAGAACCTCTGATTGGGAAATGAAATGGAGAGAGAGGCGAGGCTACAAGGGAGTCATATCTGAATCCTCTGCAGAGATCTGATATTTAATTAGGAGGATGTTATTTGAAGGTAATATTGAGAATCTATTTTCATGTGGTTTATTACAAATACAAGCACCTTTTTAGAGTCTGTTATATTCAGGAATTTTGGCCAATGTTGGGAATGTAAGTCACAATAAAACAATGCCCTTATCTTCTTAGAAGTACAGGAGAAAAACAAGTAGACTGTTTAAAGCTCTCCAAAATGTTTAAAAGACTTGGATAATCAAAGAAAGGAAAATTGCCCTTCTAAAGGGTCATTTATTTATATGAATCAACTGCAACAAAGGCAAAATGAAACTGTGGTCAGATATATCCTTGACTGGTTTCTTGCTATACAGACATTCTGTGTCCTTAGGCACACATAGCATCCTCCACACCACACCTGGGCTCTCAGTGCTTCTCAGAGAACCCCACTGGTGACTTTGTCAGCTCCCATTGCCCTTCCATCCCTCCTAGCTATGATAACTCTCTTCCAGCTTCTTCAAAAATTATATTTGTCCCCTTACTTCTATTCCTATCAAATAAACTCACAAGTGTGATTCTCTTATATCACTGAAATCATCAGGTGTAAACTATATAATCTCTTACTGTAAAGCACAGAATCAATTATCATTATCTCTACCACTGATGTGTCAATGCACAGCTAAGTGTTCTTTCAAAGTTTTGGTTTATGCTGATGTCTTAAAAGAAAACATGGACAAAGAATTTTTTCTAATAACAATGGAAGGAGAAGCTATGACTCAGAGCATTTTATCAATAGTTCTCGGGTCCTACTAGCCAAATGGCTATAAATATTTACATTTAAATTTGCAAAGGAGACTTGAAATTTGGCATAAATCCCTAAATTGCTTTCTGATTTGTTTAATGATGTCCCCTGTGCCTCCACTCCTACTGACCTAGTGCAAAATAGCGTGTCATAGGGTAACTATGGAAACAACTCCACCCAGGGAGGTGCATCCTCATTCTTGTCCCTCCCTCCTATGGGTTCACTGTGCAAAGGGGCCTGTGTGTGGTGATTTGCAAGTATTTCACTCTTCCAAAAATTATATTAAAGAATACATTTGAATCAGTTCTAATGAGATGGATGAAACTGGAACTTATTATACAGAGTGAAGTAAGCCAGAAAGAAAAACTCCAATACAGTATACTAATGCATATATATGGAATTTAGAAAGATGGTAACAATAACCCTGTGTACGAGACAGCAAAAGAGACACGGATGTATAGATCAGTCTTATGGACTCTGTGGGAGAGGGAGAGGGTGGGGAGATTTGGGAGAATGGCATTGAAACATGTATAATATCATGTATGAAACGAGTCGCCAGTCCAGGTTCGATGCACAATACTGGATGCTTGGGGCTGGTGCACTGGGACGACCCAGAGGGAGGGTAGGGGAGGGAGGAGGGAGGAGGATTCAGGATGGGGAACACAGGTATACCTGTGGTGGATTCATTTCGATATTTGGCAAAACTAATACAATATTGTAAAGTTTAAAAATAAAATTAAATTTAAAAAAATTATGAAGATCAATTATAAATGTAAATAATAGATTAAACCCTGTCAGTTAAGATCATTGGAGAAGAAATATCAGAGACTGACAAGAGAAAAGTAGTTGAAGCCCATTGCTCACAGATAAATGTGCCCGCAGGGAGAATGGGTAGATGTCTTATACCTCTGTAACTCAGTCATCTTCTATTGCCCAGGTGATCAGACACCAACTTCCTTGGAACTTTCTACTTTCTCAGCCCATGGACAATGCACTGACCGTACCTGAGCAGATGACCCCAGCATCCTCTGCATGTCCACAGTCGTGCTGCCCCCAGCCCCGGGAAGGGCACCTCCACACGTGGGACTCCTTTCCTCCGCAGTTCAGTTCATCCAGCCAGATGGGCCCTGATCCCTGACCTAATTGAGCAGATTTCAAGGCATCGAGGGCTCCTCCACAGCCCAGCTGCCTGCACACCACGTGGGCATCTTCCAAGTCCCAGCCGTCATCACAGATGGTGCCCCAGGAGCCCTGGTCAAGGATCTCCACTCTCCCGGCGCAGGGACCGCCTCCGTCCACCAGGCGGAGCTGTCTGCTGCCTGAGGAGAGAGAAATGAGACAATGGGCGGTTGACCGGGCTTTGGGGCCTGGGACCGGGTGGTGGGGATGAGAAGAGTCTTCGGGTCCTGAGTCTCCTCTGAGGCTGCAGAGCCTGCTGGTTGAGAAATGGGGTTTTTGCACTCCGGCAAGCATCTGGGTCAGGTTTCTTATAGCAGCAATGAGAATAATAAGGTCGAAAATGGGCAAAAATAGGAAATATTACTCTATTGAGTAGTGTGAGACATATGATGTTACCCAAGTCCTATCGATATTAACCTTCTGATTTGTAGAGTTCTGCATTGTTGTTTTTGAGTCACCAAGTCGTATCTAACTCTCTTGTGACTACATGGACAGTAGTCCAGCAGGCTTCTCTGTCCGTGGGATTTCCCAGGCAAGAATACTGGAGTGGGTTGCCATTTCCTTCTCCAGGGGATCTTCCCAACCCATCAAGCAACTGGGCATTCCTGCACTGGTAGATAGATTTTATCTATCTTTAACTTTCTCTTTAGATTTTATCTATCTTTAACTTTATCTTTATCTAAAGATAGATAGATAGATATCTATCTTTAACACTAAGCCACCAGGGAAACCCAGCAAAGGTCTGTCTAGCCAAAGCTATGGATTTTCCTGTAGTCATGTATGGATGTGAGAGTTGGACTATAAAGAAAGCTGAGCACCAAAGAATTGATGCTTTTGAGCTGTGGTGTTGGAGAAGACTCTTAAGAGTGCCTTGGACTGCAAGGAGATCCAATCAGTCCATCCTAAAGGATATTAGTCTTGATTATTCATTGGAAGGACTGATGCTGAAGCTGAAACTCAAATACTTTGGCCACCTGATGCGAAGAACTGAGTCGTTGGAAAAGACCTTGATGCTGGGAAAGATTGAATGCAGGAGGAGAAGGGGATGACAGAGGAAGAGATGGTTGGATGGTATCACTGACTCAACGGACATGAGTTTGAGCAAGCTCGGGGAGTTAGTGATGGACAGGGAAGCCTGGCATGCTGCAGTCCATGGGGGTCATAAAGAGTCAGACACGACTGAGTGACTGAACTGACTGATAAATAAGAAAATTTTAAACATTCTAGAGAAAAATAAAAATGGTAGTGAAAGCTATCATAAAGTCTTCTAAAATAACTTTAAATATTTACTTGTTTATCACTCCCTGCATCTAATAACAAATATAAAAACAGACATACAGACATCTACAAATGTGAACACACACATACACACACCCCTACCTGAATTAAAGTTTTACTAGAGGAAGGACTTTCCATATCTTATTTACCCTGTTTTCCTACTATTAGGACAGTGCCTACATATTGTATGCACTCATTCAACAAGATTCAACAAGTATGTAGATGGAGAACCTTTTCTAAATACCTTGATAGTTGTCTAATAAATATTTATTGAATGAATGTGTAGACACTAAAATTCAGTGAAACAGAAGTCCTTTAGCTTCATGCTAATCAGTGAAATATTAATAGTAAAGTAAATGTAAATTAAAAGTAATGGTTTGTGAAAATAAATAGTGCATATTAAAAATAAGTTTAATTTACCACACAGCATTGCTATTAGGTAGGCATTGTTGGGTTTCCCCAGTTTCTCAGTGGTTAAGAATCTGCTAGAAATGCAGGAGATGCAGGTTTGATGTCTGGGTCAGGAAGATCCCCTGGAGAAGGAAATGGCAACCCACTCCAGTATTCTTGCCTGGAAAATCCTATGGATAGAAGAGCCTGGCAGGCTACAGTCCATGGGGTGGGAAAGAGTTGAACACAACTTAGTGACTAAACAACAACACAAAATTAGTTTGTCTCTAAGTACAGAATTAATTTATATTCAAAATTTCACTTACATAATGTTAAAGGAAAATTATTAAATAGATTCTAAGCTACTCTTATCTATTATTCAGTATGAAACGTGGGCAACTGTACAAAACCAATAAAATACTTGGGGATAAATTTAACAAAGGAGGTAAAAATCTTGAATGGTGAAAGCTATAGGACACTGATGAATGATATTGAAGAAAACACAAATAAATGGAAAGATAATCTGTGATCATGGGTTGGAAGATCTTATATTGTTAAAATGCTCATGCTACACAAAGAAATCTACAGATTCACTGTAATCCTTAACAAAATCCAAGTGGAAATTTTCACACATATGGAATAAACAATCCTAAAGTTTCTATGGAACCACAAAAGACCCTGAATATCAAAATCAATCTTGAGAAAGAAGAACAATGCTGGAGGTGTCATGCATCCTGATTTCAAACTATATTACAAAGTTATACTAATCAAAACAGTATGGTATTTGTATAAAAATGGACACAGAGATCAACATAACAGAATAGACAGCCCAGAAATAAATCCAAATATATACAGTCAATTAGCTTTTGACAAAGGAGCCAAGAATCTACAATGGGGAAATGACAGTCTCTTCAATGAATGGTGTTATAAAAATTAGACTGCTACATGCAAAAGATGCAATGGCATCACTGTCCATACACCATTCACAAAACTCAACTCAAAATGGATTAAAGACTTAATCATAAGTACTGAAGTCATAAAAATCCTAGAAGAAAAAGTAAGGGAAAAATGTCCTTGACCTCAGTCTTTGTGATGATATTTTGGATTTGATGCCAAAAACAAAGGCAAGAAGACCAAAATAGCCAAGTGAAACTACATAAAACTTAAAAACTTCTTCACAACAAAGGAAATGATATGAAGAATGAAGAGACTATCTGTGGAATTAGAGAAGATATTAGTAAATTATATGTACTTGAAAAAGGTTAATATCCAAACTATTAATATTTAAAGAATGCACACAACTCAATAGCAGAAAAAGAAAAAAAAAACCAGTCTGATTTCAAAATGGACAGAGGACCTGAATAGACGTGTTTTTCACAGAAAACATCCATTTGGCCAATAGGTAAATGAAAAGGTGCACAATATTACTAGTCACCAGGTCAATGTAAATCAAAACCACAATAAGATATCACCTCACAGAAATGCTTTTATCAAAAAGACAAGAAATAACCAGAGTTGGTGATAATGTGAAGAGAAGAAAAAGTTTATACACAGTTGCAGGGAATGTAAGTTGAGCATCCCCTATGGAAAAGTTTTGAGGTTTCCAAAAAATTAAAAACAGAACTGCTGTATGATTTAGAAATTTTCCTTTCGAGTATTTATCTGAAGGAAATGAAAACACTAACTTGAACATATATGTGCAACCCAATGTTCACTGCAGAATTATTTACAATAATCAGATAATGTAAGCCTTCATTGACGGATGAATGGATAAAGAAATAGTTTATATATATATATATATTGGAGAAGGTGATGGCACCCCACTCCAGCACTCTTGCCTGGAAAATCCCATGGATGGAGGAATCCGGTAGGCTGCAGTCCATGGGGTCGCTAAGAGTCGGACACGACTGAGCGACTTCACTTTCACTTTTCACTTTCATGCATTGGAGAAGGAAATGGCAACCCACTCCAGTGTTCTTGCCTGGAGAATCCCAGGGACGGTGGAGCCTGATGGGCTGCTGTCTTTGGGGTCGCACAGAGTTGGACACGACTGAAGCGACTTAGCAGCAGCATATAATGTTTATACATAATATATATTTATATGTAAATATATATTATATTATATTATATATAAGATATAATATATATTATATATAAATAATATATAAAATTATATATAATGTTTATATTTATATATATAATCTTTATATATACATACAGTTACCAAAAATAGAAATTCCCATCATTTGCAACACATGAATGTACCTTGAAGGCATTATGCTAAGTGAGCTAAACCAGATGGTTAAAGAAAAATATCATATGATCTCATTTATATGTGGAATCTTAAAATAGATTTTTTTTAAAGCTTTCAGAGATGCAAAGAGCAATTCGGTGGTTGCCAGAGGTGGGTTGGGGTTGATGTGGGCAAAATGGATGAAGGTAGTCAAAAGGTGTAAACTTCCAGCACTAAAATTAATGTCATGAGGATGTAGTGTACAGTATGGAGCATACAGTTAATGTGGGTGTGGGTGTGTGTGCTCAGTCCTGTCCATCTGTTTGTGACTCTATGGACTGTAGCCTGAGAGGCTTCTCTATCCATGGGATTTCCCAGGCAAGAATACTGGAGTACGGTTGCCATTTCCCCCTCCAGGGGATCTTCACAACCCAGGGAGGGAACCCACATCTCTTATGTCTCCTGCATTGGCAATGGGGATTCTTTATCACTTATTTAACTTATATGCAGAGCACATCATGAGAAACGCTGGGCTGGAGAAAGCACAAGCTGGAATCAAGATTGCCAGGAGAAATATCAATAACTTCAGATATGCAGATGACACCACCCTTATGGCAGAAAGTGAAGAGGAACTCAAAAGCCTCTTGATGGAAGTGAAACAGGAGAGTGAAAAAGTTGGCTTAAAGCTCAACATTCAGAAAACTAAGATCATGGCATCTGGTCCCATCACTTCATGGGAAATAGATAGCGAAACAGTGGAAACAGTGGCTGACTTTATTTTTCTGTGCTCCAAAATCACTGCAGATGGTGACTGCAGCCATGAACTTAAAAGACACCTAGACAGCATATTCAAAAGCAGAGACATTACTTTCCCAACAAAGGTCTGTCTAGTCAAGGTTATGGTTTTTCCAGTGGTCATGTATGGATATGAGAGTTGGACTGTGAAGAAAGCTGAGCACCAAAGAACTGATGCTTTTGAACTGTGGTGTTGGAGAAGACTCCTGAGAGTCCCTTGGGCTGCAAGGAGATCCAACCAGTCCATCCTAAAGGAGATCAGTCCTGGGTGTTCATTGGAGGGACTGATGCTAAAGCTGAAACTCCAATATTTTGGTCACCTCATATGAAGAACTGACTCATTTGAAAAGACCCTGATTCTGGGAAAGATTGAAGGCAGGAGGAGAAGGGGACAACAGAGGATGACATCGTTGGATGGCATCACCGACTCGATGGACATAGGTTTGGGTGGACTCCGGGAGTTGGTGATGGAAAGGGAGGCTTGGAGTGCTGTGGTTCATGGGGTTGCAAAGAGTCGGACATGACTGAGTGACTGAAATGAACTTAACTGAACTGAACAAATACATAAGCATTATGTTGTACACCTGAAACTAATGCTAATATTGTAATGTGAATTACATGTCAACTACAAATTTTAAAAGTAGTGTTGGAACATGTGGATTAAATCAGCTTCATCTTAACTTCTGAGTTAAATTCACCCATTCCCTTCCATTTTAGTTCACTGATTCTTAAAACATTTATGTTCACTCTTGCCATGTCCTGTTTGACCACTTACAATTTGCCTTGATTCATGGACCTAACATTCCAGGTTCTTATGCAATATTGCTCTTTACAGCAATGGACTTTACTTCCATCACCCATCACATCCACAACTGGGTGTTGTTTTTGCTTTGTCTCTGTCTCGTCATTCTTTCTGGAGTTATATCTCCACACTTCTCCAGCAGTGTATTGGGTACCTAACAACCTGGGGAGATCATCTTTCAGTGTCATACCTTTTTGCCTTTTCATACTGTTCATGGGGTTCTCAAGGCATGAATACTGAAGTGGTTTGCCATTCCTTTCTCCAGTGGACCACATTTTGTCAGAACTCTCCGCCATGACCTGTCTGTCTTGGATGGCCCTACACAGCATGGCTCATAGTTTCATTGAGCTAGGCAAGGCTGTGGTCCATATGATCAGTTTGGTTAGTTTTCTGTGACTGTAGTTTTCATTCTCTCTGCCCTCTGATGGATAGGGTTAAGAGGCTAATGGAAGCTTCCTGATGAGAGAGACTGACTGAGGGGGAAACTGGGTCTTGTTCTGATGGGCAGGGGCATATTCAGTAAATTTTTCATCCAATTTTCTGTTGATGGGTGGGGTTGTTTCCTCCCTGATGCTTGATCTGAGGCCAAACTATGGTGGAGGTAATGAAGATAATGGTGATTTCCTTCAAAAGGTCCCCTTCACTGACTGCTGCACTCGGTGCCTCTGAATATGAAGCAAGCCACCGCCAACATACACCTCTGTCAGAGGCTCCTGGACACTCATGGGCATATCTGAGTCAGTCTCCTGTGGGGTCACTGCTCCTTTCTCCTGGGTCCTGGTGCACACAGGTTTTGTTTCTGCCCTCCAAGAGTCTGTTTCCCAAGTCCTTTGTGATTTCTGTTGGTTCTATGGTAGAGTTAATGGTGACCTCCTCCAAAAGGGCTTATGCTATACCCAGGTCTGCTGCACCCAGAGCCTCTGTGGCAGGCCACTGTTGACCCACACCTCCACAGGAGACACTCAGACATAGTTCTGGCTCAGTCTCTGTAGGGAAAACCACTAGATCATTCAGGTATGACCTAAGTCAAATCCCTTATCATTATACAGTGGAAGTGACAAATAGATTCAAGGGATTAGACCTGACAGACAGAGTGCCTGAAGAACTATGGATGGAGGTTTGTGACATTCTACAGGAGGCAGTGATCAAGACAGTCCTCAAGAAAAAGAAATGCAAAAAGGCAAAATGGTTGTCTGAGGAGGCCTTACAAATAGCTGAGAAAAGAAGAGAAGCTAAAGGCAAAGGAGAAAAGGAAAGATATACCCATTTGAATGCAGGGTTCCAAAGAGTAGCAAGGAGAGATCAGAAAGCCTTTATCAGCAATCAATGCAAAAAAAAAAAAAAAATAGATGAAAACAAAGAATGGGAAAGACTAGAGATCTCTTCAAGAAAATTAGAGACACTAAGGGAACGTTTCATGCAAAGATGAGCACAATAAAGGACAGAAATGGCATGGACCTAACAGAAGCAGAAGATATTAAGAAGAGGTGGCAAGAATACACAGAAGAACTATAAGAGAAAGATCTTGATGACCCAGAAAACCACAATGGTGTGATCACTCACCTAGAGCCAGACATCCTGGAATGTGAAGTCAAGTCGGCCTTAGAAAGCATCACTACAAACAAAGCTAGTGGAGGTGATGAAATTCCAGTTGAGCTATTTCAAATTCTAAAATATGATGCTGTGAAAGTGCTGCACTCAATATGCCAGCGAATTTGGAAAACTCAGCAGTGGCCACAGGACTGGAAAAGGTCAGTTTTCATTCCAGTCCCAAAGAAAGGCAATGCCAAAGAATGTTCAAACTAGAGCACAATTGGACTCATCTCACAAGTTAGCAAAGTAATGCTCAAAATCCTCCAAGCTAGGCTTCAGCAATATGTGAACCGTGAACTTCCAGATGTTCAAGCTGTATTTAGAGAAGGCAGAGGAACCAGAGATCACATTGCCAACATCTGCTGGATCATTGAAAAAGCAAGAGAGTTCCAGAAAAATGGCTATTTTCGCTTTACTGACTATGCCAAAGCCTTGACTGTGTGGATCACAACAAACTGTGGAAAATTCTGAAAGACTTGGGAATACCAGACCACCTGATGTGCCTCTTGAGAAATCTGTAATGCAGGTCAAGAAGCAACAGTTAGAACTGGACATGGGACAACAGACAGATTCCAAATTGGGAAAGGAGTACACCAAGGCTGTATATTGTCACCCTGCTTATTTAACTTATTGCAGAGTACATCATCATGTGAAATGCCAGGCTGGATGAAGCACAAGCTGGAATCAAGATTGCCAGGAAAAATATCAGTAACCTCAGATACACAGATGACACCACCCTTATTGCAGAAAGCAAAGAAGAACTAAAGAGCCTTTTGATGGAAGTGAAAGAAGAGAGTGATAAAACTCTCTTAAAACTCAACATTTGAGTTTGAGTTTGGCTTAAAACTCAACATTCAGAAAACTAAGATCATGGCATCCAGTCCCATCACTTCATGGCAAATAGATGATAGACTTTATTTGGGGGGCCTCTAAAATCACTGCAGATAGTGGTTTCAGTCATGAAATTGAAAGAAACTTGCTCCTTGGAAGAAAATCTGTGACCAACTAGACAGCATATTAAAAAGCAGAGACATTACTTTACCAAAAAAGGTTCATCTACTCAAAGCTATGGTTTTCCCATTAGTCCAGTATGAATGTGAGAGATGGACTATAAAGAAAGCTGAGCACCAAAGAATTGATGCTTTTGAACTGTTGCATTTGAGAAGACTCTTGAGAGTCCCTTAAACTGCAAGGAGATAAATCCAGTCAATTCTAAAGGAAATCAGTCCTGAATACTCACTGGAAGGACTGATGCTGAAGCAGAAACTCCAATACTTTGGCCACCTTTTGGGAAGAACGGACTCATTGGAAAAGACACTGATGCTGGGAAAGATTGAAGGCAAGAGGAGAAGGGGATGGCAGTGGATGAGATGGTTGGATGGCATCACCAATGCGATGGACATGATTTTAAGTAGGCTCCTGGAGTTGGTGTTGGACAGGGGAGCTTGGCATGCTGCAGTCCATGGGATTGCAAGGAGTTGGTCACAGCTGAGCGACTGAACTGAGCTGGTCTTAACTTCATTTTTTGTGGACCAATGTTAAATTCATTAGTTAATTATGAAAATATAAAGTATCATTATTAACATTCTACAGGTTTAAGACAGACACAGAAACAGACAGTAATTCACCTGCACATGAGATGTAGGCTTCCTCCTTAGGAGAGCATGAACTGCAATTCCAAGGGTCAGAAGGACACTGCCAGAGAGAGGTATCAGTGTTCCGACACCGGATTCCATCTACCCACCGGGGTCTAGAACCTTCTCTAAGAGCAACAGAAGAGTTGAGACTTCCACTGTCCCCACAGCCAAGCTGACTGCAGATGATGGACACAGTGATGTCTTTCATGGAGCTTCGGCAGACACTGCCCCAGGTCCCGTTGTAGAAAACTTCCAGCCACCCAGCACACTGCTTATCCTCACTCACAATTCTGAGGGCCAGGAACTCTAAGATTGAAAGGGAGAAATCAGGACTGGTGAGAACTTCACTCAGTGCTCTGGGTTTTCCTCTCTCCTAGAAATAGTGCCCATTCATCCCTCAACCAGCTGAAGAGATACCCATTAGGTAATATGAGTGAAAGTTGTCTCCCTTTTACCTGACTTTGTCCATTTGTGTCTATCTTTTTAAACGTTTCTACCACCATGATGTAGTGAATATGAGCAGAGAGGAAGAGCAACCTGGGCACCTTCAGGGAGGAGAGCTGAATTCTTTTTCCTGACCAAACCTCTAAGAGAATGTGAAAGGGATGTGATATGGATATTGGGGCAGTGGCAGGATAATGAACACACAGAAGTCTCATCCAAGTCCCTGGAACCATGAATATGTTACCTAGCCTGGCAAAAGGGATTTCACAGATATGATTAAGGTAAGAATCATGGGATGGTGAAATTAGGTTGAACTATTGTGGATTAACTATGTGAACTCAGTCTAATCACATTCTTATTTGGTTGGCCAGAAAGTTTCTTTGGGTTTTAAGTCAAAATAAAAGACATTTTTCATGTTCACTCAGAACTTTATTGAACAGCATATTCATCATTTTGTTCTACTACCTTGTGCCATTTTCAGGCAACTTCATAATTCCCTCTTCCCAAAACTTTTATCTTTCTAAGCAAAGAACTAATCCAAGTGCATTTTATAGTCTTACAGTGAATTTAAATTTTTTCCATTAAGAGAATTTTTAAAAAATCTAAATAAATGGAAATCCAAAACTGCAATGTCTGGTAAACACAGCTGATGAATCAGAACTAGCCAAACTGTGGCAGTTTTTGCCTAGCTTGCAAAGAAATATGTGGTATTGCATTATCCTGATGGAAGATTATGCATTTTCTTTGGATTAATTCTGAATGCTTTTCATCAAGTGCTATTTTCAGTTGGTCTAATGGGGAACAGTACTTGTTGGAATTATCATTCAATTTTCTGGAAGGTACTCCCTTAAGAGAGGACTCCCTTCCAATACCACCACATATACAACATCACCTTCTTTGGAAGAAGACTGGCCTTTGGTGTGGTTGGTGGTGGTTCATTTCACATGCCGCACAATCTCTTCCATTCCACATTATTGTGAAATATCCACTTTTCATCACCCATCACAATTTGTTTCAAAAGCAAAATGTTTTCTTTATGTTTAAGTAGAGAATCTCATGTAGAAATACTACCGTGAAGGTTTTTTTCACTTATGTGAAACTCAAACATCAAAGCAATTAATTTAACCGAACTGGTACAAATGACTTTCAATGCTTGCTTTGGATATTTTGAGTATGTTGCCTATCTCCTGCATTGTATAACATTGTCTTCAAATAATATCTCAGTTTGACTGTGATCAACTTCATCTTGTCTACCCTACTCTGCAGTACTGTCCAGTGAGAAATCTCCAACACAAAACTTCATAAACCACTTTTGATGAGTTTTTTCACTCACCGTACTTCCATACACTCCACAAATTTGTTTTGCATTTCGGTTGTGTTTCTAACTTTTCTTGAAATAATAAAGAATGATAGGAAGAAAATGTTGCTTTTTTATTCCATTTTCAATGTTAAAGTGGCTACATAAAAATTCACTAATTTTGATCGTTCAAAAAATATATATGTGTGCTGATATGATAGCTGCCAAAATACAATCTAACATAATTGTTTCAAATGAAGTGAAAGACAGCTAAGTATTACTAGACCATCTTACAGAAAAAATGAAGGAAACTTTTGGCCAAACCAATAGAAGCACTCTTTCTTGGCTCTGACTAGAGAGAGATGTGACTCTGGATAATGATTAAAGATGTGCAGCATTGCTGGTTTGATGATGGATGAAGGGGGTCTATGAGCCAAGGAATTAAGGTGGTTTGAAAAGAAACTTGATATAAGAAATGGGATTCTTCACCAAAGCCTCCGAAGTGATGTGTCCCTGCTGAAACCTTGATTCCAACCCAGGGAGATACTGCTGAACATCGAACCTAGAGAACTTTAAGGAAATAAATAGATGTTGTTTTAAACCACTATGTGGCAATTTGTTACAGAAGCAAACAGGAACTAGTACCATGGACTTAAGATTTTCGTCCCATATGTAAGGCAAGGTAAGCCCAACTTTCAACTGGAGTTGTAAGAACTGGCTCTGTCAGGAAACACTGCTGAGAAGAAAGGACTAGAACATCAGCTGCTGCAGGAGGAAATGAAAGCACCTCGTCTTCACATCTGCTGGAAAGACAGGCTCCATGGGAGGAAGCTTCCTTCTGTAGTCCTTCCAGCACCTTTTCCTCAGGGTTCAGACCACCCCTTCTCCAGGGCTATCACCCCTCCCCTAGACTGTGGACAGTGTGCAGCACAGACCTGAGCAGATGACCCCCGCATCCTGCTTGTGTCTGCAGTTGTGCCGCCCCCAACCCTGGGAAGGGCACCTCCACACATGAGACTCATTTCCTGTACAGTTCAGGTCGCCCAGCCAGATGGGTCCTGATCCTGCCCCAAAGTGAGCAGACCCTGTGGCATTGAGGGCTTCTCCACAGCCCAGCTGCCTGCACACCACGCGGGCATCGTCTAGGTCCCAGCCATCATCACAGATGGTGCCCCAGGAGCCCTGGTCAAGGATCTCCACTCTCCCGGCGCAGGGACCGCCTCCTTCCACCAGGCGGAGCTGTCTGCTGTCTGAGAAGAGAGAAAAGGAACAATTGGGCGTTGACCTGGGGGATGAGAATGGTCTTCTGTCTTGTGGGACCCTTACCTGAGCAGTAGGGGGCGCTCTCATCTGAGGCTGCAGAGCCTGCTGGTTCCGAGCGGGAGTCGTTGCACTGGGGCAGCACCTGGGTCTGGTTTCCTGCAGAAACAGCAATGATCAGAGGGTTTGTGGGTTGAAGAACAATAAATTGAATTAAGTTAAATAATGACGTAGTGATGAAGTCTAAGATAAACAATGTTAACATAACAGTAAGGTTATCATAATCTTAGGATTCACCTTCTCTAGGGAGAGTTCTGTGGAGAAGACAATGGCAACCCACTCCAGTACTCTTGCCTGGAGAACCCCAGGGATGGGGGAGCCTTGTGGGCTGCCATCCATGGGGTCACACAGAGTCGGACACGACTGAAGCAACTTAGCAGCAGCAACAGCGGGGAGAGTTCTTCTGACAGTGCCACAATTGTTTTCAGTTAACCATTGCACTAAGAGTGAGTTAAGTAAGCTGTTTTGTTTCTAAATCTATGCGTAAATGGGAAAAGCAGAATAAAATCTTTTCCAAAGGGATTCTACCACTTTTTAATCTACAATGTCTGTTATTAAAAACAATACACTTATCTTTGACAAAGGAGGCAAGAATATACAATGGATTAAAGACAATCTCTTTAACAAGTGGTGCTGGGAAATCTGGTCAACCACTTGTAAAAGAATGAAACTAGAACACTTTCTAACACCATACACAAAAATAAACTCAAAATGGATTAAAGATCTAAACTTAAGACCAGAAACTATAAAACTCCTAGAGGAGAACATAGGCAAAACACTCTCTGACATACATCACAGCAGGATCCTCTATGACCCACCTCCAAGAATATTGGAAATAAAAGCAAAAATAAACAAATGGGACCTAATTAAACTTAAAAGCTTCTGCACATCAAAGGAAACTATTAGCAAGGTGAAAAGACAGCCTTCAGAATGGGAGAAAATAATAGCAAATGAAGCAACTGACAAACAACTAATCTCAAAAATATACAAGCAACTCCTACAGCTCAACTCCAGAAAAATAAATGGCCCAATCAAAAAATGGGCCAAAGAACTAAACAGACATTTCTCCAAAGAAGACATACAGATGGCTAACAAACACATGAAAAGATGCTCAACATCACTCATTATCAGAGAAATGCAAATCAAAACCACAATGAGGTACCATTTCACACCAGTCAGAATGGCTGCGATCCAAAAGTCTACAAATAATAAATGCTGGAGAGGGTGTGGAGAAAAGGGAACCCTCCTACACTGTTGGTGGGAATGCAAACTAGTACAGCCACTATGGAGAACAGTGTGGAGATTCCTTAAAAACCTGGAAATAGAACTGCCTTATGATCCAGCAATCCCACTGTTGGGCATACACACTGAGGAAACCAGAAGGGAAAGAGACATGTGTACCCCAATGTTCATCACAGCACTGTTTATAATAGCCAGGACATGGAAGCAACCTAGATGTCCATCAGCAGATGACTGGATAAGAAAGCTGTGGTACATATACACAATGGAGTATTACTCAGCCATTAAAAAGAAAACATTTGAATCAGTTCTAATGAGGTGGATGAAACTGGAGCCTAATATACAGAGTGAAGTAAGCCAGAAGGAAAAACACCAATACAGTATACTAACGCATATATATGGAATTTAGAAAGATGGTAACAATAACCCTGTGTACGAGACAGCAAAAGAGACACTGATGTATAGAACAGTCTTATGGACTCTATGGGAGAGGGAGAGGGTGGGAAGATTTGGGAGAATGGCATTGAAACATGTAAAATATCATGTATGAAACCAGATGCCAGTCCAGGTTCGATGCACGATACTGGATGCTTGGGGCTGGTGCACTGGGACGACCCAGAGGGATGGTATGGGGAGGGAGGAGGGCGGAGGGTTCAGGATGGGGAACACATGTATACCTGTGGCGGATTCATTTTGATATTTGGCAAAACTAATACAATTACATAAAGTTTAAAAATAAAATAAAATTTTTAAAAAATTTCAAAAAATAAAAACAATACACATAGAGATCTCATGGAAAACCAGGAAGAAAAAGACATTGGAAAGAATTTCCCAAGTTATTCAGTTGCTAGAGTTATCTGATGGAGAATTTAACTCAGCACTATTGAAGGCCTCATGGAATTAATTGACAAAAGAAATTGACAAAATAACAACAGATAAAAATTATAGAGCTGAAAAACTTAACAGCCGATATTAAGTAAAGGATGAGCGTTTCAGCACATTAGCTCGGCATAAGGTAGAAACAGTAAATAGAAGATCAGAGGACAAATGGTCTTCTATTCAGAGATGCAGGTCACGTAATAAGTGTCCTGGTTGCTATAGTTGTTGTTTAGTCAAACAATCATGTCTGATTTTTTTGGCGATCATATGGACTGTAGCCCACCAGGTTCCTCTGTTCATGGGATTTCTCAGGCAATAATATTGGAGTGGGTTTCCATTTTTTTCTCCAGGGGATTGTCAAGTCCCCCAGGTGGAACTCAGGTTTCCTGACTTGGCAGGTGGGTTCTTTACCACTGAGCCACCAGGGAAGTGTGTCCTGGTTATATTGCTGTATAATAAATTTGCCCATAAAGCTTAGCCACTTAAGCAAAAAAATATATACCTCATTTTGCTTAAGACTTCCTGGGTAAATAATTTCCGAAAGATCCTACTTGGCAGTTCTGTCTTAGAGTCTTTCAGTGGTTGCACTTAGATATCATCTGGGGCTGAAGCAGTCTGATGACTTGACTGAAGTGTGGTTACATAAGGAAATCCCTTGAAGCATTTTAGAGGTAAAGAGACATCATGTCTGCAATCTAATTCAGAAGGATTTTACATATTCATAGAGAAACGTGGTGGGAGAGGGACAAAGAAGGAAAGACCGAAACAGAGATAGAGAGAAATGTCAACTGGGGGGAGAGATTAAAGCAGAATACTAACATTGGGAAATCGAGCTAAAGGTATTCTGGATTTTTATATTATTCTTACAGCTTTTAGTCTCAAATTACATCAAAATTAAAAAAAGGAAAGGTAAAAACAAGTCAGAGATAAATAATTCCTAGGACACTTCCACTAAAAGAAATGCTTATGACATCAAAAACATAAATGTCTAGGAGAAAAATCTAGCAGAAGATGAGCAAAACCTCTGAGAGAAATTGGAGACCTAACTGAATGGAGGGATAAACATATATAATGTCAATAAATCGGAAAACTCAACATTGTCAGTCAATCACCTCCAATTTCTGTGAAGATTAACTCTTCTCGAACAAAATATGTTTATGCTCTCTCTTTTTTTTTTTTTTTTTGGTGAAAAATGACAAGCTGGGGGATTTCTCTCCTGGTCCAATGGTTGAGAATCAGCCATGCAATGCAGAGGACTCAGGTTCGATCCCTGATGTGAGAACTAAGATCCCACATGCCACAGAGCATCTGAGCTGGAACCTCACAACTAGGCACTCCATGTGTCATAACAGAAGATCCCACAAGACATAATGAAGATCCATATGCTGCAACTAACACCCAACACAGTAAATATGTAATATTTTTAAGAAAATGAAAAGCTGATTCCAAAATTGAAATAAAATACAAAAGAACAAGAATGACCAACACACTTGACCAAAAAAAACAACAAAGGTAGAAGAGTTAATAATATAAACTCTTTACATTAAAATTATCCAGACTTCAGTTCAGTTCAGTCACTCAGTCGTGTCCAACTCTTTGCAACCCCATGAATTGCAGCACGCTTGGCCTCCCTGTCCATCACCAACTCCCGGAGTTCACTCAAACTCATGTCCATTGAGTCAGTGATGCCATCCAGCCATCTCATCCTCTGTCGCCCCCTTCTCCTCCTACCCCCAATCCCTCCCAGCATCAGAGTCTTTTCCAATGAGTCAACTCTTCGCATGAGGTGGCCAAAATACTGGAGTTTCAGCTTTAGCATCATTCCTTCCAAAGAACACCCAGGACGGACATTATAATAATTAAGAAAATGCAGTATTGGTGCAAGGATAGACAATGAAACAATGGAATAAAATAGAGAGTCTTAAAAAACACTCAGACATATGCTTTTCTTCTTATGACAAAGGTGGCACTGCAGTGGGGAAAAGAGTCTTTTCAGAAAAAGATTCTGAGTCAATTGGATGTCATATGAAACTTGATCTTATCTTACACAGATATCAATTGCAAAAGGGATGCACAATTCTATGCAAGAGAAAAATTATTAAACTTCTATGAGATACTCTTTGAGAATGCTTTTATGGTCTTGGAGTAGACAAAGTTCTTTTTAAAGGATATAAGAAGTGTTAAAAGTAAAGAAAGAAGTTGGTAAGTTATAATTTCTTAAGATTAAGAACTTGGCTCACCAAAAGACACCATACCATTAAAAAAATGAAAATGAAAGACCAAAGGTTAAACACACTAGATAAATAACATCTTTGTACCCAGAGTCATTGTCATGGTAAGTTGTAGCATCATATTTGCATTAGTCAAGAATAGGAAACAACTCAAATCTCTACTATCTATTGTGGAATGGATCAACTCATGGTCATGTGATCATTCAAAGATCTACTCTACAGAAATAAAAATGAATAAAATGCTTCTTTAAGCAGCATCATGAGTGAATCTCAAATATAATGGTGACTCAAAGTTATACACAAAAGAAAATATACTGCATAATTTTATATACAGTTCAAACGATAAAACACTCTATGGTAGAAGAAGTTAGGTGAGCAGTCTTAACTGGAGAAGAGGGAGACACAGTTATGGGGAGACAACAGTGACTGTGGTGCTGGGAATGTTCTCTTTGCTGATCTGAGCACATGACTGAAGTCTACACTTAATGCTTATACATTGTTTTCAATGATTATATTTAAATGATACAAATAATATTGTTGCTTAAAAATACATATTTCCCTTTCTACTTCTTGTCCTGACTTGGAAAATGAATGAACAATGAGAGAACCACATTTCACCATGAAATATCTGACTTTTGATGCCAGTTTCCTGTCACTCTGCTCTACAGGACATTTCACTCCAGGAGCATCCTGAGTACCAGTAGCCCTTCACCCTCTCTTACCTGAGCAGATCACAGAGGCCGTGTTGCCATAAGAACAGTCAAAACCACCCAGGGCAGTCACAGGGCAACTCCACAGGAAGGACTCAGCCCCTGAGCAGTGAAATCGGGCTGTTGAGATCTGATCACCTCCTTCCACAAAGTGTGGTCCTCTGGGGGTGGAGATGGCGACTCCACAGCCGAGCTGACGACAGACAACATTGGCATTGGCCAGACTCCAGTGGGAGGCACAGAGTGCTCTCCATCGTCCAGAAATATTCATCTCCACTTGCCCCTCACACTGAGAGGAGCCATTTTTCATGAGTCGGACTTCTGTGTACATTGGTAGAAGAAGACAGGGTTTCAACAAAGTCTGATTTTCTCACCTGAACAAGGTAAGCAGAGAGGTTATAAACCTGATCTACATCTCACCTGAACAGACAACCTGGGCAACTCCACTGTGGTGACAAGTGCCTCCTGGACAGGGCACTCTCGGGCAGGACCAGAGCTCAGGCTCCTCCCCTTTACACCTGAACTCTTCAGCCCAGACCTGGCCACCTGACTCTCCGAAGGGCACGTGTCCCAGGACAGACACAACCTTGCCACATCCCAGCTCTGCACAGATGACCTGGGCAGTGGGGAATGTAAAGTTTCTATCAGACACTGGGGTCCAGTCTTCTCCAGAATGAACTTCTACTCGCCCTGAGCAGGGTCCATCTCCTTCAGCTAGACGCATAAATCCTAAGAGAAACAAACAATGAAACCCAGTGAGTGTTCTTGATCCTGACTTGACAAATGGAAACAACACATCACAGGCAACGATGTGAATGCTTTTCTTTTCCAGGAGTGGACATGGAGAGAGAATTTGATAGTTGGTGTCAGAATTGCCTTTTCATGAGCAAGAATCTGAAGAGAAATTCAGAAGAATTTGCAGGATCAGTTTGGGATGACTGTATCCCAACAATGGATACTCTGAGATTGTTTAGAAATATGAATTCCTTATCTACAGGCCTGGAAACTACAGAGCCCAAGACATATCATCAGAAATGACTGAATACCAGGAACATATAATTTATCATTGATTGGAGAAGTGAATTTCACCTTTAGGAGCCCAGGACTACAGAGCTCAAGGAAATTGCATAATGTTTTGGTGCTCAAACATGAATGCAGAGATATGAAAAACAGAACCACCCCAGAGAGACATGGACTATATCAGTATACAGATCTGTCATCCAGACAAAGTTAGAAAACTTTCCTGAGACTTGTGAGGCTATTATTTTGAATAGATTTCTCTCCCA
Source organism: Bos javanicus (assembly GCF_032452875.1). Taxonomy (NCBI): domain Eukaryota; kingdom Metazoa; phylum Chordata; class Mammalia; order Artiodactyla; family Bovidae; genus Bos; species Bos javanicus. The sequence continues at coordinate 102,605,898 of NC_083872.1, read as the reverse complement.
GGAGCTAGTCTTCAAGTGACTTAGGTAAGGAAAATCATGAAGGAAGATCCATGAGTGCATGCCACTCTGTAGAGAGGTTGTCTGAGAGAAGAAATATAGACATTGTAAATAATCAACTTTTATGGTTTTTGTATTATATTTTTCTGATAATTTTTAATGGCAAAAATTCCAGGAATTTCTCAGGTGACTTCAATGGGAAAGAACATGAGTTGAGAAAGCTCTGAGAGTCATAGAAGAGGTGGTGTGGTCCTAACCATCTCTTTTGAAACCCCAGGATTTGTCAATGAACTTGGGAGAGAGTTCTGATTGGAAGTTTCAGGACTGTGAGTTTGCCAAACAGTTCCTGTTACAGATTTTTCTTCTGAGACAGGAATCATAGAAAATGATAAGGGGTGATATTTAACTGATTTTAATTCTGTTATTGTGCTTATTCTGTATTTATATTTGACATCAAGATTACAGAAAAGGAGATTCCCCTTCTCTCACTGTCTCACAGAAACAGGGTACCCCCAGCAACAAAACTGATCCTAAGAAAATAGAGATCTGTGAACTGCTTGATACAAAATTCAAATTCATTGTTTTGAAGCTCAATGGCCTACAAGAGAATGAAGAGAGACAAATAAACACAAGTATACATGAACAATTATAGACAAAACTATAAAAATGAGAAAATGAGGAGCTTCATAAAGAACTAGAAAACAATTAAAAAAAAAAAAAAAAGAACCAAACAGAAATTCTGGAGCTTAAGGATTCAATAATTGAATTAAAAATCCAAAGGAAAGCATCAAGCAAACTCTATCATGGAAATCAAAGAATCAGTAAACTTGAAGACATTCCATTTGAAATTATCAAGTTAGAAAAACAAAACGAAAATACAGTGAACAGAATACATACTGCATATAGGATACCACAAGCAATATATATATATACACATATACACATCAGTTCAGTTCAGTCGCTCAGTCGTGTCCGACTCTTTGCGACCCAAAGAATCATAGCATGCCAGGCCTCCCTGTCCATCACCAACTCCTAGAGTTCACTCAGACTCACATGCATCGAATCAATGATGCCATCCAGCCATCTCATCCTTTGTCGTCCCCTTCTCCTCCTGCCCCCAATCCCTCCCAGCATCAGAGTCTTTTCCAATGAGTCAACCCTTCACATGAGGTGGCCAAAGTACTGGAGTTTCAGCTTTAGCATCATTCCTTCCAAAGAAATCCCAGAGCTGATCTCCTTCAGAATGGACTGGCTGGATCTCCTTGCAGTCCAAGGGACTCTCAGGAGTCTTCTCCAACACCACAGTTCAAAAGCATCAATTCTTCAGTGCTCAGCTTTCTTCACAGTCCAACTCTAACATCCATACATGACCACTGGAAACATTATAGCCTTGACTAGACCGACATTTGTTGGCAAAGTAATGTCTCTGCTTTTCAATATGCTATCTAGGTTGGTCCTAACATGGCACCCCACTCCAGTACTCTTGCCTGGAAAATCCCATGGATGCAGGAGCCTGGTAGGCTGCAGTCCATGTGGTCACTAAGAGTCGGATACAACTGAGCGACTTCACTTTCACTTTTCACTTTCATGCATTGGAGAAGGAAATGGTAACCTACTCCAGTGTTCTTGCCTGGAGAATCCCAGGGATGAGGGAGCCTGGTGGGCTGCCATCTATGGGGTTGCACAGAGTCGGGCATGACTGAAGCAACTTAGCAGCAGCAGCAACTTTTCATAGGCCAATGTAAAAGCATATTTAAGGTAGTGTGGTGAAATTTTCTAAACTAGAATTCAGTCACCAGTGAAAATATTTTTAAAAATTATTAATAGTTAAAATGTTTTAATATTAAAAAGATGATAGAATTTGAGACCACCAGACCATCACTACACAAAAAAATGTTACAGTAAGCCATTCAAACTAAAGGAAAATGCCCAAAGCTATGAAGACTGCTCTAAATGATAATTCTATGGGTAAATACAAAAACTATTGCACGTTTTTTAAATAATAGAATATTTAAGGCAAAAATAGCCACAACATTTTATAAGATTTATTAATTTGTTTCATTATTTGTTAAGTGACAAGCTATTATTTTAAGGGCTTCCTTGATTGTTCAGTTGGTAAAGAATATACCTGCAATGCAGAAGACCCTGATTCGATTCCTGAGTTGGGAAGATCTGATGGAGAAAGGATAGGCTACCCACTTCAGTATTCTTAGGCTTCCCTTCTTAGAATTGTAAAGAATCCACCTGCTACGCAGGAGACCTGGTTTGTTTGTTGTTGTTGTTTTTTTTAATCTATAAATTGCTTTGGGTAGTATACTCATTTTCACTATATTGATTCTTCCAATCCATGAACATGGTATATTTCTCCATCTATTAGTGTCCTCTTTGATTTCTTTCACCAGTGTTTTATAGTTTTCTATATATAGGTCTTTAGTTCCTTTAGGTAGATATATTCCTAAGTATTTTATTCTTTTCGTTGCAATGGTGAATGGAATTGTTTCCTTAATTTTTCTTTCTGTTTTCTCATTATTAGTGTATAGGAATGCAAGGGATTTCTGTGTGTTGATTTTATATCCTGCAACTTTACTATAATCATTGATTAGTTCTAGTAATTTTCTGGTGGAGTCTTTAGGGTTTTCTATGTAGAGGATCATGTCATCTGCAAATAGTGAGAGTTTTACTTCTTCTTTTCCAATTTGGATTCCTTTTATTTCTTTTTCTGCTCTGATTGCTGTGGCCAAAACTTCCAAAACTATGTTGAATAGTAATGGTGAAAGTGGGCACCCTTGTCTTGTTCCTGACTTTAGAGGAAATGCTTTCAATTTTTCACCATTGAGGATAATGTTTGCTGTGGGTTTGTCATATATAGCTTTTATTATGTTGAGGTATGTTCCTTCTATTCCTGCTTTATGGAGAGTTTTTATCATAAATGGGTGTTGAATTTTGTCAAAGGCTTTCTCTGCATCTATTGAGATAATCATATGGTTTTTGTTTTTCAATTTGTTGATGTGGTGTATTACATTGATTGATTTGCGGATATTGAAGAATCCTTGCATCCCTGGGATAAAGCCCACTTGGTCATGGTGTATGATCTTTTTAATGTGTTGTTGGATTCTGATTGCTAGAATTCTGTTAAGGATTTTTGCATCTATGTTCATCAGTGATATTGGCCTGTAGTTTTCTTTTTTTGTGGGATCTTTGTCAGGTTTTGGTATTAGGGTGATGGTGGCCTCATAGAATGAGTTTGGAAGTTTACCTTCCTTTGCAATTTTCTGGAAGAGTTTGAGCAGGATAGGTGTTAGCTCTTCTCTAAATTTTTGGTAGAATTCAGCTGTGAAGCCGTCTGGACCTGGGCTTTTGTTTGCTGGAAGATTTTTGATTACAGTTTCAATTTCCATGCTTGTGATGGGTCTGTTAAGGTTTTCTATTTCTTCCTGGTCGAGTTTTGGAAAGTTGTACTTTTCTAAGAATTTGTCCATTTCTTCCTTGTTGTCCATTTTATTGGCATATAATTGTTGATAATAGTCTCTTATGATCCTTTGTATTTCTGTGTTGTCTGTTGTGATCTCTCCATTTTCGTTTCTAATTTTATTGATTTGATTTTTCTCCCTTTGTTTCTTGATGAGTCTGGCTAATGGTTTATCAATTTTATTTATCCTTTCAAAGAACCAGCTTTTGGCTTTGTTGATTTTTGCTATGGTCTCTTTTGTTTCTTTTGCATTTTTTTCTGCTCTAATTTTTAAGATTTCTTTCCTTCTACTAACCCTGGGGTTCTTCATTTCTTCCTTTTCTAGTTGCTTTAGGTGTAGAGTTAGGTTATTTATTTGACTTTTTTCTTGTTTCTTGAGGTGTGCCTGTATTGGAGACCTGGTTTTGATCACTGGGTTGGGAAGATCCCCTGGAGAAGGGAAAGGCTAACGCACTCCAGTATTCTGGCCTGGAGAATTCTATGGACTATATAGTCCGTGGGTTCACAAAAAGTTGGACATGACTGAGTGATTTTCAGTTTTCACTTATCATGTTAAGGTAAAATGTGCAAGATGGATCAGTATAAGGACTTGAGCTCACCTCCTCTTACAAAAGCACCAAAATCATAACTAACTGATAAACAGCAGTTTAAAAAGCGTGTAACCTATCAAAAAAGATACTCTACATCCAAAGACAAAGAAGCCACAATAAGATGGTAAGAGGGGTGAATTTACAATATAATGGAATCTCATACCCACCAGGTGAGTGGTCCACAAACTGGAAAATAATTATATGACAGATTCCCCACAGAATGTTTCTGAAACTCAGGTCAAGCTCCCCACCCTGGCGGTCTGGCATAAGGAAGAGCAGCCCTGAGAGCACTTGATTTTGAAGGACAGGGGGCTTGATCATAGGAACTCCACAGGAACAAGGGAAGGGAAGGGAAGGGAAGGGAAGTGAAAGTCACTCAGTCATGTCCAACTCTTTGTGACCCCATGAACTGTAGCCTGCCAGGCTCCTCTGTCCATGGAACTCTTCAGGCCAGAATACTGGAGTGGATAGCCTTTCTCTCCTCCAAGGGATCTTCTCAACCCAGGGATTGAACCCAGGTCTCACGCACTGCAGGCAGATTCTTTACTGTCTGAGCCACCAGGTAAGCCCAAGAATACTGGAGTGGGTAACCTATCCCTTCTCCAGCAGATCTTCCCAACCCAGGAATGGAACCAGGATCTCCTGCATGGTAGGCAGATTCTTTACCAGCTGAGCTTCCATGGAAGCCCACTGGGGCCCAGGGAAAAAGTCATGACTTCACAGAAGTGAAGACCAGACCTACCTGCTTGTCTTATAGGGTCTTCTGGGGAGGTGGGGCAGCTGTGGCTCACTGCAGAGACAAGGACATTGGTGGCAGAGGTACCAGGGTGTATTCATTGGTGTGAGATCCCCTGGATGCTGCCATTTTATAACAAAGATCTGGCCCCACCCAACAGCCTGCAGGCTCCAGTGCTGGGATGTCTCAGGTCAAACAACCGAAAGGGCAGGAACACAGCCCTGCCCATTAGCAGATAGGCAGTCTAAACTCCTCCTGTGGTGGTGGTTTAGTCACTAAGTCACGTCCAACTCTTGTGGCCCCATGGACTGTAGCCCACCAGGCTCCTCTGTCAATGGGATTTTCCAGGCAAGAATACTGGAGTCAATTGCCATTTCCTTCTCCAGAGGATCTTCCCGACCCAGGGATCAAGGGGTAAAGCATTGCAGGCAGATGCTTTACCGACTGAGCTATGACGGAAGCCCGTAGCTCTTCCTGAGGTTATTGATATTTCTCTCAGCAATCTTGATTCCAGCTTGTTCTGGAATCAGTAACCTCAGATATGCACATGATACCACCCTTATGGCAGAAAGCAAAGAAGAACTAAAGAACTTCTTGATAAAAGTGAAAGAGGAGAGTGAAAAAGTTGGCTTAAAACTCAACATTCTGAAAACTAAGATCATGGCATCTGGTCCCATCACTTCATGACAAATAGATGGGGAAACAGTGGAAACAGTGACAGACTTTATTTTGGGGGGCTCTAAAATCTTTATTTTGGGGGGGCTTCAAATGATAAAGTAAAAGAAAGTAAAAGACGCTTACTTCTTGGAAGAAAAGTTGTGACCAACCTAGACAGCATATTAAAAAGCAGAGACATTCCTTTGCCAACAAAGGTCCATCTAGTCAAGGCTATGGTTTTTACAGTAGTCATGTATGGATGTGAGAGTTGGACTATAAAGAAATCTGAGCACAAAAGAATTGATGCTTTTGAGCTGTGGTGTTGGAGAAGACTCCTCAGAGTCCCTTGGACTGCAAGGAGATAAAACCAGTCCATCCTAAAGGAAATAAGTCCTGAGATTCATTGGAAGGACTAATGTTGAAGCTGATACTCCAATACTTTGGCCACCTCATGTGAAGAGCTGACTCATTTGAAAAGACCCTGATGCTGGAAAAGATTGAAGGCAGGAGGAGAAGGGGACAACAGAGGATGAGATGGTTGAATGGCATCACTGACTCAATGGACATGAGTTTGAGTAAATTCCAGGAGTTGGTGATGGACAGGGAGGCCTGTTGTGCTGCAGTCCATGAGGTCACAAAGAGTCTGACATGAATGAGTGACTGAACTGAACTGAAACTCTTCCTGACCTCACAGCTGCCTCTATGAACACCTTTTAACATGACCCTGCCCACAGAAGATCAAGAACTAGCTCCACTCACTAGTCATCAGACACCAGTCACTCCCACCAGGAAGTCTGCACAAGCCTCTAGATGAGTCTCACCCACCAGGGGACAGACACCAAAAGGAAGAAGAAGGACAATCCTCCAGCCTGTGGAAGAGTGACCATAAACACAGAAAGTTACAGAAAATGAGATAGCAGAAGAAAATATTCCAGACAAAGATACAAAATAAAATCCCAGAAGAACAACTAAGTGAAGTTGAAATAGGCAATCTGCCTGAAAAAGAATGCAGAGTAATGATAGTAAAGATGATCCAAGATTTTGGGAAAAGAATGGAGGCATGGAATGAGATGATACAAGAAATATTTAACAGCACTAGAAGATACACAGAACAAAGTTGAAGAATGCAGTAAAAGAAATGAAAAATATACTAGTAGGAATCAAAAGCAGAATAAATGAGGCAGAAAAACAGATAAGTGAACTAGAAGACAGAATGGTGAATATCACTGTTGTAGGGCAGAAAAAAAAATGTAAAAATGTGAGGACAATCATTGGGACAACATTAAGAAACCTCTGGGACAATATTAAATGCACAAACATGCACATTTTAGGGGCTCCTGAAGGAGAAGAGGCCTGAGAAAATATTTAAAGAGATAATAGCTGAAAGTTTTCCTAATATGGGAAGGGAAATAGCCACTGAAGTCCAGTAGAAACCCAAGAAGGCACATGTCAAGACACACATTAATCAAACTGACAAAAGCTAAAGACAAACTATTAAAAGCAACAAATAGCTTACAAGGAATCCTCATATGTTTATTAGCTGATTTTCAGCAGAAACTTTGCAGGCCAAAAGAGAGTGGCATGATATATTTAAACTGATAAAAGGGGGAACCTGCCATCAAAAATCCTCTACCCAGCAAGGCTCTTGTTCAGTTTCTATGAAGAAATCAAAAGCTTTACAGACAAGAAAAAGCTAAAAGAATCCAACATCACTAAACCAGCTTACAAAAAATTCTAAAGGAACTTCTCTAGGAAGAAAATAAAGACAGAGAAGAAAAAAAAAAATTATGAATGAGAAAGCATACCAGTAAGGGCAAACATACAGTAAAGGTAGAAAAACATTCACACATAAATACGGTACCAAAACTAGCAATCAGGAGGAGAGTTAAAATGCAAACTATTGGAAATGCTTTGGAAATTAGAAGACCAGCAACTTACAATAGGCTGCATATCAAAACCTCATGGAAACCACAAACCAAAAATCTATAATATATATTCACACAAAAAAGAAAAGGAATCCAAACACAGTATTAAAATAGCTATCAAATCATAAGAGAAGAGAATCAAAGAGGAAGAGAGGAAAAAAAGACCTACTAAAAAAATACAAAGCAATTAACAATGTCAGTAAGAACACACATATCTATAATTACCTTAAATTTAAACTGATTCAGTACTCCAACCAAAAGACAGACTGGCTGGATGAAAACAAAAACAAGACCCATATATATGTATTGTCACTTGTCCATGGGTCTTAACACCTCATTTGGAGGGCACCACTGCTTGGATCAGCAGGTTCTATTGGCACCTCTCCCAAGTACTCACTTGCTAATACTTTGTCTCTCTAGGAGCTGTGAGTATAATAAACTCACACCTCTCCTTGCCTGCACCTTTCCTATATCCCCTCTTATAGCGGCACTTGTCTGACCATCCCGTGAAAGAATACAACAAGCTACCATGATGAACATAATTAATGTAGGTTCAACCAGGCAGTTGTACCTGTATGAAGTATTTGGCCTCACCTCCCTGCCTCCTGTGACATATCACCTAAACCTGAAGGGCCTAGTGACCAATGGATCAGATCTGGAGCCTTTACTTCCAGGGGCAAACAAGCCCTTCTGCTCCCTTCAACTCCTAATGCTCTAGGAATAACTGTGTGACTGGAATCTTCACCCAAGAATGTACTAAAGGCTGTGATCTGTATTCTTATAGTTACTTTGGGAATAAGACTGAGGCTTTTCTTGTTGGTGATCCCATCCTATATCAGACAGGACTTACCTGAGCAAACTGCTCCAGCATCATGGGCATGGGAGTAACCCTGAGGACGATAGTCTTTCAATGTAGAACTCCTACACTGCTTGAGAGCTGACTCTGTCCCTCTGCAGGAAATATAAGAAAACCAAATGGGGCCAAATGCTGGTCCAAAATAAGATCCTTGGGGAGCATCAATAGCAGCTCCACACCCCAGCCGTCTGCACACCACAGATGCCTCTTCTAAGCTCCACTTGTGATCATTCACTGTGCCCCATTTTCCTTGGTGTTTCACTTCCACTCTCCCCTCACAGCGGCGACCTCCATTCTTCAGCCTCAGACTTGCAGCTGTAAGAGACACAGACACAGGAGAGATTTTAGGATACCACACAGTAGTATACTGGCAAGTAATTAAAAAAATGAATACTCTGATCTCTGAAAAAGAAAATCCTTGTGAATAGCATTTCTTGATTTCTGTGGTATAAATATTCCTACAATGGCCAACTCAAAGCTCCCAATGTGCTATCACTGAACCTGGAGCAGGAAAGGAGGCATCAGGTATTTCTCATGAGCCTGCAGAACCAGCTCCAGGGACACCACCAAGGAGAGGCCTTCACAGACTCTGGATGCTGCCCTCCCTATAGATGTGCTCAAGGTTACAAGGGCCGAGCTTCCCCATCTCAGTTACAGCTCATGGCCCAGAATCTAGGGAGGAATCCTCCCTCTCATTCCCTGTCCATAGGGAGCATCTCACCCAGCCTAGGAACAGAGGGCTTGGTAACAGGCTCTAAAGTGTCCCAGTTATTCCTGTTGCCTGGTGTTCACGTCCTTGTGTAATCCCCACACTGGAATGTACATAGTTGCCAGGAGCCAGCATGAGGACCTCCGCCCGTGGCAAAGGTCATGAGGAAGGAGGCTCGGCATATGCAAAGGTGGTATCAAGCCTCAGAAGTCCCCCTGGAAATTTTCGAGCATCTACTCCCAAAACCAGAGTCTGCCTACTTTACTGCTTTGTGCTCTCACCTACACCTCTGACTTTAAGGGGGGCTATCCCCCATCACCTCTCTTGGAGAAAGGAGTTAGCTTAGAGCTCCAGTTAATAATAATTTCTGGGCGTGACAGGAGTGTTTTAATCTACAGACTCCTCTGAAGGTTTTCTAGCCTGCCTGACAGGTTTGTCCGGCCACATGTGATTGTTCACAGCCTCCCAACCGTGAGAGGCACGAGATGCTTTAAACCTTCTAAAAACAGATGCTTTTGAGAAGTTAGGAAATTATTAGTGTAGTATAGTGGGCTGATTAGAAATTGTATTAGTGAAGGGCTTTCATTGGTTGGGCCAACGTTTGCTGCTAAGTCTCCACATCCCCTGCCCTTATACACATTAATGAATATATAGAAGAAATAAGTATTAACCTTTGATATTAATCACATTAGACCTTAGGCTAGGCAAATTCTTTTTTAATTAAAACCCACTACACCCTCACCCTATAAGAATGTAACCTTATCTGGTGCCTTCGGAAGGTGGCGTCTGTTTTAAGAATAATCACTCCTGAAAATAAGTGTTCTGGTTGACTGACCACTGTCACAAGGAGAGGGTCATAAATTGTCAGCAGGCCTCCTGGCCAGAAGATGATGTAACACCCCTAAGACTTTTGTATACATTTGTATGAAGCACCTGATTTTGATAAAAGTCAGGACTGCTGACCCCACGTGACTTTTGTATTACATCTCTGTGTATAAAAGCAGACCCTGGAAAATGAAGAATGGGATCAGTTCCTAGAAAGACTGGTCTCCCCATGTCGTTCTTTCTCTCACCTTCTGGCTGAATTCCCATCTGGAATGTGGAGGCTCGTCAAGCCTACTAATTATGCCTGGGCTTCTAAGATCTGACCAGGGAGGCCTTAGTGACTCCTCTCCTTCGGGAGAACAGGAGGACACCTGCAGCCTACGTAGGTGATGCAAATTCCTTGTCCTGGAATTTTATTAGCTTTCCACATAAACCAAGTTATTCAGCCTCTTTTCTCCACTGAATTTTCCTACTGAGTTATCCTTATTCTATTACTCTTTATACCTCTAATTAATATTTAATTAAAGCTATTGTATCCAGTTCATCCACGCCATCCCCACTTCAAATTCCCTGGATCCACCCGGGCTGGACCCTGGCATATAGTAACATGCACGTAACAAATAGAATATGGCAAAAATGATATATCACTGAAGAGATTATGCTTCAAGATGACTCTGGTTTTTCCTTTGGTGACCTATCTTGCTCTCTCTCTCTTGCTCTGAATAAGCCAACTGCCACATGTGAACTACTTGTTGAGAGACCCTAGTGACAAGGAAAGGAGGCAGGCCCCTAGCCAGCAATCAGCAAGGGACTAAGTCTCTCAGTTCAACAGTCCACCAAGGTCTGGATGCTGCCAAAATCCAGGTGAGTATTCTTGGGCGATAACAATGCCTAGTTGAACCTTCAGATGACTGCATCCTTTTTTTTTTTTTTTTTTTTTTTTTTTTAATATAAATTTATTTATTTTAATTGGAGGTTAATTACTTTACAATATTGTATTGGTTTTGCCATACATCAACATGAATCTTCCACAGATGTACATGTGTTCCCCATCCTGAACCCCCCTCCCTCCCCACTCCCCATACCATCCCTCTGTGTCGTCTCAGTGCACCAGCCCCAAGCAACCAGTATCATGCATGGAACTTGGACTGGCAACTCGTTTCATATATGATATTATACATATTTCAATGCCATTCTCCCAAATCATCCCACCCTCTCCCTCTCCCACAGAGTCCAAAAGACTGTTCTATACATCTGTGTCTATTTTGCTGTCTTGCATACAGGGTTATTGTTACCATCTTTCTAAATTCCATATATATGTGTTAGTATACTGTATTGTTGTTTTTCTTTCTGGCTTACTTCACTCTGTATAATAGGCTCCAGTTTCATCCACCTCATTAGAACTGATTCAAATGTATTCTTTTTAATGGCTGAGTAATACTCCATTGTGTATATGTACCACAGCTTTCTTTTTTTTTTTTTTTATTCTTCCAATTTTATTTTATTTTTAAACTTTACATAATTGTATTAGTTTTGCCAAATATCAAAATGAATCCGCCACAGGTATACATGTGTTCCCCATCCCCAACCCTCCTCCCTCCTCCCTCCCCATACCATCCCTCTGGGCCGTCCCAGTGGACCAGCCCCAAGCATCCAGCATCATGCATCGAACCTGGACTGGCAACTCGTTTCCTACATGATATTTTACATGTTTCATTGCCATTCTCCCACATCTTCCCACCCTCTCCCTCTCCCACAGAGTCCATAACACTGTTCTATACATCAGTGTCTCTTTTGCTGTCTCGTACACCGGGTTATTGTTACCATCTTTCTAAATTCCATATATATGCGTTAGTATACTGTATTTATGTTTTTCCTTCTGGCTTACTTCACTCTGTATAATAGGCTCCAGTTTCATCCACCTCATTAGAACTGATTCAAATGTATTCTTTTTAATGGCAGAGTAATACTCCATTGTGTATATGTACCACAGCTTTCTTATCCATTCATCTGCTGATGGACATCTAGGTTGCTTCCACGTCTTGGCTATTATAAACAGTGCTGCGATGAACATTGGGGTACACGTGTCTCTTTCCCTTCTGGTTTCCTCAGTGTGTATGCCCAGCAGTGGGGTTGCTGGATCATAAGGCAGTTCTATTTCCAGTTTTTTAAGGAATCTCCACACTGTTCTCCATAGTGGCTGGACTAGTTTGCATTCCCACCAACAGTGTAAGAGGGTTCCCTTTTCTCCACACCCTCTCCAGCATTTATTATTTGTAGACTTTTGGATCGCAGCCATTCTGACTGGTGTGAAATGGTACCTCATAGTGGTTTTGATTTGCATTTCTCTGATAATGAGTGATGTTGAGCATCTTTTCATGTGTTTGTTAGCCATCTGTATATCTTTTTTGGAGAAATGTCTATTTAGTTCTTTGGCCCATTTTTTGATTGGGTCGTTTATTTTTCTGGAGTTGAGCTGTAGGAGTTGCTTGTATATTTTTGAGATTAGTTGTTTGTCGGTTGCTTCATTTGCTATTATTTTCTCCCATTCTGAAGGCTGTCTTTTCACCTTGCTAATAGTTTCCTTTGATGTGCAGAAGCTTTTAAGGTTAATTAGGTCCCATTTGTTTATTTTTGCTTTTATTTCCAATATTCTGGGAGGTGGGTCATAGAGGATCCTGCTGTGATGTATGTCGGAGAGTGTTTTGCCTATGTTCTCCTCTAGGAGTTTTATAGTTTCTGGTCTTACGTTTAGATCTTTAATCCATTTTGAGTTTATTTTTGTGTATGGTGTTAGAAAGTGGTCCAGTTTCATTCTTTTACAAGTGGCTGACCAGATTTCCCAGCACCACTTGTTAAAGAGATTGTCTTTAATCCATTGTATATTCTTGCCTCCTTTGTCGAAGATAAGGTGTCCATATGTGCGTGGATTTATCTCTGGGCTTTCTATTTTATTCCATTGATCAATATTTCTGTCTTTGTGCCAGTACCATACTGTCTTGATAACTGTGGCTTTGTAGTAGAGCCTGAAGTCAGGTAAGTTGATTCCTCCAGTTCCATTCTTCTTTCTCAAGATCGCTTTGGCTATTCGAGGTTTTTTGTATTTCCATACAAATTGTGAAATTATTTGTTCTAGCTCTGTGAAGAATACTGTTGGTAGCTTGATAGGGATTGCGTTGAATCTATAAATTGCTTTGGGTAGTATACTCATTTTCACTATATTGATTCTTCCAATCCATGAACATGGTATATTTCTCCATCTATTAGTGTCCTCTTTGATTTCTTTCACCAGTGTTTTATAGTTTTCTATATATAGGTCTTTAGTTTCTTTAGGTAGATATATTCCTAAGTATTTTATTCTTTCCGTTGCAATGGTGAATGGAATTGTTTCCTTAATTTCTCTTTCTGTTTTCTCATTATTAGTGTATAGGAATGCAAGGGATTTCTGTGTGTTGATTTTATATCCTGCAACTTTACTATAGTCATTGATTATTTCTAGTAATTTTCTGGTGGACTCTTTAGGGTTTTCTATGTAGAGGATCATGTCATCTGCAAATAGTGAGAGTTTTACTTCTTCTTTTCCTGACTGCATCCTTGCAAGATACGAAATGAGTCAGAGAACCCAGACAGGACATGTCAATTCCTGGCTCACAGAAAGCATGAGATACTAGATGCCGGGAGCCAGTTCAGGAGTTCCCACCCATGACAAAGGTCATGAGGAGAGGCCTGATATGCAAAGGTGAGTTAGGACTCGAGGGTTCCCCTCGCTGCTCCCGGACCTGCCTGAGCATCTACCCCAACACCAGAATCTGTTTTACTATTTCACGATTTTCACCAACTCTTCTGATATTAATGGGGGGCTATCCCCAACCACCTTTCTCTGCAAGAAAATCAACTTAAAACTCTAGTTAATAAGTCTCCTGGGCATAATAGGAGTGTTTCAATTCAAACCCCTCTGATGACTTTCTAGCTTGCCTGACAGGTTTGTTCAGATTCACAGCCTCCCAACCATGAGAGGCACGGGAAGCTTAAGATATTCTAACAATGCACAGCTTCTCAGAGAGTTAAAATTGGTAAAATAGAACTAGTAGAGGATTTCTTTGTTGAGCTAATGCTTGCTGCCAAGTTTCCATATCCCTTACCTATTGTGTCCCTGGGAGTGTATTGATTAATATAGTTGGTGTATAGACATGTAAGTAGTAGCTTTAATGTTTGTAACCTTGGACCCTTGAGTTAATTTTTTCTTGTTATAGCCCACCACACTTTTGCCCTATAGGAATTCAACATTATCTAATGCTTTCGGAGGGTGGCGCCTGACTTTAGAATAATCACCTTTATAGAAAAATAAGTTTTCTGGAAAAGGGTCATAAAATGTTAACAGGCCTCCTGGCCAGAAGATGATGTAAATCACCTAAAACTTTTGCATATGATAAGTTTGCATAAAGAAAGCCTGGCTTCGATAAGGATTTTTATACCTTAAGGTATAAGTTTTTATACCTTAAGGTATATAAGGATTTTTACTACTTCGGAAAATAAAGTGTGGGTCGGGTCTTGCTCACCGAAGCTTGGTCTCCCCATGTTGCTCTTTCTCTTTCCTTTTCCTTTTCAGGCTGATTCCCTGGAGCACAGGGGCCCTCTGCATTCACTTTCCTGCCTGGGCTTCTAAGACCCACTCGTGAAGGTGCCTAAGGTGGGACACCTTCAGCTATTTGAGAGGGCACCTGCAGCCTACATGAACAGAGCAAGTCCCGTGCTGGGTTTTATTGGCTTTCTGTGTAAACCAAGGAATATCAGCCTCTTTTCTCTCCTCTGTGTTCTTAACTGCAAAATTCTTTCCTTATCTCTTTCTTTATTTCTCTCAGTCACTGACGCCGTCCTCCTGAGGGAATCCCTGGATCCAACTGGGGCTGGACCCCGGTAACTAGGCATTTGCTGACTTCAGCTGCCAACTTCAGAACTAATTTTTTGCTCAACGACATATAACTAATGCATGGCTTCCCTCCAGAGTCAGAAGACAGGGGTCAACAAGCTGGGGGGTTATACATGAGCCCTCACTGCCTCATCCAGATGAGACTTCTTTCCATGTGAGCAGGTCTGCTGCTTGGTCCCACCTGTAACTGGGACCCAAACCATTTCTCTCTGTCACATCATGTTTCACCCCATGTCCCAGACTCCTGCCTTCCTGCTGGAAACTGAGAAGTGAGTTTCCATGAATCAGCTCCATTAGCTTTTAACTTGGGTCAGAAAATGAGAATCTTTCTTATAGTCTAAGGAGAAGTGGTCCCTGGCATACGATTCACACTGCTCAGGTCTATGATCCACCCCATGTGCTCTCACCCTGGAAACAGAAGTGATGCATCACAGAGGGAACATCTGGGGAAATGCTGAACTGGAGATCCTGGTGTGTAGTCGGCTCAGGCAGGTGGCCACAGCAAGATATCACAACCTGACTGGTTAAACAACAGAAATGCATTTATCTTATCACAGTTCTGGAGGCTGGTAAGTCAAGATCAAGGTGCTTGCAAGGCTCTGTTCATTATGAGACTTCTGCTCTTGGCTTGCAGGCCATGGCTCCCTCACTGTGTGCTTAACTGGTCTTTCCTCAGGACTTGTACACAGGGAGAGAGGGAGAGAGATCTGCAAAAGAGAGAGGGAGATCTGTCTCTTCTTCTTCTTATAAAGTCACCTATTAGATTAGGGCCACATCCTTATGATCTTATTTAACGTTGTTGGTGGTGGTTTAGTTACTAAGTCATGTCCAGCTCTTGTGACCTCATGGCCTGCCAGGCTCCTCTGACCATGGAATTTCCCAGGCAAGAATACTGGAGTGGATAGCCATTTCCTTCTCCAGGGGATCTCTCCAACCCAGGGATAAAACTCACCTCTCCTGCACTGAAAAGAGGATTCTTTATCACTGAGCCACCAGGGAAGCCAAAGAGGTGGCAAGAATACACAGAAGAACTGTACAAAACAGATCTTCACAACCCAGATAATCATGATGGTGTGATCACTCACCTAGAGCCAGACATCCTGGAATGTGAAGTCAAGTGGACCTTAGAAAGCATCACTATGAACAAAGCTAGTGGAGGTGATGGAATTCCAGTTGAGCTATTACAAATCCTGAAAGATGATGCTGTGAAAGTGCTGCACGGAATATGCCAGCAAATTTGGGAAACTCAGGAGTGGCCACAGGACTGGAAAAGGTCAGTTTTAATTCCAATCCCAAAGAAAGGCTATGCCAAAGAATGTTCAAACTACCACACAATTGCACTCATCTCACACGCTAGTAAAGTAATGCTCAAAATTCTCCAAGCCAGACTTCAGTAATACATGAACCGTGAACTTCCAGATGTTCAAGCTGGATTTAGAAAAGGTAGAGGAACCAGAGGTCAAATTGCCAACATCCGCTGGATCATGGAAAAAGCAAGAGAGTTCCAGAGAAACATCTATTTCTGCTTTATTGACTATGCCAAAGCCTTTGACTGTGTGGATCACAATACACTGTGGAAAATTCTGAAAGAGATGGGAATACCAGACCACCTGACCTGCCTCTTGAGAAACGTGTATGCAGGTCAGGAAGCCACAGTTAGAATTGGACATGGAACAACAGACTGGTTCCAAATAGGAAAAGGAGTACGTCAAGGCTGTATATTGTCACCTACTTATTTAACTTCTATGCAGAGTACATCATGACAAACGCTGAGCTGGAAGAAGCACAAGCTGGAATCAAGATTGCTGGGAGAAATATCAATAACCTTAGACATGCAGATGACACCACCCTTATGGCAGAAAGTGAAGAGGAACTCAAAAGCCTCTTGATGAAAGTGAAAGTGGGGAGTGAAAAAATTGGCTTAAAGCTCAACATTCAGAAAACGAAGATCATGGCATCTGGTCCCATTACTTCATGGGAATAGATGGGGAAACATTGGAAACAGTGTCAGACTTTATTTTTCTGGGCTCCAAAATCACTGCAGATGGTGACTGCAGCCATGAAATTAAAAGATGTGTACTCCTTGGAAGGAAAGTTATGACCAACCTAGATAGCATATTCAAAAGCAGAGACATTACTTTGCCAACAAAGGTCCGTCTAGTCAAGGCTATGGTTTTTCCTGTGGTCATGTATGGATGTGAGAGTTGGACTGTGAAGAAGGCTGAGAGCCGAAGAATTGATGCTTTTGAACTGTGGTGTTGGAGAAGACTCTTGAGAGTCCATTGGACTGCAAAGAGATCCAACCAGTCCATTCTGAAGGAGATCAGCCCTGGGATTTCTTTGGAAGGAATGATGCTAAAGCTGAAACTCCAGTACTTTGGCCACCTCATGCAGAGTTGACTCATTGGAAAAGACTCTGATGCTGGGAGGGATTGGGGGCAGGAGGAGAAGGGAACGACAGAGGATGAGATGGCTGGATGGCATCACTGACTCAATGGACATGAATCTGAGTGAACTCGGGGAGTTGGTGATAGACAGGGAGGCCTGGCGTGCTGCAATTCATGGGGTCGCAAAGAATCAGACACAACTGAGCGACTGAAATGAACTGACTTCCTAAAGACCCTATTTCCAATGGGGTCAAACTAGGGACTAGGATTCAACATATTAATTATGGAGCGTCACAGTTCAGTCCATAGACCTGGAGAGGTCCAGGTTTTTTTAAGTACTGTAAATACAGAATATAATAAGACAATGTCCTTGTCTACATGTAGTTTATCTAGTTCATGACACAAACAATGAGATGATTTCATTACTGTGAAAAGTTCTAGGTTTTCTCAGTAATGGTGGGCTTGCTTATTGAGGATATTTCTTCTTTTAAAAAAGTATAAGTAATTTACTAAAAATTATCTTAAAAGCATTAAAGACCTGATAAAGTAGAAAGGGAAAATTGGGCCAACTCTGAAGGGAACATGTAAATTCTCTGAGATTCAAAGAGATAGAAAACATAAAAAAAGAAAGAAAGAAAGTAAAACTAACCAGAAATTCTGGAGATGAATAATAAATTAGTGAACTGAAGAATTCAATACAGAGCATCAAAAACAGTCTTGACCATCAGAAAAGTAGAAATATCATATGACATCCCTTATATATGAATCTAAAAAGAAATGAAAAAAGTGAACTTATTTACAAAACAGAAACAGACTCACAGATCTAGAGAACTGAACCTGTGTTTGTTAAGGGGAAATAATAGGGTGAAGGGAGAGTTAGGGAGTTTGGGATCAACTCCTACACACTGCTATATTTAAAGTGGATAATCAACAAAGACCTACTATACAGCACAAGGAACTCTACTGAGTGTTATGTGGCAGCCTGGATGGGAGTGTAATTTAGAAGAGAATGGATACACGGATCTGTATGGCTGAGTTTCTTTGCTGTTCACCTGAAACTATCATAACATTGTTAATTGGCTATGTTCATTGTTCAGTGTAGTGGGAATTCCTAATAATGTACTTTCACAGCCTTGAGAAATTTCACAGAAATTGCACCTGGAAAAACAGCATATATTAAGAAACTGTGTTTTTTAAGAATAATCTCCTTGTTAGAAACCCCAAGGCCAGACCCAGAAGGGAGTATGACTGGGATCATGAAAGCATGGACCTTGGAACATAGGGTAAGCATCAGGCATGAATGCTGCCTATGCACTTGCTGATTGTTCCTGAGACTAGCCCAAAAGGGTATGGTGTGGGGTAAAAACAAGGAGATCTGGACTATGTTAGTGTAATGTCTTGGAAAAGATAAGATCAAAAAAACAAACAAAAAAAAAAAAACAAAGATGGGTACAATAAAGGACAGAAATAGTATGGACCTAACAGAAGCAGAAGATATTAAGAAGATGTGGGAAGAATACACAGAAGAACTATACAACAAAGATCTTCATGAGCCAGATAATCACAGTGGTGTGATCACTAACCTAGAGCCAGACATCCTGGAATGCGAAGTCAAGTGGGCTTTAGGAAGCATCACTACAAACGAAGCTAGGGGAGGTGACAAAATTTCAGTTGAGCTATTTCAAATCCTGAAAGATGATGCTGTGAAAGTGCTGCACTCATTATGCCAGCAAATTTGGAAAACTCAGGAGTGGCCACAGGACTGGAAAAGGTCAGTTTTCATTCCAGTCCTAAAGAAAGGCAATGCCAAAGAATGCTCAAACTACTGCACAATTGCATTCATCTCACATGCTAGTAAAGTAATGCTCAAAATTCTCCAAGCCAGGCTTCAACAGTACATGAACCATGAATTTCCATATGTTCAAGCTGGATTTAGAAAAGGCAGAGGAACCAGAGATTAAATTGCCAACATCCATTGTGAAAGGTTGTTGTTGAATCACGCAAAGACACTGGGATTCTTGGCCCCCGGAGGAGAAGAATTCAATCCCAGGCCAGAGACGAGGCTTGATCGCTCAGAGCACTTGTGTAATAAAGTTTTATTAAAGTATAAAGGAGATAGAGAAAGCTTCTGACATAGGCATCAGAAGGGGGCAGAAGAATACCACCCCCCCCGCCCTGCCCCTGCTAGTCTTTAGCTGGATGTTATATAGTCACTAGCAGTCTGTTAATGAAGGAAAGGAATGTCTTAAAATTCAGAATGGCACCAGGCCCCTCACCCATAAGATGCTTTGGGGATAATCTTGGCACCAAATGGTTTATCCTGGGCCATAAAATGATTAACTTGAATCTTGAAGAAGGGCAGACCACCATACAAATAGTTTCATTTACATAGATTAGGGGAACAATATCTGAGTATAACATACTGGTTTGTCAAGTAGGTTCTGAGCCAAGAAGCAGAACGGACTTTGAAGACAAAGTTTGGGGTAAATGCATAGTACATTAGCATAGCTTAAGACAAACATTTACATAAGAAAAAGACATTGGTTATCTCTAGGTTTGAGAACAATTAACTTCAGGCCAAACCAGATGTCATTATGGCAACACAGTATTTTAAGAGAAAACTCCTTTTAAATTTGTATAGAGAAGGAAAAAATATCCCTAGTTGTTTCCTCCTGCTGCTTAAGAGAGATAAAAATGTCTGACACTTCAAGGCTATTTCCTCCGTTTGGAGACCCCTGGCCTTCCTGCCTGCTACCTTCTCATCCCCCCCTTTTCTTTTAGGAGAATTATGTTGCCTAGGGAAAAGGGGCGTTGTCCGTTGGATGATCAAAAAAGTTAGAGAGTTCCAGAGAAACATCTATTTCTGCTTTATTGACTATGCCAAAGCCTCTGACTGTGTGGACCACAACAAACTGTGGAAAATTCTGAAAGAGATGGAAATACCAGACCACCTGACCTGCCTCTTGAGAAATCTGCATCCAGGTCAGGAAGCAGCAGTTAGAACTGGACATGGAACAACAGACTGGTTCCAAATAAGGAAAGGAGTATGTCAAGGCTGTATATTATCACCCTGCTAATTTAACTTATATGCAGAATACATCATGAGAAATGTTGGACTGGATAAAGCAGAAGCTAGAATCAAGATTGCTGGGAGAAATATCAATAACTTCAGATATTCAGATGACACCACCCTTATGTCAGAAAGTGAAGAAGAACTAAAGAGCCTCTTGATGAAAGTAAAAGAGGAGAGTGAAAATGTTGGCTTAAAGTTCAACATTCAGAAAATGAAGATCATGGCATCTGGTCCCATCACTTCATGGCAAATAGATGGGGAAACAGTGTCAGACTTTATTTTGGGGGGCTCCAAAATCACTGCAGATGGTGACTGCAGGCCATGAAATTAAAGCTTGCTCCTTGGAAGAGAAGTTATGACCAACCTAGACAGCATATTAAAAAGCAAGAACATTACTTTACCAACAAAGGTCCATCTAGTCAAAGCTATGATTTTTCCAGTAGTCATGTATGGATGTGAGAGTTGAACTACAAAGAAAGCTGAGCACTGAAGAATTGATGCTTTTGAGCTGTGGTGTTGAAGAAGACTCTTGAAAGTGATGGGACCAGATGCCATGATCTTCGTTTTCTGAATGTTGAGCTTTAAGCCAACTTTTTCACTCTCCTCTTTAACTTTCATCAAGAGGCTTTTTAGTTCCTCTTCACTTTCTGCCATAAAGATGGTGTCATCTGCATATCTGAGGCTGGTATTTCTCCTGGCAATCTTGATTCCAGCTTGTGCTTCTTCCAGCTCAGCATTTCTCATGATGTACTCTGCATAGAAGTTACATAAACAGGGTGACAATATACAGCCTTGACATACTCCTTTTCCTATTTGGAACCAGTCTGTTGTTCCATGTCCAGTTTTAATTGTTGCTTCCTGACCTGCATATATGTTTCTCAAGAGGCAGGTCAGGTGGTCTGGTATTCCCATCTCTTTCAGAATTTTCCACAGTTTATTGTGACCCACACAGTCAAAGGCTTTGGCATAGTCAATAAAGCAGAAATAGATGTTTTTCTGGAACTCTCTTGCTTTTTCCATGATCCAGCGGATGTTGGCAATTTGATCTCTGGTTCCTCTACCTTTTCTAAGACCAGCTTGAACATCTGGAAGTTCACAGTTCATGTATTGCTGAAGCCTGGCTTGGAGAATTTTGAGCATTACTTTACTAGCATGTGAGATGAGTGCAATTGTGTGGTAGTTTGAACATTCTTTGACATTGCCTTACCTGTATTATTTAGTCAAGTGATTTAACTTTGCTTTGCCTTAGTTTCCTGAAATATTTTTTGAGATAAAGATATCCTGCCTAGTCGGACTGTTGCACAGTCAAGTTCATATAGGCACCTGGTAGCGTAGTAGTCACAGTGATCATGTAAAGAGCTCCCATATAACAAAATGACAAACATCACAACTTAAAAAGCACAAATGTTGTGAGCATGCAATGAAGGAGTACATGAACCATTAAATTAGTGAATACACACTAGTTTTTGCCTATGAAACTGGGTAAGATTTTAAAACTTGGTAAAAAGCAAATGTTAGTGGGGATTAGTGGAATCTAATAGTCTCACACAATAATAGTGGAAATAAAATTCAGTGCAAACATTTCAAAAGGCACTTAATCTCTATGTACCAAAAGGCTTGAAGATATTCATAGCCTATAAAACAGCAATTCCAGCCAGAAAATATTGTTGAGAAATAATTATGAATGGTCCTTATATTTAAATACAGAAAAGTTCAGAGCAACTTTTTTCATGATGGCAGAAATGTTGGGAACTACTAAATGCCTGACAAAACAAAATTTATCTTTTAAGGCAGGACAAAAAACATTAAATAAAATTTTCTCTGTATGTTTATTTGGTCCTCCTCCTAATGTGCAGTGTGCATCTGTATTGCAGAGTAACCAGGACTTCTCAAGTATGGGAGTGCCTTCTCGGCCTTGAAGATGAATTATTTTTTTTCTTCTGATAATAGCATTGTAACTTGTTAAAAGAATAGCATTCTTACTCAGCTCTGTTGGGGGTCATGGTGACTTGATGCTTAACTAACATATATATCCTTGGTGAACTTTATGTAAAATATCAGTATGATACTTTGTCTCAAAACTGTATATGACTATACCTTCATCTTCTAACATGAAGATTACCCAGAGTTTTTCCAAATATCTGCTTCCAAGATTATTAGCTTCAGTGTGGGTGGAATAAAATTCTTTTTTTGCCTCCATAACTTGATTGTTAATTGAATTTTTTTTGATATGTGTAATACAGGTGATTAGGTGAGTATATTGCATTTCAATTATGTAGCAAAATAATTGGAGGAAATTTAAAATTTCCATATTTTCCCTGGAATATCTTATATTTTTGTAATACTATGATTAAACATTTTTATTGAGTGAAAGAATACTTAATGATATAAAAGTGTTAGTCATTCAGTCGTGCCCAACTCTTTACCACCCCATGAACTGTGTAGCCTGACAGCCTCCTCTGTCCATGGGATTCTCCAGGCAAGCGCACTGGAGTGGGTAGTCATTCCCTTCTCCAGGGAATATTCCTGACCCAGGGATTGAAGCCTGGTCTCTGGCTGCAGGCAGATTCTTTAACATTTGAACCACCAGGGAAGCCCATAATGATATAGAAATATGTGCAAAATATATTGTTAACTTTTAAAACCAGGTTACAAAATAATATATACTGAATTACCTAATCTTGAGGGTCTATGTTATTGTGTATAAGGACATCAGTTGTGCTTGAAGGGACCATTTTTCACCAATGCCCATCATGGATTTCATGGTGGAGACTCCTATAATGTGTGCCAAACCCAGAAATCATCAAATGCTCACAGAAGCCAGGAATATTGTTATACAAGGAGACCACTGTTATACAAGACCAATGTCGTATGAAGTAGAATAAGAATAAATTCTCGGTAGAATAATACTGAACAGTGTTGTTTCACTGAAACAACAAAATGAGAAGAACACTTCCTTTGGCAAAACTGTCTTGCTTCATAAATAACTTCTAAAGAAATTTCCTAGTTTCCTAGTAAGAGTGGATGCCTTGCAAAGAACACAAGTTGTCTCCCCTTTCAGGGGTACAAAATTCACCTCTGTCTTCCAGAGCCCTCAGGAAGAGATGCTTCACCAGCATCTGCCCAGCACCCAGCACTCAAGGAGCAGAGACAAAGAAGGAGGGGGTTTCCCAAGGAGAGTACTGGGATGAGACAGGGCTGCACTGAGTTTCAGCGGACCAGCACCCACATCTGAGAGAGCCACCTCCTCCAGGCTGGAGACCAGATTCTCTGCAGCCCCAGCCCTGACACGCAACATTCTCTCACTCAGGGAAACCAGCTCCAGCAAGAGACCGGAGAGGGCATGAGAAAGTATTCCCTACAGAGTCACAGAAGATTCTGGGAGGGAAGCAAAGAACGATCCCAGGCCCCCAGCACATCAGGAAACAAGTAACGGGAACCGAGGCAGAGACTCGGGAACGTATACACTTGGGGCTGCACATCAACTGATCTCTACAGACAAGAGGTCCCCTCTCCTGGCTGCTGGCTCCTCTGCTTCACAATGGACACCTGGTAGGAACAGGTGAGGCTAGCAGGCAGAGCCTCTTACAGAGCCAGTGCTGGGCAGACAGGGTAACAAGCAAAGCGGAGCCTGGGGGATGGGGAAGAGGAGCTAGAGAGGCAGGCAGGTGCACGATTGTCTCTGATCTGGTAACATGCAGTAACCCAGCCCTGTGGGACCCTGTGTGCTTCACAGACTAACAGACTCAGTTTCTGCTCAGCAGCCCCAGTCCTCTCACATAGACAGGCTTCACACACCCTGAGACACACACACACACACACACACCCTCACACACACACTCTCACACACCCCCTCACACACACTCTCACACACCCCCCACACACACACACACACACCCTCACACACACACTCTCACACACACTCTCACACACCCCACACACACACTCTCACACACCTTCACACAAACACACCCTTACACACTCCTCACTCACCCTCACATACACTCATACAAGCACAAAGCCCACAGGAGCATAGACAGGAAACACAGGGACACAGGGGCAATGCTCACACACCAGGCACATGGAGTGTGTGGGAACAGCCCAGAGTCCCAGCTGAGGTCAGTCGCTGGAACTTCCTCACACTGGGAGCCACTGGGACTCTAGAAGCTTCCTGAGAACAAGGGAGACAGCGGAGGGACTCAGGCTGACCCAGCTCAGTCCAGACCAAACCTCACTGCTCTGTAAAATCTGCCACTATGACCAGTGGACCACCCACAAGAGAGGGACCAATATTCACAGTCAGTGTGGCTTCTTTTTAGTCAAAAACACTGAGGCTTAGTTCCAGAACTCCAGAAACGTTTCCCTTCACATAGGCATCCACTACATGGTGTGGATCCAGGACAGAGGGGCAGCTCTTACCTTGACCACTCACCACGGTGCCGAGGAGGAGGACACAGATTCCCCACAGGGAGAGGTGTCTGCCCAGAGCCATCCCGACCCCACGTCCTCAAGGTCACAGTCCCAGCTGCAGGATCAGCCTGTGAGGAGGCATCAGGGTACCGACCGGGGTCTATATAGACCACCCCTTACACTCTCCCTCCTGCGAGCCAATAGCGACACCTCTCACCATTTCAGGCACTATCGAAGGCTGCATCTGCCTCTTTCTGCAGCTCAGACACCAATGAGCTTCTGAATCTTCAACATATCCTTATATGAGCAACACGGTCCTTTGACCTCCTGCTTCCGTGGTCCTGAGAGCCAGGCCCCATAATCAGGGCTAGCGCAGAAAACTATGACTACCTTTCTTTCCTCTGATCACCCTGGCCGATCCTCAAGGACTGTGAGATTTCAGAGTCAGGTTGTGGAATCAATTGGCCCGCAGGGAATAACTCTAATGGAATCAAGCACTGATCTTCCAAGTACTGAGCTCAGGGTGGAAGCCAAGTACTAGAAGAAGGTTTGAAATACAAGAATACTTGTCAGGGCAGAAGAAAATGAGGACAAGGATTGCAGAAAATCACAGACCATGGAGAGGGTAAAATGGAAACCGCTAAGTTAAAGGGATGAGATTGTAGGTCTCTTTTCAGAATGATCTGTACACTGGGTCCTGGAGAAGATGCATGTGTGCTTAATTGTGTCCTACTCTTTGTGACCCCTGGACTGTAACCCACCAGGCTCTCCTGTCCATAGGCTTTCACAGGCAAGAATACTGGAGTGTGTTGCCATTTCCTTCTCGAGGGTATCTTCCCAACCCAGGGGTCTCCTGTGCCTCCTGCATTGGCAGGCGGGTTCTTTATTGCTGAACCACCTGGGAAGCCCTATAAGGGATTTTCACACATGCTAAATCCCTTTCTGTTTACTGAATTTCATTTTATGTGAAATACCCCTTTCAGTATTCAACAAATGATGCTTCAGGAGAGAAAGAGATTGCTGTTATAGGAAACAAAGAAAAAGTAGTAGTCATTATTCAACTCTAGCCCTCCAAAATAGGAGTGGGGATCTCTAGAAGAAAATATGTAGCTTAGAAAGATTAACATTTTCTAAACTTCACATTTTTCCCCTTTGGATATTGAGAGTTTGGTTTGATAGGATTCAGAACCCACTTGTATTATAAGCCATAGCTAAAGTAGATGCAAAATATTATTTAACAGAACTGCCCCCAGACAGAAGGATAAATAGAAAGTATTCTGCTGCACAGTGGCTGCAGGCAAGGGGCAAAGAAGAGGCGAATGAAGCAGAAAAGAGAAGACGGTTCATTCATTCTGAGTTTAAGAGGAAAGGTGGCAGCAAGAATGGAAGCCAAGGTGGACTGAGGGCACAGAGCCAAGTAGAAGGGACTGATGTCCAGTGTGGCCATTGCTGCCTCGTGTCCCACTGATCAGAGAAGCTCCCATATGCTCTCCAGAAGGAAAGTAGCCCAGGGATGAGTATAGAGAATGAGAAGGGCCGTAATGGTGCAAGATAGATCTCCCCCATTGAAATTCAAGGTCACTAACATACTGCCCTCATCCTCATACTCCTTCAGGCTAAAGATTCCCATGATGCACCTCTGTGGTCCACAGAAATCTACCCTGAGGGCC
This sequence comes from Bos javanicus, assembly GCF_032452875.1. Taxonomy (NCBI): domain Eukaryota; kingdom Metazoa; phylum Chordata; class Mammalia; order Artiodactyla; family Bovidae; genus Bos; species Bos javanicus. The sequence goes on along the minus strand of NC_083872.1, from coordinate 102,579,664 downwards.
CCTCACCGTGACTCTCATCATTTCAGCACAAACGGGGGAAGGATCCATCTGTGACACACACCACACACACCTCAGAGTCCCCACCAGAGCTCAGAGGCAGCTTCACACCCTCCCCCTAGCACACCTGAAGGTCTCGGTGAAGCCAACACTGAAGGCAGCTGTGGACCAGTCTACAGCCTTGTCACATCCCCCACTGGAAGGACCCTCATCTTGGTCAACAGACACAGCTTCTCTGTCCTGCCATGCCTGTTCTTCCTACTTGAGACTCAGGTAAATGAAAAGGGAGAAAAGTCAATTGAACACATGCTTTTCTCCCTCTAAATATGCTATTAACCCATTATTTTTTAACACTTACTTGTCCTGTGTTCCTCTGACTTCCAAGCCCCCATCTGTACATGAACCCCATCTCCTTCTGGATGATTAACACAGTAGTGATAATAACCGATTATAAATGTCAAAACCAGAATATAAACTCAGGTGCTAGGGTAGGAACAGGATCTGCTCAGTCACTAGAGTCGATGCTCTACTCCCCGTGGATCCCAGAGTCACCATTCCTTACCCAGTTATAGACTCTGCAGCATCACCAGAAAACACCAGACAAACACCTAGAACACAGGATGTGCTTCCTGGAGTCCAGTCATTCCTCCCACAGGATGACACAGGGATGCGTTTAGTGAACCAGGTACACATGGTCTCACCTCAGGATTGAGACCTTGTAGGTAACATACTGTTAGGGACTCCATACCCCGTTATAAGGATGGAGTGGGCTGGAAGGAGGGGCTAAGCCAGTGCTGGCAGGCTGTGCTCAGGCAGCACCCTCTACCCCAGAGCTGGGGATGCAGGGTCAGCATGGACCAACTCACCCTCTGATGAATGTTCGTCTTCTCTGACACATAAGGAAATCTCAGTGTCTAATCTCATCCAAGATTTGAAGGAGGAAAGCTTTAGGGAGGACACTAACCCAGCTGTGTCCATGTGAACTTCAGAGGTCAGGAGAACAGGCTCAGGAACCAGTCTGCCCTGGCCTGACTCAGAGCTCAGCCACATACCATGTGTATGACCTTGAACAGGGTCCTTACACTCTCTGTACAGTGGCTTTGTCTGTAAAAGAAGAGTTATGCTTGTGTATAGATGACAGAGTTTGGTTAGAATTAAATGAGTTGGCATTAGTAAGAGATATAACTAGTCAACAATAGTACATCATCTTGGCGGAGGAGCAATATTAGGGCCCCTCTGTCCATCCCATCCCAGGAATCCCAGGACTCTAGAACAGGAATTCAATTCTGTTACCTGGAACCTTGACTGGAACTGTCAAACTCTCCCAGGAACCACATGCTGTGACGGTGATTGGGGCCAGAGCTGTGAGTCTTCCACACATCGCCCCTTCTCTCCGTGTCCTAGAGAGAGGCTCTACTGCTCATGAACCTCGACCTTACCAACTGTGAGCCTCATGAATTAAGTTGTTTACTTGCTAATTTTACTTTATAAATGGACTTGATAAAGGTTCTGTGTCTAGTTCACCTCCTTATCCCCAATGTCTGCTAATTAAAAATCCTAAATGATGTCTCTTGTATACCTGAATGAATGAATGTCAGCCAGGTATTTTACACAAATCATTTCAATCCAAAGAAATCTTTTGAGATATAATTTAACTTGATGTGGGGACTTAACAGCACAATGCAAGTTGTGTCACTTGTTGTAATGATATTTCAATATAATTAAATGGTATAAGCTATGTATGGTTCACTTCTACACTTTTTTGCAATGAATGCAGTCAATTGCAATACCAGAAACAAGGCTAGCCCCATTCCAAGAGCAGTGCTGAGAGAGCTAGTTCTAAACATGTATAAATGTTGCATCTTTGTATATCTGACAATAAATCCTTAGCACAGTGACAGGTGAACTCCTGTTCTTGTCTTAATCAGATATAGCCTACTGGTCCGGATGTTTATATACTTATCATTTGGCTTATTTTCAATTCAAACCACACAACTGTAACAGGAAGAAACTTTGTTATAAAAAAATTTAGTTGAACAGCTTCTGTATTAAATTAGAAGTGCAGAAGTAAAGAGTAGGAAGAATCCTGTTCTTTAATTTAGACTGTTTATTTCATCTTATGAATTGTAAAGCAATACAATATGTAGCATTATTATTCCCAAATCACCATGAAAATATGGAGGTTTCAGAGGTTAAGTAATCTCTTTGCTAGAAAAGTAAATATTTAAATATCTTTGGTAGAGGGACATTTTCAGGACCAGAGTGACTAATATACAAAATCAGTTTAATCCATGTCTGACTCTTTGCGACCCCATGAACTGCAGCATGCCAGGCCTCCCTGTCCACCACCAACTCCTGGAGTCCACCCAAACCCATGTCCATTGAGTCGATGATGCCATCCAGCCATCTCATCCTCTGTCGTCCTCTTCTCCTCCTTCCCTCAGTGTTTCCCAGCATCAGGGTCTTTTCCAATGAGTCAGCTCTTCGCATCAGCTGGCCAAAGTATTGGAGTTTCAGCCTCAACATCAGTCCTTCCAATGAACACCCAGGACTGATCTCCTTTAGGATGGACTGGTTGGATTTCCTTGCAGTCTAAGGGACTCTCAAGAGTCTTCTCTAACACCACAGTTCAAAAGCATCAATTCTTTGGCACTCAGCTTTCTTTATAGTCCAACTCTCACATCCATACATGACCACTGGATATACATGTATATACAAAACTATACAAAATATTTTTGAATTAAAAAAGAACTATACAACTTTAAAAGGAAACAATTGACTTGTTATACCAGAGTGTTTGAGACCCACCTCACCATCTGTGTTCCTTGTATGGATGATACCAAGGTTGTTAAAGGCTTCTTTACCAAAGACCACTTCATCACAAGGGCATGTGATGAGCTTGGTCATGAGCTAGCTGATGTCCAGATCATCATCTCTCTTCAGCCCTTTACAGTCTATAACCAGCAACATCTAAGAGAGAGTGTGGCACTGAATTGGCCTCATTCATTCCTCCATAGTGCAGCTTCAGATACCCAGAGACCAGAGCAATCAAAGCTACTAAATCAAAGACAAGCAGATTCTAAGTGGAGAGCATGCAGACCAAAGACACTTGCCCACTGTTGTTGGGAAGTAAGAAACCCTCCCACCCCAGACACCATCTGGGGGAGGAGAGACAAGAAGATGCCTCCTTAAATACAGGAAAACCAGTCTCAGCAGGAAGCTTCAACTAGAGTTGACAAGATAATTATTACCATAAACCCGAGCTAACTTGGGGGAAATTTTTTTAATGGGAAAGTTGTGATTTTAAATTGGAGGGTCTGTGTTAACTTTGTGGAACTTTTTGTGAAAGTTTTTCACAAAGATTTGTGGAAATCCATGTAAACACACCTTGCTACTGCACAAGATGAAATCAGTTATAAAAATAGCAAATATTACATTTATGAATATTTGAATTCTAGAGGACACATTTTTAAGCCCACTACAGAAAGAAAATATGTATATCTTCCTTTGTTTTTAAAAGCACAGAGTTGTCATCTCTGTGAACTCTTTCTAATTCCTCCAGCTCAAAACTACTGCTTTGTCTATTTAATCTGTAAAAACTAAACCTTTCTTATTTTCTCTAAAGAGGGGACTTCTTGAGAGCAATTATTGTGTCTTGTTCTTCAGTGTCTCTATAAGCTCAAGTAAAGACACATAGAGAGAGCTTAACAAATATTAGATAAGAAATGAATGTATGAACAAATGCTGAAAAATCACCCTGCAGTTAGTGATACTGAGTGAGGAAGGGAAGTGGAGGCAGGGGAGACACATACCTGACTAACCCCCTCGGCACAGACTGAGGTGGAGTAAGGAGTCAGAGACACACCAGCCAAAGGATCCAAGTACAAAATGCCTTCAAATCCCACTCCGGGAGGGGATGTTCAATCTCTGCACAAAGCTGTACCTCAGAAGCTTCTCCAAGGTGAGAAAAAACTGACAACACTGATCTCAAGAGTTCTACTGAAGGATGTAGATAGACAGTTATACTCATCAAATAGCTGTATTTCTACTCCCATGACTCACTCTGGGCAATGAAACATGGGTGGTGTCTCCTGTGTCACTTCCAAGTGGAGGCATGAAAAGCCCAAGTGCACCTCTGTAGTCTCTCTCTTTTTCCTGTCACAAAAGCTACCTGTTCCAGATGGTGCATGTGCAAGAGCCTCACTGACCACAAACACCTGTAGGTAGTGATGAGCGTGTGTATGTGTCTGTATATGAATGTATGTGTATGTAGGCATTTCTCTCTGTGTGTGTGTGTGTATGTGACTGAGATTTGTGGGTCACTTTTTCCAGTGGTAGAACAGAATCTTTTCTGATGGATACAAAGGAGAAAGAAGACTTGAAAAGAAGACAGAATCTGTCATGTGAAGCAGGTACTTTCCTGGATCTCCCCTTTCTTCTGTTTCTTCATCCCAAGCTGCTCCCTCAGGTCTCACCTTGCTTCCTCTGTTGGGCTTGGTTGTTTCTCAGTCACCATTTCTGATTGACCAACAACTAGATCTAAGTTCTATTTAAGAGCACCCACCCCTGGTGCATCTCCTGTTCCCTTTACATCACTCTGTGCTGACAGTCAGGCTCAGTTTCCCGAATTTGCCTCTTGGCATCTTGACCTTCATCCTTAAACAGCTCTTCTTTCCTCTGGGTTAGCCAATCCATCATCTTTGATCCTGTTTTACCTTTCACCAATCCTGTACTAATGAAAAGGCAACATGTATTTTCTAAGCCCCCTCAGTTTTTTCTTGATTTCCTGAACAAATCTGATTTCTGGATTTAGTGTTCCATGGTCAAGAAATAATTTTGTTAAGAAATAATTTTGCTGAATATTTTTTCCTCATCTCAAAATGGCTGTTTCAAAACCTATATCCTTGTGAGCACAGCCCTAGGGCTCCCCTCACAGGACTTGGAAGGGGCTGGTATAAGGAGAGGTTGTGAGGTTGAAGCTTCATTAGCTTCATGATTAATCCACCTCTGCTCAGAGTTGATGTAATGACCAACTCCAGAGCTACTGAGTTCTTGTAGGTGGTCATTCTTAAACCTCTTAAACCCAAGATTAATGTCACTGGGATGGCCCTCATAGTTCAAAGACTGAGTGGTTGCTCAGACTTGAACTCTATGAACTGATGCTCTATTGCACATGGAGCTTTGGTACAGCTGAGTCCAGCCTGCAGACCAGCCTAAGAACACTGGAAACATGGGAAAATGTGTTCCTCCTTTAACATCTAACAGTCTGTGAACAGATTCTCTTTTCCTTATCAACGAATCCTTCCCCATCTGGGCATGCTACCAAGGCTCTTGCAGGCTGCAAGTATCGACTAAGGCCCTTTCAGGGCCCAGGATTGGAATGAGACCTGAACCTGTGTTAAGTTCTGTATTTCCACTCTCTATAACTTAATAGATGTTCACCTAATGTTTATTGAATGACTGAATTGACACTATACTAGACATTTAAAAGAAAATATCTTAAATATAAAGAACTATTTTTGAGGACATCATTTAGCTAATTGATATTTTTGTTTTAAAGGCAAATGTTTTCAGCAATTAGCAGGGCAAAATTTGATTTTCAAAAAGAAGGTGCACATCACCACCAGATACATCACAACGAACTCTGTAAATCTCTGTCTCTAAGGATACACAAGACAAACCACAACACACTCACATGTGGCTTCTTATTAAGTCTTAATCAGACCCAACAGAGGAGACAGGGTAATTTATCTTTTGGCAATTTTTCAATTAAAACCACATAGGAATATCACCAGAAGAAAATCTGCAATTAAAAAAGTACAGGTGCACCATCTATATGATATAAGAAAGGAGATGAGGTGCAAAAAGAGTTCTTTGGCTTATCATAACAAACAGACTAATTAGTCTTTTATTTTGTGAAAGGAGAGTCCTCTGGGGCTGATCTTGAAGGATGCTTTAGAGACAAGGACAATTCGAATGTTGTGTCCAACAGTTAGAACTGTGAACTGATGATTTTGGATAATGATGTACTTTGATTTTTTTTTCTCTTTACTTTTTGTGAATCTACTGTAGGTTTTCACATTTTTGTTGCCACAATGGCTCACATGAAACATCTTATAGACACAAGAATCTATATTACACTGATAACAAATTAATTTCAATCACATACAAAAGCTCTACCTTTTGATCTCCTACACTTTCTGTTTCTGATGTCAGAATTTGCCTCTCTTTATAATGTATATCACTAACAAAATATTTTTCTCTTTAGTTATTTTATTTTAAATATAACTTTATTTATTTTAATTGGAGGCTAATTACAGTATTATATTGGTTTTGCCATACATTAACATGAATCCACCACGGGTGTATACATGTTCCCCATCCTGAACCCCGCTCCCACCTCCCTCCCCATACCATCCCTCTGGGTCATCCCAGTGCACCAGCCCCAAGCATCCTGTATCATCCATCAAACCTGGACTGGTGATTCATTTCACATATGATATTATACATGTTTCAAAGCCATTCTCCCAAATCATCCCACCCTCTGCCTCTCCCACAGAGTCCATAAGACTGTTCTATACATCTGTGCCTCTTTTGCTGTCTCACATACAGGGTTATCATTACCATCTTTCTAAATTCCATATATATGCATTAGTATACTGTATTGGTGTTTTTCTTTCTGGCTTACTTCACTCTGTATAATGGGCTCCAGTTTCATCCACCTCATTAGAACTGATTCAAATATATTCTTTTTAATGGCTGAGTAATACTCCATTGTGTATATGTACCACAGCTTTCTTACTCATTCATCTGCTGATGGACATCTAGGTTGCTTCCATGTACTGGCTATTATAAACAGTTCATTATAGATGAACACTGGGGTACACGTATCTCTTTCAATTCTGGTTTCCTTGGTGTGTATGCCCAGCAGTGTTATTGATGGGTCGTATGGCAGTTCTATTTCCAGTTTTTTAAGGAATCTCCACACTGTTCTCCACAGTGGCTGAACTAGTTTGCAATGCCACCAACAGTGTAAGAGGGTTCCCTTTTCTCCACACCCTCTCCAGTATTTATTGCTTGTAGACTTTTGGATCTCAGCCATCTGACTGGGGTGAAATGGTACCTTATTGTGGTTTTGATTTGCATTTCTCTGATAATGAGTGATGTTAAGCATCTTTTCATGTGTTTGTTAGACATCTGTGTGTCTTCTTTGGAGAAATGTATGTTTAGTTCTTTGGCCCATTTTTTGATTGGGTCATTTATTTTTCTGGAATTGAGCTGCAGGAGTTGCTTGTATATTTTTGAGATTAATTCTTTGTCAGTTGCTTCATTTGCTATTATTTTTTCCCATTCTGAAGGCTGTCTTTTCATCTTGCTTATAGTTTCCTTTGTTGTGCAGAAGCTTTTAATTTTAATTAGGCCCCATTTGTTTATTTTTGCTTTTATTTCCAATATTCTTGGAGGTGGGTCATAGAGGATCCTGCTGTTATTTATGTTGGAGAGTGTTTTGCCTATGTTCTCCTCTAGGAGTTTTATAGTTTCTGGTCTGACGTTTAGATCTTTAATCCATTTTGAGTTTATTTTTGTGTATGGTGTTAGAAAGTGTTCTAGTTTCATTCTTTTACAAGTGGTTGACCAGTTTTCCCAGCACCACTTGTTAAAGAGATTGTCTTTTCGCCATTGTATATTCTTGCCTCCTTTGTCAAAGATAAGGTGTCCATAGGTGCATGGATTTATCTCTGGGCTTTCTATTTTGTTCCATTGATCTATATTTCTGTCTTTGTGTCCATACCATACTGTCTTGATGACTGTGGCTTTGTAGTAGAGCCTGAAGTCAGGTAGGTTGATTCCTCCAGTTCCATTCTTCTTTCTCAAGATTGCTTTGGCTATTCGAGGTTTTTTGTATTTCCATACAAATTGTGAAATTATTTGTTCTAGCTCTGTCAAAAAAACCACTGGTAGCTTGACAGGGATTGCATTGAATCTATAAGTTGCTTTGGGTAGCATATTCATTTTCACTATATTGATTCTTCCAATTCATGAACATGATATATTTCTCCATCTATTAGTGTCCTCTTTGATTTCTTTCACCAGTGTTTTATAGTTTTCTATATATAGGTCTTTAGTTTCTTTAGGTAGATATATTCCTAAGTATTTTATTCGTTTCATTGCAATGGTGAGTGGCATTGTTTCCTTAATTTCTCTTTCTATTTTCTCATTATTAGTATATAGGAATGCAAGGGATTTCTGTGTGTTGATTTTATATCCTGCAACTTTACTATAGTCATTGATTATTTCTAGTAATTTTCTGGTGGAGTCTTTAGGGTTTTCTATGTAGAGGATCATGTCATCTGCAAACAGTGAGAGTTTTACTTCTTCTTTTCCAATTTGGAGTCCTTTAAATTATTTTTCTGCTCTGATTGCTGTGGCCAAAACTTCCAAAACTATGTTGAATAGTAGTGGTGAGGGTGGGCACCCTTGTCTTGTTCCTGACTTTAGGGGAAATGCTTTCGATTTTTCACCATTGAGGATAATGTTTGCTGTGGGTTTGTCATACATAGCTTTTATTATGTTGAGGTATGTTCCTTCTATTCCTGCTTTCTGGAGAGTTTTTATCATAAATGGATGTTGAATTTTGTCAAAGGCTATCTCTGCATCTATTGAGATAATCATATAGCTTTTATTTTTCAATTTGTTAATGTGGTGTATTACATTGATTGATTTGCAGATATTGAAGAATCCTTGCATCCCTGGGATAAAGCCTACTTGGTCATGGTGTATGATCTTTTTAATGTGTTGTTGGATTCTGATTGCTAGAATTTTGTTAAGGATTTTTGCATCTATGTTCTCTTTGTCAGGTTTTGTTATTAGGGTGATGGTGGCCTCATAGAATTTGTTTGGAAGTTTACCTTCCTCTGCAATTTTCTGGAAGAGTTTGAGTAGGATAGGTGTTAGCTCTTCTCTAAATTTTTGGAATAATTCAGCTGTGAAGCTGTCTGGACTTGGGCTTTTGTTTGCTGGAAGATTTCTGATTACAATTTCAATTTCTGTGCTTGTGATGGGTCTGTTAAGATTTTCTATTTCTTCCTGGTTCAGTTTTGGAAAGTCGTACTTTTCTAAGAACTTGTCCATTTCTTCCACATTGTCCATTTTATTCACATATAGTTGCTGATAGTAGTCTCTTATGACCCTTTGTATTCCTGTGTTGTCTGTTGTGATCTCTCCACTTTCATTTCTAATTTTATTGATTTGAATTTTCTCCCTTCATTTCTTGATGAGTCTGGCTAATGGTTTGTCAATTTTATTTATCCTCTCAAAGAACCAACTTTTGGCTTTGTTGATTTTTGCTATAGTCTCTTTTGTTTCTTTTGCACTTATTTCTGCCCTAATTTTTAAGATTTCTTTCCTTCTACTAACCCTGGGGTTCTTCATTTCTTCCTTTTCTAGTTGCTTTAGGTGTAGAGTTAGATTATTTATTTGACTTTTTTCTTGTTTCTTGAGGTATGCCTGTATTGCTATGAACCTTCCCCTTAGCACTGCTTTTACAGTGTCCCACAGGGTTGTTGTGTTTTCATTTTCATTCGTTTCTATGCATATTTATATTTCTTTTTTTTATTTCTTCTGTGATTTGTTGGTTATTCAGCAGCCTCTGTATATTGGAATTTTTAATATTTTTTCTCCTGCAATTGAGATCTAATCTTACTGCATTGTAGTCAGAAAAGATGCTTGGAATGATTTCAATTATTTTGAATTTGTCAAGGCTAGATTTATGGCTCAGGATGTGATCTATCCTGGAGAAGGTTCCATGTGCACTTGAGAAAAAGGTGAAATTCATTGTATTGGGGAGAAATTTCCTATAATATCAATTAGGTCTAACTGGTCTATTGTACCATTTAAAGTTTGTGTTTACTTGTTAATTTTCTGTTTAGTTGATCTATCTATAGGTGTGAGTGGGGTATTAAAGTCTCCCACTATTATTGTGTTATTGTTAATTTCCCCTTTCATACTTGTTAGCATTTGTCTTACATATTGCAGTTGTCCTATGTTGGGTGCATATATATTCATAATTGTTATATCTTCTTCTTGGATTGATCCTTTGATCATCATGTAGTGTCCTTCTTTGTCTCTTTTCAAAGCCTTTGTTTTAAAGTCTATTTTATCTGATATGAGTATTGCTACTCCTGATTTCTTTTGGTCTCTATTTGTGTGGAGTATCTTTTTTCAGCCCTTCACTTTCAGTCTGTAAGTGTCCCTTGTTTTGAGGTGGGTGTCTTGTAGACAATATATATAGGGGTCTTGTTTTTGTATCCATTCAGCCAGTCTTTGTCTTTTGGTTGGGATATTCAGCCCATTTACATTTAAGGTAATTATTGATAAGTATGATTCCATTGCCATTTACTTTATTGTTTTGGATTCAAGTTTATACACCCTTTCTGTGCTTCCTGTCTAAAGAAGATCTTTAGCATTTGTTGGAGAGCTGGTTTGGTGGTGCTGAATTCTCTCAGCTTTTGCTTGATGTAAATATTTTGATTTCTCCTTCATATTTGAATGAGATCCTTGCTGGGTACAGTAATCTGGGCTGTAGGTTATTTTCTTTCACCACTTTAAGTATGTCCTGCCATTCCCTCCTGGCCTGAAGAGTTTCTATTGAAAAATCAGCTGTTATCCTTATGGGAATTCCCTTGCATGTTATTTGTTGTTTTTCCCTTGCTGCTTTTAATATTTGTTCTTTGTGTTTGATCTTTGTTAATTTGATTAATATGTGTCTTGGGCTGTTTCACCTTCGGTTTATCCTGTTTGGGACTCTCTGGGTTTCTTGGATTTGGGTGATAATTTGCTTCCCCATTTTAGGGAAGTTTTCAACTATTATCTCCTCAAGTATTTTCTCACGGTCTTTCTTTTTGTCTTCTTCTTCTGGGACCCCTATGATTCGAATGTTTGGGCATTTAACATTGTCCTGGAGGTCTCTGAGATTGTCCTCATTTCTTGTAATTCGTTTTTCTTTTATCCTCTCTGATTCTTTTATTTGTACCATTTTACCTTCTACCTTACTAATCCTATCTTCTGCCTCCATTATTCTACTGTTTGTTGCCTCCAGAGTGTTTTTGATCTCATTTATTGCATTATTCATTAAATATTGACTCTTTTTTATTTCTTCTAGGTCCTTGTTAAACCTTTCTTGCATCTTCTCAATCCTTGTCTCCAGGCTATTTATTTGTGATTCCATTTTGTTTTCAAGATTTTGGATCATTTTCACTATCATTATTCTGGATTCTTTATCAGGTAGATTCCCTATATCTTCCTCTTTTGTTTGGTTTGGTAGGCATTTACCCTGTTCCTTTACCTGCTGGGTATCCCTCTGTCTCTTCATCTGTTTATATTGCTGTGTTTGAGGTGGCCTTTCTGTATTCTGGCAGTTTGTGGATTTCTCTTTATTATGGAGTTTCCTACCTGTGGGTGGGGTTGTACTGGTGGCTTATGAAGGTTTCCTGGTTAGGGAAGCTTGTATCTGTGTTCTGGTGGATGGGGCTGGACTTTTTCTCTCTGGAGTGCAATGAAGTGTCCAGTTATGAGATGTCAGTGGGTTTGGAGTGACTTTGGGCTGCCTGTATATTGAAGCTCAGGGCTATGTTCCTGTGTTGCTGGAGAATTTGCATGGTATGTCTTGCTCTGGAACTTGTTGGCTCTTGGGTGGTGCTTGGTTTCAGTGTAGGTACGGAGGCATTTGATGAGGTCCTGTTGACTAATGTTCCCTGGAATCAGGAGTTCTCTGGTGTTCTCAGGATTTGGACTTAAGCCTCCTGCTTCTGGTTTTCAGTCTTATTTTTACAGTAGCCTCAAGACTTCTCCATCTATACAACACCATTGATAAAACATCTAGGTTAAAGATGAAAAGTTTCTCCACAGTGAGGGACACCAAGAGAGGTTCACAGAGTTACATAGAGAAGAGAAGAGGGAGGAGGGAGATAGAGGTGACCAGGATGAGATGAGGTGGAATCAAAAGAGGAGAGAGCAAGCTATCCAGTAATCACTTCCTTATGTGCACTCCACAGTCTGGACCACTCAGAGATGTTCACAGAGTTATACAGAGAAGAGAAGAGGGATGAAGGAGACAGAAGTGGCCAAGAGGATAAAGGGGGGAATCAAAAGGAGAGAGACAGATCCAGCCAATAATCAGTTCCCTAAGTATTCTCCACAGTCTGGAACACACAAAGAGATTCACAGAGTTGGGTAGAGAAGAGAAGGGGGAGGGAGGAGATAGAGGAGACCTGGTGGAGAAAAAGGAGAGTCCTACGGGGGAGAGAGCAGTCAAGCCAGTAATCTCACTCCCTAGCAAAAATGGGTACTGAAGATTGGGTTCTTAAAGATACAAAATTGATACTAAATACCAAAAAGCAAAGATTAAAAATCTAGAGTAGAGGTTGGATTTTCAAAAATACAATATTAAAGAAAAAGAGAAAAAAGTCATAAAATTATTTTATATATATATATATTATATATGAAGTTTGCTTTAAAAACTGTGGTCTTTTTTTTTTTTTTTGCAAAGTAATAGTAGGTTATAAAATGAAAATTAAAGGAATAATAGAGGACTTAATTTTTTTTATTTAAAAATCTTAAAGAATGATGGTAAAAATAGTAAAAAATATATCTAGGACTTTCTCTGGTGTTGTTGTGGGCAGTGTGGGGTCAGTTCATTTTCGGATAGTTCCTTGATCCGGCTTATATTTCTCAAGATCTATAGGCTCCTTCCTATGTACCTGGTACTATCTACAGGGTTTTAATCTATTGCACCTGTCACTTCCAAGGAAGGTCCCTCTGTTTTAGCTTCATCTGTTTGCTGGTCTCTTCAGTGTCTAATTTCCACGCTGGCACAAGGGGGCAGTGGTGGACACTTTTTTAGGCTCACTTGTTCGGTCATGCTGTGGAGAGGGAGGGACGCTGCAAACAAATAACACTGGCATGTGCTTGCAGTGTCTTGGCCACACTGGGTTTGCCCCCCGCCCATGGCGTGTGTGCTTTCCCTGTCTACACTGCTTAGGCCCTAGGTTGCTCTGCCAGGAACTGTCTGAGGCCGGCCCTGGGTTGTATGTACTTCCCAGGTCTAAGCTGCTCCGGTTCAGGTATTCGGGTAGTCCTCAGAGGCACAGACTCATTTGGGCCTGCGTTTTGTGCCCTTCTCAGATCCGAGCAGCTCACGTGACCAGGTGTTTGGTGAGCATGGTTGCTGCGACTTATCGCCTCCCCTATCCCTGCCACTTGGTTTTCTGGGTGTACAATTGGTGCACATTCGTAGGCGGATGTTGACCGTCCAGAATCCCAAGAAGTCTTGGTTAGCAACGAAGCCTGCTTGCAGTTTGGTAGTTAATGCCTTTCTGGGGCCGCAATTGCCCCCTTCTGGTTCTGGCTGCCCTCGCCTGCCTGTCTCTGGAGGGGGATGGGCTTGCCATGCAGCTGGCTAGCTCTGCTCAGTCCTTTGTTCTGTGAGAGGGCCTGGCGGTGTCTTAGGTTAGGGCTTTTTGAGTGGTAGTTATCCCACAGTCTGGTTTGCTATCCCAAGTTAGTTTCCTCAGATTTCCCTCGGGGCATTCAGGCCCGGTCCTTACTCTAAGCAATGCAGACTGCGCCTCCCTCCCAGCCCCCACTTGCTAGTGGCAGGTGCAGGCATCTGCACTGCTTCTCTGCTGGAGGAGTTACCATTGGGCACGTAATCTGTGGGTTTTAATTATTTATTTATTTTTCCTCCCAGTTATGTTGCCCTCTGTGGTTCCAAGGCTCACCACAGACTCGACAGTGAGAGTGTTTCCTGGTGTTTGGAAACTTCTTTCTTAAGACTCCCTTCCCGGGATGGAGCTCCATCCCTACCTCTTTTGTCTCTCTTTTTATCTTTTATATTTTTTCCTACCTCCTTTCGAAGACAATGGCCTGCTTTTCTAGGTGCCTGATGTCCTCTGCTGGCATTCAGAAGTTGTTTTGTGGAATTTTCTCAGCGTTCAAATGTTCTTTTGATGAATTTGTGGGGGAGAAAGTGGTCTCCCCATCCTATTCCTCCACCATCTTAGGACCGAACCTTCTCTATAGTTATTTTAATACTTCCCTTAGACTAGAGCTAACTGGTTAGCACACTACCATATTCAGTATTAGAGAATTCTGTATTAGATTACATATTTATATTTACAAGTCTGTTGTCTGTTTTCACTTCTTTCATATAATAATCACCATCCTTCATTTAGCTTGAAGAACTCCCTTCAGCAATCTTGTGAGACAAATTTGTGTTGGTGAACTCCTTCAACTGTTGTTTGTTTGGGAAAGTCTTTATCTTACCTTCATTTCTGAAAGACAACCTTCCTGAGAAAAGTATTCTTGGCTGGCAGGTTTACTTTCATCAGTTTAAACATATCATCCCTTTCTCTCCTGGCTTGCCAGTTTTCTTCTGAGAAATCCACTGATATTCTTAAGGGAATTCCTTTTTTGTGAGCATTTGCTTTTCTCTTGATGCTTCTAAAATTCTCTTTGTCTTGATTATAAACAATGTGTCTTGGAGGCAATCATTTTGAATGAACTCTGCGGGGTGACTTAGCAAAGTTCGGTAGTTAGAATAGGAAAAAGCAGTCCAGAATGCCAGTAGCTAAAAGGAAGGAAAAAGCCCATGAAAATAGAACAAAGGAAGATCCGAGGACTGGAGTGAGCACCTCAGGTGGAACAAACAGCCCAGGGGGAGGAAAAAAAAAAAACATATAAAAAGAGGAGCCAAAGGGCTGGGGGTCTTTCTCTCGCTCTGTCTCTCACTCTCTCTCTCTCCCTCTCTCTCTTCTCTTCATGTCTTTTGGGTCATCATGCCCTCACACCTCGAGGATGTATTTTCCTTTATTTTCTAAATAAAACTGAGCTGAAACACAGACCTGTAACACTGATCTGTCTGAGAGCTGTGACACCGATCTGGTCTGAGAGCTGTGACACTGATCTGTCTGAGAGTTGTGACACGGTCTGTCCAAGGGCTTTAACACTGGCCTGTCGCTTCAAATTTTTGTTGTGACGAGACAGAACTGAGGAAATCACACACTCCCCTGACAGCTACATGAACTTGGATGTCTAAATGTCATCAGATTTAAGACTTTTCTGTATTATTTCTTTAAGTACAATCTCTGTCCCTTTCTCCCTCTCTTCTCCTTCTAGGACTCCAATACTGTGCAGGTTGATTCTGTGAATGTTATCCTATATTTCACACAGGTTCTTTACACCTTTTCATTCTTTTTTCTCCTTTGTCCCCTGGCTAGGTAATTTCAATTGTATTGTCTTGTGCCTCAGCGATTCTTCTGCTGTTGCTGATGCTCTCTGTAGCATTTTTTATTTTGTTGCATTTCATTCATTTTAATCTTAAGCAACAAAATTTCTGTTTTCTTCCTTCTATTTTTCTGCCTTATTGCACAGCTTGAGGGATCTCAGTTCCCTGATCAGAATAGAATTCATGCACAGCAGTGAAAACATTGGAGAAGGCAATGGCAACCCACTCCAGTACTCTTGCCTGGAAAATCCCATGGACAGAGGAGCCTGATAGGCTGCAGTCCATGGGGTCACGAAGAGTCAGACACGACTGAGCAACTTCACTTTCACTTTTCACTTTCATGCATTGGAGAAGGAAATGACAACCCACTCTAGTGTTCTTGCCTGGAGAATCCTGGGGACGGCGGAGCCTGGTTGGCTGCCATCTCTGGGGTCGCACAGAGTCGGACACGACTGAAGCAACTTAGCAGCAGCAGCAGCAGTGAAAACATTGAATCCTAATAACTAAACCATCATAAAACTCCCTGTTTGTTTCCTTTTTTATGATTTTGGTCTCTGTACAAAAAAACTACCAAATTTATTCTGCAGAGCAACTCAAGAGCCTGTGCCCAACAACTATTGAGCCCATGCTCTAGGTCCCACAAACTGCAAATAGGAGCTGGCATGCTGCAACTACTGAAACCTGTGTGCTTAGAGCCTGTGATCTGCAACAAGAGAAGCCCCTGCATAGAGAAGCCTGCTGTCCACAAAGAGAAGTACTGCCTGCTTGCCACAACTAGAGAAAGTCCACATGCATCAACAAAGACCCAGTGAAACCAAAAATTTAAAACAATAATAATAATGGTAATAAATAACTTTTTAATCTTATTTTGTTCACATATTCTTTTCCTGAATTCCATTATCTGCATTTTTTGGAGTTCCCTGAGCTTCTTGGTGGGTATACTTTATTTCTTTCATCATATGTCATTTATTTCATGACTTCCCAATGGTGAATAGCCATGTGAGCTACCCTGGGAGAAGTCCTGGGCATCTTCCCATTCCCAAACATAGCCTAGAACTATGAAGACTGCAAGTGTAACTGTAGGTCAGAGCCCTGGACACCATGCAGAGCCATCAGCCAGGAACTGGGTGGGTTCAACTCACAACCAGGCCATCACTCTCAGGTCTTATATTAGTTCAGCAGCCTCTCCACATGTCCACAATGGAATTGTGGGGGGGGGGGGAGAAGGGTGCGGGGTGGTGGTGGTGGTGTTTTGAAATGTAATATTTACTGGGCCACTCCTACACGACAGCTCTCTGTACCCTGAAGAATCACAGCAGGATCATGTTTACATTTTCAGTAGTAACCAGACTAAAGCAATCTTGAAACAGTATGTCTTCAGAGGAGCCCATTAGTCTGAAATATTTCCTTTAAGAATTCAGTCATATCAGACCCCTCCATTCACATCTTTGAAACGTAAATAGACAAACGTACCTGATTTCCCCAGCTATCCCTTCTTCCGGATCCCCTCTGTCTAGGTCTCCACTTTCTTGCCCTCTTGTTCCACGTGGATGCAGGGTGTAGGTGAGCACCAATTTGCCATCCATCAACTTAGAGATATGAGCTGATATAATTTTCTCAGAAGGATAGATAATTGGGAAGACAAGAAATGGCAACGTTCTGAAGAAACAGTAGGCAGGGATGGAAAGAATGGATTCATAACGATTTGATAACAACTAGACATGGGAGAAGAGCAAGGAGGAATCTATATCTGCTTGAGGAATAAACAGATAAAGTAACCTAGGGAATGAGGGATGAAAAGGCAGAGGTAGTTACCTAGAGTTAGAGTTTTAATTGACCCATGAACACTTAAGCAGGATAAGGAAAACTGTATCCATTCTCTCCCACCAGCAAACTCCTACTATGAAACTCACACCCAAGTCTGGTGCCCCAAAATAAGTTAAAAACAGGTGATGTGACATCTCAGGGAAGAACATACAGGAATGTTCAGGATTGGGTTTTTACCATGATTTTGTGAAATGAAAATATCTCCTGTCATATAAATAAACAAGAAATGCAACAACCATCAGTGATTTCTGGCCTCCAAACATGAATGAGGGTTCCCAAAACTGATCCAGGGGATGCTCCCACACCCCATGGTGATTGCTGAGGAGCTGGGGGAAAGCAAGAAGCAGCCATCTGCTGCTCCTTAAGGTGAACAAGGAAACAGGGTTGGCCCCAGATAGCTGAGCTGCATATGAAAGAATTGAATTCAGGGAGTCCAGAGGCTTGCATCTTCCCATACATAAAATGCTAAATTCCTTAACTTGGTACCTGATCTTTGATCTTCAGATTGCCTGCTCCCTTTGTTGTAAACTTGTATACAGCCTGGCTTCCCTTCCTGCCTGCTTGGAGCAGTTTTCTCAGAGCTACTGAGATGCTGTCTCCAGGGCTTAGAATCCTAAGCATTCCCACCAAATAAAATAACCTACCAGGTTCTGACTATATTTTTTGGTGGACAATTCATCTTGCTAGGAAGGAGAATGAATGTGAAACAAGTTTAGATGTGTTTTCTAAGTAAGAGTGACCTGGAGCATCTGTGTTCCTGGGTTAAGTCATACCCTCATTAGCCTTTGAAGGAGGTGAGAAAACAGGGCAGTGCACTCATCGTGTATTTCCTTTGAGGGAAATGGTGTTTGAGGACCAATCCTCGAAAAGCATTTGTCATGGAACTTGGTAATAATTAACAAAGCAAAAAAAAAAATTTACTTTATACAGAATATTTCATTTTGAGCAATTCCCGTATAACACAATCACAGGTCAGCACTATTCTATTGAGATACAGGCAATTAGAATATCTGCAGCATGATCTTGTACTTAATACAACATCATGGAAAAGTCACTGTGGATGTTCCCAGGGCACTTAGTTCAACATCCTCATACCCACGGTCCACTTTCTCCCCCTGGAGCAGCCAGGGGCTCTCTTCTCCTTCCCCAGGATCAGCTTCCTCTCTAAAGATGTTTAGAGAAGAGCTTGAAAGAGTAAAGAGAGGTATGATTTAGAACAGAGACAAGGGGGCCAGACAGTGAGGAGGAAGCAAGTTAAGCATGTGGTGATGACAAAGCATCCCTGGGACCCAGGGGTGGGCAGGGAGGCTCAGCCTATTTCATATCAGTTGCAGTGAGGATGGATCCAAGCTGTCCTTTCAGATCCAGTCCACTTACTCTCTGGGGCCTCAGCTCATGTGGAAACCCTGCATCACAGGAGACCTGTGCTCACACAGGAGCTCTGAGAAGACCTGCTTCCAGGCAGTGAAGTGCTAGTTATTCAGTTGTCTCTGGCTCTTTGTAACCCTATGAACTGTAGCCCCCACCCCCCAGGCTCCTCAATCCATGGGATTCTCCAGGCAAGAATACTAGAGTGGGTAGCCATTCCCTTCTCCAGGTGATCTTCCTGGAGATCTTTGACCCAGGGATCAAACCCGGGTCTCCTGCATTGCAGGCAGATTCTTTACCATCTGAGCCACCAGGGAAGCCCATCAAATGCATGAGATTATCCTGCATGAGATTCTCAAATGCATGAGAAACTGTAGAGAGGCCTGACACTGAGGACCTCAAATTCACCCTTTCCAGGACAGAGACCAAAGATTACAGGGGATCAGCTAACTCCACTCACCTGTCTGAGACCTCATCCCATCTTCCTTCTTTGGAAGCACTTCCTCCTCACTCCCCTGAGAGGTAGGATGAGCCCCAGGCATTGGAACCTCTTCAGCATCATCATAATCCTCACCAAGGGCATAGGTCTTCTGATCTGGGGCTTCTGAGGGCACATCAGAGGTCAGATTAAACCACATTTAGGTGGGTTGGTCTGGGAAATGCCTAAGATCCCTTATGACCCAGTTTCTGAGCTGCTAAACAGAGGCACCAGTTTCAAAAGATTTTTTTTTTTCTCTAAGACCATGTTTCATTTTGATGTGTCCATAAACCAAAACATGACTTTATATATCTTAATATTTCCTGTTTGAAAATATATATCTCAAAGCAATTCTCCCACCATTGAGCATTACTAAAGTATTTTGACAAATTGTGCTTTACAGATTTTTTTTTAAAAACCAGTGTGTATCTCTTGTGATTCTGAACACAGAGAGCCCAGCCCCAAATGTGAGACATCACAGAACAGCCAGAGAAGGATAAGGACAGACCCAATCTGGACACAAGGGATCCCTCTGGTCCATTAAAGGAAGATTGTTCCCCCTACATCTCCTCTCTATGAGGAGGGAAACTCTCCTCCCAACACTCAGCTGAAGCAGGTCCACCTCTATTACCTGGAGCAGACCTGGAGTCATTGTCCTCACCATCTGAGAGGAAGCCTAAAGTGGAGAAAAACATCACACAACACACAGAATGATCCTCCCACACCCACAGGACCGGTGTTAAGGCTGAGAAGGGATGGGTCTGGCTCTTGCAGTGTAGACAGAGGCTGGAGGTTCACAGGGCTGTAAGAGGCCATCCTGCCACTTTAGAGAGCTACCTCTGTGAGCCTGGGGAACGTGTGGGGTCTGCAGATGCTGAGAAAATACGCACACCCAGTGGGTGTGACAACTAGAGGTCCCAGGAGGGCAGACAGAGACACCCACCTGGGCTGCCAAGAAGACCCTCCTTCTGAGTCACAAGATGATCAAGCTCATCATACACGGCTTCAGCAAGAGCATCTTCATAGCTGGATAAGGCTGAGAGATCCCCCAGCAGGTCAGAGGTGCTTCCCCAGACACTTCGGTCCAGCAGGCCCACCCTTTATCTCCCTGATGTTCACACGGAGGCTGCCTGGACCTCGGCATCATCTTCCACCCCATGCACCATGTCAGCACCCTCTCCCCTGTCTGACCTGAATTCACAGCTCAGCCCTGACTCTGTCTGGTCTCATAGGAGAGGTCATGACTTATGAGAGTTCACGCCCCAGTCCTAAGAACCTCTGTCTACTCACCCCTTAGAGCTCAGCATGGAGCACATGGAGTTCTTCAGACTCACAACAGAGACCTGGCCCAGGTTCCCCTCCTCACACCTGCCCCATCTCCTGCCTCCACACACTTTCCCTGGTCCCCAGTTCCCCCTGCAGCCCACCTCTGTGCTCTGCTATCCATCTGAACACCTGAGTCACCAGGATGATGAGGACCAGGAAGAGAAGGGACCCCAGGATGAGGCAGAGGACCCCAGGCAAGGAGAAGATCCCAGGGAGAGGACTTGAAACTGGTCTGGACCCTAAAGAGAACAAGGCAACAGGGTGTGGAGAAGGTCCTGGGCACAGAGAAACCCCCTGTGCCAGCATTTCCAGGGGCTCCAGACAATGGCGTCCCAGCCTCAGACACAAGTGCACTGACAGTGACCTGGCTCCCCCAGGTCTCATCCTGAGATGAGTCAACTCCATTCCAGCCCCTGTGACTCTGAGGCAGAGCTGGGGATTGTCAGGGAGCTGCCCTGCAGAGACAGCCTCTGAGGATCCAGCTCATCCCCTCTCCTTGGGCTTCAGGAGACAGAGCATCAAACAGTCCTGGGACCCACACCTCATTGATGAGGAGCAACACTCAGAGGCAGATGGGAGAATCTTAGATTCTGCAACACAGGAACCAGTCTCCCTTAGACCCCAGTCATGAGAAAAATGTGGCCCCAGGAACCAAGGCAGAGGAGTTCCCCAACATAACCCCCTGGGCTCCTCCCCAACAGCCAGGGCTCCTCAGGGTCTTTCCTCTCCTGAGCTGTCAGAGGGCCCACAGAACAGGTCCCCAGACCTGAGTATTCTCTCCTGCCCATGGGTGTTCACAGTACCTGTGGCAGTCGGGTCAATGTTTTCCTTACACCTAAAGAGAAAAACAGCAGTGTGAGGAAAAGAAATTGGCCAGAAAGCAGAGTAAACCCATTTTTCCCTCCTGAGCCTGAAATCAGACCTCAGTCTCCACAACACCAGTGTCCCATCCTCCCAGCTCCCCCATCCTAGATCAGGGCCCCAGGACCTGGACACTGTCTAAATACAAACTCCCCACCACGCCTGGCTGATTCCAGTGCCCCTGTGCTGCCCCAGCTCACCCAGGGTAGACTCCGAGCCCCTCACTCACCAGAGCACCTCACACCAGTATCCTCCTCATGCTTGCAGTCGCTCTGCCCCCAGGGCTTCAAAGCACAGTCGCACAGGGAGGACTCCCCACCCCCTCACCGCACCTCGTCCAGCCAGATGCTCCCATTTCCAGGGCCAAACGCCGTGGCCCGCATGGCTTCCAGGGCCTGGCCACAGCCCAGCTGTGGACGCACCACCTCAGCCTCTGCCAGGCTCCAGGAGTCATCGCCCACAGTGCCCCAGGAGCCACTGTGCCAGACCACCCGCCCTGAGCACTCGGTGTCTCCTCCCCTGAGCTGGAGCTTCTCTCTGTCTGAAAAGGCAGCAGCCCCCCCTGTGACTCCCCTGGTGGGAGGAAGGAACCCCTGGGAGCCACAGGGGAGGGGGCGGGGCTGACGTACCTGTGCAGGGGGCAGCAGTTGGACAGCTCTTGGGTCTTCTTCCTGCAAACAAGAAGGAAACACTGGATCAGGAACAGCTGGGGGTGATCTTGTCCCCAGAAAAGATTATCTAAGGTCCTTGGGTCAGTGCAAATGACATGTGAAAACACAGGCTCATTATCTCCTGGGCTGAAACTTTCACTGCATCTGATCACAGCTGAAATTACTTAAATATTTACTTGTTTATCAGTCTTCACATCCCACAGCAAATATAAACACAGACACCTATAAATGTACACATACGCCTCTCTTAATGAAAGTTCCATGAAAAAAAGTACCTTATATATCTTATATATGCCATGTTTCTGCTATTAGGACAGTATCTGCACATTGTATGCACTCATTCAACAAATATATATGGAAAACCTTTTCTAAATACCTAGATAAGGGCTTGATAAATAGTCATTGAGTGAATGAATAGATGAATAAAATTCCGTAAAATAAAATTTTAAATTCACACTAATCAGTGAAATAGTAGACCAAATATAAGTGAATGGTAATAGTCTATGATAATAGCTCATATTAAAAATAATCAGTCCAGAAGAACAGAGTTAATTTATACTCAAAATCTCACATACGTAATTTTAATGGAAAATTATTAGATAGATTACAAGCTACTCTTACCTACTATTCAGTGTGACAAGTGGGCAAGTGAAGACTACTGCTGTAAAAGGAAACTCTTTTTTAAATTTATTTTTAATTGGAAGATAATTGATCTACAATGCAGTGTTGGTTATGTGTGTGTGTGTGTTAGTCTTTCAGTCCTGTCTGACTGTTTGTGACCTATGGAATGCAGCCCACTAGGCTACACTGTCCATAGGATTTTCCAGGCAAGAATATTGGAGTAGATTGCTATTCCTTTCTCCACTGGATCTTCCCTATCCAGGAATCGAACCCAGGTCTCCTGCACTGCAGGCAGTTCTTTTGCTGTCTGAGACACCAGAAAAGCCCAAAGTGTTGGTTAGGAATCTCTTAAAAAAGAAACATGCAGGAAAGATGCAGAAATAACAAACAGAAGACTGAAAAGTATATATAAAAGAATTGAAGCTGAGAGAAATAAATACAAATTCAAAGCAACACAAAAAACCAGAAGGGTAAATAGTACCTGTCATAAAGTATCAAAATTTGTATGTTCTTTCCAGATCATCCTATTAAATCTCCTACCCACTCTATGCAGAGAACCTCTGAGAAAAAGATGGCAGGACCTTTGTGAGCTGGTTGCTCATTTTCATGGTCAAAGACTTTCAATTCAGTTCAGTTGCCCAGTTGTGTCCGACTCTTTGAAACCCCATGAATCGCAAAACGCCAGGCCTCCCTGTCCATCACCAACTCCCGGAGTTCACTCAGACTCACGTCCATCGAGTCAGTGATGCCATCCAGCCATCTCATCCTCTGTCGTACCCTTCTCCTCCTGCCCCCAATCCCTCCCAGCATCAGAGTCTTTTCCAATGAGTCAACTCTTCACATGAGGTGGCCAAAGTATTGGAGTTTCAGCTTTAGCATCATTCCCTCCAAAGAAATCCCAGGGCTGATCTCCTTCAGAATGGACTGGTTGGATCTCCTTGCAGTCCAAGGGACTCTCAAGAGTTCTCCATAACCACATTTCAAAAGCATCAATTCTTCAGCACTCAGCCTTCTTCACAGTCCAACTCTCACATCCATACATGACCACTGGAAAAACCATAGCCTTGACTAGACGGACATTTTTTGGCAAAGTAATGTCTCTGCTTTTGAAAATGCTGTCTAGGTTGGTCATAACTTTCCTTCCAAGGAGTAAGTGTCTTTTAATTTCATGGCTGCAGTTACCATCTGCAGTGATTTTGGAGCCCAGAAAAATAAAGTCTGACACTGTTTCCAATGTTTCCCCATCTATTTCCCATGAAATGATGGGACCAGATGTCATGATCTTCGTTTTCTGAATGTTGAGTTTTAAGCCAACTTTTTCACTCTCCACTTTCACTTTCATCAAGAGGCTTTTGAGTTCCTCTTCACTTTCTGCCATAAGGGTGGTGTCATCTGCATATCTGAGGTTATTGATATTTCTCCCGGCAATCTTGATTCCAGCTTCTGTTTCTTCCAGTCCAGCATTTCTTATGATGTACTCTGCATAGAAGTTAAATAAGCAGGGTGACAGTATACAGCCTTTTCCTATTTGGAACCAGTCTGTTGTTCCATGTCCAGTTCTAACTGTTGCTTCCTGACCTGCATACAAATTTCTCAAAAGGCAGGTCAGGTGGTCTGGTATTCCCATCTCTTTCAGAATTTTCCACAGTTTATTGTGATCAACACAGTCAAAGGCTTTGGCATAGTCAATAAAGCAGAAATAGATGTTCTTCTGGAACTCTCTTGCTTTTTCCATGATCCAGCGGATGTTGGCAATTTGATCTCTGGTTCCTCTACCTTTTCTAAATCCAGCTTGAACATCTGGAAGTTCACAGTTCACATATTGCTGAAGCCTGACTTGGAGAATTTTGAGCATTACTTTACTAGCGTGTGAGATGAGTGCAATTGTGTGGTAGTTTGAGCGTTCTTTGGCATAGCCTTTCTTTGGGATTGGAATGAAAACTGACCTTTTCCAGTCTTGTGGCCACTGCTGAGTGTTCCAAATTTGCTGGCATATTGATGCAGCACTTTCACAGCATCATCTTTCAGGATTTGAAATAACTCAACTGGAATTCCATCACCTCCACTAGCTTTGTTCATAGTGATGCTTTCTAAAGCCCACTTGACTTCACATTCCAGGATGTCTGGGTCTAGGTGAGTGATCACACCACTGTGATTATCTGGGTCATGAAAATCTTTTTTGTACAGTTCTTCTGTGTATTCTTTCCATCTCTTCTTAATATCTTCTGCTTCTGTTAGGTCCATACCATTTCTGTCCTTTATCAAGCCCAGCTTTGCATGAAATGTTCCCTAGGTAGCTCTAATTTTCTTGAAGAGATCTCTAGTCTTTCCCATTCTGTTGTTTTCCTCTGTTTCTTTGCATTGATCACTGAAGAAGGCTTTCTTATCTCTTCTTGCTATTCTTTGGAACTCTGCATTCAGATGCTTATATCTTTCCTTTTCTCCTTTGCTTTTCACTTCTCTTCTTTTCACAGCTATTTGTAAGGCTTTCCCAGACAGCCATTTTGCTTTTTTGTATTTCTTTTCCATGGGGATGCTCTTGATCCCTGTCTCCTGTATAGTGTCATGAACCTCATTCCATAGTTCATCAGGCATTCTATCTATCAGATGTAGGCCCTTAAATCTATTTCTCACTTCCACTATATAATCATAAGGGATTTGATTTAGGTCATACCTGAATGATCTAGTGGTTTTCCCTACTTTCTTCAACTTAAGTCTGAATTTGGTAATAAGGAGTTCATGATCTGAGCCACAGTCAGCTCCTGGTCTTGTTTTTGTTGACTGTATAGAGTTTCTCCATCTTTGGCTGCAAAGAATATAATCAATCTGATTTTGGTGTTGACCATCTGGTGATGTGCATGTGTAGAGTCTTCTCTTGTGTTTTTGGAAGGGTGTGCTAAAATTCTAAAGAGTGGAAATCATTTCATTTTTAGCCAAGGATCTGAAGCTTCTCTTTCTCTATGGGAATTTCCCAATTTGTTGCCTGGATTAATGGATCAAAGTGGGACAGAGGGGGTTACCTGGTGCTGCAGTGACAAAATTGGAGACTTGAGAGCCTCTCTCATATAGCAGGTTTTCTCCTCAAATATCTGCTTAGTAAACATGCTGTCAATGGCAGGAGGCCAAAGAACTGTGTCAAACACCTTGGAAACAGAGTGGGTATTCCCTCATCCTCCTGACTGCTGAGCTACCAAAACATTCAGGTTTTCAATTATAAACTCTAAAAGCTCATAACACAGGGGCAGAGAAATCAGAGGTAGACTGAGTGCTACAAATACTGCAACCCAGACTTGTTACAGCTCAACTCTAGCTAGTTTAGACATCTGGGTGGTCTGAACCCCTTCTCCCACTTGCTTAACAAAACAGAATATAAATCCTTTCAGGTGTTAGAAAATGTATCTGGGATATCTTATTTTCTTATGCATCATTTTTCTCATTCAGTTAAAAATTGCATTGCATGTAAAGAGATGGATGACACAACAAATTTAAAAATTGAAAAAAGGAAGGTAAGAGAAGGCAGAGACACACATGCTAGATATGCTGGAGTTAGCAGATAAGGATTTTAACTATGAACAATGTGTTTAGGGGAAAAAGGGAAAGGAAAGAATCAAAATGTGAAAAGTGAAAAAAGTTAACAAATAATTGTAACTATAAGAAAATCAAAGGAACAGTTGCCAACTGAAAATAAAATATCTAGAATTAAGAACTGAATGAATAGGTTTAAAAGAATTTTAGACAGAACTGAACACAGCATTAGTGTCTTAGAGGAGTCCTAGAGTTGAGAGATGAGGAGGAGGAAAAGGAGAAGGAGGAGAAGGAAAAAGAAGGGGAATAGGAGAAGAAGAGAAACAGAGTGCAGCAGAAGTAATATTTGAAGATGTAATAATTAAGAATTTTTTTAAATGGTTGGAAGGCTATGAAAACCTCCACATCTACTAAAGCTGCAGAAAATCAAAGGAAAATGTCAAAAGTTACCGTTACTCTTTGGTGATGATTACTTTCTTTAATTCTTCAAGTTCCTTGAAATTTTGCTTTGCTGCTTTTGCCTTAGATGTAGCAGACACCACATTAAATTTTTACTGATTACCTTCAGGTGGTATATACTCTTCTCTGACCTTATATAGACTCACTCTACATTTATTGCTTCATCTTATAGAAAATACCTTAAGCTTTTATGTCTTCTTTGGTCCGTAAAACTCAACAGGCTGCTGAAAACCTCTCATGTTTTGCAGAATGTTGAGCTACAGATCAAGCCTGTGGTTACCTCCCTGCCCACAGACTCTAGTCTGTTTTTTGAGATCACTCTATTTACTGGAGTTTGCTTTCATCTCCACACTTGGAAACACACAAAAGCAGCTGTCAGAAGGGTGGTAGTAAAGATGACTTACTAAAGATTTCGTACCCTCAGGGACTTGGAGTACCTACAGGCCCAGGGAGAGAGATCTTTGGGTGACATTCTCCTAGAGGCTTATGGATGGGCTTCCTGCTGAAGCCCTGAGTGTAGTCGCAGGAATTGCATCCCTTTTACACTCTTTGACATTTTTAATGATCTTTCATATTTCCTCTCTCGCCTCAGTCATGGAGGTTCAGCCCTAGAACTCTGGGTGCTTCTGGAAAGAAATTGGTTTCCCCAGCAATATCAAGTGGGCACTAGCTCATTGCTTTCCTTTTCACCCATGAGAGAGGCGCCACCAGCTAGTTCAAATTTATGCTGTGTCACCTTGAGGTAAGGAGCAGCACTGGCAAAATCCTTTAATCCTCCCCAATAATTCAAACTTAACTTTTTTGGCTCCAACAGAGTAATGAACTCTTCCTTCAGGAATCCTGGACTTCTAACAATTTCTATAGGTATCTGTCCAAATGAGCACTCACCATGTTTCTTCATGTTTTCCCTGACCATGGCCCAAGGGGCTGGGACAGCTTCACTAGCTCCTGCTGGCTCCAGTCTGTACCAATGTCTACCCGCCTATTACTGGATGCCCAGGTGAGTGACCATCTTCCTGGTCCTTTGATATAAGTTATGGATCCCACAACTTTCACAGAGGCACTTTTAATCATGGATGTATGGTTAATTAGTTGTTAAAAAGAGAAGCAAATAGGAAGGAAGCAAACCACCATGATGCTGACATCACTCCCTCTTTGCCAAGACTTTTACACAATTAGCTGAAGTAGAGAAATTCTTTGAATAGTTCCATTTAAAATGACATATGGATGAATAGAAAATCTGAATAATTCTGATTTATTAAAAATATTGAATTTGTAGTTAAACCTTTCTACTATAACTTCAAAACAAAACAATTTCAAGTTCAGATGTATTTCAAAATAGTTAATAATGTGTGAAATTGAAATTCCCTGAATTTGAATGATGTTTTAAGAAGTACATGCTGAGGTTATCGTGTAAAGGAAACTGATGGGCATAGAAATTCTCACATGGTTCAGTGGGAAAAAAATCCCTGACTGAGGTATACCCTTTTTGCTTATATATTGTTCACTATGATTATACTTAAATAGTTATGTTTACTTAAAATATGTATTCTCCTTTATGGTTCTTGCCCCGATCTGAAACATGAATGAATAATGACAAAACCCATATTTTGTCATGAAATATCTAACGTTTGAAGTCAGTTTTTACTCCCTCCCTGCCATTGGAGACATATCACTCCAGGAGCATCCTGAGTACCAATAGCCCTTCCCTCTCTCTTACCTGAGCAGATCACAGAGGCCATGTTGCCATGAAAACAGTCAGAACCACCCAGGGCAGTCACAGGGCAACTGAACAGGAAAGACTCAGCCCCCAAACATGAAATCGGACTGTTGAGATCTGGTCATCTCTGCCACCAAGTGTGGTCCTCCGGGGGTGGAGATGGCGACTCCACAGCCGAGCTGATGACAGACAACATTGGCATTGGCCAGACTCCAGTGGGAGGCACAGAGCACTCTCCATTGTCCAGAAATGTTCATCTCCACCTGCCCCTCACACTGAGAAGGGCCGTTTGTCATGAGCCGGATTTCTGAGTACTCTGGTAGAAAAAGACAGGATTTCAGCAAAATCTCATGATTTCCTTACCCCAACAGAGTGCAGGGAGGTTAGTCCTGGTCTACATCTCACCTGAACAGGCAACCTGAGCAGCTCCACTGTGGTGACACTTGCCCCCTGGACAGGGTACTCTGGGGCAGACCCGGAGCTCAGGCTCCTCCCCCTCACACCTGAACTCCTCAGCCCAGACCTGGCCATCAGACTCTCTGAAGGGCATGTGTTTCAGGACAGATGCAACCTTGCCGCATCCCAGCTCTGCACAGATGACCTGGGCAGTGGAGAGTGTGAAATTCCCCTCAGATACTGGGATCCAGGCTTTTCCAGAATGTACTTCTACACGCCCTGAGCAGGGTCTATCCCCTCCAAACAGACTCACAGATCCTAAGATAAAAATAACGACAAACACAGTGAGCATTCATTTTCCTTGCTTGCAAATTGAAAGCAATATGTCACAGGCAATGGTGTGAAAACTTTCCAGGAGTTGAGCACGAACTGAGAATTTAACAGTTAGTGTCAGAGTTGCATTTTCATGACTAAGTTTCTAAAGAGAAACCCAGAAGCAGGGTCAATTTTGAATGACTAGATCCCAGCAAGGTATACTTTGAGGTTGGTTAGAAATGTGAATTCCTTATCTGAGGTCCAGAAAACTACAGGGACCAAGACAGATCATCTGTCTGGCTGAATGCCAGGTACATATATTTTATTTTGGTTAGAGAAGTTTCTCATTTAGGACCCTGGGATCTACAGAGCCCAGGAAAATAATGTGTAATGTGTGGGACATGAAGAGCAGAACCAAACCAGAGCAAAATGGCTGAGAGTGTAGAGATCTATCGTCTGGACAAAGTTAGAAAGCTTTTCTGAGGCTTTCTGCTACTAATTAATAAGTTTTTTTCTCCCATGAGCCACTCCTCAAGTGGCTTGGTGTAGAGAAAATCATACAGGCTGGATCCATTAGTGCATGCCAACCTGTAGACAGATAATGGCTCAAGAGAAGAAATACTGACATAATAACTAATTCACTTTTAATGTACCAAATTTTATTTTTCTGATAATATTTGATGACAAAATATTCCAAGAATTTCTTAGATGACCTAAATGGGGAAAAAGATGAGTCTGTTCTATTAAGTAAGCTCAGAAAGTCACAGGAGAGAGAAGGGATGGTCTTAGACATTTCTCTTGAAAACTTGGTATTTGTCAACAAACCTGGGAGAGAATGAGTTCTGAATGGAAATTTATAAAACAGTGAGTTTGCCAAAGAGTTCCTACTACAGACTTTTCTTCTGAAACAGAAATCATAAAGAACCATAAGGAGTGATATTAATTGATTTTAATTCTATCATCATGCTAATTCTGTATTTATATCTGACATCAGTGAGATGATAAAAAAGGAGGGTCCCCAACCCTCATTTTCCCACAGAAACAGTGTGCCCCCAGCAACATGCCTGCCAACTTCAGACAGAACTGACTCAGAAACTGCTCCCTGATGTGGCACCAACCCTGCACCACCATGGTCCTGGGCAGTCCTGTCTGCCCAGACATCCAGAAGGAGTCACACCATTTGGCATCCCTGACAACAGGACTGTCAACTGTGGACATGAGTGTGAGTGCAGATTCTAGTGCACCCTGCAACCTAGGCTCAGTCTCACTCTACTACACTAGGGAAGCAATCTTGCCCACCTCAGCACCCAGAGGAAGCGACACTCATCCATGCACCTGCCAACAGGGCCACTGACCAGAGACACAACAGCAGCCCCAGAAGCAGCTACATAACCTGACTCCAGCTTTGCTGGACCACAAGACCAAGGGCAGTCCTATCAGTTCAAGGACAAGGCAGTAGATCTTTATTAGTTGAAATCAGATTTCAACAAATCTTTATTTGTTGAAATTCTGGAAGAAGTGTCTGCTCCTTCAAATGCACACTCACCAATGCAAGACTACACAGATCATGAAGAATCTGCAAAATAAGATGCCACTTAAGGAAACCAATAAAACTCTAGCAACTACTCTGAAGAAATGAAGATTTATGAACTGCTTGAGAAAAAATTCAAAATAATTGGTTCAAACTCAATGGCTACAATAGAACAGAAATAGACAACTGAACACCATCTGGAAAAGTATGTGAACAAATGGCAAAGTTTAACTAAAAAATAGAAAACACAGTGCTCACTTCAGCAGCACCTATACTAAAAAACAGAAAACACAAGAAGAAACCAGACAAAATTGCTCAAACTCAAGAATACAATAACTCAACTGAAAAATTCAAAACAGTGCTTCAGGCAAACTATTGTCCAAAAGAAAGAATCAGCAAACTTAAGGACAGGTTATTTCAAATTATCTTGTTAGAAGAACAAATCAAGTACTGATGTGAGACTTGGATCATAAAGAAGGCTGAACACCAAAGAATTGATGCTTTTGAATTGTGGTTCTGGAGAAGACTCTCGCGAGTCCCTTGGACGTTCAAGAGATCAAACCAGTCAATTCTAAAGGAAATCATCCCTGAATATTTATTGAAAGGACTGATGCAGAAGCTGAAGCTTCACATCAGTTTGGCCACCTGATGTGAAGAGCCGACTCACTAGAAAAGACCTTGATGCTAGGAAATATTAAGGCAAAGGAGATGGGGGTGGCAGAGGATGAGATAGTTAAATAGCATCACTGGCTTGGACATGAATCTGAGCAAACTCTGGGAGATAGTGAAGGACAGGGGAGCCTGGTGTGCTGCAGTCCACGGTGTCACAAAGAGTCAGACATGACTTAGTGACTGAACAGCAACAAGATGGGAAAAAGTGAAAATTATTCATACACAATGCATGGGAAACCGTACAGCAAAATTATTCATGCATTATGAGAGCCCCAATAGGAAAAAAGAAAGAGGCAGAAAGCTTATTTAAAGAACTAATGACTGAAAATTTCCCAAGTTTAGGGAGATAAAAAAGGACAACTTGATTTATGAAACCCAAAAGTTCATAGGTAGATAGAACCTGAAGAATTCCACACCAAGACTCGCTATAGTTAAATTATCAAAATTCAAGCACAAAGATAATTTTGAAAGCATTAAAAGAAAAGTGACTTGTTACATATAAGGGAGTTCCTGTCATAAAGCAGATTTCTCAGCAGAAACCTTGCTGACCAGAGAGAGTAGGGTAACGTATACAAAGCACTTAGAGAGAAAAATTGCCAATTATCAACTCTTTATCTAGCAAACTGTCCTTTAAAAATGAAGAGAGTTTTTTTTTTTTTTTAATTTTAAAAAAGCAAAAACTGAGGGGTTTCATCACCACTAATCTTGTCTTGCCTCTCATTAGTAAAGATAAATATGAAGAGAAGTACAGAATACTAATATACTGTAATCTCAGCACATGTATTTAACCATGTTTTGTAAGTCAAAAGTCAAACACATCAAGAATAACTATAACCACAGAAATTTGCTGGTGGAAAAAGAATATGTGAAGAAATAAAATCTGATGTCAATGATATAAAGTGTTGGGGGGATAGTAAAATATAGAGTTTCCATGTGCTATTAAATTTAAGTTGTTACCTTAATTGTACTTAACTTCAGTTATAGACTATTACAGCTATCAATTGCTTGATGCAAGTTCCCAGGTAACCACAATTAAAAGTATAGTGGATAACAAGATAAGGAGAAAAGAGTCAGAGCATGGCACTATGAAAAATCACTTCACAAAGAAAGCAATGGAAGGGAAGAACAAGAGAACTACAAAACAGACGTAAAATAATGAGCAAAGTAGTAACAATAAGTCCTGACCTTTCAATAATTATTTTAAATGTAAATGTATTGAACCTTCCAAATGAAAAATGTTGAGTAGCCTGAGTAGATTAAAAAACAAGACCCAACTACATAGTTTAGATTTCATGACACATATAGGATGAAAGTGAAGAGGTAGAGACAGAGATTCCATGCAAATAGTAATCAAAAGAAAGCAGTCAGGCAAAAGAGAAGTTAAGCCAAAACCATTACAGGCGACATAATGATTAAATAGTTCAATAAGACTCAATAACCCATGTTATTACATATATATTCAATATATGCCCCCAACATCAAAAATGTAAATAAACAAAGCCAACATTGACAGATTTTAAGGAGAAACAGAAGCAATACAAAAATATCCCACTGTTTATAATGGATGGATTGTTCAGACCGAAAATCAATAAGAAAACAACAGAACTGAGCAACACTATAGGCCAAATGGCATTACCAGACACACAGTGCCCATTCACCCAATACACTGACCCATAGAGCACATTTTTACCCAATGTATAGAAAAATACACATTCTTCTCAGTCACACATGAAATATTCTCCAGGACATGCTAGATCACAAACAAGTCTCAGAAAATTTAAGAATATCAAAATAATTCAAGTGTCTTTGCTGACCAAAATGGGAGCTAGAAATCAAGAATGAAAAGAAAACAGGAAAAATTCGTAAATATATGAAAACTAAATGACACACTCATATTTTGAGGCTTTTCTCTATTTATATAAAGAATGCTATTGAGATTTTGATAGGGATTGCATCAAGTCTATAGATTACTTTGAGCAGTATAGATATTTCAGCGATATTAATTCTTTCAATCTATTAACACAGAATGATTTTCTAATTATTTGTGTCTTTTTAATTTTCCTTCATGTGGGTTTAATGTATTAAACATTTTATAATGTTAAAAGAAACTGACATTTTTTTTAAAAGGTAGAAGATGAAAGTAGAGAGCAAGCAAGCCATTATTTGGAGAGCTCCCAGTTGGAGAAAACTAAGATCATGGCATCCAGTCCCATCACTTCATGGCAAATAGATGGGAAAACAATGGAAACAGTGACAGACTTTATTTTGGGGGACTCCAAAATCACTGCAGATGATGACTGCAGCCATGAAACTAAAAGATGTTTGCTCCTTGGAAGAAAAGCTATGACCAATCTAGACAGCATATTAAAAAGCAGAGACATTACTTTGCTGACACAAGGCAATGACAACCTACTCCAGTACTCTTGCCTGGAAAATCCCATGGAGAGAGGAGCCTGGTAGGCTGCAGTCCATGAGGTCGCTAAGAGTTGGACACGACTGAGCAACTTTGCTTTCACTTTTCACTTTCATGCATTGGAGAAGGAAATGGCAACCCACTCCAGTGTTCTTGCCTGGAGAATCCCAGGGACAGGGGAGCCTGGCAGGCTGCCGTCTCTGGGGTTGCACAGAGTTGGACACGACTGAAGCGACTTAGCAGTAGCAGCATGGTTTATCCAATAGTCATGTATGGATGTGAGAGTTGGATTAGAAAGAAAGCTGAGCATTGAAGAATTGATGCTTTTGAACTGTGGTGTTGGAGAAGACTCTTGAGAGTCCCTTGGACTGCAAGGAGATCCAACCAGTCCATCCTAAAGGAAATCAGTCCTGAATATTCATTGGAAGGACTGATGCTGAAGCTGAAACTCCAATACTTTGGCCACATGATGTGAAGAACTGACTCATTGGAAAAGACCCTAATGTTGGGAAAGATTGAAGGCGGGAGGAGAAGGGGATGACAGAGGATGAGATGATTGGATGGCACCGCCAACTCAATGGCCATGAGTAAATTCTGGGAGTTGGTGATGGACAGGAAAGCCTGGCATGCTGCAGTCCATGGGGTTGCAAAGAGTCAGACATGACTGAGCGACTGAACTTAAGTTGCATAAGCCTCAATAGTGATAAGACACATAAATATTTGGGGAAAGTATTAGTTGAATCAGTTTTTAGCATATTTCATCACCCTCTGGTCATCCTATCTATCACCTAACCCTGGATTTTTGTCATTTCTCCCGTTTCACACAAGTAAACATGATCTTAAATATATAAATGTTTATTGATTTAAAGATGGGTTTGTCAAAAAGGTAAGCAACTGCTATAGAAGTGAAGGGTAGGTATATAGGTGGGGTTTGTGGCAAGTAAGGTGAGATTATAAAAAGTTTTTAAACTAAGGAGGGCAACCAAAATGACAATGTATCAGTGGTCATCCAAGGAGCATATTTTGAAAAGAATAAAAGGAAATCAATTACTTAATTTTTAAAAATTCCCTTGTTTCTGAGTATATTCTGATTATTTATTGCTAGAGTTCTTTCTGGTAAAAGACTACCTAGTAATGCTTGAATCCAGTCAAAAAACTAGACTTCCAAAGAAGAAAAATATAACCCATAAAAAAATTTTAAATGAGCAATCATTAAAAGCAAATTCAGAAATTACAGAGATGATTTAATTGGCTGATAAGGTCTTTAAACCTCTAATATAAATATACCTACTGAGGCATAAAAACAAAGTAGAGAAAAAATAAGCAAATGGAGCTTCTAAAACTAAAATACAATATCTGGAATGAAAATGTATCTGGATTAACTTAACAAGACACAAGACATTGCAAAATTAAAGAATTGGAAATTCAACACATAGCAATTGACTATCCAAATTGAAGTAGAGAGAGAAAAATACAAGTAGAAATTAGTATCATGAAGGATAATATCAAACCATGTAAAATATGTTATTTGGAGATTCAGAATAAAGGATAAGTAGAAAAAAAAATTTTTTAAATGATAGATGGAATTTTTCCAAATTTAATGAAGCTATAAACCCACTGATCCAAGAGGCTAAACAAACCTCAAACAAGATAAACTAAATAAAACCACCTAGGGCACTTGATCAGAGAAGGCAATGGCACCCCAATCCAGTACTCTTGCCTGGAAAATCCATGGACAGAGGAGCCTGGTAGGCTGCAGTCCATGGGGTCGCTAAGAGTCGGGCATGACTGAGCGACTTCACTTTGACTTTTCACTTTCATGCATTGGAGAAGGAACTGGCAACCCACTCCAGTGTTCTTGCCTGGAGAATCCTAGGGACGGGGAGGTTTGGTGGGCTGCTGTCTCTGGGGTCGCACAGAATCGGACATGACTGAAGCAACTTAGCAGCAGTAGCAGCAGCAGGGCACTTGATAATATATTGCTGAAATCCATTCATAAACAAAAATAACTCTTAAGAGCAGTCAGGAAATTTTGACACACTATATATAGGGGAACAATGTTAAGTATTACTGACTTCTTGTTTGAAGTGATGCAAGTCAGATAATTCAGACACTTTTGAAAATAACTCAAACCTGAAAGAAAGTTAAAGTGTTTTCAGATGAATAACAGAGGATAGAATGTGAGGCTATCAGACATACACTACACAAAAATGTTATCTAAAGGTCTAAAAGTTAAAGGAAAGTGATAATAAATGAAAGCTTGAATCTACCCAAAGCAATAAAACCTGCATTAAATGATAATTCTGCAAGTAAATATTTTAAAAACTTCTTCTCATTTTTAAAATACTACAGTATTTAAGACAAAAATAACAATTTTGTATTACAAAATCATAATAGATTTATAAGTAGAATATATGACAACAGTAAATAATAAGTAAATATATGACAACATAAATAACAAGAACAGGGAAATAGAAGTATACTGTAATAAGGTCTTACATTATATATTAAGTGACATGCTATCTAAATAAAAATGTGATTAAAGAGTAATATTTTCAACATTATGATAAGCTCTGCAAAAAGAGATATAGCCAATAAACCAACAGAGTACATAAAATAGAGTATTAAAATGCTCAATTAAAGATTAAAATAGGAACAAAAAAGCATAAAACAAACAGCAAGCTAGTAAACTTAAATGCAATATATAAATAATTACATTAAATTTAAATAATTTAAACACTCCAACTAAAAGCAAGATGATAAGACTAGATAAACTAAGACAAAATCATACACTGTATAAACACAGAAACATAGGGTCACAAAGATATACCATGCAAACACTGATCAGAGAAAGCTGTATTATATATATTAACATTATATGAAGTAAGCCTATAGGATAAAGAATATATTCAGAGAGAAAAGAACATTTCATGATGATAAAATACAAAAGAAATTATGTAGTTTCAAAATCAGCATGAAGCAACTGAAATGGTGTTTAGAGAAAAATTTATAGCCTTTATGCTTCCTTGAGGCTTACATTAGAAAAGAAAAGAAAACTGAGAGCAAATGATCTAAGATTCCACCTCAAGAATCTACAAAAATACAGCAAACAAAACCCAAATGAGAACAAAAACTAATAGAAATCAATGAAATAGGAAACATACACAATAAAGAAAATCAACAAAGTCAACTGGTAATCTTTTTGAAAGGCTAATGAAACTGATAATCCTCTAGCAAAAAATTCAATCAAGAAAAACTAAGAAAACACAAATTTAACAATACCAAGAATGAAAGGGGGTTTATCACTTTAGATCCTACCAATATGTAAAAGATACAGTGTTGTTCAGTCACTAAGTCGTATCGAACTCTGTGACCCTGTGGACTGCAGCACCCAAGGTTTCCCTGTCTTTCACTGTCTTCTGGAGTTTGCTCAGATTTACATCCATGGAGTCAATGATGCCATCCAACCATCTCGTCCTCTGTCACCCAACTTCTCCTCCTGCTCTCGTCTCAATCTTTCCCAGCATCAGAGTCTATTCCAATGAGTTGGATCTTCACACCAGGTGGTCAAACTATTGGAACTTCAGCTTCAGCATCAGTCCTTTCAATGAATCTTCAAGGTTGATTTACTTTAGGATTGACTGGTTTGATCTCCTTGTTGTCCAAAAGTCTTCTCCAGCACCACAGTTCAATAACATCAGTTATTTGGTGCTCAGTCTTCTTTATGGTCCAACTCTCACATCCATACTGGACTACTGGAAAAAAACATAGCTTTGACCTTTGTCAGCAAAGTGATGTTTCTGTTTTTTAATATGCTGTCTAGATTTATCATAGCTTTTATTCCAAGGAGCAAGCATCTTTTAATTTCATCGTTGAAGTCACCATCTGCAGTGCTTTTGGAGCCCAAGAAAATAAAATTTGCCACTGTTTCCATTTCTCCCCCATATATTTGCTTCCCAAGTGATGCTAGTGGTAAAGAACCTTCCTACCAATGGAGGTAGACATAAGAGACATGGGTTTGATTCCCTTCCATCCTGGGAAGATTCCCTGAAGGAGGAAATAGAAACCCATTTCAGTATTCTTGCCTGGAAAATCCCATGAACAGAGGAGCCTGGCAGGCTACAGTCCATAGGGTTGCACAGAGTTGGACATAACTGAAGCAACTTAGCACTGCACATTTGCCATGAAGTGATGGGACTGGATGCCATGATCTTAGTTTTTTAACAATATCGTGCATGTTCAGGGTGGTGTGACCATAGACTGATCTTAGTTTTTGAATGTTGAGTGTTAAGTCAGCTTTCTCATTCTCCTTTCACCTTCATCAAGAGGTTCTTTAGTTCCTCTTCACTTTCTGCCACTAGAGTGATAACATCTGCATATCTGAGGTTGTTGATATTTCTCATGAAAATCTTGATTCCAGCTTGTGCCTCATCCAGTCCAGCATCTTGCATGATGTACTCTGCATATAAATTAAATAAGCAGGGTGACAACATACAGCCTTGTCATACTCCTTTTCCTGCATTGAACCAGTCCATTGTTCCATGTTTGGTTCTAACTGTTGCTTCTTGACAGGTAAGGTAGTCTGATATTCCCATCTTTTTAAGAATTTTCTAGTTTGTTGTGATGCACAGAGTCAAAAGATTTAGCATAGTCAATGAAGCAGAAGTAGATTATTTTCTGGAACTCTCTTGCTTTTTCTATGATCCAGCAGATGTTGGCACTATGATCTCTGGTTCCTCTTCCTTTTCTAAATCCAGCGTGTACATTTGGAAGTTCTCAGTTCACGTACAGTTGAAGCCTAGCTTGAAGAATTTTGAGCATTACCTT
The DNA here is from genome assembly GCF_032452875.1 of Bos javanicus. Taxonomy (NCBI): domain Eukaryota; kingdom Metazoa; phylum Chordata; class Mammalia; order Artiodactyla; family Bovidae; genus Bos; species Bos javanicus. Next base: position 102,541,374 of record NC_083872.1, on the reverse strand, counting down.
TCTAGCATATGAAATGAGTGCAGTTGTGTGGAACTTTAAACTTTCTTTGGCATTGTCTATCTTTGGGATTGAAATGAAAACAAACTGACCTTTTCCAGTCCTGTGGAACTCCATTGCTGAGTTTTCCCAATTTGCTGGCATATTGAGTGCAGCACTCTAACAGTGTCATCTTTTAGGATTTGAATTAGCTCAGCTGGAATTCCATCGCTTTCACTAGCTTTTTTCATCTTAATGCTACCTAAGGCCCACTTGACTTCAGACTCCAGGATATCTGGCTCTAGGTTAGTGACTACATCATCATCGTTATCTGGGTCAATAAGACCTTTCTTGTGTAGTTCTTCTTTGTATTCCTGCTGCCTCTTTTTTATCACTTTTACTTCTGTTAGGTCCTTGCCATGTCTTCCCTTGAAAATACAACTACCAATATTTGAAAGCATAAAAAAATGGAAAATCTGAAAAAAAAAAACTGAAGTTTCTTAAAAACTTCACATTAAGACAATTGCAGTCCTCCAATGTCAGCTCTTCCACAGAGCTCAGAAATGATTTCTACTCTGGATTTATCCTAAACAAAGTACTTCACCTTCAACAATCTGATAAAGAGGGTGAAATTTTCTTTCACACCACTTTCCTAAAATTGAGAAGAAACTGCAAGACTTCAGTTTCAATTAGAGAATTGAAACAGACATGCTATTCTCTTCTTACTTCTCCTGTGTAAGTGACCTGCCTTCACTAAAACATGTTTCTGAAAATATAGAAGGGATAGACCAGAGGGAAGAAACTGACAAAGAGATTAGCACAAAAAAACTGGAACAGTTCATAAACATGTGAAAATCTAAATTAGAGCAGCATTAGGGAGTAAAAACCATAATCAAGGTTAAAATGCCATAGCATCCTGTTAATTTTTAAGTGTATCTTAACAAATTAATATTGAAACATTGATTTTCTCAAAACAGTAACATTAGGAGCTCCAATATCACATAAACTTACAGCACCACACACTGCATTTTTACTCAGATGCTGATTTATCAAAATAAGGTGGAAAGCCATGTAGTGTTTCCACAAGTTTATCTGCAGTTGAAACCATGATTAGGGCATGGTGACAATAGAAATGTTACTTGAAATGCCAGAAAACAGATTTTCTTAAAACAAAAAATTCCTATCTGAAACTCAAATGCCCCTTGAAACTAATTATTTTTAATAATAATAATAGTAATAACAGAAGAAAACATTTTCAGTGATGAATAGGTTTTTGCATAGATCGTGGTAATGATTTCACAGATGTATACTTACCTCCCAAAGTTCTAAGTTGTATTCATTAAATATATACAGCTTTTTGTATGTCAGTCATATCTCAATAAAGTAGCTTAAAATGAAAGTAATTCTTTTCTTAGGGGTCTCAACTAGTATCATCAAAGATCTTCTGAGAGTGAGATTGGAAAAGATCACTTTTCTGGTGATCTTCCCCAAAAGAGCTGATTAGCCATGAGCTGCTAGAAATGTACTGCAAATATTCTCAGGTCTCCCCCTGTCTCACCCACCAGATGGCTGACCATTTTTAAAGACTCAGTTACCTACATTAGGAATTCACCGTGATATCTGACTTTTCCTCTAGTCCACCTGGTCTGATGGGATTAATGTGCAAAGCACCTAGATCTTCCACCATTGTAATAATAACTGGAAACTGACCACCTACTCATACCCTAGTCTCACTGCTATTTTTACTGTCTCCACCTTGGCACAATCCAATGCGCTTAGCACTGAGCACTTCCCATGAGTCACTTCAGGTCCTATTAGCCTCACTGACTGTTACACTTGATGTGCTTCAGCTGCTGTGCTGTTAATTTCCAAGCTTCATATTTTGCTTCTCCTTCAACAACCCCACAGACAGAATGTGAGCTCCCCACCAAGGTGGCCAGGTGATGAGACTAGCTCCTGCCACAAATCCTCCTTCTTGCCCTGACTGTGACCTAGGACCTTCAAATGCACCAGTGAAATCCCCTCATGCCTTTTCCTTGCACCCTGACTCCTGGTGTTGTCACTTGTCCATGTGTCTTCACTCTCTCTTTTGGCTTCTCATGCTTTGCTGAGTCAACCTCCTTGCAGCCTCCCTGATATGATCCCTTCATACCTCTGGTGACTCTGTTTCTTTAAGACCAGAGAGTGTAATAAACTATGCTTGCCCTCTCTTGTGGCCAAACCTGACTGGCCATCTCAATAGAATAAAAAATAATCATGATGAAACTAATCTGTCACATCATTGTATGAAAGTATAACCCAGCAGTTGTACCTGTTTGTAACATTTGACATCACCTCCCTGCCTCTTATGACACATCACAGAGATCTGAAGGGTCCAGCTGTCCACAAGTCTAGAGTTTTTACTGTCCAGGGCCAAGCAAACCCTTAACCCCCCTTGAGAACCTAATGCTCTAAGAATCAAGTATGACCAGAGTCTTCCCCCAAGGGTGCTCTAAAGCATGTGATCTGGTTTCCCCATGGTCATTCTGTGAATAAGACGGAGGTGTTTCCTGCTGGGAATCCCCTCCCAGACCAGACAGGCCTTACCTGAGCAGACTGCTCCAATATCCTGGTCATGAGAGAAGGTGTCATTATAGTTTTTAAAATCAATATGAATACACTTATAGATACTCAAAGTTGATTCAGCCTCTATACTCTCACAAGAACCATATAAAAACCAAATGGGGCCAAGTCTTGGTCCAAAATAAGACCCTCTGGGAGCATCAATGGCAACTCCACATTCCAGTCGTCTGCACATCTCTTCTACAAATGCTGTGAGCCAGTTCTCAGTATGCACTGCGCCCCATTCTCCTTTGTACTTAGCTTCCACTCTCCCCTCACAGCAGTGGGCTCCATCCTTCAGCCTCAGCTCCAGAACTGCAAGAGAGACACAGACACAGGACACAGGAGAGATTTTAAGAGAGAGTGCAGTGGTGTGCTGGTAAGTATTAAAAAAAAAAAAAAAAAACCTTCTTTCTGAGGGGAAAAAAATCCCTGCATGTGTTGACTTTTATGGTCTAAACATTCCCACCATGGCCAACTTGAAGCCCCCAATGTGCCATCACTGAACCTGGAGCAGGAAGTGAGGAACCAGGTGTTTCTCACGAGCCTGTAGAACCAGCTCCAGGGACACCACCAAGGACAGGCCTTCAGAGACTCTGGATGCTGCCCTCCCTGTAGATGTGCCCAAGGCTACTAGGGCCCAGCTTCTCTGTCTCAGTTACAGCTCATGGCCCTGGACCCAGGGAGGAATCCTCCCTCTCCTTCGCTGTCCATAGGGAGCATCTCATCCAGCTCAGGAACAGAGGGCTGGGGTAACAGGCTCCACAGTGTCCCAGTTATTCCTGTCACCTGTGTTCATGCCCTTGTGTAATCCCCACACTCCAATGTATCTAGTAACATGCATGTAACAAATGGAATTTGGCAAAAGTGATGAGATGTCACTTAAGAGATTAGGTTTCAAGATGACTCTGGTTTTCCTTTGGTGACCTATCTTACTCTCTCTCTCTTGCTCTAATGAAGCCAGCTGCCGCATTGTGAGCTGTGTATGGAGATACTCTCACTACAAGTAACCAAGGGAGGCCTCTTGGCAACAGCCAGCAAGAGACTGAGGCTCTCAGTTAAACAGTCTCCTAGAGTCTGAATGCTGCCAACAACCAGGTGGGTTTGAGTGGTACCCAACCCTCGTTGAACCTTCAGATAGATGATTGAACCAGTGAGACAACACAAGTCAGAGGACCCTGGTAATCCTTGCCAATTCCTAGCCCATGGAAATGAGGTGCTAGATGCTTGCTGCTTTAAGCTGTTGTTTTGTTTTGTTTGTTTATTTTTGGCTGTGCTGGGTTTTTGTTGCCACTCACAGACTTTCTCTAGTTACGGAGAGTGGAGGCTACTCTTCATTGTGGTGTATGAGCCTGTCATGCTGGTGGCTTCTCTTGTTGCTGAGCACGGGCTCTAATCATGAGGGCTAAGATGCCAAGCTTTGTGGTAATTTGTAGCACAGCAACACATAACTAATGTAGGAAGGCTTTATGCTAAGTGAAAGAAGTAAGACAGAGAAAAGTAAATACTGTTTGGTCTCATTTATATGTGAACTCTAAAAAAACAAAACAAAACAAATTCATAGACAAAGAGAGTAAATTGGGGTTGCCTGGGTAGGGATGGGAGTGGGAGGAAAAGATGATGGTGGTACAAACTTCTACTTAGAATATAGATAAGCCCTGGGTATGGAATGTACATGTGACTGTAGTTGACAATTGTTGTTTTTTAGTCACCAAGTCATGTCCTACTCTCTGCAAGCCCATGAACTTCAGCATATCAGGCTTCCCTGGCCTTCACTATTTTCTGGAGTTTGCTCAAACTCATGCCCATTGAGTTGGTGATGCCATCCAACTATCTCATCCTCTGTCACTCTTTTCTTCTCCTGCTCTCAGTCTTTCCCAACATCAGGGTCTTTTCCAGTGAATTGGCTCTTCACATCAGGTGGCCAAAGTATTGGAGCTTCAGCATCAGTCTTCCAATGAATATTCAGGTTGATGTCTTTTAGGATTGACAGATTTGATCTCCTCACTGTCCAAGGGACTCTCAAGAGTATTCTCCAGCACCACAGTTTGAAAGCATCACTTCTTTGGCACTCAACCTTCTTTATGGTCCAGCTCTCACAACCATACATGACTACTGGAAAAGCCATAGATTTGATTATAAGGACCTTTATTGGTAAAGTGATCTCTGTTTTTTAATATGCTGCCTAGATCTGCCATAGCTTTTCTTCCAAGGAGAAAACATCTTTTGATTTTATAGCTTCAGTCACCATCTATGGTGATTTTGGAGCCTGAGAAAATAAAATCTGTCACCGTTTCCACTTTTTCCCCATCTTTTTGCCAAGAAATGATGGAATCAGTTGTCATGATCTTAGTTGACAATACTGGATTGCATATTTAATCATTACTAATAAAGTCAATCTTAAAAGTTCTCATAACATACACACAGTAACTATGTGCTGTGATAAATGTGTTAACTAACTTAAATATGTTAATAGTTTCAAAATATATATGTATTTCTTTTTTAATACTTTAATTTTTGGAGTATAGTTGATTTACAATGTTGTGTTAGTTTCAGGTGTACAGTAAAGTGACTCAGTTATATATTTTAATACATACACTCATTCTTTTTTAGATTATTTTCTCTCATAGCTTACCACAGAATACTGGTTAGACTTCCCTGTGCTATAAAGTAGGTCCATGTCGATTATCTATCATATATATAGTAAGGTGTGTGTGTGTTAATTTCAAATTCCTGATTTATCCCTCTCCCTAACTCCCAACATTTCCCCTTGTATAACCATAAGTTGTTTTAGATATCTGTAAGTCTGCTTCTGTTTTGTAAATAAGTTCATTTGTATCCTTTTAAAATTAATTTTTATTGGAGTATAGTTGCTTTACAATATTGTATCCTCTGTACAGCAGAGTGAATCAGTTATTTGTTGTTGTTCAGTTGCTAAGTCATGTCTAACTCTTTGTGAATTCATGGACTGATGCACTCCAGGCTCACCTGTCCTCCACTATCTCCTGAAGCTTGCTCAAATTCATGATGATTTCTAACCATCATGCTATCTAACCATCTCCTCCTCTGCCACCCCCTTCTCCTCTTGCCTTCAATGTTCCCAGCATCATTTCCAATGAGTCTGCTCTTGGTTGAGTCCTTTTTCTCCACACCATCCCCAGCATTTATCATTTATGGAATTTTTGATGGCCAATTCTGACTGGTGTGAGGTGAGGCCTCATTGTACTTTTGATTTGCATTTCTCTGATAGTTAATGATGCTCAGCATCTTTTCATGTGTTTTTTGGACACCTGTATGTCTTCACTTGGAGAAGGCAATGGCACCCACTCCAGTAGTCTTGCCTGGAAAATCCCATGGATGGAGGAGCCTGGTAGGCTGCAGTCCATGGGGTCACTAAGAGTCGGACACGACTGAGCGACTTCGCTTTCACTTTTCACTTTCATGCATTGGAGGAGGAAATGACAGCCCACTGCAGTGTTCTTGCCTGGAGAATCCCAGGGACGGGGGAGCCTGGTGGCTGCCGTCTATGGGGTCACACAGAGTCGGACACAACTGAAGTGACTTAGCATAGCATAGCATAGCATGTCTTCACTGGAGAATATATACATATGTATTTCAAGTCATCATACTGTATACCTTTCACTTATATCTTATTATATGGTGATTACCTTCCAATAAAGCTGGAAACAATAGATTTAAAAAAAACTATATAGAGAGACAAAAACTTTTGCAAATGCAAGGGAAAGAATGACAGGAATAATAGTAATGGGAGCTTGGAATATATTTCTCAGCTTTTAATACTTGAAATGGTCATCTGAACTAAATTCAATGGGAAAAAAGTAGAAGTAGTGACAAATTTTATTTTCTTGGGCTCCAAAATCCCTGTGGACAATGACTGCAACCATGAAATGAAAAGACACTTGCTCCTTGGAAGAAAAGCCATAACAAACCTGCTGCTGCTACTGCTGCTAAGTCGATTCAGTCGTGTCCGACTCTGTGCGACCCCATAGATGGCAGCCCACCAGGGTCTCCCATCCCTGGGATTCTCCAGTCAAGAACACTGGAGTGGGTTGCCATTTCCTTCTCCAATGCATGAAAGCGAAAAGTGAAAATGAAGTCGCTCAGTCGTGTTCGACTCTTAGTGACCCCATGGACTGCAGCCTACCAGGCTCCTCTGTCCATGGGACTTTCCAGGCAAGAACACTGGAGTGGGTTGCCATTGCCTTCTCCAAATAACAAACCTAGTCAGCGTATTAAAAAGCAGAGACAGTTTGCCAACAAAAGTCCATATAGTCAAAGCTGTGTTTTTTCCTGTGGTCATGTATGGATGTGAGAGTTGAACCATAAAGAAAGCTGTGTGCATGTGTGCCAAGTCGTTTCAGTAGTGTCCAACTCTTTGTGACCCTATGGACCACAGCCTGCCAGGTTTCTCTATCCATGGGATTCCCCAGGCAAGAATACTAGAGTGGATTGTCATTTCCTTCTCCAGGGGATCTTCCCAACCCAGGGACTGAAACTGCATCTCTTATGTCTCCTGCATTGGCAGGCGGGTCCTTTACCACTAGCACCACCCGGGAAGCAGCACCGAAGAATTGATGCTTTTGAACTGTGGTGTTGGAGAAGACTCTTGAGAGTGCCTTGGCCTGTCAAGAAATCCCACCAGTCAATCCTAAAGGAAATCAACCCTGAATATTCATTGGAAAAACTGATACTGAAGTTGAAGTTCCAATACTTTGGCCACTTGATGCGAAAAGATAACTCATTGGGAAAAAAAAAAAAAAAAACAACCCCGCTGGTGTCCCCACTGATGGCACTTATCAGAGTTTATTATAATTTCTAGTTTCATTGTCCAGCTTCACTAGACTATCAGTTAATATGGGCCAGGGAGCTTTATTCACCATCATTAGGGCCTCAGCATCTGGTGAATTGCAAAGGATATGGATTGAATGCCCCACAAACCCACCTTTAAATTAATAAGTATTTGTGGAATGAAAGTCTAAATAAATTCTGAAAAGAAGGTGTGGAAATGATATAATTTAGCACATTTATGGCATTTAAATCAGTAAGAAAAGAAAAATAAATAATTCAGGAATGACATTGGAAAAAATAAAATAAAATTAGGTAGAATGTCATATCATACATAAAATAACTTACAATTATTTAGTATTTACACATTTAAATATATTCATAAAATTATTACAGATAAAATTAATTTATTTAAATTTGAGGTGGGGAAGAACATGCTTGACAAGGCTCTGAAAGTGGAAAAAAAATGGGAAATTTTAACAGGCAATTAATATTATTAGAAACTTCCGTGAGGGACTTCCCTGGTGGTCCAACAATTAGGACTCTGCACTTCCAATGCAGGTACCACAGGCTTGATTCCTGGTCTGGTTTGGTACAGCCAAAAAAATCAAACAGTAAACTGAAGGAAGCATATTCAGTCTATAAATAATGTAATTCAATAGGACAGGGACTTGCACCCAAACTGTTTGGTTTCAAGTCTTATCTCTGTGTCTTACAACTGACTCATCTTGGGCAAGTGACTTTGCTTTGCCTCAGTGATCCATTCAGTGGATAAAAAATATATTCTGCTCACTGGACTGTTGTGTGCTCAAATGAGTTCATATAAGTAAGTGCACTGTAGGTTGTTGCAGTAGATGATAGTAGTAGTATAAAGAGCTTCAATACAAATCATGACAAAAATGATAGCCATCACAAGGTAAAAAGGATAAATGTAATGAGCAAAGTAATTGACAAACGAAGGATTAAATTAGCTAATATATGCCAGTATTTGCCTACCAAACTGGCTAAGATTTTAGAACCTCGTAAGAAGACACAGTTGGTGAAGCTATGTGGAAACTAACATTCTCATTCACCATTTGTAGAACTAAAGTTCAGTGCAGCTATTTCTGGCAAGCATTAGTCTCTATGTACCAAAAACCGTAAAGGTATAGGGTACAAAGCCTTAAAGCCTTAGAGGTACTCAGCCTATAAAACAGCAACTCCACTTTTTTTTTTTTTTCGACATTTAAATATTTGTTTATTTATCTATTTATTTGACCACCTAGGTCTTAGTTGCCATATGCAGGATCTTTAGCTGCAGCATGCGAACTCTCGGTTGCCACATGTGGAATCTAGTTCCCTGACCAGGGATCGAATCTGGGACCCTGCACTAGGAGCAGGGAGTCTTAGTTACTGGACCACCAGGGAATTCCTGGAAACCTCACCTTTAGAATATGATTAAGAGAAGCAGTCATGGATGGTCCTACATTTAAACACAGGGAAGTTCAGAGTAACATTTTCATAATAGCAAAAAATGTTGAAAACAACTAAATGCTCAATACAGATGGTCAGGTGAGCATATTGCATTTCTGCATATAGTGAAATAGCTGGAGGCAGTTAAAAAATTCAGCACTATCCCTGTGATAGCCTGTATTTTTTAATTCTACAATAAAATGCTTTAGTGTGTAAAAGAATAGTTAATGATATAGAAAAATGCCCAAAATATATTCTGGATTGTAAAAACAGGATACAAAACAATATATGCCAGATGATCTAATCCTGAGGATCTACGCTAATGGCATCAATTGCATTTGAGATAGTTTTATGCCAATGCCCATCATGAATTTCAAGGTGGAGATTCCTGTAACATGTGAGAAATCATCAGGTGCTCGGAAAGGCCAAGACTATTATTCTACAAGGAGAAAGTCTACTGTAACATGAAGTAGAAGAACAAAATGTTATAGGATAACTCTGAATGGTGTTGTTTCAAAGAAAATGAAAATAGTGCTTGCTTTGGTGAAATATTCTTGCTTCTTAAAAAACAACTGATGAAATTTCCTACAATTTTTCTTGTAAGAGGAGGGGGCCATGCATCAAAACACCCATCATCTCCCCCTTGTGCGACCAAAACCCACCTCTGACCTCCAGAGCCCTCAGAAGGAGATATTTCACCAGCACCTGCCCAGTGCTCAAGGAGCAGAGATGAGGATGGAGGGGACTTCCCAAGGAGAGCTGTGGACTCAAAGTTGAGGTCTAGGGGATGACAGTGAGCTCTGAGACAAGATAGGGCTGCACAGAGTCTCAGCCAGATCAGCACCCACATCTGAGAAAGCTGCCTTCTCCAGGCTGGAGACCAGATTCTCCGCAGCCCCAGCCCTGACGCCCGCCGTCCTCTCACTCAGGGGAAACCAGCTCCAGGGAGGAACAGGAGAGGGCACGAGGCAGAAAGTGCTCCCTACAGAGTCACAGCAGATCCTGGGAGGGGAAAGGACCATCCCAGGGCCCCAGCACATCAGGAAATGTCACAGGGACCGGGGCAGAGACTAGGGAACTTATACACCTGTGGCTGCACATCAACTGATCTCTACAGACAAGAGGTCCCCTCTCCTGGCTGTGGGCTTCTGCTCTGTAATGGACACCTGGTGGGGACAGGTGAGGTAAGCAGGCAGAGCCTCTCACAGAGCACAGTGCTGGGCAAACAGGGCAACAAGCAGAGGGGAGCCTGGGGGATGGGTAGAGAGGAGCCAGAGAGAGGCAGACAGGTGCACCATTATCTCTGATCTGGTTACATGCAGTGGCCAGGATACCCAGCCCTGTGGGACCCTGTGTGCTTCACAGACCAATGGACTCAGTCCCTGCTCAGCAGCTCCGTTCCTTTCACAGAGACAGGATCCACACACTCCTCACACACAAACATACAAACAAACTCTTTATACACTCTGACTCCACACACACACACACAAATTCCTCACTCACTCCTCACATACACACACTCTCACACACACTCCACACCCACATACCCTCACATACCCTCACACACTCCTCACACACCCTCACACATGCCTCACAATCACACACACACACACTCCACACACACACAACCTCACACACACAACCTCACACACTCCTCACTCACCCACTCACACACACACACACACACACACACTCCTCACCCTCCCACACACAAACACAGAGCCTACAGGAGCATACACACAGGAAACATGGGGACCCAGTGGCAGTGCTCACACACCAAACACGTGGAGCATGTGGGAACAGCCCAGAGTCCCAGCTGAGGTCAGTCGCTGGAGCTTCCACACACTGGGAGCCACTGGGACCCTAGAAGCTCCCTGAGGGAGTGGAGGGGACTCAGGCTGACCCAGCTCAGTCCAGAGCAAACCTCACTGCTCTGTAAAATCTGCCACAACTAGCAGTGGACCCCCCACAGGAGACGGACAAGTATTCACAGTCAGCGTGGCTCCTTTTTGGTCAAAAACACTGAGGCTCGGCTCCACAGCTACAGACACCTTTCCCTTCACCAAGGCGTGCACTGCCTGGTGTGGACCCAGGACAGAGGGGCAGCTCTTACCTTGACCACCCACCATGGTGCCAAGGAGGAGGACACAGAGTCCCAGCAGGGAGAGGTGTCTGCCCAGAGCCATCCTGACCCCACGTCCTCAAGGTCACAGTCCCAGCTGCAGGATCAGCCTGTGAGAAGGTGTCAGGGTGCTGACCGGGGTCTATATAGACCACCCCTTACACCTTCCCTCCTGCAAGCCAATAGAGACACCTCTCACCATTTCAGGCACTATTGGAGGCTGCATCTGCCACTTTCTGCAGCTCAGACACCAATGAGCTTCTGAATCTTCAACATCTCCTTATATGAGCAACATAGTCCTTTGACCTCCCACTTCCGTGATCCTGAGAGCTGGGCGCCCTGACCAGGACTGAAGTAGAAAAGTCGCATCAAAAACTATGAGTACCATTCTTTCCTCTGATTACCTTGGCCAATCCTTAAGAACTGTAAGATCTCGCAGGGTCAGGTTGTGGAATTCACTGGACCACGGAGAATAACTTTGGTGGTATCAAGCATTGATCTTCCCCAGCACTGAGCTCAGGATCAAGCAGAGTACTACAAGAAGGCTTCAAACACAAGAACATTTCTCGGGCCAGCAGAAAATGAGGACAAGGATTTCAGGAATTCACAGGTGACTGTGGAGAAAGTGGGGAAGGAACCATTAAGTTGAGTGGATGAGATTGCAGGTCTTCTCCTCACAGAATGATCTGGAGATTGGATCCCAGAGAAGGTGCATGTATGCTCAGTTGTATCCTACTTTTTGTGACCCCTGGATTGTAATCTGCCAGGCTCCTCTGTCCACAGGATTTCCTAGGCAAGAATACTGGAGTGGGTTGCCATTTCCTTCTTGAGGGGATCATCTCAACCCAGGCATTGAACCCACATCTCCTGCATCTCCTGCTTTGGCAGGCAGGTTCTTTATTGCTGAGCCATCTGGGAAGCCCTATAAGGGATTTTCAGACATGCTAAGTCCCTTTCCCTTTATTGCATTAATTTTATTTTGAAATATCCCTCTCAGCTAGTCAACAAATGACGCTTCAAGAGAGAAAGAGATTGCTGTTACAGGAAACAAAGAGAAAGTAGGAGTTATCATTCAACTCTAGCCTGCCAAAATAGGATTTGGGGATCTAAGAGAAGAAAATATATAACTTAGAAAGATTTGGGTTTTCTAAACTTCACATTGTCCCTCTTTGCATATTGAGAGTTTGATTTTATAGGATTCAGAACACCCTTGTATTATAAGCCATAACTAAAGAAGATGTAAAATATAATTTAAAGCAACTGCCCCCAGACAGAAGGATAAATAGAAAGTATTCTGCTGCACAGTGGCTGCATGCAAGGGGCAAAGAAGAGGTGAGTGAAGCAGAAAACAAAAGAGGGTTCATTCATTTTGAGTCTAAGAGGAAAGGTGGCAGCAAGAATGGAAGCCCAGGTAGATTGGGTGCACAGAGCCAAGCAGAAGGGTCTAATGTCCAGTGTGGCCATTGTTGCCTTATTCTGTTTCCACTGATCAGAAAAGCTCCCAGATGCTCTCCAGAAAGTAGCCCAGGGATGAGTATAGAGACAGCATAGGGCCATAAGTGATGCAAGATAGAGCTCCCCCATTGAAATTCAAGGTCACTAACATACTGCCTTCATTCCTCATACTCCCTCAGGCTCAAGATGCCCTTGATGCCCCTCTGTGGTCCACAAAAACCCACCCTGAGGCCCTGTCACCCTGATTCTCATTTCAGCACAAATGTGGGAAGGACCCACCTATGACACACATGCCCCAGAGTCCCCACCAGAGCTCAGAAATGGCTTCACACCCTCCCCATCCCACACCTGAGGGCAGCTGTGGACCAGTCCACAGCCCTGTCACATCCCCACCGGAAGAACACCTCATCCTGGTCAGCAGACCTAGCTTCTCTGTCCTTGAGACTCAGGTAAATAAAAAGAGAGAAAGTTCAATTGAACATATGTTTTTCTCCCTCTAAATATGCTAATATTAATCCATTATTTTACAACAGTCACTTATTTGCCCTGTGTTCCTCTGACTTTCAAGCCTCCATCTGTACATGAACCCCATCTCCTCTGGATGCTTAAAACAGTAGTGATAATAACTGATTATAAATATCAAAACCAGAATATAAACTCAGGGACTGGAGTAGGAACAAGATCTGCTCAGTCACTAGAGTTGATGTTCTACTCCCCCTGGGTCCCAGAGTCACCATTCCTTACCCAGTTATGGACTCTGCAGCATCACCAGAAAACACCAGACAAACACCTAGAACACAGGATGTGCTTCCTGGAGTCCAGTCATTCCTCCCACAGGATGACACAGGGATGTTTTTAGTGAACCAGGTACACATGATCTCACCTCGGGATTGAGATCTCACAAGTGAAATACTGTTATGGACTTCATACCCTGTTATAAGGATGGAGTGGGCTGGAAGGAGGGGATAACCCAGTGCTGGCAGGCTGTGTCCAGGCAGCACCGTCTACCCCAGAGCTGGGGATGCAAGTCAACATGGACCAACTCACCCTCTGATGAACGTTTATCTTCTCTGACACATAAGGAAATCTCAGTGTCCCATCTCATCCAAGATTTCAAGGAGGAAAGCTTTAGGGAGGACACTAACCCAGCTGTGTCCACATGAACTTCAGGGGTCAGAACAGGCTCAGGAACCAGTCTGCCTGGCCTGACTCAGAGCTCAGCCACATATCATGTGTGTAACCTTGAACAGGGTCCTTACATTCTCTGTATAGTGGCTTTGTCTGTAAAAGAAGAGTTATACTTGTGTATAGATGACAGAGTTTTGGTTAGAATTAAATGAGTTTGCATTAGTAAGAGATATAAATAGTCAACAATAGTACATCATCTTGGCGGAGAAGCAATATTAGGGCCCCTCTGTCCATCCCGTCCCAGGAATCCCAGGACTCTAGAACAGGAATTTAATTCTGTTACCTGGAGCCTTGACTGGAACTGTCAGAGCTCTCCCAGGAACCACATGCTGTGACGGTGATTGGGGCCAGAGATGTGAGTCTTCCACACATCGCCCCTTCTCTCTGTGCCCCAGAGAGAGGTTCTACTGCTCATAAACCTCGACCTTATCAACTGTGAACCTCATGAATTAAGTTGTTTACTTGCTAATTTTACTTTATAAATGGACTTGGTAAAGTTCTGTGTCTAATTCACCTCCTTATCCCCGATGCCTGTTAATTAAAAATCCTAAATGATGTCTCTTGTATACCTGAATGAATGAATGTCAGCCAGATATTTTATACAAATCATTTCAATCAAAAGAAATCTTTTGAGATATAATTTAACTTGATGTGAGGACTTAACAGCACAGTGCAAGTTATGTCACTTGTTGTAATGATATTTCAATATGATTAAATGGTATAAGCTATGTATTGGTTAACTTCTACACTTTTTTGCAATGAATGCAGTAAATTGAAATACCAGAAACAAGGCTGGCCCCATTCCAAGAGCAGTGCTGAGAGAGCCAGTTCTAAACATGTATAAACACTGCGTCTTTGTGTATCTGAAGATAAAGAAGACAAACCTCAGCACACTGACAGGTGAACACCATGAAGCCTCCTGTTCTGGTCTTAACCAGATATGGCCATGTGGTCCGGATGTTTATATATTTTTCATTTGGCATATTTTCAGTTCAAACCACATTTGTGGTTTTAAAATTTTAGTTTAACAGCTTCTGTATTGAATCAAAGTGCAGAAGTAAAGAGCAGGAAGAAGCCTGTTCTTTAACTTAGACTAACTGTTTATTCAGTCTTATGGATTGTAAAGCAATAAAATATGTAACATTATTATTCCCAAATCACCATGAAAATATTGAGGTTTCAGAGGTTCAGCAATCTCTTTGCTAGGAAAGTTAATAATTAAATATCCTTGGTAGAGGGACATTTTTCGGACCAATCAGAGGAACTAATATACAAAATATTTTTGAATTAAAAAAGAACTGTATGACTTTAAAAGGAAACAATTAATTGAGTTATTACACCAAAGTACTGGAGACCCACCTCACCATCTGTGTTCCTTGCATGGCTGGACCAAGATATGTAAAGTCTTCTTTATTAAAGACAACTTCTTCACAAGGGCATGTGATGAGCTTGATCATGAGCTGGTCATGAGCTGACTGAGGTCCAACCCATCATCTCTGTTCAACCCTTTACAGTATATGACTGGCAACATCAAACAAAGTGTATGGCACTGAATTGGCCTCATTCATTCCTCCATAGTGCAACATCAAATACCCAGAAACCAGAGCAGATCAAAGCTACTAAATCATAGACAAGCATATTCTAAGTGGTGAGCAAGCAGACCAAGGGCCCTTCCCTGCTGCTGTTGGAAAGGAAGAAGCCCTCCCATCCCAGACACCATCTGTGGGAGGAGAAACAAGAAGATGCCTCCTGAAATAGAAGAAAACCAGTCTTAGCAGGGAGCTTGAACTGGATTTGACAAGATAATTACTAACATAAATCCGAGCTAACTTGGGGGACACATTTTAAATGGGAGAGTCTATGTCAACTTCATGGAACTTTCAGTCCATGTAAACACCCCTTGCTATTGCACAAGATGAAATCAGTTATAAAAACAGCGAGTACTACATTTATGCGTATTGGAATCTAGAGGACACATTTTCAAGCCCACTACAGAAAGAAAGTATGTATAACTTCCTTTATTTTTAAAAACACAGAGTTGTCACCTCTGTGGACGCTTTCTAATTCTTACAGTTCAGAATTACTGCTGTGTCTATTTAATCTGTAAAAACTTTCTTTTTGTCTCTAAAGTGGTGTTTTTTGGGAGCAAGTATTGTGTCTTGTTCTTCAATGCCTCCATAAGGTCAAGTAAAGACACATAGAAAGAGCTTAATAAATATCAGATAAGAAATGAATGAATGAACAAATGCTGAACAACCACCCTGCAGTTAGTGATACTGAGTGGGGAAGGGAGAAGGGCAGGGGAGACACAATCTGATTAATCCCATTCGAACAAGCTGAAGTGGAGTAAGGAGTCAGAGACACACCAGACAAAGGAGCCAGATAGAAAATGCCTTCAAATCCCACTCCGGGAGGGTCAGATCATGTTCAATCTCTGCACAAAGCTGTACCCAAGAAGCTTCTCCAAGGTGAGAAAAAACTGACAGCACTGCTCTCAGGAGTTCTACTGAAGGATGTGGACAGACAGTAATACTTGTCAAATAGCTGTACTTCTACTCCCCAATGCCTCACTGTGGCCAATGAAATGTGGGCGGTGTCACCTGTGTCACTTCTGAGTGGAGGCAGAAAAAACCCAAGTGTGACTTTCTAGTCTATTTTTCCTGCCCCAGAAGCTGCATGTGCACACATGGTGCACGTGTGAGAGCTTCACAGACCACAGATGTCTGTAGGTTGTGATGAGTGTGTGTGTATGTGTGTGTCTGATTATGAGTATGTAAGTATGTGTTCATTTGTATATGTGTGTGTATGTATGTGTATGTGTGTTTGTGTGTGTTGCCACTGAGATTTGGGGGGTCACTTTTTCCAGCAGCAGAACAGAGTCTCTTCTGATGGATACCAAGGAGAAAGAAGACTTGAAGACAGAATCTGTCACATGAAGCAGGTCCTTTCCTAGATCTCCTCTTCCTTCTGTGTCTTCGTCTTAAGCTACTACCTCTGATTTCACCTTGCTTCCTCTGTTGGGTTTAGTTGTTTCTCAGTCACCATTTCTGATTGACCAACACCTAGATCTAAGTCCTGTTTAAGAGCACCCACCCCTGGTGCATCTCCTGTTCCCTTTACATCACTCTGTGCTGACAGTCAGGCTCAGTTTCCCAAATTTCTCTCTTAGCATCTTGACATTCATCCTTAAACAGCTCTTCTTTCCACTGAGTTAGCCAGTCCATCATCTTTGATCCTGTTTTTACTTTCCACCAATGCTATACTAATGAAAAGGCAGCATGTATTTCTAAACCCCCTAAGTTTTTTCTTGATTTCCTGAACAAATCTGATTCCTGGATTTTGTGCTCCATGCAGATAATTAACTACTTCACCTTTGGTTAAGAAATAATTTTGCTGAATTTTTTCACATCAACTCAAGAAAATGGCACATTCAAAACCTATATTCTTATGAGCACAGCCCTAGGGCTCCCCTCACAGGACTTGGAAGGGGCAGGTGTAAGGAGAGGCTGTGAAGGTGAAGCTTTGTTAGCTTCATGATTAATCCACCTCTGTTCAGAGTTGATATAATTGCCAACTCCAGAGCTATTGAGTTCTTGTGGGTGGTAATTATTAAGCCACTTAAATCCAAGATTAGTGCCACTGGAATGGCACTCAGAGTTCAAAGGCTGAGTGGTTGCTCAGACTTGAACTCCATGACCTGATGCTCTATTGCACATGGAGCATTGGTGCAGCTGAGTCCAGTCTGAGGACCAGCCTAAGAACACTGGAAATACAGCAAAATGTGTTCCTCCTTTAACATCTTAAAGTCTGTGAATAGATTCTCTTTTCCTTATCATCGAATCCTTCCCCATCTGGGCATGCTATCCAAGGCTCCTACAGGCTACAGGCATCTGCTGAGGCCCTGCCAGGGCCCAGGACTGGAGTGAGGCCTGTACCTGAGTATAAGCTCTGTATTTCCACTCTCTATAAGTTAATAGATGCTCATCTAAGGTTTATTGAATGATTGAATGGCACTAAGCTAGATATTTAAGAGAAATTATCTTAACTATAAAGAACTATTTTTGAGGACATCATGTAGCTAATTGACATTTTTGTTTTAAAGATAAATGTTTTCAGCAATTAACAGGCCAAAATTTGATTTTCAAAAAGAAGGTACCTATCACCACCAGATACATCACAACAAACACTCAAACCTCTATCTCTAAGGATACACAAGACAAACCACAACACACTCACATGCGGCTTCTTATTAAGTCTTAATCAGACCCAATAGAGGAGACAGGGTATTTGGATGATTTATCACTTGGCAGTTTTTCAATTAAAACCACACAGGAACATCACAAGAAGAAAATTTGCAATTAATAAAGCACAGCCACACCATCTATTTGACATAAGGAAGGAGATGAGGTGCAGAAAGAGTTCTTTGGCTTAAAATAGCAAACAGACTAATTAGTCTTTCACTTTGTAAAAGGAAGGTCCTCTGGGGCTGATACTGAAGGATTGCTGTAGAGACCAGGATAAGTTGACTTTTCTGAACAACGGTTAGAACTGTGAACTGATCATTTTGGATAATGATGTGCTCTGATTTTTCTCTCTCTACTTTTTGTGAATCCTCTGTAGGTTTTTACATTTTTGTTGCCACATGGCTCACATAAAACATCTTAAAGACACAATAGTCTATATTATACTGATAACAAATTAATTTCAATCGCATACAAAAGCTCTACCTTTTGATCCTCTCCTATATTTTCTGCTTTTGATGTCAGAATTTATCTCTCTTTATACTGTATATCACTAACAAAATATTTTTCTCTGTAGTTACTTTAATGCTCCCCGTAAACTAGAGCTCACTGGTTAGCACACCACCATGTTCAGTGTTAGAATATTTGGAATTGCATTACATATTTACATTTACATGTCTGCTGTATATTTTCATTTATTTAATATAATAATTAGCATCCTTCATTTGGGCTTCCCTGGTGGCTCAGAGGTTAAAGCATCTGCCTGCAATGTGGGAGACCTAAGAACTCCCCTCAGCAATCTTGTAAGACAAAACTCTGTTGGTGAACTCCCTCAACTGTTATTTTTGGGGGAAAGTTTTTAACGCATCTTCATTTCTGAAAGACAACCTTCCTGAGAAAAGTATTCTTGGTTTGCAGGTTTTTTCTTTCATCAGTTTGAATATATCATCCCTTTCTCTCTTGGCTTGTCAGCTTTCTTCTGAGAAGTCTGCTGATATTTTTAAGGTTCTTCAGAGAATTTCTATTTTGTGAGCATTTGCTTTTATCTTGATGCTTCTAAAATTCTCTCTTTGTGTTGATTACACACAATGTGTCTTGGAGACAATCATTTTGAATGAACTCTGAGGAGTGACCTATTAGCTACATGAACTTGGATGTCTAAATCTTATCAGATGTGGAACTTACCTGGTATTATTTCTTTAAGTACAATCTCTGTCCCTTTCTCCCTCTCTTCTCCTTCTGGGACTCCAATAATGTGCAGGTTGTTACTGTGAATGTTATCCCATAGTTCACACAGGTTCTTTCACACTTTTTTCATTCTTTTTTCTTCTTTGTCCTCTGGCTGGGTAATTTCAATTTTCTTGTCTTCTGCCTCAAAGATTCTTCTGCTATTGGTGATGCTTTCTGTAGCATTTTCCATTTTGTTGCATTTCATTCATTGTAATCTTAAAAAGAATTTCTGTTTGATTCCTTCTCTTTTTCTGCCTCATTGTACAGCTTCAGGGATCTCAGTTCTCTGACCAGGATTGAATCCAGGCACAGCAGTGAAAGGATCAAATCCTAACCACTAAACCAACAGCAAACTCCCTGTTTGCCTCCTTTTTTTATGATTTCTGTGTCTTTAAAAAAAAAAAAACAAAAACTGAATTTATTCTGTGGAGTGACTCAGAGCCCATGCACAACAAATGCTGAGCCCATGCTCTAGGGCCCACAAACCACAAACAGGAACCTGCATTCTGCAAGTACTGAAGCCTGAGCTCCTAGAGCCTGTGCTCCAAACAAGAGAAGCCGCAGCATAGAGAAGCCTGCTGTCCACAAAGAGAAGTAGTGCCTGCTTGCCGCAACTAGAGAAAGCCCATGTGCAGCAACAAAGACCCAGTAAAGCCAAAAATTAAAAACAATAACAATAATTATAATACATAATTTTTAACCTTATTTTGTTCACATATTCTTTACCTGAATTTGATTGTTTATCTGTGTTTTTTGGAGTTCACTGAGCTTCTTGGTGGGTATACTTTATTTCTTTCATCATATGTCATTTATTTCATTACTTCCCAGCGGTGAATACTTCCCAATGGTGAGCTGCCCTGGGAGAAGTCCTGGGTATCTTCCCACCCCCAAGCACAGCCTAGAACTATGAAGACTGCAAGCGTGACTGTAGGTCTGAGCACTGAACACCATGCAGAGCCATCAGCCAGGGACTGGGTGGGTTCAACTCACAACCAGGCCATCACTATCAGGTCTTATATTAGTTCAGCAGCCTCTCCACATGTCCACAGTAGAATTGGGGGCAGGGGGTTGTTGTGAAATGTAATACTTGGCCACTCCTACATAACAGCTGTCTCTACCCTGAAGAATCACAGCAGTATCACATTTACATTTTCAGTAGTAACCAGATTAAAGCAATCTTGAAACAGTGTGTTTTCAGAGAAGCCCATTAGCCTGAAATTCTTTATTTAAGTTCTAGATTTAATTCATCAAGAGATGGGACTATCAGAAAACCTGACTTGCTTCCTGAGAAATCTATATGCTGGTCAAGAAGCAACAGTTAGAACTGGACATGGAATAACAGACTGGTTCCAAATCCGGAAAGGAGTATGGCAAGGCTGTATATTGTCACTTTGCTCATTTAACTTATATGCAGAATACATCATGAGAAATGCTGGACTGGATGAAGCACAAGCTGGAATCAAGATTGCCGGGAGAAATATCATAACCTCAGCTATACAGATGACACCACCCTTATGGCAGAAAGCGAGGAAGAACTAAAGAGCCTCTTGATGAAAGGGAAAGAGGAGAGTGAAAAAGTTGGCTTAAAGCTCAACATTCAGAAAACTAAGATCATGGCATCTGGTCCCATCACTTTATGGGAAATAGATGGGGAAACAGTGGCTGACTTTATTTTGGGGGGCTCCAAAATCACTGCAGATGGTGACTGCAGCCGTGAAATTAAAAGACGTTTGCTCCTTGGAAGAAAAGCTATGACCAACCTAGATAGCATATTAAAAAGCAGAAATATTGCTTTGCCAACAAAGGTCCATCTAGTCAAGGCTATGGTTTTTCCAGTAGACATGTATGGATGTGAGACTTGGACTATAAAGAAAGCTGAGCACCGATGTATTAATACTTTTGAATTGTGGTGTTGGAGAAGACTTTTGAGAGTCCCTGGACAGCAAGGAGATTCAACCAGTCCATCCTAAACGAAATCAGTCCTGAATGTTCATTGGAAGGACCGATGCTAAAGCTGAAATTCCAATACTTTGGCCACCTGATGGGAAGAACTTACTCATTGGAAAAGGCCCTGGGAAAGATTGAAGGTGGGAGGAAAAGGGGATGACAGAGGATGAGGTGGTTGGATGGCATCACTGACTCAATGGACATGAGTTTGAGTAAGCTCTGGGAGTTGGTGATAAACAGGGAAACCTGGCATGCTGCAGTCCATGGGGTCACAAAGAGTCGGACACAACTGAGAGACTGAACTGAACTGAACTTCCTTTAAGAATTCAATCATATCAGATCACTCCATCCACATCTTTGAAACATAAATAGACAAATGTACTTGATCTTCCCATCTATATCCCTTCTTCTGGATTCCCTCTGCCTAGGTCTCCACTTTCTTGCCCTCTTGTCCCACGTGAATACAGGGTAATGGGTGAGCAACAATTTGCCATCCATCAACTAGAGAGAGATATGAGCTGATATAATTCACTCAGAAGGATAGATAATTGGACAGACAAGAAATGGTAATGTCCTGAAGAAAAAGTACGAAGGTATGGAAAGAATGGATTCATAAGGATTTGATAACCGACTAGACACGGGAGAGAGCAAGGGGGAATCTACATCTGCTTGAGAAATAAACAGATAAAGTAACCTAGGGAATGAGAGATGAAAAAGGGAGAGGTAGTTAGGTAGAGTTAGAGTTTTAATTGGCCTGTGAACACTTAGGCAGGTTAAGGAAAACTGTATCCCTTTTCTCCCAAGAGCAAACTCCAACTTTGAAACTCACATCCAAGTCTGGTGACCAAGAACAGGTTAAAACAGGTGATGTGACATCTCAAGGAAAACCTAGGAATGTTCAGGATTGGGTTTTTTTCATGAGTTTGTGAAATGAAAATATCTCCTGCCATATCAATAAACAAGAAATGTCACAGCCATCAAGGATTTCTGGTCTCCAGTTGTGAATGAGGGCTCCCAAAACTGATCCAGGGGATGCTGCCACCCCTCCATGGTGATTGCTGAGGAGCTGGGGAAAGCAAGAAGCAGCCATCTGCCACCCCTTAAGATGAACAAGGAAACAGGGTTGGCCCCAGATAGCTGAGCTGCATATGGAAGGATTGAATCCAGTGAGTCCAGAGGCTTGCATCTTCCCAGAAACAGAACACTAAATCCCTTAACTTGGTACCTGATCTTTGATGTTCAGACTGCCTCTCCCTTTGTTGCAAACTTGTATGTAACCTGACTTCCCTTCCTGCCTGCTTGGAGCAGTTTTCTCAGAGCTACTGAGATGCTGTCTCCAGGGCTTAGAGTCCTAAGCATTCCCACCAAATAAAATAATTCTATCAGGTTCTGACTATATTTTCTGGTCAGCAAATTCATCTTGCTAGGAAGGAGAGTGTGAATGTGGATCAAGTTTAGATGCTTTTTCTAAATAAGAGTGACCTGGAGCATTTGTGATCTCAGGCAAAGTCTCATTAGCCTTTGAAGGAGGTGAGCAAAGTGCACTCATCTGTATTTCCTTTGAGGAAAATGGTGTTTGAGGACCAACCATCTAAACGCATTTGAAATGGAACTTGGTAATTATTAACAAAGCAAAAGAAAAAGCTACTTTAATCAGAATATTTCATTTTGAGCAATTTCCATATAACACCATCACAGGTCAGCCTCTATTGAAATACAGGCAATTAGAATATCTGATGGAGAAGGTGATGGCACCCCACTCCAGTACTCTTGCCTGGAAAATCCCATGGATGGAGGAGCCTGGTAGGCTGCAGTCCATGGGGTCGCTAAGAGTCGGACACAACTGAGCGACTTCACTTTCACTTTTCACTTTCCTGCATTGGAGAAGGAAATGGCAACCCACTCCAGCTTCTTGCCTGGAGAATCCCAGGGACGGGGGAGCCTGGTGGGCTGCCGTCTATGGGGTCACACAGAGTTGGACATGACTGAAGTGACTTAGCAGCAGCAGCAGAATATCTGAGGCATCATCTTGTATTAAATACATCACACGAAAGCCACTGTGGATGTTCCCAAGACACTGAGTTCAACATCATCGTACCCTGGGTCCCCTTTCTCCCCCTGGAGTAGGCAGGGGCTCTGTTCTCCTTCCTCAGGATCAGCTTCCTCTCTAGAGACATTTAGAGAAGAGCCTGAAAGAGCAAAGAGAAGCATAATTAGAACTGAGACAAAGCAACTGGACACTGTGTTGGAAGCCTGTTAAACAAGTGATGATGACAAAGCATCCCTGGGACCCAGGTGTGGACAGGAGGCTCAGACTATTTCACACCAGCTACAGTGAGGATGGATCCAGGCCGTCCTCTCAGATCTGGTCCATGTGGTCTCTGGGGCCTCAGTTCATATGGAAATTCTGCATCACAGGAGACCTGTGCTCACACAGGAGCTCTGGGAAGATCTGCTTCCAGGCTACACACTAGCAAGGAGATGCCCAGGAACAGTAAGAGCATAACAACAAATTTAAATGTTCTCCTCTCACAGCCGACAGATGTGAAGTCACAATGAGAGGGAGAGTGGACACAGGGAAAATCTGAGTTCCTCACTCATAAACCAACTCTGCTCTTAGTTATCTTGACGCATGTTCCCAAATGTCCACAAAGAGTATCATGGGTGCATCCACAGATGGCCCCTCCCAGGCACCACACAGGCCCTCAGATGGATAAATACTCTCTTCCAGAGAAAGAGTGTTTTCTCTTGACAACTGAAATATCTGGGGGAAATTAGACCTTAGCTGACCATCAGCTCCGAGTCAATGATCCACCAACATGGCTTAATGTTAAGGCCACCATATACCATAGACTTTGTACATGTCATTGCAACCTTATACACAGACCTCATCTTAAATTATCAGATGACTCACAAATGTCAATATTGCAACACGTTTTTAAAATCTCTGTCTTTCACGTTCAGGGCAGCACAGAGATGTTATTAAAACACTTATCTATTATTGGATTTGGTAAATATGCTCAATTACTCTATAAGCTATCTATTTCTTTTGACTACTACACAATGCTTGTGGGATCTTAATTCCTTGAACAGGGATTGAACCCAGGCCCTAGAAGTGAATGCGTAGAATCCTAACCACTGGATTACCAGAAAAGTCCCTAATCTATAAATTTTAATGTAGGTATATCACAAATAAAATGAAAATTTATGTTGCATTATGGGGACATAGATGTCAAAAGTAGAGTGATTCCTCACCCACAAAGGAGTCTGACAGCATTAAAGATGGCATATGGTTGAGAAGTGAAGTGTTAGTTACTCAGTTGTGTCTGACTCTTTGCAACGCTATGAACTGTAGCCCACCAGGCTCCTCTGTCCATTGGATTCTCCAGGCAAGAATACTGGAGTGAGTAGACATTCCCTTCTTCAAGGGCTCTTCCTGACCCAGTGATCAAACCCAGGTCTCCTGCATTGCAGTTAGATTCTTTACCATCTGAGCCATTAGGGTGGCTCATCAAATGCATGAGATTACCCATATTTTGAAACTGCAGAGAGGCTGGGCATTGAGGAGCTCAAATTCACCTTTTCCAGGACAAAGACCGAAGATTACAGGGGATCAGATAATCTCCCCACTCACCTGTCTGAGACCTTATCCCATCTTCCTTCTCTGGGAGCACTTCCTCCTCACTCCCCTGAGAGTCATGAGGAGCCCCAGTCACTGGTACCTCTTCACCACCATCGTAATCCTCACCAAGGGCAACAGTCCTCTGATCTGGTGCTTCTGAGGGCAGAGCAGGGGTCAGATGAAACCACAGTAAGGGCGTTGGTCTGAGAAATACCTAGGATCCTTCTGACCCATAGTTTCTGAGCTGCTAGAGGCACCAGTCACTCCTTCTTTTAAAAGATTTTTTCTCTAAGACCATGTTTCATTTTTATGTGTCCATAAACCAAAACATAATTTACATATCTTAATATTTCCTGTTTGAAAATATATATTCCAAAGTAACTCTCCTACCATTGAGTGTTACTAAAGTATTTTGACAAATTGTGCTTTACAGAAATTATTTTTAAAACCAGTGTGTGCTTGTTGTGATTCTGGACACAGAGAGCCCCACCCCAATGTGAGACATCACAGAACAGTCAGAGAAAGGGAAGGACGGACCCCATTTGGACACAAGGGATGCCTCTGGTCCATCAAATGAAGACTGCTCCCCTTGCATCTCGTCTCTATGAGGGAAACTCTCCTCCCCAAAGCCCAGCTGAGGCAGGTCTACCTCTATTACCTGGAGCAGATGTGGAGTCATTGTTGTCCTCACCATCTGACAGGAGGCCTAAAGTGGAAACAAACATCACACAACACACAGAATGACCCTCCCCACACTCACGGGACCTGTGTTAAGGCTGGGAAGGGGCAGACCTGGATCCTGCAGTGTATATGGGGGCTGCGGGCTCACGGGGCTCTCAGAGGCCATCCTGCCACTTTGGAGAGCTGCCTCTGTAAGGCTGGGGCACACGTGGGGTCTGTAGATGCTGAGAAGATGTTCACAGCCAGTGGGAGGTGACAACCAGAGGTCCCAGGAAGGCAGGCAGAAACACCCACCTGGGCTGCCCAGAAGACCCTCCTTCTGAGTCACAAGGTAATCGAGCTCCTCCTACACAGCTTCAGCAAGAGCATCTTCATAGCTGGATAAGGCTGAGAGATCCCCTAGCAGGTCAGAGATGCCGCCCCAGACACCCCGATCCAGCAGACCCAATTTAATCTTCCCTAGGCTCATACAGAGGCTACCTGGACCTCAGCATCATCTCTTACCCCATGCACCATGTTGGCATCTTCTCTCCTCATCTGACCTGAATCCACAGCTCAGCCCTGACTCTTTCTGGTCTCACAGGAGAGGTCATGACATATAAGAGTTCACACACCAGTCCTAAGAACCTGTGTATGTTCAGCCCTTAGAGCTCAGCACGGAGCACATGGAGCTCTACAGACTCAGAACAGAGACCTGGCCCAGGTTCCCCTCCTCATACCTGGCCCATGTCCTGCCTGCACACACTCTCCCTGGTCCCCAGTTCCCCCTGCAGCCCACCTCTGCACTCTGCTCTCCATCTGAGCAGCTGAGTCACCAGGATGATGAGGACCAGGAAGAGAAGAGACCCCAGGATGAGGCAGAGGACCCCAGGCAGGGAGAAGATGGCAGGGAGAGGATTTTAGGCTGGTCTGGCCCCTAAGGAAAGCAAGGCAACAGGGTGTGAAGAAGGTCCTGGGCACAGAGAAACCCCCTGTACCAGCATTTCTGGGGGCTCTGGATGATGGTATCCTAGCCTCAGACACAAATATACTAATAGTGACTGGGCTCCTCCAGGTCTCATCCTGAGACAAGTCAACTCCACTCCGGCAAGTCAACTCCACTCCGGCCAGTGTGGCCCCGAAGCAAAGCCGGGGATTGTCAGGGAGCTGCCCTACCGAGACAGCCTGAGGACCCGGCTCATCCCTTCTCCTTGGGCATCAAACAGTCCTGAGACCCGCACCTCACTGATGAGGAGCAACACTCAGGGGCAGGTAGGAGAATGGGAGAACTTTAGAATCTGCACCACCTGAACTAGACTCTTAGATCCTGGGCCTGAGAAACATGTGGCCCTGGGAACCAAGGCAGGGGCGTTCCCCAACATAATGCCCCGGCTGCTTCCCAACAGCCAGGACTCCTCAGGCTCTTTCATATCCTGAGTTGTCAGAGAGCCTACAGAACAGGTTACCAGAATCTGAGTATTCTCCCCTGCCCATGGATGGACCACAGTACCTGCTGTAGTTGGGGGCAATGTTGTCCTTGCACCTAAAGAGAAAAACAGGAGATTGAGTAAAGGGAATTGGCCAGATCACAGAGTAACCCATTTTCCCCTCCTGAGCCCTGAAATCACCACCTCAGTCTCCATGACATCAGTGCCCAGTCCCCCCAGCTTCACTGCGCTAGATCAGAGCCCCAGCACCCATACACTCTCTGAACACAAACTCCCCACCACCCCCTGTCCAGCCAGCTGTCCCCATGCTGTCCCAGCTCACACAGGGTGGACCCTGAGCCCCTCACTCACCAGAGCACCTCACACCAGCATCCTCCTCGTGCTTGCAGGCACTCTGCCCCCAGGACTCCACAGCACAGTCCCACGGGGAAGACTCCCGACCCCGGCACTGCACCTCATCCAGCCAGATGCTCCCATTTCCAAGGCCAAATGCTGCAGACCGCATGACTTCTAGGGCCTGGCCATCAGCCCAGCTGCTGACACACCACCTCGGCCTCTGCCAGGCTCCAGGAGTCATCGCACATGGTGCCCCAGGAGCCGCTGTACCAGACCTCCACCCGCCCTGAGCACTCACTGTTTCCTCCCCTGAGCCGGAGCTTCTCTCTGTCTGAAAAGGCAGCAGCCCCTCCTGTGACTGCCCTGGTGGGAGGAAAGAGCCCCTGGAAGCCACAGGGGAGGGGGCTGACGTACCTGTGCAGGGGGCAGCAGTTGGACAGCTCTTTGGTCTTCTTCCTGCACACAACAGGGAAACAGTGGATCAGGGAGAGCTGGGGGTGGTCCTGTCCCCACATAAGATTATCTAAGGTCTGACTCAGTGCAAATGACATGTGAAAACACAGGCTCATTATCTCCTGGTCTGAGACATTCAGTACATGTGATCATCAGTTGAAATAACTGTAACTGTTCATCATTTATTGGTCTCCACACCTCACAACAAATACAAACACACACAGACACAGGCACATAAACATTTTGTAGACTCAACTTAAAATATCACTTAGATTGGAAAGCATATATCACTCTAAGAACATCCTTCAGGGTTGAGACAGACACAGAAACCGACAGTAAGTCACCTGCACACGAGATATAGGCTTCCTCCTTTGGAGAGCAGGAACTGTATTTCCAAGGGTCAGAAGGACACTGCCAGAGAGAGGTGTCAGTTTTCTGACACTGGATTCCATCTACCCACCGGGGTCTAGAACCTTCTCTAAGAGCAACAAAAGTGTCAAGGGTTCCACTGTCCCCACAGCCAAGCTGTCTGCATATCACGGACATGGTGATATCATCTATGGGGTTACAGCAGACACTGCCCCAGGTCCTGCTGTAGAAAACTTCCAGCCACCCTGCACACTGCTGGTCCTCACTCACCATCATGAGGGACAGGAACTCTAAGATTGAAAGAGAGGAGACAGGACACAGTGAGCACTCCGCTCAGGGCTCTGGGTCTTCCTCTCTCCCAGAAACTGTGACCATACATCACTGACCCAACTGCAGAGATGCCCACTAGTTGACAAGACTATTGAGAGGGTAACAGGCAGGAAAGCCGGGGATCTCCAAATGGAGGAAATAGCCTGCAAGTGTCAGACATTTTTATCTCTCTTAAGCAGCAGGAAGAAACAAACTAGTGATATTTTTTTCCTTCTCTATACAAATTTAAAAGGAGGTTTTTCTTAAAATACTGTGTTGCCATAATGACACCAGGTTTCGCCTGAAGTTGACTGTTCTCAAACCTAGAGATAACCAATGCCTTTTTCTTATGGAAATGTTTGTCTTAAGCTTGCAGATGACACCACCCTTATGGCAGAAAATGAAGAGGAACTAAAAAGCCTCTTGATGAAAGTGAAAGTGGAGAGTGAAAAAGTTGGCTTAAAGCTCAACATTCAGAAAATGAAGATCATGGTATCTGGTCCCATCACTTCATGGGAAATAGATGGGGAAACAGTGGAAACAGTGTCAGACTTTATTTTTCTGGGCTCCAAAATCACTACAGATGGTGACTGCAGCCATGAAATTAAAAGACACTTACTCCTTGGAAGGAAAGTTATGACCAACCTAGATAGCATATTCAAAAGCAGAAACATTACTTTGCCAACAAAGGTCCATCTAGTCAAGGCTATGGTTTTTCCTGTGGTCATGTATGGATGTAAGAGTTGGACTGTGAAGAAGGCTGAGCGCCAAAGAATTGATGCTTTTGAACTGTGGTGTTGGAGAAAACTCTTGAAAGTCCCTTGGACTGCAAGGAGATCCAACCAGTCCATTCTGAAGGAGATCAGCCCTGGAATTTCTTTGGAAGGAATGATGCTAAAGCTGAAACTCCAGTACTTTGGCCACCTCATGCGAAGTGTTGACTCATTGGAAAAGTCTCTGATGCTGGGAGGGATTGGGGGCAAGAGGGGAAGGGGACGACAGAGGATGAGATGGCTGGATGGCATCACTGACTCGATGGATGTGAATCTGAGTGAACTCCAGGAGTTGGTGATGGAAAGGGAGGCCTGGCGTTTTGCGATTCATGGGGTCGCAAAGAGTCGGACATGACTGAGCGACTGACCTGAACTGATGCTAATATACTATGCATTTACCCCAAGCTCTGTCTTCAAGTTGGTTCCGCCTCTTGGCTCAGAACCTACTTGACAAACCAGTATGTTATACTCAGATATTGTTCCCCTAATCTATGTAAATGAAACTATTTATATGATGGTCTGCCCTTCTTCAAGACTCAAGTTAATCATTTTATGGCCCAGGATAAACTATTTGGTGCCAAGATTATCCCAATATGCATGTTATGGGTCAGGGGCTTGGTGCTATTCTGAATTTTAAGACATTCCTTTCTTTCATTAACAGACTGCTAGTGACTATATAACATCCAGCTGAAGACTAGGAGGAGGGTGCTCTTTCTGTCCCCTTCTGATCCCTATGTCAGAAGCTTTCTCTATCTCCTTTATACTTTAATAAAACTTTATTACACAAAAGCTCTGAGCGATCAAGCCTCATCTCTGGCCCCGGATTGAATTCTTCTTCTCCGGGGGCCAAGAATCCCGGCATCTTTGTGTGATTCAACAACAACCTTTCACTATCATTGCCTCACTTCTACCTGACTTTGTCCATTTGTGTCTGTCTTTCTATTTCTACCACAATGATGTAGTGGATACAAACAGAGAAAGACCTACCAGGGCACCTGCGGGATGGAGAACTGACACCCGCCTCCTGAAAAAGAACTCTAAAACGGTTTGTCGATGGAATGTGATGTGGGTATTTGGGGAGGGAAGCAAAATAACAGGGCCACAAATGTCCACATACCAATCCTTAGTACCTGTGAATATGTACCTGACCTGGCAAAAGGAACTTTACAGATGTAACAAATTTAAGGACCTTGGGATGTTTAGACCCCAGTTTAAACACCTCCTTAGCCACACTATCCTTAGAAATGGACAACCTTTCCCAGTTCCAGTCAGAGGGAAATGTAAGTGAGGAAGAATGGTCAGAAGAGGCACTGTTGTTGAAGAAGAAAGACCCAAGCCAAGGAATGAGACCACACAGAAACCAGGAAAGGCTGGGAAAGGGTCCTCCAGGAAGAACGCAGCCCTGTGGACACTGGGGTGTTGGCCCACGGAGACCCTCATCAGACTCCTAGCACACAGAACTGAACAGAATAAGTCTGTGCTTTCATTACATCATCCACAGGATCTCCAGACTGTACTACCACAGGGAACTGAAGAGAGAGCCCTGCTTTAACGTGGAAACTGTCAGAAATGGCTCTGCCAGGAAACACTGCTGAGAAAAAAGGACCACAATCTCAGCTGCTGCAGGAGGAAGTGAAAGCACCTTGTCTTCTCGTCTGCTGGAAAGACAAGCCCCATGAGAGGAAGCCTCCTTCTCTGTCCTTTCAGCATCTCTCCCTCAAAGCTCAGATCCCTGTCCTCCAGAGCCCCACCCCTCCCCCTGCCTGTGGACAGTGTGCAGCGTGGACCTGAGCAGATGACCCCTGCATCCTCCTTGTGTCTGCAGTCGTGCCGCCCCCATCCCTGGGAAGGACACCTCCACATGTGGGACTCCTTTCCTGTGCAGTTCAGGTCGTCCAGCCAGATGGGCCCTGATCCCGCCCCAAAGTGAGCAGACCTCGTGGCATTGAGGGCTTGTCCACAGCCCAGCTGCCTACACACCACGTGGGCATCATCCAGGTCCCAGCCGTCATCACAGATGGTGCCCCAGGAGACCTGGTCAAGGATCTCCACTCTCCCGGCACAGTGACCACCCCCATCAACCAGGCGGAGCTGTCTGCTGTCTGAGGAGAGAGAAATGGGACAGTCGGTGTTGGGGATTTTCTCCCCGGGACTTGGAAGCAATGAACCTGAAAAAATGACACTTGGCCAGTCTCTTGCAAGGACTGACAAGTTTATTTCTGCAGTCAAGCTTTTTTACAGAAGCAGGAAT
This sequence comes from Bos javanicus, assembly GCF_032452875.1. NCBI lineage: Eukaryota > Metazoa > Chordata > Mammalia > Artiodactyla > Bovidae > Bos > Bos javanicus. The sequence continues at coordinate 102,510,135 of NC_083872.1, read as the reverse complement.
AAAGAGCTTAAAGTATACGGTCAGCAGAGTGCATACTGAGTTAACACATAATCAGTAAAAACATTTCAAGGACAGCGCGCTCTAAATGACTCATGGGTTTATCCCACAACCCGCTTTCACAAGTAACATCCCTATTAACTCTTGGCGCCGAGCATAACCAAAGGCAGGAGATGTTTTTCTGTCCACAGTGCAAAGCCGGGTATTTCTGGCCCTTCGCCATTTTCCCAAGGACTTTCTCCTTTTACCGCTATTTTGCACTACGCTTCACAACATATCCTCCTTTTGTTTTTAAATTAAGCACGGCGGCTGCTAGTTGGACTCCGTTGTGGGAGGCATGGAGTCTTGAGTAGAGACTTCTGTATTGCATAATCAATTACAAAAAGAGCAGGGTGATTAATACATATATAAAAATATTGCTTCCTGAAAGCCAAGCTCTAGGGTCTAGAGACAATAGGGTTTTGGTTAAAGTATCATAGAATTGAGTGCTATACAATTCTCTAGGTACCCTAACTTGAAAATTAGCAACTTGTTGTTTCAACAAATTGATGTCTAAACTTGAGTTATTTGTGAGATTCAGCAAATGCACCTTAACCTTATTCCAAGGATATTCAGTGCTATTATAGGGCATGTTAGTCAGACAAAAAGAAGTAAAATTCCAGTGACAATGTGTACGTGTTTGGAAAGCCAGTTGCCACACTTGATCTCCTAAGTGGATAACCACAGTTTGTAACTCATTAATTCATGTTTGTAATTGCTGATCTATTTGAGCTCTTCGAGTCCAAAGATCATGAGAGTCTTTGTGCCAAGCAGTGATAAAATCATGATTTTGTATAGAATTATGTAAAGCCACACCAGACAAAGTTCCTACAGTCACAATGGAGATAAGGCTTAAGATGCCTGCAATAATCCACCCAATGATGTGCTTAGATCGCCTAATCCCAGTTTTCAACAATACAGAAAAAAATATAGAATCAGTCCAAGGTTCAGTTAAGTTTACGGGAAGCTATAACTCAGATCTTTGTTTAACTAGCGCAATGCTAGCATTGTGATATGAAATGGTGTGATTAAGGCAGGTATACAATGCACATGCAGTACAATTGACAATCTTGGCCGATAAGTCGATGTCAAAATGCCCTACAATAAACAAGCATGGAAGGTGAACACACGATTGAATATAGCCAGTACTATTATATAGGAAGGTATAATTAGAAGGATGAAACACACCCACAGTCCCATAAACATTAGCAAAGTGCTCTAAAGCTGCTGGAATTTCCTAAATGTGCCATCGCTCTGGCCCCACAATGGGGACAACAATCCTGGGTCGTGGGGGTGATAAGCCCCTGTTATACCAATTCAGCAATATGTCCTTATCAGTCCAGAAACTTGTCTTAGATTTATGAAAGCCTCCAGTGTTTGATCTATTAAACCAGGAGCAATTATGATGTTCCTCCTGCTCTTCAGAACAGTTTACATTGCCAGAAACAGCTTATCTGGAGTCATAGGAGTTTCAGTACTCTTCAGTGTCTGCTCAGCCTGACGAGTCATGTTTTCACTTGAGCCCATGTCGGGTAAGGATTCAGACGATGGCGTTTCCTCATTGGCTCCTCTAGGGTCATTGACGAGACCCTTCGAGTCAACTTCATCACTTCCTGAGGGAGTCCGGTCTTGGGGTCCCTCTCGGTAACGGACATGGCGAAGGGGAACCCAGATTTCCTCTCCATCTGCAATGACAAGACCATAACCCTTGCCTAGGAGTTGTAAGATTCCTGGCAGCCATTGATTAAATTGCTTATACCATATTGGTGTATTGATTTCTAATTTGCTGTTTTTGTCTTCTGCAAAATGTCTTTCTGCACGACTGTCAGAATTATTTTTTGTTAAGTTTAGTTAAAGATAATAGTAATTGAGGGTTCATGGGATAAGAAGTGTATCTCCTCTTCCATATTCCCCTTTTCTGTTTTAATAAATGAGTTTTAGGGTGTGGTGGGCTCTTTCAATAATGGCTTGACCCTGAGGATTATAGGCTATTCCTGTAATGTGTGTTATGTTCCATTCTGATAAAAATGAACGAAATGAATGTGAGGTGAATGCAGGTCCATTGTCTGTTTTCAAGACAGAAGGAATCCCCATAATGGGGAAGGTGAGTAAGAGTGCGGAAATGGTGTGTTTGTTGGATTCTGAAGAGATAGGTACTGTCCAGATAAAGTTGGAAAATTGAGACAAAAAGTAAAGAAAATTTTCTTTAAGGAGAGTGAGTGAAGTCAAATAGCTAAAGGAAATTAGATTGTTGCCCCCGGGGATTAACTCCTGAAATCGTAGTTCGTAAGCTCAGAGGGATGCAGACATCACAGGTTTTAATAATATGCCGTGTTTCAGTGAGAGGAATATGGTATTTAGAGTGCAATCTGTTAGCATTGGTATGAAGATTAGCATGTTCATCATTGGCAGATGTAAAAATGGGAGCTATGAGCCTGTCAACAGCATCATTTTTTGTGACCAGAGGGCCAGGTTAACCTGAATGAGCACGTATATGTGCAATAAAGAAGGGTTCCGTACGTTAGCAAATTAAAGCTTGAGTCTGTGAAAAGACAGTATATAATTCTTCATCTAGATTGTATAAAAAGGCGGTAACAAAATCAGGAAAAAGGGAAGCAAGGTATTTGGAATCAGTATATACGTTGAAGGATAATGGTTGAAGCAACAAAAGAGCATATAAAGCATACAATTCAACTCTTTGTACTGAAGAATAGGTAGTGGGTAATTTCTCTTTGATATCAGGGCCGACAATCTCTGCTATGCCTTTCTTGTTGCCATCAATGAAATAGGTGGGCACATTGGAAATAGGCTGGGATGCAATGATATTAGTTATAATGAATTTAGTACATTGTAGAAAGTCCCATAATTTTCTTTTTGGCAAATGAAATGAGATAACATTTTGAAAATCACTTAATGCCATTTGCATGGTCAGGTTATACTGTAAGGCAATTTGCAATTCCTTTTTTGTCAAGGGAACGTGTATTGCATATGAATCAAATCCAGTAAAAGTTTGTACACGGCTTCTTCCTGACACAATTAAGTGCCCTATTTTCTCAATATATGATACAATTTTTTCAGACTGTTTAGTGTGTAAATATACCCATTCTATTGGGCTATGTTGAGCTATAATTGCAGTGGGCGAATGTTCAGTGGGGAATATATCTAAAGAAACTGGTTGATCATAATCTAGCCGAGTTGAAAAAGATTGTTGAATGTGTTTCTCCATTAAGGCCAGTTCTTCTTTGGCCTCTTTTGTTAGTTGTCTAGGGCTATTAGGGTCAGGGGATCCCTTTGAAATTTTAAATAGATTTTGTAAGGCATAGGTGGGGATGCCAACAGATGACTGCAGCCAATTAATATCTCCTAGCAATTTTTGAAAATCATTCAGCGTGCATAGAGATTGCACAGAAATTTGAGTTTTTTGAGGTTTGATTTTAGATTCTTCCATAACATGTCCTAAATAATTAAAGGCTGCTTTCCATTGAATTTTATCTGGTGCTACAAGCAGGCCATGATTTTGAAGAGTAGTAATAACTTCATTATATAACTGTTGTAAATAGAATTCAGATTCCATAGAGAGAAGTATATAATCCATATAATGAATTATAAACGCAGTAGGATACTTGTCTCTAATGGGTTGTAATAAAACAGATATGAGATATTGGCAAATGGTAGGGGAGTTCATCATTCCCTGAGGTAGCACCTTCCATTGGAATCTTTTAACAGGAGCCATGTGATTTATAGAAGGAATTGAAAAGGCAGAACGTTTTCTCTCTTTAGGGTGCAAAGGTATAGTAAAAAAGCAATCTTGTAAGTCAATAATAACTATAGATTATCCTTTTGGTACCATAGAAGGGGAGGGCAATCCGGGTTGTAAGGACCCCATAGGTAACATGGTATTATTAACATTTCTTAAATCTATCAGCATTCGTCATTTTCCTGATTTCTTTTTTATTACAAAAATAGGGGAATTCCACGGGGAAAATGAAGGTTCTATATGAGCTTTTTGTAATTGTTCATTTACTAATTGTGTAAGAGTTGCCAATTTTTCTTTAGTTAGGGGCCACTGATGTGTCCATACTGGGGTATCAGATTCCCAATCGAGGGGCAGCAGTGTTAACTCAATGGCCCCCATTTAAAAGGTTCATTTAAAGAAATTGTGGCTTTCGTTTGTTCAAGAAAATCCTGTCCCCATAAATTGATAGGGATATTAGTAATATATGGTTTAAGATAAGCTACAATTTGATTAGGGCCATACATTTGTAAATAGGATGCATTGACAAAAGTTTGTGTGGCATTAGCTTCATTTACTTCTAATAGTCTAGAAGGAGCTATAACCTTATCCCAATCAAGGGGCCATTTTGCAGCTCTAATGATTGAAATGTTAGCTCCAGTATCTAACATGCCTGTGAAATTCTTTCCCTGTATGCGTAAAGTAAGCATGGGTTTCCGATGTTCCTTTAATAAGGTGGATAGTGCAGCAGTAAGGTTGGTACTGCCAAAGCCTCCCTGCCGAACTTTATCAGATGCCTTCATTGGTTTGACATATGGCAAAAGTAATAATTGTGCAAAATATTCCCCTTTTTGTAAGTATGCATTTCCCGTTTTCACAACATTTACCATAACATGTATTTCCCCTTCATAATTTTCATCCATAACACCAGTCAATAGCACTAAACCTCTCATTGTGCAGCTACTACGTCCCAAAATCAGTCCCATTGTCCTGGGTGGAATCAGGCCATAATATTCGGTGGGAATTTTGTGGGGGCTGTATAATTCTATTAGTTCCATATCATAAGGACTAGGTATATCAGTGCAAGCACTCTTAGATGTAGCTGCTTGTAGCGTCATAACATTAGGTCCTCCTTTTGTAGTGGGGCTAGAGGACGGCCCCTTTATCAGTTTCCCTGTTGTTTTTGTTGTGCATCAGGGTTCAAGGTGTTTCCATCCTTATCAAATTTAGAATGACATTCATTCAGCCAATGGAACCCCTTTTTACATTTTGGACATATTTCTGGGGGACTCTTCTTATTAGAAGTAGTATTATATTTTTTGGCCTGTGTTGACATGAGACATTGTTTTTTCATATGGTTGGGCTTCCCACAGTTAAAACATTTGGCATTAGCAGCTTTTTGTACAATAAAGGTTTCCAGTGTTGCCAATTTTGCTCTATGGGAACTAGATCTGATATCCCTATATGCTTTCAAATATTCCATAAGAGAGCCAGTCTCTCGAATTAGTCTAAGCATGGATTGACATTCCTCATTAGCATTTTCAAAAGCAAGTTGTTTTAAAATAATATTTTGTAAAGTCATATCCTTAATAGATTTCTCAATTGCATCCTTTAATTTTCCTAAAAATTGAGAATATTCCTTTTCATGCCCTTGAATAATCTTAACAAATTAACCATCAGAGTTAGTGCTATCCACCTTTGCTTATGCCCTTCAGGCAGTTTCTTTAATGAAATGTAACATCTGAGGGGTAATATTAGCTAGTTGCGCAATCATATAGGCCATGGCTCTTGTTCCAGTGAGTATATCATAGGTTAAATTGGCAGGGTTACCATGAGATTGCTGGTCAATCATCAGCTGTCAGGCCTCATCATTAACCCACATTTGCCATTGCAGTCATTGTTGAGGATTTAAAACCATCTTTGGTATTTGAAAAAAAATCATATGGCATCCAATGGCTAGCCCATCCTCTGAGAAATTCTATACAGTAAAGAGAAGTAGGTCCATATAGAGTGCATGCTTTCTTAAAGCTAGACAACATGCCAAAATCTAGATTAGACCAAGTATTTTTGTCTTGGGCAGGTTGATTAAATTGCATTGGGAAAGCGAAAGTGCAAGCAGGCATCTCCCAAGGAGGAGTGAAATGATTAGTATGAGCAAAGTTAGCAATTGCTGTTACAGGCGGAGCAGAAGCAAAAACCTCAGATTTGGGCTGTCTGTTGAATGAAATGACTTCTGTTCTAAGTGGCTTCAGTTTTGACATATCCTGTATATATATATATGTCTCTAAGTTGTTTTTCTAAGGATTGTGTCTGATTGAGCATAACATTCTTATATTTCAAAGCACCTTGTATATTTGTTCTTTAAGCTCATATTCATGTAAAGATTGAATAGTTTTTACTTCCAAATCAACGTTATGCCCTTCAATTTGTTCTGTGATAGCCCGTATGAGTGACCATGTTACCCTTGCTGATATGCTCGCAAAATATTATTTTTAACCCTTTTCTATATGTCTAGATTGAGTGTCCCCTCTTCTGGGAGCCATGACTTGTTCCAGTAAAATATGATAGCAGTCATTCAACTGATCTCTTGAAACATTAACACCGTTTTGTTTCAAAAAATGATGCATTATAGAAATGAAAGGAATTTTACTGCTATGTTGTCCCATCCTACTTATCTCTTTCTGCAGGGGCTCATCGCTTTGTTCAGCCTTCCTTTCAAGTCCCTGTTCGGGCGCCACTTGTTGGGGATTTTCTCCCCAGGACTTGGAAGCGACAAACCTGAAAGAATGACACTTGGACAGTCTCTTGCAAGGACTGACAAGTTTATTTCTGCAGTCAAGCTTTTTTACAGAAGCAGGAACAAAGAGCTTAAAGTATACGGTCAGCAGAGCGCATACTGAGTTAACACATAATCAGTAAAAACTTTTCAAGGACAGCACGCTCTAAATGACTCATGGGCTTATCCCACAACCCGCTTTCACAAGTAACATCCCTACTAACTCTTGGTGCCGAGCATAACCAAAGGCAGATGTTTTTCTGTCCACAGTGCAAAGCCGGGTGTTTCTTGCCCTTCGCCATTTTCCCAAGGACTTTCTCCTTTTACGGCTATTTTGCACTACGCTTCCCAACAGTCGGGTGGTGACGGGTGGTGAAGGGGCAAGGGGACAGTGGATTAAAAGGGTCTTCTGTCCTGTGGAACCCTCATCTGAGCAGTAGGGGTCGCTCTCCTCTGAGGCTTCAGAGCCTGCTGGTTCGGACACAGAGTCTTTGCACTGGGGAAGCACCTGGGACTGGTTTCCTGCAGAAACACCAATGATCAGAGGGCTGGGAGGGTTGAAGTAAAGAAAACTAAATTAAGGTTAAAAAATGACCTAGCAGTGGAGACTGAAATGAAAGCTGTGGCATATCAGTAAAGTTATCATAACTTTAGTATCCACTTTCTCTATGGAGAATTCTGCTTCTGACAGTGCCATAATTTGGGTTTAAGCCAAGTGTTGCACTAAGAATGAGTTGAATAAGGTGTGTTACTCCTAAATCTATCCCTAAGTAGAAGAAGCAAAACAAAATCCTTTCTGAAGAATTTCTACAATTTTTCATCTTCAATGTCTATCATTTAAACAAATACTTATACAAAAGAGATTTCTTGGAAACTCAAGAGGCAAAAGGAAAGAATATCCCAGGGTATCCAGCTATTAGAGTTACCAGACAGAGAATTTATTTGATTTTGTTAATTTATTATTTTTATTACTGGAAGATAATTGCTTTACAATGTTGTGTTAGTTTCTGCTGTACAACAATGTGAATCAGCCAAAAGTATACATATATACCCTCCCTCTCAAGCCTCCCTCCCACCCCATCCACCATCCCACCCTTTTAGGTCATCACAGAGCATCTAGCTGAGCTCCCTGTGCTATATAGCAGCATCCTGCTACCATCTGTTTCACATGTGACAGTGTACACATGTCAGTGCTACTCTCTCAATTCATCCTGCCCTCTCCTAACCACCACCGTGTGTTACCATCTGTTCTCTAGGTCTTCATCTCTATTTCTGCCCTGAAAATAGGTTCACCTGTACCCTTTTCCTAGATTCCATTGACAGAGAATTTAAACAGCCATGATTAAAATGCTCATAAAATTAACTCACAAGATATGTATCTTGGCAGGGAAATGATTACAAAAACAAAAATTCTAGAGATAAAAAACTTAATAGCTGGAATTAAGAACTAGAGATTGAGTGTATCTCAGTGTTAGATCAGCATAAGGTAGAAAGAGTACAATGGAAGATCAGAGGACAAATATTCCTCTATTTAGAAATGCTGGTCACATGGTAAGTGTCCCAGTTATCGTGCTGTAAAACAATTTCCCCCCAAAACTTAGCAACTAAAGCAAAACATATATACTTCAGTTTGCTTATGATTTCCTGGGTGTAATCTGAGAAAGACTCAACTTGGCAGTTCTGTCTTGGGGTTTTTCATGTGGTTGCACTGACATGTCATCTGGGGCTGAAGTTTGCTGAGACTTGACTGAACTGTGGTTAATAACTGTGGAAATTCCCTGAAGTATTTTAGGGATAAGGGGACATCATGTCTGCAACCTAATTCAGAAAGAGTTTACATATTTAGGGACAAATGGAACAGGAGGGGGACAGACAGAAAAAGAGAGGGAGACAGAGAGATAAAGATTAAAGCAAAATAAGACTTCCAATTCAAGATGGCAGAGTAGAAAAAATGAATATGAAATAGAAAAAGTGAAACAGACTAGATAAAAGTAAAAGATCATGTTTCACTTTTTCTATTTCATATTCAGTGCTCCCATTTCATTTAGTTTATGTTCTCCAATTTCTCCATCTCTTTTTTTTTTGATGTTCTTACTCAAGCCTTTATCAAGTGTAGTAGAAAAGCTTTTGTACACATATATAATTATGTATAATATGTATATTTTAGAAAACATAAATTTTTGCCTAACTAAAAAGTTTATGACATTTTGATTCCACTTGTTTGACTTAGTATGAATAGAATGCCAAATTTCTAATTTAAAAATAGATATGCAACAAGTAACAGTGGTTTACTGTATACCATAGGGAACTATAGTCAATACCTTGTAATAACCTATGATGGAAAATAATTTCAAAAATAATAATGTGTATTTGTATAAGCGAATCACTTTGCTGTGCACCTGAAACATTGTAAGTGAACTACACTTCAATAAAAAAATATGTATTTAAAATATACGTATTTTTTTAAAAGATTAAAGCAAAATACTAACATTGGGAAATCAGGTAAAGGTCATCTGGGGATTTTTATATTATTCTTACAACTTTTCTGTAAGTCTCAAAAAAAATATTAAAAGGTGAAACAAGTCCAAATAATTCATTCTTAGGACACTTTTACACACAAAAAAATATGAATAGCAATCAAAAACAAAATGCCTAAGAGAAAACCTAGTAGAAGATGGGCAAAACCTCTGAGGGAAATTCAAGACCTAACTGAAAGGAGGGATATACGATGTCAATGAATTGGGAGACTCAAAATTGTTAATCATCCTCAAATTTATACATAGATTCAATCTAGTCACAATCAAAATACATTTAGGCTTTTTTTCTTGGGGGGGGGGGTGAAAAGTGACAAGCTGATTCCAAAACTTATACAAAATCCAAAAGGCCTAGAAAGACCAACACAGTTGGCAAGAAAAGAAACAGTGTTAGAGGAGTTAATAAAAAGTAACACTCATAAATTAAAATCATTCAGACAGTGTAAAGATACAATACTTAAGAAATACAGTATTGGTGCCAGGACAGACAAATAATACAATGGAACAGAGTAGACTGTCATAAAGGACAGACACATATGCCCTTCTGCTTATGACAAAGGTGACACTGCAATGGGGAAAGAGCCTGTTCAGTAAAGGATTCTGAGTCAGTTGGATGTCCATATGAATCCTGGAGAAGGAAATGGCAACCTGACCCTTATCTTACACAGATATCAATCCCAGAAGAAATGTACAATTATATGCAAGAGAAAGTAATTAAATTGCTATAATATTTCACCATGGAATATCTACCTTTTGAGACACAGATGCAAGAACAGACATTTGGACTCACTGGGAGGAGTTGTTGTTGTTCAGTCGCTCAGTCATGTCTGATTCTTTGCAACTTCACAGACTGCAGCACACCAGACTTCCCTGTGGTTCACCATCTCCCAGAGCTTGCTCAAACTCATGTCCACTGAGTCAGGGATGCTATCCAACCATCTAAACCTCTGTCATCCCCTTCTCCTCCTGCTTTCAATCTTTCCCAGCATAAAGATCTTTTCTAATGAGCCAGCTCTTCGAATCAGGTGGCCAAAGTATAGGAGCTTTAGCTTTAGCATCCATCCTTCTAATGAATATTCAGGACTGACTTCCTTTAGGATTGATGGGTTTGATCTCCTTGCAGTCTAGGGGACTCTCAAGAGATTTCTCCAACACCAGAGCTCAAAAGCATCAATTCTTCAGCATTCAGCCTTCTTTATGGTTCAACTCTCACATCCATACATGACTACTGGAAAAACCATGGCTTTGACTATATGGACCTTCGTTGACAAAGTAATGTCTCTGCTTTGTAATATGCTGTCTAGGTTGGTCATAGCTTTTCCTTCAAGGAGCAAGTGTCTTTCAATTTAATGGCTGCAGTCATCATCTGCAGTGGTTTTGGAGCCCAAGAAAATAAAGTCTGCCGCTGGTTCCATTGTTTCCCCCACCTATTTGCCATGAAGTGATGGGACCAGATGCCATAATCTTCATTTTTTGAATGTTGAGTTTTAAGCCAGCTTTTTCACTCTCCTCTGTCACCTTCATCAGGAGGCTCTTTAGTTCCTCTTCACATTCTGCCATAAATGCGGTGTCGTCTGCACATCTCAGGTTATTGATATTTGTCCTGGAAATCTGATTCCAGCTTGTGCTTCACCCAGCCTGTCATTTCTCATGATGTACTCTGCATATAAGTTAAATAAGCAGGGTGACAATATATGGCCTTGGCGCACTCCTTTCCCAATTTGGAACTAGTCCATTGTTCCATATCCTGTGGTCACTGCTGAGTTTTCCATATTTTCTGGCATATTGAGTGCAGCATTTTCACAGCATCATGTTTTAGGATTTGAAATAGCTAAGCTAGAATTCCATCTAGCTTTGTTGGTATTGATGCTTTCTGAAGCCCATTTGACTTTGTACTCCAAGATGTCTGGCTCAAGGTGTGTGATTATCTGAGTTATTAAGATTATCTGGGTCATTAAGATTTTTTGTGTAGCTCTTCTGTGTATTCTTGCCACCTCTTCTTAATATCCTCTGGTGTGTTAGGTCCATACTATTTCTGTCCTATATTGTGCCCATCTTTGCATGAAAGTTCCCTTGGTATCTCTAATTTTCTAGAAGACATCTCTAGTCTTTTCCATTCTGTTGTTTTCAATTTCTTTGCATTCTTCACTTAGGATGGCTTTCTTATCTCTCCTGGATATACCTTGGACCTCTGCATTCAGATGGGTATATCTTTCCTTTTCTCCTTTGCTTTTCATTTCTATTCTTTTCTCAGCTATTTGTAAGGCCTCCTCAGACAGCCATTTTGCCTTTTTGCATTTCTTTTTCTTGGGGATGGTTTTGATCACCACCTCCTGTACAATGTCATGAACCTCTGTCCATAGTCCTTCAGGCACTCTATCAGATCTAATCTCTTGAATCTATTTGTTGATGGAGGGGATAATTTGAGAGAATACCATTGAAACATATACATTACCATATGCAAAATAGATAGACAAGAGTTTGATGTATAATGCAGGGCTCCCAAATCTGGTGATCTGTGACAATCTGGAGGGATGGGATAGGGAGGAAGATGGGAGGAGCGGACAGGATGGAGGGGACAAATGGATGCCTATGGTCGATCCATACTGATGTATGGTGAAAAAAATAACAATAATATAAAGTAGTTATTAAAAAGAGAAATTAACTTTTAAAGCCAGTTTTCCCTCACCCTCTGTTCTTGGGGACATTTCACACCAGGAGCATCCTAAGTACCAGTAGCCTTTCCCTCTCTCTTACCTGAGCAAATCACAGAAGCTGTGTTGCCATGGGAACAGTCAGGACCACCCAGAGCAGTCACAGGGCAACTCCACAGGAAGGACTCAGCCCCTGAGCAGTGAAATCGGGCTGTTGATATCCGATCACCTCTTCCCACCAAGTGTGGTCCTCCAGGGGTGGAGATGGCGACTCCACAGCCAAACTGATGACAGACAACGTTGGCATTAGCCAGACTCCAGTGGGAGGCACAGAGCACTCTCCACCCTCCAGAAATGTTCATCTCAACCTGCCCTTCACACTGAGAGGAGCCGTTTGTCATGAGCCGGACTTCTGAGTATGCTGGATATGAGACAACAGAATTTCAGAAATATCTAATGATTTCTGACCTGAACAGAGTGTGCAGGGAGGTTAGTCCTGACCTGCATCTCACCTGAACAGACAAGCTGAACAGCTCCACTGTGGTGACAAGTGCCCCCTGGACAGGGCACTCTGGGGCAGGACCAGAGCTTAGGCTCCTCCCCCTCACACCTGAACTCTTCAGCCCAGATGCGGCCATCTGACTCTCTGAAGAGCTCATGTCCCAGGACTGACACAGCTTTGCCACACCTCAGCTCTGCACAGATGACTTGGGCAGTGGGGAGTGTGAAGTTTCCATCAGACACTGGGATCCAGTCTTCTCCAGAATAAACTTCTACTCGCCCTGAGCAGGGTCCATCCTCTCCAACCAGATGCACAAATCCTGAGAGAAACAAATAAATAAACCCACTGCACATTCATGATCCTGGCTTGGCAACTGGAAACATGTCACAGGCAATGGTGTGAAAGCTTTTATTTTCCAGGACTGAGGCATTAAGAGAAAATATGACAGTGTCAGAATTGCATTTTCAAGGGCAAGTGTTGGAAGAGAAATCCAGAAGGATTTGCAGAGTCAGTTTAGAATGGACGAATTCCAAAAACCTATATTTGATGTTGGTTAGGATGAGAATTCCTCATTTAAGGGTCTGGAAACTATAGGGCCCAAGGAAACTGCACTGCAATGGGCATCAGACTTGGGTGCAGAACTGAACTAACCCAGAGTGAAATAGGTCCTTGGGATTCAAGAGTTTAGAGAACTAAGATCCAGACAAGGTTAGAAGGCCATCCTGACATTTCTGGGGCTAGAAGTCCAGCCGGATTTTTCTCAGGAGTCAATACTCAAGTCACTGATACAAGGGAAATCAATCGAGAGATCTGAGCGCAGGTCAATCTATAAACAGACTTATGACTCATGGAAGGAAAGCTAGATATTATAACAAGTCTACTTCTTATGATTCCCATATGTTTCTCATAATCTCTGATGGTGAGAAATTCCAAGAATTTCTTATCCAACTTGAATTGTGAAAAGAAATTGTCCATAAATGAGTTTGAATATGAAGAAAGGTCAGAGTCATAGGAGAAAGGGTTGGTCCTAGCCATCTTTCAAGAAAGCCTAGGATTTACCAATGAACCCAGGAGAGAATGAGTTCTCAGTGGGACTATCTATACAAGATGACTAACTGTGTTGATAGTTCATATTACTGGTTTTCTTCCAACACATGAGAATCTTAGCAAATGCTATGGAGTGAAGGTAATTTAATGTTTTTAAATTCTATCTATATGCTAAATGGTGCTTCCCAGGTGGCACTAGTGGTAAAGAAGCCCCCTGCCAATGCACAAGTTCAATCCCTGGGAGGAGGGCATAGCACCAGTATTCTGTCCTGGAGAATCTCATGGATGAGGGAGCCTGATGGGCTACAGTTCATAGAGTCACAAAGAGTCAGACATGACTGAAGAGACCTAGCATGCACTCATAGGCTAACTTCAAACTACTTTCCTATTTCTTGAGAAATAGTCATCATGCTGTAAAAAAAAAAAAAAAAAAGGAGAGGGAGAAGAAGAGAAGACAGAGCAAACAGCCATATATAATTTACAGATTTCTACTTTACAAAAGCCTCAATATGGATGAAAGAAAGATTTGGGGAAAATATTTGTCCAGCAAGTTTTTAACACATTTTACCCATGTGCTCCTTCCATCTGCGACCTAATCCTGTTTCCCTTTCCCATTTCTCCCACTGCAGACAAGAGAAAACAATCCTAAGAGCTACAAATGGATGGAAAAGAGACTCTGAAAGGGAAGAACTTTTGTAGGAGTGGAGTGTGGTGGGAGGAGGGGTAGGTTAAACTGGGAGTGGATGGAGTATGAAACTGAAAGAGGGAGACTAAGGGAAAGACTCACGACATGATTTGACATTCAGGGACCACATTTTGGATAGAGGAAAGGTAACCTAATGAAAAAAAATAAAACTTCTCATCATAAAAAACAATTTTTAAATACATTTGCCTGATTTCTGACTGTGCTTATAATTATTTATGTACAGGGTGAAATTCTTTCTGATAAAGGACTCTGATTTCATAAGTATGAGAACATTGAAGGTTCAGAAAGAATATGTCAACAGAATAAAAATCTACTATAGAGAACAGGTGAGAACAGAAAAGACACTATAGAAATTAATGAATCGAAGGACCAGCTTGACCACTTATCCAAGAGGGAATGGTAAGAGCCAGGTTGATCTGTTAGCCTTTTGTTACTTACCCACTTTCAACTCCCCAGTCCAGCTTAGGACATTTGGTGTGGTCTGGCTGGGAGTTTGGTCATAGGATACACATTCTAATTAAAACATTTTTACTTAACAGGTTGTTAGTTTCTATATCAATCCCATGAGATTACAAATTTAAAAAGAACAAGAAAGAAATATTTCTTGTATGCTGTTTAATATACCAAGATACATGCTAAACACTCAATTATATGCTAAATAATCAATAAAGTCTTGTACACATCAGGATAGAAACTTCTGAGACATATTATTATTTCTTTTTTATTTTCTACTTGATTTTAAATTTTATATAAAAGGATATGTGTGTGAAAATTGTAAGAAAATTTGTGCAATAGGAGGCTGGTGTGAGTGGATAAAGGTATTAAATATAATAAAAATACATCCTTGTCTGGTCTCTTGCTGTACAGACCTCCTGTATCCTTAGGCACACATAGCATCCTCCACACCACACCTGGACCTGCAGTGATGCTCAGAGAACCCCATATGGCCTTTGACATCTCCCATTGCCCTTCTTCTTCCTCTTAGCTACTATAAGTCTCCTCCACCTTCTTCAAAAATTACAGGTGTCTTCTTACTCCTATTCCTATCAAACAAGCCCCCAAACACAATTCTCTTATATCATTGAAGACATCAGGTATAAAATATAATTTATTACCACAAAACATAGGAATTCATATTTTATTGCCTATGTCTTTGACTTGTCAGTGTGTGGCTAAGTGTTCCTCCAAAATTTTGGTTTATACAGAGGTTTTAAAGAAAAAAAAAGAACAGACAATCCTTCCTAGTAACAATGAAAGGAGAACCCAGACTCAGAACATATCATCAACAACTCTATTGTCCTACCAGTCAAAGAGCTATGAATATTCAAATCTAAATTTTCAAAGGGGACTTTCAATTTGGCACAAATCCATAAGTTCCTCTCCGATTTGTTTGATGATGTCCCCTG
Source organism: Bos javanicus (assembly GCF_032452875.1). NCBI lineage: Eukaryota > Metazoa > Chordata > Mammalia > Artiodactyla > Bovidae > Bos > Bos javanicus. The sequence goes on along the minus strand of NC_083872.1, from coordinate 102,494,741 downwards.
TGCCTCCACTCCTACTAACCTAGCACAAAAATGTGTTTTGCACTATATATACAGAAAGGACTCCATCCTGGAAGGTACAGCCTCATTCTAGCCCTTTCCTCCCATGGGCTCACTGTGCAAAGCAGGTGCGTGTGGTGATTTGCAAATGCTTCACTCTTCCAAAAGTAAATTATATAAAAATGAGTATCAATTTTTATTGGGATATAGATTAAGCTATATCAGGTAAGATCACTGGAGAAGAAATAGCAGAGACTTGTAAGAGGAAAGTAGCAATAAATGAAGCCCATCAGGAAATCAGTCCTGAATATTCATTGGAAGGACTGATGCTGAAGCTGAAACTCCAATACTTTGGCCACCTGATGGGAAGAATTGACTCCTTTGCAAAGACCCTGATTCTAGGCAAGACTGAAGACAGGAGAAGAAGGGGAGAACAGAGGATGAGATGGTTGGATGGCATCACCGACTCAATAGACATGAGTTTGAGTAAGCTTTGGCAGTTGGTGATGGACAGGGAAGCCTGGCATGCTGCAGTCCATGGGTAGCAAAGAGTCGGACACCACTGAGCGACTGAACTGAACTGATCACTCACAGATACTTTATGCATTCAAGGAGGATATCTCAGACATCTCTAGCTTACACATCTATTGCCCTGGTAATCAGACACCATCTTCCTTGGAGCTTTCTGTTCTTTCAATAGGTGGGCAATTCACTGATCATACCTGAGCAGGTAACTCCTGCATCCTCATCATGACCACAGTTGTGCTTCCCCCAGCCACGGGAAGGGCACTGCCACACGTGGGACTCCATTCTTCCACAATACACATGATCCAACCAGATGGGTCCTGATCCCGCCCAAAAGGGAGCAGACTCCACAGCACTGAGGACTTCTCCACAGCCCAGCTGCCTGCACACCAAACGGGCACCGTCCAGGTCCCAGCTGTCATCACAGATGGTGCCCCAGGAACCCTGGTGAAGGATCTCCACTCTCCTGGTGCAGGGCCCGCCCCCATCCACCAGGCAGAGCTGTCTGCTGTCTGAGGAGACAGAAATGGGGCAATGGGGGTGCTGACCAGGAGATGAGAAAGATCTTCTGTCTTGTGGGACCCTCACCTGAGCAGTTGGGGGCGCTCTCTTCAGAAGCTGATGCTGTGGAGCCATTGCCCTGTGGAACATTTAGATCTGGTTTCTTATGGAAGTGATAAGAGCATAACAAGGATGAAAAAGGACAAAAACAGGAAATATTACTACTAGGTAGCCTGAGACAGATGGTGTTACAAGGTCCTATCAGAGTTAACATTCTGATTTGTAGAGCTCTGCACAGAATCTGAGAAAGATTTACAGGAAATGTTGGTCTCTCTACCCTGAGGGGTTAAATGAGTTCAGAGTCACAGGATTAGGCTGGTAGCTGGATGTATTCTTTATAAGCTACACACTCTTGGTCATTGACTTTAGAGTCAGGCAGTGGCCTCATCAGAAGCTTCGGGAAGCAGCCATGAATCCTCTATCATTAAAATCATTCTCCTTGGTATAGTCATGAGAACTGAAAAACAAATGGTCTGTGAGACACCATGGTTTACCCCAGAATAGTTCACTTATGATTCTAAGCTTCAAACTCCAGATCTGGATACTTAGTTTCAAAAAATATAATCTCTTTGAGTAGATTAAACAACCCTGCGTGAGAGATGATGTCAGAAGATATTGACTGACATTGGCCAGATTCCACTGGGAATCACAGAATGCAGCTTCTTCTCCCAAATGAATATAATCTCTCCTTGGACATTGTGTCAGGAATTGCTATTATATAAAATTTGGAGTTATTTGTTCTCTAGGGGAAAATATGTATTTCTAACTCTCAGAGCAAAAATATGTTATAGTCCTGCTTTGAAAGCCTTTGAACAAACAATATTGACAGACACACTACATTATTCTGTCCTTTGATACATAAACAGTCATGGAAAGAAAGGGTAAATGATGTCTATCACTGTCGTAGTTTAAGTAAGTGAAAACTAGAGAATAAAACCTCAAATTCTGTACTTCCATGAAGAATGGAAGAGAAAGCAGGCCAATGGTCTGGTTAGGCACAACTTTAAATGCTGGAAATTTTCTTTAAGTAAAGGTATCATTGGAAAAGACTCTGACGCTGGGAGGGATTGAGGGCAGGAGGAGAAGAGGACGACAGAGGATGAGATGGCTGGATGGCATCACCAACTCGATGGACGTGAGTTTGAATGAACTCTGGGAGGTGATGGACAGGGAGGCCTGGCGTGCTGCAATTCATGCGGTCGCAAAGAGTCGGACATGACTGAACGACTGAACTGAATTGAAAAGTATCAGAAATTTGTGGAGACAACATGGACTAAATATGTTAAAATTCTAAAGAGTGGAGATCATGTAATATGTTTCAATGTTAGCCAAGGATCTACAGCTTCTTTTTCTCTGGAGGAATTTCCCAATTTGGTGCCTAGGTTAATGGCTCAGAATCTGGGCTCAAGAAACAGAGGACTCCTATTTGGACAGAGAAGCCAGCATAATTTTGGGTTACCTGGTGGTGAGACAGAATTGGAGACCTGAAATCCTTTCTCACACAACAGATTTTTTTCCTCGAATATGTGCTCATTATACAAGTCATGAAGCTGGCAGGAAGCCAAAGACCTATGTCAAAAGTCTTGGAGAGCAGAGTGGATATTCCCTTACTCTCTTGGGTGCTGAGCTTCCAAAATATCCAGGTTTTCAACCAAAATCTTTGAAGGCCCATGCCACATGGACAGAGAGATAAGAGGTGGATTGAGTGCTACCAAAACCGCAACCTAGACTTGTTACAGCTCAGTTCTCAGTTGTATTTATACATTTGAGTGATCTTCAACCCTTCTCCTACTTGCTTAACAAAACAGAATATGAATCCTCTCAAGGGTTAGAAAATGTATCTGGAGGATCATTTTTTCAATGCCGAGGACATGGGATGACATGACATATTAACAAAGTGAAAAAAAAAGAAAATAAGAGAAGGCAGAGACTCACAGGATAGAGGTGCTGGAGTTAGCAGATATAGATTTTAACTAAGATCAATATATCGAGGAAAAAAGAGGAAATGAGAGAATAAATGGTGAAAAGATGAAAAACATTAACAACTTATTATAACTATAAAAATCAAGGAACAGGTACCAACTGAAAATAAAATGTCTAGAGAGTTGAATTAATAAGTTTAGAAGAATTTTAGATAGAACTCAACACAGAATTACTGACTTAGAGGAGTCCTAGAGATGAGAGATGGGAAGAAGGAGGAGTGGGATAGGAGGAGAAGAGAAGCTAAGACAGAGAGACAGAGCAGCAGAAGTAATAACTGAAGATATAATAACTGATAATTTTTTTTAAAATGGATGGATGGGCATGAAAACTCCCACACCTAGTAAAGCTGCTGAAAATCAAAGGAAAAAGGAAAATTTGGAATAATAACAGATCTGTTTAATACAAAAGAAGGGGGGAAAGAGAGGAAAAAGGAACATAAAGCACATGGGTCAATTAAAAGGAAATGATAGATACTAGCCCAACAATACCAATAACTGCACTTACAGTAAATTGGTTAGATATTTCAAATTAATGCCCATCTTGATAAAACCACAAAATTCATGTAAATGCTACCATGAAGATATTCAGCTTATATATGAGGGTAAAGAAAGGTTGAAAGTAAAATGATGGGGAAAATGTACATACTGTGTGAATCCTAACCGTAAGAAAACTGGAGTAGCTATACAAATGTTACAGAAAGTAGACTTCAAAGCAAGATGTGCTAATTGAGTTAAAAGGGGTATTTTCATGATTATAACAGGATACACCCTTAATGAAGATATTATAGATATTAAAATCCAAGAAAATGTCAAAACATTGCTTTGAAATATAGAATAATACTTGACAGAATGAAAACAGTAATAGACAAAATCATAATCAAAATGTGGGGACTTTAACATGTATTTTGCAATAGCATGCAGACCAAGTACACAAAAAAGAATGAAGAATATAGCAGATGTAAACAACAGTTAGCTAAATAACATATATAGAGCAATACACCCAACAATGAAAGAACTTGTTATTTACATTATTGTAAATTCACTGCAAACTTTCATTTTTAAATGATCATCAGTTCAGCTCAGTTCAGTCGCTCAGTCGTGTCTGACTGCAACTCCATGGACTGCAGCACGCCAGGCCTCCCTGTCCATCACCAACTCCCAGAGTTTACTCAAACTCATGTCCATCGAGTCAGTGATGCCATCCAACCATTTCATCCTCTGCTGTCCCCTTCTCCTCCCACCTTCAACCTTTCCCAGCATCAGAGTCTTTTCAAATGAGTCACTTCTTCCCATCAGGTGGCCAAAGTATTGGAATTTCAGCTTCAGCATCAGTCCTTCCAATGAACATTCAGGACTGATTTCCTTCAGAATGGACTGGTTGGATCTCCTTGCAGTCTAAGGGACTCTCAAGAGTCTTCTTCAACACCACAGTTCAAAAGCATCAACTCTTCGGTGCTCAGCCTTCTTCACAGTCCAACTCTCACATCCATACATGACTACTGGCAAAACCACAGCCTTGACTAGATGGACCTTTGTTCACAAAGTAATGTCTCTGCTTTTTAATATGCTGTCTAGGTTGTTCATAGCTTTTCTTCCAAGGAGTAAGTGTCTTTTAATTTCATGGCTACAGTCACCATCTGCAGTGATTTTGGAGCCTCCCAAAATAAAGTCTGTCACTGTTTCCACTGTTTCCCCATCTATTTGCCATGAAGTGATGGGACCGGATGTCATGATCTTAGTTTTCTGAATGTTGAGCTTTTTCACTCTCCTCCTTCACTTTTATCAAGAGGCTCTTTAGTTCTTCACTTTCTGCCATAAGGGTGGTGTCATCTGCATATCTGAGGTTATTGATATTTCTCCCAGCAATCTTGATTCCAGCTTGTGTTTCATCCAGCCCAGAATTACTCATGATGTACTCTTCATATTAGTTAAATAAGCAGGGTGACAATATACTGCCTTGACTTACTCCTTTCCCTATTTGGAACTAGTCTGTTGTTCCATGTCCAGTTCTAACTACTGCTTCCTGACCTGCATATAGATTTCTCAAGAGGTAGGTCAGGTGGTCTGGTACTCCCATCTCTTGAAGAATTTTCCACAGTTTGTTGTGATCCACATAGTCAAAGACTTTGGCATAGTCAACAAAGCAGAAATGGATGTTTTGATGATCATGTGATAGAGCAAAAACCTTCAGAGAATTGAATTTATACAGAATATTTACTTTGACCAGAGTGAAATTAAGTATTAATAAGAAAATATAGTTAGCCATCCCTACTGAGAAAATTAAGAAATATTCTTCCAAAGAATTCCTGGGTCTGGAAATAACTTTCAAACTTGAAAATATTGTGAAATAATGGTAACAAAGATATGCTGTAACTAAATTCTTCCAATGCAACTAAAGTAGTGTCTAAGGGAAATTTATACCCTAGATTTAGAAAAGAGGGGAGACATAAAATGAAAAAATGTAAGCTTTCATTTAAGAAGCTAGGATATGGGAAATAAAGCCTAAAGGATGTACAAGATTGGAATTAATAAAAAAAATAAAGTTAATCTAAAAAAGAAAGTAAGCATAAGACAAAGACAATAGAGGAAAGCTGTTCAAACATGCCTCATGAAAACTGATCAACACTGAGCAATACTAATCAAGAGCAGAGAGAAAAAACTTAATACCAGAATGAAAAGGCAAATCACTATAAATTATACAGATTTTTTGGTCATAGTTTTGAAATGCAATATACACATTTAATGTGGATAAATATCCAGAAGAGTTCCAGTTTCTCCACAACCTTGTCAACATTTGTCTTTTTTTTAATTATAGCCATTTTGACAGGTGTAAGATGACATCTCATTGTGGTTTTCATTTACATTTCTCTGATGATTAGAGATGTCAGTATATTTTCATATCCCTGTTAGCTATCCATATGTCTTCTTTGGTGAAATGGCTAGTTCCTGACTAATTTCTTTAATCAGTTTATTAGAGATTTTGTTGTTGTTGCTTTTGTTTTGCTCTTGAGCTGTAGGGTTCTTATATATTTTGCAAATTAATCCCTTATATGATTTGCTGTAAGGTGCCTTTTCACTCTACTGTTGTTTCTTTTACTGTCATGCTGGTGTTCAGTCATTCAGTCGTGTCCAACTCACTGCAACCCCATGGAGTATAGCCTGCCAGGCTCCTCTGTCTATGAGATTTCCCAGGCAAGAATACTGGAGTAAGTTGCCATTTCCTTCTCCAGGGGATCTTCCGGACCCAGGGGTTGAATCCATGTCTTGTGTGTCTCCTCCACTGGCAGGTGAACTCTTTACCACTGAGCCATCTGGGATAAACTCACTTGTCTATTTTTACCTATTCTTTTGGTGTCATGCCCATGAGATCACGAAATAATATATTTTTATTTTGAAATTATAAGTAAAAATACCACATATCTAAGATATAATTCCTAACTGGTGACAATACTACACCATCATACACAATAAAACAAATTTATATGCAGTAAGGTTTTAAATATTACTTAGTGGAATTATAAAATCATTTGTAGAAAATAAACTTGATTAAAAGTTATTTTGAGATGGAGAATGGCATTTGAAACATTGCATTAAAGGCATAGTCAAAAAACTAAAACGTTATAAATTTAGTCACATAATCTCCCATACACATATACAAACCTAAAATCATACACAAAAGATGGGGAAATATTTCCAAATAATGTTAAAAAAAAATGGTAAATGATGTTAGTTTATAGAGTTCCTAAAAATAAATAAGAAAATTTGTAAAATATTCTAGAGAAAAAAATTAAAGATGGAGAAAGATATCTGAAACACCTATAAATATTTACTTATTAATCACTCTCCACATTCAGTAACAAATATAAACACAGGTGTCTATAAAGGCACACACACACACTAACACACCGCTGAATGAAGGAAAGACCTTGCATACTTTAATTAACCTGTGTTTATTCTATTAGGACAGTGCTTGTACATTGTATGCACTCATTCAACAAGTATGGATGGAGAACATTTTCTAAATACCATGATAAGTGCTTGTTAAATATTTATTAAATAAATGATCAGATGAATAAAATTCAGTGAAATATGTTTTCTTTAAATCAATGCTAATCAACAAAATAGTGAAGCAAATATAAATTAATGATAAATGGTTTATGAAAATAAAGTGTATTAAAGAAAATTAGTCCATAAACACAGAATAAATTTATATTTAAAATTTCCCTTATATACTTTTTAATATAAATGTATTTATTTTAATTGGAGGCTAATTACTTTACAATATTGTTTTGGTTTTGCCATACATCAACATGAATCCATCACGGGTTTCAGTGGAAAATTGTTAAATAGATTCTAAACTACTCTCATCTATTATTCAATATGACATACGCACAAGAGAATATTTCTGTAGTAAGAAGAAACTCTTTAAGGGAATATACAGATTTACCAAGTAGACTTAAGAAAAAGATAGACAAATAGCTACTGAGTAAAGCAAAACCCTCCTTGCTATTCTTTGGAACTCTGCATTCAAATGGGTATACCTTTCCTTTTCTCCTTTGCTTTTTGCTTCTCTTCTTTTCACAACTATTTGTAAGGCCTCCTTGACAGTCATTTTGCTTTTTTGCATTTGTTTTTCTTGGGGATGGTCTTGCTCCCTGTCTCCTGTACAATGTCATGAACCTCCATCCATAGTTCATCAGGCACTCTGTCTATCAGGTCTAGTCCCTTAAATCGATTGTCACTTCCACTGTATAATCGTAAGGGATTTTTTAAGGTCATACCTGAATGGTCTAGTGGTTTTCCCTACTTTCTTCAATTTAAGTCTGAATTTGGCAATAATGAGTTCATGATCTGAGCCACAATCAGCTCCTGGTCTTGTTTTTGCTGACCGTATAGAGCTTCTCCATCTTTGGCTGCAAAGAATATAATAATCAATCTGATTTTGGTGTTGACCGTCTGGTGATGTCCATGTGTTGAGTCCTCTCTTGTGTTGCTGGAAGAGAGTGTTTCCTATGACTAGTGCATTCTCTTGGCAAAACTCTGTTAGCCTTTACCCTGCCTTCATTCCTTACTCCAAGGCCAAATTTTCCTGTTACTCCAGGTGTTTCTTGACTTCCTACTTTTGTCCTCCAGTCCTATATAATGAAAGGGACTTCTTTTGGGGGTGTTAGTTCTAGAAGATTTGTAGGTCTTCATAGAAGCTTCATAGCTTCAACTTCAGCTTCTTCAGCATTACTGGTTCAGGCATGCTGCTACTTCTGCTAAGTTGCTTCAGTCATGTCCAACTCTGTGTGACCCCATAGATGGCAGCCTACCAGGCTCCCCTGTCCCTGGGATTCTCCAGGCAAGAATACTGTAGTGGGTTGCCATTTCCTTCTCCAATGCATGAAAGTGAAAACTGAAAGTGAAGTCACTCAGTCGTCTCCAACTCCCAGAGACCCCAAGGACTGCAGCCTACCAGGCTCCTCCGTCCATGGGATTTTCCAGACAAGTGTACTGGAGTGGGTTGCCATTGCACAGACTTGGAATACTGTGATACTGAATGGTTTGCCTTGGAAATGAACAGAGATCATTCTGTTATTTTTGAGATTGCATCAAAGCACTGCATTTAGAACTCTTTTGTTTGCTATGATGGTTACTTCATTTTTTCTAAGGGATTCTTGCCCACAGTAGTAGATATAATGGTCATTTGAGTTAAATTCACCAATTCCAGTCCATTTTAGTTCGCTGATTCCTAAAATGTCTACGTTCACTTTTGTCATCTCCTGTTTGACCACTTGCAATTTGCCTTGCTTCATGGACCTAGCATTCCAGGTTCCTATGCAATATTGTTCTTCACAGCATTGGACTTTGCTTCTATCCCCAGTCACATCCACAGCTGAGTGTTGTCTTTGCTTTGACTCCGTCTCTTCATTCTTACTGGAGTTATTGTTCCACTGATCTCCGGTAGCAATTTGGGCACCTACCAAACTGGGGAGTTCATCTTTCAGTGTCCTATCTTTTTGCCCTTTCATACTGTTCATGGGGTTCTCAAGGCAGGAATACCGAAGTGGTTTGACATTCCCTTCTCCAGTGGACCACATTTTGTCAGGACTCTCCACCATGACCCGTCCATCTTGGGTGGCCATATTGGCATGGCTCATAGTTTCACTGAGTTAGGCAAGGCGTGGTCCATATGATCAGATTGGTCAGTTTTCTGTAATTGTGGTTTTCAGTTTGTCTGCCCTCTGATGGAGGAGGATAAGAGGCTTATGGAAGTTCCCTGAAGGGAGAGAATAATAAGGAAAGATAAGAAGCCTTCCTCAGTGACCAGTGCAAAGAAATAGAGGAAACCAATAGAATGCAAAAGACTAGAGATCTCTTCAAGAAAATTAGAGATACCAAGGGAATATTTAATGCAAAGATGGGCTCAATAAAGGACAGAAATGGTATGGGCCTAACAGAAGCAGAAGATATTAAGAAGAGGTGGCAAGAATACACAGAAGAAATATACAAAAAAGATCTTCACGACCCAGATAATCACAATAGTATGATCACTCACCTAGAGCCAGACATCCTGGAATGTAAAGTCAAATGGGCCTTAGGAAGCATCACTATGAACAAAGCTAGTGGAGGTGATGGAATTCCAGTTGACCTATTTCAAATCCTAAAAAATGATGCTGTGAAAGTGCTACACTCAATATGCCAGCATATTTGAAAACTCAGCAGTGGCCACAGGACTGGAAAAGGTCAGTTTTCATTCCAATCCCAAAGAAAGGCAATGTCTACAAATGTTTAAACTACCACACAATTGCACTCATATCACACACTAGCAAAGTAATGCTGAAAATTCTCTAAGCTAAGCTTCGACAGTACATGAACCATGAACTTCCAGATGTTCAAGCTGGTTTTTAAAAAGGCAGAGGAACCAGAGATCAAGTTGCCAACATCTGTTGGATCATCGAAAAAGCAAGAGAGTTCCAGAAAAACATCTGTCTCTGTTTTATTGACTATGCCAAAGCCTTTGACTGTGTGGATCACAAGAAACTGTGGACAATTCTTCAAGAGATGGGAATACCAGACCACCTGATCTGCTTCTTGAGAAATTTGCATGCAGGTCAGGAAGCAACAGTTAGAACTGGACATGGAACAACAGACTAGTTCCTAATAGGGAAAGAAATATATCAAGGCTGTATATTGTCACCCTGCTTATTTAACTTATATGCAGAGTACATCATGAGAAATGCTGGGCTGGATGAAGCACAAGCTGGAATTAAGATTGCCAGGAGAAATATCAATAACCTCAGATATGCAGATGACACCACACTTATGGCATAAAGTGAAGAAGAACTAAAAAGCCTCTTGATGAAAGTGAAAGAGGAGAGTGAAAAAGTTGGCTTAAAGCTCAACATTCAGAAAACTAAGATCATGGCATCTTGTCCCATCATTTCATGGCAAATAAATGGGGAAACAATGGAAACAGTGACAGACTTTTATTTTGGGGGGGCTCCAAAATCACTGCAGATGGTGACTGCAGCCATGAAATTATAAGATGCTTACTCCTTGGAAGAAAAGTTATGACCAACCGAGACAGCATATTACAAAGCAGAGACATTACTTTGCCAACAAAGGTCCATCTAGTCAATGCTATGGTTTTTCCAGGAGCCATGTATGGATGTGAGAGACTATAAAGAAAGCTGAGCACCAAAAAATTGATGCTTTTAAACTGTAGTGTTAGAGAAGGCTCTTGAGAGTCCCTTTGACTGCAAGGGTTTCAAACCAGTCCATCCTAAAGGAAATCGGTCCTAAATATTCATTGGAAGGACTGATGCTGAAGCTGAAACTCCAATACTTTGGTCACCTGATGTGACGAGCTGACTCATTGGTAAAGACCCTGATGTTGGGAAAGATTGAAAGGGGAAGGATAAGGGGACGACAGAGGATGAGATGATTGAATGGCATCACTGACTCAATGGACATGAGTTTGAGCAAACCCTGGGAGTTGGTGATGGACAGGGAGGCCTCGTGTGCTGCAGTCCATGGAGTTACAAGGAGTTGGACACGACTGAGCGACTAAACTGAACTGAAAGTAAAACTGTCTGCAATAGACTCAAATAGATATACTGAGAAAGCTAAGTAATCAGAGGAAACAGAAATTACAAACAAAACACCAAGAAAAAGGCACAAAAGCCTGAAACTGAAAGAAATATATACAAGTGTAAAATGTACCTGTTAAAAAATATCAGAATTAATGTATTCTTTCCACATCATCCTATCAAACCTCCTATCCAATCTATACAGAGATCCTGGAGAAAGTGACGACAGGATCTCTGCGAGGTGGTTACTCACTTTCAGGGTCAGAGACTTAACCACCTCCCACTTTCTGGTGCTTTACTGTAGGAAAAATATCATCAATAAAAGATTTAACAATTTAATACTTCTTTAGCCTTCAAGTGGAAAAGACAAAGAGATGAGGCAAGAGAGGCAAGGAGTGGTGAATATATGTTTTTGAAATATCTGTTACCACATTCTCTCAGGCAACACCCAGCATATCATTCAAGATATATCTGAATGGGGTGTGTGTGTTTGTGTATGTAGGAAAGAGAGAGAGAGAAATGTTGCAGGGAATAAGCACTTTGGTTTGAATATCTGTCACCCCCCAATATTTATTTACTTCATTCAGCACTTGCTGTTGAAATCCCAACTCCCAGTGTAATGGTAGAACCTTCTCAGACTCTTCCAAAAGCAGAAGAAAAGAACACTGCCAAACTCATTTTATGAGGCCAACAAGGTTCTGATATCAAAACCAGACAAGAAATATCTCTGATAAACAGAGGGACAAAAATCCTCAACAAAATATTAAAAAACATAATTCAATAATGCATCCAAAGGATCATGCATGATGATCAAGTGAGATTTGTTCCAAAGGATGCAAGGATGGTTCAATATTCACAGATTATTCAATGCAATACACAAAGTAAACAAAATGAAAATGAAAATCATATCCTCTCAGTAGATGTAGAAAAAACATTTGAAAACATTAACATCCATTTCTGATTTTAAAAACCTCTATAAAGTAGATATAGAGGGATTATATCTCAATATAATAAAGACCATATGACAAACTCACAGCTAACCTCATACTCAACAGTAAAAAGCTGAATATTTTTTCTCTGAGATCAGATGCAAGACAAAGATGCCTAACCACCATTTTTACTTAACATAGGTTTGGTATTCCTAGCCAAAACAATCTGGCAATGAAAAAAAATAAGGACACACAAATCTGAAAGGAAAAGGCAAAACTGATGCTATTTGGAGATTTCATAATATTATATATAGAAAACCCTACTGCCCCCACCAAAATCTGTCAGAACTAATACACTCAGTGAAGTCGCAAGATACAAACTTCATATACAAAAATCAGTTGCATTTTGATACACTAATAACAAATTGCCACAAGGAAAAATTAAGAAAACAATTCTATTTACAGTTGAACAAAAAACTGATAAATTATTAGGAACAAATTTAACCAAAGAGGTGATAGTCCTGTACACTGAAACTCTAAGACACTGATGAAAGATAGTGGATTTTGTTATCAAAATTCCAAAGGAAATTTTCACAGACATGGAACAAACAATCCTAAAATTTGTATGGAACCACAAAGGACCCTCGGAAAAGGCAATGGCACCCCACTCCAGTACTCTTGCCTGGAAAATCCCATGGACGAAGGAGCCTGGTAGGCTGCAGTCCATGGGGTCGCTAAGAGTCGGACACGACTGAGCGACTTCACTTTCACTTTTCACTTTCCTGCATTGGAGAAGGAAATGGCAACCCACTCCAGTGTTCTTGCCTGGAGAATCCCAGGGACGGGGAAGCCTGGTGGGCTGCCGTCTATGGAGTCACACAGAGTCAGACACGACTGAAGTGACTTAGCAATAGCAATAGCAACAAAGGACCCTGAATAGCCAAAGCAATCTTGAGAAAGAAGAACAATATTGGAGGTGCCATGTTTCCTGATTTAAAACTATATTTCAAAGCTCTATTAAGCAAAACAGTATAGTGCTGGTATAAAAATGGGTGCAGAGATCAACAGAATAGAATATAGAGCCCAGAAATAAACCCAAATACATACAGTTAATTAATTTTTGACAGAGGAACTAGGAATATGCAATGCCGAAAGGACATTCTCTTCAATAAATGGTGTTGGGAAAACTGGACAGCTACATGCAAAAAATAAAACTGGACCACTCTCTCGTAGCATTCACAGAAATTAATTCAAAATGGATCAAAGACTTAATCATAAGTCCTGCAGCCATAAAATCCTGGAAGAAAAAGTTATAGACATCAGTTTTGGTGGTGGCTTTTTGGATTAGGCAACAAGAGCAAAACTAACTAAGTGGGACGACATAAAACTAAAAACTTCTGCACAACAAAGGACACCATCAGCAAAATGAGGAACTTAGCAGGCAGTCCAGTGGTCAGGACTCAGTGCTTTCACTGCCACGGCCCAGATGAAATCTCTGTTTGGGGAACTAAGATCCAGTTGTGCATGCAGGTTGGTAAATATATAAATAGAGGGCAAAAATATTGTGGTGAAAAATATTTTTTTAAAAATGGAAAGACAATCTATAGTATCAGAGAAAATATTTGCAAAATATATTTCTGATATGGGTTAATATGTGGAATACATAAAGAACTCATACAACTCAATAGCAAAAGAATACAGTCTCATTTAAAAATGGGCAGAGGACCTGAGTAGACATTTTTTCAAAGAAAACATACAGTTGTTCATGAAAAGGTACATGAAAAGATATACAACCTTACTAATCATCAGGAAAATGCAAATCAAAACCACAATGAGATATCACCTCATAGAGTTGTTTTTATCAAAAAGACAAGAAATAACGAGAATTTTTGAGACTGTGGCGAGAAGAGAAACCTTGTGCACAGTTGGGGGAAAGATAAGTTGGTGCAGCCACCATGGAAAACAGTATTAAGGTTCCACAATAGAAACTCAGACCTAAAAATAATACTGCCATGTGAGTTAGTAATTTCACTTTGCGGTATTTATTTGAAGAAAATAAAAACACTAACTTACAAAGATATGTGCAACCCAATGTTCATTGCAGAATTATTTAAAATAGCCAAACAACATTAAGCCTTTTTTGATGGATGAATGGATAAATAAAATTTGCTATGTACATATATCCAGCCATAAAAAAAGAAGAAAATCTTGCCATTTGCAACATGGATGGAACTTGAGGGCCTTATGCTAAATGAACTAAGTCAGATAGAGAAAGAAAAATACCATTTAATCTTATTTACATGTGCATTATTAAAAAAAAAAAAAAACAGAAAAATGAGTTCAGAGATGCAAAGAACAGTTTGGTGGTTTCCAGAGGGTCAATGTGGTCAAAATGGGATGGGTGAAGGTAGCAAAAGATACAAACTTCCAGGTCTAAAATTAATGTCATGAGGATGTAATGTACAGCATGGTGGCTACAGTTACCCCTGTATCTTATACTTGAGAGTAGGTAGGAAAATACATCTTAAAGTTTTCATCATAAGAAAAAAAATTGTAACTACATGTTGCGATGGATATTACTATACACGTGGTGATTATTTACCAATATGTACAAATACATAAATGCTATGTTGCACACTTAGGACTAGTACAATGTTACAAGAATTACATCTCAGAAATTTTAACAATCAAGGTTGGAATATGTGAATTAAATTAGTCCATCCTTACCTCATTTAGGTTTCTCTGGTGGCTCAAACGGTAAAGAATCTGACTGCAATGTGGAAAACCGATTTTGATACCTGGGGTCAGGATGATCCCCTGGAGAAGGGAATGGCAACCCATTCCAGTATTCTTGCCTGGAGAATTCCATGGACAGAGGAACTTGGCAGGCTATACAGTCCACAGAGTCGCAAAGGGTCAGACACGACTGAGTGACTAACATTTTGACTTAATGTCATTTTTGTGGACCCAAATTAAACTTAGATTACTAAAATATCACTTAGATTTTAAAATATCAAATCTCACTGCATCCTACCAGGATTGAGACAGACACACAGAAACATACAGTGAGTCACCTGCACACGAAATATAGGCTTCCTCCTTCAGAGAGCATGAAGTGTAATTCCAAGGGTCAGAGGGACACGGCCAGAGAGAGGTGTCAGTTTTCCAACAGTGGATTCTATCCACCCACTGGGGTCTAGAACCTTCTCTGATACCAACAGAAGAGTTGAGTGTTCCACTGTCCCCACAGCCAAGCTGTCTGCAGATCATGGACACAGTGATGTCTTCCATGGGGCTGCAGCAGACACTGCCCCAGGTCCCATTGTAGAAAACTTCCAGCCACCCAGCACACTGCTGGTCCTCTCTCACCATCCTGAGGGCCAGGAACTCTAAGGTTGAAAGGGGAGGAGACAGGACACAATAAAAACTTTGCTGGATGTTCTAGGTTTTTATTTCTTCTAGAAATAGTGAACATTCATCTCTGACCTTTTTCAAGAGATACCCACTAGACGACAAGACTGACATCCCTTTTAACTGACTTTGTCCATTTGTGTCTGTCTTTCTATTTCTACCACAATGGTGTAGTGGAAATGAACTGAGAGGAAGACCAAACTTCGCGGGTGCTAGTGAGGGAGGGAAGCTGAATCCTGCTTCCTGACAAAATCTTTAGAGTATGTCAAAGGGATGTGATGTGGATACTGGGGAGATAGGCAGAATAATTAACCCCAGAATGTCCACATCCCAATCTCTGCAACTTGTGAATCTGTTACCATATCTGACAAGAGGGATTTACAAATGTGATTAAGGTAAGGACCGTGGGATGGTGAGTTTAAGCTAGAATATTGTATTAACAATGTGAGCCTAGTCTAACCACATCCTTAGACCCATTGTCTTTAAAAGTAAAATACTTTTTTTTAGCTCTGGTTAGAGAGAGGGATGTGACTCTGGATAATGGTTGAAGACAGGCAGCATTGCTGATCTGAAAATGGATGAAGGGGGCTATGAACCAAAGAGTGTAGGCATTTTCTAGAAGCTTGAAAAGACAAGAAACAGATTTGCCCCTAAAGCCACAAAAGTGATGCAGCATTGCTAAAGCCTTGATCCCAGCCCAGTGAGATCCCTGCTGGACATCTAAGCTACAGAAGTAAGGCAATAAACACATATTGTTTTAAACCACTAGTTGGTATGTTGTTACCTAAGCAAATGAAACTAGTACTGTGGGTTTAAATTTTTTGTATGTAACTGGAGAGAGCCTTGCTTTCAAGAAAACCTGTGAGAAAAGGCTCTGCCAGGAAACACTGCTGAAAAGAAAGGACCAGAACCTCAGCTGCTGCAGGAGGAAGTGAAAGCACCTCATCTTCGTATCTTCTGGAAAGACAGGCTCCATGTAAGGAAGCCTCCTTCTCTGGTCCTTTCAGCATCTCTCCCTCAGGGCTCAGACCTCCGTCCCCCAGGGCCCCACCCCTCCCCAGCCTGTGGACAGTGTGCAGCGCGGACCTGAGCAGATGACCCCCGCGTCCTGCTTGTGTCTGCAGTCGTCCCGCCCCCAACCCCAGGGAAGGGCACCTTCACACGTGGGACGCGTTTCCAGCACAGTTCAGGTCGTCCAGCCAGATGGGCCCTGATCCTGCCCCAAAGTGGGCAGACCCCGTGGCAATGAGGGCTTCTCCAAGGCCCAGCTGCCTGCACACCACGCGGGCATCGTCCAGGTCCCAGCCGTCATCACAGATGGTGCCCCAGGAGCCCTGGTTAAGGATCACCACTCTCCCGGCGCAGAGACCTCCTCCGTCCACCAGGCGGAGCTGTCTGCTGTCTGAGCAAAGAGAAATGGGACAGTGGGGCGGTGACCTGGGGAATGAGAAGGGTCTTCTGTCCTGTGGGACCCTTACCTGAGCAGTAGGGGACTCTCTCCTCTGAGGCCGTAGAGCCTGCTGGTTCAGATATGGAGTCGTTGCACTATGGCAGCACCTGGATCTGATTTCCTGCAGAAACAGCAATGATCAGAAGTCTGGAAGGGTTGAATAACAAGAAACTGTTAAGGGAAATAATGACCTAGTGATGGAGCCTAAGATGAAAGTTGTGACCCAGTAATAAAGTTATCATAATCTTAGTGTTCACCTTCTCCAAGGAGAGTTCTGCTTCTGACAATGCCACAATTTCTGTTTTAACCCAAGTGTTGCTGTAAGAATGAGTTAAGTAAGATGTTTTATCGCTAAATCTATCCCTGAGCTTTGCTTAGTCACTCAGTCTTGTCTGACTCTTTGCAATCCTGTGGACTGTAGCCCTCCAGGCCCCTCTGTCCATGCTGATTCTCCATGCAAGAATACTTGAGTGGGTTGCACACCCTCCTCTAGGGGATCTTCCCAACCCAGGGATGTAACCCACGTCTCCAGCTTTGATGCTTTACCGTCTAAGCCACCAGGAAGCCCAAATCTACACCTAAGTAGAAGCAAAACAAAATTCTTTCTAAAGGAGTTCTACAATTTCTTCAATATCTATCTTTAAAACAAACACATATAAAATAGATCTCATGAAAAACAGAAAGGAAAAAGGAGATACTAGAAAGAATTTCCCAGGGTTTTCAGCTGCTAGAGTTATCTGACAGAGAATTTAAATAGCCGTAATTAAAGTGCTTGTGGAATTAAGCACTGACAAAATGTGTATCTTTGTAGAGAAATGATAACAAAAACCAAATACTTCTAGAACACAAAAACTTGTTACCAGAAACTAAGAACTAAAGAATAAGTGTAGCCACACATTAGCTCAGCATAAGGTACAAACATCAAAATGAAGATCAGAGGATATTCTTCAGATTAGAAATTCAGGTTCTGGTTATATTGTTGTATAGCAGATTTTTCCCCAAAACTTAGTCCAGTCACTCAGTCATGTCCGACTCTTTGCGACCCCATGGACTGCAGCATACCAGGCTTCGCTGTCCATCACCAACTCCCGGAGCTTGCTCAAACTCATATCCATCGAGTCACTGATGCCATCCAACCATCTCATCCTCTGCTGTCCCCTTATCCTCCTGCCTTCAATCTTTCCCAGCCTCAGAGTCTTTTCAGATGAGTCAGTTCTTCACATCAGGTGGCCAAAGTATTGGAACTTCAGCTTCAGCAACAGTCCTTCCACTGAATATTCAGGACTGATTTCCTTTAGGACTGACTGGTTTGATTTCCTTGCAGTCCAAGGGACTCTCAAGAGTCTTCTTCAACACCACAGTTCAAACGCATCAGTTCTTCAGCACTCAGCCTTCTTTATGGTCCATCTCTCACATTCATACATGACTACTGGAAAAACTATAGCTTTGACTAGACAGGTCTTTGTTGGAAAACCAATGTCTCTGCTTTTTAATATGCTGTCTAGGTTGGTCATAGCTTTTCTTCCAAGAAGTAAGCATCTTTTAATTTCATGGCTACAGTCACCATCTGCAGTGATTCTGGAGCCCCCGAAAATAAAGTCTGTCACTGTTTCCACTGTTTCCCCATCTATTTGCCATGACATGATGGGACCGGATGTCATGATCTTTGTTTTTTGAATGTTGAGTTTTAAGCCAACTATTTCACTCTCCTCTTTCACTTTCATCAAGAGGCTCTTCAGTTCCTGTTCACTTTCTGCCTTAAGGGTAGTGTCATTAGCATATCTGAGGTTTGTGATATTTCTCTTTGCAATCTTGATTCCAACTTGTGATTCATCCAGCCCATCATTTCGCATGATGTACTCTGCATATAAGTTAAATAAGCAGGGTGACAATATATAGCCTTGACATTCACCTTTCCCAATTTGGAAACAGTCTGTTGTTCCATGTCCAGTTCTAACTGTAGCTTCTTGACCTGCATCCAGATTTCCCAGGAGGTAGGTAAGATGGTCTGGTATTCCCAACTCTTGAAGAATTTTCCACAGTTTGTTGTGATCCACATAGTCAAAGGTTTGGTGTAGTTAATAATGCAGAAGTAGATGTTTTTCTGGAACTCTCTTGCTTTTTCTGTGATCCAACGGATGTTAGCAATTTGATCATTATGAAAAGGCAAAATTTAGTAGCTGAAGGAAAATATATATATACTTCATTTTGCTTATGACTCTGGGTCATTAATCAGAAAAAGACTCAGTTTGGCAGTCTTTCAGTCGGGCCTTTCAGTGCTGCAATTAGATGTTACCTGGAGCTGAAGTCATTTAAAGATTTGACTGAACCCTGGTTCTGTAAGGAAATTCCCAGAAGTGTCCTAAAGGTAAAGGAACATCATGTCTTCAGCTTAATTCAGAAAGATTTTGCATACTCAGGAAGAAACGGGGCAGAAGGGGAACAGAGAAGGAAGGACACAGAGAGAGAGAGATTAAAGAAAATATACTAACATTGAGAAATCCAGGTAAAGGTCATCAGGGAATTTTTATATTATTTTCCCATCACTTTTATAAGTCTCAATTACATCAAAATTTAAAAAAAAAAATTAAAAGATGAAAACAAGTCAAAGATAATTCATTGCCAGGACACTTTCACAAAAATACTCATAACATAAAAAATTAAATACCTAGGGAAAACTTAGTACAAGATGGGCAAAATCTCTGAGAGAAATTCAAGATCTAACTGAATGGGGGGATGTATTATGTCAATGATTTGGGGAGCTCAAAAAGATACAAGCATCTGAATGCAGAGTTCCAAAGAATAGCAAGACGAGATAAGAAACCATTCCTCAGTGATCAATGCAAAGAAATAGAGGAAAACAACAGAATGGTAAAGACTAGAGATCTCTTCAAGAAAATTAGAGATACCAAGGGAACATTTCATGCAAAGATGAGCTCGATAAAAGACAGAAATGGTATGGACCTTTTAAGAAGAGGTGGCAGGAATACACAGAAAAACTGTACAAAAAAGATCTTTACAACCAAGATAATAATGATGGTGTGATCACTCACCTAGAACCAGACATCCTGGAATGTGAAGTCAAGTGGGCCTTAGAAAGCATCACTACAAACAAAGCTAGTGGAGGTGATGGAATTCCAGTTGAGCTATTTCAAATCCTGAAAGATGAGGCTGTGAAAGTGCTTCACTTAATATGCCAGCAAATTTGGAAAACTCAGCAGTGGCCACAGGACTGGAAAAGGTCAGTTTTCGTTCCAATCCCAAAGAAAGGCAATGCCAAAGAATGCTCAAACTACCGCACAATTGCACTCATCTCACATGCTAGTAAAGTAATGCTCAAAGTTCTCCAAGTTAAGCTTCAGCAATATGTGAACCATGAACTTCCTGATGTTCAAGCTGGTTTTAGAAAAGGCAGGGGAACCAGAGATCAAACTGCCAACATCTGCTGGATCATCAAAAAAGCAAGAGAGTTCCAGAAAAACATCTATTTCTGCTTTATTGACTGTGCCAAAGCCTTTGACTGTGTGGATCACAATAAACTGTGGAAAATTCTGAAAGAGATGGGAATACCAGACCACCTGACCTGCCTCTTGTTAAACCTATATGCAGGTCAGGAAGCAACAGTTAGAACTGGACATGGGACAACAGACTGGTTCCAAATTGGGAAAAGGAGGATGTCAAGGCTATATATTGTCGCCCTGTTTATTTAACTTATATGCAGAGTACATCATGAGAAACACTGGGCTGGAAGAAGCACAAGCTGGAATCAAAATTGCCGGGAGAAATATCAATCACCTCAGATATGCAGATGACACCTCCCTTATGGCAGAAAGTGAAGAGGAACTAAAAAGCCCTTTGATGAAAGTGAAAGTGGAGAGTGAAAAAGTTGGCTTAAAGCTCAACATTCAGAAGACAAAGATCATGACATCTGGTCCCACCACTTCATGGCAAATAGATGGGGAAACAGTGGAAACGGTGTCCAATTTTATTTTTTTGGGCTCCAAAATCACTGCAGATGGTGACTGCAGCCATGAAATTAAAAGACACTTACTCCTTGGAAGGAAAGTTATGACCAACCTAGATAGCATATTCAAAAGCAGAGACATTACTTTGCCAACAAAGGTCCGTCTAGTCAAAGCTATGGTTTTTCCAGTGGTCATGTATGGATGTGAAAGTTGGACTTTGAAGAAAGCTGAGCACTGAAGAATTGATGCTTTTGAACTGTGGTGTTGAGAAGACTCTTGAGAGTCCCTTAGATGGCAAGGAGATCCAACCAGTCCATTCTGAAGGAGATCAGCCCTGGGATTTCTTTGGAAGGAAGAATGCTAAAGCTGAAACTCCAGTCCTTTGGCCACCTCATGAGAAGTGGTGACTCATTGGAAAAGACTCTGATTCTGGGAGGGATTGGGGGCAGGAGGAGTAGGGGCCGACAGAGGATGAGATGGCTGGATGGCATCACCGACTCGATGGACGTGAGTCTGAGTGAACTCCAGGAGTTGGTGATGGACAGGGAGGCCTGGCTTGCTGCGATTCATGGGGTCACAAAGAGTCAGACATGACTGAGCGACTGAACTGACTGACTGACTGAGGGAAAACCTAGTAGAAGATGGGCAAAATCTCTGAGAGAAATTCAAGATCTAACTGAATGGAGGGATGTATTATGTCAATGATTTGGGGAGCTCAACATTGTCAGTGTCAATCATCCTCAAATTTCTATGTCTTCTCTCAAATTTCTAAACCTATTCTCAAGGTAAATACCCTTAAGCTTTTCTTTTGGTGAAAAATGACAAACTGATTTCTAAATTCATACAAAATACAAGCAACCAAGAGCGACCAGCACAATTGGTAAGAAAAGCAACGATGTTAGAGGAGTTAATATAAAGTAACTCTTGTAAATTAAAATTATTCAGACTTACTACAAAGCTTGAAACTCGGGGAAATACTGAAGGACACAGAAGCCTGGTGTGCTGTAGTCACATGGGGTCACAAAGAGTCAGACATGACTTAGCAATTGAACAACAACTATGACGTTATCATAATTAAGAAAATACAGTATTAGAGCAAGGATAGGCAAATGATAACATGGAACAGAATAGAGAGTCTCAAATAAGACAGACATACTTGCCCTTCTGCATATGACGAAGGCAGCACTGCAGTGGGGAAGAGTCTTTTCAGAAAAAGATTCTGAGTCAGTTGGATGTCCATATGAAACCTGACCCTTATCTTACACAGATATCAATCCCAGAAGGAATGCACAATAATATGCAAGAGAAAAAATGATAAAATTTCCATAAGATACTCTTAGAGAATGTTTTTAAGATTTTCGAGTAGGCAAAATTCTTTTTTAAAGTATATAAGAAGCATTAAATGTACAGAAAAAAGTTGGTAAGTTATGTTTACAGAAGATTAAGAAATAAGTTCATCAAAGGACACCATCTGATTAAGAATATGAAAATATAAGACCAAGGGTTAAACATGGAAAATAAGTAACACATATTTGCGTCCAAAGACACTGTCATGGTAAGTTGTCACATCATATTTGTGATAGTCAAGAACTGGAAACAGCTCAGATATCTACTGTCAGTCTAATGGATTCAGTACATGGTCCTGTACTGATACGCTAAAGTAATAAAAAATAGGTGCTACAATAAACAACATCATGTGTGAATCCCAAACATAATTTTGAGGCTTAGAAATTAGATACAAAAGATGCAACATACACCATCCTTTTATAGAAAGTTCAAACATTGATAAAACACTATGCTAGCAGAAGTTAGCTAAGTGATTTTCCCTTTAGAGGAGGGAAGACACAGTTACTGGGGCCGACAGTGACTGTGGTGCTGGGGACATTCTCTTTGTTGCTCTGGGTTGGGGTTCATACTGAAGTCTATATTTACTGCCCCTACATTGTTTTCTATGATTATATATAAGCAACAATGTTGCTTAAAAATATATTATTCCCCTTCACATTTCTTGCCCTGATCTGAAAAATGAATGAACAACGAGAAGATCGACATTTCACCACGAAATACCTAACTTTCGAAGTCCATTTTCCCTCCCTCTCTGCTACTGGGGACATATCACTCCAGGAGCATCCTGAGTACCAGTAGCCCTTCCCTCTCTCTTACCTGAGCAGATCACAGAGGCAGTGTTGCCATGGGAACAGTCAGGACCACCCAGGGCAGTCACAGGACAACTCCACATGAAGGACTCAGCCCCTGAGCAGTGAAATTGGGCTGTTAGGATCTGATCACCTCCTTTCACCAAGTGTGGTCCTCTGGGGGTGGAGATGGCGGCTCCACAGCCGAGCTGATGACAGACAACATTGGCATTGGCCAGACTCCAGTGGGAGGCACAGAGAGCTCTCCATTGTCCAGAATTGTTCATCTCCACCTGCCCCTCCCACTGAGAGGAGCCGTTTGTCATGAGCCTTCTGAGTATGCTGGTAGAAGAAGATAGAGTTTCAGCAAAATCACATGACTTTCTCACTTGAACAGGGTGTTCACAGATGTGAAAGGCCTGACCTGCATCTCACCTGAACAGACAACCTGAGCAGCTCCACTGTGGTGACAAGTGCCCCCTGGACAGGGCACTCTGGGGCAGACCGAGAGCTCAGGCTCCTCCCCCTCACACCTGAACTCTTCAGCCCAGACCCAGGCACTGGACTCTCTGAAGAGCTCATGTCCCAGGACAGACACAGCCTTGCCACACCCCAGCTCTGCACAGATGACCTCGGCAGTGGGAAGTGTGAAGTTCCCATCAGATACTGGGGTCCAGGCTTCTCCAAAATACACTTCTACTCGCCCTGAGCAGGGTTCATCCCCTCCAGCCAGATGCACAAATAAGAGGAAACAACAAAACCTGTGAGTGTTGATGGTACTGACTTGAAACCACACATTACAGGCCGTGGTGTGAAAGTTTTTCTTTTTAGCAGTGGAGCATGTAGAGAGTCTTTGACAGTTAGTGTCCTAATTGAATTTTCATCAGCAGGTTTCTGAAGAGAAATACGGGAGGATTACAAGGTCAGTTTCGAATGGCTGATTCCCAAGAACAGACACTTTGAAACTGGTTAGAAATATGAATTCCTAGGTCTAGGAGCCTAGAAACTACAGAGCCCAATTCAGATCATTGGAATGGCTGAATACTGGAAACACATCTTTTAGCATTGGTTGGAGAAGTGAATTTCTCATTTAGCAGCCTAGGACCTACAGATCCAAGGATAATATATAATATGAAGGCACTTGAACATAGAGATACGTAGAACAGAAGCCACCCAGAGGGATGTGGATTATGAGATGAGAGACCTAGCATCCAGACAAGTTTAGAAAGCTTTCATGGGACTTGTGGGGCTAATATTCTGACCAGTTTTATCTCTCAGGAGCTAGTCCTCAAGTGACTTAGGTTAGGGAAAGTCCTGAGGCTGGATCCATGAGGGCATGCCAACCTGTAGGCAGGTGACGGCTCCAGAGAAGAAATATAGACACTATCACTAATTCACATTTATGTCATCACATCTTGTCTTTCTGATACTTTTTGATGCCAAAAAATTCCATGAATTTCTTCAGTGACCTCAGTGGGAAATAAAATGAGTTAAGAAAACTCAGAGAGTCATAGAGAGTCCCAGCCATCTCCCTTGAAATCCTAGGATTTGTCAAAAACCTGGGAGAGAGTGTGTTCTCAGTTGGAGTTTACCAGACATCTCAGTTTCCAAATCGTCTCCTATTAAAGGTTTTTCTTCTGAAACAAGACTCATAGAAAATGCTAAGGGCTGAGAATAATTGATTTTAATGTTATCATTGTACTAATTCTAACCACAGAAAAATATGCATTCTTCTCAAGCACACATGGAATATTCTCCAAGCTAGGTTACAAATAAGTCTTAACAAACTCAAAAATATTAAAATAATTCCAAGTATCTTACATGAACATAATGGAATGTAAGTAAATTCAATAATGATAAGAAAATAGGAAATTCATGAATATATAAAAATTAAACCACATGCTCATATTTTAAGATTGTTTTCTCTATTTCTATAAAGAATGTCTTAAGGATTTAGATAGGACTTGCATTAAATCTGTAGATCACTTTACAAGTATAAGCATATTAGCAATATTAATTCTTCCAGGCCAGAAGCACAGAATGACTTTCTATTGATCATATTGTCTTTAATTTATTTCATGAATGTTTTATAATTCTAAAAGAAGATGGCATATTGAATGTTTTACAATTCTAAAAGAAGGAGGAAGAAGAAGGAGGAGGAAGAGGAAGTGAGCAAACAAGCCATAATTTGGAGAGTTCCAAGTTGAAGAAGCCTCAATATGGATACAATATACAAATATTTGTGGGAAACATCCGTTGAATAGGTTATTAGCATACTACATCGCCCTCTTCTCCCATCTACTACCTAAGCTGCTATTCTTTCTCATTTCTCCCACTTCAGACAAGCAAACACCATTTTAAAAGATACAGATGGATGGAAAAGAAAATCAGAAAGGATAGCTACTGCTGAAGAAGTAGGATGTAGCTGGGGCATATGGCAGGCAAGGTGAGATCAAGGAAGTTTTGAAAGTAAAGGAGGAAAACCAAAATAAAAGTTCATCATTTGGTCATCAAAGGAACACATTTTGAACTGAATGAAGATAATCCAATGAAAAAAAACTTTATTTAATTCACCAAGTACAATTCCCTGATTTCTGCGTGTGTTTTGATTATTTACTTCTGAAGTTCTTCATGGGAAAGGACTGCTTAGTTATGCCCAACATCCAACCAAAATATTATCAGAATTTCCAAAAGAGAGAAATGTAACACATAATACATTTTTTTAAAACAATCATTTAAAGCAGCTTCAGAAGTTACAGAAATGATTGAATTGACTGAAGAGGTCCTTAAACCCCTAATATCAATATGCTTAATGAAGCATAAAAATAAACAGGGAGAAAAACTAGGAAAAATAAACAAATGAGACTTCTGAAACTGAAAAATATAGTATTGGAATGAACATTTGGGTTAATTACACAAGAGACTAGACATTGCAGAATAAAAGAACTGGGAAGTAAAACACAGTAGTAGAGACTATCTAAATGGAACCAAAGAGAGTAAAAAGGCAGAAAAATATGAATGGAAACTCAATGGCATGTGGGATAATATCAAAATATATAAAATATGTGTATTCAGAGATTCAGAATAAGGGATATGTAGAAAAATATTAAGAAAAGATAAATGAAATTTCCCCAGATTTACTGAAAACTAGTGAAACCATTCTCAGAAAACTTGACGATGTAATTACTGAAATTCAATAAACAAAACAAAAATATGTTAAGAGCAGCCAGGGAAGTTTGACATATTATATACAGGGAACAAAAGGATAAATATTGCTTACTGACTTTTTGTTGGAGGCAATGAAAGTCAGATGACAATGTAAAAACATATGTAAAGTATTGGGGTTGGGCATTTGTTAACCTAGAATTGAATCATCCAAGAAAATACTTTCCAAAGCCGAATGAAAATTAAAATTATTTCAGGTAAATGAGAAATGATAGAATTGGAGGCCACCAGACACACACTACACAAAACTGCCTCAGGGAGTTCTTCAAGCTAAAGGGAGATGACAGCAGATGAAAACATGGATCCTCTCAAAGCTATAGAGACTGTGCTAAATGTTGATTCTCTATTAGAAGAGTTAAGGCAAAAATATTAGCAACAAACTATAAGATTCATAATAAATTTATGAGTAGAATGTATGACAATGATAGCACCAAAGACAATAACATTATATCATCTCAAAGTAACATGTAATTAAAGATTAATAATTCAACATTGGGCTTCCCAGGTGGTTCAGTGCTGAAGACCCCACCTGACAATGCAGAAGACACATTGGTCTAGGAAAATCGACCCCTGGTCTAGGAAAATCCCACATACCATGGAGCAACTAAGCCCGTGTGCACCACAACTAGTGAGCCTGTACTCTAGAGCCCAGGGATCATGACTACTGAAGCTTGTGCAGCATAGAGCCTGTGCACCACAGCAAGAGAGGCCACCACAATGAGAACCTTGTGCACTGCAACAGAGAGTAGCCTCTGATCTCCACAACTAGAGAAAAGCCCATGCAGCAGTGAAGACCCAGCACAGCCAAAAATAAATAAAAATTATTTTTAAAATGAAAAAATAATTCAGCATTATAATCTCCTAAAACTCTTATATGATTAATAAACCAATAGAGTATTTAAAATAAAATAATAAACTCGAAGATTAAAATAGGAACAAAAAAAGATATAACAAATAGCAGGCAAGTACACTTAATTTCAATTCTATCAACAACTACATTAAATGTAAATAATTTAAGTACTCCAAATAAAAAACAAGATGATCAGACCAGATAAAATAAGACAAAACAATATACTGTCTGTAAATATATATATGCTTAAATATAAACACAGAAACATATTAAAGAGGTAAAAAAAATATATACCATGCAAACACAAATCAGAGTAGGCTGTATATAGTATCTATATTAATATCATACAAAATCAGAGTGAAAGACAAAGAATACATTCAGAGAAACAGAAATATTTTATGGTAATAAAATACAAAAGAAATTGTATACTATCAAAACTGGTGGGTTAAAAAGAAAGTTGCTTAGAAGAAAATTTAGAACCTTGAGGTTTCCATGATGCCTAAATTAGAATAAAAATAGAAACAGAAGGAAATGATCCAAGCCTCAAGAATCTACAAAAGCAACAACAGTCATAACTGAAAAGTGAAAGTGAAAATCGCTCAGTCACGTCTGACTCTTTGTGACCCCATGGTCTATACAGTCCTTGGATTCTCCAGGCAAGAATACTGGAATGGGTAGCTTTCCCTTCTCCAGGAGATCTTCCCAACCCAGGGATCAAACACAGGTCTCCCGCATTGCAGGTGGATTCTTTACCAGCTGAACCCCAAAGAAAGCCCAAGAATACTGGAGTGGGTAAACTATCCCTTCTTCCCACCCAGGGGATCTTCCCAACCCAGGAATCAAACCAGGGTCTCCTGCATTGCAGGCAGACTGTTTACCAGCTGAGGTACCAGGGAAAACCATAACCGAAAAAGAGGAATGAAAACTGAGTATAGAAATCAATTAAGTAGAAAGCAAATACACGATCAAGAAAATCAACAGAGTCCATTAGTGATTCTCTTAAAAAGAACATTAACACTGATAATCTTTTAGCAAAACCAATTAAGAAAAAAAGAGGGAACACACATTAACAAAACCAGTAAGAAAAGGAGGAATATCATTATGGATCTTCCCAACATCTAAAGATACGAGATATGAACCAGTGCTCCTTAGATCTTGCCAACATCTAAAGATATAAGATATGAAACAGTGTTATTCTAATTTGAAAAACTCTTTATAAAATGGACCAAATCCTTGAAGACAAATTACTTGTGAAATATGACTCACCAAAATCTGATACAAAAAAAAGAGAGAAATATGAGTAATCTTATATTTGTTAAATAAACAGAATCCACTAAGAAAACTTCAACCTCCAAATGCTACCACTTCCACAGAGCTCAGAAATGACTCCCACAAGATAAAGGAAGAGAGGGAGGGAAGGAAGGAGGGCAGGAAGGAAGGGTAACACAGAGGCTACACTATGAATGTATGAGTTGACCTGGATCTTGATCTCCTTGAACTCCCCTCCTACAATCCTTGTATTTTCATCCCCTCACCATTTTGCACTTTAGTACTGTAGTCCCTGGTGGTTAGGACAATAATCAAGACTCTGTCTGCAATGTATGAGTCCCAGGTTTGATCCCTGGGTGAGGAAGATCCCTGCAGAAAGAAATGGCAACCCACTCCAGTAGTCTTGCCTGGAAAATTCAATGGACAGAAGACCCTGGTGGGTTACAGTCCATGGGGTTGCAAAAAGTAGGACAGGACTGAAGCAGCTTAGCACACTTGCACCGCAGTCCTTCTCAATTTCTATAGCCCCTCCCAAATCCTTTTCCTGAACCCCATGAAATCTCCTCATTATTTCAAACAAGCTTCTCTAGATTCTTCTTGGGTCATTGTTTCTACTCTAGATTTCTCCTAAACATGGTACTTCACTTCCAACAATCCACTACTGAGGCTGAAATTTCTCTTCCATACCTGACTCCTAAGTGTTCAATTTTGATTAAGATAATGAAAAGACATGCTATTCTAATATTATCTTGCTACATCACCACCACTTTGACTTATCTTCACATCATTAAAACATGTCTGAAAATACAGAAAAGACAGAACAGGGGGAGGAAACTAGTGACAGAAAGAGAAATAGAAGAAACCTGGAGCCATTCATAAAAATGTGAGAGCCTAAGTTAGAGCAATGGTAGTCAGGGAATACAAACCACAGTCAGTGCTTAAATATCAGAGCACTCTCCAATTCTCTACTTTTAAGTGTATCTTAACTGAAATTAATATCAAGATATCAGTATTCTTAGGATGGTAACATTGGGACTTCTAATTTCACAGAAAGTTTCAACAGCACACACTCCATTTTCATTCAGATGCTGATTTATCAAAATATGGTAGAGACACCTGTAGTGTTTCCACAAATTTATCTGCAGTTGGAACCATCATTAGGACTTTGTGACAATGAGGAAGTTTACTTGAGATGCCAGAAAATGGGTTTGTTTAAAAAAAAACTTCTAACTAAAATTCAAATGTATCTTGAAAATAATTATTTTTAATAAGAATGATAAAGAGAATGGAAGGAAATGTTGAAGAGATTAATAGATTTATGACATAAGTATTGTAAGAGTTTCACAAATGTATACTTATCAAGCAGTCTTGTATGTCAGTCATACCTCAATAAAGTACTTTTTAAAAAGGAAAAGAATTGTTTCCTTAAGGGCCTCAACTAGAATCATCAAATTTGCTGAAGGTGAGATTAGAAAAGATCACTTTTCCAAAGATCTTCCTGGACATAACACCAAGTAGCTGATTGGCTGTGGTGTTATGGGCCTACTGCAGATGACCTCAGGGCTCTCCTGTCTCATCAGATGGGATGATACTCCCCTAACCCGAGCCTCTTACCTTAGGGAATTCACTGTGATAACTGACGATATCTTCCTCCAGCCCAGCTGCTCTGATGGGATTAATATCCTGGAGATCCAATCTGCAATTGGGATAACAACTAGAAGCCCATGCCAAATACTGTGATTATCCACTCACACCATAGTTTCACTGTTGTCTTTACTGCATCCACCTTGGCACAGGTCAAACACACTTCAGTTCAGTTCATTTCAGTCACTCAGTCACGTCTGACTCTTTGTGACCCCATGAATTGCAGCACGCCAGGCCTCCCTGTCCATCACTGTCTCCGAGAGTTCACTCAAACTCACGTCCACCGAGTGGGTGATTCCGTCCAACCATCTCATCCTCTGTCTTCCCCTTTTCCTCCTGCCCCCAATCCCTCCCAGCATCAGAGTCTTTTCCAATGAGTCAACTCTTTGCATAAGGTGGCCAAAGTACTGGAGTTTCACCTTCAGCATCATTCCTTCCAAAGAACACCCAGGGCTAATCTCCTTTAGGATGGACTGGTTGGATCTCCTTGCAGTCCAAGGGACTCTCAAGAGTCTACTCCAACACCACAGTTCAAAAGCATCAATTCTTTGGCATTCAGCTTTCTTCATGGTCCAACTCTCACATCCATACATGACCACTGGAAAAAACATAGCCTTGACTAGACAGACCTTTGTTGGCAAAGTAACGTCTCTGCTTTTCAATATGCTATCCAGGCTGGTCATAAATTTTCTTCCAAGGAGTAAGTGCCTTTTAATTTCATGGCTGCAATCACCATATGCAGTGATTTTGGAGTCCCCAAAAAATAAAGTATGACACTGTTTCCACTGTTTCCCCATCTATTTGCCATGAAGTGATGGGACCAGATGCCATGATCTTCGTTTTCTGAATGTTGAGCTTTAAGTCAACTTTTTCACTCTCCTCTTTCACTTTCATCAAGAGGCTTTTTAGTTCCTCTTTTTTTTAGTTCTTCTTTTTGCCATAAGGGTGGTGTCATCTGCATATCTGAGGTTATTGATATTTCTTCCAGCAATCTTGATTCCAGCATGTGCTGCTTCCAGCCCAGGGTTTCTCATGATGTACTCTGCATATATGTTAAATAAGCAGGGTAACAATATACAGCCTTGGCATACTCCTTTTCCTATTTGGAACCAGTCTGTTGTTCCATGTCCAGTTCCAACTGTTGCTTCCTGACCTGCATATAGGTTTCTCAAGAGGCAGGTCAGGTGTTCGGGTATTCCCATCTCTTTCAGAATTTTCCACAGTTTATTGTGATCCACATAGTCAAAGGCTTTGGCATAGTTAATAAAGCAGAAATAGATGTTTTTCTGGAACTCTCTTGCTTTTTCGACGATCCAGCGGATGTTGGCAATTTGATCTCTGGTTCCTCTGCCTTTTCTAAAACCAGCCTGAACATCTCGAATTTCATGGTTCACATACTGCTGAAGCCTGGCTTGGAGAATTTTAAGCATCACTTTACTAGCATGTGAGATGAGTGTAATTGTGTGGTAGTTTGAGCACCCTTTGGCATTGCCTTTCTTTAGGACTGGAAAGAAAACTGACCATTTCCAGTCCCGTGGCCACTGCTGAGTTTTCCAAATTTGCTGGCATAATGAGTGCAGCACTTTCACAGCATCATCTTTCAGGATTTGAAATAGCTCAACTGGAATTCCATCACCTCCACTAGCTTTGTTCATAGTGATGCTTTCTAAGGCCCACTTGACTTCACATTCCAGGATGTCTGGCTCTAGGTGAGTGATCACACCATCGTGATTATCTGGGTCATGAAGATCTTTTTTGTACAGTTCTTCTGTGTATTCTTGCCACCTCTTCTTAATATCTTCTGCTTCTGTTAGGTCCATACAATTTGTGTCCTTTATTAAGCCCACCTTTGCATGAAATGTTCCCTTGGTATCTCTAATTTTCTTGAAGACATCTCTAGTCTTTCCCATTCTGTTGTTTTCCTCTATTTCTTTGCATTGATCACTGAGGAAGGTTTTCATATCTCTTCTTGCTATTCTTTGGAACTCTACATTCAAATGCTTATATCTCTCCTTTTCTCTTTTGCTTTTCACTTCTCTTCTTTTCACAGCTATTTGTATGGCCTCCCAAGACAGCCATTTTGCTTTTTTGCATTTCTTTTCCATGGGGATGATCTTGATCGTTATCTCCTGTACAATGTCACAAACCTCCGTCCATAATTCATCACGCTCTCTATCTATCAGATCTAGTCCCTTAAATCTATTTCTCACTTCCACTGTATAATCATAAGGGATTTGATTTAGGTCATACCTAACACACTTAGATAGCACTGAACACTTCTTAGGAGTCACTTCAGGTCCTCTTAGTTTCACTACCTCATATACGTGATGTGCTTCAGCTACTGTGTCGTAAACTTCAAGACTTCATTTTCCTGCTCCCTCAATATCCCTACAAATGTGATATGAGCTCCCCACTCAGTTGATTAGGTGCACCAGTGTGCTGAGACTGTTCCCTGCCACAAGTCCCACTTCTGGCTTCCTCCAACTGTGACCTAGGGACATTTAAATGCACCAGTGAAATCCTTTCACACCTTTTCCTTGTGTAACTGCATCTTGACCCCCAGTATGGTCATTTGTCCATGGGTCTTCACATGCCATTTGGGATCACCATTGCTTGGTTGAGCCTATTCTATTGTCACATCCTCCACATACCATCATGATGGAGTGTGTGACTCTGACATTTAGACCCTATGAGTATGATAAACTTTGTTGCCCACAACTCTTCTATGACCCCCCCCCACCATGTAGCCACACCCTAGTGACCACTACATCAAAGAAAATGGAACAATTACCATGATGAGACTATGTCACAGAAGTCGAACCCAGAAGCTGGATCTGTATGAAACTTTTGACCTCACCTCTCTGCCTCCTGTGACACATCACAAAGATCCTTCACCCAAGTATGTTCTAAAGGCTGTATCCATAATCTCGAGTCATTCTGGTAATAAGACAGAGGCTTTTCCTGTTAGAGATCCCCACACAGACCAGACAGGACTAACCTGAGCAGACTACTCCAGTATCCCAATCATGGGTATAGCTATCATTACGATGGTCTTTAATATTAGAATGCTTACAGTCACTGACAGTTGACTCCACCCCTTTACATGTATACAAAAGCCAAATGGGGCCAAGTCCTGGTCCAAAATAAGCCCCTCCAGGAAAACCAATGGCAGCTCCACACCCCAGCTGTCTGCACACTACAGATGCATCCTTCAAGCTCCAGTTGTGATCATCCACTGTGCCCCATTCTCCTTGGTGCTTCACTTCCACTCTCCCCTCACAGCGGTGGGCTCCATCCTTCAACCTCAGCTCCAGAGCTGCAAAAGAGACACAGACACAGGACACAGGACACAGGAAAGATTTTAGGAGATTTGCAGTGATATAAGTATTTAAAATATTAGCTCTCTGCAGAGCAAAAAATTGCATGGTATATAGTATTTGTTGACTTCTGTGGTATAAATATTCGCACTGTGGCACAACTCCCACTGTGCCATCACTGAACGTGGAGCAGGAAGGGAGGCACCAGGTGTTTCTCATGAGCCTGTAGAAACAGCTCTACAGATACCTCCAAGGATAGGCCTTCAGAGACTCTGGGTGCTGCCCTCCCTGTAGATGTGCCCAAGGCTACTAGGCCCCACCTTCTCTATCTTAGTTACAGCTCATGGCCTGGGATCCAGGGAGGAATCCTCCCTCTACTTCCCTGTCCATAGGGAGCATCTCATCCAGCTTAGAAACAGAGGGCTGTGGAAACAGGCTCTAAAATGTCCTGGCTATTCCTGCCATCTGGTGTTCATGTCCTTGTGTAATCCACACTCGAATGTACCTAACATGCATCTAACAAATGGAATTTGACAAAAGTGATCAGATGTCACTTTAGCAATTAAGTTAGACAACTCTGGTTTCTGCATATAAAAAGGAGTTCATTTGTAAGAACATCATAGATGGCGACATTACTAGTGTTCAGCAACACTTTATGAACATATGGAAATAGTAATACTTCCTTGCCTGTTTGAAGTTAAGCATAACCCTGTGATCTGGATCATTCAATGAAGTCAAGAACAAATGATGTCAGTTCCACACAGAAACAGCCAGTATATTTTTCTACCACAGCAAATACTGAAGCCTTGTGTTGCAGTGGTAGCATAATGAAATTGTGGAGCATTCAACAGCCTGAGTGCTTGAAGAATTATGATAGCAGAAGTCCTGCCAAAGTGAACAGAACTTGTCATACAAGGATAAATTTGGGTTGTGTTTTTTTTTTTTTTTTTTACTACAATATACCTAGCTTAACTTATATGCAGAGTACATGATGAGAAACGCTGGGCTGGAAAAGGCACAAGCTGGAATCAAGATTGCCAGGAGAAATATCAATTACCTCAGATATGCAGATGACACCACCCTTATGGCAGAAAGTGAAGAGGAACTAAAAAGCCTCTTGATGAAAGTGAAAGAGGAGAGTGAAAAAGTTGGCTTAAAGCTCAACATTCAGAAAACGAAGATCATGGCATCTGGTCCCATCACCTCATGGGAAATAGATGGGGAAACAGTGGAAACAGTGTCAGACTTTATTTTTTGGGCTCCAAAATCACTGCAGATGGTGACTGCAGCCATGAAATTAAAAGACACTTACTCCTTGGAAGAAAAGTTATGTCTGACCTAGATAGCATATTGAAAAGCAGAGACATTCCTTTGCCAACAAAGGTCTGTCTAGTCAAGGCTATGGTTTTTCCAGTGGTCATGTATGGATGTGAGAGTTGGACCATGAAGAAAGCTGAGTGCCAAAGAATTGATGCTTTTGAACTGTGGTGTTGGAGTAGACTCTTGAGAGTCCCTTGGACTGCAAGGAGCTCCAAGCAGTCCATTCTAAAGAAGATCAGCCCTGGGTGTTCTTTGGAAGGAACGATTCTAAAACTGAAACTCCAGTACTTTGGCCACCTCATGCGAAGAGTTGACTCATTGGAAAAGACTCTGATCCTGGAAGGGATTGGGGGCAGGAGGAAAAGGGGATGACAGAGGATGAGATGGTTGGACGGAATCACCCACTCGATGGACGTGAGTTTGAGTGAACTCAGGGAGATGGTGATGGACAGGGAGGCCTGGCGTGCTGCAATTCATGGGGTCACAAAGAGTTGGACATGACTGAGTGACTGAATTGAACTGACCTGAACCTAGCTTACTTTTACTAAAATGGACAATAACTGAAGAACATTGACAAAAAGAAAAACACTGAGATAAAGATTAGGTATATAAAATTGAGAAACACCTATACTAACATCTAAATCCCCAAGAACAAAAAGAGATGCCAGGGTAGAGTAGATTGAAACTTTTAATTTATCGAAAGGAAAAAAATAGTTGCCAGTCTAAAATTCTACACTCAAAACCAGTCTCTCAAGGAATAAAGACCTCAAACGTGCCATTACCAAAATGCTGAGGTAGGAGACAACAGCCTCCATCCTCTTAAAAATAAGACCAAAGGGTAGACAGTGATCAGTAATAAAAACAGCTCCAGAAAGATCTGGAATACTCTAAGATGTTTGACCATGCCAAGACACTGTCATTTTGGTGGCATCATTCCATCCTTCAAACCAGCATCACTCAGAGTTTCTCTCACCAGGAGAGTAAGAGCAGGCTGAGTAAGCAGTGTCCCTAGCCTTTGGGGGCACCATATGAAAGTCCTGCTTCAGGTTCACTTCACACAGACCTGCAAAGCTGAGCCAGTCTTATAGAGATGGCTAGGCATAAGAAAGAAGAGCAAAGGACCAATAGCAACCACATGGCAGGAGAAGTCACACTTCACAGTGACCTTCTCTGCAGACAGATGCAGCAGATTTTACCCCTGAAAGAATTAATAACAGCACAGATGATTGTTTCCAGTAGTCAGTCATGTATGGATGTGAGAGTTGGACCATAAATAAGGCTGAGCACTGAAGAATGGATGCTTTCGAACTGTGGTGCTAGAGAAGACTCTTGAGAGTTCTTTGGACAGCAAGGAGATCAACCCAGTCAATCATAAAGGGAATCAACCCTGAATATTGATTGAAAGGATGGATGCTGAGGCTGAAGGTCCAATACTTTGGCCACCTGGTACAAAGAGCTGACTCGTTGGAAAAGACCCTGATGCTGGGAAAGACTGAAGGACAAGGAGAAGAGCAGCACAGGATCAGATGGTTAGATAGCATCACCAACTAAATGGACATGAGTTTGAGCAATGAACCATTGTTGGTCTCAGTCTTTGCTGCATTCCTAGGCCTTCCCACAACCTGAACACCTGCAACCATAATCTCCCCCCACAGAGGCACCCACAACAGGCCCCTAAAGCCTAATGTGTGCACACCATTGGCTCTGGCCACCACCACTGCTGGTCATGATTTCTAGGCTTTGGAACCAGAGGCACTGTTGAGGATACCAACAACCATTCCAGTGACAGCAAGCCCCCTGCAACACTTGCAAAACACCACGCAGTTTTCAATGCTGTGGACATCAGCAGCCTGAGCCAAACGGATCTCATGTCCTACCAGACCCAATGCCACCTTATGCCTCTGCTTTTGGCACCCTGGTGAACATTCCAGTGTTCCCCTACCCAGAGGTGAAAGGCTTTCCCTACTGAAATCATAATATAGATTCTGGTACAGATGACTGCTATTTTAAATGTGCAGGCATCTACAAGAGAATAAGACATCAAGAAGAATCAGGGAAGCAAAATCCCACCAAAGGAAAACAGTAAACCTCCTGGGAAACTTGTTCTGGGATGCAGAGGAATAGGACGGGGAGACCACTTTCTACCCCACAAATTCATCAAAAGAACATTTAAACACCGAGTAATTCCACAAAACAACTTCTGAATGCTGGCAGAGGACATCAGGCACCCAGAAAAGCAGCCCATTGTCTTCGAAAGGAGATTTTGAATTTTTGCTTTTTGGTATTTGTTATCAATTTTGTACCTATATATTTATTAATAATTTTGGGGATTTTGGGTTTTTTTTTCTCTCTCTTTCTTTTTCTTCTTCTTTTCTTTAACATTGTATTTTTGAAATTCCAAACTCTACTCTAGATTTTTAGGTTTTGCTTTTTGGTATTTGTTATCAATTTTGTACCTATATTTTCTTTATAATTTTTGTGACTTTTTTTTCTCTTTCTTTCTCTTCTTCTTTTCTTTAACATTATATTCTTGAAACTCAAACTCCACTCTAGATTTTTAATTTTTGCTTTTTGGTATTTGTTATCAATTTTGTACCTTTAGGAACCCAATCTTCAGTACCCATTTTTACTTGGGAGTGAGATTACTGGCTTGACTGCTCTCTCCCCCTTTGGACTCTCCTTTTTCTCCACCAGGTCGCCTGTGTCTCTTCCCTAACCCTTCTCTGCTGTATCCAACTCTGTGAATTTCTGTGTGTTCCAGACGGTGGAGAACACTTAGGGAACTGATTACTGGCTGGATCTGTCTCTCTCCTTTTCATTCCCCCCTTTTATCTGCCTGGCCACCTCTGTCTCCTTCCTCCCTCTTCTCTTCTCTTCTCTTCTCTGTATAACTCCATGAACATTTCTGAGCAGTCCAGTTCTGGAGTGCACATAAAGAAGTGTTTCTTGGTTAGCCTGCTCTCTCCTCTATTGATTCCACCTCATCTCATTTGGGTCACCTCTAACTCCCTCCTTCCTCTTCTCTTCTCTTCTCCATGTAACTATGTGAACCTCTCTGGGTGTCCCTCACTGTGGAGAAACTTTGCATCTTTAACGTAGATGTTTTATCAATGATGTTGTATAGAATGATAAGTTTTGAGACTACTGGAAAAATAAGACTGAAAATCGGAAGCAGGAAGCTTAAGTCCAAACCCTGACTCCAAGGAACTCCTGACTCCAGGGAACATTAATTGACAGGAGCTCATCAAATGCCTCCATACCAACACTGAAACCAAGCACCACACAAGGGCCAACAAGTTCCAGAGCAAGACATACCATGCAAATGCTCCAGCAACACAGGAGCACAGCCCTGAGCTCCAATATACAGGCTGCCCAAAGTTACTACAAAACCATAGACATCTCATAACTCATTACTGGACACTTCATTGCACTACAGAGAGAAGAAATCCAGCTCCACCCACCAGAACACCGACACAAGCTTCCCTAACCAAGAAACCTTGACAAGCCACCTGTACAAACCCACACACAGCGAGGAAACGCCACAATAAAGAGAACTCCACAAACTGCCAGAATACAGAAAGGACACCCCAAACTCAGCAATATAAACAAGATGAAGAGACAGAGGAATACCCAGCAGGTAAAGGAACAGGATAAATGCCCACCAAACCAAACAAAAGAGGAAGAGATAGGGAATCTACCTGATTAAGAATTCCGAATAATGATAGTGAAAATGATCCAAAATCTTGAAAGCAAAATGGAATCACAGATAAATAGCCTGGAGACAATGATTGAGAAGATGCAAGAAAGGTTTAACAAGGACCTAGAAGAAATAAAAAAGAGTCAATATATAATGAATAATGCAATAAATGAGATCAAAAACACTCTGGAGGCAACAAATAGTAGAATAACAGAGGCAGAAGATAGGATTAGTGAATTAGAAGATAGAATGGTAGAAATAAATTAATCAGAGAGGAAAAAAGAAAAATGAATTAAAAGAAATGAGGACAATCTCAGAGACCTCCAGGACAATATTAAACGCTCCAACATTCAAATCATAGGAGTCCCAGAAGAAGAAAACAAAAAGAAAGACCATGAGAAAATACTTGAAGAACTAATAGTTGAAAACTTCCCTGAAATGGGGAAAGAAATAATCACCCATGTCCAAGAAACCCAGAGAGTCCCAAAACAGGATAAACCCAAGGCGAAACACCCCAAGACACATATTAATCAAATTAACAAATATCAAACACGAAGAACAAATATTAAAAGCAGCAAGGGAAAAACAACAAATAACACACAAGGGAATTCCCATAAGGATAACAGCTGATCTTTCAATAGAAACTCTTCAAGCCAGGAGGGAATGGCAAGACATACTTAAAGTGATGAAAGAAAATAACCTACAGCCCAGATTACTGTACCCAAAAAGGATCTCATTCAAATATGAAGGACAAATCAAAAGCTTCACAGACAAGGAAAAGCTGAGAGAATTCAGCACCACCAAACCAGCTCTCCAAGAAATACTAAAGGATATTCTCTAGACAGGAAACACAAAAAGGGTGGATAAACTCGAACCCAAAACAATAAAGTAAATGGCAACAGGATCATACTTATCAATAATTACCTTAAACGTAAATGGGTTGAATGCCCCAACCAAAAGACAAAGACTGGCTAATGGATACAAAAGCAAGACCCCTATATTTGTTGTCTACAAGAGACCCACCTCAAAACAGGGGACACATACAGACTGAAAGTGAAGGACTGGAAAAAGATTTTCCATGCAAATAGAAACCAAAAGAAAGCAGGAGTAGCAATACTCATATCAGATAAAATAGACTTTAAAACAAAGGCTGTGAAAAGAGACAAAGAAGGTCATTACATAATGATCAAAGGATCAATCCAAGAAGAAGATATAACAATTATAAATATACATGCACCCAACATAGGAGCATCACAATATGTAAGACAAATACTAACAAGTATGAAACAGGAAATTAACAATAACACAATAATAGTGGGAGACTTTAATACCCCACTCACACCTATGGATAGATCAACTAAACAGAAAATTAACAAGGAAACACAAATTTTAAATGACACAATAGACCAGTTAGACCTAATTGATATCTATAGGACATTTCACCCCAAAACAATGAATTTCACCTTTTTCTCAAGCGCACACGGAACCTTCTCCAGGATAGATCACATCCTGGGCCATAAAGCTAGCCTTGGTAAATTCAAAAAAATTGAAATCATTCCAAGCATCTTTTCTGACCACAATTCAGTAAGAT
Source organism: Bos javanicus (assembly GCF_032452875.1). Lineage (NCBI taxonomy): Eukaryota > Metazoa > Chordata > Mammalia > Artiodactyla > Bovidae > Bos > Bos javanicus. The sequence goes on along the minus strand of NC_083872.1, from coordinate 102,454,798 downwards.
TAGATCTCAATTACAGGAGAAAAAATATTAAAAATTCCAACATATGGAGGCTGAACAACACGCTGCTGAATAACCAACATATTACAGAAGAAATCAAAAAAGAAATCAAAATTTGCATAGAAATGAATGAAAATGAAAACACAACAATCCAAAACCTGTGGGACACTGTAAAAGCAGTCCTAAGGGGAAAGTGAGAGGGTAACAGGCAGGAAGGCCAGGGGTCTCCAAATAGAGGAAATAGCCTGCAAGTGTCAGACATTTTTATCTCTCTTAAGCGGCAGGAGGAAACAAACTAGCAATATTTTTTCCTTCTCTATACAAATTTAAAGGGAGGTTTCTCTTAAAATACTGTGTTGCCATAATGACACCCGGTTTCGCCTGAAGTTAGCTATTCTCGAGTCTAGAGATAACCAATGCCTTTTTCTTATGGAAATGTTTGTCTTAAGCTATGCTAATGTACTATGCCTTTACCCCAAAACTCTGTCTCCAAGTCGGTTCCGCCTCTTGGCCCAGAACCTACTTGACAAACCAGTATGGATATTGTTCCCCTAATCTATGTAAATGAAACTATTTGTATGGTGGTCTGCCCTTCTTCAAGATTCAAGTTAATCATTTTATGGCCCAGGATAAACCATTTATCCCAAAATGCATCTTATGGGTGAGGGGCCTGGTGCCATTCTGAATTTTAAGACATTCCTTTCTTTCATTAACAGACTGCTAGTGACTATATAACATCCAGCTAAACACTAGCAGGGGGGTACTCTTTCTGCCCCCTTCTGATGCCTATGTCAGAAGCTTTCTCTATCTTCTTTATACTTTAATAAAACTTTATTACACAAAAGCTCCGAGCGATCAAGCCTCGTCTCTGACCCCGGATTGAATTCTTCTCCTCCAGGGGCCAAGAATCCTGGTGTATTCGCGTGATTCAACAACAACCTTTCATCTTGGGGGCTCGTCCGGGATCCTTCAGGACAAGGTAAGGATGCTTGGAGCTTTAGTTCTTTGTTCTCTTAGCGAACACGTTTTCTGCTATGCTTTACTAACTCTACCGTGTGCTTGTGTGAATGAATGGCATGCCCTGCGTGAAACAAGTAAGGAGCCCTGCTCTGCGGTTCCACGGTGATCTCATACGGCTCATGGCAGAAACCTGTCGGGGCGTTATACCGACCTGCCAATGCCAAGAGGCACCCAATGTCTCCTTCGGGAACCGACCAGAAATGGGCAAAGCGTGTGGACCGAACTCTCCTTTCTTGGTCAAACTTTTCGGTCTCTTTGACCATTTCATAACTCCTTGGGAATTAGAAGTACTAACCTAATCTATCGGATCATAGACTTTCAAGGGACTTGTGATCTATACTGTTACTGTGTATTGTGGCTTAGGTCCCAAACTTGGATTGGTAGTCAAGAAAGTGTCTAGCCTCGCTAGGAATCGAAAGTTCGGAAGCTAGATGGAGCTCTAGCTCCCAGAACATCTCTGAGGTTAAAGGTTACTCAGATTGGGACTGCGATGGGTTTTTTTTTTCTTTGGTAATGCCGGCTCTTAGTGGATCAGAGGAGGCTGTTATACTGGTGTGGTGATGCTTGGAAAGAACATCTCAGTTTTATGTTCGCGTCGGTCTTATTGTGGTCAGGAAATACTCAGGGTCGTGCACAGGCACTCAGGTGACGAATGTTTCCCACAATGGTCTTAGCTTGGGAGGCATTCCGGAAGGTTACTCTGATTCACCCCGGGTGACATCAGAGGCAAGCAAGGTTAAGGGTGAAGAGCTGGACGTCAAGTAGGGATGCTATCAAGTCTACCCCTGGTACATCCCCACCCCATCTCGGTGGTAGAACCGGGAGGGACGAGTACGGCGCCTGCGTCGGTAAGGGACAGACTAAGTCCGACCAGGAAGGAAAAGCTTTTGGTGTAACGTCTGTCTACACCCCCATCTAGAGCAGGGAGGGACGCCTCCGGTAGAAAAAATGGCGCTGGTCGCTTTTTTTCTCTCTTACAGATGGGAGCTAACAATTCCAGCCTCACTCCTTTGAACTGTATCCTGAAAAACTGGGATAGATTTGATCCCCAGGGCTTAAAGAAGACACACCTGGTCTTCCTATGTGATACTGCATGGCCACGGTATCCATTGGAGGACGGCGAACGGTGGCCAGTTGGAGGGTCTCTTAAGTATAATACTGTTCTACAATTAGACCGGTTCTGTAAGGAACAAGGGAAATGGGTAGAAGTAGCATATGTGTTGCCCTTTTTCTCTCTGCGAAATATGCCAGACTTATGTCCTAAGGGTATAGATTTGGGTGTGAAACCTTCAGCTCCTCCCTATCCTCTTCCTTTGCCCCCGTACCTGGGACTCCAAACTGGGATTCAAATTGCCCACATGGAGGTCCAAACAACTCCTGTCTCAGTACGACCTCAGACTACTCTGGTTTCAGTAGAAACTCAGACCATCGAAGTAAGCGATGAGATGGAGGACAGGAGACAAAGAGAAGAGGAAAAACAGGTTTCTCCAATCTATCCCTGGGATCATATGCGCAGAGCAGCCAGAGAGACCGAGGAACAGCCACACAAGCTGTTGCCTCTTTATGAAACACCCACCGGGAGAAATAATCAGTCTGTGAGAGTTAATAAGCCTTTTTCTTATCAAGAAATACAAAGAATCAAGGAGGATCTGGGAGACTATTTAGAGGACCCAGAAAAATATATCAGAGCTTTTAAAGGTGTTACTTTGCTTTATGATCTCACTTGGAAGGATGTGATGTATATCTTGGGACAAACGCTGACTCCTGAGTCAAAGACTCGAGTTTTGGGAAAAGCGGTTGCTTATGGAGATGAGTGGCTTGGTAATGAATCAGTAGGGAAGAGGGAGAACGAGATAGCGGCCCTCCCCACTGGGAATCAGGCGGTCCCAACTATAGAACCAGACTGGGACTACAACACAGCTAAAGGAAAATGAGATCAGAGTCATTTTGTTAGATGTATTCTTGAAGGACTTAGGCAGGCGCGTTCTAAGCCTTTAAACTATGGCAAATTGGCAGATATAGAACAGGAAGAGAAAGAAGCTCCTGGTAAATTCCTAGATAGACTGAGAGAAGGCCTTCGCAGATTCACTGAGATTGATCCCGAAAGTGAAGAGGGAAAAGTGATCTTAAAGGATAGATTTCTCACTCAGTCGGCTCCAGATATCCGCCGTAAGCTATTAAAACAGGCGTATGGACCAAATCAGTCTTTAGATACTCTGTTACAACTGGCTCAGACAGTCTATTATGGTAGGGAATATGAGGAAAAGAAAGAAAGGCAAAAAAAGACAAAGGAAAAGGCGGAAGCCTTCGCCATGGCTATGAAAAACGTTCTTAAACAGCCTGAGAAAAATGCCCAGAGGGGCCCAGGTGAAAAGGGATGGGCTTGCTACTGCTGTAGAAAGGAGGGGCACCTCAAGCGGGATTGCCCTCAGGCATCTAAGCCGCCCCCGGCTCCATGTCCGGTCTGCAAAGGACCACACTGGAAGAGAGACTGTCCCCAGAGGCGTAGGTCTCCGGGGTCGGACTCTCAAGACAATCAGGACTGAAGGTGCCCGGGGGTCCCCACACAAGCTCCCGTCCTAATTACACCTGAGGAACCCCGGGTATTAATAGTTGTGGGGGGCCAATCCGTCGATTTCCTTTTAGATACTGGGGCAACTTATTCTGTGCTTACTGAAGCCCCTGGCCCACTTTCTTCCCGATCCGCTTCCGTAATGGGACTGTCTGGACAAGCCAAAAGGTATTATTTCAGTTATTCTTTATCTTGCAACTGGGATTCTGTGCTGTTTTCACACGAGTTTCTGATTGTGCCAGAATCTCCCTCACCCCTTTTGGGAAGGGATATACTGAGCAAGGTCCATGCCTCTGTTTTCATGAATATGGAGCCCTCCCTTTCTCTCCCTTTAGTTGAACAAAATGTAAATCCTAGAGTATGGGCTGATAGAAAATCTGTGGGTCGAGCACAAAATGCTATTCCTGTAGTTGTTAAGCTCAAAGACCCACACATATTTCCACATAAGAAGCAGTATCCACTGAAACCTGAAGTTAAAGAAGGGTTAAAACCCATCATCGAAAATTTAAAGGAACAGAGACTATTAATTCCCCAACAGTCCTTGCAACACTCCTATTTTGGGTATAAAGAAATCAAATGGTAAATGGAGACTAGTTCAAGATTTACGAATAATAAATGAGGCTGTAGTTCCTTTACACCCCGTGGTGCCTAATCCTTATACTCTATTGTCTGAAATTCCTGAACGGGCCAAATATTTCTCAGTAATTGATTTAAAGGATGCCTTCTATTCAGTGCCTTTGGCGGAAGAAAGTCAATTCCTATTTGCCTTTGAAGACCCTACTCAGCCAGCTTCTCAGTTAACCTGGACAGTTTTGCCCCAGGGATTTCGTGACAGTCCTCACTTATTCGGACAAAGTTTGTCACGGGATTTACAAAACTTTAACAGCTCTGAAGCAGTGGTGTTACAATATGTAGATGATATTTTGCTCTGTGCTGAGACAGAGGAAGCTTGTTCGCGAGCCTCAGAAGATTTCTTAAACTTTCTGGCAGGCTGTGGTTACAAGGCATCAAGAGAAAAGGCTCAGCTTTGTCAACAATCGGTTAGATATCTGGGCCTAATCATATCAGAAGGGACTAGGGCCATAGGCCCTGAGAGAATTAAACCTATACTAAATCACCCCCTACCTATGACTTTAAGACAATTGAGAGGATTTTTGGGAATCACAGGTTACTGTCGCATTTGGATTCCGGGTTATGGGGAACTTGCCCGGCCTTTATATAAACTTATAGCTGAAACTCAGCAGGCCCAAACCGACAAACTGGTTTGGTCTCCAGAAACTCAAAAGGCTTTTAAGGTTCTTCAGACTGCTCTCCTGCAAGCTCCAGCTCTGAGCTTGCCCACAGGGTCAGAATTTAATTTGTTTGTCACTGAAAGAAAAGGTGTGGCATTGGGAGTTTTGACACAACCCCGAGGGCCTCACCAACCTATTGCTTATCTAAGCAGAGAATTAGATGTAGTTTCACGTGGGTGGCCCCACTGCCTAAGAGTAATTAGGGCAGCGGCTTTATTAGCACCTGAAGCTTTAAAAATAATTAATGGACGAAACCTTACTGTACTGACTTCTCATGATGTGAGTGGAATCTTAAATTCTAAGGTTAATATTTGGATGACAGACAGTAGGCTTCTTAAGTATCAGTCATTGTTGTTAGAAGGACCAGTAACTAAGCTTAAAGTTTGTGGAAATTTAAATCCTGCCACTTTCCTTCCTGAGAAGGAAAATGAAACACCTGATCACGATTGTTCTCAATTCCTAACTTTAAACTATGCAGCTCGGGAGGATCTAAAGGATACCCCATTAGACAATCCTGACATGGAAATATTTACAGATGGCAGTTCTTTTGTTCAGGATGGAAAGCGTAAAGCAGGTTACGCCGTGGTGACTGCTGAACAGGTTTTAGAAGCAAAATCTCTCCCCCAGGAAACTAGTGCTCAGTTAGCGGAGCTTGTGGCCCTGACCCGAGCTCTAGAGTTAAGCAAAGGGCAGCGGGTAAATATCTATACAGATTCTAAGTATGCTTATTTGACTTTACATGCTCATGCTGCAATATGGAAAGAGAGACACTTTAAAACAGCAACAGGAGAACCTATTAAGCATTTCAGAGAGATCGAGAGACTTTTAACTGCTATATATTGTCCTAAAGAAGTAGCTGTTATGCACTGCAAAGGGCACAGCAAGGATGGGAGTAAAATAGCCGAAGGTAATCATCTGGCTGACTGTCAAGCCAGAAAAGCGGCACTTTACGAAACCCCTTCACTACAGACGCCTTTGATCTGGACAGGTCCTGTGGAACAGGAAAGACCACAATATACTGAGGAAGAATTAGAAAGATATGAGAAACGAGGAGCAAAGATTACTGATAAAGGATGGTTACAGTCCGAGGATGGACGATTAATAATTCCTGAAAATGCTCAGTGGAAAATTCTTAAGGGTTTACATCAGAGTTTTCATTTGGGTGCTGAGAGTACTTACCAAATGGTTTCTCGTTTGTTTGAAGGTAAAAATGTAATGAAAACTTTAAAGAATATTATCAAAAGGTGTGAGATTTGTCAAAAAAATAACCCAAAGACTGAAAAGCTAGCAAAATCTGGATTACAACGAAGTGGGAAGTATCCTGGAGAGGATTGGGAAATTGATTTTACTCATATGCCAAAAGCTAATGGATATTCTTGCTTACAAGTTTGGGTAGATACCTTTACTGGATGGATTGAGGCTTTTCCCTGTCGTAGTGAACAGGCTAAGGAGGTTATAAAGATTTTAATTCATGAAATTATCCCCAGGTTTGGGCTGCCACGGAGCCTTCAGAGTGACAATGGCTCCGCCTTTAAAGCTGCTGTAACTCAGGGGGTATCTAAAGCTCTAGGAATAGAATATCACTTACACTGTTCCTGGAGACCCCAATCCTCCGGGAAAGTTGAAAAAGCTAATGACATTATCAAAAGGCATCTGCGCAAATTAACTCAAGAGATGCAGGACAAATGGATTAAAGTCCTACCCATAGCTTTAATGAGGGCTCGAACTACTCCCAAAAAAAGAGAGACTGTCCCCCTTTGAATGTATTTATGGAAGGCCTTTCTTACGCACAGACATTGTTATAGACCCTGAAGCCTTGGAATTAACTAATTATGTAACTCAGCTCTCAGCTTTTCAACAGACATTAACAGAACTCCGGGAGAAGACTCCTGACCCAGCCTCCGAGTCAAGCAGGCCTCTATTTGAGCCAGGAACCGAGGTCCTCATAAAAACAGTGGGATCTGGGGGGCCATCCCTCGAGCCTCTCTGGGAAGGTCCTTACCAGGTTATTCTTTCCTCTCCCACAGCTGTCAAAGTGCCAGGAATTGATTCGTGGGTACATCATACTCGAGTTAAGAGGTGGCACCCTGACCAAAATTAAGTGACTTCATTTTATGTCTTTACTTTCTATGCTCTGACTTTGTACCTTTTAGATGGGCCTGATAACCTATGTGAGCTTACTTCTGCTGACTCCAAATATCCTGAGTCTGCCGTTGGATCCTCAAGACAATGTCTTCCTGTCCTGGGCTCACTCCTATGCTGCATTCCACAATCGGTCTAACTGCTGGGTCTGCGGAGCGCTCCCCTCTTCGTCAGTGGAAGGCTTCCCGTGGTGGACATCCCCACTTCAAGGAAAAGACTTTCTCCAAGTCTGTGAATACCTTCGACAACAATCACATGCGATGCCTCTTCTTCATCTGATGACATCTACCAACCCTAAAATGCACTGGTGCAACACTTTGTACTCTAACTATGGACATAATGTGACTTTTAATTTTGATTCTAAATGTTTTGTTCTTGCTGTTTGCTCCCTGCATCTGTAATTGTATAACTGGATTTGTTTCTAGCCGCATGAAAGCTTTTAAGTTACAAATGGTTGCTCAAACTCCTGCTACTACTGTAGCTTCCTCCAGCTATTATTTGGGGCCCCTGGATCAGATATCCTCAATATGAGGATTAGGAGAATATGTTGCCTCACCAATTTAGGGACAACGCCCCTTGTCAGCTCGGAAGTAGTTATGGAATGAGAACGACGCCCCTTTTCCCTAGGCAACATAATTCTCCTAAAAGAAAAGGGGGAATGAGAGGGTAACAGGCAGGAAGGCCAGGGGTCTCCAAATAGAGGAAATAGCCTGCAAGTGTCAGACATTTTTATCTCTCTTAAGCGGCAGGAGGAAACAAACTAGCAATATTTTTTCCTTCTCTATACAAATTTAAAGGGAGGTTTCTGTTAAAATACTGTGTTGCCATAATGACACCCAGTTTCGCCTGAAGTTAGCTATTCTCGAGTCTAGAGATAACCAATGCCTTTTTCTTATGGAAATGTTTGTCTTAAGCTATGCTAATGTACTATGCCTTTACCCCAAAACTCTGTCTCCAAGTCGGTTCCGCCTCTTGGCCCAGAACCTACTTGACAAACCAGTATGGATATTGTTCCCCTAATCTATGTAAATGAAACTATTTGTATGGTGGTCTGCCCTTCTTCAAGATTCAAGTTAATCATTTTATGGCCCAGGATAAACCATTTATCCCAAAATGCATCTTATGGGTGAGGGGCCTGGTGCCATTCTGAATTTTAAGACATTCCTTTCTTTCATTAACAGACTGCTAGTGACTATATAACATCCAGCTAAACACTAGCAGGGGGGTACTCTTTCTGCCCCCTTCTGATGCCTATGTCAGAAGCTTTCTCTATCTTCTTTATACTTTAATAAAACTTTATTACACAAAAGCTCCGAGCGATCAAGCCTCGTCTCTGGCCCCGGATTGAATTCTTCTCCTCCGGGGGCCAAGAATCCTGGTGTATTCGCGTGATTCAACAACAACCTTTCAAAAGTTCATAGCAATACAGGCATACCTCAAGAAACAAGAAAAAAGTCAAATAAATAACCTAACTCTACACCTAAAGCAACTAGAAAAGGAAGAAATGAAGAACCCCAGGATTAGTAGAGGAAAGAAATCTTTAAAACTAGGGCAGAAATAAATGCAAAAGAAACAAAAGAGACCATAGCAAAAATCAACAAAGCCAAAAGCTGGTTCTTTGAAAGGATAAATAAAATTGACAAACCATTAGCCAGACTCATCAAGAAAAAAAGGGAGAAAAACCAAATCAATAAAATTAGAAATGAAAATGGAGAGATCACAACAGACAACACAGAAATACAAAGGATCATAAGAGACTGCTGCTGCTACTGCTAAGTTGCTTCAGCCGTGTCCGACTCTGTGTGACCCCTGAGATGGCAGCCCATCAGGCTCCCCCGTCCCTGGGATTCTCCAGGCAAGAATACTGGAGTGGGTTGCCATTTCCTTCTCCAATAAGAGACTACTTTCAGCAATTATATGCCAATAAAATAGACAACGTGGAAGAAATAGACAAATTCTTAGAAAAGTACAACTTTCCAAAACTGGACCAGGAAGAAATAGAAAACCTTAACAGACCCATCACAAGCATGGAAATTGAAACTGTAATCAAAAATCTTCCAACAAACAAAAGCCCAGGTCTAGACGGCTTCACAGCTGAATTCTACCAAAAATTTAGAAAAGAGCGAACACCTATCCTACTCAAACTCTTCCAGAAAATTGCAGAGGAAGATAAACTTCCAAACTCATTCTATGAGGCCACCATCACCCTAATCCCAAAACCTGACAAAGAAGCCACACAAAAAAAGAAAACTACAGACCAATATCACTGATGAACATAGATGCAAAAATCCTTAACAAAATTCTAGCAATCAGAATCCAACAACACATTAAAAAGATCATACACCATGACTAAGTGGGCTTTATCCCAGGGATGCAAGGATTCTTCAATATCTGCAAATCAATCAATGTAATACACCACATTAACAAATTGAAAAATAAAAACCATATGATTATCTCAATAGATGCAGAGAAAGCCTTTGACAAAATTCAACATCCGTTTCTGATAAAAACTCTCCAGAAAGCAGGAATAGAAGGAACATACCTCAACATAATAAAAGCTATATATGATAAACCCACAGCAAACATTATCCTCAATGGTGAAAAATTGAAAGCATTTCCCCTAAAATCAGGAACAAGACAAGGGTGCCCACCCTCACCACTACTATTCAACATAGTTTTGGAAGTTTTGGCCACAGCAGTCAGAGCAGAAAAAGAAATAAAAGGAATCCAAATTGGAAAAGAAGAAGTAAAACTCTCACTGTTTGCAGATGACATGATCCTCTACATAGAAAACCCTAAAGACTCCACCAGAAAATTACTAGAGCTAATCAATGAATATAGTAAAGTTGCAGGATATAAAATCAACACACAGAAATCCCTTGCATTCCTATATACTAATAATGAGAAAATAGAAAGAAAAATTAAGGAAACACTTCCATTCACCATTGCAATGAAAAGAATAAAATACTTAGGAATATGTCTACCTAAAGAAACTAAATACTTATATATAGAAAACTATAAAACACTGGTGAAAGAAATCAAAGAGGACACTAATAGATGGAGAAATATACCATGTTCATGGATTGGAAGAATCAATATAGATTCAATGCAATCCCTATCAAGCTACCAACGGTATTCTCCACAGAACTAGAACAAATAATTTCACAATTTGTATGGAAATACAAAAAACCTCGAATAGCCAAAGCAATCTTGAGAAAGAAGAATGGAACTGGAGGAATCAACCTGCCTGACTTTAGGCTCTACTACAAAGCCACAGTCATCAAGACAGTATGGTACTGACACAAAGACAGAAATATAGATCAATGGAAGAAAATAGAAAGCCCAGAGATAAATCCACGCACCTATGGACACCTTATCTTTGACAAAGGAGGCAAGAATATACAATGGATTAAAGACAATCTCTTTAACAAGTGGTGCTGGGAAAACTGGTCAACCACTTGTAAAAGAATGAAACTAGAACACTTTCTAACACCATACACAAAAATAAACTCAAAATGGATTTAAGATCTAAATGTAAGACCAGAAACTATAAAACTCCTAGAGGAGAACATAGGCAAAACACTCTCCGACATACATCACAGCAGGATTCTCTATGACCCACCTCCCAGAATATTGGAAATAAAAGCAAAAATAAACAAATGGGACCTAATTAAACTTAAAAGCTTCTGCACAACAAAGGAAACTATTAGCAAGGTGAAAAGACAGCCTTCAGAATGGGAGAAAATAATAGCAAATGAAGCAACTGACAAACAACTAATCTCAAAAATATACAAGCAACTCCTGCAGCTCAATTCCAGATAAATAAATGACCCAATCAAAAAATGGGCCAAAGAACTAAATAGACATTTCTCCAAAGAAGACATACAGATGGCTAACAAACACATGAAAAGATGCTCAACATCATTCATTATCAGAGAGATGCAAATCAAAACCACTGTGAGGTACCATTTCATGCTAGTCAGAATGGCTGCAATCCAAAAGTCTACAAGCAATAAATGCTGGAGAGGTTGTGGAGAAAAGGGAAGCCTCTTACACTGTTGGTGGGAATGCAAACTAGTACAGCCACTATGGAGAACAGTGTGGAGATTCCTTAAAAAACTGGAAATAGAACTGCCTTATGATCCAGCAATCCCATTGCTGGGCATACACACTGAGGAAACCAGAATTGAAAGAGACATGTGTACCCCAATGTTCATCGCAGCACTGTTTATAATAGCCAGGACATGGAAGCAACCTAGATGTCCATCAGCAGAGGAATGGATAAGAAAGCAGTGGTACATATACACAATGGAGTATTACTCAGCCATTAAAAAGAATACATTTGAATCAGTTCTAATGAGGTGGATGAAACTGGAGCCTATTATACAGAGTGAAGTAAGCCAGAAAGAAAAACACCAATACAGTATACTAACACATATATATGGAATTTAGCAAGATGGTAACAATAACCCTGTATACGAGACAGCAAAAGAGACATAGATGTATAGAACAGTCTTGTGGACTCTGGGAGAGGGAGAGGGTGGGATGATTTGGGAGAATGGCATTGAAACATGAATAATATCATATATGAAACGAGTCACCAGTCCACGTTCGATGAATGATACTGGATGCTTGAGGCTGGTGCACTGGGACGACTCAGAGGGATGGTATGGGGAGGGAGGAGGGAGGAGGGTTCAGGATGGGGAACACGTGTATACCTGTGGTGGATTCATGTTGATATGGCAAAACCAATACAATATTGTAAAGTTAAAAAATGAAATAAAATAAAAATAAAAAAATAATAGAACTATTAAAAAAAAAAAAAAACCCTCCTGTAACTGGCTCAAAGTAATGCAGATCCAGGAATTGCCCAACAAAGAATTCAAAATAATACTTCAAAAGATGATCAGAGTGTTACAAGATAACTCAAATATTTAATGATACCAATAAAACAATGCAAATAAAATAAGAATAATAAAGGTATATAAAATATTTTTTTAAAAAAAGAACTAACCAGATATTTTGAAACTGAATAATAAATGAATGGACTTCCCAGTTGGAACTAGTGGTAAAGAAGCCACCTGCAAATGCAGGAGATATAAGAGACTCGGGTTCAATTCCTGGGTCCACAAGATCCCCTGGAGGAGGGCATGGCAACCCACTCCAGTGTTCTTGCCTGAAGAATCCCATGGACAGAAGAGTCTACAGTCCATAGGGTCACAAAGAGTCAGACATGACTGAGGCGACTTAGCATCCACACAATATAATGAATAATCTGAAAAATTCAATACAGAGATTCAACAACAGACTTGACTAAGGGAAAGAAAAAGAAAAAAGAACAATTGAGTTAGAAGAAAGATCAGTTGAAAGTATCCACGTAGAGAAGCAAAAAGAGAATGAAAGGAATATAGAAAGCCAGTGGGAACTATGGACACCATAAAGAGGAACAATGTATGCAATGGAGTCAGGGCAGGAGAAGTGAGGGAGAAAAGAATTAAGGGCTGAGGACTTCCTGGTGGTGCAGTGGATAAGAGTCCACCTGCCAGTGCAGGGGACATCAGTTCAATCCCTGGTCCAGGAAGATTCCACATGCCACAGGGCAACTAAGCCAGTGTGCCACAGCTACTGAAACCTGTGCACCTAGAGCCTGTGGTCTACAGCAAGAGAAGCCACTGCAGTGAGAAGTCTGTGCATTGCAGCGAAGAGTAGCCCCTGCTTACTACAACTAGAGAAATCCTGTATGCAAGGAAGGAGACCTAGTGCAGCTAAAAACAAATAAACCCTGTATACCAGACATCAAAAGAGACATTGATGTATAGAACAGTCTTTTGGACTCTGTGGGAGAGGGAGAGGGTGGGATGATTTGGGAGAATGTTATTGAAACATGTATCATATCATATATGAAACGAGTCACCAGTCCAGGTTTGATGCACGATACTGGATGCTTGGGGCTGGTGCACTGGGACGACCCGGGGGGATGGTATGGGGAGGGAGGAGGGAGGAGGGTTCAGGATGAAGAACACATGTATACCTGTGGCTGATTCATTTTGATGTATGGCAAAACCAATACAATATTGTAAAGTTAAAAAATAAAAAAGAAAGGAGAAAACACAGGCTGAGAATTTCCCAAACCTAGGGAAAGATCTGGACATCTAAGTTCAAGAAGCTAATAAGTCACCCCAAAATTTCAATCCAAAGAAACCTTTTCTAAGACTCAGAGTTAACTGTTCAAATGCAAAGACAAAGAATTCTAAAGGTCTAAAGAGAAGAAAAAATTCTGTGACCCAAGAGGACTCCCATAAGGAGATCAGCGGATTTGTCCAAGGAAACCTTGCAGACCATGAAGAAAGATTGATAACATACTCCACCCTCACTCAGTGGAAAGCAGCTCCAGAGAGGGACAGGAGAGGGCACGAGAGAAAGTGCTCCCTACAGAGTCACAGCAGATCCTGGGAGGGGAAAGGACCGTCCCAGGCCCCTAGCACATCAGGAAACATCAAAGGGACCAGGACAGGGACTTGGGAACTTATACGCCTGAGGGTGTGCTTCAACTGATCTCTACAGACGAAAGGTTCCCTCTCCTGACTGCAGACTCCTCTGCTCCACAATGAACACCTGGTGGGAAGAGGTGAGGCTAGCAAGCAGAGCCTCTCACTTTAGAGCCCAGTGCTTGGCAGACAGGGCAACAAGCAGAGGGGAGCCCGGGGGATGGGGGAGAGGAGCCAGAGAGGCAGGCAGGTGTGCCATTATCTCTGTTCTGGTCACATGCAGCAGCATGACACCCAGCCCTGTGGACACCCTGTGTGCTTCACAGTCCAACGGACTCAGCCTCTCTCAGCAGCCCCATTCCTGTCATACAGACAGGCTATACCGCCCCTTACACACACGTGCACACACACAAACACACACACACACACCCTCACACACACACACACATCACACACTCTCACACATTCCTCACACAGTCCACAAACACACACAGTCTTCACACCCTCACTCACACATTCTATTCACATACACACACACCTTCACATACACACACCCTCACACATTCCTCACATACTCACAGACATATTCCTCATGCCCTTACAAACACACACCCTCACATACTCCTTACCTTCACACACACATACATACAGAGCCTACAGGAGCACAGACATAGGAAACATGGGGACCCAGCAGGAGTGCTCACACACCAGGCACATGGGAGTATATGGGAACAGCCCAGAGTCCCAGCTGAGGTCAGTCGCTGGACCTTCCACACACTGGGAGCCACTGGGACTCCTAGAAGCTCCCTGAGAACAAGGGAGACAGTGGAGGGACTCAGGCTGACCCAGCTCAGTCTAGACCAAACCTCACTGCTCTGTAAAATCTGCCACTATGACCAGTGGACCCCCCCCCCACCACAGGAGACGGACCAGTATTCACAGTCAGCGTAGCTCCTTTTTGGTCAAAAATACTGAGACCGTGGCTCCACAGATCCAGACACCTTTCCTTTCACCACAATGTCCACTCCCTGCTGCGGACCCAGAACAAAGGGGCAGCCCTTACCTTAACCACCCACCACAATGCCGAGGAGGAGGACAGAGTCCCCGCAGGGAGAGGTGTGTGCCCAGAGCCATCCTGACCCCACGTCCTCAAAGTCACAGTCCCAGCTGCAGGATCAGCCTGTGAGGAGCGTCAGGCTGCCGACTGTGCCTATATAGACCACCCCTTAAACCCTCCCTCCTGAGAGCCAATAGCAACACCGTTCACCATTTCGGGCACTATCAGAGGCTGCATCTGCCCCTTGCTGAACACCAATGAGCTTCTGAATTTTCCACATCTCCTTATATGAGGGATACGGTCCTTTGACCTCCTGCTTCCGTGGTCCTGAGAGCCGGGTCCCATGACCGGAACTGGGACTCATGCATCAAAAACCATGAGAGCCTCTCTCTCCTAATCACCCTGGTCGACATCTGCAGACTATGAGATCTCACATGGTCTGGGTGTGGGATCTGTTGACCTGTGGAGAATATCTTTTGTACAATCAAGTAATGATTTTCCCCAGCACTGAGCTCAGGGTGGAAGCAGAGACCTACAAGAAGTCTTGAAATACAATAATATTTATCAGGTCAGCAGAAAATGAGGGCCAGGAGTACATGAATTCACAGGTGACTGTGGAGGCATGAAGTGAGACCCATCAAGTTGGGGGGATGAGATTGCAGGTCTTTTCACCCTTCTCAGAATGATCTGGAGATTGGGTCCTGGAGCACGTGCCTGCGTGCTCAGTAGTGTCTGACTCTTTGCAACCCCTGCACTGTAGCTCGCCAGCCT
The DNA here is from genome assembly GCF_032452875.1 of Bos javanicus. Classification (NCBI taxonomy): domain Eukaryota; kingdom Metazoa; phylum Chordata; class Mammalia; order Artiodactyla; family Bovidae; genus Bos; species Bos javanicus. Next base: position 102,439,459 of record NC_083872.1, on the reverse strand, counting down.
CCTCTGTCCAATGGATTTCCCAGGCAAGAATACTGGAGTCGGTGGTTATTTCCTTCTAAAGGGATCTTTCTGATTCAAGGATCAAAATCATGTTACCTATGTCTCCTGCATTGTCAGGTGGGTTCCCTATAGGGACGTTCAGACGTGTTAAATCCCTTTCCTTTTATTGCATTTCATTTTATGTGAAGTATCTCTTTCAGCTAGTCACTAAATGATGCTGACAGAGAGAAAGAGATTGCTATTAAAGGAAACAAAGAGAGGAGGAATCATCATTCAACTCTAGTCTTCCAAAATTGTAGCAGGGATCTCTAGAAGAAAGCATGGAGCTTCCCTGATGGCTCAGCAGTAAAGAATCTGCCCACAAAGCAGGAGATGTGGGTTTGATCCCTGGGTCAGGAAGATCCCCTGGATAAGGAAATGGCAACCCACTCCAGTGTTCTTGCCTGGAGAATTCTGTGGACAGAAGGGCCTGGTGGTCCTTTCATGTCCAATGCAGTCCATCGCATTGAAGAAAGTCAGACACAACTAAGGAACTAAACAACAACAAGAAAATTACAGTTTAGAAAGACTAAAGTTTTCTAAACTTCACATTTATCCCCCTCATAAGCTGAGAGTATGGGTTGATAAGATTCAGAATACTTTTGTATTATAAACCATAACTAAAGACAATGCAAAATGTAATTTAAGGCAACAGCTCAAGACAGAAGGGGAAATAGAAAGTCTTCTTATACATGATAGCTGCATGTGATGGGGAAGGAAGGGGTGAGTGAAGCAGAGAATAGAAGGGGTTCATGCTTCCTGGAACCATCAGTTGACCCCACCTCCTCAGTTTTGCATTTAAGAAGAAAGGTGGCGGTAAGAATGGAATCCCAGGTGGGTTGATGGGACAGATACAAGCAGAAGGGACTGATGTCCAGTATAGCCACTGATGCCTTGTTTTGTTTCCACTGATCAGAGAAGCTCTCAGATGCTTCCCAGAAAGTAATCCTGGGATGAGTATAGAACTGAGAAGGATCATAAGGGATGCAAGAGAGAGCTCCCCCATCAAAATTCAAGGTCACTAATGTGCTGCCCCCTTTCCTCATGCCCCCTCAGGCTCAAGATTCCCATGATGCAGCCCTGTGGTCCAAACAACCCCAGACTGAGGCCCCCTCATCCTGACTCTGTCTTTTCAGCACAGACGTGGAAGGAAGCATCTGTGACACACAGGCCCCAGGGTCCCCACCAGAGCTCAGAGACAGCTTCAAGAGCCACACACACATGCCCACCTTAATGTCTCAGCCTGGCCAACATCCAGGGCAGCTGCTGGCCATTTAACAGTCCTGCCACATCCCACACCAGAAGGACCCTCATCCTGGTCCACAGACACAGCTTCTCTGTCCTGCCATACCCATCCTTCCTTCTTGAGACTCAGGAGAAAAGACGATTGACACAAGCTTTCCTCCTTCTAAATATGCTAATATTTACCCATTATTTATACAAGATTCACTTCCTTGTCATCTGGTCCTCTCACTCTCAAACTCCGTGACTGTACCTGAGCCCCATCTCCTTCTATATCTGGACCTTTAACTCATTAATGATAAAAACTGATTATAAATATCAAAACCAAAATTTAAAGTCAGGGGCTGGAGAAGGACCAAGATCTGCTCAGTCACTTAGAATTGATGCTCTACTACCTGTGGGCCCAAAGTCACCATTCCTTACCCAGTTATGGACTCCACATCATCACCAGAAGCCGCCAGAAAGATACCTAGAACACAAGACGTGCTTTCTGGGGTTGAGTATCCCTCCCACGGGATGACACACAGATGCATTTAGTGAACCAGGTACACATGGTCTCACTCATCTTGGGATTGAGATCTCACAGGTAAGACACTGTTGAGGGTTCCAGACTCTGTTATAGGGAAGGAGGGGCTGGAAAGGAGGGGCTAACTCAGGGCTGGCAGGCTGTCCCCAGGCAGCACCCTCTACCCCAGAGCTGGGGGTGCAGGGTCAACATGGACCAACTCACCCTCAGAAGAAGTTACTTCTTCTCTGACACATAAGAAAATCTCAGTGTCCAATCTCATTCAAGATTTGAGAAGGAAAGTTTTAGAGAGGACACTAACCCAGCTGTGTCCACAGTGAACTTGAGAGAGTGGAAGGCAGGGGTCAGAAGAACAGACTGGGGAGCCAGACTGCCTGGTCTTGACTCACAGTTTAGCTGCATGCCATGTGTGGACCTTGAACAGGGTTCTTACACTCTCTGATTAGTAAAAGGAGGGTTGTGATCGTGCCTAGATTACTGAGTTTTGGTGAGGATTAGGTGAGTTGGCATTAGCATGTGGTATTACAACACTAGTTCACAGTAGTACATGCGCTGATGCTGATTTGCTCAGTCATGGCCGACTCTGCAGCCCCATGGACTGTAGCCCACCAGGTTCCTCTGTCCATGGAATTTTCCAGACAATAACAGTAGTACTTAGTAGTAGTATTATGTACTACTGTTATCTTGCCTTCCTGATGACTCAGATGGTAAAGAATCTGCCTGCAATGCAGATCTTAGTTCGATCCCTGGGTCAGAAAGATCCTCTGGAGAAGGAAATGGCAACCCACTTCAATATTCTTGCCTGGGAAATCCCATGGGCAGAGGAGCCTGGAAGGGCTACCATCCACGGAGTCACAAAGAGTTAGTCATTACTGAGTGACTAACACACACACACACGCACACACACACACACACACACACACACACACACAGTAGTAGTAAAGAAGCAGAGTTAGGGCATCTCCCACCATCTCATCGCAGGAATCCCAGGAGTCTAGAACAGGAATTCAATTCTGTTACCTGGAGCTTTGGCTGTGGCTCTTGGAATTCTCTCAGGAACTATAGGCTGTGATGGTGATTGGTGACAATCAGAGTTGTGAGTCTTCTACACATCACCCCTTCTCTCTGTGCTCCATGCAACCGGTCAAGAACCTCAATCTTACCATCAGAGAGCCTTTGTAAATTAACTTGTTTACTTAATTATTTTACTTTATAAATTCGAATGTACTTGGCAAAACATTTTGCATCTAATTCCCCTTCATATCCCCAATGCCTGGCTAATTAAAAATCCTAAATGATGACTTTTGTGTACCTGAATGAATGAATGTCAGCCTGATATTTTACACAAATCATTTCAATCAAAAAGAAATCTTTTGAGAAATAATTTAACTTGTTGTGAGGATGTAACAGCACAATGCAAGCTGCATCATTTGTTTTAATGATATTTCAATACTGTTAAATGGTATGAGCTATATAGGGTTCACTTCAACACCTTTCTGCAATGAATGCAGTAAATTACAATAACTAGAAACAACCTCGGAGAAGGCAATGGCACCCCACTCCAGTACTCTTGCCTGGAAAATTCCATGGACAGAGGAGCCTGGTAAGCTGCAGTCCATGGGGTCACGAAGAGTCAGACACGACTGAGCGACTTCCCTTTCACTTTTCACTTTCACGCATTGGAGAAGGAAATGGCAACCCACTCAAGTGTTCTTGCCTGGAGAATCCCAGGGACGGGGGAATCTGGTGGGCTTCCATCTATGGGGTCGCACAGAGTCAGGTACGACTGAAGCGACTTAGCAGCAGCAGCAGAAACAACCTAGCCCCAGTACAAGAGCAGTGCTGAGACAGCCAGTTCTAAACACGTATAAATGCTGCAAATCTCTTTGCATATCTGAAGATTAAAGAAGACAAACCACACTGCACTGACAGGTGAAGACCATGAAGCCTCCTGTTCTGGTCTTAATCAGATATGGCCAAGTGGTCAGGATGTTTACATATTTATCATTTGGCACTTTTTCAATTCAAACCACACACAACTGTAACAGGAAGCAATTTTGTTATAAAAAATGTGAACAGCTTCCGTGTTGAATTAGAAGTGCAGAAGTAAAGAGCAGAAAAAAATCTTGTTCTTTTACTTAGGCTATTTGTCCTTATGGATTATAAAGAAATAACAACGTGTAGCATTATTATTCCCAAATCACCATGAGAATATGGTGGTTTCAGAGGTTCAGTAGTCTCTTTGCTAGGAAAGTAAAATTAAAGCTTTTTGCTTGAGGAAAATTTCCTCAGGACCAGAGTGACTAAAATACAAAATATAAAGAGGCATACAACTCTAATGGAAAATTATTAACTGAGTTGTTATTCCAAAGCGTTGGAGACCTGCCTCACCATCTGTGTTCTTTGCATGGATGGGACCAAGGTTCATAAAGACTTATTTACCAAAGACCACTTCATCACCAGGGCATGAAGCAAAGTGAGGTTATGAGCTGGTGATGTCCAGCCTATCACCTCTGTTCAGCCCTTTATAGTCTGTAACCAGAAACATCAAACAAAGAGTGTGGCACTGAATTGGCCTCATTCACTCCTCCATAGTGCAACATCAGATACCCAGAGACAAGAGCAGATCAAAGCTAAGAAATCAAAAACAAGCAGATTCTAAGTGGAGAGCATGCAGACCAAGGATCCTTCCCCACTGCTGTTGGAAACAAAGAAGCCCTCCCACCCCAGACACCATCTGTGGGAGGAGAGACAAGAAGGTGCCTCCTTAAATATAGAAAAATCAGTCTGAGCAGGGAGCTTGAACTAGAAATGACAAGACAATTATACCATGAACCCAAGCTAAGTTGAGGGACAAATTTTAAATAGGAGAGTCTGTGTTAATGTTATGGAACTTTCAATCCACACAAACATCCCTTGCTAGTGCACAAGATGAAATCAGTGATAAAAATAGAGTATATTACATTTATGTATATTTGAATTCTAGAGGACACATTTTTAAGCCCACCACAGAAAGAAAACTCATAAATCTTCTCGTTTTTAAATGCACAGAGTTGTCACCTCTGTGAACTCTTTCTAATTTCTCCAGCTCAAAATTACCACTGTGTCTATTTAATCTATAAAATCTTGCCCCCTGTCTCTAAAGTGGGGGCTTCTTGAGAGCAAGTATTGTGTCTTATTCTTCAATATCTCTTTAAAGTCAAGTAAAGACACATAGAAAGAGCTTAACAAATAGTGGATAAATAAAGAAATGAATGCATGAACAAATGCTGAAAATCACCCAGAGTTAATGATACTGAGTGGGAAAAGGATAGGGGAGATACAAATCTGACTAATCCCACTCTGCACAGACTGAAGTGGAGTAAGGAGTCAGAGACACATCAGACAAAGGAACCAGATAGAAAATGCCTTCTTCAAATCTCACTCTGGGGAGGGTCTAATCACATTTAATTTCTGAACAAAGCTGTAGCTCAGAAACTTTACCAAGGGAAGAAAAAAACTGACAGCATTGCTATCAAGGATGTGGCATCGACAATAATACTCATCAAATAGCTGTTTTTCTAGCTCCCAGTGACTCATTCTGGCCAATGAAATGTGGGTGGTGTCACATGTGTCTCTTCCAAGTGGAGACATGAAAACCACATGTGACTCTCTAGTCTCTCTCTTTTCTGCCCCAGAAGTTGTGTGTTCCAAATAGTGCACATGCGAGCTGATGGTGCCTCACTGACCACGGTACATTTGTAGGCTGGTAATTAATGTATGTATGCATGTATGTGTTGCCTCTGAGATTTGGGGGTCAGTTGTTCCAGTAACAGAACAGAGTCTATTCTGACAGATGCAAAGGGGAAGGAAGACTTGAAAAAAAGACAATCTGTCACATGAATCAGTACTTTCCTGGTTCTCCTCTTCCTTCTGTGTCTTCATCCCAAGCTACTCTCTCAGGTGACCAGCTTGCGTCCTTTGTTGGGCCTGGTTGGTTCTCAGTCACCATTTCTGATTGACCAACAACTAGATCTAAGTCCTGTTTAAGAGCACCCACCCCTGGTGCATCTCCTGTTCCCTTTACATCACTCTGTGCTACAGTCAGGCTCAGTTTCCCAAATTTGTCTCTTAGTATCTCAACCTTCATCCTTAAACAGCTCTCCTTTGCTCTGAGTTAGTCAGTTCATCATATTTTTACTTCCTACCAATCCTGTACTAATGAAAAGACAGCATGTACTTTCTAAACCTCTTTAGTTTCTTCTTGATTTCCTGAACAAATCTGATTCCTGGATGTAGTGCTCTATGTAGTTAATTAATTTCTTCACCTTTGGGTAAGAAATAATTTTGCTGAATTTTTTCCTCTCAACTGAAGAAAATGGCACATTCAAAGCCTATCTCCTTGTGACCATGTTACTGAAAGGTATGTGTGTGGGGTCTGGCTGCTCACTGCTTAAAAGCCAGTATACAGGGCAGGTTGGTGGAAAAGAAAGTTTGCTTTATTTCATATGCCAGCAACTGGCAGGAGCAGCAGCAGCCATCTGTTCAAAGGCCAACGTTCACCCCCCATGACAAGCAGGCAGTGAAAGTTTTATAGACAAAGTGGGAGGGGGGTTACTTGCAGAAATTGTACAGTCATCTTCAAATTGGTCATGAGTGGTCTGACTAGTATCATCTTGGTTACTTTCAATTCAGTTCAGTCGCTCAGTCATGTCCAACTCTTTGCTACCCAGTGGACTACAGCACACCAGGCTTCCCTGTCCATCACCAACTCCTGGAACTTGCTCAAACTCATGTCCATTGAGTCAGTGATGCCATCCAAAACATCCATTGGTTGTTTTGGGTACAGTTAATCTTTAGTGCCTGTGTACTTGTTCCCATGTCTTTGTGGTCAGTTCTCAGAATTGTGGATGCTCAAGTCCTGGGTACAGTGTGGTCATCATGTAGTTCACTGCTCCGCCTGGTGATTTGTATCTATAAGACAGCTCACAGGACATGGCTCAGAATATCATCTATAACCCTTAAGAAAAAACTAAAGGTCCTTGACTGTGCTTAATGACTACATTGTTATTATTTAGTCTCCTCTGACTGTTTTCCTTTGATTCCACATTTCTCGCTTCTCCAATTAAACATATTCTTTGACTAAAGTTTTCCACAGGCAAAAGGCAAGCAGAAGACACGGTGAGGGGGCAAGGATCATAGAGTCCTCTCTGTTGCAACCACAGCCCTAGGGCCCCCTTGGGACTTGGAAGGGGCTGGTGCAAGGAAAAGCTCTGAAAAACATACTTCATTAACTTCATGATTAACCCACCTCTACTCAGAGCTGATGTAATTACCAACTGCAGAGCTATTGAGTTCTTGTGGGTGGTGATTCTTAAACCACTGCAACCTAAGGTTAGTGCCTCTGGGGTGGCACTCAGAGTTCAAAGCCTGAGTGATTGCTCAGACTCAAAGTCTATGAACTGAGGCTCTATTGCACATGGAGCTTTGGTGCAGCTGAGTCCTGCCCGCAGACCAGCCTCAGAACACTGGAAATACAGCAAAATGTGTTCCTCCTTTAACATCTAAGACTCTGTGAACAGATCTCTTTTCCTTGTCATCGAATGCTTCCCAATCTGGGCATGCTAACCAAGGTGCCTGCAGTCTGCAGGCATTGTCTGAGGCCTTGCCAGGCCCCAGGATTGGAGTGAGGCCTGTGCCTGTGTATAAGCTCTATATTTCCCCTCTCTATAACTTCACAGATGCTCAGCTAATATTTACTGAATGGCTGAATGGCACTGTACTAAATATTGAAGATAAATTGTCTTAAATATAAAGAAATCTTTCTGAGAACATCATTTACCTAATATTTTTGTGTTAAAGGCAAATGTTTCTGGCAATTAACAAGGCAAAATTTGATTTAAAAACAAGCAGCTATCACCAACAAATATGCCACAACAAACACTGCAAATCTCTCTCTCTAAGGATACACAAGACAAACCACAAAGTACCTACATGTGGCTTCTTAATAAGTCTTAATCAAACCCAAGTGAGGAGACAGGATATTCATATGATTTGTCATTGGCAGTTTTTTCATTAAAACCACACAGCAATATCACATGAAGAAAACTTGCGATTAAAAAAGTACAGCTGTACCATCGATATGACATAAGGAAGCAGATAAGGTGCCAAAAGACTTCTTTGGCTTAAAATAACAGACAGCTTAATTAGTGTTTCACTTTTAGAAGGAGAGTCCTCTTTGGCTGATCTTGAAAGATGATGTGGAGACCAGGACAATTCAACTGTTCTGCACAACAGTTAGAACTGTGAATTGATAATTTTGGATAATGTTGTTCTTTGAGTCCCTTCTTGTTACTTTTTGTGAATCTACTGTAGATTTTTACATTTTTGTTGCCACATGGCTCACATAAAACATCTTAGAGGGACAACAGTAAATACTACACTGATAACAAATTAATTCCAATAACATGCAAAAGCTCTACCTTTTTATCCCCTTCTACGCATTTTGTTTTTGATGTCACAATTTACCTCTCTCTATATTGTATATCCACTAACAAAATATTTCTCTCTTTAGCTATTTTAATACTTTCTTTAGACTAAAGCTAACTGATTAGCACACTACCATATGACAGTGTCAGAGGATGCTGAATTGAATTCAGTATTTACATTTACAAGTCTGTTGCATATTTTCACTTCTTTCATATAAAAATTAGCATCCTTCATTTAGTTTGAGGAACTCCCCTCAGCAATCTTGTAAGACAAGCCTAATGTTGGTGAATGTCCTCAACTGTTGTTTGTTTGGGAAAGTCTTTATATCATCTTCATTTATGAAAAACAACCTTCTTGAGAAAAATATTCTTGGTTGGTAGGCTTTTTTTTCTTTCTAAAGTTTCAATATATCATCCTTTCTCTCCTGGACAGTCAGGTTTCTACGAAAAAGTCCACTGATATTTTTAAGGGAATTTCTTTTTTGTGAGCACTTACATTTCTCTTGATGCTTATATTCCCTCTTTTTCTTGATTACAAGCAATGTGTCTTGGGGATGATGATTTTGAATGAACTCTGAGGAGTGACCTATTAGCTACATGAACTTGGATGTCTAAATCTCATCAGATGTGGGCCTTATCTGTTATTATTTCTTTAAGTACAGTCTGAGTCCCTTTCTCCCTCTCTTGTCCTTCTGGGACTCCAATAATATGCAGGTTGTTTCTGTGACTGTTACCCCATAGTTCACACAGGTTCTTTCACACTTTTTCATTCCTCTTTTCCTTTGTTCCCTGGCTGGGTAATCTCAATGGCCCTGCCTTCTCAGTTACAGAGTCTTCTGCTGTTGTTGATGCTCTAGGTAGCATTTTTCACTTTGTTGCATTCCATTCATTATAGTTTTAAGCAACTAATCCAACCAGTCCATCCTAAAGGAAATCAGTCCTGAATATTCATTGGAAGGACAGATGCTGAAGCTGAAACTCCAATATTTTGACAACCTGATGTGAAGAACTGACTCATTAGGAAAGACCCTAATGCTGCAAAAGATTGAAGGCAGGAGGAGAAGGGAATGACAGGGGATGAAACAGTTGGATGATGGCATCACTGACGCAATGGACATGAGTTTGGGCAAGTTCTAGGAGTTGGTGATGGAGAGGGAAACTTGGCGTGCTGCGGTCCATGGGGTCACAAAGAGTCGGACACAACTGAACCACTGAACTGAACTAAATCTTAAGCAACTGAATCTCTGTTTGGTTCATTTTTCTGTTTTGTTCCTTCTGTTATTCTCTTTGCCTCACTGCAAAGCTTAAGGGATCTCAGTTCCCCTACTGGGACTGAATCCAGACAACAGCAGCAAATGCATCAAATCCTAACCACTAAACCATCAGCAAACTCCCTGTTTAGTTCTTTTTTATGATTTCTATCTCTGTTAAAAAAAAATATGAGTTTATTCTGTGAAGTAACACCCTAGCTCAACAATTACTGAGCCCTAGCTCAATAATTACTGAGCCTGAGCTCTAGGACCCGCAAATCACAAATAGGAAGCGATGCTGCAACCCCTGAAGCCTGGGTGCCTAGAACCTGTTCACAATAAGAGAAGCCCACGCATAGAGAAACCTGCTGCCCACAAAGAAGAGTAGTGCCTGCTTGCTTCATTTGAAGAAAGCCCATGTGCAGCAACAAAGACTCATGCAACAAAAATTGAAAACAATAATAATGATCATGAGAAATTTTTTTTAATCTTATTTTCTTCATATATTGTCTTCCTGAATTTCATTGTTTATCTGTGTTTTCTTGGAGTTCACTGAGCTTCTTCGTGTGTGTGCCTTATTTCATCATATGTCATCTATTTCATCACTTTCCAAGTGAATAGCCATGTGAGCTGCCCTGGAAGAAGCCCTGGGCATCTTCCCATCCCCAAGCACAGCCTAGAACTATGAAGACTGCAAGTGTGAGTGTAGGTTGGACCCCTAGAAACCATCCAGAGTCGTCAACCAAGTAACTGGGTGGGTCCAGCTCACAACAAGGCCAGCACTTTCAGGTTTTATATTAGTTCAGCAGCTTCTCCACATGTCCACAATGGAATTGGCTGGGGGTGGGAGTGGGGGGTAGGGAGGGTTGCAGGGGTAGTGCTGTGTAAACGTAATCTTTACTTTGTCACTTCTTCATGACAGCTCTCTACACTGAGGCGTCACAGCAGGATCACAATTACATTTTCAATTCAGTTCAGTTCAGTCACTCAGTCGTGTCCCACTCTTTGTGACCCCATGAATCAGCACGCCAGGCCTCCCTGTCCATCACCAGTTCCTGAAGTTCACCCAAACTCATGTCCATCGAGTCGGTGATGTCATCAAGCCATCTCACCCTCTTTTGTCCCCTTCTCCTCCTGCCCCCAATCATTCCCAGCATCAGGGACTTTTCCAGTGAGTCAACCCTTCGCATGAAGTGGCCAAAATATTGGAGTTTCAGCTTCAGCATCAGTCCCTCCAATGAACACCCAGGACTGATCTCCTTTAGGATGGACTAGTTGGATCTCCTTGCAGTCCAAGGGACTCTCAAGAGTCTTCTCCAACTCCACAGTTCAAAAGCATCAATTCTTCAGCCCTCAGCTTTCTTCACAGTCCAACTCTCACATCCATACACGACCACTAGAAAAACCATAGCCTTGACTAGATGGACCTTTGTTGGCAAAGTAATATCTCTGCTTTTGAATATGCTATCCAGGTTGGTCATAACCTTCCTTCCAAGGATTAAGCGTCTTTTAATTTCATGGCTGCAATCACCATCTGCAGTGATTTAGGAGCCAAAAAAAAAAAAATAAAGTCTGACACTGTTTAAGCAATCTTGAAACATCTGAAAAATTGATGTTTTCAAAGAATCCCCTTGGTCTGAAATCCTTCCTCTAAGAGATCAGTCATGTCAGATGCTTCCATCCATATCTCTGAAACATAAATAGCCAAATGTTCCTGATCTTTCTATCTATATCCATTCTTCTGGATCCCCTCTGCCTAGGTCTCCACTTTCTTGCCCTCTTGTCCCATCTGAATACAGGGTGTGGGTGAGCACCAATTTGCCTTCCATCAACTTGAAGACATATATGAATTGATATAATTCACTTAGAAGGAGAGATCCTTGGAGAGAGAAGAAATAGCAGCATCCTAAAGAAATAGTAAGACGAGATGGAGAAGAAAGAATGGATTTATAAGGATTGGATAATCAAACAGACATGGGATATGTGCAAAGAGGTGTCTGGATCCACCAAAGGAATAAATGAGAGATGAAAAAGGAAGAGGTAGTTATGTTCAGTTAGATTTTTAATTGGCTTGTGAGTATTGAGGCAGGATAAGGAAAGCTGTATTCATTCTCTTCCACCAGCCAACCTTCCACTTTGAAACTCACACCCAGTCTGGTGTCCAAGAACAAGTTACAAAGTGGTGATGTGACATCTCAGAGGTGTTTAGAATTGTGTGTTTTTTTTTTTTCCCCATGAGTTCATCTTGTTAGGAAGGAGTATGTGAATATAGACCAAGTTTACATCCTTTTCTAAATAAGAGTGACCTGGAGCACTTGTGAGTGCTAATGCCCTCATTAGCCTCTAAGACAGGTGAGAAAGCAGGTCAGCTCACTCACTTGCATTTCCTTTGAGAAAGATGGCATTTGAGGACCAATCCTCTAAAAGCGTTTGACATGGAGCTTGCTAAGTTAACAGCACAGCAAAAAGTTAATTTATTCAGAATATTTCATTTTGAGCAATTTTCATATGACACAATTACAGGTCAGCACTACTCTATTGAAATACAGACAATTAAAATATCTGAGGCTTCATCTTATATTTAATACAACATCACGAAAAAGTCACTGGGGGTGTTCCCAGGGCACTGAGTTCAACATCATCGTACCCAGCACCTCTTTTTTCCCCTGGAGCAGCCAGAGGCTCTCTTCTCCTTGCCCAGGATCAGCTGCTTCTCTGGAGAAGTTCAGATAAGAGCCTGAGGTAGAAAAGAGAAGTTTGATTAGAACTGAGACACGAGGATGGGACAGAACCCTCTGGTGGAAGGGAGTCAAGCAAGTGCTTATGACAAAGCATCCCTGGGACCCAGGTGTGGGGAGGGAGGCTCAGGCTATTTCACATGAGTTCCAGTGAGGATGGATCCCAGCTGTCCTCTCAGATCCAGTGCATGTGGTCTCCTGGGCCTCAGTGCATGGGGAAATCCTGCATCACAGGAGATCCGTGCTCAGGAGCTCTGGGAGACCTGCTTCCAGGCAACACAATATCAAGGAGATGCCCAGCAACAGTAAGAATTATGAAAAGGAATTTAAATGTTCTCCTTTCACAGGTGATAAATGCAAATTCACAATAAGAGGGAGACTGGAAACAGGAAAAATTAGAATTCCTCACTCACAACCCATGTCTGCTCTTAGTTGACTTGACTCCTGTTCTCAAATGTCCACAAATAGTATCACAGGTGCAGCCACAGAAATCTCCTCCCCAGAAACTACACAGGCCCTCAGATGGAGAAACACTCTTTTCTAGAGAATGAGGGTCTTCTTGCAGCTACTGAAATATCAGTTTATTGTGATACACACAGTCAAAGGCTTTGGCATAGTTAATAAAGCAGAAATCGATGTTTCTCTGGAACTCTCTTGCTTTTTCGATGATCCAGCGAATTTTGGCAATTTGATCTCTGGTTCCTCTGCCTTTTCTAAGTCCAGGTGAACATCTAGAATTTCAAGGTTCATGTCCTGTTGAAGCCTGGCTTGGAGAATTTTGAGCATTACTTTGCTAGTGTGTGAGATGACTGCAATTGTGTGGTAGTTTGAACATTCTTTGGCATTGCCTTTCTTTGGGATTGGAATGAAAACTGACCTTTTCCAGTCCTGTGGTCAGTAAGTTTTCCAAATTTGCTGGCATATTGAGTGCAGCACTTTCACAGCATCATCTTTTAGGATTTGAAAGAACTCAACTGGTATTCCATCACCTCCACTAGCTTTGTTCCTACTGATGCTTCCTAAGGCCCACTTGACTTCACATTCCAGGATATCTAGCTCTAGGTGAGTGATCACACCATCGTGATTATCTCGGTCATGAAGATTTTTTTGTATAGTTCTTCTGTGTGTTCTTGCCACCTCTTCTTAATATCTTCTGCTTCTGTTAGGTCCATAACATTTCTATCCTTTATTGTACCCATCTTTGCATGAAATATTCCCTTGGTATCTGTAATTGTCTTGACCATATCTCTAGTCTCTCCCATTCCATTGTTTTCCTCTGTTTCTTTGCATTGATCAGTGAGGAAGGCTTTCTTATCTCTCCTTGCTATTCTTTGGAACTGTATTCAAATGGATATCTCTTTCCTTTTCTCCTTTGGCTTCACTTTTCGTCTTTACTCAGCTATTTGTAAGGCCTCCTCAGACAACCATTTTGCCTTTTTGCATTTCTTTTTCTTTGGATGGTCTTGATCCCTGCCTCCTGTACAATGTCACAAAACTCCATCCATAATTCATCAGGCACTCTGCCTATCAGACGTAATCCCCTGAATCCATTTGTCACTTGTACTGTATAATCATAAGGAATTTGATTTAGGTCATACCTGAATGGTCTAGTGGGTTTCTCTACTTTCTTCAGTTTAAGTCTGAATTTGGCAATAAGGAGTTCATTATCTGAGCCACAGTCAGCTCCCAGTCTTGTTTTTGCTGACAGTACAGAGCGTCTCCATCTTTGGCTGCAAAGAATATACTTAATCTGATTTTGGTACTGACCATCTGATGATGTCCATGTGTAGAGTCCTCTCTTGTGTTGTAGGAAGAGGGTGTTTGTTATGACCAGTGCGTTCTCTTGGCAAAACTCCATTAGCCTTTGCCTTGCCTCATTTTGTACTCCAAGGCCAAATTTGGCTGTTACTCCCGGTATCTCTTGACTTCCTACTTTTGCATTCCAGTCCCTTATAATCAAAAGGACATCTTTTTTAGGTGATAGTTCTAAAAGGTCATGTAGGTCTTCACAGAACGGCAACTTCAGCTTCTTCAGCATTACTGATTTGGCATAGCCCTGGATTACTGTGATATTGAATGGTTTGCCTTCATGTGTGCAACAATGCAAAGATATTATTAAAACACTTGTTCCATTTTTGAATTTGCTTTAGTTCAGTTCAGTCACTCAGTCATGTCTGACTCTCTGTGACCCCATGGACTACAGCACACTAGGCTTCCCTGTCTATCACCAACACCCAGAGCTTGCTCAAACTCATATCCATCAAGTCCGTGGTGCCATCCAACCATTTCACCCTCTGTCATCTCCTTCTCCTCCTGCCTTCAATCTTTTCTAAAGAGTCAGTTCTTCGCATCAGGTGGCCAAGGTATTGGAGCTTCTACTTTGGCTCAGTCCTACCAATGAATATTCAAGATTGAGTTCCTTTAAATTGACTGGGTTGATCTCCTGGCCATCTAAGGGTCTCTGAAGAGTCTTCTCCAACACTACAGTTCAAAAGCATCAATTCTTCAGCACTTAGCTTTCTTTTACATATGCTCAATTAATCGATAAGTTTCTCTTTCAGCCATGACACAATGCTTGTGGGATCTTAGTTCTTTGACCAGGGTTGAACCTAGGCCCTAGAAGTGAAAGTGCAGAATCCTAACCTCGGGACCACCAGGAAATTCCATAATCTATAAATCTTCATGCAAGTATATCACATACAAAGTGATAAGTTTATGTCACATTATGGAGACATAAATGCCAAAAGCAGAGTGATTCTCACTCCTTGCAAGGGGTCTGACAGCATTAAATATGGCATATGGTCAAGATGATGCTACCAAATGTATGAGATTACCTATATTTTGAATCTCTAGGGAGGCTGGGCATTGAGGAGCACAAATTCACTCTTTTCAGATAGAAAGATTACAGGAGATCAACTGACCCCAGTCACCTGTCTGAGAGGACCTCACCCCATCCTCCTTCTCTGGGGGCACTTCCTCCTCGCTCCCCTGAGAGGCAGAAGGAGTTCCAGGCACTGGTACTTCTTCAGCATCATCGTAATTTTCAGCAGGGACATCAGTCCTCTGATCTGGGGGTTCCAAGAGCAGACAAGGGAGTGGATGAAACCGCAGTAAGTGGGTTGGTCTGGGGAATACCTAAGATACCTTCTGACCCAGAGTTTCTGAGTTTCTGAATAGAGGCACCAGTTACTCCTTGTTTCAACAGACTTTTTTCTCTAAGACCATATTTCATTTTTACATGTCCATAAGCCAAAATACAATTTTACTTATCTCAATATTTTCTGGTGGAAAGTACATATCTCAAAGCAACTCGTCCACTATTGAGCATTGCTAAAGTACTTTGACAAATTGTGCTTTACAGATGTTATTTTTTAAAAACATTGTGTGCCTGTTGTGATTCTGGACACAGAGAGACCAGTCCCAACGTGACACATCACAGAACAGCCAGAGAAGGAGAAGGAAGAACCCCATCTGGACACAAGGGATGCCTCTGGTCCATCAAAGGAAAACCATTCCCCTTAAATCACCTCTTGATGAGGGAAACTCTCCTCCCCACAGCCCAGCCGAGGCAAGTCCACCTCTATTTCCTGGAGTGGATCTGTAATCACTGTTGTGCTCACCATCATGGTGTAATACAGTAGATTAGTCAGTGAGAAATCTGACGGGAAGCCTCATGTGGAGACAAACATCACACAACACACAGCATGACCCTCCCCACACCCATGGGACCTGTGTTAAGGCTGAGAAGGGACAGGCCTGGCTTCTGCAGTGTAGACAGAGGCTGGGAGGTCACGGGGCTCTGAGAGGCCATCCTGCCTCTTTGGAGGAGCCGGGGCACACATGGGGTTTGTAGATGCTGAGATGTGCACAGCCAGTGGGTGGTGACAACCAGAGATCCCAGGAGGGCAGACAGAGACACTCACCTGGGCTGCCCAGACCTTCCTTCTGTGTCAGAAGGTAATCGAGCTCCTCATACACAGCTTCAGCAAGAGCATCTTCATAGCTGGATAAGGCTGAGAGATTCCCCAGCAGGTCAGAGAAGCTTCCCCAGATACCCTGATCCAGCCAGCCCACCTTCATCTCCCTGGTGCTCACATGGGGGCTGCCAGGACCTCAGCATCGTCTCCTACCCCATGCACCATGTCAGCACCTTCTCCCCTCGTCTGACCCTGATTACAGCTCAGTGCCAACTCTGTCTGGTCTCACAGGAGAGGCCATGACTTATGAGAGTTCACAACCCAGTCCTAAGAACCTCTGTCTACTCAGCCCTTAGAGCTCAGCACGGAGCACATGGAGTCTGCAACTCAGAACAGTACCTGGCCCAGGTTCCCCTCCTCACACCTGCCCCATCTCCTGCCTTCACACACTCTCCCTGATCCCCAATTCCCCCTGCAGCCCACCTCTGCTCTCTGCTCTCCATCTGAGCAGCTGAGTCACCAGGATGACGAGGACCAGGAAGAGAAGAGCCCCCAGGATAAGGCAGAGGATCCCCGGCAGGGAGAAGATGCCAGGGAGAGAATTTGAGGTTGTTCTGGTTCCTAAGGAGAACAGGAAAAAGGGCTGGAAATAGTATTGGGCACAGAGAAATCTCTGTGTCAGCATTTTAAGGAGCTCTGGACAATGTCATCTCAGCCTCAGACAGTGTCAGGGCTCACCTGGGTCTCATCCTGAGACAAGTCAACTCCACCCTGGCCAGTGTGGCCCTGAGGCAGAGATGGGGATTGTCAGGGAGCTGCCCTGCCCGAGACAGCCTCTGAGGACCCAGCTCATCCCTTCTCCTTGGGCTTCAGGAGACAGAGCATCAAACAGTCCAGGGACTTGCACCTCTCTGATGAGGAGCAACACTCAAGGGCAGGTGGGAGATCCTTAGATTCTACAACATGGAAACCAGATTTCCTTGGACCCCGGGCATGAGAACATTTGACCCTGGACATCAAGGCAGAGGATTTCCCCAGTGTAATGCCCTGGCTCCTCCCCAATACCCACGGCTCCTCAGACTATTTCCTCTTCTGAGTTGTCAGAGAGCCCACAGAACAGGTCTCCAGTATTTGAGTATTCTCTCCTGCCCGTGGATGGATCACAGTACCTGCTGTAGTTGTGGGCACTGTTGTCCTTACACCTAAAGAGAAAAACAGTAGTGTGGAGAAGAAGAATTGGCCAGAACGCAGGGCAAACCTTTTCCGTCCTGAGCCTGAAATCAGACCTGAGTCTCCACAATATCAGTGTCCAGTCCTCCCAGCTCCCTCATCCTAGATCAGAGCCCCAGCACCTGGGATGTCTGAACACAAACTCCCCACCATGCCTGGCCCACCCCAGTGCCCCTGCGCTGCCCTGGCTCACCCAGGGTGGACCCCGAGCCCCTCACTCACCAGAGCACCTCACACCAGCATCCTCCTCGTGCTTGCAGTTGCTCTGCCCCCAGGGCTCTGCAGCACAGTCCCACAGGGAGGACTCCTGGCCCCCACACTGCACCTCATCCAGCCAGATGCTCCCATTTCCAGGGCCAAATGCTGCAGACCGCACGGCTTCTAGGGCCTGGCCACAGCCCAGCTGCTGACACACCACCTCAGCCTCTGCCAGGCTCCAGGAGTCATCGCACACAGTGCCCCAGGAGCCGCTGTGCCAGACCTCCACCCGTCCTGAACACTTGTTGTCTCCTCCCCTGAGCCGGAGCTTCTCTCTGTCTGAAAATGCAACAGCCCCTCCTGTGACTCCCTTGGTGGGAGGAAGGAGGCCCTGGGAGCCACAGGGGAGGGGCAGGCGGACATACCTGTGCAGGGGGCAGCAGTTGGACAGCTCTTGGGTCTTCTTCCTGCACACAACAGGGAAACAGTGGATCAGGAATAGCTGAGGGTGTTCTTGTCCCCACATAAGATTATCTAAGATTCATGGCTCAGTGCAAATGACATGTGAAAACACAGGCTCATTATCTCCTGGGCTGAAACATTCACTACATCTGATCACCAGCTGAAATTACTTTAAATATTTACTTGTCTATCAGTCTTCACACCCCACAGCAAATATAAACACAGACATCTACGAATGTACACACACCCCTCTGAATGAAAGTTCCATTAGAAGAAGGACCTTGTATATCTTATATGTGCCATGTTTCTGCTATTAGGAGAGTGCCTGCTCATTGTATGCACTCATTCAACAAATATCTATTGAAAACTATTTCGAAATACCTAGATAGGGGCTTGATAAATATTTATTATATGAATGGACAAATAAAATTCAGTGAAATAAAATATCTTTTTTTAAATTCATACTAATCAGTGAAATAGTAAACCAAATATAAATTAATGGTAACAGTCTATGATAATAGTTCATATTAAAAATAATCAGTGCAGAAGCACAGAGTCAATTTATATTCAAAATCTCATGTACATAATTTTAATGGGAAATTATTAGATAGATTATAAACTACTCTTACCTATTATTCAGTGTGACAAGTGGGCAAGTGAAGACTACTGTTGTAAAAGGAAACTCTTTTCTAAATTTATTTTTAATTGGAAAATAATTGCTCCACAATGTAGTGTTGGTTATGTGTGTGTGTGTGTTAGTCGCTCAGTCATGTCCAACTCTTTGTGACCCTATGGACTGCAGCCCACCAGGCTCATCTGTCCATAGGATTTTCCAGACAAACATACTGGAGTGGATTGCTATTCACTTCACTGGATCCTCCCTACCCAGGGATTAAACCCAGGTCTCCCACACTGCAGGCAGTTTCTTTGCTGTCTGAGCCACCAGAAAAGCTCGTAGTGTTGCTTAGGAATCTCTTAAAAAGAAAGTATACAGGAAAGACTTAGTAGAATTCTGGGAAGATATATGGACACATATATGTACACACTGAGTAAGCCAGAAATTTTTGCAATGGTTAAAAAACGCCTACTGAGAACAATTTGTATTGAGAAGATGCAGAAATAATAAACAAAAGACTGAAAATATATGTAAAAGAATTGAAGCTGAGAGAAATATAAATTCAAAAAAACAGAAGGGTAAATAGTACCTGTCATAAAGTATCAATATTTATATACTCTTTCCAGATCTTCCTATCAAAACTCCTACCCACTCTATGCAGAGAACCTCTGAGAAAACGATGGCAGGACCTCTGTGAGCAGTTTGCTCATTTTCATGGTCAGAGACTTTACCACATCTCAATTCATAGGGTTTAATTATAGGAAAAATATCATCATTAAAAGGTCTTACAGTTTAATGCCTCTTTGGCAAGGCAAATTGGAAGTGGTCAAACAAGAGATGGCAAGAGTGAATGTCAACATTCTAGGAATCAGCAAATGAAATGGACTGGAATGGGTGAATTTAACTCAGATGACCATTATATCTACTACTGTGCACAGGAATCCCTCAGAAGAAATGGAGTGGCCATCATGGTCAACAAAAGAGTCTGAAATACAGTACTTGGATGCAATCTCAAAAACGACAGAATGATCTCTGTTCGTTTCCAAGGCAAACCATTCAATATCACAGTAATCCAAGTCTATGCCCCAACCAGTAATGCCGACGAAGCTGAAGTTGAATGATGCTATGAAGACCTACAAGACCTTTTAGAACTAACACCCAAAAAAGATGTCCTTTTCATTATAGGGGACTGGAATGCAAAAGTAGGAAGTCAAGAAACACCTAGAGTAACAGGCAAATTTGGCCTTGGAATACGGAATGAAGCAGGGCAAAGACTAATAGAGTTTTGCCAAGAAAATGCACTGGTCATAGCAAACACCCTCTTCCAACAACACAAGAGAAGACTCTATACATGGACATGACCAGATGGTCAACACTGAAATCAGATTGATTATATTCTTTGCAGCTAAAGATGGAGAAGCCCTATACAGTCAGCAAAAACAAGACCAGAAGCTGACTGTGGCTCAGACCATGAACTCCTTATTGCCAAATTCAGACGTAAATTGAAGAAAGTAGGGAAAACCACTAGATCATTCAGGTATGACCTAAATCAAATCCCTTATGATTATACAGTGGAAGTGAGAAATAGATTTAAGGGCCTAGATCTGATACATAGAGTGCCTGATGAACTATGGAATGAGGATCGTGACATTGTACAGGAGACAGGGATCAAGACCATTCCCATAGAAAAGAAATGCAAAAAAGCAAAATGGCTGTCTGGGGAGGCCTTACAAATAGCTGTGAAAAGAAGAAAAGCAAAAAGCAAAGGAGAAAAGGAAAGATATAAACATCTGAATGCAGAGTTCCAAAGAATAGCGAGTAGAGATAAGAAAGCCTTCTTCAGCGATCAATGCAAAGAAATAGAGGAAAACAACAGAATGGGAAAGACTAGGGATCTCTCTAAGAAAATCAGAGATATAAAAGGAACATTTCATGCAAAGATGAGCTCGATAAAGGACAGAAATGGTATGGACCTAACAGAAGCAGAAGATATTAAGAAGAGATGGCAAGAACACACAGAAGATCTTCATGATCCAGATAATCACTATGGTGTGATCACTGACCTAGAGCCAGACATCCTGGAATGTGAAGTCAAGTGGGCCTTAGAAAGCATCACTACAAACAAAGCTAGTGGAGGTGATGGAATACCAGTTGAGTTCTTTCAAATCCTGAAAGATGATGCTGTGAAAGTGCTGCACTCAATATGCCAGCAAATTTGGAAAACTCAGCAGTGACCACAGGACTGGAAAAGGTCAGTTTTCATTCCAATCCCAAAGAAAGGCAATGCCAAAGAATGCTCAAACTACCACACAACTGCACTCATCTCACACGCTAGTAAAGTAATGCTTAAAATTCTCCAAGCCAGGCTTCAGCAATATGTGAACCATGAACTTCCTGATGTTCAAGCTGGTTTTAGCAGAGGAACCAGAGATCTAATTGCCAATATCCGCTGGATCATGGAAAAAACAAGAGAGTTCCAGAAAAACATCTATTTCTGTTTTATTGACTACGCCAAAACCTTTGACTGTGTGGATCACAATAAACTGTGGAAAATTCTGAAAGAGATGGGAATACCAGACCACCTGATCTGCCTCTTGAGAAATTTGTATGCAGGTCAGGAAGCAACAATTAGAACTGGACATGGAACAACAGACTGGTTCCAAATTGGGAAAAGGAGTTCATCAAGGCTCTATATTGTCACCCTGTTTATTTAACTTATATGCAGAGTACATCATGAGAAACGCTGGACTGGAAGAAACACAAACTGGAATCAAGATTGCCGGGAAAAATATCAATAACCTCAGATATGCAGATGACACCACCCTTATGGCAGAAAGTGAAGAGGAACTCAAAAGCCTCTTGATGAAAGTGAAAGTGGATAGTGAAAAAGTTGGCCTAAAGCTCAACATTCAGAAAATGAAGATCATGGCATCTGGTCCCACCACTTCATGGGAAATAGATGGAGAAACAGTGGAAACAGTGTCAGACTTTATTTTTCTGGGCTCCAAAATCACTACAGATGGTGACTGCAGCCATGAAATTAAAAGATGCTTACTCCTTGGAAGGAAAGTTATGACCAACCTAGATAGCATATTCAAAAGCAGAGACATTACTTTGCCAACAAAGGTCCATCTAGTCAAGGCTATGGTTTCTCCTGTGGTCATGTATGGATGTGAGAGTTGGATTGTGAAGAAGGCTGAGCACTGAAGAATTGATGCTTTTGAACTGTGGTGTTGGAGAAGACTCTTGAGAGTCCCTTGGACTGCAAAGAGATCCAACCAGTCCATTCTGAAGGAGATCAGCCCTGGGATTTCTTTGGAGGGAATGATGCTGAAGCTGAAACTCCAGTACTTTGGCCACCTCATGCAAAGAGTTGACTCATTGGAGAAGACTCTGATGCTGGGAGGTATGGGCGCAGGAGGAGAAGGGGACGACAGAGGATGAGATGGCTGGATAGCATCACTGACTCAATGGACGTGATTCTGAGTGCACTCTGGGAGTTGGTGATGGACAGGGAGGTCTGGCATGCTGCAATTCATGGGATCGCAAAGATCCCATGACTAAGTGACTGATCTGATCTTATCTGATCTGGCCTTCAAATGAAAAAGACAAAGAGATTAGCAAAGAGAGGCAAGGAAGGGAGTGAGCTTCTGATTTTGAAGTATCTGATCCCACATTCTCTTAGCTATGGGTTTCAGGCAACATCCAGCATACCGTGTACCTGAATGGGGTGTGTGTGTTTGTGTATGTGGAGGGGGAGGGAAGGAGAAAAAGAAACACAGAGAGAAATGTTGAGGGAATAAGTTGCTATGGTTTAACTATTTGTCACCTTCACCAACATTTATTTATTTCATTCAAAATTTACTGCTGAAATCTCAGTTCCCAGTGTGACAGTATTTAGTGGTGGAGCCTTCTCCAACTCTTCCAAAAACAGAAGAAAAGATCACTTCCAAATTCATTTTATGAAGCCAACATCAGTCTGATACCAAAGCCAGATAAGGACACCATGAGAAAAGAAAATTATGGGCTAATACTCTGATAAGTACAGGTGCAAAAATTGTCAACAAAATATTAGAAAACTGAATTTGACAATACACTACAAGAATCATACACCATGATCAAGTGATATTTGTTCCAAGGATACAAGGATAGTTCAACATTCACAAATTAATCAATGTGATACACCAAATAAACAAAATGAAGGTAAAAATCATATCCTCAAAGGATGCAGAAAAAGTGTTTGACAAATTCAACATCCACTTACAGTAAAAACTCTTTTACAAAGTAGGTATAGAAAAGGATTGCATCTCAACATAATTAAGGCCATATGAAAAGTACACAGCTAACATCATACTTGACTGTAAAAAACCAAACACTTTTCCTCTGAAATCAGACACAAGACAAAAATGTCTACTCTCACCACTTTTAACTCAACTTAGTTTTGGTAGTCCTATCCAGATCCATCAGGCAATAAAAAGAAAATCAAGATATCCAAATCTGGAAGGAAGAGGCAAAACTGACACTATTTGCAGATTGAAAAGTGAAAGTGTTAGTCACTCAGTCATTTCTGACTCTTCACAACCCCAAGGACTGCAGTCTGCCAGGCTCCTCTGTCCATTGGGATTCTCCAGGCAAGAATACTGGAGTGGGTTGCCATTCCCTCCTCCAGGGGATCTTCCTGACCCAGGGACTGAACCTGGGTCTCTTGCATTGCAGACAGATTCTTTACCATCAGAGTCATGAGGAAAGAACCCCCGTTACATGATATTATATGTAGAAAACACTAAAGATTTCAGCAAAATGAGAACTAATACACTTAGTAAAGTTGTAGAAGAAAAATCTGTATACAAAAATCATATACATTTCTTTACATTAACAACAAATTGCTATAAGAGAAACTGAGAAAATAATTCTACTTATTTGCATGAAAATGAATAAAATATCTAGGAATAAATTTAACCAAGGAGGTGAAAGAGCTGTACACTGAAAACTATAAACACATTGATGAAAGATACTGAAGATGACTCAAATAAATGGAAAGATATTCTGTACTCATGGATTGGAAGATCTAATATTATTAATATGGCCATACTACCGAAAGCATCTACAGATTCACCACAATCCTTATCAAAATTCCAATGGAAATTTTCACAGATACAGAAGAAACGATCCTAAAATTTGCATGGAACCACAAAAGTCGCTCAATACCAAAGCAATCTTGAGAAAGAATAACAAAGCTAGAGGTGTCGTGCTTCCTGATTTCAAACTATATTACAAAGCTATATTAATCAAAACAGTATGTCATTGGTATAAAAATGAACACAGAGATCAATGGAACAGAACAGAGAGTCCATAAATAAACCCACATTTCTATGGTCAATTAATTTTTTACAAAGAAGCCAAGAATATACAGTGGGAAAAGGACAGTTTTTTCAGGAAATGGCATTGGGAACACTGGACAGCCACATGCAAAAAATGAAACTGGACCACTATCTTACACCATTCACAAAAATTAACTCAAAATAGATTAAAGACTTGATCACAAGTCCTGAAGACATAAAATTTCTACAGGAAAAAACATAAAATCCTCAACACCAGTCTTTGTGATGATTTTTTGGATCTGACACCAAAAGCAAAGGGAACAAGAGTAAAAACAAGCAGTTGTGATGACATAAGGCTAAAAAGCTTCTGCCCAATTAAGGAAACCATCAACAAAGTGAAAAAGCAACCTATGGAATTGGAGAAAATATTTGCATATTATAGTTCCGGTAAGGATTATTATCCAAAATACACAAGGAACTCATACAACTCAGCAGCAAAAAACAAACAGTCTGAGTTTTTTTAATGGACAGAGAACATGAATAGATATTTTTAAAATAATACATACAACTTGCCAATAGGTACATGAAAACGTGCTCAACATTATTAATCATCAGAAAATACAAATCAAAACCACAATGAGGTATGACCTCATATCCTCTATAAAGGCTTTTATCAAAAAGAAGAAAGAACAGGAGTTTTGGAGAATGTGAAGAGACAGGAAAGTTTTTGCAAAGTTAGAGGGAATGTAAGTTGATGCAGCCCCTATGGAAGCAGTATTGAGGTGCATCAAAAATTAAAAATAGAACTGCCATATGATTTAGGAATTTCACTTTGGGGTATTTATCTGAAGAAAACAAAAACACTAACTTGAAAACCCAATGTTCATTGCAGCAACATATGTTCAGTTGCTAGGTTGTGTCTGACTCTTTGCAACCCCATGGACTGCAGCATGCCAGGCTCCTCTGTCCTTCACTAACTCCCAAAGTTTGCTCAAATTCATGTCCACTGAACTGGTGATGCTATCTAATTATCTCATCCTCTGTGGCCCCCTTCTTCTTTTGCCTTCAATCTTTCCCAGCATCCGGGTCTTTTCCAATGAGTCAGCTCTTCTCATCACATGGCCAAAGTATTGGAGCTTCAGCTTCAGCATCAGTCCTTCCAATGACTATTCAGGGTTGATTTCCTTTAGGATTGATTGGTTTGATCTCCTTGCTGTCCAAAGGACTCTCAATTCAATTGTGGCATCCAAGTACCACAGTTCAAAAGAATCAACTCTTTTTAGCTTCTTCTATAACCCGGCTCTCACGTCCAGATTTGACTACTGGAAAAAATATAGCTTTGACCATATGGACCTTTGTCATATGGTGATGTCTCTGCTTTTTAATACACTGTCTAGGTTTGTCACAGAGGAGCAAGCCTCTTTTAATCTCATGGCTGTAGTCACCATCAGCAGTGATTTGGGAGTCCAAGAAAAGAAAATCTGTCACTGTTTCCACTTTCTCCCCTTTTATTTGCCATGAAGTGCTGATGATCTTAGGTTTTAGAATGTTGAGCTGTAAGCCAGCTTTTTCACTCTCCTCTTTCACCCTCAATGAGAGGCTTTTTAGTTCCTCTTCACTTTCTGCCATTAGAGTGGTATCATCTGTGTATCTGAGGTTGTTGATATTTCTCACAGCAATCTTGATTCCAGCTTGTGATTCATCCAGCCTGGCATTTCCTATGATGTTCTCTGCATATAAGTTAAATAAACAGGGTGACAATATATAGCCTTGATGAACTATTTTCACAATTTGGAACCAGTCGGTTGTTTCATGTCCAGGTCCAGCTGCTGCTTTTTGATCTGCATACAGGTTTCTCAGGAGGCAGGTAAGGTGCCCTGGTATTCTCATCTCTTTAAGAATTTTCCACAGTTCATTGTGGTCCACATGGCCGAAGGCTTTATGTAGTCAATGAAGCAGATGTTTTTCTGGAATTCTCTGGCTTACTCTATGATCCAACAAATGTTGGCAATTTGATCTCTGGTTTCTCTGCCTTTTTTAAACCCAGCTTGTATATCTCGGAAGTTCTCAGTTCACTTACTGCTGAAGCCTAGCTTAAAAGACTTTGAGCATAACCTTGCTAGCATGTGAAATGAGCACAATTGTGAGGTAGTTGACCATTCATTGGCATTGGCCTTCTTTGAGATTGAAATGAAAACTGACCTTCTCCAGTCTTGTGGCCACTGATGAATTTTCCAAATTTGCTGACATATTGACTGCAGCACTTTAACAGTATTACCTTTTAGTATTTTATAACAATATATATTAGTCAAACAATGTAAGTCTTCACTGATGAATGGATAAAGAAAATGTAGTATAGACTTATACCCACCCATAAAAAAGAAGAAAATCTTGCCAGTTTCAACAACATGGATGGAATTTGAGGGCATTATGTTAAGTGAAACAAATCAGACAGAGAAAGAAAAATACCATATAATCTCATTTATATGTGTCATATTTTTAAAAAAGCAAGTTCAGAGATGCTGAGTAGTTGGTTGCTGCCAGAGGTGGGGGATTTGGTGTGGGCCAAGGTAATCAAAAGGTATAAATTTGAATTATAAAATTAATAGGTGAAGAGATATAACATACAGCATGGTGAATACTGTATTGTCTATTTGAAAGAGGGCAAGAAAATACATCTTAAACATTCTCATCATGTAAGAAAAGATTTTAACTATATATATGGATCTATATGGAGAAGGCAATGGCAACCCACTCCAGTACTCTTGCCTGGAAAATCCCATGGATGGAGGAGCCTGCTAAGCTGCAGTCCATGGGGTCCCTGAGGGTCAGACACGACTGAGCGACTTCACTTTCACTTTTTGCTTTCATGCATTGGAGAAGGAAATGGCAACCCATTCCAGTGTTCTTGCCTGGAGAATCCCAGGGACGGGGGAGCCTGATCGGCTGCCGTCTATGGGGTCGCACAGAGTCGGACATGACTGAAGTGACTTAGCAGTAACTGCATGGATCTATATATATGGAGCCATATATATAGATATAACTAGACTTAATGTAGTGATCATTTATCAATACACACAAATATATAAGCATTGTGTTGTACACAGCAAAAAATATATAATGTATCAATTATATAAATTAAAAAATTTTAATAAAGCAAGTTTAGAAAATGTAGATTAAATTAGCTCCATCCAGACTTCATTTTATAAACTCAATTTAAACCCATCACTTAGATTTTAAAATATCAAATCTCACTAACAACATCCTACAGGGTTGGGAAAGACACAGAAACAGACATAAGTCACCTTCACATGAGATGTAGGCTTCCTCCTTTGGAGAGCATGAACTGTATTTCCATGGGCCAGAAGGACACTGCCAGAGAGAGGCATCCGTTTTCCGACACCGAATTAAATCTACCCACTGGGGTCTAGAACCTTCCCTGAGACCAACAGAGGTGTTGAGACTTCCACTGTCCCCACAGCCAAGCTGTCTGCAGATGATGGACACGGTGACATCATCCATGGGGCTGCGGCAGACACTGCCCCACGTCCCGTTGTAGAAAACTTCCAGCCACCCAGCACACTGCTGGTCCTCGCTCACCATCCTGAGGGCCAGGAACTCTAAGATTGAAAGAGAGGAGACAGGACACAGTGAGCACCCCACTCAGTGCTCTGGGTTTTCCTCTCTCCCCAAAATTGTGAACATTCATCTGTGACCCAGCTGAGGAAGCAAATCCATTAGATGACCAGAGTGAAACTTGTCTCCTTTTCACCTGACTTTGTCCATTTGTGTCTGTCTTTCTAAATATTTCTACCACCATGATGTAGTGGATATGAACTGAGAGGAAGACCAACCTGGACACCTGCAGGGAGAGGGAGCTGACTCCTGCTTCCTGACAAAACATCTAAAAGAGTGTATGAAAGGGGTGTGATGTGGACAGTGTGGAGGCAGATGGAATAATGGACCCACAGATGTCTACATGGAACCTGTGTCTATGTTTCCTTATCTGGCAAAAGGGACTTTACATATATGATTAAGGTATGGTGCTTGGGATGGTAAGAGTAACCTGAAATATGGCAGATTAACCACCTGAGCACGGTCTAATCACATTCTTAGACTCACTGTCCTTTAAAGTGGAATCCTTTTCCTCGTTCTGGTTAGAAGAAGATGTGAATATGGATAATGGTTAGAGAGGTGGAGCATTGCTGGTCTGATGATGAACAGAATGGGATTATGAGTGAAGGAGGGCAGGCGGTTTCTAGAAGCTTGAAAAGACAGGAAACAGATTCTTTCTCAGAGACTCAGAAGTGATGTGGCCCTGCTGAAACTTTTATCACAATCCAGTGAGATCCCTGCTGGACATCTAAGTTACAGAAGTGTAAGGAAATAAATATGTTGTTTTAAACCATTAACAATGTAGCAATTTGTTATAGAACAAGCAAAAACTAGCACAGTGGCTTTAAGACTTCTCTACTATACGTACCAGAAGGGTGAGCCCTGATTTCAAGAAAAACTGTGACAAAAGGCTCTGCCAGGAAACACTACTGAGAAGAAAGGACCAGAATCTCAGCTGCTGCAGGAGGCAGTGAAAGCACCTCATCTTCACCTCTGTTGGAAACACAGGCTTCACAGGAGGAAGCCTCCTTCTCTGGTCCTTTCAGCATCTCTCCCTCAGGGCTCAGACCCCCGTCCTTCTGGGCCCTCCCCTCCCCCAAACTGTGGACAGTGTGTAGCACAGACCTGAGCAGATGACCCCGGCGTCCTCCTTGTGTCTGCAGTCGTGCCTCCCCCAGCCCCGGGAAGGGCACGTCCACACCTGGGACTCATTTCCAGCGCAGTTCAGGTCGTCCAGCCAGATGGGCCCTGATCCTGCCCCAAAGTGGGCAGACCCCGTGGCATTAAGGGCTTCTCCACAGCCCAGCTGCCTGCACACCACGCGGGCATCGTCCAGGTCCCAGCCGTCATCACAGATGGTGCCCCAGGAGCCCTGGTCAAGGATCTCCACTCTCCCGGCGCAGGGACCACCCCCGTTCACCAGGCGGAGCTGTCTGCTACCTGAGGAGAGAGAAATGGGACAATGCAGCGTTGACCTGGGGAATGAGAAGGGTCTTCTGTCCTGTGGGACACTCACCTGAGCAGTAGGGGGTGCTCTCCTCTGAGGCCGCAGATCCTGCTGGTTCAGACACAAAGTGGTCGCAGTGGGGCAGCAGCACCTGGGTCTGGTTTCCTGAAGAAACAGCGATGATTAGAGGGTTTGGAGGGTTAAAGAACAGGAAAGTCAGTTAAACTAAATAATTTTTAGGAGGGGAGGGAAGTTTGGGGGAAAATGGATACGTGTATGTGTGTGGCCGAGTCCCTGGCTGTTCACCTGAAACTATAACAACTTTGTTAATCGGCTATACACCAATACAAAGTAAAAGGTTCAAAAGAAAAAAAATAAATAATGACCTAGTGATGGAGCTGAGATGAAAGCTGGAACATACTGGTAAAGTTACCATAATCTTCACGTTCCCTTTCTCCATGAAGAGCCCTGGTCCTGACAATGGCACGATTCCTGTTTTAAGCCAAGCTTTGCCCTAAGAATGAGTTAAACAAGTTGTTCTATCCTTCAGTTCAGCCCAGTTCAGTTCAGTTCAGTCACTCAGTCATGTCCAACTCTTTGCGACCCCATGAATTGCAGCACGCCAGGCCTCGCTGTCCATCACCAACTCCCGGAGTTCACTCAAACTCACGTCCATCGAGTCTGTGATGCCATCCAGCCATCTCATCCTCTGTCATCCCCTTCTCCTCCTGCCCCCAATCCATCCCAGCATCAGAGTCTTTTCCAATGAGTCAACTCTTCACATGAGGTGGCCTAAGTACTGGAGTTTCAGCTTTAGCATCATTCCTTCCAAAGAACACCCAGAACTGATCTTTAGAATGGATGGTTGGATCTCCTTGCAGTCCAAGGGGCTCTCAAGAGTCTTCTCCAACACCACAGTTCAAAAGCATCAATTCTTTGGCACTCAGCTTTCTTCACAGTTCAACTCTCACACCCATACATGACTACTGGGAAAACCATAGCCTTGACTAGATGAACCTTTGTTGGCAAAGTAATGTCTCTGCTTTTGAATATGCTATCTAGGTTGGTCATAACCCTCCTTCCAAGGAGTAAGTGTCTTTTAACTTCATGGCTGCAATCACCATCTGTCTTGGTGATTTATTTTTTGGAGCCCCCAAAAATAAACTCTGACACTGTTTCCACATCTATTTCCCATGAAGTGATGGGACCAGATGCCATGATCTTCGTTTTCTGAATGCTGAGCTTAATCTACCCCTAAATAGAAGAAGCAAAACAAAAGCCTTTCTGAAGAAGTTGTACAATTATTTATCTACAATGTTTGTGATTTTAAAAATACTTATATAAAAGAGATCTCATGGAAAACCAGAGCAAAAAGAAACATTAAAAAATTTCCCAGGGTATTTGGCTCTTAAAGTTACCTGACAATTTGTTTTATTTATTTATTAATTTTTGAGTATAATTGCTTTACAATGTTGTGGTAGCTTCTGCTGTACAGCAAATTTAGTAAGTTATACATTTACATATGGGCTTCCCAGGTGACTCAGTGGTAAAGAATCTGCCTGCCAAACAGGAGACTGGGGTTCCATCCCTGGGTTGGGAAGAGCCTTTGGAGAAAAAAATGTAATCCACTCCAGTATTCTTGCCTGAGAAATCCTATGGACAAAGGAGCATGGCAGTCCATGAGGTCACAGAAGAGTCAGACACAACTCAGTGACTAAACAACAACAACTCTATCTATATATCTATCTATCTATTCATATCTATCTATCTATTTATCTCTATCTATCTATGTATATGCATATATATATATACATATATATATATATATATACATATATATATATATATATATATATACACATATCCCCTCTTTCTTGGATTTACTTCCTATTTAGGTCACCACAGAACACTGAGTAGAGTTCCCTGTGCTATAAAAAAGTTATTATTTATCTATGTATATGTGCATGCATGCTAAGATACTTCGGTAGTGTCTGACTCTGTCAGTAGTGTCTGACTCTGGATTGTAGCCCATCAGGCTCCATGTCTATGGGATTCTCCAAGCAATATCTATTTTGTACTTAGTATCAATAGTGTAGGGCTTCTGAGTCTGGTGGCTCAGACAGTAAAGAATCCGCCTTCAATGTGGGAGACCTGGCTTTGATCCTTGGGTTGGAATGTCCCCTTCAGGAGGGCATGGCAACCCACAGTAGTTGTACCAATTTACATACTCATATGTAGGAGGATTCCTTTTTCTGCACATCCTCTCCAGCATTTATTTGTGGATTTTTTTAATGATAGACATTCTAACTGGTGTGAAGTATTACCTGCCTGTAGTTTTGACTTGCATCTCTCTAATAGTTAGTGATGTATTTGTTAGCCATCTGTATGTCTGGAAAAAATATCTATGTAGGCCTTTTTCCCATCTTTTCATTGGATTGTTTGGTTTGTTGATATTGAGTTGTTTGTGTATTTTGAAGATTAATCCCTTGTTAATTGCTTCATTTGCAAATATTTTCTCCCATTCTGAGAGTTGTCTTTTTGTTCTGTTTATGGTTTCCTTTGATATGTAAAAGCTTTTAAGTTTAATTAGGTCCTAATTTTTTTATTTTTGTTTTTATTTTCTTTAGGAGGTTGATCAAAAAAGATCTTGTTGCAACTTACGTCAAAGAATGTTCTGCCTATGTTTTCCTCTAAGAGTTTTATAGTCTGACAGAGAATTTAAATAGCCATGATTAAAGTGCACAAAGAATTAATTAACACGATGTGTATCTTGGCAGAGAAATGATAACAAAAACAAATGAAAATTTTACAGCTGAAAAAGTTAACAACTGAAATTAAGAACTAGAGAATGAGTGTATCAGCACATTAGATCAACATAAATAGAAATAGTAAAATGGAAAATCAGAGGATAAATATTCCTCTATTCAGAAATGTTGGTCCTATGGTAAGTGCCTGGTTAATAATGCTATATAACAGTTTTCCCACAAACTTAGTCATTGAAGGAATTTGTTTTTTTTTAACTTTGCTCATGATTTCCTGGGTCAGTAATTTGGGAAAGACTCAACTTGGCAGTTCTATCTTTGGGGTTTCTCATGTGGTTGCATTTAGATGTCCTCTGGGACTGACATCTCTAAAGGTTTGACTGAACTGTGGTTGTGTAAGGAAATTCCCAGAAGTATTTTTGTTGTTGTTGGGAGGGAGGGATAAAGGAGCATCATGTCTGCAACCTAATCTAGAAAGATTGTACATACTCAGGGAAAAACAGGGCAGGAGGGGAACAAATAAGGAGAGAAAGGGAAAGCTAGAGCAAGAGAGAGAGAGAAAAGAAAGAAAGAAGGATTAAAGCAAAATACTAATCTAATATTTGGGGTATCCAGGTAAAGTTCAGAGAGAATTCATTCCTAGAAAACCTTCACTAAAAGAAATACTAATAACATCAAACTCATAAAATGCCTAGGAGAAAACCTAGTTAAAGATGTGCAAAACATCTGAGAGAAATTCAAGACCTAACTGAATGAAGGGATATATTTTGTCAGTGAATTGTGAAACTCAGTGTTGTCAAAGTCAGTCATTCTCAAATTTACATACAGATTAAATCTAACCTCAATCAAATTCCCTTGTGCT
Organism: Bos javanicus; assembly: GCF_032452875.1. Classification (NCBI taxonomy): domain Eukaryota; kingdom Metazoa; phylum Chordata; class Mammalia; order Artiodactyla; family Bovidae; genus Bos; species Bos javanicus. Next base: position 102,406,767 of record NC_083872.1, on the reverse strand, counting down.
TTTGTTTGTCTGAAACATGACAAGCTGATTCCAAATTTCTGTTGCTGTTGTTCAGTCACTTAGTCGTGTCTGACTCTTTGTGACCCCAAGAACGGCAGCACACCAGGCTTCCCTGTCCATCACCAACTCCTGGAGCTTGCTCAAACTCATGTCCTCTGAGTCAGTGATGCCATCCAACCATCTCATCCTCTGTCATCCTCTTCTCCTCCTGCCTTCAGTCTTTCCTAGCATCAAGGTCTTTTCTAGTGAGTCAGCTCTTCGCATCAGGTGGCCAAAGTATTGGAGCTTCAGCTCAAAAATGTATACAAAATACAAAAACCAAGATTGACCAAAGAAGTTGGCAAGAAAAGCAACAACATAACTTCTTTAAATTTAAGTTACCCAGACTTACTATGTGTGCTTAGTCAATCAGTCATGTCCAACTCTTTGTGACCCAATAGACTATAGCACGCCAGGCTCCTCTGTCCACAGGGATTCTCCAGGCAAGAATACTGGAGTGGATTCTCATGCCCTTCTCCAGGAGATCTTCCCAACCCAGGGATCAAATCCAGGTCTCCTGCCTTGCAGGAAGATTCTTTACTCTCTGAGACACCAGGGAAGGTTCAAGACTTACTATAAAACTACAATAATTAAGAAAATGTGGTACAGGTGCAAGGAGAGACAAAGGATACAGTGGAACAGAATAGAGAGTATAAACAATGTATTCAGACATGTGTGCCCTTTGGCTTATCACAAAGGTGGCACTGCAGTGGGGAATAGTCTTTTCAGAAAAAAGATTTTGAGTCAACTGGATACCCATATGAAAACAGGATACTTGACCCCTATCCTACACAGATGTCAATCCTAGAAGCAATGTACAATTATATGCAAAAAAAAAAAAAGTAATTACAGTTCTGTGAGATACTCTCAGAGAACATTTTTGTAATTTTGGAGTAGACAAAGTTCATTTAAGAAGAATATAAGGAGTTCTAGGGACTGGATCAATGGACTAGCTCAAAATTGAGACAGAAGTACGTCAAGGCTGTATATAGTCACTCTGCTTATTTAATTTATATGCAGAGTACATCATGCAAAATGCTGGGCGGGATGAAGCACAAACTGGAGTCAAGATTTCTGGGAGAAATATCAATAACCTCAGATATGCAGATGACACCGCCTTTATGGCAGAAAGTGAGGAGAAATTAAAGAGACTCTTTTTTAAATTTATTTTTTAATTTTTTAATTTTTTTTTACTTTAAAATATTGTATTGGTTTTGTCATACATCATGAAACTGAAAGAGGAGAGTGAAAATGTTGGCTTAATACTCAACATTCAAGAAACTAATATCATGGCATCTGGTCCCATCATTTTATGGCAAAAAGATGGGGAAACAGGGACAGACTTTATTTTCTTGGGCTCCAAAATCACTGCAGATTATGTCTACAGCCATGAAATTAAAAGATGCTTGCTGCTTGGAAGAAAAGCTATGACCAACCTAGTCAACATATTAAAAAGCAGAGACATTACTGACAAAGGCCCATCTAGTCAAAGCTGTGATTTTTCCAGTAATCATGTACGGATGTGAGAGTTGGACCATAAAGAAAGCTGAATGCTGAATAATTGATGCTTTTGAACTGTGGTGTTGGAGAAGACTCTTGACAGTCCCTTGGATGGCAAGGAGGTCCAATCAGTCAATCCTAAAGGAAATCAGTCCTGAATATTCATTGGAAAAACTGATGCTGAAGCTGAAGCTCCAATACTTTGGCCACATGATGGGAAGAACTGACTCATTGAAAAAGACCCTGAAGCTGAGAAAGATTGAAGGCAGGAGGAGAAGGGGACGACAGAGAATCAGATGACTGGATGGTTTCACCAACTCAATGCATACGAGCTTGAGCAAGCTCCAGGAGATGGTGAAGGGCAGGAAAGCTTGGCATGCTGCAGTCCATGGGGTTGCAAAGAGTCAAACATGACTGAGCAATTGAACTGAACTGACTGACTGCAAGAGCACTACATGTACAGAAAAAAAGTTGATAAGTCAAACCTAAGATGAGTAACTTGGCTCATTGAAGTACAGCATACCATTAAGAAAATAAAAATATAAGACCAAGAATTAAACACACAAAAATCATAATAAATACTTTTGCCAAAAGTCATCATCATGGTAATTTGCACCATTGTATTTGTAATAGTCAAGAACTGGAAATAAACTCAAATTTCTGCCATTAGTTGAATGGTTCAATGCAGGGTCATGTGATCATTCAAAGGAATACTCTATAATAATAAAAGTGAATGAAATGTTGCCATAAACAACATCATGAGTGAATCTCAAACACAGTTTGGAGTCAAAGAAATTAGACACAAAAGAAAACATATTGTATGAATTTACATACAGTTCAAAAACTGAGAAAATATTCTATGGCAGTACAAGTCTTAGGTAAGCAGTCTTCCCTGGAGAGGAGGAGGACACAGCTATTGGGAGGCAATAGTGATTCTGTGGTGCTGTGAATGTTTTCTTTGTGGATCTGGGTTGGGGAACATGACCTAAGGATACACTTATTGTTTGTACTTTGTTCTCTATTATTATCCTCAAATAATAAGGTTTCATAAAAAAATATTATTCATCTAGGTATTTCTTTCCCTGACATAGCACTTCTTAGCATTTCTTAGCACTTCTTTCCCCTGAAAAAAAATGAGTGAACAATGAGAATGCTATGGAGCAGGACCTTACAGAGCCTTCTCAGGACAGACCACCCTCCTGTCCTCCACCTGCCTCTGTTTGTAGAAAAACCTAGCTAAAGAATGAATTTGATCACAGAAATGAAAAACAATCAGAAACAAAGGAAAACAGTCAAATAGTACAAAATAACAATAGTTTAGCCCTAAACAAAGTCAAGGACCTTTAGTTCCTTCTCATGGGCTGTAGATAACATTCTGAGCCATATCTTTTGAGCTATTTTGCAGATACTGAAATCCCAAACAGGTGGTAGCAATAAATTACATGATGACTAGACTAGTGGGGAGCCAGTTCCTTCTCCAGGGGATCGTCCCAACCCAGGGATCAAACCTGAGACTCTTGCATTGCAGGCAGGTTCTTTACCATCTGAGCCAACAGGGAAGTTCATAATCTTCATCTTACACAATTCCAAGATCGGCCTCAAGGAAATGGGAACAAACCAACACTAGAACTGATGATTAACTGTAATTCAAACAATAAAGGTGACACTGACCAGACCTATTTCAAGATGATTGTCAGAGCTAGCTGTGCTACTCTGCAGGTAACCTGTCCCCTACTTCCACCTGTGCACTCCTGATTAGCAAAGAGGAGCTGGTTCTTTGGTACATTAGTCCTCTATCTCCCCAGAATAGTCCTTTATTCTCCTCAATAAAGCTGTCTTTAATTTTACCCCACACTTGTCTCTCACTGTTGGATTCTTGAGTAGTGAGCAGCTGAAACTCGAGTTCAGTAACAAGATTAAACATTTCACTACAGAATATCTTTCTTTTTAAGCCTGTTTTCCCTTACTCTCTGCTCTGGGGAAATTTCACTCCAGGAGCATCCTAAGTATAGTAGCCCTTCCCTGTCTTACCTGAGCAGATCACAGAGGCCGTGTTGCCATGGGAACAGTCAGGAACACCCAGGGTAGTCACAGGGCATTTCCACAGGAAGGACTCAGTCCCTGAGCAGTGAAATCGGGCTTTCCAGAGTTGATCACTTCCTTCTGCTCCATTTGGGGTGGAGATGGCGACTCCACAGCCGAGCTGACGACAGACAACATTGGCATTGGCCAGACTCCAGTGGGAGGCACAGAGCACTCTCCATTGTCCAAAAATGTTCATCTCCACCTGCCCCTCACACTGAGAGGAGCTGTTTGTCACGAGCCGGACATCTGTGTACACTGATAGAAACAGACAGGATTTCAGAAAAATCGTATTTCTTTTTTAGCTTGAAGTGAGTGTACACAGAGGTTAAGTCCTGATGTGCATCTCACCTGAACAGACAACCTGAACAGCTCCACTGTGGTGGCAAGTGACCCCTGGACAGGGCACTCTGGGACAGAACTGGAGCTCAGGCTCCTCCCCTTCACACCTGAACTCTTCAGCCCAGACCCGGGCATTGGACTCTCTGAAGGGCACATGTCCCAGGACAGACACAGCCTTGCCACACCCCAGCTCTGCACAGATGACCTGGGCAGTGGGAAGTGTGAAGTTTCCATCAGACACTGGGATCCAGGCTTCTCCAGAATGCACTTCTACTCGCCCTGAGCAGGGTCCATCCCCTCCAGCCAGACGCAAAAATCCTAAGAGAAACAAAGAACAAACCCAGTGACTGTTCATGAAACTGGCTTGACAATTGGAAACAACACCTCACAGGCAATGGTGGGAAAGCTTTTTCCAGCAGTGGAATAAGAGGGGATAAGAAGAGAGAATTTGACTGTCGTTGTCAAATTGCATTTTCATGAGCAAGTTTCTGAAGAGATATCCAGAAGGATTGCAGGGTCAGTTTGGAATGGCTGAATCCAGAGAATATATATTGGTTAGGAATGTTAATTCTTATCTGGGGGCCTAGAAACTACAAAGGCCCAAAGAAACTGCACAGTGGTAGACATTCAAACTTGAGTGCAATGCTGAACTAACTGAGAGTGAAAGAAGATCATGGGATTCGAGAGGTCAGAGGCCTAAGAGTCAGAGAAGTTTAGGTCATCCTGAAATTTCTGGGGCTAGAATTTTGGGCACTTTTCTCTGAGCCAGTATTCAAGTCACTGGGGATGTGAACATCATGCGGGCTGGATCTGAGTGCAGGCATTAGGTCACAATTAGGTAACCTAATTGTGAAAGAAGTTGTTCACAGATAAGTTTGGAAGTGATGAAAGCTCAGAGAGTCATAGGAGAGGGAGGGAATGATCCTAGCCATCTTTCTTAAAAACCTAGGGTGTATGAACACACCTGAGAGAAAGTGAAGTCTCAGTGGGATTATGCAAGACAACTGAGTTAGTTGATTACTTCATCCTAGACATGAGATTCTTAACAAATGTGAAGGAGTGATGACAATTGAATGTATTCTAACCCTATCTGTATGCCTACTGCATATTCCTTTCCTATTTGGATTTCTGAGATAAGAAGCCAGCAAGCTACGAAAAAGGAGAGTGAGAGGAAGATAGCAGAGAGCAAGCAAGCCATATATATTTTAGAGATTTCTAAATTGCAAAAGCGTCAATAGTGATGAAACAGATTTGGAAACCAAATACTTGTTCAACAAGATTTTAACACCTTTTATCCCCTGGGCTGCTCCCATTTGCCACCTAACACTCCTACCCTTTCCCAATTCCCCCAATGCAGAAAAGAAGAAATTATCTTAAGAGCTACAAATAGATGGAAAGGATACTCCAAAAGGGAAGAACTTCTGTAGGGAGTGAGGTGGGGTGAGTGGTAGGTTAAATGGGGAGTGGATGGGGTATGAGAGAGAGACCGAAGAAAAGACACATGATCATGATTTCATGCTTCAGGGACCATATTTGGACAGAGAAAAGGTAATCCAATGGGAAAAAAAACCCTGCAAATCATAAAGAACAATTTTTAAAATAATTTGCCTGGTTTCTGAGTGTGCTCATGGTTATGTACGTAACGGTGGAATTTGTCCTGGTAAAGGACTCTGATTGCATAAGTATGTGAACTTTGAAGTCTCAAAAAGAATGATGTAACAGAATAAAAATCTACTATACAGAGCAGGAGAGGACAGAAAAGACACCACAGAAATTAAAGAATTGAAGGATTAGCTTGACCACTGATATAAGAATGAATGATAAGGGAGAGGATGATCTGCTTGCTTTTTACTATTTATCCACTTCCATCTCCCCAGAGAGGCCCAGGTTAGGACCCCTAGGCTCCTCTGGCTGGGAGTTTGGGTCACAGGCTACACATTCTAATTAAAGCATTTTTATTTAACTGGTTGTTTTGTTGCTCAGTTACTCAGTCGCGTCCGACTCTTTGTGACCCCACGGACTGCAGCACTCCAGGCTTCCCTGTCTTCACTATCTCCCTGAGTTTACTCAAACTCATGTTCATTGAGTCAGTGATGCCATCCAATCATCTCATCCTCTGTTGTCCCCTTCCTCTCTGGTCTTCAATCTTTCCCAGCCTCAGGGTCTTTTCCAATGAGTCATTTCTTCTTATCATGTGGCCAAAGTATTGGAGCTTCAGCTTCAGCATACATCCTTTCAATGAGTTATTCAGGGTTGATTTCCTTTAGGATTGACTGATTTGATCTCCTTGCAGTCCAAGGGACTCTCCAGAGTCTTCTCCAGCACCACAGTTCAAAAGCATCAATTCTTCAGCGCTCAGCCTTCTTTATGATCCAACTCTCACATCCATACATAACTACCAGAAAAAAAAAAAAAAACATAGCTTTGACTATATGGACATTTGTCACAAAGTAATGTCTCTGCTTTTTAATATGCTGTCCAGGTTTGTCATAGCTTTTCTTCCAAGGAGCAAGCGTCTTTTAATTTCATGGCTGCAGTCACAGTCTGCAGTGATTCTGGAGCACAAGAAAATAAAGTCTGTTGCTGTTTCCATTTTTTCCTCATCTCTTAGCCATGAAGTGATGGGACTGGATGCCATGATATTAGTTTTTTGAATGCGGAGTTTCAAGCCAGCTTTTTCACTCTTCTCTTCCACTTTCATCAAGAGGCTCTCCTCTATTCCTCTTTACTTTCTGCTATTAGGGTGTTGTCATCTGCATATATGAGGTTATTGATATTGTTATATTAATTCTATGAGATTAAAACCTTAGAAAGAACAAGAAAAAAGTATTTCTTGTATTCTGTTTTATGTACCCTGATACATGGGAAATATTCAAATATATGCTGAATACTCAATAAAGTCTTATACATATCAGGATAGAGACTTCTGAGATATAGTATATCTTTTTTATTTTCTACTTGATTTTAAAATTTACATGGAAGAATAAGTGTGTGATAATTCCAAGAAAATTATTAAATAGAAAGCCAATGTGAATAATAGGAAAGACATATCCTTGTCTGGTCTCTTGCTGTGTACACATCCTGTGTCCTTAGACATACGTAGCACCCTTCACACCACACCTGGCCCCTCAGTGCTGCTCAGAGAACCTCACAGTTAGCTTCATCAGCTCCCATTGCCATTCACCTTCCTCCCAGCTACTATAAAACCTTTTCCACCTTCTTCAAAAATTAAATGTGTCCACTTACCCCAAATAAGCCCCTAAATGCAATTCTCTTATATTTTTGAAGCCATCAGATATAAACTTTATAATCTCTTAACATAAAACACAGAAATACAAGTTTTATTACCTCCACCTTTGACTTGTCAGTGCATGGCTAAGTGTTCCTCCAAAGTTTGCATTTATATAGATGTTTTAAAGGAAAAATTGAAGAGAGAGACTTTTCTAGTAACAATGGAAGAATATATGACTCAGAGCATTTCATCAACAATTCTCTACCATCAAAGAACTATAAACATTTATGTCTAAATTTGCAAAGGAAACTTGAAATCTGGCACAAATCCATAAGAATCTCTGATCTGTTAAATGATGACCCTTGTAGGGATACCCTCTATACATGTAAATGATATCCTCCTATAGTAGGAGTAGCCTCCACTCACACTAACCTAGTGCAAAATAATGTCTCACACTGTTTGTATAGAAACAGCTCCACCCAGGAAAGTACATCCTGATTTTTTGTCCCTCCCTCTCATAGCCTTCCTATGCAAAGGGAGTGTGTATGTGGCTGTTAGCAAATGTTTCACTTTTACAAAAAGTGAATTATGAAAAAAATTATGAGGATTTATTTTAACTGGGAGAGTAAATAAAGCTATTTTAGTGTCAGGTAAGACCACTGGAGAAGAAAAGAATAGCAGAGACTTGTAAGAGGAAAGTATAGAAGCTCATTGCCACAGCTACAGGGCACTCACGGAGGATGGGTAGTTGTCTCAGCCCTCTCTAGCCCACCCATCCCCTATTGTCCCTCTGATCAGACACCAGCTTTCTTGGAACTTTCCATTCTCTCAGCTGGTGGGCAATGAACTGACCATACCTGAGCAGATGACTCCTGCATCCCGGCTATGATCGCAGTGGTGCTTCCCCCAGCCCCGGGAAGGGCACCTCCACACGTGGGACTCCTTTCCCGTGCACCTCACGTTGTCCAGCCAAATGGGCCCTGATCCCGCCCCAAACGAAGAAGAGACAGTGGCATCGAGGGCTTTTCCACAGCCCAGCTGTCTGCACACCACGTGGGCATCGTCCAGGTCCCAGCTGTAGTCACAGATGGTGCCCCAGGAGCCCTGGTTAAGAATCTCCACTCTCCCGGCGCAGTGACCGCCCCCGTCCACCAGGCGGAGCTGTCTGCTGTCTGAGGAGAGAGAAATGGGACATGGGTTGTTGACCTGGAGAATGAGAAGGGTCTTCTGTCCTGTGGGACCCTCACCCGAGCAATAGGAGGCGCTCTCCTCTGAGGCTGCTGACCTTGCTCGTTCTGATACAGAGTCTTTGCACTCGTGCAGAAGGCTATGGCAACCCACTCCAGTACTCTTGCCTGGACAATCCCATGGACAGAGGAGCCTGGTAGGCTGCAGTCCATGGGGTCGCTAAGAGTCGGACATGACTGAAGCGACTTGGCAGCAGCAACAGCAGCATTGCCCTGGGGCAGCAGCTGGGTCTGGTTTCTTATAGCGGTGGCAAGAGAATTAATAAGGTTGAAAAGTAGGAGGAAAGGTTAAAAAAAAAAAAAAAGTAGGTAAAGAAAGGTTAAATAATGTCTATCAGTGCTGCACTTTAAGTAAATAATGAAGTAGAGAATTAAACCTAAAATTTTCCACTTCCAGGGAGAATGGAGTTCACAGCAGGCCAATGTGTCTTGCTGGGTCTTTCTGGATACAACTTTAAAAGCTGGAAACTATTTTTTAAGAAACAGTAAATGTATTCGACATTTGTTAACACAACATGGACTAAATATGCTAAAATTCTAAAGAGTGGAGATTATTTCAATGTTAGTCCAGGATCTATAGCTTCTTTTTCTCTGTGGGAATTTGCCAATTCGTTGCATAATTTAATGATTCAAAATGTGGGCTCGGACAAGCAGAGGACTACTGTTGTGACAGGAAGCCAGCATAATTTGGGGGTGACCTGGTGCTGGAGAGACAAAATTAGGGTCTTGAGAGCCTCTCTCACACAGCAGGTTTTCTCCTCAAATATTTGCCCAGTATATAAGCTGTGAAGGGCAGGAAGCTAGAGAACTATATAAAAAGACTTGGAAAGCAGAGTCTTTTTCATTATTTTGGGTACTTAGCTACCAAAGAATCTAGGCTCTGAACTGAAATCTCTGAAGGCTTATGTCATAGGGACAGAGAAATCAGAGGTGGACTGAGTGCTACCAAAACTGCAACCCATACTGTTACAGCTCAGTTTTAGGTTATATTTAGATGTTTGAGTGAACACACCCCCTCCCCCTACCTGCCTAGGAAAACAAAGGGTAAATCCTTTCAGGTGTTAGAAAATGTATCAGGAATATCTTACTTTTTCATATATAATTTATAGCATTCAATAAAAAATGACATGACATTTGACAAGCTAGGATAACATGACAAATGACCAAAGTGAAAAAAGATAAGAGAATGCAGAGACACCTATGATAGAAATGGTGGACTTAGCGACAAGGATTTTAACTACAATCAATGTATTTACGGGAAAAGAGAGAAGGAGAGAATAAACAGGTAAAAAGATTAAAAAATAACAAATAATCATAAATAAATAAAAATATCTAAGAAACTATTGCCAACCTAAAATAAAATATCTAGGTTTAAAAAGTGAATGAATAAGTTAAAAGAATTTTATATAGAACTTAGAATATAGTGATTTAGAGGAGTCCTAAAAATGAGAGATGAGAAAGAGAAGAAAGAGGAGGAGGAGAGAGAGAAGAGATACACAGACAGAGAGACAGAACTGCAGAAGTAATATCTGATGATATAACAATAGATAACTTTTTAAAAAAATAAATGAAGGAGTATGAAAACCCCCACTCTTAGTAAAGCTGCTTAAAATCAAATGGAAAAAGGAAAATCTGGAATAATAACAGATTTATTTAATACAAAAGGAGGAAAAATAAGGAGACAAAAGGGAACATAAAGCAGGTGGATCAATTAAAAACAAATGGCAGATACCAACACATCAATATCAGAAATTGCATTTACAGTAAATGGATTAAAACAAAATTGACACAAATGTTACTTGCAAAATGCCCACCTTGTATTATGAAAGCAAAGAATGCTTGAAAGTAAAATGATGGAAAAAATGTACTAACTGTAACAAAACTGGAGTAGCTATATCAATGTCCCAAAAAGTAGACTTTAAGCAAAGATACACTAATTGAATTAAAGAGGGAATTTTCATGATTATAATGAGATGCACCTTTAATAAAGATATTTTAGACAAGAAAATTCAAGAATGGTAACAGAACATAACTTTGAAACATACTTGACAGTGAAAAGAAGAAATAGACAAAATCACAATCAAAATGGGGGATTATTACCATATCTTTTTCAGTAGCGTGCACACCAAACATACAAAAAACAAAGAATACAGTAGATGTACAACAACATAATCAGCACATTTAACTAAGTAACAGAGAGCAATGCACCCAACAATGCAAGAGTTCACATTATTGTAAATGCACTAGGAACAATTATCAAAATGACCACATAATAGGACAAAATCTTTCACTCTTTGAATTCATACAGAATATTTACTCTGGCCACAGTGGAATAAAATTAAGAACTAATAAGAAAATATTTATATATTTCTATTTGGGGAAATTCAGCAAGATCCTTCCAAAAGCCACATGAGTCTGGGAATAAATTTAAAACTTATAAAATACTGTGAAATAATGATAATAAACACAAAATAATGGTATGATAAATTCTTCTAATGAAACTCAAGTAGTGCCTACAGGAAATTTATACCCTAGATTTAGAGAAGAGGAAAGACTGAAAGTGAAAAAAAAAGTAAGCTTCCAATTAAGAAACTAGATGAGAAATTCAAGAATGTAGAATGTTTGGGGTTAATTTAAAAAGGACCAAAAATTAATGGAAAAGAAGGTAAGCATAAGGTAGAAAATATAGAAGAAAACCCTTTAAACGTGGCTCATTGAAAATTGATGACACTGAGCAACACTAATGCAGAGCAGAGAGAAAATGAAGTTGACAATACCAAGAATGAAAAGCGACATCAGTATAAATCATACAGATATTTTGGTCATAGTTTTTGTGCTGGTGTTTGTTTGTGTTTTGGCTGTGCTGTTGCTCATGGGATCATAGTTCCCAGGTCAGGGATTGAACCTGGATCCATGACAGTGAAAGCCCAGAGATTTAACCCCTGGATTACATAGCTTTATTAGTACAATTTATACATTTAATGTGGATAAGTGCACATAAAGTGTCAGTTTCTCCACAGCCTTGCCAACACTAAGTGTCTTTAAAAAAAAACAAAAAACAGTCATTCTGACATGTGTGAGATGATATCTCTTTGTGGTTTTAATTTACATGTCCCTGATGATTGACAATGTCAAGCATTTTTTTATATACCTATTGCCATTTGTATGTCTTATTTAGAGAAATGTCTATTCAAGCCCTTGGCCAATTTTTTAATTGAGTTATTAGTTTTAAGTTTGTTGGGTTTTTTTTCTCTTAAGTTAGAGGACTTCCTTATTATTTTTGGAAATTAATACCTTATATAATTTGCGCTAGCTTGCTTTTTCACTCTGTTGATCTTTCATTTGGTTTGCAGAAGCTTTTTAGTTTGCTGTATCCGCACTTGTCTATTTTTGCTTTGTTGCCTGTACTTTTGATGTCATATCCATGAACTCATGAGACAATGTGCTTTTATTTTGTGATGGAGCTAAGATATCACATATCTAAAATGTAATTCCTGGTGATGATGTTTCGCCATCACACATAGTAAAATAAATTCAGATAAATACATAAATTTTAAATTAGGTTTTGAATATTCTTTAGTGGAACTATTAAATTGTTTGCAGAAAATAAAACTTGATTCAATGTTATTTTGAGATGAAGAATGGCATTTGAAACATTGCACTAAAGGCAGAAGTCAAAAAAGTAAAACATTACAGATTTGATCACATAACCCACCCATACACATATACAACCTTAAAAATATATGTAAAATATGGGGAAAATCTTACAAAAATATTTAAGAGAAACAGTAAGTGATGTTTGTTTATAAAGAGTTCCTATGAATAAATAAGAAATTTTAAAACATTCTAGAGAAAAAATATTGTCATGAAAGATATCTTAAGACAGTAATATAGGAAAGAAGATAATATTTCTGTATATAGCGTTTGTGAAAGTCACTTAGTCATGTCCAACTCTTTGAGACCCCATGAAGTATACAGGGAATTCTCCAGGCGAGAATACTGGAGTGGGTAGCCATTCCCTTCTCCAGGGGGTCTTCCCAACCCAGGGATCAAACCCAGGTCTCCCACATTGCAGGCAGATTCTTTACCAGCTGAGTCACAAGGGAAGCCCAAGAATACCGTAGTGAGTAGCCTATCCTTCTCCAGCGGATTTTCCAGACTCAGGAATCAAACCAGGGTCTCCTGCATGGCAGGCGGATTCTTTACCAGTTGACCTACCAGGGAAGCCCTTATGTGGATAAAAAACCATGATGCTATGAAGAAAATAATAGTCTCTTTTATTTTTTTTTTTTTTTTTTTTTTTTTTTTATTCTTCCAATTTTATTTTATTTTTAAACTTTACATAATTGTATTAGTTTTGCCAAATATCAAAATGAATCCGCCACAGGTATACATGTGTTCCCCATCCCGAACCCTCCTCCCTCCTCCCTCCCCATACCATCCCTCTGGGCCGTCCCAGTGCACCAGCCCCAAGCATCCAGCATCATGCATCGAACCTGGACTGGCAACTCGTTTCCTACATGATATTTTACATGTTTCATTGCCATTCTCCCACATCTTCCCACCCTCTCCCTCTCCCACAGAGTCCATAAGACTGTTCTATACATCAGTGTCTCTTTTGCTGTCTCGTACACCGGGTTATTGTTACCATCTTTCTAAATTCCATATATATGCGTTAGTATACTGTATTTATGTTTTTCCTTCTGGCTTACTTCACTCTGTATAATAGGCTCCAGTTTCATCCACCTCATTAGAACTGATTCAAATGTATTCTTTTTAATGGCTGAGTAATACTCCATTGTGTATATGTACCACAGCTTTCTTATCCATTCATCTGCTGATGGACATCTAGGTTGCTTCCACGTCTTGGCTATTATAAACAGTGCTGCGATGAACATTGGGGTACACGTGTCTCTTTCCCTTCTGGTTTCCTCAGTGTGTATGCCCAGCAGTGGGGTTGCTGGATCATAAGGCAGTTCTATTTCCAGTTTTTTAAGGAATCTCCACACTGTTCTCCATAGTGGCTGTACTAGTTTGCATTCCCACCAACAGTGTAAGAGGGTTCCCTTTTCTCCACACCCTCTCCAGCATTTATTATTTGTAGACTTTTGGATCGCAGCCATTCTGACTGGTGTGAAATGGTACCTCATAGTGGTTTTGATTTGCATTTCTCTCTTTTAAAATTAAGTATTTATTAGGTTGTGCTGGGTCTTAGTTGCAGCATGCAAATTCTTACTTGTGGGATCATAAGAGAAAAAAATTGTAACTGCATGTGGTGATGGATATTACTGTATGTGTGGTGATTTACCAATATGTACAAATACATAAACACTATGTTTTACACTTAGAACTAATATAATGTTACAAGAATTACGTCTCAATTAAAAATTTTAACAAACAAGGTTGGAATATGTGGATTAAATTAGTTTCATTCTTACCTCATTTAAGCTTCTCTGATGGCTCAGACAGTAAAGAATCTGACTGGAGTGTAGGAGACCCGATTTTCATACCTAGGTCAGGATGATCCCCTGGAGAAGTGAAGGGTAACCCATTCCAGCATTCTTGCCTGGAGAATCCCATGGACAGAGGAGCCTGCTGACTACAGTCCACATGGTCGCAAAGAGCACAACTGAGCAACTAACATTTTCACTTTATATCATTTTGTGGACCCAAATTAAACTCATCACTTAGATTTTAAAGTATCAAATCTCACTGCATTCTACAGGGTTGGGAAAGACACACAGAAATAGTAAGTCACCTGCGCACGAGATATAGGCTTCCTCCTTTGGAGAGCATGAAGTGTAATTCCAAGGGTCAGAAGGACACTGCCAGAGAGAGGTGTCAGTTTTCTGACAGCGGATTCCATCCACCCACTGGGGTCTAGAACCTTCCCTGAGACCAACAGAAGAGTTGAGGGTTCCACTGTCCCCACAGCCAAGCTGTCTGCAGATCACGGACACAGTGATGTCTTCCATGGGGCTGCGGCAGACACTACCCCAGGTCCCGTTGTAGAAAACTTCCAGCCACCCAGCACACTGCTGGTCCTCATTCACCATCCTGAGGGCTAGGAACTCTAAGGTTGAAAGGGGAGGAGACAGAACAGAGTGAAAATTTTGCTGGATGTTCTAGGTTTTCCTTTCTTCTAGAAATGGTGAACATTCATCTCTGATCTTCTTCAAGAGATACCCACTAGATGACAAGACTGACGTTGCCTCCCTTTTAACTGCCTTTGTCCATTTGTGTCTGTCTTTCTATTTCTACCACAATGGTGTAGTGGATATGAACTGAGAGGAAGACCAAACTTCATGGACGCTAGTCAGAGAGGGGCAGCTGAATCCTGCTTCCTGACGATATATTTAAAGAATACGTCAAAGGATTGTGATGTGGATATTAGGGAGATAGGGATAATAATTAACCCAAAAATGTAAATGTCCACATCCCAATCTTTGCAACCTGAGAATATGTTACCATACCTGACAAGAGGGATTTACAGATGTGATTAAGGTAAGGACCATGGGATGGTGAGATGATGTATTAACAATTTGAGCCCAGTCTAATCACATCCTTAGACCCACTATTCTTAAACGTGGAATACTTTTCTTAGCTCCGGCTAGAAAGAGAGATGTGATTCTGGATAATGGTTGAAGGCCTGCAGCATTGCTGGTCTGTAATGGATGAAGGGTGCTGTGAAGGAAGAAATGTAGGTGGTTTCAAGAAGTTTGAAAAGGCAAGAAACAGATACTCCCCTAGAGCCACAAAAGTGATGTGGCCCTGCTGAAGCCTTGATCTCAGCCCAGTGAGATCCCTGCTGGACATCTAAGCTAGAGAAGAGTAAGGAAATAAATATATGCTGTTTTACACCACTAATTGGTATATTGTTAGGGAAGCAAACAGAAACTAGTCCGTGGGTTTAAATTTTTTGTATGTAACTGGAGAGAGAGCCCTGCTTTCAAGAAAAACTGTAAGAAACAGCTCTGCCAGGAAACACTGCTGACAAGAAAGGACCAGAACCTCAGCTGCTGCAGAAGGAAGTGAAAGCACCTCGTCTTCACATCTGCTACAAAGACAGGCTTCATGGGAGGAAGCCTCCTTCTCTGGTCCTTTCAGCATCTCTCCCTCAGCGCTCAGACCCCCGACCTCCAGGGCCCAACCCCTCTCCCAGCCTGTGGACAGTGTGCAGTGCAGACCTGAGCAGATGACCCCCGCGTCCTGCTTGTGTCTGCAGTCGTGCCGCCCCCAGCCCCGGGAAGGACACCTCCACACTTGGGACTCCTTTCCTGTGCAGTTCAGGTCGTCCAGCCAGATGGGCCCTGATCCTGCCCCAAAGTGAGCAGACCCCGTGGCATTGAGGGCTTGTCCGCAGCCCAGCTGCCTGCACACCACGTGGGCATCGTCCAGGTCCCAGCCGTCATCACAGATGGTGCCCCAGGAGCCCTGGTCAAGGATCTCCACTCTCCCGGCGCAGGGACTGGCTCCACCCACCACGCGGAGCTGTCTGCTGTCTGAGGAGAGAGAAACGGAACAATGCGGCGGTGACCCCAAGGGTTGAGAAGGGTCTTCTGTCCTGTGGGACCTTTACCTGAGCAGTAGGGGGCGCGCTCCACTGAGGCTGGAGAGCCTGCTGGTTCTGCCATAGAGTCGTTGCACTGGGGCAGCACCTGGGTCTTGTTTCCTGAAGAAACAACAATGATCAGAAGTCTGGAAGGGTTGAAGAACAGGAAACTGAATTAAGGAAAATAATGACCCACTGATGGAGCCTAAGATGAAGGCTGTGACCCAGCAGTAAATTATCATACTCTTAGTGTTCACCGTCTCCCTGGAGAGTTCTGCTTCAGACGGTACCACAATTTCTGTTTTAACCCAAGTGTTGCTGTAAGAATGAGTTAAGTAAATTGTATCCCTAAATTTATCCCTGTGCTGGGCTTTAGTTGCTCAGTCATGTCGGACTCTTTGTAACCCCTTGGACTATAGCCCACCAAATTTTTCAGGCAAGAATATTGGAGTGGGTTGCCAAGCCCTCCTCCAGGGGATCTTCCCAACCCAGGGATCAAACCCAGGTCTCCCGCACTGCAGGCGGATTTTTTACCATCTGAACCACCAGGGAAGCCCAAATCTATCCCTAAGTAAAAGCAAAACAAAATTCTTTCTGAAGGATTTCTACAAGTTCTTTAATGTGTATCTTTAAAACAAACACTTATATAAAATAGATCTCATGAAAAATGGAAAGGAAAAAGGAGACCTTAGAAAGAATTTCCCAGGGTTTTCAGCTGCTAGAGTTACCTGATGAGAATATACATAGCCACAGTTAAAGCGCTTATGGAATTAATTGACAAAATGTGTATCTTTGCAGAGAAATGATAACAAAAACCAAATACTTCTGAAAAACTTGTTAGCTGAAATTAAGAACTAAAGAATAAGTGTAGCCACACATTAGCTCAACATAAACTAGAAACATCAAAATGCAAAATCAGAGGATATTCTTCAATTAATTCAGGTCATGTAGCAAGAGTTCTGGTCATATTGTTGCATGGCAGTTTTTCCAAAAAAACTTGGTTCACTTCAGTTCAGTCCCTCAGTCATGTCCAACTCTTTGTGACCCAATTAACTGCAGCTGGCCAGGCTTCCCTGTTCATCACCAACTTCTGGAGCTTGCTCAAACTCATGTCCATCAAGTCGGTGATGCCATCCAACATCTCATCCTCTGTCATCCCCTTTTCCTCCTGCCCTCAATCTTTCCCAGCATCAGGGTCTTTTCCAATGAGTCAGCTCCTCTCATCAGGTGGCCAAAGTATTGAAGATTCAGCTTCAGTATCAGTCCTTCCAATGAATATTCAGGACTAATTTCCATTAGGATCCACTGGTTTAATCTCCTTGCAGTCCAGGGGACTCTCAAGAGTCTTCTCCAACACCACAGTTGAAAAGCATCAATTCTTCGGTGCTCAACTTTCGTTATGGTCCAACTCTCACATCCGTACATAACTACTGGAAAAATCACAGATGGACCTTTGTCAGCAAAGTAATGTCTCTGCTTTTTAATATGCTGTCTAGGTTGGTCATAGCTTTTCTTCCAAGGAGCAAGCATCATTTAATTTCATGGCTGCAGTCACCATCTGCATTGATTTTGGAGCCCAAGAAAATAGTCTGTCACTGTTTCCATTGTTTCCCCATCTATTTGCCATGAAATGATAGCACCGGATACCATGATCTTTGTTTTTTGAATGTTGAGTTTTAAGCCAGCGTTTTCACTCTCCTCTTTCACTTTCATCAAGAGGCTCTTCAGTTCCTGTTCGCTTTCTTCCATAAAGGTGGTATCATAAGCATATCTGAGACTATTGATAGTTCTCCTGACAATCTTGATTTCAGCTTGTGCTTCATCCAGTCCAGCATTTCACTTGATGTACTCTGCATATAAGTTAAATAATCAGGGTGACTATATACAGTCTTGACGTACTCCTTTCCCAATTTGGAAACAGTCTGTTGTTCCATGTCCAATTCTAACTGTTGCTTCTTGACCTGCACACAGATTTATCAGGAGGCAGATAGGTGGTCTAGTATTTCCATTTCTTTAAGAATTCTCCACACATTGTTGTGATCCACAAAGTCAAAGGCTTTGGCATAGTCAATAAAGCAGAAATAGAGGTTTTTCTGGAACTCTTTTGCTTTTTTTGTGATCCAACCAATGTTGGCAATTTGATCAATATGAAAAGGTAAAACTTAGTAGCTGAAGAAAAAAATATGTACTTAGTTTTGCTTATGACTTTGGGTCATTAATCAGAAAAAAACTCAGTTTGGCAGTCTTTCAGTGGGGTCTTTCAGTGCTGCAATTAGATGTCACCTGGGGCTGAGGTCATTTAAAGACTTGACTGAACTCTGGTTCTGTAAGGAAATTCCCAGAAATGTTCTAAGGATAAAGGAACATCATGTCTTCAACTGAATTCAGAAAGAATTTACATATTCAGGAAGAAATGGGGCAGAAAAGGAACAGAGAAGGAAGGACACACACAGATTAAAGCAAAATATTGATATTAACATTTAGAAACCCTCATAAAGGAATTTTTATATTGTTTTCCCAACATTTTTATGTCTCAACATACATCAAAATTGAAAGAATTAAAAGATGAAAACAAGTCAAAGATAATTCATTGCCAGGACACTTTCACAAAAATACTCATAACATCAAAAATAAAATACCTAGGAGAAATCTTAGTAGAAGATGGGCTGCTGCTGCTGCTAAGTCACTTCAGTCATGTCCAACTCTGTGTGACCCCATAGATGGCAGCCCACTAGGCTCCCCCGTCCCTGGGATTCTCCAGGCAAGAATACTGGAGTGGGTTGCCATTTCCTTTTCCAATGCATGAAGGTGAAAAGTGAAAGTGAAGTCGCTCAGTCCTATCCGACTCTGAGTGACTCCATGGACTGCAGCCTACCGGGCTCCTCCATCCATGGGATTTTCCAGGCAAGAGTACTGGAGTGGGGTGCCATCGCCTTCTCCAAGAAGATGGGCAAAACCTCTGACATTCAGGATCTAACCGAATGGAGGGATGTATTATGTCAATGATTTGGAAAACTCAACATTGTCAATGTCAATCATCCTCAAATTTCTATGTCTACTCTCAAATTTTTAAATCTAATCTCAATGACACCCTTAAGCTTTTATTTGGTTAAAATGACAAGCTGATTTCTAAATTCATACAAAATACAAGCAACCGAGAACGAACAGCACAGTTGGTAAGAAAAGCAACGATATTAGAGGAGTTAATATAAAGTAACTCTTGTAAATTAAAATTATTCAGACTAACTACAAAGTTTGAAATTCAGGGAGATAGTGAAGGACAGGGAAGCCTGGTGTGCTGTAGTCCATGGGGTCACAAAGAGTCAGACATGACTTAGCGATTGAACAACAACAACTCCGAAGTTATGATAATTAAGAAAATGCAGTATTGGTGCAAGGATAGACAAATGATAACATGGAACAGAATAGAGAGTCTCAGATAAGACAGACATAATTGCCCGTCTGCTTATGACAAAGGCAGCACTGCAGTGGGGAAGAGTATTTTCAGGAAAAGATTCTGAGTCAACTGGATGTCTATATGAAACCTGATCCTTATCTTACACAGATATCAATCCCAGAAGGAATGCACAATAATATGCAAAAGAAATACAATAAAATTTCCATAAGATACTCTTAGAGAATGTTTTTAAGATCTTCGAGTAGGCAAAAAAAATTTTTAAAGGATATAAGAAGCATTAAATGTACAGGAAAATGTTGGTAAGTTATATTTACATAAGCTTAAGAAATGAGTTCATCAAAGGACACCATTTGATTAAGAAAATAAAAATAAAAGACCAAGGGTTAAACATGGAAAATAAGTAACACATATTTGCACCCAAAGACATTGTCATGGTAAGTTATAATATCATATTTGTAATAGTCAAGAACTGGAAATAACTCAGATATATACTGTCAGTAGAATGGATCACTACATGGCCATTTGATCATTCAAAGCATACTCTACACTAATAAAAAAAATAAAGTGCTCAATATACAACATCATGTGTGAATCCCAAACATAATTTTGAGTCTATGAAATTAGATACAAAAGATGAAATATTCAGGATCATTTTATATGAAGTTCAAACACTGATAAAACTCTCTATGTTAGTAGAAGTTCAGTAAGCGCTTTTCCCTGTCGAGGAGAGGGGACAACAGTGACTGTGGTGCTGGGGACATTGTCTCTGTTGCTCTGGGTTGGGGTTCATACTGAGGTCTATACTTACTGCTCCTACATTGTTTTCTATGATTTTATGTAAGCAACAATGTTGCTTAAAAATATATTATTCCCCTTCACACTTCTTGCCCTGGCCTGAAAAATGAATGAACAATGAGAAGATCCATATTTCACCACAAAATCTCTGACTTTTAAGCCTGTTAACCTCACTCTCTACTCTTGGAGACATTTCACTCCAGGAGCATCCTGTGTACCAGTAGCCCTTTCCTCTCTCTTACCTGAGCAGATCACAGAGGCCATGTTGCCATGGGAACAGTCAGGACCACCCAGGGCAGTCACAGGACAACTCCATAGGAAGGACTCAGCCCCTGAGCAGTGAAATCGGGCTGTTAGGATCTGATCACCTCCTTCCACCAAGTGTGGTCCTCCGGGGGTGGAGATGGCAACTCCACAGCCAAGCTGATGACAGACAACATTAGCATTGGCCAGACTCCAGTGGGAGGCACAGAGTGCTCTCCATCGTCCAGAAATCTTCATCTCCACCTGCCCCTCACACTGAGAGGAGCTGTTTGTCATGAGCCGGACTTCTGAGTATGCTGGTAGAAGAAGACAGAGTTTCAGCAAAATCACATGACTTTCTCACCTGAGCAGGGTGTTCACAGAGGTGAAAGGCCTGACCTGCATCTCACCTGAACAGACAACCTGAACAGCTCCACTGTGGTGACAAGTGCCCCCTGGACAGGGCACTCTGGGGCAGACCGAGAGCGCAGGCTCCTCCCCCTCACACCTGAACTCTTCAGCCCAGACCTGGGCACTGGACTCTCTGAAGAGCTCATGTCCCAGGACAGACACAGCCTTGCCACACCCCAGCTCTGCACAGATGACCTGGGCAGTGGGGAGTGTGAAGTTCCCATAAGACACTGGGATCCAGGCTTCTCCAGAATACACTTCTACTCGCCCTAAGCAGGGTCCATCCCCTCCAGCCAGGTGCACAAATCCTAAGAGGAAACAACAACAAAACCAGTGAGTGTTCATGGTACTGACTTGGCAACTGGGAACCGCACATCACAGGCAGTGGAGTGAAAGTTTTTCATTTTAGGAGTGGAGCATGTAGAGAGTCTTTGACAGTTAGTGTCATAATTGAATTTTCTTTTTTTTTTTTTTCTTTATCTTGTAGTTTTTTTTTAATTTTATTTTATTTTTAAACTTTACATAATTGTATTAGTTCTGCCAAATATCAAAATGAATCCGATTTTCATGAGCAGGTTTCTAAAGAGAAATCCAGGAGGATTACAAGGTCAGTTTGGAATGGTTGAATCCCAAGAACATACAGTTTGAAACTGGTTAGACATGTGAATTCCTTGGTCTAGGAGCCTGGAAACTACAGAGCCCAATTTAGATCATTGGAATGGCTGAATACTGGAAACACATCTTTTAGCATTGGTTGGAGAAGTTAATTTCTCATTTAGCAGCCTAGGACCTATATACAGATCCAAGGACACTGTATAATATTCAGGCACTTAAACTTGAACATAGAGATATGCAGACCAGAAGCCACTGAGAGGAATGTGCACTATAAGATTAGAGACTTAGCATCCAGACAAGCTTAGAAGCTTTCATGGGACTTGTGGGGCTAATATTCTGACCAGTTTTCTCTCCCAGAAGCTAGTCCTCAAATGACTTAGGTTAAGGAAAGTCCTGAGGCTGGATCGATGAGGGCATGCCAACCTGTAGATGGGTGACAACTCCAGAGAAGAAATATGGACACTATCACTAATTCAAGTTTATGGCATCACATCTTGTCTTTCTGATACTTTCTGATGCCAAAAAATTCCATGAATTCCTTCAGTGACCTCAGTGGGAAGGAAAATGAGTTAAGAAAACTCAGAGAGTCATAGAGAGAGAGTCCCAGCCATCTCCCTTGAAATCCTAGGGTTTGTCAAAGAATCTGGGGGAGAGTGTGCTCTCAGTGGGAGTTTACCAGATAGCTGAGTTTCCAATCGTCTCCTAGTAAAGATTTTTCTTCTCAAACAGGACTCATAGAAAATGCTAAGGGCTGATAAAAATTGATTTTAGTACTATCATTGTACTAACTCTAACCACAGAAAAATATGCATTCTTCTCAAGCACACATGGAATAGTCTCCAGGCTAGGTTACAAATAAGCCTTAACACATTCAAAAATATTAAAATAATTCCAAGTATCTTACATGACCATAATGGAATGGAACTAAAATTCAATAATGATCAGACAACAGAATTCATGAATCTATAAAAATTAAACCACACACTCATATTTTAACATTGTTTTCCTATTTCTATAAAGAATGCTATTTAGATAGGAATTGCATTAAATCTATAGATCACTTTGAGAAGCATAGGCATTTTAACAATACTAATTCTTTCAGGCCAGAAACACAGAATGACTTTCCATTGATCATATTGTCTTTAATTTCTTTCATGAATGTTTTACAATTCTAAAAGAAGATGGCATGTTGCCAAAAAGAAGGAGGAAGAAGAAGGAGAAGGAGGAGGAAATGAGCAAACAAGCCATAATTTGAAGAGTTCCAAGTTGAAAAAGCCTCAATATGGATAAATATGCAAATATTTGTGGGGAAACACTTGTTGAATAGGTTGTTAGCATACTACATCACCCCCTGCTCCTCCCATCTACCACCTAAACTGTTATCCTTTCTCATTTCTCCCACTTCAGACAAGCAAACACCATTTTAAAAGATACAGATGGATGGAAAAGAAAATCAGAAAGGGTAGCTACTGCTGAAGAAGTAGGATGTAGCTGGGGTATATGGCATGCAAGGGGGGATCAAGGAAGTTTTGAAACTAAAGGAGGAAAACCAAAATAAAAGTTCATCATTTGGTCATCAAAGGAACACATTTTTTTTTTAATTTTATTTTTAAACTTTACATAATTGCATTAGTTTTGCCAGATATCAAAATTAATCCATCACAGGTATACACATTTTGAACTGAATGAAGATAAGCCAATGAAAAAACTTTATTTAATTCATCAAGTACAATTTCCTGATTTCTGGGTATGTTCTGATTATTTACTTCTGAAGTTCTTCCTGGTGAAGGACTGCTTAGTGATGCCCAACATCCAACCAAAAAATTATTAGAATTTCAAAAAGAGACCGCTTTAAATGATTGTTTTTAAAAAAATGTGTTATGTAACCCATAACACATGTTTTTAAAAACAATCATTTAAAGCGGGTTCAGAAATTACAGAAATGATTGAATTGGCTGAAGAGCTCCTTAAATCCCTAATATCAATATGCTTAATGAAGCACAAAAATAAACAGGGAGAAAAACTAGGAAAAATAAACAAATGAGACTTCTGAAACTGAAAAATATAGTATTGGAATGAACATTTGGATTAATTACACAAGAGACTACACATTGCAGAATAAAAGAACTGGGAAGTAAAACACAGCAGTAGAGACCATCTAAATTGAACCAAAGAGAGTAAAAAGGCAGAAAATATGAATGGAAACACAATGGCATGTAGGATAATATATAAAATATGTGTATTTGGAGATTCAGAATAAGGGATGTGTAGAAAAATATTAAGAAAAGATAAATGACATTTTCCCAAAGTTATTGAAAACTGTAAACCCACTTATCCAAAAAGCGAAACAAACCCCAAGCAAGATAGTGAAACCATTCTCAGAAAACTTGACGATGTAATTACAGATGTTCATTGGTAAACAAACAAACAAACAAAAATATGTTAAGAGCAGCCAGGGAAGTTTGACACATTATATACAGGGAACAAAAGGATAAATATTACTTACTGACTTTTTGTTGGAGGCAATGAAAGTCAGATGACAATGTAAAAACATATGTAAAGTATTGGGGTTTGGCATTTGTTAACCTAGAATGGAATCACCCAAGAAAATACTTTTCAAAACTGAATGAAAATTAAAATGATTTCAGGTAAATGAGAGATGATAGAATTGGAGGCCACCAGACACACACTACACAAAACTGCCTCAGAAAGTTCTTCAAGCTAAAAGGAGATGACAGCAGATGAAAACACGGATCCTGTCAAAGCTATAGAGACTGCGTTGGTTCTCTATTAGAAGATTTAAAGCAAAAATATTAGCAACAAACTATAAGATTCATAATAAATTTATGAGTAGAATGTATGACAATGACAGCACCAATGACAGGAACAGGAAAGTGGAAGAAAAGTATAGTGACTGACATTGCAAGTTGTGACATAATATCATTTCAAGGTAAAATGTAACTGAAGATTAATAATTCAACATTGGGCTTTCCCAGTGGTTCAGTGGTGAAGACTCCACCTGACAATGCAGGAGACGTGGGTTCAATCCGTGGTCTAGGAAAATCCCACATACCAGGGAGCCACTAAGCCTGTGCACCACAACTAGTGAGCCTGTACTCTAGACCCCAGGGGCCACGACTGCTGAAGCTTGTGCACCATAGAGCCTGTGCACTACAGCAAGAGAGGCCACTGCAATGAGAAACTCATGCCTGCAACTAGAGAGCAGCCTCTGATCTCCACAACTAGAGAAAAGCCCATGCAGCAGTGAAGACCCAGCCAGCAACAAATAAAAATTACTTTAAAAATTTTTTTAATTAAACATTATAATCACCTAAAAACCTGATACAATTAATAAATCAATACAGTATTTAAATTAAAATGATAAAATATACTCGAAGATTAAAATAAGAACAAAGATATAACATATAGCAGCTGCTGCTGCTACTGTTGCTAAGTCACTTCAGTCGTGTCCGACTCTGTGCAACTCCATAGATGGCAGCCCACCAGGCTCCCCGGTCCCTGGAATTCTCAAGGCAAGAACACTGGAGTGGGTTGCCATTGCTTTCTCCAATGTATAAAAGTGAAAAGTGAAAGTGAATTTGCTCAGTCGTGTCCAATTCTTAGCGACCCCATGGACTGCAGGCTACCAGGCTCCTCCATCCATGGGACTTTCCAGGCAAGAGTATTGGAGTGGGTTGCCATTGCCTTCTCTGACAAATAGCAGGCAAGTACACTTAAACCCAGTTATATCAATAATAACATTAACTGTAAATAATTTAAGTACTCCAAATAAAAAACAAGATGATCAGACCAGATAAAATAAGACAAAACACTATACTGTCTACAAACTTATATGTGTTTGAATATATACACAGAAACATATTAAAGAGGTAAAAACTACATACCATGCAAACACAAATCAGAGAAAACTCTATATAATATCTAAATTAATATCATACAAAGTCAGACTATAAGACAAAGAATTCATACAGAGAAAAAGAAACATTTTATGATAATAAAATACAAAAGAAATTATATAGTATTGAAACTGGTGGGTTAAAAATAAAGTGATGCTTAGAAGAAAATTTAGAACCTTGATGCTTCCTTGATGATTACATTAGAATAAAAATAGAAACACAAGGAAATGATCCAAGACTCCATCTCAAGAAGCTACAAAAGCAATCACAATCATAACTGAAAAAGAGGAATGAAAACTGAGCATAGAAATCAATTAAGAAAAAAGCAAATACACAATCAAGAAAATCAATACAGTCCATTAGTGATTCTCTTAAAAAGAACATTAACACTGATAATCTTCTAGCAAACCAATTAAGAAAAAAGAGGAACACATTAACAGCACCAGTAACAAAAGGAGGAATATCATTGTAGATCTTCCCAACATGTAAAGATATGAGATATGAACCAGTGCTACTACTTTGAAAATTTTTTGTAAAATGGGCCAAGTCCTTAAAAACACATTACTTGTGAAACACAATTCACCAAAATCTGATACAAAAAAAGAGAAAAATATGAGTAAACTTATTTGTTAAATAAACAGAATCCATATTATAAAAATTTTCCACTAAGAAAACTTCCAGCTACAAATGCTAGCACTTTCACGGAGCTCAGAAATGACTCCCACAACAGGATAAAGGAAGAGAGGGAGGGAAGGAATGAGGGCAGGAAAGAAGTGTAACACAGAGGCTGTGGTGAATGTAGGAATTGACCTGCATCTTTCCAACTCTCCCCTCCTGCAATCCTTGCATCTTTATCCCCTCACCATTTTGCACTTCAGTACTGTAGTCCCTGGTGGCTCAGAAGATAATCAAGATTCTGCCTGCAATGCTGGAGACCCAGGTTTGATCCCTGGGTGAGGAAGATCCCCTAGAGAAAGAAATGGCAACCCACTCCAGTATTCGTGCCTGGAGAATCCTATGGTCCATGGGATCACAAAGAGTAGGACAGGACTGCAGGAACTTGGAATGCTTGCATCACAGTCCTTCACAATTTGTGTGTTCCCTCCCAGATCTTCCACTTGAACTCCATGAAATCTCCTCATTATTTCAAACAAGCTTCTCTACATTCTCCTCTGGTCATTGTTACCACTCTAGATTTATCCTAAACACGGTACTTCACTTCCAGCAATCCACTACTGAGGCTGAAATTTCTCTTCCTTACTTGACTCCTAAGGTTGAGCAGAAGAAAACCCAAGAGTTTTGATTAAAATAATGAAAATACATGGTATTCTAATCTTATTTCTGCTATATCACCACCACTTTGACTTATCTTCACATCATTAAAATATGCCTGAAAATACAGAAAGAACAGACCAGGAGGAGGAAACTAGTGACAAAAAGAGAAAAAGAAGGAACCTGGAACCATTCATAAAAGTGTGAGAGTCGAAGTTAGAGCAATGGTAGTCAGGGTGTACAAACCACAATCAGGGCTTAAATATTAGTTCAGTTCAGTTCAGTCACTCAGTCATGTCCGACTCTTTGCGACCCCATGAATCGCAGGATGACAGGCCTCCCTGTCCATCACCAACTCCCGGAGCTCACTCAAACTCATGTCCATCGAGTCAGTGATGCCTTCTAGCCATCTCATCCTCTGTCGTCCCCTTCTCCTCCTGCCCCCAATCCTTCCCAGCATCAGAGTCTTTTCCAATGAGTCAACTCTTCACATGAGGTGGCCAAAGTACTGGAGTTTCAGCTTCAACATCAGTCCTTCCAATGAACACCCAGGACTGATCTCCTTTAGAATAGACTGGTTGGATCTCCTTGCAGTCCAAGGGACTCTCAAGAGTCTACTCCAACACCACAGTTAAAAAGCATCAATTCTTCGGTGCTCTGCTTTCTTCACAGTCCAACTCTCACGTCCGTACATGACCGCGGGAAAACCACAGCCTTGACTAGACAGACCTTTGTTAAATATCAGAGCACTTCCAATTCTATACTTCTAAGTATATCTTAACTGGAATTAATAACAAGACATCAGTATTCTTAGGATAACATTGGGAGTTCTAATTTCACATAAAGTTTAAACATCACACACTCAGATGCTGATTTATCAAAATATGGTAGAGACACCTGTAGTATTTCCACAAATTTATCTTCAGTTGGAACCATGATTATGACATTGTGACAATGAGGAGGATTACTTGAGATGCCAGAAAACAGGTTTGTTTAAAACAAAAGTTTCTAACTAAAATTCAAATTTACCTTGAAAATAATTATTTTTAATAAGAATGATAAAGATAATGGAAGAAAACATTTTGAAGAGATGAATAGATTTATGACATAAGTGCTGTAGTGGTTTCACAAATGCATACTTATCAAGCAGTTTTGTATGTCAGACATACCTCAATAAAGTACTTTTTAAAAAGGAAAAGAATTGTTTCCTTAAGGGCATCAACTAGAATCATCAAAGATCTGCTGAAGGTGAGATTAGAAAAGATCACTTTTCCAATGATCTTCCTGTACATAAACACCCAAGAGCTGATTGGCTGTGGCTGTTAAGGACCTACTGCAGATGTCTTCAGGGCTCCCCTGTCCCACCATCCCATTAGATGGGGTGGTACTATCCTAAGACCAGCCTTCTACCTTAGGGAATTCACTGTGATAACTGACAATATCTTCCTCCAGTCCAGTTGTTCTGATGTGATTAATAACCTGGACATCCAATCTGCAATTGTGATAACTAGAAGCATCTCTGCCAAATACTCTGAGCACCCATTCACACCCTGGTTTCACTTCTTTCCTGCATCCACCTTGGCATAGGTCAAACACACTTAGATAGCACTGAGTACTTCTTAGGAGTCACATCAGGTCCTCTTAGCTTCAATTCAGTTCAGTTCTGTTCCTCAGTCATGTCTGACTCTTTGCAACACCAAGGACTGCAGCATGCCAGGCCTCCCTGTCCATCACCAACTCACGGGGTTTACTCTATCTCACGTCCATTCAGTTGGTGATGCCATCCAATCACCTCATCCTCTGTAATCCCTTTCTCCTCCCACCTTCAATCTTTCCCAGAATCAGGGTCTTTTCCAGTGAGTCGGTTCTTCGCATGAGGTAGCCAAAGTACTGGAGGTTCAGCTTCAGGATCAGTCCTTCCAATGAACACCCAGGACTGATTTCCTTTAGGAGGGACTGGTTGGATCTCCTTGCAGTCCAAGGGACTCTCAAGAGTCTTCTCCAACACCACAGTTCAAAAGCATCAATTCTTCCGTGCTCAGCTTTCTTTAGAGTCCAACTCTCACATCCATACAGGACTACTGGAAAAACCATAGCTTTGACTAGACTGGTCTTTTTTGGCAAAGAAATGTCTCTGCTTTTTAATATGCTGTCTAGGTTGGTCATAGCTTTTCTTCCAAGGAGCAAGTATCTTTTAATTTCATGGCTGCAGTCACCATATGCAGTAATTTTGGAGCCAAAAAAAAAAAAAAAAGTCTGTCACTATTTCCACTGTTTCCCCATCTATTTGCCAGGAAGTGATGGGACCAGATGCTATGATCTTAGTTTCTGAATGTTGAGTTTTAAGCCAACTTTTTCACTCTCCTCTTTCACTTTCATCAAGAGGCTCTTTAGTTCTTTGCTTTTGGCCATAAGTGTGATGTAATCTGCATCTAAGTTTATTGATATTTCTCCTGACAATCTTGATTCCAACTTGTGCTTCATCCAGCCCAACATTTCTCATGGTGTACTCTGCATATAAGTTAAATAAGCAGGGTGACAATATACAGCCTTGACGTACTCCTTCCCCGATTTGGAACCAGTCTTTTGTTCCATGTCCAGTTCTAACTGTTGCTTCTTGACCTACATACAGATTTCTCAGGATGCAGGTCAGATGGTCTGGTATTCCCATCTCTTGAAGAATTTTCCAGTTTGTTGTGATCCACACAGTTAAAGGCTATGGCATGGTCAATAAAGTAGAAGTAGATGTTTTTCTGGAACTCTCTTGCATTTTCAGTGATCAAACAGATGTTGGCAATTTGACCTCTGATTCCTCTGTCTTTTCTAAATCCAGCTTGAACATCTGGAAGTTCACAGTTCATGGACCACAGCCTTGTCTAACTCAATGAAACTATTAGCCATGCCATGTAGGGCCACCCAAGACAGACGGGTCTTAATGGACAGTTCTGACAAGACATGGTCCTCTGGAGAAGGAAAGGCAAACCACTTCAGTATTCTTGCCTTGAGAACCCCATGAACTCTTAGCTTCACTGCCTCTTATATGTGGTGCGCTTCAGCTACTGTGTTGTAAACTTCAAGACTTCATTTTCCTGCTCCCTCAACATCCCTACAAATGTGGTGTGAGCTCCCCACTTGATTCATCAGGTACACCAGTGTGATGAGATTTTCCCTGCCACAAGTCCCACTTCTGGCCTCCTCTGACTGTGACCTAGGGACATTTAAATGCACCACTGAATTTCTCTCACACCTTTTCCTTCTGTAACTGCACCATGACTTCGGGTATGGTCACTTATCCATGGGTCTTCACATGCCCTTGTGGGGTCACCATTGCTTGGTTGAGCCTGTTCTATTGGCATATCACCCACATATCAACCTGATGGAGTGTGGTGACTCTGACTTTTAGGACCAACTTGTTGCCTACAACTCTCCTGTGACACCCCGCCCCCATCAATGTAGCCACACCCTACTGACCATTATGTCAAAGAATACAGAACAATTACCATGCTGAGACTGAGTCACAGAGGTCGAATCCAGAAGCTAATCTGTATGAAACTTTTGACCTCACCTCTGCCTCCTGTGACACATCACAAAGACCCTTCACCCAAGTATGTTCTAAAGGCTGTATCCATAATCTCAAATCATCCCGGTAATAAGACAAAGGCTTTTCCTGCTAGAGATCCCCACACAAACCAGACAGGACTTACCTGAGCAGACTACTCCAGCATCGCAATCATGTGAAAGGCTATCATTACGATAGTCTTTAATATCAGAATGCTTACAGTCACTGACAGTTGACTCCACCCCTTCACATGAAACATACAAAAGCCAAATGGGGCCAAGTCCTGGCCCAAAATAAGCCCCTCCAGGAAAACCAATGGCAGCTCCACACCCCAGCTGTCTGCACACGACAGATGCATCCTTCAAGGTCCATTCCATATCATCCACTGTGCCCCATTCTCCTTGGTGCTTCACTTCCACTCTCCCCTCACAGTGGTGGGTTCCATCCTTCAGCCTCAGCTCCAGAGCTGCAAAAGACACACACAGCATGAAAGATTTTAGGAGACTTAGAGTGGCATAATATTTAAAACATTAGCTCTTTGAGGAGCAAAACAGTGCATGGGATATAGTATTTCCTGACCTCTGTGGTATGAACATTCCCAGTGTGGCCAGCTCTAAGCCCCCAATGTGCCATCACTGAACACAGAGCAGGAAGGGAGGCACCAAGTATTTCTCAGGAGCCTTTAGAACCAGCTCCAGGGACAACACCGAGGACAGGCCTTCAGAGACTCTGGATGCTGCCCTCCCTGTAGATGTTCCCAAGGCTACTAGGGTCCAGCTTCTCCATCTCAGTCGCAGCTCATGGCCCAGGATTCAGGGAGGAATCCTCCCTCTCCTTTCCTGTCCATAGGAAGCATGTCATCCAGCTCAGGAACAGATGGCTGGGGTAACAGGCTCTAAAATGTCCTGGTTATTCCTCCCATCTGGTGTTCATGTCTTTGTGTAATTCCACACTCCAATGTACCTAGTAACACGCGTCTAACAAATGGAATTTGATGAAAGTGATCAGATGTCACTTTAGTGGTTAAGTCATAAGATGACTCTGGTTTCTGCATATAAAAAGGAGTTCATTAGTAAGAACATCATAGATGGAGACATTACCAGTGTTCAGTTCAGTTCAGTTCAGTCGCTCAGTCGTGTCTGATTCTTTGAGACCCCATGGACTACAGTACGCCAGGCCTCCCTGTCCATCACCAACTCACGGAGTTTACTCAGACTCATATCCATTCAGTCAGTGATGCCATGCAAGCATCTCATCCTCTGTCTTCCCCTTTTCCTCCCACCTTCAATCTTTCCCAGCATCAGAAGACTCTATTTAAAAAAAAAAAAAAAACAAGAAGAACTAACCAGATATTTTGTGATTCTCTGATAGCTCAGTTGGTACAGAATCCACCTGCAATGCAGGAGACCCTGGTTCAAATCCTGCATCAGGAATATCTGCTGGAGAAGGAATAGGCTACCACTCCAGTCTTCTCTTGTGGCTCAGCTGGTAAAGAATCAGTCTGCAATGCTGGAGACCTGGGTTTGATCCTTGGGTTGGGAAGAGCCCCTGGAGAAGGGAAAGACTACCCACTTCACTAAGGCCTGGAGAATTCCATGGACTGTATACAAAGAGTCAAACATGACTGAGTGACTTTCACTTCTTCAATTCTTCAACCAGATATTTTGAAGCTGAATAATAAATGAATGGTCTTCCCAGGTGGTGCTAGTGGTAAAGAACCTGTCTGCAAGTGCAGGTAATGTAAGACTCGGGTTTGATCCCTGGGTCCGGAAGATCCCCTGGAGGAGTGCATGGCAACCCACTTCAGTATTCTTGCCTGGAGAATCCTATGGACAGAGGAGCCTGGTGGGCTACAGTCCATAGGGTCACAAAGAGTCAGACATGACTGAGGCAACTTAACATACACAATACAATGAGTAAACTGAAGAATTCAACACAGAGATTCAACAACAGACTTGACCAAGGGAAAGAAAAAGAAAAAAGAATCAATGTGTTAGAAGAAAGATTAGTTGAAAGCATCCAAATAGAGGAGCCAAAAGAAAATGAAAGGAATATAGAAAGCCAGTGGACACCATAAAGAGAAACTGTATGGACAGGAATCATAACAGAAGAAGTGAAGGAGAAAACAATTAAGGGCTGAGGACTTCCCTGGTGGTATAGTGGTTAAGAATCCACCTGCCAATGTAGGGGACATGGGTTCAATCCCTGGTCCAGGAAGATTCCACATGCCGCAGAGCAACTAAGCCAGTGTGCCACAGCTGCTGAAATGTGTGCACCTAGAGCCTGTGGTCTCCAGCAAGAGAAGCCACTGCAGTGAGAAGCCTGTGCACTGCAGTGAAGAGTAGCCCCTGCTTACCACAGCTAGAGAAAGCCCGCATGCAGCAAGGAGACCTAGCACAGCCGAAAATAAATAATTATAAAAAAGAAAGAAAGACAGGCTGCGAATTTCCAAACCTGGGGAAAGATCTGGGCACCTAAGTTCAAAAAGCTAATAAGTCACCTCAAAATTTCAATCCAAACAACCTTCTCCAAGACTCACAGAATAAACTGTTCAAATGCAAAGAGAAAGAGAGAATTCTAAAAGTCTAAAGAGAAGAAAAAAATCTGTCACCCAAGAGAACTCCCATAAGGAGATCAGTGGATTTGTCCAAAGAAACCTTGCAGACCACGACAGAAGGAGTGGTAACATACTCCACCCTCACTCAGGGGAAAACAGCTCCCAGGGAGGGAGGGACAGGAGAGGGCACAAGAGAAAGTGCTCCCTACAGAGTCACAGCAGATCCTGGCGGGGGGAAGACCATCCCAGGCCCCCAGCACATCAGGAAATGAGTCACAGGGACCGGGGCAGGAACTTGGGAACTTATACACGTGGGGCTGCACATCAACTGCTCTTTACAAACAGAGGGACAAATCGTTCATTGGAAGGACTGATGTGGAAGCTGAAACTCCAATACTTTGGCCACCTGATGTGAAGAGCTGACACATCTGTAAAGACCCTGAAGCTGGGAAAGAGAGAAGGTGGGAGGAGAAGGGGATGACAGAGGATGAGATGGTTGGATGGCATCACCGACTCAATGGACATGAGTTTGGGTAGACTCCGGGAGTTGGTGATGGACAGGAAGGCCTGGCATGCTGCGGTCCATGGGATCGCAGAGTCAGACACCAGTGAGCGACTGAACTGAACTGAACTGAACAGACAAGAGGTCCCCGCTCCTGGATGCAGGCTTCTCTGCTCCCTAATGGACACCTGGTGGGAACAGGTGAGGCCAGCAGGCAGAGCCTCTCACAGAGCCAAGTGCTACGCAGACATGGCAACAAGCAGAGGGGAGCCCGAGAGATGGGGGACAGGGCCAGAGAGAGGCATGCAAGTGCAGGATTATCTCTGATCCAGTTACATGCAGCGGCCATGACACCCAGCCCTGTGGACACCCCGTGTGCTTCACAGAGCAATGGACTGGACTCACTACCTGCTCTGCAGCTCTGTTCCTCTCACACAGACAGGCTCCACCTCCCCTCATACACACACACACACACACACACACACACATACACACAGGCTCACACACTCCCCCCACATACACAGCCTCACACAGCCTCACACACAACTCACACACTCCTCACTCACCCTCACTCACCCACACTCACCCACACATACTCCTCACACACCTTAATACTTGCATACTCCTCACACACTCCACAAACACATACACTCTTCACACCCACATACACCCTCACACATACATACCTTCACACACTCACACACACACATTCTTCATACCCTCACACACACACACCCTCACGCACTCCTCACTTGCACACATACACACACAATCACAGAGCCTACAGGAGCGAAGACATGGGAAACACAGGGACCCAGGGGCAGTGCTCACACACCAGGCACGTGGAGCGTGTGGGAACAGCCCAGAGTCCCAGGTGAGCTCAGTCACTGGAACTTCCACACAGTGAGAGCCACTGGGACTCCTAGAAGCTCCCTGAAAACAAGGGAGACCGTGGAGGGGACTTAGGCTGACTCAGCTCAGTCCAGACAAAACTTCACGGCTCTGTAAAATCTGCCTCTATGACCAATGGATGCCCCCCGCCCCGCCTCCATAGGAAAGGAACCAGTATTCACATCAACATGGTTCTTTTTGGTCAGAAACACTGAGGCCAGGTTCCACAAGTCCAAACACCTTTCCCTTCATCAAGGCGTCCACTCCCCTGCTGTGAACCAGGAGAGAGGGGCAGCTCTTACCTTGACCACCCACCACGATGCCGAGGAGGAGGACACAGAGTCCCCGCAGGGAGAGGTGTCTGCCCAAAGCCATCCTGACCCCACGTCCTCAAGGTCACAGTCCCAGCTGCAGGATCAGCCTGTGAGGAGGTGTCAGGGTGCCGACTGGGGTCTATATAGACCACCCCTTACACCCTCCCTCCTGAGAGCCAATAGCAACACCTCTCACCATTTCAGGCACTATCAGAGGCTGCATCTGCCACTTTCTGAAGCTCAGACACCAATGAGCTTCTGAATCTTCAACATCTCCTTATATGAGCAACACGGTCCTTTGAGCTCCTGCTTCCGTAGTCCTGACAGCTGGGTCCCACCACTGGGACTAGGGTAGAAACGGTTCATCAAAAATCATGAGTGCCTTTCTCTCCCCTGATCACCCTGGTCAATATCTGCAGACTGTGAGATCTCACAGGGTCTGGGTGTGGGATCTGTTGACCCGTGGAGAATAACTTTTGTAGAATCAACTATTGATCTTCCCCGGCACTGAGCTCAGGGTGGAAGCAGAGAACTACAGGAAGTCTTGAAATACAAGAGTATTTATCAGGTCAGCAGAAAATGAGGACCAGGAGTACAGGAATTCACAGGTTAAGGCATGAAGTGAGACCCATCAAGTTGGGCGGATGAGATTGCAGGGTTTTCCCCCTTCTCAGAATAATCTGGAGACTGGGTCCTGGAGCACGTGCCTAGATGCTCAGTCGTGTCTAACTCTTTGCAACCCATGGACTGTAGCTCACCAGCCTCCTCTGTTCAGTGGATTTCCCAGGCAAGAATACTGGAGGGGGTTGCCATTTCCTTCTAAAGGGATCTTTCTGACTCAAGGATCAAATCTGCTTCTCCTGCATTGGCAGGCGTGTTCCCTATAGGGACATTCAGACGTGTTAAATCCCTTTCCCTTTATTGCATTTCATTTTATGTGAAGTATCTCTTTCAGCTAGTCACTAAACGAGGCTGACAGAGAGAAAGAGATTGCTATTAAAGGAAACAAAGAGAAAGTAGAAGTCGTCATTCAACTCTAGCCCACCAAATTAGGAGCAGGGATCTCTAGAAGAAAACATGGGGCTTCACTCTTGGCTCAGCAGTAAAGAATCCTCCCACAAAGCAAGAGATGTGGATTCGATTCTTGGGTCAGGAAGATCCCCTGGAGAAGGAAATGGCAACCCACTCCAGTATTCTTGCCTGGAGAATTCCGTGGACAGAATGGCTTGGGCAGCTACAGTCCATCGTGTCAAAATGAGTTGGACATGACTAAGTGACTAAACAATGAAAACAAGAAGAAAATTATACTTTAGAAAGACTAAAGTTTTCTAAACTTCCCATGTACTCCCTTTATATGCTGAGAGTATGGTTTGATAAGATTCAGAATACATTTGTATTATAAAACCATAACTAAAGAAGATGCAAAATATAATTTAAGGGAAGAGCTCCAGAGAGATGGGGAAATAGAAAGTCTGCTACATGATAGCTGCAGGCAGGGGGCAAAGAAGGGGTGAGTGAAGCAGAGAAGAGAAAGGGGTTCATGCTGCCTGAAACCACCAATGAACCCATCTCCTCTGTTCTGCATTTAAGAGGAAAGGTGACGGCAAGAATGGAATCCCAGGTGGGTTGAGGGGACAGATCCAAGCAGAAGGGATGATGTCCAGTGTAGCCATTGCTGCCTGGTTCTGTTTCCACTCATTAGAGAAGCTCCCAGATGCACCCCCAGAAGGTATCCCAGGGATGAATAGAGAGACTGAGAAGGGCCGTAAGTAATGCAAGATAGAGCTCCCCCATCGAAATTCAAGGTCACTAAAGTGCTGCCCCCTTTCCTCATGCCCCCTCAGGCTCAAGATTCCCATGATGAAGCCCTGTGATCCACACAAGCCCACCCTGAGGCCCCCTCACCCTGATTCCGTCTTTTCAGCACAGACGTGGAAGGAAACATCTGTGACACACAGGCCCCAGGGTCCACACTGAAGCTCAGAGACAGCTTCAAGAGCCACCCACGGCCCACCTTAAGGTCTCAGTAGGGCCAACACTGAGGGCAGCTAGAGGTTAGTCCACAGCCCTGCCACATCCCCCACCAGAGAACCCCTCATCCCAGTCAGCAGACACAGCTTCTCTGTCCCGCCATGCCTGTCCTTCATACTTGAGACGGGAGAAAAGACAGTTGAACACATGCTTCTCTTCCTCTAAATATGCTAATATTTATCCATTATTTATGCAAGAATCACTTCCTTGTCATCTGGTCCTCTCATTCTCAAGCCCCGTGACTGTACCTGACCCCGTCTCCTTCTATATCTGGACTTTAACACATTAATGATAAAAACTTATTATAAATATCAAAACCAAAATTTACACTCAGTTGCTGAAGTAAGACCAGGATCTGCTCAGTCACTTAGAATTGATGCTCTACTCCCTCTGGGCCCAGAGTCATCATTCCTCACCCAGTTGTGGAGTCCACACCATCACCAGAAACCACGAGCCAGACAGGGAGAACATAGGACGTGCTTCCTGAGGTCCAGTCATCCCTCCCACAGGGTGACACAGGGATGCGTTTAGTGAACCAGGTGCACATGGTCTCAACTTGGGATGGAGATCTCACAGGTAAGATGCTGTTAGCAGCTCCAGACCCTTTATAGAAAGGGATGGGCTATAAGGAGCGGCAAACTCAGGGCTGGCAGCCTGTCCCCACAGCACCCTCTACCCCAGAGCTGGGGGTGCAGGGTCAACATGGACCAACTCACCCTTGGAAGAAGCTACATCCTTCTGACACATAAAGAAATCTCAGTATCCAATCTCATCAAAGATTTGAAGGAGGAAAGTTTTAGGGAGGACACTAACCCAGCTGTGTCCACAATGAACATGAGAGAGTGCAGTACAGGGTCAGGAAAACAGGCTTGGGAGCCAGACTGTCTGGTCTTGACTCACAGTTTAGCCACACGCCAAGTGCAGGCCTTGAACAGGGGGTTCTTACACTCTCTGATTAGTAAAAGGAGGGTGATGATCCCACCAAGATGACTGATTTTGGTGAGGATTAAGTGAGTTGGCATTAGCATGTGATATTACACCACCAGTTAACAGTAGTACATGTGCTGATGCTGATGTGCCCAGTCGTGGCCAGCACCTTGGGAACCCATGCCAGGTTCCTCTGTCCATGGAACTTTCCAGGCAATAGCAGTAGTACATAGTAGTAGTATTATGTACTACTGTTAACTTGCTTTCCTGATGGCTCAGATGATAAAGAATCTGCCTGCAATGCAGGAGATCTGAGTTCGATACCTGGGTCAGGAAGATTCTCTGGAGAAGGAAATGACAACCCAATTCGGTATTCTTTCCTGGGAAATCCCATGGACAGAGGAGCCTGGAGGGGCTACAGTCCATGGAGGCACAATGAGTTGGTCACAGCTGAGTGACTAACACACACACATATATACACACGTAGCAGTAGTAGAGAAGCAGTGTTAGGGCATCTCCCACCATCTCATCCCAGGAATCCCAGGACTCTAGAGCAGGAATTCAATTCTGTGACCTGGAGCCTTGACTGAGGCTGTCAGAACTCTCCCAGGAACCACATGCTGTGATGGTCATTGGTACCAATCAGAGTTGTGAGTCTTCCACACATCACTCCTTCTCTCTGTGCCCCATGTAACTGCTCAAGAACCTTGACCTGACCATTGGTGAGCTTTTGTGAATTAAGTTGTTTACTTAATCATTTTACTTTATAAACTCAAATATACTTGGTAAAACATTTTGTGTCTAATTCACCTCCATATCCCCAGTGCTTGGCTAACTAAAAATTGTAATGATGTCTCTTGTATACCTGAATGAATGAATGTCAACCTGGTATTTTACACAAATCATTTCAATCAAAAAGAAATCCTTTGAGAAATAATTTAACTTGTTATGAGGATGTAACAGCACAATGCAAGCTGTATCATTTGTTTTAATGATATTTCAATACTGTTAAATGGTATGAGCTATATATGGTTCACTTCAACATCTTTATGCAATGAATGCAGTAAATTTCAATAACTAGAAACAACCTAGCCCCAGTACAAGAGCAGTACTGAGACAGCCAGTTCTAAACACGTAAAAATGCTGCAAATTTCTTCGTATATCTGAAGATAAAGAAGACAAACCACAGAACACTGACAGGTGAAGACCATGAAGCCTCCTGTTCTGGTCTTAATCAGATATGGCCGAGTGGTCAGGATGTTTATGTATTTATCATTTGGCATATTTTCAATTCAAACCACACACAACTGTAACAGGAAGAAATTTGGTTATAAAAAGATTTAAACATCTTCCATGTTGAATTAGAAGTACAGAAGAAAAGAGCAGAAAGAATCTTGTTCTTTTACTTAGGCTAACTATTTGTCCTTATGGATTCTAAAGCAATACAATATGTAGCATTATTATTCCCAAATCACCATGAGAAAATGGTAGTCAGAGGTTCACTAATCTCTTTGCTAGGCAAATTAATAATTAAACCTGCTTGCTTGAGGAAAATTTCCTCAGGACCAATAAGACAGACTAAAATACAAAATATTTTTAAATTAAAAAAGAGGTATACAACTCTAAAGGAAAATAATTAACTGAGTTGTTACACCAAAGCGTTGGAGACCCCCTTCACCATCTGCGTTCCTTGCATGGATAGGACCAAGGTTAGTAAAGACTCCTTTACCAAAGACCAGTTCATCACAAGAGCATGAAGGAGAGAGCAAGGTCATGAGCTGGCTGAGGTCCAGCCCATCACCTCTGTTCAGCCCTTTACAGTCTGTACCCATCAAACAAAGAGTGTGGCACTGAATTGGCCTCATTCATTCCTCCATAGTGCAACACCAGATACCCAGAGACAAGAGCAGATCAAAGCTAAGAAATCAAAGACAAGCAGATTCTAAGTGGAGAGCATGCAGACCAAGGGTCTTCCCTGCTGCTGTGGGAAAGAAGCCCTCCCACCCCAGGCACCACCTGTGGGAGGAGAGACAAGAAGATGCCTCCTGAAAGAGAGGAAAACCAGTCTCAGCAGGGAGCTTGAACTAGAAATGACAAGACAGTTATTACCATGAACCCGAGCTAAGTTGAGGGATAAATTTTAAATGGGAGAGTCTGTGTTAACTTTATGGAACTTTCAGTCCACATAAATATCCCTTGCTAGTGCACAAGATGAAATCGGTGATAAAAATAGAGAATACTACATTTATGCATATTTCAATTCTAGAGGACACACTTTTAAGCCCATTACAGAAAGAAAATTCATAAATCTTCTCTTGTTTTTAAAAGCACAAAGTTGTCACGTCTGTGAACTCTTTCTAATTCCTTCAGCTCAAAATTACTGCTGTGTTTATTTAATCTGTAAAACCTTGCTCACTGTCTCTAAAGTGGGGGCTTCTTGAGAGGAAGTATTGTGTCTTACTCTTCAATATCTCTTTAAAGTCAAGTAAAGACACATAGAGAGAGCTTAACAAATAGCAGATAAAGAAATGAATGCATAAACAAATGCTGAAAATCACCCTGCACTTAGTGATACTGGTTGGGGAGGGTGGTGGGGGCAGGGGAGACACGAATCTGACTACTCCCACTCAGCACAGACAGAAGCGGAGTAAGGAGCCAGAGACACACCAGATGAGGGAACCAGATACAGAAAGTCTTCTTCAAATCCCATTCTGGGGACAGTCTAATGACATTTAATTTCCACACAAAATTGTACCTCAGAAACTTCACCAAGGCAAGAAAAAAAAACTGACAGCATTGCTACCAAGGACGTGGCATCAATAGTAATAT
The DNA here is from genome assembly GCF_032452875.1 of Bos javanicus. NCBI lineage: Eukaryota > Metazoa > Chordata > Mammalia > Artiodactyla > Bovidae > Bos > Bos javanicus. Next base: position 102,366,492 of record NC_083872.1, on the reverse strand, counting down.
TCATCAAATAGCTGTTTTTCTGTCTCCCAGTGACTCATTCTGGCCAATGAAACGTGGGTGTTGTCACCTGTGTCACTTCTGAGTAGAGGCATGAAAACCCCATGCGACTCTCTGGTTTCTCTCTTTCCTGCCCCAGAAGCTGTGTGTTCCACTTGGTACACGTGTAAGCTAGTGGAGCCTCACTGACCACAGCACGTTTGCAGGTTGGTAATGAATGTGTGTATGCATGTGTGTGTTCCTTCTGAGATTTGGGAGTCAGTTGTTCCAGCATCAGAACAGAGCCTATTCTGAAGATATGAAAGGAAGACAAAATCTGCCACATGAAGCAGGTACTTTTCTGGATCTCCTCTTCCTTCTGTGTCTTCATCCCAAGCTGCTCCCTCAGGTCTCAACTTGATGCCTCTCTGGGGCTTGGTTGATTCCTAGTCACTATCACTGATTGACCAACAACTGGATCCAAGCTTCTGCTTAAGAGCATCCACACCTGGTGCAGCTCCTCCTCCCTTTGCATCAGTCTGTGCTGACACTTGTGCTTCTATTTCCCCATTTTTGTCTCTGAGCATCAGGACCTTCATCCTTAAACAGCTCTCCTTTGCTCTGAGTTAGTCAGTTCATCTTTGATCTTATTTTTACATTCCACCAATCCTGTACTAATGAAAAAGCAGCATGTACTTTCCAAACCTCTTCTGTTTCTTCTTGATTTCTGGAACAAATCTGATTCCTGGATTTAGTTCTCCATGTAGTTAATTAAATTCCTCACCTTTGGATAAGAAATAATTTTGCCGAATTTTTTTTTTCCCTCAACTGAAGCAAATGGCACATTCAAAACCTATCTCCTTGTGACCATGTAATCAAAAGGTATGTGTGAGGGGTCCGGCTACTAACCGCTCAAAAGCCAGTATACAGGGCAAGTTGGTGGAAAGGAAAGTTTGGTTTGTTTCAGATGGCAGCAACTGGCGGGGACGGTGGTGGACATCTATACAAGGGCCGATTCCACCCACCCCATGACAAGAAGAGGGTGAGAACTTCTATAGACAGAGCTGGAGTTGGGGGAGATTATATGCAGAAACAGCACAGTCATCTCTAACAGTCATCTTCAAATTGGTTATCAGTGGTCTGATTAGCATCATCTTGGCTGTTTTCAGTTCATTTCAGTCGCTCAGTCGAGTCTGACTCTTTGTGACCCCATGGGCTGCAGCACGCCAGGCTTCCCTGTCCATCACCAACTCCCAGAGCTTGCTCATACTCATGTCCATCAAGCTGGTGATGCCATCCAAAGCATCCACTGGTTGTTTTAGGTACAGTTGATCTTTTTTGCTTGGGTGTACTTGTTCCCATGTCCTTGTGGTCAGTTCTCAGAATTGTGGATGCTCAAGTCCTGGGTACAGTGTGGTCACCATGTAGTTCACTGCTCCGCCTGGTGTTTTGTATCTATAAGACAGCTCACAGGACATGGCTCAGAATATCATCTATAACCCTTGAGAAAGAACTAAAGGTTCTTGACTGTGCTTAATGACTACATTATTATTTAGTCTCCTCTGACTGTTTTCCTTTGTTTCCACATTTCTCGCTTCTCCAATTAAACATATTCTTTGACTAAAGTTTTCCACAGGCAAAAGGCAGGCAGAAGACACGGTGAGGGGACAAGAATCATAGAGTCCTCTCTGCTTCAACCACAACCCTAGGGACCCCCTCGGGACTTGGAAGGGGCTGGTGCAAGAAGAGGCTCTGAAAATCATGTTTCATTAACTTCATGATTAACCCACCTCTGCTCAGAGATGATGTAATTACCAACTGCAGAGCTATTGAGTTCTTGTGGGTGGTGATTCTTAAACCACTTAAACCTAAGGTTAGTGCCTCTGGGGTGGCACTCAGAGTTCAAAGCCTGAGTGATTGCTCAAAGTCTATGAACTGAGGCTCTATTGCACATGGAGCTTTGGTGCAGCTGAGTCCTGTCCGAGACCAGCCTAAGAATACTGGAAATACAGCAAAATGTGTTCCTCCTTTAACATCAAAGACTCTGTGAACAGATTCTCTTCCTTATCATCAAATTCTTCCCAATCTGGGCATGCTAACCAAGGCTCCTGCAGTCTGCAGGCATCTTCTGAGGCCTGCCAGGGCCCAGGATTGGAGTGAGGCCTATACCTGTGTATAAGCTCTGTATTTCCCCTCTCTATAACTTAATAGATGCTCAGCTAATATTTATTGAATGGCTGAGTGGCATTGTACTAAATGTTGAAGAGAAATTGTCTTAAATATAAAGAAATGTTTCTGAAAACATCATTTAGCTAATATTTTTGTTTTAAAGGCAAATGTTTCTGGCGATTAGCAAGGCAAAATTTGATTTTCAAAAGCAAGCAGCTTATTACCAACAAATACGTCACAACTAACACCGCAAATCTCTATCTCTAAGGATACACGAGATAAACCACAACATACTAACATGTGGATTCTTACTAAGTCTTAATCAAACGCGATTGAGGAAACAGAATATTCATTCATATGATTTATCATTGACAGTTTTTTCATTAAAATCACACAGCAATATCACAGAAAGAAAATTGGGGGTTAAAAATGTACAGTTACACCAACTATATGATATAAGAAAGGAGATGAGGTGCAGAAAGAGTTCTTTGGCTTAAAATAACAAACAGCTTAATTAGTCTTTCACTTTGCAAAGGAGAATCTTTGCAGGATTCTCCTCTGGGGCTAATCTTGAAAGATGATGTGGAGACCAGGACAGCTCAACTGTTCTACACAACAGTTAGAATTGTGAACTGATAATTTTGGATAATGTTGCACTTTGATTCCCTTCTCTTTACTTTTTGTGAATCTACTGTAGGTTTTTACATTTTTGTTGCCACATGGGTCACATAAGACATCTTACAGAGACAACAGTATATACCACACTGATAACAAATTAATTTCCATGACATACAAAAGCTCTACCTTTTTATCCCTTTCTACACTTTTTGTTTTTGATGTCAGAATTTACCTCTCTTTATATTGTATATCCACTAACAAAATATTTTTCTCTATAGCTGTTTTAGTACTTCCTTTAGACTAGAGCTAACTGGTTAGCACACTACCATACTACAATTTAGAGTATGCTGAATTGGATTCAATATTTACATTTACAAGTCTGTTATATATTTTCACTTCTTTCATATAAAAATTAGCATCCTTCATTTAGTTTGAAGAACTCCCCTCAGCAATTTTGTAAGCCAAGCCTAATGTTGGTGAATTCCTGCAATTGGGAAAGTCTTTATATCATCTTCATTTATGAAAAACAGCCTTCCTGAGAAAACGTATTCTTGGTTGGTAGGCTTTTTTTTCCATAAGTTTGAATATATCATGCCTTTCTCTCTTGGCCTGTCGGGTTTCTTCTAAAAAGTTCACTGACATTTTTAAGGGAATTTCTTTTTTGTGAGCATTTACTTTTCTCTTGCTGCTTATAAAATTCTCTCTTTTTCTTGATTACAAGCAATGTGTCTTGGGGATGATCATTTTGAATGAACTCTGAGGAGTGAGCTATTAGCTACATGAACTTGGATGTCTAAATCTCATCAGATTTGGGACTTATCTGCTATTGCTTCTTTAAGTACCGTCTCTGTCCCTTTCTCCCTCTCTTCTCCTTCCGGGACTCCAATAATGTACGGGTTGTTTCTGTAAATGTTACCCCATCATTCACACAGGTTCTTTCACACTTGTTCAATAATTTTCTTCTTTGTCCCCTGGCTAGATAACCTCAATAGTCCTGCCTTTTAAGTTACAAAGTCTTCTGCTGTTGTTGATGTTCTCTGTAGCATTTTTCATTTTGCTGCATTTCAATCATTGTAATCTTAAGCAACTGATCCAACCAGTCAATCCTAAAGGAAATCAGTCCTGAATATTCATTGGAAGGACTGATGCTGAAGCTGAAGCTGAAACTCCAATACTTTGACCACCTAATCCAAAGAACTGACTCATTGGAAAAGACCCTGATGCTGGTAAAGATTGAGGGCAGGAGAAGAAGGGGATGACAGAGGATGAGATGGTTGGATGGCATCACTGACTGAATGGACATGAGTTTGAGCAAGCTCCAGGAGTTGGTGAAGGACAGGGTAGCCTGGTATGCTGCAGTCCATGGGGTCACAAAAAGTCAGACACGACTGAGCCACTGGACTGAACTGAACTGAATCTTAAGCAACTAAATTTTGTTTGGTTCATTTTTCTGTTTGGTTCCTTCTGTTATTCTCTTTGCCTCACTGCAAAGCTTGAGGGATCTCAGTTCCTTACTGGGATTAAATCCAGACCACAGCAGTAAATACATCAAATCCTAACCACCAAACCATCAACAAACTCCCTGTTTACTTCCTTTTTTATGATTTCTATCTCCGTAAAAAAAAAAAAAAATCTGAATTTATTCTGCAGAGTAACTCACCCTAGCTCAACAATTACTGAGCCTGAGCTCTAGGACCTGCAAACCACAAATAGGAGGCAGCCTGCTGCAACCCCTGAAGCCCAGGTACCTAGAGCCTATTCTCCACAATAAGAGAAGCCTGTGCATAGAGAAGCCTGCTCTCCACAAATAAGAGTGGTGCCTGCTTGCTGCAACTAGAGAAAGCCCATATGCAGCAACAAAGACCCAATGCAACCAAAAATTAGAAAGAATAATAATGATGATGAGAAATATTTTTTAATCTTATTTTGTTCATATATTTTCTTCCTGAACTTGTTTTGTAGTTTATCTGAGTTTTCTTGGAGTTCAGTGAGCTCCTTGGTGTGTATGCTTTATTTCATCATATGTCATTTATTTCACCATTTCCCAATGGTGAATAGCCATGTAAGCTGCCCTGGAAGAAGCCCTGGGCATCTTCCCATCCCCAGGCACAGCCTAAAACTATGAACCTGCAAGCATGAGTGTAGTTTGGAGTCTTCCAGAGTCATCAACCAAGTAACCGGGTGGGTCCAGCTCACAACCAGCCCAGCACTCTCAGGTCTTATATTAGTTCAGCAGCTTCTCCATGATCTCCACAATGGAATTGGTGTTGGTAGGGGTTGGGGTGTGGTGTAAACGTAATCTTTACTTGGCCACTCCTACATGACAGCTCTCTTTACCCTGAGGAATCATGGCAGGATCACGATTACACTTTCAGTAGTAAACAGATTAAAACAACCTTGAAACAATCTTGAAACATCTGAAAATAGATGTTTTCAAAGAAGCCCATTGGTCTGAAATTCTTCCTCTAAGAGATCAGTTATATCAGACCCCTCCATCCACATTTCTGAAACATAAATAACCAACTGTTCCTGATCTTTCTGTCTACATCCATTCTTCTAGATCCCCTCTGCCTAGGTCTCCACTTTTGCCCTCTTGTCCCACCTGAATACAGGGTGTGGGTGAGCATCAATTTGCCCTCCATCAACTTGAAGATATATATGAGCTGATATAATTCACTTAGAAGGAGAGATATTGGAGAGACAACAGCATACCTGAAGAAATAGCAGCATCCTGAAGAAATAGCAGCATCCTGAAGAAATAGTAGGAAGGGATGGAGAGGAAATGAAGGATTTATAAAGATTGGATAATCAACTAGACGAGGGAGAAGAGCAAAGAGGTGTCTGTATCCACTTAAGGAATAAATGAGAGATGAAAAAGGAAGATGTGGCTGTGTACAGTTAGATTTTAAACTGGCCTGTGCACATTTAGGCAGGATAAGGAAAGTTGTATCCATTCTCTCCTACCAGCCAACCTTCCACTTTGAAACTCACACCCAGTCTGGTGCCCGATAACAGGTTACAAACAGGTGATGTGACGTCTCAGGGAGAGCACCCAGGAAAGTTCAGGATTGGGTTTTTTCCCATGAGTTCATCTTGTTAGGAAGGAGTGTGTGAATGTGGACCAAGTTTACATCCTTTTCTAAATAAGAGTGACCTGGAGCATTTGTGATCCAGGATAAAATCATGCTCTCATTAGCCTCTAAGACAGGTGAGAGAGCAGGTCAGCTCATTCATCTTGTATTTCCTGTAAGGAAAATGGTGTTTGAGGACCAATCCTCTAAAAGCATTTGACATGGAACTTGCTAAATTACCAACACAGCAAAAAGTTACTTTATTCAGAATATTTCATTTTGGACAATTTCCATATAAAACAGTTACAGGTCAGCACTACTCTACTGAAATACAGGCAGTTAGACTATCTGAGGCTTCATCTCATATTTAATACAAGATCATGGGAAAGCTACTGGGGGTGTTCCCAGGGTGCTTAGTTCAACGTCATCATACTCAGGGTCCCCATCCTTCCCCTGGAGCAGCCAGGGGCTCTCTTCTCCTTCCCCAGGATCAGCCACCTCTCTGGAGAAGTTCAGAGAAGAGCCTAAAATAGTAAAGAGAAGTTTGATTAGAACTGAGACTTGGGGACAGGACAGAGCCCTACGGTGGAAGGGAGTCAAGCAAGTGGTTATGACAAAGCATCCCTGGGACCCAGGTGTGGGCAGGGAGGCTCAGGCTATTTCACATCAGTTATAGTGAGGATGGATCCCAGCTGGCCTCTCAGATCCAGTTCATGTGGTTTCTGGGGCCTCAGCTCATGTGGAAATCCTACATCACAGGAAATCTGTGCTCACACAGGAGCCCTGGGAAGACCTGTTTCCAGGCTACACAGTACCAAGGAGATGCCCAACAATAGTAAGAATCATAAAAAGGAATTTAAATCTTCTCCTTTCACAGGTCATAGGTGCAAATTCACAATAAGAGGGAGACTGGAGACAGGAAAAATCTGAATTCCTCACTCACAACCCAAGTCTGCTCTTAGTTGACAATGTTCACAAATAGTATCACAGGTGCAGCCACAGATGGCCCCTCCCCAGAGACTACACAGGCCCTCAAATGGAGAAATATTCTTTTCTAGTGAATGAGTGTCTTCTCCTGGCTACTGAAATAACTGGAGCAAATTAGACCTTCAGTTCAGTTCAGTCGCTCAGTCGTGTCCGACTCTTTGCGACCCCATGAATCGCAGCATGCCAGGCCTCCCTGTCCATCACCAGCTCCTGGAGTTCACTCAAACTCATGTGCTTCAAGTCTGTGATGCCATCCAGCCATCTCATCCTCTGTCGTCCCCTTCTCCTCCTGCCTTCAATCTTTTCCAGCATCAGGTTCTTTTTCAATGAGTTAGTTCTTCACATCAGATGGCCAAAGTATTGAAGCTTCAGCTTCAACATCAGCCCTTCCAATGAATATTCAGAACCGATTTCCATTAGGATTTACTGGTTTGATATCCTTGCAGTCCAAGGGACTCTCAAGAGTGTTCTCCAACACCACAGTTCCAAAGCATCAATTCTTTGGCACTTAGCTTTCCATATAAATATGCTCAATTAATCAATAAATTTCTCTTTTGGCCATGACACAATGCTTGTGGGATCTTAGTTCCTTGACCAGGATTGGACCTGGGCCCTAGCAGTAAAAGCACAGACTCCTAACCACTGGACCACCAGGAAATTCTGTAACCTATAAATCTTAATGCAAGTATATCACATATAAAATGATAAGTTTATGTCACATTAGGGAGACATAAATGCCAAAAGTAGAGTGATTCCTCACTCCTTGCAAGGAATCTAACAGCATTAAAGATGGCATATGGTCAAGATGATGCTATCAAATGTATGAGATTACCTATATTTTGAATCTCTAGGGAGGCCGGGAATTGAGGAGCACAAATTCACCCTTTCCACATAGAAAAATAGTAAATCAGCTGACCCCACTCACCTTTCTGGGAGGACCTCACCCCATCCTCCTTCTCTGGGGGTACTTTCTCCTCACTCCCCTGAGAGGCAGGAAGAGTCCCAGGCACTGATACCTCTTCAGCATCATCATAATTTTCAGCAGGGACATCAGTCCTCTGATCTGGGGGTTCCAAGAGAGACAAGGGGATTTGATGAAACCACAGTAAGTGGGTTGGTCTGGGAAATATCTAAGATCCCCTATGATCAAGAGTTTCTGAATTGCTAAATAGAGGCACCAGTCACTTCTTGATTTAAAAGACTTTTTCTCTAAGACCATGTTTCATTTTGATGTACCCATAAACCAAAACATGATTTTATATATCTTAACATTTCCTGAAGGAAGCTACATATCTCAAAGCTACTCTTATGCCACTGAACACTACTAAAGTACTTCAACAAATTGTGCTTTACAGATGTTATTTTTTAAAACACTGTGTGCCTGTTGTGATTCTGGACACAGAGAGCCCGGCCCCAATGTGAGACATCACAAAACAGCCAGAGAAGGAGAAGGATGGACCCCATCTGGACACAGGGTTGCCTCTGGTCCATCAAAGGAAGACTGTTCCCCTTGCATCTCGTCACTATGAGGAGGGAAACTCTCCTCCCCAAAACCCAGCCGAGGTGGGTTCACCTCTATTACCTGGTTCAGATCTGTAGTCACTGTACTCCTCACCGTCCCTGGTGTAATATGGCAGTTTAATCACTGAGTCATCTGACAGGAAGCCTAACGTGGAGATAAATATCACACAACACACAGAATGACCCTCCCCACACCCACGGGACCTATGTTAAGGTTGGGAAGGGACAGGCCTAGCTCCTGCCATGTAGACAGAGGCTGGGGGCTCATGGGGCTCGAGAGGCCACCCTGCCACTTTGGAGAGCCACCTCTGTGAGCCTGGGGCACATGTGGGGTCTGTGGATGCTGAGAAGATCCGCACACCCATTAAGTGGTGACAACCAGAGGTCCCAGGAATGCAGACAGAGACACCCACCTGGGCTACCAAGAAGACCCTCCTTCCGAGTCACAAAGTCATCAAGCTCCTCATACACGGCTTCAGCAAGAGATTCTTCATAGCTGGATAAAGCTGAGAAATCCCCCAGCAGGTCAGAGATGCTGCCCCAGACACCCTAATCCAGCCACCCACCTTCACCTCCCCAGTGCTCACATGGGGGCTGCCAGGACCTCGGCTTAACCTCCCACCCCGTTCACCGTGTCAGCACCTTCTCCCTTCATCTGATCTGAATCCACAGCTCAGCCCCAACTTGTCTGGTCTCAAAGGAGAGGACATGACTTATGAGAGTTCACACCCCAGTCCTAAGAACTTCTGTCTATTCAGCCCTTAGAGCTCAGCATGGAGCACGTGGAGCTCTACAGACTCAGAACAGAGACCTGGCCCAGGTTCCCCTCCTCACACCTGCCCCATCTCCTGCCTCCACACACTCTCCCTGGTCCCCAGTTCCCCCTGCAGTCCACCTCTGCGCTCTGCTCTCCATCTGAGCAGCTGAGTCACCAGGATGACGAGGACCAGGAAGAGAAGGGCCCCCAGGAAGAGGCAGAGGACCCCAGGCAGGGAGAAGATGCCAGGGAGAGGATTTGAGGTTGTTTTTGTCCCTAAGGAGAACAAGGGAAGAGGGTTGGAGAAGGTCACACAGAGAAACCCCTGCCAGCATTTCCAGGGAGCTCTGGATGATGGCATCCCAGCCTCAGACACAAGTACACTAACAGACTGGGCTCCTCTGGGTCTCGTCCTGAGACAAGTCAACTCCACTCTGGCCAGTGTGGCCCCAAGGCAGAGATGGGGATTGTCAGGGAGCTGCCCTGCTGAGACAGCCTCTGAGGACCCAGCTCATCCCTTCTCCTTGGGCTTCAGGAGACAGAACATCAAACAGTCCTGGGACCCGCACCTCACTGATGAAAAGCAACACACAGGGGCAGGTGGGAGATACTTCGATTCTGCAACATGGAAACCAGACTCACTTGGACCCCCAGGCATGAGAACATTTGACCCTGGGAACCAAGGCAGGGGATTTCCCCAAAGTAATGCCCTGGCTCCTCCCCAACAGCCACGAGCTCCTCAGGCTCTTTCTTCTCCTGAGTTGTCAGACAGCCCACAGAACAGGTCCTCAGAATCTGAGTATTCTCCCCTGTCCGTGGATGGACCACAGTACCTGCTGTAGCCAGGGGCAATGTTGTCCTTGCACCTAAAGAGAAAAAGAGCAGTTTGGAGCATGGTGATTGGCCAGAATGCAGGGCAGCCCATTTTTCCCTTCTGAGCCTGAAATCACCCCTCAGTCTCCACAACATCAGTGTCCAGTCCTCCAAGCTCCCCTGTCCTAGATCAGAGCCTCAGCACCAAGATGCTGTCTGGATACAAACTCCCAACCACACCCAGCTCAGCCTGTTACCCCGTGCTGCCCCAGCTCACCCAGGGTGGACCCCGAGCCCCTCACTCACCAGAGCACCTCACACCAGCATCCTGCTCATGCTTGCAGTCGCTCTGCCCCCAGGGCTCTGCAGCACAGTCCCACAGGGAGGACTCCCGGCCCCAACACCGCACCTCGTCCAGCCAGATGCTCCCATTTCCAGGGCCAAATGCCGCGGCCCGCAGGGCTTCCAGGGCCCTGCCACAGCCCAGCTGCTGACACACCACCTCAGCCTCTGCCAGGCTCCAGGAGTCATCGCACACGGTGCCCCAGGAGCCGCTGTGCCAGACCTCTACCCGCCCTGAGCACTCGCTGTCTCCTCCCCTCAGCCGGAGCTTCTCTCTGTCTGAAAAGGCAGCAGCCCCTCCTGTGACTGCCCTGGTCTGAGGAAGGAGCCCCTGGGAGCCATGGGGAGGGGGCAAGGCCGACATACCTGTGCAGGGGGCAGCAGTTGGACAGCTCTTGGGTCTTCTTCCTGCAAACAATGAACAAAAGACTGAAAATACATATACATAAGAATTGAAGCTGATAGAAATAAATACAAATTCAAAACAACACACACACACACACAATGAGGGTAAATCGAACCTGTCATAAAATATCAAAACTTGTATATTCTTTCCAGATCATCCTATCAAACCTCCTACCCACTCTATGCAGAGAACCTCTGAGAAAATGATGGCAGGACCTCTGTGAGGGGGTTGCTCATTTTCATGGTCAAAGACTTTACCACCTCCCAGTTTACGGGGTTTAATTGTAGGGAAAACATCATCAATAAAAGGTCTAACAGTTTAATGCCTCTTTGGCCTCAAATGGAAAAGACAAAGAGATGAAAAAAGAGAGGCAAGGAAGGGAATGAGCCTCTGCTTTTGAAGTATCTCTCGCCACATTCTTAGCTGTGGGTTTGTGTATGTGGAGGGGGAGGGAAGGAGAGAAACAGAGAGAGAAATGTAGAAGGAATAAAGTGCTTTGGTTTGACTATTTGTCGCCCTCCCCAACATTTATTTATTTCATTCAACATTTACTATCAAAATCTCAATTCCCAATATAACAGTATTTAGTGGTAGAGCCTTCTCAAACTCTTCCAAAAACAAAAGAAAGGAACACCTCCAAATTCACTTTATGAGGCCAACATTATTCTGATACCAAAGCCAGATAAGGACACCATGAGAAAAGGAAATTATGGGCTAATACTCTGATAAATATAAGTGCAAAAATCCTCAACAAAATATTAGAAAACTGAATTAATTTGACAATGTGTTAAAAGAATCATACACCATGATCTAGTGATATTTGTTCCAAGGATGCAAGGATAGTTCAACATTCACAAATTAATCAATATGATACACCAAATAAACAAAATGAAGATAAAAATCGTATCCTTAAAGGATGAAGAAAAAGTGACAAATTCAACATCTATTTATGGTAAAAATTCTTTTACAAAGTAGGTATAGAAGGATTTCATCTAAGCATAATTAAGGCCATGTGAGAAATTCACAGCTAATATCATACTTGACTGTAAAAAAACAAAAGCTTTTCCTCTGAAATCAGACACAAGACAAAAATGTCTATTTTCACCACTTTTATTCAACTTAGTTTTGGTAGTCCTATCCAGATCCATCAGGCAATAAAAAGAAAATCAAGATATCCAAATCTGAAAGGAAGAGGCAAAATTGACACTATTTCCAGATTGAAAAATGAAAGTGTTAGTCACTCAGTCATGTCTTGTCTCTTTGTGACCCCAAGGACTATAGCCCACCAGGCTCCTCTGTCCATGGGTTTCTCCAGGCAAAAATACTGGAGTGGGTTGCCATTTCCTCCTCCAGGGGATCTTCCCAACCCAGGAATTGAACCCAGGTCTCTTGCATTGCAGACAGATTCTTTACCATCCAAGTCATGAGGAAAGAAACTCCCAAACACTAAAGACTTCACCAAAAATATGAGAACTAATACAATCAGTAAAGTTGTAGAATGAAAAATCTATATACAAAAATCAGTTGCATTTCTACACACTAACAACAAACTGCCATAAGGAGAAAACAATTCTATTTACATTTGCATCAAAAATGGATAAAAAAATCTAGTAATAAATTTAACCAAGATTGTGAAAGACCTGTACACTGAAAACTATAAGACGTTGATGAAAGATACTGAAGATGACTCAAATAAATGGAAAGATATTCTGTGCTCGTGGATTGGAAGATCTAATATTATTAACATGCCCATACTACCCAAAGCAATCTACAGATTCACTGCAATCCATTTCAAAATTCCAATGGAAATTTTCACAGATACAGAACAAACAATCCTAAAATTTGCATGGAATCACAAAAGATGCTGAATACCAAAGCAATCTTGAGAATGAATAACAAAGCTAGAGGAGTCATGCTTCCTGATTTCACACTACATTACAAAGCTATATTAATCAAAACAGTATGTTGTTGGTATAAAAATGGACACAGAGATCAATGGAACAGAATAGAGAGCCCAGAAATAAACCCACATTTCTATGGTCAATTAACTTTTGACGTGGAAGCCAAGAATATACAGTGGGGAAAGGACAGTGTTTTCAGTAAATGGCATTGGGAATACTGGACAGTCACATGCAAAAGAATGAAACTGGACCACTATCTTATACCATTCACAAAAATTAACTCAAAATAGATTAAAGACTTGATCACAAGTCCTGAAGCCATAAAATTTCTACAGAAAAAAAAAAAAACAGAAAATAAAGTCCTTGTTGTCATTCTTTGTGATATTTTTTGGATCTGACACCAAAAGCAAAGGGAGCGAGAGTAAAAACAAGCAGTTGTGATGACATAAGGCTAAAAAGCTTCTGCCCAATTGAGGACACCATCAACAAAGTGAAAAAGCAACCTATGGAACTGGAGAAAATATTTGCATATTATATTTCTGTTAAGGATTATTATGCAAAGTACACAAGGAACTCAAACAACTCAGTAGCAAACAAAAATCTGATTTTTAAAAAATGGGCAGAGAACCTGAATAGACATTTTCTTAAAGAATACATACAGCTAGCCAATAGGTACATAAAAACGTGCTCAACACTACTAATCATCAGAAGATACAAATCAAAACCACAACGAGATATCACCTCATATCCTCTAGAAAGGCTTTTATCAAAAAGAAGAAATAACAGGAGTTGAGGAGAATGTGAAGAGACAGGAAAGCTTTTGCACAGTTAGAGGGAATGTAAGTTGATGCAGCCCCAATGGAAACAGTATTGAGGGTGCATCAAAAATTAAAAATAGAACTGCCATATGATTTAGGAATTTCACTTTGGGATATTTATCTGAAGAAAACAAAAACACTAACTTGAAAACCCAATGTTCACTGCAGCAACATATGTTCAGTTGCTAGGTTGTGTCTGACTCTTCGCAACCCCATGGACTGCAGCATGCCAGGCTCCTCTGTCCTTCACTAACTCCCAAAGTTTGCTCAAATTCATGTCCACTGAACTGGTGATGCTATCTAACTATCTCATCCTCTGTGGCTCCCTTCTCCTTTTGCCTTCAGTCTTTCCCAGCAGCAGGGTCTTTCCCAATGAGTCAGCTCTTCTCATCAAGTGGCGAAAGTACTGGAGCTTCAGCTTCAGCATCAGTCCTTCCAAAGAATGTTCAGGGTTGATTTCCTTTAGGGTTGATTGGTTTGATCTCCTTGCTGCCCAAAGGACTCTCAATTCAATTGTGGTGTCCAAGCATCACAATTCAAAATCATCAACTCTTTAGAATTCAGCTTCTTTATAATCCAACTCTCACATCCATACATGATTAATGGAAAAACCATAGCTTTGACTATATGGATCTTTGTCAGCAAAGTGATGTCTCTACTTTTTAATATTCTGTCTAGGTTTGTCATAGCTTTCCTTCCAAGGAGCAAGCCTCTTTTAATCTCATGGCTGAAAACAGCATTGGCAGTGATTTTGGAGCCCAAGAAAAGAAAATCTGTCACTGTTTCCACTTTTCCTTGCCATGGGGCCAGATGCCATGATCTTAGTTTTTAGAATGTTGAGCTTTAAGCCAGCTTTTTCACTCTCCTCTTTCACCCTCAACAAGAGGCTCTTCAATTCCTCTTCACTTTGCCATTAGAGTGGTATCATCTGCGTATCTGAGGTTGTTGATATTTCTCACAGCAATCTTGATTCCAGTTTGTGATTCTTCCAGCCAGGTATTTCCCATGATGTACTCTGCATATAAGTTAAATAAACAGGGTGACAATATACAGCCTTGACATACTCCTTTCCCAATTTGGAACGAGTCGGTTGTTTCATGTCCAGTTCTAACTGCTGCTTCTTGACCTGCATACAGGTTTCTCAGGAGGCAGGTATGGTGCTATGATATTCTCATCTCTTTAAGAATTTTCCACAGTTCGTTGAGATCCACATGGTCAAAGACTTTAGTGTAGTCAGTGAAGCAGATGTTTTTCTGGAATTCTCTTGCTTACTCTATGATCCAGGAAATGTTGGCAATTTGATATCTGGTTCCTCTGCCTTTTTGAAACCCAGCTTGTACATCTTCGAAGTTCCCGGTTCACTTACTGCTGAAGCCTAGCTTGAAAGACTTTGAGTATAACCTTGCTAGCATGTGAAATGAGCACAATTGTGGGGTAGTTTGAACATACTTTGACATTGCCCTTCTTTGAGATTGGGATGAAAACTGACCTTCTCCAGTCCTGTGGCCACTGCTGAATTTTCCAAATTTGCTGACATATTGGTTGCAGCACTTTAACAACATCATCTTTAGTATTTTATAGCAGTATTTACAAGAGCCAAACAATATAAGTCTTCACTGATCGATGAATGAATAAAAAAAATGTAATGCAGATATATATCCACCCATAAAAAAGAAGAAAATCTTGCCAGTTTCAACAACATGAATGGACATTGAGGGCATTATGCTAAGTGAAACAAATCAGAGAAAGAAAACAACATATGATCTCATTTATATGTGTAATCTTAAAGCAAAAAGCAAGTTCATAGATGCTGAGTAGTTCGTGGCTGCCAGAGGTGGAGGATTTGGTGTGGGCAAAGGTAGTCAAAAGGTATAAACGTGAGTTATAAAATTAATAAGTGAAGAGAGCATGGTGACCGTAATGAATACCATATTGTCTATTTGAAAGATGGTGAGAAAATACACCTTAAACATTCTTATCATATAGGAAAAATATTTAGCTACGTATATGGTGATGGATATAACTAGACTTACTGCAGTGATCATTTATCAATATACAAAAATTCATAACCACTATGTTGCAATGGCAAACAATAGTTATGTCAATTATATCAAAAATTTTTAATAAAGAAAGTTTGAAACATGTGGATCAAATTAGCTCCATCCAAAATTCATTTTATAAACTCAACTTAAACCCATCACTTAGATTTTAAAATATGAAATCTCACTAATAACATCCTACAGGGTTGGGACAGACACAGAAACAGACATAAGTCACCTGCACATGAGATGTAGGCTTCCTCCTTTGGAGAGCATGAACTGTATTTCCAAGGGTCAGAAGGACACTGCCAGAGAGAGGTATCCATCTTCCGACATTGGATTAGATCTACCCACCGGGGTCTAGAACCTTCCCTGAGACCAACAGAAGAGTTGAGACTTCCACTGTCCCCACAGCCAAGCTGTCTGCAGATGATGGACACGGTGACATCGTCCATGGGGCTGCGGCAGACACTGCCCCAGGTCCCGTTGTAGAAAACTTCCAGCCACCCAGCACACAGCTGGTCCTCACTCACCATCCTGAGGGCCAGGAACTCTAAGATTGAAAGAGAGGAGACAGACACAGTGAGCACTCCACTCAGTGCTCTGGGTTTTCCTCTCTCCCCAAAATTGTGAACATTTATCTGTGACCCAGCTGAGGAAGCAAATCCATTAGATGACCAGAGTGAAACTTGTCTCTTTTCTATCTGACTTTGTCAATTTGTGTCTGTCTTTCTAAATATTTCTACCACCATGATGTAGTGGATATGAACTGAGAGGAAGACCAACCTGGACATCTGCAGGGAGAGGGAGCTGACTCCTGCTTCCTGACAAAACATCTAAAAGAGTGTATGAAAGGGATGTGATGTGGACAGTGTGGAGGCAGATGGAATAATGGATCTGTGACTGTTTCCTTATCTGGCAAAAGGGACTTTTGATTAAGGTAAGGACCTTGGGATGGTGAGGTGGATTAACCACCTGAGCACAGCCTAATCACATTCTTAGACTCACTGTCCTTTAAAGGGGAATACTTTTCTTCAGTCTGGCTAGAGGGAGATGTGAATATGGATAATGGTTAGAGAGGTGGAGCGTTGGTCGTCTGATGATGAACAGAATGGGGTTATGAGTGAAGGAAGGCAGGCAGTTTCTAGAAGCTTGGCAGGAAACAGACTCCCAGAGGCTCAGAAGTGTTGTGGCCCTGCTGATACCTTGATCCCAGTCCAGTGAGATCCCTGCTGGACATCTAAGCTACAGAAGTGTAAGGAAATAAATATGTTGTTTTAAACCATTAACTATGTGGCAATTTGTTACAGAACAAACAAAAATTAGCACTGTGGCTTTAAGACTTCTCTACCATATGTACCAGAAGGGTGAGCCCTGATTTCAAGAAAAACTGTGAGAAAAGGCTCTCACAGAAAAACTGTGAGAAAAAGCTGCCAGGAAACACTATGGAGAAGAAAGGACCAGATTGTCAGCTGCTGCAGGAGGAAATAAAAGCACCTCATCTTCTTGTCTGCTGGAAAGACAGGCTCCATGGAAGGAAGCCTCCTTCTCTGGTCCTTTCAGCATCTCTCCCTTGGGGCTCAGATCCCCGTCCTCCAGGGCGCCATCCCTCCCCCTGCCAGTGGACAGTGTGCAGCGCAGACCTGAGCAGATGACCCCCGCGTCCTCCTTGTGTCTGCAGTCATGCCGCCCCCAGCCCCGGGAAGGGCACCTCCACACATGGGACTCATTTCCTGTGCAGTTCAGGTCGTCCAGCCAGATGGGCCCTGATCCTGCCCCAAAGTGAGCAGACCTCGTGGCATTAAGGGCTTCTCCACAGCCCAGCTGCCTGCACACCACGCGGGCATCGTCCAGGTCCCAGCCGTCATCACAGATGGTGCCCCAGGAGCCCTGGTCAAGGATCTCCACTCTCCCGGCGCAGTGACCGCCCCCGTCCACCAGGCGGAGCTGTCTGCTGTCTGAGGAGAGATAAATGGGACAATGGGGCGTCGACCTGGGGAATGAGAAGGGTCTTCTGTCCTGTGGGACCCTCACCTGAGCAGTTGGGAGCACTCTCCTCTGAGGCTGCAGACCCTGCCGGTTCAGACACGGAGTCGTTGCACTGGGGCAGCACCTGGGTCTGATTTCCTGAAGAAACAGCAATGATTAGACGGTTGCAAGGGTTGAACAACAGGAAACTCAGTTAAACTAAATAATTTTTGGGAGGGGAGGGGAATTTGGGGGAAAATGGATACATGTATATGTATGGCTGAGTCCCTGGCTGTACACCTGAAACTATAGTAACACTGTTAATCGGCTATACCCCAATATAAAGTAAAAAATTTCAAAAAAAAAATAATAATATTAATAATGACCCAATGATGGAGCTGAGATGAAAGCTACAACATACCAGTAAAGTTATCATAATTTTAGTACTTCCTTTCTCTATGAAGAGCCCTGAAACTGACAAGGCCACAATTCCTGTTTTAAGCCAAGCTTTGCCTTAAGAATGGGTTTAAATAAGTTGGTCTGTCCTTAAATCTATCCCTTAAACAGAAGAAGCAAAACAAGATCCTTTCTGAAGGATTTGTACAATTTCTCATCTACAGTGTTTGTGTTTTTAAAAATATGTATATAAAAGAGATTTCATGGAAAACCAAGAGGAAAAAGAAACATTAGAAAATTTCCCAGGGTATTTGGCTCTTAGAGTTACCTAACAGATAATTTATTTTATTTATTTTTATTAATTTTTATTTGAGTATAATTGCTTTACAATATTGTGGTAGCTTCTGCTGTACAGCAAATTTAGTAAGTTATACATATGGGCTTCCTAGATGACTCAATGGTAAAGAATCTGCCTGCCAAACAGGAGACTGCGGTTCCACCCCTGGGTTGGGAAGATCCCCTGGAGAAAAAAATGGCAAGCCACTCCAGTGTTCTTGCCTGGGAAGTACTATGGACAAAGGAACATGGCAGGCTGCAGTCCAAGAGGTCACAAAAGAGTTGGACACAACTCAGCAACTAAACAATAGCAACAACATACACACACACACACACACACACACACACAAATATATATATATATATATGTATGTATATCCCCTCTTTCTTGGATTTACTTCCTATTTAGGTCACCACAGAACACTGAGTAGCGTTCCCTGTGCTATACAATAGGTTATTATGTGTGTGTGCATGCTAAATCACTTCAATCGTGTCCGACTCTGTGACACTATGGATTGTAGCCCGTCAGGCTCCATGTCTACGAGATTCTCCAGGCGATATCTATTTTATACTTAGTATCAATAGTGTAGGGCTTTTGAGTCTGGTGGCTCATACGGTAAAGAATCCACCTGCAATGCAGGAGACCTGGGTTTGATCCTTGGGTTGGGAAGATCCCCTGGAGAAGGGCATGGCAAGCCACTCCACTATTCTATCCTGGAGAATCCCCATGGACAGAGGAGCCTGGAGAGCTACAGTCCACAGAGTCACAAAGAGTTGGACACGACTGATGGACTAAGCACAAAGCACAGCACATCAATAGTATGTATATGCCAGTCTCAATGTCCCAATTCATCCCACTCTTCATTTTCCTTCTTAGTATCCATATATTTGTTATCTATGTGGTGTTTCTATTTCTGCTTTGCATTAAGTTCATCTCTACCATTTTTCTAGATTCCACATAGAAGTGATGTTATACAATATTTGTTTTTCTCTTTCTGATTTACTTCACTCTACATGACAATCTCCAAGTCTATCCATGTCTCTGCAAATGGCACAACTTTTTTTCCTTTTTATGGCTGAGTAATACTCCATTTTATATATGTATCACATCTTCTCTATCCATTCCTCTTGTGAGGGACATTTAGGTTGCTTCTGTGTCCTGACTGTTGTAAATAGCACTGCAGTGAACATCAGGATGAATGCATTTTTTTGAATGATGATTTTCTCCAGGTATATGGCCAGGAGTGGGATTGCTGAGTCCTACAATGGTTCTATTTTTAGTTTTTTGAGGAACCCTCCATACTGTTCTCCATAGTAGTTGTGCCAATTTACATACCCATATGTAGGAGGATTCCCTTTTCTGTGCATTCTCTCCAGCATTTATTGTTTGTAGATTTTTTTAATGATAGACATTGTAACTGGTGTGAAGTAATACCTGACTGTAATTTTGACTTGCATCTCTCTAATAATTAGTGATGTTGAACATCTTTTCATGTATTTGTTACCCATCTGTATGTCTGGAAAAATGTCTATTTAGGTCTTTTTCCCATTTTTTCATTGGGTTGCTTGGTTTGCTGATATTGAGTTGTTTGTGTATTTTGAAGATTAATCCCTTGTCAGTTGCTTCATTTGCAAATATTTTCTCCCATTCTGAGAGTTGTCTTTTTGTTTTGTTTATGGTTTCCTTTTCTATGCAAAAGCTCTTAAGTTTAATTAGGCCCTACTTGTTTATTTTTGTTTTTATTTTCCTTACTCTAGGAGGTTGGTCAAAAAAGACCTTGTTGCAATTAATGTCAAACAGTGTTCTACCTATGTTTTCCTCTAGGAGTTTTATAGTCTGACAGAGAATTTAAATAGCCATGATTAAAGTTCTCAAAGAATTAACACAATGTGTATCTTGGCAGAGAAATGACAACAAAATCAAATGAAAATTCTACAGCTGTAAAAGTTAATAACTGAATTAAGAACTAGAGAAGGCGTGTATCAGCACATCAGATCAACATAAAGTAGAAACAGTAAAATGCAAGATCAGAGGATAAATATTCCTCTATTTAGAAATGCTAGTAATATGGTAAGTGCCTGTTTAATAATACTGTATAACAAAATTTCCCCCAAACTTAGCAGTTGAAGGACTTTTTTTTTTTTTTTTAATTTTGCTCATGATTTCCTGGGTCAGTAATTTGGGAAAGAT
Organism: Bos javanicus; assembly: GCF_032452875.1. NCBI lineage: Eukaryota > Metazoa > Chordata > Mammalia > Artiodactyla > Bovidae > Bos > Bos javanicus. The sequence continues at coordinate 102,346,183 of NC_083872.1, read as the reverse complement.
TCAACTGAACTGTAGTGTTGGAGAAGACTCTTGAGAGTTCCTTGGACTGCAAGGAGATCCAATCAGTCAATCCTAAATGAAATCAGTCCTCAGTATTCATTGGAAGGACTGAAGCTGAAACTCCCATACTTTGGCCACCTGATGCAAAGAACTGACTTATTGGGAAAGACTCTGATGCTGGGGAAGACTGAAGGCAGGAGGAGAAGGGAACGACAGAGGATGAGGTGGTTGGATGCCATCATCAACTCAATGGACAGGAGTTTAAGTAAACTGCTGGAGTTGGTGACGGACAGGGAGGGCTGGCATGCTGCAGTCCATAGGGTTGCAAAAGGTCAAACATGACTGAGCGGCTGAACTGAACTGAGACTTACTGTGTGTGCTTAGTCACTCAGTCATGTCAAACTCTCTGTGACCAAACAGAGTGCAGCCCACCAGGCTCCTCTGTCCATGAGGGTTCTCCAGGCAAGAATACTGAAGTGGGTTTCCATGCCCTTCTCAAGGGGATCTTCCCAACCCAGGGATCAAATCCAGGTCTTCCACAATGCAGGCAAATTCTTTACCATATGAGCCACCAGAGAAGGTTCAAGACTTATTGAAGTTACAATAATTGAGAAAATGTGGTACAGGTGCAAGGATAGACAAATGATACAGTGGAACAGAATAGAGAGTCTAAAAGAAGTGCTCAGACATATGTGCCCTTTCACTTATCACAAAGCTGACACTGCAGTGGGGAATAGTCTTTTCAGAAAAAAGATTCTGAGTCAACTGGATGCCCATATGAAAACATGACACTTGACCCTATCCTACACAGATATAATCCTAGAAGCAGTGTACAATTATATGCAAAAGAAAAATAATTACACTTCTGTGAGATATTCTCAGAGAACATTTTTGTGATTTTGGAGTAGACAAAGTTCTTTACAGAAGGATATAAGGACCTCTGTGGACTGGAACAATGGACTGGTTCAAAACTGAGAAGGAGTACTTCAAGGTTGTATATTGTCACTCTACTTATTTAACTTATATGCAGAGTACATCATGTGAAATGCCAGGCTGGATGAAGCATAACCTGGAGTCAAGATTGCTGACAGAAATATCAGTAATCTCAGATATGCAGATGACACCACCCTTATGGCAGAAAGTGAAGAGGAATTAAAGAGCTTCTTGATGTAAGTGAAAGAGGTGAACGAAAATGTTGGCTTAAAACTCAACATTCAAAAAATGAAGATCATGGCATTTGTTCCCATCCCTTCATGCAAATATATGCAGAAACAGTGGTAACAGTGACAGACTTTCTTTTCCTGGGCTCAAAAATCACTGCAGATGATGACTGCAGCCATGAAATTAAAAGACGCTTGCTCCTTGTAAGAAAAGCTATGACCAACCTACATAGCATATTAAAAAGTAGAGACATTACTTTGCCAACGAAGGTCCAACAAACCTTTGGTTTTTCCAATAGTCAAGTATGGATGTGAGAGTTGGACCATAAAGAAAGCTGAGTGCTGAAGAATTGATGCTTTTGAACTGTGATGTTGGAGAAGACTCTTGAGAGTCCTCTGGACCGCAAGGAGATCAAACAGTCAATCTTAAAGGAAATCAATCCTGAATATTCATTGGAAAGACTGATGCTGAAGCTGAAGCTCCAATTCTTTGGCCACATGATAAGAAGAACTGACCCGTTGGTAAAGACTCTGATGCTGGGAAAGATTGAAGGCAGGAGGAGAAGGGGATGACAGAGGATGAGATGATTGGATGTTATCACTGACTCAATAGATATGAGCTTGAGCAAGCTCCAGGAGATCATGAAGGGCAAGGAAGCTTGGTGTGCTGTAGTCCATGGGGTCGCAAAGTGTCGGACATGACTGAGTGACTGAACTGAACTGACTGACTGAAGGAGCACTACATGTACAGAGAAAAAGTTGATAAGTCAAACTTAAGATTAGCAACTTGGCTCATTTAAGTACAGCATACCATTAAGAAAATAAAAATATAAGACCAAAAATTAAACACACAAAAATTATAAAAAATATTTCTGCCAAAAGTCATCATCATGGTAATTTGCACCATTGTAATAGTCAAGAACTGGAAATAAACTCAAATCTCTGCCATCACTTGAATGGATCAGTGTATGGTCATGTGATCATTCAAAGGAATACTATATAACAATAAAAATGAATAAAAATGTTGCCATAAACAACATCATGAGTGAATCTCAAACACAGTTTTGAGTCAAAGACATTAGACTCAAAATAAAACATACTGTATGGTTTTACATAAAGTTCACAAACTGACAAAATATTCTATGGCAGTACAAGTCTTAGGTAAGCAGTCTTCCCTGGAGAGGAGGAGGACACAGCTATTGGGAGGCAATAGTGATTCTGTGGTGCTATGAATGTTCTCTTTGTAGATCTGGGTTGGGGAATATGACCTAGGTGTACACTTATTGTTTGTACTTTGTTCTCTATTATTATCCTTAAATAATAATGTTTCATAAAAAATATTATTCATCTAGGCATTTCTTTCCCTGACATAGCACTTCTTAGCATTTCTTAGCACTTATTTCCCCTGAAAAAATGAGTGAACAATGAGAATGTTATGGAGCAGGACCTTACGGAGCCTTCTCAGGACAGCCTACCCTTGTGTCCTCCACGTGCCTCTGTTTGTAGAAAAGCCTAGCCAAAGAATAAATTTAATCACAGAAATGAACAAAAATCAGAAACGAAGGAAAACAGTCAAATAGGACAAAATAATAATAGTTTGAAAGTGAAAATGACATCGCTCAGTCGTGTCCGACTCTTTGCAACCCCATGGGCTGCAGCCTACCAGGCTCCTCCGTCCATGGGATTTTCCAGGCAAGAGTACTGGAGTGGGCTGTCATTTCCTTCCCCAGGGGATCTTCCCGACCCAGGGATGGAACCCAGGTCTCCTGCATTGCAGACAGATGCTTTACAGTCTCAGACACCAGAATTCTAGCTTGTGCTTGATCCAACCCTACGTGTAGCTTGATGTACTCTGAGTATAAGTTAAATAAGCAAGGTGACAATATACAGTCTTGACATACTCCTTTCCCTATTTGGAAACTGTCTCTTATTCCATGTCCAGCTCTAACTGTTGCTTCTTCTTGACCTGCATACAGATTTCTCAAGAGGCAGATAAGGTGGTCTGGTATTCCCATCTCTTGAAGAATTTTCCAAAGTTTGTTGTGATCCACACAGTCAAAGGCTTTGGCATAGTCAATAAAGCAGTAGATATTTTTCTGGAACTCTCTTGCTTTCTTGATAATCCAATGGATGCTGGCAATTTGATCTCTGGTTCCTCTGCCTTTTCTAAATCCAGCTTGAACATCTGAAATCTCATGGCCCATGTACTGTTGAAGCCTGGATTGGAGAATTTTGAGCATTACTTTACTAGCACGTGACATGAGTAGTTGTCACACACTACAACTACACAAACTGTGCTGTAGTTTGAGTGTTCTTTGGCATTGCCTTTCTTTGATATTGGAATGAAAACTGACCTTTTCCAGTTCTGTGGCCACTGTTGAGTTTTCCAAATTTGCTGACATATTGTGTGCAGCACTTTCACAGCATCATCTTTTAGGATTTGAAAGAGCTCAACTGGAATTCCATCACCTCCACTAACTTTATTTGTAGTGATGCTTCCTAAGGCCCATTTGACTTTGCATTCCAGGATGTCTGGCTCTAGGTGAGTGAACACACCATATTAGTTATCTGGGTCATGAGGATCTTTTTGTATATTTCTTCTGTGTATTATTGCCACCTCTCCTTAATATCTTCTGCTTCTGGTAGATCCCTACCATTTCTTTCATTTATTGTACCCATCTTTGAAGATTTCCCTTGATATCTCTAATTTTCTTGAAGAGATCTCTAGATTTTCCCATTATATTGTTTTCCTCTGTTTCTTTGCATCAATCACTGAAGAAGGCTTTCTTATCTCTCCTTGCTATTCTTTGGAACTCTACATTCAAATGAGTATTTCTTTCCTTTTCTCCTTTGCTTTTTGCTTCTCTTCTTTTCTCAGCTATTTGTAAGGCCTCCTGAGACAGCCATTTTGCTTTTTGGCATTTCCTTTTCTTGGGGATGGTCTTTCTCACTGCTTTCTGTACAATGTCACGAACCTCCACCTATAGTTCATCAGGCACTCTGTCTATCAGATCTAGTCCCTTAAAGCTATTTCTCACCTCCACTGTATAATCATAAGGGATTTTATCTAGGTCATACTTGAATGGTCTAGTGGTTTTGCCTACTTTCTTCAATTTAAGTCTGAATTTGGCAATAAGGAGTTCATGATCTGAGCCACAGTCAGCTCCCGGTCTTGTTTTTGCTGACTGTATAGAGCTTCTCCATCTTTGGCTGCAAAGACTATAATCAGTCTGATTTCAGTGTTGACCGTCTGGTGATGTCCATTTGTAGAGTCTTCTCCTGTGTTGTTGGAAGAGGGTGTTTGCTATGACCAGTGCATTCTCTTGGCAAAACTCTTTTAGCCTTTGTCCTGCTTCATTTTGCACTCCATTTTGTACTCCAAACTTACCTGCTACTCCACGTATCTCTTGACTTCCTACTTTTGTATTCCAGCCCCCTATAATGAAAAGGACATCTTTAGTTGTTGTTGTTAGTTCTAGAGGGCCTTGTAGGTGCTTCATAGAACCTTTCAACTTCAGCTTCTTCAGCATTACTGGTTGGGGCATAGACTTGGATTACTGTGATATTGAATGGTTTGCCTTGGAAACAAACAGAGATTATTCTGTCATTTTTGAGATTACATCCAAGTACCACGTTTAGGACTCTTGTTAACTATGATGGCTACTCTGTTTCTTCTAAGGGATTCTTGCCCACAGTAGTAGATATAATGGTCATCTGAGTTAAATTCACCCATTCCTGTCCATTTTAGTTCACTGATTCCTAAATGTTGACGTTCACTCTTGCCATCTCCTGTTTAACCACTTGCAATTTGCCTTGATTCATGAACCTAACATTCTGGTTTCCTATGCAATATTGTTCTTTACAGCATCAAACTTTGCTTCTATCACCAGTCACATCCACTACTGTGTGTTGTTTTTGCTTTGGCTCCAACTCTTCATTCTTTCTGGAGTTATTTCTCCACTGATCTCCAGTAGCATATTGGGCAAATATCTGCCGACCTGGGGAGTTCATGTTTCAGTGTCCTGTCTTTTTGCCTTTTCATACTGTTCATGGGGTTCTCAAGGCAAGAATACTGAAGTGGTTTGCGATTCCCTTCTCTAGTGGACCACATTTTGTCAGACCTGACAAAACCTCCACCTGTGCACTCCTGAAATTTCAATTAAAAAACTCTTGCCGAAGATGGCGGAGGAGTAGGACGGGGAGAACACTTTCTCCCCCACAAATTCATCAAAAGAGCATTTAAACGTCGAGTAAATTCCACAAAACAACTTCTGAATGCCGGCAGAGGACATCAGGCACCCAGAAAAGCAACCCAACTCTTCGAAAGGAGGTAGGAAAAAATATTAAAAACAAAAAAAAAGAGACAAAAGAGGGAGGGACGGAGTTCCGTCCCGGGAAGGGAATCTTAAAAAGAGAGAAGTTTCCAAACATCAGGAAACCTTCTCACTGCCGAATCTGTGCCGAGCTTTGGAAGCACAGAGGGCAACATAACAGGGAGAAAAAATAGATAAACAATTTAAAACTCGCAGATTGCGAGCCCTACGGTAACTCCCCCAGCAGAGAAGCAGCGCAGACGCCTGCATCCGCCATTAGCGAATCGGGGCTGGGCAGGGAGGCGCGGCGTGGGCTGCATCGCTGAGAGTAAGAATCTGGCCTGAATACCCTGAGCGCTATCTGAGCGAAATAATTTGGGCTAGCAAACCAGACTGTGGGATACCTACCACGCGAAAAGCCAGCCCTAACCTAAGACCGCCAGGCCCGCGCACGGAACAAAGGACTGAACAGAGATAGCCGGCTGCAGATCTTCCCCCTCCGGTGACAGGCAGCCAGAGCCGGAAGGGGGCAATCGCAGCCCCAGAGAGACATTATCTATAAAATTGTAAGCAGGCTTCTTTGCTAACTAAAACTTCTTGGGGGTCTGGACGGTCAACATCTGCCTGAGAAGGTGCGCCGGTTTTACATCCAGATAACCGAGTGGCGGGGAGGCGATAAGTCGCAGCATTGGCGCTTGCCTGGGAAGAGCAAATTGGCGCTCGGACCTGGGAAGAGTACAAAACGCAGGCCCAACTGAGTCTGCGCCTCTGAGGACTACCCGAGTGCCTGAACCTGAGCGGCTTGGACCTGGGAGGTGCATGCAGCCCAGGGCCAGCCTCGGATTGTTCCCGGCGGAACAACCTAGAGTCCGAGCAGTGTGGACAGGGAGGCTACACGCGCCGTGAGCGGGGGCAGACCCAGGGTGGCTGAGGCACTGCGAGCCCACGCCAGTGTTATTTGTTTGCACCCTCCCTCCCTCCCTCCCCACAGCGCGACTGAACAAGTAAGCCTAAAAAAAAAAAAAAAAAAAGTGTCCTCCACCGTGCCCTTTGAGTCAGGGCGGAAACCAGATACTGAAGAGACTAGCAAACAGAAGAAGATATAACAGAGGGAAACGCCTTGGAAGCTACAGGCAATAGATCAAAACCCTGTGGTTACTACGGACTACATAGGAAGGGGCCTATAGATCTTGAGAAATATAAATCTGACCAAGGAACTAGCCAAAAATGAACTGAACCCACAACACCCACAAAAAAAGAAACAAAAAAGTCCTAGATATATTTTTATTATTTTTACAATCATTCTTTCTTTTTTTTTTTTTAATTAAAAAAAAAAATTTTAAGTCCCCTATTGTTCCTTTAATTTTCACTTTTATAACCTATTACTCTGCAAAAAAAAAAAAAAAGACCCTATTTTTTTCTTCTTCAGCAAACTTCATATATATATATTCTATAATTTTTTGACCTTGTTGTTTTTTTTTGTTGTTGTTGGTTTTTGTTTTTTTCTTCTTTTCTTTAACATTGTATTTTTGAAATTCCAAACTCTACTCTAGATTTTTAATTTTCGCTTTTTGGTATATGTTATCAATTTTGTACCTATAGTTTTTTTTTATATAATTTCTGTGATTTTTTTTTTCTTCTTCTTCTCTGTTTCTTTCTCTTCTTCTTTTATATAACATTGTATATCTGAAATTCCAAACTTTACTCTAGATTTTCAATTTATGCTTTTTGGTATTTGATATCAATTTTGTACCTGTATTTTCTTTATAATTTTTGTGACATTGTTCGTATTTGTTTGTTTGTTTTCTCTCTTTATTTTTCTTCTTCTTCTTCTTCTTTTTTTTTTTCTTAACATTGTATTTTTGAAATTCCAAACTCTACTCTAGATTTTTAATTTTTGCTTTCTGGTATTAGTTATCAATTTTGTACCTGTACTTTCTTTATAATTTTCGCGACCTTGTTTGTTTTTGTTTGTTCATTTTTTCTCTCTTTCTTTTCCTTCTTCTTTTCTTTAACATCGTATTTTTGAAATTCCAAACTCTACTCTAGATTTTTAATTTTCGCTCTCTGGTATTAGTTATCAATTTTGTACCTGTACTTTCTTTATAATTTTCGCGACCTTGTTTGTTTTTGTTTGTTCGTTCTTTCTCTCTTTCTTTTCCTTCTTCTTTTCTTTAACATCGTATTTTTGAAATTCCAAACTCTACTCTAGATTTTTAATTTTCGCTTTCTGGTATTAGTTATCAATTTTGTACCTGTACTTTCTTTATAATTTTCGCGACCTTGTTTGTTTTTGTTTGTTCGTTCTTTCTCTCTTTCTTTTCCTTCTTCTTTTCTTTAACATCGTATTTTTGAAATTCCAAACTCTACTCTAGATTTTTAATTTTTGCTTTTATGTATTTGTTACCAATTTTGTACCTTTAAGGACCCAATCTTCAGGACCCATTTTTCACTAGGGAGTGAGATTACTGGCTTGACTGCTCTCTCTCCCTTTGGACCCTCCTTTTTCTCCACCAGGTCGCCTGTGTCTCCTCCCTAACCCCTCTCTACTCTACCCAACTCTGTGAATTTCTGTGTGTTCCAGACGGTGGAGAACACTTAGGGAACTGATTACTGGCTGGATCTGTCTCCCTCCTTTTCATTCCCCCCTTTTATCCTTCTGGCCACCTCTGTTACCTTCCTCCTTCTTCTCTTCTCTGTATAACCCCGTGAACATCTCTGAGTGGTCCAGTTGTGGAGTGCACATAAGGAAGTGACTACTGGCTAGCCCACTCTCTCCACTATTGATTCACCTCATCTCATTTGGGTCACCTCTAACTCCCTCCTCCCTCTTCTCTTCTCCATGTAACCCTGTGAACCTCTCTGAGTGACCCTCACTGTAGAGAAACTTATCATTTTTAATGTAGATGTTTTATCAATGGTGCTGTATAGAAGGAGAAGTTTTGAAACTACTGTAAAAATAAGACCGATAATCGGAAGCAGGAGACTTAAGTCCAAACCCTGACTCCAGGGAACTCCTGACTCCAAGGAACATTCATTGACAGGAGCTCATCAAATGCCTCCATACCGACACTGAAACCAAGCACCACACAAGGGCCAATAAGTTCCAGGGCAAGACATACCAAGCAAATTCTCCAGCAACAAAGGAACACAGTCCTGAGCTTCAAGATACAGGCTGCCCAAAGTCACCCCAAAACTATAGACATCTCATAACTCATTACTGGACATTTCATTGCACTCCAGAGAGAAGAAATACAGCTCCACCCACCAGAACACCGACACAAGCTTCCCTAATGAGGAAACCTTGACAAGCCACCTGTACAAACCCACACACAGTGAGGAAACGCCATAATAAAGAGAACTCCACAAACTGCCAGAATACAGAAAGGACACCCCAAACTCAGCAATTTAAACAAGATGAAGAGACAGAGGAATACTCAGCAGATAAAGGAACAGGATAAATGCCCACCAAACCAAACAAAAGAGGAAGAGATAGGGAATCTACCTGATAAAGAATTCCGAATAATGATAGTGAAATTGATCCAAAATCTTGAAACTAAAATGGAATCACAGATAAATAGCCTGGAGACAAGGATTGAGAAGATGCAAGAAAGGTTTAACAAGGACCTAGAAGAAATAAAAAAGAGTCAATATATAATGAATAATGCAATAAGTGAAATTAAAAACACTCTAGAGGCAACAAATAGTAGAATAACAGAGGCAGAAGACAGGATTAGTGAATTAGAAGATAGAATGGTAGAAATAAATGAATCAGAGAGGATAAAAGAAAAACGAATTAAAAGAAATGAGGACAATCTCAGAGACCTCCAGGACAATATTAAACGCTACAACATTCGAATCATAGGGGTTCCAGAAGAAGAAGACAAAAAGAAAGACCATGAGAAAATACTTGAGGAGATAATAGTGGAAAACTTCCCTAAAATGGGGAAGGAAATAATCACCCAAGTCCAAGAAACCCAGAGAGTCCCAAACAGGATAAACCCAAGGAGAAACACCCCAAGACACATATTAATCAAATTAACAAAGATCAAATACAAAGAACAAATATTAAAAGCAGCAAGGGAAAAACAACAAATAACACACAAGGGAATCCCCATAAGGATAACAGCTGATCTTTCAATAGAAACTCTTCAAGCCAGGAGGGAATGGCAAGACATACTTAAAATGATGAAAGAAAATAACCTACAGCCCAGATTATTGTACCCAGCAAGGATCTCATTCAAGTATGAAGGAGAAATCAAAAGCTTTTCAGACAAGCAAAAGCTGAGAGAATTCTGCACCACCAAACCAGCTCTCCAACAAATACTAAAGGATATTCTCTAGACAGGAAACACAAAAACGGTGTATAAACTCGAACCCAAAACAATAAAGTAAATGGCAACGGGAACATACTTATCAGTAATTACCTTAAATGTGAATGGGTTGAATGCCCCAACCAAAAGACAAAGACTGGCTGAATGGATACAAAAACAAGACCCCTACATATGTTGTCTACAAGAGACCCACCTCAAAACAGGGGACACATACAGACTGAAAGTGAAGGGCTGGAAAAAGATTTTCCATGCAAATAGGGACCAAAAGAAAGCAGGAGTAGCAATACTCATATCAGATAAAATAGACTTTAAAACAAAGGCGGTGAAAAGAGACAAAGAAGGTCACTACATAATGATCAAAGGATCAATCCAAGAAGAAGATATAACAATTATAAACATATATGCACCCAACACGGGAGCACCACAGTACGTAAGACAAATGCTAACAAGTATGAAAGGAGAAATTAACAATAACACAATAATAGTGGGAGACTTTAATACCCCACTTACACCTATGGATAGATCAACTAAACAGAAAATTAACAAGGAAACACAAACTTTAAACGATACAATAGACCAGTTAGACCTAATTGATATCTATAGGTCATTTCATCCCAAAACAATGAATTTCACCTTTTTCTCAAGCGCACATGGAACCTTCTCCAGGATAGATCACATCCTGGGCCATAAAGCTAGCCTCGGTAAATTCAAAAAAATAGAAATCATTCCAAGCATTTTTTCTGACCACAATGCAGTAAGATTAGATCTCAATTACAGGAGAAAAACTATTAAAAATTCCAACATATGGAGGCTGAACAACACGCTGCTGAATAACCAACAAATCACAGAAGAAATCAAAAAAGAAATCAAAATTTGCATAGAAACGAATGAAAATGAAAACACAACAGCCCAAAACCTGTGGGACACGGTAAAAGCAGTCCTAAGGGGAAAGTTCATAGCAATACAGGCACACCTCAAGAAACAAGAAAAAAGTCAAATAAATAACCTAACTCTACACCTAAAGCAACTAGAAAAGGAAGAAATGAAGAACCCCAGGGTTAGTAGAAGGAAAGAAATCTTAAAAATTAGGGCAGAAATAAATGCAAAAGAAACAAAAGAGACCATAGCAAAAATCAACAAAACCAAAAGCTGGTTCTTTGAAAGGATAAATAAAATTGACAAACCATTAGCCAGACTCATCAAGAAACAAAGGGAGAAAAATCAAATCAACAAAATTAGAAACGAAAATGGAGAGATCACAACAGACAACATAGAAATACAAAGGATCATAAGAGACTACTATCAACAATTATATGCCAATAAAATGGACAACGTGAAAGAAATGGACAAATTCTTAGAAAAGTACAACTTTCCAAAACTGGATCAGGAAGAAATAGAAGATCTTAACAGACCCATCACAAGCATGGAAATTGAAACTGTAATCAAAAATCTTCCAGCAAACAAAAGCCCAGGTCCAGACGGCTTCACAGCTGAATTCTACCAAAAATTTAGAGAAGAGCTAACACCTATCCTGCTCAAACTCTTCCAGAAAATTGCAGAGGAAGGTAAACTTCCAAACTCATTCTATGAGGCCACCATCACCCTAATACCAAAACCTGACAAAGATCCCACAAAAAAAGAAAACTACAGGCCAATATCACTGATGAACATAGATGCAAAAATCCTTAACAAAATTCTAGCAATCAGAATCCAACAACACATTAAAAAGATCATACACCATGATCAAGTGGGCTTTATCCCAGGGATGCAAGGATTCTTCAATATCCGCAAATCAATCAATGTCATACACCACATTAACAAATTGAAAAATAAAAACCATATGATTATCTCAATAGATGCAGAGAAAGCCTTTGACAAAATTCAACATCCATTTATGATAAAAACTCTCCAGAAAGCAGGAATAGAAGGAACATACCTCAACATAATAAAAGCTATATATGACAAACCCACTGCAAACATTATCCTCAATGGTGAAAAATTGAAAGCATTTCCTCTAAAGTCAGGAACAAGACAAGGGTGCCCACTTTCACCATTACTATTCAACATAGTTTTGGAAGTTTTGGCCACAGCAATCAGAGCAGAAAAAGAAATAAAAGGAATCCAAATTGGAAAAGAAGAAGTAAAACTCTCACTGTTTGCAGATGACATGATCCTCTACATAGAAAACCCTAAAGAGTCCACCAGAAAATTACTAGAAATAATCAATGACTACAGTAAAGTTGCAGGATATAAAATCAACACACAGAAATCCCTTGCATTCCTATACACTAATAATGAGAAAACAGAAAGAGAAATTAAGGAAACAATTCCATTCACCATTGCAATGGAAAGAATAAAATACTTAGGAATATATCTACCTAAAGAAACTAAAGACCTATATATAGAAAACTATAAAACACTGGTGAAAGAAATCAAAGAGGACACTAATAGATGGAGAAATATACCATGTTCATGGATTGGAAGAATCAATATAGTGAAAATGAGTATACTACCCAAAGCAATTTATAGATTCAACGCAATCCCTATCAAGCTACCAACAGTATTCTTCACAGAGCTAGAACAAATAATTTCACAATTTGTATGGAAATACAAAAAACCTCGAATAGCCAAAGCGATCTTGAGAAAGAAGAATGGAACTGGAGGAATCATCTTACCTGACTTCAGGCTCTACTACAAAGCCACAGTTATCAAGACAGTATGGTACTGGCACAAAGACAGAAATATTGATCAATGGAATAAAATAGAAAGCCCAGAGATAAATCCACGCACATATGGACACCTTATCTTCGACAAAGGAGGCAAGAATATACAATGGATTAAAGACAATCTCTTTAACAAGTGGTGCTGGGAAATCTGGTCAACCACTTGTAAAAGAATGAAACTGGACCACTTTCTAACACCATACACAAAAATAAACTCAAAATGGATTAAAGATCTAAACGTAAGACCAGAAACTATAAAACTCCTAGAGGAGAACATAGGCAAAACACTCTCTGACATACATCACAGCAGGATCCTCTATGACCCACCTCCCAGAATATTAGAAATAAAAGCAAAAATAAACAAATGGGACCTAATTAACCTTAAAAGCTTCTGCACATCAAAGGAAACTATTAGCAAGGTGAAAAGACAGCCTTCAGAATGGGAGAAAATAATAGCAAATGAAGCAACCGACAAACAACTAATCTCAAAAATATACAAGCAACTCCTGCAGCTCAACTCCAGAAAAATAAACGACCCAATCAAAAAATGGGCCAAAGAACTAAATAGACATTTCTCCAAAGAAGACATACAGATGGCTAACAAACACATGAAAAGATGCTCAACATCACTCATTATCAGAGAAATGCAAATCAAAACCACTATGAGGTACCATTTCACACCAGTCAGAATGGCTGCGATCCAAAAGTCTACAAATAATAAATGCTGGAGAGGGTGTGGAGAAAAGGGAACCCTCTTACACTGTTGGTGGGAATGCAAACTAGTACAGCCACTATGGAGAACAGTGTGGAGATTCCTTAAAAAACTGGAAATAGAACTGCCTTATGATCCAGCAACCCCACTGCTGGGCATACACACTGAGGAAACCAGAAGGGAAAGAGACACGTGTACCCCAATGTTCATCGCAGCACTGTTTATAATAGCCAAGACGTGGAAGCAACCTAGATATCCATCAGCAGATGAATGGATAAGAAAGCTGTGGTACATATACATAATGGAGTATTACTCAGCCATTAAAAAGAATACATTTGAATCAGTTCTAATGAGGTGGATGAAACTGGAGCCTATTATACAGAGTGAAGTAAGCCAGAAGGAAAAACATAAATACAGTATACTAACGCATATATATGGAATTTAGAAAGATGGTAACAATAACCCGGTGTACGAGACAGCAAAAGAGACACTGATGTATAGAACAGTCTTATGGACTCTGTGGGAGAGGGAGAGGGTGGGAAGATGTGGGAGAATGGCAATGAAACATGTAAAATATCATGTAGGAAACGAGTTGCCAGTCCAGTTTCGATGCATGATGCTGGATGCTTGGGGCTGGAGCACTGGGACGACCCAGAGGGATGGTATGGGGAGGGAGGAGGGAGGAGGGTTCGGGATGGGGAACACATGTATACCTGTGGCGGATTCATTTTGATATTTGGCAAAACTAATACAATTATGTAAAGTTTAAAAATAAAATAAAATTGGAAGAATAAAAAAAAAATAAAAAAATAAAATAACAACAACAACAAAAAAAACTCTTGCCTCTGATCATCAAGAAGGAGCTGGTTCTTGGTACATTAATCCTCTGTCTCCCCAGAACTGCTGATTTCCTCAATAAAGCTGTCTTTAATTTTACCCCACACTTTTCTCTCAGTATTGGATTCTTGAGTAATGAGCAGCTAAAACCTAAGTTCAGTAACAAGAATAAACATTTCACTACAGAATATCTTCCTTTTTAAGCCTGTTTTCCCTTACTTTCTGCTCTGGGGACATTTCACTCCAGGAGCATCCAAGGTATAGTAGCCCTTCCCTCTCTTACCTGAGCAGATCACAGAGGCTGTGTTGCCATGGGAACAGTCAGGAACACCCAGGGCAGTCACAGGGCATTTCCACAGGAAGGACTCAGTCCCTGAGCAGTGAAACCAGGCTTTCCAGAGTTGATCACTTCCTTCTGCTCTGTTTGGGGTGGAGATGGCGACTCCACAGCCGAGCTGATGACAGACAACATTGGCATTGGCGAGACTCCAGTGGGAGGCACAGAGCGCTCTCCATTGTCCAGAAATGTTCATCTCCACCTGCCCCTCACAACTAGAGGTGCCATTTTTCATGAGCCGGATGTCTGTGTACACTGATAGAAAAAGACAGGATTTCAGCAAAGTCTTATTTGTTTATTTATTTTTAGCTGAACCGACTTTACATGGAAGTTAAGTCTTGCCATGAATCTCACCTGAACAGACAACCTGAACAGCTGCACTGTGGTGACAAGTGCCCCCTGGACAGGGCACTCTGGGGCAGACCCGGAGCTCAGGCTCCTCTCCCTCACACCTGAACTCTTCAGCCCAGACCCGGCCATTGGACTCTCTGAAGGGCATATGTCCCAGGACAGACACAGCCTTGCCACACCCCAGCTCTGCACAGATGACCTGGGCAGTGAGGAGTGTGAAGTTTCCATCAGACACTGGGATCCAGGCTTCTCCAGAATGCACTTCAACTCGCCCTGAGCAGGGCCCATCCCCTCCAGCCAGACGCACAAATCCTAAGAGAAACAAAGAACAAACCCAGTGACTGTTCATGAAACTGGCTTAACAAATGGAAACAACACCTCACAGGCAATGGTGGGAAAGCTTTTCTTTCCAGCAGTGGAATAAGAGGGGATAAGAAGAGAGAATTTGACTGTCATTGTCAAATTGCATTTTCATGAGCAAGTTTCTGAAGAGATATCCAGAAGGATTGCAGGGTCAGTTTGGAATGGCTGAATCCCAAGAATATATATTGGTTAGGAATGTTAATTCCTATCTAGGGGCCTGGAAACTACAGTGCCCAAAGAAACTGCACAGTGGTAGACATTCAAACGGGTGCAGAGCTGAACTAACTGAGAGTGAAAAAAGACCATGGGATTCAAGAGGTTAAAGGCCTAAGAGCCAGAAAAGTTTAGAAGGTCATCCTGAGATTTCTGGTGCTAGAATTCTGGCCAGTTTTCTCTCGGAGCCAATGTTCAAGTCACTGAGGACAGGAAACATCATGAGGGCTGGATATGAGTGCAGGCATTAGGTCACAATTAGGTAATTTAATTGTGAAAGAAGTTGTTCACTTAAAGTTTGGAAATGATGAAAGCTCAGAGAGTCATAGGAGAGGGAAGGAATGGTCCTAGCCATCTTTCTTAAAAACCTAGGATTTATAAACACCCCTGAGAGAAAGTGAAGTCTCAGTGGGATTATGCAAGACAACTGAGTTAGTTGATTACTTCATACTAGACATGAGATACTTAGCAAATGTGAAGGAGTGATGATAATTGTATTCTAACCCTAACTATATGCAAACTGCACATGCCTTTCCTATTTGGATTTCTGAGATAAGCCAGCAAGCTATAAAAAAGGAGAGTGAGAGGAAGAGAGCAGAGAGCAAACAAGCCATATATATTTTAGTGATTTCTAAATTGCAAAAGACTCAATAGGGATGAAATATAGATTTGGAAACCAAATACCTGGCCAGCAAGATTTTAACACCTTTTATCCCCTGTGCTCCTCCCATTTTCCACCTAACAGTGCTACCCTTTCCCATTTCCCTCAATGCACAAAAGAATAAACAATCTTAAGAGCTACAAATAGATAGAAAGGACACTCCAAAAGGGAAGAACTTCTGTAGGGAGAGGTGGGGTGAGTTAAATGGGGAGTGGATGGAGTATGAGAGAGAGACCAAGGAAAAGACTCTTGATCATGATTTCATCCTTTAGCGACCCTATTTAGATACAGAAATGGTAATCCAATGAGAAACAATCCCTGCACGTCATAAAGAACAATTTTTTAAATAATTTGCATGGTTTCTGAGTGTGCTCATGGTTATTTATGTACATGGTGGAGTTTGTCCTTGCCAAGGACTCTGATTGCATAAGTATGTGAACTTTGAAGTCTCAAAAAGAATGATGTAACAGAATAAAAATGTACTGTAGAGATCAGGAGAGAACAGAAAAGATACCACAGAAATTAAAGAATTGAAGGATTAGCTTGACCACTGATATAAGAATGAATGATGAGAGAGAAGATGATCTCTTTGCCTTTTATTATTTATCCATTTCCATCTCCCCAGAGAGGCCCACAGTTTATTGTGATCCACACAGTCAAAGGCTTTGGCATAGTCAATAAAGCAGAAATAGATGTTTTTCTGGAACTCTCTTCCTTTTTCCTTGATCCAGCAGATGTTGGCAATTTGATCTCTGGTTCCTCTGCCTTTTCTAAAACCAGCTGGAACATCTGGAAGTTCATGATTCACATATTGCTGAAGCCTGGCTTGGAGAATTTTGAGCATTACTTTACTAGCGTGTGAGATGAGTGCAATTGTGTGGTAGTTTGAGCATTCTTTGGCATTGCCTTTCTTTGGGATTGGAATGAAAACTGACTCTTTCCAGTCCTGTGGCCACTGCTGAGTTTCCAAATCTGCTGGCATATTGAGTGCAGCACTTTCACAGCATCATCTTTCAGGATTTGAACTAGCTCAATTGGAATTCCATCACCTCCACTAGCTTTGTTCGTAGTGATGCTTCCTAAGGCCCACTTGACTTCACATTCCAGGATGTCTGGCTCTAGGTGAATGATCACACCATCGTGATTATCTTGGTCATGAAGATCTTTTTTGTATAGTTCTGTGTATTCTTGCCACCTCTTCTTAACATTTTCTGCTTCTGTTAGGCCCATACCATTTCTGTCCTTTTCAAGCCCATCTTTGCATTAAGTGTTCCCTTGGTATCTCTAATTTTCTTGAAAAGGTCTCTAGTCTTTCCCATGCTGTTGTTTTCCTCTATTTCTTTGCATTGATGGCTGAGGAAGGCTTTCTTATTTCTCCTTCCTATTCTTTGGAACTCTGCATTCAGATGCTTATATCTTTCCTTTTCTCCTTTGCTTTTCACTTCTCTTCTTTTCACAGCTATTTGTAAGGCCTCCCTAGATATCCATTTTGCTTTTTTGCATTGTTTTCCATGGGGATGGTCTCGATCCCTGTCTCCTGTACAATGTCACGAACCTCCGTCCATAGTTCATCAGGTACTCTGTCTATTAGATCTAGTCCCTTAAATCTATTTCTCACTTCCACTGTATAATCATAAGGGATTTTATTTAGGTCATACCTGAATGGTCTAGTGGTTTTGGTACTTTCTTCAATTCAAGTCTGAATTTGGCAATAAGGAGTTCATGATCTGAGCCACAGTCAGCTCCCAGTTTTGTTTTTGCTGACTGTATAGAGCTTCTCCATCTTTGGCTACAAAGAATATAATCAGTCTGATTTCGGTGTTGACCATCTGCTGATGTCCATGTGTAGAGTCTTCTCTTGTGTTGTTGGAAGAGGGTGTTTGCTATGACCAGTGCATTCTCTTGGCAAAACTCTATTAGCCTTTGACCTGCTTCATTCCGTATTCCAAGGCCAAATTTGCCTGTTACCCCAGGTGTTTCTTGACTTCCTACTTTTGCATTCCAGTCCCTATAGTGAAAAGGACATCTTTTTGGGGTGTTAGTTCTAAAAGGTCTTGGGGGTCTTATAGAACCATTCAACTTCAGCTTCTTCAGCATTACTGGTTGGGGCATAGGCTTGCATCACCGTGATATTGAACGGTTTGCCTTGGAAATGAACAGAGATCATTCTGTCGTTTTTGAGATTGCATCCAAGTACTGCTTTTCGGACTCTTTTGTTGACCATGATGGCTACTCCATTTCTTCTAAGGGATTCCTGCCCACAGTAGTATATATAATGGTCATCTGAGTTAAATTCACCCATCCCAGTCCATTTTAGTTTGCTGATTCCTAGAATATCGATGTTCAATCTTGCCATCTCCTGTTTGACCACTTCCAATTTGCCTTGATTCATGGACCTAACATTCTGGGTTCCTATACAATATTGCTCTTTACAGCATCAGACCTTGCTTCTATCACCAGTCACATCCACAACTAGGTACTGTTTTTGCTTTGGCTCCATCCCTTCATTCTTTCTAGAGTTATTTCTCCACTGATCTCCAGTAGCATATTGGGCACCTATTGACCTGGGGAGTTCCTCTTTCAGTATCCTATCATTTTGCCTTTTCATACTGTTCATGGGGTTCTCAAGGCAAGAATACTGAAGTGGTTTGCGATTCCCTTCTCCAGTGGATCGCATTATGTCAGACCTCTTCACCATGACCCGCCCTTCTGGGTGGCCCCACATGGCATGGCTTAGTTTCATTGAGTTAGACAAGGCTGTGGTCCATGTGATTAGATTGACTAGCTTTCTGTGATTATGGTTTGTGTGTCTGCCCTCTGATGCCTCTCGCAACACCTACCGTCTTACTTGGGTTTCTCTTACCTTGGACATGGGGTATGGACTTTGGTGATGGACAGGGAGGCCTGGTGTGCTACAATTCATGGGGTCGCAAAGAGTCGGACACAACTGAGTGACTGAACTGAACAGAGAGGCCCAGGTTAGGACCCTTAGTCCTCTGGCTGGGAGTTTGGTCACAGGCTACACATTCTAATTAAAGCATTTTTATTTAACTGGTTGTTTTTGTTGCTCAGTCACTCAGTTGTGTCAGACTCTTCGTGACTCCATGGACTGCAGCACACCAGGCTTCCCTGTCCTTCACTATCTCCCGGAGTTTACTCAAACTCATGCCCATTGAGTCAGTGATGCCATCCAACCATCTCATCCTCTGTAGTCCCCTTCTCCTCCCATCTTCCACCTTTCCCAGCCTCAGGGTCTTTTCCAGTGAGTCAGTTCTTCTTGTGGAGGAACTTCTTGTGGCCAAAGTATTGGAGCTTCAGCTTTAGCATCCATCCTTCCAATAAATTATTCACGGTTGATTTCCTTTAGGATTGACTGATTTGATCTCCTTGCTGTCCAAGGGACTCTCAAGAGTCTTCTCCAACACCACCATTCAAAAGCATCAATTCTTCAGCGCTCAGCCTTCTTTATGATCCAACTCTCATGTCCACACTTAACTACTGGAAAAAAACATAACTTTGACTATATGATATGGACCTTTGTCACAAATTAATGTCTCTGCTTTTAATATGCTATCTAGGTTTGTCATAACTTTCCTTCCAAGGAGCAAGCATCTTTTAATTTCATGACTGCAGTCACTATCTGCAGTGATTTTGGAGCCCAAGAAAATAAAGTCTGTCTCTGTTTTCATTTTTTCCTTATCTTTTTGCCATGAAGTGATGGGACTGGATGCCATGATATTAGTTTTTTGAATGTGGAGTTTCAAGCCAGCTTTTTCACTCTTCTCTTCCACTTTCATCAAGAGGCTCTCCTCTGTTCCTCTTTACTTTCTGCCATTAGGGTGGTGTCATCTGCATATATGAGGTTATTGATATTGTTTTATTAATTCTATGAGATTAAAAATTTAGAAAGAATAAGAAAGGAGTACTTCTTGTATTCTGTTTTATATACCCTGATACATGTGAAATATTCAAACATATGCTGAATAATCAATAAAGTCTTATACATATCAAGATAGAGACTTCTGAGATATAATGTGTCATTTTTATTTTATACTTGATTTTAAATTTTACATGGAAGAATAAGTGTGGGAATATTCCAAGAAAACTATTAAATAGAAGTCTGATGTGAGTAAAGATATTAAATATCATAAAGATATATCCTTGTCTAGTCTATTTCTGTGTACACATCCTGTGTCCTTAGGCACATGCAGCATTCTTCACACCACACCTGGTGCCTCAGTGCTGCTCAGAGAACTTCACAGTTACCTTCATCAGCTCCCATTGCCATTCTCCTTCCTCCCAGCTACTATAAAACCTTTTCCACCTTCTTCAAAAATTATATTTGTCCACTTTTTCCAAATAAGCCCCCAAATGCAATTCTCTTATATCATTGAAGTCATCAAGTATAAACTATATAATCTCTTATCATAAAACAGAAATTCAAGTTTTATTGCCTCCACCTTTGACCTGTCAGTACATGGCTAAGTGTTCCTCAAAAGTTTCATTTATACAGATATTTTAAAGGAAAAATTGGAGAGAGAGACCTTTCTAGTAACAATGGAAGAATATGAGTCAGAGCATTTCATCAACAGTTCTCTACCATCAAAGAACTATGAACATTTATGTCTAAATTTGCAAAGGAAACTTGAAATCTGGCACAAATCCATAAGAATCTCTGATCTGTTAAATGATAACCCTTGTAGGGATACCCTCTATACATGTAAATGATATCCTCCTATAGTAGGAGTAGCCCCCACTCTTACTAACCTAGTGCAAAATAATGTCTCACACTGTTTGTATAGAAACAACTCCACCCAGGAAAGTACATCCTAATTTTTGTCCCTGCCTCTTATAGCCTTCCTGTGCAGAGAGAGTGCATATGTGGCTGTTAGTAAATGTTTCACTCTTACAAAAAGTGAATTATGAAAAAAAAAATTATGAGGATTTATTTTAACTGGGATAATAAATAAAGCTATTTTAGTGTCAGGTAAGACCACTGGAAAAGAAAAGAATAGCAGAGACTTGTAAAAGGAAAGTGTATGAAGCTCATTGCTCACAGCTACAGGGCACTCAGGGAAGATGGGTAGTTGTCTCAGTCCTCTCTAGCCCACCCATCCCTTATTGTCCCTCTGATCAGACACCAGCTTTCTTGGAACTTTCCATTCTCCCAGCTGGTGGGCAATAAACTGATCATACCTGCCGGGAGCCAGTGAGAGACATTCCACTCGTGACAAAGGTCATGAGGAAGGAGGCTCAGCATTCGCAAAGGCGGGATCGAGCCTCGGGAGTCCCCCCCCCACCCGATATTCTCGAGCATCTACCCCCAAAAAACCAGAGTCTGCCTACTTTATTGCTTTGTGCTCTCACCTCTGACTTTACTGCAGGCTGTCCCCCACCACCATCTCACTCTCTCTGTCAAAGAGTTAACTTACAGCTCCAATTAATAAAGTTCCTGGGCAACTAGGAGTGTTTAAATCCAAACCCCTCAGATGGCTCTCTAACTCGCCTGACAAGTTTACCCGCACACCTACAGCTATGTATATGATTGTTTACAGTCTCCCAGCCTCGAGAGGCACAGAGATATTCAAATAGCTTAGAGCCTCTCAGAGAGTTAGAAACTGTCAGAATAAAACTAGTAAAAGACTTCATTGATGAGCCAATGTTTGTTGCCAAGTTTCCACATCCCCTGAATTGTATCCTTGAATGTGTATTAATTAATATAGTTGGTATGTAGAAAAAATAAGTAGTGGCCTTGGTGTTAGTAACTTTAGACCCTTAAGGTAATAAATTCTTTCCTTTGTTGTAAACCCATTACACATCAGCCCTATAGGAATGTAATTTTATCTTCAGAAGATGGCGCCAAACCTTAAAATAATTACTCTTAGAGAAAATAAGTCTTTGTTGATAAGTCTTTGTCAAGAGTCATAAAATGTTAATAGGCCTTCTGGCCAGAAGATGATGTAAATCACCTAAACCATTTGTATACGATAAATTTGCAGGAATGAAACCCTGGTTTTTGATAAGGATCAAAGACTGCTGACTTTGCATCCCCTATTATCCTCTATGTGTAACTTAGGGTATATAAGCCCCTGCTGAAAATAAAGCTACGGGCCTTGCTCACCAAAGCTTGGTCTCCCCATGTCATTCTTCCCCTCAATTTCCAGCTGAGTCTCCATCTGGAGCGCGAATATCCTCTGCGACCATTTATTTGCCTGGGCTTCTAAGACCCACTTGAGAAGGTGTCTAAGGTGGAGCACCTTCCGCTATTCGAGAGGGCACCTGCGGCCTCCGTGGTCAGAGCTAACCTGGTGTCACAGGTTATATTGATCTTCCGCGTAAACCAAGCTATTCAGCTTCTTTTCTCCACTGAATTTTCCTACTGAGCTATCCTCATTCTATTACTCTTTATATCTTTGATGAATAAATAAATAAATAGGTCGCCTAAGCCGTCTCTCCTTCAAATACCCTGTATCAGCCAGGGCTGGACCCTGGCACATACCTGAGCAGATGACTCCTGCATCCTCACTATGATCACAGTAGTGCTTCCCCCAGCCCCGGGAAGGGCACCTCCACACGTGGGACTCCTTTCCTGTGCACCTTACGTTGTCCAGCCAAATGGGCCCTGATCCCACCCCAAAGGAAGAAGAGACAGTGGCATCGAGGGCTTCTCCACAGCCCAGCTGTCTGCACACCACGCGGGCATCATCCAGGTCCCAGCCGTCATCACAGATGGTGCCCCAGGAGCTCCGGTCAAGGATCTCCACTCTCCCGGCGCAAGGACTGCCCCCGTCCACCAGGCGGAGCTGTCTGCTGCCTGAGGAGAGAGAAATGGGACAATTGGGCGTTGACCTGGAGAATGAGAAGTGTCTTCTGTCCTGTGGGACCCTCACCTGAACAGTAAGGGGCGCTCTCCTCTGAGGCTGCAGACCCTGCTGATTCTGAACTGGAGTCATTGCACTGGGGCAGCAGCTGGGTCTGGTTTCTTATAACAGTGGCAAGAGAATTAATAAGGTTGAAAAATAGGAGGAAAATAAAACAGGAAATATTAAGTTGAAAACACTCTAGAGAGTAGTCTGAAACAGAAGGTGTTACAAGGTCATATCAGAGTTAACATTCTGATCTGTAGAGTTCTGCACAGCATCTGAGAAAGATTTACAGGAAATGTTGGTCTCTCTTCCCAGAGCAGTTAAATGAGTTCAGAGTCACAGGAACGAGTTGGCAGCTGGATGGATTCCTTACAAACCACAAACACTTTGACCTAAGAGTTAAAGGGGTTGATTAAAGGGAGTGGAGTCAGGAATTGGCCTCATCAGATGCCTCAGAAAGCAGTTATGAATCATCTACCATTACAATCCTTCTCCTTGGTATAGTCATTCAGAACTGAAAAACAAATGGATTCTGAGATGTCTTGGCTTACCCCCAGAATATTTCACTTTTGGTTCTAAGCTTCAGACTTCAGATCTGGATACTTAGCTTCAAAAAATGTGATCTTTTGAGTGGATTGAACAATTTGCATGAGAGATGATGTCAGGTAACATTGATTGACATTGGCCAGATTCCATTGGGAATCGGAGAATGTTCTTCTGCTCCCCTAACCATACAACCCTTTCTTAGACTTTGTGTCAAGAATCTCTGTTATTCAAATTTTGGAGTTATGTGATCTTGAGGGGGAAATAGTGTGTATGTGTGCTTAGTCGGTTCAGTCATGTCTGACTCTTTAAGACACTATGAACTGTAGCCTGCCAGGCTCCTCTCTCTATAGGATTCTCCAGGCAAGAATACTGGAGTGGGTTGCCATGCCCTCCTCCAGGGGATCATCCTGACCCAGCAATCTAACCAGAGTCTCCTGCATTGCAGGTGGATTCTTTACCACTGAGCCACTGGTGAAGCCCTTCTGGTTCTATCACTGAGCAGAAATAAGTTATATTCCTGTTCTGAAAGCCCTTGAACAAATAACATTAACAGACTCAGTGTATTCTTCTCTCCTTTTATATATAAAAGTGATGTAAAGAAAGGTTAAATAATGTCTATCAGTGCTGCACTTTAAGTAAATAATGAAGTAGAGAATTAACCCTAAAATTTTCCACTGCCAGAGAGAATGGGGGAGTTCACAGCTGGCCAATGTGTCTTGCTGGGTCTTGCTGGATACAACTTGAAAAGCTGGGAAATGTTTTTTACAAAACCGTAAATGTATTTGACATTTGTTAACACAACATGGACTAAATATGCTAAAATTCTAAAGAGTGGAGATTATTTCAATGTTAGTCCAGGATCTATAGCTTCTTTTTATCTGTGGGAATTTGTCATTTCATTGCATAATTTAATGATTCAGAATCTGGGCTTGGGCAAGCAGAGGACTACTGTTGTGACAGGAAGCCAGCATAATTTGGGAGTTACCTGGTGCTGGAGTAACAAAACTAGAGTCTTGAGAGCCTCTCTCACACAGCACGTTTTATCCTCAAATATCTTCCCAGTATATAAGCTGTGAAGGGCAGGAAGCTAAAGAACTACATAAAAAGACTTGGGAAGCAGAGTCTTTCTCATTCTCTTGGATACTGAGCTACCAAAGAATCCAGTCTCTGAACTGAAATCTCTGAAAAGTCCATGTCACAGGGACAGAGAAATCAGAAGTGGACTGAGTGCTACCAAAACTGCAACCCACACTTGTTACAGCTCAGTTTTAGGTTATATTTAGATGTTTGAGTGACATATAGCCCTTCTCCCTACCTGTCTAGCAAAACAAAGGGTAAATCTTTACAGGTGTTAGAAAATGTATCGGGAATAGCTTACTTTTTCATATATAATTTATAGCACTCAATAAAAAATAAAATGATATTTGACAAGCTAGGATAACACAACAAATTATAAAAGTGAAAAAAAGAAGATAAGAAAATGCAAAGACACACATGATAGAAATGTTGGACTTGGCAGATAAAGATTTTAACTATGATCAATGTATTTAGGGGAAAAGAGAGGACAGAATAAAAAGATGAAAAAATACCAAATAATCATTAATAAATAAAAATATCAAGGGAACCAGTGCCAACCTTAAAAAGTGAATGAATAAGTTAAAAGAATTTTAGATAGAACCCAGATATAGTGACTTCAGTTCATTTCAGTTCATTCACTCAGTCGTGTCCGACTCTTTGCGACCCCATGAATTACAGCATGCCAGGCCTCCCTGTCCATCACCAACTCCCGGAGTTCACTCAGACTCACATCCATCGGGTTGGTGATGCCATCCAGGCATCTCATCCTCTGTCGTCTCCTTTTCCTCTTGCCCACAATCCTTCCCAGCATCAGAATCTTTTCCAATGAGTCAACACTTCGCATGAGGTGGCCAAAGTACTGGAGTTTCAGCTTTAGCATCATTCCTTCCAAAGAACACCCAGCACTGATCTCCTTTAGAATGGACTGGTTGGATCTCCTTGCAGTCCAAGGGACTCTCAAGAGTCTTCTCCAACACCACAATTCAAAAGCATCAATTCTTCACCGCTCAGCTTTCTTCACAGTCCAACTCTTGCATCCATACATGACCACTGGAAAAACCATAGCCTTGACTAAACGGAGCTTTGTTGGCAAAGTAATGTCTCTGCTTTTGAATATGCTATCTAGGTTGGTCATAACTTTTCTTCCAAGAAGTAAGCGTCTTTAATTTCATGGCTGCAGTCACCATCTGCAGTGATTTTGGAGCCCAAAAAGATAAAGTCTGACACTGTTCCCACTGTTTCCCCATCTATTTGCCATGAAGTGATGGGACCAGATGCCATGATCTTCGTTTTCTGAATGTTGAGCTTTAAGCCAACTTTTTCACTCTCCTCTTTCACTTTCATCAAGGGGCTTTTCAGTTCCTCTTCACTTTCTGCCAGAGGAGTCCTAATGTGTTCCCTGATAGCTCAGATGGTAAAAGCGTCTGCCTGCAATGCAGGAGACCCGGGTTCAATCCTTGGGTCAGGAAGATCCCCTGGAGAAGGAAATGGCAACCCACTCCAGTACTCTTGCCTAGAAAATCCCATGGATGGAGAAGCCTGGTAGGCTACAATCCATGGGGTCGCAAAGAGGCAGAGACGACTGAGTGACTTCACTTTCACCTCTTTCGGAGGAGTCCTAAAGATGAGAGATGAGAAACAGAAGAAAGAGGAGGAGAAGAGGGAAAAGAGATCTAGAGACAGAACTACAGAAGTCATATTTGAAGACATAATGATAGATAATTTTCCAAAAAAAATAAATGGACGAGTATGAAAACGCCCACTCCTAGTAAAGCTGCTGAAAATCAAAAGGAAAAAGGAAAATCTGAAATAATAACAGATTTATTTAATACTAAAGGAAGAAATAAAAGGAGAGAAAAGGGAACATAAAGCAGGTTGATCAATTAAGAAAACAGGGAAATTAAGGAAAAAAATCCATTCACCATTGCAATGAAAATAATAAAATACTTCAGAATAAATCTACCTAAAGAAACAAAAGACCTATATATAGAAAACTATAAAATAATGATGAAAGAAATCAAAGATGACACAAATAGATAGAGAAATATACCATGTTCATTGATCAGAAGAATCAATATAGTGAAAATGAGTATACTACCCAAAGCAATCTATATATTCAATGCAATCCCTATCAACCTACCAATGGTATTGGTAGAACAAATAATTTCACAATTTATATGGAAATACAAAAAAAAAAAAACCTTGAATATCCAAAGCATTCTTGAGAAAGAAGAATGGAACTGGAGGAATCAATCTGCCTGACTTTAGAATATACCACAAAGCTATGGACAGAGGTTCATGACACTGTACAGGAGACAGGGATCAAGACCATCCCCAAGAAAAAGAAATGCAAAAAACCAAAATGGCTGTCTGAGAAGACCTTACAAATAGCTGTGAAAAGAAGAGAAGCAAAAAGCAAAGGAGAAAAGGAAGATATACCCATTTGAATGCAGAGTTCCAAAGAATAGCAAGGAGAGATAAGAAAGCCTCCCTCAGTGATCAATGCAAAGAAATAGAGGAAACAATAGACTGGAAAAGCCTAGAGATCTCTTCAAGAAAATTAGAGATACCAAGGGAACATTTCATGCAAAGATGGGCTCAATAAAACACAGAAATGGTAGGGACCTAACAGAAGCAGAAGATATTAAGAAGAGATGGCAAGAATACTCAGAAGAATGGTACAAAAAGATCTTCACGACCCAGATAATCATGATGGTGTGATCACTCACCTAGAGCCAGACATCCTGGAATGTGAAGTCAAGTGGGCCTTAGGAAGCATCACTATGAACAAAGCTAGTGGAGGTGATGGAGTTCCAGTTGAGCTCTTTCAAATCCTAAAAGATGGAGCTGTGAAAGTGCTGCATTCAATATGTCAACAAATTTGGAAAACTCAGCAGTGGCCACAGGACTGGAAAGAGTTGATTTTCATTCCAATCCCAAAGAAATTCAATGCCAAAGAATGCTCAAACTACCACACGATTGACTCATCTCACACACTAGTAAGGTAATGCCCAAAATTCTCCAAGCCAGGCTTCAACAGTACATGGACTATGAAATTTCAGATGTTCAAGCCGCATTTAAAAAAGGCAGAGGAACCAGAGATCAAATTCCCAACATCTGCTGGATCATCAAAAAAGCAAGAGAGTTCCAGAAAATCATCTATTTCTGCTTTATTGACTATGCCAAAGCCTTTGACTGTGTAGATCACAATAAACTGTGGAAAATTCTGAAAGAGATGGGAATACCAGACCACCTGACCTGCCTCTTGAGAAACCTGTATGCAGGTCAGGAAGCAACAGTTAGAACTGGACATGAAACAACAGACTGGTTCCAAATAGGAAAAGGAGTACTTCAAGGCTGTATATTCTCCCCTTGCTTATTTAACTTATATGAAGAGTACATCATGAGGAACACTGGGCTGGAAGAAGCACAAGCTGGAATCAAGATTGCTGGGAGAAATATCAATAACCTCAGATATGCAGATGACACCACCCTTATGGCAGAAAGTAAAGAACTAAAGAGCCTCTTGATGAAAGTGAAAGAGGAGAGTGAAAAAGTTGGCTTAAAATTCAACATTCAGAAAACTAAGATCATGCTATCTGGTCCCATCACTTCATGTGAAATAGATGGGGAAACAGTGGAAACAGTGTCAGACTTTATTTTTTTGGGTTCCAAAATCACTACGGATGATGATTGCAGCCATGAAATTAAAGACGCTTACTCCTTGGAAGGAAAGTTATGACCAACCTAGACAGCATATTAAAAAGCAGAGACATTACTTTGTCAACAAAGGTATGTCTAGTCAAGGCTATGGTTTTTCCAGTAGCTATGTATGGATGTGAGAGTTGGACTATAAAGAAAGCTGATATGGACTCTGTGGGAGAGGGAGAAGGTGGGAAGATTTGGGAGAATGGTATTGAAACATGTAAAATACCATGTATGAAATGAGATGCCAGTCCAGGTTCGATGCGCGATACTGGATGCTTGGGGCTAGTGCACTGGGACGACCCAGAGGGATGGTATGGGGAGGGAGGAGGGAGGAGGGTTCAAGATGGGGAACACATGTATACCGGTGGCAGATTCATTTTGATATTTGGCAAAACTAATACAATTATGTAAAGTTTAAAAATAAAATAAAAATTTTTTAAAAAGTTAAATAATTAAAGTGGACAACTATAATATAATACAACCATTAGACTACTTATTCATCTGAGGCATGTAAACATATTTTCACCCTAACACTTGTTATGAAACTTCATGTCAGCTTTTTGTTTTGTAATATCCGAAATTGTAAACAACAAAAATGTTCATCAAGAGAAGAACAGAAATAAAAGCAACTTTCAATATAAAAAAAAAAGAAAGCTGAGCACAGAAGAATGAACTGTGGTGTTGGAGAAAACTCTTGAGAGTCCCTTGGACTGCAAGGAGACCCAACCAGTCCATCCTAAAGGAGATGAGTCTTAGGTGTTCATTGGAAGGACTGATGTTGAAGCTGAAACTCCAATATTTGGCCACCTGATTCAAAGAACTGACTCGTTTGAAAAGATCCTGATGCTGAGAAAGATTGAGGGCAGTAGGAGAAGGGGACAACAGAGGATGAGATGGTTGGATGGTATCACTGACTCAATGGACATGAATTTGAGTAAACTCCAGGAGTTGGTGATGGACAGGGAGGCCTGGCATGCTGTGGTTCAGGGGGTCGCAAAGTGTTGGACACGACTGAGTGAATGAACCGAACTGAACAAAGGTACAGTCATCAAGACAGTATGGTACTGGCACAAAGACAGAAATATAGATCAATGGAACAAAGTAGAAAGCCCAGAGATAAATCCATGCACCTATGGACACCTTGTCTTTGACAAGGGAGGCAAGAATATACAATGGAGAAAAGACAATCTCTTTAACAAGTGGTGCTGGGAAAACTCGTCAACCAACTCTAAAACAATGAAACTAGAACACTTTATAACACCATACACAAAAATAAACTCATGATGGATTAAAGACCTAAATATAAGACCAGAAACTGTAAAACTCCTAGAGGAAAACATAGGCAAAACACTCTCCGACATAAATCACAGCAGGATCCTCTATGACCCACCTCCCTAAGTAATGGAAATAAAAGGAAAAGTAAACAAATGGGACCTAATTAAACGTAAAAGCTTTTACACAACAAAGGAAATGATAAGTAAGGTGAAAAGACAGCCTTCAGAATGGGGGGAAATAATAGCAAATGAAGCAACTGACAAAGAATTACTCTCAAAAATATATAAGCAGCTCATGCAGCTCAATACCAGAAAAGTAAACAACCCAATCAAAAAATGAGCCAAAGAACTAAACAGACATTTTTCCAAAGAAGACATACAGATGGCTAACAAACACATGAAAAAATGCTCACATCACTCATTATCAGAGAAATACAAATCAAAACCACAATGAGGTACCATCTCACATCAGTCAGAATGGCTGCTGTCCAAAAGTCTACAAACAATAAATGCTGGAGAATGTATGGAGAAAAGGGAACCCTCTTACCCTGTTGGTGGGAATGCAAACTAGTACAGCCACTATGGAGAACAATGTGGAGATTTCTTAAAAAACTGGAAATAGAACTGCCGTATGACACAGCAATCCCACTGCTGTGCATACACACCAAGGAAACCAGAACTGAAAGACACATGTACCCCAATGTTCATCATAGCACTGTTTACAACACCCAGGACATGGAAGTAACCTAGATGTCCACTCCACTGGCAGACAAATGGATAAGAAAGCTGTGGTACACATACACATTGGAATATTACTCAGCCATTAAAAAGAATACATTTGAATCAATTCTAACTAGGTGGATGAAACTTACAGAGTGAAGTAAGTCAGACAGAAAAAAACCAATACAGTATATTAAGGCATATATATGGAACTTAGAAAGATGGTAATGATGACCCTATATGTAAGACAGCAAAAGAGACACAGATATAAAGAACAGACTTTTGGACCCTGTGGGAGAAGGTGAGGGTTGGATGATTTAAGATAATAGCAATGAAACATGTATATTACTGTATGTGAAATAGATCACCAGTTTAAGTTTGATGCATGAAACAGGGCACTCAAAGCTGGTGCACTGGGACAACCCTGAGGGAGGGGTTGGGGAGGGAGGTGGGAGGGGGGTTCCGGATGGGGACACATGTACACCCATGGCTGATTCATGTCAATATATGACAAAACCACTACAATATTGTAAAGTAATCAGCCTCCAATTAAAATAAATAAATTATTTTTTTAAAAAGCAAATGGTAGATACCAACACATCAATATCAGTAATTGCATTTACAGTAAATAAAGATAAAACAAAATTGACACAGATATTACATAATGCTCACCTTATATTATGATAGCAAAGAAAGGTTGAAAGTAAAATGATGGAAAAAATGTACTAACTGTAAGAAAACTGGAGTAGCTATATCAATGTCCCAGAAAGTAGACTTTAAGCCAAGATATACTAATTGAATTAAAGAAGGAATTTTCATGATTATAATGAGATGCACCCTTAAAAAAGATATTATAGACAACAAAATTCAAGAAAGGTAACAGAACATAGCTTTGAAATATACTTGACAGATTGAAAAGAAGAAATAGACAAAATCACAATCAAAATTTGGGATTATTACTGTATCTTTTTCAGTAGCATACAGACCAAACATACAAAAAACAAAGAATACAGTAGATGTACAACAACATAATCATCACATTTAACTAAGTAACATATGGAGCAATGCACCCAACAATGCAAGAGTTCACATTACTGTAAATGCATTAGGAACATTTACCAAAATGACCATATAATAGGACAAAATCTTTTACTCTTTGAATTCATACAGAGTATTTACTCTGACCACAGTGGAATAGAATTAAGAATTAATAAGAAAATATTGTTACCCATCCCTATTTGGGGAAATTCAGCAACACCCTTCCAAAAAAAACCCCTGAATCTGGGAATAAATTTAAAACTTACAAAATATTGTGAAATAATGATAATAAAGATTGATAATAATGATAACAAACACAAAATAATGATATGATAATAAATTCTTCTAATGAAATCCAAGTAGTGCCTAAGGGAAATTTATATACCAGATTTAGAGAAGAGGAAAGACTGTGAAAAGTGAAAAAAATGTAAGCTTCCAATTAAAAAACTAGGAGATGAGAAAGTCTAAAGGATGTAGAATGTTGGGGTTAATTTTAAAAGGAATAAAAATTAATGGAAAAGAAGGTAAGCATAAGTTAGAAAACATAGAAGAAAGCTCTTTAAACATGGCTCATTGAAAATTGATGAACAATGAGCAACGCTTAAGAAGAGCAGAGAGAAAATAAAGTTAACAATTCCAAGAATGAAAAGGGACATCACTATGAATCATACAGATTTTTTGGTCATAGTTTTTGTGCTGTTGTTTGTTTGATTTTTGGCTGTGCTGTGGCTCATAGTTCCCAGGTCAGGGTTGAATCCGGACCCATCACAGTGAAAGCCCAGAGATTTAATTCCAGGATTGCATAGTTTTATTAATACAATTTATACCTTTAACATGGATAAGTACACAGAAAGTGTCAATTTCTCCACAATCTTGCCAACACTTAAGTGTCTTTAAAAAAAAAAAAAGTCATTCTGACATGCTGCTGCTGCTGCTAAGTTGCTTCGGTCATGTCCGGCTCTGTGCGACCCCATAGGCGGCAGCCCACCAGGCTCCTCCGTCCCTGGAATTCTCCAGGCAAGAACACTGGAGTGGGTTGCCATTTCCTTCCCCACATTCTGACATGTGTGAGATGGTATCTCTTTGTGGTTTTGATTTACATTTCTCTGATGATTGACAATGTCAAGCATTTTTTCATATACCCATTGGCCATCTGTATGTCTTTAGAGAAATGTCTATTCAAGCCCTTGGTCAATTTTTTAATTGAGTTATTAGGTTTGGGGGTTTTTTTCTTGAGTTGCAGGAGTTCCTTAATTTTTTGGAAATTAAAACCTTATATCATTTTTGCTAGCTTGCCTTTTCACTCTGTTGATGTTTCCTTTGGTTTGCAGAAGCTTCTCAGTTTGATATATCCCCACTTGTCTATTTTTGCTTTGTTGCCTGTACTTTTGATATCATATCCATGAAATCATGAAACAATGTGTTTTTATTTTGTGATGGGGCTAAGATATCATATATCTAAAATGTAATTCCTATCTGGTGATGATGTTGCTTTGAGATGAAGAATGGCATTTGAAACACTGCTTTAAAGGCAGAAATGAAAAAAGTAAAACATTATAGATTTGATCACATAACCCCCTATACACATATACAACCTTAAAAATATATGCAAAAACTGGGGGAAATATTTACAAAAATAAGTAAGAAAAACAAGAAGTGTTGTTTGTTTATAGAGAGTTCCTATAAATAAATAAATAAGAAGTTTTAAAACATTCTAGAGAAAAATATTGATATGTAAGATACCTTGAAAGAGTAATATAGGAAAGAAGATAACTTTTGTATATAGTGTTTATGTGGATAAAAACAATGATGAATGCTCTTATGTCAAGACTATGAAGAAAATAATACTCTTTTTTTTAATTAATTATTTATTTGATTGTGCTGGGTCTCAGTTGCAGCACGCAAATTCTTACTTGTGGGATCTAGTTATCTGACCAGGGTTAGAACCCAGGTCCCCTGCATTGGGAGCATACAGTCTTAGCCACTAGACCACCAAGGAAGTCCCCAAAATAATACTCTTTTAATTCAATTAATGTTGCTGAGAATATTGAAAACTACTGTGCTGGACAATTAGGCAATACATATAGAGGGAGGCCTTTAAATTGGCTATCTTGAGGAAAAAATAATGGCTTTTCTATTAAGTCAATGTAGATGTTCATAAGAACTTTATCACAGCATTGTATTTGAAAATATTAATGTACAATAAATAGGATTAGATAAATAAGTTATGATTCAATGAATGGGATAACTGAAATACTGGCAACCATCCAAATGGCATAGAAGACATTTTAATGAACAAAAAGAAATTTAAAATATATTATTTTGAAAGTGGATATAAAATGATATTGGAAGAAAAGCTATGACCAACCTAGAGAGCATATTAAAAAGCAGAGACATTACTTTGCCAACAAAGGTCTGTCTAGTCAAGGCTATGGTTTTTCCAGTGGCCATGTATGGATGTGAGAGTTGGACTGTGAAGAAACCTGAGTGCTGAAGAATTGATGCTTTTGAACTGTGGTGTTGGAGAAAACTCTTGAGAGACCCTTGGACTGCAAGGAGATCCAACCAGTCCATCCTAAAGGAAATCAGTTCTGAATATTCATTGAAAGGACTGATGCTGAAGCTGAAGCTCCAATACTTTGGCCACATGATAAGAAAATCTGACCAATTGGAAAAGACCCTGATGCTGGGAAAGATTGAAGGTGGGAGGAGAAGCAGATGACAGAGGATGAGACGGCTGGATGGCATCACTAACTCTATGGACATAAGTTTGAGTAAGCTCCAGGAGCTGGTGATGGACAGGGAAGCTTGGCGTTCTGCAGTCCATGGGGTCGCAAAGATTCAGACATGACTGAGCGACTGAACTGAACTGATGATCCAATCAAGTGTGTGTGTGTGTGTGTGTGTGTGTGTGTGTGTAGGGACTGAGATTTAATACAGAGATTGTGTTCAGAAAGAATATAAAGGGAGCTGGTATATCCTGCCTTGTACTTTAGAGACAAGTGCAAGCTCAGAAAATATTTAATGCTCTTTGGAATGATCATACCAAAGTTATGCCCCCCATACCAAAGTATATGGGGGCAAACTCATGTGAACTGAGTTCCTTAGTGTGTGAATATGTGCTTTAATAATATGATGCTACAGAGCATTCTCTATGAGGAAACATGCTTGTTTGAGTTAACTGTGATTTCTCCTTAGCCTAATGAGAAATTCCTTCATTGTTCTTGTATCTGGGGAGGCCAAAGGGGAATCAGAGAGCCAATTTTATATTTCATTCAGAGAGTCTTCCTCTATTCTTAACAGCCTGCAAAGCCTGAAAAATGACAACCACCATTATAATGTGTCCCAAACCCAAGGAACTGGAAGTTTCGTTTTGCAGGGTTTTTTAAGATTTTTTTTTTTTTTTGATGTGGATCTATTACAATATTCCTGTTGTTCTGGTTTTTTTGCGGGGAAGGCAGGTGCTGTGAGGTATGTGAGATCTTAACTCCCCAACTGGGGATCAAACCTGCACCCCTTGCATTGGAAGATGAAATCTTAACCCCTAGGAAGAAGAAATCTAACGCCAGGGAAGTCCCCAACTAGAAGTTGAAAGAAATAGGGAATGAAGAGCAGAACTTCTTGCTCCTTTGGAGAGGAGTGGAGTTTCCCAAAGAAGAGAGACAGAGACTTCTGACAGGGTGGGCTGAGGAGGGGGTGGGGCTTGAAATAAGGAGGGAATGTGGGATCAGGAAGGGATGGAGAGATGACCTTTGCTAAAGCAGACAGGAGCAAGGGCTAACCTGGAAAAGCTGACTTTCCAGGCATGTGACTAGCTCATTCTAATTTCAGGAACTCAAAGCAGGTATCTGGGACTCTCCTGATTTAAGGGCACAGTGAAGACCAAATTTCATACAGCATCTGTGCGAACAACAAGTGAGAATATTCACCACAGGGACGTTCACAAACACAGAGTTCCTGCTAAATATCTGACCCATTAAGATGTCACAGAACAAGCTTGTGCTCTCCACTGAGACAGGGAAAAACTGACCTGCCTCAGTGGGGATCATCAAGTCTCTAAGACTAAATCCCTCTTCTGCCTTCAATGCATCAGTCCATTGATGGCACCTGCATTTGGTGTTAGTTTTTTTCCTTTGCACAGCGGGGTTAGAGAACCACTGATCCAAGAGGTAGGAAGGGAAAATATTACAGGCAGGAAGACAGAGTCCTGCCGAATCCTATGCTAGGGAAAGACTACAGAAAAGCAGAAAAACGTCTGAGCTGTGGGTTGTTTGTGGGGGAAGAAAAAGAAACTCAGAGTTCGAATGCAAATGCAGCGTTATCCAGAGGTGTGATTACAATTTCTACTGAGAGGGCTTTCCTCACAGAAAGGAAGATTTCCATATTTGCCCTCACCATACATACATACACACATATCATCACCACCATTACCATTGCTACCACCAAATCCAGCAGTCTGGCTTAGAGAGTATGAGTTCTATGGAAAGTAAAGTGAAAGTGTTAGTCATTTAGTCATGTCCAACTCTTTGCAACCCCATGGACTGTAGCCCACCAGGTTCCTCTGTCCATGGAATTCTCCAGTCAAAAATACTGGAGTGGGTTGCCATTTCGTACTCCAGGGGATCTTCCCATCACAGGGATCAAATCCAAGTTACTGCACTGTGGGCAGATTCTTTACCATCTGTGCCACCAGGGAAGTTCTATGGACTCCTATCTAAAAAATCAACTTCCACTGGGCAGATTTATTTCTGTTCACACATTTAGCCTATACGTACTCTTCTAATTCACCTTTACCCATTCCCTTATCTCACATATACAGACACATACACATGCACACACATATGTATGTTGTTGTTTATTTATTAAGTCGTGTCTGAATCTTTGTGACCTCATGAACACCCACCAGGCTCCTCTATCCACGGTATTTCCTAGGCAAGAACACTAGAGTGAATAGCTGTTCCCTTCTTTAGGGGATCTTACCACCCCAGGGATCGAACCTGCATCTCCTGCATTGCCAGGCAGATTCTTTATCA
Organism: Bos javanicus; assembly: GCF_032452875.1. Classification (NCBI taxonomy): domain Eukaryota; kingdom Metazoa; phylum Chordata; class Mammalia; order Artiodactyla; family Bovidae; genus Bos; species Bos javanicus. The sequence goes on along the minus strand of NC_083872.1, from coordinate 102,309,917 downwards.
CTGAGCCACCGGGAAGTCCACACATATGTGCATACACTTAAAGCATACATACATAAACACACATGTGCACACACACACACATGTCCACAGTCTAAAAGATCCAAAATACTGAACTGGTGGGGAGAGATGTAATATAAAGTATGGGAAGGACAGATCAGAGACCCAGACAGAGGCAGTCCCTCAGCCATAATCCATTAGAGGAAAACTGAGAAGTGGTCAGACATTTTCTGAGCTGTTAGGTGTACTTGGGGAGGGCTAAAAACACAGAGTTAGGTCTGTGAATAGAATTTATATGTCTGCAGCATATTACTGCTTAACTTGAAAAACTGAGCCCCGAGGGAGAAAAATCAGCACTCACTGTCACTAAGGATCACATTTGGTCAAAACCAAATGGTCAACAAATAGAAAGGTATTGTCCTTACAGTCCCACAATCTTATAGCTAATCCAGTGTGTCTACTGAATTTAAGAACCAGGGCTCCAGAGACTCCTGAGCAGGCCTGCCCTTTTCCTGAAAACCAGTATGCCTTTCCTATTCTCCATCTAAAGGATAGTCTTCTCTTCTCTGCATTGAATCAGTTGTGACCTCATTTCATCCTAAAGAATCAATCAACTTCAGCCCCCAGTTACCCCAAAAGGCCTTCTTACAACTATCTTCTTGAAGCCTGACAAAGCTTGCCCTGCTCCTAAGACAAAATTTCTTCAGTAAATGTAGGGCTATTTTTCTTCTTGATTTTGTTTTGATATTGTGTGTTTTTTTTTTTTTTAAGAAATTTATCTACTTTATCTAAACTGTTAAGTTTATTAGCATATAATTGTTCATAGTATATTTTCATTATCATTATAAGGTCTGTTGTATCTGAATGATTACTTTCACTTTTGATATTGATCTTCTGTTTCCTTTTTAAAAATTATTTTTCCTATGATTTGGTCAATTTTACTAATTTTTGAAAACCCAACTTTTACTTTGCTAATGTTTGCTTTTATTCTTCTAGACATTTACCTTATTTTTTCATTTATTTCTACTTGTTCTAGTTTCAGTTTGCTTAACCGTGGTGCTGGAGAGGACTCTTAACAGTTCCTTGGACTGCAAGATCAAACTAGTCAATCCTAAAGGAAATCAACCCTGAATATCCATTGGAAGGACTGATGCTGAAGCTGAAACTCCAGTACTTTGGCCACCTGATGCAAAGAGCTGATCATTGGAAAAGACCCTGATGCTGGGAAAGATTGAAGGCAGAAGGAGAAGGGTGTGACAGAGGATGAGATGGTTGGATGGCATCACCAACTCGATGGACATGAGTTTGAGCAAGCTCCGGGAGGTGGTGATGGACAGGGAAACCTGGTGTGCTGCAGTCCATAGGGTCACAAAGAGTCAGACACAACTGAGTGACTGAAGAACAACAGCTTCCTGAGGTTAACCATTAATATTTTAATATTTTCTTATTTCCTTTTTTGGGCAGTACCATGCAGCATACAGGCTTTTAGTTCCCCTACCAGGGCTCAAATTCATGTCCTCTGCAGTGAAAGCATGGGGTCTTAACCACTGGACAGCCATGGAAGTGACTCTTTTCTTGTTTTCAATATAGGTATTTAAAACTAGGCAATTTCCTCTAAGCAAATCTTTAGCAGGCTCTCACAATTTTTAATATATTTTCTTTTCACTATCACTTAATTCAAGATATTTCCTAAAAATGCTTGTGATATATTCATTACTTTTGGATAATTTTTTAAAGTATTTTAAAATTTCCTACTATTTATGGAATTTCTAAGTATATAATTTTTTAAACTTGTTTTTTATTGATCAAAAATGCAAGAAGTAGCAAGCATTGGTAAGGACGTGGAGAAAAGACAACCCTCATACGTTGTTGGTGGGATTGTAAATTGGTGCAGCCACTTTGGAAAACAGAATGAAGATTCTTCAGAATTTGCTATACTCTCAGAGTGATGGAGATGCCTGTTTACCTGGTAACTGAAACCAGCTTGGACATGATATTCTGCAACGATGAGACTTCCTTTCCATGGCAAAATGCATATACCCTAAATCAATCACACAAATCAATTATCATTGTATGGTTACCCATGATATACCCAACAGTAAGAATACACAGATCCAAGAATCAGTGGAAATTGGAATGATTATGCTTTTTTAAATTTAAATTTATTTAAATTGGAGGCTAATTACTTTACAATATTGTATAGGTTTTGCCATACATCAACATGAATCTGCCACAGGTGTACATGTGTTCCCCATCCTGAACCCCCCTCCCACGTCCCTCCCCATACCGTCCCTCTGGGTCATCCCAGTACACCAACCCCAAACATCCTGTATCCTGCATCAAACCTGGACTGGCGATTCATTTCTTAAATGATATTATACATGTTTCAATGCCATTCTTCCAAATCATCCCACCCTCTCCCTCTCCCACAGAGTCCAAAAGACTGTTCTATACATCTGTGTCTCTTTTGCAGTCTCGCATACAGGGTTATCGTTACCATCTTTCTAAATTCCATATATATGCGTTAGTATACTGTATTGGTGTTTTTCTTTCTGGCTTACTTTTATTCTCAAGGTCCACTTGAGGAATTTGGGCTTCCCATATTCCAAGTCTAGGCTTTATGGATTTATCTCTGGTTCACAGAAGGAAAAGTGACTTCACCAGGGGACACACACAGTAAGTGTCACCTTAAACTTTAAGCCATGACTGCTTCCCAGTCATCCTAGGATCTTCATGGCAAATTATCAACAAGCAAGTAAACAATAAGCTTTTTTCAACACTAGAATACCCTAGGCATCAGAAAGAGAATTGCTGCATAACAGGTGTAGGCAAAAACCTATCTGAAACCCAGGCAATCTATTTGGGATCTCTTGGCACTCCCTTGCTCCATTTTGATAATAAATATGAGTGCACCAGCCACAGCGTGAGAAGTGTATAGTGGCCAGGGTTTCAGATCTCCTAGGGTGAGGGTGTAGACCACTCCACCAAGTAAGCTGCCTAGACCAGCAGAGGTGCTAAAAGATGGTGAAGGAAATCTAGAATGTGGTAAATGAGGGAAATGATGATTTATAGCTGTGGACGCAACACCCAGCTGCAGTGGTGGGGTCTGTAGTTTGTCTTAACTAACCTTCCTCTTACAAGTTACCCCAGAAAAAGAAGAAGCATATAAAAATCCAACAAGAATAAACTCTCAAAATTTAATGTAAAATATATACTTAACTTGGGCTTCCCAGGTGGTGCAGTGGTAAAGAATCCACCTGCCAATGCAGGAGATGCAGGTTGGATCCCTGGGTTGGGAAGATTCCCCGGAGGAAATGACAACCCACTCCAGTATTCTTGCTTGGGAAATTCCATGGACAGAGGAGCCAGGCATGCTACAGTCCAGGGGGTTGCAAAGAGTCGGATACTACTGAGTACACCCACACAACATACTTAAATAATGAAGTAAATGAATTAAAGGTACAAAAATGAATGAGCAGTAGGAAAGGATGGATGCCGTGGTATGACCCTCTGTCTGGCTGCAGTGCTTGCTTCTCAGGAGCTATAGGTGATGATGGCTGTTCCTTTCTTGGGGAGCATCCTCATTCAATGACTCTTTAGTACACAAATATATAAATTCAATCCCTTTCCCTCCACTTAGGACAAATATAAAGGACCACTCCAGCTCACCATGGGGTTAACTGAGCCTTCGTGTGACTGCAGGATAGTTCAAATTCTCCCTCTGTTCAATATGCCTCCTTTGGTTTCTGTGCCAGGGCAGAGAGTCCTCCCCAGAGGCCAGCACTTGTTACTGTAAGAAGACAACAAAGGAGAAAAGGATGCTACAGTGAAGTGGAGTGGAGAGGCCTGAGCTCTGGCTTGAAACTCTATACAGGAGAATTCATTTTGAAAGCTTGGAGGATGAGGTATGTACTGGATTGAATAGTGCTCCCCCATCCGCATTCATGTCCAACCAGAATTTTTGAATGTGATCTTATTTAGAAATAGTGTCTTCATAGATGTAATCACAAAGGAGATCAAGCAAGTCAATCCTAATAATCCAATTCAGGAAATCAACCCTGAATATTCATTGGAAGGTCCGATGCTGAAGCTCCAGTACTTTGACCACCTGATTCAAAGTGCCAACTCATTGGAAAAGACCCTGATGCTGGAAAAGATTAAGGGCAGGAAGAGAAGGGGGTGAAGAGGATGAGATGGTTGTATGGCATCATCGACTCAATGGACATGCATTTGAGCAAACTCCAGGAGATGGTGAAGGACAGGGAAGCCTAGTGTGCTGTAGCCCATGGGATTGCAAAGAGTTAGAGACAACGTAGAGACTGAACAACAAGATGAAATCAAGTTCAGATGAGGTTTTACTGGATTGGTGTGGGTACTGTCCTTACAATAAAAGGGACATTTAGACACAGACACAGAGAGAAGACACCATGTGAAAACAAGAGACACAGGAGAACACTCCATGTGATGATGGAGGCAGAGATTGAAGCAGAGCATCTGTAAACCAAGGAATGTCAAGGATTGTTGATAAAAGGGTTGTTGTCAAGGATTGTTGATCAAGACTGGAAGAGGCAAGGAAGGACCCTCCCCTAAAAGCTCCAGAAGTAGCACAATCCTGTTTACACCCTGACTTTGGTTTTCTAGCCTCCAAATCTGTGAGAAAATAAATTTCTGTTAAAAATTATTAATTTGTCACAGTAGCTTTAGGAAACAGGGTAGCAATGTAAGAAATTGTTTTTTTTTTTTTTTTCAAGTACTGTTTCACGGGCTTCCCCGGTGTCTCAGTGGTAAAGAATCCACCTTTCAATGCAAGAAACATGGGTTCAATCCCTGGTCTGGGAAGATCCCACCTGCAGTGGAGCAACTAAGCCCATGTGCCATGACTGCTGAGCCTGTGCTCTAGAGTCTGGGAGCTGCAACTACTGAAGCCTGAGCACCCTACAGCCTGTGCTCTGCAACAAGAGAAGCCCCCTCAAAGAGAAGCCCGCACACCGCAAGGAAGAGTAGACAGTGAACTCCACAACTAGAGAAATGCCCGAGCAGCAAGGTAGACCCAGGACAACCAAAATTTAAAAAAAAAAAAAATGTAACTAAGAAGTATTTCTGTGGGCTGTAAATGTTCTTACACTGGGTGGGACTATGGCCTGAACTGCTGGGTTTCTCCAGGCACTTTTGGAGGGATACCTAGAGTCTCCGGGGAATACCGGGTGAGGGAGTCAGGGTGCATATCCTGGTGATGTTTGGACATTCTGAGATTCTTTGATGTCCAGACCATAGGAAAAATTTGCCTGGTGGTATTTTAACAGTTACAATTTTCCATTCCTTCTGTCTTATGTGACAGGTGAGTTAGTCAAGATTCTTTCTGGTGCACACATTTCAGAGGGGACTGAATGTGCCCTGAGGGGACATTCAGAAAGGGATCAACAGTCTCTGCTTAGGGAAATTTTCCCTCCCTCGGTTTCACTTGAGGCAGGAAAGTTGGGGAAACGGATCCCTCTCCATATACATGGATGCCTCTCCCTTCGAGGATGTTCTTTTCCTGAACAAGAGTGCCCTGAAATTCCTCTCTCTCTGCTCTGATATGGGCAAGCTCTCTCCCTGGAAAGGGACTGGGTGTGGTGCTTCTGAACTATAAGTCTGTGACTGTTGGAAAGCTTCCTGATATTCCTTAGCATTCTCTCATTTTAAAACTGTTTATTGGATACAGTTGCTTTACTCTGCTGTACAGTAAAGTGAACCAGCTATACATATACATATATCACCTCCATTTTGGATTTTTTCCCATTTAGGTCACCACAGAGAGCTGAATAGTATCCGCTGTGCTACACAGTAGGTTCTCATTAGTTATCTGTTTGCCACACTGTTTACAATAGCCAGGACATGGAAGAAACCTAAATGTCCATCAACAGAGAAATGGATAAAGAAGATGTGGCACATATATACAATGGAATATTACTCAGCCATGAAAAGGAAGGAAACTGCTATTTGCAGAGACATGGATGGACCTAGAGAGTGTCACACAGAGTGAAATAAATCAGAAAGAGAAAAACTGATATTATATATTAATATGTATACATGGAATCTAGAAAAATGGTGCAGATAAACCTATTTGTAAAGCAGAAATAGAGACCAATATAGAGAACAAACATGAACACCAAGGAGGGAAAGGGGGATGGGATGAATTGGGGGGATTGGAACTGACGTCCTTAGTATTCTCTTGTGTAACTCCTCAGAATAGTATAGGATGGGACTGAGGTCCCCAGAGGACAGAGCCTGGGTCAGTCTACCAGGCTCTCACAATCTCTCATTGTGTCTGAAGCTGTGACTTCATCACCCTGAGCGCTCAGCAGGTGCTAGTGAGGGGCAGGATTCTCCCATGTCCCTTCCCACCCTGAGAACATGTTTTTCTTAGGGAACCACTCAAGCTCCCACCCTGGCCCTGGGATCTTCTTCGTGACAGGCATCCTTGGTTGCGTCTTGGGACCCTGCATGTTCCTTTTTTTCGTTTTCCTGGCAATTCAAAAGTGCAGACAGAAAATAAAGTGTGAAGGTAGGCTCTAAAATGGAGATGATAATGAGAAGAGCTTGTGGGCTTTGGGTGAGAAGGGAGACACTGTGATGTTGGATACTGAATCTGCATCTTGTCCTCATTACATTTTCTGGGAAATGATACTTGTGTTTCTCTGGACTCAGCCTCAGTGAACTTCAGATAGGCATGCCAAGGAAGCATGATGTTGTACATCACAGCAATAAATTTAGTATCAAGTACAGGGACACAGGTTAGGACTGGGCCAGGAATTCTGGGTATGCCCCTAAGACATGAGGCTAATGGCTCTGATGAGCTGAGTGCAGTCCCAGAGATGTCAAAGATAGCACTCTATAAAGGTGTTTCAAGATGTGAGTTTCTGAATCAGAATCTTTGTATCAATCTTGTCCTCATGTAAATATTATCTATGGGAGGCTGCCTATGAGCACACTAGTGAACCTGAGCCTGGGGAGGAAAGACAGGTGGAGTCAGGTGGAGAAGTCCCTCATGTATTCTTCTAGGCATAAACTATCATCTGGGGTGATTCTTAGCATCACCTGTGGTCACGCATCCACATACGAGATTCCTGTGTCCCACTTTGGACCTATAGCTCTCTCCATGCTCTGAAGATACCACCAGATATCTCCCATCCCCAGTGAATACTGTCTTCTCTCTGGGATGAAAATAAGTCAAGGCTGGGGGTCTACTCTGACCCCTTATCTGGTTTATACACTCGTGTATTTTTCTTTTCATGTCTATTCTTGGATTGTTTCTTACCTGTTAGATGATTCTGTGGCAGAGCTGCCGAGGAATGAAAACAAAGTTGATTCTGGACGTGTCCTACACAAGGCAGGGCTTTCTGCTCTTGGAAATGGGGATGAGGGTAGGAAAGTCTTGTGTAGAAGAGATACTGAAAAGAGTTTTGGGAGATGGAAACCTCAGTCCTCTAGAGGGAGGGTCTGTCTTCCTGAGGACCATGCTCTGAGGAAAGGAATGACTGTTTCTCCAGCAGGTTTAAACTCCTCTTTTTTTTTTTTTTTTAGCACCTCAGTTACTGTCTCATGACCTCAGAGAGGAAGAAATAGACTGAGTTCTCTGTCTGTATAGTTGCTCTAAGAGTTTCCAATATATTGGGACTTCCCTGGAGGTCCAGTGCTTAAGATTTCGCTTTTCAATGCAGGGAGTGTGGTTTCGATTCCTGATTGGGAAGCTAAGATCCCACATGCCTTGCAGCCAAAAAGCCAAACTGTGAAACAGAAGCCATATTGTAACAAATTCATTAAAGGCTTTAAAAATGGTCCACATAAAAAAATCTTTAAAAAAAATAATTTCTGATGTGTGGACATGTATGGATAATGTGAATGCATTTCCCAAACCAAGATGTCTGGTTTGATAAAATATCATAAAAGTTCAGAACAAGAGACAATTGAGAAATATTATTGAAAGATATTACGGAGAGATATTGCATTTGGTGAACATTTTGATGTTTTATGTGGAAAATGCTAACAGGATTTTGAAGCTGATATATCCACCAACTATCCAGAATACCTTTAATTGTAGATTCTGGGATTATCCATTCTTGAAGGGATCATAAGGATTGTATAGTCAAACACTACTCCACAAATAAAGTAACAAAGTAGATAATGTGTGACTTCTCAAGGTTACATAAGAAGTCACTGTTAGATCCAGGATGACGCTATCCTGATTCCCAGGGATGGGTTCATTCCACTTACATTTGTTGTTCAGTCACTAAGTGGTATCTGACTCCTTGTGACCCCATGGACTATAGCCCGCCAGGTTCCTCTCTCCTCCAGTGTTTCCTGGAGTTCTCTCTAACTCATGTTCATCAAGTAGGTGATACTATCTAACCATTGCATCTTCTGCTGCGTGTGTGAGTGCTTAGTTGCTTCAGTCGTATCTGACTCTTTGAACCATATAGACTGTAGCCCACCAGGCTTCTCTGTCCATGAGGATTCTCCCAGGCAAGAATACTGGAGTGGGTTGCCATGCCCTGCTCCAGGGGATCTTCCCAACCCAAGGATCAAACCCAGGTCTCCTGCATTGCAGGCAGATTCTTTACCATTCTTTACCCTGAGTCACCAGGGAAGCTCCATCATCTGCTCCACCCTTCTCCTTTGCCTTCAGTCTTTCCCAGCATCAGAGTCTTTTCCAGTGAGTCAGCTCTACACATCAGGTGGCAAAAGTGGAGCTTCAGTTTCAGCATCAGTCCTCCCAATGAATATTCAGGGTTGATTTCCTTTAGAATTGACTGGTTTGATCTCCTGGCAGTCCCAGGGACTCTCAAGACTCCACTTGCATGATTTCCACCAAAGATTCTTGACTGTTATTCAAGGACAGAAGAGAAGTGGTCTAAAATTCAATGACAAAAGTAAAGGGCTTCTATGCCTGAATTCTTCCTGAGATCTCTTTATGTGAAATGAATGAGATGACCATCCCAGTGTCCACCTTCATGTGATCTCTGCAATGGCACAGGCTGCCACATTAAGAATGACCTTGCACTTGGTTTGTCACTTTTCTGTTGCCATCTTGAAATGTTTAATAGTTTTTGTATAAGGAGATCTGCATTTTGGATAATAAGGTCCCCAAAATTCTATTTCCCAGAAAATATTCCCTGAGAAGCAAGAAAAAAGAAGTCTGATTGATCTCTTATAGTTATAGTCTTATTTCCTGGGAAGATGCGCTTGAACCCTTAAAAGCCAATCCTTCCTGGAAAGACAAAATTTGAGTGAGCCCATATTCAGTTATTCTGTGTATTGCTAGGAAGGATGGAATTAAATCAGATTTCACAGTGGGTACCTTCCTGCAGTTACAACTAGGCATGTATTTTTTGATGCTATGACCTTATTTTCTTAATCACAACAATCTCATAAATTATCAAAAGATTTAGGTGGTTAATCCAAGATGTGACAAAGTAAGAAATACAGTTAAAATGGCAAAACGTTGATATTAAGATATATTTCGATACTCTATAGCTGCTAAATGTCAAGATTACTCTGATAACTATGTTTTCATGGAGGCAGTTTTGGATGAAAGGTGTGAATCCCTTCATCTTTCTTTAAGACCATGGTAGGACTAATTTCACAATTTTCAGATTCCCATGCAAAATTAAAGTGTGGATTTCCATGTTCAAAAATTATTAAGACATTGAAGTTGGTGACAGTAGAGCTTTAAACCAAGCCCAGGGCCCTTCTGAGCATAGGTGGCATGATTGTGAGTTTGCCCAGATCCACAGAATTTCAGAGCTGGAAGGCCCAATAAACCGTCTTTGCCATAGCAGTGTGAGGGCGGTGGGGTTCCTTGGGAGAAGAAAAACTGTGGAAGCTGAAGCAGCTTTAGCCATTGAAGACTTTCAGAAAAGGCTAGGGTTATCCTTGTAGACCCTTGGGAAGTTGGGATCCGTTCCCTAAGTGTCCTCATGGGATAGATAATAATGGAGTTGTACCTTCTTCTTACCAGTTTCTCTGATTTAGTACTGAGAAAAGTCGAATGCTCAGAATTCTTTTCTCCAGTTTCAGGTCCCAACCATCTATACAGACTGAAAATTAGAGTTCACAGAAGTTTTTAAGTCTCTGTTACAGATACTTCCTGGACATGGTCTGAGATCAACAGTCTGTATCTAAAATGCTTTTCCTGATGTGTTTTATATCATGCAGAAATGATCTCAATCTGAGTCACCAGGCATGCTGTGTGTTCACTTTGTCCTCCATTCTGATGCCTCTAGAGGGCTCTGTTTCATCTAAGTCATAAACATAACCAGTCCCTAAACTTGCTATTGCAGGCTGGTTTTCACGTTCCTCAAAGAAAGAAGATCTGGGAGAGGAGAAACTCCTGACCGAAGAGTGTGAGTTTGGAAATGAGGATGCTGCGCTTGGAAGCAGTGGAATTCCATTTGAAGAACAAATATGTGTCTACTGAAACTCCTGTTACATTTTGGTCCAAACTAGACATACAGAAAATATCACTTCATATGTCAATAAAAGGGTAACACTGACTTGTTTTTTTTTTTTTTCCAGATGTTCAAGCTGGTTTTATTTATTTTTTTTTAATATTTTTATTTTTATTTATTTATTTATTTATTTATTTTTATGTATTTATTTTTATTTATTTATTTATTTATTTATATTATTTTTATTTATTTTTTATTTATTTATTTTATTTATTTATTTATTTTATTTATTATTTTTATTTATTTTATTATTTTATTTATTTATTTATTTTTATTTATTTTATTTTTATTTTATTTATACACGTGCTCCCCATCCTGAACCCTCCTCCCTCCCGCCTCCCCATACCATCCCCCTGGGCTGTCCCAGCGCACCAGCCCCAAGCATCCAGCATCGTGCACTGAACCTGGACTGGCATCTCGTTTCATACATGACATTTCACATGTTTCAATGCCATTCTCCCAAATCTTCCCACCCTCTCCCTCTCCCACAGAGTCCATAAGACTGTTCTATACATCAGTTCTATACATCTTTTGCTGTCTCGTATACAGGGTTATCGTTACCATCTTTCTAAATTCCATATATACGCGTTAGTATACTGTATTTATGTTTTTCCTTCTGGCTTACTTCACTCTGTATAATAGGCTCCAGTTTCATCCACCTCATTAGAACTGATTCAAATGTATTCTTTTTAATGGCTGAGTAATACTCCATTGTGTATATGTACCACAGCTTTCTTATCCATTCATCTGCTGATGGACATCTAGGTTGCTTCCATGTCCTGGCTATTATAAACAGTGCTGCGATGAACATTGGGGTACACGTGTCTCTTTCCCTTCTGGTTTCCTCAGTGTGTATGCCCAGCAGTGGGATTGCTGGATCATAAGGCAGTTCTATTTCCAGTTTTTTAAGGAATCTCCACACTGTTCTCCATAGTGGCTGTACTAGTTTGCATTCCCACCAACAGTGTAAGAGGGTTCCCTTTTCTCCACACCCTCTCCAGCATTTATTATTTGTAGACTTTTGGATCGCAGCCATTCTGACTGGTGTGAAATGGTACCTCATAGTGGTTTTGATTTGTATTTCTCTGATAATGAGTGATGTTGAGCATCTTTTCATGTGTTTGTTAGCCATCTGTATGTCTTCTTTGGAGAAATGTCTATTTAGATCTTTGGCCCATTTTTTGATTGGGTCATTTATTTTTCTGGAGTTGAGCTGTAGGAGTTGCTTGTATATTTTTGAGATTAGTTGTTTGTCCGTTGCTTCATTTGCTATTATTTTCTCCCATTCTGAAGGCTGTCTTTTCACCTTGCTAATAGTTTCCTTTGATGTGCAGAAGCTTTTAAGTTTAATTAGGTCCCATTTGTTTATTTTTGCTTTTATTTCCAATATTCTGGGAGGTGGGTCATAGAGGATCCTGCTGTGATGTATGTCAGAGAGTGTTTTGCCTATGTTCTCCTCTAGGAGTTTTATAGTTTCTGGTCTTACGTTGAGATCTTTAATCCATAACACTGACTTGTGTCCCATTTTTACATACATTGTCCAATAATAAATACTTCGGTCCTTTTATATCAGTTCCATTATTGAGAAATTTTTGTGAATATCTAGAGACTTTAACACAAACAGCTTTTACAATATTCACCCCCTCACCACTTTCATCCAAATATATATTTTCTTCTCTGGTGTTAAGCCCTAGGTGAGTGATCCATGGTCAGACTGAAAGAAATGCTGAATCCAGATCCAGAGTCAGGGTTCTTCTTCTCCCAAGATGACCTCATAGTAACAGCACTTGAATAATCCAGAAATGTTCTATCCTAATTACATCATTTCTTCTTACATAAGTTGGGTTCCCTCCCCACATAGACTCTGGAAAATTGATTTCATGGAGGCAGATGTAGGTTTGACAGAATCTTCTTAGTAAAACTAAATCTAAAAACTTCTCAGAAGCATAATTGAAATAGGAAAGTACAGAAGTCATTTAGAATGTTTTTATGTTAACTTTGTAATTTTGGTTGTGAAGATTCTTAGGCTTCAGCTTTATTTTTCAAACACAATTTTGTCTTTTTATGATTGAGTTACTAGTTATAGGACATAATGTGTGCTACCTGGTTAATTTAAATGAAGAGTATTTCTTTTTTGGCATTTTTAAAATTTATTTTTAATTGGTTAATTGCTATACAAGACAGCGTGTTAAAAACCAGAGACATTACTTTGTCCACAAAGGTCTGTCTAGTCAAGGCTATGGTTTTTCCAGTGGTCAGGTATGGATGTGAGAATTGGACTATAAAGAAAGCTGAGCTCAGTAGAATTGATGCTTTTGAACTGTGGTGTTGGAAAAAACTCTAGAGAGTCCCTTGGACCGCAAGGAGATCCAACCAGTCCATCCTAAAGGAAATCAGTCCTGGGTGTTCATTGGAAGGACTGATGTTGAAGCTGAAACTCCAATACTTTGGCCACTTGATGTGAAGAACTGACTCATTGGAAAAGACCCTGATGCTGGGAAAGACTGAGGGCAGGAGGAGAGGGGGACAAGAGAGGATGACATGGTTGGATGGCATCACTGACTCAATGGACATGGGTTTGGGTGCACCCCGGGAGTTGGTGATGGACAGAGATGCCTGGCGTGCTGTGGTTCATGGGGTCACAAACAGTGAGACACGACCGAGAGACTGAACTGTACAATGTTGTGCTGGTTTCTGTGGTACAACAGCGTGAATCAGCTATATGTATACATATATCCCCTCCCCGTCAAGTCTTCCTCCCACCCCCTCTTCCCATCCCTCCAGGTCATCACAGAGCTGAGCTCCCTGTGCTATACAGCAGCTTCCCACTATCTATCTATTTTATACATGGTAGTGTATTTATGTCAATTATACTCTCTCAATTCGTCCCACCCTCCCCATCCCCTGCTATGTTCACAAGTCCGTCCTGTACATCTGCATTTCTATTCCTGCCCTGAATATAGGTGCACCTGTACCATGTTTTTTAGATTCCATATGTATGTATTAATAAGTGATTTAAATGAAGATTATTTCTCATGTCCTCAAGTATAGTGACCCTTTACAATGTAAATCAATTCAAGTTACCCCATAGTATGGCTAGATTTTAGTTGGGAAAACAACTTTCAGTTCCTTGTTCTCACTTCCTCTAGCTAAAGGAAAAGATCAGAAATGATGAGTCTCTTGGTGGATAAGAAAGGAGCTGGGAGCTGGATTACCATCAGGTTTAGTGATGATTCACTAGGAACTGGACCATTCTTGTTCCCTCAGAATGTTATAGTCATGGTGAACATGGATAGTCTTTTCAGCTCTTAGCTCATATCCTAGAAGATACTGGTACATGACACTTTGGGAAATGTAAGTTATAAGCAGCTTGTTATAAGCAGCTGTACTCTCTCTATGGGTTTCCCAGGTGGCGCTAGTGGTAAAGAACCCATCTGCCAGTGCAGGAGACATGAGATATGGGTTCAGTCCCTGGGTCAGGAAGATTCCCTGGAGGAGGGCATGGCAACCCACTCCAGTATTCTTGCCTGGAGAATCCCAAGGACAGAGGAGAGTGGTGGGCTACACAGTCCATGGGGTCGCAAAGAGTCGGACACAACCGAGTGACTAATATTTTAGATTCAAGCTGTTGTTCAGTCACTCAGTCATGTCTGACTCTTTGTGACCCCATGGACTACAGCATGCCAGACTTCCCTGTCCTTCACTAACTCCCGGAGTTTGCTCAAACTCATGTCCGTCAAGTCAGTGATGCCATCCAACCATCTCGTCCTCTGTCATCCCCTTCTCCTCCTGCTTTCAATCTTTCCCAGCATCAGGGTCAGCTCTTCTCATCAGGAGGCCTAAGTATTGGAGCTTCAGCCTTAGCATCAGTTCCTCAAGCTAGCAGTACAGATAAGTCAAAAGATAAGCTCTTACAAGAAAAAAGTACCTGCTTTCATCCCCAAATTCCATTCTAATGTGTACCTATCAGTGGAAAGTGGAGAGAATAAGGTCCTTAATTTCTCACTTGCTGTAGAATATGTAATCCTATACAGAATAGGGTCAGACTTGCTCATCTTCTGAGCTTCCTGGAAAAATTAGAGTTCACACATCTGCTGAGGACAAATATACCATCTACATAAAACATGTTCAAGTTCTCAAGTCCTTTGACTAATAAGAAATAAAGTGGTTTGAATCATTAGCTTTGCATACTGTACCTAATACTTCTTTAAAAAAAAAAAAAGAAGAAGAAGAAAGAAAGAAAATCTTTTTGTACTGGGATATAGCAATTAACAAAAAATGCTGTGATAGTTTCAAGTGAACAGTGAAGGGACACAGCCATACATATATGTGCATCCATTCTCCCCCAAACTCTCCACCCACTCAGGCTGCTGCATAACATTGAGCAGAATTCCCCATGCTATACAGCAAGCAGGTCCTTGTTGATTATCGATTTTTTAAAAAGCAGTGTTGCACTAGTATTTCTAATAGCACTTGAGTGTCTTTGAGGTATCATACTTCTAACCATGACTTCCTGAAAGTGTTTCTGTTAAAATCTAAATCTTTTTTTTTCTTCTTTTTTTTTTTTCTTCTATGCCTCCAATCTTCTCTCTTCCCATTTCACATAATGTGTAGACATTTTGCTTCTTCTTTCTCATCCAAAACATTGGTAAGAAGAGCTTATTTTAGAGTTCCCTGGTTGCCTAGTGGTTAGGATTCTGGACTTCCACTGCTGTGGCCCGGGTTCTATCTCTGGTGGGAAATTGAGATCCTGCAAGTGATAAGGTGTAGCCAAAAAAGAATAAATAAAAAAAAAGAAGCAGCTTACTTTATGTGGTCAACGTCTACTAAATTTTAATGTTAAAGGAGGGAGAGTAGGGGACAGAGCCTGGTGCAAAATGTAAATAAATAACAAATTTGACCTAATCTTAACATCCCAACATTGTTCTCCCCCATTCTCTCTGCTGGAGGGATTTCTCTTGGTTTTTGTTTCCGTTTTTCTTGGAGCTAGTGGTAAAGAACCTGCCTGCCTACCAGTGCATGAGACATAAAAGACATGGGTTTGATCCCTGAGTTGGGAAGATCCCCTGGAGGAGGGCATGGCAACCCACTCCAGTATTCTTGCCTGGAGAATCCCATGGACAAAGGAGCCCGGGGGACTACAGTCCAATGGGTGGCAAAGAGCTGGACACTACTGAAGCGACTTAGCACCCTTACTTAGTACACACTCTCTCTTTTTTTGACTTTTCCTAATTTCTTTTTCTTACATGTTTTGAAATGCTTCCCAGAAGTGTTTTGAAAATTGACCCTCCTGCCTCAGGTAAACAGAGGTACTAGGAAAGTAGATCCCAAAAGTCCTCCTTCCAACAAAGAGAAAGAAGAAGAATTATGTCCACTTCAGACTGTATACTTGATTCCTGGACAGGAGATCAGAGAATCAGTTTATCCTTTCAGCTGTCACTGTCTGGCCAGCTTTTGGTTCCCTGATTCTCATATTTAAGGTATCTTTGAGCACAGTTTGATTCCACTAAATAGCATTTGCATATTCTGCCTATCTGGAGGTTAGGCCAGCTTTGTGCTTTGGTCTGGCAGGACTGTCTACCTTTCTGTAAAGGCAGCTGGCAGAATTTAATTAATAGAATAGAAACATATTAGTTAGGAGGTACAGCCAGGAACCTTGTCCATGGAGCAGACTTGCTATAAGGAATGTACTTTCAATTATAGTATTTGGATATTGACACCAATGTACAAATAAATGGATAATAAAACACACACATAGAGTGTTAACTTTTACTATTACCAGGTTGCATACTGGTAAAAAAATCCACCTGCCAATGCAGGAGGTGCAAGAGACACACATTTGATCCCTGAGTTGGAAAGATCCCCTGCAAAAGGACATGGCTACCCACTCCAGTATCCTTGCCTGGGAAATCTCATAGACAGAAGAGCCTGGCAGGCTACAGTCCCTGGGGTTGCAGAGTCGTATGCTACTGAGTTCACACACATACTGTTACCCACAACCCACCTCCTTCTCCTGAATGCAAAAGCAACTGCTGTTTTTTCTTTTGATACAGCAAACTTTCCTTCCTGTTAAATACCACTGTGGTTATAATCACAAATTGGCCTAATGATGAACAGAAAAACATCCTGCACCTTTAGTAATATCTGATTAACAGCAGTGAGAGAAGCCCTGGTGGTCTCTACTTGGCAGACATGTGTGGTGCACTCTCTGTATGTCTATCATTGCTCTGAAAGAGCTACAGAATCTCCTAAACTGGCTGCCTTACCATGGATCATGCATAGAGATAAATGGGTAATTATGATTTTATAAATTTGAACTGTAAACCTTACTGATCATATTCCATTTAGTTTGGCTCAAAAAAAAGACTCATATGTGCATTGTGTTCTCAAATATTTCTTCTTCAGTAGCATCATTTCTTTTATAGGCCACAATACCCTATTCCTGCCAAAATGCTCAACTAACAGAGGCTGCTAACTTCCAAAATCAACTCTGATTTCCAAAATCAATTCTGAAGAAATGACAGAGACAAAAGGGAAATAAGTATCCAAAGAACTGACCACATCAGGGACTTCCCTGGTGGTCCAGTGGTTGAGAATCTGCCTTCCAATCAGGGGACAGAGGTTCAATCCCCTGTCAGGGAACTAAGATCCCGTAAGCTGTGGAGGTAATTAAGCCTAGTGGCTGCAACTACTGAGCCCACACACCCACGCTGCAACAAAGACTCAGTGTAGCCAAAAAAAAAAAAAAAAGAATTAAGCATCCCCTGTGTACACTGAACTCAGACTGAACTGATGAGTGGAGAGAGGAGGACTAGGCAGAGGCTGGTGAATGGCTGCAGTGTGGAAAGAAAGCTGCATGTGGAGCTCTGATCTTGCATTTCCCCCCGTTCATTTTATCACTTGTTTTATAGCCACAGAAATCTGTAGTAGCAACTGAAGCTACTCACTGTGTCCATGACGAATATCGGGCAAGCACAAAAGTGCTACTCAGCTGGGAAGTTAAAATATACAATTAAGAAATCAGTAGGATGAACCTGGATGAAGAACAAGTGGGTAAGTTGGAATATCAATTTCAGTGATTTTCCAAGAAGACAAGAGAAAAAAATAAAGAAGTAGAAAATAAAACTAAAATTGTAAGTGATCCAGAGGACAGGAGTAAAGCACCACCGTATAGTTAAGGGGGGCTTCACAGCAGGCACCAGTGGTAAAGAACCTGCCTGCCAATTTAGGAGACAAAGAGATGCAGGTTCAATCCCTGAGTGGGAAAGGTCCCCTGGAGGAGGGCATGGCAACCTACTCCAGTATTCTTTCCTGGAGAACCCCATGGACAGAGGGGCCCGGCAGTCTACAGTCCATGGGGCTACAAAGAGTCAGATGTGACCGAGGAGACAGCATACATACTTAAGAAGATTCCAGGAAAAAAAAGCAAAAAAAAAAACAAAACATAAAACTAGAGAGAAGAAAGGAATTTGAAAAACTAATAGATATAAATTGTACAGAATTTTGAAAAATAAGTAAGGTCTCATTTTGAAAGGATTTGTAGATTACCAATGAAATAAGGAAAATATTCACACCCACACTACATAGAAATTTTTTTAAGTGGCAAAGTAAAATTTCCAGAAAAAAACAGTACATCTTACCAGCAGTAAGAATCAGATTGACTCTGAAGTTAACAGTAGCAACATCACGTACAAGACAATAGAGCAGTGTCTTTAAAAGGATAAGAACATTGAATCTGAAATTGTATGTACAGCTAAAAGTATCAGTCCTAAGTGAGAGAGATATATGTAAGTCCACAATTGTATCAAATACATACATGTATATAATTCTGCCATTAACACAAGAAGAAACAGTGAAACTGAATTCAATAATAAATATAATGGAACTGAAATGCTTTTCAAAGATCAGTTTTCTCAACAAAACTTACAGGCTTAGATGGTTTTACTAGTACATTTCATCAAACTCTCAAACAATAATTATTATTTAAATTTTAAAAACAGAAGTACCAGAAAATAGAGGGAAAAACCCAGCTCCTTTAAAAAGCCTTTAAAAATATTAATTTTCTTTTTTATGGAGAAAAACTTATGTTGACTTATGCAAAGCAAATTTCACAAATAATAAGTATATAACTAAAGAACTAATACATAACTATACCTGTACATTTATTTAGTAAAGAATATTTTCTATACCAGGGAAAACACTCTCTCGTCTACTTTCCCTGCCCACCACTATACTGACCTCTTATAATTACTGATTTGTTTTTTCTGCAGTTGAGCCATTTGAACAGTGAAAATTTCTTTTGGCCTGCCTTTTTTTGCAGGATAGTATGTCTGTGAAATTCAAATATGTTACTACATTTAGCAGTATTTTTTAATTGCTAATATTCTAATGCAAGTCTCTATCAGAATTTATTAGTGTTTTCAATACTGAATTATTTCTAGTTTTTGGCAATTATAAATAAATCTGATATGAGAGTTGTATAATAGGGAAGCAAAAAATGAGTTAATCTCTCTACCAAAACACATATATAAGTATATTCATGTCAGCCACTATTACTCAAAATTAATGAAAGCTTTGTTTAGGAATAGACTCAGAAAAGAAACTTCTGGGTTATAGGGTACAGTAGGTATATAGTTTGCAAATCTCAGCAAGTGATTTTTTTAAGTGGCTTACAAATTTCTACACCTACTGGCATGCTATTGTTGGGCCATTTATGTTCATTCTATTAGAAATATGTTTTCTTATAAGTGCTCAGCTAATCTTCGACAAGGGTACTATGAACACTCAATTAGGAAGCAATTGTCTGTTCAATAAATGGTGTGGGTGGGACTTCTCCGGTGGTCCAGTGGTTAATGCAGGGGTGCAGGTTCAATCCCTGGTCATGGAGCTAAGATCTCACATGCCTCAAGGCCAAAAAACAAAACAAAACAAAAAGCAGAAGCAGCATTGCAATAAATTCAATAAATATTTTTTAAATGGTCCACATCAAAAAAATCTTTTAAAAAATGGTGTTGGTAAAACTTGATATTCACAAGCAAATGAATAGAACAAGATTCCTTTACTATACACCTATACTAAAATTAACTAAAAATGGTTTAAAGACTCAAATGTATGACCTGAAACTGTAAAAATCCTTGAGGAGAACATATAAAATGATCATTGACTTTGGCCTTGACCTGATGCAATAAATAAAAGTATTTTTTTAAAAAAACAATATATATATATATATATGTACCAAAATATCATGTTGTATATCTTAAACTCACACAATGCCATATGTTAATTGTATCTCAACAAATCTGGGGGGGAAATTTCTGAAGAAAATAAAACATGAAGATATTTTAGTGAGCCAATTTTTGGTACTATACTATTTTCCTATACAATTTCAACATCTTTGTTCCTATATTGTTCTCCTTTAATTACTTATATTTATATTTTGAATCATTAAATAAAACATCAGATTTAAAAACCCCTCTTTGTAAAAAGGATAAGGCAAATGCTATACTGTTTTTTAAAAAGCCTCCTCATTTATGACAATTTAACTTGTCTTTTTCCTGATTTTTTCCTACACAAGGGGCTTTAAACAGACTTTATATGAAAAATGATGAAAAACTGCAGAGTTGTGCATAAGGAGGAAAGAGCTTTATTAGGAAGAGAAATCTGTGCTTGAGTCGATAAATGTTATTTTAGCCTAAATCATCAATCTTTCTGTGTGAAGATGTCAACACAACACAACCATGTAGACTTTATCCTAGTCCAGGTCTTAGGAATTATGAGAGTGAAAAAACATGAACAAACATTGTTTCATATTTTAAACATAAATTCTTATCTTGATAAGTTTTTTAAAAAACTTAGGCTGGAGAATTTTAATATCTGATACTCAGCCAAAAATTAAGCCAATAAAGGCACAAAGGCATTTTGGTTTCCTGTTTACATGCCTCAGAATCAGGAAGTCAATATGACTTTCAATAGATAATTTCCTTTCAACTGTATTTGCTTGTTTTTTCTCTCTAATGGTTCATAAAGTACTCCCTGACTATCATAGTCCATAATGACCCTTGCCTTTTCTGTCTGGGTTTCATTTCCTCAGTTGGATGAGCAGCTGATTTTAGAACTCATTTTTCTTGTCAAATCCAACACTGGCCACATATTTTGTTTTTGTATTCTTAGGTGGTTGATGTCTTTTCTGTTCTGGTCGAGAAATAAAGGGTTTGTGGCCCTTGAGAGAAAACATACATTCATAGCAGGTGGAGGTGAGGCATGAAGACTCCTGGAGGTGGTATGTTACAGTCTTGGGAGCTGGCAAAGACTGAACCATATTAACATTTTGCCAGTGGGTCTGCACTGGTTGGTGGCCCTAGAGAAGTCTGAGTTCAGACCAGGAATTGAGATCATTGTGTGTATGGGGGAGCAGTGGGAGGGAGCAGTGGTGGGACAATGTTCCCTGTGGCAGGGAAAACCTGTCTTTTATTTGGTCTTTTAAGTTAGACATTATTCTGCTGAATAAGACTGGCTCTAGAGCTGCAAAGTCTAAAGAAATTAGTTTCTTCGTTTTGTGATTGGATATGTCGCCAATGCTGTGAGAGGCACATTCTGAATATGAGTGATGAAAATCTACCTCCTCACTGGTCTAACCTGATCATCTAGTATTTTTGATTCACTGGAGTTGTGATGGAAGTGAAGCTCCCTAAGGTTGCCTGCTTCTTTCTAGCAGCTATGGGATGAGGCTTGGCCAATCCCCATCCATGTCTTCATCTCCCATTGTGCCTGAAGCTGTGACATCATCACCTTCATCACCTAGGAGGCGAGAGAACTGAGGCACAGGATTCCGTGTCCTCAGACCTCGATGGAGGAAGTTGTACCAGAGGCCAGTTTATCCCCAAACGGTGTTCCTTGGCTCTATGCCCTGTTTTCTATGCTCTTTGTCTTTTTTCTCTTTGTCATGTTTTCTCCTTTTTTACTTGAGATAGACCAACATGTAAAGAAATGTAAGTGTCACAGTGGGCTTTAGGGCACAGGAAAATTATAGTGAGAGAATGTGTGTATGGAGAGAGGAGAAGTTATATATTATAATGTGGGGAACATGAGGGGAAATATCTACTCTTCTGTAATCTCCAAGGCCTCAATGACCCTGGGCTAAAGATCTTAGGATTACAATCTTCTATGTGATAGAAGTACTTGCAGAACATGGGTCAGGACCGGGCTAAGCAGTCCATTCCTGATATACCTGTGAAAGATTAGGAAGTATCTGGGGCCGTGCCTGAGCTTACATAATGCCCAGGTTTAAGGATACAAGGAACCCTGGGGAACTGGGAATATATGATGGAATTTCCAGATGATGTTGTCTGACCCAGCATGCTTTGTCTTAGTCTTGCTCAAATGCAGGTTTACTCTGCACAATATTGTCCATAAGGATAAAGAAAATGATGACATGAAGATAGACCATCTAGGAAGTCCAGGTGAGAACCTTTGCCCTTCACCTTTGGGTTCATATGGCCATAGGCTGGCAGTCTAGTTACTCCCATGGTCCATGTGCTAGACAGCTGAGAACACCAAACTCAAATCTGGCCTCAGTGAGACAGTCGCCTCATGTTCAAAATAGGCTTGTTATTTAGGAGCTCCTGTAGGTGAAAAGATTTCTTTTCTCATCTACATTTGGGATGTTCCTCATCTTATCAAGGTTCCCTCTCAAGTGACTCAGTGACTAAGCTACATTTGTTTGTTTGTTTGTTTTTTATGCTATACAATGAAAAACAAAGTGCCTCATCTCCAGGCACTTCTTATAAAGTTGTCTTTGTGGTAAGGATAAGTGATAAGATAGATCATAATACAAACACACTGGGGAGACTGAAAGTCCATTTTTCTAGGAGACATTCTGACCACCTATAGACCATAAATCCTGCAGCTTGTGTATGTCAAATGACCTGCCTCTCCAGGAAAGGGTGGTTTCTGTTTTATGGCTCCCTTGTGACATCATTGAGAGATGACATCCTGGATTCTTGGGTTCCCTGAATCCACCATGTCGCTCCCTCAATATTAATGTCCCATGTCCTACAGATACTCTGACCAGGTTTCCCTCACACAATATTTAAATGCCTAGTCTGTAAAAAGCTATTGAGTTGCTTTGAGGTAAAATAAAGTAGATCATGGTTTTTAATTGTCAGCAACCAGAATGTCTAGCCCAACACTGCCATTATGTAACAAGAATATATAATTAATTATTGTAGTTGGACATGTTTGGGCTTCCCAGGTGGTTCAGTGGTAAAGAATCCACCTGCCAATGCAGGAGACACAGGAGAAGTGGGTTTGATCCTTGGGTTGGGAAGCTCCCCTGAAGGAGGAAATGGCAACTCACTCTAGTACTCTTCCCTCGAAAATTCCATAGACAGATGAGCCTGGCAGGCTACAGTCCATGAGGTCCCAAAGAGTTAGACATGACTGAGCCATACTGAGCACACACACAATTGGAAAAATTAAAATGAATTGCCCCAAACTTCACATTAAGTCACTGTAACACAGTCATCTGTACAAATGTCTCCACTTCCCTCATCCATGATCCACTTCACTACTGCCACTGTCCTTGAAACCCTTGTCTGCCCTTAGAGTCCAAAGTCAGCACACAAAATTCCCTAAGTGATGTCGAATGAGCAGCTTTGTCTGACATGGTTCCTTTTCCATTGCTGAGTGAAGAAGTGTCTCTCTCATAGAGGGGTACAGGTTTATCAGCTAAGGCTCTCTAAGGGCCTGAGGAAAGTACAGCTATCTTTTCTGATGTTAGAAAATCTGAGTGGGCTTCTATCTCTCTCATACATCAAGTCTGCCCTTTTCAAGACATTTCTGTTATTTCTGTGTCCTCATAAAGGCTGGGTAGATCCTGTGTTCTGTGGTTATACCCGCCTTCCGCCTCCATTCTCAGTAACTGATGCATGCACGCTGTGCTTTTATGTGCTTTTATGACCATATTTCTCAGACTTGAATATTAGTTTCGTGGACTATCTATGGATCTTTGCATTATTTCTGCATGGAAAATCAGTGAGATGCCACAATATGAACATTTTTGTGACATTTCTTACCTTATGATAACCATTGCCCCTAATATACTAGGTTGACCTCCCTTACAAATATATAGTTTCTTGGATTATATGGGGCAGAAATTAATGCAGATTTCTTTAGAAGGCTCATAGAACCTTATGAGAACTGAGGTAGCAAATATCAGCTATAATATCTTTAATTAACAGATTAGAAAGTCATTGCTTTTGCTGTGTAAGGTGAAAACTTGCGAGCCTTCTGGTGAAGACTGTTTTATAGCTCACGTGGCAACTCCTATTATATAACAATTATTATAAAGTTTGGGATTATCTGCACAGATATTTTAGGAATTGGGACAAGTCACAAGAAAATGGTCAGTCTGTCACTTTGGAATGACAATGACAGTTTTAGAGCTATGCTTTCCTCTCTCCCATTTCTGGTATATTCACCTTGGGAAATAGTCCTTTCTTGTGACAACTTTTCCTCAGACTCTGGGTCGAGTCATAAAGTCCTGTCCTGATATCAATTTCTCAGTTAAATGCTTTCTTATCTACAGTCACCCTCTGTGTTTTTTCAGTCTTCTAACTTTACTGAGGGTTTCAGTGGCTAAATCAAAGATTTCTCTTGGTAAATGTCACATTGCACTTAAAAATATGTGGGCCACTTTCAAATATCTTTTGATAACTGATTTCTAACATAATTCCACAGTGATAAGAGAACAGATTCTATATGATTTCAATACCTTTAGACTATAAAATTTTTACATCTTGTTTTCTGTCCCTGGATATGTTTCCAGTGTCTCTTAGTTTATAGTCTATGGGAACTTGGATGAATTTATATCCTTCTGTTGTGTGAAAATTGTATAAATCTTAATTATGCTGAATTGTTCATAGTGCTTTTCAGGTCTACTATATCTTTATATTTCTCTGCATATTCATTCTATTAGCTTTTGAGAGTTTGATATTGAAACTCCAACTAAAAAATCTTTATTTATCTACCTAAAGTTATGTCCTGACATAATGGTTCTGAGTGTTTGACGATGTACAGCAATTTTTACATTCTGCATCTCTTCCATTGTTCCTGCTGTCTAAAATGGATGTTATCATTCTTCTGGGTCACAGGCATCATCAAGTAATTTTCTTATTGTTTCAGGCTGTCCCCTGGAGTCACCAAGGACAGAAGTTCTTGGAGGGAAGGAAAATGAGATGAGAGGAGATCCCCCACTGTTCGTGAGGATAGCAAGAGAGCCCAGGGATTCCGAGACTGAGATCTGTTCCCCTGGACCATCCGTTTGATGAAAGTGGCTAAGGCTGTAAGGAGTCCTATGACATCATATCCTGGATGGGAGAAGTCTTTAGAGACCTTCATTGCCTCTGTTTATACTGGGGGAAAAAAATAATAAATATTGTGAGACTCTCAAAAAAGTTCTGTGCTACCAGGAATTTCTTGTTGAACTTATTCCTTCTTGTACTCAACCACTTTTATTCAACTTAAATCTCAAGCAAATTTTCTGTTTCCAGGCAAAAATCCTAGGTAGATTACTTACACTATCTTATTCTCCTAAAGCAACATATACAGTAATTCTTACAGGGGCAGAAAAGCTCATGGTCCCTGTGAGACTCAGCAGTCACTTAATTCAGGAGCACAGCTGAGACTTTTCTCTCTCCGTCTAAGATGATCACACTGCAAACTTATCTGAACTTTCTGAAATGTTCTGTCCATGTTGCATTTTTTTCTTTTATCACTGGTATGCTCCTCACCCATCTGAGCATGGAACGCAGTTTCACTGAGATGCAGAGAAGGAATTTCTATAGATCTTTTTTCTACCAGAAGCTTTATGACCCCCAAACATTTCTTCATTATTATCAAGTGAAACTAATTTTTATCTCTCCTCTCCCACATCAGGTTTTCTTTTCATGTAAGTTCCTATACATAATTTTCCTCATCTTTACATATCATGTTTACCCCTCTGTTCTTAACCAAATGCAATATGTTCGTTCTAATGAGTCATTAAGGCATCTACTAGGAATCTCTAGTTGGAAAAGCATATAAGGATCTGGAGGAGGGTGGGGACAAGAAGGGTGGAGAGAGACAGAGACAGAGAGACATGGAAGGAGGGAAAGGATGAGGGAGAGGTGGACAAAAGAAAGGGGAGGAGGAAGAGATGGAGGAAGGAAACAGAGAAAGAGGGAGGAGTTGACGGAGGGAAGAATAGAGGAGTGGAAGGGAGAAGAGGAGAGAGATATCTGAACTGAAGATATGGAAAAAGTTGTTTTGAGATGAAAGAAGCATGAGATGTTGTTCATGAGATGAAATAAGTAAAAATGTTAAAGAAAAATCTGGTGCTGCCTTTCAGAACAGTTAGGTGAGAAATTTCTACATTGAATGGAAAGTTAAAACAGTCTGGAAAAGTACCTTTATTATCTAATAATTACAATAATTTGTGATAAGGAGTTGCTGAAATCACTATTCACTTTGGTGTTTGTAAAACTGTATGGATGTCTATTAAGATGATATTCAAAATGTCCGTGGGATGTTGGTCTTTTCTGTCTGCATCTGTATTTTGGAGGGTGTGTATCACTTCCTATGTCTGAATATTCTTTCTCTTCATAGGTGCTTCTGCAGTTTCTGGGAACACATTTCTTTTTTTATTTTCTATTTTATTTTTATTTTCTTTTTAATAAGTTATTTATTAAATTTGATTGATTTTTTTAATAGCTTGTTTTTTAAAGTTTTAAATAATTGTTTTTTCTTTATCTCTAGGCCTGTGCATGTCTTTTCTAGTTCTGTTTCCAAAGTTTCTGATAATTTTTTAGTATCATTTCTTTTGGGCTTTCCTCGTGGGTCAGTGGTAAAGAACCCATCTGCCAATTCAGGAAACGAGGGTTTGGTTCCTGGGTTGGGAAGATCCCCTGGAGTAGGAAATGGCAACCCACTCTAGTATTCTTGCCTGGGAAATCCCATGGACAGAAGAGCCTGGAGGGCTACAGTTCGTGAAGTCACAAAAGAGTCATACCTGACATATCAACTAAACATTAGGTTAATTTCTTTCTCTCTCTCTTTCTCGTTGATCTATATGCCCAACAAATTCCTTCCAAATGTTTTATTTTATTCCTTGTTTTAATATTCATGTTTCAATATTTTGGAATGAGAGGATACAACTCTAAAACCTGGTTGCCTGCTCCTGAAATGTAATTCTTCTAAGAGTTAAGTGAATTCCCAGAGACCTAGGGTTCTAAAATCAGATAGCCCTGTAAGTATTTAGTGCAGGAAGTGGTCTACTACAGGAAATCATGTGCTTACAAAATCCTCATCAGGAAGCTTCAAAAAAACCCCAGGAAACCACTTCTAAAGAATGCTGCAACACCAAGGCTAGCAATTTTCAGGCAAATGCAAACACTCCTGCAAAACTAAATCTCCCCTAAATGGGAGAATCTATCATTGGAATTTAGCTCAGCTTCCTCCTGTAAGGGTTTATGGGAAATGTAGTTCTCAGTTTTCCAGCCCTGGCCATTTAGAGCATCTAAAGAGCCAGAAACAGTAAGCAATTGATAAAAGGAAATGCAGCTCTGATGCCTATATAGTGCAAAGGGGAGCTCTCTGCTTACCTTTGGCAGCACAGGATTCCTCTAGCTACTTCTATCTCTTTTCTTCACAGGGATTCTTCAGAGTGCTGGGGCAAGAGGGCTAAACACATCACATACTATGCTGAGAGTTCATCCTTTTAGAAGACAATTCCAATGGAAACCAGCCTCTTATCTTTCTAAAACATACTACAATTGCAATAGTTTTCCATTTGTTTTCTCCAAATTTTGGTTACTGAAAATTCCATATCTTCATGTGTGGGGCACCAACATTCTAGACTTAATTTTATTCCCAGGAAGTTATTGCTTTTCAAAGATGCTCCCTGGCAAGGAATATGCCTGATATATTTATTTAAAAATACACATTTTTACCCAGTCTCTGGGACCTAAATTTCGGGTCCACAATCCCTGCCCTAGATAGTTAAAAATATCAAACATTATGCACAAAGGTAACCCCAGTGGGACCACTATCTCATGTTATGCATGGGACTTCCCCTTCCTCTCAGCTAAGCCTGAGCCTTCTCTTTGGGAAGAACATTTATCAAGCTTATGGTTCATTCTGAGCTCTCATGAGTTCCTGTAAATGGAAATGTGTCTCCTTTTTGCTGTTTCTGTGATGTTCCTCTTTCTATTAAAAGTGCCTTTCAACTGACTCTGATAAAATCTTTATATTACATGCTAAACAGTAAAAGGAAAGGGACCATGAATCTTTTCCGGTCAGTGGTTATGAATTTGATTTTGAAATAGGAATATGGATGAAAGGACCCAAGCATTTGTAGAGATGAGATAAGCAATACACGTTTAGTAGAAACTGTACTTCCAATTTGGGATTTTGATTTTTTCCTGGGCTGGTGATACGCTGTCAGTTACTCTCATTGTGCTGGGCAGTGGCAGGAATGAAACACATCCTCCAGCCAGTCACACCACCACAAAGGTGGACAACCATTCTGCACCCAGCCAACCACTCCAATTTCAACACTATAAAATAGACTTTGTGTTAGATGATTTGACCTAACTGTAGGCTCATGTAAGTGTTCTGAGAACATTTAAAGAAAGCTAGGCTAAACCACCATGTTCAGAGATTTAGGAGTATTAAATGCATTTCTATTCAGGACAATTTCAATTTACCAATGGGTTTATCAGGAGGTTAATACATTGAAGGGCTTCCCAGGTGGCTCAGTGGTACAGAATCCACCTGCCAGTGCAGGAGATGCAGGAGACAAGGGCTCGATCCCTGAGTCTGGAAGATCCCCTGGATAAGGAAATGGCACCCACTCAAGTATTATTGCCTGGAAAATTCCATGTACAGGGGAGCCTGGTGAGCTTCAGTCCATGGGTTCATAGAGTCAGACACTACTGATAACTGAGCACACGTGCACACACACACACACACACTCAAGGCCATTGAAAGCTGAGGAAGATCTGCCTTTGAAATTGACAAGAGATACAAAAGAAATTGAAAATGAGCCAAATGTCATGATTCTACAAGATAGTTGCTTTGAAGCCCTAAGTGCTAGAAAAGGGTGCATACAGTACTCAAAATCAAATTGCATCTAACGCTTGGATATTCAACAAGTTAATAGACTCTAAACAGCCTTCAATCACTATCAGTTCAGTTCAGTTCACTCAGTCATGTCCAACTCTGTGATCCCATGGACTGCAGCATGCCAGGCTTCCCTGTCCATCACCAACTTCTGGAGCTTGCTCAAACTCATGTCCATCGAGTCAGTGATGCCATCCAACCATCTTATCCTCTGTCGTCCCCTTCTCTTCCTGCCTTCAATCTTTCCCAGCATCAGGGTCTTTTCCAATAAGTCAGTTCTTCACATCAGGTGACCAAAGTATTGGAGTTTCAGTTTCAGCATCAGCCCTTCCAATGAATATTCAGGACTGATTTCCTTTAGGATTGACTGGTTGGATCTCCTTGCAGTCCAAGGGACTCTCAAGTGTCTTTTCCAAAACAACAGTTCAAAAGCATCAATTCACTCTAAGTCTTTCTTTACATGTTATCCTTTCCTTATGTTAATATGTTACATCGGTAAGTGATTTTTAGTAACATACAAACTTTCATTATAAGGTGTATATATATATATATACACATATATATATATATGACATAATTGATGCATTCATTTCAGCTTAGTTATGCTGCCCTAAAACATGAGATTTTTGTACCCCTACCAGGATTTCCTGTGCAATTTTTGTGACCAGAATTACAGTGACAGAAAGCAATGAAAGAACTCATGAGAGTCATGTGTTGTAAACAGAACCATACGTTATTAACAAACCCTTCAATAATCATTCTCTTTCCTTTCCCTGAAGAGTTTCCCAGGTGGCTCAGTGGTAAAGAATCTGCCTGCAGTGCAGGAGACACAGGAGACGGGTTCAATCCCTGGGCCAGGAAGATCCCCTGGAGAAGGAAATGGCAACCCACTCCAGTATTCTTGCCTGGAGAATCCCACAGACAGAGAGCCTGGTGGGCTTACAGTCATAGGGTCACAAAGAGTCGGACACAACTGAAATGATTTAGCGCACAGCACACTAAGAAGAAAATTACTTTTTAAACCAAACTAGAAAAAGATATATGGAAATAAGAATACTGTCAGATGAAAAAACATCATATTGTATTTATGAAACTCTAAAAGTGAGAAAGCTCATTCAGAAATTCTTAGAATCAAAAATAAGGAGTTAAGACAAATTCAAATCAGCAATATTCTTTTTTACTTAATACCCTTGAAAATCTTATCTACAACTTTTTAGTCATCACATTCACCAAATTAATTTTTTTTTAATTCAGCAGCAGTCTTTTGAATACCAGGAGACAAAGGACTGTATTGTGATCTTCAGTGTTGATCCTTGCTCACTCAATAGTCCAGGTCTTCTTCAAGCTGGCTGAACTAAAGACACAAATAGAATAATGTTACTTTTCTCTTCATATGCACATGCACACATGTAGAAGAATTACATTATAATTTAATATAATGTATTATATTACCTCTGTCTCTCTCTCACATACACACACTCATTTGCTCACTTACTCACATATATTAAAAACCATACTACTTTCCTAAACAGAAAACTTAAATGCAATGATCTTCAAACTTCAGTGTGCTTAAAAATTATTTCTACTCCAGAGAACTACAGTACAGAAAGGCTATTTTGAAATGCACCCTAGTGTGACTCTGAAGCAGTGACTTAGTAGTGATTACTCTTTAAGGAAAAAGTAGCTTGTTATCTATTATTTATTTATTATTTGTTATTATTTATCTATGAGATAAATATCATTTATCAGAATAATACTCATATGTTTGACATTACTAACCACAAGTCATTCATAGTCCTCAGTTTACAATCTGTTAGAATTGTTAATTGTTTCTTTACTTGTACACACATGACAGTTTTACAAATGTTCAGTAACATGAACACAAAAATGGAATGATGTTATTAAATTTTGAGCATGATTTTTTCTTTTT
The DNA here is from genome assembly GCF_032452875.1 of Bos javanicus. Classification (NCBI taxonomy): domain Eukaryota; kingdom Metazoa; phylum Chordata; class Mammalia; order Artiodactyla; family Bovidae; genus Bos; species Bos javanicus. Next base: position 102,279,344 of record NC_083872.1, on the reverse strand, counting down.
TAGCTGGCTGCACCACAATTTTTCCAGCCACTACTACCCCACTGATTGGCATTCACTTTGTTTCTAGCTTTGGGGCGGTACTAAAAAGACTGCTAAAAGGAATTCTTGTATATTTGTTCTTATATATTAATAGCTTTATCTGTATGAAAGAAATTTTTAGGGGTAGATTGTTGGGTCAAAAGATCTTAGAAGCATTTTTTTTTCAAATTAATAAAAGTTTCTAAGTTTCTCTCTCATAAGGCTACTACATGTCTTGTTTCCAACAGCAACATTTGAAGTTACATTTTCCTCTGTATTCCCACCAACAAGAAATGCTGGCACTGCTCTAAGTTTTTGTTGGTCTGATTTATATAAAGAATAGGTCATTGTTAATCATACCTTGAATTACCCAGACATATTGTGAGCATTTTAAAATTATTTAATAAGCGATTTATAATTCACTTTGTGAGAACTGCTTTTTTCATATCTTTGCCAAATGATTTATTACATGCTTTGTCTTAACAATTGCTTTTTATATATGCTGCTGCTTAGTTGCTAAGTCGTGTCCGACTCTTCACAACCACATGGACTGTAGCCTGCCATGCTCCTCTGTCCATGGGATTTCCCAGGCAAGAATACTGGAGTGGGTTGCCATTTCTTTCTCCAGGGGATCTTCCCGACCCAGGGATTAACTCGAATCTCCTGCTTAGCAGGTGGATTCTCTACTACTGAGCCACCTGAGAAGCCTTTTATATATATAGTATGATACTATATATATAGTATACATATATTAACACTTTATCTTGTATACAGTTTGTGACAACTCTATGTTTATGTGTCTATAAGCATGATATTAACATTTTACATTTACGTACTTTTAAGAAGTCTAACTTTTATTCTTTGTCTCTGTATTTCTCATATGCCATATAAAATATCTCTACAAAAACTCATACTTCTGCTATATATCATTCCAGAGGAATAGTCCTCCCAAAATTGTTTAACAAAATAGAAAATGTACCCACTAATTCATTTCACCATCTTTTCTTTTTTATGTATAACAACAAATTTCTTGCCTTATTCACTTTTTTCTTTTGTTCCATTTTTCTTATGAAAACAAATTATAAAAGCAAATCTGATTATATCTTGCCTGAACTTAATCTTCCAAAGCCTACCACCTCCCCAACAGTCCCTGAAATAAAATATGAACAGGAAATACAACAGATAAGACCATTTGTTATTGGGCTCTATGAAGCCTTTCCTGTCTAGACACTCATCACATCCCTCCCCTGACATGGCCTCTCTGTACACCCACACAGAAACTGTGAGTTCTTTCATCAAATAGCCATGTCTTTGTCAATAGCATATTTTATCTCTGCATCTTCAGTGCTCAGGACACCACTTGACACCAAACATACTTTCAATATGTTTTTGAATGAAAGCTTACCACTCCCCAAACGTGTGATTCTCTTTTATGCCACATTTTAAAATTTATTTTTATTGGAATATAGTCGTTTTACAATGTTGTGTTTGTTTCTATTGTACAGTGAATCAGCTTTATGTATACACATATATCCCCCCCCCCTTTTTTTTTGGATTTCCTTCCCATTTAGGTCACCACAGAGCACTGAGCAGAGTTCCCTGTGCTATACAGTCAGTTCTCATTATCCACTTTATACATGGTAACAATAGTGTATATAGGTTAATCCCAATTTCCCAATTCATCCCACCTTCCTTTCCCTGCTCCCCACCCCATGCCACACTTTGTACATGCCATGTTCTTTCCCTAGAATGGCCCATCTTTCAGTCACCAGATATTAACCTTGATCATCACATCTTCACGATCTCTCCAAACTCAGGCAAGCTTTCCATACGCCTATAGTATCTTTTACTATCTTTATCCTAGCATGCATTATACACCTGCAGACACGTCTTGTCTCTTTTCTGAAATGATTCATAATATCTTTAGAAGAGTTATTCATATTTACTTCCCCAGCTTCTCCTTAGCAACATAATAAACCACTGTTATTGCTTAAGATATATGTAACTAAGGGATGGACAAGGGTCATTTATAAAAATGTGTTGCAGGGACTTCCATGGTGGCACAGTGGATAAGAATCTGCCTGTCCATGCAGGGGACATGGGTTCCATCCCTAATCTGGGAAGATCCCACATGCCATGAAGCAGCTAAGCCCACATGCCACAAACACTGAGCCCGCATGCTGCAACTACTGAAGCCCATCCTAGAGCCTGAGCTCTGCAACAAGAGAAGCCACAGTGAGAAGCTGTGTACTGCAGTGAAGAGTAGCCCCCACTTCCGGCAACTAGAGAAAGCCTGCACAAAGCAATGAAGACTCGGCACAGCCAAAAATACATGAATAAATAAAATTAATTTCTTAAAAAACTGTTGCATATTCTGAATATGGATATACATACAAACATAAACATATATGGCATACATATGTATACACATTCTTTCTTTCTTCTTAATACCAGAGGCATTCTCAAAAGGAATGTAACTGCTTTGAACAACGAATAAATTCTTCTTACCTCACCAGGTTACAATTCCCTTTCTCTTTTTCATTGTACGTCAACATGATCTCCTTTTTCATCCAAAAATAGGAAGAGATTTAGACACAGAAATTAGTCCAGCATCATTAAAACCATCTTACCCATTGGAATTTTCTGAAAGGAAGAAAATAATTACTGGGAAATAAATCAGACCTCCCCTCATGTGCCTCGGAAGCTCTTTGAACATTTTAAAACACTGTTCACAATTAGGAAGGCAAACAGTGTCAATTAAGAGGCACAGAAAGTCTTTCCCATGTCTTATATATATTTCTTTGAGTTTGGGCAAATACCAACTCCTTTGCACTGAAGAATTGAGGCAGATCCCTCTAAGATGGTAAGGAATATTGAGAAGGCATTGAGTCTTCATAAAGTGGATATTGGGTTTTTTAAAGATGTTTATTATTATTGTACTGTATTGTATTGCATTGTATTTTTTAGCCACAGGGCATGCAAGATATTAGTTCTGGGATCGAACACATGCCCCCTGCTGTGGAAATACAGAGTCTTAACCACTGGACCACCAGGGAAATCCTTGGGATATTTTTTACAACCCAGCAGAGTTATGCCTCCTAGAGGCAGAATTGGTGCTCTGGTGCTAAACAGAAATCAGAGAATAAAGAAAGAAGCTTAATGTTATGGGAAATAAGGCTAGTCCCATGAATAGGAATGGCTTCTGATGGGACAAAGACACAGAAAGCTTAAACTTTCAGAAAAATGTAAGTTAGAGAAAGGATCGTAGCAGAAAGTGGAAATGGAAGAAATTATGAAAGAGATATGGAATGTTTAATCTTTCGAAGATTAGTTTCTGTTTTAATATAAAGATGTGCAAGTCATAATATCCTACGATGTAGTTCCTCTGTCAGAAATCATCATGGACCTCTTAGCCAGAGGTCTTCATGATTGCAATTTCTAGGAATAATGAATACCTAGTCATTATTAAATATTCAATAATGAATATTTCTAAGAATAATGCTTAGTTCTTTCCTGCTTTTCTTCCTTTTGTGCATCACAGGCTTCTTATTATGTTTGAGGTTTCTTTTCACTACTATGTCAAGTAGAATGCCTCTCAGCCTCAGCTGCAGTTAACAGTCTGAACCCCAGGGCTATGGACCCTCTAAGAACCCACAGACCTGAGGAATTATATAGGTCCAGATCATCTGCTTTTAGGCAAGAATTCATCTCCCGGTATTGAATTTCGTGGACAGAGTTCTCTCCTCTTGAGGAAACTGACAAAAGAGGTCATAGGTTAGGAGTCAGGGGGGCATAATAAAACTTTCCCTCCCTCTGTGTGCTTTTTCTCAGCAGTGCAAGCACACCCAATCATCACCTAAGCCCTTGTCCTGTTTCCATTCTATTCTACTACCAAGCTTCACCCTTGTGAAGCCACAAACACAAATGCAATAGCAATGAAACTAAACCAGGTATCCCATTGCCATCTTATTACTACCCAGTTTCTTCTCCCAAGGCAGCCAGCATTCTTCCATAATTCACTGGAGATTCATCTAAAATCTTTATAAAACTTATCCTTTCCTGCTCATTCTCACTATAAAGTCTTTTTCATCTTTCATCTCAACTATTTCAAAATCCTATCTTTGTCAATAATGTAGTTCTCTTTCAGCCCCTCAGATGTCCAAACAGAACTTTCTAAGAGCCCGCCTGACTACTCTGTCCACTATACCATACTCTTTAATGACTATTAATCTTCTTACTGGAAAATACAGAACTTCACTACTTGTTTCTTCCCCTTTCTTCAGCCTCATCAGGAACTTCTGTCCTTGAACTCACGTTTTACTTACCCCGACAAAAACACCAAATGTGCCATCTTTAAGCTTCTCTACACTCGTAAATATTTTTTTCTCTCCCTGAAATGCACTCACTAAGTTCTTTGCTCTATATCTTCAAAATTTGTCTCAAAATCTTCTAGAAGCCTTCAATACTCCTTTTTCAGTTAATTAATGTATTTTCTGGGCCCCCTTTGTTCTTTATTCATGTTACTATATAATTATACATTGCAACTTATTTGTTTACATATATTTCTCTTTCGCTAGACTGGAAATTACACAAAGACAAGAACATTGGAATATCCATGTCTGAGTCATCTTCAGAACTTAGCATGTTGCTTAACAGAACAGTAAATTTAGTAATAAGTATCGGAGAAGGCAATGGCGCCCCACTCCAGTACTCTTGCCTGGAAAATCCCATGGATGGAAGAGCCTGGAGGGCTGCAGTCCATGGGGTCGCTGAGGGTCGGACACGACTGAGCGACTTCACTTTTCACTTTTCACTTTCATGCACTGGGGAAGGAAATGGCAACCCACTCCAGTGATCTTGCCTGGAGAATCCCAGGGACGGGGGAGCCTGTTGGGCTGCCGTCTATGGGGTCGCACAGAGTCGGACACGACTAAAGTGACTTAGCAGCATAGAGTAAGAGCAAACAAATGTTTGGGCAATAAAGGATTCATCATGCATCACACAAGCATACTCATTCTAAATGATTGATTCTATAACATCCAATTAAAGATGTAGATAGACTATTTGCTGTTGTTTTTAGTTGCTAAGTTGTACCTGACTCTTGCAACTCCATGGACTATAGCCCACTAGGCTCCTCTGTCCATTGAATTTTCCAGGCAAGAATATTGGAGTGGATTGTGTTTCCCTCTCCAGGAGATCTTCCTGACCCAGGGACTGAACCCTCATCTCCTGCATTGGCAGGTGGATTCTTTACCACTGAGCCACCAGGGAAGCCCATAGCTACATTATAATAATCATCAATACAAGCAGTACCCCTTTTCTTCTCTGAATTTTTGTTTCTTCTTTTGGGGAAACTGCTTAAATCTCTTCTAGGTTTCCTCTTTGTGGCCATTTGATACTTGAATCTAATTTTTGTTGTTGTTGTATTATTCCAAGAAATTTTTTATGCCATAGAAATGTTAGAGACACGATAATTTGGCTCAGACCTGCAAGCCGCTGTCTCTGTCTTCGCCTCTGAATCCACAAGAGGGTTGCGATGAGAAAGGCCAACAGGATGACCCCAAGGATTCCAAGTGCAACAGTGGATGAGTGACCTGAGCACAGGGAAACACCACAAGAGGTAATAACACCTTAGTTAAAAGACCTGGGTCCCCAGTTACTATCCCTTTTCTAGGTCAACTACAGGATTGCTGAAATGAATTTCAGCTTCTTAGAGCTTCTGACCCAGAACATCTTAATAAGAGGGATTCTAAATAATGCAGACAACCGGTCCCATCCTCAGAAACCCCTTGATATACCTGCGGCCTTTACTGATCCTTTGCTCTCTGCAATTTCTGTAGGAGAAAAGAGGAGAGACTCAATTCTGGCAGTTACATAGGGAACAGTTACATCTGTTTCCTGTCTGGGGATTTAGCCTCTCAATCAAGTAAACTACTTCTTCCCACCCAAAATTAGAGACCCCTATTTTTCCTCCCTCTGCACACGGACACATGTAAGCTAAATGCTTTTCCTCAGTGAAAGTCGCTCAGGCGTGTCTGACTCTCTACGACCCCACGGACTGTAGACCGCCAGGCTCCTCTGTCCAAGGAATTCTCCAGGCAGGAATACTGGAGTGGGTTGCCCTTCCCAACCCGGGGATAGAATTCAGGTGTCCGACATTGAAGGCGGATTCTTTACCGTCTGAAGACCAATGTATAACAACACGAAGGATTCTCTCCCCACCAGGTCGCTGTGTTGGTACTTTCCGTCCTTACACAATGCACTTCCCCGCCCACCCTCTCCTCATTGCCGCCGCAGGAGATTCCAGACCCCTTGCGCTCACCTGAGCACTTCACAGAGGCATCCTCCTTGTGCCCGCAGTCACTGTGTCCCCAGGATCTGGCAGGACAATCCCACAGGGAGGACTCATTGCCCTTGCACTTCACTTCATTGAGCCATATGGGCCCAGTTCCCTGGCCGAACGCTGCCTCTTTTCCTGCCTCCAGAGCTAAGCCACAGCCCAGCTGGCGACACACCACGTGGGCATCGTTAAGGTCCCAGGAGTCGTCACACACTGTGCCCCAGGAACCTCCGTGCCAGACCTCCACGCGTCCAGAACAATTAGTGGTTCCTTCCTGAAGCCTTATTTTATCTGAAAAATCAGAGACATCTTGATCATTTCTGAGACGATGAAAGCTCCCAGGAGGTCACAGGAGAAAAGAAAAATTTGAAACTCTTTTTAAAAATCTGTTTTAAAAGATTTTTTAAAAATCTGTTTGCTTATTGAATGTGCATTTGGAATTTTACAACATTCATCTTTCATGGAAGTCCATGTCCTTCCAACAAACTAGGTATATTAAATATTTCATCCTGGACATTAGAATGTTAGTGTGACTTAGTAAATGTCAATGAGATAAAGTTAGCATTGTAAATGTATTAGGTTGGTCAAAACTTTTGTTCCATAATTATACACAAATGAACTTTTTGGCCAACTCAGTATAAATCCTCTCAAACTGCCAGATAAATAGAAATCTTCTTCTGGTTTAAAAAGGTGTAGAACAGGGAAATAATTCAGGATTGATCTTTCTGACTGCTTCTTTCCTTACATTGAGTGTAACAAGATATTATTTGAAAGAAAAATGGAGCAACTCAATAGTCAAATACTGAATTATATATTCTCTGATCCTAATTTGTTCACAGAGAAAGCACAACTGAATAAAACTTTTGAGAAGGCCATCAGAGTATGATCATCTTTGAGAAAATGGTCACTGATCCTGAATAACCAAAGGCCAAATTAAATAAAATCAGTTACGTCATCCAGGTAGAATAAGAGTTAACCAAACCTTACTCATTCTCACTGAGTTAGATCAGGAGATGAGAGTGGAGCAACAGAATGAGATTGTCATACAGGCGCACAGATACTCACCAGCACATGTGATCCAGGTCTCCTCTGAGGGGCTGGCCAGTCTCCTCTTCCACGGAGATGATGGGCACTGCCATAAGGTTTCAGGTCCCTTAGGACACCGGACATTGTCCACCCACATGTACCTGTTCTCCACCTTGTCTGAAGGTGCTGGTCTGATACTCCCTTTGTCAGTACAGCCGAGCTGCCTGCATACCACCCCCACCGTGGTTGCAGACATGTCGCTCTTGCCCACGCTGCCCCAAGCTCCGTTGTAAAAAACTTCCAGGCGCCCTGCACAGGTCTCGCTGCTGCTGTCACTGATGAGTCTGAGAGACATGAACTCTGGGGTGAAATAAATAGCAGTTTTGCCTCTTTCCTGAAGATCTAGAGGACTCTCTTCATTTACTCTGATGTGTGCATGTTTTAAAAAATAGGTCAGTGTGCTTCCCTGGTGGCTCAGACGGTAAGAATCTGCCTGTAGTGCAGGAGACTGGGGTTCAATCCCTGGATTGGGAAGATCCCCTGGAGAAGGCAATGGCTACCTACTCCAATATTTTTGCCTGAGAATTCCATGGACAAAGGAGCCTGGCTGGGTACAGTCCATAGAGTTGCAAAGAGGTGGGCATGACTGAGCAAGTAACACTAACATGATCTAACAGGATATGCCATTATTAGAAATTATTTGGTAACTTCTTGATGATTTGGTACAGTCAGCAAAAACAAGACCAAGAGCTGAACTGTGGCTCAGATCATGAACTTCTTATTGCCAAATTCAGACTGAAATTGAAGAAAGTAGGGAAAACCACTAGACCATTCAGGTATGACCTAAATCAAATCCTTTATGATTATACAGTGGAAGTAAGAAATAGATTTAAGGGACTAGATCTGATAGAGTGCCTGATGAACTATGGACAGAAGTTCATGACCTTGTACAGGAGACAGGGATCAAGACCATTCCCATGGAAAAGAAATGCAAAAAAGCAAAATAGCTGTCTGAGGAGGCCTTACAAATAGCTGTGGAAAGAAGAGAAGTGAAAAGCAAAGAAGAAAAGGAAAGATATAAGCATCTGAATACAGAGTTCCAAAGAATAGCAAGGAGAGATAAGAAAGCCTTCCTCAGTGATTAATGCAAAGAAATAGAGGAAAACAACAAGAATAGGAAAGACTAGAGATCTCTTCAAGAAAATTAGAGATACCAAGGGAACATTTCATGCAAAGATGGGCTCAATAAAGGACAGAAATGCTATGGACCTAACAGAAGCAGAAGATATTAAGAAGAGGTGGCAGGAATACACAGAAGAACTGTACAAAAAAAATCTTCGTGACCAAGATAATCACAATGGTGTGATCACTCACCTAGAGCCAGACATCCTGGAATGTGAAGTCAAGTGGGCCTTAGGAAGCATCACTACGAACAAAGCTAGTGGAGGTGATGGTATTACAGTTGAGCTATTTCAAATCCTGAAAGATGATGCTGTGAAAGTGCTGCACTCAATATGCCAGCAAAGTTGGAAAACTCACCAGTGGCCACAGGACTGGAAAAGGTCAGTTTTCATTCCAATCCCCAAAAAAAGGCAATGCCAAAGAATGCTCAAACTACCGCACAGTTGCACTCATCTCACACGCTAGTAAAGTAATCCTCAAAATTCTCCAAGCCAGGCTTCAGCAATATGTGAACCGTGAACTTCCAGATGTTCAAGCTGGTTTTAGAAAAGGCAGAGGAACCAGAGATCAAATTGCCAACATCCGCTGGATCATTGAAAAAGCAAGGGAGTTCCAGAAACACATCTATTTCTGCTTTATTGACTATGCCAAAGCCTTTGACTGTGTGGATCACAATAAACCGTGGAAAATTCTGAAAGAGATGGGAATACCAGACCACCTGACCTGCCTCTTGGGAAACCTATATGCAGGTCAGGAAGCAACAGTTAGAACTGGACATGGAACAACAGACTGGTTCCAAATAGGAAAAGGAGTACTTCAAGGCTGTATATTGTCACCCTGCTTATTCAACTTATATGCAGAGTACATCATGAGAAACACTGGGCTGGAAGAAGCACAAGCTGGAATCAAGATTGCCAGGAGAAATATCAATAACCTCAGATATGCAGATGACATCACCCTTATGGCAGAAAGTGAAAAGGAACTAAAAAGCCTCTTGATGAAAGTGAAAGAGGAGAGTGAAAAAGTTGGCTTAAAACTCAACATTCAGAAAACGAAGATCATGGCATCTGGTCCCATCACTTCATGGGAAATAGATGGGGAAACAGTGGAAACTGTGTCAGACTTTATTTTGGGGGTCTCCAAAATCACTGCAGAAATCACTGCCATGAAATTAAAAGACACTTACTCCCTGGAAGGAAAGTTATGACCAACCTAGATAGCATATTCAAAAGCAGAGACATTACTTTGTCAACAAAGGTCTGTTTAGTCAAGGCTATGGTTTTTCCAGTGGTCATGTATGGATGTGAGAGTTGGACTGTGAAGAAAGCTGAGCACTGAAGAATTGATGCTTTTGAACTATGGTGTTGGACAAGACTCTTGAGAGTCCCTTGGACTGCAAGGAGATCCAACCAGTCCATCCTAAAGGAGACCAGTCCTGGGTGTTCATTGGAAGGACTGATGCTGAGGCTGAAACTCCAATACTTTGGCCACCTCATGCAAAGAATTTTCTCATTGGAAAAGACCCTGATGCTGGGAGGGATTGGGGGCAGGAGGAGAAGGGGACGACAGAGGATGAGATGGCTGGATGGCACCACCGACTCGATTCTGAGTGAACTCCAGGAGTTGGTGATGGACTGGGAGGCCTGGTGTTCTGCGATTTATGGGGTCGCAAAGAGTCGGACATGACTGAGCAACTGAACTGGACTGAACTGATGATTTTGTAGATTTTCTTAAAATATTTGTTCTATAAATACTTTCAGGTTTTCTAATCTTGGATTTTGTAATTAGGGACCTTTAAAATGCCAACAGTGACTCTAAGTTGACATCTAAACCTCAATCAAAAGTTTACTCAGAGCCTTTTATGAATTACACAGTTTGGGTTTTTTCTCTCTAAATTATGGTAATTTTGACTTTGTAACCCTGATCTGTTCATTTTTGGACAATTGTCCTTGACAGTTAAAATTTAGTGAGATACTCAGACACTCAAACCAATGTTTTGCATGCATTACCTTAAAATACAATAGTTCCCTTTCTGACACTTTGAAAAGTGAAAGTGAAAGTTGCTCAGTTGTGTCCGACTCTGTGTGACCTTAAAGACTATACAGATGAGAATACTGAAGTGGGTAACCTATCCCTTCTCCAGGGAATCTTCCTGACCCAAGAATCAAACCGGGGTCTCCTGCACTGCAAATGGATTCTTCACCAGCTGAGCTAGTTTTGTTTTGTATATCCTCTACCATATTTATGTCATATTAAATGTGAGAGCACAATCACATCCGGCATTTAGAATTTTTCATTTTGCTAAGTCATAGCACCATTTTTCCCCCAATACATTACAACTGAGTACATTTTTCTAGTTCACAGTGCTTTCCAATATCTTATCGTGTATACAAAACAAGAGCGGTATCTCATTGTGATTCTTTGTCTGTCATAAAAAATTACTTGGGCATGGCGGTCTTTTTATCTGTAGAACGTGGTACCAAATGTATTTCTTTTTTTCCTTTAAAAAAAAGAAAAGTTTTATTTATTTTTGGCTATCCTGAGTCTTTATTGCTGCACATGGGCTTTGTGTGGTTGCAATGAGCTGGGGCTACTCTCTAGTTGCAGTGTGTGGGCTTCTAATTTTGGTGGCTTCTCTTGTTGAGGGGCATGGGCTTTAGAGGGTGGGCTCAGTAGTTGTGGTGCATGGGCTTAGTTGCCCTGTAGATGTGGAATCTTTTCAGACAAGAGATCAAACCCATGTCTCCTACACTGACAGGCATATTTTCAACCACTGGACCACCAGGGAAGTCCTCTTCTTGTCATTTTTAATCTACTTTATTAATATAGTAATCATTGTGTGGTACACTGAATCCTTAACCAACATCCAGCACCCTATATGTTTATAAAAGAATTTCTCATTATTAGTTTTACTGTCATTTTCATGACGTGCAAACTCACTTCTGAGTTTTCCTCTTTCTGATATCATACTACATACTACCTTGCACGTGTGTGTCTGTGTGCTTAGTTACTCGGTCATGTCTGACTCTGCAATCATGGACTATAGCCCACCAGGCTCCTCTGTCCATGAGATTCTTCAGGCAAGAATATTGGAATGGGTAGACATTCCCTTCTCCAGGGAAACTTCCCCACCCAGGGATCAAACCCAGGTTTCTTGCATCTTTACTGACTGAGCCACCAGAGAAGCCCACTTTGCACATGAGGTAGCACTAATGCATCAGATCCACACTTCTGGCAGCCTGAATCTCACAACTGTTCCCTCTGAACCTGTAGTTCAAGGAGTTTGCTCAGATTAATATCCTCCCTACCCACCACCCTACCTCAGCCATTTCTTCCAAAACTGTAACCAGTTGTAATTTTGCAGAACTCACCTGAGCAGATAACTCCTGCATCCTCCTTATGCCTGCAGTTCTGCCGCCCCCAGCCATGGGAACGGCACTGAGAAATGCGAGGTTCTTTTCCATTACAGTTCACCTCATCCAGCCAGATGGGCCCTGATCCTTCCCCAAAATGAGCAGAACCTGTGGCATTAATGGCCACACCGCAGCCCAGCTGCCTGCACACCACGTGGGCATCATCCAGGTCCCAGCTGTCATCACAGATGGTGCCCCAGGAGCCCTCATGATAGACCTCTATTCTCCCGGCACAACGCCCACCTCCATTCACCAGGCGGAGCTGTCCACTCCCTGAAAGAGCAAATGAAACAGTGATAAATGCATTTCTGAGGATTTGGAAGTTATTCTCATGGTTCGGTCACCAATTCTCACCTATGCAAGGAACACCATTCTCTTCCAAAACAACGGAGCTTTCTGGATCTGAAGATGATGAATTGCATGGATATAGTGTCTGACTCCGATTTCCTGCAAGCACCAAACATTATCCATCACAAGAGATACAAAAGGATGGAATGAAGAGAGGAGGTCAACTGGTATACTAGATAGATGAACTCAGGACAAACATAGCTTTAGAGAAAGGTGTCTGGGTCAACCAGGCTAAGAATGAATCAGATCCTCTGAGAAGGCACCTGTGTGTCTGTGCTAAGTTACTTTAGTCATGACTGACTCTCTGCGACCCAATGGCCTGTGCCCACTAGGCTCCTCATCCATGGGGTTCTCCAGGCAAGAACAGTGGAGTGGATTGCCATGCCTCCCTCCAGGGGATCTCCCTGACCCAGGGAAAACCTGTGTCTCTTATGTCTCCTGCATTGGCAGCTGGGTTCTTCACCACTGGCAGCACCTGGGAAGCCTGAGAAGTTACATGGTAAGCCCTAAATGGGCTTCTCTGATGGCTCACATGGTAATGAATCTGCCTGCAAGGCAGGAGACCTGGGTTCAATCCCTGGATCAGGAAAATCCTCTGGAGAAGGGAATGGCTACCCACTCCAGTATTCTTGTCTGGAGATTCTCATGGAAAAAGGAGCCTGGTGGGCAGAGTCCATGGAGATGCAAAGAGTCAGACATGACTGAGTGACTGACCCACACACATAAGCTCTATGTAACTATGAGGTCCATGAAAATCAAGTTTACTTTCCACTAAAAAGACAAATGAAGTTAATATTCTGGTACACCTCTCATAATGTCTCAAAGAGGATCATTTGCTTTTACTCCCATTCTTTGCTATAGGTACACCCACTCCTTTTTGGAAGTATAGTTGATTAACAATGTTGTTAATTCCTGTTAATTCAGCAAAGTGATTCAGTTATACATATATACATACATACATATATATATATATATATATATATATATATATTCTTTTTTAATACTCTTTGGTTTATCATAGGATAATTTATATTGGAGTATAATTGGTTTTTTAATGTTTGGTTTTTTAATGTTGTGTTAATTTCTGCTATACAACAACATGAATCAGCTGTAAGTATACATATATCCCCTCCCTCTTGAGTCTCCCTCCCACAACCCCCATCCCACCCCTCTAGGTCATCACAGAGCAACGAACTGAACTCTCTGTGTTAAACAGTATCTTCCCACTAGCTATCTCTTTTACACATGGTAGTGTATATACATCAATGCTGCTCTCTCAGTTCATCCCACTCTCCTTCCCTGCCCCCCGCCCCTGCTCCACTAATACCCACTCTTAAGGCACACCACCATGGCAGAGGCTCCTCATTGACTGCCCTTTATTCTCTTACCTGAGCAGATTACAGAGGCCACTTGCCCTTCAGGACACAGCGATGCACCCAGAGCAGTTACAGGACAATCACCCATGTGCTGTTCTGTCCCAGTGCAGTGGAACATGTGTCTCCAGGGCTGCCCACTTCCTTTCCCAAAAGGTGCTCTTCCTGGGATAGAAGCAGCAACTCCACATTTAAGCTGCTGGCACAAAACATGAGCGTCTTCCATGTCCCAGTGAGAGTTGCAGAGAGGTCCCCAGGTCCCAAGAATCTTGACCTCCACTCTTCCTTCACATGGGGTATTGCCACCCACCAAGCGAACTTCTGTGTATCCTGGAAGGAGACAGGGCTTTAATAAGATGTCTGTGACTACCTAACCCTACCCTCCTCACAATATGGGGACAAAATGAACATGTTGTCTGGGTCTCACTTGAGCAGACTACTCCAATGTCCTTGCTGTGGCTACACGTCCCATCCAGGCGGGGTGCAACGGGGCAGAGTGAAAGATGGGACTCGTTGCCTTCACACTGGAATTCTTCAGCCCAGATCTGTCCATTTCCTTCTCCAAAGTGAGCTCCCCCCAGGATAGAGACAACACTGCCGCACTCTAATTCCCTGCATAGCACGCTGGCCGATTCCAGAGAGAAGTCAGAATCACAGATGGTGCCCCAAGTGTCGCCATGTTTCACTTCAACACGACCGGAGCAAGGAATGTCCCCTCCGACTAGTCTGGGTTCCCTGTGGGCTGAAAAATAATATTTTGTGAGAAAGAACATGATTCCAAGATCTTCCCTCCTGCTGGGAGTGAGTCAGGGAGTCAAAAGTGAGAAAAGGAAGCCATTCATTGCTCTTGGATTTTCTGCCTGGAGTTGGGCTTAACAATTTCCAGACCTCCCCATCCTTCACCGGACTACCCTATCAGATAATTCTGGAACTTTGCTTCATAGAACCCATAATTTCTGGAACATGATTAGTCTATCCTTTCAGTATTTTGCCTGTATTATCCATCACTTTGTAGCCCACAGATAATGTGTGTTCATTCTCTGTACATTTTATCACTATATGCACCCACCGCAATCTGGAGTCTGCCCCAACCGTTTCAAGTGGTTCTAGGTAAAGACTTTTAATATATCTACTTCCTATTTCCAAAATGAAAAACAGACTTATTCTTTGATATCTCTCATACTTGATACATGAGACACTCTTTTCCCCCTGTTTTCTCCTCCTTCCTGCCTGTCGGTGCTTTATCAGAACCTGTCATGTGTTCCCCAATCAAAGTTCAGTCCTCAGCTTTCTCATCTCCTCAGTGGGCATTTTCTCTCAACTGCCAGTAAATATGTTTTCATCTATACATTTCTCTTTAAATGTATAGTCATAAGCAGATCTATTTGGACATCTCGAACTTAAGGTGTTCCAAATTGAATGAATTATGCACTGACAAGGCCACCATAGTCTTTATTCAATTAATGGTATCCAGGACCAAATTAGAACCATCTGAAATTGAACCCCTGTGTTTATCTCCTCAGAAATAATGATAATAATGATAGCAATGAAGATTAAGTGAACACCTACTATATATGTATATTTGTATGTGGCATTTTGGGCTTCCCTGGAGGCTCAGTGGTAAAGAATCTGCCTGGAGACCCAGCAGCAGACCCAGGTTCAATCCCTGGGTCGGGAAGATTCCCTGGAGAAGGAAATGGCAAGCCACTCCAGTATTCTGCCTGAGAAATCTCATGGACAGAGGAGTCTAGCAGGCTACAGTCCCTAGGGTCATAAAGAGTTAGACACAACTTAGCAACTAAACAACAACAAATATGGCATCTTAGTATTTATTTAGCAATCACTATTTCATCCTTATTATTGCCTTAGGGTATAATTATTAAGACAAGGAAACTAAAATGCACAGAAGTGAAGTAATTTGCTAAGATCACGCAGCAGGTTAATGAAGGGACAGGGTTTGAAGCCAGGCAGTATACTATAGAGCCTAGACTCTTGACCCTCACAACACACTGCACATGTGAAAGCCACCTGCACCAGCTGACTGACTCTCCAGCATATTTTTTCTCCATACTTACTGCCACTACTTTGATGTAATTTGTCACCATATGTCATGTAGACTTTTGCAATAGCTTCCAAAGTGGTCTCCTTGCCTTTAAGTCCTCTTTCCAATAAATTTATGTCATGACCACAAATATTAAATTTCAAATATTTTCACATAATTTCTGTCTAAGAGAAGTCAATGTTTCTTTACTGTGTATACAATAATTCATCTTTTCAACAAATATTATTAAGCACTTACAATGTTTTAGGCATTTGGATGGGCTAAAAAATCTATCACAGAGTTCAGTCTATCAGTAAGGATAGATAATTCTAGTACTACTAATAATAATCATAACCATAGTAGCTAACATACACTGATCACTTGCTGTGCAATTCCCATGAAGGAGTAGATATTATTACCACCATTTTTTTTTTTTTTGAGGAAACTGTAGCAGAAAACTTTGGCAGCTTCCCCAATAGCACTCATTTATTCAAATTAAGGAGACATAATAAGCATTATTTTAGCATACTCGAAAAAACTCTATGATGTCACTTTAAAAGCCTTAACATCTATTACTCTGCCAAACATACTTGTTACCCCAGCCTAAAGATGCTTTTTCAAGCTTCTGTGTCTCTGCAGACACTTTTTGCTCTACTTATATTTCCCAAACTTATGTTTGGGGGACAAAGTTACTTCTTTCAAGGATGCTCAATTTTTCACTGATTTCTCTCTCCTTCAAGAACACATAATTTAGTAGAAGATATACATGTTCATGTAATGAGTCCAAAACTAGATACATGTTTTAGATACAAAACTAAGGAAGGAGTTATCAGTTATATTTGGGCCTTTGTAAGAAAACTATCGGAGAAGGCAATGGCACCCCACTCCAGTACTCTTGCCTGGAAAATCCCATGGATGGAGGAACCTGGTAGGCTGTAGTCCATGCGGTTGCTAAGAGTTGGAAACGACTGAGCGACTTCCCTTTCACTTTTCACTTTCATGCATTGGAGAAGGAAATGGCAACCCACTCCAGTGTTCTTGCCTGGAGAAAACTATGCTATGCTATGCTATGCCAAGTCACTTCAGTCGTTTCCGACTCTGTGCAACCCCATAGACGGCAGGCCACCAGGCTCCCCCGTTCCTGGGATTCTCCAGGCAAGAACATTGGAGTGGGCTGCCATTTCCTTCTCCAATGCATGAAAGTGAAAAGTGAAAGTGATGTCACTCAGTCATGTCCGACTCTTAGTGACCCCATGGGTTGCAGCCTAACAGGCTCCTCCATCCATGGGATTTTCCAAGCAAGAGTACTGGAGTGGGGTGCCATTGCCTTCTCCAGAGAAAACTATAAAGAGTACCATAAATCTGAACTGAGCTTTGAAAAAAGATGAGAAGTTTGCCAAGTAAATGATATGTGATATGGCATTTAAAGAATGCAATCATGAGACAGGATGGTCTAATTGAGGGATTATGAATAATTTAGTATGGCTGGATTTTAAAAGGTAAAGAAAAGACACACAAGCTATACAGCTGAAAAAATGGAGCTCAGGCTTTAAGGGCATGCTTCACTAGGTTGAGAGCCACTCATCAAGATAATTAAGAGCTTCTTTTAACATTTGTTGTTCAGTCTCTAAGTTGTGTCCAACTCTCAGCAACTAGGAGGTAATTCAAGTTACACAGAAGATACAAAGTATTTTCTTTAATTCATCTTAAAAGAGAGGAAAGAAAGAAGAGGCATATGGAATTGGACTTTCTAAAAGGCATAAGTCTTTTAGAGATGCCTGCTGTCAAACATGACTACTCCTTTTTTTAAATATCACTAATTCTTAAGATCCCTTGACATTACTATCAGCATGACACAAATATACCATCAGCCCTTGCCAATTTCCTAAAATGTTCTAGATCTGATGATATTCTCTATCATAGCAATACAGAATAACTCAGCTGTGCAAAAATTTCACCACTTATCCATTCAATATGTTTGAAGCAAGTTCCATCCAAATTTGAGTTGAATAACACGTTGCTTTTTAAACAGAGCTAAGACTTTACAGCAAATAATGCCTCTACAACACAGTGACTGGAGTTGAGTTTAATCTTGTTGAATCATTATTTGAGAATGAAATTACTCTAAGATATCATTAACTCTTATTCATATGATCCTATTCCACTTTTGGACAGACCTAAGTCTTTGGATAAAAACAGTTTCTTAGATTTTTTCTTTTAACCTCTTGCTCTCTCTAGACTGATCTTGAACAAATAAAATACAACCAGTGAAAAACAACTTCCCTCTCAAAAAAGCAAAACAAATAGATATCCTCCTATTTCCTTAGTCCTAAAATATTTGAGTCCAAGGCAAAAGAAAAATCCTTCTTCTAGAAATTACTTGGAGACTCCATCCTCAGCTTTATTTCATTAAGTCTGCTAGTAACACATTAGTCTATACCACAGAATGGCTTCCTTATACCATTTACTCTGAGTACATGATTAGAATATTGATAATTTACTTCTTTAAGGGATTTTTTTTTCCTGTTAATCCTATGACTGCATTTTTTGAAATGTATTTTTAAATTGGAGTATAATTGTTTTACAATGTTGTATTAGTTTCTGCTGTACACAACATGAATCAGCTATAAGTGTGTGTGTGTGTGTATATATATATACATATATACACATACATATCCCCTCCCCCTTAAACCTTCCTCCCACCCCAACCCCCATCCCACCCCTCCAGGTCAACACAGAGCACTGGGCTGAGCTCCCTGCGCTGTACAGCAGCTTCCCACCAGCTATCTATTTTATACATGGTAGTGTATACATGTTAATGCTACTCTCTCAATTCATCCCACCCTCTCCTTCACACCCTGTGTCCACAAGTCCAGTCTCCACATCTGTGCTATGACTGCATTTTAACATAAAAGCCATTAACTGAATTTTTGTGCCTGGATTTAGCCCTTTTAATCAATAAATTAAACTTTCCCTAACATCAGTAACTAAATCTATATTTATTTCTTTCTGAAGAAATGAAGAACAAATATAAGAAATAATTAGAGGTATTTCATCTTGTTTGGTAATAGATACAATACAGTTTAAAGAAGCACTAATGCGTTTTCATCATTTATTCCTTTCCAGACTCCAAAAAAGTATAGCTCATTCTAATCTCAAAATTATCTTTCAGGTTTTAGTAAAATAAAACAAATTCAAATGAACAAGTTATTACATTCAAAAGTGCTCTACAGCACCTATACAGTCATCACAAACAAAATGTCTGGGATTCAGAGCAATTTCGTACCCAAAACTCTTAGACATCTTTGTAGCTATCTTGTCTAAACTACAATTCAGGGGTAAACGGTTGCTTTGTATTTCTAGTCTTCCTGCTTTACTGAGTTTTTCTGGCCCCTATCAACCACAATGCCTTATGCTTTATAAAAGTCTAAGAATTTAAACAGACTATGGAATTCGTAGTTTGAACTTGACAGACACAGAGATGCTATTTCCATCATTTTTTTCCTGAAAATCTTCTGAAAGAATCAAGTAAATCAAAAAATAAAATTACAAACTCTATTTTTAGAAAAACAAGGACAGAGCTAAGTCTTGGCCCAAAAATTAGTAGAAGGGTTTCAAATGCTATAGAAATATAACAAGAGAGTTTACAAAAGAAAGCAAAGTGCACATATGGCAGATAGCAAACAAAAATATGATTTTGTAAAGGGAGGGAACCCATGTTAAGTTGCAAATTTATGCTATTTGGGATTTTTATTATATGCAGCTAAATAGAATCCTGGGCTTCCCTGGTGGCTCAGACAGTAAAGAATCTACCTGTAATGCAGGAGACCTAGGTTCGATCCCTGGATCAAGAAGATCCGCTGGAGAAGGAAATGGCAACCCACTCCAATATTCTTGTCTGGGAAAGCCCATGGACAGAGGAGCCTGGCAAGCTACAGTCCATTGAGTCGCAAGAGTCAGACACGACCTAGCAACTAAACCACCAATAGAATCCTATATAATTTAGAATGGGTTATCACAAATAAGGTACTCTAGTAATAAAACCTAAATTTTGGATGTTGTTGGATGGAATTCATGGCTATAATATACTGATGACATAGATATTGTAGGCTGGAAAGCTAATAAGTATTGTTATCCATGGTAAAATATCTGGACAGATATCACACTGAAAAGAAAATTATATATTCACTAAAGATGAAAAATGGATAACATATTGGGAAAAGTGTAAAAAAGGGAAAGTATATAAAAAAAGAAAAAAAATCCTCCTTGCCACTTTTAACATTTAGGAGAGAGATGGGCTGAGACTAGAAGCCAGTAGATTACAAGAAGTGGAAGGAAAAATACTAATTTTGTGAGGGAGACATCCTCTGCCTGCAGCTACTGCGTTCAGTTGTGTCTGACTCCATGACCCCATGGACATAGCGCCCCCAGCTCCTCTGTCCATGGGATTCTCCAGGCAAGAATACTGGAGACAGTTGCCGTGCCCTCCTCCAGGGACTCTTCTCGACCCAGGGATAGCACCTGAGTTTCTTGCATCTCCTGCATTGGAAGCTGATTATTTACTGCTGAGCCACCAGGAAAGCTGCCTGCAGCTATTAGATATAGTTAATTGAGAGTCCTATAATTTGAAACTTACAGAATTGAAAAAAAAAAAAAACCTTAGTATCCTGTCCCCTAAATTAAGATGGTGATAAAACTTCAGATTTAGCAGAAAATAAAATTGATGCTCTGCATATAAAGACAATGAGCCTACCAGCAAAGATAGGATTTACGTCTTGCCTTCCCTCTCAAACCCATGGTTTCAAATGACCTTAGGGCAGTGGCCAATAAATTGAGAGGAAGGGTCTGATCACAGGATAGATCAAAATATGTAATTTATTCTTTGATGGTGGTTATTTTCACATGACATTGGGTTAAAGCAAATAGGCAAGAAATCTACTAAGTCTGAAGAGAATATTTTGCTGAATTTGAGGGTGACTGATATCAGTTAATGAATACTCAACCCTAAAGCAACCCAAGGGTCCCTAAATCAGCATCAGCATGAAGTGGGTTGTGAAAGGTGTGCAGCCTCTGGATGGATATACTCTCGAAACTGAACACAGAGCTGATGATGGGAACAACACACTAGGAAGTACTGCTCTGAGAAGAGCACCTGGGCACATGAAGGACAGAGCACAGACAGCAGCTTCTCAGAGGGCAGAACCTGGTCCATCAGATTGGCTCACCACACTCCCTCACCTACAGGGCAACTCATTGTTCTTGTCCAGTTGTTGTTTAGTCGTTAAATCATGTCCAATTCTTTGCAACCCCATGGACTGTAGCCACCAGGCTCCTTTGTCCATGAGATTTCCCTGGCAAGAATAGTAGAGTGGGTTGCCATTTCCTTCTCCAGGGGATTGTCCCAACCCAGAGATTGAACCTCTGTGTCCTGCATTGGTAGGCAGATTCTTTACCTACCACTGAGCCACCAGGAAAGCCCTCTTGTCCAGTAGGATATGATAATTACTTTGGAAGAACATCTCTAGGTGTGTCTTGGTGAACACCTTGTTGTTAAAAAGGCATCATTTATCAACAAGTGATTAACATAAAATGCTAGGGATTGTCCACAAGACTAGCCAATCACAGACCACTTTTGAGTTTTTTAAAGAAGTTGCATGAAATACATAAAAATGTTCAGAAGGCACAGCCAAGATGACAGAGGAGGAGGATCCTGAGTCATCTCTTCACACGAGCACACCAAAGTAACAACTGCTTACGAGAAAGACCAAAGTCTAGCAGAGAAGATCTTCTACAACTAAAGGTATAAAGAAAGAATCACAACAAGACAAGCAGGAGGGGCAGGGCACAGTATAGTCAAGGCCCATAGACCCAGGTACGCGACCACCAAATAAGAAGATAATTGCAGTTGCAGAGGTTCTCCCCAAGGATCAAGGAATTCCCCAACCAGTGGTGCTGCACCAGGAAGATAAGCTCCCAGGACGTTTGACTTTGAAAGCCAGCAGGGCTTACTTTTGGGAGAGCCAGAGGGCTGTGGGAAATAGAGACTCCTCTCTTAAGGGACACACACAAAATCCCACCCACTCTGGGACCCAGGGCAGAAGCAGTCAATTTGAAAGAAGCCTGGGCCAGACCCACCTGCTGATCTTGAAAAGTCTTCTGGAGAGGTGGGATGTGATGGAACTCATCATGTGGGGACCTGGGGACCCAGATACTGACAGCAGCCATTTTGGGGAGCTCCTTCTACCACGAGGACACTGGTATTAGAAGAAGTCATTTTGGAATCCTCCCTTTAGCTTATTAGCACCAAGACCCAGACCCAGTCACCAGCCTGTCAGTACCAGAAGTGGGACACCTGAGGCCAAGAAACTAAACAGGCAGGGACGCACACCCCTACCACTGTCCTCTATTAGCTGCCTTGAGACTCCCTGAGCCCACAGACACCCTGGGACATGGCAGTGCCCACTAGAGGGCCAGGACTCAGCCCCACATACCAGGAAACTGGCACTAGCACAGGGACCCCCTGGGACCTGAAGCCAGAGCCCCAGTTTCACCACCCCCATACTCCGGTGAGCTGACATTAGCCTAGGGACACCCTGGGCATTGGCCCTGCCCACCAGCTGACCAATTTAGGCTCCAGGACCCTGGGCTCTGCAGCCAGAAATCCCAGGACCCAGCTCTACCCAACAGGGCTAGTGCTAACCCTGGGACAAGTCTTATCTCCCAGAGATCCCAGCCCCAGGACCAGTGCAACCCTACAACCAGCATTCCCTGGGCCCTGGCCCTGTCCACCAGCAGGCCAACACCAGCTCTGGGATTCCTGGGCCCTGCAGCAGGGGACCCCAGGAGCTGACTCTGTCTACCACTGGACTGGCACTAGCCCCAGGACATGGCTTCATGCACCAGTAGGTGAACACCAACCCTAAAATCCTTTGGGCATTGGCCCTACCAACAAGCAGATGGACACCAACTCTGAGACAGGTTGGACCTCTCAGCCAGCTGCCCCAGGAACCAGCTCTACTCACCAGCAGGCTTTCACTAGATCTGGGAACACTGTCTCCCCCACACTCACTGTAAAACTTGGTTCAAACCACAAGTAGAACAGCACTAGCTCTGAAATACTCCTGGTGTCTGCAACTAGCTACCCCATGACCCAGTCCCACCAAGCAGTGACTGGCAGCTTTTGCACAAGGCCGAGTCTAGCAAACAACCAGACTAGGGCCCAGCCATGGCTACCAGACCACTAACAGTAGTCAGCCAACCACAATAGAAGGACTTGTGCTGTTAACGTATGGGGCAAACTAGAGCACGTAGCTCTGGTAACCAGAGGGGAGTATGCTGCTGGGAGCATAGAACATTTCCCATAGAAGGTAATTTCTCCAAGGTTGGGAAATGTCACCAACCTACCACCTACATAGAACTGAAAATAGCAAATCAGGCAAAATGAGGCAACAGAGGAACATGTTCCAAACAAGGAACAAGACAAAACCCCAAAATAAGAACAGTGAAGTGCAGATAGGCAATCTCCGTTCAGTTCAGTTCAGCCACTAAGTCATGTCCGACTCTTTGCAAACCCATGGACTACAGCACATCAAGCTTCCCTGACAATCACCAACTCTTGGAGCTTGCTCAAACTCATGTCCATTCAGTCGGTAATGCCATCCAACCAGCTCATCTTCTGTCATCCTCTTCTTCTCCTGCCTTCAATCTTTCCCAACATCAGGGTCTTTTCAAATGAGTCAGTTCTTTGCATCAGGTGGCCAAGGTTTTGGAGTTTCAGCTTCAGCATCAGTCTTTCCAATGAATATTCAGGACTGATTTGCTTTAGGATGAACTGGTTGGATCTCCTTCAGTCCAAGGGACTCTCAAGAGTCTTCTCCCAACACCACAGTTGAAAAGCATCAATTCTTTGGCACTCATCTTTCTTTATAGTCCAACTCTCACATCCATACATGACTACTGGAAAAACCATAGCCTTGACTAGACAGACCTTTGTTGGCAAAGTAATGTCTCTGCTTTTGAAGATGCTATCTAGGTTGGTCATAGCTTTTCTTCCAAGGAGTTTCATGGCTGCAGTCACCATGTGCAATGATTTTAGAGCCCAAGAGAGGAAAGTCTCTCGCTGTTTCCATTGTTTCCCCATCTATTTGCCATGAAGTGATGGGACTGGATGCCATGGTCTTAGTTTTTTTAATGTTGAGTTTTAAGCCAGCCTTTTCACTCTCCTCTTTCATCAAGAGGCTCTTAGTTCCTCTTCACTTTCTGCCATAAGGGTGGTGTCATCTGCATATCTGAGGATATTGATATTTCTCCCAGCAATCTTGATTCCAGCTTGTGCTTCTTCATCCAGCCCAGCATTTTGCATGATGTACTCTGCATATAAGTTAAATAAGCAGGGTGACAATATACAGCCTTGATGTACTCCTTTCCCAATTCGGAACCAGTCTGTTGTTCCATGTCCAGCTCTACTTGTTGCTTCTTGACCTGCATACAGATTTTTCTCAGGAGGCAGGTACGATGCTCTGGTATTCCCATATCTTGAAGAATTTTCCAGTGTGTTGTGATCCACACAGTTTTTATGATTATGATTTGGCATAATCAATAAAGCAGAAGTAGACATTTTTCTGGAATTCTCTTGCTTTTTCTATGATCCAGCAGATGTTGGCAATTTGATCTCTGGTTCCTCTACCTTTTCTAAACCCAGCTTGAACATCTGCAAGTTCGTGGTTCATGTACTGTTGAAGCCTGGCTTGGAAAATTTTGAGCATTACTTTGCTAGTGTGTGAGAGGAGTGCAACTGTGTGGTGGTTTGAACACTCTTTGGCATTGCCCTTCTTTGGAATTGGAATGAAAACTGACCTTTTCCAGTCCTGTGGCCAATGCTGAGTTTTCCAACTTTGCTGGCATATTGAGTGCAGCACTTTCACAGCATCATCTTCCAGGATTTGAAATAGCTCAACTGGAATTCCATCACCTCCACTAGCTTTGTTTGTAGTGATGCTTCCTAAGGCCCGCTTGACTTCACATTCCAGGATGTCTGGCTCTAGGTGAGCAATCACATCATCATGGTTAACTGGATCATGAAGATCTTTTTTGTATAGTTTTTCTGTGTATTCTTGCCACCTCTTCTTAATATCTTCTGCTTCTATTAGGTCCATACCATTTCTGTCTTTATTGTGCCCATCTTTGCATGAAATGTTCCATTGGTATCTCTAGTTTTCTTGAAGAAATCTCTAGTCCTTTCCATTCTATTGTTTATATAGATTTTATAATATCTTTATATATATAGTATATAGGCAATTTACCTAATATCATATGCAATGGTGAAAAAGCTGAATGCATTTTCTCTAAGATCAGGAACAAGGCAAGGATGCCCACTCTTGCCATTTTTATTTGACATAATATCTAAAGTTCTATCCACAGCAATTTAGACAAGGAGAAGAAATAGAAGGAATCCAAACTAGAACGGAAGAAGTAATGCTGTCTCTGTTTGCAGACAAGATGACACTGTGCTTAGAAAATCCTAAAGTCACTACCAAAAAACTACTAGAGTTCATCAGTGAATTTGGTGAAGTTGCAGGATACAGAATGAAAATACAGAAATCTGTTGCCTTTCTATATACTAACAATGAGCTATCAGAAAGGGAAATTAAAGAAACAGTTCCATTTACTATCACATCTAAAGGGCTTCCCAGATGATGTTAGTCAAAAAGAATCCACCTGCCAATGCAGGAGACACAAGAGGCACAGTTTTGATCTTGGATCAAGAAGATCCCCTGGAGTAGGAAATGACAACCCACTCCAGTATTCTTGCCTGGAAAATTCCATGGACATAGGAGCATGGAAGGGTACAGTCCATGGGCCTGCAAAGAATCAGACATGACTGAACAACTGAGCATATACATACATACATACATTAAAAAAGAATAGCATACCTAGGAATAAACCTACCTAAGAAGGCAAGAGCCCTGTACTCGGAAAACTACAAGACACTGATGAAAGAAACTGAAGATGACTCAAACAGATGGAAAGATATATTTTGTTCTTAGACTGGAAGAATCAGTTTGGTTAAATATGGTTAAAATGACCATAGTCCCAAGGCAATCTACAGATTCAATGCAATCCCTATCAAATTACTGATGGCATTTTTTACAGAATTAAGCAATAAATTTTAAATTTGTATGGAAGCACAACAGATCCCGAATAGCCAAAATAATCTTGAGAAAGAAGAATAAAGCTGGAAGAATCAGGCTGTCTAACTTCAGACTATACTACAAAGTTACAGTCATCAAAACAGCATGGTACTGTGACAAAAGCAGACACAGAGATTAATGGAACTGGATAGAAAGCCCAGAAATAAATCCACACATTTATTGCCAATTAATCTATCACAAAGGAGACAACAATATACAATGGAGAAAAGATAGTCTCTTAAATAATAGTGCTGGGAAAACTGGACAGCTCCACATAAAAGAATGAAATTGGAATGCAACTTCTTTACAGGTTGATTGAAAGTCTTACCTGAGCAAGTAACTTTGGCTTCATGATAGTGTTCACAACTAAGCCCACCCCATTGCCAGTTCTTGCAGTCCCAGATAGAAGTCTCATTTCCATTGCAGTTGTTTAAAAACAGCCATGTGTTTGTTGCCTGAATTTTAGAATAAACTTGATAGGATGTTCTGAGCGCAGATCCACATCCCAGCTGCTTGCAAACCACGTCAGCTTCTTTCAGTCCCCAGCTTCTGTCACACACTTTCCCTATCAGTTTCTGAATTTCCACCTCCACTGTCCCAGCACAGCGGCTACCTCCACCTTTGAGTCTCAGTTCGAGATCTGATCCATCTGCAAAAGAAACATAAACTTAGGCCATAGATACATATGGCGGTTAACTACCATAGGGTACTTTTTTCAATCTTGTTCCTTCTCAGATACTGAGACACTAGAAATTCTGGCTTACCTACTTCCTGGCTTTTAGAAGAGCAGCATAGACCATGAATTTGGTTAGAAATGGGGCTATAGTTTCAAAACTTGTAGATTTAGAATTTGAAGTGTGGTCCCTAATAGCAGTTGAAACAATTTTTATAGAAAATAGAGACAGACAACCCTCCAAACTAGTCAAATAAAGAATGTGTTAAAGATTCCTCATACCTGAAAAGAATTCCTAACAAGGAAATCATTAGCTAGTTCTCTCTCTCTCTCACCTCTTACACCTATTCCTACTCCTAAAGAACACAAACCCTTCCTTCTCTGTTTTTCTTGTTTTAACTTACCAGAACAGGTCACACCAGCATCTTCGTTATGATTGCAGTAATGCTTTCCCCATTCGTGATGTCTGCACTGCCAGACAGCAGATTCATGTCCTTGGCAGGAAACACTGTCAAGCCAAATGTGTCCAGTTCCCTCACTGGCATTGACTCTACCGACGGCAGTGATGGCAGTCGGACATCCCAATTGCTGACAGGCTACAGCAGCATCATCACTGTCCCAGCCATCATCACACACTGTCCCCCATTCTCCTTGGAATCTCACTTCTAATCTTCCTGAACACTTGGTGACTCCATCTACCAGTCTCAGGCTCAGGTCAGCTCCCTCTGTAAGAGGGAAACAAAGCCAGTCAGTGATAAAGAAACAAGCATGAAGATGCTCTAAACAGCTCCACCTGAGATGAGATAAGAAAAAGGCAGGGGGCGGGGTGGGGGGGGGGGACATAAGCAGAGACAGAGAAAATAATGATATATTCCCACTGAAAATCATTAAAGATGGAAGTAGGAGCAGATCAGGCAAGAAAAAAGTGTTAGTGGGAACCTGGGGTATAGCACAGGAGCTCAAATCAGTGCTCTGTGATGACCTGGAGGGCTGGGATGAAGATGAGAGTGGGAGGAAGGCTCAAGAGGGAGGGGATATATGTATACGTACAGCTGATTCACTTTGTTGTGCAGCAGAAACTAGCACAAGATTGTAAAACAATCATACTCCAATTTAAAAACAAGAAGAGAGGATTTTTTATGAATTAGGAGTTTGGGACTAGCAGATGCAAACCATTTTATATCAAATGGATAAATAGCAAGGTCTTATTGTATAGCACAGAGAACTATATTCAGTATCATATAATAAATCATAATGGAAAAGGTCAATCAATCAATTAAGAAAAAAGAAGACAGAACTTTTCACTGTGGAGAGCATGCATTACAGGAAGAGTTTCTAACAGGAGGCCAAGGAACTGAAATTTATCTAGAATCTGCTTGTTTAAATACCACAGATGTTTTTGTTGGTTTTTTTTTTCCCTGTTAAATACATACTTACAGATGCCTAGGTGCTTATATAAATATATATATATATATATATATATATATATATATATATATTTGCTGCAATACTTAACACTCACTTTTGGCTCTGACTGCATTACCTACCCAGACTATTTGGCTTGTATTACCATGCCTGACCCCTTTCTGACCATGTCCATAGTTTAAAAGCAGTGAAAGAGAGAAAGGACTTCATCATTACTCCTTTCACTTTCCCCCAATCAACACTCCTCAAAGACTAGCACTTGATTCTGAGTAATATCCTATAATAAATAAATTGGGTTTTTCCTCTGGCACTTTTAGTTTCTTTTTTTTTTTTTTTTTTGGTCACAGTGCTGTTTATTGTGATTCCTCAGCATGTATCAAACACAGTGAGAAGAAACATGCTGACTGGAGACCTGAGTAAAGGAAACCGGAAGGTACATACTGTATTTTTTCTACCCCAAATCCCTTTCACTTTCTTCAGCTAAAAAAACCCATCTTTTCTGTAGGAATCCCATTCTTTGTGGTTCAGACTGTACATGATCACACTGTTCAACAAGAAAAAAGCCAACTTGGGAATTCCCTGGTAGTCCAGTGGTTAGGACTGTGAGCTTCCACTGTACGGGGCCTAGGTTTTATACTTGGTCAGAGAACTAAGATCCCCACAAGACAAACAGCATGGTTTCAAAAAAAAAAAAAAAAGGGCAATTCAAGAAATAAAAGAAGAGCCAGAACCTTGATGATATTGTTTGAGTGCTGAATCCATTCATGGATGGAGCTAACTGTACCTCCTGTATTTCCCAGTTTTCTGAGTCAGTATTCCCTTATTTTAAAGCTAGTTTGAATTGAATTTCCTTCATTTGAAAAAAAATAATAAAGCCTGGTGAATACAAGAACATTTTTACCCTGGTTATAATTTCCTAAATATCCCCTCGGGTCCAAGACTTACTAGGTCTTCAAATGAGGCATTCAGTTGAAGAAAGGACAGTGACATTTTTGTACACACAAAACCATGTCCCAGACCTTAATAAAGGATGGAACGTGAAAGTCCCTAGAAAGACACAATGCCTGCTCACAGTGTAGTATTAGCGTAAATGAGACTTTAATAGATACCCAGTTTTTTTTTTTTTAACTTTACATAATTGTATTAGTTTTGCCAAATATGAAAATAAATCCGCCATACCCAGTTTTTAAATCATTTGATTCTGTGAATTTGAACTAATAGTTTGATGAAGGGTGGGTCAATGTGGCTAAAGAGGAGGATTTTATAGGTAGAGGATAATAATAGGGGTGACTTTCTTCTAAAACATCCAGAAAGTAACATTTTCTAGTTAACCTGGTTTCTTTTCCTTTCTTTTTTTGGAGGGGTGAGGAAATATACTGTTCTCTGAATACTTCCTTCTATCCTCATAACTTGGATCTCAATTTCATGGCTCATCCTCCCTCCCTAAACTATTTATCCTAATTTCAGTGAATGGTAAAAAAAAAAAAAAAAATTCCTCACGGGCTTCCCCATGGCTCAGTGGTAAAGAATTTGCAGGAGACTCAGGTTCCATCTCTAGGCTTGAAGATCCCCTGGAGATGGAAATGGGAACCCACTCCAGTATTCTTGCCTGAAGAATTCCATAGATAGAGGAGCCTGATGGGCTACAGTGCGTGGAGGTACAAAAGAATCGGACACAACTAAGTGACTGAACAATAACAACAACAACAACAACAAAAACCCACAAGTATCAGAACTGCATCCTGAAATTGGTAATAATGAGGCAATAAAAGAAGACTTTCCTCATTGTAGTTTTCATTTGCATTTCTCTACTAATTAGTGACATTGAGCATCTTTTCATGTACTTCTTGGTCATCTGCATGTTGTACAGGAAAAAAATAACACAACATTGTAAAGCAACTATACTCCAATTAAAAAAAATTCTTTTTAATAATAAGAGAAAAAAAAAAGAAGCACATTTCATTATGTTTTTAAGAGTTCAAACCTTTGAGACTTTTACCCCCATTTTTGTCCTCTCAGAGAGAACGGAACAAACCCAGAGCAGTCCTTACCTAAGCAAATCACTCCGGCATCTTCAGCGTGATCACAGTTGTGCTTTCCCCATCCTTCGTGTCTGCAGTTCCAGAGAGCTGACTCATTTCCATGGCATACCAGATCATCAAACCAGATTGGCCCAGACCCTTCTCCAAAATTAGCTGAGCCAGAGAAACTGACAGCACTTCCACATCCAAGCTGTTTACAAACCACAGAAGCGTGATCCAAGTTGAAGTTATCGTCACACACTGTTCCCCACTGGCCCTGGAATTTGATCTCTATTCTTCCTGAGCACCGGTTTCCTCCATTCATCAGCCTCATCTCCAAATCAGATCCATCTAGAGCAGAGAAAAGGCAAGAATTCAGAAGTGATATTTATTCTGAAGTGATCTTAGAGAATAGTATTCCTCTGGTCTCTTGAGACTTGCTGCTGTCCTTAAAAATGATGCCTCGTTGTGGATGCTGCTCCAGTTCACATGTTGAAAGATTTTGATCTTTGAAAATTAACTAATGATTAGGACTTTCATCTGTATCAACTGACCCCCCAAAAAAATCTTTTATGGATTAAAATTTACTTTTTGCTTTGTTTCCCTCTATTACTAAGACATAGTAAACATGTCTATGTAGAAATAAATAGTAGAAAAAAGTCTACCCTCTTTACTGTTATGCATGTGATGACAACAGAATTTCCAAGAAGTAGATGCTCTGAGAATTGAGCATTGATCAGGGTGGAGAATCTCAGAACTATGGACTCTGAAACCTTAGAAATATGAACTTGGAAACCTCATGAAACTCGTGAGTCCCTGACTACTCATTCCTTTCTATTATTATGCACAAGTTGAAGCTTTAGGTGTATAATGTTCAAAAACTAAATTTGATTGACATCGTCCTTATATAAAGGATCCTTATGCAAAGTTATGAAAAACAGAACACAGGAGGTAAAAGTACTACGCTGAGGTCTTAGCTTAAATGGTCAATACCATCAACAGCAATAATTAATAGTAAGAGCCTGGCAAGATTTATTATGATTTTTAACTTCACTGTAGATGCTTGATGTAGCTCTTACAATTATTACTTCTTATCTTTCCCTGCAAAATGATTAACAATGAAAGACAACAAGAAAAGAAAGAAGAGAAAGGAAGAGGAGAACAGAGAAAGAGAAGGAAGAAGAAAGAGAAATGAGTTGTCTAGATAATGAGAAGCAGTGAGCCATGAGGAAACCAATGCTAATGTTTAGCACCTATGACCTACATGTCAGTGTACCGGTAGCTTTACATGTGTTATATTATTGACTATTCAGAAGCTGAAGTTTAGAAAGATTTACAACTTACTCAAAATAATAGCATTAAGGAGTAATTGAGGAGTTGTCTAGATACTAGTTACTCCCATGAAACCGCAGAGCCTGGATAAAGATTGCTGTTGTTGTTTAATCACTAGGTTGTGTCCGACTCTTTGTGACCCCATGGACTGTAGCCCGCTCGACTTCTCTGTCCCTGGGATTTCCCAGGCAAGAATACTGTAGTGCGTTGCCATTTCCTTCTCCAGGGGAACTTCCCGAGGGATCAAATCCATGTCTCTTGCATTGGCAGGCAGCTTCTTTACCACTAAGCCATCAGGGAAGCCTGGATAGAGATTAATCCTTTCTGAAATCAGTCCTATGGAGGAGATGGTCTCTAACAGAAAGGCTGGGCGGTGAGAGCATTGCCTAAAGTTCAATGACATGAGCAAAGAGAAATTGGAAGCTCAGGAATCTGAACTGGATCAGAAACATGACCTTGGGTTTTGTCTGCAGAAAGGTCTGGGTTATCATAATAGCAAGTGAGACGAAACTTATGAAATATTTTATAAATTAAAACTACCATGTAAATGGAATGAATAGCATTGCACAGTGGAAAAAGCAATTCTACCTTGCAAAATATCCTTCCTCCAACAAAACAGATTAGTGCTAGGAGTATTTACTTCTTGACTTGGTAAATTGATTATCAGTTAATGGGCAAACTGTCATGATTTATGAGCCAATACACGAAAGCAGCATTTTATGGGGAAAGGGGACAAGGAATCAAGTTAGATATGATTTAGGAAATGGCAACCCACTCCAGTATTCTTTCCTAGAAAATTCCATGGACAGAGGAGCCTGACAGGCTGCAGTCCCTGGGGTCACAAAGAGTCATACATGATTAAGCAACTGAGCACAGAATGTTACAGTAGGATTACTTAATATAAAATTGAAGCTAAGCACTTCCTCATTGACTGTAATATTCAGAATCTCTTTTGATTTTTTTTTTTAATATGGGTCTTGTCATACATTTTCTGGTCTTTAACAATGAATTGGGCCCTCTTCATACCTGGATCATTTTATACCTAGATTACTTACAGAAAACTGGCCTTTTCATTTTTAACCCATCTATAAGGTTTTTTCCCACCAAGCATTTCATGTCAAGGTTTGCCTTACACAAGTCTTACCTGAGCAGGTGACTCCTACATCCTGTTGGTGAGTACAGTTATGCTTTCCCCACCCCTCATGTTTGCAGTCCCAGAGAGCTGATTCATTGCCTCGACAAGACACATGATCCATCCAAATGCGCCCAGTGCCTGCACTGGAATTGGTCCATCCTGTGGCTTTGATGACAGACGGACATCCCAGCTGCTTACAAACGACAGAGACGGCAGCCAAGTCCCAGCCGGTGTTGCACACAGTTCCCCACTCTTCCTGGACTTTCACCTCCACTCTCCCAGAACACTTGGTTTGACCAGCCACCAGCCTCAGTTCCTTGTCTGTTCCCCCTGGAACAGGTAAAGGCAGCAATTGGTCAAGATCCAAAAGCAAGTAAAATGATTATTCCTTAGATTACTTATTTTTCAAAGCCAGTTTTGAGAAACATTTCTGAACCTATCTGTGTTACAGTAGGAGACTGTCATTTCATAGGAATTCAAAACCAAACATCAGTGTCACAGGCTTCAAATGAAGCCATGACACAGAAGCAGTAAAGCTGGGTAATTCAATACCATATGGTGTCTTTATTTTATGGCTGAGATTCTTTATAAAATCAATGTATATAATCCTACGGATAGTTTACCATAAAAATAAGATATTACAAAATTTTTTAGGGATAAGCTATGTAAGTTTCTCCAATGGTGTCTTTATTTTATGGCTGAGATTCTTTATAAAATCAATGTATGTAATCCTATGGATAGTTTACCATAAAAATAAGATATTACAAAATTTTATAGGGATAAGCTATGTAAGTTAGTGGAAAGAAGGCTAATAGTGAAAATGAAAGACTGATTATTGGGAATTCAGTAACTATTTCACACATGTATGCAAAATACCATGAATTTTTTAAATTAATTTTTTAATTTTAATTGGAGGCTAATTACTTTACACTATTGTGGTCATTTTGCCATACATCGATATGAATCTGCCACGGGTGTACTTGTGTACCCCCATCCTGAAACCCCTTCCCACCTCCCTCCCCACCCCATCCCTCTGGGTTGTCCCTGAGCACTGGCTTTGAGTGCCCTGCTTCACGCATCTAACTTGCACTGGTCATCTATTTTACATATGGAAATATCATAAATTCTTAAAATGCTAGTTGAAATCTACTGAACTTAGCTACCCAAACAGAAACTGAAATGGAGATATTTTCCTATTATCTTCTACCATAAAAAATCCTCTCTCCCCTACTCCTTCCAAGGGTCTTAGCTACCGCCTTGTGATTATTTTAGCTAACATAGAAACCTGTGGTTCTTGATCTATATCTGGCTTCCCTGAACACATTTTAAGATAAATTTTGGCATTTGAGTTTTCAAAGTGTTCCTAAAATTCCCTCATCCCAACAGTTCTGACGTTTCTCCTCCTCTGCATTGTTCCCTATATTTTAGTTAGACATTACTTCAGATCTTTAAGGAATATGCATTTTTCCAGTGATCATTTATTAAAAAAAAAAAGCTGTACTAACATTTTGGGCAAGCAGGGTCACATCATTAAGTACTCATTTTGTGCTTTTAATATCCTGATCCTTCAAAACACCATGAAGCTTGCTTTTAGATGCTATTTAGCCTTCAGGAGAATGATTTGCTTGTCAGTGATTCTCATCACAGTGGGCAAAGATTGTGAGTAAATTTGACAAAGTACTCACCAAGAGCACTGGTGACCAAACAGGCATAGAGAACTGAGACCACAGCAAGAGTGAAGGGACCAAAGTGGACAGAACACCTTTTAAAACCTGGTGGAAAGAAATAAAAGAAGGTAAAAGTATAGTCTTTCCAACCAAAGAGGCTTTAGAGCAGGCAGGTGCTTTCAGAGGTTTGAAATTAACAAAGAAAGTCAAACCAAGGCAGAAAACCCTCCTCCTAAATGGCAAGGCAAGCAGGCAGGAAAATTTTATATCCAGGATCATACAGCAACAGTGAAGTAGCTTTGAAAATGTCCGTGGTTACAGGCAACCAAGAAGTGAGGGATAAGAAGAGAGTTGGAAATGCAAAAAGAATTGCAAGAGTGAGTCTTAGCACCTGGAAAATTGAAAAGACATTGATGAAACTTAGAAGTGGTTACTTCTCCCATTGGGCACAGAACAATATTCAACCTCTGATATTCTCATCTCCAAGCCTACCTGATCCACATTATTCAATGGCAAGTTCCATGAGGAAATAAATTATACCCATAATGTTCACCAGCTTCACCAGTGCCTGGCACAGTGCCTGCTAAATTCTAATTGAACACTGCAACTGGAGGAAACAGTGACAAAGATTATATTTGAAAGTCCCCATTATCGGACCTTGTGGGCTTCACAGGTGACCCAGTTATAAAGGATCCACCTGCCAGTGCAGAAGACACAGGTTTGATCCCTGGGTCAGGAAGATCCCCTGGAGGAGGAAATGGCAACCCACTCCAGTATTCCTGCCTGGAAAATCCCATGGACAGAGAAGCCTGGAGGGCTACAGTCCATGGGGTCGCAAAGAGTCAGACACCACGGAGCGACCAAGCATGCACACACACACATGCCACTGGATCTAATCTCCAAAAATAGCCTAAAATGCTCTATCACTCTCACTTCTCCTTCTTACTCTCATCCTACAGTAATTTTAAAGTAAAAATGCTATGACACAGAACTGTGCGCTTACTACCTATGTTTTCATGTGGTAAGGTTTCAAGTTTAAAAGCTTGAAAAAAAAGTAAGAATGCTAAATGAATTTAATGCATCCACATAAATCATGAAGTAGATTTTTAACACTCAGGGGTGTCATTCTAAATGCCCTCTAGGGAATCAACTTATCATCAATATGCATTCTTACTTGTTCTATCCTTTCTAACAACTATTTGTTTTATACTCAATACAATTCAGTTAATTTTAGTTCCTTACATAGTTGTTCCTCAATGATTTTACAGAATTGATGCCAAATCTAATCCTTATTTCATACCTTCAATTTTGAACCTATGGAAGATACAGGTACTTCTTAATAGGCTTCTTGCTCTTTCCCATAACTTACCCTCCTGATGCGCATCATTATTAAATCAGATCCACTGACTTTCAGAATATTACTATACTCCATTAAAGAGTAGACAGAACAAATGATAAGCTTTACCAGCAGATCCAGAGTTGTCATGTAGCACCATTCTGAGTTTGTCCATTCCAAAGTTTTATGATGCTTCAATCTTCTTGTATCGGTCCCTTGAAGAAATGGTCTTGGAATAGTCCCTTGAAGAAGAGGACCACTAGGAATTCTAAAAATCATTTCACTTCCACACACACACACAAAAAAAGAAGGCCTTCATAATGGAGGTGGAGTCAACCAGAAAAGGGAAGTAATTAAAAGAGAGAGGTTCCTTTTTGTCCTCATGTTTTCTTCCATTTGGGCCATGAAACAAAGAAAACTGAGAAACATTCACTACAGATTTACAAAAATTAAAGGGGAAATACTAACTCAAGTATGGTTGTCATTGAACATAAAATTTTTGCACTGTGTTTTGGATGAATATATTTGAAACAAAAATAATAATTGTTTTGAGATGAAATTATGTCAAAAAAAATTAAGGTAAGGTACTTCCCTGGTGGTTCAGTAGTTAAGAGTCTGCCTGCCAATGCAGGGGTCATAGGTTCAATTCCTGGTCAGGGAAGATACCACATGCCTCGGAACAATGAATCCCGTGTACCCCAACTACTGAGCCAGAGTTCTAGAGCCCATGAGCCATACCTACTGAAGCCTGTGCTCCACAAGAGAAGCCACCATAATGAGAAGCCAGCACATCACAACAGAGTAGCCTCCTCTTGATGCAACCAGAGAAAGCCTGCACAGAGCAATGAAGACCCAGTGGAGCCAAAAATAAATAAATAAATAAATAAGCACTTAGCAATGAATTTTTTTAAAAAACCAAAATAAAATGGGCAAAACATAATTAAATCACTAAAGCTTGATTGTATAGCCACTTTTATTATTATTTCCATAATCAAAAGTGTCTCATGAATAATTTTGTGCAGATTATCCATAGACAGCACTTGAATTTCTTTTCTTGTTTAAAAAAATTTATTGGAGTACAGATTTATAATGTTAAGTTCTTCTGTACAGCAAAGTTATACACACACACATATATATATGCCCACTCTTTTTTAGATTCTTTTCTCATATAAGTCATTGGAGAGTATTGAGAAGAGTTCCCTGTGCTATACAGCAGGTCCTAATTATTATCTGTTCTATATATAGTAATGTGTATATGTCAACACAAATTTACCAATTTCTCTCTCCCTACACCTCCTCTTTCTACCCTGCTAACCATAAGTTAGTTTTCTACATCTGGGACTCTCTTTCTGTTTTGTAAAGAAGTTCATTTGTACCATTTTTTATAGAGTTTACATATAAGTGATATCATGTATTTGTCTTTTTGTGTCTGACTTAACTTCACTCAGTATGGCAATATATATATGCATTAAACTTCCTAAAAATCTTTCCACAATGAATATTCTAAGCCCCTTTGGCTTCACTGGTAAATTCTAACAAATATTTAAGGGAAAAAAATAATACCAATTCTAAACAAACATTTCTAGAAAACAAAGAGTAGTGACTACTTTCCAACATGTTCTATGAGGTCAATATAACTTTATATCAAAACCAGAAAAAGACATTATAAGGAAGGAAAATTACATAGGAATATCTCTCACAGACATATATGCAAAACTCTGGACAAAATATTAGTAAATAATATCTAGAAATATATAAAATAATAATATATCATAACCAAGCAGGATTCATCCCAAAAATATAATGTTAGTTTAACATTCAAAAATTAAAATTGTATATAACTCATTATATAAGACTCTTAACAGAAAAATTATTCAATCAACTTGATAGATGTAAAAAAGCCTTTCACAAAATGTAACATCAGTTCCCAATAAAAACTTAGTGAACTAGGTGTGTAAAGGGTATCCATGAAAAGCCTACAGCTAAAATCATATTTAATGCTCAAAGACTGAATGCTTTCTCCTTAAGATCAAAAGGCCAAAATGTTAATTTTAATCATTTCTATTTGACATGGCACTGGAGATACTATCTAGGACAATCAGGCAAGATAAAGAAATAAAAAACATTCATGTTGAAAAGGAAGTAAAACAGTCTTTTTCTTGGCAGATGATATGATCATCTGTGTAGGATGTATAACAAAATTTACAAAAAACTACTAGAATTAATCATTGAGTTAAGCAAGGTTGGAGGATACATGATCAATATACAAAAATCACATAACAAAAAAAAAATCAGAAGTTAAAATTTAAAAGTAAATTCCATTTGTAGTAGTATCAAAATTATACAAAATATTGAGTAAACTTGACCAAAAATGTGAAAGTCCTATATACTCCAAACTACACAATATTCTTGAAAGAATATTAGAAATTAAAGAATTTAAATTAGAAATAATATTAGTTATAGTAATATTAAAATAATAATATTATTTCTAGTATCTAATATTAGAAATTAAAGAATTAAAATTCTTGAAAGAAATTAAAGAAGATTTAAATAATTGGGTTAATTTAAATAATCCTTCGGTTAGAAGACTTTATTGTTAAGATTTCAGTGCTTCACAATTTGAATTCTAAATTCAATATAACCAAAATCAATATCTTAGTGGGCATTTTTTCATAATAACTGGCAAATTGATTTTAAATTTTATTTAGAAATGCAAGGGGTCGGAAAATCCCATGGACGGAGGAGCCTGGTAGGCTGCAGTGCCTGGGGTCTCTAAAAGTCGGACACGATTGAGCGACTTCACTTTCACTTTTCGCTTTCATGCATTGGAGAAGGAAATGGCAACCCACTCCAGTGTTCTTGCCTGGAGAATCTCAGGGACGGCAGAGCCTGATGGGCTGCCGTCTATGGGGTCGCACAGAGTCGGACACAACTGAAGTGACTTAGCAGCAGCAGCAGCAAAACAGACATAACAAATTTCGAAGTGATGAACATGTTGGAAGATTAACACTAGCCTATTTTGAGATTTTTTTTTTATAAAACTGCCATAATGAAGACAATGTTGTATTAACATAATCAACACATATATAAATGATTGGTTTTTGACAAAGTATAATATTTTCAACAAATGGTGCTGAACAGTTGGTTATTCATATTGCAGCAAGATGAATTTCAATCCTTACACCATATACAAAAAGGGATCATAGACATAAATACAAAACCTAAAATTTTTTAAATATTAAACATCTCAAAGGTTTTAG
Organism: Bos javanicus; assembly: GCF_032452875.1. Lineage (NCBI taxonomy): Eukaryota > Metazoa > Chordata > Mammalia > Artiodactyla > Bovidae > Bos > Bos javanicus. The sequence continues at coordinate 102,240,564 of NC_083872.1, read as the reverse complement.
TTAGGAGAACTGGTAACACATGTTCATTTAGTGACCTGTACATGAATGTTTACGTGAGTTTTACTTGTAATGGACAAAACTAGAAACAAACAAACAAAAAAATGTCCTTCAACTGGTGAATGGGAAAACGAGCAGATGGAATTAATACTCAACATCACAAAGGAATGAACTGTTGATACATGTGACAACAGGAATCAGTCTTCTACTTTGTGAACTCATTTAGAATTCTGGGAAATACAAACTAATCTTTTGTGACTGGAAGGAGTGGTTGCTTAAGTCATTTTTATACTGGGGGTAAAAATGATGAAACTTTCAAAGGATAATTGATATGTTCATTGTCTTGATTGCTTTGATGGTTTCACAGGTACACACCTGTTTATCAAAACTAAAAAACTGATCACTTTAAGTATGTGAGCTTAGTATCTATCAATTATACCTCAATAAAGCTGTTTAGAAAATCTTGATGAACACTTTTTGCTGTAAGATAAAGAAAAGGAAAAACTCTGACATTAGCCCATCTTTCAGGTTTACAATACATGGTGCAAGGCGAATCCTTGATAGGAACCAGGAGAGGCAAACTGAAGATGTGAAAAACTTTAAATGGACCTGAAATTTAGAAGATAATTTCATAGGAAAACTTTGATATTTTATATGAGCTTCTGCATGGCAAACAGAAGAAGGAAGAGGAATAGAGACAGAAGTAGTACCAGATTTTGGAACTCATTTTGGATTTTGGAAAAGATTTTGGTCTTGTTAGCAAAGTCCTTGTGTATCTGAGAAATACATATTCTCATTGTATTCCTTCTCTAAATGAAGTCATTAGCTTTGTTAGAACCACCTAGTGTTTCTATAACTAAATAAACTTCTGTATTGTTCTTTTAAAAAACCTCTACATATAAATTGCAGAGAGTATTATTATATAAGTCATGGAACAAACTCATGCTTTACTCAGCCTTTACCACCCTACTGTTGAGAATATCTGTGTTCTCTTCCTAATTTGCCTAAGTTACAGTTTCTTTGCAATGCTGAGCAAGGTCAACTTTTTCTTCTTTTATGTTCTACCAATCACTGAATAAACAGTCCATTGATTATCTAGTCTTTGTTTGCAGTTCATGGTGAATGATTACCCAGACCTTATTATCCTTTGTGATAGAGTGCCAGGACTCTCTTGGTTTTGAACTCTTCAATTGCTATTTTTCAGTTTTTCTGAAAAGTTCTTTGTCCCACATATCTGATTTTTTCCTCAAAACCCCAGACTGTAATGTCTTCTGACTTCATTGTGCTCTGTATCTTAATTAACTCAATATTGTCCTTTATTGTCCAAAAGATTGCCTTTCCTAATATTCTGACATGTTGAGCACAAATTTAAGCTTTATGCTAGCAAACTCATCATTTACATTAAACATATAAAATGTGGCTGTTGGCATAATGTGATGCTTGCTGTGTACAAATACTAATAGTTCATTACAGGCTGCATATTGACCAACAGTCAGCTTTGATTCCATCATACTCTGATATTTTTTCCTTAACTCTAGTAATTGGACTTCTGCTTTTGTTCATGCCTTGTGAAAGATTTTGTCTTGCACCAATTCCAGTAATTTGTACCAGATGATCCACTTATGCTTCACTTTCTATCTTGGCTTCTTCTCCAAATCACCAAGTGCTTCAGGACTGGGGGTCCTGTCTTTCAACAGATATTTCTGAGATTGAAGCAAGATGTTGTTTTTGTACCATTTGATTACCAGCCAGAGACTGGATATCTTTCTCTTTACTCCATCCAACAATTGCTATGGCTAACCTACATAAGTGGAGAAGGAAATGGCTACCCACTCCAGTATTCTTGCCTGGAGAATCCCATGGATGGAGGAGCCTGGTGGACTACAGTCCATGGGGCTGCAAGAGTCGGACATGACTTAGCGATTAAACCACCACCACACCCTAAATAAAAATCACAATTTTACGGTTTACAACTAGCCTAGATTACTCCCGTATTGAATATAAATTGTTTTCCTTTACTGAGTAACATTATGGATGCCTACATTTTATGGTCCCCCTGAAAATTATCATTTGTTTAGCCTTTCATTTGCTCTTTTTAACCTAGTCAACACAACTACACTCTTTGTACACAGATATTGAATACAATATGGATAATTCAACACTAATCTTTATTCTTTTTCTCAATCATTTCTTGCTGTTTCTCCAAATTTCCTGTAATATAAGCTCTTTGCTTTAACTCTAGACTCTGATCTATTCCTGGTAGCTGAGATTTCACATTAGTGTTTGACATCCTCAACATTTGATATTTGAGTTTCCCAATATTTTTCAGCAAAGACTTGTAATTCCAACTTTTTCCTGTTAAGAGTTTTTTGTGAGAATGTAATTTTTGTTCACAATTTGCTTTTCCTTTCACTCAACTAAACTCAATACAATATGGTTTCCACTCCATATTTTATATTTTTGCACTTACTAAGTAAATATATTTAAATGTCTACTTGTATTAAATGACTTCCCTGGTGGCTCAGATGGTAAAGTGTCTGCCTCCAATGTGGGAGACCCAGGTTCAATCCCTGGGTCGGGAAGATCCCTTGGAGAAGGAAATGGCAACCCACTCCAGTATTCTTGCCTGGAAAATCCCATGGACACAGTCCACATGGTCGCAAAGAGTCGGACACGACTGAGCGACTTCACTTTGCTTTTATATTAAATATTCTGTTAGTTTCTTAGGATATATTAGGAGTTAATTCATTCCAGGCATCTAATTTCATTGAGCATATATTCTAGTAGGAATAATAGACATAAACATAAGCAAATTAAGTGTTCTATGTGATATAGAGGGCAAGAACAGAGCAAGTGGACTTAATCTCTTACAACCAAGTCTAGAGAGTTTGTATTACATCCAGGCAAAATTGTCCTATGAACTGAGCTCTGAAGGATAAGTTAGCTGGCTATGGTAAGAGAGTCAAAGATTCCCCAGGCAGAAGAGAAAGTGTGTTTCTAGTTCATCAGGTAAGAAATAGAGTGTGACACTGAAAGAGTCACAAATCCAGTATGATTGCAACACAGAAACTGAAGATGAAATTGGCATTTGATGAGCTTGGAGGCAGGGCAGGAAGAGATCTCATAGAACACTCAAAGCCATGATAAAAATTTTTTCTTAAGGGCATATAGAAGATCCTGAGTGGTAGCCAACAGACAGTAAAATGGTAAAATTTCTCTTTTCAACAGTTACTCTATTGTTATTCATTCACTAAGCCATGTCCAAATCTTTGCCACCCATTGGACTGCAGCATGCCAGCCTCCTCTGTTCTTCACTATCTCCCAATGGATACGTGTTAAGTCACTTCAGTTGTGTCTGACACTTTGCAACCTCATGGACCATAGCCCGACAGTCTTCTTTGTCCAAGGGATTCTCCAGGCAAGAATACTGGAGTGGGTTGCCATGTCCTCTTCCAGGGGATCTTTCTGACCCAGGGATCAAACCCGTCTCTTATGTCTCCTGCATTGGCAAGCAAGTTCTTTACCACTAGCACCACCTGGGAAGCCCCTTCACTATCTCCTAGAGTTTGCTCAAACTCATGTCCATTGAGTCAGTAATGCTATCTAACCATCTCATTCTCTGCTACTGGCTTTTCTTTTGCCTACAAAAGCTTTCCCAGCATCAGGGTCTTTTCCAATGAGTAGTCTTCGCATCAGGTGGACAACGTATTGGAGCTTCAACTTCAGCATCAGTCCTTCCAATGAGTATTCAGGGTTGACTTCCTTTAGGATTGACTGGCTTGATCTCTTTGCAGTCCAAGGGACTCTCAAGAATCATCACCAGTACCACAATTTGAAAGCATCAATTCCTCACCTTTTAGCCTTCTTTATAGTCCAACTCTCATATCCAACACTCTAAAGTAGTACATGACTACTGGAAAAACCATAGCTTATTCTGGCTACATTATAAAAAAGAGCTTGCAAAAGGCCAAAAGTAGATGTAATAATGCAAGATAGGAGACTTTATTGGAGCTCAGTAATATATGACATATGGTATGGATGTTGGGATGTAGTGGTGGGTTCAACAGTGTTTATTTATTTCCAGAAGTAAACACCTGACTAAATAAGATGCGCACATGCACCAATAATGCCAATGTGCCATGGCAAAAGGATAACACTGATTCTTTTATGTCTGTTGAGATCCAAGAATAGAGGAAGAAAAAAAAAAAAAACAAATGGATATGGACTAAATACATTCTGGTAGCCTAGAATATAAACTTCAAGACTGATGGTGAGAGGACAAAAAAATTCAAGATTAGGTTTGAACAACTGATAATGTTATCATTAGCTATGATAAAGACACTGGATGGAGAAAAGGCAGATTTGGAATAAAAGGTAGTAAGTTCAAAATAGGCCACATGACATTTAAAATCTCTTTGAAACATCCAAGAGGATGCAATGAGCAAAAAATACATATGCAGTGAAGAATCATGGAAGAGAAATCTTGACTGGAGATGTAAGTTTGGGAGAATGCAGGTGGAAATTGAAGACCCAGAAATCAAGGAGATCACTTACCATGGGTAATGACACACATCTGAGAAACCCTATGAAGTGGTTAAATAAATAAAACAGAAAATGTTCTCCAAAAAAGAGAGAGGAGAAATGCTCAGACATACATGAGAAAGTCCTAGAAAATGAAACATTATAGTCAAGAAAATAAAGTATTAGGAACAAACAAACAAAAAGATAATAATCCATGTGTTAAATAATGTTGGCATATCAAATAAGATAAGGACTGGCAAGAGTTTTTTGACTTGTGATGTAGATCCAGGTTAATAATGAGTTTGGTGAAACCTCCCTGTCTGAGTCTTATTTCAGGGGCCAGATTACCTGTGAAAAGGGTGCTGAATGCCCCAGAAGAAACATAAATAACTCTGCCTCAATATGTATCCTATAGACAATCTTTTTCTAAGTAACTATGGTCTGTGACCATAGGTGAGATGAGACCAGGTCCTCCTTCCCTGACCTGATCATCCCAACAATAGTTCATATGGGAAAACACTCTCTATCCCTCACTTCTTAATTGTAGATCCTTAACCAGGACACTGCATGTGTTTACCATATATACCTATTTTGTTGAATAATAAATAACTTTAATAGCTAGTGGCTTAAAGCAATAAAAATAATAATAAGTTCAGTGAGAAAAGCTTCAGTGAAGTAATTTTTTTCTTCTCTGAAATATGAAAAAGTGTCATAGCACAGATTGTGGTAGAATGAGCTGAATGACAGAACTGAGGACCCAAGTGACGACTGAGAGAGTTTAAAACAGTTAATATCAGCCATTTTTTCATCAGAGATCACAGCCCAGCGAGATAAACTAGATCAGAACAAAATCCAAAGACAATGTCTCTCTGGGTCACTCACTCAGAAGTTCCCTACCTGTTGTGTAACAATTCATCATCCTTACTAATTTCAGAAGCAACTACACTGCAATCCTACCAAGCAAGGGGCCACTTTTCATTATTTCCATCCTACTTTTTTTTTAAACTAGATTATTGTATAAATGATTTCTTCTATCCCCTTGAAAACATTCTAAAGAAACATGACAGATGATAATTCACTTAATCTTCAACCAGTCACTGCACTTTATGGGAAAAGATACAGTAAAAATTTGACTGAAAAGTAAGTTAAGGGTGAGTGGTTTCAGAAAGAGGTATATGTGTCTTAAAGGAACATCAAAAAGTTCAACTTGTGTCATCTTAGAATTAAACAAGGAAGACACTTGACACCAGACAAGTGAAGATAAGAATAGCAACATAGAACAGATGGAAGCTCCTACATGGTAGTGTTAATGTCAGTACTCTATTGACATTATATATATATTATATATAATTAATATAATTATTATATATATATGTATCTCCAAGAAACAGGAAAGGATGTATGGATTTAACCAATGTCCTTTTCTGAGAAGTAAATGGAATCACCATGAACATGAGTTTGAATTTTGGACCTTCTTGGTTAAACTGCTAAAAGGAGGGAAGAGAAATGTGAGCCTTGCTATTCTGCTACAGTACTTGAAAGCTCATTCAAGTTTCTTGCATCCTAAAAAAAACACCTTTTTAAAATCTTCATGCATATTTGAGGCTTATACGTGGCACCACAACACTCTAAATCTTAGTTCTCAGTATGTGAGAAATACAGTTTAGAAAGTTTTGACTATTTACTTTTATTTTTAAAACCATTTATTTAGGAAAATGGTTCCACAGATTTTTATTTGCTTTTTCTTTTATTTCAGCTCCTTTCACAAGTGCTCAAATCAAACATGAACTTTTACCTTCTAGTCACTTTTGCCAAAGCCTTTCCTGCAAATTATGACTATGTAAAAATAAATTTCAACAGTTTTCCTAGAATTAGTTTCAGGCATTGAAAATTTCACCTTTGGGTGAGAAGACATTTACAAAATTTAACCATCTGGATCAAATGATTATTGAAATTCATGTCAAACTTTACTTCTTCATACATAAGAGTAAAATATACATGCAGAGAAAGCAACTTGACCTAGGGAAAAATTATTAATATATCTGAATTAAAGAACCTGCCTGCCACTGCAGGAGACTGTAAGAGATGTGGGCTCATTTCCTGGGTTGGGAAGATCCCCTGGAGGAGTGTATGACAACCCACTCCAGTATTCTTGCCTGGAGAATCCCTTGGACAGAGGAGCCTGGTGAGCTACGGTCCATAGAGTCACAAAAAGAGTCAGACATGACCAAAGGGACTTAGCATGCACGCAAGCATTATTGTGTTAGAAGTTGTTCCCAGAGACCCTACCAGAGGGTAGCATTTCACTGCATTTCTAAAGGTATCTTTTGAGCTAAATACCTTGGCTTTCACAGCTGAATTATTTCATGGCCAAGTTGTTCATGATAATAAATTCAATTTTCAATTCATTTTATATGATTTATAATTAAAAGAATTTAAAAGCAGGATATAAAAATAGATCATCTTAAAATTAGGCTCAAAAAATAGCATTGTCTAATGACTGACCAAACAAGAGAGGATTCGGACATATGACCTAGCAAGCGATCTGTGAGTAGTAAAAACAAAAACATAGCCTATGGGGCTGGAGTAGAGCCCACTGTAGCCATTAGGCAAGAATGCAGGAGGGAGGGTACTTACTTTGGTTTATCAAGATTTGCTGGTGCACAAAATAGCAGGACTCCCAGTGTAAGAAGGTTACAGGCTAAGACATTCAGAAGAGAAAACATATATTTCCTTGCCACAGAATCGTACGGTCTGGAAAATGGGTATTAACATTGGAAAGAATTAAACTTTGTTTTTGATAAGATGAATTGGGAGATTAGGACTGACATATATACACTAACATGTGTAACATAGACAGCTAGTAGGAATCTGCTATAAAGCCCAGGGAGCTCAGCTGGGTGCTCTGTGATGACCTAGAGGGTGGGATTGGAGGTGGGGGCGGGGGTGGGATGGAGGCTCAAGAGGGAGAGGATATATGTAACGCATATGGCTGATTCACTTCATTGTACAGCAGAGACCAACACAAGGTTGTAAAGCAATTATACTCCAATAAAAATAAATAAAATTAAGGAACAGTTACTCTAAAAATCAGATATTGGAATCTCCACACTGTTCTCCATAGTGGCTGTACTAGTTTGCATTCCCACCAACAGTGTAAGAGGGTTCCCTTTTCTCCACACCCTCTCCAGCATTTATTATTTGTAGACTTTTGGATGGCAGCCATTCTGACTGGTGTGAAATGGTACCTCATAGTGGTTTTGATTTGCATTTCTCTGATAATGAGTGATGTTGAGCATCTTTTCATGTGTTTGTTAGCCATCTGTATGTCTTTTTTGGAGAAATGTCTATTTAGTTCTTTGGCCCATTTTTTGATTGGGTCGTTTATTTTTCTGGAGTTGAGCTGTAGGAGTTGCTTGTATATTTTTGAGATTAGTTGTTTGTCAGTTGCTTCATTTGCTATTATTTTCTCCCATTCTGAAGGCTGTCTTTTCACCTTGCTAATAGTTTCCTTTGATGTGCAGAAGCTTTTAAGGTTAATTAGGTCCCATTTGTTTATTTTTGCTTTTATTTCCAATATTCTGGGAGGTGGGTCATAGAGGATCCTGCTGTGATGTATGTCGGAGAGTGTTTTGCCTATGTTCTCCTCTAGGAGTTTTATAGTTTCTGGTCTTACGTTTAGATCTTTAATCCATTTTGAGTTTATTTTTGTGTATGGTGTTAGAAAGTGGTCCAGTTTCATTCTTTTACAAGTGGTTGACCAGATTTCCCAGCACCACTTGTTAAAGAGATTGTCTTTAATCCATTGTATATTCCTGCCTCCTTTGTCAAAGATAAGGTGTCCATATGTGCGTGGATTTATCTCTGGGCTTTCTATTTTATTCCATTGATCAATATTTCTGTCTTTGTGCCAGTACCATACTGTCTTGATAACTGTGGCTTTGTAGTAGAGCCTGAAGTCAGGTAAGTTGATTCCTCCAGTTCCATTCTTCTTTCTCAAGATCGCTTTGGCTATTCGAGGTTTTTTGTATTTCCATACAAATTGTGAAATTATTTGATCTAGCTCTGTGAAGAATACTGTTGGTAGCTTGATAGGGATTGCGTTGAATCTATAAATTGCTTTGGGTAGTATACTCATTTTCACTATATTGATTCTTCCAATCCATGAACATGGTATATTTCTCCATCTATTAGTGTCCTCTTTGATTTCTTTCACCAGTGTTTTATAGTTTTCTATATATAGGTCTTTAGTTTCTTTAGGTAGATATATTCCTAAGTATTTTATTCTTTCCGTTGCAATGGTGAATGGAATTGTTTCCTTAATTTCTCTTTCTGTTTTCTCATTATTAGTGTATAGGAATGCAAGGGATTTCTGTGTGTTGATTTTATATCCTGCAACTTTACTGTAGTCATTGATTATTTCTAGTAATTTTCTGGTGGACTCTTTAGGGTTTTCTATGTAGAGGATCATGTCATCTGCAAATAGTGAGAGTTTTACTTCTTCTTTTCCAATTTGGATTCCTTTTATTTCTTTTTCTGCTCTGATTGCTGTGGCCAAAACTTCCAAAACTATGTTGAATAGTAATGGTGAAAGTGGGCACCCTTGTCTTGTTCCTGACTTTAGAGGAAATGCTTTCAATTTTTCACCATTGAGGATAGTGTTTGCAGTGGGTTTGTCATATATAGCTTTTATTATGTTGAGGTATGTTCCTTCTATTCCTGCTTTCTGGAGAGTTTTTATCATAAATGGATGTTGAATTTTGTCAAAGGCTTTCTCTGCATCTATTGAGATAATCATATGGTTTTTATTTTTCAATTTGTTAATGTGGTGTATTACATTGATTGATTTGCGGATATTGAAGAATCCTTGCATCCCTGGGATAAAGCCCACTTGATCATGGTGTATGATCTTTTTAATGTGTTGTTGGATTCTGATTGCTGCCTTATGATCCAGCAACCCCACTGCTGGGCATACACACTGAGGAAACCAGAAGGGAAAGAGACACGTGTACCCCAATGTTCATCGCAGCACTGTTTATAATAGCCAAGACGTGGAAGCAACCTAGATGTCCATCAGCAGATGAATGGATAAGAAAGCTGTGGTACATATACACAATGGAGTATTACTCAGCCATTAAAAAGAATACATTTGAATCAGTTCTAATGAGGTGGATGAAACTGGAGCCTATTATACAGAGTGAAGTAAGCCAGAAGGAAAAACATAAATACAGTATACTAACGCATATATATGGAATTTAGAAAGATGGTAACAATAACCCGGTGTACGAGACAGCAAAAGAGACACTGATGTATAGAACAGTCTTATAGACTCTGTGGGAGAGGGAGAGGGTGGGAAGATGTGGGAGAATGGCAATGAAACATGTAAAATATCATGTAGGAAACGAGTTGCCAGTCCAGGTTCGATGCATGATGCTGGATGCTTGGGGCTGGTGCACTGGGACGGCCCAGAGGGATGGTATGGGGAGGGAGGAGGGAGGAGGGTTCGGGATGGGGAACACATGTATACCTGTGGCGGATTCACTTTGATATTTGGCAAAACTAATACAATTATGTAAAGTTTAAAAATAAAATAAAATTGGAAGAATTAAAAAAAATAAATAAATAAATAAAAATCAGATATTGAACATGAGGAAGGAAAATGTGTTCCCAGGGACAAAGTGGAATAGTAAATACTGAATTCTGACATGGAAAGAACAAAGAGAAGGAAACCAAGACTTTGGAGAAAGGCAAGCCAATCTCATCTCCTAACAATTGCGGATGACTCATTCCTTCAGTTCAGTTCAGTTCAGTCGCTCAGTCGTAGCCAACTCTGCAACCCCATGGATTGCAACACACCAGGCTTCCCTGTCCTTCACCAATTCCCGGAGCTTATTCAAACTCATGTTCATTGAGTCAGTGATGCCATTCAACCAGCTTATCCTCTGTCGCCCCCTTCTCCTCCTGCCTTCAATCTTTCCCAGCATCAGGGTCTTTTCAAATGAGTCAGTTCTTCACATCAAGTGGCCAAAGTATTGGAGCTTCAGCTTCAGCATCAGTCCTTCCAATGAATATTCAGGGTTGATTTCCTTTAGAATTGACTGGTTTGATCTCCTTGCAGTCCAAGGGACTCTCAAGAGTCTTCTCCAACCACAGTTCAAAAGCATCAGTTCTTTGGCACTCAGCTTTGTTTATGGTCCAACTCTCACATCCATACATGACTACTGGAAAAACCATAGATTTGACTAGACAGACCTTTGATGGCAAAGTAATGTCTGCTTTTTAATATGCTATTTAGGTTGGTTATAGCTTTTCTTCCAAGGAGCAAGTGTCTTTTAATTTCATGGCTGCATCACCATCTGCAGTGATTTTTGAGCTCAAGAAAATAAAGTCTCTCACTGTTTCCATTGTTTCCCCATCTATGCCATGAAGTGATGGGACCAGATGCCATGATCTTAGTTTCCTGAATGTTGAGCTTTAAGCCAACTTTTTCACTCTCCTCTTTCACTTTCATCAAGAGGCTCTTTAGTTCCTTTTCTCTTTCTTCCATAAGGATGGTGTCACCTGCATATCTGAGGTTATTGATATTTCTTCTGGCAATCTTCATTCCAGCTTGTGCTTCATCCAGCCCAGCATTTTGCATGATGTACTCTGCATATAAGTTAAATAAGCAGGGTGACACTATACAGCCTTGACGTACTCCTTTCCCTATTTGGAACCAGTCTGTTGTTCCATGTCAGTTCTAACTATTGCTTCTTGACCTGCATACAGATTTCTCAGGAGGCAGGTAAGGTAGCCTAGTATTCCCATCTCTTTAAGACTTTTCCACAGCTTGTTGTGATCCACACAGTCAAAGGCTTTGGTGTAGTCAATAAAGCCACAGTCAAAAATTCATTCTTTACCCAGGTAATGTGCTGTATTTTTAATTTTCTCTTGCCTGCTACCTTGTGAAATAATGAATAATTTTTTATTTTGCAGATGAGAATGCTGAGGCTTAAATAAGTTAAATGGTTTACCCAACATGATTTATTATGAAGAAGAACAAAGATCAACACTGTGACATTCTGGCTGCATGCCCATTTTCCTTTCCATTTAAGTATATCTAGAGTTAGAAAGAGATTCCAGAAGTTAAGGGAAAGCAAATTACACAATGCCTTTCTATCATGAAGAACATAATCCCAGGCACCAGAAACATGCATTTCAGATGAAGAAATTGGAAAGAAAGGAACATTTGAAATTTAAGCAAAGCTTAAATCCTTAGAAAAGTGCTGATACAAATGCGCAAATTCAATTTGGTGAACTTCTGAGATATTTGTATATTTTCTTGTTGTTAATGCTCCCTGTGTAAGGATTTTGTCATTTACAGTAAAAAAAGAATCATTTCTCTTATTCTTTATAGGAAAAAGAAGAGTAGTAAGAATTAGGTGACTACCAAACAGATTCTTCCTATTGGCTTCCAAAAGTGGTTTGTGAACTACTTGTTCATTCTTGTGAAATTACTTTATATATTGTCAGCAGAGAGATGAATGCTTTCATAAAAGGATTCTTCTCAGAAAAGTGCTATGTTCTTCCCTTTTTGACCACAGCTGTTTGTGAAAACCAGGAACATCACACCCAGTTACTTGCAGAAAACCTCAGTCTTTTATAATCGTAAGAAGGGTACAAAGTGTACACAGTACAGACTTTCCTCTTTTGTTTAGTTTTAAACCCCTAAGTCCATGATATTTGAGAATTCACTCATAGGCATAGAACCAGAAGAAACAAATGGACAAGTATGCGAATATAAACATGCATAGTTATTTAGAATAGTGAAAGTTTTTAAATAAATGTATGTCTAATAAGACACAAATGTCAATAAAATTTAGAACATCCATTCAATGGAATAGTATTCAACTGTTCAAAAATAATAATGTCACTTTCTGTGTACTGACTGGAAAGACCCAGGCTATAAGTGAGAAGCAGGAATATTTCATACAATACAATATGATAACATTTTACAAATATCTGTAAATATTTGTGTTTGAATATGTATATTTATGCATATACTTAAAATTCTGAATCAATAAAATTGAATTGTCTTTAATTTATGACTGATTGACACAAAATATTTTCTTTTTATATTAAAAGAAAAGGAGTATGGACTTCCATGGTGGTCCAGTGGCTAAAACTCAGTGGTCCCAACACAAGGGACCCAGGTTCGATCCCCGGTCAGGGAACTAGATCCTACATGCTGCAACTACAAGATTCACAAGCTGCAAGTAAGACCTGGCACAGCGAAATAAATTTAAATTCTTTAAGTAAAGGAGTATTTTTTATAGTGTTATGTGAATCCCAACCATTATAGCTTATTTTTTTGATTACTTAAGAAATATTTACTGAACACACAGTACAAGCTATAATCTGGGACAGATGGTATGCATTCATAGATGAACACCATAAATAAGAAGATCAACAGCTACAACAGTCTGGCATGGATTTTGTTGGCAGTGTACATGAGCACTTTGAGACCATGGGTAGGTGTTTTTCGTCACTCAGTCATATCTGAGTTTTTGTGACCCCATGAACTGCAGCACACCAGGCTTCCCTGTCCTTCACCATCTCCCAGCACTTGCTCAAAGTCATGTCCATTGAGTCAGTGATACAATCTAACCAGTTCATCCTCTGTCATCCTCTTATTCTCCTGCCTTCTATCTTTCCCAGCATCAGGGTCTTTTCCAGTGAGTTGGCTTTTTGCGTCAGGTGGCCAAAGTGTTGGAGCTTCAGCTTCAGCATCAGTCCTTCCAATGAATATTAAGAATTGATTTCCTTTAGGATTGACTAGTTTTAATCTCCTTGCTGTCCAAGGGACTCTTAAGAGTCTTCACCAACACCAAATTCAAAAGCATCAATCCTTTGGCACTCAGCCTTCTTTATGGTCCAACTCTCATGGATAAGTATGTCCTAACTTGACTCTGGGAGGGATTGGGGGCAGGAGGAGAAGGGGACAACAGAGGACGAGATGGCTGGATGGCATCACCAACTCGTTGGACATGGGTTTGGGTGAACTCCGGGAGTTGGTGATGGACAGGGAGGCCTGGCGTGCTGCAGTTCATGGGGTCACAAAGACTCGGACTGAGCGACTGAATTGAACTGAACTGAACTTCACATAAAGGGGATCAAGAAAGCTCTTTCTTAGGCTAAATCTGAAACTGCATCAATAATCGTCATTTAGAAAAGGGAGGAAATACTTGTATAATAGGTATAATTAGTGCAAAGGCTTTGAGTCATGTGCAAATATGACACTAAGGAACCTGGAAGTTGGATGAATAAAATGCAAGTTATCTAAAGGTGTGGAAGGAGTTACATCTGGAAGCTAAGGAGAAAAGGACAAGCAAGCAGTTTTGACTTTGCATGGAAGAAGGTGGGGATTTAATGAAAGAGTTTAGTCAGGGAAATACAGCTTTATATGAAAGATAGAATGATCACACAGAAAGAGAATGAAGAACAATATTGAAAGCAGGCTGTGTATTCCAAGTGGGCACAAAATACCCACACATCTAAAGTCAGCTTTCCTTTCCATACTCAATGTACTAAGTTGCTTCAGTCGTGTCCAAATCTTTGCAACCCCATGGACTGTAGCCTGAAAGCTCCTCTGTCCATAGGATTTTCCAGGCATCTTTACCACCAGCACCACCTGGGAAGCGCCCTTTCATACTCACTGTACTCAAGCTTCTATAATTTGAGCCTCTACCCTGTGATCCATCTAGGAATTCTGTCTATGAATTTCTCAAATTCTTCAGTGGATGTTTACATGTTTTGATTACTTCTCAATCTACCTCTCCTTCTTCTATACCTCTGTTCTCTTGTACATGTTTCTTCCTAATATTACTGTTAATTGTTCTTAACAAAGATTTCAAGAAATCATTAGGAAAACAAAACTGAAAACTTAAAATTGAGTATCAGATGCTTTCCTTTGTGTCTGTTAAGCTTGTCCTGTCCCAGGGCTTCTCCTAACATCCTGCTAGTCTTCTCTGTCTATGGGATTCTCCAGGAAAGTATACTGGAGTGGATTGTCATGCCCTTCTCTAGAGGATCTTCTCGACCCAGGGATCGAACCCTGGTCTCCTGCATTGTAGGCAGATTCTTTACCGTTTGAGCTACATGGGAGTCCTAACATCCTGTCATGTTCCTGCAACTTGTTTCTACTCAAATGAGAGATGTGTATCCAATACCATTTCTTTACCAGGTCCCAGCACCCCACTCCAGTACTCTTGCCTGGAAAATCCCATGGACGGAGGAGCCTGGAAGGCTGCAGTCCATGGGGTCGCTGAGGGTCGGACATGACTGAGCGACTTCCCTTTCACTTTTCACTTTCATGCATTGGAGAAGGAAATGGCAACCCACTCCAGTGTTATTGCCTGGAGAATCCCAGGGACAGGGGAGCCTGGTAGGCTGCCGTCTATGGAATCGCACAGAGTCGGACACAACTGAAGTGACTTAGGAGCAGCAGAGCTTCCAAGAGTAAGAAAAATTAAAATAGTGACAATCCATCTTTATTTAACCAAAATAATCTTGACACATATTGAGGATAATTATTTTGTTTTATTTGCAGAGCTTTTCCTACTAGTTTCAGCTATGTCTTTAGCTTTTATAATCAAGAGGTTCATTGATGGATTTTGTCAAACAAATAAGCCCTACAGATGACTTCTGCAATTCCTAGAATGTTGAAGAAATTATAGACATCTCTGAAATCAGTAAATTTTGCTGTATTTGCTGCACAAGTAATTTGAGAAAGAAATGTTAAGAGAGAGTTAAAGCAGAAGTGGTGCACAATGAGAGGACACTGTAGCTAACATATATTAGAACAAAGAAGAAAATAGATTTGGTGATGGATGAGGGTATTAACAGACTTCCCAGGTGGAACTAGTGTTAAAGAACCCATCTGCCAATGCAGGAGACTTAAGGTTTGATCCCTGGGTAGGGAACACCCCTTGGAGGAGAGTGTGGCAACCCACTCCAGTATTCTTGCCTGGAGAATCCCATGGACAGAGGATCCTGGTGGGCTAGAGTCCATAGTGTCTCAAAGAGTTGAATCCAACTGAAGTCATTTAGCACCCATGCATGCACACACTAGGGTGCTAATGGAGTGGTGTAGATGACTACTACTCCATGAACTTCAAGATGTTCAAGCTGGATTTAGAAAAGGCAGAGGAACCAGCAATCAAATTGCCAACATCCGTTGGATCATCAAAAAAGCAAGAGAGTTCCAGAAAAACATCTACTTCTGCTTTATTGATTATGATTATGCCAAAGCCTTTGACTGGGTGGATCACAACAAGCAGTGGAAATTTCTTCAAGAGATGGGAATACCAGACTACCTGACCTCCCTCCTGAGAAATCTGTATGCAGGTCAAGGAGCAACAGTTAGAACTGAACACGGAACAACAGACTGGTTCCAAATAGGGAAAGGAGTACGTCAAGGTTGTATATTGTCACCCTGCTTATTTAACTTATATGCAGAGTACATCATGCGAAATGCCAGGCTGGATGAAGCACAAGCTGGAATCAAGATTGCCAGAAGAAATATCAATAACCTCAGATATGCAGGTGACACCATCCTTATGGAAGAAAGAGAAAAGGAACTAAAGAGCCTCTTGATGAAAGTGAAAGAGGAGAGTGAAAAAGTTGGCTTAAAGCTCAACATTCAAAAAACTAAGATCATGGCATCTAGTCTCATTACTTCATGGCAAATAGATGGGGAAACAATGGAAACAGTGAGAGACTTTATTTTCTTGAGCTCCAAGATCACTGCAGATGGTGACTGCAGCCATGAAGTTAAAAGACACTTGCTCCTTGGAAGAGAAGCTATGGCCAACTTAGACAGCATACTAAAAAGCAGAGACATTACTTTGCCAACAAAGGTCCATCTAGCCAAAGCTATGGTTTTTCCAGTAGTCACGTATGGATGTAAGAGTTGGACTACAAGGAAAGCTGAGCACCAAAGAATTGATGCTTTTGAAACATGGTGTTGGAGAAGACTCTTGAGAGTCCCTTGGACTGCAAGGAGATCCAACCAGTGAATCCTAGGGGAAATCAACCCTGGATTTTCTTTGGAAGGACTGATACTGAAACTGAAATTCCAATACTTTGGCCACCTGATGTGAAGAACTGACTCATTTGAAAAGACCCTGATGCTGGGAAAGATTGAAGGCAGGAGGAGAAGGGGATGGCAGAGGATGAGATGGTTGGATGGCATTACCAACTGGATGGACACGAATTTGAGCAAGCTCCAGGAGTTGGTGATGGACAGGGAGGCCTGGAGTGCTGCAGCCCGTGGTGTCACAAAGAGTCGGACACGACTAAGGGACTGAACTGAACTGAGGTGATGTCTAGGTTTTCTGCCAACCAGCTAGATCAAAGGGGAAGAAAGTTTGAGATAGTAGACCTAACTACAGTTATTGGTACCTGAAAATCTTCAGAGTATGGGTAAAAAGCATGAATGTGAGTTGGACCATAAAGAAGGCTGAGCACTGAAGAATTGATGCTTTCAAACTGTGGTGTTGGTGAAGACTCTTAAAAGTCCCTTGAACTGAAAGGAGATTAAGCCAGTCAGTCCTAAAGGAAATCAACCCTGAATATTCATTGGAAGGACTGATGCTGAAGCTGAAGCTCCAATACTTTGGCCACCTGATGAGAAGAGCCCACTCATTAGAAAAGACCCTCTTGCTGGGAAAGATTAGAGGCAGGAGGAGAAGGGGACAACAGAGGATGAATTGGTTGGATGGCATCACCAACTCAATGGATATGAGTTTGAGCAAGCTCCAGGAGATGGTGAGGGACAGGGAAGCCTGGTGTTATGCAACCCATGGGGTCGCAAAGAGTCTGATACAACTGAGCGACTGAACAACAACAACAAATGGATAAAAAGAGAGGGTCGTTCATGTAGATCATAATCTATCAATCAAATCAATTTATTAATAGACAGAGAAATGAGTGCCGAAATAGTAACCACCAAAAGTCAATTGATAAAAAGGTAAAATGTGGTGGGTAAGTTTAAAGATACTTTATGAACAAATGAAAAATGATTTACTGTAATTATTCTGTGACTGCTTTTATGATCAAGAGAAATGACATCTGTTATGTTAATCAAGAACTTAACTTCTAGGAAAAATTTGTTAGAGAACCAGTAGCAACAGCCAGTAAGAAATGAGCCAACAAAGACTGCTATGTAAGTCTGAATGGGATATTTCTGGGAACTGATTCTAATTCAGATTCAAACTCAGCTCTAATTCTTAATGAACAGTCAACTCCATAAAGAAGATAAAGAAGGTGATCTGAAAAAGACATTAAAATTTTTCAGTGGAATTCTCTAATGAAAAGTGTTACTAGATATTACAGGAGGTAAGCAGGGAGAATCCATAGGTTACCCATATGGCTCATACGTTTTCACTATCACATTAAAGGTATTTGATAGCAGTATCACCTACTTTCAGGGTTTCTTCTTGGAAGGAAACTGCCTGCAATGCAGGAGACCCTAGTTTGACTCCTGAAGATGGGGAATATATCCTGAAAAGGGAATGGCTACCCACTCAAGTATTCTTGCCTGGAAAATTCCATAGACAGAGGAGCCTGGCAGGCTACAGTCCATGGAGTCACAAAGAGTCAGACACAACTGAGCGACTTCCTTTCACTTTCATTCACCTACTTTCAGTCCTTCTGACCAAAATTTTTGGAGTCGTCATTGATTCCTTTCTCCCATATCTTATATCGAATTCTTTCAGAAATCCTACTTGCATTACTTTAAAAGTATGTCTCCATCTATTGCAATGACCCTGGCATTGCATCTGATCCATAGAATCCTGCCTCAGCCTCCTGACTCTCTCTACTACTCCCTAGTATCTATTCTCAACAAGATAATTATAACAAATCTTTTAAATTCCAAACCAGATCGTGTCCTTCACCTATTCAAAATTTTCCAAAAGCCCTCTAACTCACTCAGAGTAAAAGTTGAACTACTTAAAAGGATCTAAGGGGACTAACTAGCTCCCACCATCACCTCCATCACCCCTTTCTTACTTCTCTGAATCTACTTCTATTCTTTTCCTACTCATTAATCTTCACCAGATGTAGAAGACTCTACATATGGACATCACCAGATGGTCAACACCAAAATCAGATTGATTATATTCTTTGCAGCCAAAGATGGAGAAGCTCTGTACTGTCAGCAAAAACAAGACCAAGAGCTGACTGTGGCTCAGATCATGAACTCCTTTTTGCCAAATTCAGACTGAAATTGAAGAAAGTAGGGAAAACCACTAGACCATTAAAGGTATAACCTAAATCAAATCTCTTATGACTATACAGTGGAAGTGAGAAATAGATTTAAGGGACTAGATCTGATAGATAGAGTGCCTGATGAACTATGGACTGAGGTTCAAGACATTGTACAGGAGACAGGGATATAGACCATCCCCATGGAAAAGAAATGCAAAAAAGCAAAATGGCTGTCTGGTATGCTTTACAAATAGCTGTGAAAAGAAGAGAAGCAAAAAGAAAAGGAGAAAAGGAAATATATAAGCATCTGAATGCAGAGTTCCAAAGAATAGCAAGAAGAGATAAGAAAGACTTCCTCAGCGATCAATGCAAAGAAATAGAGGAAAACAACAGAATGGGAAAGACCAGAGATCTCTTCAAGAAAATTAGAGATACCAAGGGAACATTTCATGCAAAGATGGGCTCGATAAAGGACAGAAATGGTATGGACCTAACAGAAGCAAAGATATTAAGAAGAGGTGGCAAGAATACACAGAAGAACTGTACAAAAAAGATCTTCACGACCCAGATAATCACGATGGTGTGATCACTCACCTAGAGCCAGACATCCTGGAATGTGAAGTCAAGTGGGCCTTAGAAAGCATCATTAAAAACAAAGCTAGTGAAGGTGATGGAATTTCAGTTGAGCTATTCCAAATCCTGAAAGATGATGCTGTGAAAGTGCTGCACTCAATATGCCAGCAAAGTTGGAAAACTCACCAGTGGCCACAGGACTGGAAAAGGTCAGTTTTCATTCCAATCCCAAAGAAAGGCAATGCCAAAGAATGCTCAAACTACCGCACAATTGCACTCATCTCACACGCTAGTAAAGTAATGCTCAAAATTCTCCAAGCCAGGCTTCAGCAATACGTGAACCGTGAACTTCCAGATGTTCAAGCTGGTTTTAGAAAAGGCGGAGGAACCAGAGACCAAGTTGCCAACATCCGCTGGATCATCAAAAAAGCAAGAGAGTTCCAGAAAAACATCTATTTCTGCTTTATTGACTATGCCAAAGCCTTTGACTGTGTGGATCACAATAAACTGGAAAATTCTGAAAGAGATGGGAATACCAGACCACCTGACCTGCCTCTTGAGAAACCTATATGCAGGTCAGGAAGCAACAGTTAGAACTGGACATGGAACAACAGACTGGTTCCAAATAGGAAAAGGAGTATTCCAAGGCTGTATATTGTCACCCTGCTTATTTAACTTATATGCAGAGTACATCATGAGAAGTGCTGGGCTGGAAGAAGCACAAGCTGAAATCAGATTGCCAGGAGAAATATCAATAACCTCAGATATGCAGATGACACCACCCTTATGGCAGAAAGTGAAGAGGAACTAAAAAGCCTCTTGATGGAAGTGAAAGTGGAGAATGAAAAAGTTGGCTTAAAACTCAACATTCAGAAAATGAAAATCATGGCATCTGGTCCCATCACTTCATGGCAAATAGATGGGAAAACAGTGGAAACAGTGTCAGACTTTATTTTGGGGGGCTCCAAAATCACTGCAGATGGTGACTGCAGCCATGAAATTAAAAGACGCTTGCTCCTTGGAAGAAAAGTTACGACCAACCTAGATAGCATATTAAAAAGCAGAGACATTACTTTGTCAACAAAGGTCCATCTAGTCAAAGCTATGGTTTTTCCAGTGGTCATGTATGGATGTGAGAATTGGACTATAAAGAAAACTCAGCGCCGAAGAATTGATGCTTTTGAACTGTGGTGTTGGAGAAGACTCTTGAGAGTCCCTTGGACTGCAAGGAGATCCAACCAGTCCATCCTAAAGGAGATCAGTCCTGAGTCTTCATTGGAGGGACTGATGTTGAAGCTGAAACTCCAATATTTTGGCCACCTGATGCGAAGAGCTGATTCATTTGAAAAGACACTGATGCTGGGAAAGATTGAAGGCAATAGGAGAAGGGGATGACAGAGGTTGAAATGGTTGGATGGCATTACCGACTCAATGGACATGAGTTTGAGTGAACTCTGGGAGTTGTTGATGGACAGGGAGGCCTGGTGTGCTGTGGTCCATGAGGTCGTAAAGAGTCAGACACGACCGAGCAACTGAACTGAACTGAATTGAACTACTACTATGTAATAAATAGATTAACAAGGACCTACTGTATAGCACAGGAAACTATTCAATATCTTGTAATAACCTAAAATGAAAAAGAATCTGAAAAAGAACATGTATAACTGAATTACTATGCTGTATACCTTAATCTGGAGAAGGCAATGGCACCCCACTCCAGTACTCTTGCCTGGAAAATCCCATGGATGGAGGAGCCTGGTAGGCTCCAATCCATGGGGTCACTAAGAGTCGGGCACGACTGAGCGACTTCACTTTCACTTTTCACTTTCATGCATTGGAGAAGGAAATGGCAACCCACTCCAGTATTCTTGCCTGGAGAATCCGAGGGACAGAGGAGCCTAGTGGGCTGCCGTCTATGGGGTCACACAGAGTCGGACACGACTGAAGTGACTTAGCAGCATACCTTAATCTAACACTAAATTTTAAATCAACCATACTTCAACAAAGAAACAAGAAAACTACTTGGTACATTTTCTGAGTAGACTAACAAGATTCACCTGCAGCTTTTTCTTTATTTAAACTTTTCATCTTATATGGGAGCATAGCTGAAATTCAATTATAACTTTTTTCTTAATTGGTTAGTGATAAATATTCCAATTAGTATCATTCATAATAGTCTGCCCATTATACAGAACTTCCAATGGCCATTATACAGAACAACTGTCTCATTTAATCTAAAAACTTTAACTATGTTTTGCTAATTTTCTCAATATTTCTGTGTTGCTTTGATTACTTGGTATTAACACTGGGTTGGGAATGCTGGGGAGATCCATGTAACAGTGTACTCCACTTTTGAAACATTATTAAATTTCATTATTAGTAATATTCTTTGGACATTCTAAAGTATTTATCTAGAGATGTCATCACTAATTGAGACATTTAGATCCTGTGCCTTTGTAGGAATTGTACTCTCCATAGTTAATAAACATTTCACTGATGGACAAAGTATAAAGTAAATAAAAAAATTATTTCTGTGAGGATGAAGCATCCAATAAAAGTGAGGGGTAAAAAAGATGTTATTAGATTTAATGTGAATAGGAATTGAAAAAGATTAGCCAAACAGCTAAAAATTTACACAGACCCTATGTAAAGATTGCTCAAAAAATTGTGTTTAAGTTCTGACTCTACTTGAGGGAATCTAAAATTGGTTACCTTAAATAATGCTCTATAGATGTAAGATTACTCAAGAAACTTATTCTTGAGTTCTATAACTGAATCACTGGCAGAACTATAGCCAGTGAAACCAATCAAAAAGGAAGAGCCTTGCCCTTATATCAAAAAAAAAAAAAAAATGAAGAATGAATGTATAGGTTTCAATTGGTTATATAAGTTCTCACACATTTAATTTCTCAGTCATCTGAAAGTTTAGTTGGAAACATGATGTCCATTTTCTCTTAAATATCTACATAAAACAAGAGTATTTCCCATTTTTGATTGTTAGTGTTTTCTTTATAATGGCATTCTCTTTCACAACCACACTGCATTTATGAAAATCAGGAGAAATTTAAAAAATCAGGAGATTAACATGGGTACAAATAACAAGACTCTTATTTGATGTACAGATCTTAATCACATTTTGCTGGTTTTCTCTACAATATCTTCTGTAGACAAAGAAAATCCCGGGTCATGTGTTGCTTTGATTACTTGGTTAAGTGATGTCTACCAGCTTTCTCCACTACGTACTTTAGTAACTTGTGAAAAAATACTTTGAAAGTGAAAATTGCTCAGTCTTGTCCGACTCTTATAATCTCATGGACTATACAGTCCTTGGAGTTCTCCAGGCCAGAGTACTGGAGTGGGTAGCCTTTCCCTTCTCCAGGGGATCTTCCTGACACAGGAACTGAACTGGGGTCTCCTGCATTGCAGGTGAATTCTTTACCAACTGAGCTATGAGGGAACTTCAGTAATTTGTGAAAAGATGCTTTGAGAATATGTAGATATCCTCTTCTCCCAACCTAACTACCACTGAGCCTATTATGCAGTGTCATTTTATTTAGTTGCAATGTTTCCTTTAATCTGAAGTAGTTCTGCAATCTTTATTTTTATTTAAGTATTCTATTTTTGTAGTTATTTTATAAAATAGTTATTTGTAATCATTTTGTAAAATACTGTAAAATATTTACAACATTGTAAATTAACTATAATAGATAAGTAATAGATAATAGTTATCTGTTAATATTAAATAAAAAGATATAGATAATATTACTATAATCCAATTAGTAATAATAATTTAAAATTTTGTATCAGTTTCACATGTACAGCAAAGTGATTCAGTTATATATATTATATGCACCTATTCTTTTTCAGATTCTTTTCACATATAGGTTATTACAAGGTATTGAGTAGAGTTCCCTGTGCTATACAGCAGGTCCTTGCTGATTATATATTTTATATATAATGGTATGTATATGTTAGGCTTCCCAGGTGGCCCAGTGGTAAAGAATCCACCTCTAATACAGGGAATGCAAAAGATGAGGGTGCAATCTCTGGATCAGGAACATCCCCTGGAAAAGGAAATGGCAATCCACTCCAGTATTCTTGCTCGGAAAATCCCATGGACAGAAGCCTGGTGGGCTATAGTCTATGGGGCTGCAAAGAGTCAGACATGACTGAAGCAACTTTACTAAGAAAACATAATTTTTGTCAGAACTTATTTAAAGAGGGCTAGCTATATAAGGTTTTATTAGTAGTGAATTAGCCTGAGCTCACATCAATTGTCTCATCTTCTGCTGCAGTTCATGGAGACCTAACTATCATTTGTGAAAGACTGCCAGGACTCCCTTGGTTTCATATTCTTCAACTATTACTTTTTAGCTTTTCTGTGAAGCTCTTTGTCCCTAAAATCTGATTTTTTTCCCTCAAAACCCCAGAGTGCAATGTCTTCTGTTTCTTTGTGCTCTACATCTTAATTAACTCAATATTGTCCTTTTTCTCAGATTATCTTGCCTAATGTTTTAGCATTGTTGCTGTTCAGTAGCCCAGTCATGTTCAACTCTTTGTGACCCCCGTGGACAGCAGCACGCCAGGCCTCCCTGTCCCTCACCACCTCCCAAAGTTGGCCCAAGTTCATGTCCATTGCATCGGTGGTGCCATCCAACCTCTGTTTCCCCTCCTCTTCCTGCCTTCAATCTTTCCCAGCATCAGGGACTTTTCCAATGAGCTGACAGTTCGCATCAGATGACTCGGCATAGAACTGAATGTTCTAGCATACTGAGTACAAATTTTAAGCTTCACACTAGCAAACTTATCATTCACACTGGACATATAAAGTGTGGATCTTGGCATAATGTGATGCCTATTGTGTACAAATAGTTCATTGCAGACTACTTATTGATCAACAGTCGGCTTTTATTTCATCATACTCTGATTTTTTTTCCCTAATTTTAGTAATTGGACTTCTGCTTTTGTTCATGTCTTGTGAAAGTTTTTGTCATGCACCAATTCCAGTAATTTGTTCCAGATAATCCACTTACGCTTCACTTACTATCTTGACTTCTTCAAATCACCAAGTGCTTCAGGACTGGGGGTCTTGCCTTCCAACAGATATTTCTTAGACAGAAGCAAGATGTTGTCTTTGCACCATTTTATTACCAGCCAGAGACTGGGTATCTTTCTCTCAACCGTATCCAACAATTGTTATGGTTAACTTACATAATCCCTGGTGACACATTGGTAAAGAGTCCATCTGCCAATGTAGGAGAGACAGGTTCTATTCCTGGGTCAGAAACATCCCCTGGAGTAGGAAATAGCAACTCACTTCAGTATTCTTGCTTGGAAAATTCCATGGACAGAGGGGCCTGGTGGGATACAGTTGATAGTGTCACAAAGGGCATGCACATGAGCAACCTATGTAATATCACAATTTCATACTTTACAGCTGGCCTAGATTACTGCCATGTTGAATATAAATTGTTTCACTCTTGTTATTGCTGTTCAGTTGATAAGTTGTGTCCAACTCTTTGTGACCCCACGGACTGCAGCATACCAGTCCCTCTTGTCCTTCACTATCTCCCAGAGTTCACTCAAACTCATGTCCCTTGATTCAGTGATGCCATCCAACCATATCATCCCCTTCCACCCCCTTCTCCTTTTGCCTTTGATCTTTCCCAACATTAGTGTCTTTTCCAAGGAGTCAGCTCTTTGCATCAGGTGTCTAAAATATTGGAGCTTCAGCATCCATTCCTCCAATGAAAATTTAGGATTGATTTCCTTTAGGATTGACTGGTTTGATCTCCTTGAAGCCGAAGGGACTCTCAAGAGTCTTCTCCAGCTCCACAATTAGAAAGCGTCAATTCATTGCTCAACCTTCTTTATGGTAACTCTCTGGATGCCCCTAAACTTCCCTGGTAGCTCAGATGGTAAAGAATCTGCCTGCAATGTGGGAGACCTGGGTTTGATCCCTGAGTTGGGAAAAATCCCCTGGTGGAGGGCATGGAAACCCATTCCAGTATCCTTGCCTGGAGTATCCCGTGGACAGAGGAGCCTGGCGGGCTACAGTCAATACTGTCAGAGTTGGACATGACTGAGAGACTAAGAACAGTATACATGGGTGCCCCTACGTGTATATGGTCCCCCTGAAAATTATAATATCATTTGATCAACCTTTCATTCACTCTTTAAGCTAGTCAAACACAACTACACTCTGTGTACACAACAACTATTGAATACTTTACGGATAATCCAACACTGAGCGTTATTCTTATTCTCAATCTTTTGTTGCTCTTTCTCCACATTTTCTGTACTATAAACTCTTTGCTTTAAATCTAGACTCCAATTTTATCCCTGGTAGTTAAGACTTCACTTTAGCACTTGATATCTATTGCATTGATATTTGTTTTTCAGTGTTCTTCAGCAAAGACTTACAATTCCAGCTTTTCCCTGTCAGGAGTTCTTTGTGAGAAAGTAGTTTATGTTCACAATTTGCTTTTCCCTTCATCCAACCAAACTCAATACAGTATAGTTTTGACTCCATATTTTATGTTTTTGTATTTAATTAACAATGACTTACTTTTGATGGTGTCTGAAAGAACTAGAAAAAAAATTGTATAAGCACCATACATTTATGATCTCATGTTAGGACTGCCCAGATCTATCCAGAACCAGTAAGTATATTTCCAGTCCTATAAGCTATCAAGAGCCCATAAGAATAAAAAACAGTCATGAACAATATGTCTAAGATCAAACATCTTAATCCATGTAAGAGTGACATAGTCAGCTTCCTCCCTTTTCTCCTAATAACATTTCTGCTATTTGTCTGGTGACAGCCAGTGAAATGAACTAGGAATAAAGGAAGGATTTAATAACATGTGAACTAATGGTCAAAGAAATTTACTCACATGAATATTTGTCAAGATCCACTGTTCAGATATGAATTTCAGCTGAAATAATATTAGTTGCCATCATGATGCTTCTAATTACTAATCAGGAGTAGAAAATTAATTGGGGTATGGCCACATCCCTTTGAATGATGGGAGTGTATTGTAATTTTCTAAGTATCCTATAAGTTGAATACACCAAAAATCAGACAAATGCATAGGACAGCATTCTATGTAAATTCTGAGGAGAAAAATAGCTAACCTATCGTCTAAAGGAGTAAAGCAACACTGGACTCAGATTTACCTTCTGCAACAGATGACAATAGCTACAGAGTAAGGACTTGTTGAAAGAAAATGTTTCTATCCCATTAATTCTACTCAAGCAAGCCATTTGTCACATATGAAGACAGCAGAATGTTTTAGTTATGTAACATTTTAGAATATGTCATCTACTTACAATGCCCAAGATTATTTTATAAAGAAGAAACATAAGTGACTGATTAAGAAAGATATGGGAAGCAGAACAGGGGAAAGCATAAGGGGACAGAAGAAAATGTATGTCAGCAGGACTAGTGGCTAAGCCCTTCTGGAATCAGCAAAACAGCTTGGGAGGAAGTGCTGAGTTTATTATTCAGGAGAATTTGTGGTTGAATTTTTCACCTCTTGCCATGCTTTTCTTCCTTCCCCAGCCCTGCTTCCCTGGCTACTGTCTCTAGGGTTAGCCAGGAAGGAGAAAGTTGGCGTGAAGAGGAAGTCAGTATGAAAGCAATGAGGAAATGGAGTCAAAGTGAGGGCTATGATCTCTTCCTAAACAGAGAAAGGAAGTAAAAACGTGCAATTCTGAGTTATAACAATTAAAAAGAGGGCTGTGATTTGGGGTGTACAGACGATTAATCTTCCATGCCAGTTTTGAGTTTAAGCATAAGTTGTTGTTTAGTTGCTAAGCTGTGTCTGACTCTTTTGTGACCCCATAGATTGTAGCCCGCCAGTCTCATCTGTCCATGGGATTTCTCAGGCAAGAATACTGCAGTGGGTTGCCATTTCCTTCCCCACCCAGGGATTGAACCCGTGTTTCCTGCATTGCAGGTGGATTCTTTACCAATGAGCCACCAGGGAAGCCCCAAGCCTGTTTAGTTAACTTGAGTTAAAAATGACTGGTTCTTGGGACTCCCTGGTGGCCCAGTGGTTAAAATTCTGAGCTCCCAGTGCAGGGGGTCTGAGTTCAATCCCTGGTCAGGGAACTAGATCCCACCTGCTACAACCAAGAGTTTGTATGCCAAAACCAAGGGTTCACATGCTGCAACCAAGAGTCCTCATGCCACAAATAGGACCTGGCACAGCCAAATAAGTAAATATTTTTGAAAAATTACTGGTTCTTACCCAACATGGGAGATAGAAAAGGGATGGAAGCAAGAGTTGAACACAGGACCAAATTAAGACTTTCAGATTGTTCCAAGATCTGGAGACACTATGGTGCTCTTTCATACACATAATTCAAAACAAAAAATATACTGAACACTCCAACACGAATAAGGAATTTCAAAAAAAAATATGGATTATTGCCTAACAATTAATCCTTCAAAGTTTTGTTTTCATTTAAAACATGAAAAAGTTTTCTTCCATTAGAATTGTATGGAAAAATTTGTATGTGTGTTGTGCCCTGGGTGTTCTTTGGAAGGAATGATTCTAAAGCTGAAACTCCAGTACTTTGGCCACCTCATGTGAAGAGTTGACTCATTTGAAAAGACTCTGATGCTGGGAGGGATTGGGGGCAGGAGGAAAAGGAGAAGACAGAGGATGAGATGGCTGGATGGCATCACCAACTCGATGGATGTGAGTTTGAGTGAACTCCGGGAGATGGTGATGGCAGGGAGGCCTGGCATGCTGCGATTCGTGGGGTCACAAAGAGTCGGACACGACTGAGCGACTGAACTGGACTGAACTGAACTGTGTCTGTGTACAAATCTGTATATTTCTTCTTGATTCCCATCAGTGAAACTCACACAGCCTCAGCTGTTTCATAACTTGCCTTGCTCCAGGATTTCCTCATCCTTTCCCTTAGGTTATGCCTTTATATTCTTATTTGATTCACCCTCTCCTCTTAGAAAGTGAACGTGTTAGTCACTCAGTCATGTCAAACTCTTTACGAAACTATGGACTCTAACCCACCGGGCTCCTCTGTCCACGGGATTCTCCAGGCAAGAATACTGAAGTGGGTTGTAATTCCCTTCTCCAGGAGATCTTCCCAACCCAGGGATCGAACCCAGATCTCCAACATTGCAGGTGGATTCTTTACCATCTGAGCCATCTCTGTCTGTTCTCTCTCAAATGTCATACTCCTGTCAGTTAATAACATATCTTGAATGTATTCTTTACAGCCTGTTTACCTCTTTCTTCAGTCTCCTAGACTTACAAAGCCTTGACTTAGCAATGAAGGTAGCTCCTTTCCTGACTCCTTTTGCTCTAACCTTATACTGTTCCAGGTCTGTGTCTCAATGAGACAGGTGACAATGAATATGCCTTGTCCTACCTTTGTGATCCTTCAAATTATCCATGCCATCTACAAATACTGTTAATATTAAATGAGGCAATGATTATGAAGTGCTTACTATACTGTCTGAGAAAGATTAGACAAGCATTAAAATGTGCCTCTGGTTGTTTGACATGGAGCTAACAGGCAGAGACAGAGCTGCACGTGAGTTTTATGCTATTAATACTCACCCCAATTTTTTTTTTCCATTGGGTTTAAGTACCTATAGTCAAGCTATATAGTGCATGAGGTTCTCATGGCAAGTATACTCGGGTGGTTTGCCATTCCCTGCTCCAGGATGACTGTGAGACCTGGACCATAAAGAAGGCAGAACACCAAAGAATTGATGCCGTCAAACTGTAGTGCTGGAGAAGACCCCTGAAAGTCCTTTGGACTGCAAGGAGATCAAACTAGTCAATCTTAGAGGAAACCAACCCTGAATACTCATTAGAAGGACTGATGCTGAAGCTCCAGTATTTTGGTCACATAATGCAAAGAGCTGACTCATTGGAAAAGTCCCTGATGCTGGGAAAGATGGAGGGCAGAGGATGAGATGGCTGGATGGCATCTCTGATGCTATGGTCATGAACTTGGGCAAACTTCAGGAGATGATGAGGGACAGGGAGGCCTGGTGTGCTGCAGTCCATGGGGTAACAAAGAGTCGGACATAACTGGGCAACTGAATGACAACAGTCAGGTTAAAAAAATAATGTTCATTCCCTAAGGGAAGTGTTCAGATATAACTTTTTCAATGTCAATAATGAAAAATACACTCTGAAAATTTAAGCAATTTGAATATTTGTTTCTTCTCTTTTCTCCTCACTGTGTTACATAATTTCTAAATAAAGATTTAGAATCATGGAATTATTATTATTGTTATTATAATCACTAATCTTTCTTAGGATTATCCATTTCTCTTTAAAGAACTATTTTTCATACTCACATAATTTTTTTTTTGAAGTGCCCTGCAGCATTGTAAAATATTGCTTTCCAGATCAAAGATTGTACCTGTGTCCCCTGTGTTGGGAGCACAGAGTCTCAACACTGGACTTCCAGGGAAGTCCCTATACTCACATAATTTTATTACCCTAGATAAAGTCATTATTTAGACTTAATCCTCATATTTAACTGGTTTTATTGCTCACCATCCCTTTAATATTTCTTTTAGATTCTTACAATTTTTTCCTTCATTTTAAGGCAGTAGGATACGCATAATACAAAGTTTGCCATTTTAATGACCTTTAAGTGTGCAACTCAGTGGCGTTAAGAATACTTGTAGTGTTAGTTTAACCATCACCACTGTTTCAAGAACTTTTTTTTTAATTTTATTTTTTAATTTTATAATATTGTATTGGTTTTGCCATATATCAACATGAATCCACCACAGGTATACACGTGTTCCCCATCCTGAACTCTCCTCCCTCCTCCCTCCCCATACCATCCCTCTGGGTTGTCCCAGTGCACCAGCCCCAAGCATCCAGTATTGTGCATCGAACCTGGACTAGCGACTCGTTTCATATATGATATTATACATGTTTCAATGCCATTCTCCCAAATCTTCCCACCCTCGCCCTCTCCCACAGAGTCCAAAAGACTGTTCTATACATCAGTGTCTCTTTTGCTGTCTCATATACAGGGTTATTGTTACCATCTTTCTAAATTCCATATATATGTGCTAGTACACTGTATTGGTGTTTTTCTTTCTGGCTTACTTCACTCTGTAGAGTAGGCTCCAGTTTCATCCACCTCATTAGAACTAATTCAAATGCATTCTTTTTAATGGCTGAGTAATACTCCATTGTGTATATGTACCACAGCTTTCTTATCCATTCATCTGCTGATAGACATCTAGGCTGCTTCCATGTCCTGGCTATTATAAACAGTGCTGCAATGAACATTGGGGTACACGTGTCTCTTTCAATTCTGGTTTCCTCAGTGTGTATGCCCAGCAGTGGGATTGCTGGGTCATAAGGCAGTTCTATTTCCAGTTTTTTAAGGAATCTCCACACTGTTCTCCATAGTGGCTGTACTAGTTTGCATTCCCACCAACAGGGTAAGAGGGTTCCCTTTTCTCCTCATCCTCTCCAGCATTTATTGCTTGTAGAATTTGGGATCTCAGCCATTCTGACTGGCTTGAAACGGTACCTTATAGTGGTTTTGATTTGCATTTCTCTGATAATGAATGATGTTGAGCATCTTTTCAAGAACTTTTTAAACATCACTGCAAACAATAAAGTCTACTCCTTAAGGAATGACTAACCAGCGCCCCCTATCTCAGTTCCTTGTAATTTCTATTCTACTGTCTGTGTCAATTTGCCTAGTCTAAATGGGTGAATTTAACTCAGATGACCATTATATCTACTACCGTGGGCAGGAATCCCTTAGAAGAAATGGAGTAGCCATCATAGTCAACAAAAGAGTCCAAAATGCAGTACTTGGAGTACTCCGTTCGTTTCCAGTTTCCAAGGCAAACCATTCAATATCACAGTAATCCAAGTCTATGCCCCAACCAGTAACACTGAAGAAGCCGAAGTCAAACAGTTCTATGAAAATCTACAAGACCTTCTAGAAGTAACACCCAAAACAGATGTCTTTTGCATTATAGGGGACTGGAATCCAAAAGTAGGAAGTCAAGAAAAACCTGCAGTATCAGGCAAATTTGATCTTGGAGTACAGAATGAAGAAGGGCAAAGGTTAATATAGTTCTTCCAAGAGAACTCACTGATCATAGCAAACACCCTCTTCCAACAACACGAGAAGACTCTACACATGGACATCACCAGATGGTCAACACCGAAATCAGATTGATTATATTTTTTGCAGCCAAAGATGGAGAAGCTCTATATAATCAACAAAAACAAGACCAGGGACTGACTGTGGCTCAGATCTTGAATTCTTGAATTCCTTATTGCCAAATTCAGACTGAAATTGAAGAAAGTGGGGAAAACCACTAGACCATTCAGGTATAACCTAAATCAAATCCCTTATGACTATACAGTGGAAGTAAGAAATAGATTTAAGGGACTAGATCTCATAGACAGAGTGCCTGATGAATTATGGATGGAGGTTCAGGACATTGTACAGGAGACAGGAATCAAGATCATCCCCAAGAAAATGAAATGCAAAAAAGTGAAATGACTGTCTGAGGAGGCCTTATAAATAGCTGTGAAAAGAAGGGAAGTGAAAAGCAAAGGAGAAAAGGAAAGACATATTTGAATGCAGAGTTCCAAAGAATAGCAAAGAGAGATAAGGAAGCTTTCCTCAGTGATCAGTGCAAAGAAATAGAGGAAAACAATAGAATGGGAAAGACTAGAGATCTCCTCAAGAAAATTAGAGATACCAAGGGAACATTTCATGCAAAGATGGGCTCAATAAAGGACGGAGATGGTAGGGACCTAACAGAAGCAGAAGATATTAAGAAGAGGTGGTAAGAATACACAAAAGAACTGTACAAAAAAGATCTTCATGACCCAGATAATCACGATGGTGTGATCACTCACCTAGAGCCAGACATCCTGGAATGTGAAGTCAAGTGGGCCTTAGGAAGCATCACTATGGAATAAAACTAGTGGAGGTGATGGAATTCCAGTTGAGCTATTTCAAATTCTGGAAGATGACGCTGTGAAAGTGCTGCACTCAAAATGTCAGCAAATTTGGAAAACTCATCAGTGGCCATAGGACTGGAAAGAGTCAGTTTTCATTCCAATCCCAAAGATAGGCAGTGCCAAAGATAGGCAATGCCAAAGAATGCTCAAACTACTGCACAATTGCACTCATCTCATATGCTAGTAAAGGATTGCTTAAAATTCTCCAAGCCAGGCTTCAGCAATATGTGAACCATGAACCTCCAGATGTTCAAGCTGGTTTTAGAAAAGGCAGAGGAACCAGAGATCAAATTGCCAACACGCACTGGATCATCGAAAAAGCAAGCGAGTTCCAGAAAAACATCTATTTCTGCTTTATTGACTATGCCAAAGCCTTTGACTGTGTGGATCACAATAAACTGGAAAATTCTGAAAGAGATGGGAATACCAGACCACCTGACCTGCCTCTTGAGAAACCTATATGCAGGTCAGGAAGCAACAGTTAGAACTGGACATGGAACAACAGATTGGTTCCAAATAGGAAAAGGAGTACATCAAGGCTGTATATTGTCACCCTACTTATTTAACTTATATGCAGAGTACATCATGAGAAGTGCTGGGCTGGAGGAAGCACAATTGGAATCAAGATTGCCAGAAGAAATATCAATAACCTCAGATATGCAGATGACACCACCCTTATGGCAGAAAGTGAGGAAGAACTAAAGAGCCTCTTGATGAAAGTGAAAGAGAAGA
Source organism: Bos javanicus (assembly GCF_032452875.1). NCBI lineage: Eukaryota > Metazoa > Chordata > Mammalia > Artiodactyla > Bovidae > Bos > Bos javanicus. Next base: position 102,207,481 of record NC_083872.1, on the reverse strand, counting down.
GTGAAAAAGTTGACTTGAAGCTCAACATTCTGAAAACTAAGATCATGGCATCTGGTCCCATCACTTCATGGCAAAATGATGGGGAAAGCGTGGAAACAGTGCCTGACTTTATTTTTCTGGGCTCCAAAATCACTGCAGATGGTGATTGCAGCCATGAAATTAAAAGACGCTTACTCCTTGGAAGGAAAATTATGACCAACCTAGACAGCATATTAAAAAGCAGAGACATTACTTTGTCAACAAAGGTCCATCTAGTCAAGGCTATGGTTTTTCCAGTGGTCATGTATGGATGTGAGAATTGGACTGTGAAGAAAGCTGAGCACCGAAGAATTGATGCTTTTGAACTGTGGTGTTGGAGAAGACTCTTGAGAGTCCCTTGGACTGCAAGGAGATTCAACCAGTCCATCATAAGGGAAATCAGTCCTGGGTGTTCATTGGAAGGACTGATGTTGAAGCTGAAACTCCAGTACTTAGGCCACCTGATGCGAGGAGCTGACTCATTTGAAAAGACCCTGATGCTGGGAAAGATTGAGGGCAGGAGGAGAAGGGGACAACAGAGGATGAGATGGTTGGATGGCATCACTGACTCAATGGACATGGGTTTGGGTGAACTCTGGGAGTTAGTGAGGCCTGGCGTGCTGCGATTCATGGGGTCACAAAGAGTCAGACACAACCGAGCGACTGAACTGACTGAAATACCTTCCCCAGTGTCTCAGCGGTAAAGAATCTTGTCTGCAATGCGAGACACCGAGGAGATGTGGGTTCTATTCCTGGGTCCAAAAGATCCCCTGGAGGAGGAAATGGCAACCCACTCTAGTAATCTTGTCTGAAAATTCCCATGGAGAGGAATCTGATGGGCTACAGTCCTTGGGGTCACAAAAAATCAGACACAACTAAGCACACACAAGTACCTCATATGATGTGGACTACATTGTCCATTTATGTCTTTGAATTTGAGCAAACTCTGGGAGACAGTGGAGAACAGAAGGCCCTGGCATGCCATGGTCCAGGGGGTTCCCAAAGAGTTGGAGATATCTTAGCAACTAAACAACAACACCGTGTCTAGTTTACACCACTTAGCATGATGCTTTCAATGTTCATGCATGCATGTTACAGAATGTATCACAACTTTATTCATTTTTACGGCTAAATCATATTCCATTGTAGTTTTACTTTAGTATTTGGTCAAACAAAATATGTATTCGACTGTATTATTTTCTTAAGTTTTAAATTTACTTGATTTCTATTTTTATTGAGGTAACATTGTTTTATAACAGTGTGTAAGTTTCATGTGCACAACACTATAGTTTGACTTCTATATACACAATTCCATGCTCATCACCAGAAATCTAGTTTCCCTCCATCACTGTGCAGTGGCAGTCTTTTTAGCTTGAAGACTATCATGTCCGACAAAGTATGGTTACACCCACCCTCTTTTGGCTGTCATTTGGAGTATTGTCTTCCATCCCTTCACTTTGAGCCTATGTCCATCTTTAGGGCAGAGATGAGTCTCCTGGGGGCAGCATAGACTTGTATCTTGTTTTTTAATCTACCTCACCACTGTGTGTCTTTTCATTGGTGAGCTCCATCCATTTACATTTCGACTGATTGTTGATAAATGAAGATTTAGTTCTGCCATTTATCTTTTGTTTTCTGGTTGCTCTGTATCTCCATTGTTTCTTTTTCCTTGTTTCCATTTGCCATTTTAGCCTGGTGGTTTTCTGTGATGTATCTCTCCACTTCCTGCTTTTTTATGTTTTGTGTTCTGCTCTTGGTTTCTTTTGTGTGTGCATGTGGTTATCATGTGGTTTGTTTAAATGTCTCATAGATAAAAAAAAAAAAAATAGTCCTTTTTTTCTGCTGATAGCATCTTAAAGCATCTTATCTTCATTTTCCTATACAGGTTCCATCATTTTATTCTTCCCCTTTAAGGTTTTTGTTATCACAAATTATCCTTTTTATGTTGTCAAATTGTCACTAAATTGAAGTAGCTATATTTATTTTTAATGTTTTATTCTCTTTTATCTGTGACCTAGCGTATGTGATCTAACAATTCTAACTCCCAGCTTTTTACCTGAGATGTGGAAACATATGTCCACACAAAATCTTGTACACAAAGTTTCATGGGTGTATGTTAGTTGTGCAGTCGTGTTGGACTCTTTGCAACCCCATGGACTGTAGCCCGACAGGCCCCTCTGTCCATGGGATTTTCCAGGCAAGAATACTGGGGTGGGTTGCCATTTTCTTCTCCAGGGGATCTTCCCAACCCAGGGATAAAACTCAGGTCTCCTACATTGCAGGCAGATGTTTCACGGTCTGAGCTACTAGGGAACATGATTTTTGTTGATAATAGTCCAAAAGTGAATAACCTAAATGTCTACCAATTGGGTACACAAAATGTAGTATATACATACAATAGAAAATTATTTGGCAATAATGATAATAGATGAAGTACTGAATGAAGTACAACATTGATAAAACTTGAAAGTGAAGTTGCTCATTCGTGTCCAACTCTTTGCGACCCCATGGACTGTAGCATACTACGCTCCTCCATCCATGGGATTTTCCAGGTAAGAGTATTGGAGTGGGTTGCCATTCCCTTCTCCAAAGGATCTTCCTGACCCAGGGATCGAACCCAGGTCTCCCACACTGTAGGCAGACACTTTACCATTTGAGCCACCAGGGAAGTCCAATAAAACTTGAAAATGTTATTCTAATGAAAAAAGCCAGTCATGAAAGATGATGCACTGTGTGATTACATTTATATAAAATGTCCAAAATCAGCACACCCACAGATACAGTAAATAGATTATTGGTTTTGTGGGGCTGAAGGTGGGGTGTGTATGAAGAGGGAAGACAGAAGGACAGCTAATGGATACGGAGTTTCTTTGGGGAGCAACCAAATGTTCTAAGATAAGGTGTGATATGCTTGGTCAACTCTATGAATATACTAAAAACCATTGAATTGTAAAAGTGGGTGAATTTTAAGTTATATAAATTAAATCTCAATAAGACTTTAAAAAAAAACAAAAAGAAGGGAAGATGGGATTACAGAAAGTACCATCATCTTTAATTTTTTTAAGCCTTCAGTGGTTCTATTAATATATGCAATTTTCCTCCAAAGGGATTACTTCTTATTAACAACTGCTTAATGATGTATATAGAAACTCAGGTGCAGATTTATTGATTTTCACTTGCCTTTTTCTTCCATAATTACTCTTATTCCACAGATCAGTCAATCAATGTAGAGTTCTGCCTGCAGCTAAGTATTTTGTTGTTGTTCAGTCACTAATTGGTGTCCGACTGTTAAGACACCCCACTGACTGCCGCATGCCAGGCTTCCCTGTCCATCATTATCTCCCATAGTTTGCTCAAATTCATGTCCATTGAGTCAGTGATGCTTTCTAACTGTCCCATCCTCTGTCGCCCCCTTCTCCTTTTGCCTTCAACCTTTCCCAGCATCAGGGTCTTTTCCAATGAGTTGGCTCTTCGCATCAGGTGGCCAAAGTACAAGTAGCTAAGTATAGTTCATTTGAAAAAGAATTGAAAGTGTATCCCACAAATATGTGTGGTCACACTCATTGTCCTTCATCAAAGTACCTAGCCTCTCTTTAATCAATTGGCTCTACTTCTGTTGATTGATTTACATCTGGAAACTGTTCAAAGAATTGAGACTGCCAATCAAAGCTTCTGATGACTATTTTGTTTTCCCCCTGGTTTTATATTAATGTGTGTGTGCTGTCCCTTCAGTCATATCCAACTCTTTACGACCACAGGGACTATAGCCCGCCAGACTCCTTGTCTATGGAATTTTCCAGGCAAGAATACTGCAGTGGGTTGTCATGCCCTCCTCCAGGGCATCTTCCTGACTCAGGAATCAAATCCGTGTCTCTTGGGTCTCCTGAATTGACAGGTGGGGCTTTTACCACTAGGGCCACCTGGGATGCCCTTTATATTGATAAACTACCCTATTTTGTTCCTTTTAGTGGCTGAGTAATATCCAATGTATATATGAACTATATCTTTTTTTTTTTTAAGACAAATAGCTTTTTTTTACCTTATTTTATTTTAATTAATTTATTTATTTTAATTGGAGGCTAATTACTTTACAATACTGTAGTGGGTTTTGCCATATACTGACATGAATCAGCCATGAGTGTACATGTGTCCCCCATCCTGAACTCCCTCCCACCTCCCTCCCCATCCCATCCCTCAGGGTTGTCCCAGTGCACCAGTTTTGAATTCCCTGTTTCATGCATCGAACTTGGACTGGTGATCTATTTCACATATGGTAATATACATGTTTCAATGCTATTCTCTCAAATCATCCCACCCTTGCCTTCTCCCACAGAGTCCAAAATCTGTTCTTTATATCAGTGTTTTTTTTTGCTGTCTTGCATATAGGGTCATCATTACTATCTTTCTAAATTCCATATATATCAATAATATACTATATTGGGGTTTTACTTTCTGACTTACCTCACTCTGCATAATAGGCTCCAGTTTCATCCACCTCATTAGAACTGATTCAAATGCAATCTTTTTAATAGCTGAGTAATATTCCATTGTGTATATGGACCACAGCTTTCTTGTCCATTCATCTGCCAATGGGCATCTAGGTTGCTTCCATGTCCTGCCTATCGTAAACAATACTGCGATGAACATTGGGGTACACGTATCTCTTTCAATTCTGGTTTCCTTGGTGTGTATGCCCAGCAGTGGGATTGCTGGGTCATAAGACAGTTCTATTTCCAGTTTTTTAAGGAATCTCCACACTGTTCTCCATAGTGGCTGCACTAGTTTGCATTCCCACCAACAGTGTAAGAGGGTTCCCTTTTCTCCTCATCCTCTCCAGCATTTATTGTTTGTAGACTTTTGGATAGCAGCCGCTCTGACTGGTGTGAGATGGTACCTCATTGTGGTTTTGATTTGCATTTCTCTGATAATGAGTGATGTTGAGCATCTTTTCATGTGTTTGTTAGCCATCTGTAGGTCTTCTTTGGAGAAACGTCTGTTTAGTTCTTTGGCCCATTTTTTGATTGGTTTATTTTTCTGGTACTGAGCTGCATGAGCTGCTTGTATATTTTTGAGATTCTTTGTCAGTTGCTTCATTTGCTATTATTTTCTCACATTCTGAAGGCTGACTTTTAACCTTTCTTATAGTTTCCTTTGTTGTGCAGAAGCTTTTAAGTTTAATTAGGTCCCACTTGTTTATTTTTGCTTTTATTTCCATTACTCTGGGAGGTTGGTCATAGAGGATCCTGCTGTGATTTATGTTAGAGAGTGTTTTGCCTATGTTTTCCTCTAGGAATTTTATAGTTTCCAGTCTTACATTTAGATCTTTAATCCATTTTGAGTTTATTTTTGTGTATGGAACCACATCTTCTTTATCCATTCATTTGTCTTTGGACATTTAAGTTGTTTCCATGTCCTGGTTACTGTAAATAGTGCTTCAATGAACACTGAGATGCATGTGTCCTTTTGAATTATGGTTTTCTCTGGGTATATGCCCAGGAGTGGAAATTTGGGTCATATGGTAGTTCTATTTTCAGTTTTTTAAGGAACCTCCATACTGTTCTTCACAGTAGATATACCAATTTACATTCCCACCAGTAGGTGTAAGAAGGTTTCACTTTCTCCACACCTTTTCCAGCATTTATTGTTTGAGATTTTTTTATGATGGCCATTCTGACTGGTATGAGGTGATACTTTGTATACATTATGACTTATATACATTACCAAAGCAAGAAGGTTGTATTATTGAGAGAGTCAGTTCCTAGGCAGGTTGATAGGGAGTCTAGGGGTCCCCAAAGAGAGAAGGGTCTGGAATTCTCAAGGAGGAAGAAAGGACAAACTTTTTTTCTTTCTCCACATTCCTTAGGATTATATAACAATAATGTATCCTGCCTAAGGACAGTCTTTGGATTAAACCTTCTGTTATCTTAAAATGTTAATTATGGGAGTAGACCTGGTCTTTACAAGGATGTATCTTGCCTGAGGACAGTGTTACCTTAAAATGTAAATTATGGGAGTAGGTCTGATGAGGTCTTTACAACCTCCAGACATTCTTTGGATTCATTAGAGAGTATATAACTTCATTGTTAACACTAGCAAGCGGGTACTCTTTCTGCCCCCTTCTGATGCCTATGTCAGAAGCTTTCTCTATCTCCTTTATACTTTAATAAAACCTTACTACACAAAAGCTCTGAGCGATCAAGCCTCGTCTCTGGCCCCGGATTGAATTCTTCTCCTCCGGGGGCCAAGAATCCCGGTGTATTCGCGTGATTCAACAACAACCTTTCATTATTAGATGTCCAGATATTGGTTATGTGATAAAGAATATAACTGTGTACACCAATGTTCATTGTGGCACTATTTACAATAGGTAGGACATGGAAGCAACCTAGATGTCCATCAACAGATGAATGGATAAAGAAGTTATGGTACACGTATACAATGGGATATTACTCAGCCATAAAAAGGGATGGGTTTGAGTCAGTTGTAGTGAGGTGGATGCATCTAGAGCCTGTTATACAGAGTGAAGAAAGTCAGAAAGAGAAAAACAAATATTGCATAATAATGGAATCCAGAAAAATGATACTGATGAACCCATTTGCAGGGTAGGAACAGAGACACAGACATAGAGAACAAACTTGGAGATATGGCAAGGGAAGGAAAGGGTGGAATGAATTGAGAGAGTAGCATTCAGACATACATTACCATGTAAAATACATAGCTGGCTGGAAGTTGCTGTATAACACAGGGAGCTCAAGCTAGTGCTCTGTAATTCAACCTAGAGGAATGGGATGGGATGGGGGGTGGAAAGGAGGTTCAAGAGGGAGGGGACATATGTATACTTCTGGCTGATTCACATTGTCATATGGCAGAAACCAACACAACATTGTAATGTAATTATCTTCCAATTAAACTTTTTTTTTAATTTAAAGATTAAAAAAAGAATGTAACTGCATAAATGTACACATGTGAATTTTGGGATGTTGGCAATATTCTTTTCTGGATCTGAAAGACAATTACTTGAACGTGTTCATTCTATGAAATGTATGGAACTGAACAATGAGACTTGGGTATTGTGTGTACTTTTTTGTATGCATTTATACTTCAGAAGTTGGCTTAAAACTTATCATTCAGAAAACTAAGATCCTGGCATCCAGTCCCATCCCTTCATGGCAAATAGATGGGGAAACAATGGAAACAGTGAGAGACTTTATTTTTTTGAGCTCCAAAATCACTGCAGTTGGTGACTGCAGCCATGAAATTAAAAGATGCTTGCTCCTTGGAAGAAATGCTATGACCAATCTAGACAGCATATATAAAAGCAGAGACATTATTTTTCCAGCAAAGGTCTGTCTAGTCAAAGCTATGGTTTTTCCAGTAGTCATGATGGATGTGAGAGTTAGACTATAAGAAAGCTGAGCACTGAAGAACTGATGATTTGAACTGTGGTGTTGGAGAAAACTCTTGAGAGTCCCTTGGACTGCAGGAGACCCAACCAGTCCATCCTAAAGGAAATCGGTCCTGAATATTCTTTGGAAGGACTGATGCTGAAGCTGAAACTCCAATACTTTGGCCACCTGATGCGAAGAGCTGATTCATTTGAAAAGACCCTGATGCTGGGGAAAGATCAAAGGAAGGAGGAGAAGGGGATGACAGAGGATGAGATGGTTGGATGGCATCACTGACTCAATGAACATGAGTTTGAGCAAGCTCTGGGAGTTGGTGATGGACAGAGAAGCCTGGTGTGCTGCAGTTCATGGGGTAGCAGAGTCAGACACGACTGAGCAACTGAACTTAACTGAACATTAAAAAAAAAAAAAAATTCCAAGTGCCTTAAGGAAATCTACTAAATGAAACTAGAAAAATAATTTTAAGTGACCTAAAAATTTAGGAGGGGATGTTGGGACTATTTCATTCTAAAAGCATCCTTTCTCCTCTACAATTTTAATTTCACTGCATTCTCCTCTCTTTAAGTTGAGCAGCACCTAGAATCACCACTAAGTGACTCACAAGTAAGGCTTCAGGCTCTGTAGGAATCCTCATAAGGAAAATTCATGCAAGTCTGTCACGTCTCTGTGTCAAAGAAGAGTTTTGGGTTTTGTTTTTCCCAGAGAACTCCAAGGCAAAGATTAAGTATTAATGTATTCTAGAGGCTTGGCTTTCTGTTAACTGTGACAACAGGGGTGAAGAGAGAACCCTTCTCTCTGTATGGCTTGTCTCTCAGGCTTCCAAAGATCTGAAGAGCAGTGTTGCTGGTAGGCTTTTCCAGAAGCAGATGTGGAGACAAAGTTGAAGGTGTAAAAGATTTACTAGGGATTAATACCTGGTGGTTCAGAAGTAAAGAATCTGCCTGCAATGCAGGAGACACAGGTTCAATCCCTGGGTCAGGAAGATCCCCTGGAGGAGAGCATGGCAACCCACTCCAGTATTCTTGTCAAGAGAATCCCATGGACAGAGGAGCCTGGTGGGCTACAGTCCATAGTGTCACACAGAATCAGACATGACTGAAGCAACCGAGCATACATGCATGCAATACCTTTGAAAAGAAACAGAGGGGCAGGGGTGTGGGAGAACAGGATGGAATAAAGGAAGAAGTTGAACTGTGATGCAGCCTCCCCCTCCAAAGTCTCAGCCATCTGGATAGTTAAGGCTAGAGGAAATGTTGACCATCAGAGTATCGTAATAATGAATTATCCTGACAATGGCTTTGTAATTCATAGGAAGGAAAGTGAATTACAGAAACCACAAGATCACAATACATTTACTGGTAGAAAAAAAGTACTCTTCACGCCATCAGATTTGTAATTAAAGACAAGAACTACCTCATTCATTTCTCTATACCCAAAATGGTGTCGATGCTGAAAATATCTGTGAATCAATTAATACTTCAAATTTGAATGTGATGCAAGTAAGAAACTTCAGCTGGTCTCCCAGTAGGAGAGAATTATATATTGATCCACCCATCTTGACTGATTAATCAGAAATGGATTTTTTCAACCTTTCAAATCCACTTTTATTTTCTTTTTTCCTCCTCACATACAGCATTTTTCCACACCCTGAATTTCTTGCAGCTATAAAGTCATTTGATGTTGGTCGGTACCATTTTATCCCTTAAAACTTCGCTGGCATCAAAATATGGCAGTTAACCAGTGTTAAATCTGTAAAATATTTACATAGCACAGCACATTAAGCTTTAGACGCTTGGCAATTAAACCACATAAAAACTGGACAAGACCCCCAACTTACATGTTCATAATCAGGTGTTCACAGTCCCTATCTGGTGACTGTACATGGTTCAAAAGGCAGCAGAGGCAACAGGTAGTTACTTTGAAGGGTATGGACCACTATTATCTGGAAGCACACTATGTTATCCCAGTGATGTATCACTCCACCCTTCTCCAAGGCGGTCTCATAATTCTGGAATGGCAGGTCCAGTTGATACAAAATGAAGACAGACAACACAACATTTACTCTATGGAAACATCCTAACTCCTACTATGCATGCATTGTGGTCTTAAATGCAACTCATCCTGAAAACCTGTCATAGTCATTTTGGATTTTTAGGTTGGATGATCCATCTATCTTGCACTCAACCATTGCTTCTTTTATGTCACCATCACTACCAAAGCTGAGCTGGACAGCAACTAGTGGCTGCAGGTTGCTCCCATGAAGTTTCTTTCCACAATATGGAAAATATTTTAAATCTATCTTTTCGTTGGGAGGATAAGTTGATAGAACTGCTGTGCTTTCACTCTTTGCAATAAAGTCTATCCTTGGTTCTCTGTGATGCTTTAATCCAATTATTTTGCTCGTTTTCACAAGAATACAAGGGTTTCCTGCTTGGTAGCCAAACGTGGGATCATCCACACCACTGCAGGGTTAAAGTAAGAGGAAGCCTGGCATGCTGTGTATTCTGGACCCTTCTGCTCAAAAAAGTTTCCATTGGTACAATCTGTGAGATTCTTCTGTTTTTCTAAGCCATATGGTTTTAGAAATTTCTTAAAGTCATCAATGTTCCCTTGATAGGATTCTGAATCAGACAGGCTGAATCAAAAATCCAACCCCGACACTGGTTTTGGAAAAACCTAAGTCCTGGACTAGGAATCCGGTGACGGTATTTTGGAACCTCATCATGGTTCAGAGTCTGAAGCATGGCCTGCAGTGTGAATGAAAAGACTGCAGCCAGGAACCCATAAAAGACAAGGTTGAAGAGCAAGATCAAACCCCAATTCTTGGCGGTGCGCCCCAAGATCTCTCCGGTGGTCCGGTTGTAGATGAAAAGCTTCCACTCGGCCAGGCTCTGGCTGAAGGACAGAAGTCTTCATCTTTCTTCGTCATGGTGTGTGTGGCAGACTGCGAGGGGAGCGGCGAGGAACGCGCAGGCTCGTCCCGGCTGGAGGGACGCAGCCGGGCGACGGAAACCTCCTCCCTGCGGTGAGGGCTCAAACCGACTGCGCAGTGCCGCGCCGCGCTGGGCCACCGCTCCGGCCGCTGAAGCCTGACGTCTTCCAGAAACGGATTTTAAAATGGGTGATGGGCTTTGGAAAAGTGGGCTTCAGGAAGGGCCTAAAATGACACTCGTCAGTTCAGTTAACTCATCTCAGAGAAAAGTGATGAAGACTGAACTTTAAGCACTTATATCCAGATTACCATGGGAGTTCTATGGCAGCTGAAACCATACTGCTGGCTGGAGTAGGATGACTGACACAGGTTGGCATATAAATTATGAAAGTGAAACTCGCTCAGTCGTGTCCAACTCTTTGCGACTCCATATACAGTCCAAGGGATTCTCCAGGCCAGAACACTGGAGTGGGTAACCTTCCCTTCTCCAGGGCATCTTCCCTACCTAGGGATCCAACCTAGGTCTCCCACATTCCAGGCGGAGTCTTTACCATCTGAGCACCAGGGAAGCCCAAAGAAGTAAATGGCACTTGAGACTGTGTGATGAGAGCAAATCGAATAGATAGCTACGCAGCAGGATTAATAAATAAACTGTGGGGAGAGTTTGGGGAATGAAATGGGTGAGGAAGAGAGACTAATGGGGGAAAAATTAGAAGGGGTCAGTAAATGGAAGAATAACAAGGATCATCAAATGAGTGTATTTCTTTTGGACAGACTTCCCCGGTGACTCACACGGTAAAGAATTCACGTGTAATTCAGGAAACCCCAGTTCGATCCCTGGGTAGGGAAGATCCTTGGAGAAGGGAAGAGCTACCCACTCCAGTATTCTTGCCTGGAGAATCCCCATGGACAGAGGAGCCTGGTGGGCTACAGTCCATGGGATGGCAAAGAGTCGGATGAGACTGAAGCGACTTAGCAAGCAAGCAAGCAAGAGACTATATAAAGGGGATAAAATACGGTCTATCTTTTCCTCACGATGTCGCTTTGCTTTTTTGTCTTCCCTGGAGTCCAAGACGGCTACTGCAGGACGACCACTATAGTTTAGTATTATCTTTGTGTATATGTTGGTCGTGTCTGTAGTATAAATGACTTGGCTTGATCTGGTCAAAGACCTCCAGTGCCCCAGGAATATCTCTAAAATCTGTGTAGCAGAGTATTATGAGAATCACTTCACTAGACCTGTCCTAGGGGTTTGATATTTGGCTGGCTTTGCCTTTTCCTCCCTCTTTTTTGTGATTGAGTGTTTTGTCCTGCAGACTGTGCATAAGCAAACCAAAATGTGTAAGAAATAATCTTCAGAAGAGAACTCCACAAACTCTGACCACAAAGCAGACTATGTTAAGACAAAAGAAGACAAAATTTTTTACTTATCCAGGGAAAAGCCCCTGTTGGCAATGTATCTTGTCTATTTTTTTTGCACAGTTTTCTGTACAGGTGATCTTGGTCATTCTTATTCACTATCACCTACCACTGATTTAAAAATCCATTTGGTGCAGTACCCACATGTGTCATGGGCCTTATACATGAGTGGTGATGTGGCCATAAGAAAAGATAATGTCCATCATACTTGTGGCTACAGTCTCAGTGGTTATCATGACCTTCTGTATTATGTTCTTCCTGTACACTATCAATGCATACGTAACTCTGTCTAAGGAAATCAATGTCCCTTTAAAATCTCGACCGTAGCCCTGATGATCATCACCGGTTATGAAATGCATGCCAAAGAGGCCTAGGGTTGTCTTATATTGAAGCAATACATTTTTATCCCTATTTCACGTTCCCAGAATATGGGAACATAGATAATTTGCATCTTAGAAAAATAAAACTTGGAAATATAATGTGTTTTAGTATCTCTAAGACAGCTCACTGGATATGGCTCAGAATATTATCTACAGCCCTTGAGAAAGAACTAAAGGTCCTTGGTTGCAGGGAACAAGGACCATACTGTCCTGCTCCATTTCACTATGACAAGATTATATCTGATTAGGTGTCAATAATAATGACTTTATATTGAGCTCCTCTAATTCTCCACACTGTGGCCACAGGTTTCCTGTGGCAAACCTTGTTTTCCCACTTCCATGCTCTGGTTCCTCATTTGAAAAAAAAAAAAAAAAATGTAAACTCTTAGGACTTCCCTGGTGGTCCGGTGGCTAAGACTCCACTGCACACCCAGTGCAGGGGGCCTGGTCTGATCCCCAGTGAAGGAACTGGATCCCACATGCCCCAACTAAAGATCCCTTCATGCCACAACTTAGACCCTGAACAGCCAAATAAATATTTTTTAAAAACGTTTAACTCTTGTAATACTATTTATAAAGCCCTATTTTCCTAAGTGCCTGTTTACCAATCCAGTCTCATTTTTTACCATAATCTCTCAATTCATCCACAGTTCATGCTCCACCAAACCCAACCGTCAGATTGATTTGGGGGGGCGGGGGTGAGGGAATGAAGTATAGTTGGTTTACAATACTATATGCTTGAGGTGTACAACATGGAGATTGAATATTTTTATTGACTACAGATTTTACTCCATTTAAAGTTATTATAAAGATTTGCTATGGCCCTATGCTGTATGTACAAGGCTTTCTTGGTGGCTCAGTGGGTAAAAAATTCACCTGCAATGTAAGAGACAAAGAAGATGTGGGTTCAATCCCTGTGTTGGAAGATCCCCTGGAGGAGGGCATGGCAACTCACTCTAGTATTCTTGCCTGGAGAATTCTATGGACAGAAGAGCCCGGTGGGCTACAGTCCATAGCGTTACAAAGAGTCAGACATGGCTGAAGCAACTTAGCACACAGGCCCGCAATGTATCGTATTTATTTTACCCATAGTAGTTTGTACCTCTTAATCCCTCCCTACCCACATTCACAGCTACTATTTGTTCTCTGTATCTGTGCATCTGTTTCTATTTATTCATTTTTTATATTTTAGATTCCACATATATGTGAAGTGTACTTACTTCTTCTTTCTCTGACATTTCACTGTGGTGATCAATAGAGGAACTAGAGGGTGGGCTGGCCAAGTATGGGTGAGGTTGAGGGTATTGGGTGAAGCATATGATACGGAGAAATAGAACCATGACCGGGAGCAAGTATCGCTGTAACAAACTTGAGCAACTTTGTGATTGTACTGAGCAACAACTCTCCTGAGGCCAAACTGAGCCCAGATGTCAAAGCTGTACCTCCTAAAGGGGGTTTTGTTAGGATGAAAACTTCGAGTCCATTCATTAACATTGCTGTCACCTCTCCCCTCTTTCACTCTCAGCCTGAAATTACAGTCCTTGAGAAGTTAATAGCTTCTGGTTCACCACCTGCTTCTAATTAGTCCAGGAGCAACAGGTGAAATTATGTTTGGAATCTTGCAAACCTCCAGAGTCTGGTTGATGTACTCATTAAGCCTAAGACTTCCGGAAAGTTCTGAGCTGTGAAACTGGACTCTCTTCTTTGGACTGTCAACAAAAACAAGTCTCCTGGAACTTAAGATAATTGCCTGGCCCAAGAGGCTGAATAAGTTAGGAAAGTTTTTCAAAAGTTACTCAGGCAAATTAAGGCAAACAAGATAGCCTTGCAGGCTCACTGATGTAAGAAACTGAGCTCAGTTAAGAGCAGTAAAAATAAAAATCAAACTACAGACTTACCAGAATATTTTATTCTTAAAAGTCTTCATAATAGGCTTTTTCTTTCTTATTTTAAAAAAACTTTATTGAAGTGTAATACAATGTTGTGTTAACTTCTGCTATATAGCAGAGTGACTCAGATATATATATATAAATATTCAGACATATATATATATGATTCAAATATCTGCATGTGTATTTCGATGGGCTTTTAAAAAGATAACTTTAGACTTATAAAAAATTGTGAAAATAATAGAGTTCTCATATGCCCTTTACCCAGCTTCTCCTAATGTTAACATCTTTTATAATCACAAAATATTCATCAAAGGTAAGAAATTATGGTACATAACATGGTACTTAATAGTATTAGTACAATACTATTTACTAAATACAGAACTTATTCAAATTTCACCAGATTTTCCATCATCTCTCGACTTCAGGATCCAATGCAAGACTGCATATTATATGTAGTTTTGGCCTCTTTAGTTTCTTCCAATTTGTAATAGTTCCCCTGTTCCTACTTGTCTTTATGACTTCACACTTTTGAGTTTTGCCAAGAAAATACACTGGTCATAGCAAACACCCTCTTCCAACAACACAAGAGAAGACTACACATGGACATCATCAGATGGTCAACACCAAAATCAGATTGATTATATTCTTTGCAGCCAAAGATGGAGAAGCTCTATAGAGTCAGCAAAAACAAGACCAGGAGCTGACTGTGGCTCAGACCATGAACTCCTTATTGCCAAATTCAGACTGAAATTGAAGAAAGTAGGGAAAACCACTAGACCATTCAGGTATGACCTAAATCAAATCTCTTATGATTATACAGTGAAAGTGAGAAATAAATTTAAGGGACTAGATCTGATAGATAGAGTGCCTGATGAACTATGGACGGAGGTTCGTGACATTGTATAGGAGACAGGGATCAAGACCATCCCCATGGAAAAGAAATGCAAAAAACCAAAATGGCTGCCTGAGGAGGCCTTACAAATAGCTGTAAAAAGAAGAGAAGTGAAAAGCAAAGGAGAAAAGGGAAGATATAAGCATCTGAATGCAGAGTTCCAAAGAATAGCAAGAAGAGATAAGAATGCCTTCCTCAGCGACCAAGCAAAGAAATAGAGGAAATCAACAGAATGGGAAAGACCAGAGATCTCTTCAAGAAAATTAGAGATACCAAGGGAACATTTCATGCACAGATGGGCTCGATAAAGGACAGAAATGGTATGGACCTAAAAGAAGCAGAAGATATTAAGAAGAGATGGCAAGAATACACAGAAGAACTGTACAAAAAGATCTTCACAACTCAGATAATCACGATGGTGTGATCACTCACCTAGAGCCAGACATCCTGGAATGTGAAGTCAAGTTGGCCTTAGAAAGCATCATTACGAACAAAGCTTATGGAGGTGATGGAATTCCAGTTGAGCTATTTCAAATCCTGAAAGATGATGCTGTGAAAGTGCTGCCCTCAATATGCCAGCAAATTTGGAAAACTCAGCAATGGCCACAGGACTGGAAAAGGTCAGTTTTCATTCCAGTCCCAAAGAAAGGCAAGGCCAAAGAATGCTCAAACTACCGCACAATTGCACTCATCTCACACGCTAGTAAAATAATGCTCAAAATTCTCCAAGCCAGGCTTCAGCAATACGTGAACCGTGAACTTCCAGATGTTCAAGCTTGTGTTAGAAAAGGCAGAGGAACCAGAAATCAAATTGCCAACATCTGCTGGATCATGGAAAAAACAAGAGAGTTCCAGAAAAACATCTATTTCTGCTTTATTGACTATGCCAAACCCTTTGACTGTGTGGATCACAGTCTGTGGAAAACTGTGGAAAATGCTTCAAGAGATGGGAACACCAGACCACCTGACCTGCCTCTTGAGAAACCTATATGCAGGTCAGGAAGCAACAGTTAGAACTGGACATGGAACAACAGACTGGTTCCAAATAGGAAAAGGAGTACGTCAAGGCTGTATATTGTCACCCTGCTTATTTAACTTATATGCAGAGTACATCATGAGAGATGCTGGACTGGAAGAAGCACAAGCTGGAATCAAGACTGCCGGGAGAAACATCAATAACCTCAGATATGCAGATGACACCACCCTTATGGCAGAAAGTGAAGAGGAACTAAAAAGCTTCTTGATGAAAGTGAAAGTGGACAGTGAAAAGGTTGGCTTAAAGCTCAACATTCAGAAAACGAAGATAATGGCATCCGGTCCCATCACTTCATGGGAAATAGATGGGGAAACAGTGGAAACAGTGTCAGCCTTTATTTTTTTGGGCTCCAAAATCACTGCAGATGGTGACTGCAGCCATGAAATTAAAAGACGCTTACTCCTTGGAAGGACAGTTATGACCAACCTAGATAGCATATTGAAAAGCAGAGACATTACTTTGCCAACAAAGGTTCGTCTAGTCAAGGCTATGGTTTTTCCTGTGGTCACGTATAGATGTGAGAGTTGGACTGTGAAGAAAGCTGAGCGCCGAAGAATTGATGCTTTTGAACTGTGGTGTTGGAGAAGACTCTTGAGAGTCCCTTGGACTGCAAGGAGATCCAACCAGTCCATTCTGAAGGAGATCAGCCCTGGGATTTCTTTGGAAGGAATGATTCTAAAGCTGAAACTCCAGTACTTTGGCCACCTCATGTGAAGAGTTGACTCATTGGAAAAGACTCTGATACTAGGGGCAGGAGGAGAAGGGGATGACAGAGGATGAGATGGCTGGATGGCATCACTGACTCAATGGATGTGAGTCTGAGTGAACTCCAGGAGTTGGTGATGGACAGGGAGGCCTGGCGTGCTGTGATTCATGGGGTCGCAAAGAGTCAGACATGACTGAGCGACTGAACTGAACTGAACTGTTAATTAATTTGTAGAATGTGCCTCAATATGGGCTTCTCTGATGATTTCTCATTAAGATGGGATGATACTCCATTGGGAAGGAGTCAAAGCCAATGTGCCTGCTGGTTGCATCCTCAGATACATTCATCTTTCCTTCTTAACACTCAGCCACCTAAGCAGAGGCCTCATTTCCTGATTCCCTTGATGCTTGTGCTCAGTCATGTCTGACTGTTTTGCGACCCCATGGACTGTAGCCCTCCAGGCTCCTCTGTTCATGAAATTTCCCAGTCAAAAATATTAATACTGGAGTAGATTGCCATTTTCTACTCCAGGGGATCTTCCTGACCCAGGGATCAAACCCACAACTCTCACATCTCCTGCACTGACAGGGAGATTCTTTACCACTAGCACCACCTGGGGAATGCTTAAGTACAGCATTGCAGATTCTGCAACCCCATGTCAGACTCTGCAACCCCGTGGACTATAGCCCATGGCCCATCCATGGAATTCTCCAGGCAAGAATACTGGTGTGGGTTGCCATTTCCTCCTCTGGGGATCTTCAGAGATCAAATCCGGATCTTCTACATTACAGGCAGTTTCTTTACCATCTGAGCCACCAGGGAAGCCTGAGTGAAAATGCAAATACAATTTTAGCCTTGTTTTCTTAATCGGAAATTACATGCCCTGTACTTTGTTATTTTCCCTTCCTATACATTGGACCATGAACACAGCAATGACCTGCCTTTGCACTTTGAGCCAGCTTTGATCAACAGAAATGCACTAGGACACTTTTTCTCAATATGGTTCCCAGAGAATTTCCTCCAGAAAATTATGTGAATGACCATTTTCTCAGTTCTCCCAAGGAGTACATAGCTAGGACAACTTTAGCTGCAAAGGAGATAATTAATGACCCAAAATGAATGCAATGAGCATTAATTCTCTCCCAGAACAAATTGAGAGGAGATGGTGGAATTCTAAGGTGGAGAGAACCTAAGTCTTCAAATTACCTAGAGAGTCCAGACGTGCCAGATTGATATCATAAAGAGAAATAATATAAAATAGATAACTAATGAGAACATACTGATTAGCACAGGGTACTCTACCTAATGCTCTGTGGTGACCTGAATGGGAAGGAAGTCTAAAAGGGAGGAGTCCAGTAGAGTTAATTCACTTTGCTGTACAGTAGAAACTAACAAAATATTGTTAGTTTAGCAACTATACCTCAAAAAAATCAATTTAAAAAAAAAGAGAAAAAAAAACTTCTATCTTAATTAGTTCCTGTATCTATGTTTATCTTTGTAGCATTTATTCTCATTACTAAATCCCTTCTTAGTTCTTTCAGGGAGAACATATTTCATTGCACTGTAGTATATTGGGTTAGGGCAGATTGACCCAATATTAGCTCATAAATGGACATTTTGGATATTTAGATATTTTTACCCTTAATCAAAAACTGATAAATTTTATTTAGTTAGTTTTTGAGACGTCAGTGGTGTGAGGTATAGTTTAGACCAAGGCGGAAAAAGGAAAGACGACCTCAACGGAAGTATGTTACCTTTATTCAGGCAAGGAGGGGCGACAGTCGGCCTAACGACCGGGCTTAGAGGGATCAGGGAGGCTCCATATTTATAGGGAGGTTTGTGGAAGCGATAAGGGAAACATTAATCAGGTGGGATGTTTTGGATATTCTTTAGTTGAGATGGCATTTGTAGTTGGGCAGGGGGTGATAAGTCTTCTGGGCAGGTGTAGGGGGTGGAAGGTTTCTGCACAGGGGGTGATAAGTCCCAGATAGATGCAACCAGCCTGAAGCATCAGGGCAGGACCTAAAGTTCAGTTTTGTTTTCTCTGAAGTTAGATGATTCAGCAAGGGCTTTTGAGACTTGGTTTTCTTTTCTAGGCCCAAAAGACGCTTTCAAAGGGTTTAATAGGGAGAGGGATCTTACACGTCTGAGGCAAGGTCCTGGAATGTGAAACATCTAACAAGCACAACACAAGAGATGGAAACAACTGAGCAAAATACAAGCAGTAACCACATCTGAGAAAATACCATACTTGCCTGTGGTTTTCGTCCTAGCCTGCAATATAGTTCAGAAAACTCAACTTCTGAAAAATACAAGAAATGTGTCTAAAATCATATAGATAGGAAATTTCCTGGTGGTCCAGTGGCTAAGACTGCACTCTTTCACTGCCTAGAGTGTGACTTCAATCCTTGGTGTGGGAAGTAAGATTCCCATGGGACAAAAAAGAAAAAAAAAAAATTTTTTTTTAATCACATATGCAACAGCCACCTAATTTTACCTTTGATGTCTGAGACACAGCTACTCCATTTTCACTTTCAAATCCATTCACTTCCTCAATGGACAATACAGATGTACAATGCAGGTCTGAAAGACCACAAAACAGACATTTCCTGATATGAAAATGTATGTCTTAGTCTTCCTCTTCTAAGAAGGCTAGGGTAGGTAAACTTAGACCCACCCAGCAATTAATGCTCCAATATTTTATCCTATTTGAAATGACACAGATAGTGAATTCTCTCTGTTTAACTTACTTTCAAGCTACCAAAATCTGGAGACGATTTTTGAGACGTTCCCGAAACAGTTATTTCTGTAGCATTTGCCTCAAAGTTCTTTTTCCTCCTTGACTCTTAGAGATCATGTGAGTTCCAGAGAGCTCAGGTAGATCATTTACATTTCAAAGGCACAAGAGAAACACCGATTCCTTCTGGGAATTTAGCTTAACTATTGACAAAAGTCTCACTGAGATACAACAGCAGAGCCATTAAAAGCCATTGTTCTCCAAATCTCTGGGAAGCCCTCATTAATCAAAGACAGCCACACAACACACACAAGGGTGGATGCATGTCCCCCTCCCTGCCACCAGCAACCTCCACCCCAGGATTTCCCCACAACCTTTAGGATCACTCCTGGAACATTTGGGCCCCATGTGTTAATGGACAGTCACCCCAGGATTATGTTTACACAAGTTCATGTGCCCAACACACAGTGAGGCCAGATAAGCTGAAACGTGGGAGTTTGGAGCCGAGATAGGTTTATTGCAGGGCTGTGCAAGGAAACCAGGTGGCCTCATGCCCTAAAAGGTCTCAAGCTTCTCAATGATTTTTGGCAAAGCATTTTTAAAAGGGTGGTGAGGGAGCGGGGTTGCAGGGTCGGTGATGAGCTTGTGCACAGTTCTCTGATGGGCTGATGGTGAGATAGCAGGTGGTGTCACAGGGGTGAACTTGACCAGTCCTCAGGCTCCAGGAGGCCTGGGGCTCTGTGCTTATGACCATCAGATAGTTAACATCTTCCGTTTGGCAGGTGAGGTGGGGTGGTGATTCCACATTGACAATACAACTCAGGAAATGTGCATCAAATACTATAATCCAGGTACTTCAGAGAGGAGTGAAAGCTGAGGATGCAGGGGAAGGCCTGTCCTGGGAAGGCAATTATATTCAAAACTTTTGGGCACCACATACTAGAGGACGGCTCCCACAACATTACATCCCTGTCCTGTATTTCCCTACATCTCTGTGCTCACAGAGTTTTCTGGGTCTCCTAGCTGCCCTGCCAGTTGTCGGCCTGCACCCCAGAGGCTAAAAGGCCTACACTTTCCCAGCATTAAGACCAATGAAAGAGCCCAGAGTCAACAACAGAGACATTAGCGGTTTAGTGGATGGGAGTGGCAGTGGCATCCCACTCCAGTACTCTTGCCTGGAAAATCCCATGGATGGAGGAGCCTGGTAGGCTGCAGTCCATGCAGTCACTAGGAGTCGGACACGACTGAGCATCTTCATTTTCACTTTTCACTTTCATGCATTGGAGAAGGAAATGGCAACCTGCTCCAATGTTCTTGCCTGGAGAATCCCAGGGACGGGGGAGCCTGGTGGGCTGCCGTCTCTGGGGTCACACAGAGTCAGACACAACTGAAGCGACTTAGCAGCAGTAGCAACAGCAGGATGGAAGTGGCACTTACATCTGAAGTGAGTCTGAAGCAAGGTCCTGGAGCGACACCCTATGGCGTGTAGCAGACATTGCAGGCAGGACATGGTGGCACTCTTTGCTCAAAATCTGATACATTTTAAGTAAAATGGGTATTGACTCTGAATCTGACCTGTCCCCTAATGTCACAGCAGGCAGACTGAAAACAAAGGGCAGACAGACTGAAAACCACAATCACAGAAAACTAACCAATCTAATCACATGGACCACAGCCTTGTCTAATTAAATGAAACTATGAGCCATGCCCTGTAGGGCCACCCAAGACAGATGGGTCATGGTGGAGAGTTCTGACAAAATGTGGTCCACTGGAGACGGGAATGCAATCCACTTCAGTATTCTTGCCTTGAGAACCCCATGAACAGTACGAAAAGGCAAAAAGATAGGACACTGAATGATGAACTCCATAGGTCAGTAGTTGCCCAATTTGCTATTGGAGATCACTGGAGAAATAACTCCAGAAAGTATGAAGAGACGGAGCCAAAGCAAAAACAACACCCAGTTGTGGATGTGACCAGTGATGGAAGCAAGGTCCCATGCTGTAAAGAGCAATATTGCATAGGAACCTGGAATATTAGGTCCATGAATCAAGGTAAATTGGAAGTGGTCAAACAGGAGATGGCAAGAGTGAACATTGACATTTTAAGAATCAGCGAACTAAAATGGACTGGAATTAGTGAATTTAACTCAAATGACCATTATATCTACTACTTTGGGCAAGAATCCCTTAGAAGAAATGAAGTAGCCATCATAGTCAACAAAAGAGTCCGAAATGCAGTACTTGGATGCAATCTCAAAATCGACAGAATGATCTCTGTTCGTTTCCAGAGCAAACCATTCAATATCACATTAATCCAAGTCTATGCCCAGACCAATAATGCTGAAGAAGCTGAAGTTGAATGGTTCTATGAAGACCTACAAGACCTTCTAGAACTAACACCCAAAAGAGATGTTCTTTTCATTATAGGGGACTGGAATGCAAAAGTAGGAAGTCAAGAAACACAGGGAGTAACAGGTAAATTTGGCCTTGGAATATGGAATGAAGCAGGGCAAAGGCTAATAGAGTTCTGCCAAGAGAACACACTGGTCATAGCAAACACCCTCTTCTAACAACACAAGAGAAGACCCTACACATGGACATCACAGATGGTCAATAGCAAAATCAGATTGATTATATTCTTTGCAGTCAAAGATGGAGAAGCTCTATACAGTCAGCAAAAACAAGACCAGGAGCTGACTATGGCTCAGATCATGAACTCCTTATTGCCAAATTCAGGCTTAAATTGAAAAAAGTAGGGAAAACCACTAGACAGTGAAAGTGAGAAATAGATTTAAGGGACTAGATCTGATAGACAGAGTGCCTGATGAACTATGGGTGGAGGTTTGTGACATTGTACAGGAGATAGGGATCAAGACCATCCCCAAGAAAAAGAAATGCAAAAAAGCAAAATGGCTGTCTGAGGAGGCTTTACAAATCGCTGTGAAAAGAACAGAAGTGAAAAGCAAAGGAGAAAAAGATATACCCATTTGAATGCAGAGTAATGGGGTCACAAAGAGTCTGACACGACTGAGCAACTGAACTGAACTGAATGTCACAGCAAACTCAAGAGAGTAAATTATTTCTCTTGTGCTCAGTCACTAAGTCATAGACTCTTGGCAACCCCATGGACTATAGCCCAACAGGCTTCTCTGTCCATGAGACTTCCCAGGCAAGAATACTGGAGTGGGTTGCCATTTCCTCCTCCAGATCTTCCTGACCCGGGGATCAAACCCGAGTCTCTCGTGTCTCCGGCATTGGCAGGTGGGTTCACTACTAGTGCCATCTGGGAAGCCCAAATAAAGCTCAGGAAACAGCAAAAACCTGTGAGAAGCTAGAAAAACTTAAAGCTTGGTAACTGTATTCAACAGGTAGATCTATGCTATGGCAGCAAATAGCCTCAGACTTAGTGACTTAAAACCACAAAAAAATGGATTTCTTGCTCACACTACTTATTCTGTTGGGGCCAGTGTGAGAAAAGCAGGAGAGAATCCATCTTGAAGCTTATCATCCATCTTAAAAACAGAATGCAAACTGGGCCTGAACCCTGCCCAAGACTGAGGAAACCGTTGCTAATGAAAACCAGGTCTCCTGGAGACTTCCCTCCCTACAGATGGCAAACAGATATTGTAGTTGAGGTCAGGCTGCCCGTGTGAGATTAACCATGGAAACATCCCCCTTGATGTAATTATTCCCCCTCTCCCCTTAACATTAGTTGTTTGTTCTCCTAGCACCTACTTGTTGTGAAACTTAGTCATATACAACAAAAAGGTTGCTAACATGTAACTAGTCACATAGTGTGGGGTATAAAACTGGGCCTCTCAGAAACATTAGGGTCCTTGTTGGGAACTGATTCCTCTTGGACCCGCTGGCATAATAAACTATGCCACTGTCTTGAGTGTCCTCCGGGGTGTGTTTTGCAACTCCAGATTCCACAACATTTCGACAACCATCCGGGTGAGAAGAGTATGAAGCTCTACCCTGTATAGTCGTTCAAGCACCTGGGCTGACAGATGTTCTATTATCAGTTGATATTGACAGCTCAAGAGCAGGCTTCAGGTTTTGCTGCAGTCAGGTAAATAAGTACCAAAGGGTCTCAGCAGCAATGCACTTATCTTTTCTTGGGTAAAATCCTAGGAGTGGGCAGGACTTCCCCGGTGGTCCAGTAGCTAAGACTCCACACTCCCAATGCAAGTGGCCCAGGTTTGACCCCTGGTCAGGGAACTAGATCCTGCATGCCACAACTAAGACCCAGTGCAGCCAAAGAAATATTTTTAAAAAACAAAAAAACTAGATGTGGGATGGCTGAGTCATATGTGTAAATAATTTCAAGGGTTTGTTTACATTTTTAAGAAACTATCAAATGGTTTTGCAAAGTGGTTGTATTATTGTACATTCTTGGCAACAGTGTATGAGCATTCCAGTCACTCCACATCCTTGCTAATATTTGGAATAGTCAAACTTTTAAATTACACATTCTAATAGGTAAAGAGTGATCTCTCATTAAGATTTAGACTTCCATTTCTCTAACAACTAATGGTACACAGCTTCTTTTCATCTGTTTAATTGCTATTGGTCAGTCTTCTTCAGCAAAATGTCTGGTTCAAGTCTAATAAGTTTGCCCATTTTTAGAATTGTATTATTTATTTTCTTATTATTGAATTTTGAGTTCTTTGCATGTATAAATGTGTCTTTTACCAAATATGTAATTAGAAAATGTTGTCATTTAGTTGCTAAGCCATGTCCGACTTTTCTGCAACCCCATGGACTGAAGCTTCCAGGCTCCTCTGTCCATGGTATTCTCCAGGCAAGACGACTGGAGTGGGCTGCCATTCCCTTCTCAGTGGAATCTTCCCAACCCAAGGATCCAACCTGCGTCTCCTGCTGCTCCTGCCTGCATTGGCAGCAGATTCTTTACTGCTGAGCCACCAAATTAAATATTATCCAGCACCCACTCCAGTTTTCTGGCCTGGAGAATTCCATGGACAGAGGAACCTGGCAGGCTACATTCCATGGGGTCACAAGGAGTCAGACATGCCTGAGAGACTAATGCTTTCACATTCACAGAAGTATTAGCTAGTGCTTGGTGATAATCATGTTGCAATATGTAAATGTGTCAGATCAACATGTTGTACACCTTAAATTTACACAATGTAATATGCCATTTATATCTCAATAAAAATTACACTAAAAAAAGTGGTGGGGCTTCCCTGGTGACTCAGTGGTAAAGAATTTGCCTGCCAATGAAGGAGACATGAGCTCAGTCCCAGATCTGGGAAGATCCCACATGGCACAGAGCAACTAAGCCTGTGCACCACAACTATTAAGCCTGGGCTCTAGAGCCCAGGAACCACAACAACTGAGTTTCTTTGTATTCTGCAGCGAGAGAAGCCTCTGCCATGAGACATCTGCACACCACAACTCCCACTGTCTGAAACTAGAGAAAAACCCATGCAGCAACAAAGACGCAGCACAGCCAAAAATAAACACATAAATACAATTATTTTTTAAGTGGTGTTTTGTGGAAGGAAATATAATCAGAAATCTCAGTAACAAAGGGGTTTCACAGAAAAGAGACAGTAAATGATAATGCCAATATTTTGTAGTAACTATAAATGGAAAGGAACTTTTAAAATTGCATAGAAATTTAAAATTTTTTAAGTAAAATGAACAATGATATGTATTATATAGGATTAATATTTATGCAAGTTTATGTCCTTTATTCACAGGATAATCTCTTTAGAAGCAGAAGCCCACAGGTTTATCAGTTCAATTCAGTTCAGTCCCTCGGTCATGTCTGATTCTTTTGTGATCCCATGGACTGCAGCACGCCAGTCCTCCCTGTCCATCACCAACTCCCAGAGTTTATTCAAATTGATGTCCATTGAGTCAGTGATGCCATCCAGCCATCTAATTCTCTGTCTTCCCCTTCTTTTCCCACCTTCAATCTTTCCCAGCATCAGGGTCTTTTCCAGTGAGTCAGTTCCTTACATTAGGTGGCCAAAGTATTGAAGCTTCAGCTTTAATATCAGTCCTTCCAATGAATATTCAGGACTGATTGGGTTAAGGATGAATTCGTCGGATCTCCTTGCAGTCCAAGGGACTCTCAAGAGTCTTCTCCAAAACCACAGTTCAAAAGCATCAATTCTTTGGTGCTCAGCTTTCTTTATAGTCCAACTCTCACATCCATACATGACTACTGGAAAAACCAATGCCTTGACTAGATGGACCTTTGTTGGCAAAATAATGTCTCTGCTTTTTAATATGTTGTCTAGGTTGGTCATAACTTTCTTTCCAAGGAATAAGCATCTTTTAATTTCATGGCTGCACTCACCATCTGCAGTGATTTTGGAGTCCCCCAAAATAGTCTGGCACTGTTTCCACTGTTTCCCCATCTATTTGCCATGAAGTAATGAGACCAGATGCCATGATTTTCATTTTCTGAATGTTGAGCTTTAAGCCACAGCTTGTGCTTCATCCAGCCCAGTGTTTCTCATGATGTACTATTCATATAAGTTAAATAAGTAGGGTGACAATATACAGCCTTGACATACTCCTTTTCCTATTTGGAACCAGTCTGTTGTTCCATGTCCGGTTCTAACAGTTGCTTCCTGACCTGCATACAGGTTTCTCAAGAAGCAGGTCAGGTGGTCTGATATTCCCATCTCTTGAAGAATTTTCCAGTTTATTGTGATCCACACAGTCAAAGGCTTTGGCATAGTCAATAAAGCAGAAATAGATGTTTTTCTGGAACTCTCTTGCTTTTTCCATGATCCAACAGATGTTGGCATTTTGACCTCTGGTTCCTCTGCCTTTTCTAAAACCAGCTTGAACATCTGGAAGTTCACAGTTCACGTACTGCTGAAGCCTGGCTTGGAGAATTTTGAGCATTACTTTGCCAGCTTGTGAGATGAGTGCAATTGTGAAGTAGTTTGAACATTTTCTGGCATTGCCTTTCTTTGGAATTGGAATGAAAACTGACTCCAGTCCTGTGGCCACTGCTGAGTTTTCCAAATTTGCTGGCATATTGAGTGCAGCACTTTCACAGCATCATCTTTCAGGATTTGAAATAGCTCAACTGGAATTCTATCACCTCCACTATCTGTGTTCATAGTGATGCTTCCTAATGCCGAGGTCCAGCCCCGGCTAATCCAGGGTATTCGAAGGGGAGATGGCGTCGGCGACCTATTCAAACGTTAATTAGAGATATAAAGAGTAATAGAATGAGGATAGCTCAGTAGGAAAATTCAGTGGAGAAAAGAGGCTGAGTAGCTTGGTTTACGTGGAAAATCAATATAACCTGTGACAATATAACCAGGTTAGCTCTGACCACGGAGGCCGCAGGCGCCCTCTCGAATAGCGGAAGGTGCCCCACCTTAGACACCTTCTCGAGTGGGTCTTAGAAGCCCAGGCAAATAAATGGTCGCAGAGGACCTCCACGCTCCAGATGGAGACTTCAGCCAGGATGTGAAAAGAAAGAATGACATGGGGAGACCAAGCTCTGGTGAGCAAGGCCCATAGCTTTATTTTTAACAGGGGCTTATATACCCAAAGTTACACATAGATGATAATAGGGGATGCAAAGTCAGCAGTTTTAAACCAGGGTTTCTTTCCTGCAAATTTATCGTATACAAATGGTTTAGGTGATTTACATCATCTTCTGGCCAGAAGGCCTATTAACATTTTATGGCTCTTGACAAAGGCTTATCAACCGTAAGACTTATTTTCTCTAAGAGTAATTATTTTAAGGTTTGGCACCATCTTCCGAAGATAAAATTGCATTCCTATAGGGTGGATGTGTAATGGGTTTACAACAAAGGAAAGAATTTATTACCTTAAGGGTCTAAAGTTACTAATACCAAGGCCACTACTTATTTTTTCTACATACCAACTATATTAATTAATACACATTCAAGGATACAATTCAGGGGATGCGGAAACTTGGCAGCAAGCATTGGTTCATCAATGAAATCTTTTACTAGTTTTATTCTGACAGTTTCTAACTCTCTGAGAGGCTCTAAGCTATTTGAATATCTTAAGCTTCCCATGCCTCTCGAGGCTGGGAGACTGTAAACAATCTTACGCATAGCTGTAGGAGTCCAGGTAAACTTGTCAGGCGAGTTAGAGAGCCATCTGAGGGGTTTGGATTTAAACACTCCTAGTTGCCCAGGAACTTTATTAATTGGAGCTGTAAGTTAACTCTTTGACAGAGAGAGTGAGATGGTGGTGGGGGACAGCCCGCAGTAAAGTCAGAGGTGAGAGCACAAAGCAATAAAGTAGGCAGACTCTGGTTTTGGGGGGAAGATGCTAGAGAATATCCGGGGGAACTCCCGAGGCTCCATCCCGCCTTTGCGTATGCTGAGCCTCCTTCCTCATGACCTTTGTCACGAGTGGAATGTCTCTCGCCGGCTCCCGGCATCCTAAGGCCCACTTGACTTCACATTCCAGGATGTCAGGCTCTAGGTGAGTGATCACACCGTTGTGATTATCTATGTCGTGAAGATCTTTTTTGTATAGTTTTTCTGTGTATTCTTGCCAGCTCTTCTTAATATATTCAGCTTCTGTTAGGTCCATACCATTTCTGTCCTTTATCAAGGCCATCTTTGCATGAAATGTTCCCTTGGTATCTCTAATTTTCTTGAAGAGATCTCTAGTCTTTCCCATTCTGTTGTTTTCCTCTATTTCTTTGCACTGATCACTGAGGAAGGGTTTCTTATCTCTCTTTGCTATTCTTTGGAACTCTGCATTCAAATGGGTATATCTTTCCTTTTCTCCTTTGCTTTTCACTTCTCTTCTTTTCACAGTTATTTGTAAGGCCTCCTCAGACAGTCATTTTGCTTTTTTGCATTTCTTTTTCTTGGGGATGGTCTTGATCCCTGTCTTCTGTACAATGTCACGAACCTCCCTCCACCCATAGTTCATCAGGCACTCTATCAGATCTAGTCCCTTAAATCTATTTTTCACTTTCACTGTATAATGGTAAGGGATTTTATTTAGATCATACCTGAATGGTCTAGTAGTTTTCCGTACTTTCTTCAATTTAAGCCTGAATTTGGCAATAAGGAGTTCATGATCTGAGCCACAGTCAGCTCCTGGTCTTGTTTTTGCTGACTGTATAGAGCTTCTCCATCTTTGGCTGCAAAGAATATAATCAATCTGATTTCACTATTGACCATCTGGTGATGTCCATGTGTAGGGTCTTCCCTTGTGTTATTGGAAGAGGATGTTTGCTATGACTAGTGTGCTCTTTTGGCAAAACTCTATTAGCCTTTGCCGTGCTTCATTCTGTACTCCAAAGCCAAATTTGCCTGTTACTCCAGGTGTTTCTTGACTTCCTACTTTTGCATTCCAGTCCCCTATAATGAAAAGAACATCTTTTGGGGGTGTTAGTTCTAGAAGGTCTTGTAGGTCTTCATAGAACTGTTCGACTTCAGCTTCTTCAGTGTTACCGGTCGGGGCATAGACTTGGATTAATGTGATACTGAATGGTTTGCCTTGGAAACGAACAGAGATCATTCTGTCGATTTTGAGATTGCATCCAAGTACTGCATTTTGGACTCTTGTTGACTATGATGGCTACTCCGTTTCTTCTAAGGGATTCTTGCCCACAGTAGTGGGCATATGGTCACCTGAGTTAAATTCACCCATTCCTGTCCATTTTAGTTTGCTGATTCCTAAAATGTCAATATTCACTCTTGCCATCTGTGTGATCACTTCCAATTTGCCTTGATTCATGGACCTAACATTCCAAGTTCCTATGCAACATTGCTCTTTACAGCATGGGACCTTGCTTCCATCACCAGTCACATTCACAACTGGGTGTTGTTATTGCTTTGGTTTCTCTTCTCTTCATTCTTTCTGGAGTTATTTCTCCAGTGATCTCCAATAGCATATTTGGCACCTACCGACCTGGGGAGTTCATCTTTCAGTGTCCTGTCTTTTTGCCTTTTCATACTGATTATGAGGTTCTCAAGGCAAGAATATTTGTTTTTCAGACAGTCACTAAGTATCAGATCAGACTCAGTGCAGAGCACTGGGGTAGAGAGAACACACCACATGTAAGAGGAACAGACTTATCAGAAAAAATATGAGTTAATATGTGCCAAAGGAAGTTTTACTGGAGATACTTTAATTTCCTACCACCTATCAGTGTGACTGACATTCCTACAGTTTCTTGCATTAGCCATTTGAGGTACTACACTAAATTGGACCCATAACTCTTCATCTGTAACAGTGAAGAACATCTCAGCTTAGTCAGTGGACACAAACCTGGAAGGAACAGGAAGAGAGAATCAATTGTTCCAATTTAAAGGTTTAATTTAATTTCATTTAACTGAAAGGCTTGATTTAACTGGTGATGGTTTAAAGTGATGTTCAAGACTAGGCCATGAAATAAAAGCTCTGCGCAGGCTAGGAAAACACATGCCAACAATCAGAAAGGGAACTGTGCTGATGACTACTAAAACAAACTTTAGCAACTTCGTAATTATGCCTCAAGAGAGGCCTCCTCTGAGAATATACTTGATCTG
Source organism: Bos javanicus (assembly GCF_032452875.1). Classification (NCBI taxonomy): domain Eukaryota; kingdom Metazoa; phylum Chordata; class Mammalia; order Artiodactyla; family Bovidae; genus Bos; species Bos javanicus. The sequence continues at coordinate 102,177,537 of NC_083872.1, read as the reverse complement.
AAAACAGATGCAAGAGTTGGTCCTTCCCACAGGGCCTGTGACTTCCATTGTTTTCATTTTTTTACTCATTTTTTTTTTCTTTACTTTCTGACAAAACTTACAGTCATTGAGAAGTTTCTGTCCTGTGAGTCTGCACCTGTCTGGAAGATTCCTCACCTCTCAGTTCAGTTCAGTTCAGTCGCTCAGTCCTCACCTCTAGAGAGAGGCAATTGAGAGGCCCGGGGAGAGATGTGAGTGGGAATTCCCACTGTTCCTTCAGGTTTCAACATGCCTTAAGTTTCACATTGCTGCCTCGAGGTGGATGCTGAATGAAGTCAGAATGTCAGAGAATACAAGTTCAAGGCTAAAAACTTAGAAGCACCAAGCCAAAGCCATGAACTCATACAATAAATCCAGTCAAACAATGGTCAATCCAATAAAGCAAAAAAAAAAAAAAAAAGAAAGAAAAACAAGCAAGCACTTTTTAGACTAAATGGTTCAGCTTTACTGATTGACAAGTTAACTTCAATGAAAAAAAATATTCCAGGTACTATTTCTGCTGAACCATTCTGAAAGCAGCAATGATTATAAAATAATTCTTTTTCTCTTTGAATAAGAACAAAAACTATTACTTGAGATAACCCACTTTCTCCCAACCCCTCAAAATATAAAATTGAGGAAAACCCTATTGGTTGAGATTGTTAATCTGTTAAGCCCAAAACTAGTAAAAACTCTAGGCAAAAAAACTAGGCAAAAGCAGGCCCAAGGGAAACCTTCTAGGCATTATTACTGGGCATGAAATAAATTTCACAGCATAACAATATACAATTGTTATTGTATTGTTATTGTTGTTACACTAGGTAAGTGGTTATCTCAGTGATTAAACAGGAACTCCCGGTTGGCATTATACATGCTCAATGGCCAAATGGCTAAAATATAACTTTTGAAAAAGCTAACTTTTATGAAAGAAGTAAGTATCTTTGGAAAAATATCCATTTCTGTTATGAGAGGAGCTGTTGCTGCTGCTGCTGCTAAGTCGCTTCAGTCGTGTCCGACTCTGTGCGACCCCATAGACGGCAGCCCACCAGGCTCCCCCGTCCCTGGGATTCTCCAGGCAAGAACACTGGAGTGGGTTGCCATTTCCTTCTCCAATGCATGAAAGTGAAAAGTGAAAGTGAAGCCACTCAGTCGTGTCCGACTCCTAGCGACCCCATGGACTGCAGCCTACCAGGCTCCTCCATCCATGGGATTTTCCAGGCAAGAGTACTGGAGTGGGTTGCCATTGCCTTCTCTGGAGAGGAGCTGTTAGGACATAGCAAAATAACTGGCATCTTGAAAATAAATGAGGAAAACTGAAAGGAGAGAAAAAAAGTTCACCCACTTGACAACTTGCCCTGAGTCTATGAAACAACTTGTGTAAAAAGGAACAATAGATCATTCTATTATGGGAATTTCAGAACATCACTCCCACATCCAGTGACATTAAACCACATTCTTAAATTTTAGAATGTGAAAAACAAATTCTGGAAAAAACCAATTCTGCTATGAATGAATCTTTGCTTCAGAAGGTAGTGGCCTTCATTATTACAATGAAAGAAAAATAGAAAAACAGAGAATTGTTGTGAAGCCAATTCTTTAGGGTCAAACTTGACTTCTAAGTATGTCAAGTTAAGTAATGGAATTACCAAGGAATTCACACCCTTAGCTTCTTGGTAAAATTCTGTCGTGTGATCCAGTCAAGCATTCTTATTGTTGTTCAGTCATCCAGTCGTGTCTGACTCTGAGACTCCATGCACTACAGCATGCCAGGCCTCTCATAAAAATTAAAATATATATTAAATATATATATAATTATATATATATATAAATTAGATAACAAGTAAAGACCCACTGTTTAGCACAGGGATCTCTATTCAATACTCTGTAATGGCCTATATGGGAAAAGAATCTAAAAAAGAGTGGCTATATGTACATGCATGGCAGATTCACTTTAATGGACATATATATATAATTAATTATATATATATAATTAAATATATATATATAATTAACATATATATTTAATTTTTGTCGGGGTATAATTTACAATGCTCTGTTGGTTTCAGATGTCCATTAAAGTGAATCTGCCATGCATGTACATATAGCCACTCTTTTTTAGATTCTTTTCCCATATAGGCCATTACAGAGTATTGAATAGAGATCCCTGTGCTAAACAGTGGGTCTTTACTTGTTATCTAATTTATAACAAAATATATTAAATAAGATGTTTTTAATAGAAAACACATAAGCCAGATTTTTATATCAATCCGTTGACAAAAATGTGACCAGAGCCTCATAGCAACCTAACCCTTGTGTTACCACTAGGAGAGCAGTTCAGTGGTCTCCAGTTCCATGTTCCCAGTGATATCATATGATATAAGGACCCTGAATAATGAGAATGAGCTGTGTACACACGTACAGATGTTCTATCACCAAATACAGAGTGAGAAGAAAGTTTAATGTGAATTTCTGCATTATAATTTAACATTACTAGACAAATACATCAAGTTTCCCAGGTGGCACTCAATGCAGGAGACATAAGACACAAGGGTTCAATCCCTGGGTCAGCAAGATCCCTTGGAGGAGGGTATGGCAACCCACTCCAGTATTCTTGTCTGGAGAATCCCAGGGACAGAGGAACCTAGCAGGTTACAGGTCACTCCATAGGGTCACACAGAGCTGGACATGACTGAAGTGACTTAGCATGCATGCAGACAAATAAGTCACAGCATTTCATAATAAGCACCCTGAACTCCTAAAGTAATTGAGAAATGATTTGACAGCCAGCTAGAGCCACACGAGGGCACCATTACTCCAGGAAAGAAATTATACAGAAGCGAAATTTATTTACCTTGTTTGCGGTTTATTCTCTCATCACTTTATTTTGTTCAATTACACAGCATTCATAGTTCTTAACACATCATTTGGTACAAGGCAGTCATTCAATTATTTCATTGGACTCAAAATTATATGAAATTTAGCTAGGGAACTTTCTGGCAGTCCCCCCTGGAGGAGGAAATGGCAACCTACTCCAGTATTCTTGCCAGGAAAATCCCATGAACAGGCTCCTCTGTCCATGGGTTTGCAACAAGTCGGGCACAACTGAAGCAACTGAACACATTCTTGGTGGTCCTGTGGTTAGGACTCTGTACTTTCACTGTTGAAGGTCAGAGTTTGATCCCTGGTGTGGAAACTAAGATCCCACAAGCTGTGTGACACGGTCAAAAAAAAGAAGAAATTTAGGTAAAAGTGTGGATTCAGTATAGTCACAGATAAATGAGTAAGTGAGTGAAAGTTGCTCAGTCTTGTCTGACTCTTTGCAACCCCATGGACTATAGCCTGCCAGGGTCCTCTGTCCACTGAATTCTCCTGGCCAGAATACAAGAGTGGGTAGCCATTCCCTTCTCCAGGGGATCTGATGAGAATCAGTGAAATGATGATAATGACACAGACACATGCAGAAATACTGTTTAGTTAAATGTCTGGGTATCCCATGATGCAGTCAAATTGACACATTAGATTAATCATCACATTCTGTCTATCCTCAGATTTAAACAATACTAGTATTTAGATTCCCCTTGCTTATGACAGTAATAACATCCTGGCAAGTTGCTCTGCTTCTTTTTGTCTCCCTTCAGATTATTCTGAGAGTGAATTTTTTTTGAAACTTGAGTCAGATTGTGTCAGTCTTTTGCTCAAAATCCTATAATCGTTCTCCATTTCAGTCTGACAGAAAAAGTCTTTACAATGACCTTCAGTCTCCACCTGTTCCAAACACCTTATTTCTCCCTCCTCCCTTCTTCCCTTCCCCCACTATACTCCTCCTCTGTGACCTGCTTTGGTTATCATCCACATTCTGCTTGAAAGTAAAAGTGTTATTCACTCAGTTGCGTCCAACTCTCTGCGACCCCATGGACTGTAGCCCGCAAGGCTTCTCTGTCCATGGGATTCTCTAGGCAAGAATACTGGAGCGGGTTGCCATTTCCTCCTCCAGCGGATCGTCTCAACCCAGAGATGGAACTCACGTCTCCCCGCATCTCCAGTGTTGGCGACAGATTCTTTACCTCTAAGCTACCATTTTTCCTTCAATTAAGGAAAAAAAAAAATTCACTGGTGCAGCAGTTTCTGAGTATCAGTTATTTCCAATGACTCTATTATTTGGAGTAGGCTACCATACCACTGCAGCCACAGCTGCCACCATGGCCAACTCCAAGTTGAGCTCCAGCAATCAAGAAGTTGGAGGTACTTGCTCTCCTGCACTTTCAGTTGAGAAGACCCACCAGAGGGGGAAGCCCAGTCCCTTCCCAGTCCACCTGCCTTCTCCCTTTAAAGATTTATATGAAGGATTGGTTTATTACTGAAAAATAAGAAATGACCTGAGGATCTAGCAGCTAAAACTCCGAGCCCCCAATGCAGCGGGCCTGGATCCCTAGTAAGGAAACTAGATCCCACACACTGCAATGAAGATCGAAGAACCTACATGCTGCAACTAAGACCTGGTGCAGTCAAGTAAATAAATAAACATTTTTGAACAAAAAAAGAAGAAATGAACTGTACAAAGGAATTTCTTGGCCAGAAAAATAAATAAAAAACTGAAAAACTACATCTCCTGCATTTTGGGTAGATTCTTTACCACTGAGCCACCAGGGAAGCCAAAAATGTCTGGACATTACAGCATATCCTCAATGGGAAGCAAGCCAAATTACCACCAGTTTATAGCCACTAGGCTATCAGTTATTTGGTTAATTGAAACCTGATGTTATCCAACCTGTATTAAAGATTTTTTAAAAAACCAATTCTTGATATTATTTTGTTTATTCTTTCAAGAAAAAGAATATTGGGGTTTCCCCAGTGGCTCAGTGGTAAAGAATCTGCCTGTTAATACAGGAGACTTGGTTTCGACCCCTGCTCCAGGAAGATCCCACATACTTCATAGCAATTAAGCCCACGTGCCACAACTACTGAGTCTGTGCTCTAGGACCTGCAATTACTGAAGCCCAATCACCCTGGAAACTGTGCTCCACAGCAAGAGAAGCCACCACATGAGAAGCTGGTTCACTACAGCTAGAGAATACTCCCGCTCACTGCAGCAAGACAAAAGTCCACGCAGCAGCGAAGACCCAGCACGGCCAAAAATAAATAAATGTCAAAGCTTAAAAAAACTGTCTATGATGAACACCTATGATGTCTTACGTGTTCCCTGCCCGTGGAATACAGTAATGAACAAACTAGTTAATTCTCTGTCCTCATAGAGCTTATAGTCTAATGGAGATGGTGAAGTTGTTCTTCACCACCTGAAGTTGGTGGGAAAGCTTCCTGAGTTGTTCTGGGAAAGCTTGACACATTCCCTACAATTTGGTGATAATTTATACAGACAATTTGTACTTTCTGAAAGCAAGAGGCTGATGGAGCTGTATATACCAGCCAGAGAAAGTGCTGCCTGATGTAGTGTGCCTGGAAAGAAAAAGAGGGAAAAGAAGACCCCTGGTTTCCTTGACTTCACATGAAGGAACTCAAGAGTGTAAACAAGAACAAAGGAGCTACCTGGCTGCTCAGACAGCTTCCAAGGGAGGGAATTTCTTACCCTGAACTATGGGTGTAAAATTATAAATGGGGAATTTATTTCTCTGAGGCAGTACTAGGTGGTAGAGACAAAAACTGAAACATGCCTCCAAGAAAATGAGCCCAAACTGCACATTACACCACTAGCAGGGAGAGGAACCAAAATAAGCCTCAGCCAATGCTCCCTCGCCAGGAATCACGGGACAAAAGCATAGCATGACTTCTCTCCTCTCTCTGCCCTGAAACAGAGAGACCAAATGCAGAAGCTGAAAGGAGGGGGATATTTTGAAGAGGGAAGTTATTCAAAGAGCAGAACAGAGACTTCCCTGGTGATCCAGTGGCTAAGGTTCTGCCCTCCCAATGCAGGGGGCCCAGGTTGGATCCCTGTGCAGGGAACTAGATCTCACATGCTGCAACTAGATCCTGAATGCTATGAAAATCAAAGATCTTGAGGGCCACAACTAAGACCTGTTACAACCAAATATGTGTGCGTGTGTGTGTGTGTGTGTGTGTGTGTGTGTGTTAGTTGCTCATTCATGTCTGATTCTTTGTGATCTCATGGAATTTAACCCACCAGGCTCCTCTGTTCATGGATTTCTCTGGGCAAGAAAACTGGAATGGGTTGCTATTTCCTTCTGCAGGGGATCTTCTTGATCCAGGGAGCAAACCTGGTCTCCCACCATGTGGGTAGATTCTTTACCATCTGAGCCACCAGGAATATATATATTTTAAAAACAAAGGGCAGAATGCATTCTCCTTTCTTGGCTGCAGACTCCTCAGGCCATGGCCCATGCCTGTGGCTCAGCAGGTTAGAAGATCCATTGGAGAAAGAGGAAAATAAATGTAAGATATATAAAATCAGCTTTAAGATGGGTTAGACAAGTTTCACAATTTGCCTAGTGAAAGTGACCTGAAAACCAAAGGATCTGCCAAGATATTAAAATATCTGCTACTCAGCAGAAAAGAGAATTTTGACACAGCACGGTAGAGGGCATTGTTTGGAAATAATGAAGTTATGTCATAGTCCACACACGCTGAGTTGACTGCTCTGTCACCTGGTTGGCAAGTTAATAGTGACTCAAGTTATTCTATGTAAATGCACAATACCTCTCTCCATTTACAAAAAGATAGTCTGAACAAGGTCCTAGCAAACACCTCAAAATTCTGATGGGTTAAACAAGTTTTTGTGTTGATTGGTGAGTGCATGTGTGCTAAGTCGCTTCAGTCCTGTCCAACTCTGTGTGACTCTGGACTGTTGCCTGCCAGGCTCCTCTGTCCATGGGATTTTCCAGGTGTTGATTTGAGGACGTATTTATTTCTATGAGAAAATATATATTCTAAATAACTTAAAGATTACTTTATTATTTTTTAAAGCTAATGTTTTGGAGGCATAAACAGTTATAAATGGGTAACTCCTTATATCTGTGCTAACTTGTGATGGTCATTTTCACTCTCCTTAAAAACTCTGAACTATTAATGTTAAATAGTAGTTATTATAAAAGTTCTTTATTTTAAAATGATAAAATTAACAAGGAAATTGATAGTAGGTATACTAAAAGTGAAACATGTATAAATAACATTAATACAATCATTCATAAAAAGTTAAATAACATACTTACACACATTTATAAAATTTGAAAACTATGAATGCAATAAAAATTAATTATATCATAATTCTAATCTTTGTAGAATACCTCTGTTAGACAAAATGCTCTTTAAAAATAAAATAGTTTTGACACTTAATTTCCATTTAGATCTTTTAAGATGAATTCTATTTGGGAATTATTCACATCTTACAAAGATAAATTAACAGCAGAATATCAATTTTGTCACCTCAAAATTTCATAAGGGAGAAAAGTTCCAAAATCTCATTCAACAAAATTCATGAAAAATCATATTTGATATAGGAAGACGGTTTCACAGTTATTCAAGAATGTGAATAAGAAAGGATTAAAGAAAAGTGAAGTAGCCTAAAATATCTTATTCTCTACTCTCCCATAAGGAAGAGGAAGTGTTTGTCTCAGAAGAAAAAATTGCAATATGACTGTCACAAGAGTCATGTTTCACCTGCTCTATTGAGTAATTAATGTTCCTATATTGTCATGTCCTTGTGTTACATTTTAACAATAAGGCTTAGATATTAAATTACAGTGAAAATAATTGACTTGAGACAAAATTTCAGGTTTGTTTATTTATTTATTGCTGCAGATATTTGGATTTTATTTTTTAAATATTAATGATAAAGGGTTGTAAGTTCAACATTATAAAGTCAGGTATACATTATAATGAAATGAACTACATGAATTAGCAATATGCACAGTTCAGTTCAGTTGCTCAGTCATGTCCAACTTTTTGCAACCCCATGGACTGCAGCACACCAGACTTCCCTTTCCATCACAAACTCACAGAGTTTACTCAAACTCACGTCCATTGAGTCGGTGATGCCATCCAACCATCTCATCCTCTGTCATCCCCTTCTCTCCCGCCCTCAATCTTTCCCAGCATCAGGGTCTTTTCAAATGAGTCATTTCTTCACATCAAGTGGCCAGAGTATCGGTGTTTCAGCTTCAACATCAGTCCTTCCAATAAATATTCAAGACTGATTTGCAATATGCACAATATGATTTATTCTTTGATCCTGATCTTCAGAATTCATATTATGTTTATCAATTTATACCTTACAGTTTTTCTATTTGAATACCCTTTAAAACAGGCTTCCCTGATGGTTCAGCTGGTAAAGAATCTGCAATGCCGGAGACCTGGGTTCAATCCCTGGGTTGGGAAGATCCCCTGGAGAAGGGAATGGCTACCTGCTCCAGTATTCTGGCCTGGAGAATTCCACGGACTGTATAGTCCATGGAGTCACAAAGAATCGGACACAACTGAGTGACTTTCCCTTTCACTTTTCACAGTTAAAAGCAAAGCTATAATAAAAAGCACTATGTTTGGTGTTTTAAAATATTTATTTATTTATTTGACTGTGTGAGGTCTTAGCTGCAACCCATGGGCTTAGTTGCCCCACAGCATGTGGAATCTTACTTCCACCACCAGGGATCAAACCTGTGTCTCCTGCACTGGAAAGCAGATTCTCAACCATGGGACCATCAGGGAAGTTCCCAGCACCAGGTTTTATAATCGGGATGAGCTTTCTCAATAGGCAGAGGGAAGGAATGTAACTGATTCATCTTTTACTTTCTTATATGTGCATAAGAAAATCACTTTATATTGACACATTTCAATATTAAAATCAGCATTATAAACTATGCATTATAATCCCTAATTTTCATAGTAGATAGTCAAGATTTAAATATTTACAAGAATTGCATTGATATAGATTTATGGTACTCCAGTTCAGTTCAGTTCAGTCACTCAGTCGTATCTGACTCTTTGCAACCCCATGGACTGCAGCATGCCAGGTTTTCCTGTCCAGAACCAACTCCCGGAGCTTACTCAAATTCATGTCCATCGAGTTGGTGATGCCATCCAACCATCTTGTCTTCATAATCAGTCCTAAATATTCATTGGAAGGACTAATGCTGAAGCTGAAACTCCAATAATTTGGCCACCTGATGTGAAGAACTGACTCACTGGAAAAGACCCTGATGCTGGGAAAGATTGAAGGCAGGAGGAGAAGGGGATGACAGAAGATGAGATGGTACTCCAAATAAACATCAAATTTGGGTTACAGGCCAAGAGAGCTTATGTCATACTGCTTATGTCAGCTTCAGGAAAATGTGGTAGATTTCCAAAATCTAGCCCCTGCTCATCACAACTAGAGAAAGCCCATCCTCAGCAGCAAAGACCCGGTGCAGCCAAAAATAAATAAATAATTTTTTTTTAATCTCTCAAAGTATGTAAAAAAAAATCAACAGTGATTGGCTTTAGAAGTATGGACTTCTAAACATAGAATAGATAGAAGTCTTTCACTTGTCATATTTTTCTCATATTATTGAACACAAAAATACTATTTTTATAACTTGGAGAAAAGTGGTAAAACAAAGGGGATAAAATCATTTTCATATTTTAGTTGATGCAAACAGAACTATTAATCATTAATATACAGCTAATTGTATATTCATTAAATTATTAACATAATTGTTCATTCATATTGATTTCTACTGATTGATAATAATAAATAATGGGCTGTAGTTAGTGTGATTCACTATTTAATAATTCATATAATTCATCCACTAGACAGTTTCTCTGTGGTTCAAAGCCATTTGCTGATAGCATACATTAAAAATGTGTATGTTTATAAAATAAATGTGTAAAAGTTGTAATCATTCTGTAATCTATATAACTGTTAAATGGAAAATCTGGAGGGAATTGACAATACATTCAAACAATAAAAAGTCCCTTTGAGAATAGGGATATTTTCTAACACATGGGAAGTCTGTGAGTCATTGGGTGTGGGGATTACCAGGTTTTATACATATATATATATATATAAAACAAATGTGAATTTAAATCAACTGAGACCAGTTAATCTTATTCTTAAGTAACAGAACATGACTATATCCAACTAATCTTCCAGAAACACACTGTATTCCAATATCTAATTGAAATTATTTCTTCCAACATTCAAAGTCATTTTTCCCATTGAGAGAAATAGGTTATAATATTAATATAAAACAAAACTCACAAGTAATTTAGAACAGTAGAATTAAACTTCCTACTGAGCCTCCTCTAGAACCTCAGAACCTATGTTATGATGTAAGAAATTGAGATGAGTTTCAAAGTGCATAGTCATACTACACAAGGCTGTTCATCTGAGTTGAACCTGTAAAATAGCCTAGTGGCCATCACTTGATAAAAGGCATTAGAATTCCAAAGTAATAGACTGTTTAAGAGCTTCAAATGAAAGAGGAAGAAAAAGCATAAAAGGTGAAGAAAATTCACATGGCTAAGGTATAAATACATATACTACATGCCCAGCTCTGTGTCAAATGTGTCTCCTTTTCAGTTCAGTCCTGTCTGACTCTTTGCAACCCATAGAATGTAGCCTGCCAGGCTCCTCCATCCATGGGATTTTCCAGGCAAGAATACTGGAGTGGGTTGCCATTTCCTTCTCCAGGGGATCTTCCCAAACCAGGAATCGAACCCAGGTCTCCCTCACTGAAGGCAGACTCTTTACCATCTGAGCCACCAGGGAAGCCCTCTTTTCAGTTAACAAATGTGTAATAGTAAAGAAGCAGAGACATTACTTTGCCAACAAAGGTCTGTCTAGTCAAGGCCATGGTTTTTCCAGTGGTCATGTATGGATGTGAGTGTTGGACTGTGAAAAAAGCTGAGCGCCAAAGAATTTATGCTTTTCAACTGTGGTGTTGGAGAAGACTCTTGAGAGTCCGTTGGACTGCAAGGAGATCCAGCCAGTCCATTCTAAAGGAGATCAGCCTTGAGTGTTTTTTGGAAGGAATGATGCTAAAGCTGAAACTCCAGTACTTTGGCCACCTCATGCAAAGAGTTGACTCATTGGAAAAGACTCTGAGGGATTGGGAGGGATTGGGGGCAGGAGGAAAAGGGGATGACAGAGGATAAGATGGATGGATGGCATCACCGACTCGATGGACATGAGTTTGAGTGAACTCCGGGAGTTGGTGATGGACAGGGAGGCCTGGTGTGCTGTGATTCGTGGGGTCACAAAGAGTCAGACACGACTGAGCAACTGAATTGAACTGAACTGAAAGATCAAAGTGGTTTGGAAGTGCATAGGTGAGCCCCACAGATGTCAAGGAAAAATTTAGGGATAAGTGAGATCTGGAAGAAAGCACAGCAATTTATCCACCAAAATATTAATAAAACAATAATTTTTAAGCCCATCATATCTCCACAAGTTCTGTCTGTTTTGTTGATGCTTAAAATGTCTTCATTTCCCCATTTCGTTGTTTCCTGGAGTGAGGAGACTGACTGTTGCCCAGTAAACTCCCTTGCCCTCCTTATGCAACAAAGGAAATCTTGACATAAACATACAGCCACAGAACAAGTTAATTTTCTTATGTCTTAAGGTTGAGCTTCCTAAAACATAGATCAAGTATTCCTCCTTCATTTTCTTTGGCTCTTATCAACAAAGCACTCTTGGACCCAGAAACTAAGGACAGAGACAGGGAAGAGGAGAGGAGGAGGAAGAAAGAGACAGTGAGGAGGAGAGGAAAGGAAGAAAGAGAAAAGAGAAAGAATGAATTCATCCACATCACCAGCATCACAAACAGGTAAGATTTGCAACTATTCCTTTTCCTTCAATCTTCCCTAGTGGCTCAGTGGTAAAGAATCTGCCTGCCAATGCAGGAGTCACAGGAGACATGGGTTCAATCTCAGGGTTGGGAAGACTGGAGGCGGAAATGGCAACCCACTCCAGTATTCTTGCCTGGAAAATCCCATGGAGAGAGGAGCCTGGTGGGCTATGGTCCATGAGGTCACAAAGAGTAGGAGACAATTGAGCACGCATGCACTTTTCTTTCATAGATTTTTTCATGGAAGAGGTGATAAACATTCTGGGGACAGAACAATAAATTTAGGGATGAGTGAGGTCTGGAAGAAAGTGGAGAGATTTTGTCCATCAAAATAAAACAATATTTTTAAAGCCCTTCATATCTCTCCAAGGTCAGTTTGTTTTGTTGATACTTAAAATGTCATCATTTCTCCATTTTGTTGTCTCCTGGAGTGAGGAGACTGACTTGTTGCCCAGTAAATGCCAGTAGAGTAAGAGAGGAGAGACAGAGACAGAGAGTGAAAGAGGGGATGGTTAGAAGGTTAGATGTTCTTCTGGAAAGATTGCAGGAGATTGAGTTCAGGGAGAGCTACCAGACTACTACCTTTTCCATGGTTCGTTGTGTCCCATTGGGCAAGTCTCTGCTGCTGCTGCTGAGTCACGTTAGTCAGTTGTGTCCGACTCTGTGCGACCCCATAGACAGCAGCCCACCAGGCTCCCCCGTCCCCAGGATTCTCCAGGCAAGAACACTGGAGTGGGTGCAAGCCTCTGCAAGTCTCTGGAATTCACTCTCTGTGTGTGTAAATATGTGGAGGGGGGAGGAGGGGAACTACAAGGTCATCAAAGTTTTATCAGATTGATTTACAAAGCACCTGGAAAAGGAGACCCTGAAAGGAGGAGAGCAGTAGAGAGACAAGAAAAACTGGAAAGAGTGAGGAGGAGAAAGGGAGAGGGAAAGAGGGAAAATCTGGGAGAGTTGGAAAGGAAAAAAATTGCACATATGTCTGAGTCCTTGATTCAGACTCTTAAAAATAGCCATGCGCTCCTTCAGTGCTTCTCTAAGTGTGGTTCCCAGGCCAACAGCATTCTCAGCTCCTGGAAACTTGCGGATTCCGTACCAGCTCTACTGAATTTTTAATTCTGGAGGTAGGACCCCATGATCTGTGTTTTAGCCAGCCCTTCCAATGATCTTCATGCTTTCTGAAGTGTAAAAATTATTCAGTATAGGTAATACAAGTGGAAGGAAGTAAACAGGGTCAAACATGAATTTCTTTTATCTCTTTCATAGCTTTTTAGGGAAGATTGACCACATGTATGTCTTTCTTTCTACAGAGAGAAGATGCTTCTCTTCCCAGCTGTTCTCATGGGCCATTGCTGGCACCTCCATCCTGCTCCTGAGTGCCTGTTTTATCACCAGATGTGTTGGTGAGTTCTGAAGGTCACACTCAAGCTGCCTGGTGAACATTAGGAGTGAATTTTTCCTTGTTGACTGTGGGTTCTTTTCTCCCACAAAGGGTATTTCCATTTCCCTGGTGACTCAGATGGTAAAGAATCTGCCTGCGATGCAGATGGGGGTACTATCCCTGGGTGAGGAAGATCCCCTGGAGAGGGAACTGGCAACCCACTCCAGTATTCTTGCCTGGGAAATCCCATGGACAGAGGAGCCTGGCAGATTACAGACCATGGGGTTGCAAAGAGTCGGACACGACTGAGTGACTAATGCTTTCCCCCGTATTTATCGCCAGGTTACTCCTCAAGCCAGAAACCCCAACCAGCATAAAACTGGTACTAAGTTTCAGTGACCTGTGAAACATTCTTCATGGTACACAATTTTTATTTCCTTAGTGGCCCTGAGTTCACCCTCTCTGTAGTCTTGTCATTAGTGTAAACCTCTCTGAGATCCTAGCCAGAGGCACAGGAAGTCACTTCTTGGAAAGAAGGGTTAGAAGGTTCGACTTGGCAAAAGAGAGAGTCTTAGGCATTTTGTATTGTTTTTGTGGGGCCTTCCCTGGTGGCTCAGTGGTAAAGAATCTGCTGGCAATTCAGGAGACGTGGGTTGGATCCCTGCATCGGGAAAACCCTCTGGAGAATGGCTATCCACTCCAGTATTCTTGCCTGAAGAATCCCATGGACACAAGAGCCTGGCAGGCCACAGTCCATGGGGTTGCAAAAAGCTGGACATGACTTAGCAACTAAACAACAGCAACAAAAGAGAGTCCAAACACATTTATTATATATATATTTAACTCACTGTTGATTTTATTTTTCCAGATTATGCACACACTACTAGGAATACACCCTGGTAAAATACCCAAGCTGCTGAATTGAATTTGGCAATTTATATGATCAGTGGCCATTCCAATAATTCATTCATTTAACATTACTGAAACCAATCTTCTGCATTATCATCATCATGTTATTAACAAAGTTTATTCAATAAATAGATAATTCATTTTCATCTTAGGCTAGGACTTATTGCTTAGGACTTACCAAGCATATTGTACTATTAGTAAGACAGCTATATTGAGATACATAATTCCTACAGGTAAATTCATATGAGTGTCTTTCTTTGGTAAGAAACTGGCTGAGAAGAATATTTTGTTTGTGGAATCAAGGAAAACATTAGCATTTCAAAAATATTTGTCTTTTAAAATGCATTCTACTGTGTAGGTGAGGGAAAAAGTTTTCTTCTACTCTACTGTCTCAGCTAGGGCTTTGTTACAAGAAAAAAAAAAAAACAAATGTGAGTTTTACATGACATCACATCTGGTTTTTTGGGTCTTTGAACCTGAAATAAAGTACATTTGTGTTCATAAATCAGGAAAAGCATGAAATGTGAATTCTCTCTTCTTTGACTAACCAAACCTCAGTTCCTATCCATGCTGAAGTAAAAGTAGATAGTAAGGAAATATCATAACTACTGGTACTTTTATAACTATAAAAAAATGTTAATTTGGCAAAACTAATACAATTATGTAAAGTTTAAAAATAAAATAAAATTGGAAGAATAAAAAAAAAAAATGTTAATGTATTTGTAAAAAATTTTAATTGGAGGATAATTGCTTTATAATGTTATATTGGTTTCTGCCATATAATAATGTGAATCAGCCATAAATATACATATGACCCCTCCCTGTTGATCCTCCCTCCCACCCCATCCCACCCCTCTAGATTATCACGGAGCACTGAGTTGAACTCCCTGCATCATACAGCAAATTCCCACTAGCAAACTATTTTATGTATGGTAATGTATCTTTTCTCGATTCGTCCCACCCTCTCTCCTGGACTGTGCCCTCAAGCCTGTTCTCTGTGTCTGCGTCTCTATTCCTGCCCTGCAAATAGGTTCATCAGTGTCAGATAAAATGCACTTGTATTAAGGGTAATGAATATTAGCTGTGCCTCTTTCCCTTACAGTGACATATAGCATCTTTCAACTATGTGATGAGAAAAAGTTCCAGCCACCTGGGGATTCCATGGAACTCTCCTGCTATAATGATGGATCAGGTATGTGTGCTGTGCTTAGTCGCTCAGTCAAGTCTGACTCTTTGTGACCCTATGTAGTCCACCAGGCTCTTCTGTCCATGGGGATTCTCCAGAATACTGGTGTGGGTTTCCATGCCCTCCTCCAGGGGATCTTGCCAATGCAGAGATCAAAGCCAGATCTCCCACACTGTAGGTGGACTATTTACCATCTGAGCCACCAGGGAAGCCCAATGGGTCAGGTATAATAGACCTCAAACTTGAACATCTAAATTTACATAGCAACATTTTCTGGCTTTAGATTGATTTGGAGATAAGTAAAATAGTCAAGTTGGGTCCCGTTTTTCAAAAGCAAAATGCAAAATCTTGCCTGTACTGTCAGAGAATAATGAGAAGTTGGTAAGAGGACAAGAATAAAACTTTGGAAGTGCAATTTGTGTTCAAGCAGGAAACTTTGGGGACGTTATAGCAAACGTTTAGAATAAATGTGAGGCGTCTGGCTGAAGAGTCAATCTAGAAGTTGAAGGTGTTATTCCCAGAAGTGTACTTTTTATTTTCATCCATCACCTGCTTCCAAAATGAAGTGAAGGAGGAAAAAAATGTAGGAAGGAAATTTGAAAATATCTCAGAAATATGCTCCCTATACTCTTCCATATTGTCCTGGTCCAAGTCTTAGCAAAATGCTACTTGACAATAGAAAGTGACTTCCTTCTCTGAGCTATAATTTCCTCACCGTTAAATCAAGAGGAATTGGACTATTTATTTTTAATAAACTTCATAGACTGAAATTCTATAGTTCTAAGAACTGTAGGACAACTAGTTTGGAGATTCTGTTGAGGGTACATTGTTTGGAAAACGTGAGACACAGTTGCTTAGTGGTCACTCAGATAAAATACATAATTTTTCTCTGAACTTGGAAGTCTATGAACATATAATAGGGTCCCATGTCAATAGCATAACTAAGGAAGATTGTATATATTAGGGGTTCCCAATCTCTTTGGGGATAAGTAAAGTAATTGAGTTGAGTCCTGTTTTTCAAAAGTAAAATGCAAAATCTTGCCTGTCAGAGAATAATGAGAATTTGGTAAGAGGACAAGAATAAAACTTTAGAAGTGCAATTAGCATTCAAACAGGAAACTCTGGGGATGTTACAGCAAACCCTTAGAATAAATGTGTACCAGTCCAAAGACCGATACCACCTATCAGATCAACAGTGGCATTAGATTAGAAATAAAGTGTACAATATAAATGTAATGCTCTTGAATCATCCTGAAACCAGCTCCCCCACTTAGTCCATGAAAAAATGGTCTTCCGCAAAACCTGTCCCTGGTGCCAAAAGGTTGGAGACTGCTTTTATATGGTTGTGTTATTATTTATTGGCACTGACATCTAGAAAGTAAGGATTAAGTCTTGATAGACAAGAACATTGCTGTTTGTGTTTGTTGACTGAGGAGTTCCCTAAAGTCTTGGATGGTAAGATGTGGAGCATGAACAAGGGGTTCCAAGGCTTCTGACTCAAAGTGAAAAACTTATCAGCTCAGAGGAAGGTTTCTATTATCTTACCTGGTTCATGTGGGACTCTCACAGAAACTTCTCTCCTTCCAGGTTCAGTCAAGAATTGCTGTCCACTGAAGTGGTTCCATTTTCAATCCAGCTGCTACTTATTTTCTCCTGACACCATGTCCTGGAGAGCAAGTCTAAAAAACTGCTCGAGCATGGGTGCTCACCTGGTGGTTATCAACACGCAGGAGGAGCAGGTAGTTGAGTACAGCATCCTCCAGTGTAGTGAAACATCCTTCACAGGACCCATCTCTCTTTACCCCATACATGCTTGTGTATAGTATTTGACCCGCAATTTCCATGTGTCACATGAATTTACTGAAATACATGCTGTTCTTACCTTTTCTGTAAGCCATTACCAACTTTATTTTCTTTACTAGAAGAAACTACGATAAAAAGAAATTTTCATGTTTAATTCCTTTATTAGTAAGGCAGGAAAAAAAGAGGATTGGGACTTCATGTTATTTATTATTTAGTAATCTGTAATTATTATTACCTAAAAGATGATGCTATGAAAGTGCTGCATTCAATATGCCAGCAAATTTGGAAAACTCAGCAGTGGCCACAGAACTGGAAAAGGTCAGTTTTCATTTCAGTCCCCAAAAAAGGCAGTGCCAAAGAATGCTCAAACTGCTGCACAATTGCACTCATCTCACACGCATGGCTCAGTTGGTAAAGAATCCACCTGCAATGAAGGAGACCCCAGTTCAATTCCTCGGTTAGGAAGATCCGCTGGAGAAGGGATAGGCTACCCTCTCCAGCATACTTGGGCTTCCCTTGTGGCCCAGCTGGTAAAGAATCCACCTGCAATGCGGGAAACCTGGGTTCCATCCCCAAGTTGGGAAGATCCCCTGGAGAAGGAAAAGGCTACACACTCCAGTATTCTGGCCTGGAGAATTCCATGGACTGTATTGTCCATGGGGGTCACAAAGAGTCGGACACAACTGAGCTACTTTCACTTTCATTTTCATTTTCAAAAGATGATGCTGCGAAAGTGCTGCACTCAATATGCCAGCAAATTTGGAAAGCTCAGCAGTGGCCCCAGCTATGGAAAAGGTCAGTTTTCATTCCAATCCCAAAGAAAGGCAACACCAAAGAATGCTCAAACTACTGCACAATTGCACTCATCTCACACACTAGTAAAGTAATGCTCAAAATTTTCCAAGCCAGGCTTCAGCAATATGTAAACTGTGAACTTTCAGATGTTCAAGCTGGATTTAGAAAAGACAGAGGAACCAGAGATCAAATTGCCAACACCCACTGGATCATTGAAAAAGCAAGAGAGTTCCAGGAAAACATCTATTTCTGCTTTCTTGACTATGCCAAAGCCTTTGACTGTATGGATCACAATAAACTGTGGAAAATTCTGAAATAGATGGGAATTCCAGACCACCTGACCTGCCTCTTGAGAAACTTATATGCAGGTCAAGAAGCAACAGTTAGAACTGGAAATGGAACAACAGGCTGATTCCAAATAAGGAAAGGAGTGCGTCAAGGCTGTATATTGTTACCCTGCTTATTTAACTTATATGCAGAGTACATCATGAGAAACGCTGTGCTGGATGAAGCACAGGTTGGAGTGAAAATTGCCAGGAGAAATATCAATAACTTCATATATGCAGATGACACCACCCTTATGGCAGAAAGGGAAGAAGAACTAGAGTCTCTTGATGAAAATGAAAGAGGAGAGTGAAAAAGTTGGCTTAAAGCTCAACATTCAGAAAACTAAGACCATGGCATCTGGTCCCATCACTTCATGGCAAATAAATGGGGAAACAGTGGAAACAATGGCAGACTTTATTTTGGGGGGCTCCAAAATCACTGCAATGGTGACTGCAGCCATGAATTTAAAGATGCTTACTACTTGGAAAGAAAGTTATGACCAACTTAGACAGCACATTAAAAAGCAGAGACGTTACTTTGCCAACAAAGGTCCATCCAGTCAAAGCTATGGTTTTTTTAATAGTCATGTATGGATGTTAGAGTTGGACTATAAAGAAAGCTGAGCGCCAAAGAATTAATGCTTTCAAACTGTGGTGTTGGAGAAGACTCTTGAGAGTCCCTTGGACTGCAAGGAGATCTAACCAGTCCATCATAAAGGAGATCAGTCCTGGCTGTTCATTGGTAGGACTGATGTTGAAGCTGAAACTCCATTATTTTGGCCACCTAATGCAAAGAGCTGACTCATTTGAAAAGACCCTGATGCTGGGAAAGATTGAGGGCAGGAGGAGAAGGGGATGACAGAGGGTGAGCTGGTTGGATGGCATCACTGACTCAATGGACATGAGTTTGAGTAAACTCCGGGAGTTGGTGATGGACAGGGAGGCCTGGCGTGCTGCAGTCCACAGGGTCACAAAAAGTCAGACACGACTGAGCAACTGAACTGAACTGAATTATTACTTTATTTATTCATTTTTAGTTTATATTTTATATATTTTACTTTAGTTTTATTCTTATTTTATTTTATTTATTTATTATTTTTATTGAAGCATAATTGCTTTACAATGTTCTGTTAGTTTCTGCTGTACAACCAGGTGAATCAGCTGTATGTATACATGTATCCCGTCCCTCTTGAACCTCCCTCCCACCCGATGCTCCACCCCTCTAGGTCATCACAGAGCACTGAGCTGAGCTCCCTGTGCTATATAGCAGCTTCCCACTAGCTATTTATTTTACACATGATAGGGTACATATGGGGACCTCATTTTAGAATGACCAGTGTTTTTAGAAACATGTGAAAGAAGGTAAGCAGAAATTGTCCATTATATTTAAGCTATGATTTATAATGTTTTGTGCTACCCGTAACTGTAGATAAACTTTGCATGAGTTATTGTGAACCTCCTTCTCTGTCAAAAGTTCCTTTTCACTGGCGTAATTTTATGGTATCTATGCTTTGCCAAAATAAATCCTCTATAATCTTATCATTTCAGGCCCATTTTTCTATTACCTCCAGTCCAAATCCTAGTTCTCTCTTAAAAACAATTACCTTCAATGTTTATTTGAAATTGGAATAACTGATCTCCTCATTTGCTGTGTGTATCTCCCATAGGAATTCCTTTACCACACAAAACCTAGAAAGAAAGAGTTTTATATTGGACTGACGGACCAGGTGACTGAGGGTCAGTGGCAGTGGGTAGATGGTACACCTTTCACAAAGTCTCTGAGGTAATTTCCTTCTTGTAGTAGAACTATTTGTTGTTGTTTAGTTGCTCAGTTGTGTCCAACTCTTTTGAGACCCCATGGGCTGTAGCCTGCCAGGCTCCTCTGTTCATGGGATTTTCCAAGCAAGAATACTGGAGCAAGTTGCCATTTCCTTCTTCAGGAGATCTTCCTGACCCAGGGATCGAAACTGTGTCTCCTTCATTGGCAGGTGGAGCCACCTGGGAAGCCCAGTAGAACTATAATGCTAGCCCAAATTGTAAAGTTAGACCACTGTTGAGGAGAGTCCTCAGAACCTCCTTCTGGTCCAAGAGGTATATTCATGTCCATTCTTGGTGATATTAAATGCAAACATAAAAAGAGCTGATATATAAGACAGAAAAGAGAAGCATAAGGATCTGCTGCCTCCATCTCCTAGAATTACCTCAGAAATAAAGGGGAAATAATAGATGAAATGAGAAGAGGCTTAAAACAGAACACTAGTTCACGGGAAATGCAAGGGAGACAAAGAGTGGAATTTGAAGTCTTGTGCCACCAAACTGTAGTCAATGAGACAAAAACAATGATTTAAGAAAGACAACAGATTCTTTTCTTAGAGCTTTGAATTTAAAAAAATTAATTATTTTTAGTTATACTGGGTCTTTGTTGCTTTGTGGGGGCTTTCTCTAGTTGCGGGGACTACTCTTCATTCCAGTGCATGGACTTCTCATTGTGGTGGCTTCTCTTGTTGAGGAGCACAGGCTCCAGAGTGCATGGACTTGGGTAGCTGCGGCCCACAGGCTGAGAAGTTGCGGCTCTTGAGCTCTAGAGGGCTTGGGCTCAGTAGTTGTGGTACACAGGCTTAGCTGCTCCGTGGCATGTAGGATCTTCCCAGATCATGGACTGGACCTGTGTCCCCTCCATTGGTAGGTGAATTCTTATCCACCGTGCCACAAGGGAAGTCTGAGACAACAGATTCCTATGGACTAAAAGTAGGATGTTCTGACCCTTTAAAACATTGTTCTGTGGACCCAGTGAAGTATGCACCTCAGTGAATACAAAACTCTATAGGATAAGGGGAGATAAACACGATGTGAGCTATGTGTGTGAAGGAAACAAATCCATCAGGATATCCCTCTTTCCCCTAACATCTCTGTTTTGGGTCTAAAGCCATGAGCAACCACAGCAGAATAGAAAGTCAGAAACATCCAGTTTAACTTCACTATTCACAAACTCTATGACTTAGAGAAATGGTTTAGCTCTTCTGAGATTCTTTTGCTTCATCATCAAAGTGGGGATTATAACACCTGTCTCGTAAAATTGTTGCAAAGTCAAACACGAATGTATTTTGCCTAGTTTATAGGGCTTCCCAGGTGGCGCTAATGGTAAAGAACCAACTTGCCCAATGCAGGAGAGGTAAGAGACATAGCTTCAGTCCCTGGGTTGGGAAGATACCCTGCAGCAGGAAATGGCAACCCACTCCAGTATTCTTGCCTGGAGAATGCCATGGACAGAGAAGCCTGGTGGGCTACATACAGTCCATAAGGTCACAAAGAGTCAGACATGAATAAAGCGACTTAGCATGCATGCATAGGTCACCTTGCCTCGTGTAAATCTCCCCTTTTGCTCTCTTTCAGCTTCTGGGATGCAGGGGAGCCCAACAACCTGGTTATTGTGGAGGACTGTGCCACCATAAGGGACTCCTCAAATCCAAGGCAAAACTGGAATGATGTGCCCTGTTTCTTCAATATGTTTCGGGTTTGTGAAATGCCAGAAAGAAAGATTTGAGAAAAGAAAAATCTTCAAGACACGAGGCACAACCCTAAAATGTATAAATGGGAAAGAACAAGTGATAATCATAACCGCACAACTCCAACGTGAGAAAAGCATGCACTGCACTTTTTTAGGACTTCATAAATGTTTGTTGCTTTCATATAAATAAAAAGAAGTCATTTTGAAGGTTATAATTCATGGTTATTGACTAAAGTGCATTTTTGTCTACATCAGTCTTGGGATTTCTCAGAATTTACCGCTTATCTAGCAATGCTGCGAGAAGGGCTATTCCTTTCTCCTTTTGGTACAAATGCTTCATTTATGAGTATTTATGTGAAAATACAGGGACACAGACAAGCACCAAATCCAGCAAAGAAGAGAATTTTGGAAATTTTTGTCTTAAACAGTTCAAATTCAGGCTCTGTGTCATGTCTTCTTTCTAGTTCCTGAAAAATCTGTCTTCTTGATTTCATTCTGTTTTTTACCCTTTACCCAAGCATATTGCTTCATTGTGTTCTGCTCTATAATGAGTAGGAAACTTTTCAAGTCACAAACTTATTCCTGATTAAAAGACTGGTGTGGACTTTCCAGCCAAAGGCATTTACTTCACCTACTTATTAATAGAAAGGCCATGCTAACCTTCAGCTCCAAAGAGACTATCATCCAGGGACTTCCTTGCTGGTCCAGTGGCTGGGACTTCACCTTCCAATGCAGAGGATGCACGTTCAATCCCTGATCAGGGAGCGGGAATCCCACATGCCTCATGGCCAACCAACCAAGACATGAAAAGCAGGAGCAGTATAAATTATTCTAATTGAACAGTCAATTTCACACTTTCCTGCCTCAAGCCTGTCTATTTATTGCATAATAATCTAACAGTGGTCCTCCCTGGTAGCTCAGCTGATAAAGAATCTACCAGCAAGAGACCCCGGTTCCATTCCTGGGTTGGAAAGTTCCCTGGAGAAGGGATAGGCTACCCACTCCAGTATTCTTGGGTATACTTGATATATATATATATATTCCCTGGTAGCTCAGATGGTAAAGAATCCACCTGCAAATGCAGGAGATGTGGGTTCAATCCCTGGGTTGGGAAGATCCCCTGGAGGAGGGCATGGCAACCCACTCCAATATTCTTGCCTGGAGAATCCCCATGGACAGAGGGGCCTGGTGGGCCACACAGTCCATGGGGTCATAAAGAGTCATACACTATTGAACAACTAAGCACAGCACAGTTTAATACTGATACGGTTATTCAAGAATATGTAAATAACACAGCAGCTTTTATAAGCATGTTTCTTGCACACAGCAGCATAATAGACCCTCGAAATCATACATTGGAATTAATGTATAATCATTGAATGGGGAAATTCAACTGAATAAATGAATATAATATATTAGCTTTCTTTACAAATGTTTATTTCTCATAGGCGTGACAATCTGTGTTTTTGAAATCAATATGCCTTTAAAACAAAAGTCATTCAACCTGAAAGTAATTCAATAAATATATCTTCAACGTTTTAATTTCTTTTTTCATATCACAAACATCAAATGAGGAAACATTTTAAAATATGTGGAAATGTTTTTGTTCGTTGCTTTTATACTTTAGATGGCTATAATAATTTTAAATTTTATTTTGATATTGAAAGACACATAAAAATATTAATGCATATATTTCACTATTTACAATTTAAGTTATGCAACTAACTCTGCCTTTAAACTTTGGCAAAAAAAAAGAATTGTTTAGATTTTATTATAGTAAAGATCATTAGAACCTAAATTATTTATCAGAAAAATTCTTCTTTGAGAAGCAGATCATCCAATTGAAACTGTTTTTAAACATCATATATTATAAATGGGGTTATATAAATACTTAGGCACCAGAAAACCCAAAAAGTAGCAAAAAATAAAGAGTAATCAGTCATTCATATTCCCAAGACCATGTTCTCCAATTAAACCACTGTTACAATTTAAATACTATTACCACTTGGGCCCCGAATTTTTTAAAAGAGAAAAATCACTTTACTACATCTTTTTAAAATGTTACCTATTTATTATTAAAATTTTTTCAGAGCAACAATTGTATAAAGATGAAAGTTTAAAAAAGAATTGAATTCCAAGTTGATATAGGTTAAGATCGATAGGAATCATGCAGCAGATGATGTATGAAATTTCAATTTAAATTTCTTTTAAAGTATGAAATTTAATTTTACTTAAATTTACCAAGTAAAAAAATTGAAGTGAAATTAAAGAATTCTTGAAATTCAAGAATTTTATAGGCCTTATGCTGCTGCTGCTTAGTCACTTCAGTTGTGTCCGACTCCATGCGACCCTGGACTGAAGCCTGCCAGGCTCCTCTGTGCATGGGATTCTCTAGGCAAGAGTACTGGAGTGGATTGCCATGCCCTCCTCCAGGTTAGAGGCCTTATAGATAACCACAAAAATTTTTTTCCTAAAGGGTCCCTAACAGAAAAATAAGGAATCATGTAAAATGTTCTTCTTGCTCTTTTCTTTTTTTAACTGGAGGACAATTGCTTTGCAATGTTGTGTTAGTTTCTGCTGTACGATAACATGAATCAGCTATATGTATATCTTCCTTCTTGAGCCTCCCTCCCACTCCCACAGCTATCCCACGCCTCTAGGTTGTCACAAGAGTACCCAGCTGAGCTCCCTGTGCTACCCAGCAGCTTCCTACTAGATATCCACTTTACACATGGTAGTATAGATATGTCAATGCAAATCTCTCAATTCATCCCACCTTCTCCTTCCCCCTGCTGTGTCTACAAGTTCCTTCTCTATGTCTGCATCTCTATTCTATGCAGATGTCTGCATCTGCACATAGCTTCATCAGTACCATCCTTCTAGATTCCATATATATGTATTAAGATACAATATTTGTGTTTCTCTTTCTGACTTACTTTCTCCTCTTGCTCTTTTGTTTCTTCCTCCTCTCAACCTGCTGTCCTCCTTTTCCTTTCTCAACAATATAGCCCCTAAATCATTCATTGGGTGAGACAGACTTAGGACATTATATTACATTATATTACAATGTTCTTAAGAAATTAGTATTTATTTTTATGAAATTACTATTAGCTGTTTTAAAGAAATTGTGAAGACTCTGTATAAATGGTGCCATAAGAGTTGAGAATTGACTTAAAGTGACCAAGGGTGGAAACAGGGAGATCAATCAGAAGGCCATTGTAATAATCCAGGTAAATAGATGTTTACTTAGTCTGGTGGAAGCCATGGAGAGAATGAAAAATGATCCAAATTGGGAGAAAAAGATTAGGGTATAGATGTATAAAATCACAAAGAGGTCACATTTTATTGACTACTGAATCTTTAAATACAGTTTTATACAAATGAAGAATGGATAATATTAACTATATAAAGACTATTTCAAGTTTTATAGATTAATGCTATGTAATTTATGGCAAACACAAAGTCCCTTGATGCCATTTCAGTTAAAAGCATCAGCTTTAAACACAGACACGTAAAGACATACAGTCAATCATACACTAATATTCTGAACTTAGAAAACCACTAATTTCAGAATAAATACTGTCTTTTTAATATAGTAGTAAGGAAGATGAAAATGTTAGTTGCTCAGTCGTGTCCGACTCTTTGTGACCCCATGGACTGAAGCCCACCAGGCTCCTCTGTCCATGAAATTTTCCAGGCAAGAATACTGGAGTGGGTAGCCATTCCCTTCTCCAGGGGATCTTCCTGACCCAGGGATCTAATACAGGTCCTCTGCATTGCAGGCAGATTCTTTACCATCTGAGCCACCAAGGAAGGTAACTAAAAAGACGTCACTTGAAAAAAAAAACAAAAGATGTCACTTGAAATTTTTTAGCTTGGATCCAGGAAACATCAGCAAAATAAAATGTTTTAGAAAGACCTCCATATTTTGTTGATGTTGGACATGACTGCTTCACAATTAAAGCTACATACATCACAAAAGCACAACTTCAGGTTGTTAAAGCCATGACTTTTCTTGCTAGTTCGAACTGTAGCTTTATAGCTCTAAATAAACATGCTAACACTTTACATAAATGGATTGAAAATATTATTTTCTTCTGATTCTAATTAAAAATACAGAAACAATAATACAGTGTTACATGAATAATTAAGAACTATTATCTATCTGTTAGCCAAGAGGCCACAGCACCACCAGTAACTTTTCCGTAATACCAAAGGGAATACATTCCACCTACTATGAAAGCTAGTTCTGGGCCACAGTCTTGTTTGTGTCATAAACTAACCCTGTGAAGGTGAGCTCTTTGGCTTCCCAAAACTTTTGTTTCCTTAGCTATAGAATTAAAGGAGTGTGCTTAAGATGGCCTGCAAGGGACTTTTCCACTCAAAAAGAAACTGTCAGCTTGAGACTCCTCACTGTGGTAAGATTTTTAAAGTGGAGTAAAATTTTTAAAAGGTAAATGGGTATTTTTTTCTTACTGGAAAATGAAATTCACTCAGTCACGTGTGACTCTTTATAACCCCAGGCTCCTCTGTCCTTAGGATTCTCCAGGCAAGAATCCAGGCAAGAGTGGTTAGCCGTTCCCTTCTCCAAGAGATCTTCCCAACCCAGGGATAGAACCCAGGTCTACAGCATTGCTGGCGGATTCTTTACCATCTGAGCCACCAGGGAAGCCCAAGAATACAGGAGTGGGTACCCTATCCCTTCTCCAGTGGATCTTCCCAACCCAGCAATCCAACCAGGATCTCCTGCACTGCAAGCAGATTCTTTACCAACTGAGCTACCAGGGAAGCCCTTTTTTCCTGGGCAATACCATAATTATAACTATTCTATACTGTTCTTCAGAAAATATTTTGCTCATGGAATTTCAGTCTAATGACTGATACTATTAAAAAACCTGAAAACAAAGCATCAGACAATAAAAATTCTGCTTAAAAACTTTAGAGTTTGTGATATTTGGGTTAAAAAAATGATACACCACTACCAATTGAAATATCCCACCTTTGACATTTTAGTGCTAAGAATCATCAGAGCAGAGGAAATGGTGACTAAAGAGATTTCACCACTCAAGCTATTAAATATGTAATCAATACACACCAGTTGAAAAGTAAATACCCTGCCTGAAATACTATCAAGAAAGCAAAGTTAATGAAAATTGATTCTCACAGAAAAATATGATTCTTTCCACCAAAACACTACACAAAAAAATACATTATATTGAATGAATGAAACAAAAAAAATAAATAAATAAGGCCATCATGACTGAAAATGTTCTATGATGGAAAATGTTTTCTCTGTTCCCACAATACATGTATGTTCTGCTTTAGTCGCATTGTTTCTTATTTTGTGTCCTCATCACAATGCCTCCTTCGTAGGTTTTTAGTTGAATGCAGTTCCAGTTATCTTGCAAATCCAACTTGTCTTAGAGTCACAAGGAAAATCACTCCAGGCCCATTTGTCTTTGTCGTTAACAAGAACAACACATTTTTCTTTCTGATCATTGTTGGGTTCACGCTTGTGCCAGAATCTGAAATGAAAAAATATATATACACGTGTGTGTACATGTTGTGTGTGTATAGTAGAGGTCAGAGGACAAGGCAGAAAAAATGCCCCTAGTGAAACATTTACAGTTGCACTGTCCAACAGAATCAGAGCAATAGACTAGCATAGAGGTTCCTGAAAAGACAGTGCTCTGTTCTGAGTAGGCATTCTTATACTGGTATTGTTGTTGTTTAGTTGCTAAGTCATGTCTGACTCTTTTGCTACCCAACGGACTGTAGCCCGCAAGTCTTCTCTGTCCATGGGACTTCCCAGGCAAGAATACTGGAGTGGGTTGCCATTTCCTTTTCCAGGGGATCTTCCCAACCTAGGGACTGAACCTGCCATCTCCTGAATTGATAGGTGGATTCTTTACCAATGGGTCACCAGGGAAGCCCTACACTGATATAACCCATCCCGAAATGAATGTGGCTTGCTGTCTTCTTCCTACCTTTGCCTATAAAGCTATTTTACCCTACTTGGTATACTCACACTATCTGTGGGTTAAATGGTTTCTTGTCCACCCAATGCCACTGGCCGTCAAGGTTCTCACTCCTAAGTCCCAGGAAATATGAAAATCGTCTATCCAAAAATTGAGTGATAAAGTTCTGTGTAAAAATGTGAATTTTTATGAGTATATTTGCATTTATCAGTTGATAACCATTATTTTAGGAAAAGAGGTCAAATAAACTACTAGTTAAACACAAAAGCATTGGTTATATGTTTTCAGATCCTGCCTCTGACATTTATGATGTGATGTTAATAAGTGGTTTAATGTCACCAAACCTCAGTTTTCTCAACTCCAAAAGGGACAACTCCACTACTTCAGAGGGTCACTGTGAAGATTAAATGAGATCAGCTTGCAAATTACTTAGCATAGTTCTTACTGGGATTGGATTTTTAGGAAATTTTATTTTTTAAATTACCTTCATTAATTGATTGCATATTTCATTAAATTACACTTACTTCAAAGAGTTGCTGAACCTATAGCTGCAAAGCCATGGAAACAAAGTCCTCCAGGAAACCATGTTAACCAAGAATGGAGTAGAATCTGAGTCTGAGTATATAATATATGGAAATATACTGCATGAGGAAATAAATTTCAGCTCAGAAATGACTTTACCTTGAGATTTCTTTTTTTAGAATAACAAACATACATCTGAATTATCTGTCCTATTCTTTATCCTGAGAAGATATTTCAGTCCTAATTAACCATTCATTTATTTACTTAATCATCAAACACTTAGCACTGCACAGACCATTGGAGATACAAACATGGATAAAGCATGGCTGTAGCCCTCTGCAAATGGAAGAGCTGGGGTAGTGAACAGTGAACCAAGTGCCCTGGTCATAAAATGCACAAAATTCTGTGAAAGTATCTCCAGATTAGAACAAAAAGGATGGAGTTGGGAAGGTGGTCAGGGTAGTTTTCTTGAGAAAATATAACATGAGTCAGATCTGGGAAGACCAGAAGATGTTGGCCATGTGAAGAAAAATGCAAGAGGAAGAAAGTCTTTCCAGGCAGATGGGGGAGAGGAAGCAAAGGCACAGAGGTGGAGCAGAGCTGAGAAATTCCTCTCTCTGCGAAGAGATTCAAACCAGCAGAGAAACTGACATAAGCCTCTCAGCATACCTGCTCAGCCCCTGTGCTGATGGTGGCCAGGTGACCTCCCATCCCAGAGCAGTGGCTTTCACTCTGAGCCCAAGTCTTGTTGTCATTAAAAGGAAAATAGCAGTTGGACTGGAAGGCTCTCCAGCCCACAGGACAGCAATTCCAGGTGCCCCCTCATGTGAAAATCAAAAGGAAAATTAGGTCCAAGGGAGCATACCATATATAACGAATCATATAGTTATTTTACTACGTAATATCCAATTAACATTTAAGAGAATAATACCAGGATTACCACAATCATTCTGTCCCCGCTATAAAAAAAAAAGATCCTGAAAATTACATTTCTAAATAGCTCCTAAACAAAAGTATCTGAATCACATAATGACCATGAGAAAATTACAAGGTTTTCTCTTAGAAGATGTGATCATTTTTCAATATCCCTACAGTTATTTACAACCATATTGAAAGAGTTCCTATAACAAAACTTTTGGCAGGACATTTTATCTGAAGGAGGCAAAGAACCTGCTAAAATGCTCATGTAATGAGCCTTTACAGAATAAAAAAGATAAAGACACTTTGGCAAAGTTTACATATTCTAGGAGGGAGCAGTCCTTATATATCTGAATCAAAAGAAAATGTTATGCTTTGGCTGCCAAAAACAGCTCATAAATGTTTTGTTCGTATTCTCTGATTAGTTATTCAACTGCTCACCATCATGAAAATAATTCTACCTCAATTTACTGATGTCCGCTCTTGTGCCAGATTCTCATCTTGTGCTCTTTTCATCTCTCTCTTTATATAATAATGTAGAAATGATATGCTTTAAATCAGGCTATGAATTTTAATGGAAATAAGGAAGAAATTTCTTCGACTCTCTGTACCTTTCAGTTCTGGTTTCTCTCTGACACATATCACCTTTGGGTGCTGCTTTGGGAGCCTGAAGAACCCCGTTCCTTTCTTACAGGATAGAAAGTTGTGGTGAGTCACTGTGAAGAAGGGAAAAAAATCTTAATTTCCTTTTCCTATATAACCACTTATTTTGGGGGCGTACTGCACTAAGTAAATTTTCTTTTACCGTAATAGTTAAGGTCCCCACCTTCTCTGTTCTTCCTACACAGTTCCTTTGTTTCAGCTCCAGGTGAATTGGTTGAAAAGAATTGTTGAAAATTAATATTTTCATTATTATGGATGTTTGTTAAGACATTTCAGTTGTGTCTGACTCTTTGGGACCCTATGGACCGAAGCCCACCAGGCTCCTCTGTCTATGGGATTCTCCAGGCAAGAATACTGGAGTGGATTGCCATGCCCTCCTCCAGGGGATCTTCCTGACCCAGGATCTTCCTGAACCCGCATTTCTTATGTCTCCTGCACTGGCAGGTGCGTTCTTCACCACTAGGGTCACCTGGGAAGCCCTTAGTGTCCATTTTATGCTTTATGGGGGTAGTTTTGCAAACTTTAATGTCCATGTGTTTTTAAACATGTTTTTCTATCAATATTCGTGCTTAGAGTTGAGATTTTGGTGACCACTGGTATTCTTCTGCAAAGTCCTACGAGTCTTACACACTTATCTTTTCAGTATTTTCACTTTGAAATATAACCAAGTCTAATGAAGTGAAAAATATAAGTGTACAGTTTATCAAATTAATATAAAGTGAACATTCCAACAACCCAGCTCAAAAAATGCAACATTACCAAAGCCCCAGGTGACCTTCACAGCCCAAACATGAATCCCTCACTTTCTCTTAAAGGTAATCATGCCATGGCTTTTAAAGCAATCAGTTTGTGCTTTGCTTCATGATTCTACCACTTCATAATCTATCACAAAACCATATAGATCAGATTTGCCTGCTTCTGAACTTTATACAAGTGAAATCATACTTTGGGTTCTGTATTCTGCTCAGGGTTGTCTCTGAAATTTATCTATGTTGTTTCATGCAACCATAACTCATCAGTTCTCATTGCTGAAAAGTGATCCATTATCTTAATGAACTAAAATGTATTTATGTTTTCTTCTTCTGGTAGATAATTGCCTTGTTTCCAGTGTTTGGCTAGTATGGGCTCTGCACCTCTGAGCATTTTTGACCATGTATCCTTAGAGATCACAAGCATGCATTTCTGTAAGGTCCATGCACACATATGCAACTGCTGGTAATAGGTTATACCTATTGCCAACTATGGTTGGGGCAACCTTTTTCAAAGCAATTATACTGCTATATGAAGTATAATCTGTATGCAGGTAAATAAGCAACAGTTAGAATCAGACATGGAACAACAGACTGGTTCAAATAGCGAAAGGAGTACATCAAGGCTGTATACTGTCACCCTGCTTATTTAACTTATATGCAGAGTACATCATGAGAAATGCCAGGCTGGATGAATCACAAGCTGGAATCAAGATGGCCAGGAGAAATATCAATAACCTCAGATATGTAGATGACATGACCCTTATGGCAGAAAGTGAAGAGGAACTAAAGAATCTCATGATGAAATTGAAAGAGGAGCATGAAAAAGCTGGCTTAAAACTTAACATTCAAAAAAACAAAGATCATGGCATCTGGTCCCATCACTTCATGGCAAATAGATAGGGAAACAATGGAAACAATGAGAGACTTTATTTTTGGAGGATCCCAAATCACTACAGATGGTGACTGCAGCCCTGAAATTAAAAGACACTTGCTCCTTGGAAGAAAAGCTATGACCAACCCAGACAGCATATTAAAAAGCAGAGACATTACTTTGCCAGCAAAGGTTTGTCTAATCAAAGCTATGGTTTTCCCAGTTCTCATGCATGAATGTGAGAGTTGAACTATAAAGAAAGCTGAGCACTGAAGAATTGATGCCTTTGAACTGGGGTGTTGGAGAAAACTCTTGAGAGTCCCCTGGACTGCAAGGAGATCAAACAGTCAATCTTAAAGGGAATCAGTCCTGAATATTCATTGGAAGGACTGATGCTGAAACTGAAGCCCCAATACTTTGGCTACCTGATGGGAAGAACTGACTCCTTGGAAAAGACCCTGATGCTGGCAAAGATTGAAGTCAGGAGGAGCAGGGGATGACAGAGGATGAGATGGTTGGATGGCATTACCAACTCGATGGACATGAGTTTGAACAAGCTCTAGGAGTTCGTGATGGACAAGGAAGCCTGGTGTGCTGCAATCCATGGGGTCACAAAAAGCTGGACACAACTGAACCACCGAACTGAGTACTACTGTACACTCTCACCAGCAGAAATTCATTGAAGATCTAGTTGCTCTGCAGTATCATCAATACTTGCTACTGCCAGACTTTAATTATTACCATCCCCAAGGTTTTTAGTGGTGTCTCATTGTGAGTTGAATTTGCATTTCTCTGAAAACTAATGAAGTTAGAAATATTTTATATGTTTATCAGACATTTCATTTTTTTTTCTTTTCTATTCTGCCTGTTCAGGACTTAGCCCATTTTTCTGCTGTCAGTATTTTTCCTATTGATTTGGAACAATGGTTTAAATATTCTATAATCCTTTATTAATTATATGCATTAAAACCTTTTTTCCTATGTTTTCTGTTGTCACTCAGTGTTATTTTTATTGGACAGTAATTCTTACTTTAACATAGTATACTTTGGTGATAATCTCTTTAATGGCTAGCACATTTTGTCATATTTAAGAAATCATTCTCTGTCTCAAGATCAAGAATATATTCTCCATATTTTTTTCTAAAATATTAATTTGATTTCATATTTTAATCAATTCTCCACCTTAGGTTGGTTTTTTAACATGATATGAGGCAGGAGAACAATTTCATTTTTGAATATAGATAATCAATCCTCTCTACTAATTGAATAGTAATTGAACAAAACTGTCCTATCCATATAACTCTGCAATATCCCCTTCTGTTCACTTTTTAATTAATTTTCATTGGAGGATAGTTGATTTATTCCCTTCAGTTTTTTTTTTTAATTCCCTTCAGTTTTATTTTGTTTGTTGTTATTTAGTCACTCAGTCCTGTCCAATTCTTTATGATCCCATAGACTGTATGTAGCCAGCCAGGCTGCTCTGTCCATGGGATTCTCCAGGCAAGAATACTGGAGTGGGTAGCCTGTTTTATATAGAGTTCATAAATACAGATCTGTAACAAAGCTCTCAACATTCTTTCTCTATTTGTTTATCCTTGCACCTATACTATATTACTTTGTTTATAATAACTTCATACAATATCTTGATATCAGAAAGAAGTCTTCCAGCTGTTCTTTTCAAAGCCAGACTACAGTCCATCTGAAATTTGAGGGTTTTTTCCGGGTTA
The DNA here is from genome assembly GCF_032452875.1 of Bos javanicus. NCBI lineage: Eukaryota > Metazoa > Chordata > Mammalia > Artiodactyla > Bovidae > Bos > Bos javanicus. Next base: position 102,144,388 of record NC_083872.1, on the reverse strand, counting down.
TTCTTTTCTAGAAAGATGCAGTCCTTGTTATCCTGATCCAAAGTGAAGAATGATTTACACAGTCTCCAACCTTCCCGTGTATAGGAATGGGTCTAAGTTTCATCGTTCATTTCCTGGCTCAAGGCTGCACCATCAAAAAACAGAAGGTCAAGTATGTAGCTCTGAATATTAAATCCAAGCCCTGAGGCCTTTCTGGATTGGTATGTTGGAGAAGGTCGTGATAACAAAAGGTTTAGGGCAACTTTCTGAAAGTTTTTCAAGTGAATAATTCAAAGAGCATTCCACTTTGCTAATAACTTACCTACACAATTCGCAATAAAACAGGCACTTAGAAGTGACATGAAAAAAATAGCAATGGTCCAAGGGATCAGCTGGGAATGCTGGCCTCTTTCTACTAAAACAAAAAGAAAGATGAGTAGGTTATCTTCTTCTCAGCCACAAGAACTAAGGGAGCTAATGCCACCAATGAGAAAACTTAGAATGAGATCCTCCAAAATATTTTAGATGTGGAAGAGAGCTCAAAGATTTCCCCTGAATAAATCAACTTTAGAGTTCACTGATAAACAAATAAATAAATTAAATATATTTGAAAATAAAATGTATTTCTTTGGGTTTTTTGGGGGGGATTAGGAACATGCTTTTTATTAACCAGACTCAAAACCCCCAAATCTTTAAAAATTGATAATTGTAGTACATAAAAACCAGGGCTCCTTTATAAACAAATAATGTTAAAATACAAGGAACACATGGAAGAAAAATCTTGTCACAATGCTAATATCCAGGCTGTATAAAGAATTTCTAAAACCAATTTGAAAACTGAGCAAAAATTTGAGCAGAAAATTTGCTTAAAGTATTTTAAAAATCCATTAAACAAATTAACAAACAGCATGCTCAATCAGAGACATGTAAACCAAAATATTATGGCATGGTTTTGTCATATATCAAATTTTTAAAAGTAAATTGAAAATATGTAGTGTGGCAAGGCCTACAGGAAATAAACACTCAGTGAGGAAATAAATGTCACTACTGAACTATAAGCTGGAAAGCCTTTTAGACAGATAAAGTTAGGAACACTTATCAAATTTTAAATGCATTACATTTGCCACAATTTAAATTCTAGCACTCAAACCTATAGAAGCAGTTAAACTTATTTCTATAAAATGATATTCACTGCAGTAATTTTGGAAATAGAAAAAAAAAAAACCTTGAAACCTAATACCTGTATGCTTATCATCAAAAGCAGACACAATAAATTATGGTGAATTCATATGATGAAATTCTATAAAGCAATTAAAATAATCATGTATACATGTATGTATTAACATAAAGAAGTCTCCAAAACATATTGCTACATAAAAATGTGATTGTCAGTACCATTGTACATCATGACCCCATTAAAATTTGGGTGGAGTGATGAGATGAAATGAAACATTAATTTCAAAATTATATATTTCTGCATTCATTCTAAATATATTTCTCAAAAGTGTTTTTTAATGTTCTTACAGTACAAACCCATTTATGTGTCACTTGAGTAGAACTTGAGTATAAAAAGAAATAAAGTCAGAACCTCAGGTTCACTGCTGTCCCAGTCAGTGTGTTTTCTGTCTCTCTCGTCTCTTTTTCTCCTTTAAACAATTTTCCCAAATTACTCTCTTTCATCTTATTTTTTTATATATTTGGTGTTCTCTCTTGTCCCTGTATGCATTTTATAAAGAAGTTTCTAATACCCCAAATGTTTGAATCTATGTCCCCCCTCTTCACCAAAATCATTTTCACTTTCTTCAACTTCCTCCCCATCACCATCTTCAATCTTAATAACTACAACTATCATCAATTCATATTTTAAAATCTTAGTCATAATTAAATATGCTTCTTTAAAACTGAAAGGAAACAAATACTCACATTTATTTAGTGGTTCTTCTTGCCCCATTGTGTGTTAAATCTCTTGTGGTTCAGCGATGGAGAGAACCAGCAGCCTCAGCAACCTCTATAAATTTTTTCCCCAGTTTATTCTGTGGATAAAGAAATATATTCAGAAATTCTTGAGATTGAACATTAATCTTGCCTATTCTGCTAAGATTAGAAAGCTCTCGATATTAAAGACAGCTCAAAAGAAGAAGTCTTTCCAAACACGGGAGTGTCCTTTGATTCACTCTAGGAGGGAGCAAAGAAAAAGGAAATTGAGAAAGCCACACTCAAAAACAGTAGAAATTTTCATAAGGTCACTACGCCAGTGTGTCATGTAGAATTTCTTAATTTATTTTTACTTGTTCAAGCAAAAAATGTAGCCATGCCCTAAAAGAATCACAACTTCACCTAATCAAAAGAATAAACCTTTCCTCAGGTTTCTTTTCCTATATATATTTTCAAAGGTAGTTGTGTGCATGAGCTAAACTCTGCCTTGGATATTTGTCTGAACTAAGTTGCATGCAAGATGGTAAAAGGTAATGTGAACAATGAGCAAAAGTTTTTCATCTGCACAGCGTATGTATGTAAAGACAAAATACTTTTGTTGTAGAGTTGAGAAAAAGGTGGTGGAGCTGTTGATTAAATTCCCAAGTATGCCAACAAGGGAAATTAAGCTTCTTTGCCCTAATAGGGCAAAGAAGAGGAAATGAGAAATTCTGTGGTAAAGAACACAATCTTCAGCACAGGTGAAATGTACTAAACTTTGTTAACTTGCAAAGACTCCAAAACCAAGCCTAAATAACTTTTTTTTTATGTATTAATTGATTTTTTTTTTTTTGGAAACTAATTACTTACAATATTGTATTGGTTTTGCCATACATTGTTCAGTTGCTCAGTCATGTCCAACTCTTAGCGACCCCATGGACTGCAGCACGCTAGGCTTCCCTGTCCTTCACCATCTTCTGGAGTTTGCTAAAACTCACGTCCAGTGAGTCGGTGATGCCATCCAAATATCTCATCCTCTATCCTCCTGCCTTTAATCTTTCCCAGCATCAGGGTCTTTTCTAAGGAGTCAGCTCTTTGCATCAAGTGGTCAAAGTACTGGAGCTTCAGCTTCAGCATCAGTCTTTCCAATGAATATTCAGGATTGATTTCCTTTAGGATTGATTGTTTTATCTCCTTGCAGTCCAAGGGACTCTCAAGAGTCTTCTCCAAAAAGACAATCTCTTTAACAAGTGGTGCTGGGAAAGCTGGTCAACCACTAGTAAAAGAATGAAACTAGAAGACTTTCTAACGCCATACACAAAAAGGAACTCAAAATGGATTAAAGATCTAAACATAAGATCAGAAACTATAAAACTCCTAGAGGAAAACATAGGCAGAACACCCTCTGACATAAATCACAGCAGGATCCTCTATGATCCACCTCCCAGAGTAATGGAAATAAAAGCAAAAATAAACAAATGGGACCTAATTAAACTTAAAACCTTTTGCACAACGAAGGAAACTATAAGCAAGTTGAAAAGACAGCCTTCAGAATGGGAGGGAAAAAAAAAGAATGGGAGAAAATAATAGCAAATGAAGCAACTGACAAAGAATTAATCTCTAAAATATACCAGCAGCTTCTGCAGCTCAATTCAAGAAAAATAAATGACCCAATAAAAAAATGGGCCAAAGAACTAGACAGACATTTCTCCAAAGAAGACATACAGATGGCTAACAAACACATGAAAAGATGCTCAACATTACTCATTACCAAAGAAATGCAAATCAAAACCACAGTGAGGTACCATCTCACACCAGTCAGAATGGCTGCTATCCCAAAGTCTACACAATAAATTCTGGAGAGGGTGTGGAGAAAAAGGAACCCTCTTACCCTGTTGGTGGGAATGAAAACTAGTACAGCCACTGTGGAGAACAGTGCGGAGATTCCTTAAAAAACTGGAAATAGAACTGCCATATGACCCAGCAATCCCACTGCTGGGCATACACACTGAGGAAACCAGAATTGAAAGAGACACATGTACCCCAATGTTCATCGCAGGACTGTTTATAATAGCCAGGACATGGAAGCAACCTAGATGTTCTTCAGCAGACGAATGGATAAGAAAGCTGTGGTACATACACACAATGAAGTATTACTCAGCCATTAAAAAGAATGAATTTCAATCAGTTCTAATAAGGTGGATGAAACTGGAGCCTATTATACAGAGTGAAGTAAGTCAGAAAGAAAAACACCAATACAGTATGCTGCTGCTAAGTCACTTCAGTCATGTCTGACTCTGTGCGGACCCCATAGACAGCAGCCCACCAAGCTCCTCTGTCCCTGGGATTCTCCAGGCAAGAATATTGGAGTGGGTTGCCATTTCCTTCTCCAATGCATGCATCCACATTAAGTCACTTCAGTCGTGTCTGACTCTGTGCGACCCCATGGACTGTAGCCTACCAGGTTCCTCCATCCATGGGATTTTCCAGGCAAGAGTACTGGAGTGGGTTGCCATTTCCTTCTCCACCAATACAGAATACGCATATATATGGAATTTAGGAAGATGGTAACAATGATCCTATATGCGAGACAGCAAAAGAGACACAGATGTAAAGAATAGTCTTTTGGACTCTGTTGGAGAAGGCGAGGGTGAGATGATTTGAGAGAATAGCTTTGAAACGATATTATCATATGTGAAACAGATCGCCAACCCAGGTTCAGTGCATGAGACAGGGTGCTCAGGTCCATTGCACAGTGATGACCCTGAGGGATGGGATGGGGAGGGAGGTGGGAGGGGGGCTCAGGATGGGGAACATATGTACGCCCATGGCTGATTCATGTCGATGTATGGCAAAACCCACTACAATATTGTAAAGTAATTAGTCCCCCATTAAAATAAATTAACTAATTTTTTAAAATCTTCTCCAACATCCCGGTTCAAAAGCATCAATTCTTCAGCACTCAGCCTTCTTTATGGTCCAACTCTCACATCCATACATGACTACTGGAAAAACGATAGCTTTGACTATATGGACATTTGTTGGCAAAGTCATGTCTCTGCTTTGGCAACTGCACAGTGCAGGAGCAGCTGAGAGGAGCTACCCCACATTCAAGGTAAGGAGCAGTGGCTGCGGTTTGCTGGAACAGCCATGAAGAGATATCCCACCTCCAAGGTAAGAGAAACCCAAGTAAGACGATAGGCGCTGAGAGAGGGCATCAGAGGAAAGAAAGACTTAAACCACAATCACAGACAACTGGCCAATCTGATCACATGGACCACAGTTTGTCTAATTCAACGAAACTAAGCCATGCCATGTGGGGCCACCCAAGACGGCTGGGTCATGGTGGAGAGTTCTGACAGAACGTGGTCCAAGGGGGAAGGGAATGGCAAACCATTCAGTATTCTTACCCTGAGAACCCCATGAACAGTATAAAAAGGCAAAAAGATAGGACACTGAAAGATGAACTCCATCGGTCGGTAGTTGCTCAATATGCTACTGGAGATCAGTGGAGAAATAACTGCAGAAAGAATAAAGGGACGGAACCAAAGCAAAACAACACTAAGTTGTGAATGTGACTGGTGATAGAAGAAAGGTCCAATACTGTAAAGAGCAATATTTCATAGGAACCTGGAATGTTAGGTTCATGAATCAAGATAAATTGGAAGTGGTCAAAACAGATGGTAAGAGTGAACATCGACATTCTAAGAATCGGCAAACTAAGATGGACTGGAATGGGTGAATTTAACTCAGATGACCATTATATCTACTACTGTAGGCAAGAATCCCTTAGAAGAAATGGAGTAGCCATCATGGTCAACAAAAGAGTCTGAAATGCAGTACTTGGATGCAATCTCAAAACGACAGAATGATCTCCTTTCGTTTCTAAGGCAAACCATTCAATATCACGGTGATCCAAGTCTATGCCCCTACCAGTAATGCTGAAGAAGCTGAAGTTGAACAGGTCTATGAAGACCTACAAGACCTTTGAGAACTAACACCCCAAAAACATGTCCTTTTCATTATAGGGTACTGGAATGCAAAAGTCAGAAGTCAAGAAATAACTGGAGTAACAGGCAAATTTGGCCTTGGAGTACAGAATGAAGCAGGGCAAAGGCTAACAGAGTTTTGCCAAGAGAACACACTGGTCATAGCAACACCCTCTTCCAACAACACAAGAGAAGACTCTACACATAGACATCACCAGGTGGTCAACACTGAAATTAGATTGATTATATTCTTTGCAACCAAAGATGGAGAAGCTCTATACAGTCAGCAAAAACAAGACCAGGAGCTGACTGTGGCTCAGATCATGAACTCCTCATTGCCAAATTCAGACTTAAACTGAAAAAAGTGGGGAAAACCACTACACCATTCAGGTATGACCTAAATCAAATTCCTTATGATTATACAGTGGAAGTGAGAAATAGATTTAAAGGACTAGATCTGATAGAGTGCCTGATGAACTATGGATGGAGGTTCGTGACACTGTACAGGAGACAGGGGTCGAGACCATGCCCAAGAAAAAGAAATGCAAAAAAGCAAAATGGCTGTCTGAGGAGACCTTACAAATAGCTGTGAAAAGAAGAGAATCAAAAAGGAAAGGAGAAAAGGAAAGATATACCCATTTGAATGCACAGTTCCAAAGAATAGCAAGAAGACTTCCTCAGCGATCAATGCAAAGAAATAGAGGAAAACAATAGAAGGGGAAAAACTAGAGATTTCTTCAAGAAAATTAGAGCTACCAAGGGAACATTTGATGCAAAGATGAGCTCGATAAAGGACAGAAACAGTATGGACCTAACAGAAGCAGAAGATATTAAGAAGAGGTGGCAAGAATACACAGAAGAACTATACAAAAAAGATCTTCACGACCCAGATAATCACGATGGTGTGATCACTCACCTAGAGCCAGACATCCTGGAATGTGAAGTCAAGTGGGCCTTAGGAAGCATCACTATGAACACAGATAGTGGAGGTGATGGAATTCCAGTTGAGCTATTTCAAATCCTGAAAGATGACGCTGTGAAAGTGCTCCACTCAATATGCCAGCAAATTTGGAAAACTCAGCAGTGGCCACAGGACTGGAAAAGGTCAGTTTTCATTCCAATCCCAAAGAAAGGCAATGCCAAAGAATGCTCAAACTACGGCACAATTGCACTCATCTCACACTCTAGTAAAGTAATGCTCAAAATTCTCCATGGCAGGCTTCAGCAATACGTGAACTGTGAAATTCCAGATGTTCAAGCTGGTTTTAGAAAAGGCAGAGGAACCAGAGATCAAATTGCCAACATCCGCTGGATCATGGAAAAAGCAAGAGAGTTCCAGAAAAACATCTATTTCTGCTTTATTGACTATGCCAAAGCCTTTGACTGTGTGGATCACAATAAACTCTGGAAAATTCTGAAAGTGATGGGAATACCAGACCACCTGACTTGCCTCTTGAGAAACCTGTGTGCAGGTCAGGACAACAGTTAGAACTGGACCTGGAACAACAGACTGGTTCCAAATAGGGAAAGGAGTACGTCAAGGCTGTATATTGTCAGCCTGCTTATTTAACTTATATGCAGAGTATATCATGAGAAACACTGGGCCAGGTGAAGCGCAAGCTGGAGTCAAGATTGCCAGGAGAAATATAAATAACCTCAGATATGCAGGTGACACCACCCTTATGGCAGAAAGTGAAGAGGAACTAAAAAGCCTCTTGATGAAAGTGAACAAGTTGGCTTAAAGCTCAACATTCAGAAAACTAAGGTCATGGTATCTGGTCTCATCAGTTCAGTTCAGTTCAGTTGCTCAGTCATGTCCGACTCTTTGCAACCCTATGAACCACAGCATGCCAGGCCTCCCTGTCCATCACCAACTCCCAGAGTTTACCCAAACTCATGTCATTGGAGTTGGTGATGCCATCTAATCATCTCATCCTCTGTTGTCTCCTTCTCCTCCTGCCTTCAATCTTTCCCAACATCAGAGTCTTTTCCAATGAGTCAGCTCTTTGCATCACGTGGCCAAAATACTGGAGTTTCAGCTTTAACATCAGTCCTTCCAATGAACACCCAGGACCAATTTCCCTTAGGATGTACTCATTGGATCTCCTTGCAGTTCAAGGAAATCACTTCCTGGCAAATAGATGGGGAAACAGTATAACCAGTGGCTGACTTTATTTGGGGGGCTCCAAAATCACTGCAGATGGTGATTGCAGACATGAAATTAAAAGACGCTTACTCCTTAGAAGGAAAGTTATGACCAACCTAGACAGCATATTAAAAAGCAGAGACATTACTTTGTCAACAAACATCTGTCTAGTCAAGGCTATGGTTTTTCCAGTAGTCATGTATAGATGTGAGAGTTGGACCATAAAGAAACCTGAGTGCAGAAGAACTGATGCTTTGAACTGTGGTGTGGGAGAAGACTCCTAAGAGTCCCTTGGACTGCAAGGAGATCCAGCCAGTTCATGTTACACAAGATCAGTCCCAGGTGTTCATTGGAGGGACTGGTGTTGAAGTTGAAACTCCAGTATTTTGGCCACATGATGCGAAGAGCTGACTCATTTGAAAAGACCCTGATGTTGGGAAAGATTGAAGGCAGGAGGAGAAGGGGACGACAGAGGATGAGATGGTTAGATGGCATCACCGACTCAGTGGACATGAGTTTGGGTAAACTCCAGGAGTTGGTGATGGACAGGGAGGCCTGGTGTGCTGTGGTTCATGGGGTTGCAAAGAGTCAAACATGACTGAGCAACTGAACTGAAATAGGTCGGTCACAGCTTTTCTTCCAAGGAGCAAGCATCTTAATTTCATGGCTGCAGTCACCATCTGCAGTGATTTTGGAGTCCCCCAAAATAAAGTCTCTCACTGTTTCCATTGTTTCCCTATTTCCCATGAAGTGATGGGACCAGATGCCATGATCTTAGTTTTCTGAATGTTGAGCTTTAAGTCAACTTTTTCACTCTCCTCTTTCAATTTCATCAAGGGGCTCTTTAGTCTTTCTTTCTTTTTTTTTTTTTTGTTAGTTTTTCTTCACTTTTTGCCATAAGGGTGGTGTCACCTGCATACCTGAGGTTACTGATATTTCTCCTGGCAATCTTGATTCCAGCTTGTGCTTCATCCAGCCTGGCATTTTACATGATGTCCTCTGCATATAAGTTAAATAAGCAGGGTAACAATATACACCTTGACATACTCCTTTCCCTATTTGGAACCAGTCTGTTGTTTCATGTCCAGTTCTGACTATTGCTTCTTGATCTGCATACAGGTTTCTCAGGAGGCAGGCAAGGTGGTCTGATATTCCCATCTCTTGAAGAATTTTCCAGTTTGTTGTGATACACACAATCAAAAGCTTTAGCATAGTCAAGAAGCAGAAGCAAATGTTTTTCTGGAATTCTCTTGCTTTTTCTATGATCCATTGAAGGTTGGCAATTTGATCTCTGATTCCTCTGCCTTTTCTAAATCCAACTTGAACATTTGGAAGCTCTTGGTTCACATGCTGTTGAAGCCTCGCTTAGAGAATTTTGAGCATTATTTTGCTAGCGTGTGAGATGAGTGCAATTGCACAGTAGTTTGAACATTCTTTGGTATTGGAAAGAAAATTGACCTTTTCCAGTCTTCTGGCCACCGCTGAGTTTTCCAAATTCGTTGGCATATTGAGCCTAACACTTTTTTTTTTAATTTTATTTAACTTTACAATATTGTATTGGTTTTGCCATATATCAAAATGAATCTGCCACAGGTATACATGTGTTCCCCATCCTGAACCCTCCTCCCTCCTCCCTCCCCATACCATCCCTCGTCCCAGTGCACCAGCCCAAGCATCCAGTATCGTGCATCAAACCTGGACTGGAAACTCGTTTCATATATGATATTATACATATTTCAATGCCATTCTCCCAAATCATCCCACCTCTCCCTCTCCCACAGAGTCCAAAAGACTGTTCTATACATCAGTGTCTCTTTTGCTGTCTCGTATACAGGGTTATTGTTACCATCTTTCTAAATTCCATATATATGCGTTAGTATACTGTATTGGTGTTTTTCTTTCTGGCTTACTTCACTCTGTATAATAGGCTCCAGTTTCATCCACCTCATTAGAACTGATTCAAATGTATTCTTTTTAATGGCTGAGTAATACTCCATTGTGTATATGTACCACAGCTTTCTTATCCATTCATCTGCTGATAGACATCTAGGTTGCTTCCATGTCCTGGCTATTATAAACAGTGCTGCTATGAACATTGGGGTACACGTGTCTCTTTCCCTTCTGGTTTCCTCAGTGTGTATGCCCAGCAGTGGGATTGCTGGGTCATATGGCAGTTCCATTTCCAGTTTTTTAAGGAATCTCCACACTGTTCTCCATAGTGGCTGTACTAGTTTTCATTCCCACCAACAGTGTAAGAGGGTTCCCTTTTCTCCACACCCTCTCCAGCATTTATTGCTTGTAGACTTTTGGATGAAAAGATGCTCAACATCACTCATTATCAGAGAAATGCAAATCAAAACCACTATGAGGTACCATTTCACGCCAGTCAGAATGGCTGTGATCCAAGAGCCTAACACTTTAACAGCATCATCTTTTAGGATTTGAAATAGCTCAGCTGGAATTCCATCACCTCCACTAGCTTTTTCGTAGTGATGCTTACTAAAGCCCACTTGACTTCGCACTCCAAGATGTCTGATTATAGGTGAGTGGCCACACCATCGTGGTTATCTGGGTCATGAAGATCTTTTTTGTGCAGTTCTTCTGTGTATTCTTGCCACCTCTTCTTGATATCTTCTGCTTCTGTTAGGTCCCTACCATTTCTGTCCTTTATTGTGCCCATCTTTGCATGAATTGTCCCTTGGTGTCTCTAATTTTCTTGAAGAGATCTCTAGGCTTTCCCCTTCTATTGTTTTCCTGTTTCTTTGTATTGTTCACTGAGGAAGGCTTTCTTATCTCTCCTTGCTATTCTTTGGAACTCTGCATTCAGATGCTTATATCTTTCCTTTTCTCCTTTGCCTTTCGCTTCTCTTCTTTTCTCAGCTACTTGTAAGGTGTCCTCAAACAACCATTTGCCTTTTTGCATTTTTTTTTCTTGGGGATGGTCTTGATCACTGCCTCCTGTACAATGTTACGAACCTCCATCCACAGTTCTTCAGGCACTCTATCATATCTAACCCTTTGAATCTATTTCTCACTTTCACTGTATAATCATAAGGGATTTGATTTAGGTCATACCTGACTGGCCTAGTGGTTTTCCCTACTTTCTTCATTTAAGTCTGAATTTGGTAATAAGGATTTATTATCCTTAAGTTAATTAATAACAAGGATAGATAAATAGATATTAAAATAGTTATATATATACATAATGTACTTATATTATGATGATAAATTAGAAATATTTGAATGTATAAAAATTTATTAATTTATAATGATACAAAAGGAAGCAATTTATATTTCCAATATAAAATGTGAATATATAAGACTTGCTTATTTTTTTAAAAACTTTTTATTTTGTACTGGGTTATAGCCAGTTAACAAACATGTTGTAATAGTTTCAAGTGAACACCAAAGGAACTCAGCCACATATATACACGTATCCACTCTCCCCCGAACTCTCCCCTCCCAACCAGGCTGCCATATAACATTGAGCAGAGTTTCCTGTACTGTAGAGTAGATACTTGGTGGTTGTGCACTTTAAATATAGCAGTGTATACATGTCCATCCCAAACTCCCTAACTATTCCTTCCCCTCAAGCCTTGTTTATTTTTAACTGACTTTGGAAAACAAATGTATTATTATGATATGTACATTAATATTTGTCTTTTCTTCTTTCAGTAAGAGTATATGCATTTCCAAGCATAGGTAGTTCCTTGTTCTGTTTTGTAGAACTAAATAATTGATACAGAAATGGTAAGACAAGTAATTCTGGAGGAAAATTTCTGGAGCAAAAACAGGAATGACTAATGTGCAATAGTTGCTACATCTGAAAAACCAAGCAGAAAGAGAAGCCAGGAGTTCATACAAAGTAACTGAATAGGGGATTTCCATGGCAGTAAGTAAGCCTGGTTCGGAGAAGGCAATGACAACCCACTCCAGTACTCTTGCCTGGAAAATCCCATGGACGGAGAGGCCTGGTGGGCTGCAGTCCATGGGGTCACTAGGAGTCGGACATGACTGAGCGACTTCACTTTCACTTTTCACTTTCATGCATTGGAAAAAGAAATGGCAACCCACTCCAGTGTTCTTGCCTGGAGAATTCCAGGGCCGGTGGAGCCTGGTGGGCTGCCGTCTATGGGGTCGCACAGAGTCGGACACGACTGAAGCAACTTAGCAACAGCAGCAGCAGCAAGCAAGCCTGGTTAGGACTCCAGGCTTCCATTGCAGGGGGCACAAGTTCAACCCTTGGTATGAGAACTAAGATCCCACATACCCGTGGGGTAGGTCCAAAAATAAAAAATAGAAAGATAACTCGTAATGTGCTACAAAGTTACAAATTAGTCAAACATGCTAAGAAAAAGAGCTAACAAGAAAGACTCCCTTATACTCTAGAAAATAATACCCTAACATCAAATGACAGACTTTGAAAATATAAGAAATACATGGCTTTGGAATAATGCTGACAGATGAAGTCAATGAGTTATGTAGCATTTAGCCAGTAAGATCGTAGTATATGTATGATATTTCTGGAAGAAATGTCTGGTTGCAAAAAAAAAACAAAAAGAAAAAATGTGAAAAGTACAAGATCAAAATAGACTGATGTCACGAGTGAAATTTAAGAATAAAACAGCTATCAGATTCTGGTTCAAGACAGTGTTATAAGAGGTTCCTTAACACACTTCCTTCCATGGACACACCAAATCTACAGCTACACATGCAATAACTCCCTCTGAAAGAAATCTAGAAACAAGCTGAGTGACTCCTGCATATCAAGCAAACATTAAAAAAAAAAAAAACATCAAAATGGGTAGGACCATGGTTGACATATTGTCAATCTCTAAGGAAAACAAAATCTGGAGTCATGATTCAGCAGGAGAATGTTCACACCTTGGTCAGACTTGAAATCAGACAAGTAATAGCACTGAGAGCCTTGATAACGCTTGTGTGTAGGTACAGAGAACTGCCAAAGTAATGGCTTGAAAAAAGGATAGGTACAAGTAAAGATCACTTCAGTTGTGTCTAACTCTGCAACCCTATGGACCGTAGCCTGCCACTCCTCTGTTCATGAGATTCTCCAGGCATGAATACTGGAGTGGGTTGCCATGTGTTCCTCCAAGGGATCTTCCTGACCCATGCATGATCAAACCCATGTCTCCTGCATCTCCTCCACTGGCAGATGGGTTCTTTACCATTAGTACTACCTGGGAAGCCCTAGAAAGGATAGGATTGTGGGTCAACTGAATAGTTTTCAGCACAGGGTCCAAAATTCAGCAAGAAACCAGAGCCAGACTCATGGGCACAAAGCCTGAGTCAGAAACCTAATCATATTAAATGGATGAAAAATGAGTGTATTGGAAAGGGTCTTATGATCATAAGATAAAGATTTTAAAAAGTCATAGACATTGCAAGTTAACTTATACTGTAGATATCAGGCTTTTTTTCAGCAAAATTGATTTCAACCCTACAAATCAGAGAAGCTGGTGTCCTTTATGATTTCTCAAGTCATCTCAGAAGCTGAGAAATACTGAGTCTGTAGGACGTTTACGTTGGCAAATAAAAACTGGAAAAGGCTGAAGAGAGGAGTGGCTGACAAGTATGGGTGCCCCGTAGACTAATTCCTAAGACGGTTTTAAAGGTTTTCTCTGATTCATTATCCAAATCTTTTGTTTAGTGTGTCTGACACACCGACAGTCCTGACAGTGTATGTCAAAACTTGGACTTTATCCCTAAGGACAATTCTTGTCTTTCTTTTCCCCTTCCTCAATGAGGGACCATGAAAATAAAATTAACCAAGTTATTTCAAGGAACTTTGAAAACTATCATGGGCCATGCCAGTGTAAGTTGTGTTGTATGAGTGGTCACCATCTTTGTTGTTATTACTGTGCAGGAAAACAGTTTCTTTTGCACAGTTGAGTTGAGTTCAGTTCATTTCAGTCGCTCAGTCGTGTCCAACTCTTTGTGACCCCATGAATTGCAGCACGCCAGGCCTCCCAGTCCGTCACCAACTCCCGGAGTTCACTCAAACTCATGTCCATCGAGTTGGTGATGCCATCCAGCCATCTCATCCTCTGTCATCCCCTTTTCCTCCTGCCCCCAATCCCTCCCAGCATCAGAGTCTTTTCCAATGAGTCAAGTCTTCACATGAGGTGGCCAAAGTACTGGAGCTTCAGCTTTAGCATCATTCCCTTCAAAGAACACCCAGGGCTGATCTCCTTCAGAATGGACTTGTTGGATCTCCTTGCAGTCCAAGGGACTCTCAGGAGTCTTCTCCAACACCACAGTTCAAAAGCATCAATTCTTTGGCATTCAGCTTTCTTCACAGTCCATCTCTTACATCCATACATGACCACTGGAAAAACCATAGCCTTGATTAGACGGACCTTTGTTGGCAAAGTAATGTCTCTGCTTTTGAATATGCTATCTAGGTTGGTCATAACTTTTCTTCCAAGGAGTAAGTGTCTTTTAATTTCATGGCTGCAGTCACCATCTGCAGTGATTTTGGAGCCCCCAAAAATAAAGTCTGACACTGTTTCCACTGTTTCCCCATCTATTTCCCATGAAGTGATGGGACCAGATGCCATGATCTTCGTTTTCTGAATGTTGAGCTTTAAGCCAACTTTTTCACTCTCTTCTTTCACTTTCATCAAGAGGCTTTTTAGTTCCTCTTCACTTTCTGCCATAAGGGTGATGTCATCTGCATATCTGAGGTTATTGATATTTCTCCCAGAAATCTTGATTCCAGCTTGTGCTTCTTCCAGCCCAGCGTTTCTCATGATGTACTCTGCATATAAGTTAAATATTGCACAAATGTTCCTAAACTGAAATCATGCAAATGAGACCAAAATGCAGGATCACTCAAGCAATTTGGAAGTAAAAAGCCAACCAAGACTAATGTTTAAAATTCATGAATTGAATCAATGCTAGAAAATTTCAAATTAGCAGGTTGATGGCATGCTCAAGTCACTGGACAGCTCTGCACATCTTCAGGAAACAAGAATTAGACTTCTCAAAGATTGAAAAAGAGGTATAAATGCATATCATTTAAAGGAGGACAACAAGTATTCATAACAGACTAACAAACTCCATTTCAATGATGGTCAATTAAGCAAAGCAAGTATAAGGTATTTTAAAATTAGCTTCCAAGAAGGATTCATATTGGTTTGGAAATTTTAAACAAAGGCATCTTACTCAAGACTCTGTTTTGAAGAAGATAGCCATTATAAACAAGAGAATGAAGCAAATTTGGCTTGTCTTACAGACTAGTTATAGCAGCTCAAAACCATGTGTCCCTGTTGGTGGGAATGTGAATTGGTACAGCCACTATGGAAGACAGTATGGAGATTCCTTAAAAAACTAGGAATAAAACCAGCATATGACCCAGCAATCCCAATCCTAGGCATATACCCTGAAGAAACCAAAATTGAAAAAGACACATGTATCCCATTGTTCACTGAAGCACTATTTACAATAGCTAGAACATGGAAGTACCTAGATGTCCATCAACAGATGAATGGATAAAAAAGTAGAGGTACATATACACAATGGAATATTACTCAGCCATAAAAGGGAATGCATTTGAGTCAGTGCTAATGAGGTGGATGAACCTAGAGCCTAATATACAGAGTGAAATAAGTCAGAAAGAGAAAGATAAATATTGTATACTAACACATATATACAGAATCTAGAAAAATGTTTCTGAAGAATTTATCTGCAGGGCAGCACTGGAGAAACAGACATAGAGAACAGACTTATGGACATGGGGAGAAGGGAGGAGAGGGGGAGATGTATGGAGAGAGTAACATGGAAACTTACATTACCATATGTGAAGTAGATAGCCAATGGGAATTTGCTGTATGGCTCAGAAATAAAACAGGGGCTCCATATCAACCTAGAGGGATGGGATGGGGAGGAAGATGGGAGGGAGGTTTAAAAGGGAGGGGATATATGTATACCTATGGCTGATTCATGCTGAGGTTTGACAGAAAACAACAAAATTCTGTAAAGCAATTATCCTTCAATTAAAAAAATAAATTTAAAAAATGTGCCCTCCACATTAATGAAGAAACTAGACTATATCAACAGTTTCTAAAGTTGAAAATACTTCAGGGATTCATCAAATAACAAAATGCTTTATTTAAAAACACACACACAAAGATTTAGACTGCTACAGAGAGTTTGTGGAGAAAGATTTTTTAAAAGTCCTTTGGTCAAAAAAAAAAAAAAAAGTTAATATAAGTAACCTAAGCAATGCACCTGGGAGAATATGAACCAGTTCATGCCAGCTGTAATTATCTTGAAACATTATTTCAAAATGCCTCTAAAGTGGTGATAGTTCACATTAATTGATTAGACCAGGGATTATCCTAAGTACTGAACAGAAATTAACTTCCATGATTTTCACAAAACAAAGTATGTACTATTATCTTCCCACCATTACAAATAACATACCCACGCCTTTGAAAAGTTAAAAACTTGCCAGAGCTCCCACAGAGAGTATGCTAGCATTCAGACCTAGGTGATACAGCACGTAGCCCATACTGTCACCTACCAAATTATAGCCCTCTGAGAAAAGAAGGACATTTCATCATGTAAAAAGCCACTGATTAATAGCAACTG
The DNA here is from genome assembly GCF_032452875.1 of Bos javanicus. Taxonomy (NCBI): domain Eukaryota; kingdom Metazoa; phylum Chordata; class Mammalia; order Artiodactyla; family Bovidae; genus Bos; species Bos javanicus. The sequence goes on along the minus strand of NC_083872.1, from coordinate 102,127,747 downwards.
ACAGAAAATTTTAAAAAATAGCCTAACAGGGAGTAAGACTGTATCTAGTATGGAAATCATGACTGGACCACACTCAAAAAAGAGTTGGCAAGAGGAAGGAAAAGAAACAATGCATACCCACTACAGAGGTGATGAAACCAGAATGGACAAACGGAATGAAAACCACAGCCGCAATCCAGTGATTCGGTGGGGACCGACAGCTTCCTCTTTTGAGGGAGCAAGTAAAGAACACACTGATATATGGCAATAGGTTTCTCAGAGTCAAAGGGTCCAGAGTAAACTAGAGGTGATATCTTGTGTTGTTGTTTTTTTTTTTTTGAATTGTATCTTTCTGATTAACGGATAATTGCTTTACAGTATTGTGTTGGTTTCTACCAAACATCAACATGAATCAGCCATAGGTTTACCTATGTCCCCTCCCACTTGAACTTCCCTCCCACCTCCCTCCCCATCCCACCCCCCTCCCCATCCCACCCCTCCAGGTTGTTTACATCTCCATGATGATTAGTGATGTTGATTGATCATGTGTCTATTAGCCATCTGTATATCTTCTTTTTAAAATATCCAATTAGGTCTTCTGCTTATTTTTTTGAGTTGGTTTCTTCAATGTTGAGTTTCATGAGTTATGCGCATATTTTGCATATTAATCCTTTATCAGATAAAAATTTTCCAAATTTCCACCTTTTTGTCTTGTTGATAGTTTCCTTCACCCTACAAAAGCTTTTTTGTTTCATATATTCTCATTGTCTATTTTCGTTTCCCTTGCTTAAAAAGACATATCAAAAATATAGTGTCAACCAATATCAAAGAGCATATTGCCTATGTTTTCCTCGAGGAGTTTTTATGGTATCGGGTCTTACATTTAAGCCTTTGGTCCACATTTTGAGTTTATTTTTTGTACATGGTGTTTTGTACATACTGGTGCACTCAATGTGCTAGCAAATTTGGAAAACTCAGCAGTGGCCACAGGGTTGGAAAAGGTCAGTTTTCATTCCAATCTCAAAGAAAGGCAATGCCAAAGGATGCTCAAGTTCAGTTCAATCGCTCAGTTGTGTCCAACTCTTTGTGACCCCATGGACTGCAGCACACCAGGCCTCCCTGTTCATCACCAACTCACAGAGTCTACTCAAAGTCATGTCCATTGAGTCAGTGATGCCATCCAACCATCTCATCCTCTGTCATTCCCTTCTCCTCCCACCTTCAATCTTTCCCAGCATCAGGGTCTTTTCAAATGAGTCAGTTCTTCGAATCAGGTGGCCAAAGTACTGGAGTTTCAGCTTCAACATCAGTCCTTCCAATGAACACCCAGGACTGATTTCCTTCAGGATGGACTGGTTGGATCTCCTTGTAGTCCAAGGGACTCTCAAGAGTCTTCTCCAATACCACAGTTCAAAACCACAAAATCTTCAGTGCTCAGCTTTCTTTATAGTCCAACTCTCATATCCATACATGACTCCTGGAAAAACTATAGCCTTGACTAGATTGACCTTTGTTGGCAAAGCAATGTCTCTGCTTTTTCACATGCTGTCTAGGTTGTCATAACTTTCCTTCCAAGGAGCAAGTGTCTTTTAATTTCATGGCTGCAGTCATCATCTGCAGTGATTTTGGAGCCCAAAAAAGTTAAGTCTGCCACAGTTTCCACTGTTTCCCCATCTATTTGCCATGAGGTGATGGGACCAGATGCCATGATCTTAGTTTTCTGAATGTTGAGCTTTACGCCAGCTTTTTCACTCTCTTCTTCCACTTTCATCAAGAGGCTCTTTAGTTCTTCTTTGCCTTCTGCCATAAAAATGCTCAAACTAGTGCACAATTACAATCGTCTCACACGCTAGCAAAGGAATGGTCAAAATTCTCCAAGCCAGGCTTCAACAGTACATGAACCGTGAACTTCCAGATGTTCAAAATAGATTTAGAAAATTCAGAAAAAACAGGCATCAAACCGCCAACATCCGTTGGATCATCAAAAAAGCAAAAGAGTTCCAGAGAAACATATAATACTGCTTTATTGACTATGCCATAGCCTTTGACTGTGTGGATCACAGTCTGTGAAAAACTGTGGAAAATTCTTCAAGAGATGGGAATACCAGACCACCTGCCTGCCTACTGAGAAATCTGTATGCAGGTCAGGATACAGTTAGAACTGGACATGGAACAACAGACTGGTTCCAAATAGAGAAAGGAGTACATCAAGGCTGTATATTGTCACCCTGCTTATTTAACTTATATGCAGAGTATATCATGAGAAACGCTGGGCTGGAGGAAGCACAAGCTAGAATCAGGATTGCCAGAAGAAATATCAATAACCTCAGATATGCAGATGACACCACCCTTATGGCAGAAAGTGAAGAATAACTAAAGAGCCTCTTGATGAAAGTGAAAGAGGAAAGTGAAAAAGTTGGCTTAAAGCTCAACATTCAGAAAACTAAGATCATGGCATCTAGTCCCATCACTTCATTGCAAATAGATGGGGAAAGAATGGAAACATTGACAGATTTAATTTTGGAGGGTTCCAAAATCACTTCAGATGGTAACTGCAGTCATGAAATTAAAAGGTGCTTGCTCTTTGGAAGAAAAGTTATGACCAACCTGGACAGCTTATTATAAAGCAGAGACATTACTTTGCCAACAGAGGTCTGTCTAGTCAAGGCTACAGTTTTTCCAGTAGTCATGTATGGATATGAGAGTTGGACTATAAAGAAAGCTGAGTGCCAAAGAATTGATGCTTTTGAACTGTGGTATTGGAGAAGACTCTTGAGAGTCCCTTGGACAGCAAGGAGATCCAATCTGTCCATCCTAAAGGAAATCAGTCCTGGGTGTTCATTGGAAGGACTGATGTTGAAGCTGAAACTCCAATACTTTGGTCACCTGATTCGAAGAACTGACTCATTTGAAAAGACCTAATGTTGGGAAAGAATGAAGGTGGGAGGAGAAGCAAACAACAAAGGATGAGATGGTTGGATGGCATCACGAACTCAGTGGACATGAGTTTGAGTAAACTCTGTGAGTTGGTGATGAACAGGGAGGCCTGGCATGCTGCAGTCCATGGGGTCACAAAGAGTCAGACACGACTGAGCAACTGAACTGAACTGAACATGATGTGAGAAAGTAGTTCAGTTTGATTCTTTTGCATATAGTGATCCAGTTTTCCCAACATTTACTAAAGAGACTGTCTTTTCCCATTAGATGCTATTGCCTCTTTTGTTTAGATTAACTGACCATATAAGCATGGGTTCATTTCTGGGCTTTCTGTCCTTTTCCATTGATTTCTGTGTCTGTTTTTATGCCAATATCCTACTGTTTTGATTACTATAGTTTTTTAATATAGTTTGAAATCAGGAAGATTTATACCACCCTTCTTTCTCAAGATTGTTTTGGATATTCAGAGTCTTTTGTGCTTCCATACCAATTTTTGAACTATTTGTTCTAGTTTTATGAAAAATATCATTGGCATTTCGATAGGGATTGTATTCAATCTGTAGGTTGCCCTGGGTATAATGGTTATTTTAACAATGGCTATTCTTCCAATTCATGATCTCAGCATATCTTTCCATCTGCTTGTGTCACCTTCAATTTCTTTCCACGGTATCTTACAGTTTTCTGAGCACAGGTCTTTTACCTCTTTGGTTAGATTTATTCCTGTGGACTGTAGCCTGCCTGTTCATGGAACTCTTCTGTTCATGGAATTCTCCAGGCAAGAATACTGGAGTGGGTAGCCATTCCCTTTTTCAGGGAAACTTCCCAACCCAGGGATCAACCAAGGGATCAAACTCAGGTCTCCTGCATTGCAGGCAGATTCTTTACCATCTGAGCCACCAGGGAAAGGTATCTTACAATTATAAGGATCCCAAGGGTCAGTCCAGCCACAGCATTAGTTCTGAAAGGGGAGAAGTCTATAGTTTATAGTCTATAAAAGTTTATAGACTATAAAACTTGCCAGGTTCCCAGGTGAATGTCCCTAAGCATTTCTAGCCAATAACATTGCTATCAATAGTCAAAGACCAGCAGAAAACAGGAAGTAAAGCAAGGAAATTTGTTGAGAATGATTCTTTATGAGTTGAGCACCTGTTTACATGGTGATTGAAGCCATTTACTGAAATGGAAGCACTAGAAAAAGCGGTTTTTAGTAAAATCTAGGGCATTCAACATGTTAAGCTTGAAATGCTTCTTTAAGATCTTCAAATAAGGGAACTTTACTCAATATTCTGTAATAATCTACATGGGAACAGAATCTAAAAAGAATGACTATATGTATATGTATAACTAAATCGCTTTGCAGTACACTTAAAATGTTATAACAAAATATTATACACCAACTATGTTGTTTAGTCACTGACTCTTATAATATCTGATTCTTGTGATCTTCATGGACTGTAGCCTGCCAGTCTCCTCTGTCCATGGGATTTCCAGGCAAGCATACTGGACTGGGTTTCCGTTTCCTACCCCAGAGTATCTCCAGCCATTCCCCAGTGGTTCAGTGGTAAAGAATCAGCCTGCAATGCAGGAGACCTGTAGAAGGCACAAGTTCAATCCCTGGGTAAGTCAACTATACTACAAAACTGGAATGGGTAGCCTATCCCTTCTCCAGTGGATCTTCCTGACCCAGGAATCAAACCAGGGTCTCCTGCATCACAGGTAGATTCTTTACCAACTGAGCTATCAGGGAAGCTGCCACAATATAAACAAAAATTAAATTTAAAATAAATTTTTAAAAAAATATCTCCAAATGAGACAGCAAGACCTACTCATTTGGAACTCAGAAGAAAGATTCAGTTGAACAGAAATTTAAACATTAGAACAGAAAGTTTGATTAGTCCTAGCAAAATTATGTATTTCAGTAGGATTACACTTCACAAGCAAGGCATATAAAAATTTTTCCATTAGGCAGACTTTTGAAGAGTCACTGGGAAAGAGGAAGGGGGTTTGTTCCTTTATGGTACGTTATGTCTTTGTTAGACTACAGAGAGTCATGTTCTTACAAACCACCAGAACACAACCACCCCCTCAAAGATCATTTTACCCCTGTTCTCCCACATGCACTCTCATTCATGTGCCTTAAGATACAATTTGCCATCATGATTTCAGCCATTTAATACTAACTTCCTCCTTTTGAGAGTTTCTGAAGTTTCCTGACTACTACTAACTACCAAGAATCGTAAGAGATAATATAACAGACAAGGGAAATTTTTAATGCTTTGAGATATCCTAAATTTCTTACAATAAAAACTCTCTCTTTGTTTTTTTGGAAAACACAGGCAGAGATCTTTCAATTCCTCACTTCATTTCATCCCTCTGTTCATTCTTTTTTTTTTTTTTTTTGATGTGTGGGCACTCAACTCAGTCTGATTTTCTGTATTCCTTAGTCAAATATGGATTTTCTAATCCACTTCCCCTTGATCAATGTTATACATATTCTTAAATCCTTCTTTCTCTATCACTTGACCTTGAAAACCTAAAATGGAGCTAACTTTTGTGATGATGCTGGGTTTGTTCTTTTTTTTTTTTTTTTGATTACACTAACATCTGAGGTTGTTTTTTTTTTTTTACCATTCAAGAAAATTTCAGGTTATATAAACCAACATGTTCCAAATTCACATAAGGAGGCAACTTGGTTTGCTCTCTCTCACTCTTATCTGATTTTTTATCATCACATCAGAAAACAGATATTTTAAATCATCTGAGAAATAACAAAGCAAAGTGACGAGAAATCTTTAATGTCTCTCAAAGTAGAAAATCTTAGATATCATCTTGAATCATGCTGCATGTTTCTCTTATCTTCCCAATTGCTCATAAATCTGAGTTATTTTTCTAATTTCATGCTTCCTTAGCCTATTATCATGTATGACTTCTATTTTAGTTCTAAAATCATCTAGCTTCACAATTCTTTCACTTTCTTGGGCGCTTACTTTATAGAACATCACTCTTGAAATCAACATCAATTCCTAAATTCCCATTCTCGGTTTTACTTCAACTCTCCTATCTGGAACTATTATAAAAAGAAAATACAATCTCACTTCCACTTTGAAGTTATTCTTCTAGAAACACTAGTATGTACCCTTGTAGTGAGGCATGTGGAATCTCTTAGGTCTGTTTCTGTGAAGCTTTTACCCAGGAAATCTGGATTTATTCAGAGAAGCTAGACCTTAGTCATTTTACTCTGAAAGATTAGGAAACTTTAGATGTGAAATTAATCTCAAAAGATGTAGTATCGTTAAAGGCTAATTTTTATTCAAGGGGAGAAAAAAATTCTAGAACCTGCATGTGTCATAACAAAAATTACTCAAATTTGGGACTTCCTTTGTGGTCCATTGGCTCAGACTCTGAGCTCCCAGTGTAGAGGGCCTAGATTCATTCCCTGGTCAGAGAATTTGACCCTGCACGCTGCAACTAAAGAGCTACACGATGCAACAAAGATCAAAGGTCCCGCATGCCACAACTAAGACTCAGCACAGCCAAATAAATAAATATTTTTTTAATTATTCAAATTTCTTTAAAATCCAGATGAAATGTATGCTCTAACTTCACAGTCGTTTCCCTGCTTGTTCAGCCCTCTGTAGGCTCTTGCCTCTTTTTGCCAGAGACCTTGAGTCTAAGTCAATCCAGGCTCAATTTACACAGGCTGCTTTTTCTCACATTACAGCATTTTCATCACAGTGAAGAAAAGTAAAATAACTCCTACTCTGCAACATTTGTGTATGAACATGCCCATTAAAAAGTTTAATACACTATTAAATAATTAGATAATTTTTTAAAGAACCTTATATACATGCAAAACTTCTTTGTGGGATATGATATAATAATTTATAACAAGATGTACATAATAAGATATATTCATATATTTGGTCTTCAACCTTCATTTGTGACTCACACACCCAAAGTACTTGTAATTTCCTGAGTGATTAGAGCAATAGAAACATCTTTAGTTACACTTGTTTTTTGTCCTTGGTTTCTAATATAGCTCAGAGCAATAAAGGTAAAATGGGTGTCTTTTATTATTTTTTTAATGTATATGTGTCGTCGAGTCCCTTAACAATTCACCTGAAATTATCACATCACTGTTAATCAGCCATACCTCAATACAAAATAAAAAGTTTATAAAAGAAAATTTTAAAAAAATTTTTTAAACCTTTCAAGCACACCTGAGTTTATGCTAATGAGATAACTTTTGGAATGTCCCTATATAACCTATGGATAGAGGCTGATTAACAAGGGGACCAACCATATAATTAGAGTGCTGAAACTTACAGCCCCACTCACCATCCTCCAGGGAAGGGAAAGGATTGGAGGTTGAATTAATCACCAATGACTGATAATCAGTCATTCTATTGATACATGATGAAGCCCCAGAAAACCCCAAAAGGACAGGGTTCAGAGAGCTTCCAGGTCAGTGAAGAAGAATACCTCCATGTGCCAGGACAGTAAGGCATCATCCCAAACTTCATGGCAGCAGAAGTTCCTGTGCTCAGGAAACTTCCAGACCTCATTTCATGTATGTCTTCATCTGGCTGCTAATTCTTCTCCTTAACCTTTGTAATAAACTAGGAATCTAGAAAGTAAGAGGCTTCCCAGGTGGCTCAGTGGTAAAGAATCTGCCTGCCAATCCAGGAGATGCAGGAGACTTGAGTTGGATTCCAGGAAGGCCCTCCGGAGGAAGAAATGGCAACCCACTCCAGTATTCTTGTCTGGAGAATCTCATGGGCAGAGAAGTCTGGTGGGCTACAGTCCATGGGGTCGCAGAGTCGGATACCACTAAGTGTCTAAGCACGCATGCACACACTAGTAAGTAAACTGCTTTCCTGAGTTCTGTGAGCTGTGCTAGCAAGTTAAACAAACTGACAAATTAAAAATTAATACAAAATAGATGGTTTTCTAAAAGATAAAAATTATTGAAAATGACTAAGAAGAATTAGAAATCCTAAGCCTCAAAATCATAGAGAAAAGGGAAAATGTGGTCAAAGAAATCCTCTTAAATAGACAGGAGTTCTGAGAACTTCATGGGCAAATTTAACCAAATTTCTAAGAAGTATATATACACCTATATGCTACGGTCTGAATGTTTGTGTCCCTCAAAAATTTACGTGTTGAAATCCTAATGCCAGAAGATGGTGCTATTAGGTGGTGGGGCCTTTGGGGGGTGCTTAGGTCATGAGGACGGGGCCATCGAGAATGGGACTCATAAAAAAAAAAAAAAAGAATGGGACTCGTGCCAGGAAACCCCTAGACTTTCCCTTCCATCCTGAGAAGAGACAGGATGAGGGTTGTCACCAACACATGATCATGCTGATGCCTTGACTTGGACTTCCCAGCTCCATTACTTTGAGAAATACATTTTCTATTGTTTATAAGCTACCCAGTGTCCAATGTTTTGTTACAGCATTCCAAACATGCAAAGACGCTATAATGCAGATAAATTTAATCAAATGGTTCAGAAAATAGAAAAGAAGAAGAGCATTCTGACTCATTCTACAAAGTAGACATAAACTGATTTCAAACTTGCAGAGCACACACACACATAAAAACTGTGGGTCTTCTCACTTACAGATAGAAATGCTTAGAGCAAACCTTACAATGTATTTAAAGAATGCTGTATTCCAACTATGTTAGATCTAGTCCCTCAGCCCTCAGCATCCACTCCCACCTCCTTCATCGTACCTACCATTGCTATGGAGAATGGAAAGCTATGAATGACATTTTCCAGACTCTCCTTTATTTTCTTGATGCAAATTTGTAAACATCAATTAAATTCAATGGTGTGTGAGACTTGGGAGTAAAAATGAAGCAGGAGCTAACTTTCTATTGATAATAAAGGTTTTGCCTTCCAATGCAGGAGGTGCAGGTTTGATCCCTGTTCAGGATGCAAAGTTCCCATGGCCAAAAAGTCAAAACATAAAACAACAATATTATTACAAATTCAATAAAGTCTTTAAAAAGAAGAGAAAATTGTGATGAGGGTGGCATGGAGGCAAAACTCTCTGGATGCTGCAGACCCTGGGATCACCGTTACTGCAGTATGACCTTGACCTCAAGAGCAACATTCAAGAATTGCCAACTCGGAGAGATATAGAAGCTGAACGGGCCCAGGCACCACCATTGCTCTGGAGAGGCAATGGACATCTTAGATGGACAAGTGTTGGACAGCAAGAGTCAATCCCAATGAACATTATCTTTTATCACAGGTTTCTTCTGTGGAATAGCTGAGTTTGTGGTTTTGTTTTTCAGAACTCTACTTCAGCAAGATGTGAAAAAGAGATGAGGTTATGGAAGCTCATCCAATTCCAGATATGCTGAAGGAAGAGGGCCATCAGGAAAGTACCCCCTGTCCCCAGAAGAATGGGTTGAATTTATCACTTAGCCACCTGCTTGGCCCTAATCCTCCTTCAGTAGCCAGTGGATGAGGAACGTGCATGTCTGCATTAAGAAGCAGACAAGTGGACATGAACTTTCATGGCAGAAGGAAACCAGCAAGAAACAGAATGCTGACCACGCTGGACAAGCCAGATGAACATGTGCATCTAACCAAGGACTGCTCTGTGTCCTCGCACTCGAATGAGGTTGTGCTGGGAATTCACTCTGCAGGGATCTGGCAGGACTGAAAGCAGCTCTCTAAATGCACAGGTTTGTCTCATCTTTTTTGTCATTTATTAAAGTATTAACACACTATATTAATTAAAATACTAATTAATTGACATACTATTAATTAATAAAATACTAATTAATTTATACACTATTAATTAAAGTATTAATATACTATATATTAATATACTATATACTAGTATTAATATACTATATTCTCACCTTTATATAATTAAAAAAAAAAACGTTCCAAATGTGAAGAAAAGTAAAATGCTGTGTATTGAGTGCTGCTAGTGTCACTGTTTTCAACTTCTGAAATACTGTTCGTGGTTTTTATTGTTGTTATTCTCATTTATAAATATATCACACTGTATTTACTAAAAAAAAAAAGAAAGAATCCCCAACTCTCATTGATTGAGTCTCCAATCATTTTTCATATTTAAACTTTGGGTGCACAAAAAAATTTTCATTATAATTTGAGATTTCTAGTATACTAGCCTCTTGACATTCTTGTTTTCTTTTGTTGTGTTTGATGTTTATTATATGAATATCATTACCCAATATAAAAGCTAGAACTTTATAACATGTCTATGTGCTTCTGCCAATCCTGCCTCCTGTCTACCATACAAATGTCACCATTATATTGAGCTTTGATTATCAAACCCTCAATTTGTTTTCACTTTTACCATATATGTGCCTAAACAATGCAAGCATACTGATTAAAGTTGGTGGCTCAGAGGTAAAGAACTTGTCTGCCAATGTAAGAGAAGTGGGTTTGATCCCTAGGTCAGAAGATCCCCTAGAGAAAGCAATGGCAACTCAATCCAGTATTCTTGCCTGGAAAATCCCCTGGACAGAGGAACCTGGCAGGCTACAGTCCATGGAGTCACACGTCAGACATGACTTTGAGACTAAGCAGGCACACACTTGGAGAAGGAAATGGCGACCCACTCCAGTGTTCTTGCCTGGAGAATCCCAGGGACGGGGGAGCCTAGTGGGCTGCCTTCTATGGGGTCACACAGAGTCGGACACGACTGAAGTGACTTAGCAGCAGCAGCAGCAGGCACACACTGATTAAAGTTATCCCCACGAAACAACTCTTCATTTTAATAACCACATTTCATAGACCCTAGATTTCTCTTAATACAGCATTTGTTGGATGATGTTTATAAATGAAAAATGTAGATATATGTACTTCCCAATGTGGTTGTACCAATATAAATTCAAATCAGTAAAGTGTAAGAGATCTCATTTATCTACATCTTCAACACTTGGTATTACTTATTTATTAGTTTTTGCCATTAAAATGGGTATGAAATATTATATTACTATGATCTTGACTTGCAGTTCTCAAGTTATGAGTGAAGCTGAGCATCTCTAAAAATACAGCTTTTTAGGTTATGTACTTCCTCTTCCATGAAGTGATTTTCAATTATTTTTCCCAATTTTTGTCTTTCTAATTATTTCATTACAGTTGTTTAAGGTTCTTGGTATTAATACTATGCTCATTAAAAGTAATTGAAATATCTTCTCCCAGCTCAGTTTTCAAAAATTTTAAATTTAAAAACACTATACAGTGTTTTGATAAACACAAGTTCATAAAGAATCTGCCTGCCAGTGCAAAAGATACAGGTTCAATCCTAGATCTGGAAGATCCCCTGGAGAAGGAAATGGCAACCCACTCTGTATTCTTGCCTGGGAAATCCCATGGATAAACGAACCTGGCAGGCTACAGTCCATGGGGTCGCAAAAGAGCCAGACACAATTTAGCAACTAAACAACAACAAAGCCTTTTAATAGACAAAATAGTACAATATCTGGAACAAAGAATGTTGAAAAGAAGTATGAAAAAAGAAAAGAAAAGAATGAATAACAAACTAAACAAAATTAAAAAAATTAAGGAAAGCTCATCCTAAGATTAGTGGGAAAGAGGTTAATAGAAGAGGACGAACTGAAGAGAGAAAGGCATCGGAATATCCCCATGACCTGATATGATAAGGATTACCGTAAGTTACAAAAGGAAATTATAATTTTACAGTGGCTCTAAATTTTAAAGATATTGCTGAATAAAGTTCCACTCATAGGTAAATCTTCTTCATCTCACATATTGATTTCCTTTTAGAATCACAGAAAACATCATTCCAGCCCCATCCTCTCCCATCCCAGAAAACAACTGAAGCACATTCCTCTGCAGAAAAGTTGGGTTCATTTTGGTGCCAAAATCTAAGGAGAAACAAAGGGTAAAAATACTTCAGTGAATGCTGAGTGATTGGTTAGAAAGTACTTAGGATTAGGGTTGAAAAAATTGGGGTTCAGGATGAAAGAATATCCCAATGATGACTCCTTTTCTTTATATAGCCATCCTCAAAAAGCTCACATGCAGGTGATTTCCCTGATGGTTCAGTGGTTAATATTTTGCCTCCCAATGTAGAGGGCACAGGTTCCATCCCTGGTCAGGGAGCTAAAATCCCACATGCCTTGAGACCAAAAAACCAAAACATAAGCAGTATTGTAACAAATTCAATAAAGACTTTAAAAATGGTCCACATCAAAAAAAAAAAGTCTTAAAAATAAAACCACATGTGCAGACACATACTTTCACTCTTGCTAATCTAAAATTCTCCTGGAAAATAAGTTTTTATGAAACAAGGCAAGATTTAATGTTTTAAAATCTGATCTTCACTTCCTCCCCTATACAGACCACTTATCCTGACTTCTCTCACTTATGCACTCTTATCATATTTCTAAATCTCTCTGTTCTCATGGAGCTACACAAAGTGAGTATCCGAATGCTTGAGTCTGGGATACAATCTGTGGTAGGGTGGGACGGAAGGGACAGGACATTATTTTTTAAATTAAAAGACCTGGTACTGCTGCTGACTCATTTGACTTTAAGGAAGTAATTAAATTCTTCATCTACAAAGATAGGAATCACCATAAGTTCCCCAAATAGCTCACAAGGTTGTGTAATAATGTATAATTAAATTCAAGGTTTTTTAAAGTCACAAACAAATAGTATTATTATATAATTATCCTATTAGAATTTGAACATAATACTGCTTCAGACGTTTAAATCTTATTAGTTGGAGAAATACTTAACTGAATTGTTTAGGAGCAGCAAAAGTAACAGTTAAGAGCACCATCTTTGGACTCAAATAGAGTTGAGACTACTTTCTCATCTTACTAATTTATTGAACTTGGGCAATTTATTCTATTTCTTATCAGTAAAATGAGTTCTGAAAAAGAAGTTTTTATGAAATTTAGGTAAGATAATGCATGCACTTAGAACTAAATGATTGTTAGACTCTTGTTTTCATAATTATGGCCATTAGTATTAGCATTGATAGTTGCTGCTAACAAAATTTATCTAATTTTTTTGTGTAAACAAGGCACTAGGGTTCATTAATCTGAGTCTGCACTCACCTGACATTTTCCTTGTAAGGTGTCTGATCAATCCATTGCCAGTTGCCATTCCCTTGTGGGTCTGAGAGTCCCAGAAAATAAGAAAATGTTTTATTCAGCTGCTGGATAATGAAATCCTATGTGAAGAAAAAGAGTCACAGACTGAAATTTCCAGGCTGGATCAAGTAAGGGTTATCTCTAGCTCTGGAGAAAAGAAAATGCAGGTATGAGGAACAGTGTCATGACAGCACACTGAACAAGAGTGATGGCTGAAAACACCAACATTATCCCAGAAGGAAGAAAGTGCTGTTCTATGAATTCCCATCTCAGACAATTTATTCTCTTCTTCACCAAGAGACAATTCTTTTTCAATGTACAGACCAGTTTCTGTGCTTTAAATGTTTAATAAATTTTACAAATGTGTGTTTGTCATCTTATTTATCATTGTTTATCAGTAAAATTACATTTGGGTCATCAAAATTCAAATTTGTTTGTCTACTTTCCTAAGCAGTACTTCTCTAAGAAATAGATTTCAATACTTGCAGAAGTTAAACATAAAGGAGTTCTAACTAAGTTTTAACTGTAGTGTGCGATTAATTTCTGAAATTATTATTAGTTTTGACCAAGAGGAGCCAAGATAGAGAGTAGAAAGACCCCGAGTTCCCTCCTTTCACAGCACACCAGGATTACAACTATTTCTAGAGCAACTGGCAATGAGAATGACCTGCAGGCTAGTCAAAAGATCTTCTACAACTTAACAACAAAGTGACTGGCAGATGGGCCAGAGATACAGAGGAATCAAGATCCATACGCCCAGATAGGTAACCCATAGATGAGATAATAATTAAAATTACAGAGATTATCTACAAGAAGCAATAAACCATAGAGTAGTTAACTGGATAAAAAAAAGCAAACTCCAGTGAGACTCACTTCAGTCTTAAGGACACACACAGATTGAAAGTGAACAAATGGAAAAAGATATTCCACACAAATGAAGCTAAAATGGAGCAGGGGTAGCAAAAAATGAATTTGGACCATTACCTTACACTGCATTAAAAAAAGAAGAATTCAAAATGGAAGAAAGACCTAAATATAAGACCCATAACTATAAAAATTGTGAAAGAAAACACAACAGAAATGTTCTAAGACACTGGATTTGCCAATTTTTTAGCTATGACACCAAAGTCACAGGCAACAAAGAAAAAATAAACTAACTTAATCAAATTCTAAAATTTCTGAGCATCAAAGGAGATAATCAACAGGGTGTAAAGGGAACCTGTGAAATGGGGGGAAATATTTGAAAATCATATACCTGATAAGGAATTGATATCTAGAATATATAAAACTCCTATAGCTCAACAAAAAACCCCACAGATATCTCAACTTTTAGAATAGGGAGAATACTTGAATACACATTTCTCCAAAGAAGGCATGCAAATGATCAACAAATATATGAAAATATGCTTGATACTGCTAATCATTAAAGAAAAGGAAATCAAGTCACAATAAAATATAATTTCACACCCATTAGGATGGCCACTACTGGAATAAAGACAAAGAAAATAATGTGTTGTCAATAAAATGGAGAAATTGGAACCTTTGTGTGCTCTTTGTGGGACTATAAAATAGTGTAGCCACTGTGTAAAACAGTATAGTGGTTCCTCGAAAAATTCAAATTAGGATTACTATATGATCCAGCAATCCCACTTCTGAATATATATGCAGAATAATTGAAAGCAAAATTTCAAAGATCATCTGTGTTTATCTCAGCATTGTTCAGGAGAGCCAGGTGATGGAGCATCCCAAACGTCCATAAACATGTGAATGGATAAGTGATACATGTTTTATACATAGAGTGGAATATTATTCAGGCTTACAAAGGAGGAAAATCCTGTCACATGCTACAAAATGGATAAAGTTTGAAGATATTACACTAAGTGAAATAAGGCAATCACAAAAATACAAAATACTATATGATGACACTTGTATGAGGTATCTATAAGTATTAATAGTCAAACTCATAAATAAGGAAATTAAAAGGGTGGTTTCCAGGGACTGGAGGGAGGGGGAAATGGGTTGTCACTGTCCACTGGGTATAGAGTTCGGTTTGGCAAGATGAAAAAGTTGTTAAATCTTGTTATTGAGTTGGTCAAAAAGTTCATTTGGGTTTTTCCATAAGACATTAGCTCTAATACTTTGGTCACCTGATGCAAAGAGCTGACTCTTCTAAGAAAGGACTCTGATGCTGGGAAAGATCGAAGGCTGGAGGAGAAGGGGATGACAGAGGATGAGATGGTTGGATGGCATCACTGACTCAATGGACGTGAGTTTGAGCAAACTCCAGGAGATGGTGACAGACAGGGAAGCCTGGCATGCTGCAGTCCATGGGGTCGCAAAAAGTGAGACATGACTGAGCGACTAACCAACAATAAGACATTACAAATACAAATGTGAATATAGTTAGCACTACTAAACTGTACACTTAAAAAGAGTTAAGGTGGTAAGTTTTGTTATCCTCAGTTTTTAAAAAATTTTAATGAAAAATAAAGAAAACCAAAGTACCTGCTCTGTTTCTGTGTTGATCACCACCAAGTGAGCTCCCATCCCAATGCAGTTCTGCTCACTCTTAGCCCAGAAATTCTCTTCAGAAGAAATAAAGTAGCAGCTGGAACCAAACGGCTTCCAGGTACCTGGGCAACATCCCCAAATCTTTTCTGCATTGTGTGAAAGGAAACGGTGAGTCTAAGATGAGAATAATAAGCTTAAAGGGCATGTTCTATACATATAAAATTCTGATGATCTGCAGTCGTTTTTCAAAGATAGGTTTCTTAATTCATGTATTTTCTTTCAGTTCCCTTAATTATATAATTTGATGCCATAGAATTGCTTGTAAATAAGTATTATTCAACATTAATCCCTCAATATTTACTAAGGTTTGCCCATATAATTTATCTGGATTTTTTTTTTTGCCAAAAAAAGTCACTATCAATATATTTTTCCTATTCTTCATATTCTTTATATGTTAGAAGCACCAAATTCTTTCAGAGTTTCAAATTATCAACATAAGTTAGTCTGGAATTCCAGTTCTCCTTAATAATCTTGGGCAACCCACAGAGCCTCAAATTTTTAACATTTTAATAATGATAATTATTCTCAGGATGATTGTGGGAATTATAATTATTTATCATTAGAATTCTGTCTCTACCATTTATTATATATGTCCTTGAGCAAATTCCATAACCTCCTTGCACCCATTTGTTTAATCCTTAAAATGGAAATAACAATACCAAACTCAAGGTAAGAGTTAATCACATAATATATACAAAGCACTTTAAAGAATGCTTAAGATGTAATAATTATTCATAAATATTACCTAGTACTAATTTTTACACATTATCAAGCACTTAAGACTATAAACAAATAGTTCTCCCCTTTCTCCTTCAAAGCACCAGTTTGTCACTCTCCTTAGATTAAAATATCTGCAACTAACTGTAAAAATATCCACTGATGTCTTTTATATGTACATATATATAATTTTAGCACATGTATATGTATATCTAAATAATATAACTTTGTTGGGTTTTGAACTTTCTTAAAGGTATTATATGTAGTCTTCTTGGGTTAATTCTCATTCCATAATGCTAAAATTCATCCATATTGTTATATGTAGCTCTATTCTATTTGTGTTTTTTTTAATTATGGTCAAATTATTACATATTAAGTAATGAGGAAACATTTAAAGGCTTATAATTCATTTTATAATATTATAAAATGAATAAAATAGACTACATGAATATCATTTTAATATTGGCCCCCTTTAGAAATCTATCTTAATTCTATATTCTGATCACTATTAAAAATTGTCTTTTAACAAGACTTCTCAAAATGTGCCTTAGCAGATTATTTTAATTTTAAAAGTCTAATTTGACTGACTGTTTTGATAGTAGGGATTGGTTTTGCCAATTAATTATACATTGCAAACATTTTTCACATGTTAAATACAAATCTCCAGTTCCAAGGTTGACAAAAATACTGAAAAATGTGATGAGTAGAAGAATTTGTCAAAAAGGCATATTGATTTTAATATATTTCCATTTCCTAACTGAGAATAATGGACTGATTAAAATGCTTTGTAAGTATTGAAAAATAGATGTAATTAATAGTCATTTGATAAGACTTCCTAAACATTTTTGGTGTACTTTCCAGAAATTGAGAAAGTAAATGACTACTGACTGAAAAATAGCAAGACTTTGTAAATTATTCCATTTATTATTCTTAACACCCAACAGCATTGAAAAATAACCTAATCAAATTCTCAGCAGACCATCACAAATAATTTTTGGTACTAGAACACTGTATGATTTCTGGAAAATTTTCAAAAAATTGACTGACATCCTAACAAAACACATTCTATGCCTATCTATCTACTTATTTAGGTAAGTAAGGCTTATCTAAAGTTTGTGTTGCTAAAGTGAAAAACAGGAACAGAATTGACGTTGAATTCTCTCTCATTCTAGTAATAATGTTAACCGAGTAGATACTGTCTGATTGCATTTTTCAAGTCCCATTCATCTAACTAAGAGATGGACTTCCAATAGGATTTTGTTTTATTAGTAGTAACTTATCAATGTTTAAAGTACATTTGAGATGTTTTGAACACAAGAAATTTCATTACACTTAAAGCTCAGTGTTCCACAGAATATAAATACATTAATAAAATTGGAGCATAACGGCTAGAAGCAGTCAAAATGTTTGGGCCTATACATGGATCACCATGAATGTGACAACTAATATGCAGACTGCTACCACAAACAATTGCCATTGGTGATGTGATATTCTGAAATAATAATGTTGAATAAACTTCTGAACAAAGGAAAAAATAAAAATATTAATGTACACTTATCTATATATTTTGGCAAATGGGGGAAGTGTGATGTAAATATTAGTCCAAGGGGGAAAAAGAATCATGTAAAATATCTAACCGTTAAATAATATATGTTATTCTTTTCCTTAATGTGGACCTTTTTAAAAGTTTTTACTGATTTTATTACAATATTGCTCTTGTTTTATGTTTTTTGCTTCTGTTTTGTGTTTTGACTCCCAATCAGACTTGCACCCCCTGCACTGGAAGATGGGGTCTTAACCACTGGACCACCAGGGAAGTCTTGGTTACTCCTTTTTTTTCAATGCATGATGAGAGTGGAGGTAACACTCTGTAATGCCATTAAGACACTAGTAGATACATTTTTAAAAGACGTAGCAGGTTTTTTAAGTGTTAATATTAACAATGCTCCAGAAATTGAAGCCTTTGCTTCTGTGTGTGCTCAGTCGCTAAATTGTGTTCGACTCCGCAACACCAAGGACTGTAGCCCACCAGGCTCCTCTGTCCATGAGATTATCCAGGCAAGAATACTGGAGTGGGTCACCATTTTTTGCTTCTATAACATGATGCAAAAATATAGACATTGAATTAAATTATGTAAGTGAGAACATAATCTGTTTTGTTTACATTTACAAATTTATTTTTTATTTAAAAAAAAAATTTTGCCCAACATATTACAGACAGAAAACTGTATAAAATTGATATATACATTAACAAATTATTGAAAGTTGAACATCCTTATAACTGCCACTTAGGTCAAGATATGGAATTTTACCAGCTACCCCAGATGGGCGTATATGTGCCCCATCTTAATCACAAGACCCTTTCTACTCCTCTAGATATAATAACTGCTTTTCGAAATCCTTTTAGGGGCTTGGCAAGCAGAACAGTTTGAATGTGACAGGTCGGGCTTCCCTGGTGGTCCAGTCGTTAGGACTGCCTCGCAATGGAAAGGACACCTGCCTGATCCCTGGTCCAGGAAGGCTGCACGTTCCATGGAGCCTCGAAATTTATGTGCCACAACTACTGAGCCTGTGTGCTGCAACTGTTAATACGGAAGCCTGCACGCCAAGAGACTGCGCTGCACAGCAAAGGAAGCCACCGCAGTGAGGAGCCCACGCACTGCAACCAGAGAAAGCCCGCGTGCGGCAACCAAGACCCACCACAGTCGAAAAATAAAATAAATAAATCTTTTTAAAAAAGAGGACAGGCCTTGGCAGAGCACAGGTCCACTGAAAAAACTCTGACTTTACCCGTGCCTCTGAACATTTCAACACCAGGACTGGGTGGGGGAAAAAACGGGAAAGATACAATATGGATTTCAATTAGGTTTTAACTTCAATCAAATGGGAATTTTGTGTTTGAACTTTCATTTTTCATTGTCATAACAATTTGAAAAGTTATTGTTTAAAAGCTGGGCATTTATATTTGATGATATGGTATTACACAACATAATTTCATTCCATAAGCTTATCTGTAACTTAAATTGGTTGTGTTGAACACCCTGAGTGGCCATAACATTAAGTTGGATAGATTTAGAGAGTGAATTTGAAGTCTCTTATGTCAGATGAATGTAGAGTTAATTTAATTAACATCCATCTGTTTTGTTCAATTCAGAGTATTCTGAAGGCAAAGGCTTCCAGAAAAGTATTCTTTAAAATTTCAGTAGTTATGGTTGGAGTGTCTCCAGAAGTCAGGAGGAAGACAATCCTGATAGACTTATGTTTTCCTCCCCGGAAGGGCCACTCTACAGCTGTTTGACAAAAAATAAAACTCCAATGTGACAACAAAACCATAGGTCAGGGAGAATAAGGAAAATTACTCCTCAACACACCCATGCACTACATTCTTGCCAAATACCAAAAAAATGGGGGAATTTTCAACATCTCATATAAATACAAAGAAACCTCTGCCCTCTCATTACCTTTCATGAGTTTCTTCATAAAAGCAGAGGAGGAAATATTTAGTTCCTGAAATAGCAGGAGTCTAATGTCTATTTGGGTCTCATTACTTGGAAGGAGTCAAGTCATAATGACCACTGCAAACATGCACTTTGCCTTTCTTGGGCTTTTGTGAGTCAGGCCAGTGTTCAGTAGTTGTGGCGTGTGGGCTCAGTAGTTGCCACTCCTGAGCTCTAGAGCACAGGCTCAATAGTCATAGTGCGGGAGCTTAGTTGCTTCACAGCATGTGAGATCTTCCTGGATCAGGGATCAAACCCACATCTACTGCTTGGCAGGTGGACTTTTTAACCACTGAACTCCCCTGAGCCTTGATATGGGCATTATTAATTGGGCATCTTAGATATCAAAAATATTTTATCCATTTGGTAGAGGGTGAGGGTAATGTGAAACAAGAACCGTTAGGAATAATTTCCAGGGTGGGCTTCAGCAAATTACGAGGGTATGTTGGTAGCACATATTGAGGTCAACATGGCTGGAGGAGGCATTTTTTGAAGGCAAGTCTAGAACCTGATGTGAACAATGAAATTTAGAGATACATTAATTATATCCATGCAGCAACTTTGCGACCTGTGCTGTGCTTAATCACTCAGTCATGGCCGACTCCTTGCAACCCCATGGACTGTAGCCCACCAGAAGCCTCTGTCCATGGGGATTCTCCAGGCAAGAATACTGGAGTGGGTTGCCATGCTCTCTTCCAGGGAATCTTTCCCAACCCAGGGATCGAACCCAGATCTCCCACATTTCACCAGATTCTTTACCATCTGAGCAACTAGGGAAGCCCGCAGCAACTTTATTTTTTTTTAATAGAATAAACCAATCTTGAACTCAACTCTGACCTCTCTCTAAGAAAAAGGGAAGTCTAGTTAAACATTGCAACACCTTACCTGTCACCCTTGTCCCTTCACTGAAGCAGGTTAGATTTGAATGGTGTGTGTGCAGTTCAGACAGCCTTTTGCCAATGTTGCCATGTGTAAAATAATAAGTCACTGTAAAAGGAGAAGAAGGATTAGTATCCTTCCGTTTTTTCACTATTGAGCCTTATGCTCTAAATCTGTGCCACGCTGGCTTACCTGCAACTGCCACCACTCTCTTCTTTCTAAGCCAGCTCAATAAAGACCATGCTGATTGTATATGGAATCTAGGGGAAATGTACTGATGAACCTATTTGCAGGGCAGGAATAGAGACCTGCACATAGAGAACGACTTGCGGACACAGGGTGAGAAGGGGAGGGCGGGACGAATTGAGAAAGTAGCATTGACTTATCTACACTACCATGTGTAAAATGGATAGCTAGTGAGAAGCTGCCATATAGCACAGGGAGCTCAGCTGGGTGCTCTGTGATGACCTAGAGGGGTGGGATGGGGGCGTGGAAGAGAGGCATAAGAGGGAGAGGATATATGTATCCATATGGCTGATTCACACTGTTGCACAGCAGAAACTAATGCAATTGTGTGTTGTGTGTTAGTCACTCAGTCGTGTCCGACTCTTTGAGATGCCCTGAACTATAGCCCATCAGGCTCCTCTGTCCATGGAATTCTCCAGGCAAGAATACTGAAGTAGGTTGCCATTTATACTCCAATTTAAAAAAAAAATGTTTACTGCTTGCTTGTATGCATTATCATGTTTGTTTTTATGCCTACACATTTATTTTTTACTCTTTCCCCCATTAAAATTTAAGCTCTATGTTCTAGGGCAGAGATTCTGTTTTATTTATTTATTTTTTTTTTGCCATTAGTTTTAATAAGAGTATGGTTGCTTTACAATATTGTATTAATTTCTACTGTCCAGCAAAGTGAATGAGCCATACATCTACATATATCCTCTCCCTTTTGGACCTTCTTCCCATTCAAGTCACCCCTGAGCATTAAATAGGGTTCCTTGTGCTATTATACAGTATGTTCTCATTAGTTGAGATTCTGTTTTCTATACCAGTTAATCACCTAGAGCTGTGACGATCACAATAATCAATAGACACTGTTCATTCACTGGCTATCTGCTTCTCTTCAAATTTTTTTAACTCTTTATTTTGTATTGGTGTATAGCCAATTAACAATGTTGTGATAGTTTCATGTGGACAGTAAAGGGACTCAGCCGTACATATACACATATCCATTCTCCCCCAAACTCCCCTCCCATCGAGGTTGCCACATAACATTGAGCAGAGTTCCATGTTCTATACAGTAGGTTCCTTGTTGGTTATCCATTTTAAATATAGAAGTATGTACATGTCCATCCATAACCCCCTAACTATCTCTTTCCTCCATACTTTCCCCACCCCCTGATCCAGCAACTATAAGTTCATTCTCTAAGTCTGTGAGTCTTTTTCTGTTTTGCAAGTAAGTTCATTTGTATCCTTTTTTTTTTTTAGATTCCACATATAAGGGATGTCATATGATATTTCTCCTTTTCTGTCTGATTTACTTCACTCAGTATGACAATATCTAGGTCTATCCATCTTCCTGCAAGTGGCATTATTTCATTTTTTAATGGCTGAGTAATATTCCATTGTATACATATACCACATCTTTTTTATCCATTCACCTGTTGATGGACATCTAGATTGTTCCATGTCTTAGCTATTGTAAACAATGCTGCAATGAACATTGGGGCACATGTATCCTTTGGATTATGTTTTGCTCCAGATATATACCCAGAAGTGGGGTTGCAGGGTCTTATGGTAGCTCTCCTTAATGTTAATAATCCTGAAGTGAGTTTTCAGTTTATTCCAGTATTTTTTAAAATTTCTGACTGCTGGTAGCTACACTTAAACACAGAGGATAAATAACAACCAAGGGGAGCCTTTAAACCTTTAGAGTCATTTTAAATGTCTCAAATGAA
Source organism: Bos javanicus (assembly GCF_032452875.1). Taxonomy (NCBI): domain Eukaryota; kingdom Metazoa; phylum Chordata; class Mammalia; order Artiodactyla; family Bovidae; genus Bos; species Bos javanicus. The sequence continues at coordinate 102,105,093 of NC_083872.1, read as the reverse complement.
CATAAACTTTTATGTTCAGGGTGTGCACATTGAGTAAGACCTGTTCTCTTTCAGATCCTGACTTGATTCTTCACTCATATTCTTCTCGTCCTTCTGTTATTGAAACCCTGTACTATCAAACGTTACTACCTCTCTCTTAGCCTATGTCTTGGAGTTATGAATACCTGCTTCCTCTTGATTACTGAAATAACTACCATTAAACCCCTTTCTCTCTTGCACTTGACCCTGTAAAGTAAAGCAAATTCTAATCCTGGTGATAATTCTTTGTGCTTTAATGAAGACTATAAGATTGATTTACATGTCAGAAGGAGCTTCAAATATGGCCCATTTGACATAGGAAGACAGTTTCACCCCCTCAGATTATTCAATAACTATTTTTAACCACCTTGTCAGTGAATAGAGAACTAAATTGTGGGTTAGAGAGCAAAAAGGCCTCTAAGACTTCTCACAAAATGAACTTGAACTATTTAACTGGAAGCAAAGGGAACAGGAAAGAAATACTTTATTCTCTTCTAGTTCCAATATTCCACTTGAAAACTTTTTCCTTTCCTAGTGGGAAAGACTCCCACATGAAAGCCAAAGACCCTAATGTAAAGTATTATGATCATAAAGGCAGTTATGGCCGTCCTCTCACTAGAGGGCTTTATGATACATGATCACAGTGAACCCAGGAGTGAAGATGGAGTCCTCGAGGATGGCGTCCTCAAGGATGGTGACAAGCAACATACAATCTAGGTGAGGTCATGATTGGGTAAATGCTAGTAAAACCAGGCAAAATAAATCTGGAAGAAGAACCAGTTATCAAAACATGGAGGAAGCAGAGAAAAGGGAGGAGCAGGGGAGAGGAAAATGAAGAAAAAGCATGACATTCCGAGTAAGAGCTAACATATTAATTCATGAAGGAGAACATATTCTAGGGAAGGGGTCCCCAATCTCTGGGATCTAATGCCTGATGATCTGAGGTGGAGCTGATGTAATAATAATAACAGAAATAAAGCTCACAATAAGTGTAATGTGCTTGAATCATCCTAAAACCATTGCCCACCTTAACCCCTAGTTTGTGGGAAAATTGTCTTTCACAAAGTGGGTGTCTGGTGCCAAAAAGTTTGAGGATCACTGCCTAGAGGGTCTACATAGAACTTGATGGGGAAGGGATCAAGGGACATAGCCCCTCAATGATGAACTTACCCACACAGCTCACAATGAAACATGCACTGAGGAGGGCTAAGCCAAGTACTGCAATACACCAGAGCCTCATCCGGAAGCAGGATTCTGCATTCCCTGTCAAGTCAGCAAGACAGATGTAGTTACCGGGAGTTCCAGGAAGCAAGAGACCCTAAGAAGCTTAGAGCAATGAAGACATCAGATGAAGAATCTCAGAGTAATTAAAAGACTTAAATAAGAAGAGAACTTAGGGGACTCCCCTGGCAATCCAGTGGTTAAGAATCTGCCTTGCAATGCAGGAGACACAGGTTCCACCCCTGGCCGCAGAGATAAGATCCCACATGCTGTGGGGCAACTGAACCCACATGCCTCAACTAAGACCTAACACAATCAAGTAAGTAAATAAGTATCTTTTTAAAAATAGAGAGAGAGCTTAGAAATGCCTTCAAGATTAAATAACCAGGTAGTGGCTCTCAAAGGTGGACCTAGTGGTGAAGAACCCGCCTGCCAATGCAGGAGATATGAGACACGGGTCCAATCCTTGGGTCACGAAGATCCCCTGGAGAAAAAAATGGCAACCCACTTGAGTATTCTTGCCTGGAAAACTCCATGGACAGAGGAGTCTGGTGGACTACCATCCATGGGGTCACAAAGAGTCGGACATGACTGAAGCAACTTAGCAGCAGCTCTCAGGTCTTAAACAATCCAGGTAAAACTCATCCTCAGTCAAAGGTAATTTCCATTTCCTTCTTCTCTCTTCTTAATATTATAATCATCTGTTGACTTCCCCATCTTTCTCAAAATATCATTTCTGCCTCTTACTTCTCATAAATCTCTGTGGTATGTGGTTTCTTATACTTTCAAGTGAGCCTGGCCTCTGAGGAATTATTCTTTCTTTCAGTCTTCCATGACTCCACAATGTGGTCCAACCTCTTTCCCATCCATTTGTCTGTTGTCTACCTCTTCTCTCCAGATGACTCATCATTTCATCACACACTTATACCTTTCTTTCTTGAATGGAGAAAAGGAATACTTACCTTCCCGCACCATTCTGTGGGCTCCCTGTGTTCAGAAGGTCCAAGAGCCTCTTTCTCTTTCTCTATCTCTCTGAAGATGTTACCCAGAGCTCTGGCTTCATTCAAAGAAGTCAGAGCTCAGAGATGAACTGCTGAACACTCTGATGTGACTAAGAGACATCCAATATAAAGGGGACCTTGAAAGAAGAAGTCGCGGTTGGGACTATAGATTCCAGTGATTTTAAATAGTGGGTAAAATGAAAGAGAAACTGAGAAACCTAGCCTAAACTGTTCATGAGAACTTCAACAAGAATCTCATTTGTTCACTTTCTGACACAAAGTCTCTCTCTCTGATTCCTACTCAGAATAGAGGAGGAATCTTTTAAAAAATTATTTGTAAGATGTAATTAATTCAGTGGTCCTTAGCCAATTTGGGGGGGCTTTCCTTGTGGCCGAGTGGTAAAGAATCTGCCTGCCAATGTAGAAGACTTGGGTATAATCCCTGGGTAAGGCAGATCCCTTGAAAAGGAAATGGCAACCCACTCCAGTATTCTTGCCTGGGAAATCCCATGGGCAGAGGAGCCTGGTAGGCTATAGTTCATGGGGTCACAAAAGAGTCAGACATCATTTAGCAACTAAACAACAAGCCAGTTTTACATTGAGTTTTATGTAAGACTTAACCCATGTGTTTAATAGTGTCCTAGGAAGTGAGCAAAAGTCTGATTGAATAGATATGACTTAGATAGTAAGGGTTAATATAATAAATTACATAAAGAACCATGGACATTGTTTAGGAATATAATTGCAAAGTGAAAGAGACTGGAATCTATCTGTAAAAGTGATAAAACATTCTTATTGGCCATTTCGTGGATGCCGGGTGTGCGAGAGCATCCGGGAACGCCGGGCGGGAGGTGGACCGGGAAGACCTAACCTAGGTTCTGTGGATTTGAACCTCCGCATTTCTAACCCAAGATCTCGAAACGCATCGTGATTCCTGTCCATTGGACTGTAAAGTTTATGTAGGTAATCTTGGAAACAATGGTAACAAGACTGAATTGGAACGAGCTTTTGGCTATTATGGACCACTCCGAAGTGTGTGGGTTGCTAGAAACCCTCCCGGCTTTGCTTTTGTTGAATTTGAAGATCCCCGAGACGCAGCTGATGCTGTCCGAGAGCTAGATGGGAGAACACTCTGTGGCTGCCGAGAAAGAGTGGAACTATCGAATGGTGAAAAGAGAAGTCGTAATCGTGGCCCACCTCCTTCTTGGGGTCGTCGCCCTCGAGATGATTATCGGAGGAGGAGTCCTCCACCTCGACGCAGATCTCCAAGACGGAGAAGCTTCTCCCGCAGCCGGAGCAGGTCCCTTTCTCGAGATAGGAGAAGAGAGAGATCACTGTCCCGGGAGAGAAATCACAAGCCGTCCCGATCTTTCTCTAGGTCTCGTAGCCGATCTAGGTCAAATGAAAGGAAACAGAAGACCAGTTTGCAAGAGGAGTGGTGTACAGGAAATAACTTCATTTGACAGGAGTATGTACAGAAAATTCAAGTTTTGTTTGAGACTTCATAAGCTTGGTACATTTTTAAAATGTTTTAGCTGTTCACATTTGTTTGTCTGTTGGAACAGTGACACAAAGGTGTAATTCTCTATGGTTTGAAATGGATCATATGAGGCATGTAATATCAAGAATTGTTATTTTACAATGTTACCTTAAGCAAAATTTAATTTGCTTTGAATTTTAGTCTTGCATAGGCTGATAATAAACCTCTTAACTCCTGCCCAGACGATGTTTAACATTATGGAAATAAAAACTGGCAAAAATTGGAAGATTTTTTTTTTCAACATACCTGGGATATGGTATGCAGCTGTAGTAAGCAGTTTTTAAAAGCTGCTGTGAACTCAAAAGCCAGCTGGAAAAATTAAAGCTGCACCCTTAAACTAGATTAGAGGTTTAAAAATCCCACTAGTCTTTACACTGGACAAAAGGTTGTCCAGTTGGTGTAGAATCTAACAAGTTTCAAGGAAGTTAGTTTACCTTTGCTTTAGGTTGTAAGTTCATTCTGTGATTGCTATATATGAATACATAGCTCTTTGTAACGTTCTTTATTTGGAAATATGAGACTACTCAAGATAACAAATGTCCTGCCAGTTTAAGGGTACATTGTAGAGCTGAACTGAGTTACTGTGCAAGATTCTTTTTTCATGCTGTCATTTGTAATATGTTTTGTGAGAATCCTTGGGATTAAAGTTTTGGTTACAAAAAAAAAAATTCTTATTACATCAAGACCAAGACTGAAGAACATTTAGTAATATATTACAATCTCCTTGATTAAGTAACAAGGAGCTTGAAGTGGTATAACATCAAGGGTGAGCTTTATTAATTTCTTGTTATTACTCAAGGGCTTAGGGATCCTTCCTCACATACAGTTTCCAGAATGTAGAGTTTTCTGTTAATATTACATATATCTCCACAATCTCAATTGAGCAACCACAAATACAAGAAACAAAAATCAAAACTACCATGGATGTATGACTATTGAACTCAGCAGGATTTGCTTGTTTGTTTTTCTGGCTGTGCCATGCAGCATGTGGGATCTTTACTCCCGGACCAGGAATCAAAGCCATACCTCCTACATTGGGAGCTCAGAGTCTTAACCACTGGACCACCAGGGAAGTCCCAACTCAGCAGGACTTTTTAAGTAATAGGATAGTTATCAATAATAATGAAAATAGACATTGAGACTAGGATTAAAAACCCACAGAAGTCTCCCCCCACCAATTAGTTTGGGATGCAACAAGTCATAATGGGAGAAGAAGTGATTATAAAATGTCATCATCTGTTTCCAGTTCCCCTTAGAGATGAAGAAACATAAACCCAAGGATGAAACCATTTCATGGTCCAGAAAAAGAAGATTCTCCTCAAACGTGGAGAAAAGGGAACTCCATACACAGTTGGTGAAAATGTAAATTGGTATAGCCACTATGGAAAACAGTATGGAGATTCTCTAAAAAACTAAGAGTAGAACCATATGATCCAGTATTTCCACTCCTGGGTATATATCCAGCAAAAATAAAAACTCTAATTTTAAAAGACGCACTATCAATCAGCATTGGATCTGATTGACATTCATAGAATATTTTATCCAAAATACACACTTGTCCCCAACTCACATAGAATACTACCAAGATAGGCCACATTCTGGTCCATAAAATACACTTTAACAAATTTAAAATAATGGGAATTATACAATGTCTGCTGTCAGTCCACAGTGGTATTAAACTAAAAGTCAGTAATAGAAGAACAGCTGGAAAATCCCAAAATACTTGGAGATTAAACAACACACCTCTAGGGTACTCTTTCTACCCCCTTCTGATGCCTATGTCAGAAGCTTTCTCTATCTCCTTTATACTTTAATAAAACTTTATTACACCAAAAAAATAAATAAATAAACAACACACCTCTAAAAGACACAAGAGTCAGAGAAGAATTTTTTTTTTTAGCCATGCCACAGGGCTTGCAGGGTTTTAATTCCCCCACCAGGGATCAAACCAGGCCTACAGCAGTGAAAGAGTCGAGTCCTAACCACTGAATCACCAGGGAATTCCCCCCAGTTTTTTAAATTTTAATTAAATGAAATGAAATGTATCAAAATTTATGGGCTACAGCAAAAGAAATGCCTAGAGGAAAGTTTTATATCATTGAAGCCCTATATCAGAAAAGATGAAAGACCTAAAATCAGTAACTTAAGCTTCCACCTTCAGATCAGATCAGATCAGATCAGTTGCTCAGTCGTGTCCAACTCTTTGCGACCCCATGAATCGCAGCACGCCAGGCCTCCCTGTCCATCACCAACTCCCAGAGTTCACTCAGACTCACGTCCATCGAGTCAGTGATGCCATCCAGCCATCTCATCCTCTGTCGTCCCCTTCTCCTCCTGCCCCCAATCCCTCCCAGCATCAGAGTCTTTTCCAATGAGTCAACTCTTTGCATGAGGTGGCCAAAGTACTGGAGTTTCAGCTTTAGCATCAGTCCTTCCAAAGAATACCCAGGATTGGTCTCCTTCACAATGGACTGGTTGGATCTCCTTGCAGTCCAAGGGACTCTCAAGAGTCTTCTCCAACACCACAGTTCAAAAGCATCAATTCTTCGGTGCTCAGCCTTCTTCACAATCCAACTCTCACATCCATACCTGACCACTGGAAAAACCATAGCCTTGACTAGACGAACCTTTGTTGGCAAAGTAATGTCTCTGCTTTTCAATATGCTATCTAGGTTCGTCATAACTTTCCTTCCCAGGAGTAAGCGTCTTTTAATTTCATGGCTGCAATCACCATTTGTAGTGATTTTGGAGCCCAGAAAAATAAAGTCTGACACTGTTTCCACTGTTTCCACTGTTTCCCCATCTGTTTCCCAGACAACTATAAAAACAGAAAATTAAATCCAAAGTAAGTAGAAGAAAAATAAATAATAAAAGTGAGAGTAGAAATTAATGAAATTGAAAACAGCAAAACAATAAAGATAAGGAAACCAAAAGTTTGTTCTTTAAAAATATCAACAAAATTATTTTAAAAATCAACAAAATTGATAATCTCCTAGCCAGTTAATGAAGAAAAGAATGAGAGAAGACATAAATTACCAAAATTAGAAGTGAAAAAGAAGTTATAAAAGGAGTTATCATGAATGACCCACACAGACGTTAAAAGAATAACTAAGAAATATTATGGGAAAAGCCCACATAACTACATGCATTACAGAATGTGGATCACTTCTATTCATTGCTATAACACTGTTCTCAAAGCAGCTTACAATTAGCATTCTTATAAACATCTTTGTTAGACATGCACCTTAACACTCCCCTGCACGCATTTCAGGATAGTGGTCATGTCTACTCACTGACGTAACAGTGGTCTGAACTTAACTTGCAAATTGCATTTTGGTTGTTGCTGTTTAGTCATTAAGTCACGTCTGACTCTTTTGAGATCCCATGGACTGTAGACTACCAGGCTCCTCTGTCCATGAAATTCTCTGGGCAAGAATATTGGAGCAGGTTGCCATTCCCTTCTACAGGGGATCTTCCTGATCCAGGAATCAAACCCAGGTCAATCCGCCTGTAATGCAGGCAGATTCTTTACTGTCTGCAAAATTAGATAGTCTCTTTGGAAGACAGTCTGGCAGTTTCTTACAAAGCCATGCATAATCTTAACATAAAATACAGCAACTGTGCTCTGCTCTTAGATATTTACCTAAATGAGCTAAAAGCATGTTCACAAAAAAAAAATCTGCACATGAATGTTTTGTTATTGTTGTTTAGTCCCTGAGCCATACTCGACTCTTTTGGGACCCCTTGGACTGTAGCCCGCCAGGTTCCTCTGTCCATGAAATTTCCTAGGCAAGAATACTGGAGTGGGTTGCCATTTCCTTCTCCGGAGGATCTTCCCAACCCAGGGATCAAATCCAAGTCTGTGTGAATGTTTACAGCAGCTTTACTCACAGTTGTCAAAAACTGGAAACAACCATGATGTCCTTTGATAGGTAAGTAGATAAACTGTTGGATCTAATATCTGTTGGATCATCGAAAAAGTAAGAGAGTTCCAGAAAAACACCTACTTCTGCTTTATTGACTATGCCAAAGCCTTTGACTGTGTGGATCACAACAAACTGTGGAAAATTCTGAAAGAGATGGGAATACCAGATCACCTGACCTGCACCTGAGAAATATATATGCAGGTCAAGAAGCAATGGTTAGAAGCAGACATGGAACAGACTGGTTGCAAATTGGGAAAGGAGTACATTAAGGCTGTATATTGTCACCCTGCTTATTTAACTTATATGCAGAGTACATCATGCGAAATGCCAGGCTGGATGAAGCACAAGCTGGAAGCAAGATTGCCAGGAGAAATATCAATAACCTCAGATACACAGATGACACCACCCCTAGGGCAGAAAGCAAAAAGGAACTAAAGATCCTCTTGATGAAAGTGAAAGAGGAGAATAAACAAGTTGGCTTAAAGCTCAACATTCAGAAAATTAAGATCACAGCATCTGGTCCCATCACTTCATGGCAAATAGATGGGGAAATAATGGAAACAGTGACAGACTTTATTTGGGGGGGGGGGGCTTCAAAATTACTGCAGATGGTGACTGCAGCCATGAAACTAAAAGATGCCTGCTTCAGATGAAATCAAAAAAGAAATCAAAATTTGCATAGAAACGAATGAAAATGAAAACACAACAACCCAAAACCTGTGGGACACTGTAAAAGCAGTCCTAAGGGGAAAGTTCATAGCAATACAGGCATACCTCAAGAAACAAGAAAAAAGTCAAATAAATAACCTAACTCTACACCTAAAGCAACTAGAAAAGGAAGAAATGAAGAACACCAGGGTTAGTAGAAGGAAAGAAATCTTAAAAATTAGGGCAGAAATAAATGCAAAAGAAACAAAAGAGACCATAGCAAAAATCAACAAAACCAAAAGCTGGTTCTTTGAAAGGATAAATAAAATTGACAACCATTAGCCAGACTCATCAAGAAACAAAGGGAGAAAAATCAAATCAATAAAATTGGAAATTAAAATGGAGATATCACAATAGACAACACAGAAATACAAAGGATCATAAGAGACTACTATCAACAATTATATGCCAATAAAATGGACAACGTGGAAGAAATGGACAAACTCTTAGAAAAGTACAACTTTCCAAAACTCGACCAGGAAGAAATATAAAATCTTAACAGGGCCATCACAAGCACGGAAATTGAAACTGTAATCAAAAATCTTCCAGCAAGCAAAAGCCCAGGTCCAGACAGCTTCACAGTTGAATTCTACGAAAAATTTAGAGAAGAGCTAACACCTATCCTGCTCAAACTCTTCCAGAAAATTGCAGAGGAAGGTAAACTTCCAAACTCATTCTATGAGGCCACCATCACCCTAATACCAAAACCTGACAAAGATCCCACAAAAAAAGAAAACTACAGGCCAATATCACTGATGAACATAGATGCAAAAATCTTTAACAAAATTCTAGCAATCAGAATCCAACAACACATTAAAAAGATCATCCACCATGACCATGTGGGCTTTGTCCCAGGGATGCAAGGGTTCTTCAATATCCGCAAATCAATCAATGTCATACACCACATTAACAAATTGAAAAATAAAAACCATATGATTATCTCAATAGATGCAGAGAAAGCCTTTGACAAAATTCAACATCCATTTATGATAAAAACTCTCCAGAAAGCAGGAATAGAAGGAACATACCTCAACATAATAAAAGCTATATATGACAAACCCACAGCAAACATTATCCTCAATGGTGGAAAATTGAAAGCATTTCCTCTAAAGTCAGGAACAAGACAAGGGTGCCCACTTTCACCATTACTATTCAACATAGTTTTGGAAGTTTTGGCCACAGCAATCAGAGCAGAAAAAGAAATAAAAGGAATCCAAATTGGAAAAGAAGAAGTAAACCTCTCACTATTTGCAGATGACATGATCCTCTACATAGAAAACCCTAAAGACTCCACCAGAAAATTACTAGAACTAATCAATGATTATAGTAAAGTTGCAGGATATAAAATCAACACACAGAAATCCCTTGCATTCCTATACACTAATAATGAGAAAACAGAAAGAGAAATTAAGGAAACAATTCCATTCACCACTGCAACAGAAAGAATAAAATACTTAGGAATATATCTACCTAAAGAAACTAAAGACCTATATATAGAAATCTATAAAACACTGATGAAAGAAATCAAAGAGGACACTAATAGGTGGAGAAATATACCATGTTCATGGATTGAAAGAATCAATATAGTGAAAATGAGTATACTACCCAAAGCAATCTACAGATTCAATGCAATCCCTATCAAGCTACCAACGGTATTCTTCACAGAGCTAGAACAAATAATTTCACAATTTGTATGGAAATACAAAAAACCTTGAATAGCCAAAGCTATCTTGAGAAAGAAGAATGGAACTGGAGGAGTCAACCTGCCTGACTTCAGGCTCTACTACAAAGCCACAGTTATCAAGACAGTATGGTACTGGCACAAAGACAGAAATATAGATCAATGGAACAAAATAGAAAGCCCAGAGATAAATCCACGCACATATGGACACCTTATCTTTGACAAAGGAGGCAAGAGTATACAATGGATTAAAGACAATCTCTTTAACAAGTGGTGCTGGGAAATCTGGTCAACCACTTGTAAAAGAATGAAACTAGAACACTTCCTAACACCATACACAAAAATAAACTCAAAATGGATTAAAGATCTAAACGTAAGACCAGAAACTATAAAACTCCTAGAGGAGAACATAGGCAAAACACTCTCCGACATACACCACAGCAGGATCCTCTACGACCCACCTCCCAAAATATTGGAAATAAAAGCAAAAATAAGCAAATGGGACTTAATCAAACTTAAAAGCTTCTGCACAACAAAGGAAACTACTAGCAAGGTGAAAAGGCAGCCTTCAGAATGGGAGAAAATAATAGCAAATGAAGCAACTGACAAACAACTAATCTCAAAAATATACAAGCAACTCCTACAGCTCAACTCCAGAAAAATAAATGACCCAATCAAAAAATGGGCCAAAGAACTAAATAGACATTTCTCCAAAGAACACATACAGATGGCTAACAAATACATGAAAAGATGCTCAACATCACTCATTATCAGAGAAATGCAAATCAAAACCACGACGAGGTACCATTTCACGCCAGTCAGAATGGCTGCGATCCAAAAGTCTACAAGCAATAAATGCTGGAGAGGGTGTGGAGAAAAAGGAACCCTCTTACCCTGTTGGTGGGAATGCAAACTAGTACAGCCACTATGGAGAACAGTGTGGAGACTCCTTAAAAAACTGGAAATAAAACTGCCTTATGATCCAGCAATCCCACTGCTGGGCATACACACTGAGGAAACCAGAAGGGAAAGAGACATGCGTACCCCAATGTTCATCACAGCACTGTTTATAATGGCCAGGACATGGAAGAAACCTAGATGTCCATCAGCAGATGAATGGATAAGAAAGCTGTGGTACATATACACAATGGAGTATTACTCAGCCATTAAAAATAATACATTTGAATCAGTTCTAATGAGGTGGATGAAACTGAAGCCTATTATACAGAGTGAAGTAAGCCAGAAAGAAAAACGCCAATACAGTATACTAATGCATATATATGGAATTTAGAAAGATGGTAACAATAACCCTGTGTACAAGACAGCAAAAGAGACACTGATGTATAGAACAGTCTTATGGACTCTGTGGGAGAGGGAGAGGGTGGGAAGATTTGGGAGAATGGCATTGAAACATGTATAATATCATGTATGAAATGAGTCGCCAGTCCAGGTTCAATGCACGATACTGGATGCTTGGGGCTGGTGCACTGGGACGACCCAGAGGGAGGGTATGGGGAGGGAGGAGGGAGGAGAGCTCAGGATGGGGAACACATGTATACCTGTGGCAGATTCATTTTGATATTTGGCAAAACTAATACAATATTGTAAAGTTTAAAAATAAAATAAAATTTTTAAAAAACAGATGAATGGATAAAAAAATAAATAAATAAATAAAAGATGCCTGCTCCTTGGAAGAAAAGTTATGACAAACCTAGACAGCATATTAAAAAGCAGAGACGTTACTTTGCCAAAAAAGGTCCGTCTAGTCAAAGCTATGGTTTTTTCAGTAGTCATGCATGGATGAGAGAGATGGACGATAAAGAAAGCTGAGCACTGAAGAATTTATGGTTTTGAATTGTTGTGTTGGAGAAGACTCTTGAGAGTGCCTTGGACTGCAAGGAGATCCAACCAGTCCATCCTAAAGGAAATCAGACCTAAATATTCATTGGAAGGACTGATGCTGAAGCTGAAGCTCCAATACTTTAGCCACCGATTCAAAGAACTGACTCAGTGGAAAAGACCCTGATGCTGGGAAAGATTAAAGGTGAAAGGAGAAAGGGACAACAGAGGATGAGCTGGTTGGATGGTATCACCAACTTGATGGACATGAGTTTGAATAAACTCTGGGAGTCGGTGATGGACAGAGAAGCCTGGGGTGCTGCAGTCTATGGGGTCGCAAAGAGTTGGACACAACTGAGCAACTAAACTGAACTGAGATAAACTGTGGCACAGCCACATGATGAAAATTTTCCATGATAAAAAGAAAGGAGCTATCAAGCCACAAAATGATGCGGAAGAATCTTAACTACATATTGCTAAGTGAAATAAGCCAGTCTAAAATGCTACATAATGTATGATTCCAACTATATGACAATCTAAATAAGGCAAAACTATAGAAACATAAAAAGGTCAGTGGTGTCCAAGGGTCATGCAAAAGTGAAAAAGGAATGAATAGGTGAGGCACAGGATTTTTAGGGCATTTCAACTACTCTTTATGATACTGTAATGGTTAATACTGCTTATTTAACTTATATGTAGAGTACATCATGAGAAACGCTGGGCTGGAAGAAGCACAAGCTGGAATCAAGATTGCTGGGAGAAATATCAATAACCTCAGACATACAAATGACACCACCCTTATGGCAGAAAGTGAAGAGGAACTAAAAAGCCTCTTGATGAAAGTGAAAGAGGAGAGTGAAAAAGTTGGCTTAAAGCTCAACATTCAGAAAACTAAGATCACGGCATCTGATCCCATCACTTCATGGGAAATAGATGGGGAGACAGTGGAAACAGTGTCAGACTTTATTTTGGGGGGCTCCAAAATCACTGCAGATGGTGATTGCAGCCATGAAATTAAAAGACATTTACTCCTTGGAAGGAAAGTTATGACGAACCTAGATAGCATATTGAAAAGCAGAGACATTACTTTGCCAACAAAGGTCCGTCTAGTCAAGGTTATGGTTTTTCCAGTGGTCAGGTATGGATGTGAGAGTTGGACTGTGAAGAAAGCTGAGTGCCGAAGAATGGATGCTTTTGAGCTGTGGTGTTGGAGAAGACTCTTGAGAATCCCTTGGACTGCAAGGAGATCCAACCAGTCCATTCTAAAGGAGACCAATCCTGGGTATTCTTTGGAAGGACTGATGCTAAAGCTGAAACTCCAATACTTTGGCCACCTCATGCGAAGAGTTGACTCATTGGAAAAGACTCTGATGCTGGGAGGGATTGGGGGCAGGAGGAGAAGAGGATGACAGAGGATGAGATGGCTGGATGGCATCACCGACTCAATGGACATGAGTTTGAATGAACTCTTGAGAGTTGGTGATGGACAGGGAGGCCTGGCATGCTGCAGTTCATGGGGTCGCAAAGAGTCAGATATGACTGAGTGACTGAACTGAACTGAACTGAATGGTTAATATATTACATTCCTAGTTACATATCGAAGACAAATAAAAACACATGACCACAAAAGTCATATAAATGAATGTTTATAGCAGCTTTATTCATAATGTCTAAAACCTAGAAAGGACTCAATTGTCACTAAAAGAAGAAAGGATAACATTATGATATATTATATACAATGGAATACGACTCAACAGTAAAATTGAATGTAGAACTGAAAAAATACAAAACGTGAATGAATATCACTAACACTGAGCAAAGGGAGGTAGAAACAAAACAGCATATTTTATTATTGCTCCTTTATGAAATTTTAGAGCTGGCAAAACAAATGTGTGTGAAAATGAAAGTGTTAGTCACTCAGTTGTGTCTGATTGTGACCCGGTGTCTGCGATGTCAGAGACCCAGGTTCAATCCCTGAGTCAGGAAGATCCCCTGGAGAAGGGAATGACTACCCACTCTAGTATTCTTGCCTGGAGAATTTCATGGACAGAGGAGCCTGAATCTCTCACATCACAGACAAATTCTTTACCGTCTGATCCACCATTGATAGAAATCAGATCACTGTTTTACTGGTGTAGAGACACAAGGAAATAGTCCACACTGATGGAAAGGTTCTTTATATTGTTTGATATGGTGGCTACAGGTTTGCAGGCCTTTGTCAAAATTATTCTACTGTACTCTGAAAATGTTAGCTTTTTACTGAATATAAATTAAACATTGATGATTTCTATATTGGTAAAGACAGATTGATTAATTGATGTTGCAGTCTCGAGATCATCTAAGCAAGATTAACACTTAACAGACAATAAATGGTCATCAAGTGTCAGCAGATTTCCACCTTCAGAGAAGACATACAAGTTGATCCTTTTAATTCCAAAGGACAAAAGTATTTTTCCCACTACTGGACATTTCAGAGTTTCTACATCCTCTTCCATTTATAAGTGACAAAAAAGCTTAAAGTGTTGGTAGACTTTTTTTTGTTTATGTGTTGTTTTTAAAGTAACTAGAAAGATGAATATAGAGACTAAAATTCTAAGACATATTTCACTTACAGACTTAAATATATCTGCCAGATAAACCAACACATAAACACAGTGTTCAAATAGTTCTGGATGTAGTCTATCTCTTTTTTAAATTAGTTTTTATTGGAGTAGCTGAATTAGAACATTGTGTTAATTTCTGGTATACAGCAAAGTGAATCAGTTATATATATACACATATCCACTCTTTTTTGGATTATTTTCCCATATAGGTCATTACAGTGTATTGAGTAGAGTACCTTGTATTGTATGCTAGGTCCTTATTATCTATGTTATATTTAGTAGTATGCATATGTCAATCCCAATCTCCCAATTCGTCCCACTCTCCTTTTCCCTCTAAATGTCCATACTTTTGTTTTCTACATCTGTGACTTTATTTCTTTCATAAATAAGTTCATTTGTAACCTATCTTTTTTTTTAACCTCAGAGAATATTTACCTAAATTTTAATCAAGAATTTTAAGGACTCCCCTGGTGGTGCAGTGGATAAGAATCCATCTGCCAGTGCAGGGAACACAGATTTGATCCCTGGTCTGGGAAGATCCCACATGCCACAGGGCAAATAATCCCACGCACCACAACTTCCAAGCCCACATGCTGCAACTATGAAGCCCAAGCACCCTAGAACTCATGCTCTGCAACAAGAGAAAGCAGCACAATGAGGAGCCTGTGCAGGACAACACAGAGTAGCCCCTGCTGGTCTCAACTAGAGAACGCCCACACACAGTAACAAAGACTCGGTGCAGCCAAAGATAAATAAATCACTTTTTTAAAACAGAATTTTCAGATTGATTTTCTAGAATAGTGACCTCAGAGCAATTTTTATTATACATCCTGAACAAAATTTAGTATATAAACACTTCATATTGAACATTTATTTATATAAGAATTACATACCTATGATATCATACAATATGCCTACTATATAAGAATAAGGGTTTAAAATGATATAAAAAATAAACATTTTAATTTTGCATTTTATTCACTAATAGTAAAATTAATCTACTCTCACTTTTCAATTACTACTACTATTTTTAGAGAAAACAGTGTGCTATGCTATGTTACATTATTTTGCAAATCTTAGCTCAAAACTGTTTTGAAAGTGTTTAAGTTACATATTGCTGAAGAATAAGCCACCCCAAAACTTAGTGGTTTATAACAGCTGTTTTATTATTTTCACAATTCTGTCTGTTAATTGGTACACAGCTGGATACTTCTTCATTTTAATCTCACTCTTTAGACACAAATCTTACATAAAATATATAACATACAAATAATTGCTGGTACTCAAAGGAAGATGAAAGAAAATAGGCTATGAATGACATTTACAAAAAGATGAAAAGTATAGTTCTAGCACTGACTAATATTTTCAGCTTGAAATAATGCACATGCCAAAAAAACATTTGGGAGTGGCAAATTTTGCTCCCCTTAAATTTCGTGAATGAATAAATGAATGAATGTGTGCACAACATTCTGGAAAATTCTATTAAGATCCTTAAACAAGACATATGAATAACAAGAATATATTAGCTATCTCTATGATGTAGGATACCGATTCAACCTCATGGTCATGGAGAATGTTCCATTTTATAAGTAGATCTTCATCATCTTGCAAATAAACTTGTGAAGCTCATCACAAGAACAATCATTCCAGCCCCATTTTCTTAAAGGAGCATTTAGCATAACACAACGCTCTTTAGGATTGTTGGGTTCACCTTCATGCCAGAATCTGAGCACCAGAAAGGGGGGAAAAAGGATGAGAACATTTCTTTAAGCAGTGCTTTGAAAAGAGACAGTAAGGGAGATGGCTAGGCATGGAAGTCAAAGTCAGATATGCCCAAATCATTCTTTCCCACTTCTCACAGCGTTTTTCCTCCTCTGTATCTCTGATATTTCCCTTGAAAATTGTTCTTACATCACCCAGCACTGTGTCATCTTATTGCATTAAGCACCCTCCCAGCAGACATTCCAGAGGCTGTCTTCTGTTTGTCTATTTTACATCCTGTTACCAGGAAATTGTTAGTCCACAGACTCTCTTAAAAGATGTAAAAGACTTCATACCGGTCTCAGGTATCAATGTAGTATGCTTCATTTTCTTATGCACTGCTTTTGGAGTCTGATGAGCTAGCTAAAATCTCTGAATCTGCTCCTATCCCTGTTACCTTGGACAAGGAATTTAATTTCACAGATTCATAGGGACTAGATTAATATCTCTGTATGTTTCACACAGTGATATGAGGATCAAAGGTGGTAAGGTACTAAAATGCACTAAAATACTTAAGAGTTTCAAAAGAACTGCATAAATGTAAGACTATCAGAATTTAACTTATTTTCTGTATGAGAGATATTAAATTCTTGATAATTGGTCATGATCTTAATTGACATACATTTCTGTTATATTTAGAGGTAAATAGTCATGGTTGAAAGCATAAGTTTTGATGTCAAACTGACCTGGGTTTGAGGACCATTGTAACAGCTGCTAGATAACCACTGAATTATCTAAATTCTTTAAACTCAGTTTCTTCATCTCTATAGTGAGAATAATAATAATGTGTGCCTCATAGCATTATTTGATGAGTGAGATAATAAGGAAAATTATTTAACCTAATGCCCAAGAATTAAAAGAATGTGAGTATTTTCTTTTTTCAAAGTATAGTTGATTTACAATGTTGTGTTAGTTTCAAGTTTACAGCATGAGCTATTTTATATTTTAATAGCTGATCAATGGAACACCCTAAAATCCCTGTAGAATGGAGAACCTGGGTTTCTTTATTGAATTCTGTACTCACGTGGCACTTTCGTTGTATGGTATCTCATCAACCCATTGCCAGTGTCTTTCTCCCGTTGTCAACGTCCTGTCTGACAGGCCCACATAATAAGCAGAGTCAGTTTTCAGTTTCTGGGTGATGAAATCCTAAATGAATAAAAGAAAGGAGTTATAGCCTTTAGAATAGTCAGATTGAATTGAGTTCCATAGGCTTTACAGAGAAGAGAGGAAAAAGAAAATTCATAATGAACCACATGGGGGCCCTGCAGAGGAGCCTTGGTTTTTTTCTGGCAGAGCAGAATAGAATCAAAGACATCTCTTTTGAGCCTGAGGTTGGTCTTAGTCTGTTCAGGATGGATTGCTTATAAGTGACAGAAATTTGTTTCTCACAGTTCTGAAGGCTAAAAATCCCAGGTCAGGGTACCACGTGGTAAAGATGGTGATTCCTGTTTTCTCATTGAGTGCATTCACACATGTAGGAGGAGAAGTTGCTCTGTAGAATCTCTTTTTTAAAAACATTAATCCCATCCACAGAGGCTTCACCCTCATGACCTATGCAGCTCCCCAAATCCATACTTCCTAATACGATCATCTTTGGAGGTTAGAATTTCAACACATGGATTGGGGCGACAGGACACAAACATTCAGAACATAGTATGTTCAATACATATGGAGGCAATTTCTATTCACAATCATAATGAACTCTCATCTCAGACTCACTTCCCTTCATTTCTTCCCTAAGAGAGGATATTCTTCAAAGTTGTACATGAGAAAAATTTTGCAAATTAAACAATTTTCCTTTTAACAACATCAGATGGTTAGCGGTCATTTCTGATCATTGATTGTGACTCTTCATGATTGAACTTCATTTCCCAGTTGGACTTAATTCCCCTTCCCTGTTATATAGTTAATAATTTATAAAACATTTATGTGTTTTATATTTCAACAATGATAATTAATACTATTTATTATTTGAAATAAAAGAAATCATATTTCAGGCTGAAATATTTTCAGCCTTCCACTTAACCCCTATATAGTATATTTTCAATGCCACAATTTATTTGGGGCAGAGGTTAGTTTTATAGAAGAAGAAAAAAGGCATGGAATGTAAAATCTTAGATAGCCTTTTCTATTTATTTTCTTAAGCTTTCAGACACAGTATCAATATTCTAAGACAATAAAAGTCTCCTTCTTAACTAAGAGAGATGTTAAAAACTAGGCAACACTCCTGACTCTATTATCAATTAGAAACTAGTAATACCTGCTCGGCTTTGGTGTTGATCACCAACAGGTGAGCATTCATTCTCAAGCATTCTTTCTCACTATCATTCCAAGATTTAGCTCCATTATAAATAAAGTAGCAGTTAGAACTAAATGGCCCCCAATTCTTTGGGCAGCAGCTCCAGTCTTTCCCTGTATTGAGAAGAAGGCTATATTAGTGCAATATATTAAAAGTAATTTTTAAAGTGTATAAATTATAAAAAATTAAGGACCAGAGGAGACTACATGGAAAACAGGACTCTTGTCAGGTGTCAAGGAGGTCAAGTCTGCCTACATCAGACCCCCTTTCTTTTGCCTGTGTCGTATCCAGAAAAATCAGCTAAAACAGAAATTTAAAGAAGATCCTCAGAACATAACACAGAAATACTCAGGTTTCGATGGAAAATTACTTATCATACCAAGAACCACAAAATTAGCTTAAAAAATACATACATATATATATATATGCCAATACCAAGATAAGAGAAATACTGAAGTTATCTGGCAAAGATTTTTAAAAAGCCATGGAAAGATGCTTCAACAAGTAAGTACAAATGTTTGAACCATATGAAAAAATAGGGAGCCTCAGCAAAGAAATAGATAATTCAGCAAACATAAAGATAAAAAAGAGAATCAAGTGGAATAGTTGGAAAACATAATAACCAAATTAAAAGCACAGTAGATGGGTTCAACAGCAGAATAAAGTAGACAGAAATATCAATGAATTATAAGAATAATAGAAATTACTCAACTGAGCAAGTAATTCTAACAAGTGAAAAGCTGAACAAACTGAAAACCAGCAACTTTTCATACACAGAGCAAACTATCGCTCCCAGATCTGGAGAGACACAAAGGCAATATATTGGAGCAGAAACCTCTTTGGGAGCCAGTCCCAGGGTAGAGAAACCAGAATTGTAATTGTGGAATTGCTGGAAGCACAGCGTGGACAACTCTAAGAGATCAAAAGTCCAGGGTGACCCAGACAATGTAGAGGCACCAACACTTCCTTGAGTTTTACATCCTGGACTTCCACAAGGTTGTTGTCATTGATTAAACTGCTGTTGTACAGTCTCCTGCACTGGCAGGCAGATGCTTTACCACTGAGCCACCAGGGAAGCCCCGACACTATTGACACTATGTATAAAATAGATAACTAATGAGAACCTACTATACAGCACAGGGAACTCTACTTTAATGCACTCTGGTGTTATAAATAAGAGAGAAACCCAAGAGGGTGGAGTATTTATGTATGTACGGCTGATTCATTTTGCTAAGTAGTAGAAGCTAACACAACATTTTAAAGCAACTATAATGCAATAAAAATTAGTTTAAAAGAGAAAAAAATATTTCAAGATGCCTGCAACTGCAATGTAATCTGTAAATGACTGTGATTTCTGTTGGTGAGACACACGCTATCATGATTTGTTGTTTCCATTCGTAATTTCCAGAGAGCAGTGCCATCTGCCAGGAGCTTGTTATGAACACAAACTTGAGATGGGCTGTATCTCTGGGTTGTATCAGGAGAGCAGCCAGATCCATCCCCTCCCCATCACTAGGCAGAACCAGTTTTTCAATTAGAAATAATTTGATAAGTGGAAAGATATCTCAAATGGAAAAAAAAAGACTGTGAAACATACTAGTATTTCATCTTTAAAAAAATGAATAAAAGTGTACCATACTAACACTAGACCACACAAAGCAGGAAGTAGCTATATATATATAGTATATATCAGTATATATACTTCAGAGCAAGGAAAGATTTCAGAGTTAAGGTGGACATAGAATAAGGATAAAGGGAATTTTTTCTTGTTCAGTTCTCCAAGAAGCCATGTTATTGCTGTTGTTGTTGTTGTTCAGTGATGAAGTCATGGCTCTTTGAAGCAGCATGGATTGTAGCATGCCAGGCTCCCCCATCCATGGGGTTCTCCGGGCGAGAATACTGGAATGGATTGCCATTTCCCTCTCCAGGGGATCTTCCTGAACCAGGGATCAAGCCCAAATCTCTTGTATTGGCAGGCAAATTCTGTACCACTGAGCTAGCAGGGAAGCCCCGACACTATTGACACTATGTATAAAACAGATTCCTTGGGTTTCCCCCAAGAAACCATAATCATCCTTAAACCATACGTATCTAACAACAGACCATTAAAAAGTGAAGCAAAACCATAGAGCTGCTAACAGAGTTTAGGTTTGGGATAAAAAAAAATGGAAATTTTTAAAGCAGAGTATTTTATGTATTCTCCCAAAAATGTTTTATGTACATAAAATATGATTTCTTAAAACATATATGAATTAAATCTCTCTTGACCAAATAAGTTTTAACCGGTATGTGAGTAAAAGAGCAAGTATGCACAGAAAGTTCAGAAAGAAGCAAAGACTGAAGAAACCGAAAAGCAATGTAATCTTTTTCATAATTAAGACTATTTCTTTGCACAAATGAATTAAAGATATGCATATTATAAAAATTGTAGGCCCTACATAGTTGTACACTTAAAACTTAAAATGTTCATAAGACTCAATTTCTTAGTATTGGAAATATTGACCTAGGACACAGTACTATCAATAACTGAATCATAGGCACATTAATTTTTACCTTCTAGGGTCGAATTTTCTTTCACACATTCCAATTCTGTGTGAATGAGTTCTCTTGTAGCCTTTTCTTCTTTATGAACATAAGAACATTTTTGAAAAAAAACTGAAAAAGAGAATAAAATCATTCGTTTTCCTGGTAGCATTATAACTTCATTCTTTTTTCTAATCGTATAAACATTTTAATTAAAAGAAAGAAGTTGTCTGAATAGAGAAACAAGACTCAAATATGTGCTCAATTCTATGCTTATAGGAAATTAACTTCAAACTTAAACACCGAATGAAAGTAAAGAAGGCTAGAGTGGCTACACTAACGTCAGATAAAACAGATGTCTAGATAAAATGCAATATTTTTTTTTAGATTTTTATTTTATATTGGTGTAGAGTTGATTAACAATGTTATGTTAGTTTCAGAGATGCAGCAGTGACTCAGTTATACAGACACGTATCTATTCTTTTTCAAATTCTTTTCTCACTTAGTTTATTACAGAGTATTGAGCAGAGTTCCCTGTCCTCTACAGTACTGTCCCTGTTGGTTATCCATGTTAAATACAGAGTAACTTCCCAATTGGTTCTTATTCCTCAGCAGGCCAACACACAGATCTAAATATTCATCAAGCCCCCACCTCCTTGATTCTACCTCCTCATTATCATTCAAAGGTATTCCCCTTCTCCTTCACTACCTTAAACCAGATTCTCACTATTTCTCAATTGGGCAATGAACTGTCTTTCTGGTTATTCTCTTTGCTTTCAATTCTCTCCTCATATATCCATTTTACACATCTCCACCAAAAGCGTATTCCTATAAATCAAATTGAGTTATATCACTTCCTTGCTTAAAATTCCATAATGGTTCTCCATGACTGTGACACATTGCAGAAATGGCCACAATTTTCAACTCTCCCTGTACCCATACCCCTTTGTAATATAACTTCTTAGTTTTTCCAGTCAACAAGTGGGGTCTATTTATTCACCACTTGAAAATGGACTGACTCTAAGACTTCCTTCAGCCAACAAAATGTACAAAAGCAACTCTTTCTGTTGTTGTTTAGTTGCTAAGTCATGTCTGACCCTTTGCGACCCCATGGACTGCAGCACGCCAGGCTCCCCTGTCCTTCACTATCTCCTGGAGTTTGCTCAAATTTATGTCCATTGAGTCAGTGATTCTATCTAACCATATCATCCTCTGCCATCTTCTCCTTTTGCCTTCAATCTTTCCCAGCATCAGAGTCTTTTTCAATGAGTCGGTTCTTCGCATCATGGCCAAAGTATTGGAGCTTCACCTTCAGCATGAGTCCTTCCAGTGAATATTCAGGGTTGATTTCCTTTAGGATTGTTTCAAGCTAAGGCTTCAAGAGGCTTTGTTCACAGCTGCTCTCACTCTGCAAGCCTACATGTTGCCATATCAACAAGCTCAAGCTCACCTGATGAATTCTAAAGAAGTGGAACCAATTTGTCCACATCATCCCAGTTTACATCCTCTTCCTCAGAAACTGGGTTACCTGCAGCTGGTACTTGACTATGTATGCATGAATGACTTTAGCCAGGACCAATGAAACGGCTTAGCTGAGCCCAGTTCAAATCGACAAACCACAGAATCATGAGCTAAAAACAGTTTGTTTTAATCCACCAAGTTTTAGACTGGTTTATTAAATAACAGAAGATAATTGATAAAATAATCTGCAGGGGGGCAGGAGGAAATCCGCTCTTTAGAATTGTACAGGACACTTTTCATGATCTGAACCCTGCTTGTTTCTCCCATCTGCAACCTCACAGTTCACTTAGAACCATATGTCACAGTCACTTAACATATTTTTCCAAATTTTTTCAAGCTCTCCCACATCTGTCATGCTTGGTCCACACAGGTATAGATGTCACCTCCTCCAGGAAGCCTATCTCAGCTTCCTGTGCTTCTTACTCACAGAACATTTACCAGACGTTGTTATAAACACTGCTTCATTCAACCAGTTGCCATCATCCTGCGGACTTCTCAAAACCAAGGGCTACAACTCTGCTGTCTCTATCTGGCACAGTGTCTGACATAGACTAGATGGCCACTGTTGCTTATTGAATGACCAAATGAATGAATAAAGTATCTACCCAAACTTATACTAGTTTTATGATTTTAAAAAACTTGATGAGTTCTTGATAGGCAGAAATCTACCTATTTGCCAAATGGATTTTAAGAGCTCATGCAGTCTTGAGAAAGACAAAAATAATTAAGATGAAAATTCAGTAGACTATTCTCCTGGGAGATTTCTTCCCATTTACTTCTTGTCCATCTGCTAGTCCCAAAATATGTCTATGTCCTCAACAGGCATAGCCTTATAAACACTACTAAGAAAACACAGATTTGGTCTCACATAAACAATTGTCTAGTGTAGAAATGGTGCCCTATAGATTTCATTCTGCAAAACAGAAACATGTACACACATATACTCTCAATTTCTCTGAAGAGAAGGAATGCCATTATTTCTATAAGAGTGACTAAATGCAAATAAAGAACCAAGCTCACAATGAATTCCCACTATCTATGTCTTCCCCCAGAGAAGACTTCTCTCCCAGATTTCTGAATAAACTCATAGTTTATCTGTTTATTTGATGCCATCTCTTCAAGTCAGGCAGACATTTCTTATAGATCCATCTGGATACTTACAGATAAAAGCGATCAAAAATGAGATTGCTAATAGTAGCAGAAGTATCAGCAATGAGGTAAGAAGTAGCTTGGAAAAACTATGGCCACTTTGGTGAAGTTTGGTCTCTTTGGGAGCTGAAGAAAGAATCAAATTAATCAAATTATTATTATCATGAATAATAAATTCTGACCTTGACTTCCTCTTGCTCCTTCTCTTCCTCCTCTCCCTTTTCTTGTATAATACACTATTACTATTACATGACATTATTTCAAATATGAAGCTACAAAGGAAATAGTAATGTTCATTGTAGAAATGCTAGAAAATACATAAATGCACAAATTCCTACCATTGAGGATGAAAGTAAAAGTGTTAGTCGCTCATTCATGTCCAACTCTTTGCAACCCCATGGGCTGTATCCTGCCAGGCTTCTCTGTCCATGGAATTCTCCAGGCAAAAATACTGGAGTGGGTAGCCATTCCCTTCTCCAAGGGATCTTCCTGACCCAGGAAAAAACCTGGGTCTCCTGCACTGCAGGCAGATTCTTTACTGCCTGAGGCAGTAGAGAAACCCATTGGGGATAACTGTTAATATTTTGGTATACATTCTTCCCATTGGGGATAACTGTTAATATTTTGGTATACATTCTTCCAGCAATTTTTAAGTGTATATACATGCATGCACATTTTGCCACATGACTGATATACCATATATATTGGGATCGGACCCACTATTTTATTGTATTCTATATCACCATATTTTCTTCTTTTACCCACTGTATTGTGGTTGCATAGTATTTCATTATATATTTAAATAATCTTCCAGATTATTTCTAACTTTAACTACTTTACATAATGCCATAGCAGATAACTCTTTATAATTGTCTCTCATCACATCCTTAAAATAAAATCAGACTGTTTTTTTAAATTTATTAATTTATTTTTAATTGTAGAATGATTGCTTTACAACACTGTGTTGGCTTCTGCCATATAAACACCACATTGTTCATCACAGCACTATTTACAATAGCTAGGACATGGAAGCAATCCAGATGTCTATTGAGAGATGAATGGATGAAGAAGTTGTGGTACATATATACAGTGGAATATTACTCAGCCAGACTGCTTTTTAACTTTATTTTTTATGGAGGTATAGTTGAGTTACAATGTAGTGTTAAAAAATCAGACATTTTCAGTCACCATTTCATGGTTGAGAATTATTTTATCAAGTGTCCATTGATGGGTGAATGGATAAAGAAAATGTGACAACTGTATGGAATGGATATTATTCACTTATAAAAAATAAGGAAATCTTGCCTTCAGGATGGACCTTGAGGGCATTATGCTAAGTGAAATAAGCAAGAAAGAGAAAGACAAACACCATATGATCTCACTTATCTGTGTAATCTTTAAAAGATAATAATAACTCATAGACACAGAGAACAGAATGGTGGTTGCCAGAGGTGAGGGGTGATGAGGTCAGCAAAATGGGTGAAGGGGGTCAAGAGGTACAAACGTCCAGTTACAAAATAAGTAAGTCCTGGGATATAAGGTACAGTATAATGACTACAATTAATAATACTATAGGCTATAATATACATATATAAAATACTGCTTATTTGAAGATAGCTAAGTGAAAAAATTGGCTTAAAGCTCAACATTCAGAAAACAAATATCATGGCATCCAGTCCCATCACTTCATGGCAAATAGATGGGGAAACAGTGGAAACAGTGTCAGACTTTATTTTGGGGGGCTCCAAAATCACTGCAGATGGTGATTGCAGCCGTGAAATTAAAAGATGCTTACTCCTTGGAAGGAAAGTTATGACCAACCTAGATAGCGTATTCAAAAGCAGAGACATTACTTTGCCAACAAAGGTCTGTCTAGTCAAGGTTATGGTTTTTCCAGTGGTCATGTATGGATGTGAGAGTTGGACTGTGAAGAAAGCTGAGCACCGAATAATTGATGCCTTTGAGCTGTGGTGTTGGAGAAGACTCTTGAGAGTCCCTTGGACTGCAAGGAGATCCAACTAGTCCATCCTAAAGGAGATCAGTCCTGGGTGTTCATTGGAAGGACTGATGCTAAAGCTGAAACTCCAGGACTTTGGCCACCTCATGCGAAGAGTTGACTCATTGGAAAAGACTCTGATGCTGGGAGGGACTGGGGGCAGAGGAGAAGGGGACGACAGAGGATGAGATGGCTGGATGGCATCACCGACTCGATGGACATGAGTTTGAGTAAACTCCAGGAGTTGGTGATGGACAGGGAGGCCTGACGTGCTGCGATTCATGGGGTCGCAAAGAGTCAGACACAACTGAGCGACTGAACTGAACTGAACTGAAGAGTACATCTTAAAAGCCTTCATCACAAGAAAAAAAACTGTGAAACTATGTATGGTGACAGATGTTAATTAGACATTGTGATGATCATTTTGCAATATACGTAAAAATCAAACCATTATGCTTATACATCTGAAACTAATATAATTTTGTCAGTCATATCTCAATTGAAAAAAAAATTATTTTCTCAAAGTTATAATATATTGCTAAGTGGGGGTAAAACCTGCAATAATGTATACTATGATCTCATTTTTAGAAAAACACATACACACATTGATGTATTTTATATTTTGAAGGATGTACACAAAATGTAAATTAGTTATTTCTAGATAGTAAGAATAAATACAGCAATTTAAATTTGTGTGTGGACCGAGAGACTGTCAAAGAGAGTAAAATAAGTCAGAAAGAGAAAAACGAGTATCATATATTAATACATATATGTGAAATCTAGAAAAATGGTACAGATGAATCTATTTGCAAAGCAGAAATAGAGACACTGATGTAGAGAACAAATGTACAGACACCAAGGCAGGGAAAAAGGGAGGTGGGATGAATTCGGAGATTGGAATTGACATATACACTCTACTATTAGAACGTATTATGCAGCACAGGGAACTCTCCTCAATACTCTGTAATGACCTCTATGGGAAAAGAATCTAAAAGAGTGGATATATGTACATGTGTAACTGATTCACTTTGCTGTACAGCAGAAACAGAACACTGTAAAACAACTGAACTAATAAAAATTTTAAAAATAAATAAATTTGTGTGTATCTCTGGTTTTTTATTTTTTTCTATGAACATTGCAGCATATAATAACAAAGTTATATAATTTTTTTAATTTGTATTTTTTTTAAAGGTTATCAAGTATTTATTTATTTATTTATTTTGGCTGTGCCTGGCAGCATGAGGAATCTTAATTCCCTGACCAGGGATTGAACTTGTGCATTGGGAGTACAGAGTCTTAACTACTGGACCACCAGGGAAGTCCCTATAAATTTTCTAAGGGGAAAAAAACAGTTTCCTGAGCATTTTCCATGTTTCCACAGAATTTTGGAAAACATAAGCAATCATAACTTCCCTCTCACAGCTTCTCATAGTCTCCACGGTTTTTTTCCTCTTTTGTTCTGTATCTAAGATATCATACATGCTACCCAAATTACCTTTTATTTACTTCCAAACCTCACTGAATCCATCTCAGATACAGTGTGCAATGGATTTTCTGATTGCAGAGCAACCGTTCTCAAAACATAAGAGACTTTCTGTATAAGACTTTCTAGGCTTTCATCTGCAATGGTTTGTTCCATGTTAGTCTGATACTAACCAATACACTCAAACACTCTGCACTCAAACTCTTCTCCCGTGACTGATTGAGAAACAAAACCCACCAATTCATCATTAGCCCCTGTATCTGGACTGATGGTTTCAAGACCTGAACCCACTCTCTACACTGCAGTCTTAGTTCACCTCAGAAAGCACACAAGAACTTCTCAGCTTCATTACCATTCTCCTTAACTCAGGTCCATAGTGGATTTCTCACACCTCAGTTTTGTCGTGGCATACCTGTATCATCCTTTAATGCTTTTCAGGCAATTCGATCTGAGAATCCTGTGTTTCCCAACCGTGGCCAGAGAACCAGCAACCAACATTCCCTAGGCTTTATTTATAGTATTCTCTCTTCACCCTTCATCCCATCATTCACTTTGACCACTGGAAAGCGAGTCTTACCTGCAGGAAGCTCTGATTCGGTGCCTGAGGACTTGGGTTTATTAAACTTCACTTCAACATAAGTGACCTCTGAAGTCATGCTGCGATCTTCTGTTCTTGTCGAAGAATCCTATCCGTCTCTTCCTTAAAACCACTTAAAATGAAACGCAAGCACGGTGGTAATTTCTCATACTTCCTATCACACAACTAGCTGAGAACAGGGACCCTAGACAAACAACCACAAAAAACTTGAGAGGAATTTCATGAAAATTAAAAACCTCAGGGGCCCACACCCCAAGACAGGCGCAATGTGAATTATACCTTTAAACATTACGCCAGCAAATAGCAATAGAAGTAGGAAGTCAAAGGGTAGGGGAGAGAAATAGGAAGGAAAGGAAAAGGGGAACAAAGCAGAGACATTCTCCCTGGTAACAGTGAACTTCTTCAGTGGTTCTGTGACCGCAGTACTTCACCATGCCTGAGCCAGCGAAGTCCGCTCCTGCCCGGAAGAAGGGTTCTAAGAAGGCGGTGACCAAGGCGCAGAAGAAGGACGGCAAGAAGCGCAAGCGCAGCCGCAAGGAGAGCTACTCCGTGTACGTGTACAAGGTGCTGAAGCAGGTCCACCCGGACACCGGCATCTCGTCCAAGGCCATGGGAATCATGAACTCCTTCGTCAACGACATCTTCGAGCGCATCGCTGGCGAGGCGTCGCGCCTGGCGCATTACAACAAGCGTTCGACCATCACATCCAGGGAGATCCAGACGGCCGTGCGCCTGCTGCTGCCCGGGGAGCTGGCCAAGCACGCCGTGTCCGAGGGCACCAAGGCCGTCACCAAATACACCAGCTCCAAGTAAACGTCTTTACAGGCCTCGTGGAACCCAAAGGCTCTTTTCAGAGCCAAAAAAAAAAAAAAAAACAGTGAACTTACCAGAAAGGATGAAATTAAAGCATTTGTGAGCATCTACCTGCAAATGGCTCAGATGGTAAAGCGTCTGCCTGCAATGCGGGTTCGATTCCTGGGTCAGGAAGATCCCCTGGAGAAGGAAATGGCAATCCACTCCAGCACTCTTGCCTGGAAAATCCCATGGACGGAGGAGCCTGATTGGCTATAGTCCATGGGGTCGCAAAGTCAGACACGACTGAGCGACTTCAATTTCACTTTCACCTGCACACAAAATCATTTGTAGATCCACCAACCTGAGTATATACTCATTCATGTTTGCATTCTCCTCATCTTCTGGGGTTGATCAGGCAACTTTGGGGACCACATTCCAACTGACAGAACAACTTTCTTGCCAAACTCCCCACTTCCAAAAGTCAGAGTCCTCTAATGCAGTGGGAAGTCAAAGTGTAGATTATGTGCCTTCAGAAGTTGCTCTCCTGTGTTCTCTGCTCATCCCTGTTCTTGATTAAGTCCATCATGCTTCCACATGCATTCTGCTTAAGTGCCCCCAGCAGCTCCTGAGAGCAGCTCCCTACTGGATGCTAGAGGAGAAGGGTGTCCTTCTTTCTTTCATCCCCAGGACACCACAACAAAAGGCTTATGGGTATACAGGAGCCTTTAACAAATTAGGATAATCTAATGGATTCACAGTTTAGAGGAGGAACTAAGCACTACATATAAGCCAAGAGGAAAGCACCCCCAAAATTAAATCCTTCATGCAGAATCTTTTTGCAGACATGCTCCCAGCTCACACCCAAGATTCAGCTCTCCCCAAATGAGTCTCCACTTTATTTTTTTTCTTTTTCCAGTTTTTGGTGAACCACCCAGCTTACAGGATCTTAGTTCCCCCACCAGAGCCCAGCAGTGAGGTACAGACTCTTAACCACTGGACCGCCAGGGAATTCCACTGATTCACCTTCTTTTAGTCTCCCCACCTAATTCCTCTCTCCCCTGCATAACACATACACACATACACACACACACCACAAGCATTTACCTCTGTATTTATTTCTATGTCTAAATATATTGAAAACTATGAGTTCACACTAACGTCTCTAATCCCAATCCTACACAAAGAGTTCATTCTATCTTTTTCTCTTTCTGCATCTCTAACTCCCTCTGTGACAGTAAGAAAACTGCTTCCATTCTCCTTACTTATTTGATCAATGTTGTTGTTCAGTCACTAAGTCGTGTCCAACTCTTTGCGACCCCATGGACTGCAACATGCCAGGCTTCCCCGTCCTTCACCATCTCCTGGAGTGTGCTCAAATTCATGTCCATTAATTCGGTGATGCCATCCAACCATTTCATTTTCTGTCGCCTCCTTCTCCTCCTGCCTTCAATCTTTTCCCAGCATCAGGGGCTTCTCCAATGAGTCAGCTCTATGTATAAGGTGGCCAAAGTATTGGAGCTTCAGCTTCAGCATCAGTCCTTCCAATGAATATTCAGGGTTGATTTCCATTAGGATTGACTGGTTTGACCTCCTTGCCATCCAAGGGAGTCTCTAGAGTTT
Organism: Bos javanicus; assembly: GCF_032452875.1. NCBI lineage: Eukaryota > Metazoa > Chordata > Mammalia > Artiodactyla > Bovidae > Bos > Bos javanicus. The sequence continues at coordinate 102,074,808 of NC_083872.1, read as the reverse complement.
TCTCCAACACCACAGTTCAAAGGCATTAATTTCCTAGATTTAACCCATTTTCTACCTTGGCTGCCCCTCCATCCTTAACTAAGATGCCCTTCTCTCCTCCATTGGGCTCCTTTCTCCATCCAGGCCCTACCGCTGTTGACACCACCTCCGTTCTGCATGGGAGTCCTGCACTGAGGCAGCCAATCCCCACAGCCATTTCTCCTCACCCTGCCCGGGTCTGCCACCTTCCACAGCACAGCCCTCCTTACTCTGCCTGGACTCTGATTCCTGAAACCAGTGCCCTGACTAATGTGGAATCTGTTCTCACCCCACTCAGGCTCTGACACCCTGTCCAAGGTCACCCTCCTGTGTGAAATCCCTCCTCACCCTGCCTGGGCTCTGAGTCTCCACGCTGTGCTCCCGTATCATGTGGACAGCCTCTGAAACCCACACCTGTGTGGACGCCTTCCTCCCTCTGCTTGGGCTCAGACACCTCCCCGCAAGGATGCCCTGGTCACTGCGTGAGCCCCCTGCACCAACCCCCACTCCGCCACACAGATGCCCTGTTCACCTCTCAGGCATTGGTACCCAGACCAGGCTGCTTATGACGCCCCATACCAGGCCACAGCCACGTGTGGACATGCTCCTCAGCCTGCACAGGCCCTGATGCCAGAACAGTTTCCCCACCCCTACAGAGATGGTCTCTTCACTCAACTTGGGCTCCAACACCACTGCCAAGCCAGCCCCCTGCACAGTCACCCTGCTCACCCTGCGTGAGCTCTGACTACCTGCACCAGACTACTTGCTCCTCCCCCATCCCACTATTCAACAAACACCCTCCTTGCTCTACCCACCTAATGCTTCATTTAGGACTGAATCGTTTAGTAAAGACAGGAAAGGTGGTACAAAAAACAGTAAGGGAAGAAAAAGAGCTAATTTTTATAAATTTCTCCAGCAAATAACTTCCAGACGTAATAAGCAGTACTGGACCTTAACCATCTAAGCTGGTTTCTGGATTCAGGGGCAGTTCACCAGCTGCCCTTGTGGCCTCAGACCACAAGGTTCACTGTCCCCATCACTACATGTGTGTCTGCAACTGACCCCAGCCACTTCACAGGTACCTGCAGCTCAGTGCACACAAAAAAGAGGTAAATAGTGACATGAAAGAACACACAGGGGGAGTAAAAGGGCAAAGTTTTTGCATCCAATCAAAGTTAAATTGTTATCAGCCCACAGTACCATGATAGAAGGAAGGAAGGAAGGAAGGAAAAAGGAAGATATGATGTTTTATGGAAGCTTCAGGGTAAAAATCCTGAAGCATAAACCTACAGTACAGTCACAAAAGATTAAGAGAAGGGAATCAAAATATACCACTACAGAAAATCATCAATTCACAAAGGAAGACAGCAAGAAAGGAACAACGGAACAACAGAACACAAAAAACAATTAGAAAGATGACATAGTAAGTCCTTATCTATCAATAATTACCTTAAATGTAAATGGATTAAATTCTCCAATGAAAAGACAGAGTGGCTGGAAAAAAAGCAAAACTCAACTATATATATTCTACAAGAAACTCAGCTCAGCTTCAAGAACACACATAGGTTAAAAGTGAAGGGATGGAAAAAGATACTCCATACAAGTGGAAGCCAAAAGATAGTAGGGATAACTATACATATGTCAGCAAAATAAGATGTTAAGCCAAATATGGTAGTGAAAAGCAAAGAAGGTCATTATATAATGATCAAAAAGATAACAATCATAAATATATACGCATTCAACATCAGAGCACCTAAATATATTAAGCAAATACTGACAGATCAGAAGGAAGAAATAGACAATAAATAATAGCAGGATACTTCAATACCTTATTTTCAACAATGGATCAATTATCCAGATGAAAATCAACAAGGATATGTTGGACTTCAACCATACTATAGACCAAATGGACCTAAAACAGACATCTACAGAACATTCTTCCAAAAAAGCAGAATACACATTCTTCTCAAGCACAGAATATTCTTCAGAATAGGCCAAATGTTAGATCAAAACTCAGTGTTCTTAGCAAACTTAAGAACACTAAACTTGTATCAATATCTTCTCCAACCACGGTAGCGTGAAACTAGAAATTAAGACCAGAAGGAACGCTAGAAAGTTTACAAATATATGGAATTTAAACAACACAATCCTGAACAGCCAATAGCTCAAGGAAATTAAGAGGAAAGTTTAAAAATATCTTGAAACAAGCAAAAAAATGGAATACAACATACCAAAACCCATGCAAGGCTGCAAAAGCAGTTCTAAAACGGAAGCTTATAGTGATAGATAAAAGCCTACATTAAGGAAAAAGACATATCTCAAATAAACAACCTCACTTTATACCTCAAGGAACTGGAAAAATAAAAACAAATTAAGCCCAAAGTTAGTAGAATGAATGAAATATCTAAAGTCAGAGTGAAAAAGAGAAACCATAGGAAAGATCAACAAAACTAAGAACTGGTATTAAAAAAAAAATAAACAAAATTAACTAAGAAAAGAAGAGGGAAGACTCAAATAAATAAAATCAGTAATGAAATTTGGGACATTACAACTGATCATACAGAAATGCAAAGGATCATAAGAGACTACTATAAACAACTGCACACCAACAAACTGGATAACCTGGAAAAATAGAAAAATTCCTAGAAACATGTAGCCTACCATGACTGAAACAGGAAGTAACAGAAAATCTGAAGAGACCAATAGCAAATAAGTAGACTGAATCAGTAATCATAAACTTACCAAAAAGAAAAGGCTCGAACCAGATGGTTTCCCAAATATCCATCCAACATTTTTTTAAAAAATTAGCAGCAATCCTTCTCAAACTCTTCTCAAAATTTCAAGAGGAGGCAACACTCTAGAACCCATTTTATAAGGCCAGCATTACTTTGATACCGAAGATGAAGATGCTACAAGAAAATGCCAGCATCACTGATGTATATGGATACAAAATTCTCAATAAAATACTAGCAAGCCAAATTTAATAACACATTTAAAGGACTGTACACCATGATCAAGTGTGATTCATCCCTAGGGTAAAAGATGGTTCAACGTATACAAATTATTATCTGTGACACACTGCATTAATCAAATAAAAGGTGAAAATCACAGGATTATCTCAATGGATACAGGAAAAGCATTTGACTAATTACAACATCCTTTCAGGATAAAAACTCTCAACAAATTGGGTATGAAGGAACACACCTAAACATGATAAAGGTCATGTATGACAGGACCAGGCTAACATCATACTCAGTGATTAAAGGCTGAAAGCTTTTCCTCTAAGATCAGGAACAAGACAAGGGGGCCCACTCTCACCATTCCTGCTCAACAGAGTACTAGAAGTCCTAGACAGAGCAATTGGGCAAGAAAAGAAAATAAAGGTCATTCAAATCAGAAAAGAAGAAGCAAAATTTTCTCTGCAGATGATATGATCTTATATATAGAAAATCCTAAGAACTCCACACAAAAAAACTGTTAGAACTAATAAATCATTTCAGTAAAGTTGCAAGTTATAAAATAAACATATAAAAATCAGTTTCCTTTCCATATAACAATAAAACAACCAAAAAAGAAATTTAAAAATCCCATTCACAATAACACCAAAAACAATAAAATACTTAGGAATAGATTCAACTAAGGGGGTGAAATTTCTACATACCAAAAACTACAACTTTGATTAAAGAAACTGAAGACACACAAAAATTGAAAGCTATCTAGTGTTCATGGATTAATATTGTTAATTAATATTGTTAATTAATTGAAGAATTAATATTGTTAAGACATCCATACTACCCAAGCCAATTATAGATTCAACACAACCTCTATCAAAATCCCAATGGCATTCTTCACAGAAATAGAAAAAAAGGAATCCTAAGATTTGTGTAAAATCACAAAATACCACAAAAAAGTAATACCCAAAGCAACCATGAGGAAAAAAACAAAGCCAGTGGTGTAACACTTCCTAATTTCAAATTATATTACAAAGCTATCATAATTTTTTTTTTGGGGGGGGGGGGGGCTCGTCCGGGATTTGACAAAGCTATCATAATTAAAAGAGGATAGTACTGGCATAAAAAGAGACACATAGAATAATGGAACTAAGTAGAGATCCCAGAAATAAGCTTCTGCATTTACAGTCAACCTATATTTAACAAGGGAGCCAAGAATACTAAATAGGAAAGGACAGTCTTTTCAACAAAACTCTTCAGTAGGAAAACTGATAATCACATGCAGAAAATTAAATTGGACCACTGACACCACTCCCAAAATTAACTTGAAATAGATTAAAGACTTAAACATAAGACGTAATATCATGAAACTCCTAGAAGAAACCACAGGGAGGAAGATTCTTAACATTGGTTTTGACCACAGTTTTTCAGATATCACACCAAAAGCACAACAACAGAAGTAAAAATCAACAAGTGGGACTACATCAAATTTAAAAGCTTCTGCACAGCAAAAGACACAATCTACAAAAGAAAAGACAACCTACAAATGAGGAGAAAATATTTGCAAACCATATATCTGATAAGAAGTTAATATCCAAAATATTTAAAGAATTTATACAACTCAATAACAAAACAACACACAAAAAAACTAAAAACAATTTGATTTTTTTAATGGGCAGAAGCACTAAATAGACATTTTTCTAAAGAAGACATACAGATGGCCAACAGATTTTTTTTTTTTTTTTTTTTTGAGTCACAAGCAACTGACTAACTTAGTATGACTCAAGACCACAAAGAAACCACTTCCATTTCATGCTGTTCTGATACCTAGGGTTGGGGCCCAGACTGCAAGTGTGATGCTTAGGACATATATGAAATGATGCTCAACATGACTAATCACCAGGGAAATGCAAATTAAAGCCACAAGGAGATATCACTGCACATCTGTTAGAATAACCAAAATTCAAAAGAAAAAAGATAACAAATGTTGGGGAGGTGTGGATCAAGGGGAATCCCTTGCACACTCTTGGTGGAAATGCAAATTGGTGCAGTCTTATGGAAAACAGTATGGAAGTTTCTTAAAAGATTAAAAATAGAACTACCATATGAGTCAGGAATTCCTCTTCTGGGTATATACCCAAAGGAAATGAAAACAGGATACTGAACAGATATTTGCACTCCCTTGTTTATTGCAGCATTAGTCACAATAGCAAGATATGGAACAACCATAGAGTCCATTTGCGGTGAATAGATAAAGAAGATGTGGTATACATATGCAAAAGAATACTATTTGGCCATGATAAAGAAGGAAATTCTGCCATTTGTAACAACATGGACAGACCTGGAAATTGTTATGCTAGGTGAGAAAAGTTTGAGAAAGAGTAATACTGTATTTCATGATACCACTTATACATGTAATCTAAAAAAGCCAAACTTGTAGAAAAAGAGAATAGACTGGTGGTTACCAGAAGCTAGCAGGTGGAGGAACTGGGGAGATGCAGTTTAAAGGTGTAAACTTTCAATCAGTAGATAAATTAAGTTCTGGAAATCTAATGCCCCACACAATCATTAAAGGCATATCTTGGAGAAATCAGTTCCAGTTTCAGAAACCAGTTTCAGTTCCAGATAACCAGAATAAACGAATATTGCAACAAAGTTACAAGAATTTTTGGTTTCCCAATACATATAGAAGTTATATGTACACTATTCGTGTGTACTAAGTCACTTCAGTCGTGTCTGACTCATTGCAACTCCATGGATTGTAGCCCTCCAGGCTCCTCTGTCCATGGGATTCTCCAGGCAAGAATACTGGAGTGGGTTACCATGCCCTCTTCCAAGGGGTCTTCCCAACCCAGGGATCGAACTGTGTCTCTTATGTTTCCTGCATTGGTTGGCAGGTTCTTTACCAATGAGCCACCAGAGAAGCCCAATGTCTACACTATACTGTACTGTAGTGAAAAACACCTTGAAAAATATACACACCTTAATTTTAGAATACTTCATTGCTAAAAAATATATTAACTATCATCTGAGCCTACAGTGAGTCACAGTAGTAATATCACACAGATGCTATAACAAATACAGTAATGATGAAAAAAGTTTAAAATATTGTGAATATTACCAAAACATGACAGAGAGACACCAAGTGAGCAAATCATCACAGTGCTGTTGAAAAATGGCACTGATAGACTTCCTAGATGAATGGATGCTACAAATCTTCAATTCATAAAAAACGTAGTATCTGCAAGTGTGATAAAAGGAGGTAAGCCTGTACACTGCTAAGTCGCTTCAGTCATGTCTGACTTTGTGCGACCCCATAGACGGCAGCCCATCAGGGTCCCCCATCCCTGGGATTCTCCAGGCAAGAACACTGGAGTGGGATGCCATTTCCTTCTCCAATGCATGAAAGTGAAAAGTGAAAGTGAAGTTGCTCAGTCGTATCTGACTCTTCGAGACCCCATGGACTGCAGCCCACCAGGCTCCTCCATCCATAGGATTTTCCAGGCTAGAACACTGGAGTGGGGTGCCATTGCCTTCTCCGAAGCCTGTATAGACAATATTATAAACTTCACAGTTGCTAACAGATTAGGTCTTAATTGTTCTCACCACAAAAAAAAAAAAAAAAGAAATGACAACTACATGACATGACAGAAGTATTAGCTAACACTAGCTAGTGCAAAAAAATGTATCAAATCAACATTTTTTTACATCTAAACATTTACAGTTAATTAAATGTCAAATAAATGCCAATAAAATTAATTTTTATTAATTTATTTATTTAAATTGGTGGCTAATTATTTTACAATATTGTGGTGGTTTCTGCCATACATTGACATGAATCAGGCATGGTTGTACATGTGTCCCCCATCCCGAACCCCCTCTCCCACCTCCCTCCCTATCCCATCACTCTGGGTTGGCCCAGTGCACCATCTTTGAGTCCCCTGATTCATGCATCAAACTTGGACTGGTCATCTATTTCACATATGGTAATATCCATATTTCATTGCTATTCTCTCAAATCATCCCACCCTTGGCTTCTCCCAGAATCCAAAAGTCTGTTCTTTATATCTGTGTCTCTTCTGCTGTCTCGCATACAAGGTTGTCATTACCATCTTTCTAAATTCCATATATATATGTTAATATACTGTATTGGTGTTTTTCTTTCTGATTTACTTCACCCTGTATAATAGGCTCCAGTTTCATCTACCTCATTAGAACTGACTCAAATGCATTCTTTTTAATAGCTGAGTAATATTCCATTGTGTATATGTACCATGACTTTCTTTTCCATTCATCTGCCAATGGACATCTAAGTTGCTTCCATGTCCTAGCTGTTGTAAACAGTGCTGCAATGAACATTGGGGTACACATGTCTCTTTCAATTCTGGTTTCCTTGGTGTGTATGCCTAGGAATGGGATTGCTGGGTTGTATGGCAGTTCTATTTTTAATTAATTTTTTTAAAGGAAAGGAATTCTCATCATTTTGCCCTTATACTTACTATCTTATTGCACATGTTGATAGCCAGGATTAGAATAGCCAGCCAATTGAAAAGAGGAAATATATGTACATGTATGCTTGATTCACTTTGCTGTGCAGCAGAAACTGACACAACAGTATAAAGCAACTCTACTCCAATAAAAAATAAATTAAAAGAAGAGCCAGCCGAGTAGCATTAGCAAAAGCAGTAAGAGAGTTTACCATACACCAGGTCTTGTTCTAAGCACTTTAAGTTTTTAACTTACTCTTTTGAACTGTGGTGTTGGAGAAGACACTTGAGAGTCCCTTGGTCTGCAAGGAGATCAAACCAGTCAGTCCTAAAGGAAATCAGTCCTGAATATGCATTGGAAGGACTGATGCTGAAGCTGATTCTCCAATATCTTCGCCACCTGATGCCAAGAGCCAACTCATTGGAAAAGACACTGATACTGGGAAAGATTGAAGGCAGGAGAAGAAGGGGACAACAGAGGATGAGATGGTTGGATGGCATCACCAACTTGATGGACATGCATTTGGGCAAACTCCGGGAGTTTGTGATGGGCTGGGAAGCCTGGTGTGCTGCAGTCCATGGGGTCACAAAGAGTTGGACACGACTGAGCGACTTAACTGAACTGAACAGAATTCTGACAACTGTATAAAGTAGGAACTAGTATCCTCATTTTGCATATAAGAAAACTGAGGCAAACAAAAGTTAACTTGTCCAAGGTCAAAAAGCCAGAAAGTGGCAGACAAAATTTTGTGCCAAGGCAATCTGTCTCCTCTCAAGTTCATATTTGTTACCAGTACTGTTTACTGCCCATTATTCACCTATTTTGGTGGGACTGAGGAAGGGGAAAAGAAAAGTGTTAGCTTCTCAGTCGTGTGTGACTCTTGGCAACCCCATGGACTGTAGCCCCCACCAGGCTCCTCCATCTGCGGAAGGTGGGGGCAGGGTCATCCAAATTAATATGTATATCCCCCCTTCAAAGACTTATTTGGACTTGCCTGGTGTCTCAAATGGTAAAGAATCCACCTGCAATGCAGGAGACCTGGGTTTGATTCCTGGGTTGGGAAGATTCCCTAGAGGAGGAAATGACAACCCACTCCAGTATTCTTGCCTGGAGAATCCCATGGACAGAGGAGCCTGGTGGGCTACAGTCCCTGGTATCGCAGAGTCAGACACAACTGAGCAACTAAGCACAAAAAAGGTTTAAGTATTAAAATTTGAAGAAAGTATTACTCTGTTCTTCATTTTCTGCCTACCCAAACAGCTATTTTTCTACAGTCCCAAAAATCTTTGATTTGGGTATATGTTTAGACTCTTTAACTAAAATGTCCCTTGATTGTCTTCATTTATGTCTTTTAAGTGCCTCTCTGGCTACTAGGCAGAGAAGGCAATGGCAACCTACTCCAGTATCTTGCCTGGAGAATCCCAGGGACGGGGGAGCCTGGTGGGCTGCCGTCTATGGGGTCTCACAGAGTCGGACACGACTGAAGCGACTTAGCAGCAGCAGCAGCTGGCTACTAGGAAATCTGAGCAGTAGTTCCTAGAAGAGCCCCACCCTCTAGTGGTCCCATGCTGCTATGCAGCCAGATAAAGCATTTACAGAAATCGCTTCAATGACTTTTTTTCCTGTAACAGGTGCCATGGCAGAACACACGTAAGAAAAAAAATTAAAAAGCAAACAAAACTTATGATAATGGGGGGGGAGGGAGAGAGGGACAAACTGGGAGATTGGGATTGACATATACACACTACTAAATATAAAATAGATAATAAGGACCTACTGTAGAGCAAAGGGAACTTGACTCAATACTCTGTAATGACCTACAGGGGAAAGAATCTAAGAGTGGATATATGTGTATGTATAACTGATTCTCTGTCATACACCTGAAACCAACACAACATAGTGAGTCAACTATATTTCAATAAAAACTTTTAATTTTTTCATTTAAAGAGCAAACAAAAGCATTCACAATGGGTCTTAATGCACTATTGTATTTAACAGTGGGTGACACTGATCCTAGGGAAGAACATTGTCTCAATGGACAATTACTTTAATCCTGACTCAGATGTAGTCTTTAGTATACTAGAGCTTTTTAAAAAAGAATGTATTACCCCCATATCTTGAAAATTTTCAGAAAGGGACTGAAAATAACAATTCTCATTCTGAAATAAGTGCCACTCCGCATGATTTCAACCATGGTTGCTATGAAAACTCTACCAGACTTGAGGGACTTGCAAGTCAATGTAACTCTCTTCCTATTTCTTTTATATATATGTGTTATTTATTTACTTATTTTTGGCCACTCTGGGTCTTCATTCCTGCACGCAGGCTTTCTCTGGTTGCAGTTGAGTAGGGGATACTCTCCAGCTGGGGTGAACGGGCTTCTCATTGTGGTGGCTTCTTTGTTGCAGAGCATGGGCTCAGTAGTTGTGGTGCATGGACTTCGTGGCCCAGTGACATGTGGGGGTCTTCCCAGATCAAGGATTTAACCCACGTCCCCTGCATTGGCAGGCAGATTCTTAACCACTGGATCATCAGAGAAGTCCTTTCTATTTCCTTTCTTTCTCAAGTGATTGATGGGGAGCTCATGAGTTCTAGTCACAAACCACATGTATGGTTAAAAAGCAATAACAGAAATGATCTTTCTTAAAAGCTAGAGAAAAAGCTAAACATAACTGAAGTGCAATATAATCTTAGCCAGTTCTGATAACTGAGACAGTAAGCCACCAAATTCATCAGCCCTGGGCTACAAGATATCCAGATTTCCTTTTCCCAGGCCATGGAGTCTATGTACTAAAGGAAAATTCATCTTCAACACTACTTTCTTGGGCCCTAACATTAACTGACTCTGGAGCATACAAATGAGACTTTCTGCAACTATGACAAAGCATTCAAGGAACACTTAAGGGCATGCAGCTAGTAAAAGCCAAAGTGAGAGTGAGTCATAAAAAGAAAAGCCCAACTTACTGATTCCTAGTCACACTTCTCTAAAATCACCGTTACCGAGTATTTAATGAGTATCTACTACCTTGAAAGGTATATGCAAAGTACCGAGTAGATAAAAATGAAGACATGATCCTTATACCCAAGAGCTTACAAACTAGTTAAGAAGAGAATTTCAATAGCAAATTGAAATTTTCCTTCCCCAAAACAAGGAAGATCATCTTTCAGACTGAGAGGATAAGTAACATTCCATGAGCAGCACGTAAGCCATCCTTCCAGGACAGGAAGGGTGTTTCACCAAGCAGGTAGAGAAGGGAAGGAATTCTAGGCAGAGGGAACTGTAAGCATGCAATGCCCACGGTGCTGACAGCATATGAAGAATCAGTGTGCTGAAGTAAACTAAGTGCAAGGGAAACCTGAGAGTTGAGGATGAAGTGGTACTTTGGACATTAATCTGAAGTGAAGGAAAATTGTTAAAGGCAATTAATGAGTAGGGAAGAAGGGGCACGAGCAGGGCTTGGTTTCAGCCCTGGTGTTCTGGTGGCAACACGGAAGCTGAACGGAGCTGAGGCAGCTAGAAGCAAGAAGACTATCTAGGTTATCAGAATGGAGGAAGGGAGTGGTAAGAAAAGCTCACCTGACAACCCTGAAGGCAGATGTCAATGTCTGAGGGGGTTTGAGCTGGAAAAAGATTATCCACGTTTTCTGCCCCAAAACCCCCTTGAAGTTCAGGATTAATGTTTTTCTATCCACGATGCACATGCTAACTCACTTCAGTCGTGTCCAACTCTGTGATGTTATGGACTATAGCCTGCCAGGCTCCTCTATCCTTAGGAATTCTCCAGGTAAGAATACTGGTCAGTTGCCATGCCCTCCTCCAGAGGATCTTCCCAACCCAGGAATTGAAACTACGTCTCCTGCATTGAAGGCAGAGAACTGAACCCCAGTTCAATTCCTGGGTCAGGAAGATCCACTGGAGAAGGGATATGCTACCCACTCCAGTATTCTTGGGCTTCCCTTGTGGCTCAACTGGTAAAGAATGGGCGTGCAACGCGGGAGACCTGGGTTCCATCCCTGGGTTGGGAAGATCCCCTGGAGAACCTGTACCCATTTCATTGAAAGCATGGAATCTTAAACCACTGGACCACCAGGGAAGTCCCATTATGAGTTAAACTGAAAGAGGCAAAAGAAGCACTGGTATCATTCTGATTCATCTCCTGTGACAATCACTAAATGACAACTCCAAAATCCTGGCTTCCAAAGTCTGTGACTCTCACTTTGGTTCTATCACAAGCATTGATTCCCTTTATTTTTGCCAATCATAGTTCTGGAATATGAAAGGTGGCCTAGATCACGAAGATAACTTGAAGCAAATGAAATTAACTGTAGCAGCAAATAATTAAAACAAACGGTCTCTACAACAAGCCTCTGTGGGTTGAGAGCCATGAGGACAGAGGTTGAGCCTTCACCTCTTAAAGGCTCCATCTCTTGAAAAAGAGTTAATAAAGTCTCCTTTTATTACCTATTGGCCCACCTATATTGGGTCAATTAAATTAAAAAGAAAAGGAAACAAGCAAATGAAAAGACAAAAGAGACGCTACCTTTTTCCGTACTTTTAATTACCATTATTGCACCAATACAGCATACATATGCTTTATATACATACATCTTAAACATCATTCTCAACTTTTCAGCAATTCAAATACATAATATATTATCATCTTGAGAATACAAAGAACACAACATACAGGAAGATTGAGAAAATAGGTTCCCAGTAGTTATTAGTCACTAGTGATTCTATAGACTTTCCTTCTAGTGTTTTCTATTGGAATTTTTAAATGTCCTGCCATGGCTCTGTAAGAATAGAGCTGCCTGGAACGGGAAGCAATGAAAACAAAATGGACCCAAAGTTTTTTAAAAAGAGTCAAGAAGGAAATCTAAGAGAGAGAATCTATTTAAAAACTAAATGTAAGGACTCTCTTCAGCCAGTAATATCCAAATAGGTACTAAGGGAAGAGGTGAGATCCTCACATTCACTCTCAAAATTGCCCCTTGACAAATCAGATAGCTGGAGCCCGTTCACTCAAGAGCGGGACCCCTTCACAGCGTTGTAAAAGGAATGGTGGGCAGAGGGAAAGTGGCAGGGGAGCTACTTGCTTCTCACATACCCCTGGTGGCAAGTATCACAGCCCTCATCCGGGCAAAAACTATCACAGCTAAAGCCATGGCTCTCCAGCTTCCTTCATCAATGACAATACATGTAATATAGCAGCTTTCTGCTGAAGAGCTGGTGGATTCACAAAGTAAAATGTTTATGAAAAGGGGCCAGATACCCAGGCAGCAAGGCAATGTGGGTACTGATCAACAGTTAAGTGCATTCAACCTCTCTACTCTACAAGTGAGGTTAAAAACCCCAAACCCTTTAAACTTTCAGTCAAATAATGGGGCCATAACAAAGTAACGCCGGGCTTCAGAGGCAGCAGCAAGATGGAGCTGCAAGAAAGTGACTGCTTCTCTAGAATATAACTAGGAAAACACAGCCCCTTGAGCCTCCTTCATCCAAAAGACAACCACTGATCAAAGATGCTGCACTGTTTGACAGACACAAGAGTGGAAGCGCCACCAACACAACCCTCTTATCACAGGAAGGGACGTGTAAACGTTTGCGCTAGAGGGTAAGGGGGCTGCACCCACACGGGCTGCTCACTCACAGGACAAGCCTGGGGGAGGGCACACAGCAGAGACCCAGGACGCAAGTCTTTCCTCACACCTACCCCCTATCAAAATTCTGAATCTGTAAACACTGAGGTCAGTCTGTCCATTTTTAGAGTCTTCGGCTAATGGAAAAGAAGTTCCAAGGTTTTTGTCTCCCCTGAAATTGCTAGAAAGGGCTTCACAAAGAGGCATGCCAGGGTCTTGAGATGATTCTGAAGTAAGAATTTAAAGATGGGGAAAATTTTTAGAGATGGTAGGGACTATTTCCCCCTCAGAGACCCTGGCCTTTTGAGCCCTGTAGAGCCAGCCACAAGCATCATTAAGACCCACTACTTCCCTGCCTTGACAGGGAACAGGAGCCGGGAAATACTTTCTTGGCTGCACTCCAAGGAACAGCACAGGAGGGTGACACCACCAGCCTGAATGCAATGGAGAAGCTATGAGAACGATTGTCCAGGGTTTTGGTTCTGGGGAGGGAAGCAGCTCCGAGCCCCCCCTCTCAGATTGGTGCCCTCAAAGTCATTGTTATTCTTCACGTCTCTCTTGAACATCCCACCAGTGCTCTTCAGAACTGGACCCAGTTGGATGGCTGTGGTGCCTGGTTCGGAACAGAGCTGCAAGAGAGAACAGAGACAGCCAGAAGCATATTAGGATAGGGACTCCATTCTTAACAGTTTCCAAGAAATCTCTGCCCAGAATTCCTGAAACTGTACTTCAGAGCAATTGTGCTCACCAAGCCCTGCATCAGGCTACCCAAGTTCCATCCTGCCTGCGTGTGTGCGTGCTAAGTAGCTTTAGTCGTTTCCAACCGTTTGTGACCCCATGGACTGTAGCCCACCAGGTTCCTCTGTCCATGGGATTCTCCAGACAAGAATACCGGAGTAGGCTGTCATTCCCTTCTCCAGAGGATATTCCCAACCCAGGGATCGAACGCACGTCTCCTGTGTCTCCAGCACTGCAAGCAAATTCTTTACCACCAAGCCAATGGGGAAGCCCAAGCTCCATCCCATAGTGATCTTATGCCACCATCCCAGCACTCCTGCACTCCTTACCTAGAATTCCTGCCAAACACCATGTATGACCTACAGATGCCCTGCTTTCCCAGATCAGAGATATCATTACATTGGCACACATCACTGATAGACCAGTTGAGAGGATGGTGGTTTCCCTACATTAATACCTGGATGCAGTGCTGAAGTCTCCCCACAAGTCATTGCTTGCAGAAACTGGAGCTGGTGCTGGTGTCGTGATAGGAGCAGGAGAATCCAAATCTAAAAGGATATCTGAGTACAAGGTAAGAGAAGAAACAGAAACAGGGAAACATAAACTTGTATTCACACAAAAACCTACACAAAAGTTCATGGCAACTTTACTTGTAATAGCCAAAAATGCAGTCAACCCAAATGTTCTTCTGTGGGTGAAACATACTGTGGTACATCCATATGATGGACTACTATTCAGCAATAAACAGACTATTGATATATATCAAAACAACCTGATGAATCTCAAGGGAATCATGCTGAGTGGCAAAAGTCAATCCCAAAGGTTATATACTGCAGGATTCCATTAACATTCCTAAGTGACAAAATTAAGAGATGGAGGACAGATTAGTGACTGATTGCCAAGGGTTAGGAACAGGGGTGGGGGTGAAGAGGGAGGAAGGTGTGGTTAAAAATGGGGGACACAAGGAGTCCTTGTCCTGGTGGAACTGTTTGGTGTCCTGAGCCTGGTGGTGGATCCAGGAACCTACACCTGATAAAACTGCACAGAACTAGAGCTGACCCTTGAACAATGTGGGTTTGAACCACATGGGTACACTTATGCATGGACTTTTTTCAATAAACACTCAGTACAGTACTACATGATCTGTAGTTAATTTAATATACAGATGTGGAACCACAGATATGGATAGTTGACTGTGAAATCATACACAGATTTTCTACTGCACAGGACAGGAATAGGCAAGAGATCAGTGCACAAAAGCTCTGCATTGTTCAAGGGCCAACTGCACACACAAATGAGAATACCTAACCATGAAGAAATCTAAGGAAGATAGGTAGACAGTCTCACTGTCAATTCTGCAAAATGTTACCATTGAGGTTAACTGGATAAAGAGTACATGGGATTTCTTATTTTTTACAGTTGCATGTGAAACTAGAATTATCTCAAAACAAAAGGTTTAGTTTTTTAAAAAAATAAAAATAAACCTTAGATATTATCCTCAGTGCCTTCTGGCAACACTTAGCAAAAGCAGCAGCCTAGAACCACTTTTACCTCAAAAATTCCAGAAAGAGAAAGTCTGCTCCTATAAGCAATCACTTATAATTGATTAATGATATAATTTTAAACAAATAATATTAAGTTATAATTAATTAATGATATGTTATAACTCTCAGATTCTAACACTAGGTTCTCTAATCTCAGGAAAATTCCTTTTCAAATAAGTTATAACTTTCAGATTCTAACACTAGGTTCTCTAATCTCAGGAAAATTCCTTTTCAAATTCTAATTTCTCATCTTTTAAACGGAAATGACTATATCTCTTCTTGTTTCCCACTAGACAGTAAGAACAAAAATGTACTCATAAACCCAGATGTTGTCTAATTTCCTCTCAACTGCCCTGTGAAGAAATGGAAAGGATTGAGAAATAACATTCACTGAATGATAACTACATGCCAAGTACTGAGCTAAGCGCCATCACATCATTTTACCCTCAGAGTCCTGAGCTAAGTTCTACATCTCCATCTTACAGGTAAAGATACGAGACTCACAGAACCTAAATGTTACCAAACACTTCCAGATAAAAACTAACAGAGCTATGACCATAATCTTGGTCCATCTGACTCCTGGGCCTACTAGCATTTCACCAAGGTCCAATGAAGGAAACAGTCTTTTTAATATCTACCCATTTTTAGCCAAAAAATCAACCAGATACCATGACTCTCAGCTCACTAGAAAAGCTTTAATCCCTTGCTGAAGGCTACCAGAGTCAACTTGTCAGTGCCAAGTGCCTTTAATAGCAAAACCACTGACACTCTCTTTGGCAAACAGGTTATTACCAATAAAACCCTAAGCTATGATTTCTCAAAGTTAAAAGTACTAGAGAGATTTACCTGCATCACTACCTCCATGATTGGATTTTGGTATGGGTGGTGGAGTGACATGATTGCTGATGGCAACTGAGGAGGATGGAGGGGGAATTGTGACTTTGCCTCCAGGTGGCGGTGGGAGTAAGCTGAGGCCCCCAGTCCCTGCAGTCTTGGGCTTAGAAGTACCTCCTTTCTTGGTTGTAATGTTCTACAAAAGAAAAAAAGGAGGGTGAGAAAAAGAAAGAGAAGTCATAGGCTTATGGAAATACAAGGAGAGGTGAGGGGAACCATACTCACCCCAATACTCAACTTGATGGTCTGCCCTTCCTTGAAGCCCAGATCCAACTTGGGACGACTATCCATTTCTTGAGATTCTTTGGAAATCTCAGATTCCTGTTTTACCCACCTTCAATAAAAGGGCACATTATTTTAATTAGGATTCCCTGAGAGCAGAGTTTGACAAATCAATCTGTGGCTAACTTATGTGAAACATGATTCCAGAAAGCAGAGTAAGGGAACATCAGACGTAGAAAGGAAAGGAAGAAAAGCCAAGGAAGAGGACAACTGGAGTTCAATACCACTGGGGAACTATACACAATGGCAGACTAAACATGTCCCTCCACGAGAGAGCACCTGGCCACCAATTCCCAGCCCTGTGATTGAGGACCACCTCTGACGGGGCAGGCCAGCTGCCCCCTCACTGAATGGGTGGCTTTCCACAACTTCAGAAAGTTCTGAGGCAGAAAAACCTGCCCTTTTCTACCAGTGTGCATGGTGCTATTCACCACAGCTAAGCCAAAAGCAAATGGGCTGAAGAAATACCGCAAGAGGCACAAAACATGTCAGTTACATGGAGTGACAAATCTGGCACGAAACTCCCCACTATCTCACAGAAAGCCCTGCTATTACTGTTATGCCCCTCCTCAGCCCCCTAAGAGCTACGGGCAACTTCCCCAGAGGTATAAACAGCAGCATCTTCCCAAACCAGTGTACAATGGGTTAAAAACATATTCCAGCTATAAGGATAGAATAGATACAAAGATAATGGAAGAAAACAGTGAACGGGACAATCACAGTCACAAGACCTAGTCTACCAAGTAATGAAAGCAGGAGGTAAGAGACAGTGCCCACTCAATGGAGGGGCAGCATTCCCCACACACTCAACCTGGTAACTCAGGACACGCTTCACTCACTTGAAGTGATCTTGCAGAGAGACATTGAAGTCAAAGGCATCACCCCGATCTGAGAAGCCAATGCCAATGAAAGCGCTTCGCCCTGTGAAAAGGATAAGAATCCTCCCAACAGGAAGCATGCCTGGGGCAAATGCTACTCAATGAAAATATAATAGTTACCATAACTAGACAACCTCTGTGAATGTAAAAGACTCTCTGAGAACTAGCAAACTGCATGCAGCCCATGGGCCAAATGCTGTCAGAGCTTGTTTTTTTAAATAAAATTTCACGAGAACAAAGCCATGCCAGTTTGTCTAATATTATCCACAGCAGCTTTCACACCATTGTGACAGAACTGAGTAGCTGCGAGAGCCCATGTGGCCCAGAGATGTTTATTATCTTGTGTCTTTAAAAAAAAGTCTGCCAGCCTCTGACTGGAGAAAAGATGCCTGCCATAAACACAGATGAGGTAAAGTAGTCCCACAAAAAGCCCTGCAACAATGAACAGGCAGTATTTGCCAGTTCTTTGGTTAGACATATATTCTGATTTATTTACGTCTACTTTTAATCACCTCTTGAACCTGTGTTTATAACTATTACAAATAACATGTTAATCCTTTTCCTCTAGCAACTAGAGTTAACTTTGGACAAAGAGAAGAAAAATTTTAGTAAACTGAAGTAAGATAAATGCACTGGGACACATTTCCGTTGATGTGCATTAACTATTTTCCAAATCTCAATTCATTCAAAATCCCCAATCCCTTACCAGTTCCATCCTGGATCCGGATTACAAAGTAGCGGCTGGAATCAGTCACTGTCTCCACGGCAATACCAGGATATTGTTCTACTGGTGCCTGAGCAAAGAGTTCCCCTGACAGGTAAGAAAAAGACTTCTTTAAGCAAAGGAAGCAAAAAGTCTAAAATTCAATTAGCAAGTATTTCCACTCCAATCCACAATCTGAAGAGATTCATAAAAGAACACCAAATCAACATCCTTAATATGGTAGAGGGTCACGAGTAGATTACCTGAAACTTTATCCTCGAGTTTGATATAAGCAACCTTCCCTTTTGAAGTGATTCGGAGGCGACCAGTCCAATCGGGTTGATCTAATTTCCAGTCAGATGCCCTAGGATAGAAAAATGGAAAGTCTCAGGCCTCAGGTCTATGTTTTTAATTTACCGAAAACCTACACACAATCATTTGCCATATTTCTATTTCCCTGTTCTGAATTACTTACTCTTTCTGCCTATTAAATAATCAAAAGACTAATTCATAATTCTCTCTACAAAGATGCCTCAGGTTACACACAGTCCAAAGCAAATAGAAGAAATGTTACTACTTAAGTCCAATAAGTATCAATAAAAATATGTAAAATTACCCAAAAAAGCAATTTAAAAATGTATCACAATGACACTATTTTCATACTGAGAATAGTACTTTATATAATAGTATTTTGCTGATCAGGGAACAACAAAGCCTACTAAATGAAATATACTGGGTAACAGAAGCCTCCCAAATCCCTAAATGTATTATCTTTCACTGAATTCAACCAATATTTACAGAGTGTGTATTAAGTCACAGGCACTATTCTAAGTATTTGGGATACAAGAGGGAACAAAGTTTAAAGCCGTCAGGAAGCTTACAATCTAACAGGAAATAGATAATAAAAAACAAACAATAGATACGTAAAATCATTAATAGCTCAGAAGGTGCTAAATGCTAAGGTAAAAAGAAAATCCCAGGGCAGAAAAAGGAGCTCAGGAAGATAGTGGGAGAATGAATAGGTTGCAGCTTTCAAAAGGGTGGTCAGGGCAAGCCTGACTAACAAGGTGAAATGTGAGCAAAATGTGAAGGAAGTGAGAGTTACCCATGCAGATATCTGGAGGAAAAGCATTCCAGGTGTAAACAGCTGGTGCAAAGATGCTAAAATGGGAGCAGGCCTGCTATATCGCCCTCAAGCAAGGAAGTCGCTATGATTAGAATACAGAAGGAAATGAGGTGGGAGAACTAACTGAGGGACATCATGGAGGGGCTCGCAGGCCACTCTAAGAACTCTAGCTTTTAGTCTTAGTGAAGGAGAAACCATTAAAGCAGAGATGTGACATGATCTCCCTTTTATCTCAAAAGGATTACTTTGCTGTGCAGAGCAGAGATGCAGCAATATGAACGCTAAAGCTGGGGATTAGCTAAGAGACTACTGTAGTAATCTGGGGGAGTCACCATGGTGACCAGGAAGAGAAAGGAGCACAAGTGACTAGACGATGGATATATTTAAAGCAAAGGCAGCAGGATTTTCTAATGAATGGATGCAAGGTAGAAGAGAAAGAGAGACAACAAAGACCAAGTCAAGGATGACGCCAAGGTTTTTAGCCTGAACAGAGGAGTTGCCAATAATTGAGATGAGAAAGACTACAGATAGAACATCTCTGGAAAGAAATATTAGTAGTAGTTCAGCATTGGCTCTGTTAAGTCTGAGATGTCTAATTGATTTTCAAGAGGAGATACAGAGCATACATGTGAATACATGAAGCTGGACTTCAGAAAGACATGTAGATTAGAGATACAAATAGGAACATTACAAAACACTGAATACTTATAATCTGTGTTCTAGATGAATTTGAATGAAATCTAAGACATTTAAACATGAACCAATTTTACAAAACACTGCGTTTGTGATTCTGTTTTGCAAGCAGTGTGGAAAAGGGAGGGCAAGGTAAAAGTTAATAACTCATCCCTTGGGAAGCTAGAGACTAACACCTGCAGTTAAGAAGGTAACAATAAAGTATATCTGGGTAAACATATGTTTAACAAGATGGTAAGTAAATGGTAGACAGGAAGACATGAAAATTTAAATTAGGACAAATTCTGAACAGGATTTTACAACATACATCTTCGTCATGCCCTTCTCTCTTGATGTCCTGTCTCAAAGACCCCCAAGTACCTGAATCTGATCCAGTTCAGAGCATGCTCTAGAAGTCCTTATCTATTAAATTTTTTGAATAAGTCGTTACTTACTCCACTCTTCTGTCATGAGGTAGACATAGTGTGAATGGGCTACTGAAAATACTAGGAACAAGTTTACCAGATGCACTTCTTTGGACAGGTTCCTCGGTTTATTTGTATGTCTGGTGGCCAATATTTAACAAATTCTCAGTAAGTGAATGGATATTCACGCAGCAGCTTCCCCCAGCCCTGAACCTTAACTCCTCTCCAACTCCCCAGACCTAGCCAGGGGTACTCTTGATTTTTACTGGTCTTCGAAACGAACTTCACATATTTTCATCTACCTTGGCAATAAATCTTACAGCAGCTATGTGGAATAGGCATGAAAGCCTACTGTGTTGTTGCTGTACATTCACTCGGTCGTGTCTGACTCTTTTGGGACCCCATAGACTGTAGCCCAACAGGCTTCTCTGTCCATGGATTTTCCCACACAAGAATACTGGAGTGGGTTGCCATTTCCTTCTCCAGGGGATCTTTCCAACCCAGGGATTGAACTCACATCTCCTGTACTGGCAGGGGGATTATTTACCACTGAGACACCAGGGAAGCTCAACAAGATACCAGGGAAGCTCACTAAGATGGCTGGAGGTTGAAAAAACTACTCTCTCTAAATGAAGAAAAGGACAATAACACAGTAACAATCCTTAACTTCAAAGTCCAGTATTCTTTTCATTACATTAAAACACAGTGTAGGGTTAGTAATGATTTAGTTGAGGAAAAGGGTAATCATAAATAAAATAAGGTTTTACAGGTTAAGAACCATTTTCTAATCGTTTATAAGTTTCCCACCAACCCATTCTCCTTCTATAAATCTGGTCAGTGAAAGTCCAAGAAGTGACAGCTTTACAGGTGAATCGACAGTTTATACAGGTGAATCAAAGTCAATTATTCCCTCTCATCTCAAAGAAAGCATTTCTGATTCCTATAAAGTCCAGTTTTTCCTTTAACAGCAGCCTAGAGGATAAATCATGCTCATAATATAAAATGACTTCTGGTAAACAACAAAAAAGATTACACAAAGACAGAAAAGCACTATTTATCAAGCACCTGTTCCAGGAGTTATTATGCCCATTCTTGTGAAAACTGAAAGAATCTCACAAAGTACATAATATTATACTCATCTTTATAGATGAGAAAACTAAAGTTCAAAAGATTTAAGTGACTTGCCAGAAGTAACCCAGCAAATAAATGAGACTCACAATTCAAATTTAATTCTGCTCTCTTCACTAACAGTGGTTGATATAAAAAGCCTCTTGTAGGATAAAATGTCACTAATAAGCATGGAAAACATAGAATGACAAGGAAAAGGGTAAGAGGAAAATTAAGAAATTGCTTTGACGGCTCAGTGCAGTTAACTGACGTAAGAATGAAGGATAAAGTTAAAATCAAGACAGAGAAAGCAGATGGGTAAAAGGTGTTTTTAAAAGCGTGAAGCAGAAGAAAAAGGCTTCCCTGGTAGCTCAGTCAGTAAAGAATCTGCCTGCAATGCAAGAGACCTGGGTTCAATCCATGGGTAGGGAAGATCCACTGGAGAAGGGAATGGCAACCCACTCCAGTATTCTTGCCTGGAGAATTCCATGAGTCTGGCAGGTTCATGGAGTCGAAAAAAGTCGGACTGAAAAAGAACTGAAACCCACTTCAATGTTTCATATCTTTTAGGAAGTCTTAATACCTAAAGTTAGGGGTCATCAGCTATTTTACCTTATTTGACAGATCGATCAATGCTAATTTAAGTGTAACCTATTCTTTTCAGTCAACATTTACAGAGTCTCCACTATGTGCAGGAAACTGTGCTAGATCCTAGAAAATGTTTAAAAGATCTTCTAAGTTTAAGAAGACCTCAAGTTGTTCATAGTCTAGTCTGGAGAACTGGGACAACAACCAAAAAATTAGTACATTGAAAGAAGGCAAGTGAGAGAGTCAAGAACAGGTACTACGGAGGCACACAGAGCACACCTAAGCCAGAACAGAAAGGTCAAGGAAGGCTGGCTTGGGAGAAGAGGTCTCAGCTGACTCACAGGTATTAGTCCCTGTGACTATCATCAAAAAGCATGTAGAGTCTTATTCACGGTCAGCAGGGGTCTGATTGAAAGCTTGAAATTAGGATTACCTTTTAGGGTACAACCCACAGGATCTAGTGCACAGGTCAGCAAGCACAAAGATACTGATTCAGGATGAACGAACCTCTGATAAGGAAGTACAACATAAGACACAGGGAGAGGGTAATTTTTAAGCCGAGGTAACAAATGCCAAGAGGAAAATCATGCTGGTGATGTGAGTCAGAGAGAGAAATCAAAATACTATATTTATAGACTGCTTTACTGTTTACTAAATTCTTTTTAGGAAATTCATTTTTAATTATTTTTCACATTTATTATGATTTCATTTAACCCTCCAAAAACTTCTAAAGGTACATAGCTAGAGCAGGTTTTATTATCACCCCCTCCCTTTTTTTTTTTTTTTCTATTTTACAGATGAGAAAACTTAGGCTTGGAGAGGCTAAAAGATTTGTATCAAATCACATAGCTGTTAAATTGCCAGGGCTCACACTCATATTTTTTAACAGGTAACCCAGTGAGTTCCAAGTTAATTCTTTGGACTGCATGTCCGTAACTTTTGACAGCATCCTCAGGCCCTCAAAGTCATTGGATTACAAGATGGTTAGTTAGCCCTCCAGATAAAATGCTGTGTTAACTCTGAAAGTAAAAGCTACATGAGAACAGGGAAGGAAGGCTTGAAAATACTATAGTATCACCTATACTACAGTATATGGTGGATGACTGTATTTGGTGGCAAGACTGAACTGCACAAAAGATAAATTATCTCACCCAGAGAGGGGCCTAAGACACAATAATCACCAACAAATGCGCACCAGGTATTGGAAATGGGGGGTACGGGGGCAAGGAGGTAGGGATGGGACGATAAGGGTGACAACTTGAAGGACGCAGGGATGAGCGAAGGGAAAGGTGACTGGCCAAGGCGCAGACACGACAGGAAGAGAATGAGGAGCAGATGGGTAATCCAGAGGGGTCCGGGGGGAGAGCGGTGGGAGGTTACAGGATGGTAATCTTTTTTTTTTTTTTTTTTTTTAAAGAGGCGGAAACAAGGATGTCGGCAGTCCAGAGTGGGGAAACAGCAGCGGAAAGGGTGACAAAAACCCAGGTGGCCAGGCTAGCAAGTTAACAATCCAGAGGAGGCAATGGCAGGGACGGGCGGCCTGCTACCTGCGAAACAAAGTGTCAAGCCTGACCGGGTAAGCGCGTGCCACAATGACTCGAAGTTAGTACCTGTAACCGCGGTTGGAGGCCCGAGGCGGAATCCGGTAGACGCTGACGTCAGGCTTCACACACAGTACAGACTCGTACTCCAACTCGGACGCCATCTTGGCTCTGCTCGCAGGGCCGCTGGGGGCGGGGCGTCAGCGCGGGGGCGGGACGTAGAGCCGGGGAGTTGAGTTCCAAAAAACTCCCGCTGACGCACTTCCGCTGACGCTACTTCCGCGAGCGTTCGGCCGGCGTCCTGAGATTAACCTCTGTTGGCGCGGGTTACGGAAGCCATGTTGAAACCTGGAAACGGTGAGGTTGCGTGAATCACCATTTTGGGTAATGGCAAGGATGCCCTCCAAGTGCGTGATTCACGTTAAGGATATCTCCATCCCCGAAAAGCGAGGAGAAAAAACGCCATCTTGCTCTCGGCAGGTACCAGCAGTGCTCTGGGAGAACGACGACCATTTTGAAGCCTGGCGAATTTTTTTCTTCTAAGAGTCACTTCTTAACCGTAGTTTTCAAGAGAAAAGAGGTATTCGCGGGTCCGTAATCCCAAACTGGATACCTAAAGAAAGAGGAGAGTGAAAAAGTTGGCTTAAAGCTCAACATTCGGAAAAAGAAGATCATGGCATCTGGTCCCATCACTTCGTGGGAAATAGATGTGGAAACAGTGTCAGACTTCATTTTTGGGGGCTCCAGAATCACTGCAGATGGTGATTGCGGCCATGAAATTAAAAGACGCTTACTCCTTGGAAGGAAAGTTATGACCAACCTAGATAGCATATTGAAAAGCAGAGACATTACTTTGCCAACAAAGGTCCGTCTAGTCAAGGCTATGGTTTTTCCAGTAGTCATGTATGGATGTGAGAGTTAGACTATGAAGAAAGCTGAGCGCCAGAGAACTGATGCTTTTGAACTGTGGTGTTGGAGAAGACTCTTGAGAGTCCCTTGGACTGCAAGGAGATCCAACCAGTCCATTCTAAAGGAGATCAGTCCTGATGTTCTTTGGAAGGACTGATGCTACAGCTGAAACTGCAGTACTTTGGCTACCTCATGCAAAGAGTTGACTCATTGGAAAAGAATCTGATGCTGGGAGGGATTGGGGCAAGAGGAGAAGGGGACAACAGAGGATGAGATGGTTGGATGCATCACCCACTTGATGGAAATGAGTTTGAGTGAAGTCCTCGAGTTAGTGATGGACAGGGAGGCCTGGCGTGCTGCAATTCATGGGGTCGCAGAGTCCGACACGACTGAGCGACTGAACTGAACTGAACTGAAAGGAAGTGTATGACTCAGGCGTAGGCATGGTGGATTTTAATCTTCCAGAGTCCAAACTTCAAAAATGCCAGGCTTGATCCATTGCCTTATAATAACTCCTTTTTATCTTAGAGTTTCGAGAATGGCACCTGTTGAAATGGTCTGCTACACATTCAGTGTGTACTTTTGATTATCTTGTTTGGAAATTTTACCCATGTTAAGCTGTAAATGGGCTTCCTTGATGGCTCAGATGGTAAAGAATCCGCCTTTAACACAGAAGACCTGAGCTCTATCCCTGGGTCCGGAAGATCCCTTGGAGAAGGAAATGGCAACCCATTCTTGTATTCTTGCCTGGAAAATCCCATGAACAGAGGAGCCTGGCGGGATACAGCCCATGGGGTCACAAAAGTCAGACACGACAGAGTGACTAACACACTAAGCTGTAAATGGGATCAGTTCAATCCCTGACCAGTTGGGACAGCATTATGGATTATTTAATAGCCGCTGTTTGCGTTCAGTTTTATTATAATGGTAAATTCTACTGCAGTGTCTCCATAAACACCTGCTTTGTATACTCCAAATTTATACTTGCCACAACAGTCACCTAATTGATTTAATTAGCACAGAGGGCAAGTGGAAAACCAATATACCAAGTCAAGTCTGTCTGACTACAACAGTGGTCTAGTCAACACTTCATCATGTTGACTGGTTGAAAACCTGTCTAATTTGTCTGCTCTGCATACAAAGTGATATCTTAAAACTCAAAAATGAGTCATAATGTCTAGCCATTATAAGGATGTGGGGAATCAACTACTCAAGTGTTTGCCGGAAGGTAGTGGTTTAGCATTTCTGAAGGTAAATTTCAAATTAATATCCTGTATGTAACATTCAATGTAGCAAATCCACTAATAGCTATTTTAGGGCAATAATTTTATATGTGCAAAATAATATACACAATGTTTATTACAGCATTGTTTGTAGTAGTGAAAAATGGAAACTAGGTAAATGAATATCAACAGAAAAGAAACTAGGTAAATGAATATCAACAGAAAATGGTTAATGGCATATCTATTACTATAGAATGCTTTGAGATTGTGTGTGTGTGTGTGTGTGTGTGTGTGTGTGTGTGTGTGTGTGTGTGTGTATGCTGTGCTCAGTCATGTCTGACTCTTTGCTACCCCGTGAACTGTAGCCGGTCAGCCTAATTTGTCCATGGATTTTCCAGGCAGGGAAATTGGAGTGGGGTGCCTCCTACTCCAGGGAATCTTCCCAACCCAGGGTTCAAACTCAGGTCTCCTGGATTACAGGCAGATTCTTTACTATCTAAGCCACCAGGGAAGTCCTTAAGTTCAGTTCAATTCAGTTGCTCAGTCGTGTCCGACTCTTTGCGACCCCATGAATCACAGCACACCAGGCCTCCCTGTCCATCACAAACTCCCGCAGTTCACTCAGATTCACGTCCATTGAGTCAGTGATGCCATCCAGCCATCTCATCCTCTGTTGTCCCTTTGTCCTACCCCCAATCCCTCCCAGCATCAGAGTATTTTCCAGTGAGTCAATTCTTCGCATGAGGTGGCCAAAGTACTGGAGTTTCAGCTTCAGCATCATTCCCTCCAAAGAAATCCCAGGGCTGATCTCCTTCAGAATGGACTGGTTGAATCTCCTTGCAGTCCAAGGGACTTTCAAGAGTCTTCTCCAGCACTACAGTTCAAAAGCATCAATTCTTCAGCGCTCAGCCTTCTTCACAGTCCAACTCTCACATCCATACATGACCACAGGAAAAACCATAGCCTTGACTAGACGAACCTTTGTTGGCAAAGTAATGTCTCTGCTTTTGAATATGCTATCTAGGTTGGTCATAACTTTCCTTCCAAGGAGTAAGCGTCTTTTAATTTCACGGCTGCAGTCACCATCTGCAGTGATTTTGGAGCCCCAAAAATAAAGTCTGACACTGTTTCCACTGTTTCCCCATCTATGTCCCATGAAGTGATGGGACTGGATGCCATGACCTTACTTTTCTGAATGTTGAGCTTTAAGCCAAGTTTTTCACTCTCCTCTTTCACTTTCATCAAGAGGCTTTTGAGTTCCTCTTCACTTTCTGCCATAAGGGTGGTGTCATCTGCATATCTGGGGTGATTGATATTTCTCCCGGCAATCTTGATTCCAGCTTGTGTTTCTTCCAGTCCAGCGTTTCTCTTGATGTACTCTGCATATAAGTTAAATAAGCATGGTGACAATACACAGCCTTGACGTACTCCTTTTCCTATTTGGAACCAGTCTGTTGTTCCATGTCCAGTTCTAACTGTTTCTTCCTGACCTGCATACAGATTTCTCAAGAGGCAGGTCAGGTGGTCTGGTATTCCCATCTCTTTCAGAATTTTCCACAGTTTATTGTGATCCACACAGTCAAAGGGTTTGGCATAGTCAGTAAAGCAGAAATAGATGTTTTTCTGGAACTCTCTTGCTTTTTCCATGATCCAGCAGATGTTGGCAATTTGATCTCTGGTTCCTCTGCCTTTTCTAAAACCAGCTTGAACATCAGGAAGTTCACGGTTCATGGATTGCTGAAGCCTGGCTTGGAGAATTTTGAGCATTACTTTACTAGCATGTGAGATGAGTGCAATTGTGCAGTAGTTTGAGCATTCTTTGGCATTGCCTTTCTTTGGGATTGGAATGAAAACTGACCTTTTCCAGTCCTGTGGCCACTGCTGGGTTTTCCAAATTTGCTGGCATATTGAATGCAGGACTTTCACAGCATCATCTTTTAGGATTTGAAATCGCTCAACTGAAATTCCATCACCTCCACTAGCTTTGTTCGTAGTGATGCTTTCTAAGGCCCACTTGACTTCACATTCCAGGAAGTCCTTATGAGTGTATAATACAGGCTTCCCTCATAGCTCAGTTGGTAAAGAATCTGCCTGCAATACAGGAGACCCCAGTTCGATTCCTGGGTTGGGAAGATCCCCTGGAGAAGGAAATGGCAACCCACTCCAGTATTCTTGCCTGGAAAATCCCATGGATGGAGGAGCCTGGTAGGCTACAGTCCATGGGGTCTGGAGGAGTCGGACACGACTGAGCGACTTCACTTTCACTTTTCACTTTCATACATTGGAAAAGGAAATGACAACCCACTCCAGTATTCTTGCCTGGAGAATGCCAGGGACAGAGGAGCCTGGTGGGCTACCGTCTATGAGGCCACACAGAGTCGAACACAACTGATGCAACTTAGCAGCAGCAGTAAGGTGTTATTATTCTTCAAATATCTCCCACTAAACTATCAGCTACAGAAAGCAAAAACTTTGCCTTTTCAGCACCTAGCATGATGCCCTTCACACAGTAGGTAATAATAGTTGAATAATACAAGATTTCTACTTAAGTACAGTCATTTAGCTTATTTAACTTGGCCATTTCTCCCAAATCCCCCAATTTCAGGGTCCTATGTATACTTTGCAAAAAATTCAAAGACTATGAAAGAGGCTTTTGGGGGGAAGGGAGTGATGGAGATACACTGTATCTTGATTGTCGTGTTAGTTGCACAAAATGTATATGTTAGTCAAGACTAAAGAAAATGTGCACTTAAAATGTATGCATTATGTTATATGTAAATTACAACTAAATAAAATGTATTTTTAAAACTTTAAAGTCCATCTCCGTGCTTCTCAAGATCCATCCTTCTGTTGTTCTCCATTGAGTTGACCACTATAAACAATTTTTTTAATGTTCTTTCTGGTATTTTCTATGCATTATGCATTTATAAATGTATGTGAGTCTATGAATTTTCACAAATGGAATCATGCATGCTGTCCACATTTTGATTTTTACCTGACAATACATCAAGATACTGTTTTATATCAGTACATATAGGTAGACCACAAACTTTTTAACATTTCATACATTCCATTGAAAGATTACCTATAGATTCTTTTCAAACTACCTGTGAATTAGATTAATGAGATTTACTTTCAAAGAATCAGCCTATTATTAGAAGGTAGAAGTACATGCGTGCATGCATGCTAAGTCACTTCAGTCGTGTCTGACTCTTTGCAACCCTATGGACTGTAGCCTGCCAGGCTTCTGTGTCTATGGGATTCTCCAGGCAAGAATTCCAAACTGGGTTACCATGCCCTCCTTCAGGGGATCTTCCTGACACAAGGATCGAACCATAGTCTCTTGTGTCTCGTGCACTGGTAGGCAGGTTCTTTACTACTAGTGCCACCTGGGAAGCCCAATACTCTTTGCTACCCCATGGACTGTAGCCTGCCAGGCTCCTCTAACCATGGAATTCTCCAGGTAAGAACACTTGAGTGGGTAGCCATTCCCTTCTCCAGGGGATCTTCCCAACCCAGTGATTGAACTCAGGTCTCCCACATTGCAGGCGATTCTTTACTCTCTGGGCCACCAGGGAAGCCCCAGTAAAAGTGCAGGAACTTTAAATTAGGAGAGACCTTTAGACATACTGCCCTCGGGTGGGAAGATCCCCTAGAGAAGGGACTGGCTACCCACTCCAGTATGGAGAATCCCATGGACAGAGGTTACAGTCCATAGGGACACAAAGAGTCAGACATGACTGACTAACACTTTTAGACATATTTAGTAGTCTTTTCCAAACCATTTTTTTTAAATATGAGAACCCAATGCACCCATACAAACTCAAATATATATGCCTGAAACAAAGGTTTCCCAAAATGCTACTTTTACTAAACTTTTGCTAACAAAGGTCCATCTAGTCAAAGCTATGGTTTTTCCAGTAGTCATGTATGGATGTGAGAGATGGACTATAAAGAAAACTGAGCACTGAAGAATTGATGCTTTTGAACTGTGGTGTTGGAGAAGACTCTTGAGAGTCCCTTGGACAGCAAGGAGATCCAACCAGTCTATCCTAAAGGAAATCAGTCCTGAATAGTCATTGGAAGGACTGATGCTGAAGCTGAAACTCCAATACTTTGGCCACCTGATGCAAAGAACTGACTCATTTGAAAAGACCCTGATGCTGGCAGAGATTGAAGGTGAGAGGCAAAGGGGGCAACAGAGGCTGAGATGATTGGATGGCATCACCGACTCGATGGACATGAGTTTGAGTAAACTCCGGGAGTTGGTGATGGACAGGGAGGCCTGGTGTGCTGCAGTCCATGGGGTCACAAAGAGTCAGACACGACTGAGCAAGTGAACTAAACTGAACTGAACTAAACCCAATGGCAGTTTATAGTTTCTATTATATTTTACTCTATTTTCTGTTGTTCTCAACCCACAAAATTGATTTCAATACCCATTAGTACATTTGAACTTACAGTGAAAAGGTAAAAAGGGGTCTAACATTGCTCACCATTTAACAGGTTGAAAAAAAAACCTACTAAAGAAAGACCAAGAGTATATCTGATGATTAGATCATTTATTTAGGCCCTTATGTGCATTGAACTCTTCTTTTTGAAAGACATCTTATAAACTCTCCACTGGCTGTAAAATAAAGTCTAATGTCCTTAGGCAGATGTTTCTTCACCGTCTTGCCCCAGGTTTTCCTTCCAGACTCATGTAGAGCCACTTCTCACCCTTCCTCCCTCATTCGAATCCCCAATGTCCTCTCTAACTGCTCACAGTGCTATAATTTCCCAAATGCATTACCTCTCTATTCATGCTGAATGTATTTGCAAAGACTGAAATGCCCTTCTCATTCATTCTTTGGTAAAATGGCTTCAGATTCAAATTAAATGTCAATTTGGGAAGCTCTCTTCAAATTCTTTAAACAGAACTAGTAACACTCTTCTCTGTGCTCTCACAACTTTTTTTTAATACTTAGGTTTTAGTTCTTAGCCCATTGCATTCAACTGTTTATAAGTAAGTTTATCTTCCAAAAGAAAGAAGCATATTTGTATTTCCCCAGAATTTGTCATAGTTTCCAGAATATAATAAAAGCTCCATACATTTTTTTGTTTGTTAAATGAATGATCATTTCTGTCCATCTTTACAGGGGTGATTTGTCCTTTCTCAATCAAGAAAATTTCAAATGTCTTGGCTGGAATTCACCTCTGCCCACCACTAGAGGGTAGTAGCTACACAATTCAAAAATTCTAGACTGTCTATAGTAACTGTCTTAGAAATCAAGCCAATTTTCTAACTATTTGTGACTTTCTCAGTATATGTGATTTAACCAAGCTCAACAAAAACACTTTTGTTGGAAATGATGGAGGCCTTATCCATCTCAAATCTTGATTCCTTTTAGATGTGTTAAACATGAAAATAGAGGTCATGGTTTTCTTGCCTTATACCAGTAACATATTTCTCAGCTCTTTCTTCTTTGCCCATACACAAAAAGTTATTTATCATAGGCTTTTAAATTCTGGTCTACTTTTTCTCAGTCCACTATTATTTATCATGAAATCATACTTGTTAAAGTACAATTTTCCTAAATCCTGGAGTTGCTACAAATGCAGTTATAAAATTGTAATGCAACTTGAATCATAGTTTATGGATCTTGCTTACTTATAAGGGATCTTAGGGACCTTGTGGAGAAGGCAATGGCACCCCTACTCCAGTGTTCTTGCCTGGAGAATCCCAGGGACGGCAGAGCCTGGTGGGCTGCTGTCTATGGGGTCGCACAGAGTCGAACACGACTGAAGACGCAGCAGCAGCAGCAGCAGCAGCAGCAGCAGAAACCTTGTAGTTGAAATCCCACATTTAAAATTTTGTTATTTTGTATTGGGATATAGCTGATTAAAAATGTGATAGTTTATATCTGATAAAAATGTGATAGATATAGCTGATTAAAAATGTGATAATTTCTATAGTTTCAGATAGAACAGTGAAGAGGCTCAGTCATACATATACATGTATCCATTCTCCCCCAAACTCCCCTCCCAGGAAAACCACTCCATAACACTGAGCAGAGTTTCCTGTGCTATCAAGTAGATCCTTGTTAGTGTTGGTTATCCACTTTAAATATAGCAGTGTGTACATGTCCATCCCAAATTCCCTGACTATCCCTTCTCCCCATCCTTCCTCCCCTCCCACCCAGCAACCATTAAGTTCCTTCTCTAAGTCTGTGAGTCTGATTCTGCTTTGTAAATTACTTGATTTGTATCATTTTGTAAATTACTTCATTTGTTTCATTTCTTTTTAGATTTCAGGTATAAAAGACGTCAGAAGTTATTTCTCCTTCTCTGTCTCCTTCTCAGTATGACAGTCTCTAGGTCCATCCATGTTGCTGCAGGTGACATTACTTTATTCTTTTTAATGAGAAATCCCACATTTTACATATGAGAGACTTGAATACTAAACTTATTAAAGGATTTGTCTAAAGACACAGGTGGTGATACAGTGAGGACTGGAACCTCATGTCTCATGATTGGGGAACTTATTTTTTACCACCTCACATTATACAAGAAGCACACAACATACTGGTTCAAAAATAGTACACGTGTAATTTTGTGCACATGTTTGTTTTTTATTATAAGCTTTAAAGATAGCTTCCCAAGTACACAAAAATATATGAGATATTTATTACAGTACTTTTGCAGTTAAAAAGTAGAAATAATTTAAATGTCCATCAATCTGGAGTTGATCAATTTCGTAAGTAAATTATAGTACATCTATCAATGAAGCACTATTTGTGTCTGTCAAAAATTGCAATTAATCTGTATGTTCTGATCTGAAAAGGTAAACTAATAAGGGAAAACTGCAAGAAACAGAAGAAAAAGTATAATATTAAGTCATTTGTATAAAACTGTGTTAAAAGTAGTAAGGTTTGATAGGCATAAAATAATTATGGAATTATAGCTGAGACACTTAACAAGGACGGTTATTTCTGGGAAATGAAAAAAGGGGGAAAAGGGAAATTCTTTCCCATTTTATACCCTTCTTATAATGGTTATAATAACTTATCAAAGTAAATCAAGAACTGTTCACACAAAATTTTAAAACATAAAAGTATAACCACATATTTCTTACAGAGTCATAGATACATAGAAAAAGTATAAAAGCACACACAGAAAGAAAAATCATTACATCTGGGGAAAAAGGAAGATAAAAGATTTGGGATAGGAGTATATACATCTTTAAAAAATAACTTAAGTAAATATATCAAAATATTTAAGATCTTAATAAAGCTGATTAGTTGCAACTTGATAAAGCTGATGTTAATAATATTTTTTTGTATACTCATTTGTCTGTTTTAAGTATTTCATTATGATAAAATGAAGAGTCCAAAAGGTAAAAATTAAATAATGAAGAGTTGCGGAATTACATGTATACTTTTACATGTATACATGTGCAATGTTCAAAAATACACATATACTTACACATACATAGAATAATACTGGGGAGAAGGCAATGGCACCCCACTCCAGTACTGTTGCCCGGAAAATCCCATGGATGGAGGAGCCTGGTAGGCCGCAGTCCATGGGGTCACTAAGAGTCAGACACGACTGAGTGACTTCACTTTCACTTTCCACTTTTATGCATTGGAGAAGGAAATGGCAACCCACTCCAGTGTTCTTGCCTGGAGAATCCCACGGACGGAGAAGCCTGGTAGGCTGCAGTCCATGGGGTTGCACAGAGTCAGACACGACTGAAGCGACTTGGCAGCAGAATAATATTGAAAAGGATATAAAACCCACATTTAATATCCTAGGTGATAAGACAGCATCTTTTGTTCTAACACTTGGTCACTGATCCCAGTTTCTGACACAAGGGAAACTCTTGTGGTGACTCTAGGTGGGTTCTTGAATGGCTCCTGGATTAGGGCTCTGGAAAGACCAAGCCATGATTTCGTGAGTGCTCAGTTTTTCCATAATGTCCAACTCTTTGTGACCGCATGGACTGTAGCCCACCAGGCTCCTCTACCCATGGGATTCTCCAGGCAAGAATACTGGACTGAGTTGCCATGTCCTCCTCCAGGGGATCTTCCCGACACAGGAATCAAACCCAAGCCTCCTGTGTCTCCTGCATTACAGGCGGATTCTTTACTGCTGAGTCACCAGGAAAGCCCAAACCATGATTAGAAGCTTGGAATTTCCAGCCCCACCCTGCACACTCTTGAAAAAGGGAAATGGCTAGAAATAGTTAATAATTGAACATGCCTGTATGATAAGGCCTCCAAAAAATTGCAATAACATGGGTTTGAGAGAATTTTCAGATTGGTAAGCACATCCATGTTTTTACATCCATGAAAGGGTGACACATCCCAAGTCTACTGGAGACAGAAGCCCCTGCACTCAGGACCCTCCTAAACCTCACCTTATGGACCCCTTCATCTAGCTGTTCATCTGTGTCCTTTATCATGTCCTTTAACAAACTGGTAAACCTAAATATTTTTTCCCAGGGGCTTCCCAAGTGGCGCTAGTAGTAAAGAACCTGCCTGCCCACTCAAGAGATGTAAGACATGCAGGTTCAATCCCTGGGTGGGGAAGATACCCTGGAGAAGGAAATGACAACCCACTCCAGTATTCTTACTTGGAGAGTCCCATGGACAGAGGAGCCTGGAGAGCTGCAGTTCATCCATTAAACAAATTACTGCCAAATAACTGTTTCCTTGAATCTGTCAGCCACGCTAGCAGATAATCAAACACAAAGGGAAGAAAATCATGAGAACCCCTAATTTGTAGTCAAGACAGACAGAATTTGTGGGTAACATGGGGAACCTACAACTTGTGATTGGCATCTGAAGTTGGGAGCAGTCTTATGGAATTACATGCATGCTCAGTCATGTATGACTCTTTGTGACCCCATGGACTGTAGCCCACCAGGCTCTTCTGTCCATGGGATTCCCAGGCAAGAACACTGGAGTGGGTTGTCATTTCCTCCACCAGGGGGATCTTCCCAACCCAGCGATGGACCCCAGGTGTCTTGTGTCTTCTGCATTGGCAGGTGGATTCTTTACCACTATGCCACCTGGGAAGTTCAGCCCTTAACCTGTAGAATGTGATGCTATCTCCAGGTAGATAGTGTCAGAATTGGGTTAAATTGTAGGGCAGCCAGCTGGTGTTGCAGAATTATTTGATGTGGGGAAAGAACACACACACATTTGGGGACTTCCTTAGTGGTCCAGGGGTTAAAACTCCATGCTTCTACTGCAGGGGTACAGCTGGTTTGATCCCTCATCAGGTAAGTTTTCCACAGTGCAGCAAAAAAAAGAAAAAAAAAAAAAAAACATCTTTGGTGACCATAAGTGTCAAAAGTGAAATGTCCTGTGTGAAAGTAAAAGAGACATATGGGAGCTGGAGACCTGGTGTTTTCCCTGCACAGAGGGGAAAACTGGGTGGTTTTTCAAACCAGTATCATTTTGTATCACTGCCTTGCCCACATTCTGGTGGAAATACACTGGGGAAGAAAAGGCAAAAGGAGAAAGGAAACAGAGGACATTTTCTAAATAGTGCACAAATAAGATAGATAACCTAAAAGATCCATCAAAATTTACTCAAAAATTTATCTACACTTCAAACATTTATGAGAGCCGTCTACCCCTCAATAATCCTGAATCCTGTCCCACCCCCACCAATTTTCTTACGGCCTCTCATTAGACTAGATGAACATAAACTAAAGCCTTATTTCTTGTCCATTTTGGGTTTCATGGAACTAAAGTCACAAAGGATGTTCAAGAAACACTCAGTTTACTTCCCTTTCAATCTCTCTTCCTTGGGTGGCTACCAACATCTAAAACAAAGCAAACTTTCATTTCCATCAACCTGACCCATTTATTGGCTTTTGAGCAGCAAGTAACTGGACCCCACACCTTTCAGTAACAAAACTAGCAATCCTGGCCAGAGCCCACAGCCACTAGCAGCTGCCAAGATTCCCTGTCATCTTCGTTGCAGAAGCCCACCAGAGTTGTCTGTGGCTGCAGAAGTCAGAAACTAAATGATTCCTCTTTCAGTCTCTCTTTCATATTTTAATATTTTTAATGTTTATTCTATGTTATAGGTTTTGTTCTTTTATTTTAAAAACATATTTGCAAACTTTGCACAAAAATTAAATGTCCATAGATGGAGGAATGGATAAAGAAAATGTGGTACATATATACAACACACTATTACTCAGCCATAAAAAAAGATAGTCATTTGCAGCAAATGGATGGACCTAGAAACTTTCATGCTGATGAAAAGTAAGTCAGACAGAGAAAGATAAATATGCTATCGCTTATATATGGAATCTAAAAATAATGGTACAGACAACTTATTTGAAAAGCAGAAAGAGACACAGAGGTAGAGAATAAGCTTATGGATATTAAGGGGGAAAGGGGCATGGTATAAATTGGAAGACTGGATAAAATAAATAACTAATAAGGTACTGTGCAGCACAGGGAACTCTACTAAACACGCTAATGACCTTTATGGGAATAGTATCTAAAAGAGAGTGAATATATGTATATGTGTAACTGATTCACTTTGCTGTACTGCAGAAACTAACTTGACATTGTAAATCAACTACACTAAGATAAAAATTAACTTTTTTAATGCAATCATTCCCTTTTG
Source organism: Bos javanicus (assembly GCF_032452875.1). NCBI lineage: Eukaryota > Metazoa > Chordata > Mammalia > Artiodactyla > Bovidae > Bos > Bos javanicus. The sequence goes on along the minus strand of NC_083872.1, from coordinate 102,038,446 downwards.
CCTTCACTTCCCAAGAGCATATGAACATACCCCTCTGGCAGAGCCTATTCAGACCCTACCAAAGTGAAGGTCTAGGAAATGCAATACCCAAGCTTCTCATAGAGAAATAACAAGAAGGATGGAAATGGGCTTGAATATCAATAAATAAAAATCTGACACAATCCCTGTTTTGCAGGCAAGGAAGTGAAAACACAGAGACTAAATAACTCCTGTGTGTTCATGCTAAGTCACTTCAGTCGTGTCTGACTCTGTGCAACCCCGTGGACTGTAGCCTGCCAGGCTCCTCTGTCATGGAAATCCCCAGGCAAGAATACTGGAGTGGGTTGCCATGCCCTCTTCCAGGGGATCTTTCCGACCCAGGGATCGAACCCACGTCTATTTTGTCTCCTGCATCGACAGATGGATTCTTTATCACTGGGGCCACCTGGAAAGCCAGAATAACTCCTGAATGATCACACAATTAATAGGTGGCAGAACTAGGATTCAAACTCGGGCTCTGTACATAGCTTCTATAACTCCCACATACGATTTTTGCTCAAGGCAACCTGCTTGATTTGTATCTACCACTCGTGTTGGTCTTGAAAGTGAAAGTGAAGTTGCTCAGTCGTGTCCGACTCTTTGTGACCCCATGGACTGTAGCCTACCAGGCTCCTCTGTCCATGGGATTTTCCAGGCAAGAGTACTCATCTGTCCATGGGATTTTCCAGGCAAGAGTACTAGAGCGGATTGCCATTTCCTTCTCCAGGGGATCTTCCCAACCCAAGGACTGAACCCTGGCCTCCCGCATTGTAGACAGACGCTTTACCGCCTGAGCCACCAGGGAAGTCCAATGTTGGTCTTGCTGCTGCTAAGTCACTTCAGTCATGTCCGACTCTGTGTGACCCCATAGACGGCAGCCCACCAGGCTCCCCCGTCCCTGGGATTCTCCAGGCAAGAACACTGGAGTGCGTTGCCATTTCCTTCTCCAATGCACGAAAGTGAAAAGTGAAAGTGAAGTCGCTCAGTCGTGTCTGACTCTTCGCAACCCCATGGACTGCAGGCTACCAGGCTCCTCTGTCCATAGGGTTTTCCAGGCAAGAGTACTGGAGTGGGGTGCCACTGCCTTCCCTCCACCTTAATGTGTGTTTTGCCCCTGCTTGAAATGGGAGAATTATGGGTTGTCAAATGTAAATGTTAGAGATCATTCAGTCCAATCCTTTAATTTTATATCTAAGAAAAAAAATTCTAGGTCAAGCATCCAGCCCAAGGTCAAGTAGTTAAGGCTAAAACTAGAACTCACTGTGCTGATTATGCATTTACTATCCTTTTTTCTAGTTACGTTTGGCTAGTGGGTCTTCCCACTGCGTATTTGTCCTTAGTGAACTGTACCACCTAAGGCAACTGGATGCAAAAATGCATTCTGTCCACTCACAGTCTGGGCCTTCCAACTCTAGACTTGGTACATTACTTCAAGAATATTGTTACCATCTGGTAAGGTGTTAATGAAATGTGAGGAAATAGGAATACACATCAGACTAGGCTTCGGTTTGCCACAAGTAACAGCTGCCTATATCAATGACAATTACAGTTATTAATTTTGCTTTTCATTTTCCCAGTTCCTCTTAGCTCCCCTCTGTTGAAATGTTGAGATTTTGGCTGTCAGAGGCAACTGCACCATTGCCTCAGGGATCTGTGGAGGAGACTTGTTCACTGTAGCATTTTCATTTTCAAAACGAAGTAATCTAGTCACTCACATAAAAGTGTGCTAGTCGCTCAGTCGTGTCTGACTCTTTGCCACCCCATGGACAGTAGTCTGTCAGGCTCCTCTGTCCATGGGATTCTCCAGGCAAGAATACTAGAGTAGATTGCCATGCCCTTCTCCAGGGGATCTTCCTGATTTAGAATCAAACCCAGTCTCCCCACATTGCAGGCAGACTCTTTACCATAAAAGTGTGTTAGTCTAACTTTAAGAAAAATCCAAACTCCAACAGCTTTTGATACCATCTTGGATTTTGAAATAACTTCAATCTGCAACTGGCATTCAGAATGCCCTTGGCATGTCAGTCTGTGATGGCAGTAAAGACCTGTTAAAACACTTGAGCTGAACTTTAGTAACCAAAATGGATACCACCAGCTTTATCAGGATTTCCCAAGCCAGTAATCAAACCCGAGTCTCCTGCATCGCAGACAGATTCTTTACCGACTGAGCTACGAGAGAAGCCCCTATCTTCTAAATAAAGCTTGCTTTATTTTTATTTTGAAAAAAATGAAAAATAAATTAAACTAGAATTCAGATTCCTAATCTAGAGCATTTTTCACCTCAAGAGTTTTCTTCCATGAAAAAATTTCCAGCTAATTCTAAACTCAGCCAGTCGTCATCAGTTTCATCCTTTGCTAACTAGCCATAGCATCTGTCTACATTATCATAGTATTTGGCATTTGGTTATTTTTCATTTAGAGTATAATTATATATGGTCTAATGGGCTTCCCAGGTGGCTCTAGTGGTAAAGAACTTGCTTGCCAATGCAGGAGAAATATGAGACTCGGGTTCAATCCCTGGGTCAGGAAGATCCCCTGGAGGAGGACAAGGCAACCCACTCCAGTAATCTTGCCTGGAGAATCCCATGGACAGAAGAGCCTGATGGGCTACAGTCCATGGGGTCACAAAGAATCGGACACGACTGAATCGACTTAGCATGCACGCCTGCACGTATATGGTCTAATAATGAATCTAATCATTTTTCATTAAAGACAGAAAATTTGTCATATATTCATTTTTAATTCTCTCAGACAGAGCAAGACAGAGAGTCTACAATTCTAAAACTTTTATTTTGACCAAGTGAATACAGATTTCTGTTATTGAAAATGTAGAATTAATCAGTGACTTGTAAAAGGTTTTAATATGACTGTGTTGCAACATATATTCAAAATTTCAGTCTTTCCAAAATACCTGATCTCTGCTTAGAAGTTTATAATTAGATACTAAAAAGGAACAAAACAGAGGAGAATCACATACATTGCCCCCAATTTTTCCATAGTACACCATGAAAGTGAAAGTTGATCAGTCATGTCTGACTCTTTGCAACCCCATGGACTATCCAGTCCACATAATTCTCCAGGCCAGAATACTGAAGACGGTAGCCTTTCCCTTCTCCAGGGGATCTTCCCAACCCAGGTCAAACCCAGGTTTTCCGCATTACAGACAGACTCTTAACCAGCTGGGCCAAAAGGGAAGCCCATATTACACCATAAAACAACTAATACTTTGTGAGAAGGGACAGACACCCTCCAGAAATAAAAGCCCTATTCACAAGGTGCTTTCAGTAATTTCCTTCTTGATCTGCAAATCTAAGTAATACAGCTGGAAAGTTCTCCAACTGGCTTTTGTTTTTAATTTTTATCTATTTGTCTGCTCTGAGTCTTAGTTGTGACACGTGGCACCTTGAATCTTCCTTACAATATGCAAACCCTTAGCTGTGGCATGTGGGATCTAGTTCCCTGACCCAGGTCCCCTGCATCGGGAGAGAGGAGTCTTAGCCTCTGAACCACCAGGGAGGTACCTCCACCTGGTTTTAATTGCTGTATAATCTTTTGAGAAAAAGGAATCAGTAAAACTGGATCCACACCAGAAATAACTTTAAAGACCTGAATTAATTTTTGGATTATATATTCGAAAGCCAGCATCCTTTTCAACTAAACATTCATTTTCATTTATTCCTTTACTGGTTCTCCAGACACAGGTTATTCCAAGCATGGCAGCAGGCACTGGAGATAGGAGCAAACTCTTGGTCTACCGGGATACAGAAATAAATTCTTACAGCACTATTATGTACATATGTATGCATGTACTCAGTCACTCAGTTGGGTCCAGCTCTTTTTGCAATCTCATGGACTGTAACACTCCAGGGGATTTTCCAGGCAAGAATACTGCAGTGGGTTGCCATTTTCTACTCCAGGGGATATTCCCAACCCAGGGATGAATTCTTTTGTAGCACTATTAGTATCTGTCAAATTTCTACCCATTGTTAAAGCTCAGCTCTTCAGTGCATTATCTCCCTGTTTGCTTCAGTGAGAATTAGTCATTCCCTATTCCTGTTCCCAGGGTTACTCTGCTAACAGCCCTTACTGTATTATTATAATTGTATATACACAGCTGTTTGTTTTTTCAATCTCCCACAGTGTAAACTACATAGTGTTTATAGTAAGAGCGGAGTACTTGTTATGGTACTGAATTTATTGATAAAGGCCCTACCTTTTGCAAGGGGAATAGTTACCCTCTCCACTGTTGGTGGGCATATAACCTGGTAGAGTCTCCTTAGTGGGAAATGACATAGCTTTCAAAACTGTGCATCAGTTCAGTTCAGTTCAGTCACTCAGCCGTGTCCAACTCTTTGCTATCCCATGAACCGCAGCACGCCAGGCCTCCCTGTCCATCACCAGCTCCCAGAGTTTACCCATGTGAAACCTTTATTTCACATGTTTATATGTAAAAGGATAGTGTGAGTGAGAATTGCATTCAAGGTCTACTGTGAGAAGAAATCACTGCTCAAGGTCCCTCTTCAGTCTTCTGCACTCCTTCCTGATGAAACTAATTAATCCAAGGAATTAGTTAATCCAAGTAATTAATTTACTAATTTAATTCAATTAACTAGACTGCTGCCTGTTTTCCAATGTTTGAATCTCTTACCCACCCACCAGACTCTGACTATGCTGCATTTATTTATTTATATTTTTTACAGTAATAATCAAGAATGCAAGGAGATCAAACCAATCAATCCTAAAAGAAATCAACCATGAATATTCACTGGAAGGACTGATGCTGAAGTTGAAGCTCCAATACTTTGGCCACCTGAAGCAAACAGCCGATTCACTGGAAAAGACCCTGATGCTGGGAAAGATTGAAGGCAGGAAGGCAGGAAGAGAAGGAGGCAACAGAGGGTGAGATGGTTGGATGGCATCACTGACTCAATGGACTTGATTTGAGCAAACCCCGAGAGATAGAGGACAGGGAAGCCTAGCAGGCTGCAGTCCATGGCGTCTCAGAAGCAGACACAATTTAGGGACTGAAAAACAATCAAGAAAGACAATTTCATAAATCACAACAATGTCACTTATACACATAAACATTTGAAGTTGATATGTGGAGGGAGAATATAATTCTAATTACCTCAAATTTTCATAGCAAGGTGACTCAGTTCAGTTCAGTTCAGTTGCTCAGTCGTGTCCGACTCTTTGTGACCCCATGGACTACAGCATACCAGGACTCCCTGTCCATCACCAGCTCCCAGAGTTTACCCAAACTCATGTCCATTGAGTCAGTGATGCCATCCAACCATCTCATTCTCTGTTGTCCACTTATCCTCCTGCCCTCTATCTTTCCCAGCTTCAGGGTCTTTTCAAATGAGTCAGCTCTTCGCATCAGGTGGCCAAAGTTTTGGAGTTTCAGCTTCAACATCAATCCTTCCAATGAACACCCAGGACTGATCTCCTTTAGGATGGACTAGTTGGATCTCCTTGCAGTCCAAGGGACTCTCAAGAGTCTTCTCCAACACCACATTTCAAAAGCATCAACTCTTCAGTGCTCAGCTTTCTTTATGGACAGAGGAGCCTGGTGGGCTGCAGTCCATGGGGTCGCTAAGAGTCGGGCACGACTGAATGACTTCACTTTCACTTTTCACTTTCATGCATTGGAGGAGGAAATGGCAACCCACTCCAGTGTTCTTCCCTGGAGAATCCCAGGGGCGGGGGAGCCTGGTGGGCTGCCGTCTGTAGGGTTGCAGAGTCGGACAGGACTGAAGCAACTTAGCAGCAGCAGCACATCCATACATGACTACTGGAAAAACCATAGCCTTGACTAGGCGGACCTTTGTTGGCAAAATAATGTCTCTGCTTTTTAATATGCTGTCTAGGTTGATCATAACTTTCCTTCCAAGGAGTAAGCACCATTTAATTTCATGGCTGTAGTCACCATCTGCAGTGATTTTGGAGCCCAAAAAGATAAAGTCAGCCACTGTTTCCACTGTTTCCCCATCTATTTGCCGTGAAGTGATGGGGCCAGATGCCACTGTGTGCCATTTAAACATTCTAAACAGCTTGTCACTAGGAATTCCCTGGAGGTTCCACTACAGGGGTCACAGGTTCGATTCCTGGTTGGGGTACTAAGAGCTCACATGCCACAGCACAGTCAAATAAATAAATAAGTAAAATAGTTTGTCACCTCTTTTGAGAGAAATCCCATAATTCTTGAAGGACCTGCCCAGATCTTAATTCTACGTTCCTAGATTGCCCCTGGCTAAATACACCCCTGTTATTTTCTACTATTCAGTATTTTACTTCTGCTGCTACTTCTATCATTATGGTCTGGATTGTATTACAGCATTTTTTATTGTTGTTGTATAGGTGCATATTCACACCAGATTGTGACTCTCTAGAAATAAGAATATAGTTTTTTGCATGATACAAAAAACTCTGATTTTTGCATGATACATTCCTTGACACATACTAAGCGTATAAGAGATGTTGGTTGAGATTTATTACATGGGGTTTTGAGGGTCATTCCCCTTAGTTACTCCTCACCCACATTCATATACCACTGGACCATTTTCTAAAACAAAACAAAAAAGCAAAACCCTATCAAGTGGGAAGCTCATGTATGAAAGTGCTTTCTCTAACCATGCTCTGTACTGCTGAAAACTTCTGAGAACCATGCTCTTCCGCTTCTGTTTTTTAACTTTTCTTATCTGAGACATTCAGAAATGACTCACTTTGAAACTCTTCCTGTGGAGTCAGATGGTAGTGGAAAGTGTTGGGTTTGGTTTATCATCAGAAACGGAGAGAGGAAAGAGGAGGCGCTCATCAAAGTTCCTAACTGTACTTCAGGACTTGACTGTGGTCAAGGGCGGGGACCAGACGTGGCAAGTGGGGACCTCCAGACCTATGCAGAAGCCTTCAGCTATTATCTCGGGTTTTTGGTAAGGAAATCTAGATGCACCTGATGATTTATGCCCAGCTTGTTCTCTTTAGATAATGGTTTGAAGGTCATTATTTTCTATTCCCCCTTCTTTCCCCAACTGTTATTTCTTTTGCTTTATTCCCATGTCCACCTTTTTCTTTTTCTAACTATTCCATGTTCTATTTATCTTTGCTGTTTACATTTCATTCCGGAACTAATATTGAATTTTTACATCATTTTCCCTGCTCTTAAATTGGCTGTTTCTTCTTCTGATCTTTGATTCCAGCTTTTCCCAATAATTCCATTTTCCAAATCAGTGATTATGTATTTTTCTTAATATACATATTTTTTCTATTTCATTTCGCTCTTTTTCTCTTTTATTTTTTTCCACATTCTTTATTGCTATTGATTCTGTCATCCTGTTATCAGTATTTGATTCTGGTATCTACTTTTCTTTCCCTATTATAGCTGAATTTTAGTTTCAGGATTTTACTTATCTTTTTAATTCTGATTGGTCAATTCAGTATTGAAAATTTAAAATATGTATATAGAGAGAGTTACTTTTCAACCAAAACCAATTTCGTATTGAAAACTTAAAAAAAATAGAAAGAGAGGTACCTTTCAACACTTGGAGAAATATAAAAAGTTACCTTGAACTGAAAGATTTTTAAGATTCTGAATCAGATACACTTTCATTGCAAAATATGATATTTAAAGTATAGTATGCCAGATGATTCAGTTTCTTTGCATTAGAATTTTTCTCTTTTCAATCTTTATTATTTACTTATTATTCTTTATTACTGTGCTGCTCTTGATGCCTTTCTCTATTAGCAATACCAAAGGCTTTTCTGTTATGTGATTATTTGTAGTAAAAAGAGTTTTGGCCGGATAGTAATTGGACCTAGGATTTGAGATCACTCCTAGTTGTGACTATGTAAAAGTCCCCTAATTTGTTGAGTTTCAGTGTCCAAAACTATAAAAATAGAAATAAGAAGAAATAATTGCTAACTTTCTTTTCAGCCCTTGAATTCTACAACTCTCCCCATCTCTCTATATTTTATGAATCGATGCGTGAATATGTGTGTAGGACAGGTGGTCAAGGTAGCTGCCATGCACAACACCAAAGGAAGTGAAACTGACAGGCCTCGAATATTAGAATAAGCAAGGCTACAGAATGGAGAATGGGAAGCACTTCTTCTTTTTTGTTATTTTGTTTTGTTATTTTAACTTCTGCTAATCCCTATGCTAGCATTTAGTCAACTCAGCAGAACAAGTCATATGGTATTCTGGGTTTCTACCAAAGGAAACATAAAATGCTGTTATAGCCAACAAGAATTGGGAACTAGAAAACCAAAAAAAGGAAGTTAGAAGAGATAGCATCCTTATCGAATTAAACAAATAAGAATTAAAATTTTTATTTAATAGAAAAAGAAAAGAAACCCCAAGTATGAGCATCCATCCATTCAAGTAATCTTTAATCCTTACGTCTTACAAAGCATTGTGCTAAATTCTGTGGAGCAAGCATTTAGAAATAAGATATTTTTTTACCATTATGAAACTTAAGGCTAGAATAATAGACAAGACAGCCATGAAAATAATTGTAATGCAGAACAAAAGGCACGTTGCACAGAGAATACAAAAAGTGGTTCAAACCCCACCATACACACACAAAATTTAGGAGGCTGAAGAAGTAAATTATGATTGGGATTATAAGAGAGGTTTCAAGGAAAATATACTTGAGCTTGATCTTGAAGAATGACTAGGATTTCAGCATAACTAGGATTTCAACAGATAGTGATTAAGAATGGAGGAAAGAGGAGGTTAAGGTAGAGAACATCATTCCAGACAGAAGTGAACAGCAGTCGCCAAGGTAAGAAAATGGCATTGACTTGGAATAGTGAGTTGTTCAGGAAAGCTATAAAGTAAGGTATGTTTACAGGAATGTCAAAAATTACAGGAATTTCGCTGGCAGTCCAGTGATTAATAATCTGCCTTCCAATGCAGGGTAGGTGGGTTTAATCCCTGGTCGCAAAATTAAGATCCCACGTGCCACAGGGCAGCTAAGCCCATGAGCCACAACCACAGAGCCCACATTATTCAGCGAAGACCCAGCACAGCCAAAAAAAAGAAAAGAAAATTAGGGAAGAGTTATGTCACAGAGGCCAAGAGAAAGAGAGTGATAAGAAGCCAATGTAAAGTAATAGAGATATTGTGGAGGATAAAGATAGAGAAAAAGATGCTTGTATTTACTCTCTAGAGGTAGTTTTAGCAGAGTAATGGGATAGAAGACTAATTACAAAGGGTTAAGAAGTAACTGGTGAGAACACAGACCCCAAAACAAACCAGTATCCTTGAAAAAGAGAAGCTGCTAAATTAAAAGGCTTAAGAAATATCCTGATGCAAAGTGTGATCCTTAACTGGATACAATTGTTGACAAATCAGCTATAAGGGATATTTTGGGGATAGAGGGAAAAAAAGGATAAAGTCTGAATATTCATCAAGGTAAGTCTTACTGTAAATATGGGGACTGCTAAGTGATAAAAGTGATCAAAGAAAGCAGTTTATATAAAAACAATATGCATTTACACCCACGTTCATAGCAATAGCATCTGCAATAACTAAAATGTGGAAGTAACTCCAATGTCCATTGACAGATGAATGGGTAAATAAAATGTGGTACACACATAGAGTGGAATATTATTGTCTTAAAAAAGAAGAGAATTCTGACACACACTACAACATGGATGAACCTTGAGGACATCTTGCCAAGTGAAATAAGCCAGTCACAAAAAGACAAATGCTGTAGGATTCCATCTATACAAGGGATCTAGAGTAATCAACCCTAAAAGATGATGCTGTGAAAGTGCTGCACTCAATATGCCAGTAAATTGGAAAACTCAGCAGTGGCCACAGGACTGGAAAAGGTCAGTTTTCATTCCAATTTCAAACAAGGGCAATGCCAAAGAATGTTCAGGCTACAGCACAATTGCACTCATTTCACATGCTTGCAAATTTATGTTCAAAATCCTTCAAGCTAGGCTTCAACAGTATGTGAACCAAGAACTTCCAGATGTTCAAGCTGGATTTAGAAAAGGCAGAAGAAGCAGAGATCAAATTGCCAACATCCGTTAGATCATAGAAAAAGCAAGAGAATTCCAGAAAAACATCTGCTTTATGCCAAAGCCTTTGATTGTGTGGATCACAAGAAACTGTGGAAAATTCAAGAGATGAAACTACCAGACCACATTACCTGCCTCCTGTATGCAGGTCAAGAAGCAGCAGTTAGAACTGGACATGGAACAACAGACTGGTTCCAAATAGGAAAAGGAGTACATCAAAGCTGTGTATTGTCACCCTGCTTATTTAACTTATATGCAGAGTACATTATGCGAAAAGCTGGGCTGGGTGAAGCACAAGCTGGAATCAGAATTGCTGGGAGAAATATCAATAACCCCAGATATGAAGATGATATCACCCTTATGGCAGAAAACAAAGAGGAGCTAAAGCACCTCTTAATGAAAGTGAAAGAGGAAAGTGAAAAAGCTGGCTTAAAACTCAACATTCAAAAAAATGAAGATTATGGCATCCGATTCCATCACTTCTTGGCAAATAGATGGGGAAATAATGGAAACAGTTACAGACTTTATTTTCTTGGGTTTCAAAATCACTTCGGACAATGACTGCAGCCATGAAATTAAAAGACGCTTGCTATGACCAACCTAGACAGAATGTTAAAAAGCAGAGACATTACTTTGCTGACAAAGGTCCATCTAGTCAAAGCTATGGTTTTTCCAGTAGTCATTGTATGGATGTGAGAGTTGGACCATAAAGAAAGCTGAGCACCGAAGAATTGATGCTTTTGAACTGTGGTGTTGGAGAAGACTCTTGAGAATCACTTGGACTGCAAGGAGATCAAACCAGTCAATCCTAAATGAAATCAATCCTGAATATTCATTGGAAGGACTGATGCTGAAGCTGAAACTCCAATCCTTTGGCCACCTGATGCAAAGATCTGATTCATTGGAAAAGACTCTGATGCTGGGAAAAATTGAAGGCAAGAGGAGAAGGGGATGATAGGGGATGAGAAGGTTGGATGGCATTACCAACTCAATGGACATGAGTTTGAGCAGGCCCTGGGAGATGGTGAAGGACAGGGAAGCCTGGTGTGCTGTAGTCCATGGGGTTGCAAAGAGTTGCACAGGACTGAGCGACTGAACAACTAAGAGTAGTTAAACGCACAGAAACCAAAAGTAGGCTGGTGATTGCCATGGACTTCAGGGAAAGGGAAGTGAGGAACTGTTTTTTAAAAGATAGAGAATTTCAGCTTTACAAGATGAGAAAGTTCTAGAAATTGTACAATAATGTAAAAAACCCAACACTACTGAGCTGTACCCTTAAAAATGGTTAAGATGGTAAATTTTGTTACATGTGGTGGTGGTGGTTTAGTCGCTCAGTCATGTTTGACTCACTGCAAGCCAACTGTAGCCCTCCAGGCTCCTCTGTCCATGGGATTTTCCAGGCAAGAACACTGGAGTGGGTTGCCATTCCCTTCTCCAGGGGAACCTTCCTCACCCAGTGATCAAATTCACATCCCCTGCATTGCAGATGGATTCTTTACCAACTGAGCCACTGTATTTCACCACAATTAGAACAATATAAATACCAGTATGCACAGTGTAATCTAATTTCATTAAATTTTTCTTAATAAAAAATATATATACATATAGTACACACATATGAATGTGAATAAAGATTCAGAAAAATGTAAATTAAGATACTAAAAGTGTGGGAATTCCCTGGAGCAGCCCACCAGGCACCAGGGCCCACCAGCCAGCCCACCAGCCAGCCCACCAGTGCAGCCCACCAGGCACCAGGGCCCACCAGTAGTATCCAGTGGATACAACTTTGCTCTCCCAATGCAGGGGGCCCGGGTTCAACTCCTGGTCAGGGAACTAAATCCCACATGCTGCAACTAAAGATCCCACATGCAACTAAGACCTGACATAGCCAAATAAATAAAAATATTTTTTTAAAAAGATATTTAAGAGTAATCACTGACTAGTGGTATATTTTTATTTTCTTATTTTTGCTTGTTTATGTTTTCCAATTTTCTTCATGAATGATTTCTGTTTCTATAATAATCAAGCTATTTTACCCAAGGTATATTCATAAAAAACAAATAAGAAAGCAATGATAGGTCGTAAGGAAATCAAGGGCTTCCCAGGTGGTGCTAGTGGTAAAGAACCACCTGCCTATGCAGGAGACTTAAGGATATGGGTTTGATTTCTGGGTAGGGAAGATTCCCAGGAGAAGGGCATGACAATCTGGAGGGCATGACAGTCCACTCCACTATTCTTCGATGGAGAATCCCATGGACAGACGAAGCCTGGAGGGCTAACAGTCCATAGGATCGCAAAGAGTCGGGCACAACTGAAGCGACTTAGCACAGCACATAGTTGATTTACCATATTGTGTTAATTTCTGCTGTAAAGCAAAGTGACTCAGTTATACATATTCTGCATACATATTCTGAAAAATTCAGAATTTTTCATATTCTGTTCCATTATGGTTTATCTCAGGATGTTGGATACAGTTCCATGTGCCATACAGTAGGACCTTGTTGTTTAACTATCCTATATATACTGGTTTGCATCTGCTAATCCCAAACTCCCAATACTCCCCTTTTCCTCAGCAACCACAGTCTGTTCTCTATGTCAGTACAGTAGATTTTACATTGTCTTTCAGAGTATGTTTTTGAGTAATCCAGTGTGAAGTTAAAGAATATAAAATAAACCAGTGTTAGGGTCTTTGTGGCTCTCCATCTTTAAGTTAGAATTCTATGAATATGCATTTTTTTTTTAGTTTTAATATTTTTGTTTATATTTTTACAGAAGTTGGAGCAATGGAGTCTTTCTCTGCTGAGACCAATTCAACTGACCTACACTCACAGCCCTGGGATGAACCCCACATAATTCTCTCCATGGTCATCCTCAGCATCACTTTCCTACTGGGGTTGCCAGGCAATGGGCTGGTTCTGTGGGTGGCTGGCCTAAAGATGCAACGGACAGTGAACACAGTTTGGTTTCTCCATCTCACCTTGGCTGACTTCATCTGCTGCCTCTCCCTGCCCTTCTCCCTGGTCCACTTGGTTCTCCAAGGACACTGGCCCTACGGCTGGTTCCTATGCAAGCTCATCCCCTCCATCATCATCCTCAACATGTTTGCCAGCGTCTTCTTGCTGACCACCATTAGCCTGGACCGCTGTCTGTTGGTACTCAGGCCAATCTGGTGCCAGAATCATCGCAACGTGGGGACAGCCTGCACTATCTGTGGTTGTATCTGGGTGGTGGCTTTGGTAATGTGCATACCTGTGTTTGTATATCGGGAAACGTTCACTATAGACAATCAGAGTATGTGTGGCTACAATTTTGGTCACTATGGCTCATTAGATTATCCAGACTTCACCTATGATCTATTGGAAAATGGGTCTTTTGACAACTATCCGCCTGGAGAAATGGATGACAGGTTAGATTCCTTCTCTTTGCAAACCAAGGATCGGCCTTGGGCAGCCACCACTGGCCTCCATTCCCAAGAATTTCAAAGAACTTATAGAGACTCACTCACTATGGATTCAGCTAGATTATCTGTTCAACAACCACATTATGATTTGTTTCAGTCTGCTGATAAAGTCTCAGCTACACTCTCCAGTGACTTGCCCATTGAAGATCACAGAACTCACCCCCTGGAGAACTCAGATTCTTTTCTCCCTGCTGATTTAGAGTTTTTTTCTAATGCCTCCAGTGATTCGTTATACACATCTGAGCTATCACAAGGTTTCCAGGATGATTATTTCGGCCAATTTGCATATGATCAAGTGCCAACACCCCAGGTAGCCATAACCATCAGTAGGCTAGTGGTGGGTTTCCTGTTGCCCTTTATCATCATGGTGGCCTGTTACAGCCTCATTATCTTAAAAATGCGTCGGAGCCGCTTCACCAAGTCTCGGAGCAAACTCTTGAGAGTGGCTATGGTGGTGGTGGTTGTCTTCCTTGTCTGCTGGGCTCCGTACCACATTGTTGGAGTCCTCTTATTGTTTACTGACCCAGACACTCCCTCTGGGGAATCTCTGTTGTCCTGGGACCATGTGTCTCTTGCTCTAGCGTCTGCCAATAGTTGCTTCAATCCATTCCTCTATGCTCTCCTGGGAAAGGACTTTAGGAGAAAAGCAAGACAGTCCATGCAGGGAATTCTGGAGGCAGCTTTCAGTGAGGACGTGACACACTCTACCAGCTGCCCCCAAAACAAAACCTCTTTCGAAAGAAACAGTATCAGTACAGTTGTATGAAAACATGGAGCCATTGACCTAAGCAGAGGTTCTTAGGCGAATGCAACGTGTTTCTTAAAAGACAGGCGAGATGGGGAGCAGCGGGGTTCTTGCAGAGACCGTCAAAGAATCCATCTGGAGGTTCTCAAAGCGTGGTCCCAGACAAGGGGCATGAGCATCACCTTGAAAGTTGTCAGAAGTACAAACTCTCCAGCCCTTCCCCCTGCAGGCTGGCTGAACCTGAATCTCTGGGAGTGGGGTCCCAAGAGTGTTTGCACAAGCTCTCTTGTTTCTGATGAATGCTAAACTTGGGAATCACTGTAAAGATAGTTTATTTCAATCCCAAACAAAAGCACGTGAGATAAATGAGAATGCAGTCTGCTTAAAAATGATGTTTCAAAAGAAAATATTAATATTTCCAATGTCAAATATTTTCTAAATTTCCTTCCAGATTCAATTTAAAACCATTTCTTCTAGTGCTCCCTGAGTGAAAGATAATCTTTTATTCAATGGCTTTGTTGGGGTGATGGCAGTGGTGATGGTTTTAAATGAAAAAAAAAAAAGTGCAAAAAGAAAAAGTCTATAAAAACAAGGAACAGCTCTAAAAGGACTGTTTCTGAATAAAGTTGGTGCAACATGTGAAACACAAACAAACAAGGAGTTATGAGACTAAGTTGGGAGCAGAGTACAATGCCAGATGCCTGCTACTTGGAATTTTCTGGATACAGGACACAGGAATTCTGAGTTGCCTTCATTTCAGCTGAATAAGCATCTATTGTGTAAAGACTACTTAGGGCACCTAAGAACTTTCTCATGAAATGGTATATAAGTCACAGTTTGGGCAGATGGCTCCTCCGTTTGTTTGCTCTAACTGCTTATTGATAGAAGCATCTGTCTTTCATTCTTTTTCTTAAGCTCCTTAATTCCCTTACTTCTCTCCTGCCTCGAAATCTTCTTCCAGGCTTTTTGCCTCTAATAACCAATACTTTCATAACACGCAAATGACTCATTTGCTCTCACTACTTCCCAAGAAACTTATTTAAAACAAAAGGACAAAGAGTAGAAGATGAGGCAACTATTCTTGAATTCACTGCAAAATAGCTGAGTACCCTCTGGGCTTGTTACCCATCCAACTCCTAAAAACATGACTGTAGATGTGTATTTTTCACACTAAAATTATCAGATGTATCTGGGGTTTAATTAATCTTTATCTTTACCAATGTAATACATGCACACAGTTTTTTAAAGAGAAACCAATGCTCATAATGAAATCTAAGAGGTTTCCTGCCCCACTCTGGCCAGCTTCTCCTTCCTCCTACTCCCACTTCCCAGAGATAACCCTTGAAACCACAATCTGAGATATTCTTTCTGAAATTTCCCATCATATTTCTAAGTCATGACCTTATGATGCTAGTTTTTGTACATGATAAATGTCTTTTTGTTTTGGAAGAGGAAGAATTTTTTCTAAACTCCTTCATATTTTGTGTTTATGCAGCATCCCAATATTCATTAACCATCATCCTTTAATTTGTTCACAAGCACACATTTTCTGCTACTTTGCTGATCCATTCCAACCACGCTTCTTTCATTTTTAAAAAAGCATTCTCCAACCCCATCACCTTCTCGTTTTTTTCTGTATATGAAGTTTTATGTATGGATATTAAGCCTCTACATTTTCAGGTTTGTTTGTACTACAACTTAATCTCATCTGAGCCCAGTGATTTAACCTGAAACATAGAAAATGAGATGTTTTAGACTTGCAAAGCACTGTTCCTTGTTAAGTGGTGGAGGGGAGGGTCTGGACTACAAATGAGGTATAAAGTGCTATGTGGAAAATTTTCAAATCATTAGGAATGCTCTCACTTGTGCAATAATGATATCCAAGATGACGTGATTTGTCATGCTACTTTCCAATTTAATCTGCTCATATATTTGATGTGAATAAATGCTTTCTTTCTCCACAGTTCCTTGCAAGGCTCAGAGATTCATGGATCCTTTTAACTGACATTCAGGATATATCATAATCTCTAAACATACAGCAAATAAACCTCATAGTGGGTAGCTGTAGGCTTGCTGTAATGATGATTAGCTAGTTTCTGGAAACCCCAACATTCTCATGGGACCCTGGATAGAAGTCTCAAACTCTTAGGGCTAGTGTACAGGATACCAGGGTGAATGATCTTGGCATAATTATCCCAAGTTGGCATACCTATTCAATAGTTGACATTTCTGGGCTCCTTTTGAGAGTTGTGTTTCCCTTGGAAATGTATTCTGAAGAAATCACTAGAATTGGAATCCCCTCATTTTCAATGTAAAACTCTGGTGAGTACCTGTAAGCTTTGCCCAAAGTCCCAGAGGGAGAGCCAAGTCCTTCTCAAATTGTAGTATTTTTAATCTTTAAAATACCCCAGAATGCAAGCAAGGCAGTTTAGTCCACACATCAAGCTGCAAGGTGGGACGGACTGCCTCTCCCAACAATATTTTGCAATAATTAACAGCATTAAAAAAAAAATGCTAGAGCCATGCTTTTAATCTTCCTTTCTTATCAATATTACCAAAAACATCAGTCAGATCCTGTGGGGGAACGAGGAGGAGGGGAAGTAGAAAACAAATGATTTCACATTTCCCTTTTCCCTACTCTGGCAAAAAAGAAATTCGACACCAGCACCAGGAAGATAAAACCATAAACATTCTTTTTTTTTTTTTTTATTAAGAAAGCATGCAAAAAACAACAACAACAACAACTTGTGAGCCCATACACCCCCCCTTCCCAGCCTGCGCCAATGCAAAGCATTATGGGTGGTATGAAGGACTCACCAAACCATAAACATGGGGGTTGAAGAGAGAAAGGCAGGGATGGGTGGATGGATACCAGAGAACTGCTCCTTCCGTCCCTCTCCCCTACGCTCTCCTCTATTTCGTCTTTTGGCAGTGAGCTCCTGTAGTTCTGCACACGTCACCCAAGACGACAACAATGACTAAACTTTCAAGGCTGGCAATGCTGGATCGACAAGAAAAAGGAGTATTCTCTCCCTTTCAGGGAGGGGAGGGGAAACTGAGGCCCAAAGAGAGTTGGGTTTGTCCTGTGCCATTTAGCGAGGCTGGTTTTAGCGGAGAGGGGGGCTAAAGGCCCCGAAGGCCTGACGGCCCATCTCCAGCCCAAGCCCTAAACTTCAGTGACTGGCTGCCCGCCAGAGTTCTCGTTTTCAGAAGACACAGATGAACTATACACAGGAGACATTTCCATGTCTGATTTAGTCTACCCTGGCAAATCTTGTGTGGATCTGGGTAGAAGAGGGGTTGAGAAACGTGATGATTTGTAAGAGAGGAGATCTTAGGAAGAACAGATGGGACGCTGTGTGTAGGAGGCACCCTGACTGGAAGGATAAGGAAGACACGCCTCAGATGGGGGACACTGGGCTAAGGCGTGTCACCACCCTGGAAGAGGAATTCTCCTTTCCCCAATGGGAAATCTTACGCCATACTTCAACCCCACAAACTGCCCTCCAACACGACAGGGGGTTCAAGCTACTCACACCCCCACGTCTTACTAAGAACTTCAAAGAAATAAAGTGCTGTTTAGTTAACTGCCCTTTTTTGCCCCCCTGACTTCAGCCTCACTTCAACAAACTCTCAGTATAGAACCCTTTACGAAGAAAGGAAGGGGAGGATGAGGGGAAAAGCAAGAGAGCGGAAAGCATGGGTAAATAAAAGGACAGGGAAAAAACCAGAAATCACAGAGAAAATGGCCTTGTCCATTTCGCACATTTTGTCCTACAGCTTTAAGAAAGTGACCATTCAGTAAAGTAAAAACGGAAATAAAACTGTTCTTCCTTCTCAGAACTAGAATTCAACAATTAATATCCAATATATGCTAAGTACTTTGCAGCCATAAACCATGGCCACTCCTTGATAAAGGAGATAAGTTTCCCCTGTACCTTTTTTTGGGGGGAGGGGGCAGGGGGGGGTCCTTCTTTGGCCCTCATGAAGCTCTTTGTATTCAGTTATTTATTACCCTCTCCCAAGTTCCTTCATCCTTCAAAAAACCTGATTGCAAAAGCTTCAGCCCCAGTGATCTGGATTCCAAGAGAAGCATTTGCCTACATAGGTAAATAACTGAAATATTCCCTATGCATGTCTACACCACTTCCCCTTTCCTCTCTCACCCTCCTGCCACCCATACTGTAGGTTTGGTTCTGCTTTGATCCATGGGAAACAGATTCCAGTCTTGCCCGAGGACATGGTGAGACTAAAAGGAATCATGGGTTACTCTTCTTTCTTGAGAATCCCAGAAAAAGGGAGAAGAAAATTTGATGGGTGGAAGAGCTGGGCAGACAACTCAAAGAGGATGAAATAATATTTGCCAAATGAGATAAGGGGATGAAAGGAAAACTAGTAAATGCAAATAAAAGCCAGTTAATTTCCAGAGAACATGATGTTTAAAAAGCCAGAATGGTTCAATAGAAACCCTCTCCAAAAAGCTGACCCTATGCTGAAGGGTTGTCCTCATTTTCACCAGAGACGCAGCACATCCGTGCTAAGTTGCTTCAGTCGTGTCCAACTCTGTAACCCTATAGACTGTAGCCCACCAGGCTCCTCTGTCCATGCGATTCTCCAGGCAAGAAGACTGGAGTGGGTTGCCATGCCCTCCTCCAGGGGATCTTCCCAGCCCAGGGATGGAACTCATGTCTCCTGCCTTGGCAGGCGGGTTCTTTACCACCTTGTGCCACCTGGGAAGCCCTGAAGAGAAGGAGAGTTCTGGCTAGGACTGACTCTATGTCCTATAGAGAACAGGCCAGGAATAAGTCAATGGCAGTTTATTTGACAAGAGTGGCAGAGACCCAATTCCTGACTGTTTTATATTTCATCACCCCTCTACAGCGTTCTACTCTACCCAACCCAGACCTCTTATTCCACTAGGATTTTATCTCCACCACCATCACTCTTACCCTTGATGGGGAATGAGGACCAGCAGAAGTAGGATTGGAGATATAAAGGGACAAGGAAGAGCTCAGAGGACAAAATTAGCACCATTAAGTAAAACCTGCAAATTCATGGCTGCCAAGCAGCATTTTAAATCCCTTCTACTTAATAATGTGGCCTCTTCAGCCCTGGATTGAACTGATATCCACGGAAAACAACATAGGGCTGAAAGGTGGGATTAGCACTGAATTGCCCAAAGAGAAAGGTAAATCAAAATTTGAGACCTTTCACTGTGGCTCTCATGGCTTCACCTTCCAGCCAGGTGACTTTAAATTAGCAAGAGGTGGACATGGACAATGGTGTGGGGACAGGAGACTGGAGACAGCATATAACCAATAATAATAATAATAATATAATAAGAATAATAATAAAAGAATAGGGAAAAAAACTAGAAGGAAGAGGAAGAATGAGGCAGGAAAGAGGGGGTTATCTTCGGCAGCATCTTGCGGTGGCTTCTCTGGCAGAGAAAGAAAAAAAAAGGATATATATCTATATACAGGCAAGGGCGGAAGAGTGGGCGGGGGCTGGGCTTCCCCCATTGCCCTATGTCACCACCCAGCCCTGGGCTGATGGCCGGGCTCTCAAATGCACTAGGTAATCAAGTCCCAGTCGAAGTCATCTGGGATCTCCTCACTGGCCCCAGGAGGTGGGACTGGTGGCCGAGGGACCATGTGGTGTGCTGTGGAAAGAGAAAAGGAGATTAAGAGGAGAGGGCATGGAGGCCATTCTGTCCATCTCGATGGACGGTGATCAACCCCAAGCACCCCCAGGGGGAAAGTTTGGGGAAACTACCATCCTTATCAGCCCAGAGTTATTTTTGCTGCCAGCTACCACTTCAGTGAGGTCCCAGGAAAGAAACTAGAGTAAACTGCGCCATATGACAATGTAACAGCAGTAAAATGTAACAGCCATTAAAAATTATACTTATGGGGAATGCCCTGGTTGTCCAGGGGTTAGGACTCCTTGTTTTCACTGCCTAGGGCCCGGGGTTCAATCCCTGGTCAGGGAACTAAGATCCCACAAGCCACGTAGAGTAGTCAAAAAAAAAAATTATATTTTCAAAGATCATATAATAACATCAAAAACATACAGAAATAGCAATACTACTATTTGAAATAGCAATACAGAGATTTGTATATAAGAAGGAATACATGGACAAAGACCCCCTAAATTGAAAACACTGTGGTTAGGCAGGATGATAACAGTGGTTTTTCTAAAATGCATTTAAAGGTGAAGGATCTGTTCATTTTGCACTATTCATGACAATTTAGGGTATCCACGCCTACTCACACCAACAGAGAGAGTTCAATCCCAGACCCCTGATACTAGAGGTCAGGTGACATGGGCACAAAGCAGGTACATGTATATAACATGTTCATTTCATTTGTCTGAGTGCATCTTCCATCCAGATTCCGAAGTGAAGCATATATGTTCTACTTGTCTATCTTTTGTTTATAATCATGCTTCTACTTTCTGTCATCATGGTAGGCACGGGCTAATTTTAAAGCTTGTTGATCTTCTCTTGTCTCCCATGACATACACCTCCCAACAGGTGGCCCACCCTCAGTCTCAGGAACCAGGAGGGCTCACCCGCTCTGGCAGGTGCAGGCAAAAGGGCTGATAATGCAGGCTCAGAGCCACAGGAAAGCCAAACAAACTCGCTGGTGCTTAAAACAAGTCTCCTGGCTCTTACCTGGGCGACTGTATCCTGCTGAGTCCTGGGTGGGGAGTGGGTACATTGGTGATGGGCCAGGGTAGAGATGGGGGGCTTGAGGGTGCACATAAGAGTTCACTGCTGTGAAAGCAAGACAAGAGTTAAGTGAGTGGGACCCCTGTACTCAAGGAAGCAGAGTCTGATAGAGAGGGTGACATACTCCCCATCACCTTCAGCTCTTCTCCCTTACCCGCTCTGTTCTGTAGCTCCTGTGGGCATCAGTGCTTTCTGTAGAAGCTCTCAGTCCTAGTCACTTAGGGTACAAAGGCAAAGGCACCCAATACTAGCCCCTGCAATATTACAGCTATCAGCAGGGTGATAAACACAGAACCTTCATCACTGACTCTCCCTCACTTCACTGGTTTGCCGATCATGACCCTATGTGATACGATCCAGGGAGGAGTTTCCTGAGACACAGATTTAGAATAGGGACTTTCTCTTCCCTTTTCTTAAGTAACCCTGACCTCCCAGATCAAGATCTAAAAGGAAAACTTCCCTTGGAATCCAGTGGCTAAGAATTCACGTGTCAATGCAGGGAACACGGGTTCGATCCCTTCTCTGGGAAGATCCCACAAGCCATGGGGCAACTATGCCCATGTGCCACAGCTACTGAAGCCTGTGAGTCCTAGAGCCTGCACTCCACATCAGCAGAAGCCACCACAGTGAGAAGCCCACCCACCTTTACTTGAAAGCAGCGCCCACTCACTGCAACTAGAGAAAACTCTGTGCGCAGCAACCAAGACTCAGAGCAACCAAAAAGAAAAAAAAAAAACCTAAAAGGAGATACAGTCTATTTCTTTGGCCTTTGGATCAGTGCCCATAAGCTGATGTTTCTCAGTTCTCTTCCACCCTTCTCATCCCCCTTCCTTCGCATCATCCAGTCTCCACCTCCTTGGCAACTGGCTTCGTGTGGTACCTTGGTTCATGGCTGGCTCCTGCTTGCCACTGGTGAGAGCACAGGAGTCCGCGATGCGGGAGGGGGCGGGTGGCCGGTGGGAGCCTCCCTGGGGGGGCACATGACCAGTCTGAGTAAGGAAGTGATTGAGGGAGTCACACAGATTGGCAATGTGATGCTGGTCCAGGCTCCAGTTCTTCTGCTCTGCCTGCCGCAGGCTCTCCATCAGCTCTGCCAGTAAAGAAGCAAGAAATGCTAACTCCTGTTATTTTTGCAATGAATGGTGAGATTTCAAATTTTAATTTTTGCTTTCTGAATTTATCTATTGCTTGACAGGCATTATGAAAAATAAACTGTGTAGTCTATTAAAAAAAAAAGAAATGCTAACCTTGCCAGAGCCCCAACATCCCTAGTGGTTCTATACCTAAGTCACTGCTCCAGTCACACTGTCAATCAACACCACTGATTATACGTGTTACCAAGGAAATGGCAACCCACTCTGGTATTCTTACCTGGAAAACCCCAAGGATAGAGGAGTCTGGTAAGATCTACAGTCCATATGGTTGCAAAGAGTCAGACACAACTTGGCAACTAAACAACAACCCCCAATAATTGACATCTACATTTTCAAACTCTCATTCTATTTCTTCCTTACCAAACTCATATAATTTCCATATTACTGGTGAATAAAAGTTTCAAAGTAACTGAGTGAATTAGCCGTGGTCATATTGTCAGTCACGAATTTTCCTGGGAAGAATACTGGAGTGGCTTGCCATTTCCTCCTCCAGGGGATCTTCACAACCCAGGGATCGAACCCCATGTCCCCTGCATCTCCTGCATTGGTAGGTAGATTCTTTACCAGGTGCCACCTGGGAAGCCCCCATACTGTCAATAAATGGTGGCAAAACTATAAAATGGTGATCCAGGGCTTCTGAATAAAGAGTCCTCCTTCTCCCAAAGATAAAACTGAGTAGAATAAACCACTGTCATTTTGAATAAAGGCAAAAATTAATCAAGATAAAAATCTGGCTTAAAATTCAACATTCAAAAAACAAAGATCATGGCATCTGGTCCCATCACTTCATGGCAAATAGATGGGGAAACAATGGAAACAGTGACAGGCTTTATTTTCTTGGGCTCCAAAATCACTGCAGATGGTAACTGCAGCCATGAAATTAAAAGACGCTTGGTCCTTGGAAGAAAAGCCATGACCAACCTAGACAGCATACTAAAAAGCTGAGATATTACTTTGCTGACAAAGGTCCGTCTAGTCAAAGCTATGGTTTTTCCAGTAGTCATGTATGGATGTAAGAATTAGTCCATAAAGAAAGCTGAGTACTGAAGAATTGATGGTTTAGAACTGTGGTGTTGGAGAAGACTCTTGAGAGTCCCTTGGACTGCAAGGAGATCAAACCAGTCAGTCCTAAAGAAAATCAGTCCTGAATATTCATTGGAAGGACTGATGCTGACGTTGAAATTTCAATACTTTGGCCACCTGATGCAAAGAACTGACTCATTGGAAAAGACCCTGATGCTGGGAAAGACTGAAGGCAGGAGGATGAGATGGTTGGAGGCATCACCGACTGGACAGACATAAGTTTGAGACAGGGAAGCTGCTGTGCTGCAGTCCATGGGGTCGCAAAGAGTGGAACACAACTGAGAGACTGAACTAAAGATTAACTTGAAGAAGGTATCAATATTATCCACCTGTGTAACATGAAATCCTCCATCCTCAAGCTTTACTTGGAGAAGGAAATGGCAACCCACTCCAGTATTCTTGCCTGGAAAATTACATGAACAGAAGAGCCTGGCGGGCTATAGTCCAAGTGGTCACAAAGAGTCGGACATGACCAAGCACACAAGCTTCACTTAACCATCCCCTCTGGTTCCAGTTTCCATTGGGTTTTTCCACTTACATCCCTCAACACCCACCCACCCACCCACCCCCACCACCAGGCACCACCGGTTCTTCCGTTCTATTTGTTTTTTCTTACTTCAGGCACCATCACTCAGTCACCAACCTGAGAACTGTGACTGCTCAATGCTGGACCAGTTGAGCCGGTTCACCATCTTAAAGCTTTCCTTTAAGGAATCGATATTGGAGCACCAGTCTGGAGGAAAGGCTGTGAAGAGGAAGGGGATGGGGGAATAAGACAGAGTGAGGGGTGATGAGACAGCCACCAGCTGACAGCAGTCTGAGTTATGAATGCAAGATTCTTGCATCTACAAGCTGCAAGTTACATTACCAAGATAACTTTGGACTTTCCCTCCCTGGAGATTTAGGACAAACCGAGCTATTGATGCTGTAATTACAAACAGCCCAGCTCACAGACAAGAGAATAAGTAAAACAATCCAAATTTGTCTAAAAATTCTCTTAATATAGAGCTCCAATTTGCAACTTCTGTTGCCCACAGGAGCTCTGGGGGGAGAGTAAGGCTAAAAGAGCCACTATTGGGACTTCCCTGGTAGTCCAGAGGTTAAGACTGCCCTTCCAATGCAGGGCCGGGCAGGTTTGATTCCTCCTGGGGGAACGAAGATCCCAAATACCAGTAGGCACGGAAACAAATAAATAAAAGACCCGCTGTTAATTTCCTAACCAATCCCCTCTCCTTCCAGAGTCAGAACAGGAAGGTCAGCTGGCAGTCCTTCCGGGGCTCCGCGTACCTCGCTTACTCACCAAAGCCAGTGCTGTTGATGGGTGCCTGGCCTTGTGCCTGTTGCTGTGGCTGCGGCTGCTGGGCGGGGTGGGAATGGGGGTGGTGCTGATGGGCGTGGTAGCCTCCGTGCTGCAGCGGGGGCGGGTGCATGGCCATCACCGGGGGTGGCCCGTAGCCCTCGGATCCCGTTGGCTTACCCCCGGGTGGGGTACAGCCGTCGGGGCTGGGGGTGTGCAATGGCGGCGCACCCCCGACAGCAGAGGTGCCCTGGGCGGGTGCCTGCGGCTGTGACTGCGGGGGCGGCGGCTGCGGCTGCGGCGGCTGCTGCTGCTGCTGATACACGTAGTAGTTGTTGGAGGGCGGCAGGTCCCCCAGGAGAGACGAGAAGCCTACGGGGGGGTGGGGGTGGGTCAGGCAAAGTGGGTCAGGATTTCCACGGGGTTGAGACCCAGAAAAGGCAGCCGACGAAGGGTAAGGACAATCTGGACAGCAGGGTCCCCTCCAGCCCTGGTCCCCTCCAGCCCTGGTCCCCTCCAGCCTGGTCCCCTCCAGCCCCTGGGCAGGTATAACTGACAGACAGACGAGGGTCTTGACAGCAGGACAACTACTGGAATTTTAGCCAAATGTCAACATGCACCTTTTTATGCTATTTTTCAAGGATATTGATGTAGGAATCATAGTTTCCAAAGACATCAGACATCAGATAGAGTTCCAGACATGTGCTGTGCTTAGTCGGTCAGTCGTGTCTGACACTTTTCGACCCCCTGGACTGCAGCCCGCCAGGCTCCTCTGTCCATGAGGATTCTCCAGGCAAGAATACTGGAGTGGGTTGCCATTTCCTTTTCCAGGGGATCTTCCCAACCCAGGGATTGAACCCAAGTCTCCTGCTCAGCAGACAGTTTCTTTACCACTGAGCCATCTAGAAAGCCCCAAAATTAAAATTTAAAATTTTAATTAAAAAAAAATTTTTTTAATTAAGTTGTTCTCACAAACACAGAGATTCTTAAAAAAAAGAAACTGCTGTCCCCTAGTGGCCATCCTCATAATGACTTGAAGCAGCCATTAAATCACAGCCCTTGGTTCTAGAAGGGGGATTCCTCCAGCTCACTTACTGCAGCTAAGGAGCCAGCCCACTGCCTCTTGAGACAGCTGTCCTTCAGTACTAAGTCAGAAGAGATCTGACTCCAGACAGTTTTGGCTCATGACCCACTTTCTTCCCTGACCAGTGATCGCCCTCTCCTCGTGTTACACGTAGGAAAAAGGGAGAGAAGAGAATGTCACCATCTGTTCAAAAATACAAGGACAGGGACTTCCCTGGTGGTCCATGGGCTAAGACTCCCCGCTCCCAGTGCAGGGGACCTGGGTTCAGTGCCTGGTCAGGGAACTAGATCCCACATGCCACAAGAGCTTACATGCCACAACTAAGACCTGGTACAGCCAAATAAATATTAAAAAAAAGAAAATACAAGGACATCCCAGCTCCCCTCCCCAGCCCAGACTCACCATGCTGAGACGAGGAGGACTTCTCCAGCATGGACTTGTAGAGGTTGCGGAAGGACCAGCTTAGATCCTGAAAATTGATCTCCGAGTAGGAGAATTTGAAGTCATGGTTGGTGTTGTACAGGGGAGGGGGCCCCTCGGTGCTCTCTCGACCTGGACCTGCCGCTGCCACCGCTCCGCCGTCCACAGACCCTGTGCCCTAGAGGAAGAGGCAAGAAAGACTTGGTCCACGTCCTATGTGAGGGACCCATACGACACTTTAGTGGACACCAAGCTCTCTTGCCTATCCTTTTCATCCTCTCCCATCCTTGCAATGAATGAGCATCATTTTTCTCCTTTTCTCATTCCTATCTTGATATAGTCTCTTGCCCTTTCCCTGTGTTGCATCCATGCTCGTCTTTCCTTTCTCAGAAACTTTTTTGATCCCTTTCTTGTCTTCTCACCATTTTTATTTTTCTGATCTTTCTTAAAACGTTGTTTCTCTCTGCCTTTTGCTCTCTCCCTCTCTCTGCTTCTTTCTTTTGCTTTCTCCTTCTTTCCCAATTTATCTGCCTGCTATAGCACAGACAATCAATACATAATTTTGAACTGACAGACAATCTATTCAATCACCCACCCATCCACCCGTCCATCCATCCCTTATGCCTCCTGCCACCTCCACCTCCTACCTGGCTATAGCTGGCAATCGATGTGGGGCTCTGAAGTGGTATCTGAGGGTTCCCCTCAGGAGGCAGTGAGGCTTCTCCACTCCCTGGAACCCCTCCCCGTGGACTCTTGCTGGCCTCCTGTTCTGGTGAATCCTGAGACAGCTGAGGGTTGTGAAAAAAGAGCAGTCTATAAGCAGATGCTAAACCTCCCCACATGATTCATGGTTCCATCCTTGCTGGTGTCTGACCTTTGCCCCATGTTTAGGAAATGACTGGGAGATGCGGGAGGAGCAGTGGGCTCAGAAATGGCATCTCATTGAGGTAGAGACTTACATCATCATCTGGAGGGTGTCGTCTCTTCCGGGAGATGTCAGGGCAAGTATCAATTGTCCAATAAGAACCCTAGAAGAACCCATCGCCAGAGAGAAAAAAAAAATCATTATATATGGAAATACCGCCCACTGGAAAAGTAGACATTTGAGAGGATTTTCATATAAAATTGGGCTTCCCTGGCTTCATATAAAATAGGCCCTACCATAAAATGATAACAAATCCACCTGCAATGCAGGAGGCATAGTTTTGATCCCCAAGTTGGCAAGATCTCCTGGAGAAGGGAATGGCTACCCATTCCAGTATTCTTGCCTGGAGAACTCCATAGACAGAGAAACTTGGTGTGCTTGCAAAGAGTCCATGGGGTCACAAAGAGTCAGACATGACTGAGCAACTGTCACTTCTTCATATAAGATAAGAGCTATATTAAGAAAAATGACTGGCAATTCACATAGAATCCTGAGAGTAACAGCTATTTTTGAGTACTAAATCTGTACTAAATCACAGAGTATGTCAGAGGTACCCACTGTGGTCCAAACACAGGTCTCGATCATAATGAAGATGCAGAACACAGCATCCACCTCAAAGAGCTGCAAATGCCCAAACCAACCTACCCCTTCCATGTGATCTAAGGCAAAACTCTCTGAGACTTTAGCATCCATGGCTGTCCAACAAAGAGGATGATCTATCACTTCTCCCCTTCGAAGATAAAAACCACGAGATTTTTCTATAGAAAAATGCCTCCAAAGCTTATTTTACATCTAGAAAGAGCCCGATACACCAAAAGAGGGCATCGAAGTCAATTTTTTCATAAATATTTCTATTAAGAAAAAATTTCACAGCTTTCCTTAGTCATTCATTCTTGTGAGGACCCATAAGTTTGATAACCAAGCTCTTCCTCTGAGAGAAAAATAAAGCTGCTTCTCTAATTAATACGATTTCCTCTTCTGGGTAATTAAAACAGCCACAGGACTCTGAGCTGTCAACTACTCTCCTTTCCTTCCTGGTCCTCCCCTCTCCAATTACAGCTGAATCTCACCTTTCCAGGGTCATCCCGTGGTCTGGGCACCTTCCGGAAACACTTGTTGAGAGAAAGATTGTGCCGAATTGAATTCTGAGGAAGCACAGAAGCAAGTTAGATTTGAGTATCATGCAAAGCAGGAAATTTTCCAATAGTTCACAAAAGGACACAAAGGGAAATAACACACGCTAAAGTGCAAGTGTCAGGGTAAACTGAGCACCTCATAACCATACTGATGGAGGAAATCGCCTATCAGATAGCAAGAGCAATGAGATAAGAAAAAGCAAGTAAATTGATGAGATTAACTGCTATAAATTTGACTACCTGGTGCTTCTAGAGAGCTGATTATATATAGTTTTTTCAAGCTTTCCACCCAAATCACACCCAACTGATGACGGTATATAAATGCCTCAAAATCACATTTGCACAAACCTAAGTGCCCATCCACAGATGAATGAATAAAGAAGATGTGGCATATAGATATATGGCATATACATATATACACATATACACACAATGGAATACTGCTCAGCCATTAAAAAGAGTGAAATTTTGCCATTTGCAGCAATATGGACCGATTTGGAGGGCATTATGCTTAGTGAAATAAGTCAGACAGAGAAAGACAAACATTACATGATATCATTTACCCATGCTATCTAAAAAATAGAACAAACTAGTAAATACAACAAAAAAGAAGCAGACTAACAGATATAGAGAACAAACCATTGGTTACCAGTGAGGAGAGCGAAGGAAGTAGAGGCAATACACGGGTAGGGGATTAAGAGGTACAAACTATTATATATAAAATTGGCTGCAAGGATATATTGTATTGATACGATATGGAGAATAAATACAGATTTTATATTAACTATAAATTAAAGTATAACCTTTAAAACTGTGAATCACTATACTGTACACCTTAACTTAATAATATTGTATAGCAACTATACGTCAGTTAAAAAAGAATCACATCTGCTCAGCTCCTTAATTAATTCTATCAATAGTGAAAGAACATTTTAAAACTAATGATGTGGGAATTCCCCAGAGGTCCAGGGGTTAGGACTCCGAGCTTTCACTGCCAAGGGCACAGGTTCGATCTCTAGCTGAGGAACTGAGATCACACAAGCCACAGTGGCACAGCCATGAAAAAAAATACAAAACTGATGATGTAATGATGTAAATGATAACAAAATATAAATTATAAGTGAAACTAGGTACAATTCACCTTTTTGTCTTCTCAAGAGCCCAGGGAATGGTCACATTTGGAGGAAAGAAATATTGTTGCATACATGCCTTGGGTGAAGTTGGTGGGGGCTGTGGCAGCTAGCAGGAACATATTTATAAAGGGAAAACTGAATGCTTTCAACAGTCCCCAGCTCATCATCTGGCTTGTATGTGAGCTGATGATTTACAGAGTGACACAGCTACACTAAATCCCAGTTTCTACTCAACAACTGGCAAGTGAGTGATTGCTCCCAAGGACTGAGAACATCAGCCTTCCTTCTATGCGTGGAAGAGAAGGCCCCTTTTTCCTTCATCTCCAGCCAAACCACTTATCCTCTCCTTCCTTGCTTGGTGGATGAGCTGCTGGGGAAGGACCTAATTACATTATTTTTTTTTCCTTGGTACATAGTTTTTAAAAAGATAATGACTGTGTGCAATGGAGTTCTGCAAACCAGATGAGGTTTGATCTCTAGGTAGGATGGAGCGATGCCATGCCTTGCATGTGACTTCAACAGAGCAGAATGGCAATAAATATCTGTGAAATAAACCAAGGGACAAGAGGGTAGGATGAGGGACTTCCCTGGTGGCCCAGTGGCTAAGACTCTGTGCTCCCAATGCAGGGGGCCTGGGTTCAATCCCTGGTCAGGGAACTAGATGTTGCATACCATCACTAAGTGTTCACATGGCGCAACTAAGACCTGGCACAGCCAAATAAATAAACAATTTTTTTTTTCAAAGAGAGTATGGTGAGCATCAGCATCCTGCCATACCGTAACTATACTCAGAGGTTTGGTATCACTGGAATTTCCCAGATACACCTTATGAAAGTTGTTCAACTCTGAAAAAAAAAAAGTAAGGGATGGGAGATTTGAGATTTTTAAGTTCACACATCTCTGAGACAGCTCAGAGTGAAGTGGACCAGGTTACAGGAAGACACAAAAGTAGAGGAAAATGTTGTCAAGGCTAAGAACCATCTCAGGGCATAGAAGCTGTCCCACCTTCCAACCAATGCCTGCATTCTTGTAATAGGGGAAGTTGTCACAGATCCAGCGGTAAATCTCACTGAGGGTCATCTTCTTGGCTGGAGAGGAGTTGATGGCATAGGTGATGAGGGTGGCATAGCTGTACCGGGGTTTACCATCCTGGTGAACGGCAGCCTCGTCTTTACTCAGGGTGGCGTTCGGATCTGTGGGGGAGCCTGGTGGACATTTTCGGCTCCCACCAGGAGGCCCAGCCTGAGAGGCGCTTCCCAGCTTTTCGATGGTGGCCCGGAGGGTCAGCTGGGGGAGCCAGTCTATGGAGGTGAGGCTGCTCTCTAGGTCAGAAGCCATGGTATTTTTGGATTCTGCAGAGAAGAGGAAAATAAAATAGACAAGTGTTACCTGTGGTCACTTGTGGCAAGTAATACCAAATCTTAGGGCTTTAGGGGAAGGAGAGTTTCTTCTCACTCTAATTCCTATAGAAGACTCCACTCATGAGATAACCAGGTTCCCAGAACCCTCAAATGCATATGTCAATCACCTGCCAGATGACAGACTGGCACTTATCCTGCAACTTCGCATGGAACATGGCAGAGGCCTCTTGCTTCATGCAGGACGAAAAGGGAGATCAAACCACCCAGCAAGTCGAGCTGTTCCTCAATTCTCCTTTCTTAAAGCCCTACAACACAATATTTTAAAGCTTCGTGGAGGGCTTTGCTGGTGGTCCAGTGGTTAAGAATCGGCTTTGCAATGCAAGGGAGACCGGTTCAATCCCTGATCTGGGAAGATCCCACAGGCAGCAGAGCAACTAAGCCCATGCGCCACAACTATTAAGCCTGCACTCTGGAACCCTGGAGTCACAACAACTGCGCACACAGGCTGCAATTACTGAAGCTAGAGCCAGTGCTCGGCAGCTCGTGCACCGAAACTAGAGAAAGCCTGAGTGCAGAAACGAAGACCCAGCACAGTCAAAAAATAAAATAAATAAATCTTAAAAAAACAAAAACACCTGTGTCGAATCGATTTCTTAAAAAACCACTTAGACAGCAGGTAAAACCTGCCAAAGTCTATTCTCCAATTATGTGTCACATGTTATATTTACATTCAACATCCACAGAGAGACAGCACGAGCAAACGTGTAAAGAAAAACAATCAGAGTAAACACAAGTATACCCTAAAGAAGCACGCATCAACACTTCCAAAGGTATTTCACATTAGTTCCATCCCCAGTGCTTGCCCTTGGATCCCACATCCATGTGCATACGAGGAGTATTAGGTACATAAGTGTGACAACCAGCCAAACAGGGATGGCACACAGACAGCAGCCCGTGACCAGAAACCACAAGGAGATACACGGCATACGTTACCCACGGGGCACAGACTCACAACACAGAGGGCAGGAGCCGGAGCACGGCTGCCCTCGCACCTTTAAGGCACCGCCCCCTCGCGAGCTCCCGCCCACAGACGGCGACACCAGGAAGAAGTCACTGCAGAGGCCCTCCCACCGCTCGGCCTGCCTGGCTGCACTGAGCCAGGGAGACACCCAGCTGTGCGCGCACCGGTAACAATCAGATAGGCAGCTAAAAATAGCCATTCTGGGGCTCAGGGTTGGCTCCCCTTCTGCCGCCTCCTCCTCCTCTCTCTTGCCTTCCCGGCCAGGCACGCACGCTCGCGGCACCTCCATGCAAACTCCTGGCGCTGCCAACGCTCCCACGCCGGCTGTCTGCACACCCTGCCGCCACCCACGCGGCCTGGGCACTCTCTCAGACGGAGGGGTGCAGCCGGAGTGACGTCTGGGTGGGGGAAGGTGAAGGACAGTAGGTGAGATTTGCATTGCAGGGGCTGGAAAGAGTGGCATGATCCACGTGGTAGCCATTGGCACTCCCCTAGGGTGGAAGCCAGCACCACCCCACCCCACTCCACCACCACCCCGACTCTGTCCCACCCTCCTTCCCCTACCCCCTCACCCCCCTACCCCATTCCTTTACCCCTCCCAACCCCGCCCAGACACACAAACATACATTAATTGTGCCTGCATGCTCAATCGCTAAGTCGTGTCTGACTCTTTGCGACCCCATGGACTGTATAGCCCACCAGGGTCCTCTGTCCATGGGATTTTCCTGGCAAGAATACTGGAGTGGGTTGCCATTTCCTCCACCAGGGAACCTCCCGACGCAGGGATCCAACCGCCTCTCCTGCACTGGCAGGCAGATTGCTTTACCACTGAGCCACCAGGGAAGCCCTCCAGGGAAGCCCTCCAGGGAAGCGCCCTACCCCTCCCCACCCTGCCACCCCACCCCCAATCCATGATTGCTGCCGAACCACCTTGTGCCTGCACTGTTGGCCAGGTTCCAGCTAGGGTTTCTTCCTCCGACCCCTGCTGAAGGGGTAATCACTCTTGAGGAGCCAAGGCTAACAAGTCTCAGAATCCTGGACAGAAAACACATTGGGTGTGTAATGCCTAAATCCACTCACATAATGTGCACCAGCATTACATACAACTACACGCAAATCCACACACTGTAGTTAGAAGCTCAGTCGCAGGCATGGGCCCAGTCTCCTGCCTCCATCTCTGGGCTCACTCTCCTAGTTCTTAACTCCTCTGGCCTAGAGACTTTCTCCCAAGGGTCAGCAAGCTCACTCATCCCCTAATCTCTCAGTTCCCCACCCACACAGTCTCTGCATGCGTGTGCACGTTCTGGAGCTCCTCACCAGCAACACATCAACTCCGCCCACTCTGTACTCAAGGAAACACCTTAGTGCCTCGGGGGCCTGGGCAGCGTGAGACCCAACAGCAACCCAGGTTGGTTTTATAAATAGCATCGCAAAGGGGATTCCCCTTTATGCTGAGCTCCTTTCCCCACCATCCTTTCCCATCCCACCACCACCATTTTGCCCTAAAACCGTGGAAACCTGGAGACTAACAGGGACACTGAATCATTCCAGGAAGCCTCAGCTCCTGGCAATTTACTAAGGCAGAGCAGAGCAGCTACTGGGGTAACGTGCATTCCGCAGCCATCTGGTTCTGGAGCTACGTTAGCCCAGCTGAATGGGAACACGGCAATGAGCAGGTTCACAATGACCAGGGTTCTCCTGGGTTTCTAAAGAAATTTTACCCTATTATCTCCTGCTAAAGATCCTGAGAAGTTTCACTTTAAGAACATAGCAGGGGCTTCCCTGGAAGCACAGTGGATAAGAGTCTGCCTGCCACCACTGGGGACACAGGTTCCATCCCTGATCTGTGAACAGATTCCACATGCCACGGAGCAGCTGGGTCCATGAACCACAACTACTGAGCCCTCATTCTAGAGCCTGTGAGCCTCAACGACAGCAGCCAGTGCTCCGCAACAGGAGGGGCCACTGCAGTGTGAGGCCGGTAGCCCAGAGTAGCCTCCACTCAGTGCAACTGGAGAGAAAGCCCACGCAAAGCACTGAAGACCCTGCCCAGCCAGAAATAAAAATAATAAAAGAAGGAAAGAACACAGAAGTCTTCAGGGGACATTTCATTTGCAACCCTCCCAACACTGGATAGGGAGGGACAGGAGAATACAATCAAAGCAGTTCACAGAACCCACTTGGCAGGTGCCAATCACTGTGAATTCCATAAACGGAAGTGCCCTCAGCCTTTTGCTGGTTCTGTGCCCTTCCCTAGCATTTCCCCAGCACCAGGTTAGGACACTGAGGTTAAATTTAACCTTTCGCCAGCACCCTCCCAGCCAGCCCTCCAGCTACCGCCCCAGCACTCAAAATATCTTCCAATCTTACCAGCTACAAGCCACTTACAGCAAAAGATCCTGATTTCTCAGCACCATTCTCCCTAAACCCATCCCACTTCCTTGCCCCCAGCACTTCCCCATTCTTGAAGGGCAGCCCAGCGTGTAGAACCTCAGAGAATGAGGTTCCCTGGTTCTATTATGAACCTTGACACCTACACGCTGAGTCTCCCTAAACACCCCTTGCCTCCCTGAAGCCTTCCTGCCTCAGTTTCCTTCTTCAATAAAAGGGATGCCATCACAAACACTGTCAAAGCTTCATTCCTAGAGGGACATGAATGAAGCTTAAAGAGCTGGTGGCTGCCACACATTCCACATTCCCCCAAAATAATGGCACCAGGCTAGTGTTCGGGGCTATTATTAGAAAGGTACATAAAAGGTACTTCCATTCTCAGTCCAACCAACCCAGTTACCCAGACCTCTCTCTCCAGGGGGGCCTTGTGCCACAGGGCTGGGGCAGAACCTGAGTCAGGCTACATTCTTCTCTGCAAGCTGGAAGACTGAAAGGAAATACCCATAGAAACTGGGAAAGGCAGCCAAAGGGCAGGCTCCATCACATCCATGGAACGTCTAATGAAGACTTCACTACTGGGAGAAAGAGAAAAACAGAAAGACATTCTGGTGGAGGGGAAGACTGATCCCAGGTGAGACGTGTAAGACCCCAGATAACAGGCACAGTTTTCTCCCCATTTTCTCCGAAAGGCCAGTAATTGTTCTCTGTACAGTGCCAAGGTCAGGCATTAAGGAATGATAACTTCCTGCTCTGTACCTAATGCAGAAACTAACAGAGCAGTGGCTAAGTTTGCCACCTTGCTGATTACCAGCCCGGATGTCTGGGTTTCAGTCCTGGCACCACAGCCTACCTACTGGCTGTGCAACCTCAGGCAAGTTACTTAACCTGTGTTGTAGTTTCTTCACTGGAAAATGGAGATGATAACTTGTATATATATAGGGTTGTTGGGAGGATTACCTTGAGTTAAAATTTTTAAAGCACTTAGTGAGTGTTATATACGTGTAGCAATGACTATTTTTGAATGAGAAAAAAAAAAAGAGAATAATAGACATTGAAAATTAGAAAAATGGACAGACCATACAGGTAGGCCTGGAAGAAGTAGCAAACCTACAATGAGTTCACAATAGTTTTCAGGATGTCAGAATCTCAAACTTTCCTTTGCGGTGAGTGTCACCCGACTAAGGACTGACCAGGGCCACGACTAGTAAACTCCCAAGGATAAAGAAATGGGGGAATATCATCTCTTATTTTCCACAGGGGACTAGGTCGAGTCATAAGATGTGATCTGGAAAATAGCACCAAGTCATAGTTAATCCAACCCAATAGCTGTCTGCCCCTAACTGATTCCACGGAGGCGAGGAGAATCAGGGAGACTCAGTCCCAGCACAGCCGCTTAGGCTGTGTGGCAGTGGGTCATCTGGACATGCTCTGGTCCCGTTGGCTCTGGGCCATTCAACAAGTAGCCCTCCAGCATCTGGTAAAGTGCTTTCTGGGAAATAGGCTGCTGTTCTCCAGAGCCAGCTCTTTTCAAACAAAAATGGGGAAGGGAGTTCTAGGGTAAACAGCCGAGGATCCTCATGCTTATTAGACCAGAGATGTCAGAGCTGACGCTCTCTATCAGTCCTAGCAGAAGTGGTCCCAGCCAGAGATTGGGCTGCAGCCACTCATGAGGGCTCCCATTGGCTGGGGCAGGCCAACCCTGTCCTCCCAGCTGGGCATCATTACCAGCATTCTCCTCACTTCCCTGCACTGGCGCACCTGTTTTAAGCGGCCTACCAGAAACACACAATTCTAGGTAATTGGAGCCTAGTCTGAAAAGCACACACAGACTTGGCCTTGGTGCATGATGGGGACAGAGCCACATCCATGTGAAGTAAGAAACAGACGCACGTTATTTTACAGCGCAGCCCCACAAACCCAGATTACAGCCCTCTCATGGACCACAACCAACAGGTAGCTTCCAGGACACAGTGAATGTACTTAGAGATTCAGGCAGTTCACCCAATGGCCAAAGGAGGAAACATAAAAACCCAAATAGGATGAAGCATCCCGGGACTTCCCTGGTGGTCCCATGGCTAAGACTTTGTGCTCTCTACACAGAGGGCCTGGGTTGAATCCCTGGTCTGGGAACTAGATCCCACATGCTGCAACTAAGCCCCAGAGCAGCCAAATAAATATATAAAAATGAGAGAGAGAGAAAGAAAGAAAGATGAAGCCTCTCACTTGGATTCGCTGTGGGGTCTAATGCTCCTTACAGAAGACAAAGTATTTCCTAGCGGTGAGGCAGGAACACAGGCACCTAGCTGGGGACCCCAGGTTGACAGGCAGAGCGCTACTAAACCCACAGCCCAGGCTCCGCCAGAAGGATGTCCTGGCACCTTTTTCTTGCCTTTTCTGAAGATCCTGGGCTTTGATGGTTCTTGCTATTTTCCTATGAAAGATAACATACATTCAAGGTTCCAGACACCCAGAACTTGCACATGAAACAGGAAGAGATAGGATGAAGCTATCAGGTGATTTTCTGAAAAGAAATTCCTCGGGGGTCAAATCTTCCTGGCAGTCAGCTTATTTCCATTGAAGACTGGAAGTAGGCTGAGCATCACTCCTCCCCTCCTCCTCTCCAGGGTCTGCCTTTTCCTGAGGAACTGTCAGCAAAGGACAGGAGCAGTGTCGGGCACTGGGACAGTGGGGGCCGGCCAGCATTAGGGACAAACTTCAACCCAGGAGCTGGCATTCCCTGCAGACTTTTTTCTTGCCTTGGGACATGGGATCTCCATTTTCCCTGTGGATGTTATGCTTCCAGCCCGGAGTGGAGATGTCATGAGAGGAGGCTGGGAAGCACAGTGAGTGGAGACAGACCACTTTTCTTATAAAGGGAGCAGTAATCACCATGGGCTGGAGAGAACAGCTCTGCTGCTGCTGCTGCAGCTGCTAAGTCACTTCAGTCGTGTCCAACTCTGTTCGACCCCATAGACGGCAGCCCACCAGGCTCCACCACCCCTGGGATTCTCCAGGCAAGAACACTGGAGTGGGTTGCCATTTCCTTCTCCAATGCATGAAAGTGAAAAGTGAAAGTGAAGTCACTCAGTCATGTCTGACTCTTCGAGACCCCATGGACTGCAGCCTACCAGGCTCCTCTGTCCATGGGATTTTCCAGGCAAGAGTACTGGAGTGGGTTGCCATTGCCTTCTCCGGAGAACAGCTCTGGTGGACATTAAATGACCTAGGGTTACAGGTAAGAAAATGTAATACCAATGGAAGCCCCAGACAAGGCCAGGCCACAAGATGCCACCATGACTTCAGTGAGAGCCCATTCTCGGTGTGACAAGGCCCAAGGATAGAGGGTGGTGTGGCAGTCCGGTTGGGGTGTGTCTCATCATGACACTGTACGGATGGAGTGCTAGAGATGCAGAGGTTTTCTGATGTCCCTTGCCCTTGGCATGAAAACAAACATTTTCCTAGGGACCTCCAATGAACCCCATCCCATCAGTCCCCCCAACACTAAGAAACCCATTTCTCATAGCCTCTGCAGCAAGATGAGGGTTTGAATCCAATAGCTTCGGAACACATTTCCCAGAAGAGTCTCTGAGTTGTTGCTCTACCATCCCAGTAACGAAACCCATCTCAAGAGGCACCATCTCAGGCCCCCTACACCCACTAGTGTCTAAAGAAGACAGAAGATGAAAGAAAGCACTAACCTGTCTCCACGTCAGCCGCAGCAGAGGGCGGGGACCACCTGGTACTGGAGTCTGGGGTTGGAGGGACCCCTCTCTTCAAAGGCAGATGCGGAGCCTCATCCTCAGTGGCTCTTCCCGTTCTTGGCTGAGCCTCCCAAGCTGGGGAGGGGAACTGGGTCCCCCGAGGATGAGGAGTGGAGGGAGGGCGAGGGGGAGAAGGAGGTCCCACCTGGGGAAGGTGGCACACCCCCCACACTCGGCCGGCGACCCTGGGGAGGAGGGGAGGAGCCTCGTCCAACCCGGAGTTGTCTCCTCCCCCTTGGGGGAGTCCCCCTCCCCCCCAAACTGAATCTGTCGGGAGTGGAGGGCTCTTTCTGTCGGCTGGAGATCGGAGCGGAGGGGCTCTGCCCTGTTCCACCGTCCGGGTACAGGGAAGTTGGGGGGACTTCTTCCCCTCTCCTGGAAGGCTGGAAGCCGAGTCGTCTTCTCTCCCTGGGGTGTCCTCTGCTTCTGAACGTGAGCAGTCCTCGCCCCCGTGAGCACGGGCTGGGCGGCAGGGTGCCTACTCCAGAGGCATAACCCGTTCTCTCCGGCCCCCAAAAGTCCAGAACTGAGGAGAGTGTGGTTGCAGGAGTGGAGGCACGCGGGGCTGCTCACTCGCTTCCTCGGTAAGGATCACCCCTCTACTTTGGAGGCTCCATTCCCGGGACGGTGCGGGGATCCTCCTCGCCTCTAGGAAGGAGAGACTCGCCCCCTAGCGGGGTCTCCTCGGTCCCTCGCCCGGGCGCGAAGGGTCTTTTCCCGTCCCCCTCCCGCCTCCGCTCCCGGGGCGCCTCCAAGGGTGGGGTTTGCTTGCTCCCCGCTCTCCCGGAGCTGGCCTGGGCAGCCGGGGCCGGGAGGCCGCGGCTCCGGACGCGCGTCCCTGCGGCGGCCGCGCCTCCTCTCGTCCCGTTCGCGTCCGCTCCGCTCCCGCCGGCGCGTGGGGCTCCCCGCGCCGCCGCCGCTCGGGCTCCGGCCAGTCCGGACTCCCCCGGGGAGCCAGGCGGCGGACGGAAGGTGTCAGGGCTCGGCCGGGGCTCGGGCTCGGCGCGGCTCCGCTGCAGGCCCCGGCTCCTCCCCGGCCTCCGCGCCGCGCTCGGCGCCCCTCCCCCGCCCCCGCCCGCCGGGCCGCCGCCACCGCCTCCCCGCGCGGGTTAAGGAGGAGCGGGCGGCGCAGAGCCTTGGGTGCGCTGCGCCCGGTGAGCCGCGCCGCCGCCCCCCGCCCCCCGACCTCCCGGGGGGACCGACGCGCGCCGCCCGCGGCCCTGGGGACGCGCGCCCCACCCC
The DNA here is from genome assembly GCF_032452875.1 of Bos javanicus. Classification (NCBI taxonomy): domain Eukaryota; kingdom Metazoa; phylum Chordata; class Mammalia; order Artiodactyla; family Bovidae; genus Bos; species Bos javanicus. The sequence goes on along the minus strand of NC_083872.1, from coordinate 101,999,450 downwards.
CCACCCCGCGTTCCCCTCCGGTCGCCACTGGTTCCCTTGCAGCTCGCCATCCGCCAGAGACGACACCCACTGCTGTCTGTCGGGAGAGTCCCTCGTTTGCGCCGCAGGAACTGTCAATTTCAGTTCCACGCTAATTCTGCCATACTGATTTTTTTTTTTTTTTTTTTTTAGTTCATTGTTTTCCATACATAGATGAACATAGGTTTTCCCAGGAATGCCTTTGATAGGTTTCCTTTTTTCCCTGAATAGCTTTTAAAGGGGTATGGGATTGAGCCGAAGTTAGTATATTACACTGATACCATCCCAGAGTTCAGTAAATGCTTGTTGAACGACTGAATGTAGAAGGTGATCAATGACCGTGCAACCGAGAAAACTCTGGACCAAACATCAGAAAATTTAGGAGAATCTAAACTTGTGCAAGGCCAAGTTCTACGGCATCCAGGGCGGCGAAGAAGAGGTCCTTATACTCGCCTTACCCACCCAATAAGGCTCCTGCAAGAATCTAATGATCTCATTTATGTGGAAATGCTTTTTAAACCACTGTACATAAATGTGTAAAGAAGACTGTTCAATTCACTTGGCAATTCTATAACATATCTTATCCGGGTCACAGTATAGAATGTTCTTATCCTCTGCCCTTAACAGAATAATCCCCACCCAAAGACAGAAAACACCACCAGATGACTACCTCCATTTTTCCTCTTGAACTCATGTTATGCTGCAAATTCTTCTGCAAATTCTTATGTGTTTCATCATCTGGCCTCTTGAACTTTTCTCAAACCACTCTACTTTCTGTTAAATAAGAAAACAATATTATCCATGAAATGTTTTAATTGCTCAAAAAATAAAAAGGCAGAATACTCAGGATTACAGCTTGATCACTACATTTCATATTTATATATTAAAGTTTTTTTCCTCTTCTGGTTAAATATATAATACTGTATTTTATATTTACAATGTGCCAGGCATTGACTGAGCTATGCATGTATTATCACATTTAATTCTTCCCAATCCCATAAGGCACTATTATTAAGCCTATTTTACAGGTGAGAAAGCTGAAATAGAGCCATAGATTGTGTCTGAGTTCAAATTATTAGTAAAATGCAAAATCAGGACTGAAATTAACAAATTCAAAATCCAAATGATTCTTCTATCCCATTTTCCTGAGCTGTCAGAACTAAAAGTCATTCCTTTAATTGTAATTAAAGGCAGTCAATTCCAGCTGAGCCTTCTCTTCCTTTTCTCTCTTACAACATCCAGAATTAAAATCGTCTTTTTCTCTCCTCTTTGAAACATTGATTCATTCGCCCACACACAGATAATTTGGCATCAGATGTTTCTTACTTTGTGTTACAGGTTTTGTTACGTTTCTTTCTTCAATCCTTTTTGACTTTTTTTATGTATATGAAATTTGAGGATCAGGGGTAGAGAGGTCAAAGTACTGAAAGTGAGAAAGTTAGGGAAGGCTTAGAATCTCTTCTTCTAGAAATTGAGAGAAGTAAAAAGGTCAAGAAATTATTTGACCTATACAAGATATTTGCTGCAGCACTATATATAGCTGTAGGAAATTAGCTAAACATCTATAATAAGGCAACTGTTAAATACCTTATGGTACTGCTATATAATAGAATACTGCTGCTGCTGCTGCTAAGTCGCTTCAGTCGTGTCCGACTCTGTGCGACCCCATAGATGGCAGCCCACCGGGCTCCCCGGTCCCTGGGATTCTCCAGGCAAGAACACTGGAGTGGGTTGCCATTTCCTTCTCCAATGCATGAAAGTGAAAAGTGAAAGGGAAGTAGCTCAGTCGTGTCTGACTCTTAGCAACCCCATGGACTGCAGCCTACCAGGCTCCTCTGTCCATGGGATTTTCCAGGCAAGAGTACTGGAGTAGGGTGCCATTGCCTTCTCCGTAATAGAATACTACTTAGCTTTTAAATGAGTAAATATATTTCACTCTGGAATGTAGAATTAGTGAGTAATTGTTTTAATTCTTATGTCTTTACCATTTAGCTATTTTGCAATAGTCATGTTATTATTTTAAAGAACTAATTTTTTTCATACATCTAAATATTTTCCAGTGAGAATATCATGTTAAAAAAAGTTTGTATAATATGATTATGTAGGTGATTTTTGTAATATATATGTATTGACATCTGTATGTATATATTTGTGTATGTACACATACACACACACACATAGATGGATATACACCAAAAATATAAGCTTAAAGATTATTATAATTTCTCATTTCCACTATATCTATAATTACTATCTGTATGGTTTTTGCTTATGTGTTTTGTTTTGTTTGATTAAAAAAGAACCTGAAAAGCTAGTTTTGTTTTGTTTTTCCCCTGAGACAGGAAGAAGCACTTGCATTCATTCTCCATTTACTTTCTGTTAAGGAAGGTGATATGGAACAGAATAAAAATGTAAAGGATCCACCCTTCTCAATAATAGAATCTAGTGTCTAATTATTCATGTGTGCTATTCTACCTTGAGCAAAATGCTTCTTCTAATATTTGTGACCAATATACCACAACACATATTTTGGAAGCATTTATGAAACATTTGTGTGTTACATGAAACATGGTAAAGTAGATAGAATTCATGTATTCAAATCCCAGCTTTGACACTCAGTAACAGAACTTAAGTCATTTAACTGCTCTGGTAGTCAGTTTTCCTCATCAGTAAAATGGGAATAATAATATCACCTACTTCATAGTGCTGGGGAGGGACTGTGGTTCCACGCACAGAATGCACTTAGATACATGCATGGAGGAAGAGGAACCTAGAAGTTGGAAGAGTCTTAAAAGACATAGCAACCAAATGCAATGTATACAGATCAAGAGACACGACACACCTGTCAAATACAATATATGGACATTTCAGGGGATCCTGATTTGAACAAAGGAACTGGGAAAGACACCAATTTCTCAATCAAAATTTCAATCCTGACTTTGATGATATAAAAGAATTATTGCTATATTTTAGATATGTTAAAGAATTATGCTATTATTTTTTAAAGATCTTTATCTTTTTAAGATTCATACTAAAGAATTTAGTCATGGAATGCCTGAAATTTGCTTCAAAATAATCAAGTGATAAAGGAAAGAGGTATAGATAATAAGAAACTAGCCAAATGTTGCTTATGACAACATGGGCTTTTTTTCAAGCATCTGTTTTTAATACTATTCTACTTCTGCATGTGTTTGAATTTTTACAAGGTAGTTTTTTAATACTGTTTAAAAAGCTATCGAACGACTGTCAATATTTGCGTGTACTTAGTATTAGTAGCTCAGTCGTGTCCAAGTCTTTGCGACCCCATGGACTGCAGCCCGCCAGGCTCCTCTGTCAATGGGATTCTTCGGGCAAGAACACTAGAGTAGGTTGCCATGACCTCCTCCAGGAGATCTTCCCAACCCAGGCCTCCCGCATTGCAGGGGGATTCTTTTACCGATTGAGCCACTAGGGAAGCCCTTGTAAATATTTACTGTATGCTTTATATTTGTAATGTTATCTGATGTTTGTTTACACCTTTCAGATCACAATGTGTTTTTATTTACACGAAGTATTTTAGTACTCACACTGAACGTATATGGTAGCTATTATTATTCCCATTTTACAAATGATAAGACTGAATTAGAGGCAAGACTGGCAGGAGGCCCAATATACCACCTCCGCTCTTCCAGTTTCCAGGGGACCCTCCGTAAGAGTAGTAGGCGGTAACCCACAGCCACTAAGCAACCGGCTCTTGCTTCCTTTAGCGACTGCCGTCAGATCTAGTGGGGAGACAAAAAGCAAACACATAAGTGATTCACTTAGAAATATTTATCAGACAAAATTGGAGCCCACATTTGCACATCTACCCGCTACTTTAAAAGGAACTCTCAGGGAGAAAAGAATAGAACACAGAAGATGAGATTACTCGTAAAAGTTCTCTCCATGGTTTGGTTTTCTTTTACGTAACTTATTGTTGTAAGTTTAATTCGTTTGTATTCTCTACCTAACCTGTTTATTCTTTCTGAAAATAAAATCAGGCGTAAGGTGAGGGGACCAGAGATGAGAAACTGCATGGGAAGCGAAGTTGGGAGGCAGGAGAACGTCACATCCCAGTCGCTTGGAGGCCCAGGCACCTCACAGCTCGGCGCCACCTTAAGAAGCGTTAGCATCTCCGCCGGCCCTGCTGGCCTTCGGCTCCTCCCACTCCCGTGTCAGCTCAGACCCGGGAACGTGGGGATGGGAGGAGAGACGCTCTGAATGGAAAGATTGGCGCGGGAGTCTGCGGGGTCTCTCCTTCCCCCTGCTCTGCGGCGCGGGGAGGAGCAAGGACAGCTCGGCCCTTTGGGGTTTGGTCCTTTTCCTGAAGACTCGGGATGGGAACGTGTTCTACTGAGATGAGGGCTGGGGGGAGATATATGGGGTGGGAGGCTCATCTTGGGGTGCGGCTGAGGGGGGACAGAACTGGGGCGTCTGAGACATACAGTAGGCAAAATTGGTCGCAAATTCTAGGTTTAAGAGGTCCGTACGCGTCTCCTTCAAACCATTTCCAAAAGTGGGGGCAAGTTTTCCATTCTCCGCCCAATTCCCCGTCTTCATTTTAATTGATTGGGTTTAAGGTAGGCCGGGCCCAAGGTTGCTTGCTGGTTGGCTGCACAAGTAATCTATCAAGATGACGCAAGCGCGGGGCGGCTGTTTAGGAAGGAAGTGAAGTTTATTTTGGTACCTCCCATCCCAACTACTGATTGGTTGAGATTCGTAGTGATGTAAAACAAGGCATAAGAATGTCCACTAAAGGGAAGGGCCAATTGGCCACTCTCTGAGGGACGCTGTCTAGGCTGGGACTGGGAAAAGTTAAGACTGAGTCGGCTGTTGTGGTGAAGGACCAAATGGATTGAAACCCGGAAATGAGTTTAGTAGGGAGCTGAAGGGAAAGGGACATCTGCGAAACCTTCCTTGCCCTCAAACAAGGTCATTTCCTGCGTGGGATCGATAGTTTCCTGTTTACTCAGCGAAGTCAGCGGGTACCGTGGTTTTCTGGAATACACGTAATAGTTAAATTCGTATGAGCCTCTGGTCCCAGACTTCCCATTTACTTGTATTACCCAAAAGGATGAATGAGACGGAGGAAAGGAAAAACGTGAAGTTTAACCATGCCTTTAGGGAAGGATGGGGAAACCGAGGTTCTTGTATAGAAAGCTAAGGACTGACTGGATGACAGGATCCAAGCAGGTGGGTTCCTAAAGAAACCATTCACAAAATAATTGGAGAGGCTGGGTGGAGGTGAAGGAAACTATAAAAGTTTGTCTGAAGGAAGGACATTGATCAAATTACAGAAACCTACTTGGATCAGTACAGTCGCTCAGTTATGTCCGACTCGTTGCGTCCCCATGGACTACAGCACGCCAGGCTTTCCTGGCTATCACCAACCCCCGGAGCCTGCTCAAACTCCCATCCATCGAGTTGGTGATGCCACCCAACCATCTCATCCTCTGTCCCCTTCTAGGATATGGAATGTATATTATGCATCGTTGCATATCCGGTGCCTAGCAGTATCTCATACACAGCAGGTTGTGAACCCAAAGAAAATAAGACGTTTAAAAAGTATGTGGCACACATTCTAAATATTGCAGACATTGAAATATGTTTTTCAAGGTATCTATGCCAATCAGTCCAGAATATTCATTGGAAGGACTAATGCTAAAGCTGAAACTCCAATACATTGACCACCTGATGAGAAGAACTGACTCATTGAAAAAGACCCTAATTCTGGGAAAGATTGAAGGCAGGAGGAGAAGGGAATGACAGAGGATGAGATGGTTGGATGGCATCACAGACTCGATGGACATGAGTTTGAGCAAGCTCTGGGAATTGGTGATGGACAGGGAAGCCTAGTGTGGTGCAGTCCATGGGATTGCAAAGAATCAAACACAACTGAGTGACTGAACTGAAGTGATGGCAGTTTTATGATCCTGGAAAAATGTTTCACATTTACCACCTGGATTGTTCCAGCCATAAATTGAAAGATAAGTCTGCTCCCTGAATCTACCTGGGAGAAGCTACCTACCTGTGAAAAGCTACCAGTGAAAATGCTGCCATTTTCTCCTTAACACCCTGAGGCATTTAAAATTTGGAAGCAGATTTCCCCTTAAGGTAACTTCCTAAAAATATTGAAAAGATAGATGGATCCAGTGAATGAAAAATAAGGTGTTTAACCTACAATCAGCAATTCCAGGGTAGGAAGAACTATTTGAATTGAGAGATGTCATCTATACTGTAAATTATGCAATTCCTTTGCTTCCTAGCATTAATAGACCTTTTTTATTTTTTTCCCTAGTCCAGACTTTTTCTTAGAGCTAAATTTCAGCAATGCTTTAACATTGTCTAAATATTGTGCTTTGGAAATTGAGGGACCAGTGTGAGGACTTCCATTAGTATTATAACTATCCCCACTGCAGAGCCTGCAAGGGCTCTGGGTCAAGATTCAGTAACAGGTATGTTCAGTTTGTCCAAGGCGATCCCATCTTTTTATGATTGTCCAGGATATCCTAGGCCAGGTAGTTTACAAGGGAGTCTATCATATTGGCCTTTCAGTATCACTATGGCCATAGTTTAAAGATAGGAGAAGGAACAAGAGGCAGCTGTATTTGCAGTAGTAAGAGTACCATGGGAAAACTATAGGCTATTCACAATTCTGGCATAATAAGGTATTGTTATGTGTTGCTTATAGCAAAGTGGCAGTAGGGGTGGGACAAGGGAGGAAGGAGATTTTAAAAAATTTTTGGAGAATTGTTTGTCTAAGCTTTCTGGGCACAGAGATTGCGCACCTGGGAGAACTGTTGGCACAGTGGTTGCAGAGGCAGTCCTGGCTGCATGAGAGGACGATGAGGAGGGGTGAGCATCAGCATGGCAGAAGAGGACACGCTGGTATCAGTGGATTAGGAAACACTGGGGAAGGCGCAAGGAGTGTTCTGCAAATATACTCAGGCGGAGGGTAAAAAGCTGGGATTGAGAGGCCAGGTCCAGAACACTGACCAAGGCAGAGGGCAAGGGCGATTGAAAGGTCCCATCCCCAAAGTGCATCGTTTGCAAGAATGGCTTGAGACAAGAGGAAATCCCAAAACAAACGTTCACCAACAGAGCTAACTTCTACAGTGAGAAAGTCATCTCAAAGTTGGATTACTCAGATTCCCAACTTGTAAAATAATGGCCAGAATTTAAATTTTCCGAGATAAACTCAGTGGTTTTGTTTTTTATTGTTAATAGAGATGGAAGTACTCTATGTTCAATATTAGAATTTATCAGTAAGTTACTTTAGTATCAGATATTTGATTATGACTGTATATTATAGGTATGATGGAATGATTACACTGTAAACAATTCTAATCAATGAAAACACATTACAACTTTCAAAAAAAAGAATTGTGTTTATGAGAGAAAAGCGTTTTTTCCTAGAAATGTTAAAAGAATATGGAAACATATAATATTAGTTTTAGGTTAATAATTCATACACGTAGAGCACTGTCACTTTCCCGACGATGATGATGCCCAGTGAGTCAAACTAGAAATTGTGTCTCAGGGGACCTAGAATCCAAGGAATAAACTGCTATTGTTCCTCATCACAGACCCAAACCCTCCAGTGGGTAAAGATAAGCCACTGGCATCTTGATTAGTGAGAACCTGAGACACTGAGTCAGATAGCCTCTCGGGTGTCAGGGAAAACCTCAACCTCCAGGAGACTAGCTGCTCCCACCTCCCACCCACCTTGTGAAATATTGTGATAATGAGTTACTTTCTTTTTTTAAATTAATTTATTTACTCATGTTTGACTGTGCTGGCTCTTCGTTTTTACGAGGGCTTTTCTCAAGTTGCAGTGAGCAGGGTCTACTCTCTAATTGTGGTGTGGAGGCTTCTTGTTTTGATGGCTTCTTTTGTTTCCAAGCCTGGGCTCTAGGACACCTGGACTTCAGTAGTTGCAACACGTGGGCTCAGTCGTTGGGGCACACCGGCTTAGTTGCTCCTCCACATGTGAGGTCTTCCTGACTCAGGGACTGAACCCATGTCTCTTGCATTGGCAGGCAGATTCTTTACCACGGAGCCACCAGGGAAGCCCATCGTGGGTTTCTTTTTATCTGGAGGCTCAAGAAACAGCTACAGGGCCTCAAAAGACCAAGGGTGAAGACACCAGGTTATACTGCATTTGGTATTATAGAAAGAAGAGGGAAAGGGAAGGCAGAGGATGAGGAGCGGCAAGTAGGGGAAGTATAGAAGAAACAGTGGACTTACTGCTCAGTCAGGTATTGTATATGTCAGGGTTATTTGCAGTAAACAGAAACTACTTTTATTTTAAACAGAAAATACCTTAATACAGGGACATGCATGCTTACAAAATCGTTTGAAGAACTGAAGGAGCAGAGTCTCTGCTGTTTCCCAGAAATGGCTCCTAGAATGGGATTAGTAAACACACTCACGGGAGGGGAGCTTCAGAAAGCTGAGCAATCAGGCTTCCTGAGTGGCTCAGTGGTAAAGAATCTGCTTGCCAATGCAGGAGACATGGGTTCAATCCCTGATCCAGGAGGATCCTGCATGCCCCAGTGCAACTAAGCCTGTGGACCACAACTACTGAGGCTGTACTCTAGAACCTGGGGGCTGCAACTACTGAGCCCACCTGCAGCAATTACTGAAGCCCACTCACTCTGGAGCCCGTGCTTCACAACAAGAGAAGCCGCAACTAGGGAGTAGCCCCCGCACATTGCAACTAGAGAAAAGCCCATGCAGCAGCAAAGACCCAGCACAGCCTTTTTAAAAAAAAAATAAGAAAGGTGAGGAATCACAACTTATTGCTGGGACTTTCCTGGTGGTCCGGTGGCTAAGACTCTGCACTCATTTCAGGGGGCCCAGGTCCAACCCCTGGTCAGAAAACTAGATCCCACATGCCACATCAAAGACCTAGCACAGGCAAATAACTAAATGAAAGTGAAAGTCACTCAGTCCTGTCTGACTCTTTGTATAAATAAATATTTTTCAAAAACAAAGCTTTATTGCTGAAACTGTTGAATTCAAGAACACAGTGCTCTGGCTGTGATCCAGAGGGCAATGTTGCTAACACTGCCTCAGAGCCTTCAGTGGCCAAGAGCTAGTGCATGGATGCGGAACCCTGCCGCCAAAAGCCCAGCACCTCACAATCATTCTGGCCAGCAGCAAGCGCCAAAGCAGCCAGGAGGTGGCTCCTACCTCACTTCTACTTTTCAAGTCTCTTGGGTTTGCAGACTACAGATAGATCATAATTTAGAAACAGAATCCTAGTGGCAAAAAAATCTGTGATGTATAGTTGTGGGTTTTCTAGCCTCTGCAGTACAGGAAGGTGTATGAAAAGGAGACAGAATATGGGTCAGTCATATCCATCACAAATGTATATGTATCTACATGTAAAATCTGAGCCAGAAGAAGCATGAGAATGAAGCAGAAGTTTAAGATTTTTTCATTTTACAAACCAATAAGGGGATGCAGAGGACTTTTGTTGCAGAAAGACATTACCAACTGCGATCTACTATGACCATCATTTCATAAGAGAAGTAATACTTTTTTACATCAAAAAAGTGGGAAGGTTACATTCGCAGAATTTAAGAACTGGATAAACTTAACTTCAAGAAAAACAGTAGGTTGTCTTTCTCAGTGAACACCTTGTCCGGGTGTGGCAGTCTATGAAAGCACTGAAGTAGTGTAAGGTTGGGCTTATAAGATGGCTCAGTGGTAAAGAATCTGCCTGCTAATGCAGGCGACACAGACTGCATCTATGAAATGAAAAGACACTTGGTCCTTGGAAGAAAAGCTATGACAGACCTAGATATTGACAGGCAGAGACATCACTTTGCCAACAAGGGTCCATCTAGTCAAAGCTATGTATCCAGTAGTCATGTATGGATGTGAGAGATGGACTATAAAGAAGACTGAGCACTGAAGAACTGATGCTTTTGAACTGTGGTGCTGGAGAAGACTAAAGAGTCCCTGGGACAGCAAGGAGATCAAACTAGTCAATCCTAAAAACTCAACCCTGAATATTCACTGGAAGAATTGATACTGAAGCTGAAGCTCCAATACTTGGGCCAGCTGATGCAAAGAGCCGATTCATTGGAAAAGACCCTGATGCTGGGAAAGACTGAAGACAAGCGGAGAAGCGGGCAACAGAGGATGAGACAGTTGGATGGTATCACTGACTCAATGGACATGAGTTTGAGCAAACTCTGGAAGATAGTGAAGGACAGGGAAGACTGCTCTGCTACGGTTCATGGAGTCACAGAGTCAGACACAATTTAGTGACTACACAACAACAGGTGTAAAATCACTGCCCCTTGCCAGGAAAAAAAAACAAAGCCTCTTCTTACCCAGTCCTGCTTAAGACGTGCTGAATGAACCTTACTGCTGGGCCTTCATTTCTTGCTAACTAAAATTAGTATTATATATATATATAATACTAACATTTAAGAAAGGAGGAGAAAGAAAGGTATGGAAGAAACAGTTTCTAAAAAGAACATATACAGTAGCACCTCTTATTGACAGTTTCACTTGCTGAGATTTCACTTACCCATGGTCAATCACTCCCTGAAAATATATTAAATGGAAGATTCCAGAAGTAATCAGTCCACAAGTTTTAAATTGCACACCATTCTAAGTAACATCATGAAATCTCAAGCCATCCCACCTGGACAGAAAACATCCCATTGTTCAGTGTATATATGAATCAATACTGAATTCTCTGCCCACCCATTAGTCTCTTAGCAGCTGCTGTTTTTTCAGCTATATTGTCACAGTAGTTGGAGAAGGCCCTGGCACCCCACTCCAGTACTCTTGCCTGGAAACTCCCATGGACAGAGGAGCCTGGTGGGCTAGAGTCCATGGGGTCGCTAGGAGTCGGACACGACTGAGCGACTTCACTTTCACTTTTCACTTTCATGCATTGGAGAATGAAATGGCAACCTACTCCAGTGTTCTTGCCTGGAGAATCCCAGGGACAGCGGAGCCTACTGGGCTGCCATCTATGGGGTTGAATAGAGTCGGACACGACTGAAGTGACTTAGCAGCAGCAGTAGCAGTCACAGTAGTACATTCACATAACTTTTATTATGGTATATTGTCACAACTGTTCTATTTTATTAATAGTTACTATTGTTAATTTCTTACTGTGTCTAATTTATCATAGGTGTATATGTATCATATGTAATTTATATGTAATTACATATATGTATCATATGTGTAATTTATAAATTAAATTGTATCATAGGTGTATATTTATGTATAGGAAATATAGGGTTCGGTACAATCTGTGGTTTCAGGAATCCACTGAGGGTCTTGGAAAGTATCCCCTATGAATAAGAGGGAACTGCTGTAATAAGAAAATGCCAATTTAAAAATAAGATATATTAGATTCAGTTCAGTTCAGTTCAATCGCTCAGTCGTGTCTGACTCTTTGTGACCCCATTAATCGCAGCACACCAGGCCTCCCTGTCCATCACCAACTCCCGGAGTTCACTGAGACTCACGTCCATCGAGTCAGTGATGCCATCCAGCCATCTCATCCTCTGTCGTCCCCTTGTCCTCCTGCCCCCAATCCCTCCCAGCATCAGAGTCTTTTCCAATGAGTCAACTCTTCACATGAGGTGGCCAAAGTACTGGAGTTTCAGCTTTAGCATCATTCCTTCCAAAGAAATCCCAGGGCTGATCTCCTTTAGGATGGACTGGTTGGATCTCCTTGCAGTCCAAGGGACTCTCAAGAGTCTTCTCCAACACCACAGTTCAAAAGCATCAATTCTTCGGCGCTCAGCCTTCTTCACAGTCCAACTCTCACATCCATACATGACCACTGGAAAAACCATAGCCTTGACTAGATGAACCTCTGTTGGCAAAATAATGTCTCTGCTTTTTAATATGCTATCTAGGTTGGTCATAACTTTCCTTCCAAGGAGTAAGCGTCTTTTAATTTCATGGCTGCAGTCACGATCTACAGTGATTTTGGAGCCCAAAAAAATAAAGTCTGACACAGTTTCCACTCTTTCCCCATCTATTTCCCAAGAAGTGATGGGACCAGATGCCATGATGTTCATTTTCTGAATGTTGAGTTTTAAGCCAACTTTTTCACACTCTTTCACTTTTATCAAGAGGCTTTTTAGTTCTTCTTTCCTTTCTGCCATAAAGGTGATGTCATCTGCATATCTGAAATTATTGATATTTCTCCCGGCAGTCTTGATTCCAGCTTGTGCTTCTTCCAGCCCAGCGTTTCTCATGATGTACTCTGCATATAAGTTAGATAAGCAGGGTGACAATATACAGCCTTGACGTACTCCTTTTCCTATTTGGAACCAGTCTGTTGTTCCATGTCCAGTTCTAACTGTTGCTTCCTGACCTGCATACAGATTTCTCAAGAGGCAGGTCAGGTGGTCTGGTATTCCCATCTCTTGCAGAATTTTCCACAGTTTATTATGATCCACACAGTCAAAGGGTTTGGCATAGTCAGTAAAGCAGAAATAGATGTTTTTCTGGAACTCTCTTGCTTTTTCCACGATCCAGAGGATGTTGGCAATTTGGTCTCAGTGAAGCTCTTAGTTCCCTTAATGGTTCTGAAGGTGTATTATTTCACTTTTTATCTGGACTCCTAATAAACTTCTACCTGAACTTCAACTTGTAGACTCTATAACTGGTCCCATTCAGCAATTCAGATTTAATAAGGAAAAACAGATTTTTTCATGTCACTCTGTTTGAAAACATTCTGTGGATACCAATTATCAGTAAGCTATAATACATGCTATTCAGCTTGACTTTCAAGATTGTCTTCAACCTGATCCTAACCCATATTGCCCACAATTTCTGCCCCCAAAATGACTAGCATCACCTAAAGTAGGTGCCTTTACTTACGTTACCATTTTCCCTCATTTCAACAGATATCCATTGAGCTTATTAATTATCTCCTATGTGCTAGACTTTGTGTTAGAAACATTGACAAATTCAACAATGAAACAGGCTCAGCCCCTGCTAGAGTGACCACCCATCCAGGTTGCCCAAGACAGTCTTGGGTTTAGTGCTAAAAGCCCCCTGTCCTGAAAAACCCCTGAGTCCTAGGAAAGCTGAGACAGTTGATCATGCTGGTCCCTATCTACAGGAAATTATGAGGTCCTTCAGATCCTTTCTGGGGCTTCCTAGATGGCTCAGTGGTAAAGAATCTGCCTGCAGTGCAGGAGGTGCAAGAGACACAAGTTCGATCCCTGCCTGGGTCAGAAATATCCCCTGGAGAAGGAAATGGCAACACATTCCAGTATTCTTGTCTGGTAAATCCCATGGACCGAGGAGCCTGGCCATGGGGTTGCAAAGTGCTGCACAACTGAGCACACACGAAGATCCCTTCTAACTTAGAAACTGAGTAGATGCACATTCCTTTTTTTTCCATTTATTTTTTAAAGTTTATTTTCAATTGGAGGATAACTTCTTTACAATACTGTACTGGTTTCTGCCACACAACAACGTGAATCAGTTGTAAGTATGCATATATCCCCTTCCTCTTGAACCTCACCCCCACACCCCACACCATCCTAACCCTCTAGGATATCACAGAGCACCAGTTGCGCTACCTGTGTTATACTTCCCATTCAGTTCAGTTCAGTCGCTTAGTCGTGTCTGACTCTGCGACACTATGCACTGTAGCACGCCAGGCTTCCCAGCCCATCACAAACTCCTGGAGCTTGCTCAAACTCATGTCCTTCAAGTCAGTGATGCCATCCAACCATCTCATCCTCTGTCATTCCCTTCTCCTCTGGCCCTCAATCTTTCCCAGCATCAGGGTCTTTTCAAATGAGTCAGCTCTTCCCACCAGGTGGCCAAAGTATTGAAGCTTCAGCATTAGTTCTTCCAATGAATATTCAGGACTGATTTCCTTTAAAATTGACTGCTTTGATTTCCTTGCAGTCCAAGGGACTCTCAAAAGTCTTCTCCAACACCACAGTTCAAAAGCATCAATTCTTCGGTGCTCAGCTTTCTTTATGGTCCAACTTTCACATCCATACATGACTACTGGAAAAACCGTAGCTTTCACTAGACGGACCTTTGTTGGCAAAGTAATGTCTCTGCTTTTTAATATGCTGTCTAGGTCGGTCATAGCTTTTCTTCCAAGGAGCAAGCATCTTTTAATTTCATGGCTGCAGTCACCATCTGCAGTGATTTTGGAGCCCAAGAAAATAAAGTCTGTCACTGTTTCCATTGTTTCCCATCTATTTGCCATAAAGTGATGGGACCAGATACCGTGATCTTAGTTTTTTGAATGTTGAGCTTTAAGCCAACTTTTTCACTCTCCTCTTTAACTTTCATCAAGAGGCTCTTTAGTTCCTTTTTGCTTTCTGCCATAAGAGTGGTGTCATCTGCATATCTGAGGTTATTGATATTTCCTCCCAGCAATCTTGATTCCAGCTTGTGCTTCATCCAGTCCAGTATTTTGCATGATGTACTCTGTATATAAGTTAAATAAGCAGGGTGACAATATACAACCTTGACATATTCTTTTCCCAGTTTGGAACCAGTCCATTGTCCCATGTCAGGTTCTAACTGTTGCTTCTTGACCTGCACACAGACTTCTCAGAAGACAGGAATGATGCTCCGGTATCCCCATCTCTTTAAGAATTTTCCACACTTTGTTGTGATCCACACAGTCAAAGTCTTTGGCATAGTCAATAAAGCAAAAGTAGATGTATTTCTGGAACTCTCTTGTTTTTTTGATGATCCAACGGATGTTGGCAATTTGATCTCTGGTTCCTCTGCCTTTTCTAAACCCAGCTTGAACATCTGGAAGTTCACGGTGCACATACTGTTGAAGCCTGGCTTGGAGAATTTTGAGCATTACTTTGCTAGCATGTGAGATGACTGCAATTGTGTGGTAGTCTCAACATTCTTTGGCATTGCCTTTCTTTGGGATTGGAATGAAAACTGACCGTTTCCAGTCCTGTGGTCACTGCTGAGTTTTCCAAATTTCCTGGCATATTGAGTGCAGCACTTTCACAGCATCATCTTTCAGGATTTGAAATAGCTCAACTGGAATTCCATCACCTCCACTAGTTTTGTTCATAGTGATGCTTCCTAAGGCCCACTTGACTTCACATTCCAGGATGTCTGGCTCTAGGTGAGTGATCACACCATCGTGGTTATCCGGGTCATTAAGATCTTTTTTGTGTAATCCTTCTGTTATTCTTGCCACCTCTTCTTAACACCTTCTGCTTCTGTTAGGTCCATACCATTTCTGTCCTTTATTGTGTCCATCTTTGCATGAAATAATCCCTTGTTATAATTAATTTTCTTGAAGAGATCTCTAGTCTTTCCCATTCTTTGTTTTCCTCTATTTCTGTGCATTGGTCACTGAGGAAGGCTTTCTTATCTCTCCTTGCTATTCTTTGGAACTCTACATCAGATGGGTGTAGCTTTCCTTTTCTCCTTTGCCTTTAGCTTCTGTCTTTTCTCAGCTATTTGTAAGGCCTCCTCAGACAATCATTTTGCCTTTTTGCATTTCTTTTTCTTAGGAATGGTCTTGATCACTGCCTTCTGTACAATGTCACTAACATTTATCCATGGTTCTTCAGGCACTCCATCTATCACATCTAATCCCTTGAATTTATTTGTCACATCCACTGTATAATTGTAAGGGATTTGATTTAGGTCATACCTGAATGGTCTAGTGGTTTTCCCTACTTTCTTCAATTTAAGTCTGAATTTGGCAATAAGGAGTTCGTGATCTGAGCCACAGTCAGCTCCCAGTCTTGTTTTTGCGGACTGTATAGAGCATCTCCATCTTTGGCTGCAAAGAATATAATCTGATTTCGGTATTGACCATCTGGTGATGTCCAAGTGTAGAGTTGTCTCTTGTGTTGTTGGAAGAAAGTGTTTACTATGACCAGTGCGTTCTCTTGGTAAAACTCTGTTAGCCTTTTCCATGCTTCATTTTGTACTCCAAGGCCAAACTTGCCTGTTACTCTAGGTATCACTTGACTTCCTACTTTTGCATTCCAGTCCCCTGTGAATGAGAAGGAGTTTTTTTTTTTTATGTTCCAGACGGTCTTGTAGGTCTTCATAGAACCATTCAACTTCTGTTTCTTTGGCATTAGTGGTTGGGGCATAGACTCGGATTACTGTGATATTGAATGGTTTGCCTTGGAAACGAACAGAGATCATTCTGTCATTTTTTATATTGCACCTAAGGACTGCATTTCGGACTCTTATTTTGACTACGAGGGCTACTCCAATTCTTCTAAGGGATTCTTGCCCACAGTAGTAGATATAATGATGATGTGAATTAAATTCACCCATTCTGGTCCATTTTAATTCACTGATTCCTAAAATGTTGGTGTTCAGTCTTGCCATCTCCTGTTGAGCACTTCCAATTTACAGAGATTCATGGACCTAACATACCAGGTTCCTATGCAATATTGCTCTTTACAGCATTGGACTTACTTCCATCACCAGTCACATCCACAACTGGATGTTGTGCTTTGGCTCCATCTCTTTATTCTTTCTGAAATTATTTCTCCAGTCTTCTCCAGTAGCATATTGGGCACCTACCAACCCAGGGAGTTCATCTTTCGGTGTCATATCTTTTTGCCTTTTCATACTGTTCATGGGGTTCTCAAGGCAAGAATACTGAAGTGGTTTGCCATTCCCATCTCCAGTGGACCATGCCTGTCATAGCTTTTCTTCCAATACTTCCCATTAGCTATCTCTATTACATATGATAATGTATTTCAATGCTACTCTCTCAATTTGTCCCTCCCTTTCCTTCCCCTACTGTGTCCAAAGTCTGTTCTCTATGTCTGCATTTCTATTCCTGCCCTGCAAATAGGTTCTTGGATGCATATTCTCTCCCCAAACTTTCTTCCAAGGTAATTATTTGGGACTTCCCTAACCATATAATGTCAAAGACTACTCCCAAGCAATGACTTTTTATTTGTACTACCTCGTAGACTGAACTCCTGGGAGCCAGAGATATCTTTCCAGGACTCCACAGTCCTCCTAGTGCCGTGTGCAATAAGGCAATAGTGACAGTAAAAATAAAATGAAGGTAGGTTGAATTGAGTAGAAGAGAAGTTGGACAAATAATAGTTCAGACTTTTTTGTTTCTTAATTGAAAAAAATTTTAAAGTGAGACACATATGGAAAAATGCTCAGTTGGATATTTGTTTCTACAAAGCTAATGGCACCCAGACAAAATCACTGGAGACATCCCAGAAGTCCTGGTGTCCCTTCCTAGTTACAGCCTCTCAAAGTATAACCACATATTTAAGTCTATGACACCATAGATTAGTTTTGCCTGTTTTTGAAGCTTTATATAAATGGAATTATTCAACATGTCCTCTTTTGGACCTGGTTTCTGTGGTGCCCTGTACCAAGGTGACAGGTATAAAGCCTTGTACCAAGGCCACAGATGTGGAGCCCAGTACCAAGGTCTTCTCTGGAACAGAGTGTGTCCCGCAGCAACCGTTGCCATGAGCCCCCCATCTAAACCAGCCTGCTCCCTGACCCCGTTAGGTAAAAATACTCACCCTATAGCACCCGAACCAGTCACCCAATGCCACTCTTCCAGCAGGAATTTTCTTTTTGAAGCTATAAAAATTGCCTACTAGCCCACAGAAAGCTTCAGCTCTCACTTGAGCTGGCCCACTGTTCTAACAGCATCTCCTGTTCTAATAAACTCTATTCTCCTCTCATACTGCCTCATGGCTGGAAATTGTTTTCAAGCCCACGCATGGAGCATGACAGTTTTCCTTCACTCAACTTTGTGAGGTTCATCCATATACTGTAGTACATTCACTCTCATTTCTGCATAATATTCCATTGTGTTAATATACCACAATGTCATTATCCACTCTCCTGTTACTGGACCCCTGGATTATTTCCAGTCTGGCATTGTCACAAATACTGCTGAGATTAATATTCTAATACCTATTTTTTGATGAATATGTGTATGCATTTCTGTTGAGTATATATCTAGGGATAGAATCATGGGTCATAAGGTAGGCATGTGTTCTTTTTTTTTATGTTTGGCTGTGCTGAGTCTTTGTTGGTACAGCGAGGGCCTTCTCTAGATTTGGCTCACCGGCCTAGATGCTCCGAGGAGTGCAGTATCTTTCCAGACCAGGAATGAAATCTGTGTCTCCTGCATTGCAAGGTGGATTCCCAGGGAAGCCCATGTTTTCTATGTCTGTGAGTCTATTTCTGTTTCATAAATGTTTACTTCTATCATTGTTTTCCCTAGATTCCACATATAAATGATATTGTATCTTTCTGGGTCTGATTTACTTCACTTAATATGATAATCCCCAGGTGTATCCATGTTGCTGCAATGACTTTAATTCATTGTTTTTTTACAGCTGAGTAATATTCCACTATGGGTTTCCCTGTGGCTCAGTGGTAAAGAACCCCTTTGCCAATGCAGGAGATGCAGGTTCCATCCCTGGGTCAGGAAGATCCCCTGGAAAAGGAGATGGCAACTCACTCCAGTATTCTTGCCTGAGAAATCCCATGGACAGAAGAGCCTGGAGAGCTATAGTCCATGAGGTCAAAGAAGAGTCAGGCACAACTTAGCCCAACCATCATCGCCAACACCAACACCACCTCTCTCTCCTTTTCCTCCTCCTTCATTTAACCATCCTGGTGTGTGTGCAGTGGAATTTCCTGTGGTTTTAATAAGTTGAAGGTCCCCGATGACCAATTCACTTGCACACATTTCACGAGTTTATTGCTCACTGGGAATATTCCCTTTTGAGAAATGTGGTGTAGACCTTTTAAAAAACTTGTGTCACTATTGACTCAACCCTTGCTCAAGGCCATGCTGTTAGGAGTTTCCAAACAATTCCAAATTGGGTAGGCGGGAGAAGGAAAAACAATCTCTCCACTGGGGCAGCATGCACGAGGCAATGGAGGATGACCTTTATTATTCCTAATCCCAAATTTTAAAGAGTCCTTTCCGGGAGGCGGAGAGAAAGACAGCTGGGGGCTCTTCATCAGAAAAGAGCTACCGGTCCGAAAGAACTATTAGAAATTGCCCTCGATCTTCCCAGCCCATCTCTGGCCCTTCCCGCAGTTAACTGGGGACACCACCTCCCGGGCGCAGAGGCGTTGTGGGGGAAAACGTATCTCTTAAAACAGAAATGGTAACATTCTCTTAACGGCGGCGCTGAGGATGGTGGGGCCCAGCGCCGTTTCCCCGTAAAGGCTTCCCTGAGCTCTCGGCGAAGACGCCAGGGGCGCCGGGTGGGAGCCGGGTGGGCGGCGGCGGCCCAGCGAGTCAGTTTGGCTTGAAGGTGAGGTCAGGCTGGTGCCGCGGTTGAGGGAACCCGCGAGCGCTACCCCTGCCCACGCCGCGGGTGGGTGCCTGCGTCTCGCTGACAAACGAGTCCCGTTTTCCTCCCGCATCAACGGATCGTTCAAAACAGAATCCTGGACATCTCGTGGCGGCGCGGGGCTCCTAACGGCTGCGCAGCCAGGCGGACGGAAGCGCGGTGGCGGCATCGCTGTCACCCCCGGGCGCCGCGGCCTGGGACCCGCGGAGCGGTGTGGCTGGGCCCGGAGATGGGCGGTTGAGCGGCGCCTCTGGGCCCAACCGCAGCTGCCCGGTCCGCGCGGTGGCAGCGCTGCGCTGTCCTAGTGGCGGACAGGCGAGAGGACTAGCCTCCGAGCTGGGCTCCGGTGAAGGTGGGTTCAGTTCAGTTCAGTTCAGTCGCTCAGTCGTGTCCGACTCTTTGCGACCCCATGAATCGCAGCACGCCAGGCCTCCCTGTCCATCACCAACTCCCGGAGTTTACCCAAACTCATGTCCATCGAGTCGGTGATGCCATCCAGCCATCTCATCCTCTGTCGTCCCCTTCTCCTCCTGCCCCCAATCCCTCCCAGCATCAGGGTCTTTTCCAATGAGTCAACTCTTGGCATGAGGTGGCCAAAATATTGGAGTTTCAGCTTCAGCATCAGTCCTTCCAATGAACACCCAGGACTGATCTCCTTTAGGATGGACTAGTTGGATCTCCTTGCAGTCCAAGGGACTCTCAAGAGTCTTCTCCAACACTGCAGTTCAAAAGCATCAATTCTTCGGCTCTCAGCTTTCTTCACAGTCCAACTCTCATATCCATACTTGACCACTGGAAAAACCATAGCCTTGACTAGATGGACCTTTGTTGGCAAAGTAACGTCTCTGCTTTTTAATATGCTATCTAGGTTGGTCATAACTTTCCTTCCAAGGAGTAAGTGTCTTTTAATTTCATGGCTGCAGTCACCATCTGCAGTTATTTGAGAGCCCAAAAAAGGTGGGTGGGGACTCGCAATTGGGCGGTACTAAGCGAGAAGGGGTCCTGGGGCTCTGGAGAACCGAGCAAGTAGCCTGAGCGTACTAGAGAGAATACTGATTCTTTCTTTCCTGAGCGCCTCCCCTAACCCCAATCCTGCTCCAAGTGCTGGAGACCCCGCGTGAACGAGGTGGGCAATGGCCCTGCCCTCCTGGAGCTTATATTCTAGGGAAGGGATAGACAAGAAAATGCGTGGATGTGTAATAAAATACCAGACAGTGATAAATCTCAGGAAGAAAACAGTAAGAAATGAGAAAGGGCACGAAGTGGGTCTGAGGAACTGTCTTTTGACCAGACACCTGAAGAAAGTGATAGAGTCATAGGAAAAAGCCATCCAGGCGAAGGGAACTGTGCTGACCTTGAAAGATAGCTACCAGGAGTTTAAGTGCCTTGCAAATGATAACTTTGTCGGTTTTTGCAAGATGAAAATTGGAAGTTCCTTAGAAAATTATGGTTCACTTATTCAGTGCAAGTACAAAGAAAAGTATGTTTATTTGAGTTTGAAGTGTTGTAGAGGTTTTGTGTGTGTGTTTTCCCCCAAATGAGGATGATCTGGAAGAGGAGAACTAGCAGAGGAAGAGAGAGATTGGGAGGTGGGGAGGAAGGCAGCAGAGAGAAGGGAAAAGGAAAGTGTAATAAGGAAGCTGTGGCACAGTCAAAGGAATGGCCTGTCCTTTGTCCCCTTCCTCCTAACAAACTCAGGAAACAGTGCTAGTGCTTCACCATACATCCAGCTGAGCCCCAGAACTATGCCCTCAAGTCAGGAGTGCTGGTGGAGGAGGACACAGACTTGATAACTGGTTAAGGCGAATCCTGATTTCTGACTGCACTGAAGCTCACTGAGGCAGTGTAGGCTCAGGTGAGGCTTTGAAGAGGTGGCTTATTCAAAATGTTTTATAATCTTATATGGCAGCATACGCCACATTAAATCACAGAATTTTATAACAGCGAATTCCCTTCATCCCTTCTCTTTTCGCTGATGGCGAGACTGTGCTAGTTGGTGCCAGAGCCATGACTCAAAATACAGACAGAGGTCCCATTTTCACCATCTTCAGCTCTTTCCCCCTTCTCTCCCTTTACTTGATAAAGTTCTTCCCACTGGCTACTAAACAACTGGAAACAGCTTTGTGGAGGACCCCAGAATTGAGTTAATCTAAGACATTAGAATTATATGAGGTCTTAGCTTCTTCCACAAGTATTTTTTATTGGTGTGCCAGTGGGTTGGGGGGCTAAGTTACAGCCTCACCCATAAGGAGCTTAAGTAGATAAAGCGAATAAATAACTCACCAATTACAATTTACAGGAAGCAGTACCTTGAAGAAGAATTGGAGGGCGAGTCAGTTCTTAGTATAACAGAGAGATGGAGAGCAGCAAACAGGATGTGAGTATTAAGAATTTATGTCAGATTAGTATCAGCTTGTTTTGTCATGAATATGTTAATAATCTGAGTACCTATCATCTCCTTAAATGTTTGTTGTCTTATTAATGTGGACTCACATAAGTGGTGATGGGAGAGACTACTGGAGCCAATAGACTTGGTACCTTCCCATATTCTTTTTATTCACAATTAGTATCTGCATGATAAACTATCCATGTTCAACACTGTAATTGCAAACAGGCCTCAGTAAAATTCTACACAACTGGATGAGAGGGAATTTCATTGAAAATTGCCATGACTTTTGAGGGGTGAAGAATCATATACCATGAGCAGATAGACAGAAGACTTCTTACAGAGCAGACTCTAGAGTGTAACTGAGTCATATTACTTACAAAGCCTTGTGATGAAGATTCACAAAAAGACAGTAAAGAATTTATGACTCTTTGGACTGGGATGGGGGCAGGGTAGGCCTTATCTGGTAGCTAAACTATGACCTATTGCCTGAAGTCAAGGGTTGACCCCTTGTGATTATCTGGAAAGGTTTTAAAAAGCTTTGCTCTCACGGAATTTACTGGGATCTTGAATGGCAGTCTTCTCAGACCAGATTCTTTTCCAGTCTTTTTAATGGCCAGACCAAGGAAAGCAGAGCTGGGGGGAAAGAACAGGAGGAGTAATTGCTCTTCCTTAGCACATTTTCAAAAAAAAAAAAAAAGTGCATCTTTTGGAAAATCTAAAAACTCAACACATTTTTAAGGATGGTACGTTTACATGATAGTCATTAAGGCTATTTTGGAAAGACTGGTCGGAAACACTGTGAGAAGGAGGTGTGAGACAGAAAGCAAAGAGCCATTCTTTCTTAAAAATGTGTTCATTCCTCTGCCAATGGTGAGCAAAGCCCCTGTGCCTTCTGCCCACCCCAGCTCCCCACTAAGCCCCACTGCTGCATGTGTATTTAATCTAATAATTAGATATGACTATTTAAGATTGGGAGCTACTGTTTTTGCCATTTCAAAACTCAAGAGTAGTTTATCTCTGTTATTTGTGGGCTTCCTAATTATGCCAACCTTACCATTATTAAGATATATCATTGTTGTGGTTATTTTATTTAAAAAGAAGTACATGCTTGTGAAACATCTCAAATAATAGAGAAATTAAAGGACAAAGCCCCCTGTATTTTAGTGGGAATTAATGGTAAAGGCAAAGGTTTAAGATGGTTGTTGCTGTTGTTACTGGCATTAAAAACAGTGATTTGATGTCAGCTCCACCCCAACAGCAACAACAACAACAACAACAACAAAAGTAACTTTAGTTTTGACAAGGCCATTTTGACATAGCCAGATGCAAATAGCTATGAAAGTTGGTCCCATTTCATACTTATTAGCCAGACACTGTAATTTACTCTTTGGATGACATCAATCTTTGCTGACAATTAAATTAATACTATAGTCTAAGCACTTATCAGAGAATCTCGCTGCAAAGGGAAAAGCTCAGTTTTTCCGCATACCAAGCAATGTTCTGTGGCTGCAACTGGATGTCCTACAGTGTAACTCAATTCTGACACTGTCCTCCCTGCCCCCCTGTATGCATACACATACACACACACACATACTTCAGATGCTAGTTGCAAGATTACCTGTGCTTCTGACCAACCAGCTGTAGATTGGGAGGGCTTCCTTGGGTTCAATTAATTTGCTGAAATGGATCACAGAACTCAAAGAAACACTTATGTTTACCAGTTGATTAAATGAGATAAAGGACACGGATGAACAGCCAGAGAAAGAAATATATTGGGCAAGTTCTAGCAGTCGCAAGCGTAGGCACTTTCGTCCCCAGGAAGTTGAGGTGTGTCTCCCTCCCCTTGTATGTGTTTACCAACCTGAAAGCTCTCTAAAGCCCCTACCACTGGGGTTTTATGGAGGCTTCCCCACACAGGCACCGTCAATCAGTAACTCCTGTTTCTAGCCCCTCTCCCCTCTCTGGAGGATGAGGGGTGAACTGATAATCCCAAGCTTCTAATCAGGGTTTGGTCTTGCTGGGGACTGGCCCTATCCAGGGGCCCACCCTGAGCCACTTCACTAGAACAAAAGATGCTCCTAGTGCTCTTGTCACTGAGGAATTTACAAGGCTTTTAGGAGCCTGGGACCTGGTCAAAGACAATGATTAAACAGATGTTCCCAGTGTTCTTATCGCTTAGGAAATTACAAAGATTTTAGAAGTTCTGTGCCAGGAACCAAGGACAGAGACCAATATTCATATTCTGTTATCTTACATTGGCATATAGAAGATGTTAAGTACTTGAGAATTTATTATTATTTACATGCATTGATTTGTGAGGCAGATGTTACTCTGAAAACCAGGTTTAAGATCGTGAGATAAATTTTTCAGGTCACACAACTTAGCTTCACTAAGAGAGTGTCCTGTGACCAATATCTTTACATGAAAACTCTCTTTCCTCTGTTCTACATTATTCCGCTATAGACAGATCTACATTATTCCCCTGTAAACAGGTCTCCATGGGGATTCTCTGGGCAAGAATACTGGAATGAGTTGCCATACCCTCCTCCAGGGGATCTTCCCAACCCAGGGATCGAACCCAGGTCTCCTGCATTGCAGGCGGATTCTTTACCATCTGAGCCACCAGGAAAGCTATAGACAGATCAAGAGATTCAGAATTCAAGAGCCATCAAGAGAAATCAAGTATAGAGTGAAAAAGGTAACTTTGTGTTAGGAAGATCCCCTGGAGAAAGGATGAGGTACCCACTCCAGTATTCTTGGGCTTCCCTGGTGGCTCCGACTGTAAAGGATCCACCTGCAATGTGGGAAACCTGGGTTTGATCCCTGGGTTGGGAAGATCCCCTGGAGAAGGGAACGGCTACCCACTCCAGTATTCTTGCCTGGAGAACTCCACGGACAGAGGAGCCTGCAGGCTACAGTCCATGAAGTTGCAAAGAGTCGGACACGACTGAGGACTTTCACTTCACTTCGCATTATCATCCACTCCTTGAATTTCAGTTCAGGCTCAAAAGGAGATCAGGAAGGAGTACAGGGTTAAAAAACAAATGTAAAGACTTATGTAGTGCTTCAGTTCCATATTATCAGGGAAAGCTATGGAGGCAGAAGGACACATGGACATGATTATACAGTTCACAAGGGGAATAAGACCTATTGTTCTTTTAAGTATCGTTCCTCTAACAAAATAGTAATAGAGCAAAAAGTAGAATTATTTTTCCTGGAGAGATGTAATTTCCACATTGTTCTCTGTGACTCATTTGTTTATTTAAATCTTTAAGTGATATTATATGACAGGCACTATTGGAGCCTGAGACTGCCCCTCATGGATCTTAATCTTGTGAAGGAAGTGATAAATCCTATGAAGAAAAAGTAAGGGAGTAGATGGTGGAAATCGGTGAAAGACCACTAATGGGTATGGAGTTTCTTTATGGGGGTGATGAAAGTATTCCACAATTAATTGTGGTGGTGGTTGCAAACCCTGTGAATATGCTAGAAACCACTAAATTATATGCTTTAAATAGTGAATTGCATAGTATGTGAGTTATATCTCAATAAAGCTGTTATTTAAAAAAAAAAAAATCCCAACAGTTAAAAAAAAGGTCAAAAGACATGCAGCAGATGTTTCAGTGAAGAAGACATACAAATGATGAGTAAGCACGTGGAAAAGATACTCAGCAGCATTAGCTAGGGCAGTGCAAATTAAAACCACGGTAAGAAATAACCACATGCCTTTCAGGATGACTAAAGTGAAAAATAATAACAGCATTTTCTGGTGCACATGCAGAA
Organism: Bos javanicus; assembly: GCF_032452875.1. Lineage (NCBI taxonomy): Eukaryota > Metazoa > Chordata > Mammalia > Artiodactyla > Bovidae > Bos > Bos javanicus. Next base: position 101,973,917 of record NC_083872.1, on the reverse strand, counting down.
AAGCTGGCTCCTTCACACATTACTGGTGAAAGCGTAAAAGGGTGCAATGACTCTGGTATGGAATGTGACAGTTTCTTCTGAAACTTAACGTGCTCTTAGCATATCAATTGCTCTCTTGGGCACTTATCCCAAAGAAACAAAAACATAATCATAAAAATCCTGTACTTGAGGGTTTACAGCAGCTTTATCTGTCATAGCCAAAAACTAGAAACAACCTGATTGTCCTTTAACAGATGAATGATTAAGCAATAAGCTATAGTACATTCGTATCATGTAATACTACTCAGCAATAAAAAGGAACAAACTACTGATATATATAGCAACTTGGATGGATCCCAGGGAATTATGCCAAGTGAAAAGAAGCAACCTCAAAATGTTATATGTTATATGATCTTGTTATGATCTTAATGTCTGTGTTCCCTCAAAATTTATATGCTGAGGACTTCCCTGGTATGGTGGATGAGAATCCATCTGCCAGTGCAAGGGGCATGGGTTTGATCCCTGGTCCAAAAAGATGTGTTCCTTCATTTGTGGAGGAAGAACTAAAGCCCGTGTGCCACAGCTACTAGAGCCTGCACACCCTCGAGCCTATGCTCTGCAACAAGAGATGCCACCATTTTGAGAAGCCCTCACACCACAAATAGAGAGTAGCCCCCACTAGTGAAACAATGAAGACCCATCACAGCCATCAGTCAGTCAATAAACGGGCTTCCCTGGTGGCTCAGCGGTGCAGATCCACCTGCCAGTGCAGGAGATGCCAGTTCGATCCCTGGATCAGAAAGATCCCCTGAAGAGGAAATGGCAGCCCACTCCAGTATTTCTGCCTGGGAAATCCCATGGACAGAGGAGCCTGGCGGGCTACAGTCCATGGGGTTGAAAAGAGTCGGACGTGACTTTGTGCCTAAACACAGACACACACACAAATAAATCAATAAAAATTATTTTTTAAAAATATCATAGATTAAAAGAAGTCAGAGAACTAGCTCAGTCTCCCTCTGTTTTGAAAGGACATGGTGAGAAGATGCCTGTCTAGAAACTAGGAAAAGGACTGTAACTAGAACCAACGATACTAGTACCCAGAGCCTGGACTTCCAGCCTTTGGAACTGTAGGCAATAAATGATTGTTGTTTAAGTCACACCATCTATACTATTCTGTTATGGCAACCCAAGCTAAAAGAGGTCCCATTTACATTTTTAAATTACAAAATTATAGAGATGGAGGACAGATTAATGTTTGCCACTGATTGGGATTGTAGAAGAGATACTGGCTATAAAAAGAAGCAAAATATCCACTTCCTCCTCGCCTTCTCCTTCTTCAGGGGTATCCTTATAGAACTATTTTGTATCTTGACTGCGATGGTGGTCATAACAATTTACACAAGTGATAAAGTGACATAAAACTAAACACACACACACATACATGAGCGTATGTAAAACTGGTAAAATCTGAATAAAGTGAGTAGATTTATCAGTTCCCTGGCTGTGATATTGTGAGTATGATGCAAGATGTTGCTGTGAAAGGGAAACTGGGTAAGGAGCATATGGGGTTTCCGTGTTATTTCTTATAACTACATGGGGATCTACAATTATCTGAAAAGCTTAAGGAAACGAAACTAACAACAACAAAAATGGGGTAGGCAGCATCTGGCCTGCTGCATTCAAAGAACAGCGGGCCGGAGGGTGATGTATCAGAGAGAAGAGGGGCAGGAAGTGAGGTTAGGGAGGCAGCTCTCACCTTTTTTTCTAAATCTGATGAAACACCGCTGAAGGGTTTTGACCAGGGAGAAACAAGAGCAGGCTTATGTTAGCCCTCCATGTGGAAACACCCAAGTCTGCAGCCTAAAGACCAGGTCCCAAATTGGAGACTGAGATTTGATGTAAATGCTATTTAAAGCCATGGCCCTGGAGGAGAAAACCCAAGGAGTGAGAGTGTGTAGGAAAGAGTTTTAAGGAGTCAACCTTGGGAACATTCCAGTATTTAGAAATACTGAGAAAAGGCAGTAAGATAAATGAGAAACCAGAACAGATTGGTGTATGAAAAGCCAAGGGAAGAAACTTATTCCAAGAAGAACAGAGTGATAAATTTTTTTTTTTTTTTTAAAAAGGACCTCTGGTGTTCTAGTGGTTAAGACTCCACTTTCCAATGCAAGGCACAAGGGTTCAATCCCTGGTTGGGACACTAAGGTTCCACATGCCTCAGGATGCAGTCAAAATTTTTTTTAAAAGAGAGTGATGAGTGTTATCATGTTTTTGAGCGGTCAAGTCAGGATAGAGAATTGAGCCTTGGATTTGGTAAGACAGAGTTTGCTGATGACCTTGACAGGAGTAGTTCAAACAGCAGGAGGGACAAAAACATGGCGAATGGGCTTCCCTGGTGACTCAGATGGTAAAGAATCTGCCTGCAATGCAGGAAACCTGGGTGGGGAAGATCCCCTGTAGGAGGGCATGGCAATCCACTCCAGTATTCTTGCCTGGAGAATCCCATGGACAGAGGAATTGGTGGGCTGCAGTCTATGGAGTCGCAAAGAGTTGGACACAGCTAAGCAACTAACACTTTGACTTCACTCACATAATAGTATTTTAAAAGTCATCACTAACATAATATTACATAAAAGTCACTTTTAATAGAAAATGGTTTAAGGAATCGGTGGAATTTACTTTAAAGGGAGCACAGATGCAGGGCGCTTGTCTTGAGAAGGAACTTAAGGTCCAGAAAATAATTATTTCTTTCACTACTATGAAGGAATGTATGATAAGAATTTTATATGGTCAATTTATATTGAGAATTAACCAGCTGGAGTCAGGTTCAGATGATCCTAATTTTGTTAGCACCCTCCAAAGCATCACAGTCAAGAGCCAGTTGGACTTCTCTCCATCACACCTGATGACAAAGTTGACCAGGGCCCTGACATGCCTGTTTGATCTGGTGCTTGTTGGCCTTGACCCTTACAGTGAACACAAGTATATGGTTGTCTTCTGTCTTCTTCATGGCTCACCCAGGTCAGCAGGCCTTGATGGTGGCACAGTGGTCAAGCTCGCTCCTCCTGGGAGTGCTCTTCCAGGGGTGTTGGGCTGCCTTCAGAGGCAGATGTAGATGTCTTCAGCACCACTTCCTTCACTTTCAGCACCGTCTTTATGAAAAAGGCAAGAATCTTTAAAATGGACACCCTGATACCCACCCTGCTTGAGAAATAGAATCTTGTATGTATTGTGATAGCCTGCCAACTTCTCACCTTCTCAGAAGCATCTACTTTTCTGAAGTCTGTCTTTATCTAAAGGAGAGTGTTGTTAAGGGATATGATGGTATTGATCTAGTAGAAAGGGAAATGTGAAGATATAAGGGAAATGTGTTTAAGACGAAATTCTTGAGTAAGGTGAGAGGGAAAGGAGTCCAGTTCTGTGGTGGAGGGACCAGCCTTAGCAGATGGGTTGTTGTTGTCCAGTCGCTCAGTCGTGTCCCACTCTGTGCGACTCCACAGACTGTAGCCCACCAGGCTCCTCTGACCATGGGATTCTCCAGGCAAGAATACTGGAGTGGGTTACCATTTCCTTCTCCAGGGCATCTTCTTGACCCGGGGAGCAGGAGACAGTTCATCCATTTTAACAAGAAGCAAGCTCAGAGTGTGGATACTGATTCAGTAGATTTGATAGTGAAGTAGAATGGTGAGAAATTTCTTTCGTTTTTCAAAGAAATAAGAAATGAGATTATCAACTCAGTGTGAAAAAGGACAAAGACATCTTGGAAATTTGAGGTGAGAGGAAAAGGTGTGAAATTGTTTTCTTAGACAATAGGGAGTGAATGATTTGGGAAAATAAAGCTTTGCAGAGCAGTTTGAGAGCTCACTTGAGATTATCATCTAATTCAATGTGATACCAGTTAGCATGGTTGCAGGTTTTTCTCCAGTTATATTTATTTAGCTAGTGAATACAAGCAAGCAGAGTAACTAGAGTTGGATTTAACCAAGGGTTGAGGTTTTACCCAGAAACATAACAGGAAGGAGAGAAGTGTTAAGGAGTTCCAAGTTTTTGCAAAGGAGTGCTTATAGTGATGAATCTAACCATTTAAGTTGGGGGATATGGAAAGTAAAAATAGAAGGGTGATGAAGTGAAAATTAATAGAGTTAATAACTTAGAGATCCTGCTCCTATTAGGAAATGGTTAAAGGAGAATTCCCTGACTATCCAGTGGTTAAAACTGCCTTTCAATGCAGGGGGTGCGGGTTTGATCGGGGAGCTAATGAGATCCCACATGCCTCATGGCCAAAAAATGAGAACATAAACAACAGAAGCACTATCAATTTCAATAAAGACTTTAAAAATGGTCCACATTAAAAAGAAAAAAATTGTTGGAGAGGCCGTGATCAGTGTGAGATATAAGAAACAGAGGTTTTGGAAGAAAAGCATTTATTATTAATGACTCAGGCTAGGGTGTCACCATGAAAATGAGTGCGAGGTGGACTGGAAAATAGGATGATTGGAAATGAGCGGATAAGGAACTGAGGCCAATACAGGGCTGAATTGTTTCCAAGGATGACGAAGCCACTAGGAATGATGACAGCAGGAGTTGTGTAACCAGGAGAATGAGTCAGGTTTTCAGATTTCCAGGGAATGAAGGGAAGTGGCCCAGGGGATCAGCAGACTGCAATATCCTGATGGCACGTACTTCAGAGGCCCTGAGTCTTTGAGGGACTAGAGGAGGAGAAAGAGTTGGGATTAGGCAGTGTGGCTCTCCAGGCCTTACAGTGAAACAGCTGAACCCACTCTGAGACTTGTAGAGGAGTGGGGTCCTCTTCCTTGGAAGATCAGAAAAAAGAAATTATGGCGTTTACGCTGGACTTTGAAAGATGAAATAAATTTTGAGAGAAATAGACTTGGAAAGATGTTTCCAGAGATAAGGCCATGACCCTAGCGGAGGGAGCTAACCCTGGCGGTTCCGCGCCGGTGCCCCTGCCAAACGCCCCTGCTGGCCTGTCCCGGCGTCGCCCCAGTCGCCTGGTAAACCGTCGGCCGCTAGGTGGCAGTGTGTGCCTTTGGGGCACCATCCCTGCTCTTGTGGATTTACAGGAGTTGGAAATGAGAATCCAGCCGAGATGAGCTAATGATGGGTTGGTGTATTTAGTTAGGCTCAAGTGTGTGGTCCTAGAAGTGAATTGGCAGCGCCCGCAAAAGAAAAGAATAAACTTGAGAACGCTTAGGTGAAAGATCAGGCAGAAGGTTAAAGGAAAGGATGGGCTTTGATGTGGCATAACAACCAGAGAAAGGAAGAGACTTGGGCAGGGGTGTGTGCCTGAGCAACATGGAAGGAGAGACAGATACAGTGATCTCCCTTTTGGCTTGTTTACTCAGAAAATAATTTTGAAAAACTATGCAACCTGCCCCCGCCGCCCCCACCTTCCCCCCCCCCACCCCCAACACATACACACACACACACACACACACACACACACACACACATTTTTAAGTTGACATCTAAAATGTTTTAATTACTTTCCGGGATTAGTTTCTGCTGTCTTGATGGGTTTCAGGGCTATTGTTAGCCTTTCTGGTACCTTTGTGCAGATTAGGAAAAGGTGCCTCTGGGGAAAAGCGGAATGGACAGTATTCTAGGGACCCTCCCTCTGTGCAGAGAAAACGTGCCCCTCCCTCTGGTTGAGGAGCAGAGCTAGCCTGTAATTGCGGCTGCATTTCAGGCTCCACTTGCCCCTAAACTACAACCATACATGGGACTTCCCTGGCGGTCCAGTGGTTAAGACTTCACCTTCCAATGTAGGGGCTGTGGGTTTGATCCCTGCTTAGGGAACGAAGATCCCACATGCCTTGTGGTCAAAAAACCAAAACATAAAATAGAAGCAATATTGTAACACATTCAGTAACGATTTTAAAAATGGTCCACATCCAAGAGGAAAAAAAACAAAAAAACACCACCTTTAAGAGCTTCCCTGGTGGCTCAGTGGTAAAGAATCAGCCTGCCAATGCTGAAGTTCCCGATGTGCCACAACTACTAAGCTTGTGCTCTAGAGCCAGAAAACTGCAACCGCTGAAGCCGACAAACCGTAGAGCTTGTGCACCAACTAGAGAGTGGCCTCCACTCGCTGCAACTAGAGAAAAGCCCGCACAGCAATGAAGACCCGGCAGAGACAAAATTAGATAAAAAATAATCCTTTAAAAATAAAGATTTTACAAATAAGAAATTACAACCATATACGTGGGTTCCTGTAGAGTTTTGTTTGTTTTTAAAAAACCTTTGATTACAAACATAACTCATTGCATATGTAGAATTATCAACTGCATGACAAAGCCATTGTCCATGGGCAAGCCAGTAAGCCAAATCATACTTGGTTTGTGTCAGAAAAATTCTGACTTTCTTATTTCAAATGAAAATGTTAACTTCTGTCCCTGTACCAACCGTCTTACTTCTCAACTCAGACAGATGTTCCGGAACTTTGCTGAGGGTTTTTTTTTTTTTTTTTTTTACCAGTTGATGCTTCTAAAACTTTGGCATGTTTAGGAGTCACTTGGAAGGCTTGGTGTTGTTACTACGAGTTTTTTGGTCCCTACCTTTCAGAGAGTCTGACCCAGCAAGTCTGGAGTGGAACTGTCAGTTTTCACATCTAACAAGCCCCCAGGAGATGCTAATGTCATCCATCCATGGATGGTCACCCTCTGACTATCACTGGGAAGACTCTTCCCCTTTTAATTATTCCCATCAATACCATATTGACTGTCAGATCTCTATCTCTCAGTAACTATGCACTCTTAAATTGTGCCTGTTGCACCGTAGTAAAAACTTAAGATGGGTTAGAGATATCCTATTTTTTTTTACAAAGTAGGAGAAAGCAGTGGAAAGGAAGATGAGAAAGAAAAAAGGGTCAACCAGGCATATTCTTAAGAAAAACAATTTTAGAAAACTCATGAAAGCTGAAGTCTTGGAAAATTATTTTTATCAAAAATGGGTGGGGAAGACAGGGAGCGATGACTAGGTGGAGCATAGAGGATTTTTGAGGCAGTGAAAGTACACTGTGTGACACCAGCATGCTAGATCTGAGTCGTTACACGTTTGTCCCAGCACATAGACTGTACACCACCAAGAGTAAACGCTAATGGAAACTATGCAGGCTTATCCACTGTAAGCAGTGTACCATTCTGGTGGGGGTGTTGATAATGTATTTTTTAAAAAGCCCAGTTTGAAGCCTACTGTAGTAAAATTGTGTGTGAAATACGACTAATTAATTACAACTTTTTAAAAAGTCTGTGTATTTCATGTTATTAGGCTGATGTCTTAACAAAGAGCATTTACGGACTAGAAGGAACAGTGGTAAATGTTTAAGGTAAAAAGGCCTCACAGCCAGATCAAGAATATGAAGCTGTGGGTATATCCCATGACCTATTTAGATTTCTTCTTATGGTCCCAGCATTGCCGATCAACCATCTGGGGAACAAGGGTGGGTGGGTAGTCATCAGAAAACAAGCAGGAACTGGAGTTGACACAACTGTCTTCACAGGATGTAAAGATAGTTTGCCTAATGTAAAGAGTGGTAGTTAAGAGGTTATTCTGGGAAGTGATAGAGTGATGAAGTCATGCTACTTACTGGGCAAATGACGCTGACTGACTTCCCAAGCTACATATAGAGAAAAGTGCCTTTGAGAAAAGTCTGCCTGTGGGATCAGTCGTTGCATGACCTCTGGTTCAAGGGATCCTGACTTCCTGTACTGTGTGGGATTCAGCACGGTGACAACTTACTGCTTTACAGTTTTCAAAGAACTTGAATCTATATTATTTAATCTTCCCAATAACTCCATGCCTGTCACCATTCTACTGATCAGCCAAGGTCATGCAGTTGGGAATGGGCCTTTTGCTTTACACCATAAATGTTTTTAACATCTGAAACTGCCCCCATATAAAGCCAGTTCTTTGTGCTTTGTGAAATACTTTGTGGAAGTATTGCATGCATATGTGCTCAGTCGCTTCAGTTGTGTCCTACTCTTTGCGACCCTATGGACTGTAGCCCTCCAGGCTCCTCTGTCCATGGGATCCTCCAGGCAAGAATACTGGAGTGGATTGCCATGTCCTCCTCTAGGGGATCTTCCCCACCCAGGAATCGAACCCAGGTCTCCTGCGTCTTCTGCATTGCAGGCAGATTCTTTACTGCTGAACCACAGGGAAGCCCCATTGCGTGACTAAACTATAATAATTTATGACTTTTTAATATCCACTAGCAGATTTCCCTTTCTAAATATGTTTCATCCAATGCTTAGTATTTTTTTTTTTTTTCATTTCTGTAGCTGAGACAGATGAACAGCAGGGGAAAATGAAGCAGATGTATGCAGGGTGACTGGTGTTTGACTTTTTTAACAGCGAGTCTATACATGGACAATTGAAAATGACCAATATATTCCTCAGCTTAAGGAGAAAGCAAAAAGAACTTTTAATTATTGATATGGTGCTAAGCACTTCTTCCACTTGATCCGATTTAATCCTTCTAACAACCTGTGAGATGGAACAGAACTTTAGCTACTTTTTTAGAGTTGTGACATAAAATACTTCTCCAAGTTCTGTGCATAGATACGTTCCAACCATTTCATGGGACATATTGGAAAAAGAAGTTTCAGTCTACTCCAGTATTCTTGTTTTGCCTGGAGAATCCCATGGACAGAAGAGCCTTGGTGGGTTTCGGTCCATAGCATCGCAAAGAGTCGGACACAACTAAAGTGACTTAATATAAATGCACATTTATACTAAAAGAAGTATTCGTTGTTTATCTGAAATCCAAATTTAATAGCATTTATTTTTTTTGCTAGATCTGACAGCTCTGCCAGTTTCTTTTATCCTACATATTAAAAATAATTTACTTTCTTCAAAACACATTGCACAACTTCAGTTCCCTTCCCTCATACTCTTTTGTCCTACTGGTGTTTGGTTTAGTAAGAGAGGCCAAAATTTAGAAGCAAAATGTTGTTGATGTTTGGGGTAACTTTTATAAAAATCGACTGAAGGGACTGTAGGAGATCCCAGAGATTTAACTTCTATTTCCAGGTTTATCTATGAGTCTCAGGTCCTCAGGCCTAATTTTAATGAAGAATCATTTAGCTTTCTTTACAAGTCATCCCTGTAAAAAGGTATGTTGCTGAAATCTTCCAACGAGAGTTGTAAAATTTTTAAACTGGGAAGGACCTTAGAGATCATCTAATTCTTAAAGTTTCCAGACCTTTAAGCAAGAACCAGTGTCTCCCGGCAAGGAGAAGGAGGACTTTGTAGATAGGGATTCCTGCACCTACGGCCAGGAGATGTCAGCCTACCTCACCTTTCCCTTTTTCTTGCCTACTATCCATCCCAGACATCTCTCCTTGTCTCAGTACCTAACATTCCAAATATCTTTTGCTCTTCTTTTTTTGTTGTTGTTCTTAAATTATAAAGTGTTATCTATGGCTCCACTGGGTCGGTGATAAGCAGGAAAGAGAAAGTGACATGGAACAATTCAAGATGAAAATAAACCTGCCCCAGACAAGTCCCCTTGGTGAAAACTGTGGCAAGTTGGAGGAGGAATAGCTCTTTCCAACATAGGAGAAAGAGAAGGGAAGGTCAACTCACTCAGGCTTCTTGCAGTGAATAAACATAAGGTTATCTTTCCAAATCCAGTTCGAGATCCAGAATGTTAAAGAGGAGCTCCCAATCTCTCATGAGTATGTAAGCTTGCCTCTGTTCTGGTGAAGCAAACTGAGAAATAGCTGAAATATTTTCTAAAAGATTTTATCCTATAAGAAGGGCCCCCAGCGCTTAGAAATGCCCTTTTCCATCAGATAGCACATATCCTGAAGCTTAGCAAAGAATTTAAGCCTTTCTATAACTTTCTAGGGTATACAGAGAATTGTTCCAAGGAGCAGTATGTATCAATGGTGGTTGATCAGTAGATGTTTATTGAATGATTTCCCCAAGGTCGGGTTCTGTATTTTTTCCTGCTTTGTTACAACTATTTCTTTGTTGTATTTTCCCATCTGTAGTTTTGGAAAAGCAAAATCAAATAGAAAGATATAAAGATCTGCCTCTTAAAGAAATTTCCTCGAAAACAAAGGTTTGCATTCAGTGTACTTTTTCTGTCTTTCTGATGCCTAATATTCTGAGTCTCCTACCAGTACCTCGGTTCAAGCCATTGTCATCTATTATAGAAGGCTCCTAATTAGTTTTAGTACAGTCAGGCAATCATCTTTCTAAAATTTTTGTTCACGTTCTTACCGTATTTAACCTACTGCCTCTCTGTCATCCTCAGAATAAAGTTCATAGTCCAGACACCTTCACCTGGCATCAGGACATTTGTAATACAATCCCTGCTCACTTCCAGTTTATTCTCTGCCCTTGGCCCACTGCACCTCAGCCATGTGGACATTTTTGCAAGACCACAAACACACCATAGTCTAACTCTCCAGCCCTTTCTCACTCTGTACCCTCATTCTCTTATCTCCCTCCCTCCTACTTTGCAGGGGAACTGCCACGGAGTCTTCAGGTCTTTCTCAACCTACCTTCTCAAAGGGGAAGCCTTCCGGACACCACCACACCCCTTCCTCCAGCCTGACTTTTGTATTTCTCCCCCAAGTCCTCCACCCAAGACCAGAAGTCAGGCACTACCGGGTTGGGGGAGGGGAGGCAACGATAGCATGAACTGTGATATGAGTGGTCATCTGGGTCTACAGACACCATGAGCACAGTCTTCTGTAGTGTCACCATGGGAGTATATGTGACCATTATATCTACTACTGTGGGCAAGAACTCCTTAGAAGAAATGGAGTAGCCATCACAGTCAACAAAAGAGTCTGAAATGCAGTACTTGGATGCAATCTCAAAAACAACAAAATGATCTCTGTTTGTTTCCAAGCCAACCATTCAATATTACAGTAATTCAAGTCTATGCCCCAACCCGTAATGCTGAAGAAGCTGAAGTTGAATGGTGCTATGAAGACCTTCAAGACCTTCTAGAACTAACACCCCAAAAAGATATCCTTTTCATTATAAGGGACTGGAATGCAAAAGTAGGAAGTCAAGAAATACCTGGAGTAACAGGCAAATTTGGCTTTGGAGTACAGAATGAAGCAGGGCAAAGGCTAACAGAGTTTTGCCAAGAGAACGGATTGGTCATAGCAAACACCTGCTTCCAACAACACAAGAGACACCTCTACACTTGGACATCACCAGATGGTCAATACTGAAATCAGACTGATTATATTCTTTACAGCCTAAGATGGAGAAGCTCTATAGAGTCAACAAAAACAAGACTGGGAGCTGACTGTGACTCAGATCATGAACTCCTTATTACCAAATTCAGACTTAAATTGAAGAAAGTAGGGAAAACCACTAGACCATTCAGGTATGACCTAAATCAAATCCCTTACAATTATACAGTGGAAGTGAGAAATAGATACAAGGGATTAGATCTGATAAACAGAATGCCTGAAGAACTATGGACCGAGGTTCATGACACTGTACAGGAGGCAAGGGTCAACACCATCCCCAAGAAAAAGAAACGCAAAAAAGCAAAATGGCTGTCTGAGAAGGCCTTATAAATAGCTGTGAAAATAAGAGAAGCCAAAAGCAAAGGAGAAAAGGAAAGATATATCCATCTGAATGCAGAGTTCCAAAGAATAGCAAGGAGAGATAAAGTCTTCCTCAATGATCAGTGCAAAGAAACAGAGGAAAACAGTAGAATGGGAAAGACTAGAGTTCTCTTCAAGAAAATTAGAGATACCAAGGGAATATTTCATGCAAAGATAGGCTCAATAAAGGACAGAAATGGTAGGGATCTAACAGAAGCAGAAGATATTAAGAAGAGGTGGCAAGAATACACAGAAGAACTGTACAAAAAAGATCTTCACGACCCAGATAATCATGATGGTGTGATCACTCACCTAGAGCCAGACATCCTGGAATGTGAAGTCAAGTGAGCCTTAGAAAGCATCACTACGAACAAAGCTAGTGGAGGTGATGGAATTCCAGTTGAGCTAGTTCAAATCCTGAAAGATGATGCTGTGAAAGTGCTGCACTCAATATGCCAGCAAATTTGGAAAATTCAGCAGTAGCCACAGGACTGGAAAAGGTCAGTTTTCATCCCAATCCCAAAGAAAGGCAATGCCAAAGAATGCTCAAATTACCACACAATTGCACTCATCTCACACTCTAGTAAAGTAATGCTCAAAATTCTCCAAGCCAGGCTTCAACAGTACATGAATCGTGAACTTCCAGATGTTCAAGCTGGATTTAGAAAAGGCAGAGGAACCAGAGATCAAATTGCCAACATCCGCTGGATCATGGAAAAAGCAAGAGAGTTCTAGAAAAACATCTATTTCTGTTTTATTGACTATGCCAAACCTTTTGACTGTGTGAATCATCACAAACTGTGGAAAATTCTGAAAGAGATGGGAATACCAGACCACTGACCCACCTCTTGAGAAATCTGAATGCAGGTAGGAAGCAACAGTTAGAACTGGACATGGAACAACAGACTGGTTCTAAATGGGAAAAGGAGTACGTCAAGGCTGTATATTGTCACCCTGCTTATTTAACTTCTATGCAGAGTACATCATGAGAAACACTGGGCTGGATGAAGCACAAGCTGGAATCAAGATTGCCGGGAGAAATATCAATAACCTCAGATATGTGAATGAAACCACCTTTATGACAGAAACTGAAGAAAAACTAAAGAGCCTCCGGATGAAAGTGAAAGAGGAGAGTGGAAAAGCTGGCTTAAAACTCAACATTCAGAAAACTAAGATCATGGAATCTGGTCCCATCACTTTATGGCAAATAGATGGGAAACAATGGAAACAGTGACAGACTTTTTTTGGGCTCCAGAATCACTGCAGATGGTGATTGCAGCTATGAAATTAAAACATGCTTGCTCCTTGGAAGAAAAGCTATGACCAACCTAGACAGCATATTAAAAAGCTGAGACATTACTTGGCCAACAAAGTCCATCTAGTCAAAGCTATGGTTTTTCCAGTAGTCATGTATGGATGTGAGAGTTGGACTATAAAGAAAGCTGAGTGCTGAAGAAGTGATACTTTCGAACTGTGGAACTGGAGAAGACTCTTGAGAGTCCCTTGGACTGCAAGGAGATCCAACCAGTCCATCCTAAAGGAGATCAGTCCTGAGTATTCATCGGAAGAACTGATGCTGAAGCTGAAACTCCAATACTTCGGCCACCTGATGCGAAGAACTGACTCATATGAAAAGACCCTGATGCTGGGAAAGATTGAAGGCGGGAGGAGAAGGAGACGACAAAGGATGAGATGGTTGGATGGTGTCACCGACTCAATGGACATGAGTTTGAGTAAACTCTGGGAGTTGGGTGATAGACAGGGAGGCCTGGTGTGCTGCAGTCCATGGGGTTGCAAAGAGTCGGATATAACTTAGCAACTGAACTGAACTGAAGGTGAAAAGATCTTGGTGTTTCCTGCAGAATTGAAAAAACATCAGTGTGTGGACTTCCCTGATGGTGCAGTGGATGGGAATCCACGTGCCAATTCAGGGGACACAGGTTCAATCCCAGGTCCAGGAAGATTCCACACGCCCAGGGGCAACTAAGCCGGAGTGCCACAACTTCTGAGCCCCTGCTGCAACTACTGAAGCCTATGTACCTGTGTGTTCCACAAGAGAAGCCACTGCAGTGAGGAGTCCATGCACCACAACGAAGAGTAGCCCCCGCTCGCCACAACTATAGAGAGCCTGCAAGCAGCAATGATGTCCCAGTGCAGCAAAAAACAAAAAATTAATCTAAAAGTATATATCAGTGTGGTTGTAACTGGTAAATAGAAAGAGTGTAATAGTGCAAGTGAGATTGCACATAAATTTTTTAAAACAAACTCTCTTAGACATTTATGTTGTTTTCCAAATTTTTCCTATGACATAATGCCACAATGATCATGGTTATACTTTTATCCATATAAGCTGTGGCAGTATTTTGTAGGACCCCTCCAGAATAGAAATTATGGACTGCAAACTGTGGAAGAGTTAAATTTCAATCAGATCAGATCAGATCAGTCGCTCAGTGGTGTCTCTTTGCGACCCCATGAATCGCAGCACGCCAGGCCTCCCTGTCCATCACCAACTCCCGGAGTTCACTCAGACTCACGTCCATCGAGTCAGTGATGCTATCCAGCCATCTCATCCTCTGTTGTCCCCTTCTCCTCTTGCCCCCAATCCCTCCCAGCATCAGAGTCTTTTCCAATGAGTCAACTCTTCACATGAGGTGGCCAAAGTACTGGAGTTTCAGCTTTAGCATCATTCCTTCCAAAGAAATTCCAGGGCTGATCTCCTTCAGAATGGCCTGGTTGGATCTCCTTCTAGTCCAGGGGACTCTCAAGAGTCTTCTCCAACACCACAGTTCAAAAGCATCAATTCTTCGGCGCTCAGCCTTCTTCACAGTCCAACTCTCACATCCATACATGACCACAGGAAAAACCATAGCCTTGACTAGACGGACCTTTGTTGGCAAAGTAATGTCTCTGCTTTTGAATATGCTATCTAGGTTGGTCATAAATTTCCTTCCAAGGAGTCAGCGTCTTTTAATTTCATGGCTGCAATCACCATCTGCAGTGATTTTGGAGCCCAGAAAAATAAAGTCTGACACTGTTTCCACTGTTTCCCCATCTATTTCCCATGAAGTGGTGGGACCAGATGCCATGATCTTCATTTTCTGAATGTTGAGCTTTAAGCCAACTTTTTCACTCTCCACTTTCACTTTCATCAAGAGGCTTTTGAGTTCCTCTTCACTTTCTGCCATAATGTTGGTGTCATCTGCATATCTGAGGTTATTGATATTTCTCCCGGCAATCTTGATTCCAGCTTGTGTTTCTTCCAGTCCAGCATTTCTCATGATGTACTCTGCATATAAGTTAAATAAACAGGGTGAAAATATACAGCCTAGGCATACTCCTTTTCCTATTTGGAACCAGTTTGTTGTTCCATGACCAGTTCTAACTGTTGCCTCCTGACCTACATACAAATTTCTATTAAGAAGAGATGGCAAGAATACACAGAAGAACTGTACAAAAAAGAGCTTCATGACCCAGATAATCATGATGGTGTGATCACTGACCTAGAGCCAGACATTCTGGAATGTGAAGTCAAGTGGGCCTTAGAAAGCATCACTACGAACAAATCTAGTGGAGGTGGTGGAATTCCAGTTGAGCTATTCCAAATCCTGAAAGATGATGCTGTGAAAGCACTGCACTCAATATGCCAGCAAATTTGGAAAACTCAGCAGTAGCCACAGGACTGGAAAAGGTCAGTTTTCATTCCAATCCCAAAGAAAGGCAATGCCAAAGAATGCTCAAATTACCACACAATTGCACTCATCTCACACTCTAGTAAAGTAATGCTCAAAATTCTCCAAGCCAGGCTTCAGCAATATGTGAACTGTGAACTTCCAGATGTTCAAGCTGGTTTTAGAAAAGGCAGAGGAACCAGAGATCAAATTGCCAACATCCGCTGGATCATGGAAAAAGCAAGAGAGTTCCAGAAAAACATCTGTTTCTGCTTTATTGACTATTTCAAAGCCTTTGACTGTGTGGATCACAATAAACTGTGGAAAATTCTACAAGAGATGGGAATACCAGACCACCTGATCTGCCTCTTGATAAATTTCAATAGATATTGTCAAGCTGCCTCCGTAAAAAGTTAACAATGTTACATTCACTTTGTCTGTTTTCTAAAACTTTAGCCAGGCATAAGTATTTTCAGTCTTCATAATTTTTACCCATCTCTGTAGGAAGAAATTATGAAGTAGGAAGAAAAAATAATTTTTTAGTAAGTTTGGATATTTTTTCATTTTGACAGTTACTGATTCTTTCCTTATGAATGCTTGTTCCGTGCTTAGCCTATTTTTGTCCATTGTTGTTCAATTTTCTTATTATATAGTTCTTATTTTATTGTTCCTTTCTCTTTGTGTATTATGTAAATGAAGCCTTAGTCATATGATTTGGACACATATTTGCCAGTTTTTCTTTAAAAATTTTTTGATAACATTTTATCACGATAGGAAGTTTTAATTTTACGTAGTTATAACTTTTGTCTTTTATAATTCACATATTACATATTTTGCTTAAAAAAGATCTGTATTTAAAAAAGCAAATATAGTTATGTGGTATTTGATGGGTAAGGGGGTATGTTGGGGAAATTTAAGAAAATGAAATCAGTTAGTTATTCACTGTAAATTGAGGCTGTGGCTATGAGCATGGGAAATAGAAGATAAATTTAGGGACTTTAAAAAAAAGTATAACACCTTTACTGAGATATAGTTTACTTACCTTACAATACACCTATTTAAAGTGTTGTAGTTCTTGGGGTTTTTAAGGATATTCACAGAGATTTGCAACCATTAATCAATTTTGGAACATTCTATCACCCCCCACAAGAAGCCCCATAACCATTATCAATCATTCTGCATTCCTCCATAATTGCCTCCAGCCTCTGGCAACCACTAAACTACTTATATCTATAGATTTCTCTGTTGTGGACATTTCATGGATGGAATCATAAAGTACGTAATCTAGTGTGACTGGCCTGTTTGTCACTTAGCATGATGTTCCAAAGTTCATCCATGTTGTAGCAGGTATTACTACTTCATTTCTATGAATAAATAATATTTCATTGCATGATGGTTATTACTGCATTTGTTTATCCATTGACCAGTCAATGGACATTTGGGTTTTTTCCATTTTTGGCTATTGTGAATAATGCTGTTATCAACATTCTTGTTCAAGTTTTTTATGCAGACACAGGTTTACAGTTCCCTTGAGTATATGTATTGGTGTGAAATTTCTGGGACATATGGTAATTCTGTTTAACTTTATAAAGAACTACCGAACAACTACCAAACTATTTTCCAAAGCACTGTACCATGGGACATACCCAAAGTGATGTATGAGGGTTCTAATTGCTTCATAGCCTCACTAACAATTGTTATTATGTATCTTTGTTAAAAAGTTACAGCCACTTTAGTGGATGTAAAGTGCTTTCTCATTATGAGTTTGATTTTCATTTCCTCAGTGGCTAAAGATCTTGAGCATGTTCTTTGTTTGTTGGTCATTTGTATACCTTCTTTGAAGACATGTCTTTATCCATTTTTTAACTGGATTGTCTTTTTGTTGAGTTGTAAAGTCTTACATATTCTGGTTGTGCTCTTTATCAGGTCTATGAGTTATATTTTCTCATGTTGTATGGATTGTCTTCTCACTTTTTTGGTGATATTCTTTGAAGCACAAAAAATTTTATGTTGATGAAATCCAATTAATTTAATTTTTCTTTTGTTACTTGCACTCTTGATGTCATATCACAAAGGCTTTGTCTAACTCAGGTCAGAAAGTTTTACATTTAGATCTATTGTCCATTTTGAGTTAGTTTTTATTTATGGTGTGAGGAAGGGATCCAACTTCATTCTTATGCTTATGGATAGTCAATTGTTACAGCATCATTTCAACACAAGATTTGATTTTGTCAATAACTAGTCAGGTATTGAGGTACATTTTTTGAAAGCAGACTTGAAAGGACTTGACAACTAGAAGGTTAAGGAGATAGAAGAATGAAATTTTTTTTTGTTTAGAAACTAGATAACTAGTAATACCATTAACCAATATGGGCAAATCAAGTAGAGGAGGAGGAGCAGGAGCAGCTTTGGGAGATGGACAACTCTTGAGAGTCCCTTGGACTGCAAGGAGATCCAACCAGTCCATCCTAAAGGAAATCGTTCCTGAGTATTCATTGGAAAGACTGATGAAGCTGAAACTCCAATACTTTGGCCACCTGATGCGAAGAACTGACTCATTGGAAAAGTCCCTGATCCTGGGAAAGACTGAAGGTGGGAGGAGAAGGGGACGACAGAGGAAGAGATGGTTGGATGGTATGACCGAATCAATGGACATGAGTTTGTGTAAACCCTGGGAGTTGGTAATGGACAGGGAAGCCTGGCGTGCTGCTGTCCATGGGGTCACAAAGAGCTAGATACAACTGAGTGACTGAACTGAACTTTGGGCATGTTTAATTTGAGATATTTACAGGATAGTCATGTGGCAGTTCATAACAGGCAATTATAAATTTGGTCTGGAATTCAAAAGAATATTTGGAGTGAAAACCACAGATTTGAAATCCCCTTCCTCTGTAGGGGGAGAAGGCAATGGCAACCCACTCCAGTACTCTTGCCTGGCACATCCCATGGATGGAGGAGCCTGGTAGGCTGCAGTCCATGGGATCGCTAGGAGTCGGACACTACTGAGCGACTTCACTTTCACTTTTCACTTTCATGCATTGGAGAAGGAAATGGCAACCCACTCCAGTTTTCTTGCCTGGAGAATCCCAGGGATGCGGGAGCCTGGTGAGCTGCCGTCTATGGGGTCGCACAGAGTTGGACTCTACTGAAGTGACTTAGCAGTAGCAGTAGTTCCTCTGTGGGAAAGGTTGAGATGATGGAGAATCCGGACAGAGATAAACCTGACATTTAAGTGTCATTGACGGGGAAGAGTCAATGAAAAAGAATTAAGAATGAGAGAAGCTGAGAAGGCTCCTTGAAGAATGGTGGCGATGCTAAGAGAGATTAGGGGAGTTCATTAGCAATTTAAATGATGAAGAGAGTTTGATTAGGATCATAGCCAAGGAGGTTATAGCCAAGGAGGTTCTACAGTTAGGTCATTTGTGTTTGTTTTTTTGCAGCTAAAGCTTCAATAGAGAGGTTGCAATGGAATATGAGGAAGAGTGTTTGAACCTTTAAGCAAAAAAAAAGAACATGTTTTCCTTGGAAATTATTTCTAAAGACTATAACTACCATCTTAGTGGCCTAAGGGCAGGAGCACAAAAAATGCCAAATGCTTCTCTTTTCCTTGGATTGTGACTTCATGGTCCAATACTTAACAAAACTGAGATAAACCTGGAATGTTGCAGCAAAACTTTCTAAAGACCAGGAGGAGATTAAAGAAGAAAAAAAAGAATATGAGAGTTATAGACAATAGATGTTTCTCTTCTAGTGAGGTGGTTCATTACAGAGCTATCTTCCTGAGAAGCTTCCAGCCTAGTTCCATTTATCAGAGACCACTGTTACCTAGTACCCCTTGGGAGGGTCCTTAAACACATCTAAACTTAAAGTCTAAGGGAGCAAGATCAAGTTTCTTTATACATATGTGTGAGAGTTCTGGTTTTCTTTCTGTGGACCCACCTCTTTTCTCTAGATATGGGAATGTCCACTTAATTCAGGGAGAAATTGTACCAGGATGTGGCCAAAGGAAGATAGTCATTATTTCAGTGAAATAAATAATTCCCATTGTGCCCAAGATATTGTTAGTAGCAGATGCGTAATTTCACATAGAGGGCTGAATTTCTGTGCATCCACAAGACATTCTGAAATATGCTGATGCTGAATGGGAGGGAAATAAATAGAAACAGAGTGTAAGTGGTTCCTTGGGGGATTTTGATAGTGAAGGACCTTATGGGAAGCAGAGGAATGGCAGACTGAGAGAGCTTCAGGAAGGGGGTGCTTTAGAATCCCATTGGCAGCAGGGAGACAGAGCAGGAAGTGAAAAATTTAAGGCAGAAATGGGAATAATGGATAGAACAGAGTCCTGAGGTGTGGGTGAGGTAAGATACAGAGAGGAGGATGGAAATCTCTAAAATAAGCAGGATTCTAGAAGTAATGACTTAGAGGTGAGGTGCGCATAAGGAATGAAAATTAGCAAAATCTGTTTGCTGAAAAAAAACAGGGAGTCTGGTCATCTGGGTAAATGGAGAAAACAGAGTTGAGAGTAAAATCTGAAGAGGCTGGGAAAACATTTGTTTTTCTGAATACAGTGTTTTCCCCACACCCTAACACCTTAAGTAGTGCTTCTGTAGAGAGATGTCTTTTCCTGCAGTAAAACCTGCAAAGATAACTGCTTGGTTGAATGAGTCCCTTGGCCAACAGTCCTTGTGTTTTACCCACCTGAAAAATCCGCAGAATTGGTTTAACTTTCTTTGATACTACCCCCAGGATGCTGAAAGAAATAAACTTAGAAGATCATGGAACCGTTATAAATTCATAGTCACCCATTTCACTAAGAAATTAATAATGCTCAGAAATCTGTAATCATCTAATCCAATTTTTACCAAATTAAGGAACAATTATCCAGTTTATCTATATTATTATTAATAAATCTATATTATTACTCATTTATCCAACAAATACTAATTGAGCATCTAGTCTGTACAGGCTCCTTCTATATGTTAAGTATATGGAACAAATAAGGTTGATGGACAAGATCCTTGTTGTAATGGGGTCAGATAATAACCAAAGGAATAATTCCAGATAGTGATAAGACCTATGAAAAAAATTAAAACAGAAAAATGTGATAAATCATGAGTGGGCAGAAGGATAACACAGACAGCCCAAGAAAGGAGGCCTCTTTAAGAAACAGGCCTGGGCTAAGACCTAAATGACAAGAAGGACTCAAACATTTGAAAATCTTGTGAAGACATCTCCAGGCAGGTCTTGTCCCAGAAATGAACTTGATATAATAGATGGACAGGGGGGAAAAAAAGCCACCAAACCTAATGTGGCTAGCACTTAATGAATCAGGGGAATAGTGATAAATAATAAGGCAGTATAAAGGGGAAGAGGCCAGGTATGGTTTTGAGTCCTCTGTAAAGAATGAGTAATAGAAGAATAGGAATCAAATCGGTAAGAGTGATTAAGAGACAATTGTGGTGGATCAAATGGCAGATTTTGATGGTTTTGACAAGGTTGCTGTGGTGGACATAGAGAGGAAGGAATCTGGGTAGATTCTGGAGGTAAAGCTTGCTGTTGGATGAGATGTGGGAGGTGGGAGAGAAATCCCGTAGAGCTTCTAGCATTTGGGCTTTAGCAAAAGGGTGAATAGTGATAATGTTTTCTAGATGCAGAAGACTAAGAAAGGAAAAGATTTGGGGAATTGGAAGAGAAACCAATTCTTCTATTCTGGCTATGCTTAGTTTGAGATGCCTGATGGCCACTCAAAAAGAGATATCAAACAGGCTATAGGTCTATGACTCCAGAAATCAGGAGGTGAGTCAGCAGTGAGAAATTTACTACCTATGTTTTAGGAAACATAGCAAATATTTTAAGAAAATTAGCGTGTTCTCCCCTAATGTCTTCTATTCTCTAAATAACCCTAGTTCCCCAGCTGCTCTGCATGACCTTGTTTCCAGATTCTTCAACATCCTGGTCATATCTTTAAAGTGGGATGCCAAGGACTAAAATGACCTGAATAACATGGCCCAAAATTTCCCTCTAATTTGTTGTTCTTTCGGAAATATGTTCACTTTTAATAACTTGTCTGTGTTCTGTCTTGTCATTAGTATGTTAGGGTCCTTGCCTGAGGCATACACGTTTCTTCTAATTTTCTTCTAATCTGCTGTTGGTTTGAAACTCAAATAACCAACTTATGCTCTGTATCAGACATTAACATTTTGCTTTGTATGCTTGGAATATTTTCTAGTAATTTAAAAGGGAGAGAATGTGCTTTCTATGAGGGGCCACCTGAGCCTTTCTATGAGTAAAATTTTGAACTCTAGTGAGAAAAAAATTTTCCCTTACTTTGCCTTTCTAATCTATATTCAAAATAAGTGAGTTTTCCAAATAGTTGATTTCAAGATGGGTAAGGTATTTCAGTCCTTTACAAAAGGATCTGGTTAGAGATTTTCTCAGTCTAGGGCACTGGTTCTCAACCAGCAGTGATTTTGCTCTCCAGGAACATTTGGCAATTTCTGCAGACTTGTTTGGTGGCTGTGGCTTGTAGCAAAGAGAACACGACCTGCATCTAGTTGGGGAGGGCCCAGGGGTGTGTGAAACATCCCACAGTGCACAGGGCAAGCCCCAATAACAGTTACCTGGCCCCTAACGTCAATAGTTCCTCTATTTAGAAAGGACTCTGGTCAGGTATTCCCCCAATCTTGTTTACTAACCTCATTGAAATAAGGTTAGTAAAACCTGTGTGAAAAAATCAACAC
Source organism: Bos javanicus (assembly GCF_032452875.1). Classification (NCBI taxonomy): domain Eukaryota; kingdom Metazoa; phylum Chordata; class Mammalia; order Artiodactyla; family Bovidae; genus Bos; species Bos javanicus. The sequence goes on along the minus strand of NC_083872.1, from coordinate 101,951,927 downwards.
AATTTAAGCTCAGTGAATTAAATCTGCTTCCAACTAATTACTGCTCTTTCCCTTTATCATGTGCCAACCATCTGTTGATAATCTTTCTATAATTTAATAGGACAATATTGAAGCACTTTTTGTCATCCAAGAAGATGTTTTCATAGTCCCAATTTTCCGTCACCCTTCCCAATCTCATCCTTTTAGAAATGTTAACAATGTTCAGTGATCACATTAGGACTTTTTCTTTTAATTAAAAAAAAATTTTGACTGTGCTGGGTCTTCAATATGGCTCATGGGCTTCTCTTGTCTCCAAGCACAGGCTCTGAAGGGTAAATGCTCCATAGTTGCATCTCAAGGGCTTAGTTGCCCAGGGACTTGTGTGATCTTAGTTCCCCAACCACAGATCTAACCTGCATCCCCTGCATTGGAAGGCGGATTCTCAACCACTGGACCACCAGGACCCTGGACTTTATTTTCATATGTTCTTATTCAAAGCAAAAGCAGGGAGTTCCTTGGTGGTCAAGTGATTAGGATTAAGAGCTTTCACTGCTGTGGACCAGGTTCAATCCTTGGTGGGGGAACTGAGATCCCGATAGCCTTGAGATACAGCCCCCCCAAAAAAATTAATAAATAAAGCAAAATCATGTTTTCATTGCCCTTTCTGAACTTTTACTTTCTCTTCCCCATATTTTGTTCATGCTTTCCAGCAGAAAGGTCATGTTTCTTGAGAAGAGGAATAATCCTGCTTTTCTTTTTCATATCTCAATACTCGATAAATACAACACAACTGAAACCCGTTCACCTTATCGCTCTCTTCACCTTATCGCTCTCTTCACCTTATCGCTCAGGTGCCCCAGTGAGGCATGCAGCTATTCTGGGACGAGGCAGTGCTGACAGGTTCACTAGTTGGCCAGTAGTGAGAGAGCTGAAAGCAGAGCCGCTGTCCTGTCACTGGCTGTACTTTGAGGCAGGGGTGTGGGAACGAAGAAGAATGCTCCTTACTGCATGTGCACCATGGTGGGAACAGGTCCAGTTTTTCCCTGGGGTTGTTTGATTTCTTGATATTGATGGCAGCTGTCAAGATCAAAGAAGAACTAGGGAGATAGTGGTAAATAGCTTCATTCTCAGGGTACCTGAAGGGAGCAAAAGTTGGTGGAAAATTTGAAATGCAAGGAGAAAAATAAATTCTTTCTTTAGCCAGACCCAGAAACAGCAACTAGGTAGCTCCTTTCAGGTGCTTCTGATATTTCAAATTACAACTGTGATATCATTCAGAATCTAGTGACTTCCCCAGTACCTTTATGTTTTAGAGCTGGAGAGTCATTAATTCATTCAGATATTTGCTGAATGTGTCTATATGTACCAGGCACAAAAATGAACCAGGGAAACTTCGAAAGATTTGGGAATTTCGAGTGTGTATTTGAAAGAGGTATGATAAGTGCATATTTAATTAGTAGTCAAAATATTTACATAATTTATCCCCTTTCTCCCATGGGGAGATTGCTCTACATGCATGAATCCCCAGGTATTTGTGTAGGTGATGTGTTGGAGGTGGCAGAGAATAAATCAGTTGGAGTCCTTCCCCTTCAGCCCTAAGATCACCTTTTTTTTTTTTTTGGCCATACCTCTCAGTATATGGGATCTTAGTTCCCCCATCATGGATCAAACGGAGTCTTAACCACTGGACCTGCAGGGAAGTCCAAGACCACTTTTTAGAATTAGAGAACTGAGACAGAGGTTTAACAACATAAATGTTAGCACAGTCCATAGCACAGCAAGATAGTGCCATAGTCTGAGCTGCTACCTGGGTCTTCTAACTCTCAGCCTTGTCTTTGTTCTAAAAATAGACATGAGAGAAGATTGTTTGCAGGAAACACTTTCCACTACTGTACCAAGTTGGTTTCTATCCAGAAAGCCGTCTGGCTGACACAATAGATAGGATAATGAAATGAAGCAGCAGAGTTTGGGGTTCATAGTTGGGAGGGAGGGAAGCAATGGAGAAAAGAGATTAGAAAAAGCACAGAGCAAGGAGACCGTATTTTAGTTGTTGTGAAGCATGTAAGATAAAGTGACATATTTGGTGTCTCTGGAGTGCAAGCGGTATGTTGATATTGTAAAAAAGAAAAATATGCAGTAAGATTTTGCGTCACCTAAGGGCTTACGCCAAAGTAGCATGTCTGGTATTTAAAGACTGTCATAGCAGAGCCTGAGCTTGGTTTTAGAAAAACATAATCTGCTATTGGATTCCTATAAGGGCTCTACTCTCGAGCAAGATCCAAAAAAGCAGTCTTCTCCGAACTTCTGCACAAACCTCCTAGCACAATTACTTCGCCCAGGCTGTTCCATCTTCCTGAGATGCCCTTCTCTAATCTCTCTCTCTTTCTTTTTTTAAAGATTTTTTTTTAATGTGTGGACCATTTTAAAAGTCTTTATTGAATTTGTTACAATATTCCTTACGTATGATGTTTTGGTTATTGGTCTCAGGGCAAGTTTTCTCATCTGAAAAGACCCTGATGCTGGGAAAGATTGAGGGCAGGAGGAAAAGGGGACAAGAGACGATGAGATGGTTGGATGGCATCACTGACTCAATGGACATGAGTTTGGGTAGGCTCCGGGAGTTGGTTGGACAGGGAGGCCTGGCGTGCTGCAGCTCAGGGGGTCGCAGAGTCGAACACTACTGAGTGACTGAACTGAACTGAGCTAACTGAGCTGAACTCAGCGCATGTGGGATCTTAGCTTCCCAACCGGGGATCAAACCTGCAAACCCTGCACTGGAAAGTGAAGTCTTAACCACTGGACCACCAGGAAAGTCCCTCTGCCTATCTCTTTTCTTACCCATCTTTTAAGAACTAGTTCAGATTCTGACTTCTGGAAGATTCTAATTTCAGAAGCCTTTCTGGATTGTTCCCACATGAATAAAATCTCTGGATTCTTTGACTTTCTTTTCTGGTTCCTTCCATGAACCAGACTGATCAACCCGAGGGCAGGAACTTGGGGGCCTTTGCATTGTTCAGCAAAGTGCTGCACAATTTTATAGGCTCTCTCAGTATCTATGTTATGTATATATTTTAATTTTTCTAAAAATTGCCTTAAAAAAAGTAAATTTTAGCTTTAAGGGAACTTCCCTGGTGGCTCATTGGTTAAGAATCTGCCTAGCAATGCAAAGGACACTGGTTCCCTCCCTGATCTGGGAAGATTCCACCTGGTATGGAGCAGCTAAACCTGTGTGTCACAGCTACTGAGCCTGTGCTCTAGAGCCCAGGAGCCGTAACTACTGAAGCCCAAGTGCCTGGAGCCTGTGCTCTGCAACAAGAGAAGCCCCTACTCGCCACAACTAGAGAAAGCCTGCACCCGGCAGTGAAGACCCAGCACAGCCAAAAATAAATAAATGAAAGGATCCGCCTTCCAATGCAGGGGCCATGGGCTCAATCCCTAGTTGGGAAACTAAGATTCACATGCCAAGGGGCAACTAAGCCCAGGAGCTGTAAGTAGAAAGCCTGGGCGCCACAACTAGAGAAACCCGCATGCTACAATGAAGACTCAGCACAGCCAAAAAAAAAAAAAAAATCCTAGCTTTAGAAAACTGCTGTTTCTTATTGTTTTTATCAGATGTTGTCTTGTCCAAAGATCAAGAGGTCCAAGAATGCAGCTTAGAGGCAAGAATAGAGAATGGATTTGGAAGAAGCGAAGTTTCTGGCTAAGATGTGAGGACAAGTTTGACTATAGATACAGGGAATATTGGAAAAGAGAATAGGAGAGACTGAAGGAGGCTGAAGATGGTGGCTTATATCTGGAGAAATGGAAAGAAAAGAAATAGAAGGAACTGTTGAAATTTTGAGATACAAATATTGAGACAGACAAAGAACAGTCAAGAGACTGAAAGGGTTACATCTAAGGGAAAGATCTTAGCTTTTGCTTGTCTCTGGGAGGTTCCTTTTTACACATTAGAAAAGGAAATGGAAAACAATACAGAAGTAAGAGTACCCTCTTTATAACCTCCTGCTGGTCCCTTCCGTGGAAATCGAAATGACTCAGAGAGGCATATGAGAATAAATAAATACTTCCTTGGGACTGTCTCTGTTCTTAGCAAGGTTCCGTCAGCAGCTGCAACTGTTTTCTCCAGAATCCTACATGACCTACTTCAAGACCTGACTATGTCTTTCCCCTCCTTCGACTCCCTGGGTTTCAACTTCCTGGGTTTGCTGACGCCCACTGCCTTGGTGCCTCTGCTCTGTTCCTCGAACTGTGGGCAAGATGTCTCTGCCCATTTCTGCAAGTTGTTCATGGTATCTTATCACTTGTGCAGTTCCTCTTTGACTGCCTCAGGTCTCCTCTATGTGCCTTTTCCTTTTGCCTTAGTCTTTTATTTTTCTCTCTGCATTCTCCCATTCTACTTCTGTCACTGCTTTCTTTATCAGTTGGCTTACTGTGATTCCATCCCCATAGCATCCCCACTCTGGGGGAAAATGAGGGGAACAGGAAGGAAGAGAGAGCCTAGAATTAGAGGGACAGTGAGAAGCTGGATTGGAATTACAGGGTGACCTTTTGACTGAGTCCTGAAACAGAGTACAGACAAACTATGTAGATAGATACCAGCCAAATTACACAAAATCGTAAGGGAACACACACTAGCAGCCCAGATACAGCTCCTGCTAGGGAAACTCATTCAGTGAATTACCTACTCTTCTTACTTCACAAAAAGGTATTGAAGATCACTTGAAACAATGCATATAAAATATTTATATTACAATATTGTACACATATTAAGACAAAGAGGTAGCTCACTTGTTTGTATTTAAAATGTATTGTTTACCCCATTATATAGACAGGATTTCATCAATCTTATCTACAAGTGTTTATGTGGATATATTTCCTAAAACTGTATAAATGTTACATTTTTATTTTTTGGCAATATGATGTTACAAAGAAATTGCCTTTCTTCTGTAACTGTTCAGTCTGTCATCTTCATATATGCTTAATCCTTACAGTCTCTTGCATTATTTCATTTTGCTCTGTTTTTTTTTTTTTTCCTTTCATTTTCCTTGGTATATCAATGTCTAAGTGTAGTGCAAATGAAATACCATATTTTATTGCTGTCAATTTACTGTGGTGTTTTGTATTTTGGTTGTGTATTAAAATATAATCATACTATGTTTTAAAAAAAATAAATAAATAAAATGTATTATTTATTGCCAAAAAAATAGCAACACAGCAATGCAATTCCTAAATATATACCCAAGAGAAAAGAATTCATAAGTGTGGCAAATGACAGGGATGTTTTATAATAGCTAAAAACTAAAAACAGTAATGGAGGAGCGTGAATGTATACATCCACAGGAGACTGGCTACATAAATTCTGACATATCCATAAATGGTTAGTATTTGGCAGTAACAAGGAATGAACTGCTGATTCATACCATGCAACACTCACAGACACTATGCTGAGTGAAAAAAAAAAATCCTGGCACAAAAGAAAGCATACTATATGATTCCATTTTTTTAGAGATCAAGAACAATAAAATTAATTGATGATGACAGAAGTCAGTATAGTGGGTACCTCTGGGGAGGGAGGCTGTAGACTGGAACACGCCCAAGGAAACCTTTTGGGGAGAAGTATTCTAGAATCTAGATCTTAATCTGGGTAGTAAATATTCACCCAGCTGTACACTAAACATTAATGCAAGTTTTACCTGCTTTACTGTATGCATATTTGTACTTCAGTAAACAGAGAACAAGACATAAAAGGAAGAAAGAACTCACCCTCACTTCTAACACCACTAGAAGACAAATTCTTTATGTTGAAACGTTTCAACTCTAAGCAGCTCAGCACGGTTTTGTAATTAGAACACGTACTGTGTGGGTCTAGAGGTTATCCCCTTGGTAGGAGTTAGTGTTCAGATCTCTCAGTTTCTAGACTTGAGCAACATGTGACAGTAAAGGGAAGTGGAAACCCTGTGTCACTGGCTCAGGAAGAGGGCTAGGTTAACAACAATATCGCAACAAATCTTTGTTATCATTTTTCCTTCCTTCTTATTTTTCATTTTGTGTCCTTATACCTACTTTCTTTCTATATCTTTCTTTCTCTGCCTCTGTCTCTTGCTTTCATTTCTTTTCTTGACTGTGCAGCTTATATCTTAGTTCCCTGACCAGGGATTGAACCCCGGCTCTCTACAGTGAGACTGCTGCGTCCTAACCACTGGGCCACTAGGGAATTCCCATGCTTACTTTTCTTAGATTGATTTTTCGCCCTTCCCACCAAACAGCATACTCTTTGTGAGAGCTGGTGGGGTGAAGGGGTGCAGTCTTCAAATCTTCTTCATCTCTGGTCAGTAGACTACCTCCCCATCTTTTCTAAGTGTGTCTCATTAAACTCAAAGACATATGCTGCAACTTCTTTTATGTGTCTGTTCCAGGCACTCACATCCTGCCCCCTGCCCAGAAGACTTTACAGCTGCATTCTCAGACTTCATTGGTTTGGGAACAGTGCCTGTGACAGTTCCCACTCTCTCAGTAGGACTCCCGCCCGCCCTTCAGGGAATTCCACACATTTTAGTGCTATCCCCTCAGCAGCTATTCTGCGTTTAGTGTGTTTCGTTCACCTTCAGCCTTCCTGAGGAAAAAAGAAAACAGGAAAAAAGTCAATTTATTTCTCAGGAAGGGTTGGTCAGCTGACCAAGTTGTCTAAGGGTCCGAAAGGGGATAGGGGGGTGGATGGGGGAGTAGGGGTGGTGGATAGTATTATCAGAAATAAGTAGGTGGAAGGACAGCAGTCCCACTCGGTCTTTTCTTTTAAAACCGACTAGTTCTAGTTTTTAATTTCTGTAACATCAATGCTTGTTTCATAGAAGGTACTTAATAAATATTTGCCAATATATGAAAAAGGTGAATGAAAGCCTAAGACAAACTATATAGTATGACTGAAAAATGACAGAACTGTAGCAGGAATCAGGGCGCTGAGGGAACTTCCTAAAATGCAAATCTGTGGGGCGGTGGGTGCATGGGTGCATTTATCTGTCAGAAGTCATTGACCTCAACACCCAGTTTGTAAACAAAATTAACTTAAAAAAAAAAAAACAAAACAAAACAGACTAGGATACTGCAGGTTCTTAAAGAAGGGGACGATTTTGTAAAGATCCGAGGCCGTGTGGAAATGTGAAATATATAGAGAAGAGAAAAGAGGGGAGAAGGGAGGGAGAAGGGCAGAGAAAAGAACAGAAAATAAGACCAGACCAGGCAGACCCCTGGCTAAACAGTCAGGGTGAGAGCGGCAGAAAGGGCGGTTTGGGATTAGTTGCCTGGAACAAAAACCTGCCCTAGAGGCAGAACCCTTGTGCGACCTTTTGCATCTCCCTAGAGATGCTTCAGATTCCAGGAAATTAGAGCTCTCCCCGCCGACCCGGGCGGCGCCCAGCCGGGCCCCCTCAGCATCTGGCCGGAGGCGGGGCGCGGGCGCGGGCGCGGACGTGCGGGGAGACACGGCGCCCCCGGCGCAGCATCCTGTCCCGCCCCCGGCCCGGCGCCCCCGCCCAGACGGTCCCTGCGCACGTTTTTCCCGTGCGCGTCGGCTCTCAGTCTTGTGTCGTGCCAATTTTGGCCATTGCGGGAGAGATGCCAGTGGGAGGGGGCCGAGGGTGGGGTGGGTAGAAGAAGAGTAGAGCGCAACGGAGCGGGGAGGGGGCTTGGAAACCGCGTGGAGAGACGTGGGTGGAGGAGAGGGAGAGAGCGCTCAGGGGAAGGCAAACAGAGCTGGTACCCAGAGAAAAGGTGATTTAGAACGAATCGGGACACTGAGAAAGATGTGTCGAGATCGGCAGAGCAAGAGCCGTTAAGAATTAACGGCGGCATCAAAGACGAGCGTAAATATGTGTAGGGAAATGGATAAAAAACAGGTTGCAGGCCATGGCCGAAGAGGGGCCTGAGAGGAACCTGTGGAATCTGAGGAAGGGGGGAAAAATATCTCGATTAATCAAGGACTCTTCTTTACCTCCCTCACTTTCCCTTCAGGTGAGATGTAAATAAATTCCTCTGTTGGTGTTTCCCTGGAGAAAAGCAAGCGAGCGCCACGTGTTTTTAAAATGAGGCGATTTATGCAAGTGAGAATCAGGACATTGTTTTTGTGCGTTATAGTTTAGTTACGGACTTGGTGGTGCCCTTTCACAACACGTCATGTAAACTTTTTAGAACTTCTGGTAAACATAATCAGCATGTAATGCATACATCTTCAAAACAGCATCTGACATACTGTGGAAAGTTAATCATTAGAAAATCCAAGCATGTTCTACACTAAACCCACCTATTGTGCCACATTAAAATCTGCATTTTTGAAAAAGTTAATTAGAACAGTCATTTATATTATAGAATTATACAGGATTTTTAAAAATTATACAGAGGTTGACTTTTTTTGTTGGACTTTTTTTTTGGAGATTGGCTTTATTTTTAAAAACAGGTGCCCATGGTGTGCTTTTTAAAATAGGACTCAGCAGCAAGGAGTGATAGAAATCAGTAAGTGTTAGAATAAGCAGATCAGTGATCTAGGTTTAATAATATATTCTGTATATAATTATTTATTGAGGAACCTGATTTCACTAATGTCCTTGCTCCTCTGCTAGTCTCCACATCCTATTTCCTCACCCTTGATTTCATTAGGTAATTGGGTGCAGATGGTAACATTTTGGCTCCAGTTACCAGCCCCAACTTTTGTGACTTCTACTTTCCAGCTAGAAAAAGAAATACTAGAAGACACAGAAATTCCTGGCAACAGTCTAACAGTGCATCACTGTACACTCCAGCCATCCCTACACTCACTTGCCTGCACCATCTCTGACACTGATATAAAATGCCGAACAACTGCTACCTTTTGGGGGGAGTCACAGAAAATGACCATGTAGTTAAGGAAGCTAGGGAGACTGAACTTGAAGATTAGACATGAGCCCACTAAGTTAGCCACTAGATTAGCCACTTCTCTAAACCAGTTCTGAGTTTTCCTCTCCTTAGTAACTGGAAGGCAGTTGTAAGTCAATTATACTTCAAAAAAAACAAGCAAATTCTTAAAAAAAAAAAAAAAAAGAGAGCGAGATCAGAGTTGTGATTACCAGAGGGAAGGGGTGACAGGAGGAGGAACAGGATGAAGATGTTCAAAGGAAACAAACTCCCAGTCACAAGATAAGTAAGTAAATATAATTAACACTGCTGCATGTTGGAAAAAGACCCTGATGCTGGGAAAGATTGAAGGCAAGAGGAGAAGGGGGCGACAGAGGATGAGATAGTTGGATGGTTTCTTTGACTCAGTGGACGTGAGTTTGAGCAAACGCCAGGAGATAGTGAAGCACAGGCAAGCCTAGCAGGCTGCAGTTCATGGGGTTGCAGAGTTGGACACAACTTAGCGACTGAACAAGAAAATGTTTTAAATGAAAGTTGTTGAGAGTAAATCTTAAGGGTTCTCATCACTAAAGTTTTTTTCAATTTTTAAAAATTTTAGGTCTATATGAGGTGATCAATGTTCACAAAGCTTACTGTGATAATCATTTCATCATGTACGTGTAAGTTACATCATTATGCTGTACACCTTAAACTCATGCAGTGCTGTATGTCAGTTATATCTCAGTCAAATGGAAAAAAAATGTTTCGAAGGTAGCACTATGTTCAGAGTAACCGCTTAGGGACTTAGGTGTGTGACAATATCTGTACTGTGTGTCTGAAAGTGAAAGTTGCTCAGTCTTGTCTGACTCTTTGCGACCCTATGGACTATACAATCCATGGAATTCTCCAGGCCAGAATACTGGAGTGGGTAGCCTAACCCTTCTCCAGGGGATTGTCCCGGTCCAGGAATTGAACCAGGGTCTTCTGCATTGCAGGTGGATTCTTTACCAACTGAGTTACCAGGGAAGCTGGCACTGTATGTCTAGATAAATGAAAAGAACAGGTGGAAGTGTGAGCTGGGAGTGAACCTAGGGAACAGGTTTGGGAGGTCATGCTCAACCTTGGGAAGTGTCTTTCCCAGTCCCTATTATGTAGTATGCGAGAAATTTGGAGAATAATTTCCTCTTGCCTGGTCTCCAGCCTTTGGCATCTCCATCTTGGGGGGCCCACTTTGCTGCATTCTCTTCTCAGAGGATTTTTACTCCCTTGAGATGTCTGTGTCCCTTTCAGATGCATTCCCTCTCTCTTCACTGTCTTCTGCTGCACTGCCCCATCTGTTCTTTCCCCTGACTTGGGTGCATGCGAAGTTGCTTTAGCCGTGTCTGTGTCTGATTCTTTGCAACCCCAAGGACTGTAGCCCTCCAGGCTCCTCTGTCCATGGGATTCTCCAGGCAAGAATACTGGAATGGGTTGTCATGCCCTCCTCAAGAGGATCTTCCCAACCCAGAGATGGAACCGGTGTCTCCTAAGTTGCCCTGCCTTGGCAGGTGGGTTCTGTACCACTAGCGCCACCTGGGAAGCCCCCCTCTGACTTGGGCCTAGTATATACCTATCTGTGGGTTTTCACAACTTTATTGCTCTATTCCATGTTATTCATCAGCTAGCTGTGTAACTTGGAAGCTGGCAAACTTTACTTAGAGGATCAGATACTAAATATCTTAGACTTTGTGGGCCACAGAGTCTTTGTCATAACTACTCAGCTCTACTCTTGTAGAATAAAAGCAGCCATTGACAGTACATAAATGAATGAGTGTGGCTGGGTACCAGTAAAACCTTACCTATGGGCATTGAAATTTGGATTTTATACAGTCTGTACAAGCCATGAAAGTTTTTTTTTTTTTTCCCCAGCCACTTAAAAATGTAAATATGATTCTTAGTTTGTGAGTGGTACAAAAACAGGCATTGGATGTCCAAATCCATCATTCCCGAAGAATACTCCTCTTTTTTCTCCTTCTGGTGTTTCTTGTTGACAGAGACAACCCTGACAGGTAGCAGGAGCTTTTCTACCCTCAGGTGGGCTCCACCTAGGAGGAAGTCTGCCTAAGCCACTTATCCTCAGCCCTAGACTTACTACACCAGCTGGGCGTCCTGTTTATGATCAGCTGTTTTAAGAAGAGAGGAAGAATAGGCCCCGTTTCCTAAGAGGAAAGGGGTAGGGGGTAAAAATAAGGAAACACTAGCTATATCCTACATACTTTTCTCTGAACCTATATTGGCCGTACCTTTCTCTTAATCTACAGGAATATGCTGTAGTCAGACAGTTCTTCCCCAACCCTGGGTCCTTGAGCAAATTATTTATAGATTTCTCATGGCAAATCAGGATGATCAAGGGACTTTCCTGGTGGTCCAGTGGCTAAGACTCCACACTTCCAGTGCAGGGGGCCTGGGTTCAATCTCTGATCAGGGAACTAGACTCCACATGTTGCAACTAAAGATCCTGCAGGCCACAACTAAGACCCAGAGCAGCCAAATAAATAATTTTTTTAAATGATAATATGAAATTTAAACTAGTGTGAATGATGTCACATGATAAGAACCAGGCACTTAGTAATGGACTGTAGCTCACCAGGCTCCTTTGTCCAAGGAGATTCTCCAGGCAAGAATACGGGATCCATTCCCTCCTCCAGGGGATCTTCCTGACCCAGGGATTGAACCCAGGTTTCCTGCATTGCAGACAGATTCTTTACCATCTGAGCCACCAGGGAAGCCCTCAGTTTATCAAGAACCACTAACTATTACTATAGAATAGTTCTGAGATTATTTGTTTGAGCTTTTATCCCGTGTAATTGGAAAATGTGTGGAAAGTCTTTAGGTTCTTTTAAAAAATGGGGTTTTAGACTTTAATCCATGACCTGCATGGATTCTTTAATTCATGACCTGCATGAGCTTCTTTATCTCTGAGCATGTTACTCCACTATGAAATTAAATAGATATATGTGTTTCTTTTTTTTTTAATTTTACACTTACATGACACTTAACATACTAATGGCACTGTTCTGAGTACTTTATTCATATTAAATGATTTAATTTAATCCTCATAACAGATCTTATGAAGTAGACTCTATTATTGCCTTCATTTTGCAGGTGAGGAAACAGAAGCACAGTGAGGCCAAATGATCGTCCCCAAACCACAATAATGCAAGAGCTAGGATTCAAACCCAGGATGCCTGGCTCCAGGCTTCATGTTCTTGGCTATACTTGCTTGAAAATAATTTTGTCGTTGTTGTTTTTGGCTGTGCTGCGCAGCTTGTGGGATTTTGGTTTTCTGACCAAGGACTGAATCCAGGTCATAGTGGTAAAATTGCCGAATCCTAACCACTAGACTGCCAGGGAACTCTCTAAAATAATAATAAAATAGAAATAGGGAACTTTCCTAGAGATCCAGTGGTTAGGACTTTGCCTTCCAGTGCAGGGGGTACGGGTTCAATCCCTCCTTGGGGAGCTGTCTCTCCTTTTTTGGCCACATGTCTCTTGGCCAAAAAACAAAAACATAAACCAGAAACAATATTGTAACAAACTTAATAAAGACTTTAAAAAACTAGAAATAAAAGGTAAAAACATGTGCATAACCCCAATCCACTTGAATTTAAGCTCCATGAAAGCAGGAAATGAGTTCTCTTACCACCACAATATCCCCAGTATCTAAAATTGGGCCTGGCAACATAGTAGATCCAAATGAAGACATAGATGAATTAACCCAGATCTATATCCCATTGTGGGGTTTTAAGGCTATTTGTGTGTCTTCTTCACTCTTGCTCTCAGTACCTTCATCTTTTTGTGCTAATAGTATGGAGAAGGAGCTGGCCAGAGAGTATGAAGCTAAGGCTCAAAGCTCCTAAAAGTCCACTTGTCTGAGTATGAGATTTAAGGGATTATCTTGTTCCTCTTAATTTTATAAAAACATGTATAAACTTGTTTGTTTCCAAGTAGCTTAAAACAACCATTTACATGTAATTGGAATTAAGTTGGATTAAAAAGTCCACCTGGAACTTAATATTTAAAGAATTTAGACTGTGATTATAATCAAAGTAACTCCTTCCCCTTCCCCCATTTGAACACTTAAACAGTTATAGGATTATAGCATCAGGCCATCAGAGTTTTTGAAATAAGTACATTTTCATTCAACAAATTGGCATCCCACCATGCAAGAAGGACTCAGGGTTTTACACCATGGGATTGTGCAGATTCATGTCCAAGGGAGAAGAACCAAAGAGGATGAGGGAAACAGGACAATAAGGAAGATAAAATACTGCCTGCATCCCTGGGTAGCATTAGCACAACATAAATGCCGTTGGAGGAGGGGAGAAACTGAAGAATAAAGGGTCATGAGACTTGAGTGATGGAAGTGGTCGCCACGGAGATGGGGCTGACGGTGTACGGTCTACAAAGCACGTCTACACTCTCTGACGTAGCAGCCACCTAAAGAAAAAAAACAGAAAAAACGCGGGCAGGCGGGGCTCCCCTATGGGGTGGGCACAGACCAGAAGAGATTCTTGGGTTTCTGAGCCCGCCTCATCCAAATATTTCTGTGACTGCCTGACTCAGTTTGTGGCTGAAAACAAGAAGTCAGAATGGCCTCAGTTATCATAAGAAAGTTGTGTAAATTAGGGAAGCTGGTTTTTCACAGCACAGGAAGATCACACATGGTGCTGGTAAAGCAAGCATATGTGGGGGACATAGAACAACAGTGGCTGGAACCCTGTCGCACCTGCTCGGCCCTGGACAAAATCTGTTGACTGCATGAAGTGTGAACAGTTTTGATGAGGCAAACTCACAGTTCTCAGTTTAGCTCAAAAGAGCTCTGCCTTTATTGTTTCAGAGCTCCTAAAGGCAGAGGAAGAACTGCCTGTTAAAGGCAATGCTAAAATATTACAGCAAGCACTTGGATGAGCAAAGGCGAAGATTTTTTGTCCAGCTACTCCCTGTTCTGAGGATTGATTTTGCTTCTTGCTAAAGTACACTGCAAGTAAGGAGCACTATTCCCTGCACTCGTGGGGCACTTCAGACTCTTACCCTCCCCCACTCCTGGGAGGGGGATTAGAGCCCAGACCTTCCTAAGAGTGGGCGGTGAAGCCCTGTGAAAACAGACAATGCCTGAGGCCTTTACTCTTTAGATGATCAGGGAGGTCAGAACTCTCCTCCCTCTTCTTCCACACCCAGGGTTTGGCAGCCCTTTTTGGCTGTTTTTCAGTTTTGCACTTTTTTTGAGACTGTGATAAGAGCTGGTGGACCCCTTCCCCTCAGAAAAGTGTACCGAAATACAATATTTTTATTCACTTTTAGGGGGCTTATGTATCTGCCTGGTCTGCCTTAGAACTCCCTGTGAATAAACACCACCCAAGAGCTTCAATCCTGTTCATAGAATTCTCAAGGCAAGAATGCTGAAGTGGTTTGCCATTTCAACATTCTTGAAAGGCAGTGGATGGCATCATGGACTCCATGGACATTGAGTTTGAGCAAACTCTGGGAGATGGTGAAGGATAGGGAAACCTGGCGTGCTGCAGCCCATGGGGTCATAAAGAGTTGAACACAACTGAACTACTGAAAAACAACAACAAAGAGCTTCAATAGCCTTTTTCTTCATCTGGAACTTAATGGAATTTATTTGAGAAATTAGGCTTACCAGAGTTAGGGAAGAGTTCTGCTCAAAGAACACAGACCTTTAATTATGAAATATTGTACTGAAAGTGACTTCACTTCCGCCCTCATCAGTAGGTTGCCACTTATGTATGGTTCTTTGAAAGGGTGGATGTGAGTCAGCGTGAACACTTTGGTTATCTGTTTAGTGGCTGCCTTCCTGTAAGTGAGCCTGGCAGGAGTATCCTGATGATATAGTGTCAGACTAATAGTCATACAGAAAAGGAAGGATGTTTATAGTTTTAGAGCATTGCTAGAATAACTTGAGGAACTCAAAAAAAGCTCTTTGCTTCCTACAAGCGATAGTCTGGGTTCCCTGTTGGCACGTGTATAGAAATTGACATTTAAAGTACTTGTTTATAATCCAGCAATCACATTCCTTGGTATTTATCGATGAGTTGAAAAGCTGCATCTATACAAAAACTTGTACACGAGTATTTATAACAGCTTTGTTCTTAACTGCCAAAACTTGGAAGCCACCAAGATGTCCTTCAGTGTTCAGTTAAGTTGAGTCTCTCAGTCATACCCAACTCTTTGCGATCCCATGGACTGCAGCATGCCAGGCTTTCCTGTCCATTACCAATTTCCAGAGCTTGCTCAAACTCATGTCCTTCAAGTCGGTGATGCCATTCAACTATCTCATTCTCTGTCATCCCCTTCTCCTGCCTTCAGTCTTTGCCAGCATCAGGGTCTTTTCCAATGAATCAGTTCTTCGCATCAGGTGGCCAAAGTATTGGAGTTTCAGCTTCAGCATCAGTCCTTCCAATGAATATTCAAGACTGATTTCCTTTAGGATTGACTTGTGTAATCTCCTTGCAGTCCAACGGACTCTCAAGAGTCTTCTCCAACACCACAGTTCAAAAGCATCAATTCTTCGGTGCTCAGCTTTCCTTATGGTCCAATTCTCACATCTGTACATGACTACTGGAAAAATCATAGCTTTGACTAGATGGACCTTTGTCGGCAAAGTAATGTCTCAGCTTTTTAATATGCTGTCTAGGTTGCTCAAAGCTTTCCTTCCAAGGAGCAAGTGTCTTAATTTCATGGCTGCAATCACCATCTGCAGTGATTTTGGAGCCCCAAAAAATAAAGTCACTGTTTCCATTGTTTCCCCATCTATTTGCCATAAAGTGATGGGACTAGATGCCATGATCTTAGTTTTTTGAATGTTGAGTGTTAAGCCAGCTTTTTCACTCTCCTCTTTCACCCTCATCAAGAGGCACTTTTCAGTTCAGTTCAGTTGCTCAGTCGTGTCCAACTCTTTGTGACCCCATGAATCGCATCATACCAGGCCTCCCTGTCCATCACCAACTCCCGGAGTTTACCCAAACTCATGTCCATCGAGTCAGTGATGCCATCCAGCCATCTCATCCTCTGTCATCCCCTTCTCCTCCTGTCCCCAATCCCTCCCAGCATCAGGGTCTTTTCCAATGAGTCAACTCTTCACATGAGGTGGCCAAAGTACTGGAGTTTCAACTTTAGCATCAGTCCTTCCAATGAACACCCAGGACTGATCTCCTTTAGGATGGACTGGTTGGATCTCCTTGCAGTCCAAGGGACTCTCAAGAGTCTTGTCCAACACCACAGTTCAAAAGCATCAGTTCTTCAGCGCTTAGCTTTCTTCACAGTCCAACTCTCACATCTATATATGACCACTGGAAAAACCATAGCCTTGACTAGACGGACCTTTGTTGGCGAAGTAACGTCTCTGCTTTTTAATAGGCTATCTAGGTTCGTCATAACTTTCCTTCCAAGGAGTAAGCGTCTTTTAATTTCATGGCTGCACTCACCATCTGCAGTGATTTTGGAGCCCAAAAAAATAAAGTCTAACACTGTTTCCACTGTTTCCCCATCTATTTGCCATGAAGTGATAGGACCAGATGCCATGATCTTCGTTTTCTGAATGTTGAGTTTTAAGCCAACTTTTTCGCTCTCCTCTTTCACTTTGATCAAGAGGCTTTTTAGTTTCTCTTCACTTTCTGCCATAAGGGTGGTGTCATCTGCATATCTGAGGTTATTGATATTTCTCCCAGCAATCTTGATTCCAGCTTGTGCTTCTTCCAGCCCAGCGTTTCTCATGATGTACTCTGCATATAAGTTAAATAAGCAGGGTGACAATATATAGCCCTGACGTACTCCTTTTCCTATTTGGAACCAGTCTGTTGTTCCATGTCCAGTTCTAACTGTTGCTTCCTGACCTGCATATAGGTTTCTCAAGAGGCAGGTCAGGTGGTCTGGTATTCCCATCTCTTGCAGAATTTTCCACAGTTTATTGTAATCCACACAGTCAAAGGCTTTGGCATAGTCAATAAAGCAGAAATAGATGTTTTTCTGGAACTCTCTTGCTTTTTCCATGATCCAGCAGATGTTGGCAATTTGATCTCTGGTTCCTCTCTGCCTTTTCTGAAACCAGCTTGAACATCTGGAAGTTCACGGTTCACGTATTGCTGAAGCCTGGCTTGGAGAATTTTGAGCATTACTTTACTAGTGTGTGAGATGAGTGCAATTGTGCGGTAGTTTGAGCATTCTTTGGCATTGCCTTTCTTTGGGATTGGAATGAAAACTGACCTTTTCCAGTCCTGTGGCCACTGCTGAGTTTTCCAAATTTGCTGGCATCTTGAGTGCAGCACTTTCACAGCATCATCTTTCAGGATTTGAACTAGCTCAACTGGAATTCCATCACCTCCGCTAGCTTTGTTCCTGGTGATGCTTTCTAAGGTTCACTTGACTTCACATTGCAGGATGTCTGGCTCTAGGTGAGTGATCACACCATTGTGATTATCTGGGTCGTGAAGATCTTTTTTGTACAGTTCTGTGTATTCGTGCCACCTCTTCTTAATATCTTCTGCTTCTGTTAGGTCCATACCATTTCTGTCCTTTATTGAGCCCATCTTGCATCAAATGTTCCCTTGGTATCTCTAATTTTCTTGAAGAGCTCTCTAGTCTTTCCCATTCTGTTGTTTTCCTCTATTTCTTTGCATTGATCATTGAGGAAGCTTTTCTTATCTCTCCTTGCTATTCTTTGGAGCTCTGCATTCAGATACTTATATCTTTTTCTCCTTTGCTTTTCACTTCTCCTCTTTTCCCAGCTATCTTTAAGGCCTCCTCAGACAGCCATTTTGCTTTTTCAGGAGCTATGGCAACACCAGCGCTAGATGCTTGAGGAGAAAGACTTGAAGAGAAAGACTTAATGAGGTGTAGTTTTTCTTACAGAAGAATATCCAGTTATTTCATGCTGGCATTTGCACCTCAAAAAAACACAGATGGTCCCAAAATGCAGACAAAGATGAGTACCTGGACACCCCTAAACCATCAGCTTTGAATGACCGGGTATTTGAAGAAAGAAGAGCTCTGCTTGGAAAACGGGTAACTATTTAAAGTATGCTACTGCTGCTACTGCTAAGTCGCTTCAGTCGTGTCCGACTCTGTGCGACCCCATAGACGGCAGCCCACCAGGCTCCCCCGTCCCTGGGATTCTCCAGGCAAGAACACTGGAGTGGGTTGCTATTTCTTTCTCCAATGCATGAAAGTGAAAAGTGAAAGGGAAGTCGCTCAGTCTGGATTCTAAGTCAGAAAGAGAAAGACAAACACCATATGAATATCACTTATATGTGGAATCTAAACTGTGGCACCAATGAACCTACCCTCAACACAGAAACAGACTCACAGACGTAGACATCAGACTTGTGGTTGCCAAGAGGCAACCACTGTCCTCCCAGGACAGGAGGGAGCAGGACGGACCGGCTGCGACGGACCTCGGACCTCGTAGAAGCGTGGTCGAGAGAAGCTACCCCCCCACCCCTACCCCCACCCCCCACCCCCGCCCAAGGTCAGGGGCGGCGACCGAGAGCGTCAGGCTGCAAAGTGCAGGAGCAGCCGAGAGGAGCTACCCCACGCCCGAGGTCAGGGGCGGCGGCCGAGAGGAGCAACCCCGCGTCCAAGAGGCACTTTAGTTCTGCCATACAGGTGGTGTGATCTGCATATCTCGGGTTATTGATATTTCTCCTGGTAGTGTTGATTCAAGCGTGTGCTTCATTCAGCCTGACATTTCACATGATGTACGTTGCACATAAGTTAAATAAGGGTGACAATATACAGGCTTGATGTACTCCTCTCCCAGTTTGGAACCAGTCTGTTGTTCCGTGTCCAATTAGAACTGTTGCTTCTTGACCTGCATATAGATTTCTCAGGAAATTATGGGTACATTTGTCCACATTTGTAAAATGTACAAAAGCAAGAGCGAACCCTAATGTGAACTATGGACTTAGGGTGACTAAGCTGTGTCAGTGTGTGTGTATCTGTTGTAACAAATGTACACACTAACACAAGAGGCGAATAATAGGAAGTTGAGAAAGTATATGGATCCTTTCTAACCAATTCTTCTATAAACATAACTCTGCTCCCCCCAAATAAAGCCTATTAAGTTAAAAATTTGTTTTTTATGTGTCTTCAGTCAGCACCCCCACTCCCCTGCCCATGAGACCATAAAGGCAGGAAGTGTATCTTTTAATTTTTATGTTGCCAAAATCTGGGAAAGGCAAAGAGAGTGTTTTATTGTTACAGCACTGCTGTTAATGCCATATCTCAGACGTCACATGTTTAAAACAAAGCTCTTAAATTGACCTCTGCTCTCCCTGTTTCCCTGACTGAATGAAATGGCAACTCCAGTTCTCCAGTAATCCTGGCCAAAACCCATTCTTGACTCTTTTTTTTCTTTTTTCCTCACGCCAAGCATCTAGGCTGTTAGTTAATCCTGCTGGTCGTACCTTGAAAATATATTTCAAATCCAGTGACTCACTGCCTCCACTGCGACCGCCGTTGTCCAAATCCTCATCATTTCTCACCTGGACCAGTACCTCTAGTTGGTCTTTGTTTCCATGTTTGCACACCTCTCTCATCTTCTCCATTCCATAGCAAATACATTTTTAAACTACACGAATCAACCTTTGTTATGGCTTCACCCAGAAACCTAAAATGGCTTTGTAGATTCCTGGCTCTTGTCACATTTGTAATACAATCCAGGATCCTCGCCATCGCTCACAACACCCTTTGTCTTCAGACCCCTGCTTATCTCTCCAGCAGCTGTCCGCCCTGGCCCTGGTTCACACCACTCACTGCTACAGGTCTGCGTTTAGCACCATGCCAAGCAAACATTCTTCACTTGGTATCTCTGTATTTGAAATTCCTTCCTTTTGGAACGCTGTTCTCACAAATGCTCCTAAGGATGAATCCCTCTTGTCATATAGGTTTCTGTTCAAATGTCATCTCTACTAACATCTTCCCTCCCCATCCTGTCTTAAATAACCCTCCTGTTCATTACCTCACCTTGACTATGTATTCTTCTAAGGGCTCCCTCAGAATGACCTGACATTATGTGTTGCTTTGTTGTAGTAGTCTGCTAGGGCCACCTAACAAAATACCATAGTCTACATCAGCAGCATGCGTGAGGGGTCTTGATTCCCCACTTCAAGATCGAACCTCTGCCCCGCCCCCCACTTTGGGAGCATGGAGTCTTAATCACTGGACCACCAGGGAAGTCCCTGGCTGGCCTAAATAACAGAAATCTCTTATCTCACAGTTCTGGAACCTGCAATTCCAAGATTAGGACTGGCTTCTCCTGAGACCTCTCTCCCCACAGGTGGCTGCCTCCTTGCTGTGTCCTCACAAGGCCTGTGCTCTGTATCACATCCCTGGTGTCTCTTTCTCTTCTTATAAGGAGATTGGTCACATTGGATTACATCACTTTTTAAATTAATGTTTATTTATTTGGTTGCACTGGGTCTTAATTGAAGAATGAGGGATCTGTAGTTGTGGCTTGCAGGATGTATTTCCCTGACCAGGAATCTAACCCAGGCCCCTCGCTTTGAGAGTGCCAAGTCTCATCCACTGGACCAGCAGGGAAGTCCCTACGTCCCTTCTTACGACTTCACTTAAATAACCTCAGTAAAGCTGTATCTCCAAAGACAGACACGTTCTAAGATCCTGGAGGTTAGGGGTTCAACATAAGAATTTTAGGAGGACACAGTTCAGTCTGTACGATGCTACCCTGTGGCCCACCAAAATTCATGTCCTTCTCATATGTAAAATACAGGTACCTCCAACCCAAGGTACCTGTACCCAGTAGCCCCCCTCCCCAAAAGTCTTAACCCATTCCAGCATCAATTTCAAGTATTGGGTTGGCCAAAAAGTTCATACGGCTTTTTCAAATTTGTGAGTAAACCGGCACAAACTTTTTGGCCAACCCAATCCAAAGTCTCATCTGAAATCATCTAAATCAGGTGTGAGTGAGACTCGAGGTGTGATTCAACCTGAAGTGGATTCCTCTCCAGCTGTGAACCTATGAAACCAGACACAGTACGTGCTTCCAAAATACACCACAAGATAGACGTGAGATAGTCCCATTCTAAAATGGGAGAAATCAGGAAGAAAGAGGAGGTGAAGAGTCCCAGACAAGTACAAAACCTGGCGAGGTAAATTCCATTAGATTTTTTTTTCTTTGTTTCTTACTGTAGTAACAAACACCTAATGTAAAAATCACCATCCCACCCACTTTTAGGTGTACATTTGAGTAGTGTGAAGTGTATTCATGTTGTTGGGAAAGAGGTCTCCAAATGTTTTCACCTTGCAAAACTGAAACGCTACACCTGAAACTAACACAACATTGTCAATTAAAAATTGAAAGTTGCTCAGCTGTGTCCTACTCTTTCCAAACCCATGGACTATACAGTCCATGGAATTCTCCAGGCCAGAATACTAGAGTGGGTAGCCTTTTCCTTCTCCAGGGGTTCTTCCCAACCCAGGGATCAAACCCAAGTCACCCACATTGCAGGTGGATTCTTTACCAGCTGAACCACCAGGGAAGCCCAAGAATACTAGAGTGGGTAGCCTATCCCTTCTCCAGTGGATCTTCCCGACTAGGGAATCAAACCAGGGTCTCCTGCATTGCTGGTGGATTCTTTACCAGCTGATCTACCGAGGATAGATAAATTTAAATTTATCCAATAAATTTTAAAACAAAATTTAATAAAATTTAAAAATAAAATTTTAAATCCAATAAAATTTAAAAACAAAACCCTGAAACTCTGTACCCATTAAACCACAGGTCCCCTTTCTTCCCCCTCACCAACTATAGGTAACCACCATGCCACTTTCTGTTTCTGTGAGTTTGAAACACTTTAGATAATTCATTAAAGTACAATCATAGAGTATTCATCTTTTTTAACTGATCTATTTCACTTAGCATAGTGTCCTCAAGGTTCATCCTTGTTTAGGATGTGCCAGCATTTCCTTCTTTTTTAAGACTGTGTACTATTCCATTGTGGGCTTCCCTGGTAGCTCAAACAGTAAAGAATTCACCTGCAATGTGGGAGATCTGGGTTCAATCCCTGCGTTGGGAAGATCCCCTGAAGGAGGACATGGCAACCTACTCCAGTATTCTTGCCTAAGGAATCACCATGGACAGAGGAGCCTGGCAGGCTATAGTCCATGGGGTCTCAAAGAGTCGGACACGACTGAACAACTAAGCACAGCACAGCACTAATCCACTGTATGCATACACCACAGTTCATTTATCCGCGCACCCATCGATGGACACTTGGGTTGTCTCACCTTTGGCTCCTGTGAATAATACTGTTGTGAACATGGGTATGAATATACTTCTTGGAACTTTTGGTTTCAGTACTTTCAGTACCTAGAAGTGAGATTACTATATCATATGGTAGTTCTGTTTTTAATTTTTTGAGGAATTACCATACTGTTTTCCATAGCGGTTGCAGTGTTTCTTAATTCCCACCAACAGTGCACAACAGTTCCACATCCTCACGAACACTTGTTATTTATTTATTTATTTTTAGTGTAGCCATCTTAGTGAGTGTGAAGAGATACCTCATTATGTTTTCAATTTGCATTTCTCTGATAATTTATAGTGTTTAGCATCTTTTCATACATTTGTTGGCCATTTTTTATATCATCTTTGAAGATATGTCTGTTCATGTCCTTTGCTCATATTCTATTTTAGTATTTTGATATTAATGTATTCTGGATATTAATCCCTTATCAGATACATGATTTGCAAATATTTCCTCCCATTCCAGAGGTTGCCTTTTCACTCGGTTACTGTGTCCTTTGATGAGCAAGAATTTTTAAGTTTGATGTGGTCCCATTTGTTTATTTTTGGTTTTGTTGTCTGTACCTCTGGTATCATAGCCACGAAATCAATACTCCAGTCAATTTTAAGTCTCAGGAATAAATAATTCTCACTGGCTCAGTGCTCTGACCTCCAGGCCCACCGAGGTGGCCCTGTTGCCCCCTTGGTCCCAGACACAGGCCTGACGCACTGACACTGAAGAGGAGTTAGTTAGCCTTGCCCTGACAGCACATGTGCTCTGAGTCTGTGGGGGCAGCGGCAGTTCTCTGGTGTCTTTCCCGCAGTATCATCACGCATCAGGGTCATTCTTCCCTGGAAGGATAACACGTGTTGATAGATCTACTGCCTTATCTGGTAGAATCTTGGAAGTCTCATACCCTTCCTTCAATTTGTCTTAATCTCTTTACCTTTTAGTCTCATCTGGCAGTGTTTCTGCTGGCTGTCTCTCTGTAATACCATCTCTCTTGCTAGGTTCTGCCGAGATGGATGATGAAACCCAGGAATTTCAGCCCTAGTCTCTTTATCAAATGATGTTCCAGCCATCCCCTTGGTATCCCCTCCAGAGCAAGTTGGGGGATGGTGTGGGGGGGAGGGCAGGGGCTGTTTGTTTTTTGCAATATGGATAGGCTAAGAATTTTACAAATCTTCAATTTCTGGTTCCCTTTTGCCTAACAATTCCTCCTTCAATGTATCTACCTCCTCTCACATTACTATAAGCAACAAGGGAAAATCATATCTTTAACAGTTTGCTTAGAAATCCCCTCAGCGGGACTTCCTTGGTGATCTAGTGGTTAAGACTCCCCCTTCCAATGCAGGGGATGGGGGTTCAATCCCTGGTCTGGTGCTAAGATCCCCCCAAACCCAAAACATAACACAGAAACAATATTGTAACAAATTCAATAAAGACTTTAAAAACAAAAGAACAAGCAAAATCTCCTCAGCTAAATAACTTATTTTGTCACAAATTCTACTTTCCACAAAACAGTAAAACACAATCACACCAAGTTCCTTGATACTTTGTAACAAGGACCAGCTTTCCTCCAATTTCCAATAGCATGTTCCTCATTTCTGAGACTTCATCAGAATCCCGTTTACCATTCATATTCCTGCCAACAGTTTCTTTCAGGTGATCTAGGCTTTCTCTCGTGTGTATCTCAAAACTCCTCCAGCCTCTACCTGCATTTTTAGGTATTTGTTATAGCAGCACCCCACCTCTTGGTACCAAAATGTGTATTAGTCAGGGTTCTGCAAAGAAACAGAATGAATAAAATGTGTAAATACAGGTTTTTCCCAGTCATCCAGGACTAGAGCCTTCCTATGAAACCTTTCATAAGCAGAAATGGCTCAAAACAAAGAGGTAATTACCTTAGGATGCATCTTGCTAACAGGCGCACAGAATAAATCAGATAAAGTAAAGTGGAGATGCTCAGAGACATAGTTCAAAGCTGTGGCAGCTTGATGCTGAAATACTAAGTGTAGGTCCTGGGGAACTGGCTTGGCTGTGGCGCTGTCAAAGCTGGGGCTGTGTGCTGTCTCTTTAACGACTGGTTGCAAAACAAATGCTTGCTTAACACCACTTTCACTTTTCACCTTTTCCCCTAAAAGTGAAAAGCCTCTTCTGACTTCTGTTGGTTAGTGAAAACAGGTACTAATGTAGATCTTTCGTGCAAGTGAAGTAGCGTAAAGCAGACTTTCGAAAAGCAGGGGATAGTTGTATATACAAAAAAGTTACTTTTGAGAGATTTATTCATGTGTTTATAGAAGCTGCAAAGTCCAGAATCTGTAGGGTGGGCTGGCAGGCTGGAGACTGAGGAGAAGCCAGTGCTGCGGTTGAAGTACAAAGACCACCAAGCTGAAACCCCAAGAAAGCTGGTGCTGCAGTTGAAGTCAGAGGCTGTCTGCTGGTAGACTCCTCCTCGCTGGGGGCAGGGTTGAGATGGGGAGAAAGGGGTCAGTTTTTGGTTCTTTTTTTAAGTCTTCAACTGATTAGACCAGACCCACCCATTATGGAGGACAAGTTTTACTCAAAATCTGTCACTTAAATGTAAACCTCATCCAAAAACGCCCTCACTGAAACATCCATAATGTTTGACCAGATATCTTGGTATAGTTGGCCAAGCTAGGCCAACACATAAAATTAACCTTTCATATACCTTCTATATTATGTTTTAAGCTCTATGAGGACAGGGACTTTGTCTTAGTGACATTTGTACTGCTTGTGCCTGGAACTGCAGCTAGCATACAGTAGGTATTCAATGTACAGTTGATGAAAGCTGCATAAATGACTGACTAGATGAATATCTGCTAGGGCTTTAGAGTTTATCAGGGTTTTTTTTTTTTTTTTCACTTGCATTGCATTATCTGATTTAACTGTCCCAACAGTTCTTTGATCTGGGTCTCATGGCCTCCAGTTATATACTGAAACTGGGAAATAGAGAAAGTTTAAATGACCAGTTGAGATGTCTAACCTCTAGCTCATGTTCCAGACCTGGACTCAGATTTCACTCTTTTGACTTCTAATCCTCTACTTAATCAGCTACATGCCACTGTAATTATTCTCTCGCCTTACCTATTCGTCCACTTATTATTAGGTAACAAGAGGAAATTGGTAACTTAATAGTGCCAAGTCTCCGCTGGCTGTTAAAAGGGCACACGGTGGGTGAGAGGATATTTGCATTCCTGCTCAAGGCCACACAGTACAGGAAGGTGTCAGAGAAGGACCTTCTGCTTCAGTGATGAGTGGTCATTTCAGGGGAGAGCTGAGAAGCTCAGCCAGGAGAGAGAGCCTCTTTTGTCTCTAATCCTGGAAGAAGACCAGCTATGAAAACACTGGAGAGGGTCTCTGTAGATATAACACAAACCCGGAGGCTTTTCTCTGTGCTGCTTCTCTTGCAGAATTAATCTGGCATGTCACTCCCCGGCTGGGATGGAGTGGCTTGACATGAGATTCCATCCTGCTACTCAGAACTGCATGCAGTTTTAAGTTTATGAATGGTTTATTTCTGGAATTTTCCATTTAATATCTTTGGTGGGATGCTGGTGGCATTGGGGAGAGTTTGGGGCTGAATTATGTGCAGCTGTTGTATAAAGTAGTGTGGTTTGTTTGTTTTGTTTTTGGTTTGAATTGTGACATAGACACTCACTTTGCCCTCTTAGTGACCTGGTTCTTCCTTTTTCTTTAGCTCTGCCTTTGTCAACCATAAGGATGTTTTAACTTCCTAGCTATTGTTTAGAACATATTCTGACATATCATTATTGATTATTAGCAATAAGTATAATAAACATGACACTATGCTATGGTAGAGCCAATTTAATTTCTGCCACTTATCAAAAAGTACTTGATCCACAGAGTTCCTTGGTAGTTCAGTGGTTAGGACTCATGCTCTCACGGCAGAGGGCGTAAATTCAATCCTTCATGGGGGAACTAGAATTCTGTAAGCCTTGTGGTGCAGCCACAAAAGGGGGAAAAAAGATACTTGATACAAAATAAAAATGACTTGACATTGGCAACAGACTTAAAAACATGAAGTTTCTGAAAAGATAGTACTAAATAAGGGCAATTTGTTCAAAGAAATTTGGGGTATGGTATTAAACAGCAAAGTTAATTTTCTCTTCATAAGACATTCTTGCAAATTAATTATTCAATAGATATTAATAATTGGATTTCATTTAAAAATTGACAAGGAGCAAGCCTTGCTGAATGATTAGGTAAGACTTAAAAGATGAGCTGTGTTGGTAAAGTTGACAGGAGACAAATTAAAAATTTTTAGTTGGCATGGTGGTTTACCAGTAAGAATAAAGAGTACCTTTGCTTTCATATAGAACTTTCTGCCTCTAAAATGAAATTCTTTAATTCCTCCAAAAAACTCTAAGTACTGAACTGTGCCAAGTACTGAGAGGGTGATGGAAATGGTATTGGAGAAAGAGATGCAGAAATGAAATGAACACAGTTTCTGCTTTCAAGATTGGGGAAAATTGCTTGTATAAAGAATTGGTTAAAAAATATTAAGATTTATTCTTTTAGAGCAGTTTTAGGTTTAAAGCAAAATTAAAAGAAAGGCACAGAGATTGTTTTCCATACACTCTCTTCCTCCACAAATGCATAACCTCTCCCACTATAAGCATCTCCCACCAGAACTTGTTACAATTGGTGAGAGTACATCACAGTCACCCAAGGTCCAGACTTTACATTAGGGTTCATTCTTGGTCTTGTATGGACTTGGACATGCTAAGGACTTGGGCTTCTATGGACATCATCATTGCAGTATCATATAGAATATTTTCCCTGCACTTACAAACCTCTGTGCTCCAACTACTCATCTCCCTTCTCATCATCCACCCGCAGCCACTGACAACCAGTGATCTTTTCACTGTTTCCATCATTTTGCCCTTTGTCGAATGTCATAGAGCTGGAATTACACATTATGTAGCCTTTTCAGATTGGTTTCCTTATTTTACTGTCATGCATTTAATAATTCTGTCTTTTCCTGGTTTGATAGCTCATCTCTTTTCAGTGCTGAATAACATTCCATTGTCTGGATATACCACCGTTTGTTTATACCTTCACTTATTGAAGGATATCTTGGTTGCTTCTGAGTTTTGGCAGTTATGAGTAAAGCTACTCTAAACATCTGTGTGCAGGTTTTTGTGTGGACATAATTTTCAACTTCTTTGGGCAAACACCAAGGAGTGAGATTGCTAGATTATATCATAAGAGTATGTTTAATTTTGTAAAAAACTACCAAACTGTCTTCCAAAGTGGCTGTACCATTTTACATTCTTGTCAGCAGTGAATGAACGTTCCTGTTGCACCACATCCTTGCCAGCAATTCATCTTGTCAGTGTTTCAGATTTTGACCATTCTAATGGGTGTGTCGGAGAAGGCAATGGCACCCCACTCCTGGGAAAATCCCATTTACCTGGGAAATCCCATGGACCGAGGAGCCTGGTAGGCTACAGTCCATGGGGTAGCGAAGAGTCGGACACGACTGAGCAACTTCACTTTTCACTTTAATGCATTGGAGAAGGAAATGGCAACCCACTCCAGTGTTCTTGCCTGGAGAATCCCAGGGACGGGGGAGCCTGGTGGGCTGCCGTCTATGGGGTCACACAGAGTCGGACAAAACTGACGGACTTAGCAGCAGCAGCAGCAGCAATGGTGTGTTGTGGTATCTCATTGTTGTTTTAATTTGCATTTCCCTTATGACATAAATTGGAGCATCTTTTCAAATGCTTATTTGCCATCAATACATCTTCTTTGATGGGGTGTCTGTTCAGGTCTTTGGCCTATTTTTAATCAGATTGTTTATTATTGTTGAGGACTTTTTATGATTAAAAAACATTTATTATGTCTTATTGTTGAGCTTTAAGAGTTCTTTGTATATTTTGGGCAATGGTCCTTTATCAGATGTGCCTTTGAAAATACTTTCTCTCAATCTGTGACTTATATACTCCTTCTCTTGACAGTGTTTTTACAGTCAGAAATTTTTAATTTAATAAAGCAGAAAATTTTAATTTAATAAAACCAAACTTATCAGTTACCACATTCATGGATTATGCCTTTGGTTTTGTATCTAAAAAGTCATAGAGATAACCAGGGTCATCTGGGTTTTCTCCTCCGTTATCTTCTAACAGTTTTATAGTTTTGCGTTTTATATTTAGACCTATGATCCGTTTTGAGTTAATTTTTGTGAAAGGTGTAAGGTCTGGGCCTGCATTAATGTGTGTGTGTGTGTCCTGCTGTTCTAGCACCGTTTGTTGAGGAGGCTGTCTCTGCTGCATTTGTTGCCTTTGTTTCTTTGTCAAAAATCACTTGACTGTATATATTTATCTGGGTCTCTTTCTGGGCTCTCTATTCCACTCCACTGATCTGTTTGTCTGTTCTTTTATCAGTACCACAATGCCTTGATTTTTGAGACTTTACAGTAAGTTTTTTTTTCCTTTAAAATTTTATTTATCTATGTTTTGACTGGGGTGGGTCTTCCTTGTCTTACACAGGCTTTCTCTAGCTGCGGTGAGTGGAGGCTACTCTTCTTTCCGATGCTTGGCCTTCTCATTGCTGTGGTTTCTCTTGCTGTGAAGCACAGGCTCTGCGGCACTTGGGCTTCAGTAGTTGTGGCACCTGGGCTTAGTTGCTCTGTGGCATGCAGAACCTTCCCAGACCAGGGACTGGGCCCATGTGCGCTACATTAATAAGTGAATTCTTAACCACTGGACCACCAGGGAAGTCCCATAGGTATTTTTAAGATATTAGATTGGTGCAAAAGTAATTGCTGTTTTGCATTATTGAACTTGCTGTTTGATATTGGAATACATTCTTAAATAAATGTGGTAATGTTATAAGCAGAAAGGCAATGGCACCCCACTCCAGTACTCTTGCCTGGGAAATCCCATGGACAGAGGAGCCTGAAAGGCTGCAGTCCACGGGGTCGCTGAGGGTCGGATACGACTGAGCGACTTCACTTTCACTTTTCACTTTCATGCATTGGAGAAGGAAATGGCAACCCACTCCAGTGTTCTTGCCTGGAGAATCCCAGGGACGGGGGAGCCTGGTGGGCTGCCATCTATGGGGTTGCACAGAGTTGGACACGACTAAAGCAACTTAGCAGCAGCAATGTTATAAGAGTTGACTCATTGGAAAAGACCCTGATGCTGGGAAGGATTGGGGGCAAGAGGAGAAGGGGACGACAGAGGATGAGATGGCTGGATGGCATCATCGACTTGATGGACATGAGTTTGGGTAAACTCCGGGAGTTGGTGATGGACAGGGCAGCCTCGCGTGCTGTGATTCATGGGGTTGCAAAGAGTCAGACACGACTGAGCGACTGAACTGAACTGAACTGAACTGAAGTTATAATACATCATTTTAATGCACATTATGTTTTTTGCTAATGACTTACTACTTGCTGTTTATATTTATTTTAGACTATAGAAATGATCTTAAACAAAAAGCAAATTCAAGTAATTTTTTTATTTGAATGCAAAATGGGTTGTAAGTAGGAGGGACAATTCGCAACATCAACAACACATTTGGACCAGGAACTGCTAATGAATGTCAGTGCAGCAGTGGTTCCAAAAGTTTTGAAAGGGAGATGAGAGCATTGAAGATGAGGAATGCAGTGGCTGGCCACCAGAAGTTGACAACGACCAATTCAGAGCAATCTCAAAGCTGATCCTCTTAAACTACATGAGAAGTTGCTGAAGAACTCAACGTCGACCATTCTACAGTCATCAACATTTGAAGCAAACTGGAAAGGTGAAAAACCTTGATAAGGGAGTGCCTCACGTCATGAGCAGACTGCACCAAAAAAAAAAAATTGTCATTTTGAAGTGTTGTCTTCTTTTAGTCTACATAGCAACAATAAGCCATTTCTCGAGTGGATTATGACATGGAACGAAAAGTGGATTGTATACAATAACCAGCAATGACCAGCTCAGTGGTTGGACTGAGAAAAGGCTCCAAAACCAACTTGCACCAAAAAAAAGGTCATGGTCACTGTTTGGTGATCTGCTGCTGGTCTGATCCACTATAGCTTTGGTGAAACCACTACATCTGAGAAGTATGCTCAGCAAATTGATGAGCTGCACCAAAAATTGCAACACCTGCAGCCAGCATTGGCCAACAAAACGGTCCCATTCTCCTCCATGACAACTCCCGACCGCATGTCACACAACCAATGCTTCAAAAGTTGAGCGAATTGGGCTACGAAGTTTTGCCTCATCTGCCGTATTAAACTGACCTCTTGAGAACCGACTACACTTCCTCAAGCATCTTGACAACTTTCTGCAGAGAAAACACTTCCACAGTCAGCAGGAGACAGAAAATGCTTTCCAAGAGTTTGTCAAGCATGGATTTTATACTACAGGATGAAACCAACTTATTTCTCATTGGCAAAAATGTGTTGATTGAAATGGTTCCTATTTTGAATTAATAAATGTTTTTGTTCTTAGGTTTTGTTGGGTTTTTTTTTGGGGGGGGGGAGGCAATAACCATGCCTTGGATAAACCTCACTGAATACGATACTGCCACTGTGCAAAGCTTGAGCCTAGTTATAATGATTTAAAATTCACGGTCCAAAACCACAATTACTTTTTCATCAACTAATAAATTATGTCAGCAAATTTGGAAAACTCAGCAATGGCCACAGGATTGTAAAAGGTCAGTTTTCATTCCAATCCCAAAGAAGGACAGTGCCAAAGAATATTCAGACTACCGGACAATTTTGCTCATTTTCACACGGGAGCAAATTAATGCTCAAAATCCTTCAAGCTAGGCTTTAACAGTACATGAACCGAGAACTTCAGATGTTCAAGCTGGACTTAGGAAAGGCACAAGAACCAGAGATCAAATTGCCAACATTTTGGATCATAGAAAAAGCTACAGAATTCCAGAAAAACATCTTCTCCATCATTGACTACTCTAAAACCTTTGACTGTGTAGATCATAACAAACTGGAAAATTCTTAAAGAGATGAGAATGCCAGACCACCTTAACTGCCTCCTGTGAAACCCGTAGGCAAGTCAAGAAGCAGCAGTTAGATCCGGACAGGAAGCAATGAACTGGTTCCAAATTGGGAAAGGAGTATGCTGTATATTGTCACCCTGCTCATTTAACCTATATACAGAGTACACCATGAGAAATACAGGGCTATATGAATCACAAGCTGAAATCAGATTGCCAGGAAAAATATCAACAACCTCACATATGCAGATGATACCACTCTAATGGCAGAAAGTGAAGAGGAGCTAAAGAGCCTCTTGATGACCGTGAAAGAGGAGAGTGAAAAAGCTGGCTTAAAACTCAACATTCAAAAAGACAATGATAATTGCATCTGGTCCCATCACTTCATGGAAAATAAATGGGAAAAAAATGGAAACAGTGGCAGATTTTTATTTTCTTGGCCTCCAAAATCACTACATATGGTGACTGCAGACATGAAATTAAAAGGCGCTTGCTCCTTGAAAGAAAAGCTATGAGAAACCCAGACAGTGTACTAAAAAGCAGAGACATCACTTTGCTGAAAAAGGTCTGTATAGTCAAAGCTGTGGTTTTTTCAGTAGTCATGTATGGATGTGAGAGTTGGACCATAAAGAAGGCTGAGTGAGTAAAAGTCACTCAATCGTGTCCAACTCTTTGTGACCCCATGGACTGTAGCCAGCCAGGCTCCTCTGTCCATGGAATTCTCCAAGCAAGAATACTGGAGTGGGTTGCCACTCCCTTCTCCAGGGGATCTTCCCAACCCAGGGATCGAACCCAGGTCTCCCACATTGCAGGCAGATTCTTTACCATCTGAGCTACCAGGGAAGCCCAAAGAAGGCTGAGTGCCAAACAATTGGTTTCAAATTGTGGTGCTGGAGAAGACTCTTGAGAGTCCCTTGGACAGCAAGGAGATCAAACCAGTCAAGCCTAAAGGAAATCAACCCTAAATATTCATTGGAAGGACTGATGCTGAAGCTGAAACTCCAGTACTTTGGCCACCTGGTGCAAAGGGCTGACTCATTGGGAAAGACCCCAATGCTGGAAAAGGTTGACAGCAGGAGGAGAAGGGGATGCCAGAGGATGAGGTTGACACGACAGACAGACAGGGATGACAGAGGTTGAATGGCATCACCGACTCAATGGATATGAATCTGAGCAAATTCCGGGAGCTAGTGAAGGACAGGGACACCTGGCATAATGTAGTCCATGGGGTCACAAAGAGTCAGACACGACTTAGTGACTGAACAACAACAATAGATTATGGCACAAGGAAGCTTATATCTACTTCAATTTTTTCTGGAAATGTTTTCAAAGAAGAGACACTAGTTATTTTAGTATGACCAAGAGTTAGCCAGTTGGAAATGATATTCAAGATGGAAGAGTACAAAAGAATGAGCCTCCAATAGAAACATGATGTAATGAACTTAATTGTATCTCTCCAAAATTCATGTTGGCGTCTTAATTTCCAGTACCTCAGTTATGAATGTGTTAGGAGAGACAGCCTTTAAAGAGGTGATTGCGTTAAAATGAGGTCCTCAGGATGGGCCCCAATCCAGTTGTGTTATGGAGTTGAAGCTCAGTCTTCTCTCTTCATGACAAGCCAATTAACCTGAAAGACAAGGAATATAACTTTATTCAGAGATCCAACTAAGAGGATGGTTTTCTGTTTTATTCATGCCAAAGCCTTTGACTATCTGAATCACAATAAACTGTGAAAAATCCTGAAAGAAATGGGAATTCCAGACCACTTGACCTGCCTCTTGAGAAATCTGTGTGCAGGTCAGGAAGCAACAGTTAGAACTGGACATGGAACAACAGACTGGTTCTAAAGAGGAAAAGGAGTATGTCAAGGCTGTATATTGTCACCCTGCTTATTTAACTTATTTGCAGAGTACATCATGAGAAACACTGGGCTGGAGGAAGCACAAGCTGGAATCAAGATTGCCAGGAGAAATATCAATCACCTCAGATATGCAGATGACACCACCCTTATGGCAGAAAGTGAAGAAGAACTAGAGCCTCCTGATGAAAGTGAAAGAGGAGAGTGAAAAAGTTGGCTTAAAATTCAGCATTCAGAAAACTAAGATCATGGCATCTGGTCCCATCACTTCATGGCAAATAGACGGGAAAACAGTGGAAACAGTGACTGTTAATTTTGGGGGGCTCCAAAATCACTGCAGATGGTGACTGCAGCCATGAAGTTAAAAGACACTTACTCCTTGGAAGAAAAACTGTGACCAACCTAAACAGCATACTGAAAAGCAGAAACATTTCTTAGCCAACAAATGTCTAGTCAAGGCTATGGTTTTTCCAGTAATCATGTATGGATGTGAGAGTTGGACTATAAAGAAAGCTGAGCACAGAAGAATTGATGCTTTTGAACTGTGGTGTTAGAGAAGACTCTTGAGAGTCCCTTGGACTCTCAAAACTAAGATCATGGCAACCGTTCCCATCACTTCATGGCAAATAGATGGGGAAACAGTGGAAACAATGACCGACTTTATTTTTCTGGGCTCCAAGATCACTACAGATGGTGACTGCAGCCATGAAATTAAAAGACGCTTACTCCTTGGAAGGGAAGCTATGACCAACCTAGACAGCATATTAAAAAGCTGAGACATTACTTTGCCAACAGAAGTCCGTTGTCTAGTCAAGGCTATGATTTTTCCAGTAGTCATGTATGGATGTGAGAGTTGGACTGTGAAGAAGGCTAAGGGCCAAAGAATTGATGCTTTTGAATTGTGGTGTTGGAGAAGACTTTTGAGAGCCTTTCGACTACAAGGAAATCCAATCAGTCCATCCTAAAGGAGATCAGTCCTGAGTGTTCATTGGAAGGACTGATGTTGAAGCTGAAACTCCAATACCTTGGTCACCTGATGGGAAGAACTGACTCATTTGAAAAGACCCCGATGCTGGGAAAGATTGAGGGCAGGAGGAGAAGGGGATGACAGAGGATGAGATGGTTAGATGGCATCACTGACTCAATGAACATGAGTTTGAGTAGACTCTGGGAGTTGGTGATGGATAGGGAGGCCTGGTGTGCTGCAGCCCACGGGTTCACAAGGAGTCAGACACAACTGCGACTGAACTGAACCATCTTGTTGAATATACAGAAAAGTAGAATATAATAGACTGTAAAGCACTATGAACCAATTCAACATAATTAAGTGAAAGTTGCTTCAGTCATGTCTGACTCTTTGTGACCCTGTGGTCTGTAGTCTGCCAAGCCCCTCTGTCCATGGGATTTCCCAGGCAAGAATATTGGAATGGGTTGCCATGCCCTCCTCCAGGGGATCTTCCTGACCCAGGGATCCAACCGATGTCTCTTATGTCTCCTGAATTGACAGGCAGTTTCTTTATGACTAGCACCACGTGGGAAGCCCCAGGGTTCCCTGAGGCAGGAATTTATGTATGACTATAATTTGACGGCCTCTAAACCCTTCAGTTCATACGGTAAAGCGTCTGCCTGCAATAAGGGAGACCTGGGTCCGATCCCTGAGTCGGGAAGATCCCCTGGAGAAGGAAATAGCAATCCACTCCAGTATTCTTTTTTTATTATTATTATTATTATTATTTTTCCACTCCAGTATTCTTGCCTGGAGAATCCCATGGACGGAGGAGCCTGGGGGGTCGCAAAGAGTCGGACACAACCGAGCGACTTCACTCACTCATAATAACAAAAGTAATAAAAACAAAGAGTAAAGTCAAAGAAAAAGATCCACCATGGAGTTAGAATTGGCTCTTCCCTGCAACAGTTTCACTGATGTTCTTTTTTAAAAATTATATATTTATTTTTGGCTGTGCTAGGTCTTCATTGCTGCTAGTGGGCTTCCTCTAGTTGTGGAAAGTGGGGGTTACTCTCTAACCTCTGTGAGATGTGCGGGTTTGTCATTGTGGTGGCTTCTCTTGTTGCAGAGCACAGGCTCTCGGTGTGTGGGCTTCAGTAGTTGCAACTTGAGGGCTCTAGGGTTCGTGGGTTTCTAAATTTCGACACATGGGCTCACTAGTTGTGGCTCACGGGCCCTAGAGCATGCAGGCTTCAGTAGTTTTGGCACATGGGCTTAACTGTCATATGTGAAATCTTCCTGGACCAGGGATAGAACCCATGTCCCCTGCATTGGGACATGGATTCCTATCCACTGCAATACCAGGGAAGTCCTGACTGATGGTCTTATAAGAAGAAATTTAGGCCCCAAAATAGTTAGCAATAACACACGCATGCAGGGAGAAGGCTGTATGAGGACACGGCTAGAAGTTGGCATCTCAGGAGAAGCCTCAAGAGAAACCAGAACTGTCAACACCCTGATCTTGAACTTCCAGCCTTCAGAACTGCAAGAAAATAAATTTCTGTTGTTTGAGCCACCCATTCTGTGGTGTAACATTATAGCAGCCTGATGTGTGTTTTTCCACACCACCAGGAAATTCTCTAGTTCTCATCTGACAGTAACTGGGTACTCTATCAATTTAACTGAATTCTGACGCTGTCTACTTGATCATAACATCAGACCCTGATGCCAAAAGTTTGGCCTCTGTGTACCACTGCCGAGTTGAATCTCGGAAACAGAGTTTTGGGTGAAGTAGAAAAGAGTAAAAATAAATAAATAAAATTTTTATTTTTATTTTATTTTTATTTTATTTTATTTTATTTTTTGGGCTGTGCTGTGTAGCATGTGGGGTCTTAGTTCCCTGATCAGGATTGAACCCAAGCCCCCTGCATTGGAAGGTTGGGATCTTAACCATTGGACCACCGGGAGGTCCCAAATAAAAATTTTAAAAAAGTAGTAGCTTTACTGCTTTGCCAGGCAAAGGGAGGGACACAATAGGCTCATGCCTCAAAAATGTGTGTCTCAACCCAGGGAGATCTGGTGAGGAGTTTTTAGCAATGGTTCAAGGATGGAGTTGCTGAGAAGGATCAGGGTGTGCACAGGGCCTGTGTCCCTTTATTCATTTACTTTTAATTTTTTTTAATTTTTGGTTGTGCTGAATCCTTGTTGCTGTTGAGTAGACTTTCTCTAGTGGCAATGTGGGGGCTCCTCTTCATTGCAGTGCTCAGGTTTCTCATTGCAATGGCTTCTCTTGTTACAGAGCACAGGTTCTAGCCATGCAGGCTTCAATAGTTGCAGCTTATCAGCCCTAGAGCACACAGGCTTGTGGCATATGGGCTTTGTTGCCCTAAGGCATGTGGGAATCTTCCTGGACTAGGGATCGAACCCATGTCCCCTGCATTAGCAAGCAGATTCTTATCCACTGTACCACCAGGGAAGTCCCCTGCATTTCTTTGTGTGGCCTCAGATGGTCTCCTGATGATCAGTAGTTCTTGAGGTTATTAAACACTGGACTTCTCTCTGAAATAAAGAATGTCTCAAGTAGTTAACATTTTCTGTTTGTTGTAATTTTCAGAAGAACTCGGAGATACTGTTTTGTGTATCTCTTGAGAGAGCCAGGATCCTATCTCAAGGCTGCACTGTTGTTGCTTGATTGCTCCTCCCTTGTCTCTTCATCTCTTCTCTTCCATGTTTGAACCTGCCCTTTGGAACTCAGGGAAGGTCTGGAAATGGGGGACACAGAAAGACTTTTCATGGCCAAGAGCCCCACAGGGTCCTACTTGGTTTCAGTCCCACAGATTCAAGTCTCAGTCTCACAAGACTGCCCCCACTTCAGCTCCAGTTGAAAGTCTGAGTTATCACTTGTGCTTCTGATGGACTGGCTATACATCAGAGGTTCCTGTGAACCCCTCCTTGGGTTCAATCAATGTGCCAGAGCAGCTCACAGAACTCAGAGAACATTTACTTACATTTACCAGTTTATTACAAAGGATAAGAAGTACATAATGAAGAGTGTCACCTACAAATTGGCACTTGACATCTATCTCTACAAGGATCAAATTGTAAGTGGTGTGGGTGCTGACCTTTAACACCCCCTGAAAAGAGTTCAGGGTGGAAATCAGGAATGAGGCACTCTGTGCTCTGGGAGAAACTGGCAGAACAGGTCTTCAGATAGAAAGATATTTTCAGGAGACTTTATGAGCCCAGTTCTTTCATCTCCTCAGATCTAGAAAAGCACTAAAGTCCTTCACGGTGATGTCTGCTTATTGCGGCTAGCAAAAAAAAAAAAAAAAAAAGAATATGTGCTTAATTGCATGTACTCCCCCTTCACCAAAATCACATTTATAATGACCTTCTCCCCTACTTCTCTGGAGCAGCTTCTCAGAGCTATTTGAAATGCTGTCTCCCGGGCTAAAGTCCTCATTTTGCCCCAGATAAAACTTAACTTACAAACTCTCTTGCTGTGAGGGTTTTTTTGGTTTTTTTTTTTTTTTCAGTCGAAAAAAGGTACATAGGTAGGCCAAGGTCTAGAAAGATGTCTCCATGGAACTGGGTTGCACCACCTTCTCCAAATATGGATAGGCTCACCAACCTGGAAACTCATCAAATCCCTTGTTCCAGATTTTTTATAGAGTTTAATCTGTAGCTCCTCCTTTCCCCTTCCTAGAGGTCAGTGCTGTTATTATTCAGTCAGTAAGTCGTTTCTGATTCTTTGATGACTCCATGGACTGCAGCTCCAATCTCCTCTGTCCTCCAGTATCTCCTGGAGTTTGCTCAAATTCATGTCCATTGAGTCGGTAATTGCTTTCAAACCATCTCATCCTCTGCCATCCCCTGCTCCTTTTCCCTTCAGTCTGTCCCAGCATCAGAGTCTTTTCCAGTGAGTCAGCTCTTCTCATCAGGTGGCCAAAGTATTGGAGCTTCAGCTTCAGCAACATTCCCTCTAATGTATATTTAGGGTTGATGTCTTTTAGAATTGACTGGTTTAATCTCCTTGCAGCCCAAGAGGTCAGTGGCTAGTGCTAAAAGTGTTAGTCCCTAACCATTTGGTCTCTCTGGTGACCAGCTCCATCCTTAGGCTATCTGAGGGCCACGCATTTGAATCACTTCATGTGCATAAATTTAGATGTGGCCCAAAGGGTTTCTTATGAATAACAGACATTCCTACCACTCGGGAAATTCCAAGGGTTTTAGGAAATTTTTATGCCAGACATGGAGACAAAGACCACAAATATTTCTCATTAAATCACCCAGCCCTAGCAAACAAACACAGATGGTTTATTTAAATACTTGTTAGGTATAGTTGAAACATAAAGGTATATGTAGAAGAATAGTAGAAATAAGACTGAGTGACTGTAAGGAGAGGGAATATATGTGATTTTGAAAAGCGAAGACTTTGGAGCCTGACTGTCTAGGTTCAAATCTGGTCTATAACATGTGCCAACTATGTATGTCAGCCTAGGCAAGTTATTTTCTTATTTAACAAAATGAATTATTTGTGTCCCATCAGAGTCTTTTTCCAAAAGAGTCCTAAATGCAGTACTTGGGTGCAATCTCAAAAGCAATGGAATGATCTCTGTTAGTTTCCAAGGCAAACCATTCAATATCACAGTAATCCAAGTCTATGCCCCAACCAGTAATGCTAAAGAAGCTGAAGTTGAACGGTTCTATGAAGACCTACAAGACCTTCTAGGACTAACACCCAAAAAAGATGTCCTTTTCATCATAGGGGACTGGAATGCAAAAGTAGGAAGTCAAGACATACCTGGAATAATAGGCAAGTTTGGTCTTGGAGTACAGAAAGAAGCAGGGCAAAGGCTAACAGTTTTTCCAAGAGAACGCACTGGTCATAGTAAACACCCTCTTCCAACAACACAGGAGATGACTCTACACATGGACATCACCAAATGGTCAATACTGAAATCAGATCGATTATATTCTTTGCAGCCAAAGATGGAGAAGCTCTATACAGTTAGCAAAAACAAGACCAGGAGCTGACTGCGGCTCAGATCATGAACTCCTTATTGCCAAATTCAGACTTAAATTGAAGAAAGTAGGGAAAACCACTAGACCATTCAGGTATGACCTAAATCAAATCCCTTATGATTATACAGTGGAAGTGAGGAATAGATTCAAGGGATTAGATCTGATAGAGTGCCTGAAGAACTATGGACAGAGGTTCATGACATTGTACAGAAGCAGTGATCAAGACCATCCCCAAGAAAAAGAAATGCAAAAAGGCAAAATAGTTGTCTGAGGAGGCCTTAAAATAGCTGAGAAAAGAAGAGAAGCTGAGAAAAGAAAAGAAGGTAAAGGAGAAAAGGGAAGATATACCCATCTGAATGCAGAGTTCCAAATAGCAAGGAGAGACAAGAAAGCTTTCCTCAGTGATCAGTGCAAAGAAATAGAGGAAAACACTAGAATGGGAAAGACTAGAGATGTCTTCAAGAAAATTAGAGATACCAAGGGAACATTTCATGCAAAGATGGGCTCGATAAAGGACAGAAATGGTATGGACCTAACAGAAGCAGAAGATATTAAGAAGAAGTGGCAAGAATACACAGAAGAACTATTAAAAAAGATCATAACCCAGATAAACGATGGTGTGATCACTCACCTAGAGCCAGACATCCTGGAATGAGAAGTCAAGTGGGCCTTAGGAAGCATCACTACAAACAAAGCTAGGGGAGGTGATGGAATTCCAGTTGAGCTCTTTCAAATCCTAAAAGATGATGTTGTGAAAGTGCGGCACTCAATATGCCAGCAAATTTGGAAAATTCAGCAGTAGCCATAGGACTGGAAAAGGTCAGTTTTCATTCCAATCCCTAAGAAAGGCAATGCCAAAGAATACTCAAAGTACTGCACAATTGCACTCATTTCACAAGCTAGTAATACTCAAAATTCTCCAAGCCAGGCTTCAACAGCATGAATCGTGAACTTCCAGATGATCAAGCTGGATTTAGAAAAGGCAGAGAAACCAGAGATCAAATTACCAACATCCACTGGATCATGGAAAAAGCAAGAGAGTTCCAGAAAAACATCTATTTCTGCTTTACTGACTATGCCAAACCCTTTGACTGTGTGAATCACCGCAAACTGTGGAAAATTCTGCAAGACATGGGAATACCAGACGACCTGACCTGTCTCTTGAGAAATCTGAATACGGGTCAGGAAGCAACAGTTAGAACTGGACATGGAACAACAGACTGGTTCTAAATGGGAAAAGGAGTACGTCAAGGCTGTACATTGACGTACAGCCTGCTTTTTAAACTTGTATGCAGAGTACATCATGAGAAACACTGGGCTGGAAGAAGCACAAGCTGGAATCAAGATTGCCAGGAGAAATATCAATAACCTCAGATATGTGAATTAAACCACCTTTATGGCAGAAAGTGGAGAAAAACTAAAGAGCCTCTTAATGAAAGTGAAAGAGGAGAGTGAAAAAGTTGGCTTAAAGCTCAACATTCAGAAAACTAAGATCATGGCACCTGGTCCCATCACTTCATGGCAAATAGATGGGGAAACAGTGGAAACAGTGACTGTTAATTTTGGGGGGCTCCAAAATACTGCAGAATGTGACTGCAGCCATGAAATTAAAAGACGCTTACTCCTTGGAAGAAAAACTGTGACGAACCTAGACAGCATATTAAAAAGCAGAGATATTTCTTAGCCAACAAATGTCTAGTCAAGGTTATCATTTTTCCAGTAATCATGTATGGATGTGAGAGTTGGACTATAAAGAAAGCTGAGCACAGAAGAATTGATGCTTTTGAACTGTGGTGTTAGAGAAGACTCTTGAGAGTCCCTTGGACTGCAAGGAGATCCAACCAGCCCATCCTAAAGGAAATCAGTCCTGAATGTTCATTGGAAGGACTGATGTTGAAGCTGAAACTCCAATACTTTGGCCACCTGATGCAAAGAGCTAACTCATTTGAAAAGACCCTGATGCTGGGAAAGATTGATGAAGGCAGGAGGAGAAGGGAACAACAGAGGATGAGATGGTTGGATGGCATCACTGACTCAGTGAGCATGAGTTTGAGTAAACTCTGAGAATTGGTAACGGATAGGGAGGCCTGTCGTGCAGGAGTCCATGGGGTCACAAAGAGCCAGACACAACTGAGCGACTGAACTGAACTGAACTGAGGGCATATTAAGTTAAAGTATAATATTAAAAATGGCCACTAATTTTTTTCATTTTTTTATTTGTGGCTACTGCAAAATTTTTAATTTCATATGTGACTCACATTATATTCCTAATAGTCAGCACTGATCTAGACTTTATTCAATAACTTGTTGAGTGACTTGATTAGGAGATGATGTGATTATATTTTGATTTGTGTGCATGCTAGTCTCTTTGTGTGAAGCTAAGTCACTTCAGTCGTGTCGGATATTTTTGATTTAAGGTAATTCATATAGCACTGGCGTGTGATAAACTTTTGAAGATATTGGAGGAGCAGAAGAAAATCATAAGGATCTGGGAGATGGGATTAGGTCCTTCAGGATCAATTGGAATGATGAATGATTAAAACCCTGTTTAGACAGGAAAATCAACATTTCTCAAATTTTTTCTTTCTTCACCCTGAGAGTTTTATTTTCTACTCTGAAAATAAGTAGTGTTTTCAGATTCAAAATCAACTCCATCTACACCTAGCCTGATAAAAGGAGATTAATAAATAACATCCAGTGCAAAAGTTGTTCTTTAGGAGGAATATTACAAATACTAGCAAAGAGTAGAATTAACTTAGGATATCTTCAAAGCAGTCACTAGCTTTTTTTGTTGGGCCTTGAAATACCATTTACATTGTTCTCTTGAAGAGGTAGTTTTCCCTGTCTTTATCTTGACAAGGTAAACGTGTTTACAGCCCTTTGTTTCCAGGCTTTAGGATTTGAGATCTATTTGTTTTCCTGCTTGGTTATCACATTTCCAAACATCTTCCCACAAAGGAACCCGAAACTGGGGTTGAGATTCTCGGTGGCAAATACCTGCATCTGGATCTAAGAGATTTCAGGTCATGATCCCCATTCTTCAGGGATTTCATGCCAATTCCTCCCCAACAGATTCCATTTTGAAATTTATCCAACCCATTGCCTCCTCCTGTTTTCAGTAAAGATGGAAGAACACCACACAGGAATTAAATGACACAGGAGACCCGCTGTAGGACAGTTTGTTGGCCTCCGTGGCTTACTTCCTGGAGGCTGGTTGCCTGAGCTGTGGCTCCTGACTACATGGAGCTTGGAAGCTAGTGCTGCCTGCTTCCAAAGTGCCCCCAAGACCCCAGTCCCCTCAACCAATCCCCGCAAAACATCAGCAAACAGTCGTCTTGAGCAACTGTTATCTGTGGCCCAGGATGAGGATTGCTTAACTGAGAGGTCCCTGTCACCTTGGGGACAAGTCAGGTTCCTGATCAGGTTTCTGAGAAACCCACTTGCTCAAAGAGCATTGTCTCAATATGCTCAGCCTACTCTTAAATTCTTGAGATCCTGTTGAATTTCAGTTTTTACCGTTTAAAAATACCATTTAAAAAAAAAAAGAGTTTTTTCTGTCCCTCTCAGCCACTGAGCCACTTTCTTAAAGGCAGTTTGAGTTTAGCCACGGCAAACAGGTTTCAGATCTCCCTCCCTTTCACCGTCCCTCCTCTTCTAGCAAGAAGGAAAAACCTAAAGGTTTCAGACATCTAAAACTTGACCCTGGGAATTGTTTGACTACCCTGATTTTACACAAATCATTTGAGACAGATATAATTCTAGCCCTTTACAATGATTTCATCTGTCCTTTCAATAAATACGGGGAAAAATAATTTTTCTGGAATCACATTGGAGCCTGCTCTGAGTGGATGAAGGGGTCCGAAAGACCTACGTTTTCCTTTCACTGGTGCCATTTGCTCTTGCAAAACAGTAAAGAAAAAATCATTCTAAAGCAAAGGAAAAGAAGAAATAAAGTGATTTACAGCCAAGAATGACATGGTGAGGGAATTCCCTGGTGGTGCAGTGGTTAGGACTCTGCGCTTTCACTGATGAAGGTAGGGGTTCAATTGCTGGTCAAGGAACTAGGATCCCACAAGCTGTGCGGCCAAAAAAAAAGAATGATATTCTGACACAAATAATAAATAAAAATCAAAGATTAAAAAAGAATGAAGAAAAAGACACGTGTCTCTGTGTGAACCTTCAGGGTCCAGCCTCCAGCCTCCTGGTGCCGCTGGGCACGTACAAGGCTGGCAGACTGAGCAGGGACCGAGCATCCGAACTGCTCATTTTAGTACATTTAAAATTGAAGCAGTTGAAAATATTTTCCCATCAAACACAGCTTTGTTGTTTTGATTAGAACAACTTATTACTGTAGCTGTAGAAAACAGAGTCTACGATGGAGATGTGTCGTAAACGAAACATATACACTGGATTTCAAAGACTTACTAGGGAAAAAAAAGTAAACTATCTTAACATATATTAATATATATACATACATTATTTGTTCAAATATTATTTTGGCTATCAGGTCAAATAAAATAATTATGAAAATCAATTCTTCTTTCTAATGTTTTCCTTTTAAAAATTTTAATGTGGTCACTTAGAAAACTTATATAAATGGCTTAGATTGAATTTCTGCTGGCAGCGCTGCCATACAGGATATTCTTTGTCCTTAGACTGCTAAACTCAGTTGCTGTGGTAACTAAAGGGGCCTCCTGGCTCAGGGTTTCCTGGAATACAGGGGGGTGACGCGGGGGAGGGGAGGCAGGACTCATGGGAAGGTTTTTTTGGAAGTCACGTTTCACTCATCGCCAGTTTTCTCCGCTAACAGCCAGACTGAATAATACCTTCATTTAGTAGTGATAATTTTGTAACGTATATAAATATCAAATCAGGTGTGACTGAGTTCCCTTCTCCGTCCACCTGAAACTATCACAACATTGTTAATCGCCGATACTCCAATATAGAAGAAAAAGTTAAAAAAAATAAAAACAAAAAACTTCCCCCCCACAATAATAAAAAATACCGAATCAGTATGTTGTACACCTAAAACTAATATAAAAATGTCAGTCAATTATACTTCAGTTGTTGTTTTGGTTTTTTTAATCCTCATTTAAGGACAGACCACATGAGGTGGTTTGTTTCAGGCCCAGTAGTACCAGTTTGGATTCCAGGCACCCAACCAAAACCCCAAAGGACGATGCACTATCAGCAGTGACTCCTCCAGCCAAATTCTACCTCTTAACCTGCTTCTGCCACCCCACTCCCTCCTCCCCTGCTGGAGTTGCTAGGCTACAGATCAATAGGCATTGGGAACTTGACTATTGATAACTTCCCACCATTAAAGGCCTGATATAATTGCTCACCCAACTCACCC
This sequence comes from Bos javanicus, assembly GCF_032452875.1. Taxonomy (NCBI): domain Eukaryota; kingdom Metazoa; phylum Chordata; class Mammalia; order Artiodactyla; family Bovidae; genus Bos; species Bos javanicus. The sequence goes on along the minus strand of NC_083872.1, from coordinate 101,907,597 downwards.
AACTAAATTGTCCCCCTTCCTTTACTCTCACATGGGAGCCACTTCTCCGGCCTTTTATTTTCCTTCATCTTCCTCTGCTCTCATTTTCCTTCTATCTTTTTCCTCCTCCTCTTGCTCACTTCTCTTGTATGGCTTGGAAATCAGATGTGTATCTCACACTTTTCTCTCACAGCCCAGAAGGAATAGGATGTTGGCAGTTCTTTCCAGTTGTGTAAGAAGCAGTTGCCCCCGTCCCTCTTGAATGTTTTAAGTGGAAGAAGGGGCGCACCATTGATTCCTGAGGGCCTGGACTTTTTGACCCTCTCTACTGATGAATCCCCAACTTCTTTCTGATACACAGTTTTTCCTTTGCAAATAAAATACCTGTTTAATGGAACCTTACAACTGTTCTCTCTCTAGATGCTGTCAACCTGAGACTAGGGGCAAAACACTGCAGAGTGGGTGGGATTCAGCTGGGTGGGAAGCTGGTGAACGACATTTTCAGGAGTTTGGATTGTGTCCCAGGCCAGCTGATTCTCTGCTTCCTGGAACCCAGGAAGAGTTGGTTTGGCTCCTGGATATTCAGGTTTTCTCCCAGGAGAGACTATGCTAAGTCAGAGGACAAGTGGAGCCGAGAGCTCTTCCAGTTCTTCCTTCTTTGGCTTTCCTTCTCTCAGACTGTCCTTCCCTCCCCTCCAAGATTGTAGACACAGCCTGCAATCAAAGAGCAGCTGATAAAGTCATAGGATTATGAATGTTTTCTGTTTACATCCAGCGACTTTTGCCGAATATGGATAGCCTTTATTCTCATCTTTTTACGGACTGATTTAATTCTGAGCACTTGCGAGAGCAAAAAATAAAGTGTATCTGCCCTCCCTCCAGGCTTTTTCTGGTAGCATTTTGTCTGTGAAACGTGCTCTTAAAACGGGGAAGGAGAAGAAGCTTAAAAAAAAAAAAAAATTGAGTAGGGTGGGGGCAGGATGTGGTTTTCAAAAGCTGGCCTTGGGGGTGGGTTGGGGGGTGTTGCCTAGGGAGGGGGCAGTGTTTGAGGTCTACGCGTCTAAGGAGCTCCAGAGATTGGAGGCGGGTAGGGTGGGGCTGGGGGCTTGTCTCTCGGGCTCCGCCCTCCCCGAAGCTTATATAGACCCGTGAGCTATAGGCTCGCTACTGAGGACCTGGAGGAAAACTTGCCGCCGATAGAGGACATTTTGGAGGTTTTGCTGCCTGGAAGAGGGGTCTCTGGAGCCCCACTCCTAGATCTTTATCGAAGATTTGAAAAGAATTAAATTAGGGCCATGGGGACCACGAAGGTAAGAGCGATACGGTTACCGGTTATTTTTGCCGGCTTGGGATGCACTCGGAAAGGCAAGCTATACCGGCGTTGGCTGAGCTCTGTTACGCGGAGTCACCTAGCAATCTGGAAGCCTTTCCCATTGCTCCCCCAGCCTGCAGTGCCGCACTTACACAGTTCTTTTCGGATGTCATGTCCTATAAAGAATTTATCCCAGTTCCATTCACCTTCTTGGGGTGGGAAAAGTCACCTGGAGAAGTTGTGTTTGTATTACACACATGGGTGTGTGTGTGTTTTCTTTAATACAATTACATGCTTTTGAGGATGTGAAGTTGAGTGTTCAGGGGATCAGGGGCGGTATGGTGGCGTTGATGCTTTAGACCTTGAAAAGACCTGAGGTTTGTTTTGGGGGTGTCGGGTCGGTGTCCAGCCATCATCTGTTCCATGACTTATGGGATTCCCTGAATTACCTAAGGAGAGAGAATTCCATGATTGTGAGCGCACAGTATATTAATATATTATTGTGTGTTGTGGATGCGGTATTTGTAGGGAGAAAGGCATTTTCACCAAGGTAATTTAATTTATCTGAAAATAAAAGATGAGAGAAGGGATGAAAAAGTGGGAAGGCCCTCAAGGATTTAAATGATGAGAGAAAATAAGAGGTTTCTACTAAAAGGAGTGGATGAAGCAGAAAGCGCTGCCCCCACGGGCCCCGGGAGTACTTAGATGCCAGTGGAGGCAAGGTCAATTTGGGAAACTGTTAACTCCAGGCCTGCCACTGCCTGACTTGATAGAGAAGGGGTTTAAGATGAGAAAGGGTTGGCGGGGGCGGGGAGCTCTCAGGCATAAAAATTGAGCTCTCTTGGGGTGGAAATTAAGATCACACCTACTAGAATTATCCCCGACAAGGTGAGTGATGACTGGGTTGATTTCAGCACAGCCCCCTCACAAAATGTCTCCGTTTTGAATTGGGAGTCAGCTTGTTCTCGCCCCCTGGTGGGTGGGTGGGGGATAGCAGTACCTCTTTAAGTGAACGGGCAGAATTTGAGATGGGACCAGGGTACGGTGGTACGGCGGGCGGATCCTGCAGATTCTGTGACCCAGAGTTGCGAGCATCCTGGTGATGACGACACGTCACCAGCACTCGTGCTTTTGTGGAATTTGGGGTACGGGGGAGCCTACACTGGCTCTAGCTGGTCGCAGAGTAATCTGTTCTCAACAATCCTAGGGTTTTGCGGTCTGCCCTCACAGTTTTTTCTATCCCTGAGCACAATTCTGTGCTTGCCTGGGGATATACCTGGGGCTGCTGTTTGAATACTTATAAACGGAGTAACCCAGTTCTCCTAACTTGTCCCTTCCCAAGTTTTCTTTCCAGAATTTCCCCAGGTTTACTCTTCATGCTCATCTATATCACCAGAGAAGCTCTTCAGTTCTTTTGTGTTCCTTATTCACTACCTAAATGGTTAGGTTGTTTTCATACCACCAACCAGCTGAGTTCTAGTATATAAATCTCTCTTTTTTTTAATTTTCTTTTGTTTTTAAAATTTTATCTTCATGGTATTTTTCTCTTTTAAATTATGGAAGTATAATAACACGTTTACGGGAGACTTGGAAAATACAGAACAAAGTTACATATAGTTCCACTATATATTACAATTTTTTTAAGTAGATATATCAAGATTTTTAGTTGGAATTTTCAATATCAAACTCAAAAATTAATAGAATGAATATACAGAAAAGTAGAAGACTGTGGTAGACCTGAAAAGCACTATGAACCAGTTCAACCTAATTAAGATTTATACAATTTTCAGATAACAGCAGAATACAAATTCAAGTTCCCAGAGACTATAAACTGGGAGGCACTGGAACGTATCCAGGGGCATAAAACAAGGTGCAAAAATTTCATAGTGCGTTCTCCTTAATAAGAGCCAGTCATGGATCAAGAATTTTAAGGAATGTTCTTCTCTACCTTCCCCCCAGGTCACCGCACCTCTGATCTTCGCCATCTCGGTTGCTACCATAGGCTCTTTCCAGTTTGGCTACAACACTGGAGTCATCAATGCTCCTGAGGCGGTGAGTGCCAGGCAACAAGAGTTTGAGTTTGGAATGGGGAAAGTATTCCTTTAGGTAGGGTTTCCAGAATTATCATGCTTAGACAGACTTGGTAGCTCACTTGGCTAAGACTGAGATGGGGCATGATATTGGTGGGGATCTAATTGAATCCTTGATCAAAGCAAGAGGCTCAGGACAGGGGCCCCCTGCACCCTGGACTGGGCCCGTTCATCCTCTCACCCTCTGGTGACACACTTCCCTTATTGTCCCCTAGAGGTTAGTTACAAAATCGGGGTGCAGGGGTGCAGTGTGAGGTTTCAGGACAACTAAGTTATTCAGATCTGGTAACATGAACTCCAATGTTACCTGTCTCTTACATTGCCATCTATTTATTCCCTCGACTCTCTACCTACAAAGTAACTGGAACACTGTTCTCTTAGGGAGGGGAAGATCCTGAGTGTTTTGTCTCTTTTCTCATCCAACTGTAATGGTCTTTTCTCCCACCACCCATTTTAATTGGCAGATCATAAAAGACTTTCTCAATTACACTTTGGAAGAGCGGTCAGAACCGCCCCCGTCCAGCGTGCTCCTCACATCCCTGTGGTCCTTGTCTGTGGCCATCTTCTCCGTGGGTGGTATGATTGGCTCCTTCTCCGTCGGACTCTTTGTCAACCGATTTGGCAGGTATTGACCAGAAACTGTGCAAGGAAGGGGGCTGTACTGGTTGCATTGAAGACAAGCATTGAGGCTTAGAGCAGGGAGGTGATGGTGCATTTGAATAAAAAGCATGTGACATTCCCATCAAGGGAAAACCAATCCCACAGACCAGTCTCCATCCCCCTCCCCCGCCCCCCAGCCACATTCAGACATAATGATGAGTCGGGTGGAGTGGGACAATTTTAATTTCTAGTAAATTTCTAGCTGATGGATGCTGTTAGTTTGTGGACAACTTTGAGAACAAATGGCCTTGAAGTGCTTCCTAAAATCCTACCCTATAGCTAGGATGTAGAGGGGAAAATCTGCAACAAGTTCTCTAGGTGAGTCTCATGTAGGCCGAGGTGTAGGAACCATTAGTCCTGATTATCCCGATCAGATATGTTCTGATACTAGAAAGTGGAAAAGTTAGACCAAAAGATGTATGAGCCTGGAGAATGGTAGAGTGACTAGGAAAGAAGGGGAGAGGTGGACTCTGTTTTGCAAATTTTCCTTATCTTTGTTTAATCTTCCAGGCGCAATTCAATGCTTATTGTCAACCTGTTGGCCATAGCTGGCGGCTGCCTTATGGGATTCTGCAAAATAGCAGAGTCGGTTGAAATGCTGATCTTGGGCCGACTGATTATCGGCCTCTTCTGCGGACTCTGCACAGGATTCGTGCCCATGTACATTGGAGAGATCTCCCCTACTGCCCTGAGGGGCGCCTTTGGCACTCTCAACCAGCTGGGCATCGTTATCGGAATTCTGGTGGCCCAGGTACTCTAGAACTTATTGAGTGTTCATTCATGGCTCGTTAAGTGAATTGACACAGATAAAGTCACCAAAAATAATGTGTGGCACAGGGAACTATATTTATTATTCTATGATAAACACAATGGAAAAGAATATTAAAAAAAGGTTCTGTAAATATATATAACTGAATCACTTTGCTGTACATTGGTACTTAAATCAACCATGCTTCAATTTTTACAAACAAAAAATGTCTGGCACTTACTCAACTACATGTTTCAGATATTAATTAATATTACTAGCGCTCATAGATGGCTAAGGAAACAGGTAGGGTAGAAAAAGAAAAAGTTATCTTTGCCTGTGATAGAAGGCCAGATGATTTTCTGAACATTTTTTTTTTTTTTTAAATCAATTTGTGGCTTCCCCTGTGGCTCAGTGGATAAAGAATCTACCTGCAGTGCAGGAGACACAGGAGACTCCGGTTTGATCCCTGGATTGGGAAGTTCCCCTGGAGGAGGAAATGACAACCCACTCCAGTATTCTTGCCTGGAGAATCCCATGGATAGAGGAGCCTGGGGGGCTACAGTCCAAAGGGTCGCAACGAGTCAGACATGACTGAGCAACTAAGCATGTGGCCTATAAAGTATGGAATTTATAGTATTGTCTTTGGTTTCTAGATCTTTGGTCTAAAAGTCATCTTGGGGACTGAAGATCTCTGGCCTCTGCTCCTGGGCTTCACCATCTTACCAGCCATCATCCAGTGCGCTGCCCTTCCATTTTGCCCTGAAAGTCCTAGATTCTTGCTCATTAACAGAAAGGAGGAGGAGAAGGCAAAGGAGAGTGAGTATCCTTCATGCTGTCACTGTAGGAACCTCAGGACTGGTTTGTTTTTAAGATGAGGGTTTTGGATCTGGTTCTTGTCATCTCCTTTCCCTGCCCTCCAGAACCTGAGCAGAGAATTGTCTGATTACTCTGAAGTCACATGGGGCGAGGGGTGAGAAGGCAAGTTCAGGCCAGACACAGGGCTCCTCAGAGTGGCGTTTTTCCCAGCTATCTCATGGGGGCAAGGCATTAGCCAGTACCTTATCTGTGACCTCTCCTCTTCCGCAGTCCTCCAGAGACTCTGGGGCACCGAGGACGTGGCTCAGGATATCCAGGAGATGAAGGATGAGAGTATGCGGATGTCACAGGAGAAGCAAGTCACAGTGCTAGAGCTCTTCCGTGCCCCCAACTACCGGCAACCCATCATTATCTCTATCATGCTCCAGCTCTCCCAGCAGCTCTCTGGGATCAATGCAGTGAGTATCCATTCAGGGCAGATGTGTCTGACCCATTTCACTGGAATCACCTGACCATCTTCCCTGGTGACTCAGTGGTAAAGAATCACCTGCCAATTCAGGAAAATGAGGGTTCGATCCCTGGGTCAGGAAGATCCCCTGGAGGAGGAAGTGGCAACCCACTCCAGTATTCTTGCCTGGAAAATCCCATGGACAGAGGAGCCTGGTGGGCTACAGTCCATGGCGTCACAAAGATTCGGACGTGACTTAGTGACTAAACAACAACACACCTGACCAGAGGTGAATCACACTGGCCACTGCTCACCTTCTGATATACCCAGGGTCTCTCACAATGTTTGCCTGGTAGTGGTTTCTCAGAAAACGCACATTATCCAGGTTTAGACTTGTCTTTGTATTTATCTTCTAAAGCTATATCTATAATACAAGTTTGTGTGGCAAGATGAGAGAATGAAAAATTTCTCACCCTTAGTCTTAGAACTTGTCGTGAACATTTGTCCTCTTCCAGATTTTTTTAACATTATGGAGTATCATAATTTATCTAATTTTTATTCATCCTCTGTTTTGGACGGCTTTTTTTCTTTTTTGATTGTGCCTCTCAGCTTGCAGGATCTTACTTCTCCAACCAGGGATCAAGCCCGTGCCCCCTGCATTGGAAGTGAGGAGTTACCAGGCCACCAGAGCGAAACTGCTAAGTCCTAGTCACTGGACCACCAGGGAATTCCCAACCACTCGTTTTTAAAATATCCAGTTCTCTTTAACTCTCATCTGTCTTGGATGATGTCATCAATGATAACGTAGGCCATGTAATCCAGGCAGATCTGAGAACTGACACACCTTGGGGTTTTTTCCCAGGACTTTACAACCTGAAATCAGTGTAAACCCCTAGGGAGCAATTAGGAGGTGTGAGGGTACCCAGACAGAGCTGGCCTTACCATTGTGTATATTTTTTACAACTTAGAATAGTAACTGTGATTGTTTAAAGTGTGGGGCCAAATGGAAGGTAGCATCGGGCAGGTAGCCATGATATTCTGTGCAAAAGTCTGTTTCCTTCTTTTGAGTCCTGGGTGTGAGCAGAGAAGGTATTCCTACACCTCTGTCCTTTTGCAGATAAAATATTTGATATATTTGGATATGGAGAACACTCCAGACCTCTCTCTAAGTACCAATTCATGAGCTGAGGATTTGCCATCATAATATGATCAGTGTGATCAAACCATTTTATGACAAAGCAGTTTTGCAAAAAACACATGATAACTTAAAATAGTAAGTTGGTCTTTAGCCTCTCTCCCTAACGCACCACAGGGAAACTTGTGTTTGTGCTTCCCGTGAGGGATTAGAGGCTATTATATTAGAACCTCAGAGGGAAGATGGTCTGAAAAGTCCTCTCGGATGGTTCCGATGGGTCTCAGTCTCAAATTTCCTCATTTGAAAAACCACTGTAATAAAATATACACTCAGGACTGTCTGGAACAGTGAAACTGGGACTAGAGGGAGGTGTCCAAGTATAAAACGGGTCCTGAGAAGGCCACATTCTTCAGTTCTACAACCCAGGCACCTGCTTGCCTCCCCCAAGTCTGATCCCTGCAGAACAGGATCAGAAAAAGCCTACCCTGGGAAAGTTAAACAAATGGTGGATGAGTGCTCTGCAGGCAGGCCCCTTCCCCCTTCCCTCCTCCACTTCAGTAAATGATGGGTGAAAGTCAGTTTTCCAACCTACCTTTGAACAAACTATATTTTCTAATCTCCCTTAAAGGCAGAAGGGTAAGAGGCTGGACAGTGTTTACCCAGCAAAGTAAAACTGGCTTTCGGTAAGATGACACAGGGGTGAGGTTAACCTGGCCCCAAGGTTCCAGGCAGCATGACTTTATTATAAGTTTGCTTGATGTGTGTATGTCTGAGTTAGGTTTTTGATCTGTATGCTTTTATATAAGAAGGAGAATTGGCATGATTATTCATCTCTAGTTTTAACTGTTCAAATGTCTTTCCTTACAAGCTTTATGTTATTAAATATTCTTGGAATTTTTTTAAAAAACAAATTTTAATTAGCTCACCCTTGCTTCTCTCCCAGAGCAGCAGTTTTTAATGAGGATGATACTATTTATCTCAATTTCCAAGAGCACAGCCTGAATCTTATTTTGGAAAATATACATGGTTTCTATCTTAGGCTGTAGGGCTTTGAAGACTTGTTTCTGCAGACAGTCACTCTCAGTGTGGGAGTGTATGTTGATCAAAAACTCTGATGAAGAACTTTTCCCTGACAGTCCAGTGGTTAAGACTCAGCACTTCCTATGCAGGGGGCACAAGTTCAATCCCTGGTTAGGAACTAAGATCTCACATGCTGCATGGTGCAGCCAAAAACTAAAAATAAATAACAATAAGAACAAAAGAAAAAAACAGAATGTACCACACCAATTTTTTTTTTTTAAGTCTGCTGAATAGGGGCTGCCGTGGAGGCAGATATTCTGGGTGAAATCATAAACTCCCAAACCAAGCCTAAGAGCCTGAGCAACCTAGATCCTGTTGCCTTGTTATCTTCAGGTCTGAGTCCAATGTTTCCACATCTCTTAAGTTATGGTAGTTGTGGCAGCCCTGCGTATTAGCACATTGTTGACTGAATAATAAGGATAGTATAAATTGTAGCTTATTTAATAGTGTGCATTCAATTAAAATAATCACTGGTGTTATTTACTAAAACACTTGTAAAGATCCAGTGCCTGGAATTCCAGCCCACGTTCTAAAAACAAGCAGGCTGAGGTTACCCTTCTGTTTCTTCCCTATCAAGTTGATCCATCAATGCCTGTCATTATTGGTGGGGGTGGGGGTTGGGGTAAGAGTCTATCGGTAAAGCAGAATTGAAAAACTTAACAGGACTTAAGCCATTCTATCTAAGTTACTAAAAGCAGACTTCAGGAAGAGACTAAATGGAGCAGTAAGAATGAGCATAGTTTGGAGGGAAAAAATGGAGCTAAGTAGCTAGAGTTGAAGACAACTAACAAGAAAATAAGTTACAAAAGATCATTTGTTTGCAGAAAAGATACTGTGATTGAACAACAACAACAAAAAATTGCTGGAAGGTACTCCTGAACTTCTGGGACTTCTGAGTTGATTTTTTGAGGGTTCAGTGCAACTGCTACACACAACTGTATTTCACAGTCGCACCTTTTGTTCCCTGTTAGGTGTTCTACTACTCGACAGGAATCTTCAAAGATGCGGGTGTCCAGGAGCCGGTCTATGCCACTATCGGCGCAGGTGTGGTCAACACCATCTTCACTGTGGTGTCTGTAAGTCAGATGTTTTGATCATTTTCAAGCAGGGTGGAGAATTCTTGGTACACATATTCAAGTATAGGTGGCATGTCCTTCCATCTCCCTGCTGCCTTTTAGTTAAACCTTTTTTGTTCTAATTCCCTGTTGGGGAAAAGAGCTATTGAATGATGAGTAAATGAAGATAGATGGGCAAAGGGAAGCACAGAGGGGACCGTGGAGGATGCTCTTAACTCAGAGCTAGAGGAGAGGCAGTGTGACTATCGCAGGTACCCTGCTGCTGGTCAGGCAGCTTCCAGTAGCTCATACAGTGTCTTCTGAAAAGGAAAGTGACATTGTTTCACGGGTACTTTTTCTAAATCATTTTTTTAGGTGTTCTTGGTGGAAAGGGCTGGGAGGAGGACTCTTCACCTGATTGGCCTTGGAGGGATGGCTTTTTGTTCCATCCTCATGACGATTTCTTTGTTACTGAAGGTGAGTACTCTTTGTAAAGGAAAGGGAGGAGTGGAGAAAGGTGAGGGGGTGGGTTGTCGAGGTTTGGTGATTACACAAGTGAACTTTGAGAGAAGCAATACATGCAGAGGTTTAAGAAAAGTGGATTTTCAGAGATAGATGATTAAATTGCTGTCATCCCTATAGCTATATGACATAAAGCTTGTAAAATATATGGTCTCATTTCATTCTTAAAGAGATGTTAAGGTCATTAATCTGGTTTTACAGCTGATGAAATGGTCTCAGAATGTGCAGAATAACATGTGTGATCATACTGCTAAGATTCCAAGACCCAAGGCTGCTAGGACTTCCTTGACAGTCCAGTGGTTAAGAATCTGCCTTCCAGCACAGGGAGTGAGGGTTCAATCCCTGGTCAGGAAACTAAGATCCCACATTCTGCATGGTGCAGCCAAAACAAAAACAAGAACAACAACAAAGCCCAAGGTTTCTAGGTCCAGTAACTCCTTTACATCATGGGATAGAAGGAACTTTTCATTATTCCATCAGTCCTCATCTGTGGGAAGCTGGCACCTACCTGGGCATGCTGTCTTTAGTACTAACTTTCCTCTGTTCCTTTCTCGTAGGATAATTATAGCTGGATGAGCTTTATCTGTATTGGGGCCATCCTGGTCTTCGTGGCCTTCTTTGAAATTGGCCCAGGCCCTATTCCCTGGTTTATTGTGGCTGAACTCTTTGGTCAGGGACCCCGTCCAGCTGCCATGGCAGTGGCTGGTTGTTCCAACTGGACCTCTAACTTTTTGGTTGGACTCCTCTTCCCCTCGGCCGCGGTAAGTAACTTAAAACTCATGCAACCCACGTTGAAACCAACTAATACATAGTTCTTCTTAGGAACAGAATAGCAATGATAGGCCTTAGGATTCCAAATCAATATTTAAAATCCATCATTTGGTGTAGCATTAACAGCCTGATCCAAAAGGCTCACTGAGGATAGGATGTTAATGATGAGGTAGCTCCTATTGTAAAATGGCCTAGAGTTGATTTGTTAAATAAAGGAACTAGCAGTGGACATCTAGGATGCATTTCCAATTTCTGTGAGTCTTTTAGAAACCCAGATTTTTAAAAATAATCAAAAGGACTTTTCTGCTGGTCCTTTGGTTATGAATTCGCCTGCCAAAGCAGAAGACAGGGGTTCGATCCCTGGTTTGGGAAGACTTCACCTGCCACATGCTTCGCAATAAGAGAAGCCCACACACTGAAACTAAAGAGTAGCCCTCACTCACGGCAACTAGAGAAAGCCCAACCACAGCAGCGAAGACCTGGTACAGCCAAAAATAAATTAAAAAATAATGATATTAATCAAAAGTCCTAAAAACTCAATAGGTATTTGGAAATGGCTAACTTTAATGACTAGGAAAAGGAATGACACAAAATTGCAGAGAAATCTAGGAAGTTACCAATGAAATCATGAGCAAGTCACTGAAGAGACTGCACTGTTTTGATGAAGTCTAGGGGGGGTTATGCCTTCAAGGCTATTAGAAATATGATTGTGAGGGAACTGACTGACTCTTCTGTTCTGTATCTCTTCACCAGTTCTACTTAGGCGCCTATGTTTTCATCGTCTTCACTGTCTTCCTCGTTATCTTCTGGGTCTTCACCTTCTTCAAAGTTCCTGAGACCCGTGGCAGGACTTTTGAGGAAATTACACGAGCCTTTGAAGGGCAGACGCAGACAGGAACCCGCGGTGAGAAAGGCCCCATCATGGAGATGAACAGCATCCAGCCCACGAAGGACACCAATGCCTAAGAAGTGCCTCTTACCCACCTCCCTCCCGTCACGTAAAGCAACCTCCCCCTGAGCAAGCGGGGAGACCTCATCAGGTTGTAACCCAGGACTGTTTCTGAATGCTGCTACTCCATTCCTTTCTCATCCACATACTCGTTGGGCGCTCAGAGGATCCCAAGGCTGGGGTTAGTCGTTGTGTTCAATGGCTTTTAAAAATTTCATTTCTTGGACATTCTCTTCAGCTCAGGAGAGACCAAGTAAACCTACCTTCATTTCAGGAGGGATTGGCCGCTTGGTATGTGACAACTTGGCCAGCTCCTGCTCCCTTAGGTTCTAAAATTGCCTCAAGGCATTTTGGGGAGTGGGCTAGAAGGTGCCATTCCTCCAACCTCAAACTCACCAGGAAGCAGGTACACTTAAGAGTGGAGGCCAGAGAGGGATTCCATAAGAGCTCCTCCTTCACTTCCGTACAGCTCTGCTGAGCAAATTAACTTGAGTTTTATTTATTTTATCTTCTGGTTTTATTGCATAAATATTTATTTTTTTAAATATAAAGTAATTTTACCAAATAATGAAAACATAAGGAAATTGAGGTTAGAGGGAGGTGCTTCAAGAGAGGTTATAGGGTGGAAGATTTGATACCGAAGAGGTTAAGGTGCAATAAGAAGGGAAGGATTTAGGGAGAAAGGTCATGCATGATTGGAGGATGCATGATGTGGTGTATGAGGTTTGCACGTTGCCTCTTAACAATTTCTATCCTTAAGATAAAAACTCTCAACTTTCTCAGAAAAGTCATGTGCCTGTATAAAGAAGCTATTGGTTTCCTTTGGAACTTTTTTCTTCATTTAAGATTATATGTAGTATTACTTGAAATGTAGGATTATTGCTAAGGTGGGCATTTTAGTTAATAGGGGTCTATGGGTTCTAATTTTGGATGGAGTCCAGAGAAGGGACGGTTATTTCTACAAATCCTCTCTCCCCTCACTGGACCAAGCAGCTTCTTTCTCTGTAGTAAACTCACTTTTTAAAAATATTACTATCACCCATCTGGTGGGAGAGCCTCCCAAGTGAGCAACCAAAAATCTTGGTTCTTGGTAGAGGTTCATTATTTCTTCAGTTTGTTGTTTAGAGGATTTTAGATGTTGATTTTTATTTTGCTTTAAGCCATAGCTTTAAAAGAACTTAGAGATGTTTATAGCTAACTTGGAATTTATAACCTCAGTGCTGGAAAACGATTTTCTTCCTGAACGATTATTATCCAGTTGACGTGTGTTATTACATGAGGGTCATCTCATGCTTGTTTATGTCTGTTTACCATGTCAAGTTACCCTTGTTACCACGTTACCATAGTGTTACGTCAGGTGCCCCCTGAGGGACTTGAACTTTCCTGTAGACCACACGTGACGTGTGCGTGAACGTGTGTGCACCGTCACGAAGCAGTTGCTGGTTATCTTGTTGGGTTCCTAAGGCCCCTGTTGGGTATAATGTGTTCAGACTTGTGTATATGTAAACAACACTGCCTCTGCTGGGTGGAATCTGCATCAATGGTTTTCTTTGAAACTTTAGAGTTCCATCTCATCAGGCTGCCTTTCCTTGTTGGAGAAGACAGAGAGAACTCCCTAAATGTTGAGACTGAGAGTGGAGGACTCACTCTCCACTCAGACAGCAGGGAAAGACAGGAAAGAGTGTGAGACCAGGACATGATGCCTCGTGGGTGCACTGGAAGGGCGTCATGGGGGAGAGGGAGGCATTCTTAAGGGGACAATAAGCTTCTAGATCTGGGGTGGCGAGAGAGTTTGCTGAGATGGAGGGATTGCATTTGCCACAGCCCATGGCCACCTCCAGGATCATCCAGTATTTTTAGAAGTGGAGACTGGGCTCTTCATCCCTCCTTCATATGTTACTTGATCTCCCTTCCCCTCTTTGGTGCTTACATATTTCAAGCCCTTCAGTCAAACCCTTGCCTATGACAGTATTTTGGTTCTAATTTCTCACCATTCATTCCCTCTGGTTGCTGAGGCTTTGGGTACAAAACTCGCAGAGCCTTGGGACAGGGCTTTGCCGTGACGGGGGACTGTCCTCCAACTGCACCTCTGCTCCGACTCAGACCAGTGGGTTGGCAGTGGTGCAGCATGGAATTTTTTCCAGTTCTCAGTGACCAGGTTGTGAATAATTTCCAAATGGATTTTTTCTATTATTGTTACTACGGTTCTTTGTTTTGAAATAAAATTCTGAATGTACATATATAACATCACAGGCTTGGTTTTTTGTGTGTGTGGGGGCGGGGGGGACCTTCCTCTGTAACAAGTCAGCTTTAAATACCTTGTGGCTGCTCAGTACTTGTTGTAACCTAAATAAGTTTCTTATATGAGAGTTTTGTACAAATGAAAATAGCCATACTCATTTATTATGCGCAGATGAAATGGAAAAGCCTTAGTGCATTGCCTTGCATACTTAATAAATTATGTTGCTTGCGTTCACCAGTGAGAATTCTTCTGATTTTTCTCTTTTCTATTTCCTTTCTCCTCCAATCTTTGATCTCTGAAATTTATCCTACATTAATGTCAGGGTATTCATATATATACATATGTAATATATGTGTATTATATGTTTTCCCAATGGCTCAGCAGTAAAGAACCTGTAGTACAGGAAATGTGAGAGATGCAGTTTCAGTTCCTGGGAGGGGAAGATATTCCCTGGAGTAGGAAACAGCAACCTACTCAAGTATTTGCCTGGAGAATCCCATGGACAGAGGATCCTGGTAGGCTACAGTCCATGGAATTGCAGAGTTGGACACAACTGAGCAAGCACATTGTATATATATCACATACATATATTCATATCACATCTATATGTATACACATGGAACACATCCACGTTTATATCCCTGTACTGCTGAAAAATTCAATAACTTCCAATCCACTTCTACCCTGGCTTAACACAACCCCCCCAGGGGCAGGGTCCCTGCTACCTCTCCGTCTGATTCACTGTTGTTTTTTTAATTTTTATTTTACATTCAGCTACAGCTGATTTTGTGAAGATAAGTGAAGGACAAGAAAGCATGGCATGCTGCAGTCCAGGGAGTCACAAAGAGTTGGACGTGACTTAGGGACTAAACAAAAATAGCTAATTTACATGTTAGTTTCAAGTGTGAAAGTGAAAGAAAGTGAAAGTGAAGTCGCTCAGTGGTGTTCGACTCTTTGCAACCCCATGGACTAGCCTATCAGGCTCCTCCGTCCATGGGATTTTCCAGGCAAGAGTGCTGGAGTGGATTGCCATTTCCTTCTCCAGGGGATCTTCCCAACCCAGGAATCAAACCCAGGTCTCCCGCATTGCAGGCAGACGCTTTACCATCTGAGCCACCAGGGAAGCAAAGTGATTCAGTTACACATATATCCATTCTTTTTTTCAGATTCTTTTCCCATATAGGTTACTACTGAATATTGAGTAGAGTTCCATGTATTATACAGTAGATCCTTATTATTTTATATATGGTAGTGTGTGTGTGTTAACCCCAAACTCCTAATTTATCCCTCCCTCCCCATGTTGTTTACCCTTTGGTTAACCATAGATTTGTTTTTGAAGTCTGTGAATCTGTTTCTGTTTTGTAAATAAGCTCATTTGTATCTTTTTTTTTTTTTTTTTGAGGTCACATAATATAAGTGACATTTGTCTTCCTCTGTCTGATTTCACTTGGTATAATCATCTCTAGGTTCATCCTAATTCAATACTTCTTAATTTACGTAAGGAAACACCTCATACCCACGATGGGCGCTCAACATTTTGATGCTTTTCCTTCATGTAGTTATGAAACTCCCTTGCCCGGTTTCCATTCATTTACTACAGATAATCTCAAAGGCTACTCTCTTATTTCTACGAGGCCCAAGTAGGAGGGCCATAAAGCCTTCCTTGCTCCCAACATAACCTTACACTGTGGTTCTTTGTGTGTTAGGGGTGGAATGAAAGGATGGAATACCTGGCTGTCAGCAAGTGCATCATATTCTCCAAAACTGGTTGCTTTAGCTCCTTTTTTCCACCTTTGCTTCCTTATAATTCATTCTCCACATGACTAGAGTGTTCTTTTAAAATCAGATCATGTTGGGACTTCACTGGTGGTCCAGCGGTTAGGCATTCACACTTCCACTGGAGATGTGGGCACGGGTTTGATCCCAGCTTGGGGAACGAAGATTCCATATGCTGCGTGGTGTGGCCAAAAGATAATTTTAAAAAAATCAGAACATGTCAGTTCCTTCTTCAAAACCTTCCAATTCCATTTAAAGCAGTCACGCTTAAAATAGTATTCAGGCTCTTCAGGAGACGGTATCTAGAGGATTTCAGAATGGCCCAGGGTTCGACCTACATAGTTGGCTGTCCTACAACATAACCTCCAACAAAACTAGGCTGTCTGGGACTCCTGGTGATAGAATTACAAAAAGGTTGGGGAAGCATCAAAGCCTACAGATGGTAGGGGGCTCATGCTGTGAGATCTGAAGATCTAATATGGTGGTCTGAAATGAAAAATCATGTCAACAGGACCTATGGTGGGTCCATGGGAGCCAAATGTGTTCTCGACAGGATCAAGCAGGATTTCCTTCTTGAGCAGAAAATCATGAAAGTGTTGAAGGCAAAAGCAAAAGCACAACACTTAAGAGTCAGAAAGCTAAATTTATAAAGATTTCTAGGGACTTTCCTGGTTGTCCGGTGGTTGACTTGGAGCTTTCAATGTTCTTGGATTCAATCCCTGGTTGAGGAACTAAGATCCCCACATACCATACACCCAAAAAATAAAAACGGAGGCTTTTGGGTTTTTTTTTTGTGGTGATGGCGATGTGGAATTCCCTGGTGTCTAGTGGTTAAGATTCCTTTGGTGCTTTCACTGCAGAGGCTTGGGTTAGATCCCTGGTTGGGGAACAGATCCCACAAGCCAAGGGGTGCAGCCAAAATAAATAAATGAAATGGAAACGTTTGAGCAGTAAAAAAAAAAAAAGAAAGAAAAAAAATAGTATCCAGACTCCTTTGCTATGGCCTGTAAACTGGGTGACCATACATCCCAGTTTATTCCTATTACCCTGGTGCAACTTTTCTGCTTTCATTCATTCTTATAACTGTCCTGACACTAAGTTCTGCTTCCCTTACCTAAAAATTTGCTTCTTCAGCTTCATTTCTTGTACTCTCTTTGGTCACTGAATTCTAGCCCCACTGGTTTTCTAGCTCTCCTATACATCAAGTTCATGATTACTTAGGTTCTTGTCACTTCTCTTGTGCTTGAAATATCCTGCCTCAGAATTTTGCAATGCTGAGTCTATTTGTGCATGAGGATTTAATGACGCTCTGCAGAGAATAAGCTCCAAAAAAGCAAGTACCTTGTCTTGTTACGCCTAGCACACTGCCTGACACAGAATTTTTATTAAGTGTATCAATCTGACTTCTATCAAGATCAAAACTTTTACAACTAAAAACATAAAGAAGGGCTTCCTGGCAGCTCAGTGGTAAAGAATCCAATTGCCAGTACAGAGATGTGGGTTCGATCCCTGATCCGGGAAGATCCCACATGCCTTGGAGCAACATGCGCCATGCGCCCATGCGCCACAACTACTGAGCCTGTGTTCTACAGCCCGTGCTCTGCAACAAGAGAAGCCACCTCAGTGGGGAGCCTGTGCACTGCAACTAGAGAATAGCCCCCACTCGCTGCATCTAGACAAAAGCCTGTGCAGCAATGAAGACCCAACACAGCCATAAATAAATTGGTTAATTAAAAAAAAACACACACAAAGAAGACTGAAACCACCCATTGACCTAAACAGGGAAAGTTGAATTAAAAAAAAGTTATGATAACAAATGAAAAAAGGATGTAAGAGAACTCAGTATGGTATCCCAGGGCTGAAGGAGTGTATCCAAGGAAGTTCAAATTTGGGAGGCCACCTCCCCAAAGCTGAGGTTCAGAGCTCACTGGAAAAGGCGCAGTCACAATCCACCTGCTAGCAGAGGATTGCGCAGGCCAGCACTGGTGTGCGTTCCCCAGGCAAGTAGGAGACAAACTCTCCACAGCTGGTGGCCAGATACCTGAGTGTTTAGAGGACCTGAGGCCAACAACAGGTGAGAGGACTGGGGCCTGGTGAAGACTGATTGCTTAGGGCCGGGGGTGGGGGTTGCTGTAAGATGGCTGAGGGAGCTTGCATCCTGCCAGCATGGCTGGGACTGGGACACCATCAGATGTTCTCTCATCTACCCTCTTGATCTGTGGTGGTTCAGCGGGTAAAGAACCTGCCTGCCCCCTGCAGGAGATGCAGGAGACCTGGGTTCAATCACTGGGTCAGGAAGATCCCCTGGAGGAGGATATGACAACCCACTCTAGTATTCTTGCGTGGGAAATTCCATAGACAGAGGAGCCTGGCGGGCTACAGTCCATAGGGTCGCAAAAAATCAGACACGACTCAAGTGACAGCATAGCAGAAGCCCTCTTCCCTATATAGTATCCGCCTAGCACCATCTTCTGAAAGAACTTCATTGGCTCAACACGCCAATGAGACGGTTTATAGAGAATTCCGAGCATCCATCACAAGACAGGTCCTGAAGGATGAATTTGGAGCTGAGGCAGTAGATTGGTAACTGGCAGGATTCATGTTAGATGGCGGGCTGAAGCGGTACCTTGATGGACAGAATCGCCTCCTTCCACAGCTCCCAAAGCCACCAGATTCCAGATGCAATTCAGGTTGAAACGTGCCTTTGTGGGGGACTCGGGAGTAGGGGTGGGGGACCCAAATGTGTTTACTGCAGAAGTTTGGCCAAGGTTCAACTGGGTGGTCCCAGCTGAGGCTGGGCTATAAGGGTCTTCCCCAGAGCCAGGCAAACGAGACAGAGATACCGAGGAAGCCGCCCTGAGCCTCAGGGCCTCTGAGCCGCCGGATAACGTTCGGGGCGGGGCTGCAGGTGAGGCCTCAGCCCACTCGCTCTGGCTCTACGCTCTGGGTCTTTACCGCGCCGTCCTTTTGGATACCGATTCCCAAAGAGCGGCACCAACGACACTAGTAGCATCAGTGTCCGTGATCCCGGGCCACGGTGGCGGCGGCACCGCTGAAACTGCGGGTCCCGCCCTGGGTTCCTCTTCCTCCGGCAGTGGCCGCCCTGCTCCCTCAGCTCCCTCTGCTCCAGCCCAAGGAGCTGCCCGGCGCCCGCGTCCGTCGCCTACCCAGCTCTGCAGTCACCAGAGGCCGCGCTGCGCTGGACCAAATCGCCGAGCCTGCAGGAGGCGGGGCTTTTAGCCGAGCGGGGTGGGGGTGGGGGCCCTCCCGCGAGCCTTCACTGCGCAGGCGCAGGTGGCCTCGGAAACCTGTTGGATTCCGGTCGCTTCAGTTCCAGCCTTTTCTGGCTAAAATCCTGGCCTTGCTTGGAAATTAACAGACCTTCAAATGCCCGTACTTCCCGCCCTTCTTATCCTGAAGAGAATTTAGCTACCTTTTCTTAATAGTTCAGGGTTTTGTGATTTGATTGATAGACTGAGTCACCAAAATTGAATCAGTTTCAGAGATTAAATTCAGATCTCACCTTAAAAAAATTGAATGAATCGTTAAAAGGAACTGCACCCTGTCGGTTAAGTGCTTAAGAACTGGACTAAAGTTAAATACCCAACAAGGTGTAAAGGTGCCAGTTTTGGTTTTGTTTTGTTTTTTAAAGCACCAAAATGTTTTATTGTGAAAAGTTTAATCTTTATCAACCTGAAGTGAGAAAGGGCTCCTATATTTTAAATCTTCATTTTTATTATGAGATTGAGCCAAGAAGTGGAAGCGACACAAATGTCCAACAGTGAGTGAATGGATAAACACAATGTAGAGTATGCACCCCAGGGAATATTATACAGGCTGGAAAAGGACAGAAATCCTGCATATCCTTAGGCATGGACGAACCTCGAGGCCACGATATTAGGTGAAATAAGCCAGTCACAGAGAGACAAGTACTGTGTAAGTCTACTTGTATGAAGTATCTGCTGCTGCTGCTGCTAAGTCGCTTTAGTCGTGTCCGACTCTATGTGACCCCATAGACGGCAGCCCACCAGACTCCCCTGTCCCTGGGATTCTCCAGGCAAGAACACTGGAGTGGGTTGCCATTTCCTTCTCCAATGCATGAAAGTGAAAAGTGAAGTCGCTCAGTCGTGTCCGACTCTTAGCGACCCCATGGACTTCAGCCCACCAGGCTCCTCCGTCCATGGGATTTTCCAGGCAAGAGTACTGGAGTGGGGTGCCATTGCCTTCTCCATGAAGTATCTAAAGCAGTCAAATTCACAGAAACAAAGTAGAGTGTTGGTTACCAGGAACTGGGGAAGGGGAGATTAGAGTTGTCTGATGGGTATACAGCTTCATATTGAAAATGAAAGTCGCTGAGTCAGGTCCGACTCTTTGCGACCCCATGGACTGTCCATGGAATTCTCCAGGCCAGAATACTGGAGTGGGTAACGTAGCCCTTCGCCAGGGGATCTTCCCCGCCCCGGAATCTAACGGGAGTTTGTTTGGTTCGGTGAAGGTGAGGGCCATCTTGCAGACTTCTTTTTTGGGTAGGGGTGGGGCTTGGGGGTTGCAAACTTTTTGTATTCTTTCATGGCAGAAAGGGCAAGAGAGCTTTCTTGCGGGTTTGGGTTTTTTTTAATGTGGTAGTAATTCTTCTATGTCTTACTTTTACTCATTTCCCAATGTGCCTTGGACATTGCCCCACATTAGTAACTAAAGAAGAGTCTTCCTTCTTTTTAGGTTCTCCATCATAGTGTGGATACCACAATGGATCCAACCATCCCCCTCATGGATTGGCATTTAAATGTTTCTCATTTTTTGCCATTTCAACAAAAAGTACAGCAGTAAAGAACTCTGTAAGGGTATCATGTCACACACATGCCAGTCAGATGAGATCAGATCAGATCAATCGCTCAGTCGTGTCTGACTCTTTGTGACCCCATGAATCGCAGCACGCCAGGCCTCCCAGTCCATCACCAACTCCCGGAGTTCACCCAGACTCACGTCCATTGAGTCAGTGATGCCATCCAGCCATCTCATCCTCTGTCGTCCCCTTCTCCTCCTGCCCCCAATCCCTCCCATCATCAGGGTCTTTTCCAATGAATCAACTCTTCGCATGAGGTGGCCAAAGTACTGGAGTTTCAGTTTTAGCATCATTCCTTCCAAAGAAATCCCAGGGCTGATCTCCTTCAGAATGGACTGGTTGGATCTCCTTGCAGTCCAAGGGACTCTCAAGAGTCTTCTCCAACACCACAGCTCAAAAGCATCAATTCTTCGGCACTCAGCCTTCTTCACAGTCCAACTCTCACATCCATACATGACCACAGGAAAAACCATAGCCTTGACTAGACGAATCTTTGTTGGCAAAGTAATGTCTCTGCTTTTGAATATGCTATCTAGGTTGGTCATAACTTTCCTTCCAAGGAGTAAGTGTCTTTTAATTTCATGGCTGCAGTCACCATCTGCAGTGATTTTGGAGCCCAGAAAAATAAAGTCTGACACTGTTTCCACTGTTTCCCCATCTATTTCCCATGAAGTGGTGGGACCGGATGCCATGATCTTCGTTTTCTGAATGTTGAGCTTTAAGCCAACTTTTTCACTCTCCACTTTCACTTTCATCAAGAGGCTTTTGAGTTCCTCTTCACTTTCTGCCATAAGGGTGGTGTCATCTGCATATCTGAGGTTATTGATATTTCTCCCGGCAATCTTGATTCCAGCTTGTGTTTCTTCCAGTCCAGCATTTCTCATGATGTACTCTGCATGTAAGTTAAATAAACAGGGTGACAATATACAGCCTTGACGAACTCCTTTTCCTATTTGGAACCAGCCTGTTGTTCCATATCCAGTTCTAACTGTTGCTTCCTGACCTGCATACAAATTTCTCAAGAGGCAGATCAGGTGGTCTGGTATTTCCATCTCTTTCAGAATTTTCCACAGTTTATTGTGATCCACACAGTCAAAGGCTTTGGCATAGTCAATAAAGCAGAAATAGATGTTTTTCTGGAACTCTCTTGCTTTTTCCATGATCCAGCGGATGTTGGCAACTTGATCTCTGGTTCCTCTGCCTTTTCTAAAACCAGCTTGAACATCAGGAAGTTCATGGTTCACATATTGCTGAAGCCTGGCTTGGAGAATTTTGAGCATTACTTTACTAGCGTGTGAGATGAGTGCAATTGTGTGGTAGTTTGAGCATTCTTTGGCATTGCCTTTCTTTGGGATTGGAATGAAAACTGACCCTTTCCAGTCCTGTGGCCACTGCTGAGTTTTCCAAATTTGCTGGCATATTGAGGGCAGCACTTTCACAGCATCATCTTTCAGGATTTGGAATAGCTCAACTGGAATTCCATCACCTCCACTAGCTTTGTTCATAGTGATGCTGTCTAAGGCTCACTTGACTTCACATTCCAGGATGTCTGGCTCTAGGCCAGTGATCACACCATCGTGATTATCTGGGTCGTGAAGATCTTTTTTGTACAGTTCTTCTGTGTATTCTTGCCATCTCTTCTTAATATCTTCTGCTTCTGCTAGGTCCATACCATTTTTGTCCTTTATCGAGCTAATCTTTGCATGAAATGTTCCTTTGGTATCTCTGATTTTCTTGAAGAGATCCCTAGTCTTTCCCATTCTGTTGTTTTCCTCTATTTCTTTGCATTGATTGCTGAAGAAGGCTTTCTTATCTCTTCTTGCTATTCTTTGGAACTCTGCATTCAGATGTTTATATCTTTCCTTTTCTCCTCTTCTTTTCGCTTCTCTTCTTTTCACAGCTATTTGTAAGGCCTCCCCAGACAGCCATTTTGCTTTTTTGCATTTCTTTTCCATGGGGATGGTCTTGATCCCTGTCTCCTGTATAATGTCATGAACCTCATTCCATAGTTCATCAGGCACTCTGTCTATCAGATTTAGGCCCTTAAATCTATTTCTCACTTCCATTGTATAATCATAAGGGATTTGATTTAGGTCATACCTGAATGGTCTAGTGGTTTTCCCTACTTTCTTCAATTTAAGTCTGAATTTGGCAATCAGGAGTTCATGGTCTGAGCCACAATCAGCTCCTGGTCTTGTTTTTGCTGGCTGTAGAGAGCTTCTCCATCTTTGGCTGCAAAGAATATAATCAATCTGATTTCGGTGTTGACCATCTGGTGATGTCCGTGTATAGAGTCTTCTCTTGTGTTGTTGGAAGAATGCATCAATTTTCTTCGGACAAAAGTCACAGAAACTAAGTATAAATAAAACACTGTCACCAATGAGAACTGTAAAGAATCCGCCTGCAGTGCGGGAGACCTGGGTTTGATCCCTGGGTTGGGACAACCCCCTGGAGAAGGGAACGGCTACCCACTCTAGTATTCTGGCCTGGAGAATCCCATGGATGGAGGAGCCTGGTGGGATTGAAAAGAGTTGGACAAGACTGAGTGACTAAGCACAGCACAGTATAGGATGTAAATTAACTGCTTATCAGAAATGACCTAGGTACTAGCACTCGAAATTTTTAAATTAAAATTATAGGATTTCCCTGGTGGTCTAGTGGTTGAGAATCCACCTGACAATGCATAAGACACAGGTTTGACCTCCATTTCAGGAAGATTCCACATGCCACGGGGTACATAAGTTTATCTGCTGCAACTACTGAAGCCCGAGTGTCCTAGAACCCCTGCTCCGCTACAAGAGAAACCACGGCAGTGAGAAGCCCGTTCACCACAACCAGAGAGCAACCCCCACTCACTGCAACTAGAAAAAACCTGTGCAGCAGCAACGGAGAAGGCAATGGCACCCCACTCCAGTACTTATGCCTAGAAAATCCCATGGACAGAGGAGCCTGGTAGGCTGCAGTCCATGGGGTCCCTAGAGTCGGACACTACTGAGCACTTCACTTTCACTTTTCACTTTCATGCATTGGAGAAGAAAATGGCAACCCACTCCAGTGTTCTTGCCTGGAGAATCCCAGGGACAGGGAAGCCTGGTGGGCTGCCGTCTATGGGGTCGCACAGAGTCGGACACGACTGAAGCGACTTAGTAGTAGTAGTGCAGCAACAAAGACCCAGTGCAGCCATAAATAAAAAAAAGAAGCGGTTTAAAAAAATAATAAATAAAATTATAGGTACACCTTTATATACATAAATACACTGAAGACATACTCCAAGGTTTGCTTAATGGCAGATAGAAAAAGAGGAGCTTCATGACATGAGTGTGGAACATTAGACATTTAGGGACTTCCCTGGAGGCCCAGTGGTTAAGACTCCACGCTCCCAATGTGGGGTGTACAGGTTCAAACCCTGATTTGGGAACTAAGATCCCATATACCTCACGGTTTGGTAAAAAAAATGTCAAGTTTAACTATCATGTCTCAGTAACAGATTGACCAGCTATTCAAAAAATCCAGCAAGTATATAGTCAATTTGAATAATATCACCAGCCACTTTCACTCAGGCTGCATTTATACCTTGTTATACCCAATGACTGAAGAATTAAATTATTTTCTAATGCACATGGAGTAGCCAACAAGATAAAGAATATACTGGGCTGTAAAACAGGTCTTGAGAAATTTCAAAACACAGCTCTTACAGAATATATTCTCTGAGCACAATAGAATTGAATTAGAAATCAATAATGACATTATGACTGGAAAAGCACAAAATGCTTAGAACAGACTTGTAGGTAAGTAATCTATCGGTCAAAAAATAAGTCACAGGACTTCCCTGGTGGTCTGTTGGCTAGTACTTCGCCTTCCAATGCAAGGGGTGTAGGTTCGATCCCCGGTGAAGGAGCTAAGATTCCACATGCCTTGCGGTCAAAAAACCAAAATATAAAACAGAAACAATATTTTAACAAATTCAATAAACACTTTAAATAATGGTTCACATCAAATAAAGGAAAAATCACGAAGAAAAATGATAAGTATTTCCAAATGGGTGATTAAAGAATGCAATATATAAAAAATTGTTAAATGCAGCTAAATCAGTGCTTTGAGAAAAATTTATAGCTCTAAATAATATTTAAATAGAAATTTTTTTTTTTTAAGACTTAAATCAATTATAGTTTTTTCTCCTCTTTTGTTGTTGAGTTGCTAAGTCATGTCCGACTCTTTGTGACCCCATGGACTGCAACATGCCAGGCTCCTCTGTCCTCTGTTATCTCTGGGAATTTGCTCAAATTCATGTCCATTGAGTCAGTGATGCTATCTAGCCATCTCATCCTCTGTCACCCCCTTATCCTTTTGCCTTCAATCTTTCCCAGCGTTAGGATCTTTTCCAATGTGTCAGGTCTTCACACCAGGTGTCCAGTTGGAGCTTCAGCTTCTTCCAATGAAAATTCAGGGTTGATTTCCTTTAGGATTGACTGGTTTGATCGCCTTGCAGTGCAAAGGACTCTCAAGAGTCTTCTCCAGTAACACAATTCAAAAGCATCAATTCTTTGATGCTCTGCCCTCTTTATGGTCCAACTCTCACATCCATACACGACCACTGGAAAAACCACAGCTTTGACTACATGGACGTTGGTCGGCAAAGTGATGTCTCTGCTTTTAATACACTGTCTAGGCTTGTCATAGCTTTTCTTCCAAGGAGCAAGCATCTTTTAATTTCATGGCTGCAGTGATTTTGGAGCCCAAGACGATAAAATCTGTCACTGCTTCCACTTTTCCCCCTTCTCTTTGCCTTGAAGTGATGGGACCAGATGCCAGAATATTAATTTTTTGAATGTCTGAGTTTCAAGCCAGCTTTTTCACTCTCCTGTTTCACCCTCATCAAGAGGCTCTTTAGTTCCTCTTCCCTTTCTTCCATTAGAATGGTATCATCTGCATATCTGAGGTTGTTGATATTTCTACTGGGCCACCTGGGAAGCCCTGCTTTTTCCTTACAAAACTCAAAGAGACAAACAAACCCAAAGTTAGTAGAAGTAAGAAAATAACAGAAATCATTGAAATAGGAAACAGGCTAGAGAAACAAATTCAGTCAAAATTAGTTCTTTGAAGAGTAATAAAATTGATAAATCAATAAGAAGACCGAACAGAAACAAAAAGAGGAAACAGAATTTACCAATATTGGAAAATTTTAAATGGGATATCTTACTGATATCAGAAGGGAAATACAGAGTTCGTATGAATACCTTTATACCAAAACTCAATAATTTGATGAAATGGAAAAAGAAATTATTGAAAGGCACAAATCACCAAAACAGATGTGAGGTGACAGAAACTCTGATTAACCTTTCATATGTCAAATAAATTAGTTAGCAAAAATTAGTCCACAAAAATCTCCAGGTCCAGAAGATTCCCATGATGAATTCTGTCAGATATTTAAGGAAGACATAATACTAATCTCACACAAACTCTTTCAGAAAGTAGAAGAAGGGCCACCCAAGGCATACGGTTCATGGTGGAGAGTTCTGACAAAATGCAGTCCACTGGAGAAGGGAATGGCAAACTACTTCAGTATTCTTGCCTCCAGAACCCTATGAACCCTATGGGAAGGGGGAAAAAAAAAAAAAGCCTGGTCTTACCTAATACTAATTGTGTCTTCCAAGACCCTGTTTCCAAAAAAGATTCTAAACAAAGGTTCTCAGTGAATGTGCACTTTGGAGGAGAGAATATTCAACCTTGTGCAGAGGGAAGGCATAACTCCCCACTCCTTAAGTGAGACTGTGAAAGAGGAAACAGACAGAAGAGGCTCCACCTTGAAAACAGGACTCCATCTTGGGCCAGACTCTGGACTTTGAGCTATATGCCCAGTATCTATGGAAAGGACATACCAACTGGAAAACCAGACCCCCAGATGGAAGAGCCCCAGGGCTCGTACCTAGACTCTCTGTCGCCTAAAAGAATACCCTAATTGACTGTGTAACCCAATAGAACCATAAATTCTATTATGCTTATTCAGGTATGAGCACAGGCCTACTGATAATTGTCCACTGTTAACTAAGTAGGCCTAAGGCATATGAATCACGGGTTAACTTTGATTGTATCTTTCTCTTCCTTTGTTCAGACTAGTTTCAGGGAATTTGGCGAGGTGGGTTTGGACACATACACTTAGGGTATATAAGGTTTTCAGAAAAACTGGTCGGGGTCCTTGGTTAAGAGGAGATTCTGCCTGGGGCCCCGTGTAATAAACTGCACTCCACTATCTGCATTGTGCTTGTGAGTGAGTTTGCTTCCCGGATGGGTGGCTACAACAGCTGCAGACATTGACTTCGTTCCCCAGAGTACAATATGGAAAAGGCAGGAAAAGAACAACATCAGAGTAGAGAAACCTGATACACTGAATAGAGTTCCCTCCTTGGACATTTTGAAATAGAAGGTTTGCTTCTGTTTTCTCCAATACTTCTTATTGGACCCCCGCCCCAGTCTTGCTGCTGATACACTAAAATAATATGAAGGAGATTGATAATGCTTTCAGTTAAAACTCTTAACAGCAGATCTCTTTTCTGCTTGTCCTCAGCAATTCGTACGTTACAATACCTCGTCACACTCAGCCAAGAATGTTTGCGTGTTTCCTTCACTACTTACACTATGAGTCACTTGTCAAACAAGTGTCCATTACTCTGATAAGCTTTCTCATTTTTTCTTAATTAAAAAAAAAAAAAAGAACCTTTTTTTTGGTCACAGGGCACATAGAATCTTAGTTCCCAGACCAAAGATTGAACTCGCATCCCCTACATTGCAAGGGCAAAGTCTTAACCACTGGACCACCAGAGAATTCTCTCCCTTTTTCTCCACCCTCTCATGGTCTCCAGTTAGTTTCCTTTAGGACTTCCCCCCAGGAGGTCACACCTCCCCCCAGATACAAAAAGAAGTGTATCAGGTGTATCTATGTACATCTTTACCATTCGTACATCGATCACACACAATTAAGGGACATGTCTAGACAAGTATTTCCTTGTCCTGGAAGATTTGGTGATAAGAAAGAAACTTCCCAAGGTTTTAAAACAGGCAGCTGGTGAGCCCAGAACAGGTAGTGGACCCCTGGGGGGAGGTGTGACCCTCCAAGTGAGCTTAACGCTGCATCTGGTGGCTTTGCGCAAAGCAGCCTTGTCTGATCTGTGGTTCAGAACCCAGAGTTCCAGGATTCTAGCCTCTCTAAAGGTAATAAGACAAATACATGATCTATTTTCATGTTTCAAAAAAGTTATTTTTACTGGTAATTATTTATTCCTATACATGCTACTCCTATTCATTCCAAATGGAGATATTTATTGTTTTTGTCTGATAATATATGCTCTAAAAAAATTCCAATAATAGCAAGTGAAAATTCCCTCAAAATTTTTCTTCCTTAAATATTGATTTTTGGTATATATCTTCCCACATTATATTTATGCCTCTCCATTGGAAAATCGTGTAGCAAAGAAACATCTGGGGCTTTGGAGTCAGGTAATTAAGGGTTTGAATCTAGATTTTGACCCACTGGGTACCATCTTTGATATGTTGCTTAGGCTCTTGACTTCTTTTTTTATACAAAAAATTGATTTTAATAGTCTCTTCCTCATATGAATATTTGGGGGAGTGTGGAAAAACCTGATTACCCACTAGTTCCTCAGTAGTAGCAGCTAATATGGAAACCTGTTAATTGGTTTGAAAAAAATTAAAGAGATAGACTTAACTAGTGATTATTTGTGCAGCAAAATGGATGGACCTAGAGATTATCATACTAAGTGAAATAAGTTAGAAAGATAAATACCATTACAATAGCACTTATATGTGAACTCTAAAAAAATTATACAAATTAACTTATTTACAAAACAGAAATAGACCCACCTACATTGAAAACAGGCTTATGGTTGGGGGGGAAGTCAGGGGGAGGGATAAATTAGGAATTTGGGATTAACATATGTGCGTGCGTGCATGCATGCTAAATCACTTCAGTTGTGTCCGACTCTCAACCCCATGGACTGTAGCCTGCCAGGCTCCTCTGTCCATGGGGATTCTCCAGGCAAGAATACTGGAGTGGGTTGCCATGTCCTCCTCCAGGGGATCTTCCTGACCCAGGGATTGAACCCGTGTCTCTTATGTCTCCTGCATTGGCAGACGGATTCTTTACCACTAGCGCCACCTGGGAAGCCCAGGATTAACATATGCACTACTATATAGGAGATAGATAACCAACAAGGACCTGCTGTATAGCACAGTGAATTCTACTCAATATTTTGTAATAACCTATAAGGGAAAAGAATCTGAAAAAGAATATATATATATCATTGAGTCACTTTGCTGTACACCTGAAACTAACACAACATTGTAAATCAAGCATACTTCAATTTTTAAAAATTATTTTAAAAAACCTTCCCCCAAAGAGTAACTGTTTGGATATGGTAGGTGAAAGAAAATATCCTAGGATAATGATCAGGCTTCTAGCTATGATAATAGGGTAGATTATAGTGCTATGAGCCAGCATAAGTGTGAAATACATTTATAAGTATTTTCTTCCAAGTTGAAACTTGATTTTTTTTCACAATTCTTTTGGAAGTTGCGAACAGCATAAGGAAAGGCACAGCACAGAGCCAGCCATGGAGTTAAGAATAATAGTCATTTTTCTCTTATCCTGACAAAGACTGATACAGCAGATATTTACACAAGGGCTTTTTCTCTATAGAGGGTAGTCTCAGTAGATAAAGGGAACCATTTTTATTGACTTAATGAGATAGAAATTGATCAGGGAATCTGTGGGAATGAGTGCATTTGTGTTTAATGGTTTATCAGACAACGCTGAAGGAATCCACAAAGCCTTACACAATTTGGGGAATGTTAAGTATGACTATAGGGTCAAGTGGCTGAGGATGGATAAGAGACCTGAAAAATGAGAACTAGAATCTGGGGGAAGCTAAGAATGAAGGAAGGAATTGCAGAAGGACAGGAATTGGGTGACTCATCAAGTACAAAGTGCATTTACTGTGTTGTCTGAGAATGTTCACTCTGACAGTGGAAAGCAAATGTAATTTATGTAACCTATGTGTGCATGAGTGCTCAGTCGTGTCTAACTCTTTGCGACTCTGTGGACTGTAGCCAACCTGGCTACAATTTCTCTGTCCATGGTGTTCCAGGCAAGAATACTGGACTGGGTTGCCATTTCCGACATCAGGGGATCATTCTGACCTTCGGATTTAACTTGAGTCTCCTGTGTCGCCTGCATTGGCAGGTGGATTCTTTACCACTGAGCCACCTGGGAATCCCTATATAGCACATTAACTATAGCTAAGTAAGTATGACTGATTTGGATAGACAGAATACATGTACACAGAACACAGAATGGGACCAGAGGAGCAAGAGGCATCAATACTCTTATTTAGTCCAACACTAAATATCCTTATGTACCAGAGGCATTCAACATCCATAGCTTTTATCTATGTATTTATTTTCTGGAGCCAAGAAAGGTTTATTGCAAAGCCATGCAAGGAGACTTTTAGGTTCCTCATGCCCTAAAGAGTTAGAAGCTCCCCAAAGTGTTTCGGAGAAGCACTTTTAAAAGCCAGGTGAGGGAGGGGGAATCACAGGACTCGTGATCAGCTTGTGCACAGTTCTCTGATCAGATTGTGCCACCATCCACAGCTTTTAAGTTGTGGTCCATGGGTAACACCCTTTCCAACGCCACTTGTATTCTACCCAAGTGGTGAAAATAAATTCTACAGCTGCTCATCAAGCTGAGAAGAGCTATACTTATGGCCAGGACTACCTTCCCTCAGTGTCCCCATGGAGAAAGCCTGGGTGACTGTGTCCAGCTACATTTTTTCTGCAAAGATGTGGCCCTAATTCAGTCTGACCACATCCTTAGTCCCTGTCACATCTTGCACCTAAGACACGAGTTGTATGAACATTGCCAACCTTTCTATAATTCCCCCTTGAGACCCTAAGTGCATGAGGCTGTCCCAGTTTAATTCATTCTATAGGCTTCTAGCATATTGATTTCATCTGTAACATTTTTCTGTTCAATACCTCCCTTGGTCGTTATACTTTGGAGGTAGAGCTACTTTGCATTCATTTCCCAAGCTTTTAACATTTTTAAATTCTCAAGGACACTTTCTCCCAGGCCACATCAAACACCCAGAAACTGGGAACCCCTTAAAGAGCTCGCCACCAGCTGCTGCTGCTTTCAGTCTGGTTTCACCTCAGCTTCACACCAAGGCATCTATTCAAATGCCTACATTTCGGTCTCCTCAGTCGGACTCACTTCCTGTGCCAGAAGCTTTTGTCGGCCCCAACTGCTTCTTTATTTAACAAATTCCCTTTATCTCCCACTTGAGGCCAGCTCCTTGGGCCCCGGGGGGCCAGCAGTGTTTACTAAGGGCCCTCCCCCTTTCCTGCCCCGTCTGGCGGTTGTCTGCCATTACCTTTGGGTCTCAAATCATGACTTCCCCACCGCCTCCCCCCAACCCTAGACACCAAGTTTTCTGAATAGCAGGATTATTCCTAACAGGATGAAATTTGTCCTTCACCCTGAGAATTGGGTGCTTGATATTCAGTAAGCAAGGCCTCTACTCCTCCCACTCTTGGGCTTTGAATCCAGGCTGAGGAATTCAGAAGACCTAGGCAAATTCTTATTCAGGCACGAACTGAAATGGAGAAGCTGAAAATCAAAACGAAGCGAAAATACAATGCAGTAAAATGACATTGGAAGTGACATCCACCTCCTTTAGGGAGGAGGATGGAGAGAGCGAGATTTTCTAAAGAGAAGGGATGTGGAAAGATGGGAGAGGCTGGCAGGTGACTTAATCTTTTTTGCCTGTCTCCTTGTTATCAGTTCAGTTCAGTCGCTCAGTCGTGTCCGACTCTTTGCGACCCCATGAATTGCACCACTCCAGGCCTCCCAATCTATCACCAACTCCCAGAATTTACCCAAACTCATGTCCATCGAGTCGGTGATACCATCCAGCCATCTCATCCTCTGTCGTCCTCTTCTCCTCCTCCCCCCAATCCCTCCCAGCATCAGTCTTTTCCAATGAGTCAACTCTTCCCATGAGGTGGCCAAAGTACTGGAGTTTCAGCTTTAGCATCATTCCTTCCAAAGAACTCCCAGGGGTGATCTCCTTTAGGATGGACTGGTTGGATCTCCTTGCAGTCCAAGGGACTCTCAAGAGTCTTCTCCAACACCAGTTCAAAAGCATGGATTCTTCGGCACTCAGCTTTCTTCACAGTCCAACTCTCGAATCCATTCATGACCACTGGAAAAACCATAGCCTTGACTAAAGGGACTTTTGTTATACTAGTTTATATTCTTGGTAATCCTATGACCCAAAGCAAACACTTAAATGTCTTTAAATTGCTGTTGGTAATAGCAACATGATTTGTAATGGCAAATAACCAAAACAGAAGCAAATTAATGTATTTGTAATATGTATTACACTATTTAGTATGTGTCAGTACAGCATTTAAATTCATTGATGTGGAGATTTTTTAGTTAGAAAAAATAATATGCAGAAAATGCATAATTTATTTGGATAGGAAAAATGAGTTATGTTTATGTCACGTGTATGCATGAAAATGTCAGGAAAGATATGAGTTAAAGTAATAATCTTAATTTTTTAAGGAAATGACAGTCACACTGAGATATTAGGAAACACCAAAAAACTTAAAAATCTTTCCCTGGTTCGACTAACTTGAATTTCACTCTTCATTAACAGAAATATTTTGAAAGAATATTTGAGGAAGAAACCACCTCAACGTTAACTATGTTTAATAAGGAAAATAGGGACTCTGTTCTTGAATGTAGTTGTCAATTTTTATTAATTATCTAAATTATCTCAGATCTCTCAATTCTGATGTGCAGAGAGGCTGAAAAATGTCAAGTGGATAAAAGCCTTTCAGAAGAGAATGTATGGTATAATCCTCTTACAATGGAATAAGAGTCTATTAAAATCAACATATAGAAACCACCTATATTACATATACTAAAACACCTGTAGGAATATATGCTATCTTGCTGATATTGTTTACTAGACTCACTTCATTATGTATTTCTCTATTGCTTAGTTTTTAATGATTATTAGTCTTGCAGTCAAAAGCTCCAGTCTTTAAATGGATGAATGGCATTTCTATAAAATGCCTGATTTTCAAAAGCCAAGTAGTGATTATCAAAATTCCATCTATTTTCTGCTTCCCCCTTTTTCTCCAGTCTTACTTGCTTCCTTTCTTCTCCATTATCTAGCATCTTGCTTTAAACATAATGGGTGCTCCTATCCTTTCTGGCACTAATAAATCTTCCTAAATTAGCTGTTCCTTACCAATATATTCCCAATGTCTTATAGCTGCACTTAATCCAAAGCACAAAGTTGTAAAAAAACCTAACAATGGTTCATCTCAGTACAGGAAAACTAAATTTGGTGTTTCCTGGGTTCTACCACTTGGCTTTTGAATTGGAATATAACTGATTTACAATGTTGTGCCTCTGCTGTACATGAATAAGCATGTGTGTACACACATCCCCTCCCTCTTGAGCCCCCTCCCACCCCCAATAACACTTTACAGTAACTATTTGCCCAAGTTTTCCGGGTTCTGGTTCATCATTTAGTGCTTTTCTCAAAGTTGTCAGTTCATCTTGTGCACTTGTTTAGAGCCAAGAATTTTGTAAATGTTACAGTGACTGATGATACAATCAATCAGTGCTTTCTATTTCCATTATCTACTCGGTTAAATATGCTGCTTGGCACAAAATCCACTTATCTGCCAGTCAAAAAGAATGTTGCGTTGAACTTTGGTATTGGCAGAAATTTTCAGACTTCCTCTTTTAGTCAAATGTCTAAACTCATTGGGTTGGACAGTATGATAGATCAACATTGGAAAACTAGGGGAACCACAAGGAAGATAAGAAAACCACTCTGGTTATTCCCACCAATGCTCTGTGGTAACTTAAATGGGAAGGAAATGCAAAAAAAAGAAAAGTGGGGGGATATATATATATGTGTATATATATACACACATATATATATAGCTGATTTACCTTGCTAGTACAGGAAACTAGCACAACATTGTAAAGCAGCTATATCCCAATAAAAATTAATTTTAAAGAATCATTCTTAAGTTCATATAAAAAATAAAAATAAACTGAACTCTAACAGTTGTTTCTGGCAGAAGAGCAGTCACCTGTCATTTGTTACAGGAGAGCTTCCAATTCCACCTCTTCCCATCCTCCCTCATCTCCCTCCATTGCCCATCACTTAGCTTCTTTACAAACCTTTGCTCCAGATCTTCCAGATGTGGCATTCTTCCTTAACTGCAAACCACAGATTTTATTGTTTCAATACTATATACACTGAAAGGAAATAAGCTTGTTCAGGTTTAATTAATACATCACCTAATATTGTGTATCTGGTTACCTTTTTTTTACTCACTTCTAGTCTCCTGGATGCCTAGAGAAGATTAGTTTATTCCCTTCCATATCAAAAAACATTTCCATGTTGATCTCCCTGGTGGTCCAGTGGCTAAGACTGCGAGTTCCCAAGGCAGGGGGCCTTGGATTCAATCTCTGGTCGGGGAACTAGATCCCACATGCCGCAACTAAGACCCAACACAGCCAAAAAAAAAAAAAAAGTTTTCCATGTTTAGTCAAATTTTTAACTCTTTGAATCACTGCGTGAAATCGGTGAGAGACAACTAAATGTAAAATGGCTATTTTTTATTTGTACTTCAACAAACCAGCCAAACTGGTACTACTTATGATGTGGCAAAATACAAAATATCGTTCTCCAAAAAGTGATGAACAAATTAGGCGTTGTAGTAAAATGGCTAAAAGGGGTGGAGGAAATCAGTAAAGCACTCTTCATCTTAAGGACTGGGACTCTTAACAAGCAAAGCCTCCCTATCCCAGAAAATATGAATAATCCTCATCATACGTCTTTGTACTTTTGCCCCCTGTGCTTAAAGTTAGATTCTAGATCCTAAAAGTATCCAAAATATTATATATTATATCCAAAGTACTATAATCGAGTTATCGATAGCCAGACACCTTTTGTCATGTTATACAATGCTTCTGAAACCTCTTACTGGACTCATTACCCTTCCCTCAAATTGACACAGAAGGTATAGTGAAAAGCAGCTTACTAAGGGGAAGTGGTACAGAATTCTAGAATGAGAAAAAAATCTAGAGAATACACAGTCTCTGCTCACATTAAGATCCCATACAATAGCCGTCACAAATAGACGTTACAAATCTTCAGGCTGTATGTTGAGAGGGTAGTTTGGGAATAAATCAGCGATCTGCTGCTGGGAATTGAAATACTTGACAGTTTGCTGTATAACGTTATAATTTTCCCCAGCAGTTCCCAGGGTGGCCTCCAGATCACAGACGGGAGAATTCTGCTGGAGCTGGATCCCGGGCTGCAGGAATTCCTCCATGTAGTTGTTGAACTGATTGTTCCAAGGCTGGTTATTCCAGGCTTGGGGGCACCAGGCCTGACTGTTCCAGGAGTGGTTGCTCCAAGATTGACTGTTCCAGCTCTGGTTGCTCCATGTGGGGTTATTCCAGGTCTGGTTACCCCACATGGGCAGGTTTCCAGGAGAGTTCACCAAACACCCCTGGTGGTAGGAATAGAAGCCTGGGTATTCTGCCATTGCTGGCCCCTTTTGAAAAAAGAAGAATGTATTAACTGAAAAACTAAGTTCAGAATTGTCCGTGGTTGGGATTGCATGCTACAGCGATAGACAGAACTAAAAACTCTTTGTTAGGAAAAAGCAGAAAAATTTAAGTTTTCTGTTATTACCTGAGGCATGCCATTGCTATTCCTCGGCCAGTTGTTTTTCTGCCATTTCTTACACTTCATTCTCTGGTTCTGGAACCAGGTCTTCACCTGACAAGGAAAAGATAACCGGAAAAAGTTTAAGATATTAGTAGGGACCTCCGATCTTCCAATGCAGGGGGCATGCGTTCAGTCCCTGGTCAGGGAGCTAAGATCCCGTGTGCTACATGGCCAAACCGCCCCCCCCCCCAAACCCACAAATAAATTTAAAAATAAAATATTAGTAATGCAGGATGTATTGATAGTAGGAACCAAAGAATATTAAGGTTTGGGTTTTTTTCTGATAGCTACAACTATCTCAAACTTGAAACAAAAATTCTAATTACCAGACTCTTAAATCCTGAATCTGGGTGAATTTCAAGCCTTTCAAGTCAGTTGGCTTTTTTAATAAACTTATGATTAATAAACTTAACCAGTTGGATACACTGAGAGTATGGCTAGGAGGCTATGGCTATGAACTAGGAGGTTCACATTTAAATGTCTACCCATACTGTTCATTAGTCACAGTTAAAAGTAACTTGTTTGCAATAATACGCCCCCCTTCCATACTAGTACATTTACATTTAATATGATAATGGTATGTTAATTCAAGAATGATGAAACATACTTCACAAGGACAACTATACAAAAAGATCATTTGATAGAGGACTTTTCCAAGTATGGTACCAGAGATAGAAAACCATTTGCCTGAATAAACTAGCCAATAAATATATGAAAAATGATTAACTTCATCAGTAATCAGAGGTATAGATAAAACATGCAACTTTAATTTTAATGAGAACCAGTGGTTGGCTAGGACTCTTCTAACTCAAGATGATAGAAGTGTGTTTTTCCTTTGTTTAAGGGAAAATTGGAAACTTTTTCACAATTTTAGCTTAACATGGGAAATGGTTTAATAAATTATGACACATTTGCAATAGATATTTAATGAAAGAAAGATGGTCACAAAACACATTACAAAAAGATTCCATTTTCATTAAAAACTAACTTATTTGTAGAGGTGCATAAATATTCCTTTTTTTTTCCCCAAAAAATTTATCTTAGTTGTGTGGGATCTTAGTTGTGACATGTGGGAGGATCTAGTTCCCTGACCAAGAATCGAACCCAGGCCCCTTCACTGGCAGTGCTGCGTCTGAGCCACTGGACCACCAGGGAAATCCCTTATTTTTTATTTCTTATTGCACAGACAACAAAACAACTGTACCTGCTTGTAGCTGAGGTTCAAGATGTTGGAAAGTTCTTGCATTTGCTGGAGACTGAGGTATTTCTGCCTCTGAAATCTGTCATTGAGCACACACAGCTGGGTCTGCGAGAACACAGTTCTAATCTTTTGTTTCTTGACCGGGACCGTCTCTTCCTTCTCTGTGCTCTCCGCCACAGACGGGGACAGTGGTTTCACTCTGGGGCTTGTGGAAGAATCAGGACTGTCCTGAATAAGCAGATCCATGGAGGAGGGAAGAGGAGAGACTGTTGGGAATAAAACAACACTTTTCTCTAAAACTTCAAATATTAAAAATGCATTGTTTTCAAAGCACTATTATAAGTCCTCAGAGCGAGATGGTAGGTAATAACTTTATTCTTAAGCGATCCTGAACACTCTACCAAGTTTTGCACAAAAAACATTTTACATGTAATAGACATGGTTAATATCATGTGTTGCTGGGAAGCAGTTTTGTTCAGTAGCTAAGTCCTGTCCAGACTCTGTGAGCCTGTGGACTGCAGCTCACCAGTTTCCCCTGTCCTGGGTGGGAAGCAATGGGGGACTCAAACCTCTTTGATAAAACAGATGACCGAGATTCTTGGGGACCCTATAGAATTAACAGTTTACTACCCAGTCTTAATACCAGTACTGTCAGAAAATGTGAATTCCAATAAACTCCTATTGCAACCCAGACCTTGGTTAGCTCTGTGGTCTCATTTCCAGGAATCCCTTCCTCATAGAGTTTGTTTTTTTTTTCGGTTTGGTTTGGCAATTGGGCCAAGCTTATCATAGTTTTTTTTTTTTTTTTAAATGAAATATGCTTACTGTGTAATATGTAAATCGCAGGTGTACAATATAGTTATTTACAATTTTTAAAGGTCATACTCCATGTATAATTATAAAATATTTGCTATCTTTCCCATGTTGTATATTTCATGGAGTTTTTCCATTGATTAATATGATGCAACAGACAAAAAATTTAGAAATAACAAAACAAGGTAACAGACAACAATTGTCTAGCACAGGGCTTGACATATATTGTCGACTTTGTAACTGAGAATTTATTTCCTGTATTAGATTTAATTGTACAGAGGTATTCCCAGTGCTCAACTCGAATTCTACCCTTGTCATGGAATAAATGGACAGGCCTTAAACAGCAACAACTGCCAAAAAAAAAAAAAAAGATCACAATTTCACAAGTAGGAAGGTCTTCAACTCATGACTAGAGGTGAGGAGTGTCTTAAAAATCATCTAGGATTTCCCTGGTGGTCCAGTGGTTAAGACTCTCTGCACTTCCAATGCAGAGGCACGCTTCGATCCCTGGTTAAACAAAGATCCCACACAGTGAGGGGCTTGGCCTAACAAAATTTTTTTTTAATCATTTTTACAAACGTGCAGTTAGCTTGCTAGGAGGATATGCCCACTTGCTTGTATTAAGTGCTGTATTTTCAATCTGTGAAATTATAAAAGGATACTAACACAAAATTTAGGAAAATGGGGTTAACATTAAAATCCAACACTCAAATATCGCAGTTGGGACATCTTGCCTCAAATACAGCAATTATTTTAATTATTCCCTTCTCCACAACTGAGTTCTACAGTTGTAATCAAATAGTTCTTTGGCTGTCTTACACTATAAATGGTAAAAATCGCATTCCTGGGTAAATGGCTGGTGTTAACTTTTTATTTTTAATAATGACTGCCAAGTTGATTTCCCAAAAAGGTGGTGCTGTCTTTACAGTATCCTGAGCATCTCTTACATTCAGTCACCAGTTAGAAGCTTAAGTACTAGAGCATAGATTTTGAAGCCAAACTGGATTTCAGATCTGAACTCTTAACCACTTAGGCAGTCTATTAAACCTTCTGGAATCATTCACCATAAAGGCAGGTGAACACTTACTTCCCCTGGATTTAGGAGACCTGAGCATACCAGGTGCTTACAAACTACCCAGTAATATCCAGACATCCAGAGGTTAGGAGAAGACACAACGGCTACTTGTATAGTAGAAAGGTGAAATATTTCCAAAAGGTGCGTTTCGGATCATTAACGATGCCATCTCTAGCACACCTTGAATAGACAGACCGAAAAGGTGATGCTCACCGGTACCAAGCGGTGATGTTCCTACTTCTGGCTTAGCAGTAACATTTACTGTTACTGGGTGCTCTGCATGATGCTAAGATTTTACACATCAGTGTATCACACTGCATTTGCCTATGCACCTAAACTCTCAAATGCACCATATACATTTGAACTGCTCCTCCCGGGTCCCCCGTCTCTCGGTCCACAGATCCTGACGCCTGAGACACCGGGGAAAGCGCACGACCCCATCAGATTATGGTTGGAAAAGAGGTGTCGAGAGGATTAACAGATGACACCTGCTTATATTGATGGGCTCAAGAGGGAGACAAATGACCTTCAGTCCCTTCTTTCTCTTTGCCTGAAGGAACTTAGCCCCTCAAGGGTTCGGTATTTTCTTACCAGTGTCCGTGTCGAGGGTGTCAGCAGATGACGTTTGCAAGGACACGTAACTTTCTTCAGGCATGGGTGAAGATTCCCTAGAGTTGGATGCTTCGGGGCCAAGCAGGCTTTGGGGACAAGCTGGGCCCACACTCATGTTGCTGAGTTGAAGGAGAAGGAAAAAACCTAAGAGGTAGATGCTAGGAAAAGTCCAGGCTGAAGAATCTAGGTAGAAGAAACTTAGAGAAAGGTGAAGATCTCCGGGTGTGAAAGTATTTATTTAAAAAAGACGGAATGAAAGGAGTCACCTGTAAGATAAGAGCCAACCAGTCCAATGTAGGAAAATGAAAATAGTTAGAGGCTCTGCATTTATAAGTAAGGCTCAACCATACTTGGCCCCGCCCCTCCTGGCAACCCCACGCCCACACACACCCTTGCGAATTCCCAGTTAATCCCGTCTGCCAGTCTCACCAAGGCCATTGTAATGCAAAAGAGAGTTGCAGAGTAACCCAGACCCGGTGGGGAACTGGGGAACTAGGACCTCGGAAACGGGAAACACAATGAACCCGGCAATGAGATACTCCTAGCTTCACCTTCTTTCCACCTTTTAAAAGTCAAAGATGCATCTCCTGTGGCCACCTATGGTGATTGAAACTCTCACTGGGACAATTAATTCCCTTGACTCGAGCCCTGCTTAGGGTCTCGAAATCAGGCTAGTTTATGGCAAAAACTGCAACTAACTCCATTTTCCTCTTTGGTTCACTCTAAGGTCACAGTAAAACACATATGGAATGTTAAGGCATCAGCTGATGTTAAAAAATTGTACTTGTTTTCAACCCCCACCTAACTTCTGTCTTGGTTTTTGGCTTTCAGAAAAACCACCAAGTCTTTTCAGCAGGCAAAAGCCAGAGGAAAGGACCTGCAGACCTAGGATCCTGGGAGCCTGGTTCGTCATCATACATAAACCATTACTGTGGAGGTTTTTAAAACCACATAAACACATAAGTGTTTGACTTAGCCACTTTACTCTCAGTTTCCTCATCTACAAATAAGGGCAAAAGTACCTTATCTGTACCTTCTCTGTGTTATTGTAAGAAACAAGGAAAGTAAAATGCTCATAACATTTGACATGTTCGTGATCCATACCCATGGCTGTTAATAGAAATTCTTTCAGGACCCTATGCCTATGACCTCTAAGTCTGACAATACTTGATGAGATTTTTGTTCTAATCCAGTGAACATGAAATCTAACATTGTATGATAGAATGAAAGCACCACTTTCTTTACCTGGTACATTACTAGATATAAAATAATAAAATTTATTGACCTGTGAAAAGAAAAGTGAAAGTGTTCCTCGCTCAGTCCTGTCCCACTCTGTGCGACCCCAGGAACTGTAGCCTGTCAGGCTCCTCTGTCCATGGGATTTCCCAGGCAAGAATACTGGAGTGGATCGCCATTCCCTTCTCCAGGGGATCTTTCCAACCCAGGTATGGAACCTGGGTCTCCTGTGTCTCCTGCATTGGAAACAAGAAGAAAAAGAACGTTCTCTAGGCAATTGATATTCTTGGAATAGACTTGCCAGAGCAAATGTGATAGATTTATTTGAGAACCAACATTTGCCCTCCTGACTATTTCTCCTTCCTAAGCAGTCATCTTTATCTTGCCTTTTTTTACTTCTTCTGGCTCTTTCTTTGAATAGCTTTTCCTTCTCCAGCATGGAAATCCTGTCTGGTCCTTAAACCCCACACCATCCTCTTTCTTCTTCTTCTTTTGGTTTATTTCCCAAAGGAACAGTTTTTAGAGTTGAATTCCGCACTAGCATATTTATGGACAAAAGATAAACATCTGCACCTTCAATTTTCCTCCACATTCCCAAATTCAACATTCAAGAATCTTAAGATTTTTTCGTTTCCCATCTCCCAATTCTAAAAGTAAACCCTTGGCAAATTCCAATTATATGTTTTTCTAAAATACAATTCTTGACGGATCCTCCCATCCACTTTGCCGCTCAGGTCTCCACCTGGCTTAGCTCCCACGCCAGCTGAGTTTGACTCACAATACAAAGATGCTGACTTGCAAGAGTAGGATCATTGCCGGGTCCAAACAAGGGATGAAATTCTATGTAATATTTGTCTTCTTGGACCACCATTCTGGAGGGGAAAAGAGTCTAGAAGAGAGTCCTCAAGGAGTGGGTGGGTGGAATACATTGTGTTTCAGGTATAGAGCCTCTGTCTCATTAGAAATAGAAGATGATTCCTTAAAAAAAAAAAAAAGGAATGTCAGGGACTTCCCCAGCAGTCTAGTGTTTAAGACTGTGTGCTTCCACTGCAGGGGGCATGGGTTCCATCCCCGGTCAGGGAAAAGAGATCCCAAATGCCCAGCAGCATGGCCAAAGCGGGGAGGGGGAGAATGTGAGGTGATGGATGTTAACTAAACTTATTGTGGTGATCATTTTGCAACACATCAGTCAGTCAGTTCAGTCACTCAGTCGTGTCCGACTCTGTGCAACCCCATGAGCTGCAGCACGCCAGGCCTCCCTGTCCAGCACCAACTCCCAGAGCCCACTCAAACTCATGTGCATTGAGTCAGTGATGTATTTGCAACACATATGTATATCAAATTATTACATTGTACACCTTGAACTAATACGATATTGTATTAATATATCAATTACATTTCAACAAAAAGGGGAAAATAAGTTTAAATGGGGGAAAAACTAGACTCCCAGGCTCTCATTTAGGACTGTTTGGTAGTTGGGGGCAGTCAAGGCCACCAGGTACGTTGGTTTGCCTGCAGCTCTCTAAACTGCTGGTACGGGAAGTTTTGTTCTTTGCTGGTGGGGGTCTTTGCATGAAAGCCTGAGATGAATTCACCCCATCCCCCTACCTGTGTCCCATTGTGTCTAAAGGAAGAGCCTCCGGAGAGAAAGACCAAAGGGCAGGGGGCTGGTAGCTGGAAGGTAGGCTTACTACATTCCTTGACCTGGAAAGCAATTTGAATGAGGCTGAGAATGCCTTGGAAGCTGTCAGAGACCATGGGTTTGCTGGGGTGGGCTGTGTGGGTGGAGGAGGGGTATGTGATAATGTGCTGGAGTCCAGAGCCCCAAATGCAAAAATGAGTCAGTGAAATCATGATTTTAAATTTGATGAAAAATAAATAAATAAATTTGATGGTTCTAAGAGCAACATCTGGGAAAGAGACGGAAAAAAAAAGCTAAATACTAAAAAGGAAAACTATTTTACGGCTATGATTTATTCCTTATTTATAGACAAGAAGTGCACTTTGTGGGACTTCCCTGATGGTCCAGTGGCTAAGACTTCACACTCTGAATGCAGGAGGTCTGAGTTCGATCAGAGAGCTAATACCAAATGCTGCAAATTAAGACCTGGCACAGCCCATAAAATAAATCTTTAAAAAAAGAAAGAATGAATGAAATGTACTTTGGGCTACACAGTCTTTTAGGAGAGCTGGCCCTGTTAACTTTTCATTGGGTTTTGTTGATTTGTCAAGGATAAGGGAATGGCAACCCACTCCGATATTCTTGCCTGGGAAATCCCGTGAACAGAGGAGCCTGGTGGGCTACTGTCCATGGGGTCGCAAAAGAGTCGAATACGACTGAGTGACTAACGCTAACAGTCATCACAGTATTTTTTTTTTTTAATATATTTGTTTTAGTTATTTGGCTGTGTCGGGTTTTAGTTGCGGCATGTGGGATCTAGTTCCCTGACCAGAGATTGAACTCCCAGCCCCCTGCACTGGGAGTGTGGAGTCTTAGCCACTGGACCACCGAGGAAGTTCCATCACAAGTGTTAATACAAACTTTACCTCCCCTCAACTCTCAGGCACGGCATATACAGCAAACGTGGAATTATTAAATGTACTGTTGATTTATTAGTCGTGGAACTATTGAATTTATTACTGATATATCATTGCTTTTAGGCTTCACCCCTTCGTCTACTTGAGTTTGCTTGAGTATGCCCAAACTGGTAGGCATTCACTTATTATTATTTTTTTAATTCTCATGTAAGTTTTTGCTACTATTTCTTTCCTCTTCACATTGTTTCACTCTGCCTAATAAACCCATTCCATTAGTAACAGTTTCTTGTCAGTGTACATACCTCTGTGTATACATTTAGTGATTTAACAGTTGATTGGCCAGGAAATATTTATTTGTTGCTGTTTCAGCTCACAGTAAAAGAGATACCTACCATGAGCCTGAGAGGAAACGAATAAGTAAATATCATCTCTACTTTTAAGGAGCTAGCAATTTCATAGAGTAGATTAAATGTATGATAAATATTGAAAACAAACCAACCAAACAGCACCAGGATGTATATAAGAGATACTGGGGGTGAGTAAACAAGGAAGGTAGAGTCGAGGAAGGGAGTCAGAGAAGACTTCTTGGAGGAGACTTAAGAACTCAGCTTCTTGAGTTGAGGTGGGAAAATGTTGAGAGATTAAGGAAGGGAATTCCAGGAAATAAACAACTTGGGCAAGGCATTAGGGAAAATGATGGATTCCAGTACAGTCACTTAACATGGCTCAGAGGCAGGGTGCAGTGGAAGGGGTTGTGAGAGAAAATGACTGGAACTCATCTATAGTGAGCTCTATTTTTTTGTCCTCTGAGGCATTTTATTTGCACACATATGTATTGTTGTTGTTCAGTCACTAAGTTGTGTCTAACTCTTTGTGACCCCATGGACTGCAGCACACCAGGCCTCCCTGTCCCTCACCATCTCCTGGAGTTTGCCCAAGTTCATGTCCATTGAATCAGTGATGCTATCCAACTATCTCATCCTCCGCCACCCTCTTCTCCTTTTGCCTTCCATCTTTCCCAGCATCAGGGTCTTTTCCAACGAGTCAGCTGTATTGTATTAAATGTGTATTATATCCCTGGACAAAGAGTCCAAGAATTTTCCCTCCTATGTGTTTTCATCTTATTTCTTTATGGTCCATGATGCCTGCTGAGGTTGTCAGTACAATGAAACCAAACCAACAGGACAAGAGCAGTTTATTCTGCTGTTTTTCCAGATCTTTCACATCCAATCTGGGGCTGATCACGCCACACTTATTTAGCCTGCCTGTGAGGTTCACAACAGTTTTCCCAGCCTTGTGGTCATCAATGATTTCAAATTCTCCAGTGTAACCATGCTTCACCATCACAGTTAGAAACATGACAAAGACTTTGGAGCACAGCCTGGTGTTTGCCTCTCTTTTAAGCATTGTTGATACTCTTGAGAGCATCAGCCAGGACATGCGTGGGCATGGTTAAGGCGACATGGGAAGATGGCAGAAAGAGTAAAAGTGAGCTCTTGCTATGTATAAAGCACTCTTGTGTCTGTCTTGGGGGCACCTTAATTAGCATCTAGCTCAGCATCTGATGTGCAGTATATGCTCGAGCTTTGTGCTTTT
The DNA here is from genome assembly GCF_032452875.1 of Bos javanicus. Classification (NCBI taxonomy): domain Eukaryota; kingdom Metazoa; phylum Chordata; class Mammalia; order Artiodactyla; family Bovidae; genus Bos; species Bos javanicus. The sequence continues at coordinate 101,863,254 of NC_083872.1, read as the reverse complement.
AATAAATAAATACAGATGGGGATGTTTAATAGGTCTTTGGGAATTAGAGTTGAAAAACCAAGAGGTAAAAAGTGATCACAGGAATAGTAAAAAAAAAAACACAAAAAACTGAGTTTTGAATTAAATCCCCTCCTCTTATTAGTTTGCACTTTCCTGGTGTTCCTCTTACTAACCTGGTGATTCTGTCTCCTTTCTGGTTCTTCCTCACTCCTATATCTAAAAATTAGAGTGTACCCAAGTTTAGTTCTCTGGCTTCCCTGGTGGCTCAGACAGTAAAGAAACCTCCTGCAATGCCGGAGACTGGGTTCGATCCTTGGGTTGGGAAGATCCCCTGGAGGAGGGCATGGCAACTCACTCCAGTTATTCTTGCCTGCAGAATCCGCATAGACAGAGGAACTTGGTGGGCTACAGTCCATGGGGTTGCAAAGAGTTGGAAAGAACTGAAAGACTAAGCAAAGCACACAGCAAGTTTAGTTCTCAAACCTCTACCTATAGTCACTGCCTTAGTTATCTCAGCCTATCTTATAATTTTATTTTTTTTTTGGTCACATGGCTTGTGGGATCTTAGTTCACTCAGTAGGGACTGAACACTCACCCTCGGCAGTGAAAGTGTGCAGTCTTAACCACTGGACTGCCAGATAATTCTATCTTATGACTTCAAATACCATCTATATGCTTTTGTTTTTCACATGTATGTCTTTATCCCAGATCTGTTTCTGAGACTTAAGTCTCTTATCTATCCAATTCCCTACTTAACCTCTCCACTTGAATTTCTAGTAGGCATCACAATATTAATATTTCCCAAACCGACCTCTCAATGTTCTTTCCTACACAGGCTCCTCCTACAGTCTTCTCCATCTTGGTATATGAGAATTCCATCCTTCTGGTTGCTCAGGGAAAAATTCTAAAGCCATCTTTGTTGATGAATGCCATCAAAATTTAGCAGAATCCAATTTGTTGTTGTTTAGTCATTAAGTCATGTCTGACCCTTTGGACTGTAGCCTGCCAGCTCGTCTGTCTGTGGGATTTCTCAGGCAAAAATACTGCCGTGGGTAGCCATTTCCTTCTCCAGAGATCTTTGTGAACCAGCCCAGAATCCAATTTTTTTTTTTTAATTTTTTTTCTCTCCATGTTTCCTTTTTCCACTGTTTTTGATCATCATATAGACTAGGGCATAGAAAATCAATGGATAGCAAGAAATGGTTATTTTTTAAAATAAAGAACATGTATTTATTTTGTTACTGTTCATGTCACAAGAGAGCTGGGGGCTTGAAATTACCTGTGTCCTGTGTCCTCTGGGAAAAGAGAAAGCTCAGGGTTTCCTTTGGTGGCTCAGTGGTAAAGAATCTGCCTGCCAATGCAGGAGACATAGGTTTGTTCCCTGATCCAGGAAGATCCCACGTGCCAAGGAGCAACTAATCCGGTGCACCACAACTACTGAGCCTGTGCTCTAGAGCCCCGGGAACCGCATCTATTGAAGCCCATGCACACTAGAGCCTGTGCTCCACAGCAAGAGAAGCCACCACAAGGAGAAGCTTGAGCACCACAGCTAGAGAGTAGCCCCCCTTGCCGCAATTAGAGAAAGCCTGTACAGCTACTGAGACCCAGCACAGACAGAAATAAATCCTTTTTTAAAAAAAAAAGAGAGACAGGGGGCTGCACTTGACCCTTTCTAAGTATCTCCAAGGCTACGGCCCTCACCAAACCACCATCTACATTGCTTGGATTATTCCAGTAGCCTCTCAACTTTGAAAAAAAAATTTTAAAGACATATCACGTGAAGCTATTCCTTTGCTCACAGCCCTCCTTTAGTTTTCGCACATTCAGAGTAACAAGTCAGTACACTGAATTACAGAAGCCCTCTTCTGGCCGTGTACTTGACTTCTGTCTTGGGTCCTTGTGTTTTCTCCATGAAGCTGGCCTCCCTGCTGATCCTGGAATGAGCTAGGAAAGCTCTAGATCAGGGCTTTTGTGTCCTTACTTTTCTCTCTGATCAGTTCCCTGCCCTTCCCTGCCCCCACAGAATTACAACCAACTTGATCTCTCCCTTCCTTTAAATGTTTAATTTTCCTTTTCAGTAATGCCTCCTCTTCCCAGTCCTTCTCTACTTTTCTTCTTAGCACTTATCATCATGTTGCATAATATATATTTTTTCTATCTATTCTATCCATCTATCACTGTCTTCTGTTCCCCACTACCACTAAAAGATAAATTCTGTTAAGGCATTATTTTAATTTTTGTCTGTTTCATTTAGTGTAGTATTTCCAGCCCTAGAAGAGTGTGGTCCATAAGCCAGCATCATCAGTATTTCTTGGGAGTTGTTAGGGACATAAGTGGATGGGTTTTACCACAGAATTGCCGAATAAGAGTCTCTGGTGGTGGTGACTGGAATCTGTAAATCTATGTTTAAAAGTTCTTCAGGTGAATCTTTGACAAGTGATTGTTTGAGAATTTCTGTTATAGAACAGTCATGGGCAATAGGAGGGATGCTCTCAATCATTGTTGATGAAGGAATGGGTTTCAAAAGATCTAGAACTTTGTAAGTAAATAGAAGGTAGAAGCCATTTCCTACATTTAAATATTAAATTGCACTTCAATGTGAAATACAAAATAGTGCTTAAAAAAAAAAAACAACAATGCTCTTGGCCTCAGGTTCCCTAAAAAGAATTCAGTGAGCCTGGGACTCTTCGGAAAGAGCTGACTTTAATTTGCAACAAATTAGCTCTTTCTAGGTCCTCTGCTGCTGCTGCAAGACGCTTCAGTCGAGTCTGACTCTGTGCGACCCCATAGATGGCACCACCGTCCCTGGAATTCTCCAGGCAAGAGTACTGGAGTGGGTTGCCATTGTCTTCTCTGCTAGGTCCTCTGAGAGATAGTTAACTCTTAAATTGCTTGTGTTGTAAGAAAATGAACCACACAACCACCCAAACTGCCATTTCAGAGGCTACTAATGGAATTTCACAGTACGTTCTCCACTGACTTTTGCCTGTTATAACTATAAGAGCATTAACACACTTTTATCCACCTGCAAAGAAGCTTCTTACTTACTTAGTACAATATGATAAGCCCTCAAAATGTACCTGGCATCCAACTTTAGTAAGTTACTCATGGCCAATTTTGTTTCATCAGTGACCTTACCGTGAGTACGAGCTTGGACATCCAATAAAAGATTCACCTAACAGGAAAATAGGTGACACGTCACTGACACCTTTTTCCAACATCTGAACCTTAATATAGTTAATACTAACTCTTGTGATCATTTTATCTCCTGATACTTCACCAGTCTGTCCCTTGGATGTTCGGTGTTCTTGTTGTTTGGTGGCTAGGTCTTGTCCGACCCTTTGGGATCCCATGGACTGTAGCCCACCAGGGTCCCTGTCCATGGGATTTTCCAGGCAAGAATTCTGGACTGGGTTGCTGTTTCCTTCTGGAGGGGATCTTCCTGACCCAGGGATAGAAGCCCCATCTTCTGCTTGACAGGTGGATTCTTTATCACTGAGCCACCTGGGAAGCCTGTATGTTCATACCACCCCCTTTACCCTCATTCAGGCATCATCTCTTGCCCAGACCTCCACAGACTTCCACTTAACCTTACATAGGCGGAACCCACTGTGTGCCAGAGTGATTGACCTTCAAATCAACCATATTATCCTTTGGCTGAAGTCTTCTCTAAAGAAAACCACAGCCTGCTCTCTGCCTGCCTCTTCAGCTTTGGCAGGTTGCTTTACCCAACTGTCCCTTCGGTCCTGATGCTTTTCTCCTCTCTCTTTGCTTGGGTGCATTTTTAGGTTTTCAAGATGCAAATCAGATGTTCTTTCTCTCAGTGACTTAGGTGTCCCTGTTCTGTACCTAACTCCTCCTATGGCAGTTGTCACTTTGCATTTATTTTTTAATTTAAAAACATTTTGGTGGTGTGGGGGGAGGTAGTCTGTGTTGCAAGGCATGTGGGGGTCTTAGTTCCCTGATCAAGGATTGAACCTGCAATCCCTGCATTGGAGGCTTGGAGTCTTAACCACTGGACCACTAGGGGAGTCCCAACATTTTGCATTTTAGTTATAGCTTTGTTTTTTGTATTTGGATTCTGTCTGGAATAATAACTCATTGAGAGTCTGGTTTGTTACTATAGCCTAGTGCAATGCTAGTCAAAGAATGGTCCTGCTTTCAGATCACATCAGCATTACCTGGGAGCTTGTAAGAAAAGCAAATTCTTGGACTGGGTGTTACCCCAGATTTACTGGATCAGAATCTGGGAGTGGAGCCCAGGAATCTGTCTTTTCAGAATCTCTGATTTTTGTGTGCTCTAAAGTTTGAGGAGCATGATTTAGAACACAGTGCTTGGCAGTAGGGGAAAATCTCAATTAATATTTAAAGAATCTGTCTGTGATGCGGGAGACCTGGGTTTGATCCCTGGGTTGGGAAGATCCCCAGGAGGAGGGCATGGCAACCCACTCCAGTATTCTTGCCTGGAGAATCCCGCGGCCAGAGTCCATGGGGTCACAGAGTCGGGCACAACTGAGCAGCTAACACATATTCATTAAGTTAATAAATCAGTTCCAGTGGCTATAACACTGATATTCAGAAAGTTGGAGAATTAAGAGAACTCTTAAAAAACAAAGCAAAACAAATCAAATTTCTTCCTTGGGGTTCTGATTTGGATTTGTCCAATCTTGCTCTCTCCAATTACTCTGTCTCCCAAATTGTAAAGTTTCCTAGTGTCAAGTTCTAAAGGTCAAACCATCAAGTTGAATTGTGAGAATCCTGACCCTATGCATCACTATTGACAGCCTGACTCCCTTTCCGCCCTACCCTCAGGGGATCCTTCACCTAAAGTAGAAAAGGATTTTTTTCTTATTTTCCATCTAGGTTAGGTCTAGCCCCCAGGGAAAGGAGGAACCTACAGGAATGTCTACCAAAGTTTAGCAAATGTATACAGTTGCTCTGGAACTCGGCCCAGATTTATTGGCCCAGAAGAGAGTAAGCTTCCCAGTTTCTCTCTAGGTTTGAGAGAAAGAGGAAGAAGTTAGAAAAGCGGTCTTTGTGGAAGGAGTAAGGTGATGGTGATGATAGTGGTGGTGGTGATGGTGATGGTGGAGCGGGTGTGGAATAAAAGAAACAACCACCTTAGTTGTTGCTCTAGTTGACTGGTATTGGGATGAAAGAAAGCTGTTAACCCTAATAACACTGCACCTAAATATTGTACTTAGAATATTTCAGGACACCAGGGTATTCCAATATTATATAGAGATGAGAGGAAGAGGGAACAAGAGATTCCTGCCTCCCAGGAGTAAATAAATTCAATACCAGAAAGAGAGAAGTCAATGCTAAGGCAAACAGCAGGATGTGGAGAAAGAATTCAAATTTAACAAAACTGTTTTTTTTTAGTGATGTATAGTTAATTTATAATGTGTTAGTTTCAGGTGTACAGCAAGGTGATTCAGATTTACATATACATCTGTCCTTTTTCACATTCTTTTCTATTATGAATTTTTATAAGATATTGAATATAGCTCCTTGTGGTATACAGTAGGTCCTTGTTGTTTATCTATTTTATATATAGTAGGATTCCCTGGTAGCTCAACTGATAAAGAATCTGCCTGCAATACAGGAGACCCCAGTTCGATTCCTGGGTCGGGAAGATCCACTGGAGAAGGAATAGGCTACCCACACCAGTATTCTTGGGCTTCCCTGGTGACTCAGTTGGTAGAGAATCTGCCTGCAATGTGGGAGGCCTGGGTTTGATCCCTGGGTTGGGAGGATCTCCTGGAGGAGGGCATGGCAACCCATTCCAGTATTCTTGCCTGGAGAATCCCATGGACAGAGGAGCCTGGTGGGCTACAGTCCCTGGGGTCGCAAAGACATGACTGAGCGACTAAACACAGAACAACACAGTGTGTATAGATTAATCCCAAACACTATCCCTGTTTAGTAACCATGTTTGCTTTTTATGTCTGTGAGTCTATTACATAACCAGTAGTTTCACATTTCTATGCCTCAATTTCATGAGTGTACATGAAAAAAAGGACATAATATATAGTAACCGATCAGAAAGGTATGCTGGGTCCCAGAGTGGGCTGCACTTAACTGTGCCTCAATGGCATATTGGTTATTTTGAATTAAAGTTGCTTAAGACAGGATCTTTGTATTGCACTCAGTATGCCAGCAAACTTGGAAAACTCAGCAGTGGCCACAGGACTGGAAAGGTCAGTTTTTATTCCAATCCTAAAGAAAGGCAATGCCAAAGAATGTTCAAACTACTGCACAATTGCACTTATCTCACACGCTTGCAAAGTAATACTCAAAATTCTCCAATCTAGGTTTCAACAGTAGGTGAATTGAGAACTTCCAGATGTTCAAGCTGGATTTAGAAAAGGCAGAGGAACCAGAGATCAAATTGCCAACATCCTCTGGACCATAGAAAAAGCAAGAGAATTCCAGAAAAACATCTTCTTCTGCTTCATTGACTATGCTAAAGCCTTTGACCGTGTGGATCACAACACACTGTAGAAAATTCTTTGCACGTGCTGTGGTTCACGGGGTTGCAAAGAGTCAGACATGACTGAGTGACTGAACTGAACTGAACTTACCTGCCTCCTGAGAAATTTGTGTGTAGGTCAAGAAGCAACAGTTAGAACTGGACATGGATCAATGGACTGGTTCCAAATTGGGAAAGGAGTACATCAAGGCTGTATATTGTCACCTTGCTTATTTAACTTATATTCAGAGTATATCATGTGAAATGCCAGATTGAATGAAGCACAAGCTGGAATCAAGACTGCCAGGAGAAATACCAATAACCTCATATATGCAGATGATACCACCCTTATGGCAGAAAGCAAAGAGGAACTACAGAGCCTCTTGATGAAAGTGAAAGAGGAGAGTGAAAAAGCTGTCTTAAAACTCAACATTCAAAAAACAAAGATCATGGTATCTGGTCCCATCACTTCATGGCAAATAGATGGGGAAACAATGGCAACAGTGACAGACTTTATTTTCTTGAGCTCCAAAATCACTGCAGATAGCCGGCAAAGGTCCACCTAGTCAAAGCTATGGTTATTCCAGTAGTCATGTATGTATATGAAAGTTGCACTATAAAGAAAGCTGAGAGGCAGAGAACTGTGGTATTGGAGAAGACTCTTGAGGGTCCCTTGGACTGCAAGGAGATCCAACCAGTCCATCCTAAAGGAGACCTCAATATTCATTGGAAGGACTGATGCTGAAGCTGATACTCTAATACTTTGGCCACCTGATGTGAAGAACTGATTCATTGAAAAAGACCCTGGTGCTGGGAAAGATTGAAGCCAGGAGGAGAAGCGAATGACAGAGGATGAAATGGTTGGATAGCATCATCCACTCGAGGGACATGAGTTTGAGCAAGCTCTGGGAGTTGGTGATAGACATCTAATGTGCTGCAGTTCATGGGGTCGCAAAGAGTCCACACAACTGAGCAACTGAACTGAAGACAGAATCAATGCAAGAGGGGTACTCTGACTCTCCTCGCTTGTCTCCCTGAAAGCAGGAAATAGATCTCTTCTGTGAAACATGGACTCCCCCGTGTGGAGGGAGAAGTCCACCCTTATCCCCAGTGATAGAATTTTGGCCAAGAAGTCTGTGTAAGCAAAACTTGTTACTTATTTAATCTATTACTCTAGGCTCTAACTCCGTTTAGATTTTTCACTAATTGAGCTCTGAAGTCTGAGTTTCTTGGTCCTGTCAATTCTTTGCAAATCTATTGTTTCTTGGTTTAAAAGTATAAACGCTGCTTGCTTTGACCACCTCTTGGGTCTATTTCTATGAGATGGTCACTATTAGAATTTTTTTTTCTTTTTTTTAAAGGAAAAGCATTATTAGTTCAGACACAAGAACTCAAGAGCATGAGAGGGGGAAATTCCTTTCCCCCACCTCCACAGGTATATCTTGTAAGTGCTCAGTCAGTGTTAGCTATTATTATTTTCTCTCTGTATGCTTTATTTTGGGGCTTCCATACTGGCTCAGTGATAAAGAATCCGCCTGCCTTGCCAGGAGATACAGGAGATGTGGGTCCAATCCCTGGGTCAGAAAGAGCCCCTGGAGAAAAGCATGGCTACTCATTCCGAGGTTCTCACCTGGAGAATCCCATGGTCTGAGGAGCCTGGTGGGCTGCAGTCCATGGGGTCACAAAGAGTCAAATATGACTGAAGCAACTGAGCACAGCCTAGCACATGCTCTGTTTTGGAAAGGCCATGACTTCATTCACTAAGCGAATACTATGAAGCATCTCTGAAGTGTCAGGTGCTGGAATAAAGAAGTGGGTTATGCATGCTTCCCAGTGGGCTTTCCAGGTGGGGCAGTGGTAAAGAACCCACCTGCCAATGCAGGAGTCTGGAGTTTGATCCCTGGATCAGGAAGATCCCCTGGAGAAAGGGAATGGCTACCTATTCCAGTACTCTTGCCTGGAGAATTCCATGGACAGAGGAGCCTCGTGGGCTATAGTCCATGGGGTCGCAAATAGTCAGACACAACTGAGCAACTAACACTTTCACTTTCAATATCAATGAACCATTCTGTGAACAAAAATAACTATTAATTCTTTCAGTGTTCTAACTAGATTACATGTACTCTAGCATCCACAGATTTTTATCTTGTATAGCACATTTGGAATTGTTATTTCCATCTTTAAGAGACATGTCAAGAATGGAGGTAGTTGAATTTGAGGAGAACATAATTCATTCCATAAGAGTTATGTGTGTGTGGTGTGTGTGTGTAGCAAATCCTTTTGTTTGCATCGTTCTCTGATCCCTGTATCAGCTTACATAAGATGTATAGATAATAATTAACTTACATCAGTGTATTTAAGATACAGTGTATCAAGGAGATCTCTGATAGCTCAGTTGGTAAAGAATCTGCCTGCAATGCAGGAGACCCTGGTTTGATTCCTGGGTTGGGAAGATCCTCTGGAGAAGGGATAGGCTACCCACTTCAATATTCTTGGGTTTCCCTGGTGGCTCAGCTGGTAAAGAATCCACCTGCAATGCGGGAGAACTGGGTTTGATCTCTGGGTTGGGAAGATCCCCTGGAGAAGGGAAAGGCTACCCACTCCAGTATTCTGATCTAGAGAATTCCATGGACTATACAGTCCATGGCCTCACAAAGAGTCAGACATGACTGAGTGACTTTCATACCAAGAAGAGTGAATATCACCCAGATTTTGTATTATCTTGCTGGGAAAGCACATTTCTGGTTGTACACATGATAGTTTTATTATGTTAGGTAGAAATATGACTTTGCTATTTTCTTTATTTGTAGGTTAAATATGGTTTAAGGAGATGTATATGGGTGCCATGTTCACAAGGGATGAGCTATGATGCTTAATTTTATGGCTTAATTTTATGTGTAACCTGGCTAGTCAGCAGTACCCAGGTATTCGATTATAAACAGTAGTCTGAGTGTTTTTGTGAAAGTGTTTTTGTAGATGTAGTTAACATCTACCATCAGCTGACTTTAAGTAAAAGAACATTATTCTTACTAATCTACGTGGGCCTCATCTAATCAGTTGAAAGTCCTTGAACAAGACAGAGGTTTCCCCAAAGAAGAAATTTCACTTCTGGACTGCAGCTTTAGCTCCTGTCTGAGAATTTCTAGCCAGCTGGCCTGCCCTCTGGATTTTGGGTTTACTAGATCCTCAGAGCCACATAGGCAATTCCTTGAAATAAATATTTATATAGAGGTGTATAACCTACTGGTTCTGTTTCTATGTTAGAATCCTGGTTGATTTAGCTGTTTTGTATATTACCTATGAATAAAGTCAAAGTTAATACCTATGAATAAAGTCAAAGTTAATACCTAGGTGTTGAAAGTGGCAGTTGACGTATTTGGTTTGTTGAATTTGGTATTCATTATTACAAAGTTCTTTTCATCTGGCCTATATGGGCTTCCCTTGTGGCTCAGTTGGTAAATAATGCACCTGCAATTCGGGAGACCTGGGTTTGATCCCTGGGTTGGGAAGATCCCCTTGAGAAGGGAAAGGCTACCCACTCCAGTATTCTGCCCTGGAGAATTCCATGGACTGTATAGACCATGGGGTTGCAAAGAGTCAGACACCACTGAGCAACTTTCATTTTCAAGGTAGGTGCCCATCCAGGCGTCCTCAGGAGCTAACGTCATCTAGGCGAAGACGCAGCCTTCATACCGGGGCCGGCAGCTCGGGACGGGCTCTGAATTGTAGGCTCCCCTGGCCCGGCAGAGCCGTGCGCCGCTGGTACCTCACCGGCAAGCGTCGGCAGGAAGCAGGGCCTCCAGCGTCTAGGGTCCGACTTCTTGTTGTCCGATCTCAGGGTGAGGAGGGCTCACTTCTGTTTTCTTTTTTCTTCCAGAATACTTCCCAGTATACCACGTTACATTTAGTCAAAATGCCCAAGGCTGCTCTTGACCGTCACAGTTGGTCTATTTAATTTTAAGGATGCCCATTTCACCCATGTCCTCATCTGTTCTAGATTGCTTTCCTTTTTCCTACCCCTTTTGCCCACTTGTATTTTTTTTCTCTACTTGTATTTTATGCCTACTCCCTGAACACGTAATTTGTTTCATACCCCGCTACTTTTAAAGGCATTATCTTCCTTTAAGATTTTTAAAAATCTTAAGAATGGCAGGGTGTTCTCCAAAATGTCAAAGGTTATGGCTAAAAAAGATGACGATTCTGTGGTCACAGTAGATAGCTAGCATTTTTAGGATTTTGCTAAATTCAGATTCATTTCATTCTTTCATCCTCACTTCTGCAAATTATAGACAGTGTGGTATGGTTTGGGGGAACTTAGGCAAGTTTTAGCTTTGAGGTTAACCAGACCAGGGTTTGAATTCCAGAGCTATTTGGATCATGGCCAAGTTCATTTAACCTGATTTTCTAGTTCTTTTATCTGTAAAGCAGCTGTAGGGAATGCAGAACTTCACCTCTACTCTTATGTGGTCCCTGACTGGGCTCAAGAATTAAGTTGACACAAAACAGATTAAAAAGAGAACAGTATTTCACTTCACTTGATAATTTCACATATGGGATTCTTCACAGGAAAATGCAGACTCGAAAAGCAGTATATCATTTTTTATGGCTTAATTTTCTGTGCTGACCACTTATCTTCTAACATAGGTTGCTAATATGACACCTGATTATGACCAAAATATAGGGATAAATGATCATTGCCCATGATAACTTGAAAATTAAGAAACTGGACAAATGATTTACATATTCCCCATAGACACCTCAATCATGAAAATGCCATGATAGCAAGATTTTTGTCCACTTCGCTCATCTGGCACCTAGAATCGTGTCAATTATATAGAAAGAGTTTCCATAAATATTGATGCTTTTGAACTGTGGTGTTGGAGAAGACTCTTGAGAGTCCCTTGGACTGCAAGGAGATCCAACCAGTCCATTCTGAAGGAGATCAGCCCTGGGATTTCTTTGGAAGGAATGATGCTAAAGCTGAAACTTTACTTTGGCCACCTCATACGAAGAGTTGACTCATTGGAAAACACTCTGATGATGGGAGGGATTGAGGGCAAGAGGAGAAGGGGACGACAGAGGATAAGATGGCTGGATGGTATCACTGACTCGATGGACGTGAGTCTGAGTGAACTCTGGGAGTTGGTGATGGACAGGGAGGCCTGGCATGCTGCGATTCATGGGGTCGCAAAGAGTCAGATACGACTGAGCGACTGATCTGATCTGATCTGATCTGAAGTGAATGTATATAAGTGTACGTGTGTGTGTGGGGGGGGTGGGGGTCAGATAATGGAGAATTAAAGATCAGAGGGGGAAGTAATGAGTTATTTAATAAATGCTGCTAGAAAAGATTGATAAAATTTATATAAAAGTCGAGAACAGCTATTCAAAGATTTCCTGAAGTAGAGAGAAAAGCCATAAATCTACAGAAAATGCATGTAACAGAAAATGACAAATTTTTGGTATCTATAACACAGAATTTCCAGAAATCATAATCGATAAAGCTCTGTCCACCTTGAAAGGCTTTCTTCTTAGGGCTCCCAGGACCCAATCCTTTTCTGAGATTCCTTCTGTGTCGATGATGCACATTCCACTTTTCTTTGATTTTACTACTCTTTTCTCCCTCTCCCTGACTGAGGACCTACTGTGTATCTCAAAGCTACAACTTCTAGTCTAAATTCAATCTGTCAGAAAATCTGCTTTCCTTTCTTCAAAATATACCCCCAAATCTTCAACTTCTGACCACCATCACCTCTAAATTGGAAACATTTCCTGGTGTCTGGTTCTCATCTTCCCATCCCATGGACTATTTCCAACCGATCAGAGTAGTTCTTTTAAAATGTAAATTACACAATATCATGCCATGACTGAAACCTTGACAGTGGCTTTCAATATCTTACAGAGGAAAAGCCAGAGATTTTGCAAACTTCTAAAGGATTTGGCCCCTTGCTCCATTTCTTATGTCTTAACACTTCCCCTCTCATTTACCTCCATCCCTTCTGCTTGGCTTGCTTTTCAGTAAATGAACCTAGCATGGTTGCAATTTCAGCCTTTGCACTTGCTGTTTGCTGTGCCTAGAAATTTATATTTCCATATAAAAGCAAGAGTCTTTTTTCTTTTTTTTTCCTTCTTTTTCTTTTTAAAATTTGATCATGCCCCATGGCTTGCAGGATCTCAGTTCCCTGAGGGGGGATTGAACACGGGCCCGGCAGTGCAAGTGCTGAGTTCTAACTCCTAGACTGCCAGGGAATTCCCAAGACTTATTTTCCAAAAGTATTTTTTAAATTGAAATATAGCTGATTTACATTGTTGTGTTTCTGTTGTATAGCAAGTTCAGTTCAGTCACTCAGTTGTGTCCGATTCTTTGCAACCCCATGAACCGCCACATGCCAGGCCTTCCTGTCCATCACCAACTCCTGGAGTCCACCTAAACCCATGTCCATTGAGTCGGTGATGCCATCCAACCATCTCATCCTCTGTCGTCCCCTTCTCCTCCTGCCCTCAATCTTTCCCAGCATCAGGGTCTTTTCAAATGAGTCAGCTCTTCGCATCAGGTGGCCAAAGTACTGGAGTTTCAGCTTCAACATCAGTCCTTCCAATGAACACTCAGGACTGATCTCCTTTAAGATGGACTGGTTGGATATCCTTGCAGTCCAAGGGACTCTCAAGAGTCTTCTCCAACACCACAGTTCAAAAGCATTAACTCTTTGGCACTCAGCTTTCTTTATAGTCCAACTCTCACATCCATACATGACCACTGGAAAAACCATAGCCTTGACTAGATGGACCTTTGTTGGCAAAGTAATGTCTTTGCTTTTTAACATGCTGTCTAGGTTGGTCATAACTTTCCTTCCAAGGAGTAAGCGTCTTTTAATTTCATGGCTGCAGTCACCATCTGCAGTGATTTTGGAGCCCCCCCAAATAAAGTCTGACACTGTTTCCACTGTTTCCCCATCTATTTGCCATGAAGTGATGGGACCGGATGCCATGATCTTAGTTTTCTGAGTGTTGAGCCTCAAGCCAACTTTTTCACTCTCCTCTTTCATCAAGAGGCTCTTTAGTTCTTCTTCACTTTCTGCCATAAGGGTGGTGTCATCTGCATAACTGAGGTTATTGATATTTCTCCTGGCAATCTTGATTGCAGCTTGTGCTTCCTCCAGCCCAGCAGCAAAGTGATTCAGTTATACATATGTGTGGGTATATATATGTATAGCTGAATCATATAGCTATATAGCTGAATATGTTTATATATATATATATACTTTTTCATACTCTTTTCTACTATGGTTTATTATAGATGACTGAATATAGCCTATAATACTGAATATAATATAGTTCCCTGTGCTCTACAGTAGGACCTTCTCATTTATTCATTTCATTTCTAGTAGTTTGCATCTGCTAATTCCAAGCTCCTTTTATCCCTCTCCCACCCTCTTTACCATTTGGTAACTATAAGTTTGTTTTCTATCAGATAATTTTTCTCACCTTCCTCCAGTTTTTCTCTAAATATATTTGTTGACAAAGCAGTGTCCAGAAGTTAGATTTAAATCTGTACCTGAGAAAACTATTAGAATTTGTGATTTAGAGCTTGAGGGTTAATGGAAGGTTCTGGGAAATTTTGTTCGAACTTGTGATCAAGTAAAATTTAAAACACAGAGCAAAAAAAAAAACAAAAAAACACCACAGAGCATTTCTACCAGAAAGATGAAATTACAAATTCAGGCTTAGACATTTAGGAACTGGTACTTGTTGATGAAATCACATTTTTTAATTTTTAATTCAAAAGTTTAATTGTTTTCGATTGGACTGGGTCTTCAGTGCTGCCGGCAGGCTTTCCCTGGGTTTGGAGAGCAGGGCTGCTCTCTAGTCATGCCTGGGCTTCTTATCGCAGTGGCTTCTCTTGTTGCAGGGCACAGCTCCAGGCCCACAGACTTCCGTGGTGGCAGCACGCATGCTCAGTGGTTGTGGTGTACTGGCTCTAAGATGGGCAGACTTTAGTCCTTGTGGTGCCTGGGCTCAGTTGTTGCGGTGTACTGGCTCTAAGGTGGGCAGGCTTCAGTCCTTGTGGTGCCCGGGCTCAGTAGTTGCAACTGTCAGGCTCTAGAGCCCTGGCTCAGTAGTTGTGGCTCACCAGCTTAGTTGCTCCTTGGCATGTGGAATCCTCCCAGACCAGCGATGGACCCCTTTCCCCTGCATTGGGCAGGTGGGTTCTTATCCACTGCACCATCAAGAAAGTCCTCACATTCTTTCCTAACAATTCAATTTCCTCATTTTGGGTCTAGAATGACAATCAATGAGGTAATATTAAAGATTTATACATAAATATCCATAAATAATATATACAACTTCCATAAACAACCAGTGCCATTAAAAGTGTTGATGTTGTTTTTATCTTTATCTTCCTTCCCATCATATGAGCTTTTTCCAAACAACAGAGAGGAAAGACAAGCACCAAATATATTTAACATCTAAGAAACAAAGAAAAGACAAAGTTATTTAGTCAATAAAAATCTAATGGCTGCCATTCTGTGTCTGGTAATATGATTATATGATAAATGGTGGTATGACCACAGGTGTATTTATGTCTGTTGAGGGGACTGAAAAATAGGACAGAAAGTTGATGGGATATTCAACTGTGGGAACACAATGTGTCTCCAGAGGTCAATGTATTTTTTCCATTTTATGTTCTACATGTCAAACATCCTTACCTCTTCTGTTTTTATATGCTCTCCAGTATATTTCTTTTTTGTATATCTTCCTCTTTTTACAAAACCATCGGTTTATCTGCAAAAAAAAAAAAAAATGTTGAGAGGTGATTCATCCAGAAATAAGGATAATGGTTTATATGGGTAAGAGTTGTACACCAGGGACTTTGTCAGTAAACAAACATGTGGTCATACCTGAGTCGCTGTCATGCTAAATTCAAGTGCAAGTGATGAAATATCCTGAAATGTGGGATTTTTTTTAAATTTAAACATTGCCCAGAGAGTGTCCATGAGGGGTCTGCTGACAAATTTTTTCTTCTGGTATCGTTTCTTATTTTTCTTTTCTTTCTCGTCCTCCTCCTTTTCCAAGTTCTCTTCTATGACTTCTTCCTTTTCTCCTCCTCCTCTCTTTCTCTTCTTTGTCTTCCTTTCAACTTCAAGATGATTTTGATCACAGGGCATCACTGGTTGTTTCTGTGCACCAGAATCTGTGGAATAAAATCAAGTTGCAGCTAAACTGAACATTCAAATCATGGTATTCTTCAGTGTGAGAATATATTTGATTTTAATAACATAGCAGTGTCAGACATTGTTGGGAAGCAGAGGAAAGGAAAAGTCAAATTGTCTAAACCAGTGAAGATTTTCATGAAAAGAATGGTCTGAAAAAATTTTTCTTTTGAACGTTAAGTAGTGATAAATAAATACTTCCTAAGGAAAGGCTATTTATTGAAGTTGAAACATCTGTGTGTGATATTAAGTACTCAAAAATAAGTGAACTTGAAATGAAATTAGCTATGATTGACCTTCCTTAAAGGACTATGCATGCTAAATCACTTCAATCGTGTCTGACTCTTTTCAATCCTATGGACCATAGATCCCCAGGCTCCTCTATCCATAGGATTCTCCAGGCAAGAACACTGGGATAAAAAAAGGAAAAAAAAAAAAAGAATACTGGAGTGGGTTGCCATGCTCTTCAGGGGATCTTTCTGACGCAGGGATCAAACCTGCCTCTTTTAGTTCTCCTGCATCAGCAGGCAGGTTAAGGACTATACAGGCTTTCTATTTGTATTTCAGCAAATTTTGCTAATTTTTAGAAATTTGTCCTTATATTTCACTTTTCCCAGGATCCTCCTGGCATATGTTCATGTCCTGGCATAATTACTAATATCACCACTTTTACCTTAAAGTACTCTGGCTTAAACTATTTATTATGTGATCCCATCACTTACACTATTTAAGAAACCAAATCAGTAATTTAAAAGTAACCAAGACACATCAGAAGAGTTTAATTAGGAACATAATGAATATCGATAGTTACTGAAACAGAAAAGAATGATTGTACAAATGGACAAGTTCACCACTGAAAAGGAAAGGGGGGCTAAAGTTAGACCCTAGTAGATAATCAAAAACTGATATATGATAATGGAGAATTTCTGATCAGTGGGGGGAAGTAATAGCTCATTATTATTTAATCAGTGCTGCTAGATAAAACTGATCAAATTTATATAAAAATTGACAACTGCTATTCACCAAAGATTTCATGAATAAAGTGGAGAGAAAAGCCATAAATTGGCAGAAAATATATGTAACAGAAAACTGACAAATTTTTGGTATCTAGAGCAAAGAGCTTCCATAAATCTATAAGGAAAAAAAATCCAAGAGAGAAAACAAAAGCTGTGTGTGAGGGCTGGGAGTCAGAAGTAGATCTGAATGGCTAATATTTTGAAAAGAATAATCAAGATGAAGATAAGAATGAGCTGCCTTTTTATAGTTACTTGATAGACAGAAATGAAGAAATCAAATAATACCAAATATGAGACAGCTGTAGGTTGACAAGAACTTGCAGGTATTTTTGTTAGAAGTGTGAGTTGATTGAATTCCTTTGGAAAACAATTTTGCACTGTCTTGTAAAATTATAGATTCTCTTATCCTTGATATAACCCTAGAGACTTACTTGCATATGTTGAAGAGGAGACACAAATAAAAATCTGGTACCGTTCATGATCTGAAACATCAGAAGGGGAAATAATTCAATGTCTATTGTCAGAATGACAGTATTTTGGCCACCTGATGGGAAGAGCTGACTCATTGCAAAAGACCCTGATGCTGGGAAAGATTGAGGGCAGGAGAGGATAAGATGGTTGGGTGGCATCACCAACTTGATGGACATGAGTTTGAGCAAACTCTGAGAGATAGTGAAGGACAGGGAAGCCTGGTGTGTTGCATTCCATGGGGGTCTCAAAGAGTCAGACACAACTTAATAACTGAACAGCATTATCAGAATGAAGTTAATGATTAAAGCTAATTTGAGAATTTGGTGAACTTTAGAATTATAATTCTGAGTAAAAAGAACAAGTCTCATATCCTCCAATTAAAAATAAACCAAAAAAGAACAATTCTCCAAAGTAAATAGTATTCAAAAACCAAATAATATTATTGAAGGGTACATACGTATGTGATAAAAAATATAAAACTAAGCAAATGATAAAAGAGTTTCAGAAGATGGGTGGAAGAACACAGTAGGATAGAAGAGGCTTACAGAAAAGCTGATGAAATGCATTAATAATATACCTAGATCAGTAATGTTATATGACATCTGTAATATATGTTGTACTTAGGACTGTCCAGTTATTCTGTGACCTAGATGTATCCATGTGGCCTGAAAATTAAGAGTCCATTAGGAATGAGCTTCTGTGATTTGGTTATTGGTGCCACAACAATTAGACTTCCCTGGTGACACAGTGGTAAAAACCCTGTCTGCCAATGCAGAAGACATAAAGAGACTCCGGTTCAATCCCTGGGTCAGGAAGATCCCCTAGAGGAGGAAATGGCAACCCACTTCAGTATTCTTACCTGGACAATCTCATGGACAAAGGAACGTGGTGGGCTGCAGTCCATGGGGTCAGACGTGACTGAAGCGATTTAGCACGTAGGCACGCCACAACAACTAAGAATGGAGTGAAAGATAAGAGGCAGTGCGTTTGCTTATTATTTGATTTCCATTGAATTCATACTTACTCCAGCTTTCTGATTTTGTGAAGTTGTCACCCATTTTCAGCCGTTGTTGACATAGGTCCGTGATTGTCTTCCTTTGGGTCTTCTGTACTAGATGTTGTCCTTGACTTTCAGAAATCAAATACTCAGATTGACCTAAGAAAAATCCAGAGAAAGAGTTTGTTATAGAAACACATTCAAAAGCTCTTATGGGGGCTTCCCTGGTGGCTCAGTTGTAAAGAATCTGCCTGCCAGTGCAGGGGACATAGGTTCAATCCCTGATCCAGGAAGATCCCACATGCCTTGGAGCAACAAAGCCCATGTGCCACAACTATTGAGCCTCTGCTCTAGAGCCCAGGAGCTGCAGCTACTGAGCCCACGTGCCACAACTAATGAAGCCCATGTGTCCTAGAGCCTGTGCTCCGAAGCAAGAAAAGTCACCACAGTGAGAACCCACTTGCTGCAATGAAGTGTAGCCCCTGCTTGCCACTACAGAAAAAGCCAGCACAGCAACCAAGACCCAGCACAGCCAAAAATAAATAAAAATATTATTATTTTTTAAAAGCTCTTATGGGACTTCCCTGATGGTCCAGTGGTTAAGAATCTGCCTGCCAATGGAAGGGGCATGGGTTTGATTCCTGCTCTGAGAAGATTACATACGCTGTTGGGGCAACTAAGCCCAGGCACATTAACTACTGTACCCATGCCCTAGAGCCCCAAAATCTCTATTGCAACTGTGTGTTTATTTTCTTGTACAAGAAAACTGCTTTTAAAGAGTCCTATTTGTGTTTGCATGTCGGTGATATATTTCCTGCTCATTGTCTCTTGAATTGACTCCAGTCAGTCTTTTACATCCAACTCCAAAGACATCTCTCTTGTTGAAGTCACCAATCAATGATCTTAGCATTGCAAAAATCCAGTGATCGATTCCCAGCCCTCTCTTACTTGGAGTATTTGGAGCTCTGTCCATCTTGAAAGGCTTTTCTCTGAGGGCTCTCAGGACCGAATCCTCTCCAGAGATTCTGTTTATGTCAGTGATGCTCAAGTTTCTTTACTTCTTCCTTTTTCTCTCCTTGTCTTCCAGACTGTGGACCTACTGCAACTCTCAAGTCTATGTCTCTAGAGCTCTGAGTTCCTATATATACTGTCCAAGCACGGAAATCTAATCATAATGACATCGTTACCACCCAGACGGTGATTAGGTTAGAATTTGAATCTCCAGGCTTGTATATCCAAAGTTCCAGCTCTGTATCTCTGCTTGGATGTCTCAATACTCATAAGTCAAACTTAAAACTCCCAACCTCAACCTCGAAGTCCCGAATTGACCCCTAACCCTCTCTCAGGACTCCCTGTTTAAGTGAAGGCAGTTCCATTCATCCAGTTGATTGAGCCAAGAAACTCAGCTTCTACAATTGCTGTCTTTTCTCTTGGGCCAAAATCAATCTTAAAGAAAAAAAAAAAATTTGGCTTGGTCCCTTGCTAGGTTTCTGACTTCTGTTAACCCTTTCTTGTATTTCCCTGGTGGCCTAGTGGTTAAGAATCTGCCTGCTAATGAAGACATGGGTTCACTCCCTGGTCCAGAGGATTTCTCTTGCCTTGGGGGAACTGCCCCCTGTGTGCCACAATTACTGAAACTCAAGTGTTCTAGAGCCTGGCCTCCACAAGAGAAGACCTTGCAATGAAAAACCCACTCATTGCAACTGGAGAGTAGCCCCTGATCGACAAAACTAGAGAAAGCTAGCGTGCAAGAAAGAAAGAACTGCAAGTTCTTGGGAAAAAAAAGCACTTTCCTGCACTCACTTTGCTCCATCCCTCAGATTGCCCTGCTTTTCAGTTAACAAGCCCGTGTGGGGCCCAACTGAAGCCTCTGCACTTGCTGTTCACTCTGCCTACAAAGTTTTATCTCCAGAGAAATGCAAGACTTGTTTTCTTACTCTCTTCTGATTTCTTTTCAAGTACTTTTATTGACAAGGCAGTGCCCAGAAATGATACCGTAGTAGGCAGTGCATGGAGATGACAGTTAAGGATTTGGGATTAGAATGTGAGGGTTAATAGACTCTTTCAGGAAGTTTGAACTTGGGCTGTGATCAAGAAAAATTTAGAGAACTGATGAGAACTCTTCAAAGCTGAAGACCAGCCAGGAACCTGAAGATGTTCCAATTCAGGCTAAGGATTTTGGGAAAAGAAAGAAAGTGAAAGTGGCGTGTGACTCTTTGTGACCCCATGGACTATACAGTCCATGGAATTCTCCTGGCCAAAACACTGGAGTGGGTAGCCTTTCCCTTCTCCAGGGGATCTTCCCAATGCATGGATCGAACTCAGGTCTCCTGAAATTGCAGGCAGATTCTTTACCAGCTGAACCATAAGGGAAGCCCGAGAATACTGGAGTGGATAGCCTATCCCTTCTCCAGGGGATCTTCCTGATCCTGGAATCCAATCGGGGTCTCCTGCATTGCAGGCGGATTCTTTACCAACCGAGCTAAATATTTAAGGCTATTGGGCATCCCTGATGGTTTGTAAATGATGAGGTAATCTGTGGTGAAGATGGATTGGATGAAGCAGATTAAGGAACCAATAATTTGCTTGTTGCAGAGGTTACAGAGATGACAGTGCCTAGAACTAAGGTAGCTGTCTTTCCTGACTTGGATATCAGTGGACCACAAGGATGAGCCCCAGTGGTAAAGTGGATTAAGTGTATAAACAACAACAAAAAACCCGTAAAAAAATGCATTTCCATCAGGCATACGAAACATATTCAATTTAATCAAGATGCAGAGAAACAAAACCTTAAATAAGGAGATATACATATATAAAAACATTTCTATTATGATACAATATTTACAAAAATTTATAATCCATAAGTATGTCTACAAACAGACCAAAATGTATAATGTAAGCTTAATGTATGATAATGGAGAATTACAGACCAGTGTGGCAAGTAATGAGTTACATAATAAATGCTGCTGGAAAAGATTCATCAATTTTATATAAAAATTGAAAACTGGTATTCATCAAGGACCCCAGGAATGAAGTGGAAAGAAAGTCATGAATTTGCAGAAAATATATTGACAAATTTGTAGTATCTGAAACAAGATTCCCAGAAACCAATAAGGAAAACAATTCTTATTAAAAGATGTGTAAAAGATGTGTATGTGAGGCCAAGGAGTCAGAAGAATACCTGAATGGCTAATATTTTGAAAAGTATTCCAACCTTAGTAAAAATCAAGATGAAGACAAGAATGAGCTGCCATGTTATACCCACTTGAAGAAGTCAAACAGTGCTGCACGTTAGAGAGCTGTAGGTTGACAAGAACTCTCGTGTGTTTTTGGTGGGAGTGTAAATTGATTCAACTTGTTTGGCAAACAATTTTTTTTTTTAAATAATTGTCTCCTGTGCTTCACATTAATTAAAGGAGAGAGTTATTTTTCTTTAAAAAAACTTTTTTTTTTTTTTACTTGGTTGTAGCAGGTCTTTGGGCTTCCCAGGTGGCACTAGTGGTAAAGACTCCCCTCTCCACCCCCTGAACAATGCAGGAGATGTAGGAGACACAGGTTCGACCCCTGGGTTGGGAAGATCCCCTGGAGGAGGAAACGGCCATCCACTCCAATCTTCTTGCCTACAGAATCCCATGGGCAGATAAGCCTGGCTGGCTACAGTCCATAAGGTCACACAGAGTTGGACATGACTGAAGTGACTTAGCGCCCACGCATGCAGTGGGTCTTTAGTTGTGGCCTGGGTGATCTGGTTCCCTGACCAGGGATCAAACCCAGGCCCCCTGCACTAGGAGTGCAGGTATTAATTATTGGGCCATCAGGAAAATCCTTTGTCAAACAAGTTTTCACTGTCTTGTAAAATTATACATTCTCTTATCCTTCATATATACATGGAGACCTTCTTCCATATGTGTATCAGGATACATGAGGAAGAATGTGGTAGCATTCATGGTCTGAAACATCAGAAGGGGAAATAATATAGTCAGAAGGAAGCGAATGAATTAAAGTTAATTTGGGTCCTTGTTTGCGGCTTCCCTAGTAGCTCAGCTGGTAAAGCTGAGCTGCAGTGCAGGAGACCCCAGTTCAATCCCTGGATCAGGAAGATCCCCTGGAGAAGGGAACAGCTACCCACTCCAGTATTCTTGCCTGGAGAAGCCCCAGGGACAGAGGAGCCTGGCATGGGGTCACAAAGAGTTGGATATGACTGAGCAACTCTCACTTTCAAGTACTCGGTTGATTTTAGAAGCATCATTTTGGGTAAAAAGAGCAAGTCTCGAAATACATAATCTTCAAAAATCAAATAATATTATTGAAGGGTGCATAAATATGTGATTTAAAAAGCTATAAAACTGAGGGAAGGATAAAAGAAATTCAGGAAGATGGTTGGAAAAACAGACTAAGATAAAGGAGACATACAGATGAGCTGATGAAATGTGTAGCTAACAGTATGTGTTGGTAATGTTATACAACTTCTGTTTTAGACTCACCTCTTTTTTTTTTTTTTTTTTTTTTACTGACGTGTAATTCTCTATAAGCTGCACATTTTTTGTGAGCTCCAGAGCACAGGCTCGGTAGTTGTAGTACACGGGCTTAGTGGCTCCGCAGCATGTGGTATCCTCCTGGGAATCGAACATGTTCCCTGCATTGGCAGATTCTTATCCTTATTCACTGTACCACCGGGGAAGTCCCCCCATTTTACTTTGATTGGATTTAATATATTCATAAAAATTACTTGAAAACACAAATCTTTTGAGATGGCATGTTTTTAAAATTGTGTGCTAAGTCGCTGCAGTAGTGTCTGACTCTTTGTGACCCCATGGACGGTAGCTTGCCAGGCTCCTCTGTCCATGGGACTCTCCAGGCAAGAATACTGGAATGGGTTGTCATGCCTTCCTCCAGGGGATCTTCCTGACCCAGGGATAGAACCCACATCTCTTATGTCTCCTGCATTACCACTAGTGCCATCTTAAGTAATTTATTTTCCTGTCTGCACCAAGTGACTTGCCGAATCTTAGTTCTCTGACCAGAGATTGGACCTGAGGACTTGCCAGTAAGAGAAGGGAGTCCTAACCACTGGATTCCCAAGGAATTCCTGAGGCCATACCTCTTATACCTTGTTTGTGAGAGTCCAAACTACTTATAGGTGTAGAAACACATTCAAACTATCTTATAAGTAAATGATTGAATTTTTCATTTCCTAGAATGTCTTTAAGTTGAAAAAAAAGACATTAAAGTTATTGAATTTGTAACTTGAATTTCATTGTTCTGATTTTGAATCGCATCATGAATCGCAGCACGCCAGGCCTCCCTGTCCATCACCAACTCCCGGAGTTCACCCAGACTCACGTCCATCGAGTCAGTGATGCCATCCAGCATCTCATCCTCTGTCATCCCCTTCTCCTCCTGCCCCCAATCCCTCCCAGCATCAGAGTCTTTTTCAATGAGTCAACTCTTCGCATGAGGTGGCCAAAGTACTGGAGTTTCAGCTTTAGCATCATTCCTTCCAAAGAACACCCAGGGCTGATCTCCTTCAGAATGGACTGGTTGGGTCTCCTTGCAGTCCAAGGGACTCTCAAGAGTCTTCTCCAACACCACAGCTCAAAAGCATCAATTCTTTGGCACTCAGCCTTCTTCACAGTCCAACTCTCACATCCATACGTGACCACAGGAAAAACCATAGCCTTGACTAGACGAACCTTTGTTGGCAAAGTAATGTCTCTGCTTTTGAATATGCTATCTAGGTTGGTCATAACTTTCCTTCCAAGGAGTAAGCGTCTTTTAATTTCATGGCTGCAGTCACTATCTGTAGTGATTTTGGAGCCCAGAAAAATAAAGTCTGACACTGCTTCCACTGTTTCCCCATCTAGTTCCCAAGAAGTGATGGGACCAGATGCCATGATCTTCGTTTTCTGAATGTTGAGCTTTAAGCCAACTTTTTCACTCTCCACTTTCACTTTCATCAAGAGGCTTTTTAGTTCCTCTTCACTTTCTGCCATAAGGGTGGTGTCATCCGCATATCTGAGGTTATTGATATTTCTCCTGGCAATCTTGATTCCAGCTTGTGTTCCTTCCAGTCCAGCGTTTCTCATGATGTACTCTGCATGTAAGTTAAATAAACAGGTTGACAATATACAGCCTTGACGGACTCCTTTTCCTATATGGAACCAGTCTGTTGTTCCATGTCCAGTTCTAACTGTTGCTTCCTGACCTGCATACAAATTTCTCAAGAGGCAGATCAGGTGGTCTGGTATTCCCATCTCTTTCAGAATTTTCCACAGTTTGTGATCCACACAGTCAAAGGCTTTGGCATAGTCAATAAAGCAGAAATAGATGCTTTTCTGGAACTCTCTTGCTTTTTCCATGATCCAGCGGATGTTCGCAATTTGATCTCTGGTTCCTCTGCCTTTTCCAGCTTGAACATCAGGAAGTTCACGGTTCACATATTGCTGAAGCCTGGCTTGGAGAATTTTGAGCATTACTTTACTAGTGTGTGAGATGAGTGCAATTGTGCGGTAGTTTGAGCATTCTTTGGCATTGCCTTTCTTTGGGATTGGAATGAAAACTGACCTTTTCC
Organism: Bos javanicus; assembly: GCF_032452875.1. Classification (NCBI taxonomy): domain Eukaryota; kingdom Metazoa; phylum Chordata; class Mammalia; order Artiodactyla; family Bovidae; genus Bos; species Bos javanicus. The sequence goes on along the minus strand of NC_083872.1, from coordinate 101,838,515 downwards.
AGTCCTGTGGCCACTGCTGAGTTTTCCAAATTTGCTGGCATATTGAGGGCAGCACTTTCACAGCATCATCTTTCAGGATTTGGAATAGCTCAACTGGAATTCCATCACCTCCACTAGCTTTGTTCGTAGTGATGCTTTCTAAGGCCCACTTGACTTCACATTAAGAATAAATTAAGTATTACTTATGATATACATGTTGCCAAGTAATAATGCTTATGACAAAAATCAACAGGTAAAGAATGTAAAGTACAAAGAATTTGTATCACTAAAATTTCGATGATCACTATCCCAGCACAGGACTGGTCAAAATGACTCTAATTTCCATGTATTCGAAAGCATTGTTTTCCCACATTATCTTTCCAGTTATCAAATAGAGTCATATAATTGTCTTCTGATAATTCACAATAGAGATGGTAAATGCTTCCTTGAAAATCTTTGTTTACCTGCCTGGAGACTTGAGTGTTTGGGTGCATTTGTGGGTTCAATGACACATGCTCAGTTTTACATGTAGAGCTTCTGATGCTGGTGGTGGACTTACATTTAATCCTTCCTCTTGAATCTGGGGTGACAGTATTTCTTGAAAACTTGGAAAGTTGTTTGACTTTTTATTTGTTATTTATTTTTTGGACCCAAGTGCTTTATTTACACAGCAGAAAGCCAACACCAGAATGTACACTTTCCAACTGTAGAAAGACTTTTATTTGTTCTTGGAAAATTAAAGCAATTACAATAATATGAAGTCAACAATCAGGTCTTGTGAAAAAAGCTAAGTTAACTTTGTTAAGACTGCTAACATTTCTTTTTTTTTTTTTACAGAAATTCTCCACCTCCTCCCATCAGAACCCATTTCCAAGGTGTTGACTGGGGGTCTCTTCACCAGTAGCTTCTGCAAAAGGATTCTCCACAGTAGGTCTGCTGGAATGTTCTGCTGTGGGTTTGGTGTTGCTCTGACTCAGTCCAGCAGCATGAAGTTAGACTGGCAGTGAGCTATGAACTCTGTCACAGGGTCATGTTCACCCGCCCTTTTCAGGGTGCTGGCAATGCTGTCGTTTTCCAGGATGGGCAGGAAAAGCTGCACAAAGTCAGAGGTGTAGGGAGGGATGATCATATCCAGCACCTCGGACACAAAGTAGCGGATGAGAGACAGGTCGGTGTCCAGCTTCTCCAGACACCTGCGGATGTAGGCGACCACAGGGAGCACATGGCCGCAACTCAGCAGGTGCACCATCCTGTTCAGGAGGATCTTCTTCACCTTAAGCTGCTTCATGGCATCTAGCTCGGGGTATTCAGTCTCCAAGAGCTTGATCAGTAGCTGCAAGACATGGGGGTGCAGGAGGGGATGGTAGGTGCTGACCTCGTCTAGCAGGGCCAGGGGCACTGGAGTGGGGTGGGTGTGCTGCTCGAAGAACTTGGGCTTTGACACGGTCCCGTCCACCCACGTCAGCACACCCACTGCCACCACTGGAAATCTGATGCACCTATAGAGGGTGCCCAGCTCGGCCAGGAGCTCGCTTGCTCCTGTGTTCTCAGCACAGCACAAATTGTGAACAGTTTCAATAGCCTTCGTTGTTGCCTTCAGCTCATCTTGATTGATGCTCAGGCGTTTGTTCTTCTTCCAGATCTCCACCACGCTGGCCGCGTAGGCTAAGAGATGGATATACTTGTGCTTGTGGTCTGGGTTGATCCTGGCCCCAGGTTTAAAGAGCGATTGCATGAACAGGTCCAGGAAGGCTGGCACCCGGATGAGCTCGACAGGAGGCGGGTCCCTGCTGGTAACAAACAGGTTGTAGAGGACGGTGATGTCGGCTGGATTCAGGGCCTGCTTGGACAGCATGGCCCCCAGGGCCTGGCACAGCCGGGGGTAGGAGGCAGCTCTTCCCAGGGCAAGCGGGATGCGACTGGCATCGTGGCCACTCTCCTGGGCGAAGCGCTGGACCTCCTGTGCGACCCTGCGCACTGCCCCGCCCCGCTGGCCTTCCTGGGCCAGCACGGCCATCAGGACCTGAGCCAGCAGGTATGTATGCTCGCCGTGGCACACCATCTTAGCAAACTGAGGCAGGTTTTCTGCAAGGTTGGCTTCTCCTCCATCCAAAATGGTAGCTAGAGAGCTCCCGAGAACTCTAGAGAACACTTCCAGCTGCTGGCAGGCTGCCACCACGCCAGTGATCTCGCCTTGGTATCCTGCATCGGAAATGAGCTTGACCGTGAATTTCAGCATCAGACAGTCTGGGTGCACTTCCATCAGCTGGTAAACAAGATCCCTCCAGGTGGGATGTGCAATCATTTGTTCCAGCCAGGCGGGGGTTGCCCTTTCGTTTGTAAAGATAGAATCTGCTTTGCGGGGGTCGAAGTGTTGCATCACTAAGTTCTTCAAGTGGTTTTCCACTGTTTCCTGAATCTGCACTGGTTCCACCCCGGTCTGAATGAGCCACTGGGCCAGCAGGTTGATGGTCTGGGCCACAGCTGTGTAGTTGTCTGATAAGAGGCGGATCACCTCCTCTGGAGACCCTCCTGCCTGGAAATATCTCATCAAAGTGTTGAAGACAGAGGGCTCCATGATATAATCTGGGGTAGAAAATTTCTGCAGGCATTCTTGCTGGACCTGGGCATCTTCTTCTCCCAGCACACCATCTTCTGGCTGCTGGTCACCCCACTCGGCAGGGCTCCCAAAGTCATCCTGGTCCATGTCCATGGTGGCGCCAGGCATGGCCCCCACTGGACTCTTCCGAAGCTGCCTGTTTAGGAAGGGATAACAGGATTATGGTCACCTCTCTCTTCTTTTCAAGGCTGTGGTATGTAAAACTGATGTTTCTTTTTCAAAAATATGTATTAGTTTTATTTATTTGGCTGTACAGGGTCTTAGTTGGGGCATGCAGGACCTAGTTCCCTCACCAGGTAATGAACCCTGGCCCCCTGAGTTGGGAGCACAGAGTCTTAGCCACTGGACCATCACGGAGTTACCAAATGGATGTTTCTTGATAGGAATATGAATTTACTGATTAGATCATAGGAGGGCAAGTTTCTTCTGTCTACTCTTGGAATTGCAGTCTGATGTTCCAGACTGCATTGGCCAGTTTCATTGGCCAGTTGAGATGCTTCTCTATAATGATCACGTGTTAAATTTATACTCCGATAAAATTACTATTTTCAAAAATTTGTAAAAATTTTACTTTCTCCAGACCACTAATATATTCTCTCAAAGATTAATCATCTGTGTCTTTTAGCTCTGACACTCTAGAGACCCAAATCAGTAATCCTTAATCAACTTTTGAGTCAAAACTAGTTACTATGCTCAAATAGTTCTTATTTTTTATACTATTGCTATGCCTTTTCTTTTAATGAAACTTCCATTTAATTTGGACTTTTTAAATCAATTTTATTATTTTTGTTTTCTTCATATCACTTATTTATTCACTTCACTATAATTTGAGCACTTTTCTGTGTACCAGGCAATTGTCTGTATGTACAGTGTTTGTGTGTAAGTTTGCATAAGGTTTTAAGTGGAAAAGTAACCGAAAATGGTTTTCTTTGAAAGAGATTATGCCTGTCAAGGGAGAATGGCTAGACGGGAGCCACCGTGGACAAGGGGGCACTAGGTGGACAGGTGTTAGGCTGGTAGTGGATGTGGGCTTTAGGGAGCGGAAAGTGAGGGGGAACAGAGGACTGAGTGAGTGTTTCATTCACTTTCTTCAACAGATTTTCAAAGATGGAGGTTTAAATGAGGGGAGACAGAAGAAAACCAAAACTAAAAGGCTTGGTAACTTACAGGGATATGGCCTTTGGGGAACAGGGGGACCACAGAGAGCACACAAGCTCCTCAGTCATGGGTTGATCCACAGTCTATCCCAGTTCCTGAAAAATAAGAAAAAGAGCAGTTCAAACTCACACTGCTGGTAAGATTTGTGGTTAGAATCCACATCCAGCTCTGCCAAACTAAAAACCCTCATTATTATACTGTGGAATAAAATGTGGCAGTGAAAAAAAAAACCCTGAAACTCCAGTAATTTGGCCACCTAATGTGAAGAGTTGACTCATTGGAAAAGACCCTAATGCTGGGAAGGATTGGGGGCAGGAGGAGAAGGGGACGACAGAGGATGAGAGGGCTGGATGGCATCACCAACTCAGTGGACATGGGTTTGGGTAGACTCCGGGAGTTGGTGATGGACAGGGAGGCCTGGCGTGCTGCAGTTCATGGAGTCACAAAGCGTTGGACATGACTGAGTGACTGAACTAAACTGAACTGAAAAGAAATATGTGTGAAGTAGGACAATACACACAAACATGAAATGACATCCCAGCTATATTTGAGATAAATCAGATTAACACAGTAGAATAAGTTTCTTAAATTGAAAAACAAATCTGATGAATATTCACATAATCAGAGGGCTTCCCTGGGAAATTCTACTAACATTCAAATAACAGTTAAACCTTTCACAAACTCTCCCCAAGTACAGAAGAGCAAGAAAGACTTCCAGCTCACTCTAAGAGGCCAGTATTCATTACCCTGTGTTATCATTCAGGGTCCTATTAGAGAAACCAAACCCGTAGGAGATGTGTATTAAGAGATTTCTCACAAGGAATTGGCTTACATGACTGAGGGAACTGTCTAGGCAAGGCTGAGATCCTTGGGGCAGCCGTCAGAAAAGGCAGACTGGCATTCTTTGGTATCAAGGATGCTGCTCTCCACAGACAGAATGTGTTCTCTTTAGGGAAACCTCAACTCGACTCTTAAAGCCTTCATTAATTAGATCAGGCTAATATGCCAAAGCCTTTGACTGTGTGGATCACAATAAACTGTGGAAAATTCTGAAAGAGATGGAATACCAGACCACCTGACCTGCCTCTTGAGAAATCTGTACGCAGGTCAGGAAGCAACAGTTGGAACTGGACATGGAACAACAGATTGGTTCCAAAGAGGAAAAGGAGTTCATCAAGGCTGTATATTATCACCCTGCTTGTTTAACTTATATGCAGAGTACATCATGAGAAACACTGGACTAGAAGAAACACAAGCTGGAATCAAGATTGCTGGGAGAAATATCAATCACCTCAGATATGCAGATGACACCACCCTTATGGCAGAAAGTGAAGAGGAACTCAAAAGCCTCTTGATGAAAGTGAAAGTGGAGAGTGAACAAGTTGGCTTAAAGCTCAACATTCAGAAAACAAAGATCATGGCATCTGGTCCCATCACTTCATGGGAAATAGATGGGGAAACAGTGGAAACAGTGTCAGACTTTATTTTTCTGGGCTCCAAAATCACTACAGATGGTGACTGCAGCCATGAAATTAAAAGATGCTTACTCCTTGGAAGGAAAGTTATGACCAACCTAGATAGCATATTCAAAAGCAGAGACATTACTTTGCCAACAAAGGTTTGTCTAGTCAAGGCTATGGTTTTTCCAGTGGTCATGTATGGATGTGAGAGTTGGACTGTGAAGAAGGCTGAGCACTGAAGAATTGATGCTTTTGAGCTGTGGTGTTGGAGAAGACTCTTGAGAGTCCCTTGGACTGCAAGGAGATCCATCCAGTCCATTCTGAAGGAGATCAGCCCTGGGTGTTCTTTGGAGGGAATGATGCTGAAGCTGAAACTTCAATACTTTGGCTACCTCATGCGAAGAGTTGACTCATTGGAAAAGACTCTGATGCTGGGAGGGATTGGGGGCAGGAGGAAAAGGGGACGACAGAGGATGAGATGGCTGGATGGCATCACTGACTCGATGGACGTGAGTCTGAGTGAACTCCGGGAGTTGGTGATGGACAGGGAGGCCTGGCGTGCTGCGATTCATGGGGTCATGAAGAGTCAGACACGACTGAGCGACTGAACTGAACTGAACAGAATTGGTTTCTCTAGAATCATCTTGCTTCTTTAAAGTCAATTGATACAGATTTTAATTACATCAAAAAATACCTATAGCCTCCAAGATTCCACAAAACCACACCTTGATGCCTGAGCCACACAGAGGAATCCCAAGAAAGCTACTGACTAATATCCTTTGTGAATAAATCTTCAACAAAATCTCCACAATCTGAATCAGGCAAGGTAAGGATTATACACCATGACTCAGCAGAATTTATATCAGAATTGTGAGGCTGATTAGATTTATGAAAAACAATCAATGTAATGTGTCAATAGAATAAGGGACAAAAACCATATCATCATCTCAACAGAGGCTGAAAAAACTGTTTCTAAAAGTTAAACATAGAGTTGCCATATGAGGAGTCGTGTCCGACTCTTGTGACCCCATGGACTAAAGCCCACCAGTCTCCTCTGTCCATGAATTTCTCCAGGCAAAAGTACTGCCATTTCCTTCTCCAGGAGATCTTCCCAACCCAGGGATTTAACCCCAGTCTCCTATATTGCAGGCAGATTCTTTACCAACTGAGCCACCTGAGAAGCCCTATGGCTCAGCCAGTCCTTTCAGATAGCATATGCAAGAGAAATGACAACCCAGCTCCACACAAAATACTTTTCAGATGAGCATAGCAATGTTACTCATAATGGCCACAAGGTAGAAACACCCAAATGTCTGTCAACTGATGAATGGATGAACAAAGCATGGTACACAGTGGAATATTATCTAGTCATGAAGAGGAATAAAACACTAATTCATGTTCAGCATGGATGAATCTTGAAAAGTTGCAAAGTGAAAGAATCCAGGTACAAGAGGTCATATACTATATAATTCCACTAAATGAAACAGTCAGTAGAGGCAAATTTGTAGAGATAGAAAATCAATTAGAGGTTGTCAGGAAATAGTGTGGGGCAGGATGGAAAGTGTTTGCTAATAGACTTCTTTTAGAGTGATGAAAATGCTCTGGAATTAGTGGGGTGCCTGTACAACATTGTGAATATGCTAAACTACTGAATTTTATACTTTAAAAGAGTGAGTTCTATGGTTTGGACATTGTGTCCAGTTTTCTAAAGTGCTCACACAGTCCAGGAGTATAGACCAGACTTCAACTAAATTGCTTAGGCATGTGAAACAATTATTTACATTTAAATAAGCTCACAATTATATTTTAAAAATTGCAACTTCAAATTTGTAGGATTCAAATAATTAGTTATAGCTGTCATTTAATATAACTAATATGATTGGTTATATTAGTCTCCTCTGTCATTTCCATCCACCATATAGACAAACTAATTATTACCAGGTTTGGGAGGAAAAAACAAAACTCTGTTGAAATCACAAGGCTCTTTTGCTATCACCCCATTTTTAACATTTCTTTTACAGGAAAACTCTTCTAAAAAGTTCTTTGTCTTTGCTGTGTGGTGATCTTTTTTTCCTGCACATTCTCTCTTTAATTTACTCCAATCAAGCCTCACCTCCTACCTACCTAGACACCCAACCTGTGAAAGTCACAAATCCATGATCTTAACATTGCAAAAATCTAATGATCAATTCCCAGTCCTCTCTTACTTGGAATATCCGGAGCTCTGTCCACCTTGAAAGGCTTTCTTCTCAGGGCTCCCAGGACCCAGTCCTCTCTTGAGATTCCTTCTTTGTCAGTGGCAGCTCCTTCCAAGTGTTCTTTGCTTCTTCTCCTTCTCTCTTCCTCTCTCTGACTGTGAACCTACTGCGTCTTGCAAGGTGACATCTCCAGAGCTCTGCAATCCTATATATACTGTCCAGGCGTGAAAATCTAATCATAGTGATTTTTTTACCACCCACACAGTGATTAGATCTGGATTTGAATCTTCAGTCTTGTATATCCAAAGTCCCAGCTCAGTATCCCTGCTTGAGTGTCTCATAGGTCATAAGTCAAACTTAAAACTCTCCACCTCAATCCTGACGTCCAGCCCTGACCCCTCTCAGGCCTCACGGCTTAAGTAAAGCTGATTCCATTAGTCCAGTTGATTGAGTCAAGAGCCTTAGTATCTCTGACTCCTCTCCTTTCTCTTGGTCCAAGCTCAACTTGTGAGAAGAAAATCTAACTTGGCCCCTTGCTGTTTCTGACTTCTATTAACACTTTCCTTCCTGCATATGACTCAACAATCCTGCTCCTAAGTATATATCTGAATAAAAGCATAATTCGAAAGGATATGTGCTCCTGCATGATCATTGCTGCACTATTCACAATAACCAGGACATGGAAGCAACCTATTCATAAATGTCCATTGACAGAGGAATGAATAAAGAAGATGTAGGTCATATATATGATGGAATATGACTCAGCCATAAAAACGAACAAAACAATGCCATTTGCAATGATATGGATGGACCTAGAAATTGTCATGAGTGAAGTAGGTCAGACAGAGAAAGACAAATATATGATATTGCTAATATATGAAATCTAAAAAAAACCGTGCAGATGAACCTATTTACAAAACAGAAATTGAGTCACAGACGTAGAAAAGAAATTTATGGTTACCAAAGGTGGGGGGAGGGATAAATTAGGAGATTGGGTGTGATGTATATACACTAATATATACAAAATAGGTAACTAATAAGAACCTGAGGTATAGCACAGGGACTTCTATTCAATACTCTGTAATGATTTATATGGAAATGGAATCTAAAGAGGAGTGGGTATATTTATAACTCTCACTTTGGTGGATAGCAGAAATTAACACAACATTCTAAATCAGCTATACTCCAATAAAAAATTAAAAAAAAAAAACAAAACCCAAAACCACTTTCCTTCACTCACTCTGCTCCATCCTCTCTGGATGCTTTGTGGTTCATCTAACAAGCCAGGCACAGTCCCAGTTTAGGCCTTTGCACGTGCTGTGTGCTCTGCCTAGAAAGTTATTTCTCCAGATTAAAAGCAAGACTTGTTCTCTCATCTTCTTCTGGCTTCTTTTCAAGTACTTTTAGTCACAAGGCATGTGACCAGAAATGAGACTGGAGTCAGTGGTTGGAGAAGACGATCAGGGGTTTGGATTAGAGTGTGAGGGTTAATGGAATCTCCCAGGTTTGTCTTAAAAAAAGCAAATGTTTGTTTGCCTGTGTCAGATCTTAGTTGCAGCACACAGGATTCTTGCTGTGTTGTGAAGAATATTTCGTTGCAGCACCTGGACTCTCTAGTTGTGTGTGGGCTTCTGTAGTGTCAGAGTGTGGGCTCCCTGTAGTAGACACAGGCTTACTTGCCCTGAGGTATGTGGGATCTTCCCGAACCCGTGTCTCCTGCATTGGTAGGCAGATTCCCAACCACTGGAATTATTTCACACAATGCTTTATTTTCTACCCTCACATATCTGTAAACTGCCATTGAGAAGACTTCCTGGTCTCTCACTGTTAAATAATTTATCCATTCAAAATTATTTATGGAGCAAAAAAGAATATTTTCCTCTTACTAAATATTTTTCAAAGTATTGGGCTCCCCTGGTGGCTCAGACGGTAAAGAATCTGCCTGCAGTGCAGGAGATGTGGGTTCAATCCCCTGGGTCAGGAAGATCCCCTGGAAAAGGGAACAGCAACCCACTCCAGTATTCTTGCCTGAAAATCCCATGGACAGAGGAGCCTGGCAGGCTACAGTCCATGGGGTCACATAGAGTTGGATAAGTTTTAGTGATTATATAATAACCTATTCTGTGGTCAAGGAAAACAACAGAATGGAAAAGACTAGAGATCTCTTCAAGAAAATTAGAGATACCAAGGGAACATTTAATGCAAAGATGGGCTCAATAAAGAACAGAAGCAGAAGATATTCAGAAGAGATGGCAAGAATACACAGAAGAACTGTACAAAAAGATCTTCATGATCCAGATAATCATGATGGTGTGATCACTCACCTAGAGCCGGACATCCTGGAATGAGAAGTCAAGTGGGCCTTAGGAAGCATCACTACAAACAAAGCTAGTGGAGGTGATAGAATTCCATTTGAGCTATTTCAAATCCTGAAAGATGATGCTGTGAAAGTGCTGCCCTCAATATGCCAGCAAATTTGGAAAACTCAGCAGTGGCCACAGGACTGGAAAAGGTCAGTTTTCATTCCAATCCCAAAGAAAGGCAATGCCAAAGAATGCTCAAACTACCGCACAATTGCACTCATCTCACATGCTAGTAAAGTAATGCTCAAAATTCTCCAAGCCAGGCTTCAGCAATATGTGAACCGTGAACTTCCTGATGTTCAAGCTGGTTTTAGAAAAGGCAGAGGAACCAGAGATCAAATTGCCAACATCCACTGGATCATCGAAAAAGCAAGAGAGTTCCAGAAAAGCATCTATTTCTGCTTTATTGACTATGCCAAAGCCTTTGACTGTGTGGATCACAATAAACTGTGGAAAATTCTGAAAGAGATGGGAATACCAGACCACCTGATCTGCCTCTTGATAAACCTATATGCAGGTCAGGAAGCAACAGTTAGAACTGGACATGGAACAACAGACTGGTTCCAAATAGGAAAAGGAGTTTGTCAAGGCTGTATATTGTCACCCGGCTTATTTAACTTATATGCAGAGTACATCATGAGAAATGCTGGGCTGGAAGAAGCAGAAGCTGGAATCAAGATTGCCAGGAGAAATATCAATAACCTCAGATATGCAGATGACACCACCCTTATGGCAGAAAGTGAAGAGGAACTAAAAAGCCTCTTGATGAAAGAGGAGAGTGAACAAGTTGGCTTAAAGCTCAACATTCAGAAAACAAAGATCATGGCATCCGTTCCCATCACTTCATGGGAAATAGATGGGGAAACAGTGGAAACAGTGTCAGACTTTATTTTTGAAGGCTCCAAAATCACTGCAGATGGTGATTGCAGTCATGAAATTAAAAGACACTTACTCCTTGGAAGGAAAGTTATGACCAACCTAGATAGCATATTCAAAAGCAGAGACATTACTTTGCCAACAGAGGTCCGTCTAGTCAAGGCTATGGTTTTTCCTGTGGTCATGTATGGATGTGAGAGTAGGACTGTGAAGAAAGCTGAACGCTGAAGAATTGATGCTTTTGAACTGTGGTGTTGGAGAAGACTCTTGAGAGTCCCCTGGACTAGAAGGAGATCCAACCAGTCCATTCTGAAGGAGATCAGCCCTGGGATTCCTTTGGAAGGAATGATTCTAAAGCTGAAACTCCAGTACTTTGGCCACCTCATGCGAAGAGTTGACTCATTGGAAAAGACTCTGATACTGGGAAATATTGAAGGGAGGAGGAGAAGGGGATGACAGAGGATGAGATAGTTGGATGGCATCACTGACTTGATGGACATGAGTTTGAGCAAGCTCTGGGAGTTGGTGATGGACAGAGAAGCCCGGCGTGCTGCAGTCCATGGGGTCTTCAAAGAGTCAGACATGACTGAGTGACTGAACTGAACTGAACATGCTTCAAGACGGTGGCATTCACTGGCTTATGCTCAGGATGAGAACTTTTTTTTGGCCATGTTTCTGTCGTCCGGTGTCCCATTCCTGGCAGTTTCAATAGTATGAGTTATGGTGAACGGTTGTGCAAGCAGTGAGAATCCTGCAGTTCATTTATAGGAAAGCCTTAACCAGTCCTGGCAGGTTAGAAGTGAGGACACAGTTCTGTGGTGCTGGGTAGGAAGGAGGACTTGTGCTGTAAGAGTAGGTTAAAAGCCACGCGTGAGAGCTTGACAGTGTGGGATGATGTTATCCCTGGTTAGTTGTACTGTGAGCGAGTGCTTAGTCACTCAGTCATATCAGACTCTTGCAGACCCATAGATTGTAGCCCACCAGGCTCCTCTGTCCATGGGATTTCTCAGGCAAGAATACTGGCGTGGGTTGCCATTTCCTCCTCCAGGGGATCTTCCCCACCCAGGGATCAAACCCCGAGTGCCTGGCATCTCCTGTGTTAGCAGGCAGCTCCTTTACAACTAGCGCCCCCAGCACTCGTACTGTAATTTGATGAAAGTCATTGGGCAGGAGCAAGCAATTTCATGGGTCTATCACTTTTTAATCTTAATCTAGGTTTCATATTGGTTGTGGCTCTCAAAATGATTAGTGCCAACAGTTAGGGCTTAGGGTCCTAGTGACCTGTGTTTATTAGAGATTTTAGCTCTTTTGCTCTTTGATGTCCCTTTGTTCTTCTTGAATATGTCAGTACATTAAGTATAAAAATGATACTGTGGGACTTCCCTGGTGGTCCATTTGTTAAGACTCCATGCTCCCACTGCAAACGGCACAGGTTTGATCCCTGATTCAGGAAGTAAGTTCCCACATGTTTCGAGGTGTTCCCAAAAATTAATAAATATGATAGTGCAAAAATTATTGTACACTAAAACTTACAGAGTTGTGTTACTCTGAGCTATTTTCTTCTGCCTCTGACTGTTTCTGGTATGAAAACAGACGGCCTCCAGTGAGAAATTATTAAGCTATTTCTTTTTAACTATAACTAAACCATATGCAAAAATAGACTTCTATATATCCATGAAAGAAATACTTATTGACAAGATGATATGAATGGATCCACATGAATTTTTTAATTGTATGAAAAGTGAGAAAGGACCTACAGGGTTGGCCTCACTGTCTTCACTAGCTACCAGATTTCCTACATGGTGACTTTAAGAAATAAGGCATCCTAATTTGCATAAAATTTGGGACAAGCTTGATTGATCAGCCCTCCTTTACTCATATAAGCAGACATGTATAAAATGGGGGAGTGATAATCTGAGACCCCATCAAATAATACTCTATTCATGCAAATGTTGTCATTGCACAAGTCAATTTGGATTTTTGTTGTTGTTGTTGTTCTTAGTTCAAGTTTGACTTAATACATTTTCTACATCCCAAGGAAAGATACTGGGGAATATGTGGGAGGGGCAGAGTTTAGCCCTGCCGCTGTGGGGCTGCTCTGCTGGCCTGCCCACTCCCTCTCGCATGGAAAGTGAAAGTGTTAGTCTCAGTCCTGTCTGACTCTTTGCGACCCCGTGGACTGTAGACCAATTTCATGGACTTTGAATACCAGACTTCTCTGTCCATGGAATTTTCCAGGCAAGAATATTGGAGTGTGTTGCCTTTCCCTTGCTCTAGGGGATCTTCCGGACCCAGGGATAAAACCTGGGCCTCCCGCATTGCAGGCAAATTCTTTACCATCTGAGCCACCAGGGAAGCACATCCCTCTTCCATGCTAGGGCTCAACTCTAATGTCCTCCTTCATCCCTGCAGCGGTCTTTTCTCAGATGTGACTGTTTCTTAGCTGTGCACCACGAGGACAAGAACACCCCCATCTGTCTGAGCTTGTGTGCCGGACTGTCAGCGCCCAGGCTGGGCTGATCTTGTCGCCTGCCTCTCACAGTGACCAAGCACCAGACACTTAGTTGATTTTGACAGTATTTTTCCCCATTTGATTAACACTCTCCTTTATCTTTCACTAAAAAGAGAGACTTAAATTGAACAAAGTAGGGAAAACCACTAGACCATTCAGGTATGACCTAAATCAAATCCCTTATGATTATACAGTGGAAGTGAGAAATAGATTTAAGGGCCTAGATCTGATAGAGTGCCTGATGAACTATGGACTGAAGTTCGTGACATTGTACAGGAGACAGGGATCAAGACCATCCCTGGGGAAAAGAAATGCAAAAAAGTAAAATGGCTGTCTGGGGAGGCCTTACAAATAGCTGTGAAAAGAAGAGAAGTGAAAAGCAAAGGAGAAAAGGAAAGATATAAGCATCTGAATGTAGAGTTCCAAAGAATAGCAAGAAGAGATAAGAAAGCCTTCCTCAGTGATCAATGCAAAGAAATAGAGGAAAACAACAGAATGGGAAAGACTAAGAGATCTCTTCAAGAAAATTAGAGATACCAAGGGAACATTTCATGCAAAGATGGGCTCCATAAAGGACAGAAATGGTATGGACCTAAAAGAAGCAGAAGATATTAAGAAGAGGTGGCAAGAATACACAGAAGAACTGTACAAAAAAGAGCTTCATGACCCAGATAATCATGATGGTGTGATCACTGACCTAGAGCCAGACATCCTGGAATGTGAAGTCAAGTGGGGCTTAGAAAGCATCACTACGAACAAAGCTAGTGGAGGTGATGGAATTCCAGTTGAGCTATTGCAAATCCTGAAAGATGATGCTGTAAAAGTGCTGCACTCAATGTGCCAGCAAATTTGGAAAACTCAGCAGTGGCCACAGGACTGGAAAAGGTCAGTTTTCATTCCAATCCCAAAGAAAGGCAATGCCAAAGAATGCTCAAACTACCGCACAATTGCACTCATCTCACACGAAGGCATCCCACTCCAGTACTCTTGCCTGGAAAATCCCATGGGCGGAGGAACCTGGCAGGCTGCAGTCCATGGGGTTGCTAAGAGTCGAACAAGACTGAGCAACTTCACTTTCATGCATTGGAGAAGGAAATGGCAACCCACTCCAGTGTTCTTGCCTCGAGAATCCCAAGGACGGGGGAGCCTGGTGGGCTGCCGTCTATGGGGTCGCACAGAGATGGACATGACTGAAGTGACTTAGCAGTAGCAACAGCAGCACACGCTCGTGATGCTCAAAATCCTCCAAGCCAGGCTTCAGGAATATGTGAACTGTGAACTTCTAGTTGTTCAAGCTGGTTTTAGAAAAGGCAGAGGAACCAGAGACCAAATTGCCAACATCTGCTGGATCATGGAAAAAGCAAGAGAGTTCCAGAAAAACATCTATTTCTGCTTTCTTGACTATGCCAAAGCCATTGACTGTGTGGATCACAATAAACTGTGGAAAATTCTGAAAGAGATGGGAATACCAGACCACCTGATCTGCCTCTTGAGAAATTTGTATGCAGGTCAGGAAGCAACAGTTAGAACTGGACATGGAACAACAGACTGGTTCCAAATAGGAAAAGGAGTACGTCAAGGCTATATATTGTCACCCTGCTTATTTAACTTCTATGCAGAGTACATCATGAGAAATGCTGGGCTGGAAGAAGCAGAAGCTGGAATCAAGATTGCCAGGAGAAATATCAATAACCTCAGATATGCAGATGACACCACCCTTATGGCAGAAAGTGAAGAGGAACTAAAAACCTCCTGATAAAGGTGAAAGAGGAGAGTGAAAAAATTGGCTTAAAACTCAACATTCAGAAAACGAAGATCATGGCATTTGGTCCCATCACTTCATGGGAAATAGATGGGGAAACAGTGGAAACAGTGTCAGACTTTATTTTTGAAGGCTCCAAAATCACTGCAGATGGTGACTGCAGCCATGAAATTAAAAGACGCTTACTCCTTGGAAGGAAAGTTATGACCAACCTAGATAGCGTATTGCAAAGCAGAGACATTACTTTGCCAACAAAGGTCCGTCTAGTCAAGGCTATCGGAGAAGGCAATGGCACCCCACTCCAGTACTCTTGCCTGGAAAATCCCATGAATGGAGAAGCCTGGTAGGCTGCAGTCCATGGGGTTGCTAAGAGTAGGACACAACTGAGTGACTTCACTTTCACTTTTCACTTTCATGCATTGGAGAAGGCAATGGCAACCCACTCCAGTGTCCTTGCCTGGAGAATCCCAGGGACGGGGGAGCTTGTTGGACTGCCGTCTACGGGGTCCCACAGAGTCGGACACGACTGAAGTGACTTAGCAACAGCAGCAGTCAAGGCTATGGTTTTTCCAGTGGTCATGTATGGATGTGAGAGTTGAACTGTGAAGAAAGCTGAGCGCCGAAGAATTGATGCTTTTAAACTGTGGTGTTGGAGAAGACTCTTGAGAGTCCCTTGGACTGCAAGGAGATCCAACCAGTCCATTCTGAAGGAGATCAGTTCTGGGTGTTCTTTAGAAGGAATGATGCTAAAGCTGAAACTCCAATACTTTGGCCACCTCGTGCGAAGAGTTGACTCATTGGAAAAGACTCTGATGCTGGGAGGGATTGGGGGCAGGAGGAGAAGGGGACGACAGAGGATGAGATGGCTGGATGGTATCACTGACTCGATGGATGTGAGTTTGAGTGAACTCCAGGAGTTGGTGATGGACAGGGAGGCCTGGCATGCTGCGATTCATAGGGTCACAAAGAGTCGGACATGACTGAGCGACTGAACTGAACTGAACTGAAAAAGAGAGAGAGAGACTGGGGAGCTATTCCCCTGTCTTTCCCAGCTTTTAACCCACAGTCATGGTGACAAGCCCTGATCCCAAATTGCCCTAAAACCCCTACATGCACCCTCAGTTCCCCTTCCCTCATTGGGGTCTGAAACCTTGGCAAAATCTAAACCTAAGACCATATTGTGGTCACAATATATGAAGGCAGATCTTGCTTTGTTGTTGTTCAGCTGCTCAGTGGTGTCTGACTCTTGGTGACCCCATGGACTGCAGCACACCATGCTTCCCTGTCCTTCACCATCTCCCAGAGTTTGCTCAAACTCATGTCCATTGAATCGGTGATACCATCCAACCATCTCATCCTCTGTCATCTCCTTCTCCTCCTTCCCTCAGTTTTCCCCAGCATCAGGGTTTTTTCCATTGAGTCAGCTCTTTGCATCAGGTGGCCAAAGTATGGGAGCTTCAGCATCAGCATCAGTCCTTCCAATGAATATTCAGCGTTGATTTCCTTTAGGATTGACTAGTTTTATCTCCCTGAAGTCCAAGAGACTCTCCAGAGTCCTCCAACACCACAGTTCAAAAGCATCAATTCTTCGGCACTCAGTCTTTCTTATGGACCAACTCTCACATCCATACATGACTGCTGGAAAAACTGTAGCTTTGACTATGCCAATGGACCTTTGTTGGCAGAGTAATGCCCCTGCTTTTTGGTGCTCTTGTCTAGGTTTGTTTTTGCTGTTCTTCCAAGGAGCAAGCATCTTTTAATTTCATGGCTGCAGTCACCATCCGCAGTGATTTTGGAACCCAAGAAAATAAAAGTCTGTCACTGTTTCCATTGTTTCCCCATCTATTTGCCAGGTCTCTGAAACCTTGGTTTCCTGCATTGCAGGCAGATTCTTTACCATCTGAGCCACCAGGGAAGCCCTTGCTTTATATCATGTCTAAAAACAGTGTATTATTTTGATGGCACTTATTAAACAGTGTTGGAATCGAAGAGGAAAGGAGAAGGAGGGATAAATTTAGAATTTGGGATTAGCAGATACACACTACTATATATAAAATAAACAACAATGTCCTACTGTATCAATATCTTGTAATAACCCATAATGGGAAAGAATCTGAAAAATAATCACTTTGATGTACATCTGAAACACTGTAACTCAATTATACTTCAATAAAAAGAGTTGTATTATTTCAATATCATTTTTATTTATTACCTTAGATATATTTAGTATTTAGAATATACTTTTTGGTGTAAAGATCCTAAAACTTTTATGACTTTTCATACACATAAGCATAC
Organism: Bos javanicus; assembly: GCF_032452875.1. Lineage (NCBI taxonomy): Eukaryota > Metazoa > Chordata > Mammalia > Artiodactyla > Bovidae > Bos > Bos javanicus. The sequence goes on along the minus strand of NC_083872.1, from coordinate 101,821,292 downwards.
AAAGACATCTGATGAAAAAATTGTGTATATATTTTGCTTAGACACAAACATAATAGGTTTATCTTGTTTTAAAATTTTTAATTATTCATTTATTTGACTGCTCCGGATCTTCATTTCAGCACATGGGTTTTAGCTGTGGCTTGTGCAATCTAGTTCCCCGACCAGGGATAGACAAGCCCAGGCCCCCTGCATTGGGATTTCAGAGTCTTAGCCACTGGGCCACCAGCGAAGTCTTGATTTTGCTTATTTTATCTGACTAGGTAAAACACATAAAAACAGACCATTTCATACCTCATATTCTTTCTAATGCAAAATTTATCAGACATATTGTATTGAAGGACCTGTCAAAGTTTATTTACTCCTCCATGAAAACCCCATCAAGGAATTAACAGAGTGCCCACTCACCAGGACTTGGGAAATAAAGTTTATACACTTTAAGTGAAGAATTTACAGCTTCCCCAATAAGTACAGGTTATTATTGACTGCTGCTGCTTTATTCATATAGTCATAAAAGCATCATGTTTTTATTAACCAACATGAATTATATTTGAGGTACAATGCTTTGCAGTGATCTTCCCAGAAATACCATTAACAGAAATAATGGGTGTGTCTGAGAAGCCAACTGTAAGCAGATAGATCTGTGGCTCTTGGTCAGTTCCAGGAGTCCCCGACCTGGGTGCTTGTTTTAGCAGAGAGCCTCCAACTGGAGGGTTCTAAACACAGGTGAGGGATCTTTTTTTTTCAACTCAGACAATTATCTGTGAATCTCAGCATTCTGTACAAGATACAGAGCCACCATTTGCTCATTTCTCAGTTGGAGGACCAAAAAAATTTTTTCTCCATTCTAGTTGTCATAAAAAATCTCTGATTTATATATGTGTGTGTGTGTGTGTGTGTATAGCATCGGGCTTCTCTGGTGACTCAGTGGTAAAGAATCTGCTTGCCAGTGCAGGAGACGCAGTTTCCATTCCTGGGTCAGGAAGATCCCTTGAAGAAGGAAATGGCAACCCACTCCAGTATTCTTGCCTGGAAATCCTGTGGACAGAGGAGCCCCGAGGGCTGCAGTCCATGAGATTGTAAAGAGTCGGACATGATTTAGCAACTAAACATCAATAATTGTATATTTATATATATATATACACACATACATATAAATGAATCATGTTACTGTCCAGTAGAAATTAGCACAACATTGTAAATAAACTGTACTTCAGTAAAATAAAAATTTAAAAAACTTTCTGATTTTTGTAATTCCCTGGAGGTCCAGCGGTTAGGACTCCTCACTTTCACTGCCAAGAGTGCAGATTCAGTCTTGGTTAGAGAACTACAATCTCACTAGCTGCACAGCACAGCCAAAAATTAAAAAGAAAAGATACAAAGAAATAAAATATTTCTAATTTTAATAATTTTCATATTGTCATTTTTAAGCTTCTCAGAACTGCTTCTTCTCCTGTGTTCAGCTTTGAGAATGCTGACCTTCCTGACAAAAAGTTGTTGGTAAAAACAATCTTGGAAATATATAAAAGAAGATACTCTTTCTCTCCTGAAACTACAAAAATCAGCTGATACAGTTCTGAATCATAAAACTCTCCTTGCATGACATGTCCACACTCCTTTGGAAGGCCAGGACCTCCTGTTTTGTACTTACCTCACCCTAACTACTCAAGTCATTACTCTGGGAATTCTCATGGCTCTCGGTTGCATCAACACTGTTTCCCTCAAAACTTGGTCTTTCCCGTCAGCAAGCAAACATGAGCCATCTGGGGATATCTGACGGTAGCCATTAAAATTCCTTAAGCTATTCACTTTTTTCCCAGTTGGCTCTAAAACATGAGAGAATTGAAATTCTTGACGTAATTGTGCTCAAATGACAGTCTCAGTATTGGGCCTCACCCAATGCCTCGTGAATCAGCATTTGCCTCTAAACAAGATCCCTGGGTGGGAGGGATTAAACTTAAAAACTTTTGCACAGCAAAGGAAACTATAAGCAAAGTGAAAAGACAACCCTCAGAATGGAAGAAAATAATAGCAAATGAAACAACTGACAAAGGATTAATTTCCAAAATATACAAGCAGCTCATACAACTTGATATCAGAAAAACAATCAACCCAATCAAAAAGTGGGAAAAACACCTAAACAGACATTTCTTCAAAGAAGACATACAGATGGCTAATGAACACATGAAAAGATGCTCAACATTGCTCATTATTAGAGAAATGCACATCAAAACTACAATGAGATATCACCTCACACCCGTCAGAATGGCCATCATCAAAAAGTCTACAAACAATAAATGCTGGAGAGGGTGTGGAGAAAAGGGAACGCTCTTGCACTCTTCATGGAAGACAGCATGGAGATTCCTTAAAAAACTAGGAATAAGACCACAATATGACTTAGGCATACACCCTAAGGAAACCAAAATTGAAAAAGACACATGTATCCGATTGTTCATTGCAGCACTATTTACAATAGCTAGAATATGGAAGCAACCTAGATGTCCATCTACAGATGAATGGATAAAGAAGCTGTGGTACATATACAGAATTGAATATTACTCAGTCATAAAAAGGAACACATTTGAGTCTGTTCTAATGAGTTGGATGAACCTAGAACCTATTATACAGACTGAAGTAAGTCAGAAAGAGAAAGATAAATATCATATTATAATGCCTATATACAGAATCTAGAAACAATGGTACTCAAGAATTTATTTACAGGGCAGCAATGGAGAAACAGACATAGAGAATAGACTTATGGACATGGGGAGAGGGGAGCAGAGAGTGAGATGTATGGAAAGAGTAACATGGACACTTACATAACCATATGTAAAATAGCCAGCAGGAGTTTGCCGTGTGGCTCAGAAAACTCTAACAGGGGCTCTGTATCAATCTAGAGGGATGGGATGGGGAGGGAGACGGGAGGGAGGTTCAGATGGAGGGGATATATGTATACCTATGGCTGAATCATGCTGAGGTTTGACAGAAAACAACAAAATTCTATAAAGCAATTATCCCTCAATTAAAAAGAAAATTAAATAAAAGAAAAAAAATGTTGCAGGCAGATGCTACATTTCCAGATTTTGAGACTAATGAATTAATCTTAAAGCAATGTTTTTCAAACTGCAGGTTGCAGTCCATTAATTAAGTAAATAAATCATTTCAGAGGGTAAAAAAAAAAAAATCCCTGGATGATTCATAAAATTTTGAAAAACTCTTGATTGTGTCCGTGGACTCACTTGAGTAGCTTTAAGAAACCCTGATGTCCGGAGACCAATTAAATCAGAACTTGGGGGAGTAGATCCCAGGGATCTGTGTTTTTTTAAGCTCTTGGTGACACTGGGGTTTCCCTCCCGAGTGGCTCAGATGGTAAAGAATCTTCCTCCAATGCAGGAGATCCAGGTTCAAACCCGAGGTTGGGAAGATCTCCTGGAGAAGGAAATGAGTACCCACTCCGGTATTCTTGCCTGGAGAATTCCATGGACAGAGGAGCCTGCGTTCATGGGGTTACAAAGAGACAACTGAGCAACTAACACTACTGACACCAATGTGTAGCCAGGTGTGAGAACCCCTGAACTAGAAATATTTTCTTTTCCTGTGTCACTGACGGTACAATCTCTCTATGGAAAGAGGATTGAAGTCACGTTGAGCCCAGGAAGAAATAGAGACCCTTCCTGGTTTCTTATGTGGTATGAGCATTGGATTGGCTAGACAAGGTCTGTCCTGAATTCCAGGACTTTTTTTTTTTTTTCATTGAAATATAGTTGATTTACAATGTTGTCCCTATCTCTGCTGTATAGTGAAGTGACTCAGTTATACACATACACACATTCTTTTTTTAAAATATTCTTTTCCATTATGGTTTATCCCAGGAGATTGGATACAGTTCGCTGTGCATTACAGTAGAACTTTGTTGTTTATTCAGTCTACACGTAATAGTTTACACCAATGCCAAACTCCCAGTCCATCCTTCTCCCTCCTCTATTTCCCCTTGGTAACCACAAGTCTGTGAACCGCGAACTTCCAGATGTTCAAGCTGGTTTTCAAAAAGGCAGAGGAACCAGAGATCAAATTGCCAACATCCACTGGATCACTGAAAAAGCAAGAAAGTTCCAGAAAAACATCTATTTCTGCTTTACTGACTACGCCAAAGCCTTTGACTGTGTGGATCACAATAAACTGTGGAAAATTCTGAAAGAGATGGGAATACCAGACCACCTGACCTGCCTCTTGAGAAATCTGTATGCAGGTCAGGAAGCAACAGTTAGAACTGGACATGGAACAACAGACTGGTTCCAAAGAGGAAAAGGAGTTCGTCAAGGCTGTATACTGTCACCCTTATTTAATGTATATGCAGAGTACATCATGAGAAATGCTGGGCTGGAAGAAGCAGAAGCTGGAATCAAGATTGCTGGGAGAAATATCAATAACCTCAGATATGCAGATGACACCACCCTTATGGCAGAAAGTGAAGAGGAACTCAAAAGCCTCTTGATGAAAGTGAAAGTGGAGAGTGAAAAAGTTGGCTTAAAACTCAACATTCAGAAAACTAAGATCATGGCATCTGGTCCCATCACTTCATGGGAAATAGATGGGGAAACAGTGGAAGAAGTGTCAGACTTTATTTTTGGGGGCTCCAAAATCACTGCAGATGGTGACTGCAGCCATAAAATTAAAAGACGCTTACTCCTTGGAAGGAAAGTTATGACCAACCTAGATAGCATATTGACAAGCAGAGACATTACTTGGCCAACAAAGGTCCATCTAGTCAAGGCTATGGTTTTTCCAGTGGTCATGTATGGATGTGACAGTTGGACTATAAAGAAAGCTGAGTGCCAAAGAATTGATGCTTTTTGAACTGTGGTGTTGGAGAAGACTCTTGAGAGTCCCTTGGACTGCAAGGAGATCCAACCAGTCCGTCCTAAGGGAAATCAGTCATGGGTGTTCACTGAAAGGACTGATTTTGAAGCTGAAACTCCAATACTTTGGCCACCTCATTTGAAGAGTTGACTCATTGGAAAAGACTCTGATGATGGGAGGGATTGGGGGCAGGAGGAGAAGGGGATGACAGAGGATGAGATGGCTGGATGGCATCACCAACTCAATGGACATGAGTTTGAGTGAACTCCGGGAGTTGATGATGGACACGGAGGCCTGGCGTGCTGCGGTTCATGGGGTCACAAAGAGTCAGACACAACTGAGCGACTGAACTGAACTGAACTGAAGTTACACCCATGTTGCTGCAAATGGCATTATTTAATTCTTTTCATGGCCAAGTAATATTTCTTTGTATATACGTATCACAACTTCTTTATTCATTCTTCTGTCTATGAGTGAATATTTATGTTCTTTCCATGTTTTGGCTGTTGTGAATAGTGCTGCTATGAATATTTGTGTTTAGTCTCTAAGTTGTGTCCAACTCTTTGTGACCCCATGGACTGGGTCCCTCCATGGGATTTCCCAGGCAAGAAAACTGGAGTGGGTTGCCATTTCCTTCTCCAGAGGATCTTCCCAACTCAGGGATCGAACCTGCCACTCTTAGTTCTCCTGCACTGGGAAGCTCTGTGAAAGAGTTTATTCCTCTGTAACTAGTCAACCCTAAGTACCACCAGCAAAGCTTTCAGCTCCAGTCTCTATAATAGTTATTCATTTCACCATCAGGCTCATCATCAGGGAAAATCAGTAAGGGTATTTCCAACATATTCAAAAACGTTCACACTTTTCTGAGTAAAATATTGTCTCCCAGTTAGTGATCTTGGACTTCCCTTGTGGCTCAGATGGTAAAGAATCTGCCTGCAATGCAGGAGGCCCAGGTTTGATCCCCTGGTCAGGAAGGTCCCTTGGAGAAGGGAAGGGCTACCCACTCCAGGATTCTTGCCTGGAAAATTCCACAGACAGAGGAGCCTGGTGGGCTACAGTCCATGGGGTTGCAGAGAGTCAGACATGACTGAGCAACTAACACTTCAGTGATTTTAATGGACCAACCATATACACTTTTGGGAAATATCCACAAGCTATCAAAACAATATTAGTCTCAACACATTACTAAACACTTTTGCATGATAATGGAATATTTTTGAGGGCAAAGATCTCAGGATACATATTATCCCACATAGAAACAGTTAATGCTGGGTGATAAACACTTTAAATTTTTTATAATTGATTAATTAATTAAAATTATTTATTTTGGCTGCACTGGCCTCTCTAGTTGCAGCACGGGCTTAGTCACAGAATGTGGGATCTTAGTTCCCTGACCAGGGATCGAACCCAGGGCCCCTTGCATTAGGAGCATGGAGTTTCCAACCAGTGCCCCCTGCAGTGGAAATGTAGAGACCTAACCACTGAACTGCCAGGGAAGTCCAAAATAAGACAACTTTAAAGCAATAATTTAAACAAAATTACTTAGTTTGTGAGTAATAATATTAAAAATTGTGCTCAGTTCAGTTCAGTTCAGTCGCTCAGTCGTGTCCGACTCTTCGCAACCCCATGAATCGCAGCACGCCAGACCTCCCTGTCCATCACCAACTCCCGGAGTTCTTCATTAATTCTAAGATACCCCTTTTTTCACATTTTAATAACTCAGAAATTGGATATGTTTTATAGTCTAAACATCATAGTTTATTTTCCTTTTTATTTTCTTAGGAGTCCATTAGACTGATGAAATTATATAGTATTAGCTAACATTATTTATTATGGACCCTGGCATTATTCTTAACACTTCTTTGTGTAGTCTTCTTCAATTTTTACACTAAATTAAGAAGGGACAAGGGACTTCTCTGGTGATCCAGGGGTTAAGACTTCATCTTCCAATGCAGGGGTTATGGGTTCAATCCCCAGTTGGGGAGCTAACATCCCACATACCTCATAGTCAAAAGAAAAACAAAACACAGAACAGAAACAATATTGAAACAAATTCAATACAGACTTTAAAAATGGTCTATGTCAAAGTAAATCTTAAATTAAAAAAAAGGATCAGGTTGGTGTCTTATAATCAGAATAACAGTAAAATAGATATCTGAAGAAAGGTTCTCTGAACATATTATCTGTCCCTTTCATGTAGTCAAACTGGTCCAAAAGAAGTCAATTACTGGTCTTTCCAGGTGGTGCTAGTGGTAAAGAACCCGCTTGCTGATGCAGGAGATATAATGAGATGCAGTTCGATCTCTGGGAGAGGGAGATCCCCTGGAGGGAGGCATGGCAACCCACTCCAGTATTCCTGCCTGGAGAATCCCATGGACAGAGGAGCCTGGTGGGCTACAGTCCTCAGGGTTGAAAAGAGTCAGACACTACTGAAGCAATTTAGCAGGCATGCACATTAAAAAAAGAAAGAAAGAAAAAAAAATGCACTAGAGGAGAAAAAGTGAAGATAAATAAAACTTTCATAAATAAAAAAAAGAAATCAATTACTTTTTCTTTGTTAACCCCATATGTTCAAACAAGACTGGTAGTCTGTTCCCCGTGATGTGCAGAGCTATTAGGAACATACTGAGTTCAAATACTTGGAAAAGAATCCCCATGGACAGAGGTGCCTGGCAAGCTACAGTCCATGGGGTCGCAGAGTCGGGCATGACTGAGTGACTAAGCACACACAAAGAAAAATATTCTTTCTGCAGAGTTCTTCTCTTGATTCAACTAGTTGTAAAAATCCTTTGATTATGTTCCTTCATTCTTCTTTTCCCATTTTAGAGACCTACAAAGAAATGTAAAGCAAAAATGCTAAAATTTATTTCTTCAATATGATATGAACTTTATTCCTTTCTTCTTGTGGAAACCATGTTCCTTGTGTTTGTTCATCATTTAAAAGGAGGAAAAAATTTACTAAAATTTCTACTGTAATAAATAATAGCCTGTATTTATGATATGGGCTGTGTGTATGATATGATTTACACACACATAAATACCCACTGAATTGAGAAAGAAATAGTAGAGCTTTTCCTTGTCAAGTTTCATTTCTTGAGAGAGATAGCTTATTTTTCCACATCTAAAAAATACACCTGAAGGGATATATACACCTAGGATCATCTCTAGGTTTGCTGGTCAGATAGAGAGCTCAGAATTCACTGTCTGTCCGTCTTGTTTCCTTCCACATAACAGCATCTTTTGCTGAGATTTCTGTGAGAATATTCTGTCTTCTTTCTTATGGAATCATCTCTTTCTTCTCGGATCAGCCATTCAGGTTGAAAGGATGCAGTTTTATTAAGGTTGATTAAGTCACTAAGCACGCCAGTCACTGAAGCTAGTTTAGGAAATTTCAAGTAGAAATAAAACAGCAGAGACCGCTCAAAGAAGAAAGAAAGCAAAGGGGAAAAAATAGTAACACTTAAGAGTGAGCTGTCCCTGTGCTAAATGCATTCCTCGGTCAATCAACAGTGGTCTCTATGGGAAATTCCACTGGAGTGGGAGATAATAGAGTAATTAAAATACTTGGCCCTTAGTCGTGGGGAGGCAGGATTAAATTTTCCAAGGATACATAGCACTGGTTGGGACATTAGTCCTGTCTTGTTATCAGATTACCAAGTCCTGTTTAGTTATTACCAGTCAAGGCTAGCCACCGTGCATGCAATGGAAACAGTAGATTTGACCTCTGTCTGACAACCCAGGATTCAGGATATGCCTGTGTCTCCTAGAATATAATTCTTAAAGATGTCCGAAGACAAGTTGATCTGCTTTCCTCTTCCAATATGCGTTTCCATGAACTTCCCAGAAAACTTCTCGACCAGTATACTTCTTCCCACCAGAACCATGAATACATCTGTGATCTTGTTAATCATACTAAGAAATATATGTATATTTATCTTTGTCCCATTTCTCACTCAGAGATCCTAAAACCCTTGAAACGTTCTAATAGCAACAAATATGTCATTTGTTATATTAAGGAGGTGACTTTTGGACTCCACCTAAGGTTGGGAGCTGGGGAATTTCTCTGGATAGAACTCTACACTTCCACTGCAAGGGGCATGGGTTCAGTCTCTGGGGAGTTAAGATCTTGCATGCCATCATGCCAAATAAAATTCAAAAACCAAAAAATAAAATGGAGACTTATGATGGGATTGTTCTGAGTCTTGACTGTGATTGAATCTGAATCTACACACGTGTTAAAATTGCATATAGCTAAATACACAGACAGACATAAACACAAGTGAGTACATGTAACACTGATGAATTTGCATATAGCTAAATACACAGACAGACATAAACACAAGTGAGTACATGTAACACTGATGAAATCCCAACAAAGTCTGGATTATATCAATATAAAAAAATACAGGTGAAAACATTTATCTTAAATATTGAGGTTTTAAAGTTCTTCTTCCATTTGCCCTTATCTTTTCTCTTTTTTAAAAATATTATTATTAATTTGGCTGCGCCAGGCCTTAGCTGCAGCAAGCGGGATCCATTTCCCTGACCAGGCCCCCAGCTTTGGGAGAGCAGAGTCCTAGCCACTGGACCACCAGGGAAGTCTTGCCCTTACCTTACTCACCCCATCCTAGTCCCTGTTTTTCCTCTACCAACCAGATAACCAGTAGCAGCATCCCTCCCCTCAGTAACTACCAAAATTGTCTCCACACCTTACTGAATGTCCCTTGGGGGAATGTGGCCCCTAGTTGAGAACCACTGCTCTAGCTCTAATGGTATCGAATGTTACTTTCCTAGTTCACACCATAGCTGAATCTCTGAAATTCTCATTCCCTCAACAGTCTCCCCTATTCCCTTTCATCCATTTCAATCCTATCAACCAGGATTTTAGTACCATAAATTGCTTCTCTGTTTGGTCCCAGGAGTAGAAAAAGTGAATGTATTTTTCAGCTGGTGGAGGATGACTAAGGGACAAACCCTTTTAATTTCTGAGAAGGAAGGGATTTCCGGGGTGGTCCATTGGTTAAGAATCTGCGTTGCGATGCAGGGGACATGGGTTCCATCCCGGGTCAAGGCACAAAGATCCCACATGACTTGGAGCAACCACGCCCGCTCATCACAACTACTGAGCCTGAGTGCCACAATTAAGACCCAGCCATTATTCATCCTTCACCAGACCCTCACCCAAAAAAAATCTTGAGAAGGGAGATTCTTGGCAGAACCTCCCAACTGGAGGAACAGATGAGAGAAGACCTCAGGTGTGTCGGCAGGCCCCGGCTCTAGATAAGATGGTGCCTGCACACCCATCCCTTAACTTCCAAACATGTACTTTAGAAGTTGGCGCAGAGAATAAGTCTATACAGCATAATTTTTAACGGTCTTATCTGGTTTTGTAACTGAAAGTGGGCTGGCTACTCACTGTTCAAAAACCAATAAAGAGCTCAGGTTGGTGGAAAGGCAAGTTTGCTTTACCTTGGATGCCAGCAATTCCCCATTGAGAATCAGTGGGCTAGAACTTTTATAGGCTGAGGGAGGGGGCTACAAGCAGAAACAGCACTGTTAGCTCTGACAGTCATCTTGAAATTGGTCACTGGGGGTCTAACCAGCATCATCTGGATTGTTACAGGTATAGTTAATCTTCAGTTCCATGGTCAGTGTATTCCCATTTCCTTGAGGCCAGTTCTCAGAATTGTGGCAGCTTATGTCATACTGTGATCTGGTCATCATGTAATTAACTTCTCCACTTGGAGTTTCAGAATCTGTAACACAGCTCACAGGATATAGCTTAGAATATTATTTATAGCCCTCAAGGCAGAACTAAAGGTTCTTGACTATGATTAATAACTAAACTTATTATTAGCTCTTCTTTGACTGCTTTCCTTCGTTTCTGCATTTTCTCACTACTCTGATTAACCTTACTCTTTGGCTAAAGTTTTTCCGCAGACAAAGGGCAGGCAGAGGATGTGGGGTGGGGGGTCCTGCTCTATTTCGGTTTCAGTTTCTCCTCTTTCTAGCTATGTCACTGAGGTCAAACCTTTAGTTTTTCTAAGATCGTTTCCACATCTGTATAAGGGGCATCATAATATTTACTGCACAAAGTGTTACATATGAGAAGGCCATGAATTATTTTTTTAACTCATTCTAGACTCACTACTAGAATCTATTCTTTATCAAATGACTCATATTTTAAACAAAAACAAACACAAAGAGGCAAAAAAGCAACGGATGTTTTGTTTCCAGACAGTCAGGACCAGAGAATTAAGATTACCTCCCATGGCCATCACTCTGTACTTAGCTTTTGTCGGAAGTATGTATGTTGGCGGTCCCTATAATCAGATCACATACCACAATTCTGTTAACAATGAGTGAAGTGACAAGACGGAGGGTCAAAAGGAAAACAATATAAAATGAAACCTGAATGATTCTTTTAGACGCGTGCTCAGTCACTCAGTCGTGTCTGATTATCTGCAACCTCATGGACTGTAGCCCCCCAGGCTCCTCCGTCCATGGGATTTTCCAGGCAAGAATGCTGGAGTGGGTTGCCATTTTATTCTCCAGGGGATCTTCCCAACCCAGGGATCTTCTGGACAGAGGGGTCGAACCTGCGTCTCTTATGTCACCTGCATTTATACCACTACACCAAACAGGAAGCCCCATCTATATCTTGCAGTCTTACCCAATCAAACACAGGAATTTGGTCAGAGGATGGTTTTTCTTTCTCTTAAGGCAGATATTTTCATTCTCTTCTGCACAGTTTAGCACTCATCCCAAAGATGGTTTGGTGGAAAACATTTTGCCTTAATTAAAAATCATATTTTCTCTTGGTCATTTGAGTGTCTCTGCTGCCTCCTTTCCTGCCTGTGGACAGGCTTCCTGGTAAACACCTTTGTATTTCTCTTAGAGAGAAGTCAAAGATGACTTCTAGTCACAGATATCTCAGGCATGAAGAAGTCTTCACTTTTAAGTTCTCTCTGGGTGCAAATCCTGAAACCTAAATAAAAGCCCTGCTTCTCTGCAGTAGGCACAACTTAACTGGGTTTCAATTCCTGCTAGATTAGACGCAGTGGAGTCAGGATTGCCAGTTTCAATCACAAAGGTCTTTTTTATTTATTTTGGCCATGCCCTAAGGCATTTGGGGATCTTGGTTCCCTGACCAAGGATCGAACCTGTGGCACCTGCATTGAACATGGGGAATCCTAACCACTGGACCACCAGAAGTCCCTACTTTCCTCTTTTAAATTCACCATAGAAGGATCTCTAAGACTCATTTAGCTTTTTACCCTCTCAGTTCAATCAACATAATTCAGTTCAGTTCAATTCAGTTGCTCAGTCGTGTCCGACTCTTTACGATTCTGTGGACTGCAGCATGCCAGGCTTCCCTATCCATCACCATATCCTGGAACCTACTCAAACTCATGTCCATTGAGTCGGTGATGCCATCCAACCATCTCATCCTCTGTCGTCTCCTTCTCCTCCCGCCTTCAATTTTTCCCAGCATCAAGGTCTTTTCGAATGAGTCAGTTCTTCGCATCAGGTGGCCAAAGTATTGGAGTTTCAGGAATATTCATATTCCTATGAATATTCAGGACTGATTTCCTTTAGGATTGACTGGTTGGATCTTCTTGCTGTCCAAGGGACTCTAAAGTCTTCTCCAACATCACAGTTCGAAAGCATAAACTCTTCCGCGCTCAGCTTTGTTTACAGTCTCAATTTTTACGCTCTAGCCACTTGTATATGTCCCGATGGCGCCATCTGCTGCCAGAAAGAGGAATAGCACTTCACCTTTCACATTTTAGAATGGCAATGCAAAGTCGATGGTGATTAAAAACTAGCTGCCTTCTGCTGCTGCTGTTTAATAAAAGTCTTCCTGGATTGAGGCATTCGTGAGTGGCATTGGTGGCTCAGTGTTTGTTTGTTTATATTTTAAGTCTTCAGTTGCTGTTATAAATAGTGCATGCATGGTCAGTCGTGTCCGACTCTGCGACCCCACAGACTGTGGGGTCCTCTGTCCATGCTATTTTCCCAGACAAGAACACTGGAGTGGGTTGCCATTTTCTTCTCCAATATTAATAGTGCTCCAACCTATTTTCTTTTTCCCTCATGACAAGGTTTTACTTAGAATCAATTAAAAACATGTATGTAGGGACTTCCCTCCTGGTCTAGTAGTTGGGACTCTTCGATTTCACTGCTGAGGGTGAGGGTTCAGTCCCTGGTCGGGGAACTAAGATCCCTGCAAGCCTAACAGCCAAAACACACACACACACACACAAAAAAAAAAACAGAATAAGCAAACATAGAAACACATATGTAGGCTAATGGGCCACAGTGGCAGCAGTGGGCAGTGGTGTTCACATGGTTGACCGTTCCTCAGTGTGTCTGCCACCAGTGTCCATGTCCCCAGCTCACCCGCCTCCAGGAGACTCTCCAAGACCAGCAGCTCTGGAGACTGAGAAATTTAAGATTGAGATGCCAGGAGAGTCAGTGTCTGACAAGAGTTCTAGTTAGTAGTCAGCTGTCTTCTCACTGTGTGGTCACATAGAGGGGCAAGGGAGCTCCCTGCAGTCTCTTTTATAACAGCACTAATCCCATTCAGGAGGCTCCATCCTCACAACCTATTCACCCCCCAGAGGCCCCACTTCCAAATACTATCATTCGGGGGATTAGATTTCAACATATGAATTTGGGGGACACACACAGTCTGCAGCAAGGAGGGATTGTGTTTTGTTCATTTGTGTGGCCCCATCACAACACACTCTGACGTGATAGACGTCAGATATCACGTCTATCTGACACGTGAGAAACGTTCAGTTCATATTCATTGAATTTGAGGAATGAATGCATCCATGAATGAATTTGTTAATAAAGGAATAAATGGCTCTGAAAAATACATATATAATTTTTCAAAAGTGTATTTTGCTTCAGACACCATTGGTATGTTGTGATTTCCTGGAATTCTTTCATTTTTATATGAGTTTTCAATTCTTTTCTTTTTTCTTTTCAATTTTTTCTCAGCCTTTATAGAGATTGAATTGAGGTATAACATTGTGTAAGTTTAAAGTGTGATGATTCAATACATGTATATATTGCAAAATGTTTTCCATAATAAGATTAGTTATATCCTTCACCTCCATAATTAACTTTTTTTTTTTTTTTGGAGAGCCCGTTTATTTCCTTAAAACTTTCTGGTACAGCTTATGGGATCTTATTTCCCCAAGCCCTTGGCAGCCAGAAGACAGAGTCCTAACCACTAGCCCACCAAGGAATTCCCCTGTTGCTGTTATTACAGTAAGAGCAGTAAACTCTCCCTGTGGAGCAGCCTTCAAGTATATAATAGAGTGTTGTTAACTATAGTCACCATGCTCTTCATCAGATTCTCGAAACTTATTCATCTTATAACTTGAAGTTTGTATCCTTGACCAACGTCCCATATTTCCTACCTCCCCCCACCTAGCCCCTGGCAACATCGTTCCACTCTATTAGTTTAATGTTTTAAGATTTCACATATAAGTGAGATTATACAGTATTTGTCTTTCTCTGACATTTCATTTTGCATAATATTCTCAAAGTTCATCCATATTGTTGCAAATGGCAGGATTTCTTTCTTCTTTCTGGCTGAGCAATATTCCATTGTGTATATCATTTTTTCCCTTTTTCTTTTGGCTGCACTGAGTCTTTGTTGTGGCACTCGTGTTTCTCTAGTTGTGGTGCGAGGGATCAAACCCGTGTCCCCTGCGTTGGAAGGCAAGTTCTTAACCACTGGACCACGAGGGAAGTCCCAAGTGTCACACCTTCTTTATCCATTCAACCATCAGTGGACGTTTAGGTTGTTTCCATGTCTTAGCTATTGCGAATAGTGCTGCAAGCAACATGGAGACACGGGGTTTTATTTCTTTTGAATATACCTAGAAGTGCAATTACTAGATCACATGCTAGCTCTATTTTTAATTTTTTGAGGAACTCCCGACCTGTTTTCCATACTGGCTGTACCAATTTTCATTCTCGCCAGCACTGTACCAGGGTCCCTTTTCTCTACATCCTCACCAGTGTTTGTTATCTCTTTTCTTTTTGATAATAGTCATCCTATTGTGTGAGGTTCTCTTTTATGTTTTAAGCTTACAAAATGAATGTAATTGTCATGTGTTTTTATTCATAAAAGCTGAATTTGTGCCTTATCTTTCAAAAAGAATAAATATTTAAAGATTTTCTGGAGTTTCATCAATTTTTTAAGTCCTTTTAAAGAACCAATTTTTCCAAGAAAATGCATTGATCATAACAAACACCCTCTTCCAACAACACAAGAGAAGACTCTATACATGGACATCACCAGATGGTCAACACTGAAATCAGATTGATTATATTCTTTGCAGCCAAAGATGGAGAAGCTCTATACAGTCAGCAAAAACAAGACCAGGAGCTGACTGTGGCTCAGACCATGAACTCCTGATTGCCAAATTCAGACTTAAATTGAAGAAAGTAGGGAAAACCACTAGACCATTCAGGTATGACCTAAATCAAATCCCTTATGATTATACAGTGGAAGTGAGACATAGATTTAAGGGCCTAGATCTGATAGATAGAGTGCCTGATGAACTATGGACTGACGTTCGTGACATTGTACAGGAGACAGGGATCAAGACCATCCCCATGGAAAAGAAATGCAAAAAAGCAAAATGGCTGTCTGGGGAGGCCTTACAAATAGCTGTGAAAAGAAGAGAAGCAAAAAGCAAAGGAGAAAAGGAAAGATATAAACATCTGAATGCAGAGTTCCAAAGAATAGCAAGAAGAGATAAGAAAGCCTTCTTCAGCCATCAATGCAAAGAAATAGAGGAAAACAACAGAATGGGAAAGACTAGGGATCTCCTCAAGAAAATCAGAGATACCAAAGGAACATTTCTTGCAAAGATGAGCTCGATAAAGGACAGAAATGGTATGGACCTAACAGAAGCAAAAGATATTAAGAAGAGATGGCAAGAATACACAGAAGAACTGTACAAAAAGATCTTCATGATCCAGATAATCACGATGGTGTGATCACTGACCTAGAGCCAGACATCCTGGAATGTAAAGTCAAGTGGGGCTTAGAAAGCATCACTACGAACAAAGCTAGTGGAGGTGATGGAATTCCAGTTGAGCTATTCCAAATCCTGAAAGATGATGCTGTGAAAGTGCTGCCCTCAATATGCCAGCAAATTTGGAAAACTCAGCAGTGGCCACAGGACTGGAAAAGGTCAGTTTTCATTCCAATCCCAAAGAAAGGCAATGCCAAAGAATGCTCAAACTACCACACAATTGCACTCATCTCACATGCTAGTAAAGTAATGCTCAAAATTCTCCAAGCCAGGCTTCAGCAATATGTGAACCGTGAACTTCCTGATGTTCAAGCTGGTTTTAGAAAAGGCAGAGGAACCAGAGATCAAATTGCCAACATCCACTGGATCATGGAAAAAGCAAGAGAGTTCCAGAAAAACATCTATTTCTGCTTTCTTGACTATGCCAAAGCCTTTGACTGTGTGGATCACAATAAACTGTGGAAAATTCTGAAAGAGATGGGAATACCAGACCACCTGATCTGCCTCTTGAGAAATCTGTATGCAGGTCAGGAAGAAACAGTTAGAACTGGACATGGAACAACAGACTGGTTCCAAAGAGGAAAAGAAGTTCGTCAAGGCTGTATATTGTCACCCTGTTTATTTAACTTATATGCAGAGTACATCATGAGAAACGCTGGACTGGAAGAAACACAAGCCGGAATCAAGATTGCCGGGAGAAATATCAATAACCTCAGATATGCAGATGACACCACCCTTATGGCAGTAAGTGAAGAGCAACTAAAAAGCCTCTTGATGAAAGTGAAAGTGGAGAGTGAAAAAGTTGGCTTAAAGCTCAACATTCAGAAAACGAAGATCATGGCATCTGGTCCCATCACTTCTTGGGAAATAGATGGGGAAACAGTGTCAGATTTTATTTTTCTGGGCTCCAAAATCACTGCAGATGGTGACTGCAGCCATGAAATTAAAAGACGCTGACTCCTTGGAAGGAAAGTTATGACCAACCTAGATAGCATATTCAAAAGCAGAGACATTACTTTGCCAACAAAGGTTCGTCTAGTCAAGGCTATGGTTTTTCCTGTGGTCATGTATGGATGTGAGAGTTGGACTGTGAAGAAAGCTGAGCGCCGAAGAATTGATGCTTTTGAACTGTGGTGTTGGAGAAGACTCTTGAGAGTCCCTTGGACTGCAAGGAGATCCAACCAGTCCATTCTGAAGGAGATCAGCCCTGGGATTTCTTGGGAAGGAATGATGCTAAAGCTGAAACTCCAGTACTTTGGCCACCTCATGGGAAGAGTTGACTCATTGGAAAAGACTCTGATGCTGGGAGGGATTGGGGGCAGGAGGAGAAGGGGATGACAGAGGATGAGATGGCTGGATGGCATCACTGACTCGACGGACGTGAGTCTGGGTGAACTCCGGAGTAGGTGATGGACAGGGAGGCCTGCCGTGCTGCGATTCATGGGCTTGCAAAGAGTCAGACACGACTGAGCAACTGATCTGATCTGACCTGAAAGAACCAATTTTTAACTTCATTGATTTTCTTTATTGTCTTGCCATTTCCTGAATTTCCTTAAAATTTTCTTTATAAAATTATGTGTTTGTGATTTAAAAAATAACATAAAATTTGCCATTTTAACTATAACTAACTTTGAAGTTTGACTAACTTTAAGTGTTTAGTTCAGCAGCGCTAAGTATATTCATATTATTGTGACTCCAATCTATTTCTAACCCTAGTATCAAAGTACTCTCTTTGGGTCAGTGCAGTCTCTGCAGTGTTCATCACTAAATCATCAGAATCATCACAAAAGTGAAAGTTCAAAGTTTATTCCCAGGAGGACTGACCAACTATTACACTCATGGGAATCAGTGAGTCCAGGGACACCAATAAATCACTGTTTCACTCCTCCTGTCCCAATCACATGGAATGTGCCGGGTTTGTTTCCATCATTTCTATTTTTATTTTTATTGTGGAAGAAACATTGCGTGGTTTTAACTATACTCTCACTCAGAAGCAAAAATGCCTATCTCCTCTTGGGTGTAGATTTCTTAAGAGTGGTGACATTTACATTTACCAGCTTGTAATTGATGTCTCGAGCATAAAGTTCACATTCCCTTGTAAGTAAATGTATTTCATTACCTTGTAGAAAGTTGGGGAAATATTTTTTTTAATGAAGAAAATATAAATAAATAAATAAATAAAATTCCAACCATGTGAAATGAGTTACGTGAAGGTCTTTTTTCCCTCCAGCCTTTTATTTTATTTCTGTATTTAGGCTGGGATGGGTCTTCCTTGCTGTGCTCAGGCTTCCCCAGCTGTGGGCTCAGTAGTTACAGTGTGTGGGATCTTAGTTCCCTGACAAGGGATTGAACCCAGACCTCCTGCATTGGGAAAGCAGAGCCTTAACCACTGGACCACAGGGGAAGTCCCCATCCCTCTAACATTTTAAAATATTCTCTCAAAAAAAAAAAAATTCTCTCTCGCCCTGGAGACCATGGGTGATGGGGGATCAGGGTTGTTTCAGGAAAGGGAAAGAAAAAGGCTGCGACATCCAAGGCAGGACTGGGTGGGCAAATTACCCACTCTTTGCTGAGGGGAGGAGGTAATATCACAAAATACAGGACTCTTTTAGAGGTCGTGGATTCGGAAATCAGGCCATGTTAAATCCTTTCACGAGGATCCTTTGGAAGGCAGTGAGGCAGAGGGATCGCCTCTCCCTCCCAGCCTCCATACTTTTACCAGAATGTTCTGAAGCATTTATTTGGAAGGAAAAAAAAAAGACTGTTCAAAGCAGGCCCGAACCTCCTGGGTTCCGCCGCTGGAATAAAGTAGGACGGGGAATCTCTATTTTGTTGGTTTTGGGAAGTGCTGTGTGCTATGCTTAGTCGTTCAGTCATGTCTGACTCTTTGCGACCCCATGGACTATAGCCCTGCAGGCTCCTCTGTCCATGGGGATTCTCAAGGCAAGAATACTGGAGTGGATTGCCATGCTCTCCTCCAGGGTATCTTTCCCACCCAGGGGTGGAACCCAGCTCTCCCCCATTGCAGGTGCATTCTTTACTGTCTGAGTCACCAGGGAAACCCTTTGGGAAGTGAGGCCGATGTTGGGGGCCGGCATGAGGCACTCCGTCCATGGCAAAGGTCATGAGGAAGGAGGCTTGACATACGCAAAGGCAGGATCAAGCCTCAGGAGTCCCCCTGGAAATTCTCGAGCATCTACCCCCATAACCAGAGCCTGCCTACTTTACTACTTTGTGCTCTCACCTACACCTGTGACTTTACGGGGGGCTGTCCCCCACCACCTCTTTCGGAGAAGGAGTTAACTTAGAGCTCCAGTTAATAAAAACTCCTGGGCATGACAAGAGTGTTTTAACCTATAAACTCCTCTGAAGGTTCTCTAGCCTGCCTGACAGGCTTGTCCGGCCACATGTGATTGCTCACAGCCTCCCAACCGTGAGAGGCACGAGATGCTTTAAACCTTCTAAAAACAGGTTCCTTAGAAAAGTTAGAAAACCATTAGTATAAGTATAGTGGGCTGATTAGAAATTGTATTGGTGAAGGGTTTTTCATTTGTTGAGCCAATGTTTGTTGCTAAGACTCCACATCCCCTGCCCTTACACACATTAATGAATATATAGAAGAAATAAGTATTAACCTTTGATATTAATCACGTTAGACCTTAGGCTAAGTAAATTCTTTCCTTAACTAAAACCCACTACACCCTCACCCTGTAGGAATGTAACTTTATTTGGGTGGAGTCTGTTTTAAGAATAATCACCCTTGGAGAAAAAAGTGTTCTGGTTGACTGACCACTGTCACAAGGAGAGGGTCATAAATTGTCAGCAGGCCCCCCTGGCCAGAAGATGATGTAACACCCCTAAGACCTCTGTATACATTTGTATGCAGCACCTGACTTTAATAAAAGTCAGGACTGCTGTCCCCACATGACTTTTGTATAACATCTCAGTGTATAAAAATAGACTCTGGAAAATAAAGAATTGGGATCAGTTCCTCGAAAGACTGGTCTCCCCATGTCACTCTCTCTCTCACTCTGGCTGAGTCTCCATCTGGCGCGCGGAACCCGCCATGCTTACTAATTTTGCCTGGGCTTCTAAGATCTGACCGGGGAGGCCTCAGTGTCTCCTCTCCTTCGGGAGAATGGAAGGACGCCTGCGGCCTACGTAAGTGGTGCAAGCTTCTTGTCTTGAAGTTTTATTGGTCTCCCGCGTAAACCAAGCTACTCAACCTCTTTTCTCCACTGAATTTTCCTACTGAGCTATCCTCATTCTATTACTCTTTACATCTCTAATTAATGTCTAATTGAAGCTATTGTATCCTGATCCTCGCTGAAGCTGTCTCCCCTTCGAACACCCTGGATCAGCCGGGGCTGGACCCCGGCAGGCCATGATTAAATGGTGTCCTTCTTAATGTATGTCTCTGAAGGCATTTCTCTTGCACCATTCAGTTCAGTTCAGTTCAGTCATTCAGTCGTGTCCGATTCTTTGCAACCCCAAGAACTGCAGCACACCAGGCCTCCCTGTCCATCACCAACTCCCAGAGTTCACTCAAGCTCACGTCCATTGAGTTGGTGATCCCATCCAGCCATCTCATCCTCTGTCGTCCCCTTTTCCTCCTGCCTCCAATCCCTCCCAGCATCAGTCTTTTCCAATGAGTCAACTCTTCACATGAGGTGGCCAAAGTACTGGAGTTTCAGCTTCAGCATCAGTCCTTCCAAAGAACACCCAGAACTGGTCCCCTTTAGAATGGACTGGTTGGATCTCCTTGTAGTCCAAGGGACTCTCAAGAGTCTTCTCCATCACCACAGTTCAAAAGCATCAATGCTTTGGCACTCAGCTGGACTGGCACAAGCAAAAAATTTTCCTATTAAAAAAGTAACAGACATTCGTATGGTTGATTCATGTTGATGTTTGGCAGAAACCAACCCAATTCTGTAAAGCAACTATGTTTCAATTAAAAAAATAAATTCAAAATTAAAAAAATAAAAACAAAAAAGGAACAGACATTGCCTCTCAATATATGTAAATGATGCTTGTAGGACTACATGCCTTTTAGAGGCATCATGGGAACCTCAGAGAAACTGCAGAGACCCTGCCAGGCATATCCAAAGTAGCTCCCAAGCTTCAGAGTGCATCACAGTCACCTGGAGGGCTTATTAAAATACTGACTGCTGGTGTCAGCTATAAATTGGCACTTGCCATTGGCATTTGCCATCCACTGCTATGAGGATTCGGAGAAGGCAATGGCACCCTACTCCAGTACTCTTGCCTGGAAAATCCTATTGACGGAGGAGCCTGGTAAGCGGCAGTCCATGGGGTCATGAAGAGTCGGATACGACTGAGCGACTTCTCTTTCACGCATTGGAGAAGGAAATGGCAACCCACTCCAGTGTTCTTGCCTGGAGGATCCCAGGGACAGGGGAGCCTGTTGGGCTTCTGTCTATGGGGTCGCACAGAGTCAGACACGACTGAAGTGACTTAGCAGCAGCTATGAGGATTAAATCAAGGGATGCTAAAGCTGCTGATCGTTACCACCCTCTGAAAGGAGTTCAGGGTGGAGAGCAGAAATGAGGCCCTCTGTCCTCGAGGGTGGGCAGGAATTGGCGTGAACAGGTCTTCAGACAGATATTTTCAGGACCTGATTTTATGAGCCCAATAGATAGAAGAGCGATCTTCTATTGCCTCATATCTAGAAAAGCACTAAAATCCTTCATAGCGATGACTAATCCTGTGACTAGCAGGAAACTTCTGCAAAAAAATATGTGCCTGATTGCATGAACTCCCCCTTCACCAAAATCATGTATATATTGACCTTCCCCCTGTCTCAGCAGTTCCTCAGAGCTATCTGAGGTATTGTCTCCCATACTGTAGTCCTCATATTGCCCCAAATAAAACTTAACTTGCAGTTCTCACATTGTGCTTCTTTTAAAAGTCGACACTGGGCTCCACTGACCTAGTGGTTGGGGATGGAGCACAGAGTTTATCTGTCTGAGAAGTTTCCAAGTGAGGGATACTGCCTGTCCAGTAACTTCTGCTGACCCACAGAGTTGCACCACCCACTTCTAACTGTAAAGGATGCCTCCCAGAGTCAAGTAAGATTATGCAGTTGTATTCAGGGTTTCATATGTATTTTGCACTCAGCCTAGTAACCCAGTGTCTTCCCATTACTAAAGCATAACGTTTTCTCAGGAAACTAAATGAAGCTTTTTAGTAAATGAAGTGGGTTTTTTTTGTTGTTGTTGTTTTTTAAATCTCTCCTTTCCTCATTCAGACCTTAGACTGAAGCTACTACAAATTTTCTTTTTCCATTGGAAATAGCTCATTGTCATCAGTGGGGTCATCTCTCTATAAAATGATCTCAGGGAGTATTGTAGTAATTCCTCAAACAGAAGTTACCAGTATCTGTAACACCATGCACTTCCACCAGCCTGTATGAAAATACATCATCAGTATTCTGCTTGTAACTAAGGGATGGGGGCAGCTTGGAGGTGGAGAGAAAGGAGGATTGGAACCAAACGACTGTCACCAGAATTTGAGGAGCTGACCATGGTACTTCAGAGAACATCACTAATGTGCCAGACCTTTAAAATCTTTAATTAGATTTGTCTAATTGCAACAAAGTGCTGTGTCTTTTTTGAAACTTTCAAACATAGAAAAACCTCTGTGTGCACTAGGGGTTATAATTCTATGGCTTTCAAACCACAGACAAGCTCTCCAAGGCTCCTTTTCAGGAGCTGAAGGTCAGCTCGCCCAAATAGAATCTTCTAAATAAAGCATGACTCACCAAACAATCAGCCCATCCATTTATACAGCTCCTATTGGGCATAGAAAGTGGTCTGGGAGAGCAAGTGTATGACCAGGGGGCATGTTGTTAGGCTCTTCTGTTACACTGTCTTCTCTAATAAAAGAAAGATAAAGGAAGAAAAAGATACCCAAAAATGCCTGTGTCTGCTCACCAACCTGACACTATTATTAAGTAGGTAGGTTCTTTGAACCACTGCCTTTCTGAGAAAATTTGGAAAATTGGGAGATAGCCTTTGCGGAAGATTTTCCTTAGATGCTGAAGAGGTTCAGAGACAGCTCTTCTTTGTATTATTTATCAGTGTTGAAAAAGAATTTGCATTCCATTCCTCCCATCCCATATGCCTAGCTAACCTCACACTCTGAACATTGGATTTTGAGCAAAAAAAGGTTTCTTACAGGACCAGGCAAGGATATGGGTGGCTTATGGTTTCAAAATCCCTGAGCAGAAGAAACAGATTTTTTTTTTTTTAAAGACTAATAATTTTATTTTTCTCTGTGCTGGATCTTCATTGCTGCAAGGGCTTTTCTCTAGTTACAGAGAGCACAGTCTGTCCGTCATTACAGTGCTCAGGCTTCTCATCATGGTGGCTTCTCTTGTTGCAGAGCACAGGCTCCAGAGCTTTTGGGCCTCAGTAGTTGTAGCCTTCCCTGGCGGCTCAGAAGATAATCTGTCTACAATGTAGAAGACCTGGGTTCGATCCCTGGGTCAGGAAGATCCCCTGGAGAAGGGAATGGTAACCCACTCCAGTATTCTTACCTGGAGAATTCCATGGACAGAAGAGCCTAAAGGGCAACAGCCCATTGAGTCCCAAAGAATCAGACACAACTGAGCAAACACTTGCTCTTTTCAGTAATTGGCAGTTAAGAGTCCAGGCTCAGTATTTGTAGCCCACAGGCTTAGTTGCTCTGAGGCATCTGGGATCTTCCTGGACCAAGAATCAAACCTGAGTCTCCTGCATTGGCAAGCAGATTCTTTACCACTGAGCCACCAGGGGAGCCCTGAGCAGTTTTAGAAGCCAGGTGAGGACCTGGGTTCAACCCTCAGTCAGGGAACTAAGATTCCATAAGCAAGGAGGTGCGGTTGAGGGGGGGGGGGGGAATGCCAGGTGAAGGAGAGGGGTCCCAGCTGTGTTACAGGGATTAACATAATCAGGCTCCAGGGTCTCTGGGGCTCTGTGCTTGTGGTCATCCAGCAGTAACATCTTTCATTTGGTGTGAGGTTCTTTTATATCTGCAAGATAACTCCGGAAATCTGTTGCCTAGGTACTTCAGAGAGGGACTAAATTAGAGGATTGTGGTGATGGGGAAGACTCTGGAGAGGCCCTTGGACTGCAAAGACATCCAACCAGTCAATCCTAAAGGAAACATCCCCAAGTATTCACTGATAAGACTGCTGCTGAAGCTGAAGCTCCAATACTTTGGCCACCTGATGGGAGCTACTCTCTAGTTTCGGAGTGCATGCTTCTCCTGGTGGTGGCCTCTCTCGTTTCAGAACATGGGCTCTAGGGTGCGGGCTCTAGTAGTTGTGGGTCCCGGGCTCTAGAGCACAGGGTCCAGAGTATGGCACACAGGTTTTAGTTGCTCCAAGGTATGTGGGATCTTGCCGGACCAGGAATCAAACCTGTGTATGTTTTTCATCTGCATTGGCAGGTGGAGTCTTTACTACTGAGCCACCAGGGAAGCACCCCCAATTCTTTAATATCTTTTTACAACATCAACTGGTTAACTTCTTCCAAGAGGATACTATGTACAAACAT
Organism: Bos javanicus; assembly: GCF_032452875.1. Lineage (NCBI taxonomy): Eukaryota > Metazoa > Chordata > Mammalia > Artiodactyla > Bovidae > Bos > Bos javanicus. The sequence continues at coordinate 101,796,811 of NC_083872.1, read as the reverse complement.
CAGTGCACCTGTTTGGTAACCTTACCTCAAATGTGTAAACTTTATTCCCAACAGGACAGTATCACAAAATATTAGAATGCCAAAAAAAGAAAAAAAAAATTAGAACACCAGATATATTTACATCCTGAGAATGTGATGGGGGTAAGTATTATTCATTTAATACATAGCTAGCAAAAACAAGTCTAAGATAAGAACAAGGATTTATCTTAAAGTTACTCAAATAAGTCTCAAGTTTTATTAAGATCTTCTATAAACACATCTATTTGCTGCTGAAAACTGAAACAGCACATCAAAAAATTTTATTACTATTTAACACACTAATAATGCTCTGGTCAAACCAGCCAATGTTATCTTTACATTCCTTCCCAAGTTAATTTGTTTCAAATTCTTGATATTGAGTTTCAACTTTAGGGTTAAGAAACAGGCAATACCTGAGACTTAATTAGTACTTCATGGTGTCAGATCAAAGTGGAATTAGTGTGTATTCAAGTCATTTCAATTCCAAGCTACATATAGATTCCTCATAAGTTAAAACTGTATTAAGGTAGAAAGAGATGCAAGTGAAAAAGACAAACTTACAATAAATATTATCAAAATATTGATACAATCTTTCCCAGGCTGCTTCATAATGATCCTAAAATTACCAGCAAGAGAACAGTACAAGAATAAGGTTTATGACTCATTCGATTCCATGGCATAATTACTGTATGTTGTGTTGTAATAATTCTCATAATTATCATCAGAAGGATTTATCTTAAACTGGCAATAACTACAGGTACACTGGAATCTTCGCACTCTTGATCGAATCTGGAAAAAAGAATGAGATGGATTAACTGGTTAATAATTTGAAATAATAAATTACTTCTACACCCAAGTGATATTAACAAACCACAAATGTAATGTTGGCTGTTTTATGGAACACTAAAAAAAGGTCAAAACCAAAAAACTTTGGGGGGAAAAAACAAATTGAAATGGATGGCTGCCAAAGAATGCTAGATTGTCCTTTTGTAATGGCTGCTGATTGTCAATAAATACATTCCTGTACAACTCAGGAAACAGAGCCAATATTTTATAAAGATAAATGTAATAGAACTTTTAATTGTGAACCACTCTTACACCTGTTAACTTTTTAATATTGTGCATCAACCATACTTCAATTTTAAAAAGGAAATATATATATATAGGAATACATATGCTTCAGTTCTCTGAAGTATTATGAACTCTATCAGTCATGTCTAACTCTTTGTGACCCATGGACTGTAGCCAATCAAGGTCCTCTGTTCATGGGCTTCTCTAGGCAAGAATACTGGAGAAGGTTGCCAATCCCTTCTCCAGGGGATCTTCCTAACCCAAGAATCAAAGTCAGGTCAAATTCAGGGATCGAATTCAGTTCTCTGAATGTCTTAAATGTGAGATACTCAATCATTAGCTAGACACTCTGTGCACAGGTATTCACCCTCTTACTACCTGGTATAGAACATCATGTTTGTGACAGCAGGTGAAAAAGCACAAGCACAACACCGAGAGTGAAACTGAATGGAAACCACAGACTTTAGGTGATGATGATGATGTGTCAGTGTCAGTTCACCACTGCAGCACCCCAGGTGGCTCAGTGGTAAAGAATCTGCCTGCAATGTGGGAGACCTGGGTTTGATCCCTGGGTTGGGAAGATCGTTTGGAGAAGGGAATAGCAACCCACTCCAGTATTTTTGCCTGGGAAATTCAATGGACAGAGGAGCCCGGCAAGCTACCGTCCATGGGGTTGCAAAAGAGTTGGACACAACTGAGTAACTAAACAACAATAATGTAGGTTCACAACTGCGACACCCAACTAGTAGATGCTGACAGCAGAGGAGGCTGAGAATGTGTGGGATCAGTTAAGTAAATTTCAATTGTGCTAGAGACCTAAAACTGCTCTAAATATACATAAAGAGTGTAGCTATAGATGTAGACATATACGGCTTCCCAGGTGGTGCTAGTGGTAAAGAACCCACCTGCCAGTGCGGGAGAAATAAAAGATGCAGGTTAGGGTTGGATCCCTGGGTCAGGAAGATCCCCTGGAGGAGAGCATGGCAACTCACTCTGGTATTCTTGCCTGGAGAATCCCATGGACAGAGGAGCCTGGTGGGCTACAGTCCATAGGGTCTCAAAGAGTTGGACATGACTGAAGTAACTTAGCATACACGAATATATTTTTAAAAACACAAATATGAATGGATTGATCCAGAGTTTCTGAAGATTGAGATAATCCAAGCCAATTTGCCACTGTTCCTCCCCTGCAAACCAGATGCCCACCCACCTGTATAGTAAGACTTTCTACTTACCTTAGTGTCTTCCTGCTGCTGTAGTTCTCTTTGAGAGTCAGACTTTGTGGGAAGAAAAAAAGACATATATTACAAGCTATCAAGCAAAATTCAGATTACTAGTGCCACACATCTAACCTAAGAGGAGTCAGAGACTCTTAAAACCCTAAGCGTCTTTCACACCTGCGCTCATGAGTACAGTGGAAGAGTGACTGCTGCTGTTCATCAATATTTATTTATTTTTTTGTGGCTGAATCCCAGGGCTTTGAGGCCCCTCCCAGGGATAGAACCTGTGCCTCCTGCAGTAGAGTTCGAACCCCTGGGAGTCCTAACCGCTGGACCACCAGGTAATTCCACCACCACCACCACACTCCCGCCAGTATTTACATCTTGATATCTGTGAGTGCCCAGAGTGGCTCAGTGCTGCCTACCCAGAACTCACACGAGGAATTCCTTTGGCATAGCGAAGTCTGAGAGATTCAATCAGCTTTTGCATCCTGTACCTCCGCTCACTCAACACCGTTCTTACCCCTCTCCGCCTATGGGGTGTTTTCTCACTAGGTAACTGCCCAGTCAGTTGAGATGGGTATTCTGGTAGATATGGCAACTTGATACTAGGGTTGAGAGTCAAGTTACTGAGGTTCGTTGCTAACATTTCAGAGAGTTGAGTGGCAACTGAAAGAAAAAGAAAACAAAGATTGATTAGGGCAAGCTGCAATATCCAGAAGCCACTTAGCTCTCGCCCAAACTAGGTCTGCTCTTAAGCAGCTCACAACAGTGGACAGTGGGAAGTTGCTCAGAGTGAAGACAGACCCTAGATACCATGGGCGGTTAACTAGCATGTGTGTGCCCTTAAGCCTGGTGGAATCTACCATAATGGGAAACACTTTCTTCTCAAAACTTGTTTTGATGCTGTTACAAGTAGTTCTGAGTGTTAAGTGTTTTCCCATGGGGTCATATGTATATATGCAATTTATGTATGTGTTCAGGTGTATCTGACTCTTTGCGGCTCCATGGACTGTAGGCCCCATGGGCTCCTCTGCCATGGAATTTTCCAGGCAAGAATACTGGAGCTGGTTGCCATTTCCTACTTGAGAGTATCTTCCTGACCCAGGGATCGAACCTGCATCTCTTGCATCTCCTGCATTGGAGGTACCTAAGATGATTCCAAGTGGAAAAACATGGAGCTAAAATCAGATATTGACAGTTTTCCCATTTTCATTTGTGTGGATGATTTTTAATATGACTGTAGGAACATAAAGCATTAATGCAAGTCAAAATGTTTCACTGTGACAAGTTTCAACAATTCACCTTTATAGCTGCTGCTGCTGCTAAGTCGCTTAAGTCGTATCCGATTCTGTGCGACCCCATACCTATGCAATAGACGAAGAATCCCCAAATGTGATAATCTCTCTCCATCCTTAAGAACTAGTAAGTCACACGGGCTATTACCCATTCCAGTTAAACCAGGCTTTATGCTGTTAAACACTCACTCTTGAGACTTCTCTCAAGAAGTCTCAAGGTGGTACAGTAGTTACCAAAAATCTGGCTACCAATCTTGGGGACACAGGTTCGATCCCTAGCCCAGGAAGATCCCACATTCCACAGAGCACCTAAACCTGTGTACCACAACCACCGAAGCCAGTGTAACTAGAGGACTGTGCTCTAGAGAAGCCACTGTAATGAGAAGTCCACGCACCACAAGTAGACAATACCCCCCACTTCCCACAACTAGAGAAAGCCTGAGTGCAGCAATCAAAAATACATGTGAAATAATTCAAAACTATATTAAAGAGTCAGGATCCACTCAAATTACACGGACTTGTGCAAATGGAGATTAAGATTCCCAGTTGTGCAATTGTCAGGTACTAAGGCAAATTCAGAAGAGGTGGCCAGAATACACAGGAGAACTGTACAAAAAAGAGCTTCATGACCCAGATAATCATGATGGTGTGATCACTCACCTAGAGCCAGACACCCTGGAATATGAAGTCAAGTGGGCCTTAGAAAGCATCACTACGAACAAAGCTAATGGAGGTGATGGAATTCCAGTTGAGCTATTCCAAATCCTGAAAGATGATGCTGTGAAAGTGCTGCACTCAATATGCCAGCAAATTTGGAAAACTCAGCAGTGGCCATAGGACTGGAAAAGGTCAGTTTTCATTGCTATCTCAAAGAAAGGCAATGCCAAGAATGCTCAAACTACTGCACAATTGCACTCATCTCACACACTAGTAAAGTAATGCTCAAAATTCTCCAAGCCAGGCTTCAGCAGTATGTGAACCGTGAACTTCCAGATGTTCAAGCTGGTTTTAGAAAAGGCAGAGGAACCAGAGATCAAATTGCCAACATCCGCTGGATCATCGAAAAAGCAGAGTTCCAGAAAAGCAGCTATTTCTGTTTTATTGAGTATGCCAAAACCTTTGACTGTGTGGATCACAATAAACTGTGGAAAATTCTGAAAGAGATGGGAATACCAGACCACCTGATCTGCCTCTTGAGAAACCTATATGCAGGTCAGGAAGTAACAGTTAGAACTGGAAATGGAACAACAGACTGGTTCCAAAGAGGAAAAGGAGTACATCAAGGCTGTATATTGTCACCCTGCTTATTTAACTTTTATACAGAGTACATCATGAGAAACGCAGGGCTGGAAGAAGCAGAAGCTGGAATCAAGATTGCCAGGAGAAATATCAGTAACCTCAGATATGCAGATGACACCACCCTTCTGGCAGAAAGTGAAGAGGAACCAAAGAGCCTCTTAATGAAAGTGAAAGAAGAGAGTGAACAAGTTGGCTTAAAGCTCAACATTCAGAAAACAAAGATCATGGCATCCGGTCCCATCACTTCTTGGGAAATAGATGGGGAAACAGTGGAAACTGTGTCAGACTTTATTTTTCTGGGCTCCAATATCACTGCAGATGGTGACTGAAGCCATGAAATTAAAAGACGCTTACTCCTTGGAAGGAAAGTTATAACCAACCTAGACAGAATATTAAAAAGCAGAGACATTACTTTGCCAACAAAGGTCCATCTAGTCAAGGCTATGGTTTTTCCAGTGGTCATGTATGGATGTGATAGTTGGACTGTGAAGAAAGCTGAGTGCCAAAGAATTGATGCTTTTGAACTGTGGTGTTGGAGAAGATTCTTGAGAGTCCTTTGGACTGCAAGGAGATCCAACCAGTCCATCCTAAAGGAAATCAGTCCTGGGTGTTCACTGGAAGGACTGATGTTAAAGCTGAAATTCCAATACTTTGGCCACCGCATGCAAAGAGTTCACTCATTGGAAAAGACGCTGATGCTGGGAGGGAGGAGGAGAAGGGGATGACAGAGGATGAGATGGTTGGATGGCATCACCAACTCGATGGACGTGAGTCTGAGTGAACTCCAGGAGTTGGTGATGGACAGGGAGGCCTGGCATGCTGTGATTCATGTGGTCGTAGAGTCAGACATGACTGAGCGACTGAACTGAACTGAACTGAAGGCAAATTCAAGAAAAGAGAAAGGCTGGCTATATTATATAGATATTATCTTCATTAATTTTTTTCCCCTTTGTATATACTGATTTCAAGATGCAGGGGAGGCAGAGGGTAGAATAGATGCCAGCAGGATCCATCCAGCTTCCTGGGCTGCCCAGAGGGTGTTGGTTGGCTCCACATCATCTGTGCACCACCACCCTACACCATCCATCCCCATCTGAAGTCAGGATAAAGTGAAAGAAAGTGAAGTCGCTCAGTCGTGTACAATTCTTTGGGACCCTATGGACTGTAGCCTACCAGGCTCCTCTGTCCATGGGATTTTCCAGGCAAGAATACTGGAGTGGGTTGCTATTTCCTTCTCCAGAGGATCTCCAAAACCTAGGGATCGAACCTGGGCCTCCCATATTGCAGGTAGAGGCTTTACCCTCTGAGCCACCAGGGAAGTTAGGGTAAGAAGCGTTCAAATCCAGTGAGTAGGTCTGGGAGGCCAAGGCTGGGATCCTGTGAGGCTCCAAGGAGAGATTTTTAAAACTCGTGATTGGAATATAATGCTGGTGAAAATACTAATCGCTGGGACATCTCTGGTGGTCCAGGTTCCATCTCTGATCAGGGAACTAGAGCCTACTTGCCACAGTTAAAGACTTGGCACAGCTAAACAAAATTAAAAAAAAATTTTTTTTAAGTACAAATTTCATAAGATGCTATTTGTCCTGGTCTAGGAGAACTCTGATTGCATGTTCAGATGTCCTTAGAAGACTGACAGATTCCTGAGCATAGAAAGCAAACAATACAGTTCCCACTTTTCTCCTGTTAATCTGGCTTTTTTTTTTTTTTTTTAAACAGGAGGGCCCTACACTCCCTGGCCACCCTCTCCTCCAAGAAGATTTACTTAACTGCATTTCTCTGTAAAAGACTGAAGTAAGTAAAACAGAAGGAAAGGTAGGCTCTTAACCTTCCCTACCCAGCCCCCTCTCTCCCCAGCTCACCCTGCATTGCCTGGGAAGCATCATCGATGGATGTTTTCAGAGACTCTAGGGTCCAGGTTGGGTTATCTTCTGATGAATCCATCGGAAGTCTAGTCACAGCTTGAAGCTTCTCCTAGATCTTTGGGTGCCAGGGGAAGGTGATGCTGTAGGCTTAAACTGCTCCAAAAAAGCCTGGAAGAACTATAGAGCTAAGAAAGAGGGGGAAAAAACCCAGGCTGACACGCCATGGTGAGAGAGTAAAAGTCTCCTGTTTCCTCTTAAAAACAACAGATAAGCCAATCAGCCAGCCTATTTTAATGTAAATGCTAATGAGTAAAAGGATAAGGTGAATGGGCGTAGTCCTATTAGGGGACTAACAGGAGAGAGTAATAATGCCCTCTGTCAAGTAGGGTAGAGATTTTATAAGGCGCCTCTGTGGTTGTGTCTTCCTGAGGTTGCCTGAAAAATCCATTTCTTTCAAACTCTGCTTGTAGATATGGCTGCTGGTTTGTGAACTGGGCTTAAAGTGCTAGAGTTCAAGGAGGAGACGGCAGTTTCCCTCTGACTATAAATTAACTCCCAATTAACAGCAGGTTTTCTTTGCCTGACTCATCTGAAACCTTTGGATGCTAGTAAGGGAAAAGAGGAAAAAAGGGTCTGTTATACGCAGTGTAATAGATTGATATTTTATGAATGTGTATTTTGGATCTGTAATTTTAATTTCTTTTTTAGACTATCAATTCCATTGCCTCTTTTTGATTTCTGCAGCAGCTGAAATTAAGTTTATAAATTGGTACCCTCCACCCCCCAAAATAAATTTGTATTGAATTCTGGCAAAGAGCCCTAACATTAACTGCTGACTACGGGGTAGAAGATCCCCGGCTGCCCTACCTTTTGGTTATTCATTATTCATCTCCTCTTCAGTATCCAACCTCCTCATCCCTCCGTAGCAGGAAACTATGAAGAAATACCAAAAGCAGTCTTGTTTGTTTTTAGCAAAAAGCATAAGTTGACATTTGGGTCAATGACTGCTTTTGTAGGGGATGAAGAGTAGCCATAGATGGGTGTCAGGTCACAATGCTTTGTTTAAATGGTTCTCAAAGGTGTGCCCTGTAGACAGGCAACATCAGAGGCACCTGGTGACTTGTTAGTTATGATTAGAAATGGTTGAGCTCCAACCCAGACCTACTGAATCAAAGACGGGCCAAGTGTGCGTGCGTGCTAAGTTGCCTCAGTCCTGTCCAACTCTGTGCGACCCCATGGACTATAGCCCCACCAGGCTCCTCTGTCCATGGGATGCTCCAGGCAAGGATACTGGAGTGGGTTGCCATTCTCTTCTCCAGGTCTTCCCAATCCAGGGATCGAGCCAGGGTCTCTTATGTTTCCTGCATTGGCAGGCACGTTCTTCACCACTAGCACCACTTGGGAAGCCCTTGGGGCCCAGCAGTTCTTGTTTTAACAAGCATGCCCCTCCCCACATGATTCCATCTGTGCTCAAATGGTAGTGGGTTCTTGGTGCTCCCAAGGGCAAGTTCTACTCCTGTGATTCTGCTCTCAGCTGTATCCCCTTTGGGACAGGTGACCCCTCCTACAGCAGTCTCAGAGAGCCCTTGAAGAAGTGAGGGCAAAAATCAGATTGCAGGAGTCTTTAATCTTTAAGATTAAGACGTGAGTTGATGAAAAAGGCCTACATAAATCCTCACTCAAGAAATCCAAGTTTAAGAGAAGGGTGTTTTTGTTGTTCAGTCACTAAGTTGTATCCGATTCTTTGCGACCCTCATGGACTGTAGCACCCCAGGCTTCCCTGTCTTTCACTATCTCCCAGACTTTGCTCAAACTCATGTTCAGCTCATCCTTTGCCACCCCCTTCTCCTCCTGCCCTCAACCTTTCCCAGAAAGTTGAGACATTGCTATACTTAGAAATGGATAACCAACAAGGACCTACTATATAGCACAGGGGACTCTGCCCTGTGTTATGTAGTAGCCTGGATGGGAGGGGAGAATGGACACATGTACATGTATGGCTGAGTTGCTCTGCTGTGCCCCCTGGAACTGTCACAACATTGTTAATTGACTATACTCCAACATGAAATAAAAAGTTAAAAACAAAAAAAACAGTTGCGAGAACCAGGGCTGGAGAGAAGCATGGGACATAGATAATGGTGGAGTTTTGCTTTTTCAAACTTGATAGAAATTGAGTCCCAAGCAACAGAAGATAAAAATAATGAGAGATAGGAGAGTTCAGAAAATGCACACCCTAAATATGTATACAAAGACTGGATAAAAATTTCTAAAAATTGTAATACCCTTTTAGCTGCCTTTTATTAGTTAACATCTTTATAGTATGATGAGATAAAAAACCAAATGACATGAAGCAACTAGAAAAAAGACTATAAAAGAACTCATAATGAAAACTACCACTGATTTCTCCAGAGATAAAAAAAATCATATAATATTTTTTTTTCCCTAGGAGGACATAATATTTTTGAAACAAACAAGATGCTCCTTTAATAAAGGAGAATTCAAGAGAGCAAAATAAAATAAAATAACCATCTGGAATTTAGACGTTTGATAGCTGAAACATGAAGAGAAGGGTTTGAAGAGAATTCAAAGCTATCCCCTTATAGTAAGTAAAGCAAAACCATAAGCAGATGTAAAATGCTGATAGAAGAGAAAATGTTAAAAAATGAGACTTTAAGATCAGGAAATATGATGGCTTCAGATCCTTCAACAACACCAGATGCTAGAAGATAATGGAACCATATCTTTCAAATTCTGAAGGAAAATTATTTCCAACTTAGAATCCTGTTTTCAGCCAAGTTATTGGCTGAAATAACAAATACATGTACACACTTGAGCAAATGTGGAACATTTGGGGCTTCCCAGTGGCTCAGCATTAAAGAATCCGCCTGCAATGCAGGAGCTGCAGAAGACACAGGTTTGATCCCTGATTTGGGAAGATCCCCTAGAGGAGGTCATGGCAACTCACTCCAGTGCTCTTGCCTGGAGAATCCCATGGACTGAGGTGCCTGGCGGGCTACAGTTCATGGGGTCACAAAGAGTCTGACACGACTTAGTGACTGAGCACACGAACTAGTAGTTAAGATTCTGCACATCCACTGCAGAGGCACTGGTTTGGTTCCTGGTCTAAGAACTAAGATCAGGCTTGGTGCGGCAAAAAAGAAAAGTCAGGGATGGGAGAAAGAAACAAAATACCAGTATATTTATTTATTTTACCATATCTTTTATTTTATTTATTCACTTGACAGCACCGAATGAATTAGGTCTTAGTTGCAGTTTGTGAATGCTTAGTGCTTAGTTGGTGTGTCTGGGATCTAGTTCCCTGACCAGGGATGGAACCCAGCACCCTGCTTTGGGAGTCTTGGCCACTGGACCACCAGGGAAGATGGAAACTGATGATGTCGAAATCTTGGCTCCATTTTCTCTCTTATGTATTGAGCCCACCTTTTTCCTCCAGTTGAAGGATTCTTTTTTTTTTTTCCATTCAACTGTGTAGCCTGGTTTCAGGAGGGGTAGAGAGCCGCAGGCAAAAGAACCATTTTGCCCTCAGGGAACAGACAACAAATGGTGGATCCAAAATACAGGGTGGGGTAGAGAAAAGTATTCCAAAGGGAGGTGTGGCTTAGTAAGGGAGAGAGGAGGGTCACAGTTGGGGAAAACACTCCCAAACAGACGTCCTGCCTGCGAAGTTGCTTCAGTCCTAAGCTCCTCTGTCCATGGAATTCCCCAGGCAAGAATGCTGGAGTGGGTTGCCATGCTCTCCTCCAGGGGATCTTCCCAACCCAGGGAATGAACATGTGTCTCCTGCATCTCTTGCATTGGCAAGAGATCTTTACTGTCCAGGATCTTTAACCCTCCTCAGTCATGTCTGACTCCCCATGAATTGCACCAGGCCAGGCTTTCCTGTCCTTCACCATCTCCCAGAGCTTGCTCAAACTCATGTCCATTGAGTTGGTGATGACATCCAACCATCTCTTCCTCTATTCTCCCCTTCTCCTCCTGCCTTTAATCTTTCCCAGCATCAGGGTCTTTTCTAAGGAGTCGTCTTTTCGCATCAGGTAGCCAAAGTATTAGAGCTTCAGCTTCATCGTCAATCCTTCCAATGATTGACTGGTTTGATCTTGCTGCCCAGAGAACTCTCAAGAGTCTTTTCCAACACCACAGTTCAAAAACATCAATTCTTCACTGCTCAGCCTTCTTTATGGTCCAACTCTCACATCCATACATGACTACTGGAAAAACTATAGCTTTGACTAGATGGACCTTTGTTGGCAAAGTAATGTCTCTGCTTTTTAATACGCTGTCTAGGTTTGTCATAGCTTTCCTTCCAAGGAGCAAGCATCTTTTACTTTCATGGCTGCAGTCACCATCTGCAGTGATTTTGGAGCCCAAGAAAATAGTCTCTCACTGTTTTCACTACCGCCATCTAGTTCATAAATTACTGCACTCTATCTGGTGGTACCTGGCCCCACCCCGTGTTCCCCCCCACCCCGTCCATGGTCAGTGTTCCTTGCCCCCATTGGCCCACCTGGTCCCTAAGCTCCCTGTGGGCTCTTTCTCCCTCTCCACCAGTGCTTCATGTATCGAAGCCTGTCCTCACCAGTCTTAGGAGGCATCGACCCTGGATCCAGGCTGCTGTGGCCCTGGGGTGGGGTGGGGCTCCAAGGTGGGCACCAGGTACCTACGGGACCTTGGAGGACCCCATTGACAGCAGAACCACGGTGCTGTGGCCCAGGAATGCCACTCACTTTGCCCCTGCTTTACCCCTATGCCCACATGTGCCTGCCTTTCCCTTGTTGTTGTTTAGTCGCTCAGTCGTGACCGACTCTGTGACACCATGGACTGCTGTACACAAGGTTTCCCTGTCCTTCACCATCTCCTGGAGTTTGCTCAAACTCTTGCCCATTGAGTCAGTGATGCCATCCAATCTCTGTAGTCCTCTTCTACTCATGCCTTCAACCTTTCTTGGCCTCAGGGTCTTTTCCAGTGAGTCCGCTCTTCTCATCAGGTGGCCAAAGTATTGGAACTTTAGCTTCAGCATCAATCCTTCCAATGAATATTCAGGGTTGATTTTCTTTAGGATTGACTGGTTTGATCTCCTTGCAGGACAACGGATTCCCAAGAGTCTTCTCCAGCACCACAGTTGAAAAGCATCAATTCTTTGGTGTTCAGCCATTTTTATTGTCCAGCTCTCACATCCATACATGACTACTGGGAAAAACCATCAGTCCAGTTCAGTTCAGTCGCTCAGTTGTGTCTTTGCGACCCCATGAATTGCAGCACGCCAGGCCTCCCTGTCCATCACCAACTCCCGGAGTTCACTCAGACTCACGTCCATCGAGTCAGTGATGCCATCCAGCCATCTCATCCTCTGTCATCCCCTTCTCCTCCTGCCCCCAATCCCTCCCAGCATCAGAGTCTTTTCCAATAAGTCAACTCTTCCCATGAGGTGGCCAAAGTACTGGAGTTTCAGCTGTAGCATCATTCCTTCCAAAGAAATCCCAGGACCAATCTCCTTTAGAATGGACTGGTTGGATCTCCTTGCATTCCAAGGGACTCTCAAGAGTTTTCTCCAACACTACAGTTCAAAAGCATCATTCTTCACTGCTCAGCTTTCTTCACAGTCCAACTCTCACATCCATACATGACTACTGGAAAAACCATAGCCTTGACTAGAAGGACCTTTGTTGGCAAAGTAATGTCTCTGCTTTTGAATATGCTATCTAGGTTGGTCATAACTTTCCTTCCAAGGAGTAAGCATCTTTTAATTTCATGGCCGCAATCATCATCTGCAGTGACTTTGGAGCACCCAAAAATAAAGTCAGCCACTGTTACCACTGTTTCCCCATCTATTTGTCATGAAGTGGTGGGACCAGATGCCATGATCTTCGTTTTCTGAATGTTGAGCTTTAAGCCAACTTTTTCACTCTTCTCTTTCACTTTCATCAAGAGGCTTTTTAGTTTCTCTTCACTTTCTGCTATAAGGGTGGTGTCACCTGCATATCTGAGGTTATTAATATTTCTCCCGGCAATCTTGATTCTCCCGGCAATCTTGATTCTTGTGCTTCTTCCAGCCCAGCGTTTCTCATGATGTACTCTGCATATAAGTTAAATAAGCAGGGTGACAATATACAGCCTCGACGTACTCCTTTTCCTATTTGGAACCAGTCTGTTGTTCCATGTCCAGTTCTAACTGTTGCTTCCTGACCTGCATACAGGTTTCTCAAGAGGCAGGTCAGGTGGTCTGGTATTCCCACCTCTTGAAGAATTTTCCACAGTTTATTGTGATCCACACAGTCAAAGGCTTTGGCATAGTCAATAAAGCAGAAATAGATGTTTCTCTGGAACTCTCTTGCTATCAGTTCAGTTCAATTCAGTTTATTGTGATCCACACAGTCAAAGGCTTTGGCATAGTCAATAAAGCAGAAATAGATGTTTCTCTGGAACTCTCTTGCTATCAGTTCAGTTCAATTCAGTTCAGTCACTCAGTCGGGTCCCATTCTTTGTGACCCCATGAATCGCAGCAAGCCAGGCCTTCTGGTCCATCACCAACTCCCAAAGTTCACTCAGACTCACGTCCATCGAGTCAGTGATGCCATCCAGCCATCTCATCCTCTGTCGTCCCCTTCTCCTCCTGCCCCCAGTCCCTCCCAGCATCATGAACCTTTGTAGGCAAAGTAATGGATCTTCTTTTTAATATGTCTGTCTAGGTTTGTTATAGCATTTCCCTGGATGCACCTTATTTCTTGAAATTTCAGAATGAAGAACCAGTACTCCCAAGGGATATAAATTAGGGGTTTCGGACTAAGATACACACTATTATGTATAAAGTAGATAAGTAGCAAGGCTATACTGTATACCACAGGCAACTTGGTATCTTGAACTCTACTTCAGTTCAGTCACTCAGTTGTGTCCAACTCTTTGCAACCGAATGAATTGCAGCACACCAGGCCTCCCTGTCCATCACCAATTCCTGGAGTTCACTCAAACTCATGTCCATCGAGATGGCCATGCCATCCAGCCATCTCATCCTCTGTCGTCCCCTTCTCCTCCCTACCCTCAATCTTTCCCAGCATCAGGGTTTTTCAAATGAGTCAGCTCTTTGCATCAGGTGGCCAAAGTACTGGAGTTTCAACTTCAGCATCAGTCCTTCCAATGAACACCCAGGGCTGATCTCCTTTAGGATGGACTGGTTGGATCTCCTTGCAGTCCAAGGGACTCTCAAGAGTCTTCTCCAACACCACAGTTCAAAAGCATCAATTCTTTGGTGCTCAGCTTTCTTTATAGTCCAACTCTCACATCCATACATGACTATTGAAGAAACCATAGCCTTGACTAGAAGGACCTTTGTTGACAAAGTAATGTCTCTGCTTTTGAATATGCTATCTAGGTTGGTCATAACTTTCCTTCCAAAGAGTAAGCGTCTTTTAATTTCAGGGCTGCAATCACCATCTGCAGTGATTTTGGAGCCCCAAAAATAAAGTCAGCCACTATTACCACTGTTTCCCCATCTATTTGCCATGAAGTGATGGGACCGGATGCCATGATCTTCGTTTTCTGAATGTTGAGCTTTAAGCCAACTTTTTCACTCTCCTCTTTCACTTTCATCAAGAGGCTCTTTAGTTCTTTTTCCCTTTCTGCCATAAGGGTGGTGTCATCTGCATATCTGAGGTTATTGATATTTCTCCCAGCAATCTTGATTCCAGCTTGTGCTTCATCCAGCCCAGTGTTTCTCATGAGGTACTCTTAGTGGAAAACATTTAATGACTTTATAATATGACAGCCTGCTGGTGTTCTCATGTAAAGAGAATTAAGAGTAATCAGTTTCCCAAATTTACATTTGAATAAAGATATTTGGAAATGAGAAATCAATTAGGCCTGTCAGAAGAGATTAGTAAATACTGTCTCATTACCAGGTTTGCTTGAGGATGAGGTGTCCAGAAGGACTTGTTTTCTTTCTTCATAAGATTCCATGGAACTTTCAGTAGGTAATGCTGGTGGGACACCTTGTAAGTTTCCACTGGGCATTTCAGTTCTGGAAATCTAGTCCAGAGAGCAAAGGAATGCCTTTGTCTTTGTTTCACTGACGGCTTGGGTTTCTCCTTAGCAGAAAGAGAAACGAGAGACAGGATTGTGATCTTTCCTTTGTCTACCCATGAAGAACCTTCTGTTTAGCCCTTTGTTTACTTATGAAAGAAGGTGTCTTTTTTTAATTATTAATATTTATTTACTAGGTCTTATTTGAGGCATGTGGGATGGAACTCAGGCCTCCTGCATTGGTAACTTGAAAGCTTAGCCAATAGATCACCAGAGAAGTCCCAATAAAAAGGGTATCTGATTTGAGAGAGGGGCAGGGGACTTACAGTTGACTCTTATAGTTCTTATTTACTTTGTCTTCCTCCACTAGCCTCTTATGTTCCTTGGAAATGCTGATGGAGGGCCTCAGGCCTGGTACCCACCGCCCAGCCCCTCCACCAGAAGAACGGCATAGGAAGATTAAACATCAGTGCCTTTTAACTCCCCCATAGTGTGGCATCCGGGATGCCAGCTGTCTTCTTGCCTACAGCTGTCTTTCTTTCCTCCATCTTTATCCCCATTTCATAAGCCAGCTATATAATTTGAATGCCTTTTTGAGTTCAATTAGCTTTTATTCCACTTTATTTATAAACCCGAGAAAGAAGCACTAGGTCTCTTGGAATGCAAGTGTTCTAGAATTCTAGTGTCAATAAATTGAATACTTTTTTTTCCTTTTGGCTATGTGGTATGGCATGGGGGATCTTAATTCCCCAACCAGGGATTGAACCTGGGTCCTCTGCCTTGGAGGGAAGATTCTTTTTTTTTTTTTTTTTTCAATTTTTTAAAAATTTTATTTTATTTTTAAACTTTACATAATTGTATTAGTTTTGCCAAATATCAAAATGAATCTGCCACAGGTATAACCATTAGACCACCAGGGAAATTCTCTAATGTCAATACATTGAAATAGAACATTAGGAATTTGAAATAGAGATTGTTTGGAAAAGGGAGGTGAAAATAGAACTTGGAGGTGTTACACTGCATAATACTTGGGGATATTAACCAAGGGGGACTCTAAGTCAGCTCAGAAAACCTGGCCAGAGTTTCGAGCAGTGCCATGTGCCCCTGTATGAGTTGTTCAAATGACATTCTGCCTCAGTCTCTGTTGCTTAAAAAGGAAATCCAGAGACCAAGCTTTGTTTTTCCTCTGATCTTCCACCTCTAAGGACTGAAAGAACATAAAATAACCCAGTCTCAAAATTAATATATTATATATATGAATAGCAGCTATTTGAAGAAAACGTTAGTCACTCAGTCATGTCACTCACTCTTTTCAACCCCATGGACTGTAACCCACGAGGCTCCTTTGTCCATGGGATTCTCCAGGCAAGAATACTGGAACAGGTTGCCATTTCCTTCTCCAGGGGATCTTCCTGACTCAGGGATGGAACCTGAGTCTCCTGAACTAAAAGCAGATTCCTTACCATCTGAGCCACCAGGGAAGCCCAACAGCTATTTGGTCCTGTGTAAAGTGTCTATTGAGAACTGTGGGCCACGTCAAGTAGGCCTTGATAATCGATCCTGTCAAAAACATCCATGCTGCTAGCATATGCCTGGGTTCAAATAGCCTATAACTTTTATTTATACTTTTTGCTTTTCTGGATTAATATCATGTTTTACTAGTCCAGTAATTGTGTGTGTGTGTGTGTGTGTGTGTGTGTGTGTGTGTGAAAATCGCTCAGTTGTGTCCAACTCATTGTGACCCCATGGACTGTATAGTCCATGGAATTCTCTAGGCCAGAATACTGGAGTGGGTAGCCTTTCCCTTCTCCAGGGGATCTTCCCAACCCAGGGATGGAACCCAGGTTTCCCACATTACAGGCTGATTCTTTACCAACTGAGCTATCAGGGAAGCCCAATTGTTTGTAACTTATTGCAATAATAGTAACCCTTCTTGCCTTGGTAACCTAGCTGGTAGTGGCATAGGGGGATAGGTAGTTGGGTAGGTGTTCAAATCTTGCAGAAGAGTGGGATTTTTAAAAAATTTGTATTTATTTATTTGTCTTTGTTGCTTTACACAAGTTCCTCATTGCGTTGGCTACTCTCATTGCAGAACATGGTCCCTAAGCTCGTGGACTTCAGTGGTTACTGCACACAGGCTCAGGAGTTGCAGCTCGAGGGCTCTAGAGCACAGGCTCAGTGGTTGTGGCACACAGGCTTAGTTGCTTCATGGCATGTGGAGTCTTCCTGGACTAGGGATCAAACCCGTGCCCCCTGCATTGGCAGGAGGATTCTTATCCACTGCATTACCAGGGAAGTCTGAGAAGAGTGGCATTTATATTAACAATGAGTACCAAGGAAGAGTCCTAAATTAGAGAAATGCACAGAGGATGAAAACTCAAGGATGGGATCTCAAGATGTGTGGTGCATGGCTGGGCATTTGGCTAGATGTGGCTCATTCAATAAGGGCAGAGTTTGAAAGTTTGAAAGGAGAGTTTGGGATTCCCTGGTGGCTCAGACAGTAAAGCATCTGCCCACAATGTGGGAAACCCGGGTTCTATCCCTAGGTTGGGAAGATCCCTTGCAGAAAGAAATGGCAACGTACTCCAGTACTCTTGCCTAGAAAATTCCATGGATGGAGGAGTCTAGTGGGCTACAGTCCATGGGGTCGCAGAGTCGGACTTGACTGAGCGACTTCACTTTCTTTCTATCTTTGAAAGGAGGAGCTTGGTGCTGCTGCTGTGTAAAACAGTGGCAAAGGCATTAATGTAGACATTTTACAGCACAGCTCGTAAGTTTGGGAGGAATAAGAATGGATATGGCTCTTCTACCACAAAGATTTAAGGTGTAATAGCTGCCATGAGGGGAATGCTGGACATCTAATTAACTCTCCTGCAATTATCTCATTGCTCAGGGTTGATGGGTAATGTTTCCCTGAGTGGAGGTCCTGTGGAGGTAGGAAGGCAGCAACAAGTGTCTGCCACTGTGTAGAGGTTTTAGTGTGTGTGGTTCCCACACTTACCTGCCAGTAGGTGTGGACAACAGTAGGGATGGGAGAGGGAGTTTATGTACCTTATGGATGCATGCCTGTGTGTGTGTGCTCAGTTGCTTTAGTTGTGTCTGACTCTTTTTGACCCTGAAGACTGTAGCCCTCCAGGCTCCTCTGTTTCTGGGGATTCTCCAGGCAAGAATACTGGAGTGGGTTGCCATGCCCTCCTCCAGAGGATCTTCCCAACACAGGGATCAAACCCACGTCTCAACATCTCCTCCATTGGCAGGTGCATTTTTTTACCACTAACATCACCTGGGAAGTCCAGAGCAAAGTTGGTGTATCATAATATCTACTTAATCATTCACTTATGTTGATGTTGTTTAGTCGATAAAGTTGTATCCGACTCTTTTGTGACTCCAAGGACTGTAGCCTGCCAGGGTCCTCTGCCCATGGGATTTCCCAGGTAAAAATATTGGAGTGGGTAGCCATTTCCTTCTCCAGGGGATCTTCCCAACCCAGCAACAGAGCTGAATAGAATCTCTGGCATTGGCATGTGGGTTCTTTACTACTGAACCACCTGGGAAGCTCATTTATTTCATATGTGTGTGTGTGTTTGTGTGTGTGCTCAGTCATGTCCAACTCTTTTCAATCACATGCCAGGCTTCTCTGTCTGTGAAATTTTCCAGGCAAGAATATTGGAGTTGGTTGCCATTTCCCACTCACCCAAGTCTTGGGTCTCCTGCATTGGCAGGTGGATTCTTTGCCACTGCAGCACCTGGGAAGCCCTTCATGTATTTTAAAGAGTAAAGAGTCCATCTGTAATACAGGAGACCCGGGTTTGATCCCTGGAAGAAGAAGATCCCTTGGAGAAGGGAATTACAACTCAGTCCAGTATTCTTGCCTGGAGAATTCCAAGGACAGAAGAGCCTGGAGGGCTAATGTCCATGGAGTTGCATAGAGTCGGACATGACTGGGCAACTAACACTTTCACTTCACTTTTCACCTGGGAAGCCCTTCATATATTTCATGCTCATATATAAAATTCAAAATATTAAAAAGAATGAGTACACTAGTGTTCAAGTTTGTTTTGATTTTTGTTCCTTTTCCCTCTCCCTTAAAACTTGTAAATACTGCCTCTAGTTTTGAAACAGCAAAGATAAACTTGGAGTTCCTGAATCCCAAAAATGGTCAAAGAAGCTAATCCTAAGAGTAAAGGTCATGACCAACATCTTTTCTGTTGTCTTCTGATCCTCTAGGCAAGAATGCAAGAACTTTTAAGGATTTGTTATCTTCATTATCTAAAAATGCAAGACAGGAGAAACATTGTTATCCCAGGCAGTAAAAATGACCCCACCGGTCCTTATCAACTGCAAATTTATAGCCTTGGAAGAATAGAGAACTATTTCTTGTTTTCTTTGCTTGAGGCTCAGACATTAAAGGCAGTCTTAGATCAGATAGACAATTTAGACATTTAAGCATTAATATTTTATTTTCTTTGCCTTTGGATAAACCAGAAAGATCCACAAATGTGTTATCCAGAAGATAAATTATTCATGAATATTTATTTAAAGTTTAAATTGCCAATCGAGCATGTGTTTCTTAATCATAATTTACAAAATATTGAATATAAAATTTTATAAGCTGTATTTTCTTTCACCTAATTTTAATTTACAAAGTTATTCAGCTGTTTAAGACTTTTTTTTCAATCTGCCCGCCAATGCAAGAGACACAGGTTCAGTCCTGGTAGCGCTCATGCTCCACAACAAGAGAAACTCAGGCACCACAACTAAAGAGGAGCCCCCACTCACTATGAACACGTGTGTTAGTCACTCAGCTGTGTCCGACTCTTTGCGACCCCATAGACTGTAGCCCACCAGACTCCTCTGTCCATGAAATTCTCCAAGCAGGAATACTGCAGTGGGTTTCCATTTCCGTCTCCAGGGGATCTTCCCAACCCAGGGTCTCCAAAGTTGCAGGCAGATTCTTTACCATCTAAGCCACCAGGGAAGTCCCCCACTCGCTGCAACATGAGAAAGCCCATGGGCAGCAATGAAAAGACCCAGTGAAGCAAAAAAATGAAAAATTAAATAAATTTTTAAAAAGTACTTGGATAAATGCCCAAAGATTTACCTGTTTCTTTATTCAACAATTGCATGCATGCTAAGTTGCTTCCCTGGTGGCTCAGACGGTAAAGCGTCTGCCTGTAACGTGGGAGACCGAGGTTCGATCCCTGGGTTGGGAAGATCCCCTGGAGAAGGAAATGGCAATCCACTCCAGTATTCCTGCCTGGAGAATTTCGTGGATTGAGGAACCTTGTAGGCTACAGTCCACGGGGTCGCAAAGAGTCGGACACGACTGAGTGACTTCACTTCACTTCACTTCACTTAAGTTGCTTCAGTTGTGTTGGTCTCTGTGCGACCCTAATGGACTGTAGTCCACCAGGCTCCTCTGTCCATGAGATTCTCCAGGCAAGAATACTGGAGTGGGTTGCCATTTCCTTCTCCAGGGATTCTTCCCAACCCAGGAATCTGTCTCTTACATCTCTTGCATTGGTAGGCGGGTTCTTTACCATTAGTGCCACCTGGCAAGCCCAGTATCTATTATTTGTGTATTGACTGTCTTACCCCAGTAGAATGTAAGTTTGAGGTCAAGGATTTTTATATGTTCACTTATATATCTCAAATGCTTGGGTCTCTGGTGGCTTAAATGGTATAGAATCTGCCTCCAGTATAGGAGACCTGGGTTCAACCCCTGGGTCGGGAAGATCCCCTGAAGGGAATGGTAACCCACTCCAGTATTCATGCCTGGAGAATCCCATGGACTGGAGAGCTACAGCCCATGGGCTCACAAAGAGTCAGTCACAATTAAGCGACTAACCCTTTCATCTCAAATGCTTAAGACAGTACCTGCACAAATATTTGTTCAATAGATGAATGAAGTTATTAGTATGTTAGAAGTACGAATGAAGTTATTAGTATGCTATGGACAACATAGAGTAGAGTAAAAGAGAGTGCAAGCTGGGGAACAAGTTAGAAATTACAAGAAAATGATAGGGACTTCCCTGGTGGTCCAGTGGTTAGGAATCCTCCTTCCAGTGGAGGGGAATGTGCAACCAAACAACAATAGGCAACAAGAGGGATTACAGTCAAAGGGGCTTTTAATTCTTCCTCAATTTAAATCTTAGCGAGGTGTCTCTTTGGTGCTACTGGTTAGCACTTTTGACTGTTAACAGAAAGGTTGGTGGTTCGAGCCCACCCAGTGATGCATTCTTTCCCACTTTAGGATGTAGAGGATTTTAGGTTCTCTCTGGACTTCCCTCGTGGTCCGGCTGTTAAGATACCACACTTCCCCTGCAGGTGGCGTGGGTTCCATCCCTGATCAGTGAACTAGGTTCCCATATGCCTTGAGCCCCCAAAATGAGAAAAAAATTAACAGATGAATAATCCAAGTGAAAAATGGACAAAAATATTTCCAAAGGAAGTTCAAATAGCCAGGAAGCATATGAAAAATTGTGAATTATGTTAAAAGTTGAGTATATTAAACAGAAACAATTAGGCATTTCTCCCTAATGGGTTAGGAACAACAAAACCAATACTGGAGAGGCATCATCATTGTATGTGGTGGGGGAAAATGGTACTTAGTGTCATATTAGAGTGCTCGGTAATGAGTGCTGTATTATTTGAGAATGTTGACGTGTGTCATATTACAAAATAAAAACAAACAGAACAGCTTATGCACAGTGTACGGGAGGAAAAAAAGTTTTTCTTGAACCTCTTATTGTCTCTGGCTGGGTCTTAAACTGACAAAGACAGATTAACAGGAGAAAAGCACTCAAATTTATACAAAAATGTTTCATGTGAGGGACTGCCCTGGCTAGTGGTTAAAACACCGAGCTTCCATTGCAGGGGGTGTGAATTCAATCCCTAGTCAGGGAACTAAGATCTCAAGCCACACAGCATGGTCAAAGGGAAAAAAAAAACCTAAATGTCAGCTGATAATTGCTACCTTATTTAGTAGCTGCTGGTCCTGCAAAAATAAAATACTTCAAACTAAAAGGAATCACAATGAATGGAGAGAGTAATATACTAAGAGCAGAGCTGTCTCTCAGTAGTTCTATCAGAAACAATTTGAATGGTGTGGATACAGACTACACTACAGCAGGGTCTTGCTGCTGATAACAAATAGTGGTGGCTGATAAAACTCAAAAGGTTGTTTTTAATAATTGACACACACAGACACACAAAGCCCCTTGAAAATGGGAATAAACTTTGGGAAATTCTGATAGAGTTTCACAACTCTTTAACTTAGGGTTACATGATGCTAACATGATATCTTCCAGTGGTATTATTACTCAACTCTTTTCCAGATAGGTAAATAGATAAAATAATATTAGATGATTTGATGGGTAGTATCTTAGTTAAAATTAATGAAAAACAACTGAGATTTAAAAAAAATTTGTTTGTTTACATCCAGGATCAAAATCACTTAATTACTTACGCTTGCACTATGGTCTGACGTGTTATTTGTGGAAAGCAACTCTGTCTGGTGTAACCAAGAACCCCTTTTGCTCTCTGACGATGGATTTGAGAATGTGACTTTGAAGGCTAAAACTAGTAACCTGAATGTGGAACACTGAATAACTACCCCCCATAGGCATCCATATCCTAACTGCCAAAACCTGTGAATATGTTATCTTATATGCCAAAGGAAATTTATCAACGTGGTTAAGTCAAGGATCTTGAGATGGGAAGATAATCCTGTATTGAAGTGCTGTAATCACAAAAGTCCTTACAGGTGGTAAAGGAGATCAGAGTGAGAGCTATCTGAGGGTGTTACTCTGCTGGCTTTGAAAATGGGGAAAGAGATCACTTGCCAAGGAATGCAGATATGCTCTAGAAGCTAAAGAAGGCAAATAAACAGATTCTTCTCTTGAGCTTCCAGAAAGAACACATCTCCAAGCTATCCTTTTTTTTTTTTTTTTTTGGCCACTTGGCTTGTGACCTGACCAGGGATCGAACCCAAGCGCTCTGCGTTGAAACTGTGGAGTCATAATCACTGCACTTCCAGGGAAGTCCCCACATAGCTTCAAGTTATACCTTGATTTGAACCCATTAAGACCAATTTTGGACTTCTAACCTCTGGAACTGTAAGATAATAATTTCTGTTGTTTTAACCTATTAAATTTGCCGTAAATTTTATAGCAGCAATAAGAAACTAATATGCTGAGTCAAATAAATAATTTAGAATATTGCTTTTCAACCCGTCTATGGTGAAGGTTCAGCTTGTTTTATTTATTTATTTGTTTTTAGTTTATTTGGCTCTGTCAAGTCTTAGTTGCAGTGTCAGAGCTTATGTGGCATCTTCCTGGACCAGGGATTGAACCCAGATCCCCTGCATTGCAAGGCAGATTCTTTACCAATGAGCTGCCAGGGAAGCCCCAGCTTGTTGTTTTAATCTTGAATCATGGATCAAAATACTTATAAGATATAATTGAAAATTTACTAGAAATTAATAATTTAAAACACAAAATTAAACACCATTTAAAAAATAATAGATTAATCTGACATAACATTAATTTGTCAAATTGCTCTAAACATTCTTTAACACTTGCTCTCATTTTCTGCGCTGTTGTCCACAAGTTACAATTTGCAGATGAGCATAGGACGGAGGCCCACACTGTGAGTAGCTTTGTTTCGGGAGACTGGAATACGGAGTGGTGTCACTTTGAGGTGACAATGCCTAGAGATCTCAGCAGAGCGTCTAAACCTCAATTTGTGATCATCACATAGGAAGTACAAAATCCTGCACTGGGGATTTCTGATAACCTGATGCTGACCATTACTGAAAACACTCTTTTTTCTTTTTTAAATAAAAAAATGTATTTGCTATAGTCCAAAAGAGTGTCAACAACAGAAATGTACATTTCAAAGAAAATGTGCAAACGACTTAAAAAAAAAAATCAACCTTAGTAATTCAAGTAGTCCAGGAAATCCCCTGGCAGTCCAGCGGTTAGGACTCCGAACATCCACCATGCTGGAGGCAAGGGTTCAATCCCCAGTCAGGGAACTAAGATCCTACATGCCATGTGGTGTGGCCAATAAAAGAAGTCTACATGAAGATAGAAAGTATTTATCAGTTACATCTCATCTTAAAAAGCTAAAGAAGGAAAGAAAATATCCAAGACCAGCCAGAGTTATTAAAACTAAACTGTCATTCACTACTGCTAGGAGTACAAATTGATATTTTTTTTTAAAACAATTCATCCCAAAGGATTAAGACCCTTAAGTTTTTATGTACATTAAATTGATAATTAGATATAATTTAGTAAGAACATAATATGAAATGCGGATAGAACTTGATTTGGCATGTCATGAAATGCGGCTAAAGACATGATTATTTAGTGTCAAAAGATAAATTTCTAAATGATTAAAAATGATAGATTAATATAAAGTGATATTATTACATAGTCATTCAGATCAGATCAGATCAGTTGCTCAGTCGTGTCCGACTCTTTGCGACCCCATGAATCGCAGCACACCAGGCCTCCCTGTCCATCACCAACTCCCAGAGTTCACCCAGACTCACGTCCATCGAGTCAGTGATGCCATCCAGCCATCTCATCCTCTGTCATCCCCTTTTCCTCCTGCACCCAATCCCTCCCAGCATCAGTCTTTTCCAATGAGTCAACTCTTCACATGAGGTGGCCAAAGTACTGGAGTTTCAGCTTTAGCATCATTCCTTCCCAAGAAATCCCAGGGCTGATCTCCTTCAAAATGGACTGGTTGGGTCTCCTTGCAGTCCAAGGGACTCTCAAGAGTCTTCTCCAACACCACAGTTCAAAAGCATCAATTCTTTGGCGCTCAGCCTTCTTCACAGTCCAACTCTCACATCCATACATGACCACAGGAAAAACCATAGCCTTGACTAGACGAACATTTGTTGGCAAAGTAATGTCTCTGCTTTTGAATATGCTATCTAGGTTGGTCATAACTTTCCTTCCAAGGAGTCAGCGTCTTTTAATTTCATGGCTGCAGTCACCATCTGCAGTGATTTTGGAGCCCAGAAAAATAAAGTCTAACACTGTTTCCACTGTTTCCCCATCTATTTCCCAAGAAGTGATGGGACCGGATGCCATGATCTTCATTTTCTGAATGTTGAGTTTTAAGCCAACTTTTTCACTCTCCACTTTCACTTTCATCAAGAGGCTTTTGAGTTCCTCTTCCCTGTCTGCCATAAGAGTGGTGTTATCTGCATATCTGAGGTGATTGATATTTCTCCCGGCAATCTTGATTCCAGCTTGTGTTTCTTCTAGTCCAGCGTTTCTCATGATGTACTCTGCATATAAGTTAAATAAACAGGGTGACAATATACAGCCTTGACGAACTCCTTTTCCTCTTTGGAACCAGTCTGTTGTTCCATGTCCAGTTCTAACTGTTGCTTCCTGACCTGCATACAAATTTCTCAAGAGGCAGATCAGGTGGTCTGGTATTCCCATCTCTTTCAGAATTTTCCACAGTTTATTGGGATCCACACAGTCAAAGGCTTTGGCATAGTCAATAAAGCAGAAATAGATGTTTTTCTGGAACTCTCTTGCTTTTTCCACGATCCAGCAGATGTTGGCAATTTGATCTCTGGTTCCTCTGCCTTTTCTAAAACCAGCTTGAACATCAGGAAGTTCATGGTTCACATATTGCTGAAGCCTGGCTTAGAGAATTTTGAACATTACTTTACTAGCGTGTGAGATGAGTGCAATTGTGCAGTAGTTTGAGCATTCTTTGGCATTGCCTTTCTTTGGGATTGGAATGAAAACTGACCTTTTCCAGTCCTGTGGCCACTGCTGAGTTTTCCAAATTTGCTGGCATATTGAGGGCAGCACTTTCACAGCATCATCTTTCAGGATTTGGAATAGCTCCACTGGAATTTTATCACCTCCACTAGCTTTGTTCGTAGTGATGCTTTCTAAGGCCCACTTGACTTCACATTCCAGGATGTCTGGCTCTAGGTGAGAGTGATCACACCATCGTGATTATCTGGGTTGTGAAGATCTTTTTTGTACAGGTTGATTCTAAGGGATTTTTTTCATTATTGTTTTATTTTTGTTTTAATAATAAGATAAAATGCTCAAGCTGTTAAATGGCAAGAATGAGGTTTTAACAGCATGTGAATTCAGTTCAGTCGCTCAGTTGTATCCGACTCTTTGCAACCCCATGGACTGCATAAGATATGGTATAAATATTAACCCTATGGACCTTCTGTTTTTTCCCCCCTGCTGCTGCTGCTGCTGCTAAATCACTTCAGTCATGTCCGACTCTGTGCGACCCCATAGATGGCAGCCCACCAGGCTCCTCTGTCCCTGGGATTCTCCAGGCAGGAACACTGGAGTGGGTTGCCATTTCCTTCTCCAATTTTTTTCCCCCTAACATCCTCTAACTACTTCTACTCATACTCTTGTTGTTAATGTTGTCACTAAGTTGTGTTGAACTCTTTGCAACCCCATGGACTGCAGCACACCAGACTTCCCTGTCCATCACCAACTCCCTGAGCTTGCTCAAACTCATGTCCATTGAGTTGGTGATGCCATCTAACCATCTCATCCTCTGACTGTAGTTCTCACTAATCACTCACCCACCAAACGTAATTATAAATAAATAATATATTTAATAGAAAAATACATCTAAGGAAATGAAAAACTCCTTTTTTTTTCCCTATCCTTTAGTATGTGTGTGTGTGGCATGTGGGATCTTAGTTTCCTAACATAGGATGGAACCTGTGCCCCCTGCAGTGGAAACATGGAGTCCTAACCACAGGACCATCTGGGAATTCCCACAGATTTGTTTCTTGATGTCTACCTCAATTTTAAAAATTGTCTTTCTGAACATTTGTTTTTAATGTGTGTGCTTTGCAGGTGCCCTCAGCAAATTCGTCGTCTCCTTATTTGGATAATTCCTCATTGCTTGTGTCATTCCTGTCTTTTCTAAGAGCTAGTAAGAGCAGTGTGCATGATCACCAGAGTGTGGGCTATAATTAGTGTAGAAAATCTCAATAAATTTTCCTTAATTCCTAAATATTCTTCTCAACTTTTCTAAGTCCACACTAATTCTATGGCTTGCTGTCATGTTTAGAGATGATGGAGGATGTGTCTAGAAATCTGTTGAGTTAGAAAAGGTTTAAAAAACAAAACAAAACAAAATCCCAGGTCTTTTATTACAGGGAAAGGGACTCATATATGTACAAATAGCAGTAGGAGGGTATGAATGAGATCAGATTGTCAGATTTGAGAAGCATCATTATATATTTGAACTTTTCCTTAATTCTTTTTTTTTGTTTGTTTGTTTTGAATTAACTTTTATTGGAATATAGTTGCTTTACAATATTGTGTTAGTCTCCACTGTACAGCAAAGTGAATCAGATGTACACATACATATAACCCCTCCTTTTTGGATTTCCTTTCCATTTAGGTCACCACAGAACACTGAGTAGGGTTCCATGAGCTATACAGTTAAGTTCTCATTGGTTATCTATTTCATACATGTGTATATATGTTAATCCCAATCTCCCAATTTCTCCCATCTTCTCTTCCACCCTTGGTGTCAATAGGTTTGTTCTCTGTGTCTGTTTTTATTTCCATTTTAGAGATAAAATCGTCTATACTCTCCTTAGTTCTTAAAATAAGTTTCCCCAATTCTTTACCTATGGTACTTTGTTTTGCCACTTCTGTGTCCCTAGCACTTATAATGATTTTTAGATACCCAATTATTTGTTCTGTGATTGGCAGCAGCATCCAAATCACTTTGTACTTCAGAGGTCAAGGCTACACTGTTTCGTTTAACTAATGTTTTTCTAATGGTAAAGTTTTTTTTTAATTTATTATAAAAATGAAAAAAATTGAAATTTACAAAAAATTACTAAGAAATAGCAATTGTTAATGTATTAAGATAAATCTTTCTGGATTTTTCTGTACTTATTTTTCCAAAATTGGATTATTTTTCTATATATTTCAAAAAAAAATTTTTTTTTTTTGCTTAAATTACTAAGGATAAGCTTTTCCTGGGTAAGTTTTCATGCCACATGTATTCGTTTATAATATTATTTATGGCTGAGTAATAATAAAACTTATGGATGTTCCGTAATGCACTTAATGTTGTACAGTTAGGTTGTTGCTGCTGCTAAGTCACTTCAGTCGTGTCCGACTCTCTGTGACCCCATAGACGGCAGCCCACCAGGCTCCCCCGTCCCTGGGATTCTCCAGGCAAGAACACTGGAGTGGGTTGCCATTTCCTTCTCCAATGCATGAAAGTGAAAAGTGAAAGTGAAGTCGCTCAGTCGTGTCTGACTTTTAGTGACCCCGTGGATTGCAGCCTACACGGCTCCTCCATCCATGGGATTTTCCAGGCAAGAGTACTGGAGTGGGGTGCCATCACCTTCTCCGAGTTAGGTTGTTAAGTTTTCTCTATAAAAATATACTAAAATGAATATATCCGTAATTCTTTGTCTACTTCCATTACTTAATTCACTCAACGAATATTTATCATGTACTCATGATTTGTTCCTGACCTTTTGTAGGTTATATTCTAGTGGTTCCAAGTAATATTCTAAAAGTGGAATTGCTGATTAAACCATTTTTTAAAAATTTTTGGTAAAATGTGCACAATACTAGATTTATTGGTTAATCATTCTTAAGTGTATGGTTCGGTGGCGTTAAGTACATTCACATTGTGCTACCATAACTACCATTGATTTTCATGTCTTTTTCACCTCGCAAAACAAAAACTCTGTATTTTTTAAAGACTAACTCCCCATTTCCCATTCTCTCCTCTCCTAGCCCCTGGCAACCACCATTCTACTTTTGTCACCATTAATTTGACAACTCTAGTTATTTCATATAAGAAGGACACAATAGAGATTTGCCTGGTGGTCCAGTGTTAAGACTCTCTGCTTCTAATGCAGGGCACATAGGCTCAGTCCGTATAGCCTGGAAACTAAGATCCCGCATGCCACAGGGTGGGGTCAAAAAAGAAAAAGGACACAATAATTTTAAAACATTTAATATATGTTGCAAACTTTTGTTCTAGGTATGTTATATTAATGTATATACCAGAGATGAGTGTAATAATGTTTGTTTCCTTGCTTCCTTATCATTTTTTCACCTTGCTAATTGGATAGACAGACATTGTATTGCTTTAATTTGCTTCTGTTATTTAGAAATCCTTTTTTTTTAAATTGAAGTATAGTTTAGTCTTTCTGGTGTACTGCAAAGGAATTCAGTGGGTGTGTATGTGTATTCTTTTTAATATTCATTTCCATTTTAAATTATTACTAGATATTGAATATAGTTTCCTGTGCTATCCAGCAGGACCTTTTTGTTTTCTGTTTTGTGTATAGTAGTTCATATCTGCTAATTATAAACTCCTAATTTATCCCTTCCCCCACGTTGGTAACCATAAGTTTATTTTCTGTGTCTGAGTCTGTTTCTGTGTTACTTTTATCTGTTTTTTCAGCCTCACTGAGGGGATCTTTGTTCCCTGATCAGGGATTGAACCCCTGCCCCTGCACTGGAAGCCTGGAGTCATAACCACTGGACTGTCTGGGAACTCCCTATTTCTTTTTGGTAAATAAGTCTATTTGTATCACATTTACATTCCACATATAAGTGATATCATCTGATATATATCTTTCTTTGTCTGGCTTACTTCCCTTAGTATGATAAATCTCTAGGTCCATCCATATTGCTTAATTTGCTTCTTTTTACTATTGTTGGTGAATATTTTTCATGCTTATGATCACAATAATTCTGTGGAACTGATATATTTCCCATTTCATTGATTAGAAAACCAAAGCCAGGGAAACAATTTTTTTAGAACTTCACAGTGAGTAAGAGATAGAGCTGGGATTTTAACTCCATGACTTCAAAACTAGTTCTAGGGCTTCTTCTGGTGCTGCTGCTGCTAAATCCACCAGTGGTAAAGAATCCACCTGCCAATGTAGGGGACATGGGTTCAATCCCTGATCCAGGAATATCCTACATGGCATGGAACAACTAAGCTGCTACTGTTGCTGCTAAGTCGCTTCAGTTGTGTCTGACTCTGTGAGACCCCAGAGACGGCAGCCCACCAGGCTCCCCTGTCCCTGGGATTCTCCAGGCAAGAACACTGGAGTGGGTTGCCATTTCCTTCTCCAATCCATGAAAGTGAAAAGTGAAAGGGAAGTCCCTCAGTCGTGTCTGACTCCTAGCGACCCCATGGACTGCAGCCCACCAGGCTCCTCCATCCATGGGACTTGGCCAGGCAAGAGTACTGGAGTGCGGTGCCATTGCCTTCTCCAAACTAAGCTGGTGCACCACAACTTTTGAGCCCATGCTCTAGGGCCCATGCTCTGCAACAAAAGAAGCCACTGCAATGAGAAGCTCTCACACCAAAACTAGAGAGTAGACCCCACTGGCTACAACTAGAGAAAAGCCCACACAGCAACGAAGACCCAGTGCAGCCAAAAATAAATTAAACATATATATATATATTAAATAATAATAATATTAAATATATATATTAAATAATAATAATATTAAACAAATATATATATATAAAATAACTAGTTCTACAATATTTAGCCGTACTGTCTAACTTTTGATTTTCTCATTTGGGCTGAAAGTCTAGAATTATATTTTTTGTGTGTGTGTCTTTTATTTTTTAACTTTTAAAATTTTTATTTTTAATACGATTTTGAAAGGTTACTTTCCATTTACAGTTATTACAGAATATTGGTAATATTCCTCATGTTGTATAATGCATCCTTGAACTTATACCGGGCAGTTCGTACCTCCCACTCCCACACCCCTATAGTGCCCCTCCCTACTCCCCTAGAGTTACAGTGTTTTTGTTTGTAGAGCCCTTAAAGAAGATCAAATTTATTGCTGTGATTTTATGGGGGAAAAAGTGAGGCCCAATTGGTTAATGCTTTATGACATCTCAGATCATTCATGTCTTATTTTTAAAATGTCCATGTTTTTAAGGGAGAAGTCAATTCTGATTCCATGTTGAAAACTGTTTCTTTGACTTTAACCCTTGTTTTTGCCGTTTTTGTTATTATAAGTATACATAATGGGCTGTCTCAGAGAATTCTGCACCTTTGCCTGACTGTTAAGCTAAAGTGCCTTTGTTCATAACCTGTCCACCTGTAAATGGCAGGAAGAAAAAAGTTAACACTTCCCCCTGCTTGAGGCTTGCCACTGTAGGAGACATTTGCAAGATATTAAATGGTCTTTTTACTTTGCTTCCTCACCTTTCCACATCTCTGATCCATAAAATAACCGGGCATCCAGACCCCAAGAGAATGGGTATTTTGAGATGTTTGTCTGCTTGGTCAGCTGACTTTCTGAATAAAGTCATATTCCTTGTCTCTTGATTTACTGATCTCTTCAGCGGTAAGCAGAGCGAAGACTGGACTTGGTAACACGTGCTTTGTTATGTATCATAAAGTGAAAGTGAAGTCGCTCAGTCATGTCCGACTCTTTGCGACCCCATGGACTGTAGCCTACCAGGCTCCTCCGTCCATGGGATTTTCCAGGCAAGAGTACTGGAGTGGGTTGCCATTTCCTTCTGCAGAGGATCTTCCCAACCCAGGGGTCGAACCCGCGTCTCCTGCTTTGCAGGCAGACGCTTTTACCTTTTGAGACACCAGGGAAGTCATGTATCATAAAAGACTGAGTGAATTGTCTAAGCTTACAAGGTCATTGGAGGAGCCTTACTAACTCATATCCCCCATTTCTGATCCTGTTGCTTTTTCTGCTATATGAGGTGCCTACACACTCAATTATTGCTTTCTTTCCCTTGATCAAATGCAACTTTAATAAATAATAACGACAGAAATATTTAATGTCTATGTGCTGGAGAAGACTCTTGAGAGTCCCTTGGACTGCAAGGAGATCAAACCAGTCAATCCTAAAGGAAATCCACCCTGAGTATTCACCCCACGTCCGAGGTCAGGGGCAGCGGCCGAGAGTGCCAGACTGCAACGGCGCAGGAACGGCCGAGAGGAGCTACCCTGCGTCCGAGGTCGGGGAGGGGGGGGTGGCCGAGAGGAGATTCCCAATGTCCGAGGTCAGGGGCGGCGACGAGAGGAGTTACCCCACATCTGAGGTCAGGGGCGGCGGCCGGGAGGAGCAACCCCACGCCGGAGGCCAGGGGCGGTGACCGGGAGGACCAACCCCACGTCCAAGGAGCCGTGGCTGGACGGGCGCAGGAGGGCCTAGAGGAGCTATCCCACGCTGAAGGTCAGGAAGGGCGGTGGTGAGGAGATACCCCTCGTCCAAGGTAAGGAGCAATGGCTGCGCTTTGTTGGAGCAGCCGTGAAGAGATACCCTACACCCAAGGTAAGAGAAACCCAAGTAAGACAGTAGGTGTTGCAAGAGGGCATCAGAGGGAAGACACACTGAAACCATACTCACAGAAAACTAGTCAATTTAATCACACTACGCCCACAGCCTTGTCTAACTCATTGAAACTAAGCCATGCCCGTGGGGCAACCCAAGATGGGCGGGTCATGGTGGAGAGATCTGACAGAATGTGGTCCACTGGAGAAGGGAATGGCAAACCACTTCAGCATTTGTGCCTTGAGAACCCCATGAACAGTATGAAAAGGCAAAATGATAGGATACTGAAAGAGGAACTCCCCAGGTCAGTAGGTGCCCAATAGGCTACTGGAGATCAGTGGAGAAATAACTCCAGAAAGAATGAAGGGTTGGAGCCAAAGCAAAAAGAATACCCAGCTGTGGGTGTGACTGGTGAGAGAAGCAAGGTCCGATGCTGTAAAGAGCAATATTGCATAGGAACCTGGAATGTCAGGTCCATTAATCAAGGCAAATTGCAAGTGGTCAAACAAGAGATGGCAAGAGTGAATGTCAACATTCTAGCAAGCAGTGAACTAAAATGGACTGGAATGGGTGAATTTAACTCAGATGACCATTATATCTACTACTGCGGGCAGGAATCCCTCAGAAGAAATGTAGTAGCCATCATGGTCAACAAAAGAGTCCGAAATGCAGTACTTGGATGCAATCTCAAAAACGACAGAATGATCTGTTTGTTTCCAAGATAACCATTCAATATCACAGTAATCCAAGTCTATGCCCCAACCAGTAACGCTGAAGAAGCTGAAGTTGAACAGTTCTATGAAGACCTACAAGACCTTGTAGAACTAACACCCAAAAGAGATGAGATGTCTTTTCATTATAGGGGACTGGAATGCAAAAGTAGGAAGTCAAGGAACACCTGGAGTAACAGGCAAATTTGGCCTTGGAATACGGAATGAAGCAGGGCAAAGACTAATAGAGTTTTGCCAAGAAGATGCACTGGTGATAACAAACACCCTCTTCCAACAACACAAGAGAAGACTCAACACATGGACATCATCAGACGGTCAACACCGAAATCAGATTGATTATATTCCTTGCAGCCAAAGATGGAGAAGCTCTATACAGTCAGCAAAAACAAAACCAGGAGCTGACTGTGGCTCAGACCATGAACTCCTGATTGCCAAATTCAGACTTAAATTGAAGAAAGTAGGGAAAACCACTAGACCATTCAGGTATGACCTAAATCAAATCCCTTATGATTATACAGTGGAAGTGAGAAATAGATTTAAGGGACTAGATCTGATAGATAGAGTGCCTGATGAACTATGGAATGAGGTTCGTGACACTGTACAGGAGACAGGGATCAAGACCATCCCCATGGAAAAGAAATGCAAAAAAGCAAAATGGCTGTCTGGGGAGGCCTTACAAATAGCTGTGAAAAGAAGAGAAGCGAAAAGCAAAGGAGAAAAGGAAAGATATAAACATCTGAATGCAGAGTTCCAAAGAATAGCAAGAAGAGATAAGAAAGCCTTCTTCAGCCATCAATGCAAAGAAATAGAGGAAAACAACAGAATGGGAAAGACTAGAGATCTCTTTAAGAAAATCAAAGATACCAAAGGAACATTTCATGCAAAGATGGGCTCGATAAAGGACAGAAATGGTATGGACCTAACAGAAGCAGAAGATACTAAGAAGAGATGGCAAGAATACACAGAAGAACTGTGCAAAAAAGATCTTCATGATCCAGATAATCACGATGGTGTGATCACTGACCTAGAGCCAGACATCCTGGAATGTGAAGTCAAGTGGGCCTTAGAAAGCACCACTATGAACAAAGCTAGTGGAGGTGATAGAATTCCAGTTGAGCTATTCCAAATCCTGAAAGATGATGCTGTGAAAGTGCTGCCCTCAATATGCCAGCACATTTGGAAAACTCAGCAGTGGCCACAGGACTGGAAAAGGTCAGTTTTCATTCCAATCCCAAAGAAAGGCAATGCCAAAGAATGCTCAAACTACTGCACAATTACACTCATCTCACACGCTAGTAAACTAATGCTCAAAATTCTCCAAGCCAGGCTTCAGCAATATGTGAACCATGAACTTCATGATGTTCAAGCTGGTTTTAGAAAAGGCAGAGGAACCAGAGATCAAATTGCCAACATCCGCTGGATCATCGAAAAAGCAAGAGAGTTCCAGAAAGTCATCTATTTCTGCTTTATTGACTATGCCAAAGCCTTTGACTGTGTGGATCACAATAAACTGTGGAAAATTCTGAAAGAGATGGGAATACCAGACCACCTGATTTGCCTCTTGAGAAATCTGTATGCAGGTCAGGAAGCAACAGTTAGAACTGGACATGGAACAACAGATCAGATCAGTCGCTCAGTGGTGTCCGACTCTTTGCGACCCCATGAATCGCAGCACGCCAGGCCTCCCTGTCCATCACCAACTCCCGGAGTTCACTCAGACTCATGTCCATCAAGTCAGTGATGCCATCCAACCATCTCATCCTCTGTTGTCCCCTTCTCCTCTTGCCCTCAATCCCTCCCAGCATCAGAGTCTTTTCCAATGAGTCAACTCTTCATATCAGGTGGCCAAAGTACTGGAGTTTCAGCTTTAGCATCATTCCTTCCAAAGAAATCCCAGGGCTGATCTCCTTCAGAATGGACTGGTTGGATCTCCTTGCAGTCCAAGGGACTCTCAAGAGTCTTCTCCAACACCACAGTTCAAAAGCATCAATTCTTCAGCGCTCAGCCTTCTTCACAGTCCAACTCTCACATCCATACATGACCACAGGAAAAACCATAGCCTTGACTAGACGAACATTTGTTGGCAAAGTAATGTCTCTGCTTTTGAATATGCTATCTAGGTTGGTCATAACTTTCCTTCCAAGGAGTAGGTGTCTTTTAATTTCATGGCTGCAGTCACCACCTGCAGTGATTTTGGAGCCCAGAAAAATAAAGTCTGACACTATTTCCACTGTTTCCCTATCTATTTCCCATGAAGTAATGGGACCGGATGCCATGATCTTCGTTTTCTGAATGTTGAGCTTTAAGCCAACTTTTTCACTCTCCACTTTCACCTTCATCAAGAGGCTTTTTAGTTGCTCTTCACTTTCTGCCATAAGGGTGGTGTCATCTGCATATCTGAGGTGATTGATATTTCTCCCGGCAATCTTGATTCCAGCTTGTGTTTCTTCTAGTCCAGCGTTTCTCATGATGTACTCTGCATATAAGTTAAATAAACAGGGTGCCAATATACAGCCTTGACGAACTCCTTTTCCTATTTGGAACCAGTCTGTTGTTCCATGTCCAGTTCTAACTGTTGTTTCCTGACCTGCATACAAATTTCTAAAGAGGCAAATCAGTTGGTCTGGTATTCCCATCTCTTTCAGAATTTTCCACAGTTTATTGTGATCCACACAGTCAAAGGCTTTGGCATACTCAATAAAGCAGAAATAGATGTCTTTCTGGAACTCTCTTGCTTTTTCGATGGCAATTTGATCTCTGGTTCCTCTGCCTTTTCCAGCTTGAACATCTGGAAGTTCACGGTTCATGTATTGCTGAAGCCTGGCTTGGAGAATTTTGAGCATTACTTTACTAGCGTGTGAGATGAGTGTAATTGTGCGGTAGTTTGAGCATTCTTTGGCATTGCCTTTCTTTGGGATTGGAATGAAAACTGACCTTTTCCAGTCCTGTGGCCACTGCTGAGTTTTCCACATTTGCTGGCATATTGAGGGCAGCACTTTCACAGCATCATCTTTCAGGATTTGGAATAGCTCAACTGGAATTCTATCACCTCCACTAGCTTTGTTCATAGTGGTGCTTTCTAAGGCCCACTTGACTTCACATTCCAGGATGTCTGGCTCTAGGTCAGTGATCACACCATCGTGATTATCTAGGTCGTGAAGATCTTTTTTGTACAGTTCTTCTGTGTATTCTTGCCATCTCTTCTTAATATCTTCTGCTTCTGTTAGGTCCATACCATTTCTGTCCTTTATCGAGCCCATCTTTGCATGAAATGTTCCTTTGGTATCTCTGATTTTCTTAAAGAGATCTCTAGTCTTTCCCATTCTGTTGTTTTCCTCTATTTCTTTGCATTGATGGCTGAAGAAGGCTTTCTTATCTCTTCTTGCTATTCTTTGGAACTCTGCATTCAGATGTTTATATCTTTCCTTTTCTCCTTTGCTTTTCGCTTCTCTTTTTTTCACAACTACTTGTAAGGCCCAGACAGCCATTTTGCTTTTTTGCATTTCTTTTCCATGGGGATGGTCTTGATCCCTATCTCCTGTACAATGTCACAAACCTCATTCCATAGTTCATCAGGCACTCTATCAGATCTAGTCCCTTAAATCTATTTCTCACTTCCACTGTATAATCATAAGACTGGTTCCAAATAGGAAAAGACTGGTTCCAAATAGGAAAAGGAGTGCGTCAAGGCTGTATATTGGCACCCTGTTTTTTAACTTATATGCAGAGTACCTCATGAGAAACGCTGGACTGGAAGAAACACAAGCTGGAATCAAGATTGCCGGGAGAAATATCAATCACCTCAGATATGCAGATGACACCACCCTTATGGCAGAAAGTGAAGAGCAACTAAAAAGCCTCTTGATGAAGGTGAAAGTGGAGAGTGAAAAAGTTGGCTTAAAGCTCAACATTCAGAAAATGAAAATCATGGCATCCGGTCCCATTACTTCATGGGAAAGAGATGGGGAAACAGTGGAAACAGTGTCAGACTTTATTTTTCTGGGTTCCAAAATCACTGCAGATGGTGACTGCAGCCATGAAATTAAAAGACACTTACTCCTTGGAAGAGAAGTTATGACCAACCTAGATAGCATATTCAAAAGCAGAGACATTACTTTGCCAACAAATGTTCGTCTAGTCAAGGCTATGGTTTTTCCTGTGGTCATGTATGGATGTGAGAGTTGGACTGTGAAGAAGGCTGAGTGCTAAAGAATTGATGCTTTTGAACTGTGGTGTTGGAGAAGACTCTTGAGAGTCCCTTGGACTACAAGGAGATCCAACCAGGCCATTCTGAAGGAGATCAGCCCTGGGATTTCTTTGGAAGGAATGATGCTAAAGCTGAAACTCCAGTACTTTGGCCACCTCATGTGAAGAGTTGACTCATTGGAAAAGACTCTGATGCTGGGAGGGATTGGGGGCAAGAGGAGAAGGGGACAACAGAGGATGAGATGGCTGGATGGCATCACTGACTCAATGGACGTGAGTCTGAGTGAACTCCGGGAGTTGGTGATGGACAGGGAGGCCTGGCGTGCTGGAATTCATGGGGTCACAAAGAGTCGGACACGACTGAGCGACTGATCTGATCTGATCTGACTGATGTTGAAGCTGAAATTTGGCCACTTGATGCAAAGAGCTGACTTATTGGAAAAGACCCTGATGCTGGAAAAGATTGATGCAGGAGGAGTAAGGGGCAACAGAGGATGAGATGGTTGGATGGCATCACCACTCAATGGACATGAGTTTGAGCAAACTCCAGAAGATATTGAAGGACAGACTAGCCTGGGGTGTTGCAGTCCAGAGGGTTGCACCGAGTCAGACAGGACTTGGTAACTAAACAACAACAACAAATTAATGTCAACTTGCTTTTTCTTTTTTGAAAAGCACTCGTTATCATTTAATGAATTTCGCAGCATGTGGCTTCCAGCCACCAGGACACAAGCCCCACCTACACCCTTAATCTTTTCCTCAGCTCTTCTGCTGAAGAATTTGACCTTTACAATGACAGGCTGCTTTGGGAGTTTTCCCTTCCCCAGAACTTTGTAGTAACCCAACAATGCCACGTTAATGATAGAAGGAGTTCAAGTCTTGTTCTTGGCAGCATTCACCCATGTCTGCTCACTGACCTAGGTCCACAGTTTATCAAGATTGGCAGTTGGGCAGAAACTCTGGTTCCTCTTAAGTGGTAATCTCTCAGATCAACTTTCCCAAAGTAACCTGGGTGATATTTGTTGACGTTGATGCCGTGGTGATGCATGGCACCAACATTACCTTGCCCTCCCGGGTGTTTCCAGTGTTTGCCAGTGTGGCCGTGGCTGTGGCTCATGGGGCCCTGTCTTCCTTAGTCAGGGTGGCATGTTGGCAACCTCGACGAAAGAGCGTGTCACCTTGCTTTTATGGAGTGCTTACCATTTGTCAGACATCCTGAGCTTGGCATATGCATTATCTCTTCAGATCCCATCAGCAACTCAGCAACGAATGCTTTATTCTCACTTCACAGTTGAATGATTTGCCCGTGATCACACAACTGGTAAGTGGTGGAACCGAATTTTAAATGAGTTGGTCTGATTCTTTCTTTCCTTTTTTTTTTTGGCTATGCTGGGTCTTCATTATGGCAATCAGGCTTCTCTAGTTGTGGCACATGGGCTTAGTTGGCCGTGGCATGTGGGATCTTAGTTCCCCAACCAGGGATTGAATCCATGTCCCCTGCATTGCAAAGTGGGTTCTTTACCACTGGATCACTAGGGAAGTCCCCAGTTAGTCTGATTTCTAACTTTAAATCAGAAAAGTTAAATGGAGAGAATCAAAGTGCAGCCTCCATTTATTGTTGAAAACAGGTGGGGTTTGTAGACTAAATGCACTTCCCTGGTGGCTCAGATGGTAAAGCGTTTGCCTACAATGTGGGAGACCCGGGTTCAATCCCTGAGTGGGGAAGATCCTCTGGAGAAGGAAATGGCAACCCACTCCAGTACTCTTGCCTGGAAAATCCCATGGACGGAGGAGCCTGGTAGGATACAGTCCATGGGGTTGCAAAGAGTCGGACACAACTGAGTGACTTCACACATTCACATACAGGGTGCAAGTAGGAGTAGGAGAAATGGGAATGGAGAAGATGTGGCTATCCAGAAGAGCAAGACCTTTGGAAATAGCACCAATTCATTCATTCATTTTTTTGTTTTTAAATTGCACAGATACCTATTGAATGTCTGCTACGTGGCAGACACTTTCCTTGGCAGTGGAGAAACCTTGAGGGAAAGACACACCACTGATCCTTGCCCTCTGTAGGTTATATTCTATTAGCTTAGAATAATATTCTAGAAATGGAATTGCTGATCAATAAGGACATAGAGTCCTTCTTGGACATATTGTTGACCAAAAGGACATATGACAATAAGGACATATAGTATAGCACAGGGAACTAAACTCAATATTTTATAATAACCTATAAGGGAGAATAACTTGAAAAAGAAATTAGTTTGATATTATATAATTCAAACTGAATCACTTTGATATACACCTGATATACAACATTGTACATCAGCCACGAAGGTATGCTCAGTCATGTCCAACTCTTTGTAACCCCATGGACTGTAGCCCTACAGGCTCATCTGTCCATGGAATTTTCCAGGCAAAAATACTGGAGTGGGTTGCCATTTCCTCCTCCAGACATCAACTATTTATCAATTTTAAAAAATAAAAATAATTTTCCAAAAGATTGAAATGGAATTACTAATCAAAGGATATGACTATTTTTTATTTTTAAAAAATAAAAGTGGTAAAATGCATATAACAAAATTTTATCATTTTAATCATTCATAAGTATGCAGTTCAGTGGCATGAAGTACACTCATTAAGTATATTCACATTGTCATCGATTTCTGGAACTGTTTCCATCTTGCAGAAGAGAAACTTTATCCCCATTAAACTCCCTATTCCCTATTCTTAGCATTTAGAATGAAAGATACTTAAATA
The DNA here is from genome assembly GCF_032452875.1 of Bos javanicus. Lineage (NCBI taxonomy): Eukaryota > Metazoa > Chordata > Mammalia > Artiodactyla > Bovidae > Bos > Bos javanicus. Next base: position 101,756,970 of record NC_083872.1, on the reverse strand, counting down.
AAAAGATATGATTCACAACCCTCAAGGAATGTGTTATCTGGGAGGGATGTAGGCAAAACACAGTGAAATGCATGGTGATAAGTATTCTCATGGATGCCCACTCAAGACTCATGGGAGAAAGAGGAAGTATCCAGACCTGTTTTGGTGAGTCAAGGAAGTCTTCGCAGTGGAAGTGACCTTTGACCTTGGTCTGTGCAAAGGCTCTAAGATGAAATAAGCTCATAGGAGAAATAAAAATACATCAGTATCATTAAAGCATTAACACTGAAGATGCTGAGTATTAGGAAATGAAACTGGCTAAGGAGATGGGTACCAAACCAAGAAAGTCCTTAAATGTCAAACTAAGGAGTTTAGATTTTATCCTATAAATGGTGAGAAATTATTATATATTAGAAACAACATTTTGTTTTTCCTTTGGGAAAGCAAGCTCTTAAAACAGAATCTTGGAGGGCACAAACAAAACCTTGTGTGCACCAGGACCCAGAAGAAAGGGGCAGTGATCCCCAAGAGAATGAGCCAGACTTGCCTCTGAGTGTCCAGGAGCCTCTGGTCGGGGCATGGGTGGACAGTGGTCTGCTGTGGGGTCAGGGGCACTGAATACAATGGTCCCGGCCTAAGTCCTTTTGAAGGAGGTTCTTCAAATAGGTGGTATTTAAAAATATGTGGGAGAGAAACTGACCAAATTCAGAGAGCCTCATGTTAAAGGGTTTGAGTTTATGAATGGTTACAATTTAGGGCAATGATTGTGTGACCCCAAATCATTCATGACTCTAGAAAACTACCCCCTTTCCTACCACTCTCAAATAATTTAAAAGGTTCAAATGATAAATTTACATAAAACAGTTGCTTATTGCTTATAGAAATGAAAGGCAATGAAAAAATATATATATATTCTTTCCATCTACTGCAATAATAAAATTTATCAAGATAAAAAATAGGTGGTATAAAATAATGTAAAATGATAATGTCTCTGTTTTCAAAAAGCTTGAAAGTTATTTTCTCTACAGACAAGCTGATTCTTCTGTAGCATCTGAAAAGACTTACAGTTGTTAGGCCAAAACAAAAAACCCAAACAGAAATTGATTTATGCTGCCTTGTTTAAGCTACTCAATAACCTCCATGCCTTTCCACATGTAATTCTTTCAGCCCCGAATGTCTACTAAGCTTTGCAGTTGTTTTTTTTTTCCGATGTGAATACTTTGTGTGCGCTGCCCTGGTGAAGCGCAGGGAAGAATCCGCCTGCCAATGCAGGACACGTGGGTTCGATCCCTGGGTCAGGAAGATCCCGTGGAGAAGGAAATGGCAACCCACTTCAGTATTCTTGTCTGGAGAATCCCATGGACAGAGGAGCCTGGAGGGCTGCAGTCCTTGGGGTCACAGAGTCGGACGAAGAGCGACTGAGTGCATGCATATTTGTCTAATTAGACTATGAATGACAAGACCTTGAGCTACTAATACATTTCCAGCACTCATCTCAGCGCCTTGCACATAATAGACGCTTAGTAAATGTTTGTTAAATTAGTAAATCTCCTTTCTACTCTGTCTACTGCTGACAAATTTCAGATGGTTGTGGAGTTAGCTCCATGCATGGGTAATCTCTTGTGAATTTTTTTTCTGGAACAGTAGAACTAGGAAAGAGGGGGAAAAAAAATTCTGTTCTTTTGTATCCAATTGCCTTTGAGAGCTGGGAAGAGAGCAGTTCACACCTGATTATCATACGTCAGATAAATCAGCAGCACCTGAATTGCTGGGCAGCTCAGCGCTTAGAGCTCTCTGCGGCTTCACCTCAGCCATGCTTCCTTCCCTAGCAGCCTTGACTCTCTGCCTCCTGTTCACTCTGGCCTTTGGCCAGACACTCCAATTCCATGAACATGTCTTTCTCCGATTTCTGGGCTTAGACAAAGTGCCTTCACCCAAGAAATTCCAACCTGTGCCTTCCATCTTGAAGAGAATTTTCCAGGCTCAAGAGGAAGCAGCCAGCACCGGCATCTCCAAAGACTTGTGCTACGTGAAGGAGCTGGGTGTCCGTGGGAATATCCTCCGGCTTCTCCCAGATCAAGGTGAGGACTTTGGAGTGTTTCCTAGAGGAGAATCTGGGGTGAAGAAAGGAATAAAGGGGGAGTAACAATGACTCAGATGGTGAAGAATCCACCTGCAAGGCAGGAGACCTGGGTTCCATCCCTGGGTTGGGAAGATCCCCTGGAGGAGGGCATGGCAACTCTCTTCAGTATTCTTGCCTGGAGAATTCCCCACGGACCGATGAACCTGGAGGGCTACGGTCCATGGGGTCGTAAAGGGTTGGACACGACTGAACGACTAAGCACAGCACAACAATGACCCAGGGGTTTGTGGAAGGCCATGTGCTGGCATTTTACCTGTTCTACCTAATTTAATCCCAGCCACCGTCCTGAGAGGAAAGCAGGTGTTCTTAACAAGTTTTTAACAATGAGGAAATTGAGGCTCAGACAGGAGATAACTTGTAACCTATTCAAGATCATACAGCTAGTGTGTGAACAAAGCCAGGAGTCGAAATGTTTTATTTTGTTTTGTTTTCTGAATCAACAGCTTTTCGCTACAGTTTAGATAGTGGGGAGGAGGTGGGAGGGAGGGTGGAATTAGGGCTCGGTCTCCCCCTCTTGAGCCCACACTTTACACATCCCGGTGCCTTTGAGCTCAGTGTGTCTGTAAATTTTGCTTCCCCCTCCTCACCTCCCCGATCCTTTGGATGGGTAGAAAAGGCTATTCTGGATTTGTAACTGCAGAGGGATAATATATGCCGCTGTCATACCTTTTGGTACAAGGATCTGAGTAAGTGCCATTCAGTAATTTGTGAAACAGCCCACCCACCAAAAATTACCCAGATCAAGTGTTAAAAGTTGATTCTCCAGTCTAGTTCCTGCTCCCACCTGATTCTTATTCAAAGTCGGAGATGAGTGTTGTAATCTGCATTTCTATATAGACTCCCAGGTGGTTGAGATGCAGAATTGAGAGCTCCAGTTGGTTAGTTTTACAGCAACTGGAAATAAGATTTCTGTTCAAGAGGCATTTATTGGATATTTAACTAAATGCCAGGAAATCTGTAACACATGAAGATACAGAGACCAAAGTCTGCCCTTTAAGAGTTTATAGGAAGAGAAAAAAAAGTTTATAGAAAAAACATCAACAGATGACTTCCATATGTCCTGCTAAGTGTCTCATTAGAGGCTCATGGCCTGGGGGTGGAGTTTCAGGGATGAATTCTGGAGAGTTTTAAGAGGTGAGGGGAACTAGCTTAAAGGATTTTCCAAGGAGAGAGTAGGAAATAGCTGAGGCTGCTGCCTTCCCTTCCCCGTGGGAAAAAAATAATTTTTGTGATGATCAAAATTTTATCTAATGATATAGGAAAAGGACAAAATCTTGTAATCACTCCTCCCTAACCCTCCCCCCTCGGAGAAGGCAACAGCACCCCACTCCAGTACTCTTGCCTGGAGGGTTCCATGGATGGAGGAGCCTGGTGGGCTGCAGTCCATGGGGTCGCTAGAAGTCAGACATGACTGAGCGACTTCACTTTCACTTTGCACTTTCATGCATTAGAGAAGGAAATGGCAACCCACTCCGCTGTTCTTGCCTGGAGAATCCCAGGGACGGAGGAGTTGCTGGGCTGCTGTCTATGGGGTCACACAGAGTCGGATACAACTGAAGCGACTTAGCAGCAGCAGCAGCAGCAGCAGCAACCCTTCCCCTGGAGAAAACCATTAATAGTTGTATATTTTTCCAGACTTTTCTTCTTTACATTTATAATATAAACTTGTAATATTTTTATAAATGGAATCATGCTATACATTCTTCCAATATTATGAACATTTTGTACAAGTAAGAGCAAATAGTGAACTTATCCCTATTTTAATGGTTACATGATACTACATTGTATAGACATAATGCTACAATTTATGTAACTGGTGCCCTGCTGATGAATATAAACATATGTAGTGTAGCTTTGTATCTATTGTGTACATGTGTGCACTTTTAGTTTTATTTCCATAGGATCATTTCTTAGAGGATTGTTGTATCAAAGAGTAGGCACATGTATACTTTTTTTTTACATTTCTACTTTTAATATACAGCAAATAGCCTCTAAAATTTATACTCCACAATGAGTGTATGAGAATTCTCACTTACTCTGATAGTAATCTCTTTAAAAATAGAAACTTATTGAGGTATAATGTACATTCACAAGTGTGAGTGAATTGTAGGAAACAGCTCAGTGAATTTTTGCAGAATAACTAGCACCCAGATCAAGAAATAGTACATGAACAGCACCCCAGAGGCTCCTTCATGCCCCCTTCTGGTTAATCACTGCTTCTCTACAGGGGTAATTTCTCTTCTGACATCTAACATCAATCACATACTAGTTTTGTCCTTTATTAACTTCCTGTCAGTGAAATTGTGAAATGTGTCCTTTCTCACGTCTGGCTTCTTTCACTCTACATTTGTGAGATTTATCCACAGTGTATGTATTTGTAGTTCTTTCTCATTGCTGTATAGGACTTTATTCTGTTGGTGTGTGGCAGTGTTCTTCATGCTACACCGGGGGGTCATTAGGTAACAACACTCTTTCAGCATTTAACTTTTGTTAATCTGGTAGCAAAACAAGATCTTGCTCTTTTAATTTCTGTTTCTTTAATAAGGCGAAATGGTGCATTTTCAAATGAATAATGAATCATTTATTTGATTATTTATTTAAAAGTTAGAATATAGTCTCTTTTTCTTCCAGCTTTATTGAGATATAACTGACATGCAGTGCTGTGTAAGTCTAAGGTATACAGCACAATGGTTTAATATATATATGTGTGTGTGTATATATATACACACACACATATACATACACATCACAAATGATGATCGCAGTCAGTCCTATAAAGGAATTCCCTGACAGTATCCAGCGTTTAATGAACTTTGCATTTTCACAGTTGTGGCCTGGGTTTTGATATCTGGCCAGGGAACAAAGATCCTGCAAGCTGCAGAGTGCTGTCAGAGAATAAATAAGTTTAGTGAACATCTATCATCTCATTAGATACAAAGTTAATGACATAGAAAACAATTTTTTCCCTTGTGATAAAAACTCTTAGGATTTACTTACTCTCTTAACTTTCATATATAACATACAGCAATATTGATTATATTTATCTGTTTATCTCAATGTGAATCATTCAATTTTATTTTCCAAATAATTGCCTATTTACATATTATGACCTTTTTCCTGTTTAGGATTCTTTTCCTTAATGATTTGTGAGGCCTCTTAATCATTCATAAAAGCTGTTTATAATTGAAAGTATTCTTGGTTGTCCTTTCTGCTTTTAATTTTGTTAGTGAAAAAATTTCATTAATGGTGTCTCTTTGAATACAGTTTTTTATATTCATGTTTTCAAATCTGTTCCTCTTTTCCTCTCTAGCTTTTAGTTATTTTTTTTTTAATCATACCTAAGGCATCACCGACTCGATGGACATGAGTTTGGGTAAACTCCGGGAGTTGGTGATGGACAGGGAGGCCTGGTGTGCTGCGATTCATGGGGTCGCAAAGAGTCAGACACGACTGAGAGACTGAACTAACTAACTAAGGAATGTGATTTAGTGATATGAGTAAAAAGTGAGACTAGTATATTAGGATTCGAACTATGAACAGGAGAGATCAACTGTGTAGAGAGGATGAGAAGGATAAGCTCTGTGAAAACTTCCTGAATTTGCTAGTTAGTCAACGTTCAAGACAGATGTTTATTTCAGTGGAGTAGTAACAGTAAGAGAGTTGGAAAATAGGGACTTCCCTGGTGGTCCAGTGGTTAAGCCTCCAAGCTTCCACTGTAGGGGTCATGGGTTCAATCCCTGGTCAGGGAGATCCCACATGCCAAGTGGTGTGGTCAAAAAAAGAAAGAAAGCAACAGAAGACTATATGGTAAAAGGAAGAGATAGAAAATATAGGCTTTTTTTTTTTTTAAAGAAGATAGTTAACAAAACGAAACAGAGAGGGGACATTTTTGGTGATCCAGTGGCTATGACTCCACGTTCCCAGTGCAGGGGGCCCAGATTCAATCCCTGGTCAGGGAAATGGATCCTACATGCCACAAAAGTGGTATGTATTCAGGTATTCAAAAGTACAAGACTAGAGGTTATTGGCACTGAAAGTGTCAGGACATTGTACTTCCACTGATGGGATCCAGGTTTGATCCCTGGTCAAGGAACTAAGATCCTGCAAGATGAGCTGTGCGGGCCAAAAAAAAAAAAGAATTATCTAAGGATAAAACATAAGGGAACACCAGATAGCCAGTATTGGTGGGATGACAGGTGTTTGTTTTGAAGTCCTTCTTGACAGCATAGGACGTTCTTTGTGCCATGGGTTCCTTTGGCAGTTCTGTTGAAGCCAGTGAACCTTTTATCAGAATAATTGATTCTATACTGCTGTTGCTAAGTCGCTTCAGTCGTGTCCGGGCCGACTCTGTGCGACCCCATAGACGGCAGCCCACCAGGCTCCACCATCCCTGGGATTCTCCAGGCAAGAACACTGGAGTGGGTTGCCATTTCTTTCTCCAATGCATGAAAGTGCAACGTGAAAGTGAAGTCACTCAGTTGTGTCTGACTCTTAGCAACCCCATGGACTGCAACCTACCAGGCTCCTCCATCCATGGGATTTTCCAGGCAAGAGTACTGGAGTGGGTTGCCATTGCATTCTCTGAATTGTTTCTATGCCTAAAGTTAAATATTTAGAATTTTAAAAGAAGTCAATTAAATATGGAAATACATTTATAGAAATATTATAAAAATAAATGTGTGTATATTAATATAAATGATGCTTTTGTGCAACAAGTAACAAGGTCTAGAGAAGGGACTATACCATCAATTCAGAGTAGTTCAGGCATAAATGTTACTTTGAAATGTTTGCAACAACTTAATATATGAACATACCTATGATTTTTATTGGTAACAGTGTCATAGGCTCTTAGAATATTATTAAGATTTGTTGCCTATGTTCATAATTGAAAGAAATGATAAATTTCACTTAGAGTTTACTGAAGATAAAGATGTGATTCTTTTTCCCATCTAAGATGATAGACCTTCTAAGTCCTATTCAGGATCCCTTGGGGACCTGCAGTTATGAAGACAAGAATGTCTGGTCATAGATAAGGAGTAAAAGAAACAAATCCTCCCAATGGAGGGTTTGAGTATAACTGAGATTTCTCATCCTCTTTTTATTTGCTGTTTTATTTTATTTTTCTGGCCACACCCCATGACTTCTGGGATCTTAGTTCCTCAACCAGGGATTGAACCCATACCTCCTGCAGTGGAAGTGTGGAGTCCTTACCACTGGAATGCCAGGGAAGTCCTCCCTGCCCTTGTTTTGTGTGTGTGGATATACATATACCGTTTGACATTGATATGATCACACAGGTTGGGGTGAAGTGAAAAATCTCATGGTGACTCTCACATCTTTCGTTCCCATCTAGGTTCCTTCCTTTACTCCGAGAGCCTTTCGCACGCCTCCTGCCTACAGAAGCTCCTGTCCTTTAACCTGTCTGCCATCGGGGATGAGGAGCAGTTGACAATGGCCCAGCTGGGCCTGGACTTGGGGCCCAACACTTACTATAACCTGGGACCAGAGCTGGAACTGTCTCTGTCCCTGGTTCAAACGGAGCCCCATGTCATAGACCAGGCCACCCCGAAGATGGGTAAAATGTTTACACTGCAGTCAGTACCGTGGCCTCAAGGTGTCCTTCACTTCAACCTGCTGGATGTGGCTAAGAGGAATAATGACCCCCACAAGAATTTAGGTCTGTTTCTAGAGATAGTGGTCAAAGGAGGCAGAGCCTTGGGGGAGAATTTTCAGCTCGAGGGCACCTGCGCCAGACTGAGACGTTCTCTTCACACTTCACTGCTGGTGGTCACCCTCCACCCTGAGCAGTGCCGATCTCCCTCCCGCAAGAGGAGGGCAGCCGTCTCTACCTCGAAGGCTTCTTGCAAGAGCCTCTGCCATCGCCACCAGCTGTTCATCAACTTCCGGGATCTGGGTTGGCACAAGTGGATCATCGCCCCCAAGGGTTTCATGGCCAATTACTGCCACGGAGAGTGTCCTTTCTCACTGACCATCTCCCTCAACAGCTCCAACTATGCTTTCATGCAAGCGCTGATGCACGCCGTCGACCCGGAGGTTCCCCAGGCTGTCTGCATCCCCACCAAGCTGTCCCCCATCTCCATGCTCTACCAGGACAATGATGACAACGTCATTCTACGGCATTATGAAGACATGATAGTTGATGAGTGTGGGTGTGGGTAGACTGGCAGCAGTAGACTAGAAGGGGTGCTCTCGGGGTAAATGCTCTAATAATAAAACTACCTGGTTTATGACCTTTGGATCTGAATTGTCAGTATGTTTATGCTTACAGTTTATCATCATTATCCACGATTAATGATGTCCCCTGGTTATACACACACACACACACACACACACACACACACACACGGTCTTAATGAACTTAATTTCTGCATCATGCACCTGAGGGTATATTAGAGTCTAGATAGAAGGTATATTGATAGCCTATTATGGGCAGGTACTGTTCTATGCATTAACTTATAAATACATGTCACTGCTCTTTGAGGTAAGCATTATTGTTTATGTTTCATAGATAAAGCAGCTGAGATTTAGAGCAGCTAAATATCCAGTTTTTCTAGAGGCATCAACTTTGGGAGTTCCCCAGAAGTCCAGTGGTTAGGACTCCAGGTTTTCACTGCCACTGTCTGGGTTCAAGTCCCTGTTCAGGGAACTAAGATCCTATGAGCCTTCAGACTTGAATGAGGGAGCCTGATTAGCATAAGCAAAAGTCATAAAAGTTCACCTGTGAACCATTTATCATTATGTGAGTTTATAGTAAGATGCCAAGGGAAGAGGACCAGCCAACATACTGGGCTTCATTAAAAATAAAAGTGCACCAGTAATTATATGAATGTATATTAGGAAATCAGAGGAAGGAATTAGTTAAAATTTAAATGCCAAGATTCAAGAAGCTTCAGATCTAGGTACTAGAGGAATTCTAGTTATTTCAGACTGGGCTACTCCTGTCAATATTTTTCAATCAGGAATCTGACTTATGGTTGGATCTGGCTTATTTGTAGTAAGCCATGCCAGGTCTAGTTTCTTCAGTCTGTAAGTTGCTCATATTAATTGGGATGATTCCAAACCATGTTGGCCAAACATGAAAAATCAGCCTGTTGGGTAAATTATTTCTGAAGCAAATTATCACTAGTTTTACTTTATTATTTATTGAGCACCTATTATATGCCAATTATTATACAAGGTCTTGGGAAATAAAAGATTTCTTGGGAAATTTCTCTGTAGTGTGTAAAATCTAGCATGTTGTGCTGTGCTTAGCGCTCAGCCATGTCTGATTCTTTGCAACCACATGGACTGTAGCTCGCCGGGCTCCTCTGTCCACGGGAATTCTCCAGGCAAGAATACTGGAGTATGTTGCCATTTCTTCCTCCAGGGGATCTTCCCAACCCAGGGATTGAACCCAGGTCTCCTGCATTGCAGGTGGATTTTTTATAAGCTGAGCTACCAGGGAAGCCCTAAAATCTAGCATATTTGGCTTAAATTATTTTAATATCTACAAGTGAAAAAGCATATACCCCAATATGTGAATATTTAATTATTCAAATTGTAATAATGAACTATGTTCCTACATTGTTTAAGTGAAATATTAGCATATATGCCAATATATAAATAGCTCATTGTTCAAATTATATTTATTAACTACTGTATTACTATATGTACTTTAAAAGTTTTTTTTTTAATAATTTTTTTGGCTGAGTGTGTAGCTTATGGTTTTTTTTTCTTTGTTTTGTTTTTTTAAATTCTTAGCTGTTGTGGCTCTTCATTGCTGTGCTTGGGCTTTCTCTAGTTGCAGCCAGAAGGGGCTACTCTTTGTGGTACCCAGGCTTCTCATCGCAGTGACTTCTCTTGTTGTGCAGCACAGGTTTTAGGCTCACAGGCTTCAGTAGTTGTGGCTGGGGGGCTACAATGAGCCCTGACTTAGTAGTTGTGGCTGATGGGCTTAGTTGCTTCGCAGTGTGTGGGATCTTCCTGGATCAGGGATCAAACCCTTGTCCCCTGCATTGCAAGGCAGATACTTAACCACTGGACCAACAGGGAAGCCCCAGCATGTAGGATCTTAATTCCCCAACCAGGGATCAAACCTTGGCTCCTGAATTGGAAGCACAAAGTCTTAACCACTGCACCACGAGGAAGTCCCTGTCTGAAAGTTTTAAAGAGAAATTTTAACATTTTCTTTGCTCATCTCAGTGTTTCAGGAATAGAAATTCTAATATTTTCTTCCTCCTCACCCAGATATTTCAAGGTGTATTTCCCCTAGGCTACACACACCTACTTTCTAGACTTTTTTTTTTTTTTGACTGAGTACATTGACCATGATAATTCTGTTCTCCTGACCCCAGCCTTATGATGATCAACCTTTCATGGCCTTTCTTACCTCAAATATTGAGTTGCTTGGGTCAATTACTGAAATTGCAAGAATGTATCACTGAGACTTCCCTGGGGTGAGCCCGTGGTTAAGAATCCACCTTGCAAAGCAGGAGACAAGGGTTCAACCTCTGGGTGGGGAACTAAGATTCCCACATGCCGCAGAGCAACTAAGCTCACCTGCCACAACTGAGAGCGTCCCACATGCTGTAGCTAAGACCCAATGCAGCCAAATAAATAAATACATTTAAAAAGAAGTGTGTTACCAAGTCGACTGGCCACAATTCTTGAGACTGCATTGCTAAATTTACTTTTGTATTGAGCTGAATTGTTACTAACAGATTTCCTGAGTCAAAGAAATAGATTGTGTGTGGGGGGATTGTCAGTTTTTAATAAGGCAATGGCACCCCTTCCAGTACTCTTGCCTGGAAAATCCCATGGATGGAGGAGCCTGGTAGGCTATAGTCCATGGGGTCGCTAAGAGTCGGACACGACGGAGCGACTTCCCTTTCACGTTGTACTTTCATGCATTGGAGAAAGAAATGGCAACCCATTCCAGTGTTCTTGCCTGGAGAATCCCAGGGACGGGGAGCCTGGTGGGCTTCCGTCTATGGGGTCGCATAGAGTCAGACACGACTGAAGCGACTTAGCAGCAGCAGCAGCATGTTATTTTTAAAATTATTTATTTTTAATTGCAGGATAATTGCTTTACAATATTGCTTTGGTTTCTGCACTCCATCAACGTGAATTAGCTGTGTGTGTGTGTGTGTGTGTGTGTGTGTGTGCGGGCGCGCGCGCGTCTGACTCTGTGTGACCCCGTGGACTGTAGCCCTCCAGGCTCCTCTGTCCATGGGATTCTCCAGGCAAGGATACTGGAAGGGGTTGCCATTTCCTCCTCCAGGGGATCTTCCCAATCCAGGGATCGAACCTGTGTCTCTTATGTCTCCTGCATTGGCAGGCAGGTTCTTTACCACTATCACCACCTGGGAAGCCCATACATAAGTCCCTTCCCTCTTGAACCTCCTTCCCCTTCCACCCTTTCCCATCTGTCTGGGTTGTTACAGAGTCTCAGTTTGAGCTGCCTTCATGTTATTTTTTTAAGTTACTGAAAAGATAGTGGTTATTTCCTTCTGCTAGTAGTTCTGCAGTTAGCAAGTTTAGTCACTCCTGACTTAAGTTATCTCCTGAGGCCATTACCACTCCTGAAGCTACACACACACACACACACACACACAAACCATGCATTACTGCCTTCTGACTTGATTCTCTTATTGTCCTGCTTCTCTGTTGGAATCTTAAATGTCCACTTAGATCAGTCTATAAATAGCATGTGCCAGGAAAGTCAAGTTGTATGCTGTGACTGGGGCAGAATGGCACAAAACAAATTCCAAAATATGTTATATACAATGTGTATAGCACAGCTATTTCAGAACATTTCAAGACTTAAGATCTTCTTTAATGGCAGGTCCATCCAAGTACCACAGGCCAGTTTGATTTGATATTTCACCATCAATTTAATTCATTTAAATTCAATTTGACATTTATTGAATACCTTGAAAGGTAGAAAGAAGGGCACAAATTCTGCCTTAGGGTAGTTTATTATCAAGTGATGTTCCAGCTAGATTTATAAAAACTAGTTCAAATAACTTCCATCAGGCTCTGATCTGTTTTAACACACTTTGACTTGTTTTTCAGATGTCTTGTCCTGTTTCTGATAAGTTGTATCATGGCACCTGATACTTTTCTCTTTTGAACACTCTTCTGTGGTGCTGGAGAAGACTCTTAGGGATCCCTTGGACAGCAAGGAGATCAAACCAGTCAATCCTAAAGGAAATCAACCCTGAATATTAATTGAAAGGACTGATACTGAAGCTCCAACACTTTGGCCACCTGATCCAAAGAGCTGACTCTCTGGAAAAGACTCTGATGCTGGGAAAGACTGAGGACAGAAGGCGAAGGGCCCTGGTGACAGAGGATGAGATGGTTGGATGGCATCACCAACACAATGGACACGAGTCTGAACAAGCTCTGGGAGATAGTGAAGGACAGGGGAGCCTGGCATGCTGCATTCCATAGCGTTGCAGAGATTTGGACATGACTTAGTAACTGAACAACAACTTTACACTCCATTCTTTGTAAGCATTCTTCATCCCAGAGAGAAAGCCATAGTTCTATAACCTCGAGAACCATAGAAGCTGTCAGGAGACTACCTGATGCCAGCCTTGAGTGTCTTCAGATGTCTATAGATGAAAAAAAATGCAGGCTGTGCACATACTCTGATCTGTATCAACCACCCTGCTCCTTGAATGATAACTATAAGACCCCTTGCTACCCTCTCCAAGACAGACACACAGAGAGCATTAGCCCGCCATGGCTCACCTTGCCTGGCAAAGCAATAAAGCTATTCTTTTCTGCTTCACCCAAAACTCTGTCTCCTAGATTAAGTTTGGTCCCAGTGGATAGAGGCTGGATTTTGACAATAAACATTAGATTAGATTAGGCCTAAATTTTCTTTTAACATAAGAAAATATGGCATAAATAGAATATCAAGAGTTGTTTGTGGGTTGTTTCCTTGTTGGGGGCCAGCGTGAGGCATTCCACCCGTGACAAAGGTCATGAGGAAGGAGGCTCGACATACGCAAAGGCGGGATCGAGCCTCAGGAGTCCCCCTGGAAATCCTCGAGCATCTACCCCCATAACCAGAGCCTGCCTACTTTACTACTTTGTGCTCTCACCTACACCTCTGACTTTACGGGGGGCTGTCCCCCACTACCTCTTTCAGAGAAGGAGTTAACTTAGAGCTCCAGTTAATGATAATTCCTGGGCGTGATAGGAGTGTTTCAACCTACAAACTCCTCTGAAGGTTCTCTAGCCTGCCTGACAGGCTTGTCCGGCCACATGTGATTGCTCACAGCCTCCCAAACATGAGAGGCACGAGATGCTTTAAACCTTCTAAAAACAGGTTCTTTAGAAAAGTTAGAAAACCATTAGTATAAGTATAGTGGGCTGATTAGAAATTGTATTGGTGAAGGGTTTTTCATTTGTTGAGCCAATGTTTGCTGCTAAGTCTCCACATCCCCTGCCCTTACACACATTAATGAATATATAGAATAAATAAGTATTAACCTTTGATATTAATCACATTAGACCTTAGGCTAAGTAAATTCTTTCCTTAATTAAAACCCACTACACCCTCACCCTATAGGAATGTAACTTTATCTGGTACCTTCGGAAGGTGGAGTCATTTTTAAGAATAATCACCCCTGGAGAAATAAGTGTCCTGGTTGACTGACCGTTGTCACAAGGAGAGGGTCATAAATTGTCAGCAGGCCCCTTGGCCAGAAGATGATGTAACACCCCTAAGACCTCTGTATACATTTGTATGCAGCACCTGACTTTAATAAAAGTCAGGACTGCTGTCCCCAGATGACTTTTGCATAACATCTCAGTGTATAAAAGTAGACCATGGAAAATAAAGAATTGGGATCAGTTCCTCAAAAGACTGGTCTCTCCATGTCTCTCTCTGTCTCTCAAACTCTGGCTGAGTCTCCATCTGGAGTGCAGAACCCGCCATGCTTACTAATTATGCCTGGGCTTCTAAGATCCGACCGGGGAGGCCTCAGTGTCTCCTCTCCTTCAGGAGAATGGAAGGACGCCTGTGGCCTACATAAGTGGTGCAAACTTCTTGTCTTGAAGTTTTGTTGGTCTCCCGCGTAAACCAAGCTACTCAGCCTCTTTTCTCCTCTGAATTTTCCTACTGAGCTATCCTCATTCTATTATTCTTTACATCTCTAATTAATATCTAATTGAAGCTATTGTATCCTGATCCTTGCCGACCTGTCCCCGCTTCTAATACCCTGGATCAGCTGGGGCTGGACCTCAGCAGTTTCCTTACCACTTCCTTTTTTACTAAAGACAATAATAAACACTTCAGCTAGTATCTCCATGGAGAAGGCAATGGCACCCCACTCCAGTACTCTTGCCTGGAAAATCCCATGGATGGAGGAGCCTGGTGGGCTGCAGTCCATGGGGTTGCTAAGAGTCAGACACGACTGAGTGACTTCACTTTTCACTTTCATGCATTGGAGAAGGAAATGGCAACCCACCTCAGTGTTCTTGCCTGGAGAATCCCAGGGATGGGGGAGCCTGGTGGGCTGCTGTCTATGGGGTCACACAGAGTCGGACACGACTGAAGCGACTTAGCAGCAGCAGTATCACCAAGGTTTCTCTCTCTTTTTTTGGTCACCCTTTGCAGCATGTGGAATGTGGGGTCTTAGTTCGATGGCCAGGGATTGAACCTATATGCCCTCTGCATTGGAAGTGTGGAGTCTTAACCACTGGACTGCCAGGAAATTCCCCTCACCAATACTTCTTACTGTAAAAAAAAAAAAAAAATTTTTTTTTTTCTTTTTCAAGGTTACCACGATTACAGGAAGCCCCATTGGTAGCAATATTTAAGGAGACAAAAGTAGCAAAACATACTTGAACAGGATATTGTAATTATTTTACAGTCACATCTTCTTATAGTAAGTATTTGAGAAAAAGATTAAATTTATCTCTAGTATTCATTTGATTCAATCAGAAATTGATGGAAAAAATGGAGACATCAAGGTCAGTGACACAGAAAAAGCCTGGACAGTGAAACACACAACAGTCATGCAAAATAGCTTTATCATAACTGTCATGGACTTGGAGAGTGTTACAGAGGAAAATACAAACACAGATTCACAGCTGTAATTCCTCATGTATTATTATGATTGAATACTAGTTTACAGCTTATAAAATCATCAGTAAACTCATTAGGTGAATTCTTTATATTCTTTATATAATTAAAATAAAAAATATTTTAATTATAACCATCCTGGTAATTAAGAAGTTGTATTTCATTGTGGTTTTGTAGTTTCCTGGTGATTAATCATGTTGAGCATCTTTTCATGTGCTTTTTGACTATCTATATATCAAAGTATTACAATATCGACTCTCTTAGAACTTGGGTTCCTTACAGCAAAACACTCAGACAAATAAAAATCTATGGGCAACTTACCAAAGTTCCATTTGGTCATTAATAATTACCATGGTCTGTTATCATATCCTGTAACAATGTCTCTCAGGGGAGGTTACTCAGGCTAGCAGGCTTTCGGTGGAGATCTTGTGAGGATCCCCAAAGCAGTAGTGATCTCAGTAGATGGACAGCTTCACCCTTTCAGATATCTGGCATAATTGAGATAGGAGACATTATTATCTCTTGCACTGAGCCTTTTTCCCTAGGTGTTTTTTGTTATTGTTGTTTTTTAAAGTCTTTATTGAATCTGTTACATTTTTGCTTCTGCTTACCTTTGGTTTTTTTGGCCATGAGGCATGTAGGATCTTAGCTCCCTGACCAGGGATAGCACCTGCATTGGAAGAACCCTGCATTGGAAGAAGTCTTGACCACCAGGGAAGTCCCCCAAGGTGTTTATTAATATTGGATTTTCTTTATATTCATTCCTTTACCCTCAGTGACCATTCCTCCTCTTCAGATACTAAATTTTATGTATTTGTTTGCCTCAATTAAAAACTAAAAAGAAAATACATATAACCAGTTGACCGTAGATGAGTAGCTTTATTTCCATGTAGAGGCCTTGCATGTGCTTCAAAGGATAAAAAGAGAAGGGAATTCCCTGGTGGTCCAGAGGTGAGGACTGGTCACTTTCACTGCCCTGGCCCTGGGTTCAACCCCTGGTTGGGAAACTAAGATCCTGAAAGTTATGCATTGCAGCAATTAAAAAATATATATATATATATGATTTATTTTATATATATATAAATAGAGAAAAAATCAAAATTAAGAGAAAGGCAATAAAACCATAGATATGAATAAAACAATACTATGTAGCAATTGAACATTAACAGAATAAAATGAGAAATTATTTAATCATCCCAATACATGCAAAAACAATAATATGACAAATGTTATGTTAAATGTTATTTAATCATCCCAATACATGCAACAACAATAATATGACAAATAATATGACAACTGTTGGTGATTAAACTCTAAAAAAGTAGAGAAAATATTCTTTAGCTTGATGAAGGGCACCTGTGAGAAACCTATAACTAACATCACACTTAAAAATGAATAACAGAGGCAAGTCCCTGGAGATCCAATGATTAGGACTGGGCGCTTTCACTGCTGTGGTCTGAGTTCAATCCCTGGCAGGGAACTAAGATCCCACAAGCCACATGGCGTGGCCAAAAAAAAAAAGAACAGCTGAATGCTTCCCCCTGTTAAGAAATTATAAACCCCAAATATAGTCACTTATGTTAAGCCCACATTATTAAACCAAGACTTGATAGCTACCTAAACTAAATGCAGTTTCGACCTTGCCTAGGAATGTAATCTTACCAGGTCAGTCTGGAATTTCCCTGTCAGCACCAGAGAAGTAATGTGCCTAATAGACCTTTTATTCCCCCAAAGGAAGTAACCTTGCCAGAAAGAACCAGTTCATTTATGATTTCCTTGTCCCACATCCTCCCTGCTATTAAAAATCTTTCCTCTTCTGGAGTGCTTTGGAGCTCCTTTCTCTTGACTGGCTAGGCAGGATGTTGCCCAATTCATGAATCTTTTAATAAGACCAATTAGGGACTTCCCTGGTGGTCTACTGGTTAAGAATCCACCTTCCAATGCAGAAGAAGTGGTTTCAGAAATAAGAGCCCACATGCCTTGAGGAAACTAAGCCCATGTGCTGTAATTAGAGAAGCCCTTTAAGAAAGAGAGAGAGAAGCTCTTGTGCAACAAAGATATAGCTCGGCAAAAAAAAAAAAAAAAAGAGAGAGAGAGAGAAGTTTAAAAAAAGCCAATTAGATTTTCAAATTTTCTCAAATTTTGTTTCTAAATACCCCTATGATTGGGAATAAGTAAGGACATTCCCTATTACCTTCTCCACTGAAGATTTTATTGGTATCCTTAACCATTCCAATAAGACAAAAAGAAGAAATAAAAAGGCACACTTGTTGGAAAAGAAGTTAGACTGCCTATATTTGCAGACAGCATAATCTTTGGAAAAGCCTAAAGAATCTACCAAAAAAAAAAAAAGAAAAAATTAGGAATAAGTGAAGTTAGCAAATTCACAGGTTGGTTATTTAGGGGAGCAAAATATACCCCTCTCAAATGTCTCTTTGGCATGTGGATTATTTCAAGTTGAAAACAATCAAAGTCTCAAACAAATAAAAACTCAACCAGAAACTTTGACTTTCCCCCTTAGCTGTCTAAAGAATTGAGATAAAGGGCCTTTTCCAGAATAGAGCTGTCACCAGAAATATCTGCCAAGAATATGGGTTGAGTGTGGTGGAGCGAGACTGAGCAGGACCTAGAGATGAGAATCCACTCTGGATCCCATTGTCTCTGTACAGCTCGGCAAACATCTCTTTACCATGTGGTTTTTCATTTCTCTGTGAATTATCTCCCTCCCGTTTGAGGTCGCTGGAGAAGGAAATGGCAACCCACTCCAGTATTCTTCCCTGGAGAATCCCATGGACAGAGGAGCCTGGAGAATTACAGTCTATAGGGTCGCAAAGAGTTGGACACGACTGAAGTGACTTAGAATGGATCTACACCTTTGAGGTCCCAAACCACTATCCCAGAATCTTCTTTTGTCTTTAGCTGATGTGAGGGCTTTGGCCATTGTGACAGGTGATTCTATTTTCCTGGGTCTCTCCCATGTATGCATACATGCTCAGTCATAAAGGACTCGTTGTGACCCCCATGGGCTCTTGCCCACCAGCCTGGTGGGCAAGAGCCCATGGGATTTTCCAGGCAGAATGCTGGAGTGGGTTGCCATTTCCTAGTCCTGTGTCCCCCATGTATAGATGTCAAACTTTTGTTTGATTTTCTCCTGTTATATGTCTCATGTCAGTTTAATTCTTAGACCAGTCAGAAGAACCTAAACAAAGGTTACATTTCTTACGAAAAGTTACAAGGTGAATATACAAAAATCAATTCTATACTATCAATGAAGAGTTAGAAAATGAAATTAAAAAAAAAAAGCCAATACCACTTATAATCAAATTAAAACCATGAAACACTATGGGATAATTTTAATAAACTACACAAGACACATACTGAATATCACAAAACATTGCTAAGTGAAACTAATACCTAAGTAACTGAAAGAACATAGCATGTTTAAAGGTTAGATCCTGGGTTGGGAAGATCACCTGGAGGAAGGCATGGCAACCTACTCCAGTATTCTTGTCTGGAGAATTGTGGGCTAGAGTGGGATCCCAGTTTCCCAACCAGGGATGGAACCTACACCCTTTGCACTGAAAGTGTGGATTCTTAACCACTGGATTGCTGGGGAAATCCCCCTGCCAAATTCTTCCATTGAAGTTCTAACCCCTAATGTGGCTATATTTGAAAATGGGAGCATCTGAGAAACTACAGGTTAAATGAGCTTGTAAGGGTGGAACCCTAATCTAAGAGGGTTAGTGTGCTTGTAAGAAGAGAGCTCCCCACCCTTCAGGCTGCACACACAACTAAAATTGAAAGTGTTGGTTGCTCAGTCATGTTCGACTCTTTGCTACCCCATGGACCCCATGGACTGTAGCCCGTCAGGCTCCTCTGTCCATGGGATACTCCAGGCAAAAATAGTGGAATGGGTTGCCATTTCCTTCTCCAGGGGATCTTCTTGACTCAAGAATTGAACCCATCTCCTACATGGCAGGCAGGTTCTTTACCATCTGAGCTACCAGGGAAACCTGCAAGCTCAGGTGAGAACACAGCAAAAAGGCTGTGTCTACGAGGCTCTAAGTTCTCACCAGAACCAGATTGGTTGGAACTTTGATCTTGCACTTCTAACCTTCAGAAGTCTGAGAAAATAAAATTTTTATAGTTTAACCCATCCATTTTGTGGTAGCTCTAGCTGAGTAATATGTAATATCCATATGAACAAAAGTCAACTCTGTCTCTTAACATCACACCACAAACAAAAAAATGGATTGTAGACCTAATATAAAAGCTAAAACCAAAACTACGAATACTAGAAAATATAGGAGAATAGAATATCTTTGTGTCGTTTGAGTAGGTAATGACTTTGTAGACAAGATCCAAAAGGCACTAACCATTAAAAAAAAAATTGATAAATTGAACTTCCCCCAAATTAAGAACATTTATTCTTCAAAAGACACCATTAAGGAAATGAAAATTCAAGTCAGAGACTAAGGAAAATATACATACAGATATATATAGATAGATACATATAAATATATACAGTATATATACAGGTATATACTAAAGAAAATACATATACAGAAAGCATATATACATATATACAGTATATATACAGGTCCTTTTTTAATTTTTATCTCCTTACTAATTTGTAAGAATTCTATACATATTTTAGATACAATTCCTTTATCATATGTGTATGGCAGAAAAAAAGATCTATAAATAATTAACAGGCACATGAAAAGATGCTCAACATCATTAAGAACCAGGGAGATGTAAATTAAAATCTACATACCCACAGAAATTACTGCAACTAGAAAGGCTGACCAAGTGTTGGGGAGGACATCAAATGACTTGGATATTCATTTCCTCCTGGTAGGAGTGTAAAGTATTGTAACAGCCCAATAATATTCTTAAAAGTTAAATGCGTACCTATTTGATCCAACGATTTCACTCCCAGTTTCTTTACCCAAGAGAAGAAAATAAAAAACGTTACACAAAGAATTGTACACAGTGTTCACATCATCTTTCTTCACCATAGCCTAAAACTGCAAAATTAGCCTAAGTCCACTGAAGGATAAATGAATAAATAAATTGTAACATAACCCTATAATGGAATTCCAGAAATAGAAAGAAATGAACCACTGATACACCTAATCATGTAGATCAATTTCACAAAGTAGTTGAGCAAAAAATGTGTTGATGAAAAATTAATCAGTTCATCCAAGAAAGAATTGAAAATTTTTATTGCAGACAAATTTGAGGATTATAACCCAGGAAGCTCTTAGAATCATTCTGCTTATAAGAAGTTGAGACATAGTTCCTGTAAGTTTTTTGAGACAGAGGGCTGTACCTTAAATGACAGTTTACATAACCCAGATTTAAACCCCATTGTGGTGGGTCCTGTGACAAGATCAAGAAGGAATGTTATCTTTTAAGGAGTTGTCTTATTGATGCTAGGATTTGCAGTTCATGGTTGAGCAGGTATTCCTGCCAATGGGGGAGATTTGGTTCATGCATAATGTAGACACACAATTCACAGTGTGGAGAGGGGTGAGGTCAAAGGGTAGAGATTTTTAAAAAATTTATTTTCATTTTCAGTTGCCCTGGATCTTTGTTGCTGCATGTGGGCTACTCTCTAGTTGCAGTGAGTGGAATCTACTCTTCACTGCATTGCTCAGGTTTCTTACTGTGGTGGCTTCTTTTGTTGCAGAGCTGGGGCTCTAAGTACTTGGGCTTAGCCATTGCAGGGCTTCTGGAATCTTCCTGGACAAGGTATTGAACCTGTGTCCCCTGCATTGGCAGGTGGATTCTCATCCACTATACCACCAGAAAAGTCCCAGAGAAGAATTTTTATGTTTAAATTTTTCTTGTCTTGCCATAAATGTGAATTTTATTTTACAAAAGCAATCATCAAAGTTTGACACATTACATGATTCCTTTTGAATGAAATTATAGAAGAATCCAAACTAATCTTTAGTGATAGAAACATTAGTGGTTGCCTAGGACTGGGAGTGTGGAAAATTCTGAAAGAGATGGGAATACCAGACCACCTGACCTGCCTCTTGAGAAACCTATATGCAGGTCAGGAAGCAACAGTTAGAACTGGACATGGAACAACAGACTGCTTCCAAATAGGAAAAGGAGTACGTCAAGGCTGTATTTTGTCACCCTGCTTATTTAACTTCTATGCAGAGTACATCATGAGAAACGCTGAGCTGGAAGAAGCACAAGCTGGAATCAAGATTGCTGGGAGAAATATCAATAACCTCAGATATGCAGATAACACCACCCTTATGGCAGAAAGTGAAGAGGAACTCAAAAGCCTCTTGATGAAAGTGAAAGAGGAGCATGAAAAAGTTGGCTTAAAACTCAACATTCAGAAAACTAAGATCATGGCATCTGGTCCCATCACTTCATGGGAAATAGATGGGGAAACAGTGGAAACAGTGTCAGACTTTATTCTGGGGGGGCTCCAAAAATCGCTGCAGATGGTGACTGCAGCCGTGAAATTAAAAGACACTTACTCCTTGGAAGGAAAGTTATGACCAACCTAGATAGCATATTAAAAAGCAGAGGTATTACTTTGCCAACAAAGGTCTGTCTAGTCAAGGCTATGGTTTTTCCAGCGGTCATGTATGGATGTGAGAGTTGGACTGTGAAGAAAGCTGAGTGCCAAAGAATTGATGCTTTTGAACTGTGGTGTTGGAGAAGACTCTTGAGAGTCCCTTGGACTGCAAGGAGATCCAACCAGTCCATCCTAAAGGAGACCAGTCCTGGGTGTTCATTGGTGGGACTGATGCTGAGGCTGAAACTCCAATACTTTGGTCACCTCATGTGAAGAGTTGACTCATTGGAAAAGACCCTGATACTCAGAGGGATTGGGGGCAGGAGGAGAAGAGGACGACAGAGGATGAGATGGCTGGATGGCATCACTGACTTGATGGATGTGAGTTTGAGTAAACTCCAGGAGTTGGTGATGGACAGGGAGGCCTGGTGTTCTGTGATTCATGGGCTCACAAAGGGTCGGACATGACTGAGTGACTCAACTGAACTGAGGACTGGGAGTAGAAGGACTGACTGCAAACAAACATGAAAATTTGGGGCAGTGGTGACAAGCTTAAATATCTTGATTATGGAGTGATTACAAACATATATGTTTATGTGTTTTTTTTAAATGTATAACAGGAACAGGACACTGACCTAAATTGAATATTTATATATTTTTAATTGGAGTATAATTGCTTTACAACGTTGTGTTAGTTTCTGCTGGACAATGAATTGAATCAGCTATCAGTTCAGTTCAGTTCAGTCGCTTAGTCATGTCCAACTCTTTGCGACCTTATGGACTGCAGCACGCCAGGCCTCCCTGTCCATCACCAACTCCTGGAGTTTACTCAAACTCATTTCCATTGAATTGGTGATACCATCCAACCATCTCATCCTCTGTCACCCCCTTCTCTTCTTGCCTTCAATCTTTCCCAGCATCAGGGTCTTTTCAAATGAGTCAACTCTTCCTATCAGGTGGCCAAAGTATTGGAGTTTCAGCTTCAACATCAGTCCTTCCAATGAACATTTAGGACTGATTTCCTTTAGGATGGACTGGTTGGATCTCCTTGCAGTCCAAGGGGCTCTCAAGAGTCTTCTCCAACACCACAGTTCAAAAGTGTCAATTCTTCGACACTCAGCTTTCTTTATAGTCCAACTCTCACATCCATACATGACCACTGGAAAAACCATAGCCTTGACTAGACAGACCGTTGTTGGCAAAGTAATGTCTCTGCTTTTTAATATGCTGTCTAGGATGGTCATAATTTTTCTTTCAAGGAGCAAGTGTCTTTTAATTTCATGGCTTCAGTCACCACCCGCAATGATTTTGGAGCCCCAAAAAACGTCTGTTACTGTTTCCACTGTTTCTCCATCTATTTGCCATGAAATGATGGGACCAGATGCCATGATCTTAGTTTTCTGAATGTTGAGTTTTAAGCCAACTTTTTCACGCTCCTCTTTCACTTTCATCAAGAGGCTCTTTAGTTCTTCTTCACTTTCTGCCATAAGGGTAGTCTCATTTGTATGTCTGAGGTTATTGATATTTCTCCCAGCAATCTTGATTCCAGCTTGTGCTTCCTCCAGCCCAGCATTTCTCATGATGTACTCTGTATATAAGTTAAATAAGCAGGGTGACAATATACAGCCTTATGTACTCCTTTCCCTATTTGGAACCAGTCTGTTGTTCCATGTCCAGTTCTAACTGTTACTTCCTGACCTGCATACAGGTTTCTCAAGAGGCCAGTCAGGTGGTCTGGTATTCCCATCTCTTTCAGAATTTTCCACAGTTTATTGTGACCCACACAGTCAAAGGCTCTGGCATAGTCAATAAAGCAGAAATAGAGGTTTTTCTGGAACTCTCTTGCTTTTTCAATGATCCAGCGGATGTTGGCTATTTGATCTCTAGTTCCTCTGCCTTTTCTAAAACCAGCTTGAACATCTGGAAGTTCACGATTCACATGTTGTTAAAGCCTGGCTTAGAGAATTTTGAGCATTACTTTACTAGTGTGTGCTGCTGCTGCTGCTAAGTCACTTCAGTCATGTCTGACTCTGTGCAACCCCATAGACGGCAGCCCACCAGACTTCCCCGTCCCTGGGATTCTCTGGGCAAGAACACTGGAGTGGGTTGTCATTTCCTTCTCCAATGTATGAAAGTGAAAAGTGAAAGTGAAGTCACTCAGTCATGTCTGACTCTAGCGACCCCATGGACTGCAGCCTACCAGGCTCTTCCATCCATGGGATTCTCCAGGCAAAAGTACTGGAGTGGGGTGCCATTGCCTTCTCCGTTACTAGTGTGTGAGATGAGTGCAATTGTGTGGTCATTTGAGCATTCTTTGGCATTGCCTTTCTTTGGGACCGGAATGAAAACTGACCGTTTCTAGTCCTGTGGCCACTGCTGAGTTTTCCAAATTTGCTGGCATATTGAGGGCAGCACTTTCACAGTATCATCTTTTAGGATTTGAAATAGCTCAACTGGAATTTCATCACCCCCACTAGCTTTGTTCATAGTGATGGTTCCTAAGACCCACTTGACTTCACATTCCAGGATGTCTGGCTCTAGGTGAGTGATCACACCATCGTGATTATCTGGGTTGTGAAGATCTTTTTTGTACAGTTCTTCTGTGTATTCTTGCCACCTCTTCTTAATATCTTCTGCTTCTGTTAGGTCCATACCATTTCTGTCCTTTATTGAGCCCATCTTTGCATGAAATGTTCCCTTGGTATCTAATTTTCTTGAAGAGATCTCTAGTCTTTCCCATTCTATTGTCTTCCTCTATTTCTTTGCTCTGATCGCTGAGGAAGGCTTTCTTGTCTCTCCTTGCTATTCTTTGGAACTCTGCATTCAGATGGGTATATCTCTCCTTTTCTCCTTTGCTTTTCACTTCTCTTCTTTTCACAGCTATTTTTAAGGCCTCCTCAGACAGCCGTTTTGCTTTTTTGCATTTCTTTTTCTTGGGGATGGTCTTGATCCCTGACCATCTATATATCCCTCTCTCTTGGGCCTCCTGCAGTCCTCACCCCATCCCACCCCTCTAGGGCATCACAGAGCACCAATCGGAGCTCCCTGTGCTATAACAGCAGGTTCCCACTGGCTATCTCTGTTACACATGCTGGTATATTTATTTCAAGCCTGCTCCCAATTCATCCCATTGTCTCCTTCCTCCCTGTGTCCATGTGTCCATTCTCTGCATCTGCATCCCTAATCCTGCCCTGCAAATATGTTCATCTGCACCATTTTTCTAGATTCCACATATATGTGTTAATATGTAATACCTGTTTTTCTCTGGTAGCTCTGGTGGTAAAGAATGCTCCTGCAACATGGGAGACCTGGATTCAATCCCGGGGTTGGGAAGATCCCCTCGAGACGGGAATAGCAACCCACTCTGGTATTCTTGCTTAGGAAATCTCACAGACAGAGAGCCTAGTGGGCTAGAGTTCATAGGTTCCCAAAGAGTTGGACACAACTGAAGGACTAACACACCTGTTTTTCTGACTTACTTCACTCTGTATGATAGACTCTAGGTCCATCCACAGCTCTGCAAATGACCCAATTTCGTTCCTTACATTTTTTTTGTTTTTAGAAATTATTTATTTATTTATATTTTTGGCTGTGCTGGATCTCCATTGCTGTGTGGGCTTTTCTCTAGTTGTTGTGGCCAGGGGCTTCTCATTTCGGTGGCTTCTTTTGTTGTGTAGCACAGGCTCTATGGCTTGTTAGCTCAGTAGTTGTGGTTCCCTGGCTCTAGAGCACAGGCTTCAATAGTTGTAGCTTAGGGGCACGTGGGATCTTCCAGGATCAGGGATAGAACGCATGTCTCCTGCATTGGCAGACAGATTCATTACCACCGAACCACCTGGGAAGACCTTTGCCTACCTTTTATAAAAGTCTTTGGACTTCCCTAGGGGTCCACTGCTTAAGATTCTGTATTTCCACTGTTCAATCTCTGGTCAGGGAAGTTCTGCATGCCAAGAAGTGCAGCCAGAAAAATAAATAAATAAAAGTCTTTAAGATTGAGACCAGTTGGATAATTCAGGTTGATCTTACTGCAAGATTCATACCTTAGTCAGTCTGCAAAGTTTACTGTGCTACTGTAAGGCAACATATGTATACGTTCCAGGGATCAGTTCAGTTCAGTCGCTCAGTTGTGTCCGACTATTTGTGACCCCATGGACTTGGCTCCTGAAGGACCTTTAATTATGATGTGGCACTTCTGCCCCTTCTTCAAAACTATCGCCTGCCACTCCAAACATCTGCTTCATCTTGTCCAGCTCCAGCTTGATTTTGTGATTAAGAAAATCTTATGTTTAGAGCTTAGGTGTAGGGTTCATAGAATTTGAGACTTAAAGTACAGGGGCTGTAGTTCTGAGACCCTGTGTTGTGCTTAGTTGTTCAGTCGTGTCTGACTCTGCCACCCCATGAGCCTTCCAGGCCCCTCTGTCCATGGGGATTCTCCAGGAGAGGGTTGCCATGCCTTCCTCCAGGGGATCTTCCCAATCCAGGGATAGAACCCAGGTCTCCCACATTTCAGACTGATTTTTTACTTTCTATGCCACCAGGGAAGCTCTAGAGAGAGCCTTAGGTCTTGAGGGTGACCTCAATTCTGGGAGTGTGTTTGCTCAAACCCAGAGGAGCTGAACTCAGAGTTCAGGCAACAGGAGGCAAAGGCAATAGGGAGTATAGTATTCATTTCTTCAAGGCAGATAAGGAAGCGGAAGTGGATGGGGCCATACACTTAATCTTAGCTTCATGAAGCAAGAGAAATCACCTGAAACTTGTTTAGTTATAATTCCCTGACTCAGAGACCAAAGTTCTTTTGATTTTGCATCTGTAATGCCCCTCCCCTTTCCAAGAGATTCTGGGGTGAAGAGCAAAATAAGAGGAAGTTAGAAATTAATGAATAATGGCAGAAGGGCAAGGCCTCACTGTTTCACCACATACCAATGAAAACCTTCAGGTCACAGAACCAGGCCAATTGGCTCTTCCTTTTCTTCTTCCTCTCTTCTCTCCAGTAAACAGCGATGTGTCAGTCTTGTTTTAACTTTAAAGGGAGATATTCCTACATTCATCCGCAGTGAATTAGGCTACAAGATTAATTATCTGCATCCTAAGCTTTCTTATCGACCCCCACCAACTGCCCTCTTCATCTGCTACCTATCTGCACAGTCTGTTGTTGTTGTTCAATCACTAAGTCATGGCCAACTCTTTGTGATCCCATGGACTGCAGCATGCCAGGCTTTCCTGTCCTTCACCATCTCCCAGAGTTTGTCCATTTAGTTGGTGATGCTATCTAACCATCTCATCCTCTGCCACCCCCTATTCCATTTGCCTTCAACCTTTCCCAGCATCAGAGTCTTTTCCAATGAGTCGGCTCTTTGCATCAAGTGGCCAAAGTATTGGAGCTTCAGCTTCAGCAACAGTCAGAGTTGGTTTCTTTTAGGATTGACTAGTTTGATCTCTGTACGGTCTAGATACCTAGTATCTGCCTGAGACTCAGGAATGAGTCATCCTCTGATCAAACAGGTGGCAGTGGTCACACCTGCAGAAACTATGTTCGGGCAGGTTGCTGGCAGCAGCAATTAGCACAATATAACTCCAGAGGAAAAAGTCCAGAGACAGAGCACCATGGCTTCTGACAGAGGTAAATGGTCGGGGGCCCGAAATCTTCATATTCTTGAAAAACTCCAAAACTCTGTGTGTGCTTGCCTATATGTGTGTGCGTATGTGTCTGGTTCATGCTTGTATTCATGAACATTTTCCAACTTTCCTATTTATTAATATCTTCCTATTATTCTTAAACAGGAGTTCTTATCGGTGGTGGTGTGATTATTAATACCACCTGTTCATACTGTAAATGATTTTGATCAGATGCTTGTTTCATCATCATAAAAAAACTTAAGTTAAAAAATATGACTCCTAGATGAAAATTTAAGATAGCAGCTGAAGTTCTAGCACCAGGGCATATTAATGGATTATTTAAGGTTCCATTACTTAGTGTTAGAAAAATTCGTGGGGAAGGAAGAACACCAGGTGGTGGAAGGAAATGATTTTCAGATGAGGTGGGTTTTGAACTTGGTCTTGAAAGGGCAGAATTTTGGTTGGCAAAGAGAAGGAGATTCCTGTTTGACTGACACCAGGAGTTTAAGAGAATTTTCCAAAGATTGTGTGTGGAATATAATGAATGAATTGATTAGGCTACAGAAGAGTTTTTGGAAGCAATCAGCAATGTGATTAGAAAGCAAATTTGCTTTTTTTAAAATTGGACTATAGTTGCTTTACAATGTTGTGTTAGGTTCAAGTGTACAGCAAAGTGAAACAGTTATATATATACATGCACTCCTTTTAGATTTATTCCCATATAGGTCATTACAGAGCACTGAGGAGAGTTCCCTGCGCTATACAGTGTAGGTCCTTATTATCTATTTTATATATAGTAATGTGTGTATGTCAATTCCAATCTCCCAAATTTATCCCTCTGCCTACCCTCAAAAACAAATTTGAAGACATATTGTTGACAGCCTTGAATGCCCAGCTAAGGAAATTGAGGTTGATTTTTTTTTTATTTTAGATTTTTTTCTTTTCCATTATGGTTTTTAATAGTTTACTGTGTATTTTTTTTAATAAGACAAAATATTTGGAGAATTTGTGACTAGCATGCGTGCGTGTTCAATTGTGTGTGACTTTTTGCAGCCCCGTGGACTATAGCCCACCAGGCTTTTCTTTCCATGGGATTTCTCAGGCAAGAATACTGGAGTGGGTTGCCATTTCCCCCTCCAGGGGATCTTCCAGACCCAGGGATCAAACCCGAGTCTCCTGCAGTTCCCACATCGGCAGGCAGATTCTTTACCACTGAGCAACCTGGGAAGCCCTGTGAATAACATAGAGATGACTAAAACAGTGCTTTAGACACATTTACTTGGCACCTGATACCTTTTTGTGTGTGTTGGCTTTTGACTTTGGCCACACCGTGCGGTATGCCACATCTTAGGTTCGAAAGCAGAGATTGCACCCCTGCCCCTGCAGTGCAAGCAGGGAGTTTTAACCACTGGTCCACCAGGGAAATTCCAAGAGAGAATCTTCCAACTGCATTTTCTGATATGATTGGTGGATTTAGAAGAACAGGGCCTTTTTTCTTAGTGGTTCGATTTGTACATATGGGTGTTACTTGACATGATCATCTCTTGGTCAACAGGTCCTCCAGCGGGAGATCCCACATTGAGGTAAGAATTCTACTATCATAGTGCACATTTAATTCAACCCAGAATAGATGAGCATTTAGGAGGGGGAGGACTATAATTTCCTTATTGTTCCTTTGCTCTTTTCTGATGGTCCCATTCTTTGTTTTTGCAAGTCCATTCCTTATGCTTACTATTGCTTCCTGTGTCTTCCCTCCTATGCCTTTTGGTTTCAGTTGAAAACAAGTATCTTCTAGCTCTCCTTTGTTCTTCTCTTACTATTGTTTTTCTCCCTTTAAATCACAAGTTTTCATAGAAATTAGTGAAAACTTCAGCAAACTGGTTTGTCACTTTGATCTTCCTATTTTAAACCCTATGCCCCTTTTCTAGACCTTTTTTTTTTTTTTTAATTTTACCATTCCACATAGTTTGGGAGATCTTAGTTTCCCAATCAAGGATTGAACCCAGGTCCCCCAGCAATGGAAGAATGGAGTCCTAAGCACTGGACTGCCAGGCAATTTCCTAGACCTATTTAAAAACTGCATTTATTTTTAATTGATTGATGATTGCTTTACAATATTGGTTTCATTTCTGCCATACATCAACATGAATTAGCCATAGATGTACATGTGTCCTTTCCCTCTTGAACCTCCCTCCCACTCCCACCCCATCCCACTTCTCTAGGTTGTTAAAGTGCCCTGGTTTGCATTCCCTGAGTCGCTTCCATGCTACTCTCACCATTCATCTCACCCTCTCCTTCCTCCCCGCTGCCCTCATCCATGTCTAGAACAGAGAGATTTGTCAGGGAACATATTATCTCTTGATGGGTGGAAGGATTACTCTATAAAATAAATTAAGTGATCCTTTAGGAATGAGTGGAGAATATGAGAATGTAATACACTTATGACTCAACCATACTGCAGAGTCCTTGGAAAAATTCTGAATTTTCCCTGAGTCATAACTTTGACCCACAGAGAGTGTTATGTCTAAAGATGTCCTCGAGAGAAATTTTAATTTCTTTCTTATGAGGAATTAGTATACACAGAATTGAATGTGGAAGAATCCCGAGGCTAAATTACTTTCTTCTCAGAGTTGGTAATAGACTCCTGTTGGCAATTTGAGGATTCCACACCTGAAAAAGAAAAAAGAAAACCAAAAACTATTCCATTGAGGAATAATGAAGATTGAGTGGGACAGGTCACCTCTAAGTGTGAGACAGAAAGTTCAGAGGGACTTCCCTGGCAGTCCAGTGGTTAGGAGTCAGTGCTTTCACCGCAGAGGGCCCAGGTTCGATCCCTAGTGGTGGAAACTAAGATTCTGTAAGCTGTGAGGCCAAAATAAATAAGATTAGAATATAGTAAGAAAACTTTAAAAGAGACACAGAGACATATTTACACCTGAATTCAAGACTACCAAGCAGTGGTAATAGACAGTGGTAACCCAAGAACGTGAGTTGGGAAAAACCTCTTCCCTGTTTGTGAGAGAAACTCTGATAATGCAAACAGACCTCCCCAGATAACTTTGAGATACAGAATAAAAAAAATTCCTGAGATATCATGTTTTAGGTTTGCCTGATAGAAAAGGAGAAGAAATTATTTCTGTTGTTGTTCAGTCGCTAAGTCATGTCGGACTCTTTGCGACCCCACGGATGACAGCACACCAGGCTTCCCTGTCCTTCACTGTCTCCCAGAGTTTGCTCAAATTTGTGTCCATTGAGTTGGTGATGCTATCTAACCATCTCATCCTCTGCCACCCTCCTCTCCTTTTGTCTTCTCTCAAATGATGACATGACAACATGGGGGGGGGGTGCTTTTTATATTTCAGGAGAAGAATTGAACCCTGGGAATTTGAATTCTCCTTTGACCCCAGAAAATTCTGTAAAGAGGCCTGTCTGCTCTATGAAATCCAATGGGGCAACAACCGGGACGTCTGGCGACACTCGGGCAAAAACACCACCAAGCATGTTGAACGCAATTTTATAGAAAAAATTGCTTCAGAAAGATATTTTTGCCCATCCATCCGCTGCTTCATCTTCTGGTACTTGTCCTGGAGTCCCTGCTGGGAATGCTCCAAGGCCATTAGAGAATTTTTGAATCAGCATCCTAACGTGACCCTAGTTATTTACATAGCACGGCTTTTCCAGCACATGGATCCGCAAAACCGGCAAGGACTCAAAGACCTGGTTCAGAGCGGTGTGACTATCCAGGTCATGAGAGCCCCAGGTGAAAACAACACACCAAGAATCTTAGGTGTTTATGAGAGGCTGTGGTGGTGGTGGTATGTTTCTAGGCCAGGAGACTGGATTATCCCGGACTGGAAGTCTCAGAAGTGAAAGCCCAAAGTAAAATAAAAACCCACTTCCGAAATTCATAGCAAAGAAAGCATCAAAGAGATGGCTCTTTTCCTCGCTCCTTATTTATTTTATTAATTAATTAATTTATTTTTGGCTGTGCTGGGTCTTTGTCACTGCATGAGCTCTTCTCCACTCGCGGTGCTGTGGCTTCTCATTGTGGTGGCTTCTCTTGTTGCTGAGCAAGGTCTCTAGGGTGCTCAGCCTTCAATAGTTGTGCCTCCTGGGCTCTAGAGCACAGGTTCAACAGTTGTGGCTTTCGGATCAGGGACTGAACCATATCTCCTGCATTGGCAAGTGGATTCTTTACCACTGAGCCACAAGCAAAGCCCCCTCTCTACCATCTTACAAT
This sequence comes from Bos javanicus, assembly GCF_032452875.1. Classification (NCBI taxonomy): domain Eukaryota; kingdom Metazoa; phylum Chordata; class Mammalia; order Artiodactyla; family Bovidae; genus Bos; species Bos javanicus. Next base: position 101,725,340 of record NC_083872.1, on the reverse strand, counting down.
GAATTGCTGAGTTCCTTTTGGGAAACTTCCCTGGTCGCTCAGAAGGTAAAGAATCTGTCTGCAAAGCAGGAGACCCAGGTTCTATCCCTGAGTCAGGAAGATCCCCTGGAGAAGGGAATGGCCACCCACTCCAGTTCTTTTTAGGGATGCTGGAAGAATCTAGCCCTTCTCCAGCAGGAAATAGGCCAGAGGGATTTATATATGGTATATCTTTAAGTTGGATTCAACTTTCTGTTGTATGTGTTGAATGAACCAAGATTTGTGTTTCCTTAGAGTATGAGTACTGCTGGAGGAATTTTGTCAACTACCCCCGTGGGAAAGAAGCTCACTGGCCAAGATATCCCCCTCTGTGGATGAACTTGTATGCACTGGAACTCTACTGTATCATTTTAGTAAGTTACTGCAATGGACAGATTCTGATGCAAAAAGAAGCATCTTTCTTCAAAGTTTTCTCCTGATTATTTTAATATGTGCTCTTCTCACCATCACTTTGCCATTTATATTGAATTTAGTTATTGACTTATCTTTTTAAAATGTGAGAGCAAGATAACCTCTTTGTGGCAAATAAGAGGGGAAAGGGAATGGATAAACTGATCTAAGATATAGGTGATGGTCAACTCTTTTGTGATCCATGTACTGTAGCCTGCCATGCTCCCCTGTCCATGGGATTTCCCAGGCAAGAATACTGGAGTGGGTTGCCATATCCATCTCCAGGGGATCTTCCCAACCCAGGGATCAAACCTGCATTCCCTGTTTGGCGAGCAGATTTTTTACCACTGAGCCACCAGGAAAGCTCAAGATATAGGTGGCGCCATAATTAGATTTAATCATCATCATCACTATTGTTGTTACAATGCATACTGGTTACACTGAATTGCAGATATCCTTTTTCCTTTTTGATGTGTGTCATCTTACTGAAGGAATGTAGGTGACCCATTTGTATCTCTTGCAAGTAGTTCAGTGGTCTTCCAAATGATGTTTTAAAATGTTCCTGGCATTAAGAAAACTATTATTCTAACCTATTTTTTTATTTCAGGGTCTCCCTCCCTGCTTACATATTTCAAGAAGATATCAGAATCAGCTCATAGTGTTCAGACTTACTCTTCAAAATTGTCATTACCAAATGATTCCACCCTATATCCTTTTAGCGATGGGGATGGTACAACTTCCTATGACTTGGAGATGAATAGAATGAATTATTGTGTACATACTGTTTCATGAATAGGCCCTGATGACCCTCTAAAGAGTAAGCACCATTAGAATTGAGATATTTTTAGATATTTTTGTATATTTCTATACTCTAACGGCAAATCATCTGGAAAGGAATTAAAGGAAACAATTCCACTTACAATAACATGAAAAACAATAAAATACTTAGGAACTAATTTAACCAAGGATGTGAAAGATCTGTACACGGAAATCTATAAGGCATTGATGAAACAGATTGAAGAAGACACAAATAAACGGAAAGATCCCATGGTCATGGATTGGAAGAGTTAATATTGTTAAAAAAATCCCTACTACACAAAGCCATCTATAAATTCAATGCAACCCCTATCAAGATTCCAAAGGCATTTTTACAAAATTTTTTAAAAATCCTAAATTTTGTATGGAACAACAAAAGATCTTAAGGGCCAAAGCAATCCTTATACACCTGAAGGAAATGAAATCACTTCCATGTTCCTTGTGGTATTGTTTACAATAGCCAAGACACAAAAATAGTCTAAGTATATGCCAGTAGATGAGTGGATAAAGAAGATGTATACTGTGGTATGTATATACACAATAGAATGCTACATAGCCATGAAAAAGAAGAAATCCTGCCCTTTGCAACAACATAGATGAAACTTGAAGGCATTTTGCTATTTACAATAAGTCAGACAAAGACAGCTACTATATGATCTCACTAACATGTGGACTCTAGAAAAACTGAACTCATAGAAAGAGAGCAGGTTAGTGGTTACCAGGGACAGAAGTGAAAGTTGTCAGAGAGTACACATTTTCACAGTGTTTTTTTTTTGCTGAGCCTAGTGGCTTGTTGGATCTAAGTTCCCTGACACGGGATGGAACCCAGGCCTTTGGCAGTGAAAGCACAGAGTTCTTAACCGCCAGGGAATTCCTGGGCAAAGCTGCAGTTTTGAGACTAATAAATTCTGGGAAGGTAAGGTATAGCATGATAATTATAGTTTGTACTGTGTAGTGTACCTGAGATTTTCTAAGAGTAGATCTTAAAAGTTCTTATTGCACACAAAGAAGTGTAACTATGTGAGGTGATAGATGTGTTCAGTTCAGTTCAGGCGCTCAGTCGTGTCCGACTCTTCATGACCCCATGAACCGCAGCACGCCAGGTCTCCCTGTCCATCACCAACTCTCGGAGTCCACCCAAACCCATTTCCATTGTATTGGTGATGCCATCCAACCATCTCATCCTCTGTCGTCCCCTTCTCCTCCTGCCCTCAATCTTTCCCAGCATCAGGGTCTTTTCAAATGAGTCAGCTCTCTGCATCAGGTGGCCACTTAGTTAATTTGGTAATCATTTTGCAACATATATCAAGTCATTACGTTGTACACTTAAATTTATGCAATGTTATATATCAGTTATGTTCAATAATACTGAGGGAAAGATTTTTAAAAACAATATAGAAATTCTCTTTAGAAAAAAATATTTTATTTTTGCTTATTTATTTATTTGGCTGTGCTGAGTCTTCTTTGCAGCATGTGAGATGTTTGGTTGTGGCATGTGAACTTTGAGTCGTGGCATGTGGAATCTAGTTCCCTGACCAGGGACTAAACCTGCGCCCCCTCCTTTGGAAGCATAGAGTCTGCACCACTAGACCATCAGGGAAGTCCCTGTAGAGATTTTCACAAGCAGCAGTATCACAGATAGTATTATCTACTGCTGTATCACAAATTTCCCTACTACTTTGCAAGCTTAAAATAACAGTGAGTATTTATGATGTCACCATTTCTCTGGGTCAGGTATTCAGGAGTCACTTGTGTGTTGGTGGCTCAGGATATCTCATGGGGTTGCAGCCAAGTTGTCAGCCAGGATCGCAGTCATCTCTAGACACGACTGAGGCCACAGAATGTGCTTCCCAGGGGGCACACACGTGGCTGCAAGTGGGCACCTGTGGGTGGTGGGGGGTCTCAGTTTCTCACCGTGTAGGTCTTTCCATGGGCTTCCCTGGTGGCTCTGCGGTAAAGAACCCACCTGCCAGTGTAGGAGATGCAGATTCTATCCCTCGGTCAGGAAGATCCCCTGGAGAAGGAAATGGCAACCCACTCCAATATTCTTGCCTGGAGGACCCCATAGACAGAGGAGCCTGCCAGGTTACAGCCCATGGGGTTTCAAAGGAGTCGGACAGATCTTAGCAACTAAACAACAGCAGGTATCTCCACAGTGTTACTTAAATGTCCTCAGGACACAGTGGCTGGCTTCCTACAGAGCAAGTGGCCTAAGATGGACCAAGGTGGAAATTGCCGAGTCTGAGAGCCATATAGTATTTCTTCTCCAGTATTCTTGGATCACACTGGCTAGCCATGATTCAGTGGTGGAGGGGGTGGGGCATACAAGGACCTGAATCCCAGGAAATGAGACTCAAGAGAGCCCATCTTGGATTTGACATGTAGGGACTTTGGCTGTGACTTCAAGCTAGATAATGACATGGTGCCAATTTCTCAGAAGATGCTAAAGGGAAACACAGGACAATCTAGTATCTGCACATTGTTGCTGTTGTTTAGTCGCTAAATCATAGAAAAGGCTTATTTCTCACTCCCTTTGCAGTCTAATGTCACTTGGGTAAATGTTGTTTCTCCCTGAAGTAACTCAGGGGCCTCAGTTCCTTCCATCTGGTAACTGCACCATCTCCTATGGCCTTGGAGTCCTCTGTTGAGTTCTCTACATCAGCTGGCTCACAGGAGGTGGGAGCGGGTCAGGCGCCACACAGAGAAAGAAAGCATTTTGCAGTGTGAAATGTCTTTTTCAGAATCATGGACTGGAGATGGCAAATGTCACTTCTGACCTTTGCAAAGGTCACTCAGCAAAGATCAGACCTGAGGCCCCAACTAGCTCTAAGAGTGGCTAAGAGACAAGTCCAGACATGTGCCAAGGAAGAAGAGGAAATGGTGAACACATGATGTGTTTGTATAACACGGAGGCTAGGAAACAGAAACCTTTTGCAGTTGGCTAGGGTCAGACAGGCAACACCATGGCAGAAATGAAACTAAAGAGAAATGTGCTCTTTCCTCCCCCTGCTCCCCCCAAAGAATGCAGGGTGTGCCAGTAAGCAGTAAGCAACATAGGATCACTTTCCATAATAGGGTCAGACTGGTTCAGTCTGGCTTGCCTTCCTGGGTTGGCATGGGGATAAGGCAGTCTCTTTGGGGGTCATAGATCAGGTGGCATCCTATCAGATGTCTGTTTGAAGACTGTCGATGCATTTTTTAAAACTGCCATGAAAAACAGCATTTATTATTTTTATAAAAATGGGATATTAGGGGAAAAAAAACTCTCAAAGATACAGTAGAGGCAGTTTCTCACATGAACTGATGTATTTCCTTTTATTATACAGGAAGAATAGTGCAAATCATTAATTTTTTAGAAAGACTCATTTGTTTTGGTTCTCTGGGGCTGAGAGCCAAGGTTTTTCACTTTTCTGGCTTTTTTACTTTCTTTTGGCCTCGCTGCTCGGTTTGTGGGATCTTAGTTCTCCAACCAGGGGTTGAATCCGTGTGCCCTGCAGTGGGAGAGTGGAAGCTCAGAGGCCTAACTGCTGGACTGCCAGGCAATTCCCAAGTCAGATTTTATTTATTACATCTGTTGCTTTGTTTCATAAATTGAACATATTCCTCCAAGCTCCTCATCCCTTACCTCCTGTCTCTTTATTCTCCATTTAAACATTTTTACTAATTTGACTATTAAATTTATGATCTGGGAAGCCGGTATGGATAAGTGATAAAAATGAGAGTGATAAGCATCCTAAGAACTATGTAATAAAGTTATGGAACAATATGGGAAGGACCTAAAATTTGAAATAAAGAGATAACATTAAATAATTACTATATTTATGATTACCTATTCTTAGAAGGCATGCCTATGATTACCATTCTAGAAGAAGGATAAATCTCTCTTGACTCTTGACTAATCTCTGAGGTAGATACAAATTTTGTCAGTCTCCAAATTTCTCTCTTTTTTTTTTTTTTAACTTTTTATTTGTATTTAGTTCAGTTCAGTCTCTTAGTCATGTCTGACTCTTTATAACCTCATGGACTGCAGCAAGCCAGGCTTCCCTGAGCCTTCCTGGAGCCTGCTCAAATTCACGTCCATCGAGTTGATGATGCCATCCAACCATCTCATCCTCTGTATTATTTATACTGGGGTAGAGCAAATTAACAGTGTTGTGATAGTTTCAGGTGAACAGCAAAGGGACTCAGCCATACATATACATGGATCCATTCTCCCCTAAACTCCCCACCCATCCAGGCTGCCACATAACACTGAACAGGGTTCCCTGTTGCTATCCAGTAGGTCCTTGTTGGTTATCCATTTTATATATAGCAGCATGTACAGGGAAACCATAAATTTGTTCTCTAACTCTGCAAGTCTCTTTCTGTTTTGTAAGTAAGTTCATTTCTATCATTTCTTTTTAGATTCCACATATAAGGGATGTCATATGATATTTCTCCTTCTCTGTCTGACTTGAAACTTCTCTCTTGCCAAAATATTTCTGATGCTTTTTCTTTCTGTTTTTCTGAGCCTTCTCACATCCACGACTCTCATCAAAAAATTATCTCTGTATAATACGATTCCACAGTTCATTTTTGTTTTTTAATATTAATGTTAAGCAATTTTTTTTTCACTGGGCTGCATCCTCGTTGTGGTGCAGCGGCTCTCTAGTTGTGGTATGTGGATTTAGTTATGCTGCAGCCCATGGGATCTTAGTACCCCAACCAGGGGCTGAACCCGTGTCCTCTGCATTGAAAGACAGATTCTTAACTACTGGAACACCAGGAAAGTCCTCATCTCACAGTTCTGCTTCATACTGAATCTACTTAATTTGCCTCATCTACCTTTATATCACCAGTGCCTAGGTTATTGACTGAGAGGACCTGTTTATCTACAGCAGTAACTTAATTTAAAAAAAATAAATTATTTGTAATTATTAGAGGCTATTGAGAGAGTACAAAGAACATTGTTTTTGTCAGAAAACCAAAAATGTTCATAGCTCTATCACTTAAACACTGTAACTTAGAATGCATATATTAACTTGTCTGAGCCTTAAATTCACTCATCTATAAAATCTGAATTGGAATGGGGTGGGAGGTGGGAAGGAGGCACAAGAGGGAGGGGAAATATGTATACCTGTGGCTGATCCATGTTGCTGTATGGCAGAAACCAATACAAGATTGTAACTATCCTTTAATTAAAAATAAATAAATTAAAAAAAAATCTACAGTAGTAGTGCTAGTCACTCAATAGTATCTGATTCTTTGCAACCCCATGAACTATACTCTGCCAGGCTCCTCTGTCCATGGGATTCTCCAGGCAAGAATATTGGAGTGGGTTGCCATTCCCTTCTCCAGAGGATCTTCCTGACCCAGGGATCAAAACCTGGTCTCCTGCACTGCAGATTCTTTACCCTCTGAGCTATAGGGAAGTCCCCCCAAAATAATCTATAATAAAAACCTAAAAAAGGAAGAATAAAAAATCTGGATGATTAAGGCTTAAGGAAAATGAAAACTGAAACCAGAAACTGCTATTTCTCTTTATTGTATTAGTTACAAATCACCTAGCCCCAAACCCTAGCAGCTTATTCAGAACATATTTATTATCTCACAGTTTTTGTGTGAGAAATTTGGGAGTGGCTTAGCAAAGTGGTTCTTGTCCTGAGTGTTTCATGTGATTTCAGTCACATAAGGGGCTTCATAGATGCTCTGCTCACCTAAAGGCTGGACTGGGGCTGAAGGACCTGCTTCCAAGATGGCGCCCTTACATGGCTGTTGGCTGGAGGCCTCAGCTCCTTGCCATTTTGGTCTTTTCATGGTTTATCTTTGTGTCATCACACGCTAGTAAAGTAATGCTCAAAATTCTCCAAGCCAGGCTTCAGCAATATGTGAACCGTGAACTTCCTGATGTTCAGGCTTGTTTTAGAAAAAGCAGAGGAACCAGAGAGCAAATTGCCAACATCTGCTGGATCATCGAAAAAGCAAGAGAGTTCCAGAAAAGCATCTATTTCTGCTTTATTGACTATGCCAAAGCCTTTGACTGTGTGGATCACAAAAAACTGTGGAAAATTCTGAAAGAGATGGGAATACCAGACCACCTGATCTGCCTCTTGAGAAATTTGTATGCAGGTCAGGAAGCAACAGTTAGAACTGGAAATGGAACAACAGACTGGTTCCAAATAGGAAAAGGAGTACGCCAAGGCTGTATATTGTCACCCTGTTTATTTAACTTATATGCAGAGTACATCATGAGAAACGCTGGACTGGAAGAAATACAAACTGGGATCAAGATTGCCGGGAGAAATATCAATAAGCTCAGATATGCAGATGACACCACCCTTATGGCAGAAAGTGAAGAGGAACTCAAAAGCCTCTTGATGAAAGTGAAAGAGGAGAGTGAAAAAGTTGGCTTAAAGCTCAACATTCAGAAAACGAAGATCGTGGCATCTGGTCCTATCACTTCATGGGAAATAGATGGGGAAACAGTGGAAATAGTGTCAGACTTTATTTTTCTGGGCTCCAAAATCACTGCAGATGGTGACTGAAGCCATGAGATTAAAAGACACTTACTCCTTGGAAGGAAAGTTATGACCAACCTAGATAGCATATTGAAAAGCAGAGACATTACTTTGCCAACAAAGGTTCGTCTAGTCAAGGCTATGGTTTTTCCTGTGGTCATGTATGGATGTGAGTGTTGGACTGTGAAGAAGGCTGAGCACTGAAGAATTGATGCTTTTGAACTGTGGTATTGGAGAAGACTCTTGAGAGTCCCTTGGACTGCAAGGAGATCCAACCAGTCCATTCTGAAGGAGATCAGCCCTGGGATTTCTCTGGAAGGAATGATGCTAAAGCTGAAACTCCAGTACTTTGGCCACCTCATGTGAAGAGTTGACTCATTGGAAAAGACTCTGATGCTGGGAGGGATTGGGGGCAAGAGGAGAAGGGGACGACCGAGGATGAGATGGCTGGATGGCATCACTGACTCGATGGACGTGAGTCTGGGTGAACTCTGGGAGTTGGTGATGGACAGGGAGGCCTGGTGTGCTGTGATTCATGGGGTCGCAAAGAGTCGGACACGACTGAGTGACTGATCTGATCTGAACATGGTAGCAGATTGCAGTATAGATATCAGATGTTTGCTTAAACATTCATGAAACTTCTCTAAAAGAATATACTCAGGCTTTAAAAAAAATTAAGTTTCCTGTTGGAGAGCAAGTGGGTGGCTAGAGAAAGTGCAGACTTAACACTTACTAATCTTCTTTGGTTTCTTTGAACTTCCTTTTCCTCTGCTTGTCCCTTAAATGATGGTATTCTCTAGGTCATATCTGTGGGCTTTTTCCTCAATTCATTTTATATATATATATATATAATTTTTATAATGATATAAAATTATATATATAATTTATTAAAAGAACTCTAATCTGCACCTCTATATTCCACTGTCATCTTTTTGTTGACATCTTCTATCTTTTCTTTGTTCCTCTCTTGGTTGACGTCTTCTAAATCTACTTCTTTAGTTAGGCCTCTCTCCTAAAATAATTCCCAGCAAAACATCTGCACCCATATAGGCATAAGAAAATCAAACTCAGTTTTTGAAAAGCAAATATTCTTTATTCTGTAAAATAACTCCACTATCTACTTAGTCACTCAAAGCAAAAAACTGAACCTACAAATGGTCGTACTGAGTGAAGTAAGCCCGACAGAGAAGGACAAATATTGTATATCACTTATATGTGGAATCAAAAAAAAAATGGTGCAAATGAACTTATTTACAAAACAAAAATAAAATTGTTACAGATGTAGAAAACAATCTTATGGTTGCCAGGGAGGAAATGAGGGGAGGGATAAACTGAGAGATTGGAATTGACGAATACATACTACTGTATATAAAATAGATAACTAAGAAGGATCTGCTATATAACACACAGGGAACTCTAATCAATACTCTGTAATGATCTATATAGGAAAAGAATCTAAAAAAGAGTGAGTTTATGTGTATGTATAACTGATTCACCATGCTGTATAGCCAAAAGTAATACAACATTGTAAATAAATTATATGCCAATAAAAATTTAAAAATATATAACATTAAAAAAAAAAACGAAAAAAACCTGAGATGTCTAGAAATTTCTCCTCACTCTGCCTTCCCTCTACTGCAGAATGGTCAGGATAGGTAGTAGGCTAAGATGGTAGAAAAAAATTTGTATAATCAAGAGTAATTAAGATGTAAAACTAGGGGTGATTGGACATGGAGGTTGCAAAAGAAGGAGGTGTCCTATTGTGCAACTGAAATATTAGTGCAATCAGAGTGTTGTTCACTGACACAAAGCACATGATGAATATTGTTTGATATATCATTAAATAAATACTTTTTTGGCCCTCAGCATGCCATATCTTAGCTCAGCAATCAGGGATGAAACCTGTGCCCACTGCCATGGAAGTGTGAAGTCCAAACTACAGGACCACTCCCCAAGTACAGGAAACTCCCCAAAAGTACTTTCTAAGCCTACAATTGCTAAGTTGCATTCTGTGGTGACTACTGCTGCTAAATTGCTTCAGTCGTGTCTGACTCTGTGTGACTCCATAGACGGCAGCCCACCAGGCTCCCCCGTCCCTGAGATTCTCCAGACAAGAATACTGGAGTGGATGAGCAGAAAAGCTCAAAAATCAAAAAATGAATATCAAAAGACTACCCTTGTCCTCCACGCAAAACCCACCCAAACAGCCTACCATTTCCCTAAAATGTTGATACCAGAAGCTTTAAGGTACTTAAAGCTGCAGCAGTAACTGTAGAAAGCACGACACTACAGAGGAAACTCCACAAAGGGTTCAGCAGCCGCCCACCCAGTCCTGACCACCACCACCCCAGTAATGTATAAAAGCTCCTGTAAAGTTTTTTTCTTATGTTAATAAAGGCATACTAGACTCTCTTAAAGATTCATTATGGACATTCATTTTTATTTATTTATTTATTTTGGACATTCATTTTTAAAACACGCATTGGGAACTTTTCAGAGATTCTGTGCAGAATTTCCCAGCTTCTTAAGAAGCAAACTTTAAAAAGACACACATTTGAAAGTCATGTAAAAATAGAGTTCCATGAAACACACTTTGAGAAATGGAGAACATCTGTAAGGAAACTGAAAAACCTAGGAAGGAAACCCACTTCTGCGGAAATGGTACAAATTTAAAATATCAACAAAACTGCAAATGTTTGACAGGTGGCAGGTCTCTTATAGGTGCGAAAATTCTGCCCAAGCAAACTTTCAAAAATCAGGTGAAGCTAGACGAAGTTGAATCAAGAAATTCTTACTCACTGGTAATCAGGAAATTAGCCAACCATTTGAGTGGCTGGGATAAAGTCTCTTTAATAGATAAAGGGGTTAGGCACCAAGTCACGTCTGACTCTTTGCTATCCCATGGACTGTAGACCACCAGGCTCCTCTGTCCATGGGATTTCCATGGCAAGAAGACTGGATTGGGTTGCCATTTCCTTCTCCAGGGATCTTCCCAACCCAGGGATTGAACCTGCATCTCCTGCATTGGCAGGTGGATTCTTTACCACTGAGCCACCAGGGAAGCCAGTAGACATAGATTCTCATTCTAACTATACTCCCTCTAGTTATGACAGTTATCCTGGTTATCAACAGATTAGGGAAACTTTAAGGTAATTTCAGCACCCAGAAAAGTGAAATCCTACTAAATGCAATGATATTGCAAAGGAATGATATAAGCATCTGAATGCAGAGTTCCAAAGAATAGCAAGAAGAGATGAGAAAGCCTTCCTCAGCCATCAATGCAAAGAAATAGAGGAAAACAACAGAATGGGAAAGACTAGAGATCTCTTCAAGAAAATTAGAGATACCAAGGAAACATTTCATGCAAAGATGGGCTTGATAAAGGACAGAAATGGTAGGGACTTAACAGAAGCAGAAGATATTAAGAAGACGTGGCAAGAATATGCAGAGAACTGTACAAAAAAGATCTTCACGACCAAGATAATCACGATGGTGTGATCACTGACCTAGAGCCAGACATCCTGGAATGTGAAGTCAAGTGGGCCTTAGAAAGCATCACTAGGAACAAAGCTAGTGGAGGTGATAGAATTCCAGTTGAGCTATTCCAAATCCTGAAAGATGATGCTGTGAAAGTGCTGCCCTCAATATGCCAGCAAATTTGGAAAACTCAGCAGTGGCCATAGGACTGGAAAAGGTCAGTTTTCATCCCAATCCCAAAGAAAGGCAATGCCAAAGAATGCTCAAACTACCACACAATTGCACTCATCTCACAAGCTAGTAAAGTAATGTTCAAAATTCTCCAAGCCAGGCTTCAGCAATACATGAACCGTGAACTTCCAGATGTTCAAGCTGGTTTTAGAAAAGGCAGAGGAACCAGAGATCAAAGTGCCAACATCTGCTGGATCATTGAAAAAACAAGAGAGTTCCAAAAAAGCATCTATTTCTGCTTTATTGACTATGCCAAAGCCCTTGACTGTGTGGATCACAATAAACTGTGGAAAAGAAAGAGATGGGAATACCAGACCACCTGACCTGCCTCTTGAGAAACCTGTATGCAGGTCAGGAAGCAGCAGTTAGAACTGGACATGGAACAACAGACTGGTTCCAAATAGGAAAAGGAGTACGTCAAGGCTGTATATTGTCACCCTGCTTATTTAACTTCTATGCAGAGTACATTATGAAAAACACTGGGCTGGAGGAAGCACAAGCTGGAATCAAGATTGCCGGGAGAAATATCAATAACCTCAGATATGCAGATGACACCACCCTTATGGCCGAAAGTGAAGAGGAACCAAAGAGCCTCTTGAAGAAAGTGAAAGAAGAGAGTAAAAAAGTTGGCTTAAAGCTCAGCATTCAGAAAACGAAGATCATGGCATCCGGTCCCATCACTTCATGAGAAATAGATGGGGAAACAGTGGAAACAGTGTCAGACTTTATTTTTCTGGGCTCCAAAATCACTGCAGATGGTGACTGAAGCCATGAAATTAAAAGACGCTTACTCCTTGGAAGGAAAGTTATGACCAACCTAGATAGCATATTAAAAAGCAGAGATATTACTTTGCCAACAAAGGTCCATCTAGTCAAGGCTATTGTTTTTCCTGTGGTCATGTATGGATGTGAGAGTTGGACTGTGAAAAAAGCTGAGCACTGAAGAATTGATGCTTTTGAACTGTGGTGTTGGAGAAGACTCTTGAGAGTCCCTTGGACTGCAAGGAGTCCATTCTAAAGGAGATCAGTCCTGGGTGTTCTTTGAAAGGAATGATGTTGAAGCTGAAACTCCAGTACTTTGGCCACCTCATGTCAAGAGTTGACTCATTGGAAAAGACTCTGATGCTGGGAGGGATTGGGGGCAGGAGGAGAAGGGGATGACAGAGGATGAGACGGTTGGATGGCATCACCGACTGATGGACGTGAGTTTGAGTGAACTCCGGGAGTTGGTGATGGACAGGGAGGCCTGGCGTGCTGCAATTCATGGGGTCGCAAAGAGTTCGACACAACTGAGTGACTGAAATGAACTAAAATGCAGTGAAATGCTTGGTGACTTGAGATAATGGGAAAATTGGGATTACAACTGTTCTACGGTATAGAAAAATATATATAATTACTGATGCCGAAAGCTCAATCTCTGTACACTGATGATGAATCAAATATCGGATGCAGAGTTTTGGGAGTAGGAAAGGATTGCTTGGGACTTTCCTGGTGGTCCAGTGGTTAAGACTCAGACCTTCTAATGCAGGGGGTGCAGGTTTGATCTCTGGTCAGGGAAACAAGGTCTCACGTGACTGCCTTGTGGTGCGGTGGAAAAAAAAAAAAGGTGACCTTTATTACTTTGCCAGACAAAGCGGGGACACAGCAGGCTCCTACCTTTAAAAACTGTGTGTCCCAACTTGGAGAGGTTATTGAGAAATTTTGTAACAATACTTCCCAAGGGTGGGGTTGCTGACAAGATTAGAGTATAGGATCTCAGGTGGTCTCCTAATCTTAATGAGCTTCTCTGGTCCCTTTAGTCTTGCCTAGGGTGGTTTCTTGGCTGCTCCTCCCTTGATTAGCATCTTGTTAGAATCTGCCCTTTGGAACTTAGGGAAGGTCGTGGAGGTTGGAGTCTTGCCTACCAGAGATGGGGGAGCCAACACAAGAGGCCTTGTACCTGACAGTCTCACAGAGTCCTACTCAAGTTTCATTGCCCACCACAATAAAAAAGTCTGAGTTTATAGATTTCCATGAGCTTCCCTGGTGGCTCAGACAGTAAAGAATCTGCCTGCCATGAGGGAGACCTGGATTTGATCTCTGGGTCGGGAAGATCCCCTGGAGGAGGAAATGGCAACCCACCCCAATATTCTTGCCAGGAAAATCCCATGGACATTCCAGGGGTCACAAAGAGTCAGACAGGACTGAGCAGGCATGCACGCACTTGTGGTGGGGCACAGCCTCCTGGTTGTGGCGGGCTTCAGTAGTTGTGGCTCCCAGGCTCTAGAGTTCCTGTCAATGGTTATGCTGTAGACAAACTTTAGCTGCTCCAGGTCATGTGGGATCTTCCCAGATCAGGAATAGAACCCATGTCTCCTGCAGTGACAGGAGAATTCTTTACCACTGAGCTACCAGGGAAGCCATGACCCATGCTTTTAAAATTCTTGAAGATAAAATGTTTCTCAGCTGACTTCTACAGTCAGCCAAGCTGTCTAATATCAGTGGGAATAAAGACATTTTTGACATGCAAAGTATCAAAAAAAGTGATTTTCTATGCTCTCTCAAGAAGCCACCAGAGCATTTGCTACATCAAAATGAGGAACTAAATCATAAAAGGAGAATGCTTGGAATTCAGAACACAAGTAAGTCAACACAGAAAAGAAGGGGGAAAAATTCACAGGATGATAGTGAAGGGAGAGCCCAAGGCAACAGAAAGTAATGATCTAGTTTGGAGAAGAGGAGTACAAAGATCCAGAAGAAGGTATCCAGGAGAATGTATCCAAAAAAAAAATTCCAATTTTCTTACATCCTTGCCAACATTGGATAATGAAAAAACACACTCATGTGTATCTTCCCTTTATTCTCAACCTGCTTTTCTATATTACTTTTGACACTAGAGGTGTGGGTTTTTGACACATCAAATAACTCTCTCATTCTTGGCGCTCACTATCAGGTATTCCACAGATCTAATTCAGTTCTGATACTATCTCAGGTCAGAGCCCACTGGTTAAGGGCTCAGTCTCTCGAGACTGCCCCCACTTTAGAAGTCAGTTGAAAGTCCAGGTTGGGCTTCCCTGCTGGTCCAGTAGTTAAGAATCCGCCTGTCAATGTAGTTTGATCCCTGATCAGGGAAGATCCCGCATGTCTCAGGGCAACTAAGCCTGTGCACCACAACTACTGAAGCTGCAGCGCCTAGAACCTGTGCTCCCCAACGAGAGAAACCATCGCAAAGGAGAAGCCTAAGCACTGCAAGAAAGAGTAGCCCCCGCTCAATCCAACTAGAAAAAGCCCAAGCACCGCAATGAAGACCCAGTCAAAAATAAATAAATCTTAAAGAAAAAACAAAAAAGTCCAGATTGTTACCTGTGCTTCTTGTAAACTGAGTATAAATTTGAGATTCCCTTGATTGACTCTTGGGGTTCCATTAATTTGCTAGAGTAGCAGTTCACAGTATCCGGGAAGCCAAATGACTTACTAGATAACCAGCTTATTAACCAATTAACCAAGGATATTAAAGGAGACAAATGAACAGCCTGATGAAGAGATACACAGGGTGAGAACTGGGAAGGTCCTGAATCCAGAGGCTTCTGTTCTGGTGGAGTTTGGGGTGTGCCCACCCTCCTGGGATATGGTTACTTTCTGGCTCACCAATATGAAAGCTCTTGGAAACCCCTCTTTTTGAATTTTTATGAAGGCATCATTTAGTTCAGTTCAGTCGCTCAGTCCGACTCTTTGCGACCCCATGAATTGCAGCACGCCAGGCCTCCCTGTCCATCACCATCTCCCGGAGTTCACTCAGACTCATGTCCAGCAGAATTCACTAAATCATGGTCCACAGTGATTGAACTAAATTCTCTCCAGCTTCTTTCCCTCAAGGTCAGGGGCTGAACTGAAAGTTCCCGGCTTCTAGTCACATGATTGATATTCCCAGAAGCAAGACTTCAGCTTTAAATGACCTAGGGGGATTTCAAAAGTCACATGGTAACTGTAACAATGAACACCTTTATTGTGCTCTGACACTTGGGAGTTTCGGAGGGTTTTAGGAGCTTTGTAACAGGAACAGAATGAGGACTAAATATATATTTCTTATTCTAAATCACTATGTCACACTGGATATGATCAATCTCTTAAACATTTGACAGTCTGATGGATGAACAACAGCACTTCAATTTCTAATTCTTTATTTTTAATTTATTTTTTAACAATTTAGTTTATTTTATTCCCTGGTGGCTCAGACGGTAAAGCATCTGCCTAAATGCGGGAGTTCAATCCCTGGGTCAGGATGATCTCCTGGAGAAGGAGATGGCAACTCACTCCAGTATTCTTGCCTGGAAAATCCCATGGATGGAGGAGCCTGGTAGGCTACAGTCCACAGGGTCGCAGAGTTGGACACGACTGAGCGACTTCACTTCACTTTATTTTACTTTGGCTGCTCTGAGTTTTTGTCGCTGTTCAGGCTTTTCTCTAGTTTCGGTGAGTGGAGACTACTCTTCGATGCAGTGTTCCGGCTTCTCACTGCGTTGACTTCTCTTGTGGAGCACAGTAATTGTGTCGCACAGGCTTAGTTGCTTGGCAGCATGTAGAATATTCTCAGACCAGGGATCGAACTCACGCTTCCTGAGTTGGCAGGCCAACTCTTATCCACTGTACCACCAGGAAGTCCTAATTTCTAGTTCTTTAATTTGCAATTTCCAGCATTTTGTGTGTGGGTGTTCATTGACTGTCTTCTGGAAATTGTGTTTTGCTGCTGGGAGGAAGAAATTTCCCTCTATTCTTCTAGCTTCTTCAGGCTGGTCAAAGAAATACACTGACATGGGACAGATAACAGGAGAAAATTAAAAGTTCAGTAACGTGTACATGGGAGTGTTAGTCGCTAGGTCATGTCCGACTCTTTGTGACCCCATGGGCTGTGGACCACCAGGCTTCTCTGTCCATGGAATTCTCCAAGCAAGAATACTGGAGTGGGTAGCCATTCCCTTCTCCAAGGGATCTTTCTGACCCAGGCATCGAATCAGGGTCTCAAGCATTGCAGGCAGATTCACCAGGGACACCCATATTCACAGGACTGACCCAGGAAAACAGAATAACTGACCCAAGTGGCTGAAGCCCTAATTTTAAATACCATCATCGGCTGAAGACAAAAGAAGAGGCTGGAAGTAGTGATTTGGGATCTCAAAGGGGAGGAAGGCAATTCACATGGAAATGGAAACTGAATGGTAAACAGAAGTTTTTCCAGGCTATGCATAGACATCAGAACACCGAGAGTATTCTCATCTCTAGGACCTGCCCAGTCTCCATCACACCCTCAGTGCTTCTTTGCAGATATTTCTGGTGATAGCTCTATTCTGGGAATAGCAGCTATATACATTTCTTAAGGCAGTTAGAGGAAAGGTCAAAGTTTTTTCTTGAGTCTTTTGGGCTTTGATTGCAGCTTGAACTAATCCACATGCCAAAGACTTTTAGGACATGCTTTTCTACAATCCTTTGCCCCACGCCTCCCCTACTTTTTTTCCTATTGGTTCATCTTCACTCTATTAATTTATGAGGAAATTTTGCAGATTTCTGTTTCCTTGGAGGCTCAGACAGTAAAGAATCTGCCTGTAATGAGGGAGACTCAGGTTCGATCTCTGGGTCACTAAGATCCCCTGGAGAAGGGAATGGCAACCCACCCCTGTATTCTTGTCTGGAGAAATTCATGCACAGAGAAGCCTGGTGGGCTACAGTCCTTGGAATCATAGAGTCGGACATGACTGAGAGACTAGCACTTTGCATTTTAGAGAAAACATCTGTATCTCTCATTTGTGATTTTTCCCGGTCTCTTGACTTTATTGAAACCGAGCTGGACCGTGTGGGGCCTTCCTAGGTACAAAAGCCCCTCTGTGTCTCCCTTGTTTCTTGTTTGTTAGAAAAAGGATTTAGTCTTCAAGCTCTCCCCTGACTTTCAAAGACCAGATTTCAGCAGTTACTAATTAGGAAGCTGAGAGAGTGCAGAAACTTAGGAAAAGCAGTCAAGAAGCAATAGTCCCTTCCCAGGCGGCTCAGTGGTAAAGAATCCGCTTGCAACGCAGAAGACACTGGAGACTAAGGTTCAATCCCTGAGTCAGGAAGATGCCTTAGAGGAGGAAATGGCAACGCACTCCAGTATTCTTGCCTGAAAAACCCCATGGAGAGAGGAGCCTTGTGGGCTACAGTCCATGGGGTCGCAAAGAGTCAGACTCCACTGAGCAACTAAACAGCAAAGAGCCTTCCTTCCTCTTCAAGGGATTTGCCTGCTCAGTTGCTTGACTCTGACCCCATGAACGGTAGCCTGCTGGTTCCTCTGTCCGTGGGGATTTTCAGGCAAGAATACTGGAGTGGGTTGCCATTTCCTCCGCCAGGGGATCATCCCAACTCAGGGATCTAACCTGCATCTCGTGTGCGTGTGTGGTGTGTATATATAACAATCCAATGCGTATCTTTGAATTGCTCTGCAGAAAATAGGACCCCAGCCCAGGTGAAGGATGCTGAACACAAACATGTGGACTCTAGACGGGTTGGAACCAGAAGGTTGATGACTTAGATTTCTGAAGCACCACCCTGTTACTTCATCACCAACCAATCAGAAAAAAGTCATGCCCTCTGCAGCCCTCACCCCAAATGGTGCCTTTAAAAACTCTTCCCTGAAAGCCATCGGGGAGTTCTGGTCTTTGGGATTGAGCCGCCCCATCTCCTCCCTCCATACTCTGCAATAAACGCTGTCCTTTCCCCTCACACGACTTGGAGGCAGTAAATCGACTTTGCTGCGGGACCGGCGAGTGGATCCAAGTTCAATTCGGTAACGTTATGAGTTTTCTTAAGAGGAATTTAAAATTTTACGTAGTCAGATATATAATTTCTAGTTTATATGGCATGCTGATGAAGATACTTTTTTTATGGGGACTGATATTATGAATTATAATGTGAATTATAATAAGGAATACATATTGGGACTTTGTTCCCTTTTTAAGGCTGCCCTTCTAAAACAGTTGGAATTTCCTTAGTGATGAGAGAGATAAAGGTGTTTTGCTATGTTAATGAGGCAACTTTTGGAATGCCCTTATGTCGCCTAAGGATAAGGGCTGGTTGCCAAGGGAGATACACTGTGTTTGTAGGATTGGTACTTTCCGTTCCACCCTTGGACCTTCTAGGAGGGGTTGTTGCTGTTCAGTTGCTAAATCGTGTCCGACTCTTTTGCTACCCCCATGCAATGCAGCATGCCAGGCTTCCCTGTCCTTCACCACCTCCAGGAGTTTGCTCAAACTCATGTCCATCGAGTTGGTGATGCCATCCAACAGTCTCATTCTCTGTCATCCCTTTCTTTTCCTGCATTCAATCTTTCTGAGTATCAGAAAGAGCCAGTGAGTTGGCTCAGCGGTAAAGAATCTGCCTGCCTATTCAGGAGACGCAGGTTCAGTCCCTGGGTCGGGAAGATACCCTGGAGGAGGAAATAGCAACTAATGGCAACCCATTCCAGTATTCTTGCCTGGAAAATCCCATGGATGGAAGATCCTGCCAGGCTACAGTCCATGGGGTCCCAAAGAGTCAGACACAACTGAGGGAGTGAGCACTCACGAACGTGTGTGTTGGTTGGGGCCAGGGGCGGGGGTGGGGGGAGGTGGTAGAACTCCCCGCTAACAGTGGAATTGGGTCCAGAACCTAATTTTGGGACCCCCGGAAAGGAGGCTAGCCCACTTTGAAACTTGAGTCATCCCTCACATAAACAGGAAATGCCCCAGGGTCCAAGAAACCTAACATCGACCAGTCACAACCCTCCCACTCCGCTTTATCTTACCTAACCCTAGAAAATAAGCCTGCAAGCCTTACAAGAAAACCCCTGAGCTCCCAATCATGAATGGCTTGTTTACAAGTTGCTGCTTCTAATGCTTTATAAAACTCACTCTAGCCTAGACATCCCTAGGGAAGAGGGTTCCATAGCTTCTGAGGCTCTGTATTCCCCCAATTTATGGTTTGTTTTCCCTCTGTGTAAAGAGCATCAAACTGGTTACTAAGGTTTTTTTTTTAATAATTTTAAAAAATTATTCTTGGCTGCCCTGGGTCTTCATTGCTGTGCATGGTTTTCTCTAGTTGAGGAAGCTACTCTCTAGCTGTAGTGCCCCGGCTTCTTGGTGCAGTGAGTACTCTTTCTGTATGTGTAGTCAAGGGTATGGTTTTTCTACTAGTCATGTAAGAATGTGAGAGTTGGACCAAAACCAAGGAATTGATGCTTTTGAATTGTGCTGCTGGAAAAGACTCTTGAGAGTCCCTTGGACTGCAAGGAGATCAAACCAGTCAATCCTAAAGGAAATCAACCCTGAATATTTATTGGAAGGACTGATGCTGAAGCTGAAGCTCCAATACTTTGGCCTCCAACGTGGGGAGGATGAGTTGACAAGCGAGATAGAGTAGACTCACTGTTGTTAGTTAAAAGAGCCCCTTTGGGATGCTGGTCATACGCTTATAGTCTAACCTGCCCTATTGTGTGGCATTTCCCCACTGAACTGAGTTGGTAAGGTGCTGGCTTGGAGTATGCTGCTGCTGCTGCTGCTAAGTCGCTTCAGTCGTGTCTGACTCTGTGCGACCCCATAGATGGCAGCCCACCAGGCTCCCCCGTCCCTGGGATTCTCCAGGCAAGAACACTGGAGTGGGTTGCCATTTCCTTCTCCAATGCATGAAAGTGAAAAGTGAAAGTGAAGTTGCTCAGTTGTGTCCGACTCCCAGCGACCCCATGGACTGCAGCCAACCAGGCTCCTCCGTCCGTGGGATTTTCCAGGCAAGAGTACTGGAGAGGGGTGCCATTGCCTTCTCCATGAAGTATGCTGACAGCCAGTTTTAGAATTCTGGCAGATGAGAGCAATAAAAAGACTTGAGGGACAGAAAAGTTTTAGATGAGTCTATCTGAGTTGGATAAGAAAGAAAATGAAGAAAGGAAGAGGGCTGGTGGGTTGGGGAAAGTCAGAAAGGTCACTGAATTGAATCTTGATAAGATCATTATACAGGTTTTGTTGTTCAATCGCTCCATCGTGTCCAGGCTTTTGGGACCCCGTGGACTGCAGCACACCAGTCTTCCTGTCCTTTACCAACCCCCGGAGCTTGCTCAAACTGATGTCCATTGAATCAGTGATGCCATTCATCCCAATTTATCCCCACCCTAATCATTCTTCATTTTCAGAATTTTCTCAGATTTCTCACATGCTTTTTCTACTAAATAAACTTTAGAATAATTTTGTAAGAGTTCTTAAAGAGCCAGCAGAATTTTCAAAGTGTCACTAGTCAAAGTCTAAATACCAGATAAAAGAGGTAGCCCTTCCTCTATTCTCCAATTATGTGTTAACCTCATGGATCCATTTTTTCCCAGTCAGGTTTCTGGAAATACTAGTGTAGACTCATTTTTCTATTTCTTTGTTTTAAAAAAATTTTTCTATAGCTGTCCAACTTGGCATGTGGCTTTAACTTCCCCAACAGGGCTGAAACCTGCACCCCCTGCATTGGGAGCGCAGTCTAACTACTGGACCACCAGGGAAATCCCTCATTATTCTTTTCTGTATCTTTTGTTGCTCAACTCCTTTGTAGGCCTTTGCTAAGGCGACCAATGGGCTCTCTTCAATATTTAACTTCTTTTACCTATTTGCATTGTTCATATGTTTGAGCACATTATACTTGGAACTCTTCGATATGCAAGACCTATACTCTCCTGGTTCCCTTCTTTCCAGCTTTCTTCTCAGGCATTCCTTTCTTTGTCCACCACTGAATTATTAATGTTTCATAAGATTATCAGCTCTCATTCATTCATTCACTTATTCAGTAGATTGAGTAAAACCAATTTGGTAATCAGTTCAGTTCAGTTCAGTTGCTTAGTCATGTCCGCATGGACTGCAGTACCTCAGGCTTCCCTGTTCATTACCAACTCCCGGAGCTTGCTCAAACTCATATCCATTGAGTCGGTGATGCCATCCAACCATCTCATCCTCTGTTGTCCCCTTCTCTTCCCACCTTCAATCACCCCCAGCATCAGGGTCTTTCCAAATGAGTCAGTTCTTCCCATCAGGTGGCCAAAGTATTAGAGTTTCAGCTTCAGCATCAGTCCTTCCAATGACTATTCAGGACTGATTTCCTTTAGGAGGGACTGGTTGGATTTCCTTGCCATCCAAGGGACTCTCAAGAGTCTTCTCCAACACCATAGTTCAAAAGAATCAGTTCTTCGGTGCTCAGCTTTCTTTATAGTCCAACTCTCACATCCATACATGACTACTGGAAAAACCATAGCCTTGACTAGACGGACCTTTGTTGGCAAAGTAATGTCTCCGCTTTTTAATATGCTGTATAGCAGTAAATGGGCTTCCCTTGTGGCTCAGCTGGTAAAGAATCTGCCTACAATGTGGGCATGGGTTTGATCCCTGGGTTGGGAAGATCCCCTGGAAAAGGGAAAGGCTACCCACTCCAATATTCTGGCCTGGAGAATTCCATATGGCTGCAAAGAGTCGGACATGACTGAAAGACTTTCACTTTCACTTTTTCACTTATATAGCAGTAAATAAAACAGACCCTGTCTTTGCTTTCACAGTGATCAAACATTAGGTTTCCCATACTATATCAACACACTTCCTGGGACATCTCATTCATTTCTATGGCTTCAACTACACCTATAATCAGAAGTGGTCATCATAATATATTAACATCCATACACCAACTAAATCAGAACAGAGTATCAACCAATCAGACTGTCTGGTTGTAAGCTGTTGGAGTGGCTGAATATCAGCTCAACCTTTAATATGTAAATATGATTTACATATTAAATGGTAGTCTGGTAGTAACAGGACAGATTGGAACCTCCAGACTACTCAAATTCCAGCTGCATGAACTGCAGCAAATTACTTCACCTGTTAGTGCTTCAGTTCCCTCTCCTATAAAATGAGATAATGTACCTATATCACAGGGTTGTTATGAGTCATACAATATAATACATATAAAGCATTTAGAACAGCCTGGAATATAATAAGCACTCAATAAATGATAGTTATTATTATTTATTATTTCACAACTATGTTTCCTTTTTTTTTTTTCCCCCAATAATTTGCTTATTTATTTTTGGCTGTGCTGGGTCTTCATTTCTTCGAGGGCTTTCTCTCGCTGTGGTAAGCGGGGGCTACTCCAGTTGTGGTGCCTGGGCTTTTCATTGCAGTGACTTCTCTTGTTGTGCAGCACAGGCGCTAGAAAGTGCAGACTTCAGTAGTCGTGATTCCCACAAAGGCTCAGTAGTTGTGGCGCATGGGCTTCATTGCTCCATGGCAGGTGGGATCCAGGGATCAGGGAACGAACCCATGTGTCCTGCATCGGCAGGCAGATTTCTATACCACTGAGCCATCAGGGAAGTCCAGAGTCATTTTATTTTGTAGTGAAATACTTATGAAATGTCATCTTTGTGTGAACTAATGTGAAAACATTTCATTAGGAATTTAAACTTTTCTAGTTAGGAAAAAAAGTGTTGGAGTTTGCAGTCCAAGATTTTATTCTCTCCTTGACTGATTGTGTGTTTTTTAGACCCTAGTTCAACTTCACCAATTTTCATGAAGGCCTTTGCAAACTTCTGTAGCTCACTGATTTTGATATGCTTTATCCCTCTTGGCTTAATTTCACATTCAGATCTCATCTATGATAAAGGGTACATGAAGCTCCCTTGGGATTTAAAATTAGAAGGAAAAAGAAACCAAACTGCGTGGACCATGACAGCTTTAAAACCCTAGGGGCAGAATTTATTTGATTAACCCCCAGAGATGGTTATTTGTACTGGGTAGGTTTCATGGTCCAAAGATTAGGACAGCTTGTTAAGCATCAAGCTAGCCAGCCTTTCTGCCTGTCTTCCTGATGGCCTGTGACTTCACAGACATGTTCTGTCCAGAGCTGGCTCTCCCTACAGCAAACTCTTCCAGTCCTGAAGATCATACTTTTCCTGGCCTCTCAGCCAAGATTTGGGATAACGCCTGAACCCCAGGATACTTCATTATCTCTTTTTGGCTCCCATAAACTCTTATCTTCACCTTATAGAGTGTACACTCTGTTCTTGCCAGAGTTCTGATTTGTTATGAAGACAATCGGAAATATATATATATATATATATTTTTTTTTTAACTTACTTTACATTATAGTTGATTAACAATGTTGTGATAGTTTCAGGTGGACAGTAAAGGGACTCAGCCATACATATCCATGTATACTTTCTCCTTCCCCACCATACTTCTCTCATCCAGGCTGCCACATAGCACTGAGTAGAGTTCTCTGTGCTATACAGTATGTCCTTGCTGCTTATCCATTTTATTATTATTATTTTAAAATATTTTTTCATTTATTGGGCTTTTCCAGACCTTAGTTTTGGTATTCGGGACCTTTGGCTGTGGCTTGAAGACGCTTAGTTGTGGCCTGCTGGATCTTGCAGTGTGTGTGATCTGGTTCCCTGACCCGTGTCCTCTGCATTTGGAGCGTGGAGTCTTTTCCACAGGACCACCAGAGAAATCCCTATCCATTTAAAATATATCAGTGTGTACATGTCGATCCCAAACTCCCTAACTGTCCCTTTTCTCTATCCTCCCCTCGTGGAAATACATTCTTGTTCTTCCCAGATTTTGTAGGCATTGGCAATATTTGTGAATGTATTTGTGGACCGGCATATGAATGCATGAATTAGTGAGTTGTGGCTTACACAGCCAGGAATCCACAGATAGCCGCTCTCAGCTTGTACACCTGTGTGGAATGGAAACTGGGGACAATTTTTGTGTACCTAGCTCTGCAGGGCCAGCAGAAAAACCAGGATACCATACTGCAGGGCGACTACCCAGAACCTGTCTTTAAGTCACATGACCTTCCCACACTGCCAAGTATTGGAGATGGCCAAGGTGTCAAAAAAAATACTTCGTCCAAGCATCTACTCTATTTTTCTTTTTACTTGAGGCTAGATGTGGGTTTCTGAGCTAGAAGATCCAGGAAGGATGTTTATGAATAGACAAAAATTGTTGAAGATGAGAATCTTAAGGGTTTAACTTTATCACCTTCAGTAACTTAAAAGAAAAGAGAAAAAAAGAGGGGGACGGGCTTCCACTTTGGACTGGAGAGAGCGGGGCATCAAGAAACAACCCCTGCACGACCCCCTCCCCCACCCCGCAAAAAAAAAGCAGAAACCAACACAATTCTGTAAAGCAATTATTCTTCAATTAAAAAATGAATAAATTTGAAAAAAAGAAGCAAACCAGTCAGATCTCTTGATTGAATTTTCTCTTGATAACTGATGCTTTCTTTCACTTTATGCTACAACTTAATATCGTAAAAAACCTGGTAAGTGGTATGGAACTCTTCCTGGGTTTATGATAGTACATTGTGCTATGAGCAAGCTGGTAGGATAAAACCACACTTGCTGTAGACAATATACTCTTGGTAGAGGAGCGAATTATTCTACCGGTTTTCTGTGAAGGCAAAGTTGGTGGGTCAGTCATGTTCTCTGGCAGATAAATGGCAGGGGTATTCTCCCAGGTTCTGACTACTCATCACTGAGAGAACTCAAGAGGACTTCCCCAGTGATCCAGTGGTTATGACTTCACACTGCCAATGTAGGGTGTGTTGGTTGATTGGTAGGGGAACTAAGATCCCACATGCCATGTGGCCTGGCCAAAAGATTAAAAAAGAGAGAGAGAGGACTCAGACAGTGCTTTCTAAACTGGTGCTATCAAAAGGGAGCTGTATGAGAGATTATATAGCCAGGTTAGCAATGGAGGTAAGATAATTCAAGAGTCTTTTGGGGAGGAGTCACGCCAAAGGGCATGCAGGATCTCAGTTCCCTATCCAGGGATCGAACCCATGCCCCTGCAGCGGAAGCAAGGTGTTCTAATTACTGGTTAGCCAAAGATTTCCCAGAGTCTTAAAGTAATATGGAAAATTACCTATGTCTTCCTGAATCCCCAAATCCTTGAATATGGAAATGTTTGTATAATTTTTCAGCTGTATCTCAAATCACATTCCCATGGAGGGTCACATGTTTCCTATGAATGTTCTCATTCTACAAGGTAGTAAATTCTTTAGCCTTAAGTAAAGTTTTTTGTATTACCTCAAGGCATATTTTTCCCCCAAAAAGAAACAGAAGTTATCCTTTGCATAACAATGCATAACAAATAATAAAGCCATGTTGAAATATAGATTCTAGGTTGTTAGTTTCCTTTACACCAGCCTTAAAGGTCATGCACATACAAAATAAAAAGTAGTGTGTATTATAGCAATTTAGTCTCCTAGGGAAATACTAAAACCATACGGAAGTAGAAACATTTTTCCTTTCTATCTGGAGTCTTTGGCTGGTGTAATTAATTAGCACAAGACAGAGTAACCAGAGGAAAACAGTTTTCATTTTGTGTATACAGGAGCCCCATAGAAATATGAGATTTAAAGAACTAACCAAAGCATAGAGCTTCTATGTAATTTAGGCAAAGAAACAATCGGTTGTGAAGAATGGACTGGATAAAAGGGGTTTGGGCTTGCTATAGTATGCAGATGAAGAAGTAACAAGATTTGCTTACACACCCTTCTTGGCTCTTAATTTCTTGTCTCTAGTGGCTCAGTGATGAAGAATCCACCTGCCAAGCAGGAGACTTGGGGTTCTATCTATCCCTGGGTTGGGAAGATCTCCTGAAGAAGGAAATGGCAACCCATTCTAGTATTCTTGCCTGGAAAAATCTCATGGACAGCCCACCCCTGGTGGGATACAGTCCATGGAGTCCCAAATGACTTAGCAACTAAACAACAAAACAAGGAGGGTACCTTTTGCTTGAGAGGTTTAGCTCTAATTTAGGTAGACAAGGGAGGGTCAGAATGTCTTTGTACCAATTTTACCATCTTTCAGAAAACTAGAAACACTCTCATGGGTTAATGGGAATCAGTTCAGTTCAGTCACTCAGTCGTGTCCGACTCTTTGCGACCCCATGAATCGCAGCACGCCAGGCCTCCCTGTCCATCACCAACTCCTGGAGTTTACTCAAATTTATGTCCACTGAGTCGGTGATGCCATCCAACCATCTCATCCTCTGTCGTCCCCTTCTCCTCCCACCTTCAATCATTCCCAGCATCAGGGTCTTTTCAAATGAGTCAGTTCTTCGCATGAGGTGGCCAAAGTACTGGAGGTTCAGTTCAATATCAGTCTTTCCAATGATTATTCAGGACTGATTTCCTTTAGGATGGACTGGTTGGATTTCCTTGCCATCCAAGGGACTCTCAAGAGTCTTCTCCAACACCACAGTTCAGTGTATTATGTATGACTTGGGTGCGGGGTAAAGGCACCAACTGGATGCATACAAGGCCTTGAGGGAATGAGTCAAGGAGATAGCTAAATGTTATCTTAAGACCTATAAGCCTGAGGCAGTCCCTCCTTGGGGGATGAAAGTGTTTAATATCTTTTTTTTTCTGTTTTATATTCCTTTGTGAGAGGATCATTCAAGTGCAGCCATGAGGAGACACAGTAAAGTTTCTTATATTCACAGATCTTAACACAGGAGGCACAGTATGCCACACAGGGTCACAGGGAAGAACAGCAGAGTGGTCAGGAGACACAAGACAGAAAGGACAGGTTTAGATCAGAACCATTATTGGTGTTTCCAGGAGGAAAGGCCAGAAGACGTGGGTTCGATCCCTGGGTTGGGGAGATCCCCTGGAAAAGGAAATGGCAACCCACTCCAGTCTTTTTACCTGGAAAATCCCACGGACAATGGAACCTGGCAGGCTACAATCCATGGGGTCGAAAAAGGGTCAGACATGACTTAGCAGCTAAACAACAAAGAGGAAGGACACGGCAGTGCAGGGTAAACAGGTTAAGCCTGGCTAGTTTGAATTAATTTCATCAGGTTCTAACCTATGGTGTGTTAGTTGCTCAGTTGTGTCCAACTCTTTGTGACCCTATGGCTCACCAGGCTCCTCTGTCCATGGGATTTCCCACTCGAAAATACTGAAGTGGTTTGTTATTTCTTTCCCCAGGGGATCTTCCCGACTCAGGGATCTAACCCTGGTGTCTTGCATAGCAGGTAGATTCTTTACCGCCTGAGCCACCAGAGCTACTCTAACCTATAGGGAGGGTCGATAGTTGCCTGCTACCTGACCCTGGGATGATTAAGAGAAATGAATAAAGTTGTTCCTCAAGAATCAAAACCGGAACTGGCAAGAAGTAAGGGTGTTTGTTGAGCAAGGTTTGGTTGGGACCTCAAATGGATGCATCTTTACAAGGCGGGACCTTGAGACCATAAGCGTGCAGTTGGCAGTGGATATTATTTTCAGATTGGTTAGTAGTGTCCCTGAGTTAGATACAGTTCAGAAAGTTCAAGTTCTCAGTCATGGAAGAACATGTCCGAAACTACATCTACAATGGCTACCCAGTTCCATTTTGACGCCATTTTGAGTTTTAAATGAATTCTTTTCTTTAATGGTTAATTCTTTTCTTCAATGCATATTTAAATGACCACACAGCAGGCTGTTCTAATTAGCGTACACTTACAACAGGTAGTAAGCCAGGATGACTTAGGCATACCTCAGTACTGTAGGATTTCTTCCTTCATAGTCAACTATAACTTCTACAGCTGATTAGCAAAAGATAGGTGCTACTCCCTAGAAGTCACATCCCTTTTATGAGGACATAATTATTTTTTGTTTGAAAAAATCCTTTCAGACATTCTTTATAGCCTGCGGGTTTAAAAATTAAACCCCTCAACTTAATAAAGGGTTTTTCATGATCAGTCCTGTGCTGCCCCACCCTCTAGACTCCTCTTCTCCTACAGCTGCACCTCCTTAAATGTTACCCTAACCTCTCCATCTTTAAAGTGCTATTCTCTCTGCCAAATGTATCATTAGCTCTTCTCACTACTAATTTTTCATTTAAACGAGGGGGCTGGGACTCAGAATGAGGGGAACTTTTGGAATGTTAGCTGTGTTTTCTTTTTTTTTTTTTTTAATGGCATGTGCAATATGTCCCCCTGCAGTGAAAGCATGTAGCCTTAACCACTGGACCACTAGGAAAATCCTTGTTTTATTTCTTTAAACATTTTTAAAAATGTATTTCTTTATTTCTATTTTTGGCTGCATCGGGTCTTAGTTTCAGTACATGGGACTCCTTCGTGGTGCACAGGCTTAGTTGCTTGGTGGCATGTGGGATCTTAGACCCCCAACCAGGGATCGAACCAGCATCCCCTGCATTGGAAGGTGGATTCTTTACCACTGGAACCCCAGGAAAGTCCCTTGTGTTTACTTGTTGATTGTGCTATTTGTCAGACGTTTATGAAAATTCTCAAACTGTTGCTTAGGATTCTGGCACTTTTCTCTACATAGAATTTTATTTTAAAAATTATTTAAGGACTAAGAATAAAAAATAGAGGGACTTCCTGGCAGTCCAGTGGTTAAGACTCCATGCTTCCGCTGCAGGGGGGATGGGTTCCATCCCTGATAGGTGAACTAAGATTACAAAAAAAGAAGAGAAGATTGGAGAATCTATGAAGAGCTGAGGTCATATGGAGCAGGAACTTTCAGAAGAAGACAGCAAGTAATGGAGGCGAACAGAGGGAACCCTTGTTGTTGTTCAGTTGCCTAGTCATGTATGACTCTTTGTGACCCCATGGACTGCAGCATGCCAGACCTCCCTGTCCCTCACCATCTCTCGAAATTTGCCCAAGTTCATGTCCATTGCATCCGTGATGCCATCCAGCCATCTTATCCTCTGACACCCTCTGCTCCTTCTGCCTTCTACCCTTAGGGAGAAAAAAGACACTGAGAGAGACAGAAGCCATGTGGTCCCTGAAAAAGCCAGGAAATGTAGCTAGTCACTAGAACCTCTTCGTGGTCTAGTCACTAAGTCATGTCTGACTCTTGTGGCCCCATGGACTGTAGCCCACCAAGCTCCTCTGTCCATGGGATTTTCCAGGCAAGAATACTGGAGTGGGTTGCCATTTCCTTCTCCAGAGGATCTTCCTGACCCAGGGATCAAACTCAGGTCTCCTTCATTGCGGGCAGATTCTTTACTGATTGAACTATAAGGGAAGCCCAACCTCTTAGTCACTAGCAAAACCATCTCATTTTTCCAGTTATTGTCTACATGTGACTGTAAAACAAATTTGCTTTTTATGAGTAGATTGAGTTAGTCTCTGCTATCTGCAACAAAATGAGCTACACTATGGAAATGACAACCCACTCCAGTACTCTTGCCTGGAAAATTCTATGGACAGAGGAGCCTGGTAGGCTACAGTCCATGGGGTCGCAAAGAGCTGGACACGCCTGAGCGACTTCAATGTCAATGTCAAGACAAGTATTGGGCTTCCCTCATAGCTCAGTCAGTAAAGAATTTGCCTGCAATGCAGAAGACCTGGGTTTGATCCCTAGGTCAGGAAGACCCTCTGGAGAAGGAAATGGCAATCCACTCCAGTATTCTTGCCTGGAAAATCCCATTGACAGAGGAGCTTGGTGGGCTACAGTCCATGGGGCCGCAAGAGTCAGACACGACTTAATGACTAAACCACGATTAAACCAAGACAAGTATGGAGCTTAGCTGGGTCAGTGATATGAAGCAGTTAGTACTATGACAATCAAATCTGCAATCAAATGTTAACTCTCTGTGGTAGTGGGTTGTTTTTTTTTTTTGTTTGTTTGTTTTTTAATTTTACTTTGGTTTTTTTGTTGCTGCTGTTTGGTTTCTTACATATACATTCTATTTTATGGGTCAGCTTCCCTGGTGCCTCAGAGGTTAAAGCGTCTGCCTGGAATGCAGGAGACCCAGGTTCGATCCCTGGGTCAGGAAGATCACCTGGAGAAGGAAATGGCAACCCACTCCAGTACTCTTGCCTGGAGAATCCCATGCAGGGAAGGGCCTGGTAGGCTACAGTCCATGGGGTCGCAAAGAGTCGGACACGACTGAGCGACTTCACTTTGGTGAAGCCCCAGATATTCGGTCAAACACTGATCTGGGTGTTGTTGGGTATTTTGTAGATAAGAAGTCAGTAATCCCTTAGATAAGAAGTCAGTAATCCCTTAGTTGGAATTCCAGTGATTAGGACTCTGCTTCCACTGCAGGAGTCACAGGGTTCAATCCCTGGTAGGGGAACAAAGATCCCGAATGCCCCGAAGCACTGCCAAAAAAAAATGCTTGATTGTATTTTACATAATCTGAGTGGGTCTTATTCAGTTAGTAAGGATTTAAGAGCAGAACTGAGAGGCTTCCAGGGAGATATTTCAGTAGAGGACTGAAGCTTCTGCCATAGAGTTCTCACCAGTCCTTCGTGCCACCCTGTGCTGCAGATTTCAGACTCTGTGCCAGCTCCTACACTCGGGTGAGTCAACTTCTTAATGTATATCTTTTTGTTTGTTTGTTTTATTTTATTTTTTCTCTTTTAAACTTTTTATTTTGCATTGGGGTATAACCAATTAACAAACAAATGTTGTGATAGCTTCTGGTGAACAGCGAAAGGACTCAACCATATATATACACGGATCCATTCTCCAAACTCTGCTCCCATCCAGGGACATAACATGGAGCCACATAACATGGAGTAGAGTTCCATCTGCTATAATATATATATCTTTTTCTGGTTCTCTTTCTCTGATGGAACCCTGACTCCCTCTCCTGCACATTGTCCAGCCTTTAAAGTGTTTCATAAATCATTGGTAAAGAAAGTTTCTAGACATGTGCTCACCTATGCACTCGAATCTTCTCAACCCCTGAAATTAGTGAAATAGTCTGTATGTTAGTAAATAAACATTGGAGAATGGAAAACGAGAATTGCTATTGACTCCTAAGTTTTCAATGGTATTTTTCTAAAATTTTAACTATTAAAAACTTATGCTTTTTTTTGGTAGAACTGTATGGAGTAAAAAGCATTAAGTTCCCTTTCCCCTACTTTCTTTCTCCCATCCTATTTTTCTCTCTGGAGATAACCCCAGATGAGTTTGGATTTTATCTTTTCAGTCTGTAGTGGCTAAGTGTTATGTGTATCTTTAGGTGTCCAACTCTCTATGACCTCATACACTGCTTCCCAGGTGGCTCAGTGGTAAAGAATTCACCCGCCAATGCAGGAGACTCAGGAGACTTGGGTGCCATCCATGGGTCGGGAAGATCCCCTCGTGGAGGAAATGGAAACCCACTCCAGTATTTTCACCTGGGAAATCCCATGGACAGAAGAGCCTGGTGGGCTGCAGTCCTATTGTGCTCAGTCATGTCTGACTCTTTGTGACCCCACAGACTGGAGTGGGTTGCCATTTCCTTCTCCAGGGGATCTTCCTGACTCAGGGATCGAAACTGTGTCTCCTGTATCTCCTGCATTGAAAGGCAGATTCTTTACCACTAGTGCCACCTGGGAAGCCTGAAGAGGAGAGGGGGCCCTGAAATACCGGGTGGTTAGTTTTTATGGGCTGAGTAGTTTCCTGGGCTGATAAGTGGGAGGAACATTCTAACCAGCTTGGAGGAGGGGTGGGGATTTTTCAGAATGGAGCCACCACCCACTTTTTGGCCTTTTTGGCCCTGAACTGTCCTGGCCCCTGTGGGTGTGTCATTTAGAGGATAATGAATTATAATTATTGTTTAATGAGACTCAAGATCTACTGAAAGTTAAATCTAGTTGGTTCTAAGCAGTTTATGTTAATGGTTGTGTCCTGCCCCCTTCCTTCTGGTCTCCAAATCTATTTGTTTTTAGTTCAAGATAATATGCATTCAAATATAATATAAAGAATCCTACATTAAATATTGGCATTTCAAGCTGAAAGTTTTAAGAGAATTTGAGTCTCTACACAGTGTTGAGATGTTTGGAATACTTAACTTTTATTTTACCTTTTTATAGATTTAATTTGTTAGATTTCTTTGCAACAGGCTTCAGTAGTTGAGACTCATGGACTTAGGTGCTGTGTGGCAAGCGGGGTCTTCCTGGACCAAGGATCAAATCCGTGTCTCCTGCATTGGCAGGTGGACTCTGGACCACTGGACCATCAGGGAAGTCCCTAGGTTTCTGTCTTCTGAACAGAAAATGGCAATGCTATTCACTAAAATAGTGCCAGCTTTGTGTAATCCTCTAACTTCATACGAAAAATATATGAAAAGTTAACATCATACCCATTTTACAGATAGGAAAGTAAAACTTTACAAAGGTTAAATACTTTGCCCACTGTTACAGGGAGTCAGAACTCTGGATTTATCTGTTTTGGAAGTGGACTTATACAATACTTGGTATTTTATATCTGGTGTCTTTCACTTAGCACAGTGTTTTGAAGGATATATTGCAGGATATGTGTGTGTGTGTATCTGTCACTGTCATTCTGACTCTTTTCGGTCCCATGAACTGTAGCTGGTCAGGCTCCTCTGTCCATGAGATTCTCCAGGCAAGAATACTGGAGTGGGTTGCCATGCCCTCCTCCAGAGGAATCTTCCCAACCCAAGGATCAAACCCAGGTCTTCCACATTGCAGGCGTATTCTTTACCATCTGAGCCACCAAGGAAGCCCAAGAATACTGGAGTGGGTAGCCTATCCGTTCTCCAGGGGATCTTTCTGACCCGGGACTCAAACCG
The DNA here is from genome assembly GCF_032452875.1 of Bos javanicus. Lineage (NCBI taxonomy): Eukaryota > Metazoa > Chordata > Mammalia > Artiodactyla > Bovidae > Bos > Bos javanicus. The sequence continues at coordinate 101,692,340 of NC_083872.1, read as the reverse complement.
GGGTTTCCTGCATTGCAGGTGGATTCTTTATCAGCTGAGCTACCAGGGAAGCCCTTCCACTTTTAGGCTACTACCAGTAATGCTGCTAGAATATTCATGTGCAAGTTTTTGTTTGAACCTCTGTTGTTAGTTCTCTTGGGTGTGTGCCAAGGAGTGGAATTGCTGTGTCATACAGTAATTTCGTACTGACTTTTGAGGAACCACCAAACTTTTTAATGTTAATTTCATACTGACTTTTGAGGAACTACCAAACTTTTTAATAGTGGTTACACAATTTTACATTTCCTCTAGCCAATATATGGTTCTAATTTCTCCACATTCGCACCAACAATGGTTATTTTTTTAGTTTGTTTGTTTACACCCATCATAGTAACTATAAGTGGTATCTCATTGTGGTTTTCATTTGCATTTCCCTCATGACTAAGGATGTTGAGAATCTTTTCATCCGCTTACTAGAGGTCTGTTAATCTTCCTTGGAGAAATGTATTGGCATTTTTTTTTTTTATGGAGCCACACAGCAGGTGGGATCTTAGTTCCCAAACAGGGATGGAACCCGAACCCCCTGCATTGGGAGCGCTGAGTCTTAACCACTGGACTGCCCAGAAGTCCCTAAATTAGGTTGTCTATATTCTGGATACTAGACTCTAATCAGATAATATCTGTAAATTTTTTCCTCAGTCTGAGTTTGAAACCGAATCCTCATAAAACAGAGTTCCTCTGCTGAATTTATGATTAACATCTCTATCTAAAATTTTGTTCCCCTCTTGTCCCACTCCCGTTCCCCTCAGGATTGAGTCCTATCAAAAGGAGGACTGAAAAGGACATGCCCAGGAAAGGCCGCGCTGTGTTCCCTGTTTCTTACTTGTAGAAAAAATCTTTAGTATCTTAGGCTTTCCCTGAGTTCTGAAGAGCAGACTTATGCAGGCATGAATTAGGAACTTTCTCAGACTTAGGTATTTGATAAACTTTGAATTAATTTGTGTGTGTGTGTGATCCATATTCAGTCTTTTGTTGATGGATATCCACTTGTTCCAGCATCATTTGCTGAGAATACTGTTCTTTCTCTACTGAATGGTCCCGGCACCCTTGTCAGAACTCAGTTGAACATAGATGGGTGCACTTGTTCTTGGACTCCAAAGTCTATTCCATCATACGGACTTTTCTGTAGTTTAACTTTTTAAAAATCACCTTTGGAATTACTTTGGTTTGACCTTTTATCTCCAAAGCTCCAAAATTATCATTTATTCAGCTGATTGAGCCAGAATCAAATTTGCTGTGGGAAAAATTTACTAAAAAAATCAAGAAAATGGATTTCATAGCAATGTTAATACAATGTTAGACTATGTTACAATTATATGGTTTACTATTAGCATTTCCAAAGGTATAAATGTATGAGACATTACAAATCCATTTTAACAAAACAAAAAGGAAAATTATGATAAAAATGAGACACTGCATACCATAAACATATAATATGAATACATGAATAAGGATTTTTAATATTTAATTCTTTCACAAATTATGTACAATAAGAGTAAAACAGTACAATTATGCATTCAAGTTTTTTTCTTTTTTTGCTTTCAACTTTTCCTGTAGATCTGTTTATCTGCATTGCAAGGGTTGCTAGGTAATAGTTGTGTTATCGTTATTCTGAATATTTTTCTGACAGTCCATGATAGTTATTAGGAACAAATAACCAGTTTGTGCTGTGGTGGATCATTCCATTTTAATGGATAAAACACTATTTCCTTGCAATGCTCTGTCGTCCTTCTCTCTCAAATACTGTCTTCTGTCACAGTCTCTTATATTGTCACATCTTTCAGAGAAGGGACCCATACATGCAAAAAAAAGGGAAAAAATCTTGACCTGGTTGACTTTGCTGAGGTTCAGAGAGAATGGACTTTTTTCTTTTCTCAACATTCAAGCAACTCCCTTCCAAGTGTTCACTAGTTACGTGGGAAATGTGTGTTTGCACAATTAAGATTCTAAAAGGATCTTTTTGCAGATTTGTTACCTGAGGTATCAATTCACTTGTAGCATGTCTTTTCCACAGCCCTCAAATTCATTTTAAGCTCCTTTATTATACAGCATCCTAACGGTGATCATGCATATTCCGTGCCAAGAAAAAATTAGTATGTACAAACATTAAAATCAGGCTTCAGACAATTAAACACAGAACACATGCTTGGATATTAATGCTTTGAATAGACAGCTTGGGGTTGCAGTCACCCAGGTTCTCTCATTAGGTTCTGTGGATCACAGGGTGGCAAGTTTGTTCACTTGAAAGTGAACCCCAAAGGAAAAGAGTAGAAAAATCTATCGTTAATACCGTTAGAAAACGCAGAACAAGAATCAAATAATTAAAAATACTGGTCATAAAACCTCTGATCCTCTCACCATGCTCCTCAGCATTAACCTCTTGCTTTCTCTGCTTAAAAGTCAAGAGTACTGACATAGGGGTTCCCAGGCCCTGCAGTTCTGCCATTTCCCAGTAGGGGGCGACGTTACATTGAAAAACTGAACCAGTGTTTTGGCATTAACCCTGGTGGGTCTGTGTTCCTTCTCTTTTCAAGACAGTTTTTTTTAAAAAGTCCTCTATGAATACTTTTTTTCTAAACTCAAAGTGAGAGTTGAAGAACAGCAGAATTCTTCAAAGATAGTTCTTTTACCCCACTATCTTCACAGATACTTCTTTGTATGTGACATTCTTGAAGGTTGGTATCAAAGTCCCAAAGTACGAAATGCATCCCGCAAGTCATCAACCTCGTAGAGTGGCTGTGGAGAAAGACAGTGGGTGACTTTGTAATTTTTGTGTTAATTTTTTCTTTTTAAAATTTATATCTTTTGGTTGCACCGCATCTGGGATCTTAGCTCCCCCACCAGGGGTCGAACCCATGTCCCCTGCCCCAGAAGCTCAGAGTCTTAACCACTGGACCACCAGGGACGTTCCCATTAATATTTTTTAAGAAAAGAAGGGGAGAGGGAGAGGAAAGAGAAAGAGAGGAAGAAATTTTCCTAGGAGTAAAATGGATTCTGAGGAGAGTCTAAGTTAAAGATGTGAGTGAGGAAAAGAGAGGGGAGGGGATTAGGGTGGGGAAGAGGGGAAGGGAAAGGAATCTTACTAGAAGGCTGGTGCTTGGGCTAAGTCGTGTCTGACTCTTTGCGACCCTATGGACTGTAGCCCACCAGGCTCCTCTGTCCGTGGGATTTCCCAGCAAGAATACTGGAGTGGGTTGCCATGCCCTCCTCCAGGGGATCTTCCCAACCCAGGGAACGAACCTGAATCTTTTTTGTCTTCTGGATTGGCTGGCGTGTTCTTTACCACTAGCGCCACCTGGGAAACCCCAGAGGGCTAGTAGAGGGCTTTGAATTGTGAAACAACATTAGAGCAAACTCAGTTGTAGGAGAAATGACAACAAAAACAGAGAAGAGAAAGTTTTCATCAGGAAAAATAAGGGGAGAATGATAAACACACACAAACACACACGCGGAAATGTAGGAAATATAAGTAGTGCCAGGGATAGATAACTTTGGAGAGAGAAAGAAAATGAGAAGCAAAGAAAGCCCCCTCACTTACCAAAAGGATGCGTCGAAGCTGTCTAGACAGACGAACCGAATTTTCATGCAGTCCCTCCCAGGCTTTGAAAGTTCTTTCATGATTTTCCACAAAAGTATTCCAGCAATAAAAATAATCTATTTGAAAATTTAAAAAGGAGAGGGGAGGGGATGGGTCAGAGCTCAAATCATGAGGAAAGAAAGAAAACCCTGCCACCCCCTCCCCCAAAGTCTTGGGTCCACCGATTCTTTTCCTCCAATTCTCCTTGACAGCTTTCAGCCCCAAAGGCGAGTTAGGACTTTGGGGGCGAGTTAGAATTCTGTCCGCTCTCTCCTCTCACCCTGGCTTTTCCCAATCTGAATGGCCAGTCCTGCTCTGGAGAGCCGGGCCGAAAGTTCCCCGCGCACCTTTGAACGTCATGATGGCGATCTGGACTCCAGCGCGGTGCAGCCGCCGCAGCCCCTCTGGCTCGGCCTTGCGCTCCTTGTCGCAGAAGTAGAGGCGCGCCGTGAAGATCCGCAGGCTCAGGTTGGGGTACCCCCGCAGGAAGTCGGCCACGTGCCGCGCACAGTCGTAGCAGGGGCTCCAAGACGTGAACCAGGTGACGCGGTAGCACCGCCCAGGGTCCAGATCCCAGTCAGAGATGTAGCGGAGGAAGAGCAACTCCACGTGGCATCCGGCCTGGGGAGAGAGCAGAGACTCGGGATGGTGACCGACCTTGACTGTCCTGCTGGTAGCTTCATCGTCATTAACTCGTGTCCCTCCCAGCGGTCAGCCTTTTTGGCGTGTCTGTCTTTGGTTTTGTCCGAGGTTACAGAAAGGCTAAGCAGCTGCCCGAAAGGACATAATGATGAGTGGTGATCCTAAACTCTTTGCACTTTTGGCTTTGGGAAGGGAAAAGGGTGCAGATTTTCTGTGGAACAGTGGGAGGATGGAATGAGTTGAGTGGGTCAAGTAGCATCACACCATCTCAGATTTAATTTTGTTTGTGAGCTTTTCCTTCCTTGGAGAGGAAGAAACGGCTTGGAAGTGCTATTGATGTAACCGTTGTGAAAATACACGGGACTCCACTACACCAAGTGGAGAATAAAAAGTTAGGGTTAGGAGAGTCTGAGACTGACAAGTGGGTGTTGTAAAAGAGGTAGTAGGCACCGGTTGTGGTTTAAGAACAATTAAATACAGGGGTCCCTTGTTTTATTGTGCTTGGCTATATTGGACTTTGCAGATACTTTGTGTTCTGAAGGTTTGTGGCAACCCTGGTGTCATTTTTTCCAGCAGCATCCACTCACTTTGTGTCTCTGTGTCGCAGTTCGTGATTCTTGCAAATTTCAAACTTTTCATTATTATGGTTATCTGTGGTCAGTGATCTTTGTTACTAGTATGACTCATTGAAGGCTTAGATGATAGCAATTTTTAGCATTAAGCTTTAAAATTAAGATATACACTTTTTGTTTTAGATATAATTGTATTGCATACTTAAAAGAGCTGTAGTATAGTGTAAACATATAACTTTTGTATGTACTAGGGCTTCCTTGGTGGCTCACATGGTAAAGAATCTGCCCGCAATGGGGGAGATCCAGGTTTGATCCCTGGATCGGGAAGATCCCCTGGAGAAGGCATGGTAACCCACTCCAGTATTCTTGCCTGGAGAATTCTATGGACTAGAGGAGCCTGGCAGGCTATAGTCCATGGGGTCACAAAGGGTCAGACAGGATTGAAAAACTAGCACTTTCAGGAAACCCCCAAATTTGACTCACTTTATTGCAATATTCTCTATTGCAATATGCTTTATTGCCATGTTCTGGAATCAAATTTACAAAATCTCTGAGGTGTGCCTGTAATGAGTTTGCTGTTTGTATGACCCCCATGATTGTAATAGTAATCACCATAGTGAGATATAGCAAGTCCACTTCATAGTGCAGAAAAGTCATTGCTCCCAGAATCTGAAGACCTAAGTTCCATAAGTCACCCAACTCTTAGATCTTCTTATTCCTTATAAGTTAAATGGAGTTTTGTTGTGAAGACTCAGGGAGAGAGAAGGAAAGGAACACAAAAGCTTTCTATGTTTAGAATGTGTCTTATCACCAAATAGGGAAAAGATTAGAAGCTAAAACAATTGCAGTGGGACAATGAACACAACACAAATAGAGGCCAAGAAAAGTGAGATATGTCAGTGTCATTCTGCCCAGGGATTCTTCCCTGCGTTTCCACCAAGACCACATGTCAACTGCATGTTATGTAAACTCTTCTGGATTTTGGTGATGAAGTCTCTTGAAAACGTAATTCTCTCATCTTCTAGGTTTTTTTTTTTTTTAATGCTAGATGTGTTATTGCTCAGTTGGTGAAGAATCTGCCTGGAATGTAGGAGACCTGAGTTCAATCCCTGGGTTGGGAAGATTCCCTGGAAAAGGAAATGGCAAGTATTCTTGCCCACTCCAGTATTCTTGCCTGGAGAATCCTATGGACAGAGGAGCCTGGCAGGCTACAGTCCATGGGGTCCCAAGAGTTGGAGACAACTGCGAGACTAAACCACCACTGCTGCCATATTATTGAGAAGCAGTTTTTATTATTTATCTATTCATGGCCTCTCGTTGCAGAACATGAGCTCTTGGGTGCGAGGGTTCAGTAGTTGCAGCATGAAAGCTCAGTAGTTGTGGCACGTGGGCTTAGCTGCTCCAGGGCATGTGAAATCTTCCTGCACCAGGGATCGAACCTGTGTCCCCTGCACTGGCAGGCAGATTCTTCTCCACTGTGCCCCAGGGAAATCCTGATCTTCTAGTTTTAATTCATGGCTTCCCTGAATTTTCTGAGGGTCACTATGATGAATGTACTTACTGGCTTATGATCTAGGTGAGCAGGAAGGAATAGAAATCATTTGAAAGATAAAACTGAGTCATTAATTTTTCCTAATTCTTCTTCCTTCATTATTTAAAATTCCAAAGCCACAATTTGTTTTTCCATGTTTACAGTTCAGCTTGAATGAGCTGATAAGAATCCCCCAAATAAAAAATCTCTTTCTTTTGGTTTCTTCCTTAATCTGAAAAGCAATTTGGATGCTGGGGAAAGGAGAGGAAGGTTTGGGGCAGTGATTCTTAGCACTGAAACAAAGTGTGGCCTTGATGTGCCCAGCAGGATTCGGGAGGATGTTAAATGACCGCCTTTGGAACCTGTCTATTGTGGGTGCAGAGACATATAAAAGAGAAAAGATATCTCAGAAATCTAATGGAGACAAATGAACCAGGCTGAGTAGCATCATCAGCAGGTGGCTATAAAAGTGCCCTCAGTGTAGCTGCTTGGGAAGCAGGCATTAATTAATTAATAGCAAGATATTAATTGATACCTTGTTTCGAAGGTGCCCGAAGTCCAGTGAGAAGGAGGTGGGACTGTCCCGCCGCTTCACCACGTAGCACAAGTAGGTCTCATGGCGGCCCTTAGCCCAGCGCACGTTTTTGAACTGGTAAAGAAACTGTCTCTGCTTCATCAAGAGGCTGTGGGTGAGAGAGGAGGGAGGAGATGCAGCCTTCTTGGCTTTCCATCAGCTTTTAAAGAAAAATCTGTAATACTTGGGCCAAACCAGAGGAGACGCTCTTGCTTCCTTATGCTGGATGCCTAAGACTTAGTGCACTTCAGATCCACTACAAACCCCTTTTCATGCTTGTACTTAAGACCAGTTGAGACAGCAAGAACCCCAAAGCGATCCACGCTCACAGGACAGGCTCCTCCCATGGCTGCCTTCTAGATGTTGATAACTTGGAATTACAGACGTCTTTCCCAGTTTCATCTTTTCAGGTTTTCACTCCATTATTAGTCATGTCTGACTCTTTGCTACCCCACGGACTATAGCCCGCCAGGCTTCTCTGTCTATGTCAAGAATACTGGAGTGGATTGCCATTCCCTTCTCCATGGAATCTTCCTGACCCAGGGATCGAACTTCTGTTATCTCCTGCATTGGCAGGTGGATTCTTCACCACTGAGCCACCAGGGAGGCCCCAACCTCTAGCTAAATGTCCAACATAGATCTCAGAGTCTAAGTGGTCAAAACAATATTCCCAAATTGCCCTGTCCTGACCTCCCTCTCCTATCCTACCAACTTGCCATCCCAAGTATGCAGTCTAAAAGCTTGGGATCATTTTTGATTCTCCTTCACTCATATTTAATTAATTAATCATCTAAATTTATTGAGTCAAACTTTCCAATATTTCTGGGAGTGTCCCTGCTCTGTTCTCTCGGTTCTGTGCTTCAATCCAATCCCTAATCTTTCTTTTTATCACATTGTCCTGATCTCTTAACTGATCTCTCTGCCTGTAGTCCCTTCAAAATAAGTTTCCATGAGGTGCCCTAGAGATCTCAGAAAATCTAGAATAAACTCCAAACTCGTTAATTGTGGTAAAGCTTTTACAATTGGACACATCTACATTTCTAGCCTTGTTTCCTAGTATTTCTCTCTTTTCTCCCATCATTTCACCCCCTTCCTTACCCCTGTAGCAGGCCCCCTGGCACTAGTCTTTAGTTTTCTTTCCAGCCGTCTTGCTGGAATACATCTCCTGACTGAATCCTTACTTGCCTTTTTTACCCCCACTGTGCAAAAACCTACCCCCCCTTCAAAGCCTAACATCAATTTCAGCTCTTCTAGGAAGACCTCTCTCAACTGCCACTATCCCCTCTTTCTAGGCAAAAGTGAACATTAACAGCAACAAAAAAACCCTCCTGAAGTTTCCTGCTGTTCTCCACTCATCCCTATCAAAGAATTCAACTTTTGTTATCAATTGATTGCTACATCTGTCCCCCTCAGATGTAGAATGTGGATTAGAATTTCTGTGCTTTGAGTCAGGAAGTGACACTTTTTGAGTCATATGTTAAAAGTGTGAAAGGTATTTGACCATTCTCAACTTGAATATTACAAAAAAGTCGAAAGTGAAAAATTTTTTAATGTTAAAGAATTAAAGTTTAAAATACCAATTATCTACTGATAATTAGACATGGGGCTTCTCTGGTGGCTCAGACGGTAAAGAACCTGCCTGCACCGTGGGACACTCTGGTTTGATCCCTGGGTTGGGAAGATCCTCTGGAGAAGGAAATGGCAACCCCCTCCAGTATTCTTGCCTGGAAAATCCCATGGACAGAGGAGCCTGGTGGGCTACAGTCCATAGGATCACAAAGAGCTGGTCACATGACTGAGTGACTAATACTATTGTTTACTAATTAGACATACTATGTAATGATAATTATTACTGTTAATATACTTATGTTTTTCCTTCTAGTCTTTTTATGCATGTATATTTACAAGATTTGAGTTAGGCTGATCTCATGTATAAATTCACAATATAATCTAAATATTTTGCCATGTTCTTCCCACACCGGGGATGGGGGTCAGGGACAGATTGCTTTTTGTTTTTCGGCACAGTGTCTTGCATGTTATAAGCACTAAATTTTAGAGTTGAATTTGTAGAAATAACTCTCTGCCAACACAAGTTCCTTTGTAGTGTGAACATAGCACAAGCTATACAGTGTGTGTGTGTGTGTTAGTCCCTTAGCTGTGTCCGACACTTTGTGACCCCATGAACTGTAGCCCAATGTGGTTGATAACCAAAGCATCAGTAGTGAGTGTCCCTGGTTTTTGTCCTTTGTGTTTTTCAGCAAATATATCTACCAGTAGAGATAACGCTGCCACCTAGTGGCATTGAGCAGAAGTGCAGACAACTTGTCAAAGTCATGATCTAGGCAGTAATTTGAATACGGTTTGCTTGCAAGAGAATTGAAACTTATTTCAATTTTTTTTTTTTTTACATTGAGGTTTCGAGGTGGTACCGTATAGAATCTCCCTGCCAATGCAGGAGGATCGGGTTTGATCCCTGGGTTGGGAAGATCCCCTGGAGAAGGAAATGGCAACCCACTCCAGTATTCTTGCCTGGGAAATCCCATGGACAAAGGAGCCTGATGGGCTCCATAGCGTTGCAGAGTCAGGCATGACTGAGCGACTGAGCACACACACACATAATTTACATACTTCACCCATTTAAAATTCACAATTCTGTGAATATTGTCAGATGTAAACACCTAAAACTGCTGCAACTATCAGTGTACAGAACATTTTTAGGGTACCCCTCCCCCCCAAGTTTTCTCATCCATCTCTTCAGTAGGTTCTTTTTCTCCCTCCCAGGCAACCACTAATCTGTAACTATAATTATGGTTTATTTTCTAGAATTTTATTTTAAGTATACATTATCACCTCATTTGTGTCTGACTTCTTTTATTAAGTATATTATGACTTTGACATTCATCCATGGTGTTGCATGTATCAGTAGAGTTTGTTCTTTTGTCCTGCAAAGCAATATTCCATTGCTTCCATACTGCACATTTCGTATATTCACTCACCTGTTGATGGACATTTGGATTGTTTCCATTTGAGGGTTGTGAATAAAGCTTCTACACCCACTTTTGTATGGACATGTTGGTTATTGATACTTTGATAGTGAAATACATGAGATAGACCCAGAAGTCAACTTCCCAAGTATCACCTTTAGTAAATCAGTAAGCAAGGACCAGAGATTTTTAAAAGTGTTGTAATTTGAATGTTTTTCTCACACACATGAAGCTTATTGGAAATCTTTTGGGGGGGGAGTATGGGGAGGTGGGGTGCTGTGCCACATGACATGTGAGATCTTAATTCCCCAACCAGGGATCAAACCCGTGCCTCCTACAATGGAAGCATGGTGTCTTAACCAATGGATTACCAGGGAAGTCCCTGGAATCCACTTTAAATCCTGAGGCAGAGAATTAGATGTATCACCAGTGTATACATTACATATACGAAACAATATACAAATTAGTCAATCAAATTTTTATAATTAAAAATTCACATTTAACAGGAATCCAAAATGAATGTTAACAAAGATCTAATAATCACTGGCTTTATTCTAAAGTGATAATAATTTACTATGGTAAAACCACCACAGCACTACCTCTGTTACTATTACTATTGTTAATTAATTAACATAACCACCCTCAGCATACTACATAAACTGAATACATAGTAGATGCATAATAAGTACTGGAGAGGAAGAAAAAAAATTCTGTCCTTTGGGCCCAGTTTTAAATAGATTAGGCATCATCTCTTACCAATAAATTCCTTTTGCATTTAACCTGTCCTCCTGGGCTGTGTGGATTAGAAGTGGGGGAGGGGTACAATATCATGCATTGCAGGTGGTATTGGCAGGGGGTTCCCATAGGAGGAAAAAGTGTCCTGGGAGTATAAGGAAGGATAGGACACAGATTAAGGAATTCAAATGGCCTTCTACCCCCACATGAAAATACAATTTCCATCAGAAGTTACCAGTCACAGTGAATTGAATTGCATGCCTGTGACCTTGTTAAATATCTTTAATTATAGCTGGGGGCCTAGTTCCAGCACCCTATTCTCTGGTTTCTCTCTCTCTCTTTTAAGAAATATTTATTTATTTGGCTGCACCTGGTCTTATTTGTGGGATCTAGTTCCCCCACCAGGGACTGAGCACAGGCGCCCTGCATTGGGAGTGTGGTGTCTTAGCCACTGACGCACCAGGGAAGTCTTCTTTGGTGTCTCTTAAGGATGCAGAGGACTCAGTAGAGACTGTCTGTAAGGCCCACAGGTTGACAGCTGTGCCAGACAGCTGTGTGCCCTGAAGCGGAACGCTGGCTGCATCCCCAGCAATGCAAACCAGAGACAGATGGGTTAAAAGTAATCGTGACCGAGTCATCCTTTCCTGCTGCGTGCCATCAGTACTGTGCTCTGCAGATAGTATTTTCCTTAATGAAAATCACAGTATTTCCCTTTTTCTCCTGTTGAATTTCATCCTCTCTCCTTCTTTGACTCTCTCTGAATTTCAACTCTGATTTTACTGTTGCTTTGCATTTCATTATTTACAAGTATCTCCACTGAGCCTTTTTCCTCTCATACCACAGATTAGTTTTCACTGTAAACTGAGCTGACGTGTGATATTTTGCCCTCAGGTTTCTGAAGGACATTTAATCCACCATTAAGATTCTACATTGAGATTGAAGTATATGGATTAGGTGTAAATTTGCATACATTTGCAATAGAAATAGATTAAGTTCTATGGTAATAACAATTGTCATAAACTTCATGTGAAGACATCATCAAAATTTTAGAGTATGCATTAAAGAAGTAAGTTAAGTCATGTCTGAAGAAATGGAAAGACTAGGTAAAGAGTAAAAATGCCATTAACTGCCTCTTTGGCCTATAATATTAAGGAAGTTTTTTCAGTTGAATTCATCTCCTTGTCACAGACATAGTGACTGACCTTCAAGCAAATACTTTTGAATATTGGCATTTAGAAAATAATTTCTTGACTATGTAATTATTCAATAAAGTCTCCATAGTCAAGTTTTTCTTCAAGAGGTTCTACAGTTGAATGTTTACAGAATTATTACCATTACCACTACTGTTTTTAGTACAGTATTGCCATGACCTTTTCATGATTTGAGTCTCTTTGCCTGATTAATATTACTACCATAAACTATCCTAACTGCAAGGACCAGTCAATGCATGGTGCATAAAAGTACTTTCGAGTATGGAAAGAAAAAAAGAGAGAGATAATTGGGCGGAAAGCACGTAAGATCTGAACAGAAGATGAGACAGATCCAGAAAAATAACTGTGCATCTTGACCAGGCAGATCCTGTGAGTCAGTGTTAGGGGAGAAAGGGAAAGTTTGCACATCTTATTACTCAGATTTGCTCTGAGAGGAAAGCCAGAGCAACTACCCACAAGCAGACTGCTTTACCTGTCCATGGTGGAATCCAGTTTGTCTTTCTTGGCTCCCTGAAGATCTTAGGAAGAAAAGCTTGCCTCCAGCACTTCTGCTGCACTGGCTGACAAGGCACCGGTCTCACACATTCAAATTTGAACTCAGCCCTTTAGGCTCCTCCCCCCAGCAGCATCACCACCAACAGGTACCCCATACCCCAGCAGGCTTCCTCCTGTTTGGGTCCACTGGAGGTGGGTGGGGTTTTCATAGGCAAAAAATCACAGAGAGAAAATGACTGCGGGCCACTCTGCCTAATGTATAGGTTCCTTTAGTTCTGCTTCTTTAAAAATGCAGTCTACCCTCCACAGGTAGTAAAGATCAGGAGACAGGAGGAGTAGACAGTTTGTATATTGTAATCCTGGTTAAAAAAAAAAAAAGATACCTTTATTCATTTATTTATTTCTTGGCTGTGCCTCAAGGCTTGTGGGAATCTTAGTTTTCTGACCAGGGATTGAATTGAGGCCATAGCAGTGAAAGCACCAAGTCCTAACCACTGGATTGCCAGGAAACTCCTTAAAATGGTATCTTTAATTTTTAAAACATAATAATAACAATAAACTTAAAAGCGTCGTGTGTTCGATTAGCCAAAAGCATCTATTTCTCATTTAATTACACAATAGCTCTGAGTCTCAATGAAGACCGACACTAACTGTTCCTGCTTGGTTGCTGGCCAAGTACACTCAGGACTTAGGACAGAGGTTTTTGCCTCCCAAACCACTGAATTTTTTTTTTTTTTCCTTTGATTGCTTTACAAGAGTTGCTAAAAGACTAGATGATTGCACCAAAGGATAGTTTTTTTTTTTTTTTTTTTTATCTTATATATTGACCTTCCCCCACTACCTCTTTGGAGCAGTCCTTCAGCTATTGGGGAGAAAGCAATGACAACCCACTCCTGTGTTCTTGCCTGGAGAATCCCAGGGACCGGGGAGCCTGGTGGGCTGCCCTCTATGGGGTCGCAGAGTCGGACACGACTGAAGCGACTTAGCAGCAGCAGCAGTAGCAGCTCAGCTGAGCTGCCGCCTCCTGGGCACCTCATCTTGCCCCAAATAAATATGCAACTCTCAACTTGTACATCTTTAGAGGACAAATGTATTTTTTGTGTGCCTATTCGAAAAATTTAAATTACGTATGTGGCTTACAGTGGGCAGCACTGAGTTGAAGGATAACCAAAGGAAAACAGCCATGCATGTAAATCCTGCAAGTTCTTTAGTAACAGCTTTCTCTCTCTTAACGGTTCCTCCCAAGAATCATCTGAGATAAAAGTCACGTCTCCCCGCTAGAGGAGTAAGACCTCGGTAGCACACTAGGTTCTCTGCACCTCTCGGCTTGCGCGGGAGCGGCGGGGCGGCGGGGGCAGCGGCACCCAAGAGCCTCGCGTAAAGGATAATTTTTGCATACGCTCATCTTTTCCACAGAAGCCATATATTAATTTGAAGACAGAAGCAGCAGCATCTCAAACAACAAAAAGATTTATTTCATCACACAGAATCAGCCTCTAAGTGACTGCACTGAACTTAGAAAACAGGTTGGGCTTTTCAAATAAGATGCTTTAAGTTCCCTCCTTCATACAAGCTGGTCTAATATTTTTACTTCTCCCTCCTGCGTTCATATGCATTCTATCTGTTCATTCAGTAGACATTCAATACCCACTAGGTGACAGAAGCTGCCAGGTGCCGGTGTTGCAATAGTGAGCCAAGCGGCCAGGGTTCTTGCTCTCTTTCTGCTTCAAGGCTTTAAAAAATCGTCTACATGTTAATAATCCTCCCCCTGCCCCAGTCTGTAGTTCTAGCCTGGAACTCTCCCTTGAACTCGAGGCAAGTATGCCCATCTTCCACCTCAGCATCTCCCTCTGGATGTCTGGGCATTTCAAACATGGCTAAAACCGAGCACCTGTTGTCTCTCCCAACGTATAATCCGGTCCTCTTACCTCTTTGTCTCAGTGGCACTCAGAGCCATCCTGGCCATCTTCTTGGTTGCTCTCTTTCTTTTAAATCTTGTGCCCGAATCCTGTTAACTCTCCTTTCAGAATAAATCCAGACCCTGACCACTTGTCACCACCTCCAGATCTAAGCATCCTGAAAAATTATATTCAGCCGCTCAACTGGCCTTCCTGCCACCACCTTTCTTCAGTTACAGTCTATTCTTACAGCAATCAGAGTAATTCTTGGGGCGGGGTGGGGGATATATATATATATATATATATATATATATATATATTTATTAAGATTTATTTTCCTTTTTGGCTGCATGGCATGCAGGATCTTAACTCCCTTACCAAGAACTGAGCCCATGCCCCCTGCATTGGAAGTGTGGAGTCTTAACCACGGGGCCACCTGAGAAGTCCTATTTTTGAAATATTTTCGATCATGTCACTCTGCTGTCAATTCTCCCTGACCCCTCTTTTTCTCAGTAAGAAGTCAACATCTTTACAAATGGCTCCCCAGACCCTCTGCCCGGCCCTCTGCGCCTGCCTTACCGCTCTCCTTGCTCTGCACAAGGAACACACAGGCGTCAGCCTCTGCATTTGCTTGTCCCTCTGTCCGGAATAAGCTTCCTCTTACTATCATTACTGCTTGGTCCTTTGTCTTTACTCAGATACTCCTTGTATCGAGTTGAGACTTTTTCTCGTCTCATATCTAAAATGTCCACTATATCCCATCACCCTGACCTTTCTCTTTCCACTTCCTTAACATATATTTTTATTTAGCACTTATAACTTCAAATATGAAATTGTCTATGTTCACTGAGTCTTAGGTCCATGAGAGGTTGGTTCCTCTGCAGGGATTCTGCTGGTGGTGGTCTAGTGGTTAGCAGGCTTCCCAGGTAGCACTAGTGATAAAGAACCCTCTTGCTAATGCTGGAGATATCCCTGAGTGGGGAAGATCCCCTGGAGAAGGGCATGGCAACCCACTCCAGTATTCTTGTCTGGAGAATCCCATGGACAGAGGTGCCTGGCGGGCCACAGTCCATAGGGTCGCAAAGAGTTGGACACGACTGAGAGACTTATCACGCATGCACACCAGTGATTACCACTCCATGCTTTCACTGCCAAGCTCGCTGGTTCAATTCTTGGTTTAGTTTCCTCTAATTGAGCGAATTAAGATCCCACAGGCAGTGTGTCATGACCCCCCAAAATAGAAAAAAAAAAAATTCCTCTGCAGAGGCCAAGGTGGGATCATCCAAGGGCGTGTAAAATCTGATCCTCTTGTTTCCTCAGATATGAGTAGTATCTTTACTATATTATCAACTGATTGTCTAGAGAGTGACATGCACACACATCCTTCCAAAAGAAGTTTAAATATTAATTCTCAGAGATGGTAACATGACAAAATCTGAAAATTAGAAAAAAATTTCCCAACTTACCCCAGTGGGAAGCTCAGTTCCTGATACTGATGGTGGGAACTTGACGTGATCTGACAATGCTGATGAGCTCCTTTTGTATATTCTCTCTCTTCAAATTATGCCCTTTTGTTCCAGGCAGAAATAGGAAAACAGACTGGCTGCTGATGCACCTGCTTTGTTTCTGTTTAGTTTTGGATTGGTTTCTGGGATTCTAACTTTTTTTCCCCCTTTGGCTGCACTGCAGATCATGTGAGATCTTAGTTCCCTGACCAGGGATCAAACCTGTACCTTCTGCAGTGGAAACATAGAGTCTTAATCACTGGACCCCAGGGAAGTCCCTCTAACTATTTTAAAAGGCACAATTCAGTGGTATTAACTACATTCACAATGTGCAGCCATCAAAAACCTTTTTCATGACCCCCCAAAAAAACCCATAATCATTAAACAGTAACTCACCATTCCCCCTGGCCGTCTCTGGTAATCTTATATGGATATGATGATTGTAAACACTCGTAAGTGGAAACATACAATCTTTGTCCTTTTGTGTCTGCCTTATTTCACTTTTCATAATGTTTTCAAGATTGATCCATGTTAGAGCATGCATCAGAATTTCATTCCTTTTTATGATCTGCCTTACTTCAAAGCTCATGCAATGCTATCTTGCTGGTAAAATCAACCTTGCAGATCTTAGTCAGATTGACCATATCCGTTTAGAAATCTTCATCAGAGCTGCAGAGAAGAGTCTTCCCCCCGATATTGACTGTGTCGTTAGAATTGGGTTTGGCTGTGTATGTCAGACAGACTCAATAAATTGCTTGTGCAAGATATGATTTCTTTTGCACATAAAAATGTAGACAGTTGGTCTAGCAAGTAATTAAATCTAACCCTAACTGAAGCGTGGATTTTGGAGCTCTTTGTTTTGTTGAAAGAGTCTCTGGTGGCCATTTTTCGCCAGAATGTTTCCCCACCTCTCAGTTCAATAATGGGACATGAGTCTCAGCCAAGCAGCAAAGAGAAATAAAACACTGTGTTTTGGGAAGCATATAAGACCAGGCATCGTGGGGAAGAACAGAGAAAGATGGCGATCGTGGTGGCCTTTCACTGCCATGGACCGTTCCACCCCTGGTCAGGGAACTAAGATCCCACAAGCCACCAGTTGTGGCAAAAAAATAAACACAAAATTTTAAAATTTGGGAATTCCCCAGTGGTCCAGTGCTTAAGACTCCATACTCCCAATTCAGGGGGCATAGGTCGATCCCTGGTCAGGGAACTAGGCATGCCTCACAGCTTGGCCAAAATAAGAAAGAAAAAAAGGTGGCAGTCAAGTCCATTCCTCCAGAAGCAGAATTATCTGTTCAGTTCAGTTCAGTTGCTCAGTCATGTCCGGCTGTTTGCGACCCCATGAACTGCAGCATGCCAGGCCTCCCTGTCCATCACCAACTCCCAGAGTTTACTCAAACCCATGTCCATTGAGTCTGTGATGCCATCCAACCATCTTATCCTCTGTCGTCCCCTTCTCCTTCCTCCTTCGATCATTCCCAGCATCAGGGTCCTTTCCAGTGAGTCAGTTCTTCCCATCAGGTGGCCAAAGTATTGGAGTTTCAGCTTCAACATCAGTCGGTTCCTCCTTTTCTAAAACCAGCTTGAACATCTGGAAGTTCACAGTTAACATACTGTTGATGCCTGGCCTGGAGAATTTTGAGCATTACTTTACTAGCCTGTGAGATGAGTGCAATTGTGTGGTAGTTTGAACATTCTTTGACATTGTGTTTCTTTCGGATTGGAATGAAAACTGACCTTTTCCAGTCCCGTGGCCACTGCTGAGTTTTCCAAATTTGCTGGCATATGGAGTGCAGCACTTTCACAGCATCATCTTTTAGGATTTGAAATAGAGCAACTGGAATTCCATCACCTCCACTAGAATTATCTGTGGATATTTATTTAATTCTATTTCATAAATTAGATTTGATAGGGTTGATGACTGAGCAACTGAACAACAAAAACATCAAAGCATTGGTAGAATCTAATAATGTGCAATTCAATGTACATTTTTATATACTGTCTCTTGTTTTGAAAATCTTACTTTTCAGTGTAGAGATTGCATAAAGAAGATTCTCTCCAACATACACAAATTCAGTACTTGAAAATGAAGGTTGTGGGGGAGGAAAAAAATCTATTGTGTTTGTTTTAATGTTTTACCCCTTTGGAGATAATTCAAAAAGTGCTTTTATAAGTAATTTATAAACAGCATCTTTGAAAACTGAAATTCATTCATTTAATACTTATTGAAGGATTATTATGAGAAAGCATAAGGCTGA
The DNA here is from genome assembly GCF_032452875.1 of Bos javanicus. Taxonomy (NCBI): domain Eukaryota; kingdom Metazoa; phylum Chordata; class Mammalia; order Artiodactyla; family Bovidae; genus Bos; species Bos javanicus. The sequence continues at coordinate 101,674,319 of NC_083872.1, read as the reverse complement.
GCTTTGAAGGGGAACAATGATGCATATTATAGTTCAAGAAACTTATCTTTCAAGCTTTAAAATAGGTGATCTTAAATGACAATATAAAAGAATTAAATGTCAATAAAAGACTTGAAATAAAAATGAGAGAATCATTGCATCTCAAAATTGAAGGGACGACTGCCTTGTGCTTCTAAAAACTGGATACGCATATCTTCATTGGATACACATATCTTCATTGGATACGCATATCTTCATGCCTAAATGTGAGTACATGGCAATATAGGGCTTCCCTGGTGACTCAGTGGTAAAGAATCTACCTGCCAGTGCAGGAGACACAGATTTGATCCCTGGGTCAGAAAGATCCCCTGGAGGAGGGCACGGCAACCCACTCCGGGATTCTTGCCTGGAGAATCCTCATGGACAGAGGAGCCTGGCGGGCTACAGTCCTTGGGATCACAAAGAGTCAGACACGACTGAATCAACTTACCATGCACGCATGGAGGGTAAGTCAACATCTGGCAGGCCCACAAGTAAATAGAGCATCGTGTTAACATTAGAGAAAAAACAGATTCCAAAGACATTTCAGCCCAACATGTGGCTGGTTTAAGATGCTCAGCATTCCTTATTTTACTTCTCTTTTATAGGAAAGTTTAATGGGAAAACACTTTGAGGAACAATGGAAAAACACACTGAGGAACAATGATTCCATGATTCTCTGTAGAAAATTCTTGGTAAAGCGTCCCATACAGTGGTCTCTTCACCTCTTATTTAATCCTAGTAACAGGATACCACTGCCTACTTAGTATGATGAAGTCAGAGGAAGAAAAGAATTCACAATCTATTGCTTCACAATAGACTGATTTCCTTTTTTTTTTTTTTTTCCTTTTTTGGCCAAGTGATTTGGCTTGTGGGATCTTAGTTCCTTGAACAGGGATTGAACCTGGGACCTTGGCAGTGAAAGTGCCAAGTCCTAACCATTGGACTGCCAGGGAATTCCCTAGATTGAGTTCTCAATTAAGATTCTGATGAATGGATAGAATTTTAATAGAGTACAGAGCAGATGGACTTCCCTGATGGCCCAGTGGTTCTACCCTTCCAATGCAGAGAGCATGGGCTCAATCCCTGGTTGGGGAACTAGGATCTCACATGCCTTGTGGCCAAAAAAAGGGGGAAAAAAACGTACAGAGCAGAGAATTTCTGGAGGATAGTCTGAAATCTTGGGTCCTGGGTCTGTACCTTTCACTTATGAAGCACATGACATTGGGAAAGAATTCTTCACAAAGTCATTCCAAGGATCTGCTTAGCTTTACTGTGTGTGAAAGCTTAGTATCTGGAATACATGAATATGTTTGATAAAATTTCTCATCCTCTCTCCAAGTTGGCAGAAACAACATGAGCAAACACAGAGCTTTGACATGTGCTTCATATGTTTTAGCCACGATGATAGCTTATTCTGGTATGAGTGATGGCTTGTAAGAAAACAATGATGACAGATAAAAATGAAATGTCAAATTCAAGAGGAGACAGCAGCATTGATTCCAAAGAGATATTTTTATATGTGGAGGTGGAAGTATGTGAGGGTGTTTCAGTATAATGCCCCTGTTATCAAAATGTTTCTTAATTTGTGTGCCACATTAAACAGCAGTATCTCTCAAAGTTTGTCAACTGGAGGAAAAAAAATGTTCAAATCTATTTTTCTTAAGTAAATTTGGTGATATAATTATCTATGGTTGGTAAAAGGGTTTTTGTTTGTTAGGATTTGAGCTCAGTTAAAGAGTTAATTTTATTTTAAAGGAACATAGACTTTGAATAACAATTTTCTGGGCATGTTTAACTAACCTAATTGAGAAAACCATGGTGCTGTTTAATTGTAAATAAAGTGATGTAAGATTGGACCAATACTTGATGTGTACAAGTTTAGTATGTAGGGTTTTTGTGCTTTTAAAAAACAAGTTCAGTTTTTCTCTTTTAAAAAAATGAGATGTCATTCATATTCATATAAGCTTCTTAAGAAATGCTTTCTAACAAATGGAGAGTTAAATAGCTTGCATAATGGCTGTAAGAATTATTTTAGAAGCCTGACTCATCCAGCATTAGAAAATAACCTTATTTCTCAGAAAGTTATAGTACCTGCTCACCTTTCTTCTATTAAAGGAGAAAAAAAAGTACATCTCTTATCATGACAGTAGCATTTTTCATTCCTGGAGATTTGGAGTTAGTGAGATTAACAAAAAATGGGGTTTCCTTCAGGTATTTTTAAAAGTTATTTTCCTTACTAACTACCCTCTTCCCTCACCAACTTCTCTTAAAAAGTCGGAAACCACAGGACTACCTGGCTAGGTTATTTTTAACGGAAACAACATGACTTGGAAATTGTGCCTCTGGTGGCTGAGTTGTCTTGGACATCTGGGCTTCACCACCAACTGGACTTTCATGAGAAACACAAGCTGGGGTTTCGTTATGGCCAGAAGTCCCCCTGGTAGTTCTCCAGGGCACGCATTCCTGTGTCTGAGAGATGAGATGCTCAGACAATGACTCCCTAGACCACTATTTTTGGACACCAGGTAGATTGTTCAATATGATACTTTGTTGTTTTTGAAAAGAGCCCAAAAAGGTTTCCGCGTGGGTTAAAGTGTGGTCTTGGAGTGCTTCAACTTCTGCATTTCCCAATTTTTGTTTTTCTCACTTTACTGCCAGCCATATTACTGAATTTCTCTGGGGTATGAAAAAGTTGAGGGACATATACAGGAATTACTCACTCAGTCTCTGCTGTGCAGCTGCCCAGAACTTACTGAGGTTGAAAGAACACAGAAGCATTCATCAAAAGCCTGGGGCTGGCCAAAGGTCTAAAAAAAGTTATTTTTGATAGGAACATTAACTAAAGCTTCATTGATCACGCATATACAAGAAAGAGTGAAAAGTTAGGTTTTTGTAATCAAAGACAGGAAGACTTAAGTTCTGTCTCCATCATTTCTTAGTGAACTGTCTTTGTGGGTTGCCTGCTGCCATATGTTATACTTGCCCCATGTATAAAATGTGAATAAATAATAATAATAACTAACAATTTTTGTGCATTTTATGATAGGCTCTGTGTAAGCAAGTTGCACATATTATCTCGAAGAGGTAGAAACTATTATCCCAATTTTCAGATGTGAACATTGAGGGCCAAAGAGTTGAAATGCTTATCTTAAGACTGTGGAAAGTAATTTTTAAGAATAAGTTATTTACTGTTGACTGTATTGGGTCTTTGTTGCTGCAGTCTTTCTCTAGTTGCGGCAAGCAGGGGCTGCTCTCTGGTTGCGGCAAGCAGGGGCTGCTCTCTGGTTGCGGTGAGAGGGCTTCTTGTTGCAGTGGCTTCTCGTTGTGGAGCACGGAGCACCAGCTGTAGGTGTGTGGGCTCAGTAGTTGTGGCTCCTGGACTCTAGAGCGTGGGCTCAATACTTGTGGCCCATGGGCTTAGTTACTTTGCAGCATGCGGGATCTTTCCGGACCAGGGATCAACCCGTGTCTCCTGCACTGGCAGGTGGATTCTTTACCACTGAGCCACCAGGAAAGCCCTCGTTAAAAGTAATTTAAATAAGAGGTTCTGCATGTGGTCTAGTGCATGGAAGGTATTCTATAAACAACAACTGTTTTGATAAAATAGTATCTTATAGAAGCTGAAAGTATTAAGAAGATCAGATACCTTAAAAACATAAACTATGATCATCAAAGTAATCTGCTCCCATGGTTCAAAGTTTTCTGATAGTAATAAAATGTGAGTAATAAAATACTTTTTTTAAGTAATAAAATGTGAGTAATTTTGAGGTTCTCATACTCTGAGAAAGTGTATAAAATTGCATATTCCAGTGTTTAATTCCTACAGATTTTGGAGTCATTCTGGAGTATAGCCCAGTACTCTGCTTTTTTGACAAATTCCCATTAATTCCAAGCAGGTGGTTAGTTTTCATTGCCTAGAAGACCTTCAAGGTCTTCCCCAGCTCTAAAATTCTATGATTGTGTGACTTTATGTACTTCTGAGACATTTGTGTGTATCTGTGTGTGTGTTTGCTTGCTTGCTTAATAGACAATTGAAATGCCAGGGGAAATGAGAAGTGCTTCAAATAACGTACAGGTCTTTCTTTCTCTTTGTGGGCATTTGGAAAACCAAATTCCATATTATTTGTATGCTCAGTGATGCAGTATAAAGGATGATGTGATTTCATTGACTGGTAGAGATAATTTTGATTAAAAATAGCTCTAAAATGAATAAGGGATAGGTCCTGAAGCAAGGATAGCAAATTAAATGTTACTTGTAGAATCGCTATTCTCTACTCTTTCTGACTACTCACCAACAGTCATTGGTATCAGATCATCCTCTCTTTAGGAAGTCCTGGCATCATATTGGCACATTCTTTCTCCTCAGTTCTCACCTTTTTTGAGGGTCTGTAGTGATCATTGCCTTATAATAGTCATTCCATCACTACTAATTAGATCACACTGCTTCTTGATTTAACTAATTTCAGGATCTTAGAAAGTTGAGAAGCATTTATTTGACATCAACAGCCCCAGATTCCTTAGTGTGTGAACCAGGTTTCCTCCTCCTTCAAGATCCCCTTGTTTTTCCTCTCCCCCAACCCATCCTCACGTGGACTAAATATACCATCAGGAGGTCTTCACTTTGTTACAGAAGGCAGGAATTGTCAACTTGGCATAGTTAGAAAGTCATTCAGTGCACTCAGCACTTTGCTGACATTGAACATGGTTCTGCTACTCAAATGTCCTGGTTACTGATTGCTTTATTTCATTATTTTTAATTTTTATTTTTTGGTTGTGCCAAATGGCATGTGAGATCTTAGTTCCCAGACCAGGGATTGAACCCACATCCCCTGCATTGCCAAGTGGATTCTTAACCACTGGATCACCAGGGAAGTCCCTGTCCTGGTTACTTTAGACCTCCATCCACAGGTTCCTTACAGGAGGTACTGCTACAGCATAAAAAGAAGTAGAAGTTGCTTCTATTAGTCATTTATGTCCCATACGATCACCTTAAAACCTGATGATGGCAGACACAAAAGACCACAGAGTGTATGATTTCATTCTGGATATTATATGAAATATCCAGAATAGATAAATCCAGGGAGGCAGTAAACAGATTGGTGGTTACTCAGGTGCTTGAGGCAGCGGGGAATAGTCATGAATGCTTAATGGTTTAGGATTTTCTTTTTGGGGTGATAAAAACTTTTTGGAAGTAGATAGAGGTGGTAGTTGAACAACATATATGCACTAAATGTCACTGAATTGTATATTTTTAAATTAATAACTTATGGCTGTGCTGGGTCTTCATTGCTGCTCTCGGGCTTTCCTAACTAGGGAGAACGGAGGATACTACTCTCTGCTTGTGATGTGTGGGCTTCTCACTGCAGTGGCGTTTCTTGTTGTGGAGCACAGGCTCTAGAGTGCGGATTCAGTAGTTGTAGGGAAGGGCTTAGTGGCATATGGAATCTTCCTAGACCAGGGATTGAACTCATGTTATCCTGCTTTGGCAGACAGATTCTTACCCACTGGACCACCAGGGAAGTCTGAATTGTATACTTTATTTTTATTTATGTGAATTAACCTCATGCGAAGATTTGACTCATTGGAAAAGACTCTGATGCTGGGAGGGATTGGGGGCAGGAGGAAAAGGAGACGACAGAGGGTGAGATGGCTGGATGGCATCACCGACTCGATGGACGTGAGTTTGAGTGCTTAATGGTTTAGGATTTTCTTTTTGGGGTGATAAAAACTTTTTGGAAGTAGGTAGAGGTGTAGTTGAGCAACAATATATGCACGCCCACCAACTCCGGGAGATGGTGATGGACAGGGAGGCCTGGCATGCTTCGATTCATGGGGTCGCAAAGAGTCGGACACGACTGAGCAACTGAACTGAACTGAACACCTAAACAACACATTTTAAAATCCTGATTAATTCAGAGAAACTTCAAGGATCTGAAGAGCTGGAGAAAACATGGGAGTGATGGGTATCTCTCAGCTGTCAGTATGTGTAAACAGAGGAGAAAGCCCATAACTGTCAAAGGTGATACATTCCCTGGATCAGAGGAGAGTAAAGAACAGGAGTGGGAAATTCAGGTGCAACAGAATGGGTACTTACAGGGAATTGAAGGCTGTGAGCCAGGCTGTACAATAGTATGCATGTCTCTGCCCTGAACAAGAGAAAACAGTCGGTGGTATAAATGAAAGCTCTGCTTTATCTTTGATCAAAAATCAAACCTGGAAAGAGAACAAGAAAACACGCGCTATGGCAGGAGGTGAAAGTAGAAACAAGTTGAGTAACCCACATGACTCATCTGCTTGGTGAAGTCAGGATTGGCAGCCATGAGGGCAAGCTGCAGAGTTTGTGCTCAGAATCACTTTCTCTATTGCCCAAAGAAACCATGATTAAAATCAGCCAACAAACTGGTACTCCATCCTTCTGATAAGAGGAAAAGTATGGCCATCTTGGGCTTTTCTCACTTTCTTCCCTCTAACCAGGCTCATGGTTCACAACCCCTGGCTGTCCCCACAGAATTCCAGAGTGGCGCAGTTCCTGGGTGGTTCATGTGGTGTGTGACACCAAGGGCTGTCTAGATTCGCTCACAAACCTTCTTCAGCAACCAAGGAAATTACTTGTAATTTCTAAACAAGATGTTTCTGAGTTTTCCTTTTGCAACTGAGTGAACATTAATATTAACCTAAGGTTTAGAACTTAGTTCAGGCATGGTTCTGCCATACTTTATCCAGTAAGTAGATGGGTCCCTTCACTTTTATAAACCTTGTTCCCTATCTGAAAAAGAAGAATAATGATCCCTCTGCTCTCCATCTCAAAGGGTAACGCTCAAAATGAAACAATGTTTGTTCAGACAAACACACACACCCACCCCTAGCCAAGCAGTAGGCTCCATCAGTAAGTGGACTTCTTCCCAAAAGTTCAGCACAGGGAGCCCAGGGCCAGGACATCTCCCAAGGGTGTTGGTCAAACTGTACAAATTTTTGGCCAGGGAACCAACTCCATCTTCAGCCAAGTTGTGCTGAAGAGGCTGTTCATGACTTGCCCCAGCAGCCGAAGCTTTCCCTTTCTTTTGTGGATGGTCGGGAAGATAAAACTTCCTGGCTGAAAAGACAAGACAGCTGTGGTTACGGGGGTTATGCTGCACATGTCCAGGAACAACCCCCAAACTGCACACCTGCCCACACTGCAGGTGTGCACTGCATGGGCACAATCACGGCAAGGGCTGCATTCCCAAGGCCAGAGGTGAGATCATTATTTTTGCCCATTTGGCTCTGGACTCCCTCAGGGGCTGTGGCCCTGTCCTGCCCTCTGGTGCTTGGAAGGGTTGCAAGGTGTCTAGTTGTCCAGTGCTTGGGAATGTCACACAGCCCTGCCCATCCTACCTGCACTCCAATCCTGCAAGTTTGAGCATCAGAGGCTGACCCGCTAGCTGCTACTGCAAAAAGACCCTGCTCTGCCCAAAAGATTTTGGATGCTGAAAAAATCAAATTTAAGTTAGGAAGGTCAAACTGTAGAGAAACTAGCATTGGTGGCATTGTACACCCTTGGCAAGTTTCCATACCTCTCCAGGCAAAGCCTACTCCATCAGGGTCATTTCACTTTGGCCTTCCCTGGTGGCTGAGATAGTAAAGAATCCACCTGCCATGCAGGAGATGCGGGTTTGGTCATTGGGTCAGGAAGATCTCCTAGAGGAGGGCAAGGCAACCCACTCCAGTATTCTTGCCTGGAGAATCCCATGGACAGAGGGGCCTGGTGAGCTACAGTCCATGTCGTCACAGAGTCAAACACAACTGAGCCACTAACACACCTGTATACACACACACACCTCAGTTTGTCACAAGGGAAAGAAGAAAGTCAACCTATTCAAGGAGAGTTAGGGAGAAGCCAAATGGCTTAACTAGGAAAAAAGTCCCTTACTTTTATTAAATACACTATAGTCTTACAGGGGAAAAACCTTTGAATATATGACCTTGTTAATCCTCAGAAACACTCCTAAGGCAGATGTATTGTGACCAATTTACAGTTATAACTGGTGATTACCTTAGGATCACACAAGGTGAGTGTGACATCAGGACTTGCCCAGAAACAAGTATCAATTCTTCTATGCCATTCAAACAAATAGGATGATACAAATACACATTTTATTATACCTAGAACCACACTGATTTAGATTTTAGATGCTCTGTGTTTGGATGGTATAGTTTTTTAGTTTGTTACATGGCAAGAGGGAAATTATAATTTTTTGTGTGTGATTTTATTTATTTGCCTGTTTTTTGGCTCCGCTGGGTCTTCGTTACTGCTTGGGCATTTCTCTAGTGAGGCCAGTAGGGTCTTCTCTCCAGTTGCATTTGTGGGGTCCTAGGGCATGCGGGCTTCAGTAGTTGCAGCAAGTGGGCCCGTAGTTGCGGCTCGTGGGCTCTGGAGCACAGGCTCAGTAGTTGTAGGGCACTGCTTAGTTCCTCCGAGGCATGTGGGATCTTCCTGTATCAGGGAACCCACGTCTCCTACATTGGCAGGTGATTCTTTACTACTGAGCCATCAGGGAAGCACAGAAATTATTCTTGTCTGTTCATTAGAACAAGATTCCTATGAACTGTAAATTACAGTTTTATAGGAATCACAGTATGTGATTTAATTATGAGTTATTGTACTTACAATTAATCAATTTATTGCACAAAGTCTGGTCTTTTGATCTCAGGTAGCTAATGGCACAGAAAAGAGCATAGTTGTTTAACTCTATCAGATTTTAGCTCACCTTCCAATAAATAATAGGTTTCTCTCAATAACCATTTAAGGAGCTGCCATACATATATATATATATTTTTTTGCCATACATATTTAATATGAGCATTTTTGAAGTAATTTTTATTTTTAGCACTTTGGTTTTAGTGTTCATATTACACATTTTCATAGGCTTATTTGTATGTAGATTATTTTATTTTCCTTTCCCCCTCTGAATTTAACCCATTTTCAAGAATGGTGTTTCTGTACAGTTCTCACTACCCTTCATTGTAGCTCTTGTGTTTGATCTTTTGGGAAAGGACAAAATATTGGGAAAACATACAATGACAGGCTTGATACCTCCATGCCCACCAATCCCATTTTCCTTTAAAATATTTACCTGTACCTGCTCAAAGCCTATCACTATTTTTTTTTTAATTCAAGAAAATTTCTTTTTTGGATGGATTGGGTCTCCGTTGCTGTGCACGGGCTGTCCCTCGTTGCAGCGAGTGGGGTCTACTCTCTAGTCATGCTCAGGCTTCTCATTGTGGTGGCTTCTCCCGTTGAAGAGCGTGAGTTTTAGGTGCACCGACTCAGTGGATGCAGCGCACGGGCTTAGATGCTCCACGGGATGTGGGATTTTTCCTGATCAGGGATCGAACCTGTGTCCTCTACATTGGCAGGCGGATTCTCAGCCACTCAATCACCAGGGAAGTCCTCTATTACTTTTTATAACAGTTAAGGGAGGAGGTGAATCTCACGCACATTTATGAGATCATCCCGAGTTCAGCCCTTACGGATCGGTACAGAACTATGGTAATGTACTCCCAAAAGCTCCACAGTATAGATTTATGGCTGGGTAAACACACAGCAGAAAGGAAAAGAGTGAATGAGAAGAAAGCCGAAGACAGAGAAACTAGCTTAGAACCTGTGGGTTAAGAAAAAGCTAGAATCTTACTGAAAGTGATTGGACAAATTGAAAGAGAAAAAAAAAACCCCGTTATCAGTTATTTTTAAAACCATTGAAGGTTTGAGGTGAAGCGAAGCTCATTTTGTCAACAGGAAGCTATGGTACAGGCTCTACGTTTCTATTTATATAAACAACATTTGCTTTTCCATCTTAGGTTCTGCCCAGAAGTTATCGTCTGACCGCCACTTCTGGCTTTGGTTGACTGGTTTTTAGAAAAAAAAACAAACTGTGACCACCTGTTTCTCTCTCTACCACAGAGAAAGTCAAGTCACTTTCGCTAGTGCTTGGTTAGTGAAAAGTGCTAAGACACACAAGGATTTCAATTTTTATTAGAATGTTGTATTTTTTAATTAATTTATTTTTGGCTCTTCTGGGTCTTTGTTGCTGCACGGGCTTTTCTCTGGTTGCAGTGAATGGAAGCGACTCTCTCGTTGCAGTGCATGGGCTTCTCATTTTGGTGGCTTCTCATTGCAGAGTAAGTGCTCAAGAGTACAGTCTGAAGAGTACAGTCTGAGTAGCTGTGGTACACAGGCTTAGTGACCTCGTGGCATGTGGGATCTTCCCAGATCAGAGATTGAACTCATATCTCCTACACTGGCAGGCGGATTCTTTACCACTGAGCCACTAGGGAATCCCTGGAGTGTTGTGTTTTTAACCAAATCTTTGTCTGCCAGAGTTTGCCTCCCCAGTGTTCACTCTACCCTCTAAGGTTCCAGATGGGTTGGTATGGAACTCAGATCCTCCACCACACTTCTCCCAGACAGATTTGTGAATTTCCACCTTCTAGCCTCTGGGTTCCCCTTCTCTGGTGTCAATCTCTTGACACTCTGCCATCCCCTACTCCCCCTTCTCTGGTACTCTTCCAACTTCTCTTTCTATTCAGCTGTGTTCCAACTCTTTTCAGTGTGTTCCAGCTGCTTCTGTACAGAAGGAAGCAAAGTTGCTTGCACCTTCTGATCAGGTGTAAACATCAACTTTCGCCACGAGTGCCAGGCATTGTGGAGGGGGAGGAGTTTGTGGCTGGTAACACATACTGCTTGGGGACATCAAAAGAAAGGTCCAGAAGTGGGGAGACAGCTTTTTGCACCATGAGTCAAATGAATACTCAGAGAAAGTGTGCAAGGAGCTCTTTTTAGTGAGTAGAGTGCACATTTAAATCTCCAGAACTTCTTCATTCAAAGAAGAAAGAGAATTTATTTCAGTCACATGCATGAAATGATGGGGGAAAGTTAGGTTCAGAACAATTTTGGAAAAGAAGACAAGAAGAAAACATGTTTTTTTGTTTTTTTTTTAGATGAGGTGTACAGGCAGCTGAGTCGGTCTGTTCAAGGTGCCAGGAAGAGATAATCATCACTGCCTAATGATACTTTTGCAGGCATGCTCAGTCATTTCCAACTCTTTGCAACACCATGGACTGTAGCCTGCCATGCTCGTCTTGTCGATGGAATTTTTCAGGCAAGAGTATTGAAGTGGGTTGCCATTTGCTTCTCCAGGGGATCTTTCCTACCCAGGGATTGAACCCCTGTCTCCTGCATTGGCAGGCAGATTTTTTGCCACTGAACCACCTGGGAAGCCCAATGTAACTTTTACCAAATCTTTTATTTCCAACACTAAATATTCACTGTTTCAGTTCAAAATTTTTTTTTCTTTTCGGCCATGCAGCAAGGCTTGCAGGATCTTAGTTGTCCACCGGGGATTGAACCCCGGGCCTTGGCAGTGGAAGTGGACCCCCAAGAATTCCCTCAAATAACTTTTTTTCATCAGAATAGAAGTTCCTTGCTTAAGAAGGTTGTCATTTGTGTTCACCTTGAAAAGAATAATATTAATACCATTAAGAGTAAAATGTTTTCAAATCTTTTTCTGGGGTGGACCAAGGAGGAAAACTAGAATACCAGGGACCTGAAATGGGCTGAGAGTAAACAGCAACAAAAAGGAAGTGAATGACATTTTAAACTTTTTATTGTGTTTTGGAGTATAGCCAATTAACAATGTTGTGATAGTTTTAGGTGTTTAGCAAAGGGACTCAACCGTACATATACTGCTAAGTCACTTGAGTCGTGTCCGACTCTGTGTGATCCCACAGACGGCAGCCACCAGGCTCCCCCGTCCCTGGGATTCTCCAGGCAAGAACAGTGGAGTGGGTTGCCATCTCCCTCTCCAATGCATGAAAGTGAAAAGTGAAAGGGAAGTCACTCAGTCGTGTCCAACTCTTAGTGACCCCATGGACTACAGCCTACTAGGCTCCTCCGCCCATGGGATTTTCCAGGCAAAAGTACTGGAGTGGGGTGCCATTGCCTTCTCCATACATATACATGTATCCATTCTCTCCTAAACTCCTCTCCCATCCAGGTGGCCAAATAACATTGAGCAGAGTTCCCTGTGCTGTAGAGTAGGTCCTTGTTGGTGATCCATTTTAAATATAGCAGTATATGTCCATCTATATGTATGATGTACATGTCCATCCCAAACGCCCTATTTCTTTCCCCAATCCTTGCCCCTGGCAAGCACAGGTTTGTTCTCTGAGTCTGTTTCCATTTTGTAAGTTCATTTGTACCATTCTTTTTGGATTCCACATATAAGGGATGTCATACCATATTGCTCCTCTCTCTGACTTACTTCACTTAGCAGGGCAATCTCTAGGTCCATCCGTATCGCTGCAAATGGCACCATCCTTTTTAATGGCCCAGTGATATTCCATTGTATATATGCACCACATCTTTGTCCATTCCTCTGTTGGATGGGCATTTAGGGCCTTCCATATCCTGGCTATTTTAAATAGTGCTGAAATGAACATTAGGATGCATATATCTTTTTGCATTATGGTTTTCCCTGGATTATGCCCAGTAGTACGATGGCTGGATCATATGGTAGTTCTATTTTTAGTTTTTTAAGGAACCTCCACACTGTCCTGGCTGTACCAAAAAGGTGGATGGAATTTTGTAAATGGGGAAGAGAGGACAGAGGGAAAGAAAACTGGAACCAAAACTAACCTCCCGAAACTGCCCTGGGACTGTTCTTAGAGCAAAGTTATGAGAGAAAACAAGCCTTTGTAAGGGGGAGGAAAGCTAGGATGAAAAGTGAGTTAGAAGCGTTGCTTTCCACTTGGAGAAGAAGACAAAAGCAGAGAACATCAGAATAGCGAGAAACGGCAAAGCACAGGAATTTGATGCAAAAGAAAAGGAAGGGTGAAACATGAAACTGCATCCCGTAAGACCAAAGGGGACAGAAAAGAAAGAACTTTCTGGAGAAGAGAGGAGTGGGCCATATCTGGGGGGAGAGTAAACAAGTTTGTAATGTTGGGGAACCAGTGGTCAAGGAAGGAGGCAAAGATGGAGAAGAGCAGAACAAAGATATGTGAGCGATGCTGCTACTCAGCTTTCAAAGGGAGATAAAAGCCCAAGTTTAGGTCTTCTTTCTAAACATAGAAAAGAAAAATAGACCAAAGGAGATCACTGTCCTCTGAGAAGGAAGTTGGAAAAAGTTTTATTTTGAAAGTCTAATTTGCAATATATACAATAATGGGATTGGGGTGCTTTCTGGTGGGAATGCCCCCTCTCAGTCAATGTGCAGTAAGGGTCAGTTTCATGAAGAGGCTCTTAAATGGTTCTCAGAAACGCGGTGCCTTCTGAAACCTCTCTCCTTTGGCTACAATATCCATGGACTCTGTCTGTATACAAGTACATCTGTTTTGAGGGACTGAGGCAAGGATTCCATGCTTCAAGGGTTTTTTCCTAGTATTTCTCTTTAATCAGTTATGCGAATCCTATTAAACTAAGCTGCTTCTTAACAGACTTTCCTGGTGACTCAGACTTCCCTGGTGGCTCAGATGGTAAAGTGTCTTGCATCTTGCTTACAATGCGGGAGACCTGGGTTTGATCCCTGGGTCGGGAAGATACTCTGGAGAAGGAAATGCTTCTTGACAGCAAGAATCTAGTCCTCATATTGGTAGTTTTTCTGCAAAATGGAAGGAATCCAACCCTTACCAAGTGGACTTCTGCCACAAAGAACTGTCTCAAAGTCCCCTCGTTTCTGTTTGAATTCCACTGGCTTTTTGGAAAGGTTCTGCGTTATCTCGATGAAAGCATCCATGATGTTTAATGTGTCACTCATAATATGGTTTTGTTCTATGACGTTGTGGACTGTTGTCCTAATATAGAGTATTTCTCTTCTTTTAAAGCAGACATGATAGTTGTGAATTAGACTGCATTTAGGCTTCAAGCAATATGAACAATGCATTTAAACCTCATTGTTGAATGAAAAGAAACCTCTGAATAAACATAAATTTCTTCCATATTAAAGATGGGGCAATTAAACCAGGGCTTAATATTGAGGGAAACTGACTGATCTGAGTTTACCTGGTTCCTGCCAGAGCCAGGATAAGAATTCAGGTTGTCTGAATATTGTGTTTCTTTTACTCTTCTCTGTAAACCATAGAGTATACTTTGTACTTGCCTATTAAAATTCAGGTCTGAATTCCCTTCTTTGGCCCCTAATCAGATTATTCCTGAATCCATCTGCATGATAATCTCTAGATTATGGTGATGAGGATAAAAGAAGTAGCAACAGCTCCAGAAACTTCAGAGCAATGATCTGATTTCATGTTAAGCTGTCTGATTAACTTGTGGAGGTGGAGGTGGAGGTGCGCTAACCCCATTACTACTGCAAAGAATAACTACATAAGACTTTCTAGCTCTGCTTGGTGATTGAATAACTGACCGCATGAAAAACTGGATACCTTTATACCTGGTGTACTCCTCTCTCTAGCCTCAGCTTCTGAGCTTAGCAGAAGACAACACTTTGGGTCTTTATAGTAGGACTGAATAATTCTTGTTTCTGGAGTACTTTCTAGAACTACAAAATTACCATAATCCTTCTCATAAAGAGAGCGTATGAAGAAGGCTGAGCCCCAAAGAATTGATGCTTTCTAACTGTGGTGCTGGAGAAGACTGAGAGTCCCCTGGACTGCAAGGAGATCAAACCAGTCAATCCTAAAGGAAATCAACCCTGAATATTCAATTGGAAGGACTGATGCTGAAGCTGAAGCTCCAACACTTTGGCCACCTGATGCAAAGAGTCGACTCATTGGAAAAAAACCCTGTTGCTGGGAAGGATTGAAGGCAGGAGGAGAAGGGGACAACAGAGGATGAGATGGTTGGATGGCATCACTGACTTGATGGACATGAGTTTGAGCAAACTCTAGGAGATAGTGAAGGACAGGGAAGCATGGTGTGCTGCAGTCCATGGGTGTAACTGAGTGACTGAACAACATAAAGAGGACATACCAGGCAAAAGTTAGGACAGTCCAGCAAAATAGTAGGAATAAAGAGGACCACGTAAGTGAATGGGGAGTTAATCTAGGAAATGCTTGAATGTAAAATATTGACGTTCTGTAGTCAATTGAGATTGATAGTGATAGCATCTTCCCCCCTAAGATCTATCTCAAACAGATTCAGTAGTTAATATTTTTAATAATTTTATTCAAGTTTATTTTCTCTTGACATTGTACATAGAATGTTTCTATCTAAGTGACACGTTAATCATTTATCTACCAGGTCTATGATATGGAAAAGCAGCAAAATCATGCAATACTACAAAAACTATATGTTATGTACTGAAAAATGACAAAGTGGGTAAAAAAAAAACTGAAGAAGTAGGGGCAAAAGCTAGACATTGCAAAGGGATTGATTTAAGAACTACTCATGTCTATGGGTTAGCTGACAATGGTTGGACAAGGAGTTCCCTCCCACCCACACATTCTTTGCTTCCTCTTCCTTGTTGATCACAGACCACTGGGTCCCTGCAAATTCACATTATCACAGGGAGGAAGGCGGAAGTAGTTGGAGCGTCGGAGTCGCCTTGGGGGCAGACCAGCCTTCTGACGGCAGAGTTCATCTAGAAGAGAAGCAGAGCATGTTGAGATGAGAATGTAGGAAGGTGGCCAGGGCTCCAAGAAAAGAGAAGAAGAAAGAGGAGACTGCAGGGTGGTGCAGTGAAAGGGTTGAAGAGAAATAGATCAGGGTTAGAACCTAGGATCTGTAACTTAATGGTTATTTACTCCCTACCAGAAAGAGTCTTTTCTGAACCTCACCATCCTTTTCTGCAAAACAAGCATTGAAATACCTGCTTCAAGAATGTAGTTGAAAATGAAAGACTGGATGCAAAAGAACTGAGCACAGGTGGTCAGTTCTTATTCACACCTTGCTTCCAATTCTTCTAATTGTGGACTTATTAAACAGCAGGGAAAAAAAAATAAGGTCCAGTCATTCAAAAGTGTTTACTGTGTGCAAATGGCTAACTTTAGCAAGTCCCCTGAGACACTTGAAAGTGCCTCGAGTCCCAGATACTCATCCTCAGTGTCAAGGTGCTTCCCTTGCAGGTGGCTTGCAGAGCCAATGAAGGCAAGGGGTAAGTTTCCTTCTGCGAAGTTAAGTACAGCTCTTACTCAGAGGGGGTTGGTGCAAGGCCGGCAGCTGAGTCAGAGTGGCTTTTGCATGTGGTGACTTTGACGACGGCAGCCATCATCTGGGGCTGGGCCAGGGGAAGGTGAGAAATAGTGTTTTCACACCATACATAGTGTCTAACCACACATCTGGACTCTTGTAATTTTTTTTTTTTTAATAAAATCTTTCTACTTTGCTCTACCTCTAAAATTTCACAATAAGCAAGGGAAATTATTCTTGGAATTGGTAGACTACTGTAAAGGTAGCTGGTGTTCAGCCAATGTCCAAGTGACTTTTCATGTATCCAAATGTTATAGTCTCTAAATTAGTGGCTTTTTCCCCACCTGGGCTTATGAACATGGCTGCAGGACTAGTAGAGATTGTTTTGTTTTTTTTTTTTTTGAGATTGTTATTTGTAATAGTGGACTTGGCTTTTTATCTCTGGTGAATGATCTTCAAAGTAGCAGAGCATCCGAAGCACTATCTATACATAAGAGAAGTTAGGGATTTCTGTCTAGTTGGAAAGGGATTTAGCGGTGCTTTCTTAAGGGTTATCAATTTTTTAATGTTAATAATGGAAGATAATTGCTTTATGATGCTGTGTTTCTGCTGTATGACAAAGTGAATCAGCTATGTGTTATTTACTTGCTCAGTCATGTCTAACTGAGTAGCCTGCCAGGCTACTCTCTCCATGGGATTTCCCAAGTGAGAATACTGGAGTGGGTTACCATTTCCTTCTCCAGGGGATCTTCCCAACCTAGGGATCAAACCCGAATCCTCTGCATTGGCAGATGGGTTCTTCATGGCTGAGCCACCAGGGAAGCCCTATATGCATTCATATATCCCCTCCCTCTTCAGCCTCCCTCCCTCCTCCTCTCATTCTACCCATCTAGGTCATTACAGAACACAGAGCTGAACTTCCTGTGCTGTACAGCAGCTTTGAGGGTTATGAATATACCAAACATGGTGCTTTCTTTATATTGTTTATTGGGGTAACTAGGTGGAGCAGGAACTGATGGAAGTCGGAGAGCAGCCTAAAGCTCCTCCTCCACAGCCACATCTTGGATCTTTTAGCACCTTGCCCCAGTTATCAGTTGTTCTCATTATTGTTCCTCCCCATCAAAGCTAGTCTTACCTTTCATAGCTTCGTGTTCTTTACAGACAAGACGGGAGCAGATCTCATTGTTGATGACGTACATACGCCGTGAACTGCCATAGATCCAATGTCATGGTGCAAGAAGGATATGGAAAAAGCATTGAGAGGGAGAACTAGCCTCTGCCTGAGATGCCTCTTTCAACTCCTGGAAATACTTGGATTTCCTTAAGTATTTCAGACTTCCCACTCCCACCCCTTCAAGTAGTGTAGAAGATAGAATGGTATCAATCACGCTTGTTAGTTACAACTTTGCACATTCCACCTAGACTCAAGCTCTAATACTTCCCACACTACTCCCTATTATTTTCTACCTTCACACTTGCATCTTCAGCTCCAGCTTATTTCTCGGATGTGATGAATTTGATAAACCAGTGTTTCCCTCATGACCATCCTTCCTCTAGTACTCACCGTCCTTGCCTTCAGCATCTACATTTGTTAGTTAAGCTGTTCCGTGTGCCTCAATCCAGACTCAAGGTTGTTTTTTCCTTCTATCATAATACACTTCCCATTACTTATTTCTCAGGTCTTAAGTCTATTTGCTTTTTTTTAAAGTATTTTTATTTTTTAAAAAGCTTTTTATTTTGTCTTGGGGTAGAGCTGATTAATAATTTTGTGATAGTTTCAGGTGAACAGCAAGGAGACTCAACCATAATATACCTGTATCCATTCTCCTCCATGACACTGAGCAGAGTTCCCTGTGCTATACCTTAGGTCCTTGTTGGTTCTCCATTTTAAATACAGCAATGTGTACATGTCCATTCCAAACTCCCTAACTATTCCTCACTTGCATCCTTCCTCAGCAACCGTAAGTTCATTCTTTAAGTCTGTGCAGACTCTAGGTTCTAATTGGCACCTTCGGAATAGCTTAAAGGGTGATGCTTAAAACTTCTGCCCCCTTAGAAGCTGAAATTCCAGAGCAGGTGCTCATTAAATGGTTACTGACATGAAAGCGCTATCATGGGTGGCTCTCTGGGTGATATGGGACCCTTTACCTGGTGAAGCATATCTGATGGAGGCATTGCTTGATTGGCCGATGCACGGAGTAGAGTCTTGTGCAGGCAAATTTCTCATCCCGGCACTCTGAATATACCCACCATAAAAAACACATGGTTAGAGGAATGGAGGAGGAGAGAGAGAGCTGGGAAAACCTACAGAGTAGTCTCTACAGAGGATCACTGTAAGCTGGGGTATGTTCTTCCTGTAACCAATACAAAGCAATAATGTCCATCTCTTTGTGACCCCATGGACTGTAGCCCTCTAGGCTCCTCTGTCCATGGGATTCTCCAGGCAAGAATACTGGAGTGGGTTGCCATGCCCTCCTCCAGGGGATCTTCACGACGTTGAACCCAGGTCTTCTGCATTGCAGGCTGATTCTTGACCAGCTGAGCCACCAGGGAAGTCCACAAAGCAATAATAGATGTTGGCTAAACAATGAAATTTAGGTGCTTCCCTACCTGAAAGGAAAGAGAATAAAATAGTCCCTGTGGGTTCTTCTAGGAAAAAGTCCTTCTAGGGTTAGACAGGTGGCAACATGAAAGATGAAATGCTAACAGTCATATTCTGGAGAATTTGAATTCTAAAGTGGGTCACTATTTCTCTGTTGGTGGTTTTTAACCCTAGCTGCACATCAGAATTACCAGTATGTTAGAGAAAGCATGACATCTACAGTAATGCTAAGTCCTTGAGGTCACTTCCTGACCCACTAACAAACAGATGATGTTCAAAGTTACTTATGGAGAGGACTGTTCTGGGACCATGCAGTAGTGATCCCATCTTTTCCCCATGACCTTTAGAACAGGAACTCATAGACACTGAGGTAGGGTGGGAGGGATATGAAGACTACAAATATTCTTTGAAAAAGAATTGGAAATAAAACTAGAAGATGTACCAAGTATTCTTCCAAGAACAAGGAGATTAGGAATCTTCAGGAAGAAAAAAAAAAAAGCTTAAGAAAAAGACAGGCAAAAGACAATCATACCTGTGGTGGTATTTTTGTCGTTAAGTGAGGCTGAAAGGAGGAAATTTTATTCAGTTATTACTGGTTCTAGAAGTCACTGCCCTGTAACTGTCATGCCTTACTTGAGACCCACGTGTGTGCTCAGTCATGTCCGACTCTTTGTAACCCTGTGGACTGTAGCCCACCAAGCTCTCTGTCCATGGGATTTTCCGGGAAAGAATACTGGAGTGGGTTGCCATTTCCTTCTCCAGAGGATCTTCCCGACTCAGCGATCGAACCGGCATTTCCTGCATTGAAGGTGGTTTCTTTACCCCTGAGCCACCAGGGAAGCCCCAGTCCTAACCTAGGGGCAAGTTAAATACTGGCTGAGTTTGTAGAATGGAGAGTAAGTCAAGGAGTAAGATGCATCTTGAAGAAATGGACTAACCACGGGAGTTAGCTGTAAAATGTTATCAGAAGGGTTGCTAATAGGATACTATAGGAAGAATGTTAGCTGGGTGATCTCATCTATCCCCGATTTCTTTGTTTCCACTGCACTGGTTCGTAGCTGCAGCATGCAGGATCTTCACTGGGGCATGCGGACTCTTAGCTGTGGCATATGGGATCTACTTCCCCTACCAGGGATCGAACCCAGGCTCCCGTGGTTTCAATCACAGGTTTATACGCTGAGAATTCTCAAACTTCTATGTCTAGCTCAGAACTTTCTTCTAAAAAGCTCCAGGTCTACAAATTCAACTGCCATTTTGTGGAAGAGCTCATGGATTTTTTTTTTTTTTTAAAGACCCTTCCATGTCTCAAACTGCCTTCTTTCCCTTCACCAATTCAAAATGTTCAGTGAATGGTGCTACCATCCACCCAATAGCTACCATCTATCTAATAGAAAACTGGACTTCCTCTCAACAGTCTCTGCTCCCTGACAGCTCATTTCTCTCCCAAACCTCTAACAAAATAATTCAGGACATCATATTTTATTGGGACTAGGCAGCAGTGTTCTTGCTGGCTTTCCAATTCAATAATCTGCTTAGAACTTTCCTTTGCATGAACTGTTCTCTGGCTGGTTTTCATTTCCATCCTAAGCCTTAGCCCACATTGTTTACCTGAAAGCTCTTCGCCTTTCCATTCATTTAATTCACTTCTATTTGTTTTCCAGGAATCAACCTAGTCAATGTGCCCTTCAGAAAAGCCTTTCTTAACTCTCAACACTGAATATAATCAAGGACTCTGAGATTTCACAGCTTCTTTTCCTTGATTATATATGTTTGGTGAAACTGAATAAAATTATCCATTCCATTGTCTTATCTCATCTGTTAGACAAAAGATGTTTAGAAGAAAATCAGTTTTGTTCACCTTTACCTTTACCCATTCAATCTTGGAAACTTGGAGAGGAAAATCGAACCTTGGCAGTTTATGTATCAAACCACAGTTCTTGCTTGTTAGGGGCTCAAACATGTCATTAATTTAAATTAAACTGTTGGACAAATGCTCTGCCTAACATGTAGTCCTATTTAGGGTTCTTCACCAGCTGTACTGTCTTCCATCATGGGTATTGTGGGAAGCCCAGAACAGCCCCCGTGGCCCTGAGGTCCCAGATCTGAACTCACCCAGGTCATCGGTGGAAGGCTGGATATCAGCCAGAACTGAAAAGGCACAAAACAGTGATGTGAGAAGGGCTCCGGTTTGACAAAGGGGAAGGCAGAGTGCAGGAGGGAGAATGTGGGTAACAGGAAAAAGCTGAGGCAATGGCTGGGTTTTTTATATTGTGTCCAGGGGAAGAGAGTTCATTGAAGATAATTTTTTTGAGCATTATTTGGCCTGTTGACATTGGAAGCCTTTATGTATGTTTTTTAAAGCTATGAATCCACTTTTTTTTTTTTTTTTTTTAATGAATCCACTTTGCTTCCTCTTTTTTAGGGGGCCAGGAGCATCTTTTCTTTCATCCCCTTCCCAGTGATAAAAATTATAAGAATAATTCAAGAGCTAGAATAAATACTGTGACTATTAACATGAAACGTGCCATTTTTAAGAGCTGGAGTGAAACCTACCTGTTTCATCTGTAGCAGGATCATTCACCAGATCTGTAAAAATACGATAGATGCAGGGAATGGAAAAATGCAAGCAGGAAAAACAGCAAAGGGAAAAACAGGGTGAGACACGATGATCTAAAAGGAGGCAAGATTGAAGCGAAAGAATGCGGACTCTTGGGGAGAAATATAAGGGACTATCACAGAAGGAAAAGGAAGCGGCAAAAAGATTGGGCATGTTTATAGCCTTGGTGGCATCTAACATAGACAACAGGGCTCTGAATTTGTCTCTCTCTCTTTTTAAATATATTTATTTATTTGGCTGTGCCAGGTCTTAGTTGCAGCATGAGGGATCTAGTTCTCTGAGCAGGGACAGAACTTGGGCACCCTGCATTGGGAGCGTAGAGTCTTAGCTACTGGACTACCAGGGACGTCCCTGAAACTCTTTAATAGTCTTCCTCTTACTTTATACAGACATCATCCTGAATCCTTCTAGCCACAGTGTGAGAGCAAGGAAATAAAAGAATATCTTACTAGGATCTTCTGTGAATGTTTCTGAAGTCACTGTGGTCACATCATCTGCATAAAAACAATCAGAAAACACTTTCTGAGCATTCTCTTCCCCTCATCCCCCACCCCTGCACTCCCAAGAAGTGAAATTGTCAAGCACAGAAGCCATCATGTAGTAAGATCCTAAAAGGATTTTTCTTTGTTTCCCAACCAAAGTCCTTTCCCCTGTAACCCAAACAAATGTCACACTTTTCCTACTCCCATGAATATACTCATACAATCCTAACCCTAGACTGTCCCTTTCCCATTGTTCTTATTTAGAGGAATGAATGAACTACGTGGCCATCAGATAGTCTACTGATTAAACTTTGGTTCAGCATTGGACTGCAAGAATGACTTCATCCTAACAGATAATAACTGATACAGCTAGTTAGGGATTACTATGGGCTTGCTTTACAGATGGCAAAACTGAGCATCAGCAGAATAAATAACTCATCCAAGGTCATAGAGCTTGTTGATGGGCTGATGACCTCTTTGTGATACTTATTTAAATGAAAATTGTCTTTCTCAAAAAGACTGTGATTTTTTAAAAAAATCTTTTGACTGTGCTACTGGGCATGTGGGATCTTAGTTCCCCGACTAGGGATTGAACTGGCACCCCCTGAAACGGAAGTGCAGGATCTTAACCACTGGATCACCAGGGAAATCCCCAGACTGTGATTTTTGACATTCGTGATTTTGATATTTTTGGATATCTGATGATACTCTCTACACAGAGTTCATAAGAGGTTACATTGGTCGTTTTCTGATGCTCACAGTGACAAGTGAGGTAGAAAGAGGGGAGAGGAGGGGAGATGCTTTGCTCTTGACCCTTGGAAAGTAAAGACAAAAGAAGTAAAAAATGGTCCAGGTCTTAAGATGGAAGATATTTGGATAAATTCAGAAAACTTTATCTGAAACTGTACATAACAGCAACTCCTAAAACAAATAGTCTCTGTTTTAATAAGCAACACAAAAAAGCAGTGTGAAGAACTAGACGTTTAACAAACCTCCCATCTGTAATGAACCTTCACTGTAAAAGGCTTATAGTCATTATCGGTTTTACCCACTAGAGGTCAGCAAATCCGCATAATACTTTGCCTTGAGGTCTGCATGCAAGTGTCAGATTTACAATCTGGTGAGAATAGCATTTTTATAAAGCATATCAGAGTTACTGATCCTTGTACTAGAAGCAAAACACAAAACATTGTAAAGGAATTTCCCCTGCTTATTCCTCACTCATCTTTTAGAAAAAAATTCCAGATAGAAAGGCATCAGATGGGACAGGAACCTTTTTAACATCTTTTTTAACACTTTTTAACATAAGCTTTCTTCTTTCCGAGCAGATTTTGATAAAAAGGAATTCAAGTTTGCTCCAGTCCCACAGGATAAATGAAAAACCACTGACCCGATTCATTCCAGAGGCTGTAAGAAGGGAGTGGATTTTCTCCGGGGTGTAGCCAATTCCTGTCCTGTTTCCATTTCTCTCCAGCTACATTCCAGTCCAACCACTCACAGAAATAGAGGAAGCAGTGGGTGAACAAAGGGTTTGAGAATATCCTAGCTGTGTTTTTAGAATTTCAGGCACAGTACTAGTTTTCTGTATATCCCTCAGTTTACCCACCTTTTCCATGAGCTACCTCCATAAAAGCTTTATTAAGGACTTATGAATGTTTTCTGAGAAGGAATCTTATGGAGACATTTTCATCAGCTCTTACAATATTTCTGCTCAACAAGCATCACAAAGTCATAAAATAGGACTGGACCTTAACCAGCCCAAAGAAAGGAATTTGGATTTGTAGTTGTGCTAGTGCTGGGACTTCCCAGGTGGCTCTAGTGACAGAGAATCTGCCTGAAATGCAGGAAACATGGGTTCGATCCCTGGGTTGGGAAGATCCCTTGGAAGAGGGAATGGATGCCCACTCCAGTATTCTTGCGTGGGAAATCCAATGGACAGAGGAGCCTGGCGGGCTACAGTCCATAGGGTCACACAGAGTCAGGCACGACTGAGCATCTGAGCACAGCACAGCACAGGGCTGAAATAAAATCTGGGTTCAAAAATGTAAGGATTCAGACCAGAAAAGAGCAAAGGGTTTTCTGTATTTTTATTTTTTCTACCAAGATGCACAGTAAGAAATTATATTGTGAGCCAGTATACACATATAAAACTGAAAGAAGAGTAAAAATACTTCTGTCATCTACTTGCAGTGTACTCTATTTATCTTCTAAGAAATATTTATTTAGGCTGTGCAAGGTCTTAGTTGAGGCTCTTAGGATCTTAGTTGTGGCATGGGGGTTTTGGTTCCCTGACCAGGGATCAAACCTGGGCCCCCCTGCATTGGAACCATGGAGTCTTAGCCAGTGGACCACCAGGAAGTCCCCAGGGTACTCTGTTTTTATTTTAGTCTATCTTAACTCATTAAAAGCACCAGTTGTGACCTACTCATTAGATCTTTCGACTCATTAAAGGGTTATATACTGTAGAGCTCTCAAGGGTTGGGAAAAGCAAGAGAAATTATAATTATGTTGATGCCAAGAGGCAACTGCAGATATTGAATCGAGCTGAAGGAAGCGGACCTTTGGAAGCCAAAACTTATGGATTCTGTCTCATTGAGCCACAATTTCTCTATAGGACTGGGAAGACTTCTTTTTCTGTCTGCATTTTAGTTTTTCCACTCTTACATAGATAGGAAAATCCTGTTAGGAGTAGCAGGCGTTATCCGAGGGTGTGGAAATGAGAAGGACATAGAGATTTGAGTGAAGTTATTTCAGTAGTGAATGAGAAAGTTTTATGAATGGGATGACAGGATTGTTGAATTCAATTCTATTATTTTACACACCTGGGCACTTCATCTCTGTATGGTATGACAAATTCTTGGAACTCTGACCATTTGGTTCCATTGTCCTGATAAGAACCCCAACAGAGCCCAGATCCATGGGATCACTTACCTCCTCGCTGTCCGCTGACCCCTAGGGGTGTCCGGCCTGCACAAAGGAAGGAGAAGTATGTGAATGCGTCCAGCTCTATACCTCATAAAGCTTTTCTGAGATGAACCAGAAAATGATGGGAAAATTGCTGTACTTTATCTTGCCATGTTTTATTTCTGTTACAGCTCCATATAGAAAGAGGCAGACTGTTAGTATTACACACAGACCTGGAAGCACTCAAAGACAGGAGACTGCTGAGCACAAAGGGGAGCCCTGACTCAGGAGGCCTCTTGTTCTCAGTCTGTCCAGAAGGGGTGGGGTCCTGTCCACCCTCAAGGCAGCAGTCCTTCCTGATGGCCTGTCCTTCCGTCCCCACAGCCAGCCCCTCCAGCTACGCTACTGAAAAAGACCCCAAATGATTATCTCACAGTCTGTGTTGGGCAGAATAAGAAAGAAAAAAAGAAAAAAGAGTAAGATTTTTTTTTTTTTTCTGGAAAGTCCAAGGTTCACAGAGTGGCCAGTCGTCTAGTTCAATTCTGTACAATCTATGAAGATCATTTTCCTTTTGCCTATAGAGGCGGCAACATTTTCTGTGTGCGCGTGAATCTGCTTGTGTGAGTCTGGTGCTTGTGTTTGTTAGGTTAATATATCCCCACTGTTTTCCTTCACAGTTTTAAGATGTGGTGTGTGCTCAGTCACTCAGTCTGACTCTTTGTGACCCTATGGACTGTAGCCCGTAAGGCTCCTCTGTCCATGGGATTCTCCAGGCAAGAATACTGGAGTGGATTGCCATGCCCTCCTCCAGGGGATCTTCCAGACCCAGGGATTGAACTTTTATCTCCTATGGCTCCTGCATTTCAGGGCAGGCAGATTCTTTACCACTGAGCCACCAGGGAAACCCCTTCTTCATGGTTTAAACTTGAGTTTCTTGTGAGGAGGTCCTTATGTCTGTGTACACAGTTGTATACATCAGCTTCTCCTTTTGCTTTCTTTTTTCGGTGGCGGGGGCGGGGGTGCGGGGAGTTGCTGGGATCTTAGTTTCCTGACCAGGGCTTGAACCTGGGCCATGGCAGTGAAAGCACTGTGTCCCAACCACTGGGCCACCATGGAATTTCCTCCTTTGGTATTTGTTTCCCTGTTTGTACATTTATGAGAGTGGCCCTCTTGGTTAATATGCATTTGTGTGTATCTTAGTTTTGCTTTAATTTCATAACTCTCAGGCTGCCTGCCTTCCCCCAGATCTGAGGTCATCTCCAATCACATCCCTCTAATCGCAAAGTCTTTTCTTTTCTCTCTCTCATTTTTTGGTCATGCTGCAAGGCTTACAAAACCTTAGTTCCCCAGCCAGGAATTGAACCTAGGCCCTTGGCAATGAGAGTGCAGAGTCCTAACCAGGGGACTGCCAAGGAACTCCCCGTGTTCTTTTACTTCTCTTTAATGGGAAATTCTAGAATTAAATAGCAAGCATCTCTCCTCCCATTCCCCTTCAGCCTCCTTCCATCCTCCCTCTAACATACACCTCCACCCACCTAGAGGAGCTGACATTTTAGGGAGAAAAGAAAAAAAGGTAGGGACTCACCAGAGGACATGATGAGGGCGGTGAGAAGCAGGAGCACTTTGGGTCCGAAGAACGCCATGTCTGACAGGTGAGTGGGGAGAGTGGAGACTGTGATCAGCACTTCCGCTCCAGGCAAGCATATCTATAGGACGCCTTGCTTTCCAAGGTCTTTCCTGGTCCCCCATAAGTCTCAGACCCTTCCTCTCTTTTCTTCCAACACTTCTTCAAACTCTCTTCTGTGATCATTTGCCATTATTCTCACCCCTTCTTTCCCAGCAATTCAGGAAATTTTATACTGATGGAATCCCCATCCACCCCATGGCCTCTTTAAACCCTAGTATCTAAACTTTTGTTTTTATATCTGTTACTTTTAAAAAAAAATAATATCTGCTCATCTAAGTTTCTCCTCATTTGAATTCCATGGATAATTGGGATGTCTAAATCAGTGACATTCTCCATTGCCTGCTTCCAGCCCTTTAACACACACACACACCCCCCCCCCTCCCTCTGTCTATTTAGGGTTTTAGACAATCCAAGCCACTCACTGTTGATGGTTCTCTGCTCTTTCCACCGAGCCCTTTGGTTGTTGAATGTGTCTCTCTCCTTCTCTGTTCCACTTTGGCTGGGGTGTAAGATGAACAGGGCCACTCCCTGGAAAGGACTTCGAATTTGGCCTACTCTGAAACAATGAGATGAGGGAGAGCAAGGAAGAGAGAGAGAGAGAGGGAGGGAGGGAGGGCGGGAGGGGGAAAGCCAGGCTAGAGGAGTCTGATTCAGTGCTACTATGATGCGGGGAGGATAAGGGCGATGGGGCTTTGCAATCACTCACACCCTCGTTCCAAAGGTTATGATCACACTGATGAGAGATGGTGCTGCTGCCTTGACGGGTTGGCTCAAGCTCATATATGCCTTTCTTCCATGAACCACCATCTGGCCCCAGTCTCACTTTGTCCTTGGGTTACTTTTTACCTAAAGAGAAAGAAAAAAAACAAACCCGCTGAATCCGTTTCTGTGTCTCTGGCTATCTTCCATATTTGAATCATTCTCCCAACCCCCTTTCTCACTTTTGTCTTCTTAGAATTCTACTGCCCCAAATGTCTTTGTTTCTTTGTGTCTCTCTTTTTTCTTTTCCTCTTCTTGACCCACACATTTAGCCTCCCCCCGCCCACCCCCATAATCTCATTTATTGCCACATCCAAGCAAACAGACACCACACGAGTTTTGTCCAGGAGAAGGGCTGGCTGTCTTAGGGTTAGGGAAAGTTAAGGAATATAGGACCCTCATCCTTTTGTAATGTGGAGGAGCTTCATGAGAGAAGACGCCAGCCTTAGGCTGTCTTTTGGTTTTGTTTAAGCTTATGTTAAAAATCTTGGTTTCTTGCCTTTGAGGACAAAAATGCCATCAGAAGGCCAATGAAAATTGGGAGCCAAGTTCATTCTGCTTGCTTTATTTCCCCTCATATCACATAATATGTATATAACACTTTCTCTGATCCAGGAGCTATAAAAACTTTGTCTTTGCTCTTATTCCTAGAAACTCTCATGCTTAGACCATTACAACATTTCCACTTCAGCAAGAATAAACTTGAATGACAGAAATGCAAATCTGAAAAATGGTTGACCTCAGGTGCACTAGCAGGGTGTCAAATTCAAGTTATCTGTTAGCCTCCTTACTCTATACTCCGTTCCCTAAACAGCTAAATTAGAGAAGCATCCAGGTAGACCCAGGTGGCTCAGTGGTAAAGAATCTGCCTGCCAATGTAAGAGGCTCAGGTTTGATCCCTGGGTTGGGAAGATCCCCTGGAGAAGGAAATGACAACCCACTCCAGTATTCTTGCCTGGAGAATCCCATGGACATAAGATCCTGGTGGGCATCCATGGGGTCACAAAGAGTCGGACATGACTGAGCAACTGAGCACCAGCACCAGCACAGGTAGACAGAGCAGATAATATTAATGTGTTACGGACCAGAAGAAAGAAGAAAATTAATGATGTAAGGGAAGAAGGGAGGAAGGAAGGAAGGAAGCGGTCCTGAGGATGGAAGAGCTACGGACATAGAAAGAAGCAAATAGCACCTGTGGTTTCTCTTTGGAAGCTGTACCTGCTCCATCTCTGAACTACACGGGTTCTGGTTAGTTCCCAGAACAAATCTGTGGGCCAAACCCAAGTCTTCCTCACCAGCCTGGTCCAAAACTTGATCTTTTTCCATCTGTTCCATAACGAGAGTGCAGAGGCTGCAAAACAGATGTCTGGGGAGAGCCAGAGCAAGGAAAGGCAGGGTGGTGGGTGTGGGGAAGGAACGAAAGCAGACGCAGAGCAGAACTCAGGCAGGACGCACAATAGAGGGCCTAGACACACTCATGTTTTCCGTGAAGCACAGACAGATGGAGGAACTGAACTCCGGCCAGTCGTTTGGCAGGGCCGGCAATGACCTCAACTTGCTGGCCCAGCCAGAGACTGTAAGACTGTATCTCCGGAAAACCTCCCCAGGCAGTAGGAGGGGGCGCTCTCCTGGGGTCCCAGGGGGCGGGGAGTCTGAAGTTAGAGCTGAGAAAACAGGGACAGAATGTTCAGAGCAAGCAGAGGGAGAAGGCAGGCAGCGAGTGGGACCTCAGAAGGAAGGGAGGGGGGAAGCTGGAAAGAAGGCGGGAACTAGTGAAAGCAGAAACCACCCTGTATTCTTGCTGATCCTTCAAGGATGTCATTTATTTGCAAGTACTTGGGTTGATTTCTTATTCATGACCTTAGAGAGCTTCAGATTTACTTTTCTCTGGTGGTTATCATTATAATTACATCAAGTCAAAGTCAGCACCCGTGGCCCAGGAATGAGCAACGGCCACCCAGAGACGTGAGCTGAGACTCTACCCAGGGGAGACCTCCCTGAGCTGCAGTCCGTATACTCATCCAATACAAGCTGGAGCTGCTGCAGGTCAAGGACACAGGAAAGGCCTCCAAGGAATTGACTGGAAGGTGCAGAAGTGACTTAAGGCAGGCATTCTCATGTCTGAGAGAGCCAGGAAAATACTAGTTTTTCAAAAGGGGTCTCCAACTGGTGGACAATGGGTAAAATGCGAAGACCGAGAAGGGAGGCAGAGATGCAAGACTGTGTGCTGGTTTATTCATCTGTTTACTGGCCTGTGAAGAATACACCCATTAGCTGAAGGCCTCTGGGCAAATGTACAGAAACGTTATTACTGCGGTATGATCCAACTAAATTAAATCCAGGGCCTAAACACACACAGATCCCATAAAAGGGAGGAGAGGAAAGGAGGAGGGTTATATGAGGTGGGGATGAGGGGTGGGGGAGTGCTCTGTGTAGCAGAATGAAGCAATAAAGCGGTAATGGCCAAACTAAGAGATGGACTCCGAGGAGGCCTTCAGAGCCAACAAACGTATGTCCTCTGAGACCTTGGGCTAGGGAGAGCCTCCCTCGTCTCAGTAACCATGCATCTCTCCAATACTCTGCTCTTTACACCTCCATGCCTTGCACTTTCCGTTCCTTCCTTTCTAAAATATCCTTTTCCCAACTCCAGTAAAGGCCTGTGAAAGTGTTAGTGTTAGTCACTTAGCTGTGTCCTACTCTTTGCAACCCCGTGGACTGTAGCCTGCCAGGCACCTCTGTCCATGGAATTCTCCAGACAAGAATACTGGAGTGGATTGCCATTTCCTTTTCCAGGGGACCTTCCCGACCTAGAGATCAACCCTGGGTCTCCTGCATTGCAAGCAGATTCTTTACTATCTGAGCCACCAGGGAAACACAAAAATAAATGCCTATACGCACATCAAAACCCAGCCCCAAGGCTTGTCTTCCCAGAAATCTCTTCCTGGTCCCCTCTGCTTCTGAAGAGTTAACCAGGGACTTCCCTGGCAGTTCAGTGGTTAAGACTTCACCTTCCAATGCAGGGGGTGCGGTTCAATCCCTGGTCTGAGAGCTAAGATCTCATGTCTTGAGGCCAAAAAACCAAAACATAAACCAGAAGCAATGTTGTACCAGATTCAATAAAGACTTTTAAAAATGGCCCACATAAAAGACAATTGTTTAAAAAGGTCAATTATTCCCTCTACTGAGCTACCTCTGCATTTTATTTTGATCGTTGTGGCATCGGCTTTATTACATTCTTTTATGTGTCTGTCTTCTTGATTACACTGAGAGGTCCTTACTCCGCTCTGGCTGACATAATGATTAGCACAGAGCAACTCAAAATTTGTTCATCTGAGTTGAGATGAAGACTTGGAAATATTTTGAGATATAAACATTCAAAAACTGAGTTAAATGCAAAAAAAAAAGTCGAGGGGAAAGTTCTAGAAAAGAAAGTAGTTTGAGAGGATACAGGAGTTCAGCCAGTAAAATAATTAACCAATGTTTTGATCCAAAGGGAGGGGACTAGAGCTAGAGGAAACAGGTACAGAAATCAGGTAACAGTTATTCTAGAAATAAAGGGATTTTGGCAGAAGGGCTGTGAAATTAGTGCATGTGAAACATATGTAACTTTTATCAACAGTGACTTCTGAGTGCTTATGTCTCATCATTTTCAGAAGGTGTGGGGGCCTTGCACTGCTCCTCTCGACCAATCGTGCAAACACAAAATACTTGATTCAGGTTCAGAACTCTTGTCAGGTTTCCTGAAATGGAACTCACAACAAATAAATTTGAATAACTGATAAAATTGGCTGTAGACACACAAAATAAGACAAATACCTTGTTCACTGAGAGGAAATCTCTATCTTCTCATTCTACTCATCAGGAAAGAAATGAAAACAAAGTCTGGAATTCAAAAATATGAAAGACATCCAGGAAAGTTCAATGTATAATTTTTTTTTAACGCAGTGTTCTTATTTAATTTTTTCATCTTTGTTGCTGCACACAGGCTTTCTCTAGTTGCAGCGAGCTGGGCTACTCTCTAATTGTGGTGTGAGGGCTTCTCATTTCGGTGGCTTCTTTTGTTGCAGAGTATGGGCTCTAGGCGAGGGCTCGGTACTTGCGGAGCAGCTGCCTAGTCACCCTGTGGCACTGTAGAACCTTCCCGGTACAAGGAATCAAACCTGTGTGCCCTACATTGGCAGGCGGATTCTTTTTCTTATTGGAGGCTAATTGGTTTACAATATGACAAGCGGATTCTCACCTACTGGACCACCAAGGAACTCTCGTGTATATAATTATTCTCAAATAGCAACAGCTAGTAAAATCAGTGGACACAGCACATTTATGTTTGCATTTTAATAGACGGTATGAGCCAGGACACCTACAGGATGGCCCTTGGTGATCCCCACGTTCTGTTCTTCACCCCTACGTATACTACTAGCCAATAAGATAACAGCAGAGGCAATGGACTATATCTTCCCAGAGGAGATTACAAAGAGACTTCAGCTTTTAGGGCTGGTGCTCTCTCGATCTCTTGCTTGTTTTCCCTGAGCAAAGCCGGCTGCTGCTGTGAGTCACTCTATAGAGAAGGTCATGGCCAAGAGTTGTGTGAATGAACTTGGAAATGGATTTTCTCTCAGTTGGCCTGGAAGACTGCAGCCCCAGCCAACACCTTGACTATAGCCTCGTGAGCTGCCCTCAGCCAGAGGTACGCAATAAAGCTGTGCTTGGCTTCCTCACCAACAGAAACTTTGGGAAAAATAAATGTTTTAAACTGCTAAGTAGATAAGAATGCATCATAAAACTATTGTATTCCAACTAAATAGTATGTAATAAAATCACATTAATACAATTATACTATTATGAAATACTGCTGCTGCTGCTAAGTCGCTTCAGTCGTGTCCGACTCTGTGCAACCCCATAGACAGCAGCCCACCAGGCTCCCCCATCCCTGGGATTCTCCAGGCAAGAACACTGGAGTGGGTTGCCATTTCCTTCTCCAATGCATGAAAGTGAAAAGTGAAAATGAAATCTCTCAGTTGTGTCCGACCCTCAGCGACCCCATGGACTGCAGCCTACCAGGCTCCTCCGTCCATAGGATTTTCCAGGCAAGAGTACTGGAGTGGGGTGCCATTGCCTTCTCCAATGAAATACTAAATTAGCTAGTATAATACATATGTTCAGTTGCTCAGTTGAGTCTGACTCTTTGCGATCTCCTGGACTGTAGCCCACCAGGCTCCTCTGTCTATGGAATTTTCCAGGCAAGAATACCAGAGTGTGTTGCCATGTCCCTCTCCAGTGGATCTTCCCAAACCAGGGATTGAACCTGCATCTCCTGCGTTAGCAGGCAGATTCTTTACCACTGTGCCACCTGGGAAGCCTTAGCTAGTATAATATGTTGGCTATTAATATACACTAGTTTAATACACTAGGGTTAATATATACTAATGTTCATGGAGCACTTACCATACGCTAGGCACTGTGTTAAAAAGTGTGATTGGGCTACATAAATTAAATACATCCTTTTGAAATTAGTACATTCATAGGAAAGCATACAGAAAAGGAAGGAGAGATGAAAAAGAAGAAGAGATAAGGGAGAAAAGAAAAAGAGGGTGGGAGAAAGAAAGAAATCACACAGAAACCATAGAATCACCTTTAACATTCACTTTGTATCTAGATTTGCTAGGGACTTCGGGTGGTCCTTCCTTCTGGAGAAGAAAATGGCAACCCACTCCAGTACTCTTGCCTAGCGTATCCATGGATGGAGGAGCCTGGTAGGCTATAGTCCACGGGGTTGCAAAGAGTCGGACACGACTAAGCGACTTCACTTTCACTTCTGGTGGTCCAGTGGTTAGGACTCTGCTTCCAAAGCAGGGGATGCAGGTTTGACCCCTAGTCAGGGAACTAAGATCCCACAATCCTTGTGGCCAATAAAATAAAGTTAAAATTAAAAAATTAAAGAAGACTTTCTATAATTTAGTACTATAACTTACTTGAAATGTAGAAAATCTTATGAGCTTCCATAGAAAAGAATTAGACAACTAAAACATCCAGTTTGTAGTAAAGAACCAAAGGAATTTGTTACTCTGCCTGGAGCAGAAAGCCGGAGAGAGGAATTTAGTAGTTTTTTAATGTATACTATTTTGAAGATTTTGGTAGCTTCATATTTATCACTTCCACAAAAATTAGGGCAGAATAAAAATGAATTTCTTTTGGAGGTTAGTTTAAATGATATCTTGGAGAGATTTCCTGAATATAAGGCCATGAATAATTAAAATCCATTTAATCAGTCAACAGACTTCCTATACTCCAGCCATTCTGTTAATATGCAGTTGGAATAGAACAGAAATAAAACAGATATTGTTTTGCTTTTATATTACTCACAACATTTTCTAAGGAAAGTTCTAGAAATGCTTTCCTTGGAGATAGTAGAGTGATTTGATGTATTTCTAGAAACAGAAAGATGGATTGAATGATTAGTAAAAGTTAGATCTGAATCTCATGACAGGAAAATTGGAATTTGCTTGTTTTGGGTTTTTTTATTATTAACATAAAAATAAATTTTATTTATTCATGGCTGTGCTGAGTCTCCTTTGCTGCATGGGCTTTCTCTAGTTCTGGTGAGCGGAGGCTGCTCTCTAGTTGCAGTCTGCAGGTTTGTCATTGCTGTGGCTTCTCTTGTGGAGCACAGTCTCTAGGCATAAGGACTTCAACAGTTGCAGCTCCTGTGCTCTTAGAGCACAGACTCAATAGTTGTGGAGCATGGGCTTAGAGGCATATGGGATCTTCCCAGTTCAGGGATCAAACCCACGTCTCCTGCATTGGTAGGCAGGTTCTTTACCACTGAGCCATCAGGGAAGTCCTGGAATTTGCTTGTTATTGGGTTCACCTGCACCCCTTGCATATTCTGGTATAAGTGAAGGAGGCCTTCAGAGCTGTCCTGAGATGGACTTCTGGGTTGGGCAGAAGTACAAGGCTATCTTCCTTATCTTAAAACTTGAAAATCTTTCCACTTGAAGATCCTTCTCCCTAGTTCCCATAAGAGTGATCTTTAACAAACCACACTGAAACTTAGGATTTTGAAAGAAAAACAGCTTATTATTTTCCATGATTTTGTACGTTGATCAGGCAGTAAGTCTGCTTGACATGGTGTTGGCTAAAAAATCCCAAATGGTCTCACTCATGGCTCTCTGGTGCTGGCTGCCCACGGAAACGAGCCTCTGATGGGGCTGCTGGCAAAAGCCTCAGTTATCATTTATGTTGTATCTACAGCTGACTCACTTGGGCTTCCGACAGCATGGCCCTGGTGGAGAGAAGAAACATCCCAAGAGGCAAAGGAAGAAGGTGCAGATCTCTTAGGATCTCCTTCACTTTGTTTTCAGTTTTTTTATTTTTTGGCTATGCTGCTGGGCATGAGAGGGCTTCCCTTGTAGCTCAGTTGGTAAAGAATCTGCCTGTAATGCAGGAGTGAAGTGAAGTCGTTCAGTCGTGTCCGACGCTTTGCGACCCCATGGACTGTAGCCCATCAGACTCCTCCATCCATGCGATTCTCCAGGCAAGAGTACTGGATTAGGTTGCCATTTCCTTCTCCAGGGGATCGTTCTTACTCAGGGATTGAACCTGGGTCTCCCACCTTGTAGGCGGACGCTTTACCATCTGAGCCACCAGGGAAGTCCGTAATGCAGGAGACCCAGGTTCAATTCTTGGGTTGGGAAGATCCCCTGGAGAAGGAAATGACAACCCACTCCAGTGAGAATCCCATGGACAGAGGAGCCTGGCAGGCTACAGTCCATGGGGTCGCAAGATTCGGATACAACTTAGGGACTAAACCACCACCTGGGCATGAGGGATCTTAGTTTCCTGACAAGGAATCAAACCCGTGCCCCCTGCAGTAGAAGCATGGATTCTTAACCACTGGGCCACCAGGGGAATCCCAGGTCTCAGCCTCACAAGTTCCCCAGCATCACTCCCACTATATTCTGTCAGGTAAAGGAAGTCTTCAGGGTCTCAATTCCAAATTAAGGGAAGGAGAAATAGACTTTAATCCTTGATGAGAGGAGTGGCAAAAAAAAAAAAAAAAAAGTGTCACAGGACTTCCCTGGTGGCTCAGACGGTAAAGAATCCATCTGCAATGAGAGAGACCTGGGTTCGATACCTGGGTAGGGAAAGTCCCCTGGAGGAGGACATGGCAATCCACTCCAGCATTCTTGCCTATTGAATCCTCATGGACAGAGGAGCCTGGCGAGCTACAGTCCACGGGGTTGCAAAGAGTTGGACAAAACTGAGGGGGCTAAGCACAGCAGAGCACACGTGTCACAAGGATAAATGGAATCTTTAACAGATTAGCTAAGAGCCAAAGAACATTTGTGTTTTGTCCTTTCCCTGAAGACTAATTCCCTCTCATCACAATTCTAAAGACCTCTTGTATGCTCAATAAGATAGAAAAAGTTCAGTCTTTGGTTTCTGCGGCATCCGACACTGTTCTGCTGCTTACACTTCATTGCTGGAAGTGTTCAAGTTTCTTCCGCAGACACCTGTCTCTTGACTGTACCCCACTCCTGTGTCTCTATTTACCATCTTTTGCTTCTGCTCCCAGATCTATACCTCAGTCTCTTCTACACCTGAAAGTAAAATAGGCATCTCTAGTTGGATGTTTCATTGGCACCTTGAGTCCGTCAGGCTTTGTCTTAGAGAGAGCAGGATCATTTAAGCAGAAAAGGGTGGGTGGGGGCGGCAGAGGTGGGGAAGCTAAAGAACAGACTCCTAGCAGTAACCTCCAAGAGACCAGTACCCATCTTCTGGAGGCCACCTTGCATGCTGAGATGTCACCACTCAGTCTACAGAAGCACACAGGCTCTGCTAGAATCCACACTAGCAAAATGCATCTTCCCTCCTTGCCTCTCTCTTCACTTATGTGGCTTTCAATTCAAGTCTTCTCGGTTGCTGGAACGTAAACCACATTTAAACTCTAACTATAAGAGAGTCTAGGGTATGTAGTTTTTAGTTTTCCACCCTCTATAATACGGGACGGTGCCCAAGAAAGACATGTGAATAAATGTAAAGTAAATTGCCTTATTTTTGCATATGGAAAATTGAGTCATTCTCTGCATTGGTTGGTGCCCCTCTCATTCTAGAAATCTGCCACCATCACCCAGATGAAGCATGTGAGTCATCCCTGAATTTGTCCCTACCCTGAATCCCAACACACGCACACACACACTCACACACATACACATACATCCGTTTTCTCTCTTATTTCCATCACCACCCCAGTTCAGTCCAAGTCATTACTCTAACAGTCTCAACTCATCTCCCAATTTCCTCACCTTAATTGGTAATACAGAGCATTATGAGTAATTTTTATAGCATTACTCAACTTAGGTCATCCTGACTTAAAAATCTTAGAGGCGTATCATTATCCTTAGGACACAGATAGAACCTCTTAGTTCCATCTCTCACCACCAGTGCTCCAATCCAACCACCCCAACCCATTTTGCATATTGCTTTCCGACCACACTGACTGACTTAACAGTTACTGCAAAAGCTCCAAGTTCTGTTGTTGCTTCTAAGCCGCTGTACATACTCCGTTCCATTTGTACCACCTCCACCAAAATCCTTAATATACCAATTTAACATAACCTTTATGTTCATCTGGCTAATTTCTACTCATCCTTTTCAGCTCAGCTTTAAATTGTTTTCCTGAGTGTCTCCACCACAATGTGGGCTTATTGTAGGCAGATGTTTTGCTCACTGTTGCATGCCCAAAACCAAGCTAGGGACTCGTATTTGTGCCTCAGAATACGGATGCTTAGTGGAGAAGGAAATGGCAACCCACTCCAGCGTTCTTGCCTGGAGAATCCCAGGGATGGGGGAGCCTGGTGGGCTGCCGTCTGTGGGGTCGCACAGAGTCGGACACGACTGAAACGGCTTAGCAGCAACAGCAGCAGTGTAGGGGAGAAACTGTATTTCCTAAGACTGAACACAAGAGGGCGACAAATCACTTCTCTGGACCTGCTCTGACGTTTGGCTGAATTTTCCTTCACCTCATTTACTATTCCAACTGACGTAGTTCATGTAGCACAACTCTTGGGCTGTGCCGGACAGGATGAAAGATTCCTAATGACTCAGAACTGTACTTCATTTATATTCTGGCTGCCTTCTCAGTGCCAGGCACTTCACTACCTACTGGTAATTAACGATGAATCAGTCCCAAGTCCTCCATTCAAATAATCTAGTGGGAAAGAGAAGCGAACTTAACTTTATTCCCAGACATAGGAAGACACAATACATTTTTTTTTTTCCAGTATCACTGGCTTCTTAAAATGGCAGAAAGGTTAACTATGGGGTGTAAATAAGACTGAAACTTAGGGGCTTCCCTAGTGGCTTCAGTGGTAAAAAATCTGCCTGCCAACACAGGAGACACAAGTTCGATTCCTGATCTGGGAAGATCCCACCTGCTGCAAAGTCACTAAGCCCTTGCACCACAACTACTGAGCCTGTGCATTGTAAGAGAAGCCGTTGCAATAAGAAGTCCAGACACTGCAACTAGAGAAAGCCTGCGTCAGCAACAAGGACCCAGCACAGTAAAAAATAAAAAACAAAAATAACCAAACTAAAATTATTTAAAGACAGAAACTTAGACTTTCCTAAGTGACATGTTTGAAAAGCATAATCACCACCAATCCAGCTAATTCTACCCCAGGTAATTCTAGGATAGTTGGAGAATTATGCCTCATCCTAAGCCCATTATTCCCCCTCCCCATTTTGAATAGACTTTTTTTGTGTCCAGAGCAGTTTTTATGTTCAGAGCAAAACTGAGTGGAAAGTACAGAGAATTTCCATATACTCCTTTCCCTACATACTCACATCCTTCCCCACTGTCAGACCAGGGAAGTCCACTGTTACAAGAGTAAATTAGGGTTCACTCT
Organism: Bos javanicus; assembly: GCF_032452875.1. Taxonomy (NCBI): domain Eukaryota; kingdom Metazoa; phylum Chordata; class Mammalia; order Artiodactyla; family Bovidae; genus Bos; species Bos javanicus. Next base: position 101,636,217 of record NC_083872.1, on the reverse strand, counting down.
AATTTGGAATGCTGTCCATTATGTGGGTTTTGACAAATGTGTACTGACATGCATCCACCATTATAGTATCGTACAGAGTAGTTTTACTGCCTTCAAAGTACTCTCTGATCTGCCTTTTCATGACCTCCTCTCCTCTGAGCCCCGAAAACAACTGATCTTTCTGCTGCCTGTTAGGTTTTTTTTTTTTTCTTTTTCCAGAATACAGATAGTTGGAATCATATGGTATGTGTTTTTTTTTTTTCAGATTGCCTCTCTTACTTGATCATAATGCATGTAAGTTCAGTCCATGCCTTTTCATGCTTGGTAATTTATTTCTTTTTAGTGTGGAATAACAGTTAAACTGTGCATTCACCTACTTGATTGTTTCTGTTTGGGCATTATGAAGCTGCAATAAGCATACATGTGCAATTTTTTGCATACGTTTTTCCTTTGGATAAATACCAAGGAGCTTGAGACTAGATCATATGGTAAGGGTATGTTTAGTTTTATAAGAAACTAATCTGTCTTCCAAATTAGTGGTACCATTTTGGACCCTCAGCAGTGAATGGGAGTTCCTGTTGCTCGACATCCTTGCCCTTGTTTCACGTTATCAGTATTTTGGATCCAGCCATTCTAATAGGCATGGAGTGATATCCGATTGTTTTTTAATTCTCATTTCTCTAATGACATAGGATATGGAGCGTTTGTTTCATTTGCTTAGTTGGCATCTTATATTTTTATTGGTGAGGTACGTGTTTCAGGTCTTTTGCCCATTTTAAAATCAGTTGTTTTCTTTTAATATTTACGTATTTATTTGGCTGCATCGGGTCTTAGTTGTGGCAGGTGGGCTCTCGAGGACTTGGGCTCAGTAGTTGGACCTCTCCGGCTGAGTTGTTCCATGGCAGGTGGGATCTTAGTTCCCCAGCCAGGGACCGAATCTGAACCCTGGACTGAACCCTGGACTGAACCCAAATCCCTGCTTTGGAAAGTGGATTCTTAACCACTGGACCACTAGAGAAGTCCCTGTTTATTTTTCTTATTGTTGATTTTTAAGAGTTATTTGTATCTTTTGGATAACTATTCTTTATCTGGTATGTATTTTGCACATATTTTCTGCCAGTCTGTGGCTTGTCTTCTCATACTCTTGAGACCATGTTTTGCTGAGCAGAAATTTGGAATTTTAATGATGTTTCAGCTTATTAATGACAGTGACTTCGTATCTAAAAAAGTCACCACCATACCCAAGGTCATTTATCTATGTTATCTTCCAGAAATTTTATAGCTTTTCATTTTATATTAGGTCTATGACACATTTTGAGCTAAATTTTTTAGAGAAGAGCATAAGGTCTGTGTCTAGATTCTTTTTGTGGGGTGAGGGGAGGGCATGTGGATGTCCAGTTGTTCCAGTACCATTTAAAAAAATTTTTATTCTTTTATTTATTTTTGGTTGTGCTGGGTCTTTGCTTTTCGAGGGCTTTTTCTCCAGTTGTGGCGAGTGGGGGCTTCTGTCTATTTGTGGTACAAGGGCTTCTCGTTGTGGTGGCTTCTCTTGTTGCAGAGCACAGGCTTTTGAGCTTGCAGGCTTCAGTAGCGCTTCTGCTCAGTAGTTGTGGCACACGGGCTTAGTTGCCCTGCAGCATGTGGAATCTTCCCAGACCAGGGATTGAACCCGTGTTCCCTGCATTGGCAGGCAGATTCTAAACCACTGATTCTAAACCCCCCGGGGAAGTCACAGGACCATTTCTTAAAAAGACTGTCTTTGCTCCATTGTGTTGCCTTTTATCCTTTGTTCTAGATCACCTGATTGTTATTTATGTGGGCCTATTTCTAGACTCTATGATGTATCTTTGATCTTTTGTTGCCAATACCACACTGCCTTAATTACTGTAGCTTTATACTGTTTGATGCACAGAAAGACAAATGCTGAGACACAGAGGTGTGCAGCAGAGAAAGGGTATATTCATGAGGCAGCCAAGCAAGGAGCACCAAGCTCAAATCCACCTCCCCAAAGGTGAAGAGCTTGGGATGTTTATGAGACAAAGAAGCAAGGTGGCCTGAAGTGGGGCTTCCTAAGGGGAAAGAGACGGGAGGCAAGGTAAAGATGAAGTAATCAGTGTTCTGTGCAGGTGTATCTGATTTTCGTGCTTCTCATGGGATGCTTGTTCAGAAAACGGCAGCAGCAGCATGATCCCAGGGTGGGAGTTTTGACCCCCTGATGTCAAAGGTTATCAGGGCCAGTGGTTGGTTTGACCTGGACAAGACTAGCTCCCTGTTTCTGAAAAACAATTTAAGCAATTGTAGTGTAGCATGCATACATCAGAGGTGTAATTTATAAGGGCTGTTAAAGAAGTCTTGTGATGTTTCATCTAAGCTACGTGAAGTTTTGAGCATATGCAATCTGCAAGAACAATTAAAGCAAGCTTGGTCAATGAAGGCAGGTTACGGGTTATCATTTATTAAGCAAGTTATAGTTCAAAGGATCTCAATAGTAAATCGTGAGGTCAGTTAGTTTCAGTCCTCCATTTTGTTGTCTGTTCTTGGTCTGGGTCAATCTGTGGACATTCAGAAAATAACTTGCTGGAATTTTGAATGGGATCATATTGAGTCTATAGATCAACTGGAAAGAACTAACATCCTGACAATATTGAAGTCTTCCTATCCATGAACATGAGATAGCGACTCATTTAGTTTTTCTTTGATCTCTTTTTTCAGAGTTTATGGTTTCCTTTGATCATTTTTGTATTTAGGTTTATACCTGTGTGTTCAGTCACTCTGTCGTGTCTGACTGTTTATGACCCCATGGACTGTAGCCCACCAGGCTCCTCTGTCCATGGGAATTTTCCAGGCAAGAATACTGGAGTGGTTGCCACTTCTTCCTCCGGGGGATCCTCCCCACCCAAGGATGGAACCCTCTTCTCTTGCATCTCCAAAGTAGTTTATTTTATTGGGTCTCTGCTGCCCTCGTCTCCCTCCCTCCTAGTACACAGCACATAAAACCCTGGGAATATCAGAAGTTACTTGTCTATTCTAAGCTAATGAGATGACTGGTGCTGGGGACTCTAGGATCATCATGGGATGAATGTTCATTGCTGGGGTAATTACCCATGTGATGAGAAGGTTGGAATTTTCAGCCATCTCCCCATCTCCAAAGAGGCGTGAATTATTGTTGATGGACTATGATTTAATCCTCCCCCATGTAAGGGAGCTCCATAAAAATTACCTGATGGAAGGGGTTTGGAGAGTGTATTTTGTGGGGAATACATCCCAGTGCTGACACGGTACAGTGCCCAAGGATGGCACAAGAGCTCTGCATATTCCTCCCTCATACCTTGCCCAACACGCCCCGTCCCTTTGGCTGCTCCTGTTTCTAGCCTTTACAATGAATGGGTAATACTGAAAAAGTAAAATACTTTCTTGAGTTCCGTGAGTCATTTAACAAAATTATTGAACTTGAGGAAAAGATTGTGAGAACACTGATTTATAGCCCGGTGTTCAGAAGTACAGGAGGCAAGACTTGTAACTGGCAGCAGAAATGGAAGCAGTCTTGTGGCACTAAGCCCCAGACTTGAGAGATCCAATGCTAACTCCGGTTACGTAATTTTACAGTCTAACTGAATTGTAGGATACCCAGCTAGTGTTTGGAAATTGGGAAATGTCAGAGAGCCAGACCCACACATTTGGTATGTAGGAAAAAAAAAAAAAAGTTTCTTGGAGTGAGACTTTTGTAGAAAAAAGGCAGAAGCAAAGCAAGAGAATTATTGCTTGGCTATAACTTAAGGCCTATATGGCTGTTTGTGGTTGGCTTACTCCTTGGAAGAAAAGCTATGACAAACCTAGACAGTGTATTAAAAAGCAGAGATGTCACTTTGCCAACAAAGGTCTGTATAGTCAAAGCTATGGTTTTTCTATAGTCCTGTACAGACGTGAGAGTTTGACCATAAAGAAGGCTGAGTGCTGAAGAACTGATGCCCTTGGTCAGCAAGGAGATCAAATCCTAAAGAAAGTCAACCTTGAATATTGATGCTGAAGCTGAAGTTCCAAAACTTTGGCCACCTGATGGGTAGACCTGACTCATTGGAACAGACCTTGATGCTGGGAAAGATTGAAGGCAGGAGGAGAAGGGGCAACAGAGGAGGATAAGATGGTTGGATGGCATCAATGACTCAATAGACGTAAGTCTGAACAAATTTCGGGAGATGGTGAAGGACCGGGAAGCCTGGTGTGCTGCAGCAGTCCATGGGGTTGCAAAGAGTCTGACACAACTTAGCCATTGAACAGCAACTACGCTTAGGTTTCAGTTTCGTAACCTTGAGGCATTTACAGGCTTAGATTTTGGTTTGCTTATATACAGCCACCTTGGAATTAGAGCCTCCACAGTCTAATGGCTCCCTGCTTAATTAATTAATGATTTCTCCCTTCTGACCATCCTCTTGTACATGGGAGATTCACCAAAAATTTGGTATTAGCAGAACTTCTCAGTCACCATCAGAATTAAGTTGCTTTTGTCTCATTGTGATACTGATTAAGATGTCAGGTTCACAGAAGAATTTGTTTGGGGGGAGTTCCCTGGCACTCCAGTGATTAGGACTCTGTGCTCTCACTGCCAAAGACTGGGGTTCAATCCCTGGTTGGGGGAACTACTAGCTGCATGGCCCGGCCAAAAAGGAAAAAAAAAATTTTTTTTTGGTTATTTATCTTGTTTCTGTTATGCAAGCACAATGAGACCATTTGACACGCAGCTGATGGCTATGAATGTGCATTTAAGACCTGTGAGAGAACACAGTGCACCAAGGAACCAATCATGGTTATTATTCAATTCAGTTCAGTCGCTCAGTCGTGTCTTTCTGACTCAACCCCACTGACTGCAGCACGCCAGGTCTCCCTGTCCATCACCAACTCCCAGAGTTGACTCAAACTCATGTCCATTGAGTCGGTGATGCCATTCAACCATCTCATCCTTTGTCGTCCCCTTCTCCTCCTGCCTTCAATCTTTCCCAGGATTAGGGTCTTTTCAAATGAGTCAGTTTTTCACAGACTATAAGGAGGATAATCCCAAGAGTGAGAGGTATATTCCTAATCAGAACTTCCTATGAACCAAACCAGTTGTTATCAAATAAATCAGGGAATGTACCTGAAGGGTCATCAACCCACCAAAGGCAAGTGGCTTATTCATTAATCTTGTGTACTTAGCACAATACCAGAGTGTAGTGGTGTTGATCCAACTGTGACAGGAGGCATTCTGCCGTGGCACAGTTTCCTCCTTGTTAAGCTGACAAGTAACATCAAGCAATTCTATTATCCAAGACCATCCTAGCAAGAAAGCGTCAGGACTTTTGTTGTGCAACTATGACCTGAGTTATAGATTTAGGGATAATTGCCAGATTTGAGGGCCTGGCAGGAAGTGACCTTCCTTTACCTGCAAAGGCTGCCAAGAATCCTGTAAACAGGTTAGCAGGCCTGTTTTTCCCAAGGGGCTTGACTGACTCCACAGAGTGGAGTGAGTCTTTACTCTGGGCTTTGAATTCCTTCCAGAGGCGAATTTCTGTTCTTATAAGGACTTACTTAGAAGGGCAAGTATGGTTGTTTTTAATCCTCAAAGAATAGGGCTGAATGAAATCAAGAGGCTGATCCACCCACCCAAATACATGAATTAAGATGGAAATCTAGATTCCTGTGTTCTAGATTTAGAGCTGTGGGTCTCTGGAATGTTTTCGTAAATGCTTCCACAATGACCTCAGCATGTTTTTCTTTCCCTTTGGGTACATAGTTTCATTTTAGCTTAGGAGAAAATGCCTTTAAAAAAAAAAAAAAAAAGGACTTTTAAAGCTACTTCCAATTAGGCCAACTTTTGACCACAGGCCTACTTTAAAAAAAATGTAGATCTTCTCCTCCCCTCCCTCAAATATTTTGTCAGGTTTCAGCTGGGACAAACAGTAAATTTTCCTGGTAGTTTGGAACAATCCCAGGGATCCAAGAGGTGTTTCCAAAGAGGATGCTAAAGATAATACCTTCCCAGATCTGGAGCCACTTCGAAAAATAACCCAAAGACATCCAGCAACAGTAAGTAGGACCCTAGCCACAAACAGCCCATGTTTCTGTCCACCTATATTTTGGGGCTGAAATGCCTGCATATGTCCCTAAGAACCGAAAACCTGAGTGCCCCAGGCAGGCAGAGAAACTTGTTTAGTTGCTAAGTCGTGCCTGATTCTTTTGCGACACCAAGGACTGTAGCCCACCAGGCTCTTCTGTCCATGGGATTATTCAGGTAAGAATACTGGATTGGGTTGCCATTTCCTCCTCCAGGGGATCTTCCCTGCCCAGGGACTGATCCTGCATCTCCTGCATTTCCTGCATTGGCAGGCGAACTCTTTACCACTGAGCCACCTGGGAAGCAGAGAAACTGTAGAGGAGGATAAATAATTTTCCTTCTACTCTTGAGAGAGGCTGGGAGTCCTCGTTGTCTAGGGTATCTCTTGACTGGATCTAAAAGTTAAAAGATCCCCCACTCTGGCCACTGCAATTCAAGATTATCTTTGGTGAGATTAATATACTTGTTCAGTCTTAAAATTTATTCACCTGCAGGCTCACACTGGACCCAGTTGAGTTTAGGTCAGATCCAATCCCATCCCCAATCCAGTCTGGTTTTAAGTTGGACCCAGTTTGACTTTGGCTGGTTTCTGGACCCAATCTGGAAAGATGAAATGCTCAGATAAAGTCTGACAGCTCATAAGCAAGGATCCAAGAGGGTTTCAGCTACATCCTCCAAAGAAGCTGTGCCTTAAAGGGGCTAAGTGAGTACTTCTACATGGTTTCTCATTTCTCTAGGAGGTCACTCAGGAGCTCCTTCTGTTCCCTCAGCTGACAACAGAAAGCTAAGAGACCAACTGAGGCATATTAAGAGTATGTGAAAATGTTAGTTGCTCAGTTGTGTACAACTCTTTGAGACCCCATGGACTGTAGCCCTCCAGGCTCCTCTGTCCATGGAATTTTCCAGGCAACAGTAATGGAGAGGGTTATCATTCCCTTCTCCAGGGGATCTTCCCAATCCAAGGATCAGACCTCCGTCTCCTGCATTATAAGTGGAGTCTTTACTGTCTGAGCCACCAGGGAAGCCTAAAAACAAAGACACCAAGGCAAGCTACAGTCATGTGCCATGACTCAGATTTTTTAAATCTGAGTATTTTACGAGTATACATGAACAAAAATCAATTCTAATTGAGCAGCTTCTATGGGAGTTGGGGAGATTTTTATAAGGGAAAGGGAGAAGCAAGAAAATTATTGGTGGGATGTATTATGTTGGTCAAAATGTAAGACCTTACTTATATTCTACTTGGTGGCCTTTCATCCTAATGGCTCCCTAATTTAATTAACACATGCAGATTTAGGGAGGGCTCCATGAAAGAATTGTGAGGAAAAGTGGTTGTCAAGCCTTAGTACATCAAAATAATCCAATGTACATCACAATGAAAACTCTTGAGTTTCAGTTTGGTGTGACTGGCGTGAACTGGCGTGACTGGCGTGGGGATTACAAACTGCAAATGGGGTAAGAACACCTCCAGGTGGAGGTGTTCCTAAAAGCGAGGACTTCAGATTTCTTCATACCAGTATTTCTTAAACCTGAGAGCCTGAGTCAGAATCCTCTGAAAGTGTGACTGCCAGAAAAAATGCACGATGGTTAAATAAATTTGACCTGCACTAATAATTTTAGTATATCTCAAAAACTGCACTATTTGGGATAGATCATCTGTTAGTTTAACTGAAATTCAATGTACTTTCTTTCCAAGCATCTTTCAAATGAGTAGTTTGTGTTCCTGTTGTGACTGTTGTCTGTTTCGTCTTTTTCAGAAATTGCAAACGATACAATCTCATCAGGAGATTGTTTTATCTCTGATTCACCTACTGAATCTTCTGACCTCCTTCTAGAATCACCTCAGTTACTCAGTGGGTAACAAAAATTTCAATAAGCCTTTATACTTCTTTTTTCTTAGTTTCTCCGTTTATTTTCACACTTCGGTTTGGTCTCTCCTCTGCTGTCCCCTCCTAACTCTTGTTTCTCTGCTTTTGTTCAAGTTGTCTTCATGGAAATGCCTCCCGCGGCTTTCTCTCCTTCCTTCCCTTCTGTTTCCTTTCTCCTTTTTCCTTCTCTCCAAGCCTCCCACGGCAAAATTAAACTGTGCAAACAAGTTAGTACACTAGGGACCAGGCCACAGTATTGTGTTCCAGAAGTTTCTGTTCTGACAGTCCTTTTGCAAGAGCAAGTTCCCAGTCTGGGGAAAAGAGAGCGTCAAGAAACAATCGCTTCGCCCGAGGATCTGCTGGGGGAGTGATGGATGGTACCGCAGTTACTTAACTGCCGGAAAAGGAGGGGAGTCACTGCCAGGCAGCGGGAGGGGCGGAGGTGGCTGGGAGAAAGAGCCAGTCAGGAAGAGCCATGAAAGGGGGCGGGGAATGCGCTCCCTGTGTATGCTGCCTGCAAGACCTTTCTGCAGATACTGTGTCTTTGTGAGCTGACTGCGGAGGCCATGTGCATGCAGAATGCATGTGAATGTATGCGTTGCTTATTTCAGATCGCGGGTCTATGTGAACTGCTGACTGCAAGAAACAGGAATGTACCGTTGAAAGGATTTTGCAGTCAGAGTGCTTGTTTGTGGTTGTGTGGTATGTGTGACTGACTTTTTGCCAAATGCGCTGTTTCAGATTCCAGCTCTCAGAGTGGAGTGGAAGTCTGGCTGACTAAGCCAAGGTGCAACAAAGTCAGAAGGAAATATGGGGGCAACTTGAGGTGGAAATAGAGAAGCTTGTTGCAACAAGAGAAAGAAAAAAAAATTGGAGAAAGGAGAAATGAATGAGAAACAGAATATAAGCACGAAAAATTCCTTACTTGGAAGAAATTTGTAAGGAAGCGAGAAAGAAAAGCAACATTCTTCCCGATGTAGGAACTATATATATATATATATATATATATATATATATATACACTATATATATCTTTAGTTCCTCTGGTACCTTGATGAGATTATTTCCTAGTTTTTCCTCCCTTATTTCTTTCTAGACACAATTCATCTTGGCAGGTACATTACACATATATTTTGGTTACACCAGGGGATAGTTTAAAACTTAACAGTTATCCAGAAACGAACATTATCAGTTCTTACATGAGAGATAGGGGCTTTTTTTTTTTTTTTTTTGGTGCTGTTGTTAGATCAGAGAGCTATTGGCTGTAATGGAAAGATGTCCAGTTTGGGGGTTTTTTGGGGGGGGACGGGCATCCCTGGATAGGCTCAAACCAAGGACATTCAGTTTTGATCAGGAATTTGTTTCATTTTAATTCTTTATAATTGTTCAGTGATTGAAATAGTTCATGAAGTCCATGATATTTCAAAAACAGGGGTGTTGAAATACAGTCTCTGCATTCCAGAAGTAGTTATTGTTATTACTATGATTATTAACAATTTGACAGGGACTACCTACACCTGGAGTGAGAACTTCTAGATCTCCGTGGATAAATAGCATAACTTTGAACTTGGAGGTGGGCTGGGGAGGGAAGTCTTAATTGGGACCCTATTTGTTTTGCTTTGTTGCAAAAATACTACATATTTTGGATGGCTTCAAATTGCAGTCATTACGATGTCTTCCTCAGCTCTTTGCTTGCTTCATTTTTAAAACATTAGAGATTATTATAACTGTATTTCCGGTACTACTTGTCCTCCATTCATTAATATGTCTTTTATTTTATTCAGCCATCTTCTCCCTTTCTTTTCATCTGCCTTGCTCCTTCTTGTTTCTCATCATGTTTCCCTGGATTTGATTAAAATTCTCTTCACTTCTCTCCTCACCACTCTCTCCTTTATGGAAATTATTCCTTTTCAGGCTTGTCTTTTCCCTCATTCCCTTCTCTGGTGTCTTTGTCTCCAGCAGAGGGGGTCTGATGTTGATCCGAGGTAGGGAATAAGGCCTGGGAGAAAGCAGCCTGGGGGAAAAGGAGGAGGAAGCAGAGATTCAGCTGTTTCTGCCATTATCTGGTGAAAGGCAGGCTTTAAGCTGGCCTCTGTAAATTCCTCCCCTCCAGCCCCCACAGTTCCCCACCTCAAAGGGTCTCTCCACTTCTCCACCTTAAATTCCATTCCCCACCCCCAACCCCCCCCACCCCCTGCCATTTCTCGGGTGACATTACTCTCTACCAGCTCTGACTGCCAGGGACACTGACCTACTTTCTGCCCTCTCTGTCAGGCATGAACCCTGATTTGTCTAGTAAATCCTGAGTTTCTGCTAAATCCTTTTTTGCCCCAACCTATTAATGGGTCCCTTTTGAACCTCAAAGCATTTCACAATTTCCCACAAAATAGTAGTTTTTCTGTTCAGCAACTGAAGTTTGAGAAGCTTAATGATAAAAAATCTGTGACTTTAGCAAATCCATCTATGACAAATGAATTGGTACTTTGTTGATCACAGTAGAATCTATACATATTCAGACAGTAACAGTAATAGTTTTTTGGTTGAATCTTTATATGTTTGATTGATGGATTCCTAGATTCTTTGTGACAAATTCTAATACACACACACACCGTTATTTATCAATTGTATGTTATGTTAGAGACATGTCAAAATATCAGGCATTGCTATCCTAATACTACTTTACATACTAAGTAGTAGGAGGAAACTGCTGACGAAATCAACTGTGCAGTCATTGAGGGTTTATAAGAAGTTGGTTCAGAGTATGTACTTTGATGCTTGAATTCAAATCATGGCTTTGCCACTTGCTAGCTAGTAATAGCTGTGTGAGTTTGAACAAGTTATTCAAACTCTCTGTTCCTCAGATGGTTCAGTGGTTAAGAATCCGCCACCAATGCAGGAGACACAGTTTTGATCCCTGGGTCCGGAAGATTTCCTAGAAAAGGAAATGGCAACCCACTCCAGTATTCTTGCTTGGGAAACCCCATAGACAGAGGAGCCTGGAGGGCTACAGTCCATGGGGTCGTAAAGAGTTGGACATGACTGACCAATTAAAGAACAACAATAATCTTGGCCTAGCTTGTCTGTCCTAATTGTCCAGAAAACTTTTGGAAAACTAGCAGGAAGGTTTGGAACTTTTATATTAGAGATTTGCCTAGTAATTGCACTGTCACTCGACATAAAATTTCTTTTTCCTTTTTTCTTTCTATCTTTTCAGTGTTTCCTCATGCTGCCAGGATGAATCCCAAACTGAGTTTGGGCGAGTCAGGTAGAGTTTTCTATTTAACCTAAGAGAAAAGTAAGGAAGATTAAATAAATCTAGCTTAATGATCACTACAGGTTTGAAACCCAAGAGAGCAAGAATGATTTAAAAACAAAATGAAGAAATAGATATTGTTCTGTTTCTTTGCATAGAAGATAATTACATGAACTCAGACTAATGAATGGAGCTCCCCAGTCCAACTTTTTATAATTTTATTTATTTATTTACTTAGTGGGTGTACTAGGTCTCCGTTGCTGCTCAGGCTTTTCTCTGATTGCAGAGAGTGGGTGCTACTCTCCAGTTGCAGTGCATTGGCTTCTCATTTTGGTGGCCTTTTTGTTGCTGAGTGCTCTAGGGCTTCAGCCGTTGTGGCTCCCAGCTCTAGAGCACAGGCTTAGTAGTTGTGGTACACATGCTTAGTTGCCCCATGCTACGTGGGATCTTCTAAGATAGGGATCGAACCCGCATCTCCTGCATTGGCAGGCAGATTCTTTACCACTGAGCCACCAGGGAAGCCCTAGTCTAATTTTTTAAATGTGAAAAATGCAGCAACAGGACCAGAGCAATCAAGATGGTGCCAGGTCATTAGAATGATCCCAGAACTCATTCATTCTTTCATCCATTCAATCTGTAAATATTTGTTAATCATTCAAGGTGCTACTGGTGACATTCATGGCAGATCCAACAGCTCATGTGTGGTTAGATATCATTTCTATGGTTGAAATGTCACCAAATTCAATCAGGTGACTCTCTGCCCTGAGTGGAGGGTTCTCCCCTATTTCTTTTTCCCCCTATTATTTCTTTAAAGAGAACATGCTGTTACCTTTCCACATTTGCTTAGTCCATTCTCTCTTCTTCCATTCTTCCTAGACTGAGATACTACTAATAAAATTTTACTTTTATTATTTATTACTGGGTCTTTATTGCTGTTTGGGCTTTTCTCTAGTTGCAAAGAGCGGGGACTACTCTCCAGTTGCAGTACGTGGGCTTCTCATGGCGGTGGCTTCTCTTGTTGTAGAGCATGGGTTCTAGGGTGCACGGGCTTCAGTAGTTCTGGTTCCTGGGCTCTAAAGCATGGGCTCAATAGTTGTGGCTCAGGGGCTTAGTTGCTCTGTGGCATGTGGGATCTTCCCTGCCCAGGAATCGAACCCATGTCTCGTGCATTGGCAGGCAGACTCTTTACACACTGAGCCACCAGGGAAGCCTAGATTGAGATACTTTTAATAAACTCCAGTGGATAGAGAATCCGGAGACTGGGAAATTGGCACCAATGATGTTACCTCATTGCCTCAATTTTTTCTTCTGTTAGAAGAGACTAACAATATTTACTCAACATTACAAGGTTGCTTGGGGCTTCCATTGAGTTTATAAATGCCGAGTGCTTTAAATTAAGAATATTTTACAGATGGCTTGTTTCTTTAAGACACTATTCTCAAACTTTCCTGTGTCTAAGAATTACGTGGTAAGCTTGCAGGCTATTGGCTGATTCTATAAGCTTTGTGTTTGGCGCCCCCCCCCCAAAAAAATGCAGATCCTCTGGCAAATTCAGAAAGTCAAAGGTGAAGGCTAAGGAATCTGCATTAAACATTCTGTGTACTCTTGTGTAGTATAGTAAAAGAGACAGTGGGCAGATACAACTAAAGGAAGGGGACAAAAAAAACCTATATCGTGCTCTTTCTAAGTCTTTTTCCTTTACACTTTTTCCTTCTGTGATTCAGCCAATGTACCGTCTTTCCTGGCTCTTCCCACCCCATCCTCCTTTGTGTTGGCATTGCATTTTCTTAGCATAGTTAGAGGCGCTCAGCTTACTGTGCAGAAATGGAGTGGAGGGAAAGGAGGAGGGACGTGGGTGGAGAAAGGCTAGATCAGGGTTTAACTGTGAAGACTGTTGTTGCCAGGCTGGTTCTAGCCGGCTGACTCTGGGAGAGGAAGCCTGAGGAGAGCTAGACTGACTGCAGCTGCTGCTACTGTTCCTTATTTGCTTGTGTCCATTCTGATAGAAGACTCACTACCTTTTCTCCACCCACAAAAATCACATTAGATATCCTACTGGTGGACACTATTTTAGGTACTGATAACAATCCTGGATTCCTTCCTGTTTTCTCTTTACTACTTTGGGCCTTTTATTTTGATCAAATCCCAGCTGGTTTCTTTGTCTTTAACCCCAGGAGGTAAAGACATGCACCAGATGGTGGCTATGGGGTACTTAAAGATTTTTGCTTGACCTGCAGTCTCCGTGGTAGATGAGTTATGCTTTTCTGACTGATGTAACTATACACTAGGGCAACTCTAGTGGAATCAGAGAGAACCTGGGCAACTTGGTTGGGAGATTTTGTTTCATCAAATCTTCTGTTTTATGTGCCTCCCCCATTACTGTTTTCACATTGTCCACCAAGAGCATTTTAATAAAGTCATACAGATAATTCCAGCATCTCTGTTGTCTAAACCTTGGTCTTTAGAATTCCCAGAAGTGTGTTAGCAAATACTGGTGTCTGGACCCCAACCCCAGATATTCTGATGTAAGCTCCCCAGTGGTTCTATTATGTCTAAGAACAAAAATCTGGAAATGTTTTGCTTTATGAAAAGGATGTACTTTAACTTTGTCTCACATATTATTCAGGGTAGAGTTGGTCTCACAATCAAAGGGACATCAGTAAATATGTATCTTTGTACTATCACCACATGTCTGAACATTGTATAACTTCTCTTTGGTATTTGACTATTTTGGTATCAGCCATGTATAATAATAGCTAATGTGCAGTTTCTATATAGTGCATTATATTTATGTTACCTCATGAATCCTTGAGTTTCCCTGGTGGCTCAACTGGTAAAGAATCCACCTGCAATGCAGGAGATTTGGGTTCAATCCCTGAACTGGGAAGATCTCCTGGAAAAGGGAATAGCTACCCACTCCAGTATCCTGGCCTGGAGAATTCCATGGACTGTATAGTTCATGGGGTTGCAAAGAATCCGACACGACTGAGCCACTTTCACTTTCATGAGTCCTTAAAGTTCAATGAAATAATCTTCATTTTGTTGACAAGAAAACTGAGGTGACAATCCCATGACACCAGTAAATAAAGCTAGGATTTCAAATCAGATAAATCAGATTTATCTGACTCCAGAGATGTGAGGTTACTAATAATATGGCTTCTCAAGGGAGTCAACTGACCCTCTTCTGAAGAATATTAATTTATGGGTTAAAAACGAATGGTGCATGATTAAATCAAGATAAACTAGAATGGTGCATGATTAAATCAAGATAAACTACATTGTTCCTGAAGAGATGAGTCCTTACCTGTCCAGACATAACTACCATCAACCTATGAAACCTATAACTACTTCGAACTTATGATTGAACCTAAGAAACTGAACCTTGCTTTCCCACTATGGAAATGCTAAAAATACAGTGTCATGCCACTAGCTTTGTGCTTTCTTTTTTTAAAGTTATGTATTTAATTTGGCTGCACCAGGTCTTAGGCCTGTGGGATCTAGTTCCCCGAACAGGAAAGGAAGTCCGAGTCTTAGCCACTGGACCACCAGGTAAGTCTCTCACCGGTTTTGTTTTTTAAAAATATACTCCCAGGTTTGTTTTTTTGTTTCCCTGACTAGGTTACGTGAAAGCAAAGTTGCTGTGTTTTCTGAATTTCTTAGGATGTGTCTGGCACATAGTGATAGTGTATTGAATGATTGATAGCATTTTTTAAAAAGATAAGCAGCTAGTTAGTTACTAGTCTAATAATCCCTATCCACACTTTCACCTATACAACCTGGTTTTCCTGGATGTTCATGGCACTGTGAATTGGGATCCTCTGTTGGGCATGTCTGCAACCTTTTCTCTGTGCCAGTTTCCCTGTGTTTCTTGGGCTCATTGTGGTCATATCTCTGTGATCAAGCTTTGATTGCAAAATAATTCTCTTTCCTCTTCAGATTGAAGAGAAGTACTTTATGTTCCAGGAGATAGTATCACAGTGGACTATATAGTAACATTTTAGTTCTGTAGACCTTTCCCCCTTTCTCTTGAAGGTAGTAGATCATATGTATTTCCCTGTTGGCTCAGTGGTAAAGAATCCACCTGCTAATGCAGGAGATGTGGGTTTGATCCCTGAGTCAGGAAGATACCCTGGAGAAGGAAATGGCAACCCACTCCAGTATTTCTGCCTGGGAAAGTCCATGGACAGAAGAGCCTGGTGGGCTACAGTCCATGGGGTCGCAAAAGACTGTCATACAATTTAGCGGCTAGACAACAACAGGTCATATGGCACTTTTGCCCCTCTACGTGTATCTTTGATGAAAATTGTTCACTATCCTAGGTTACACTCAGTGTCATAACATATAGTAACAGCAGTACAACACCCTAAATCATGCTACATTTCTCAGTCAGGGGACTCTGTGGTAAATAAATAAAAAAGCAGACTGTAAAGATTGGGGAAGGAATGCTGAAAAGAATTTGTTGGCTGAGGGGACTGAGAAGCTATTGTGATCTGCAAGAAGGCTGACTTGTCAGGACACAACTGTAGCACAGCTGGCGATATCTGGGGGTAAGAAATAAGTAAGGTTATTTGGAAATGACTATTTTCCATATAACTATGGTTTATCACAGGATATTGAATATAGTTCCTTGTGCTGTATGGTAGGACCTTGTGTATCCATTCACTATAACAGTTTGTAACTGCTAATCCCAAACTTCCAAGCCATCTCTCCCCCAATTCCACTCTCTGAAGCCTGTTCTCAGTCTGTGTTTCTCTTTTGTAGATAAGTTACTTCATTTGTATCATATTTTAGACTCTGCATATAAGGGATATCATATGGTATTGGTCTTTGGTTTGACCTCTAGGGTCATCCACCTTTCTACAAAGGGCACTCTTTCATTCTTTTTTAAGGCTGAATAGTATTCTGTCCTATCTATACACATCTTCCTTCCCCACTCACATTTGGGTTGTTTTCAACAGATTCATATTCTTACGCTCCTTTGCAGAGGAGTTTTTGGACCTTCCTCACCAGCGTGAAATTACCAGCACCATCTTTTAAAAAATCTGTCCCGTCTCAGCCATACTGTGAAGAAACATA
Organism: Bos javanicus; assembly: GCF_032452875.1. Classification (NCBI taxonomy): domain Eukaryota; kingdom Metazoa; phylum Chordata; class Mammalia; order Artiodactyla; family Bovidae; genus Bos; species Bos javanicus. The sequence continues at coordinate 101,619,953 of NC_083872.1, read as the reverse complement.
CTGAAGTGAACATTCCTTTTTACGCAAAGCTTGAGAATTTACAAAATGCTTTCAAGTGTATTATCACATTTCATTCTCACAGCAACCTTGGAACATACGCTGTTCAGAACAAAGCCTCAGAGAAAGTTAGGTAACTTCATTTGCCCAAGGTTTACACTGGTTTCTAAGTGGTAGAGCTGGCTGTGCCACGCGGCCCCGCCTGCATCTTAAAACCTGCCAAAAGCCCTGAGAACATAGGATATAGTTAAAAATTGGCCTCACACTATACAGAGGCATTGTCCTTATTCTGAACACGGAGAAGGACCTCAGAGGTATTTACGATCTTTGTCCCCAGATCTTTGCCTCCTGCCTCCGGAGTGGAGACCACCGTTTGAAGGGACTCGCGGGGACCGGGGTCCGCAGGGGAGCGCGGGCGGTGGGCGGGGCCGGGCGGGAGGCGCCGAGGGGTGGACACGCACACCGCCTACCGCGTCCGGGGACTCGGGGGGCTCGCGTCAGGGGTGGGCTAAGTGGGGCCCGAGGAGGGGCTGTGAGGGAGGGGAGACTATGTACAACGGAAGGGATTCACCACGCGGTTTCGGGTTGGGAACAGACCTCGCCCCTCCACCGGTTTCCCTTTCTCAGTGAGGACGGTTTGGGGGCGGGTGGGGAAGGCGCGTCCTCGAAGCGCTCTCGAGCTCCCATAGCCCTCCGGGTGCGCGCGCCCACCGCCTCGCCTCGCCTCGACCCCAGAGGCCGCAAGGGCTGCGAAAGGGGACGGGGCGCCTGAGGGGCGGGTCCCGACGCAGGTGTCAGATCCGCTCGGTCGGGTTCGACTGGCTGGCTAGCTGGCTCAGCCCCTCGCTCGCCGGCCACCGCCCCCCGGCCCGCGGCCGCGCCGCAGCAGCGTCTGGAGGGCGGGGCCGGGTGTGCGCGCGGGTCCTCGGCACGCGGGCGGGCGGGCGGTGCGCGGCGCTTGGGTCTCAGGGAGCGCGGGGCGGCCCCCGCCGGCGTCGCGCGCGCTGTGAGAGCGGGGTCGCGCGCGCAGCCGCGCGCACGCCAGGCAAGTGAGGGAGTGTGAAGGGAGTGTGAGGGAGAGAGGAGCGGCCGGGGGTGAGTGTGCGTGTGTGGGGTTGAGTGTTTGCCGGGGTGGGGGTGAGGGAGAGCCGCACCAACCGCGCGGCCGTGAGCAAGGGGGCGGGGGGTGAGTGGGCGAGGGCGTCGGGCCTGGCTGCTGGAGCCGCGGCGGCGGCGGCGGCAGCGGAGAAAGGAGGCGGCTCCCGGCATCCCGACCCCCCTTCTCCTGCCCTCCTTCTCGGACTTCCAGCCCGCCCGGCCGCCCGCGCTGCCCTCAGAGGCCGCCAGCCCGGCGCCGCCGTCCAAGAGCGAGGGAGGAGCCGCCCGAGCCAGGTGAGATGGACCCTCGCGTCCCTCCCAGGGGGTCGTGGCGAGAGGTGGAGGCCCTCCCGCCCTTCGCCTCAACCCCCGCCCACCGCGGCCGAGTTGGGGCGGAACTTGCTCCGGAGGAGCGGGCCGGAGCCCGGGAGCCGCCGGGGACGGAGTCTTGTGGAGGCCGGTGGTCTCCTCAGAGCCGGGGGCGGCGGGCGTGAGGCGGACCCCGGGCGGGGAGTGCGCGCCGAGAGGGGTTGAGGATGCCGGTGCGGCAAGCTGGAGGGAGGGAGGCGGCGGCGGCTTCGGGCGCGGAGCAGTGCGGTCCCCCTCGTCGAGGGGGTGTGGTGAACCGGGAAGGCGCGGCCGAGCCGCACACGCGTGGCGCTAACCTGTCCCCGGGAGCCCGGTAATCGCTGCCTCGCCTGGTGCCATCAGACGGATTCCTGTGGTGTGAGACCGAGGCGGGCGGGGGTGGTGATAGTCCTGCAGTTAATTCTGTTCTGATTTCACGTTTTCCTCCTCACGTTTTAGAAAAAGTGACAGCCATTCCCCCTTTTCCTTTTGACAGTCCTCTGAATAAGAATGGGGTGACATTTAATAATTGGATGTCCTGATTTTTTTTTTTAAAGGCATTTGACCATGATGCAAATCTTTTAACCCCCTCCCCCCATAAATACAAAATAGTTAAGAGGATAATAACTTCAGATTTGCCTTACTAATTTGTCCTCATCTCTGGTAGCAGATTTGTTTTATCCCCCGTATGTGTGTGAATAGAGATGAGGCGTTGATTCTCTTCTGGGAGTGGGATTTTTGTACTAACCGTGCTCCATGTAACCTCCTTGTAAATTCTTTCATTGTGCTGTTTTCCCATTAATTACCAGACTTGTTCCCACATCTTTGTGGAGTTGGGTTAGATTTGAAATCTGTATGGAAGCTGGGCAGCCTAATATGGAAGATTTTCTTTTTGTGGGCTTGATAGGTTGATTATGTTTCTGGACGACTTAACTTTTAACTAACCATTAAAATGTAAATATTATTTATTTTAAACCTCACTTTGATAACATCGCATAGTTTCAAGGTCGTTGAAAAATCAGTTGATTGTCCACACACTTTAAAATATTCATTTGGATTAAAAACAGCCTCTGAAATTTCAGTCATGGAGAGTCACCATTCATTTTCTAACTTTCGGAATGAAAGGCTCTCATATAGTTGTAAGGTAGTTATAGTTTAAATTTCTTTTATATTGTTTGGTTGGTGTGTCAAAGGGAGGAGGCCTATTCTGTTTTGACGTGATCTTTTGTTTATTCCATTCTGTCTTGGTTAGCTATTAGTTTCCTTCTTTTGTGTCATGGATTTAGTTGTTAGTTTGGCAACATGGCTGATGTTTTTCTTGCTCTGTCTGCCTTGTTTTCTCTCACCTTCTCTTATCCTTACCCCCCGATGCTGGAGTCTCCTTGTTGGGGAGGTGGGCAGTGTGTGATTCTGAGAACCAAGAAGGGGAACAGCAAATTCAGTCTTCTGTTCAGTAACATTCAGAATCCTCTACTTAGTCAAGAGCCAGTTTTCTCATCCTGCCTTTCTCTCTGCAGGGGGTAAGGAGCTGTTAAAATCAAACTTCAAGACTTGTGGCTACCAGCTAAAATTCCACTGATCTTGGTTTCTGGTTATGATATCCATGCGTGCTGTGCTGTGTTCAGCTCTTTGCTGCGACCTCATGGACTGCAGCCCGCCAGACCCCTCTGTCCGTGGGATTCTCCAGTCAAGAATACTGGAGTAGGTTGCCATTTTCCACTCCATGGGATCTTTCTGACCCAGGGATCGAACCTGGGAAGCCCAATTCCTGGTTGGATAAGTTAATCATTTCTCCTGTTTCAGGGATGGAGGGGAGAGTAACAACAAGAAATTGTCCTTTTTTTTTTCCCTTTTCCCTTCTCATTCTGTCCGCTTTTGCTCACCAGAGGGAAATTACCAGCAGTATGTTATAAACATTCTAACACTTCTTAGCCATATTGTAAAGAAAATTCTAAAGTGAAGGTTCATTTTTTCCTCTGAACATCAACCAAGCTTAGTGCATTACTTTCTTGGGACACAAGATGAAACATACCTTTCAAATTATCTCCCAATTCTTACTTTCCCCTATTTGTAGTCACCTGGAATTTGCTACTGGTTAAGTCACTAGAGTGATCTCAAGTCCTCTCTCCTCCCTCTGAGCTGAAGGACTGAACACTGGGCCAGGTCAGAGGAATGGAACAGAGCAGAATTAATTGTTCCACACTTTGGGACATAACACTTTCCTCTGGGAGGCAGACAGAAAGCTAAATATAGAAAATGGGTGGAGAAAGAACTTCTGTACCCATGAACAACCCACGAAGAGAGAGAAAATTGAGTTTTATTGTATGTTGTTTGCTGATAGCTGTTTTCTTGGTGGGGGAGTACATAAGTGATGTAGATTTGTAGAGACTTTATGTAGAGACTTTATGTAGATTTGTAGAGACTTCAAAAACTGGTTGGTTTTTGAAGAGTGCTCTCTGAAAGTGGGATTATCATAAGCATTTGAGAAAAGAACTTTTAGAAATGTTATTTAATTGAGGGTGTAGATTATGATAAGGACAGTGAAAAAAGTAGTACTATTCAATGTTAGCTGTACTGGCATGTGCAGTTGTTTCAAGAGAGGTTGAATAGGGGAGATTAGGTGCAGAGGTTGGGTAAATTGTCTTTCAGTACTTGGGAATTTTCCTGCTTGTGATATTTTTAGGGTCATTAAGAAATAATACCTTCAAAAATATCTGTATATTATATACTTTAGATTTATGTGCCGTACATATCTGTGTAAATGTTCAGCTTGCAGACAAGGACTGATTTTCTGGCTTCATCGTAACTGATGCCATGGTGTTAGTTTCAGTGTTTTCTTTTCCAGTGTTTTTTCCCTTTCAAAATTGACTTGGAGGACAAAAGCCACAGAGCTAGCCAGCTCTACTCCCTTAGAGTCTGGTCTGCATGGAACCCTGCTTATATCTTTTTTCCTCTCCTTTCTGACCCTAACCCTAGCCCCTACTTTAATTGTTAACAAAAGTAATTATTTCAATATCAGTTGTATAACAAGAATGGGAAGTAGCAGTAGGTTTGGGTTGTTTGTTTCTTATGAGAAACTGAAAACTTAAATTTCTAAGTTACATTTAGATATTATATGGCCCTTTACTTGGTGTTGGTATTTAATATTGAAAATAGCTATGTTTTTTTCATCTCCAGTTATACTTCAGTAAAACAAACTTCTTTAAAGTAACTCCCTCTTAACCCTGTCCTTTCTGAGGTTTTGTGCTTCCCACTGGGGATATTAGTTGAGAATAAAATAGATGGGGATTCTGTCCTCATAAAGTGTATAGTTTAATTTCATTGTTCTCTGTCCTTTGCCCTGTCAGTCACTTCTCTCTTCAATGTCTTGAGGAGTCTACTCTATCTGTGAATTGATGAGTTAGCAGAACAAATTTGTGTGAATATTGTTACGCCAGTTTTTTTTTTTTTACTACTTTTCTTTCAAAAGTGACAGCGCACCACAAAATGTGATAGAAACAAACAAACAAAAACTGCCCCTTAAATGTTTTTTTCCCGTCATCTTCTTAACAGTCCTCCTTTCTTTCTGTCTTTCTCTCTTAACCACTTCTAATACTAGCTCTTACCTTCATGTTATTAGAAATACAAAGATAGAGCATGGATTGGCTGTATAAGATCAGACCTGTTCTGTCTTACTGCTCTGCTGTCCCGTATTTGGCATTATTTCAGTCTTTTGATACTTTATCAGAAAACTGCATCTTGAAAATACATGTGAGTTTGCCCAATTATAGCAGCATTGGAATTCTTCCCTGATGTTTTGGAGTTCTCAGTTGTTAGCTTATTCCTTTGACATGTGATGTAATTAACCATATCCATAAAGTCTTCTTGAATATAATAACAGTTTCCTAATTGTTTTTTTCAGCATAGTGTCCAGAAAGAAACTTTAGAAAGAAGGCCCAACATTTAACATGTTAAATGTGATGAACTTTGAACTGTTCTGTGCATTGCATCTCAGGAAACTTTTGAAATTTTGTGCCACGTCCAGAGATACTCTGATGTAACATTTCTCTGTTAAGTGAAATCATTAGAAATGTTATTTGGATTCCAGAGAAAACATAGGTTTTCTTTATACCACAAAATATTCTAGGAATTTTAGTAACTAACCTACAGATTATTTAAAGGTAGCATTTCAGGCCCTTTAGTTGGGAATGTGTGAGCATTTGCATGTTAATTTGTCCATGACAATTTTTTCTTTTTCCAGTTTTCTTTTTACGGTATAGTATACACCTAAATTTGACCATCTTAACAGTTTAGTGGTATTCAGTATACACATATTTTGCAACCACCACCATGGCCATCTCCAGAATTCTTTTCTTTGTCCCGCATTATTGACAACCTGTACCCATAAAACATTTAACTCCCCAATCTCTCAGTGCCCCAGCCATTAACAACCATCATTATGCTTTCTGTCTCTGTGAGTTTGAGTACTCTAGTACTGGAGCATAAGATTCATTCATGTTAAGCATGTAACAGAATCTGATGTCTTTCAAAGGCATTGTGTGTATACTGCATTTTTATTTATTCATCTGGCATAAAGGTGGCTTGCATCCACCTTTGAGCTCTTATGAATAATGCTGCATGTGTGTACAAATACCTCGTTAAGACTCAGCTTTCAGTTCTTTTGGGTATATACCTAAAAGTGGAATTCCTGGATTGTGTTTTGATTCTATTTTTAATTTTTTGAGGAACTGCCATACTGTTTTCCATAGCAGCTGCACTGTTTAACATTCCCACCAACAGTTTGCAAGGCTTCCAGTTTCTCCACATCCTCCCCAATACTTGTTATTTTCTGTTGTTATTATTCTTTTTTTCTTTTTGATAGTAACCATCCTGTGTGGGAGGTAGTTTCATGTTTTTGTTTGCATTTTCCTAGTGCTTAGTCATACTGAACACTTTTTCTTATTCATGACATTTTAACATCAGGTCATTTTTAGTTCTCTGAGGGCTCAGACTTCATTTCTTACCATGATTTTTAGTGTCTTCAGATAAAGTGCATAGTAGACACTCATTAATTAAATGTATTATGCAATTGAATGTTTACTTTTGTATATTTAGTAGTTTATCTTTTTTGACTATAAAGGAATCCCCAGATATCTTTGACATAAGTTAAACTTATTTCTTCCTCATGAAAAAGAGATAGTAAACAGTTTAAGGCTATGGCACTGGGCAGTCAAGGTCTTCTAACATGTAGCTGTGCTTTTTAGAGTTGACTTACTCCAAATGGATGTTAGAGATACATAACAACCATGGAGCAAGGATCAAGGAAGAGTACATCCCTTTAGTATGCTTCCTGGAAGTTGGAGTGCAATACTTTGACTCAATGCTTTGATCATATTAAGTTGTTGAGAAAACCTAGGGAATACAAATAAAGGTTCTTAGTCCTATGGCACTTTGCTCAGCTAAATATCAGATACATTATTGCTGAGGAGTAAGTAGATAGTGGATATTGGGAAGCAAGTGGCAGTCTCTGCTATTGAGTATGTAGAATTTGAAGTGACTCTGGGCTCTTCCTCTTTCTAATTTAGACAAGTGACCTCTCTGCTAGTTTAGCTTCACCTGCCAAATGATGATAATAATGTGTCATGAGGATGGTTGTGAGGATTAAATGAGAAGATACAAATAAACTGTCTTAGCATTGTATTTGGTACATGTAATCACTCAAAAGTGAATTTATTTTCTTTATTTAAATTCCCTTCGATATCTTTAAGTATCAAAATAGTTCAGAGAAATTAAAAAACTTGAATCCTAATCTTGGATCTGCTATTGTGATATCTTGGGCAGGTCGTTCCTTTAAGATGGGATATGTTATGTCTGTGTTTCTCACATAATTATGTACGGACTAAATGACATTCACATAATTGTGTGCAGATTAAATAACAAAATATAGGGACTTCCCTGGCAGTCCAGTGGTCAAGACTTACCCTTCCAGTGTAGGGGTGTATGTTTGATCCCTGGTGGAGAAGTTAAGCTCCCACATGTCTCTCCACTGAAAGACCAAAACATAAAACAGAAGCAATATTGTAGCAAATTTTCAATAAAGACTAAAAATAGTCCACAACAACAACAAAAATCTTTAAAAAAAAAAAAAAAAGGCAAAGTGGGAAATGTTTTGTGAACTATAAATGGAGAATGTTTTTAACCCCACTTGTATGCATTGTTTTGCTTTTGTCTTGCATATGTATAAAAAGGGGAATTTATAGATGCTTGTTTATATATTCCAAAGTGTTCCCTTTCTTTATTACCTTCATTGTTTTCTGTTTCTGTGTAGACAGTGTTTTACTGTTTTTCTTATGTCTTTTGATGGAGGGTCCCTATTGAGTCTGTACAGAAGAATGGCTGTCCTCTCAATTTTTCACCCCCCAAATCATGTATATACTTTTTTTAAAAAGGGGTATTACAGATTAAAGAGCTATATGGAGAGAGTATGAATGAATGTGTCATATAAAATTTGGAAAATTAGCTATTTGCTCTGTTTTTGAGGTATACGCTTTGAAGAATAATGAGGGGACTGTCATACTTTATATCACTGTAATCTTTGATTAATACCTAACCTCCTGCTCCTGCTTTCAAAGCATTTCAGTCTACCTTCAAGTTAATGTGCTAATGAAAATGGTGTCCAAACAGTGATACTATTGTTAAAGTGGCATCTTAACTAAAGGATGAGATTGTAGAGGAAGTATCTCTACAAGTTTCAAAGGGACAGTCGTTTTGTGGGTAATGGGGTAACAGGCGTATTTCAGAAAACTATATTTATTCATTGATTTGGCTGCCCTGGGTCTTAGTTGTGAAAGATGGCATCTTTAGTTGTGGCATGTGGGATTTAGTTCCTTGACCAGAGATTGAATCTGCGCCCCCTGCGTGGGGAGCACAGAGTCTTAGCCATTGGACCACCAGGGAAGCCCCCAACACTACTAACTGATTGTTTGAGACTCTTCTGAGATTTTCATTTTATCATTCATTTTCTTTTGTGGTTGTTGTTCAGTCTCTTGAGTCGTGTCTGACTCTTTCAGACCCCCTGGACTGCAGCACCAGGCTTCACTATCCTGGAGTTAGCTGAAATTCATGTCTGTTGAGTTGGTGATGCAGTCTGACCATCTCATCTTCTACTGCCCTCTTCTCCTTTTGCCTTCAATCCTTCCCATCATCAGGGTCTTTTCCAATGAGTTGGCTCTTTGCATCAGGGTAATAAAGTATTGGAGATTCAGCATTAGCATCAGTCCTTCCAATGAATATTCAGGTTGATTTTCTTTAGGATGGACTGGTTTGATCTCCTTGCTGTCCAAGGAACTCTCAAGAGTCTTCTCCAGCACCACAGTTTGAGAGCATCATTTCTTTGGTGCTCAACCTTCTTTATGCTCCAACTTTCACATCCATACACGAATATTGAAAAGACCACAGTTTTGACTATTCAGACCTTTGTCAGCAAAGTGATGTCTCCGCTTTTTAATATGCCATCTAGGTTAGTTATAGCTTTTCTTCAAAGAAGCAAGCATCTTTTAACTTCATGGCTGCAGTCACCATCAGTTCAGTTCAGTCACTCAGTCTTGTCTGACTCTTTGTGACCCCATGGACTGCAGCATGCCAGGCCTTCCTGTACATCACCAACTCCTGGAGTTTTTTCAAACTCATGTCCATTGAGTCGGTGATGCTGTCCAACCATCTCATCCTCTGTCTTCCCTTTCACCTCACTCCTTCAATCTTTCCCAGCATCGGGGTCTTTTCAAATGAGTCAGTTCTTACCATCAGGTGGCCAAAGTATTGGAGTTTCAGCTTCAGCATCAGTCCTTCCAGTGAATATTCAGGACTGGTTTCCTTTAGGATGGACTGGTTGGATCTCCTTGAAGTCCAAGGGACTCTCAAGAGTCTTCTCCAACACCACAGTTCAGAAGCATAAAGTCTTCAGTGCTCAGCTTTCTTTATAGTCCAAGTCTCACATCCATACATGACTATTGCAAAAACCATAGCTTTGGCTAGACAGACCTTTGTTGGCAAAGTAATGTCTCTGCTTTTTAATATGCTGTCTAGGTTGGTCATAACTTTTCTTCCAGGGAGCAAGTGTCTTTTAATTTCATGGCTGCAATCACCATCTGTAGTGATTTTGGAGCCCAGAAAAATAAAGTCGGTCACTGTTTCCATTGTTTCCCCATCTATTTGCCATGAAGTGATGGGACCAGATGCCATGATCTTGGTTTTCTGCATGTTGAATTTTCAGCCACCTTTTTCACTCTCTTTGACTTTCATCAAGAGGCTCTTTAGTTCTTCTTTGCTTTCTGCCATAAGGGTGGTGTCATCTGCATATCTGAGGTTATTGATATTTCTCCCAGCAATCTTGATTCCAGCTTGTGCTTCCTTCAACCCAGCGTTGTTCCATGTCCAGTTCTAACTGTTGCTTCCTGACCTGCATGCAGATTTCTCAAGATGCAGGTCAGGTGGTCTGGTATTCCCATCTCTTTGCGAATTTTCCACAGTTTATTGTGATCCGCACAGTCAAAGGCTTTGGCATAGTCAATAAAGCAGAAATAGATGTTTTTCTGGAACTCTCTTGCTTTTTCGATGATCCAGTGGATGTTGGCAATTTGATCTCTGGTTCCTCTGCCTTTTCTGAAACCAGCTTGAACATCTGGAAGTTCACAGTTCACGTATTGCTGAAGCCTGGCTTGGAGAATTTTGAGCATTACTTTACTAGTGTGTGAGATGAGTGCAATTGTGTGGTAGTTTGAGTATTCTTTGGCATTGCCTTTCTTTGGGATTGGAATGAAAACTGACCTTTTCCAGTTTCGTGGCCACTGCTGAGTTTTCCAAATTTGTTGGCATATTGAGTGCAGCACTTGCACAGCATCATCTTTTAGGATTTGAAATAGGTCAACTGGAATTCCATCACGTGCACTAGCTTTGTTCATAGTGATGCTTCCTAAGGCCCACTTGACTTCACATTCCAGGATGTCTGGCTCTAGGTGAATGATCATACCTTTGTGATTATCTGGATCGTGAAGATCTTTTTTGTATAGTTCTTCTGTGTATCCACCTCTTCTTAATATCTTCTTCTTTTAGGCCCATACTATTTCTGTCCTTTATTGTACCAGTCTATGCATGAAATGTTTCCTTGGTATCTCTGATTTTCTCGAAGAGATCTCTAGTCTTTCACATTCTATTGTTTTCGTCTATTTCTTTGCACTGATCACTGAAGAAGGCTATCTTATCTCTCCTTGCTATTCTTTGGAACTCTGCATTCACATGGGTATAGCTTTCCTTTTCTCCTTTGCTTTTTGCTTCTCTTCTTTTCACAGCTATTTGTAAGGCCTCCTCAGACGGCTATTTTGCTTTTTTGCATTTCTTTTTCTTGGGAGCGGTCTTGATCACTGCGTCCTGTACAATGTCACAAACCTCCGTCCATAGTTCTTTAGTCACTCTGTCTATCAGATCTAATCCTTTGAATCTATTCCTCACTTCCACTGTATAATCATAAGGGATTTGATTTAGGTCATACCTGAATGGTCAAGTGGTTTTCTCTACTTTCTTCAATTTAAGTCTGCAGTCACCATACACAGTGATTTTGGAACCCAAGAAAAGAAAGTCTGTCACTTTTTCCATTTTACACCCATCTGTTTGCCATGAAATGATGGGACTGGATGCCATGATCTTAGTTTTATGAATGTTGTGTTTTAAGCCAGGTTTTTCACTCTCCACTTTTACTGTCATCCAGGGGCTCTTTAGTTCTTTATTTTCTGTATCTTTAATAAATCGCACACTCCACCACCACACATACATACTAAAGTGTTTCTTCCTTTCTCTCATCCTTCTTAATGCTTTTGTCCCTCTGCCTCTTATTCCCACTCTTATTTGTAACAGTAATACAGTCCCACCTCTTATAGAGACCTTTGGATAAGACAAGGAAAGGGAAAAGGATAAATTTCATATATATTCCAAATTGTTTTGTTGGGCTTGGAGGGGAGGAGGGAAGCATTAGAATTTATTGAGAGAAAAGCATTGATAATCAGATCATTGGTTAAAAACCTTAAGCATAAGAAAGTAGGTGTTAAAAGTTTTAATTGAAGTCAATATAGGTAGGTAGTATGATTTGGGTAGTATGATAGGCGGGTAGTATGATTTAGTAGGTTGTTGGGACTGAAAGAACATCTTTGGATATTCAGGCTATGCTGTTTAGTATCACTTAATAAAAAAAAAATAGGTGCATTTCTTAATTGTATTAATGTACATTTCTTAATCTGTAAATGGTTACTGTAATCAGTTCAGTTTAGTTGCTCAGTTGTGTCTGATTCTTTGGGATCCCATGGCCTGCAGCACGCCAGGCTTCTGTGTCCATCACCAACTCCCAACTCCCGGAGCTTGCTCAAACTCATGTCCATCGAATCGGTGATGCCATCCAACTATCTCATCCTCACTTGTCCCCTTCTCCTCCCACATTCAGTCTTTCCCAGCATCAGGGTCTTTTCAAATGAGTCAGTTCTTCCCATTAGGTGGCCAAAGTATTGGAGTTTCAGCTTCAGCATCAGTCCTTCCAGTGAATATTCAGGACTGATTTCATTTCGGATGGACTGGTTGGATCTCCTTGCAGTCCAAGGGACTCTCAAGAGTCATCTCCAACACCACAGTTCAATAGCATCAATTCCTTGGCTCTCAGCTTGCTTTATAGTCCAACTCTCATATCATACATGACTACTGGAAAAACCATAGCTTTGACTAGTAATACCCAAGGTTTAATTTGAAGGTAGTGTTCATTTCAGAGAAGGCAATGGCACCCCACTCCAGTACTCTTGCCTGGAAAATCCCATGGATGGAGGAGCCCAGTGGGCTGCAGTCCATGGGGTCTCGAAGAGTCAGACACGACTGAGCGACTTCACTTTCACTTTTCACTTTCATGCATTGGAGAAGGAAATGGCAACCCAATCCAGTGTTCTTGCCTGGAGAATCCCAGGAATGGGGGAGCCTGGTGCGCTCCCGTCTGTGGGGTCACACAGAGTCGGACACGACTGAATCGACTTAGCAGCAGCAGCAGTGTTCATTTAACTTTCAGTTTTAAAATAATTCATTATTCAATTTGGAGTTTGATAAGGCATGCCATTCAACATCTTTAAACATTGTGATTCTATTAGATCATCTGTTTATAATATATATCATCACACACACACACAGAGTTAACTCTTAAACAGCATGGCTTGGAACTGTGCAAATCCAGTGATTCAATAAATATGTACTATAGTTCTTTGCTTGCTTAACTGAGGCAGTAGTGGGAGCACTGAGTTAGGGATGCCCATTAGGCACATTAAAAGATGATCTGAAATTCAGTTCAACTCCTGGTTGGAAAAATATATTTAGTAGGTCAATGATAGTAGTTGAAACTGGGCTGAGAATGACTTTTCTAGAGAAGGGAAAGAAAGATTTAAGAATGAAGCCCTGGGGATTATGTACAGGAGGAGAGCTGACAGGAGAAAAGAGTTAGAGAAGATAATAGGCAAAGACTGACTGTTCACACATTTGTTATTTGTGTGTATAAACCGGATCCAGCTCCTGTATTTCACATCCAGGACAGAATGATGTCATTGAAAGCACATCTGTAGTAATTGCCAAATGGAGTAAATCCTAGTTTTTATGTAAGTGTATATATGTTTTTTCCAACATTTTTTCCTTTTCTGTCTTTTTAGTCTGAGTTCATTTGATGTATCTTATCTGGAATAAAGAATTTTTCTAGTAGTAAAAAATGTCCTTAATATAATCAGATGGTAGACTGTGATTTTGCTTTTTCCTTAGCAGAATAATTACCATTGGGAAGAGGCCTCTCAAGAAAAATGAATGAAGAAGCATCTTAGGATTCTCATTTAATTAGCCTTGCCTGGACTATTGGAAGATAGCAGATAAAGATAAATTTGTGTGTTTATCCATAATTTTCACAGGAAAACTCTCTAATTTAAAATTTATAATAATATTATAATTTTATAATAATATAAAATTTTATAAATTTCTTCTATTTCAAAAACACTATTTTGGCATTCACTTAGGATCTGATATTTATATATCATTTTCCTTGGTACTTTTAGATGAAGAGGATGAGAGTTAGATCTGATTTTACATTCTAAGAGGAAAAATAAGCTCCTATGTGTATGTGGGCATTTGCAAATGCTGTGTTTATCTTACACTTTTGGAGAATAAACTCTTCTCATACAGATATGTTATTGGGTAGCTGGACTTACTCAGTTAAATGTCAGGGGAAAAGGGGGAAACCATTTTATTTTACAAGGGACCCTTTCTTGTCATTGATTGATTGATTGATTGCTATGTGGCACAGCTTGCAAGTTCTTAGTTACCCAACAAGGGATTCACTCCGTGCCCCCTGCAGTGGAAGCAGAGTCTTAACCACTGGACCGCCAGGGAATTCCCTCCTGTCTTTTAAAATAGTGAATATGATTTGAACTTCAAGGTAGTCCTTCTATTGCCATATTTTGGGCTCCTAGACTATGTAGATTTACGGTTATACTTTTGACTTTTTATCGTTTTCCTTCATGTTAAGAGGTTGGGAAAAAGGAAAAGTAGATGTTTTAAAATAATAGGGAAGGAGACACCAATCTATTGGTCTCTGGCCCGTAGGAATGTGTTGGTGGCCTCTCAGGCCAGGAGGGCCCATATGGGTGGGGACAGTTGGGGACACAGAGCCTGTGCCTTTGTGGTTGGCGTCTCACCTGCGTGTTTCCTGGGTTACACTGTCACATGGTTAGATGTAGACTCCAATGGAACAGCCTGAAAAAGACCAACAGCCACTGTAGCAGCATCCCTGAGCACCAAGCCACTTAACCTTCCTATGAAAACCGGAGTGGACCATTGGGCAAAGAAGAGGTTGTACCCTTTGACTCCCTGGCAATAAGTGGTCTCTGAAGATGACTAAGATTGTAGTAGGTAAAAATCTAGACAGGTGTCATTTGAAGATACCAACACCAATGGAACAGTAAGCTAAGGATGGTTAAGCACACTTTGCCTTTTATAACCTGGTGATGCCATTTACTTGGTGTACAGGAAGACTGAGTTGGAACACAGTGTTACCACATACCTTTGCAAAACTTTACAAAAAAACCAGGGCATAACATAATATTCTGAAGATTTTTAAGTATTCCGCATGAAGATACATCAGTGCAGCACAGGCTGACAACCCCCATGTTGTCTGCCACTTAGGTGGGCTTTGAGGATCCATAGCCATTGACATCATCAATGTAGTCTCTACCTTCTTCTGCAGGGTAATAGCATTCTTCCAGTTCTACATTAGGGGGTTCAAGCACCCCTTCTTGAAAAGCTGGGGTCCAGTTGTGGCAATCTTTACTTCACCTCACCCTGACAGAGAGGGAACATCGTTTTCTTTCTTAGAACCCTGGGTGCAAGAGGATTTAGAGCCTCTTCATTAAAAAGAAAATGAAAAGAGATAGGGAGCCTAATCTGAGCATGTAGTTAGTTGTTGGTTGTGTACCAGCATAGAAACACCCAAACTTTACTACGTGAGGCTGTCAGAGCTGTGGCCATGAGGCCAGACAAAAGGTAGGCTCACAAGCACCATCTCTTAGGAGTCTGCAGACTCTATGAGACAGCAGTCTTGGGATGCCTTTTATTGTGTGATTATAGAATCATTGGAAGCATCGTGTATTACTCTTGTGGCCTGGGCATTTTCCTGAGAGCTGATTTTACCATAACTGCTTCCCACTTACCAGTGGCTACCACAGCCCCATCCTGATTTCTACTGGGGCCACAACTGAACTAGTAATGCAGGGCAGTTTCATGCAGTGAAATCAATCATAAAAACAGACAGTGGTCTAGACTTCAGCATGAGTCGAGGCACAGAGATATTGAGTATTGGAAGTCAATGAGTGGGTGTTTCAAATGTTACCATTGTAAACACTTTAAGGGCATTTTTATATTAATAGTTTCCCTCTCATTGGAAACTGGGCATCTCTCTGGTGTGACTTGTGGAGCTTTTTCTTCTAAGTGAGACCTTTTCCAGTGGTCTGGAAGCCCACATTCCACATTCCTAGTGTGTAAATTGAGCTCTAAACCTCTTTCTTGTGCTTATTTACTGGTATCCAGTGATTGATGCCTTTGAGACGGTGGGTCCTGGGGCAGGTGGGTCAAGGTCTTGACAGAGTGGGTGGTGTGAGTGTTTTTTGTGTGTAAGCATATGGTAGTGCCTCTGTCCCTTGATGTTCTGCTCTTACTGTGTGCATCTGTGGAGCAGGCCCTTCTGGTTTAGACTGGCAAAAGCACACGAATGGTACCAATTGCAGCTGCTATGAAGCAATCTATGTGTAGGGCCATTGCTTCCCCTTGTTCTTTCCTTTTGCATTAGTTTTGCCATGTCATGTGGAATAATACTAGAAATCTTTTATTTGTTAAAATCACCTATTAATGCTTGTTAGTAAAACTTGTAACTTTTTGCTACTTTTCATGAAAATGATTTCCAATTCTCTTACTCATGATATAAACTCTTGAGAAGTAGCACTCTCTTTTTTGGTGGCATTCTAGTAAACAAGCTATGTTTGTTTAATACAAATTCTATTTAAAGATAGAATAAAAACATTGAGTAAGAGCATGCTGTCTCTTGACTGAAAAATAAATTTTACTGAAGAGCTTTGGCATTTATTTTGGTTATTTAAAAATTTTCCGCCACATTCATTCTCAAATTTTAATTTTGATTAAATGGTGATTGACATCAGTAGTGATGCTCATCTAGTAATATAGGTACTACCTTCTCATTTTTAAACATACCTATAAAGATGTTTATAGTAAATTATACACGTGCTGTGTGTGCTTAGTCGTGTCCAACTCTGCAACCCTGTGGACTGTAGCCCACCAAGCTCCTCTGTCCATGGGATTCTCCAGGCAAGAATACTGGAGTGGGCTGCCATGTCCTCTTCAAGGGTACCATCCCGACCCAGGGCGTAGAATCTGAGTCTCTTGTGTCTCCTGCATTGGCAGCCAGGTTCTTTACTACTAGCACTTCCTGGGAAGCCCAGCAAATTATACATACATGTATGGAATAAGGAAAGCAATTGAACAGTAACTGCACAAATGTACATTATTTCTTTGAGTTTGTAGTGATGGAAAAGATACAGGGATATAGTTTTTCCTATTTTTTTTATGGTTAGTATATAATTGTAGTGTTTATTTGTGTGTGTGAGAGGAAAAGAAAATAAGATTTCTTGATTTACTTTGTATGTGTATTATTCTTTTCCATCTAGGAGGAGTCTATATTTAGGACGAAGTAATCCCAGGAAAGGAAGAACAGCAGATCAAGATGTGTAGCTCTGTGGCTGCCAAGTTGTGGTTCTTGACAGATCGTCGAATCAGGGAAGATTATCCCCAAAAAGAGATCTTACGAGCGTTAAAGGCCAAATGTTGTGAGGAGGAACTGGACTTTAGGGCTGTGGTGATGGATGAGTTGGTGCTAACAGTTGAACAAGGAAACCTGGGTAAGTCTATAGTTAAGTAACAGTTTGGATTTTTACCTAGAATTTGGTGATTCTTTTTGTTTTAGGAATAATTAGGTCAAAGGATCTGATAATAGGCTTTATTATTACTGAGTATCATCTAGTCTAAAAATCTAGTATATCTTACAGAAGAAATGAAAACAGCAGTATTTATTAAATCCCTCATTATATTATTTATTAAATAGTTGTGAGGGAAGTTAAAGATAACCTCCTACTTTTTCCCCATTATTATTGTCCTCTAGTTTTTTAAAAGCCTTGTTTTTAAGATGCCTCTAAAGGAATCTGTACTCCAGTCAGGGGTCTGTCTAGTAAATTAATCAAAATCCATGTGCGATTATTCTTTTCTTTTTTCTTTAGCAAATACTTTATATGTATAGTGTAAAATATTAATAGTATTTTTAGTGAATAAAAGTGTCTTAACTGATGAGTTTTTAAAAAAATATTTCTAATAGTTCATATTGTTTTCGGATTACAAGGGGAGGATATTTTGGAAATGTGTTGGAAATTCTTTGGGACTATCTTTCAGGACATCTTTCCTTTGGAAAAGTTAGGATTTGTTACAGCTAAATTGGTCACCTCTGTTAGGGAAAGGTGGTTACTGGTGGTGCTAGTGGTGAAGAATCTACTTGCCAATGCAGGAGATGCAGGAGAAGTGGTTTCAGTCCCTCGGTTGGGAATATCCCCTGAAGGAGGAAATGGCACCCAAGTCCAGTATTCTTGCCTGGCGAGTTACAGTCCATGGGGCCACAAAGAGTCCAGTTTGACTGAGCAACTGAGCTCGCACAATAGTAAAGCAAAGTACAGGTCTGCTATTGTAGGGTAGTTTCATTCATGAGCTAGTTAATAATAGATCCAGAATCTTGCCTGATTTATACCATGATCTCTTGGGTTTAAATAAGTAGAATCTTTTAGCAATCACTGTCTCTTTATCTCAGTCCTCTTAACATTTTTTATTGCATTCTCATTATCTTTCGGCAGTTATTGTTTCTGTACAAATAACTGCATTAGAAATATTTCTAAATTATTTCACTTGAATTAATAAGTAGTTACTACCTTTATAAGAAAAATGCATACCATGTTATTTTCAGTCCAGTTTTTTTTTTTAATACATGTGCCCAGTTCCAGCACCTTACACAGATTCAGAAAAATCTGGGGTAGAGCGTGTGTTATTCGTTCATTAAATATTGAGTACCCACTTTGTGCTAGTTAATTGGTATGGCATGTAAAATTAGACATTAACATTCATCAGTTGATCACACAAATAAATGTAAAATTATTATGAAAGGAATTGGATGTCACTGCACCCTCCTGTACCTATAACAGATAGATTTCTCTTGAAATCTTTTATCTAGTATCTGTTACATGCTTTTACAACTTTATAATTGTAAGGCCCATACAACTGTTGTTGAAAATAAAAACTCAAGATACTTTATGTTAGAAGCATGTTCTTGAAGTCTGAGTGAGAAGAGATCTCAAGGACAGTGTGGTATTTAGCTCACTAAACACAACTTCCACAGGGTTCTGGTGTATGTTTCTGTGTTTTAAAGGTTGAAATACTAAAGGCTGCATTTCCAAGAGTCCCCTGTGTTCCTCATGTGACCTAGCTTCTGTCAAATAGGCACATTACAGAAAGATTTGGGAGGTTAGAAGATCACTATTTTTCAGAAGTTTCATAGGTTGGAAACCATTGTGCTTGGTTTTTTCTTAGGTGCCTAATGGACATTTTTACTTTGTTCTCAACTGTTTCCATGCCAGTCTGTCAAAACCGAATCCATGTTTTCCCCCTAAAACAGTCTTCTTATTTCAGTTTTTCTGTCTCTCTAACATTGCCTTTTGGCCTTTTAATCCATTCTTAAGAGCCATTTATACCACAAAATATTGTTGCTTTTTCCTTCTAAGCCACAACTATTCTAACTTCAACTTTTCACTGTCCTGGATCAGGGTCTTAGGGCCCAACATTTTCATGACACAACAGCCCCATATCTCTTTTTCACAGTCTTTCCTCTCCAGCCCTCTGTCATTCACAAATACTACCTTTATCATCTTAACGTGATAAAACCTTGAGAAACTCTTGTTTCCTTATAACATTGAATCTAATTTTATATTAAAGACTTCATTGATGTACATCATATGAATCCAGGAATTCCTAGTTGGTTGTTTTTTTTTTCACATTTTGAATATTTTTTAATTATTTAAATCTCGTACCATCTATAAGGAAGGTAATAGTATCATTTTATAGATGAGGAAACAGATGAGGAATTAAGTGGAGAAATAATAACTTAAAAAAAGAAATAATAATAAACACTATTTATATACCTTTATTGAGAGATTTGTTTTTGCATACTACTTTGAGTTAACTGACAAATGTCCTGTCTTTTCACTTTGCAGCTCATAAACTCATTCAGTGTTTGCTTTTCTGTGAATGCGTCTTTTTTGAATTAGAATTTTGCTGGGAGTCTTAGTTGGCAGTTTTTTCTTTTAGCAGTTGGAAGATACTAACTTCCTATCTTCTGGCCTCCAAAGTTTCTGATGAGAAATCTGCCAGTGATTTTATTGAGGATCCATAGAATGTGGTGATTTGCTTCTCTCTCTCTTTTTTCAAAATTTTCTTTGTCTTTTGAAAGATTGATTATAGTGCATTTCACCATGTGTCTGTCAAAAGGTGGAGATTGTTGAGCTTCTTGAATGTTTATATTCATGTCTTTCATCCAATTTGAGAAGTTTTCAGCCGCTATTTTTTCAAATATGATCCTCCCCACAGTCTTCCTGGGAGTCCAACAATGCATAAGTTTACTGATTGTTCTGTCTGCTCAAATCCACTTTGAATTCCTTTATGTCAATTTCATTTCTGTTATTGTTCTTTTCAGCTCCAGAATTACTTATTGGTTTCTTTTTATGTGTTCTGTCTGCTGATATTAACATTTTGTTCACACATTGTTTCCTTGCCTTTTTTCATTCTTTGAGTATCTTTAAGTAGTTTCCCCCCTTAAAAAATTTTTTTTATTAGGTATGCTGCTGCTGCTAAGTTGCTTCAGTCGTGTCTGAGTCCATAGACGGCAGCCCACCAGGCTCCGCCATCCCTGGGGTTCTCCAGGCAAGAACAGTGGAGTGGGTTGCCATTTCCTTCTCTAGTGCATGAAAGTGAAAAGTGAAAGTAAAGTCGCTCAGTTGTATCTGACTCTTAGCAACCCCATGGACTGCAGCCTACCAGGCTCCTCCGTCCATGGGATTTTCATAGTTGATTTATAATGTTGTGTTAGTTTCAGGTATACAGCAAAGTGAATCAGTTATATATAAATATATCTGCTCCAAATTTATCTCCACCGCCCCCCATAGTTTCTTTTAATGTCATTGTCATGCTCAGTTACTCAGTCATGTCCAACTCTTTGTAACCCCATGGGCTGTAGCCTGCCTGACTCCTCTGTCCATGGGATTCTCCAGGCAAGAATACTGGAGTGAGTTGCCATGCCCTCCTCTAGGGAATCTTCTTGACCCAGAGATCAAACCCAAGTCTTTTATGTCTCCTGCATTGACAAGTGAGTTCTTTACCACTAGCACTACCTGGGAAGCCCAGTGGAGGGAATGGTATAACAAAAAGTACTATGGCCTCTTTGTCTGCACCTCTGTGATCAGAAGCTGCATCCAGCCATCAGAGCAGAGATCCCAGATATTTTGAGGGCAGGTCATTGTACCCACCCTGACTCCTGCAGGGTGTATCAGCTGCTCCAGAACCAAGTGCACAGTATGGCTAGAGAATGGGGGATGAGTAGTTGCTGCTGTTCTGAAATTGATCAAAATTTAACTGCGTTTATGATCCCAGTCTTTTTCTGAAAGTTGTGGTCCTTCAGCAAATTGACGAGGGGTTGTCTAGATGACGAGACAGAGTCCTGATGCTTCCTCCTCCTTCATCTTCCCAGAATCCTCTCTATACTTATTTTTGATTGAGGTGTATCTTCTTGTTTTGTTGTTTTATATTTTGGGAACAAGTATCTTATAGGATTATGTGTACCATGAATATCTTTTATCTGTGGCTTGCTTTTTTCACTCTGTTAATGACGTCTTCTGGTCAGTAAAAGTTTCAAATTAAGTACAGTTTATATTTTTCCTTTTTTGATTAGTGCCTTTTGTGTTGCAGTTAAGAAAATTGTGGGTGCCCAAGCGTCTTTATTTTATAATACATGCTGAAAATCTATTTGATAAAACACAGTATTATTAGGTGAAATTATTGTTAAGAAAAGGGCATTATATATAGTGTGGTACCATTTTCTAAGGATATGTGAGTGTTAACTTTTGCTGGTTTAAGAAATAATTAATAAAAGGATAAACTATAATTTTCTAAGTATGGGCTTCCAAGGTGGCTCAGTGGTAAAAAATCCGCCTGCCAATGCAGGATATGCGGGTTTGATCCCTGGGTCAGGAAGATCCCCTGGAGAAGGAAATGGCAACCTACCCCAGTACTCTTGCCTGGAAAATCCCATGAAGAGAGGAGTCTGGTGGACTGTAGTTCATAGAATCACAAAGAGTTGGATGTGACTTAGAGATTAAACAACAAGAACAACGATGATTACCTTTAGGGAAAGGAAAAGGATCAAGAGGACAGGGATGAGCAAGACTACTCTGACAAGTTTGGGCATGTATTGATAATTGTTGAAACCAGGTGATAGTACATTGGATTTATTATATTTTTATTTTCTATGTAGAATTTTCCTTAATAAAAAGTTGAAATGTTGGACCTGATGAAAGTTTGTTTGACTCAAGGATAGAAGGAGTAATTTTGGAATTTAGTTATTTTTGGTGTGGCACCTTGTTGAGTTTATAGGTTGTTGTTCTTGCTTCCTGGATTCCCAGAATGGCCCTGGTGTTTTTTTTTACCCTGGTTTTTACATCATTTTTTTTTTTTTTCCCAATTCTGTGCATGATCCTATATACATCCATTATTATTTTTCCTGCTCAAGTTAACTAGAGATATTTTAATTGCTTACAAATCAAATAAACTTCCCCAATACAAAAATTAATTCCAGAGAGCATGTTGCCAACAATAGACCTTCAGAGACTTGGTTACTTGCCATAGATAGGGCAGAAATCAATTAAGACTACCTTTCCAGAATGGGATTCTAATAACCCAAGGCACACAGTGATGAAACTGGAGATTAAGTAATTACTTTTATTCACTTGGAACCATGGCCTCTTGATAAAAGGAGAGTGAAAAAGTTGGCTTAAAACATGCAGAAAACCAAGATCTTGGCATCCGGTCCCGTCACTTCATGGCAAATAGATGGGGAAGCAATGGAATCAGTGACAGACTTTATCTTTTTTGGGCTCCAAAATCACTGCAGATGGTGACTCTAGCCATGAAATTTAAAAACGCCTGCTCCTTGGAAGAAACGTTACGACCAACCTAGACAGCATATTAAAAAGCAGAGACATTACTTGGCCATCAAAGGTCCGTCTAGTCAAAGCTGTGGTTTTTCCAGTAGTCGTGTATGGATGTGAGAGTTGGACTATTAAGGGAGCTGAGCGCCGAAGAATTTATGCTATTGAACTGTGGTGTTGGAGAAGACTCTTGAAAGTCCCTTGGACTGCAAGGAGAACAAACCAGTCAATCTTAAGGAAATCAGTCCTGAACATTCACTGGAAGGACTGATGTTGAAGGTGAAACTCCAATATTTTGGCCACCTGATGCGAAGAGCTGACTCATTTGAAAAGACCCTGATGCTGGGAAAGATTGAAGGCAGAAGGAGAAGGGGATGACAGAGGATGAGATGGTTAGATGGCATCACTTACTCAATGGACATGAGTTTGAGTCAACTCCGGGAGTTGGTGATGGACAGGGAAGCCTGGTGTGCTGCAGTCCATGGGGTCACAAAGAGTCGGACACGACTGAATGACTGAACGAAACTGATTCAAGTGTCTGTTGAAGATAAACCTTTGCAGTCTGTTAGATACTGCTGCAGAAAACTTTCAGTTTAAAAATTATATTTCTTTTTACAAACACATTAGTTTTCTAGGAACCTACTTTTATCTTGGCCATTCTTTTCTTTAGATTTTTAGTTATTGTTAGTTACTCAGTCGTGTCCGACTCTCTGCAACCCCATGAACTGTAGCCCAACAGGTTCCTCCGTCCCTCGAATTCTCCAGGCAGGAGTTGGAGTGGGTAGCCATTTCCTTCAGGGGATCCTCCCAACCCCAGGGATCAAACCCAGGACTTCTGCATCGCAGGCAGATTCTTTACTGTCTGAGCCGCCAGAGAAGCCCCCCAAAAAGCCTGTTTCTGCCTGGCTTCAAATTGAGGACCTTTTAGGTGTGAGGTGAATGTGATAACCACTCCATTATGGAAGCACAGTTATTTTGCTGAACCTCGCCACATGCTGGACCTTAGCTCCCTGACCAGGGAATTTGCTTTTAGTTCATTAATTTCTGTTCTTCCTTTTTCTTAGATGTTAATGATTTGATTTACCTCTGGTGTTTTAGTTATTTACATCTTGTTTTAGGCAGTATGTCTTCAGACATTACGTAAAACACATGCTCTGTGTCTTAAAAAATGGTGAGAGGAATTTCTCTGGTGGTTCAGTGGTTAAAACTCCAGTGCATGGGGCAAAAGTTTGATCCTTGTTTGGAGAACTGAGTAAGATTCCACATGCTGAGTTGTGTGTCCCGCGCCTTCCATGGTGAGACAAGTTCAAATTTCAATATAATAATAATGAGTATCTACTATATTCCAGATAGTGCTGGGGGATATAGCTTTGAACAAGGTAGTATTTCTTACTCTAATGGAAATTTCTTGTTATTTTGACTCTCAGTCTCCTTTGTGCAAAAGAGGAAGATGGATAGCAGAGATGATTAAAAATTATTAAGTGCTTATTATTTGCCGGGCACTTCCAAACTAATGTTAACAAAGTTAATTCTCATCACAACTTTATAAAGGAATTACTTCTACTATTCTTATTTTAAAGAACCTGTGGCACAGAGAGGTTCAGTAACTAGCCTGGAGTTACACAGTGGAGAAACAGTAGAGCTTGGATTTGAATCAGATATGGGGTCGTTGTTGCAATAGGTCTGTTCACTTTCTGTGTTTGCCTTTGCTGTCCTTTCATTATCTACCTTTGATAATGAATGAAGAACCTTAATTTACTTACCCTGTTGGTTTCTTCAGAGTTTTCTGTATTCGGTGAGTTTAACACTGTTTCCTTCTTTGTAATTTATTATTCTATAGCTTTAAATTTTATTTAAGGTTATATAAATATATATTTATATTTTGAATTTTACATAAAAAAGTTCTAGATATCATGTAGTTATGTCACCTGCTCTACTTTGCCAAAGTAGGTTGGAACAGACTTATATAGTTGACTTTAACCTGGGGCTGTTAAAAAGTTTACTCTTTTTCAAAGTAGAAAGTGAGACTTGACATTTAAAGGACACCACAAAGATACCTTGCTTCCCCTCTCGCCTTGTCATTACTACTCTGTTGCTGGAAAACTGCAGTAAATTTTTATGACTGGCTTCATTAATAATGACTAAAATGATACACTTCCCCACTTTTCTTTTCTCTCCATATATATCTTTAACTATTTCAGAGTAGATTGCTATCTTATGGGGGGAAGAAAATGTATAGAGATAGTATTTCATACTTGGATAATAGTAAGGGAAAAAATTTCATAAAACTTTTCATGCTAAATGAGAAAAATATATTTATATCTTTTTGCTTCCAATACTGAGACCTTATGCATCAAGTATTAAGTAAACCAAGTTTGCTTGGGAGCTGAATACAAAAGGGGATAATCAAGTTCCCAAGATATATTACTAGTAACAATTAACACATGTGCCATCAGGCTACCTCATCCTACCACTGTAAACTATAGAAAAGGTAAAGAGAATGTACTCTTAACATGCTGAGCTCAAATACCAGCATTTATAAAATGTAAGGAGTTTAATTAGAAGTATTTAGTGGCATCACATTTTTCGGTGTTTGTTGTATCTTACCTCCTTTTGGGGATAGAGTTGGTTATCTTCACTCCAGATTCTATAGTTTTTAAAGGCACTTAGAGCAGAAGCTAGCCAGTCATTGCCTTCAATAAAAGATGTCTTTAAAATTAACAGTCATAATCTGAATGCTTGTTTGTTTGCTTTCTACTTTCCTCATCTCTTTCTCCTTTCTCTCTCTCCCTCTCCCTTTTTTTCAGACACATGACTGTCAGCAGTGCTCAGTGATAATGAGGCACACTTTTAAAGTAGTCCCCTTTTGTTTCTTTCTGGACCACTGATGAGGGACCTGGGAAAGAAATGTTACTGGTTCCTAGTCATTCTCCAAAGAGGACATCTTTGGAGAAAATTTGTTTTTGCTATCTGGGATTAAAAGTGAGACAAGTCTTAGAAACAAATTTGAGGGGGAAAAGGATTGCTGAGGATATTAAAGAGGGATGGTTTGATAGGAAACATAAAATTTATTTTGATGGGAAGCAGGTGAGCAGATAGGAAACACATATATATTCTCAAAAGAATGGATTCTTACATTATGCCTGGTTTTTTGATACTTGATAATTTCTAGATGTGTGAGTTATAACCCAGCCTTAATAAAGACTTTTTAAGTATTTTGTATAACTCTTGAGAATTGTTTGACCCTTGGTACTACAGATTTTCATTACTAATCGCCCTATTCTCAAAATTTGGGCAATTGTTTCTTTCTACATTTTTGGGACCTGTGGGACAAATAAGCCAGTGATTTTTTATTTTTTATTTTTTTCCTTTAAGTTTAAGAAGACCTTTCTGATGTGGAGATAGACCTACATTTATGATGGGCAGCAGTCCAATGTGACCAAAGCCCTCTTGCTGCAGTCTTTTTTTTTTTAATGTCCTATTTAAAATAATGAAAAATAGATTTACAATGAGTTGAGTATTTTAAAGCATTTAGAATTATGTGGTCTTTTTTTTTTTTTTTTAAGATTTTACATGTGGTGAATTTAATAGCTTTGTCAGTTAAGTAATGGATTAGTATTCTAGATTACTGACCTAAACAACTGAATGTGAATTTAGCAGGGTGTAGGGAGTGCTCAGAAGTTATGACTCTGTTATCCTGCCTACTTGCTATTTCCAGGTAGAACTCACAGCCTGAAAAAGAATATGTTAGATTTCTGGTCCAAAATTTGTTTTCGACTACCCCTTCCATTCATGGAAGCCCTTTCAGGCTGTCTAGTGTTGTCATAATTCATCTGTCTTAAATCTTTGAGTGCTTCCTTGATTTTTGGCACAGAGATTATGTGGCTTTTAAATCATGTACAAATAGCACCTTCACTTCCAGTTAAAATACTTAGTTATGTCAGCTTTAAAAGATTCCTGAAATCCTGATGAATACTCTTGAACTCTAAAGGATGGAAGAAAAAGAAATGCCAGTCAGCAGGGAGCCTATCAGTTGTCTGTTTCTTATTCCCTGAGGATAAAAACACTTGATCATGTAGCCAAACTAGACTCAAAAAGCACAGGTGTAGTGAGATTTCCCACTTAATTACTGGCAAGGAGATTAATATCCCAAAGGAATCTTTCTACTAGGAGAATAATTATCCCTTAGCACCTTCTCACTTTGCCGCGACAAAGCAGCAGCCTTTTAATACATAATATACTTTATACAAAAAATACAGGAACAGAAATTTTTCCCAGCCCCATTGCTATTCTAAGGTTAACTCATTACTGACTTTTGATGTTTAATCATACACTTAATCCAAAACTTACATCTAAAATATTTATATTGAAATCTCTATTGCAGTACAAAGCAAAGTTATATGAATAGCATCATAAGTTACCATTTAAGATGATAAGCAAAAAAGAAGTGGAATTGAAAGCAGAACTGAGTGGTGGCACATTCATTTGGAATGAATAGCTGTGGCCATAATAAGTAGAGTGCAATTGTACCTGTGTATAATGAATAACAGAGATCTAAGGAAAAGAGTCGTTTGCCCTGTATTTCAGTTTCGTAAGCTCTACATCAAAGATAAGTTGTATTTACTAAAAATACCCAAGAGATCAGTAGTACTTTGCCTTTTTTGGGGATTCACATTCATCTGTACCTGCCCCTGTGTTTCTGGGTAGCCTCAGATCACCTTCTGCTTGCCTGGAGTAATAAAGTGTTTTTGTCACAGGAGGCACTGAATTTCTTTCCATCCTCAGTAATAGCCATTATAGTGTACTATGCAGATCTGACTGCTTTGGGTAAAGTACTCCCGTATTCCCAGTTTTTTTTGGCAGCAGACTTAGAGTGAAATACTTCCATTACCTTTAATCCCGTCTTAAAAGTAGCAAAAACTCCAGTTTAGGGAAATGAGAAGATGAATTTTCTCTTGACAATTAAAGTATCTTTTTTCTGCTCACTCTTCTTTTTACCTTTCATGTAACAAATTTGATTATTTTCTTCTGGTAACACCGACTTTTCTTATTTTTCATAATAATACTTAAGACTAGATTTTTTGAGTTTTTTGACTGATTTTTCTTCAGATTTTTGCTTCCTTCTTGTTGCTGAGATTCATCAGGTCTTGGTCCTAGGAATTTCCGTTTTTTCTTTTTCGTTTTTCAGCCTATATGTCCCTATTTCTTAAGTCTTCGGCTGATTCCTGTAGGTGCACATTCAACCCCACCTACCAGGTATGAATTCTGTATACATATGTGTATAGTTCCTATCCATACTTCAACTATTGCAGAATAGTTCTACTTTGATGTCTTTATGTTATCACCAAGATCATATCTATGATCCAGAGTCAGCATCTTCTGCCCTAAACCAAATTCCCTTTTCACCTTTTTTCCATTCATTTGGTCACTAGGCTTTTTTCTGATTTCAAGGAAAATGCTGTTTAGATCTTGCCTGTTGAGGCAAGTCAGCACAAAAGCCAAAGAAATGAGAAAATGCAGGATTGCAGAAATCTGCTGCTGCTAATCTCTAGCAGCATGATTATGAGGAGAACGCCTGGAGCCATTGGCCAAAAACCTCACATCTGCTGATGACCACAGCGCTACCCATAGCTGCCCCCAGAGAATAATGACTTCTACTTTGACCTTTAAAATTGTGTGTAATTATCTTTCACTGGTGAATTTTCCAAATTGGAATCCTGCTGGTAAGGGGGTCTGGGAAGTGTGTCTAGCCACTGCCATACAGGAAAGGATTAAAAGATAGGGATGTATCAACAGGCAATATCAAGCTCAGTTCCCTTATCAGAACAGATATAGTCTCTTTGACTCAGAATTGTGGATCCCGCAGTTTCACTTCTGAATATTACTTAAAGGAAACAAAATCACTATCTTGAAGATTTATCTGTTACCCCCATGCTCATAGCAGCATTATTCATAATAGTTAGACATAGAAACAAACTTAATGTCCATTGACAAATCAGATGAGTGTATAAAGAAAATATGTTGTACACACACACTCTCCCTATAAAAGTCTTGGGTATGTAATATGTAGCATGGTGATTCCTGGTAGCTGATATACCTTATTTACCAATCTTCCCAACTTCTAGAAGAACCTGACACATAGTAATTAATATTTATTGAATGGATATCCATGAGTAAGGGGTTGATTATATGGTGTATCTTAAAGTATAATTCCACTGAGCCCAATAAAGCTATATTTACATTGGCTTAGATGTCTGGTATAATTTTACATGATGAAAGAAAGTGCCACAAAATGATACAAACAAAATATTTGTCAAAATTACCTACATATTTTTCTTTACTTAGTTAACATTAGGGGAAATACTAATAATAACCTGGGATGTTGGATGGGATAAGTGTATATATTTTAATGAATATAGGTTTTAAGAAGCAACTCGAGTACCTTGTTCCATTATTTGGGACCTTTTCAAAAATAGAATGGTACTGGATAAAACTGAAGAAACTGCTCTTTTAAATACTAAAAGCATATGTAAACACAAAGTTATTTGCTTTTTGAAAGCAAATCTGGACATGTTTCTGTCTTCATAGAGATAAAAAAGACTGTCATAAATCTCTTCATAGAGTCTTTTTAATGAATACATAATATTTCATTGTATTGGCATATACCAGAATTTATTTACCCAGTACATAAATTCTTCTCATTAATTTCTTTTTCTTACAAAAGAAAATCATTTAGGGAGGAATGTGTCTCTGTCTCAGTAAAATGTTAGCAGAATAGTAGATTTAGTTTTGAGACCTGAACTTTGGTATGTATCTATTTCTCTGTTTTATTGTATATTCTCCTTTGATGGTTTTGGTTTTATCCCTGTGTATTTCAGGTCTGCGTATCAATGGAGAACTAATCACTGCCTACCCGCAGGTGGTGGTAGTGAGAGTACCAACCCCTTGGGTGCAGAGTGACAGTGACATCACTGTTTTGCGCCATCTAGAGAAGATGGGATGCAGGCTGATGAACCGACCTCAAGCCATCCTGAACTGTGTTAATAAGTTCTGGACGTTTCAAGAATTGGCAGGTCATGGCGTTCCTCTGCCAGATACTTTTTCTTATGGTGAGTTTACTAATAAGACTTTATTGCCTCAGTTTTAGAGCACTGATAATATTGAAAGCCCTACTAAACTGATAGGGTTATGTGATACAAGGAAATTTGTGAACATGAAAGAACTTCTTATAGAAATGACTTTAAGTTTTAACAAACTAGGCAGTAGAATTATGAGACTTATCTTTGGTATGGAGAAGGAAATGGCAACCTACTCCAGTACTATTACCTGGAAAATTCCATGGATGGAGGAGCCTGGTAGGGGGTCACAAGGTCGGACACGACTGAGTGACTTCACTTCACTTCACTTCTTTGGTTTAGGTAGAATGGACTTATCAAACTCTTTCTGTAAAGGGTCAGATAGTGAATATATTTGGCTTTCCAGGCCATATGTTCTCTTTTGTGACTCTCAGTAAAGCTGTTGTATTGTGAAAGCTGCTGCTGCTGTTTTTTGTTTAGTTGCTAAGTCGTGTCTGACGTTTTTGTGACCGTATGGACTATAGCCTGCCAGGCCCCTCCTGTCCATGGGATTTCCCAGGCAAGAATACTAGAGTGGGTTGCCATCTCCTTCTCCAGGGGATCTGTTGACCCAGGGATCGAACCCATATCTCTTACATTGGCAGGCGGGTTCTTTTACCACTGAGCCATCAGGGAACCCTGAAAGCTGCAGTAGACGAAGCTTAAACAGTAAACGTGGCTATTTTGTAGTAAAACTTTATTACAAAAAGGCTATGAGCCAAATCTGTCCTCAGTTTGACAAGCCCTGAGGTAAAAGAATCTGATAATCGCTCTATAGTTTCTGATTATCTTCATTACCATTTTCATGTTAATGCTTCATAAATATTTTCATATTTTGAAAAAAATGAAAGAAAATGACACTAGATATGCTTTAAACCATTGCTTCTGAAGTCGTCTGTGGGAGAGGACCATTTTTATATTTTTAAAAAAATTTACTGTGGTTTTTAATACTATAGTGCTCTAAAACCAATTTACAGTATGCATAAAGTACTGTAAAAATATCAGAACAATGCCAAATTGTTTTCTTGTGTTTACTCTTCTTATATTTTTCTGGACACATATCAGTAGCAAAGAAGTCACAGAGGCAGGGGTTCCTGGACCACACTTGATGAAGTAGCACTGTTATAAACGTTGTTGTGTTAATATATTCCTGACTTTCCAGTTCTTCTAGTTTGGAAAGAATCAGGCTTACTATAAATCACTGTAGTTTTTCATTAAAATGTCCAGCCGAATGCTTGAAAAGTTGGAGAGGCTTTAAAAAGAAATTCCTGTCCTCTTGTTATTTTTAATATTTTAAAGAAGGGAACTCCACCAGTTTGTATGGCATATATAGATACCATTGCTCTTTTTAGCAATTGCACAAGAAGAGACAATTGAATAATTCTTTCTTCCTAACAGTTCTTTATTCTTTTAAAATGTTGCAGCTTACCTCATCAGTCTACAGTACTGATTTTAAGAGAATGGAAAGGAGCAAAGTATATTAACCAAATCTGGCTTAAAATGTGGAGACTGGCTAATCATAATTTCTCTTAAGCTACAAATTTATGATATTGCAGTTGTTTAATGAACTTTTTCTTAGTCTGATTATTCAGTCAGCCATGCTGGTTTTTTGCAACTACAATCCATTTTTGCTCTTTATCATTTGTTTCTGCTGCTGCTGCTGCTAAGTCACTTCAGTTGTGTCTGACTCTGTGCGACCCCATAGACGGCAGCCCACCAGGCTCCCCTGTCCCTGGGATTCTCCAGGCAAGAACACTGGAGTGGGTTGCCATTTCCTTCTCCAATGCATGAAAGTGAAAAGTGAAAGTGAAGTTGTTCAGTCGTTTCCGACCCTCAGCGACCCCATGGACTGCAGCCTTCCAGGCTCCTCCGTCCATGGGATTTTCCAAGCAAGAGTGCTGGAGTGGGGTGCCATTGCCTTCTCCGATCATTTGTTTCTAGGAAGTATAAACAGAAAGAACAAGATATAACCTGTGGGTTACCTGAAAAGCTCATGGTAGAATGAACTCTAGTTTATAATAGAGAAAAGAAAAATTAATTTGTGTAGTTGATAAGAGCAAGAGCGCACACACGCATGCATGTTAGCATTTTTTCAACTTTGGATGAGTCTTCCCCACTGACTCACTCTTCTATTTCTTAATCCAAATAGAATGCTGTATACTAAAGTTGATCTTAGGGCTTCTATTACTTGTGTGGTGGAAGAATAAAGGATGAAAATATGAAAAATAGAACTTCCCTGGGGGTACAGTGGATGAGAATCTGCCTACCAATGCAGGGGACAGGTTCAACTCTTGGTCTGGGAAGATTCCACATGCTGCAGAGTAACTAAGCCTATGTGACAGCTGCTGAAGCCCATGTGCCTAGAGCTTGTGCTCTGCAACAAGAGAGCCCACAACAATAAGAAGTCCTACAATGAAGAGTGCCCCTTACTTGCTACAACTAGAGAAAGCCCACATGCAGCAGTGAAAATGGAGTGCAACCAAAAATAAAAAATTATAAAAAATGTTAATAAAACTGGGAAACTTTGTTTTAACTTCTTTGATTTGGATATTACAATGTTTATAGTTTAATGGTTTTTATCCACTTAAAAAGTAGTTTTAAACTGATAGTTAACTGAAGACAAAATTGAGCCATTAAGTTCTTACCTTCTACCTTCTTTGTCTTGCTGACTTTAGATAAAATTTATCATAAAACACCTCTGCTGCTATTCTTAAATTTTATTTTTTGCTCAAACCAGGTGGTCATGAAAATTTTGCTAAAATGATTGATGAAGCAGAAGTACTGGAGTTCCCAATGGTAGTGAAGAATACACGTGGTCATAGAGGTGTGTATGAATTGTTGCTATTATACATAATATTGAAACTATTCTTCAGAACTTCTAAAGAATTGTAGGGAAATTGCTAGGTGTGTGGTACCTCAGACTTGTGGAAGGCTTTTGTGAGTTGTTGAGTTCTGCTGGAAGCTATTTCTGTTCATTAAGTGGTTATCTTGGACATTTTAAGATGCATACTTAATTTAGACTGAGTCTCAAGTTAATGATCTATCTTCCTTTTCAACAGTACAAGGATTCTAGATCACTAACACCATCATCCTCATCCCAATTTATGTTGTTTGAAAACAGTATATAAAATATCTTAATAACTTTGGATTAAGTAATGATTTTTTTAAGGGGTAAAATGATTAATAAATCCAAGTACTTCCAAGCTTTAGTGCCTTGACAGATAACTGGATGAGGGTTCAGCTGGGACTTCAATGCACTATTTCTACCTGACTTCTCCAGTCAGCCAAGAAGTCTCAGGCCTCCTACAGTGACTGCTCCAGTGAACAAAGAATCTGTGTGACCTTTTACACCCTAGCCTCAAAAGTCAGATAGAATTCCTTATTCTGTATTCTGTTGGTTGAAGCAGTTACATCCCCTCCTAGATTCAAGCAATGGGACATAGATTCCCCTTCCTCTTAATGAGAAGACTGTCAGAGTATTTATAACTATGTTTTTTTTTTTTAATTTAAATTTATTTATTTTAATTAGAGGCTAATTACTTTACAATATTGTATTGGTTTTGCCATACATCAACATGAATCCGCCACGGGTGTACACGTGTTCCCAATCCTGAACCCCCCTCCCACCTCCCTCCCCATACCATCCCTCTGGGTCATCCTAGTGCACCAGTTTTAAAAACAGACACTTCTCTTGGCACAAAAGTAGTAATGTACTGCTATCTTACTAAATGCAAATATAGTATCTTAATATTGTATAATATATAAAACATACGTTTTAACTCAGAACAATGTTTTACTGATAAGTGAGGCTAGTATTATTGGCTAACCTGAAGAAATACAATTCACAAGAACCCAGCCTCACAATATATACTGGAATAAATTCTGTTAAGAGATTGGGGAATGCGAGAGTGACCATAGACAACTGATTCTGAGAAAGTAGAATGGGAAACAAGAAGATATAGGTAGCAGATATCAACTGCATATAGTTTGATGACATACTCATTTCTTACTCTCTTTTTTGGTCACAGGCAAAGCGGTTTTCTTGGCTCGAGATAAGCACCATTTGGCTGATCTAAGTCACCTTATTCGCCATGAAGCTCCATACCTGTTCCAGAAGTATGTTAAAGAATCTCATGGAAGGGATGTACGTGTCATTGTCGTGGGAGGCCGTGTGGTTGGCACCATGTTACGCTGTTCTACAGATGGGAGGATGCAAAGCAACTGCTCATTAGGTAAAAAGCAATGCAGGAGTTTTTCTATGATATAAAGTAGTGTTATTTAAGCTTATTCAATGAGTATTTGTATATAACTCAGATCTTTTTACCTAATAAGTTGCTAAATATATCTTTCACATGTAAATATCATTAATAGACTTAACACGAACATAATTTATGTATGTATAAATTTGCTTTCACCCAGACTCAATTAATAAACCAATTCACACACTTATGAAGTGTCTACCAGTTTCCCTCTTTGGTTTTATATTGAATTGGCCAAAAAGTTCTTTTGGGTTTTTCTGTAAGATGTTACAGAACAACTTTTTTGGCCACCCCAGTATTACTTTCTGTATAATTGAGGTTCATTTAAGCTGTGTCCTCACCTATTTAACCTGTTGGTCCAGATAATATTGCTGATTTTCATTTGTTTAGATGTATATTTTCTGAGATCTTTTATTGTTGAAATGCCTCAGAGCATAGTCTGGGTGTTGTCCTCTTCTCTGTTTATTTTACTTTCTTAGTAATCTTACTTAGCTCGTGGCTTTAAATGCCATTTATATGTTACTGTTCTCAAATTTATCTCTCCAGTTTAGGCATTCTTCTTGAACTTGGGCACACATTTGTCACTGCTTGTCAATAGCGCCATATAGATAACTGTTAGAGATTTTCGTCTCAACATGTCCAAAACTGAACTCCCCATCTAACTACTTCTTCTAGTATGTCCCACACACTGTTTTCTCCTTATTGTTTATTGGCAGCTGTATCTTTAGAGTTTAGACTAAATCCTTGGAGTCGTCCTTGATCCCTTCACTAGTGTAAGACTTCATGTCCAGACTCCTTGAAATCTCTACTCTGAAAATGCACCACCTCTTATTCCCTCTCTCCCCAGTGAGAGGATTAGAACAGTCTTACTTTCCTTCCTGCTCCCCTCCTCTTGATTCATTTATTCACTGAACAAATATTTTTGAGCATCAAGTACTGTTTTAACAGTATTTTGTATATAACATTGTACAAAACAGACAAAAATTTCTGCTTTCCTGGGCTTTATATTCCATTGTTCTGGTGAAACCATTTAATAGTTTTAGTTCAAGTATGGATTAGAATTTCTTTTATTGAGTTATCTCTTCTGTTTCAAGAATCAAGAGCTTACTTTATCCATTCCTAGGCTGTCTTTATCTATGTACGGTTAATTATACCCATATTGGGGCTTCCCCAGTGGCTCTGTGATAAAGAGACACAGGTCGATCCCTGGGTCAGGAAGATCCCCTGGCGGAGGGCATGGCAACCTACTCCAGTGTTCTTGCCTGGAGAATCCCATGGACAGAGGAGCCTGATGGGCTACAGTCCACGGGGTCCCAAAGAGTCAGACGTGACTGAAGCAACTGGACATGCACACACACATACCCATATTGCAAGAATTATTACTCATCACTCTTTATTCCCCAGCTGCTCCTTCCCATATCTTGAGTTTTTTAGTCATTTGCTGTTAATATCTTTTCTAGATTATTTTCCCTGGATGATGTATGTAAGTGATAGATACCTCAGAGACTGCTTTCTTTTTTAAGAGAGGATGATGTATTGGCTGAGATAAGATCCTGATTGTAAAAGTCTTGCTTCAGTTCTACTGGTTTATAGTTTATGTGTGCATGCTTAATCACGTCTGACTGTTTGTGGACCCATGGACTATAGCTTGCCAGGCTTTTCTGTTCGTGGAATTTTCTAGAGAAGAATACTGGAGTAGGGTGCCATTTCCTACTGTGAGTGATCTTCCCGACCAAGGGATCAAACCTGTGTCTCTTGTGTCTCCTGCATTAACAGGTGGATTCTTTACCACTAGTGGCACCTGGGAAGCCTGCTTTATAGTTCACACTTTTACAACTGAATGTCCAAATCTACTCTGATTGGGCAGCGGGGGTGAAGTGGGGGGGTAGGTAATATATATTCTTTGTAAGTTTTTTGTTTTGTTCTCTTATTTTTGGTTGTTTTACTTGAAAAGCTCAATGTTTTGTCAGGATTTTTTTAGATATGTGTCTCTTCTCAGTCTGTCCAACCTGGATTTTAGTAAGGTGTTTCTATCAGACCTACTTGTTTTAAGCCTCAGGAAAAGTCTTCTTTCTTTCTTGGGGAGTTTTTCTGATTCAGTTAGCAAATTTTTTGTTTGTGGCTTCACCTCAGTGTTTTTGTATGTGTTTCAAAATATTTCTTAAGCTAGATTTTCCAAGTTATATGTTATGCTCACAAAAGCAACTCTCCTTCATTTCTGCTACAGAAGTTTTTAAGTTGGGTAGTCATTTTTGTTTTAGTTCAGAGAGTTTTTTTGTGCTAAACTTGAACTTAATGCTTTTCTTTTATTCAAATTGTAGGTGGCTTGTTGTTTTTGTTCTTGTTACTCTTCCATCACATCAGAGCTCTGCTCATCAGAGCTCTGCTCTGGTTATTTGGAGCATTGCAAATGGTTACAGAGCATTAAAGATCCATCAGTACTGTGGATGCCGAGAAGCAGTCTTTAATTCGTTTACTAGTGTGTCCACGAAGCCCTCCTATTTCCTGGGCTTCTCTCCCTTACTCTTCCAGCCTCACTGGTGGTGGTGGTGGTGATAGTGGTGGGCAGGTGGGGAGGGGTACCTGAATCCTACTCATGTGTGCAAAAGACTTTTGGTCTTTTCAGGGTCAGGCAATACTCATATAGTAGTGAGGTCAACTTTCCTTCTGTTGAGCTCTTAAAGCCAAGGTTTTGTCAGAGTTCTTTTGCTTTCTGGTCCTTATCTAAAGCTTCCTGAAGCTGGTCACCAAATTAGAAAATCTAGTTCTCATTTTTTTCTCTCAGATACCAGCAAAGAGTTCCCCTACACTCAGCCAACTGCATTAAGCCCCAGGATCCTTTCAGCTTAGGGATGACACATAGAATAGGGGCAGTTGAGCAAGAGAACCGTGTTCCTAGATTCTGTTCTCTGTTGCTGCTGCTGCTGTGTCGCTTCAGTCGTGTCCGACTCTGTGTGACCTTAGAAACGGCAGCTCACCAGGCTCCCCCATCCCTGGGATCCTCCAGGCAAGAACACTGGATTGGGTTGCCATTTCCTTCTCCAATGCATGAAAGTGAAAAGTGAAAGTGAAGTTACTCATTTGTGTCTGACTCTCAGCGACCCCATGGACCACAGCCTACCAGGCTCCTCCGTCCATGGGATTTTCCAGGCAAGAGTACTGGAGTGGGTTGCCATCGCCTTCTCCGATTCTCTGTTATGCATCTCTATTATTTTTAGAAATCAAAATCTGGAACTGAGAGAAACCAATAACAATATTAGTTTAACTGTATTTTTGCAAAAGTTCCATGTTATTGCAAGGAAGATAGGCTTTAGTCAAAGTTCATTGTCTTCAGAAAATATAACATATTGAAAAAGTACTCCTCATCAATTTGTTAAGAGACTGGCTTGGAAGAGGATTCCCTAATGAAGGAGTTCTAGACTTCAGAGTCCCAGTTTTACATTAGCATAGCACTTTTGTTTTTGCTGTTGATTTAGAAGATTTTGAAGAGATGGTTAACCTTAACGGGGTTACCTTTAAGGTCCGCTTTAGTTTTACTCCAAAAATGTATCACTTCTTTTTTTCTCTTTTGCCAGGTGGTGTCGGGATGATGTGCTCATTGAGTGAACAAGGGAAGCAGCTAGCTATCCAGGTGTCTAATATCCTAGGAATGGATGTGTGTGGCATTGACCTGTTGATGAAAGACGACGGCTCCTTCTGTGTCTGCGAGGCCAATGCAAATGTAGGTTTCATCGCCTTTGATAAGGCTTGTAATCTAGATGTAGCTGGTATCATTGCGGACTATGCCGCCTCCCTTCTGCCCTCTGGCCGGCTCACCCGGCGTATGTCCCTGCTCTCCGTGGTGTCCACGGCCAGTGAGACTAGTGAGCCGGAGCTGGGTCCCCCAGCCAACACTGCTGTCGACAACATGAGCGCAAGTTCCAGCTCTGTTGACAGCGACCCTGAAACCACCGAGCGAGAGCTGCTCACCAAGCTCCCAGGGGGCCTGTTCAACATGAACCAACTGCTAGCCAATGAAATCAAACTCCTGGTGGAGTGATTCCACCGGTAAATAATTAACCAACAAAAACCCTTGTAAAACTTTCTTTTTCTTCTTTCCTTTTTTTCTTTCTTTTTCTTTTCTTTTTTAAACCAACTTGCAATGCTGTTCATGAAAAATGCTCAGGAAGATGAGAAAATTGAGTAGGAGTAGTTAGGAGGGAAGAAGTGGGAGATAGACATGATCTCTGCTATTTGTTACTTTTATTTACAAATGCTACAGATAGAGAGGCAGAAGAGGTGAGACACAGAAAAATGTCAGGCTCTTGTAGTTACTCTTTTAAGTTACTCAGAAATGTGTAGGCTCTCAGGCCATGAAGATCATAATTTTTTTCATGGTCCCTTTTGTTTTTGTACAGTTGGTACAAATTTCACAGGAGTGTAATTTCATATTGCATTTTAATGGATGAGGTAAACATCCACCTAAATTATAATTTTTTCTTTTTTAAAAATCTGAAAATTCAGCCTATACACTATTAACTAGCAGCTTTATCTTCATATTTACGAAATCCTGAGGGACTCTTTTAGCGACTTTTTTCAACCCTTGATATGGGTGGGAGGGCAACGTGAGTGTGACCCAATAAAAATTTCCTTTAATGACAAAATTGGCATGTTTGCATGATAATAGGGAAATGAACAGTATTGCAATGTCTGGCACACAAAATAACATTTACTCCATTGTAGATAAAATTGCACTAGTTAAAAATATGTGCATTGACTTGTATTTGTTAGTGTTTTAGCCTTTTTTGAAAGACATATGCTCTGTTAATGTTGCATTTTTTTTAATACATGCTAGTCTTAACATTCCCTGATCTATGCCTGCATCTTTAACAATGGCCAAAGTGAAGAAAATGCTACCTTTTTTGTTAACAAGACACTGACTTGAAACATGTGCATTTAAGCCTTTTGTTTTTTCCTTTTTTCTTTTGGTGGTTGGGCATTTAAAGAATAAGGACAAGGAAAAATATTTTGGGGGGGTGCAAATCAAGGGCCTATAAGTTCCTGACTATAAAACTGAAGTGATTCCATCATTATTTATTTGCATTTTTCACATTTTAAGAGGGTGTTGTGTGTGTGTGCATGTGTGTGCATGTGCTTGCACACGCATGCATGTTTATGTGTTTGCTTTTTGTTTACACCAACCAATCAAAAAGAATAGATACTAGAAAATGGAGCATGATGGGAAACACAGTTTTTTACTTAAAAAAAAAAAAAAACAGTCAAGTTGTTTTCATAACTGTACTCTGCTGGGTAGAGGTACTCACCTGAAGATATGAGGAGAATAGATGCTTTTTAGGCTTTTGTGTATATGTGTGTTGTTTGCTTTTTTTCTTTGATTCTAGACTGTCCAGTGTATGATTTATTCAAGGCTACATGCTTTCCCTCTGCTTCTTGCTGTGCATTTTTTCCTGTTACACATAGATTTTGCGGTGGGGTAGACTGAACATTTTTTGTTTGGGGACTTAGCAGTCTCTTATAGCCCTAGTCTGAAGCCTTCAATATTCTCTTTATATTTCTTTATTTCTGAATTCATAAAAGCCCCCAAACTGCATATAATATGAGCCTTTAAACATGGGAAACTATTCCAACGAATGGTTTGGAAGGTGTGTTAAGAAGTAGAGATGATCCAGAGTTCAACGTAATTTTTTTAAGCAGCAAGTTCCACCTCCCTACAATCCTCTGAAGCTTTTTACCCAAGTCCTTTCTTGCCTCTCCAGTGCTTTTTTTCCTTCAGATGGACCTTAAACATAATTTCTTGGACACTTACTAGAGAGACTTCGAGGCAATAAGATCAGTATTAACCAGTTCTAACAGAGGTTTGATCATGCTTATTGTACAGTTTTTCCCCCATTTAAAAAAAAAAAGGAATGTAATAAAATTTGTTTTCTTTTCCATAGAATTAAATAATATTAAAATGGAGTGAAAGGTTGATTGTTGACAAATAGAATAGTACCTCTAATCTGTGCAGTGTCTCATTTCACCTTAGTAAAAGATGTATAAGAGGAGTTTCTGGTTTACTTTAGGATATTCTAATCTCATCTAAAAGAATTTGACTTGTACCAGGTTATCGTGGGACATATTGTGGCATATATAAGTACCTCTGGCTCACTTGGTACTTGTTTTACTGAATGACCGTACTTTGGAAGACGCACACTATTTGGGATAGAGAACTGAAAAGGGAGAACATTTAATTAAATCATAATTCATACGTGTATAGAGACCATCTGGTTGCCACATAGATTATGACACATATACTTGGAATAGTTACATATCACATGTATGTAGGTCAGTGAATTTTAAAACACAAGTAGAATACCCTCTCTATTTGATGAAAAACTCAAGGTTTCTGTTGGATGGGACAAGGCACCAGGAAAGATACAGGTTTAGCCTTGTAAAAAATTATCAAATTAACCAACTACATTAGAAAAAATATCTGAGATTATTTCACTGTTACTTTTGCTCACTGTCCATCTTTTGTGCATTCACACTCTATTAAAACATAGCCTTACCAACCTACTTCTAGATCATACACTCATATGTTAGAATGAGAAGGGCAAGGATGGTCATCTTAGAGTTAAAGAACACAAATGTCCTCTTGAATTCTCTCAAAAAAGTAAAGACTATGAACAAACCATACTGGAAGAACCCAAATAAACCAGCCCAGATATT
This sequence comes from Bos javanicus, assembly GCF_032452875.1. Taxonomy (NCBI): domain Eukaryota; kingdom Metazoa; phylum Chordata; class Mammalia; order Artiodactyla; family Bovidae; genus Bos; species Bos javanicus. Next base: position 101,579,534 of record NC_083872.1, on the reverse strand, counting down.
TAAGTGAAAGTTAAATATATTTTCATATTGTTTAGTAAATTTCTTAAAATCTTTATTGCTATTATGAGAGTTAAAAATGTGTATTAACTAAATATGTATAGTTGTTATCATGCAAAAATCTGAATTATTGTAAAACTATTATATATTGTTAAAATTGTAATTCTGAATTGTATTTAAACATAATTCTTTCTGATATTGCTTTTATGTCACCCATGATGAAAAGCGGACTATATATATATACACAAACATACAGATATGAACTATTCCATTTAAAAGTTTTAATAGTTATTTTCTTTTGATTGGTCATTTCTGCTGGCTTTAACTCCACTGAACTTTGAAATATTTCTGTATATGCTATCAAATAAGAAAACATCCTGGAATATTTAGGAAAAAAATCCATTGAGAGACTTGTTTTCATCAACCACTTTATCAGACTTTTGAGAAGGTATTGAAGACATTGAAAGAAGTCATTGACTTTCACCATCATCTCTTCTTTTTCTCAAGAAGAAAACAAGGAAAAAGAAATTCTCTTCCTTCAATGAATCCCCAGTTTGGGGTCTGGGGCGCTTAGAGACATTGTGAAATCCAATCTTGTGTTACATTTTTCTCCTGGCTCACTCACTCTTTTTGAGAAGGTTTATGGGCTATATGGCTGGTGAGACACGATCCCCTCCTAAGAAAATGTAGGTGCTCAGACAGGTAACCTCTGCTGCTACTGTTTTTATTTGTTTGTTTGTTTGTTTAATTTCTTTTAAAATTTGTTTTTGTTGTACTAGGATATTTTTTAATGTAATACATTGCAGGATTTATAACGAGGTACTGCTTTCTTTCTTTCTTTCTTTCTTTTTTTTTTTCTTAAAAAACAAAACAAAACAAAATTTCATTTAAGATACATTTAGGCGCCTTTGAAGCTTGGATTTTGGAATGTTTCAGTAGTGGACAGAAATCTGCTGTTGGAATCTCCTAGTCTTCCAGGTTTAATTTGAAATGTTTTTAGTTTTGTTTTGGATTTTTGTGTGATATTTTATTTCCTTTATACCAATTGCCCTTTTGCCATGCTGTTTTGGGGTGGCTGCCTAACTCTAGTGACAGTTCTTTCTACATTAACGAAAATGTGGTGTTTTAAATTCCATAATGTTTTGCATTTTTTAAATTGTTTTTAAAGAAATATTCTAACTGCTTGCACTATTACTGTTCTTTGCCAGCCTTTTCAGGAGCCAAAAAAACAAAAACAAACAAACAAAAAAATACCCAGAGAAAAAACTTTCCTTCTTCCCCCTTCCTGATGATGAGTGAGAAGTATTGAGAACTTTCGGGGTCAGTGCCCTTCTAAACTCCCCTTCCCCCAATAATGCAGCTGTAGAGTGAATGGTAAATGCAGCGGTTTGGATTCAGGCACAACCCCAGCCTGCTGGCAGGTAATTTGATTCTCCTTTTTTTTTCCATCACAAGGCTAACCTTACTTTCTTTTTAAAAGTTCCTTTCTTTATGTACTTTGAAGGCACCCATGGGTTTGTAATTACTTTTGTTTCAAAAAACAATGTGTAAATTCATCTAGCAAATAATTTACTTATAGAAAAACCTTTGGGGGTAAAGTTTGAATTAGTTGGGATGAACTCAGAACTTTGGGGATTTGCTTTAGCCATTTAGATCTTTCCGTTTCTTGCATATACGTCTATGATTATTTCAGAGTGTGACTTTTTTGGCTTTGTTTTTGTTTTGGGTTTGTATGTTTCTTCCATTGTGCTACTCTGGCTTAAGCTTTTTCAGAGGTTGGTGTTCCGAATACACAGTGAGCTCACAGTATAAAGACATCAATTAGGAGTTGACAGGTATGGAAAACTAGAGTTTTGAAAAGGTAAAATTAGGTTCTAGGTTATATATATGGTAAAAACTCACCATAGCCCTCAGTTGACCTTAGTAGTGCTTCTCTTTCTCTGACTTCATTATAAAAGTGAAAGGTAATGAGACCAAGATAATAGAGAGTGTTTATTTCAGGAGCAGCATGATTTCAGAACAAATGATTTTAGTGTTTCTGAAACACTAGTTCTCACAAAGAGGTAGATGTCAGCAGACATCATAAAGTAATAGTTTAAACATTCAAAAAGTTATAGGTTGAATAGATTGGAGGGCACTTCTGAAGCACAAGATCTTGAAGCAATTTATTAATTCCATGAAGTAAAGTTAGTGGCAGAAATAGGAATATAACTTAGCCATTTTAACATCCTTCCTGTTAGTTAATATACTATCCCCTCCTCTGTCTATCCCAGTCCACCTATCCTTTTCCTTCTTTTCCGTCCTTCCTGAAGTTTTAGCTCTAATATGAGTTTTGGGAGATAATCCTCTATCTGATAGGTAGGATTTTAGTGGCAGAAGTCAGGACCTTTCCAAACTTCTCTTTGGATGTCCTATCCAAGAAGACTGTTAAGTCTGATAACCCTCCAGGTTAGTGAATAGGGAATCCTGGCTTGTAATGTGGTTTCTACTGCTAACGGCATATAATAAGTTACTAACTTGTGCTTCAGTTCACTCCTGTGAGGTAGGGATAATCATTCCCGTAGCATCTTAAGATTTAAAATATTTATCTCTTGAACTGAAATTTACTAACCAAGGAATCCCACTGCACTCCTGCAGTAATTTATGATGTATACTAAATAGGCTTGAATGGAAGGACCTTGTTCTGTTGCTGATAAGAATGGCCAGCATTAGTGTATGCACTGTGTGATTACTTCGAACGTGGAGGATTTGTGAACCTCCATTCCGCTGCCTTCCCAACTTCCCCCTCCCTGAAGATCACTTACATGTTAAGAATGATTATTTTCAGATTTACCATATTCAAACTATATTAGATGGTCCTTATATAGCGTATATACCTGGCTGCTGTTGTGTGGTTTGGGAACATGAGGGGTGGGGTGAATTGTTGTTGTTTTAGGTTTCAGTCAGACAGCCATCCCTGTGCCCCAGTTCCCAGAAGCACAGCAGGCCTCTAGAAGCATCCGTGGGAACGGCGCAGTCCTGACATCAGCAACTCTCCTGCTCAGGCTCATCCCATATACAGAGGTCAAAGGGTGGGGCTTGAGATGGGGGAAGGAATGAAAAAGCAGAAACAATGTCACTGCAGTGCCACTGTTGACCAGCCTTTCTTTAGTGCTTATGTCAGTGTTTGCTTTATTTTTTTTAAGTTGACCAAAAAAGATTTTACTTCGGGAGTAAAGGTAGTGGGAGGGTGGAACAAAAACATGCCATTTTTACTAGTTCATTATTATCACTAGCTCATTCTTGCATATTGTTCTTCAGTAGCTAATAAAGAATAAATGAAACCTAGACCTCAGTAACAAGGAGAATGCGAATACAAGTGAATCTCAGGATACTAAAAAAGAGAAAAAGCATTTTTGTGGTATTAATTTCCAGTTCTACAACAGTTATTACATTTGTCATTGTGTCTCCCTTTTTTTGCCCTAATTCTTCTATGTATGTTTACAGTATGAGAAAACGTGCCTTTTTTTTTTTTTTTTGGTGGTCCTTTTAAAAAGACCTAATGAAATTACTACTCTTTTGCAAAAAAATATACACCCATTGCTTATATGGGCATACAAATGCTACCCTATTTTAAATGTAGGTGGCGTATGTGTTCGTGTTTTAATGTATTCAGAGCCATTGGGCAATAAGCAGTCCAGAACATTGAAAACTCAAGCAGGTAAAGCACCTAACACCCTTAGTTTCTAGAATTACTTTTAAAAACTCCTTTATTGCTGCATCTTCCATGAGTCTTTTGGTAGTCTCTGAACTTAAAATTTGCAGGAGTTGTAGACTACCTAGTCAAAATGTTAAGTTATGCATTTATTATTTGTAGGGACAGGTGAAGAAGAAAAGTTAACAGACAAGAAATGGCTCCTTGAGATGGCAACTGCTGAGTGTCTGAATCTCTCCCCCTCCCCCTCCCCCAGCTCAGCATGAACATTGATCATACCTGTTTTGATTTTCTGTGATTGGGATCTTTGTTGTTTTAACTTTTGGCGGGGAGGTTTCAGGGAAACAGGAAGTTCATGCACATGTGAAAATATGAAATGTTAAACAAAGGAAGCTTTCTCTTTAATGTGACTAGTAAGCGAGAACCTTTTCTATATACTCTTCTGCTGCAGCAGAGAAATAAACTGGTAGGTGGCAGCAGAAGAAAGAATTCTTCAGATTGATGGCTACTGGCAGTCTGCATAGGAGAAGAGAGAGAAGGTGATATACCATGTCCAGCAACAGGGCAGAAATGGAAACAGGACTGCAATTGCTGATCTTGACTCTAAAATGGTAAGTTAATTTCAAGAATGTGTTTTCAGTCTGATACCAGTGTTCCATAAATTACTGTGGTGTGTAACCATGAATGGCTATAAATTTTTGATGTAGAATGAATTTGTCCTAGACTACTATCATTCTTTAAATTAGGGGAGAAAAATAACAATATTTGTAAAATTAGAGATTTCCAGTATATTGATACATGTAAATTTTTTTTATCTCAACTTTATTGAGGTATAAGTGACAGATAAAATTTTAAGAAAGTGTACAATGTGGTAATTTGATACTTATTGTGAAAAGATTTCCCCCATCAAGTTACTAACATATTCCATATGGGATCTTTAATGATGGTAAAAATTTATGCTATCTCATAGTAAATATAACCTCCGATTTTTAGGGGGAGCATTAGGGGGATAACTACAGAAGTTATGTAATTGTCAAGTTTGGGGCCGAAAATGATCTTGCCATCTCTTTCCTTTCTAGTCCCATTTCCTTATCACTGTCTGCCCATCAGTCCCTTCTGCACATCCGCCTTCTCTCTTGCTTATTTGGATCTTCCTTCCCTCTCCTCTTTCTCTGGTTGTGCTTCCACTGGTTTGGTATTTCTCCTACCTCTGTCTCTCCGTGTTTCTCTTTCTCACTCAGTCCCTGTGGATTTTACTTCATCTCCCCTCTGGCCTACCTTTGTTTCTGTTCTGGGAAACAAAACAATCTGCAACAAAGATAGAACATTATATTCTGAATTTCTTTTTCTGACAGATTTCTAGGCTAGTAATGGAAGAAGTAGATAGTTAAGTAGACTGATTGTGTATACTTGGAATAAAGGATTTACAGTAACATGAAGCTGAAGTAACTGATATCATCATTTAAATACATAGTGAATTTTCTGTTTTTTAAAAATGGTATAAAAAGTCACCTATTAAAAATCGATTAATGCTAAACACAGCTTTACATATATTAGAACGGAACATAAGAATACATGGCTTCAGTTAATAAGATTATAGTTTCTAAATTTTTAAAAAGAGTTCTGTCACATTTTGGTTAGTATATGAAGATGTCAGTGCTTTAGAGATGAAAAAAAATCAACACCTTGGATCTTAATCAGAGCCAAAATTTATTGCTCATTGAATAACTTACAGAAAATGTAGTCTGGAGCACTAGAGGAAGAACCTTTTAAGTTTAATTTTGTTTGTTCAGGCATTTTGTTGCAGTAACTTTTTGTGATATTTTTTCTCTTCTTGGTGCTGACTAAAATAAAACACTGTTGTCTATACGATAGGATTGTTAGGGAGTAATATTACTGACACATTTTTTGTGTAACTGTTATTTATAACTTAATATAAAATTCAGTGTCTAAAATTAGGTCGATTTTTGTAAGATAGCACATATCTCTCTAAAGTGAAGTCGCTCAGTCGTGTCTGACTCTTCACAATCTCATGGACTGTAGCCTACCAGGCTCCTTTGTCCATGGAATTTTCCAGGCAAGAGTACTGGAGTGTGTTGCCATTCCCTTCTCCAGGGGATCTTCCCGACCTATGGATTGAACCTAGGTCTCCCGAACTGTAGGCAGACCTTATAAGCCACCAGGGAAGCCCATATCTCTATAGTACAGTTTAAATCAGTCATTAGAAAAATATGCTTACTTGATGTCTAACTGAAATAAGTCACAAAACTCCAGGGACAAAAACAAAATTTTGGCTGTGGTATTGGCAACATCTTGAAAAAAATAGATAAAATAATGGACCTATAAGTGAACTGTTGATTGCAGAGAGAAAATTCCAGGAAATAAGAATAGTTTATCCTGAAGAAGAGTCAAGTAAATTTGAGAAGTAAGAATGATATACCTTAGACCTTTTGTCAGTTGAGATCACCAAGGTAAAATGTGGTGGTTACAAAAAGATATGGTTATGGTTTTTGGCAGCAGTCTAGACAATTTACTTGGAGAAGGCGATGGCACCCCACTCCAGTACTCTTGTCTGGAAAATCTCATGGATGGAGGAGCCTGGTAGGCTGCAGTCCATGGGGTCGCTAAGAGTCGGACACAATTAAGTGACTTCACTTTTCACTTTTCACTTTCATGCATTGGAGAAGGAAATTGCAACCCACTCCAATGTTCTTGTCTGGAGCATCCCAGGGACGGGGAGCCTGGTGGGCTGCCATCTATGGGGTCTCACAGAGTCGGACACGACTGAAAGTGACTTAGCAGCAGACAATTTACTATTTTTTATTGTTACATTAGCTACTCTGTGTATCTTCTTTTTCTTTTTTCTCATCCTATTTATAGATACTATTTAAATCTGTGGTTTGAGTGAGCTGTATGTGTTTTTGCCCTCTAGGTTCTTTTGGTCTCACAGAATGGATGAAGATTGATCTTGACTGGATACTTTTTCAAATGGAGGATAGAAGTAACACAAAACAAGGCAACAGTAGCTCTCCAGTGTTTAGTTCAATGTGCTTTATTTCTAAAATAAAAACACCAGAACTGGGAATGAAACAGCATGGGGTGTAATTCATTCTTCTGTCAGTTATCCCTGCCCACTGCATTTTGTGTGAATTCACTTGAGTCCGTATTTCTAGGTTTGTTCCACATGGGTCATTCCTTGTTTCTCTTCTTCACTTTTTGCAAGCTGAAACTCCTTGGTTCTTGACAGACTGATCTCTGTATAATATATTCTGATATGATTATTACTTTTGGCAGAAAGACAGACACTAAAATATGTATTATGTGGAATTTCTCCTACCCCTTTCATCTCAGTATATCTGTCCATGCTGAATAATTGTTGCCATGTTTTTGTCTCTGAAGAAGTGCAGCCTTTTTCCTATTATTCTGACAAGGCTCTGGCACACACCTGTCATAGCACTGTTCACTACGTTTTAATCTTGTGACTGGAGACCATGTCTGACCTAGTTTATTTAAACTGTAGGGGATCTGATAACATACGTGTATACACAGAGGCAGCTATCATACTTTTGGTAAAGAATGGCCTTTGTATTTGATACAAATTCTGATTTCATTACTTACTGTTTACATGGCCTTTGATAAGTTACCTGCAAGCCATAAAGGAGTGTTTATAAGAAAAATGGAAATAATTGTACTTGCTTTACTAGATTAATGTCTAAGTAGTAGCTAAACTATAATACATGTATAATTCTTAGCATATAGTTGAGTATTTAATAAATACTGTCCTTGAATTCTGTAAATTTTGGTTATTGAAATCTTATTCAAGACCTGCTGAATCTGAATTTTTCTTGATTTCCTTTCAGTTTTATTATTTAAGCTCCTTACACATGATCTTTTGGTTGGATCACTATGTGTGTGCATATGTGTGTGTGTGAGAGATTTCTCAATACAGACAGGATTATTCCATATTTCCACATTTCATTGGCTAAGGAATTTCATATTAAAAAACAACAACAACAACTTTTATCTTGGGACTTCCCTGGTGATCCAGTGGATAAGACTCCCAGTGCAGGGAACCTGGGTTTGATCCCTGGTCAGGAAACGTAAGATCCCACATGCCAAGACTAGGCCCAAGCGCCATAATTACCGAGCCTGCATACTGCAATGAAGACCCATTGCAGCCCAGATAAATTAAAACACAAAACCCTTTTATATCCCCCCCCCCCCATTAGCTCATAACAAAAATATTCTTTTCTTTGGATTTGCCTGGTCATCCAGTGGCTAAGACTCTGCACCCCCAAAACAGGGGGCCTAGGTTCCATCCCTGGTCAGAGAACTAGATCCTACATGCTACAAGTAAGAGTTTGCATGCCACAACTAAAACAAAGCCTACATGCTGCAGCTGGGACCTGGCACAGCCAGAAAAAATTTTTTTTTAATGTTTTTGTTACATGCAACCAAAGAATTCTACTAATGATACAGGGAAGGAGACTGAAGGAAGAAAAACCTTGATAGATTTTTCTTAGGGTAACCAATTGAAAAGAATTTGAGCATAAATTCAACCTTGCTAGAAGAGCTAGTATTTTCAGGGGGGAATATGTATACTAATGGTAAAAAATGAAGCACAAGCTGGAATCAAGATTGCCGGCAAAGAGATCAATAACTTCAGATATACAGATGACACCACCCTTATGGCAGAAAGCAAAGAACTAAAGACCCTCTTGAGGAAAGTGGAAGAGGAGAGTGAAAAAACTGGCTTAAAAGTCAACGTTCGGAAACCTAGGATCATGGCATCTGGTCCCATCACTTCATGGCAAATAGATGGGGAAACAGTGGCAGACTTTAATTTTTGGGGCTCCAAAATCACTGCAGATGGTGACTCTAGCCATGAAATTAAAAGACACTCCTTGGAAGAAAAGCTATAACCAACCTAGACAGCATATTAAAAAGCAGAGACATTACTTTGCCAACAAAAGTCCATCTGGTCAAGGCTATGGGTTTTCCAGTGGTCATGTATGGTTGTGAGAGTTGGACTATAAAGAAAGCTGAGCGCCAAAGAATTGATGCTTTTGAACTGTGGCATTGGAGAAGACTCTTGAGAGTCCCTTGGACTGCAAGGAGATCCAACCAGTCCATCCTAAAGGAAATCAGTCCTGAATATTCACTGGAAGGACTGATGCTGAAGCTGAAACTCCAATACTTTGGCCACCTGATGCGAAGAGCAGACTCATTTGAAAAGACCCTGATGCTGGGAAAGACTGAAGGCGGGAGGAGAATGGGACGACAGAGGATGAGATGGCTGGATGGCATCACTGACTCAGTGGACATGAGTTTAGGTGGACTCCGGAAGTTGGTGATGGACAGGGAGGCCTCGAGCGCTGCAGTCCATGGGGTCACAGAGTCAGACATGACTGAGTGAGTGAACCCTGGAAAACACTAGCTGGAGCTTTCCATGGTTATGTTCAAAGAGAATGCCACAGTTTGATCATGTGATTTATTATCAAAGGATGGGGGAAAAACATGAGTTTTAAAAAGTAATGGCTCAAGTCCACAAGCCAGACAGATTATTGGATTGGCCTGAGTGACACTAGATCTGATGGAGGATCACTGGCCCATAATAGGAATGTGGTAGGATTAAAGAATTGCCAGATCTAGTTAATAACCAGGGGCTAAGGTGCCAGTTGGAGAAGGCAATGGCACCCCACTCCAGTAGTCTTGCCTGGAAAATCCCATGGATGGAGGAGCCTGGTAGGCTTCAGTCCGTGGGGTTGCTAGGAGTTGGACACGACTGAGCGACTTCACTTTCACTTTTTAAAAAAAATATTCTGAAATTTATTGTAAATATAGTGCTTTTATTATGCTCACAATACTAGTATTGATATTTTTTTTAAATTTTATTATTATTATTTTTTTACTTTACAATATTGTATTGGTTTTGCCATACATCAACATGCATCTGCCACGGGTGTACACATGTTCCCCATCCTGAACCCCCCTCCCACCTCCCTCCCTATACCGTCCCTCTGGGTCATCCAGTGCACCAGCCCCAAGCGTCCTGTATCCTGTATAGAACCTGGACTGGCGATGCCATTCTCCCAAATCATCTCCCCACCCCCACCCCCCACCCCCGCCCCCCACCACCACCACAGAGTCCCGCTTTCACTTTTCACTTTCCTGCATTGGAGAAGGAAATGGCAACCCACTCCAGTGTTCTTGTCTGGAGCATCCCAGGGACGGGGAGCCTGGTGGGCTGCCGTCTCGGGGGTCGCACAGAGTCAGACACGACTGAAGCGACTTAGCAGCAGCAGCAGCAAGATGGTAATAGGGATAGTGAAGTCATTTGTACCAGTTCAATAAAATCAACTTGAGTATTTAAGCACACATGGAATATTTGCAACATCCATATTTGGCGTAATTAGGGTATTTTATACTAAAAGCAGAAAAAACAAAGTTGCCAGTTAAATATTTCCAAAACAATTTTTATTATCTCTTTAAGTATGTACTCCCATCTACTGGAAAACCCATTTGTGTGAAAACATATGCCAACATTAGTCAGAAACTATATATATTTGCTAGCACAAGTAATAAGCTTTTTATAAATTCAATTTATATGTAAACAGATGGATTAGCATAATTCCAGACCACTTTTTGTAAGTCATCTCTGCCAAAGAGCCTGAAATATACTGGGGCTGGTTTTCGCTGGCCAGTCCTGACTTAGGATAACACAAATACATTATACCTAGAGTAGATTTATACAGATTTCTAAGTTCAAGGAATTTGCAATGAAGTGAAGTAAGACCAGTCAAGCCTATTGTCCAATAGTCTGTATAACCCTAGCCTAATCATTTGACAAATACTGTCAAAGTCAAGTTAAAACTGAGTCTAATATTTAGCTTTGCCACATGCTAATTCTGTGATTGTGGAGAATTTATCTTTGCACCAATTTTTCCATCTGCGAAAATGATCAATGACAAGTTTTTCTTAGATTGTAAAGTAAGCCTAATAGCATTTGGAACTAAATACTAAATGGCTCAGCTAGAATTTCTCCCTTTTTCCCTGAACTATAAGTGATAATCTCTGTCTTCCACTATCCCAAAATTCAGCTGGAAGATGGAAAGAAGAAAAGACATTGTGAACAATTAAATTTGCATAATATCAATGGTAGAAATGGGAGAAAATATTTGCAACCCTATATCTGATAACGGAGAAGGCTATGGCACCCCACTCCAGTACTCTTGCCTGGAAAGTCCCATGGATGGAGGAGCCTGGTAGGCTGCAATCCGTGGGGTCGATCAGAGTCGGACACAACTGAGCAACTTCACTTTCACTTTTCACTTTCATGCAATGGAGAAGGAAAAGCAACCCACTCCAGTGTTCTTGCCTGTAGAATCCCAAGGACAGGGGAGCCTGGTGGGCTGCCATTTCTAGGGTCGCACAGAGTTGGACACGACTGAAGTGACTTAGCAGCAGCAGCAACAATACATAATAGAATGAGTTTTCCACAAGAATAAAAGGGAAAGGGGGTGGTTTTCTTCTCTAAAAAGAGCCAATGAATGGAATGAAAATGGAGAATAGTCATATAGAGATTATTTTCTTGTTTTACTGGAGATACAATATTTGAAAGGTTAAGACAGATTTAGAAGATTTAAGTTATCTTCCAATGGATACACAGTAGCAAAGCCTAAGTATTTAAAAAGTACCCTTAGTCACTGTTGTCATAGTGGGAATTTGAAGAATTTTGGTTTATTTTATGAAGATCTAGTAAATGGAAATGAATTGGAATAGCTCTGGATACTCAGAGAAGAAAGATATTTCTTCCTTTAAGCCCCCAAGATTCCCATCCTCTGGTATGTGTGTATGTATTAGTCGCTCAGTCTTGTTCGACTATTTGTGACCCAATGGACTGTAGCCCACCAGTCTCCTCTGTCCATGGAATTTTCCAGGGAAGAATACTGGAGTGGGTTACCATTCCCTTCTCCAGAGGATCTTCCCAACCCAGGGATCAAACCTGGGTCTCCTGCATTGCAGGCAGCTTCTTTACCATCTGAGCCGTGAGGGAAGCAAGCTCTTATTTCTCTTTCGTTTTTATAAACTTTTATTACTTATTAATTTGGCTGTACCAGGTCTTCGTTGTGGCATTTGAACCCTTGAGTTGCGGCATGCAGGATCTAATTCCCTGATCGGGAATCAAAGTCGGACCCCCTGCATTGGGAGCACAGAGTCAGCCCCTGGACCATAAGGGAAGTCCCTATCTTTTTCTTAACATGTATTTATTCATTCATTTATTTTTGGCTGAGTCTTAGTTGCAGCATGCAGAATCTTGTTGTTGTGTGAGTGCTTAGTAGTTGTGGTGTGCAGGCCTAGCAGTTGTGGTGCGCAGGCTTAGTTGCCCTGTGGCAAGTGGGATCTTAGTTCCTGGAGCCAGGATCAAACTCATGTCCTGTGCATTGGCGGGCAGATTTTTAACCACCGGGCCACCAATGAAGTCTATATTTCCCTTTCTTTAAATGGGACCTGTGTATATGGTGACATAGCACTGTGTGATTAGGTTATGTTATATGACAAAGGTCTGGGGACTTTGTAACTATAAGACCTTCAATCAGTTGGCTTTAAATTAATCAAATGGCAACCTAGATATCCATCAGCAGATGAATGGATAAGAAAGCTGTGGTACATATATACAATGGAATATTGTATTAAAAAGAATACATTTGAATCAGCTCTAATGAGGTGGATGAAACTGGAGCCTATTATACAGAGTGAAGTAAGCCAGAAAGAAAAACACCAATACAGTATGCTGCTGCTGCTGCTAGGTTGCTGCAGTCGTGTCCGACTCTGTGCGACCCCATAGGCGGCAGCCCACCAGGCTCCCCCGTCCCTGGGATTCTCCAGGCAAGAACACTGGAGTGGGTTGCCATTTCCTTCTCCAATGCGTGAAAGTGAAGTCGCTCAGTTGTGTCCCACTCTTGGCAACCCCACGGACTGCAGCCTACCAGGCTCCTCCATCTGTGGGATTCTCCAGGCAAGAGTACTGGAGTGGGGTGCCATTGCCTTCTCCGCCAATACAGTATACTAACGCATATATATGGAATTTAGAAAGATGGTGATGATAACCCTGTATGCAAGACAGCAAAAGAGACACAGATGTATAAAACAGTCTTTTGGACTCTGTGGGAGAGGGCGAAGGTGGGATGGTTTGGGAGAATGGCATTGAAACATGTATATTATCATATGTGAAATGGATTGCCAGTCGAGGTTCGATACATGAGACAGGGTGCTCGGGGCTGGTACACTGGGATGACCCAGAGGGATGGGATGGGGAGGGAGGTGGGAACGGGGTTCAGGATGGAGAACACATGTACACCCGTGGCAGATTCATGTCAATGTATGACAAAACCAATACAATATTGTATAGTAATTAGCCTCCAAAACAATAAAGTAAAAGAGAAAAAGGAGTTCACTAAATTATAAAATAATAATTCAGAAGTGAAAAAATTAAAAAAAAAAATTAATCAAATGGGATGAGATGGCAGTCTGCTGACACCCTGAGCCCACTTGTGCCCAGACTCCCTACCCATTAACTGTGAGATAATAAATGTGTGTTGTTTTAAATACCTAAACTTATGATAGTGAGTTATGTAGCAGAAGAAACCTAATAAGGACTTCCCTGGTTGTCCAGTGGTTAAGACTCCAAGCTTCCACTGCAGGGGGCATGGGTTTGACCTCTACACAGGGAAATTCTGAATACCTTGTGGTGTGGCCAGAAAGGAAAGATAAAATCTACTGTATGTATACGAAGACTAGGTCTGAAGAGAAGCAGTAGAGACAAATTTATAAGAAAGACTGAGGCATGAGGACAAGATGATGCAGTGGTGGGGAGATGGGAAAGAGAGAACTTAGAGAGGTCAAGTCTGGAAATCAAGGGAGAAGTGAGCTTCTCCATGCAGCTGGGATGTGTTTTAAGAAATCGAACTTGCCAATTTGGGGCCACTCAAAGGACGACAGGCAAAAAATGTTCTGTGCCTTTTATAACTCTGGCCTAAATGGGAACACCAAGGTAATTACTACCCTGAAAAGCGGAAATCATGTTTTAGAGCTTCTATGGGTACCGCATGCTCCTCTGTCTCCAGAAGAGACCTCAGCCCACACAGACAGCTGCTGGCTTCACATGAGGTGGCCCTCCGTGTAGAGCTCCACCTTTGTCTAGGCCAGGAGAACTGGTATTGGCAGCTATCACAGAATAAAAGAATGGAGGACCTGCCAAGCAGCCTTCCTAGTAAGGTATATTTGAAAGAAAAATGAGATCTGGCGTTATGAAAGGTTGAGTCTAGCACACGTTTTTCTACTTAAACAGAGCTGTGAGTTTTTCTACTTCAAAGACAGAGCACATGGAATTAGATGGGCCTCTGGGCTTCATTTACACTTTCTCCTGGTTTTACTTATATAACTAATCCCTTCAGGATACGGAAGGAAGAAGTTTCTTTTTAAGCCAACAATTATATATGTAGATAAATACTTTTAGAAAAAAATTATTGTTGCACTTTTTTTTTTCCTTTTAAGAATGGTGGTATTGGGAATTCCCTGGCGGTCCAGTGGTTAAGACTCCAAGCTTCCACTGCAGGGGTCACAGGTTGAATCCCTGGTCAGGGAACTAAGATCTCACATGCCTCAGTGGTGTGGCCAATAAATAAATGAAAAAACTGATCAAAAAAAACCAAAGAAGGGTGGTATTGAAACCGTCTGGAGATGGATAGTGGTGATGGTTGCATAGCAATGTAAATGTACTTACTGCCACTGAACTGGACACTTTAAAGAGGCTAAAAAGGTAAATTTTACACTTCCTTTAATTTAGCACATTTTTTTAAATTGAAAAGTTTACAGTTCTACCGTTAGTTTCTAAGGCCCCTTTTCACATCTTCAGTGGCATTAAAAATCTTGACGAATTCAGTTTTTAAAGGAGCCTGATGGTATTATATAGCAAGTCTTCAAATATTTCTAGTAGGAATAATATTTTCCAAGTACACATCTGAGCTTCTCCTAAAGTTCTATTAGACATATTTACCCTTTGAAGTTATGTTTTTGAGGCATTTCAGGCTGAGCTTAATATCAGATCCTGCTTCCCACAGTTTGCGTCACTTAGCCCAATCTCTAGGTTAAACTCTGATCTCTAGTAAAAGCACATTAAATAACTCTGGTCCAACAATAACACTTGGCCTCTAAGAATCTTTTTTACTGGCAAGACTCTGATACTGTACTCTGTTTTCGATAACCAGATCTCTGTTTTGTCTCTTGTGGCTGAGTGTCTGTTCTGTAACCTTACTAATACCCTGAATGCTCTATGATTAGGTTTAGAGTCTCATTCCACAAATATTTACGGGATCTACTAGGTGCCACACACTATTTTAGATGTTTGGGTAAAAATCAGCAAAAAAAATGAAAGAAATCCTCATCATCATTTGCTTTTTTTTTTTTTCCCCATCATTTGCTTTATATTACAGTAGGGGAAACAGATAGTAAATGGTAAATGTTATTAAGCTGGAAGTGAGCCTGGAATGTTTGAGGAACAGCAATGAGGCCAGTATGGACGGAACACAGAGAGCAATGGTAGAAGAAAGGTAATTAAGGGCTAGATTAACAGGCCTTAAGAAAACTGTAGAGACATTGTTTTATGTTGTAAGAAATTGAGAAGCATTGAACAATTTTGAGCAGAGAAGTAATATGGTCTAACATACTTATAGGTTTTTTGTTTTTTTTTTTGCTATGTGGCATGTGGGATCTTAGTTCCCTGACCGGGAATCAAACCCAGCCCCTTGCATTGGAAATGCTAAGTCTTAACCACTGGATGGCCAGAGAAGCCCCTACAAGGGCAACAAAGAAGCACCTAAAATTATTAGTAGGAACAGTCCCCCAGGTTCACAAAAGGACTTGAACAGTTTGTATTCCCACCAGCCAGAATGGAAAACTCAAATATATCATGGGACCAAAAGTAGGGAACTCGGAAGTGTATTGCCTCAGCAGTGGGAAAAAATTGTCATAGTTTAAAAGCCATTCGACCACACTTAACAAAGCTCACCAATAAGCCTTACCAACAAAGACCTACTGTATAGCACAGGGAACTCTACTCAGTATTCTGTGATAACCTATATGAGAAAAGGATCTTTAAAACATGAATATGTGTATATATATAACTGAATCACTTTGCTGTACCCCTGAAACTAATACAACATTGAAAATCAACTGTACTCCAGTCAAATGAAAATATATTTTAAAAAAAGCAGGTTTTTTCCTCTTGTTCCGGTGGCTAAGACTCCATGCTCCCAATGCAGGGGATCCAAGTTTGATCCCTGGTCAACGAGCTAGATTCCACATGCTGCAGCTAAGACCTGCCTGCTATGTAAAATAAATAATGTTTTTAAAAAACCAAACTTTGATCACAGCTGGGGTAAACAATAGATTAACCAAAAAGCTTAAAAGGGAAAAGCTGAAGAATGAATTAGCCGTAGGGGCTTTGAAAGCTTCAATATATCCTGGAATCTAGGAGGCCATATTCATGAGCCAGGCTGTACATGTGTTCAAGAAAGACATGAAGAAGAAAAAAAGACGAGAAAAAGGGACCGCCCTGGTGGTCCTGTAGTTAGGACTGGGCGCTTTCACTGCTGTGGTCGTGGGTTCAACTGCCGGTCAGGGAACCAACAACAGTGAACTGGGAAGAGGGAGAATCTGATTGCCAAAGTTGCTACATTATATTGTTTGATAAACCCAGTTTCCAAAAAAATATTCAGTTCAGTCACTCAGTCGTGTCCTACTCTTTGCGACCCCATGAATTGCGATTCACCAGGCCTCCCTGTTCACCACCAACTCCCAGAGTTCACTCAAACTCACGTCCATCGAGTCAGTGATGCCATCCAGCCATCTCATCCTCTGTTGTCTCCTTTTCCTCCTGTCCCCAATCCCTCCCAGCATCAGTCTTTTCCAATGAGTCAACTCTTCGCATGAGGTGGCCAAAGTACTGCAGTTTCAGCTTTAGCATCATTCCTTCCAAAGAACACCCAGGACTGATCTTTAGGATGGACTGGTTGGATCTCCTTGCAGTCCAAGGGACTCTCAAGAGTCTTCTCCAACACCACAGTTCAAAAGCATCAATTCTTCAGCACTCAGCTTTCTTTATAGTCCAACTCTCATATCCATACATGACTACTGGAAAAACCATAGCTTTAACTAGACGGACCTTTGTTGGCAAAGTAATGTCTCTGCTTTTGAATATGCTGTCTAGGTTGGTCATAACGTTTCTTCCAAGGAGCAAGTGTCTTTTAATTTCATGGCTGCAGTCACCATCTGCAGTGATTTTGGAGCCCAGAAAAATAGTCTGTCAGTTTCCATTGTTTCCCCATCTATTTGCCATGAAGTGATGGGACTGGATGCCATGATCTTAGTTTTCTGAATGTTGAGTTTTAAGCCAACTTTTTCAACCTCCTCTTTCACTTTCATCAAGAGGCTCTTTAGTTCTTCTTCACTTTCTGCCATAAGGATGATGTCATCTGCATATCTGAAGTTACTGATATTTCTCCCGGAAATCTTGATTCCAACTTGTGTTTCGTCCAGCCCAGCATTTTGCATGATGTACTCTGCATAGAAGTTAAATAAGCAGGGTGACAATATGCAGGATAAAGATAGGAGGGAGTGGAGCTATGTAAGAGTAAAGTTTCTGTAAACTATTGAAATGGAATTTGTATTAATCCAAGACAGATTGCAACCAATTAAGATGTTAATAATAATTCACAGAGCAACCACTAAACACACAATTTAAAAATTTGTAGGGAATTCCCTGGTGGTCCAGTAGTTAGGAATCTCAGCTTTCACTGCCAACGGCCTGGGTTCCATCCCTGGTTGGGGAGGTAAGATCCTGTGGCCAAAAAAATAAAAGTACATAGTAAAGAAACAAGAACATTTAAGTGACCCACTAGAAAGCTATAACAAAAAAGAATGCAGTAATGGAGGAACTGAGGAACAAAAAGACATAGTAAACAAACGGCAAACTGGCAGACAGAAATTCTAACTGTTCCTTTAATACATTCAATGAAAGATGAAATTATCAAAAAGCTGAAATTGGCATACGGATATATAAAAGGAAACACGTGATCCAATTATATGTTGTCATGTTTGATTCAAAGGTGCAAGTAGATTAGAGGTAAAGGAACAGAATAGGCTATGCTGTGAAACAGTAACCAAAAGAGAGCTAGAGTAACTATACCGATATCAGACAATGCAGTCTTGAAGACAAAAATCGTTACTAGAGACCAAAAAAAGATGTAATGAGAAAAGGTCAATCTATGAAGAAGAAGTAACAATTATAAACATATGCACCTAAAACAGGTCTGAAAAATAAAAATGGACAAAATTGAAGGAAGAAATAGACAATTCAACAATAATGACTGTAGAATTTAATACCCCACTTTCAATAATGGTTAGAAGAAGTGCAAGGAGAATCAACAGGGAAATAGACTTGACCAACTTTACATCTAATAGACATCATGGACTACTTCAACACCCAACAGTAGCAAAACACATTTTCTCTACTGCACATAAGGGCTCTCCAGGTGGCACTAGTGGTAAAGAACCCTCCTGCCAATGCAGGAGATATGAGAGATGCTGGTTTGATCCCTGGGTCAGGAAGACCCACCTTAAGGAAGGCATGGCAACCCACTCCAGTATTCTTGCCTGGAGAATCCCATGGACAGAGGAGCCTGGTGGGCTACAGTGCATAGTGTTGAAAAGAGTTGGACATGACTGAAGCAATTTAGCAAAAACAAAAAAAGTGGGCATGTAAAACATTTCCCAGGATAGAATATATGTTTTTCAACATCAAAATCTCTATCTAGATCCTTTAAAATTTTTTTCTCTCTCTTCTCTATTTTTTTGTTGTGGCTGCAACCCTGCACCATATGGGATCTTAGTTCCCCAACCAGCTGATCAAACCCGTGCTCCCTGCATCAGAATCCACAGAGTCTTAACTACTGGACAGTCAAAGAAGTTCCCCAAACTTTCTCTTTATTGATATTCTCTATTTGATGAGACATCATTCCCATACTTTAGTTAGTTCTTTAGATGTGATTTGATCACATTTAAAATAATTGGGGGTGTGGGAGCGAGGCTTCAGTGGGAGGGGACACACTATACTTACAGCTGATTTACAGTGTTGTACAGTATAAAGCAACACAACATTGTAAAGCAATTATTCTCCAATTAAAAACAAAATAACTAAAAGTTTTTACCTAGTAAGTACAACATCTGGACTTCCTCAATGACTATTTCTATTGATTTTTTTCCCCCTGTGTATAAATGATACTTACTTATTTCTCATAAATGTTTTACTGAAAACTAAATGTCTCAAGGAGAAGGCAATGGCACCCCACTCCAGTACTCTTGCCTGGAAAATCCCATGGATGGAGGAGCCTGGTAGGCTGCAGTCCATGGGATCGCTAAGAGTCGGACACGACTGAGCGACTTCACTTTCACTTTTTCACTTTCACGCATTGGAGAAGGAAATGGCAACCCACTCCAGTGTTCTTGCCTGGAGAATCCCAGGGGCAGGGGAGCCTGGTGGGCTGACGTCTATGGGGTCACACAGAGTCGAACACGACTCAAGTGACTTAGCAGCAGCAGCAGCAAACGTCTCAAATAATAATACGGGGCAGCTCTGCGAAGTAGATTCTGCTGCCTCCTTGAGGTTTATCATTTTGGTGCTTCTTAAACTTGTTATTTGTTTGTTCTGTGGTTTTTAAAAATAATTCCAAATAAATTTTCAATGTCAGGCTTTTTCAAAGCCCCTATGGATACCTCATTCCTCAGCTTTTCTTTTTAAGCTTTGTGGTTAGTCTATTATGTGTATCAACATTTCAGGCAGCTGTGATGTTGAAACATTCAGCAAATGCTCTTCCCTCGGTCCCGAAGGTGGTTAGCTCTGGGCAAGTTTGTGTGAAGTTAAAGAGCCTTGCCAGTGGTCTTCCAGGGAACCCCTAGCAAATAGATCAAATAATGACGTTTCTTTGGGAATAAGATCTCTTCTGCTCCCCTACCCCCAGATGGCGCTAGTGGTAAAGAACCCTCCTGCCAAGGCAGGAGACTTAAGAGACACCATCCATCCCTGGGTGAGGAAGATACTCTGGAGGAGGACATGGCAACCCATGCCAGTATTCTTGCCTGGAGAATCCCACGGTCAGAGGAGCCTGGCGGGCTAAGGTCCATAGGGTCGCAAAGAATCCGACACGACTGCGACTTAGGACGCAGTCACGCACAGTATTAGAAACGCAGGCTTTATTTTTAAGGCTGCCACAGAACTGAGGAGTGGGGAGTGGGATTAAGATAAGTTAAAATGCTGCAAAGTTCATTGCTGTTACCAGGTTTGGCTCTTTTTCTTTACTAAATGTTCCTTGGATACATCGTTACCATTTGTGCCAGGCTTTTTTGGTCGCTTTTATGCAAGGACAAATTTTTGGAGGGTCTTACTGTATGATTTTTGCTGAAATTACCTTAATTTGCTCTCATTTTTTTTTCACTCTTTCATATTTATTAAATACCTCCCACAGCAAGACACTGTTTTAAGTGGCCTGAGGTTACAGCCTGTTCTTCCTTGGGGCTCACATATTATTAATACATAACCACAGTAATAAAATAGTGGTGGCTGGTGTAGAGTGTCCAGTATCTTGCTGTGAAGTGTATAGGTGCTATTGGTTCACTTCAGCAGTCAACAATAACATATTGAATGCTTCCTATGTGCCCAGCATTGCTGACTTTCTAGGAAAACTTTTGTTCTACTCTCATATCAATCTCTTATAGTGTGCGCCTCCAGAAGGAAGGTTATGCTTTACTGGAAGCACTTACATCTGTTTTACTCCTCCTTTCTCTCCTTCCCCCTCTCCCAAATCACGTTGAAGAAGAGTACCTTAATATAGATAAATCAGTGCCTCATAGACAAAATAATATGGTTATGACTGAAGAGGAAGTTCCTGTCTTTCAAAATGGAAGATGTTCTTTCTTTTTGGTTTAGTAAAGGATTTAAAGTTAAAAAGTAAGAGTGATAGGGCTTCTCCGGTGGCTCAGTGGCTAAGAATCCACCTGCCAGTCTTCCCTGATCCAGGAAGACCCTTCATCACACAGAGCATCCAGGCCTATGCTCCACACAAAAGAAGCCACCGAAGTGAGAAGCCCACTAGAGAGAAGCAACTGGAGAAAAGCCCGAGCAGCAGTGAAGAGCCAGCATAGCAAACAATAAATAAATAAATAAATAAAATTACATATAAAAAAAATTAAAGGCCATGAAAGTCCAATGAGAACCTGTATGAAAGAGGTTCCCTGAAACTTCTCAGTCACACGCTATATTCCTTTGACCTTTTCCTTTCAACTCTAACCCAGCCCACAGATTTGTCTTCTAAACAAGTATTATCAGTTGCATGCTTTAGATATTAAATCATTCCAGGGATGGAGAGGGAGCCCCCTGCAGTGGAAGCGCAGATTCTTAACCACTGGACCACCAGGGAAGCCCCACAAGGCATTTCTTTAGTACTTTTTTCATTCATTATTCAACTTTTCATGTGTACGTTATGTTATGAAATATTTTCTTCGAAGTCAAAGAAAAGGTCTTTGAATACTTTCCCTATTATGTTTAACATGCTGAAGATGTCTTTTATATATAAATCAAATTCACATACACACACACAAACACGATTTACAATTGGCTTATGTGATTGTGGAGACATGTCCAAAATCTTTAGGTTCAGCTGGCAGACTGGACCCCATCTCCAAAACCAGTCACACTCTGAGGTATTGACTGGGGATAGGGCTTCAGCATACAAATTTAAAGGGAGCGCAATTCATCCTATAACAGTGACCAATAGATATTTATTGGAAAAAAATCCTTCTCCTATGTATAATCTGAGCATGTGATGTCTCTGTTTCTCCTTTGCCTCTTGTAATAGGCACGATCAGTTTTTTTTTTCATGTCTTACTTCAGGAAACTAAATGTTAGTTCAGGTACTGTCGAAGCTTGGGTGGGGTTGCATGGGAACCACATTTGCCCTGATGCATTCATATCTGAACTTTGACACGTTACATCCTTTGCTGGAATGGATTTGGAAAAGAAAAGAGGTGACCTTATAATTAATCGAGAAGGGTGGAGGAGACACAGAAGCAAGCAAGGAGTGGCCCAGCCCCGGGCGGTTCCTCCCTGGTTTTTCCCCAAAAGCAGGACTTAATTTAGTTAGTCCCTGCTCTCCAGAGGTAGTCTCAGCTCAGCAGACTGCGAGTGGGACAGAAACACACCCCTGTCTTCATTCATCTTCTCAAATGAGGACAGCAGAAACCTAGCTTGCTGAGAATACCGTAGTACCAACATGTATCCTAGGAGACTAGCAAGCAAAGAAAGCTGGTCACATTTGGACAACGAAATTTTCAAAGAATATTTTAGCAGATGGAAGATCAAAGAATATATGTGGAAAAGTGGAAATAACCTGAAAATGAGAAAGGAACATTCTGGAGCAGAAGGGTGTGGGATAAAATATATAGAAAAGGATTAGGAATGCTGGGAGAACATAAATTTTAAAAATTCCCTACACACCAGAACAAATTTTTTCCTTAGCTGTACTGAGTACTTGTCGTTTAGTCACTAAGTTGTGTCCAACTCTTTGTGACCCCATGGACTGCAGCATGCCAGGCTTCCCTGTCCTTCACTATCTCCCAGGATTTGCTCAAACTCCTGTCCAATGAGTCGGTGATGCCATCCAACCATTCATCCTTTGTCGTCCCTTTCTCTTCCTGCCCTCAATCTTTCCCAGCATCAGGGTCTTTTCCAGTGAGTTGGCTCTTCGCATCAGGTGGCCAAAGTGTTGGAGCTTCAGCTTCAGCATCAGTCCTTCCAATGAATATTCAGGATTGATTTCCTTTAGGATTGACTGATTTGACCTCCTTGCTGTCTAAGAGACTCTCAAGAGTCTTCTCCAGTACCACAGTTTAAAGCATCAGTTCTTCAGCGATCAGCCTTCTTTATGGTCCACCTCTCACATCTGTACATGACTATTGGAAAAACCATGGCTTTGACTATAAGGACCTTTGTCAGCAAAGTCATGTCTCTGCTTTTGAATACGCTGTCTAGATTTGTCATAGCTTTTCTTCCCAGGAGCAAATGTCTTTTAATTTTGTGGCTGCAGTCACTGTCTGCAGTGATTTTGGAGCCCAGGAAAATGCAATCTGTCACTGTATCCAGGTTCAATACATGTAATGTAGGGACTTCTCTGGCAGTCCAGTGGTTAAAACTTTGCCTCCCAATGCAGGGGTTGCAGGTTTGATTGGGAGACTAAGATGCCACATGCTGCATGGCCTAAAACAAGCAAACAAAAAACACTTGTTGTGTAGATCAGCACCCCTCCCTAGCCTAGGCATTACTGTGTTTTCATTGCACAGTCAATATTTTACTGGATATGCACCTAAATCATTCTTACTTCTTACCCACCTCCATTCTCATTTTTCTTTTAGATCCACAGGATTAGAAGATGTTCAACAAAATCCCACAGTTAATGAATTTTATCTACTAAAATCAAAGGGCCAGAGTAAAAGATTGTTGGCTGAAGAGAATGAAGGTGTATTTCTGGGATTTTAGAAAAGGAGAGAGAAGTAGATGGGGATAGTGGTGGGCTCTGATATCTTACAAAGGGAAGAAGTGGAGAAAAATTTAGAATCAGAAAATTCAAAGTAGGAGGAAAGAAGGAAGAGATACATACCAGAGGGATTATGATAAGCAGATTCTTCATTATTTATTTCTTCATTTTCGGCTGTGCTGGGTCTTTGTTGCTAGGCAAGGCTTTCTCTAGTTTTGGGGAGGGCAGGCTCCTCTCTGTTGTGGTGCAAAGGCTTCTTATTGTGGCTTCTCTTGTTGTGGGGTACAGGCCCTAGGCACACAGGCTTCAGTAGTTGTCACACAGGCTTAGTTGCTCTGAGGCATGTGGGATCTTCCTGGACAGAGGACTGAACCCGTGTCCCCTGCATTGGCAGGCAGTTTCTCATCCACCGTGTCACCAGGGAAGTCCTCTTCATTTATTCATTTTCAGTCCCTTTGTTTTGACATGTTATAAAGTACCTTACTCCTACATTACAGCTCAGAATGAATTATTTTTTGCTTATGGCAGTCATTTGTCTTTTAGAGTGATTTAAATTGATCTATATGCCTTTTATATTTTGATACCATATCCAGAGATCTGCATTTATTTGTGCAGTTTCTGTATGATGTCTTATTCTAGGAGTCAGCACGGTTTTTCTGTAAACGATGAGCTTTAAATAATACAGGCTTTGCATGCCACATAGTCTCTTAATAATCCTTCAGATCTACTACAGCACAAAATAGCCACTGATAATGTGTAAGCAAATGAATATTACTGTGTTCCAATAAAACTTTATTTGGAAAACCTGTGAAAGGCTGGATATGAACAGCAGGCCAGTTTGTCAACTCCTGTTTTATTTCTTCTGCCTTAATTAAGAACTCCCTTTAATGTTGTTTGTAGAATGCATCTTCTGGCAATAAATTCTCTCAGCTTTTGTTTGTCTGAAAAAAACCTCTTTTCCCCCTTCCTTATTTAAAGATACATTTGCTGAGTACAGAATCCCCACCCCCTCTCCCTTCTTTTGATGCTTTAAAGATGTCAGTCCATTGTCTTCTGGATAGTTATGTTTTTCAAGAAGAGTTTGCTGTAATTCTGACCTTTGTTTTTTTAATATGCAATACATATATATATATATTTTTTTTTTTTTTTTTCCTCCGCTTTGGCCACCTCCAGGACTCCCTATTTATCTCTGGTTTAGAGAAGTTTGGACATGATGGGTTAGGTGTGTTTTATTTTGGCATTTATCTTGCTGTGATTCTTGGATTTAGTATTTGATGCTTTTCATTACTTTTGGAAAACTCATCTGTTATCTCTTCAAACATTTCTTCTGCTTGTTTTTTTTCTCTTCCCCTAGGATTCTAATAACATGTACATTAAACGATTTGATATTGTCCCACAGTGCTTGGATACTCTGTTCAATTTGTTTGTCCTCTTTTTTTCTTGATGTTTCAGTTTGGGTAATTCCTATTGATTCATTTCAAGAGTAGAAATTGATTTATTATTTCCTCAGCTCTGGCAGGTTTACTAATGAGCCATTAAGAGGAGTTGCTCATCTCTGATACCATAGTTTTTATTTTCAGTATTTTTATCTTTTATCACTTATGTGTTTCTTTTAGAATCCCCTATCTGTTCATAGATGCTGTCCACCTTTATCATTAGATCTTTTTAAAAATTACTTATTTTTTTGGCTGCACTGGATCTTAGTGTGGCACGTGGGATCCAGTCCCCTGACCAGCGATGGAACCCAGTTCTCTTGTGTTGGGAGCTCAGAGTCCTAGCCACTGGACCACCAGGAAGTCCTTACCATTAGATCTTTTATGAAATTTCTCCTAGCCATTTTAACTTCCCTCTTTGATATTACTAACACACAGATCACCTCTGAACCTGGTTCTGTCAATTGTTTTGTATTTAGAAGGCAGGGGGTTTGTCTTCTTTGTTCTTCTTCTTTTGATAGATTGTATAATTTTTAAAAATATTTATTATTTTTATTTATTTGTTTGACCAGGTCTTAGTTGGCCAGGTCTTAGTTGTGGTATGTGGAATTTAGTTCCCTGAGCAGGGATCGAACCCAGGTCCTGTGCATTAGGAGCACAGAGTATTAACTCCTGGACCATCAAGGAAGTCCAGATCATATAACTCTTGATTGAATGCCAGACTTCTTGTGTAGAATAGGAGAGATTTAGGTAAATACTATTTGTGCCTCTTCCCAGGCAGTTTAGCTTGGTGGATGGAACCGTCTAGTTAAAAGGTGAGGTGGAATTAGGTTTTGCTATTGCCAAGATTACTTCTAGGGCACCGTAATTTTCAAATTCCTCTTATGGTGTCTTAGGCTTAGGGTGGGGTCTGAAATGATGGAAAGATTTCTCAATGTTTGTTCTCCACCCTCAATTCTCAACATTCTTTATACGCCTTGTAGGCTTATACAGAAGTAGCTTCTCTCCTTGTTCTTGCTCCTCTGCCAGTGGCGGATGCTACTACTCATTACTTGGTGCTTAGATAGCTTTTATATACCCGGGCCCTGGACAATGAGGTTTCTCAGCATTCCTGCCTACCTCTGCTTTCTGTCTGTGGCAGGTCTTGTGTGGGAAGGATTTTCTTGCCCCTCCTTTGGTTTTAGGAGATCTCTAAAAGCACTGGCAGGACTTCCCTGGTGGTCCAGTGGTTAAGAATCTGCTTGCCAATGCAGGGGCAAACAGCATTCGATCCCTGATCTGGAAAGTAACATGCTATGTGCCTCTCAGAGCAACTGGGCCTGTGTGCCACGACTACTGAAGCCTGGGTGCCCTGGAACATGAGCTCTGCAACGAGAGAAGTCACCACAATGAGCCCTTGCTTGCCACATGCGGCATGCGGCAATGAAGACCCAGTGCAGCCAAAAATGAATAACATACATATATACATACATGCATAATGAATGAAAACACTGGCACAGAACTCTCCACTGAGGACTGTTTCTTTTCCCTCCCCAGGGTAGATTTTTTTTTCCCCTTATTCCTTCTGTTGGCAACAGTGGCTTTTTGCTGTTCCTCCTCAGAGGCTTAAGACTTTTGAGAGAGGAGTAAGGGGAGCTGGCCCTTTCAGGCGGGGATAGATAATGTTGTCCTCTATGCCTATACTACTCAGTGAGCCTTACTTTACTCTGTCATCCTCACTTAGTGTTTCTTGTGAGCACCTGGTCAAAGTCTGGGGAAAGAATCTGTGAGTAATTACAAGTTCCCTTCCTTCTTTGGCACACAGAGAATTTTCTTGGGAGTTACTCAAGCCCACAGTTCAGTTCAGGTCAGTCACTTAGTCGTGTCTGACTCTTTGGGACCCATGGACTGCAGCACGCCAGGCCTCCCTGTCCATCACCAATTCCCAGAGTTTACTCAAACTCATGGCCATTGAATCGGTGATGCCATCCAACCATCTCATCCTCTTTCGTCCCCTTCTCCTCCCCAATTCAGTCTTTCCCAGCATCAGGGTCTTTTCAAATGAGTCAGTTCTTTGCATCAGGTGGCCAAAGTATGGGAGTTTCAGCTTCAACATCAGTCCTTCCAATGAATATTCAGGACTGATTTCCTTTCTTCTTGGATCTCCTTGCAGTCCAAGGGACTCTCAAGAGTCTTCTCCAACAGCACAGTTCAAAAGCATCAATTCTTCAGTGCTCCGCTTTCTTTATAGTCCAACTCTCACATCTGTACATGACTACTGGAAAAACTATAGCTTTAACTAAACGGACCTTTGTTGGCAAAGTAATGTCTCTGCTTTTCAATATGCTGTCTAGGTTGGCTATAGCTTTTCTTCCAAGAAGCAAGCATCTCTTAACTTCATGGCTGTAGTCACCATCTGCAGTGATTTTGGAGCCCTCCAAAATAAAGTCTGTCACTGTTTCCACTGTTTCTCCATCTATTTGTTGTGAAGTGATGGGACCAGATGCCATGATTTTAGTTTTCTGAATGCTGAATTTTAAGCCAACTTTTTCACTCTCCTCTTCCACTTTCATCAAGAGGCTCTTTAGTTCTTCACTTTTTGCCATAAGGGTGGTGTTATCATCTGCATATCTGAGCTTATTGATATTTTTCCCGGCAATCTTGATTCCAGGTTGTGCTTCTTCCAGCCCAGCGTTTCTCATGATGTACTCTGCATATAAGTTAAATAAGCAAGGTGACAACATACAGCCTTGACGTACTCCTTTTCTTTTTTTTTTTTTTTTGCCATAAGGGTGGTGTCATCTGCATATCTGAGGTTATTGATATTTCTCCTGGCAATCTTGATTCCAGCTTGTGCTTCTTCCAGCCCAGCATTTCTCATGATGTACTCTGCATGTAAGTTAAATAAGCAGGGTGACAATATACAGCCTTGACATACTCCTTTTCCTATTTGGAACCAGTCTGTTGTTCCATGTCCAGTTCTAACTGCTGCTTCCTGACCTGCATATAGGTTTCTCAAGAGGCAGGTCAGGTGGTCTGGCATTCCCATCTCTTTCAGGATTTTCCACAGTGTATTGTGATCCACACAGTCATAGGCTTTGGCACAGTCAATAAAGCAGAAGTAGATGTTTTTCTGGAACTCTCTTGATTTTTCGATGATCCAGCGGATGTTGGCAATTTAATCTCTGGTTCCTTTTCTAAATCCGGCTTGAACATCTGGAAGTTCATGATTCATGTACTACTGAAGCCTGGCTTGGAGAATTTTGAGCATTACTTTACTAGCGTGTGAGATGAGTGCAATTGTGCGATAGTTTGAGCATTCTTTGGCATTGCCTTTCTTTGGGATTGGAATGAAAACTGACCTTTCCCAGTCCTGTGGCCACTGCTGAGTTTTCCAAATTTGCTGGCATATTGAGTGCAGCACTTTCACAGCATCATCTTTCAGGATTTGAAATAGCTCAACTGGAATTCCATCACCTCCACTAGCTTTGCTCATAGTGATGCTTTCTAAGGCCCACTTGACTTTGCATTCCAGGATGTCTGGCTCCATGTGAGTGATCACACCACCATGGTTATCTGGGACATGAAGATTTTTTTTGTGTAGTTCTTGTGTGTATTTTTGCCACATCTTAACATCTTTTGCTTCCGTCAGGTTCATACAATTTTTGTCCTTTAATGTACCCATTTTTGCTTAAAATGCTCCCTTGGTATCTAATTTTCTTGAAGAGATTTCTAGTCTTTCCCATTCTATTGTTTTCCTCTATTTCTTTGCACTGATCACTGAAGAAGGCTTTCTTATCTCTCCTTGCTATTCTTTGGAACTCTGCATTCAAAGGGGTATATCTTTCCTCTTCTCCTTTGCTTTTCACTTCTCTTCTTTTCACAGCTATTTGTAAGACCTCCTCAGACAACCATTTTGCCCTTTTGCATTTCTTTTTCTTGGGGATGGTCTTGATCACTGCCACCTGTACAGTGTCACAAACCTCCATCCACAGTTCTTCAGGCACTCTGTCTATCAGATCTAATCCCTTGAATCTATTCCTCACTTCCACTGTATAATTATAAGGGATTTGATTTAGGTCATACCTGAATGGTCCAGTGGTTTTCCCTACTTTCTTCAATTTAAGTCTGAATTTGGCAATAAGGAGTTCATAGTCTGAGCCACAGTCAGCTCCTGGTCTTGTTTTTGCTGCCTGTATAGAGCTTCTCCATCTTTGGCTGCAAAGAATATAATCAATCTGATTTTAGTTTTGACCATCTGGTGATGTCCATGTGTAGAGTCTTCTCTTGTGTTGTTGAAAGAGGGTGTTTGCTATGACCAGTATGTTCTCTTGGCAAAATTCTATTAGCCTTTGCTCTGCTTCATTCTGTACTCCAAGGCCAAATTTGCCTGTTACTCCAGGTGTTTCTTGACTTCCTACTTTTGCATTCCAGTCCCCTATAAAGAAAAGGACATCTTTTTTGGGTTCTAAAAGGTCTTGTAGGTCTTCATAGAACCGTTCAACTTCAGCTTCTTCAGCGTTACTGGTTGGGGCATAGGCTTGGATCACCGTGATTTTGAATGGTTTGCCTTGGAAATGAACAGAGATCATTCTGTCGTTTTTGAGATTGCATCCATATACTGCATTTCGGACTCTTTTATTGACTATGATGGCTACTCCATTTCTTCTAAGGGATTCTTGCCCACAGTAGTAGATATAATGGTCATCTGAGTTAAATTCACCCATTCTAGTCCATTTTAGTTCTCTGATTCCTAAAATGTCGATGTTCACTCTTGCCATGTTCTGTGATCAGGGAGATGACACTTAAGCCCACATAGGCCTTTAATAGTTACTGTGAGTGAGTGAGTGAGTGAAAAGTCACTCAGTTGTGTCCGACTCTCTGCGACCCCAAGGACTACACAATCCATGGAATTCTCCAGGCCAGAATACTGGAGTAGGTAGCCTTTTCCTTCTCCAGGGGATCTTCCCAACCCAGGAATTGAACCCAGGTCTCCTGCATTGCACACAGATTCTTTACCAGCTGAGCCACAAGGGAAGCCCAAGAATACTGGAGTGAGTAGCCTATCCCTTCTCCAGCAGATCTTCCTGACCTAGGAATCAAACCAGGGTCTCCTGAATTGCAGAAGGATTCTTTACCAACTGAGCTACCAGGGACAGTTTATTACAAAACTTCAGCTGGTCCAAAATCTGGCTGCCAGTGCAGGGGACATGGGTTCAGTTTCTGGTCCAGGAAGATTCCACATGCTGCAGACATACTAAATCCGGATGCCCAACTACTGAAGCCCTCACGTCTTGGAGTCCATGCTCTCCAGCAAGGGAGGGCAAAGCCATGAGAAGCCAGGCACTGCACCAAAGAATGGCTCCCAATCACTAGAAGTAGACCAGATTACATGCACAGCAATGAAGGCCCAGTGCAGCCAAAAATAAATAAATACATAAAATGAAAATAAAAACGTTTAGCTGTATTATTCTTACTGCTTCTATGATGGCTCCAGTCCTTCCCATGTACTGACACAGATGAAACATCCCATCTTTGCTCTGGAGGAACTGTGCCTCCTTAGGTTTCAGGCTGTTTAGTTGATGTAACTCTGACTCAGCTCTCTGATTCAACTTTTTGGTTCAAGAGAAGCTGTGATCTTGCAGTTTGTCTTGCTTTTCATCACTGGCATTTTTGCAACCATAGAGGAAGTGGAAATTTCTAAAAATTAATTGTCTTGTTATTTCCTCCCCTCACCCCTTCAATTAATATTACAAATGATTCTCTTTGTCACAAAAGCATTATTTTAAATAGCTGAACTGTATTAATTTATATTACTATGGCAATGTTTTCAACCAAACTCATATTATTGGGCATTATAATAGACTTCATATTTTTTCCCCCAGCATCTTTACCCCAACTCTCTTCTTTCTTTAGAGAGTTTCTCCTCTCAAAGTCCATGTGGTTCGATGGGGCTATCAATCACAGTAAGCCATAATGCTGGTCTCAGAATGACCCAAGAACTCCCTATCATGGTATAAGTAAGCAAGTAAGTAAGTTCAATTGTGTCTGACTCTTTTGCAGCCCCATGGACTGAAGCCCACCAGGCTCCTCTGTCCATGGAATTCTCCAGGCAAGAATACTTGGGTGGGTAGCCATTCCCTTCTCCAGGGGATCTTCCTGACCCAGATACTGAGCCTACGTCTCCTGCATTGCAGCCATATTCTTTACTATTAGTGCCACTTGGGAAGCCCTATCATAGTATCCTGGCTACAATAGTTGGTTCAGAAATGAGTGTGTGAAACTCAAGGAACAAAATCTTTCTTTAGAAATTTATATAACTTAGATGAAAATTTTTGTCCACTAAAATCCTAGAGCTGAAGGAATATGGATTGAGGACATGCAGTTGCCATCTTCCTCATCACTTAAAGGAAATCCTCTGTGTGGCAGGAGATGAGCAAATAAGATGGAAAAATTGGGGGTGGGGGAAATGAATCCTGGCAGCATCAAGGCTCCAATCCCAGGCCATAAAGTTTTCAGAGTTTCTCTGGTTCAGTTCTTTCTTTTATTTGTTTATTTTTCTGGGTCTTAGTTGCTCAGGATCTTTGATCTTTGTTACTGCTTGCAGGTTGGACTATAAAGAAAGTTGAGAGCCGAAGAATTGATGCTTTTGAACTGTGGCATTGGAGAAGACTCTTGAGAGTCCCTTGGACTGCAAGGAGATCCAACAAGTCCATCCTAAAGGAAATCAGTCCTGAATATTCATTGGAAGGACTGATGTTGAAGCTGAAAACTCCCATACTTTGGCCACCTGATGTGAAAAACTGATTTATTTGAAAAGACTCTGATGCTTGGAAAGATTGAAGGCAGGAAGAGAAAGAGACAACAGAGTATGAGATGGTTGGATGGCATCTCCGACTCAGTGGACATGAATTTGAGTAAACTCTGGGAGTTGGTGATGGATAGAGGTCGCACACGACTGAGCAACTTCACTTTCACTTTTCAGTTTCATGCATTGGAGGAGGAAATGGCAACCCACTCCAGTATTCTTGCGTGGAGAATCCCAGGGACAGGGGAGCCTGGTGGGCTGCCGTCTATGGGGTCGCACAGAGTTGGACAAGACTGAAGTGACTTAGCAGCAGGAGCAGCAGCAGAGGCCTGACGTGCTGCAGTCTATGGGGTCACAGAGTTGGACACGACTGAGCGACTAAACTGAACTGAACTGAACTGAACTACTGCTTGCAAGATCTTAGTTACTGCATCTGGGATCTAGTTCCCTGAGCAGATATTGAACCTGGCCCTGTGCATTGGGAGCATGGAGTCTTAGCCATTTGACCACCAGGGAAGTTCTCATTCTTTCTTTATGTCTGAAAAGTGTAAGTGTGAGTTTCTCAGTCATGTCTAACTCTTGGTGACCCAATGGACCATAGCTTGCCAGGCTACTCTGTCCATGGATTTTTCCAGGCAAGAATACTGGAGTGGGTAGCCATTCCCTTCTCCCAGAAATATTCCCAATCCCAGGATTGAACCTGTGTCCCCCGCATTGCAGGCAGATTCTTTACCATCTGAACCACCAGGAAAACCCCTTTTTTATGTCTTATTCTCCCCAATTATTAAAAACTCTTTTTTGTTTAAGTAGGCTTGATTCAGGTTAGTCACTTGTGTTAGAAAGTATCCTAACTAATTTATACTTTAGGTGGCTTTCAAGTCTTGCCATTGTAAAGAGCAGTAGGAAGAAACTCAGTGGATATATTTTCTGCATACGTGCCTGCTCTAGTTTCCCATAAAAATATGTTCCGAGAATAAGAGTCATTGGGTCAAAGAATATGCAAATCAGTGAGGCTCTTGACCAGTATTGTGAAATTGCTCTCTGAAAGATTGTCCAGTTTATATTTTCTCTATGGTGGATATAGTTTCCTATTTTCATACAGTCATGATAATCATGAATAGTATTAAAAAAAAAATCCACCATTAGGTAAACGCCTACTGCTTTGAATTGATACTGCTCCTGTGTTTCCAAATACGTCTTAATAGAATAATAAGAACAGGAAAAAAAAAAGATCAAATGTGAATGGGAATTTGGAAAGAAATCAGAAGGAAAGGGAAGGACCTCAAATGTGTTCTGAGAGGTTTACCGCTGTGAATACATCAACCCTGGTTTTTCCCCTAAACAGGTTTTTGAAACTGGCTGAGCCAGTATGAATGTTTCAGGGAGAAATAAATTTTAAGACGTGAATAGAAGCCCTACCCTGGTATACCACCTCTGCCCGAGGCCCCAAAAGGTGATTGGCTGTGGCATCCTCATTGCTCCACATCCTAAACTGGGGGGTAGCATATATATGCTACAGGGGGTGAGCCAACCTCTGGCTCCTGCTCCTAAGGACTCTGTCACCCACAAAGATGTGGGCTCAGCTCCTTCTAGGAATATTAGCCCTGTTGCCAGCCTCGGCAGGAAAATTTCTCCCGTAAGTGCTTGGTGTGTCAGGGTTGATTTAGGGCAGGTGGTGTCTTCGTCCATCTTTCTAAGACATAACTACAGTGGGCAGGAGATAACTTTTGGTTTATTTTAATGCCCTTTCATCTTTTTCTTTCTTTGGTTTTATTTCTCCTTTACCCAGAGAGAAAAGCTAAGATGCCAAGAAGAAACTTTAAAAAATATGATAATATCAAAATATAGTAGCCTCCCACTGCCCTGATCTCTGTTGTTCTGGTTGTTCAGTTCTTGTTGCTCTTTCTTTATGTCTGAAAAGGGAAAGTGTGAGTCACTCAGTCATGTCCGACTCTTTGTGACCCCATGGACTGCAGCACTCCAGGCCTCCCTGTCCTTCACCATCTCCTGGAGCTTGCTCAAACTCATGTCTGTTGAGTTGGTGATGCCATCCAACCATCTCAACCTCTCCTTCTCTTCCTGCCCTCAATCTTTCCCAACATCAGGGTCTTTTCCATTGGGTTGGCTCTTCGCATCAGTTGGCCAAAATATTGGAGCTTCAGCTTCAGCATCAGTCCTTCCAATGAATATTCTGGATTGATTTCTTTTAGGATTGACTTCCTTTAGGATTGACTGGTTTGATCTGCTTGCAGATCCCAAATGGAACTTACTTCTCCTTGGTACCCTGGGCCTAGGTTCTCCATGGTGGCCTATGGTAGGGGCGGGGGGAAGGGTGTGAGTATAAGGCTGAGTTATTTGTTATTTTTCTCCTTCTCCCTCATAGAAAATAAGGGTCATAATGGCAGGTGCTTGTCTCTTTAATTCATTGCTACATGCTGAGTACTCAGGAGAGGGATTAATTAATTTTTCATTGAATAGATGAGTCATTACTCCCCTGAAATCCTTTTGCTTCTTTAGTAGAAGTGTAGTTCTGATAGCTTAAATGGTAAAGAATCCACCTGCAACGCAGGAAACCTACGTACGATCCCTGTGTCGGGAGGATCCCCTGGAGAAGGGCATGGCTACCCACTCCAGTATTCTTTCCTGGAGAATCCCATGGACAGAGGAGCCTGGTGGGCTACAGTCATGGGGTTGCAAAGAGCCAGAGAGACAGTTAGTGAGCAACACTTTTTCCCTTTCTTTAGTAGAAACTATCTGGTGGCATTGCCAGCCCTTCTTAAGTTCCCCTCTACTCAGAGGGTTTGCTTGGATCTGAGTCCTGGGTACGACAATGTAAAATTCACTGTTACTCTGGAGACCAAGGGCAAGACTCACACATTGCTGCAACAGTTTGGACTAAAGATGAGACACTTACACTGCTCGTCCTTTTTGGTAAGTACAGGCCTAGCCCAACTCTCGTCCTCAGTTTTCCTATTCTCCTCCCCGGATGCACTATAATTAAAGACATTTAAGTATGTTTTTTGTTATCTTACTTTTTGCCATGGCTTCTAAACTCATCTCTCATCAACTTCAATTCCTGGCCATAACTTCTGATATTATTCTCTGGAAACTTTTTTTTCTTTCTTTAAAAAAAAATTTTTTTTTAAATTACAGAAATGTATGATAACACATTTACAGGTGACTTGGAAAATACAGAACAAAGTTACATAGAGTTCCACTAAATATTACAATTATTTTTTTAAGTAGATAAATTAAGATTTTTACTTGGAGTTTTAATATCAGACTTCTGGCAACTTTTTCATGGCTCCAACCTTGCCACCTCCATCAACTCATTCCTTTCCTTTTACTCTCTTTCTCTTGAGTTAAGACTAGCTGGTTCTGTCCTTCCCCCACCACACCCCCAGTCTCCTGCTCCTCTCCAGAGCTCTCCCCTGTCTTGGCCAGGTACCACTTCCTTCTGGTGGCACAGAAGAAGTAGCCACCGTCCGGGTGAGAGGAATTGGACATAATGTCTACTTTGAGGAGAAGAAAAAGGTTCTGATTCAGAGGCAGCAGAATGGCATCTTTATACAAACTGACAAACCTATCTACAGCCCAGGGCAGGAAGGTAAGAGGCACACAGGTGGGATGAGACAAAAGCCAGGGAGTATCTTCACACATTCTTAGAGGGGCTTTGCAGATTGGTGGTAGCCCCATGGACCAAGGAAAGAGATGGAGGGATGGAGGAAGCCTGGAGGGATTAATGGTTATAGATGCTGCATGCAGGCAGTGCTGTACAAGCAAGAGTAGTGGGTGGAGCTGCTACTGTGTGTGTGTGTAAAACAAAATACAGGGAATTCCCTGGCAGTCTAGTGGTTAAGACTCTGCATTCTCACTACAGTGGGTCCAGGTTCAATCCCTGGCTGGAGAACTAAGATCCTACAAGACCCACTGCATGGCCAAAAAATTCCCAGTAAATAAGTAAAACAAAATACAGATTTCTCCTGGAAAGGAATTTGGTGGGTGTAACTGGATCGCTTGGTCCCATAGCAAGCTGCCTGTGTAAGAATCAGAAAACAATCAAGGGCATTTGGCCCAAGCCCTAGGATTTATATATGCTCCCTCTTCTTTGAAGCAGATTCCATCCTGAACTTTCAAAGTCAGGAGCCGTGACTGTTGGGGTGTTAGCTGTCTCTCAGACTCGGTTTTATTTCAAAAGTAAAACCTGGTAGGATTTTGCTGACTCAGAAGTATGTATGAGGAAGCAAAAAGGTGGAAAAAAGAAAGATTCTGAGGTGGGGGGTGGAAAGCTCTTTTGCTAATGACGCCCATTTCCTTCTAGTGCATTTCCGTATTGTCACCCTCACCAGCGCCTTTGTTCCAGTGAACGACCAGGTAAGAGTTTCTCTGGGAAGAAGGACCTGGGAAGGGAACGCAGGAGGGCAGACTGGAGCACGAGGGAGGAGAGACTCCTTCCAGGGGAGGAGGCCCTTTAGAAGCAGAACACTTGTGGGTTCTACAGTCAGGGAGCTAGTCCAAATCTCCCAGCCCCCATCTGCCTGAAAGCAGGCAGCGGCATCTTGCTCTCAGGTTTGACATCTGAAAGCATCAATTAGGTTAACATTCTTAAGAGATGGTTCCATTTGCCTCTGTTAAGAGCTTTTTCAAACGTCAAGACGTTCCCTCCAGGAGTGACACCTAGTGGCTCTGCAGTTCAAATACAAAGAAGTAATTCAGGAATACTTTTAACAAAAGGAAGAAATAAGGATCTTTTTTTTTTTCTTCTTCTTCTTCTTTTTTTTACTACGAGGCAAGGTAATTTATAGCATAGACAATTTTCTTAAGGCAACGTTCTGTGCCAAAGGTAAAAATGCGGTAACATTTGGCGAATACTTAAATTTTCCTTGAACAATTGGATCACTAGAATCACAAGTCATATGATTTGGTTTGCTCTGAACTTAGCACTTGTGTCATTTCTACACATGTTTGAAATACTGGGTTGGCCCAAAAGTTCGTTCGGATTTTACATGCCATCTTACGAACTTTTGGCCCAACCCAATACCTCTCAGACACCCCCAGCTGCCTTCTTTCTCCTTCAGTCACAGCCCACGTGTTCAAATGAAAAATTTAAAGATAGTCATGGAGAAAGCATTGCTTATATTTCCATCTCTATGTTCCCAGACTGCTGTTTCCTTTCCTGATGTACAGGGAAGCTATAAGTTTATTGTTGATCAGTAGCCTCCTCCAACTACTACTTTCTTTCCTGATTTAGAATTGGTTTTTTAGTTTCTCCTTCCTATCGCCTGTATTCTTTCCTTATCACTTTGGTATAATATTAAGTTGTTGTTTAGTCGTTCAGTCATGTCCGACTCTTTGTGATCCCATGGACTGTAGCCCACCAGGCTCCTCTGTCCATGGGATTCCCTAGGCAAGAATACTGGAGTGGGTTGCCATTTCCTTCTCCAGGGGATCTTCCCGACACAAGGATGAATCCCAATATTCTGTTTGGCGTGGATTCTTTACCACTGAGCACCTTGGAAGTTTTTATTCTAGAGCTGGGATGAGGGTCAGTTCAGTTCAGTTGATTAGTTGTGTCTGACTCTTTGCAACCTCATGGACTGCAGCATGCCAGGCTTCCCTGTCCGTCACCAACCAGACGAAAGGGTCAAAGTGTGGCCACAGCTAGAGTTATTTTAGACTCTACTGCCCCCTGGATGTTGATCTCATTAGCTACCCCTCTTACATTGTCTTGCCTCTATTCAAATTGTGCTGAACTATAAGTACTCTGATTTCTGTACTTCTGTGCTCTCTTTCTGTTGTCAAATTACTCTTTTTTCCACATACCATTTCTCTAGTCAGCCCCCTCTCCAAGTTGTAACTTGGAGCCCTGAAAATCTGAAACACTGAATTTGGAACTCCAAATGAAACATGCAATTAACTAAAAGTGTTTTACTAAGAAATGGAGTGGTAGGACTCCCCTGGTGGTTCAGCAGCTAAGACTTCATGGTTCCAATGCAGGGGGGCCCAGGTTCAATCCCTGGTCAGGGAACTAGATCCCACATGTGGCAACTAAGAGTTTGAATGCTGTAGTTATAGATCCCACATGCTATAGCTAAAGATTCCCACATGCTATAACTAAGACATGGCACAGACAAATAACTTTTTTTTTAAAAAAAAAAAAGAAGGGGAGTTACAAAAACTGTGAGTTTACAGAGTTCAATATTTCATCCTCAAGCAACAAAGTATACATGCTAGTAACTGATTGTATCTAGCTTTGTTGCTTACCTAATTATTCAGAAACTTCAGGTAGCTTCCAATGAAAATGCTACCTTTCTGGTTGAACACTTACTGGTGTCCAAAGCTGCTTCTTGAGTCTTTAAAAAAATGATTTTGTTCTCGAAGGAACTGTTTTTTCACCCCCTAGGATTTATAGCAATGGCAGTAATCTCGATGACACTTGCCTTCTTATCATGTATATAGCCAGGTTTGTGCATGTCCTATTTTTCTCTTTAGGAAGAGGGGCAGAATGTCCCCCCACCATACCCCCCAGCCCCAAATGTACCACTTGGGCATGTGGATTCTTTTGAGCTGAAGGCTGGGTTCACCAAGAAAAGAGCTGTTACTGAAATAACTTTTTTCCTTCCAGTCTTATTGAGATGTAATTGACGTACAGCAATGTATAAGCTTAAGGTGTACAGCATAATGATCTGACTTATATACATCATGAAACAATGACCATAGTAAGTCTAGTGAACATCTGTCATCTCATATGAGAACCTGCCTGCTATGTAGGAGTCACAGATTTGATGCCTGGGTCAGGAAGATCCTTTGGAGGAGGGAGTGGCAACCCACTCCAGTATTCTTGCCTGGAAAATCCCATGGACCAAAAAGCCAGGCAGGCTACAGTCCATGGGGTTGCGAAAGAGTTGGACATGACTTAGTCACTAAACAACACTCATCTTATATAGATACAAAATTAAAGAAATAGAAGACAATGTTTTTTCCTTGTGATGAGTAGTCCCATTTAAAAAATTTTGCTTGTGTTCCCCTTACCTGAGGAGACATCTCCAATAAAATATTACCAAGACCAATGTCAAAGAATTTACTGCTTGTATTTTCTTCTAGAAGTTTTATGGTTTCAGTTCAATTGTTTAGTAACATATTGGTTAGACTCGATGTGTTTTTTTTATTTTGTAGTTGATTTTTAGTCTCATAGTGTTATGGTTGAATAAGATTCTTGATATGATTTCAGTTTTCTTAAGTTTACTGACTCTTTTTGTATTCCATCATGTGTCTATCATGTTACAATATTCCATTTGCACTTGAAAAGAATGAATATTCTGGTTTGGGATGAAATACTCTATATTATATAGAATGTTCATTGTGCCTAATAAATTGCCAAAGGCTGTTGTTTACTTACTGAGTTTCTCTCTGAATGCCTTGTCCTCTGATGTACATGGGGTGTTAAAGTCCCCCACTATTATTGTGTTACTGTTAATTTCTCCCTTTATGTCTGTTAATGTTTGCTTTCTTTAGGTGCCTGTATCTTTTAAAAAGAATATCTTAAAGAAAATATTATTATAACACCTGAGGAAATTAACAAAAATTATTTAATATTTTTCATATAATATTAATTTGTGTTTTCCAACTAACACATTTTTTTTCCCCAAACTAAGCTCTGATCAGACTCATGCATTATATTTGGTTGTTACATTTAAAAATGTTCTCATATTCTAAACTAATCCCCCTTATTTTCTTATTAGTTTGACTTTTTTGAGAGAGAGAGCGATGATGTCAGGCTAGATGACTTATAGAATGTTTCCATTATGGAATATGATATTTACTTTTGAGGAAGCCTAGGTGGCAGGGCTTCCCAGGTGACGCTAGTGGTTAAAAAAAAAAAAAAACCCCACCTGTCAATGTAGTAGGCAAAAGAGATGAAAGTTGATTCCTGAGTTGGGAAGATCCCCTGCAGAAGGGAATGGCTACCCACTCCAGTATTCTTGCCTGGAGAATCCCATGGACAGAGGAGCCTGGCGGGCTATGGTCCATAGCGTCTCACAGAGTTGAATACAACTGAAGCAACTTAGCATAGCAGCGTAGTTGTCTTATGGAATATCCAATAGTCTTGATTTGCCTGATTATTTCTTACTGTGTAATATAACTTGTTCTTTTATCTTCTGAAGGCAGTTCTGAAGTCTTAATTAGGTTTAAACTAAACTTTTGGTTAAAATATTTGGTTATAAAGATAGGTAATGTTGGGAACCTCAAATATATCTCTTCAGGAGGTACATAATGTCAGCTTGTCCCATTGTTAGTGATAGTGAGTTTGATTACTTAGTTAGGGTGATGGCAGACTAATTTCTCCAGTGTTAAGGTGTGTCCTTTTTTTTTTTAATTAACGAGTAATTTGAGGTGACACTTTGACACCTAGCACAAGGACTCATTCTCCAATTAAACCTAGTGGTTTTTGTGTCCATTTCCTTGAGGAAATGACACATGATCCTTTGATTGAGCTATTTCAAACATTTTTTTAAAATAAATTATTTTGCATTGCTTGAAAGTAAGATTCTTGCCCACTGGTGTTCAGAAAGTAGAGGAGGAGGCTAGGAGATAGTTGGCTCCCAAGAAGAGGTTCAAATATGAGGGAGTCTCCAGAGAATGAGATGGTGGATAGCATCGCCATGATTTGATGGACGTGAATTTCAGCAAACTCCAGGAGACAGTGAAGGATGAGGGAGCCTCATGTGCTGCAGTCCATGGGGTCACAAAGAGTCGGACACAAGTTAGTGACTGAACAACCACCACCACTACCAGATACTAATACTTTCTTTTAGGACTTGTTGTGAAAAAACTCAGTCACAGAGCATTGAAGGGTGCTGAGGGTCAGAAGTTCCATTTCTTCAAAGTTTTTGGAGACTGGCAATCCCTTCAGGAAAGCTCTTCTTTCTCCTCTCCTAACCAGTAAGCCTTTGCCCTGTTGTTACTCTTACCAAGGCACGAAAGAGCCATTTAGAAAGGAAGGGGTAGGCAACAGAGAAAGAGAGAAGCCTTTGTGAACTTTTTGCTTTCAGCAAGCCTACCCTTATTGCTAGCTCTGCTTTAACCCTTATTATCTGGTTTTCCTTTTCAGTACTCCATTGTGGAACTGCAGGTAAGTAGAAGTTTCTTTCTTTTTTGCTGTCCTCTAT
The DNA here is from genome assembly GCF_032452875.1 of Bos javanicus. Lineage (NCBI taxonomy): Eukaryota > Metazoa > Chordata > Mammalia > Artiodactyla > Bovidae > Bos > Bos javanicus. The sequence continues at coordinate 101,538,807 of NC_083872.1, read as the reverse complement.
GGAGAAGGTGGTTGGTGCTAAGCCCCAAAGCCAGCAACAACTGTGGGATCTGGCCCAGAGCCTGAGACTTTGCACTGGCCCCAAGTGCCCCGATTCCACCTAAGCTGTGCATGTTCTCCTGCCTCTGCCCACCCCGCCCCTCAACCTCTGTAAATAAGGACAGCAACCTCTATAGTGACGAACCTCCCTATTCTGATTCCTGCAACTTCTCTGTGCTGTGTCAGTCCAGCAGAGCTTGATTCTGTACTCCTCTTAGTCTTTGGGATGGCTAATATCACAGACAGCCACTGAACATGACAAGGATACCTGTGAGAAGTGTTAAGAAAGAGGCAAGAATTCCCCACAATACCCTCTCCATTTTTCCATCAAATTAGCTCTCTTTCAGGTATCTTACAGTCAGTCTTTCAGAGTTACCTGTCTTAAGGGACCAAGAATTAGCATTCTTTGTAAAGAACATCTTACATAAACAATGTTATCCTGGATAACATTCTGAAACTGGATAACATTTTAAAGAACCTAGTCTAACTATTTGAATCCACCGAGGGTTCTTTTCTTCCTGGATGCAGACCACAGGGGCTATGAACAGTGGGTGGGATTCTTTACTCGCTTTTTGCTTCTTTACCTGCTTTCTGCAGCACAGGGTGGGAATCAAAGAGGCAGGCATGTCATGAGATTTCTTTTTCTTGGGCACAGGATCCAAATAACAATAGGATTGCACAGTGGCTGAACGTGGTGCCCAAGCAAGGCATCGTAGACCTGTCCTTCCAGCTGGCACCAGAGGCAACGCTGGGCACCTACAGTGTGGCCGTGGCTGATGGCAAGACCTTCGGGACCTTCAGTGTGGAAGAATATGGTAGGTGGGAGAATTAGTAGGTCAGAGTGTTGGACATGATCTTGTGTAAAAACCAGCAAAGGTCAAGTGAAACTTACTATGGAACTAGGTCAAAGATGGCAGAAGAGTTTACTTCCAGTGGAGCCTCATCACCAATCCAATGGACATGAACTTGGGCAAACTCTGGGAGATGAGGGACAGGGAAGCCTGGAGTACTGCAGTCCATGGGGCTGCAAAGAGTCAGACATGACTTGGTGACTGAACAACAACAACAAGATACACTCATTGTAACACATTAGCATAAGCTAAGTGACACACCCACTAGCGCCATGACAGTTCCCAGGCTGACCATCAGAGATAAGAAAGTGGGCTGTGAACCAGCCTGCAAATCTCCATCTCTTCCCCAAAATAGTTGGATTACTCTTCCTGCTCATTAGCCTATGAAATTTTTGCTGTTGTTTAGTTGCTAAGTCATGTCCAACTATTTGGTGACCCCATGGACTGTAGCCCTCCAGGCTCCTCTGTCAGTGGCATTTCCCAGGTAAGAATACTGGAGTGGGTTGCCATTTCTTTCTCCAGGGGATCTTGCTGACCAAGGGATCAAACCAGCATCTCCTGCATTGGTAGGTGGATTCTTTACTGCTGAGCCACCAGGGAAGCCCAACCTATGAAATTACCTAGTCCATACAAACTAACCATCCCATATTTTCATGCCTCTCCCCTTCTGAGATGGCTCACACTCTGTCTGTAGTATGTGTTTCTTTTTAAATAAATCTAATTCTTACTTAAAAAAAGGGGGGGGGTTATTTATTCATTTTGGTGCTAAATCAGTAACTTTGGGAGGATTTTACCTTAATAATGCCCTGTTAATTTAATTAGCTGGGCTTCCTAGGTGGCCCTAGTCGTAAAGAATCCTCCTACCAATACAGGAGTCCTGGGTTCCATCTCTGGATCAGGAAGATCTCCTGAAGTAGGAAATGGCACCCCACTCCAGTATATTCTTGCCTGAAAAATTCCAAGGACAGAGAAATCTACAGTTCACGGGGCTGCAAAGAGTTGAACGTGATTGAGCAATTTAATTAGATAATTATTATCACTGTTTTATACCCCTCTGTTCACTACCTGTGTAGTCAAACTTTCTTCCTCTTCATTTTCCATCTCTCTTTCCACTCTTTCCAGTGCTGCCTAAGTTTAAAGTGGAAGTGGTGGAACCCAAAGAGTTATCAGTGGCGGAAGACTCTTTCTTAGTGAAAGTTTGTTGTAGGTAAGAATCAAGCTCTGGATCCATTGAGGATGAAAGCTATATTGAGAGATGTTGTGATCGAGTGTTACCAGGAGAGGATTGTGGAGGTAGTGATTAAATCTTGTGATGTTTTATGTGGCTCAGAGTCACAAGTTCGGCAAAAACACACTTTTAAAAAAAACTGTTTCTTATGTGGACCATTTTTTAAAAAGTCTTTATTGACATTTGTTACAATATTGCTTCTATTTTATGTTTTGGTTTTTTGGCCATGAAGCATGTGGGATCTTAGTTCCTGGACCAGGGATTTAACCCGCATCCTCTGCATGGGAAAGTGAAGTCTTAACCATTGAACCACCAGGGAAATCCCAGGGACACATTATCTAACTGCATTTTTGTGCTTACTTGCCTCTGCTTTCTCAGCTGGCATTATTGGTTTAGAGTCTACTTTGTGCAGAGCACAGTATTGAATCCCATGGGAAGTAGGAGTAAGGAAAAAGAAAGACACTGTTGTCCTTTGGGTGGTATTTATTGAGCAATGGCAATACTCTAAAGCTTTGAGTAAAGCAGAGATGTGAATGAGAGCTGGAGAAAGGTGGGACTGTCAAAGCGCTTTCAGAGATGGGCATGCGGAAGAAAGGAAAATGTTTAGGGGAGGAGGGCCTGGATCACAGGTGGACTTGCCCCTCTCTGATTCCTCATGTTTTTCTGGGTTAGGTACACCTATGGAAAGCCCATGCAAGGAGTAGCACACGTATCAGTGTGTCAAAAGCCATATACTTACCTGTATCCGGATCCAGAACGGGAACATTTACCTGACAGATGCAAGAAAGTCTCTGGACAGGTGAGTAAAACAGGATGTAGGAAAGGAACCTTATTCTTATGTCCTAAAGAGTAAGTAAGCACCAATATAGAAAAGTGGTTAAAAACACCCAGAGTAGAAATAATTTCATGTGATTAGTACCTCATTCCTAAAGAACACAGAAGTCTTTTTATCCCCTCAAAGATAAAGCTCTTTTAGAATCTGCCTTGGGATCAAGAGATTAACCTAAACCCTTGGAAGATACAATTTTCCTGTTCTGAAGGTGGTTCTTTTCTCCTTCTCATATCTTGGAACTTCCAAGTCATGTGTGGGTGTATGCTTCATGTTGTGGAATACTTTTCTATCTTAAAGATGGAGAAACTGGGAATTTCCTGGTGGTCCAGTGGTTAGAACTCCATGCTTTCATTGCCAAAGGCCCAGGTTCAATCTCCAGTTGGGGAACTAAGATCCCATAAGCCATGTGGCACACACACACACAAAATTGAGAAACTGAAGTATAGAGATAAGAAATAATTTTCTTCTACAGGACATCATGAGTTAGAAGTAGAGATTAGGGTCTTCCCTGGTGGTCCAGTGGTTAAGAATTTGCCTTCCAATGCAGAGTATGTGGGTTCAATCCCTGATCAGGGAACTAGAGATTCCACATGCTGCTCAGCAGCTAAGCCTGGGAGCTGTAACTATTGAAACCCTGCACCACAACTAGAGAGCCCGTGTGCCCTGGAGCCTGTATAATCACAACAGATAGCCTGTGCGCTGCAATGAAAGATCTCCTATGTCACACCTAAGGCCAGTGCAGCCAAGTAAATAAATAAATTTAAAAAGAAGTAGAGATTAGGTTATTCACCCTCTTTCTTCCCCCCTCTCTCTCTCTGATTGCCTCACTAGATTGACAAAGCAGGATGCATTTCAACTTCTGTGGCCATGTCCATGTTCAACCTCACTGGGTATTTTTACAGACAAGACATCAATATCATGGCTACTGTGGTGGAGGAAGGGACAGGTAAGTGGGATGCTCCTCGGTTCATTAAGAAAAGGGAAAGGAAAAGAGTTGTCCAAGAGAGAGACCCTGTATAGTCAAAGCTATGGTTTTTCCAGTAGTCATGTATGGATGTGAAAGTTGGACCATAAAGAAGGCTGAGTGCCAAAGAATTGATGATTTCAAACGGTGGTGCTGGAGAAGACTCTTGAGAGTCCCTTGGACTGCAAGGAGATCAAACCAGTCGATCCTAAAGAAAATCAACTTTGAATATTCATTGAAAGGACAGATGCTGAAGCTGCAATACTTTTGCCACCTGATTCAAAGAACCAACTCATTGGAAAAGCCCCTGATGCTGGGGAAGATTGAGGGCAAGAGGAGAAGGGGGTTGACAGGATGAGATGGTTGGATGGCATCACTTACTCAATGGACATGAGTTTGAGCAAACTCCCGGAGTTAGTGAAGGACAGGGAAGCTTGGCATGCTGCAGTCTATGGGGTCGCAAAGAGTTGGACATGATTTAGTGACTGAACAACAACAACAACTCAGACGACTCAAGACTCGCCTTCATCAGTGCTTAGAAGGGACTCCGTTCTAAGTTCACAGTCAATGGGAAATGTCAGATTTCATCTGCTATCCATTCCCTACTTCCCCAAAAGTTTGGGAAGGAGGAGTTGGTTTAGATCTTTGGTCAGAATGATAGTCATCTTCTCACTTCCTGTGGCACCATCCTTTCAGGTAGTCTTATGTTAAACATGAAGATGAGGATGTTAGGTATTTAGATCATCATACATCTGGTTTCCCTCTGCAGGAGTGGAGGCCAACACCACTCGGGATATATACATTTCTTCACAAATGGGATCCATGACCTTTGAAGACACCAATGATTATTATTACCCCAATTTCTCCTTCAGTGGAAAGGTATGTTGAAACTCATCTCTGCTCAGACAAAAAACGCTTAACCACCCTGTCAACTCCTTCCTGAACACATATTAACTTAGCATTTTTCTAAGTACTCTGTATGTATTCACTTTAATCTGTACAACAGTCCTGAGTTAGACATTATTATTGGCCCCATTTGACAGACAAAAAGGCTGAGACACAGAGAGGTTAGTGAGGTTAGGTGATTTTCCCAAGGTTATACAGCTCGTAAGTGGTAATTATGGTCGGAGCTGGGCAGCCTGCCTCTAGAGCGACAGTCCCCAACCTTTTTTGCATCAGGGACCACTTGTGGAAGATGTTGGGGGATGGTTTTAGGATGATTCAAGTGCATTACATTTATTGTGCACTTTGTTTCTATTATTAGTACATCAGCTCTACTTCAGATCAGCAGGCGTTAGATCCTGGAGGTTGGAGACCCCTGCTCTAGAGTATGTGCTTAATTCCTGGCACTGTGTGTCCTTAATCTCACATGAGATGTGCCTAAAATACTAATGTGACTTCAATGACCCTCCAAATGCCAGGGGTTCACCTCCTCCTGTGTCAGTCTTTGAATTTTAGAGCTGCAAGTTACCTGGTGAGATCCTCAAGTCTGAGTTTCTGCATCTAGGCAAGGTTAATATCAAACTTCCTGCCGCAGCGAGCCACTGATGGCTCCTTAAGCATCGTCTTTAGAGATTTAAAAAATTGAAGTGTCTTCTCTCTGATTCCTAGCATTCCACCCCTCTCTCTAGCTTATCTTCTTCACTTCCCAAGTAATTGTTGAACACTATAGTATTGTACATATTCAGATCTGTTATTCCTTGGTCATCTCTTCTTTAGACCAAGAGTAGATCCAGACTGTCTTAGAGCCTAAGGATTATACAATTTAGGAGTGGAAGAGAATGCTCTGTAGGAAAATGAAAGCAAAAAAATATACAGAGTTTTGGCAGTGGGGTATGAAAATGAGGGGCCCTGATGTGGCGTGCTGCGATTCATGGGGTCACAAAGAGTCGGACACGACTGAGCGACTGATCTGATCTGATCTGATGTTTCCTAAGCCATGTGGCAAATCTACTTCTTTTTTGATCATTCATTTGTTTTTTTAGCATTTTATTTTGTATTGGGGTATAGCTGATTAAAAGTGTTGTGATAATTTCAGGTGAACAGCAAAGGGACTCAGGCATACATATACATGTATCCATTTCCCCCCAAAGCCCCTTCCCATCCACTGTTACATTATGCTGCCACATAACATTGAACAGAGTTCTCTGTGCTATACAGTAGGTTCTTGTTGGTTATCCATTCTAGATATAGCAGAGTGTACATGTGCATTCCAAACTCCCTAACTATTCCTTCCCCACCACAACCTTAAGCTGTGAGCCTCCAAGTCTGTGAGCCTCTGTTTTGTAAGTAGTTCGTTTGTGTCATTTCATTTTAGAGTCCACATATAAGGGATGTTATATGATATTTCTCCTTCTCTGTCTGACTTACTTTACTCAGCATGACAATATCTAGGTCTGTCCTATGTGTGGCCAGTCTACTTCTGCTCCAGGTCAAGCTACTTCTGTATGTTTCTCAATTCCTCGTAGATCCTCATTTCCGACTCTTCGCATCACATTTATCTTCTTCTGGACTCTTCCTGAAATGTCTCCTTAGAATTTTGAACATACTCCAAAACTTACTCTAATGACCTTCACCCCTCAGATAAGAGTTAAGGGCCACGATGGCTCCCTCCTCAAGCATCATTCAGTGTATCTGGTGATTCATGGAGAAAATGGAGACATCAACCAGATCCTAACTACTGACAACAATGGCCTCGCTGCCTTCAATCTAGACACGGCTAATTGGAACGGGAAAAGTGTTTCTCTGGAGGTAAGCACTGGGAGTTCCCCTTTCCAGCACAGACCATCTGAAGGAAAACTTCAGAATGTCCTTGTTTCTCTCTCTGCCCTCCTGGTAAGTCCATCACCCCACTTAGTTACCAGTTCTGCCCTCCCCTCGACAGAAAGTTTTTCTTAGACACCACCATTTAAAATTCTCATCAAATAAATGACCCTTCAGATTAAAAAAAAAAAATTGCTATTTCTATTAATTCATTTTATAACTTAACTGCCTCTCTATCTGGTTCTCTATTTGAAATCAGATTAGGGAGGAAAAAATGGTTCAGAATCATCTTCTTCCTCTTACTCCCCCTTTCCTTCTTCTTATTACTCATAAAAACAGCAAAGAGAATTCTAGATTTTGCACAACTTGAAAGGTTATTTGTACCACTTATCAATTGCTGCTTCACAAACAACTGCAGGGTAATTCCCTGGCTATCCCGTGGTTCGGACATGCTTTCACTGCTGAGGGTGACGGGTTCAATCCCTGATCTGGGAACTAAGAAACCAAAACAAAAAAAAACAAACTACAGAACTTCAGTGTTACACAACAGGAAGTATTTACTGGTCTTGTATCTGGGTAGTCTGATGGCGTCTCTGCCCATCTTGGTGGAGTTCCTTATGTCTGTGGACCAGGTGACTGTAGGCTTGTACTCCACAAGTCTCATGATCCGCGGAGACAGTACAGGTATACCAATGGTTCAGTGGGTAAAGAGTCCACCTGCAATGCAGAAGACACAGGGATGTAGGTTCGATCTCTGGGTCAGGAAGATTCCCCTGGAGGAGGATATAGCATCCCACTTCAGTATTCTTGCCTGAAAAATCCCATGGACAGAGAAGCCTTGGCGGGCTACAGTCCACAGGGTCTCAAAGAATTGGACATGACTGAGTGACTAAGCACATACCCATTCTCATGGCAGTGAAGAGATGCAAAAGCAAAAGACATGCAAGGACTTTTCTGAGCCTCTACTTAGCTCACATATTTGAATATCCATTCCCCAAAACAAGTCACCTGGTGGGTCCACAGTTAGACCAAAAGGGTCTATGATTCCCTGGTAGAGGATGTTGCTATGGGGAAGGAGGAAGAACTATAGCCCATAAGCAAATATGTACTATTTCTGTTGTGACTGATTTGCCTATTTCTGTACTCTAGGCATCACTCAATCACTCCTCTTAGAAACGATTATTTTCAGTCTTTTTTTGTATGTGTGACTGTTGGGCATGTAGGATCTAGTTCCCTGACCGGGGATCAAACCCATGCCCCCTGCATTGGAAGCATGAAGTCTTAACCACTGGACCACCAGGGTAGCCTGATATTGATTGATGGCTTTTCAGTCTTATTATCCTCTGTATCTAGTTTTCTTAGATTTGAGATACATTCTTTAATCTCTTAGTCAAACTTGTCTCTCCTTTGCATCAGTGTGTGAAGGTATATTATCGACAATTTTCTATTACCTGACAGCTATATATCAGCCCTTACTTTATACCCTGACATACCAAAATGTTGCTGCAAGTCACCACTATTATGGAGTCCTCAAACATTCTTGGTTGGACCTCTAGCGAAATATCTACACGCCACTGTTAGGGAGTACAGATTTGAGAATCACAACAGCCCTACTGGGTTGATATACTTGGGGTACATGCCTTTAAAGGTCTTTTTTTTCTCTCTCTCTTTCTCAGGGAAGGTTCCAATTGGTAGAAACACATGATCCAAAACAAGCGCCTCGTTACTACCAAAATGCCTACCTGCAGCTGCAGCCCTTCTACAACCCGACTCGCAGCTTCCTTGGCATCCGTCGACTGAGTGGCATCTTGGAATGTGGCCGGCCCCAGGAAGTGCTGGTGGATTACCACATCGATCCGGCTGATGCAAAGCCTGACCAGGAAATCACCTTCTCCTACTATGTGAGACTGGGAGACAGGGACTGGAAGGAAAGGGAATAAGGACAGTGAGTCAGAGCAAGTGAACAGTCTGGATAGATATAAGACAGGACTTCCCTGGTGGTCCAATGGTTAAGACTGCTCTGCCAATGCAGGGAGTGCAGGTTCAGTCCCTGGGTGGGGGACTAAGATCCCACAGGCCGTGCAGTACAGCCAAAAGAGTTTTGTAGAAAGCTGTAATGCAAGCCATATAGGTAATTTCTAAATCTTTATTTGCCACATTAAAAAATTAAAAGAACAGGGGAAACTAACTTTTAAAGGATATTTTATCTAACCCAACATATGGTCATTTCCACATGAAATCAACATAAAAAATCATTAATTAATATTTTACATTTTTTTTGTTTCAACCGTGTAGCAAAGTATGCATTAGAAATTCAAAGTATGTATCTTATACTTAAAGGAGTTTGGACAAGTCACATTTCAAGGAATCCAGGAGTCATATGCGGAGAAGGCAATGGCACCCCACTCCAGTACTCTTGCCTGGAAAATCTTATGGACAGAGGAGCCTGGTAGGCTGCAGTCCATGGGGTCACTAAGAGTCGGATACGACTGAGTGACTTCACTTTCACTTTTCACTTTCATGCATTGGAAAAGGAAATGGCAACCCACTCCAGTGTTCTTGCCTGGAGAATCCCAGGGACAGGGGAGCCCGATGGGCTGCCGTCTCTGGGGTCGCACAGAGTCAGACACGACTGAAGCGACTTAGCAGCAGCAGCAGCAGGAGTCATATGTGCCCAGTGGCTACCATGTTGATATAGGTATAGAAGATGGGAGGACATAGGTAATAAGATTTTGAACAGGAGTCCAGGGAAATTGTGTGAGGAAATAATACTAGGAATTAATGCAAAAATGTTGCTGACAAGGGCTGAAAGGGAGCTGGGTGGGTGGATGGGAGGGAGACTGAGGAGAGGATGTGGACTCAGAATAAATTTCCTTATGTGTTTCATTGGTCAGTGTTTTAAAATAGATAATATAGGGTTAACTTTGATAGCAACTTTGCTGGAGAAATATGATTACAACTTGTGGTCTGGAAAAAATGTATAAAGACAAGCAGTTTGGTGCCTTGCCTGGTGGTCCAGTGGTTAAGAATCTGAGCTTCCACTGCAAGGGGCATGGGTTTGATCCCTGGTCAGGGAAGTAAGATCCTGCATGCCCTACTGTGCGGCCAAAAAAACCCCCAAAAACAAAAAGAAAAACCAAGACTAACAGTTTTACTGGTCACCCTGAGTCCAACTCCCCAGGAAGTCCTCAAGAACTGGACTCCTGTGAACCTCGGGTTTGATGGTCCAGAGTTTTTTATTCCCTTATCATCTTCTTAAAGTCTCTAAGAGACTTTCTCCCCCTAAATCATTTCAATGTCTCCATCAATCTAAAACAATCATCCAAATGACAAAATGAGGAGGGGTGGGTGGGAAATAAAAAGGCAGAGTTATATGTACTGAGTTCAGGACAGAAGTGTGGGAGGCTTACGAGAAAAGTGGAATTGGAGCAGATCAGTGCGGACTTGACTGAAGCCTGAGGAGCTGGCCTACTTAGAAACCATTGCACTGAGTTCATTTTCAGGGGAGAGTGAACAGGAAGGGAGAGATAAAAAGAGATTTCTTGCCAGAAAGTCAAATGTCAGAGGACTCAAGACAGTTTAAAATGTATTCATTTCCACTGAATTCTTTAAAAAATTTTTTATTTATATATAGTTGATCTACAATGTGTTAGTTTCAAGTATTCAATTACACACACACACATATGTATATATATTCTTTTTCAGATTCTCTTCCCTTAGAGGTTATTACAGAGTATTGAGTAGAGTTCCCTATGCTATACAGTACGTCCTTGTTGCTTATTTATTTTATATATAGTAGTGTGTATATATTAATCCCAAATTCCCAATTTATCCCCAACCCCCCCTACCTTTAACTTCCACTGAATTTTGAATTGAGTGATAATTTTTTTAAAGTTGTAAAAACAGAAACAGACTCACAGAAATAGGGAACAGATTTGTGGTTGCCAAGGGGGAAGAGACTTGTGGGAGGGATAGATTGGGTGTTTGGGATTAGCAGATCCAAACTATTACATATAGAATGGATAAACAACAAGGTCCTATTGTACAGCACAGGGAACTATATCCAATCTCCTGGGATAACCATAATGGAAAAGAATATTAAAAAAAGAATGTATATATGTGTATAACTGAGTCACTCGGCTGTCCAGCAGAGATTGGCACAACATTATAAATCAACTGTACTTCAGTAGAAAAAAATGTTTTTTAAAAAAGGTCGTAAGGATGGATTTTAGTGGACATTATGTTACAGGGATCATAAAAGAATAAAACCTAGAGATCTTCAAGAAATGGTGTCAGCTATCTGTTGTGAAGAATGGTTTCTGGTTCCAAAGCCATGGTGGCCTGTGTCTCCTCCCACCCACCCCCTGGTCCTTTGCAGACCCCCAACTGGAGGAAGAGTCATCAGGATTCTGGGTACCATCCAACATTTGACAAACTGAAGGATGCTCCACAAAGTACTTACCTGGACTCTTGAACTATGAAAGAAGCCTCTCCTTACAGAGAGATGTAAGGATTGGACCAAGGCTAAACTCCTCTAACTTCTATGTTGTTGATGATTTTTATTTTTTCTCTTCTTTAGTTAATAGGGAAAGGAAATTTGGAGATGGAGGGGCAGAAACACCTGAAGTCCAGGATGAAAGGTGAGTGTTCATGAATCTCTTGGGAGACTTAAACTTTAAATTTCCAGTTGAATTGGTTTATAATGCTTTTCAGATCTCCTTTGTGGTAGTTTCCTTCTACTTTTTTGTATATTCATTATATTAATTTTTGAGAGTTTGATATTGAAACTCCAACTGAAAATCTTCATTTATCTACTTAAAAATACTTGCAATATATAGTGGAACTACATGTAACTTCATTCTGTGTTTTCCAAGTCTCCTGTAAATTTACATTACATTTGTAATGTAAAATTGTTTTTACATTAATTCAACAAACAAAAAAGAAAGAAAGAAAAAAAAAGAGAGACAAGAAAAAACTTTAAACTTCTAGAAAACAGTTCTTATACTAGAAGCAAGAGCAGGAGTAGCAAGAACAGAACAATAACCACAGATCAGAAAAATGAGGAACAACTTGCCCGTGGCTGGCTCAGGGAGAAGTGCAGACACAGGTTGGATGTCATTGGTACACATAAGAGCGTGTACTCTTAGGCCTGAAGATCCCCTCTTCTCTTTCAGGACTGAAAGGCTCCTTCTCTCTCCCACTGGTCTTCAACTCTAGATTAGCCCCTGATCCTTCCCTGGTGGTCTACGCCGTTTTTCCCAATGGAGGTGTCATAGCAGACAAAATCCAGTTCTCAGTGGAGATGTGCTTTGACAATCAGGTAAAATGGCAGTTAAGGCGGTTGAAGGAAAGGTCTGGGCAGAGAGAGGGAGCTTGTGTATCCTGGGCGTGGAGGGAGATAAGACAAGGCCACTAGGGAAGGCAGGGGATAATGTTGAAGCTGGATGTCATGTTCTGTATCTTTAGCATGGTTTGTTGAACTGTCTCTCCTTCTTCTTTTAAAAGGTCATGCTGGGAAGTCACATGTTCTGTAGATCTATTCCATAAATTCTCTTTCTACTTTCTGTCTTTTAAACTTCCTGTATTATTCTACTGTGCTGCTTACTTTTTCCAACTGTATCACAAGACACTGCTTCTAAAGGGCAAGACTTTACAAAGAAAAATCAGTATAAAAGTGAAGGACTCGGGGGAATTCTCTGGCAGTCCACTGGTTGAGACTTCATCTTCCAATGCTGGGGGTTTGGGTTCAATCCCTGGTCAAGGAGTTAAAATCCCACATTCTTCATGGCCAAAAAAACAAAATATTAAACAGAAGCAATATTGTAACAAATTCAATAAAGACTTTAAAAATAATCCACATCAAAAAAAAAAAAAAAGACAAAGTGACCCTTAAAAAAAAAGTGAAGGAGTGGGCTAGGGACCGTACTTAGGGCATATGGCTGATGACTGTTTCTCTTCCTCTCTAGCCTGACCTGATCCCCATGTTGTCCTTTTCTCTACCCCAGGTTTCCCTTGGCTTCTCACCTTCCCAGCAGCTTCCAGGAGCAGATGTGGACCTCCAGCTTCGGGCAGCCCCTGGGTCCCTGTGTGCAGTCCGGGCCGTGGATGAGAGTGTCTTGCTGCTTAGACCAGAGAGCGAACTGAGCAATAGCTCGGTGAGTGGTCTGCTGACATGGCAGGGGTCGACAGAGAAGATAGACTGGCTGCATCAGGATAAGAGATGGATTCCAGAGAGCAGGAAAGAGAGTCTCAGGGAAACAGTGCCTCACACAAGGGGGAGGCAAAGCTGGTGTGGACATGAAGGTAGAAATGATGATATGGGAAATTCCTGGAAATCCAGTGTTTAGGACTCAGGGCTTTCACTCCTAGGTCCCAGGTTCAATCCCTGGTCAGGGAGCTAAGATCCTGCCAGCTGCTTGGCATGCCCCAGCCCCCGAAAAACACGATATGAGAAGGGCATGGTTAATATGATCATAGGGATCAGAAAAGATGAAATAGGAGATAAAGATCAGATTATGAGAAAAGATGAACTAGAGGAAGGGACTTAGGATGAAAGAAATTCTGGAGTAATGAAGACAAAGAATACAAAGACAGTAAACTGTGCCACAGAATCTGAGAGAAGTGATTTCACTGTGTCAATATTTCATTTGCTTAAGAAAAAAAGATTAATTTCCTTTCCTGTCTTTTCTCAGGTCTATGGGATGTTCCCATTCTGGTACAATCACTACCCCTATCAGGTGGCTGAATACGATGAGTGTCCAGGGTTTGATGGTTGGAACGTTCCACAGCCCCTTATTCAGCCAGTGCTCGAGGAGCGTTGGAACAATCGTCTTGTCATGTGGAGGCCTTGGATCTCTGAAAAAACAGACCTTTTCAGTTTGTTCCAGGTGGATGTTCTTACCCATTTTTTTCTCATAGAAACAATGGTGGTGGGAGGGGGAAAGGAAAGTCCATATCGACAGAAGTATGTGGGCTCAGGTGGGCACTGACAGGGGCAAAATCTTGAAAGAAACTCCTGGTGGGCAAGGAGCCTCTCTTGGTTCTTATGCTTGAAGAAGTTTCCCACATGTGAGGCTATATACCTATCCTCTCTCTGGGGTCTGCAAACATTGACTTCCATGGGATCAGTACAGAAGGAACACACACACACACACACACACACACACACACACACACACACACACAAAGAAAGGTAGACCAGAAGTCTCCTATTACGAAAGATTTTGCATTTATTTTATCAGCAAAGTTTTGGAATGCTTTGGCCCATGTCTGGCCATTGATTCTCTGAGGTCCGGAAGCAGGTCTTGTTCAATCTTTTTGTTCTCTCTAATACTTTATCCTTCAATATATTTTTGAGCCTGATCCACTCAATATATTTTTATTTAATTGATCAAGCTGATATGGTCTCTGCCCTCAGAAAATTCATTTCAAATCAAATAATAAGGATACAGTGACTAATATTCGGAAGAAGTATTAAACATATCGAACAATGAAGTAAGTGGAATACTACTATTTAGCCAAAAAAAGAATGAAATCTTGTCACTTGCAACAACCTGGATGGACCTTGAGGGCATTATGCTAAGTGAAATAAGTCAGATGGAGAAAGACAAACCTTGTATGATCTCAGTTATATGTGGAATTTAGAAACAACAGTTAACAACAGACTCATAGATACAGGAAAGAGACTGTAGTTGCCAGAGATGGGAGACAGGGGGCGGGCAACATGGGTAAATGTGGTCAGAAGGTGCAAGCTTCCAGTTGTGAAATAAACAAGTCTTGGGAATATAGTGTACAGTGTAGTGACTGTAGCTAGTGATACTGTACGTGGTTGTTTAGTTGCTCAGCCCGTCCAACTCTTTTACGACCCCGTGGACTGTAGCCCGCCAGGCTCTTCTGTCATGGGATTTCCCAGGCAAGAATGCTAAAGTGGGGTGCCATTTCCTTCTTCAGGGTGTCTTCCTGACCCAGGGATCAAACTCCTCCATTGCAGGTGGATTCTTTACCTCTGAGCCCCTGGAGAAACCCAATGATACCATGTAGCATACTTGAAAGTTGCTAAGAGAATAGATCTTAAAAGTCCTCATCACAAGAAAATAATTTTTTGTAATTATATATGGTAATGGATGTTAACTAGACTTATTGTGACGATCATTCTGCAGAAACGTATGCATATGTGTGTATATACATATGCATAATACGTACATATATATGTATATAAATACAATGAAATAAGTTTTCACTGAGAGACTTTCATGCTGGCTGGAATAGAAGTGAACCAGTCTTGGTGGTTGGTATAGGTCTCACAATTAGTAGGCAAAGAATGTGTTGGTTCAACCCTTTGAGGGTGAAATTTCTAAGCAGTAGCCCTTGTAGTAAGGGAGAGGACCCCCTCTAACACTTCATTCTCTGGTCCCTTTGGTGCCTATCAGAACATGGGCCTGAAAATACTGTCCAATGCCAAAATCAAGAGGCCAATAGATTGCAGTCACCAGAATTTAAGATACAGCCATACGATGGCTGGAGGTAAGCTGCCTCTGATTCACTGAAATATTTAGAATCATGGAACTCTGAAAGCTCCCTCTTTGCCTCCTCTTCTTGCTCTGAGCCTCTAGCCAGGATGATAATGGATTGTGGGTTATAGATGCAGGCAGTTTCCCCAAGGATTTCACTCTCTTTCTATGGGGAGGGCTTTTGAAGCCTGAAGTTCTTATCTATTCATTCTCTGGGCAAACATCCCCACCTGTCACTTTCCCCAATAGCCTTGTGACTAGTCAGTTCCTCAGTGGTCCTTCCACCTCATCTATGACTTGCATGTTTTCCGCTTCCCTCTGAATGTCTTCCCTCTACTTTGACTTATTGCGTGACACAATCGAGTGACACCTCTGCTTTTTCCCTTATTCCTGGTCTCCTTAGCAGTGAATGAAGTTCATTCAATGGCTCACAAGCTAGCTCCATTCCAGCCAGTTCAGCCGGAAGAGTCTCAGGTTCGCCAGTACTTTCCAGAGACTTGGCTGTGGGATCTGTTTCCTGTTGGGTAAGTGATACCTCAAAGGTATAACAAGATTATATATATACAGTGTGGAGTCAGGAGAGAGCCCAGACTCAGATAATTGTTTTAAATTAATTAATTTGACTGTACTGGGTCTTAGTTGTGGCATGTGGGCCCTTTAGTTGCAAAATGTGGGATCTAGTTCCCTGACCAGGGATCAAAACCAGACTACCTGCATTTCGAGCTAGACTTTTAGCCACTG
Organism: Bos javanicus; assembly: GCF_032452875.1. Lineage (NCBI taxonomy): Eukaryota > Metazoa > Chordata > Mammalia > Artiodactyla > Bovidae > Bos > Bos javanicus. Next base: position 101,522,880 of record NC_083872.1, on the reverse strand, counting down.
GACCACCAGGGAAATCCCAGACTCAGATAATTTCTAATGAACCTAAGTCTCAAGCCAGAGAATAGTAAGGAAAGATAAGAAAGCCTTCTTAAGTGAACAATGCAAAGAAATGGAGGAAAGCAATAGAATGGGAAAGACTAGAGATCTCTTCAAGAAAACTGGAGATACCAAGGGAACATTTCACACAAAGATGGGCACAATAAAGGACAGAAAGAGCAAGGACCTAACAGAAGCAGAAGAGATTAAGCAGAGGTGGCAAGAATAAACAGAAGTCTCAAGCCAAGAAGGTTTAATGGAAATATGAGAACGTTTTTCTTTGTCTGGATTCTTAAACAATTGTATACAATCATTCAAAACAAATCCACACATCTTCACATTTGTGCAGTGCAGACAGGGCAGGGCCACACCAACAGAAAGGCACATCTTGATGTTAGTTTGGTTTGTGCTCACTCCTTTCCTGCTTGTCCTGACAAACCATAAGGATGAATATTCTCACAGATTCGGAGGGCACTGGGCTGTCTTACAGATATGTTTACACACATACCGCCTCCCCCAATCCTCAGACACACACTTTTCCCATACTTGTACAGCCTCACCTGAAGACTCACAGTCTGAGATTCACTTAGGCCTCCAGTCCAGTTGCTTCCCTCCCACCCCACCCGCCATGCATAAGGGCAACAAAATAGTCATTTCTGCAGGCGAATTTGTAGCTGAATTCTTGTGTCCTCACAGCTACTCGGGAGAGGAGTCTGTCCACATCACGGTTCCTGACACCATCACCACGTGGAAGGCCATGACTTTCTGCACCTCCCAGTCCAAGGGTTTTGGCCTCTCACCCACTGTTGGAGTGACTGCCTTCAAGCCGTTCTTTGTTGATCTGACGCTCCCTTACTCAGTGGTTCGTGGTGAATCCTTCCGTCTGACTGCCACCATCTTCAATTACCTGAAGAAGTGCATCAGGGTAAGAGCTGGGGATGTAGGAAGCAGGTATCAGCCCCTACACTGGAGGCATACCCATCTCCCCAGAGAAGAAGATGAGACATCAGTGTCTTGGCCCTCCCATCTTCCTAACCTTCTGTGCATTGTCTGCTTTACTCATATCCTTTATTATTTTTTAAAACTTATTTTAGTTAATAGATTTATTTTGGCTGTGCTGGGTCTTTGTTGCCACTTGGGCTCTCTCTGGGAGGCTTTCTCTAGTTGCAGTGAGTGGGGGCTACTCTTCATTGTGGTACGCGAGCTTCTCATTGTGGTGGCCACTCTTGTTTCGGAGCACAGGCTCCATGCGGGCTTTAGTAGTTGTAGCATGAGGGCTCGGTGGTTGTGGCTCCTGGGCTCTAGAGCACAGGTTTGTGGTGCATGACCTCAGTGGCCCCTCAGCACGTGGGATCTTTCCAGACTAGCGATCGAACCTGTATCTGCTGCATTGGCAGGCGGATTCTTAACTGCTGGACCACCAGAGAAGTCCTACTCATATCCTTTATCTTTCAAATATCCTCTTTAGGTTCAGACTAACCTAGCTAAGTCAGAGGAGTACCGAGTGGAAACGCAGACAGACACTCGGGCCTCCACCTGTCTGTGTGCTGACGAAGCAAAATCCTATCACTGGAACATCACGGCTGTCAAACTGGGTAAGAGCAGGACGTGGCAGGTAGGCAAGGAGAGAACAGAGGTTAAGAATACTACCCTTTCCTCTGCTACATTTGCTTTGTTTTCTCCTTCCTCTCTGTATATTTGCCTCTATTTTTCTCCCTCTTAAGTCTAGGTTATAAATAAATGAGCAAATATTCTTTGATAGATGACTCCAAATTATCCACATTGGACTATTTCAAGTGTGAAAGGGTGAGCTTTTAAAATTTATACCAAGGATTTCCCTGGTGGTCCAGTGGGTAAGACTCCACACTCCCAATGACCAAGTTCAATCCCTGGTCTGGGAACTAGATCCCACATGCTGCAGCTGAGTTCACATGCCACAACTAAAAAAATACCCCGTGTGTCCTTCCTGTCACAACGAAGAAGATCAAAGATCACAGGTGTGGCAACTAAGACCCAGTGCAACCAAATAAATAAATATTTTAAAAATATATTTATGCCAGGACAAGGGATATAGTTTCATGTTACTAGTCAGACACTAACTATGGGCCAGGCATTATCCTAACTGTGTTACATTAATTAGCTCATTTAATCATCATAATTTGGGCTTCCCTCATGGTGCAGTGCGGAGAAGGCAATGGCATGCCACTCCGGTACTCTTGCCTGGAAAATCCCATGGAAGGAGGAGCCTGGTGGGCTGCAGTCCATGCTAAGGGTTGGACACGACTGAGTGACTTCACTTTGACTTTTCACTTTCCTGCACTGGAGAAGGAAATGGCAACCCACTCCAGTGTTCTTGCCTGGAGAATCCCAGGGACGGGGGAGCCTGGTGGGCTGCCGTCTATGGGGTCGCACAGAGTCGGACACGACTGAAGTGACTTAGCAGCATGGTGCAGTGGTAAAGAATCAATCTGCCAGTGCAGGAGACACAAGAGACCCAAGTTCTACCGCTGGGTTGGGAAGATCCCCTGGAGAAGGAAATGGCAACCCACTGTAGTATTCTTGCCTGAAAAATTCCATGGACAGAGGAGCCTGGTGGGCTATAGTCCATGGGATCCCAAAGAGTTGACTGGTCGAGTGCACATGTGGGCACACACACACACATACAATCATCACAATAATCCTTTCAGATGTCATTTGCTCTCAGATTAAATCCTTGCAACTAAAATTGTGATCAATGGGTGAATTAGTGATCTACTGCTGCTTAACAAATTACCCTAAAATTTAGCAGCCTTAAAGAACATTTATTATCACAGTTTCTGTAGGTCAGTGATTGGTATGGTTTAGCTGAGTGCCTCTTGCCCAAGGCCTCTCATGAAGTTCAGCCAGGGCTGTGTTCTCCTCCAAAGATTTGCCCAGGAGAGAACTTTCATCTACAGTTATTCCAGAGCCTCTGATCCTCATGGGCTGTTAGACTGAAGGCTGCAGTTCTTGGCCTCAGGTGTTGGTTGGTGGGCTCCCTCTGTTTCCTAACCCATGGCTCTTCTCACCCGACTGCCTCCTGACATGACAACTGGCTTCGTCCACAGTGAGTGTCTCAAGGGGAAAAGGGAACCCAAGACAGAGCTACAGTCTTTTTTTGGCTGTGCTGGATCTTCATTGCAGCTTGCAGACTAAGTTGCTCTGCAGCATGTGGGAACTGAATTCTCCAGCCAGGGATCGAACCCACGTCTCCTGCACTGGAAGGTGGATTTACAATCACTGGATCACCAAGGAAGTCCCTACAGTCTTTTTTTAACCAATCTCAGAAGTGACATCTCACTGCTTCTGCTCTATCCTCTTCTTTAGAAGTGAATCACTAAATCCAGCCCACAAGCAAGGGGAGAAGATGACAGAGCAGTGTAAATATCAGGATGCAGGGGTTGTCAGGGCCCCTTAGAGGCTGCCTAACACACTAGACCAGTATCAGTGACTCCTGGAAGCTTGTTGGAGCTGCAGACTGTGGGCCACACCCCAGATCCACTGATGCAGAGCTCTTATTGTAACAAACCAGAGCTGCAGGTGACTTGCATGTATCAAGTTTAAGAAGCAACAGTCTAGTGGGGAAGAGACCTCATTGGTACCTGTGCCAATGGGGCCAATATCTTCCTTTCGCCCTCTTTCTTCTCAGGTCATGTAAACTTCACTATCAGCACAAAGATTCTGAACAGCAATGAACTCTGTGGGGGCCAGAAGGCGTTTGTTCCCCTAAAGGGTGGGAGTGACACACTCATCAAACCAGTTCTGGTCAAGGTGAGTTTTCTGCGGGTCTAGCTTCAGAGGCAAAGGCAGCTACCAAGCCAGGGATGTTCAGCATGTGTCCGACCACATCAGTGAGTCTGTTGCAGCATTCTAAGTCCATCTGCCATCAGGTAGCTCACCTTTATCCTTCCCTGAGCCATTTCTGCTCTTAAATACTTGATAAACCCATACCGATGGCCTATGAAAGTGCCTAATATAGTACCTATACTTTTTTTTTTTTTTTAAGAAAGAAATGGAAAATTTTATTCAAGCCAGATTTGAGGATTATACCCTGGAAAGAGCTTCTCAGAAAGCCCTGAGAACTGTCCTGCACTTTGGAAGTCAAGGCACAGTTGCATGAGTTTTCTTTGAGACGGAAGACTGTATATCAAATGATACATTATTGACAATTTACATAATCTGGATATAAGGGTCATCATAGTGGGTCATGTGACCCCTTATAAGATTAAGAAGGAATGTTATCTTTTTTTAAAAAATTGGAGTATAATTGCTTTACAACGTTGTGTTAGTTTCTGCTGTACAGCAACATGATTCAGCTGTATGTATACATATATCCCCTCCCTCCTACTCCTCCCTCCCACTCCTCTGATACTTGGTACTTTGGAGACATTCAATGAATGTTAGTTTCTCCTATGAAAATCCCTATGTCAGCATTAGCTGCGTCACATCACTATGAATTCCATTGCCCATCCTGTCTCCTAGAAGTGTCCCAAACTTGCCTTTAGCTCTAGCCCAGAAAGAATCTTACTGAGAGGCCCCTCCCTGGGTTGAAAAGGAGTTCTTCTGAATGTCAAAGAGAAGCTCTGTTCTCTCCAGTTGTGAGCGAAGCCCTCGGGGCACAAGCAGGGCCTCTTTTTCCCATTTCCCTTCCCTTTCTTATCCCTCCAGGGCCACCTGCCCTGATACTCATCTAGTTTTTCTCACCCATCCTTGTCTCTTTTCCTGTCAGCCGGAAGGAGTCCTTGTGGAGAAGACACACAGCTCATTGCTGTGCCCAAAAGGTGGGTGAACACAGAGAGGGGTTGATGTGAGAATTCCCTTAGCAACAGATTTTCTTAGGCAAAAGGAGGAATCTACAGGACAAGAAAAAAATAGGAGAGTCTAGGGGTGCCCTTCCCAGGGGAGCCAACTAGCAGAGAGGCAGGAAAAGAAGAGAAATCATACAGCACATTATGGTGCTGGCTGGAATTTATTTTTAGCAAAGACCGCTATGAATAGTAATAAAAAAATCTACCTCCAACCCACAGAAAGCAATGGTTACAGAAAACCCTGGGTGATGGCAAGTTTTTCTATGGTTTGGGCTCAAGAAGCCCCACTACTTCCACCTTTCTAGTGTTTTACCCTTTCTCTGCCCCTCACAGGAAAAGTGGCTTCAGAATCTATCTCCCTGGAGGTCCCTGTGGATGTTGTTCCTGATTCAGCCAGGGCTTATGTTGCTGTTCTGGGTAAGCAACCAGAGATTCTTGGCTCAAAAAGGAAAAAGTGGGGCCAGCAGCTATCAAGGTGTGGTGTGAGTTGAAGCCTATGGACCTACCTGAAGGAAGGTGTGGTAGACTGGAAGAGATGAAGGAAGAAGAGCTTATTTTATAAACTGAGCACATACAGCCTATGCAGTACGGATGGGATTATATAGACATATACCCAGTTAAAAACAGGAATGAGGGACTTTCCCAGTGGTCCAGTGGTTAAGACAGCATGCATCCACTGCAGGGGGCCTGGGTTTGATCCCTGGTTAGGGAACTAAGATCCCACATGCCGTAAGCCAGGACCCAAAAAATAGAGAAACAAAGACAAAAAACAGAAAAGAGACTGGGAAGAGGAAGTTAAAGCTCATTAAGTTTTATATGTATGTAGGTTTAAGTCTATAAACTGAGTAGAAGGGAGACAAAATGTTTGTGGTAACCATTTAAGAATAATAACTTTATCCATTTGAATATAATTTTGGGAAGATTCAACCATGTTTAAAAGGGTATGCCACTTCTTTGGGCAAGAAGAGGGAGCAAGTAGGAAAACATGAGCTTGAAAATTGTAAAATTGTATCAAACTGATTTAGGATCTCAGTTATGCCATTTAATAGCCATGTGACTTTGGATAAGTTAGTGAACGATTTTGGTCCCTCTTTTCCCTTCTGTAAGAAAGGGTTAATAACCTACCTCTCAGGATTGGTGTAAAGATTAAATATAATATAATATCAAGTTCCCAGCACAGTATCTAGCACATAGTAGAAGGCTATATGTGTTATTCTTTCTTTACTCTTACCCCCTACCCAGATCCCTTCCAGGTTAAAATGTCCATTTTTTCCTGCATTTGATTCTAATATAGCACTCACCATCCTGAATTATAACTCACTATCTTTTTGTGTCTTCCACACTGCATTGAGGACTCCTTGAGGCTAAGGGTCCTGTCTATTTATTTACTTAAATTTTTTTATTATTTATGTTTTGGCTGCCCTGGATCCTCGTTCCTGCACGAGCTTTCTCTTACTCTCTAGGTGTGGTGCACAGGCTTCTCAGTGTGGTGGATTCTCTTGTTGCGGAGCACGGGCTCTAGGGTGCCCGGGCTTCAGTAGTTGTGGTGCATGGTCTTAGCTGCCCCGTGGCATGTGGAATCTTCCCATATCAGGGGGATCGATTCCCCACATTGGAAGGTGATTCTTTTTTTTTTTTTAAGTGGAGGATAATTGCTTTACAACATTGTGTTGGTTTCTGCCATACAAAATGTGAATCAGTCAAAACTAGGCATATGTCCCCTCCTTCTTGAACCTCCCTCCCATCCCCTACCCCATCCGACCGCTCTAGATTGTCAGAGCACCTGCTTGAGCTCCCTGTGTTATAAATCAACTTCCCACTAGCTCTCTGTTTTACATATGGTAATGTATATGTTTCAATGGCAGGCAGATTCTTAACCACTGAACCACCGGGGAAGTCCCAAAGGCCATGTCTTTTTCATTTTTGTTCTTGGAGCAGTTCTTGCAGTTGACATTCAGGACATATTTATACATTCAAATTGAGCTCAATGACTGAAATGAAGATGTTCATGAATCACTTACATCAGGCTTCCTGGGTTGTGAAGTATATGGAGGGGTTGGGGAATTTAACGTGGAAAAGCGTGCCAGGAGGATGTGTGTGTCTGAGTGAGACGTGGTGATTCGAAGGGTGATGTAGTTATACGCAGTGGAGGCGCTTAGAGACTGAGACTAAGAATTGCAGGTTTTGGTACATCCCTCATCAGCGTTTTAAAGCCTTGCACTCCTTCAGGTGGCCTATGTATCTGTCTGTGTACTCTAGTACCTTGTACATACCTAATGTTATAGTACTATGTTATAATTGCTTATAATAAGTTAGAATAGTGATGTAGGGACTTGCCAGGTGGTCCAGCAGCCAAGACTCAGAGCTCCTAATGTAGGGGGCCCAAGTTTGATCCCTTGTCAGGGAACTAGATCCCAAGAACTGTGGGACTTCCCTGGTGGTCCAGTGGGTAAGAATCCACCTTCAGTGCAGGGAAAATGAAATGTGAAAGTGAAATGTGAAAGGATTCTACCAGAATCCTAGAATGGATAGCCTTTCCCTTCTCCAGGGTATCTTCCCAAACCAGGGATGGAACCCAGGTCTCCTGCATTGTAGGCAGATTCTTTACCAGCTGAGCCACAAGGAAAGCCCAAAAATACTGCAGTGGATAGCCTCTCCCTTCTCCAGGGGATCTTCCTGACCCAGGAATCGAACCAGAGTCTCCTGCATTGCAGGCAGATTCTTTACCAACTGAGCTGTCAGGGAATGTGGGTTCAATCCCTGGTCAGAGAACTAAAATCCCACATGTCTCTGGGCAACTAAGCCCACATGCCACAACCAAAGCATAGCCAAAAAAAAGAAAGAAGAAAAAAAAGCCAAAACAAAAGAATTGCAGTGTATTGTAATTGCTTGCCCCACTGACTATGGGCTCTTCGAGGTAGAGACTGTTGTCCCTGGGGTCACAGAGTAATGACTCACAAAATGCTAAGTAATATGTGTTTTTTGGAGGGCTTCTCAAGTGGTGCTAGTGGTAAAGAACCCGCCTGCCAATGCTGGAGACATAAGAGATGTGGGTTCCATCCTTGGGTAGAGAAGATCCCCTAGAAGAGGGCATGGCAACCCACTCCAGTATTCTTGCCTGGAAAAATCCCATGAACAGAGGAGCCTGGTGGGCTACAGTCCATGGGTTCTCAAAGAGTCAGACATGACTAAAGCGACTTGGCACACATGTATTCATTGAATGATAACTCTTCAGGGTCCCTGCTTCTCCCACCATCTTCTCTCCCTCTCCTTTTGGACCCCAGGAGACATCATGGGCACAGCCCTGCAGAACCTGGACAACTTGGTGCAGATGCCAATGGGCTGTGGGGAGCAGAACATGGTCTTGTTCGCACCTATCATTTACGTCCTGCAGTACCTGGAGAAGACAGAGCTGCTGACGGAGGAAATCTGGTCTCGAGGAGTGGGCTTCCTGAAGCTGGGTGAGCTGGCTCACCCTTTCTTCTTGGACACTTGCTTTGGGGCCTATGGTTGGGTTATTAAGACACAGGGAATTTTGGTATCTGAAGTGTCCCTTATCCTTGCAAGCCATGGGAGTGTTTTGTGAAGTTATCGCTCTCCTCTAAAACCACATCTGGCTTCCCAGGGTACCAGAGGGAACTGATGTACAAACACAGTAATGGCTCCTACAGCGCCTTTGGGGAGCAAGATGGAAATGGAAACACATGGTAATGTTGCCCAATTCCCAGTGAGTTCTGCTCCTCAGAGCATAATTCCAGAACCCTTTGGAATTATTCCTCTATCCTCCCCTGCACCCCATTCTTGCTTTCTATCCTTTACCACTTAAACATATTTTAAAAATAAATTTTATTTTTTTATTTATGGCCGTGTTGGGTTTCTGTTGCTCTGTGGGCATTCTCTAGTTTTGGTGTGTGGGGTTTCTCTTGTTGTGGTGTGTGGGTTTCTCTTGTGAAGCACAGGCTCTAGGTGTGGGCTCAGCAGCTGTGGTACATGGGCCTTAGTTGCACTGTGGCATGAGGAATCTTCCTGGACCAGGGATGGAACCCCTGTCCCCTGCATTGGCAAGTGGATTCTTATCTGCTGTGCCACCAGGGAAGTCCTCTTCTATCACTTTAATACTATTTATTTCAGCTTCATGTATGGTCAAACCCCTTACCCTTCTCCCCCACCTTGAACCTACCAGTTCTTGTCCCCACGAAGGCCAAGTAAGGCCTCCCTTTTCCAGGCTTACTATGGCATTATGTTTCCTCAACTCCTCTTCTGGAACCACACACCAGAACAAGCTGTAGAACTGTCACACACCCTGGAGGAGGAAATGGCAACCCACTCTAGTATTCTTGCCTGGAGAATCCCATGGACAGTGGAGCCTTGTGGGCTATAGTCCATGGGGTGGTGAAGAGCCGGACACTACTGAATCAACTTAACACATTGAACCCTCACCTAGAAATCTGCCTTAATGTGCATTTCCCTCTTTACCATATAGGCTGACAGCCTTTGTCACCAAATGCTTTGGCCAGGCTCGGCAATTCATCTTCATTGATGACAAGAACATCCAGGATGCTCTTGAGTGGATGGCAGGAAACCAGCTCTCCAGTGGCTGCTACGACAACGTGGGAAAGCTCCTTCAAACATCTATGAAGGTGCGGCCCTGCCCAGGGACCTGGAGTCCCTGAGAAGAACTTGACCTCTGATTGCACAGAATCAAGAGAGTGCTGGCCCGGGGTTTGGTTCTTTAGGTCTCTGGCCTGGCTAAGGGGTGACCTTGGTCAATATTTTTAGCCAGTCTGAGCCTGAGCTTCCATGTCTGTAAAATGAGAGAATATACTAGGATATGGTTCTCAAAGTGCGGTCCCCAGGTTCAGCAGTACCGGCACCACCTGAGAACTTGTTTGAAATGCTAATTCCAGCTCTCACCCCAGACCTAGTCAGAGGACTCTGGGGGATGTGGGCCAGCATTTGTATTTTAATGTAGCCCTCTGGGTGATTCAAACACTTGCTAAAGTTTGAGGACCACTGGACTAGAAGGTCTCTGAGCATTTTACGAACTCCCTAAGTATGAAGCAAAGCCATTTGCTCTGGTGGGGATTCCTAGGCAGCCCAGTGCCTTTTTTTTTTTTTTTTAAATAATTTTGCTATTAAAAAAAAGTAATTATTTGTTTATTTTGGCTGGGCTGGATTTTTGCTGCAGCACAGGCTCAGTAGTCCTACACACAGGTTTAGTTGCCCCAGGGTATGTGGGATCTTAGTTACCCAACCAGGGATCAAACTCACGTCCACTGCATTGGAAGACAGATTCTTAATCCACCAGGGAAGTCCCCAGCCCAGTGTTTATTGTAAGGGGTCTACTCCCTTACAGGCACTATGTACTCCGTTTATTTGATGTTTAATGTTTGTTGTTGTTTAGTTGCTTAGTCGTGTCTGACTCTTTATGACCCCATGGACTGCAACCCTGCCAGGCTCCTCTATCCATGGGATTTCCCATGGGTTGCCATTTCCTTTTCTGGGGGATCTTTCTGACCCAGGGATCGAACCCGTGTCTCTTGCATCTCCTGTTTTGGCAGGCAGATTCTTTACCACTGAGCCACCTGGAAAGCCCATTTAATGTTTACAACAAATCAATATGCTAAGTCCTAGCATGGGGCTTCCCAGGTGGCTCAGTGGGTGAAGAATCCACCTGTGATGCAGGAGATGTGAGTTTGATTCCTGGGTCGGGAAGATTCCCCTGGAGAGCATGGCAATCTACTCTAGTATTCGTGTCTAGAGAATCTCATGGACAGAGGAACCTGGCGGGGCATAGTCCATAAAGTCACAAAGTGTTGGACACGACTGAAGCAACTGAGCATGCACACACAAGTCCTGGCATACCATTTTTAATTCCATTTTACAGATGAAGAAACTAGGTGCAGGGGTTAAGTAAAGTGCCCGAGGTGATTGTTTGTGGGCGCAGGACTGTCATTTGAACCCCAGCAGTTGGACCCCAGGGGCATTGCTCGCCTCCATTCACTGCAATGCCTGACCCCTCCCAACACAGGGTGAGGTGCTGGGGTGTGAGTAGCTCTTGTTCGATTCAGAACAGATCCAGTGAAAGAAAGACCGAACCAACTTTCCTGGAGGGATCATTATTGCTATTCCAGGCCCTGGATTAAAAATCTTGAGTGTTGAAAACAAAATCTTTGTATGATTCATTAGTATTCCTTATGCAAGGTCCTTGCAGTGTCCCCCATATGTATAGTACAAGCCTGGATGTGACTAGAACAAGATTCTAGAGGTTTTTCCTCCTCCTATCTTACCAGAGCTGGGCAGTCTGTCAAGAAACACATCATTCGTCTTGTCAAGTTTGGTGGTTTGGTCCTTAGCGGGAGCTCTGGACTTCAACTCCTTGGGCTCAAATCCCAGCCCTTCAGCTTATTAGTTGTGTATTCTTGAACAAACTATTTCACCTTTTTAAGTGTTTGTTCTTTTATCTATTGAGCAAAGATCATAATTTAGATTATATATTTTTTTAAAGAAAAGACTAATATTCTTCTGTGAACGTCATTAATCAAGGACAGGTGTCACCGAATGTCTCCTGGAAAAGAGGCTGGGCTTTGTGCCACTTGAGGAGAACATTCATCTGGGGAGGCTCAGATTCAGTAAAAACCTGAGAATAAGAAATTCTCAGATTCTTCGTATCCCCTGCTTCCTTCTTAAAAAAAAAAAAATCTGTTATGCTTCGTAACCACTTCTCTTGGGTTTCCTAAATACCCACTCAGAGCTGAAGACCTCATGTTACTTCTTGAAGGTTACTTGAAGGTCACTGTTGGAGGCTGTGCGTCACTGAAGTCCCTCCAGTCCTCCTCCCCGCGCCCACCCACTGTCTGTCCTGGAGTCTTGAGGTCGAGTCAGCCTGTGGAAAGGAGCACTTTTTATTTTAATTCAAAAATTGAGGAGTGGAATGGGGTGGGAGGTGGGACAGAGGTTCAACAGGGAGGGAACATATGTATACCTATGACTGATTCATGTTGATGTATGGCAGAAACTAACACAATATTGTTAAGCAATTATCCTTCAGGTAAAAAATAATAATAAATAAAAAATTTTGTTTTAATTGGAAGATAATTGCTTTACAGTGTTGTGTTAGCTTTTGCTGTACAACAGTGGGAATTAGGTACATGAGTATGTAAGTCTCCTCCCTCTTGAGCCTTCCTTCTACCTCCCTCCCACCCTCCCACCCCCATCTCACTCCTTTAGGTCATCACAGAGCACTGAGCTGAGCTCCCTGTGCTATACAGCAGCTTCCCACTAGTTATGTATTTTACACAAACTAGTGTATTATATGTCAATGCTACTCTCCCAATTCATCCCACCCTTCCCCTGCCCCTGTGTCCACATGTCCATTCCCTGCATCTGCTAATTCATCTGTTCAGAGGGGACACCTTTTTGTAGTTTGTAGTTTGCACACAGTTTTTGCACGTGCTGGCTGCAGCCTTGACTTCCTGTCTCCCTTTCTCCTTCCAGGGTGGAGTTGATGATGAGGTCTCCTTGACTGCCTACATTACAGCTGCATTGTTGGAAATGGGCAAGACCATAGATGTGAGTTTCTCTAGCGCCTCCCCTTGACACTCTCTGGATCATGCCTATTTCTAGAGAAAGTTAGCTAGTTTTGTCCCTCTCCAGCCAATAAAGGACAGAAATGATAGGGACCTAACAGAAGCAGAAGATATTAAGAAGAGGTGGCAAGAATACACAGAAGAACTATACAAAAAAGATCTTCATGACCCAGATAATCACGATGGTGTGATCACTCACCTAGAACTAGACATCCTGGAATGTGAAGTCAAGTGCGCCTTAGGAAGCATCACTACGAACAAAGCTAGTGGAGGTGATGGAATTCCAGTTGAACTATTCCAAATCCTGAAAGATGATGCTGTGAAAGTGCTGCATTCAATATGCCAGCAAATTTGGAAAATTCAGCAGTGGCCAAGGGACTGGAAAAGCTCAGTTTTCATTCCAATCCCAAAGAAAGGCAATGCCAAAGAATGCTCAAACTACCACACAATTGCACTCATCTCACACACTAGTAAAGTGATGCTAAAATAAAAATATATTACATTTTATACTTGAAAATAACATAAAAGACAAGTTGTAAGGGATTATACAAACAATAATAGCAGGTATCTTGAAGTGATGTGGTATAGTGGGTGTTTCCTCCAGTCTCTACTTTCTAAAATTTCTAAACTATTATTTGGAAATTGTATTACTGTTTTACTTTAACAACTAAATGACAGCCACTCTTTACCAGATACTTATTATGTGCCAGGTACTTCATTGCTTTTTCTCATTAGAACCTCACACTAATCTGTGAGATAAATCCTATTTATTCACAATTTACAGATGAGGAAAGGAGGATTGAAAGAGGTTAAGAAACTTGCCCAAGGGCACAGAGCTCCTAAGCAGAAGAATCAGGATGAGACCCAGACAAGTGATTTAAGACCAGAACAGTTGTGCTATTTGCTACATGACAAATGCTTGGATGCCCCTTGTTTAAATGTCAAAAAGGAGAGACACTTCTAGCTTCCTGGAGAGTCTAGATAAACCTATACATCTGGGGAGACACCGAGGACCCTCAGCTCGCCTACCACACTTCACAGGTCTTGAACTGAGAACAAAACGTCTTTTCTCCAGATCTCTACATTTACATGATGTGAACAAATGAGACAGTTTCGCAAAGCAAACCCCATTTGCCCGTACGGGGTTGAAAGGTCCACTCCTCCACTTTTCCCTGAACTTTCACATCTGAACCGATGTGAAACAAGGGTACTTTTTAAAGAGGAAGCAGGAAACTCAGTGGTTCAACTTTGGCAAGCACAAGAATTTGTCAGCAAAGCTTGGGTTATGCTTAGGGACCTCCAACTTTGGAAACACAGACTTTCCTTTCTGATAGGCCTGTAATGTTCCTATGCATCTTCCTTATTAAATTATGTCTTTTCACTGAAAAATAAAATAAAATAAAATAAAATTCTCCAAGCCAGGCTTCAGCAATACATGAACCGTGAACTTCCAGATGTTCAAGCTGGTTTTAGAAAAAGCAGAGGAACCAGAGATCAAATTGCCAACATCCACTGGACCATTGAAAAAGCAAAAGAGTTCCAGAAAAACATCTATTTCTGCTTTATTGACTATGCCAAAGCCTATGACTGTGTGGATCACAATAAACTGTGGAAAATTCTGCAAGAGATGGGAATACCAGGCCACCTGACCTGCCTCTTGAGAAACCTGTATACAAGTCGGGAAGCAACAGTTAGAACTTTTGCTTGGAACATGCAACAACAGACTGGTTCCAAATTAGGAAAGGAGTAGGTCAAGGCTGTATATTGTCACCCTGTTTATTTAACTTATATGCAGAGTACATCATGAGAAATGCTGGGCTGGAGGAAGCATAAGCTGGAATCAAGATTGCCGGGAGAAATATCAATAACCTCAGATATGCAAATGACACCACCCTTAGGGCAGAAAGTGAAGAAGAACTAAAGAGCCTCTTGATGAAAGTGAAAGAGGAGCATGAAAAAGTTGGCTTAAAGCTCAACATTCAGAAAACGAAGATCATGGCATCCGGTCCCATCACTTCATGGCAAATAGATGGGGAAACAGTGGAAACAGTGGCTAACTTTATTTTTCTGGGCTCCAAAATCACTGCAGATGGTGATTGCAGTCATGAAATTAAAAGACACTTACTCCTTGGAAGGAAAGTTATGACCAACCTAGACAGCATATTAAAAAGCTGTCATGAAAAGAGACATTACTTTGTCAACAAAGGTCAGTCTAGTCAAGGCTATGGTTTTTCCAGTGGTCATGTATGGATGTGAGAGTTGGACTATAAAGAATACTGAGTGCTGAATAATTGATGCTTTTGAACTGTGGTGTTGGAGAAGACTCTTGAGAGTCCCTTTGACTGCAAGGAGATCCAACTAGTCCATCCTAAAGGAGATCAGTCCTGTGTGTTCTTTGGAAGGAATGATGCTAAAGCTGAAACTCCAGTACTTTGGCCACCTGAAGCGAAGAGCTGACTCATTTGAAAAGACCCTGATGCTGGGGAAGATTGAGGGCAGGAGGAGAAGGGGACGACAGAGGATGAGATGGTTGGATGGCATCACTGACTCAATGGACATGGGTTTGGGTGGACTCTGGGGGTTGGTGATGGACAGGGAGGCCTGGCTTGCTGTGGTGTATGGGGTCGCAAAGAGTCAGACACGACTGAGTGACTGAACTCAGAACCGAGAGCCTTTTAAACTGAAAGGAGGGTATGGTGACTTCCTTATCACCTCCACTTTTTAAAGGAATGCCTTCTAAATTCAGTTCTTTATCTTTACCTTCCAGGACCCAATGGTGAGTCAGGGGCTGCAGTGTGTCAAGAGTTCTGTTTCCTCTACCACCAACCTGTACACACAGGCCCTCCTTGCTTATACGTTCTCTCTGGCTGGAAACATGAACATCAGAAACATTCTTCTTGAAAAGCTAGATCAACAGGCTATTGTCTCAGGTATGTTGGCCATGTTAGCTTTTGCTTTGTTTTTTGCCACACTGCATAGTATGCAGAACTTCCCAGACCAGGGATCAAACCCACTTGGATGCCAGGGAAGTCCTTTTTATTTTTTGTCATGATGTGTGGCTTGCAGGATCTTAGTTCCCTGACCAGGGATCGAACCCAGGTCTAAAACAGTGAACCCAGGTCTAAAAAGCTCTGAGTCCCAACCACTGGACTCCCACGGAAGTTCCAGTTTTTTTGAAATTGTGAAAAGATGTGAAAAATTTCCCTAGTCTCTGTAGTCGCGCACATGTTCAGTTCTAGGATTCATTTTAGTAAACGTTAAGTCATAAAATCACTACTAAGAGGTTTGTGGGAAAACCCCTGAAAGTCCTCAAAGAGCATGTTATATTTTTAACATGAAGAGAAAATAGATGGTAGAAGCAGGTCAGAAAATGTACTGGCATTGGAGAATCCCTAGTTTAACAGTTCTTTGGTGTAAAGCTACTGAGGCTGATGGGGTAAGATGAACTTAGAGATTTCTCGAGGTCCTTCTCAAACTTTGGATGTATTTAAGAATAATTTGCAATATTCTGGGAATTTGCTATTGGTCCAGTGGCTAAGACTCAGCACTTTTACTACTCTAAGATCCCTAAGATCCTGCAAGCCCTGTGGCATGGCCAAAAAAAAATTAGATATTCTAACAGATCTTGTAAATAAAATATTAATGCTCTTTATTTAAAATTATACTTCCAGGCATAAAGTTAATCTCAGCTTTCATTTATACAAGTGTCATTGCTGAATTGTCCTCTCATCAGGGCTCTGGGTAGATATTTGGCCTGTGTATAAGCAACTCCAGTCCTGGAACGGGGGTCTCAGACAGTGGGTGGAGTTATACCTGCTCAGGTATATATCAACTTAATGTAATCATATTTTGCTCATTATCTTGCATTGTAGGCTCACATGTTTTCTTTTGTTCTTCCACTTAGATTACCTCCTTTGGGCTATGTATTTATTATCTCTGAACTTATATATTTATATTAAAATTTTATTTTTTGGCTGTGTCAGGTCTTAGTTGCAGTATGCAGGATTTTTCGTTGAGGCTCACGGACTCTCTAGTTGCAATGTGGGCTTAGTTGCTCTGTGGCATGTAGGACCTTAGTTCCCTGACCAGGAATCGAACATTTGTCCCCAGTGTTGCAAGGCATATTCATAACAACTGGACCACCAGCGAAGTCCCTAAACTTATATTTAATAAGACTTCTAGCTTCCACTCCTCATTTCCACTTGTTGTTCTTTATCTTCAAGTTACCGTTGTGGCTGTCACAGAAATGGGATTTGACCTCATCATCTACTTGCTTGCTCTCATTAGCATTTCTTCTGTGGTTTCTCAGCATTTTTATGCATATTCTCCCATATGTTATCATTTCTGGAGGCATTTATTGATGCTCCCAGCTTCACCCAAGGGAATTCTGTGTGGGTGTACACACATGCACACACAGACACAAATTCTTGCATATACATTATGGCCAATAAGTCAGAAGATTTGAGAAATATTTTTTTCTGACTGATGATTACTTTTTGGTTGTTACTTTCTCTGATTTGGGGCTTCCCAGGTGGCTCAGCAGTGAAGAATCCACCTGCCAGTGAAGGAGATGTGGGTTCGATCCCTGGGTGGGGAAGAGCCCCTCAAAAAGGAAATGGCAACCCATTACAGTATTCTTGCCTGGAGAATTCCATGGACAGAGGAGCCTG
This sequence comes from Bos javanicus, assembly GCF_032452875.1. Lineage (NCBI taxonomy): Eukaryota > Metazoa > Chordata > Mammalia > Artiodactyla > Bovidae > Bos > Bos javanicus. The sequence goes on along the minus strand of NC_083872.1, from coordinate 101,505,759 downwards.
GTGGGCTACAGTCCACAGGGTCACACAGAGTCAGACATGACTGAAGCAACTTGGCACACTTGGTGCACACACATTTACAAAGTGAAAATAGGAAAGTCATTTCCTTCCAAGACTTTCCTAATCATGCGTTTTTCTCCATAGGAGAGTCCACTCACTGGAGCCAGAAACCTGCTCCGACTTCAGATACCAGCCCTTGGTCTCAGCCTGAGGCTGTGGATGTGGAACTCACGGCCTATGTATTACTGACCTTGCTTAGCAAAGACGACCTGACTCAAAAGGAGCTAGTAAAGGCCACCAGCATAGTGGCTTGGTTGACCAAGCAGCAAAATGCATATGGGGGCTTCTCTTCCACTCAGGTAAATAGCTTGTTCTTATGCCATTTATCAGGTAGGATTGGATCCCACATGGAGAGAGAGGAAAAACGATCACCCTTGCCCTCTAGGTCTGGGGACTAATCATTCTACAGCAAGGGAGAAAATCATGTTTGAAAAAGACATAGAAGGATTCATAAAATTAGGTCATATGAGCACATAAATAGTACTATACGTATTTAAGTCTTACTTTGTAGAGTATGAAACATCACAAGATCCATGTTTTACATGTAAAGAGGACATGTATAATTATGGCTAAATTTACATAGTCACAAATTGGAAAGCCAGTTATGGGGTCTGTAAGCATAAAGGCATGACTTTATGGGCATACCTCCTTCTATTTCAAGTATTGGAAATCTGGTAAGACATAGTCTTTAAAAAGTTTACAATCTAGAAGGAAAGCTAGGAAAAGTTGTATATACTACAAAGTAGGATCTGTCTTATTCCCAGATGATGAAAAGATTGTCACATGGCATAATGGTTAAGGGGCTTCCCAGGTGGCTCAGATGGTAAAGAATTCGCCTGCAGTGCAGGAGACCTGGGCTCAATCTCTGGGTTGTGAAGATCCCCTGAAGAAGGGAATGGCAACCCACTCCAGTATTCTTGCCTGGAGAATCTCATGGACAGAGGAGCCTAGCGGGCTTGAGTCCATGGGGTGGCAAAGAGTCAGACATGATTGAATTACTAACACATACACACACAGACACACAATGGCTAAGAAGGCTTGTCCTTCAAGGATGGATTTTCCAAGGATCCCCTGATACCCTGTGTCACAGAAGATCTTTATGCAATTAAATAACTTGGAAGAACATGCAGTTTTTAGGGCTATCAAGCTACTGCTGTTTCCTCCCCAAATAAGGAGACTGCAAAACAGATATTAAACAATGATCCACTCACTCCTAATAATAACCTGTTCGGAAGCTAGGCTTCATTGCTGAGTATAAATACATGAAATTAAACCTGACAACCTATGATGTCTGATAATAACTTGATGGTGATTTTCTATGCAGGTAAGATGTGATTTCTATGTGAGCTTTCCCAGCATGGCTAAATGTGGATCTTAGAGTCTTAGAGGAGGTATCATTCAAACTAGCAAACACTAATCAGGTGTCTAGGCTTGAGGGTTGTTGAAAGTTACTTCCAGTGGCTCACAAAACAGTAAGTACATGCCTATTGTTGTCAGGACACCGTGGTGGCTCTCCAAGCTCTCGCCAAGTATGCCACCACTGCCTACGTGCCGTCGGAGCAAGTCAACCTGGCAGTGAAATCCGCTCAGAATTTCCAGCACACCTTCAATGTTCAAGCTGCCAACCGTCTGGTGTTCCAGCAGGAGATGTTGCCCCATATCCCTGGGGTGTACACCTTGGAGGCCTCAGGCAAGGGCTGTATTTATGCGCAGGTAAGCAGAGCTCTGGGCTTCCCAGGTGGCTCAGTGGTAAACTATCCACCTGAAATGCAAGAGACACGGGTTCAATCCCTGGGTTGGGAAAATCCCTAGAAGAAGGGAATGGCAACCAACTTCAGTATTCTTGCCTGGAAAATCCCATGGACAGGGAAGCTTGGTGGGTGACAGTCCCTGGGGCCGCAGATCAGGCACAACTGAGAGACAAAGCTGAGCTCCAGCAGGATTAGTGTGAGTTGGGGAGGAGAGTCTGAGAGTATCTCAACCTCCAGCAGAATCTTCTCTATCTTATTTGCAAGGAAAGTCATTCAAACCATACAATCTTTAAAATTCTCCCCAACTCTGATTTCTCCAACTGTTTTTTGTTTCCTCCAACTAGACGGTGCTGAGATATAATATCCTCCCTCCGAAAAGTCTGGAGGCCTTTAGTCTTAGTGTGAAAACAACGGGATCTCAGTGTAAGCAACATACTTCACTTGGATCCTTGGTGCTGACGATCCAAACCAGGTGAGGAGAGCAGAGAGGGGTTGGGGGACATCTAGAATAGGGTGGCTGAGCTGGAGTGTGTGTGTGTGTGTGTGTGTATTGTGAACACACAGGGTGCTGAGAGGGAAGACAATGGGCTGACACAGGTTTGCTTCTTTCTGCCCTCAGTTATGTGGGGAGTCGCAGCTCTTCCAATATGGCTATTGTGGAGGTCAAGATGCTTTCTGGATTCAGTCCTGTGGAGGGCACCAATCAGTTAGTAAGTTGCTTCTGTTTTCTAGTTTTGAAGGGAGACTAATGGTCATAGCTTTTAATTATCATTAAAAACTGGTGAGTTGGGCATGATGGTTTATACACGCAACTAACTCATGATTATAGTTTCTAAATGGGCTACAAAGATACATTGAGTATATGAGATTGAGGGCAGGTGGAGAAGATGGCAACAGAGGATGAGATGGTTGGATGGCATTGTCAACTCGATGGACATGAGTTTGAGAAAGCTCTTGGAGATGGTGAAGGAGAGGGAAGCCTGGTGTGCTGCAGTCCATGGGATTGCAAAGAGTCATACATGACTGAGTGACTGAACATAAATAGTCTGATATGTTTAGTTATATCAAACTGATATGCCAGTTACTGTCTTGGTTCCTTTTTCTTATGTTTTTCCACATTAAGAAAACATGTATTGCTTTTGTAACCATGGCAGAGCTTTGCAAGATGACCTTAGAGATAAGAAAGGCTCTGGCTCTCAGTCTCTCTCTTTTTTTCCATCCTTTCTTATTCAGCTTCTCCAGCAACCACTGGTGAAGAAGGTTGAATCTGAAATTGACACACTCAACATCTACTTGGAAGAGGTATGGGGTCAGGAACTGATTGCTGTGTGTCTTTTCACTCCCCTTCTAATGTACATGTACTAGTGTCACACACATGAGTTTGAGCAACCTGAGAGGGTAAGTGTTCACAACCACTTTGGAGTAAGCCTTGTGTAGTTTCTTTTGGAACAACTCTGGTGAGTGAACAACTTTGGGGCTTCCCTTGTGGCTCAGATGGTAAAGAGTCTGCCTGCAATGCAGGAGAACTGAGTTTGATCCCTGGATTGGGAAGATCCCTTGAAGAAGGGAATGGCAACCTACTCCAGTATTCCCGCCTGAAGAATTCCATGGACAGAGGAGCCTGGGATCACAAAGAGTTGGACATGATTGAGAAACTAACATACACACACACTGGTTAGTGTATCAGGAACAACCCTGAAATCATGATGCTGTAGTTTAAATGATGTTTTCATACACACCTTCCCCGAGTCTCACATACCACCCCTCCTTCTATGTAAGGAGACTGAGGCTGAAGTGATCGAGTAGGTGTGCTTCTCAACTCAACCTTTTTGTCAGGAGTCAAGGTGGGAGTTGAACCTGGGGATACTAATTTCCACAACACCATTCCTAAGACTGCAGTGGCCAGATGGTCTGTGTACCAAGCCAGATTTGTCAGTCAGCTTCTAACTCGAGACATCAAGTCTAATGGTCTAAAAGCCAATCATGATTATATCTGTGACTATTTCCTTTTTTCTGTGTATCTTTTCCCCTTTTCTCTTTACCAATATCATCAGAGGGCAATCTTATTCACGTTTAACAAAAGTTACTTTTGGCTTTCTTTCTCTTCTCTGTTGTTCTTTGTTATTTGATTATTTGCTTTTGGTGCTCTGTTTAATTAATTTCTTCCTTTTTAAAAATTATTATTATTTTTGGGCCCAAGACTTGAGGGATTTTAGTTCCTGGACCAGGGATTGAACCTGGGTCCATGTAGTGAAAGCACTGTGTTGTAATCACCAGACCACCAGGGAACTCCTTCTTTGTTTTGGGCTGAAGACAGGAGAAAAGGATATTTTCTGTCATTCCTTTTCTAACTTCTTAAGTTGAATGCTAAACTTGTTTATTTTTAATCTCTCATTTTCTGATTAATTTAAACTATAAATTTCCCTCTAAGTATATTCTTTATCCAACAATTTTTGACATGTATTGTTTTCTTTAATGACTTACTTTATATTTTAATTTTTTGAAAATTCATGGGATATTTAAAGCCACTTTTTTGTTACTAATTTCTAAGTTGCACTATGGTCTGAGATCATGATAGTGAGCTTCTAAAATGCATTGGGTTGTTTTTTTTTTGTTATCTAATATGTGGTCTGTTTTTGGAAATGTTCATTGTGTGCTACAAAAGAATATCCAGGTCCTTTCTCTTGGGTCGGGAAGACCCTCTGGAGAAGGAAATGGCAACCCACTCCAGTACTCTTGCTTGGAAAATTCCATGGGTGGAGGAGCCTGGTAGGCTGCGGTCCTTGGGGTCACAAAGAGTCGGACATGACTGAGTGACATCACTTTCTCTTTTTCTTTCTCTTCTCTTGGGCATGGATTTATCTAGATCTAAAAGTCCAAAATGATTATTTCTGTTGTTCATGCCTTTGTTATCCCTGCTTATTTTTTCTGCTCCATCTATCAGTTTTTGGAAATTTGTCAAAATTTGTAATTACAGTGGTTGATTGGTCCTTTATCCATTTAGCTATGCTATTCTGTCAGTCATTTCTTGATATATTTTTTGATTATATAATTAAGGTTGTATGTTTTATGAACATATCTTTTTAAATTTCCTTTTTATTAGTATATACTGTCCTTCATTTACATTATATATATCTATATATATTTCTTTGCCTTAGATTTCTACACACATGTGCACTTTTTTTCCTTTGCCTTAGATTCTGTCTGATCAGATATTAAGTCTGCTATCCCAGCTTTCTTTTGGTGTATATTAGTCATTTGCTTTAAATCTTTATGATAACTAAATGATTGATGAGAGCAGTGGTTCCAAAGATGTTTTTTCAGGACCCCTCTATACTCTTAAATGATCTCAAAGAGCTGATGATAGTGTGGGTTACATCTGTTTATCTTATTAGAAAAGATAATGTCTTATCTTATTAGAAACTAAAAATGATAAAAACATTAAAATATTTATTAGGCTATTTAAAAACAATAGTAATAAGCTCACAACATTTTAATATAACATTTCATGAAAAATGTATTTCCCAAAACAACAAAAAAATTAGTGAGACTAGCAGATTGTTTTACATTTTTGCTTTAATATCTAGCTTAATCAGAGAGAGTGAAATTCTCCGGTCTGCTTTGGCATTCAATCTGTCGAAATATCACACATCAAGTAGTCCCCTTCCACTAGTACAGTGAAAGAGAATGAGAATGGAAAAAAGTGAATACTGTCTTAGTATTAGCCCTGGGATTTCTTTGGAAGGAATGATGCTAAAGCTGAAACTCCAGTACTTTGGCCACCTGATGTGAAGAGTTGACTCATTGGAAAAGACTCTGATGCTGGGAGGGATTGGGGGCAGGAGGAGAAGGGGACAACAGAGGATGAGATGGCTGGATGAGAGAGTGACTCGATGGACGTGAGTCTCAGTGAACTCCGGAAGTTGGTGATGGACAGGGAGGCCTGGCGTGCTGCAATTCATGGGATCGAAAAGAGTCGGACACGACTGAGTGACTGAACTGAACTGATTATTCCCAAAATAATTCTGCTTTCACAAATTGCCAGATAGTCTTGGGCATTCCTGAGAATTCCCAGACCATGTTTTTAGAAGCCCTGTACCCACTCCAAGAGAAGGCAATGGCAACCCACTCCAATAGTCTTGCCTGGAAGATCCCATGGATGGAGGAGACCGTTAGGTTACAGTCCATGGGGTCGCGCAGAGTCAGACACAACTGAGTGACTTCACTTTCACTTTTCACTTTCATGCATTGGAGGAGGAAATGGCAACCCACTCCAGTATTCTTGCTTGGAGAATCCCAGGGACAGAGGAGCCTGGTGGGCTGCCGTCTATGGAGTTGCACAGAGTCGGACACAACTGAAGCGACTTAGCAGCAGCAGCAGTACCCACTCCAGTATTCTTGCCTGGAGAATCCCATGGACAGAGGAGCCTGGCAGTCTACAGTCCATGAGGTCTTGAAGAGTCAGACAGAACTGAATGAATAAGGACACAGAACATACCTAAAAAAATCTCTTTCAAAATTTCTTCCACTTCAGCATTTATAACTTCACGTCTAAATTTATAACATAAATCTTATTTTTTCTATTAGAGTAATTTATGCAATTGTCTTGAACTCTCCATTCATTTATTTAACAAACAGTTTTTGAGTGATCAACATATACCAGATACTCTTCAACATGATAGAGATGTGGCAATAAAAGTCATAGACATGACTCCTGTCCTCATGGAGCTGATATTCTAATGGAGAGACAAATAATATGCAAATTAAAAAATACATATATATGCACAAACATACATATTTAGGAATAGTTTTAATAGTCATTAGTGCTATGTAGGAGTGTGGTGGGGCTAAGCCAGGATATGACTTTTATTTTATTTTATATATTTGCCTGCACTGGGTCTTAGTTGTGGCACTCAGGATCTTTGAACTTCATTGTGGCATGCAGGATCTTTAGTTTCGGCATGTGAGCTCTTAGTTGCGGCATGTGGGATCTACTTCCCTGACCAGGGATCGAACCCAGGCCCCATGCATTGGGAGCTCAGAGTCTTAGCCACTGGACCACCAGAGAAGTCCAGTGTGACTGTTTTAAAGTCAGGTGGCCAAGAAAGGCCTCTGTGAGGAGATGTCATTGGATCAGAGAGCTGAATGAAGAGAGAAAACCAATCGTGTATATAAAGCTGTTTAAGGATAATGGAAGCTTCTGTTCCTTTGGCCACTGCACTTAATTTAGTAGAGGAGCTGTAGCTTAGACCAGACCAAGAGTGGACCCATTTTACAGAAGGACCAGGAAACTGTAAGATGCTGAGAAGAAAGCCAGAAAGACAGCAGGAGGCAGTTTTGGGAGTGGCAAGAAGCAGAGGTAGAAGGGTTTCAGGAAATCTGTGTGAAGACAGCAAGAGTCTTTCTTTTTTTTTTTTCATTTTTAAATTTATTTTAATTGGAGGCTAATTACAATATTGTGGTGGTTTTTGCCATACATTCACATGAATCAGCCATGGGTGTACATGTGTTCCCCATCCTGAACCCCCCTCCCACCTCCCTCCCCATCCCATCTCTCAGCGTCATCCCAGTGCACCAGCCGTGAGCACCCTGTCTCATGCATTGAACCTGGACTGGGGATCTATTTCACATATGATAATATACATGTTTCAATGCTATTCTCTGAAATCATCCCACCCTCGCCTTCTCCCACAGAGTCTAAAAGTCTGTTCTTTACATCTGTGCCTTTTTCAGCAAGAGTTTTTCAATCTCCACATTGCAGAGATGTTATTTTCACTTTTGTTTTAATGGGATGTTTGTCTGTCTTATAGCTCGGGAAGGAAACTCAGACCTATACCTTCACCATCAGCCAAAGTGTGTTGGTCACCAACCTCAAACCAGCAACCATCAAAGTCTATGACTACTACTTGCCGGGTGAGGGCCCAGATTTACCTGCATCTCCTGACATATTTCTGCCTCCTTTTTCATGATCTCTCTCTTAATTTTCCAAATACTCTTTTCCAAGCCAAGTGCACATCATTATCTGATCTCCTAACACACTTTGATTCAGTTATATGCCACTTTTAAAAAGTCTTCTGAACTAGACATATTTTATACAATGTGGTCCATAGACCAAAAGAACAGTATTCTCTAATGACTAACCATTCTTAATATGTTTGCTTAGATGAATAATTTACTGCAAGCATGCAAATATTAGTCATTGAAAACTTGCTGTATTCTGAATATGCTCATAACCTATAGAAATCTTTTGGAAAGGGTTAAAGCGGTAACTTTTGTTCTAAATGGATTTTTTTTTAACAGTAGCTTTTACAATTTATTTATTTTAATTAACTTATTTTATTTTTGGTTCTACTGGGTCTTCATTACTGTGTGTGGGCTTTTTATAGGTGCAGCGAGCAGGGGCTACTCTTTGTTGTGGTGTGTGGGCTTCGTATTGCGGTGGCTTCTCTTCTTGTGGAGCTTGGGCTGTGGAGCGCCGGCTCAGTGGTTGTGGCCTACCGGCTCAGTTGCTCTTTGGCATGTGGGATCTTCCTGGACCAGGGATTGAACCCGTGTCTCCTGAACTGGCAGGCGGATTCTTCTTATCCACTGTACCACCAAGGGAGTCCTAGACCGATAACTTTTATGTAGTTTCTCTCTGAATGTATGAGGTCTGCAATATAATGATGTATGTTGTTTAATTTTACAGATGAACAGGCAACAATTCAGTATTCTGATTCCTGTGAATGAGGTAAGCCCAAAAGAGAGAAGGGTGGGCTTTGGGGATTGGGTGGTAATATTTAAAATTTCGGAGAAGGCAATGGCACCCCACTCCAGAACTCTTGCCTGGAAAATCCCATGGACGGAAGGAGCCTGTTAGGCTGCAATCCATGGGGTTGCTAAGAGTCGGACACGACTGAGTGACTTCACTTTCACTTTTCACTTTCATGCATTGGAGAAGGAAATGGCAGCCCACTCCAGTGTTCTTGCCTGGAGAATCCCAGGGATGGGGGAGCCTGGTGGGCTGCGGTCTCTGGGGTCGCACAGAGTCGGACACGACTGAAGCGACTTAGCATAGTATAGCATAGCATTTAAAAGTTAAGGAGTACTTCTGAGTTACTAGTATTATCTTTTGGAAGCTTATATTTTATAAAAATAAACTTTCCTTTTTTGTCCTGAATTCTTTTATTTAAAAAAATTGAGGTATAGTTGTACACTATGTCCTGAACTCCTGGAAAAAGAGTAATCATCTCTATCGTTCACACCAGAAAAAGTTAATAGTGGTAGTTGTATGAAGGGGTTCTATGTGATTTTTAAAACCACTGGTTTTTTATTTTTCCTAGCTGAAAAATTTTCTAATTATTAATTATATATCTTTTTATATAAAAATACTAAAGCAAAAGTAAAGATGACTTGATTCTACTTCCCTGAGATAACACTCTTACTAATAATCCCATCCCGTGTTTTGAGAGATTCTTTTTTTTTTCCTAGACAGAAAAAAGCTCCTCTATAACTGTGAAGACTTTCTGAGTATCATGATATCTTCTGTTTTTGTCTTTCCCCCAGGAGAGAAGTTGGAAAGAGACTAAAGAAATCCTCCATGATGTTGTTGAACAGCATTCTTCTGTCTCTGAAAGCAGAACTCATTCAGTCAAACAATTTGATTTCTCTTCTTAAAAAATAAAATGCAACCAAGTTAAACTGAAGATTGAGTTGACTCTGTGGGGTGATTAATGAATTGGGCAGCATTCCATCTAGCAAGCAGAAGGATGCTCCAAGGCATTGTTGTTGTTGTTCAGTCGCTAAGTCCTGTCCGATTCTTTTCGACCCCATGGACTGCAGCACCCCAGGCTCCTCTGTCCTCTGATATCTCCCAGAATTTGCTCAGATTCATGTCCACTGAGTCGGTGATGCTGTCTAATCATCTCATCCTCTGCTTCCCTCTTCTTCTCTTGCCCTCAGTCTTTCCCAGCATCAGGGTTTTTTCCCTGTGAGTCAGCTCTTTGCATCAGGTGGCCAAAGTTATTGGAGCCTCAGCTTCAGCCTCAGCCCTTCCAATGAATATTCAGAGCTGTACAAAAGGAAATTAGCAAAAGAAAAGAAAGGATTATTTTTGGGCCAGGACATCTTCTTTTAGGGAGAGAATGACAAGGGTTTTACCACATAGATGGATGGAGAGGGCCCACGTGGCAGATGATCTCATTGGTGGTGAGCAGAAAACTCTGGAATAGTTGATTAAGATTACATTCTAGGGGAAGGTCAAGACTGCAAGTAGGTCAGGTGTTACATTTAGGGTTGGTATCAGGGGCTTTAGCACAAGTGATACCATTTTGGGCCTGTGGTTATTCTCTTTAACAGTCTGACTAGTGAGTGGGTAATGGATGTGCAGATCTGAACCTCAGCTACTTTCTATGGCTTCACAGGTGCAGAGGTGCCAGAATAAAGTGCTGGGGAAGATGGCCTAGGAATCACCACACGCAGGAGGAATTGTACAGGAAAGCTCCTTGGGGTAGGATCATTGGTTTAACCATAATGTTGAGCCATCTGGGAGTCTCCAGAAAGGAGATGATGGTAGAGGTGTTCCAGGGAACACAAAAATGTCTTCCTGGAGTTCAATCTAAGGGAGGATGTGATTTAGGTATTTGGGAATAGACTAAAAAGATTCTTTTTTCTTCTCTTTGAAAAGAAAATTTGTGCACTTGACTGCATATTTCCATGGATACCAAAGGTTCTGTTTAAATCTGATGATTATTCTTTAACAAAAACTCACATTATAGTTTCTTCTTTAAAACTTTTGACCCAGACTTCACCAAGAATCGAGTTAAGTATTCAGAGAGCAATCCAAAGAGAATCGTAATTAAGGGCTTGCATTCAGCCAGTTGTCACTGCAGGGCAAACAGTGATCAATAACAAGAAAAGTGGCTGCCAGAGTTCCCTTACTTAGTGGCTTTGCTTTTGTTCAGCCTTTTCCCATTTGGGTTACCTGTCACAGGGTAATCTTCCTTGGGGAAATGTTTTTGTTTTGGAAACAAGTTTGGAGGCAATGGGAATAGCAGTGGAAGATAAATGATATTTAAACAGAGAAGATTCTCAAGGTAATTGCACCCTTTTACCCTGGCTCTCCACACTCTGATCTTGCTCCTCTAGGTCAGAAACTCTGACCAAAGAATCAGGGAAAAGTAAGTCCATGATGTAGAGATATTTCCCTAAACCCAAAGGAATAAACTGTTTGTTCCTTATCTCCACCACCCTAGAGGTTGCTCTGCTCCTCCTAGGAGTTCTCAAAGTGAGAGAAGATGGAGAATGTATCCCAGAAGGCCATCTCTAATCCTGCCTTACCCTTTGGTATCGTGGGAAGAGAACAGAGAACCCTAAAGAAGGCAGTCATGGGACTTCCCTGGTGGTCCAGTGGGTAACATTCTGCACTCCCAGTGTAGGAGGCCCAGGTTCAATTGCTGGTCAGGGAACTGGATCCCACATGTAACAACTAAAGATTAAAGATCCTAAGTGCCGCAACAAAGACTTGCACAACCATATAAATATAAATAAATAAATATTAAAAAAAAAAAAAAGGAAATCCTCCTACCCAATGAAAGTTCCAGCCCCCTACTTTTGGGTCTGTAGTTCCTGCCAAAACTTCTCCTTTTTTGCAATGGACAGATGCAGTGGTCTTCAAGATTTAGGAAGTTATGTCTGGGCAAAAAAACCCAAATCAAATGATTATAAGAACAATTCTTGTATCTTTTGGATGGAAAGAATTATCTCATGATTTAGGACCATCAACTATATTGAATGAAGAGAGGTTCATGAGAAAATTCACATCATTCAACTTATTGAAATATAAACATTTGTGCATATTTGAGAAGCAAGGTGATTTTAAGGATTAAATAGCTTTGCCTGGAGAATCCCAGGGACAGAGGAGCCTAGTGGGCTGCCGTCTATGGGATCGCACAGAGTCAGACATGACTGAAGCGACTTAGCAGCAGCAGCAGCAGCAGCATTAAAGTGATAGGGAACTTTCCTGGTGGTCTACTGGCTAAGACTCCAATGCAGGGAGCCTGGGTTTGATCCTTGGTCAGGGAACTAAATCCCACATGCCACAACTAACAGTCTATATCCTGCAGCTAAAGATCCTGCATGCTACAATGCAGACCCAGAACAGCCAAATAAATAACATTTTTTTAAAAAGTGACAGTGTTCTAGTATATATGGTTAAATATTCAATACATGCCTTTATTAATATGCCAGGTACTTTGCCTGTCCTGGGAATACAAAGATAAACGAGGAGCTCACGGATTAGTGGAACGATAAAACAAACACATTAACAGTTGTGATACAGTGTGACAAAAAATAACGATAGAACAAGTACACAAAGCTATGGGAGTAGAGAGGAGAGGTGTCTTCCCAGGCCAAGGTGATGGGGTGTCAGGAAAGACTTCTTCAGATTGGTGCCTGAGCTGGATGAGCAACAAGCAGAAAAAGAGGGAGCAAGTTTGGGCAAAGTGAGTAAAGTGAAGTGAAGTGTTAGTTGCTCAGTCATGTGCGACGCTTTGCGACCCCATGGGCTGTAGCCCGTCAAGCTCCTCCGTCCATGGGCTTCTCCAGGCAAGGATACTGCCATGGGTTCCATTTCCTTCTTCTGGGGATCTTCCTGACCCAGGGATGGAACTCGAGTTTCCTGCGCTGTAGGCAGTTTCTTTACCATCTGAGCCACCAGGGAAGCTTGGGCTACATATGAAAGACAAAGGAGGAGAAGAAAGCATGGTATTTCACCGGAGTAGTTCAGTGTCCTCCTGTGTGGTATATTTGTGTGTGTGTGTGTGTGTGTGTAAGTAGTAAGAGGTTAGGTCAAGAATTGCTTTTTAGAACGATCATTCTAGCAACAGAGTAAAGAATGGAGTAGAGAATGGTAAAGCTGGGACTTCCCTGGTGGTCCAGGGGTTAAGACCCTGCACTTCCAATGCAGAGGGCAAAAGTTCAGATCCTGGTGGGGGAACTAAGATCTCACATGCCTCAAGGCTCAGCCAAAAAAAAATAAAACAAAAAGAGTAAAACTGAAGTCCTCAAAATCATTTAGGAGGCAATACAGCAGTCCAGGTAAGAACTGGTAAACTGCCAATGGGGGTGAAGAGGAGGGGACTTATTCAAAAGTTACTCACTGAGGAGACAGCCTCAGGAAGACACAGGGATATCAAAGACAAAATATACCAGACAATTAAGCAAATGGTTTTATTCAGGCTGTTGCAATGGAGAACATGTTCATTAACGAAGACAGTCTCATGGGAAAGAAAAGGGACCTGAGATTTTACAGAAGGAAAACTTAGGGCGTCGTGTATGGAACTTACTGCAGTCATGAGACTTTTCAGAGAATATACAAGAGTAGTATGATTCTTTGCTTTGAGCTGTTTTCCTTGACACCAAAGGTTTTGGGGTTTGGAAAACAAAAGGATGGTAGGATTTCTTAACTGGCTTATTTTCCAGGAACACAGGCTCAGATAAAACTTGATCCTGTCAGTGACTGATTGGATGTAAGACAAGAGAGTCATGGAAGTGTCTGGGAAGCTATCAGGATGCTAAACTGTAACAGGAAAATCTTTTCCTCTACCCTCTTAGATTCAGTGACTGGGGCCTGGGAATAAATTGGCAAAAGATAGATTAACAGGAGAAAAGGCTTATTTCGTGTTCACGTCATTGTTTGAATGGGAAAAAAAAAGGAAAACCCAAAGAAGCAGTCAAGCCTAATTTAAGAGAAATGACAAAACAAAGGAAAAGGGATTTAGGCTTCTAGGGGTTGTCAATGGTGGGATGGTAAATGTACAGGCAAAAAGGAATAGGAGATGAGGGTTATTTTAGTAAGGTTTTTTTATGAAGATGAAAGTCAATGCCACTTAAAAATATTTATTTGGTTGTGCCAGGTCTTAGTTGTGGCATGCAGAATTTTCACTGTGGCATCCGAGATCTTTAATTGCGGTATACAAACTGTTACTTTCAGCATGTAAGATCTAGTTCCCTGACCAGGGATTGAACCCAGGCCTCCTGCATTGGGAGCTCGGAGTTTTAGTCACTGGACAACCAGGGAAGATCCAACCTTTCCAAATTTTTGAATAGGAATTACTCATAGAATTTCTCAGTACATGGTCATCATCTTGAATATGCAAGAATGTATCCTGTGACAAAGCCCCTCATCAGTGCAATCCTCCCATATCAGTGGTCTTGAGTCTATGGGGTCGCACAGAGTCGGACACGACTGAAGCGACTTAGCAGCAGCTCTGTACTCTTTTTTAGTTTTTAGGGGATGTGATTTAGACTGTTTTCTGAATCCTGGATAAAGTTCATGAACCATTGGCAGAAGATAGAATTATAGTTTATTTAGAATTAAAAATGTCTTTAGAATCATCTAGTAACTAAAAAAATGAGGAAACAGACACAAAGAACAGAATTCTTTATTATATCCAAGACTAGCTGAATAGGAGACCTGAGGGCTGTGGAAACTGAACAGGCTGTAGTATCACAGAAAATCTAATGTGCTAATGTGTCTCCCTAACAACGGGCTTTCTGCAGTGTGTGGAAGATGGAGATGATTTGAAACAAAGGACAAGATACCTTGGCTCCTTTAAAAAACCAAAAAACAAAAACAGAAAAACTGTTTCTCTGGAGAAATTCTGGACAAATGTTCAGAGAGGGTCTCTTACCCTGGGGATGAGGAATTTCTTTAATTAGGTCTCAGTTTTGTTCCCCAGGAAGGACGCACCAGTTCATGTTCTCTGAGACTGTGGCTCCACCCTCTGGGAGATCCTTCTATGCTAATTTCCTCTTCGGCCTCATCTGAAGAGAGCATCGGACCACTGAGCAGGTTTACATCACCTGCAGAAGCTGAAGTCCAGGAGTCATTATCCAATCCCAAATACTCACAGATTTCTTTTTTTTTAATTGAATTTTTATTTTCTATTGGGATATAGTTGACTTACTCCCAAGTTTCTTAATTCATGGTCATGGTTTCAAAATTTAGGTGGCTTCCTAATCTTAAAAATTAAAAAAATTTTTTTTCTTTTTTTTGTGGTATAGTTGCTTTATAAGTTATGTTAGTTTTTGCTGTACAACCACATGAATCAGCTATAAGTATGTATGTGTATATATATATATATATATATACACACACACACACACACACACACACATATCCCCTCCCTCTGGAACGTCCCTCCCACCCCCCTTCTTATCTTTTTATTCTTGTTAGCTCTATATGTCAATAGTCATATCTGTATTTCTTTTTTCTAAGACTTAGCTCTTGGGACTTCCCT
This sequence comes from Bos javanicus, assembly GCF_032452875.1. Taxonomy (NCBI): domain Eukaryota; kingdom Metazoa; phylum Chordata; class Mammalia; order Artiodactyla; family Bovidae; genus Bos; species Bos javanicus. The sequence goes on along the minus strand of NC_083872.1, from coordinate 101,490,671 downwards.
GGTGGTCCAGTGATTAAGACTCCATGCTCCCTATGCAGGGGGCACAGGTTGAATCTCTGGTCAGGAAACTATGATCTCACATACTGCACAGATCAGATCAGTCGCTCAGTCGTGTGCGACTCTTGGTGACACCATGAATCGCAGCATGCCAGGCCTCCCTGTCCATCACCAACTCCCGGAGTTCACTCAGACTCACGTCCATCGAGTCAGTGATACCATCCAGCCATCTCATCCTCTGTCGTCCCCTTCTCCTCTTGCCCCCAATCCCTCCCAGCATCAGAGTCTTTTCCAATGAGTCAACTCTTCGTATCAGGTGGCCAAAGTACTGGAGTTTCAGCTTTAGCATCATTCCTTCCAAAGAAATCCCAGGGCTCATCTCCTTCAGAATGGACTGGTTGGATCTCCCTGCAGTCCAAGGGACTCTCAAGAGTCTTCTCCAACACCACAGTTCAAAAGCATCAATTCTTTGGTGCTCAGCCTTCTTCACAGTCCAGCTCTCACAGCCATACATGACCACTGGAAAAACCATAGCCTTGACTAGACGAACCTTTGTTGGCAAAGTAATGTCTCTGCTTTTCAATATGCTATCTAGGTTGGTCATAACTTTCCTTCCAAGGAGTAAGCGTCTTTTAATTTCATGGCTGCAGTCACCATCTGTAGTGATTTTGGAGCCCAGAAAAATAAAGTCTGACACTGTTTCCACTGTTTCCCCATCTATTTGCCATGAAGTGATGGGACTGGATGCCATGATCTTCGTTTTCTGAATGTTGAGTTTTAAGCCAACTTTTCCACTCTCCACTTTCACTTTCATCAAGAGGCTTTTTAGTTCCTCTTTACTTTCTGCCATAAGCATGGTGTCATCTGCATATCTGAGGTTATTGAGATTTCTCCCGGCAATCTTGATTCCAGCTTGTGTTTCTTCCAGTCCAGCCTTTCTCATGATGTACTCTGCATAGAAGTTAAATAAACAGGGTGACAATATACAGCCTTGAGGAACTCCTTTTCCTATTTGGAACCAGTCTATTGTTCCATGTCCAGTTCTAACTGTTGCTTCCTGACCTGCATACAAATTTCTCAAGAGGCAGATCAGGTGGTCTGGTATTTCCATCTCTTTCAGAATTTTCCACAGTTTATTGTGATCCACACAGTCAAAGGCTTTGGCATAGTCAATAAAGCAGAAATAGATGCTTTTCTGGAACTCTCTTGCTTTTTCCATGATCCAGCGGATGTTGGCAATTTGATCTCTGGTTCCTCTGCCTTTTCTAAAACCAGCTTGAACATCAGGAAGTTCACAGTTCACATATTGCTGAAGCCTGGCTTGGAGAATTTTGAGCATTACTTTACTAGCGTGTGAGATGAGTGCAATTGTGCGGTAGTTTGAGCATTCTTTGTCATTGCCTTTCTTTGGGATTGGAATGAAAACTGACCTTTTCCAGTCCTGTGGCCACTGCTGAGTTTTCCAAATTTGCTGGCATATTGAGGGCAGCACTTTCACAGCATCATCTTTCAGGATTTGGAATAGCTCAACTGGAATTCCATCACCTCCACTAGCTTTGTTCGTAGTGATGCTTTCTAAGGCCCACTTGACTTCACATTCCAGGATGTCTGGCTCTAGGTCAGTGATCATACCATCGTGATTATCTGGGTCGTGAAGATCTTTTTTGTACAGTTCTTCTGTGTATTCTTGCCATCTCTTCTTAATATCTTCTGCTTCTGTTAGGTCCATACCATTTCTGTCTTTTATCAAGCCCATCTTTGCATTAAATGTTCCTTTGGTATCTCTGATTTTCTTGAAGAGATCCCTAGTCTTTCTCATTCTGTTGTTTTCCTCTATTTCTTTGCATTGATTTCTGAAGAAGGCTTTCTTATCTCTTCTTGCTATTCTTTGGAACTCTGCATTCAGGGGTCATGGTGGAGAGATCTGACAGAATGTGGTCCACTGGAGAAGGGAATGGCAAACCACTTCAGTATTCTTGCCTTGAGAACCCCATGAACAGTATGAAAAGGCAAAATGATAGGATACTGAAAGGGAAACTCCCCAGGTCAGTAGGTGCCCAATATGCTACTGGAGATCAGTGGAGAAATAACTCCAGAAAGAATGAAGGGATGGGGCCAAAGCAAAAACAGTACCCAGCTGTGGATGTGACTGGTGATAGAAGCAAGGTCCGATGCTGTAAAGAGCAATATTGCATAGGAACCTGGAATGTCAGGTCCATGAATCAAGGCAAATTGAAAGTGGTCAAACAAGAGATGGCAAAAGTGAATGTTGACATTCTAGGAATCAGCGAACTGAAATGGACTGGAATGGGTGAATTTAACTCAGATGACCATTGTATCTACTACTGCGTGCAGGAATCCCTCAGAAGAAATGGAGTGGCCATCATGGTCAACAAAAGAGTCCAAAATGCAGTACTTGGATGCAATCTCAAAAACGACAGAATGATCTCTGTCTGTTTCCAAGGCAAACCATTCAATATCACAGTAATCCAAGTCTATGCCCCAACCAGTAACGCTGAAGAAGCTGAAGTTGAACGGTTCTATGAAGACCTACAAGACCTTTTAGAACTAACAGCCAAAAAAGATGTCCTTTTCATTATAGGGGACTGGAATGCAAAAGTAGGAAGTCAAGAAACACCTGGAGTAACAGGCAAATTTGGCCTTGGAATACGGAATGAAGCAGGGCAAAGACTAATAGAGTTTTGCCAAGAAAATGCACTGGTCATAACAAACACCCTCTTCCAACAACACAAGAGAAGACTCTACACATGGACATCACCAGATGGTCAACACCGAAATCAGATTGATTATATTCTTTGCAGCCAAAGATGGAGAAGCTCTATACAGGCAGCAAAAACAAGACCAGGAGCTGACTGTGGCTCAGACCATGAACTCCTTATTGCCAAATTCAGACTTAAATTGAAGAAAGTAGGGAAAACCACTAGACCATTCAGGTATGATCTAAATCAAATCCCTTATGATTATACAGTGGAAGTGAGAAATAGATTTAAGGGCCTAGATCTGATAGATAGAGTGCCTGATGAACTATGGAATGAGGTTCATGACATTGTACAGGAAACAGGGATCAAGACCATTCCCACATACTGCAGTGTGGCCAAAAAAAATTAAAAACTTACCTCTTAATTGTGGATGCTTCAGGACTCTAAGCTTTGGTAGGAAGTTACACCCTAAGCCATTTTCCCCCCTAATGCTTTAGTAAATTTTGTCTAATGGCTTAATCCTTTAGTATTTCTAATGTAAGAATTTACTGTGCAATACATTAATCCATCCTGAAGTTTTGACAACTAATGGGACTACCATAACTTGATTTGACCTTTGCCATAAAGCTAAGACTGAATCAGCTTTTATTATTCAAAAGCTTTTCCACACAACTGCCTCTTCCAATCCCATAACCCACTTTCTGCACTTTTTCCCTTTTCACTCCTGATTGACAAAAATGGCCAGTTCTTTGCTATGATCATCTCTCGTAGATCCTATTCAAATTCCGTCAAATGCAATAACCGATATACACTCCTGACATTCTATTTTCCAATGTCTTCTAGAACTATAATATCATCAAACCCATTATCTGGCTTTAAGTTATTACAGATAAAATAATATATTTTCCCAGACTTTCAGTCTCCAATAAATTTCATCATCACCTGCTGACTGGTCCTGAAGCTAAAGTTACATATTTTAGGAATTTAATGAGAAAATCACCTTATTCCTAGTGCTATTGAGTCAGGATTGATTAGGTAAAGTTGTCAAGATAACTTCAAAGCTGAATGATTGAAGTAGAAGCAGGGCTTCCCTGGCTACTCAGTGGTAAAGAATGAGTCTGCCGAAGCAAGAGACACAGGTTTGATCCCTGGTCTGGGAGGATCCCACATGCCACACAGAGCAACTAAGCCCGGGCGCCACAACTATTGAGCCCGGGAGCTACAACTACTGAGTCCACGCGCTGCAACTACTGAAGCCTGAAGGCTCTAGGGCCTGAGCTCCACAAGAGAAGCCACCACAATGAGAAGCCTGTGCACAACTAGAGTAGCCCCCATTCTCTGCAATTAGATAAAAGCTTGAGCAGCAACAAAGACCCAGCATAAATAAACATATTTTTAAAAGATACAAAACTATTTTAAAAAAAAGGTAAAAGCATTGACTCCTCATTTTACATGTCCATGGAAGGGTGGATAGGGCCTCGGCTCCAGGTGCTCTTTATTCCAGGACCCAAGGTGACTGAACAGCTGCTCTATTTATTGATTTATTGGTATACATTGTAGCAGAGGAGAGGAGAGCATGCGGTGTGCACTGGCTCTTGAGGCTCCTGCCCAGAAAGGATGCACATTGCATCCACTCACATTGCATTGGCCAGAGCAAGTCACAAGTATCCAACTTCCAATGGATGGGGAAGTACAAGCCTATCAATTGCCCCAAAGAAGAACTGATCTGGAACCCTTGTGACACGTCTTCAAGGCTGCCTCATATGCTAAAAACATACGAGATTTAGAATTTGGTATGAGAGTCTGTGTTCAAACTAATATTTATGTTACCACGAACAAATCATTCAGCATATCAGCATTGGTAACCTCATCTATAAAAATGGAGAAAACAGTCCTCAATTCAGTGAATGCCTGGAAGGAACAACCAAGACATCACATGTAAAATCGCTTAGCCCAGTATTAGTTTCCCTCTTTTCTTCCATTCACTGCCCAGATATAACGTATCATTTGGTTTTAGTACATTCCATAAAGAAAAATTTGTACCTGTTTGTTGGCTGCTGCAATTCACAGGAGTAATTTCCTTTGACCATACCATATTATAAGCTTTTTGAGAACAGGGGCAATTTTTTTGGTAAAATTTTGGTTAATGAACTAATTTTTATCTCTACTAGGGACTGCCGTCTATGGGGTCACACAGAGTCGGACACAACTGAAGCGACTTAGCAGCAGCAGCAGGTCTTTGTTGTGGTGAACTGGGGCTACTTCTCATTATGGTGCCTGGGCTTCTCATTGCAGTGGCTTCTCTTGTTACAGAGCACTAGTCTAAAGTGTGTGCTCAGTAGTTGTGGCGCATGGTCTTAGTTGCTCTTTGGCACGTGGGATCTTCCCAGACCAGGGATCGAACATGTGTCCCCTGCATTGGCAGGTGGATTCTTAATCCCTGGACCATCAGGGAAGTCCCAGGGCAATGCTTTATAGTTCTTCTGTATCTCTTATATTGCCTAATACAGTGTTGAAAACATTATTTGGGCCACACATATATTGATTATTTTCTCCTGCAAAGTGTCTGACTTCTAGGGAACTGGGTTAACTCACAAATGAATCTTTCAATAAATTTCAATTTACTCTCCTAGAACTTGTTGCTTTTGTTTTACAGCCCTTTCCAATTGATTATTTTGTTTTATACTTAAAATATCATGGGAACACAAAGGCGATATTATACTCATTTACAGCTAAAGAATAAACATTGGGGATATTTCCTGAGTTCACCCTACAGTTCACCTTTTGGCACAAGGAACCTTAGAGGTTTACAACCCAAGAAACCAATGACATGATTTGGGCTGTGGTTGCTGAGGCAGAGGACAGCCAGTAAATCAATTATGCACTGCTTCTTTGCAGTGGTTCTATCTGGCTCTCTCTAAGGACTTCCAAGAAGCCAGACCAGAGACAGAGCTGGAGTGCAGGCTCATTAAAGCAACCTCCAAATCTAGATAAGACACTTCTGACCAGAAACCAATAGACTGTCAGATATTTTTCCAGCAAAGATGGATTTATTCTGGATTAGCCCAGAATTGCAGTTCGGGGTCTGCAATCATGATGAGCCAAGTGCAGGTCCTTGCACATCAAGGAAAGGAGAACACTTTTACAGAGAGAAGAAAGTTGGGAGGGCTATAATAAACAGAGTCCATGGGTTTTCATTGGCCAAGTCCTTGCCAGGAAAGAAAGAAAGAATCTTTCTTCTTCCTGTTGGGCTCTGCTGTGACCGCAGGGTGTGAGGTCTCCCCATCCTTGTCTCCCAGCTGTATTTATTTGTGGTTTCTGATTATTAATTTTTTATAATCCTGTAATCATGATCTCTCAGGATCAATGTGAAAATTAAATGGGTAATAAGTAAAAATCATCTGGCATAGTTAGTTAATATAAATGCTTGTCAAGGTTAGTTTGATTGAGATAAAATGCCAGTTTGATTGAGATAAAACTCTATGAGATATTCCCTCTGATTCCTTCATATTCTGACAAAACTTTATCTCAAATATTATTTTTCTCTTTTTTTGTAGGAAGGGCAGCTCTTTTGGAGACCAGATGGGAATTTCATATCTTTGAGTATGCATAGTCTTTTTATAGAGACTGCCTTACACTCTGTGTGTGTCTGTGCTCAGTTGTGTCCAACTCTTAGTGACTCCATGGATTATAGCCTGTTAGGCTCCTCTATGCGTGGAATTTTCCAGGCAAGAATACTGGAGTTGGTTGCCATTTCCTACTTCAGAGGATCTTCCCGATCCAGGGATTGAACCCATATCTCTTGTGTCTCCTGCACTGGTAGGCAGATTCTTTACCACTAGTACCACTTGGGAATCCTGCCTTACACTCTAGTTGATTGTTCAGTTGTTCAGTCATGTCCAACTCTTGGTGATGCCATGAACTGCAGCATGGCAGGGTTCCCTGTCCTTTACTATCTCCTGGAGTTTGCTCAAACTCATGTCCACTGAATCAGTGATCCATCCAACCATCTCATCCTCTGTCAACCCATTCTCCTCCTCCCCTCAATCTTTCCAAGCATCAGGGTCCTTTCTAATGAGTAAGCTCTTTGCATCAGGTATCCAAAGTATTGGAGCTTCAGCTTCAGTTTTTCCAATGAATGTTTAGGATTGATTTCCTTAAGGATTGACTGACTCGACCTCTTTGCAGTCCAAGGGACTCTCAAGAGTCTTCTCCAGCACCACAATTCGAAAACAGCAATTCTTTGGTGATCAGCCTTCTTTATGGTCCAACTCGCATATAGCTACATGACTACAAGAAAAACCTTAGCTTGGACTGTATGGACCTTTGTCAGCAATGTAATCAACTCTAGCTGATAATTAATAATAAAATAACAATCAATCTTTTTTGAGTACTTACCAAGGACAATCAATGGGCTAAATGAATACTATGCATTACCCAATTTTCACAACAAGGTTGATAGGCCCCCTCATTCTACAGATAAGGAAAACGAGACTTCCAGTGGTTGTATTACATGCCCAGGACCATGTAAGTGACAGAACTGGTAAGTAGCAGAATCAGGATCCAAATCCAGATCTCATAGTTCATGCCCTTAACCACCGACTTAATATGTATACCTGACTTTATTTCCTAATTATATTGTTATTTGAAAATGAATGAATATTCTTATTCATTTTAATACATCAATAACATATAGCACAATGCCTTAAAGTAAATAATTAAATCACAGGAAATATTTACTAATTCTTTAAAGGGTGTTATATTTGTGTAAAGAATTTTAGATTCAGGTATATGAATTCAGGGTTTATAAGTGAGACATCTGAAGATTATTAGAATATGCCACTACAGGAAATTCCCTGGCAGTCCAGTTGGTTATGACTTGGTAACTGTGGCCCAGGTTCAATCCCTGGTCAGGGAACTAAGATCCCATGAGGTGTGTGGTGCAGCCAATAAAGAGAAAAAAGCAACACTATCAAAAGTGTGTATTCTGTTGATAGTAATTATCTTTCTATGGGAAGTATAGCTTAACTTTAGTTAACTAGGGTCCACAGGAGATGTGTTTTCTGTGTGTGTGTGTGTGGAAGTGAGTGGGATTGGTGGGTGTGTGTATGGAGGGTTAGAAAGGCAGAGAGAAAGAGAAAAAAATTAAAAAGATAGGAAAAGAACTATAAAACTGCAAGGCTTAGATAAGAAGTCATCTAAAACTAAGGGCTTTTTAAAAAAAATCATTTTTCTACTTTACCATGAATCAGAGATGACATTTTACATGCCATCCTTGCACTTACTCATCTCCGTTAGGAGACCTAAGGTTATTTCTACTTCTGGCTTTCAGAATTAATCTATCCACTTAGCAAAATATGAGCGCAACCTCCATGGATAGCAATTTTGCAATAGTTACTAAAATATAAAATATGCATACAGTTTGACCTAACAACTGCACTTTAAGAAATTAATCTTAAAAAAGAAAGAAAGAAATTCATCTTAGGGACTTTCCTGGTGGTCCAATGGCTGACTCCACACTCCCAATGCCAGGGGCCTGGGTTCGATCCCTGGTCAGGGAACTAGATCCCACAGGCCGCAACCAAGAGTTTGCCACAATTAAAGATTCCACATGCCGCAACTAAAAAAAAAAATCTCGCATGCAGCAACTAAGATGGAAGATTCCACATGCTGCAAGATCAGCCAAATAAATAAATATATATTAAAAGAAGAAAGAAATTCATTTTACAGTTATGCTTTATCTATGTGTACTGATACATGTTTAAGGAAATTATTACAAATAGCAAAAATGTCTATCAATGTATCTATATTATAGAATGACAAAGATATTCAACGTAGCGACACAAGGGAATAAAATGCAATCATTAAATTAGAATATGGCAGCTCCATGCAGGCTGTTATAGAATAACCTCCAAGGTCTATTCCTAGGCCCCAAACCTTGGAGGTGCCTTTGTTTCTTTTTTTTTCTCACATCCCACATCCATTACATCAGTAAATCCTACTGGTCCTAGCTTTAAAATATATCTGATACGGGAGCACTTTTCATCATTTTTACTCTTGTTACTCAAGTCTACTGCAAATTCCTCCTCACTGATCCTCATCCTTGTATCTCAAGCCTGTTCTTATCCTGGCAGCCAGAGCCATCCTGTTAAAAACATAAACCAGGGAATTCCCTGATGTTCCAATGGTTAGGACTTCCCTCTCTCACTGCCAGAGGCCCAGGTTCAATCTCTGATTAGGGAACTAAGAACCCACAAGCCTCAAAGCATGGCCAAAAAAAAAAAAAACAGTAAGTCAGATCATATTACTCCTCTACTAAATCCTTCCAACATTTCTCAGCGGGAGTAAAAGCAGAACAGGTTTTACAATCATTACTTGTTTCCTCTCTCCCTCCCTACCTCCTCCCCTGGCATGCTCACGCTTCTTTACACCTCCAACCCCATCTCCCATTCCTTTCCTCCTGCCTCATTCTGGTCCAGACACATTGTGCTTGCTATTCCTGTATCAGAGGAAAAAGCTTCCTGGCTGGGTCTGAAAATTAAACTGACAAAGATAGGTTAACAGAAGAAAGTGTCAGTCGCTCAGTCGTATACAACTCTTTGGGACCCCATAGACTGTAGCCTACCAGGCTCCTCTTTCCATGAGGATTCTCCAGGCAAGAATACTGGAGTGGGTTGCCATTTCCTACTCCAAAGCATACACATTTATTGAATATAATTTTGATGTGACCAGGGAGCCTTCATAAGGAAATGGAGACCTGTAGAAATGGTTAAACTCAAGCACTTTTATGCTAGGTTTGATGAAGAATGAACAGTCAAGGAGATCTGAAAGAAATCTGACAGGTCAAAGAGTATGAGAGGAATGTTGTCAACAGCGGGAAACTCAACAAGACCTGTATGTTAGGCTGTTTCTGGCCTCCCTGATTTCAGAGGTAAGGATGCCCCTTTCCTCCAGGTATAGGGAGAGGACCTCTCAGGTAAGAGTTTATAACTTGTTTCAAGGGAGAAGGGCAGGGAGAAGGTCACTCTGACCTTGTTTCTGCTGTTTTCTCAGAAGCCTTCAGCTTAAAATATTCAATATGCCAAGGTGTCTGGAGCCAATGGTAAAGAATCTGCCTGCCAATGCAGGAGATTTAAGAGACAAGGGTTCGATCCCTAATTGGGGAGATCCCCTGGAGTAGGAAATGGCAACCCACTCCAGTATTCTTACCTGGAAAATTCCATGGACAGAGGAGCCCGGCAGTTGGGGTGGCAAAGAGTTGGACACAACTGAGAACGTATGCATACAAGGTGTCATATTTTGCAGTATCGTGTCTGCCTCATTCTTTAACACACTGGCACATGATGCCTCTGATTGGAACAAATATGCACATGGCTGCCTCTCTTCCTTCCTTCATCTCTCTTTCTCTCTTTTTTTTTTTTTCAGTTCAGTCCAGTTCAGTCCAGTCGCTCAGTCATGTCCGACTCTTTGCAACCCCATGGACTGAAGCATGCCAGGCCTCCCTGTCCACCCCCAACTCCCAGAGTTTATTTATTTAGCTGCACCAGGTCTTAGTTGTTGGATTTGGGCATGCATTTTAGTTATGGGCATGCGAACTCTTAGTTGCTGCATGTGGGATCTAGTTCCCTGACTAGGGATCAAACTCAGACCCCCTGCACTGAGCGTGTTGCCCCTGGAACACCAAGGAAGTCCCATCTCTGTTTTTAAGTACTGCCTTCCCTGTGAGGTCTTCCCAGTCAACTGTATTTAGATTCTATCCCCACCTCCAAGTTCTCCCAATCTCTTTCCATTTAAGATTTTTCCTCTATTGTATTTGTCATCATTAACATTCCATATATTTTATATTTAGTTTCTCGTTTTTCTCCCCCACCAGAAAGCAAACTCCATGAAGATAAGGATTCTTGTCTGTTTTGTCTACTAATAGACACACATGAGAGAAAAAAGTTACTGTCTTAAGGTAGGTCCTCAAACTATTTTTGAAGAATACCAAATATATTAGAGGTATTAGATGTAGGCTATGAACTAAAGAGAAGAGCTGAGGTCAATTCCAAGGTGTCTTTGCTAGACATCAGGGATTGCTGCTTCCTGAGCTGAGGAAGTCTGAGAGAGGAACAGGCTTGCTGCACTTGTTGGGTGCTCTGCCATCCCCATCTCTAGAATGCAGGGAGGAAAACTCCGGCAGGGAGCTTAGGTGAGGAGACCTATTCTCCCTGACTTTGCTAACTCTAACAGTTTCTTTTTCTTTCATTCTTTTTAATTTTTGTTTTAATTGTGGAAAAGTCACATGATATAAAGCATACTGTGCACAACTATACACTTCAGTGGCACTAAGTACATTCACACAGTTGTGTAACTCTCACCATCATCCGTCTCCCCCTGGCATCTACCACTTTTTTAAAAATTTAATTGAAGGATAATTACTTTACAATATTGTGTTGGTTTCTGCCAAGGATAATTACTTTACAATATTGTGTTGGTTTCTGCCATATGTACATCAAAATGAATTAGCCATAGGTATACATATATCCCCGACTTCTTGAACCTCCCTCCCTCCCCATCCCACCCCTCTAGGTTGTTACAGAGCCCTAGTTTGAGTTCCCCGAGTCATATAGCAAATTCCCATACCAATGTTCTTTCTGATTCTATGAATTTGACTATGCTAGGTGTCTTGTATAAATGGAATTAAACAGTATTTGTCTGCATCTAATGTATACTGAAATGCATTTTTAAGATTATATGTCCTACAAACAGATTGCACCTTTTTTTTTTTCTTTATTCGGATTTACGCCTGTATAAACGAGCTATTCCCTGGTAGCTCAGACGGTAAAGCGTCTGTCTACAATGCAGGAGACCCGGGTTCGATCCCTGGGTCGGAAAGATCCCCTGGAGAAGGAAATGGCAACCCACTCCAGGACTCTTGCCTGGAAAATCCCATGGATGGAGGAGCCTGGTAGGCTACAGTCCGTGGGGTTGCAAAGAGTTGGACACGACTGAGCAATGTCACTTTCACTTTCCCAGTTGTCAAAAACCAAACAAACAAAAAAATGATCCAAAAACTAGAAATAACAGGAAGAGGTTCCTAGGTGTTCTTTCAGTTTGATGTTGAACTTGTGCCTTGCAATGATTTCCTGTTGATTGAATTACTTTACAACCCTGAAGAGGCAGACATGAACTCAAACCTCAAATAGTTCCTGTCCAGTAGTGAAAAAGATAATCTTTAAATATGGTTTATGGTCGGATACGACATTAACCAATTTTATATCCAACTCAGCAATCTTCTCTAACATTCCTTTATCAAATTACCTTTAAAGATCCAATTTTTCAAATTCACTTTTCAAGAGAAAAAATTTTTTGATGTGGACCATTTTAAAAGTCTTTACTGAATTTGTTACAATATTGCATCTGTTTTGTGTTTTGTTTTTTTTTGGTTGTGAGGCATGTGGGATCTTAGTCCCCTGACCAGGGAATGAACCCACATCTGCTGTGTTGGAAGGCAGTCTTAACCAATGGACTGCCAGGGAAGTTCCTCAAATGCATTTTGAACTGATTTTAGTATCTTACTGATTCTTTCATTAATTAACAAGTTATATACAATCTTTGACAGATGTTCATTTTATTTTTGTATGAGAGTTATGATTCTACTTTTTTGAAAATATACTTGAATGGCATTTTCACAGAACTGAAAAGCTGCCACTCTAAATAATTCCTGAGCACTTTCTCATTGATTAGCTCAAGCATGTGATACGATAAAATTTCTAGTTGTTAGCAAACAAAGAGTAAAGAAGTTGGCAACTAGCTGGACTTTTAGGCAGCAGGAAACGTAGAAGATTAGCTTCTGCTTTTTGAAATACCAGTTAGCTTATGTGTTCACGTTCCATTGCTGCTGTAACAACAATTTGTCACAAGCTTAGTGGTTGCAAACAACACAAATTTATTATATTACAGTTCTGTAGATCAGAAGTGGGACATGCATCTCACTAGGTGAAAACCAAGGTGTTATCAGGAGGCTTTTCAGGATGCTCTAGGGAAGAATCCATCCCCTTGTTTGTTTGGATTTTTTTTTCAGCTTCTAGAGGCTTCCTGTATTGCTCAGCACATGGGCCCCTTCCATCTTCAAAGCCACCAATGGCAGGATGCATCTTTCTCCCATCACATCTCTCAATCTGTCTCTTCTGCCTCCCACTTATCATTTTAAAGAACTCATAATTACAATGGGCTCCTCCAGATAACGTAGGGTAATCTTCCTATGTTAAGGTCAGGTGATTAGACACTGTCAATCAATAAAATAAAGCAGGAGGCTGCAAATAAAAGTTCATTTGGGGGCTTCCCTGGTGGTCTAGTGGTTAAGAATCTGCCTTGCAATGCAAGGGACACCAGTTCAGTCTCTGGCCTGGGATGATCCCATTTGCTCTGGGGTAACTAAGTCTGTGTGTCACAACTACTGAGACTGTGTACCTCCAGCCTGTGCTCTGCAACGACAAGCCACTGCAAGGAAAGGGTTGTGCACCACGACTAGAGAGTAGCCCCCGATTTACCGCTTAAAATCGAGGGGCTTGAGTAAGTCTCTGTGTGAGTGCGGGCGCGCGCTTTAGAAATACTTTGTTGTTCAGTTGCTAAATTGTGTCAGACTCTTTGTGACCCATGGATTGCAGCACACCAGGCTTCCCTGTCCTTCACTCTCTCCCAGAGTTTGCTCAGATTCATGTCGATTGAGTCAGTGATGCCATCCAACCATCTCATTTTCTGCTGCCCTCTTCTCCTTTTGCCTTCAATCTTTCCCAGCATCAGGGTCTTTTCCAGTGAGTCGGCTCTGCACATGAGGTGGCCAAAGTACTGGAGCTTCAGCTTCAGCATCAGTCCTTCCAATGAATATTCAGGGTTGATTTCCTTTAAGATTGACTGGTTTTGTTGTAGGAAGGCTCCCCACACACCCCCCACCACCTCCCCCCAGGGCCCCAAGAGCGGGCTTTTGTCTAACACTGGGAAAAGAATTGTCCGAGGAGACATGTGCTGACAAAGCAAGAGACTTTATTGGAAGAAGGCAACCGGGAGGAGAGCAGCAGGGTAAGTGAACCCAAGAGAACTGCTCTACCACATGGCTCGAAGTCTTGGGTTTTATGGTGATGGGATTAGTTTCCGGGTTGTCTTTGGCCAATCATTCTGACTCAGAGTCCTTCCTGGTGGCGCACGCATCGCTTAGCCAAGATGGATGCTAGCGAGAAGGATTTTCGGAAGTGAATCAAAAGGTCTCCTTTTGACCTTTCCCGAACTCTTCCGGTTGGTGGTGGCTTATTTGTTCCATATTCCTTATCAGGACCTCCTGTCGTAAAACAACTCATGCGAATGGTTACTAGAGACCCTGGCCAGGGTGGGCGGTTTCAGTCAGTGTGCTTCCCCTTAAACAGTTTGATCTCCTTGCAATCCAAGCGGCTCTAAAGAGTCTTCTCCAGCACCACAATTTGAAAGCAATTCTTTGGCACTCAGCCTTCCTTATGGTCTAACCCTCACAACCATACATGACTACTGGAAAAAACATACTTTTGACTATACTTTGTGAGTAAAGTGATGTCCTTGCTTTTTAATATGCTGTCTAGGTTTGTCATAGCTTTCCTTCTAAGGAGCAAGTGTCTTTTAATTTCATAGCTGCAGTCACCATCTGCAGTGATTTTGGAGCCCAAGAAATTAAATCTGTTACTGCTTCCACTTTTACCCCCATCTATTTGCCATGAAGTGATGGGACCAGATGTTTAGTTATTTGAATGTTGAGTTTTAAGCAAATATAGGAGTCTATAAATCTTTTTAATCTTCATTTTCTCCCAACTAGACCTTGAAGTGGCATATAGAATCATGGTGGAATAAAATCGGTTAAAGTAAAGGTTATGGGAGGGAGGTGGGAGGGGGGTTCAGGATGGGGAACACATGTACACCTGTGGTGGATTCATGTCAATGTATGGCAAAACCACTATAATATTGTAAAGTAATTAGCCTATTAAGGAGCCTCCAATTAAATACATTTACATTAAAAAAATAAATCAAAGCACTAAAAAAAAAGTAAAGGTTATGTTTTTTCCCCTACTTCTTTCCCATCCACATTTGCATAAAAATGTGATCACACAAGCTTACTTACTTGGTTATTTGTAAATACTTGACACTAACACCTCTCTTGCTTCACAATTTATTGCACGTTGCTAGGTTTAGAAGAGAAGCCTGAAAAATTCAGTGGCTATGCAAAATTATATTCCTTTCTATTTGTTTTAGTTGCTGCCAAATGGTTGATTTCCTTCAAATCCTGATCTTTCTTTATTCAGACAAGTTTTGCAGGGGGAGGGCTTCAATTTCTACACACCAGGTAGAATGCATTTCCTTTTCACCTATTTAGGTTAATGGCCTTCAGTGTTATGCAGAGTAAAGAAATTATTTGGCCTCTATTCAGAAGACTATTTGGTTTGAAAAAGAAAAGGCTAATTTCAGCATAATCATTAAATGAAAATGAGACAGTTTAGCACAAATTCAAAAAAACAAAAGGAAAGAAAGGAGTCTGTTGAGGATTTTCTAGGGATCACAGTGTTTTGCTCTGTTGAGGTTGAGGTAAGCATTTCAGTAGCAGTTCCCAAGCTGATTGAGTCTTTGATGAGGATTTTATGGGTGGAGGTTTCTCTAATACTTCACTTTGCTGTTAATACATCTCTTTTTTTAAGCGGAATTTGTCTTTGGAAAATTGGCTAGGCTTATGACCCTGGAAGTCTGGTCTGTCTTGGAGAGAGAAATGAACTTGAAAATAATTACTGTGACATGCGGGATACAAGTGTTTAACACATGAAAATTAAACTAAAGGCCCATAATCAATATGGCAGGCTCTGTGACGAGTATTTGTAGCCTAGACTTATACCAGAGATTCAACAAAATTATGTAACATCACTACCTTATTCCCTAACATCATCTAAACGTATAACTTTTAAATGTATAACTTATACAGAGGGGTCCAGGAAAAAGAAAAAAAATGTTTAGGGATGGAATAAAATTATATGCAAAGGTAGTGATTCTGTTCTACTTCTGTGTGTGCGTGCTAAGTCGCTTCAGTCATGTTCAACTCTGTGCGACCCCACGGACTGTAGCCTGCCAGGCTCCTCTGTCCATGGGAGTCTCCTGGCAAGAACTACTGGAGTGGATTGCCATGCCCTCCTCCAGGGGATCTAATGGCTTTGGAATAGCCAGGTACCCTCTAAGTACGAAATCCCACAGGTTATTGGAAAAATGAGTGCATGCACTCTGGCATCTGCATTTGTCTCCTTGGGATATATTACAGGCCTTCTTTAAACACTTCACAGTGATAAAACTGCCATGGAAACATGAATAAGGTTTCTCGACCTGAATGTCTTAGAATCTAAAAACTGTCTATAGATAGAACTTTTTCATTGGTGCCAGGAAATTCAGCTTAGGCTCAATCTATTCATTCTAAGCCTCCGCAAGAGACCTTTAAAATTCTCAGGCATGCCAAAAATCTAGGTTTGAATTAAATGACTAACGCTTTACCTAGTTTCTACCACCAGTTCTTTGCCAGAATCTTTTCGATTCATCCTCAGCCAAAGCTGTTACCCATCCTGACAACATAGCCTTTCACCTCCTCACACCTCATGTCTTTGCTTTTCCAGTCCTTTGGCTGCCCTCCTTTTTCTTCCCTCACATACTTGTCTGACTGGTTTCTAGAAGCTTGGCTGAGATTTCTCTCTGACCACAAATTAAGCACCGCCCCCCCCCCCCCCCGCAAACACACTTCTCAATGCAAATCTAAATAGATCTAATTTATAAACAAAGAGAATACTTCTATTTTCTTTACAAAAATAAATCACGTCTTGGCTTTTAAAGGAGAGAATGAAGAGCTAGTTGACAGAAAAATAACTGACTAGAACGGTGATTAGGAAAAGATAGAAGGTTAAAAAAAATAGCTACTCAACTATGATAACATCAGAAAAAGCATAAATTTCGTTATTTATCCGCAAGGCAGCCCTGGCTCGATCCGTACAGGTTAATGAGTTATCTTTGTTCTGTGCTCTGATGTAATTTAAGCCTCCAAAACCGGACTGCACTTAGTAGGTGCTCTAGAAATATGTGTTGAGTGTTCAAAGGCTAAGAGAATTAAAAACTGATTTTTAAAAAAGTGACAAAAGCCACAGCTTCATCAAATGTTTAGCCTTCCCAAACAGCCCCATTGTTCTACTCTCTTTATACTGCCTTCTCCCTTGTTTTTGTCGTTCTTTCACATACACATTTAAATCTAAGAATAGAGACGAACACCAAACCCTGAAATAACAGACTTAAACACGTTATTCAAAGCAAGTTATATTAGGCGGAAGCTTTTGAAGGAATGTCAACTCCTAACGGGTTCACTGTTTGCCGTACAGCTTTTCCCGCCTTCTCCGAGTGGAGGTGAGGGGTGCGGAATTAAACCATCAACATTCTCTCCCCTTTGCCTCAATTTTTTTTTTTTCCTGTCCTTTTCTCTCCTTTCCTCGGCTTTATTTCCTTCCCCCGTCTACCGTTTCTCTAGGGTCCTTGCTTGGCTTTCTCCCGCTCAGCCTGTTGGTCCCTTTGATCCTTTCTTTCTATCCCTTATTCCCAGAAGCTCCAGAAAATACCTTCTTTTTCCCTCTTCTTCACGTCACTTCCCTCCCTTCTCCCATCTCCCTCTCCTTTTCTGAGAGGTGAGTTTCCCCCGCTAGAGGCCACCACTTTCTCGGTTTCTTCCCTCCCACCGACGAGCAGCGCTCGGAGAGAAAGAAGGGAAAAAAAGAGGAGAAAGAGCGAGAGAGGGGAAAAAAAAACCCCGAGGCCTAGAGCGCGGAGGCCCGGCAGCGGCGTCGTCATGGCAACGGGCGCCGGCAGGAAACGAGGGACGCGCGGGAGGGAGGGGGGAGGCCACGGAGGGGAGGGGGAGGGACGGGGGAGGGGTCCGGCTGCCCCGGAAGCACCTCCCCGCCAGCCCCCTCCTCCAGCCGGGCCCGCAGCCCCCGGCCTGCCGCCCCCACCCTCTCCGCCCGGCAGGAAGTGACAGGCCCCGGAGCGAGCCCCGGAGGCCTGGCGGAGCCGCGGCCGGCCCGCACCCGGAGCGGCGGGAGGGGCGGGGAGCCGCGGCCGCGCCGGGCGCCTCCCACCCCGCCCTCGGCGCCCCCGCCCCTCCAGGAAGGGGAGGAGGCGAGGGGAGCCCGCCGCGGAGGCCGAGCGCGCCCCCCACCCGGCCCGGCGCCCGGGGACCCCGGCACGTGAGGTGGACGCCCCCCACCCCCTATCCCGGGAGCGCCCGGGTGCGGAGCCAGGCGCGGAGGTAAGCGGGCGGCCGCGGCGGGGCAGGGGCAGGACCTCCGGGGGCTTGGCCGCGCGGGGATGTTTCTGCAGCCGCCGCGGGCTGTGGAACGCCCCAGGTACCTCCCCCGGCGTCTTTCCCTGCCTACCTCTGGCGCTCGCCCTGCGGTCCTTCGCTCTGCTGCCCGAGCCTCTCGCTCTTCTATTCATTTTCACACAGAGAGCTGTGCTCACTGCTGTCTGTCCGTCACCCTAGTTGCTCCTGACCGCTCCTTCTCTCATTCATTTTCCCTCCTCTGACTTTGGCTTTCCCATCCAAGCGTGCCGTCTAGTTCTCTCCCTGCTTTTTTCTGGTCCCCTGGGTTCCTCAGCCTCCCAGTTCCTCGATTTCTGTCTCCCTCCTGCCTGTCTCCCCGCTATCAGTAAGCACACTTCTCCGCTCACTTGGGGTCGGTTCACTCCTGGCACCACCGCTCCGTGAGCCCCCCTTCTCCGGGTGGGGTTGACTCCTCTTGGGAACTCGTTCTCATCAAGGTTCTAGATACAAGGACCCCTGGGGGCGTCTACTCCTATTCTTCAGATGGCTTCGATTTCTGTGGCACAGTCTCCCCCGAACCCACCCCCTTCTCCTTCCCCCCTTCCTATCTATGCCCCATCTTTCCTGGGAGGCAAGAGTTTCATGCTTGGGGAAATTGATTTTCTCCAACTCTTGGCTCAGGAGGCCCGGAACCTGGTCCACTTCATTATCTTCCTCTAGCTCCTTGCCAAAGATCTACTCCAGCCCAGCCCCACAACCCCCAAATACTATATTTCAGGATGACCCTAGTTTCGTGATTCAGGGGACCTCTATGGTTCAGCTTTTCATGCTTTCTCTTCCAGTTAAATTCTGAAAATTTAAATTGACTGTGCCTCCCAGACTTTCTGTTGTCTTCATTTTCTGTATTTGATTTTACAGTCTCGAAGCTGAGCACAAATGAATAGACTTATGTGCCTGGGATCCAGGAATCCTGGTTTTGATGACAGTTTCTCCTGGTTTTGTTTAAGACTTTAAACTGGTCTCTTTCCACCTCTTTTTTGTTTCACAACCTGAAAAATTATTAAGACTTCCATTTTGGGGGGAGATGGGGATCATATAGTTTATTAGCCTTTTCATCTACGAAGGGAATTCATGTCTCCTCTAGCTAGTAAAGGGGGTCTCCTCCCTCTGAGTCCAGTGAACTAGGTCCCATCCTCTATACAACTATGCCGTGCTGCCTCTAATGCTTACCCACTTTTTTTCCTCCGCATGCTGATAATGAGGATTCATGGGTCTGTATCTGTTTAGTGCTTTGATATTTTGGCAAAAGATGTGGGGTGAAGATAGGCTAGACTTGAAGCCTGTGTGATTTCTCCTGTATACTTCATGGGTTATATCCATGTTTGCAATGACATTTGCTCTTACTGGACAACTGAATTCTTGGAGGATAAGGATGCAATCAGATTATAACTGGGAATGGACCCATAAGAAATCTCCCCAACTCTAATTTCCAAGGCCAAGCAGTTTGATTTTATTTAGTTTCTTTGTTTTGGATGGTATCATTAAAATGGATTCACCTGAGTGAAACTATCGGCACACCTTAGCAGATATTCTGATTTGTTGTTTACATTCCTAAACCAAATTGTGCTGTGCTGACCTGATATTTCCAATGGCTCCTCCATGCCTCAAAAGTAGAGAAAAAATAGCAAAAGAAGGGGACAAAGAAAAGAAAGAACCAAAGAAACTTATTGTCATTTAACGCTGCTTTGATGGCATGTTTCTTCTTCCTTCTCATCTGTTTCTTTGCTGTGTTCTTAGCAATGTTTTCATGTGTTCTTTGCAAATTTTAGAGTAGACCCCAGAGGATAAATTCTGGTTACTTTAGTGGGCGAAAACATTGAATCTTACTTTCTTGAAGCTTTGATTGCTCTCTTTACTATGTTTAATACCTGTAAGTCATTTGTTACAATGATGTGTTATATTTACTTGGGAATTCTCTGCATCCAGGGGAACTGAGGTGGAAGAAGATAAAGTACCATGGCCAAGGTGTTACTAGTAGCCCCAGCTCCAGCCAGGCAGCTCTTTGGGTGAGATGGGCTATAGTCTAGCTCTTCTGCCTCCCAGTTTTATGACTTTTTATGTTGCTTTGGTCCTTTCTGTACCATAAGCCCCTCCTCCATAGAATGAAGACAATGGGTACTCGAAGTGAGTGACACGGCCTTAACCACAGATTGTTTTTGGTTTGAAGACCTGTGTCCTAGCGAAAGATTTGATACTTAACTAGGACTACTTGCTTAACCTCTGAAAACCTCATTTCCACAATTGTAAAGTGAAGATAATTATATTTACCGTAAAGCACTGATAAATAATGGCGGTGAAGGCCTAGCCCAGTGAGAGGAGGCGCCCAGTGACTTCTCGGTACATGGTGCCATTGTTAAGGTGAGGCTGATAGTGATGTTGCATGTGAGATAAAAATGAGGAAACAGTAAGTTTTAAATGGGATGATTTTAAACTGTTCAAAGGTGTGATGGGGATATAAAATAGCCTTACTCTTATAAGGAACCATCTTACATTCAGGCCATTTTCTATTTAATGACAGCCAGGAGGAAATAGGTTAAAGTTGTGTTTTTTGAGACATCGCTTAGTTTCAAAAGATGGTGGGGAAGATACGGTTATAAGTGTATTGAAGATTTGGTCATTATTAAAACAGAGCAATCATGGCTTCTGGAAGAAAAGGAAGGTTCTTAGGTAACTTGAATAAATAATAACATGAAATAGTCACTGGAGATCAGGTGTACATTTTAACCCGTTGCTTCTTCCATCTAGGTCTGGAGTCAGAGCGCCAGCCGTGGGGACCCTGGACCTCTATCATGGAGACTGAGAGTGAACAGAACTCCAACTCCACCAATGGGAGTTCTGGCTCTGGGGGCAGCTCTCGGCCCCAGATCGCTCAAATGTCACTGTATGAACGGCAGGCTGTGCAGGTGAGGCTCAGCACTGAGGGGCTGTGAGCGTTGGCTTGGGGTGGGCAAGGATGCAGGAAGATAATCACCCTTGGTTTCTTTCCAGCAGACTGAGCAAGTACGATCAGGTGATGACAAAGGTCACTTGCAGGTCTGAGAACCTTTGGGGTTTACAACAGTTTGAGCAAGCAGGCAGAACGAGATATCAGTCTTTAAGGTTTTTATATCATTCAGTTCATGTTGCTAGATCTCACTAACCATTTCTCTTCAAGGATTGTCAGGTTTTTATTTTTGGGTCTTTCTTGAAAATCACCCTGGGTAGTGGAAGTTAAGAACCTCAACTATTTCGGCTCCTGGAAAGAAAAAAAAGGAATGTAGTTTTGGCTTTGAAGTTAACGCCAAAACTGAATTACTGATACTGTCTTTATAAACACCTGTTAGCATTATACTGTAGATGTTTAAAAATTCCAGTTACTTGAAAATTTTACCTGATACAGACTTTCATAGTCACTGTTTATTTTATTTTTCATCATTTTCAACCCTTTAGAGCCCTGTCGGGCTTCCTAAGTGGCTCAGTGGTAAAGAATCAGCCTTCCAGTGCAGGAGATGCAAGAGACACGGGTTTGATCCCTGGGTTGATCCCCTGGAGAAGGAAATAGCAGCCCACTCCAGTATTCTTGCCTGGAGAATTCCATGGACAGGGGAGCCTGGCAGGTTGTAATTCATGGGGTTGAAAAGAGTTGGACACGACTGAGCACGCACACAGGCAGGGCTCTATCACCTTTACTGTGTCCCTAGAATATGGTCTTTTATTTTCTTCTCTTTACATTAATCAACATTCCATTTATTTTCAGCCAGTTTAGTCCTAATTCATTGTTATATCAGAGATTTCCAGATTCCATTTTGGGAAATACAAGTTCATGTGAGATTATACTGCTGTATTTTTCAATTAATCGTGTCCCTACTTTTTAAGGACTACATGAACTCACTAGTTCTAATATAAAAATGGACATATCAGATGTTGACAGGCTAACCAGATACCTATCTTTTCCTTTGTTTCTCTCCTCCCCATGTGTCCCTTTCCCAGGATCCCAGTGATTTCCACAGTATAGGTGTTAGGAGTGGTTCATCCCAAGTGGAATGATTCCCTTCTGTTTCTCCCTAGGCTCTGCAGGCACTGCAGCGTCAGCCCAACGCGGCTCAGTATTTCCACCAGTTCATGCTCCAGCAGCAGCTCAGCAATGCCCAGCTGCATAGCCTGGCTGCCGTCCAGCAGGTGAGAGGTCAGCAGCCAGCTGGCCCAGGAGGGAGGGGAAAGGCAGTACAGGTGGGTCAGAACACACCACACCCGCCACTGAGCCAGGCTGGGAACAGTGTCCCGTGCCTCCTGTCCTTTTGCAGGAGGATGAGTGGACCTCGGCGTGTGGGCTCACAGTAAGAACCGTGGGAGAACTGTCTTTTAGAGGTAGCACGGCTGTGTGCTAGCCCTGCACTGTCCAGTGTAGTAGCCGTTAGCCACAGGCAGCTGTTGAGCACTTAAAATACAGCTAGTCTCTAGGACTTCCCTGGTGGTCTAGTGGTTGAGAATCTGCCTTGTAGTGCAAGAGACGAGGGTTCAACCCCTGGTCAGGGAAGTAAGATATCATACACCTTGCAGCAGCTAAGCCCATGCTGTAGTTTACTGATACCACACGCCACCACGAGAGAGTCTGGGCTGCAATGAAAGATCCCACGGGACGCAATGAGGACTATGAGTACCACAACTAAGACGGGACCCAGCCAAATATTTTAGAAAATCCGTCTCCTTAAAAAAAAAAAAAAAAAACCAACAAATGCAGCTAGTCCAGATGGAGATATGGGAGAAGATTTTGGATTTCAGAGACTTTTTAGTTCGAAAAAGCTTAGAAGTTCGTTTATGTTGGTATGTGTTAAAATGAGACAGATCAGCTTAAATAAAGTAAATTTTTAAAGTTTACTTCTGTTTCTTTTTACTCTTTGAAAAATGTTCATATTAGAAAATGATATAGGTGGCTCACCTTACATTTGTATTGATCAGGCAGCTCTGGGCTGGACTTAGCAGTGACTTCTGATGTGACCTGACCAAAGGTTCTTCCAACTAAAAGAAAGCAGGAGAAAGAGCAAGGGCTGCCAACTGCTCAGGGCGGGTTAAGTGGGAGTCGTGGGGTTAGCATATGCAGTAATATGAGGGTGATTGACATAGTGAACATACTTGTCCTTGCTCCACAGTAGAGGCTCACTGCTCTTACCTGAAATCTCAGTTATATTTTGTGCCTGTGATTTGTTCCTGGAAGATTCAGAGCCTTTGCCTTCGTTGTCTCTGTTCTCTCTTGTCGTCTTTGCCCTCTAACAGGCTACAATTGCTGCCAGTCGGCAGGCCAGCTCCCCAAACACCAGCACTGCACAGCAGCAGACCACCACCACCCAGGCCTCCGTGAGTACTGCCTGTCCCCACCGAGGGGCTTTCCTCCCTGGGTCTGTGTCTTTCAGTTAAATTCTTGGGTTTGCCAACATTCAGATTTTTCTGTAAGATATTTCAGGAAACCTGAGTGCACTTTTTGGCCAACCCAATACTTTGTGCCACTGATCTGAGAGTGTTTATTTCACCATTGATGGTATTTACTGATCGTGCGTAGAGAATATCAGTAAAAGGGAGAGTAACCAGCATGGATCTGTAGAGGTGTCTTAAGGAGGAAGAAAATCCTGGGCAGGAGGAATCAAAGGGTCCCAAGGGCTAATCGTTGGATTCTTGACTGAGAAGTAGAATCTATTCCATTTCGTCCTTTGCTCCTCAGCTCTTACACTGGTGATTAGGGCCTGGTTTCTGTACTTTGCTGATAGCCTTTAGAGGCCAGGATAACAGGTGTGGATGGTAAGGTGTTCATTTCCTCCTGACTCTGTGAAAGTGAGATACTCTGCTTTTGCTGGTGTCACTCTGAGTTTGTCAGTCATGTGTATTTCCTTGTGTCTCTTCCCCCATCCTTAGTCCTGGTTCCCTTCTGTACCACACAGATCAATCTGGCCACCACATCGGCTGCCCAGCTCATCAGCCGGTCCCAGAGTGTGAGCTCTCCCAGTGCTACCACTTTGACCCAGTCTGTGCTACTGGGGAACACCACCTCCCCACCCCTCAACCAGTCCCAGGCCCAGATGTATCTACGGGTAAGCCACAGCCACCATTGTCCCAGGGACATAATTGTTCTCTGACTTGTTGAGTGAAAGCCTTTTTTTTTCTGGCTGCACTGTGCACCTTTTGGGATGTTAGTTCCCCAACTAGGGATTGAACCCAGGCTCAAGTCTTAACCACTGGACCATCAGGGAATTTCCCAGAGTGAAAGCTCTTTTATGTCATCATGGTTGAAAGTGAAAGTTGCTCAGTTGTATCCAACTTTTAGTGATCCCATGGGCTATACAGTCCATGGAATTCTCCAGGCCAGAATACTGGAGTGGGTAGCCTTTCCCTTCTCCAGGGGATCTTCCCAACCCAGGGATCAAACCCAGGTCTCCCGCACTGCAGGCGGATTCTTTACCAGCTGACCCACAAGGGAAGTCCATGTCATCATGGTTACCCAGATGTTTTAGGACAAGCGGATCTGCTTCCTATGCCTGACTTACCTCTAGATGTGACGCTCAGTGTTCACAGGTAGCTTACAAACAATTGAGATCCTAAGTTAGAAGATTTCACCTCAGTTTTAAAGAAATTTGCACCAGATATAGTCTAATCTTTAAAGCCATGGCTCACTTGCACAAATCCTAAGTGTTACCTCTTGGCCTGTCTGCTTAGTATATATAAACCCTTGTTCCCAACTCATTGTCTCAGCCTTTTTGATGTTTGATTCTTTGTTGTCAGTGTATAGTTTATACACGTTCCAGGTTTTCTTCGGACGATTCATCACACGTGGAGGATGAGGGTCTCCTGGGTTGGTGTGGAAAGGGGCAGGGCCTAGCAGTTTCGTATCTTCTGTTTATTTTGTCTTGTGGTCCTTCCCTTCCGTTTCTTCTGTCTCTCTCCCCTTTCTCTTGTTCTGTTTCCTCTGCTCTTCATCCTCTCCTTGCCAGCCACAGCTGGGAAACCTATTGCAGGTAAACCGGACCCTGGGCCGGAATGTGCCTCTAGCCTCCCAACTCATCCTGATGCCTAACGGGGCAGTGGCTGCAGTCCAGCAGGAGGCGCCATCTGCTCAGTCTCCTGGAGTCCACACAGATGCTGATCAGGTCAGTGGTGACCACTTGACCTGCGGACGGGCCCTGGGGAGGGCGAATGGAGTGGCCTTGGACCAGGGATCACCCTTCCACCCCATTACAACTTTTCAGAATTCTTCCCCCTACCCCACCCTCAATTTCTGTAGAACTTGAATCCCTTACACCTTTTTAGTTATTTGAATTAGGAAGGGAAGTAGGCTTAACTGAAAACAGCCCTGGGGATATGGGAAGCCACCTCCTTTTTTTTAAAACTTTTTATTTTATATTAGAGTATAGCTGATAATGGTGTGGTAATTTCAGGTGGACGGCAGAGGGACTCAGCCATACATATATGTGTATCCATTTTCCCTCCAAACTCCCCTTATCCAGGGAAGCTTTATTCTTAATACAGGACCGGTGTCCCTGCCCTCCTTTTAGCTCTCCATAGCTGGTTTATTCAGAAAGTCCTAGTTCCTTGTCCTTGCAGTACTCTCTGGAAGATAAGGGGTGGTGGAGGGAATTCTGGTAAGACAGACATCAAGCTGAGTTGCTGGCAGAACACTTGATTTCTTCTCTATGAGTTACTATAGCTTTCAACCTTTAGCAGTCTGTTTCACTCAAAGGTGTTCCCAGTATAATCTTCCTCACCAGTGTGTTTTCTGTGCCTTATCTCAAACAAAAATATATATATAGAGAGAGCAGTGTTTTAGCTTCTTTTGCATGGCATACAAACTAGGGTCTCATGGTACTTATTTCATTCTTTTAGTTTTTATCAGTCAGCAAGTAAACACTGAGCTCTCCATTTCAGTAAACTTGAGCAGATTCTGAAAGGATGGGTGGCATTTGATTTGGAGTAGCATGAACACTAGAGAGAGAGAATAGCATGTGTCAAAGCCTGACTACTCAGATATGTGACTGTGAGTTGGAGATGAGTGAATAAAGTGGAGACAATAAGCTTGTGGCAGGAAAGGGCATTGTTAAGGACAAATCTGAAAGCCACGTGACTTTGTAGGTAGGAGTGGCACTGCTGACTTGAGCAGCAGATTAAGAGAGTCAGGAAACTACTTGAGAAAGACTGATTTCGGAGCCTGTGCCTGGAGAAGGAAGAGAAATGAGGGAACCTGCTGAGAAACTGTTGGGGTCAGTTACAGATACAGCCTTTGGTTTAGACTACAGCAGTAGTGGTGGCGTCAGGATGAGGTAGAACCTGCTTCCATAGCAGTTCTTTCACTTAAACATCTGTTCATCAGATGTTTGTGTGTTGGTCTGTGGATGGACAGAGTAGTGGTTGAAAGTGTAAATCTTCATTAGGGTCAGTTCCAACTCTGACTTACTGTGACCCCTGCAAATGGCCCAACATCTTCTTGCCACAATTTCTTTGTCTATTAAATAGCCGTTATAAAATACTTGTCCCAGGGTATGTTGTGAGGACTCAGTGAGTTGATGTGTCTGAGTGTTTGAACAGTGCCTGGACACAGTGAGTGTTTAAGAGTTTGGCTCTCTTTGTGATCACACAGGCGACATTCCTCAGCCTTGAATGTAGGAACAGGAGAGGAGGGTGAAGCTGGGCTTGGGGAGGGGGTTCAGGCTTGCCGGTGGGAGGGAGCCAGCAGAGGAGAGGTGAGTGAAGGGACAGGAAAGAATTGAGGAGGAGGGAATGAGATCCTGAGCCTAGTGAGCCTTTGATAGGAAGGAGAGAAGGTGGCCGGGGTGAGGGGAGAATGATGGGGGCTGACGGAGGTACAGGGCCAGGTTTGGCGGTGGGACCAGAGGTGGTGGTATCATCTCTGTGGGAGTGAACAGTGAGAGGGGAAAGAGGAAGTGGTTCAGAGGCAGGGAGAGGAGGAAAGTTTTAAATAGCCATGACGGGAAGGAAGCTGATGAGAAGAATCTTCGTAATTGCCAGGTAATATGTACGTGGCCCAGTACCCAGTCCTGATGATTTTTGTAAATCTCTCTCGAAAGCTGTTATTTCTCTACTTTACTATTGTCTGAATTCGGGTTCTTTTTATTTTTCACCTGAATTACTCTACTAGTTTCCTAACTGGCCTCTTAATTTCAGCCTTATTTGCTTCCGTCTCTAATCCTCTCCCATATTACTATCAGGATAAGTTTTTTTAATAAGAAGATATACATTGTTACTTTTTAAAAAAAACTTTATATTTTGTATCGGAGTACAGCTTATTAACATTTGTTGTGATAATTTCAGGTGAGCAGCAGAGGGACTCAGCCATTCACATACATATATCCATTCTCTCACAAACTTCCCTAACATTTTTAATTGTACCTCTGGCCTACAGAATTTGATGAATCATAATAATCCTTGACTCGTGGCATCCTCTCATCAATGGTTCATTCATGGTCCACTTTTTAAAACATTTACTCTGTAAGTTTTAATCATGTAATAAGCCAGCCCCAGCTCCAGATGGAGCTCCACTGCCTGCCCCTACTCATCCATGGTGACGTTCATTCTGATTCATCCTTCCCTGTAACCCTTTTTGTATATAGCTTTACTGCCTTTACTATATTTCTAAAATGTTCTTTTTAATATGGAACATTTCAAACATTTATAAAAACAAAGAAATATGAATCTGTATGTGCTTAATCATCCAACTTCAGCATTTATTGACATGTGGTCAATTTCTCCAGGCCCTTTCCCTTCATCTGTGGATTATTTAGAAGCAAGTTCCAGATACCATGTGGATATATATATATATATAAATATAAATTTGTATTTAAATCTATAAGGTACTTACCTTGTATATAATCCTTTGGGGAATACCTTCATTAAATGACTTATTGTCAAAATCCATCTGTATTGTTGCATGTCATTGTACTTTGTTTTGATTTCCATGTAATATTCCACTGTGTGAATATACTAGAGTTCATTCATCCTCTCTTCTGATGGTGGCCATTTGGTTGGTTTTTAGGCTTTTGTTAGGATGACTCGTGCTGCTGTGACCATTCTTACACATGCCTCCCATTGTCTACAGTGAGCACTTCTCTTGTGGGACTCCTGGGTTAGAGCATGTGTGAATATTTCAACTTTAGGACAAAATGCCAAACTGTTTTCCAGAGTGGCTGTGCTCAAAGAATGGTTTTGACAATAGAGTTGATCGTGGTCTTTCTGATGAGTATTCTTCAGTGGCTTCCTGTGATTCATTAAGAGCTTGTCATCCCTTCTCTCCGTTGATACACTGGACCACTTGCGGTCTGTCAGGCACTGTGCTCGGTGCTGGGAATTTCTCATTTTAACATTCCAAGCCCTTCAAGATCTGGCCTCTTTCTAGCCTCAGCCTACCTGCATAGCTTCATTTCTTGCCACTCCCTGCAGCCTTCCCCAAACATAATGAAATATTTATCATTTCCAAAAACACGGTGCTCTTTCTTGGCTCAGTGGTCTTGCATTGTTGTTACCTGTGTCTTCAAACCCTGTTGGTTCTCAGCTCAGACATCGCCTGTGTTAGCATGTCTTCCCTCATGCGCTTTGTCTGAGTTACTACTCTTCCTCCTCTGCACTCCCCTAGCACTGGGTGCATATCTGTGCATGGTGTAACTTGGTTTTCTTGTCTTCTCGAGTAGAAAGTACTCATTAAAAGCAGGGGCTTGTGTCTTTGATCTCTGCATTCCCAGTATCCAGTGCAGTAGTTGGTAGATGTTGAATGAATGGGGAAGAAAGGGAAAGTCTGAGACATCTTGAAGGAATAAAATAACTGAACTTGATGACAGATTTTGTAGAGAATGAAGGAGACTGAGAATCAGATATGACTTGAGAGCTCCTCTCTGGGAAGACCTTCTCTGTGTGTACAGGTGAGGGTACAGCTGAGGGGGCCGTGGAATATCTGTCGCTGTCGTCACTGCTTCTGACTCAGTCATGGTAGTCTTTCACTTTAGTGCCCTTGCTCCCCAAGTTTCTCAATCTGCCTTTTGCTTCCTATCTTTCAGGTGCAGAACTTGGCCGTCAGGAACCAGCAGGCCTCTGCCCAAGGACCCCAAATGCAAGGCTCTGCCCAGAAGGCCATCCCTCCTGGGGCCTCCCCTGTCTCCAGCCTCTCCCAGGCCTCTAGCCAGGCCCTTGCGGTGGCTCAGGCTTCCTCTGGGGCCTCAGGCCAGTCCCTCAACCTCAGTCAAGCTGGTGGAGGCAGTGGGACTAGCATCCCAGGGTCCATGGGTCCTGGAGGAGGCGGCCAGGCTCCTGGGGGCTTGGGGCAGTTACCTTCCTCAGGAATGGGTGGTGGTGGGAGCTGCCCCAGGAAGGGCACTGGAGTGGTGCAGCCCTTGCCTGCAGCCCAGGCAGTGACTGTGAGTCAGGGCAGCCAGACAGAAGCAGAAAGCGCAGCAGCCAAGAAAGCAGAAGCAGACGGAACTGGTCAGCAGAATGTGGGCATGAACCTCACCCGGACCGCCACTCCTGCTCCCAGCCAGACCCTCATTAGCTCAGGTACTCTGTCTCTTCCCATAATGTTCTTATTCCCTCGGGGCTAGCTTGAAGTCTTCAGGGTCCGTGTCTTTGCCCTTCTTGCTCGTTTTGGTCCTGAAATAGTGAAAGGAAAGAATCACATCAGCCTTGTTTGTATTAGTCCAGGAGACAGGATGACAGGTAGCAGAGAGGGATCTTGTCTGTTTCTGCCAGGCAGCAGTCAGTTTACAAGTTGCCTTGTCCTCTCCTTCTTAGGTCCTGACTTCTTCAATTTACTCCCTTTACCCTTTCATTCACTAGGGTCTCTTTTCTTTCTTTTTTTAAAATTTGGTTGTTCTGAGTCTTAGTTGTAGCACGCAACTAAGTGCTTCAGTCTTCATTGTAGCATTTGGTTCTTCATTGCTGTGCACAGGCTTCTCTGTAGTTGTGGTGCACAGTCTTAATTGTCCCAAGCATGTGGGATCGATCAGACCCCTGTTCCCTGCATTGGAAGGTGGAATCTTAACTACTAGACCACTGGGGAAGTTCCCACTCAGTTCTTTTTGAATAGCTTGCTGTGTTCTAGGGAGGGTACTGGAATACATCATTGAAAAACAGACTCTTCTGCCCATGGAGCTTGCAATTTATCGTAAGGGATGAGTTCTCTTCCTCACACATTTACTGTTGGTCAGTTGGCAGTGTAGAGCAAAGACTGTGTGCCTTCGAGTACTTAGGGTGAGCAGATAGAGCCCTGCTTTAATACAGTCCAACTTGTGATCATCTGTATTGATGGTAAGGATGGTAAGGATTAAAAAGAATAAATAATAGTAATAACCCAGGGTAGTGCTTGCTTTCAGGCTGTGGATAGAGTTAGATGTGGATACCCTATCTGGTAGTGTTTATTTTTGCTTCCTTGTTTCTAGTACTTTAAGTGTTGTATATTTGAGTAATGTACTCCCCAAATTTAAGAGTTACTTATCATTTGTTTTCCTAACACCTAGTATGGCACTTTACAAACTATGGCACTTGTAATATCAAAGTGCTTTCATGTCACATATAGTTTCTGGGCACTCTGGTAGGGTGTGAAGCAGGGGAGATCCCATCTCCAGTTTACAGTGGAGGGAACTGGGTCAAGTCTGAGCCCACAGCGGCTGACTCTTAAAACTTCTCATGGGTGGTGACCTAAACTGATGAATCGTGGAGACCCGAGGCGATCATGGGAAGATGTTGGTAGCTTTACCTCTGTGCATATTTATTCTTTCAGTGACTGTTAAGTGTTTCTTGTGTATCAGGACCTGGGCTGGGTTCTAGGGATGTAAAAACGAATGAAATGTGGACTTGGCGCTTGAGGAGAAGAATCTAACCATGAAGATTAGATTGGGCCCGCCATTGTCCTTGCTGAGTGCCAAGTAATAGGATTTACATAAAGCAAAAAAAGAGAAAAAAGAGTTAGATAAATGCAGGAAATTAGTGAGGACTGTTACATGCTTGAGCAAAGGTGGTCTTTCCCTGACATCTTTAAGGCTGGAGATGGTTGGTAACGTCCGACTCAGAGGAAAGAGTGTAAACCAGGTGGCCTGTCAGGCCCCTCCAGCTCGCTTTCCATTCGTAGTTTGAGTCTACAACTAGGTTCACCTTGGAAAGCTGCTTTGACTGGCGCCTTTGATGATGTTGCTCATGTCTGCTCTCCCTTCCTTTTGTGTCTCTGGGGGCTCGTTCCCGCAGCCACCTACACGCAGATCCAGCCCCACTCCCTGATTCAGCAGCAGCAGCAGATCCACCTCCAGCAGAAGCAGGTGGTGATCCAGCAGCAGATCGCCATCCACCACCAGCAGCAGTTCCCGCACCGCCAGTCCCAGCTTCTGCACACAGCCACGCACCTCCAGCTGGCCCAGCAGCAGCAGCAGCAGCAGCAGCAACAGCAGGCCACCACCCTCACTGCCCCGCAGCCTCCGCCGGGTCCCCCGACCCAGCCGGTCCCGCCGTCCCCATCCCAGCAGCCAGCCCAGACCCTGGTCGTCCAGCCCATGCTGCAGTCTTCACCGCTATCCCTGCCACCGGACCCCGCCCCCAAGCCCCCTATTCCCATCCAGTCCAAACCGCCGGCAGCCCCCCTCAAGCCCCCTCAGCTAGGGGCTGCCAAGATGTCTGCCGCCCAGCAGCCCCCACCCCACATCCCTGTGCAGGTGGTGGGCAGCCGGCAGCCGGGTACAGCCCAGGCCCAGGCTTTGGGGCTGGCCCAGCTGGCAGCTGCAGTCCCCACTTCCCGGGGGATGCCAGGCACAGTGCCGCCAGGCCAGGCCCACTTGGCCTCCTCGCCGCCTTCATCCCAGGCCCCCGGTGCGCTGCAGGAGTGCCCACCCACGTTGGCCTCAGGGATGACCCTGGCCCCTGTGCAGGGGACGGCGCATGTGGTGAAGGGAGGGGCGACCACCTCCTCACCGGTGGTCGCGCAGGTCCCTGCCGCCTTCTACATGCAGTCTGTGCACCTGCCGGTGAGTGTTGCCCCGTGATTGTGAGCACACGTCATTCTCAAGGGGACCTGAGCTTAATTTCGGAAGGGAATAAAGGGTTGAGGAGGTTAGGATATTAGTGCTTCTTTTGTAAGAGAGAGTTTTAATGGAAGGTTAAGATCCTGGCATGTATTCAGTCTTTCATAAGAGACATCAACGTATATAATACCTGAATGTCGTACTCCTACATGAAATTCTGTATTTTTGGATCTATACTAAGTTATATTAAGATACAGCTTTAACCACCAAAATCAATCTTTAAAGAAACAGCAATTCTCAGTTGGGCTGTGATGAACCCGGGTCTCCAGGTCTAGGTCAGGACTAAATAATGTTGTATGTTCTTTTGTCTTGATGTAGAAATTACACTTGTTGGGAATGACCAGAAATTTTACTGTACCATGGGACATACACACACTGGGGAATCTAGAACTAAGAAAATTTTCTTGGACAGTATGGGAGTAATTGCGTTTCATGATTATCCTTTGCTCATAAATCTTGTTTTCCTTCCTGTTCTTCACTTTATAGGGCAAACCCCAGACACTGGCTGTAAAGCGCAAGGCTGAGTCTGAGGAGGAGCGAGATGATGTCTCCACACTGAGTTCAATGATTCCCACGAAGACATCGCCAGTGGTAGAGAGCCCAAAGGCCATGGAGGAGAAGGGTGGTCTTGGAGGTGAGGAATGGACTTCTGCAGGACTGCCGAGTGCACAGAAATGAGAGGAAAGCTCTGAGTGAGTTAAGAGTTTAGTCTGATTCATTAGAATGTGGGCCTGAACTTGGTGGAGAGCTGGACACAGGGAAGCCAGGATGATTGATCAAAGAGGAAGATGTGCTACTGTGGACGATCAGGCTGGCTTGGCTCATCATTGGATCATTTAGGTCATCCCCTCCCTGTTCCTTAATCTCGTGTTTATTTTCTAGAGAAAGCTGAGCCAGTGACCAGCGCGAACACTAACACCCTGAGCAGTGACATTGTAGCTTTGGCTCCTGCCCCATCAGCGCCCCCTCCTTCGCTGGCCATGGTGTCCAGACAGATGGGTGACTCCAAGCCCCCCCAGGCCATTGTGAAGCCCCAGATCCTCACTCACATCATTGAAGGCTTCGTTATCCAGGAAGGAGCAGAGCCTTTCCCGGTGAGGGCAGGGCCAGAAGGTGGGGCTTTCACATGGGGACTTGGTCTGTTGGGCTGTCTTTTCAAACTCCAGAGACTCAGAAGGCTCAGAACTATTTAATTATTAGAGAACGGTTCAGTTCTATTGTTTGTAGGATTAGCTATGAAGAAGGAAGGGAAAAGAAGAAGAAAGACTATGTAGACCAGGAACTGAAAATAGTGGGGAGAGGAGAAGCAAAGGGAAAAAGTGACCTTTAAGGCTGTCATGGTTGTTTTTTATTTGTTTGTTTTTGGGCCCCTTTGTATAGCATTCGGGCATTGTACAGCATTTGGGATCCTAGTTCCCTGACCAGGTACTAACCTGGGCCCCCTGCATTGGGAGCTTGGAGTCTCAACCACTAGACCACCAGGGAAGTCTCTAATTAGGTTGTTTCATAGTGAAGAAAATTGTGGTGGAGAAGTTGAGAGACTTTTCTGGATACCATGAGTTGCAGAAGCAGGACTTAGAACACAGGTCTCTTGCTTCCAAGTGTGTTCCCTGCAGTTTAGGAAGGAAAAGGACAAGATAGGGAGCTGGGGTAGGAGCCCCTTCTCCAGCAGCTAATCTGAAAAAAGCCAGTTAGAGACTCTAGATTGCTATATTGAAAATGGTTCTGTCTGCGTGACTTGGCCATTAACTCTGAGATCGAGGCAAAGACATGGTGGTGAGAAGTGGTGGGGAAAGCTATAGAAAGGAGTTAGGCTAATATAACTCACCTTTTTCTGGAACAGGTGGGCTGTTCTCAGTTATTGAAAGAGTCTGAGAAGCCCCTGCAGACTGGCCTCACCACAGGACTGAATGAGAATCAGTCGGGTGGTCCCTTGGGTGGGGACAGCCCATCTGCTGGTGAGTATTCATTTAGAGACCCATCTAGGAACGAGGCTGATGGAGATGTGTTTGAGGACTTAGCGTAAAATAGCAATTAGCTCTTTCAAGTGGGAATTATGTGAAGTCCATCTACATCAGTATACCTAGAATCACACAGAAGTTGTTCCCATAGGGTTAAGGGGAATTTTATCAAGCTGATCTGTTGGATTATTTACTATAAGGATATATTTTTCAAAGGATAATATGAAATAGGCTGTTTCTTAATTTCCAGTTCTCCTTATTTTAGATTCTGTGATATATGTTAAGGAGTCTTGTTTACATTTCCCCTCTCCTGCTTTTGAAAACTTCTGTGTCTGTGTGTGTGGGGAGGTGGGGTGGGGAGGGAGAAATCTCATATCTTTCCAGGCATTAGTAATTAGTTCCTCTCTCCTGTGGAAAAGTGCAGTCAAATCTGAGACTACGAATTATGAAGAAATTAGTCATTTAAAATGGAGATCATCTGGCTTAAGGTTAGGAAGACTGTGATGTCTTGAGGGACAGGTCTTTATGGTTTTGGATTTTGAACTTTGTTTTCGGGGTTCTCAGTTAGGCTGAGTAGGTCTTTGAGGGGAACGCTGAGAGTAATTAGAGTCCAGTGCTGGGCCTGAGGGTGGCCTGAGCGGCAGCAGGAACCCATGCAGCCCTGCAGCGCTGCCTTGTTTTCAGAGCTAGATAAGAAGGCAAACCTCCTGAAGTGCGAGTACTGTGGGAAGTATGCCCCCGCCGAGCAATTCCGCGGCTCCAAGAGATTTTGCTCCATGACTTGCGCTAAGAGGTACAGTAGGCTCCTGTCTCGCCCTCCTCCCTCGGACACCCCTTCCCCAGGATCCGCTGGAGACTCAGAGCTAACGTCTCCTTCACCTTCATTCTCTTCTCCAAATTGGCCCCTAAAATCCTAGTTCACATGTAGAGCAGAGGAGCAAGGTGGTCTTGCATAGCAGCACCCCTGACCTCGTGTATGTTCCCTGACCCACAGGTATAATGTGAGCTGTAGCCACCAATTCCGGCTGAAGAGGAAAAAAATGAAAGAATTTCAGGAAGCCAACTATGCCCGTGTTCGCAGGCGCGGACCCCGCCGCAGCTCCTCGGACATCGCCCGTGCCAAGATCCAGGGCAAGCGCCACCGAGTGAGCCATCATTGTGGGGCGCGATGCTGCAAACCGGGCCTGTTTCCTTCTCTCCCCCGCAGAGCAGCTCCTTTCCCCTGGGAAAAAAAAAGTGAGACCAGAACTCTGGTTTCACATGGATCACATCGCTCCAGATTCCGAAATCCTTATCTTTTTGTCTCTTCTCATCTGATTTACCTGTTGTTTCTGTTAATCCTTACCTCTTGTTAGAGGAGGGAAAATCTAGGGGAGTTGTTGGCAGAAGAAGGGAACCAAGAGAGGGACACAGTTCACACTTGAAAGGCACTTGAGAGCAGACTAGTGACTTTGGGCATTTGCATATGAAGTACAGAGTACTTTACTTGTGCTGGGATTAGTTTTTCCTCTGTGCCTCAAACCTAGGATGGGGGGAGAGAGGGAGACCTCATGACACTTACGATCTCACTGTTTTTCCTGTAGGGTCAAGAGGACTCTAGCCGGGGTTCAGATAATTCCAGTTACGATGAAGCACTCTCTCCAACATCTCCTGGGCCTTTATCCGTGAGAGCAGGGCATGGAGAACGTGATCTGGGGAATCCCAACACAGCTCCACCCACCCCAGAATTACATGGCATCAACCCTGTGTTCCTATCCAGTAATCCTAGCCGCTGGAGCGTAGAGGAAGTCTATGAGTTCATTGCTTCTCTACAAGGTATCAAGGGCCTGTCCGCCAGAACCTGGGTCATCTGTATTGCTTTGTTTTCCTATGGTTTTTTTGAGGCCATCCCACAGGGCTTTGTAGATGGAAATGTAGAGGCCTAAGTATGGTATGATGAAGGTCCCCCAGAGAAGGAAATGGCAACGTACTCCACTGTTCTTGCCTGGAGAATCCCGTGGACAGAGGAGCCTGGTGGGCTATGGTCCATGGGGTCAGATGGGACTGAGCATGTATACACGCACGCACTTGACAAGGGATAGTTTTCTCCAGAAAGGAAAACCATCCTACCCTTCTCGCTATTTTGTCTGAATTTTGGGCCCTTAGAGATGGCATGAACGCTGATTTTCTTGGCAGTGTCAAAGAAAACACTGTATTTTGCTCTCTCCTTTCCCTTCCTCAAGTTATCTGAGTTGAACAGCTTAGTTGGTGGAACACCTTAGTTCTTTTATCTTGGCTCTTTTTTTAAAAAAATAGCTAGGTGCTCTGGTTTCATTTTGCTTCCATATCTTGACATCTTGGGCCACTGTATCACTGGATTTAGGACAAGTACTTTTGGTGCTACCATGTAGCTTCTCATACATACCCCACCGTTTCCTCCTAGGCTGCCAAGAGATTGCAGAAGAGTTTCGTTCCCAGGAGATCGATGGACAGGCCCTCTTATTACTTAAAGAGGAACATCTCATGAGTGCCATGAACATCAAGCTGGGTCCTGCCCTCAAGATCTGTGCTAAGATAAATGTCCTCAAGGAGACCTAAGGTGGCCCTCTTGCACAAACCAGCCTAAGGCAGACACTCCCCACCGTCCAGGTTATAACCTGGTGCCAGCAGAGACTCCATGAGGAAGACAGAGCTGTGCTGTCTTCTGCAGGAGGGGATCACCGAGACAGGGAAGAACCGTGCAAGAACTGGTCGCTGGTGCTACATGGTGGCAGCTTTGACGTTTCTCTGGGTTTTATTTTTTAAATCTTCACAATTCTCACCTACCCTAATCCAGTCTTTGTGAAAGAGGCAGTCTAGAGAACTAGGACTGCTCAGCCTTATCCCGGAGTGGAGTGTCTAGCCAGGGTCTGAATTCTCCAGGAGGAGGAGGAGGAATGTACAGTGTGGTGAGACAAGAAAATGGGGGGACTGTAGGTGTGCCTCGGCAGTGGTGGCGGGGCTTGTGTGACACAAGTAGGAAAACCTGGTCCTCCCTCTTCCCTCCGGCTCCTCCCGACTGTAGCTGTGGCCCAGACTTCTGTTGTCACTCCCTTAGTGTTGGGTATTTTCTCCTGCATCCTCACTGGCCAGTGTAGGGACTGGGTTGCCATCATTCTGATTTGCTGCAGAAACAAAGTATTGGGTACATATGTGGCTGTCGTCATTCTTTTTGCACCCCCCTGCTCCCTTCCAATTTGTTGTCTTCTACTCTACTTTTCTTTCCATTCCAACTCTGCTCTGTCCTATAGCTTTATAAAGCAGGAGCGCGTGGGGCTGAGGTCAGGAGTAGAAGGACCTGCCTTGGGCGCTATTCCTTATACAACAAAAATATTAAATATTTTTTTCCCTCCTCAGTAAAAGGATGAAAATTGGTCTCGGTTGTCTCTTAATTCATCATTCCAGTGTAGCTACTGGCTTCTTCCACACAAATGACTAGGCCGACATTTTTTTTTTAATCTTTTAAGTTTTTGTACAAAAAATGTATATATATTTTTCGCATTTTTAAAACAGAGTATGGGGGAGGGATGCAAACAAGTAACAGAAAAATGATTTTATAACATCATTTTCCCTGCTTAGAAAAGAAAAAATACCATTCCAATAGTATCTAAAAGTCCAAAGATGAAATAATTTCATTTTCTTTCCTAAAGGCTAAAAAAGCCCCCTGCTTATTGATTCCGTCCTCATGTGGCCAGGGGAGCCACGTTCCTCTTCAGTGGCCCAGGCTCCCTGTCACACAAAGATCAGGCCAGGTTTCTGGGCACATGGCCTAAATGGAAGGGCGGAAGCATCAGAGGTTTAAGCCCCTCTCCCCATGGAGACAGGCTGGGCAAGAAGACACATCCCTGAGCCAGAAGCAAGGACAGGTGTGGCAGGAGCCTGCACCCAGGGCCGAAGATGGCAGAGCCCTGCATGTCCCACTTCTGCTTCCATTCCCTTTCCAGGAGATAGGAGGGCACCAAAAAAAACCCAAATGCCTGTGAAGGAAAGTGCAACATGTTTAGAAATACTGGTAGAGGGAACATTTTAGGAGTTAGAAAAGCTCTGCCAGCTTTGACTGCAAGTGGGAGAAGCAAGCCGCCAAGGATATCCCACTACAAGGTAAACAGACTTCGCGCTTCTGGAACCCTGGTGGCACAGGAGGTCCATTTCAGTGTCCCTTCCAATGGACTGTACTTCTGGATTAGGTATATTAGCTGCAGATGGACCAGTAACCAAGATGACGACCCAGGGCCCAGTTCCAGCTGTGAGGTCACTCCAGTGCCAGCCAATGTTTGGTACCTTGTAATCCTGGGAAATTTCACAGTTTCCATCCTGACCCGAGGTGGGAGAAGTGTACAACCTCTCCAGGCTGAGACCAAATGGCAGTCCTTGTGACCAAATAATCACTGCAGAACAGTTCCCAGCAGCAAGTTCCATCCAGACTCTCATGGAGACTACTGTAGGGCAGAGTAACAGCATGAAAGCAATCAAACCTATAAATAATGTTTCTTGGTTTGTTTTTTTAATTAAATCCAGTGTCTCAAAAACTTATGAAAATGTGTTTAAAAAAGAGAGGGAGCCTGCCGCACCCTTTTGCTCACAGTAACTCCTCTACTTGTACTTTCTGGTATGAAGACAGTGCAACAGCCTCTACTGTGATTGGCCCTATTATATTATCTCTGTCCTGCAGCTGTATCTCTGAGGAGGGAAAACCAAACAGGGAACAAAGAGAAAGGCATTTCTTCTACTGACAGGTGGATGCAAACCAAAAGCAAACCAGAAAGCAAGAGTAAGACTGAGGGTGAGATGAGAGACTGCTTCAGAAATCTGCCGGAGGACGCTTTGGTTTGGGGGCTGAAGAAGCTGGACATCTAAAGTGCAATCACATTGGTAACAAGTGATCATCCCTTTCTTCTGACTCCTCCCCCAGCTGATCATCCCCCACACCACGATAGGCAGCAGGCACATTTCGGGGTTTAGAGCGGCATACAAAGTCACAGCCATCCTACAGAGAGAAGAGCAAAAGTGATCATGTGAAATCAGCAACTTTCAGGTGGGCACAGTGTTTATGGTCTGAGAAGGTGGCAAGAACTAGTTTTCTCCAGGGATAATGAAGAGAAAACCCCAAAGCTCCAGTGATTGGCCTAAACTGAATTTGGGGAAACACGCTCTCCTCATGTAGGCCCCCAAATAGCTGGATCAGATTCATAAATCTAAGCAACAGTACCGTTCTTCCAGTCAGTCTGGAAGGTCAGACATTAAGGTGCTATGTTGCTTATTACCCTGTATTGGGGCAACCAGTTGTCTTGGTTTGCTGGAAGTTGGGGTGGTTTTAGCACCCAAAAGTCCTGTGTCTCAGGAAACCCTCGGTCTGGGCAAACCAGGACGGATGGTCGGTCATCTGCTTTGTCTCCCAGCTGCCCTGTTACTTACTGCTACCAGGTTTCCAAGATCCTGCCAGAAGGCCAAGTGAGGAAACTGCTCCATTCCTTTGGCTCCTACCACCAGTCGCTGGTACAGGAACCCCCCGATGATATAGACTGCGACCAGTGATGCAAGCCTGTGAGGGAGAAAGACATCCATACTCAAAAACTGAGAATCAGTAAAGCTCATTGTTACCTGTTTCCTAAGCTCTGTTCCATAAAAATGGAAAAACAAAAAAGGAGTAGTCAGTTGAAAAAAAAAAGGGGCCGGTAGAGCCTGAGAAAACCAGTTAAGAGTGCTGCCTGCCTGAGAAAACCTTTGGATCAGAAAAAAGCAAGACAGCGTGTGACTCATTTAGGGTTGAGAACAGTCACCATTAGATAAACAGTCCAATTTCTTTAAAAGTTCTAATAATCTAATAATGGGAGAGTAATAAAAACTGTCTAGTCTTCCAGTAGGGAA
This sequence comes from Bos javanicus, assembly GCF_032452875.1. Classification (NCBI taxonomy): domain Eukaryota; kingdom Metazoa; phylum Chordata; class Mammalia; order Artiodactyla; family Bovidae; genus Bos; species Bos javanicus. The sequence continues at coordinate 101,450,677 of NC_083872.1, read as the reverse complement.
AAACCCCCATCTCCAAATGCATATATTTATTGGGGATAAAACATTAAGTCTCATTTTTTTAAACTTGCAGAGTTTAAAGAGGATATTCACAGACTTCTTTCCCCTCCAATTATAATATAGCATACAAATGCACACACGCTATTTGGACCCATATACTTCCAAGTGATTGATGAGTTAAAAAAAAAGGCTTGGACTGATAAAGGAAGAAGGACTCACGTGACAAGTAAGATAGAACCCACGCTAAGGTGGGAGATCTCTGGGGAACACGCCAGGCTGCTGTCCATCTCAAAGAGGTAGAAACAATCTTGGACTTTGCCTCGCTCCTCAGACACAGGGTTAAAGTTGTCCTGACGGTAAGAGGACAGACACAACATTTATGTGGTAAGGTGTTTGCTTCTGACGCTTGTCTGAAAAGGAGCACAAACCCACAAAACCCCCCTAAACATTTGCTTCCTCCTGGTTTAAGAACTCATTTTCCATGTATGATGGAAGATGGACGCCTATGACTCAGGGAAAAACTGAACTTCTGGTTTTCTAAATTTTTTGGCTGCTACCAAATGGCATGTGGGATCTTAGTTCCCCAACCAGGGGTCGAACTCATGTCCCCTGTACTGGAAGTGGGGAGTCTTAACCACTGGACTGCCAGGGAAGTCCCTGGATGTCTGGTTTTCTCTCATCCACCCCAGTTATCTCATTCCCTCTGGACATTCTGTCCCACCTCAGGTCAGTCCTTTCATCTCCTCTCTAGGCTCCCAGGCCCCGGGGTGCCTCACCGCTAGGGTGTGTCGATTGCAGGAGATCATCACCACTGCCCGCCGCTGCTCCCTGCCACAGTGGTTGTCATATTCATCACCCCCTTTATAGATCAGCATGATCCAATTACCTGAGGATGGACAAGGGAAAAGGAGCTTTGGGGTGGGGGAAAAGCTGAGACAGACCTGGGCACTGTGGAAGCATGGAACCAAGTTCAGTGAAGTTGGTTTTAGTTAACCCCGCAGGATGAGCTCTGGTATACCAGAAATACCAACTAAAACCCACCCCTTTGTAACAGCTTGTGTTCCCTTGTTAGGACAACTAAGAACCACATATGCATACAAGAATAATCTTGATTTCCCACACTAAAGGTAGGCAACCGATAGTGCAAATACAATTATGATCCGTACTTAGTCATGACTCACATTTTCTGAACACCTGCTAACATCAAGAGGCTCCATTCAATTACTGGGTGGCAAGGGAAAGCCTAAGATCTTAACCACAGATAAATTCAAACTGGATGACTTTGAAGACTGGGGACACTTTTCCTTCTTCAGTATTTACTTGTTCAAATTTCTTTTGCAAAATATCATTTGATTAATAATCATGCGAGGTGACCAAGGTAAGGATTCTGCTTCCAATTTTGCATATGAGAAAACAAAAAGTCAAATGATTTTTCAAAGTCACAGGATAAGTAAATATGAGCTGGATCAAAAATCTAGTCTTCTGACCCCAGCCCCAAACTCTTGACCTTGTTTTTTATTATGTTATTTACAGCAACAACAATCTGCACTTATTTATCTACTTAAGGGTACAAAATAAACCATAGTTGTTCACATAGTCCTTTCCAGCAATGATTTTATGATTTTTGAGAAATATTATCAACATAACTCAAGTTGGTGGGGAGACTTTTATAGACTGACTGGCTTTCAAAAAAGCTTAATCTCACTTTAACACAAACATATAAATGTCCTGAGCCTTGGTTGTGGAGTGGTGGTGGAGCTGGGTGTTCTGTGGTTTGCAGGTATCTCAGGTGAGCTGAACCACACACACCCATATGATACAGCCTGGTTAGGGCTGAGACATACAGGGTTATCAGAGGGATTCAGTAAGCTGATCAACAGTGAGACTCTTACTTCCATTGAAGATCTGAGTCTCGTTGAATCTCCCAACTACCGTCTCCTTCCCGTTACTTTTGTTGATCTGCACCAGGCCTGCCCCAGAGGAGTGGTTGCCAGCTTCTCGGCACACCCGGAACACATAGCTGTACATGTCTGGGCTCTGGCCCACAGTGCTCTCAAAGCTGAAAGCAGAAATGCAGAGAGGAGGAAGAGGACAGTTAGAGCTGTCAGCCTTAGAAAGAGCAGCCTCTGTTCAAACAACGGTGTGTTCAACTTATTTATCAAACATCATGGCTAAATATCCTACTGAATAATATCTTTTGCATTGTGAGGTTAACTGTGACCCAGACAGACTAACTGTTGATGATGACTGATGAAAATACAGCCTCCAAGACAGCTAGTATTCTAGATATTTCTAGAATAATTGTTCTAGACTACGCTAAAGTATTAGTTAGTACCTCCCTGTGAATAAGGGTGTACGTTTATGATATATATCCTAGTTCCTTAAAGATTATCTTCAGATTTATATATCTGAAGATTATTGACACTTATGGTGATATGTTATTGTTGTTGTTTAGTCATGTTTAACCCAGGGATCAAACTCAGGTTTCTTGCATTGCAGGCAGATTCTTGACCATCTGGGCCACCAGGAAAGCCCCCTTCACTTTCATTTTCAGTGTTCGACTCTTTGTGACCCCATGGACTGTATTCTTCAGGCTCCTCTGTCCGTAAGATTCTCCAGGCAGGAATACTGGAGTAGGTTGCCATTTCCTTCTCCAGAGGTTCTTGCCAACCCAGGGGCTGAACCTGCATCTTCTGCTTGGCAGGCAGATTCTTTACCATTGAACCATCTTGGGAAGCCCTTACGATGATATACTGAAGTCACTCAGTCGTGTCCGACTCTTTGCGACCCCATGGACTGTAGCCTACCAGGCTCCTCCATCCATGGTATTTTCCAGGCAAGAATACTGGAGTGGGTCGCCATTTCCTTCTCCAGGATCTTCCTGACCCAGGGATTAAACCCAGGTCTCCCGCATTGTAGGCAGACGCTTTACCGTCTGAGCCACGATGATGTAGTAGTAGGCCTAAATATGTTCATCTTATACTTCTGAATATCAAGCTGGTCTCTTGGGTCCAATCTTACAAACAGCTACTCTTCTGCATAAAGTACCTGCACATCCCTGCTGAACACTGGGCTAAGCACGTGCTCTCCATCATAGAGGAACGTGAGACAGCATGGCCAAATAAGGCCAATATTGTTAAAGTACAGATTAGAACCATCTCTCAGAGGAGGTTATGATACATGTATCCCCTCTATATTCAGTAGTAATATAAAAAAAAATTAATACAGTTAGTAAGAGGAGATTCTTTAATAAAGTTGTTTTCTCAAGGCCTTTAAGTTTCTTCTCATTTACCTTTTGTTAAATAGCGGTGTCAGCCTCTTCAGGAGAGCCAACTCTTTCTCTGATTCTTTACCCTTTTCTCCCACCAGGTCGCATGTTTTCTCTTCTGTCTGCCAAGATTCTCTGACTGCCACAGAGAAGAGCAGCAGCAGCAGAAGGCCAGTCCTCCAGGAGCTGTGGAGGGGGGACATCCTTTTGGGACAAGGAGTGTGTGTTTCGGGGAAAGAGGGAGAGGATCGGGGAAAGAAATAGAGCACATGAATGTGTAATAAATGAATAACACTTTTTTTTTAAACCTGTTAATCTTCCACCCACCACCTATTACTTTATACTAGCCAGTTTTCTTCATTATGATGATGCTGGGCTTTATTTTCTTGTCTCTATTTCAAGTTTTTTTCCCCATTATCTAATATACAGGATTGGATGCTTAAGTCAGGTTTCTTTTTCTTTTCAAAACTTTTGTTATCTTTTAAAAAATAATTTCATTTATTTTTGGCTGTGCTGGGTTTTCACTGCTGCATGGACTTCTCTCTAGTTGCAGCAAGCAGGGGTTATTCTCTAGTTGTGGTGCGTAGGCTTCTCATTGCAGTGGCTTCTCTTGTTGAGGAGCACATGTTCTAGGGCTTGTGGGGTTCAGTAGTTGCACCTCCTGGCCTCTAGAGCACAGGCTCAGCTGTTGTGGCACATGGGATCAGTTGCTCCAGGGCATGGGGGAATCTTCCTGGACCACAAATAGAACCTGTGTCTCCTGCACTGGCAAGTGGATTCTTTATCACTGAGCAACTAGGGAAGTCTTAGGACATATTTTAAAAGACTCTTCCTATGCGACTCCCTCACCTGACACCACTCTCATTTCCTGTCCTTACTGTGCTCCTTTCATGTGCAATCGACAAAGTGGACAGCAGAGTTAGTGTAGACAGGCAGTTGTTGAGATTTCTGCAATGTGTGCATAAAACAAGAATATATTTTTGGTCCTAGAAATTGTCAGAAGAATCAATCAATGGCTTAGAAAATACTTAAGTGTCACCAATGAAGAGTATTTTGATCTTGTTGAACAGTAAGATTCTTTGGCACCTGCAACAAATAGTACCTTTCAATATTTCTGTGCCAAAGCACCTGCGTCAGGAAACCCATACATCTACACACACATACACACATATACATATAATATATATAATAATAATATCTACCTATCACCTGTGTCAGGAAACCCATACATCTATACATATACACACACACACATACATACACACACACATTATCTATCACTTGTATCAGGAAACCCAAACACACACACACACTAATATCTACCTATCACCTGTGTCAGGAAACCCATACAACTACACACACACACACACACACACACACACACACACACACACACACACAGATATTAGTATCTACCTATCACCTGTGTCAGGAAACCCATACATCTATACATAAACACATACACACACACATATTAATATCTGTGTCAGAAAACCCATACATCTGTATATATATATACACACACATATACTAATAGTTATCTATCACCTGTGTCAAGAAACTATATAAATCAGTCACTTTCAGTCTAATTCATAGGTAAGTCCTTCAGAACATAACTGTAGGGCTGAGAAAAGGGAAAGCAGAGAACATAAAAGAATTACTTATGACAGCCTGATGGAGATATCCTTGTCTCCACCATTTGGTGAGAAGTTAGGTTGAAATGTCTCATTATTTAAAGTTTAATACTAGTTCATTAATACTATTTAAATCCTCCCCCTAAGATAATACTTGAATTACAATGAACACTTGATAAGTGTTTCAACTTCCTAATTGAAAGTTATTAAGTTATTAAGAAAGATGTAAAACAGAGAAAGAGACCTGACTACTTTGGGCCCTAAGTCCTTGTTTTAATATTCAGAAGCATCTAACAATCTTTGTTCATACTTATCACAAAAATGATAAAGAGATTAACATAACCACAGCACCTAAGATTTGACATCTATCTGTTCTGTCTCATCTCTAAAAAAAATCATTCAACCATTTATAAATGATAGGATGAACAAACTTCATGAGGTCCAGATCAGTGGTCTGAGTAAGTATTCTAAACCCACTTCAAGCCATGAAATTCAAGAGTTTCTTGATTTCTAGTAAGTATAACTGTCTTCCTACATTCCAGTTGCTGATAACTCTTGAGAATCACCAAGTCACTTTACAATTAACACACCCAATTCATACGATGCTTGAACTGTTTTAGGCATGGAAACATGTGGCTCTGTTTTCCAAACTCATTTTCTTTTCTCTAATCTCATCTGTACACCTATGCACGGACTGTAGTGAAAGTTGCTCAGTCACGGCCGACTCTTTGCGACCCCACGGACTGTAGCCTGCCAGACTCCTCTTTCTATGGAATTCTCCAGGCCAGAATACTGGAGTGGGTAGTCTTTCCCTTCTCCAGGGGATCTTCTCAACCCAGGAATTGAATGGGGGTCTCCTGCATTGCAGGTGGATTCTTTACCAGCTGAGCTACCAGGGAAGCCTGTCAGGCTACTGTGTCCACAGGATTCTCCAACTAAGAATACTGGAATGGGTTGCCACGACCTCCTCCTGGGGAATCTTCCTGACCCAGGGATCGAACCCACGTCTCTTATATCTCCTGCACAAGCAGGCAGGTTCTTTACCACAAGCGCCACCTGGGAAGCCCCTTTATATACCCAGGATACACTGATTTACTTTGGTAAGAATTCACTTTGGTATTCATTAATCATCCCTCAGGCCATTGCTGCGTGTTAATTTTATAAAGTATCACCAATTTTCCTGATACAAAGATTCAATTCTTCCAACTTTTTCTCACTTACAATAAAATATTTTCATACTACAAGTCTATAGACTTTGGCTTAAATACTCTTTCAGTTCAGTTGCTCAGTCGTGTCTGACTCTTTGAGACCCCATGAATGGCAGCACGCCAGGCCTCCCTGGCCATCACCAACTCCCGGAGTTCACTCAAACTCATGTCCATCGAGTTGGTGATGCCATCCAGCCATCTCATCCTCTGTTGTCCCCTTCTCCTCCTGCCCCCAATCCCTCCCAGCATCAGGGTCTTTTCCAATGAGTCAACTCTTCCCATGAGGTGGCCAAAGTACTGGAGTTGCAGCTTTAGCCATCAGTCCTTCCAAAGAACACCCAGGACTGATCTCCTTCAGAATGGACTGGTTGGATCTCCTTGCAGTCCAAGGGACTCTCAAGAGTCTTCTCCAACACCACAGTTCAAAAGCATCAGTTCTTTGGCAAGTCCTCTAATTCTTCTTCATGCTGGTCCACTGATTCCATTGATTCTATTTAAAACTTAAAATAAGCAGAATTTAATAGGTACCTGAATAAATTTTCTCCACTATCCTAAACATACTTTTTTTTTTTGATGTCTGATCTTACTTATTTGTTACCCTGAGACCATCTCATTTTTTTTTTTTTTTTTAATAGAACATCTGATTTTTGACTGGACTCAAGACTCAGAGGTAAGAAGCTCTGAGAAAGGACAGCTTTCATCTCTTAGCAATCTGTTCCTGGAGTCTTTCTTTGGCCCACTTCATTCTCTTGGCCAAAAGTTGAGCATCTTCTGGAGCCTGTTCTTCATTTTTCTTAGTATGCTATTTCTTCTGACAATACATTAACATTCGTGTTGCACAATACTGGAATAACAAGATGCTGAATCTTGGGTGCTCTGGTGCTAGGTTTCTCACCTTCTTTGTTTAGGGGCTATCTCACAGCATACTGGCGGCCACACAGAGAGACCACAGTGGATTCTGCTAGCTCTTCTGCTAACCCCAAGTGATGAGCCACAGTTGTATCAGTGAGGCCAGGAATATTCTTCTCTTTTACGATGACCAAATTGAGAACACTCAGACTGGCATCCATGTACAGATTTGCACTTTCTCCAATCCTCCTTGGTCTGTAACAGGAATGCCCCTTACTCAGTAGGAGGTGCAGGCTCTGACATGGGTCCAGACACCTCCTTCATGGGGACACCTTGTTTGCTGGTCCCACCACTGATTCGGACCACACAACTCTTCCATTTTTCACCCAGAGCGTCAATAGCAACTTCTGTGTCCATACGCTTCTCAGAAAAGATACGAAGTTTTTGTTCATCATCCATTTCAATAAGTTTCTGACAACCAGTGGCTGGGAAAGAGATGTTCAGCTTCATCCTGAAGTGGGTCACCATACCTCCAAGGCACCACAAAAACAAAATTACACTTGATGTTCTGTTTCCCACATTCACTAGGGCAACCAATACTTGGGAAGTCATCTCCCTGACTTGGTGTTATCCAAACATCAATTCATTGTAGTAACATTAAGGTATCTGCAGAGAGTAAGTATAGCCAACCCCAAAGTCTGAGCATGCATGTGTCCTAAGTTGCTTCAGTCTTGTTCAACTCTGTGACCCTATGGATGGTGGCCCACCAGGCTCCTCTGTCCATGGAAGTCTCTGGGCAAGAGTACTGGAGTCGTTGCCATGCCCTTCTCCAGGGGATCTTCCCAACCCAGCAATCGAACCCAAGCCTCTTATTAAGTCTCCTGCATTGGTAGGCAGGTTCTCTACCACTAATACCACCTGAGAAGCCCCCCAAATTTGAGACTCTCTCCCATAAACACATTTAAAGGATCAACAATAAATACTTAACAGAGCACTTGCTTTTTGCTAGGAATTTAACATACATTAACCAGTTAAGCCTTACCAAACCCTATGAAGCAAATACAATTATTCTTATTCTACAGATGAGAAAACTAGACATAGTAAGTGAGCAGTGTGAACCAGGTAGTCAGGCTCTGAGCTCACTGTCTACACTTAACCACTATATGTACATCTTCTTTCACATTAATTTTTTGGGATGATCAGAGCAGGCTGCCAAAGTTTTGCTTTCTTTTTGACAAAGCAAGAAGGGGAAGTGACCTCTCACAGTTCACAGAACAGAAGGCAGAATGAAGAACCCAGACCTCCAATTCCTGTCTTCCCTAAATTAACTCACTGCTCAACACACAATGCGACCAACTGACTAAAATGAGATGAGGCTCCTTTTATTAGATTGATATTCTTTTTTCCAGGACCAGTTTTCTGGAGGGATGCTCGCACAGAAGGCTGTGTCCTCTGGCCTCAAAGTTAGTTCCTTATCTGTTGACAGTTGAGGATTTCTTTTCCCAAATTAGAACAGACTCTCACACAACTAGGAAAAGAAGAACAGCTAAACACCCTGCAGTAAGCATTAGTTGACTTGAGCTATCTTTTATTTGCTCATTGGTTCAAAAAGATAGGATAAGAATAAACTTATAGTCTTCTCTTTCTTGCTTAAGGTTTGGCTGCATTTGAGCTGCTTCTCTTTGATTCCGTGGTGTATGCACTAAGAGCTTTATCCAGATTATGTTCATTAATCTTCACAACCCAGAAAAGCAGGTATAATTTCCCCCACTTCACAGATGAGGAAACTGATTCTTATAGAGCTGAAGTTACTTGCTTTAGGTTATACAAGTATTAAAAGGTGTATGAAGTTATTAGTAAGGCAACTGGAATGAATCATGGCATAAAGATATTTTCTGAAAACTTTCTGATAAAAAAAGGAGTGCAACAATGTATCAGTAATGGGATGAATTGGAGAAGGAAATGGCAAGCCACTCCAGTATTCCTGCCAGGAAAACCCCATGGAGAGAGGAGCCTGGCAGGCTACAGCCCAAAGGGTCGGACAAGACTGAGCATCTAAGCAAGCACACACAAAGGAATGAAATCCAAGGGCTGGGGAGTCTCTTTTTAATGTGCTACAATTAAGATTCTCAAGGTGCAAGTTTAAGCAGCAAGGCTTAAAGATTTTGAAGCATCCCTTTCAATTTTCTTGTTCTATAATGATAGATTCATTTAGGTTAATGCTAAAAAACTCTCCTTCAATGGGATGACCAATGATGGAGCCAGGAACTGGAAAGAACTTTACATCGCTGGGCCCCTGTACCACTCACTTTTCCCAGTCCTTAAGACTAGCCATGAACATTTTCCGTTTGTCAGTGCAATTTCTACTTTCTTCTCTCTGGCTCATTTTTGACACGGCGGTCCTTATCTCCAGTCTCTAGTAGCTCACACTTCTGGAAGAGTAGCCCTAACTAGCTGACCGCTCAACGTTGAAAGCCTTAGGAAATCAGCTCTATGGACCAAGGGCGGAAGCTCCCTACAAAGAGGAACACAAATTCCTCTATGAGGACTCTTTACACACATTCATCTCCCTCAAACTTCTTCGAGGGCTCCAGACAATCGCGCTGCGTCTAGTCTCCCGACTTTCCAACTACTAAGGGCCATACTCTTTACAAATGATGCCCCTTGACCTCCCTCCACGATGCGGGCCAAAACCCAGTCTACGGGTATGCGGTAACACCTAGAGCGGACTCCAGACTTAGCGATCTTCCTTTCCGTGCCTTCCAAACACTTAAATCCCTTCTCCAGTCTTGGAGATCCTTTCTCCCTCACTCCCTTGGGGATTCTGTGACTCCCCAACCTCACACCTTTGTTTTTCTGCCCTCGGCCTCCTTATGTGGAGTTTTGGGCTAAAACCCGGGTCAAGCGAGACTTAAAAAGATCCCGGACCCCGTCACAGCCACGAGGGGGGAGCACTCTCCAGCCCCTCCTCCTCCACGCCCCTCATACTCACATGTCACGTGCAAAGAGAGCAGGCAAAGCTCAGAATCCCCGGCCCAGTAGCTGCCCGTCGCTGGGAGACAGGGCCAGCGAGGGGCCGGCCACAGACCCGGGTCCCAGAGCTCGTGGCGGAGCCAGCGTCCCTCCTAGCGACTAGCTGAGCGCCACTCTGGGAACCGGAAACAGGAAGCTCTGGGCGGCCTCTAGGCAACTGCTCCTCCCACTAGACCCCGCGGCATGTGACCGCAGAACCATTTGGCCCCTTTCCCCTTTCCGGCCTTTCAGATCATCCCGGACGCTGATTGGCCAGGGTCGTGGGCGTTAGGCTCCTCCTCTACCGTAACAACTCCAATCCCTATCGAGAGTTGCAAGTTTAGTTCCACCTTTTCGGGTTGCCTTTCTACTAACGGGGGTCCCAGAGTCCCACCTCCTGGCCTCTTCGGCTCCGGCCCCCAGTCACGCGGGGTCACGCGCGGTCACGCTCCCTGGTAGGTTGGACGGAGGGGGCACGTGAGAGCGGTGGCGGCCCGAGAGGGCGGTGGCGGAAGCGGAAGTGCGGGGCGGAGCCTGCCCCCCAGGCCGCGGCGGGAGTTGTAGTTCTCGCGCGCGACCGCATCTCTCTTGTGCTGGCTCAGAACGTTTACCGCCTGAGGGGGACGCTGATTCGCCGTGTGCAGGCCGCGAGTTGCTTCGTGTCCCACGTCGGCACTTAGACGATAGTGGAGAGCGATGACTGGGTCGTCATCCTGACTTTGTTAACGTCACTTTACGTCCTGTCTACGGTTTAGTACCCTAAAGTGTGATATATTCGACTTGTTTATTCGAAGTGTTACTATTCGACTTAACCTTGTCACCCCTGTGGCATTTTGTGTGATGAACACTGTAACCAATTCTGACCCGAGCAACTCCGTTTCGGTCTTTGCGTCTTGGCCGAGAGCCTTTGCGGTGTCCCTCAGGTCTGACGTCTTAGCCGCGTGTTGAAGCCCTACCCGTAGTGAGAACTCGGTTCAGATCACCAGTGACTCTGGGACTCACCCTCTTGAGAAGGAATTCCTTCGTCCTTCGAGTGCCCGCTGGTTGCTCCTATCATCTTCAGGCTGGCTTCCTTCTGCTCGGATTCCTCCGTTGCATTTGCCTCCCTCCGTCTTGGCGGATGGGGACTAGATTTTGAGTTATACTCGGCGGAGCTTGAACAGCGTTTTGAATGAAATAAAAGAAGCCAACACTTGCGTAGCCCCGCGGTGCCTGGCACTGTTGGAAGTGCTTTAGACGAGAATGAATTCACCTCCAAGCTCACCTTAATGAGGAAGTACCTTATCCCAATCTTACAGATGAATAAATTAAAGGCGATGGAGGTTAATTGACTTAACCTTGGGCTCCCCAGCTCTTGTGGAGTTAGCATTCAGTTTTCATCGTTTAGGGGTAAATTAGTTGTGTGCTGCTGCTGCTAAGTCGCTTCAGTCGTGTCCGACTCTGTGCGACCCCATAGACGGCAGCCCACCAGGCTCCCCTGTCCCTGGGATTCTCCAGGCAAGAACACTGGAGTGGATTGCCATTTCCTTCTCCAAATTAGTTGTATACGTGTATAGAATCCATCCTGAGTTTGTTTTTAATTAACTGGGGCATTCAGTTCAGGCTAGGTGGCATATTTGGGTTGGGTTTGGATGTGTCTTTTAAAAAAAATTGAAAGATGAGTTGCTTTCTGGTAATAAAAGTAACTTGTAATCAGAAAACACAGTACTATTAATCAAAAATCCATAAAGTTACCACGAGGTTGTGTATTTCCTTCATGAGGGTTATTCCTTTCCTCTTAAAAAAAAAAAAACAAACCTTAAGTATTTCTCCATATCATGAAATTTACAAATACATTTTTAAATGGTTGTATAATTAGCTGCATGGATTGCCAGTCATTTAAGTCATTTCTATTGATTTGACCTTTTCAATTTATTCAAGTTTGGGGGATACAGCAGGGAAAAAAAGCAAAAATCCCCTTTACAATGAACTTTAATTCTAAAATTGATGTTCATTTGTTGGTCATTTCAGAAGTCTTCCTCTTGGTCATTTCCCAGAGTAGTGTTGGGCTGGAGGGAGAGAAGTGTACATGTGGGAGGTGGAGAAAGGTACTGAAATGCAACTGAGTAGGGCTTCCCAGTCCCCACTCCAGTACTCTTGCCTGGAAAATCCCATGGATGGAGGAGCCTGGTGGGCTGCAGTCCATGGGGTCGCTGAGAGTCGGACAGGACTGAGCGACTTCACTTTGACTTTTCACTTTCATGCATTGGAGAAGGAAATGGCAACCCACTCCAGTGTTCTTGCCTGGAGAATCCCAGGAACGGCGGAGCCTGGTGGGCTGCCGTCTATGGGGTCACACAGAGTCGGACATGACTGAAGTGACTTAGCAGCAGCAGCAGCAGTGGCAGCAGCAGCGGCAGCACCATCAGCAGCAGCAGGGCTTCCCAGTAAAGAATCCGCCTGCCAATGCAGAGGACATGGGTTAAATCCGCAGTCGGTAAGATCCTCTGAGAAGGAAATGGCAACCCACTCTGATATTCTTACCTGGGAAATCCCATGGACAGAGGAGCCTGGCAGACTACAGTCTATGGGATTGCAAAAGAGCTGGACAGAACTTAGAAACTAAACAACAACAAAAGTGGAATAATTTCTTCTTCAGGAGTGGGGGCAAGGGATAACTTCCTTTTCCATCCAGTTGCAAATGACCTGGGTCACTCCCTGCTTCTTGGGCTCAGGGGCCTTTCTGGGAGCCATCTGTCAGAACTGATCTCAAGGATCTTGTCAGAGGTACAAGTTGAAGTTAGAGGTTATTTTTGCCTTCCTGCTCTGGGCCTGTAGCTCTTCATTAGCAAGGATGCTCCCCACACTGCACCACATCCATCCTCTCCTCCCACACGCAAAGTAATGGGGTCTACTAATGGAATCTAATAAACTAGTTTACTTTGTTTAGAAAGTGATTTTATTCACATATACACATGACTATACATAGAATAGATTACTAATAATAACCTACTTAATAGCACAGGAAGCTCTATTCAGCACTCTGTAATTACCTATATATGCAGATGACAACACCCTTATGGCAGAAAGGGAAGAATGACTAAAGAGCCTCTTGAAAGTTGAAAGAGGAGAGTGAAAAAGTTGGCTTAAAGCTCAACATTCAGAAAACTGAGATCATGGCATCCGGTCCCATCACTTCATGGCAAATAGATGGGGAAACAATGGAAACAGTGGCTGACTTTATTTTTTGGGCTCCAAAATCACTGCAGGTGGTGAGTGCAGCCATGAAATTAAAAGACGCTTATGAAGCAACTGACAAACAACTAATCTCAAAAATATACAAGCAACTCCTACACCTCAATTCCAGAAAAATAAATGACCCAATCAAAAAATGGGCCAAAGGACTAAATAGACAATTCTCCAAAGAAGACATACAGATGGCTAACAAACACATGAAAAGATGCTCAACATCACTCATTATCAGAGAAATGCAAATCAAAACTACTACGAGGTACCACTTCACGCCAGTCAGAATGGCTGTGATCCAAAAGTCTACAAGCAATAAATGCTGGAGAGGGTGTGGAGAAAAGGGAACCCTCTTACACTGTTGGTGGGAATGCAAACTAGCACAGCCACTATGGAGAACAGTGTGGAGATTCCTTAAAAAACTGGAAATAGAACTGCCTTATGATCCAGCAATCCCACTGCTGGGCACACACGCTGAGGAAACCAGAAGGGAAAGAGACACGTGTACCCCAATGTTCATCACAGCACTGTTTATAATAGCCAGGACGTGGAAGCAACCTAGATGTCCATCAGCAGATGAATGGATAAAGAAAGCTGTGGTACATATACACAATGGAGTATTACTCAGCCATTAAAAAGAATTCATTTGAATCAGTTCTAATGAGATGGATGAAACTGGAGCCTATTATACAGAGTGAAGTAAGCCAGAAAGAAAGACACCAATACAGTATACTAACATATATATATGAAATTTAGAAAGATGGTAACAATAACCCTGTATACGAGATTGCAAAAGAGACACTGATGTATAGAACAGTCTTATGGACTCTGTGGGAGAGGGAGAGGGTGGGAAAATTTGGGAGAATGGCATTGAAACATGTATACTATCATGTATGAGATGAGTCGCCAGTCCAGGTTTGATGCACGATACTGGGTGCTTGGAGCTGGTGCACTGGGACGACCCAGAGGGATGGTATGAGGAGAGAGGAGGGTTCAGGATGGGGAACACATGTATACCTGTGGCGGATTCATTTCGATATTTGGCAAAACCAATACAATATTGTAAAGTTTAAAAATAAAATTAAAAAATAAGTAAATAAATAAATATACTGTGGCAGGAAAATAAATAAATAAATAAAAGACGCTTGTTCCTTGGAAGGAAAGTTATGACCAACCTAGACAGCATATGAAAAAGCAGAGACATTACTTTGCCAACAAAGGTCCGTCTAGTCAAGTCTATGGTTTTTCCAGTGGTCATGTATGGATGTGAGAGTTGGACTATAAACAAAGCTGAGCACCAAAAAATTGATGCTTTTGGACTGTGGTGTTGGAGAAGACTCTTGAGAGTCCCTTGGACTGCAAGGAGATCCAAGCAGTCCATCCTAAAGGAGATCAGTCCTGGGTGTTCATTGGAAGGACTGATGTCAAAGCTGAAACTCCAATACTTTGGCCACCTGATGCTGACTCATTTGAAAAGACCCTGATGCTGGGAAAGACTGAAGGCAGGAGGGGAAGGGGACAACAGAAGATGAGATGGTTGGATGGCATCACTGACTCTATGGACATGAGTTTGGGTGAACTCCGGGAGTTGGTGATGTACAGGGAGGCCTGGCGTGCTGTGGTTCATGGGGTCGCAAAGAGTCGGACACGACTGAGCGACTGAACTAAAGTGAACTGGTCTGAATGACCTATATGGGAAAAGAATCTAAAAAAAAGTGGATATATGTGTATGTATAACTGACACTTTGCTATACAGCCGAAACTAACACAACATTGTAAATCAACAATACTCTGGTAAAAAGTATTAAGAAAGTGATTCCAGGAGGTTCTTAAAATCAAATGCTAAGGATGCCTCTTCTTTCCTACATGCAGAAAAGGGAAGGATGCTTGAAAGAGCTAGGTATTCTGAATCCTTCCTTCAATTCATTGCTTTGAGGTCGTGTGTATATGTCAATAGAACTGCTTTCTAAACAAAGTAAATTGAGATGGGAACTTCATTGGGAATGCCTTTTTTTAAGCTCTCAACAGGTTTGTTCTGTATGAATTCTGTGTAATGGATTTTTCTATGGTTTCACTATCAAATATACTCTATTATATTTTCTGATCTGTTCAGTGATCTT
Source organism: Bos javanicus (assembly GCF_032452875.1). Taxonomy (NCBI): domain Eukaryota; kingdom Metazoa; phylum Chordata; class Mammalia; order Artiodactyla; family Bovidae; genus Bos; species Bos javanicus. The sequence goes on along the minus strand of NC_083872.1, from coordinate 101,435,364 downwards.
TCAAAATTTGTTTGGTAGCTTCTCAGTCCCATTATACATCATGTATTTAATTTGCCCTCTTGAACCAGATTTCGATCTTGAACTTTTATTGGTGCTATCCTTTTAAAAATGATCATATTTAACATATTTCAAGAACTAAATATATAATTTTCAATTTTAATATAACTTAAAATTTTTAGAAGAGATGCAAGAATAGTACAAAGAACTCTTGCATAGACTACCAGATTCACCAAGTGTTTACATGTTGCCCCATTTGCTTTGTTAGTCTCTCTCGTGCTTTTCCATCCTCCCTACACACACAGGCATACACGTTTATTTTGAACAATATGAGGGTAGGTTCCCCTTTACCACTAAGTATTACTGCTAAGTACATCAGTGTGTATTTCCTAAGAATAAAGACATTCTTATATTAGTACAGTATAATTATCAAAATTAGGATCTATAGCACTTTTTTCCCTTTCCCAACCATGGAAACCAAGTCAGAGTGACACATTGCAATTAGTTGTCATTTTTCTTTATCATATTTGACCTTGACATTTTGAAAAGTACAGGTCACTTATTTTGTAGAATGTCTCTCATTTTGGTTTGGTCTGATGTTGCCTCATGATTTAGGTATGCATTGCTTGATAGGACTAAGACAGAAATATTGTGTCACACTCAGGATCCCATCAGAAGACAGACACCACATAAGGGATTTTTAAGGAAAAATTTTGTGTAAAGAATTGTTTCTTAGTAAAAAATAATTACTAAAAGGGGTAAGAGAGGACTGTAATAGTTGTGCAGAAGTCGGAACTACAAAATATAGCTACAGCCTTGAGGGCTGAAATTGAGTTAACAAGAAAGCGACTTAGAAACCTAAGGTAAGTGCTACCTTGCCAACCACATGGGAGAGATTCAGGCCTTTGAAAAAAGAGTGTGGTTCCTGCCACAGGAATTTGCAGGTGACTGATGATATGACAGAAAAATTGCCAGAGGACTTGGGTCACTAGGTGAACTGTCAGTGGGAGCCTCTTTATGATGGCTTCTTTGTCCTTTTGACTGGTCCCTGTAATTTTTTGAGCAGTTTTTTTACTTTTGGGTATATAGATGTTCCATGTGGGTCTTGAACTTTTCTTACCCTAGTATCAGTCATATCTCAAAGGGGGCCTGGTTCCTTTTAGTGGAGAAGGGTATTGAGAAACTGAGATCTGATTACAGTGCATGTTTATTGTTACTTGTGATCATTGCTTTTGCCTTTCTCAGCAGACAGGAAATCTATATATCTTGCCAAAGGTGAGACATCATCACCAATTATATTCAGTATATTTATATGTTTGCTCATACATGAGAAAAATACAGGAAGTAGTTTTATAGCTGGTAAAGAAAGTCTACTAATTAGAGTTCAATATTTGTTTAAAGCTTTATTTTTTGTTGTTGCAGTAAAATGTATAAATCATGAAATTCACAACTGTTAAGTATATAATTCAGTGAATCTTGGTAAGTGCATCACAACTATCAGTTCAATTCAGTTGCTCAGTTGTGTCTGACTCTTTGAGATCCCATGAATTGCAGCACGCCAGGCCTCCCTGTCCGTCACCACCTCCCGGAGTTTACTCAAACTCACATCCATCGAGTCGGTGATGCCATCCAGCCATCTCATCCTCTGTCATCCCCTTCTCGTCCTGCCCCCTATCCCTCCCAGCATCAGAGTCTTTTCCAATGAGTCAACTCTTCACATGAGGTGGCCAAAGTATTGAAGTTCCAGCTTTAGCATCAGTCCTTCCAAAGAACACCCAGGACTGATCTCCTTCAGAATGGACTGGTTGGATCTCCTTGCAGTCCAAGGGACTCTCAAGAGTCTTCTCCAACACCACAGTCCAAAAGCATCAATTCTTCGGCGCTCAGCTTTCTTCACAGTCCAACTCTCATATCCATACATGACTACTAGAAAAACTATAACACCCTCTAATCCAGATTTAGAAAAATTTCATCACCCAAGATAATTTCTTCATGCCCCTTTCCAGTCATTTCTCCTAGCCCTAGAGGCTCTGAAATTTTTACCATGGATTAATTTTGTCTATTCCAGAATTTCATATAAAATTGAATTATATATTGGGTTGGCTGAAAGGTTCATTTGTTTTTTTCTGTAAGATGGCTCTAGTAGCACTTCAGTTCAGTTGCTCAGTCCTGTCCGACTCTTTGTGACCCCATGAATTGCACCATGCCAGGCCTCCCTGTCCATCACCAACTCCTGGAGTTCACCCAAACTCATGTGCATCGAGTTGGTGATGCCATCCAGCCAACTCATCCTCTGTCGTCCCCTTCTCCTCTTGCCCGCAATCTCTCCCAGCATCAGGGTCTTTTCCAATGAGTCAGCTCTTCACATGAGGTGGCCAAAGTATTGGAGTTTCAGCCTGAGCATCAGTCCTTCCAATGAACACCCAGGACTGGTCTCCTTTAGGATGGACTGGCTGGATCTGCTTGCAGTTCAATGGACTTGCAAGAGTCTTCTCCAGCACCGCAGTTGAAAAGCATCAATTCTTCAGCGCTAAGCTTTCTTCACAGTCCAACTCTCACATCCATACATGACCACTGGAAAAACCATAGCCTTGACTAGACAGACCTGTGTTCTCAAAGTAATACCTCTGCTTTTTAATATGCTATCTAGGTCATAACTCGGAGAAGGCAATGGTACCCCACTCCAGCACTCTTGCCTGGAAAATCCCATGGATGGAGGAGCCTGGTGGGCTGCAGTCCATGGGGTCGCTAGGAGTCGGACATGACTGAGCAACTTCACTTTCACTCTTTACTTTCATGCACTGGAGAAGGAAATGGCAACCCACTCCAGTGTTCTTGCCTGGAGAATACCAGGGACGGGGGAGCCTGGTGGGCTGCTGTCTCTGGGGTCGCACAGAGTCAGACACGACTGAATCGACTTAGCAGCAGCAGCAGCAGTAGCAGGTCATAACTTTCCTTCCAAGGAGTAAGCGTCTTTTAATTTCATGGCTGCAGTCACCATCTGCAGTGATTTTGGAGCCCCAAAAAATAAAGTCTGACGCTGTTTCCACCGTTTCCCCATCTATTTCCCATGCAGTGATGGGACCAGATGCCATGATCTTCGTTTTCTGAATGTTGAACTTTAAGCCAACTTTTTCACGCTCCTCTTTAACTTTCATCAAGAGGCTTTTTAGTTCCTCTTCACTTTTTGCCATAAGAGTGGTGTCATCTGCATATCTGAGGTTATTGATATTTCTCCCGGCAATCTTGATTCCGGCTTGTGCTTCTTACAGCCCAGCGTTTCTCATGATGTACTCTGCATAGAAGTTAAATAAACAGGCTGACAATATACAGCCTTGATGTACTCCTTTTCCTATTTGGAACCAGTCTGTTGTTCCATGTCCAGTTCTAACTGTTGCTTCCTGACCTGCATATAGGTTTATCAAGAGGCAGATCAGGTGGTCTGGTATTCTCATCTCTTTCAGAATTTTCCAGTTTATTGGGATCCACACAGTCAAAGGCTTTGGCATAGTCAATAAAACAGAAATAGATGTTTTTCTGGAACTCTCTTGCTTTTTTCATGATCCAGCAGGTATTGGCAATTTGATCTCTGGTTCCTCTGCCTTTTCTAAAACCAGCTTGAACATCTGGAAGTTTACAGTTCACTTATTGCTGAAGCCTGGCTTGGAGAATTTTGAGCATTACTTTGCTAGCATGTGAGATGAGTGCAATTGTGTGGTAGTCTGAGCATTCTTTGGCATTGCCTTTCTTTGGGATTGGGATGAAAACTGACCGTTTCCAATCCTGTGGCCACTGCTGAGTTTTCCAAATTTGCTGGCATATTGAGTGCAGCACTTTCACAGCATCATCTTTTAGGATTTGAAATAACTGGAATTCCATCACCTCCACTAGTTTTGTTTATAATGATGCTTCCTAAGGCTCACTTGACTTCACATTCCAGGGTGTCTGGCTCTAGGTAAGTGATCACACCATCATGGTTATCTGGGTCATGAAGATATTTTTTGTATAGTTCTTCTGTGTATTCTTGCCACCTCTTCTTAATATCTTCTGCTTCTGTTAGGTGCCTACCATTTCTGTCCTTTATTGAGCCCATCTTTGCATGAAATGTTCCCTTGGTATCTCTAATTTTCTTGAAGAGATCTTTGGTCTTTCCCATTCTATTGTTTCCCTCTATTTCTTTGCATTGATCACTGGTGGAGGCTTTCTTATCTCTCCTTGCTATTCTTTGGAAGTCTGCATTCAAATGGGTATATCTTTCTTTTTCTCCTTTGGCTTTAGTTTCTCTTCTTTTCTCAGCTATTTGTAAGGCCTTGTCAGAAAACCACTTTGCCTTTTTGCATTTCTTTTTCTTGGGGATGATCTTGATCAGTGCCTCCTGTACAATATCATGAACCTCCGTGTCTATCAGATCTCTTCCTTTGAATCTGTCCCTTCCACTGTATAATCATAAGGGATTTGATTTAGGTCATACCTGAATGGTCTAGTGGTTTTCCCTACTTTCTTCAATTTAAGCCAATTTTAAATTAATTTTTTTTTTGTATAATTGAGTCAAGGTCAGTTTTTTTCCCATGTTGATATATAGGTCTTCCAGTAACATTTGTTGACTTTTCTTTCTCCTTAAGTTGCTTTGTACATTTGTTGAAAATCAGTTGACTGTATAAATGTGGTTCTATTGCTAGACTTAATTCTGTTCCATTGATCTTCTTGTTTATTATTATGCCAAAAATACGCTGTCTTGATTCTTCTAATTTTATAAGTCTTGAAGTAAGCTAGTGTAAATCTTCCTTTTATTTCAAGATACAGAAATATAATAGAATTCTATATCACCAAACTACTATTTAATAGAAAAATCTGTAATCACTTTTAAAAATCCAGATGTATATCAGAATTATCTTGGAATTTTTTTGAAAAATACAAATGCCCAGGTATTATAGCTTTTTCCCTCCAAAACTCCAGATATGTTTCTAACGAGCAGCCATGTTTAAAAACAACAGGACTATATGATGATCTTTATTTTTATCTAGCTTGTTTCACTTTTTTTATTTCATATTCAGTAATCCCATTTTAGTTTATGTTTTCCAGTTTCTCCATCTATTTTTTTTATGTTCTTTCTCAAGACTTTATGAAGCATAGTAGAAAAGCTTTTGTATACATATATATAAATAGTATGTATAAGATATATTTTAGAAAATTTATGAATTTTTGCCTAAGTAAAAAATTTATGATATTTTGATTCCACTTACTTGACTTAGTATGAATAGAATGGTAGATGTCTAATTAAAAAAATATATGCAAGAAGCAACAAAGGTTTACTGTATAGTACAGGGAACTATAGTCAATCTCTTGTAATAAGCTGTAGTGGAAAGTAATCTTAAAAATCATATATGTGTATATGTTTAATTGAATCACCTTGCTCTGCACCTGAAGCGTTATAAGTCAACTATACTTTAATAAAATATATATATTAAGGAAAAAAAGTTTATCAGTCAATAATCTTATCAAAGAACCAAATTTTGGTTTTGTTAATTTTTCTATTGATTGGTTTTTAAAATTTCTATTGCTTGGTTTCTATTGCTGCTTGAGTTCAGATTTTAAAATTCTGACCTTTCTTCTGCTTACTTTGGTTTTAATTTGCCCTTCTTTTTCTATTTTCTTAAACTTGATTATTTAAAGTCTTTCTGCTTCTGTATTCACTTATAGCTTTAGAATTCCCTCTAAGCCTCTGTTTTAGCTGTGTTCTACAAATTTTCCTATTGTGTTTTTATAATAATTAATATTTTCAAAATTTGACCCATGTATTATTTAGAAATGTGTGCATTTTTTTTTTTAGATGTACAAAAAGTCACCTTAATTACTCTGTGCTGTGGATAGTTGCTGAGTTGTGTCTGGCTCTTTTTGACTCCATGGACTGTAGCCCTCTGTCCATGGGGATTCTCCAGGCAAGAATACTGGAGTGGATAGCCATTCCCTTCTCCAGGGGATCTTCCCAACTCAGGGACTGAACCCAGGTCTCCCACATTGCAAGCAGATCCTTTGCTGTCTGAGCCACTAGGGAAGCCCAAGAATACTGGGGTGCCTTTTCCTTCTCCAGGGGACCTTCCTGACCCAGGAATTGAACTGGGGTCTTTTGCATTACAGGCGGATTTTTTTTACCAGCTGACCTATCCAGGAAGCCCATGATTGGCATATATCATTGTGTAAATTTAAGGTGTGCAACCTGATGATTTGATACATATTTATGTTGTGAAATGATTACCACAGTAAAGTTAATTTCTAAATCAGTCAGCTCACATACTTACCTTTATTTTTTTATGACAGGAATAACATTTAAGATTTACTCTCAGCAAATTTGAAGTATACAATACAGTGTTGTTAGGTATAGCCACTATATTGTACTTTAAATCTCTAGAATTTATTCATCTTGTAACTGGAAGCTTGTACCTTTTGACCAACATCTCTCCATTTCTCCTTCCCTGGTCCCTGACAGCCACTGTTACACTTTCTCTTTCTATGAGTTCGGGGTCTATCCATGTTGTCACAAGTAGCAGAATTTCCTTCTCTTCTGTTTTATGGCTGAATGATATAAAGATCTTCATGACCCAGATAACCATGATGGTGTGATCACTCACCTAGAGCCAGACATCCTGGAATGTGAAGTCAAGTGGGCCTTAGGAAGCATCACTACGAACAAAGCTAGTGGAGGTGATGGAATTCCAGTTGAGTTATTTCAAATCCTAAAAGATGATGCTGTGAAAGTGCTGCACTCAATATGCCAGCAAATTTGGAAAACTCAGCAGTGGCCACAGGATTGGAAAAGGTCAGTTTTCATCCCAATCCCAAAGAAAGGCAATGCCAAAGAATGCTCAGACTACCACACAATTGCACTCATCTCACATGCTAGCAAAGTAATGCTCAAAATTCTCCAAGCCAGGCTTCAGCAATAAGTGAACTGTAAACTTCCAGATGTTCAAGCTGGTTTTAGAAAAGGCAGAGGAACCAGAGATCAAATTGCCAATATCTGCTGGATCATGGAAAAAGCAAGAGAGTTCCAGAAAAACATCTATTTCTGTTTTATTGACTATGCCAAAGCCTTTGACTGTGTGGATCACAATAAACTGGAAAATGCTGAAAGAGATGGGAATACGAGACCACCTAACCTGCCTCTTAAGAAACCTGTATGCAGATCAGGAAGCAACAGTTAGAACAGTTAGAACAGACTGGTTCCAAATAGGAAAAGGAGTACGTCAAGGCTGTATATTGTCAGCCTGTTTATTTAACTTCTATGCAGAGTACATCATGAGAAACGCTGGGCTGGAGGAAGCACAAGCTGGAATCAAGATTGCCAGGAGAAATATCAATAACCTCAGATGTGCAGATGACACCACCCTTATGGCAGAAAGGGAAGAAGAACTAAAGAGCATCTTGATGAAAGTGAAAGAGGAGAGTGAAAAAGTTGGCTTAAATTCAACATTCAGAAAAGTAAGATCATGGCATCCAGTCCTATCACTTCATGGCAAATAGATGGGGAAACAGTGGAAACAGTTTAGTCAACTGAACTGAACTGAACATACATGCATACATACGTATATGTATATATAAATGTGAGACAGATATATGTCTTACATTTTCTTTAACCATTCATTAATTGATGGACACATGTTATTGCCATGTCTTAACTATGAAAAATGATGCTGCAGTGAACATGGAGGCACAGTATCTCTTTGAGAATGTGACTTAATTTCCCTTGGATATGTCCCCAGAAATGGAATTTCTGGATCATATGGTAGTTTTATTTTTAAGTTTTTGAGGAACCTCCATACTGTTTTTCGTAGTGGCTGAACCAATAGTGTTATTCTGTTACCTTACTAAAAATATCATTCTGTTGTCTTTCTCTTTTTTGGTTTCTGATGAAAATTCAGCTACCATTCATGTCATTGTTATCCTTTGTTAATGTGTTATTTTAGTCTGACTGCTTGCAACCTTTTCTCTTTATCCTTGGTTTTCAGCAGTTTTATCACATTATTCTTTATGTGTGATATTCCTTTTATCCTCATTGGGATTCATTTTCTCATAGCTGTTAAGTTTTGCACTATATTTGGGGATTATTTGACCATTAATTCTTCAAATTCTTGTGCTTCTCTATTACATTTCTCCTGTATTTCTAGAACCTTATAAATATAGCACTTACGTTACACTACTTGACATTATCCTACAGGTCACTAAAACTCTGGGAACTCAAGAGAAGTTCATTTCTTCCTCTTTTCTTCATATTAGATAATTCTTAGCAATAGATCTTCACATTCACTGACTTTTTCTTTTGTTCTCTCAAATTTGCTGTTAATCTCATTTAAAAAAAAATGTTAAAGTAAAAATTTGTGGATTTTTTTTTCTGTTTTAGAATATTCACTTGGTTCTATTTTATAGTTTCTACTTCTCTGCTGAACTTCTTCAAAGTTTCAAAGATAGTAGAAAGCATTCCTTTATACCCTTCACCCCACTCCCCCAATGTCAACATTTAAATAATCATGGTACATTTGTCAAAGCCAAGAAATAAACATTGCTACATTATTATTAACTAACTCCAGGTTTTCTTTGAATCTCACCAGTTTTCCATTATTATTTTTTTTCCTACTCCAGGATGTAACCCATTTGCATTTAGTTTTTTACATTTGCATTTAGTTTTCCTTATTTTGTAGTTTTCTCTGGTGTTTTATGTGTTATGACCTTGATGAATTTGAAGAGTAGTGATTAGATATTCAGAATACTTCTCTTCATGGGAAATAGATGGGGAAACAGTGGAAACAGTGTCAGACTTTATTTTTTGGGGCTCCAAAATCACTGCAGATGGTGATTGCAGCCATGAAATTAAAAGACACGTACTCCTCGGAAGGAAAGTTATGACCAACCTAGATAGCATATTCAAAAGCAGAGACATTACTTTGCCAACAAAGGTCCATCTAGTCAAGGCTATGGTTTTTCCAGTGGTCATGTATGGATGTGAGAGTTGGACTGTGAAGAAAGCTGAGCCCGAAGAATTGATGCTTTTGAACTGTGGTGTTAGGGAAGACTCTTGAGAGTCCCTTGGACTGCAAGGAGATCCAACCGGTCCATTCTAAAGGAGATCAGTCCTGGGTGTTCATTGGAAGGACTGATGCTAAAGCTGAAACTCCAATACTTTGGCCACCTGATGCGAAGAGCTGACTCATTGGAAAAGACCCTGATGCTGGGAGGGATTGGGGGCAGGAGGAGAAGGGGACGACAGAGGATGAGATGGCTGGATGGCATCACTGACTCGATGGACATGAGTCTCAGTGAACTCCGAGAGTTGGTGATGGACAGGGAGGCCTGGTGTGCTGTGATTCATGCGGTTGCAAAGAGTCGGACATGACTGAGCGACTGAACTGAACTGAACTGAGAATACTTCTCAGACTGTAGTGATTTGATTATTTTTCATGTTTGTCTGATGTTAAGGGTTTTGGTGAAATATACTTTAGTGATTAGGTGTCTTTCTCATTGCATCATGTTCAGGTGCATGATATCAACAAGACATCTCTAATGGTTCACACTTTTAACCCTGTTCATGGGTTTCAGTTGTATATGCCAGGTTTCTCTGGCATAAAATTACTGTGTTTCACATCCATACCTTATTATTCAGAAGTGAGTCGCTAAGTCTTGCCAATGCTCAAGGGGAGAAGGAATAAATTGCACATCATGAGGCAGGAATATCTCCATATATTGTTTGGAATCTCTGTAAGGAAAGTTTTAACTTCTCCCCCATTTATGTATTTATTCAGTTATTTATTTAAATCAGTACAGATTTAGAGGAGTGACATCAGCATGATGGCAAAGAAGGAGAGTCCAACCTCTGTCCTTCCCACAAAGAACAACAATTAGACAGGTATCTACTAACAAAAATTGCTCTGGGTGACCTCAGGAGTTCACGTAAGAAGCATTAGCAACACAACAGAGCCAAAAACTTGAGAATAACCATGAAAAAAAAATGGTAGGAAAAACAGTTTCATTTTGCCTGCATCATTCCTTCTTTATGTATATGAAGGAAGTCAACTTCATGTTTATTAATCAACTAATTTCTGACAAAGGAATCAAGTCTGTGCAATGGAGAAAGGATAGTCTCTTAAATAAATGATATTGGGAAAACTGGATTGTTTTTGTTGTTAGCTGCTAAGTCATGTCTGACTCTTTACAACCCCATGGACTATAACCTATCAGGCTTCTCTGTCCATAGGATTTCTACATGCAAAGGAATGAAATTGCACCCCCCCCCCCACACACACACCTTTTTTTTTTTACACCATGCACAAAAATGACTCAAAATGGATTAAAAAATTAAAAGTAAGATCTGAAACCATGAAACCCCTAGTAGGAAACATAGGGGGAAACCTCCTTGACCTTGGTCTTGGCAATGAGTTTTTTGGAATATACACCAAAAGCACAGGCAACTAAGCCAAAATAAATATGTTGGACTACAGCAAATCTACCTGGAGAGGGAACTGGCAGCCCACTCCAGTACTCTTGCCTGGAAAATTCCATGGATGGGTGAGCCTGGGAGGCTACAGTCCATGGGGTCGCAAAGAGTCGGACATGACTGAGTGACTTCACTTTCTTTCTTTCTATAGTTCCTTTTGGAGGAGGAAATGGTAACCCACTCCAGTGTTCTTGCCTGGAGAATCCCATGGACAGAGGGGCCTGATGGGGCTGTGGTCTATGGCGTTGCAGAGTCGGACACGACTAAGCAACTAACACACACACACACACAAAATCAAACTGTTTCTGCAGGGCAAAGAAAAATCAAAATGAATGGAAGTGTAAATTTATATAATCACTATGAGAAAGAACATTGAGGCCCCTCAAAAAATGAAAAATAGAGCCACCATATGATGCAGCAATCCCACTTCTGGGTATGTATCCAAGAAAAAATCACTATTTCAAAGAGATACCTGCACTATTATGTTCTTTGCAGCATTACTCAAAATGACTGTGATATGGAAACAGCCTTTGTGTCTGGTGATAGACGAATGAATAAAGAAAATGTGAGATGTATGTATAAAAAGGAAAATTATTCAACTTTTAGAAAGAAGGGAATTCTGCCATTCTGCCACAGCATAGATAAACCCAGAGGATATTATCTAAGTGAAACTGTCTGCAGAAAGACCAATCTCACATGACCTCACTATTTGAAACTAAAAAGGTTGAACTCATAGTAACACAGGGTAGAAAGGTTACCAGGGATTGGTGGGTGGAGGAAAATGGGAAATATTGATCAAGGGTATAAACTTTCAGTTATAAGATGAGTAAGTTCTTGAGACCTAATGTATATCATAGTGATGACCGTTTACTTGAAATTTTCTAAGAGAGCAGATTTCAAGTGTTACCACCACTACATAACACACACACACACACACACACACACACATGTTAACTATTGGAGGTGATGGATATTTTTATTAATTTTATTGTAATTATTTCACAATGAATACTTATATCAAAACTTTCACATTGTATATCTTAAATGTATACAATCTTTATTTGTTGAGAATAAATAAAAATAAGTTGCTGTGGATTCATAAATTTTTTTTTTTAATTCCTGGGTTATAATGCAATACATCCAATACTTGCAATATAATCCAATTAATTTTATTGCTCTTAATTGTTTCATTTTGGATTTCAGGAGCTTTTCCAGCACTAAAAGACTGAAAGATGCTCCAGGTTCATCTTGTGTATTTTCCATCCTGGGCCTAGAATTAGTCATTTCCTCAAGGAGCCCTGGTTCTTATGTTGCCTTCCTTTTTTCCTTCTTCCTTTTTTTTTTTTTTTAAAAAACATCTTAACCATTTTAAAGTTTGTCGGTTCAGTAGTGTTAAGTATTGTTATGGACTGAATATTTGTGTCGCCTCCCACCCCCAAGTTCATATGCTGAAGGCTTAACCTCCAGTGTGGCTCTATTGGAGAAGGGCCTGTAAGGAAGTAATAATTAAGGTTAATGACTTCATAACAGTGGGGTCCTAATCTGAGCAGCTTAGTGTCCTTATCAGAAGAGACAGTACAGAGCTCCCTTGCTCTCTCTCTTTTGTATACCTGCACAGAGCAAAGGCCATGTGAGACCATAGTGAGAAGGTAGCTGCTGCAACCCAAGGTGGGTGGTCTCACTAGACCCCAGTTCTTCAGGCCTGTTAATTGTGGATTTCCAGTGTCTGTAACAGTGAGAAAATAAATTTCGATTGTTTAAGTCTATGGCATTTTGCCATGACAGCCTAGGCAGGCTAATACAAGTATATTCACATTGTTATGTAGCCAATCTCCAGAAGTTTTTCATGTTGCAAAACTGAAACTCTTAAGCCATTAAACAACAACCCATTTCTCCCCCTCCCCAGTTCCTGGCCACCACCAATCTATTTTCTGTTTGTATGAATTTGAATGTTTTGGATACTTCATACAAGTGGAAAGAATCACAGTGTTTGTCTTTTTGCAATCAGTGTATTTCCTTTCTGCCTGCAGTGCAGGAGAGGCAGGAGATGTGGGTTCCATCTCTGGGTCAGGAAGATCCTCCCGAGGAGGAAATGGCAACACACTTTTCTTGCCTGGAAAATTCCATGGACAGAGGAGCCTGGCAGGCTATAGTCCCTGAGGTTGCAAAGAGTTGGACAAGAGTGAAGCAGAAACTAAACTAAGGCCTTCAAGGTTTATCCATGTTATGGGATGTGACAGGATTTTCTTCATTTTAAAGACTGAATATTATTTCACTGTATGTGTTTGTTGGGGCCCAGGGTAGACTACCCCCAAATGTGCCTCAGTGGCACATTGATTATTCTCAATTAAAGTTACTTAAGAAATGGCCTATTCAAGAGTGACTCTGTGGCCTTCCTCTCTGTCTCCCTGAAAGCAGGAAGTAAGCCTCTTCTGTGAAAGGAGTGCTTCCCACCTCTGGAGGTACTGATAGAAGTCCACCCTTATCACCAAAGACAGAATTTGGGGCCAAGAATCTCGTATAAACAAACCTTGTTACTTCTTTTATTTATTACCCCAGTGCCCAACTCTGTCTATATTCTTCACTGATTGGTCACTCAAAACCCAAGTTTCTTTGCCTTGTCAGCTCCTCACAAATTTATTGTTTCTTTGTCTGCGAAATATAAAAGCTGCCTGCTTTGGTCACCTCTTAGGTCCAATTTCTATGAATCCTCCATGTTCATGAATTAAAATGTTTTTCTTTCTCCTGTTAATCTGTCGTGTCAATTTTATTATTAGTCCAGCCACAAGTACTCTAGAGGGGTGTGTGTGGGGGATTTCCTCCTCCCCAACATATATATAGACCACATTTTGTTTATGTTGTCTTCCTTTTAAGGGCATCAACATTCATTCTCAAAGGCAGCTCAATTATTGGTGGATCTTTTTGTCCGGTTGTGCTTTGTTTTTTTGTTTGCCCTGGTCAGCACTGCACCACCACTGGTGCACGACCACAGAAGTTCATCTCAGCAGGGACCACAGAGTCTTGTTCTATCTGTGCATCTGGCTCTCGGCCAGGGACTTAGAGGATGAGCTCACATGATGGCTTTTGGACACCTTTCTCTGTGCCACTTTCTCATGTCAGTCACCCTGATCTGCAAATTCCAGGTATGTGAAAGACTGAAGGCAGGAGGAGAAGGGGACGACAGAGGATGAGATGGTTGGATGGCATCACTGACTCAATGGACACTGACTCAATGGACATTGAGTATGAGCAAACTCCAGGAGATGGTGAAGGACCAGAAGCCTGGCGTGCTACAGTCCATGGGGTCGCAAAGAATCAAACATGACTGAGTGACTGAACAACAACAAGCAGCTCAAGACTTGGATCTCTGCCTCCTCAGCTTCATGAGACTCCTGCTCTATTTTAGGATTCATTTTCCTGTTTTGGGCCGGAAAGTGGTCCTCGGCAGAATACCAGAGTGACCTTAGCGCTTACCTTTGTGCGTTGTGTTCTCTCAAGGGTCACAGGGCTGCCTGATCCATCCCTGAAAACAGCTGCCTCATGTATTTTGTCATGTAGAGTGTTTTGGCTGAAGGCCAAGTCCAGTATCACTCTGTCCCGGCCGGAAATAGAATTTTATTAGTTTTTAATTACTATGCTCTCCCTGTTTCTCTTCCCTAGCTTCTGTCTTTATACATTCTGACTTGGTGACCTTATCTATTCCTGGAATTTAAGTTCCCTTTTATTGTCTTTAACTTTTTATTTCAATTTCACCTATTTGAAATAAATTATCGATACCAGTCAATCCTAAAGGAAATCAACACTGAATATTCATCGGAAGGACTGATGCCGAAGCTGAAGTTCCAATACTTTGGCCACCTGATGCAAAGAGCAGACTCTTTGGAAAAGACCCTGATTTGGGGAAAGATTGAAGGCAGGAGGAGAAGAGGGTGACAGAGGATGAGATTGTTGAATGGCATCACTGACTCAGTGGACATGAGTTTAAGCAAACTCTGTGAGATAGTGAAGGACAGGGAAGGCTGGCGTGCTGCAGTCCATGGGGTCGCAAAGAGTTGAACACGACTGGGCAACTGAACAATAGCAGCTGACACCTTACTATGTAGTTACTTAATTTATTCCTCTTTGTGGTTGTCTCAGCATATAAAAATAAGAGAACAAGGAGAGAAAATTAAATGAAATTTCTTGCCTGTGAAGGGTAAAGATTAAATCATAATTGGGAGAATGTTTTGGGGAACACAGAGGTATAACACACTCACAGAACATATATCTGGGCAAGAGCCCATTTCTCCTATAATTCCAGCCACATGCAAACCAACCTCCCATTTCTCTATCTTATACCACTACCCAAAGCTCCAAGGAACAATGAGATCAGTCCCATTTGGCATGCCTCTGTTTTCCTTTTATTTATTTATTTATTTTTTCATCTGTTTTCTTAAAAGGGAACGAGCAAATATAAAATCTGAAATAAATTCATAGCTAGGAACCACTCTCATATTTTTATTCCAGTTTCCATAATTGAATTACTGAATTTAAGGGCAACGTTTCCTTGGTCAATAGAATTAGATGAGATAGGGAGTCAATTTAATTTGTACTTAATGAGGATCTAGAGAGTATCGTGAGATTAAATAAAACATAAAAAAATCAGAGTTTAGAATATTAATTTCTATAGGCAGCCCCAGAGTTTGAATCATTTCCTGAAAAATTACTTCTGCTTTTGTCATGCTGGCCCATTTTTTTTTTTTTTTTATAAAACCTTCAAGTTTCCTGCTAGCAGTTTAGAGATTGGGCTGTTTCCTCACTTACCCCTGTCTCTTCATGCTTGTATAATTTTATTCTCTCAACTGAATGTGAAAGATATTAGACGAAGATGACTGACAATGTTACTTATTCCATAATTAAGTCTTCTGCTGCACGCCAAGCTCTGAAGGACGACCGACAGCAGCAAGAAGGTGAGTTAACCGATCAAGTGTGGAAAACTGTCCATTGTCACCGTAGGCTAGGTGAATAAATGAGATGGAGAATACATTTGGAGTAGAGAATGCAGAAAAATAGAGGGTCATTTGGAGAAATGCCTTCAGTTCATTTTGAAGTCCAGAGTTGGAATATGAAAATTTTGTATGTGGTTGAGGATCTGATCTTAGGTTTCAGGTAAATTGTTTTCTAACCCTTCACTTCTATCATCTTATCTATGAAACACAAGCTGGGGCAATTTTGTCTTTATTGCTCCTGAACTAAAGCAAGAAATTTGTTGGGAGAACTTTATCTCTTTGTGAATGTTTGGGGCAACTGTGGACCAGCTGTGCAAATTCTAGGCATCTCTGTTTTTCTGGCTATGAAATGAAGAGAAGGACACCAATAATTTTGCCACAGGGTTATATTAAGATTTTGTCAGAAAAGAAGTTAATTCATATAACTAGGTCTTCCCCACACCCCCGGTGTTGCACCAGAAAGGTGCCAAGTGTAGAAAGAAGGTACTAAGAGCGTTACAGATACTAGACCCTGTGACTCTGGGAATTTGAAGATGAAACAAACCATTCTTACATGGAACCCCGAGAAAACACTTGCTGAGACAGGCAGATAACTGTGCAAGTGCCAAAATTAATATTTGATTTCATATCTTGGGGAGCAAACTCCCATGAAGTGCGTTCTTTAGTGTAGCTCCATAAGGTTTCTCTCTTTTTTGCCTCCTAGTCTTACTATTACAAGTTTTAGTGTTGTCCCTTGAAATCACTGCTATAATTTGCTAAATCATTCCACTATACTTAGACATTTAGATTTATTTCTATTACTGTAAATTATAGAGCATTTAATGTTTTATTTGTACTTATTTTTCCTTGTTTGGGGTTATATCTGTGCTAATTTCTAAGGAATAGAAATGTTAAATAAGAAAGAATGTGCATTTTAAAGTTTGTGTATATGATCACACAATTCGTGATAAGTTGAAACTTGACTATAATTTTAATTTCTAGGCAAGTGGTTTTTGTTTGTATCCAGTGGACACTGCACATTCTTATTTATTGCCAGTATGCTTATTCCTACACCAGCTTTCTGGGGTGTTCTGCTTGGTAATGGGAAAATAGGTCAGGAGCATTAAAACAATATTAAAAATCTCTTTACAAAAGTATTGGTGGTGGTTTAGTTGCTAAGACATGTCTGACTCTTGCGACCCCACAGACTGTAGCCCGCCAGGCTCCTCTGTCCATAGGATTCTCCAGGCAAGAATACTGGAGTGGGTTGCCATTTCCTTCTCCAGGAGAAATTAAAAAATCAGTACATGCTTATTATAGGAATTAGAGAAACTATGAGAGCAGATATAATAAAATAAAATCACTAATAATTTTACAACATGGTGATCATCACTATTACTATTTTGACATATTTTTGCTTTTTTATACAGACTTTACTACAAGTACTTCACTAAGAGTCTTTTAATATAAAGTACATTAAAAATATTAAATTTCAGTTAATTTTTTTTAACTGAATTGTGGTTGCACATATACAATTTATGCAATTATGTTTTGAACTTTTTTTACACTTAGTGTAATATCTAAAATCAACATTTATTTCATTAAATATTGTTCTATAGTGCAAATGCATTTTTTGTATCACTAAAAAATCAAATGCTTTTGGATTTATCAGTCCAAATAGTTAAAATACACAACTCTCTCATTTTAAGCTATTTTCACTACGAATTTCTTTAAGAAGTTCAAAATACATCCTAGATACCTACATCTACAGTATCATTTACCTAAAATTTAAATTTGAAAGTGAGGCCCAAATAAGCAGAATTATTTTCTCAATTTACAAATTAAAGGTTATCAAATAAAGGAGTCAAAACTAGAACTTAAATGCCTTACTTTATAAATTTCTGCCTTTCACACTATCAGTCCTACACAATCAGACTATGGGATCGCTACCATTTTAAAATAAAAAATTGGTGTGAAAAATCTGTTATTTTCCAAATGAAAAAAATACCATTCTTAGGTATACATTGTATACAACAGAGTTAATATGAAGTAATGTCCTATCCTTAAACAAATTATCAACCTAAACTGATCACTCTTCCAATTATGACAGGTTCTAAAGCACTTGTGAGGTGTCAGTTATTTTATTTTCATTTAAGTTTTATTTATATCAATTTTGAATAAATAATACATCATATGGTTCAAAATTTAAAAAGTATAGAAGAAAATAAAAAGTCTTCCTCCTATCTCTGTCCCCATTGACCTGTTTCCCCTCCCCAAGGCAAGCAACCTTATCAGATGCATGTGTCTATTTTCAGAAATGCCTATTAGCTACACTGTTTCACAAACAGACTGTTTTGTTAACTGTTTCCCTTTATATTCCTTGAAAAATCACTCCATATATATAAAAAAAGCTTGTCTTTGTTTTTTTGTTAGAAATTGCATATTGACTTTATGGCTATGTCAGAATGTATTTGACTCATCTTTTATTGATAGACAGGTTGAATTTAGTCTTTTTCTCCTACAAATATTGTTGCTGAGTGGCCTTAAAAAAATGACATTTTATACATGTGTGAATGTCTGCAGGAAAAATTTCTTGAAGACAAATTGCTGAGTCAAAAGGTAAATTAATGCCTTTGTGATTTGGGGACACAGCCAAACTGCCATCCAAAGAAGTTGTTCCAATTTATATTCTCACCACTAAAGCATGAGACTGTGCAAGCCACAGTTTCAAACAAAATGTATGTTTCACTGGATAAGTAAAATATATTCCTTGATAAAGTTAATGGTGGCCACCCTCAACTTCAGAGCATGGCCCTGACAGATCCAGGAAAGGAAACTTTAAGGCCTGGATTGCAGTTCCAACCAGGCCAAATTGCTTCCAGATCCCAGCTATCCCTCCCTGACCTTTTCTCCTTCAACTTTTATTCTGACTCAGGATATTTTTTTGGATTCTATTCTTGCAGCTTCTTCCTCGAGATCCCCTCGCTCTTACCATGTGGCGATAGCTCTGGGGCTTCTGTCCACCATTCTAGCAAGTATGCTGCTATTGCAGTGGATTCTGTACCGGGGTAAGTGCTAACTTAAACCAAAATTTGTGTATAAAAGCAATATAACATAACAGAAAACTTGAAAAATAGTCCCAGCAAAATAAACCAACATACACAAGAGTATCTCCCAGGCATAGTCGTCTAGTTTTTGAGTACATGCATTTGTGTTAAGTATTTATTCTTTTAACAGGATTTCAGTTAAGTCCTCTAAAATCCCCCTCACCTCACTTTTTTTTTTTTTCAATAAGCCTGGATATAGTTCTGATCACAATGTGCTTATAATTTTGTGTATTGCTTTTTGGTGTGATATTGTGTCATAAACATTTTCCTACCTACTACCATATTTAGCATGAAAATCAAATTATAATTTTAGTATTGTGTTTAACTTTTCACATGAGATATACTGTAATTTAATTAAGCATATTCTAATTTTTCCCATTTAGTGAGCTTTCCCATTTTCTAAAATGAACTTTTCTAGATTTAGTTCTACATCCTTACATATGATGATCCAGAGAGCCTTCGGTTTTTGTTTCACAATCCAGAGTTCTAACTTAGGTTTTTGTTATCTGAGCATGATTGTTAGTGACAGGCTATTGCTATTGTTGTTTTGTGGCTAAGTTGTGTTTGACTCTTTCTGAGACCCTGTGGGCTGTAGCCTGCCAGGTTCCTTTGTCCATGGGATTTCCCAGGCAAGAATACTAGAGTGGATAACCATTTCCTTCTCCAGGGGATCTTCCAAATCCAGGGATCGAACCCAGGTCTCCTGCATTTCAGGTAGATTCTTTACTGAGCCACTAGGGAAGCCCCAAGTGACTGGTTGGACGGACTTTATTAATTGGGGTACTAAGGGTTCAGTCTTAGGACCTCTACGTTAGATACAAGTTCAACTTTTGACAGAAGGAGACTCCTAGGCAAGTCAGGAATTTTTCCTTCAGGCTGGATACCATCACAGTTGTATGGAAAAAGCACAAATTATAAGGTGTCGACTTCATAGCTTGATCTCCGGAACCCTATGCTGTTCCCATGCCAGGCCTTCCTACAGAAAGGTTGTCTAAAGGTTGACTACTTTCTCCACTTTTTAACTTCAAATCTGGAATAGATATAAAATCTGCTCTTCAATTATATATCCACACGTATGCTCACTCGATATAATGGTTCACACTTGCCTATTGTGAGATTGTGTTTATGGTGGGTTTATACAAATATGTCTTGTGGAAATAGAAAATCAATAGAATTTTGGAATTTTCATTGAAATTACCTCGAAAGCGTTTTCAGTTCCCTTTCATTTTCACAAATCTATAGCACAACCATTTTAAAGGAATGAGAGTGTCTGTATATAAAAGAGCTCAGTGAGGAGAATGGCATGACTTTTTGCTTTAGCAGCTGATATCCTTCTCTGTCAGAAAATCTTTTTTTTTTTAATATCTAGAAAGAATTCTTTCTGATGAAGTATGTCTTTTATCCAATTTTCAGTGAATTTTTAATGCATTTGTGATTGAAAAAAAAAACCCAAACAGCCTTTCATTCTAGATAAGTTTGCTCTTTCTCATTTCTGTCCTTTTCTTTTGCACTATTATGGAGTGTCAGACTGAAGTTGCATATTCTGAAAGATTCTACCTGAGTGAAGCAATGTGCATTATGCAGTTACACAATGTATGCTCTGAGCCTATATAAATAATACAGCAATACATTCATGCAGATACACTGTTATATTACCTGTTTTGTATATGTCACACGTGCATACTAATGTCTAGCACAAACAAGGGACTCTCTTCCCAGTCCTCAGCCAGCTTGTATCCATTTCCTTCCCTGCCCCTTCACATCCTTGCTTAATAGAATGTTCAGTAGTAGTAATAGACTTGGACATTGTCAGATATTTAATTTGAGACTGTGCATTGTTGTATATTTCTCTAAACCTTAATCTGAAAGGTAGAGGGCAGGAAAGACAGTTTATCCCCCATTTCATTGCCAAGATCAAGTGATCCATAAAGATGTGACCCAAACCTCTTCTTTTCCAGGTTCCAAGTGTGCTGGCTGTCCTCACTGCCCAGACCACTGGATGGGGTATGGTGACCACTGTTATTACTTTTCAGTGGAAAAAAAGAGCTGGAATTCTAGCCTCGAATTCTGCTTAGCCAAAGACGCGCATCTCCTTATGTTTAAAGACAGCAAGGAAATGGTAAGTGCAAACATTTAGTAAATGTAGGAGGTTTTGTTGGAGAATGCTGTTCAAATGTATCATGTATCCTCTTTTGAGGAGCAAAAGAAATGTTCTTTCCTTTTCCTCCCCCAACAACCCTCATTTATATATCTAGATGCTCCAATTGGTATGTATGCATGTGTGTGTGTGTGCGTTGGAGGTGGCAGGATGGTGAGTATTATGGGGAAGAATTAGACCATAAATACAAGTCTTCTGTTGTGGCTCAGTGGGTAAAGAATCCGCCTGCAATGCCGGAGACCTGGGTTTGATCCCTGGGTTGGGAAGATCCCCTGGATAAGGGAAAGGCTAATTACATAGGGTCTCAAAGATTCAGACATGACTGAGCGACTTTCACTTTCACTTCACTTTCACAAATCTAATAAAAGAAAGCATTAGATCCAGACACATATGAGTCTAACAGTAAAGAGGCACTTTACTCACTTTACAAGTTTCACCAGCTCTCTCTCACCAGTAAGAGCTGGGGGAACTTGGGATGGAGGGAAAGAGAGGTAGCCTGGGGACTTAGTGCCTTCTTCATAATATTTTGCCTTCATTCATTTGAATTCAATAAGTCTAGACTAGGAATCAGTTGGGATTGTGCTGAGGGCATGAGGAAGAAGCAGTTTCAGAAACTTGAGAAAGAAGGAAGGAAAGTGTGTGTGTGTGTGTGTGTGTGTGTGTGTGTGTGTGTGTGACTTTACACTCCTTGCAGAGTTGAACTGCTGGGCTCCACTTCCTACTGGCATCTCAGATCCTTCCTGTCCACCTAACTGTCAGGAAGTGAGTTCTTTATGAATCCTGGAGCATCTCAAAGTAACACAAGGAGTTGACATCCTGAGGTTACCTGGTACGAAAATCAATCAAATTCTAACCTGTCAACTTAAATAACATATGCAAAGAAAATAAGGAATCCTCCTTAGGTTTTTGTGCTAATTTCATGCTGAGTTTTCTGTTTTGATATTGTTTTACACCTTCCTTTTGGGGTAGATTCACAGAGAAGAGTTTATTAAGAACTCAACTATATTAAACATCCCTTGGGGGTAATTCTGAGAAGCAATGAATTACTCTGAAGCAGTTGGAGAGAACATACGGTCTATAAAGTCTGTAACTTCCTATTTTAAGAGAAGACTCAAGCATCTGGATTCGTGTTATCTCATTCTTTTGAAATTCTGCATTAACTCTAACTTCAAATCAGTGCACTTGTGTGATTTACTTTTCCTTTATCCTTCCATAAACTAGGTGACAGAATGCACTGGGGTATATTCTTTAGACCTACTGAATCATGGTTTTATGGCACTTTCTGGACCTTTTTGCAGCAACTCCTATTCTCATTCTGATACAACTCCATCTGAGTTCTTAGGCTGAGTGAAATCAATAGCAGAAGTGAGCAGACAGCTTGAAAGACTGTTGAGGAAACACTGATAAACAGAGTAGTGAATCATAATACAAGACAGTGCCCAGGAGAATTGCAGAGAGGCAGCTACCATAATTGCAGTGTGATAATGACGGCTGCAACCCAGGATAGCTGGGAGGTGGGTGTGGCTCTGTTTCTCTGAGGTCCCCTGGAGGAATGTATGAGTGTTAAAGGATTTCATCTTTCCATTCTTTCTCTACTTACTGTAAATCCTGATCTACCATTGAGTAAGCTGAACAGAGTTACACTGGCTGCATTTCCAAAACTGGTTTATTTCCTTTTAAGGACCCTTGATTCAAATCAGTCCTGGAAAGGATATTCTATGCTCTCAGTAGAATATCCCTGAGAGATTGCATAGCAACTAGAGATAAGTCTTATATCTGATTTTCCTGTGGAATTTTGCTTGGTTCTCTGGCCTGATTCTTTTTCTTTCCCTCAGCTTTTGTAAGATCCTGTAAAACCAACTTGACTTATGTCTAGTCTGTTGATTTTGTTGTACCAGTGTTGTTATTCTTTTATTCTCACGGCAATATTTATATACTAATTTAAGATAAATGCTTGCTTTTCCTAGTATTGCACATGACAAGTTGCTTCAGTTGTGTCCTACTTTTTGTGACCGTAGGGACTGTAGCCCGCCAGGCTCCATTACCCATGGAATTCTTTGGGCAAGAATACTGCAGTGGGTTGCCATGGCCCTCCTCCAAGGGATCTTCCCAACCCAGGGATTGAACCTGCATCTCTTGGGTCTCTTGGATTGGCAGGCAGATTCTTTACTGCTAGCACTACTTAGGTCTAAACAGCTACCAACACAGCATAAAAATCTATGAAAACCAAAGTTTTCTGACATTCCAGTGGTGGAGAATACTGCTAGGGAATTAGTTTGCTCTATGCTAGAGGCTCCAAGGCTATCAGAAGTGTCCCTCTTACACTGTTAAATAGTTATCTTTCAGTAAGATATATAACTATAGTCCCCCTCTTAGATCAGTTATAGATAGCCAAGCTTATAAGGAAAATAATAAAAATAGAAACTACCGTGTGTTGAGCACCTGCTATGTGATAGGAATTCAATTCTATTTTATTATTCTTAATCTTCACAGCATATTCTATGAAGTAGAATTCAACCACTCTATTTCATTGAGTGAATAAAATTCAGAAGAGTTAGTGAGCAAGTCCAAGGCTACAAATCTGACAGAGCCAAACTTTCTTTTCAGAGCCAGATTTTAAACTCCATACCAACCCACCTTTTAAATTCTTGCAGAAATACTGTGTTTAACAGCTTTCAGAATCCATCTTGTGCACGCTGAAAAATGAAATCACTTTTTCAGTTGTTTGTCTTCTGGTTCCTTTTCTTTGCTGTACAAATAATGCTTAAAATATTATTTGAATTTGAATCTGGGATGTATATTTTATGGCCCTTGGGATTTAAATATTTTTAAATAGTGAGGTGTTCACTTATTTTTCTTTTTTACTATCCTTAAAATTTATTTACATGAAAATTATATGCTGACGTGTTCACTTATTATCTCTTTTTTGTGCTTGGACTTCAAGATTTATTTTATTTTTGAGAAAATGAAAAAAATTGAAGTTGAATTGTTCTGTTATTTCCTCAATGTTCTGTTTACCTTATGGCAACTACTCTTTCTTGCTCTTCCTGTTCTTTGAATTTATCTTTCAGTTCAGTCAGTTCAGTCCCTCAGTCGTGTCCGACTCTTTGCAACCCCATGAATCGCAGCACGCTAGGCCTCCCTGTCCATCACCAACTCCCAGAGTTCACTCAGACTCATGTCCATCGAGTCAGTGATGCCATCCAGCCATCTCATCCTCTGTCGTCCCCTTCGCCTCCTGCCCCCAATCCCTTCCAGCGTCAGAGTCTTTTCCAATGAGTCAACTCTTCGCATGAGGTGGCCAAAGTACTGGAGATGCATCTTTAGCATCATTCCTTCCAAAGAAATCCCAGGGCTGATGTCCTTCAGAATGGACGGGTTGGATCTCCTTGCAGTCCAAGGGACTCTCAAGAGTCTTCTCCAACACCACAGTTCAAAAGCATCAATTCTTCGGCACTCAGCCTTCTTCACAGTCCAACTCTCACATCCATACATGACTACTGGAAAAACCATAGCCTTGACTAGACGGACGTCTGTTGGCAAAGAAATGTCTCTGCTTTTCAATATGCTATCTAGGTTGGTCGTAACTTTTCTTCCAAGGAGTAAGCGTCTTTTAATTTCATGGCTGCAATCACCATCTGCAGAATTTATCTTTAGATATGTTCAAATTCTTGATTTTTGTTGTTGTTTTTTTCTCCATATAGATAAGTTTATTTTGATTGTTAACTTTTGTTTCTTATAGTTGTTGGTGTGTTATTTTAAAATATATGCTGACTAAAGGGTTCCCTGTGGAAATACTTTGGTTTCTTTACACCTATCCTGATGCTCCTCCCAGTATAACATCTTTCTTCCTCATTATCATAATTTGAGATTATATCTTCAGACTTTATTGCTTTAACAATCTCTCGTTCAACTTGAACCATCATCCCTGTTAGAGTTTATGACTTTGGGATTGTCCCTATCTTCTCCCTGAAGTTTCAGTATTGACTTTTCTTGTATTTAAGGTTTGAAAGTGAAAGTGAAGTCGCTCAGTCGTGTCCGACTCTTTGCGACCCCATGGACTGTAGCCTACCAGGCTTCTCCATCCATGGGGTTTTCCAGGCAAGAGTACCAGAGTGGGTTGCCATTTCCTTCTCCAGGGGATGTTCCCAACCCAGGGATCGAACCCAGGTCTCCCACATTGCGGGCAGACTCTTTACCCTCTGAGCCACCAGAGAAGCCATCTAATTATATCGAAGTTTTCCTTCTGTGACTATAAAGACTATGATAACATGGTCACTTATCCCCATAATGTAAAGTAGATTCAGGTAATTAAACAGCTTCATTTCTTTCAGAGAGACATGAGTTTGTTTTTACTAAATTGCTTACTAGCTATGTGAGCTTCAGCAAGTTTCTTAACCTCGTTGACTCTCAATTTCCTCATGTACCAAGTGGAGAAGTTTTTTTCCAGAATCATTACAAGTATTAAGTGAGAAAAATCTATGTGAAATTTTTTTTTAACATAGGAGGAATCACTTCATTTTAGTTTTCCTTCTTTCCGTTTTAATTTCCTTGACACTTGAAATAAAGCCCAGATTTGAAATAACTTTTGTTTTTCTTTTTTGTCTCCCAGAGTGTGAAATTTCAGTAAAATATGTATCACAAAGTAAATTATGATTTGTTGAATTGAGTTTTTCCCTTTTGAGGAAATCTGAAATGATATGTTCGAAGATGGAACTAAATGGCTGGAAGCAGATGGTAGATGATAGGAGAATTGTTTTACTTGAGGTCTTTGTAGTCTGGTAATGTGTGTGTGTTTATCACCCTTTCTTCATAACCAAATAAAGCAACCGTTATGAACTTCACCCCAAAGCATATCTTTGGTAGGTAGGTTAGGATACTTCTCACTCCTTTTTTTTTTTAACTTAAAAAGTGTGGTAAAGCATCAATAACATACAACTTACTATTTTGACAATTTTTAAGTATATAATTAAGTGGAATTACGTATATTCACATCATTGTGCAACTGTGACCACTGTTCATTTCCAGAACCTTTTATATCACCCCAAACAGAAACTCCACACCCAGTAAACAGTAACTCCCCATAACCCCACCCCCCAGACCCTGGTGACTACTAGTCTAATCTTCTTCTCTCTGAATTTTCCTCTTATGTCCTTTTGTATCTGGCTTATATTATTTCATTGGCTTCTTTTGTTTGGCATGTTTCCAAGGTACATCTGTGCTGTAGCAGGTATCAGAATTTCATTCCTTTTAAAGGCTGAATAATATTCCATTGTATGGATAGGACCACATTTTGTTTATCCATTCATCTGTTGATGGACAGTGTTTTACTATTTTTTTTTTCTTTCATAATTGAAATTGTACTGATGGTTTTGAAGATCGGTATTTTGTTGTGTTGTTCAGTCATGTCTGACTCTTTGTGACCCCATGGACTGGAGCCTGCCAACCTTCCCTGTCCTTTACTATCTCCCAGAGCTTGCTCAAACTCATGTCCATTGAGTCAGTGATGCTATCCAACCATCTCATCCTCTGTCATCCCCTTCTCCTGCCTTCAGTCTTTCCCAGCATCAGGGTCTTTTCTACTGAGTCAGCTCTTTGCATCAGGTGGCCAAAGTATTGGAGCTTCAGCTTCAGCACCAGTCCTTCCAATGAATATTCAGTGTTGATTTCCTTTAGGATTTACCAGTATACAGAAGTTTAAATTTGTGTATAATTCTTAACATTTGTACCAAAAATCTAAAAAAAACCCATGTAATTGTGATTCATTTCTGAACAATTATCCAAGTTACTCTCCAGTTTAAAATGTGAAGGCAAACTTGTTTTAACAGTATGTTAAGTATGAATGCCTTCAAGTGTTCATACACTGTTATATCATATGTCCCACGGATTCACAATTTGAAAATTCATTAGTAGTGTATATGATATTAATCTTTCACAGCAGATGAAGAAAGTTACTAGGAAAACTGGACTACCTGAACAAAGATGTTACAGAGTACACAAAATTCTGACAGGGAGAGCGGAGATCAAGGCGTGGTTTTTCTTTTAAGAAACAATTTCACCAAAACCAACATGGGAATAAAAGTAATTCAAAGTGTCCAAGACATGTTAAACACACAACTGACTCCAGTTTGCCATTTAGTGTGCTTTGTATTGGAGGATATAAAATCTAGTCCATCTATGCAATGTTAAGCTGATACCCAAGACAATCAAAGCCTCTGTATTCAATATCCCTCTATTTTCTAGTTGTACCAAAAAAAAAAAAAAAAAAAAAAAACCACTAAATGATTTCACCTCTTAAGGAAAAGCAGTTAGCACTTAAAAAATGGAATAATGTTGAATTTCCTCCTTCTTAAAAATGTTTCCAGAGCTACTCACAATTTTGCATTTACAAAATAGTTGATAAACATATTGCCCTGTATTGTACAAGAAGGGAGACAGGGACCACTAAGACTGGGCGGTGATTTGAATCAGATTTGGCTTCTTTTGTCTCCTGCTTCATCAGAGGCTGGGTTCTCCTCGCTCTTAGTTTCTGTTTTCTGCAGGTAAATCTTGTGTCTTGGTTAGCCTGTTTTCCTCGTGTTCTTTTTTCCCCTTTTGTTTGTGGGTTTTTGTTTTTTTTTTGGTCTGAAGATTTATCCTTTCCTGCCGCCATTTTTTGGTTTCCACTCTGATTTCCTCTTTTTCGCAGGAGCAGGTTAGCAGAGAACCACATCTCTTGGGCTCTCCCTTTGTTGCTCCCTGGGTGGAGCCGACCTCCTTCCTGGGCATAGCAGGGAGCAAGAACGTGCCACGTGCCTGTGGGCAGGTGCGCCGTGGAGACTTAGTGAAGCGGGAGTGCGGGTCCTCCTGCCACCCCAATTGGTGGGACCCCAGCGTTTCACTCTTTTAAAGAGAGTGCTCGGTTTACACAGCAAGGCTTACTAACTTTTAGTATTGTGCACATACACAAAATTATAGAGGAAATTCTTATCAATATTAAATTCTAGTAATTTTGTACCCTGTCCAGTTTCCCTTAAATCTCTTTATGTATCTGCATGTTTTTATATGCTAGTAGTCAATGGAGACGGAGAAGGCAATGGCACCCCACTCCAGCATTCTTGCCTGGAAAATCCCATGGACGGAGGAGCCTGGTGGGCTGCAGTCCATGAGGTCGCGAAGAGTCGGACACGACTGAGCGACTTCGCTTTCACTTTTCACTTGCCTGCATTGGAGAAGAAAATGGCAACCCACTCCAGTGTTCTTGCCTGGAGAATCCTAGGGATGGTGGAACCTAGTGGGCTGCCATCTATGGGGTCGCACAGAGTCGGACACGACTGAAGCGACTTAGCAGCAGCAGCAGCAGTCAATGGAGAAGGCGATGGCACCCTATTCTAGTACTCTTGCCTGGAAAATCCCATGGGCGGAGGAGCCTGGTTGGCTGCAGTCCATGGGGTCGCTAACAGTCGGACATGACTGAGCGACTTCACTTTCACTTTTCACTTTCATGCATTGGAGAAGGAAATGGCAACCCACTCCAGTGTTCTTGCATGGAGAATCCCAGGGACGGGGGAGCCTGGTGGGCTGCTGTTATGGGGTCGTACAGAGTCGGACACGACTGAAGCGACTTAGCAGCAGCAGCAGCAGCAACAGCAGTCAGTGCTTACATTCTATAGGATATATTTGAAAAGTCTGAAAACAGAGGATAAAGTTATTTTTAAATAGTATATTTGTTAAACTTTCACGTAATATGCTCAATGTGTGTTTATTCAGCTTTCCAGACACATTTTCAAGTGAAATAACTCTAAATTGAAAACAATAGATCTAAATAATTTTAGACTTTATGGGTGCTCCGTATTGTACTTTTTTTTTTTCAAATTAATAACTACATGTATTGTGATAAGTACTTCACCCGAAAAAGTGTCTGGAGATTGAAGAAAAAATGTAAGTTATTTTATTTGAAAACATAACATACCTATTATTTAAAATTACATATTTACCCTATGTAAATATCTAGGCTTTTTGGATACCATATGTTCATGTTTTGCTTTTGTAATGTAGCATAATTTCATACCTTTTTCCACACGTTAAATGATTACAGATACTTATCTTTTAAAATTCTGTATTATTCTATTTTTGCTTAACTGTTTTCGTATTTCTAGAAAAAAATCTGATTTCCAATTTTTAAGCAGCTACAAGCATATTTATATGAATTATTTCCTTGAGGTTAGTTATTTAGTATATAGTCCCTGAAATTAAGTTAGCCAATCAAAGATATGTCCAATTTAGTAGCTTTGGTATTTTAGTAGTTTATCTCCATTTGGACTGAAATATCTTAGCTATATCCTGTAAACCATGTTCATTTTGGCAGTGTAAGGAGTATGTTCTATACCTTAGCAGTATTTTAATTACAATTTAAAAATATTGCCTGCAAAAACATATGTGTGCATGTGTAAGACATAAATATTGACCTTAAAAATAAAATGCAAAGGAAAGAAAAAAATGTATCTGATTTCACTTGTTTGTGTTCTGTCTTCATCTTGCTTTTAGGTTTTATACTTTTTCCTCTCTAAGGTATAACCAAATATTACTAGTTCTAAAGTGACATAGCACCTCATTGCTCTAGTTCACACCTTCTCTGCAAGATAAGCCTTCTGAGGTCACACCCTTGCAATAAACACTCTTGTTTATGCTTTTATGTTGCTTCTACGGTAACGCACACACATCATTCACGAGTCCGTAGAACCCTATAGATAATCGCACTCTGGTTCTAAAAGCTTCTTTCAAGTGGGATGTTGATTTTCAAGTGAAAGTGATCCAGTAAACATTTGCCCTGTCCAGCCTCATTAGGGAGAAGTAGTAAGCTGGCAGAATCATGTGACTTAGAATTGTATGGATCTTGAGAGTAGTGATCAAGTGTAGGATTGGAGTTTGTGAGTATTATCGAATCCCAGCTCTTCAGACTCTAATTGAGGTCTGTGTTTATATCTATTTATTTATTTAATGAATGAAGTCTATTCATTTCTGTGTTTCATTAGCTGTCATTCCTCCCACTGAAATGCGAGGAAGAAAGAAATGGACAGTTTTTCTTATAATCTTATTGGAAGAATGAGGATAAACTCACTTTTTTCCTAATTTAAGTAATCATTTTAAGCAAATTGTTTAAGTACTACACAAAAGGTTTCCTGCTAATCTGGAAATTAGGATGTCATTTCATTTATCCTACCCTTCCTTACACTTCAGACCCTGTCCCCCCACCAGCATACACAATTAAGTACTTGCTGGGAATATAGGGCCATATCCAAGGTGGTAGTTTACTTGTTGCTAAATATATTTATTACACTAGCACCAAATCCTATACAAAATTAGTCTTCTGGGATTTAACCTTTATTTTATTTCATTGTATTTCTAGAGACAATTCCATTAGGATATAAACTCTTTCATTTGCCGGTCAGACTCAACAGAGCAAAGAATCTTATTTCTGTTCTAGTGGGTAGCTTGGGACATGTAAAGAGTATAACCAACTTAACCTTACCATCATCTTTTCCTTAAAAACTGTGTTTATTTTTTCTTGCCATATGCAAGATTGATGAGGACTTGGAGAATGAGAGTTTAGTGGGGAAAAAACAACAATGCAAATACATTGTTGCAAGTTTAATAATAACATAAGTGTTAAATGATGATGTGAAATATGAGTGTGTTCACAGCAGTATTTAGCTTTTTTTTTTTTCAAAGTTATTTGAATATATATTTATCTGGTATTTATCTGAATACCTATTTGGTGCTCCATCTAATCAAGGAAGAAGTTGCAGTGGAAGGTAGAGATGTAATAGTTATCTTATCTGTCATGATCTAAGAGTGTAATTATAGGCATGAAGTTCAATTCTAGGAAGTATTGCACTCTGCAACCGACACATCTCTAGAATGAAGGTTTGAAAGAGAGAGTAGTTATTTGGAGTAGGTGGTTGTTTCAGTCTGCTAGGACTGCTATAAACCATAGACAGGGTGGGGGAGCTTAGGCCGCAGACATTTCTTTCTCAGAGTTCTGGAGGCCAAGTCCAAGATCAAGATGCTGGTAGACTTGGTTTCTGGTGAGAAACTTCTTCCTGGCTTGCAGACAGCTGCCTCTCATGTGGTGGTGAGAGACTGCATGCTAAGTTGCTTTAGTCGTGTCTGACTTTTTGTGACCCTATGGACTATAGCCCGCCAAGCCCCTCTGTCCATGGGATTCTCCAGACAAGAATACTGGAATGGGTTGCCGTGCCCTCCTCCAGGGGATCTTTCTGATCCAGGGATCAAACCCACGTCTCTTATATCTGCTGCATTGGCAGATGGATTCTTTACCACTAAGCCACCTGGGAAGCCTTTTCCTCTTCCTTAAGAGCACTAATCCCATTTTTAGTGTGGGGCCCACCCTGAAGACCTCATCTAAACCTAATTACTGCCCAAAGGCTACTTCCAAATGCCATCACTTTGTGATATCAGAGCTTCAACATAGCAATCTAGGGAGTAGGGGGACACACACATTCAGTTCATAAATAACAGTGATGAGAGACGGTGTAAGGAAAAACAGCGTTACCATGACCCTACATCTCTTTTTAACCTTTCTGCATTTTTTCTTACCTTTTTTCATCTTCTGCAACCTCTCATTTAGATCGAGCTCCAAAATCTCCTCAGTCAGGAATTTTACTGGATTGGTCTGAGAAACAGTTCTGGCTGGAGGTGGGAAGATGGATCAGCCTTAAACATCTCAAGGTAAGGGGCTTCAAAAGAGTGCAGAGAGAGAGAGAAGAGAAAAGAAAAGGGGAAAAGAAATTATATGTCTGGGGAAATAGACTAAGGATAATGGATGGAGAGGAGAGGAAAGAAAAAGGAAACAAGGAAGGAAATCAATAGTTGATAAGGGCAAGAAAAAAAAGAGAGGACACTTTAAAGAGGATAACGAGTAATTTTTATTCTGCAGTTTTGGGAGCTGAGAGAAGTGAGGTCTGAATGGCAGAAAGAATTTGCTCATTTTTAATCTTTTCATGCCTTAGAACTTCCTTTACTCTGCACGTCACCTTAAGTGATTGATTTTTTTGGTTCCTTACAGAATTGCTTCAAACAGCTTGGTACAGAATTGTGGTACCATCAGCAAAGGTGGTCTCCTGGCCTCTAGCTGTGAGGTTGATTTTCCGTGGGTCTGTAAGAAGGTCAGACGTTGATGAATGTTCCTTCTGTCCTGTGGCTCCCTAAAAAGAGGGAGATGACCTCTCGTGAGCACACCTTTAGTGAGTGCTGCCCTTCTAGCACGTAAGTTAGATGTGGGATCAATGCCGCCTCCCTGGGACTGATGGCTTCTTGCTGGACTCTCTTTGAGAGAACTTAGATGTTATCTTAACACTTTAAAGAGTGCAGGCAAATTTGTGAAATAGATAAGGTTTGTTTTTAGTATCCCTCTCTCTAGTGACTAAGGTTGTTGGCTTAGTCATCCCCATCATCTCTGTCAAAAATACCTTTAAAATGTTATATTCTGAGCTGAGCTGATGAAATCTGTGCAAATATGTACTATTGCCAGTGTATTACAGGGTTTTTCTGTGTGCTAGTGGGTTGACATGCTACTGCTCCCCGATAATATACTTTTATCCTAACAGTGCCTCTTTGCAGGTAAAACCTGAAATAAGTTGTGGAAGGTGAATGAGAGAGAGCAGGGTGGTGCTTTGTGTCTCAGCTCTTCACACTTCCGTAAAGAACTGGCCTTGACTGAATTTAGTTTTTTCGAAAATGCATAGTTGTGGTTGAATAACCAGTGTGTGACTGTATTTTCCTTGTTATGACTGTGATTTGCACCTTAATTTCACAATGTGAAATGTGGGCATTCTGGTAAAGGCATTATTATAGAGGAAAATTTACAGAAGCAGTTTATGTGGATTGATCTCCCAATTATTTTTGGCACAAATGACTAAAAAATAAGAAAAACATTATTTATCCTTAGTAGGGTTGGGCATAGATGAGAAAGCAAGGTGTTGTTTAGAGATAGAGGAGGGATTAGTAGGACATAATGACAAATGAAATTAAAGGGAAAGAAGGCACAGCATTGTCAATGGAATCTTGAAATAAAACAACTGCTTATTGTAGGTCAATAAAGCAAAGAGAAAGAAAAGATACAGGAGGGAATGATGAGGAGATTGTAATTCTGTACTGTTGACGACTATGGATTGTGGTGTTTATTTAAATTTCCCTTTTGTATTATTTTTAGGACAAAGATTGTATCTAATCCACCCTTGTATCTCAAACACCTAAAATAGTGCTTGCTTGTATCAGTGAATATTCAATGCTTGAATAAAAAAAAATGGAATTTAAAATTTCTTATTCTAGTTGTTTCTATTAGCTCATGAGTTGACTAGAGGAATTGAGCAAGAAACATGGTATATCTGAATCCTCCCTTAAACCTACCCATTTGAGCAGAGGACTAGTTTAATCTAGATATGGTCAACACTACATACATATATTAATATATTTGGGAATAGCACCCTTTATCTGGCACTAAACACATACTGTGTAGAGACCTAATCCTCAGGAAAAAATTAGAAACTATTTAAATATCTATCAATATTAAAATGATTAAATAAATAACCACCTTACTTCCTTTATTTTTTCTTCTGTAGGACAAACTTTTTAAAATGAGTATGTTTTTATCTTTTACCTGTACAACTTGAAAACAATAGTAATTAAGACACAATGAAACCAGTCCGCACCCTCTGACACCACCGTCGAGCTCTAATGTTGGTGCGGTGGCTTGGCCTTGACACTGCATTCAAGGGTTCGCTGGCTGGGGTTTTTCTGAGCTCATCCCAGGTGAAAGACTAGTTTGGTTCTGTTGCTCTGGAGGAGAGTTAGCACTAGTTATGTAGTCCCACTTGAGCTTTGAGTGACCTGCTTAATGCACCTTCTTCTCTTTTTTCCCCCTTTTAGATCAACTTTCAAAAGTTGCATTTTTTTTTTTTTTTTACCTCCACATCCCCATCTCCAATGTTTTGCCTCCTTTATTACTCATGTATGTCATTCTTCTCAAGTCCAGATATTTTTTATTCCTTTTCCTTTTTCTCCCAAGAGACTTTCGTTAGCTTGTTCTAGCCACAAACCAAGCATATGACTAAATATGATTAATATTATTTCCGGCTGGTTTCTTTTTTTTTTTTTTTTAAAGAAAATCTGTGAGGAAAGTGTTATCAACATTCCCATTTTATAGATGAGGAAACTGAGGCACAGTGGCATTAACGGATTACTAGTAAATGAAAGAGATGCTTTTTGGTGAGCATATTTATCTACACTCGGTTAACTATTAGGGTAAGGGCATTGTCTATGTAGATTTTTGAGGAAAAAATACTCAATTTCAGTTCTATTAAAAAAATAATTAAATATGTAACTTAGATCTATTAAGCAATGTCCTGGATATTTTACTTGTTCTGCTTCATTTAATTAAAAAGAAAATCTATGAGGAAGGTGTTATTTTTTATTTTTTTATTTTTGATAAATTTAACGCCTTTTATTGCCATACCTCATTTTACTGTGCTTTGCTTTAGTGAACTTTATAGATACATTTTTTTTTTCCTTGTTAATTTTCTGTTTAGTTGATCTATCCATAAGTGTGAGTGGAGTATTAAAGTCTCCCACTATTATTGTGTTATTGTTAATTTCTCCTTTCATACTTGTTAGGATTTGTCTTACATACTGCGGTGCTCCCATGTTGGGTGGATATATATTTATAATTGTTATATCTTCTTCTTGAATTGATCCTTTGATCATTATGTAGTGACCTTCTTTGTCTCTTTTCACAGCCTTTGTTTTAAAGTCTAATTTATCTGATACGAGTATTGTGACTCCTGCTTTCTTTTGGTCCCAATTTGCATGGAAAATCTTTTTCCAGCCCTTCACTTTCAGTCTGTGTGTGTCCCCTGTTTTGAGGTGGGTCTCTTGTAGACAACATATGTAGGGGTCTTGTTTTTGTATCCATTCAGCCAGTCTTTGTCTTTTGGTTGGGGCATTCAACCCATTTACGTTTAAGGTAATTACTAATAAGTATGATCCCGTTGCCATTTACTTTATTGTTTTGGGTTCGAGTTTATACACCATTTTTGTGTTTCCTGTCTAGAGAATATCCTTTAGTATTTGTTGGAGAGCTGGTTTGGTGGTGCAGAATTCTCTCAGCTTTTGCTTGTCTGAAAAGCTTTTAATTTCTCCTTCATACTTGAATGAGATCCTTGCTGGGTACAATAATCTGGGCTGTAGGTTATTTTCTTTCATCATTTTAAGTATGTCTTGCCATTCCCTCCTGGCTTGAAGAGTTTCTATTGAAAGATCAGCTGTTATCCTTATGGGAATTCCCTTG
This sequence comes from Bos javanicus, assembly GCF_032452875.1. NCBI lineage: Eukaryota > Metazoa > Chordata > Mammalia > Artiodactyla > Bovidae > Bos > Bos javanicus. The sequence goes on along the minus strand of NC_083872.1, from coordinate 101,400,302 downwards.
TGTGTTATTTGTTGTTTTTCCCTTGCTGCTTTTAATATTTGTTCTTTGTGTTTGATCTTTGTTAATTTGATTAATATGTGTCTTGGGGTGTTTCGCCTTGGGTTTATCCTGTTTGGGACTCTCTGGGTTTCTTGGACTTGGGTGATTATTTCCTTCCCCATTTTAGGGAAGTTTTCCACTATTATCTCCTCAAGTATTTTCTCATGGTCTTTCTTTTTGTCTTCTTCTTCTGGAATCCCTATGATTCGAATGTTGTAGCGTTTAATATTGTCCTGGAGGTCTCTGAGATTGTCCTCATTTCTTTTAATTCGTTTTTCTTTTATCCTCTCTGATTCATTTATTTCTACCATTCTATCTTCTAATTCACTAATCCTATCTTCTGCCTCTGTTATTCTACTATTTGTTGCCTCCAGAGTGTTTTTAATTTCATTTATTGCATTATTCATTATATATTGATTCTTTTTTATTTCTTCTAGGTCCTTGTTAAGCCTTTCTTGCATCTTCTCAATCCTTGTCTCCAGGCTATTTATCTGTGATTCCATTTTAATTTCAAGATTTTGGATCAAAATTCAAAAGTTGCATTTTCTGAGGCTTTCTTTCCAATGCAGGGAATGTGGGTTCAGTCCCTGGTTGAGGAACGAAGATCCCACGTGCCCCACAGCTAAAGCCCGCATGCTACAACTAAGACCCGATGCAGCCAAATAAATTTAAAAAAAAAAGAAAAAACTTTTAAAAGAGTTGCACCTTCTCTGCCCCCTCAAAACAAGTCCTACTTGTCTTCAAAAGGGCCACATCTTTGGTCACATGGACATAGGGTCAGTGACCTCACTGCACACATTCCAAATTTTGTCATGGATGCCAAGACTGCTCTTAGGCTTTTCTTGTCTTAGCTATAGTGATGTCCCAAGCTGTTTATATGTGATGTCTCTCCAAAGATGGGCTAGAATGTGCTCTCTAGATCCCCAGTAAAGAACCAAAAGTTTTTTTCCCCTTAGTTCTTCCTATTTTCTGCTTAAACAGTTTTTCATGACTTCCAATGCCCTGCATGACTTGTAAGCAAATATTTGCATCTAAGTGCTGCTGGCTGTGACAGGTATGGAATGCTCAACCGCTTTCCTGAAGACTGTTAGTTACACTGGTTCCTTGTATGTATGTGTGTGCTCAGTTGCTCAGTTGTGTCCAGCTCTTTTGTAACTCCATGGACCTGGAGTTCCCTAGGCTCCTCTGTCCAGAGGTTTCTCCAGGCAAGAATACTGGAGTGGGTAGCCATTTCCTTCTTCAGGGGATCTTCCCAACCCAGGGATTGAACCTGTGTCTCCCACATTACAGGTGGATTCTTTACCACTGAGCCACTGGGGCTCCTTCTATATATTTTTCCTTAGAAAATGCCTTGTCCCCTCTTAAGAGCTGTGGGAAGACAGTGGGAAGAGCACTGATGCTGGAGTCAATAAGACCAACTTAAAAACTTCTTTTTTGGCTATTATAAACAGTGCTGCGATGAACATTGGGGTACACGTGTCTCTTTCCCTTCTGGTTTCCTCAGTGTGTATGCCCAGCAGTGGGATTGCTGAATCATAAGGCAGTTCTATTTCCAGTTTTTTAAGGAATCTCCACACTGTTCTCCATAGTGGCTGTACTAGTTTGCATTCCCACCAACAGTGTAAGAGGGTTCCCTTTTCTCCACACCCTCTCCAGCATTTATTATTTGTAGACTTTTGGATCGCAGCCATTCTGACTGGTGTGAAATGGTACCTCATAGTGGATGAAACTGGAGCCTATTATACAGAGTGAAGTAAGCCAGAAGGAAAAACATAAATACAGTATACTAACGCATATATATGGAATTTAGAAAGATGGTAACAATAACCCAGTGTACGAGACAGCAAAAGAGACACTGATGTATAGAACAGTCTAATGGACTCTGTGGGAGAGGGAGAGGGTGGGAAGATTTGGGAGAATGACATTGAAACATGTAAAATATCATGTAAGAAACAAGTTGCCAGTCCAGGTTCGATACACGATACTGGATGCTTGGGGCTAGTGCACTGGGACGACCCAGAGGGATGGTATGGGGAGGGAGGAGGGAGGAGGGTTCAGGATGGGGAACACATGTATACCTGTGACGGATTCATTTTGATATTTGGCAAAACTAATACAATTATGTAAAGTTTAAAAATAAAATAAAATTTAAAAAAATTTCTTTTTTGATATAGACCATTTTTAAAGTCTTTATTGAATTTGTTACAATATTGCTTCTATTTTATGTTTGGTTTTCTGGCTGTCAGGCATGTGGGAATCTTAGCTTCCCAATCAGAGACTGAACCTGCACCCCCTGCATCGAAAAGTGAAATCTTAACCTCTGGATTGCCAGGGAAGTCCCCAAGAGCAACCTTTCCTCAAATCCTTTTTCAAATAATTGCTGTGTGACTTTAGGCAAAAATGCTTACCTTCTCTGAGCTTATATTGAGCCATTCTATATGATTGCTCTGTCCAAAACAGCCAATCTCCCAGCTCTCTGTGACATCTGCTTGTTTAGTTTCTTCAAAGCTCTTGTCAGTCTTATTTTCTTTATGTGTTACTTCTATCAAATTATTATTTACCGTGTTTTGAAGATGTACATGCGCACAGGATAAAATTTAAAAGTTACAAGACATAGCCATGAAAAGAGTCTCTGCTCCACCTCTGATTGCCAGCTCACCAGTTCCTTGCCCTGGAGAAAAATACTGTTGCCTTGACATTCTTTCTCAGATATAAATTGTTCACAAACAAGCATTTATGTACATGAGTGCACGCGCGCGCACACACACACACACACACATACGGGGGTTCCCAGATGGCTCATTAGTAAAGAATCTGTCTGCTACTGCAAGAGATGCAGGAGACACAGGTTCATTTCCTGGGTCAGGAAGAGCCCCTGGAGCAGTAAATGGCAACCTTTTCCAGTTTTCTTGCCTGGAAAATTCCATGGACAGAAGAACCTAGCCGACTACAGTCTATGGGGTTACAAAGAGTTAAACATGACTGAGCATGCACTCGCAAACACACGCACACACACCTCAAGTTGTAGCATAGTATACACACTGTTCTGAACTGTACTTCCCACCCCCAGTTAACAATATATCTTGAATCTATGTTTATATACTCATTAGAACTGCCTTATTCTTTTTAATGGTGGGACAGAATTCTATTTTATGGATTTAACAATTTATGTAACTGATCTATTAATGGAAGTGTAGATCATTTCCCTTCTTTTGCCTTTACAAACAATGCTGCAATGACTATATTTCTACAGATGTAATTTCTTGCTTTTTGAGTATTTGTAGATTTCCCCAATTGTACATAAATCTGCAGATTTGTACTCTCTCCAGCAATGCATGACAAGTTTCATTTTCCTTTACATCTTTACCAATGCAGTTTTTCATCAAACGTTTTGATCTTTGCTAATTAGAGAAATGAAAAACGGTTTCTCACTGTGGTTTTAATTTGTAGTTCTCTTATTAAGAATTATCTTTTTACGTGCTTACAAGTCATTTGTATTTCCTTTTCTGTGATCTGACAGTTCATAGCCTATATCCTTTTTAAAAAAAGAGATTGGGTGATTGATCTTTTCTTAAATAATGTGTGAGAAAAAGTTCTTTATATACTAAATAAATGAGCCCTTTGTGTGTAATACAGGCTGAAAATATTTTAAGTTTATAATTTTTCTGTTTATGTCCTTTGAAATCCTTTATTCTCCATTCTAAGATTAAATTAGTTAAAGGAAAATATAAAACAACTGACCTCCAGTGAAAGGCATAATTATAGAAACCCCAGGAATTAATTGGAATTGGCATTGTTGTGTCAAGAAGGATGGAAAATTGGTGCATTTGCTAGAGAAACAGGGAAATGAGCACAGTAGTTACATGTGTGATGGCTCATCCGAGAGGCTTTAAGAATCTGTAAGGTCCAGCACCATAGGTATTCACTGACAGACTTGGGGACTTATCAAATATCTCTAGACTCAGAACAGAGTCAGTAGTGGACAATGCTGTTGAGAGCCTAGAGCAACCTGGGAATATTCTTTGAAGATACAAAATTCTAGATAGAAGCTCACCTATGAATAACTGATTTTTGAGAGTGCAAGAACTTCCCCATTGATGAGAGAAATAGAATATCAGCAAGACTTTTTTTCCTGTGGTCTCAAAATTTTGGCTGAAACCTAAAGCTGAGAATCAGTTCAGTTCAGTTCAGTTCATTTCAGTTGCTCAGTCGTGTCTGACTCTTTGCAACTCCATGAATCACAGCACGCCAGGCCTCTCTGTCAATCACCAACATTCAGAGTTCACTCAAACTCATGTCCATCGAGTCGGTGATGCCATCCAGACATCTCATCCTCTGTCATCCCCTTCTTCTGCCCCCAATCCCTCCCAGCATCAGGGTCCTTTCCAATGAGTCAATTCTTCACATGAGGTGGCCAAAGTATTGGAGTTTCAGCTTTAGCATCAGTCCTTCCAAAGAACACCCAGTCCTTCCAAAGAACACTCCTTTAGGATGGACTGGTTGGATCTCCTTGCAGTCCAAGGGACTCTCAAGAGTCTTTTCCAACACCACAGTTCAAAACCATAATTCTTCAGCACTCAGAACACCCAGTCCTTCCAAAGAACACTCCTTTAGGATGGACTGGTTGGATCTCCTTGCAGTCCAAGGGACTCTCAAGAGTCTTTTCCAACACCACAGTTCAAAACCATAATTCTTCAGCACTCAGCTTTCTTCACAGTCCAACTCTCACATCCATACATGACCAATGGAAAAACCATAGCCTTGACTAGATGGACCTTTGTTGGCAAAGTAATGTCTCTGCTTTTCAATATGCTATCTAGGTTGGTCACAACTTTCCTTCCAAGGAATAAGCATCTTTTAATTTCATGGCTGCAATCACCATCTGCAGTGAATTTGGAGCCCCCCAAAATAGATGGGAAATAGATGGGAAAACAGTGGAAACAGTGTCAGACTGTTTTCCCATCTATTTCCCATGAAGTGATGGGACCAGATGCCATGATTTTCGTTTTCTGAATGTTGAGTTTTAAGCCAACTTTTTCACTCTCCTCTTTCACTTTAATCAATTTAGTTCTTCTTCACTTTTTGCCATAAGGGTGGTGTCATCTGCATATCTGAGGTTATTGATATTTCTCCTGGCAATCTTGATTCCAGCTTGTGCTTCTCGCAGCCCAGCGTTTCTCATGATGTACTCTGCATAGAAGTTAAATAAGCAGGATGACAATATACAGCCTTGACGTACTCCTTTTCCTATTTGGAACCAGTCTGTTGTTCCATGTCCAGTTCTAACTGTTGCTTCCTGAAGTGCATATAGGCAAGCTGAGAATAGTAGGTGATAAAAAGTCCTGTGTTCCAAAGACAGGTTTTGGACACACCCCATAGGACTTTCTAAATGGGTCTGGGGACAGTTACCCACAGCCCATATAATGAAAAATTCAAAACCAATTACAGAGGCAAATTTTTTGAGGGAATCTGTGGATGATGGGATTGCTGGCATGTTTCCCCTCCTTCAGCCCAGGCCAAGTTGGGGAGGAACTAGGAGGGCCTCTGCTTGCTGGAGGTGGACACAGTCCTTCCCAGTCTGTATGGCTCAGCTCTGGAAATTTGTAGACCCAGGGCTGACTGGAGAGCAAGAGAGTGCTTGTAAGAACTCAACCTAAATGCCCTGTTGTGGATGGCATAGAAACTTCCATCTGAATGTTGCCTGGAGAGGTCTGGTGGTGGGAAGCTACCTGAAATTGCCCCTCATGCCAAGGTAAGGAAGGGCAGATGCAGTGGATGCCAGTTGCAATTTCACCATTTGTTCAGTGGGTATAGGAGCACCCCAGGCCCAGAGGAAACAGAAGAAGTTAATGGGGTTTGAGTTGTCTACAAAGGGACCCCAGGAGAAAGAGGTCCTGTGGAATGTTTGGCCATGAGTGAAGAGGCCCTCCAGAGAGCATATCACCTGTATCAGGAAATGGTGCAGGGCGGAAATTCCTCGGGCGTGTGTCTAGCTGTGTGTGGGATCTCCTGAAACCCACTAGTATCCGGGGATCATATCAGTCTGGGTTCAACAAAAGAAGCAGAACCAGTAGGCGATATATTTAAAAATGTATATATTGCATGGAATTGTTTCAGGCAATTGTGGGGCCAACGAGGCAAGTCCAAAACTCAAAGGGCAGGCTATCAGGAAGGGCAGACTGGGGACACTGCTGTCCCCAGGAGGAATTTCTTCTTCATCAGGGAAACTTCAATTCTGCTTTAAGGCCTGTCAACTGATTGTGGTAATCTCCCTTACTTAAAGTCAACTGGTTATAGACTTTGCATGTGTGTGTGTGTGCTGAGTCACTTCAGTTGTGTTCAACTCTTTGCAACTCTATGGACTATAGCCCGGCAGGTTCCTCTGTCCATGGAATTCTACAGGCAAAAATACTGGAGTGGATTGCCATGCCCTCCACCAGGGGATCTTCCTGACTCAGGGATCAAACCTGTGTCTCCAGCATCTCCTGCATTGCCAGGGGGTTCTTTAACACTAATGCCACCTGGGAAGCACACCTTCACAGCAACATCTAGACTAGTGCGATGGACTTCCCTGGCAGTCCAATGGTTAAGACTGCGCTTCCAGTGCAGGAGGTGAGGATTTAATCCCTGGTTGGGGAACCAAGATCCCACATACTGCAGGGCGCCACCAAAAACAAACAAACAAACAAAAAAAAACAGTGTTTGATTGAATGACTGGGGACTGTTGCCTAGCTGAGATGACATATCACAGGACCATCACAGGTATCAGTCACACAAAGTGATAGCTAGATAACAGAGTACCAGTAAAAAAGACTTTGTTCTTCCAATCCCCAACTCCAGAGGCTAGAGGGCTGCCTCACTTCCCCACTGCTGGTCTGTGAAAGCAAGACTCAGAAGCCAGAGGTATGTAGCCAGAAATTTTATAAGACTGATATTTTGTTTTAAATTGAATAAAACTTTTGGTATCAATTTGCACTCAGATATTGTGGATTGACAGATTTATTTGGTTTCTGCACATGTATAAACTTAGGTTTTTTTTTTAAATTAAATTTCATTTTTTTCTATCACATGACTTTGAGCAAACTCAGGGAAATAATGAAGGACAGGCAAGCCTGGCATGCTGCAGGACATGGGGTCACAAAGAGTTGGAGATGATTTGGAGGTTGAACAACAACTACAATCCTTTCCTTTCTTCCTTCTCTTTCCCATCCACTTTAAAAAGATAGTGCTGATGAATTTACTTTCAGGGCAGCAATGGAGAAGCAGACATAGAGTCAGACCTATGGACACAGGGGTGGGGGTGGGGCAGAGGAGAGGAGGGAGAGGGTGAGATGTATGGAGAGAGTAACATGGAAATTTACAATACCACATGTGAAATAGAGAGCCAATGAAAATTTGCTGTATGACTCAGGGAACTCAAGCAGGGGCTCTGTGAGAATCTAGAAGGATGGGATGGGAGAGAGGTGGGAGGGAGGTTCAGAAGGGAGGGGACATGGGTGTACCTATGGATGATTCTTGTTGATGTGTGGCAGAAAATGGCAAAATTCTGTAAAGGAATTATCCTTAAATTAAAAAATAAACTAAAAATATAATGAACTAGCTTATCTGAACAAGTTCAGTTTATATACCCAGATTTCGGATTTTTAATAAAACAAACATGTATGATGATCTCTTGTGATTTTAACTGCCCTCTTGTGGTCAAAGTCGATGATTGCCCTGATCTAAGAATTGCTAAAGTACTCTGTCCAAGGTCACTCAGAGGGTATTGAGTTAAAGACTGCTCTTTCAGGTTTTTGTCTGTTTTATTTTTAAATGACCAATCGTGGGTAGAATCTGTTATCCAATCACTTATCTTGTTTCTAGAAAAATTCTTGTGTCGTTTTGACTTTACTCAGATCCCCGAATAGTTCATTTGTGGTGAATCATTCCCTTTGTCACCAGACATTTTCAAACAGAAATCTAGGATCATTTGATTAGTCAGACTGCTTGTACACTGTATTCAGGTCACTGCCAGTTATCAACTCTAGTCCTGGATGACAGCGAGTGAATAAGAACAAAAAACCATAACATTAAGTGGCAAGGAAAGTAAAAGTATCAGCAGTAGCACGTGTCAGTAATGAAGAAAAGAACAAAAGAGGATAAAACAGAAACACATCATATTTTTAATAGAAAGGTGACAGTTGATTACAGAAAATGAAGCTTTCCAAAAATTAAGAGAGAAAGGAGAAGATGCAGGTAGAATCAAGCACTAATCTTGGTATCATTTTGGAATGGTTCATAGTCACATGCGCTGTGTCATTTCACTGTATGGCACAGGGACTTTCCTGGTGGTCCACTGCTTAAGACTCTGCGCTCCCAATGTAGAGGGCCCAGGTTTGATTCCTGGCTGGGGAACTAAGATCCCACATGTCTTTCGGATGGCCAAAAGGTTAAAAAAAAAAGTGCATCTAGTAGATGGCACAGAATTATCATAAAGCCCCTGATGTAGTGCTAGGTCCCCAGGCTTTTTCTGTCCTTAATAAACGAATGTCATCTAATCCCCTACCCCATTTGGAAAGACAAAAGCCATGCTGTCCATTTTTCTGTTTAAGTGCCTTCTGTGTTGGGTTATCCAAGTCAGGAAATCTTAGTGTTCTGCAGAGAACACTAGACTGGAAATCAAGAGCTTTTTCACTATTTGCCTGAAACGTAGCAATGAAGTATTTGGAATGTTAGCTAGCTCTTCTGTTCTGTGCCTCCCTCCCAGGCCTACATCCGGCATTCAATATTCCTAAAACTTATTTTCATTAGAGGGCATTTCATCTGAATCGCTTTTTATACTCTGTGTCCTTATGTACATCACGTGGCTGCTGCCAATGCAGCATTTCCTAAAAGAGTGCCTCACCATTGTCTCTGAGATTGGTTGCCAAGCTGACAACCATTTGGTAGGTCTTCAAGCTAACACTTTTTTGACCTGACTAGGAGTTGTTCAGGGAGGGTTTCAAACAGCAACCAGAATTCCAGTTCCCTTTTCAAATGACTCACTGACTAAAACACTGAGAGATTAAAGCTGTTTAATGGGAAGGTCAATGGGAAAGCAGCCAAGTTCATACATGAAGAAGGAATGTTGACTGCCTGACAGCTATTGTGTAAAACGCTGTGTCAGACTTGTTTCCCAAGATGGCTGCCCGTCTCCCATCAAATATGATCTTTAAAAACAAAGAAGCAAATGCCTTCATTGAGTATAGCTGATGAACCAAGATCTACACTTATTTGAAGTGTATATAATAATGAACCACAGGCTCTTTTGTCCTTTCCACTCCTCCATCAAGAACTAGAGTCCATTTTCCCTACTCTTCATTCTGGACTGAGTATTTATGGCACTTACCTTTCTTTGTCTCCTCATCATTTATTGAATTTGTGTACAGATGTCTTGTAAATTCAGATTTCTTTAGCAACTAGGGATTCCCTGGCGGTCCAGTGGTTTGGACTTGTGCTTTCCCTGCGGGAGCCTGGATTCAATGCACAGTTAGGGAACTAAAATCCTGCAAGCCATGTAGCATGGCCCCCAAAAACCTAACAAAGAACCAAAAAAAAAAAAAAAACCCACCAGATTTCTTCAGGATCTATATTTGAAGAGTGGTACTTAAGGAACTTCACCCACAAACCCCATTCACACCTGATTTTGATGCTGAGATCCTAGCGCATCCATAATAAGGTGAGAATTTCTGAGGAGAGGCTAAAAATATTTAGCCTGTGGGGGAAAGAAGTGATTTTGTAATCAAATGGAAGATTTAGCAAAATGTGTTTCCAAAGGTGGCTACAACAATTCCTTCATCTACATAGTCTGCTGTAACGTGATCTTACTTCTATTTCATGATAGAGTCTGTTTCACTTTCTCTTGAATACAAGCTGGACCCTGTGATGCTCTTGATCAATTCAATGTAATAAAAGTGATTCTATGTGACTTCTGGGGTTGTTCTATAGTAATGTTTCAGTTTCTGCTTTGTTTCTTGGGAGCACTGAGTTGCCCTGTAACAGGTCCGTTGGAGAAGACACAAGGAGGAACCCTGAGCTACATGGAGATGGGGCAGACCCCAGCTGTCCAAGAATCCTGGTGGAGCCTTTGGATAAGTCCAGTCCGAGCTCCTATCAGCCTGCAGTTTCATGAGAGACCCCTGGCAGGACCATCTGAAGAACCCCCTGGAGAAGCTCAGTCAATCCATGAAACTGTAAAATACAATAAAATTGTTGCTTTTTAAGCTTATTGAATTTTGGAGTGATTTGTTATGCAACAATACATAAATCAAATAGATAATATTCACTGTAGGATGTGTCCCAATTTCAGAGATGTTAAAGTGTGAAAAATGTGCCCCCCATACGCGCGTGTACGCGCGTGCACACACACACACACACACACACACACAAACACACACACAATCACTACTTCCAGAATGCAATTCTGTGGACCAGTAAGGACAATCTGTGTGCTAGTTACCTTGCTTTGTTATCTTCTTACTATAAATTTCTGTGATTATTTTATTCCTCTCCTTCTCTCTTCCCTTGCCTAACTTTTAATTTTTTTGCCAAATTTTTTACAATTAATACAGCAGCAGTACTCATATTTTCTAAACCTCTGCTGCCACCCTGTGGCAGTTTCATTACTGTGCATGAAAAGAGGGCATCTTAGGGCTTCTGCTAAGGTATCAGAGCAGGCACAAGTGAAGCGGAAGCACATTTAAAAAAAAAAAAAAGAAAAGAAAAGAAAGAAAAACTGGCAGAACATCCAGGACGGTCTTTTCACTATAATGCTCAGGATTGGAAGCACGAATCTAGTATATGCTATATATGTGCCTCCAAAGTATCAGTATCTATGTTTAAAATCCTTTCAGTTTATGTCTAACCTTACCTAGTAATTCCCCATTCCTCATCTGAGTTCAAACTAAGATGCATAATTAATCACATTAATTGTTGATCCTGCCTTGCCATGAGTGTCAATTATGGCTTTTAATGGACTTGGGAAAAGAATTGCATAGAAAGCTGAACCTATTGATCGTAGACCCATACAGTAAAATGTCTTTGTAGACTTTCATGTTGGTCTAGAACTTGTCAGACTGGTGCAAAGCATTTTGGCTTTCTTTAAGTGGCAAAATGAAAATCACTTTTAAGAAGTAGAATATATTCATAGCCCATTTTCCACGAGAAATAAGGACTATTAATCTCCTTTCCACCTAGTATTACCTCTCTTGCCCATTTCTCTTGCTTGTTACTATCTCAAATTAAACCTGATTATGCTACTAAGAAGGAGGGCCGAGAGGAGCTACTCCATGTTCATCAGGAGGGGCGGCCTTGAGGAGATACCCCAGGTCCAAGGTAAGGAGCAGTGGCTGCACTTTGCTGGAGTAGCTGTGAAGAGATACCCCACATCCAAGGTAAGAGAAACCCAAGTAAGACAGTAGATATTGCGAGAGGGGATCAGAGGGCATACACAATGAAACCATAATCACAGAAAACTAGTCAATTTGATCACACGGACCACAGCCTTGTCTAACTCAATGAAACTAAGCCATGCCCTGTGGGGCCATCCAAGACAGGCGGGTCATGGTGGAGAGGTCTGACAGAATGTGGTCCACTGGAGAAGGGAATGGCAAACCATTTCAGTATTCTTGCCTTGAGAACCCCAAGAACAGTATGAAAAGGCAAAATGATAGGATATTGAAAGAGGAACTCCCGAGGTCAGTAGGTGCCCAATATGCTACTGGAGATCAGGGAGAAATAACTCCAGAAAGAATGAAGGGATGGAGCCAAAGCAAAAACAATACCCAGCTGTGGATGTGACTGGTGATAGACGCAAGGTCCGATGCTGTAAAGAGCAATATTGCATAGGAACCTGGAATGTCAGGTCCATGAATCAAGGCAAATTGAAAGTGGTCAAACAGGAGATGGCAAGAGTGAACGTTGACATTCTAGGAATCAGTGAACTAAAATGAACTGGAATGGGTGAATTTAACTCAGATGACTATTATATCTACTACTGTGGGCAGGAATCCCTTAGAAGAAATAGAGTAGCCATCATGGTCAACAAAAGAGTCCAAAATGCAGTACTTGGATGCAATCTCAAAAACGACAGAATGATCTCTGTTCGTTTCCAAGGCAAACCATTCTGTATCACAGTAATCCAAGTCTATGCCCCAACCGGTAATGCTGAAGAAGGTGAAGTTGAACGGTTCTATGAAGACCTACAAGACCTTTAAGAACTAACACCCCAAAAAGATGTCCTTTTCATTATAGGGGACTGGAATGCAAAAGTAGGAAGTCAAGAAACACCTGGAGTAACAGGCAAATTTGGCCTGGAATACGGAATGAAGCAGGGCAAAGGCTAATAGAGTTTTGCCAAGAAAATGCACTGGTCATAGCGAACACCCTCTTCCAACAACACAAGAGAAGACTTTCACATGGACATCACCAGATCGTCAACACCGAAATCAGACTGATTTTACTCTTTGCAGATAAAGATGGAGAAGCTGTATACAGTCAGCAAAAACAAGACCGGGAGCTGACTGTGGCTCAGACCATGAACTCCTTATTGCCAAATTCAGACTTAAATTGAAGAAAGTAGGGAAAACCACTAGACCATTCAGGTATGACCTAAATCAAATCCCTTATGACTATACAGTGGAAGTGAGAAATGGATTTAAAGGACTAGATATGATAGATAGAGTGCCTGATGAACTATGGACGGAGGTTTGTGACACTGTATAGGGCACAGGGATCAAGACCATCCCCATGGAAAAGAAATGCAAAAAAGCAAAATGGCTGGCTGAGGGGGTCTTACAAATAGCTGTGAAAAGAAGAGAAGCGACAAGCACAGGAGAAAAGGAAAGATATAAACATCTGAATGCAGAGTTCCAAAGAACAGCAAGAAGAGATAAGAAAGCCTTCCTCAGCAATCAATGCAAAGAAATAGAGGAAAACAACAGAATGGGAAAGATTAGAGATCTCTTCAAGAAAATCAGAGATACCAAGGGAACATTTCATGGAAAGATGGGCTCGATAAAGGACAGAAATGGTATGGACCTAACAGAAGCAGAAGATATTAAGAAGAGGTGGCAAGAATGCACAGAAGAACTGTACAAAAAAGATCTTCATGACCAAGATAATCATGATGGTGTGATCACTGACCTAGAGCCAGATATCCTGGAATGTGAAGTCAAGTGGGCCTTAGAAAGCATCACTATGAACAAAGCTAGTGGAGGTGATGGAATTCCAGTTGAGCTATTTCAAATCCTGAAAGATGATGCTGTGAAAGTGCTGCACTCAATATGCCAGCACATTTGGAAAACTCAGCAGTGGCCACAGGACTGGAAAAGGTCAGTTTTCATTCCAATCCCAAAGAAAGGCAATGCCAAAGAATGCTCAAACTACCACACAATTTCACTCATCTCACACGCTAGTAAAGTAATGCTCAAAATTCTTCAAGCCAGGCTTCAGCAATACATTAACCATGAACTTCCTGATGTTCAAGCTGGTTTTAGAAAAGGCAGAGGAACCAGAGATCAAATTGCCAACATCCACTGGATCATGGAAAAAGCAAGAGCATTCCAGAAAAACATCTATTTCTGCTTTATTGACTATGCCAAAGCCTTTGACTGTGTGGATCACAATACACTGTGGAAAATGCTGAAAGAGATGGGAATACCAGACCACCTGATCTGCCTCTTGAGAAGCTTGTATGCAGGTCAGGAAGCAACGGTTAGAACTGGACATGGAACAACAGACTGGTTCCAAATAGAAAAAGGAGTACGTCAAGGCTGTATATTGTCATCCTGCTTATATAACTTATACGCAGAGTACATCATGAGAAACGCTGGACTGGAAGAAGCACAAGCTGGAATCAAGATTGCCGGGAGAAATATCAATAACCTCAGATATGCAGATGACACCACCCTTATGGCAGAAAGTGAAGAGGAACTAAAAAGCCTCTTGATGAAAGTGAAAGAGGAGAGCGAAAAAGTTGTCTTAAAGCTCAACATTCAGAAAAGTAAGATCATGGCATCCAGTCCCATCACTTCATGGGAAATAGATGGGGAAACAGTGGAAACAGGGTCAGACTTTATTTTTTGGGGCTCCAAAATTGCTGCAGATGGTGACTGCAGCCATGAAATTAAAAGACACTTACTCCTTGGAAGGAAAGTTATGACCAACCTAAATAGCATATTCAAAAGCAGAGATATTACTTTGCCAACAAAGGTCCGTCTAGTCAAGGCTATGGTTTTTCCAGTGGTCATGTATGGATGTGAGAGTTGGACTGTGAAGGAAACTGAGCACCAAAGAATTGATGCTTTTGAACTGTGGTGTTGGAGAAGACTCTTGCAAGTCCCTTGGACTTCAAGGAGATCCAACCAGTCCATCCTAAAGGAGATCAGTCCTGCATGTTCATTGGAAGGACTGATGCTGCAGCTGAAGCTCCGATACTTTGGCCACCTGATGTGAAGAACTGACTCATTGGAAAAGACCCTGATGCTGGGAAAGATTGAAGATGGGGGGAAGAAGGGGATTACAGAGGTTGAGATGGTTGGATGGCATCACTGACTTGATGGACATGAGTTTGATTAGACTCTGGGAGTTGGTAATGGACACGGAGGCCTGGCATGCTGCAGTTCATGGGGTCGCAGAGTTGGACACAACTGAGCAACTAAACTGAACTGAACTGAACTGATGCTACTATCCTCAAATATTTTCTAGTTCTATGTCTATAAAGAGAAGAAAGTAAACAGGCTGATTTAGAGCTTGACAGGCTTGAATGCACTTCTAATTGGATGTGAATGACAGGTCTTGCTAAAGGAAGCTAAACTGGCTGTGGCTGAGATTGGGATTCATCAAATATCCAGCATATAACAAATAGAGACTCTTCTAGTAAAGAAATTAGAAAGAAATCTTTCAGAGAGTTAGCACTCTTCTCCCCAGTGTATACTTCTGTGTTATTATGTGGCATGAGGAATCTGAGATCAATTGAAAAAAGATATAGGTGATTTTGTATTTAGGAGGACTGGCTTTAGGAACAAAATAAAGACTTGACACTTGGAACATAGACTGTTTACCTGTGTTGCACAGAGCTCTGTACTCAGCAAAGCCTGCTTCATCTGAAAGACACGATGTGGGAAAAGCTTGAGAAATGGGAGCTTCAATGGGACAGGATTTCATGGGGAGGTTTTCACAGATCAGAACTGCACACTTGACTGAAGCAGGATTTGTATCATTGCAGAAATAACAGCTCATTGGGAAAATAGACAAAAATGTGGAGGGATTTCCTCTCTTGATATCATTGAAGGAATCCCCTTCTCTGGAGGAGAAGTGAAGGGCTGCCCACATTGCAGTTATTCAAGCAAAGTACAGGACCTGGCTAACCGTGGTGTGCATCCTTTCAGTTCTGCTTTGATATTTGCTTCTTTGTCCCTTCATGATATTTTCTCATCTTTCTTTCCAAGTCTGCAACATTCAGCATGTTCCTCTCCACTAATCAGCATAGTACTCACCCTCTATCTTCCAACTAAGTTTTTATTTTCTTTATTCTTAAATTTTTGTTTAAAAATTTTTGCAATACCTCATGGCAGGCGGGATCTTAGGTTCCTGACCAGGAATAGAACCCATGCCTCCTTCAGTGGAAGTGTAGAGTCTTAACCACTGGACCGCCGGGGAAGTTCCCCACTTTTTTTTTGTTTGGATTGGTCTTCACTGACCATTCAAAGGGTTGTTCTCTTCCTATCTCTAATTTTCTCCTATAAATATCTGTATAATTCTCCCAACTTTTTATTACTTTGCATTGTTGAAGTATCTTTTAAAGAAGATTTATATATCTCTTAATCTGTAAACATTTCTTCATAAAACTCTTAGTCCCTTGGAAATCATTATATTATTGGCAGACTTATGTTGTAGGTAGTTTTTTATAGTAGTTTTATAGGCCAAGGTAGCACGAATAAGGTAATAGAATATGTTGAAAACAAGACTTACTTATACATGTCTGTCACACTCTAATTCCTTTTTATATGGATTGAGGTAACTTAGGGTCTTTGCTGTTGTTGTTTAGTCGCTAAGTTGTGTCTGACTCTTTGCAACCCTATGGACTGTAGCCCAGCAGGCTCCTCTGTCCATGGATAATACCAGACAAGAATACTGGAGCAGGTTGCCATTTCCTTCTCCAACTTAGGGCCTTAGTGCTGTGTTACTCACTGGTCTTATAGTAATCATAGACTTTCATGATAGCAGGTTGCAGGTTTCTTACAGGCATGTCTTGTAGAACACAGAAGGAAAAGCTCAGTGTCTGATTGGTTACCTGAAAAAAGACAGGGAGAATAATCCAGAATCAAGGAGTCCTCGCCTCTTTTCCTTTAGCTCCATTCAGTCTTCATCCTTTGAAGAACAGTCCTGTTGGTGGTGGTGTTTAATCTCAAGGCAGCTGTGCTCCCTCACTGCTCTTGTAGGAGGATGGTGATGAAGATTTTAGAGTAGGAACCTGAGGAGTTAGAGAAAAGATCTTAGAGTAATGAAACTTTACCAGACTTTTAAACAATTAAAACAATTCAGGGACTTCCCTGGTGGTCTGACAGCTAAGATTCCACACTCCCAATGCAGGGGGCCCAGGTTCCATTCCTGATCAGGGAACTAGATCCCACATGCTGCAACTGAGTTCATTTGCATACTGCAACTAAAGATTCCGCATGCTGCAAGGAAGATGGAAGATCCTGAGTGCTGCAACTAAGACCTGGCACAGCCAAATAAATAAATATTTAGAAAAAAACGGCCCACGTTTCTCCATAATGTCCAATATATGTTTCTGCTCGGAGTGAGAGATAATTTTTTCTTTTCTTTTTTTTTTTGGAATTTTTTCTTTTTAATTAAAAAAACTTTTTTTTTGGCCATGCCATTCAGCATGCGGGATCTTGGTTCCCTGATCAGGACAAACCCACATCATCTCAGTGGAAGCTCAGAATCCTAACCATTGGACTGCCAAGAAGTGCCCAGAAATTCTTTTTACTGGTGGACTGACTCTATCCGTACTAGTGTTTCTGAATATTTAGAAAACATTTTTCAAAGTATAAACATTCATGTACAAATGTATGCGTACAAATTCGTGTACAAAATCAGAGTGGTTTCTTGTGTTGCTAATGAAATTGATTACATTATGATGAAACTAACTATGATTAACACTTCTAGACTGACAACATATCTCTCTGTCTATATCTCTCTATGTATATATCTATCTACTTACCTATCTATTTACCAACATCTAATTTTTGGTATATATTTATGTTCAGGTGAGGTTGGCATAATCATTGGCCAACTCCTGGGAACACTTCCTACCCTTGATCAGCAACTTTCAACTGAGCTTCTAGATGATGGAGCCTGTTTGTGGAAAAGCATGTCTAGAACTCACATAGAACTCACATTTTACACCTGAGTAAACATGTGTCTTGGGTAAGTTTCTTCACTTATAAAATAGAAATAATAAAACCTATCTTCCTAGAATTGTTATGGAGACTGAATGTCTACCTGAAGCAGACAGAAATACTCATATTCTCATTTCAATACAAATAAATCCATAGTTTCTGAAATGCTCATATTCCCCCACCCACCTTGCTTCTGACACTCCAAATTCCAGGGAAGACTGCAGTGAGGAAAGAGATTTTATAATATTATCTAATGGAACTGGAAGAATGTGCTTTTTAAGGAGGCTTCCCTGATCGCTTTTCTCATATTAGGTACCTCCCAGGTGAAGAGACACAAGTAAAAGTAATGTTCACCTGCCTGTGTCCAGAAAGGCTGCAGGGCTCTTACCTGTTCCACCTAAATCAGGACATTGCTGTTGCTCACTTCTATCCTGCTCACGTGGTGCGAGTTATCGAGCTGAGGCAAATGAGAGAAATCACCAGTGTTACTGAATAAATGAATGAGGAATTGCGAGATTGTGATTGACACATATACACTACTGACATTATGTATAAAGTAGATAACTAGTGAGGACATACTGCACAGCACAGGGAGCTCTACTTAATGCACTGTGGTGACCTGAGTGGGAAGGAAACCCAAAAGGGAGTGAATATATATATTTGTGTGTGTGGCTCATTCACTTTGCTGTACAGTAGAAACTAACACAACATTATAAAGCAAGTATAAACAAGTAAATGTTTGTCATTCAGTTGTATCCAACTCTTTGCGACCCCATGGACTGTAGCCCACCAGACTCCTCTGTCCATGGAATTCTCCAAGCAAGAATACTGGAGAGGGTTGCCATTTCCTTCTCCAGGGAAAGAAATTATACTGCAATAAAAATTCATTTAAAAATACTTTTTTTACCTGAAGACTACAGGCAGCCAATATTGTTACCATTCTCTGGACCTTATAGAGCTATCAAGCAAGTCAGGCTTACTCAGCTCAACTAAAAGAAGTTTGACAACTGTGTCTTTCCTCCCAATTTCAGGAACTGTAGCCACCTGAGTACTACAGAGCTCCAAGGAGTGCACTGTTTCTGTACTCACTGAGAAATTCATATTCCCTGAAAGAAAGGGTGTGTTTATCTGAGCTTAGAGGTCCCAGGACCTCTGCACATCATGTCCAGAGGTGCTCTTCAAATCCCCAGAATCCACATGGTGTCCTAGGTTTTGTGAGCAACTAAAAAGCTTTTGTTGTTGTTCAGTTGCTCAGTTGTGTCCAACTCCTTGTGATCCCGTGGACTGTGGCACGCCAGGATTCCCTATCCTTCACCATCTCACAGAGCTTTCTCAAACTCATGTCCACTGAATCAGTGATGCCACCCAACCATCTAGTACTCTGTCACCCTCTTCTCCTCCTGCCTTCTATCTTTCCCAGCATCAGGGTCTTTTCCAAGGAGAAAAGCTGGCCCCTGATTTTAAGGAGCTTGCAAGTGCAGGGATATGTACAGCATCCACTGAAGTCTTTGGCTTGTGGGGCCCAAATAGGCAAACCTAATTTGAGGAACCTTCCCATTTTTACCATCTTTGAGTGGAGGAGTCTCTTTAGAGAACTCTCACTCACCTAGTGATTTGGCAGTAACCAAGCAGGACACTGATTGCCTCTCGTCTGCTCAGAGGCAGGAGGAATGTTGGTCTTTCTCCACGGGGACAGCTGTGAAGTCAGGAGAGGCTTCCAGCTGCATAGCCACCTGCAGCCCCCCAGGGGACAAAGTGACACCAGAGAGAGGCTGTTAAGGTAACAAGATGACACATGAGATGGGCAAGTGAGAAAACCTGGAGTGAATCTGAGGTGTTAAAAAGAGACAGATGGAATTGAGAGAGTAGCATTGACATAAACAGACTAACATGTATAAAATGAATTAAAAAGCTTTGCATACAAAGGTCCATATAGTCAAAGCTATGTTTTTCCCAGTAGTCATGTACAGATGTGACAGTTGGACTGTAAAGAAGGCTGAGTGTAGAAGAATTGATGCTTTTGAACTGTGGTGCTGGAGAAGACTCTTGAGAGTCCCTTGGACTGCAAGGAGATTCAACCAGTCAATCCTAAAGGAAATCAATCCTGAATATTTTACTGGAAGGACTGATGCTGAAGCTGAAGCTCCAATACTTTGGCCACCTGATGTGAAGAGCCAACTCATTTGAAAAGACCCTGATGCTGGGAAAGATTGAAGGCAGAAGGAGAAGGGGACGACAGAGGATGAGATGGTTGGATGACGTCACCTGCCGGGAGCCACCATGGGAGATCCCACCCATGACAAGGTCATGTGGAAGAGACCTGACAGGCAAGGCGGATCAGGACTCGAGGGACTCCCTGGACCTGCTCGAGCATCTACCCTGAAACCAAAATCTGTCTGTCTAGTGTTTACTATATTATGTTTTTCACCAACTCTTCTGACATTAGCAAGGGGCTATCCCTGACCACCTTTCTCTGAAGAAAATCAACTTAGGGCTCTAATTAATAAGTCTCCTGGGCATGAAAGGAGTATTTCAATTCAAATCCCTCTGATTAGCATTCTAGCTTACTTGACAGGTTTATCCATACTCTTACAACTAACGCACATGATTATTCACAGCTTCCCAACCATGAAAGGCATGGGAAGCCTAAACATTCTAAAAGTCCTAATGAGCATAGAGTCCTTTAAGGGATGAAAAATTATTAGAATAGTATTGGTAAAGGGCTTCATTATTTGGCCAATGCTTGCCACCAAGTTCCCGTATCCCTTATCCATTATGCACCTGGGAGTGCATTAGTTAATGTAGTTGGAATGTAAGAAAAATAAGTAGTAGGCTTGGTATTAACCACATCAGACCTTTGAGCTAATAAGTTCTTTCTTTGTTGTGACCCACTGCTCCTTTGCTCTGTGAGAATGTAACTTTATTTAGTACTTTCTGAGGCTGGGAGAAATAAAGAAAAAACAAAACACTTTAGGGAAAACAAGTTCTCTGGCTAATCAACCTTTATCAGAAAAGAGTCATGAAATATTAACAGGCCACAGGGCCAGACATAACATAAGACCTTTGTTTATGAAAAGGTATACAGAAAATATCCTGGTTTCAATAAAGGTAAAATTGATGGAATGTTGAACTGACACTGTATCTTTCACTTTGAGAAATGTGTAACTCAGAGTATAAAAGTTCTTTTTTGAAAATAAAGCTGTGGATCCCACTTCACCAGAGCTCTGGTCTCTGTGTCTTTCTTTCTCTTTCTCCCTTTTTTCCAGGCTGAATCCCTGGAGCACAGAGGCCCTCTGAGTTCACTTTTTCCCTGGGCTTCTAAGACCTGATCAGGAAGGCGCTCTGCGTCTTCACCCCACCAAGAGGGCACCTGAGGCCTCCGTGAACAGAGCAAGTCCCGTGTCAGGGGCTTTACTGGCTTTCTGTGTAAACCAAGGAATTTCAGCCTCTTTCTCTCTCCCTTAGTCTTTCTCTTTAGTTTTTATTTTTATTTTTGACCCTGGACCACCAGGTCCCAGTCCATTATTAGACCCGTGTCATCTCTCTCACTGACGCTGTTCATCCTGAGAGTTCCCCTGGATCCTGCTGGGGCTGGACCCTGGCAGTCACCGACTCAGGGGACATGACTTCACTATCTCTCCAGGAGGTATGCTGCAGTCCATGGGCTGCAAAGAGTCAGACACAACTTAGCAACTGAACAGCAACATATTTACCTTAAAAATTTGTATCAACTTCATATAGAACATATGTATTTGTAAATGTGTTTAATATAAATATGTATTTGTTTATTAATTTTTTTTGTACCAGTAATGGAGGGACAAGGAAAGTGAAAATAGCATGTTGTCCTGAGGAAATTTAGATACTGGCTTAGACTCATGAGAATTCTCCCAGCTAAATTTGTAGCGATAGTCCATTTGGAGCTCCCTCTTTCAATTTTTTCCTTCCTTCATTTTTTTTTTTAATCCACACACTCATCTGCTCATTCAGTTAAAAACATTTATTTAGTTATGGTAAACTTTATGCATATAAGCACTTGTATGATATAAGTACCTCCTGTCCTCAATATGGTTTTGGTCGCAGGACATAAACGATGCCAGAAAGAATTACATTACATATGGTTAAATGCAATGTGTGTTAGAAGAAAGATACAAAGTAAGTCGTAGAAATTTAGGGGAAGACTTAGAAAATCCAAATAACGGGATTGAACAGTACTGACTCATGTCATTTTTGGACACTCGGCCTAGGTTATAATGAAATATTTTTTGTAAGTTTAAGAAATGAAAGAAGATCTAGAGTGTGTAAGTTATAGTTTCACAGCCAATGTTTAATTTAATTTTGGAAAAAAATGCTACTTATGCCCCTTAACCTAGGACCTGATTATTAGTGGTGTGGTAATATATGTAATTGGAATCATGGGTTACTTCAGTGATCTGGAAGAAATGTTATGGGCAAAAAGCAATTTTAAATTCACACTTAATTTGGGAACGTCCTTACCCAAATACACTTGGGAAGGTAGTTTAACACCGTGGCCTTGAGTGTGAAGGCTTCTCTATGGACCACAGAGTAGGGCATCGTGACCTCCAAGAAGAAGGGCTGGAAGGCTCAGCGAGAGGCAGTTGAGAGAGAGACCAAGTCCAGTGTCACTGGACAGACATAGGACCCCTGCCTTCCACTCAGTGATGGTATCAGGGACCGTTACTCACTCCTACTTAAGTTACACCCAAGAAGCTGCAGAGGACAGCCATGTGATGAACAAAAAGCAAGCAAGTGAACTGGTTATTCTAAAATGGTAACTGGGCTTCCCAGGTGACTCAGTGGTAAAGAATCCAGCTGAGCGACTGAGCAGTCATGCACAAGCTGGTAACTGATGAGTGTGACCCAATATCATACTTTTGAGTCCTCTCAAAAGAGTTAAGGGCTTCCCAGGTGGCTTGGTGGAGAAGGCAATGGCAACCCACTCTGGACGGAGGAGCCTGGTAGGCTACAGTCCATGGGGTCATGCAGAGATGGACACGACTGAACGACTTCACTTTCTCTTTTCACTTCCATGCGTTGGAGAAGGAAATGGCAACCCACTCCAGTATTCTTGCCTGGAGAATCCCAGGGACAGCGGAGTCTGGTGGGCTGCCGTCTCTGGGGTCACACAGAGTCAGACGCAAATGTTGCAACTTAGCAGCAGTAGCAGCAGCAGGTGGCTCGGCTGGCAAAGAATTCTCCTGCAATATGGAAGACCTAGTTTGATCCCTGAGTTGGGAAGATCCCTTGGAGAAGGGAAAGGCTACCCATCCCAGTATTCTGGCCTGGAGAATCCCATGGACTCTATAGTCCATGGCATCTCAAAGAGTCAGACACGACTGAACAACTTTCACTTTCAAAAGAATTATAGAAATTAACAATATAATCAAAGCCCAAGATGGAAAAATAAAAGGCATTTCAGTGATTCAACTTCCCCCAACATGGTCATGCCTCCCACAAGTCTGTATAATCATTAGAAATCTGACTATAGGGACTCCCCTGTTGGTCCAGTGTTAAGACTCCGAGCTCCCAGTGCAGGGGCCCCAGGTTCGATCCCTGATCAGGGAACTAGATCTTGTATGCTACAACTAAGACCTGGGGCAGCCAAATAAATAAAATTGAAAAAAAATCTGACTATAGACTTGAAATTGTCATTGAGCTTCCCTCTCTAAAATACTACCTGACAACTTTATAATTCTAAAAGTGGTTTATTCCACTTGCTTGTAGGATTGCTTCAGGTTTGCTCTTCAATATGGCATTCGTGCTTGGTAAACATTAGAAAACTTGATTATAATTGGCTTCCCTGATGGCTCAGTTGGTCAAGAATCTGCCTGCAATGCAGAAGACCTGAGTTTGATTCCTGGGTCGGGAAGATCCACTGCAGAAGGGATGGGCTACCCTATCCTGTTTTCCTGGGCTTCCTTTGTGGCTCAGCTGATAAAGACTATGCCTGCAATGGGGGAGATCTGGCTTCAATCCCTGGGTTGGGAAGATCCCCTGGAGAAGAGAAAGGCTACCCACTCCAGTATTCTGGCCTGGAGAATTCCATAATTAGTCATCTCTTTTATTTTTTAAAAGTGCCAGGAATACATGCATATCTACAATTGTTGACTTGATATAGTTAGACCAGAGTTTTATAAATTAGCCTAGTCCTGTTTTGAAATGACAGTTAATTAGAGAAATGGTTGGAAATAATGAAGTCATGTTTTTTACATCCAAAGCAAATGTGGTTGAGTGGAAGTTACTCACTTTATTATCACCAAGTCCTAGATCCAGGCTTCAGGGAAGTAGCTTCACACAGTCTTAGTGATTGGCTTTGAGTGGATCTCTCCCATTACCGTAGTATCTTCCTCAGTGGCAAGGGCCACTTTGACTATTACAGTGGGAAGAAGAAGATGCTGCTTTGAGAAAGTTATTTCATACAATGTGACATAAATGAATAATGCAGCTAAATATCTAGTTTTCCTGCTAAAATTAAAATGTTAAAACAGTTGCACTGGAAACCATGTTCAGCCACTCATTTTCTGAATGGATAGAATCTTTGTCAAAAGTAGAAATGACTGGACTTCTCTGGTGGCATAGTGGATGGGAATCCACCTGCCAGTGCAGGGGATATGGGTTCTGAGATGCCTGGTTTGGGAAGATTCCACATGCCAAGGGGCAGCTAAGCCTGTGGGCCACAACTCCTGAGCCCGAGTACTGTACTACTGAAGCCCGTGTGCCTATAGCCTGTGGACTGCAACAAGAGAAGCTACCATAATGAAAAGTAGCCCCCACCCACCACAATCCCATGCAGACAAAACCTTTTTTAAAAAGTAGAAATGACAAAATCCTGGAGAAAGCCTAACCTAGTGTAAGAGAAACTGGAAGGAAAGTGAAAGTTGCTCAGTCACTTGCGACCCCATGGACTGTCCAGTCCGTGGAATTCTCCAGGCCAGAATACTGGAGTGGGTAGCCATTCCTTTCTCCAGGGGATCTTAACAACCCACAGATCGAACTCAGGTCTCCCGCATTGCAGGTGGATTCTTTACCATTTGAGCCACCAGAGAATGGTGTATATTTTGGGAGTGAGGGTAGTTGGGGAGGGCTTCCAAAAACAGGAGAACTTTCACATTAGACAGAAGCAGGAACCTTAAGCTGCCCTTTAGGCAAGATATCTCCAGCTGTAAGAAGAGTCATTTCAATTATGAATGGCAAGAGCTGAACAGTGCCAAAGTTATTAGTAGAGAGATTCTTGCAATGTTTTTCTTTTTATAGATCCATAAAAGCAAACTTAATGTTTTGAGTTACCTGTTTTTAATTTGTGAAAAAAGGCAAGAAATGAAACAGTATAAACTTCTGAACTAGAAAGGGATGAAAGGGAACATTCCCTATCCGGTATGTATATATATATTTTTTGATGGGGCAAAGGAAAATAAGGACACAAGAATCATAGCATTTGCTTGGGTTGAAGTGGCAGGAAATAAAAATCTTACAACTAGTAGCAGAGGTTCTTTGGTCTGCATTTTCTTAGAATAGGAATACAAACAGATTCAGAGTTAAGGCTTGTAACAAAGTGTTCCTTTCTTAAGTGGACTTATTTTCAGAAATAACTGTTGAAGAACTGATAAATGAGGAGACTGTACAAAAATTGTTTATCCTTCCTTCATGGATTTTTCCCCCTGCATTTATACAGTTTCATTTTCTGGGTTTTTGTTTGCCATGGCCACTGACTTCTTAACTTGGCCTCTGACTTTCTTTTTAACGTTCATTCCTCAGAGTTTTCTAATGTCTCAGTTCTCTACTCCCAGATCTGCCAGTCTGCATGATGTTTTTCTAGCATGTAGAGTAGGGCTTCCCTGGTGACTCAGTGGTAAAGAATCTGCCTGCCAATGCAGGAGACTTGGGTTAGATCCCTGGGTTGCAAACCAGTTGGATACAAGTTAGTGACTAAACAGCAACAACAAAGAAGAAATAGAGTGACCATACTTCATTTATAGTGTTGTTTAGTTGCTAAGTTGCCTCTGACTCTTTATGGCCCCTTGGACTGCAGCATGCCAAGCTTTCCTATCCTTCACTATTTCCCAGAGTTTGCTCAAAGTCATGTCTGATTGAGTCAGTGATGCCTTCCAACCATTATTTAACTTAAAAATTGTTTCTCTTTCTTTGATAGTATTCCGTTTGCTTAAAGGGTCTTTTTTCTTTTGTTCTATCTCTCATACACTTGCTAAAATGCTCTTCATTCCATATGATACATCTCCTATATGAAAAAACATCCAGACTTCTCAGAATTATTCTCTTTTGATGTACACTTCATCCACCTGCTATAGGAATAATTATATTTTATCTTACTGTTTATTTTTTTGCTTATTGAATGACAGCATAATGTCCAATGCAATAAAAAAAGTGGCTCCTGCCATGGCTGTTTTTATTTTGCCTGGAAGATAGAAACTTATAGGATCAGGACAGAATTAGGGATGTTTGGGCTTCAAGTTGGTGAATACCTTTAGTCTATGTCCTGGAAAGAAAATAATTACCAAATCAAACAAAAATATTTAAATATTATATAAAACCCCCACTTTGTGTTAAAAATCATAATACCTAATAAGTGAATTACATTATTGTTTTACATAACCAAGAAGAGTTCAAAATACTCAGTGCAACAGTGGAATAATAAAATTTTTCCAAATTTTGTCCCTTGTATACTTTTGCATAGCAAAGCTGAGTATTGTAAAGTTAGTTGTAAAGCCACAGACCAGGTTAAAAGGAACACAGCCATGTGAACACACATTCCTAATCAGCCATGTGTACTGCCTTGGCTCTGTTACAATGAGCTATGTTCCTTAAGCAAGTCCCTTAACCTCTTTATGTCCTTGTTTCCTCTGGAGAAAACCAATGATCCAGACTGGGAACTTTCTAGTTTTTTTTTTTTTTTTTTTTTACTTTCTAGTATTTTTTATTCATGCTGCTGCTGCTGCTAAGTCACTTCAGTCGTGTCCAACTCTGTGTGACCCCATAGACAGCAGCCCACCAGGCTCCTCCATCCATGGGATTTGCCAGGCAAGAGTGCTGGAGTGGGGTGCCATTGCCTTCTCCAATTTTTTATTCATATGGTGTTCTATTAATCCTAAACAATTCACAAGGCAGACTATTAATGGATATATGGTCTTTATTGTCCTCTGACAATTCCTTCTTTTTTATTTTTTCATAATTGGGGGTGACTGTAGATACTTTGGTGAGAAAGGTCCTGACCAAATGAGTTTGTTTTGTTTGAACAATTTTAATTGAAAGGCATTGGTATAATATGCATATAACCATTAGGACAATTATTAGTGTTATAATTTCAGATCCAATACTGTGTATAATGCTTTGTAACCATCCTCGAGGGTCTAGCCCAGATAATTGATCAGACAGTTGTTCAGCTAGTTTCCAAATTAGTG
The DNA here is from genome assembly GCF_032452875.1 of Bos javanicus. Lineage (NCBI taxonomy): Eukaryota > Metazoa > Chordata > Mammalia > Artiodactyla > Bovidae > Bos > Bos javanicus. Next base: position 101,373,403 of record NC_083872.1, on the reverse strand, counting down.
GAAGAGGGAAGACTTTTAGAAAAGGTTTCAAAGATTTCTTTTTGTAGTAATTGTACATTCAGAGAGGCATTATCATGTATGTTTTGTAAATGAAATTTGATCCATTCCCTGTTGTAGGCACAATGATTGAATTCAACAGGAGTAACACAAAATTGAGTAGACCTCCAATCACATTTTAGTATTATTTGTTTTTGTAAATCTGTTAATTGATCTCCAACCATTTGATGGCTGTTTTTAGTTCCTGTATTTCATCTTGAAATTCCTCATCTATCTGAGCCTGAGTGGCCCACATCGTATGAGCATCTTTAGTCCAATTTTGGAAAAAATTATGTGTTTGAATTGAAGTTTGTAAAGCAACACCAGTGAGGGCGGCAGTTGTGCAAATAGCTATTAATTCCCAAATGCCAAGAATCAGCCATCCAATGAATCATTTAGATCATCAGAGTATTTTAGTAAGTAACTGGGAAGCGAGCCCGGCCATGGGGCCTTCTTTCCAGGGCTGTTGGAGATTTACTGGGAACCATAAATTACGTTGAGATCGAAGAAATCAAAAGGTGCCAGAGTCCAGCTCCAGCAGCCAGGGAATCAGCCTGAAGGGATGGGTGGTGTCGGCGAGTCACAATGCAGCCTCTCATTTAGTTTTTTTGGACTTCATCTTTATTTCAAGGTTAAGATTCTCTTATACTTTTACAAAAGCATTAGGTCAGAGGTTTGACAGTTTCAGTTCCCCATGACCCAGATTTGTTGTCTCCATAAATCATTGTTGCCCCTCAAAAGGAGTTCCTGCCTCAGCAATTCTATCTACTTCTTCTGGTGTGTCCTTGTGAATACATTGTAACTCATGCTAATGCCTGGGCTGCATACCACATTCCTCAATTTATTTCTTATCTTTCTAAATCGTGTTTGCCTCTAGTATCCTGAGCTCACTTTCTCTAAAAAGGCTTCTAACCTCTAATATCTCCAAAATTACTGATCTCTATAAGCTATAGTAAAATATGCTAACATTACAACATTCCTTAAATCTTTAGCTTCTAACTATTTAAATTATTCCTAAGCCCCACCCAAATTCAGCAAACTCCTTTGCCATAAATATTTCCCTCACAAATAGGTTTCAGATAGCAATCCCTCCCATGGCCTCAAGCTGCGGCCTATGTGCTCATCCTGGAACACTCTTTTGTAAAGGTCCTTGAATGAATGTCAATGATTAACTTTATGAATTATTCTCTGAGCACAGCTGCAGAAGGCTTTGTGTCTTCTCATGCTCCTCTCAAGAACAATAAGCACCTTAATATTCTTTTCAGTCAACCCAGCCAAGGAGAGGGAAAAAAAGTCAGAATCACAAGGCCTAACTCCTTCATCCTGGGTCCGTGCCTGCGGGACAAGGAGAGGGTGTTGGGGCCACGCCTCCACTTTGTCAGTAATGCCTAATGTGGCTCCTGACAAAAAGGGATTCATTTCTTAAGGAAATAGAAGAGTTAAGACAGGTATATAATTTGCAATTTATAGAAGTTACAAAACATAAAATCTTGTTGAATTGTAAGTTTCCTATAGCTATAACAAAAGGAAGGGGAACACAGCTTGTATGAAATATGGCTGATTCCAATGAAAGGAATAATGACTAGAACTGCGACTAGTCTCTGTAAAATACTCAGTCCAAGTTACAAGATTTTTTGGTGCTCGCAGCAAGCTTCCAAATGTCTTATTGTTTAGGTTCAATCCATTTACTGAGGATGATTCAAGGGTGAGGGGGTGCCATTCCTCCATCAAGCCAGCCAAGAAGTCCTTGTTCATGGTAATATTCCATCATAATATTGGTAGTCTTCCATGATACTTGTGCAGCATAATCACATATAGTGCTATTAATATCATCTGAACAGTCAGATAACCACATACCATGGGGTCCCCAATTGACAATGTTGTAATTGGCCACAAACATTAATTTTCCTGATTTGGCTTGACACTTGTACCAATGAACAGGAATATACTTAAAGTTTTTATAAGTAAACCCTTTGCATAATGTTTTTTGTCCTTTTCCTAGAGTTTCAGTAGTGTTGACATGGTTCTCATAAAAAGAAAGGGCAGTAAATAATCCAAGCAATGTCCGAAAGTCCTTTTTTGGAGGCAGGACAAAAGCCCAAGTTTGTCAGCTACCATTTATGCATAATTCTGCTGGGCGCATGCATAAAGGAAGGATTTCATAACCTAGAGAGATATTAATTAGTCTCTCTTTCTCCTCAGAGTGTGAGGGCCCTTTCATGCTCCAGGGAGAAGGCATATGTATGGAATCATTGGTTGATATGATCGGTCCCTTTTCTGTCCATTCTACAACCTGTAATAAAGGGGGGTTGGGTATATAAGCCCAATAAGTATGATTCATTAATTCAGCTTGAGCAGGGGAAAGAAAAGCAAGCAAAACAAGCATAGCAACAAAAATATTTTCTGGATTCTGAGGCATTGCCTGTTGAGAAACCAGATTTTCAGCTTGATTAGTAAGGGTTTTTATCTGTCCCCAAGAAGGGAGATCATAAGGTTGATACCACCAAGGACGGTGCTTTCTGGAGATCTTTAGAGCCTCCATGGTTCGTATTGGAATTTCTTGCTCCTGGGGTTTTTGCTGTTTCATCTCTAGTTTGAATGCTGTGGGCCCCCTTAGGTCAAATCTTCCGAAGAGGAAGCCATGTGAGTTCGTTGGATCCATCTGGAGAAATACAAGCATACCCCTCTCCCTGTAAGATTAGTTTCCCAGATTTCCATTGATTAGTTAACCCATCTTGGTACCAAATGGGCAGCGGAAGAGACGTGACCTTCAGTTTCTTGAGATGTTTTTCTCCCTGCAGTAAGTTTAAAAAGTTTAAAACAAATAAAGCTGTATTGACAATAGTTATAGGTTTAGAGAATAGCTTATTTTGGAATCTAGTAAAGTCTGTTTTAGATAAGGAAGGTAGTAGTGTTCCTGTGTATTCTCTCCTTTTTAAATTAATTTTTTAATTTGTAGTTTCAGTGTGTGATGTGCTTGTTTGATTATATCTTGTGCTTGTGGATTAAAAGGAATACCTGTAACATCTTTAATAGAAAATGATTGTAAAAATTGTTTGAAATAACTTGAAGTATAGGAAGGGTCATTGTCTGTTTTTATAAAACCAGAAGTTTTTATTATAGCAAAACAAGCTAATAGGTGAGTTATAATGTATTGTGTAGCTTCACTGCGAAGAGGTGTGGCTCAGATAAAAGAAGAATTTATGTCGATACAGACGTGTAGGAGAGAAGAAGGAGAAAGTTTAGGGCAATGAGTTACATCTATTTGTCATAGTTTATTAGGTTGTAATCTCTGAGGATTAATACCTTGGGTAATGGGTCGAAGATGTAGGGGTCTACAAGTAGAGCAATTATTACTATATATATATATTTTTTTTCTTTTTTTTTAGCCTGGTGGTATGGGATTTTTTATAGCTGGTGTAGAGAGCCAGCATTGTTGTGTAACAGAGCATGCTGTTTTTCTGGAGTAGCAAAGGAAACAAATTTATCAGCCTATTCATTACCATGAGTCATAGGACCAGGAAGACAGGAATGTGCTCGAATATGTGTAATATAAACGCGAGAAGTGTGGCTTTTAATAATGGATTGCAGTTCGAAAAAAAGTTGTTGAATAATAGGTTGATTGGAGTTTATGGTGGAGGTTTCTATATTTTTTAATAAAAAAACTGAATATAAGGAATCAGAGACTATATTAATGGGGTAGGGATGTAGGCAAATAACTTTAATAAGGGCATATAATTTGTTTTGTTGAGCAGAATGGAATTTAGTGTAAAAGACTTTATATTCTTTGAGAGACCAGAATAAGGCTTTAGTGTTTTTAGTCTCATCTATGTAGAAAACTTTAGCTTGAGGTATAGGCTGTGGGCTGATAATGTGGGAAATAATAAATTCAGTATTTTTGAAGAAATTTCATAGCTTGTTAGAGGGATAATGAAATGAAAATTTCCCGAAATATTCTAGAAAAGCTAGTTGGAAATCGGTAGAAGTTTGTAATGTATTCTCAAATTGAGATTTATTAATAGGTATTACAATTTTATGGGGATTGGAGCCAATTAGAGTTTTAGTTCTAGTCTATTGATAATGATTAGAGCAATTAAATCAAGGTAAGGTATAAGTGAATTTATTTCTCTAAAATGGGTATAGATCCATTTTATTGGGTATTCTTATTGGGCAAGAAGTCTCATGGAAGAATGAAGAGAGGGGAATACAAATGATTTTAAAGGTAAATCTAGTCTAATGCAGGTAAGAACAAGTTTCTGTAGTTTGTTTTGCACTAAATAGAGTTTCTCTTGTACCTCTTGAGAAAGTGATTGAGGGCTATTTAGATTAGGATCGCCTTTCAAAGTATTAAATAGATTAATTAGTTGATAATTAGCAATGCTGAAAGAGGGCCTAATCTAATTTATATCACCTAAAAGTTTTTGAAAATCATTCAAGGTTAATAATTTATCAGTATGAATCTGTGTTAGTTGAGGAGTAATGTGTTGTCTACTAATAATAAACCCTAAGTAATGGTAAGGTATAGAGGTTTAGATTTTTTCAGGGGCAATGATTAATCCAAAGTTGTTTAAACATTGTTGAGCTATATCAAACATGTGTTGAGTTTTTAAAACAGATGGAGCCAAAAATAATATATCATCTATATAATGAATAACAAGAAAGTCAGGAAATTGTTTTTTCATAGGCTCAAGGGCTTTAGTTACGTAGTACTGACACATGGTGGGAGAATTTATCATTTTTTGAGGCAGTATAGTCTATTGATATTGTTTATGAGGCCCGATGTGATTAGGAAAAGGGAGGGAGAAAGCGAATTTTTCTCAGTCTAAAGGGTGTAGAGGTATATTAAAAAAGCAATCTTGTAAATCAATGATAATAATGCATCAATCTTGAGGAATAGCGGTAGGCGATGGGATCTCCGGTTGTAATGTACCCATTGGTTTCACAGATGCATTAACTTTTCTAAGGTCTGTTAAGAGACACCATTTGTTAGATTTCTTTTTTATAACAAAAATAGGAGAGTTCCAAGAAGAGCAAGATTTCTCAATATGTTGTAATTCTAATTGTGCTTCCCTGGTGGCTCAGAGGTTAAACCGTCTGCCCGCAGTGTGGGAGACCTGGGTTCAATCCCTGGATTGGGAAGATCCCCTGGAGAAGGAAATGGCAACCCACTCCAATATTCTTGCCTGGAGAATCCCATGGATGGAGGAGCCTGGTGGGCTACAGTCCATGGGATCACAGTCAGATACGACTGAACGACTTCACTCACTTACTCATTCAAATTCTTTAGCAGCCTGTAATTTTTCTTTTGTAAGGGGCCATTGCTCTGTCCAAATAGGCTCGTCATTCTTTCAAGTTATTTTAATAATTGTTTTGTTTGTTAAATAAGCAGTGGCCCCTAGGAAAAATGTGGAATGTATATCTGAGTTTGTCATTGTATAAGTAAATCCCTTTTTATTAGATTAAGGGGTGTATCTATCACATAAGGTTGTAATGTAGCAGGCTGGCCTTCTGGTCCCTCATAAGGATAAATTTGAATACTTTGATAAACTTCTTGTATTTTGGTTTGAGAAACTCCTGTAATTTGGCAAGAAACTTTCAGTATAGGCCAAGATGTGGGCCGTAAGTGTTTTGAAATAATAGGGAGGTCAGATCCAGTATCGAGGAGACCAGAAAATCTTTTATCATTAATTTTGATATTTATATTTGGTCGGGTATATTCAGATACCAATGATATTCATAAGGATTGTTTTTGATCTGTATTACTTGACCCATCTGTCTGTATATCATGAGAGGAGTTAATAGCAGTATAAGGTCAAAGAAGTAATTGAGCAATTTTGTCCCCCTTTTTGAATTGCCATAGAATCTGAGATGACATCATAATTTGAATTTTTCCTTTATAATGTGAATCAATTACTCCAGGGTGAACAGTAATTCCTTTAGAAGTCAAACTAGATCAGCCAAGTAAAAGGCCGAAAGTTTGTGGAGGTAGGGGTCCAAAAAGTCCAGTAGGTATTTTAGAAGGGATTGTTTGACGGAAAAGGAGAAAATCATTTAGGGTTGATATATTGATGCCAGTACAGCTGGATGTTGAGGATTTGAGGGAAAAGATGGAGTTTGTCCCTGATTTTTGTTGAAAGGGACCCGGGGAGTCCTGTTTGAAGTTTCCCGAAATAAGTTTTCTTTCAACATCATATTTAGATTGGCAGTCTTTAGCCCAATGCATCTCTTTATGGCAGTGAGGGCAAAGTTTTGAAAACCTTTTATTATTTTTGTTTTTTCCTGTATGTTTCTTAGGGCAGTCTCTTATATGGGTCTTATCCCCACAAGTAAAATAGCCTTCATTTCTCTTTTTAAAAGCAGCAGCCATTGTTTTAGCTAACATTTGCATTTTCTATGTCTTAGACCCAAGATTGTGGCAAGCCTTCAAATAATCAATAACAGTCCCGGTCTCACATATTGGAGTGATAGCCCTTTGACATTCTTGATTTGCATTCTCAAATGCAAGCAGTTTTCCTAGTTGTATATTGGCTTCTTTTCCAATCACAGTATGGGAAATAGCAGTTTCTAGTCTAGCTAGAAAATCAGCATATGTTTCATTAGGTCCTTGTAATATCTTAGTGTAAGTACCTTTAGGTTCTCTTGAGGACTAATTTGATCCCAGGCTTCAAGGGTAACTTCTTTCAATTATTTGTGCATTAAGGAGGGCATAGTATTGAGCTTCTATTGCCTCAAAGAACAGAGAAAGCTTCTGTCATAGATATCAAAAAGGGGCTAGAAAGAGTATTTGTCTCATTAGTTTAAGTGGAACCTTATATATTTTTCAATTAGTTGTTGAGACTAAGTAAAAAGAATACCTCAATGTTGTAAGAGTTCTGTTAGGCCCTTTCTCAAGACATTCATCTGGTGATAACTTTGGCACAAAATTAGCCAGGGAGAACAGGTTCCAGATAATGTCTCTGGGCAAGATATTTTGTTGTTGTGTAATCAGGGGTACAAGTGTTGAGATACAAGTTCTTAGGCAAGATTTGTTATAATTATAATCATTAACATAGAGCCTAAGAAAAGCATTTCCATGAGTAAGACATTGTGCTGTGTAAATCATTAGTTCTGGACCAAAAGAAAGGTCAGTTTTCCAGCAAGCTTCATTGTTGCATAGGGTTTAAGGAAAGCATGAGTGAGAATGTTTGTTTCCTCTTTATAGGGCCCTGGACTGTCTGCTTAAGTTTTGAGTCTTTGATTTCCTCCTGCTTTTAGGAGAATATGGTTGTCAGGGAAAGGGGTGGAGAAATCATTCTGTAATCTCTTCCTGCTGGGAAGGGGCATAGGCCTTAAATTGTTGAGGCAATATATTCTCCTCATCTTTATATAGAGGGTCTCTGATCTAGGGGTCCTGAGTAATAGCTAGAGGAGGCAGTGGAAACTGCAGGAGCATGAATAATCATTTGTAACTTAAATGACTAAGCCATTTAGATATAAAAATCATTATATAGTTACAGATATAAAAAGCAAACAGCAAGAATAAGATGACTACAATTATTACAGTCAAGATAGTTTCCACCATTTGGAGATAAGCCTCTATTTGCTGATGTGAAACTGAACCGTCCCTGAACTTTAAACAAATGGTGAAGTAAAGTAGAGAAACAATGGGGTTTTCCAGCCGTTTGACCTGTGTCTTAGTACTTACCAGCCTCAATAGGTCCTGACCTCAATAGGTCCTGAGTCACTCCGTCCGAAATGCCACATATACCAGATCCCTGTTTGGGCGCCACTTGTTGCGGTCCTTTAATGGACTGGAACCGGGTGGTCCAGAGTCAACGATAAGAAAGCAAAAGAGAGAAAGAGGCTAGTATTCCCTGGGTTACGCAGAGAACCAGTAAAGCCCTAGGACAGGGCTTGTACCTAGGAGGAACAGGGGGTCCTCTCAAAGAGGTCTTGAAAGCCCGGGCAGAAAAGTGAGCTCAGCAGGTTTCTGCACGCCAGAGAATTAACCAGAGGGAGAGAGAGAAAGAAAGAATGACACGGGGACCCAAGTCTCTAGTGAAACAAGGGTATTTTATTAGCAGAAATGTAGGCTTATATATCTTTTGTAAAATGATTACTCAGCCATTACAAAGCCTGCTGCTGCTAAGTCGCTTCAATTGTGTCCGACTCTGTGTGACCCCAGAGACGGCAGCGCACCAGTCTCCCCCGTCCCTGGGATTCTCCAGACAAGAACACTGGAGTGGGTTGCCATTTCCTTCTCCAATGCAGGAAAGTGAAAAGTGAAAGTGAAGTCGCTCAGTCGTGTCCGACTCTTTGTGATCCCATGGACTGCAGCCTACCAGGCTCCCCCATCCCTGGGATTTTCCAGGCAAGAGTACTGGAGCGGGGTGCCAGAAATCCCATCAATTGCAACAAAATGGATAGTCTAATAGACACAAGGTCGCTGATGCTGAAAAGAGTCATTGAAGGGAGCTACTGAAAACAATCCAAGTAGGTACCCTTTTGCATGATCTCAGTCCTGAGAACTATGTGTGGCTCTACTCATTCCCAGAATAGGGACTGCTAAGGAATAGAGAATCCTTGAGAAATGGCAGACAAAGGAAGAAAAGTGCAGCATATTGATTCCTTAAATTTGAATGTCCCCTGAACAATTCATATAACTAGGTCCTTCCCACACTCCCAGTGTTGCACCAGAATGGTGACAAGTGTAGAAAGAAGGTATTAAGAGCGTTACAGATACTAGACCCTGTGACTCTGGGAATTTGAAGATGAAACAAACCATCCTTACATGGAACCCCAAGAAAACAATTTCTGAGACAGGCAGATAACTGTGTAAGTGCCAAAATTAATATTTGATTTTATATCTTGGGGAGCAAACTCCCATGAAGTGTGTTCTTTAGTGTAGCTCCATAAGATTTCTCTCTTTTTTGCCTCCTAGTCTTACTATTACAAGTTTTAGTATTGTCCCTTGAAATCACTGCTATAATTTGCTAAATCATTCCACTATACTTAGACATTTAGATTTATTTCTATTACTGTAAATTATAGAGCATTTAACATTTTATTTGTACTTATTTTTCCTTCTTTGGGGTTATGTCTATGCTAATTTCTAAGGAATAAAAATGTTAAATCAAAAAGAATGTGCATTTTAGAATTTATGTACATGATCACACAATTTGTGATAAGTTGAAACTTGACTATAATTATTTTGATTTCCAGGAAAGTGGTTTTTTATTTGTATCCAGTGGACACTGCACATTCTTATTTATTGCCAGTATGTTTATTCCTACACCAGCTTTCTGGGGTGCTCTGCTTGAGAATGGGAAAACAGGTTAAGAGCATTAAAACAATATTAAAAATCTCTTTACAAAAGTATTGGTGGTAGTTTAGTTGCTAAGTCGTGTCAGACTCCTGTCACCCCGCAGACTGTAGCCCTCCAGGCTCCTCTGTCCATAGGATTCTCCAGGCAAGAATACTGCAGTGGGTTGCCATTTTCTTCTCCAGGAGAAATACAAAAAGGATTACATGCTCATTACAGGAATTAGAGAAACTATGAGAGCAGATCGGAGAGGGCGATGGCACCCTACTCCAGTACTCTTGCCTAGAAAGTCCATGGATGGAGGAGCCTGGTAGGCTGCAGTCCATGAGGTCACGAAGAGTCGGACACGACTGAACGACTTCACTTTCACTTTTCACTTTCCTGTATTGGAGAAGGAAATGGCAACCCACTCCAGTGTTCTTGCCTGGAAAATCCCAGGGACGGGGAGCCTGGTGGGCTGCTGTCTCTGGGGTCGCACAGAGTCGGACACGACTGAAGCGACTTAGCAGTAGCAGCATGAAAGCAGATATAATAAAATAAAATCACTAATAATTTTACAACATGGTGATCATCACTAAGTATTTTGACATATTTTTGCTTTTTTGTACTGACTTTACTACAAATACTTCACTGCTGCTGCTGCTATTAAGTCGCTTCAGTCGTGTCCGACTCTGTGCGATCCCATGAATCGCAGCACGCCAGGCCTTCCTGTCCATCACCAACTCCCGGAGTTCACTCAGACTCACGTCCATCGAGTCAGTGATGCCATCCAGCCAACTCATCCTCTGTCGTCCCCTTCTCCTCCTGCCCCCAATCCCTCCCAGCATCAGAGTTTTTTCCAGTGAGTCAACTCTTCGCAGGAGATGGCCAAAGTACTGGAGTTTCAGCTTCAGCATCATTCCTTCCAAAGAAATCCCAGGGCTTATCTCCTTCAGAATGGATTGTTTGGATCTCCTTGCAGTCCAAGGGACTCTCAAGAGTCTTCTCCAACACCACAGTTCAAAAGCGTCAATTCTTCGGCGCTCAGCCTTCTTCACAGTCAAACTCTTACATCCATACATGACTACTGGAAAAACCATAGCCTTGACTAGACAGACGTTTGTTGGCAAAGTAATGTCTCTGCTTTTCAATATGCTATCTAGGTTGGTCATAACTTTTCTTCCAAGGAGTAAGCGTCTTTTAATTTCATGGCTGCAGTCACCATCTGCAGTGATTTTGGAGCCCCCAAAAATACAGTCTGACACTGTTTCTACTGTTTCGCCATCTATTTCCCATGAAGTAATGGGACCAAATGCCATGATCTTCATTATCTGAATGTTGAGCTTTAAGCCAACTTTTTCACTCTCCACTTTCACCTTCATCAAGAGGCTTTCTAGTTCCTCTTCACTTTCTGCCATAAGGGTGGTGTCATCTGTGTATCTGAGGTTATTGATATTTCTCCTGGCAATCTTGATTCCAGCTTGTGCTCCTTACAGCCCAGGGTTTCTCATGATGTACTCTGCTTATTTAACATAAGCAGGGTGACAATATAGAGCCTTGACGTACTCCTTTTCCTATTTGGAACAAGTCTGTTGTTCCATGTCCAGTTCTACCTGTTGCTTCCTGACCTGCATACAAATTTTTCAAGAGTCAGGTCAGGTGGCCTAGTATTCCCATCTCTTTCAGAATTTTCCACAGTTTATTGTGATCCACACAGTCAAATGCTTTGGCATAGTCAATAAAGCAGAAATAGATGTTTTCTGGAACTCTCTTGCTTTTTTGATGATCCAGCGGATGTTGGCAACTTGATCTCTGTGAAAAGAAGAGAAGGGAAAAGCAAAGGAGAAAAGGAAAGATATAAGCATCTGAATGCAGAGTTCCAAAGAATAGCAAGAAGAGATAAGAAAGCCTTTCTCAGCGATCAATGCAAAGAAATAGAGGAAAACAACAGAATGGGAAAGATTAGAGATCTCTTCAAGAAAATTAGAGATACCAAGGGAACATTTCATGCAAAGATGGGCTCGATAAAGGACAGAAATGGTATGGACCTCACAGAAGCAGAAGATATTAAGAAGAGGTGGCAAGAATACACAGAAGAACTGTACAAAAAAGATCTTCATGACCCAGATAATCACGAAGGTGTGATCACTCACCTAGAGCCAGACATCCTGGAATGTGAAGTCAAGTGGGCCTTAGAAAGCATCACTATGAACAAAGCTAGTGGAGGCGATGGAATTCCAGTTGAGCTATTTAAAATCCTGAAAGATGATGTTGTAAAAGTGCTGCACTCAATATGCCAGCAAATTTGGAAAACTCAGCAGTGGCCACAGGACTGGAAAAGGTCTGTTTTCATTCCAATCCCAAAGAAAGGCAATGTCAAAGAATGCTCAAACTATCACACCATTGCACTCATCTCACATGCTAGTAAAGTAATGCTGCAGGTCATGGGGTCACAAAGAGTTGGAGATGATTTAGAGGTTGAACAACAACCACAATCCTTTCCTTCCTTCCTTCTCTTTCCCATCCACTTTGAAAAGATGGTGCTGATGAATTTACTTTCAGGGCAGCAGTGGAGAAGCAGACATAGAGAACAGACCTATGGACACAGGAGTGGGGGGTGGGGCAGAGGAGAAGAAGGAGAGGGTGAGATGTATGGAGAGAGTAACATGGAAATTTACAATACCACATGTGAAATAGATAGCCGATGGTAATTTGCTGTATGACTCAGGGAACTCAAGCAGGGGCTCTGTGAGAATCTAGAAGGGTGGGATGGGAGAGAGATGGGAGGGAGGTTCAGAAGGGAGGGGACATGGGTGTACCTATGGATGATTCTTGTTGATGTGTGGCAGAAAATGGCAAAATTCTGTAAAGGAATTATCCTTAAATTAAAAAATAAACTAAAAATATAATGAACTAGCTTATCTGAACAAGTTCAGTTTACATACCCAGATTTCGGATTTTTAATAAAACAAACAGACATATATGATGATCTCTTGTGATTTTAACTGCCCTCTTGTGGTCAAAGTCGATGATTGCCCTGATCTAAGAATTGCTATATTGTCACCCTGCTTGTTTAAGTTATATGCAGAGTACATCATGAGAAACACTGGGCTGGAAGAAGCACAAGCTGGAATCAAGATTGCCGGGAGAAATATCAATAACCTCAGATACACAGATGACACCACCCTTATGGCAGAAAGTGAAGAGGAACTAAAATGCCTCTTGATGAAAGTGAAAGTGGAGAGTGAAAAAGTTGTCTTAAAGCTCAACATTCAGAAAACGAAGATCATGGCATTTGGTCCCATTACTTCATGGGAAATAGATGGGGAAACAGTGGAAACAGTGTCAGACTTTATTTTCTGGGGCTCCAAAATCACTGCAGATGGTGACTGCAGCATGAAATTAAAAGGCGCTTACTCCTTGGAAGAAAAGTTATGACCAACCTAGATAGCATATTGAAAAGCAGAGACATTACTTTGCCAACAGAGGTCCGTCTATTCCAGGCTATGGTTTTTCCAGTGGTCATGTATGGATGTGAGAGTTGGACTGTGAAGAAGGTTGAGCACCGAAGAATTGATGCTTTTGAACTGTGGTGTTGGAGAAGACTCTTGAGAGTCCCTTGGACTGCAAGGAGATCCAACCAGTCCATTCTGAAGGAGATCAGCTCTGGGATTTCCTTGGAGGGAATGATGCTGAAGCTGAAACTACAGTACTTTGGCCACCTCATGCAAAGAGTTGACTCATTGGAAAATACTCTGATGCTGGGAGGGATTGGGGGCAGGAGGAGAAGGGGACGACGGAGGATGAGATGGCTGGATGGCATCACTGACTCGATGGATGTGAGTCTGAGTGAACTCCGGGAGTTGGTGATGGACAAGGAGGCCTTGCGTGCTGGGATTCATGGGGTCACAAAGAGTCGGACACGACTGAGCGACTGAACTGAATGGAACTGAAGAATTGCTGAAGTACTCTGTCCAAGGTCACTCAGAGGGTATTGAGTTAAAGACTGCTCTTTGAGGTTTTTGTCTGTTTTATTTTTAAATGACCAATCATGGGTAGAATCTGTTATCCAATCACTTATCTTGTTTCTAGAAAAATTCTTGTGTCGTTTTGACTTTACTCAGATCCCCGAATAGTTCATTTGTGGTGAATCATTCCCTTTATCACCAGACATTTTCAAACAGAAATCTAGGATCATTTGATTAGTCAGACTGCTTGTACACTGTATTCAGGTCACTGCCAGTTATCAACTCTAGTCCTGAATGACAGTGACTAGAGTGAATTCACTAGAGTGAATAAGAACAAAAAACCTAACATTAAGTGGCAAGGAAAGTAAAAGTATCAGCAGTAGCACGTGTCAGTAATGAAGAAAAGAACAAAAGAGGATAAAACAGAAACACATCATATTTTTAATAGAAAGGTGACAGTTGATTACAGAAAATGAAGCTTTCCAAAAATTAAGAGAGAAAGGAGAAGATGCAGGTAGAATCAAGCGCTAATCTTGGCATCATTTTGGAATGGTTCATAGTCACATGCACTATGTCATTTCACTGTATGGCACAGGGACTTTCCTGGTGGTCCACTGCTTAAGACTCTGCGCTCCCAATGCAGAGGGCCCAGGTTTGATTCCTGGCTGGGGAACTAAGATCCCACATGTCATTCGGATGGCCAAAAGGTAAAAAAAAAGTGCATCTGGTAGATGGCACAGAATTATCATAAAGCCCCTGATGTAGTGCTAGGTCCCCAGGCTTTTTCTGTCCTTAATAAACGAATGTCATCTAACCCCCTACCCCATTTGGAAAGACAAAAGCCATGCTGTCCATTTTTCTGTTTAAGTGCCTTCTGTGTTGGGTTATCCAAGTCAGGAAATCTTAGTGTTCTGCAGAGAACACTAGACTGGAAATCAAGAGCTTTTTCACTTTTGCCTGAAATGTAGCAATGATGTATTTGGAATGTTAGCTAGCTCTTCTGTTCTCCCTCCCAGGCCGGAGGGATTCGGCATTCATCCGAATTCATCTGGCATTCAATATTCCTAAAACTTATTTTCATTAGAGGGCATTTCATCTGAATCGCTTTTTATACTCTGTGTCCTTATGTACATCACGTGGCTGCTGCCAATGCAGCATTTCCTAAAAGAGTGCCTCACCATTGTTTCTGAGATTGGTTGCCAACCAGGTCTTCAAGCTAACACATTTTTGACCTGACTAGGAGTTGTTCAGGGAGGGTTTCAAACAACAACCAGAATTCCAGTTCCCTTTTCAAATGACTCACTGACTAAAACACTGAGAGATTAAAGCTGTTTAATGGGAAGGTCAATGGGAAAGCAGCCAAGTTCATACATGAAGAAGGAATGTTGACTGCCTGACAGCTATTGTGTAAAACGCTGTGTCAGACTTGTTTCCCAAGATGGCTGCCCGTCTCCCATCAAACATGATCTTTAAAAACAAAGAAGCAAATGCCTTCATTGAGTATAGCTGATGAACCATGAACTACACCTATTTGAAGTGTATATAATAATGAACCACAGGCTCTTTTGTCCCTGCCACTCCCTCATCAAGAACTAGAGTCCATTTTCCCTACTCTTCATTCTGGACTGAATATTTATGGCACTCACCTTTCTTTGTCTCCTCATCATTTATTGAGTTTGTGTACACATGTCTTGTCGGAGAAGGCAATGGCACTCCACTCCAGTACTCTTGCCTGGAAAATCCCAAGGACGGAGGAGCCTGGTAGGCTGCAGTCCATGGGGTTGCTAAGAGTCGGACACGACTGAGTGACTTCACTTTCACTTTCACTTTTACTTTTCACTTTCATGCACTGGAGAAGGAAATGTTAACCCACTCCAGTGTTCTTGCCTGGAGAATCCCAGGTTTTGGGGAGCCTGGTGGGCTACCGTCTATGGGGTTCCACAGAGTTGGACACGACTGAAGCGACTTAGCAGCAGCAGCAGCAGAGGAAGGAGCCAGAGCAGTAGGAGAAAATTCAGATAATATGGTATCATGAAAATAAAGGAAAACCAAGGCATGAAAATTTAAGAGGTATAAAAATGCATAAAGATTTTTACAAATTTGGGCAATTGTAAAATTTGTTTATTTTCAGTTTGGGTCAGATTTAATGAAGGATTATTTACATATAGAAACTTAGTCCTTTAGTATATAGTTCTGTGTCACTCAGTTGTGTTTGACTCTCATGCAACCCCATGGACTGTAGCTTGCCAGTTCTCCACTGTCTCTGGGATTCTCCAGGCTAGAACGCTGGAGTGGGTAGTATTCCCTTCTCCAGGGGAGCTTCCTGACCCAAGGAGTGAATCCAGGTCTCCTGCATTGCAGGAGGATTCTTTACCTTCTGAGCCACGAGAGTTCTTTTAATTTTTAATTCTTCTAGGGTTAATTATTACTATTTATTATTTTGGTAAAATACTATAAACTTTCCTGAAACAGGAAATTCCTTGCTTGGAATATTGCTCTACCAAGTCAGAACCTTCTTCTCCTCAGGGGTGGAATACACACTGCTCTGAGTACCACACTGAACTGCAAGACCAAATGGAGTTCTAGTCCTGTTTTTACACTGGATAGTTTATTGAACTCTATTTGAACTCTTATGGCATGCTAGGCTGTGTTATCTAATTTAACACTTCCAATTACCTCACCAAGTGGGTCTTATTATTGCCCCCACTTTAGAGATGGAGTACCCAGAGGTTAGGTCACCTACTGGGGACTCACAGCTAAGCGCAGCAAGAAAATCTGAACTCAGGTGTTCTGGGCCCAGGGCCCCAGCTTTTCTTCACCACTATGCAGCATTGCCTCTTTCGTGTGCTTCTGATGAAGTCACCTTTGCTTCTAACCTAAGCTACAGCTTCCTGAGCACTAACACTGGGATAAGTAGATTTTCATGAGAAGAAGCCTTAGAAAGAACACTGAAGAGTTCAAGACTCGCATGATGATTGAGAATGTCTGGAGTTAGAATGCCAGGGTTCAAATCCTGAGTTCTCTGGTTTACTTAAGATTGCAAAGCCTCACTTTTACATCCTTAAAATGTGGATACTAATATATCTGCTCATAGGATTACTGTGAAAGTGCAGAAAGAAAGCTGTGTAATATGTTCATGACAGGGCAGGATGCAAGGTGAGCAAGGATAAGTGTTAGAGCACCTCCCTTTTCCCCACCCTTAATAATAATAATAAAACAATAACAATGATAATAATCACTCTTCCCAAGATGTGTTAAGGGAAACAGTTATAAGTCTGCTACTGATATGAATGATGTAGGGAAGAAATTTATCAATCTTTAGACAATACAGCTACTAGATTATCTTTGTAAAGATTCTGTGAGGAACAGAGCTGCTATGACTTTAATACAGATTCTACAGCTTTTCAATACTTATTTCATCATGTAGTTTCTATAGTTAAGAGGAAGAGAGAAAAAAGGTGGAAGGAAAGAAGAAAGGGAAATCAAAGACAAGAAGGCAGGGAAGCCGGAGACAGGAAAATGCACAATATTTTTTCACCTTTTACAAGTTGCTGCATAAAAGTGAGCCTCTCCTGGAGGCTTTCCTGTTTAGAGATGTAATCATTTTCCATTTGTACTCACACCTTCTTCCCCTGTTTTGCTTCCCATAGTGGGAAACATTTCTTATACGCAATTTAGCTTCCTCATTTATCTTGCTTTTTATCTTTCTCCTCACTCTAGAGCATAAGCTCTCTGTTGTTCAGTTGTTCAGTTGCTAAGTCTGTCTGACTCTGTGACGTCAGGCTTCCCTGTCCTTCACTGTCTCTCGGATTTTGCTCAGATTCATGTCCACTGAGACAGTGATCATATCTAACCATCTCATCCTGTCACGCACTTCTCCTGCTCTCAATCTTTCCCAACATCTGGGTCCTTTCCGATGAGTCTGCTCTTATATCAGGTGGCCAAAGTATTGCAGCGTCAGCTTCAACATCAGTCCTTCCAATGAATATTCAGGATTGATTTCCTTTAGGATTGACTGGTTTGATCTCCTTGCAATCCAAGGGACTCTCAAGAGTCTTCTCCAGCACTACCATTGGAAAGCATCAATTCTTTGGCGCTCAGCCTTCTTTATGGTCCGACTCTCACATTCGTACACAAGTACTGGAAAAACCATAGCTTTGACTAGATAGACCTTTGCTTGCAAAGTGATGTCTCTTCTTTTTAATATGCTGTCTAGGTTTGTCATAGCTTAAGCGCTTTAATTAAGCTCTCTGAAGATGGGGATTTTTGTCTGTTTTACTTCCTAGTGGGCCAGAGTGTAGTTGCTCAATAAATAATGGTTGAATGATTGATGGACATGAAACAGAAAGCAAAAGCATTTGCAATTGGAGACAAAATAGGGATGATGAGCTAGAAGGCTTGAACCAATTTTATAAAATGTTAATTTCCTATAACAGTTACGGTATGACTGAAGAACTTACCTGTCTTCCCTTGGCATCCCACAAGTCTCCTTCTTGTATTTGCACTCTATCCAAATAAATTACACAAGAGTACATTTAGCTGCACTTTGCCTGAGTCCCACACCTTCTGAGGACATTTCTTTTGCTTAAATATTAACCTGCTTCAAGTACAGGAAGCCCAGTTACTGGATATGACCAATTTTTTCTTCTCAGAATCTGAGCCCAACTATGTTTTGACATAACTCTTTTTACTAGTTTTTAATCAGAAACTAATCAGAATCCACAACGTGAAAAACATAACAAAACACTTTAAAAACTATCATTATCCACAAAGTTATAATTTGTTTCTTATTTTTAGCTGAACTTGATAGTTTAGGTAATTTTTTCATTTTGAAAAATGACCTGAAGAATAAAATACATTGATAATAACTGTCAACATCTGAAAATTAAAATCTTGATCCTTTAATGTTGTTCCAGAAAGGTCTCCAGCTCATTGTCCAGTGAAAATAATGGCTCATTTATTTTCCTGCTAAATTTCTCTCTATGGGGATTCTGATGTCTCTGCCATCCTGCATTTTTAAAAAGGATACATGAAGGACATCTTTTAAGACAGTCAGTCCACAAACATAAAGCCAGTATAGAGGAATTAAAGAAAAAAAACTGGAATCCAAATGCAGGCTTTACTATTTTTTAAACCGTTTTTTCTAAATTGTAAATCAAATTGACTCATTGAACCCTTTAAATGAAAGTCAATTTTTTATTGCCTAAGGGGTTGTATCTCCTCTCGGCCGCCACCCCTAACCTCGGACTCCGGGTAGCTCCTCTTGGCTGCCGCCCCTGACCTCGGACGTGGGGTAGCTCCTCCAGGCCGCCACCCCTAACCTTGGACGTTGGGTAGCTCCTCTCGGCTGTTCCTGTGCCGTTGCAGCCTGGCACTCTCGGCCGCTGCCCCTGACCTCGGACGTGGGGTAACTCCTCTTGGCCGCCTCCCAATTGCCAACATCCGCTGCATCATCGAAAAAGCAAAAGAGTTCCAGAAAAACATCTATTTCTGCTTTATTGACTATGCCAAAGCCTTTGACTGTGTGGATCCCAATAAACTGTGGAAAATTCTGAAAGAGATGGGAATACCAGACCACCTGACCTGCCTCTTGAGAAATTTGTACTCAGGTCAGGAAGCAACAGTTAGAACTGGACATAGAACAACAGACTGGTTCCAAATAGAAAAAGGAGTACGTCAAGGCTGTATATTGTCACCCTGCTTATTTAACTTCTATGCAGAGTACATCATGAGAAATGCTGGACTGGAAGAAGCACAAGCTGGAATCAAGATTGCCGGGAGAAATATCAATAACCTCAGATATGCAGATGACACCACCCTTATGGCAGAAAGTGAAGAAGAACTAAAAAGCCTCTTGATGAAGGTGAAAGAGGAGAGTGAAAAAGTTGGCTTAAAACTCAACATTCAGAAAACGAAGATCATGGCATCTGGTCCTATCACTTCATGGGAAATAAATGGGGAAACAGTGGAAACAATGTCAGACTTTATTTTTTTGGGCTCCAAAATCACTGCACGTGGTGACTGCAGCCATGAAATTAAAAGACGCTTACTCCTTGAAAGGAAAGTTCTGACCAACCTAGATAGCATATTGAAAAGCAGAGACATTACTTTGCCAACAGAGGTCCGTCTAGTCAAGGCTATGGTTTTTCCTGTGGTCATGTATGGATGTGAGAGTTGGACTGTGAAGGCTTGAGCACCGAAGAATTGATGCTTTTGAACTGTGGTGTTGGAGAAGACTCTTGAGAGTCCCTTGGACTGCAAGGAGATCCAACCAGTCCATTCTGAAGGAGATCAGCCCTGGGATTTCTTTGGAAGGAATGAGGGTAAAGCTGAAACTCCAGTACTTTGGCCACCTCATGCAAAGAGTTGACTCATTGGAAAAGACTCTGATGCTGGGAGGGATTGAGGGCAGGAGGAGAAGGGGACGACAGAGGATGAGATGGCTGGATGGCATCACTGACTCGATGGACGTGAGTCTGAGTGAACTCCAGGAGCTGGTGATGGACAGGGAGGCCTGGTGTGCTTCGATTCATGGAGTCGCAAAGAGTCAGACACGACTGAGCGACTGAACTGAACTGAAGGGGTTGTATAAACTTCCATTGATTTTGCTGCAATTTTCTCCTTCCTTGACCCAACTGGGTAAAATCTGCCATTTATCTGTAAAGGATTAAGAATTTTATCTAGTGGAAGAAGAGTTTTTGCATGTTCTAATTCAGAGCCAGTTAATTTATTTTATCTGCTCTATAGTATTTTATTGCACAATACCACATTTTATTCTGCCCTTTTAATATTTAAACTGTGGTTTCTAGGTTTTTCTGATAACAATGCTGTAATGAGTGTTCTTGCATAGGCTCCTTATTTACATATGGGGATTTCTTTATGGTAGATACGCAGAAGTGGAATTGTTACCATACTGTATGTATATTTTAGAATCCTAACAAATTAGCCTTCAAGGTATATATTCCCCTTCTGCAATCTTGCCCAATTATAACAGTGCCAAACTTAAAAAAATTTTCCCAATGTGTATAAATAATGTTGTTTTAATTTGTATGTTTCTGATTACTAAACAGGCTAGGTAACACCTGTGTTTACCAACCACTTATATTTCCTTTAGTTGTTTCATGTCTTTTGTCGATTTTTCTATTGATTTGTCTTATTCATGGTGATTTATAGCCTTTAAAAGATATATTCAAACACTAATATTTTTAAAATTGAAATACAGTTGATTTACAATGCTGTGTTAATTTCTGCTGTACACAGTGATTCAGTTATATATAGTTTATATATATGTGTGTGTGTGTATCTATCTATCTATCTATATATGGTAAAAGGCATGGCAACCCACTCCAGTATTCTTGCCTGGTGAATCCCATGGACAGAGGAGCCTGACGGGCTATAGTCCCTAGGGTTGCAAAGAGTGGGACATGACTGAAGCAACTAAGCAGGCAGGCACACACACACACACACACACACATATATGTTCTTTTTCATTATAGTTTATCCCAATAGGTTGGATACAGTTCCTTGTGCTGTACAGTAGGACCTTGTTGTTTATCCATTCTATGCATGTAACAGCTACATCTGCTAACCCCGAACTCCCACTCCATCCCTCTCCCATCCCATCTCCCTTGGCAACCACAAGTCTGTTCTCTGTTAGAGACGAATACTTGTTTATTTGAATTAAAAGTATCCTCTCCCAGTATGTCTTTTGTTTACCTAAAAATTTTTTGACCCTTGTTTGTAAGTTAGCTAGGTATATATTTTTAGATTTGAAGATATTTTCTCTCAATATTTTGAGATATTTTGTTATCTTCTGGCTTCAAGTACTGTTTTTGAGTAATCTGTTCCTTCTAATATATGTTCTTTGTCTTTGTTTTCTGAATTTCACTCTGATATGCCTAACATTGGATTTTTTTTGTGTGTTTTTACTATACTGAAGTATATAAAGTATAAAAATTGTCATTTCAACCATTATTTTAATGCATAATTCAGTAGCTTTAAGTATATATGCAATGTTGTATAATCATCACCACTATTTTATCTCCAAATCCTTTTTGCCACTCTTAAGAGAAGCGTTGTACCCATTAAGCAATAGCTCCCCAGTCTTCCACCTATCCCCTGTCCCTGGTATCCTCTAGTCTACTTTCTGTTTCTAAGACATCTTCTCTTTTAGATATTTCATATAAGTGGAATCATACAATATTTGTCCTTTTGTTTCTGGCTTATTTCACTTAGCATAATGTTTTCAAGTTTCATCCATGTTGTAGAAATGTCAGAACCATATCCCTTTTTTATGGCCAAATAATTTTCCACTGTAGGTACATACCACCTTTTATATATCCCTTCATCATCTGTTGATGGATTTTTGATTACCAGCTTATTGTGACTAATGGTGCTGTGAACAATGGCATACAAGTATCCATCTGATTGAGTTTTCTTTTCCAATTCTTTGGAGGTATATTCTTAGGAGTGGAACTGTCAAATCATATAGTAATTTTATGTTTAACTTTTTGAGGCTCCACCACACTTTTTCACAGAGGCTGCACCATTTTACATTCCTGGTAGCTGTACAAAGGCTATAATTTCTCTACATCCTTGACAACACTTGTTAATTTTTAAAACAATTATAGCCATTTTTGTAGATATAAAGTGGTATCTCATTATGGTCTCAATTTGTGTTTCTCTAATCAGTAATAGTATCAGGGTTCCTTCAGGTCAGTCAGTTCAGTCACTCAGTCATGTCTGACTTTTTGCGATCCCATGGACTGCAGCACACCAGGCTTCCCTGTCCATCACCAATTCCCGGAGCTTGCTTAACTCATGTCCATCGGATTGGTGATGTCATCCAACCATCTCATTCTCTGTTGTCCCCTTCTCCTTCTGCTTTTAAAATCTTTCCCAGCATCAGGGTCTTTTCCAATGAGTCAGTTCTTTGCATCAGGTGGCCAAAGTATTGGAGTTTCAGCTTCAGCATCAGTCCTTTCAGTGAATATTCAGGACTGATTTCCTTTAGGATGGACTGGTCTGATCTCCTTGCAGTCCAAGGGACTCTCAAGAGTCTTGTCCAATACCACAGTTCAAAAGCATCCATTCTTTGGTGCTTAGCTTTCTTTATAATCCAACTCTCACATGCATACATAACTACTGGAAAAACCATAGCTTTGACTAGATGGACCTTTGTCGGCAAAGTAATGTCTCTGCTTTTTAATATGCTGTCTAGGTTTGTCATAGCTTTTCTTCCAAAGAGTGAGCATCTTTGAATTTCATGGCTGCAGTCACCATCTGCAGTGATTTTGGAGTTCCAAACATAGTCTCTTACTGTTTGCTTTGTTTCTCTATTTGCCATGAAGTGATATGACCGGATGCCATGATCAAAGTTTTCTGAATGTTGAGTTTTAAGCCAGTTTTTTCATTCTCCTCTTCCACTTTCATCAAGAGGCTCTTTAGTTCTTCTTCCCTTTTTGCCATAAGGGTGGTGTCATCTGTGTATCTGAGGTTATTGATATATCTCCTGGAAATTTTGATTCCAGCTTGTGCTTCATTCAGCCCAGCATTTCACATGATATACGTCACATTTAAGTTAAATAAGCAGAGTGACAATATGCAGCCTTGAGGTACTTCTTTCCCTATTTTGAACTAGTCTGTTTTTCCATGTCCAGTTCTAACTGCTGCTTCTTGACCTGCATACAGATTTCTCAGGAGGCAGGTAAGGTAGTCTTGGTAGTCCCATCTCTTCAAGAATTTCCCACAGTTTGTTGTTCTTTCAGGTACTTATATGTCATTTATATATCTTTGGAGAAATACCTATTCAAGTGCTTTGACATATTTTAACAAGTCTTCTAGGTGATTCTGATGCACACTAAGCTTTTAAAAATCAAGTGACTAGAAACTAATAAACTACTACCACAAATAATGTATTAACATAATCAGAACCAACTGGAATAAAGGTGTTAGTTTTTTTTTTGAAAAAATATTTATTTATTTGTGCTGAGTCTTAGTTGTGGCACACGGGATCTAGTTCCTTGATCAGGGTTTGAACCTGGGTCCCCTGCATTGGGAGCTCATTGTCTTAAGCACTGGAGCACCAGGGAAGTTCCAAGTGTTAGTTTTTTGTTGTAAGACTATTTAATAGATCACAGTGAATATGTGCTATTCAGTTTTCAAAAGCTTGTCTCTTGTCTTCTTAAGTAGACAAAGGCTGAGGAGAAATAGATAAACATTTGGGGAAAGGAAGAGGAGAAATCGAATAAGTGGTGGATAAACAGAAACAAGAGCAGGAAAATACTTTCCACAAAACCAGATATGTGGAGTATTTAAGACCCAATGAGGATTATGAAGATGTCTTTAATTGTACTTTATATAGTAAGTATTCTTTTTTCTTGTACAGAAGGGCAGGTACTGAATTCAAGGACTTCTCTGTAGCTCAAATGGTTAAGAATTTGCTATGGAGAACAGTGTGGAGATTCCTTAAAAAACTGGAAATAGAACTGCCTTATGATCCAGCAACCCCACTGCTGGGCATACACACTGAGGAAACCAGAAGGGAAAGAGACACATGTACCCCAATGTTCATCGCAGCACTGTTTATAATAGCCAAGACATGGAAGCAACCTAGATGTCCATCAGCAGATGAATGGAAAAGAAAGCTGTGGTACATATACACAATGGAGTATTACTCAGCCATTAAAAAGAATACATTTGAATCAGTTCTAATGAGGTGGATGAAACTGGAGCCTATTATACAGAGTGAAGTAAGCCAGAAGGAAAAACATAAATACAGTATACTAACGCATATATATGGAATTTAGAAAGATGGTAACAATAACCAGGTGTACGAGACAGCAAAAGAGACACTGATGTATAGAACAGTCTTATGGACTCTGTGGGAGAGGGAGAGGGTGGGAAGATTTGGGAGAATGGCAATGAAACATGTAAAATATCATGTAGGAAACGAGTTGCCAGTCCAGGTTCGATGCATGATGCTGGATGCTTGGGGCTGGTGCACTGGGACGACCCAGAGGGATGGTATGGGGAGGGAGGAGGGAGGAGGGTTCGGGATGGCGAGCACATGTATACCTGTGGCAGATTCATTTTGATATTTGGCAAAACTAATACAATTATGTAAAGTTTAAAAATAAAATAAAATTAGAGAAAAAAAAAAAAAAAAAAAAAAAGAATTTGCCTGGGATTCAGGAAACCAGGGTTTGATCCTGGGCTGGAATATCCTCTGGAGAAGGGAATGGCAATCCACTCCAGTATTTTTGCCTGGAGAATTCCATGGACAGAGAAGCCTGGCAGGCTATAGTTCGTGGGGTCGCAAAGAGTCAGGCATGGCTGAGCGACTAACACATACCTTGAAGTGAAGTGAAGTGAAGTTGCTCAGTCGTGTCCGACTCTTTGTGACACCATGAGCTACAGCCTACCATGCTCTTCCTTCCATGGGATTTTCCAGGCAAGAGTACTAGAGTGGGCTGCCATTTCCTTTCCAGAGGATCTTCCCGACCCAGGGATCAAATCCCAGTCTCCCGCATTGTAGGCAGATGCTTTACCATCTGACCCATCGGGGAAGTCCAACAGTAAATATACTCATGTGATTCAATAGTCAAATAATTTTAAATGGTACTCACTAAGTGGTCTCTTCCTATCCTTGAGAACCTCTGCCTACTTTTTCCTGTTCCTGTAGGTAGGTAAGTGCTTCCCTTTTTGACCGTGCTGGGTCTTCATTGTTATGCATAGGCGCTCAGGCTTAGTTGCCTGGTGGCATGTGGGAGGTGGATTCTTAACCACTGGACCATTGGGCAAGTCCCAGGTAAATACATTTTTAGTAGCTTTTTTTTCCCATTTCTGGTGGACATCATTCGAGTCTTAGTTTATGTAAGTGCAAAAAAAAAGGACACTTTATTTCCTTCCCCTCCCATTATTTAAGAGCCTGTATTATGTACCCTGTCCTTTGCTCTATTGTTTTCTCATAACAGTATAATCCTGGAGCTATTTCTGTATTGATATGTAGAGTGCTTTTTCATTCTGTTTCCAGCCACATATTTTGCCATCGTTTAGATGTTTCCTAATATATTCTGAATTCTTGTGACCACTTTCATACAGTAAACTGTTATACCCTCACCTCCCAGTATTAACTTTTGATTTTTCAGTGGCGTTTACATGAATATAAAAGACATTTATTCTTCAGAAGTAGATCAAGTATTCTATTTCTTTCTCTTTGAATTCCTGCCATAATCATGCAATCAACCTCTGACCTCTCTATCTCTTTTACTGTCACGTCTCCAAATACTTTTACAGAAAGAATAAATAGTTCATGAAATTTGATGTTGTCAAGGTATATCATTCTTTAAAAGTCTGCTGAATTTTAATTCCATGATTCCCAACCAGTAGGCTGGTGGCAGATCTATTTTCAATTATAATTAGATCTTTTCTTCAGGATAAAGAACACGATGTAAAAATTCATGACTCAAGAGCGTCCAGGTCTCTCTGGTTACGAAAATAATGTCCAAAATCCTCTTACAATGAAAGGAAAAGTGAATCGAATTATAAAAGAATTCATACAGAGTGCCTGGTAATTACCAGAATATCAGAATTTGAATGTAGTATGTCAAAACTTGAGAAGGTCATTGTATCTGGAGTCCATCCTAGTAATAAATAGTTTGCAATATTTATCATGTAGTATTACAATAAGCCAAATATGAATCTGTTTGTTTTATTCTTCAATGTAATTTCTCTAAGGAAAGAATTCCAATGTATTCAATTTTGCATCATAGCATGGAATATAGTGCCTGACACGCTGGAATGAATGAACAAATGTTTCTTGAGTGAGTCTTCTTGGTCCAAGGAGATACAGTGATTGATTTGCAACAAGCATACCCTTCAAGTACATTTGCAGTCATGACTTCCATAAGAACAAAGGACTAGACTAAGTGATAGAATTTATTATAATCCTGTTAGTTTATTTCCTTTAGTCATACATAGCATATTGAAAAGCAGAGATATTACTTTGCCAACAAAGGTCCATCTAGTCAAGGCTATGGTTTTTCCAGTGGTCATGTATGGATGTGAGAGTTGGACCGTGAAGAAAGCTGAGTGCCGAAGAATTGATGCTTTTGAACTGTGGTGTTGGAGAAGACTCTTGAGAGTCCCTTGGACTGCAAGGAGATCCAACCAGTCCATTCTGAAGGAGATCAGCCCTGGGATTTCTTTGGAAGGAATGAGGGTAAAGCTGAAACTCCAGTACTTTGGCCACCTCATGTGAACAGTTGACTTATTGGAAAAGACTCTGATGCTGGGAGGGATTGGGGGCAGGAGGAGAAGGGGACGACAGAGGAATAGATGGCTGGATGGCATCACTGACTCGATGGACATGAGTCTGGGTGAACTCCAGGAGTTGGTGATGGACAGGGAGGCCTGGTGTGCTTCGATTCATGGGGTTGCAAAGACTTGGACATGACTGAGCGACTGAACTGAGGAGAAGGCAATGGCACCCCACTCCAGTATTCTTGCCTAGAGAATCCCGTGGACAGAGGAGCCTGGTG
Organism: Bos javanicus; assembly: GCF_032452875.1. Lineage (NCBI taxonomy): Eukaryota > Metazoa > Chordata > Mammalia > Artiodactyla > Bovidae > Bos > Bos javanicus. The sequence goes on along the minus strand of NC_083872.1, from coordinate 101,346,578 downwards.
GGCTGCTGTCCGTAGGGTTGCACAGAATCAGACATGATTCATGCATGCATTGGAGAAGGAAATGGCAAACCACTCCAGTATTCTTGCTTGGAGAGAATCCCAGGGACAGAGGAGCCTGGTGGGCTGCCATCTATGGGGTTGCACAGAGTTGGACATGACCGAAGTGACTTAGCAGCAGCAGCAGTCATACCCCTAATTTCTTTTATATTTCATGACTTAGATTGATCTAATTATAACATTTATTCAGCTCTGAAATGTTGTTTTCTTGGCCTTGTTGTCTGGTGTGGGTTGGAGAGGCAGAATGGTTTGAGGTTATGAGTGTAGACTTGGAAGCCAGACTTCTTGATATTGAATTCTGGTTTAGCCATTTACTCCCTGAATAACTTGGGGAAATTACACCTCTCTGTGCCTCAGTGTCCTCACTTGCTATGAAAGTGAAAGTGTTAGTCACTCAGTTGTGTCCCCAACTCTTTGTGACCCCGTGGACTGTAGCCCACTAGGCTCCTCTGTCCATGGGATTCTCCAGGCAAGAATACTTGAGTGGGCTGCCATTTCCTCCTCCAGGGGATTTTCCAAACCCTGGTATCCTGCATTGCAGGCAGATTTGTTTATTGTCTGAGCTACCAGGGAAGCCTCAATTGTTATAATAATACCTATTTCATAGGGTTGATATATTAATACCTATGAAGTGCTTAGAGTAGAATCTAGCACAAAGGTGATTAACTTTCTTAAAGATTTTTTTGATGTGGACCATTTTAAAAGTCTTTATTGAGTTCGTTATAATATTACTTCTGTTTTATATTTTTTGGCTAAGAGGCACATATGATCTTAGCTCCCTAACTAGGGATCGGACCCACACCCCACTGCATTGGAAGGCAAAGTTAACCACCGATAGCCAGGGAAGTTCCAGGGTGATAGCTTTTAGCTTTTACTTTTGCCTAGCCTGGAGACAAAGCTAAGGGTGCTTGAACTTCAAAGACCTTCACAGTTCTTTGTTTATAGCATCCAGGCTCTGTCAGACTCAACCAAATGAAGGCTAGGACACCTAGGACTTTCCAGGGACCTTCTCTTCAAACTCTGGAAGCTTCTACTCCTCCATCCATATGATGGATGATTTAATGCATATGAGTATCTCCTTGAGTTTGTATTCATCCTTTGATTCTGGCTCAAAGTTCCAAAAAAAGAGATGTTTCAATGTAACACTCTTATTTAGGCTTTGAGCCCTATGTATTCTTTCTTCTAGGAAAACTCACTTCTCTTTGAATCACCTCTTCAGTATTTTCAATCTGTCATCCTTCACTGAATCTGATACCCAAGGTTAACTAACTGATCACATATATTGATCAATGGCAGATTTGGTTCTCAGGACACATAACTTTCAATTCAAATCAAGTCCCAATTAATATGCTGCCTCCCTATGTTGGACAGTCAACTTTCTATTTCATTACTTCCCTTTAATGTGGAGTCTTTCTTTCTCCAGACAGCCTTTTGTTCTCTCATAAATCCACTCTTTGGCTTTTTCTTAGAGTCCTGCCATAACCAAACACACTTTAAATGCTCCTAGTATATAATCCAGTACTTTCTTCTTTTCCCGGCAACCTTTAAATGAAGCCTACTCAGACTACCATCTCTGTAATGTTTCTCATTTTTGAAGTCCCTTAACCCTTGACTTTTTAAACAGTAACTGTATTTATTTATTTTTGGCTGTGCTGGGTCTGTATTGCTGCACAAAGGCTTTCTCTAGTTGTGGTGAGTGGGGGCTACTCTCTACTTGCAGTGTGTGGGCTTCTCGTTGCGGTGGCTTCTCTTGTTGCAGAGCATGGGCTCTAGTGTGTGCAGACTTCAGTAGCTGCAGCGTGTGGGCTCAGCAGCTGCAGCTCCTGAGTGCTAGAGCACACACTCAATAGTTGTTGCACATGGGCTTAGTTGCTCCACAGGATGTGGTATCTTTCCTGATCGGGGATCAAATCCTTGTCTCCAGCATTGGCAGGTGGATTCTTTACCACTGAGCCAGCACGGAAACCCCTTTCTATGAATTTTTATCTCAGGAGTCCATGGGAATCACATGGAAGTGTAATAAACATTTATTGAGTAAATGAGAAAACAGTGATAGAGACCAGAAAAAAAAAAAAAAAAGGTTTATTCAACAAGCCTTCAGAGATGTTAAAAATTGTCTTTCTTCCACGGAGATCTGAGTCTGTGGAACAGGGAATCCAGCAAAGCAGTTTTCATTGACATGGTCTTTAAGCATTTCCAGTATCTGTGATAGTGGGAAGGACAGAAAGTTCAGATGGACATGGGTTTCTGGAGCAGTGGAAATTCTTTCCCTGAGATCTGGGTGGCATATTGCCAGAGGAAATCCAGTTAGTATAGTGGAAATGAGATTCATTACTTAAAATGATTCAACTTGCAGTTCTATGAACCGTCTGAGATTTGACTATCAGGGGCCCCTTTTCAATAAAGGTATTTTTTTTAACAATAAGTTGCACCTTGAGCAGTATGATATCCATGAAAAATATTTAGCCAGAATTTTATGGAGGAGATTTGAGGGGAGACAAAGTGGTTCTCATTCCATCTGGAAGGAGGTTTGCTTACCTTTGCTGCAAGGAGCACTGTACTCAGCAACTGCAAACTCATCTGAATAAAAACAAAAACAGTCAAATGAAGTGAGAGGGAAAGCAAACATCGATGGGATATAGGTTAGTGAGAGAATCTTTATTGTGGGAAGAATTGTATCAGAAACACCAGCATCATTCATTTGATGTGTTCTCACTGCCTTGTGTCTTCAAATACTTTATGTTATGCTTTCCTTTACCCTAAACTCTTGAAGGGCAGCAGTTTAGATATCATACTTATTTAAATTTCATATTGTCCTATAGTTGATTTTAACTGAAGAAAAAAGAACTAGATATCCTACAGGTGCTTTGTATTAGGAATAGTACAATTATACAATAGGTAATTTCTACAATGTTTGTGTAGAAGACAAAGACAGGAGAATCAGACTTGGTGGAGACAAAATGAACTGATGAGAGCAGTTAGTTTAATGAACTGGCCCAACACATCTTTCAAATATAAATCTCTGATCAAGAATTTAATTTCTGTGTGAACGTTGCTCTCACTCACCTGTCTCATAATAGTCATACACTTTCACTATGGCAGGTTTCAGATCCCTTACTGGGATGTCTTGCAGAACTGTGAAGGTCAAGGTCAGGGTCTCATTTGTCACCTATAAAGCAAAAAGGAATTAAATGACCCTCCAGGGAGCTTCCGTCTCTCTTCTTTGAGTGAGTTTAAGTATTCACCTCTTTTGGGGAAAAACTTTTTGTCAACTAACAGGGTCCTTAAATTGGGTTAAAAGCTCTCAAAGTAGATGAAAACTTCCCCAAACTGTTTCTTAAATAGCTAAAACTATTCATACACTCCCATTAATATGAGTTCATGGCTCTGTTTATCGGGGTGAATGATGTATGCTTTTTATTGTTTGAATACCTATGTTTAAGTATCAGAATTCAATATTTTCAGTTCTCTATCATGCAGAAATACTTGTTAACTCAAAATACGTGTATATATATATATATGGCTGAGTCCTTTCGCTTTTCACCTGAAGCTGACACAACATTGTTAATTGGCTCATGTATGCGTGCTAAGTTGCTTCAGTTGTGTCTGACTCTTTGCGACCCTATAGACTACAGCCCACCAGGCTTCTCTATCCATGGGATTTTCCAGGCAAGAATACTGGAGTGGGTTGCCATGCTCTCCTCCAGGGGATCTTCCTGAACCAGAGATTGAACTCTTGTCTGTTATGTCTTCTGCATTGGCAGGTAGGTTTTTTACCACTGAGCCACCTGGGAAGCCCAACTGGCTATAACCCTGTATAAAATAAAAAGTTTAAAAAAAAAGGAATATAAAAGGCAGATCGCTGCAGACTTAAGTTTCATAAAATTGTAAGCTATAATATCCATCAATATGGGAACAAATAAACTATGTAACACACAACTACAAAACCAGATTGGTTTATTGATGGACTGATCTTATATTTTATGGTCTAAGTCCTTCCTGAGATTGGTATTACCCTTTTGTCTTACTGATGTGATGTTGAAATGTGTGTGTGCTGAGTCATGTCCAACCCTTAGCGACGCCAAGGACTATAGCCCACCAGGCTCCTCTGTCCATGGGATTTCTCAGGCAAGAATACTGGAGTCGGTTGCCATTTACTTCTCCAGGGGATCTTCCTGACCCGGGGATCAAACCCTTGTCTCTTAAGTCTCCTGCATTGGCAGGTGGATTCTTTACCATTGGTGTCACCTGGTATATGATATTATGTTGATTATGTTGATATAATAATTGACTAACCCCAATGGTTGCTTCCTTCTATTATGCAGTATTTGCAAAATAACTTGTGCACATAAGTCAGCACCTTTTGTGGAGAATTTCTTGCTTTTGGGGGGTCCTAGAAATATTCATATCCCAATATTATATATAAGTCATTTCTTCCCATAGTCCCAGATGAAATATAAATAGAGGAGAGGAGAATATTTATTGGAACTAATGTTAGAATTCTCAAATTTTTAGTATGGAGATGATGTCTCCAAAAATGTCTTATCTGTATATTTTGCAACTAGACTGGCAGGGCACTCACCTTATCCAGATAAATCAAAACATGGTTGTTGCTAACTTCTGTTCGGCTCACGTTAGATCTTTCTAGCTGAAGAAAATTAAGACATTGTAAATGTTAATAAACAGATGAAAACCCTGGGGAACCAGATAAAAGAATGTTTATTACCAAACTAAGCCTAAGGGTGAAATTTCTTGAAATGCTTTTTATAAGCAAAGACAATAATGTGGCAAAATTAAAGAGGAAAGGTAATTGGGATGCAGGGTTTAATATTAGTATGATACAGGACCTATGTATAAAGTTGATTTATTTGAGGAACAGGGAACAAAAAAGCTTAGAAATTACCCGTATCTCAAGGTTCAATTCACATTCCATTCCTTTATGGAGGCTTTTTTTTTTTCTTTACTTTTTCTTATTCTCAGTTTTCTCTGTACTTCTGCAATAGTTCTACTTTGTTAATCTTTTTCATATTTTTTCACTGGTTCATGTGCTTATGCTTTATTTTCTGAAGATTCTAAGCTCCGTTAAAGTAAGAGCCTGCCAACACTTTTTTTCCTAGTAGATGGGGCTCCTACCATAGTGCTGTTCATGACAGGAGACAGACTGCTGCTGTGTCACTAAAGCAGTGGACAGGAAGGATGCTGGAGCTGGCATCCAGCATCCAGGTCTGCCCAGGAAGCTCAGAAGACTAAATTAATATGATCCCTAATAGCTGCCACCCCAGTATGATCCATGGTGGAAGAACAGTCTCAAAATTGTCTGAGTTGACCACTGAAGTTAGTAGTGAAAGACTAGTTAATGATAACAATGCTTCATAAAACTAGAAGAAAAGGAGAAAGTTTTACAGACCATTTGTTTTTCATGGGTGGCAGTTTTGGGTTATTAGTACTTAAAATTAATATTTCAAATTAATATCTTAACGGAAATGTGACCAAAAAATCCATCACAAAATTTTGAGACCCATTAAAGCAAAGTTTAATGGGAAAACAAACAACTCCCCATACAAACATACTAAATTATATTTCTGCATTTGGTGAAAGTAATGTCTTTGGTAGGAGTTGATTTAATAGTATTTTATATTAATGTCTTAGTCTAGAGATATATAAAACATTAAATAAAATAGAGTCTCCTTGGCTTATTGTAAACCTACCATTTTCACTGTTGGTTTCAAGGGAATGAAGCCAGATACCATCTTCACGTCAACAATTGCCATATTGGAGGCTGGACGGCTTCCAATATAACTAAAAATCCAGGGAAGAAAGGAGTTAGGATTTTCTGTGTCATTAAATATTCTTTTTCTATGTCCATTAAGCACATAAGAGTCCTGAAAGGTACCAGAAATCTTCCTAAATTTCTTATCAAGGAGCTAAAAAAACTGGCTGTGCATTAGAATCTTCAGGGGAGACTGTTGAAGCCACAGAGACCAGGCCTTACTCCAGACCAGATGAATCAGAATTGCATGGGTGTGACCTCTGAGCATCTGCCTTTTAAGAAAGCTCTATAAGTGCTGTATAGTTGGGCAGTTCAGTTCAGTCGCTCAGTCATGTCTGACTCTTTGCGACCCCATGGACTGTACCATGCCAGGCCTTCCTATCCATCACCAACTCCCGTCCAACACCATACTCAAACTCATGTCCATCGAGTTGGTGATGCCATCCAACCATCTCATCCTCTGCCGTCCCCTTCTCCTCCCACCTTCAGTCTTTCTCAGCATCAGGGTCTTTTCATATGAGTCAGTTCTTCATATCAGGTGGCCAAAGTATTGGAGTTTCAGCTTCAGCAACAGTCCTTCCAATGACTATTCAATACTGATTTCCTTTAGGATGGACTGTTGGATCTCCTTGCAGTCCAAGGGACTCTCAAGAGTCTTTTCCAACACCACAGTTCAAAAGCATAGATGGGCATGAGATTGCTAATCTATCCAGTTATTTGTTACATGTACTTTGTCTTTTTTCCTGAATAATATCCCCAACCAGGTTATAATATTCTTGTTGTTCAGTCACTAAGTTGGGTCTGACTCTTTGTATCCCATAGACTACAGGATGCCAGGCTCCCTTGTCCTTCCTATCTGCCAGAGTTTGCTCATAATATCTTGTGGACAGATACAAATAGCCCAGTAGTTATTTGAAAATGGCTGCATATGTATATATTTCCCCCAGATTGATTATTTTATATATAATCTGAGATTTAATTATCACCAGTAGGAATTTTAACTAGAGAGTCACTACTCCCTTCTATTCATACTTTGCAAGAGGTCTCCACCTTTGTCCTGGATAAAGCAAGAATAATATCGGATTTCATGACAATAGAATGAAATCAGGATGAATCATTATATTAGAATAAAATCAGGAATTCAGGTTAGAGGCAAGGGGTAATGTTCTTTATGTAATTATTATTGAGGGGGTTAATAAGCTGTAAATAAGGAGATTAGACATTAAGAGATCCTGCAGTGGGGGATATACAATGTAAACTTCATCACTGAGAAATTCTGTGTCAACATGGGAACAGGTTGCTTTTTCAATAAATGCAGAACAGACATTCACCGTCATGCTGCTCTGCTTAATGCGGAGTTCTAGTGAGAAGATTGGCTGTTATACCCAGAACTACATGATGCAGTCAGAGGTCTTACCTGACACTCAGTGAGATCTGGAAGCTGGTGTGGGCTTTGGGTCCATCACAAGTTTGGGGCAGAGTCTGCACCTCCAAAGCAAATGGGAACTCATCTTTTTTCGGGAGAATATTGTATTTCAAAGATGTCTGTGGAACAGAGAAAAATCTGTGATTTTTCCTTCTCCAGGACTCCTCCCAGATACCTCAACCCTTTCTCTCATTTGCGCCATCGTTCACTGAGTTACGACTTTTCATTGACCGTGGTGACTCTGGATCTTCTGTGCCCAGAATCTCACCTGGAGGTAAACACATCCTTCTCCTGTGACTGACATGCTGTACTCTCCAGGCACCTCTGGCAATGAAACCTGCTGTAGTAACAGGCGGTTGCTGTTTTCCACTTGGAATTTTGTGGAAAATGTCCCTGAAGACTGGATGGTCACCTGTGCAGCCTTCCTAGCGCTGGTGAAAGTGGCTGCTCCGTATCTGGACAAGGCGTGGAGAGCTACCACTGTGTCCTGGAAGAGACAGGTGAGAGGACCCACTTAGGCATGACAGCCCTTGAAAGACCCAAAAGTCCATGTTGTTAATAGTGAAAGTCACTCAGTCATGTCTGACTCTTTGCGACCCCATGGACTGTAGCCCGCCAGGCTCCTCTGTCCATGGAATTCTCCAGGCAAGAATACTGCAGTAGTTAGCCTTTCCCTTCTCCAGGGTATCTTCCTAACCCAGGGATTGAACCCAGGTCTCCCGCATTGCAGGCAGATTCTTTACTGTCTGAGCCACCAGGGAAGCCCAAGAATACTGGAGTGGGTAGCCTATCCCTTCTCCTGGGGAACTTCCCAACCCAGGGATAGAACCAGGGTCTCCTGCATTGCAGGAGGATTCTTTACCAGCTGCATTACCAGGGAAACCCAAAATCCATGTTAGTTGCCACAAAAGGAGCTTCGGTTTCCTATTTCCTGTTCCCCTCACTACTTTAGTAGTAGAATCCTCATTTTAAGATTGATTATAATCCTTACATAGATGACAGAACCATATCCTTTGCGTATCTACCTTGGACTGTATGGTTCTGTCATGTATCTATCCTTATTTCTCACCATCCTTGAATACTAATAACATTTTTCCTCATTTCAAATTATTCTTATCTTCATTTTTTTCTTCTTATACATGTTTGTATCTCGTTCAAACATTTTGCTACCTGAAGGTGAAGTGAAAGGTTCTGGCTAAGCACGGACCTGGGTGGAGGAGAAGCCCCCCTGGCAATTCTGCTGCTTTGAGATCCACTTCACGATGCTCGTGGCACGTTTGAGGTCCTCTGGGTTCGGGGCCGGCTGGGCCGTGACGTGAGCAAGGATCACGTAGGCCGTCATCTCCACCTCCGCAGACGGAGCCCTGGGTTGGTAAATGTCCTCCGTGAGCACCCTGGGTTTCTGAGGTCGTGTCCAGTGGATGGTATTATCTGGATGTGAGAAAAAGATTTTTTCATGTGGTATGTAAGTGACCACATACTCATGTTCAACTTCAAGTAAAAGTACAGGAGCCAGACCTGCAGTGAGGGTTTCCTTCCAATGATAGTCTGTTAAACCTTATCTGGATGCTTTTCCTTATGGGACAAGCTGAACTTAACTTCTCATAGAACTTGGGCTAAGGTGGTCATGTTGTTGGAGTCCAAAGCCTACAGCCATCCAAGTTGTGAAATGGTTGCTGCAGTTGTATTGGTGGAAGAAATAGCCGACCAAGTTCTCTGATTGGTTGTAGTAATTTCCTGTATCTGATGTTATTCTAACCTTGTCTAGGGTTTGTTCCCGGAGAAGGCAATGGCAACCCACTCCAATACTCTTGCCTGGAAAATCCCATGGACAGAGGAACCTGGTAGGCTGCAGTCCATGGGGTTGCCAAGAGTTGGACACGACTGAGCGACTTTACTTTCACTTTTCACTTTCATGCATTGGAGAAGGAAATGGCAACCCACTCCAGTGTTCTTGCCTGGAGAATCCCAGGGACAGAGGAACCTGTTGGGCTGCCGTCTATGGGGTCGCACAGAGTTGGACACGACTGAAGTGACTTAGTAGCAGCAGGGTTTGTTCAGTTTTCTATAAAGCCTGTCTTTGGAGATTGCTTATGAGGATCACAAATCACATGAGATAATGGAGTTTTCACTGATTAGATTAAAAAAGTAGAGTAATTCTCAAAATACCAAACGCTGACAGGGTGTGAAATAACAGGTTCTGATTTATACTGCTGTGGGAAGTAAACAGCTCTTTGGAGAGTAATTTGGCAGTAATCCAGCAAAGGGGAAAATGTACTGAGCTCACGAATCCACCGGTTATGCTTTCCAAGTTCAAGTTAGACAAACTCAGGTACTACCCCCTCAAGGAGAATATGAGTATTCATTGCATCATGGTTTGCCACAGAAGTAAATAAACAAGAAAAGATCCATGAGAAGAGACACTCTATATAAGTTACGACCTTTCAGTATATTGTAATGTATTATGCTAGTCAATCTAATAACACGGACCATAGCCTTGTCTAACTCAGTGAAACTAAGCCATGCCCTGTGGGGCCACCCAAGATGGGTGGGTCCTGGTGGAGAGGTCTGACAGAATGTGGTCCACTGGAGAAGGAAATGGAAAACCACTTCAGTATTCTTGCCTTGAGAACCCCATAAACAGTATGAAAAGGCAAAATGATAGGATACTGAAAGAGGAACTCCCCAGGTCAGTAGGTGCCCAATATGCTACTGGAGATCAGTGGAGGAATAACTCCAGAAAGAATGAAGGGACGGAGCCAAAGCAAAAACAATACCCAGCTGTGGATGTGACTGGTGATAGAAGCAAGGTCCGATGCTGTAAAGAGCAATATCGCATAGGAACCTGGAATGTCAGGTCCATGAATGAAGGGAAATTGGAAGTGGTCAAACAGGAGATGGCAAGAGTGAATGTCGACATTCTAGGAATCAGTGAACTAAAATGGACTGGAATGGGTGAATTTAACTCTGATGACCATTATATCTACTACTGCAGGCAGGAATCCCTCAGAAGAAATAGAGTAGCCATCACGGTCAACAAAAGAGTCCGAAATGCAGTACTTGGATGCAATCTCAAAAACGATAGAATGATCTCTGTTCGTTTCCAAGGCAAACCATTCAATATCACAGTAATCCAAGTCTGTGCCCCAACGAGTAACGCTGAAGAAGCTGAAGTTGAATGGTTCTATGAAGACCTACAAGACCTTTTAAAACTAACACCCAAAAAAGATGTCCTTTTCATTATAGCGGACTGGAATGCAAAAGTAGGAAGTCAAGAAACACCTGGAGTAACAGGCAAATTTGGCCTTGGAATACGGAATGAAGCAGGGCAAAGGCTAATAGAGTTTTGCCAAGAAAATGCACTGGTCATAACAAACACCCTCTTCCAACAACACAAGAGAAGACTCTACACATGGACATTACCAGATGGTCAATACCGAAATCAGACTGATTATATTCTTTGCAGCCAAAGATGGAGAAGCTCTACACAGTCAACAAAAACAAGACCAGGAGCTGACTGTGGCTCAGATCATGAATTCCTTATTACCAAATTGAGACTTAAATTGAAGAAAGTAGGGAAAACCACTAGACCATTCAGGTATGACCTAAATCAAATCCCTTATGATTATACAGTGGAAGTGAGAAATAGATTTAAGGGCCTAGATCTGATAGATAGAGTGCCTGATGAACTATGGATGGAGGTTCATGACATTGTACAGGAGAAAGGGATCAAGACCATCCCCATGGAAAAGAAATGCAAAAAAGCAAAATGGCTGTCTGGGGAGGCCTTGCAAATAGCTGTGAAAAGAAGAGAAGCAAAAAGCAAAGGAGAAAAGGAAAGATATAAGCATCTGAATGCAGAGTTCCAAAGAACAGCAAGAAGAGATAAGAAAGCCTTCCTCAGCAATCAATGCAAAGAAATAGAGGAAAACAACAGAATGGGGAAGACTAGAGATCTCTTCAAGAAAATCAGAGATACCAAGGGAACATTTCATGGAAAGATGGGCTTGATAAAGGACAGAAATGGTACGGACCTCACAGAAGCAGAAGATATTAAGAAGAGGCGGCAAGAATACACAGAAGAACTGTACAAAAAAGATCTTCATGACCAAGATAATCACGATGGTGTGATCACTGACCTAGAGCCAGATATCCTGGAATGTGAAGTCAAGTGGGCCTTAGAAAGCATCACTATGAACAAAGCTAGTGCAGGTGATGGAATTCCAGTTATTTCAAATCCTGAAAGATGATGCTGTGAAAGTGCTGCACTCAATATGCTAGCACATTTGGAAAACTCAGCAGTGGCCACAGGACTGGAAAAGGTCAGTTTTCATTCCAATCCCAAAGAAAGGCAATGCCAAAGAATGCTCAAACTACCGCACAATTGTACTCATCTCACACGCTAGTAAAGTAACGCTCAAAATTCTCCAAGCCAGGCTTTAGCAATATGTGAACTGTGAACTTCCAGATGTTCAAGCTGGTTTTAGAAAAGGCAGAGGAACCGGAGATCAAATTGCCAACATCCACTGGATCACTGAAAAAGCAAGAGAGTTCCAGAAAAACATCCATTTCTGCTTTATTGACTATGCCAAAGCCTTTGACTGTGCGGATCACAATAAACTGTGGAAAATTCTGAAAGCAATGGGAATACCCAGATTACCTGACCTGCCTCTTGAGAAACCTATATGCAGTTAGAACTGGACATGGAACAACAGACTGGTTCCAAATAGAAAAAGGAGTACGTCAAGGCTGTATATTGTCACCCTGCTTATTATTTAACTTCTATGCAGAGTACATCATGAGAAATGCTGGGCTGGAAGAAGCACAAGCTGGAATCAAGATTGCCGGGAGAAATATCAGTAACCTCACATATGCAAGTTGTGGCTTTCTTTGTGGCCTAAACGGTAAAGCGTCTGCCCACAATGCTGGAGACCTGGGTTCAATCCCTGGGTTGGGAAGTTCCCCTGGAGAAGGAAATGGCAGCCCTCTCCAGTATTCTTGCCTGGAAAATCCAAGGATGGAGGAGCCCTGTACACTACAGTTGCAAAGAGTCGGACATGACTGAGCGACTTCACTTCACTTCAGATACGCAGACTACACCATCCTTATGGCAGAAAGTGATGAGGAACTAAAAAGCCTCTTGATGAAAGTGAAAGTGGAGAGTGAAAAATTTGGCTTAAAGCTCAACATTCAGAAAACTAAGATCATGGCATCTGGTCCCATCACTTCATGGGAAATAGATGGGGAAACAGTGGAAACAGTGTCAGACTGTATTTTTGGGGCTCCAAAATCACTGCACATGGTGATTGCAGCCATGAAATTAAAAGATGCTTACTCCTTGGAAGGAAAGTTCTGACCAACCTAGATAGCATATTGAAAAGAGAGACATTACTTTGCCAACAAAGGTCCATCTAGTCAAGGCTATGGTTTTTGCAGTGGTCATGTATGGATGTGAGAGTTGGACTGTGAAGAAGGCTGAGCACCAAAGAATAGATGTTTTTGAAGTGTGGTGTTGGAGAATACTCTTGAGGGTCCCTTGGATTTCAAGGAGATTCAACCAGTCCATTCTAAAGGAGATCAGGGCTGGGTGTTCATTGGAAAGACTGACGCTAAAGCTGAAACTCCAATACTTTGGCCACCTGATGCGAAGAGTTGACTCATTGGAAAAGACTCTGATGCTGGGAGGGATTGGGGGCAGGAGGAGAAGGGGACGACAGAGGATGAGATGGCTGGATGGCATCACCGACTTGATGGACATGAGTTTGTGAACTCCAGGAGTTGGTGATGAACAGGGAGGCCTGGCCTGCTGCAGTTCATGGGGTTGCAAAGAGTCGGACATGACCGAATGACTGAACTGAACTGAATGTATTATGCAGCAGTGAAAATTAACACACCCGTACAAGGGACTCCTTTCAGCCTAACATTGAACTTAAAATACAAAAGGTAAGCAGAAAGACAAGGATCAAGTAGAAATACTTAGAAGGATGATAGTTCTTATCTAAAGATGAAAAATGTAAACATTCTGAATATTATTTAGGATTACACATGCAATAAAAAGATAAATCTATGGAGATTGTAATGACAAATTCTAGATCAACTACTTTTTAGAGTAGGAGTGGTACCCTGAGGGTTTTTCCAGCATTGGTAATATTCTGTTTCTTAAGCTGAAAGGGAGGTATTAAAGGTATTTGCTAATTGTTCTTTACGCATTTTTGTATATCTGAAATGTTTCTCAGTGCATTATAAGAGTAAACAACTAATAGCACTGTCAAGGGAAAAAAGCAGGATATGTTTTATTGGATATCTTATTATTTGCATTTTATTTTTACTTCTTCTACCTCTCATATAGACCATTACATATACAGAAATATTGTGTGGATAATGAATAGACTTGCCCAACATCATCAGTTTTGTGAAATGAGCATAAAACACTAGAATTTATTCATGGGATTACTTCCTTCAGTCTTATGTTTAAAATGATATGATACACTGGGTGTGGGTGGGGCATATATTGAGAACTGATATCTTAACCAATAGCTAATACTTGTACAGCACTTGCTCTAGGCCATATACTTTTTTAGCACTAGTCTTCAGAGGCCAAGCTTCTTACTATTACAGTCTACTGCCTTTTAATCTTTGGATGTGTAACTTGAGTAAGAAACTTCGAGTCTATAATGATATAGAGGGACTTCGTTGGTGGCCCAGTGGTTAAGACTGAGCCTTTCAATGCAAGTGGTGTGGGTTCGATCCCTGGTCAGGGAACTAGGATCCCACATACTGCATAGTGTGGCCGAAAATTAAAAAATAAACAAAATGTAAATATAATGATATAGTTAAAGAAGAGAGGGAAAGGGATCCTGAGAGGTAGTCATGGCAGACCTTTGGTGTGGAATTCTTGATCCCGAGAATATGGGATGGGAGAAAGTTCTCGGGTGTGCTCTCACCTTCCTTCACGGCTTCCTCATACAGTGACGTCAGTACCTCTGTCCTCCTTTCCTGGTTACCCGCCAGGGCAAAGGCATAGGCCAACAGTGCCTTGGTGTAGACGTGGCTGCCTTGGGATCCTTCCTTGGCTGACTTCCAGGCTGAGTCCAGGCAGAACAGGGCATTGCGGACGACAGGGTGCTGGCGAGGGAGAACAGGAAGGGGGTGCGCTGTGTGAATGGGGAGGTTGGGGCCCCCAGGTAAAAACGGACCACAGCACAGAGGTCAGGTTGTTCAGAAGCATTTATCCCTCTAGCCTCATTCTTAGGGAGGGAGAGAATAGTATTTTTTAATCTGTTAGTCTACATTCATAGTGCAAGAATATAATCCATATCTTTAGAATTTTAGATTCTATGTGTGTGTGATGCTGGTGGTGAGGTTGCTAGGGAAGAAATAGACAAGGGCCATCACTGGGAAAGTGTAAATGTATCTTAGTGGTTTGATCAAATTCTCTAATGATCTGGGAAGCACTGGCATTGCGTAGTGGGAAAGCTGAGTAAGGTGACATTTCAGACAACATGTCAGCAGTTTCATGGCATCCAGAGCAATGCTTTAGCCAGGACACGTACTGTAACAGGGAGAGGCATCTCTAGAAGGGCGATGGTGATGTAGGCAGAGAGGGTCACTTCATCGTCCACCCCACCCTGTAAACATGAGACAGAGAGAGATTTGAGTAAGAAGGACATTTATAGTGATCCAGCTTACCTTAGGAAACAAGAAAAATCTCAAATAAACAATTTAATCTTATGCCTGAAGCAACTAGAACAAGAAGAACAAACAAAACCCAAAGTGTGTAGAAGGAAAGAAATCATAAAGATCAGAGCAGAAATAAATGAAATAGAAACTAAAAATTAAAAAAAGGGTCAGTGAAACTAAAAGCTGATTCTTTGAAAAGACAGACAAAATTGATAAACCTTTCACTTGACTCGTCATGAAAAAAATAAAAGGGAGCGGGCCTAAATCAATAAAATCAGATGGGAAAAAAGGAGAAGTTACAACCGACACTACAGACATACAGAGGAGTACAAGAGAGCGCTATCAGCAACTGTATGTCAATAAAATGGACAATCTAGAAGAAGTGGACAAATTCCTAGAAGGTGCCATCTCCCAAGAAATTGAACCAGGAAGGAATAGAAAGTTTGAACAGACCAATTACCAGTACTGAACTTGACTCAGTACTGGTCAAGTTCTGAGTCGTTTAAAACTCCCAATTTAAAAACTCCCAATAACTAATTGAGTTTTTAAAATAATTTAAAAACTCCCAATAACTTCTGAGAATGCTCTTCATCAGCTCCTTGTATTCTGTTGTCAAGGGATTTGTCCTAATCCATATTTATCACCGTGGGGCAAAGTATCACATTCACCCTAAGTTCCATCCCCTCTTTCTGGTGCTGCTATCCAGGTTTTATTTTCATCTGATTTCCTTAAGGAATCCTTAGGTTATCACTTCCTCTCCTTATCCTTGTGGACAGTATACTGGACAAACAAAAACTAGCTCTGGGAACACTTCACCTTGATGGCATTGTTAAGCAGAGACCCAGTACTCCTGAAACAGCCATTGCTCTTCTGCTTTTGGGCCAGCCAGGTGAGAGCTTCAGTAATATGTGCTTCATCAATGAAGATATAGCCTCGAGCCTGGGCAAAACTCTTCAGTACAAAGGCCGTGAGCCTGTGGGGGAGAGGAAGTGATGATCACATCTATGTTGGTACAGTGGTTTCATAACCACTTCACAGCAGCAGCCTGCACAGGACACGTCTCATACACTGATGTGAGTCATCTAATAGACATACTTGTGTACTCAGAGCTTCCATTGCCTTTACTTGATGAATCTGCTGGATTTAGTACGGTTGACTCTTGAACAACATGGTTTGAACTGCATGAGTCCACTTACTCAATGGTTTTTTTGTTTGTTTTTTTAACAAATATGTACTGCAGTACTACATGATCCCCATTTGGTTGAATCTGTGGATGGACAACTGGGTTACAGAGGGCCAACTGTAGAGTGACAGTGTAGAATTTTCTACTGCTGAAGGTCAGCACCCATAACCTGCATGTTTTTCAAGGGTCAGCTGTACTCCTAATGTTACTTCTTTTTTTTTTTCTGTTTGATTAAGGCTTTAAATCTTTAGTGATTTTCCTTTGTAGATGGTAGAATTTTCTCATATACAGCTCTTACATGTGGTACCTTTTGACACTGTTTTGCCTGAGGTATCTCTTTTTTTGATTTTTTTTTGATGTGGGCCATTTTAAAGGTCTTTATTGAGTTTGTTACAATATTGCTTCTGTTTTATAAGGCTTGTGGGATCTTAGCTGCCCAACCAGAGATCGAACCTACACTGCCTGTGTTAGAAGGCAGTCTTCACCTCTGGACCACTGGGGATGTTCCTACCTTAGGGATTTTAAAATAATGTTTGATATCACTGGGACCATCTCATTTCTTTCCTCACTATTAGTTTGCTAGTGATCAAAATGAATCTGATCTAAAAAACATAATCTGAAGTTAACACAGTTTATTTGGAAGTTATGTGATATGGTCACTGGCTATCTCATTTAAAAAGTCATGGTTATGGAGGCTGTTTTAAAAAAATAGCTATTTCAGAAAGAATACCTTGGTGTATTATGAACAGGATGAATTCTGGGGACAAGTCTAACATATGTGTATTCAAATCTCAGCTTTTTTGCTTGTTGCCTTGCTAGTCTTGTATATTTATCCAGTATAACTATAGGCTTAATGATAATATCTGATAGGGTTACTGGGAATATAATTTTGATTATATATGTAAGAGAGCTGACACAAAAATAGAAGCTTGAAAAAGCTTTCTTTCCCTTACCAAGTATTGCCCTCACTGTTGCCACGATGCTCCCCAAAGGTGCTGTAAGAGCCATCGAAGTGCTTGTAGAGCAGCTGTCTCTGGTAACCTGGAGTGAAAGGTTCATAAGCAACATGAAAGATTGTACATTGCATGCCCAGACAAATCATCAAAACGCCCTGGCATCTTGTGCTATTCCCTAAATTTTGCTGCAATATGTTGGATGGTTCTGAGTCCTAAACATTTTATTGGAGGTTGGACACTGGATAGGTCCCATGAAATTGACCGTCATAGTAGTCTTATTATTGTAAATATCCTAGAATGATACATTTACATATCATAGAATGGATAAGTAACTCAAGCCTACTGGATAATCCAGTCTGTTATTAAAATAACACCACAAAGTTTTCATGCACTTATTCAGTCACTCACCAGTGTTGAGGTAGAGGATAGCCTTGGACTTGAGCTCTGCAGTCAGCTGCTGTGTCTCATTTAGATAATCCAGAACATAGATGTTAGGGGCAAAGCGGGCCATATTCTGTTCTCCACAACCATAGGGCATTTGGAGGAGATTTTGGGTGTTTCTCATGGCAGAGCCTAATATGTCTCCTAGGAAATGGGAGAGATGGGAAGTCATAAAATTTATAGATTATGATGTATCAGAATCATTAGGAACAAATGAATAATTAGCTAAGGTAAAGAAAGGAGGATTTTTAGGAAGGGTGGGTCTTTTAAGAATAGAAGTATGATTAAAAGCAATAAATAAGTCCAAAGGAGAAGAGAACAAAGAAGTTAAAATTATAGCTGTTATTTTCAGAAAATATTTATGGAAAAAATAGTAGCTATTGTCTAATACCGTTCACTAGTCCCCTATAGTCCCCTAGGGCTGGAGACTCACCTAAAACTGAGAAGGAGGCTCGGGCAGATTCTTCCACCACATTTGGTGGCAGCTTCAGAGATAATGATTCAGACACCTTGGCACCTAGAGAAACAAATCAGCCATGATGAAAATGACTTCTACTGTGCATCTTCTTAAAGATCTCCAAGACCCAGAAGCCAGAACTATGCCTTGAACCTAAACTTCTTCTGAAAAGTTGTCCCTTTTTTAATATTCCAGTTTTTTAATATCTTCAACATACATGAATGGGATTCTGAGATTTCTAGAATCTTTCCTTTCCCGGCCTCTTTGTATGTGAAATTGTAGCCAAAAGAAGGCTACACATTGACAAGAACCTGACACATCGTAATTCTGTGTAATTCCCCACAAGGGAAGCCCAAAATCTGTTTTTTTTTGGGCTTTCCTGATAGCTCAATTGGTAGAGAATCCTCCTGCAATGCATGAGACCCTGGTTGGATTCCTGGGTCGGGAAGATCCGCTGGAGAAGGGATAGGCTACCCACTCCAGTGTTTTTGGGCTTCCCTTGTGGCTCAGCTGGTTAAGAATCTGCCTGCAATGCAGGAGACCTGGGTTCAATCCCTGGGTTGGGAAGATCCCCTGGAAAAGGGAAAGGCTACCCACTCCAATATTCTAGCCTGGAGAATTCCACGGACTGTGTAGTCCATAGGGGTGCAAAGAGTCGAACACAACTCAGTGAGTTTCATTAAGACCAAACCATGGCCAGAATATCTTGGTGGTGGTTTCAGCTGTCACTCAAAAGTTCCTGAATTCTACCTTAATGCTCAGTCTTTACTTCCATCAAATTTCACCAGATATAAAGACAGTATTTTTATGGAAACCCTAGACATGGGGCAGGGGGTGAAGATGAACAGTATTTGACTCACTGAAAAGAAATTAATAGTTGCTGATAAGCATACATTTGCTGGCCTTTTAATTGGTGAATGACATGAAGAAGAAAAGAAAAAATTGTAGTATTTATCATCATACTGAATCCCATCTTTATAGACTAATAATGAAACTTTGTCAAAGGGCACAAAGTATCAGTCATACAAGATGAGTAAATTCAAGAGGTCTATTGTAAAGCATAGTGCCTAGAGTTAATACTGTATTGTATACCTGCTGCTGCTGCTGCTAAATCGCTTCAGTCATGTCGGACTCTGTGCGACCCCAAAGATGGCAGCCCACCAGGCTCCCCCATCCCTGAGGTTCTCCAGGCAAGAATACTGGAGTGGGTTGCCATTTCCTCCTCCAATGCATGAAAGTGAAATCTAAACATTTGCTAATAGGATATATCTTATATTACAAAAACATAATAATAAGAGAGTGAGAGGAAACTGTTGAAAGTGATGGATAAGTTTATGGTATAGATTGTGGTGACAGTTTCACAAGTGTATACTTCTTCCAAACTCATTAAGTAGGATATATCAATTATGTATATACTATCAGTTATATTAATTACATAGTCATGTAGTTAAATTTAATCCTGTAGTTAAATATATAATTGTGTGCTAAATATAGTTATATTAATTATATATTACTTGTATATGAATTCTCTTACATTCAAAAAACTTTTTGTAAGAAAACATGACATAAGCAAAGCAAAAAGACAAATTACCAGGTCGGGCGGGGTCGTGGGCGTCGGCAGCAGTGTCGGTGGCGGCGGCGGGTGGGAAATGGCGGAGTACTTGGCCTCCATCTTCCGCACCGAGAAAGACAAAGTCAACTGTTCATTTAAAAAAAAAAAAAAAAGACAAATTACCAAATGAAAGGAAATATTTACAAATTACTCAATAGATATGTATACAACTGAATCCAAAAAACCCCAAACTACTCCAACATATTGAAAATGGTCAAGGATATGAAAGCAATTCATAAGTGTGCAAAAATAAAGTCATCCTAATTTTCAGCTAGAGAAATGTAAATTAAAGCAACAATGCTTTTTTTTTTCATCCACATTTTTGGTCAAAATTTAAAAACTTTGATGGTAACAAATGCTGGTGATCATGCAGGAAAATATAAACTGGTGGAAATAGAAGCATATTTAGGTAATAGACTTTGTTTAGTTCTATTAAGACTAAGAATATACATTACTGGCTCTTAATTAGGAATTTCACATTTTGGTATCTACCTTAAGCATCTATCTATCTAGTCCAGCAAATAGTTGGAAAAACCAATTTGGGAAATGCTATAAAACCAAGCAGAACTGTGATAGTTGGAAATTAAAAGGAATTATCTAAATCTATAATTTAACATGGAGAGTTTTCTAAGCTAAAAGTCCTTGAGTGAAAAAGAAAGCAAGTTATATGATTAAACTTATCCATTTATGTAAATCACACATACAGAAACAAATTTATCAATGTGTTATTTAAAAATGCACATTGATAATCATTAAAGTATTGAAAAAGATTTCAAAGTGATGACAATAGCCTTTAATATGAGGTTTTGGTTCTTTTTAAGGAGAAAGTATTTTTTGCATTATGTGAGTAATTAAAATTAATTTTAATAAAACTCTGATGATTATCCCTAGACACATGAGAGAGAAATCAAAATGAAAAGCTCAGAAATAGAGGAAAATCTATGATGGATTTGGTAGTAAGCAGTAAGTTCACTTAAATGTATAAACAAGGCTAAATAATAAGGCAATTATGTTTTTTAGAATACATTTCATTTATTAATATATTAAGTCTTGACATGACAAAAAATAAAGGGAAGTGAGTATGAAGAGAAAGGCAAGAAATGATGTTGATTAGACATTAGTTTGAGATAAGAACACATTGCATTGATAAATTTCTTATGTACTAAGTTTCTATAAATGTTTTTATTTAAACTAGGGAATTCTCCACAAGGATAAAGCTATATCTTTTACTGTAAGCTTCTTTAGTTCCTCCTTGGAATGACTGATAGGATGTCAGAATCGACACCAAAAAAATATTGACAGGACAAATGGTACAGGCTATGGAAACCTTTTCTCAGGAAGTACCGTAGCCTCATTCTCTAATGTGGTTAGCTATGCAAAACTCGGTGTTGCAGTGGCTTGAATTCAGCAATTCAGCTACTTGTATTGTATTGTATATTATAATTGTATTATATATATGCATCCCATGTTGTATTAGTAAATATCCAAGAAAATATCCCCTTTGGCAATATTCGTTTTGAATCTACCCACTTTCTATTAAAACCTATAACCACATCATACACTAGTCAGAAGGTCATTTTGATAGTTGCATAGGTGCTTAAGAAATAAAGACTCAGAATTCATGGGATAAGAATAGTCCCCTGATCAAATTACTTGGCCTCTTTAAGAAGCAGTTTCCTCACTTACCAAATGGGTTGATGGTTCTTCGGGTCTTACCTCATAGGGACAGTGTAGGAAGGGTTTATATAAAATACTTTGAACTTCAAATATTATACTCTAGTCAATGTCATTTTAATTATGATGAATGAGTCTTACCTGATGGACAAAGCAGGGAGTTGAATATTACTTCCTTCTCTAGTCCTTCAGGCTTTAGGTGGAAAGAAAAAAAGTTAGAAATGAGAGACTTTCAGGACATAGGGGAACTAAAGGTTTCTTCATGAAGAAAAGTATTGGAACTGATTTTCAAATGTATTATATAAACAAATTGTTTAAGTGTAAGCAAAAGCCTCTTGATGAAAGTGAAAGAGGAGAGTGAAAAAGTTGGCTTAAAGCTCAACATTCAGAAAACTAAGATCATGGCATCTGGTCCCATCACTTCACGGCAAATAGATGGGGAAACAGTGGAAACAGTATCAGACTTTATTTTTTGGGGCTCCAGAGTCACTGCAGATGGTGATTCAGTTCAGTTCAGTTCAGTTCAGTCACTCAGTTGTGTCCGACTCTTTGCGACCCCATGAATTGCAACACGCCAGGCCTCCGTGTCCATCACCAACTCCTGGAGTTCACCCAAACTCATGTCCATTGAGTTGGTGATGCCATCCAGCCATCTCATCCTCTGTCATCCTCTTCTCCTCCTGCCCCCAATCCCTCCCAGCATCAGAGTCTTTTCCAATGAGTCAACTCTTCGCATGAGGTGGCCAAAGTACTGGAGTTTCAGCTTTAGCATCATTCCTTCCAAAGAAATCCCTGGGCTGATCTCCTTCAGAATGGACTGGTTGGATCTCCTTGCAGTCCAAGGGACTCTCAAGAGTCTTCTCCAACACTACTGTTCAAATGCATCACTTCTTCAGCGTTCAGCTGATTGCAGCCATGAAATTAAAAGATGCTTACTCCTTGGAAGGAAAGTTATGACCAACCTAGATAGCATATTCAAAAGCAGAGACATTACTTTACCAACAAAGGTCCGTCTAGTCAAGGCTATGGTTTTTCCAGTGATCATGTATGGATGTGAAAGTTGGACTGTGAAGAAAGTTGAGCACTGAAGAATTGATGCTTTTGAACTGTGGTGTTGGAGAAGACTCTTGAGAGTCCCTTGGACTGCAAGGAGATCCAACCAGTCCATTCTAAAGGAGATCAGTTCTGGGTGTTCTTTGGAAGGAATGATGCTAAAACTGAAACTCCAGTACTTCGGCCACCTCATGCAAAGAATTGACTCATTGGAAAAGACTCTGATGCTGGGAGGGATTGGGGGCAGGAAGAGAAGGGGACGACAGAGGATGAGATGGCTGGATGGCATCACCAACTCAATGGACATGAGTTTGGGTGAACTCCGGGAGTTAGTGATGGACACGGAGGCCTGGTGTGCTGCAATACATGGGGTCGCAAAGAGTCGGACATGACTGAGCGACTGAACTGAACTGAACTGAAGCAATATATGAAGGAGACAAATTGATAGATGGGAAAGGGAAGGGAATTATAAAGTTAAATCAAGAGAGGTAAAGATGAGAGAGAGAGAGACAAAGAGAGAATCATATTGTGAAATATCACATGATCATATATTATTTAGTCCTTCTTACCCAAAATCAGGAACTCCAACTGGATTCACCACTGTTTTTCCTGACTCATTGTGACCCATCCAAAAAAAAAAGCAGGCTTACTTACTTCAACCAACAGGGGCTTGATGATTGTGTCTTTCCTTCCATGCTCAGGGACCACAGGCACTTCACTCCCACATAGCTCTTGAGACTCCACTGCCTCTGCACTCACTGTGAAATTCACATTCCCTAGAAAATGGGGACCAGTAGAGATGAGCCCCATCTCTGTCTTCTTCAGTGACTCCAAACCCCAAGGTTTATACATGTTTAATGCTATGTGACTTTTTATTTTGGTTTATAAAAATATAGGAACAGGAATGTAAGTAGCATAGACTAGAGGCTAATGATACTGAGAATCCAAGGTAGAGATGGAGGTGAGGGAAAGGGGGTATCCTTCTAGACATCCTAGAATGAAAGAGAGAAAAACATTCTACCATCTGGTGGAGAGGGGGCACATTCTTTGCTTGGATATAAGGATCCCATATATACATACAATCTTTAGGTACAGAATTGCCTATGAGAGGCTGTCTCTCACCTAAGGACTTTGGAGTTACCGCCCAGGACACAGTCTGCCGGCCATTCCCACAGATGCAATAAGTCTCTTGTTCCTTTTCTGGAACAGCTAGGAATGCAGGAGAGGCTTCTAGTTGCACACTGACCTGAAACCATGGGTGAGATAAAGAGACAAATGAACCAGAGGAAAAGGGAACCAAAGAGGGAATGGCTTAAAATAAAGCACATTGGGGGATTAAGTAGATTTCAGGTTGCCTAACACTGAAGATAATATAAATGAGGACTGTGCATCTTATGGGTGGATCTGACACCTAAATCTTAGTATTTAGGAGTAATCTGCTCTTTCACGTGGTAGGAGCAGAGTTGAAGAAAAGTCATGATAGTAGGTTTGTTGCCTGTGGAAGCTCTACTCCTTTGGCTTAGGATTTTTTTTTAAAATTTATTTTTAATTGGAAGATAATTGTTTTACAGTGTTGTGTTAGTTTCTGCCGTACAACAATGTGAATGAGCCTTAAGTGGAATCCCCTTCCTCCTGAACCTCCTTCCCACTCTCTTGGCTTAGGATCTCAACCACACCTTCAGGTCTCCCAGCAGAGTATATAAGATTTATAAACAGTTATGGTGAGATTTAAAAATTAAGTTTAATATAATTAATCATATATGAAAAGTTAAATATTAATATATAGGAATGCATAGGTTGAAATCTTTGAGAACAGAAGACATGAGGATTATGATAAGGTCAGAACCTTGTCTTACATTGTCATTTGGTATTTGGAGCTATCAAAAACTGCGGTCATATAATACCTGAATATTTCTGACAGTATTCTCTCCTGGTGAGCCCATCTTATAAATAGGAAGTTTGTCAATATTCCCAGGAATGCAGTTTTTAATTTATTGGATGGTTATCCTGTGTTCAATTTAAGAAAGAGAGGTCATTACCCGGATGCATTTGGGAAGGTAGTTTAACACTGTGGCCTTGAGTGTGAAGGCCTCTCCACGGATCACAGAGTAGGGCATTGTAAGCTCCACAAAGAAGGGCTGGAAGACTCGGAGAGAGGCGGTCGGAGAGAGACCAAGTCCAGTGTCTCTGGACAGGCAGAGGGCCCCTGCCTTCCATTCAGTGATGGTATCAGGGACTGATACTTCTACTTCATGCACACCTGAAGAGCTGGGGACGATGGCCATGTGAAAAACAAAAAGCAGGCAGTTAAAATACAGGCCTTGTTGTTGTGTTTAGTTGCTAAGTTGTGTTCAACTCTTTGAGACTCTATGGACTATAGCCCACCAGGCTCCTCTGCCATGGGATTCTCCAGGCAAAAGCACTGGTGTGGGTTGCCATTCCCTTCCTCAGGGGATCTTCCTGACTCAGGGATTGAACCTGTGTCTCCTATACTGGCAGGCAGATTCTTTACACTGAGCCACCAGGGAAGCCCCAGTACAGGCATACCTCGTTTTATTGTGCTTTACTTTATTGTGCTTTACAGTTCTGTGTTTTTAAACAAATTGTGGCTATCCTGTGTCAAACAAGTCTATTGGTGTCATTTTTCTACCAGCATTTGCTCACTTCAGGTCTCTGAAGTAATTCTCTCAATATTTCAAACTTTTACATTATTATTATATTTGTTATGGATCCGTGATCATTAATTTTTGGTGTTACTATTTTACTTGTTTTGGGGTACCATAAACTGTACCCATATAAGACAGCAAACTTAATAGATAAATGCTGTGTGTGTCTGACTGCTCCACTGACCAGCCATTCCCCCAACTCTCTTCCTCTTTTCAGGCTTCTGTATTCCCTGAGACATAACAATACTGAAATTAGGCCAATTAATAATCCTAGGATGGCCTGTAAGTGTTCAATGAAAGGAAGAATTGCACACCTCTCACTTTAATAAACCAAAAGCTAGAAATAGGGTTTCCTTGGTTTTCCAGTGGCTAAGAATTCACCTGCCAATGCAGGGGGCCCATGAGTTTGATCCTGGTCTGGGAAGATCCCACATACCCCAGGGCAACTAAGCCAGTGCGCAACTACTTAAGCCTATGTTCTAGAGCCCATGTTCCACAACAAGAGTAGCCATTGCAATAAGAAGCCCACACATCACAACAAAGAGTAGCCTCCACTCGCTGCAACTAGAGAAAACCTGCATGCAGCAATAAAGACCCAGTACAGCCGAAAATAAATAAATGCAATTTTTAAAAAAGCTAGAAATGATTAAGCTTTGTGGGGAATTCAAGTTGGAAGCTAGGCCTCTTGCACCAGTTAGCCAAGTTATGAATGCTCGGGAAAGTTCTTAAAGGAAATTAAAAGTACTACTTGGGTAAACACTTAGATGATAAGATAGAACATCAGCCTTACTGCTTGACAGAGAAAATTTGAGTGATTTAGAGAGAAGACCAAACCAGCCACAACATTTCCTGAAACCAAAGCCTGATCCAGAGCAAGGCCCCAACTCTCTTTGGTTTAACTCCCTTCAATTCTTTGTGGGGTGAGAGAGGTAAGGGAGCTGCAGAAGAATTTGAAGCTGGCAGAGAATGGTTTATGAGGCTTAAGGAAAGAAGTTAACTCTATAACATAAAAGCTCAAGGTGATGTAGCAAGTGCTGATATAGAAGCTGCTGCAAGTTATCCAGAAGATAATTACTGAAGGTGACCACACTAAATGACAGATTTTTAAATGTAGATGAGACAGCCCTATATTATAAGAACATGCCAACTAGGACTTTCATAGTTGGAGAGGAAAAGTCAATGTCTGACTTAAAATCTTCAAAGGATGGGCAGACTCCCTAGTTAGGGGCTAATGCAGGTGGTGACTTGAAGTTGAAACCAATGCTCATTTATCATTCTGGAAATCTTGGGGCCCTTCAGAATTATGCTAAATCCACTCTGCCTGTGCTCTATAAATGGAACAACAGAGCCTGTATGATAGAACATCTGTTTACAACATGGTTTACTGAATATTTTAAGCCCACTGTTGAGACCCACTGCTTAGAAAGAAAAGATCCCTTTCAAAATACTACTGCTCATTGACAATGTACCTGGTCTCTCAAGAGCTCTGATGGAGATGCTCAATGAGATTAATGTTGTCATCATGCCTGCTAACACAATAATCATTGAAGTCCATGGATCAAGAAGTAGTTTTGACTTCCAAGTCTCATTCTTTAAGGAATATACGTTGTAAGGCTTTAGCTCCCATATATGGTTGAGTCCTCTATGGATCTGGGCAAAGTCAATTGAAAACCTCTTGGAAAGGCTTCACCATTCTAGGTGCTATTGAGAACATTCATGATTCATAGGAAGAGGTCATACTATTAACACTAACAAGAGAGTGAAAAAAGTGGATTCCAACTCTCATGGATGACTTTGAGGGGTTAAGACTTCAGTGGAGGAAATAACTGCAGATGTGGTGTAAATAGCAAGAGAACCAGAATTAGAAGTGCAGCCTGAAGATATGACCAAATTGCTGCAATCTCATGTTAAAACTTGAATGGATAAGGAGTTGCTTTTTATGGATGAGCAAAGAAAGTAGTTTCCTGAGATGGAGACTACTCCTGTGGAAGATACTGTAAATTGTTGAAATGACAACAAAAGAGTTAGAATATTACATAAACTTAGTTGCCAAAGCCATGGCAGAGTTTGAGAGGACTGACTCCAATTTTGAAAGACATTCTACAATGGGTAAATGCTATCAGACAGCATTGCAGGCTACAGAGAAATTGCCTGTGCATAGCAAGGAAGACCCAGCAGAGTCAATAATGAATAATAAAATGAATGAAAAGTGAAAATAAAGTAAATAAAAAATAAGTAATTTAAAAGAAGTTGCTTACCTTACAACCACCAAGTCCCAGATCCATGTCTCAGGGAAGTACTTTCGTACAGTCTCTGTGGGAGGCTCTGAAGTATCGTCAAAATGCACAAAATCACGATTTCTTCCCATTTCAGCTCTGACTGTGGACGAAACAGTAACAGTATCTATAAAGATAAAGCTTATGAGAGATTGTAATAAGTGCAACAAAAGAAATAGGGTGATGAAAAAGATAGGAACTGGGAAAGGACACTTGGGTTAAGGGAAAGCTTCTTGGAGGAGGTGATATTTTTAGGTGAATTCTGAAGTATTACAATAAGCTGTAAGTGAGCTGGGGGAAGCGAGTCCCAGTCAGAGAACAGTGAGACCCAGAAGCAGAAAGAGTCTTGGATAGTCTGTGAAAGGAGACCTAGAAGCAGAAAGGACGCTCTGCAGCTACTGCATGTTGTTCTAAGTGGTGAGGGTTATGACTTGAGATCTGGATTTGGTCTGCTCCTCTGCACGAGCAAAGAAAAACCATACTCAGACATTATGACAGTGTCTTTGAGAAATAGTTTATAGGAGTGAGAGGATCAAGAATTTTAAAAGTTCTTCATTCCCCAATTTTTATCCATCCTATATATAATAGTTTGCATCTACTAACCCTAAACTCCCAGTTCACCCCTCTCCAACCCTTCCTTCCCTCTTGGCAACCCAAGTCTGCTCTCTATGACTTGAATCACAAGTTCTTTTTGGTTAATTTCATCACATTTTACCTTTTTTAAAGAATTATTTTATTTGGTTCAATATATTAGGCAATTAATTAATTTTTTACCTGGAGAAGCTAATAGTGTGTGATGCTGTATTCTATGTTCTTCAGGCTGTGGACATATCTTGGGTTTATGAATCTTTGAGTTGGTAAATGCCTTCAAGCCCATATCCTGTAAAGGAAATCATAACTGAATCAGTACATCCATATTTTATACCCATTCTTCTTTTCATAGAATTAAACAAATAATCCAACTAGGTTAATACTAATTTTTATTTTAATTAAAAAAATTTTAATGTTCACATAGTAGAAAGGAAATTGATAAACAGATAATTTTATTCTGGCTTTAAACCTCTTTCAAAGGTAATTATTTTACATATATGATATTTATAAATATCACAAGGCAATGAATTTCGGTAAAAAGACAAAACAAAATTTGCTTAATAGTCCCAGAAGTTCCAGTCCTAGTTATGTTGCTCTTGCAGATCTGCTACTATTAGTAGATGTTGGAGAAGTTACTTGACCTCTCTATGTTCCATTGCCCTCAAATATGATATGGAAGCATTAAAATAAATATTCTTCCTATGGATAATATTTTGTGAACCTTAAGAAGTGACCATCAGCAGTATAAGGGACTTACCTGCAGGAAGCTATACATATCTTTTTCATTTGTATTTGATACTGGGAAATACATGATTCCATTGATATAGACATTGTCATGACTGATGCAGTCTTCATTGTCTTCCTCCTGTTGATTTACACTTGAGGGGAAACTGCTGAGGTCCTTGACTGGTAGCAGGTTATAAACCTGTACAAATGCAAAGGACAAAAGGACAAAATTAAGGACTTCCGTGGAGGCCCAGTGGTTAAGAGTCCATGCTTCCAAGGCAGGGGGCTCTAGAGTTGGATCCCTGGTTGGGGAGCTAAGATCCCACATGCTGTGCAGTATGGGGTGGGGGGCACCATCTCCCCACAAAAGGATTAAACAATTAAAAAAAAAAAAAGGCCAAAATTATTTGTGGCTTATTTTTCTTAAGTTCAAGGAGAAAAGAAAAGACTAATCACTGCCAAACTTTCTTTGAGTGGCTCTGTTGCTTAGACAATTTATAGAGAAGATGATTTTGAAGATGTTTAACAGTGTTAGGGGGAAAAAAACCCCAAAACATTCCTATCTAAATACCCAAAGATCATAATCCTTTGTTACATAATTCAGAGACAAACCCTAGACTCTATGTTGGAATGAAATAAAATTTAATTAAGAGAAATTGAGGTTTGCTGTACTTGAGAGATTGTGTAACACTTTGGGATGAGAGAATTAAGTAATAGTTTTTTTCTCTACCTGGTGGTTAGCAACAGACTCAGTGTATAACAAAGTAATGGATGCATGTTCCAAACAGGCACATGGATAAGCCTGTATCCTCTATATAGGTCAGGATGGTATTTTCTTAGTATTAATGATGGGAACAAAATGCTCCATATCTTTATAAAATACATAAACTTTTATTGTAGAATACTGAAAATGATACTTTGAAGAATAAAACAAACATGAAAATCCTGACAAAATTGTTGACAAGACTAAATTAGCAAAGTGAGTAGCACAATGAAATGAAACACTTTCTCAAGGGCAGCTCCCTCTTAGCATCTCTGTCTCCTTGCTCTGCTTTATTTTTCTTGAAAGCGTATAACGTAATTATTGTCTATCTCATCTACAAAAATGTAAGATCCATGACTGCATAGATTTTTTACTTTCTAGTAGTTCACTATTGAGATCCCCAGAATTTAGGCACACAGTAGGCACATCCAGAACTCAGTAGGCACTAAATAAGTATGTGTGGACTGAATGACTTATGCTACTGCTGCTGTTGCTGCTAAGTCGCTTCAGTCGTGTCTGACTCTGTGCGACCCTATAGAAGGCAGCCCACCAGGCTCCCCTTCGCTGCAGGCATTTCAATACTGAAACATTATCACAGATTGAGAGGAACTCTTGTTCTAACCCAGGTCTGCTCCTAAATACCTGAAAGCGCCTGGTTTATTATTAACAAACTAGTAGAATCTTCTGCCTTATCTATCCACTGAGGTTGTTGTAATTTAAAAAAATTTTGAGAACTATGAAATTATGTTATATAAGCTTAACACATTAATTTAATTTGCCCACATATTTCTTGCTTCCACTATGCATTTAAAATTTCCTTTAGAAGTATCTTAAGATTTTTAATTAAATACCGTTGGAAGGACCAAAAAGTCCTTTACTTATAAGTTTCTCTTGTAGGGAAGAAAAAACATAACTTTCCCTTTATAAAATTTTGATAGTAAAAAAACCTTCAGTAAGAGGTATTCCAATTGGCCTCATTGAAAATTTGAAGAAATGGGCAAACTACTATTAGGACATATTAAGTAGTTTCTTGTTATTACACTCAGCACATTCTTTTGTTATTTTTCCTATTAGCCCAATATTTTATTTCATTTAATTTATTTATCTATGTATTATTTTCTTTTTTAGTATTTATTTGGCTGCATTGGGTCTTAGTTGCACATGAGGGAATCTAGTTTCCTGACCAGGGATCAAACCCCAGACCCCTGCTTTGGGAGGTTGGAGTTTAGCCACTGGACCACCAGGGAAGTCCCCTAACTCAATATTTTAAAAGGTTTCACTTATTAATGTCGTTTGTCACACAGCAATTAATTTTTCCTAATTTGTATTCATCAGAGAAAATATAGCTCTTCCTTCAGAAACTGTGTTCATCTTGGAAAATGCAATGTTACAACAGATACAATTCTTTTTTTTAAATTTAAATTTATTTATTTTAATTGGAGGCTAATTACAATATTGTATTGGTTCTGCCACACATCAACATGAATCCGCCACGGGTGTACACGTGTTCCCCATTCCGAACCCCCTCCCACCTCCCTCCCCGTACCATCCCTCCGGGTCATCCCAGTGCACTAGCCCCAAGGATCCTGTGATACAATTCTTATAAAAATTTGATATTTCATTTAGCCTGTGCAGTCTTAGTGCCCGTATATGTACCACTTATGTTAAGACTTTTTGAAATATTGAAACTAGTTTGAAAATTCTTATTATTGGGTTCATAAAGCTCTTCAATATCAGGGATTTTGGATGGTACATCATTTATACCTATATATTCATATGTATTATCTTCCTTACCAAAAAAAAAAGGTGCACATGAAAGAGCTCAAAATGATTAACTCCTAGATAAATATAAGTTTAATAGAACCCACCCCACTCTCCTTGCTCTGAGTTGCCCGTGGGGCCCTTCCTGGCCCCTGGGGCTCACAGAACTCACCGTGGCTGCTGAGAGCTCAGCTTCGGGCCTCATGAGCAGCACACTTTGGTCCACGGCGCGGAGGGCGCAGAGGGACTGAGGGGAAGCGGTGACTCGAAGGTGGGCCTGGGAGGCCGGGAAACTTTGTCCGGGGCTGAAGTTCAAACCCACCTGTGGAATTGGGGACAAAGTCAGAAGAAGAAATTTCCTGATTGATCCATGGATTCACCAGCCTTTCCTGGCTGTTCCTCAAATTTGGTGCAAAATCACTTTGACTTTGTTGATGTTTGGCGCCACGTGAGTCTTGAGGCCTTTGATTCCCTATGTGTCACTCTGATATTCATCAGTTGAGCCATTATAGTGATATCTATTTTTATAAGTTATTAAATTTGAGACTCCACTGTCCACCTTTGATACATGATGAGGTGTTCATTAACTGTGGCTAGAATGCAAATGGTTCTAGACACTCTTGTATTTTTCTTTGGCTCTTTTGTAGTCTTAAAACTTGGTTGCATATTTCCCAACACTTCACCATAAAAGAAGGGAACAAGGTACTGTGAACTGGGTAAGAGATAATGCATGGGGATTTTGTGCTAGGAGTCAAGTGACATGGCTTCTTTCTTTCTTTTTTTAAATTGTGGTATAGTTCCTTTACAATGTTGTGTTAGAGTCTGTTGTGCAATGAAGTGAATCACCTATATGTATACATATATCCCTTCCCTCGTGTACCTCGCTCCCATCCTCCTCCTCCAACACCCATCCTGGTCATCACAGAGCACCAAGCTGAGCTCTCTGTACCTTACAGAAGCTTCCCACTATCTGTTTTACACATGCTAGCGCGTATACATCAATCCTAATCTCCCAATTCATCCCACCCTCATTACCCCCTCCTTGTTCACACATCTGTCCTCTACATCTGCAAATCTCTATTCTTGCCCTGCAAATAGTTCATCTGTACCATTTTCCTAGATTTCAAAAATATGTGTTAATATATGATATTTGTTTTTCTCTTGACGTGGCTTCTTAGTGTGATCTGCCATTACCTTGCTGAAAATTTCTGGAGAATTCATTTAACCCCTTTGACCCCAATGCGCAAGTGTAGAAAATAATTGATAGTGATAGTAACTTCTAGTTTTAAATGTTGAAAATTTTACCATATAAAACACTCACCTTGTTGTCCAGACAGTGTTCAACTTCATATCTTGCAGAATCCCCTACCACTTCTCCGTCAGGTAAAATGGCATAGATGAGCAGCCTAGCGACAGGAGCAATGTCTGACTCCACGGGGACTGACATGGAAAAATGGCCTTGCACTGGAGCACAGAGACAATAAGGAAGTGATCATGGGTTAGAATTCAAGGCTAAAATAATGCTTTTCTGTTGTATCAGTACAAAGTCATTTTAGAAGCCTGGTTTGGCTAATGACTACTAGTAATGTAATGTTATTTAGTCGCTAAGTCCTGTCTGACTCACTGTAACCCCATGAACTTGGTCCCACCAGGCTTCTCTGTCCATGGGAGTTCCCAGGCAAGAATACTGGAGGGGGTTGCCATTTCCTTCTCCAGGGGATCTTCCTGACCCTGGGATCGAAAACAAGTCTCCTGTTTGGCAGGTGATTTCTTTACCACAGAGTCACCAGGGAAGCCCAGCAGATGTAGCAGATATAAGAAATAGTAGATGCAATAAATGGATGACTACCTCTAAGAACTCTGGCTTAAAAAAACTTTATCAAAGTCTTCTCGTCTCTGAAAATCACAAGATGGTTTCTCCCCAGGTTTAAGCTTGAGTTAAGCTTGAGTTCATCTGTATAAAATTCTGATGTTATCTAAGGATGTGGAGACATCTGCTTGGCTTCCATTTGATCTAGACTTCACAGTGGAGAAGGAAATAGAACTTGAAGTTGTGAGATATAATAGTAAGAGTTTAATGCGTTGTGTTTACCCTTATATCCTCTAACTTTCTATGAACCAAATATTCTATTTTTTCTTCTTAAGAGGAGTACTGAGCTCCTTTGAAAGTTGTTTTTTGACACATACATAGATTTGTTTGGAGAAGGCAATGGCACCCCACTCCAGTACTCCTGCCTAGAAAATCCCATGGATGGAGGAGCCTGGAAAGCTGCAGTCCATGGGGTCGCTGAGGGTCAGACACGACTGAGTGACTTCACTTTCACTTTTCACTTTCATGCACTGGAGAAGGAAATGGCAACCCACTCCAGTGTTCTTGCCTGGAGAATCCCAGGGACGGGGAAGCCTGCTGGGCTGCCATCTATGGGGTCGCACAGAGTTGGACACAACTGAAGTGGTTTAGCTTAGCAAATAGATTTGTTAGAAGTTACATTAAGCTTCTCTAAGTCTACTGTAGCGCTTCTACGTTGCTACAAAGAAGCAACAAAAGAGTAGTTCACTGATAATTTTCTAGTAAGGGATCTTTTAGATTCCCTTGGGCTGCCGTCTATGGGGTCGCACAGAGTTGGACACGACTGCAGCGACTTAGCCACTTTATGTAAGCGAAAAGTTCAGAGATTATATTGTTTCATATATGTTCCTGTGGAAAGACCAATTCAATGTTGGAAAAACTCAATTTATCTCTTCATAAATCATAAATATCTTCAAAAGGGAAATATAATGTGAAAATATAAATAACTCAGCACAGGACCCAATATATGAGACACTGCAAAGTTTTAGCTTCTTTCCATTGTCTAAAACAATTTTGAAATGTCGTTTTGAGAAGGTTCATGAGTATTTATTTTGGGAAATTTGGAATAAGCATAGATTATGAACCAACTCAACATTTTAAATCTGAACAGATTAACCTGAAGGAAAAGAAAATATTTGATAAAGGGTTTTTTAATCGCTTTCCCCTTTCAAATTTTTTTTTTCTTTTAAAGATTTTTTTTTTGGGGATGCTTACCATTTTTGATGTCTTTATTGAGTATGTTACAATATTGCTTTTGTTTTATGCTTTGGTTTTTTTTGGCCATGAGGCATGTGGAATCTTTGTTCCCTGATCAGGGATGAAACCTAAACCCTCCACATTGGAAGCATGGAGTCTTAACCACTAGACTGCCAGATAAGTCTCCCTTTTCAGCTTTTTTCTGAGGGTAAGATGAACAGTCTCTCTCTATTTGAGACTATTCCTGGTATTTTTGCAGCATAAGGCTGCATGTGACAGAGGAAGGCAAGCATGAGGAATTATAGAAATACTCACTGTCTCCCTGCTCCACGGGCAGTGTGTGAGTCCCAGATCGGACAATGCCTCCTTTTGCCATTATCTGCAAACAAGGAAATGAAAAGGGATTTAATTTGCCTGAAAGAGCTCTTAGCTGAAGTTCTTGCCCTCCATGTAATATGCCTGTTTCATTAAGCCGCTACTGGCAATAATTAGATTGGAGAGAAGTCAAACTTTCAAAAGGAACGTGCATAAGAGGTCAAAGAAGTGATATGTAAAAGTGGAAGTTGCTCAGTCATGTCCGACTCTATGAGACCCCATGGACTGTAGCCTGCCAGACTTCTCTGTCCATGGAATTCTCCAGGCAAGAAGACTGGAGTGGGTTGCCATGCCCTCCTCCAGGGGATCTTCCTGACCTAGGGATCAAACCTGGGTCTCCCGCATTGCAGACAGATTCTTTACCATCTGAGCCTTCAGGGAAGGAATGTAAAGAGCTTCATAAATGCTTGCCCACACAGTGCTTTTATCTACAGACAGTGAAGGTGGCCCTCCTTCTCACCAGGTAATAGAACACGAGCTCCTTTAGATCCTTTAGGACCTGTCCCTTCAGCACATAATGTGCTTGGACTGTCTGAGTTTTGCCACAGGGCAGTTCACGAGGCAAGGGCTCCAGGTAGACAAAGCTGTTGCTTCGGGAGAACACAAGATTAGCACTGTGATAAGCGTCTTGATGCTCTTCTGACAGCCACTGGTAGCCGTAACAGGGGCTGTGATCCTTGTATTTGACCTGATGAATTAGAAAACCAGTATTAGCTTATAGATTATATATCAGAGAGAATGGCAGTGTGCTCACAGAATTGGTTTAGTTTAGTATCCTACCTTAACTAGTGTACCTAGAAATCTTTTGCTCCACACTAAAAAGTGAGAGAGAAGTGTCCCTTATTTTGTTTTATCTATATTGCAGACCCTTTACATGGCAGAGGCTTCCTGGGTTGGTATTTATACTTCTGAAGAGCATATGAGGAGGCATCCTTGACTCTGATTAGCTCCCTTGCGTTTCTGTAGCCACTTTATGTATTCAGACAGAGATACTGGAGCTATGAAACCTCACTGAGGAGACTAACTGATTCTCAGAAACTGAAGAATTGCATTTCGGAGAGGAGATGCCTCATTTAGGATGGGTTTCAAATGGATACTATGAATAAATGTAATATTGCAAACTTAGACGTCTGAGAACACTTTCTGTAACTAGCATTTGTTCAAGAGTTGAGTTTATGTTTGTTTATGTTCAGTCACTCAGTCATGTCTGACTCTTTGTGACCCCATGGACTGCAGCACGCCAGGCCTCCCTGTCCTTCACCATCTCCCAGAGCTTGCTCAAACTCATGTCTATCGAGTCAGTGATGCCATCCAACCATCTCATCCTCTGTCGTCCCCTTCTCCTCCTGCCTTCAATCTTTCCCAGCATCAGGGTCTTTTCCAATGAGTCGGCTCTTCATATCAGGTGGCCAAAGTATTGGAGCTTCAGCTTCAGCACCAGTCCTTCCAGTGAATATTCAGGGTTGATTTCCTTTAGGATGGACTGGTTTGATTTCTTTGCTGTCCAGGGGACTCTCAAGAGTCTTCTATAGCACCACAATTTGAAAGCATCAATTCTTTGAGTGAAGTAATTGATGCCTGCCTCTCCCAGGCTGTCTTAGGCTCCATGTGTCGAAACCCCACCCCCCACCGCCACCACTTTAACCACAACTCTGTGCTGCCTCCTTTTTAATAAACTGTTTCAAAATTGACCTAAAATTAGTTTCTAATTTCTCATTTTTTCCCTGTCTTCTTTAAGACTAAACACAACTTGGAAATGCCATCACTTTCGGTTGCAACCCTTTTTCCTAAGACTTCTTCATGTCATTGGTAACTTCCTTACAGACTTACCCTGATACTGAGGGAGGTGCCCTTGATTTTGGTGGTGGTGATGGAGAACTGTGCCAGGCCGTGCTCATCAGTGGTGGTGTTAGAGTTGTGGTTGGCTTCATTTGCTGTGATGAAGATGACTTTATTTGGCATGGGGACACCTTTCCCGTCCACTAGGAGCACCTGAAGATTAAAAGCTGTAGATCAGTTTTGTGGCTAATATCCAACAGGCAGCAAACATTCATTTTAGCACAGATATTTATTGTGTCTAATATGTTGAAGGTGGTTCCAGGCATTGAGGCTACAGCAGTGAACAAAACAAAGTTCCTTCTGTCTTTGAGCATCCAGTCCAGGAAAAAAGATAGCTGCTAAATAAATGTGTAAGTAATGGGTTTCCCTGGTAGCTAGGCTTCCCTGGTGGTTCAGTGGCAAACAGCCCGCCTGCTAATGAAGAAGACGTGGGTTCGATTCCTGGGTCAGGAAGATCCCCTGGAGAAGAAAATGGCAACCCACTCCAGTATTCTTGCCTGGAGAACTCCATGGACAAAGGAGCCTGGTGCACTATAGTCCATGGGGTCACAGAGTCATACACGACTGAGAAACTAGCACTTTCAATTTCAACAAAATCTGAGTTTGCCAATGAAATGCCAGTTGCATGTATGAAGACCAGAACACCAAAATTCTTTCTCTTTTGATTAGAAATGGGACTAATGGGATAGTTATTTAGCAGGAATAAAATCTCAAAAAGTACAATATATCTCTGAGAAATCTGAAAAAGTGAACTTTCATTTTAGGAAGTGACCAAAGTTTCTGAACATGTGTGCTGTCATAACAAAATCAAAACATTCTAAAATTTATTCCACCACTCCTCTATAGCCTGATCCTTCTGTTTTTTACACTCTCCACAGCTGACACAACGTTTCTATTGAAGACGAGATGCATGGTGATTATACTTGGAGGTACATATGACTGTCATCTTAGACTTCCGTAGTCTGAAAACTCCATTAGTATTTTTACATATAATAGAAAAATAACAGGAGAAGTTTTTTTTTTTTTTTTTTGTAGATTTGAGAGAAGAATTTGTATCTTTAAAATCTGGTGAAAGTGAAAGTATTAGTCACTCAGTCATGTCTGACTCTTTGCAACCCCATGGATTGTAGCCCGCCAGGCTCCTCTGTCCATGAAATTCTCTAGGCAAGAATACTGGAGTGGGTTGCCATTCTCTTTTCCAGAGTATATTCCTGATCCAGAGATCAAACCCGGTTCTCTTGCATTGCAGGCAGATGCTTTATCTTCTGAGCCACCTAAGCAAATATTTTATAATATTTCATAACTCCAGGGGATCTTCCCAACCCAGGGATTGAACCTGGGTCTCTTGCATCTCCTACATTGGCAGGTAGATTCTTTACCACTGGCACCACCTGGAAGGGTAAACCTTAAATAGCAGTATTTTATCCCTCTGTGTAGTGTTTTTAAAATATACTTGCTATTATAGAAAGAGTAATATAAATACAAAATCCATGAAAGAAACAACAGGTACAGTGATTGCCATGTGCTCAGTCATGTCCAACTCTTTGCAACTCCATGGACTGTAGCCTGGCAGGCTCCTCTGTCCATGGGATTCTCTAGGCAGGAATACTGGAGTGGGTTGTTATTTTCTCCTCCAGGGAATCTTCCTGACTCAGAAATCTAACCCCGATCTCCTTCTGCATTGCAGGTGGATTCTTTACCTGCTGAGCCATCGGAAAACAGTAGAACCTCTTATACTTCAAAATAAAAATAAAAGCCACCTACCCATCATTTCCATACAAAATTAATGTTGGAAAGATAATGTAATTGGCCAGCATGAATTTTGAGATGCTTATGGAAAAATATAAAAATCTGAGACTGTATGGTAAGCCATGGGAAAGAGTTTGAATGGTAACACACAGGGCTGTTTTAAAAACCTTCTAATTTTAGCGTGGTTTTTATAGATTTGATATACAAATTTACCAAGGAACAAATCTATTTTATGCAGTTTTATACCTTTGACTAGGGGCTTCCCAGATGGTGCTAGTGGTAAAGAACCCCCCTGCCAGTGCAGGAGACATAAGAGATGTAGGTTCGATCCCTGGGTTGGGAAGATCCCATGGAGGAGGGCATGGCAATCCACTCTAGTATTCTTGTCTGGAGAATCCCCATGGAGAGAGGAGCCTGGCAGGTTACAGTCCATAGGGTCTCAAAGAATTGGACACAACTGAAGCGACTGAGCACACACTCACGCATGATTTTGATTATACTAATCAATGGATAATACCAGCCAAATGTGGTTTTAGCAGAATATGTTGTGTGTATTAGGGGAGACTATGGTTTGACACGTGAATTGAAAAATACTTCACCTTCCCCGTGAAAGGAATTCCTCGTCTAAGGTTTGAGTCCACTGTGACAAATGAGAGTTTGGTGATGGTTGTTGTTATTTCAGTGGCCCCCTTTCCAGTTAATTCCACCTCTGAAAAAGACGGAAAAAATACATTCTCATTTGGAAGGATTTTCTCCCTGAACTTACACCACCACCTCCCTTTCATAATTTGGCAAAGGAACTAAATCAGTGTCCGTTGTTCTTTTCCCATACCCAGGAGGTATACACACCTGTTCCTTCTTCTTGGATCTTGGCTTCCACTTCGATTTTCATTTCAAACTCTTGTCTCTTCATCTGGAAGATCTTGGTGTTTACTTGCTGAGAGAAGCAGCCCTCATTGTTCAGCTAGGAGGGGATGAAATAAAACACATAAACGTAAGACTAGACAAATGAGTGGTCAGGCAGTCTGGAGGGATTTTTTTTTTTTTTTTGAGGCAACAAGACTTAGGAACTTTGCATAATAAAAACACAATAAATATTCTCTAGGAATTAATTATTATTACATCTCACAACAGTCTCTGCCTTATAACTGACAGGTGTATTCCTTAGTACCTGATAACCTCTAGAATGAATGAGGTATAGAAATTTAAACCGTTAAAATTGGAGTTTGATCCCTGGGTCAGGAAGATGCCCTGGAGAAGGAAATGGCAACTCAGTTCAGGACCCTTGCCAGGGAAATCCCATGGACAGAGAAGCCTGGTGGGCTATAGTCCATGGGGTTCCGAGAGTCAGACTCAACTGAGAAACCAAACAATAACAACAATCTTACTGCAGGAGGCAGCTAACTCTTCACTGAAATCTGGCTTCCCTTAGTTTACAGCTGTGGCTGGGAGGTAGCTGCCCATGTGGGGACTGTATTTCCTCCCTTCCTGACATCTAGGTGGGGCCATGTGACAAGCTCTTGCTCAAAGAAAGAGGGAAGAACTGAAGCCCTTCTCAGCCAAGGTGGTTAAGATGGGTATATTCTGTCTCCTTCCTTCCTGCAGATACTCAAAGGGGTTTTAGATACCAGGTTCTGGGTCCCTGGTGCACAAAGAATACCTACAATTGACAAGAAATAATTCCTATTAGGCTAAGTCACTGATTTTTATCAATAAAAACTACTATAGCTAGCATAGAATTATTTTATAGATTGGTCTGTTCTTGCTTGAATTGTCACCATGCTATAACTCACTACTTGTCAATGGTGCTTAGGCTGTTAGTCCTTAGGAGTGGCTTCCCACGTACCTGTCCACTGAACTTCTCACAGACAGCATTGGATTCTTCACCATAACAATTAGAAGGGTTCCTGTACTTTCTGCACATGTTCATAGTCACACGTCCTGGGACAGGCTTCCCATAAGTGTATCTGTCATAAAAGCATTGCCACAAGGATCAAATCAGACATTGAACACCCTCATTTTTGACCTGTTTATATTTCCCCTTTAGCTATAGCATATTTTTACTCTATGTATTTCCTTCTAACTTCTGCAGGGCTCATGTAGTGTTGAGGGCAAGTAAACTAACTGGTTTGAGCTCCCTAACATACATACAGCAAATTCCCACTGGCTATCTATTTTATATATGGTAATGTAATTGTTTCCATGCTGCTCTCTCAATTTGTCCCACCCTCTCCTTCTCCCACTGGGTCCACAAGTCTGTTAAAACCTTCTCTTTTAGAAATTTACAGTGCAGTGTGCTGAAATTTACTACCATCTTCTTTTACCATGTCTTTTTCCCCCCTGATATCTAATTTTCAGTTTCATCTTTTAAAAAATATTTTTCTTATTGTCAAAGCTGCACCAGATCTTAAGAGAAACAACCATACCAACAAAACAAAGATAAGCAATGAGTGGTTTCAATTCTACATGGGAATATAAACTATTAACATGATGGTGTCTTTCCTTCTGTCATCCTCTCCCTATGGGCAGCTATCTCTGTTTATGTTGAATTTTACTTGTTTACTTTTTACAAAAACTGTGGTGTTTAAACGGTGGTGTTGGAGAAGACCCTTGAGAGTCCCTTGGACTGCAAGGAGATCCAACCAGTCTATCCTAAAGGAAATCAGTCCTGAATATTCATTGGAAGGACTGATGTTGAAGCTGAAACTCCAATACTTTGGCCACCTGATGTGAAGAGTTGACTCATTGGAAAAGACCCTGATGCTGGGAAAGATTGAAGGCAGGAAGAGAAGGGGACAACAGAGGATGAAATGGTTGGATGGCATCACCGACTCAATGGACATGAGTTTGAGTAAACTCTGGGAGTGGGTGATGGACAGGGAGGCCTGGCATACTGCAGTCCATGGGGTTGCAGAGTTGGACACGACTGAGCGACTGAACTGAGCTTTTTACAAAAATGGGATCGTGCCATAAATATGTCATTGGTAATTGCTGTGGTTTTGAGAGTGTTTTCTTCCCAATTTAAATATCCTCAGGACTTCCCAGATGGTATAGTGGTTAAGAATCCACTTTCTAGACATACAGATGGCTAACAAATACATGAAAATATGCTCAACATTGCTCATTATTAGAGAAATGCAACTCAGAACTACAGTGAGGTATCACCTCATTTTGGTCAGAATGGCCATCATCACAAAATCTACAAACAATAAAAGCTGGAGAGGGTATAGGGAAAAGGGAACCCTCTTCCACTGTTGGTGGAAATGAAAATTGATACAGCCACTATGGAGAACATTATGGAGATTCCTCAAAAAACTAGTTATAAAACTATCATGTGACCCAACAATCCCACTACAAGGCATATAACCTGAGGAAACCACAAATGAAAAAGACACGTATACCCAGTGTTCACTGCAGCACCATTTACAAAAGCCAGGACACGGAAGCAACCTAGATGTCCATCGGCAGATGAATGGGTAAAAAATCTGTGGTGCATATATACAATTCAATATTACTCAGCCATAAAAAGGAACACATTTGAGTTTTATATATATCCTTTTCCTATTATACAGAGTGAAGTAAGTCAGGAAGAGAAAAATAAATATCACATGTTAATGCATATATACAAAATCTAGAAAGGTGCTACTGATAAACCTATTTGCAGGGCAACAAAGGAGATGCAGGCATAGAGAACAGATTTGTGGACCTAGTTGGGGAAGGAGAGTGTGGGACAAATTGAGAGAGTAGCATGGCAACAATTACATTACCATATATAAAATAGATAGCCAGTGGGAATTTGCTGTATGACTTAGAGAGCTCAAACTAGTACTCTGACAACCTAGAGGGGTGGGATGGGGTGGGAGGTGGAAGGGAGATTCAAGAGGGAGGAGACACATGTAAACTGATGGCTGATTTATGCTGATGTATGGCAAAAACCAGCATAATTTGTATAGCAATTATTCTCCAGTTAAAAATAAGTAAATTAAAAAAATAGAATCTGCCTTCTAATGCAGGCAGGGTTCCCTGGTCAGGGAACTAAAATCCCACATGCCTCAGGGCAGCTAAACCTGTATGCCAAAACTACAGAAACCTGCAACGAAGGCCCAGTGCAGCCAAAATTAAAAAAAAAAAAAAAATCCTCTATCTCTGTATTTGTAAGAGTATTGGTTCATTAGCTCTGTGGATCAGGAGCTTGGTGGCCTTCCTCTGAGAGAGTGCTGGAAGGGACTGAAGAGGGACCCAGCTAAACAGCTGCTGCTGCTGCTGCTAAGTCGCTTCAGTCATGTCTGACTCTGTGCAATCCCATAGACAGCAGCCCACCAGGCTCCCCCGTCCCTGGGACTCTCTAGGCAAGAACACTGGAGTGGGTTGCCATTTCCTTCTTCAATGCATGAAAGTGAAAAGTGAAAGTGAAGTCGCTCAGTCGTGCCTGACTCTCAGCAACCCCATGGACGTAGCCCACCAGGCTCCTCCGTCCATGGCTCCTCCGTCCATGGGATTTTCCAGGCAAGAGTACTGGAGTGGGGTGCCATTGCCTTCTCCGGCGAAACAGCTAGTATATTACAAGTGTGGTCTTTAGGCGGGACTTGTTTCTTCACTGCCTGTTCTTTCTGTTACTGCTGCTGCTGGGCTGGCTACTGGAGATGGGAGCATAAGATCCTAGTAACATTAATTCTCAAGGTTGGAAAAGCGTGACTGAGAGACCATGTCCAGTCTCATCAGTGACAATGGCAGTGCCAAGAAGTATGTGACCTGCCTTAGGTAGATGGATGAGTTAGATGAGATTTCTGTAACACGCTTATCTTTACAAATTCTGAATCTAAGTTATTTTTCCACTATGTCTGCAAGGTCAGGTAAATGATCTGTTGATGATTGACTTTCCTGTACAACCTGGTAGAGTGAAAGTCACTTCCCTTCAACACTCTCTTATTTGTGTGCCTATGTGTGCGCGAGTAGCTTTATTACTTTCAGAATCAACCCTACTAGCATAGCTTCTCTAGAAACAGTTGCCTATCCCATGATAGTTACAATAATTCTGGTAAGGACAGGAAAGAAATTAAGAAGGAAAATAGAAAAGCAACAGGAAAGTTCTAGAGATGGGAATGTTCCCATGTATTTAAGGTGTTTGTGAAGCACTCCTCATAGACAAACTAGCAAGATATCCCAAAGGGTGAGTCTCTTTTAAATAATACACCCACCCCAAAAGAAGATTTTTGGAAAGTATAAACTCACAGGCCGCACACGGACACTTTCACCTCTTCTTCCAAGATGGTGATTATCTTTGGCATTCTTACTTGTACTTCAAACTTAGGAAGCACTGTTGATTGGAGAAAAGGAAGTTGATGATTGGTTTTCAACTTTTGGGGAATTGGCATTTCCAGATTCTCAATAATAATTCCCTGATAATATTTTAGGGCCCTGAAAAGGTAGCCCTCTTCTCCAGTATATTCACCTTCCTTTCAACTGGAGATCTTGGTTAAAGGACTGTGATGGATCAATGTAATCCTGGTGAATTATGGGAGACCCCACTAGACTATGAATGTTTTACATTTTTTAAGGTTAAAATTGTTACAAAAAAGGCTATATGGCATCCTATTCACAAATCCCTGATAGTCCTCACTGGATTTAGATATAATTTGGTCCACTCCAAGTCTAATCTCACCCATGGGAAATAGGAGGATTCCAAAGAAACTTGAATTCTAGGCCTTAGAAGTTCAAATATGAAAAAAAGAACTGCTTGGTGATTTTTCTTAATGGCATACCGAATTCCTCCACGGTGAAGGGATGCTCTGCAGTCCCACCTGATCCCTTCTGTACCACCACCTTATAGGAGCCCTGAAAGGGCTCTGATGAGAGGGGTAAGGTCAACTGCTGGAGGCCATTCTCTACCTCGAGGTTCTGCCACTGTGCGATGCGATTTCCTTTGGGGTCCTACAGGCACAATAATCGTAATTTACAAAAGAGCCTAGGGTGTTAGACAGTACAGGAAATCAATGGGGACTCCGATGTTATCCACAAAGAGGAATTCTGATGTTATCCACAAAGAGGGGTGGGAGGAGATGACTTGGAACAAACCAGTGTTACATGAATTTGAAGGCTTCTCCCTTAATGATAAATTTCTGAAATACTGTAAGAATCTCTTAAATAAGAACATTTCCCCTAAGTTTATTATAATTATGGAATGTTTCACGTTGCTTACCTCAACATATACTAGTGGAACCTGAAAGACAAAAGGATAGTCAGCAGTTTAGAACTGTTCTCACATAGCCTCAATTCTGATTTATAAGCAAAATAGTTTTATGCAGATTAGTTTTATCTGTAGTAAAACACAGAAAAATTCTAGATTAAGTTTTGTAGAAGTTTAATCCATTACAAGGAATTAATGAGTAATGTTAAGTAC
The DNA here is from genome assembly GCF_032452875.1 of Bos javanicus. NCBI lineage: Eukaryota > Metazoa > Chordata > Mammalia > Artiodactyla > Bovidae > Bos > Bos javanicus. The sequence continues at coordinate 101,302,077 of NC_083872.1, read as the reverse complement.
TTACTGGACTGTCAGCAACAAATGCATGTGTGCCATTCATTAGGAATGGTATTTACTAATATTACTTAAATGCTTATAGCACCCCAGTGAAGAACATTCCTTTGTTATGCTATTTTACAGATTGAGAAATAAACACCAATGAAACAATGAGTAAACATGTTCAGATCCAAATATGAGGTGGACCACAGAATTCTTAAGTAGTTCTAAGAATAAGAAGGAGTGGGAATAAATCCTCTACTATTAATGCATATTCATTTTAAAAACTTGGGGCTGGTGCACTGGGACGACCCAGAGGGCTGGTATGGGGAGGGAGGAGGGAGGAGGGTTCAGGATGGGGAGCACATGTATGCCTGTGGTGGATTCATTTTGATGTTTGGCAAAGCTAATACAATTATGTAAGGTTTAAAAATAAAATAAAATTAAAAAAAAAACAACAACTGATATTTATTAAGTGCCTACCAGGTGCCGTGTATAATCCTAGTGTAAAGAACCCACCTACCAATGCAGGAGATGTAAGAGATGTGGGTTCGAGCCCTGGAGGAGGGCATGGCAACCCACTCCAGTATTCTTGCCTGGAGAATGCCATGGACAAAGGAGCCTGGCAGGCTATAGTTCATGGGGTCTCATAGAGTCGGACACTACTGAAGTGACTTAGTATGCACATTAAGTGCCTACCAAGTGCTGTGTATCATCCTAGGTGCTATAAATACAGCAATCCACAAAAGAGCAATAGATCTGTGTCTCATGGAGCTTGCATTCTAATAGGGATGGATATATGAAAAACAGACATATATGCAATATATATTTTTGATATGTATAGATATACATTTGATATATATGTTTGGTGTATGAGATACACATATTTGACATATATATTTAAGTTATATATATATATATATGTTTGAAGTAGTGTCAAGAAATGAAAATAAAGCAGAGTTCAGCTGACAGAGTGATGGAAGAAGTGTTTAATTTTAGATAGAAAAGTGTAAGTAGAAACCAGGAGACCCATTTCAAGGCTACTGCAATAGTGTCATTTAGAGGTGATATTGGTGAGAACAAAATTGTAGCAATTCAGGTGGTAAAGCACAGTCTGGATACATTTTAAGCTAACATGATTTTCTGATAAAATAGGATGTGGCTGTAAGAGAAAAAGATGAAGGATTATGCCTTAATCTTTTGCTTTAGGAGCCAGAAGGAAAAAATTGCTCCCTCCCCGCCAGTCCTCCCTGCTCCTTCTGCCAACCCCCTCCCCCATTCCCACCCCATTCCCCAGCAGAGATGGATTTAATCAGGATCAGCAGGGAATTGCAACCCCCCATGGCCTGGGAAAGCGAGTGTTTTTAAGAGGGGAAAAGGAAGTTGGGAGGGGGAGGGACTATAGTAAACAGAGTCTGTGGCTTTTAATTGAAAAGTGTCTCTTTCCAAGATTAAAAAAAAATGTGGTTGAGGACTAGATTTGGGAGAGAAAAATTAAGACTTTGGTTTCTTGTCTACATCAAAATTGAGCGTTAGTCTTGAGGAACAAACATCGATTATACTCTCCTTCCCTTATAGGAGAGGTTTTGGTAGGTGTGTTTAGAAAAATTTTGGATCTTTGAAAAGTTATTTAAACCTAAGTTTTTTGACAGTTTATTTATTTAGTGTATCTTTCTAGTTTGCCTAACTGAGAATTTTTCAAAGAGTAAGTTTAATTGTGTGACAATCAAGTACCAGTAACAAGAAAGAATCAACAACTCTCTTGACCCAGGGTACTGTTTTAAATGAGGATTTTGCACAATGGCCATGCCAGAAAATATTGTTATCAGCAGATTCTTCCTTTCTCTGGCCCTCCTCCAACACCAAAAACAGACTCCAAGCCTGTTTATACAGATAATAATAATTCTAGATAGATATTAGGAGACTTACCAACTCATTCAGGGGGTGAAAGCTTTCGTCCAACAAGACAATACGAAATTTCACTGAAATAGAAATATTTTCCGTGAGGCCCAGAAACCTTAGGCCAGGTCCGTAGGTTAGTAAGACAAGCTATTAAGGAACCAGAATTCCTTTGACTGGGAAACATGCAAGAGAGGAAGATCTTTCTTTTGGGAAGTTGTCCTGACTATAGGCCTCTGTACCTGTCTGCTCTGGTTTATAGATGGGTTTGTCTGTCTGGACAAAGACCAGACTCTCTTCGTTTTTAACCAACACTGTGGTCCGCTTCTTGAATTCTTGGGTTGGTCCTTTCACTTGGATGGTAAGGAACATTACCTCTTGACTGGTTGGAGATCTTGGGAGCTGAAATAGAAGAGAGACCCTGAAAACCCACTCATTTCCCAAGTTTCCTCTCCAAGTCCCTCTCCTACTTCTCCCTAGGGGTCTTGCCCCTTTTAATTTCACTGGCCCATTCTCATCGGAGAAAGCTGTCATGGACAGAAATTCATGGACAGGATGACCTCTGTCACTTGTGAATGGGAAGACAGAACAAAAGGTGGAGGAAAACATAACAGTGAGTGAGGTCATAAATGAGATTCACATCTCCTTGTAGATCAGCCAGAACAGTTTTTAAAAAATATTTTTGCTCAATTTATTGTTTTTAATTTTTATTTATATTGGAGTATAGTTGATCAACAATTTTGTGTTAGTTTCGGGTGTACAGCAAAGCGATTCAGTTATTCATATACATGTATCTATTCTTTTTCAAGTTCTTTTTCCATTTAGGTTATTGCAGGATATTGAGCAGACTTCCCTATGCTATACAGTAGATCCTTATTGGTTATCTATTTTAAATATGGCAGTGTGTACATGTCAGTCTCAAACTCCCAATCTATCCCTCTGCCGGTAAGTCTGTGAGTCTGTTTCTGTTTTGAAAATACGTTTATTTGTATGATTTTTTTTTAAGATTCCACATGTAAGCGATATTATATGATATTTGTCTTCCTCTGTCTGACTTTCTTCACTTACGCTATGAGAAAGGAAACTGCAATATTTTATTGGCTGGATGCTGTAAGGATTCTATACAACTCTGAAGAGATACTGGCTGTACATTCATGGTGATTTCCACAGTTTCACGCTTAGAAAGAGTATGGGATGATGTGTTCTGTGTTCCAGTCAGCCCACCACTGGGGCTTATGTTGAACATTGGCCTAGTATGTTTTATTAGTCTTTTTTCCATTTTCATTTTAAGGAGAAGTCACACTTTCCCTTTGTCTAGTTTTTACTGTTTTTTTTGGTTTTGTTTTGTTTTGTTAAGAGGAATTTTCTTCAGTCATTAAGCTCATTTTAATATCTCTATAAATATTTGTCTACCGTGGTTGGAAATTCACATGTGGCTTCTTAATTTCTACACTTAGTCGTTACATTTAGATTCCTTCGTGAAGTCCATGCCGGCCTCGCAAAGTCTTATCTTGACTGAATTCTAGATCCCTGTGCTCCTGACCCATAGAAACAAGTGTATTAAGTCAAACTGTCATACTCACAGTGAAGGAGACACAGTGGAATAAGTCCTTCTCTGCCACCACGTCAGTGAAGAGGCTCCTGTTCTCTCTGACGGACTCCAAGGAGGCGCTGACGGTCACCGTCTCATTCAGGTGGCTCAGAAGGAGGCAGCCCTTCTCAGGGGTCTCCGTATGGAGCAGGGAGGGGACCAGCACCATGTATTGCCTGGGGTTGGGGGAGTCCAGTTAAAGGAGAGTGTAGGAGGTGAGGCATTGTTATCAGCAGCACTATTTTCTGCTGTAATTTTTGTTACTATCCTTAGTTCTATGCCAAGAGAAGACATATTGATAAGCAGGAAATTGATCCCTGCCACTGAAAGGCATGCAAGAGAATTATTCTCCTTTCCATAGTCAGTGCCATGTCAGTGAACATTTTACTTGAAGTGAGCCTTAATGAGGAGAACATTTGCAGGCATATCTCATGCTGAGGAATTCAAATCTGAATTCAAATAAAGACATGATAATTATACTTAGTCAAGCTGTCAATCTATTTTACATTAGGATTACTGAGGAAAGCAAGCAATTCTCATGTGAGACATTACAAAAGCCAATCCACTTATAGAACTTTTTGTTGAATACATAGCAAGCCTGTAAAAATGGAATGGCATGTTCTTGTTTTCCACTTTATGGATATGGAACCTGAGGCTTAAAGAAAGTCATTAGTTTAAAGTCTCAGTGTGTTAAGCAACTAATGACATCTTGGTGTGTTACCTAACCCTGAATGTTTGTACATTAAATATTTGTCTTTCAACTCACGGCTGGACAAAAATGGTGTACTCAAGGATGGTCTTCTAAAGATTGAATTTGGAGTCCTGGTAACTCATGAGCAGAAAAGAAACTTTCCCAATACCCTCATATATAATTTTATTGACTCTCAAATTTTCAAACATTTTTGCTCACAATATCCCTAACATAATTCTTAGACACTATGCACTCCTTACATATACTCAGGTAAACATCTATTTTTTTCCCCACAAGTTTAAGTAATAGCAAAATATATTATTTTTGATGATACTTTAAAATAAAACTTACATTACTTTTTTTTTTTGCTACCTGGATATAACTCAGTTGGTAGAGAATCTGCCTGCAATTCAGGAGACCTGGGTTTGATTCCTGGATTGGCAAGATCCTCTGGAGAAGGAAATGGCAACCCACTCCAGTATTCTTGCCTGGAGAATCCCATGGAAGCAAACCACCACCACCACATTACTTTTTTCTAACTTTCTCATGGAATCTTAAATATCATATTGATAAGATATTCAATATGATCTATTTAAAAAATACATCAAAATGTTCTTTTTGTAATGATCAGAAATTTAGCAGCTTTCTCCTTTTCCCTCTTGAGCTTGAATTTTCATGTCACCACACAGAAGTCTGTCCTAACATTTCTATGCTTTAAAATATTTTATGGATCACTCTAGTGTCTTTATTTTGTATGGATATACATATGCATATGTATGTGTGATGTGTGTGCATATGTACATGTATGCATGTACTGTTATGTGTGGGTATATAAATTGAATTTTAACTCTTAAATTTAATGTGATCATAAAGTTGTAAATGTTAAACATTTTCTTCTGAATTGTTTTCAAAAGCCTTAGTAGTATACAACAGATCAAAACAAAATAAATATATTACAAGCTATGATTCATATATTTTACATATTAATATAAAATCAAAACACTTTTGAAGCACATCTTTGATGAAAATGATGAACTGTTCTTAAATATTCATGGACAGATACTCCTCACTGCAAGAATTAAACAAAGGTCTACCATGAACTCTGTTGCTAGTTTTGGTTTGTGTATATGCAGTGCTGTGAAAAATTGTTCACATAAAAGTAAATAAATTATATCATTTTTTTATCAGCTCTTGTAACTTCTGCATTACGTGCCAAAAATCACAGTGCCCTATTATCAAGAGTTGCTTCTTATCATCTATCAACTGGTATTTCCCTTAAATCCTCCTTCAATTCTGTTGAAACAAAGAATTCATCACCACACTATCTGCAAAATGATTTTCTCTTCTGTCATTTGAGTCTTTTGTTTTCTCAACATCAACATCAGTTTTTCAAATTGCTCCTTTATTTGGAACTCTAGAGACTTTTATATTCCAGAACAATGTTCCATGGTAACAACTAATTGAGGGAGGTTTGTCTCTTTTAAAGTGGAAGATGGGAAATTTAAAAAGGGGAGGTAAGAAAGGGTAGATAGCATGGTCTCAAGCTGATCAGCATGAGTGTGAGGATCTAAAAGCTGATTCTTTTCAAAGTATCAATTTCCAGTGCCCTTTAGAACCTCTTTGTATATCCCCAGAGAATTTAGAGATTCAGAGATCCAGGAAGTTGGAGAGAAATGTTTAAGAATAAGTAAAGATTTGTAAAATCTCATTATTGAAAGAGACCTTAAAGATAAGGAGATGACAGTTCCATAGGGGGGACAAATAAATGAATGGTAAGCATTTAAAATAAAGGAAAGGACTCTTCAAGTTTACGTTTTATGTGAAACTCACGGTTTTCCAGAGACTGAAGCATCTGTCGGCAGCAAGAGCAGAAGAAGAAGAGTAAGACTTGGATAAAGGAGTTTGTTCTTCCCCATGCTGCAGGGAGAAGGGACCGGAGGAGACCAGACTGTGTTGCACCTTTCTCCCTGCAGTTGGTCTGGTCCCAGACTTTCCTCAGAGCAAGTAGGCTTTATGCTGCTCTCTGTGTAAACAGGAAGTTCCACCCACACAAGGTGTCTAAACAAAGTAGAGGTCTCTGAACATTCTCTGGAAGGGTCATTGCTCTAAGGGACTTAATTACAGTCAAGGTTAATTCCTGGCAAGCTAAATAGGATTCCTGGAGGGATAAAATCCACATTCCCATTAGTGCTCATTTTCCCTGGGTTTTCCCGTAAAGCAGCTAATCGGCTTTTCAATCCCTTCTCTCTCTTGCTCCCTCCTTCTGCTTCCTCATAGTGCCTTTTAAGGCTTTCCTCTCATCTCTTGCATGAATAGCTGGCAGGGGAAGCTATAATTTAAGCAACACTGGAAGGCTCAAAATAGATATTTCACTACAAGTCCGTCTCCTGCAAGTCCTCCATCAGATATGTCTACCTCAGATATTGAAGCAGTTTCAGAATTTAGTTGTCCTCTATGGAAATGACAATGGATTAAAAGAATACCTTTTTGTCTGGAGGATATTGCTGGATTGCAGATAAAGAGCTAGGTTCTGGAAGAATGATAACAGAAATATTTCCCTGTATTAAGGAAGTGAAAAGATGAAAGGAGAAGTAGCAGGACCTCAAAAACAAGTTTGACTTACTCTGCCCAAGAAAGACCTTAATTGCCTTTACCATCTACTTACATGAACATGAACACATTTTGTTCCTGCCTTCTAAATATGCAACTCCCCTCCAGTCTATTTTATCCTTCCATCCATCCATCCATCCACTCATTCATTCATTGATCCAATTGATTGATTGTTTTGTAAGTTTTATTGAGCCCAATTGGTCTAGGATCATACAAAATCATGGAGATGGAATGGTCAAATATGTAGAAACAGATTGCACATTCTTGAGGGTATGAAAGCAGACAAATAAGCAATAAAAAAACAGTAGCCAGACATTATTATTGGAGAAGTTCAGGTGCTCTGGGAGCACAGGATTGGGGCACACAATTTAAACTTGGGTCTTGGAAAGGAAATCAAAGGGAAAGAAAAAAGCAAATTAAGCACCCACCCACACTTGTGGGTGGTGGCTAGCCAGGGGAAAGAGGAGGCGCAAAGTGCATTCGAAGCACATAAGGAATGACATAAACAAAGACACAGGAGGTGATAACCATCATGACACATTCATGATAAACATCATGACAGTAAAATGAAAAATTTTTGGAATGGAGAAAATGCTTGTCCACTTAGAAAAGTGGTGAAGTAAGCTTGCTTCAAATAAAAAAGAAACTTGCTGGCAGTACTAGGGTACTTGGGGGGTAATCAGTGAAATGACTTCCCCAGATTTATTTCTTGAAAAGATCACACTCACTGAAATTTGAGAGAGTGATGGGAAGGAAACAATCCAGGAAGCAGGGTGGGAGTTGGCACAATTATATGGATGAGAAATGATGGTATTTGAGCTAGGGTTGGGGTTTCCCAAGTGGCTCTAGTGGTAAAGAAACACCTGCCAAGGCAGGAGACATAAGAGATGTGGATGCGATCCCTGGATTGGGAAGATCCCTGGAGGAGGGCATGATAACTCACTCCAGTATTCTTGCCTGGAGAATCCCCACGGACAGAGGAGCCTGGTGGGCTACAGTCCATGGGGTCACAAAAAGCTGGACACAACTGAAGTGACTTATGCATGCATACATGCATTTATAATGATATTGGTTAGAGGTTGACAGATTTATATCATATTTAAGAGCTAAAATTACAGTACACAGTGAACACATGAATGTGGTGGGTAAAGGACAATGTGCCTTCCAATTTTCCTGGCTATTAACTGAATGACTTGTGTTGCTTTTAAGTGATTGAGTGAAACACAGGACACAGGCTGAGAACAGAACGAGAACAGAGGGCTGAGAGTTGGGAAGATAGAGTCTCATTTTAGAAAGTGCTTGTGCTTTAAGTAATAACATTTGTAGGGAGTTTTACATTAGCTTTTGAACTGTGGTGTTGGAGAAGACGCTTGAGAGTCCCTTGAACAGCAAGGAGATCCAACCAGTCCATCCTATTGGAAATCAGTCCTGAATATCCATTGGAAGGACTGATGCTGAAGCTGAAACTCCAATACTTTGGCCACCTGATGCAAAGAACTGACTCATTTGAAAAGACCCTGATGCTGGGAAAGATTGAAGGCGGGAGGAGAAGGGGACGACAAAAGATGAGATGGTTGGATAGCATCACTGACTTAATGGACATGAGTTTGAGTAAACTCTGGGAGTTGGTGATGGGCAGGGGGGCCTGGTGTGCTGCAGTTCATGGGGTCGCAAAGTGTCAGACACGACTGAGCGACTGAACTGAACTGAACTAACATTAGCATCTAGAACTTAGAGCATTGTTGTCTAGAAGAAATGTAAGGTAAGCCTAAGTAATTTTACATTTCCCATATTGAAAAACAAAAAGCAGCAGATTAAATTAAATTAATTTTATTTTTATACTGATTTTTATCATTTTTATTTTTAAATGAATTTTTATTGAAGTATAGTTGCTTTACAATGTTTTGTTGTATTATACTGTAGAGCAAAATGAATCAGCCATATATATACATGTATCCCCTTCCTTTTGGACTTCCTTACCATTTAGGTCACTGCAGTGAATTAAGCAGAGTTCCCTGTGCTGTACAGTATGTTCTCATTGGTTATATATTTTAAAATTAATTTAATAATACCATTTATTTACCTCAGTATTGCCCAAATATTATCATTTGATCATTATAAAAATTGTTAATGAGATACTCTAAATTTGTTTTTCATACTAAGTCTTTAAAATCTAGGGTGGATTCTACACTTACAAGAAATAGCAATTTAGAATAGCCACATTCAAATGTTCAACAGCCCATGAGGCTACTGGTTACCATATTAGACAGCAAGCTTAAAGAAATGTTTTTCAAATTGTGGATCACCATCTAAAATGAATTATAATATCATGATCAGTGAGTCATGACCAAGATTTTAAAAAATGTAATAGAATACAATAAAATAGAAAGCACAGTGTACCAAACAGAATACGTGAAACTATTGAGTTTGGAAATATTTATTTCACTGTTGTGCAGCAGAAACTTTGGTCATGTCCTATTACCCCTTCTCTGACTCTACCTTTATTATTCAAACATCTGAGTTCTTGCTGGGCATAAACTACCTCACTGAAAACTTTTATTTCCTAGTCTTCTCCTTGGAGGCTGGGTATGGTATACGGCTGAATTCTGGCAACTGGAGTGTAAGTGCAAGTTTGGTATGCAACTTTCAATTCATGACTTCGAAGGGTTAGGTTCTGTCCTTCCCTTTTCTCCCTTACTACTGTCTGGAACGTGGACACGTTGATGATAGTCAGATCTTTCATTGCAGGTAATAAGATGGAAGCCATGTGTCAAGGGAGGCAGAACAAAAAACAAGACATCGACTGAGCCTCTGAGTCATCCAAAGGCCATTTTAGCTGGCACTTTCATGTAAGAGAAAAACATTTTCTCTTATTTAAAGGCCTTTGTGTTTTGAGATATCTTTGTTCAAGCTAAAACTTGTATCTTAACTCATATAATTTCTCTTTTTTCATTACAATCTCTATCATCTCTAAGTGTCCTGAGTCACAGTGTAAAAGTTACATTGTGAAATGTGATTTCATTGTTACCTTGCAAACTGCCTAATGAAAATATACAAAATTTCTTATTGTAGGTTAGAGTTAAAGCAATCTGAACACCACCAGTTAATGGAGATCTGGCCTATTTATTACAGATTAATAATTTATCAATTTATAGGGAGAGTTGATGCCATGGAAATAGATAATATGGGATGAAAATAGAAAAGAGTCCACAACAGACCTCCGAGAAACACTAGTATCTAGGCGATGGACATCTAAGTGGAACTGGAAAGGCCAGAGAGAAAGAGAAACATGGGAGAGAGTGGGATTTCTGAGCCCAAAGAAGAGACATTTTAAGAAAATAGTTGAGAAGGTTTTTACTAGTCAGAGTGATTGGGGTTTTATAATGAAATATCAAGGCTTGTGATTGGGCTTCCCTGGTGGCTCAGATGGTAAAGAATCTGCCCGCAACGTGGGAGACCTGGGTTTGATCCCTGGGTCAGGAAGATCCCCTGGAGAAGGAAATGGCAACCCACTCCAGTATTCTTGCCTGGAGAATCCCACGGACAGAGGAGCCTGGAGGGCTACAGCCCATGGGGTCTCAAAGAGTCAAACACAGTGAGTGACTAACACTTTCATTTTCTCTCGTGAAATGACCCTGTGCTAGTACGCACATATGCGCACACACACACGTTCTTTATTCACCAAAGGAAAAGAAACCCTGCAATATATTCCCTATCGAGTCTCATATTCAAAAATAAACTACATAGAGTTAAAGACAAAAATATAAAGCACAAATATTTAAATTAGGAAAAACATGTAAGAGAATAATTTTACCATTTGGGGGGTACAAAAAGACTTCTTAATCAGATAATAAAATCCCAAGACAAAGTAAAGTATAAGCAGCAGAGTTCCTACAAGTAACAATGATACAATACATCACTAGTAATCATACATTTGGAAAAGAAAAAAAGATATGCAACGCTGTCTGTCAGACTGGGAAATTCTTTTAAAGGCATGGGAAAAATGCAGTCTTGGGCACTGCTGGTAGAAGATAATTGGCAGAGTCATTTTAAAAAGGTAATATGACAGGATGTATAAAAGCTTTAAATGTGTACACTCCTTGACATAGCAAATTTACAGTACAATTTAATCATACAAAACAATAAAGTAACTGAAAAAAAAAATCAAGTAACTGAATTTTTAAAAAATGAGCATAAGGTAAGCATGTACAGTTGACTGTTAAGAGTAGGTTGAGAGGTCTTGGCACTGTTGAAGATCATTTTATCATATACATGAGGAGTTTCTTTCTGGGCTCTCTATTCTCTTCCGTTGATCTATTTGTCCATCTTTATGCCAGTACCACTGTATTTTGGTTACTTCAACTTTGTAATGTTTTGAAAATAAGAAGTGAGAACCCTCCAGCTTTATTCTTTTTCAGAATTGTTTGGCCATTCAGGGTCCTTCAAGATTCCACATGAATTTTAGTGTGGGTTTTCTTTCAAAAGTATGATTTTACTATACCATACATTTTCCCCTTAAAGTATACATGGTATTGAAGATGCTTTTCATGTCAGCATAAGGATGTATATTAAAAGAGATATATTCTCTTGAATAATTACCTTATATGTACATGCTGTGATTAATCAATACCATAAAGATAACTAATCAGTTTTTTGTTTTCTAGATATTGCATCAATGAACATGCTTGTCTTGGCAAAGTAGTCCATATGGTAAATTGTTCGAAGTAGAAATATTGGATCAAAAGGGCAGGCTGGGATGGTTTCACAAGGGGAAGGATTTTGTTACTGTTGTATCCCCAGTGCTTAGAACAGGGTCTGGTGTGTATGAGGTGCTAAATAAATAGGAAACAAACAGTAAACCCAACAAGCAAACAAATAAGCAAATAGATAAGATAACTCTTGACCTATGTGTCAAAAATTGAGAAGACATTTGCCAAACTATGATAGACAATGCTCATTGGCTTAACTACTCACACAGCGTCTTTCTCCCTAACCATCTTCAAACTATGGGTAGCTGTTTGATCTAGTCTGGCCAGTGACATATTAAATGGAAAACTTCTGGGTGGGGCTTGTAGAAAACTTTTGGTTTCTTAACAAAAAGAAAAAGTTTCAGAAGACACAGCAATGAACGTTTTTATTTATTCTTTCTGCATGCAAATTGAATGTAACACTTAAAGTTTCAATGACCGTCTTGAGTTGACAAAGCAACGAACAGGATGATCAAGGTCTGCGTGCTACGCAGGTCCAAACGATAGAAAGGGCCTTGGTCTCTGTCAGTATTATTGGGTAATTGTGTCAACCTTGGAATGTCAACCTATGGACTTCTTCCCTATTTGTTCAGCAATTGCTAGTTGCTTTTCTGTTATTTATTGCCAGAGAAATCCCTAGCTGATTCACAGACAGGTGCAAAATGCATTTTAAAAATATAGAGAAAATTAGAACTTAAAGTAACATTGCAACAGTGGGGAGAGGATGAAAAATGTGGATTTTAAGTGTATTGGACATGACAATTACTAGTTTAATATTGATGAACGTACGAAAAGAAAAGTTACAGTACCCCTTTTTACCTTGTTTGATGCAATATTGATATAAAGGACACAATTATTTAATATATTACTTAAAGAAAAAGCTCTTCCAATTAAATTATGTAAAATATGTCATGATATGAAAAGATGTGTATGTTACAATCACTGAATGCCAGAAATAGCTAATAATTGTAGGTACTATATGTTAGGCATTGTGTTAAGTACTTCATTTCATTTATTTTGCTCAAAAATGTATAAACTAGTTATGGACTTTTCCATTTTGGAGATGATAAATAGAGAATGACTCTAGGTTTCTCACTGGGGCTCTCGTGGGTGATCTTGCTAATAAGAGACAGGAAATTGTCAGGTAGAATCTCAGGTATGTTTGTTGGCTTTGAGGCTTTCTTGTGAAATTCAGGGAAGCTGTTCAGTAGGGAGTTGGGGGTAAATTTCAGAAGTGAAGGAAAAAAAAAAGAGATTGATTAATTGGCTCCTTCGTCTGTTCAGTTAATATTTAAGCCTACTATGAACCAGGCTCTGTATTAAGTACTGGGGATATTGTAAAGCAAAGCAGTCAAGTGGAGAAGATGGATATTATTTAGTCAGTCCACATATATTCTAATGCATATTTTGTACCAGACACTGTCCTGTGGTTAACAAAAACCATATGTTTCTGCCATTGGGGAGTTTACATTCCTTTGCATCGAAATTAAGAAGGTGACTGGTGAAACACATGTGACCATGCCAACAGATCGACTTTAAATTCACGACTGCAGACTTGGGTGCAAACACAGTCTCCATGCAGTGCAGCTGCCTTGCTCAAGTGATTTTATTTCCTCACTCTCCCAGTCATCGTTTCTATAAACAATGCCCTTTCTCTCTTTTCTCTCTACTGATGACATAGCTTCTTATTTCACTGAAAGGATAGAAATGATCACAAGTATAATTCTGATCATCTGTCTCCAATTCTGAAATGGCCAGCTCGTCTGCATCTGCACCCATGGACTCTGCATTCTCTTGTGTTGCACCAGATAAACTTGTGTGCATCTAAATGCAAACTACCATTAAAAAAATTTTTTTTTTTCTTAGTGTAACTTACTTTTTTCACATACTCAAAAACTTTTTTTACTAAATTGATTTACCTCTCTCTGTGCTGTGCTTAATCACTCAGTCGTGTTTAACTCTTTGCAACCCCATGGACCGTGGCCTGCTAGGCTCTTCTCTCTGTGGGATTCTCCAGGTAAGAATACTGGAGTGGGTTGCCATGCCCTCCTCCAGGGGATCTTCCCAACCCAGGGATCGAACCCATGTCTCCCATATTGCAGGCGGATTCTTTACTGTCTGAGTTACCAGGGAAGCCCTTGGCTCTCTCTACTATACCATAAAAATCTGTCCTCTCAACCTCATTATTCTCATCAGCATATAAATATATATTTCACCTGTGAAAAAAACAAAATCTTTGACTATACATATCCTTCTACCAATCCTCCTTCCCCCACTATTTTTTGGTTCCTTTTCCCACAAATCTCCTATCAATATTTGTCCAAACTTACTACTTCCAATTCTTCTCTCATTATTTCATTAACCCACTCCTAAGGCTTTATCTCCATCTGTCAGTTACCAGCGATCTCCATGTTGCCAATTTCAGTGGTTAATTCTCAGTTCTCATTTTATTATGTCTTTCAGAAGCAACTGACTTAGCTGCTCACTCTGTTCTTGAAATTCTTCTGGAAGTCATTTCTTACTTGAATTTCAACGCCCTGCCCTTATTTGATTCTGTCAATCATTTTCAGAATCCTTTATTATTTGTTTTCCTGACACTTAAACCTTGCCGTGTCTCAAAGTCCAGTCTTCTAACTTAATCTCTTTTCAAGTCATATTGTCTCTAAAGAGTCGCTTTTTGTCCTAGGGTTTTAAATGCTGTATTTAGAGAGTATTTAAACTCTCATTCTCAAACAATTTCTCATTGCAAAGCATCTATCCCTGATTGCTCCCTTCTGATTGAAAATTGTATTTATAACTGCTTCCTCTGACTCTCTACTGAAGTCTTACCGGCACCTCAAATTCAACACAGGATTAAGCATCTGATTCCTCTTCCCTTCCTGGGACTTTTCCTCTAAGTGGTATCTCCATTAAACCAATTGCTTGGGCCAAAAATCTGTGGATTCATCCTTGGTTTCTTTTTTTCTGCTATTTCCAATGTTAAGTTTAACAACAATCAGAATATATCTTTAGTATGCTGATGTCATTTCATCTACCACCGTCTAGTCTAAACCACCACCATCCTTTGTCAGTCCTATGCAAGACTAGTTTAACTTGTCTTCTTGATTCTCCCACTGTTCTCTGACAATTCACTGTCTCACACAAAAGTCAAAATAGATCCTTTAAAAGAAAAATCTATTTATGTCACCCCCTGGGAAACTCCTCTGACAGCTCCGCATGATCCTGAAAATAAATAAATCCAGATTTTTTACCAAAGCCTAGAAGATGTCCAGGACTTGGTGATTCCCTCCCATGTTCTGATCTCATTTTTATGGCTTCACCCATCCTGTTCACTCTGCTGAAGTCATGCTGGTCTCTTTCCTGTTCCTGGAATACACAAAGTCTTTTTGCTTCAGGGCCATGTACTCCCTGTTTGCTCTTCTTGGGGCACTTGGAATATACATATGGCTTTCTCTTTTAATTCATTTCTGTTCCACCTCACAAAGGCCTTTCTTGACCATTCTACCAGAATAGCAATCCTCCACATATTGTCCTCTGTTTCCTTATGCTGCTTTTTATTGTTCCTAGCGTATTTCATTCGGAGAAGGCAATGGCACCCCACTCCAGTACTCTTGCCTGGAAAATCCCACGGGCGGAGGAGCCTGGAAGGCTTTAGTCTATGGGATCGTGAAGAGTCGGACACGACTGAGCGACTTCACTTTCATTTTTCACTTTCATGCACGGGGGAAGGAAATGGCAACCCACTCCAGCGTTCTTGCCTGGAGAATCCCAGGGACGGGGGAGCCTGCTGGGCTGCCGTCTATGGGGTCGCACAGAGTCGGACACGACTGAAGTGACTTAGCAGTAGCAGCAGTAACAGCATATTTCATTACACACATATATGTGATCATATGACATTACATAAAAATATAAATGACCCCTGGTGGCTCAGATGATAGAGAATCTGCTTGCAATGCAGGAGACTCAGGTTTGATCCCTGGGTTGGGACGATCCCCTGGAGAAGAGAATGGCAACCCATTCCAGTATTCTTGCCTGGAGAATCCCATGGAGAGCATGGACAGAAGAGCCTGGTGAGCTACAGTCTATGGGGTTGCAAAGAGTTGGACACAACTGAGCAACTAACACAGAGTGTACATATGACAAAATATATTACATGTAACCATATGATGCTATGTATATGTACATACAATTTTTACAGTATATATACATATTAATGCCCAGAACAGTGCCCATTTGTTCATATTAGGTGCTCAATAAATAACTGTTGAAAGAACAAATGACTAAAATTAATATGTAAAAGAATACTATGTTGGCAAATATTGGCCTTTATTTTCAGTTTTTCAAAAGTGATTCCAGTGTTCATAAAGTTGTCTTTTGCAGTACTGTTATTTACAAAATTGATAAGCATTCCTTTTAAAAAATTATTTTTATTTATTTATTATTTTTTGTTGTGCTGGGTGTTGGTTGCAGTGCAAAGGCTCTTTGCTGCTGGGAGGGTTTTCTCTAGTGGGGAGTTGGGGCTGCTCTCTAGTTGCAGCTCACGGGCTTTGTTGCTCCACGACATGTGGAATCTTCCTGGATCAGGGATCAAACCCATGTCTCCTGCATTGGCAGATGGATTCTCAACCACTGGACCACCAGGCAAGTCCCTGATAAGCACTCCTTTTGTGACAGAACATGAAGAGCTGAAAAGGCTAAATATTAAAGACTTAATGTGTTCTCAGTTCAGTTCAGTTGCTCAGTTGTGTCTGACTCTTGCAACCCCATGAATCGCAGCACGCCAGGCCTCCATGTCCATCACCAGCTCCTGGAGTTCACCCAAACTCATGTCCATTGAATCAGTGATGCCATCCAGCCATCTCATCCTCCGTCGTCCCCTTCTCCTCCTGCCCCCAATCCCTCCTAGCATCAGAGTCTTTTCCAATGAGTCAACTCTTCGCATGAGGTGGCCAAAGTACTGGAGTTTCAGCTTTAGCATCATTCCTTCCAAAGAAATCCCAAGGCTGATCTCCTTCAGAATGGACTGGTTGGATCTCCTCGCAGTCCAAGGGACTCTCAAGAGTCTTGCCCAACACCACAGTTCAAAAGCATCAGTTCTTTGGCACTCAGCTTTCTTCACAGTCCAACTCTCACATCCATACATGACTACTGGAAAAACCATAGCCTTGACTAGACGGACCTTTGTTGGCAAAGTAATGTCTCTGCTTTTGAATATGCTATTTAGGTTGGTCATAACTTTCCTTCCAAGGAGTAAGCATTTTTTAATTTCATGGCTGCAGTCACCATCTGCAGTGATTTTGGAGCCCCCAAAACAAAGTCTGACACTGTTTCCAATGTTTCCCCATCTATTTGCCATGAAGTGATGGGACCAGATGCCATGATCTTCATTTTCTGAATATTGAGCTTTAAGCCAACTTTTTCACTCTCCTCTTTCACTTTCATCAAGAGGCTTTTTAGTTCCTCTTCACTTTCTGCCATAAGGATGGTGTCATCTGCATATCTGAGGTTATTGATATTCCTCCTGGCAATCTTGATTCCAGCTTGCGCTTCTTCCAGCCCAGTGTTTCTCATGATGTATTCTGCATATAAGTTAAATAAGCAGGGTGACAATAAACAGCCTTGATGTAACCCTTTTCCTATTTGGAAACAGTCTGTTGTTCCATGTCCAGTTCTAACCGTGGCTTCCTGACCTGCATATAGGTTTCTCAAGAGGCAGGTCATTTTCCAAGTTAAAATGTATTTATTAACATTCTAGTATAGTAATTTGACAGTGAATTAAGCTATGAATTTACTCACAACTGTGTAACTCACATTTCTCTATTTTTAAAAATGTATTTATTTATTTATTTGGCTGTGCTGTTAGCTGTGACATGTGGGATTCAGTTCTGTAACCTAGGATTGAGACCAGACCCCCTGCATTGGGAGTCGTAGCCACTGGGCCACCAGGGAAGTCCCTCTCTATTTTTTTAAAGGCACTTTCTACCCTCCTCTGCCTTTGTCAGTGGTGTTGCCCAGTGCCATCACTGTCACTGCTCTTGTTGCCTCCAGGATTGTGGGTACCTTGCTGCTCCAGTGTCACCGGCAGCACCACCTGGGGCACCAGGATGACAGGTGCCTATGCCTCGTCCAAGGCCTCCTGGGGCATAGGCTCTGGTGCTGTGTGCTGTGTGTGTGGGGAATCCAGAATCATGAGTGTCTCTACCATGACCGGAGTTGTTGGGTCATGGATGCTGCCACTGTGTGTGTCAAAGGTGGAGTTACAGGTACCTCTGTGGCTGGAGGGAGAGGATCTCAGGCCCTGCTGCCATGCTGTTCAGTTCCCTGTGGCCACGGGCGCATCTGCACCCAGAAGGTCAGTGTCATGTGCACTTCTCCTGATGCTACCAGCTTGTGTGGGGCTGTGGGCTCAGCCACCAAGTCTGGTGATCCAGAATCGCAGGCACGGCTTCCAGTGGTCTCCTGGCTTTGCCTCCTCTATGTGCCCCAGCCCACCCACCTTTAACGTACAGATGTGTGAAATCCTCTGATGTCCTGGTGTATTGGATGGAGGCACCTTTGCTGAGTTGCAGATGTTTTCCTGGTGGTAGACTGAAGGGGAGCGATAAAGAGAGCATCTCAACCACCATGATGCTGATGTCACACCAAAAAGATTATTCTTGCAGTGGTGGGAGACAATGGTGCTTCAGATTAGGATTTAGAAGGAGATAGGGAGAGCATATTTAGCTAAGTGATGATAATGCCATTGCCAAGACAGTTCATACGTGAGGAGAGGAAAAGTGAGGAGGCAGCAAGAGTTTGACGTGGTTGTAAGACATCCAGGTAGAGGTATCCAGAAGGCATGTACATCTTCAGATGGGATATCCCAGGGTGGTGCTGTGTTCTTATTATAACCCTGTCAGGTAGCACATCGTTAAGTTTCTTTCATTTGGGGCAATGTTAAATCCAATCACTTGATTAAGGTGTTACGTGCCATACTTCTTGTCTGTGAGTTTATGTTTTGCCTTGTAACTAATATTTTATGGGGATACTATCAGACTGTATAAATGTCCTGCTGTGTGCTTAGTCGCTCAGTCATGTCCGACTCTTTGCCACCTACCTACCTACTTCTCAGGGACAGAGAAGCCTGGCAGGCTATAGTCCATTGGGTCACCAATAGTTGGACACAATTGAGCAACTAACACACACATACCTACTTCTCATCAAAATTTCAATGTGTTTGTTTCTGCCAGAATAGTCATGTTTTCCTTTTTTGTATAATGGGTTATAATCTATTATTTCATTATTTATTTTGATGCTCAAATAGTCTCAGATTTGGTGAGTAAAAATCCATTTAAGCTGACTCCTGGGTCCTATTGGCATGTCCTCAATTAATCTTGGGCAACTACTTATCTTCTGACCCAAGATATTTCAAGCTCATCTTATAATTTTCCTTTACTATGTTTTTTTTTTTTTCTTTTAGCGAATGGCATTAGAAATCAAGAATTGGGATGTAGGTATGCCCTTTATTTTTAGGGTGTCCCTACTCCTAGACTTTCTTAGCAAAAGAGCTATGGAGTTATGCATGTTTAAACATACATACACATGTAGATAAATTGATACATACTCTGTTAGGCTTCTGATGCCCCACACGTAGACTAACCCTCCATAAGGACACCCACCTCATCTTGCTCCAACTCTAATATCACAGGAGTGATATTTATTCTTTCTCAATCCGTGTAATTTTAATTTCCTTTTATTGTCTTATTGCATTAGCCAGAACTTCTAATATGCTATTGAGCCAGGCTACTTTCTTTGTGAACATTCTTTTCATCCTTTTAGGAGCTGTACACCATACTATCTACTATCTTAACTCTCTTCAACTCAGTGTGACATGTCTTACCTATCTCTATCTACTGGTGTTAGGCTGACTTATTCAGAAAACAATGGAAGAGGTAGAGACATGATTTTCACTGGCCAATCCAATACTTCTTTAGTGGTTTGCTACATTTTTCAAATTTACTTTAGGAACCAGTGCTGCTTATAAAATAAACACAATTAAGGAAAAATAAACAGACAAGTCTAGACAGATAAATAGGATTATCTTGCTAAAATGCTATTTATTCTGTGAGGATAAATTCCTTCAGGGGTTGCTTAATTAGTATTATATCTAGTTAAAATAAATAGATAGGTCTGTTTGTAGCTTGTCTTCTCATTTTCTTGATAGAGTCTTTCACAGAGCAGATTTTTAATCATAATGAAGTTTAGCTTATCAATTATTTCTTTCATGGATAATGCCTTTGCTTTGTTATCAAAAAAGGTCGTCAATATAACTAATGTCACCTAGATTTTCTCCTGTGTTGTCTTCTAGGGTTTTGAAGTTTTGTATTTTACATTTAGGTCTATGATGCATTTTGAGTTAATTTTCTTTGAAAAGTGTGTAGATTCCTTCATTTTCTTTTTTTTTTTGCATGTGGATGTCCAGTTGTTCTAGCATCATATGTGTTTATTTTGTTAAGTTTATACCTAATTATTTCATTTTGGTGGGGTTGTTAATGTAAATGGTATTGTGCTTTTAAATTCTAAAGTTTACTTGTTCATTTCTGGTGTATAGGAAAGCAATTGACTTTTTATATTAACTTTGTATCCTGCAACCTTATTATTACTGCTGTATGTAGTGATCTGAAAGAAATAACAACAACAACAACAAAAACTCCCATGACTAACATCACAGGAGTGATATTTATTCTTTCTCAATCTGTGTAATTTTAATTTTCTTTTATTGTCTTATTGCATTAGTTAGAACTTCTAATATGATATTGGAAAAAAGTGATAAGAGGTAATATACTTCCTTTGTTTCTCTTAGTGGGAAAATTTTAGTTTTGCACCAGTAAGTGTGATATAAATTGTAAGTTTCTAGTAAAATTTTTTTTTTTTTATCATGTTGAGGAAGTTCTCCTCTGTTTCTGTTTTGTTGAGTGGTTTTGTTTTTTAGGGCTTCCCTGACAGCTCAGTTGGTAAAGAATCTGCCTGCAATGCAGGAGACCCTGGTTTGATTCCTGGGTCAGGAAGATCTGGAGAAGGGATAGACTACCCACTCCAGTATTCTTGGGCTTCCCTTGTGTCTCAGCTGGTAAAGACTCTGCCTGCAATGAGGGAGACATGGGTTCAATCCTTAGGTTGGGAAGATCCCCTGGAGAAGGGAAAGGCTGCCCATTCCAGTATTCTAGTCTAGAGAATTCCATGGATAGTCCATGGGGTTGCAAAGAGTTGGACACAACTGAGCGACTTTCACTTTTGTTTTTTTTTATCACGAATGGGTGTTGGATTTTATTAACTGCTTTTTTCTGT
This sequence comes from Bos javanicus, assembly GCF_032452875.1. NCBI lineage: Eukaryota > Metazoa > Chordata > Mammalia > Artiodactyla > Bovidae > Bos > Bos javanicus. The sequence continues at coordinate 101,281,235 of NC_083872.1, read as the reverse complement.
ATCTACTGATACCATGTAATATCAATTTCTTCTTTAGCCTATTGATGTAATGGGTTACATTAATTGATTTTCAAATATTTAACCAGATTTGCATAACTGTGATAAATTCCACTTGGTTATTGTGTATAATTCTTTTATACACTGTTGGATATGATCTACTATTTTTTAAAAAGATTTTTGCACTTATGCCCATGAGAAATACTGTTCTGTAGTTTTATTTTATTGTATTGCCTTGGTACAGTTTTAGTATTATGTTAATCCTGGGCTTATAAATTGAGTTAGAAAATATTTCCTTGTCTATCTTTTGAAAGAGACTGAAGATAATTGGGATAACTCTTTCCTTAGATGTTTGATAAATTCACCAGTGAACCTATCTGGGCCTGATGGTTTCTGTTTTGCAAGGTTATTAATTATTGATTCAATATCTTCAATAGATATAGGTCAGTTTGAATTGTCTATTTCTCCTTGTAGGAGTTTTGGGAAAAGTGGCCTTTCAAGAAGTTAGTCCATTTCATTTAGATTATTAAATTTGTGGGCAATGCATTGTTCATAGTATTCCTTTGTTATCCTTTTACTGTCCTTATAATCTAGCAATTCCATTCCTGAGTATTTATCCATTGAAAACAAAACCACTAATTTGAAAAGATATATGCTCCCCTATGTTCACTGCGGTATTATATACAATAGCCAAGATATGGAAGCAACCCAAGTGTCCATTGACAGGTGATTGGATAAAGAAAATGTGACATACAAATACAAAGGAATATTACTCAGCCACAATAAAGAATGAAATATTACTATTTACAACAACATGGATGTACCTGGAGGATATTATGCTAAGTGGAATGTGTCAAACAGAGAAAGACAAGTGCCATATAATTTCACTTACATGTGGAATTTAAAAAAAGAGAGAAGTGAACAAACATAAGAAAACTGAAACAAATTCATTGATACAGAGAGCAAACAAGTGGTTGCTAGGGGAGGGGAGTAGGGGGAATTAGTGAAGCAAGTGTGGGAGATTAAGAGGCACAAACTTCTAGTGAGAAAAGAAATGAGTCTTGTGGATGAAATGTACAACATTTATGGGGAATATAGTCAATAATATTGTAATATTTTTTTATGGTGACAGATGGCAAGTAGACTTATTGTGGTGATCATTTTGTATAGAAATATCAAATCACCGTGTTGTGTGTCTGGAACTAACATAGCATTGTAGGTCAATTGCACTTCAATCACAAAAAGAAATATAACATTGCTTTACTTGCTTTGTGCGTTTATGCTAAGTTGCTTCAGTTGTGTTTGACCCTTTGCTACCCTGCAGATCCTAGCCCACCAGGCTTCTCTGTCTGGGATTCTCCTGGCAAGAATACTGGAGTGGGTTGCCGTGCCCTCCTCCAGGGGATTTTCCTGACCCAGGGATCGAACCTGTGTCTCTTAAGTCTCCTACGTTGGCAGGCAGGCTCTTTACCACTAGTGCCATGTGGGAATTGAATTAAATCTGACTCTGCTTTCATTCTTCTAAAATTCTTAGTGAGACTTAATCTTCATTTTTATTAGAGCCTTCCCCACACTGGGGTTTGTAAAACAGAATATTTGGGAAGCTGCTTTTGTCTTTGCATGAAACTGGTTACTCCTCATATGACCATGCCATTGTCCAGCCCTTCAGCCATTTTGAAGCCTGGCTACTTGGCTGCTTCTATGCTCTATCTGGACACAGGAATATTTCCTGAGACTGAGAGCTCTGTGGTCCAGAATGTGCCTCACACAGCTACTTAGCTCAGAGGTCCTGTCTATTACCCTGAGTGCAATGATGGAGGTGACCCAGCGCCCACTCTCCTGGATCCCATAAGCTCCACTCACGTCCTGGTTTTGATTTCTTTCTGCCAGTGGGGCTTCTCTCTCTCTCTTTTATAAAAAAACCTTTTGATTTTGTATTGGGATATAGCCGATTAACAATGCTGCGATAGTTTCAGGTGAACAGCAAAGGGACTCAGTCACACATATACATATATCCATTCTCCTGCAAACTCCCTTCCCATCCTGGCTGCAGTGGGGCTTCGCTTTAACGTCTCTGCAAAAGACTTCTTTTTCTTCTTCCTCAGGAGCACCTCGAGTGATTTGCCCAAGTGCCAGGGCTTTTGCATAGTATCTTTAAGCAACCTCTGCTTCTAAGCTTGAAAATTCTTAAGGAGAAAGGCCACAAGGACCTGGCTACACTTGGAAATAGGGAAGGGGAAAAAACCATAGGATAAGAATCAGCACAGATTACAATCTTTTCAAATCCTTTTCAGTAGTGAAACCAAAATAGTCTTTAACATTTTCGTAAATTATTCTTCCACATTAAGAAGGGAAAAATGCTGGGAAAACAGAGGTATTTTGCTTACTTTGGGAAAAGAAATGTGAACTTGTATAGTTTCAGTTAAGATTTGTCCATGTAACTGTTTGGGGGGAAAAAGAAAAAAAAAAAAAAAGATAAAGGAAAGGGGAAAAGCAGGCTGATCTTGTTATTATTTGAGAAATTCCTGTTTTCATATATATAGTTCCATAACCTCGAATTATTGAATAAAAATTAATGTAGAGACTTCTGCTGATCTGTGTGATTTTCTTGTACAATAGTTAAAATGACCCTTCTTCCAATTTCTTCTTTGGTTCTTGTTTGGAAGTGCTGTTACTGTCCCACACACATATCTTTCCTGCTTCTGCAAGCAAACATATGGTTCTGGAAATCTGGAATTTTAATCCCAGAATTCAATAAAGAGCACTAGTATTGAAACCTAACTGTTCCGCCCCACCACCCCTGCCCCCACCACCTGGGGAGTAGTGATATGTTGGGAGAATGTGACTATCTTTGCTTCCTGTTTCTACCATTTCTACCATTCCTTATGAAAAAATACATGAGCAATCTTTCACCTTATGAGAAAGGGATCAAAATGCGTAGTAATAAGTGGTATTAAACACATCATTTGAGGAAAAAGACCAGAACACAGCTTCTTCTCTCTTTGGAAAATATGAAGACGAAATTTAAAAAGTGGTCTGGATTAGGCAGAGAATTCTTAGACTTCTAACTGCCCTGCCCTCCTACCCTGTCTCTTGTCGGCCTATGTATTCTCTATGATTGAGAAATCCCTTGTTTCAAACAAAATTCTTTCTTACATTCTAATTCAGATCTTTTGGATCATTTTCAGAGATTTCTTTCACGTTTCCCATTGTGAAATTCTGTGTCTTGTGATTATGGTCTACAATAAGGCTAAGTAGAACAGTTTCTCATGCTGCTTCTGGCTTTTTCTCTGCAACAGTTTAGAAAAAAAATGAGATGTATAGAAACATCTCTGAGATGTTTAAAATACCATGCAAATATAAAATTATATCAATATTTTATTTTCCTACCAAAAAAGGAAGAGAAAGAGGAGACCTCACATAAAAATAAAAAATGAATGGACAAACTTCCTTTACAAGTATATTGTGTAGGTTAAGAATTCTCTGACCAAAAGGACTGCTATGGAAACAAAACTGAGTTTCTGAATCAAGTGAAACTTCTCTCCTTTCCTTTGCTTAATGGGTCATTTAAAGGATGCTGAAAACAGAGATGGGCTTCCCCTGTGGCTCAGTGGTAAAAAATCCACCTGCAATGTAGGAGCCACAGGAGACTCCGGTTTGATCCCTGGGTCAGGAAGATCCCCTGGAGGAGGGCATGGCAAACCACTCCAGTATTCTTGCCTGAAGAATCCCATGGACAGAGGAGCCTGGTGGGCTACAGTCCAAAGGATCACAAAAAGTCAGACACAACTGAAGTGATTTAGCACGCATGCACGAAAATAGAAACCCACAGTAGGGCTGAAAAGGAGACACAACCAGCTCAGGTTGATAGATGATTCTTGCAAATTAAATGCAATTAATGAGGAATTATACATACATAAGGATGAAACAGCAGGGGGTGTGGCAGCCCAGAACATTGAGATGTAGACAGTGAAGCCATTATTTTAGAGGGAAATAGATTCTAATCATGGTTTTCTGTTTCTGGTGCCCAGCTCCCATTCTGAAGCTATCCAGGAGCCCACCAACAGTTGCCTCTTTAGAAGAAAATATCTCTTATCTAAAAAATCCCAATGGATTTAGGAGATCTGTGTCAGGAACTTGGGTCAAAGGGCAAAACTTCAAATAAAAGATGCTCTAAGTACTCTTATCACTTAGGACATTCCAAGGGGATTTTTAGGAGTGCTATGCTGGGAACCAGGGGTAGACAGATAGACACATAGGCAGACAGACACACATATATAAAATTCACCTATCTTAATGGTTTTTTTTTTTTAATGTGAATTTTAGAATCAGCATCTCTGATCCTAATGGTTTTTGAGCTAAGATTACATAAAATGTAAATAGGGAGTATTGACATTTGACATTTTCATGATGCTGACTTTTAACGTATCCAAAAATATAGGATGCTTTATTAAATAACATTTGTTCAAGTCCTTTTTTTGTGTTCTTCATTACTATTTAAATTTTTTTTCTTATATATATTTTAAACATTTCTTTCCATTTATTCCTGGGTATCATGAGAAAAATCAAACCCAAAATAAAAATCAAAGTACAGAATCAATGTACTTTGGGATAAAAATAAAGTCAAAGTTTTGACTGTAGCATCCAACATTAAGGTTCAGAACTAAATAAAGTTATGCCTAGCAGTTACTTTTGAATAGAAAAAAAAATGATTTCTGAGAAATTTAAGGGTATTCCTCTTTGACTGTATTTGCTAGACAACAGGAATTCTAATAATCTAGTTCATAGGAGCCTTGTAGGTGACCTAAGGAAGAGATGTGCCTTTTGGAGAGGTTTGTGGGTATTGGTTTTGTCTCATGGAATAAATTTCATTAAAACTAATATGTAACCATGACATTTAAAAGAACTGTACTAACAGAAGCACTTCCAGATGGGACTTCAAAGGACAGAGATGGTTCAAAGGGAAAAGGAGATTTCAGAGCCCTCAAACATCTACAGACTAGAAGAAGACTGAGAGCATATCTCAGCTGAAAACATATGCCTTTTCTCATGGGAAATAAAGGATGAATTAGAGTGTAGAGTGGATTCCAGAGTCACAGAGAACCACTCTGAGGAAGCAAGACAACCCTAATCAGAGAACTGGTGACAACTGCCTGGTCAGATTTCAGAGTGGCTATGGACCATGAACTAGAGTGGCCTCCCGTGCTCCACCTTTTTGAATAGAAGTATCTGTCACAGTTGTCCTGGGATTGTCCCCAGAGTGGTGGCAGATAACTAACATTTCTGTTTAGTTCACAGATCTTCAGAATGAGAACTATACTAAAGGAACTGAAATTGAGCAGATGACCCCCAAGGAGTCTCACCTATAGCTGGACCTAATTTAGATGCTGGATTTCAAGCCTGAGGCTGATGTCATCATATGACAAGACATCATGTGTTGGAGGGGAACATGGATGAGTGTTTTTTTTTTTTTTTTAACATGGAAGCAAGATGCAAATCAATGGGGGGCTTATGGAAGATTATGAAAGCTTAGTGGTTAGAGATTGTTCCTTAATAAACCATGCCTTTCAGTATTCTCAGGCTTATGTAGTTCCCTCTACTTGCCCTATGCCTTGCTTTTGAAAAAGGGTAGTGACGGAAGTGGTACTATGTGACTTCCAAAGCTAGGCACAAGAGGCTCTTCAGGTTCTGCCCCATTCCCTAGAATGCTTATGTTAATACATAGGACACAGTCTCTTGGAATCCCGCTCCAAGTCCTGAGCCATTTGGAGAGGACATGTGCCAACACTCTGGGCAGCATTTCTAGATGAGCCACCAGGTGATGGCCAGCACGAACTGCATGCCATCTGAGGAGCCATCTTGGATACCCAGTCCAGTTGAATCTTCAGAGGACCAAAGCCCTAGCCAACATCTGACTTCAACTGCAAGAGAGAACCAAAGCAAATAATGCCCTGTTGGGTGAACCTGGTCAAACCGTAAAACCATGAGAGAAAAATGATAAAGTATTGTTTTAATTCATTACACTCTAGGTAGATAACTGGAACACATAGCAACACAGCACACATACCCACATACACACATGACTTGTAGCAGAGACTGGCTAGTGTTGCACTGAGTTTCTTTCCTTTTCCTCCTGAATACACAGAAAGACTGTCTCATCATGCAACTGAGTTCTGGCTAATGGCGCATAAGTAAATGTCATGTATGTCATATCCAGGTTTGCTGTATTAAAACTTCCTGTGGGAACCTTTATATCACTGTTCGATGGATAAGTATTTGGAAGTGACACACACGAAAATGACAAAGTTAGGTTATTGTGCTTTGTCACTGAGTTTTAGGGTTTACTGTTTTAGCAGCTAATGTAAAATCAACTAAATACACAGCTGTAACAAATTGGCAGTCCGTACATGAGATTGATATTTAATTTTCTTTTTTGTGTGATTCTTATGATATTAAACTTAAAGTAATTTATATAGGTATTCTTTTTCTGCTCTCTAAATATTGTTTTTAGGATTGGGATTATCATTTCCTTGAAAGTATGATGAAATTTTTCTGTAAAATATTGTTATGCTTCTTTTGTAAGTGAAGGATTATTTTTTACTCCTAATTCACTTTCATTTCTGGTTTATTCAATTTTTCAAAATATTCTGTCCTCACTTTTGATAATTTGTATAATTTTTGTTCTTCTCAGTTCAGTTCAGTTCAGTCGCTCAGTCGTGTCTGACTCTTTGTGACCCCATGAATCGCAGCTCGCCAGGCCTCCCTGTCCATCACCAACTCCTGGAGTTCACCCAGACTCATGTCCATCGAGTCAGTGATGCCACCCAGCCATCTCATCCTCTGTCGTCCCCTTCTCCTCCTGCCCTCAATCCCTCCCAGCATCAGAGTCTTTTCCAATGAGTCAACTCTTCACATGAGGTGGCCAAAGTACTGGAGTTTCAGCTTTAGCATCATTCCTTCCAAAGAAATCCCAGGGCTGATCTCCTTCAGAATGGACTGGTTGGATCTCCTTGCAGTCCAAGGGACTCTCAACATTATATTTTTCATTGAGGCTTTCAAAATTTACCATTTATATGTTTTATTAATCTTTAGAATACAGACTTTTGTTTTCTTGATTCTATCATTTTGTTGACTTTCATTTTATTAACTTCTGTTCTTCACAATTCGCTGTCAACACTCTTTATATATTGCTTTCTCCCCCATTTTTCTAGCTCATTTCATTCATATAACAACCTTTCTTGATTTTTTAATTCATATAATGTTTAGGTTTTATAAAATGTACTTCCATGTGTACTAGATATTTAAACAAATAAATAAGGTATTTTGACATAAAATGTTTTAATTCTTGTTCAGTTCTAAATGTTTTGTAACTTTCATTGTTACTTCCTTTTAATTTTAAAGTTTTTATGATGGAGCATTTCAAACATACATAAAATTAAACAAAATAATAAATGAATCCAAATATATACACAATGTTATTATTTTTATAATATGTTTTTAATAGGCTTTTATCCTGCTCTCCTGACATAGGTTCCACTCAGAAAAATAGTAGTCTTTAAAAGTAGTGGTAGTAGTAATAGTTTTTAAAAGCATCATTTGAACAGAAATGCTAAAGTTACCCTCAAAAATAATCCTAATGATTGGCTACCAGTCACCCATGACCACATTGAAAATCTTTCTGGTTTATAATTTATCTGCAAGGCATCTTTTATATGTAAAGTGAGAAATCACCAATCCTGTGTAAATTTTAATCGGGAATATTTTTTGTAAATATATAAAACTCTCCATGTATATATGTACACATATTCTTTATCTGTTTATCTAACTGTTCTAAATACACTAAAAGTCTATATCCACAATATTGTATTAATATAATGAACCACTAGACTCTCAATACCTAGTTCTAACATCCAAGGACATCTACGTGCATTCTTGCCTTAGCTATACCATATCCACATTCCATCTACATTCACCTCCTAACCACCTCACCTTTCCCATTATCATTTTGAAGCAAAACTCCAAAATATTTCAACATATATTTCCAGAAGGAAAGGATTATTTTTAAACTAAAACATGCTACATTATGGTACCTAAACATTTAACAAAATTTTTTAATATCATCCATATTTAAATATTCAGCCAGTGCAAATTTATAATTCTTTATTAAAATGTCATGTTTTTTTATTGGAGTAAATTGCTCTACAGTGTTGCATTAGTTTTTGTTGTACAACAACATGAATCAGCCAAATGTGTACATATAACCCCTCCTTCTTGAGCCTCCCTCCCACGCCCCCATCCCACCCCTCCAGGTCATCACAGATGTCATTATGTTTTAAAAGATGTCTTTGAAATCATTATCAAAATTAGGCCTATACATTGTGATTGATTAATTGATTGATATGCCTTTTAAATCTTTCTAATTTTATAGGTGGTCTCTGCTTCTGATTCTGAGACAATTTATTTGTTGGAGAAATCAAATTGTCAGTTTTCCATGGTATGAATTGTGCAAATTATATGCCTGTGATATAATTTAACACGTTCCTTACCTTCTGTGTACATATAATCTGCAATATGAGTTTAATTACTCCCAACAGTACATTTTAAATATTTTTATAGTCCATACCTTTCACCTGAAAGAATGATTCTGTGAGGGTGGGGTCTGAGGTTTGTCATGCTTCCTAATGACTACTTATTGTGTTTATGACTATTATTGACCCCATGAAAAACATGACTTCAAGAATATAGAATAAGTGAAATAAAAAATATAATACTTTCTTATAATTTTAAGGTATCTTAAGGAATGAAAGGGTAGCAATAACTAGGAAAGGCAAAGCAAAGATATAAGGGAGAGACTGAAATAAAAAAAACAGATTATTGAGGAAGAGATGTTGGGTGAGACTTACGGTTCCACAGAATCTGAGGCGCTGGTAGCAAACCGAATGACGAGAAGTAGCAGGAGACATGAGTGAAGAAGTCTGCCTTCCCCCATAGTGAGGGACAAACCGCAGGCACCGTGTCGTGCCCAGCTCCTGCCCTCAGCCTGGTCCTTGAGACCTTTCAAATTTAGCAGACTTTATATGCTATTTGCAGACAAGCTCCACCTAGTGCCTCCAAATGGAGTTCATGGTTGGACACAGATTTCCCGAAAGGGTTGATGCTCTCAGCGATTGCTTCATTAGTCTCAAGGCTAAACTCTGTCTGACAGGCTCTGAGTCATTTCCAGACAATAAAAATTTATGTTCCAGGGAGAATTAACCTTCTTTAACTTTGACAGCAAAGCTCCAGAGGAGGAACTTTCAACCCATCCTTCTTCAACTCCTTCAAAATTCTTGCAAGTAGGTGTCAAAGAAAGCTACCTTTGAAGGTCAAGGGATGTGTCATTATGCCAGTAACTCATTCAATGACTTTAGGGGGACTTTTTGACAGAGGATTGAGTAAGCAGCTCTGGAGAAAGTAATTCAAAAGAAATGCTTGTGCTTGACTAAAATTGCAGGTGTTCTCCCCGTCTTCTCCCTCCCCCTCACTTCATCACGACCCACCCATCTACCACTCTCTTCTAGCCTTCCTCAAGCTGCAGCCAAGCCCTGCTCCCAACATACTTCCCCTGTATCGCTAACACTGTGGATCCACCCCACCCTCAACATTTTTCTGCAGACTTGCTAGGGCTGGGCAGTAGACACAGTTTGCACAGGGCACCTCTTGATCACCTGGTGCTGGTGGCCAGAGGGACTAACCTCCCCGGGCCTCACAGGTCTGTAATGGTTGGAAAGATAGTTCTAGGCAGGCTGTCACACCCAGGGCATTGCGCAGACAGCAGAAAAAAAACTACCCATAGTCTGCCTGTGAAAAAGACATTTACTTGTCCCGGAGCTTCAACCTTAGGGACAGGCTTCAGCACTGCTGCTCATCTAGGGGCTGCAGACGCACTTGTAGGGAATATAGGCAGGAAGATGCAGTCTTTGCACCCTCCCATTGTTGCATTGTCCCCTGACCTTGCCATGGCTTGCTGGGATCTGCCAGCAATGAGCTTATAAACTCAGAGGAAGGCTTAGTTCTGGCAACTATTGCCCAGAAACACTCCCGGATCTCCTGGTCTGGAGGTCAGCAGGGATTGCAGACCCACAGGACTGTATGTACTTTAACAGCTGTTGCCTGAGTATCTGGCTTTCGATCTGTCTGAAACTAAGCACTGACTCTGGGAGCAAGCTTTCTGGAACACTGACAGGTCTTAAAACACCCTCAACAACTGGGACCCGTCAAGAATAAATCAGCCTGCTTAACACACTGATTTGAGACAACCAAGAGCTAGGGTGAGGATAAATGATAAGTTTCATTTCATACGCAGGACACTCAATGGGAAAGTGGGCTGTTTTATTTAGCATGCAGACTCAAACACAGAGAGTCAAGCAAAATGAGGAAACGGGGGAAGATGCTTCAAATGAAAGAACAAAACAAAACTTCAGAAAAAAAACTTAACAAAATGGAGATACCTATGGCTGATTCATGTTGATGCATGACAAAAATCATCACAATATTGTAAAGTAATTATCCTCTGATTAAAATAAATAAATAAATTTTAAAAAATGGAGATACGTAAATTATCTGGAAAAAAAAGTTCAAAAGAATAGTTGAAAAATGCTCACTGAACTTGAGGAAGAATGGATGAACACAGTGAGAGCTTCAGCAAAGATAAATAAGAAAGTGCTGAACAGAAGTCATAGAGCTGAAGAATATAATAACTGAACTGAAAATAGGCTCGAGGGGTTCAACGGAAGATGAAGTGGAGCAGAAGACAGGATCAGTGACCTGAAAGAGCAGTGGAACTCATCCAAATAGAGCAGCAAACAGAAAAAAGAATGTCGAAAGAGTGGAGGCAGGTAAAGAGTTCCTATGGGACAACATCAAGCAGAATGACATTCACATTAAAGGAGTCCCAAAAGGAGAAGACAGAAAGAGCTTGAAAACTTGAGAAATAATGGCTGAAAACATCCCTAACAAAGGGGAAGAAACAGATATTCAGGTACAGGAAGCACAAAGAGTTCCTTATGAGAGGAACCAAAGAGATCTCTATCAAGGCATGTTATAATTAAAATCAAAAGTTGAAGAGAGAATCTTAAAAACAGCAAGAGAGAGAAAGAAAAAAAAAGACCTTGTTACATACAAGGGAACTTCCATCGGACTATCAGCTGAGTTTTCAGCAGAAACTTTGCAGGTCAGAAGGGAGTAGCAAGATATACTTAAAGTTGTGAAGGAAAAAACTCACTAAGAATCTCTACCCAGCAAGGCCACCATTTAGAACTGAAGGAGAGAGAAAAAGTTTTCCATAGAAGCAAAAGCTAAAGGAGTTTATCACCACAAAACCAGCTTTACAGGAAATGGGTTTCTTTAAGCTGAAAATATACTAATAACTTGAAAACGTATGTAAGTAAAAATCTAACTGGTAAAGGCAAGTAAATAGTAAAGATAGTGGTTAACTGTGGTTATTTGTACTAGTACAAGGCAGGTTTTCTAGGACATGTTTAACTTTAAAAGCAAATATACTTCATGAAAAAGAATGCTTTGCCTAAGATCAAGCAGAATAAGAATTACTAGGATTGAATGAACGAGGAGGGAAATTAAAATGTGGATATTTATTTAGAATATGATAAGTCTTTATCCCCCTGGAGGAGGAAACAGCAACCCACTCCAGTATTGTTGCCTGAAAAATTCCATGGACAGAGGAGCCTGGTAGGCTACAGTCCAAAAGCATTGCAAAGAGTTAGACACAAGTGAGCAACTCAACACACACACACACACACACATATACACACAAAGGTATTTTTTAAATGTATTTTAAACAAATATTGGGGAAAGTTCTTCCTCTTTCTTTTTAAAAAAACTATTTATTTTTGGCTGTGCTATGTGGGCTTCTCTTTAGTTTCAGTGAGTAGGGGCTACTCTTCTGCTTGAGATGCTCAGACTTCTCTTGTTGCAGAGCACAGGCTCTCAGGCATGTAGGCTTCAGTAGTCGCGGCTCCAAGGTTTTAGAACACAGGCTCAGCAGTTGTGGCACACAGGCTTGGTTGTTCCTCAGCATGTGAGATCTTCCCAGACCAGGAACTGAACCCGCGTCTCCTGCATTGGCAGGCGGATTCTTTACCTCTGAGCCACCAGGGAAGCCCTTCCCCTTTTTGCTCTATATCTAGCACCCAATTTAGTAGATTCTGTTTCTGTATGTAGATGGAGACAAAGCATTTAAAAATGGTATCTGATTTGCACTAACTCTCTTAAAATTCAGAACAAAAACTTACTGAAAAAGTAAAAATATATCCATAATTTTCATGGCAACATAGTTAATTGCATTAGTTTAATAAGAATATGTCTTTTTTTTAAATCTAGACATAATTTAGACAGACTGATTGTGTAATTAAGGCCTACCAGAAAAATAATTTTTGAAAATAATTCTTATTTAATCAGTCATGACAACCTCACAATAGAGAAATATGGGTGGAGTCAATATTTACAAAGTCCTCAAAGGAAACTGACATGGTGTATGACATATAGGGTGCCAGGCTCATACACAAAGAAAATTGTTTCCTGGCAGGCCAAGGATCTTGGGAATTTGGGCGGGGGAGGCTTCTAGAGGAGAGGAATTCCTCTGACTTTGTAGTTACTGCAGGTAATAACACAAGTTTTCAGTTCAGTCGTTCAGTCGTGTCCAACTCTTTGTGACCCAGTGGACTGCAGCATGCCAGGCTTCTCTGTCCATCAGTAACTTCTGGAGCTTGCGCAAACTCATGTCCATAGAGTCAGTGATGCCATCCAACCATCTCATTCTCTGTTGTTCCCTTCTCCTCCTGCCTTCAATCTTTCTCAGCAGAAGAGTCTTTTCCAGTGAGTCAGTTCTGCGCATCAGGTGGCCAAAATATTGGAGCTTCAGTTTCAGCATCAATCCTTCCAATGAAAATTCAGTACTGATTTCCTTTAGGATTGACTGGTTTGATCTCCTTGCAGTCCAAGGGATTCTTGAAAGTCTTCTCCAACATCACAGTTCAAGAGCATCAGTTTTCCGTGCTCAGCCTTCTTTATGGTCCAACTCTCACACCCATATATGACTACTAGAAAAACCATAGCTTTGACTAGACGGACCTTTGTCAACAAAGAAATGTCTCTACTTTTTAATATGCTTTTAATCTGTTTTTAAATACGTCATAGCTTTTCTTTCTTCCAAGGAGCAAGAGTCTTTTAATTTCATGGCTGCAGTCACCATCTGCAGTGATTTTAGAGCCCAAGAAAATAAACTCTGTCACTGTTTTCAAATTCTAGAGGTTCTTAAAAGTTTAAACCAAAACACTAATTTGAAAAGATATATCCACCTTCATGTTCACTTCAGCATTATTTACAATAGCTAAATTATGGATTCAATCTAAATGTCCATTGATAGATAAATGGCTAAAGAATGGCATATTACTTGGCTAAAAGAAAAAATGAAATCTTGCCATTTTGACAACATGAGTGAACTTAGATGTATTATGCTAAGTGGAATAAATCAGACAGAGAAAGACAAACACTGTATGATCTTGTATGTGTGTGTTTGTTGTTCAGTTGTGTCCAACTCTTTGTGACCCCGTGGACTTAAGCCTACGAGGCTCCTCTGTCCATGGATATTCTCCTGGCAAGAATACTGGAGTGGGTTGCCAATTCCTTCTCCAGGGCATCTTCCTGACCCAGGAATCAAACCCAGGTCTCCCACATTGCAGGCAGATTCTTTATTGTCTGAGCCACCAGGGCCAATCCAGCTTGTATGAGGAATCTAAAAACTCATAAATACAGAGAGGAAACTGGTGGTTGCCAGAAGGGTGGGTGGGGGGTTGGGTGAAACAGGTGAAGAGGTTAAGAGGTACAAAACTGGTTATAAAATAAATGTCATGGGGACATAATACATAGCATAAGGAACATAGTCAATAATACTGTAATAATTTTGTATGGTAACAGATGGTTATGAGACTTACTGTGGTGATCATTTTATATTTAAATGCCAAATCATTATGATGTATACCCGAAACTAACATAATATTGCACATCAATTATACTTCAATTAAAAAAGGAAGATTTTCAGCAATACTTCTGCTTTGTATTAAATACTAATAAACGTTCTTTGAAAGACCGTACTAGAACAGATTAAAATTTATAAATCAGTCTGTTTACCCACATTTGCATTGAAGTCTAGCAATATTCATGACTCATAGATTTATTAATTTATATCATGAATTATTTTATTTTCTGGAGTGGGTTGCCATTTCCTCTTCCATGGGATTTTCCTGACCCAGGGATCGAACCCGTGTCTCCTTCGTGTCCTGCATTAGCAGATGAATTCTTACCACTGAGTCACCTGGGAAGCTGGCAAATTTTACCTCAAGTCCTAATAAATAACCAAAATTCCTTCTTCTTATTTCTCTGACTTTGGAAAAGTATGAAAATCTGTTTTATGTGTTTGTGAAACAGTAAGCAATTCAAGTCAGGTTTGAGTGAAAATGATCTTTCTGGCTCATTTTCTCTACTGGTATGTCCTAAAACCTTTGCATTATTCCATTTCTCCTCTATCTCTCTGTTTGAGGGAATATGCTCACTCAGCACTGACCCATTTTTTTCACTGTCTACTATATTCCCAGAACTGTGTTCGGTGAACAGGTGGCAGACATGATTAAGATACAGGTCTGGCTTTCAAAGAGCTCTGACTGTACAGAAGACGGGGAAAAAACAATTTTTTAAGGTGTGGAATTGTACAAGTCAAAAGAGAGATATTTGTGCTAAACCATCAGAAGCATGAAAAGAGAACAGTTCTAAACAAATGACTCTACCAGAAATCAGAAAGATCAGAAAAAAAAAACTTGCTTTCTTTTTCCTGCCATGGCCTAAAAGATGGACTACCTATAATACAACTCTGAAATAATTCTCCTTTTAAAAACCTTTCAGTGGTTTTCATAAAAAAATGACAATTATTGTTCTAGTCTTTACTTATTTTGTAATTTTATTTTTGCCCTTATCTTTTTTTTTTTATTCTTCCAATTTTATTTTATTTTTAAACTTTACATAATTGTATTAGTTTTGCCAAATATCAAAATGAATCCGCCACAGGTATACATGTGTTCCCCATCCCGAACCCTCCTCCCTCCTCCCTCCCCATACCATCCCTCTGGGCCGTCCCAGTGCACCAGCACCAAGCATCCAGCATCATGCATCGAACCTGGACTGGCAACTCGTTTCCTACATGATATTTTACATGTTTCATTGCCATTCTCCCAAATCTTCCCACCCTCTCCCTCTCCCACAGAGTCCATAAGACTGTTCTATACATCAGTGTCTCTTTTGCTGTCTCATACACCGGGTTATTGTTACCATCTTTCTAAATTCCATATATATGCGTTAGTATACTGTATTGATGTTTTTCCTTCTGGCTTACTTCACTCTGTATAATAGGCTCCACCTGCCCTTATCTTTTAATTTGTCTATTTGTATACATTTTATCAGGTTTCCCAGATGGCACTAGTGGTAAAGAACCCGCCTGCCAATGCAAAAGACATAAGAGATGAGGGTTCGATCCCTGGGTCGAGAAGATCCCCTGGAGGAGGGCATGGTAACCTACTCTAGTATTCTTGGCTGGGAAATCCCATGGACAGAGGAACCTGGCAGGCTAGGGTCCACAGGGTTGCAAAGAGTCAGACATGACTGAGGGAACTTAAGCACACATGCATGCATACATTTTATTATTCTTTCAACTTATTTTTGCTATTTATGCCCATGAAATTAATCTTTAATTTTCATTTTGTAGTTCAGTCCAAATTCAGAAATTAAGTCCGAATTAGAATTCACAAGTGAATTCAGAAAATGTGTCTGACTAAGGAAGCCTAAATATTGTAAAAAAAAATTGACATTCATAATCATTATACATTTATTTGTATTCAGTGAATCTCCAGACAATACCCAATGTGACTATAGGGATAATTCACATCATAAAAAAATTTCAAAATTTTACCTGGAATAAATGATAAGCTTAGTATTGCAAAGAAAAGGTGAGAACTGAACAGCTGAATAATTACAACATTTCATTTAGCCACATTGATTCAAATATTTTAGCATGTATGAAAGAATAAACTGGTTAATCAGTGAAATAGAATAAATCATTTAGAAACAAATCTAAAATATATATTTTAATTTGTGATAAAGGAGTCATTCTTATTAGCAGGGAAATATTGAATTGGTTAATAAATGATAATGGGACTATTAGAAGGCTACATAAGTGAGAAAAAAGTCAATTTAGATATCAACTCATATAGCACACAATAGACAACAAAACAACTTGAGATGGAATTAAATGTAAAAATTCAAACCAGGACTTCTGCTTCCACACATGCAGGATTTCTTCAGCACAAAGGTCTCTCTAATGCAATCCCTTTGTAAGTCACACCCCTTTTCCCATTTCCCTAGCACCCATAACCCCTGGAAACCATTCATTTATCTTCCATTTCCATGGTTTTGTCATTTCAAGAATGTTTTATGAAAGGAGTCATACAGTGTGCCTTTGGAAATTGTATTTCTTTTCACTCAGTGTAAAGTTTTTGAGATCCATCCAAGTTGTTGTTTGTATCAGTGCTTTGTCTGTCTTTATTAGTGAGTAGTATTCCATGGTATGGATGTACCACAGCTAGTTTGATGGACATTTTGGTTGTTTCCAATATTTAGAAATATTGTTTTCTTTCCCCCATCTTCTGGGAAAGCAGATTTTGGAATTTAATTTTTAATTATCTGCAGATTTTTTGGTGTACCTCTTTGTGTAGTTTTTCTGTATTTTTAAAAACACTATAGGGACTTCCCTGGGGTCCAGTGGTTAACATACTGTGCTTCCACTGCATGGGCCAAGGGTTAGATCCCTGGTTGGGGAACTAAGATCCTGCATGCCATGTGGAGTGGCCAAAAAAAAAAAAACAAAAACCAACAAAACACTGTGGAGAATAGATACATAAGAAGGAAAATATAATATTGATAAAAAGAGTTATAAATGTCATAAATTTATTCAACATACAAATTTAGCATACTTCCAATTCCTGTCCCTTCTTTCTCCCACTGGCCTCTTTTCTAATAAGTCTTTGTTCTTTGTTTCTGGAGCAGTTCATCTGATGAGGTCCACAAGTTACCATCTTCAATCATTTCCATGTTCAGATTCTAAACAGTAAAGAAAAGATAGAAATATTAGGAAAATTTTGTGATCTAATAAATGAATAATTTTTCATATTTTAATGATAAATATTTGAACTTAGTATGCTTATTTATTTTTATTGATAAGGCTGTTCTCAGTTTTTCCATGTTTTAAAGTGGAGAGTGGAAAGTCCCATAGCAAGTGTTGTATTGTCAAGATGAACCCTGTCAATCAGCCAAAAGGAACATCTTATAGATCACATCTCTTGTGCAGTATTATATGGACAATTTTAGAGTGAAAAGTTGCCTGACTTTAACTTGTGTAAGTGTAGGAACATCTCAGAAAGGCCATGGGTGATAAATATATCACCACTGAGCACAGAAATGTAAACTAAATATTAAATGATTTAGCTTTTATATGTGGCAAATATGTGATTCATCCTCAAACAAGTCAACCTAGATACATGTAATTATATTTTACTTACATTTTTTCCTACTGTGAAAGTCTATAATACATCTGAGATAGTTCAATTCATAAATGATTCACCAAGGAGTTTTATAATATGGTAAGGGAATGCTCAAGAAGCAGCTTTAATCAAACAACAAATGCTTATTTATTTTCTTTTCATTGGCATCAGATTTTACTGTCTATACTTTACCAGCACTGCAGGGAACACTGTACTCTTCAATGGTGAATTCCTCTGAAATGCAAAAAGAATGAGACAGAGTGAAGACAGACATGCAGTAATAGGCACATGAGTAGTTAACTGTAAATAAATTGTGTAAATTATGAAAGAAAGTATAAAGCATAGTTATAGAGCCAATAAAAGGACTTCTTTTGTACTAAGCTACTTGGGATTTTTTGGTGGGAAGTAACAGAAAGTTGGGCTTGGATACAAAGTTCACAAATGGATAACTGTCTTTCTGTAGGACACTGTATAGCTCTTTTTCACAATTATGTTTTTCTTATTGGAGTTGTACCTTCTGCTGTGAACCTTTTCTTTTCTAAGAAAGAGTTAAGTTGGAACACCACCAGCATGCTAAGATGCTGGTAAGTTTCTAGTTCAGAGTCATGAGCAAATCAAAGAATTTCCTGATATATTACACAGTTTCCCCAAATTTGTGACTCTCCAAGGCCCAGGTGAAAAATAGATCAAATTTTGGGTCTCATAGCACACATTAGTACTGAGAAGTATTTTTTTTTAAGTTATTGCTGCTTTTCTTTCCTTTCTAGAATAATTCAGTGTAGAACAAACAACTTCATAGGAGAATTTAGAAAGAACTGATCCCCTTATTGCTTTATGATCAGTTTATAAGAATGACTCTAATACTTGTTTGGGGACAAGTATTACGAATAAGATTTTCCTGTGATCATAAACTCACTCTTTCTTCCAGTGAGAGATTGTGGAGTTTTCTTTCAGTTATGGTGACACTATCCTAGGTTAGTCGTCTTTTTCCTTTCAAGGCTTGGCATGTCTGACTCTCACTCACCTGTCTCATAGTAATCATATGCCTTTATAGTGGCTGGTTTTAAATTCTTTACTGCGATGTCTTGTTCCACTGAGAAGAAGAAACTCAGGATATGATGGGTCAGCTGGAGAGACAGGAAAACTGAATTAGAATCAAAGATTAACTTTGTCTCTCTTTCTTTAAGATATTATCAAACACTGTACTTATGCTATTCTCTGTACCAAAACCTATGGAGAGAACGAGATGGCTTCGGACTTGTGTAATACATTCAAGGACAGATAAAAGAAGGGCAAGAAGACAATTCTACAGACAGTTAAATGTAGTAAATGAAGCCTGTTGACTTGGCCAGGATTCATTTTCCTCTATAGCTTTTTTCTCCCCTTTCGTAAATGAAATACCAGGGAGTTTTATAATACAGGCTTCCCTAGAGGCTCAGATGGTAAAGAATCTGCCTTACAATGTGGGAGACCCGGCTTCAATCCCTGGGTCAGGAAGATTCCTCTGGAGAAGGGAATGGCAACCCACTCCAGTATTCTTCCCTGAAGAATAGTTAGTTAGTCACGACTGAGTGACTAACACTTATACCAGAGACTTTTGTAATATGGTAAGCTGTGTATGTGAAGTACGTTCTTTGGAACCTGGGTTGGCTTGTTTGTTAGAACCTCTAATGGCTCTCCTGGATCTAGCAGAGTCACAGAGAATCTTACCTCTTCAAAGTAAATCAGGACATGGTTGGTGCTCACTTCAGTCCTCTGAATCTGAGCCATTTCCTGGAGCTGTAGACGCAGAGGATACACCAAAGGGTATGAGATGAGGGACTTTCAGGCTGAGACAGTCTTCAGATATTTATGTTCTAAATGGCTTCTCAGAGACATCACACTCTAATTTGATCTCCTCAAGAATAATAGCAATAGTAATAAAAATAACATTGACTCAACACCCTCCCTATCTATTATCTACATATAGAGACAGGGAATTATCTTCTAACTATATTTAAAAAAAAAGGGGGGGGGAGGTTAAAAGACATTTCTCCCCGTCTTTTGAGTCTAGCATAATTTTGATACCAGAAGCCAGTAAGAATAGTGTAAGAAACAAAAAATATAGCCCAGTGTTGGTCACTGGGATGACGTCAGTCACTGGGAGAAGGGGACGGCAGAGGATGAGATGGTTGGATGGCATCACTGACTCAATGGACATGAGTTTGGGTAAACTCCAGGAGTTGGTGATGGACAGGGAGGCCTGGCATGCTGCTGTTCATGGGGTCGCAAAGCGTTGGACACGACTGAGTGACTGAACTGAACTGAGTGTCAGTCATGATATTAAAAAAAAAAAAAAAAAAACACAACCATCTATAAGCAAATAGAATCCAGAAATCTATTTTAAAAAATAAACACAATGAGCAGGTCCAGTTAGTCCTAAGAATGTAAAGTTGCTTCAGAATTTAAAAGACCAATGTGATTTATTATACTAATTAAAAATAAAATCACTGTCATCTAAAATACAGAAAAAGATTTGAACTAAAGCACAGGGCCCATTTGCTACAATAACTTTTATAAATTATAATTGGAAACTTCCTTGAACCAATAAGGAAAATGATCAAAACTCTAAAGCAAACATTTGTTCAATGATAAAGAGATAAAAAACTTTCTCTTCTATGTCAAGGAAAAGCTCAGAAAAAAAATTTAAAAATGGAGAATATATGTACATACATGCATATGATGTAGTCTCCCTTTTCCTTTTTATACATAATGGAAAGATAATTCAATGCACTGTGCATTCCTAGAAGTCTCAAGGTTAAACATTATTAACCATGTTTATGATTTATATCTTATAGTTGAGACCATATAACTAGGATGCTCACTGTTCGAATAATGGAAACACACACTAGAGACACAAGTTTGAGAGACATCTTGAAGAACTGAATCAAAAAAATAAAATTTACAGCATTTATTTGCCATGACTTTGCTATCTGTGAGGGATTTAGGGCTTACCTTTCTCACCGATGATTTCACAGGTATGAAGCCTGATACCATCTTCACATCAACAATGACCATGTTGGAGCTGGGTCGTTCCCCAGTGTAACTATGAAGTCAAGGTGTACGGACAAGGCAGTCAAACAAAATCCTTTGGACTTCATTCAAGACAGAAGTCTCTCCTTTTTTATTTCTAGTGTTTCCTATCCCTGGCTACCATTCAACTTCACCATCTACTCTATTTTCTTCTGTTATAGTTGTCTGGGGGGCTGCCCAGGTGGCACTAGTGGTAAAGAATCTGCCAGCCAATGCAGCCAATGTTTGATCCCTGGCTTGGCAACAAGACCCACCTCGGGTAGGAAGGAAGTGGCAACCTACTCCAGTATTCTTGCCTGGAA
This sequence comes from Bos javanicus, assembly GCF_032452875.1. Taxonomy (NCBI): domain Eukaryota; kingdom Metazoa; phylum Chordata; class Mammalia; order Artiodactyla; family Bovidae; genus Bos; species Bos javanicus. The sequence goes on along the minus strand of NC_083872.1, from coordinate 101,260,222 downwards.
AACTCCATGGACAGAGGAGCCTGGTGGGCTACAATCCATGGGGTTGCAAAAGAGTGGGACATGACTAACAACTGAGCATGTAGTTGTTTGGAAAACTCATAAGAAGTCATACTCTGCAGGTATAGTGACATCATATTCTCAACATTACGGCTTTTTGGCTAAGAGTGAAGAAAATTTTCTTTTGAATAAATATTGCAAGAATTTCTTATTCATTATGTATGACCCTGGACAGTGAAGATCCTCTGCATCAGAAAATCAGTTTCACCATACTCTATTTATTCTAAAAGTCAGGTATCAATTTACAATTTACCTAATATTGACGTGAATCTGGACTTTCCTGTGAGTGCTGACTCCATCACAGTTTTTGGGGAGAGTTTCAACTTTCAGAGTAAAGGGAGCTTTTCCTTCTTTCTTGGGTAGGATATTATATCTCAAGGATGTCTAAAACGAATGGGGAGAAAAAAAAGCCTTTATTTTTGCACTCAATCTATTGCTTCTAGGTAATTTATATTTCCCCTTGGTACACGTTTCTTTCTCTGTTTTGGACTTCAGATCTACTTCTTGAGACTTGATCTCCCATTTGTGACACTTCTGGAACCCTGGCAAGTCTCACCTGGATGTACACACATCCCGACCCTGTCACGGCTGTGCTGTACTTCCCCGGGATCTCTGGCAAAGCCACCTCCTGCAGCAGTAGACGTTTGGCTTCATCTACTTGGAATTCTTCAGAGAAGGTCCCTGCAGACTTGACGGTGACAGTAGCTGCTTTCTCCCCTTTAATAAAAGTTGCTGCTCCATATTTGGAGAGTGCCTGAAGAGCCACCACTGTATCCTGAAAAAAGATGGGTGCAGGAGAGGAAGGTGGCCAAATCATACTGGATATAAACCATATCCATGCTACTCTCAGAGTTATCTAGTCATAAACACTGTTCATTCACTGAATTTCAAGTCTATTCAGAGCTCGTTATTCATCATGAACTATTCTAGGTTCTTTGTGTGTGTTAGTCACTCCATCATGTCCTACCCTGAGATCCTATGGACTGTAGCCCACAAGGCTTCTCTGTCCATGGAATTCTCTAGGCAAGAATACTGGAATGGATAGCTATTCCCTTCTCCAGGGGATCTTCCCAACCCAGAGATTGACTCCAGGTCTCCCATGTTGCAGGCAGATTCTTTACCATTTGAGCCATCTGGAAACCCTTAGGTACTTTGGGGAAATGCAGTTTCCTCATTCAAGTAGTTTACAATATACGTATGGGACTAAGACTCAAATAGTTGACATAAAGTAGAACACATTTCAATAATCTATACAGTTCTGTGTATTTCTACGAGCTTCACAGGTGGCAGAGTGGTAAATAATCTGCCTGCCAATGCAGGAGATGCAAGAGACTTGGGTTTGATCCTTGGGTCAGGAAGATCCCTGAAGGAGGAAATGGCAACCTACTCCAGTATTCTTGCCTGGAGAATCCCAAAGACAGAGGAGTCTCATGGGCTACAGTCCATGGGGTCACAAAGAGTCAGACATGACTGAGCATGGACACATGTAATATATACATTTCTATAACAATATTTGTTGGGAAAATTCAGAGAAAGAAGGAGTTGGAGCTAGTATACATAATAAGAGAAGGCTGTGAAGAAGATGAGAAATAAGATTATCTGTGAATAGTGAGAAAGACTTATGCAGACAGAAAAGAGGCATCAGGCAGTAATAGGGAGGGGCATATTGGAAGTTAAGACCTGGAGAAGAGTGAGCCAATTTCAGGAAAAGCGAAGAGATCAGCCTTATTAGACAAGATTATTCATGTTTACCGAGGAGAGGAAATAGTTTGGGCAAATTAATTTTAGGCTTTGGATGAAAAATGCCACAAAGCATGTGGGATCTTAGTTCCCCCACCAACCAGGGATGGAACCTGAGCCCCCTGCAGTGGAAGCACGGAGTCTGGACCACCAGGAAAGACCCTAAAGGAAGTAATCGTATGAAAACACTGCTTTAGGAAGATTGGTTACTTTATAGAAGAGGATCCACTAAGAAGAGAAAATATGAGAGATTGTATAGAGGACAGAGAAATAATCCAAGTGTAAAATAATGAGGCTGAAACCTTTTTGGTAATGCAAGAATAAAATATAAATTAGAAACACTATTCACTTTCTCAGCTCTTAGAATATGGTTGAGTCTACATAGGTATTAGTACATTTATTTTTCTTCCTAGAGTCTTTTCACAGACCTGAGTGGAGGAGAAGCCCCCATTGGGGTTCTGTTGCTTGGTGAGCCATTTTACAATCTGTGTAGCCACAGACAGATCTTCTGAAGATGGGGCAGGCTGGGCAGTAAGATGGGCAAGGAGGCAGTAAGATGTCATCTCCACGTCAACAGAAGGAGCCCGGTGTGGACTGTAGAGTTCATTAACTTCTTGAGGCTTTCTAGGACGTTGCCAGTGGATTGAGTCCTCTTAGAAATAAAAAAGGATATCATCTTCAGCTTAGAGAACATTTTCAAAAATCTAATTCATGAATGATCCCTGTAATTACAGCTCACCCAGTGAATGGACATACATGAAGTGAAGTGAAAGCCTCTCAGTCGTTTCTGATTTTTTGTGACCCTATGGACTATACAGTCCATGGAATTCTCCAGGTGAGAATACTGGAGTCGGTAGCCTTTCCTTTCTCCAGGGGATCTCCCCAACCCCAGGGATTGAACCCAAGTCTCCCGCATTGCAGGCAGATTTTTTACCAGCTGAGCCTCCAGGGAAGCCCAAGATTACTAGAGTGGGTAGTCTTTCCTTTCTCCAGTGGATCTTCCCAACCTAGGAATTGAACCGGGGTCTCCTGCATTGTGGGCAGATTCTTTACCAACTGAGCTATCAGGGAAGCCCAGACATACATGAAGTGAAAGTATTATGTAATCACCAATAAACCTAATCTTTGCCAAGAAAGTACATTGAGGTTCCAGTAAATCACCTCGTATCTTTATTACATCCTTGTGTGATATTAGAAACTGGACTGTTTCGAGGCTTATAATGTGTGAATTGATAAAATCATCCATGTTACCTAGAGATGTTAGGTCAGTAATAATTAATCTTCTTATAATAATAAAATGGATATAATATAATATAAGCATGATGTGAAAGTGAAAAGTGAAAGTTGTTCAGTCATTTCCAACTCTGCAACCCCATGGACTGATTATATACAGTTCATGGATTTCTCCAGGTGAGAACACTGGAGTGGGTAGCCATTCCCTTCTCCAGTGGATCTTCCCAAACCAGGGATAGAACCCAGGTCTCCTGCATTGCAGGCAGATATAAGCTGAGCCACCAGGGAAGCCCAAGAATACTGGAGTGGGTAGCCTATCCCTTCTCCAGGGGATCTTCCTGACCCAGGAATTGAACTGGGGTCTCCTGCATTGCAGGTGGATTCTTTACCAGCTGAGCTACCAGGGAAGCCCAAAATAGATGTGAATAAAATAGGGTCTCTCCCTTTGATCATTGGTGATTTTTGGAAGTCAATTCTTACCTTCTTTTACAGCCTCTTTGTGTAGTGACTCAAGCAGTTCGTTTCGTTTGGCTTGGTCTCCTGCTAGTGCGAAGGCATAGGCCAATAACGCCTTGGTATAGACAAAACTTCCTTGGGCCTCTGAGGCAGATTGCCAGGCCCTTTCCAGGCAGAAGAGAGCATTGCGGACAATTGAGTGCTATAAAGAAGATAAAGACCCTGCTTCTGTTTTCCCTTGTTCCAGCCATTTACTTATTTATTTAATTGGGGGGGTGGGCAGGGAGGGTATAGCTGCTTTACAACGTGTTAGTTTCTGCTGTACAGCTAAGTGAACCAGCTCTCCGTATACATATATCCTCTCCCTTTTGGATTTCCTTCCCATTTAGATCACCACAGAGCACTGAGTAGAGTTCCCTGTGCTATACAGCAGGTTCCCATTAGTTATCTATTTTATACATAGTAGTGTGTATATGTCAATCCACATCTCCCACTTCATCCCACCTCCACCTTTCCCCTTTGGTATCCATATGTTCTCATTTTCCACATCAATCCTGTTTCTGCCTTGCAAAGAGATTCATCTGTACCACTTTTCTAGATTCCACATATATGCATTAATATATGAAATTTGTTTTTCTGTTTCTGACTTACTGAAAAAGAAGGAAGACCTTAGGCTAGCTGAACCAGGCTAATGAACTGTCCCCTGGCTAGCCACAGATATAACGCCCCAATGTGCTTGCACAACACCACAGTCCTGACCAGAGGGTAATTTTCTTTGCAGCTTCCCAAGGGATCTATCGTCCTTTATGCGCCAGTGAAATATACTAATATTAAATAATGTGAAAATAACAACTCATTTTCCTCAGAGATTCATAGCTCCATGAGTTTCATCCTTACATTAGAGGCAAGTACAGGTTGGGAGTGGCGGTACATACGGTGACAAGCAGCGGCATCTCCAGTAGAGCGATGGTGATATAGGCAGAGAGCGTTACCTCATCATCGACCCCACCCTGTAGGATCAGAGGCAGAGACACTCAAACACTCCAGTAGCCATCACCCAGAGTCAGCTAACTCTAATTTCCCCCTTGGTTAATCTTCACCAGAATGTATCTTTTCTAGGGCAATATTATTGTTTCCTCTGCTTCCTCCTTCACCCCCAAATTCTGAAATCTGTCCCAAATCACTTTCCCTCATTTTTAGTGACATAGTGGAGTTTTTTGGACATGCTATTTTCTTAACCATAAGAAACACCTAATTTATCATTAGGTTTCAAAAGCTTTTGCTTCTGCTGTCCTTCTCAAAGTTATATCACCAGGACTTGAGGAATCCATAGGAGCATCACAACTCATACATTTCACTCTTCTCAGGGACCAGAACAAATTTAAAGGCATCACCTTAATAGCATTGTTTAGCAATGATCCAGAGCGCTGGAAACAACCATTTTCCTTCTGCTTCCGTGAGAGCCAGGTAAGGGAGTCTGTGATGTGCGAGTCCTCCACAAAGATGTGTGACTGGGCTTGAGAAAAAGACTTGAGCACAAATGCAGTAAGCCTGTTCAGCAAAGAAGAGAAGGAGACCTGCGGATCATCTCCTTTTGAAAGCTCACTGTGTGTCACTGCCTCCAGATAGCTTCACAGTTCCGTGGAGAAAATTGGTGGCGAGATGACCCTTGAATACTGAATATACTCTTATTTGTCCAACAAACTTCTGAATCTATTTAAAAATCTCTCAACTTTATTGGTTTCTCCAGAGTTGATACTTTTTTTCTCATAAAATGTTTTTTGGAGACTCCAAGCCTTCACCCAAATTGCCATTTTCTGAATGATTTTACTACATCACAGTGTCTTTCTGTTCTTCGCCTCCTCTCCTTCTTGAATGCACAATATAGAAACTTCTTCCTCTCTCATTTCACATTGTGACACCTTATGCCTTATATTTCTGCTTGAGGGGACCCTAATTTTACTATTATCTATTGTACTATCTGCCTGCAATGCAGGAGACACAGGTTCTATCCTTGGGTCTGGAAGATCCCCTGGAGAAGGAAATGGCAACCCACTCCAGTATTCTTGCCTGGGAAATCCCATGGACAGAGAAGCCAGGTGGGCTACAGTCCATGGGGTCCCAAAAGAGTCAGACATGACTTAGCGACTAAACAACAACTGTACTATCAGAACTGTACTATCAGAACATTTCATACATGAAATGGTGAGAACTTCTGCTAGCAATGATGTGCATGTGGGTTTTAAAAGGATAACAAATTTCTACACAGTAAGTCCAGGTATCAGATAAGAGCTATTTCCAGTTATCTGAAACATCTTGGATCTACAGAGAACATATGGAAATAATTATCTTACCAAGTGTTTCCCTGACTTCTACCATCACGATCCCCAAAGGTGCTGTAAGAACCATCACTGTGCTTATAGTTCAACTGTCTTTGGTAACCTGAAGAAGAAGAATGTTTGCATAGATTTAGGAAATAACAGAGACACTGGAGAAGGAATCAGGCTTTTCCTTAAAACTCATTGAGAAATCACAGGGAAGCTACTATTTTACTACAAAGTCTCCAAGATTTGATGACGCCATTTAATTCTGTGGTTGTATTGTGAAACATCTTGTTGGATGTCACAGCAAAGGTAATTACTAAATCTTAACTGAAGGGACGTAGATTTGAGTTCAATGGAGGAGATATTTAGGAAATCAACTAATGTTTTTCCTTTGGGGGTAATCTCTCACCACTGATGAGGTAGCTGATGGCTTTGGACTTGATCTTCTCAGTGAGCTGTCCTGTCTCATTTAGATAGTTCAGAACGTAGATGTTAGGGGTGAAAAGGACCATATTCTGTTCTCCACAACCATAGGGCATCCGGAGAAGATTCTGAAGATTTTGCATTGCAGAGCCTAGTATATCACCTGAGGAATGAAATACAGAAAAAAAATTTAGAGGAACTCAGTTGATTGATGTTAGGGTAGGAAAATAAATGACTAGCTAAGTGAGAAGCCAAATCATGTATAAAGGGGAGGATCAGAAAGCATAAGAGGTGAAGAAAAACAAGAATAGAAAGAGAAATGTGGGAACAATAAAGTAGATGTTCAAAGATGGGAAAAATAGTAAAAGACCAAAATGGCAGGATATACCTTTCTGATGAGTCACACATCTGGTAAAAAAGGATTAGTTTCATCTCTAGTAGAAAGCATCATTATCTAGCCAATATCTTGAAGGTGAGAGCACAAAGAGATGACTCTCCTTACTCTTTAGAGTATATCAAGGTTTAAGATGTAGCACAGCATCGATTCAGCCCCTCTTTCCCACTAATACACAGTGTGGTTCTTGGTGCTTTCTCTCAGTCCAATGCCTAGACACAGGGACTTCATTAGGAAGTGATGATGAGACCCCATGTACTAGAGTTAAAGGGATGGACAGATGCTTCTTTTGGGATGGGAGACTCACCCAAAACTGAATATGTCGCCCTGGCAGAACCTTCAACCACATTTGAAGGAAGTTTTAATGACAACTTTTCAGATCCTCCAGTTTCTAATGAAACAAGACAAATACACATAAGGGAGGGAAAAATGAGAGAAATGTTCTAGCTCTGTTTGCATTTTTTCCCGTCTCTATGATCAAGATCCAACATCACGTTTTTATTAGTTATTATTTAATTTTTTTGATGCAATCCAAGTTTCTGCTACAGCCACAATTCATCTCACAGTGAAGTTCATATTAATCATATATATTTGTGCTAAATCTCTATAGATCTCTGTATAAGCATATACCTTGTTATACTTATTTCCTTCTTTTTATTGTTTATCTTAACTTACACTATAGCTAGTGGTTGTAAAAAAATCATATTTACTCCATAAATATGTATTAAGTGTGTGCTATGTACCAGATTCTGTATTAAGTGCAGTGATATAGCAATTTTTGGAAGACATTTCCTGACATCATAATAAGTTCATTTTGATGGGAGTAATAAAATAACAAATTTTTAGTATGCTAGATACTGATAAGTTCTATACAAAAAATAAAGCAGAGTGTTTATATGAGTGAGCTAGTGAGGCAAGGTAAACTAGGAAGTGTAGGGTGTGGGGATAAAGTTGCCATCTAAATACTCATTGATTAAAAAATCAGGTACTTCCCTGGTGGTTCAGTGGCTAAGACTCCATGCTCTCAAATCAGGGGGCCTGGGTTCAATCCCTGGTCAGGGAACTAGATCCACATGCCCCAATTAAGACCTGGTATAGCCAAAATCAGAAAGGAACAGGGAATGTTAGGTCTGTGAATTAAGGTAAATTAGAAATGGTCAAACAGGAGATGACAAGAGTAAACATTGACATTTTAGGAATCAATGAATTAAAATGGACTGGAATGGGCAAATTTAATTCAGATGACCATTGTATCTACTACTGTGGGCAAGAATCCCTTAGAAGAAATGGAGTAGCCTTCATAGTCAACAAGAGTCCAAAATGCAGTACTTGGGTGCAATCTCAAAAATAACAGAATGATCTCTGTTCATTTCCAAGGGAAGCCATTCAGTATTACAGTAATCCAAGTCTATGCCCCAACCAGTAATGCTGAGGAAGCTGAAGTTGAATGGTTCTCTGAAGACCTACCTACTAACACTCAATAAAGATGTCTTTTTCATCATAGGGGACTAGAATACAAAAGTAGGAAGTCAAGAGATACCTGGAGTAACAGGCAAATTTGGCCTTGGAGTACAAAATGAAGCAGGACAAAGGCTAAGTTTTGCCAAGAAATTGCACTGGTCATAAAAAACACCCTCTTCCAACAACACAAGAGAAGACTCTACACATGGACATCACCAGATGGTCAATGCCGAAATCAGATTGATTATATTATTTGCAGCCAAAGATGAAGAAGCTCTATATAGTCAGCAAAATAAGACCAGGAGCTGACTGTGGTTCAGATCATGAACTCTTTATTGCAAAATTCAGACTTAAATTGAAGAAAGTAGGGAAAGCCACTAGACCATTCAGGTATGATATAATTCCTTACAATTATACAGTGGAACTGACAAATAAATTCCAGGGATTAGATCTGATAGACAGAGTGCCTGAAGAACTATGGACAGAGGTTTGTGACATTGTACAGGAGACAGGGAGCAAGACCATCCCTAAGAAAAAGAAAAGCAAAAAGGCAAGATGGCTGTCTGAGGAGGCCTTACAAATAGCTGAGAAAAGAAGCAAAAGACAAAGGAGAAAATGAAAGCTATACCCATTTGAATACAGAGTTCCAAAGAATAGCAAGGAGAGATAAGAAAGCCTTCCTCAGTGATCAATGCAAAGAAATAGAGGAAAACAACAGAACGGGAAAGATTAAAGATCTCTTCAAGAAAATTACAAGGGAACATTTCATGGAAAGATGGGCACAATAAAAGACAGAAACGGTATGGACCTAACAGAAGCAGAAGATATTAAGAAAAGATGGCAAGAATATACAGAAGAACTATACAAAAAAGATCTTCATGACCCAACTGCAATGGTGTGATCACTGACCTAGAGCCAGACATCCTGGAATGTGAAGTCAAGTGGGCCTTAGGAAGCATCACTGTGAACAAAGCTAGTAGAGGTAATGCGATTCCAGTTGAGCTATTTCAGATCGTAAAAGATGATGCTGTGAAAGTGCTGCACTGAATATGCTAGAAAATTTAGAAAACTCAGTAGTGGCCACAGGACTGGAAAAGGCCAGTTTTCACCCCAATCCCAAAGAAAAGCAGTGCCAATGAATGTTCAAACTACCGCACAATTGCACTCATCTCACACACTAGCAAAGTAATGCTCCAAAGTCTCCAAGCCAGGCTTCAACAGTACATGAACCATGAGCTTCACATCTTCAAGCTGGATTTAGAAAAGGGAGAGGAACCGGAGGTCAAATTGTCAACATCTATTCTATCATTGAAAAAGCAAGAGAATACCAGAAAAATATCTACTTCTGCTTTATTAATTATGCCACAATCTTTGACTGTGGGATCACAACAAACTGTGGAAAATTCTGAAAGAGATGGGAATACCAGACCACCTTACCTGCCTCTTGAGAAATATCTATGCAGGTCAAGAAGCAACAGTTTGAACTGGACATGGAAGAACAGACTGGTTCCAAATTGGGAAAGGAGTATGTCAAGGCTGAAAATTGTCACCCTGCTTATATGCAGAGTACATCATGCAAAATGCTGGGCTGGATGAAACACTACTTGGAATCAATATTGCCGGGAGAACTATCAATAACCTCAGATACGCAGATGACACCACCCTTATGGCAGAAAATGAAGAAGAATTAAAGAGCCTCTTGATGAAAGTGAAAAGGGAGAGTGAAAAAGCTGGCTTAAAACTCAACATTCAAAAAACAAAGATCATGGCATCTGGTCCCGTCACTTCATGGCAAATAGATGGGCAAACAATGGAGACAGTGAGACACTTTATATTTTTGGGCTCCAAAATCACTGCAGATGGTGGCCGCAGCCCTGAAATTAAAAGGCACTTGCTCTTTGAAAGAAAAACTAAGACCAACCTAGGCAGCATATTAAAAAGCAGAGACATTACTTTGCCATTAAAGGTCTGTCTAGTCAAAGCTATAGTTTTTTCAGTAGTCATGTATGGATGTGAGAGTTGGACCATAAAGAAAGCTGAGTGCCGAAGAATTGATGGTTTTGAACTTTGGTGTTGGAGAAAAGCCTTGAGAGTCCCTTGGACTGCAAGGAGATCCAACCAGTCCATGCTAAAGGAAATCAGTCCTGAATATTCATTGGAAGGAGTGATGCCGAAGCTGAAACTGCAATACTTTGGCCAACTGATGCAAAGAACTGACTTGTTCAAAAAGACCCTGATGCTAGGAATGATTGAAGGCAGGAGGAGAAGGGGATGACAGAGGATGAGATGGTTGGATGGCATCACCGACTCAATGGACATGAGTCTGAGCAAACTCTGGGAGTTGGTGATGGACAGGGAAGCCTGGTAGGCTGCAGTCCATGGGGTCACAAAGAGTCAGACATGACTGAGTGACTGAACTGAACTGAATAGCCAAAATAAATAAATATATAAATAGTTTTAAAAAATCATAAGTGATGAAGACTAAGTAAATCAGGGAGTAAAAAGCAACAGTTAGAACTGGACATGGAACAACAGACTGGTTCCAAATAGGAAAAGGAGTACATCAAGGCTGTATATTGTCACCCTGCTTATTTAACTTAAATGCAGAGTACATCATGAGAAATGCTGGACTGGAAGAAACACAAACTGGAATCAAGATTGCTGGGAGAAATATCAATAACCTCAGATATGCATATGACACCACCCTTATGGCAGAAAGTGAAGAGGAACTAAAAAGCCTCCTGATGAAAGTGAAAGTGGAAAGTGAAAAAGTTGGCTTAAAGCTCAACATTCAGAAAATGAAGATCATGGCATCTGGTCCCATCACTTCATGGGAAATAGATGGGGAAACAGTGGAAACAGTGTCAGACTTTATTTTTCTGGGCTCCAAAATCACTGCAGATGGTGACTGCAGCCATGAAATTAAAAGACGCTTACTTCTTGGAAGGAAAGTTATGACCAACCTAGATAGCATATTGAAAAGCAGAGACATTACTTTGCCAACAAATGTTCGTCTAGTCAAGGCTATGGTTTTTCCTGTGGTCATGTATGGATGTGAGAGTTGGACTGTGAAGAAGGCTGAGCTCCAAAGAATTGATGCTTTTGAACTGTGGTGTTGGAGAAGACTCTTGAGAGTCCCTTGGACTGCAAGGAGATCCAACCAGTCCATTCTGAAGGAGATCAGCCCTGGGGTTTCTTTGGAAGGAATGATGCTAAAGCTGAAACTCCAGTACTTTGGCCACCTCATGCGAAGAGTTGACTCATTGGAAAAGATTCTGATGCCGGGAGGGATTGGGGGCAGGAGGAGAAGGGGACGACAGAGGAAGAGATGGCTGGATGGCATCACTGACTTGATGGACGTGAGTCTGAGTGAACTCCGGGAGTTGGTGATGGACAGGAAGGCCTGGCATGCTGCAATTCATGGGGTCGCAAAGAGTCGAACACGACTGAGCAACTGATCTGATCTGATCTGATATGAAGGGAAGAGACTTGCTGGAAGAAGGAACAAAACATGAAAAGACACCAAAGATGATAGCATGCTGGATGTGTTCCAAGATCAGATTAGGAGACCAGTGTGATTAGACTAGGAAGAGCAGGGTGAGTGGAGGACAGGGTAAGAAGGTATGAAGTCACAAGGGTAGAAAGGCTTTGTAGGTGAGGTTGGAGACATGCTCTAACTTTGAGGGACATGGGAGACTCTTGGAAGATTCTGAACAGAGGAGGGACATGGTGTGAAATATGCTTTGCAATGATTCTCTTGCTATAGAAGAACAAGGGAAGATGACCAGGAGACCAGTTAGGAGGTGGCTGAGATGATCCAAGAGAGAACGGTCTAGAGCAGGAGTGGACATGATGAGAAGTGGGAAAATTCTGAATAATATTTAAAGGTAGAAACAACTAGATTTGGAATTGAATGGGTGTGGAGTAAAAGAGAAAGAATATAATTAAAGGACAACTCCAAAATTTTTATCTCCAGCAAGCAGAAGAATAGGATTTCCATCACAGCAGCAGCATCTGAGATGAAGAAAACTGTAGGAGAAGCAGCGAGTCCTGCAGGGGTTCAGTTTTGAGGAAGCTAGTTTTGAGAGACCTCTTAGACCTCCAAGCCTGCAAGTGGAGATGATAAGTGAACAGTTGAATACACGAGTCTCAGTTCAGGAAAGAGGTATGGACCAAAGATATATACATTTTGTCATCTCTGGTACAAAGTTATTAAAGTTCTGTGACTAGCTGAGATTATCAGGGGATACTTAAATAGAGAAGAGAGGCCATCTGTACACTAAGCATTGTTCTCAAGATGATTTTAGATAGGGCAGAGTTGAACATTTTAATAGTCATTTTCTAAATGAATGGATAAAAATTTAGATGGTAATTTTAAGGGTTCATTAAAGATTGTTTTTCTCTATATGTTAGTGACCTAAAATTCTTCAAATAATTTGTTTAAACAAAAACATGAATACACTTAAACTATTAACTGAATAACCAAGAATACCAGTGCCACAAAGATATTTCAATATTTGGAAAATTGTGTAGGAAGAAGTTTGGGAAGCAAGGTGTATTGGAAAGAATCCTGTCCGATAGTCATCAGCTTTAGTCCTCATTATTGGCCAAGAATTTTTAGGTGAATCTCTTTAACTTTTCGATGCCCTCATCAGGAAAAGATTGTTCTCCATCAAATGTTCTTTGATTTGCACATGGGATAATATACGTCTTTCCTTTTTTTTTTCCACCAGAGAAAACGTGCCTCCAAGGGCATTTCACATCATATACTTTGGCAAGTGGCTTAACATAAAAATTTTATCTATTTCTGACACTTACCTGATGCACAGAGAAGTGTGTTGAAAGTTTCTTCTCTTTCTATTCCTTCAGGCTTTGTATTGAAAGAAGAAAATTAAGAAGAAAAGTTATCTGTATACATATGGAATCTAGAAAAATGGTACTGATGACCCTATTTACAGGGAAGGAATAGAGAACAAACTTGTGGATAGAGGGAGGAAGGAGAGGGTGGGGCGAATTGAGAGAGTAGTTTTGACATATATATATATTACTGTGTGTGAAATAGATAGCTAGTGAGAAGCTGCTGTATAGCATAGGGAGCTCAGCTCAGTGCTCTGTAATGACTTAGAGGGATGGGATTTGGGAGGTGAGTGGAAGGGAGGATTCAGAAGGAGGGGATACATGTATACATATAGCTGATTCACACTGTTGTACAGTAGAAGCTAATACAACATTGTAAAGCAATTATTCTTCAATTAAAAAATGAATTAAAAAAAGAGAAGTTATAATGTATCCGAGAAGAAGCAATCACTTTAGAAGAGAAAATGTTAGTGAAAGCTTGAGTTGTGGACATATTCATATTCATGGGAATGAAATGTCACTGCCACATACATGTTAGATAATGCGATTTCCATAATAAAGCTTCTGAGACTCAGAGAGATTAGACCTTCATACCTCAACTAGTAAAGGCTTGATAACGGTGTCCTTCTGTCCAATTTCTGGGAAGTGAGGCACCTTATTGCCACATAGTTCCTGAGACTGCAAGGCTTCTGCAGTAGCTGTGAAATTCACCTCTCCTGGGGAATAAAATTCTTAAGGAGTTAAACAGTGATCCTATATTGAATGGTTTCTTCTTTTTAAGCCTCTCCAATATATATAATTGTTTTCCTTCCATTGATCATTGTCAAAAGAGGAGAGAAAAGCATGCATCTGAGTGGGAGTGGAAAGCAATCATTACAACAAAAGAAGTAGGATTTGTGAACACCATTATCACTCACCCAGTGACTTTGGGGTCACAGCCCAGGACACGGTTCTCTGCTTGTTTCCACAGACACACTGAGATTCTTCATTCTTCTCTACTGGGATGGCCAAGAAGGCAGAAGAGGCCTCCAGCTGTATGCTCACCTGTCCCCCATTCCCACCCACAAGTTGGACAAAGAACACAGGGAAAAGGTCAGTAATGGGGTGTCAGGGCGGGGGGAGGGAAAGACGCTTAAAGGGACAATGCATACTAATGAGAGGCTTTGAGAAGCTGTTCAGTCAAGGTAAATCCTGTCAGTATTTTGTAGTTTAGATGTTTGCCATAAGGACATTGAAAAACTGATGGGAATCAGGATAAATACTCAGGATTTAGGCTTGTGCCAACACAAGGAAGAAATATTTTTCTTTTGTTAGAGTGAAAAAATAATCAGGTGGGAGTAATATCTGAATTCAGGAATACACAAACAAAATACAGTCCTGGATGACTATAACCTTACCACCTTGGATCTGTTGGGGAGCTTTGTTCTTAGCACTTGAAAGTGAAAGTCTTATTCACTCAGTCGTGTCTGACTCTTTGTGACTCCCTGGACTGTAGCCCACCAGGCTCCTCTGTCCTTGGAGATTCTCCAGGCGAGAATACTGGAGTGGGTTGACATTACCTTCTCCAGGGGATCGTCCCAACCCAGGGATTGAACCCAGGTCTCCCACACTGCAGACAGATTCTTTACTATCTGAGCCATTAGGGAAGCCTGGATGGTTGTAACCTTACCACCTTGGACCTGTTGGGGAGCTTTGTTCTTAGCACCTATTCTAGTCCAAAATTAGGCCACATCGTATTCAATTATGATTTACTAGGAGATGACCTGTGAGAGATTTAGGAAATGAATGGTGTGTTCCTTCCTCCTAGCTTCACTTACATCCAGACAAGTGCCCTTACCCGAATGCAATGGGACAGATAGTTGAACACAGTGGCTTTGAGTGTGAAGGCTTCTCCTCGAACCACAGAATAGGGAAGAGTGAGTTCCAGGAAGAAGGGCTGGAAGGCTGTGAGAGAGATGGTGGGTGAGAGTCCAAGCCCTGCTGTTCCAGACAAGCAGAGGGCACTGGCCTTCCACTCCGTGATGGTGTCAGGGACCTTGATTGCCAACTCATGTTTGCCCCACGTACTAGAGAGGGGAAAAAAGAAGACGAGAGTAAATGAATTCCTTTTCTTAAAAGCATGGACCACAGCTGACTCTAGAGCATGACACTTTAGAAACCCAGTGTGATAAATGCTAAACTCGATATAAAGTTTGGTGCTCCTAGAGAGGTTTCTGATTTTTTTTTTCTTTTTAGGGTCAAGGGTGGCTTTCTATTGTTTTAAGTATCTCAGGACCAAATTAGAAAACCAAAATTGCATTGTTTAGCTATGAGATAAATGAACTATGAATCTACACATCTATCAGAAAAGAGTGGGGCAGAACAGAAAGGACTGGGAGCCCTACGATTACACCAGAATCGTAGAGGAGGATTCAAATTCTCAGTTCCAAGCAGCACACAACTTACTCGAGTGGTATCAACTCCCAGATCCAGGTCTCAGGGAAATACTTCCGGATTGTTTCTTTCACTTTCATGGCTGAAGAGTCTTCTCTCGAACTCAATGGATAAACTCCCCTTGCATCTATACCTGCTAGAGGAGTGGCCATTCCATGTATGGGGCCTGGTAGGCTTTGTGAACTTGCTAGACCTGGAGCTGTGGAGAGACAACAAGAGGGCTTAATGTAAGCCTGAGTTTTATCATCAATTTCTCAGAGCTGCCTTATGTATCAAGTAGAACAAGACCACATGCTCAGGGAATGTCTTTTATTAGAACAATTTACCCTACCACCTTCGTACTTTGTTTACTCATCTATTTGTCTTATTGGAAGGTTAATCCTGCTGCTTCATCAAATAGTTTAGAGGCAAATGTATTTTTCTCTAGAAATGAAAACAAATGTAACTCTCCCTAAGCTGATTTTTCAACTGGTGAAAGGAAGAATAAAGAGTAGTTTAACACCCCTATACCGCTCAGATGGTAAAGAATCCGCCTGCAATGTGGGAGACCTGAGTTTGATCCCTGGGTCGGGAAGACCCCCTGGAGGAGGGCACGGCAACCCACTCCAGTATTCTTGCCTGGAAAATCCCCATGGACAGAGGAGCCTGGCAGGCTACAGTCTATGGGGTCGCAAAGAGTCAGACATGACTAAGTGACTAAGAACAGCACAGCACATACTGCTTATGGGCTTCCCGGGTGTCACTAGTGGTAAAGAACCTGCCTGCCAATGTAGGAGCCATAAGAGACATGAGTTCAATCCCTGGGTCAGGAAGATCCCGTGGAGGCGGGCATGGCAACCCACTTCAATATTCAAGAATTCCATGGACAGAGGAGCCTGGCAGGCTACAGTTTATAGGCTCACAGAATTGGACACGACTGAAGCGACGTAGCTCAGCACACAGCACAGGGGGAAACAGGATTTGTAGGCATCTCAGCATGGCTAGAGAAATGTCTCTGTTAGCAGCAGAAGAGAAAATAGAATCTTTTTGACTTTTCCTCTTTTCTATGTATACTTGAGATACACAAGGAGACTAACAGTATGTCTTCCAAAAGCTGAATTATTTTATTCTATTATTCAATTTGTCAGAATCACTGATTTCCATAAAAGAACGACAGAGGCAAATAATATCCATGTAATGGTTCACATTTCTCGGATCCCTTGCAGGTAGGGCACTGTGATTTGTGCCACTTCCACAGCTGGCTGTAAAGTCATGTGCATATCTACCCCTTCTCCCCCAAGATAGTAACCTTGAAAGGCATGCTGGAGATGGAGTCACAAGAGGAAAGCTGAATGAATCTCCTTGACAATGATTGGTCAGTGTTCTGACCAATGGAGGTGTTTTGAACAGCTCCTGGCCTCACAAGAAGTTTTCGTGAGAGCATTAAAATAAACTGTTAGGTGCTTAGACTCTGAGATGTGGGGGTTTGTTTGCTAAGATGGTATAATTTATCTTATCTTGACTAATTCAGATACTGAAGGCACAGTAGATAAAGAGGATTTAAAGTACCAAGACTGTATTTAATTTTGATCAGAGAGAGATAGAGAAATTATAATGTTTCATTTTTTTTTTCTAGAGAAAAAAGTTGTTTGAGGAAATTTTACCAAGAAATTGCTGCAGAGTCATAACATTCAGTACTTAAAAAAATGGCTTTTTATCCCAACCTAGCAAAACGTTACTTTTCTTCTATTATTTTAGCGGATAAATAACTTTCACCCTTACCTCCATAGTTCATAGACATTCCTGGATATGGAAGCGGCTGACAAAAATGTGGCTTGTGGATTTTTGAGTTGGTAAAAATATTTAATCCTACAGACTGGAAGAAAAATAATTATTAAAGCATATTGGCAATCCAGTCTGGAGACTGGGATATTTTCTTACATCTGTATTATATACCCTTAGTATTATACATAGAACTCATAGGATTATCGTGAAAATTCCACCCAATGGAGAAGAGAGGTATTTTATAAAAATGAAAATGGGGTCACAGAGAGTTCAGATCATCCAGTTGATGAATGGGAGTTGGGATTAGAATCTACTTCTGATTCCTATTTCTGAATTTTGTCTCCTATATGCTTAGTGCCCCTTTAATTATCTTTTGCCTCCAAGAAACTGAGTGTTTTAGCTTTGGATGTTTTTCTTCCCTTCCTCCCCCTGCCTCAAACCACACATTAACTTTGTTGCAGAGAATAGTTTTCCGTTTCTTTTCATTTGAAATTGTAGGGTTGCATATTGGAGATTTTTCTTCATAGTCATTATACTTTGCTTTGTTTTTATTGGGAAATATGCCTTTGCCTGAATATCTGTGTTCAACTCATCCCTTTTGTGATTTATCCTTTTGTTTTTTTCTTTCTCAGTTTTAAGTACACTGAAACTCTGCATGCAAAACACCCATTCAGACATCCACAGTAGCTTGATTCCTTGATTCCTTGATTCCTGCTACAGACTTCCTCTTCAATATTAGTCACAGTTAAATACTACTTGCTGTGCTCTAGAGTGCTCGGGAAGCTGTGGGACTCTGAGGCACCGTTGTCAGTGGTGCCAGTGGTATGGAACAGAGAGAAAGAAGTCAGAAAGAAACATTTAACAGTTAATAAAGAGCCTTCTTTTTCTCCCTCCACCACCAACTGATTCCGGAGGCTCCAGAAAAGGGAGGTTTAAGCTGCTCTCAGCTAAGCTGCAGACCTCCACAGCAGTAGGACGCATGGCTTCCTCAAGGTATAGCGAGTGTTTTCAGTCCTTTTTGGTGGAGCTAAGATTTAATCTCACAACCCGGAAAAACTTCCCTTTCATAATTCTGCCTAACTGCAGTTAAAGGTACACATTTGCTCTAATGTACCTAAGGCATGCTAATGTTTCTACTCCAAGTTTCGCAAATTCTTCTCTATGAACAGCTACTTTCAATTCACCTGAAATTTTACTGCACTGAAACTGTTGGCTGCAGTATTTTACTTTATGTATTCAGTCATTTGCTGATTCATTTATTGTGAAATGACTGTTACAGTGGTTGCCAACAGAGTATTCACTTTTTTAAAGGATGTCAGAGGCTCTGTGGGAAATGTTTGCTTTGTTTTTCTCACATATTGGAATCTCTGAGAATCACTGAGAGGATATATGATGGTGACAACTAGCTTTGGGATCAACTTGGTTAAAGTTGTGGGCCCTAAAAGTATACCCCTTGCTCTTAAAGTGCCAGAGAAATTCATGACTGACTGTCTGTGTGTGTACAAAGTTCTCCATGCCTCTGACCTTTCAATATTTTTCTGTTAATCATAGCTTTGTCTTTTGGTGGTTGAGAGGAAGATCAGATTCTAGAGCTCTTCTCCATCTTGATGATGAGGTAGAGATCAATTTAGGTTGTGTTTTTAGGAAAAGGAATTACCTCAAAGATACTGTAAGCATCGTCATCACTGATGAACTGCTTTGGAATGTAAATGATTCCATTGTGAGTTATGTCTTCCGCATTGATGCATTTTTCCCCATCTTCGTTCATGGGGCCTCTATATCCCGTGCTAAAGATTCTCTTTACCGATAGCAAATTATACACCTGCAAAGTAGAACAAAGGAAAAACTGTTATTTATTTTATAAAGTGAGATAATGTTCAATCTGGAGTTTAAGAGATCTTGGTGTTTATTTAACACTCCCATAGCAACATTGTAAAACATGACACAGAAATCATGGAGCGATATCAAAGGTTATGGATCCCAATCCTGTTGTTGTATGAAAGAAAATAATGTATAAAGAAATCAAATTCATTGATGAAAGACTCAGAGGTCATTTAGCTTGAGTAAGTCTAAAACTCAAGTTTCTTTGTCTCCCAGCCCAAATGCCTACTTTTTTTTTTGAATTTATCTTTTGAATTTTATTTATACTTAATGGTGTATAATTGCTTTACAATGTGGTGTTAGCTTCTGCTATACAACAAAGCGAATCAGCTATATATATACATGTATCCCCTCCCTCTTGGAACATCCTCCCACCTCACGTCCCATCCCACCCCTCTAGGTCATAGCAGAGCACCAAGCTGAGCTTCCTCTGCTTTACAATAGGTTCCTGCTAACCATCTATTTTACACATGGTAATGTATATATGTCAGTCCTAATTTCCCAATTCGTCCCACTTTCCCCTTCCCCACCCTGTGTCTATATGTCATTCTCTCTATCTTCGTCTCTATTCCTGCCCTGGAAATAAGTTCATCAGTTCCATTTGTCCAGACTCTACATATATGTGTTAAGATATTTGGTTTTCTCTTTCTGACATACTGTACTCTGTTTGACAGACCCTAGGTCCAACTTTTAAAAGAAAGCAAAAAGATAGAGAGTACAGAGAAGCATTATGAAACAATAGAAGGCCTTCATATCCATCACCTAGAAACAACCTCTGTAAATACTTAATATATTTCCTTTTCCCACTTTATGTGATTACATTCTTACCAAGTGTTTTTTTTTTTTTCCCCACTCTACTGCTTTAGGACCAAGTTTAACTCAGGAGGAAACTAGATGCAAACGTAACCTAGAAATAAATTCATTCTAGTTCAGTTTTTGCCTAGTGCGTGCATGCTAAGTTGTTTCAGTGGTGTCGGATTCTTTGTGACCCTGTGGACTGTAGCCCACCAGGCTCTTCTGTCCATGGGATTCTCCAGGCAAGAATACTGGAGTGGGTTGCTGTGCCCTCCTCCAGGGGATCTTCCCATTCCAGGGATAGAAGCCGCATCTCTTATGTCTTCTACATTGGCAGGCAGGTTCTTTACCTGGGAAGCCTCATCATAAGGCCACCTGCTCAGTCGTACAGTATTCAGGCTGTTAAAGACACACTGACTCCATGCGGACCTGTTGTCATCTCTTATCTAAGCTGCTACCATAGCCTCCTATTTCCGCGCTTTCATTCTTGCTCCCATACTCTGAACAGCAAACAGGATCTTCATAACTAGGTAAATCTAAATCGTTGCTCTCCTGCTTTAAACTCCTCACTGATATATCACTGCCTTTGCTGTCAATTCAATTCCTGGGTTGGGAGGATCCCCTGGAGAAGGAAATGGCAACCCACTCCAGTACTCTTGCTTGGAAAATCCCATGGACGGAGGATCCTGGTAGGCTACAGTCCATGGGATCACAAAAGAGTTAGACACGACTGAGCAACTTCACTTTCACGTTTCACTTTGCTGTCAATGCCTAATTCCACTCCAAGTTCACAGTCCTCCTCATGATCTTCCTGACTTTTCATTCCACCTACTGCCTCTACCATCCTTTTCTCTCACCACTTTATGTAAGGTCATTACCATTTCCTTTGGAAACACTGTTGTTCTGGCCTCAGGACTTTCATGCTGCTTTCATTCTTTGCATTCCCTGCCCCTGCCCCTGTTATCTGACGATGCAAGAAGATATCCCCAATCACTACATTAAAACTTGTTCAACTGTTTTCTTCATCTCAACATCCTGTTTATTCCTTAAATGATACTTACCAACACTTAGAACTACTATATGTTGATATGTTTTTGTTGCTTGCTTGCTTAACACATGAGACTATGAATCTAAAATGGTCAAAGACCACATCTATTTTTCACCATTAGAACTCTTATTCTCAGAGCACTATGCTGTAGTCAAGATGCCATGGATATTTGTTAAATAAATAAATGGACAATGAAGACTGTAAAACTACTGAACTCTTACAAGTTTTTCATTATAAGAAACGTCTTTTTTTTTTTTTTCAGCTGTGCTGCGCAGCATATGGGATCTTAATTCCCGGAGCAGGGATCTGAGATTCCCGCAGTAGAAGCAGAGTCTGATCTATGGGACCACCAGGGAAGTCCCAAGAAACATGTTTAAAAGACAAGTTTGATTGGAATCTTTTTTGTCCATACTTAAAACAAATAAGTGCCTGGACTTTGGAGAAGATTTAAAAATTTGACATTTCACATACTATCTGGAATTGTAGTGTGTTAGACATAGCATTGAATAAAATTTGGTTCAAGTTCTACCTTTAAAATATATTTTTTGGTGCATTGTTTCTATAGTTGCTTAATCTAACTCTGCTGTGTTTTCTTATTTCATAAAATGAAGGTAATAATGCTCTCCTTAAGGAATTATTCATTTCTTTACTCATTAAAAATGTGTTGAGCATCTTTTACATGTGAGGACTGTGCGAGGCACAGGTGAGCAAGACTGCTCAGTCTTTGATACGTTGTAGCAGACAATGAAGTGAGATTATCTGTGGAAAGCATCTTGTGCAATGTCTTTTTCAGAAACAAGTAGAATTCAAACTCTTATGTGACTTAGTGCACTATTCCTGACACTCTAAAGAACTTGTCCTTTGCAGGTATAATTTTCAGCTTCCAGAAATGGTCATATCATGTGTGCATTTTCTGATATCCAAGACTGAGATGGGACTCACTGACTGAGGTGAGAACTCAGCTTCAGGCTTCATTAGTAGGACACTCTTGTCCACGGCTCGGAGGCCACAGAGAGAGTAAGGAGCGGCTGTGATCTTCAGGCTGGTGTTTGAGGCTGGGAGGCCTTGGGCTGAGGAGAAGCTCAGATTTACCTGTAAGGAGGATATAATTATAGCAATGAATTTTCCAATTGTTTCAATCTTAAGACACTCTTCTACCCCAGGCTTCCCATGTGGTGCTAGTGATCAAGAATCTACCTGCAATGCAGGTAAGAGATTCGGGTTTGATCCCTGGACCAGAAAGATCCCCTGGAGGAGGGCATGGCAACCCACTCCAGTATTCATGCCTGGAGAATCCCATGGACAGAGGAGCCTGGTGGGCTATGGTCCATAGGGTCACAAAGAGTTGGATATGAGTGAAGCAATTTAGCACACAGCACACACCCCAGGAAAGTCCCTAGAATATATTTTGAATTCCTCATGAATTTTCAGATAAAACAAGAGACTTGCAAGAAATCGTGCCAATGGCCACCTGCTTTGAACTTCTCCATTAGACTGCTCAGGTTTTGTTATCATTCTCTGCTGTTAGAGATCCTTTGGCAGAAAGTTTTAGAAGCACTACCTGACAGTCTTTTAATGAACATAAGTTCCTTATTTTCCATGCTTCAAAAAGAGGCGATGAAGAAAAAGACTGGGCTTAAACAAAACACCCACCTTATTGGCAAAACAGTTTTCAATGTCGAGCTCCTCAGTATCTGCGATAACTTCTCCATTAGGTAAAATGGTATAAACAAGTAACTGGGCTATAGGAGCAATGTCCGATTCCACTCGGAAGGAGAAGGAAAATACCCCTTTTACTACAAAGTAAAGAAAGTTCAAGATAATAGATTAGGAAGAGGGAAGAGCTTCAGTTTTATAAAGAGGAGCCTCTCAAATTATTTTACTTATTTACATGTGGAGTGTACTAAAGTTACAAAAAGACTTGCCTTTATGCCACTGTGCTTGCAGTGAAAGTGAAAGTGTTAGTTTCTCAGTCATGTCTGACTATGTGACTCCGTGGACTGTAGCCCTCCAGGCTCCTCTGTCCATGGAATTCTTCAGGCAAGACTACTGGAATGGGTTGCCATTCCCTTTTCCAGGGGATTTTCCCCACCTAGGGATCGAACGTGGATCTCCTGCATTGCAGGCAGATTCTATGCAGTAGTATTCAGTAAACATATGCTGAACCACTGATATTAATATTTTCCTTAAAGATGTAGATTACATTGTTAATTTCCTCTGCTTAAGAAAGAAAGAACATTTAGTAAGTCTCTATTTTTAAATAAAAAAAAAAGACATTAAGAAATCAAGAGAGAAGAACTTCTAGACATCTTTAATGATCTCTATGATCAAGTCAGCACAAGTTTTGTCATATGAATGTGCTTAGTCGCTCAGTCATGTCCAGGAAAGCCTGTCATATGCATGAGGGGAAGTCAAAGAATGCTACACAATCTTTACCTTCAGGCCATTTACAATAGAGCAGAGATACAGGTTCAGCTGGTAAAGAATTGGCCTGCAAAGCAGGAGACCCTGGTTCAATTCATGGGTCGGGAAGATTTCCTAGAGAAGGGATAGGCTACCCACTCCAGTATTCTTGGGCATCCCTAGTGGCTCAGCTGGTAAAGAATCCACCTGCAATGCAGGAGACCTGGGTTCAACCCCTGAGTTGGGAAGACACCCTGAAGGAGGGCATGGCAACCCATTCCAGTATTCTTGCCTGAAGAATCTCCATGGACAGAGGAACCTGGCAGGCTACAGTCCCTGGGATTGAAAAGAGTCGGACATGACTGAGTGACAAAGCACAAGCAGAGGTACACATAATCATGTACAAAATATAGTATGCCTCTGATTTTTTAATGCATCTATTTTAGTTGTTTTCTGTGTGAATTACATAGTGTTTAATTCACGCACCTTTAATCTTGTTCTGTCTGATCTTTGTAGCTTAAATTTATTTTAAAGCTGTTGTCCTATACATCTATAGAATATTTGAGGGCAACTTGTGGCAAAATACACAAAACAGCAGGGTTAAAATAAATGTGAACTAGTGGCTGATTCATGTTGTTGTATGGCAGAAACCAATACACCATTGTAAAGCAATTATCCTCCAATTAAAAATAAATTTAGAAAATGAATTAGTAAAAAAAAAATTGAAGTAGTAAAACTAAAACCATATGGAATTGAATTTCTGAAGCAGGGTTAAACATAAGCAGGAATTAATTATTAAGAGGCCATAACGAATGATTAAACAAGAGTACTTAAATATAACAGTTTCCCAGAAATCCAAGACAAATGGAAAAACAACCATTTACATAGCTATTGTTAAAATAAAGTATGCTTTATCTTACGGAAAGAGACACTTCCTTCTCCCCATTTCACCTCTCAAGATACTTAATATACTATGTAGGATTTGCCTGGAGGGTCCCATGGACAGAGGAGCCTGGTGGGCTGCAGTCCATAGGGTCACTGGGAGTCAGACGCGACTGAGTGACTTCACTTTTACTTTTCACTTTCATGCATTGGAGAAGGAAATGGCAACCCACTCAAGTCTTCTTGCCTGGAGAATCCCAGGGACGGGGGAGCCTGGTGGGCTGCCTTCTATGGAGTCGCACAGAGTCAGACACGACTGAAGCGATTTAGCTGTAGCAGCAGTGAAAGTTAAAGTCTCTCAGTTACGTCCGACTCTCTGCGACCCCATGGACTATACAGTTTATGAAATTCTCCAGGCCAGAATACTGAGAGGGTAGCTTTTCCCTTCTCTAGGGGATTTTCCTAACCCAGGGATCAAACTTAGGTCTCCGGCATTGCAGGCAGATTCTTTACCAGCTGAGCCACAAGGGAAGCAGGAACTAATTTTGAAGAAATTTCCTCATGAGGAAATTTGGTTTTTGATACGCTACTGGGAACAAACTTACCTGCTCTAGAAAAACCAATATAATGTTCAGTCCCATAAAAATCCATGATAAATGGAAAATTAGAGGGACTGTTCCATATTTGAGTACCTGAATTAAATTTTTTTAAGCAATAAAAAATTTAGTAAGAGAGATTTTTATCTAGATAAGACATTTTATGGACCTAAGGAGAATCTATGGTGAGCAGGGTTTAGAGTGGTATGTCTTCATTATGGCCTTGGTTGTCTCATGCTGCTGGGAAAATGGATAGACTAGAAAAAAAAAGCTTTCATTTAGTGATACAGTTAGTAGAAATTTAATAACAAATGAATTTGAAATTCAAAGAATCACAAGATTTTAAGCACAATCTAAAAGTCATGATTAATTATAAACGTCTTTTTAATCCAGCTTTTTATGATTAGTTCAACAAAGGTGGTGAATAGTAGAGTTAGGAGATTAAATAAAAATCAATCTTCATTTGGAAAATTTTGAAGAATGTTGAAGTGCAATGCTGGCTTTATGTTGTGTTGAACTGCTTGAATAAAAAGAGATAAAGGGCCACTAGAGAAATAGAGTGAAAATTCTTGGCACAGTAGTTTATCTTAAGCAAGTTGAGGCTTTTTTTTTGGCTAGCAATTTTTCTACTTTACAAAATAAAGAAATACTACTTAGTTCTAAGTTCTTCCATTAGAATTTTTAATAAAGCATGGGATTTATTTAAACACATAAGCAGAAGAGTGTACAAAAAATATAGCATCTTAAGGGCAATGACCATGTTTTGTTAATGTTTTTATGCAAAGCTCCTATTATGAGCTATATCAAGATAGAAAGATAGACTCTCTTGAAGTATAGTTTTAATGGGGAAACTTTTTTTCCAAAAAATGTAACAGTTGTAAATCATAAAGAAATATCTTAACTTTCATTTATGAATTAGTTTAAAAATATGTATTGCATGCCCACTGTGTGTCAGGTACTATTGTGAGAAATGGTGTGTTAAAAATAAAAGACAAATATGTTCTAATCTTTACAATATGTATTCTTTATTTTTCTTGAAAATATTCACTCACCTTGGGTGAATGGACTTTCTAATCTTTCCAAATATGCTTTTGTTAATAAAAATTGCTTTAGTAAACTGATAGCCTATAATTCAAATGAACAGGAAAAAAGGGACGCTACTTATGAGATTTAGTCTGGGGATATGTAACAAAGAGACTAAACATACGTATCTTTGGTAATAGAGTCTTTCTTGAAAAGTTAATTAACAGATATCAATGGATATTTATGATTCAAGAAAACCCAGAAGGAAAGTATGATCTAAAAGAGAGAGGCAGGAAGACAAGTGAGAGAGTTGAAGATGGTGTGTTGCTAGCATTTAAGACAGAAGAGGCCATAAACTAAGGAACGCAGGTCTTTAGAAGCTGCAAAAGGTGAGAAAACAGGTAATCCTCTAGAGTTCCAGAAGGAATTTCATTCTGCTGACACCTTGATGTTAGCCCAGTAAGACTTCTTTCTACAGAACTACAAGATAGTAAATTTGTGTGGTTTTTAGCCAGCCAGCTTCCTACAGAAGCAATAAGAAACTAATACAAAATCATACAGAGTAAAATATTTCTTTGGTGATTATTTTCATTTTTCAGTTATTTTCTGAATTAAAAAAATTTAATAATAAAATGAGTATATTTTACTTTAGAAATAAAATTTAAAATATAGAAACACTATAAAAAGGATTTTAAAAAGTACTAAAATGAACCTAGTATTCTTATTTTTAAAAGTAGCTTCCCCATCTTTGGTTGATGGAAGAAAGTTGGTAGCCATTTGCTCTGATGTAAGAAATAGCTAAAGTGTTTAGGGCAATTTAAGAGAAAAAAAAATAAGAAATCCTGAAAATACTTACACTCTCCTTGTTTAATGGATAACACATGGGTTTCTGATTGAGCGATGCTTCCTCTTGCTTTGATCTGAAGACAGAGGGAAATACGTTTATTATCATTTTAAAGGGTGGTCATTAAACTTACATATTTATAATATACAAATAACATATTTATAATTTACAAACAACAAGAATCTTACTACTTCAACCCCAAAGTTACTTTTGTTTACTAAATTTCTCTTCCAATATTTTCCAATTTGTGTAGTTTAAGTAATAAACTTCAAACAATATACTTTAAATAACAAACATGTAATTTTACAATGTTTTAGAATTTTCTTACTATTTACTACTTATCTTGGATATTGATATTTTAAATTTACATATTCTTTCAACATATATTTTAAGCATCTATTATATGCAAAGCAATATATAGTGAAGGGAGGTATAAAATATTGGAGAAGGCAATGGCACCCCACTCCAGTACTCTTGCTTGGAAAATCCCATGGACAGAGGAACCTGTTAGGCTGCAATCCATGGGGTCGCTAAGAGTCGGACACAACTGAGCGACTTCACTTTCACTTTTCGCTTTCATGCATTGGAGAAGGAAATGGCAACCCACTCCAGTGTTCTTGTCTGGAGAATACCAGGGACGGGGGAGCCTGGTGGGCTGCCGTCTCTGGGGTTGCACAGAGTTGGACATGACTGAAGTGACTTAGCATAGCATAGCATTATCTATTGCTGCCTTTATTTAAAAAAAAAAAAACAACAGAAAAAAATTAAAAGTACTTACACTTTCCATGTGTCTGGTACTGAACTAAATAATTTTAAGATTTTTCTTTTTTTCTGGCAATAACTCTAAGTTGTTATTATTCAGTTGCTCAGTTGTGTCTGACTATTTGCAACCCCACGAACTGCAGCACACCGGGCTTCCCTGTCCTTCACCATCTCACAGAGTTTGCTCAAACTCACGTCCATTAAGTCGATGATGCCATCCAACCATCTCATCCTCTGTTGCCCTCTTTTCCTCCTGCCCTCAGTCTTTCCCAGCATCAAGGTTTTTTGCAATGAGTCAGCTCTTTGCATCAGGTGGCCAAAGTATAGGAGCCTCAGCTTCAGCATCAGTCTTTCCAATCAATATTCAGGGTTGATTTCCTTTAGGACTGACCAATTTGATCTCCATGCTGTCTAAGGGACTTTTCAAGAGTCTTCTCTAGCACCATAGCTAGAAGGCATCAATTCATTGGCGCTTAGCTTTCTTTATGGTCCACCTCTCAAATCCGTACATGACTACTGGAAAAACTAGAGCTTTGACTATATGCACCTTTGTAGGCAAAGTGATGTCTCTGCTTTTTAATACACTGTCTAAGTTTGTCATAGCTTTTCTTCCAGGAGCAAGCGTCTTTTAATTTCATGGCTGCAGTCACCATCTGCAGTGATTTTGGAGCCCAAGAAAATAAAGCCTGTCACTGTTTCCATTATTTCCCCATCTATTTGCCATGAAGTGATGGGACTGGATGCCATGATTTTAGTTTTTTGAATGTTGAGTTTTAAGCAAGCTTTTTCACTCTCCTCTTTCAGCTTCATCAAGAGGTTCTTTAGTTTCTCTTTGCTTTCTTCCATTAGGGTAGTGTCATTTGCATATCTGAGGTTGTTGATATTTCTCTCAACAATCTTGATTCCAGCTTGTACTTCATCCATGCTGGCACTTCACATGATGCACTCTGCATAGAAGTTAAATGAGCAGGGTGACAATATACGGCCTTGACATACTCTTTTTCCAATTTTGAACCAGTCCATTGTTTCATGTCCGGTTCTAACTGCTGCTTCTTGACCTGCATACAGGTTTCTCAGGAGGCAGATAAGCTGATCTTGTATTCCCATCTCTTTCAGAATTTTCCACAGTTTGTTGTGGAAAACTGTGTCAAAGGCTTTGGTGTAGTCAGTGAAGCATAAGTATTCAAGAAAATTAAATACACTAAAAAGCCTCTTGAAAGTGAAAGAGGAGAGTGAAAAAGTTGGCTTAAAGCTCAACATTTAGAAAACGAAGATCATGGCATCTGGTCCCATCACTTCATGGGAAATAGATGGGGAAACAGTGGAGACAGTGTCAGACTTTATTTTGGGAGGCTCCAAAATCACTGCACATGGTGACTGCAGCCATGAAATTAAAAGACACTTACTCCTTGGAAGGAAAGTTAGGACCAACCTAGATAGCATATTGAAAAGCAGAGACATTACTTTGCCAACAAAGATCCATCTAGTCAAGGCTATGGTTTTTCCTGTGGTCATGTATGGATGTGAGAGTTGGACTGTGAAGAATGCTGAGCGCCGAAGAATTGATGCTTTTGAAGTGTGGTGTTGGAGAAGACTCTTGAGAGTCCCTTGGACTGCAAGGAGATCCAACCAGTCCATTCTGAAGGAGATCAGCCCTGGGATTTCTTTGGAAGGAATGATGCTAAAGCTGAAACTCCAGTACTTTAGCCACCTCATGTGAAGAGCTGACACATTGGAAAAGATTCTGATGCCGGGAGGGATTGGGGGCAGGAGGAGAAGGGAATGACAGAGGATGAGAAGGCTGGATGGCATCACTGACTCGATGGACGTGAGTATGAGTGAACTCCAGGAGTTGGTGATGGACAGGGAGGCCTGGTGTGCTGTGATTCATGGGGTCGAAAAGAGTCGGACACGACTGAGTGATTGAACTGAACTGAACTGAACTGAAGGTAGAATTTCATGCAAAGATGGGCACAATAAAGGAAAGAAATGGTGTGAATCTAACAGAAGTAGAGGATAAGAAGAAGTGGCAAGAATATACAGAAAGTGAAAGGAAAGGAAAGTGAAGTTGCTCAGTCGTGTCTGATTCTTTGCAACCCCATGGACTATAGCATACAAGACTCCTCTGTCCATGGGATTTTCCAGGCAAGGGTACTGGAGTGGGTTGCCATTGCCTTCTCCAGACGATCTTCCCGACCCAGGGGTCGAACCCGGGTCTCCCACATTGCAGGCAGATGTTTTATCGTCTGAGCCACCAGGAAAGCCTCTAGAACATACAGAAGAACTGTATAAAAAAGGACTTCAGTTCAGTTCAGCTCAGTTGCTCAGTCATGTCCGACTCTTTGCAACTCCATGAACCGCAGCACACCAGGCCTTCCTGTCCATCACCAACTCCCAAAGTTTACCCAAACTCATGTCCATTGAGTCGGTGATGCTATTCAACCATCTCATCCTCTGTCATCCCCTTCTCCTCCTGCCTGACCTTGATAACCACGATGGTGTAATCCTTCACCTAGAATCAGACAACCTGGAGTGTGAAGTCAAGTGGGACTTAGGATGCGTTACTATGAACAAAGCTAGTGGAGGTGATGAAATTCCAGCTGAGCTATTTTAAATCCAAAAGATGATGCTGTGAAAGTGCTGCACTCAATATGCCAGCAAATTTGGAAAACTCAGCAGTGGCCACAGGACTGGAAAAGGTCAGTTTTCATTCCAATCCCAAAGAAAGGCAATGCCAAAGAATGCTCAAACTACACCACACAGTTGCACTCATTACACATGCTAGCAAGGTTATTCTCAAAATCCTTCAAGCAAGACTTCAGCAGTATGTGAACTGAGAACTTCCAGATGGTCAAGCTGGATTTAGAAAAGGCAGAGGAACCAGACATCAAATTGCCAACATCCACTGGATCATTGAAAAAGCAAGAGAATTCCAGAAATACATCTACTTCTGCTTCATTGACTATGTTAAAGCTTAAATACTATCTTCAGTATTCAGGTGAAATGATTGACATTATTCTTTACAGATGAGATTAAGTAAATTACCTGAGGTCACATAACTAGGAAGCAATAAAACTAGGATTCTAACTTACTGTCAATTATTCTACTTTTTTTAGAATTACAAAAATACTATATATTGTTTATGTTCCTATACAGAATTTTCTACACATAAGGTTTTTTTGTTGTTGTTGTTCAAAAGTCTTACTTGGGTAACTACCAGCTTTGAATATTTCTAATTTTTTGACATAAATAGGTATACTGACCCCAAAAGTATCATACCAATTTATAATATGCCTGTCAATGTACTTTTCCCTATAGTCACACACAAGTTCTTCAACTTGTAAATTATTTAGAACTTTTATAGGAGTAAAAGTCTACTGCTTTATTTTTAAAATTTTCATTTCTCCCAATTAAGGTAAAATTCAACGTTTTTTTCCTAAAGATTGTTTATACATTTTATTTCCTATTGACTGTTTTGATTTTTATCTTTTGTCTGTTGATCTACTGAGTTCTATGATAAAACATTCTTTTTGACTAATATGTCACCTAAGTGCTTTCCTCTTCTGTTAAATAATTTTCCAATGGAACTCAGAAAAAAAAATGAAAAAAACAAAGTTTCAGGGGAGACTAGAACATGAATGAAAAATTAAGGCATTAAGTTGTTAGGAAGCAACTTCTTTTCACTCATAAACACAGAAATTATATCGATATAAAGGGCATTATTTAGATACAAATTCTATCTTTTTAGTTGGAACTTCCCTGGTGGCTCAGTGGAAAAGAATCTACTTGCAGGCAGGAGACCTGGGTTCGATCCTGAATTGGGAAGATCCCCTGGAGAAGGACATGGCAACCCATTCCATTATTCTTACCTGGGAAATCCCAGTCACAGAGAGTCAGACATGACTTATCAACTAAATAGCAATCTTTTAGGGTTTATATAATTAGGAAGAGCTACAGTGGCTTTTAGTCTTACCAAATAATAAAAGGTTAATTCCCTTTCATCTGTCAGAATCTGTCCATTCAGGATGTAGTGCACCCGAATCTCCTGTGTTTGCCCACAGATCACAGTATCAGCCACAGGTTCAAGCTGAATGTAACTCTTGCTTGGGGAGAAAATATGACTTGCAGTGTGCGTTGCTGGTATGTGAGATTCTTCAAGCCACCTGCTATCAAAACAGTGGCTATTCTGTTTGTAAATGACCTAATGGATAGAATAAAGGTCTTAAGTAAGTTATTTTTATTAACATTTTATATATATATATATAAACATTTTATATATATATATAAACATTTTATATATATATATATAAACATTTTATATATATGTAAAGTCACTCTGTCATTAGCTGAAGATTTTTTAAGACCCATGCTTACTTGATTTCATTATAGGCTGCCTTCCAAAATAAAATATAATCTATAAACAACTTTCCGTTAAGTTTATTTAAAGCTACACTGTATGAATTTAGTCACATTCACTCATAATTAAGATCAATAACTTTTTCTTAATACCCTTATGGTTGTACATTGCATAAGGACATTAGAATATTTCACACAAAATGAAAATAGTGGTTTACCAAAGAAACAACTAAAATCTAGTTTGTAATAAAGCTATAAAAATGTTGGATTTTCAAGGGACTATCAAGATGGTTTAATAAATGTCTCCTGAAACTAGATCATGTCATAAAGTCTAAAATGAAAGCTTTCTGAGAGAACTTTTTGTGTCTTATTTTGTATTTAGATTTCCACTTACCCCAACTGAAATGAAAGAAGATGTGAAGTTACTGGTATCAATGGAAAAGTTCACCAAACCGTGCTCATTTGTAGTAAATCTGGCACTATACTGAAACATATCCACATTGACCACTACAGTCTCATTGGGGATTGGCTGATCCTTCTCATTGACTAGAAGAACCTAGAAGTAGAAAAGAGAAATAAGAAAGTGAAAGCTGATTTCAGGTGGTATATCGCAATAACATTTTCTACTCTATTGTGTTCACTTCTTGGCCATTGTCATCTAATGAAGATCTTAGAATATAAAAGTAAGATTTGTTTTCTGGGCTGTAAAATATTTTTCTTTTTGATGTTTTTGTTTAGATAACTTATGAGTGTTTAATTGAGAACTGCCAACAGTAGATTCATGGTGTTACCTTCCCCAGTTTTCTTCATCTTTGTTGTTCTGTATCTCATTATAAGGCTTCTTTTTGTTTTTGTTGTCACTGTTTAGTTTCTCAGTTGTGTACTACCTTTTGCGACCCCATGGACTGTAACCTGCCAGGCTCCTCTGTCCATGGGATCTCCTGGAGTGGGTTACCATTTCCTTCTCCAGGGAATTTTCCCAACTCAGGGATCAAACCTAGGTCTCCTGCTTGGCAGGTAGAGTCTTTACTGCTGAGCCACCAGTGAAGCCCTATATAAGGTATTTGCCTTTTAAGTTTTTATAATTTCTTTACTCACTCTAAATAAATGTTTGTTTTTATAATAAATTTTGCTTTTGTATAATAAAAGAATTTTGATGAATTTAAAAGATAAGTTTTGATATAAAAATTGATTTTCCTAGAAGTCATATGCCCCCAAATATGTTTACATTGAAAAGAAACTTTACCTGCCCAAAGAAAGGAAGCCCACGTCTGTAATGTGAATGCACTTTCGTAAATTTCAGTTTGCTTAAGGTGTTTGTGATTTCACTTGATCCATGTCCGGTTAATTCCAACCCTGAAGAATAATTCAGAGAAGTTGAACTGTTCTATATGTTCTATTCACCTCACCTCCTATCCCATCCCAGCTTCACTCCATTATAACAAAAAAAGTCCATATACTCTTATTCTTTCATTGAGATCTATAATTCCTCAATTCTCTGGTTTCACAAATATCCTGCTTGTTCCATCCATGTTCTTGAGGAGATTTTCTCATTTCCTCAGAGATCTTGCTCTGTCTTGCTCCTCCCCAGCAACCATCTGGGAACAACTTCATTCTTCACACTGGCCTAAAAATATTCTTAAATTTCTGTCACAAACCCCTTCCCCAGCAAAAGCCTTCTTTTCAGCACATGGCAAGAAGTATAGCCAATACCCAGGGCTTTTTCATTCAGTGAAGTGTGATCTGTATATTATCTCCATTATCTAAAGCCTTCCTCCTGTCAAAAGAAACTATTTTTTCATTCGCCGCAACTCTAACCCTATGTGTGCTCAATCACCTAGTCATGTCCAGCTCTTTGTGATCCCATGGGCTGTGGCCTGCCAGGCTCCTCTGTCCTTGGGATTCTCCAGGCAAGAATACCAGAGTGGGTTGCCATTTCCTTCTCTAATCCTATGTCTTCTAGTTTTATTCTACCTATTTACCTAATCTTCTGACTGTAGTTGTTTCAGTTTTTGAGCCCCTCCTTGTCCACCTCTAGCCTCAATTTAGCAATGATAATTAACTTACTTTCAGAACACTTGCTTTTTCTCTTAGGATGATCTGAATACACTAAGAATGGTTTCAGATTTACATTTCGAATCCTGATTTTGCTCAGACTTTTCTTTTGAAATTGTCCATTGAGTGAATCAACTGACATTTTGATATTCCAAGCTATGATGAATTGTCTTAGACAAATCCTCATCACCATAATTCTTTCTCATCTTTTCTTTATCTTGGCTAATGATATTTCCATTTCCCAGACCCCCAAAATTGTAGTCTTTGGGGTCTTTTTGGATAGTATTCTGATTTAACACATTGTAATATATTTTTCATCTAGCCTGTCCTTTTCATGCCTGCTAAAATTAACTTTTTTTTCCTGTTCTTATATATTTTTTTAAATTGAAATAACAATAAAAAAATAAAAGTGACTATTTTAATCAAACTTTTACTTTACAAATATAAAAATATAACCAAAGCCCTCTTTTGCATTGTATAATTATAATATATGCCATGTTCTTTTCTCTGAGTAGTCTAAGTAGTGTATGTTCTATATAAAACTACTAAATGGCAATTGGAAAATATTCAATAGCTTGAGGGGAAAAAACTAAAAAGTTTTACTCAAATGTTTCAAATCACATTTAGGATTGACATCCCTTTGAAGAAAAGTGAAATTTGTGTTTTTTTCTATGTAATGAAAACATGATTTTTAAAAAGTGGATAATATTCAAAATAGCATTATGATAATTCTGGGTATGAACTCATACTTTTAATAGCATTAACAGATTTTTTTTTTTTACTTTTTATCATTGCCTTCCCTTGTAATTAGCATTGTATGGTTCAGTTGCTATTTTTTTATATTTGAGGGTTCTGTTAAGTTAGCATTTTATTTGGAATTAACAATTATTTTATTTATATGATAGTTTTTTTGGAATTAACTTAAAAAATAGTTTATTAGGTCATTCTCCTTAAATATAGCTGAAGATATCCAATGCTTTCATAATAAAGTCTAACCTCTCTAGTATACAATTTACTTTTCTAAACACCTTAGCACCAACCTACTTTTAAAGATTCCTTTGGGACTGAAGGCATTTGTTTTATGCTTATTATGCTTTTCTGGTGAACTGTTTCAAAGCGGGCATCCCTGGTGGCTCAGATGGTAAAGCCTCTGCCTGCAGTGCGGGAGACCCGGGTTCGATCTCTGGGTTGGGAAGATCCCCTGGAGAAGGAAATGGCAACCCACTCCAGTATTCATGCCTGGAAAATTCCATGGACTGAGAGGCACCTTAGAGCCTGATAGGCCACAGTCCCTGGGGTCGCAAAGAGCTGGGCAGGACTGAGCGACTTCACTTTGACTGTTTCGAAATACAATCCATTCTATTCAAATCTGCTCAAATGCTACCTTTTAGAAGTTTTTTTTTTTTTGGTCTATATTAGAATGACCTATCTCTCTTCACACTCATTGTGCCCTTATTTATTAACACTTCCTGTGAAAACTTTATGGTGCATGCCAAGTCGCTTCAGTCGTGTCTGACTCCTTGCAACCCTATGGACCATAGCCTGCCAAGTTCCTCTGTTGATGGGATTCTCCAGGCAAGAGTCCTGGAGTGGGTTGCCATGCCCTCCTCCAGGGGATCTGGCAGGCGGTTTCTTTATCACTAGTGCTACCTGGGAAGCCTCCAAATTTTATTATGGTTATATATAATACATAGATACATATATACATAGCCATTTATATGTATAATTTCTTTTTAGATTCCTAATTCCTTGAGGGGAGAGACCATATCACTAACACAGTCCCCAGAAACTAGAAAGTATTTTACATGGATTGAATATTTGATAAATGTTCAACAAGTTAATACACATTTAATAATGATACAAACCTGTTCCCTCCTCTCTGACCTTGGCTTCCACTTGTAATGTCCTCTCATATCCTTTTTGTTTCAGCTGAAGTGATTTAGCATTTACTAGTTGTGTGAAACAACCTTCATCATCTGCCTGAAAAGAAAGGAAGAGAAATCCTGGGTTCTCTGATTTGTGATTTAAAAAAGTCAGTTTTCAACCAATGACGATTTTGTGTTGGCCACAGAAGAAAATTTTACAAATGTTTTGTTCACTTTTTGGGTTCTTATCTTTTCCCCCAGGTGATACAAAATTTGTTCACTAATCATTTCATCAAATCATTGCCAACCTTTGCTTTCTCCCCTCGCTTCTGAAAGCCTATCCCATTTCTGTCATATTAAACTTTCCTTCCTATGTGGCGCTAGTGATAAAGAACCTGCCTGCCAATGCAGGAGACACAGGAGATGCAGGTTCAATTACTGGATTGGTAAAATCCCCTGGAGGAGGTCATGGCAACTGACTCCAATATTCTTGCCTGGGAAAGCCCTTGGACAGAGGAGCCTGGTGAGCTATAGTCCATAGAGTCGGAAAGAGTTGGACACGACTAATGCAATGTATGACCAACTCAGAGAGTCATTTCCTAGGCAGGTTGATAGGGAGTCTAGGGGTCCCCAAGGAGAGAGGGGTCTGGAATTCTCAAGGAGGAAGAAAGAACAAACTTTTTTCTTTCTCCACATTCCTTAGGATTATATAACAATAATGTATCCTGCCTAAGGACAGTCTCT
The DNA here is from genome assembly GCF_032452875.1 of Bos javanicus. NCBI lineage: Eukaryota > Metazoa > Chordata > Mammalia > Artiodactyla > Bovidae > Bos > Bos javanicus. The sequence continues at coordinate 101,223,826 of NC_083872.1, read as the reverse complement.
GGATTAAACCTTCTGTTATCTTAAAATGTAAATTATGGGAGTAGGTCTGGTGAGGTCTTTACAACCTCCAGACATTCTTTGGATTCATTGGAGAGTATATAACTTCATTGCTAACACTAGCAAGCGGCTACTCTTTTTGCCCCCTTCTGATGCCTATGTCAGAAGCTTTCTCTATCTCCTTTATACTTTAATAAAACTTTATTACACAAAAGCTCTGAGCGATCAAGCCTTGTCTCTGGCCCTGGATTGAAGTCTTCTCCTCCGGGGGTCAAGAATCCCGGTGTCTTCGCGTGATTCAACAACAAACTTTCACAACCTAGATAGCATATTAAAAAGCAGAGACATTACTTTGCCAACAAAGGTCCGTCTAGTCAAGGCTATGGTTTTTCCAGTAGTCATGTATGGATGTGAGAGTAGGACTGTGGAGAAAGCTGAGCGCTGAAGAATTGATGCTTTTGAACTATGGTGTTGGAGAAGACTCTTGAGAGTCCCTTGGACTGCGAGGAGACCCAACCAGTCCATTCTAAAGGAGATCAGTCCTGGGTGTTCATTGGAAGGACTGATGCTAAAGCTGAAACTCCAGGACTTTGGCCACCTCATGTGAAGAGTTGACTCATTGGAAAAGACTCTGATGCTGGGAGAGATTGGGGGCAGGAGGAGAAGGGGACGACAGAGGATGAGATGGCTGGATGGCATCACCCACTTGATGGACATGAGTTTGAGTGAACTCCGGGAGTTGGTGATGGACAGGGAGGCCTGGTGTGCTGTGATTCATGGGGTGGCAAAGAGTCGGACACGACTGAGCGACTGAACTGAACTGAACTGAAGGCAATGTAGCTCAGTGTTTCCCAACATGCCATGGTATTTTGTAATTTTATCTCTTTGTGTACGTTGTTCCTTAAATATCTTTTCTTGCTTCCACTCTCATTGTGGCCAACAGTTACAGCTCTTCTAAACACAACTCAGACATACTATGTTCTAAGAATCCTCTGTAATGATCTCCACCTAAATATTGACTGTAGTTGTTCAGTGGGTCAGTTGTGTCTGACTCTTTTGCCACCCCACAGACTGTAGATCGCCAGTCTTCTCTGTCCATGGGATTCTCCAGGCAAGAATACCGGGTTGCATTTCCTTCTCCAGGGGATCTTCCTGACCCAAGATCGAACCCACATCTCCTGCATTGCAGGCAGATTCTTTACTGCTGAGTCATCAGGGCAGCCTAAATATTGACTAGGGATTGTTAACTGTGTTTTCTTGATATCTAGGACATTAATGAAAGCACATATATTTATTGACTAGATGATTCATTTTAGAAATTAGATTTCTAAACTAAACATTGGGATCCATATTATAATAAAGATTTGTTTTCATTTTTTACTTGTTTACATGATATTTATTGCATAGTAAAATTTAGTCACACTTAATTTGGGCTTCCCTGGTGGCTCAGATGGTAAATAGTCTGCCTGCAATGCAGGAGACCAAGGTTCCATCCCCGGGTCCAGAAGATTCCCTGGAGAAGGGAATGGTTACCCATTCCAGTATTCTTGCCTGGAAATATTTATTGCACAACTTTAATCAATTTAATTTACTTATATACAGATGTCATGACTCATTTGAAAATGAAAATGAATCTTAGTCTCCCTGATTTGATAAAGATTTTGACAGCTATATTTCTCTCATGTTTATCTTGCTTATCCGTATTCATCTTGACCTTCATCATCATGTTCACCACCTTAGCCTTTCATTCTGCAACTTAGATAACTTGCTTTTCCACACCTGACAATGTCTGCTCACACTGCCTCACCCTGACCTTTTTTGTACTCTTCCTCTGAAATTAGTAATTCATACATTTCATTTCTTTTTTTTTTTTTTTAACATTTCATTTCTTAATACATGTCCTGCTGCTGTTTCCTTTACATCTTTGATGTAATCAAGGACTCTCATCCATCTTTTCACTTGGTCCCCCTTTCTTCAACCTGATGCTGATCTCATAGACTCCCACATGCAGGTTAGATTCCACAGTGTCATTTGATTCTCCACTGGCCCAATTCTTAACATTTGCCATATTTTTCTTCTCTTTTCTGTTTGATTAAAGTCAACTTTGGAGACTTCCACATCCTTTTATGCCTGGACACCTGGCATTTTGATTGCTATCAGAAGGAAATTGCAAAACTGGCCAAATAAATACTATCATAAATCCATGAGCCCTGTCTTCAAGTGGGTTTTTATTATTGCCAGGCAATCTTAAAATATTTCCCTTATTCCACAGTTTTCCTAGGTGACTAATTCAAATACTACTCTCATATCGCATTGTATTATGTTGCATTGTATTGTGTTCTTTATTGTATTATCAGTTGCAAGAAAGCAAGATCTGGTGTTAGTGTCCTGGGGAGAGTAGTTTCCATATACCTGTTGACTGAATTCTTCACAGATGCTTTTTGGATATTTTCCGTTACAGGAAGAACTGTACTGTAAATATTTTCTGCATACATTAATCGTCACCAGGCCACGGACAGGCTTTCCATATGTGTATCTGTAACAATAAAGTGGTCATACAAAAAGATATTTAACATAAATAACTTACATTTCCTACACATGATTTGATCCATTCATCTTACTCATCTACAGCAATTGCATTTCCTTTCATAGCATTAGCACTTTAGAAGTACTTATTCTGAAACTGTCTTATCTATACCTCTAAAAGAAAATACTTATGAGTACTGAATTGTTTTTTGAAACACCTCCAAATGGAAAAGTAACAGTATGGTTTTTCTCAGATCTTACCTTCCTCTCAGTTGAGGTTTGACTATAAAACTGCCTATTTCCTTCTTTCTCTGCTGTCATATTATCTAGGTTATGATTCTAACTTTGTCAGCACCTCCAAAGTTGTCTTAGGGAAAGAAATTAGGGAAATATAGAGAGTGTATTTCTTTTGTTTGTTTGCTGGTTTTATTTTTTAAGATTTTTGTTGTTGTTGTTGTTGTGGACTTAAAAATCTTTCCCGAATTTGTTATAATATTGCTTCTGTTGTTTGTTTTTTTTTTTGGCAGCAAAACATGTGGGATCTTATCTCCCTAACCAGGGATTGAATCTGCACCCCCTGCCTTGGAAGGCAAATTTTTAGCCACTGGACCATTAAGGAAGTCCCAAGAGTGTATTTCTAAGTCCTCCCTAACTTTTATATGTTTTAAGAGGATAAGTGAGGAATTAAATGGGAAAGTGCTAGCTACAGAACAAAAATATTACAAATGAACTGTATCATGATAGTCGCTGCTGCTGCTGCTAAGTTGCTTCAGTCGTGTCCAACTCTCTGTGACCCCGTAGATGGAAGCCCACCAGGCTCCCCCGTCCCTGGGATTCTCCAGGCAAGAACACTGGAGTGGGTTGCCATTTCCTTCTCCAATGCATGAAAGTGAAAAGTGAAAGGGAAGTTGGATTCTGCCAAATCTGATGGAAGGATGTGATGTATGGCCTGAATATTATGTCACCTTGAGATTCATGTTGAAATTCTAAATCCCAAAGGATGATAGTTTAGGAGGTGAGGGTTTTGGGAGGAGGGTGAAGTTTTCATGAATGGGTGAGTGCCTTCATAAAAGAGGCTCCAGAGAGATCTCTTGTCCCTCCTTCCATGTGAGGACACAAGAAGATGCTCTGAACCAGAAAGAGTACCTTCACCAGAACGTGACCATGCAGGCACTTGATCTTGGATTTCCCAGCCTCTGGGACTGTGAACAGGAGGAGAAGGGGCCAACAGAGGACGAGGTTGTTGGATGGCATCACTGAATCAGTGGACATGAGTTCTAGCAAGCTCTGGGAGACGGTGAAGGACAGGGAAGCCTGGTGTCTGCAGTCCATGAGGTCACAAAGAGTTGGACACGACTGAGTGATAGAACAACAGTAGAACTGTGAACAGTGCAGTTCTGTTGTTAATAAGCTCCTCAGTCTGTGGTATTTTGTTATGATGGCCTGAACAGACTAAGGCGTGATGTGAAGCTGAACTCAGTCTATTGTTTCTTAAAGTATGCTTTCTGGACAACCTCCATGGACATTCCCTGAGACATGCAGTGAGATTCAGAGTACCAAATCCTTCCTCAGATTTAGAGGTGGGGCCAAGGAATCTACATTTGAAATAAGCACCTCCATTGATTCTGATGCATACTTAAATTTGAGACCCTGTCCAAACTGTTAAGTAGGTGAATTTCGGTCTCAGAAACCCCAAGCTTCCTCTTTTTAGTGTCTCCTCCCCTTCAAATTTTTATACGTGCTGATAAAGTAATACATTATTTACTAAATTTAGTCACTTTGTTGAATCTTCTCTTTAAATCTGAAGCAAAAGGCTTTCTCCCTGATGAAAAAATGTGAAGCATCAAAGCTGGTGAGAAGGAGGAAAACACATGTTTTTCATGTTGTTTTTAAAAGCAAGCAGTAAATCCAACCTCCTTGATGTAACTGGAGGGGACTTTATTGCCCAAAGGCAATCAGGGAAGAAATAAATAGCATGCATTTTGTTTATTTCTTTTTTAAAATTTCATTTTATTAAACCAGAGTATAGTTGTTTTACAATATTGTGTTAGTTTCTGCTGTACAACAAAGTGAGTCAGCTATACAGAAACATATATCCCCTCTTTTTTGGATTTCCTTACCATTTAGGTTACCACAGAGCAGTGAGTAGAGTTTCCTGCACTAACCAGCATGTTCTCATTAGTTACCTATTTTATGCATAGTATCAGTAGTGTGTACATGTCAATCCCAATCTCCCAATTCATCCCACACCCCTTTCCCCTTTTGGTGTCCCTACATTTGTTCTCTATGTCTGTATCTCTATTTCTACCTTGCAAAAAAGTTAAATGACATGCATTTTTAATTCTATATTAATATATCCAGCATTTAAGATAGAGGGTCTGCTTAACTTCTTTCTAGCTTCCCAGAGTTTAAAAAATTGGGGACAATACAAAATAGGAGATAATAAGACATAGAATAACATGGAAGCTATGGGCTCCAGAATTAGATGGTTTGGGTTCACTTTAGCCCAGTGTCTGGGATATAGAAATGCTTCATGGAGCTATATGTATTTTTTTTGTTACTTGCCGAGGCAATATAGAATTATGGAGAAAGGTTCAGGGTCTGGAGCCAGACTGTTGGATTTAAATTCCAATCTGCCATTTATTGTCTGCAGGAACTTGAACAAGTTAGTTTATTCTTTATATGTTATAGTTTCCTCATTTGTAAAATGAGAATTATTATCCTCGTCTCACAAGGTTAGTGTAAGAACAAAAACACAAATAAGTGCAAGGCATTTTGAACATTGCCTGGCACATTTTAAATGCTCAGTTAATAATTTTACTAACAGTAGTAAACATATTGCATGCTATCACCCCTGCTCCTTGGTCTAAGCTCAGACAGTTGGAGAGACTCGTTCCTTCTTTAATTAAAACAGTTGGAAGGTCAGTAATCGTTATGTGCAATACAAACAGGGTAGGGAAATAGAAATAAGATAAAAAATGTAACTCACAGGCTGCAGACAGAAACCTCAAATTCATCCTCTAGGAAACTAATCTTCTTGGGCATTTTCACTTGGACCTCAAATTTGGGCAAAACTGTTACCAATAAAAGAAAAAAAAAAAAACAAGTGTGAGAGCAGGCAGAAAGTCTTGCAAGAGTATTAGTAATGATTCTATTACAGAATCTTGTAACAAAGAGTCACATGAAGTGATTTCAATTACAATAAGGAGCAGCAGGTCACTACTGGCAAAAAAGAGATGCCATTCATACCCATGGGCAGTTAGCACCATGGTAACTTAGGCTGGTATTATAGTTCCTAGACTCTCCTCAGAATTTGTCCAAGATTTCAAAGGTGAGAGGGAAACAGCTCCATTAGTCTCTGAAGGTCACCATGATTAGACAATATTGCATAGGAACCTGGAATGTCAGGTCCATGAATCAAGGCAAATTGGAAGTGTCAAACAAGAGATGGCAAGAGTGAATGTCGACATTCTAGGAATCAGCGAACTGAAATGGACTGGAATGGGTGAATTTAATTCAGATGACCATTATATCTACTACTGCAGGCAGGAATCCCTCAGAAGAAATGGAGTGGCCATCATGGTCAACAAAAGAGTCTGAAATGCAGTACTTAGATGCAATCTCAAAAACGACAGAATGATCTCTGTTCGTTTCCAAGGCAAACCATTCAATATCACAGTAATCCAAGTCTATGCCCCAACCAGTAACGTGGAAGAAGCTGAAGTTGAACAGTTCTATGAAGACCTACAAGACCTTTTAGAACTAACACCCAAAAAAGATGTCCTTTTCATTATAGTGGACTGGAATGCAAAAGTAGGAAGTCAAGAAACACTTGGAGTAACAGGCAAATTTGGCCTTGGAATACGGAATGAAGCAGGGCAAAGACTAATAGAGTTTTGCCAAGAAAATGCACTGGTCATAACAAACACCATCTTCCAACAACACAAGAGAAGACCTTACAGAAGGACATCACCAGATGGTCAACACCGAAATCAGATTGATTATATTCTTTGCAGCCAAGATGGAGAAGCTCTATACAGTCAGCAAAAACAAGACCAGGAGCTGACTGTGGCTCAGACCATGAACTCCTAATTGCCAAATTCAGACTTAAATTGAAGAAAGTAGGGAAAACCACTAGACCATTCAGGTATGACCTAAATCAAATCCCTTATGATTATACAGTGGAAGTGAGAAATAGATTTAAGGGCCTAGATCTGATAGATAGAGTGCCTGATGAACTATGGATGGAGGTTCGTGACATTGTACAGGAGACAGGGATCAAGACCATCACCATGGAAAAGAAATGCAAAAAATCAAAATGGCTGTCTGGGGAAGCCTTACAAACAGCTGTGAAAAGAAAAGTGAAAAGCAAAGGAGAAAAGGAAAGATATAAACATCTGAATGCAGAGTTCCAAAGAATAGCAAGAAGAGATAAGAAAGCCTTCAGCGATCAATGCAAAGAAATAGAGGAAAACAACAGAATGGGAAAGACTAGGGATCTCTTCAAGAAAATCAGAGATACCAAGGGAACATTTCATGCAAAGATGGGCTCGATAAAGGACAGAAATGGTATGGACCTAACAGAAGCAGAAGATATTAAGAAGAGATGGCAAGAATACACAGAAGAACTGTACAAAAAAGATCTTCACAACCCAGATAATCATGATGGTGTGATCACTGACCTAGAGCCAGACATCCTTGAATGTGAAGTCAAGTGGGCCTTAGAAGGCATCACTACGAAAAAAGCTAGTGGAGGTGATGGAATTCCAGTTGAGCTATTCCAAATCCTGAAAGATGATGCTGTGAAAGTGCTGCACTCAATATGCCAGCACATTTGGAAAACTCAGCAGTGGCCACAGGACTGGAAAAGGTCAGTTTTCATTCCAATCCCAAAGAAAGGCAATGCCAAAGAATGTTCAAACTACCACACAATTGCACTCATCTCACACGCTAGTAAAGTAATGCTCAAAATTCTCCAAGCCAGGCTTCAGCAATATGTGAACCGTGAACTTCCTGATGTTCAAGCTGATTTTAGAAAAGGCAGAGGAACCAGAGATCAAATTGCCAACATCCACTGGATCATGGAAAAAGCAAGAGAGTTCCAGAAAAACATCTATTTCTGCTTTATTGACTATGCCAAAGCCTTTGACTGTGTGGATCACAATAAACTGGAAAATTCTGAAAGACATGGGAATACCAGACCACCTGATCTGCCTCTTGAGAAATTTGTATGCAGATCAGGAAGCAACAGTTAGAACTGGACATGGAACAACAGACTGGTTCCAAATAGGAAAAGGAGTTCATCAAGGTTGTATATTGTCACCCTGTTTATTTAACTTATATGCAGAGTACATCATGAGAAAGGCTGGACTGGAAGAAACACAAGCTGGAATCAAGATTGCCGGGAGAAATATCAATAACCTCAGATATGCAGATGACACGACCCTTATGGCAGAAAGTGAAGAGGAACTAAAAAGCCTCTTGATGAAAGTGAAAATGGAGAATGAAAAAGTTGGCTTAAAGCTCAACATACAGAAAACGAAGATCATGGCATCCGGTCCCATCACTTCATGGGAAATAGATGGGGAAACAGTGCCAGACTTTATTTTTTTGGGCTCCAAAATCACTGCAGATGGTGACTGCAGCCATGAAATTAAAAGAAGCTTACTCCTTGGAAGGAAAGTTATGACCAACCTAGATAGCATATTCAAAAGCAGAGACATTACTTTGCCAACAAAGATTCATCTAGTCAAGGCTATGATTTTTCCTGTGGTCATGTATGGATGTGAGAGTTGGACTGTGAAGAAGGCTAAGTGCCGAAGAATTGATGCTTTTGAACTGTGGTGTTGGAGAAGACTCTCGAGAGTCCCTTGGACTGCAAGGAGATCCAACCAGTCCATTCTGAAGGAGATCAGCCCTGGAATTTCTTTGGAAGGAATGATGCTAAAGCTGAAACTGCAGTACTTTGGCCACCTCATGCGAAGAGTTGACTCATTGCAAAACACTCTGATGCTGGGAGGGACTGGGGGCAAGAGGAGAAGGGGACGACAGAGGATGAGATGGCTGGATGGCATCACTGACTCGATGGACGTGAGTCTGAGTGAACTCCAGGAGTTGGTGATTGACAGGGAGGCCTGGCATGCTGCGATTCATGGGGTCGCAAAGAGTTGGACACGTATGAGTCACTGATCTGATCTGATGATTAGACATGGTCACAGGTACAGATGGGCCAGAAACTTTCAGTTTGTCCTTATTTTTTTCTCTGTCTGTTCTAGCTCTTCTTCCCAACTTCTAACCCTGCTGACTCACAGAGACCCTGGGCCCACTGCCAGACACCTGGTTATAGAAATACAAAGTGGGAGGAGGGAGAGCTAACATCCTCCCATTGATTCTTCTGCCAGTTTCCCTCAGTGGTCCACTCTGGAATCTGAATGTGCCCTTGTAAGTTCTGATCTGTACATCCTCAACCTTGCTTCAGGAGGCCTGGTTAGTGATTTCCTCAGATCCACCAACTCCTCCTGCGGGACTCTGACTTTTCCAGCCTCTCCCACACAGTTGTATATAAGGTTAGTCGTTCCTATAGTTAATCCCTGTTCCATAATTCTCATGGCAGTTCTGGTGAGACTGGAGAATCCTGTTTTTGTGATAAGTCTCCTATTCATGGCAAACAGATGGAGAAAACGTGGAAATAGTGGCAGATTTTATATTTTTGGGCTTCAAAATCACTTCAGATGGTGACTGTAGCCATGAAATTAAAAGCTGCTTGCTCCTTGGAAGAAAAGCTATGAAAAACCTAGATAGTGTATTAAAAAGCAGAGACATCACTTTGCTGACAAAGGCCTGTATAGTCAAAGCTATGGTATTTCCAGTAGTCATGTATGGGTTTGAGAGTTGGACCATAAAGAAGGCTGAGCATGGAAGCACTGATGCTTTCAAACTGTGGTATTAGAGAAGACTCTTGAGAGTCCCTTGGACAGCAAGGAGATCAAATCAGTCTGTCCTAAAAGAAATCAAACCTGAATATTCATTGGAAGGACTGATGCTGAAGCTGAAACTGCAATGCTTTGTCTACCTGATGTGAAGAGCTGACTCATTGGAAAAGGCTGTGATGCTGGGAAAGATTGAGGACAGGAGGATAAGAGCAGGCATAGGATGAGATAGTTGGATGGCATGACTGACTCCATGGACTTGAGTCTGAGTGAGCTCCAGGAGATAGTGAAGGACAGGGAAGCCTGGCATGCTGCAGTCCATTGGGTTACAAAGAGTTGGACATGACTTAGCAGTAGAACAACAACAACTCCTTATCCACAGCATGATGTATTTAACCTACATTAGAAATTCTACATAATTGATAACTAATAAGATGGTTTCAATGTCTGAGAACTATTATTAGCGTAAATTACATGTAGGTTACAGACAGCAAGGATGCAATCCCAGAAAATACATCCTGTTATAAGATATAGATCAAGAGATGCATGTAGATAACACAATATATTGGTTAATAATTTATGTTTGAATAGGGTCAGTTGGAACTATTAAAATCTCTTATGCCTCTTGGCTCCATGATTTTGGTAAATTTTTCACTTCTCTAGTATCAATATACTCATTTGTAAAATAGAGATGGTATAGTATCTGCCTCAGAGGGCTATTGTAAGGATTTAATGAGATAGTGCATGAAGTGTTTGGCAAATATTTAGATAAAAATTCTTGCTACTTTTTGATTGTTATATGCTAGATTTTTGCTTGTCACTACATATAAAAATGATCCAATCTTGTATTCTTTAATGTCATACATGTGTTTGACATGTGTAGAATTCTTACCGTATTCATCCACTTCAAAAGAGTGCTCTATTCTTTTCCCAGGCTCCTTCAGCAGTACCACCTTGTAGGGACCCAGTGCGGGCTCCACTGAGAGTGGGAAAGAGAGCTGACTGAGTCCCCCTTGCAATTTGAAACTGGGCCATTGGAAAATCCGGTTCCTTTTGGGGTTCTATATGTAAAAGCATCACAAGTATATTGAAGCAATTGAAATATATAGTTTTGAGTAGAACAGCTTTTCAGGGAGGATGACATGGGAAGCAGGCTAATTAGCTGGTTGGTAAATTGGCACCAGAGGTATTGGCAAAGGTTTGTAAGAATTCTAGACTAGAAAAGGGCAACTTGCCCAGCTGAGATATGACAGGTGATAGTACCTCTTTTTGTGATTATGCATACTATCTCAGTCAGAAATATTGGAAGAGCCACTACGTTGCATCATCTCAGGGTATTTTGTTATTTCATTGACATCTTATCAACTCTCCCCAGGATTTATGAGAGACAGGGAAAACAGTATTTATTTAGTTCTGAAGAAGTGGCAGTGGGGAAGGAGAAAGTGGAAAGAGGAAAGTTAATATAACTCACAGTGAGGCCTCATCCCAAGAGAGAGACACAAGATATTACCTACCTCAATATAAACCACCAGGAACTGAAAAGAAAACAAATAGGGTGAATGTGAGACAGAGTATAGAAAGACAAAACTGTGACACCAGCATTAAAACAGTATTTGGACCAGAAGGAAGTTGAGCCTATTCAGTTCTTGTCTGGACAAGGAAATGTGGCCCTGTTTGAGTCATAACACTTCATATGTTCGGTCTGGGACATAGTCTCTGAAGAAATGATGGGGGCTTCCCTGATGGCTCAGTGGTAAAGAATCCACCTGCCAGTGAAGGCGACAGTTTCAATCCCTTATTTGGGAAGATCCCACATGCTGTGAGGCAACTAAACCTGTGTGCACCAACTATTGAGTCTGTGCTCTAGAGCCTGGGAACCATAACTACTAAGCGCATGCACCTTAAAGCCTGTGCTCTGCAACAAGTGAAGCAACGCAATGAGATGCCTGTGCACTGCGGCTAGAGAGCAGCCCCCGCTCTCCACAACTAGAGAAAAGTCTGAGCAGCAACAAAGACCTAGCATAACCAAACATGGATAAATTTTTTTTTTTTAAGAGATGGAAAAAAAATTCTTAAAAAAAAGAACAAACAGAAAAGAAATCATGATTTCCTTTTATGAAGTAATGTAACCTAGATTTGTGTAAAAAGGTCCAAATAATGAGTTTTATTTGGCAGCTGACTTTCATCTGTGAGAAATTCTCCATTTCTCTTAAGAGAGATATCAGATGCATTTATTTTCTTTTGTTCATTTAGAATAATTGAGTCTTTAAGGAGATAATTTCAACCGAATATTTAATTAACTTTAAGAATGTAGTTGATGAACTTATCTCCCTTATCCTCCAGTAGCCATATGCTTTGGAGAACTTTCTGTGGTAGGTTTAAGTATCTCATATTGGTCTCAGGTTCTCCAAAGAACAGATTTTACATTTTGGCTTTTTTTTTTTTTTTTTTCTGCCAGTCTTACTGCTGGGAAAGATGGAAGGCAAAGGAGAAGAGGGCGACAGAGTAGGAGATGGTTAGATAGCATCACTTACTCAAAGGACATGAACTTGAGCAAACTCTGGGAGTTAGTGCAGGACAGGGAAGCAGGTGTGAGGCAGTTCATGGGGTTGCAAAGAGTCAGACACAACTTGGCGACTGAACAACAACAAAATAGCCATTGCTATGAGACTTACTGTTTCATTCAAAGGGTGAAAGTTGACATCCACAGAGAAAATGCGGAATTGCACTGAAACACAGAGATTTTTCTCATGAAAGCCACCAATGGAAATTCAGGGTGGTAACACAAATAACAATGTGCCAGGATTTCCAAAAGGTAACAGAGAACTACACCTCCAACCCTTCAGATTGCCTTTGCTTGTTTAGTTCCTTATACCTGTTTGTCCTGGCTTGTAGATGGGTTTGTCTGTCTGGACAAAGACTAGACTTTCTGCTTTTGTAATGTATATTGGCTTCTTCTTTATGAAGTTCTGGGTTGGTCCTTGCACCTGCACGGTTATGAATGCGAAGGGAAAAGAATCCGGAATCTGTAAAACAGAAATGAGCTGAAGAATCTGTCCAGATCCACTTCTGAGGGTCTCAGCTTTTGTGACTTTCTCATTTCTCTAGTTAGTCCCATGGGAATTAGTAAGGGCTAGGCTTCCTTGGTGGTTCAGACGGTAAAGAATCCACCTGCAATGCAGGAGACACAGGTTCGATCCCTGGGTCAGGAAGATCTCCTGGAGAAGGGAATGGCTATCCACTCTAAGATTCTTGCCTGGAGATTCCATGGACAGAGGAGCCTGGTGGGCTACAGACCACAGGGTCACAAAGAGTCAGCTGGACATGACTGAGAAACAGATACTTTCGCTTTCATTTTTTCAGGGTCAAATGGAATGTGCCCTGCTTTATAGATTAATATGAGTATGTAACATGAAGGCAGCAATTTATTAAATTGATTAAAGGAGAAATGTCATTGCAATAAAAATGAAATAATTCTTCAACTAGTCATGACAATGAAGGAAATAACAAGTTCTCATTTTGACAGTAATATGGTAGTATTAAAATAATTTTTAAAATTTATTTTCTAACAGTCAAAAGTAGCACTGTATATTATCATTGGTAGTAAGCTGGTATGATTAACTTTTTAATACTTTAAGTTAGTAAAAGCTTACAAGGACAGTACATTAACCGTCAACCATCTGGGAGAACTTAGATAAGTCACTAAACTTTATGAATCTGTGTTTATATCTATAAAGGCATGAATATGATTTACCTTCAAAGTTTGCTTTAAGAACAAACAAAATCCTTCTTATAACCATTGTTATCTTTTGTATATTGTACCAGTTCTGTTTGTAAATATTATGAAAGTATATTCAGTAGAAATTTTATCTTTAGACTTGTTTGAAATTCACTCTGTACTCCTCATTTTTCTTTTTTGTCTTTTATTTTTTATTGGAGTATAATTGCTTGATGATGTTGTGTTAGTTTCTGTTGGGCAACAAAGTTAATCAACTATATACATACATATATCCCCTCTCTCTTGGACCTCCCTCCCACCCCTATCCCACCCATCAAGGTCATCACAGAGCACCAAGCTGACATTTTTTAATTGTTGGGGGTCAGAACCTAAGGCATCAACTAATGTGCTCTCTCTGTAATGATTTCCCTTCCCCCAAGGAGGAATGCTGACCGTGAAGGAGCTGCAGTAGAAGGAGTTTTTCGCCTCCAGGTCTGTGAGGAGATTCCTGCCCTCCGTCTCATATTCCAGAGTTACTGTCAATGCCACTGTCTCATTCAGGTGATTCAGCAGGACACAGACCTTCTCAGGAACACCAGCATACAGCTGTGATGGGACCAGCACCAGGTACTGCCTGTGGAGAAGAGGGGTCGGGGTCAGCCATGGAGGGGTTATTGTGGTTGTTTTCTAGATAATCTTTGCTATCTTCATCAGTCACAGAACCAAGTTAGATTTCAGCAGGAGTGGCAAGGAGTATAGACCTTAGAAACTCAGAACCCCCCTACCAAGTTAAAACACCCATACATTTCTCCAGTACTGTGGAAATTTACTATTTCCACATTAGTAAACCTATTTGTAAGCTATGGATAAGCACTCCATAAGTTGTTATACATTTTGGATAGAGGTAATTTTCTAAATTAGAAATTTTCAATGAACCAAGAAAATGTGATCACACATACAAACACATACACGAATAGTATTCGACCTTAAAAAAAGGAGGAAATTCTGCCCTTTGTGACAACATAGATGGCCCTTGAGGGCACAGTGCTAGGTGAAATAAACCAGAGAAAGACACTTATGCCTGGTATCACTTACATGAGGAATCTTTTTTTTTTTTAAAGTCAAACTTAGAAACATAGAGTAGAAAAATGCTTTCCAATGGCTGGGAGGTAGAGGGAAACAGGAATATGTTGGTAAAAGGGCATACACTGTCATTTATGAGGTAATAAGAGCTGAAGATATAATATCTAACATGGTGACTATGGCTGATAACTGTATTATGTAACTGCAATTTTCTCAGAGATCAGAAATTAAATGTTCTTACCTCTCCCTCAAAAGTAGATAGCTGAGAGACAGATGTGCTAGATAAATCATTAGATTAATCTATGTAATAGATTAGTTAGGTCAATGGGGAAAATCCTTTCACAATATATATGTGTGTTGTACACTTTAATACAACTTTAATTCTCAGTTATATGTCAACAGTCCTCTCAAAACACTTTGCCATTTCCTTCTCCATTTAATTTATTAACAAATGATATTATTAATTAATTAATTATTATTGCAACCAGTAAGAGAATCTGTCTGTATGTGGTCTTGGGTTTCGTATGATGGTATCAGAGGTCACTTTGTTTCAGGAAACATTAAAGAGGTAACAATTCATGGAGAGGAACTGAATCTATTTTCAACACTGTTTTGGATGCAACCTTAGCTCTTTTCTTTCTTCCACTCTCTGCAGATAGAAGACAAACTAGGCTAATCATCAGATGTGTTACCACGTACACCCAGAAGAAAATATCATCCCTCTGTTGCTGTTTATCTATCATTTAGAAAAGCCCAAAATACTGAACTCTGTGATGCTCTGGTGGCTCATGCTTGTCGGTCTATCTGAAGTGTCCTGGTCTAGCTGGAAAACTTCTATTTGCTTCATAAGACTCATCTCAAAAACAACTTCCTTATGTAGACTTTGGTGATGCCCCTTCCTTTATATACGTTCCCATGAGGAGTTAGGTATTATTTGTCAGTATTCCCACAGAGGGCTTCCCTAGTGACTCAGGAGATGAGGGTGTGTTCCCTGATCCAGGAAGATCCCCTGGAGGAGGAAATGGCAACCCAGTCCAGTATTCTTTCCTGGAAATCCCCTTGGATAGAGGACGTTGGCGGGCTACAGTCCATGGGGTCGCAGAGTTGGATACAACTTAGCAACTGAACAACAACAATTCCCACAGAATCCTGGTTCTGTTTTTGCATTTTATTTCATTCTCTGTGCACCATCTCTCTCTCTCTCTCTTTTATACTATGAGGTACTGAGGTCACAGCCCACATTTTGTTGATCTGTATGTTCTCAAAGTCTAATGCTAGCCTTTAAAGATTTGGTGAAAGATTGAGTGACTTAACACACAAATCCTGGCTTGTCTTTAGGTCTCATCCATCTTGGGAACCCATGACTTGGAGGAGACAAAGATACTATGTCACTTTGCAATGACAGACAAGACACTGCAGCCTTTTTCATTAGCCAATAAAGAATTTATCTCTTTTTTGGGTAGGAATTATATATTTTTATTTGGTGAATATTGTAGAATTTCATCATCTTGGATGATGGAATATTTGTTTCACAAATATTTCACAAATATTATTACCTTGTGTCTCTGAGTTTTCTGGACCTGGAGTATACCTTTTACCACCTGTGGTAATCATTTTTCAATGCTTTTCAACAGCAGATAATTTCATAGAGAATTAGGAAATAAAAAGGCAGACATCAAGAAATGGATAACAGAATGGGAGAGAGGAGGGGAATAGAATTTTCTGGAAATGTTGCTTACGGTTTGGAGGTAGCTGAAGCATCTCTGGGAAGGAGCAAGAAAAGCAGAATCAAGACTGGATTAGGCAGTTGATGTCCCCTCATGGTGTAGAGAGGAACAGGAAAGAATGGGAGTCTGAGTCCTTGATTCCTTGAACTCTGTTCTTATTCCAGAATCCCTGGTTTTTATTTTACCTGATGGGTAGTGAAAGTAAACGGCCAACCATTTATTTTTGTAACATATTAACTACTTCCAGTATAAAAAAATCAATTGCAGATCACTTCAATCCATTTGCTCAGATTTTCAAAGGGCATGAAAAATAGCATGTTGAGACTACATTAGTTGTGGTCATTAATCAGCAACTTTAAACATCTTTAAGAAAATAAATCAAAATAAATGATATGATTTGATGAAATTAATTTGAGCTACTTATGTAAATACATAACACAGATCTTTTCCTGGAAGTCCAGGGAACAGCACACATTCCCTGAGCGTCCCTGAACCGATAGAGTTCATTAACGAAACAAAGTAAAATTTATCCCAGAATTTAAACAAAATAAATATAAAGATAATCTCTCCATTGTTTGAAAGCTTAGTTTTCACTCTTTATAGCTATCTTTATACTTATTTATAAATAAAATGAACCCATGTAATACATTATTATAGTTTCTTAGTTCATTTAACATCTAGAATATAAAGCCAATCAATTAATTTTATCTTCTAAGAAAATAACCTTTAGAATCTTTAAAAAGATGGTACAAATGAACTCATTTACAAAACAGAAATAGAATCACAGATGTAGAAAACAAAGTTACCAAGGGGGACAGCTCAGGGGGAGGGGGAAGGGATCAACTGGGAAATTGGGATCGACATACACACTACTGTGTATAAAATAGGTACTAATAAGAACCCACAGTGTAGCACAGGGAACTCTACTCAGTACTCTGTAATGATCCATGAGGGAAAAAAAAATCTAAAAAAGAGTGGATATATGTATATGTAAAATTGATTCACTTTTGCTGTAAACAGAAACTAAGACAACATTATGAATCAACTACACTCCAATAAAGATTAATTTAAAAAATATAATTCCAATGATGATAATAAACTATTAGTGATATAATGCTGGTTAAATAAACTGTAATAATACATTGTGTGAGGCCTTGGTACCTGGCAAATGCTTGCTGAATGAAGATAAAATGCTTTAGCTTCATTTGGTTTCTTTTCTCATTAGAAACTATGCTCTTTCCATTTCCATCCTGCATTCCTACACTGCCATAAATAAATATCTTCATTCTCTGCCAGCTTAATATGGAATAAAGTAATTTACAATAGATAATAAATGATTTTTAAGAAGGCTCCAAGTAACTTTTCATAGGCATAATTGTACTTTTTTGGATATATACCAATCCCTTACTTTGGCCAAATGCCTAACGACTAAGTATAAAAATCTGCATTTTGATGAAGCAAAATCACCATTACAGTTTAAATTTCTAGAGTAGAAGAATAAATCTGAAGTATTATAAAACTTTATTGTTGTGATTTTTAATTGAAAATGATAGTAGATACATTTAAAATGTTTATCATAGAGCATAAACAGTATGTTCTCTACATTCTCTGCTAATGCTTATATTACATATTTTTGTGGTCTTCAATCTTTTTCCTCCTTATATTCCCAAAAGAATTTTATTAAGCATGTAACCTTTCACACATGCTTAGCTTCTAAAACTTCTCATTATGAGTAAGATAACAAAAAATATAAATACTGATATTTTAAAAATAAAGTGAAATACCATTTTGAAAATGTATTCAGTGAAATGTAAATACTGCAGTCATTTATTGCCTACCATTATCCATTTAAAACAACATGATCTATTCTTTTAAAAGTTGGAAATTTTAGCATCATTCTTGTTTCTGTTAAATCTTGTATTTCCATTCTTATTTCCCACATAATTTTACCTTGTTATTTTATGCTTCAATATATTTTATTTTTTAAAAGATTTTTTTTTGATGTGGATCATTTTTAAAGTCTTTATTGAATTTTTTATAATATTACTTCTGTTTTATACATTTTTCTGGCCTCAAGACGTGTGGGATCTTAGCTCCCTGGCCTGGGATTGAACCTGCACCCCCTGCGTTAGAATGTGAAGTCTTAACCACTGGACCACTGGTGAAGTACTGCTTCAATATATTTTAAAGATCACTCTATCATACATTTCTGAAACTAAAGATAATCAAAACTATAAAAGACGTTCTTGTACCTATCCAGTTCTGAGTAGTAATAGATTTTTCTAGATCAAGCTATCATTGTAAGTATGGTCAATATATTCTTTATCAAAACTATATATAGCTACTATAATTTCAATAATATTAAACACAAGAAAAATTTTGTTTGAAAGTCATTTCTAAAAAATGAAATTAATTGTATATTCCATCCATCTGGGTCCTCCAATCGGATCATGTGTCCTTGGATGAATATGACTTACTGCTAGATTGACACACATCTCACCTATCCTCTTGCTATGTTTTCTATTCTCCTATGTTCTACTCTCCTATATTTCTATTCTATACTATTTCTATTCTACTTATTCTATAGATGCAAGCACCAAGAAGTCTTGTTCACATAAAGAGAGATAGAGGTCTTCCTTGGTGGTCTGGTGGCTAAGACTCCATGCTCCCAATACAGGGGGCCCCGATTCCATCCCTCGTCAGGGAACTAAGATCCCACATGCTGCAACTAAGATCCAGTGCAACCAAATAAAATAAATATTTTTCTAAAATAGGAAAAAAACACAAGAAGTTCTGTTATAATATCATCATTTGAATATTTAATTACCTAAGTTAAAAGCCAAAGGTCACATGGTAATCATCATTGAAAAAGAATTTTAATTACCTGTGCTGTGCTGTGCTTAGTTGCTTCAGTTGTGTCCAGCTCTTTTCGACTGCATGGACTGCAGCCCGCCAGGCTCCTCTGTCCATTGGGTTCTCCAGGCAAGAATACTGCAGCTTAATTACCTATCAGCTGATGAATCAAGTATGACTTTCTTAATTCTACTGAAAGCACACCACTGGGAACTAGGTCAATTGCAAAAGGATTTGGATTAGTTATTCGTCATTCTCGTTCTCATTGTCTAGAAACATTGCAAAAAAGGCACTTATAAATGGTTACTAATTGCTATTCTTCTACTTAGAATCACCTGATATAACTTTGGCAAAATTGAAATATTATTAATTTAAATATACTTTTATCAATATAAAACCTCAAAGTGCTTTTTATTATTGTCAAAACTATGACTTGCATAATTATATTTCTAGAAAGTGCCTACAAATAATCTGATTTTCAAAGCTAGGCCTCATTGTCAAGATAAGCAGTCAAGTTAGATTTATGACTGATAGGAAAAATATTATTTCACTTTTAAGTCTAATAAACTCATAAATGTACATTTGTATGACAATTATCCCACTTCCGAATTCTAAGATAAGTTAAAATCCCATTTCTGAATTCTAAGATGAAGAGTTTTGCTGGGTATTTGTTTCCTGGATTCAGTGTTTCTTTCTATGCTCTCTCCTTTGTTATTATGCAACTCTGAGGGGCAATATAAACACTAACAAGAGTTGAGGAAGAAAGAGGTGAGGTTTAAAAATGAAAACTTTTATTACTTTTACCTCCTACCACTATAATAAATGAGTACAGAAAATTTCAAAATGAGTCAAAAGTACCCATTTTAAATGGCATACATTTTTAATACCAGAAATATATTTAAGACAGTTGGATGTATGAGGGCTTATGAGCTACAATGGGTTCATGATTCCTTGATTTAAGAGACTTTGTGCAAATATCAATATTTTGGATTTGTTTTTGTAAAAGACAAACAAGCTTTTCACTCTAAGATATATCTAAAACACATATTATAAGTAAATATCATAATATTAAAATAAACCCACAGATCATGTGTCTTGATTGAATTATCAACATTATGGTAGAGATTTTATAGACTTATTACCTACAAAGATCATAAGTTTATTGGTCATGCACAATTTCAGGGGTATCCAAATGATGTTGAAATACATTGAGGCCAAAACCGAACCTTATGGCAGATTCTGTCTAGCCAAATGTCAAAGCCAAAGATCAATGTTATAGTATTCCAACTTTTAATAGTAGGTAGCCATGTAACTCACATGAATGAAAATAGAGTAATGAAATTCCAGTCATCAGTTTAATAGACAGTAAATATTTGTTGAGTGAAAAAATAAATAAAATAAGCTGGTAAACTTTCTTGGCTAAAGTGTTGTTGTATAAGCAGGAAAAGCATTTGGAAAGAAATACTCTGAAAATACAATATAAGAATATTCTAACTGACCTCAAAGCAGGATGACAAAGTACTTAAGAGAATAGACTCAATTGTCAAACACCTTGGAAAGAATCCCAGGTTCCTCACTGTTACCTCTTGAACAAATTACTTAACCTCTCAGGGCTTTAGTTTATCTATAAAGTTGCTTAAGAGTAGCCCCCCAAGGATTAGATTTAGTTTGACATACTTAAAAATACTTAGAAAGTGTCTGGCATAGAGTGAAAGCTATATACATGTTTGTTATTATTATTAATAGTAAAACTGTCTTTCCAGGTTTTCTTTTAAATCTTAGAAACTCTTTTTTCTTTTGTGCCGAGAACAATTTGTTTTACATAACTGATATTTAAAATTCATAGTTTCGAACACCAAGTGTAATTGACTCATCCAAGAAATTCCCACATAAAGAGTAAAATTGCACACAACTATCCAATCACTCTTGGCTTCCCTGGTGGCTCAGATGGTAAAGCGTCTGCCAGCAGTGCGGGAGACCCGGGTTTGATCCCTGGGTTGGGAAGATCCCCTGGAGAAGGAAATGGCAACCCATTCCAGTACTCTTGCCTGGAAAATTCTGTGGACTGAGGAGCCTGGTAGGCTACAGTTCACAGGGTTGCAAAGAGTCGGACATGACTGAGCGACTTCACTTCACTTTAGTTCACCCAATCACTCACTAAGGGCTTCCCAGGTGGAGCTAGTGGTAAAGAACCTGCCTCTCAAGGAAATGGGAATTCGATCCCTGGGTCGGGAAGATCTCCTGGAGAAGGGCATGGCAATCCACTCCAGTATTCTTGCCTGGAGAATCCCATGGACAAAGGAGCCTGGCAGGCTCTATGGTCCATGGTGTCGCAAAGAGTTGGATCTGACTGACCTGGCATTTCCTTTAGTCATTCACTAAAGCAAAAATTAATATTCATAAAACTTCAGATGAACTGCAATGTTTGATAACTGAAGACACATGCTATATATTGCCTTGGTAGAATCTATCTTACACATCCACCAAAATAGGAATACCTTATCACAACATAAAATCTTTAATTACTTACTGTTAGGTGAAAAGGAACAAAAGCTAACTTTTGACTATAATAATAGCATTAAATTTTGACATAAACTAGGAAGAGAGGTGAACACATAGATGTGAAAAGAGTTAACTTTGTAATTGCTGATAATTCTCATGCTAATTGTACGGAAAACAGATTTTTTTAAATCTCAAAGTTATTTAAAAAAAACCTATGAAAGACATTATAACCTTTGGACATATTTCTAAACTGCTGCTTCCCATGAAAAATATGTTTACAGAACATTGAGCAACTGTGAGTGGGTGAGAGTGGAGGTGTCCTTGTCACTTAGTGTACACTGGGGGAGGTGCTGTTAGAATCACAGGCATAAGCAGAATGAAATGAAAATTCACATTAACAGAAATGGGACATTCAGAGCAATATTTTTTAAAACTGTATTTTTAATTGGAGGAAAATTGCTTTACGAAATTGTGTTGGTTTCTGTACAACAATGAGAGTCAGCCATAATTGCACATATTTTCCCTCCTTCTTGAGCCTCCTTCCCCTGTCCCCATCCCATCCCCTCTAGATCATCACAGTGGGCCAAGCTGGGCTCCCTGTTATACAGCGACTTCTCACCAGCTATCCATTTTACACATGGTAATGTACATATGTCAAGGCTACCTTCTCCATTCATCCTACTTGCTCCTTCCCCAACTGTATCCACAAGTCCCTTCTCTATGTCTGCATCTCCATTCCTTCCCTGTAGAGAGATTCATCAATATCATTTTTATAGATTCCATGTATATACATTAATATATGATATTTGTTTTTCTCTTTCTGACTTATTACATTCTTATACTTTGTTTTTAAAAGCAACAGGAAGCCCAGAGGTAAATCCACGCACCTATGGACACCTTCGGAGAAGGCAATGGCACCCCACTCCAGTACTCTTGCCTGGAAAATCCCATGGATGGAGGAGCCTGGTGGGCTGCAGTCCATGGGGTCGCTAAGAGTTGGACACGACTGAGCGACTTCACTTTCACTTTTCACTTTCATGCATTGGAGAAGGAAATGGCAACCCACTCCACTATTCTTGCCTGGAAAATCCCATGGACGACGGAGCCTGGTGGGCTGCCGTCCATGGGGTTGCACAGAGTCGGACACGACTGAGCGACTTCACTTTCACTTTTCACTTTCATGCATTGGAGAAGGAAATGGCAACCCACTCCACTATTCTTGCCTGGAGAATCACAGGGACAACGGAGCCTGGTGGGCTGTCGTCTACGGGTTCGCACAGAGTCGGACGCGACTGAAGTGACTTAGCAGCATGGACACCTTATCTTTGACAAAAGAGGCAAAAATATACAATGGAGAATAGACAATATCTTTAACAAGTGGTGCTGGGAAAACTGGTCAACCACTTGTAAAAGAATGAAACTAGAACACTTTCTAACACCATACACAAAAATAAACTCAAAATGGATTAAAGATCTAAACATAAGACCGGAAATTATAAAACTCCTAGAGGAGAACATAGGCAAAACACTCTCTGACATAAATCACAGGAGGATCCTCTATGACCCACCTACCAGAATGTTGGAAATAAAAGCAAAAATAAACAAATGGGACCTAATTAAACGTCAAAGCTTCTGCACAACAAAGAAACTATAAGCAAGGTGAAAAGACAACCTTCAGAATGGGAGAAAATAATAGCAAATGAAGCAACTGACAAAGAATTAATCTCAAAAATATACAAGGAACTCTTGCAGCTCAATTCCAGAAAAATAAACTACTCAATCAAAAAGTGGGCCAAAGAACTAAACAGACATTTCTCCAAAGAAGACATACAGATGGCTAACAAACACACGAAAAGATGCTCAACATGACTCATTATCAGAGAAATGCAAATCAAAACCACAATGAGGTACCATTTCACGCCAGTCAGAATGGCTGTTATCCAAAAGTCTACAAGCAATAAATACTGGAGAGATGGCTGGGTGGCATCACCGACTCGATGGACATGAGTTTGAGTGAACTCCGGGAGTGATGGACAGGGAGGCCTGGTGTGCTGCGATTCATGGGGTTGCAGAGAGTCGGACACAATTGAGCTACTGAACTGAACTGAACTGAAGGCTGATCTTCAGGCTGTTTTCATCATGGCATAATTCCCTATCTACAGAAAACAGCTCTTCAGTTCCATAGCTTAGACTTTCCTGTAACTCTTCTATTCACTTGAACTTATTTCCCTCCCTGCTGCAAATAAGTCTATGCAACTCTCATCTTAAGGCATGATTTTGAATTAATTCCACCTCTGTGCTTTCTCATGTGCCATTCATCTCGTCAGAAATGTCTTCTTTTGAGACATTTCTGTAGTAACCTATGCCTAAGAACTGCTTCTTGACCATGGAAATGAGGAGAGATTTCTCAGCTTAATTCCGTGTCATGCTGATCATTCTATCACTGGGCAATTCTCTACTCACTAGGGTTCTCTTACTTGATATACTTTTTTTTTTCTTTTATTTTTTTTTAAATTTTATTTTATTTTTAAACTTTACAATATTGTATTAGTTTTGCCAAACATCGAAATGAATCCGCCACAGGTAACTTTACAATATTGTATTGGTTTTGCCATATATCAACATGAATCCACCACATTGATATACTTTATTGCTGTTTTACTTACAGTTCAGCTGTTAGCTTATACATTTATACAAACTGTCAGTGATTTTAAAACTTGATTATTATTAGAATCACCTAAGGAGCTCTTTAAAAATACAGTTTCCAAGGTCTCCCACTCCATACTTACTGAAACTAAATATTTTGCCTTTATGATGCATAATCTATATTTTCAAGTTCCTTTTTTTTAGTATGATTGACATGAAGAATGCCATATATTTAATGTACAGAAAAGAAGCATATACCTGTGAAAAAATGAAATGTTTCATGAATTTGTGTGTTCTCCTTATCTAGGGGTCATGCTAATCTTCTCTGTATTGTTCTAATTTTAGTATGAGTGAGTCAGAGTTGTTCAGTCATGTCTAACTCTTTGCGACCCCATGGACAGTAGCCTGTGAGGCTCCTCTGTCCATGTGATTCTCCAGGCAAGATACTGGAGTGGGATGCCCATTCCTTTCTCCAGAGGATCTTTCCAATCCAGGGATCGAACCTGGATCTCTCACATTGCAGGCAGATTCTTTACTGTCTGAGCCACCAGGGAAGACCCAAATCTGGGCTTTAGAGGGGTACACCCAGATTTTAGTGTACATGCTGCTGAAGTGAGCACTTTAATCTATATTTTTATTTTATATTTTAAGCAACCTTTCTAATGGATTTTAATATGACTGATTTGCTAAGCATGTATTGGTGGTGGTGGTTTAGTCATTGAGTTATATCTGACTCTTGCGACCTCATGGACTGTAGCCCTCCAGGCTCCTCTGTCCATGGAATTCTCCAGGCAAGAATACTGGAGTAGCTTCCCATTTCTTTCACCAAAAGTTCTTCCCAACCCAGGGATCAGACCCAGGTCTCCTGCATTGCAGGTGAATTCTTTACCAACTGAGCCATCAGGGAAGCCACAAGCATGTGTTGAGTACCATCAATTTAGATATCCTATAAATGATAGTAGCTGAGCATAATGAAACTTAGATACACTCAGTTTCTTCCCAAGCTTGTAGATGGATACCTGTCTGCACAAGGACCATGTTTTCTCTGGGCCTGATTGCTATTGATCTTTCCTTCTGGTTGAGAGTTGCTCTTTTAGCAAAGAATGTAATGAAAGCTGGTCTGGTCTGGAGAACCTAGGGAGCAAATAAATATGAGATAGCTGTCTTATCAAAAAATCCCTCCCTGGGGAGAAGGGGGCTTTGCGGTGACAGCAAATGGGTACAGATTTTTGGAGGGGATAATGAAAATATTCCTGCAGTGATGGTTACAAAACTCTGGATATACTAAAAGTCACTGACTTATACTCTAAATGGATGAATTTTCTAGTGTGTAAACTATATCTTGATAAAGCTGTTAAAAAAATCCCTCCTACTAACTAGGTGTTGACATCACTCAAAATTTTAATTTATCATTTGTCATATCTTTTCCTGGAAAAGCCAATCTTGTTTATTTCTCTCACTTTGTCACTTTCTTATATTATCATATAAATTCTTTTTTTTTTTCTTTCTTAAAACTTTCCTTCTCTGTATGGGAATGTTTCCTTTTCTTTATCTTATTCCATTTGACAAATTTCTGTCCTCATTCCCTTGTCAGCATTTATGACTGTACTTACATCATCATAAACTGAGAACTATGTTATTCTTTTAAAAATTAAAAGACATTTACATACACTGTAAAATAATCTGATATCTGTCCATAGAAGGTCAGTTATATGGGTACCTTTTGTGAACCTGCAATATTCTTATCTCTACAAACTAGAATGAAATATTTAATTCAAAGCTAATGCATTTGAAGAAATCCTGTCCAGTAACATTTCTCTTCAAATATTTTGGTCTGGATCTCACTATAGTTGAGAGAGACAGTCAAGAAAACAGATTCTGTTTTGTAGATTGAAAAGCTTTGCATAAGCTTTAGCTAAAGAGCTTTCTTGTAGAATGGAGGGATGAATAGAGCATACTGCTTACAAAATTTAAGCCAGAGCATTAAAATTGAAAGCATCAAAGCAATACTTAGCTACTTAGCAATCATTTTGATAACTGAAGGATTTTGGAGTTTAAGAAAATTGCAATACATCAAAAGACTGAATCTGAGGAATTAATGTAACAGAAAGATGCTGGCCTATGTATCAGACTTTGCAGCCCCAACAAAGGAAACCTCAATAACAGAGAAGCAATTAATTAAAGTAATTAGTTCTATAAAGGCTATCAAAGTCAGTATTTTCATTACAATGCTTTGCCTCCAAATTGATACAACAAATTTCATTTCAAATTTTCCCACTCTTAGTCCAGCTTCTTTCCTCAGCTTCCCATTGATGCCTCTTCTTTAATATGGATACAACAGTGTTAGAGCTCTTGATTACATAGTGGATATTTACTAGGCAAACATGATGGTGCCATTAAAATTTGGAATTTAATGTATGAATTAACGGGCTTCCCAGGTAGTGCAGTGGTAAAGAATCCACCTGCCAATGCAGGAGATGTAAGAGACTTGGGTTCAATCCTTGGGTCAGGAAGATCCCCTGGAGGAGGAAATGGCAATCCATTCCAGTATTCTTGCCTGGATAACTAGACGAACAGAGGAACCTGATGGGGTACAGTCGATGGGGTTTCAAAAAGTGGGAGATAACTAACTATGCTGCTGCTGCTGCTAAGTCGCTTCAGTCGTGTCCGACCCTGTGCGACCCCATAGACAGCAGCCCACCAGGCTCCCGCGTCCCTGGGATTCTCCGGGCAAGAACAATGGAGTGGGTTGCCATTTCCTTCTCCAATGCCTGAAAGTGAAAAGTGAAAGGGAAGTCGCTCAGTCGTGTCGGACTCTTCGGCTCCTCCGTCCATGGGATTTTCCAGGCAAAAGTACTGGAGTGGGGTGCCATTGACTTCTCCGTGACTAACTATACATTTCCTCTAATCATTCACTAAAGCAAAAAAAAAAAAAAAAAGATATTCATGATCTTTTCTTTCTCTTGCTGTATTTTTACCCACCCCTTTCTACAAGGACAACCTGGTATTGTGTGTTTCTTTACTGCAAAGGTTTTGGCCAAATCTAAAGAAAATTGTCCCTGTCATTTGACCAAGACTGTGTCTTTATGCCTTTAATTAATGTCTCTACATCACAAATGGAAAACAATGTCATAGTGGTGATCACTTACCTTATCCTTTATGAAAAGCAACAACAAAAATCTACTTCTCTCCATGCTTCTCCTCCTTTACTGATTCCATGGAGTTTCTTTGTCCCTTGTCATAACACTCACTTCAAGGTGTGACCCTAAAATAATCACTTAATATTTGAAGAACATTCAAATAGTTATATACTTACACTTAGAACATCTTTGTTAATCAAAATGTAGAACTTAAATTTACCAGAAATGGGCATACCTGGAAGTCAAATGTTTTCTAAGACTTTATTAACATGATACGACTTGGAAGCCTAAATCTAATATCAACAAAAGGAAGTGTAACATGAGGAATTTCAAAAACACAAATTAATTGTTATGCATGTTGAAATTTGGTGAGTGGGAGAAGCAACTTGCATTAACACTCCTTTTTACTAAGGTGAATTGAGTTTATATTTTCAAACAAATGTAATCTGATTTATCTGATTAGGAGGAGACAAACATAAATATCTGAATACATATCCCTCTGATACATATACTTATGTATGTGCTATGCTTAGTTGCTCAGTTATGTCCAATGCTTTGTGACTCCAGGGCTGTGGCTTGTCAGGCACCTCTGTCAATGGACTTCTCCAGGCAAGAATGCTGGAGTGGGTTGCCATGCCTTTCTCCAGGGGAATCTTCCCAACCCAGAGATCGAACTCAGGTCTCCCGCATTGCAGTCAGATTCTTTACCATCTGAGCCACCAGGGAAGCCCATATATATATAAAGTATATATATATATATATACATATACTTTAAGTTCATTAAGTTGACTCACCCATATGAGAATTCTCTAGATTGTCAATTAGCAGCTAAAATTTGTTGTATCTATCCTTAGAATTGTCTATCTAGTTCTCATGTTTGGAATTTATATATTTGAAGTTAATACTCATACTTTAATACATAAAACACTTTATATCCAGATAATTTTGTCTATGATGAAAAAGTGATTGAAAATTATATAGGCAATATATACTCTTAAAAAGTAAATAGGTAGCACATGCTGGTGAAAAGTAAAAATAAGAAAGATAAAAAATAAATTATTTCCAGTCTTGTGAAAATACATCCCAAATTCCAAAGTCAAATTTGGAGTATAACTTCAGTATAGTTCTATATCCTTATCCTCTTTCAGGCTTCACTTTCTTTAAGATATGGTTCCTTGGGAAGTAGTTATAATTCATTGTTAAATTAATTTTTTAAACTTTTTATTTTTTATTGGGGTATAGCCAATTAACAATGTTGTGATAAGTTTTAGGTAAAGAGTGAAGGGGCTCAGCCATATGTAGACATGTAACTATTCTCCCCCAAACTCCCCTCCCATCCAGGCTGCCACATAATATTGAGCAGCGTTTCATGTGCTAAACAGTAGGTCCTTAATTATCCATTTAAAATATAACAGTGTGTACATGTTCATCCCAACCTCCCTAACAATCTCTTCCTCCCACCCTTCCCTCCCTGTAACATAATTTTTAATATTAAGAAAGTAGAAAACTTCTGGAAAGAACCCTAACCCTTTCACAATCTTTGATGATAATCACTTTGATGATAGTGACATTGCTTTGCACAATATTCAGTGTTATGCAATTATTTCCTGTTAGATAAAGGCTTAGGGCAAAGGGAAAATGTGCCAGGAATCTATCATGACTAGTGTCATGAATGAGAACTTGTTCCTTCCTCAGAACATGTTCTTGATGAGAATTCTACCCACAACCCCACAGGCAGTCACGTCCTGCAGCAGATGGTAAGCAAGGTGCCTCTGTCTTCTCCCTTCAAACCCTTCTTTGTGTGAATGCTCACAGGATTATGCACCTGGGGTAGGGCTGAGGGGGAGCAAGCTCACAGTGTTCTCTTTGGAATTACCATTACCTCAAATAATAAGGTTTCTGTCAACTTGTTTTGGTTTTGGCAAGTCATAAAATTTTCCAGACTCTTTTTGCCTTGAGAAGTGGACTTTCTTTTAGGCAGAGTGAGTCTGGGAACCAACGGATCCTGCTGGGAAATGGGTGCAGCCAGTGCAGCCCCTTTGCATCCAGTGGCTTAAGACTCTGAGAGACAAAAGCAGGGGGCACAGGTTCGATCCCTGGTTGGGGAACTAGATTCGACATGCAGCAACTAAGACCCAGGGCAGCCAAATATTTTAAAAACGAAAGCTTTCCCTCAAAAAAAAAAAAAAAAAAAAAAAATTTTTTTTTAAAAAAAATTTTGTTGTTGTAAAAAAGAAACTACATTTACTCACCCGGTACTTTAAATATCATTATATTAAGAATGGGGTTTGTATGTAGAATTTTCTTTCCTTTTCCTGGGTGGAAACTCAAAGCCCATGTTTGGATTCTGCTTCTATGACTTAGAGACAAATAGCCTCTGATGAGTCACTGAAATTCCCGATGCTTCTCTTTCTTTGTCTATGAATGGGAATAATTATAACAGCAATGGTTTATAAGGTTATTGTGGGAATTAGGCGGTGCTGGAGTGGCGAGCGGTGGCTGTGTGGCTCTGGAGGGGCAAATGGCAGAGAAGAGATACCCCACGTCCAAGGTCAGAAAAGCCCCAGTAAGACGATAGGCACTGGAGCAGCT
This sequence comes from Bos javanicus, assembly GCF_032452875.1. Classification (NCBI taxonomy): domain Eukaryota; kingdom Metazoa; phylum Chordata; class Mammalia; order Artiodactyla; family Bovidae; genus Bos; species Bos javanicus. The sequence goes on along the minus strand of NC_083872.1, from coordinate 101,194,113 downwards.
GTGAGGAGCTACTCCACGTTCAAGGGCAAAGGAGAAGCACCAGAAAGATGGTAGGAGGGGCGAATTCGTATTTAGAATCAAACCTCGGTTCCACCAGAGACGCTCAGAGGGCTCAAAAAAACCTTGTGCACACAAGGACCCAGGGACCACACAGAGATGGAGACAGAGACAGAGACAGAGACAGAACTGTGTTTGAGTGTCTCTGGTGGAAGTACAGGTTGGCAGTGGTCTGCTGCAGGGACAGGGGCTCTGGGTGTGGGTATGGCATAAACCCTCTAGGAGGAGGTCGCCATTAACCCCACTATAGAGCTGCCAGAACTTACATGGGACAGGGAAATAGACTCTTGGAGGGCACAACAGAACCTTGTGCACCTGGACCCAAGAGAAAGGAACAGTCACCCACAGGAGACTTGCCTGTGGGTGTCCGTGAGTCTCCAGCAAAGGCGTGGGTCGGTGATGGCCTGCTGCAGGGTTGGGGACGTGGAGTGTAGCAGTATGTACCTGGGTTCTTTTGAGACAGGTCACCACTATCTTCATTAGATCAGATCAGATCAGTCGCTCAGTCATGTCCGACTCTTTACAAGCCCATGAATCGCAGCATGCCAGGCCTCCCTGTCCATCACCAACTCCCAGAGTTCACTCAGACTCACGTCCATCGAGTCAGTGATGCCATCCAGCCATCTCATCCTCTGTCGTCCCCTTCTCCTCCTGCCCTCAATCCCTCCCAGCATCAGAGTCTTTTCCAGTGAGTCAACTCTTCGCATGAGGTGACCAAAGTACTGGAGTTTCAGCTTTACCCTCATTCCTTCCAAAGAAATCCCAGGGCTGATCTTCAGAATGGACTGGTTGGATCTCCTTGCAGTCCAAGGGACTCTCAAGAGTCTTCTCCAACACCACAGTTCAAAGGCATCAATTCTTCAGTGCTCAGCCTTCTTCACAGTCCAACTCTCACATCCATACATGACCACAGGAAAAACCATAGCCTTGACTAGACGAAACTTTGTTGGCAAAGTAATGTCTCTGCTTTTGAATATGCTATCTAGTTACCTCCACCATAGTTTGAGTGAGTGAGTGAGTGAAGTTGCTCACTTGTGTCTGACTCTTTGCGACCCCAAGGGCAGTAGCCTGCACCAGGCTCCTCTGTCCATGGGATTTTCTAGGCAAAAGTACTGGAGTGGGTTGCCATTTCCTTCTCCAGGGAATCTTCCTGACCCAGGGATTGAACCCAGGTCTCCCGCTTTACCATCTGAGCCACCAGGGAAGTCCCAGGTAAATAGCAGGGAGGGAACACAGCTCCACCTATAAACAGAAAATTGGATTAAAGATTTACTGAGCATGGCCCTGCCCATAAGAACAAGACCCAGTTTCCTCCTCAGTCAGTCTATCCCATCAGGAAACTTTCGTAAGCCTCTTATCCTTCTCCATCAGAGGGCTGCTCCTGCTGATAAGTCACTTCAGTCGTGTCCGACTCTTAGCGGCTTATGGACAGAGCCTACCAGGCTCCTCCGTCCATGAGATTTTCCAGGCAAGAGTACTGGAGTGGGGTGCCATTGCCCTCTCTGCCATCAGAGGGCAGATAAACCGAAAACCACTATCACAGAAAACTAACCAATCTAATCACATGGACCACAGCCTTGTCTAACTCAATAAAACTGTGAGCCATGGTGTGTAGGGCCACCCAAGACGGACGGGTCGTGGTGGAGAGTTCTGACAAAATGCGGTCCACTGGAGAAGGGAATGGAAAACCACTTTAGTATTCCTGCCTTGAGAAACCCATGAACAGTATGAAAAGGAAAATAGATAGGACACTGAAAGATGAACTCCCCAATTTGGTAGGTGCCCAATATGCTACTGGAGATCAGTGGAGAAATAACTCCAGACAGTATGAAGAGATGGAACCAAAGCAAAAACAACACCCAGCTGTGGATGTGACTGGTGATGGAAGCAAGGTCCAATGCTGTAAAGAGCAATATTGCATAGGAACCTGAAATGTTAGATGCATGAATCAAGGCAAATTGGAAGTGGTCAAACAGGAGATGGAAAGAGCAAATGTCGACATTTTAGGAATCAGGGAACTAAAATGAACTGGAATGGGTGAATTTAATTCTGATGACCATTATATCTACTACTGTGGGCAAGAATCCCTTAGAAGAAATGGAGTAATCATCATAGTCAACAAAAGAGTCAAAGTGGAGTACTTGGATGCAATCTCAAAAATGACAGAATGATCTCTGTTCACTTCCGAGGGAAACCATCCAATATCACGGCTATCCAAGTCTATGACCAGACCAGTAATGCTGAAGAAGCTGAAGTTGAACAGTTCTATGAAGACCTACCAGAATTAACACCAAAAAAAGATGTCCTTTTCATTATGGGGGCCTGGAATGCAAAAGTAGGAAGTCAAGAAACACCTGGAGTAACAGGCAAATTTGGCCTTGGAATACGGAATGAAGCAGGGCAAAGGCTAATTTGCCAAAAGAACGCACTGGTCATAGCAAACACCCTCTTCCAACAACACAAGAAAAGACTGTGCACATGGACATCACCAGATGGTCAACACTGAAATTAGATTGATTATATTCTTTGTAGCCAAAGATGGAGAAGCTCTATACAGTCAGCAAAAACAAGACCAGGATCTGACTGTGGCTCAGATCATGAACTCCTTATTGCCAAATTCAGACTGAAATTGGAGAAAGTGGGGAAAACCACTAGACCATTCAGGTATGACCTAAATCAAATCCCTTATGATTATACAGTGGAAATGAGAAATAGATTTAAGGGACTAGATCTCATAGACAGAGTGCCTGATGAACTATGGATGGAAGTTCATGACATTGTACAGGAGACAGGGATCAAGACCATCCCCATGGAGAAGAAATGCAAAAAAGCAAAATGGCTGTCTGGGGAGGCCTTAACAAATAGCTGTGAAAAGAAGATAAGTGAAAAGCAAAGGAGAAAAGGAAAGATATAAGCATCGGAATGCAGAGTTCTGAAGAATAGCAAGGAGAGATAAGAAAGCCTTCCTCAGCAATCAATGCAAAGAAATAGAGGAAAACAACAGAATGAGAAAGACTAGAGATCTCTTCAAGAAAATTAGAGATACCAAGGGAACATTTCATGTAAAGATGGGCTCAATAAAGGACAGAAATGGTATGGACCTAACAGAAGCAAAAGACATTTAGAAGAGGTGGCAAGAATACACAGAAGAACTGTACAAAAAAGAACTTCATGACCCAGATAATCATGATGGTGTGATCACTGACCTAGAGCCAGACATCCTGGAATGTGAAGTCAAGTGGACCTTAGTAAGCATCACTACGAACAAAGCTAGTGGAGTTGATGGAATTCCAGTTGAGCTATTTCAAATCCTAAAAAATGATGCTGTGAAAGTGCTGCATTCAATATACCAGCAAATTTGGAAAACTCAGCAGTGGCCACAGGACTGGAAAAGGTCAGTTTTCATTCCAACCCCTAAGAAAGGCAATGCCAAAGAATGCTCAAACTACCACACAATTGCATTCATTTCACACGCTAGCAAAGTAATGATCAAAAATTTTCAAGCCAGGCTTCAGCAATATGTGAACCGTGAACTTCCAGATGTTCAAGCTGGTTTTAGAAAAGGTAGAGGAACCAGAGATAAAATTGCCAACATCCACTGGATCATCAAAAAAGCAAGAGAGTTCCAGAAAAACATCTATTTCTGCTTTATTGACTATGCCAAAGCCTTTGATTCTGTGGATCACAATAAAGTGTGGAAAATTCTGAAGGAGATGGGAATTCCAGACCACCTTACCTGCCTCTTGAGAAATCTGTATGCAGGTTAGGAAGAAACAGTTACAACTGTACGTGGAACAACAAACTGGTTCCAAATAGGAAAGGTAGTATGTCAAGGCTGTTTATTGTCACCCTGCTTATTTAACTTCTATGCAGAGTGCATCATGAGAAATGCTGGGCTGGATGAAACAGTAATTGAAATCAGTATTGCCGGGAGAACTATCAATAACCTCAGATATGCAGATGACACCACTCTTATGGCAGAAAGTGAAGAAGAACTAAAGGGCCTCTTGATGAAAGTGAAAGAGGAGAGTGAAAAAGCTGGCTTAAACCTCAACATTCAGAACACTAAGATCATGGCATCCGGTTCATCACGTCATGGCAAATAGATGGAGAAACTGGAAACAGTGGCAGACTTTATTTTTTTGGGCTCCCAAATCACTGCAGATGGTGACTGCAGCCATGAAATAAAAAGACTCTTAGTTCTTGGAAGAAAAGTTATGACCAATCTAGACAGCCTATTAAAAAGCAGAGACATTACTTTGTCAACAAAGGTCTGTCTAGTCAAGGCTATGATTTTTCCATTAGTCATGTATGGATGTGAGAGTTGGACTATAAAGAAAGCTGATCACCAAAGAATTGATGCTTTTGAACTGTGTTGTTGGAGAAGACTCTTGCCAGTCCCTTGGACTGCAAGGAGATCCAACCAGTTCATCCTAAAGGAAATAACTCCTAAATATTCATTGGAAGGACTGATGTTGAAGGTGAAATTCCAATACTTTGGCCACCTGATGTGACGAACTCACTCATTGGAAAAGACCCTCATGCTGGGAAAGATTGAAGGCAAGAGAAGAGGACGACTAGGATGAGATGGTTGGATGGCATCACTGACTGAATGGACATGAGTTTGAGCAAACTCAGGGAGTTGGTGATGGACACAGAGGCCTAGCGTGCTGCAGTCCATGGGGTTGCAAAGAGTCAGACCCGACTGAGCGACTGAACTAAACCGAACTGTGGGAATTACATTGTTGTTGTCCAGTTGCTAAGTTTGTCCAACTCTTTGCGACCCTGTGAACTATAGCACACCAGGCTTCCCTGTCCATCACCAACTCCCTGAGTTTGCTCAAACTCATGTTCATTGAGTCAAGTGATGCCATCCAACCATCTCATCCTCTGTCACCCCCTTCTCCTCTTGCTCTCCATCTTTGCTACTATCAGAATCTTTTCCAATGAGTCAATTAGTATACTTAAAGTGATCAGCAAAGTGCTTGACATGTAGAAAACATTGGATAGGTCCCCTTTAAGACTAAATATTACACACACACACACACCTTCAAAGTCCTACTCATGGAGACTATTACTGTGAGCATTGGATGTTTCATGTCAGCCAGGCACCTATACTGACCGCTCCAAATGAATTTTCCTGGGATTAATAATCAGAAAGAACTTTAAAAAGGAGGCATCACAGGTTCTATATGAAGACGAGACAGGAAAAAAGAGGCAAAGAATTGGGGAAAAAATGAATCATAAGGAACTTTATCAGTGGCAAGTAAAAGAATGTCTTACTAGCAGAGATTTAAAAATACCAAACATTTATTATCTCATTTGGCACAAATTCTGAGGAACATGGAATCAGCATTAATTCAGCAGCTCACCAATGCCATCAAGAAGTTTCTTCCATTGTTTTTGCTTTACTTCTTAGGTATATCAGTATCATTTGCCTTTTTCATCACAGTTTGGCTCCTAAAGTACCAAAAATGATTTCTTCCCAACAATATCCCAATCTGGGGAAGAAAGGAGTCAGTAAAAAACAAAATTTTCTGCTCCAGAATCTCTCTCTTTCTTTTCCTTTCTTTTTTCCTCTCTGTCTGCTTCTTTCTCTCTTCTCTACCGGAGAGCAAAATCACTTTGGTTGCTGTATCAGGAGACACCCCTGTATAGGTCCTTAGTCAGATTCAATTTCAATTTCTCATTGTTAGATCAAAGTATAGTAATCGCAGGTGTGCTCCTTAGAAATTCTACTCCATGGCTGAAGTACTCGTAACTGCTGGGAATCTGGGTGGCTGTTAGTTCTTGAATGAATTCACACTGAGAATTTCTGTGAATATCAGAAAGACTTTTTACACAACTCCCCTCTTCTTCCTCCTCTTCCTTAGAGGCATCTCTGTATTCAGTAATGTTTGCTGTGATGGTATAAACACAGTCCATGGGGTCACAGAGTCAATCCCATGGACTGAGCACATGATACTTATGTGGAAAGTTAATTGCGATAATTAGGAAGTATGTAAATAACTGTTTTTTTGTGTGTCTCTTATTTATCCATGATGATATAAAGACTTGGCTCCCTTGCATTAATGTGCATGTGCATGCTCAGTTGCTCAGTCGTGTCTGATTCTTTGCAGCTCCATGGACTGTAGCCCACCAGGCTCCTCTGTCCATGGAATTTTCCAGGCGAGAATACTGAAGTGGGTTGCCATTTCCTTTCCAGGGGATATTACCGACCTAGGGATTGAATCTGGATCTCCTGCATCTCCTGCATCGGCAGGTGAATTCTTTACCACTACACCACTTGGAAGTCCCTTGCCTTAAAGTAGGAGAAGCTCTAAAAGACAACCCCAGCATCAAAGCTCACTACGGGCTCAAATTTTATTGTGACCCATTGCAGCTCAACTCTTTCGTCTGTACAATCCTGATCCTTTATCCTGTACTGGTGTTGATCTTCAAAGTTGTCCCCAATAAACACCCTCACACATATCTCCATCCAGGGTTTGCGTTCCAGGGAACCTGACCTGTGAAAACCAGTCACTGTCAGAGGAGACTGTGATAATGTGATTGGCTTAAAGGATTATGCTCCATCCAAAAGTACCCTGAGGCCAGAGTTTTCATTTTACTCCTCTGGTTTCTCCTTCATAGTCTCCTTTATTCGTTCTTCCTCAACCTTCTCCTGCCTTGTGTTTTAATATTTGAATGCCTCACAGTAAAGTCCTTGATTTTCTTCTCCATACAGACTCACTGCCTGAGTGAACTCCTCCTATCCATGATCTGTGTGCCAGCATCACCCACATTTATTTATTTATTTTTTTAACCCTGAGCTCTCTCTCAAATTTCTAACATTTTTTTTTGTTGTTGTTGTTCAACTTCCAACCTATTATCTCCATTTGAGTGTATAAAATCACAAACTCCCGACATCCAAAGACAAATTTCTACTTTCCCATTCAAGCTTGCAGCAGTTCAGGGAATCTATTTTTCAGTAGCTCAACTGGTAAGCATGGGAACAATCTCAGTGTCCAACTCTTTGCGACCTTATGGACTATAGCCTGCCAGGTTCCTCTGTCCATGGGATTCTCCAAGCAACAATACTGGAGTGGGTTGCCATTCCCTCCTCCAGGAGATCTTCCCAACTTGAGGATCAAACCCACGTCTCTAAAGTCTTTTGCATTAGAAGGCGGGTTCTTTACCACTAGCACCACCTAGGAAGCCCCCATTTTCCTTATTCCTTGGATCCAATCCATCAGGAAATTCTACTGATTTTACCTTCAAAATATACCTGGAACTTGATATCTTCTATGTTCACTGTTGCAACCCTGGTCCAAGTCCCTGAATGGGATCCTTGAATATAATATGTATAGATTCTGGGATGTGTGTGTTTGCTGCTGCTACTGCTGCTAAGTTGCTTCAGTCATGTCCGACTCTGTGCAACCCCATAGATGGCAGCCCACCAGGCTCGCCCATCCCTGGGATTCTCCAGGCAAGAACACTGGAGCGGGCTGCAATTTCCTTCTCCAATGCATGAAAGTGAAAAGTGAAAGTGAAGTTGCTCAGTCGTGCCCAACTTAGCGGCCCCATGGACTGCAGCCTACCAGGCTCCTCTGTCCATGAGATTTTCCAGGCAAGAGTACTGGAGTGGGTTGCCATTGCCTTCTCTGATGTGTGTTTCAGATCAGATCAGATCAGTCACTCAGTCGTGTCTGACACTTTGTGACCCCATGAACAGCAGCATGCCAGGCCTCCCTGTCTATCACCAACTCCCGGAGTTCACTCAGACTCATGTCCATCGAGTCAGTGATGCCATCCAGCCATCTCATCCTCTGTCGTCCCCTTCTCCTCCTGCCCCCAATCCCTCCTAGCATCAGAGTATTTTCCAATGAGTCAATTCTTGGCATGAGGTGGCCAAAGTACTGAAGTTTCAGTTTTAGCATCATTCCTTCCAAAGAAATCCCAGGGCTGATCTCCTTCAGAATGGACTGGTTGGATCTCCTTGCAGTCCAAGGGACTCTCAAGAGTCTTCTCCAACACCATAGTTCAAAAGCATCAGTTCTTCAGCACTCAGCCTTCTTCACAGTCCAACTCTCACATCCATACATGACCACAGGAAAAAACCATAGCCTTGACTAGACGGACCTTTGTTGGCAAAGTAATGTCTCTGCTTTTCAATATGCTATCTAGGTTGGTCATAACTTTCCTTCCAAGGAATAAGCGTCTTTTAATTTCATGACTGCAGTCACCATCTGCAGTGATTTTGGAGCCCCCAAAAATAAAGTCTGACACTGTCTCCACTGTTTCCCCATCTATTTCCCATGAAGTGATGGGACTGGATGCCATGATCTTCGTTTTCTGAATGTTGAGCTTTAAGCCAACTTTTTCACTCTCCACTTTCACTTTCATCAAGAGGCTTTTGAGTTCCTCTTCACTTTCTGCCATAAGGGTTGTGTCATCTGCATATCTGAGGTTATTGATATTTTTCTCAGGAATCTTGATTCCAGCTTGTGTTTCTTCCAGCCCAGCGTTTCTCATGATGTACTCTGCATAGAAGTTAAATAAACAGGGTGACAATATACAGCCTTGACATACTCCTTTTCATATTTGGAACCAGTCTATTGTTCCATGTCCAGTTCTAACTGTTGCTTCCTGACCTGCATATGGGTTTCTCAAGAGGCAGGTCAGGTGGTCTGGTATTCCACAGATTTCCACAGAATTTTCCACAGAAAATTCTTGCAGAATTTTCCACAGTTTATTGTGATCCACACAGTCAAAGGCTTTGGCGTAGTCAATAAAGCAGAAATAGATATTTTTCTGGAACTCTGTTGCTTTTTCCATGATCCAGCGGATGTTGGCAATTTGATCTCTAGTTCCTCTGCCTTTTCTAAAACCAGCTTGAACATCAGGAAGTTCACGGTTCACATATTGCTGAAGCCTGGCTTGGAGAATTTTAAGCATATTATCTACGTATGTGACATACGATGTTTTGGTAAACTAGTTATAAAGGAATTCTTAACACAGTGAAATAAGCTTTTGTAGTCCTTCACATGGGCTGACATAAGCAATTTATCTAGGATGATTCAATAAATAAACATTTATTACGGGCCCAGTTCTAGCTTAGGTACTATTTTGGGGGTACATTGGGCAGAGACAGTATAAAATAAATAAGCCTAGCCATCTTTTACTGTCACTCTATTATTAATTTAATACTGATAGACCCTGGGACACTTTGTTTCCAATATTTTGAACTCCACAGCTGGAGAATTTATCTCTAGCTTCTTCCTGTCTGTAACAGAGTCTCAGCAGAGTCAAGGCCTGCATCGAAATCGGTAGAGAAATGAATTAATTTCCACCCCTCTTGCCTCCAATTTTGCCCTGCCTCCATCTTCTCAATATTAATTCATTGCTTCAACCATGGTGTTAGGTAAAGGGTAGACAATGAGTATTCCTTTTCAGGCGTAAGTGATAAGCTCAGACCAATAAAATAATTTTTAGAGAAATAAACTGTCCTTGGATTACCCTCTCGATCATGTGTGTGAATTCAATAAATCTATCAGTTAATTTGTGACTAAGTATACTCTGCCCTCCACACATGCTTTGTTATTTTATTGGGAAGAGTGTTTTATATCTCCTGTGTTTCTTTTTATATCATCAAGCTCACGTGAAGTCCTCTTAAATGTGGTCTCCTCCTCTGCCCCTCCGGGAATCTGGGCTCTCGCTTTCCCTGGATGCTGGAAGATTTCATATTTAGTACTCTGAATTCTGTCTAAAAACTTGAATTCAGAATTGACAACAGTAAAGCAAAATTGTTAGCATTGGTATCAAACAAAACCTTGAGTTTTTTAGGATGAAAATTATGAATGATGTAATGAAAAAAAGAAAATCAGAGACTCGAATGCAAAAATCACAGCATTTATTGAAACGAACTCTGATAAGAACTCATAGCAGAGTGAACTCTATTCAGAATGTGAGGTGGTTCATGGATTTCTTCCAGGTTTGAGACAGGAGAATGAGTTCATTTAAAGTAAATTGTTTTCTACCTGGGATTTAAAAACAGTTCAAACAATAAATAAATGTGTGTATGTACATATAAATACATACATAGAGGTGGATAAACAAATACATATTTACAGACATCCACAAATACACATTAGCATACACATGATGTGTATAAAATATGTACATACATATTAATAACATAGAAATTCATAAAACAAACATGAGAGTTTTTAAAAATGAAACATTTATGAAAAGCACACATATAGTTTCAAATTCTTTAAAGTTATTTTAAAGACATTAGTAAAAATCTTAATGCTGTCCTATCAGAGTACTTACCTAATGTGCATAATTGTACAGACCGTGTGAAGCACCAGAGACTTCTCTTTGCTTCATTTATTGTTTTATCTTCTTAGGTTTTCATTTTCTCACCAGATGTTTTTAATAACTCATGATGCATATGATTTCCTTACCTTTTTTGTGTATTTTGTTTTGTCTCACTGAGAAACAGGAACACTGTTGATATTGTAAGAAGCATGGGCATATTCATCTGGAAAATAAAAAGAAAGTTCATCCTTATTACGTCTCCAACTTTCTATAACCAGATGATGTCAGATATAATTATACTAGGTCTAACCCTTCCAGTAATTCTGCAAGAAAGTCAATTCCTTCTATTTTCTAAATCCAGGAACGTTGTATTGAAGTTTAAGGTACTTGACAAAGTACATTCAATTAGTAAATGACAGAGTCAGAATTCAAAGACTGCTTTACAGGGGTTTCCCTGTGATCCAGTGGTTAAGAATCTACCTTCAAATGCAGAGGACGCAAGATTGATCGCTTGTGGGGGAACCAGGATCCCACATGCTATAGGGTTATTGAGTTTGCGTCCTGCCACGAAGACCCAGCACAGCCAAAAAAACAAAAGAATGACAAAAAACCCCACCCAAAATCCCCAAAGACTTGTTGACAAACTTTTCATGACATTCAACAAGAAATTAATAGCACTAACCTTCCAGGGAACTTTTTTAAAATCTTCTGAACAGCCTCTTAGTAACTGCTTTGAAACCTAATCTATCAAGATTTGCCTATAATATTTCAGAATATTTCTCACTCTTCCTCTCAAATTAAAGTCCATAGATGTAGCATGGAATGGTTAGTCTCGGCCATTAACAACAAAAATAACAGCAACAAGACCTGGAAGCTTAGCTGGTTTGTATTTCAAATTAAGGGAGTGCCTTTTCATTATATCAAAAGGATTCTAGGTGTTGAAAAATTCTGGCAAATAGAAAAAGGCCCAGTAAGAAGTTTATATATATATATATATATATATATATATATATATATATATAAAATGGAATAAAAAAAACAATATGTAAAGTAAACCCAGATATTGAAGACCAAGGATGATTTTCGAAAATTAAGTAGTTCAGGGAATCCTAGATACAGATATAACTTCCAGTAGTTTTAAAGCATGGTTGTTGCCCACCTACCTTTTTCATAATAATCGTAGACAATGACTGGGGCTGGCTGAATGTTTGCCACATGGTTGATTTCCTCAACAGAGAAGGTGAAACTCTTTGCTGTATCTGAAACCTGTAAAGATACAGATTATAAATACACCAGAGCAGGCCTGCAAAAAATAAAACCACAGAGCAAATTATTTCCAGAAGTTTATGATAAATCCAGGGTGTCATGATCTTACATAATGGCAAAATAATGAGTTGCTGCTAAGTCACTTCAGTCGTGTCCGACTCTGTGTGACCCATAGACGGCAGCCCACCGGGCTCCCCGTCCCTGGGATTCCAGGCAAGAACACTGGAGTGGGTTGCCATTTCCTTCTCCAATGCAGGAAAGTGAAAAGTGAAAGTGAAGTCTCTCAGTCGTGTCTGACCCATAGCGACCCCATGGACTGCAGCCCACCAGGCTCCTTGGGATTTTCCACGCAAGAGTACTGGAGTGGGGTGCCATTGCCTTCTCCAAAATAATGAGTTAAGTAACATTAAATTGTGTAAAATGTTGTTTCACCGATTATATTGAAGTACAAGAAAGTTGAAAACGTTACAAAAATGTAGGCATTTGTGTGGATATTAATGATGTATACACAGAAAGGATGAGTCTGAAACTCATCCCAGCCTCTGCTGGAGTTCAAGTCAAATTATAAAAGAATTGTACATCTTTGACTAGACTATGTTAGATGCTGTGAGGAATAAAAGAATGGGGAAATGATGCTTCTAAACTTGAGAATCATCCAGTTAGCCAAGGTATGTATGAAATAGCATAGTATTTAAGAGGGAAAAGATAATTAGTGGGGTGGAAGTACACTGATCACCTTTAACATCTCACATAGTTTTGACAAACCCTATCATGTATATTTAGGAGAATTTGAAGCATTCAGTTACCCTCAGAAGAAAAAGAAAGCCGTGGATAAAAAAATTATTGTCAACTTACATTTTCCAGGTAGAAAAGAACATGGTCATTCTTGAATTCACTCTTCATTACTTGGCCATTGTTTTCAAGCTTTAAGGAAATTGGCAGGGAGGGATAAATATGAAAAAGCATCATTCCCGAATTGAATGTTTCATGCTTTTTCTCTAATCAGTATCAAGAAGTTATTTTATGCAACATTCCCTTGTGCCATGATGTTTTCATAAATACAAGTCAGAACTAAATTTAAAAAATAGGTTACGAACTATTGGAAATAATGACTTCTAATTGCTATAAATCAAGAATCCATTCCACCACTGTTTTAGCAAAAATATGAGTGTGAACTGTGAATGTTTGTTTAAGTGAAGAATTACACAGCTTGGCTTTGCTAACCAACTGTTTCATCAACACACTAGTGCTTTCTGGAGATTGAAAGACTGGGCTTCTCTTACTTACCTCTTCAATGGATGACATGACTGGAGTAAATCCTGATAGCATTTTTACATCAACAAGGACCATGTTGGAGTTACTGTGAGTTCCTGTATATCTGAAATTTAAAAACAAAACACTAACTTAGACATCATTTTAGAAGAGTGACTTAACCTTATGGCAAGGATATGAGTACATTGATGCCAATTGGCTTTAAGCCTGGAGGAGAGGCAAAAGCTGGAGAAAAAACATCTGAAGATAGTCACTCTCATACATCTGGAAACAAGCACAATTAGAGTGATCGTGGCTGAGGTGATTCAAAGCAACATAAATTAGAGTAAAGAATGAATGGACCTAATCTCCCCAAATCCTGCTTTTAAACTTACTTGAGGCTTTAAAGTCAGAACTTATAGACTTAACTTTTAAACTTATATTACACATATGGTGGCTCAGTGGGTAAAAATATGCCTGTAATGCTGGAGAAACAAGGGACACAGATTCCATCCTTGGGTCAGGAAGATCACCTAGAGAAGGGCATGGCAACCCACTCCAGTATTCTTGCCTGAAGAATCCCGAGGATGGAGGAGCCTTGTGGACTGCAGGCCACGAGGGTGCAAAGAGTTGGATATGACTGAAGTGACTGAGCACAGCACACATACTTATGTCAGCTTTAGATTCTGTGCAACACTTAGAAGAGACTCGTATCTAAAAAGCAGGATGTTGGCAAAATCATACAACAGACATGCCCCCAAGAGATCTTCTAGGTTATATCCACAACTTGGGATAAGATTGTTGGGACATGAAGTTGAGGGCTGTGTATTATATTATTAGCATTAGTGTTCAACAGATTTTCATTTTGAAATCCTGAGAAAAACCCCAAAACTAATTTTACTCAATGTTTCTCCACACATTAACCAAGACTAAAACTCTTCGGTGCCTATAAATTATATTTTAATTCAAGAGAATTACTTTGCTTTTCTACACTGAAAAACATCTAAAATTTTGCTTTGTATACAGTTATATTAATGATTAAATAAATGTTAGCAGGTTTTCTCTTTTTGACACACCCATGCTTGTCTTTAGAAAGAAAACTGTATCTCTGTTGTGCAAAACTGACACACAAAAAGGTGGAAGCACTGCTGAAGGATTAATGTGGCAGAAGCTTTCCAACTGCAAATCAGTACAGATTATATTTGCATACCTCTAACTTTGATTTAGTTGAAAATGTACTAAATTTGATGTGGGCACAGAGAGTACCATCAACATGTGATTATTGTCAATAATATATAAATATCTTTTATACAATTTAAAGATTACTTTCCATTTATAGTTATTACAAAATATTGGCTATATCCCCCAGGGCTGTACAATACATCCTTGGGTCTATCTTACACCCTCCATGGTTTGTACCTCCCACTCCTGCATCCTCAGACTCCCCCTCCCCCTTCTCCCCACTGGTAATCATTAGTTTGTTCTTTATTTCTGTAAGTCCACCTCTTTTTTGTTAAATTCAGTAGTTCATTGTATTTTTTAGATTCCATATGTAAGTGATATCGTACAGTATTTGTCCTTCTCTGTCTGACTTATTTCACTTAGCATGTACTTTGTGCTTAGTCTCCCAGATATGCCCGCCAGGCTCCTTTGTCCATGGGATTCTCTAGGCAAGAATACTGGAGTGGGTTGCCATGCCCTCCTTCAGGGGATCTTCCCAACCCAGGGACTGAACCCAGGTCTCCCACATTGCAGGCGGATTCTTTACTGTCTGAGCCAGCAAGGAAGCTCTTCATTAGGCCCTCCAAGTCCATCTATGGGCTTCTTTATCCATTCTTTCGCTGATGTACACTTAGGTTGCTTTCATGTCTTGGTGATCGTAAATAATGCTACTATGAACATTGGAGTACATGTGTCTTTTCAAACTAGTGCTTTTGATATTTTGTTAGTGTTTAAAATAATTCTTTTCTGATGCACCACTTTCTCTCTAACCTGAGAGTTGACATCAAAATGGGACACTTACCTGAGGGTTACTGTCAGGTCAAAATTACTCTGGAATACATCCGAAGAGTTTTTCTTTACTATTTGTAAGGAAAGGGAAAATCCAGATTCCTTTTTAGGTAGTAGCACATTATACTTCATGGTAGCCTAGAAAGGATCAGATCAGATCAGTTGCTCAGTCGTGTCCAACTCTTTGCAAAGTGTAAAAAAAAAAAAAAAAATGCATCTATCTATCCTGTAGTAAAAATTGAAGCACTTATTGTTTTTTCTTATTTCCATTATTGCTGTTGTTATTTAGTCGCTAAGTTGTGTCTGACTCTTTGCAACCCCATGGACTATAGCTCACTGAGCTCCTTTGTCCATGGGATTTCCTAGGCAAGAATACTGGAGTTGATTGCCATTTCCTTCTCCAGGGGATCTTCCTGAACCAGGGATTGAACCCCTGTCTATCCAGATGGATTCTTTACCACTGAACCACCAGGGAAGCCCTCATTTCCATTATTAATGCACTTTATTTTATAACTTCATTATCAGGGAATAAGGCTACATCTAATCATTTGATTGTCAGAAGACACAAGAATCTTTAACAATGTAATCTAATTAAAATATTAGAACACCCTCAAACGCTGACATTCCTCAAGAAACTTCTCAGTTATCCAGTTATGTTTAAGAATAGGTAGCTTTTTACAAAATAACTTTAGTTTTCAGCTGTTGAGTGGAAAATATCAATGAAGGAAAGTGTAGTCATGAAAATATGCAAGAGTAAAATAGTACTTCATACATAACTGAAAAGATAGTCTGTGTTTTTTACTGGCAAACACTCATCTTCCTCACAGAATTCCATTACCTGGATAAATGCACAACCTCGTCCTTCCACATCTACTGTGTATTGTCCACCTGCTTTTGTTAGTTCTGAACGTTGAACCAGTAAGTGATTATCACCATTAACCTGGAAAATCTTGTTGAATTCTTCACTGCTTAAGCTGACAGTGACTTGATCATCAGAGAAGATTAAATTCATGTAGCGGGTTATGGCAAGAAGGCAGACGGGCGTATCCTGCACAGAACAGTACAAGCAGCATTCCAAGCTCTGTTATGATGCAATATTAGTCATCATGTGGCCATGAACTTTAAATCAACCCATAGAAATATTTCTGACATGTCAACAGAACACCAAGAAACAGTATTCTAAACAACAGGAAAAACAGATTTGCTTGTGCTAATTGTTGTCACTTTCTTCAGCAGTTCTTAATTAGATCTAAAAGTCTTCTCAATAATTTTATAATATCCATGTGAAATAGTGCTCAATCTTTTCTAAAAATTAAGGTGTTATGTAATTTGGTTGCCATAGATAATGTTTATGTTCAACTGTCTTCAAAGATGGGAAGTCAGAATCCAGAAAGGATGTTGGGAGATTCACTAACATATGGTTTTACTCAGAAACTAAGACTGAAAAAAAGAAAGGAAGGAAGGAAATGATTTTCCTTGTGGGAATAAAACTTGCATTTCTTTGCAACAAATTTTTTTGCCTATTAAAGAAGGACATAAGCCATTGTTTTTGATACCCATTTCTTTGGCTATTCATTCATTTGCTTTTTCCAATGTATAGACCACAGAAGTAGGGAGAAATATTACTTCTTGGCTGACGTGAAGTAACGGTTTGACCAAAGTATTCTTATTGTCAGGGCTCTTGTGTTTATAACAACCATCCTTTCTAGACTTTCGTTCTATTTTTACTGTGTAAATGGAGATATAAATCAGGCATACATTCCCTGAGAGGGGATTTTATTTTATTCATTTATTCACATTTATTCACAGAAAATTCCTAGTAGAGTTCCTGGTATACAAGAACTGCCCAATAAATGCTTGTTGACTAAATATTGGGTCACCTGTAGAGACGTGGATGGACCTAGAGACTATCATACACAGTGAAGTAAATCAGAAAGAAAAAACCCAAATATTGTATATTAATGCATACATGTGGTATCTCGAAAAATGGTACAGATCAACCTATGTGCAGGGCAGGAATAGACACACAGATGTGGAGAATGGATGTGTGGACATGGGGTGGAGGAAGAAGTGGTGGAATGAATTGGGAGATTTGGATTGGCATAATTACACTACCATGTGTAAAATAGATAGCTAGTAGCACAGGGAGTTTACTCAAACTCATGTCCATCGAGTCAGTGATGCCATCCAGCCATCTGTGATTCATGGGGTTGCAAGGAGTTGGACACGACTAAGCGACTGAACTGAACTGAGCACAGGGAGATCAGCTCGGTGCTCTGTGATGACTTAAAGGGGTGGACTGGGGTGGGGGTAGGCGGGAGGTCTAAGAGGGAGGGGCTATATGTATACATATAGCTGATTTGTTTCATTACACAGCAGAAACCAATCCATTGCAAAGCAACTAAACCCCAATAAAGATGATTTATAATAGCAAATATTCCTTGTCTCAGAAGGTATTTCCTACCTTTGGCATTTTTATTATATATATCTATATAATATATTATCTACATTATTATAGAGTGGCATCTTTTGCATTGAACATATTGTGGTTATGTTAGTAGATCCACACCAATCACCTGAGGGGAGGAGAAGCCTCCGTGAGAATTCATCTGTTGGGCAAGCCACTGAACAATCTTACTAGCGTAGGTCAGGTCAGGGTTTTTCTGGGAAATGATAGCCAACAGCACATAGCAAGTCTTCTCTATCTCAGCAGAAGGTGCCCAAGGAATAAAGAGTGGAGATGCCTCTGTCTTGAGTTTCTTCGCTTTTCCCCAATATATCACATTATCTGGGAAGAAAAGAAGAATTTTCACACAATCCCTATGAAAAGAAAGATGCAAATGCCATCCTTGACCTCTGTTATGGGTTCATTGTGCCCCTCAAAATCCATATGTTCAAGGCTCTACTCCCTAGAACCTCAGAATGGAACTGTATTTGGATATAGGGCTTTTAAAGGGGTGAATAAGTTAAAATGAAGCCATTTAGATGGGTCTTAGTACTTAGCAACTAAACAACAACAACAACACATGTATCCTTATCAGAAGAGATAATTTGGACTCATGAAGAGGGCACCAGGAACGTGTGTACATGGGAAAAGACATGTGAAGATGGTTAGAGAAGATGGCCATCCACAAACTAAGCACAATGGCCTCAGAAGACATCATACCCGCTGACATTTTGATCTTGGAATTCCAGCTCTAGAACCATGAGGAAAATAAATCTCTGTCATTTAAACCACCCACTATAGAGTATTTTATTGGGCTGGTCAAAAAGTTCATTCAGGTTTTTATGGAAAAACTCAAATGAACTTTTTGGCCAATCCAATATTATGGCAGCCCTAGCGAACTAATGCAACTTCAGATAGCAACTTCCTAAGGTCAAAGTTTTTGACCTTAAGTTCAAGGCCAAAGTTTCATAAGCAGTTTTTATTATCTGCAGTCACTCCACTTGATTTTCTTTACTTCACTCACTTGAGAAGAAATGAGCAGAAAAGAAAAAGAGGAAACTAGAAAATATATAATGTTTTGTTTTTTTAAAAAGTCACTCAGAAATTTCATAAGATAAATAGAAATATTCTAGAAAAGAGAGGGTTCCTATGTGATTGCTCAGTTTCATCAGTTTATTCTTAGGGTCATCTCCACTAACAAAGAAGTGAAGTGAATTGAAGTGAAAGTTGCTCAGTCGTGTCTGACTCTTGGCGATGCCATGGACTGTAGCCCATGAGGTTCCTCTGTCCATGGGATTCTCCAGGCAAGAAAACTGGAGTGGGTTGCCATTTCCTCCTCCAGGGGATCTTTCCCACCCAGGGATCAAACCCTGGTCTCCTGCATTTCAGGCAGATTATTTGCCTGAAAGCCCCTCCATTAGCAAAAATGAATAATAATACTTACTTAATTTTGTAGCAGATTGATCCAGGGTCCGGAGTAAGGATTCCACTTTCTCCTCTTTTCCAGCCAATGCAAAAGCATAAGCTAGAACTGCAAGGTTGTAGCCATTTCTGACACCATTTTCCAAGGCCTCTTCTAAGCAAAAGAGCCCATTTCGTAGAGCGGGAAACTAGTCAAGAAGAACAATTCATTTTAAGATGATGCTTGAATACTTACTTGTAAGCTTGACTGTTTAAACTAATCATTCTTTATAATGTATATAATATACCCTTGAAGTATATTTTACATGCAAACCTGTTCATTTCTGTACATGTGAATTATATTTTATAAATATCATTAAAATTCATTTTTAATGGATTATCAGTATTTGAAAAAATTTAAGTAGTATGAAAATGGCAATCTCTGTCTGACTGGTTGTAATTTAGTTAATGATGTAAATGTTTTCTATGTGTCAAAGTATACATATTTATTTTTAGAGCTAAGATATTTTACACTAATGCCCAAAATAAGAGCTCGTATTTCTAAAGATGGTTTTTGAGGTATACCAATGACCCTGAAAATTCCTAGGATCTTATTTCAAGAATAGATTTTGCAATTGGATAATCTGAACTTTGGATTGAGAGGCAGCCAAGATGAACCACACTTAAGCTGAAAATGTTTACACACTGAGTTGGTTAGACAAATAGAATATCAGGTTATAGTTATACTTGGAATAAGAGTTCTTAATCTGAAATTAATAGCTGAACTTCAGGAGATATATGGATACTGAAATGGTATGAAACACTTGTATAAGTGTGCATATGTATATCTTCTCTAGGGAAAAACTCAATAGTGTTCATCAACGGTTTCTATGAATCAAAAAGGTCATGCTAGTGGTAAAGAACCTGTCTGCCAATGCAGGAGACCTAAGAGATGTGAGTTTAATCCCTGGGTCTGGAAAATCCCCTGGTGGAGGAAATAGCAACCCACTCCAGTATTTTCACCTGGAAAATCCCATGGACAGAAGAGCCTGGCAGGCTACAGTCTATAGGGTCTCGAAGAGTTGGACATGACTGAAGCAACTTAGCATGCATGAATAAAAAATTTTGGGAGTGTTAATTTAAAGAGTGGTGGTGAATTAATTATTCTTTTGATGTTTCACCCAGTCCAGGAATTTTAAATCACTCTGAATTGATAGTCAAATTCATGTGCATTCAGCTGACTGATACTAAAAGACAGTGGGACCCATACAGTGAAATTGAGTCCAGCTTCAAGGAATGCAGCAACGATATAGGCAGTGAGTACAACGTCCTCTTCATCTCCAACCTAAACACAAAGGAACCATGAGTTATATAGGACAGCAGAGCACCAAAGAACGGCTATGCTTCTGAAGGGAAACTAGATAGGAAAGAAACACTGGGACAGATATCATTAAATTTTTTTTTTTTTTTGGCCACGCTGCAGCATATGGAGAATACCAAGTGATATATCTAAATATGGACAGGAAAAGGGAAAGAACAGGTCTATCAAGGACAGACTTCATTCTATTTGCATTTTGACCTGAGGCAAGTGAGGTCCTCATGCTTTGATTTAAGGAGGTATTGGATCAGTGCTCCATTTAAACAATATAAATTATGAGATCCTCTTCCTGAACTGGCTTACCATCCATAAATAGAAATAAATAATGTTTGCTTCAAATTTATAAACTGTTTCCTCTCTAGGTTATTTTTCAGTCCCCTCTCTCCTATTTTCAGTTTATCTACTCAAGGAGACTGGTTCTAAGAAAGGACTGAGAACAGTAAGACAAATAATAGATTCAAGAGGAATTCAGTGTAGGCTGAGGGTAACATGCAGGCAGCAGTAATAATGGCTTTGATTTACATACCACAAGCCTATCAAGGCAGCAGAAGGAATAATATTCATGAGTGTACTCATGGTCCCAAGAGCTGGATAAGGCAGGTAATGCAAAGGAGAAAGAAAAGCTTACTTGTGTGAATCACTCACCTCCCAGGCATTGCTGAAAAGCTTGCCATCACTTTTAAAGCAACCATCTATTTTCTGTTTGCTTGCAAGCCAGATCAAGGTCTCCCTTTGAACCAGTTCATCAATGAAGACATATTTCTTCATTCCCGCAAATGTCTTAAAAGTAAGAGCACTGAGCCTGTAAAGCCAATTGTCAGTTAGACAGAAATTAGATAAGAAAGAAATGGTGTCAGCTTCCCATCAGGTCCGTCATCACTGACTGCTTTGGGTCATGGGTGGATCTGATCTGGCTGAGAGCGACTGTAACAAGTCTTGATTGACAGCAGTTCTTTCCTTTGGACCAGTAAACTGTTATGAACAGCAATATGTGAAAGTAAGAGCATGTAATTTCCAGCACGTTTATGCACAAATTTCTATAGAATCCATCAGATTGTCCATACATGAAGAAAGAATGGAATGGGTGTAATTAGGTGCTTTGGAGCCTTTTAGTTTTACTTTCCTCAGTCTACATGGGGCCGAGAGAGGCAGACTAAGATGTGCCATTTACCACAGACTGGAAATATTGGTGGGGGTGTCATTAAATGACCAGACATCTAAGCAATCTATTATGAGACTTTCAGTACATTGTTGCTTTAAAGTTGGAATAATCAAATATTTTAGTTTTAACTGATTCACCTCTAGGAATTCACTTTGAAACACAAAAGTGTTGCTTTCAAATCCCCACCAAACACAGTTCCCCTCAGCCCCTCACACGTCCTCTTCAGATCATTCTTGTATTATTTAAAATAAAAATTTCATCTCTTACCGTATGCTTCCTTCCTGATTCCTCTGCCAAAACACACTATAGGAACCATCCAAGTTTTTGAAAGACAACTGCTTCTGATAACCTAAAATACAACATGGTAGGAAATTATTCTTTAAGAAAGTTAGAAGAAAAATAATGGTGTAGTAACAGCCCCGTGTTTTGGTAATAGACGGACATAAATGACTAGATGATCATTTAAATTTTAATTTCTGAAACTCAGGTTCTCCATCCATAGGGAGAAAAGATAGCTTCTACCTTATAGGGTTTTAATTACAAGTAAGATATTCCATGTGACTATATCTAACTCAATAGTTGTCTGATATTACTAATTGTTTAGTTTTTTTCCTTGGGGTTATTTCATTTCAGTGTTATTTTTCTGAAAAAAAGAATAAAATAAATTATACTCCTGAACTTTTCTTTGATATCACATTTACAAGATCTTTCTAAATGCAAAACGAATCACTTCATCTCAATGGAATGCAATTGAGCAAACAAATACAGAAGTTGATAAATGAACTGTTTATAGCTACCATTAATAACAATAACAAAACCCACTAACAAAGTAGCTTGGCAAGATATTAGGCATTAAAAAAACCCTGAGCTCATAATGCGAAACAGTACCGGTCTGAATTGTGAAGCCAAATGACCATAGAGATATTGAATTCCAAAAAAGCCCCCAAACAAACAAAAACCCCAAAATAGAGCTAGGACTCAGAGTGACTCAGTTCTTCAGATATACTTTTTCCCCATGAGACTACCTCATAATAGCAACTTTATGACATCTTTATATTAGTAATGATTTATTTAATCTATTATAGGCAGAAATTACTTCAATCTTCTCACCATTAAATAAGAAGAATAAAGCTTTAGATTTAACTTCCTCTGTTAGTTGTTTAGTAGATTTCAGATAGTCTAGGATGTAGGTATTAGATGCTAGCAGGGCAATATTCTGTTCTCCACCTCCATAGGGCATTTGGAAAAGATTCTCCAGATTCTGTATTGCAAGTCCTAGAATATCCCCTAAAAACAGGACAAACAATGTTACTGCTCGTTAAACTTGGCATCTCAGCATTAATGACAATAGGTGAAAGAGGCATAGTGGAAGGAAAGAACATTTTAAAATAGGTCTAAAAGGTGGAAACAAGGAATGTTTTCATGAAGTAATTCTAAAGAGGGTGAAGTGAAAGAGGTTTCTGGTATGAAAAATGTTTTGGAAAATCTCCTATTACCACAGAGAGAAGGAATTTAAGAAAGTGTGTTTGTTCACTTGATTGCTTGCTGGTTTGTTTTTTTGAGAAGCTGACCCTGTGAATTATATAATGTAATCCATTTCTTTCCCCAAAATGTAGATGTTAATAATAGACAAAGAAAGCTGACTTCTCTGGAACAGTTTTCTCCTTTACTGAGGAAATTTCCAGCATTTCTAACAAAGTGTATTCTGATCTCCAAAGGTATATTTAATATTTCAGATGGACAGGCTACAATAGGACTCTTTGTTTTCTAAACACCAATTATCATTCAGCAGAAAAAATATCTTCTAGGGACATAGATTAAAAAAATTTTTTTTTAAATTGAAGTATAACTGCTTTACAATGTTGTGTTACATGAATCAGCTCTTAATACATGTATACATATATCCCCTCCCTCTTGAGCCTCCCTCCTACCCACTCCCCCATCTGACCTTTCTAGGTCATCACAGAGTACTGAGCCGAACACTCTGTGCTGTACAGCAGGTTCCCACTAGCTATCTATTTTACCCATGGTTGTCTATACCCTCTCAGTTCATTGCACAGGGGCATGGATTTAAAAATGGTGCTGTAAGTCCTTCAGATCCCATGCAGAAACATAGGAGATCATCCTCAACAATAATTCCCTCCAACTGATACTGTAAGAAAAGTATCTCCATCCTTTGAAGTTTTTTTTTTTTTTTACCACCTCAACTAAGATTTTCAAATCACTGTGAAACAAAAAATTTAACCAACTTACCCATAACAGTGAAAAAGGCCCTGGTTGATCCTTCTACAACATTATTTGTCAAATTCAAATCTACCTGCCTGGAGACTTTGGTGCCTGGAAAGGAAAAATATCAATAAAACAAATAATGTTTGGCTTTCTTTCATAAACAATAGTAGCAGGTTTGTGGGACAAACATATCAGAAAATATATTCCATTATTTGTATTTATTTTATAAGTTGCTTGTTTGAAGTTTTTTGAGGTTTGAGATAAAAACTTGAGGTTTTTATCTAGTTTAGAATAACAATACATTTAGAAAATGGCATATAAATCTGCAAGTTAGAGATGGCCTCTATTATCTATCAGTTTAGTGCCTGAACTACTTATGTATGAAAAAAAAAGTAAAAACTACTGATTATGACATATGGAACATTACACACAAAAGGTAAAACTTGGGGACTCTTACTTGGCATTAAAATCAAATCATCAGGAAATCCTCTGGCAGTCCAGTGGTTAGGACTCAGTGCTTTTACTGCTAAGACCTGATTTGATCCCTGTCTAGGGACTAAGATCCTGTAAGATGTGCAGTGTGGCAAAAAAAAAAAAAAATTATGTTAATAAGAAATTAAAAAAAAATCAGATCATCATCAACCACATAAAGCAATACTCATGAGGCCCATAAAACTGGCTATTGAAGGTCAGTGATTTTCTATGGCTGTTTCATCCCAGGAGTACAGAAGCAAATGTTACATTATGGACTGCTTACATTATGTGCTGTTTGGGCATAATCTTGACTTTCCTCTGCCCAAAATCGTGCCACTTTCACATGCAAAATGAGCTCCACCCACCCCACCCCCCAAAAAGTTCACAAGATGGAAGAAGTAGGCTGAGACAGATCGATGTCATAGATGGACAACAAAAAATAACCTCATAAATGTCTTTTATATTTACTAAAACTATACAATGAAGACTGGGACTGAAATGAAATAATCCTCCATTGGATACTCAGAATAAAGTCACCGAAGTCCTCAGTATAGCAATAAAGTAGAAGAAGAGGAAATAAATAGACCTGTGGATAAATTTCCTTTAGGACTATTTTGACCGTGTAGAAGATCCTACAGCACATGGGAATCTGCTCAATGTTACATGGCAGCCTGGATGATGGGAATTTGGGGGAGAATGGATACATGTATATGTATGGCTGAGTCTTTTCGCTGTTCTCCCAAAACTATCACAATGTTGTTAATTTGCTATTAGTTCAGTTCAGTTGCTCAGTCGTGTCCGACTCTTTGCAACCCCATGAATCGCAGCATGCCAGGCCTCCCTGTCCATCACCAACTCCCAGAGTTCACCCAAACTCATGTGAATCAAGTTGGTGATGAGATTCAGCCATCTCATCCTCTGTCATCCCCTTCTCCTCCTGCCCCCAATCCCTCCCAGCATCAGAGTCTTTTCCAATGAGTCAACTCTTCACATGAGGTGGCCAAAGTATTGGAGTTTCAGCCTCAGCATCAGTCCTTCCAATGAACACCCAGGACTGATCTCCTTTAGGATGGACTGGTTGGATCTCCTTGCAGTCCAAGGGACTCTCAAGAGTCTTCTCCAACACCACAGTTCAAAAGCATCAATTCTTTGGCACTCAGCTTTCTTCACAGTCCATCTCTCACATCCATACAGGACCACTGGAAAAACCATAGCCTTGACTAGACGGACCTTTGTTGGCAAAGTAATATCTCTGCTTTTGAATATGCTATCTAGGTTGGTCATAACTTTCCTTCCAAGGAGTAAGCGTCTTTTAATTTCATGGCTGCAATCACCATCTGCAGTGATTTTAGAGCCCCCCAAAATAAAGTCTGACACTGTTTCCACTGTTTCCCCATCTATGTCCCATGAAGTGATGGGACCAGATGCCAAGATCTTTGTTTTCTGAATGTTGAGCTTTAAGCCAATTTTTTCACTCTCTTCTTTCACTTTCATCAAGAGGCTTCTTAGTTCCTCTTCATTTTTGCCATAAGAGTGGTGTCATCTGCATATCTGAGGTTATTGATATTTCTCCCAGCAATCTTGATTCCAGCTTATGCTTCTTCCAGCCCAGCCTTTCTCATGATGTACTCTGCATATAAGTTAATTGGCTATACCCCAGTACAAGATAAAAAAGTTAAAAAAGAAAAGATCCTCTTACCTTGTGTACAGATAAGGAAACTTTGAGTCATCTCTTTTTCAATACCTTCAGGCTATCAAAGAGTAAAGTAAACAGAAAGAAGCATAAAGTCAGGGGTCTGGGTCATCTTTCCACACAGAAAAAGCAACCACATGTCAGCTCACATAGGCATGGCTGGCTCATGGTTGTCGCTGGAGAAGATCCATTCATTGTCCCCTTCTGTTTATATCTGCAAGTCACTGTATGTTACCAACACCCACTTTGGCTCTGTGTTCCCATAGTTCTTTGAGGGATGGAGATAACTTCAGTGTCTTAGTGGAACAAACTCAGTTTCCCTGGCACTGTCCAGCTTCTCCAGTAGACAAACAAAAGTGTTTTGCAAAGTAAGAACATGCCAAAAGGTGAGGTGAGAGGATGCCATTGACGAGCAGTGATTCTTTTAGAGGATGATGAGGCCTGCACAGGCATGTAGATTTGTCTCTTGGATTTGAGAGTCAGTTAAAGGAAGAGAGGGAAGAGGATCAGGTGTATAGCAAGCATCATGAGTCAGGAGCAAACAAAAAATCTAAGCCTGTTTCACGAGTTACACTTTTCTATCCTGGGTTAAGTGTTGATTAAAGAATGGATGAATTTTATTGCCATTTTAATTTATTTAAAATGGCATATCTTGTGTCAATAGTGAGAGTGAAAGTGTTAGTTGCTCAGTCATGTCCAACTGTTTGTCAACAGCAATTACGGTCAATTAAGTCTCTTTACAGAGAATGTCCTTTATTATTTAACCTATTGCATGCATGCTAAGTCACTTCTCGTGTCCATCTCTTGTGACCCTATGGACTGTAGGGTAGCCCGCCAGGCTCCTCTGTCATTGGGATTCTTCAGGCAAGAACCCTGGAGTGGGTTGCCATTTCCTCCTCCAGGAGATCTTCTCAACCCAGGGATGGAACATGAGTCTCTTACGTCTCCTGCATTGGCAGTGGGTTCTTTCCCGTTAGCACCACCTGGGAAGCCCATGATACTCTCTATTTTGTACGTGGAAGGGCTTGATAGTTTTGCATGTGCTTACCTGTACCAACAGACTTTTGATCACAGTATCTTTCCAGTTCAGGTTCTGCCTCTCAGGTGCTTCATTTGGGCAAGCACTACTTTGCTTGGACTCAGCAACTACAGTGATATTCACTTTACCTGAAAAACATTCCCAAATATAAATTACATTGACCACTGGCCCCTTCTGTGAAAGGACATGATTAAAAGTCTATAAATCACTTCTTGAATCAGACAAACCGAATCTTACCATCATATTTATGCTTGGACCAAAATAACTCATTCTTTCTCCTGCCTGGAGATAATATGATGTCCTTTTCTATCTCTTTCAAGATTCCTTACATGAAGTAATTGATTCACTTCCCTAACTAGAGCTTAAGAAAATGTGGAAAATGTTGGCTTTGCAGAATATTCTATTTTTTTCCACAAAAGTGAGTGACTTCACTTTCCTTTCCTTACACCATACGTGCGTGCATGCTAAGTCAGTTCAGTCGTGTCCACCTCTTCGCACCTGCCATGGACTGTGTAGCCCACCAGGCTCCTTTGTCCATGGAATTTTCCAGGCAAGAATACTGGAATGGATTGCCATTTCCTTCTTCAGAGATATTCCTGACCCAGGGATAGAACTTACCTCTCTTATGTCTCCTGCATTGGCAAGTGGATTCGTTATCACTAGCACCACCAAGGAAGCCCTATCTGGGAAGCCATCTGGGAGGTCACTGGGAAGTGATATCATAGGTCATAATTAAAATGGATCTCCAATTTTCTTGTGAAAATTAGAGAAATAAAAAATATAATACTTTTAGTTTCATATTATCTGTATGCCTATTGTGAAGTCACTCAGTTGTGTCCAACTCTTTGCGATCCCATGGACTGTAGCCTACCACGCTCCTCTGTCTATGGGATTTTCCAGGTGAGAGTACTGGAGTGGGTTGCCATTATATACCTATGCACAACCAATACACTGTTCTTTATTTTTTGTTAGTGTGTTTTGTTTCTTTTTTAACATAGATTTTTGACACTCCACTCTTAGAACTGTGTCCTCCTCTTAAAGCCATAAAACCATACAAGTCAGTACAGTATTCTATCTCAATTGCCAGCGGAAGATTTTTGAAAACCTTGTATAGCTACAGAAATTGAGAAACTTAAAATCTAATAGGAAAACTAGTCTTATGCAGACCAATGTCAGGTGAATTAAAGTGATCTCATAAATTACTCTGTATTGCTAAAGGAATATAATAAATATAGGATATGAAATAAAGGAAATTTTACTTTTTGATATTAGTGATAATGATGAGAATGTGTCTACTACATCTATACTTCTTGTTTACTAGATTCTTTTTAACTTTTCCCTTCCCTTGTATTTTTAACAAGATATTGTCAAATTTAGTTTTATATATTGCAGATAATCTATGCATTGAGACTCTAATCTTCTCTGTGTTTAATTCCCATCTGAGTGTTCAGTGTTTTGGTTGTCTCATAACACATCTAGTAGATTTACAAATCCTGGCAATCATTGAGATTGAGGAGCAATTTTTGTCTAGGTAACATGAGTTCCTGATGGCAAGTGAAGAAGCAAATGAGAAGGGAAGAAACTGAGCAGCATTAATGAAAATATGGTTTTCACTTGGGTTATGATACATGGACTTGATGGGTAATGCAAATTAGCCTTTGCATTGTATTTCAATCACATTCTGCTTTTAAACAAATGGAGGATGGGTTTGCTCCACATAAGCATTAGCAAAACCAGAAATTAGATTATGAAAATAGGATTTTAATTGAGACCCTAAAAAAATGAGAATTTTTAAAAACATAAATTTCAAATGTGAGGGATAAAGTTATCTCTGTATAGAGGATTTAAGGGAAACAGCTGCTGCTGCTGATGCTAAGTCTCTTCAGCTATGTCCGACTCTGTGCGGCCCCATAGAAGGCAGCCCACCAGGCTCCGCCTTCCCTGGGATTCTCCAGGCAAGAACACTAGAGTGGCTTGCCATTTCCTTCTCCAATGCATGAAAGTGAAAAGTGAAAGTGAAGTCGCTCAGTCGTATGGGACTCTTAGCGACCCCATGGACTGCAGCCTACCAGGCTCCTCCGTCCATGGGATTTTCCAGGCAAGAGTACTGGAGTGGGGTGCCATTGCCTTCTCTTAGGCAATAAAAATAGACTGGTTTTTCAGGAGAGATTGGCATGGACACATAGTTACTTACCCAGCTTCTTAGGAGTAACAGTCCAGACATATGTCTTTTTCTCTGAAGCTTGGATAATCTCACTGCTGTTGTCTCTAGGGGTACTGATATCTGCCTCAAAATCCTGAGATGCTTCTAGTTGAGTGAAAATCTAAAATAACAGTCATGAAGTGAGAGCGGCACTTTAAATATTTTGCTGTCACTATTCCTCCTCCAATCTTGAGAAAATTCTACTTTACTTGTTTTATATCATCAAAAATAAACGATACAAATGACTCCTCTCATAAGAAGATAAATCTGGCATAACACTTACTATAAAATGACTTTCTTATAGCAGTATTTAAATCACTGCTGTGAATTAAAGCAAATTTTTGTTTGCTTTTCAAAGATTTTTTTTTTATGTGGACCATTTTTTAAAAGTTTTTATCGAATTTGTTACAACATTGCTTCTGTTTTATGTTTTGTTTTTTTTGGCTATGAAGCATGTGGGATCTTCTCTCACTGACCACGAATTGAACCCTTACCTCCTGCATTGGAAGGCAAAACCTTAACTACTAGACTGCCAGGGAAACCCTAGCAACTGTTTTTGTTTGAGGAAAAATCTTATGACTCTATAGTACCATTTTGTATTTGAGAAAAAAAAAAGAATATGGCAACATTCAAGAAATCTCTTGGCCTTGTTAGATTTTGACTCCAGATCAAAGGGAATAATTTACCTCTACACAGGTATTCAGGTAGCTGAAGACACTGACAATCAGATCAGACCGTTCATTCCGAACAACTGAAGAGGGGGAGGTTATTTCAACAAAGAAAGGTTGGGAGGCTTCCAGAGAAGCTATTGATGAAATGCCAAATCCAGCCTCACCGTTCACACAGAAGCCACTTGCTTCCCATTGCGTTATAGTATCAGGGATGGTGAATGAAAGATTTGCTGAACCGGAGGAGCTACAAAGAGAGATTATAGGTAAAATGCATCCTTTGTCTAAACCAGGAACCTAAATTTAATCCAGAGCAAACAAAAAAGTATTAACTGAAGGTTAAAAATGAGCCATAGATCAGTATCATTAGATCTTTGTCAGGGTGTTAGATCAGTATTTTGAGAGCTGGATTTCTAAATCCAGCTAAAATTTAATCTTAAAAAGGTCACATTTCTCTAAACACATTATTTTTTCTAATTCATGCAGCTTGCATCTATCTGCATGAAATGAACAGACAAGAAACAGTACTAGAGGAAAAGTAAAATAAAATATGTGGTCAGTACATATAAGTGAATGGTGTTTTGTATTTTACCGACATGGTTCTTCTTTATATACTCAGAAATAAAGTTTAGGAAATAAAGACAAAAAGAAAATAGAAATAAAGATATATAGGAAAGAAAACTTAAAAGCTTACTCAATGCTGACCAGGTCCCAAATCCATGTTTCTGGAAAGTTTGTTCTTACTGTTTCAATTATAACCCGTTCTATGGAGTCAAAATTCTCCCTTGTGACTTCACTAGCTAAAAGAAAAGAGAAATGTTTTAAAGAGAGAGAATAAAAAACGTTCCAATGACACATCCATAAGCTATGTCTCTGACCGCACATGCTTAGTGGGACATGATATAGGGGTTGCTGCTGGGTCTCAGTGTCAATAAACGTACATCTCAGCCTAAATGTCAGTGTTTTGATGCTCAAATCAGTCCCGTTATTAAAATAAGAGCAACACACACACACACACACACACACACACACACATCATCCAACATTTTTCCTCCAGGGTCAAATTTAGAGAAAGTCATGTCTATTTATTGAATGGTGTTTCTCGTCTGACATTCTGGTGTCTGCCAGGAAACAATTTGGTATTGGCCAATTCCATCATCCTAATGACTAAAGTTTCTAATGACATTAACATTGCTAATTTCTTTTTTTTTAATTTATTGAAGGATACGTGCTTTATGGAATTTTGCTGTTTTCTGTCAAATCTCAACATGAATCAGCCATAGGTATACATATATCCCCTCCCTTTTGAACCTCCCTCCCCTCCCTCTCCCCATCCCACCCCTCTAGGTTGATACAGAGCCCCTGTTTGAGTTTCCTGAGCCATACAGCAAATTCCCGTTGGCTATTTATTTCACATACGGTAATGTAAGTTTCCATGTTCTTCTTTCCATCCATCTCACCCTCTCCTTCCCTCTCCCTGTGTCCATAAGTCTATTTTCCATGTCTGCTTCTCCACTGCTGCCCTGTAAACAAATTCTTCAGTACCATTTTTCTAGATTCTGTAAATATGTGTTAGAATATGATATTTATCTTTCTCTTTCTGACTCACTTTACTCTGTATAATAGCTTCTAGGTTCATCCACCTCATCAGAACCGACTCAAATGTGTTTCTTTTTATGGCTTAGTAATATTCCATTCTGTATATGTACCACAACTTCTTTATCCATTTATCTATTGATGGACATCTAGGTTGCTTCCATGTTCTAGCTATCGTAAATAGTGCTACAATGAACAATGGGATACATGTGTCTTTTTCGATTTTGGTTTCCTCAGAGTATATGCCTAGGATTGGGATTGCTGTTTCATATGGTGGTTTTATTCCTAGTTTTTAAAGGAATCTCCATACCGTCTTCCATAGTGGCTGTATCAATTTACATTCCCACCAACAGTAACATTGCTAATTTCTGAAGAACATTTTTTTTGTTTCCTTGGCCTCTGGGCTATATTTGGCATTAAAAAAACTTCTGTTTTTAAATTGAAGTATAGTTGATTAACAATGCTGGGTTACTTTCTTCTATACAATAAACTGACTCTTTTATACACACACACACACACACACACATATACATTCTTTTTTATATTTGGCATTCTTTTTTCCTATTTTTTGGCCATGCCACATGGCTTATGGGATCTTAGTTCCCCCATCAGGGATTGAACACGTACCCCCTGCATCACCAGGGAAGCCAAAAATGGATGGGTATTTGAACACATTTCTCTGATGCCTGCTGTTTGGTCATCTGAGAATCAGAATGCTCTCTGCCTTGAACTATGTATTCTGATCTACACATAATAAGGGCATCTCCTCCTATCATTATGATTGCCCTCCTGTACATTTCTGCTGTTGTGTTCTACCATAAAAATAAACTTCCTCTCATACCTGAAGTGAATTCTTCCTTTTAGCTAATATCATTCCCACTTACCTTATTCTGCTTTATTCAGCTGCAGGATGTATGTGAAGTGAAGTCGCTCAGTCGTGCCCGACTCTTTGCGACCCCATGGACAGTAGCCTGCACCAAGCTCCTCCATCCATGGGATTTTCCAGGCAAGAGTACTGGAGTGGGTTGCCATTTCCTTCTCCAGGGAATCTTCCTGACCCAGGGATCAAACCCAGGTCTCCCGCATTGTAGACAGACGCTTTACCGTCTGAGCCACCAGGGAAGTCGGATGTATAGTCGTAGACAAACACATGACATATTGCACATGTAAAAATCTCAGTTTTGGATAGTCATACAAAATACAACCAATTCCATGAATCCTTTTAACCAACCCCCCCGCCCCCCCAAATCCAGGTTACCTACATGCAATTTTCAATGGGGCACTGTACATGGGTGCATATCCTCCCGATTCTAGATAGAGCGGCCCACGGTATGGCATGCTTGTCTCTGTTGAACATACTTCTGGTTTCCGGTAATGGAGATTGGTGAAGACTTTCAGACCCATATCCTTCAAAGAAATAAATAGCAAAGGAAAAGTTGAGCAGTCTCTTTATACAAGACCTTAAAAAAAGTCATCAACTGTATTATAATTAAAAAAATATATGATAAATATACATGTTTTCTTTGCTAGCAAGCAAGGGTCTGGTATATTACAAGTCAAGTCACCTGTCTTTGATATGTGAAGTCTCTAAAATTGGAGGAAACATGATAATCATTATGATTATTCAGCACTTGTGTTCTGCGATTTTGCTAAGGGTTTTACATTATTCTCCATTTGATTTTAAGGGACAAATATTTATGAGATGTTATCGTTGCCTTAATTAACATCACACACACACATGAACATATGTGTATGAGACACAGCCAGTAAATTGGAGCTCTGGGACTTGAAAGAAAATGTCTGATTCTATTCCCCTTTCTTTCTATAGCTGTGGTGGCAACCCATGCTAGTATTTTTGCCTGGAGAATCCCAGGGATAGAGGAGTCTGGTGGCCTGCCGTCTATGGGGTCGCACAGAATTGGACACGACTGAAGCGACTTAGCAGCAGCCCCAGCAGACTTCAATCATAACGATTCCTTTAGGGAATTCCCCAGTGATCCAGTGGTTAAGACTTTGCCTTCCAGTGCAGGGGGTGTCAGTTTGATCCCTGGTTGAAGAGCTAAGATCCCATATACCTTGTGGCCGAAAAACCAAAACATAAAACAGAAGCGGTATTGTAACAAATTCCATAAAGACTAAAAAAAAAGGTCCACATTAAAAAAAAATCTTTTAAAAAAATACCCTTTTAGGAAGCCTCAGAATATTCCAGTGATAGCCTTTGTATAAATGGAGCTGAGGCTCTATGTTAGCCTCCTGAGTTGATGATTTCTGCATAAAATTTATTACAATACCTTGAAGATTGTCTCATTGCTTCTAACATCAAGTTTTAACTTTAACATCAACATCATCATTTCAGCCACCCCATAATTTTTTTTCCACAGAGAAAAAAAATCAACAAAAATGAATATCTTCTTTATAAGACAATTTCTGAGTGATGTAAAGCACATTACTGACCTCAGTCTCAAAGAAAAGGAGGTGTTAGTCACTTGGTCATGTCTGACTTTTTGGGACCCCCCCCCACCGGACTGTAGCCCACCAAACTTTTCTGTCCATTCTCCAGGCAAGAATAATGGAGTGGGTTGCCATTCCCTTCTCCAGGGGATCTTCCCAACCCAAGGATCAAACCCAGGTCTCCTGCATTGCAGACAGATTCTTTACTGCACAAATAATAAAACATAGATTTGCATTCGGTGCATACATACATGGTCATGTCTGACTCTTTTGTGACCCCATGGCCTGTAACCCACCAGGCTCCTCTGTCCACAGAATTTTCCAGGCAAGAATACTGGAGTGGGTTGTCATTTCCTTCTCCAAGATATGCATTAGGAAAACTAAGATTAAAATTGATGTGCAATAATTTTTTTAAAGTATTTTTTTGATGTGGACTATTTTAAAAGTCTTTATGTACTTTGTTACAATATTGCTTCTGCTTTATGTTTTGGGGTTTTATTGGCCTCAAGGCATTTGGGATCTTAGCTTTTCAACCAGGGATTGAACCCACACCCCTGGCTTTGAAAGGTGAAGTCTTAACCACTGGACCACCAGGGAAGTCCCCTCATGCAGCAATTTTAAAGCCTAAAATGATCTTACCTTGACAATATCATAGATGTCTCCATCCCCATGGTTGCTTACAGGTATATAATACAAGCCATTGTAAAACATATCTTTCTGAGGAATGCAAGGGTCTAGCTTGCCATCATCAAGGTTGAGACCACGATAGAAATAACCATACAGTTCTGTATTTGGGAGCATATTGTACACCTGGAAGAAAAATATCATGGTTTCTAATTATTTGAAATATTGTTTTTGTAGTGGCAAAATTGGCAACTTTTTGTGCTATAACCATTTATTCTTCATTTAAAAATACATCAACACGTAATTATTTTATAATCCTTATACATTTTAATTTATTTTCAGTTTTATATTTTGATATGGTTTAAGGGAAAAAGAGTCCATTTAAAAATTTATTTACTAAAAACAAATAAAAAATTTAAAATCAAGTAAAATGAAGTAAATAAACATGTAAAACAGACAAGTTGCTATGTTTCCATGAATAAGCATAATAATCAAATCTGAATCTGTTTCCAGGCAGCCAAGGCAAAAAAGAAACTATTCAATATGTAAATTTCATTATCAAAAATAGAAAAGCATATATTCTAGTAACACATAATATATAATTGCTCATATATGATTTAAAAAAATTTTATTGGAGTATAGTTAATTTACAATGTTGTGTTAGTTTCAGGTATATAGCAAAGTGATTAAATTACACATATACCTATATTCACTTTTTTTTCAGATTCTTTTCTAATATAGGCCATTACAGAGTATTGAGATGCGTTTCCTGTGCTATACAGCAGGGTCTTATAAATTACCTATTTTATATATGCTATGTTATGCTATGCTAAGTCACTTCAGTCGTGTCCGACTCTGTGTGACCCCATAGACAGCAGCCCACCAGGCTCCCCCGTCCTTGAGATTCTCCACGCAAGAACACTGGAGTGGGTTGCCATTTCCTTCTCCAATACATGAAAGTGAAAAGTGAAAGTGAAGTTGCTCAGTCCTCTCCGACTCTTAGCGACCCCATGGACTGCAGCCTACCAGGCTCCTCCATCCATGGGATTTTCCAGGCAAGAGTACTGGAGTAGGGTGCCATTGCCTTCTCCGATTTTATATATAGTAGTGTATATATTGAACCGTGAACTTCCAGATGTTCAAGCTGGTTTTAGAAAAGGCAGAGGAACCAGAGATCAAATTGCCCACATCCGCTGGATCATTGAAAAAGCAAGAGAGTTCCAGAAAAACATCTATTTCTGCTTTATTAACTATGCCAAAGCCTTTGACTGTGTAGATCACAATAAACTGTGGAAAATTCTGAAAGAGATGGGAATACCAGAACACCTGACCTGCCTCTTGAGAAACCTATATGCAGGTCAGGAAGCAACAGTTAGAACTGGACATGGAACAACAGACTGGTTCCAAATAGGAAAAGGAGTACATCAAGGCTGTATATTGTCACCCTGCTGATTTAACTTCTATGCAGAGTACATCATGAGAAACGCTGGACTGGAAGAAGCACAAGCTGGAATCAAGATTGCCGGGAGAAATATCAATAACCTCGGATATGCAGATGACACCACCCTTATGGCAGAAAGTGAAGAGGAACTCAAAAGCCTCTTGATGAAGGTGAAAGTGGAGAGTGAAAAAGTTGGCTTAAAGCTCAACATTCAGAAAACGAAGATCATGGCATCCGGTCCCATCACTTCATGGGAAATAGATGGGGAAACAGTGGAAACAGTGTCAGACTTTATTTTTTTGGGCTCCAAAATCACTGCAGATGGTGATTGCACCCATGAAATTAAAAGACGCTTACTCCTTGGAAGCAAAGTTATGACCAACCTAGATAGAATATTCAAAAGCAGAGACATTACTTTGCCAACAAAGGTCTGTCTAGTCAAGGCTATGGTTTTTCCAGTGGTCATGTATGGATGTGATAGTTGGACTGTTAAGAAAGCTGAGCGCCAAAGAATTGATGCTTTTGAACTGTGGTGTTGGAGAAGACTCTTGAGAGTCCCTTGGACTGCAAGGAGATCCAACCAGTCCATTCTGAAGGAGATCAGCCCTGGGGTTTCTTTGGAAGGAATGATGCTAAAGCTGAAACTCCAGTACTTTGGCCACCTCATGCGAAGAGTTGACTCATTGGAAAAGACTGATGCTGGGAAGGATTGAGGGCAGGAGGAGAAGGGGACAACAGAGGATGAGATGGCTATGTAGACACAGCAACTAAACAACAACAACAAGAAATATCAATACCATATTCCAACAGAGCTCCTACTGTTGAGAAGTTGGAGAAGGAAATTTTAAGAAACTACATGAAGGAAAGAAAAGACTAGCATGGAGAAATTGGAGGATACACACACTAGTCAACTCCAGATGAAAGAAAGTACAACATTAAGTGTCAAAGCATGAATCATGGCCTTTGGATTTAATAAGAGAGGGGCTTAAAATATATGGGCCTGGAAGTGGCAGCTTCCAAACCTTGTGGTTGATGGGACATAATCAGATCTTTAGAGGAAGGAAAAGATGCAACTTCAAAATGTGAGAACGTACTTGCAGGGCAAGAATAGAAACACAGACATAGAGAACTGGGATGATTGAGAGAGCAGCACTGACAGATATATGCTACCATGTGTAAAACAGAGAGCTAGTGGGAAGATTCTGTACAGTCCAGGGAGCTCAGCTCAGTGCTCTGTGAGGGATGCTCTGTAGAGGGATGGGATGGGGACACCAGGGAGGGAGTATATGTACACATATAGCTGGTTCACCTTGTTGTATACTGGAAACTAACATAATATTGTAAAGCAATTCTATTTCAATTAAAAATAAATTTTAAAAAAGAGTGATGGGAAATATATATACATATAACTGATTCACTTTGTTGTATAGTAAAAACTAATATAACATTGTAGAGCAATTATACTCCAATTAAAAAAAAAGTAAAAGCAAATGAAAGAAAATGGGAAATTAAAATATCCAATAGCTTTTAATTGAGATGACTTTGATGAAATATTCTGAAATTGCTGGTTTGGAAATGCTTATGAAAATATAAGATCTATTAACAGATAACAGAATGTCCAAGCATACTCTTTGATACTGAGATTTAACTCTAGGTTTTCATATATATGGTTACATCTACAGTTGTATAATCCCTAACCCATTATAATTATCCATAGAATTCTTTATTGTTGTGAGTCCTGAGCCATCCAAGAAAAATAATTAAGTGTGAAATCCATAGAAAGACAAAGAAAGACAATGTTTGACATTTTTAACCTGATCCATTTCAAATAAAAATATATAACCTGTGGTGGATATTTTGATATTTGGCAAAACTAATACAATTATGTAAGGTTTAAAAATAAAATAAAATTAATTAAAAAAAAATAATCTGGAGCATAAGACTTGAGGAAATCTGAGAACTTACACTTTCCGCCGACAGCTGTTGTTCTGACTTCAATAGGAGAACGCTTTTATCCACAGCCCGGAGGGCACAGACCGAGTCAGGGGATGCCTGAAGATGGAGATCAGTGCTGGAGCCCGGTAGTCCCTGCTCCTTCGAGAACTTTATGCTAACCTAAAATTAAGGAAGAAAAGGAATGAGTAAGATTATTTTACATGAAAATGTTGGGTTCACCAAGCATTTCATTCATGGTTTTCCATAGCATCTTATAGAAAACCCCAAAAAATTTTTTGGCCAACCCAGTGGTTGGACTATGTCTGATCTTTTCCAAGTAAATCTTTATAGATTTCTGTACCTTTATTTCTCTTGCCCACTCTCCCCCTTAATTCTCCATCCTCACATGCACACCACCTTCACCAACCCTCGTGCCATCTCAGGATTGGCACTGCTGTCAAAAGTGGTTCATTCTGTTTGATGATTCATCACCTAATAACTGAGCTGTGCCAATGCTGATTGTGAGATGACCGTGTAAAGGTTATAAGCAGTCAAAAAACAAGGAGACACCAGGGAGTAAACTGCCCACCCCTCTCACTCAGAACATGCAAGAAATAGAAGAGACCTCACCTTGTTTTTAAAGCATTTTTCCACCTGGAATTTGACACTGTCAGCTACGATTTCCCCACTGGGGTGAAGAGTGTAGACAAGCATGACAGCCACAGGAGCCAGATCAGCACTGACATTGATGGGGAAGGAGATGTTTCCCTTCCAGGCTGTGTAAATATGAGAGATGAGCAGCAGACACAGTACCAGAAGTTTCCTGACTCACTGGGTACACTTAGATAAAAAAGAATGGCTTATGGATAGAAAGAGCAAATTGGACTTTATTTTAAAGGCAGATCAATTAATTGATAAATTGTGTGCATTCTCAGTTGCTAAGTCATGTCCAACTCTTCGCGACACCATAGAGTGTAACCCGCCAGGTTTCTCTGTCCATGGGATTTTCCAGGCAAGAATGCTGGAATGGGTAGCCATTTTCTCCTCCAGGGAATCTTCCCAACACAGGGATCAAACCCACATCTCCTACATTGACAGGTGGATTCTTCACTATTGAGCCATCTGGGAAGCCCCAATCAATCAATGAATGGAAAGTATATATATGAAGGAAGACTGCATAATTTAGACAATAGCAATGTTTGAGTTTTGGACATCACTTTTTCCATATTGTACCTGGTAGCCTAGCAATCATAGAAACAAGTTGAAATCTCTTTCACTGAAATATTTAGCAGGTTACCCTGGGCCTCTATCCACAAATTGTAATGCTAAGTGCCCTTCCTAACTGCTTGACTAGAATCACAGTAACATTTCTTTAAAAGACAGAAAAATGAAGGTAGAGTGCATGTTTAAAAAAAAAAAGTCAATGCTTTATATACACCTCTGTTTCTGATCTCCTTCTGTCCACTGAGGAAGATTGCTCCTTTCACCATAACCTGTGCAGAACAAAGAAAACACAGCATGTAATAGCATGTTAGATAATATGGTACGTGGACTTAAAAAAAATATTCACAACCTAAAAGTTGAGAGTTATACCTTATTCGCTGGGAATTTTTAGGATTTCAATCCTGGGAGAAAGCATTTCAAGTAAAACTGAGAGACCTGCTCTGAGGAGCCGAGGGAAATCTTGCAAAAAAATGCAGGTACATCAAAAGGTTATTGTTAATTAATGAAAACCAGATATCCCAAGTTAAGGAATTTAGCACTTTTTGATGTATGGGAAGATGCAAGATCTGGGCTCACTGAAATCATTCCTCTGATAAGTACCCAGCTACCTGGGTCTAATATCCTGTATTTTCATTTCTCAGGTTTCCTCAGGGCTCACTCACTTCCTCAGTCACTTC
This sequence comes from Bos javanicus, assembly GCF_032452875.1. NCBI lineage: Eukaryota > Metazoa > Chordata > Mammalia > Artiodactyla > Bovidae > Bos > Bos javanicus. Next base: position 101,154,589 of record NC_083872.1, on the reverse strand, counting down.
CTGCAGTGAGTGACTACAGTCTGGTGGCTTCTCAGTTCAGTTCAGTCACTCAGTCGTGTCCGACTCTTTGCAACCCCATGGACTGCAGCACACCAGGCCTCCCTGTCCATCACCAACTCCCAGTATTTTTTCTTTACCAAGTCCCCTCAGGGCTCACCAGCTCACTAACTATGGTGGCTACAGCTGCTTATGACTGGTGACATTCTTTGTTTACTGATATGGCAGGAAATATTCAATTGCTCAGGTATCATGTTGTTATTATATAATGAATGACCTAATCATAATTCTATTCTATAAGATAAAGTAGTTTTTACAAACAAATATGAAAAACGGGCTCTTTCACAACTTGGGAAGGAACAGAGCAAGTGACCACAGTTGACTGAGAGCTGATTATGGAGGGGTGAATAAAGCCCTGAAACCGTTGAGACTAACTGGTTTCAAATAAGCCAAGTTGTTTCACCTCTTTGCCCCTGTCCCCTTATTTATAAAAAGAAGATACTCATAGGGCTAATTAATGAGTTAATTAAAAAAAAAAAACCCTTATAACACTGCCTGACATGTAATACTTACCCTTGGAGCAAAGTCTTTTGTTTTTCCTTCCAGTGACAAATATATAGCTGGGGAAGTTAAGGCTTAGAGAGTTTAAACAATCTGCCAAAGATCAGCTAGCTCACCTAATACATAGGAGAGGGAAGAGGATTCCAGTCAGGAGTCCTAATTTCCAAGTTTGTAGCTTTTCACCTTTCCATAACCTTATAGAGACAAAATGGATAGGGCCAGAACCAAAAGGGCTAATTCTTTTATTGCTCATCAAAGTCAACCTCCTACTTTGCTCTCTGGTAGCTGTAGTAGCTGTCTAATACTTCATTTTCCTGAAGGGTATGTATTTACTTAATGTGAGTTAGAACTGAATGCATAAAATAGCAGACTCTGAGTAATAAAATTTTCCAGGAACAGATTCACAGACTTAAAGAATGAATTTATGGTTGCCCTGGAAGGGGGAAATGTTGGGGGGAAAGGGATAACTAGGGAGTTTGGGATGGACATGTACACACCGCTGTATTTAAAATGGATAACCAACAGGCACCTACTGTACAACATAGCAAACTCTGCTCCATGTTATGTGGCAACCTGGATGGGAAGAGGATTTGGGGGAGAACGGATACATGTATATGTATGGCTGAGTCCTTTTGCTGTTCACATGAAACTATCACAACATTGTTAATCAGCCATCAGTCAGTTCAGTTCAGTTCAGTCGCTCAGTCGTGTCCAACTCTTTGTGACCCCATGAATCACAGCACGCCAGGCCTCCCTGTCCATCATCAACTCCCGGAGTTCACCCAAACTCATGTCCATTGAGTCAGTGATGCCATCCATCACTGACATCAACAAAGGTGATGGACCTTTGTTGGCAAAGTAATGTCTCTGCTTTTCAATATGCTATCTAGGTTGGTCATAACTTTCCTTCCAAGGAGTAAGCGTCTTTTAATTTCATGGCTGCAGTCACCATCTGCAGTGATTTGGAGGCCCCAAAAGTAAAGTCTGACACTGTTTCCATTGTTTCCCCATCTATTTCCCATGAAGTGATGTGACCAGATGCCATGATCTTCGTTTTAAAGAAAAAGTTTAAAATAAATAAATAATTAAGCTTTTCAACCTTGGAAAAACTGAAATGACCTTGGATATTTTTATGTGTTTATTTCTGGTTTTGTTCTTCGTGGACCCAGGGGTAGTCATCAGCAAAGAAGAAGCTTGGTTCAATCTTTAACATGGCCCAACTGACGTACATGCTCTGAGCTGTACTGGGCTAAGTAGACAATTAGACAAGATCCATGAATCGACCCACTGAGACTTACCAAATAGAAGAAGTTGATGTTTGAATCATCCCTGTATGCTTCACTGTTTAGAGAGTAATGTATAGTAACAATCTTCTCTTGATTGCATCTAAGTTCCTTGGGTTCAGGCTCAATCATCAGGAAGCTGCTGGTTCGCGAGTAGAAGCGTTGGACTGAGAAATGGCCATCCATGTACTCTGGAATTAACCAGCTTGGAAGGTAGCAGCTTTGTGGTCTGATATATATGGCCTGAGAAGATAAAGGAAAGCAAATGGGTTGTAGAGGTATAAAGATCTTCCAGGGACAGTCATTATTATAGAATGGAAAGCCTCTTATCTCTTCAGGACAGGGAAGAATCTTAGCTTGTGGTTAACATTTCAGAGTTGTTACTGGCAGTAAAATAATAAGAGCACTCCCCTCTTTTCATATACAAAACATGACCTTAGTTGTATGTCTATTTCATCAGGCCTACAATGAGTTGTTTCTCTCACTTTGTCATTGAAGTCAACATTAGGCCTTGTACCTTTCAGCTACATTTGAACACTAACCAATTGTTTAAATGCAAAATTCTGTTTAAATAGAAGAGGAGAAATCATAGTATCTTTCTTATCTATGCACAAAATGGTCAAAGGAAAGAAACCAAATCATCTTTATGAGCTATTTCTACTTTCTCAGAGTAAAATATTGGTTATTGGAGAATTTATAATAATAGTAATTGGCTGTTATCTTGAATAAGTATTCTTATGTATTATTTAATGAACAAACATAAAATACACTAAATGTTAAAGTGTATTAAAATGTATTTTCAATGCAAGGTATCTTCTAAGAGATTTCTAATCTCCAAAATTCCTAACATTCATTTCTTCTGTGGGATCTCATCCACTCTGATGTCTTACTTTCAGACGAAACTCCGGATCAAATATATCAGAAGTATCAATGGAAAACTGAGCTTCACCATTCTCATCTGTGGTGTAGTTTCCTACCAATCTGTCATTAAGCTCCAACTGCAATAACTTGTTCACCATTGGAACATTATTAGGGCCGGAAAATTTAAGCTGCACACACACAAAAAAGAAGCATTAATTTTTTAAATTAACATGTCCTATTTCTACCAATAAAGCATTTTCTATTTGCAAATGTGATTGTTTATTTGTAATGATCTTAAATTCCATTAGGCAGAAAGACATTCTATTAAAAAATATATGATATGGAGATACCTATAATTGTATCTATTGCTTTCTTTCAGCCTCGGATTTTTTCCAGTATATCATATGCAGTCATGCTACACATGTGTTATGAAAGTAGGAAAAAAGTGTTCAGAAATTTTCAAAAGGCAACCTATGACCTAAGAAAATCAAATGAAAACACTTTTTTTTTTCCAAACCCACAGTTCCAAAATAAGAAATTCCTCTTCTATAGAAAGGGTCCATGTTCTTGAAGCTCACACTTCCAAGCACTGGAGTGATAAAAATAAAAGACTTTTCACTGATCTGCACACCTGCAAGAAATGAAAAGCAGTGTTATGGGAAATACATCATTTGATCAAGAATTTCAGAAGAACAAATAACTTCGATTTTGTTTGTATATGTGCAAATGCATATACACAAAATTATATTCTTGTTGTACATTGAAAAGGAGGTGTGGGTGCTAGGAGCAGGCTACAGAGTACTATTAGGTTATATAATTCATCAAGCTGAATAATGTAATTAGCATGAAAATATTTGAATCAGAAACAGGAGAGAACACTCAATGTCCTTCCTCCTACCATTCTAGTCATTTCTGGTTTGGAACTCTTCTTATGATGGAGAATACCACAGAAATTTCAAAAATAAGGCTTTCACTTCCAAAATTATTATTAGCCGGCAAGGTAACTGTTTTCACATTTTTTCCAGATTCAAAAAAATATATCTGATAGCAAAGTAAGTAGAAATGTGTTGTGATACCAAAAAAGCATGTCATAAACAGAGGCAAGCATATGTAAGTTACAATATAAATGTGTCAAGCATCTATTATGAAGGCCATTATAATATTTATCAAGTAGATTCACACAAAGAAGTTTATAAATAATATTATCTCAATCATTTTTAGGAGAAGGCAATGGCATCCCATTCCAGCACTCTTGCATGGAAAATCCCGTGGACAGAGGAGCCTGGTAGTCCATGGGGTCGCTGAGAGTCGGACAGGACTGAGCGACTTCACTTTCACTTTTCACTTTCATGCATTGGAGAAAGAAATGGCAACCCACTCCAGTGTTCTTGCCTGGAGAATCCCAGGGATGGCAGAGCCTGGTGGGCTGCCGTCTATGGGGTCGCACAGAGTCGTACACGACTGAAGCGACTTAGCAGCAGCAGCAATCATTTTTAAGTAACAAGAAATAGTAACTGAATCTGGTTTTACTACCTCAAATTAAATCTCGCATTCCTCTTTTTCTGTTTCATTTTTTAAACAAATATTATTGTACCCTCACTATGTGCAGATTTTTCACTAATGATTTTTGCCTTTGCAAATGTATCCAGTTGTATTAAATTGGAAGTTGGCAAAGTTCTATAAAGGTTCTGATAGTTATTATTCTAAGCCCACGATTCACAAGCCCCTCTCACAGCTACTCAATTTTGTTGTCACTCTTATGCAAGGTGCGTAAATATGGTCGTATTCCAATATAACTTTATTTACGTAAACAGGCAAAGAGCTGGATTTGACTTACTAGATGTAGATTGTGAAATATGCATTAAATAAAAAACTAGGCCCTGGCAGTTGATTATCACACAAAATTATAAACAGACACTTAATTTTTTCACCTGTCAAGCCCCTCTGTCTTATTGATGCAAGCACAGATGAGATATAAACGTAGAGCATTTACTTAATAATTTTAAGTATTATTAGGAAAATCTTATTCAAAAGCAACACTCAAGTTGACCTATTGGCAATGTACTCCACATGTTGAACAATTATTGATCTGTATTTCGTGAACATTGTTAACTCAGTAAACATCTCTCAGGAAGCTGCATATAGCCCCAGATTGCCCATAAAACAGGAGCATTACCTGTCCCAATTTCTGTAACAGTTGTGGTGATATAAAATGACATGAAAAGTCCAGAACGGTAGAGTTGGAAGACTTTTGTATTTACAGTTTGAGAAACACAACCATTTTTCAACTGAAAAGAAGAGAAAGTGTAATGAAAAGGTTAGGGATTTAAAAGTCTCTAAAAATATATGGAGTTTCAGCACAGATATGTAGCTCCCTCAATTGCTCCATGGCTCCATCTCACAAACTTGGTGAAATGACCAAGAATTACAGAACAAGGAGGAGGAGGTTGGGGGGAGTTTCATCAGTAATGAAAACAAAGTGGAAGTAATGCACATTTTACAGATTTCAGGGATATTCTCCTGGAGACATTGATGGGAACAAATTTAAGAATGAAAAATGGATCTGAATAATATTTTAGGATTGAGAAATTAAAATCTCCTTAATATTTGAGAAGTATTAAGAACAGAATATGTGACACCAAAACACTTCAAGGTAAATTGTTCATTTAAAAAAGGAAAAATCTGGTGCATGTATACAATGAAATATTACTCAGCCACAAAAAGAAGGAAATAATGCCATATTCAGCAACACGGATGGACCAGGAGATTATCATACTAAGTGACGAAAGTTAGAAAAAAGATGAATATGTGATTTCATGTGGAATCTAAAAAAGAGAATACAAATGAACTTATTTATGAACTAGAAACAGACTTACAGACATAGAAAATAAACTTGTGATTATTAAAGGGGAAGGGGGGAGGGGTAAGAGGTTTGGGATTACAATATATACACTATTTATATACAGATAGTTAATCAACAAGGACCTTCTGCATAGTATAGGAAACTATACTCAGTATGTTATAATAACCTGTAAGAGAAAAGAATGTAAAAGAAGAATACAAAAGAAATAATACATGTATTTATATATACGTGTGCAAGTGAATCACTTTGCTGTACATATGAAATTAGCATGACATGGTAAATCAACTATATTTCAATAAAGATTTTAAAATTGCTACCAGTGTAAAATGAAATGAAATAAAGCAAAATCTGTAGATAATATTTCAGTAGCGACAAGAGTAATTAGAGAGATATAGATTTAATTCTATTTTAAAATATAGTGTTTATTAATTTCAAATGTAAAACATTAGAGGTATATATCAATTCATTGAACCTCAGAACCATGATATGAACAAGTCACTATTATCATCTCCTTTATATGCATAAATGAACGAAGCCCAGGTTGGCTATATAATCTGCCCAGTGTTACGCAGTTGGGAGGTGGTGGAGCTAACCAGGCATTCTGATTCCAGAGTATGTGGTGCTCTGAACTATCAACTATAAAATCAACAACAACAGCAAAGGTCAAGTTTGTCTGTTTAAAATACAAATGAAAAAGAAATAATAAAAAGTAATCAGAAGAACTTTAATTGCTTTGAAATTATAAGGAAAAATTTTTTCAGTCATCCCTGAGTCAAAGAGACCACGTGAAGTAAATCAATAATAATCTAGATGTTGCCATTGTCAAGGGACGAATACTTTGCATCAAAATCTTTGCTGTTATGTTGTGATTAACTGAAAATATAAAAACACTGAATTTTTTTTTAAACAAGAAGCAACTAACATTTTTTGAACTAATAAAATAAACTAAAATTTTAAGGAAAAGAGTAACATGAAAATGAAAATAAGTTATACAGAAACAGAAAGTAATGTTAGGAAAAAGGTGAAAGCAGAAGTTAAAGACCAACAAAATAGATGAACATTTTTATGAGATGATTTAGGAGGGCAAAATTGTACAAGAGGTAGATACTAACACAGATGAAAATCCACCTGGAAGAAAAGAAAATTATTTTAGAACTTAATAAAAATTATATGTTGATTAGATACATTTTTAAAATCTTAAAAGATAGCTACATGTATAATACAATGGCAGGTAAGATATTCTTCTAGGGCTGAGAGCCCATAAACATTAGGAGCTCTGGTATTTCAAAAATACCACAAATATTTAAATAAAAACTTGAAAAAATTTTGCTTTGAGACTAGAGGGTACTTTTTTTTTGGCTGCATTGGATCTTTCTTGTGGCATGCAGGTTCTTCGTTGCTGTGTGCAGGCTTTTTCTAGTTCTGGCAAGAGGGTTAGAGGGCAATATTCATAAAACAAGAAAGTTTCCATTTCACAGCAACAGGAAAAACAGGTATCATTAAGAGTTCTCAAACAAGAAGTCCAAACTGATAACAAAAATATGAAAATATGCTCAAACTCATGAGTTATTGCTGTTGTTAATTAGTATCAGTCATGTCTGACTCTTTTGTCTATAGCTCACCACGCTCCTCTGTCCACGGGATTTTCCAGGCAAGAATACTGGAGTGGGTTGCCATTTCCTTCTCCAGGGGATCTTCCTGCCCAGGAATGGAACCCACATCTCCTGAATTAGCAGGTTGGTTCTTAACCACTGAGCCACCAGGGAAGCCCAAAACTCACTAGTAATGCAAGTTAAAACAAGCTAAATTTTTGTATACCAAAATGGCAAAATTCATGTATGGCTGGCAGTAATATTTTTTAAAAATTAAATCTATAAATGATTATATCTATCCACCTATTTATCTACTTTGACTCAGGAAATCTGCTCCTAGGGATCTATTTCAAATAAATAAAACCTCTCATACATAAAAATATTTTTAGCAGATTATTTATTGTTGCATTTTTCACACTGGGGAAAAATTAAACACTAGTTGAATGAAATCCCCATCACTTGGGTAAAATGGCTGACAAAATTATAACCACACCGTAGAATAATGTTCTCTGATGTGAAAGAATTCCATTCAGTCTTTTTTAGTCTGCAATCCCTACCTAAATATAGGTTTCTGTATGTATTAACCAAATATCGATATTCACCAAAAAGACTAAGTAATTTTCTGTTCAAAAATTCAGTGAGATTAGGACAAACAATTAAAATACAGACTGTATGCTGTAAACACATTTCGCTTTTGAAGTCTAAAGGTGATCCTCAAAGGGATGCTCATGATCATTAATGTTATGATACTATAAACTGAAAAAGCAAATGGTGGCTTCAAAAGTGAACTTCAAATCTAAGGTAATCAAATAGATACTCTGAATTGCAGCTATTTGCAAGTGAACTTTTTTCATAAAGACAATTCTAGGTGGCATGGTGAGTGCCATCAGGGATTTATTTATGTAAAGGGTAGTTTATGATACTCCAAAGAAAGATCAGAGAGGTCACCTAAACAGTATAAACAAAAAAGACAATAAGATCTTTCAAATTCTAAAAATTCTATGAATATATAGGTGAAGCGCAATGAACTTGGCCTAGAGAATGAATTATACCTTAAATTTTCTTCTCATTCTTTACCTCACCCATGTACAACCTCCATTATCCACAACATGAAAATAGTGTTGTTCAGTCTCTTTTATAAATGGAATCAAAGAAAGAATAATATTGAAAATGAGCAAGAATTAATTTTTTGGAGTAAAGATCATGATCTGTACCTGTGCAACAAACTGTTCACATATTTCATTCTTGTCTTTCTCACAAGCCACAGAGGAAAAAAATCCCCTGCACACCTGAACTTGGACTTTCCCATGTACAGGTTGGCCAAAGGTATACCTAGGAGGATAAGACATACTGGTAATATGAACAATACCACGGTCATATTTCATGGTCTCTTATTCATAAGTTATATATGAAATCTCTAAGCTATGTCTACCCAACAACCAAATTCAATTAGGAAGCTCATCTATTTGCACTCTAATTTAGATTAAATTAGACATTTAATCTGTTAGGAAGATTCAGTTGTTTTTTTTAAAAATCAAATTCAAAGTAATGTAAAATTCAAAATCTCAGTGACTTGGACTTAATGATCAAATTGAGTTTCAAAAGTTATATTTTAATCTGATAAAAATATTTTAAAAACTGCTTGCAACACTTGCTCTAGCACAAAAGATATATACACATAAATAAATTACTCAGGATCATGAAGTACTTCTTGATTAATATTTTAAATAACACTTCTCATTTCTCACTCAGTAAATATAAAAGGATTGGCATATACTGGATATGCTCTGACCAAAAGTATAATGTCTTTTGGGTGCATGTGTTGGCACCCCACTCCAGTACTTTTGCCTGGAACACCCCATGAACGGAGGAGCCTGGTAGGCTGCAATCCATGTGGTCGCTAGAGTCGGACACGACTGAGCGACTTCACTTTCACTTTTCATTTTCATGCACTGGAGAAGGAAATGGCAACCCACTCCAGTGTTCTTGCCTGGAGAATCCCAGGGGCGGGGAAGCCTGGTGGGCTGCCGTTTGTGGGATCGCACAGAGTCGGACACGACTGAGGCGACTTAGCGGCAGCAGCAGCAGTGCTTAGTTGCTCAGTCGTGTCCGACTCGTAGCAACTCTAGGAACTGCAGCCTGCCAAGCTCCTCTGTCCATGGAGATTCTCCAGGCAGGAATCTCCAGGAGTGGGTTGCCATGCCCTCCTTCATGGGATCTTCCCAACCCAGAGACTGAACCCAGGTCTCCCACATGGCAGGCAGGTTCTTTACTGTCTGAGCCACTAGCAAAGTCTGTCTTTTGGGGTGGGGTTAAATAAATATTTCATTTTCTCCCCAAACACACAAAAGACTATAATACAAGCTTTTTAAAGACTCAAAGGCAAATATGTTGATTGTTTGAGCTTTGGCTTATTTAAGGATCCCTTCTACTAGTATTTAGAAAAACAAATATAAAATCAGTATACAGTAAAACTGAATATTATTAAATGTATTGATTATAATATTTTTTTTAGTAGTTGGACATTGGTGTTTACATATATCATTTATTTTTTCCAGTGATCCTAAGATGTAAGTGTGTTATCTCATTTAATGGATTAGTAAATTGAGATCTAGTATCTCTCTTCTCCACATTGTAACTGATGGAACTAAAATTCAAACTCAGATATTCCTTAGGCCACAATCCATGTTCTTTCTCTTCCACTAATCTATTTAAAAATTCTCAATGCTTCTGATATTTTAACTCAATCCGACTCACTATAATCTGTCAACTCTAAATATCAATTACAAGTAAAATAGAGTCAAGACTCTAAACAGGTCACAAATGTTATACCCCAGCATATCTTATTTCCTTCTTTTTACTGTCTTTTATTTATCAGATAAAACTTATTGCATTATCACCTACAAATTGACATATACCCACAAGATATGTAGCTTAAGTTTACATACAGATCAGAATAAACATTTTCCTTTTATAATCTGAAAAGTTTTTGGTGAATACTAATGCAGTTTATTAAAATACTTTTGCCTGTGGGCGATTTTCTCCTTCTTAAAAGCTTAATTCATCTCTGAGGTGGTTTGCTGAAATAATCTAATTTGTTGTTGTTTCCTCTGGCTGTTCCAAGCAAAGTCCCAGAGAATGGTTAAGAAACAATGATTCAGTATTGTGCAATCTTAATTGTTGGCAACTCAGTGACTGATGTTATTTTCTGGACACAGTGATTCATTCATCATGTTCTCTTAGCCTGCACAGAAATAACCATGGAGAGCAAGCTTAGCTCTGCTCTCAACTCTCTAGTCCTGTTGCAGGATTTGATTATTGCTGATACTGACAACACTGTTTAATGTCAGATCTGAGTAGAATATAACATTAAGGAAGTTTTAATAAACCCTAATTCCATATCAACATTTCAATAAATCCCAGCTCCATGTCAATAAATAAATAAATCTCAATTCCATATCAACATTTAGCTTTTAGGAAGTCTTTGGAAGGTGATACTTGATAAATATTTTGACTACCCCGATAAAATGCATTGCAGTTTTTCAACATACCATTTAGCAGATAAATTATAGACGTTAATCCCACTGACAATTCTGGTTTTCTGTGTGATTTTTCTAGTGAAACCAGTTTAGGATCCTTATATTGATTATCCCATTATTTTTAACACAGATAATCTATAATATCTCATACATTACATTTATAAAATTCTGGCACATGATCAGCTATTCTTCACTGAAACTCAGAAAAATATGATTGTTTTCCTAGAGTCTAAAGAACATTTTTTTTAAAAGACTAGAAACTGTTTCTAAGATTCTTTATGGTATTCTCAGCAAAATCCCCATGTTTCTACCAGGCTGCCCTTTACCAATGTATCTTTAATATACTACTGAAAATATTCAAAGGCAAGTACTTTTCATGTCATTAGTTAAATAAACAATGTTTAACAAATATGGCAAATATTAACATTTTCAATTGTTTATATAAAGTATAATAGAGGTCTTGGTTAGGAGAGAAACTGAACTTAGATAGCCTAGGTCTAAATTGTAGTTCTTCCATCAAAAAACCCCATTAATGTTGATAAGTTATTTAAATTCTCTGTCTCATTATCTTTCTTTATAACATTGAATTGATAATAGCTCCTTTCTCACAGTGACATGGTGAGAAAGTTAACAAATGTAATGCTTAGCACATTTATTGGCATTCAATAAATATTAGATCTTTTTTTTTTTAACTATAATTAGAAATTTGAGGAAAGGCAAGGCATTAGAAATAATCCCCTCAAAAGAAAATAACAATTTCTCAAGTCACATAGGAATTCCTTTTTTACATCAAGTGGATTCAAATTAGTTAAAATTAAATTGATAAAATGCCGTTTTCTCCACTATGATATTTTCAGTATTTCTTTCTTTCTTTTTTTTTTTTTAGTGAAAACATCCACTGATGGTGAAGATTCAATGAGGCAAGGTGCTTTAGACAAGCTGTCGGAATCGTCCTTGGGCACAATATACTTAGTGATCAATATGGCAGTCAAAAAACGAAAAGAATGTTGCACATTTGTCAGAGTATTGTTACACTTTTGTTGTAGTGAATCCAATTCTGGAAATTGTTCTTAAGTAAATAATTTTTAATTAAAATGCTACATTTTATACACAAAGACATTACTATAACTTTATTTGTCACTGGGAAAACAAAATCAAACAGGCTGCATGTCATATAATAAAAGCGTGGTTAGATAAATTTGGTATAGCCACATAGAGATATATTTATGCAGAGAGGAATTGGAATACATGAAAAGCCTGGCACTATATAGTGACAGGTTTTCTTAACTGGAGTGGGTAAAAAAGTATAATTGTTGAAAGTTCTCATGAAAGACCAGAGAAAAATAAAGTGTTAATGGCAGTTAATGTAATTAATTTTAGGTAATATCTCACATTTTTCAATATTTTTCAAATATTCTACAGTGACAATCCATAACTTCTTTAATACTTTTAATATAAGCAGATACATAAGTTTACATGGTTGATCTCATTTTTTTGTTTCCTCTAAGCCTTGTATTGACAGGTGGAGTTAAATCTCTTGAACACTTACTTAGCACATGCACTGACTTGGAATTCATCGTCTGCAATAGTTATTGTTTGTGGTGCACTGACCTTAACTTCAAACTTGGGCAACACTGGAAACAAAGAGAAATATAATGTGACTTCAGCTCTCACACACTGCTGAGCAAAAATGACTACAACCATGTAAATGAGTTTCCACACATGACATTTTTCTATGTATGCCTCTGTATAGATCATGGTTCAACGCCTCCAAATTCCATCAGTGGGTGATGGTGTCTCATTACCTAATAATTCCCCTTTCCTTTCTTTGCCTTATTCTTGGAACTTCACATTTTGTTTGCTGTAGTCCTTTAGATCCTTTCTAGATGGTTGTCTTTATTCTAAAATAATGGGATATTTCCTCAGGAGAAAAGGAAGGGTTCAGAATAAGGATACAGGCAATGAATGATGAGCAAGAAAGCAGAGACAATAAAACATAGAAGGACAAGAAAGGAAAATGGCAGAAAACCAAATCAAACTTAATGTAATTTGTCTAATTCTAACATAAAAGTTATTTTGTTGAACAGTTCTTTGGACACTTCAATTATATAAGACAACAATCATAATTAGCAATTGGTTACCATTTCTATTAACAGTAAATTGGTGTGTCAATGTCTTTCCTGATTTTTCTTTCACGACAATAGAGTAATCTCCAAACACTGGTTCTAAAATCAATTGGAATGAGAGTTCGGTAATATTTTGAGAAGAGGTCACATTTTGCCATTGAAAAATCCTATTGTTTTGAGGATCCTAGAAAATAAAGAAGAAATAAAAGCACAGGATGTATGAGAATATTATCCTTTTCTTTTTAATTTGTGATCCTTTATATAGTTGGGGCTTCCCTAATGGCTCAGAGGGTAAAGGATCTGCCTGCAGTGTGGGAGACCTGGGTTTGATCCTTGGGTTTGGAAGATTCCCTGGAGGAGGGCATGGCAACCCACTCCAGCATTCTTGCCTGGAGAATCCCATGGACAGAGGAGCCTGCCGGGCTGAAATCCATGAGGTCACAAAGAGTCAGACATGACTGAGTGACTAAGCACAACACAGCAAGGTGATGCTAGTAGTAAAGAATCTGCCTGCCAATACTGGAGATGCAGAAGACATGGGTTCGATCCCTGGGGCAGGAAGTTCCCCTGGAATAAGAAATGGCAACTCGCTCCAGTATTCTTGCCTGGAATATTCCACTGACAGAGGAGCCTGGTGGGCTACAGTCTATGGGGATACAAAGGGTCAGACATGACCGAGTGACTGAACACATGTAGTTCAGGGAAGTAAAGAAAGTTCTATCATTTTATTGCACTTGTATCTGAAATTGTGAAAAGAATTACAGACTGTTAAATGGAAGTCCCACAATAAGAAAGCATCCTTCAAGCCACACTTCCTCCATCATTTGCTTTTAGCAGCTTGTGTGAGCCTGCTTCAATAAATGTATTGATATTATCCAGCCATAATTAAAGAAATTATGGGTTGGAAGCCTCCAAGCCAGGCTTCAGCAATACGTGAACCGTGAACTTCCAGATGTTCAAGCTGGTTTTAGAAAAGGCAGAGGAACCAGAGATCAAGTTGCCAACATCCGCTGGATCATCAAAAAAGCAATAGAGTTCCAGAAAAACATCTATTTCTGCTTTATTGACTATGCCAAAGCCTTTGACTGTGTGGATCACAATAAACTGTGGAAAATTCTGAAAGACATGGGAGTACCAGACCACCTGATCTGCCTCTTGAGAAACCTGTATGCAGATCAGGAAGCAACAGTTAGAACTGGACATGAGAACAACAGACTGGTTCCAAATAGGAAAAGGAGCACATCAAGGCTGTATATTGTCACCATGCTTATTTAACTTCTATGCAGAGTACATCATGAGAAACGCTGGGCTGCAAGAAGCACAAGCTGAAATCAAGATTACCAGGAGAAATATCAATAATCTTGGATATGCAGATGACAGCACCCTTATGACAGAAAGTGAAGAGGAGCTAAAGAGCCTGTTGATGAAAGTGAAAGAGGAGAGGGAAAAGGTTGGCTTTAAAGCTCAACATTCAGAAAATGAAGATCATGGCATCTGGTCCCATCACTTCATGGGAAGTAGATGGGTAAACAGTGGAAACAGTGTCAGACTTTATTTTTTTGGCTCCAAAATCACTGCAGATGGTGATTGCACCCATGAAATTAAAAGACGCTTACTCCTTGGAAGAAAAGTTATGACCAACCTAGATAGCATATTCCAAAGCAGAGACATTACTTTGCCAACAAAGGTCCATCTAGTCAAGGCTATGGTTTTTCCAGTAATTATGTATGGATTTGAGAGTTGGACTGTGAAAAAAGCTGAGTGCCGAAGAATTCATGCTTTTGAACTGTGGTGTTGAGGAAGACTCTTGAGAGTCCGTTGGACTGCAAGGAGATCCAACCAGTCCATCCTAAAGGAGATCAATCCTGGGTGTTCATTGGAAGGACTGATGCTAAAGCTGAAACTCCAATACTTTGGCCACCTCATGCAAAGAGTTGACTCATTGGAAAAGACTCTGATGCTGGGAGGGATTGGGGGCAGGAGGAGAGGGCACGACAGCAGAAGAGATGACTGGATGGCATCACTGACTCGATGGACATAAGTTTGAGTAAACTCTAGGAGTTGGTGATGGACAGGGAGGCCTGGCGTGCTGCGATTCATGGGGTCGCAAAGAGTCGGACACAACTGAGCGACTAAATTGAACTGAACTGAATTAAAGAAATCTGGATTAAAAGATATCTACAAAGGCACAGAAACATTTCTCACTACTCATCTTTTTTGTTATTTTTTTGCTTTCCTCCACAGTAAAATCTAGAAAGTTAAATTAATTTTGTAAACTTCCTTTCAGTAAGGAAATTACTCATGTGATTGAGTGTTGGCTGATGACACGTAAATAGAAGTCACTGGGTAGAGAAGAATCAATGCCACTGAAAATAAAGCAAGATATTGAGGATGACATAGAGGTTAAATAGAAGTCTATTGAGCAGCTTCAGCTGCATGCATCAAATTCTGGGAAATTCTCTTTCATTTTTTTTCTATTATAAATATTTTCTAATTTTCCTTGCTATGGCTTCTTAGATACATCCATCATTTAAAAGTGGACATTTAATTTTCAAATACATGGGATTTTAAAAGTATCTTGATAATTAATTTCTCATTTAAATGCTTGTTTCTCTGCAAACACCTGCTGTGTTCTATCATTCTTCCAATTTTATCGAGGCTTTCAATGGCTAAGTCAAAGATCTCTCTTGGTAAATGTCACATTGCACTTGAAAATATATGGGTTATTTTCAAATATCTTTTGATGTTGATTTCTAACATCATTCCACAGTGGTAAGGAAAAAGACTCTGTATGATTTCAGTTCCTTTAGATCATGAAATTTTTGCACCTTGTTCTCCATCCCTGGATATGTTTCAGTGTCTCCTAGTTCATAGTCTATGAGAACTTAAATAGAGTGTGTATCCTACTGTTGTGTCAAAACTGCATAAATCTTAACTATGTTGAATTGGTTCATGGTGCTTTTCATGTTTCCTATAATCTTCTACTTTTCTGTATATTCATTTTATTAATTTTGAGAGTTTGATATTGAAACTCCAACTAAAAATCTTAATTTATCTTCTTAAAAAAACAATTGCACTATATGTAACTTTGTTCTGTATTTTCCAAGTCTCCTGTAAATGTGTTATCATACTTTTAAAATTTAAAAAATAAAAAAGAAAGAAAAAAGAGTAAATAGAAGAAGCCTTAGTAACATTGTGCTATTACTGCCCTAACCTTGAACCTACTACACTCAAGGGTAGTAGTTTCTGAAAACAATAAATCTTTTACTCATTTAAAGCGATGTTACTTAAGTTTGCTGTTGCTTTCCATGGAACACAACATTATCTGCATGAAATGTTTAAATGTGGAGATAATATTATTTACAGGTTACTAATAATGCAGAAAACATAAAATGGCCAACCTTATATTTATTTATCCCACTAGAAGGACAAGTTGTCACCCATATAACAAAATAAAAATCAGTTATAGACTATATTTACATACATGATCATTAATGAAGAACTAAATCTCAATGTATTAACCTTTAGAACTAATTAGTCATGGTATCTATTATACGTAGAGATTAAAATACATACTGTTGGAGTTGATTGATACATACATGGAGTTGATTGATACAAGTTATTTACTGACAGGCATGCAATTTCAATTAAATTTGAAAGCCACATTACACTACACTAGAGATTTGAACTGGTAGAAGGAGATGCAAACTGGTTTCTGAAAGTGGAGTCCGTTTTATAGTATCACCTTCTGTGTACTCCTACATTTTTAGGTGCTTATGATTTCTATTTTCTTAAAACAAAATGTGGCTAAATTAAAACTGAGAAGAGCCAGCAGCCAAAATCAAGCAATTTGAAACATAAATCTCCCTTAGAAAGAGCCGGTGTGTGTTGCATGTTCAGTTGCTTCAGTCATGTCTGACTCTTTGTGACCCTATAGATTGTAGTCCTCCAGGCTTCTCTGTCCAGGGGATTCGCCAGGCAAGAATACTAGAGTGGGTTGCAATGCCTTTCTCCAGGAGATCTTCCCAACCCAGGGATTGAATCGGTGTCTTTTGAGTCTCCTGCATTGCAGGTGGATTCTTTACCCCTGAGCCACTGGGGAAGCCCCTACAAAGAGCCTAATCTTATTTTTTCCATGAGGATCCACCATTGCCCCATTTGGCCCACAGCAGACACTAAAAGTGGCAGCCCTTTCTTTGGTTCTTCACATGGTGCCTTACACAAATGCATGTACAAATTTCTCTTCCCCCATATTTCAGTTATCTTAATTTCTCACTGTGCATAATGAGAACTACACACATATCACTATTTATCTAAACATTTTAAATGGTGGGTTTGAAAAAGATCTCTTACCTGAAGTGTGATCAAGGGATACTGAAAGAAGAAAGAAAAATTCAAGTTAATATTAAAACAGTTCATTTGGGGGCCAGATATTGCATTATAAAGATTATCTGACTTAAATGTTGACTTATTCCCCCCTGTTCCAGATGGCAAAGTTTCTAGAGCCAAAGATGCCAGGAAAACTAAATCTGAAACAGACTCAAACTTTCCTCTGGGAAGTAAAAAGCAAGTTCTATGGAAGTCATTTTTTCTAATAGGATGAAAAGACCTAGAGAAGTAAAAATCAATCCACTGCATAGGAAAGTTTTTTGTTTAATATTGAGGTTTATCTTTGAAACTGTAGTTACAAGTATCTCCATAGTTATGGAAAACTTCCCAGTGACACCTTGTAGAGCAATGGAGTAATTTGTTTAGATTTCATTGTGCCTTTGAAATGACTGAACTCACCACATCGTTGATAGGTAGGAACTTAGTATCAAGTGTCACAATGCGAAGTTTAACTAAAAGAGGAAGAGGGGACAATAATATTTTCTTATTATTTATTAATTATTAATTTTCTTATAGTTATTAATAAGAATTATTACTCTTGTTATTTTCTCTCCCAGATATGATTGCTTATAAACAGACAGTGAAATTAATTGCCTTGCTTTCATAGAACACTGCACTTCCTTCTCCTCTAGCTCTGATTTAGACCTTTGAGATCTGGGTTCTTTTTGGAAAGATTTTTTTATTGCACATTTATAATTCCTCTGTTGATCATGACCTGGTGTTACCAAAGTTGGCATGAGCTTCTGCCACCACTAGAAACTTTTTCCATAACAGCCCATAGGGAAGTCTCAAAACTTGGTGGCAGAATTAATCATAGAAGGTCAAATGTGAAATACCTATGATAAGAGTTACACACGAGCTTTTGATGTGGCGCTAGTGGTCAAAAAGCTGCCTGCCAATGCAGGAGACAATAGAGACTTGGGTTTGATCCCTGGATCAGGAAGAGCCCCTGGAAGAGAAATGGCAACCCACTCCAGTATTCTTGCGTGGGAAATCCCATGGACAGAGGAGGCTGGTGGGCTACAGTTCATGGGGTTTGCAAAGAGTCAGACCCAGCTGCCCACATGCACATATATACACACATGTGCACATGAGTTATATGTAATTTTTATGGAAAAATATACTAATGTTGGCAAATATTGATTTTAGCAGAATTCCAAAAAAGCCATATTAGCTATTTTTGCACCTATAATTGTTATCATAGTATTTTAATACATCCAGAAGAGAAAACATAATGTAGCAAAAGAAAAAAAAAACCTCAGTATAAGATAAATTCTGTTTTAGTTCTTTTACTTTTTTTTAGTAAGTCATCTGTGTGCTCAGATGTTCAGTCATATCCAACTCTTTGCAATCCTATGGACTGTAGCCCGCTAGGCTCATAGAACAAAGTGTGTGGATGCTCTTATCCAACTTCTAATTTTATAAATGAGAAAACTAAAGATCTCAAAGACTATAACTGACTTGGCAGAAGTTGATAATTTATTCTCAGAGCCAAGACAAAAATCATATCCTTCTGAATCTTAGTTTGGTGGTCTTTCTGCTTTCTTCTACTTACAACAATAATGAAGAAAGGCTCTGCCTAAGTTATCAGATTTATGGTTCCTTTTTCTGGTATGAATAATAATGATGATGATAATAAATGCCATTTACAAATTACTTACTGTGTGCCGGGGACTATTTTGGGCTTCCCAGGTGGCACTAGGGGTAAAGAATACACCTGCCAGTGCAGGAGGCATAAGAGACAGAAGTTTGATCTCTGGGTCTGGAAGATTCCCCAGAGGAGGGCACGGCAGCCCACTCCAGTATTCTTGCCTGGAGAATCCCATGGACAGAGGAGCCTGGTGGGCTGTAGTCCATAGGTTCGCACAAAGTGGGACACGACTGAAGCAACTTAGCACACATGCACACAGAGAGACTATTTTACATTGACCACAGGGTGGCCTGGCGTGCTGCGATTCATGGGGTTGCAAAGAGTCGGACATGACTGAACGACTGATCTGATCTGATCTGATCTGATCTCATTCTCACAGTAAAAATGAGATACTTTTACTATTTCCATTCTGTGGATGAAAAGAATTGAGTCAAAATAGAGATTTAATTAGTTTGCCCAGATGGTAAATTATGAAGTAACACACCCCTAGCTTGCAGCCATTGTATTACGCAAGCCTGTCATTAGAATTTGTAAACAGTGAGATAGACACAAAACTGTAAGGAACAAAGCACTCAATAATTGAAACTGGAGGGCACTGTTTCATAACTGACCTAGACAACTGGTCAAAATTCTAAAAATTCTTGATCTGAAGAGTTAAGACCAAATTAGAACTTGGATTTAAATTTAATAATGTGTTTGGATTGCTTAAAATTAGAAGAAAGAGTTTCTGAAATCAACAATAAGAAGGAAACATAAATATTGACTTACCATTCTCTCCAGATTTATAGATGGGTTTATCTGTCTGCACAAAGGTCACTGTCTCTTCTGAAGAGAGTGCTACAGATCTCCTCTCAAAGATTTTAAGAGTATCTCCCTTAACCAACAGAGTCACAAAAGCCATCTGTTCAGAAGACTTGTGGGAAACCTATTTAACATAAAGAGCAGAAAATGGGAAAATCATTCTTATACATTTAGATGGTAAACAATGCCTTAATTTGCTTCTGAGGCTGAGAGAGCCTTGTGAATCCATTATGTCTTAATGGGAGACTTATTGATCACTTGTTCCAATTCCTTTATTTAGCCTGAGGACAGTTTCCAGTAAAGTTATTCCTACGTTTTCTTATCTATTGTTTTCTATGTTCCTGAGTTCCAATCTCTCATTGCTTTACCTAATTCTCTACCCTCATTTTTAAACAGTTCTACTATCTAAAAGCAGTTGTTTGGTCGCTAAATTGTGTCCGACTCTTTTGCAACACTATGAGCTGTAGGCCACCAGGCTCCTTTGTCCCTGGGATTTCCCAGGCAAGAATACTGGAGTGGGTTGCCGTTTCCTTCTCCAGGGGATCTTCCTGACCCAGGGATCGAGCCCATGTCTCCTGTATTGGCAGGCGGGTTCTTTACCGCTGAGCCACCAGGGAAACCCATCAGAAAACAGTTATATTGTTTTATTACCATTCCCTGCAAGAGAAAAGTGCAGTACCTCACAAGTTTTATTGTATATATAACTTGTCTTTTTATTTGCCTCTCAAAATTTCTCCAATTTTCCTTCTCAGACTCCACAGCTTATCCAAATCAAGTTTTGTTATTTCTCTAAAACTAATTTTTTAAAGATTTATTTATTTTTAATTGAAAGATAATTGCTTTACAGAATTTTGCTGTTTTCTGTCAAACCTCAACATGAATCATCCATAGGTATACATGTATCTCCCTTCCATCTCCCTTTCCATCCCACCCCTCTAGGTTGATACAGAGCCCCTGTTTGAGTTTCCCGAGCCATACAGCAAAGTCCCGTTGGCTATCTATTTTACATATGGTAGTGTAAGTTTCTATGTTACTCTTTCCATACATCTCACCCTCTACCTCCTCTCCCCATGGCCATTCTAACACATATATACGGAATCTAGAAAAATGGTACTGAAGAATTTATTTACAAGCCAGCAATGGAGAAACAGACACAAAACTCATTTTTAAGTAGTAATTCCATTTTCCCATCTGAAATTCTGAAATGTCAAATTCTGCACCTTACCTCAAAATTTGCACAAGAATGGAAGTTTTCCTCTTCTACAGTCTGGTCAAAAATAGTGCTATTGGATCCATCATATTCTAAGACAACACTCAAGGACACAGATTCATTCAGGTTTAAAAGGTGGAGACAAGCTTGTTCTGTAGAATGACTTTGAATCACAGAGGGGACCCACAGGATATATTGCCTATGCAAACAAAGTAATCAACACTCTAAACAAGGGTAAGAGAAATGCAGAACATGCATAAAACAATTTTAGCTTATTGACAAATTTCTGAAACATACACACTTTTCATGATATTACAATAAACTTGAGTATATAGAAAGCTATCAAGAAAAAATAAAGTCAGTTCCTTTCATACACCTGTTTAAGATTTACAAGGTAAATCAGCACTCTGTCTCAGAAATTAAAATGGCAAAATACAATCTAATTTTAACACAGCATATTTCATAAGGTCACTTTGCCAGTACTTTCATATGAATAGTAATATAATATTCCTTACGGGTTCAAAGTCTCAGAAACAGTAAAATGAAGCAAAAAGGTGCTCATAAAAATAATGGGCACCATTTTACCCCAGTGTCTGAACAATTAAGACTTCAAGATATTGTCCTCTTTCTGTCTGTCTTTATTAGAAGTCAGCTGTCTCAACTCTTTGCTTTCTTTTCTTCCTTCTACTCTGCATCTCTCTGTATACTGTTGTTTTATATAGTCACACAATGAAGGATCAATTGCTTTTTGGAGCAAATATAATGGGACTCTCCAATCACATTTAGATCTCCTCTCCCATTACGTTTCCAGGAGGTGGGGGGTGTCACTTTACCTACAACTTCCTTCTTAAGTTCACCAGATGCTGATCTGTTTTTGGAATCAGCAATACAGGTGGACAGGAAGAAAGAGGAAAACAAAGAAAGCACTTGTGTGACACTTAGGATTCTATTAATTTAGTTCCTCACTCCCAGGGCTCACTGCAGTATCAAAAGCATTAATCCACAGGAATCAGCACTTGGAAGAATACCTGTCCAAACAGCTATTAATCATTTCAAATCCCCAAAGGTAAATATTCCAGGCTTCTGAGAGAAGCAGCATTATCTGATATTGCCAAAATCCAGATGCAAATAAATATCTCAATATAGGCTCATTTTACAGATAATTGAAATTCATTTTTCTATAATTTCATGATATGGAATACAACATTTAAAATGTTGATATATGTGCAACATTCACTATAATTTTCTGTTGTTGCTGACTGTTTTTTTGCCACATCGTGGCATGAGGGAACTTAGCACTTCCACCAGAGATGGAATCCACCCACCTTGCATTGGAAGTGTGGAATCTTAACCACTAGACCATCAGAGGAGTTCCTACTATACTTTTCTTAGGTTTTTATAATGGTCAATATCCTTTCCTACCCTAAATAGGAAAAAAAAAATGCAAGAAAATGTGATAAATATGTGTGAGTGTATACGCACACACTGAGCTTCCCAGGTGATGCTAGTGGTAAAGAGCCTGCCTGCCAATGTAGGAGACATAAGAGAGGAAGGTTCGATTCATGGGTGGTGAAGATCTCCTGGAGGAGGGCAAGATAACCCACTCCAGTATTCTAGCCTGGAGAATCCCATGGATAGAGGAATCTGGTGGGTTGCAGTCCATAGAGTCACAGAGTCAGACATGCACAACTGAAGTGACTTGGCATGCATGCACAGGCGTACACACATACTAGTCACTTCTTGACACCCCCTCCCCCAAATAAATGCTTTACCATCATTATTGCAACATATTTCTACAAGGAACATGAGTCATACCAGAGAAACTGGTGACCTCTTACCCTCAGTGTGTTAATTCCCCTATTTGTCTTCTTTTTTTGGTTGTTGTTGTTAACATCCTTTTCATGTCAAGTATTGATGGAGTTAATGCATCTGGCTTGAAGAATGATGCATTGGGTAATGAAAGATTGAAATTGATTTCAGTCTTTTAGAAATAGATCTACAATACTGCAAGAGCAAACACAAAGGAAAGAACAACAAAACCAACTATAATCCATGAGGAGGTGGAATGGGGCTCTGAGGCCAGGGAAGGTCAGAACAGGGTCCTCAGCTGACCACATTTCCAATTTCAGCACAGTACTGTGTGCTTGAAAACTCGGATCATGTTCTCTCAGTAGAATTGCAGCTTCTCTCGACTCCCCATTTCAATTTGAGACTTTTGTTTTCAGTCTGCCTTTTCTCTAACCCTGCTTAAGATGCCAACTCTTTTAAAATCCCTGCTACAAACGGGGCTAATCTTCAACTGTTATTCGGCCCTGCCAGTTTTAATATTTAATTTCTTTCCACTGGAATCTCAAACTGTTGGTCTCTGTGTTTGACCAATACCCTTTCCTCTGATCGCCCCTTGGGCTTATTATTAGAACCACTCTCTGCACTCTGTTTCTCCTACTCACAAATCACTAGTTTCCAAAACAAGTGAAGCTCAACTCATCAGTGTTCAAGTTAAACAGAACCACAAGGCAGACTGTTTGTAAGTCAAAGCAACCAATTCTTTATTCCCAAGGCTGGTGAATCTAAAATCATGCAACTTCTCTAAAATATTTGTGTTTTTCCAAATGTGAATATTTTATGCTGAGTAAATGACTCTATTTATTTTAACTTTAATCAAGGCTAGTTATTGATGAAAAACATATGTTTTGCACAATTCTTTTAAACCTCCTTGGAAACTAGAATTTCTTATAATATCTTTTTCCCCAAACATGACTTTATTTGATTAACATATCCTTAAATAAATTTATCTGATTTACATGGTTAATGGGTCCTTATTCCAAAAAATTCAGATAGGAATCCAGCATCTATTGCGTACTTGCTATGTATCAGCAAGGAAATAGTGAGGTTCTAGAGATAACAAGATGAGTAAGACACAGCTCTTTAAAGTAGTTTACTTCTAGTAGAGAAGGGAAGAAAGAAAAAGAGGAAAGAAGGAGGGAAGATGAGAGAGGGCAGGGAGAAAGGAAGTGAGAATGAAGAAAGTGAGGATCTATTGAAGAGGGGGATATTATAATTTCTTAATAATTAACAGAGTGATAGGCACTGATATTGATAGTATCTCTAATTCTCAAAAATACAATTTTGGGTTCTTTATTTATTCTTATTTTATAGATAAGAAAAATCCAGTATCAGAAAAAAACACAGATTTTCATAGGGTCACCCAGAGAGTAATTGGGAGGAATTTCTTTTAATAATCAAATTAAGTGAGATCAAACAATGTTTATGTATAAAAATATGAAAGGACATGGATTAATGTACTATGCTCTAAATTCTCTTTATGTTTCTGCTGAATAAAGGGATATATGATGGATATTATTTCATCATCACGTGACAGACTCAGTGTTATTTAGGTCATTGTTGTTTGCTGCTATGGAACTATCTCTAGTCACTTGTTTATTCAGTACGTGCTTACTGAGTATCTGTTATTTGCTAGAAATATGGTAGATGGTGGGAATTATGAGGCGAACACAAATTTTTGTAGTTATTCTATTAGAAAAGGTGGAGGTTAAAGAACTAATTGTACAATTAATTATTTCATTACAACCATAGTAAATGTTACAGAAGAGAAGGAACTACAGGCTGCTAAGGAAATGTGTTCTGGTTGGTTAGAGGTGGGGTGTGACACAGTATTGAACCTGGCCTCGATGATAAACAGATGAATAAGACTATTTCTTTTCCTAGAATAGATCACTGTCCACTCAGCACAATATTTAAACATAAATTACAATGCTGTGTGATACAAAGACTATCCTATATTGAAACTATGAGCAACGCTCAGTGGAATCATGTTGAAATGACAAATGGGAAGTTGAAAAGAATTTGATTAGGAAGTTTTGAATTGGGACTATTAACATGATTAGGAATTTTCTAGGTAGCATAGCAACTGAAGTAACAGCTCAGAAAGAAAATGATGAAATTATTATCGAACATTGTGTGTATTTTAAAAATAATAGTAAGTTCTCCTTTATTGAAGAAAAGATAGTGTATGAAATGACATTCAACAAGCCTATTGAAAACATTGTGATTGACTTGTGAAAAGTTTTTTCTTGCACTAAGGAGTCTGATGTTAGTTTGAAGAGTAATGGACATAACAACTCTGTACTCCATGAAAAACATACGGGAATGAGAGTAAAGTAGTGGAAACAGAATCATATATGTTATCAATACTATGCTTGATATTTACTGTCAAAGGCAGAAAGAAAGAGCTAGAAAGAAATTTAGACTGGCCTCTAGCAAAATAGACTGGGAGAAAGTCTGTTTGAAAATATAACTAAGGCCATAACAAACAACATATTTCTTTGAAACATATCATCACTTTATTCTGTGATATTAGAAAGTGGCAGGAAGTCTGATGTAAAATTATATGAAATAATGTGGCTAAAGTCACATCTAAATATATCCTCTTAAGTATCTTCATAATTACCACAGTGAGTTTGCTCAAAGACTACCCTAGGTTAAAGAGGTAATACCCTGAACAATGGCAATATGTCTCAAGATACATGTTTCTTTACTCTTGTTGTTAGAATTTGAAGCAATTTTGGTTTGGGGATTAAGGAGAGGGAGAGGGTGAGATGGACACTAGGAGTAAATACTATTGCAGTTCCCTGCAAGACAGGGAAAACAAAATAAATATATAGACGAAGTGATAATTTGATATATATTAATTAAGAGGTGACATTAGTATTCCAAAGAGGTGATACACAGTAGAGGGCTGAAATAATAAATCTGGTGCTCTGAAAAATGCTGGAGATGTGGATATCAATTTGGGAATCAAATACAAATACAAATGATGTTTAATATTTTGCATGTTGTTGTTGTTTAGTTGCTAAGTAGTGTCCAACTCTTTGTGACCCCATGGCCTGTCGCCCGCCCAGCTCCTTTGTCCATGGGATTTTCCAGACAAGAATAAAGAATACTGGAATGGATTGCCATTTCCTTCTCTGGGTGAATCTTCCTGACCCAGGGATTGAATCCATATCTCCTGCATTATCAGGTGGATTCTTTACCATTGAGGCACCAGGGAAGTCCATAATATCCTGGGTATTGCTAAAATTATACAGGAAAGTAGTTAGGGGTTGGCCAAAATGTTTGTTTGGGTTTTTCCGTAGTATTTTTCAGAACAAACAACTTGGGCCAACCCCATACAAAGGTAAAGAAGACAGCCAATAGCAAGAGAAATACAGGTGAAGATCTGGCTCCTCTGCTTTTCCAGCTGGGTGAATCTGATCAGACATGGGGCAATACTGGTTTAGTTCCCTAGAACCATTGGGTTGAATCTGAAGCCATGCCTTGAAAGGCCGTTTTGGCTTTATATGATTTATATATTACAAGTTTTCTCTAAACAACAATAAAACATTTTCTTGATTTTCCCAGCTGCATAATTAATGATAGTCCATTTAAAGGGACAGATGTTTAAAGTGTATGTCAGTGTTCCTGAGAATATCTTGAACTTCTAGTCCACGTCTCTGAATTGTTTAAGCCAACACTACAAATCAGAGGATTGCCCAAGACTAGCAATGTATAGGCAGTGAATTATGTTTTAAAATAAACAAAACTCTTCAGTTCCTGATGTTGCAATCCACTGAAAAGGAAATCATCTTTTCCTCAGAAGGGAACAATCAACTTGATAAGTGACACTGCCCTTCTTATTCTCAGATGTTTGTCTCCTGCATCACTGACTGATTGTTAGAGTTGCCAAGAAATTTCTAATCACACAATGCCCACCTGTAGATGAGTGATTTAAAAGAAAAAAATAGTGGGGGGAGAAACAGATGGATAATAAAAAGGCCAAGTGAATACATATGACTTGACAGGGCATTTCTTTAGTCCTTTGATACATTAGAAGAGAATATATCAATCTTGGCACTATTGACATTTGGGGCTGGATAATTCTTTACTGTGTGAAGCGGCTGGTGTATTTCAAGATGTTTAGCAGAGTTGTCGTCTCTATTCACTAGCTGCTCGCAGCATATCCCCCAGTTATGACTGCCCAGAATGTCTTGAGCCATTGCCAAATGTCCCCTGGGAGAATTCCATAACATTCAAAACTGTTTTGCAAGTTGCAGTGCTCTTTTAATAGTTTTCAATATACATTTAAAGTGAAGTTCATAGGGCATTATATCTTTTTAAGATATTAGTGAAACAAAAGCAAAAATGAACAAGTAGGACCTAATCAAACTGAAAAGCTTCTGCACAGTGAAGGAAATCATCAACATAATGAAAAGGGAACCTACTAAATGGGAGAAGATATTTCCAAGTTGGATTAATATCCAAAATACATAGTGAACTCATATAACTTAATATCAAAAAACCTAACAATCCAATTAAAAAATGGGCAGAGGATCAGAATGGGCATTTCTCCAAAGAAATACACATAGTTAACAGACATGTGAAAAGATGCTCAACATCACTAATCACCAGGGAATTGCAAATAAAAACCACAGTGAGGTATCACCTCACACCTGTCAGAATGGCTATAACCAAAGAAATAAGAAGGTGTTAGTGAGGATATGGAGAAAAGGGAGTCCTAGTAAAATTGTTGATGGGAAGGTAAATTGGTGAAGCAACTATGGAAAACAGTATGGAGATTCCTCAAAAAAAAGAAAAAAGAGCTACTGTATGATCCAGCAACTCCATCCCCAGGTATTTAATCAAGGGAAGTGAAAACACTAATTTGAAAAGCTATATGTACCAGATACTCATATTGACATTATTTACAATAAATAAGATGTAGAAGCAACCTAAATGTCCATTAGCAGATAAATGGATAAAGAAGATGTGGTTTATATATACAATGGACTATTACTCAGCCATAAAAAGAATGAAACCTTGCCATTTGTGACAACATGGATGGACCTAGAAGATGTGAAAGAATAAGTTAGAAAGAGAAAGACAGATACTCTATGTTGTCACTTAAATGTGAATCTAAAAAATAAAAAGGAGGAATATAACAAAAAAAGAAACAGATTCACAGATAACAAACTAGTGGTTACCAGAGGACAGCAGTGTGGGGAGATGACCAAAATATGTGAAGGGGATTAAGAGGAACAAACTATTAAGTATAAAATAAATGTTACAAGGATATATTGTATAGTACTGGGAGCATATTCAATATTTTATAATACCTTTACATGACATATGATCTATGAAAATTTCATACTATGTTGAAGCTAATATAATATTGTGAGTCAACTATACAGCAATAAAAAAGATACTAATATGTTTCAGGGCATGATAGAAGATAGGAGACTATGATTTATCAACGTAAAGCAAGCATGGTGATTGGACTTCCACCTCCTGTGGGTGAATCCAACTCCCAGATCTATGCAGTTGCATGATTTTTGACAAAGCACCAAAGCCCCGTGTCTGGCCTAGTCTGTAGCATCACATATTTCTCTCTCCCTGAGTCTTCTGTTTGCTTATTCACCCTTCCTTCCTTATTTCTTCAGTATACAAAAGTCTGCTTATTCCCTGCAATGCCAACTTGGAAAGTTGTTATATGCTCACAAAGCAGCATCTGAATCAGAAAGAACAGACATTGTGCTGAGACCTCTCCTAAAATCCCCTCAGATCCCTGGAGTGCTTTCATAAGTCTAGTTTGAACAGACTTCAAAGCTACAGTGACTGTTTAGACAAACATAAAAGAAGGCTGTCTTGGGGAAGAAGGAATCTTTGTTCTAATACTTTAGCAAAATCCTGATTGTGACCGTCAGAAGCCCAGCAATCTTCTCCAGGACTCTAAACAGATTATGTGGAATTCTCTCATATCCCTACCAGCCTACATGACACCTTTGCAAGAAGATCCAGGTAGATGCAGACAAAGTATATTGCTGGCTCAGCAGAGCTTAAGTTGGGTTTCTGGCCTTTGGGTCCTTTCATTTTATTCATTTCTATTTAACAGTAAACATATGGAGCACTTTAAATTTTATACAACCTGTATTATAAATGTTCTGTTGACTCTAATTTTAATTTTCTGTACTGCAGAAGCCAATCAAAGTTTGTAGGAGCAAAAAATGGGACCAAAGCCTGATCTATGAAGCCCTAAAAAGCTGGACACTCCCTAGCTATGAAAACTCAACTTCTTTCTCTCTGACTGTGAAGGGTCTGAGGAAGCCTCCACCTGCAGCATACAAGCTAACACATCAGCTTACCACAATTTCATGTACCCTGACTAAACCTAGTCTCTTGGTTCAGAGACAGTGGACCTTATTATCCTCAGAACAGCAAACAGTATGTTTCACGTTTGAGCTTCCCATGACATTTACCATCAATGCCCTAGTTCTGCTGGAGCTGGCTCAGCCAGTCACGTGACTGCTGTACATATAGGGAATTGGAATCAAAAGCTTATGAAACACATTAAAAATACTGGGCTGCAAGGAAACTGGCCTGATTTTTGCCCTAGAAGGTCAGATTGTCTTTTTTTTTTCTTCTAATTTTATTTTATTTTTAAACTTTACAATATTGTATTAGTTTTGCCAAATATCAAAATGAATCTGCCACAGGTATACCCGCGTTCCCCATCCTGAACCCTCCACCCTCCTCCCTCCCCTCCCCTCCCTCTGGGTCGTCCCAGTGCACCAGCCCCAAGCAGCCAGTACCGTGCATCGAACCTGGACTGGCGAGTCGTTTCATACATGATATTATACATGTTTCAATGCTATTTTCCCAAATCTCCCCACCCTCTCCCTCTCCCATAGAGTCCATAAGACTGATCTATACATCGGTGTCTCTTTTGCTGTCTCGTACACAGGGTTATTGTTTCCATCTTTCTAAATTCCATATATATGCGTTAGTATACTGTATTGGTGTTTTTCTTTCTGGCTTACTTCACTCTGTATAACAGGTTCCAGTTTCATGCATCTCATTAGAACTGATTCAAAGATTGTCTTTTATAATGGAAAACAAACAAATCAGCTTCCTGCTCCTAAAAAAAGAAATACCCTCTATGTCCAGGTCTGTTTTTTCTACAAGTGCCCTTGAAAAGATTTTTGTTGTTGCTTTTCAGTCGCTAAGTCATGTCCGATTCTTTGTGACCACATGGACTGCAGCATGCCAGGCCTCTATGTCCTTCACTATCTCTCAGAGTTTGCCCAAGTTTGTGTCCACTGAGTCGGTGATGCTATCCAAAGACATCCCAGAATGAAAGTTGATATTCATCTGACTGTTAGACGTGCAAAAACACCAAGGACTTAGGCACAACTGTCTCAGCAATATCCATCCCTTATTTCTATACCATCTTAGTTTCTGATGAATTTTCTCACAAATATGCTACTTTAGTGGGCCACTCTGATTAAACTGATCACTAGGAACTGGGACCAAATTTTTCTCTTCAGTATTTAATTAAATAGTCATTTATTTAGCAGCATTAGGTCTTAGTTGTGGCCTGTGGGATCTTAAACTTTTGTTGGAGTATGTAGGATCTTTAGTTGCAGCATATGGGATCTAGTTCCGTGACCAGAGATCAAATCCAGGCCCCCCTGCGTTGGGAGCTCAAAGTGTTAAACAGTGGACCACTAGGGAAGTCCCCTGCTGCTGCTAAGTCACCTCAGTCGTGTCCGACTCTGTGCGACCCCATAGGCGGCAGCCCACCAGGCTCCCCCATCCCTGGGATTCTCCAGGCAAGAACACTGGAGTGGGTTGCCATTTCCTTCTCCAATGCATGAAAGTGAAAGTGAAGTCGCTCAGTCGTGTCCGACTCCTCGCGACCCCATGGACTGCGGCCTACCAGGCTCCTCCATCCATGGGATTTTCCAGGCAAGAGTACTGGAGTGGGGTGCCATTGCTTTCTCCAGGGAAGTCCCCTGGTATCTAATTAACGCATCTATCAACAGAGCGCCAAGCAGTGAGATGAGGCCAATTTAAAGTACTGATCTCATCTATGCCCTTCCCAGGGTTTTAGATCCAACCAACTAAACAAATCCATAGACCACCAGGATCTTTCTTAGGAAGCCAGAGTCTTTTTTTCTTAAGTTCCTTTACAGACTTTTGTATTATACTTGCCCTAAGGCATCAATCCAGGTATAAGAGGATGTGTTGATGACTGCACAGGTTCACAAGGAGGAAGGCTAAGGCAATTCTCACCTTCTTTTAAAAAAATATTTTATTGCAGTATAGTTGATAACTCTCACTTTCTTAACAGCCTTGGCCAGTGAGCTGAGGCTGATCTGAATGCTTTCCAGGGTGAAGGTTTGTGATATTGATCAATTCAGGTAAGTCTGGGACAAATTTTGTACCAACTTATCTAATTGTATTCTTCTTCTTTAAAGACTATGGAACTGAATCAACTTCAGTTTTTTTCTAAAGTAGATGTCTATTTTACTTTTACTCATTTTTTGGCCATGCCATGTGGCATTCGGAATCTTAGTTTCCCAACCAGGGATGGAATTCATACCCCCTACAGTGGAAGCACAGAGTCCCAGCCACTCTTGGGAACAAATTTCTTCATCTGCAAGATGAGGAAAATAATAGTACCAATCTTAGAGCAGTCTTATGAGGATTAAATGTGTTATTAGAGACAAAGTGCTTAGAACAATCTTTGGTACATAGTAAAAACTCAATAGACACTGAGACATGCAAGGTGAGGTAAGAGACTGGACTTTAGTAAAATTCTCCTGGCCTCATCTCTGCTTTTGTAGAATATGGTCATTGTATAATACACACTTTCTATGAGTCTTTCTATGTTTATACATCTTATCTCTGTAGTTAGATTAACTGATATTCCTAGAGACAGAGGGGATCGATTGTTTAGGGAAACAAGAGGCCATTTACTTGTTACTGGGTCAGTGACTTGCATTGTTCCAGGAAGGAGAATCAGTTGTTTGCTGTGGCTTTGACTCTGGCTAATTGGCCTGGAATTGTGTCCATTAGTACAACTATATTTGATTAATTTATTCCAACACAAACAAGGGGAAATTTCTTCCTTACCAACTCTATGTAACAGGATTAAAAAAAAATCCAAGTGTAATCAAGGTCTTAGGAAGCCAGGCATTTTGCTTTATAAACTAAAGATTGTATAGATAAGCAAGCACTTATTTGGGATTAGAAAATATTCTAGTGTCAACAAATCACTAAGGTCCTTTATTGAAGGGCTTTTAAAGATCTGTACTTCCTTTTGTCTTTTAGAGACCTGTGATGTGTTTAAAGTAATATAAAGAAGTAAAGAGAAAAGGTAACAACCTATTCTCCCACATCAAACAAAGAGAAAGAAACAGGATATTATTTTTTCTTATAAAATCCTTATTTTTCTAGTTAGCCCTGGCCAAGAATAATGGACTCTTATTTTTAATCATGACCTAGTTTTGAAGAAATAATACTACACAAATTAATCCCTTGAAGAGCAAGACTTTTTGGTGCCCAGCTTGGCAAGTCACTGAGCATTACATGTGAAATGATTTTACTTTTTCAAGATTTTATCCTTTTGCATCAAAATTGAGAATATCACATATAATTTCACTCCACATCTCTCATAAACTTTCAAATTTATTTGCATTCATTTTCTCTCAACTTCTTCTTATGTCAGAAGATTAACTGTCCCTCCTCCATTTAAGTCAGTTTTTCCTCCATGTACATTGTAGACTCCATCTGTCCACATCCTTTATAAAAACTTTTTATTTTGTATTGGAGTATAGTCAATCAATCCTAAAGGAAATCAACCCTGAATACTCATTGGAAGGACTGATGCTCCAATACTTTGGCCACTTGACTTGAAGCGCTAACTCACTGGGAAAGACCCTGATGCTGGGAAAATTGAGGGCCAGGAGAAGAAGAGGGTGACAGAGGATGAAATGGTTGGATGGCATCATTGGCTCAACGGACATGAATTTGAGCAAACTCTGAGAGATGGTGAAGGGCGGGAAGTCTGGTGTGCTGCAGTCTATGGGGTCGAAAAGAGTTGGACACAACTGAGCAACTGAACAACAACATAGTCAACTAACAGTGCTGTGAAAGTTTCAGGAGAATAGCAAAGGGACTCAGCCGTACATACTCAGCACAGAGTTTCCTATGCTGTGCAGTAGGTCCTTGTTGGTTATCCATTTAAAAAATGTGTGTACATTTGTCCATCAATAGAGGAATGGATAAAGATGATGTGGTACACATATACAATGGAATATTACCCAGCCATTAAAAAGGGTAAAATAATGCCATTTGCAGAAACATGGATGTACCTAGAGATTGTCATACTGAATGAAGAAAGTCACAAAGAGGAGAAATATCATATGCTATCCCTTATATGTGGAATCTAAAAGGA
Source organism: Bos javanicus (assembly GCF_032452875.1). Lineage (NCBI taxonomy): Eukaryota > Metazoa > Chordata > Mammalia > Artiodactyla > Bovidae > Bos > Bos javanicus. The sequence goes on along the minus strand of NC_083872.1, from coordinate 101,121,421 downwards.
AGTGATACAAATGAACTTATAAAACAGAAACAGACTCACAGACTTAGAGAGTGAACTTACTATTGCCTGGGGGAAGGATGGGAGGAACGGATAGTTAATTTGGGATGGATATGTACCTACTGTTTATATCTTTGAAATCTTTCTTAAACAATTGGTCTGTGGCTGAAATAAGCTAATATTTTGAAACAATTAGTTTTTGCTTCATCCTATCTTATATAAACCCTGATCCTGACAACGCCTTTGCAACATGCAGCCAAACAAAAAATGTTAGCCAAAACCGGATAAAATTATTTCCTCTTTCAATATTAAGTCAAATCACATTTATTTCCCTCTGTATTATAACACCTGGGGCTATTGACTTTTTTCTACTTAAGTAGCAATGTCAAGATTAAATTAATTAGCAATGTCAAGATTAAACGTGAAGGTGGTAGCTGCTGAGCAGGAGGGAGTTGACCTTGCACGGAGCCAGTATAACTGAAAGAGATCAAGATTCTAAACAAGCAAATTGTGTCCCTTTGAGGTCGTGGAGAATGGACACTCTGCTTTATATGTATTTCATTTACATTGTTTTAGAATAGAACTTGCTTGTCTTTCAAGATCTGATTAATAATAACAAAATCTGAACTCAACAAAATTCTCTAGGAAAAGCAAATGGATTTTAAAAGACTTCAGACCTGCTGGACTTATTTCAGTTCCTCAAATGAAAATATCTTTGTCATCACAAGACTTTTATCCATCCTGTGTTCTATAACTAAGGTGCCTTTATCCCTCATTCTCTAGAAAACCTCTACATTTCACCCAAGATATAAAATGATATATTGTTAAACTAAATCTGCAAGTTAGCATAATCCCCTACCACTATATGTTTTTTGTTTGTTTCTTTTTCTTCTCTTAAAATTTATTTTAATTGGAGGATAATTACTTTACAATATTGTGATGTTTTTTGCCACACATCAACATGAATTGGCCACGGGTACACACATGCCCCCCATCCTAAATCCCCTTCTCACCTACCTCCCCACTCCATCACTCTGGGCTGTCCCAGAGCACTGGCTTTGGGTGCCTTGCTTTATGCTTTGGACTTGCACTGGTCATCTGTTTTACATATGGCAGTGTACATGTTTCAATGCTGTTTTCTCACATTGTCCCACACTTGCCTTCTGCCACTGAGTCCAGAAGTCTGTTCTCTACATCTGCATCTGTCTTGCTGCCCTGCATATAGGATCATCGTTACTGTCTTTCTAAATTCCATATATATGCATTAATATATATTTTTAACCACCCAGGACACCACCTATGATTTCTCCTCTGTATTGCATTGAGTTTGAAATTAACAATGCTGTATTTCTCTTCTCTACTTAAATATAACCTTCATGAGGGCAGGCACTAAAAAAACCTACATTTTTTTTTTTTTTTACTATATTTTCTGTACCTAGAATGACATAACGTGGTAGTTGCTCAATAAATATTTTTCAATGAATAAATTATGTTATGGCAGAACTGATCAAGCACCATTTTTCAAAATACTTTTATTTATTTTTGGCTGTGCTGGGTATTCTTTGCTGTGCAAGGACTTTCTTTAGTTGCAGTGAGCAGAGACTACTCTCTAGTTTCTGTGTGCAGGCTTTTCATGGTGGTAGCTTCTCTTGTTTCAGAGCATGGGCTCTAGGGTATGTTGGCTTCAGCAGTCCTGTGGCTTATAGAATCTTCCTTGACCAGAGATCAAACCCATGTCCCCTGCATTGACAGGTAGATTCTTTACTACTGGACCACCAGTAAAGTTCCAAATGTATTGTTTCTTGACATTGGTATGCGTTATGGGCTTCTCCAATGACTCAGCAGCAGAGAATTCGCCTGCAACACAGGAGACGCAGATGTCGTATGGATCCCAGGGTCGGGCAGTTACCCTGGAGGAGGAAATGGCGACCCACTGCAGTATTCTTGCCTGAAAAATCCCATGGACAGAGGAGCCTGGTGGGCTACAGTCCATGGGGTGGCAAAAGAGTCGGATACAACTTAGTGACTAAACAACAATGGCAACCATTTTGCATTTAGTCCAATGAGTTCATCCCACCAATCAGGGAGCCAAAGGACTAATTTTAGTCTAAATACAAACAATGTTCTCTGGAAAATCTGATTTATAGAATTTTAGCAATGGTTATCATGATCTGGATATAACAGATTAACATCCTATGACTTACATTCATCTCAGTTCAGTTAGTCAGTTCAGTCGCTCAGTTGTGTCCGACTCTTTGAGACCCCATGAATTGCAGCACGCCAGGCCACCCTGTCCATCACCATCTCCCGAAGTTCACTCAGACTCACCTCCATCGAGTTGGTGATGCCATCCAGCCATCTCATCCTCTGTCGTCCCCTTCTCCTCCTGCCCCCAATCCCTCACAGCATCAGAGTCTCTTCCAATGAGTCAACTCTTCGCATGAGGTGGCCAAAGTACTGAAGTTTCAGCTTTAGCTTCATTCCTTCCAAAAAAATCCCAGGGCTGATCTCCTTTAGAATGGACTGGTTGGATCTCCTTGCAGTCCAAGAGACTCTCAAGAGTCTTCACCAACATCACAGTTCAAAAGCATCAATTCTTCGGCACTCAGCTTTCTTCAAAATCCAACTCTCACATCCATACATGATCACTGGAAAAACCATAGCCTTGACTAGACCGACCTTTGTTGGCAAAGAAATGTCTCTGCTTTTTAATACGCTATCTAGGTTGGTCATAACTTTTCTTCCATTTACCTTTAACCAAAAGCAGGGAATTAAGTTAAAAAAATGTGTCCCTGAGACCTCCTAGCTGGTGTTCTCTGCTAACCATAATAACTTCATGGAATGGAAACATTGCACAAGGTCACTCATTAATCATCTCTAAGTACAAACAGAACACTGCTTAACTACAAAAATAACCAAATGTGTTCCCTTCCCACCTCCCTTCAGTGACTGCAGCTTCTTTCCCATTTACAATTTAAGTTTTGAAATGCTGGTCTTATCTCTTATATTAAAACTATTAAGAAACCTTCAGTGATTAAACAATTCAGTTCAGTTGCTCAGTCGTGTCCGACTCTTTGCGACCCCATGAACCGCAGCATGCCAGGCCTCCCTGTCCATCACCAACTCTCGGAGTCCACCCAAACCCATGTCCATTGTGTCGATGATGCCATCCAACCATCTCATCCTCTGTCGTCCCCTTCTCCTCCCACCTTGAATCTTTCCAAGCATCAGTGTCTTTTCAAATGAGTCAGCTCTCCGCATCAGGTGGCCCAAGTATTGGAGTTTCAGCTTTGACATCAGTCCCTCCAATCAACACCCAGGACTGATCTCCTTTAGGATGGACTGGTTGGATCTCCTTGCAGTCCAAGGGACTTAAAAAAAAAAAAAAAAAGAATCTTCTCCAACACCAGAGTTCAAAAGCATCAATTCTTCGGCACTCAGCTTTCTTCACAGTCCAACTCTCACATCCATACATGACTACTGGAAAAACCATAGCCTTGACTAGATGGACCTTTGTTGGCAAATTAATGTCTCTGCTTTTTATTATGCTGTCTTGGTTGGTCATAACTTTCCTTCCAAGGAGCAAGCGTCTTTTAATTTCATGGCTGCAATCACTATCTGCAGTGATTTTTTACACATATAAAGAGAATTTTAACTCTCCAAAAAGTGTACTTAACTGAAGTTTAAAAAATATTTTCTTTTATTGGAGGATAATTGCCCTACAATGTTGTGGTGGTTTCTGCTGAATGTCAGCTTGAATCAGTGATAAGTATGTATCCTTTCCCTTTTGAGCCTTCCTCCCCGCTCTCTATTCCACCCCTCTAGGTCGTCACAGAGCACCAGGCTGGGCTCTCTGTTTTATACTGCAGCTTCCCGCTAGTTATCCATTTTACGCATGATAATCTATATATGTCAATGCTATTTTCTCACTTTGCCCCACCCTCTCCTTCCCCTCTGTGTCCACCAGACCATTGTCTACATCTGTGTCTCCTCTTCTCTGTAAGTAGGCTCATTGGTACTATTTTTTTTAGATTTCATATATATGTACTAATATACAAAATTTATTTTTCTCTTTCTGACTTCATTCTGTATAACAGGCTCTTGGTTCATTCACCCCACTACAACTGAACTAAATTTATTTCTTTAAAATGAAGTTTAATAGAGGCAAAAGAGCTGATCCTGCAGGAGAAAGAGAACATGGGCAAATATCAGAAAGGTCCTAGACATTCAGGCATATATCTCAGGGTCCTCTTTCCATCATGAAGGACATGCTTTGTCTTTAGAGCATGAACCACCAAGATGTGTGTGGAAATCTCAGTCTCTGGGAAATCAAGGCACAAGTTTGCTAAAAGACTTTTCTTCCCCCGCTGGTCACACAGCCAAATCCTACCTGTGTAACCAGGGAAGCCTGGTATAGACCATCAGTCTATACATTTTTAGCAAAAAAAATATATAGTCAAACTGACATAGGCCACATACATGTGTTTCTGGCACATTAAACCTCACCTTATAAGTCACTAGCTCATCCGTCTCTTTCCTGCCCATGTTTTCAGGGGCCCCTGGATAAAATCATTGTTGTTTAGTCACTAAGTTGTGTTCAACTTTTTTGCAACATGCATGGACCATAGACCACCAGGCTCTTCTGTCCATGGGATTTCCCAGAAAGGAATACTGGAGTAGGTTGCCTTTTCCTTCTCCAGGGGATTTTCCTGACCCAGGGATTGAATCTGTGTCTCCTATATTGGCAGGCAGTTTCTTACCACTGGACCACCAGGGAAGCCCAGAGGTAATAATAGAGTTACCATAAAATAGCTGTAAGTTAGCACTCTCCAATATTCAGTAACCTATACAATATTCATGGAGAAGGAAATGGCAACCCACTCCAGTTCTTGCCTGGAGAATCCCAAGGACGGGGAGCCTGGTGGGCTTCCGTCTATGGGGTTGCACAGAGTCGGACATGACTGAAGTGACTTAGTAGTAGTAGTAGTAGTAGTATTATACAATATTCAATAACCCAGTGAACCAAATTTCCCAGGGAACCAAAATTCTGGTTTATGACTGCATTCAATCCAGAGTAAGACCCATTTTGTCAAACTCTCCCCCAAGTATCCAAGCACAAGGCCAGATCCTGTGACTGCAACAGACCCTTCCTAATCCCTTTCTACTGATACTGTCTGCTGTGTGGGATAAAGCTGACTTATAGCTGAACAGGACCAGATAAGACCAGGTAAGATGCAGCCTTATCTTTGGCAATTCTTAGTTATCTGTCTTTGAATCTTGGTTTAAAAAAGGCAATAGAATTTATAGTGTGCTAAAAATGAAGGGCAACAGAATTTATAACTTGCTATTCAAATATGAAACTCTTATGGTGACCCTTAGACCAGTTCATTGATGGACAGTTTCCGACTGGCACAACCAGTTAGACAGCCTGACCTGACATGTGTGACTGTGGGAATAAGAACCCAGAGGGGAACTTCTGCCTTGACCTTTCCCAGAGCTATGATTTCTTGCATGGATCCTGGTACAGCAAGTCCCCTACATACGATCTTTCAGGTTGCAAGCTTTCAAAGATTCCAAGGGTCCATTCACATGTCCAATCCCATAAGTTAGTTCATGAGTCTGGCTTATGCTGTCATGAGTGTACATCCTCTACAAGTGGTTGTGCTTTTATGTACTTTTTGTACTGGACTGTACAGAATACAGTAGTACAGCATCTTTATTCCTTGCCTGTTCACTTGATGCTGGCCCCTGTATGCCAGTCATTGTGCTGTACTACTGTACTTTCCAAGGTACTGTACTGTAAGACTTAAAATGTTTTCTTTCTTTGTTTTTGTTATATATTCTTTGAGTGAAAAGTATTATAAACCTATTATGGTATAGTGCTATATAGCTGATTGTGGTAGCTGGATACCCAGGCTAATTTTGTTGGACTTACAAATGTGCTTTTAGAATGGAACTCGTTTGTATGAAGTGAACTTACTGTAGTTCAGTTCAGAGGCAGGACACAGACCATGTGTGAAGAAGAACCCTGGGTGATTGCCCCTGGAAGTCTCCAGCAACCCAGATGCTTGCCTGCATTCTCTCCCTCGTGCTCCACTGTTATCTGTGATCTTTAGATAAAAGCCTTCCATGAGGATGCTCTTTGGAGTCTTGCGATTGCTTGCAAATATCCAAGCTGGCAAAAACTTTGCACATGTGGATTCCCATGGTGTGTAGCATCCCTTGTAAACCCAGATTTAGGGGCTTCCCCAGTGACACACTGGTAAAGAACCTGGCTGCAATGCAGGAAACTTGCAAGAGAGATGAGTTCCATTCCTGGGTTGGGAAGATCCCCTGGAGAAGGAAATAGCAACCCACTCCAGGATTCTTGCCTGGGAAATTCCATGGACAGAGGAGCCAAAGTCCTTACAATGATCTACAAGTATTACCTAGTTACTTGTCACCTTGCTGTGTCATTTACTCAGCTCCAGTCATTTTCACCTTCTTGCTATTTCTGGAACATACCAGCCATACTTTTGTTTTTTCATTGACTCTTCCTTCTCGAGAGAACCCTCTTTCACTGGGGGTTATAAATTGCCTAACTCTCTTATCTTTTTGATATTCTGTTGACTAAATCTTTAATCCACATCTAACCATTGCTTACTATGTCTGATCTTGACCATTTTATTATAATACAGCAGTTCACACCTCGATTCTTCACATCCTTTACCTTTTCTTACTTCTTTTTCTCTCCTTAGTACTTATTACTTTTTACACGTTTACTTATTTTTATTGTTTATTATTATTGAGTGTTTGAGAATGTAAACTCTATAAAACCCAGGATCTTCCTGTATTTGCTTTACTAATGTATCCTAAGAGATAAAAATATTAGTGGGAATTGTAGGTCAATAGCTATTCAATGAATAATTGCTTCTGAATTTTAATGGAACAAAAGTATAGAGAAAGAACATGTAAAGAAATGTTGTTTTAAAATATATGTGAGACATATGGAAACAAAATTATGGTGGGAAGCTTTGCCCTGGCACACATTATACCTGAGAGGTTCACTTGATTAAAGATTTATTAGGCTATAACAGACTATACAAATAGTAGGGAAGATTTATGAGCTTTATAAATTATGCACCTCATAGAACACATAATTTCTTTTTCAAAATAAAGAGTAAAATATTTTGTCATTATTTTAGAAATTACTAGAACATTTTAAACCCAAAACTCAGTAGTTGGAAGAAAGAAAAATCACTACTGTAAATATTTCTTGAACTTAGAAGAATTTCAAACAATAACTACAGAGTTCAATTCAGTTCAGTTGCTCAATTGTGTCTGACTCTTTGCGACCCCATGGACTGCAGCACGCTAGGCCTCTCTGTCCATCATCAACTCCCAGAGTTTACTCAAACTCATGTCTGTTGAGTCGGTGATGCCATCCAATTATCTCATTCCCTGTCATCCCCTTCTCCTCCTGCCTTAAATCTTTCCCAGCATCAGGGTCTTTTCCAAAGAGTGAGTTCTTTGCATCAGATGGCCGAGTATTGGAGTTTCAGCTTCAGCATCAGTCCTTCCAATGAATATTCACGACTGATTTCTTTTAGGATGGGTGGTTGGATCTCCTTGCAGTCCAAGGGACTCTCAAAAGTCTTTTCCAAGACTTTTTTAAAAGTTTAAAAGCATTAATTCTTTGGTGCTCAGTTTTCTTTATAGTCCAACTCTCACATCCATACATGACTACTGGGAAACCCATAGCTCTGACTAGATGGGCTTCATTGGCAAAGTAATGTCTCTGCTTTTTAATATGCTGTGTAGGTTGGTCATAACTTTTCTTTCAAGTAGCAAGTGTCTTTGAATTTCATGGCTGCAGTCACCAACAGTGATTTTGGAGGCCCCCCCCCCCCAAAAAAAAGACTGTCGCTGTTCCCATTGTTTTCCCATTCTTTTGCCATGAAGTGATGGGACCAGATGCCATGATCTTAGTGTTCTGAATGTTGAGGTTTAAGCCAACTTTTTCACTCTCCACTTTCACTTTCATCAAGAGGCTCTTTAGTTCTTCTTCTCTTTCTGCATTAAGGATGGTGTCATCTGCATATCTGAGGTTATTGATATTTCTTCTAGCAATCTTGATCCCAGCTTATGCTTCATCCAGTCCAGCATTTCTCATGATGTACTCTGCATATGAGTTAAATAAGTAGGGTGACAATATATAGCCTTGATGTACTCCTTTCCCGATTTGGAACCAGTCTGTTGTTCCATGTCCAGTTCTAACTGTTGCTACTTGATCTGCGTACAGATTTCTCAAGAGGCAGGTCAGGTGATAAGGTATTCCTATCTCTTTCAGAATTTTCCACAGTTTGTTGTGATCCACACAGTCAAAGGCTTTGGCATAGTACATAAAGCAGAAGTAGATGTTTTTCTGGAACTCTCTTGCTTTTTCGATGATCCAATGGATGTTGGCAATTTTATTAAAAATGATAGTGTCAGCATAATCTAAATGCATGCAGTTTGGCCTAAGCCCTAGCCAGAGCAAACATCACGGTCTCAAATGCTTTTATTATTGATAAGCAAGTTAAATTTCTAAGAGATCTACTCACTTATTTAGGATCACACATGTTCAGGTGGCTGGATTAGGACTTTAACCTTCTTATTTTCTCATTGCATGAATTGTATGATATTCACGTTTAGAAAAGACTTTCAAAGAAAAAAAAAAGAAAACAGCTGACCAACAGCCTGTCAGAGTTGCTGTCTCATTTTATTATTATTCTAAAAAATAAAAAAATGAATTAGTGCTCATATTAAAAGTCATATAGTGTTCCTGTACAGACTGAAACAAAATTTCATAGGTTGATACTTTTCCTTGAAAATGTAAATACTATACTCACTTTAAAAATGAGGATAGGAACCCCTCCAGACCATAACGTTCTTTTTTTTTTTTTTAGATTGCTGTTTTTATATACATAATTTTTATTTCTTTATTTGGGTCTTTATTCCTGTGCTGGCTTTTCTCTAGTTGCAGCAAGTGGGGTTACTCTTCACTGTGTTGCATGGGCTTCTCATTGCAGTGGCTTCTCTTGTTTCAGAGCATGGGCTCTAGGGTACTCGGGCTTTAGTAGTTGTGGCATGTGAGCTCAGTAGTTGTTCCTGGGCTCTAGGGCACAGGCTCAGTAGTTGTGGCGCATGGGCTTAGCTGCTCCATGGCATGTGAGATCTTGCCTGAGAAGGGATCAAACCCATGTCTACTTGCATTGGCAGGTGGATTCTTCACCACCGAGTCACTAGGCAGGCCCTGTTTTTTTTTTTTTTTTTTTTTTTTTTAGGAAAACAAAGAACAGGTGGTTATAATGAGACATCATTAGTGGTATCAGCCTCATGATATGAAGCTGGGGATGGAAAATCAATGCCAATTACAATATCACAGTTATCTATGGTTGAAACAGAGTTCAGTTCAGTTCAGTCATGTCCGACTCTGCGACCCCATGAATCACAGCACGCCAGGCCTCCCTGTCCATCACCAGCTCCTGGAGTTCACCCAGACTCATGTCCATTGAGTCAGTGATGCCATCCAGCCATCTCATCCTCTGTCGTCCCCTTCTCCTCCTGCCCCCAATCCCTCCCAGCATCAGAGTCTTTTCCAATGAGTCAACTCTTCCCATGAGGTGGACAAAGTACTGGAGTTTCAGCTTTAGCATCATTCGTTCCAAAGAAATCCCAGGGCTGATCTCCTTCAGAGTGGACTGGTTGGATCTCCTTGCAGTCCAAGGGACTCTCAAGAGTCTTCTCTGGAAAAACCATAGCCTTGACTAGATGGACCTTTGTTGGCAAATTAATGTCTCTGCTTTTTATTATGCTGTCTAGGTTGGTAATAACTTTCCTTCCAAGGAGTAAGCGGCTTTTAATTTCATGGCTGCAGTCACCATCTGTAGTGATTTTGGAGCACCCAAAAATAAAGTGTGACACTGTTTCCACTGTTTCCCCATCTATTTCCCATGAAGTGATGGGACCAGATGCCATGATCTTCGTTTTCTGAATGTTGAGCTTTAAGCCAACATTTTCACTATCCACTTTCACTTTCATCAAGGGGCTTTTTAGTTCCTCTTCACTTTTTGTCATAAGGGTGGTGTCATCTGCATATCTGAGGTTATTGATATTTCCCCTGGCAATCTTGATTCCAGCTTGTGTTTCTTCCAGTCCAGTGTTTCTCATGATGTACTCTGCATATAAATTAAATAAACAGGGTGACAATATACAGCCTTGACGAACTCCTTTTCCTATTTGGAACCAGTCTATTGTTCTATGTCCAGTTATAACTGTTGCTTCCTGACCTGCATACAAATTTCTCAAGAGGCAGTTCAGGTGGTCTGGTATTTCCATCTCTTTCAGAATTTTCCACAGTTTATTGTGATCCACACAGTCAAAGGCTTTGGCATAGTCAATAAAGCAGAAATTGATGTTTTTTTGGAACTCTCCTGCTTTTTCAATGATCCAGCAGATGTTGGCAATTTGATCTCTGGTTCCTCTGCCTTTTCTAAAACCAGCTTGAACATCAGGAAGTTCACGGTTCACATATTGCTGAAGCCTGGCTTGGAGAAATTTGAACATTACCTACTAGCATGTAAGATGAGTGCAACTGTGCGGTAGTTTAAGCATTCTTTGGCATTGCCTTTCTTTGGGATTGGAATGAAAACTGACCTTTTCCAGTCCTGTGGCCACTGCTGAGTTTTCCAAATTTCCTGGCATATTGAATGCAGCACTTTCAGAGCATCTTCTTTCACGATTTGAAATAGCTCAACTGGAATTCCATCACCTCCACTAGCTTTGTTCGTAGTGATGCTTTCTAAGGCCCATTTGACTTCACATTCCAGGATGTCTGGCTCTAGGCCAGTGATCACACCATCGTGATTATCTGCGTCATGAAGATCTTTTTTGTACTGTTCTTCTGTGTATTCTTGCCATCTCTTCTTAATATCTTCTGCTTCTCTTAGGTCCATACCATTTCTGTCCATTATCGAGCCCATCTTTGCATGAAATGTTCCCTTGGTATCTCTAATTTTCTTGAAGAGATCTCTAGTCTTTCCATTCTGCTGTTTTCCTCCATTTCTTTGCATTGATAGCTGAAGAAGGCTTTCTTATCTCTTCTTGCTATTCTTTGGAACTCTGCATTCAGATGTTTATATCTTTCCTTTTCTCCTTTGCTTTTTGCTTCTCTTCCTCTTTTGGCTTCTCTTCTTCTTCTCTTCTTTTCGCTTCTAAGCGCTGGCGGCTGCGACCCGCGCGCTGAGTGCAGGCGGCTGTGACCGGCGCACTAAGTGTGGCCGAGAGGAGCTACCCCACATCCGAGGTCAGGGGCAGAAGCCGGGAGGACCCCATGCCCGAAGAGCAGTGGCCAAGAGGAGTTACCCCACGTCCGAGGTCAGGGGCAGCGGCTGAGAGGAGCTACCCCGTGTCCGAGGTCAGGGGCGGCGGCTGGGAGGAGCTACCCCACGCCCAAGGCCAGGGGGCGGCCAGGAGGACCAACCGCAGGTCCAAGGAGCTGTGGCTGCGTGAGCGCAGGAGGGCCTAGAGGAGCTATCCCACGTTGAAGGTCAGGAAGGGTGGCGGTGAGGAGATAACCCTCATCCAAGGTAAGGAGCAGCGGCTGTGCTTTGCTGGAGCAGACGTGAAGAGATACCCCACGCCCAAGGTAAGAGAAACCCAAGTAAGACTGTAGGTGTTGCAAGAGGGCATCAGAGGGAAGACACACTGAAACCATACTCACAGAAAACTAGTCAATCTAATCACACTAGGACCACAGCCTTGTCTAATTCAATGAAAGTAAGCCATGCCCATGGGGCAACCCAAGATGGGCGGGTCATGATGGAGAGATCTGACAGAATGTGGTCCACTGCAGAAGGGAATGGCAAACCACTTCAATATTCTTGCCTTAGGAACCCCATGAACAGTATGAAAAGGCAAAATGTTAGGATACTGAAAGAGGAACTCCGCAGGTCAGTAGGTGCCCAATATGCTACTGGAGATCAGTGGAGAAATAACTCCAGAAAGAATGAAGGGATGGAGCCAAAGCAAAAAGAATACCCAGCTGTGGATGTGACTAGAAGCAAGGTCCGATGCTGTAAAGAGCAATATTGCATAGGAACCTGGAATGTTAGGTCCATGAATCAAGGCAAATTGGAAGTGGTCAAATAAGGGATGGCAAGGGTGAATGTCGACATTCTAGGAATCAGCGAACTAAAATGGACTGGAATGGATGAATTTAACTCAGATGACCATTATATCTACTACTGCGGGCAGGAATCCTTCAGAAGAAATGGAGTAGCCATCATGGTCAACAAAAGAGTCCAAAATTAAGTACTTGGATGCAATCTCAAAAACGACAGAATGATCTCTGTTCGTTTCCAAGGCAAACCATTCAATATCACAGTAACCCAAGCCTATGCCCCAACCAGTAATGCTGAAGAAGCTGAAGTTGAATGGTTCTATGAAGACCTACAAGACCTTTTAGAACTAACACCCAAAAAAGATGTCCTTTTCACTATAGGGGACTGGAATGCAAAAGTAGGAAGTCAAGAAACACCTGGAGTAACAGGCAAATTTGGCCTAGAATACGGAATAAAGCAGGGCAAAGACTAATAGAGTTTTGCCAAGAAAATGCACTGGTTATAACAAACACCATCTTCCAACAACACAAGAGAAGACTCTACACATGGACATCACCAGATGGTCAACACCGAAATCAGATTGATTATATTCTTTGCAGCCAAAGATGGAGAAGCTCTATACAGTCAGCAAAAACAAGACCAGGAGCTGACTGTGGCTCAGATAATGAACTCCTTATTGCCAAATTCAGACTTAAATTGAAGAAAGTAGGGAAAACCACTAGACCATTCAGGTATGACCTAAATCAAACCCCTTATGATTATACAGTGGAAGTGAGAAATAGATTTAAGGGCCTAGATCTGAAAGATAGAGTGTCCGAACTATGGACTGAGGTTCGTGACATTGTACAGGAGACAGGGATCAAGACCATCCTCATGGAAAAGAAATGCAAAAGAGCAAAAAGGCTGTCTGGGGAGGCCTTACAAATAGCTGTGAAACAGAAAGTAGTGGTTTAAAACCACAATTATTTTTTCGTTGAATAGATGTGACATATAACATTGTGTAATTTTAAGGTGTACAATATATTACTTTGACAGACTTGTATATTGTAATATCATTGCATTGGTCATAATATTCATTACATAATTCAAACACAGTATTGTTGTCTATATTCATTATATGAGATCAGTTTAGTTCAGTTGCTCAGTTCTGTCTGTCTTTTTGCAACCTCATGGACTGCAGCACACCAGGCTTCCCTGTCCATCACAAACTCCTGGAGTTTTAGAGGGAAAATGGGTGAATAAACATGAGGCAAGCTCAGTCCAGTTGCTCAGTTGTGTCCAACTCTTTGCAACCCCATGGCCTGCAGCACACCAGGGCTCCCTGACCATCACCAACTCGAGTCAGTGATGCCATCCAACCTTCTCATCCTCTGTTGTCCCCTTCTCCTCCTGCCTTCAATCCTTCCCACAATCAGGGTATTTCCCAATGAGTCAGATCTTCGCATCAAGTGGCCAAAGTATTGGAGTTTCAGCTTCAGCATCAGTCCTTCCAATGAATCTTCAGGACTGATTTCTTTTAGGATGGACATGTTGGATCTCCTTGCTGTCCAAGGGACTCTCAAGAGTCGTCTCCAACACCACAGTTCAAAAGCATCAATTCTTCAGCGCTCAGCTTTCTGTATAGTCCAACTCTCACATCCACACATGACTACTGGAAAAACCATAACCTTGACTAGACGGACCTTTGTTGGCAAAGTAATATCTCTGCTTTTTAATATGCTATGTAGGTTGGTCATAACTTTTCTTCCAAGGAGCAAGCATCTTTTAATTTCAAGGTTGCAGTCAACATCTGCAGTGATTTTGGAGGCCCCCAAAATAAAGTCTGTCACTGTTTCCATTGTTTCCCCATCTATTTGCCATGAAGTGATGAACCAGATGCCATGATCTTAGTTTTCTGAATGTTGAGCTTTAAGCCAACTTTTTCACTCTCCTCTTTCACTTTCATCAAGAGGCTCTTTAGTCTTGGCTTTCTGCTAAAGGGTGGTTTCATCTGCATATCTGAGGCTATTGATATTTCTCCTGGCAGTCTTGGTTCCAGCTTGTGCTTCATCCAGCCCAGTGTTTCTCATGATGTACTCTGTATATGAGTTATATAAGCAGGGTGACAATATACAGCCTTGACATACTCCTTTTCCTATTTGGAAACCAGTCTGTTGTTCCATGTCCAATTCTAACTGTTGCTTCCTGACCTGCATACAGATTTCTCAAGAGGCAGGTCAGTGGTCTAGTATTCCCATCTCTTGAAGAATTCTCCACAGTTTGTTGTGGTCCACACAGTCAAAGGCTTTGGCATAGTCAATAAAGCAGAAATCGATATTTTTCTGGAACTCTCTTGCTTTTTCAATGATCCAGCAGATATTGGCAATTTGATCTCTGGTTCCTCTGTCTTTTCTAAAACTAGCTTGAACATCTTGTTCACAGTTCATGTACTGTTGAAGACTGACTTGGAGAATTTGAGCATTACTTTACTAACATATGCTGCTAAGCTGCTAAGTTACGTCAGTCGTGTCCAACTCTGTGCGACCCCATAGATGGCAGCCCACCAGGCTCCGCCATCCTTGGGATTCTCCAGGCAAGAACACTGCAGTGGGTTGCCATTTCCTTCTCCAATGCATGAAAGTGAAAGTGAAGTCGCTCAGTCGTGTCCGACTCTTCAGAACTCCATGGACTGCAGCCTACCAGGCTCCTCTGTCCATGGGATTTTCCAGGCAAGAGTACTGGAGTAGGGTGCCATTGCCTTCACCATACTAGCATATGAAACGAGTGCAATTGTGCAGTAGTTTGAGCATTATTTGGCATTTTGGCATTGCATTTCTTTGGGGTTGGAATGAAAACTGACCTTGGCCAGTCCCGTGGCCACTGCTGAGTTGGCCAAATTTGCTGGTATATTGAGTGCAGCACTTTCACAGCATCATCCTTTAGGATTTGAAATAGCTCAACTGGAATTCCATCACCTCCATTAGCTTTGTTTGTAGTGATGCTTCCTAAGGCCCACTTGACTTCACATTCCAGGATGTCTGGCTCTACGTGAGTGTGAGTGATCACACCATCATGATTATCTGGGTTGTGAAGATCTTTTTTGTACAGTTCTTCGGTGTATTCTTGCCACATCTTCTTAATATCTTCTGCTTCTGTTAGGGTCATACCATTTCTGTCCTTTATTGTGCCCATCTTTGCATGAAATGTTCCCTTGGTCTCTCTCATTTTCTTAAAGAGATCTCTAGTCTTTCCCATTCTATTTTTCCCTCTATTTCTTTGCACTGATCACTGAGAAAGGCTTTCTTATCTCTCCTTGCTATTCTTTGGAACTCTGCATTAAAATGGGTATATCTTTCCTTTTCTCCTTTGCTTTTTGCTTCTCTTCTTTTCACAGCTATTTGTAAGGCCTCCTCAGACAGCCATTTTGCTTTTTGACATTTATTTTTTGGGGGATGGTCTTTCTCCCTCTCTCCTGTACAATGGCTGTAGTTCATCAGGCACTCTATCTATCAGATCTAGGCCCTTAAATCTATTTCCCACTTTTACTGTATAATCATAAGGGATTTGATTTAGGTTATGCCTGAGTGGTCTAGTGGTTTTCCCTACTTTCTTCAATTTAAGTCTGAATTTGACAATAAGGAGTTCATGATCTGAGTCACAGTCAGCTCCTGGTCTTGTTTTGCTGAGTGTATAGAGCTTCTTCATCTTTGGCTGCAAAGAATATAATCAATCTGATTTCGGTGTTGACCATCTGGTGATGTCCATATGTAGAGTCTTCTCTTGTATTGTTGGAAGAGGGTGTCTACTATGACCAGTGTGTTCTCTAGACAAAACTCTATTATCTTTTTCCCTGCTTCATTCTGTACTCCAAGGCCAAATTTGCCTGTTACTCCAGGTGTTTCTTGACTTCCTACTTTTGCATTCCAGTCCCCTATAATGAAAAGGACATCTTTTTTGGTGTTAATTCTAGAAAGTCTCGTATGTCTTCACAGAACTGTTCAACTTCAGCTTCTTCAGCATTACTGGTTGGGGCAGAGGCTTGGATTACCATTATGTTGAATGATTTGCCTTGGAAAAGAACAGAGATTATTCTGTCTTTTTTGAGATTGTATCCAAGTACTGCATTTTGGACTCTTTTGTTGACTATGATGGCTACTCCATTTCTTCTGAGGGATTCCTGCCCACAGTAGTAGATATAATGGTCATCTGAGTTAAATTCACCCATTCCATTCCATTTTAGTTAGCTGATTCCTAAAATGTCAGTGTTCACTCTTGTCATCTCGTGTTTGACTACTTCCAATCTGCCTTGATTCATGGACCTAACATTCCAGGTTCCTATGCAATATTGCTCTTCACAGCATCAGACTTTACTTCCATCACCAGTCATATCCTCAACTGTGTGTTGGTTTTGCTTTGGCTCCGTCTCTTCATACTGTCTGGAGGTATTTCCCCACTGATCTCCAGTAGCATATTGAGCACCTAACAACCAGGGAAGTTCATCTTTCAGTGTCTTATCTTTTTGCCTTTTCATACTATTCATGGGATTCTCAAGGCAAGAATACTGAAGTGGTTTGCCATTCCCTTCTCCAGTGGACAACATTTTGTCAGGGCTCTCCACCATGACCCGTCCATCTTGGGTGGCTTTACATGGCATGACTCATAGTTTCATTGAGTTAGACAAGGCTGCAGTCCATGTGATCAGATTGTTTAGTTTTCTGTGACTGTGGTTTTTTAGTCTGTCTGCCCTCTATTGGAGAAAGATAAGAGGCTTATGGACACTTCGTGATGGGATAGACTGACTGAGGGGAAACTGGCTCTTGTTCTGTTGGGCAGGGCCATTTTCAGTAAATCTTTAATCCAATTTTCAGTTAATGGGTGGAGCTGTGTTTCCTCCCTGCTATTTACCTGGGACCAAGAGTCAGATAGGACTGAGCGACTTCACTTC
Organism: Bos javanicus; assembly: GCF_032452875.1. NCBI lineage: Eukaryota > Metazoa > Chordata > Mammalia > Artiodactyla > Bovidae > Bos > Bos javanicus. The sequence continues at coordinate 101,104,357 of NC_083872.1, read as the reverse complement.
CACTTTTCACTTTCATGCATTGGAGAAGGAAATGGCAGCCCACTCCAGTGTTCTTGCCTGGAGAATCCCAGGGGCGGGAGAGCCTGGTGGGCTGCCGTCTATAGGGTCGCACAGAGTCGGACACGACTGAAGTGATTTAGCAGCAGCAGCAAAGACAGCTCAGATGGTAAAGCAATGATCTGCCTACAATGCAGGAGACCCAGGTTCGATCCCTGGTTTGGGAAGATCCCCTGGAGAAGGAAATGGCAACCTACTCCAGTATTCTTGCCTGGAAAATCCCATGGACCGAGGAGCCTGGTAGGCTACAGTCCATGGGGTCACAAAGAGTCAGACATGACTGAGCAATTTCACTTTCACTTACAAACTGTAGTGGAGGTAGTGAAGATAATGGTGACCTCCCTCAAAAGTCCCATACATGTACTGCTACACTCAGTGGTCTCAATCCTGCAGCAGGCCCCCGCCAACCCATGCCTCTGCAGGAACTCCTGGACACACACAGGCAATTCCGGGCAATTCTGTGGGGTCACTGATCCTTTCTCCTGGGTCCTCATGCACGAAGTTCTGTTGTGCCCTTGAAAAGTCCATTTCCCAGTGCTGTGTAAATTCTGGTAGCTGTATGGTGGGGTTAATGGCAACCTCCTCCAAGAGTGCTTATACCATACCCATGTCTGCTACACCCAGAGCCCTTGTCCCTGCAGCAGACCACTGCCGACTTATACCTCCACAGGAGATGCTCAAACAGAGTTCTGTCTCAGTCTCTGTGGGGTCCCTGGGTCCTGGTGTGCACAAGGTTTGTTTGAGCCCTCTGAGCGTCACTGGTGGGAATGGGATCTGATTCTAAAAGTGAATTTACCCCTCCTACCATCTCGCTGGGGCTTTTCCTTTGCCCTTGGACATGGGGTATCTCCTCACAGCCACTCCAGCGCCTACCATCTTATTGGGGTTTCTCTGATCTATATGAGATCACCATGGCTTATTTACTATTCATTACAACTTTGTACCCTTTGAATACCATCAGTCTTATCCCTCAGCCCCATTCCCTGGTAACCACCACTTTAGTCTCTTTTTGAAAGTTTAGTTTTTTAGATTCCTCATGTAAGATCATATGGTACTCGTCATTCTCTTCTGATATCTCACTCAGCAAAACGTGGTTAAGTTCCATCCATATTGTTGCAAATGTTAGGACCTCAACTTGTCTTGTGGCAGAACCACATTGATCATGTTACTTCTTACAGTTCTCACAAGGCTCAACCAAGGGGTTCTCCTTTAGGGTTACTAGGACATTTGCAACCTGATGATGACTGGGTCTGGAATTGTTGCAAAGCCTTCCCCACCTACATGTTTAGCTGTTGAGGATGGCTTTCACCTGGATCTTCAGCTTGGACTGTTGTCCAGGATACCTCTTTATGGTCTTGGAACCAAAAGTGGGATTCAGGGGTTCGATCCTCAAAAGTCAGTAAAGAAGCACGTTTTGTTGAAAGGGAAGTTTGTTTTATTTTGGAGGCTAGCTTCTGTGGGTGGGGTGGGGTGGGGAGGAAGTGCAGACTCCTGTTCAAAAGCTGACTCTTTGCTACTGACCGTCATAGGACAAGGGCTTTTATAGATAGAGGGAAGGTGCTACATGTAAGAACAACAAATTCAGCTTTGACAGTCATCTTGAAATTGGTCATAGATTGTCTGATCAGCATCATCTTGACTGTTTTAAGGACAGTTAATCTCCAGTTCTAGGGCTGGTTTGTTCCCATTTCCTTGAGGCCAATTTCCAGAATAGTGGCAGCTTATGTCATGACTACAGTCTGGTCCTCATGTAGTTAACTTCTCCACTTGCCATTTCAGAATATGTTACACAGTTCACAGCATATGGCTCAGAATAAAATCTATAGCCTTGGAGGAGAAACTAAGGGTCCTTGACTTTGCTTAATGGCTAAGTTGTTATTTGACCCCTGTTGACTGTTTAACTTCGTGTCTGCATTTTCTTACTTCTATGATTAAACTTATTCTTTGGCTAAAGTTTTTCCATAGACAAAAAGGAAGGCTGAGGACCTGATAGGGTGGTGGGGAGGATCATTGGGTTCTGCTCCATTTCAGTCTCACTTATTTTAAGCTTAGAGGTTGACTTCCAACAGCAAGCTTCCCTAGAACTTCTCAGTGTAGGTGGAAGTGACACTGATTTTCATGATCTAGCAAGAGATGCTATTTTGGTTGAAAACAAATTTAAATTTATTTATTTTAATTGGTGGCTAATTACTTTACAATATTGTATTGGTTTTTCCATACATCAACATGAATCTGCCACGGGTGTACACATGTTCCCCATCCTGAACCTCCCTCCCAACTCCCTTTCCCTACCATTCCTCTGGGTCATCACAGTGCACCAGCCCCAAGCATCCTTTGTCCTGCATCGAATCAGGACTGGCAATTAGTTTCTTATATGATATTATACATGTTTCAATGCCATTCTCCCCAATCATCCCACCCTCTTCCTCTCCCACAGAATCCAAAAGTCTGTTCTATACATCTGTGTCTCTTTTGCTGTCTCGCATACAGACTTATTGTTACCATCTTTCTAAATTCCATATATATGCATTAGTAAACCACTAGACCCGGAGCAGGCAATGACACCCCACTCCAGTACTCTTGCCTGGAAAATCCCATGAATGGAGGAGCCTGGAAGGCTGCAGTCCATGGAGTCGCTGAGGGTAGGACATAACTGAGCGACTTCAATTTCACTTTTCACTTTTCACTTTCATGCATTGGAGAAGGAAATGGCAACCCACTCCAGTGTTCTTGCCTGGAGAATCCCAGGGACAGGGCATCCTGGTGGGCTGCCGTCTCTGGGGTCACACAGAGTCGGACACGACTGAAGTGACTCAGCAGCAGTAGCAAACCACTAGACCATTCAGGTATGACCTAAATCAAATCCCTTATGATTATACAGTGAAAGTGAGAAATAGATTTAAGGGACTACATCTGATAGATAGAGTGCCTGATGAACTATGGACTGAGGTTCGTGACATTGTACAGGAGACACAGATCAAGACCATCCCCATGGAAAAGAAATGCAAAAAAGCAAAATGGCTGTCTGAGGAGGCCTTACAAATAGCTGTGAAAAAAAGAGAAGTGAAAAGCAAAGGAGAAAAGGAAAGATGTAAGCATTTGAATGCAGAGTTCCAAAGAATACCAAGGAGAGATAACAAAGCCTTCCTCAGCGATCAATGCAAAGAAATAGAGGAAAACAACAGAATGGGAAAGACTAGAGATCTCTTCAAGAAAATTAGAGATACCCATGCAAAGATGGGCTTGATAAAGGACAGAAATTGTATGGACCTAACAGAAGCAGAAGATATTAAGAAGAGATGGCAAGAATACACAGAAGAACTGTACAAAAAGATCTTCATGACCCAGATCATCACGATGGTGTGATCACTGACCTAGAGCCAGACATCCTGGAATGTGAAGTCAAGTGGGCCTTAGAAAGCATCACTACGAACAAAGCTAGTGGAGGTGATGGAATTCCAGTTGAGCTATTTCAAATCATGAAAGATGATGCTGTGCAAGTGCTGCATACACTATGCCAGCAAATTTGGAAAATTCAGCAGTGGCCACAGGACTGGAAAAGGTCAGTTTTCATTCCAATCCCAAAGAAAGGCAATGCCAAAGAATGCTCAAACTACCTAACAGTTGCACTCATCTCACATGCTAGTAAAGTAATGCTCAAAATTCTCCAAGCCAGGCTTCAGCAATATGTGAACCGTGAACTTCCAGTTGTTCAAGCTGGTTTTAGGAAAGGCAGAGGAATCACAGACCAAATTGCCAACATCCGCTGGATCATTGAAAAAGCAAGAGAGTTCCAAAAAAACATCTACTTCTGCTTTATTGACTATGCCAAAGCCTTTGACTGTGTGGATCACAATAAACTGTGGAAAATTCTGAAAGAGATGGGAATACCAGACCATCTGACCTGCCTCTTGAGAAACCTATATGCAGGTCAGGAAGCAACAGTTAGAACTGGACATGGAACAACAGATTGGTTCCAAATAGGAAAAGGAGTACGTCAAGGCTGTATATTGTCACCCTGCTTATTTAACTTATATGCAGAGTACATCATGAGAAATGCTGGGCTGGAAGAAGCACAAGCTGGAATCAAGATTGCCGGGAGAAATATCAATAACCTCAGATATGCAGATGACACCACCCTTATGGCAGAAGGTGAAGAAGAACTAAAAAGCCTCTTGATGAAGGTGAAAGAGGAGAGTGAAAAAGTTGGCTTAAAACTCAACATTCAGAAAACGAAGATCATGGCATCTGGTCCCATCACTTCAAGGGAAATAGATAGGGAAACAGTGGAAACAGTGTCAGACTTTATTTTTTTGGGCTCCAAAATCACTGCAGATGGTGACTGCAGCCATAAAATTTAAAGACGCTTACCCCTTGGAAGTGGGAGAAGGCAATGGCACCCCATTCCAGTACTCTTGCCTGGAAAATCCCATAGACGGCGGAGCCTGGTAGGCTGCAGTCCATGGGGTCGCTAAGAGTCAGACACGACTGAGCGACTTCACTTTCACTTTCAGTTTCACTCCTTGGAAGGAAAGTTATGACCAACCTAGATAGTATATTCAAAAGCAGAGACATTACTTTGCCAACAAAGTTCCGTCTAGTCAAGGCTATGGTTTTTCCAGTGGTCACGTAGGGATGTGAGAGTTGGACTGTGAAGAAGGCTGAGCGCCAAAGAATTGATGCTTTAGAACTGTGATGTTGGAGAAGACTCTTGAGAGTCCCTTGGACTGCAAGGAGAGCCAACCAGTCCATTCTGAAGGAGATCAGCCCTGGGATTTTTTTGGAAGGAATGATCCTAAAGATGAAACTCCAGTACTTTGCCCACCTCATGCAAAAAATTGACTCATTGGAAAAGACTCTGATGCTGGGAGGGATTGGGGGCAGGAGGAGAGGGGGACAACAGAGGATGAGATGGCTGGATGGCATCACTAACTCAATGGACGTGAGTCTGAGTGATCTCTGGGAGTTGGTGATGGACAGGGAGGCCTGGCATGCTAGGATTCATGGAGTTGCAAAGAGTCAGACACAAGTGAGTGACTGAAGTGAACTAAACTGAACGAATACTGTATGGGTGTTTTTCTTTCTGGCTTACTTCACTCTGTGTAATAGGCTCCAGTTTCATCTACCTCATTAGAACTGAATCAAATGTATTATTTTTAATGGCTGAGTAATACTCCATTGTGTATATGTACCACTGCTTTCTTATCCATTCATCTACTGATGGGCATCTAGGTTGCTTCCATGTCTTGGCTATTATAAACAGTGCTGCAATGAATATTGGGGTGCATGTGTTTCTTTCAATTCTGGTTTCCTCGGTGTGTATGCCCAGCAGTGGGATTGCTGGGTCATAAGACAGTTCTATTTCCAGTTTTTTTAAGGAATCTCCACACTATTCTCCATAGTGGCTGTGCTAGTTTGCATTCCCACCAATAGTGTAAGAGAGTTCCCTTTTCTCCACACCCTCTCCAGCATTTATTGCTTGTAGACTTTTGGATAGCAGCCATTCTGACTGGCGTGAAATGGTACCTCATTGTAGTTTTGATTTGCATTTCTCTGATAATGAGTGATGTTGAGCATCTTTTCATGTGTTTGTTAGCAATCTGTATGTCTTCTTTTTTTGTTGTTATCTCATTGTAGTTTTTTTTTTCTAATTTTATTTTATTTTTAAACTTTACAATATTGTATTAGTTTTGCCAAATATCAAAATGAATCTGCCACAGGTATACATGTGTTCCCCATCCTGAACCCTCCTCCCTCCTCCCTCCCCATACCATCCCTCTGGGTCGTCCCAGTACACTAGCCCCAAGCATCCAGTATCGTGCATTGAACCTGGACTGGCAACTCGTTTCTTACATGATATTTTACATGTTTCAATGCCATTCTCCCAAATCTTCCCACCCTCTCCCTCTCCCACAGAGTCCATAAGACTGTTCTATACATCAGTGTCTCTTTTGCTGTCTCGTACACCGGGTTATTGTTACCATCTTTCTAAATTCCATATATATGCATTAGTATACTGTATTTATGTTTTTCCTTCTGGCTTACTTCACTCTGTAAAATAGGCTCCAGTTTCATCCACCTCATTAGAACTGATTCAAATGTATTCTTTTTAATGGCTGAGTAATACTCCATTGTGTATATGTACCACAGCTTTCTTATCCATTCATCTGCTGATGGATGTATGTCTTCTTTGGAGAAATGTCTATTTAGTTCTTTGGCCCATTTTTTGATTGGGTCGTTTATTTTTCTAGAATTGAGCTGCAGGAGTTGCTTATATATTTTTGAGATTAGTTATTTGTCAGTTGCTTCATTTGCTATTATTTTCTCCCATTCTGAAGGCTTTTCACCTTGCTTATAGTTTCCTTTGTTGTGCAGAAGTTTTAAATTTAATTAGGTCCCATTTGTTTATTTTTGCTTTTATTTCCAGTATTCTGGGAGGTGGGTCGTAGAGGATCCTGCTGTGATTTATGTCGGAGAGTGTTTTGCCTATGTTCTCCTCTAGGAGTTTTATAGTTTCTGGTCTTGCGTTTAGATCTTTAATCCATTTTGAGTTTATTTTTGTGTATGGTGTTAGAAAGTGTCCTAGTTTCATTCTTTTACAGGTGGTTGACCAGTTTTCTCAGCACCACTTGTTAATGAGATTGTCTTTAACCCATTGTATATTCTTGCCTCTTTTGTCACAGATAATGTGTCCATAGGTGTGTGGATTTATCTCTGGGCTTTCTGTTTTTTTCCATTGATCTGTATTTCTGTCTTTGTTTCAGTACCATACTGTCTTGATGACTGTGGCTTTGTAGTAGAGCCTGAAGTCAGGTAGGTTGATTCCTCCAGTTCCATTCTTCTTTCTCAAGATTGCTTTGGCTATTCGAGGTTTTTTGTATTTCCATACAAATTGTGAAATTATTTGTTCTAGCTCTGTAAAACACCACTGGTAGCTTGATAGGGATTGTTTTGAATCTATAGATTGATTTGGGTAGTATACTCATTTTTACTATATTGGTTCTTCCGATCCATGAACATGGTATATTTCTCCATCTATTAGTGTCCTCTTTGATTTCTTTCACCAGTGTTTTATAGTTTACTATATATAGGTCTTTAGTTTCTTTAGGTAGATATATTCCTAAGTATTTTATTCTTTTCGTTGCAATGGTGAATGGAATTGTTTCCTTAATTTCTCTTTCTATTTTCTCATTATTAGTGTATAGGAATGCAAGGGATTTCTGTGTGTTGATTTTATATCCTGCAACTTTACTATATTCATTGATTAGCTCTAGTAATTTTCTGGTGGAGTCTTTAGGGTTTTCTCTGTAGAGGATCATGTTATCTGCAAACAGTGAGTGTTTTACTTCTTCTTTTCCAATTTGGATTCCTTTTATTTCTTTTTCTGCTCTGATTGCTGTGGCCCAAACTTCCAAAACTGTGTTGAATAGTAGTGGTGAAAGTGGGCACCATTGTCTTGTTCCTGACTTTAGGGGAAATGCTTTCAATTTTTCACCATTGAGGATAATGTTTGCTGTGGGTTTGTCATATATAGCTTTTATTATGTTGAGGTATGTTCCTTCTACTCCTGCTTTCTAGAAAGTTTTTATCATAAATGGATGTTGAATTTTGTCAAAGGCTTTCTCTGCATCTATTGAGATAATCATATGGCTTTTATTTTTCAATTTGTTAATGTGGTGTATTACATTGATTGATTTGTGGATATTGAAGAATCCTTGCATCCCTGGGATAAAGCCCACTTGGTCTTGGTGTATGATATTTTTAATGTGTTGTTGGATTCTGATTGCTAGAATTTTGTTAAGGATTTTTGCACCTATGTTCATCAGTGATATTGGCCTGTAGTTTTCTTTTTTGCGGGGGGGGGGGGCATCTTTGTCAGGTTTTGGTATTAGGGTGATGGTGGCCTCATAGAATGAGTTTGCAAGTTTACCTTCCTCTGCAATTTTCTGGAAGAGTTTGAGTAGGATAGGTGTTAGCTCTTCTCTAAATTTTTGGTAGAATTCAGCTGTGAAGCCATCTAGACCTGGGCTTTTGTTTGCTGGAAGATTTCTGATTACAGTTTCAATTTCCATGCTTGTGAATGGTCTGTTAAGATTTTCTATTTCTTCCTGGTCCAGTTTTGGAAAGTTGTACTTTTCTAAGAATTTGTCCATTTCTTCAACATTGTCCATTTTATTGGCATATAATTGCTGATAGTAGTCTCTTATGATCCTTTGTATTTCTATATTGTCTGTTGTGATCTCTCCATTTTCATTTCTAATTTTATTGATTTGATTTTTCTCTCTTTGTTTCTTGATGAATCTGGCTAATGGTTTGTCAATTTTATTTATCCTTTCAAAGAACCAGCTTTTGGCTTTGTTGATTTTTGCTATGGTCTCTTTTCTTTCTTTTGCATTTATTTCTGCCCTAATTTTTAAGATTTCTTTCCTTCTACTAACCCTGGGGCTCTTCATTTCTTCCTTTTCTAGTTGCTTTAGGTGTAGAGTTAGGTTACTTATTTGACCTTTTTCTTGTTTCTTGAGGTATGCCTGTATTGCTATGAACTTTCCCCTTAGCACTGTTTTTACAGGGTCCCACAGGTTTTGGGTTGTTGTGTTTTCATTTTCATTCATTTCTATGCATATTTTGATTTCTTTTTTGATTTCTTCTGTGATTTGTTGTTTATTCAGCAGCGTGTTGTTCAGACTCCATATGTTGGAATTTTTAATAGTTTTTCTCTTGTAACTGAGATCTAATCTTACTGCATTGTGGTCAGAAAAGATGCTTGGAATGATTTCAATTTTTTTGAATTTACCAAGGCTAGCTTTATGGCCCAGGATGTGATCTATCCTGGAGAAGGTTCCGTGTGCGCTTGAGAAAAAGGTGAAATTCATTGTTTTGGGGTGAAATGTCCTATAGATATCAATTAGGTCTAACTGGTGTATTGTATCATTTAAAGTTTGTGTTTCCTTGTTAATTTTCTGTTTAGTTGATCTATCCATAGGTGTTTGTGGGGTATTAAAGTCTCCCACTATTTTTGTGTTATTATTAATTTCCCCTTTCATACTTGTTAGTATTTGTCTTACATATTGCAGTGCTCCTATGTTGGGTGCATATATATTTATAATTGTTATATCTTCTTCTTAGATTGACCCTTGATCATTATGGAGTGTCCTTCTTTGTCTGTTTTCTACTCCTGATTTCTTTTGTTCTCTATTTGCATGAAATATCTTTTTCCAGCCCTTCACTTTCAGTTCTGTTTATGTCCCCTCTTTTGAAGTGCGTCTCTTGTAGAAAACATATATAGGGGTCTTGTTTTTGTATCCACTCAGCCAGTCTTTGCCTTTTGGTTGGGGCATTCAACCCATTTACGTTTAAGGTAATTATTGATAAGTATGATCCTATTTCCATTTACTTTATTGTTCTGAGTTCGAGTTTATACACCCTTTTTTGTGTTTCCTGCCTAGAGAATATCCTTTAACATTTGTTGGAGAGCTGGTTTGGTGGTGCTGAATTCTCTCAGCTGTTGCTTGTTAGTAAAGGTTTTGATTTCTCCTTCATTTTGAATGAGATCCTTGCTGGGTACAGTAATCTGGGCTGTAGGTTATTTTCTTTCATCATTTTAAGTATGTCTTGCCATTCCTGCCTGGCCTGAAGGGTTTCTATTGAAAGATCAGCTGTTATTCTTATGGGAATCCCCTTGTGTGTTATTTGTTGTTTTTCCTTGCTGCTTTTAATATTTGTTCTTTGTGTTTGATCTTTGTTAATTTGATTAATATATGTCTTGGGGTGTTTTGCCTTGGGTTTATCCTGTTTGGGACTCTCTGGGTTTCTTGGACTTGGGTGACTATTTCCTTCCCCATTTTAGGGAAGTTTGCAACTATTATTTCCTCAAGTATTTTCTCATGGTCTTTCTTTTTGTCTTCTTCTTCTGGGACTCCTATGATTTGAATGTTGGAACGTTTAATATTGTCCTGGAGCATTTAAGATTGTCCTCATTTCTTTTAATTCGTTTTTCTTTTTTCCTCTCTGATTCATTTATTTCTACCATTCTATCTTCTACTTCTACTAGTCCTATCTTCTGCCTCCGTTATTCTACTATTTATTGTCTCCAGAGTGGTTTTTAAATCTCATTTATTGCATTATTCATTATATATTGACTCTTTTTTATTTCTTCTAGGTCCTTGTTAAACCTTTCTTGCATCTTCTCAATCCTTGTCTCCAGGTTATTTATCTGTGATTCCATTTTGATTTCAAGATTTGGGATCATTTTCACTATCATTATTCGGAATTCTTTATCAGGTAGATTCCCTATCTCTTCTCTTTTGTTTGGTTTGGTGGGCATTTATCCTGTTCCTTTACCTGCTGGGTATTCCTCTGTCTCTTCATCTTGTTTATATTGCTGAGTTTGGGGTGTCCTTTCTGTATTCTGGCAGTTCGTGGAGTTCTCTTTATTGTGGAATTTCCTTGCTATGGGTGGGGTTGTATGGGTGGCTTGTCAAGGTTTCTTGGTTAGTGAAGCTTGTGTTGGTGTTCTGGTGGGTGGAGCTGGATTTCTTCTCTCTGGAGTGCCATGAAGTGTGCAGTAATGAGTTATGAAATGTCAATGGTTTTGGAGTAACTTTAGGCAGCCTGTATATTGAAGCTCAGGGCTGTGTTCCTGTGTTGCTGGAGAATTTGCGTGGTATGTCTTGCCCTGGAACTTGTTGGCCCTTGGGTGGTGCTTGGTTTCAGTGTAGGTATGGAGGTGTTTGATGAGCTCCTGTTGATTAATGTTCCCTGGAGTCAGGAGTTCTCTGGTGTTCTCAGGATTTTGACTTAAGCCTCCTGCTTCTGGTTTTCAGTCTTATTTTTACAGTAGTCTCAAGACTTCTCTTTCTATACAGCACCATTGATAAAACATCTAGGTTAAAGATGAAAAGTTTCTCCACAGTGAGGGACACCCAGAGAGGTTCACAGAGTTACATGGAGAAGAGAAGGAGGAGGGACTTAGATGTGACCCGAAGGAGATGAGGTGGAATCAAAAGAGGAGAGAGCAAGCTAGCCAGTAATCACTTCCTTATGTGTGCTCCACAGTCTGGACCTCTCAGAGATGTTCACGGAGTTATACAGAGAAGAGAAGAAGGAGGAAGGAGACAGAGGTGGCCAGGAGGATAAAAAGGGGGAATCAAAAGGAGAGAGACAGATCCAGCCGGTAATCAGTTCCCTAAGTGTTCTCCATCACCCAGAACACACTGGTGATTCACAGAGTTGGGTAGAGAAGAGAAGGGGGAGGGAGGAGACAGAGGCAACCTGGTGGAGAAAAAGGAGAGTCCAAAGGGGAGAGAGCAGTCAAGCCAGTAATCTGGCTCCCAAGTAAAAATGGGTATTGAAGATTGGGTTCTTAAAGGTACAAACTTGATAACAAATACCCAAAAGCAAAGATTTAAAATCTAGAGCAGAGGTTGGATTTTCAAAAATACAATATTAAAGAAAAAAAAGAAAAAACAAAACCAAAACAAAATAAGACAAAGTCACAAAAATTATAAAATATATATATATGAAGTTTGCTTTAAAAAATAGGGTCTTTTTTTTCCTCAAAGTAATATTAGGTTATAAAAATGAAAATTAAAGGAGTAATAGAAGATTTAAAATTTTTTAAAAATTAAAAAAAAAGAATGATCTTAAAAATAGTAAAAATACATCTAGGACTTTCTCTGTTGTTGTTGTGGGCAGTGTGGGGTCAGTTCATTTTCAGATAGTTCCTTGGTCCAGCTGATATTTCTCAAGATCTGTAGGCCCTTCCTATGTAGTTGGTACTAACTACAGGGTTTTAAACTATTGCACCTGTCACTTCCAAGGCGGTTCCCTCTGTTTTAGCTTCTTCTGTTTTCTGGTCTCTTCAGTGTCTGATTTCCACCCTGATACAAGGGGGGGCGGTGGTGGACACTTTTCTTTAGGCTCACTTGTTCAGTCATGCTGTGGGGAGGGAGGGACGCTGCAAACAAATAACACTGGCATGTGCTCGCAGTGTCTCAGCCACAGTGGACCTGGCCCCACTCACAGTGCGTGTGCCCTTCCTGCCCACACTGCTTAGGCTGTAGGTTGCTCCACCAGGAACCATCTGAGGCCGGCCCTGGGCTGCATGCACCTCCCAGGTTTAAGCCGTTCAGGTTCAGACACTCGGGTACTCCTCAGAGGCACAGACTCGGTTGGGCCTGCGTTTTGTGCCCTTCCCAGGTCCGAGCAGCTCAGGTGATGAGGTGTTTGGTGAGCGCAGTCGCTGCAACTTATTGCCTCCCCCATCCCTGCCACTCGGTTTTCTGGGTGTACAACCGGCACACCTTCTCAGGCGGATGTTGACCGTCCAGAACCCCAAGAAGTCTTAGTTAGCAAAGAAGCCTGCTTGCAGTTTGGTAGATAATGTCTCTCTGGCGCTGGGATTGCCCCCTTCTGGCTCTGGCTGCCTGTCACCGGAGGGGGATGGTCTGCAGCTGGTTAGTTCTGTTCAGTCCTTTGTTCTGGGCATGGCCTGTCAGTGTCTTAGGTTAGGACTTTTCGCGTGGTAGCTATCCCACAGTCTGGTTTGCTAGCCCAAGTTAGTTCCCTCAGATTGCCCTCGGGGCATTCAGCCTGGTCCTTACTCTAAGCAATGCAGCCTCCCTGCCTATCCCCCGCTTGCTAGTGGTGGGTGCAGGCGTCTGCGCTGCTTCTCCACTGGGGGAGTTACCGTTGGGCTCGTAATCTGTGGGTTTTAATTATTTATTTATTTTTCCTCCCTGTTATGTTGCCCTCTGTGCTTCCAAGGCTCACCACAGATTTGGCAGTAAGAGTGTTTCCTGACGTTTGGAAACTTCTCTCTTTTTAAAACTCCCTTCCAAGGACGGTGCTCTGCCCCTACCTCTTTTATCTCTTTTTTGTCTTTTATATTTTTTTTCCTACCTCCTTTCAAATACAATGGGCTGCTTTTCTGGGTGCCTGATGTCCTCAGAAGTTCTTTTGTGGAATTTGCTCAGTGTTTAAATGCTCTTTTGATGAATTTGTGCAGGAGAAAATGGTCTCCCTGTCCTATTCCTCCACCATCTTAGGACTGCCTCCCTCTGCCTTTTCTAAAACCAGCTTGAACATCAGGAAGTTCACAGTTCAGGTACTGCTGAAGCCTGGCTTGGAGAATTTTGAGCATTACTTTACTAGTGTGTGAGATGAGTGCAATTGTGTGGTAGTTTGAGCATTCTTTGGCATTGCCTTTCTTTGGGATTGGAATGAAAACTGACCTTTTCCAGTCCTGTGGCCACTGCTGAGTTTTCCAAATTTCCTGGCATACTGAATGCAGCACTTTCACAGAATCATCTTTCAGGATTTGAAATAGCTCAACTGGAATTCCATCACCTCCACTAGCTTTGTTCATAGTGATGCTTTCCAAGGCCCGCTTGACTTCACATTCCAGGATGTCTGGCTCTATGTCAGTGATCACACCATCGTGATGATCTGGGTCATGAAGATCTTTTTTGTACAGTTCTGTGTATTCTTGCCACCTCTTCTTAATATCTTCTGCTTCTGTTGGGTCCATACCATTTCTGTCCTTTATCAAGCCCATCTTTGTATGAAATGTTCTCTTTGTATCTCTAATTTTCTTGAAGAGATCCCTAGTCTTTCCCATTCTGTTGTTTCCCTCTATCTCTTTGCATTGATTGCTGAGGAAGGCTTTCTTATCTCTCCTTGCTATTCTTTGGAACTCTGCATTAGATGCTTATATCTTTCCATTTCTCCTTTGCTTTTCACTTTTCACAGCTATTTGTAAGGCCTCCTCTGACAGCCATTTTGCTTTTTTTCATTTCTTTTCCATGGGGATGGTCTTGATCCGTGTCTCCTGTACAATGTCATGAACCTCAGTCCATAGTTCATCAGGCACTCTATCTATCAGATCTAGTCCATTAAATCTATTTCTCGCTTCCACTGTATAATCATAAGGGATTTGATTTAGGTCATACCTGAATGGTCTAATGGTTTTCCCTACTTTCTTCAACTTAAGTCTGAACTTGGCAATAAAGAGTTCATGATCTAAGCCACAGTCAGCTCCTGGTCTTGTTTTTGCTGACTGTATAGCGCTTCTCCATCTTTGGCTGCAAAGAATATAATCAATCTGATTTCGGTGTTGACCATCTGGTGATGTACATGTGTAGAGTCTTCTCTTGTGTTGTTGGAAGAGGGTGTTTGCTATGACCAGTGTGTTCTCTTGGCAAAATTCTTATCCTTTGCCCTGTTTCATTCCATATTCCAGGGCCAAATTTGCCTGTTACTCCAGGTGTTTCTTGACTTCCTACTTTTGCATTCCAGTCCCCTATAATGAAAAGGACAACTTTTTTGGGTGTTAGTTCTAAAAGGTCTTGTAGGTCTTCATAGAACCGTTCAACTTCAGCTTCTTCAGCATTACTGGTTGGGGCATAGGCTTGGATTACTGTGATATTGAATGGTTTGCCTTGGAAACGAACAGAGATCATTCTGTCGTTTTTGAGATTGCATCCAAGTACTGAATTTCAGACTCTTGTTGACCATGATGGCTATCCATTTCTTCTGAGGGATTCTTTCCCACAGTAGTAGATATAATGGTCATCTGAGTTAAATTCACCCATTCCAGTCCATTTTAGTTCGCTTATTCCTAGAATGTCGACGTTCACTCTTGCCATCTCCTGTTTGACCACTTCCAACTTGCCTTGATGCATAGACCTGACATTCCAGGTTCCTATGCAATATTTCTCTTTACAGCATTGGACCTTGCTTCTATCACCAGTCACATCCACAACTGGTATTGTTTGTGCTTTGGCTCTATCCCTTCATTCTTTCTGGAGTTACTTCTCCACTGATCGCCAGTAGCATATTGGGTACCTTCTGACCTGGGGAGTTCCTCTTTCAGTATCCTATCATTTGCCTTTTCATACTGTTCATGGGGTTCTCAAGGCAAAAATACTGAAGTGGTTTGCCATTCCCTTCTCCAGTGGACCACATTCTGTCAGACCTCTCCACCATGACCAGCCCGTCTTGGATGGCCCCACATGGCATGGTTTAGTTTCACTGAATTAGATAAGGCTGTGGTCCATGTGATTAGATTGACTAGTTTTCTGTGATTATGGTTTCATTGTGTCTGCCCTCTGATGCCCTCTCTCAACACCTACCATCTTACTTGGATTTCTCTTACCTTGGATGTTGGCTATCTCTTCACGACTGCTCCAGCAAAGTGCAGCCACTGCTCCTTACCTTGGACAAGGGGTATCTCCTCACAGCCGCCCCTCCTAATGATGAACATGGAGTAGTTCCTCTCAGCCGTCCTGTGCCAGCACAGCCACTGCTCCTTGGACGTGGGGTTGCTCCTCTCATCTGCCGCCCCTGACCTCGGACGTGGGGTAGCTTCTTCTGGCTGCAGCCCCTGGCCTCGGGCAGGGTGTAGCTCCGCTTGGTCGCCACCCCTATATATTAAATTATTTTTGTTTTCTTAAATTTATTTATATATGCAACTTACTAATCATCACATTCAGAAAAAAAAGGTAATAGAAAGCAATGAGGGGAAGTAAAGGATATATAGGAAAATTGTAATAATTGTTAGATTTAGGTCAGAAAACGTTGGTATTGAACAAACTGTTCTTGAACGTTTTTGCACATGTGAAACTGCTTTTACGGTTGCAACTACACGCTATAGTCACAAGGTGGAGATAGGCTCACTTATTAATTCGTACAAGAACACTCCTGTGAATGGAGAGTCCATCCAGAAAGAAATATTTCTCAACATAACATCCTCAAATGCTTGCTCTAAGATGAGAAATGTGAAAATCCCAGAAGGCAAAAATCATTGAGAAAATTCACACCATATTTGAATAGTTAACGTTCAAATAAGCGTGCTGAAAAGTGGAAGAAACCCTGAAGTAGGAAGAAGCAAGGACTGTTACTTGTTTCAGGGAAAACCTAGTCTCTAGTCCTGGCTTCATCAACGTCTCATTCTGTGACCCTACTCAAGTCGGGAATGAGTAGCTGTCACGTGTAAAATGAGGAATAGCTGAAGAGAAAGCTAGAGAGCAATTTCAGTCATAATTGAAATTGCCTTTAAAAATTATGCCTATTAGAGTTCTTTGCTAGAAATTTTTAGCCACATAGCAGTTTAATTCTTGTCGTAGAACATTGGCAATTTCCCATGAAGCACAGAGGGTGAATCCAAAGCACATTCTGATTATGTAACCTTCAAAGTTTATTTTGAAAGGACCCTTATAGATTGTTTTGACAGAGAGTGCGGTTGGATCCATATACCTGGGTGGTTGTATTTAGGTCCTAGCCCTGTTAGTGCATCGCCTCCTGTTCTCACGTGCTCAGTTGTGTCTGACTCTTTTCAGCTCCATGGACTGCAGCCCACCAGGCATCTCTGTCCATGGAAATTTTGCAGGCAAGAATACTGGGGTGGGTTTCCATTTCCTCCCCTAGGGGATCTTCCAGACCCAGGGATCAAACCCTCATCTCTTGCATCTTCTGCATTGGCAGGTGGATCTTTAGCAGTACCACCACCTGGAGAGTCTCAGATCACCTCCTAAATGCTGACGCATCATTCTATGCTGCTTATTATTTGAAAAATGGTCCTTTCAGAAAACTGCTCTTGTAACTCAGTCATCCTCCTGAGGTTTCAAGTAATTAATAATCACGTATATGAGTGAAAAAGACTTTGAGCTAACCCCAGTTCAGTCACTATCTTACTCCAGTTGCAAGAGACTACAAACAATAATCACCTAGGAGAGCTCATTCAGTAAACAAACTCCATTTGATAATTATTTGTTTTTTGTTCAGGAAATACTTATTGAACATTTACTGTGTGTCAAAACCATGCATGGACTAGAATGCTATGAAGGTCTTTATCTCATGGAGCTCAAATGGCAATAGTGGTAATAAAATGATAACAATAATACAATGATATAGAAATAAATATCAAATTTCATATATCATGAAGGAAATAAGCTGTGCAAAAGGACAAAACAGATAAACTGCTTCTGACTGATATACAACATTTTTTTTTTTTTTTACTTTGTTTGGTTTTGCTTTGTTGGAAGAGAACAAGTATAGCTACAAACACACAAACACATACAAATCGCACACACACACACAAAACAAAACCCAGTAGGCCCACAAGAGGACAGAATGGAGTTCATCGAACACCAGCAGATTCAAAGTACTTGCTGTCAAGGGGTGAACTAAAAAGTATGCCCATCATACCTGGTTACCTTAGTTGCTTCATGAGTTTATAGATGTTTAGAACTTTAAAAACTTTTTAAATAATTATCTTGTACTTCCTGGATTGTCCTTTCTCACAGTGCTTGGTATGAAAGTCAAACTTATTCTTTTTTATCCATACCTGCATTTTATTTTTTAAAATATTTATTTATTTTAATTAGAGGCTAATTACTTTACAATATTGTATTGGTTTTGCCATACATCAACATGAGTCTGCCATGGGTGTACACATGTTCCCAATCCTGAACCCCCCTCCTACCTCCCTCCCCATACCATCCCTCTGGGTCATCCCAGTGAATCAGCCCCAAGCATTCTGTATCCTGCATCAAACCTGGGCTGGCGATTCGTTTCTTATATGATATTATACATGCTTCAATGCCATTTTCCCAAATCATCTCCCCCCTCCCTCTCCCACAGAGTCCAAAAGACTGTTCTATACATCTGTGTCTCTTTTGCTGTCTCACATACAGGGTTATCGTTACCATCTTTCTAAATTCCATATATATGCGTTAGTATACTGTATTGGTGTTTTTCTTTCTGGCTTACTTCACTCTGTATAATCGGCTCCAGTTTCAACCACCTCATTAGAACTGATTCAAATGTATTCTTTTTAATGGCTGAGTAATACTCCATTGTGTGTATATACCACAGCTTTCTTATCCATTCATCTGCTGATGGCCATCTAGGTTGCTTCCATGTCCTGGCTATTATAAACAGTGCTGCGCTGAACATTGGGGTACACATGTCTCTTTCAATTCTGGTTTCCTTGGTGTCATACCAGCATTTTAAAGGAACAGAATTTGACTGGTGGCTACTTACACATCGTGGATCAGAAAGAATAGTTTTTTAAAAGCTAGGCTAATGCATGTATGTTTTATTTTTAAATTTTCCCAGTATAATTTTTTCCACAATAATTGATTTTTAAAAAAAATTAAAATACAATTACTTTATAATGTTGTGTTAGTTTCCAGTGTACAGAAAAGGGATATACAGTAGGTCCTTGCTATTTATTTTACAGGTAATAGTGTAATAAGTTAAACATGACACCTGCTTTTAACACACACTGTATATATTGAGGAGCTCTGTCAATGGGTGTAACAGGAAGACAAAATAATGGGAAATGAACTTCAAATGCAAACACATGGCATAGAAAATAAATGGAAGACATTCCATTGGTCCAGTTTCAAGGGCCATTAACTATGGCATAAATAAACCGTTGTTATGCCCTTACTCTTTTTTTAATTAATTATTTTATTTTAATTGGAGGCTAATTACTTTACAATATTGTGGTGGTTTTTGCCACAAATTCACATGAATCAGCCATGGGTGTACAGGTGTTCCCCATCCTGAACCCCCCTCTCAGCTCCCTCCCTATCCCATCCCTCAGGGTCATCCCAGTGCACCGGCCCTGAGCACCCTGTCTCATGCATCGAACCTGGACTGGCGATCTATTTCTCATATGATAATATACATGTTTCAATGCTATTCTCTCAAATCATCCCACCCTCGCCTACTCCCACAGAGTCCAACAGTCTGTTCTTTACGTCTTGTCTCTTTTGCTGTCTCGCATATAGGGTCATCATTACCATCTTCCTAAATTCCATATATATGTGTTAATGTACTGTATTGGTGTTTTTCTTTCTGACTTACTTCACTGTGTATAATAGGCTCCAGTTTCATGAAACTCATTAGGACTGATTCAAATGCATTCTTTTTAATAGCTGAGTAATATTCCATTGTATATGTGTACCACAGCTTTCTTATCCTTTCATCTGCCGATGGACATCTAGGTTTCTTCAATGTCCTGGCTATTGTAAACAGTGTTGTGATGAACATTGGGGTACATGTGTCTCTTTCATTTCTGGTATCCTTGGTGTGTATGTCCAGCAGTGGAATTGCTGGGTCGTATGGCAGTTCTATTTCCAGTTTTTTGCCCTTACTCTTTTAACTGAATCAGAGACTTCTCTTCTCTTCATTGTTTTATCGTGATACTTGTCCAGCTCTAGCCAGGAGAGAAGCAGAACAGTCTTACAATCATAAAAAAGGACTAATTATAATATTGCAAAGAAGAAACTAAATCCTGTTTTAAAAAAGTGGGAGGAAAAAGAGAGTCAGAGAGATCTGAGGAAAAGTTCAGAAAGAAATGAACATTTGATTCAAGCTTTCTACAGTTTCTAGACTTTATCTAGGCAAAGAATAAAAGGATTATATGAAAGGAGCCTGTCACATGTATGGCGCAACCATGAAATTTTGAAACATAAGGATGTGTTCAAAGAGTGGTCAGGAGCCTGCATCAGAAGCATGGATGCACAGAGGAAGTGTAGATGGCCGATCCTGAGTGACATAATAGGTTGACATGACTTGGCTTTGCAGTGAGTTTATTGTCAGTAAAACATGAAAGTCACTCAGTTGTGTCCAACTCTTTGTGACCCTATGGACTAAAGAGTCCATGAAATTCTCCAGGCAAGAATACTGGAGTGGGTAACCTTTCCTTTCTCCAGGGGATCTTCCCAACCGAGGGATCGATCCCAGGTCCCCCACATTGTAGGTGGATTCTTTACCAGCTACATAAACATTGACTCAAATAGTGCAACCAAAAAATGTTCTCTTAGATCTGATATTTTTTAATCTGTCTAGAATATGGTTAGACTTGTCTTCCTCCTGGAATTGCATCTTTATAGTTTGAGTTTCAGAGATGACCTCAGCCTTATCATATCCAAGAATGAATTCAAGTGATTATCTAATAGTGCAATAGCAAATGACAGTTCAAGAACCTAACTTCTTGGGCTTAGTTTCATTGTAAAAGGTTCTTACGGATGTGTGCTTTAGGGGTGCTTGAATTCAGATCACATAAATATAGGAGAAAGAAAGTGCTATATTTGGAATGAATTCTGAACTAACTGAATGAACTTAGCTTTATCCTGAACTGCTTTAGAAGGTTGCTTTGAACATCATTCCAAGGAGGTAGGAATGTACATTGTCCATTGTGGGAACATTTTTTCTAAAGTATCTGTTCTTTATAGGTCTTTTCCCTCGAAAGAACAAACACTTCAAAAATCTCACTTTTATCATATATTATTACTTTGTAAATATAATCTTGTCGAGAATATTTTTCTAAAAATGTATTGATGTTTCCTAAGTAACTGGCACAAAATGAATTATCCTTTGACTATTTGATGTGTTCAAAATTTTATAAGTATTATAAATCAACAGGCATGGAAAACAGAAACTAAAATTTTGTTTTGATCATTATAGCATTATTTGAATTTATATGATTCAGGCTGGCACTGACTTGTCAGACATAAAAGGGAATGAAATTGGGTCATTTGTAGAGATGTGGATGGATCTAGAGTTTGTCATGCAGAGTGAAGTAAGGAAGAAAGAGAAAAATAAATTTCATATTAATGCATATATGTAGAATCTAGAAAAATGGTATAGGTGATCCTATTTGCAAAATAGAAATAGAGAACAAATGTATGGATATCAAAGGAGAAAGGGGGTGGTGGGAGGAATTGGGGGAGTTGATTGACATATCTACACTACTGGTACTATGTACATATATAAAATAGATACCAAATGAGAACATACTGTATAGCACGGGTCCCCAATTTCCCATATCTAATGTCTGATGATCTGAGATGGAGCTGATATAATGATAATGGAAATAAATAAACAAATGTACAGTGAATGTAATGCACTTGAAAATCATCCTGAAACCATAACCTCCTCCCTGGTTGGTGGAAAAATTGTCCTCCTGAAATCGGTATCTACTGCCAAAAAGAAATTGGTACCTGGTGCACAGTGCATAGCATATGGAACTCTAATTAATGCAGTGTGGGAAGGAAGTCCTAAAGGGAGGGGATAAATGTATACGTAAGACTGGTTCAATTTGCTGTACAGTAGAAACTAACACACTATTATAAAGCAATTACACTCCAATGAAATTTAATTTAAAAAAAAAAAAGCAGGGATAAAATTAAAATGAAAAGAACTTTGCAATGATGGAGAAGAGTTAAGTTCCTTTCCCCAAATTCCTTTAGTAATGGATCTCTGATATAAGAGTCGAGAGAATGGATTATTTTACAATGTTGTGTTAGCTTCTGCTGTACAATGAAGTGAATCAGCTATAAGTGTGTGTGTATATATATACACACACACACACACACACACATATATATATATATATATATCCCCTCCCTCCCGAGCCTCCTGCTTGCACCCCTCCCCATCAGACTCTTCTAGGTCATCACAGAGCACTGAGCTCAGTTCTCTGTGCTATATAGCAGCTTCCCACTAGCTATTCATTTTACATATGGTTGTGTATTTATGTCAAAGCTAACACACCCGTCAGAATGACCATCATGAACAAAATCTACAAACAGGGAATGCTGGAGAGCGTGTGGAGGAAAGGGGACCCTCCTGTACCACTGGTGGGAATGTAAATTGATACAGCCACTATGGAGAACGGTATGGCAGTTCCTTAAAAAACTGAAAAATAGAACTACCACATGATCCACCTATCTGACTCCTGAGCACATACCCTGAGACATCTTTTCTTTAGGTATATGTTTTCTCAGTTATTTAAGGAGGAGGTTAGACATGAACTTTTGTAAAATTCACAAAAATTAGAATTCTTAGTGTGTGTTCACTTTGTACCACAAAATGTGCATGGAGCCACTATGACAATATATACAGTTAAAATGACAGAGATCTGAAATGGAAATTAAAGACATGGAAGGGGATGTCTAGTCAATTGGAAGAATATATTCCTTTGTTTCTGACAGGTTTTAGTTCTTTTTGGCAGATCCATCTATTTTCTGCAGCACAGTAATCAGAAATACATTGTGTCTTTGATATGTAAACACAGCAGTCTTCTTTAGCATCACCAAAAATGGGTAATCTGTGGAGAAAAAGAAAAGACTCTCTTAGTGTTCATGATTTTCTCACACAATTCTCCTCATCCAGCCAGTATTTTCTGTAACTTTCAGGAAACAACGAGATGCTCAGATATTAAGCATTGGGTAAATAAACAGTCTAATGTCAGAAAGTGAAAAGGAGCTAAAAAGCCTCTGAAAGAGGGGGGAAGAGGAGAGTGAAAAGTTGGCTTGAAACTCAACATTCAAAAGCTAAGATTTTAGCATCCAGTTCTATCACTTCATGGCAAATAGCAGGGGAAAAATGCAAGCAGTGACAGACTTTGTTTGCTTGGGCTCCAAAACCTTTGTAGACAATGACTGAAGATGTGAAATTAAAAGACACTTGCTCCTGGGAATGGCTACCCACTCCAGTATTCTTGTCTAGAGACTTCCATTTCCGTGGGTAGAGGAACCTGGAGACATATATCCATAGGGTGGGAAAGAGTCAGACAGGACTGAGGGACTAACACTTTCCCTTTCACTTTTTTTCACTTGCTCCTTGGAAGGAAAGCTATGACAAACCTAGACAGCATATTCAAAAGCAAAGACATCACTTTGCCAGCAAACGTCAATATGGTCAAAGCTATGGCTTTTCCATTACTCATGTACTGATGTGAAATTTATACCATAAAGAGAGTAAGTGCCGAAGAATTGATGCTTTCAAATCATGGTGCTGGAAAAGATTCTTGAGAGTCCCTTGGATTGCATGCAAATCAAACCAGTCAATTCTAAAAGAAATCAACCCTGAATATTCCTTGGAAGGACTGATGCTCCAATACTTTGACCACCTGATGGGAAATGCCAACTCATTGGAAAAGACCCTGATGCTGGGAAAGACTGAGGCTAAAGGAGAAGGGGGAGGCAGAGGATGAGATGGTTAGATAGCATCACTGACTCAAATGGACATGAATTTGAGCAAACTGGGAGACACTGGAGGACAGAGGACCCTGGGGAGCTGCAGTCCATGGGGGTCAGAAAGGGTTGGACACGACTTAGCAACTGAACAGTGATAACTACACAGTCAGTCACAAATATAAACTTTTAAAACAAAGCTAACATAAACATCTGGAACTTGCAAGTTCATCTTCACTGGAAGTGAAGCATTCTAAACAGAAATGTCATCATGATATATACAAAATGAAGCTTTGAAAATTGGAAACTGAATCTCCTATTAACATATCACATGAAAAACTTATTGCTTTCATGGAACTTTGATTTTCTTAAATATTTAGGATATAATGACCTAGTATTTGGGGAGGCATTGAAATGATACCTATAGAAGTGTGATCAGGCTTAAACAGAGTATGTGCTCAGGAAATGTAGTAAGTACATAGATAGATACACAGGGTCTGCAGAATTTGAATGTGGACAGAAAAGGAGGCTCAGTTCATGTTGTATGTAGTAGAAAGTTCATTTTTTTCCCATTCCAAACAGTTCACGAGTGTCTGCTGTGATCCATGTTCTATTAGTTCCAAAGACGCAGGAGTGTTGTGGCTCATTGCAGATGTGGTGTGAGTAGCAGTCAAAGAATGGGATGGCAATGCAGAACTTGTGTGCTAGGATGGGATATGCGCAAGACGTTCACCTGCTTGTCCTAAATCGAAAGTGAAGTGGTACAGTGGGCAGGGCTCTATCACAGATTTTCTTTGTTCCTTTTTTCTGTTTCTTCATAAAGCCCCTTGGCCCTGAGAAGTCCACCTGATTCCCTCCTAGGGCCTGACAGTCTAGTCACATCAGCATTTCTTTCAAGAGAGTAATAGCAAAAGTGTCTTTTACTATTTTCTCTCTTTCACCTTTCTGGTCCCTTCAACTTTCAAGATAACGTTTTTATGCTCAACTGACCAAGCCCATTTCCAAAAGGCCCTTGGTAACTTCGCAGGCTCACTTTGATCAGATCTCTGCCTAGTTCTTCAGTGTTATCTTCTTTAACCCCCAAAGCAGTCCTGTTAAAAAAATAATTATCACTCTGTTTTACTTTACTTGAAAACCAGGGTTCAGTTAAGTTCAGTCACTCAGTCCTTTCTGACTCTTTGTGACCCCATGGACTGCAGCACGCCAGGCCTCTTTGTTCATCATCAACTCCCGGAGTTTACTCAAACTCATGTCCGCTGAGTTGGTGATGCCATCCAACCATCTCATACTCTGTCTTCCCCTTCTCCTCCTTCTTTCTATCTTTCCCAGCATCAGGGTCTTTTCAAATGAGTCAGTTCTTCACATCAGGTGGCCAAAATATTGGAGTTTCAGCTTTAGCATCAGTCCTTCCAATGAATATTCAGGACTTATTTCCTTTAGGATGGACTGGTTGTATCTCCTTGCAGTCCAAGGGACTCTCAAGAGTCTTCTCCAACACCGCAGTTCAAAAGCATCAATTCTTCTGCACTCAGCTTTCTTTATAGTCCAACTCTCACATCCATACACGACTACTGGCAAGACCACAGCTTTGACTAGACGGACCTTTGTTGGTAAAGTAATGTCTCTACTTTATAATATGCTGTCTAGATTAGTGCACTAAATAAAAGCAGTGTCTAACTGCTGCTGTTTTATTATCATATGATACCTTCCAGATTTACCTGATCACAGTATTCATAAAACCATTACTTTAATCTTCAGAATAAAATAGAATGTTCAGTCACATTTAATCTATCAACTATGCCTGTATTTCTTCTCATAAAGACCTCAGAGTTTTCCAATTTTATAATAAACCTTAATAAAATAAACATAATGCCCCAGTAAGAAACATACACACATGTAACCAAAATTAACCTTTTCTAATGACAAAGAAATAAAAGTAAGCTAATATCAGAGTTGCATTTATATGTCAATGAAGTGTAGATAATAAGCCCTGTAAAACAAATAAAAATTCAGAATAGATTTTATTTAACAAAATACATTTGCCTTTTAATATGTTTATTCTAGTCCAGAACACTTTATTTTAAAATAATATTCATTTTAAAGTACTGCACTTAAAAAAATACTGTATTTTAGAATGAGTCAAACAAATCAAAACTTGGTAATTAAACCAACATATCTCAATGTTTGGTAACTTTCCACACAATAAAATATTACTATATTATTACTATATTACTATATTTACTATATTACTAAATTATTACTATACTATATTTATACTATATATAAACTTGCATATGCTCCTGGGTATTAACCTTCCATGTCTTGGTTTTTTGAATGAGAAAAAGAATCAATTTTAACTGTAATTTATACAAATGTCAATAAATCTTTTGTGAACTCAAAAAGCATAACACAATGTCATCTGTTCTGAACAACTCAACAAAAATTCTTTTCAGAAACTTGGTTGGATGCCTGCACACTTTCACTTTCTAGGGAAAAATAGTGTCCTGCCCTTTGATGTACAAAAAAGATGAAGTCCGTTAAAGGTTTGTAATTTAATTTGTAACATCAATCCTAAAACACTCATGGTTATCCTGACCATCTTGCAATAAGAGACTATAGTGAGACAACCAGAAAAAAATGGCAAGGGCTTCCCTAAAGACTCAGTGAAGAAGCTACCTGCCAAAGCAGGAGACACAGGTTCAATCCCTAATCTGGGGAGATCCTACATGCTGTGGAGCAACTAATCCTGTGCAACACAACTATCGTGTCTGTGCTCTAGAGCCCACACACTGCAACTACTGAAGCCCAAGTGCCCTAGAAGAGGTGCTCGGCAAGAGAGAAACTACCACAGTGAAAAGCCTGCACACCACAGCTAGAGAGTAGCCTCCACTCTGAGCAACTAAAGAAAACTCTGAGCAGCAGTGAAGACCCAGCACAGACAAAAATAAATAAATAAAATGTAAGAAAAAGAAATGGCAAATAGCTCAAATTGTGGCTTATGCAGGTTTATAACATCTCCTCAAACAACTCTTTTTCCACACTACTGGTTAAAATAGGCTGCGATATTTATCACAATTTGGCTAGTTCCCAAATATCTGGATTCCACATACTCTGATATGCGCTATATTTTTCTTCTCGTATTTATCGTTCCAGCGTGGCCCACTAAGGTATGTGGTCCCACAGGTTGAAAAGCTATTTAACAATTCTTTGGGTCAATAGCTTCTAGCTAGAAATTTCTTTATTTTTAAATTTTATTCTTTTAAAAACTTCTTTGTGTGTGTCCCTCCCAAAGGAATTGATCTATTCCTTGTCTCTTATAACTGTGCTGCAGATAAAATATATGTTGTGACAAAGGGTTGGTGTGTTTTCACATATAGAAATTTTTAACCAGCTTCAGAATCATTCTTCTTCTCAGGCTATTAACTATAAATCTCAGTCTTCAATAACAATGTTGTAAATTGAATATTCAAATTAGCTTACCTAATACTCACATTTTAGAATTTAAAAAGGATCCATTTACCCACTTCCAGCTCTTCTCTGATAATGTAAAATTTAATCCATTCCAAAACAGAATTCCTTCTTCGTTTATCAGGTTTTGTATGAGTCTGTAAATGAAACAGAAGAAATGACTGCATATTGAATCTGTTTATCTGTTACTGGTTTGCATTCTTATGCTCATCCTCTGAAACCCAGTTCAAGTATCACCTCTTCTTTTTTTTTTTTTAATTTTATTTTATTTTTAAAGTTTACAATATTGTATTGGTTTTGCCAAATATCGAAATGAATCCACCACAGGTATACATGTGTTCCCCATCCTGAACCCTCCTCCCTCCTCCCTCCCCATACCATCCCTCTGGGTCGTCCCAGTGCACCAGCCCCAAGCATCCAGTATCATGCATCGAACCTGGACTGGTGACTCGTTTCATACATGATATTCTACATGTTTCAATGCCATTCTCCCAAATCTTCCCACCCTCACCCTCTCCCTCTCCCACAGAGTCCATAAGACTGTTCTATACATCAGTGTCTCTTTTGCTGTCTCGTATACAGGGTTATTGTTACCATCTTTCTAAATTCTATATATATGTATTAGTATACTGCTTTGGTGTTTTTCTTTCTGGCTTACTTCACTCTGTATGAGGCCTTTCCTGACTCCCTGTTGGAGTTAATTAATCCTTATTTGTGATATTTCTATTTGCTCATTTATATATTAATATATACAAATGTTTATATTTATATTGTATTCATTAAATTATATTTATTTTGTTTACATGTCTATTTAGTCTCTCAGATTGTGAGCTTCTTGAAGTCAAGGTTGATATTTTCATCTGCACAGAACCCTTAAGGCTAAAGCACAAAGATCTTGATGTGGCTAGAAGTCAGTGCTAAGTTGTATTAAAGTATTTTACTTAATTATTTACCAATTCTTCCCGATCTTGAATAAGCAGTAGACTGGATTCTCTTGTGGAACAGTCAGCTAGACTGTCATTCCAAGATTTGGAAGTTTCATGAAGATATAAGCATTTATGTCAGATTTGTTGCCAATGCATTGGGCATGTTAACAGAACTGGTCTCTCTAAAGTAAGAAAGAAGGGGAACAATAAAGTAAGAAAGAGGAAGAAGAAATAAATGTTATGTTTCTAACCTGTCCCCACCCCACTAACACTAACTACGCATGCACTAGTCGTCATAAATTCAGGAAAGACTTTGATCATCGCTGTGAGGACAATTATGTATTTAGAATTTAATATAACTGTGACGCTTTTGAGACCATTGTTCATTCTGCTACTAAGATTTGAAAAATAGTGACCAGTTAAAATAGTAACAGACAGAATAACTTGTTCAAGTCTACACACGCAGATGGTGATAGAGACAAACTCTTTCTAGGATTCCTTAAATTCCTCACCAGTGCTCTTTCTACTCCATGGACAACAATATCAAAATCATCTAAAAAATACACTTGAAACAATATACTTGAAAGCAAATAATAATTCATAAGTTAATGGCAAATACCATGGAGAAAAATTATAAAAACATTCTAATGCTAAATTATATATTTGCCTATTCAGTTCAACTCAGTTACTCAGTCTTGTCCGACTCTGTAAATTCAGGGATTGCAGCATAGGGCTTCCTTGTCCATCACCAACTCCCAGAGCTTGCTCAAACTCATGTCCATCGAGTCGGTGATGCCATCCAACCATCTCAACCTCTGTCATCCCCTTCTCCTTCTGCCTTCAATCTTTCCCAGCATCAGGGTCTTTTCCAATGAGTCAGCTCTTTGCATCAGGTGGCCAAAGGATTGGAGCTTCAGCTTCAGCATCAGTCCTTCCAATGAATATTCAGGACTGATTTCCTTTAGGATTGACTGGTTTGATCTCCTTGCAGTCCAAAAGATTCTCAGGAGTCTTCTCCAACACCACAGTTCAAAAACATCAATTCTTCAGCACTCAGCTGTCTTTATGGTCTGAGTCTCACATCCATACAAGACTATTGGAAAAACCATTGCTTTGACTAGATGGACCTCTGTTGGCAAAGTAATGTCTCTGATTTTTAATATGCTGTCTTTGTTGGTCACAATTTTTCTTCCAAGCAGCACATGTCTTTTAATTTCATGGCTATAGTCACAATCTGCAGTGATCTGGGAGCCCTAGAAAATAAAGTCTGTCACTGTTCCCATTTTTTCCCCATCTATTTGCCATGAAGTGATGGGACCAGATGCCATCATCTTCATTTTTTGAATGTTGAATTTTAAGCCCACTTTTTCACTCTCCTCTTTCACTTTCATCAAGAGGCTCTTTAGTTCTTCACTTTTTGCCATAAGGGTGGTGTCATCTGCATATCTAAGATTATTGATATCTCTCCCGGTAATCTTGATTCCAGCTTGTGCTTCATCTAGCCCGGGATTTCACACAAGGTACTCTGCACATAAGTTAAATAAGCAGAGTGACAATATACAGCCTTGATGTACTCCTTTCCCAAATTGGAATCAGCTCATTGTTTTTTGCATTTCTTCTTCTTGGGGATGGGTTATTAACAGGATCTATTGGATAGCATTTTCTAGAAGGATTTCCCAAGTTTCTTAAAATTTCTGTTCTGTACAATGTATATAATAAATGGTCACTTTCTGCTGCAGCCACTCATCAATAGTGTATTAAAACACACTACTTAGAAAGTATAAGAACATGATCAATGTCTTAATGATTAATACAATAAATTTAAAGAATTCATTTCACATTTGTGTTTCATTAATTAACTTCAGACCAAAGTTAACTGCTTGACATATTCATTCAAATCACCTAATAGTCCATGTAAATGACTATTTGACTATAGCTTGGTTTTTAACTATTAATTAATTATTGACTATCCTGGCAGGAATATTCATTAAGACAGTATTATCTGGTTAAGATCATAGGCTCTGAATATAGACGACCAAAGTCTCAGTGTCACCTCTTAGGACTTGTATGACTCTGAATGAGTGGCTTAATCTTTCCATGTCTCTGTTTTGTCAAAGGTAAAAGCAGAGTGATAATACTATCTTAATGTATTGGTTGTTATTAGCCTTAATTAAGATAAGGCAATGATATCTATCAAATTTTAGCCATTATTCTTAAGAAATTCAAGGCACAAAGTATACCTGTTGTTTCCATCCTCTTTTCTTGGGAATCCACAGTGCTTTTTCCTTTTGATGAGTTCTGTATTAAGGATATCACTGGTAAATAAAGAGAAACTATTTTAAAAGGTTAATGCTAAAAGCTGCAGTGAAATGGATATGCTATATTTATCACTTCCGGAAATGATTTCAACAAGCTTGAAATGAACAGAAGATAAAAGGAATAGCAATGTAGTAACAGAGAGTCCATTTAGAAGACAATGTAAACAAATACATAACAAGTCAACCCACAGGAACTTTGAGTTACTTGCTTCTACTATAAATAAGACTTTACCTATTTACTTAAACTTTCTTTGTTTGCTTATCAGCCTGCAATGGTTGGATTCCTGAGTCGTGAAGATCCGCTGGAGAAGGGATAGGCTACCTACTCCAGTATTCTTGGGCTTCCCTTGTGGCTCAGCTGGCAAAGAATCCAAGAGTCCCTGCAGAAGGGAAAGGCTACCCATTCCAATATTCTGACCTGGAGAATTCCATGGACTGTATGGTCCATGGGGTCGCAAAGAGTCAGACACGACTAGGCGACTTTCACTTTCACATTTTTTACTTGCTTTCAGTAACCTGGTGTTACTTAAACTTTTAAATTGCTTACACTCCTGTTTGCATGCTCCATCTTCAGAATATAGTGCCTATCCTATGTGAGACATTGCCCAGGACAATCTGAAATTTAGTAGGCACTTAAGAAACTATAGGGACTTCCTAAGCCATCCAGTGTTAAGACTTTGCCTTCCAGTGCATGGGGAGTAGGTGTGATCCCTGGTTGGAAAGCTGAGATCCCACATGCGTCTTGGCCAAAAACAAAAAACAAAAACAAACAAAAACCCAGAACATGGGAAGAACAGAAGCAATATTGTAACAAGTTCAATAAAGACTTTAAAACTGTAAGCTTTACAAAATCTAAATACAAATCAAGTATTTCTGATGAATCAGTTCAGTTCAGTTCAGTCACTCAGTTGTGTCCGACTCTTTGCGACCCCATGAATCGCAGCACGCCAGGCCTCCCTGTCCATCACCAACTCCCGGAGTTCACTCAAACTCATGTCCATCGAGTGGGTGATGCCATCCAGACATCTCATCCTCTGTTGTCCCCTTCTCCTCCTGCCCCCAATCCCTCCCAGCATCAGGGTCTTTTCCAATGAGTCAACTCTTTGCATGAGGTGGCCAAAGTATTGGAGTTTCAGCTGTAGCATCAGTCCTTCCAATGAACACCCAGGACTTATCTCCTTTAGGGTGGACTGTTGGACCTCCTTCCACAACACCACAGTTCAAAAGCATCAATTCTTCTGTGCTCAGCTTTCTTTATAGCCCAAATCTCACATCCATACATGACTACTGGAAAAACCATAGCCTTGACTAGATGTACCTTTGTTGGCAATGTAATATCTCTGCTTTTGAATATGCTTCTAGGTTGGTCATATCTTTCCTTCCACGGAGTAAGAATCTTTAAATTTCATGGCTGCAATCACCATCTGCAGTGATTTTGGAGGCCAAAAATGTAGTCTGACACTGTTTCCCGTTTCCCCATTTATTTGCCATGAAGTGATTGGACCAGATGCCATGATCTTAGTTTTCTGAATTATGAGCTTTAAGGCAACGTTTTCACTCTCCACTTTCACTTTCATCAGAGGCTTTTTAGTTCCTCTTCACTTTCTGCCATAAGGGTGGTGTCATCTGCATATCTGAGGTTATTGATATTAGTGGCTAAGTTGAAACATACTGTAGATTTAAAACATACACACTAGATTTCAAAGATCTAAAACAATCTGTAAAAACAATGTCAAATAGCTCATCAATAATTTTTGTATTACTATGTCTTGAAATCTTTTGGTGCATTACATAAAATATATTTTAAAATAAAAACTGTAAATTATTGGAAATTTTCTTTGTTATTGTCACCCTTTTATCATAATTAAAATTAAAAAAAAAATTCTTGGAGCACATGTGAAATCCCTTGCGATGACTCTGAGAACAACTAGGAAGAGAAATATCAGAGGCCAAATGTTTTAGAATGAATATGGGCTGAGCACTCTTAGAGCACTGTTTTGTGACTCTTTAAAGATATTTCATTGGTCTTCCACTAAGTTTGGGGTAGCCATATTGATGGTACAAGTAGAATAAGTAGAAAAATAAAAATAAGTGATCTTGTACCACTTACCTGAAATTTTCAATGCAATCACAGTAAAGGCAAGAAGAATAATCCCAGCACACCCAAGTTTCAGAGCGAATCTATGCTGACATGGACCCTGACAAACATCTGAGAGATTAAGAAAATATACCAGGTTAACTCAGTTGAGTTCATTTGGTACAAAACGCAAAGGTTGTTTGGATCACATAACAAAGAGCTAGATGTAGGATGAGGGATAGGGGCAGAAAAGATCATTTACCAATCATCTTAAAGTAGGATTCTGAAGACTTCCCTGGTGGTCCAGTGGTTAAGAATTTGCCTGCCAACGCAGGGCACAGAGGTTGGATCTCTGGTCCAGGAAGATTTCACGTGCCACAGCACAACTAAGTCCATGCTCCACAACAAGAGAAGCCACCACAGTGAGAAGCCCATGCATTGCAGGTGAAGAGTAACCCCCCTCACCATAACCAGAGAAAGGCTGCATGCAGCAACAAAGCCCCAGTGCAGCTAAAATAAATAAACAAGAGACCAAGGGGGTGGAAATGACAAATGCATATAAAGTTTTCTCTTTTGCACTTAATATCATCTAATACATAATATACTTATTCATTTATATGTATGTCTTCCTAGTAGTATAATATAAACACAAGAATAGAAAATATTTTTTCACTATTTTGTTCACTTACAGTCGCCCCAGCACCAGGGCACATCTGCCTCAGGTGCTTATTTTTGGATGAAAAGATAAACACTAGAGGCATTTTGCCAACACTTATCTACTTTTATAAGAAATTATAAATTAAATAAGTCACAACTCACATCTCTGTCTGGTTTTCCCAAATGTCTTTAATATAATCACTATTCCACAGTCCCATAGCCTGAACAGTTCAGCCAAAGAGCTCAGGGGTAGTTTCACAATAATTGTAATACCAGGTCAATGTGCAGAGAAAGAATGTCACCTGCCATTTCAATAAACAAGAGATGTTGCGACCATAAAGCCATCAAGCAGGGCAGCTGCCCCGATGGTGAAGCCTGAGGGGAATTCAGGATAGAGGAAAAACAGGATAAAAGCCTGGGTATTTAAAATATATGTGAGTGATTGATTTCAATAAGAATGATTGATTTTTGTGTGTGTCTTCCCACATGTAGAAAAGCACTAAAATCATTAACTTGAGACATCTGTTTTTGTGATCAGCAGTCGTCTTTTGACATTCAACTACATGTTTTTCCTTTTGTTTTAAGCAAAAACTCCTATAAATCCTGGATCCTCCGTCGCCTTTTGGGAAAGTTCCTTAGAGTTATCTAAGAGGCTACCTTCTTGGCTATGGTCCTCAGTAAAGTCACCAAATACATAATTCTCAACTTTTACGTTATGCATTTTTTCAGTCAAGTGTTTATAAGCACACATTTTGTTCTTACTTTATTCTATTTTGTTTTTCAGAGTTACTTTTAGAATGATATTTTGTGGAATAATGATTGCAATCAAAATAGACAGATTTTCTGGCCCCATTGACTTGGGATCATAGATAGTAGCTTTTGAGGAAAATCTTGCCATCTTTCTGTATACTCATTCTCCAAAATGTCCTTTCAACACCATCCTCCTTTCTTCCACTTTTGCTTGATTTGAATAGGGAAGAGAAAGCCTTGCTCTTTCACATCAAAAAATACCTGTAGCTTAACCAAACTCTCACTGTAGTTATCAAAATTCCCCAAATTTCCATTACCCCATATGAAAGTATCATCAAACTCTTTTGTAACCCTAAGACTTTTCAATCTCCAATTTAGAATGTTGATAATTTAATAGTTTCAAATTATACCAAACGGTCTTAAAAAGATACAACCCATGTGCTAAGTACACTATGAAATGAATATCACATGGGATAAAAATTACAATATTAGTAAATTTGGTTTGACATCAGAAGGCAGTAGTATATTATGATAATTTTATACATTTTTCTACTTAGTTTCTAGTTTCTTTTCATCCATCCCCAGCCCATGGAATCCATTACCTCATGTTAGAATCCCTATCTCCTTCACTCAGAATACTAGATCACACACACACAAAATTGCCAACTTCAACAAATGTCAAATAGTTTCATCAATGATTTTCTCCCATGTCCTGTGGCTTACCTCCTTCTAAGCTGATATACATTTTAATTTAAAAATCATCAGATTGTGATTCTATTCAAGTCTTTGATCTTGAATATCATTTTTTTCAGAACATTTTTTCCCTTCCTTTTGTAGAGTGAAAGATGTCAATCATTAAGACTACACTCCAGTGTTTTGAAGGGAACATCATGGGTGCAAATGCATTGGAACTTACAGTAATTTATAAAGGAATTTGGAATAAAGTAGGTAACTATTACAGCAAGGTAGTAAAGTATCTCTAAACATACTCCTTTGTTAAAAAATAAACAAACTGAAAAACAAAAAGGGGACTTTCTGGTGGTTCAGTGGTTAAGCCTCCAAGCTTCCACTGCAGGGAGCATGGATGTGAACCCTGATCTGGGAACAAAGATCATGCATGGTGCATGGTGAAGCAGAAAAACCAAAAAGACAAAGAAAAATACTTCTTTGTTCATATGTTCATAGATGTAAAATATTTCTTAAAGAATCCTTTTCCCAAGGTTCAGTGATAAGAGTGATGTTCACTTTTCACAAAATTATCTTGATAAAAAACAAACCTACAAGATGTGGTTTTTTTCCCATATCTGTGATTACCTATAGACAGGACATGCTATATCTATTTAACATTAGCATATGACTGCTGCTCATCTTCAGAGTCATGATTTAAAACCACAAATTTAAGAGAAAAATGCAAGTATTGGAAGATATACCAATGCCAGAAGGAAAATTAAAGTCACTTACTCTGACAAAGAGAAGAGGGTGATGACCTTTCAATGGCAGAATCCCTGGCTAAGTTTGAATTTTCGTACACCGGCTGATTGTCCATTGCAAATGGCAGAATGTAGCACTAATGCTGTATAAAAGAAAAAACCCTAAGTTCTATGAGGCAAGATCAGCCAAACGAAGTGCCCATTTCTGAAAAGCTTTGTTGTCTTCTTATGTTCTCACCTACCCACACCTACCTACACAGCAGTGGGTTTTCTATGAATTAGTGAGAAAACCCATTTACTGGGTGTCAAGCATATTTAGACATGCAATATTGGGATAGCCAAAAAGTTCAGTTGAGTTAAAATGCAAACGAATTTTTTGGCCAACCCAATATCTACTTTCTTTAATTAATTGGCCTGTTTGACAAATTCTAGGACGGTTTGCTGTTGTCTTCATAGCCATCCTTTTTGAATACCTTTCTCTGTGCTGGGACCAGAGTGAAGGAAATGAAGCACTCTGATTTGGCTCCAAAAAAGTTAGGAATTAGGATAAACAATATTTAATACAAGGTTGTAAAACATAAACACTAATGCAAAAACCAAACCAAACCAAACCAATCCAAAACCCTGCAGGACACCTCTCAAAACCTCTAAAATCTTCTTTAAATATTTGTCCTCTCCCCTCAAGAATGTGAAATGTGGAAAATGAGGTTGTAAATGTGGAAAAGGCCACTGAGTAATAGAACAGAGAAAACAAAGAGCCAAACATCCAGACTATTCTTAGCTTAAAAGAATGCTGTGCACTGAAGTTTAATTTCAAGTTATGACTATGACCACAAGGACTCCACAATGGCCACATTAAAAACAGTTGATGAGGAAAGAGTATACTTTTGAACCAGAATCTTGCAAAATTATGTGAGCTTCAAAAGTATAAACTGGTAGAAATATAAACCAAAGGAGAGTCTTCATTTGTCCATATATAGTGTGAAGTGTATCGATGGATTTTTTGTTCAACCATCTTCACAATTATATAATTGAAAAGACCCTTATTATTCAATTACCATTATATACATATAAAATAAATTCCTCAAGAGAACTTACATTTGGAGACTTTTTTAGTTGTGTTATTGAATTCATTGATCATCTAATCTCCTCTGTAACCCTTTCTAAACACAGATTATTAGAAATTAGAAATTTACTGTCACTATGATAGGTAGAAAGACAAATACAGAGGATATACACACATATACAACTGAGAACCATAACAAAGATGACAAAACATAACAAATAAAGCAATAAAAGAAAAACTCCAGGAGCTGATTCTAAAAGAATCAGATCAATGAGCTACCTGGCAAAGAATTTAAAATAATTGATGAGGATATAGGGATATATATTAAAGAAGAGAATATTATGAATAATTGAATACCAACAAGTTGGATAACCTAGAAGAAATGGATATAGCTCTAGAAATGTACTATACTGAAACAGGAAGAAACTGAAAATCTGAACAATTCAACAATGGGTAAGATTTAAATACTATTTAAGAAGTAAGTATTTTTAAATCTCATAGCAAAGAAAAGATCAATTGGTTGGAAACGTGTACTTAACCTTTAAATAAAAATTAACACGAATTCTCCTGAAATCTGAAGAAGATGGAACATGTCCAGCTCTATGAGAACAGCATTGCCCTGATACCAAAGCCATATAAAGACACTAAAGGAAGACTATACTAATATTCCTGACGAACACTGATAAAAATTGCAGGAACCTACAAATGCACTGAGTTCAACAACACAATAAAAGGATTATATATCATGACTAAGTGGATTTATTTCTGGGATAGTTGAATGGTTTAACATAGGAAAATCAGTCAATGTAATACACCATATTAATAAAATGAGGGACAAAAACCACATGATATTTTTAACTGATGGAGAAAAAACCACTTGAAAAATTCCATACGTGTTCATGACAAAAACACTCAACAAATTAGGAACAGAAGGAAATTACCCCAATAGAATAAAGATCAGTTATGAAAAGGCCACAGCTAACAGCACAAGAATACACAGAAGAACTGTACAAAAAAGGATCTCATAACCCAGATAACCATGATGGTGTGGTCTCTCACCTAGAGCCAGACATCCTGGAGTGTGAAGTAAAGTGGGCCTTAGGAAGTATTACTTCTAACAAAGCAAGTAGAGGTGATGGGATTCCAGCTGAGCTATTTCAAATCCTAAAAGATGATGCTGTGAAAGCGCTGCACTCAATATGCCAGTAAATTTGGAAAACTCAGCAGTGGCCACAGGACTGGAAAATATCTGTTTTCATTCCAATCCCAAAGAAAGGCAATGCCAAAGAATGTTCAAACCACAGAATTGCACTCATTTCACATGCTAGCAAGGTTATTCTCAAAATCCTCCAAGTTAGGCTTTGACAGTGTGTAAACTGAGAATTTTCAGGTATACAAGCTGGATTTAGAAAGGGCAGAGGAACTAGAGATCAAATTGCCAACATCCATTAGATGATAGAAAAAGCAAGAGAGTTCCAGGAAAACATATACTTCTGCTTCATTGACTAAGCTAACGCCTTTGACTGTGTGGATCACAACAAACTGGAAAATTCTTCAAGAGATGGGAATACGTGGTGGCTCAGATGGTAAAGCATCTTGCTTATAATGTGGGAGACCTGGGTTAGATCCCTGGGTTGGGAAGATCCTCTGGAGAAGGAAATGGCAACCCACTCCAGTACTCTTGCCTGGAAAATCCCATGGACGGAGGAGCATGGTGGGCTACAGTCCACTGGATCGCAAAGAGTCGGACATGACTGAGCGACTTCACTTTCTTTACCTGTCTCCTATGAAATCTGTATGCAGGTCAAGAAGCAGCAGTTAAAACTGGACATGGAACAATGGAATGGTTGTAAATTGGGAAAGGAGTATGTCAAGGCTATATATTGTCACTCTGCTTATTTAACGTATATGCAAAGTGTATCATGTGAAATGCCAAGCTGGATGAATCTTAAGCTGGAATCAAGATCGCCAGGAAAAATATCAATAACCTCAGATATGCAAATGATATCACCCTGCAGATGATATCATCTGCAGATGACAGAAAGTGAAGAAGAACCAAAGAGCCTCTTGATGAAGGTGAAAGAGGAGAGTGAAAAAACTGGCTTAAAACTCAACATTCAAAAGACCAAGTTCATGGCACCTGGTCTCATCACTTCATGGCAAATGGATGGGGAAACAATGGAAACAGTGATGGATTTTATTTTCTTGGGCTCCCAAATCACTGAAGATAGTGACTGCAGCCATGAAATTAAAAGACATTTGCTCCTTGGAAGAAAAGCTATGATCATCCTAGACAGTGTATTAAAAAACAGAGACATCACTTTGCCAACAGAGGTCCGTAAGCTATGGTTTTTCTTGTAGTCATGTACAGATGTGAGAGTTGGACCATAAAGAAGGCTGAGCACTGAATTGATTCTTTTCAACTGTGGTGCTGGAGAAGATTTTTGAGAGTCCCTTGATTTGCAAGGAGGTCAAACCAGTCAAACCTAAAAGAAATCAACCCTGAATATTCATTGCAAGGACTGATGCTGAAGCTCCAATGTTTTGGCCACCTGATGCAAAGGGCTGACTCATTGGAAAAGACCCTGAGGCTGGGAAAGATTGAACAGAGGAGAAGGGGCCAACAGAGGGTCAGATGGTTTGGTGGCATCATCGACTCAATGAACATCAGTTTGAGCAAGCTCCGGTAGTTACTGAAGTACAAGGAAGTTCTGTGTGCTGTAGTCCATTGGTTGGCAAAAAGTCAGACACGACTAAGCAACTGAGCAACAAACAACAGCACAATCAATGGTATAAAACTGAGAGCTTTTCCTCTGGGGTCTAGAACAAGGCAAGGATGCCTGCTCTTACCGCTTCTCTTCAACCTAGTATTGGAAGTACTAGACAAGAAAAGCAAATAAAGGCATTTAAGTTAAAAAAAATAAAGAAGTTAATGTATCTGTTTGGAGAGAACATAATTTCATATGCAGAAAAACAGCAGGATTCCACACACACAAAAAAATTATTGAACTAATAAATGAATTTGGCTAAGTTTCAGAATAAAGTCAATACACAGAAAGCAGTTGCATTTTTATACACTAATTAATGATCTGGAAAGGAAATTAAATTTGTTAATTAGAAATAGCATCAAAAAGAATAAAATACTTAGGAAAACTTAATTAAGGAGGTTACAGACTTGTACACTGAAAACCACAAAATATTGCTGAAATTAAGGAAGAAATAAATGAAGAGGCATCCCATGTTCATGGATCGAAAGACTTAAGATTAATATTCTTAGTTTGTGCATACTAGATTTGCCATATGACCCAGAAATCCTACTCCTGGGTATGTATTTGTAAAAATAAAAACCCTAATATGAAAAGATACGTACCCTCAATTTTTTATAGCAGCATTAACGACAATTGCCAAGATACGGAAGCAACCTCTGTCCATCAACAGATGAATGGATTAAGAAGATGTGGTGTATATACATAATGGAATACTTGTTGTTCAGTCACCCAGGTGTGTCCAACTCTTTGCGACCCCGTGGACTGTAGCACACCTGGTCTCCCTGTCCCTCAGCACCTCCCGAGGTTTGCCCAAGTTCATGTTCATTGCATCGGTGATGCTGTTCAGACATCTCATCCCCTGACTCCCTCTTCTCCTTCTGCCCTCAATCTTTCCCAGCATCAGGGACTTTTCCAAAGAGTCATCTGTTTGCATCAGATGACCAAAATACTGGAGCTTCAGCTTCAGCATCAGTCCTTCCAGTGAATATTCAGGGTTGATCACTCTTAAGATTGACTGGTTTGATCTCCTTGCTGTCCAGGGGACTTTCAGGAGTCTTCTCCAGCACCACAGTTTGAAGGCATCGATTCTTTGGTGCTCTGTCTTATTTATTGTCTAGCTTTCACAACTGTATGTGACCACTGGGAAGATCATAGCCTTGACTATCGAGAATTTGTTATCAGAGTAATGTCTCTGCTTTTCAACACACTGTTTAGGTTTGTCATTGCTTTCCTGCCAAGAAACAATTGTCTTCTGATTTGATGGCAGCAGTCACCATCTGCAGTGATTTTGAAGCCCAAGAAGAGGAAATCTGTCACTCCTTCGATCTTTTTTGCTCCCAGGGAAGCCCACAATGGAATACTACTCAGACATAAAAAGACAAAATCTTGCCTTTTGCAACAACATGGATGGCCTTGGAAGGTATTGTGCTAAGTGAAATAAGTCAGAGAAAGAAAGATAAATACTGTATGAGATCACTTGTAAGTGTAATCTAAAAGATAGAGTAGCCATTCTGACTGGCGTGAAATGGTACCTGATAGTGGTTTTGATGCATTTCTCTGATAATGAGTGATGTTGAGCATCTTCTCATGTGCTTGTTAGCCATCTGTATGTCTTCTTTGGAGAAACGTATATTTAGATCCAAAAGTCTATAAGCAATAAATGCTGGAGAGGGTGTGGAGAAAAGGGAACCCTCTTACACTGTTGGTGGGAATGCAAACTAGTACAGCCACTATGGAGAACAGTGTGGAGATTCCTTAAAAAACTGGAAATAGAATTGCCTTATGACCCAGCAATCCCACTGCTGGGCATACACACTGAGGAAACCAGAATTGAAAGATACATGTGTATCGCAATGTTCATCGCAGCACTGTTTATAATAGCCAGGACATGGAAGCACCTAGATGCCCATCAGCAGATGAATGGATAAGAAAGCTGTGGTACATATACACAAAATGGAGTATTGCTCTGCCATTAAAAAGAATACATTTGAATTAGTTCTAATGAGGTGGATGAAATTGGAGCCTATTATACAGAGTGAAGTAAGCCAGAAAGAAAAATACCAATACAGTATACTAACGCATATATGTGGAATTTAGAAAGATGGTAACAATAACCCTGTATACGAGACAGCAAAAGAGACACTGATGTATAGAACAGTCTTTTGGACTCTGGGAGAGGGAGAGGGTGGGAAGATTTGGGAGAATGGCATTGAAACATGTATAATATCATATATGAAACAAGTCGCCAGGCCAGGTTCGACACACGATACTGGATGCTTGGGGCTGGTGCACTGGGACGACCCAGAGGGATGGTACAGGGAGGGAGGAGGGAGGAGGGAGGAGGGTTCAGGATGGGGAACACGTGTATACCTGTGGCGGATTCATGTTGATGTATGGCAAAACCAATACAGTATTATAAAGTTAAAAAATAGAATAAAATAAAAAAAAAAGAAAGTGAAAAAAAATAAAAGAGTAAACTAATGGAAATAACAAAGAAGAAACAGACTCATAGATATAGAGGACAAATTAGTGGTTACCAGTAAGAAGATGGAAGGCAAGAGTGGCAAGATAGGGGTAGTGGATTAAGAGGTACAAATTGCTATGAATAAAATAAAAATAAGCAATAAAGACATATTTTACAATACAAAGAATATAGCCAAAATTTTAAAACTAGAAATATGGAATAACCTTTAAAAATGTGAATCATTATGTTGTATACATGAACCATATTTTATACCAGCTATACCTCAATTAAAAAAAGATGTACATACTATCCAAACTGATCTACAGATTCAATACAATCCCTATCAATATCCCAGTGGCATTTGTTTTTAGAAATATAAAAGAATCATTCTTTAAAAAATTAAAAGTCACACAGAATCTTTAGGGAACCTCAAATAAACAAAGCAATTCTGTAAATGAAGAACAAAGTTGGAGTACTGAACTTTCTGATTTGAAAACATCTTGCAAATTAACAGTAAACAAAACAACATAGTACTAGCATAGAAATAGGCAAGTAGGTCAATGAAATAGAATAAAGAATCCAGAAATACACCTGCATATTATGGCCATAAGATCTTTAACAGCAGTGCCAGGGATATTCAATGGGCAAAAAACCATCTTTTCAAAAAAAGATATTGGAAAAACTAGATGTCTTCATGCCACATGATAAAGTTGACCCTTATCTTACACTATACACAAAAATTAACTCAAAATGGATCAAAGGTCTATAAGAACATTCCCTCGTGGCTCAGATGGTAAAGTGTCTGTCTACAATCTGGGAGACCTGGGTTCGATCCCTGAGTCAGGAAGATTCCCTGGAGAAGGAAATGGCAAACCACTCCAGTACTCTTGCCTAGAAAATCCCATGGATGGAGGAGTCTGGTGCAGGCTACTGCCCATGGGGTCGCAAAGAGTCAGACACAACTGAGCGACTCCACCTTTATCACCTATAACTATAAAACTTCTAAAAGAAAAGATATAGGAAAAGCTTCATGACTTGACAATAATTTCTTTTACATGATATCAGAAACACAGACAACAAAAGCAAAAATAGACAAATGGGACAGCATTAAACTTAAAAACTTTTGTGCATTAAAGAACACAATCAACAGAGTGAAAAGACAGTCTACTCAGTAGGAGAAAATATTTGGAAAATACATGATAAGGGGTTAATATGTAACCCCATATGTTAAGAACTTCTATGACTCATCAACAAAAAAAGTCAAAGAGCCTGACTAAAAAATCAGCAAAGGATTTGAATATTTATTTCTCCAAAGATGATGTCCACATGACCAACAAGCATATGAAACAATGATTCTCATCACTAACAGTCTGAAAAATGCAAATCAAAACCACAGTGTGATATCACCTCACATGTTAGGATAATTAATATAAAAAAATTAAAGACAATAACAAATGTTGGCAAGATGTAGAGAAACTGGAACCCTTGGGCCTGTTGACTCGATTGCAAAATGGTGCATTCACTATGGTAAAGAACATAGTTTCTCAAAATTTAAAAATAGAACTATTATATTTTCCAATAATCCAACTTTTAGGAATATATTCAAAAAATTGAAAGCAGAATCTCAAAGAAATATTTGCATACCCATGTTTATAACAACACTTTCCACAATAGCCAAGAGCTGAAGCAATCTAAATGTCTATCAAAGATAAATGGTTATAGAAAATGTGGTATATACATATCAGATCAGATCAGTCACTCAGTCGTGTCTGAACTTTGCGACCCCATGAATCGCAGCACGCCAGGCCTCCCTGTCCATCACCAACTCCCGGAGTTCACTCAGACTCACGTCCATCAAGTCAGTGATGCCATCCAGCCATCTCTTCCTCTGTCGTCCCCTTCTCCTCCTGCCCCCAATCCCTCCCAGCATCAGAGTCTTTTCCAATGAGTCAACTCTTCACATGAGGTGGCCAAAGTACTGGAGTTTCAGCTTTAGCATCATTCCTTCCAAAGAAATCCCAGAGCTGATCTTCAGAATGGACTGGTTGGATCTCCTTGCAGTCCAAGGGACTCTCAAGAGTCTTCTCCAACACCACAGGTCAAAAGCATCAATTCTTTGGCGCTCAGCCTTCTTCACAGTCCAACTCTCACATCCATACATGACCACAGGAAAAACCATAGCCTTGACTAGACGAACCTTTGTTGGCAAAGTAATATCTCTGCTTTTGAATATGCTATCTAGGTTGGTCATAACTTTCCTTCCAAGGAGTAAGCATCTTTTAATTTCATGGTTGCAGTCACCATCTTCAGTGATTTTGGAGCCCAGAAAAATAAAGTCTGACACTGTTTCCACTCTTTCCCCATCTATTTCCCATGAAGTGGTGGGACCGGATGCCGTGATTTTCATTTTCTGAATGTTGAGCTTTAAGCCAACTTTTGCACTCTCCACTTTCACTTTCATCAAGAGGCTTTTTAGTTCCTCTTCACTTTCTGCCATATGGGTGGTGTCATCTGCATATCTGAGGTTATTGATATTTCTCCTGGCAATCTTGATTCCAGCTTGTGTTTCTTCCAGTCCAGCGTTTCTCATGATGTACTCTGCATATAAGTTAAATAAACAGGGTGACAATATATAGCCTTGACGAACTCCTTTTCCTATTTGGAACCAGTCTGTTGTTCCATGTCCAGTTCTAACTGTTGCTTCC
The DNA here is from genome assembly GCF_032452875.1 of Bos javanicus. Lineage (NCBI taxonomy): Eukaryota > Metazoa > Chordata > Mammalia > Artiodactyla > Bovidae > Bos > Bos javanicus. The sequence goes on along the minus strand of NC_083872.1, from coordinate 101,060,680 downwards.
TGACCTGCATACAAATTTCTCAAGAGGCAGATCAGGTGGTCTGGTATTCCCGTCACTTTCAGAATTTTCCACAGTTTCTGGTGATCCACACAGTCAAAGGCTTTGCAGAATATTATTCATCCTTAAGGGGGAAGGAGATTCTGTCACACTCAGCAATAGAAATGAATCTAGAGGATATTATGTTATGTGAAATAAGCCAGTTATAAAAAGACAGTATATTATCCCACTTATAAGAGGTATCTAAAACATAAAATTCACAGAAACAGAAAATAGACTACTGGCTGGGAAGTGGGGAGGGAGTTGCTTAATAGTTATAGAGTTTCAGATTTGCAAGAAGAAAAAATTCTGGAGCTCAGTCTCACAGTATGAATATAGCTAACATTACTTAAATGTATGTTTAAAAAGTATTAAGAATGTAAATTTTATATGATGTGTTTTTACAACAGAAAAAATAACAAGAAAAGTTACATAGCTGATGGAAAGCTAGTGTTCAGTAATAATAAATAAAAGAAGGGAGGATACGCATTTGAAAATAGTAAAAAGGTAAGAGCATTGTTTTCAATGGGATCTCTTTCCTCTCCCCAACCAGAGAATAGGAAATGGTCAATTGTTGGAGGAATACAGTGGGACAATGGATATGAGAGACGTAGGAAAAATCTCTAAGATTAGAGAGTATAGCAGAGTCACCCCATTATGTTATAGATTGACACATGAAACTGTGTGCACATTTGACTAGCTTATCCAGGTATGGAATCATAAACAAAATGATGCCTGCTAAATTTAAGCAATTCAGTTTAGTTCAGTTCAGTCACTCAGTCGGGTCTGACTCTTTGAGACCCCATGAATTGCAGCAGGCCAGGAGAAGGCGATGGCACCCCACTCCAGTACTCTTGCCTGGAAAATCCCATGAACGGAGGGGCCTGGTGGGCTCCTGATTAAGACAAGACCAAATACAAACTTTTCCAAACAGTCAATGCACTCTAGCTTGTTTCAGAATGAATTATACCAATATTCAAAACATTTTCAACATGACAATGAGGAAAAATACTGCAGATTTGTGTGTGTGTGTGTTTAAGGTTCAAAAATTTCCACTGCAAGAGAATTAGGTCAGTTATCTTTATGTACAGGAAATACTTGCTATAAATATCTTGGAGAAGGCAATGGCACCCCACTCCAATACTCTTGCCTGGAAAATCAGTCCTGGGTGTTTACCCTTTTTTCTCTCCTTCGTACTTATTTGGAGAAGGAAATGGCAACCCACTCCAGTACTCCTGCCTGGAAAATTCCACGGATGGAGGAGCCTTGTATGCTACAGTCCCTGGTGTCACAAAGAGTCAGACACGACTGAGTGATTTCTTTTTCACTTTCACTTTCATATTATTACCTTTTACAAATTTACTTATTTTTATTGTTTATTATTTTTAGCCATGTAGCAGTTACCTAATTCTTCTCTTCTTTTTTTTTTTGTAATCCTTTTGGTATTTTTTATTTTTTTTTAATTTAATTTTATTTTTAAACTTTACAATATTGTATTGGTTCTATCATACTTCGAAATTCTTAAAGTGTAACATTGACAATTTCTTATGAAGCACAGAGAGTAAATCCAAAGCACACTGTGATTATGCAGCCTTCAAAGTTTATTTTGAAAGGACTCTTACAGATTGTTTTGATAGAGAGTGCAGTTGGTTCCATATACCTGGGTGGTTGTATTTGGGTTCTAACCCTGTTAGTGGCTTACCTCCTGTGCTCATGTCCTCAGTTGTGTCAGACTCTTTTCAGCTCCATGGACTGAAAAGATATGCAAAAAAGCAAAATGGCTGTCTGAGGAGGCCTTACAAATAGCTGTGACAATTCTCCAGGGAAGAATTGATGCTTTTGAACTGTGATGTTGGAGAAGACTCTAGAGAGTCCCTTGGACTGCAAGGAGATCCAACCAGTCCATTCTGAAGGAGATCAGCCTGGGGATTTCTTTGGAAGGAATGATGCTAAAGCTGAAACTCCAGTACTTTGGCCACCTCATGTGAAGAGTTGACTCATTGGAAAAGACTGATGCTGGGAGGGATTGGGGGCAGGAGGAGAAGGGGATGACAGAGGATGAGATGGCTGGATGGCATCACTTACTCAGTGGATGTGAGTCTGAGTGAACTCCGGGAGTTGGTGATGGACAGGGAGGCCTGGCATGCTGTGATCCATGTGGTCGCGAAGAGTCGGACATGACTGAGCGACTGAACTGAACTGAACTTAAAGCTGAGGATAATAAAGAGATTTAAAAAATGTGAGACATTTAAAAAACTTTGAATATAGAATGAGAAGATGCCAGAAAACATTTAATAAGCATTCCATAAGAAATAAATGAAATAAAAAGATAGAGAGGCAATCTTTGAGGTTGTTGCTCTTTAGTTGTTAAGTCATGTCCAACATTTTTGAGATCCCATGGACTATAGCCCACCAGGATCCTCTGTCCATGGGGTTTCCCAGGGAAGAATGCTGGAGTGGGTTGTTATTTCCTTCTCCAGGAGATCTTCCTGACCCTGGGATCCATTCTGCCTCTCCTGCACCAGCAGGCAGATTCTTTACTGTTGAGTTGCCAGAGAAGCCCAGTGTTTGAGGTGTCAATGACAAATAATTTTCCAGAATTCTCATTATTTGCTAATGAAAATATAAACTGCTACAATTTCTTTTAAGAAAAATTTGTCAATATCTAATAAAGTTGAAGAATGTGCATATTCTATAAACTTGTAGTTTTCTACTGGAAAGAAATTCTCAGAATAAGCACCTGTGCATTACTATACTTTGCAGCTTTGTTTGTAGCAGAGAAATGATAGAACTGCATTGGCTGAGTCTTCCATAGGGAAAATCTCCTGACATACTCAGCTTTCACACATTAGGAGATCTGCATTTCATCATGGGAGACAGAGTACAACTCAAAAATTAATCACTATGGTAATTAATTTAACTGAGAGGAAAACCTCATTAATAGAGTTAAGAATCAAGTATATGAATAATACTTAAGTCCATCAAAGAATTTATTAATTTTATAAAGACCTGCTGAAACATTGTGCTCAGAATAAAGCTCTTAAAATAAATACTGTTCAGAAGTGTGTACCATTCTGATCCTGGTTCAAAATCAGTTACATAGTTACATTATGCACAATTCTGATGGGTTTGATTATTTGAGTAGTTCACAAACTATAAATGGTAGATTAGAAGTAAGGGATGAAAATATGCCTAGGGTGGAACATAAGACTACACAGCAGGAAATGACAGTTGGGAAAAAAGAGAAAAAACAATGTAAAGAAGAGGTATTTAACAAAAAAACTTGTCATTTTGAATCCTTTCCTTTGGAGGTGTATAGTAGTAGGTATTTCTATTTGTCTTAAGTCCATGTTCGTGGAAGCAACCTAAATGTCCATCAACAGATGAGTGCATTAGGAAGCTATGGCACATATATACAATGGAATATTACTCAGCCATTAAAAAGAATGAATAATGCCATTTGCAGCAACATGGATGGAACTAGAGATTATCATATTAAGTAAAGTAAATCAGGCAAAGAAAGACAAATATCATATGATATTTCTTGTATGTGGAATCTAAAAAATGATACAAATGAATTTATTTACAAAACAAAAACATACAAACTTAGAGAACAAACTTATAATTACCAGGAAGAGTGGAGGGAGAGGAGGGCGATAGATTGGGAGTTTAGGATTGACATACATATATATATATGGGCTTCTTGGTGGCACAAGTGATAAAGAACCTGCCTGACATAAGAGAGACTTAAAAAGACTCTGGTTTGATCCCTGGGTCCGGAAGATTCCCTGGAGGAATGTACGGCAACCCATTCCAGTATTCTTGCGTGGAGAATCCCTTGGACAGTGGAGCCTGGCAGGCTAGGGTCCATAGGCTGTATATATAGGGAGGATGGAGATGGACATTTCAACCAAGATGTATTCAGTACGGTGCTGGTTCTGGTTTGGAATGCAGGTAGATACAGCCACTCTAAGGGTGGTCACTTCCAGGCAGGCCATTCTGCCTAGCTTGGAGGACCTACTATACCACATCTTCCCACTGGGCAACTGATAATCTTCTGAGTCTGGGCAGGAACCCCTGGTGCAGACAGATGTACTCCAGCCATTCTCCTTTTCATCAGTTCTGTGCGTTCTGGGTCCTGGGTCCATGGGAACAGAACTGTGTTTGCTCCATGCTGTAGCTCACTCCTCATCTTCATCTTCATTTTCTAATGATGGGTCTGGCAAATGAAGCCCCAGGGCTGGCAGAGCCAGAGAAGACAGTTAAGGGCCAGTCCTTCAGGGACTTCAGCTCCATCTGCCCAGGAACAATGCCTCCTCTGTCACACATGGATCTGATCCTGGATATCAGCAACTACTTCTCCATCACCCACTGGTGCTGGCTACCTCCTTCTGTTCAGGATCTTGGTTCAGGAGTAGCCAGCTGGTCTTGCTCTCATTTCTTCTGGTTCCTCACTGCTCCAATCCCTAGTGCCCTCTGTAGGGCCCTGGTGTAGCCTGAGTTCCTCAGTCTGATTTCAGAACACATGGTATCTCCCCCCTAGAACTAGAACTACTGCTGCCAATGGGCAGGTGCCACTCAGAGCCGAAGGTTGAATCCCAGGCCCACTCTTTTCAATGATCCTGTATGCCTGCATCAGCTGCTGGTCTGTCATTAACCATTCCATCCAAACTCACCTGTCTCATTACCTAGGACCTTGGCTCTCTAGTGAGAATAAAACAGTCAATGGTTTCAAACTATCTGATTTAACTCTTAAATAAGTTAACAAAAAATAGTGTCTGGAACTAAATTAAGGATTCCTTTGGGTTAAACACCTTTAACCACAATTTCATTGTAATGATTTCAATTTTCAGCTATCTTGGTACTCCTTTTTACAAAATATATCTTCTAAAGAGTTGTCTACAATCCCCTCTTGACTTGTTCCTCCGAGTCTCTTCCTTGAACCCACATGAATGTCTGGTTTTGTTTGTGTATGGTGTTCTTCTTTTTCTCTACCACTTCACCAAAACTGCTCCTGTCAGAGTCACGGGTGACCTCCCCTACCTTCTGACCCTCTCTCTGGCCAGATGTATCCCTTGGTGGGATGGAATCAACCTCACCCTCCCTTCTGACTGATGGTTAGAGGAGATGTGATCACAGATCAGATCAGATCAGTCGCTCAGTCGTGTCCGACTCTTCGTGACCCCATGAATCGCAGCACGCCAGGCCTCCCTGTTCATCACCAACTCTCAGAGTTCACTCAGACTCACATCCATCGAGTCAGTGATGCTATCCAGCCATCTCATCCTCTGTCGTCCCCTTCTCCTCTTGCCCCCAATCCCTCCCAGCATCAGAGTCTTTTCCAGTGAGTCAACTCTTCACATGAGGTGGCCAAAGTACTGGAGTTTCAGCTTTAGCATCATTCCTTCCAAAGAAATCCCAGGGCTGATCTCCTTCAGAATGGACTGGTTGGATCTCCTTGCAGTCCAAGGGACTCTCAAGAGTCTTCTCCAACACCACAGTTCAAAAGCATCAGTTCTTCGGCACTCAGCCTTCTTCACAGTCCAACTCTCACATCCATACATGACCACAGGAAAAACCATAGCCTTGACTAGACAGACCTTTGTTGGCAAAGTAATGTCTCTGTTTTTGAATATGCTATCTAGGTTGGTCATAACTTTCCTTCCAAGGAGTAAGCATCTTTTAATTTCATGGCTGCAGTCACCATCTGCAGTGATTTTGGAGCCCAGAAAAATAAAGTCTGACACTGTTTCCACTGTTTCCCCATCTATTTCCCATGAAGTGATGGGACCAGGTGCCATGGTCTTCATTTTCTGAAAGTTGAGCTTAAAGCCAACTTTTTCACTCTCCACTTTCACTTTCATCAAGAGGCTTTTTAGTTCCTCTTCACTTTCTGCCATATGGGTGGTGTCATCTGCATATCTGAGGTTATTGATATTTCTCCTGGCAATCTTGATTCCAGCTTGTGTTTCTTCCAGTCCAGCATTTTTCATGATGTACTCTGCATATAGGTTAAATAAACAGGGTGACAATATACAGCCTTGATGTACTACTTTTCCTATTTGGAACCAGTCAGTTGTTCCATGTCCAGTTCTAACTGTTGCTTCCTGACCTGCATACAAATTTCTCAAGAGGCAGATCAGGTGGTCTGGTATTCCCATCTCTTTCAGAATTTTCCACAATTTATTGTGATCCACACAGTCAAAGGCTTTGGCATAGTCAATAAAGCAGAAATAGATGTTTTTCTGGAACTCTCTTGCTTTTTCCATGATCCAGTGGATGTTGGCAATTTGATCTCTGGTTCCTCTGCCTTTTCTAAAACCAGCTTGAACATCAGGAAGTTCATGGTTCACATATTGCTGAAGCCTGGCTTGGAGAATTTTGAGCATTACTTTACTAGCATGTGAGATGAGTGCTATTGTGCGGTAGTTTGACCATTTTTGGCATTGCCTTTCTTTGGGATTGGAATGAAAACTGACCTTTTCCAGTCCTGTGGCCACTGCTGAGTTTTCCAAATTTCCTGGCGTATTGAGTGCAGCACTTTCACAGCATCATCTTTCAGGATTTGGAATAGCTCAACTGGAATTCCATCACCTCCACTAGCTTTGTTCATAGTGATGCTTTCTAAGGCGCACTTGATTTCACATTCCAGGATGTCTGGCTCTAGGTCAGTGATCACACCATCGTGATTATCTGGGAAGCCCTCACAGTGCCTTGCAAATGTGTGAGAACCTTGTGGTCTGCACTGAACTACAAAGCAGCCCCCCACCCCCTGCCACAACCACCACTATTTCCAGCTGAGGTTTACCTGTTGTATTTTTTGTTGAAAATTCTGTGAAATCTCCTTTCACCACAAAAATAAGGCCAACGTGATAGACATTGGCCTCTCTACAGGAAGCACTGCAAACCTACTATACCTCAAAGCAGTAAAGACTTGTTGACACTCCTATATGCACAGCATCATTAAATCCTTCAAGCTGCACAGTTGATCTGCATGGTTGATCTTCTGCCAGTTGTAAACCTCACTGTCTCTAAGCCAAGTACTCCAGTTGGAATTTTGGAAGTGGACAAGGTAATTTTTAAACAAACAATGTTGGATTTAAAAAGATGAAACTGGAACCTATTATACAAAGTGAAGTAAGCCAGAAAGAAAAACACCAATACAGTATACTAACACATATATATGGAATTTAGAAAGATGGTAACAATAACCCTGTGTACGAGACTGCAAAAGAGACACCGATGTATAGATCAGTCTTATGGACTCTGTGGGAGAGGGAGAGGGTGGGAAGATTTGGGAGAATAGCATTGAAACATGTATAATATCATGTATGAAATGAGTCGCCAGTCCAGGTTTGATGCATGGTACTGGATGCTTGGGGCTGGTGCACTGGGACGACCCAGAGGGAGGGTAGGGGAGGGCAGAGGGAGGAGGGTTCAGGATGGGGAACGCGAGTATACCTGTGGCGGATTCATTTCGATATTTGGCAAAACTAATACAATATTGTAAAGTTTAAAAATAAAATAAAATTAAAAAAAAAAAAAGTGTCCTGCACCCATAATGTAAAAAGCTGTGGTAGGCATGATCTATTATAAGAAAACTCAGAAAAATTCTATATCTCCATGGGTTGGGGTGGCTCTGTCTCAGCCCTGAAGGGACAGATGAGACCCATTTAAAAAAAGCATGTACACAACCAAAGAAGCCCTTTTTCTCATGTGTACAAAGGGGACCTCATGGCTAGCAGGGATCTTGTCTCAGGCCCTCAGTGTTCACAGAGGTTGGCCTTGGAGATAAATTTGTTCCAGGCATATTTGGAACAACTTCAAACTATGGGCCTCCCGGGGCTTACTTGAGGCAGACACATCGACAACAGCACCTCAAAATGCCAGAGGGAGGGTTTCAATTAAGACAGGGATGGCTCCTCAGAAGATAAGTGGCTTTGCTAAGAACACCAGCATGTGTGTGTGTGTGTGTGTGTGTGTGTGTGTGTGTGTGTGTATGTGTGTGTAGGAGGTGGTAGTGGTACATCTTACAGTTAGTTGTTTGGGATAATAGTATAGGAACCAGGTTTCCTGGTGGGAGTTCTTGACTCTTTGTTTATTGCTTCTGTGACCCTGGGCAAACTACTCAACTTCCACGTAGTCCAATTTTTTGTGTGTGCTCAGTTGGTAAGTTGTGTCTGACTCTTTTGCAACCCCATGGACTATAGCCCATCTGGCTCCTCTGTTTACAGGATTTCCCAGGCAAGAATAGTGGAGTAGGTTGTCATTTCCTTCTCCAGGGGATCTTCCAGACCCAGAGATAGAACCCACGTCTCCTGCATTGGCAGGCACAGTCTTTACCACTGTACCACCTGGGAAGCCCCACTCCAATTTTACCTGTTGTAAAATGAGCAAAAAAAATGTATCTATACATCTACAGGCAGTTCTGTTTTATTCTGATGCTTATACAAAGGGCCTGAAACCAGCTAGAGGCCAGAATTGAAGAAGTAGCACCTTTGAGCCCCATGGAAGAACACAGAACCAGACACCTCAAAGTCCCCAAACTCCCCCTCCAAACAATAGACTTTTGGGGACAGGCTTCTAATGTGCTTACTTGGACAATATTCAGATCTTTCCAGTGTGTTGATCAAGATTTCCAGAACTCTTTTTAGTTAAGAAACAACTTCATGAAACTGCTGACCAAAAGTCCAGTGGAATAATTAATACCTTGGTTCAATCCCTTGGAAGATTGCCTGGAGAAAGGAATGGCAACCCACTTCAGTATTCTTGTCTGGAAAATCCCATTAACAGAGGACCTGGCAGGCTACAGTCCATCAGATCACAGAGTCAGAATGACTGATTGACTAACATTTCATTTTCATTTAAGGCTAAATTAACCAATGAGGGATATTTTACTGTGGTTGTTTGGAATAATGTTGATGGTTTTTAATGATTGCTGTTTTTGTATCTATAAAGAAGCCTTCCTTGTTCTTTCTTTTCTTTTTTTTTTTTTGGTCTCTGTCACAGTTTTTTTTTTAATTTTAATTGGAGGCTAATTGCTTTACAATATTGTATTGGTTTTGCCATACATCAATTTGAATCTATTAAATTGTTAAGAGTTACAGGGAATGAAAAAAGAAGCTTTTTTTGTTTTCATTCCCTGTAACTCTTAACAATCTAATAGATTCTTTGGTAAACTGAAAATGAAACATTTCAAAATGATTTTCCGATTTTTACTGTCTGCCTTTGTCCACCCCAACCTCAGAAATGTTTTGTCTTTACTTCTCATGGAAATACAGTCATCACAAAGTTTCAAAGAAAAGAAAACCCAGAAGCAATACCACATTCTTAGAGAATTCATCTTTTTTTTTTTTTTAATTCATCTTTGAGAAAAACAAAGCAAAAAGCATCATCTCCATCCTCTGAAATACTACTCATGAATGAAGAGCCATATGAATTCTCTTTCAGTCTGTAGAAGCTGTGGATGACTTGGAAACAAATTATCCTGAAAAGTTACCCAACACAGATGTCCACCTTGGCTATGGGATAACAAATCATGAAAGGTGCCCAGTGTCCACAGTGACAAGTGCTACTTCTGTTTCTGATTGCCCAGAAATGACTGATACACTTTTAGCATTGCATGCTGAAATCTGGAATAAGCTCTTAACCAGACTTTAAGAGGTAGCTAAAAATAAGCTAAGTGCAAAGCCTAAATGAGGCTGAAAACATTCTCTGAAGCCACAAGGTATTCCCCTTGTATCAAAATGATCTGACTCAGCCCTTGGCAATTACACAGGAGAGTCCTCACAAAACTCCATGGGAAAAAAACCCAAGAAACTAGAAGTATAGGTAGAAAAAGCACACATGTCATGATATGACAAGATGGCCATTGGCTGTGTAAGAAAATAGAAGTTATTGAAACCAAACCAAGAGAATGATAAAATGAATTGTTTCTTTTCAATTAACACAGAAGATAAAAGGACAAATGGAGCGAGGAAAACAGAAACCAGTGTAGGGATGTTGGCAAAAATAACCATGTGGTCATGAAGTTGACAGCCTACCAAGCTATCAGACATGCAAAACTGATGTTTCAATTGTTACAAGGAAAACATTCTAGCAGCTTCATTAGTACTGGGTTAAAAAATGGAATCAACTCCAAGTAGAAAGGACATAAGGCAAGATGCACTGTATAATATCAATTTTTTGACTCCTTTAAATTGAATTGATAAAAAATATCAGCTCCTTCTTATACAAAAAAGCATTCATTTTATAGACAAGACTACTAACCCAAGTAAGATGTTCAAATGAAATTATAAGAGAGTAAACATCCAGATTCAGAATGGCTACTCATTTAAACAGAAATCTCACATTGTCATGGGGTCTCAGGAGCACATGCTATGAGCATGACTAATGGCAAAGTGGCTAATTTCTGAGATCAACTTCCAGGTCACTTAGAGATACTGGTTCAAAAGTCCATTTGTGCCAAATTTGGAAGACGCAAAAACAATGTTTAAACAATATTTTGGAACTGATACTTTAGATCAAAGTTTTCAAATTACCAGGACAAATCAAGTTTGTTTTTTTCTTTTTCTTATGGAAGCAGAAAAGACAATGTGACATCCACAGTTGCTTGAGGTGTCAATACTCCTCCTTACCCTACTTAAAATGAATAAAATACAGTAGTGGGAAGGAATACATTGTTTTCCCCAGGGTAAACTCTTTCTCTCTCATTAATACATTTAACAACTAATTTTCCTCCCCATTTTCATATTAAAAAATAAAACAGGAAAAATAAAACAGGAAAAAGCAAAACTAATGATGACATCAGTTGGAAACCTGTAGACATCTATATTCCTCCAATAACTCTAAAACTGTTCTTCCATGACCATTCTTGAGTTTCTTTGCCTTCAATTTTTACCCTTACTGTAGTGGAAAGGTCACAGTCTTTCTGTGACAAATTTCTTTTACATTTCAAAAATCTGACCTAATACATATTCAAATGTATTTTTTTCTTATTACAGTTCATTCTAAAGAAACCCATCATGTCAAATCAAAAGGAGTTACTTTCCTTTAAATAAAATATATGAATAGATGATTAAGACACATGCCTCCTGAAGTACAAGAGAACTGTTAAATATTTCACAAGCCCACAGCATGCTACTGGAGACTATTGACAAAATTCCATGAACTTGATCTATCTCTTTATTGAAATCTTCTTATATATTTTTATTGCTGTTGTTGTTAAGTTGCTTAATAATGTCTGACTCTTTGTGACCCCATGGATTACAGCCCACCAGGTTCTTCTATCCATAGGATTTCCCAGGCAAGTATACCAAAGTGGGTTTCCACTTCCTTCTCCAGGGGTTCTTCTTGACCCAAGAATTGAAGCCACAACTCCTGAATTGGCAGGCAGATTCTTTACTACTGAGCTACCAGGGAAGCCCCATCTTTTATTATCATTTTGTAGCCATTAGGACTCATATCTTATAGGCATATTGTTAGATTTGTACTTACTTCATTTTCTTTTGAATAATCATACATAGTATTCCTGCCAGGAATCCTGCACAAGCCTCTACATCAGCCTCATCTACTAGGGGTCAAACATTAGAAGAAAGAAAAATACAGTCTCACAGCCTTTGAAACTGAGTCCTCAAACACAGGTCAAATATGGAATTTTTCATGAAAAAAGTTATGTTACTCTAACATTCAATATTTAAGGAAAAAAAATAAATGCACAGGAAAGGAGGATAGTCCAATGATAAAGTAAGAAAAGATAGAAAATTTATTTGGTGGTCAATCAGTGTTTTCTAGGGAAGAGGGAGTCTTGACAAAAGACATACTCTATTCCAGTCTCATTGGAAACTGTCTCTGTACATATTGGCTGAGAGACTTTTAGTAAGTTAGATGTCCTGTACACAGTCTTTTATATCTTCCAATCAGATAGTCATATTCTTGATGTGGGTATCCAGTTCACCTGGAGCTAGCTTTCTCTTATTGTGAGGACAAAAGCTGCCTTTGAAATGTATGAAATGCTGCCCCCAGCTGACAGGAATAGCTAGACCTTGACATTGCTAGGAGATGACGTGGCAGTCACAGTCAGGCCTGGATATATTTCTGTTGTAGAGGTGGGAACATCACAGGACACCAACCTCATCAAAGCCACTCTGTGACCATAAGAAAGTGAAAGAAAATCTCCAAAACAGTGACAAAAAAGCCAAGGCCATCTTATAATTTTCTAATTGGACACAACATTATCTGATTTTTAATTTCTAGGTTTCATCATTCTACAGTGGGGGGCGGGGGTAGTTATCTTAAGAATTAATGCTTTTGAACTGTGGTGTTGGAGAAGACTCTTGGACTGCAAGGAGATCAAACCAGTCAATCCTGAAGGAAATTGACCCTGAATATTCTTTGGAAGGACTGATGCTGAAACTGAGGCTCCAATACTTTGGCTACCTGGGGAAAAGAGCCAACTCATTAGAAAATGCCCTGATGTTAGGGAAAGATTGAAAGCAGGAGGAAAAGGGGATGACAGATGATTAGATCATTGGATGGCATCACCAACTCAATGGACATGAATTTGAGCAAGCTCCAGGAGATGGTGAAGGAGAGGGAAGCCTGACATGTTGCAGTCCATGGGGTCTCAAAGAGTTGGACACGACTGAGTGTCTGAACAGAAACAATAATTTTATTGATTGCATCATATTCTATCAATTGAATTTCCCATAGTTTACTTCATCATTCTCTTATTGTTGGATACGGAGTATTTCCATGTGTTTATTTTTATAATTATTGAGACAATAAATGTACCTGTGCAAATTGTTTTTATATTTATGATTTCTTAAAGTTATAGATTCCTGGGCTTCCTTGGTGGTCAAGTGGTTAAGAATCTGTCTGGCAATGCAGGGGACACTGGTTTGATCCCTGGTACAGGGTGATCCCACATGCTGTGGGGCAAATAACCCCATGTGCCACAACTACTGAGTCAGCACTGTAGAGCCCTTGAGCTGCAATGACTGAGCCCACGCATCACAACTAAAGAAAGTCTGAGTGCAGTAACAAAGGCCCACCACAGCCAATAAACAAATAAATCTTAAATAGATACACATTCCTAAGAGTATAACTTCTTGGCCAAATTATTTAAACATTTAAAATCCTAAGTAACTAATAGTCAGTTATTACTTAAACAATAAGTAATGATTTGTTATCATTTTAGTTATTGCCAAATTATTTTTAAAACAACTTACATGAACACAAACTTTTTCAGAACAGTTAAAGGATACAATTTAGCATCATTTTTATGTTAATTTGATAGAACATTGTAGATGTAACTTCACTGAGAGTATGATTTTATCATCTTTGATTAATAAAATTGAGTTGTACCTCATCAATTGAATTATTATTTGTATTTCCCATTTTATTCTTTTTTTTTTTTTTAACTTTTTTTCCCATAAATCTGTTGGGATGTTAATGTTTCTCTTTTCAATTTGTATGTGTTATTTAGAAACTTTGTTTTGAGGTTCCAGAAGCAGACGAGTAATGTGCAAGGACAGAGTATTTAACATTAAAGAAAAATCTTTTTTAACTCAGAAAAACTTTCTCTTTAAACATAAATCTTTGGGAGGGAGATCATGGAAGAGTTATAAACAAAAAGAGCAATTGTCTGAGCATCCAGGTTGGCCAAAATGAATCTTAACACATTTATAACACTGATATCACAGAAAATGAAGTGAAAGTGAAAGTTGCTCAGTTGTGCCCGACACTTTGCAACCCCATTGACTATACGGTCCATGCACTTCCCCAGGTCAGAGTACTAGCATGGGTAGCCTTTCCCTTCTCCAGGGGATCTTCCCAAACCAGGGATTGAACCCACGTGTCGCACGTTGCTGGCAGATTCTTTACCAGCTGAGCCACAAGGGAAGCCCAAGAATACTGGAGTGGGTAGCCTATCCCTGCTCTGGAGGATCTTCCCGACCCAGGAATTGAACCAGGGTCTCCTGCATTGCCAGTGGATTCTTTACCAACTGAGCTATCAGGGAATCCCCTGGTCACTTCATATCCTGCCTGAGTTCTTTATATAATTGATGTACTGGAGCTTCCCTGGTGGCTCAGCAGTCAAGAATCCGTCTGTAGGAAACAAGGGTTCAATCCCTGATCCAGGAAGATTCCACATGCCATGGAGCAACTAAGCCCATGTGCCACAACTATTGGGCCTGTGCTCTAGAGCCTGGGAACAGCAACTACTGAAACCCTCCTGCCCTAGAGCCCATGCTCCACAAGAGAAGCCGCCGCAGTGAGATGCCTGTGCACGGCAATGAGAGAGTGGCCCCTGCAGCAATGAAGACCTAGCATAGCCAAAAATAGATAAATAAATTAAAAAAAAATTGAAATATTAATTCTTTGTCAGTAGTCCTGAAAATACTTGATACTTATTCTTTCATTTAAATATTTAGTTATTTTCATCTATATAGTTTAATATACTGAGGTTAAGTGAGCCATTTTTCTATTATGCATTTTTTAAATGTTTACTTAGCTTATAAGGCATCAGTGAAAGTGAAAGTCGCTCAGTCCTGTCTGACTCTTTGCCACCCCATGGACGATACAGTCCATGGAATTCTCCAGGTCAGAACACTGGAGTGGGTAGTCTTTTCCTTGACAGGTATAAGGCACTGGTATTCCTAGAATATTCCTTTTAAATGTATACCCATGTATAGATTTCATTCATTCAGAAATGACTTTGGTGTTTAGTAAAAAATAAAATAATTTATTTCACAAAATTTTCACCCATTTGACTCAAGACACTGAGAAATGTCTTTATTCTCCATCAATTTATTTCACCATCTTTAAAACAAACTTAATAGTAATATAAAACAATACATTTATAGATTATCTCTTTTGTTTCCATTATCTGTCTCATGTCAGATTCACATAGAAAACTTGCTAAAATATTGAAACATGTTTAGTATCTGAGGAGAGTATTCACTTGTTATTCCTTTCAGCATTATCTTTGAAATTTTTGATGTCTATTCTTTTTATCTCAAGTATTCCAAACACTCAAAATTTTCAAACTTGGGGTTAGCTGAAATACATACTTCTCAGAGTACCATATCTCTTCTTTTTGTTTTTATAATGTTATTTGTCATCTGCACAGAAAAGTGTGTTCACAAAGTGTGTATTTTTTTCCCCTTTTCTCACCATTGAATTGAGTTATATCTTGCTACGAAATGGGATACTATTAAATTGGAAAGGACAGCCTTCAGTTTTTGGATGTTTTCATTAAAGAGCTGTCAACCTTCTCTAACATAAAACTGGAGAACAGTTTGATCATGTAGTGATATTAAAATTTTTACTGATGGTATTACCAAATGTTGCTACTCTTCTCCATGAGTAAACCTAGCAGCCTCTTGAAGCCAGTAAAAGACCATAAATCGTTGATTCAGTTCAGAGAAGGAGGCAGGCAGCACAGACAAGTCCAAGACCAAGCAAAGGGGCTTTTTGCTGAAATCTGTATTCCAGCTCTCTAAATGGAGGTATGAGCTGTCTTCTACTCTCAGTTGTGACTTACTTATTCTATGACTTATCCCATCTCAGAGTTGTGGTGAAGCAAGTGTGCTAAGATCAGATCAGATCAGTCGCTCAGTCGTGATTAACTCTTTGCGACCCCATGAATCGCAGCACGCCAGGCCTCCCTGTCCATCACCAACTCCTGGAGTTGATGAGACTCACATCCATCCAGTCAGTGATGCCATCCAGCCATCTCATCCTCTGTCATCCCCTTCTCCTCCTGCCCCCAATCCCTCCCAGCATCAGAGTCTTTTCCAATGAGTCAACTCTTCACATGAGGTGGCCAAAGTACTGGAGTTTCAGCTTTACCCTCATTCCTTCCAAAGAAATCCCAGGGCTGATCTCCTTCAGAATGGACTGGTTGGATCTCCTTGCAGTCCAAGGGACTCTCAAGAGTCTTCTCCAACACCACAGTTTAAAAGCATCAATTCTTCGGCGCTCAGCCTTCTTCACAGTCCAACTCTCTCTACCATACATGACCACAGGAAAAACCATAGCCTTGACTAGACGAACCTTTGTTGGCAAAGTAATGTCTCTGCTTTTTATTATGCTATCTAGGTTGGTCATAACTTTCCTTCCAAGGAGTAAGCATCTTTTAATTTCAAGGCTGCAGTCACCATCTGCAGTGATTTTGGAGCCCAGGAAAATAAAGTCTGACACTGTTTCCACTGTTTCCCCATCTATTTCCCATGAAGTGATGGGACCAGATGCCATGATCTTCGTTTTCTGAATGTTGAGCTTTAAGCCAACTTTTTCACTCTTCACTTTCCCTTTCATCAAGAGGCTTTTTAGTTCCTCTTCACTTTCTGCCATAAGGGTGGTGTCATCTGCATATCTGAGGTTATTGATATTTCTCCCGGCAATCTTGATTCCAGTTTGTGTTTCTTCCAGTCCAGTACATCATGTTTCTCATGATGTACTCTGCATATAAGTTAAATAAACAGGGTGACAATATACAGCCTTGATGAACTCCTTTTCCTATTTGGAACCAGTCAGTTGTTCCATGTCCAGTTCTAACTGTTGCTTCCTGACCTGCATACAAATTTCTCAAGAGGCAGATCAGGTGGTCTGGTATTCCCATCTCTTTCAGAATTTTCCACAGTTTATTGTGATCCACACAGTCAAAGGCTTTGGCATAGTCAATAAAGCAGAAATAGATGTTTTTCTGGAACTCTCTTGCTTTTCGCATGATCCAGCGGACGTTGGCAACTTGATCTCTGGTTCCTCTGCCTTTTCTAAAACCAGCTTGAACATCAGGAAGTTCACGGTTCACATATTGCTGAAGCCTGGCTTGGAGAATTTTGAGCATTACTTTACTAGCGTGTGAGATGAGTGCAATTATGCAGTAGTTTGAGCATTCTTTGGCATTGCCTTTCTTTGGGATTGGAATGAAAACAGATCTTTTCCAGTCCCGTGGCCACTGCTGAGTTTTCCAAATTGCTGGCATATTGAGTGCAGCACTTGCACAGCATCTTCTTTCAGGATTTGGAATAGCTCAACTGGAATTCTATCACCTCCACTAGCTTTGTTCATAGTGATGCTTTCTAAGGCCTATTTGACTTCACATTCCTGGATGTCTGGCTGTTGGTCAGTGATCACACCATCGTGATTATCTGGGTCATGAAGATCTTTTTTGTACAGTTCTTCTGTGTATTCTTGCCATGTCTTTTTAATATCTTCTACTTCTGTTAGGTCCATACCATTTCTGTCCTTTATCGAGCCCATCTTTGCTCAATATTCCTTTGGTATCTCTGATTTTCTTGAAGAGATCCCTAGTTTTTCCCATTCTGTTGTTTCCCTCTATTTCTTTGCATTGATCGCTGATGAAGGCTTTCTTATCTCTCCTTGCTATTCTTCAGAACTCTGCATTCACATGTTTATATCTTTCCTTTTCTCCTTTGCTTTTCGCTTCTCTTCTTTTCACAGCTATTTGTAAGGCCTCCCCAGACAGCCACTTTTTTTTTGCATTTCTTTTCTATGGGAATGGTCTTGATCCCTGTCTCCTGTACAATGTTACGAACCTCATTCCATAGTTCATCAGGCACTCTATCTATCAGATCTAGGCCCTTAAATCTATTTCTCACTTCCACTGTATAATCATAAGGGGTTTGATTTAGGTCAAACCTGAATGGTCTAGTGGTTTTCCCTACTTTCTTCAATTTAAGTCTCAATTTGGCAATAAGGAGTTCACGGTCTGAGTCACAGTCAGCTCCTGGTCTTGTTTTTACTGACTGTATGGAGCTTCTCCATCTTTGGCTGCAAAGAATATAATCAAACTGATTTTGGTGTTGACCATCTGGTGATGTCCATGTGTAGAGTCTTCTCTTGTGTTGTTGGAAGAGGGTGTTTGTTATGACCAGTCCATTTTCTTGGCAAAACTCTATTAGTCTTTGCCCTACTTCATTCTGTATTCCAAGGCCAAATTTGCCTGTTACTCCAGGTGTTTCTTGACTTCCTACTTTTGCATTTCAGTCCCCTATAATGAAAAGGACATCTTTTTTGGGTGTTAGTTCTAAAAGGTCTTGTAGGTCTTCATAGAACCGTTCAACTTCAGCTTCTTCAGCATTACTGGTTGGGGCATAGGCTTGGATTACTGTGATATTGAATGGTTTGCCTTGGAAACGAACAGAGATCATTCTGTCGTTTTTGAGATTGCATCCAAGTACTGCATTTCAGACTCTTTTGTTGACCATGATGGCTACTCCATTTCTTCTGAAGGATTCCTGCCCGCAGTAGTAGATATAATGGTCATCTGAGTTAAATTCACCCATTCTAGTCCATTTCAGTTCGCTGATTCCTAGAATGTCGACATTCACTCTTGCCATCTCTTGTTTGACCACTTCCAATTTGCCTTGATTCATGGACCTGACATTCCAGCTTCCTATGCAATATTGCTCTTTACAGCATAGGACCTTGCTTCTATCACGTCACATCTACAGCTGGGTATTGTTTTTGCTTTGGCTTCATCCCTTCATTCTTTCTGGAGTTATTTCTCCACTGATCTCCAGTAGCATATTGGGCACCTACTGACCTGGGGAGTTTCTCTTTCAGTATCCTATCATTTTTTCTTTTCATACCGTTCATGGGGTTCTCAAGGCAAGAATACTGGAGTGATTTGCCATTCCCTTCTGCAGTGGACCACATTCTGTCAGATCTCTCCACCATGACCCGCCCATCTTGGGTTGCCCCATGGGCATGGCTTAGTTTCATTTAGTTAAACAAGGCTGTGGTCCTAGTGTGATTAGACTGACTAGTTTTCTGTGAGTATGGTTTCAGTGTGTTTGCCTTCTGACGCCCTCTTGCAACATCTACCGTCTTACTTGGGTTTCTCTTACCTTGGGCCTGGGGTATCTCTTCATGACTGCTCCAGCAAAGCGCAGCCATTGCTCCTTACTGCCGAGGACCAGCCCCGGCTGATCCAGGGTATTCGAAGGGGAGATGGCGTCGGGCCTTGGACGAGGGGTTTCTCCTCACTGCCACCCTTCCTGACCTTCAGCGTGGGATAGCTCCTCTAGGCCCTCCTGAGCCCAGGCAGCCACGGCTCCTTGGATGTGGGGTTGGTCCTCCCGGCCACTGCCCCTGGCCTCGGGCGTGGGGCGAGGGATATCTTCTCCTGCCCGCCGCCACTGGCCTCAGGCTTAGGGGCATGGTGTAGCTCCTCCCTCCCACCACCCCTGGCCTCAGTCTTAGGGGCGTGGGGTAGTTCCTTCTGCCCACCGCCCCTGGCCTCAGTCTTAGGTGCATGGGGTAGCTCCTCCCGCCTGCAGCTCCTGGCCTTGGGCTTGGGGCAAGGGGTATCTCCTCCCGGCCACCGCCCCTGACCTCAGACACAGGGTAACTCCTCTCGGCCGCCCCCCCTGACCTCGGACGCGGGGTAGCTCCTCTCGGCCATTCCTGTGCCTTTGCAGTCTGGTACTCTCGGCCGCTGCCCCTGACCTCGGATGTGGGTAACTCCTCTTGGCCGCCACCCTTTGGGCATGGGGTCCTCCTGGCTTCTGTCTCTGACTTTGGACGTGGGGTGGCTCCTTTCGGCCATGCTGAGTGCGCCCATCGCAGCCGCCTGAGCTTGAGCGTGCCCTTCGCAGCCGCCTGTGCTTAAGGTATCCTCAATTCAAGTAGGGGCTCTTCACTGACTTTCTGCACTGTCCTGATGCCATTTCCTAAGTCAAAGAAGCTTTTTTTCATCTAGGCAGTTTCTCCTTCAATCCTCCAGGCCTAGTTTAAAGACTGTGGGTAGAAATGCTCAAAAACTATTAGGTTACTTCCCCAAACTCTGTGCGTCATGGTTCAGGTGGGAAAACTGCCAGTCATGAAGGAACTTGCTGAATAGATCCCATCAGCTTCATAGCTCTAGAAATTTCTGACATATTGTGACACATATTCAATTTAAAATTTAATTTATGGTACCATGCTGGACTTTCCAGGACTTTCAGCTGGCTCAGACAGTAAAGAATCTGCCTGTATTGCAGGAGACCTGTGTTCAATCTCTGGGTTGAAAAGATCCCCTGGAGGAGGGCATGGCAACCCACTCCAGTATTCTCGCCTGGAGAATTCCATGGGCAGAGGAGCCTGGCAGGCTACAGTCCATGGGGTTGCAAAAATTGGACACGACTGAATGACTAACACACTGGACTTTCCATAAGTCATATATATTTAGGCGTATTTTACTGAGAAATTCTAAGAGTAGACAAGTCATTCTTCACCAAAAGTCTCTATCATTTTGAGACATGTGTTGTTATTTACTTTAAAGGTATTTACCTGGTCTCAGTAAAGTATTAAAAAGTGAGCACACACATGATATTGCTCTCCTATATTCAAGTTCTGTCTCTCTTTTTTTAAGATATTTTTGATTTTAAGGTCTTTATTGAATTTATTACAGTATTGAGTCCATTTTCTCTTTTGGCTTTTTGGCTGTGAGGCATGTGGGATCTTAACACTCTGACCAGATATCGAACCCACACCCCTTAAGTTGGGAGGTGAAGTTTTAACCACTGGACCACCAGGGAAACCCCTGTTCAGGTTCTCTTTAAACACTGTCATCATATTCAGTCTTGCTTCACTTGGATCTTAACATCTACATCTTATGAGCACACACAGTGAAGAAGGCTATTGCTTCTAATTGCTGTAAAATGTTTTGAGCTAACTATGATTCATTGTTCAAAAACACTAGCTGGAGTTCCTTTTGTACAACATCTGGAAGAAAACTGTTATCTTGAATCTAGACCCACACTGTTGAATCAGCATTCTGCAATGGTGGAAATATTCCATATCAGTTGCAACCACAACTGTAGCTGTTGGGAAGCATAGTGGAAAATAGACGTAAAAGGAGAAAGTCCTTGGGAAAATGGCGAAGGGCCAGAAGTACGCGGCTTTGCACTATGGACAGAAAGACATCTCCTGACTTTGGTTATGCTTGGCGCCAAGAGTTAATAATAAATAGGGATGTTACTTGTGAGAGCGGGTTGTGGGAGAAGCCCATAAGTCATTTAGAGCGTGCTGTCCTTGAAATGTTTCTACTGATTATGTGTTAACTCTGTATGCGCTCTGCTGGCCGCATACTTTAAGCTCTTTGTTCCTGCTTCTATAAAAAAGCTTGACTTCAGAAATAAACTTGTCAGTCCTTGCAAGAGACTGTCCAAGTGTCCTTCTTTCAGGTTTGTCGCTTCCAAGTCCCGGGGAGAAAACCCCCAACAAGTGGCACCCGAACAGGGACTTGAGAGAAAGGCTGAACAAAGCGATGAGCCCCTGTAGAAAGAGGTAAGCAGGATGGGACAACATAGCAGTAAAATTCCTTTCATTTCTATAATGCATCATTTTTTGAAACAAAATGGTGTTAATGTTTCAAGAGATCAGTTGAATGACTGCTATCATATACTAGTGGAACATAATCCATGGTTCCCGGAGGAGGGGACGCTTGATCTTGATGTATGGAAAAGGGTTAAGAATAATATTTTGCGAGCATATTGGCAAGGGTTACATGGTCACTCATACGGGCTATCATAGAACAAATTGAAGGGCATAACGTTGATTTGGAAGGAAAAACTATTCGATCTTTACATGAATATGAGCTTAAGGAACAAGATATGCAAGGTGCTTTGAAATATAAGAATGTTATGCTCAATCAGACACAATCCTTAGAAAAACAACTTAGAGACATATATATATATACAGGATATGTCAAAATTGAAGCCACTTGGAATGGGAGTCATTTCATTCAACGGACAGCCCAAATCTGAGGTTTTTCCTTCTGCTCCGCCTGTAACAGCAATTGCTAACTTTGCTCGTACTAATCATTTCACTCCTCCTCAGGAGATGCCTACTTGCACTTTCGCTTTCCCAATGCAATTTAATCAACCTGCCTAAGGCCAAATTGGGCTAATCTAGATTTTGGCATGTTGTCTAGCTTTAAGAAAGCATGTACTCTGTATGGACCTACTTCTCCTTACTGTATAGAATTTCTCAGAGGATGGGCTAACCATTGGATGCCACACGATTTTTTTTCAAGTAGCAAAGATGGTTTTAAATCCTCAACAATTACTGCAGTAGCAAATGTGGGTTAATGATGAGGCCCAACAGCTGATGATTGACCAGCAATCTCATGGTAACCCTGCCAATTTAACCTGTGATATACTGACTGGAACAAGAGCCATGGCCGATATGATTGCACAATTAGCTAATATTACCCCTCAGATGTTATATTTCATTAAAGAAACTGCCTGCAGGGCATAAGCAAAGGTTGAGAGCACTAACTCTGATGGTTCATTTGTTAAGATTATTCAAGGACATGAAGAGGAATATTCTCAATTTATAGGAAAATTAAAGGATGCAATTAAAAAATCTATTAAGGATGTGACGTCACAAAATATTATTTTAAAACAACTTGCTTTTGAAAATGCTAATGAGGAATGTCGATCCGTGCTCAGACCTATTCGAGAGACTGGCTCTCTTATGGAATATTTGAAAGCATATAGGGACATTGGGTCTATGTCCCATAGAGCAAAATTGGCAGCATTGGAAACCTCTAATGTACAAAAGGCTGCTAATACCAAATGTTTTAACTGTGGGAAGCCTGGCCATATGAAAACAATGTCGCCTGCCAACACAGGCCAGAAAAAATAATACTACTTCTAATAGGAAGAGACTCCCAGGAGTATGTCCAAGATGTAAAAGGGGGTTTCATTGGCTGAATGAATGTCATTCTAAATCTGATAAGGATAGAAACACTTTGAACCCTGGTGCACAGCAAAAACAACAGGGAAACTGATAAAGGGGCCATCCTCTAGCCCCACTACAAAAGGAGGACCTAGCGTTATGACACTACAAGCAGCTACATCTAAGAGTGCTTGCATTGATATACCTAATCCTTATGATGTGGAACTAATAGAATTATACAACCCCCACAAAATTCCCACTGGATATTATGGCCCGATTCCACCCGGGACAATGGGACTGATTTTGGGACATAGTAGCTGCACAATGAGAGGTTTAATGGTTTTGACCAGTGTTGTGGACGAAGATTATGAAGGGGAAATACATGTTATGGTAAATGTTGTGAAAACAGGAAATGCATACTTACAAAAAGGGGAATATTTTGCACAATTATTAACTTTTGCCATATGTTAAACCAATGAAGGCATCTGATAAAGTTCGACAGGGAGGCTTTGGCAGTATCAGCCTTACTTTTGCACTATCCACCTTATTAAAGGAACATCAGAAACCTATGCTTACTTTACACATACGGGGAAAGAATTTCACAGCATGTTAGATACTGGAGCTAACATTTCAATCATTAGAGCTGCAGAGTGGACCCTCGATTGGGGTAAGGTTATGGCTCCTTCTAGACTATTAGGAATGGATGAAACTGATGCCACACAAACTTTTGTCAGTGCATCCTACTTACAAGTGTATGGCCCTGATCAAATTGTAGCTTATCTTAAACCATATATTACTAATATCCCTATCAATTTATGGGGATGAGATTTTCTTGAACAAACAAAAGCCACAATTTCTTTAAAGGAACCTTTTTAATGGGGACCATTGAGTTAACACTGCTGCCCCTCGATTGGGAATCTGATACCCCAATATGGACACCTCAATGGCCCCTAACTAAAGAAAAATTGGCAGCTCTTATGCAATTAGTTAATGAACAGTTACAAAAAGCTCATATAGAACCTTCATTTTCCCCGTGGAATTCCCCTGTTTTTGTAATAAAAAAAGAAGTCAAGAAAATGGTGAATGTTGATAGATTTAAGAAATGTTAATAATACCATGTTACCTATGAGGCCCTTACAACCCGGATTGCCCTCCCCTTCTATGGTACCAAAAGGATGGTCTATAGTTATTATTGACTTACAAGACTGCTTTTTTACTATACCTTTGCACCCTAAAGATAGAAAACGTTTTGCATTTTCAGTTCCTTCTATAAATCACATGGCTTCTGTTAAAAGATTCCAATGGAAGGTGCTACCTCAGGGAATGATGAACTCCCCTACCATTTGCCAATATCTCATATCTGTTTTATTACAACCCATTAGAGACAAGTATCCTACTGCGTTTATAATTCATTATATGGATGATAGACTTCTCTCTATGGAATCTGAACTCTGTTTACAACAGTTATGTAATGAAGTTTCTATTACTCTTCAAAATCATGGCCTCCTTGTTGCACCAGATAAAATTCAATGGAAAGCACCCTTTAATTATTTAGGACATGTTATGGAAGAATCTAAAATCAAACCTCAAAAACTCAAATTTCTGTGCAATCTCTACGCACGCTGAATGATTTTCAAAAATTGCTAGGGGATATTAATTGGCTGCGGCCATCTGTCGGCATCCCCACCTAGGCCTTACAAAATCTATTTAAAATTTTAGGGGGATCCCCCGACCCTAATAGCCCTAGGCAACTAACAAAAGAGGCCAAAGAACTGGCCTTAGTGGAGAAACGCATTCAACAATCTTTTTCAACTCGGCTAGATTATGATCAACCAGTTTCTTTATATATATTCCCTAGTGAAAATTCACCCACGGCAATTATAGATCAACACAGCCCAATAGAATGGGTATATTTACACACTAAACAGTCTAAAAAAATTGTATCATATATTGAGAAAATAGGGCACTTAATTGTGTCAGGAAGAAGCCATGTACAAACTTTGACTGGATTTGATCCATATGTAATACACATTCCCTTGACAAAACAGGAATTGCAAATTGCCTTACAGTATAACCTGACCATGCAAATGGCATTAAGTGATTTTCAGACTGTTATGTCATTTCATCTGCCGAAAGGAAAATCATGGGACTTTCTACAATGTACTAAATTCATTGTAACTAAGATCACTGCATCCCAGCCTATTTCCAATGCACCCACCTATTTCATTGATGGCAACAAGAAAGGCATAGCAGGGATTGTTGGCCCTGATATCAAAGAGAAATTACCCACTACCTATTCTTCAATACAAAGAGTTGAATTGTATGCTTTATATGCTCTTTTGTCGCTTCAACTGTTATCCTTCAACATATATACTGATTCCAAATACCTTGCTTCCCTTTTTCCTGATTTTCTTACCATCTTTTTATACAACCTAAATGAAGAATTATATACTCTCTTTTCACAGACTCAAGCTTTAATTCGTTCACGTACGGAACCTTCCTTTATTGCACATATACGTGCTCATTCAGGTTTACCTGGCCCTCTGGTCGCAGGAAATGATGCTGTTGATAGGCTCATAGCTCCCATTTTTACATCTGCCAGTGATGAACATGCTAATCTTCATGCCAGTGCTAACAGAGTGCACTCTAAATACCATATTCCTCTCACAGAAACACGACATATTATTAAAACCTGTGATGTCTGCGCCCCTCTGCACTTACGAACTACGATTTCAGGAGTTAATCCCCAGGGGCAACAACCTAATTCCCTTTAGCAATCTGATTTCACTCACTGCTCCTTAAGAAAGTTTTCTTTGCTTTTTGTCTCACTTGATACATTTTCAGGCTTTATCTGGGCAGTACCTGTCTCTTCAGAATCCAACAAACACACCATTTCCACACTCTTACTCACCTTCCCCATTATGGGGATTCCTTCTGTCTTGAAAACAGACAATGGACCTGCATTCACCTCGCATTCATTTCATTCATTTTTATCAAAATGGAACATAACACACATTACAGGAATATTCTATAATCCTCAGGGTCAAGCCATTATTGAAAGAGCCCACCACACCCTAAAACTCGTTTATTAAAACAGAAAGGGGGAATATGGAAGAGGAGATACACTTCTTATCTCATGAACCCTCAATTACTATTTTTTTCCCTCAATTACTAATATCTTTAACTAAACTTAACAAAAAATAATTCTGACACTCGTGCAAATAGACATTTTGCAGAAGACAAAAACAGCAAATTAGAAATCAATACATCAATATGGTATAAGCAATTTAATCAGTGGCTGCCAGGAATCTTACGACTCCTAGGCAAGGGTTATGGTCTTGTCATTGCAGATGGAGAGGAAATCTGGGTTCCCCTTTGCCATGTCTGCTACCGAGAAGCACCCCAAGACCAGACTCCCTCGAAAAGTGATGAAGTTGATGCGAAGGGTCTCAATGACCCTGGAGGAGCCAATGAGGAAATGCCATCGTCTGAATCCTTACCTGACATGGGCTCAAGTGAAAAAACATGACTCATCAGGCTGAGCAGACACTGACGAGCAAGAGGAACATCATAACTGCTCCTGGTTTAATAGATCAAGCATTGGAGGCTTTCATAAATCTAAGACAAGTTTCTGGACTGATAAGGACATACTGCTGAATTGGTATAACGGGGGCTTATCACCCCCACAACCCAGGATTGTTGTCCCCATTGTGGGGCCGGAGCAATGGCACATTTGGAAAATTCCAGCAGCCTTAGAGCACTTCGCTAGTGCTTATGGGACTGTGGGTGTGTCTCGTCCTTCTAATTATACCTTCCTATATAATAGTACTGGCTATATTCAATCATGTGTTCACGTTCTGTATTTGTTTATTGTAGGGCATTTTGATATTGACTTATCAGCCAAGATTGTCAATTGTACTGCATGTGCATTGTATACCTGCTTAATCACACCATTTCATATCACAATGCTAGCATTGTGCTAAACAAAGATCTGAGTTATGGCTTCCCATAAACTTAATTGAGCTTTGGACTGATTCTATATTTCTTTCTGTATTGTTGAAAACTAGGCTTAGGCGATCTAAGCGCATCATTGGGTGGATTATTGCAGGCATCTTAAGCCTTATCTCCATTGTGACTGTAGGAACTTTGTCTGGTATGGCTTTACATAATTCTATACAAAATTATGATTTTATCACTGTTTGGCACAAAGACTCTCATGATCTGTGGACTTGACAAGCTCAAATAGATCAGCAATTACAAACACGAATTAATGAGTTACAAACTGTGGTTATCTACTTAGGAGATCAAATGCAGCAACTGACTTTCTGAACACGTATACGCTGTCACTGGAATTTTACTTCTTTTTGTCTGACTAACATGCCCTATAACAGCACTGAATATCCTTGGAATAAGGTTAAGGCGCATTTGCAGGATCTCACAAGTAACTCAAGTTTAGACATCAATTTGTTGAAACAACAAGTTGCTAATTTTCAAGTTAGAGTACCTAGGGAATTGTATAGTACTCAGTTCTATGATACTTTAACCAAAACCCTATTGTCTCTAGACCCTAGAGCTTGGCTTTCAGGAAGCATTATTTTTATATATGTATTAATCACCCTGCTCTTTTTGTCCTTGATTATGGGATACAGAAGTCTCTACTCAAGACTCCGTGCCTCCCACAACGGAGTCCAACTAGCTGCCACCATGCTTAATTTAAAAACAAAAGGAGGACATGTTGGGAAGCGTAGTGCAAAATAGCCATAAAAGGAGAAAGTCCTTGGGAAAATGGCGAAGGGCCAGAAGTACGCAGCTTTGCACTACGGACAGAAAGACATCTCCTGCCTTTGGTTATGTTAGGCGCCAAGAGTTATTAATAAATAGGGATGTTACTTGTGAGAGCGGGTTGTGGGAGAAGCCCATGAGTCATTTACAGTGCGCTGTCCTTGAAATGTTTCTACTGATTATGTGTTAACTCTGTATGCGCCCTGCTGGCCGCATACTTTAAGCTCTTTGTTTCTGCTTCTATAAAAAAGCTTGACTGCAGAAATAAACTTGTCAGTCCTTGCAAGAGACTGTCCAAGTGTCCTTCTTTCAGGTTCGTCGCTTCCAAGTCCCAGGGAGAAAAACCCCAACAGTAGCCACTAGCCACTTGGGGCTAGTGGGCATTTGAACAGTGGGTAGATTTAAAATTTTTATTTAATTATAACTGACTTAAATTTAAACACTCAAATGTGGTTAATGGCTACTGTATTGGACAGCAGCTCTAAATGTATGATTTGGATTTAAAAATTACAGCATTTTAGAGAAGAATTTTTCCACCACCAATTTTTTACCACTGATGTCAGGAATGGAGTACAAAATCAATACATATTTGCAAAACTCACCATAATATTGTAAAATAGTGTGCAAGTCACTCAGTTATGTCCAACTCTTTGAGAGCCCATGGACTGTAGCCTGCCAGGCTCCTCTGTCCATTGGATTCTCCAGGCAAGCAAACTGGGGTGGGTTGGTGTGCCCTAATTAGCCTCCAATTAAAATACATTAAAAAAACCAAACTTTTGGTTATTTCTTGTGAAAAAGTGATACAGGTATAGATCAGATATTTAGGCATTGATTAGATATTTATTTGTAATGTTTACATAGATGAGTACCTGAACAAGGTATTACTCAAGGATTGATTCAAAAGATCTGGTGCTTATAGTCATTCAGAAGATATTGTGTTAGAAAAGCAGTCAACAGGGAGTGAAAGAATAAACCTTGATAAAATTCTAACTAAGGAAAAACTATGGTATGAAATATAATTTATGGTTATAAGGATGGGCTTTGAAGAGGAACAAGGGAGCCTTGGCATGGTGACTGATAGCTGTGTAATACTGGCAATTTACATAGAATCTGTAAGCTTCAGTCATTTTACTATAAAGTAGGAATGCTTGTTATTGTTTAGTCATGTTTGACTCTTTGCAACCTCATGGACTACAACCCGCCAGGCCTCCCTGCCCGTCACCAACTCCCGGAGCTTGCTCAAACTCATGTCCATTGAGTCAGTGATGCCATCCAACCATCTCATCCTCTGTCGGCCCCTTCTCCCCCCCCCCCCCCCCCCCCCCCCCCGCACCCACAGCCTTCAATCTTTCCCAGCATCATGGTCTTTTCAAATGAGTCAGTTCTTCACAGCAGGTGGGCAAAGTATTGGAGTTTCAGCTTCAGCATCAGTCCTTCCAATGTATATTCAAGATTGATCTCCTTTAGGATGGACTGGTTGGATCTCCTTGCAGTCCAAGGGACTCTCAAGTGTCTTCTCCAACACCACAGTTCAAAAGCATCAATTCTTCGGCACTCAGCTTTCTTTATAGTCCAACTCTCACATCCACCGGAGAAGGCAATGGCACCCCACTCCAGTACCCTTGCCTGGAAAATCCCATGGACGGAGGAGCCTGGAAGGCTGCAGTCCATGGGGTCGCTGAGGGTCGAACACGACTGAGCGACTTCACTTTCACTTTTCACTTTCATGCATTGGAGAAGGAAATGGCAACCCACTCCAGTGTTCTTGCCTGGAGAATCCCAGGGATGGGGGAGCCTGATGGGCTGCTGTCTATGGGGTCGCACAGAGTTGGACACGACTGTAGTGACTTAGCAGCTCACATCCATACATGACTACTGGAAAAACCATAGCCTTGACTAGATGGACCTTTGTTGGCAAAGTAATGTCTCTGCTTTTTAATATGCTGTGTAGATTGGTCATAGCTTTCCTTCCAAGGAGCAAGCATCTTTTAATTTCAAGGCTGCAGTCACCATCTGCAGTGATTTTGGAGCCCAAGAAAAGAGTCTGTCACTGTTTCCATTGCTTCCCCATCTATTTGCCACGAAGTGATGGGACCAGATGCCATGACCTTAGTTTTTTAAAAGTTGAGTTTTAAGCCAGTTTTCTCACTCTCCTCTTTCACCTTCATCAAGAGGCTCTTTAGTCCCTCTTCACTTTCTGCCGTAAAGGTGGTATCATCTGCATATCTGAGGTTATTGATATTTCTCCTGGAAATCTTGACTATTATTCCTATTAAAGTAAGAATGATAATGATAGGTTAATAAATTTTAGGATACAATACCTTGGATAAAATAAATACTATACCTGTTAAACTTTTCATATAATTAAGTTCTCCTTGTGTATCTAAAGCATAAAATCATACAAATTCAGAAATATGTGAATGTTGAAGGAGAGCATCCCTGGTATACAGAAAAAAATTACTTTGCTAATAGACAAATAAAGAGATCGTCAATATTCCCAAATCCATAAGAATGGAAATAACGTTTATTTACAGATGCATGTGAATAAAAGTTCATACCACTTGGTGGCAGTATAATACATTGGATTAAACAGGACTTTAGCACAAGAACTGATTTAGGTACAAATCTCAGTTACCTTATTCAATGATTCTATGAATTCAAGCAAAGTTTGTAACCTTTCTAAGTATATAGTGGAAATAATTATGTCTGTCTTGACTGTATTACATTAAAGCTGTGAGAATCACTTAAGAATTATGTCAAAGCATCTTCAATTTTAACATACTATATAGAAAGTCTCCAAACTTTCATTCACAGAATCACTGCAGTTATGAGGCTGTATAAGAAAGTAGTAAATTTCAAAAGCAATAGAAGCAAAATTAATCACTGATGAGCTGACACTTGCAAAATTGGCTGCCACGCACCTGCTCTTCCCACCTGGCATTAGCAAAATTGGCTGCCATGCACCTGCTCTTCCCACCTGGCATTAGCCTCCATCTATGTCATGACATCAAGGAAGTTGTTGACTGTATTTCACCAGCTGTCGGATGCTAAAATTTAATGCACACAGAGTGTGCTATGCAAAATAACCTTGCTTCCAAAGTATTTAAGATTTTCTGAGAGCTTTGAGATTTGTTTAAATCAAATTAGAAATTAGTTTAAATCACAGGCAAATTTACTGAAAAATGGGAGAACAACAGAATTGTACAAATTAATACTTTAAATACACAAAATCAACAGGGGGACTAAGAAGATTAGTAGCTGCTTCAAAGGAGAATGAATTGAAGACTGAAGTATTAAGAGACACTCAATAAAAATAAAATCAGAGAGGTATTCTATTTTTTTTTTTTTTGCAAAAGTGGCACATTATATGATTATGTTATAAAACTCAAATAAGAGCTACAGTTATACTACTCTGCTATTATAAAATCAGGTTGAAAAATAATGTCCCTCATAAAATCTCAACACTTAATTCTCTCCATTCTAAAGATTGTTGAATATATGCAATTGTAGCTTAAATCTTAAATATAAGATAAACTATTTTCCAATAATATCGTGCTTTATTTTTCAAGATAAAACCTACTGAACTCTCCTCCCCCACCATTTATTATGAAATGTTAGTTTTTCTTTTAGATCAGTTTATGCAAGTGTACTTTATCTAGTATTCAATTATACAATGAGGACTTCTAGTACGTTTTAAGATGATTTATTTAGGAAAAAATAAAGTTAGATTTGGAAATTGATAAAATAATTTGATGTGGTTAGATACATATCTTGGTGAGGTTTTGTTTTCTTTTTGTTTTTTTACTCTGTATCAAATATGCTTTTTCTCACAAATGAATGGAGAGACAGCTAATGCTCTCAGATGGACTGTTTATTTATACACATAAGAATTTTTTGCAAATGCTTATTGACGATATATTTTCTTTTTTCATAAATTGTTACCTCATGTTTTCTTCTAGTTTTATATTGCTATTTTTTTTAACTGACTAGAAAAAAACCCTTGTATATTAAGACTATAGTTCCTTAATTTACATATACATTTCAAATGCTTTCTGTGTTACTTGTCTTCAATTTTTGTTATAGTGCACACATTATTTACACTTGATTTTTGGTATTTTTCTTTATTGTTCTTTTCTTTTTGAGAAACAACAACAATATACTTTTATTTATTTTTTTTATTGTTCCTTTCTTTTTTGACAGTTATGGAAGATCATTCTCTACCTAATGTATTTCTCTTTTGGTCTAGCCTCCACTTGACTCATTGCAAAAGACCCTGATGCTGGGAAAGACCGAAGGCAAAAGGAGAAGAGGGTGGCAGAGGATGAGGTGTTTAGATAGCATCACCAACTCAATGGACATGAATCTGAGAAAACTCTGGGAGATGGTGAAGGACAGAGAAGCCCGTCATGCTGCAGTCCCTGGGGTTACAAAGAGTTGGACTGGACTTAGCAAGTGAAGAGCAACAATCACATGACTTGATGGTTCTATGGCTGTACAAAGACCACTTTGTTCTGCTCTCTTTTGCCTAGACACCCTAAATTTTCTAATGCTCTTTTTGATTATTTTACCTGTCACAATGTTGCTTCCTCAGTAATCTGTAATCAGGAGAATGTCATTCTTGGTTGAACCAGATTCACAGTAGGTGATCAAAAATGATGATTATTCAGACGTAAATATTCACTGGTAAAGTTTCTCGTAGGATGAAGGAAATTTAAATAAAGACATTTAGGTGGTGTAGAATAAGTATCTTTGGGAACATTGTTTTAATTAATTCATTTTTTAATCAAAGGATAATCGCTTTACAGAATTTTGTTGTTTTTTTTTGCCATGAATGAGCCACAGGTATACATAGAAATTATGAAGGAGCATGTTGAAGGGTCCAGACTCTACATCAGATAACATGGATATAAATTCTAGCTCCAACACTACATTAAGTTGATCATTCTCCTTGCCACTCAGTTTCCTCATCTTTAAAGTGGGAATAATAGCCCTGAGAGAGTGGTTTAAATGGTTGAAGGAGATGGTGCATCTCCAAAATATTATAAGTATGCAATATTATTTTAATAATGTCATTTAAATAAATTATAAAAATCTTTATTTTTGCTATTTCCAAGTAGGTGAATACCTCTCTCATCTTTTTCATTCTTAGCTCTAATCATTTGTATATTTATAAGAACAAATTGCTCTTTACATTCCCTGGGCTTTGTCAACTCCATTAGTATATTTTTAAAAGCTACATTTTTTAGATATTCTGCTATATGATCTAAATCCAAAGATTAAAACAAAGTTATCCTTGACATTTACAAAGATAACTTTAGTATTCATATAGTAAGTAAAAGGATATAAAAATATATACAGTAACTGAATGATATTGGAGTCAACCTTTAGCTTTTTACTCTGCTGTTTTAGTTAACACCATAAAATATATCCTATAATATTATTATTTCCTTTCTTTCAGGGCTTCCCTAGTAGCTCAGCTGGTAAAGAATCCACCTGCAATGCAGGAGACCCCAGGTGGATTCCTGGGTCAGGAAGATCTGCTGGGGAGGGAATAGGCTACCCACTCCAGTATTCTTGGGCTTCCTGGTGGCTCAGCTGGTAAAGAACCTGCCTGCAATGCGGGTGACCTAGGTTGGGAAGATCCCCTGCAGTAGGCAACAGCTATCTACTCCAGTATTCTGGCCTGGAGAATTCCATGGACTGTATAGTTCATGGGATCGCAAAGAGTAATATTGGGGTCTGAATGATATTGGGGTCAACCTTTAGCTTTTACTCTGCTTTTTAAATTAATACCATAAATTCTATTGCTGTAATATTATGGTTTCCTTTCCTTTAAAGCTACTATCCTTTTTCTTCACTTCTTTTCCATATTCTGTCCCCTATTTCCCCCTTAATCCCTTACAGCCCCTTTGCCGGTGTCCAGACCCGGTGGATCCAGAGAATTCGAAGCGGGGATGGCGTCGGCGAGGATCAGGAAACAATTGCTTAATTAAATGTTAATTAAAGGTATAAAGAGTGGTTAAATAAGGATAGCTCAGTGAGAAAATTTAGTGGAGAAAAAGGCTGTATAATTCAGCCAGGAGGTGAGAGAAAGAACGACATGGGGAGATCAAGCTTTGGTGAACAAGGCCCGCACTTTATTTTCCAAAGTAGTTTTTATACCTTAAGTTATGCATAGAGGATAATGGGGGAAGGGGTAGAGTCATGCAGTAAGCCAGGCTTTCTTCCTGCAAACTTATCATATGCAAATTTTAGGTGATTTGCATCATCTTCTGGCCCGGAGGCCTGTTAACATTTTAAGACCCTTTCTTCAGAAAACTTATTTTTCTCTAAAGGTGATTAGTCAGTCGCCACCTTCCAAAAGCATTAGATAAAGTTGCATTCCTATAGGGCAAAGGTGTGGTGGGCTATAACAAGAAAAAGAATTAACTCAAGGGTCCAAGGTTACAAACATTAAAGCTACTACTTACACCAATTATATTAATCAATGCACTGCCAGGGACACAGCAGTTACGGGATATGGAAACTTAGCAGCAAACATTGGCCCAACAAGTGAAAAACCCTTCACCAATACAATTTCTAATCAATCTTTTAACTGCTCAAAGGAATCTGTATTCAGACAGTTTAGAACATCTCATGCCTCTCATGGTTGTGAACTAGAACACTCTTGTCATGCCCAAGACAGCACCCCGTAAAGTCAGAGGTGTAGGTGAGAGCACAAAGCAGTAAAGTAGGCAGACTCTGGTTTTGGGGGTAGATGCTCGAGAAATTCCAGGGGGACTCCTGAGGCTCGATCCTGCCTTTAAGTACACCGAGCCTCCTTCCTCATGACCTTTGCCGCGGGTGGAGTTCCTCACGCTGGCTCCTGACACTCCTTGAAGAATAGTCTTGAAGGATCCTTCCTTTAATTCCAAACTTCTCTTTTTTCCTAGCAATTCTTTTGGCAATACACTTGGCTCTCAACCACTTAGTTTGCTGATTCATATCTACTTAACACACATGCTGATCTAAATTATTATTTTTTTGTGCAAAATTTCAAACAAATCACGAAAGCATATTTGAAAAAATTTTAGGTGAACCACAGTCTTCAAAATACTTCAGAGAAATGCCATAAGCATTGTTTGAGAGGAAGTAAGCTGCCAGGAAAGGAAGAGATGGTGGTTATCCTTCCATAGTTGCTTTTCTTTGATGTAGAAGAGAATAATTTAGAAATTTGCACACAACGCTTGGCCAAAATTAAACTAAGTGTGTCTAGAATTCAAAGCATAGAATAATCTCTATTCTGTTACAGTGGAAATAATATTTTTGCTCATATAAAAAGCCAAGCCCACCACTTGTACTCTAGAATCCATCTCCTCTTGATTTTTCTGAAAACATTACTTTTGCAATTATTTCTCTTCCACCCTTTTCTGCAGTATTGATTTTTTATCTTTTCACTGATTCATTTCCATTATCATCAAAGAAAAAGCAACCTAAAGGAACAAACCCCCCCCCCCCATGCTCTAAGGTCCACCATATTTAAAATAAAATAATTTCCCTTGATCATATATTTTCCTCCAGCTATTATTCCATTATTCCTTCATTCTTCTCAGTATATTTGTCAAAAGATTTGGCTAAATACACACTCTCAAATTCTTCATTTTATGTTGTCTTTTCAACTCATTCCATTCTCTTCTCTTCAAAAATCGTTTCTGATCAATATCACTAGGGACTTCCACATTGCCAAGTTAATGGCCATTTAACTATCCCTGTATTTCTTGACCTCTCAGCATCCTTTGACATAGTTTGCCACCTGTTGCTTAATAAAAACTTTCTTCTCTGTGTTTCCAAACACATCTCTTTCTTTTTTCTCTGACATCCTTAGCTACCCTTTCTTAATCTCACTTACTGGCTTCCTCTCTCTTTTAGCTCTAAATGTTGGAGTTTCTCAAGGACAGTACTTAGCACTGTAAGTACACTCTTTGAGTGAGCTCATTCTGCTTCATATATAGTTCTTTTTCTTGAGTTACTGGTACAAATATCTAAATGCACATTAGGCATTTCCATTTGGATGTCTAATAGGCATCTCAAACTTATGTCCAAAATCAGATCACTCTTTTTCCAAATACAACTCCTCATTTCTTTCCTCCTGTCTTCTTGATTTTAGACAAAAGTCATATTTAATTTCTCTTATTACACATTCGGTCTTCTCTTGTGGCTCAGAGGGTAAAGAATCTGCCTGCAATGTGAGAAACCGGGTTCGATCCCTGGATGGGGAAAATCCCCTGGAGAAAGGAATGGCAACCCACTCCAGTATTCTTGCTGGAGAATTCCATGGGCAGAGGAGCCTGGTGGGCTACAGTTCCTGGGGTCGTAAAGAGTTGGACTCAACTGGGTGACTAACACACATGGACATACATGACACATTCAGTCCTTCTGTAATTTCCTTGGCTTTTTCTCAAAAATAAATTCCAAATATAGGAATAATTGTATTGTATAGAAAAATACCATTATTATACTTCTATATGTGAGATGCAGTGAGTAGTTAGAGGGCAATCTATGTCATGAAATGGATACACTGAAAAAGAAGTAAGTAAGATCTAAAATCAGCTTTAAATTCCCATTAGGGAACTAGACAAGGGAGAATATTTTAAACCTAAAAGACACAGAAAAAAAGAAATAGTAAATATTTGAGCAGAAATAAATGAAACAGGAAAACAATAGAGAAAATCAGGGAAACCAAAAGCTGGTTTCAATAAGATTCATCAAGAAGCTTGGTATCAATAAGATTCATCAAACTCCAATCAGGATAAGAAGAAAAGAGAGAAGAAAGAAATTACCAATATCAGAAATAAGAGATTTCATGGCAATAAAATCATAACCTAGATATACCAGAGACAATTTTATTCCCACAAATTTGATAACAGATAAAATGTGTCAATTCCTGGAAATACAGAAATTATGAAAATTTGTACAGGGAGAAATAGATAAATTGAATAGTCCACATCTATTGAAGTAATTGAGTCAGTTACTAGTATCCTTCCAAATCATTAAAAAAAACAAAAACAAAAACAAAACCCAGGGCCAAAGGATGTCACTGGTGAATTCTACTAAAGTTGTAAGAAAGATGCAGTACCAATTCTCCACAATCTCATAAAGGAAATAGAAACAGAGAAAACACCTCCTGAGAAGACATTCTATGAAGTCAACATTACTGAAAGTAGAACAAAGACATTAAAAGAAAGTAAAACCACAGATTTATATCTCTCATGAACACACCAACAAAACAGTTAAAAAAAAAAAAACTTTGCAAATTAAATCCAAAAATCTACAAAGGAAGTATACATCATGCACAATTGGGTTTTATTTCAGGTTTGCAAAGCAGGTTCAATATTCAAAAATCAATAAATATAATCCAATCAATAAGCTGAGGAGAAAAAGCATGTAATCAAGTCAGCTGGAAGAAAAAAAAGTGACAAAATCAATATCCATAAGCACTCTGAGCAAATAAAAACTTGATAAACAATACTTATTTAAAAATCTATTGTTAACATCATATTTCATGGTGAGGTAGTTTTCTTAAGCTCAAGAAAAAGGCAAGATATCTACTCTTACCTCTCTTATTCAGCATTGTATTAGAAATTCTACCTGATGCAAGAAAATCAAGAAATAAAAGGCATACAGATTAGAGAACAAAAACTAAAACTATTTCTTTTAGCAGATGATGTAACTGTCCAGTTAGAGAACCCAAAAGAATCAACATAAAAAATTATTGGAACTAAGAAGTGAACACAGAACATTTGCAAGGTTCAAGGTTAATAAATAAAAAGTCAATTTCATACATATATACCAGCAACGAACAATTTGAATTTAACATTTAAAAATCCCATTTACAATAGCATAAAAAATTGAAATATTTAGATATAAATCAAGCAAAATATGTACTGAATCTATATGTGGAAAACTTAAAGCACTGATAAAATGAATGACATCAAAGGAGATTTAGATCAATGGAGAGATATTTCATGTTCA
Organism: Bos javanicus; assembly: GCF_032452875.1. NCBI lineage: Eukaryota > Metazoa > Chordata > Mammalia > Artiodactyla > Bovidae > Bos > Bos javanicus. The sequence continues at coordinate 101,023,153 of NC_083872.1, read as the reverse complement.
CATATTGGAAGATTCATTACTGTAAAGATGTTGATTCCTTCTGACTTTATCTATAGACTGTAATCACAAATAAATCTCTTCAAACTTTTTCATAGAGCTCGACAAAACTAATTCCAATTATGTAGGAAGACAAAAAGTTCTAGACCAGTCAATACAATGCTGAGGAAGAAGAGCAAAATTGAAGGACTCACAGTACTTGATTTCAAGACTTACTATAAAGCCAAAGTAACCAAGACAACACATATAGATCAACAGAACAAAATAAAACCCCCCTGAACTCGATGCCTTATAATATAGTCAACTCATTTTTGAGAAAGACACAAATACAATTCAATTGAAAAAGGAATGGGCTCCATTTAAAATAAAAACTTCTGTTCTGTTAAAGACACTTTTAAGTCACAAAGCAGTAAAAGTTTTTTTTGCAAAATATGAATCTCATAAAAGGACTTGCAGTCAGTGTAAATAATTCAATACTCAACAAAAACTGGCCAAACAACTCAATCGAAAAATTGGCAAAAGATTTGAAAAGACACTTCACCCAAGAAGATATGAAAATGGAAAGAGCACATGAAAAGATACACCTGTTGCTAGGGAAATGCAAACTAAAATAACAATGAACTTCCACTAGACACCTGCTAGGATGCTAAAATCAAAAGTCCTGACAATACCCATTGCTGATGAGGATGAGAAGCAACAGGGACTCATTCATTGCTGGTGGAAATGCAAAGACATTCAAATTAAAGACAACTGGCATTTTTTTTTTTTAAACTAAGCATAATCTATCAAATGATCAAGCAACTAACATTCTAGGTATTTACAAACTGATTTGAAAACTTATATCCACAAAAAAACTGCACATGAATGTTTATGGCAGATTGATTTATAATTGCCCCAAACAGGAAGCAGTCGTGGAGAAGGCAATGGCACCCCACTCCAGTACTCTTGCCTGGAAAATCCCATAGACAGAGGAGCCTGGTAGGCTGCAGTTCATGGGGTCGCTGAGGGTTCGACATGACTAAGCGACTTCACTTTCACGCATTGGAGAAGGAAATGGCAACCCACTCCAGTGTTCTTGCCTGGAAAATCCCAGGGACAGGGGAGCCTGGTGGGCTGCCGTCTATGGGGTCGCATAGAGTTGGACACGACTGAAGTGACTCAGCAGTAGCAGCAGGAAGCAGTCAAGATGTCTTTCAATAGGTGAATGAGTGTGCAAACTATGGTACTCAGATGAAGGAAAGAGCGATAAAAAAGAATTAGCTATCCAGCCACAAAAATATATAGATAAATCTGAAATGCATATTTCATATTAAAAGACATTAGTTTGAAAATGCTCTATTTTACATAATTTCATTGATGTGTTATCTAGATAAAGCAAAACTGTAAAGACGGTAAATATTGTCAAGATTTGCATGAGAAGTTTCACTTGAAAAGTGAAACACAGGGGATATTTCAGGGCAATGAAACTTTATTCTGCATGATATTGTAATGGTGTATTCATTACATTATGCTTTAGTCAAAACCCATGAAACTCACAGAATTTTATGGCAGAAAGAGTGAATTTTAATGTATGCAAATTAAAAAGATCATGAAATCTACTGTGTAAAATCAACGTATTTGCAGGGCAGGAATGGAGATGCAGGGGAAGGTGAGTAGGACAAACTGAGAGAGTAGCATGGACATATATAAATTACCATCCACAAAATGGATAGCTGGTGGGAAGCAAATTGAATATTCAAATTAGCTTATCTAAAACTCACATTTTAGAGTTTAAAAAGGATCCATTTACCCACTTCCAGCTCTTCTCTGATATTGTAAAGTTTAATCCAATTCAAAACAGAATTCCTTCTTTGTTTATCAGGTTTTGTATGAGTCTCTGTAAATGAAACAGAAGAAATGACTGAATATTGAATCTGTTTATCTGTTGCTGGTTTGCATTCTTATGCTCATCCTCTGAAACCCAGTTCAAGTATCACCTCTTCTATGAGGCCTTTCCTGACTCCCTGTTGGAGTTAATTAATCCTTATTTGTGATATTTCTATTTGTTCATTTATATATTAATATATACAAATGTTTATATTTATATTGTTGTATTCATTACATTGTATTTATTTTGTTTACATGTCTATTTAGTCTCACAGATTGTGAGCTTCTTGAAGTCAAGGTTGATATTTTCATCTGCATACCCTTAAGGCTAAAGCACAAAGATCTTGATGTGGCTAGAAGTCAGTGCTAAGTTGTATTAAAGTATTTTACTTAATTATTTACCAATTCTTCCTGATCTTGAATAAGCACTAGACTGGATTCTCTTGTGGAACAGTCAGCTAGACTGTCATTTCAAGGTTTGGAAGTTACCATCTTTCTAAATTCCATATATATGCGTTAGTAAACCACTAGACCCGGAGCAGGCAATGGCTCCCCACTCCAGTACTCTTGCATGGAAAATCCCATGGACGGAGGAGCCTGGAAGGCTGCAGTCCATGGGGTCGCTGAGGGTCGAACACGACTGAGCGACTTCACTTTCACTTTTCACTTTCATGCATTGGAGAAGGAAATGGCAACCCACTCCAGTGTTCTTGCCTGGAGAATCCCAACGACGGGAGAGCCTGGTGGGCTGCCGTCTATGGGGTCGCACAGAGTCAGACACGACTGAAGTGACTTAGCAGCAGCAGCAAACCACTGGACCATTCAGGTATGACCTAAATCAAATTCCTTATGATTATACAGTGGAAGTGAGAAATAGATTTAGGGACTAGATCTGATAGAGTGCCTGATCAACTATGGACTGAGGTTTGTGACATTGTACAGGAGACAGGGATCAAGACCATCCCCATGGAAAAGAAATGCAAAAAAAGCAAAATGGCTGTCTGAAGAGGCCTTACAAATAGCTGTGAAAAGAAGAGAAGCGAAAAGCAAAGGAGAAAAGGAAAGATATAAGCATCTGAATGTAGAGTTCCAAAGAATAGCAAGAAGAGATAACAAAGCCTTCCTCAGCGATCAATGCAAAGAAATAGAGGAAAACAACAGAATGGGAAAGACTAGAGATCTCTTCAAGAAAATTAGAGATACAAAGAGAACATTTCATGCAAAGATGGGCTCGATAAAGTACAGAAATTGTATGGACCTAAGAGAAGCAGAAGATATTAAAAAGAGGGGGCAAGAATACACAGAAGAACTGTACAAAAAAGATCTTCATGACCCAGATAATCACGATGGTGTGATCACTGACCTAAAGCCAAACATCCTGGAATGTGAAGTCAAGTGGGCCTTAGAAAGCATCACTATAAACAAAGCTAGTGGAGGTGATGGAGTTCCATTTGAGCTATTTCAAATCGTGAAAGATGATGCTGTGAAAGTGCTGATTTCAATATGCCAGGAAATTTGGAAAACTCAGTAGTGGCCACAGGACTGGAAAAAGTCAGTTTTCATTCCAATCCCAAAGAAAGGCAATGCCAAAGAATGTTCAAACTACCACACAATTGCACTTATCTCACACGCTACTAAAGTAATGCTCAAAATTCTCCAAGCCAGGCAATACGTGAACCATAAACTTCCAGTAGTTCAAACTGGTTTTAGAAAAGGCAGAGGAACCAGAGACCAAATTGCCAACATCCACTGGATCATCGAAAAGCAAGAGAGTTCCAGAAAAACATCTATTTCTGCTTTATTGACTATGCCAAAGCCTTTGACTGTGTGGATCACAATAAACTGTGGAAAATTCTGAAAGAGATGGGAATACCAGACCACCTGACCTGCCTCTTGAAAAATTTGTACTCAGGTCAGGAAGCAACAGTTAGAACTGGACATGGAACAACAGACTGGTTCCAAATAGGAAAAGGAGTACGTCAAGGCTGTGTATTGTCACCCTGCTTATTTAACTTATATGCAGAGTACATCATGAGAAATGCTGGGCTGGAAGAAGCACAAGCTGGAATCAAGATTGCTGGGAGAAATATCAATAACCTCAGATATGCAGATGACACCACCCTTATGGCAGAAAGGGAAGAAGAACTAAAAAGCCTCTTGATGAAGGTGAAAGAGGAGAGTGAAAAAGTTGGCTTAAAACGCAGCATTCAGAAAACGAAGATCATGGCATCTGGTCCCATCACTTCATGGCAAATAGATGGGGAAACTGGAAACAGTGTCAGACTTTATATTTTTGGGCTCCAAAATCACTGCAGATGGTGACTGCAGCCATGAAATTAAAAGGCGCTTACTCCTTTTATAGAAAGTTATGATCAACCTAGATAGCATATTCAAAAGCAGAGACATTACTTTGCCAACAGGGTTCCGTCTAGTCAAGGCTATGGTTTTTCCAGTGGTCATGTATGGATGTGAGAGTTGGACTGTGAAGAAGGCTGAGTGCCAAAGAATTGATGCTTTAGAACTGTGGTGCTGGAGAAGACTCTTGAGAGTCCCTTGGACTGCCAGGAGATCCAACCAGTCCATTCTGAAGGAGATTAGCCCTGGGATTTCTTTGGAAGGAATGATGCTAAAGCTGAAACTCCAGTACTTTGGCCACCTCATGCGAAGAATTGATTCATTGGAAAAGACTTTGAAGGTGGGAGGGATTGGGGGCAGGAGGAGAAAGGGACGACAGAGGATGAGATGGCTGGATGGCATCACTAACTCGATGGACATGGATCTGGGTGAACTCCAGGAGTTGGTGATGGACAGGGAGGCCTGGTGTGCTGCGATTCATGGGGTCTCAAAGAGTCAGACACGACTGAGTGACTGAACTGAACTGATACTGTATTGGTGTTTTTCTTTCTGGCTTACTTCACTCTGTATAATAGGCTCCAGTTTCATCCACCTCATTAGAACTGATTCAAATGTATTCTTTTTAATGGCTGATTAATACTCCATTGTGTATATGTACCACAGCTTTCCTATCCATTCCTATACTGATGGGCATCTAGGTTGCTTCCATGTCTTGGCTATTATAAACAGTGCTGCAATGATTATTGGGGTGCACATGTTTTTTTCAATTCTGGTTTCCTCGGTGTGTATGCCCACCAGTGGGATTGCTGTGTCATAAGGCAGTTCTATTCCAGTTTTTTAAGGAATCTCCACACTATTCTCCATAGTGGCTGTAGTAGTTTGCATTCCCACCAATAGTGTAAGAGGGTTCCCTTTTCTCCACACCCTCTCTAGCGTTTATTGCTTGTGGACTTTTGGATAGCAGCCATTCTGACTGGCGTGAAATGGTACCTCATTGTGGTTTTGATTTGCATTTCTCTGATAATGAGTGATGTTGAGCATCTTTTCATGTGTTTGTAGCCATCTGTATGTCTTCTTTGGAGAAATGTCTATTTAGTTCGTTGGCCCATTTTTTGATTGGGTCGTTTATTTTTCTAGAATTGAGCTGCAGGAGTTGCTTGTATATTTTTGAAATTAGTTGTTTGTCAGTTGCTTCATTTGCTATTATTTTCTCCCATTCTGAAGGTTGTCTTTTCACCTTGCTTATAGTTTCCTTTGTTGTGCAGAAGCTTTGACGTTTAATTAGGTCCCATTTGTTTATTTTTGCTTATATTTCCAATATTCAGGGAAGTGGGTCATAGAGGATCCTGCTGTGATTTATGTCGGAGGGTGTTTTGTTTATGTTCTCCTCTAGGAGTTCTATAGTTTCTGGTCTTACGTTTAGATCTTTAATCCATTTTGAGTTTATTTTTGTGTATGGTGTTAGAAAGTGTCCTAGTTTCATTCTTTTACAGGTGGTTGATCAGTTTTCTCAGCACCACTTATTAAAGAGATTGTCTTTAATCCATTGTATATTCTTGCCTTCTTTGTCACAGATAAGGTGTCCATAGGTGCGTGAATTTATCTCTGGGCTTTCTATTTTGTTCCATTGATCTATATTTCTGTCTTTGTGCCAGTACCATACTGTCTTGGTGGTACTGTGGCTTTGTCGTAGAGCCTGAAGTCAGGCAGGTTGATTCCTCCAGTTCCATTCTTCTTTCTCAAGATTGCTTTGGCTATTCGAGGTTTTTTGTATTTCCATACAAATTGTGAAATTATTTGTTCTAGCTTTGTGAAAAATACCATTGGTAGCTTGATAGGGATTGTTTTGAATCTATAGATTGCTTTGGGTAGTATACTCATTTTCACTATATTAGTTCTTCTGATCCATGAACATGGTATATTTCTCCATCTATTAGTGTCCTCTTTGATTTCTTTCACCAGTGTTTTATAGTTTTCTATATATAGGTCTTTAGTTTCTTTAGGTAGATATATTCCTAAGTATTTTATTCTTTTCATTGCGATGGTGAATGGAATTGTTTCCTTAATTTCTCTTTCTATTTTCTCATTATTAGTGTATAGGGATGCAAGGGATTTCTGTGTGTTGATTTTATATCCTGCAACTTTACTATATTCATTGATTAGCTCTAGTAATTTTCTGGTGGAGTCTTTAGGGTTTTCTATGTAGAGGATCATGTCATTTGCAAACAGTGAGTGTTTTACTTCTTCTTTTCCAATTTGGATTCCTTTTATTTCTTTTTCTGCTCTGATTGCTGTGGCCCAAACTTCCAAAACTATGTTGAATAGTAGTGGTGAAAGTGGGCACCCTTGTCTTGTTCCTGACTTTAGGGGAAATGCTTTCAAGTTTTCACCATTGAGGATAATGTTTGCTGTGGGTTTGTCATATACAGCTTTTATTATGTTGAGGTATGTTCCTTCTATTCCTGCTTTCTGGAGAGGTTTTATCATAAATGGATGTTGAATTTTGTCAAAGGCTTTCTCTGCATCTATTGAGATAATGATATGGCTTTTATTTTTCAATTTGTTAATGTGGTGTATTACATTGATTGATTTGCAGATATTGAAGAATACTTGCATCCCTGGGATAAAGCCCACTTGGTCATGGTGTATGATTTTTTTAATGTGTTGTTGGATTCTGATTGCTAGAATTTTGTTAAGGATTTTTGTATCTATGTTCATCAGTGATATTGGCCTGTAGTTTTCTTTTTTGGGGGGGCATCTTTGTCAGGTTTTGGTATTAGGGTGATGGTGGCCTCATAGAATGAGTTTGCAAGTTTACTTTCCTCTGCAATTTTCTGGAAGAGTTTGAGTAGGATAGGTGTTAGCTCTTCTCTAAATTTTTGGTAGAATTCAGCTGTGAAGCCATCTGGACCTGGGCTTTTATTTGCTGGAAGATTTCTGATTACAGCTTCAATTTCCGTGCTTGTGATGGCTCTGTTAAGATTTTCTATTTCTTCCTGGTTCAGTTTTAGAAAATTGTACTTTTCTAAGAATTTGTCCATTTCTTCCACGTTGTCCATTTTATTGGCATATAATTGTTGATAGTAGTCTCTTATGATCCTTTGTATTTCTGTGTTGTCTGTTGTGATCTTTCCATTTTCATCTCTAATTTTATTGATTTGATTTTTCTCCCTTTGTTTCTTGATGAGTCTGGCTAATGGTTTTTCAATTTTATTTATCCTTTCAAAGAACCAGCTTTTGGCTTTATTGATTTTTGCTATGGTCTCTTTTCTTTCTTTTGCATTTATTTCTGCCCTAATTTTTAAGATTTCTTTCCTTCTACTAACCCTGGGGTTTCTCATTTCTTCCTTTTCTAGTTGCTTTAGGTGTAGAGTTAGGTTATTTATTTGACCTTTTTCTTTTTTCTTGAGGTATGCCTGTATTGCTATGAACTTTCCCCTTAGCACTGTTTTTACAGTGTCCCACAGGTTTTGGGTTGTTGTGTTTTCATTTTCATTCATTTCTATGCATATTTTGATTTCTTTTTTGATTTCTTCTGTGATTTGTTGGTTATTCAGCAGCGTGTTGTTCAGACTCCATATGTTGGAATTTTTAATAGTTTTTCTCCTGTAATTGAGATCTAATCTTACTGCCTTGTGGTCAGAATAGATGCTTGGAATGATTTCTATTTTTTTGAATTTACCAAGGCTAGATTTATGGCCCAGGATGTGATCTATCTTGGAGAAGGTTCCGTGTGTGCTTGAGAAAAAGGTGAAATTCACTGTTTTGGAGTGAAATGTCCTATAGATATCAATTAGGTCTAACTGGTCTGTTGTATCATTTAAAGTTTGTGTTTCCTTGTTAATTTTCTGTTTAGTTGATCTATCCATAGGTGTTTGTGGGGTATTAAAGTCTCCCACTATTATTGTGTTATTATTAATTTCCCCGTTCGTACTTGTTAGCATTTGTCTTACATATTGTGGTGCTCCTATGTTGCTCCTGATTTCTTTTGTTCTCTATTTGCATGAAATATCTTTTTCCAGCCCTTCACTTTCACTTCTGTATGTGTCCCCTGTTTTGAGGTGTGTCTCTTGTAGACAACATATATAGGGGTCTTGTTTTTGTATCCATTCAGCTAGTCTTTGTCTTTTGGTTGGGGCATTCAACCCATTTATGTTTGGGGTGTTTTGCCTTGGGATTATCCTGTTTGGGACTCTCTGGGTTTCTTGGACTTGGGTGACTATTTCCTTCCCCATTTTAGGGAAGTTTGCAACTATTATCTCCTCAAGTATTTTCTCATGGTCTTTCTTTTTGTCTTCTTCTTCTGGGACTCCTATGATTCGAATGTTGGAGCGTTTAATATTGTCCTGGAGGTCTCTGAGATTGTCCTCATTTCTTTTAATTCGTTTTTCTTTTTTCGTCTCTGATTCATATATTTCTACCATTCTATCTTCTACTTCACTAATACTATCTTCTGCCTCTGTTATTCTACTATTTTTTGTCTCCAGAGTGGTTTTTTTTTATCTCATTTATTGCATTATTCATTATATATTGACTCTTTTTTATTTCTTTCAGGTCCTTGTTAAACCTTTCTTGCATCTTCTCAATCCTTGTCTCCAGGTTATTTATCTGTGATTCCATTTTGATTTCAAGATTTGGGATCATTTTCACTATCATTATTCGGAATTCTTTATCAGGTAGATTCCCTATCTCTTCTCTTTTGTTTGGTTTGGTGGGCATTTATCCTGTTCCTTTACCTGCTGGGTATTCCTCTGTCTCTTCATCTTGTTTATATTGCTGAGTTTGGGGTGTCTTTTCTGTATTCTGGCAGTTCGTGGAGTTCTCTTTATTGTGGAGTTTCCTTGCTGTGGGTGGGATTGTATGGGTGGCTTGTCAAGGTTTCTTGGTTAGGGAAGCTTGTGTCAGTGTTCTGGTGGGTGGAGCTGGATTTCTTCTCTCTGGAGTGCCATTAAGTGTCCAGTAATGAGTTATGAGATGTCAGTGGTTTTGGAGTAACTTTAGGCAGCCTGTATATTGAAGCTCAGGGCTGTGTTCCTGTGTTGCTAGAAAATTTGCGTGGTATGTCTTGCCCTGGAACTTGTTGGCCCTTGGGTGGTGCTTGGTTTCAGTGTAGGTATGGAGGTGTTTGATGAGCTCCTGTTGACTAATGTTCCCTGGAGTCAGGAGTTCTCTGGTGTTCTCAGGATTTGGACTTAAGTCTCCTGCTTCTGGTTTTCAGTCTTATTTTTACAGTAGTCTCAAGACTTCTTTTCTATACAGCACCATTGATAAAATATCTAGGTTAAAGATGAAAAGTTTCTCCACAGTGAGGGACACCCAGAGAGGTTCACAGAGTTACATGGAGAAGAGAAGAGGGAGGAGGGAGTTAGAGGTGACCCGAAGGAGATGAGGTGGAATCAAAAGAGAAGAGCAAGCTAGCCAGTAATCACTTCCTTGTGTGTGCTCCACAGTCCTGACCGCTCAGAGATGTTCCTGGAGTTATACAGAGAAGAGAAGAGGGAGGAAGGAGACAGAGGTGGCCAGGAGGATAAAAAGGGGGGAATGAAAAGGAGGGAGACAGATCCAGCCAGTAATCAGTTCCCTAAGTGTTCTCCACCGTCCAGAACACACTGGTGATTCACAGAGTTGGGTAGAGAAAAGAAGGGGAAGGGAAGAGACAGAGGCGACCTGGTGGAGAAAAAGGAGAGTCCAAAGGGGGATAGAGCAGTCAAGCCAGTAATCTGGCTCCCAAGTAAAAATGGGTATTGAAGATTGGGTTCTTAAAGTACAAAACTGATAACAAATACCCAAAAGCAAAGATTTAAAATCTAGAGTAGAGGTTGGATTTTCAAAAATACAATATTAAAGAAAAGAAGAAAAGAAAAAACAAAAGCAAAACAAAATAAGACAAAGTCACAAAATTATAATATATATATATCTATGAAGTTTGCTTTAAAAAATAGGCTCTTTTTTTTTTTTTTGCAAAGTAATAGTGGGTTATAAAAATGAAAATTAAAGGAGTAATAGAGAATTTAAAAAAAATTTAAAAGAAAGAATGATCATAAAAATAGTAAAAATATATCTAGGACTTTCTCTGTTGTTGTTGTGGGCAGTGTGGGGTCAGTTCATTATCAGATAGTTCCTTGGTCCAGCTTATATTTCTCAAGATCTATAGGCCCTTCCTATGTAGTCAGTACTAACTACAGGGTTTTAAACTATTGTACCTGTCACTTCCAAGGCGGTTCCCTCTGTTTTAGCTTCTTCTGTTTTCTGGTCTCTTCAGTGTCTGATTTGCACCCTGACACAAAGGGGGCGGTGGTAGACAGTTTTTTTTATGCTCACTTATTCAGTCGTGCTGTGGGGAGGGAGGGACGCTGCAAACAAATAACACTGGCGTGTGTTCGCAGTGTCTCAGCCACAGTGGACCTGTCCGCACTCACAGCACGTGTGCCCTTCCTGCCCACACTGCTTAGGCTGTAGGTTGCTCCATCGGGAACCATCCGAGGCTGGCCCTGGGCTGCATACACCTCCCAGGTCTAAGCCGCTCAGGTTCAGGCACTCGGGTAGTCCTCAGAGGCACAGACTCAGTTGGGCCTGCGTTTTGTGCCCTTCCCAGGTCCGAGCAGCTCAGGTGATGAGGTGTTTGCTGAGCGCGGTTGCTGCAACTTATCGCCTCCCCTGTCCCTGCCACTCGGTTTTCTGGGTGTACAACTGGCGCATCTTCTTAGGCAGATGTTGACCATCCAGAACCCCAAGAAGTCTTAGTTAGCAAAGAGGCCTGCTTGCAGTTTGGTAGATAATGTCTCTCTGGGGCTGGGATTGCCCGCTTCTGGCTCTGGCTGCCTGTCACCAGAGGGGGATGGTCTGCAGCTGGTTAGTTCTGTTCAGTCCTTTGTTCTGGGCATGGGCCTGTTGGTGTCTTAGGTTAGGACTTTTCGCGTGGTAGCTATCCCACAGTCTGGTTTGCTAGCCCAAGTTAGTTGCCTCAGATTGCCCTTGGGGCATTCAGGTCTGGTCCATACTCTAAGCAATGCAGGCCGCGCCTCCCTACCCAGCCCCCGCTTGCTAGTGGTGGGTGCAGGCGTTTGTGCTGCTTCTCCACTGGGGAGTTACCATTGGGCTCGTAATCTGTGGGTTTTAATTATTTATTTATTTTTCCTCCCTGTTATGTTGCCCTCTTCCTCCCTGTTATGTTGTGCTTCCAAGGCTCGCCACAGATTCGGCAGTGAGAGTGTTTTCTGTGTTTGGAAACTTCTCTCTTTTTAAGACTCCCTTCCCAGGACGGAGCTCTGTCCCTACCTCTTTTGTCTTTTTTTGTCTTTTATATTTTTTCCTACCTCCTTTCGAATACAATGGGCTGCTTTTCTGGGTGCCTGATGTCCTCTGCCGGCATTCAGAAGTTGTTTTGTGGGATCTACTCAGTGTTTAAATGCTCTTTTGATGAATTTGTGCAGGAGAAGGTGGTCTCCCTGTCCTATTCCTCCACCATCTTAGGACCGCCTCCCTCTGCCTTTTCTAAAACCAGCTTGAACATCTGGAAGTTCACAGTTCACATACTGCTGAAGCCTGGCTTGGAGAATTTTGAGCATTACTTTACTAGCATGTGAGATGAGTGCAATTGTGCCATAGTTAGCATTCTTTGGCACTGCCTTTCTTTGGGATTGGAATGAAAAATGACCTTTTCCAGTCCTGTGGCCACTGCTGAATTTTCCAAATTTGCTGGCATATTGAGTGCAACACTTTCACAGCATCATCTTTCATGATTTGAAATAGCTTAAATGGAATTCTATCACCTCCACTAGCTTTGTTGGTAGTGATGCTTTCCAAGGCCCACTTGACTTCACATTCCAGGGTTTCTGGCTCTACGTGAGTGATCACACCATCGTGATGATCTGGGTCATGAAGATCTTTTTTGTACAGTTCTGTGTATCCTTGCCACCTCTTCTTAATATCTTCTGCTTCTGTTAGGTCCATACCATTTCTGTCCTTTATCAAGCCCATCTTTGCATGAAATGTTCCCTTTGTATCTCTAATTTTCTTGAAGAGATCTCTAGTCTTTCCCATTCTGTTGTTTTCCTCTATTTCTTTGCAATGATTGCTGAGGAAGGCTTTCTTATCTCTCCTTGCTATACTTTGGAACTCTGCATACAGATGCTTATATCTTTCCTCTTCTCGTTTGCTTTTCACTTCTCTTCTTTTCACAGCTATTTGTAAAGCCTCCCCAGACAGCCATTTTGCTTTTTTGCATTTCTTTTCCATGGGGATGGTCTTGATCCCTGTCTCCTGTAGAATGTCATGAACCTCATTCCATAGCTCATCAGGCATTCTATCTATCAGATCTAGGCCCTTAAATCTATTTCTCACTTCCACTGTATAATCATAAGGGATTTGATTTAGGTCATACTTGAATGGTCTAGTGGTTTTCCCTACTTTCTTCAATTTAAGTCTGAATTTGGCAATAAGGAGTTCATGATATAAGCCACAGTCCACTCCCAGTCTTGTTTTTGCTGACTGTATAGAGCTTCTCCATCTTTGGCTGCAAAGAATGTAATCAATCTGATTTCGGTGTTGACAATCTGGTGATGTCCATGTGTTGAGTCTTCTCTTGTGTTGTTGAAAAGGTGTTTGCTATGACCAGTGCATTCTCTTATTATCCTTTGCCCTGTTTCATTCCGTATTCCAGGGCCAAATTTGCCTGTTACTCCAGGTGTTTTTTGACTTCCTACTTTTGCATTCCAGTCTCCTTTAAGGAAAAGGACAACTTTTTTGGGTGTTAGTTCTAAAAGGTCTTGTAGGTCTTCAAAGAACCATTCAACTTCAGCTTCTTCAGTGTTACTGGTTCTTCAGTGTTACTGGTTCAGGCATAGGCTTGGATTACTGTGATATTGAATGGTTTGCCTTGGAAATGAACAGAGATCATTCTGTCGTTTTTGAGATTGCATCCAAGTACTGCATTTTGGACTCTTTTGTTGACCATGATGGGTACTCCATTTCTTGTAAGGGATTCTTGCCCACAGTAGTAGATATAATGGTTATCTGAATTAAATTCACCCATTCCAGTCCATTTTAGTTTGCTGATTCCTAGAATGTTGACTTCGCTCTTGCCATCTCCTGTTTGACCACTTCCAATTTGCCTTGATTCATGGACCTAACATTCCAGGTTCCTATGCAATATTGCTCTTTACAGCATCGGACCTTGCTTCCATCACCAGTCACATCCACAACTGGGTATTGTTTTTGCTTTGGCTCCATGACTTTATTCTTTCTGGAGTTATTTCTCCACTGATCTCCAGTAGCATGTTGGGCACCTACTGACCTGGGGAGTTTCTCTTTCAGTATCCTATCATTTTGCCTTTTCATACTGTTCATGGGGTTCTCAATGCAGGAATACTGAAGTTTTTGCCATTCCCTTCTCCAGTGGACCACATTCTGTCAGACCTCTCCACCATGACCCGCCTGTCTTGGGTGGCCCCACACGGCATGGCTTAGTTTCACTGAGTTAGACAAGGCTGTGGTCCTTGTGATTAGATTGACTAGTTTTCTGTGATTATGGTTCCATTGTGTCTGCCCTCTGACGCCCTCTTGCAACACCTACCGTCTTACTTGGATTTCTCTTACCTTGGATGTGGGGTATCTCTTCATGGCTGCTCCAGCAAAGCGCAGCTGCTGCTCCTTATCTTGGACAAGGGGTATCTCCTCACAGCCGCCCCTCCTGACGATGAACGTGGAGTAGTTCCTCTGGGCCCTCCTGCGCCAGCACAGCCACCGCTCCTTGGACGTGGGGTTGCTCCTCTCGGCTGCCGCCCCTGACCTCGGGAGTGGGGTAGCTCCTTCTGGCTGCCACCCCTGGCCTCAGGCAGGGTGTAGCTCCTCTTGTTTGCCGCCCCTATATATTAAATTATTTTTATTTTCTTAAATTTATTTATATATGCAACTTACTAATCATCACATTCAGAAATAAAAGGTAATAGAAAGCAAGTGAGGGGAATTAAAGGATATATAGGAAAATTGTAATAATTGTTAGATTTAGGTGAGAAAACATTGGTATTGAACAAATTGTTCTTGATCGATTTTGCACATGTGAAACTGCTTTTACGGTTGCAACTACACACTATAGTCACAAGGTGGCGATAGGCTCACTTATTAATTCGTACAAGAACACTCCTGTGAATGGAGAGTCCATCCAGAAAGAAATATTTCTGAACATAACATCCTCAAATGCTGGCTCTAAGAGGAGAAATGTGAAAATCCCAGAAGGCAAAAATCATTGAGAAAATTCACACCATATTTGAATAGTTAACATTCAAATAAGAGTGCTGAAAAGTTGAAGAAACCCTGGAGTAGGAAGAAGCAAGGACTGATACTTGTTTCAGGGAAAACCTAGTCTTTAGTCCTGGCTTCATCAACGTCTCATTCTGTGACCTTACTCAAGTCGGGAATGAGTAGCTGTCACGTGTAAAATGAGGAATAGCTGAAGAGAAAGCTAGAGAGCAATTTCAGTCAGAATTGAAATTGCCTTTAAAAATTATGCCTATTAGAGTTCTTTGCTAGAAATTTTTAGCCACATAGCACTTTAACTAATTCTTGTCGTAGAACATTGGCAATTTCCCATGAAGCACAGAAGGTGAATCCAAAGCACATTCTGATTATGCAACCTTCAAAGTTTATTTTGAAAGGACCCTTATAGATTGTTTTGACAGAGAGTGTGGTTGGATCCATATGCCTGGGTGGTTTTATTTAGGTCCTAGCCCTGTTAGTGCATCACCTCCTGTTCTCATGTGCTCAGTTGTGTCTGACTCTTTTCAGCTCCATGGACAGCAGCCCACCAGGCATCTCTGTCCATGGAAATTTTGCAGGCAAGAATACTGGGGTGGGTTGCCATTTCCTCCCCTAGGGGATCTTCCAGACCTAGGGATCAAACCCTCACCTCTTGCATCTTCTGCATTGGCAGGTGGATTCTTTAGCATTACCACCACCTGGAGAGTCTCAGATCACCTCCCAGATGCTGATGCATCATTCTATGCTGCTTATTATTTGAAAAATGGTCCTTTCAGAAAACTGCTCTTGTAACTCAGTCATCCTCCTGAGGTTTCAAGTAATCAGTAATCACATATACGAATGACAAAGATTTTGAGCTAACCCCAGTTCAGTCACTATCTCACTCCAGTTGCAAGAGAGACTCCAAACAAGAATCACCTAGGAGAGCTCATTCAGTAAACAAATTCCATTTGATAATTATTTGTTTTTTGTTCAGGAAATACTTATTGAACATTTACTATGTGTCAAAACCATGCATGGACTAGAATGCTATGAAGGTCTTTATCTCATGGAGCTCAAATGGCAATAGTGGTAATAAAATGATAACAATAATACAATGATATAGAAATAAATATCAGATTTCATATATCATGAAGGAAATAAGCTGTGCAAAAGGACAAAACAGATAAACTGCTTCCGATTGATATACAACATTTTTTTTTAAACTTTGTTTGGTTTTGCTTTGTTGGAAGAGAACAAGTATAGTTACAAACACACAAAAACAGACAAATTGCACATACACACACAAAACAAAACCCAGTAGGCCCACAAGAGGACAGAATGGAGTTCATCGAACACCAGCAGATTCAAAGTACTTGCTGTCAAGGGGTGAGCTAAAAACTATGCCCATCATACCTGGTTACCTTAGTTGCTTCATGAGTTTATAGATGTTTAGAACTTTAAAAACTTTTTTAATAATTATCTTGTACTTCCTGAATTGTCCTTTCTCACAGTGCTTGGTATGAAAGTCAAACTTATTCTTTTTTATCCATACCTGCATTTTATTTTTTATTTTTTAAAAATTTATTTATTTTAATTAGAGGCTAATTACTTTAAAATATTGTATTGTTTTGCCATACATCAACATGAGTCTGCCATGGGTGTACACATGTTCCCAATCCTGAACCCCCCTCCTACCTCCCTCCCCATACCATCCCTCTGGGTCATCCCAGTGAATCAGCCCCAAGCATCCTGTATCCTGCATCAAACCTGGGCTGGCGATTCGTTTCTTATATGATATTATACATGCTTCAATGCCATTTTCCCAAATCATCTCCTCCCTCCCTCTCCCACAGAGTCCAAAAGACTGTTCTATACATCTGTGTCTCTTTTGCTGTCTCACATACAGGGTTATCGTTACCATCTTTCCAAATTCCATATATATGCATTAGTATACTGTATTGGTGTTTTTCTTTCTGGCTTACTTCACTCTGTATAATCGGCTCCAGTTTCAACCACCTCATTAGAACTGATTCAAATGTATTCTTTTTAATGGCTGAGTAATACACCATTATGTGTATGTACCACAGCTTTCTTATCCATTCATCTGCTAATGGCCATCTAGGTTGCTTCCATGTCCTGGCTATTATAAACAGTGCTGCGATGAACATTGGGGTACACATGTCTCTTTCAATTCTGGTTTCCTTGGTGCCATACCTGCATTTTAAAGGAACAGAATTTGACTGGTGGCTACTTACACATCGTGGATCAGAAAGAATGGTTTTTAAAAAGCTAGGCTAATGCATGTATGTTTTATTTTTAAATTTTCCCAGTATAATTTTTTCCACAATAATTGATGTTTAAAAAAATTGAAATACAATTACTTTACAATGTTGTGTTAGTTTCCAGTGTACAGCAAAGGGATATACAGTAGGTCCTTGCTGTTTATTTTACAGGTAATAGTGTAATATGTTAAACACGACACCTGCTTTTAACACACACTGTATATATTGAGGAGCTCTGTCAATGGGTGTAACAGGAAGACAAAATAGTGGGAAATGAACTTCAAATGCACACACATGGCATAGAAAATAAATGGAAGGCATGCCATTGGTCCAGTCTCAAGGGCCATTAACTATGGCATAAACAAACCATTGTTATGCCCTTACTCTTTTTTTAATTAATTAATTTATTTTAATCGGAGGCTAATTACTTTACAATATTGTGGTGGTTTTTGTCACACATTCACATGAATCAGCCATGGGTGTACAGGTGTTCCCCATCCTGAACCCCCCTCTCAGCTCCCTCCCTATCCCATCCTTCAGGGTCATCCCAGTGCACCGGCCCTGAGCACCCTGTCTCATGCATCGAACCTGGACTGGCGATCTATTTCACATATGATAATATACATGTTTCAATGCTATTCTCTCAATCATCCCACCCTCGCCTTCTCCCACAGAGTCCAAAAGTCTGTTCTTTACGTCTTGTCTCTTTTGCTGTCTCACATATAGGGTCATCATTACCATCTTCCTAAATTCCATATATATATGTTAATGTACTGTATTGGTGTTTTTCTTTCTGACTTACTTCGCTGTGTATAAAAGGCTCCAGTTTCATGAAACTCATTAGGACTGATTCAAATGCATTATTTTTAATAGCTTAGTAATATTCCATTGTGTATGTGTACCACAGCTTTCTTATCCTTTCATCTGCTGATGGACATCTAGGTTGCTTCAATGTCCTGGCTATTGTAAACAGTGTTGTGATGAACATTGGGGTACATGTGTCACTTTCAATTCTGGTTTCCTTGGTGTGTATGTCCAGCAGTGGGATTGCTGGGTCGTATGGCAGTTCTATTTCCAGTTTTTTGCCCTTACTCTTTTAACTGAATCAGAGACTTCTCTTCTCTTCATTGTTTTATCGTGATACTTGTCCAGCTCTAGCCAGGAGAGAAGCAGAACAGTCTTACAATCATAAAAAAGGACTAATTATAATATTGCAAAGAAGAAACTAAATCCTGTTTTAAAAAAGTGGGAGGAAAAAGAGAGTCAGAGAGATCTGAGGAAAAGTTCAGAAAGAAATGAACATTTGATTCAAGCTTTCTACAGTTTCTAGACTTTATCTAGGCAAAGAATAAAAGGATTATATGAAAGGAGCCTGTCACATGTATGGCGCAACCATGAAATCTTGAAACATCAGGATGTGTTCAAAGAGTGGTCAGGAGCCTGCATCTGAAGCATGGATGCACAGAGGAAGTGTAGATGGCTGATCCTGAATGACGTAATAGGTTGACATGACTTGGCTTTGCAGTGAGTTTATTGTCAGTAAAACGTGAAAGTCACTCAGTTGTGTCCAAGTCTTTGCGACCCCATGGCCTATAGAGTCCATGGAATTCTCCAGGCAAGAATACTGGAGTGGGTAACCTTTCCTTTCTCCAGAGGATCTTCCCAACCAAGGGATCGATCCCAGGTCCCCCACATTTAGGTGGATTCTTTACCAGCTACATAAACATTGACTCAAATAGTGCAACCAAAAAATGTTCTCTTAGATCTGATATTTTTTAATCTGTCTAGAATATGGTTAGACTTGTCTTCCTCCTGGAATTGCATCTTTATATTTTGAGTTTCAGAGATGACCTCAGCCTTATCATATCCAAGAATGAATTCACATGATTATCTAATAGTGCAATAGCAAATGACAGCTCAAGAACCTAACTTCTTGGGCTTAGTTTCATTGTAAAAGGTTCTTACGGATGTGTGCTTTAGGGGTGCTTGAATTCAGATCACATAAATATAGGAGAAAGAAAGTGCTATATTTGGAATGAATTCTGAACTAACTGAATGAACTTAGCTTTATCCTGAACTGCTTTAGAAGGTTGCTTTGAACATCATTCCAAGGAGGTAGGAATGTACATTGTCAATTGTGGGAACATTTTTTCTGAAGTATCGGTTCTTTATAGGTCTTTTCCCTCGAAAGAACAAACACTTCAAAAATCTCACTTTTATCATATATTATTACTTTGTAAATATAATCTTGTTGAGAATATTTTTCTAAAAATGTATTGATGTTTCCTAAGTAACTAGCACAAAATGAATTATCCTTCGAATATTTGATGTGTTCAAAATTTTATAAGTATTATAAATCAACAGGCATGGAAAACAGAAACTAAAATTTTATTTTGATCATTATAGCATTATTTGAATTTATATGATTCAGGCTGGCACTGACTTGTCAGACGTAAAAGGGAATGAAATTGGGTCATTTGTAGAGATATGGATGGATCTAGAGTTTGTCATGCAGAGTGAAGTAAGGAAGAAAGAAAAAAATAAATTTCATATTAATGCATATATGTAGAATCTAGAAAAATGGTATAGGTGATCCTATTTGCAAAATAGAAATAGAGAACAAATGTATGGATATCAAAGGAGAAAGGGGGTGGTGGGAGGAACTTGGGGAGTTGATTGACATATCTACACTACTGGTACTATGTACATACATAAAATAGATACCAAATGAGAACATACTGTATAGCATGGGTCCCCAATTTCCCATATCTAATGTCTGATGATCTGAGATGGAGCTGATATAATGATAATGGAAATAAATAAACAAATGTACAGTGAATGTAATGCACTTGAATCATCCTGAAACCATAACGTCCTCCCTGGTTGGTGGAAAAACTGTCCTTCTGAAATTGGTATCTACTGCCAAAAAGAAATTGGTACCTGGTGCACAGTGCATAGCATATGGAACTCTAATTAATGCAGTGTGGGAAGGAAGTCCTAAAGGGAGGGGATAAATGTATACGTAAGACTGGTTCAATTTGCTGTACAGTAGAAACTAACACAACATTATAAAGCAATTACACTCCAATAAAACCTTCCAGATTTACCTGATCACAGTATTCATAAAACCATTACTTTAACCTTCAGAATAAAATAGAATGTTCAGTCACATTTAATCTATCAACTATGCCTATATTTCTTCTTATAAACACCTCAGAGTTTTCCAATTTTATAATAAACCTTAATAAAATAAACATAATGCCCCAGTAAGAAACATACACACATGTAACCAAAATTAACCTTTTCTAATGACAAAGAAATAAAAGTAAGTTAGTATCAGAGTTGCATTTATATGTCAATGAAGTGTAGATAATAAGCCCTGTAAAACAAATAAAAATTCAGAATAGATTTTATTTAACAAAATACATTTGCCTTTTAATATGTTTATTCTAGTCCAGAACACTTTATTTTAAAATAATATTCATTTTAAAGTACTGCACTTAAAAAAATACTGTATTTTAGAATGAGTCAAACAAATCAAAACTTGGTAATTAAACCAACATATCTCAATGTTCGGTAACTTTCCACACAATAAAATATTACTATATTATTACTATATTACTATGTTTACTATATTACTAGATTATTACTATACTATATTTATACTATATATATACACTTGCATATGCTCCTGGGTATTAACCTTCCATGTCTTGGTTTTTTGAATGAGAAAAAGAATCGATTTTAACTGTAATTTATACAAATGTCAATAAATCTTTTGCGGACTCAAAAAGCATAACAGAATGTCATCTGTTCTGAAAAACTCAACAAAAATTCTTTTCAGAAACTTGGTTGGATGCCTGCACACTTTCGCTTTCTAGGGAAAAATAGTGTCCTGCCCTTTGATGTACAAAATAGATGAAGTCCGTTAAAGATTTGTAATTTAATTTGTAACATCAATCCTAAAACACTCATGGTTATCCTGACCATCTTGCAATAAGAGACTATAGTGAGACAACAAGAAAAAAATGGCAAGGGCTTCCCTAACGACTCAGTGAAGAAGCCACCTGCCAAAGCAGGAGACACAAGTTCGATCCCTAATCTGGGAAGATCCTACATGCTGTGGAGCAACTAATCCTGTGCAACACAACTATCGTGTCTGTGCTCTAGAGCCCATACACCGCAACTACTGAAGCCCAAGTGCCCTAGAAGAGGTGCTCAGCAAGAGAGAAACTACCACAGTGAGAAGCCCGCACACCACAGCTAGAGAGTAGCCTCCACTCTGAGCAACTAAAGAAAACTCTGAGCAGCAGTGAAGATCCAGCACAGACAAAAATAAATAAATATAATGTAAGAAAAAGAAATGGCAAATAGCTCAAATTGTGGCTTATGCAAGTTTATAACATCTCCTCAAACAACTCTTTTTCCACACTACTGGTTAAAATAGGCTGCGATATTTATCACAATTTGGCTAGTTCCCAAATATCTGGATTCCACATACTCTGATATGTGCTATATTTTTCTTCTCGTATTTATCGTTCCAGCGTGGCCCACTAAGGTATGTGGTCCCACAGGTTGAAAAACTATTTAACAATTCTTTGGGTCAATAGCTTCTAGCCAGAAATTTCTTTATTTTTAAATTTTATTCTTTTAAAAACTTCTTTGTGTGTGTCCCTCCCAAAGGAATTGATCTATTCCTTGTCTCTTAAAACTACGCTGCAGATAAAATATATGTTGTGACAAAGGGTTGGTGTGTTTTCACATATAGAAATTTTTAACCAACTTCAGAATCATTCTTCTTCTCAGGCTATTAACTATAAATCTCAGTCTTCAATAACAATGTTGTAAATTGAATATTCAAATTAGCTTACCTAATACTCACATTTTAGAATTTAAAAAGGATCCATTTACCCACTTCCAGCTCTTCTCTGATAATGTAAAATTTAATCCATTCCAAAACAGAATTCCTTCTTCGTTTATCAGGTTTTGTATGCGTCTCTGTAAATGAAACAGAAGAAATGACTGCATATTGAATCTGTTTATCTGTTACTGGTTTGCATTCTTATGCTCATCCTCTGAAACCCAGTTCAAGTATCACCTCTTCTATGAGGCCTTTCCTGACTCCCTGTTGGAGTTAATTAATCCTTATTTGTGATATTTCTATTTGTTCATTTATATATTAATATATACAAATGTTTATATTTATATTGTATTCATTACATTGTATTTATTTTGTTTACATATCTATTTAGTCTCTCAGATTGTGAGCTTCTTGAAGTCAAGGTTGATATTTTCATCTGCATAGAACCCTTAAGGCTAAAGCACAAAGATCTTGATGTGGCTAGAAGTCAGTGCTAAGTTGTATTAAAGTATTTTACTTAATTATTTACCAATTCTTCCTGATCTTGAATAAGCAGTAGACTGGATTCTCTTGTGGAACAGTCAGCTAGACTGTCATTCCAAGGTTTGGAAGCTTCAACAAAATACAAGCATTTATCTCGGATTTGTTGCCAATGCATTGGGCATGTTAACAGAACTGGTCTCTCTAAAGTAAGAAAGAAGGGGAACAATAAAGTAAGAAAGAGGAAGAAGAAATAAATCCTGTTTCTAACCTGTCCCCACCTCACTAACACTAACTACACATGCACTAGTCGTCATAAATTCAGGAAAGACTTTGATCATCGCTGTGAGGACAATTATGTATTTAGAATTTAATATAATTGTGACACTTTTGAGACCATTGTTCATTCTGCTACTAAGATTTGAAAAATAGTGACCAGTTAAAACACTAACAGACAGAATAACTTGTTCAAGTCCACACACGCAGATGGTGATAGAAACAAAACTCTTTCTAGGATTCCTTAAATTCCTCACCAGTGCTCTTTCTACTCCATGGACAACAATATCAAAATCATCTAAAAAATACACTTGAAACAATATTCTTGAAAGCAAATAATAATTCATAAGTTAATGGCAAATACCATGCAGAAAAATTAAAAAATTTTCTAATGCTAAATTATATATTTGCCTATTCAGTTCAACTCAGTTACTCAGTCTTGTCCGACTCTGTGAATCCATGCATTGCAGCATGGGGCTTCCTTGTCCATCACCAACTCCCAGAGCTTGCTCAAATTCATGTCCATTGAGTCGGTGATGCCATCCAACCATCTCAACCTCTGTCATCCCCTTCTCCTTCTGCCTTCAATCTTTCCCAGAATCATCGTCTTTTCCAATGAGTCAGCTCTTTGCTTCAGGTGGCCAAAGGATTGGAGCTTCAGCTTCAGCATCAGTCCTTCCAATGAATATTCAGGACTGATTTCCTTTAGGATTGACTGGTTTGATCTTGCAGTCCAAGAGGTTCTCAGGAGTCTTCTCCAACACCACAGTTCAAAAACATCAGTTCTTCAGCACTTAGCTATCTTTATGGTCCGAGTCTCACATCCATACAAGACTATTGGAAAAACCATAGCTTTGACTAGACGGACCGCTGTTGGCAAAGTAATGTCTCTGATTTTTAATATACTGTCTAAGTTGGTCACAGTTTTTCTTCCAAGCAGCATGTGTCTTTTAATTTCATGGCTATAGTCACAATCTGCAGTGATCTGGGAGCCCTAGAAAATAAAGTCTGTCACTTTTCCCATTTTTTCCCCATCTATTTGCCATGAAGTGATGGGACCAGATGCCATCATCTTCATTTTTTGAATATTGAGTTTTAAGCCCACTTTTTCACTCTACTCTTTCACTTTCATCAAGAGGCTCTTTAGTTCTTCTTCACTTTTTGCCATAAGGGTGGTGTCATCTGCATATCTAAGATTATTGGTATTTTTCCCTGTAATCTTGATTCCAGCTTGTGTTTTGTCTAGCCCAGGATTTCACACAATGTACTCTGCACATAAGTTAAATAAGCAGAGTGACAATATACAGCCTTGATGTACTCCTTTCCCAAATTGGAATCAGCCCATTGTTTTTTTGCATTTCTTCTTCTTGGGGATGGGTTATTAACAGGATCTATTGGATAGCATTTTCTAGAAGAATTTCCCAAGTTTCTTAAAATTTCTGTTCTGTACAATGTATATAATAAATGGTCACTTTCTGCTGCAGTCACTCATCAATAGTGTATTAAAACACACTACTTAGAAAGTACAAGAACATGATCAATGTCTTAATGATTAATACAATAAATTTAAAGAATTCATTTCACATTTGTGTTTCATTAATTAACTTCAGACCAAAGTTAACTGCTTGACATATTCATTCAAATCACCTAATAGCCCATGTAAATGACTATTTGACTAAAGCTTGGTTTTTAACTATTAATTAATTATTGACTATCCTGGCAGGAGTATTCATTAAGACAGTATTATCTGGTTAAGATCATAGTCTCTGAATATAGACGACCAAAGTCTCAGTGTCACCTCTTAGGACTTGTATAACTCTGAATGAGTGGCTTAATCTTTCCATGTCTCAGTTTTGTCAAAGGTAAAAGCAGAGTGATAATACTATCTTAATGTATTGGTTGTTATTAGCCTTAATTAAGATAAGGCAGTGATATCTATCAAATATACTTGTTGTTTCCTTCCTGTTTTCTTGGGAATCCACACTGCTTTTTCCTTTTGATGAGTTTTGTATTAAGGGTATCACTGGTAAATAAAGAGAAACTATTTTAAAAGGTTAATGCTAAAAGCTGCAGTAAAATGGATATGCTATATTTATCACTTCTGGAAATGATTTCAACAAGCTTGAAATGAACAGAAGATAAAAGCAATAGCAATGTAGTAACAGAGAGTCCATTTAGAAGACAATGTAAACAAATACATAACAAGTCAACCCACAGGAACATTGAGTTACTTGCTTCTACTATTAGTAAGACTTTACCTATTTACTTAAACTTTCTTTGTTTGCTTATCAGCCTGCAATGCAGGGGGCTCCAGTTGGATTCCTGGGTCGTGAAGATCCGCTGGAGAAGGGATAGGCTACCTACTCCAGTATTCTTGGGCTTCCCTTGTGGCTCAGCTGGCAAAGAATCCAAGAGCCCCTGCAGAAGGGAAAGGCTACCCATTCCAATATTCTGACCTGGAGAATTCCATGGACTGTATGGTCCATGGGGTTGCAAAGAGTCAGATATGACTGAGCGACTTTCACTTTCACATTTTTTACTTGCTTTCAGTAACCTGGTGTTACTTAAACTTTTAAATTGCTTACACTCCTGTTTGCATGCTCCATCTTCAGAATGAGTATAATTGTGCCTATCCTATGTGAGACATTGCCCAGGACAATCTGAAATTTAGTAGGCACTTAAGAAACTATAGGGACTTCCTAAGCCATCCAGTGTTAAGACTTTGCCTTCCAGTGCATGGGGAGTAGGTGTGATCCCTGGTTGGAAAGCTGAGATCCCACATGCGTCTTGGCCAAAAACAAAAAACAAAAACAAACAAAAACCCAGAACATGGGAAGAACAGAAGCAATATTGTAACAAGTTCAATAAAGACTTTAAAACTGTAAGCTTTACAAAATCTAAATACAAATCAAGTATTTCTGATGAATCAGTTCAGTTCAGTTCAGTCGCTCAGTTGTGTCTGACTCTTTGCGACCCCATGAATCGCAGCACGCCAGGCCTCTCTGTCCATCACCAACTCCTGGAGTTCACTCAAACTCATGTCCATCGAGTGGGTGATGCCATCCAGCCATCTCATCCTCTGTTGTCCCCTTCTCCTCCTGCCCCCAACCCCTCCCAGCATCAAGGTCTTTTCCAATGAGTTAACTCTTCGCATGAGGTGGCCAAAGTATTGGAGTTTCAGCTGTAGCATCCATCCTTCCAATGAACACCCAGGACTGATCTCCTTCAGAACGGACTGGTTGGATCTCCTTGCAGCCCAAGGGACTCTCAAGAGTCTTCTCCAACACCACAGTTCAAAAGCATCAATTCTTCTGTGCTCGGCTTTCTTTATAGTCCAAATCTCACATCCATACATGACTACTGGAAAAACCATAGCCTTGACTAGATGTACCTTTGTTGGCAAAGTAATATCTCTGCTTTTGAATATGCTATCTAGGTTGGTCATATCTTTCCCTCCATGGAGTAAGCATCTTTTAATTTCATGGCCGCAATCACCATCTGCAGTGATTTTGGAGGCCAAAAATGTAGTCTGACACTGTTTCCACTGTTTCCCCATCTATTTGCCATGAAGTGATGGGACCAGATACCATGATCTTAGTTTTCTGCATTATGAGCTTTAAGGCAACATTTTCACTCTCCACTTTCACTTTCATCAAGAGGCTTTTTAGTTCCTCTTCACTTTCTGCCATAAGGGTGGTGTCATCTGCATATCTGAGGTTATTGACATTTCTCCCGGCAATCTTGATTTCAGTTTGTGTTTCTTCCAGTCCAGCGTTTCTCATGATGTACGCTGCATATAAGTTAAATAAACAGGGTGACAATATACAGCCTTGACGAACTCCTTTTCCTATTTGGAACCAGTCTGTTGTTCCATGTCCAGTTCTAACTGTTGCTTCCTGACCTGCATACAAATTTCTCAAGAGGCAGGTCAGGTGGTCTCGTATTCCCACCTCTTGAAGAATTTTCCACAGTTTATTGTGATCCACACAGTCAAAGGCTTTGGCATAGTCAATAAAGCAGAAATAGATGCTTTTCTGGAACTCTCTTGCTTTTTGCATGATCCAGCGGATGTTGGCAGCTTGATCTCTGGTTCCTCTGCCTTTTCTAAAACCAGCTTGAACATCAGGAAGTTCACGGTTCACATATTGCTGAAGCCTGGCTTGGAGAATTTTGAGCATTACTTTACTAGCGTGTGAGATGAGTGCAATTGTGTGTAGTTTGAGCATTCTTTGGCATTGCCTTTCTTTGGGATTGGAATGAAAACTGACCTTCTCCAGTCCTGTGGCCACTGCTGAGTTTTCCAAATTTCCTGGCATATTGAGTGCAGCACTTTCACAGCATCATCTTTCAGGATTTGGAATAGCTCAACTGGAATTGCATCACCTCCACTAGCTTTGTTCGTAGTGATGCTTTCTAAGGCCCACTTGACTTCACATTCCAGGATGTCTGGCTCTAGGTCAGTGATCACACCATCGTGTCGTGCTTATCTGGGTCATGAAGATCTTCTTTGTACAGTTCTTCTGTGTATTCTTGCCATCTCTTCTTAATATCTTCTGCTTCTGTTAGGTCCATACCATTTCTGTCCTTTATCGAGCTCATCTTTGCATGAAATATTCCTTTGGTATCTCTGATTTTCTTGAAGAGATCCCTAGTCTTTCCCATTCTGTTGTTTTCCTCTATTTCTTTGCGTTGATCGCTGAAGAAAGCTTTCTTATCTCTTCTTGCTATTCTTTGGAACTCTGCATTCAGATGTTTATATCTTTCCTTTTCTCCTTTGCTTTTTGCTTCTCTTCTTTTCACAGCTGTTTGTAAGCCCTCCCCAGACAGCCATTTTGCCTTTTTGCATTTCTTTAGCAGTTACCTAATTCTTAAAGTGTAACATTGACAATTTCTCATGAAGCACAGAGAGAAAATCCAAAGCACATTGTGATTATGCAGCCTTCAAAGTTTATTTTGAAAGGACCCTTACAGATTGTTTTGATAGAGACTGCAGTTGGATCCATATACCTGGGTGGTTGTATTTGGGTTCTAACCCTGTTAGTGGCTCACCTCCTGTGCTCATGTCCTCAGTTGTGTCAGACTCTTTACAGCTTCATGGAATGTAGTCTCCAGGCACCTCTTTCCATGGAAATTTTTCAGGCAAGAATATTTGGGTGGGTTGCCATTTCCTCCTTCAGGATGTCTTCCTGACCCAGGGATCAAACCCTCGTCTCTTGCATCTTCTGCATTGGCAGGTGGATTCTTTAACAGCAGCACCACCTGGAAAGCCTCAGGTCACCTCCTAAATGCTGACACATCGTTCTATGCTGCTTATATTATTTCTTGAAAAATTGTCCTTTCAGATAACTGCTCCTGTAACTCAGTCATCCTCCTGAGGTTTGAAGTAATCGGTCACCATATATACAAGCAACACAGACTTTGAACTCACCCCAGTCCAGCAACCATCTCACTCCCATTGCATGAGAAACCTCAAGCAAGAATCATCTAGAACAGCTCATTCAGTAAACAAATACCCTCTGATATTTATTTGTTTTTTTTTTTTTGTTCAGGAAATACTTATTGAACATCTGCTGCTGCTGCTAAGTCACTTTAGTCGTGTCCGACTCTGTGCGACCCCATAGATGGCAGCCCACCAGGCTCCCCCGTCCATGGGATTCTCCAGGCAATAACACTGGAGTGGATTGCTATTTCCTTCTCCAGATTGAACATCTACTATGTGCCAAAACCATGCATTGACTTACAATACTATAAAGGTACTTGATCTCATGGAGCTCAAACAGCAATAGTGGTAATAAAAAATAATAATAGGAAAATGAGATTTAAATAATTGTAAAATTTCATATATTATGAAAGAAATAAGCTGTGCAAAAGGAAAAAACAGATAAATCGCTTCTGATTGATATACAATTTTTTTTAACTTTGTTTTTTTTTTTGTTGGAAGGGAACAAGTATAGTTACAAACACACATACACCACACACACAAACAAAACTCAGTAAGCCCACAAGAGGACAGAATGGAGTTTATCAAACACCTGCAGATGCAAACCAACTGCTATCAAGGGGGAACTAAAAACTATGCCCATCACACCTGGTTACTTTAGTTGCTTCATGAATTTATAGATGTTTAGAATTTAAAACTTTTTAATAATTATCTTGTACTTCTTGGATTTTCCTTTCCCACACTGCTTGGTATTAAAGTCAAAACTTATTCTTGTTTATCCATACCTGCATTTGAAAGAAACAGAATTTATTGGTGGTTACTTACACATCGTGGATTGGAAATAATGGTTTAAAAAAGCTAGGCTAATACATTTATGTTTTAATTTTTTCCAGGGTAATTTTTTGCATGATAATTGATTTAAAAAAAATTGAAATAGAGTTACTTTACAATGTTGTGTTAGTTTCAAGTGTACAGCAAAGGAATATACAGTAGGTCCTTGCTGTTTATTTTACATGTTATAGTGTATATATGTTAACCATGATACCTGCTTTAACACACACAGTGTATATTGAGGAGCTCTGTCAATGGGTGGAAAAGGAAGGTAAAATGGTGGGAAATGAACTTCAAATTCAAGCACAAGGCATAGAAAATAAATGGAAGATATGTCACTGGTCCAGTCTCAAGGGCCATTCAATACAACATAAATAGATCATTGTTACGCCCTTGTAACTGAATCAGAGACTTCCCTTCATTGTTCTATCATGATATTTGTCCAATTTTAGCCAGGAGAGAAGTAGAGCCAGTCTTACAATCATAAATGAACTAATTATAATATGGAAAAAAAGAAGATAAATCCTGTTTTAGAAAAGTGAGGAGAAAAAGATTAAAAATGGTGAGAACCAGGGAGATTTGAGGAAAAGTTCAGAAAGAAATGAACATTCAATTCACACTTTCTACGGTTCCTAGGCTTTTTCTAGGCAAAGAATCAAAGGATTATATGAAAGGAGTCTGTCACACATATGGGGCAAAATTGAAATCCTAAAACATTAGGTTGTGTTTGGAGAGTGGTCAGGAGCCTGCATCTGAAGCATGGGCTGCACAGAGGAAGTGTAGATGGCCGATCCTGAATGACATAATAGGTTGACATGACTTGGCTTTGCAGCAAGTTTATTGTCAGGAAACGTTGCTTCAATACTGCAAATAAAACATGTTCTCTTATCTGATATTTTTCAATCTGTCTAGCGACTTTGCAGCAGCAGCAGCAGAATATGGTTTAGACTTGCCTTCCTCCTGGAATTGCATCTTCATAGTTTGAGTTTCAGAGATGACCTCAGCCTTAATATATCCAAGAATGAATTCACGTGATTTTCTAATGATGCAATAGCAAATGGCAGTGCAAGAACCTAACCTCTTGGGCTTAGTTTCATTGTAAAGTGTTTGTACAGATGTGTGCTTTAGGGGTGCTTGATTTCGGATCTCAGAAGTATAGGAGAATGAACTTAGCTTTACCCTGATCTGCTTTAGAAGGAAGGTTGCTTTGAACATCATTCCAATGAGGTAGGAATGTGTATTGTCAATTGTGGGAACATTTTTTCTAAAGTATCTGTTCTTTACAGATCTTTTTCCCCAAAGTATCAAACACTTCAAAAATCTCACTTTTTATCATATATTACTTTGTAATGATACTCTTGTCTAGAATCTTTTCCTAAAAACTTATTGATATTCCCTAAGTAATTGGCACAAAATGAATTATACTTTGAATTTTTGATGTGTTCAAAATTTTATATTAATAAGTATTATAAATCAACATGCATGGAAAGCAGAAACTAAAATTTTATTTTGGTCATTATACTATTATTTGAATTTATATGATTCAGGTTGGGACTGACTTACCAGAGTAAGTAGATATCTATTTTTCAGGAATTTTATTATGAGTCTCCTTAAAAAATAAATTCAATATTACCATTTATTTGATTTCCATAGAAAATTTGCCATGTGTTTTTTAAAAACAGAATACTCAAGATATCTATCAGAATAAACATGTCTCTTCTGTAACATTAGCTTCCCCAACTGTGGAGTTGGAAAATAAAAACACATTTTCCACGATAGCAATGAAAAATTTGATTACATATTTCCTATAGCATGAACCATAGAAAGAAGTAAACATAGAAGAAAAATAAACAAGCATTGAAGAGAAAATCATAATTCAAAAAGACACATGCAGTACAATGTGTATAGCAGCACTATTTACGGTAGCGAGGACACGGAAACAACCCAAATGTTCATCAGCAGAAGTGTGAATAAAGAAGATGTGGTGCATATCTACAACGGACTATTACTCAGTCGTATACAGGAATAAAGTTGGGTTGCTTGTAGAGACGTGGAAGGACCTAGAGACTGTCATACAAAGTGAAGTAAGTCAGAAAGAGAAAAATAAATTTTGTATTAATGCATACATGTGGAATCTAGAAAAACAGTACAGGTGATCATATTTGCAAAACAGAAGTAGAGACACAGACACAGAGAACAAACGTATGGACACCAAAGGAGACAGGGGTTGGTGGGAGGAAATGAGGGATTAGATCCGCTATTGATACTATGTATAAAATAGATAACTAATGAGAATATACAATATGGCAGGGTCCCCAACATCCTGGATCTAATGCCTGATGATCTGATGTAAAATCAAGTGGAGCTGATATAATAATACAGAAGTAAATAAACAAATGTACAATAAACATCATGCACTTGAATCATCCTGAAACATACCCCCTTCCCTGGTTGGTGGAAAAAATGTCCTCTCGAAATTGGTCCCTGATGCCAAAAAGGTATAGCACAGTGCATAGCACATGGAACAGTAATTAATGCACTGTTGGAAGGAAGTCCTGAAGGGAAGGGGTATGTGTATATGTATGGTTGGTTCATTTTGGTGTACAGTAAAAACTAATACTGTACAAAAAAAATCTTCATGACCCAGATAACCACGATGGTGTGATCACTCACCTAGAGCTAGACATCCTGGAATGTGAAGTCAAG
This sequence comes from Bos javanicus, assembly GCF_032452875.1. NCBI lineage: Eukaryota > Metazoa > Chordata > Mammalia > Artiodactyla > Bovidae > Bos > Bos javanicus. The sequence goes on along the minus strand of NC_083872.1, from coordinate 100,991,820 downwards.
TGGGCCTTAGGAAGCATCGCTATGAACAAAGCTAGTGGAGGTGATGGATTTCCAGCTGAGCTATTTCAAATCCTAAAAATGATGCTGTGAAAGTGCTGCACTCAATATGCCTACAAATTTGGAAGGTCCGTTTTTATTTCAATCCCAAATAAAGGCATGCCAAAAATTACTCAAACTACCACACAATTGCACTCATCTCACGACGCTATCAAAATAATGCTCAAAATTCTCTAAGCCAGACTTCAATAGCACATGAACCAAGAACTTCCAGATATTCAAGCTGTATTTAGAAAAGGCAAAGAAACCAGAGATCAAATTGCCAACATCTGTTGCATAATCAAAAAGCAAGAGCATTACAGGAAAAACATCTACGTCTGCTTTATTGATTGTTGGGGATTTTCTCCCCGGGACTTGGAAGTGATGAACCTGAAAGAATGACACTCGGAAAGTCTCTTGCAAGGACTGACAAGTTTATTTCTGCAGTCAAGCCTTTTCATAGAAGCAGGAACAAAGAGCTTAAAGTATACGGCCAGCAGAGCGCATACGGGGTTAACACATAATCAGTAAAAACATTTCAAGGACAGCGTGCTCTAAGTGACTCATGTGCTTAACCCACAACCCGTTTTCTCAAGTAACATCCCTATTTATTATTAAATCTTGGTGCTGAGCATAACCAAAGGCAGGAGATGTTTTTCTGTCTGCAGTACACAAAGCTGGATACTTCTGGCCCTTCACCATTTTCCCAAGGACTTTCTTCTAATACAGCTATTTTGTACTACGCTTCCCAACATATCCTCCTTTTGTTTTTAATTTAAGCACGGTGGCTGCTAGTTGGACTCCATTGTGGGAGGCACGGAGTCTTGAGTAGAGACTTCTGTATCCTATAAGCAATGACAAAAAGAGCAGGGTGATTAATACATATATAAAAATATTGCTTCTTGAAAGCCAAGTTCTAGGATCTAGAGACACTAGGGTTTTGGTTAAAGTATCATAGAATTGAGTGCTATGCAATTCCCTAGGTACTCTAACTTGAAAATTAGCAACTTGTTTCAACAAATTGATGTCTAAACTTGAGTTATCTGTGAGATCTTGCAAATGCGCCTTAACTTTATTCCAAGGATATTCAGTGCTATTATAGGGCATGTTAGTCGGACAAAAAGAAGTAAAATTCCAGTGACAGCGTATACGTGTTCGGAAAGTCAGTTGCTGCATTTGATCTCCTAAGTAGATAACCATAGTTTATAACTCATTAATTCGTGTTTGTAATTGCTGATCTATTTGAGCTTGTCGAGTCCACAGATCATGAGAGTCCTTGTGCCAAGCAGTGATAAAATCATGATTTTTTATAGAATTATGTAAAGCCATACCAGACAAAGTTCCTACAGTCACAATGGAGATAAGGCTTAAGATGCCTGCAATAATCCACCCAATGATGCGCTTAGATCGCCTAAGCCCAGTTTTCAACAATACAGAATGAAATACAGAATCAGTCCAAGGCTCAGTTAAGTTTACAGGAAGCCATAACTCAGGTCTTTGTTTAACTAGCGCAATGCTAGCATTGTGATATGAAATGGTGTGCTTAAGGCAGGTATAAAATGCACATGCAGTACAATTGACAATCTTGGCTGATAAGTCAATATCAAAATGCCCTACAATAAACAAGTACAGAAGGTGAACACACGATTGAATATAGCCAGTACTATTATATAGGAAGGTATAATTAGAAGGATGAAACACACCCACAGTCCCATAAACACTAGCGAAGTGCTCTAAAGCTGCTGGAATTTTCCAAATGTGCCATTGCTTTGGCCCCACAATGGGGACGACAATCCTGGGTTGTGGGGGTGATAAGCCCCCGTTATACCAATTCAGCAGTATGTCCTTATCAGTCCAGAAACTTGTCTTAGAATTATGAAAGCCTCCAATGCTTGATCTATTAAACCAGGAGCAGTTATGATGTTCCTCCTGCTCTTCAGAACAGTTTACAAACAAACTGTGAGGTCCACAGTCAACAAATATAAATGTATGATTAGTATGGTTTTGCTGAATTATAGCAACTTTCCCAAATTGGCCTTGACAATCAAACCAACGTAATGGTTGTATCTCCTGTTTTCTTCTCCAAGATACAGTATGACATGTAGGTTCCTCTGGTTGAAAAAGCGAGTTCGAATAGTTGGCTATCTGGCCTGGATAATGTCGCTTGGAGCCATTAAGTAAGAAAGATGCCATAGCAAACATTCCCAGACGCGAAGCAGTCCCATTGTTGGCAGAGTATGCCCACCACTGTGGGAAGATAGTCATGCAAAGAGGATGAGATCTGAAACAGATAGGCAAGGTTTTGAATCCCACGGAAATGTTGATTGGCTTTCCCTCATCTTCTTCAAGGATTGGTCGCTTTGTGGACCAGGGACTTGGAAAATGCGTGCTGTCATTAGTAAAGATCATAGGGGCTTTATCTACCCAATCCACTATGGAGAGAAGTGGTGGGTTGGGTATGTATGCCCAATAAACATATTCTGCACTTACCCCAGAGGAACAGGAAAGAACAGCTAACATTGCCAGAAATAGCTTATCTGGAGTCATAGGAGTTCCAGTGCTCTTCAGTGTCTGCTCAGCCTGACGAGTCATGTTTCTCATTTGAGCCCATGTCCGGTAAGGATTCAGATGATGGCGTTTCCTCATTGGCTGCTCCAGGGTCATTGATGAGACCCTTCGCGTCAACTTCATCACTTCCCAAGGGAGTCTGGTCTCGGGGTCCCTCTTGGTAACGGACATGGTGAAGGGGAACCCAGATTTCCTCTCCATCTGCAATGACAAGACCATAACCCTTGCCTAGGAGTCGTAAGATTCCTGGCAGCCACTGATTAAATTGCTTATACCATATTGGTGTATTGATTTCTAATTTGCTGTTTTTGTCTTCTGCAAAATGTCTATCTGCAGGAGTGTCAGAATTATTTTTTGTAAAGTTTAAAAAATTTAGGGAATAAAGAGTTAAAGATAATAATAACTGAGGGTTCATAGGATAAGAAGTGTATCTCCTCTTCCATATTCCCCCTTTCTGTTTTAGTAAATGAGTTTTTAGGGTGTGGTGGGCTCTTTCAATAATGGCTTGACCCTGAGGATTATAGGGTATTCCTGTAATGTGTGTGATGTTCCATTCTGATAAAAATGAACGAAACAAATGCGAGGTGAATGCAGGTCCATTGTTTGTTTTCAAGACAGAAGGAATCCCCATAACGGGGAAGGTGAGTAAGAGTATGGAAATGGCGTGTTTGCTGGATTCTGAAGAGACAGGTACTGCCCAGATAAAGCCTGAAAATGTATCAAGTGAGAGAAAAAGCAAAGAAAACTTTTTTAAGGAGCAGTGAGTGAAATCAAATTGCCAAAGGGAGTTAGGCTGTTGCCCCGGGGATTAATTCCTGAAATCGTAGTTTGTAAGTGCAGAAGGGCACAGACATCACAGGTTTTAATAATATGCCGTGCTTCAGGGAGAGGAATATGGTATTTAGAGGGCAATCTGTTAGCATTGGTATGAATATTAGCATGTTCGTCACTGGCAGATGTAAAAATGGGAGCTATGAGCCTGTCAACAGCATCATTTCCTGTGACCAGAGGGCCAGGTAAACCTGAATGAACATGTATATGTGCAATAAAGAAGGGTTCCATACGTGAGTGAATTAAAGCTTGAGTCTGTGAAAAGAGAGTATATAATTCTTCATTTAGGTTGTATAAAAAGGCGGTAATCAGGAAAAAGAGAAGCAAGGTATTTGGAATCAGTATATACGTTGAAGGATAATGGTTGAAGCAACAAAAGAGCATATAAAGCAGACAATTCAACTCTTTGTACTGAAGAATAGGTAGTGGGTAATTTCTCTTTGATATCAGGGCCGACAATCCCTGCTATGCCTTTCTTGTTGCCATCAATGAAATAAGTGGGTGCATTGGTGATAGGCTGGGATGCAATGATATTAGTTACAATGAATTTAGTACATTGTAGAAAGTCCCATAATTTTCCTTTCGGCAAATAAAATAAGATAACATTTTGAAAATCACTTAATGCCATTTGCATGGTCAGGTTATACTGTAAGGCAATTTGCAATTCCTTTTTTGTCAAGGGGACGTATATTGCATATGGATCAAATCCAGTTAAAGTTTGTACACGGCTTCTTCCTGACACAATTAAGTGCCCTATTTTCTCAAGATACGATACAATTTTTTTAGACTGTTTAGTCTGTAAATATACCCATTCTATTGTGCTATGCTGAGCTATAATTGCAGTGGGCGAATGTTCAGTGGGGTATATATATAAAGAAATTGGTTGATCATAATCTAGCCGAGTTGAAAAAGATTGTTGAATGCGTTTCTCCATTAAGGCCAGTTCTTCTTTGGCCTCTTTTGTTAGCTGCCTAGGGCTATTAGGGTCAAGGGATCCCTCTAAAATTTTAAATAGATTTTGTAAGGCATAGGTGGGGATGCCGACAGATGGCCACAGCCAATTAATATCTCTTAGTAATTCTTGAAAATCATTCAGTGTGTGTTGAGATTGCACAGAAATTTGAGTTTTTTGAGATTTGATTTTAGATTCTTCCATAACATGTCCTAAATAATTAAAGGGTGCTCTCCATTGAATTTTATCTGGTGCAACAAGCAGGCCATGATTTTGAAGAGTAGTAGTAACTTCATTACATAACTGTTGTAAACAGAGTTCAGATTCCATAGAGAGAAGTATATCATCCATATAATGAATTATAAACACAGTAGTATACTTATCTCTAATGGGTTGTAATAAAACAGATATGAGATATTGGCAAATGGTAGGGGAGTTCATCATTCCTTGAGGTAGCACCTTCCATTGAAATCTTTTAACAGGAGCGATGTGATTTATAGAAGGAACTGAAAAGGCAAAACGTTTTCTATCGTTAGGGTGCAAAGGTATAGTAAAAAAGCAGTCTTGTAAGTCAATAGTAACTATAGACCATCCTTTTGGTACCATAGAAGGGGAGGGCAATTCGGGTTGTAAGGGCCCCATAGGTAACATGGTATTATTAACATTTCTTAAATCTATCAACATTCACCATTTTCCTGATTTCTTTTTTATTACAAAAACAGGGGAATTCCACGGGGAAAATGAAGGTTCTATATGAGCTTTTTGTAACTGTTCATTAACTAATTGCATAAGAGCTGTCAATTTTTCTTTAGTTAGGGGCCATTGAGGTGTCCATATTGGGATATCAGATTCCCAATCGAGGGACAGCAGTGTTAACTCAATGGTCCCCATTAAAAAGGTTCATTTAAAGAAATTGTGGCTTTCGTTTGTTCAAGAAAATCCCATCCCCATAAATTGGTAGGGATATTAGTAATATATGGTTTAAGATAAGCTACAATTTGATCAGGGCTATACACTTGTAAATAGGATGCACTGACAAAGTTTGTGTGGCATCAGTTTTACCCACTCCTAATAGTCTAGAAGGAGCCATAACCCTACCCCAATCGAGGGGCCATTCTGCAGCTCTAATGACTGAAATGTCAGCTCTGGTATCTAATATGCCTGTGAAATTCTTTCCCTGAATGCGTAAAGTAAGCATGGGTTTCTTATGTTCCTTTAATAAGGTGGATAGTGTAGCAGTAAGGTTGGTACTGCCAAAGCCTCCCTGCTGAACTTTATCAGATGCCTTCATTGGTTTGACATATGGCAAAAGTAATAATTGTGCAAAACGTTCCCCTTTTTGTAAGTATATATTTCCCATTTTCACAACATTTACCATAACCTGTATTTCCCCTTCATAATCTTCGACCATAACACTGGTCAATACCATTAAACCTCTCATTGTGTAGCTACTATGTCCCAAAATTAGTCCCACTGTCCTGGGTGGAATTGGGCCATAATATCAAGGGGGAATTTTGGGGGGGTTGTATAATTCTATTAGTTCCATATCATAAGGACTAGGTATATCAATGCAAGCACTCTTAGATGTAGCTGCTTGTAGCGTCATAACGCTAGGTCCTCCTTTTGTAGTGGGGCTAGAGGACCGCCCCTTTATCAGTTTCCCTATTGTTCTTGTTGTGTACCGGGGTTCAAGGTGTTTCCATCCTTATCAAACTTAGAATGACATTCATTCAGCCAATGGAACCCCTTTTTACATCTTGGACATACTCCTGGGGGTCTCTTCTTATTAGAAGTAGTATTATTTTTTCCAGCCTGTGTTGGCATGCAACATTGTTTTTTCATATGGCCGGGCTTCCCACAATTAAAACATTTGGCATTAGCAGCTTTTTGCACATTAAAGGTTTCCAATGCTGCCAATTGTGCTCTATGGGACATAGATCCGATGTCCCTACATGCTTTCAAATATTCCATAAGAGAGCCAGTCTCTCGAATTGGTCTGAGCGTGGATTAACATTCCTCATTAGCATTTTCAAAAGCAAGTTGTTTTAAAATAATATTTTGTAAAGTCACATCCTTAATAGATTTCTCAACTGCATCCTTTAATTTTCCTATAAATTGAGAATATTCTTCCTCATGTCCTTGAATAATCTTAACAAATGAACCATCAGAGTTAGTGCTATCAACCTTTGCCCATGCCCTGCAGGCAGTTTCTTTAATGAAATGCAACATCTCAAGGGTAATATTAGCTAATTGCGCCATTACATTGACCATAGTCCCTGTTCCAGCCAGTATATCATAAGTTAAATTGGCAGTGTTACCACGAGATTGCTGGTCAATCATCAGCTGTTGGGCCTCATCACTAACCCACATTTGCCATGCAGTAATTGTTGAGGATTTAAAACCATCTTTGCTACTTGAAAAAAATCATATGGCATCCAACGGTCAGCCCATCCTCTGAGAAATTCTATACAGTAAGGAGAAGTAGGTGCATACAGAGTACATGCTTTCTTAAAATTAGACAACATGCTAAAATCTATACTGTCCCAAGAATTTTGACCCTGGACAGGTTGATCAAATTGTATTGGGAAAGCGAAAGCACAAGCAGGCATCTCCCGAGGAGGAGTGAAGCGGTTAGTACGAGCAAGGTTAGCAACTGCAGTTACAGACGGAGCAGAAGGAAAAGCCTCAGATTTGGGCTGTCCACTGAATGAAATGACTTCCGCCTTAAGCGGTTTCGGTTTTGGCACATCCTTAATAGATACATCCTCAAGTTGTTTTTCCAGGGTTTGTGTTTGATTGAGTATGACATTCTTGCATTTCAAAGCACCTTGCATGTCTTGTTCATTAAGCTCGTATTCATGCAAAGACTGAATAGTCTCTACCTCCAAATCAACATTATGTCCTTCAATTTGTTCTATGACAGCCCGTATGAGTGACCAGGTAACCCAGCATTGAGCAGGAATGTAAACTCCCTGCCGATATGCTCACAAAACATTATTTTTAACCCTTTTCCATACATCAAGATCAAGTGTCCCGTCCTCAAGGAACCATGGATTATGTTCCAGTAGTATATGATAGCAGTCATTCAACTGATCTCTTGAAACATTAACACCGTTTTGTTTCAAAAAATGATGCATTATAGAAATGAAAGGAATTTTACTGCTATGTTGTCCCATCCTGCTTACCTCTTTCTGCAGGGGCTCGTCGCTTTGTTCAGCCTTCCTTTCAAGTCCCTGTTCGGGCGCCACTTGTTGGGGATTTTTCTCCCCGGGGCTTGGAAGCGACGAACCTGACAGAATGACACTCGGACAGTCTCTTGCAAGGACTGACAAGTTTATTTCTGCAGTCAAGCCTTTTTATAGAAGCAGGAACAAAGAGCTTAAAGTATACGGCCAGCAGAGTGCATACGGGGTTAATGCATAATCAGTAAAAACATTTCAAGGACAGTGTGCTCTAAGTGACTCATGTGCTTATCCCACAACCCGTTTTCTCAAGTAACATCCCTATTTATTATTAAATCTCGGCGATGAGCATAACCAAAGGCAGGAGATGTTTTTCTGTCCGCAGTACACAAAGCTGGATACTTCTGGCCCTTCGCCATTTTCCCAAGGACTTTCTCCTAATACGGCTATTTTGTACTACGCTTCCCAACATTGACTATGCCAAAGCCTTTGACTGTGTGGATCACAACAAAAATTCTGAAAGACATGGGAATACCAGACCACCTGACCTGCCTCCTGTGAAATCTGTATGCAGGTCAAGAAGCAACAGTGGAGCCTATTATACAGAGTGAAGTAAGCCAGAAAGAAAAACACCAATACAGTATACTAACGCATATATATGGAATTTAGAAGATGGTAACAATAACTCTGTATACGAGATAGCAAAAGAGACACTGAGGTATAGAACAGTCTTATGGACTCTGTGGGAGAGGGAGAGGGTGGGAAGATTTGGGAGAATGGCATTGAAACATGTAGAATATCATGTATGAAACAAGTCGCCAGTCCACGTTCGATGCACGATACTGGATGCTTGGGCAGGTGCACTGGGACGACCCAGAGGGATGGTATGGGGAGGGAGGAGGGAGGAGGGTTTGGAATGGGGAACACATGTATACCTGTGGTGGATTCATTTCAATATTTGGCAAAACCAATACAATATTGTAAAGTTTAAAAATAAAATAAAATTAAAAAAAAAAGAAGCAACAATTAGAACCGGTCATGGAACAGTGGACTGATTCCAAATTGGGAAAGGAGTACGTCAAGGCTGTATATTGTCACCCAGTTTATTTAACTTATGTACAGATTACATCATGCAAAATGCTGAGCTGGATGAAGCAAAAGCTGGAATCAAGATTGCAAGAAGAAATATCAATAACCTCAGATATGCAAATGACATCAGCCTTATGGCAAAAAGTGAAGATGAACTAAAGAACCTCTTGACGAAAGTGAAAGAGGAGAGTGAAAAAGTTGACTTAACTCGACATTCAGAAAACAAAGATCATGGCATCCAGTCCCATCACTTCATGGAAAATAGATGGGGAAACAATGGAAGCAGTAAGAGACTTTATTTTCTTGGGCTCCCAAATCACTGCAGATGATGACTGCAGCCATGAAATTAAAAGATTCATGCTCCTTGGAAGAAAAGCTATGAAGAACCTTGAAAGCATATGAAAAAGCAGAGATGTTACTTTGCCAACAAAAGTCTGTCTAGTCAAAGCTATGGTTTTTCCAGTAGTCATGTATGGATGTGACAGCTGGACTATAAAGAAAGCTGAGCACCAAAGAATTGATGCTTTTGATCTGTGGTGTTGGAGAAGATTTTTGAGAGTCCCTTGGATTGCAAGATGAAACCAGTCAATCCCAAAGGTAATCAGTCCTGAATATTCAATGGAAGGACTGATGCTGAAGCTGAAGTCACAATACTTTGGCCATCTGATATCAAGAACTGACTCACTGAAAAAAACCATGATGCTGGGAAAGGTTGGAAGCAGGAGGAGAAGGGGACGACAGAGGATGAGATGGTTGGATGGCATCACTGACTCGATGGACATGAGTTTGAGTAAACTCCGGGAGTGGTGATGGACAGGGAAGCCTGGTGTGCTGCAGTCCATGGCTTTGCAAAGAGTCAGACATGGCTGAGGAACTGAATTGAACTGAGAAACTAACACAAGATTATAAAGCAATTACACTCCAATAAAATTTAATTTTAAAAAAAGCAAGGATAAAACTAAAATGAAAAGAACTTTGCAATGATGGGAAAGAGTTAAGTTCCCTTCCCCAAATTCCTTTAGTAATGGATCTCTGATATAAGAGTCCAGAGAACTGATTTTAGTCAATGCTCTACCACAAAATATAAAAGCAAAAAATAGAGGCTGTGGAAGAAGCAGAAGACTTTAGAAATATTGACTAAAACTTTTTGGAGGTGAGATAAGGCACAGAGGGGGATGGATGAAAGCTGCCGGATTAGAAATCATTCCCCTTAGCTGGTTTGGGCTTTTATCCATAGTGCATCACCATCTCTTAAGATGAGACTTTTCATTAGAGTATTATTTTCCAATGTTGTGTTAGCTTCTGCTGTACAATGAAATGAATCAGCTATTAGTATATCCCATCACTCCATGGAAAATAGATGGGGAAACAGTGGAAACTGTGTCAGACTTTATTTTTTGGGCTCCAAAAATCACTGCAGATGGTGACTGCAGCCATGAAATTAAAAGACGCTTACTCCTTGGAAGGAAAGTTATGACCAACCCAGATAGCATATTCAAAAGCAGAGACATTACTTTGCCAACAAAGGTTCGTCTAGTAAAGGCTATGATTTTTCCAGTGGTCACGTATGGATGTGAGAGTTGGACTGTGAAGAATGCTGAGCACCGAAGAATTGATGCTTTTGAACTGTGGTGTTGGAGAAGACTCTTGAGAGTCCCTTGGACTGCAAGGAGATCCAACCAGTCTGTTCTGAAGGAGATCAGCCCTGGGATTTCTTTGGAAGGAATGATGCTGAAGCTGAAACTCCAGTACTTTGGCCACCTGATGCGAAGAGTTGACTCATTGGAAAATACTCTGATGCTGGGAGGGATTGGTGGCAGGAGGAGAAGGGGACAACAAAGGATGAGATGGCTGGATGGTATCACTGACTCAACGGATGTGAGTCTGAGTGAACTCCGGGAGTTGGTGATGGACAGGGAGGCCTGGCGTGCTGCGATTCATGGGGTGGCGAAGAGTCGGACACGACTGAGCGATTGAACTGAACTGATATATATATATCCCCTCCCTCCTGGGCCTCCTGCCTGCCCCTCTCCCCCATCAGACTCTTCTAGGTCATCACAGAGCACCGAGCTCAGTTCTCTGTACTATATAGCAGCTTCCCACTAGCTACCCATTTTACATATGGTTGTGTATTTATGTCAAAGCTAACACACCCGTCAGAATGACCATCATGAACAAAATCTACAAACAGGAAAAGCTGGAGAGCGTGTGGAGGAAAGGGAACCCTCCTGCACCACTGGTGGGAATGTAAATTGATACAGCCACTATGGAGAATGGTATGGCATTTCCATAAAAAACTGAAAAATAGAACTACCGTATGATCCACCTATCTGACTCCTGAGCACATGCCCTGAGACATCTTTTCTTTAGGTATATGTTTTCTCAGTTATTTAATGAGGAGGTTAGACATGAACTTTTGTAAAATTCACAAAAATTAGAATTCTCAGTGTGTGTTCACTTTGTACCACAAAATGTGCATGGAGCCACTATGACAATATATACAGTTAAAATGACAGAGATCTGAAATGGAAATTAAAGACATGGAAGGGGATGTCTAGTCAATTGGAAGAATATATTCCTTTGTTTCTGACAGGTTTTAGTTCTTTTTGGCAGATCCATCTATTTTTTGCAGCACAGTAATCAGAAATACATTGTGTCTTTGATATGTAAACACAGCAGTCTTCTCTAGCATCACCAAAAATTGGTAATCTGTGGAGAAAAAGAAAAGACTCTCTTTAGTGTTCATGATTTTCTCACATAATTCTCCTCATCCAGCCAGTATTTTCTGTAACTTTCAGGAAACAACGAGATGCTCAGTAATTAAGCATTGGGTAAGTAAACAGTCTAATGGCAGAAAGTGAAGAGGAAGTAAAAAGCCTCTGAAAGAGGGTGAAAGAGGACAGTGAAAAGTTGGCTTGAAACTCAACATTCAAAAGCTAAGATTTTAGCATCCAGTTCCATTAATTCATGGCAAATAGCAGGGGAAAAAATGCACGCAGTGACAGACTTTGTTTGCTTGGGCTCCAAAATCTTTGTAGACAATGACTGAAGACGTGAAATTAAAAGACACTTGCTCCTGGGAATGGCTACCCACTCCAGTATTCTTGTCTGGAGAATTCCATTTCCATGGACAGACGAACCTGGAGGGATACATCCATAGCATGGGAAAGAGTCATGGACTGAGGGACTAACACTTTCTCTCTCATTTTTTTTCACTTGCTCCTTGGAAGGAAACCTATGACAAACCTAGACAGCATATTCAAAAGCAAGACATCACTTTGCCAGCAAATGTCAGTATAGTCAAATCTATGGCTTTTCCATTACTCATGTACTGATGTGAAATTTATACCATAAAGAGAGTAAGTGCCGAAGAATTGATGCTTTCAAATCGTGGTGCTGGAAAAGATTCTTGAGAGTCCCTTGGACTGCATGCAAATCAAACCAGTCAATCCTAAAAGAAATCAACCCTGAATATTCCTTGGAAGGACTGATACTGAAGCTTTGGAAGGACTGATGCTCCAATACTTTGACCACTTGATGGGAAAAGCCAACTCATTGGAAAAGACCCTGATGCTGGGAAAGACAGGCTAAAGGAGAAGGGGGAGGCAGAGGATGAGGTGGTTAGATAGCATCACTGACTCAAACGGACATGAATTTGAGCAAACTGGGAGACACTGGAGGACAGAGGACCCTGGGGAGCTGCAGTCCATGGGGGTCAGAAAGGGTTGGACACGACTTAGCAACTGAACAGTGATAACTACACAGTCAGTCATAAATATACACTTTTAAAAGAAAGCTAATCAAGCATCTGGAACTTGTAAGTTCATCTTCACTGGAAGCAAAGCATTCTAAACATAAATGTCATCATGATATATACAAAATGAAGCTTTGAAAATTGGAAACTGAATCTCCTATTAACATATCACATGAAAAACTTATTGCTTTCATGGAATTTTGATTTTCTTAAATATTTAGGATATAACGACCTAGTATTTGGGGAGGCATTGAGATGATACCTATGGAAGTGTGATCAGGCTTAAACAGAGTATGTGCTCAGGAAATGTAGTAAGTAAGTACAGATACACAGGCTCTGCAGAATTTGAATGTGGCCAGAAAAGGAGGTTCAGTTCATGTTGTATGTAGTGGAAGGTTCCTTTCTTTCCGATTCTAAACAGTACACGAGTGTCTGCTGTGATCAATGTTCTATTAGTTCCAAAGATGCAGGAGTGTTGTGGCTCATTGCAGATGTGGTGTGAGTAGCAGTCAAAGAATGGGATGGCCACGCAGAACTTGCGTGCTAGGATGGGATATGTGCAAGACGTTCACCTGCTTGTCCTAAATCGAAAGTGAAGTGGTACAGTGGGCAGGGCTCCATCACAGATTTTCTTTGTTCTTTTTTCTGTTTCTTCAAAAAGCCCCTTGGCCCTGAGAAGTCCACCTTATTCCCTCCTAGGGCCTGACAGTCTAGTCACATCAGCACTTCTTTCAAGTGAGTAATAGCAAAAGTCCCCTGTGTTTTATCTCTTTCACCCTTCTGGTCCCCTTCTTCAAATTTCAAGATAACTTTTTGAATGCTCATTTGACCAAGCCCTTTTTCAAAAGACCCTCAGTGACTTCTCAGGCCTTCTTTGACCAGATCTCTGCCTAGTTCTTTAGTGTTATATTCTTTAATCCCCAAAGCAGTGAAAAAAATTATTCCTGTTTATGTTTTTCATTACTTGAAAACCAGGGTAGAGAACTAAAGAAAAGCGAGTCTAACTGCTACTCTTTCTACTATCATATGATATCTTTCAGGGTTACCTGATCACTGTCTTAACCAAAGCATCCTTTCAGTCTTCAGAATAGAATAGAATGCTAATTGAATTTAGTTCATCAACTTTGCCTATATTTCTGCTCATAGACACTTCAGAGATTTCCAATTTTATCATAAAGCTTAATAGAATAAACATAATGGCCCAATAAGAAACATACCCATGCAGAAACCGAAATTAACGTTTTTCTATGTTCAGAAAAATAGAAATAAGTTAATATCAGAATTGCTTTTATGTGTAAATAAAGTATAAAATATAATTCCTGGAAAACAAATAAAAATCAGAATAGATTTTATGTAACAAAATATATTTGCCTTTTCATACATTTATTCTTGTCCAGGACCCTTTATTTTAAAGTGATATTCTTTTTAAAGTACTGTATTTAAAAATATTATATTTTAGAACATGGGTGAAGCAACATAAAAATTTGCTAATTAAAGCAACATGTCTCTCAATTTTTTGTAATTTTCTACATAACAAATTATTACTCTATTTTATATAAATTTTTACCCACTCCTATGTCTTCAATTTTAATGTCTTATTTTTTTGAATGATAAAAAAATCAATTTTAACTATCCTTTATACAAATGTAAATATATCATTCACAGACTCAAAAATCATAACAAGATATCATCTGTTCTGAAAAGCTCATCAAAATTTCTTTACAGAGCCTGTGCTCTGCAACAAGAGAAGCCACTACAATGAGAAGCCCACACGCTACAACTAGAGAGCAGCCCCTACTCTGAGCAACTAGAGAGAAGTCTGAGCAGTGATAAAGACCCAGCACAGACAAAAATAAATAAATAAATAAAAACATTTTAAAAATAGCAAAAAGCTCTTTCGCAGCTTATGCAGTTTCAATGCATCTCCTCAAACAACTCTCTTTCTACACCACTGATTAAAATAGGCTACAATATTTGTCACAAGTTGGCCAATTCTCTCAAATGCCTGGATTCCACAATCTGATATTTACTATACTTTTTTCTTCTCGTATTCATTATTTCAGTGCTGGATGTGGCCTACTTATTTGGTCCCACAGTTTGAAAAGTTCTACTTAAATTCTTTGTTTTAATAATATTGGCACAAAAATTCTTTGTCCAATAGCATCCAGCTAAAAATTTCTTTATTTTTAAATTTTGTTATTAAAAAAATTTTTTTTGGTGTCCCTCCCAAAGGAGTTGGTCTATCCCCTGTTTCTTAAAACTCCATTGTAATTAAAAATATACATTGTGACAAAGAGTGATGTCTTTTCATATATGAAGATTTTCTTTAAAAAATTAAAAAAATTTTTTTTCATTTATTTATTTTAATTAAGGCTAATTACTTTAAAATATTGTATTGGTTTTGTCATACATCAATATGAATCCTTCAACTAACTTCAAAAATCATTCTTCTTCTCAGACTATACTGCTTCTTTTGAAAATTTCTAAACTAAATTAAAACTATAAATCTCAGTCTTCAATAGCAGTGTTACTATCTTGCCTTGCAAACCTGATACAAATTGAATATTCAAATTAGCTTATCTAATACTCACATATTAGAATTTAAAAAGGAACCATTTATCCACTTCCAGCTCTTCCCTGATAATGTAAAATTTAATCCAATCCAAAACAGAATTCCGTCTTTGTTTATCAGGTTTTGCATGAGTCTCTGTAAATGAAATAGAAGAAATGACTGAGTATTGAATCCCTTTATCTATTGCTGGCTTGCATTCTTCTATTCATCCTCTGAAACCCAGTTCAAGTATTACTTTCTCTATGACGCCTTTCCTATACCCATTGGAGTTAATTATTCCTTACTTGTGATATTTCTATTCTGTTCATTTATATACCCAAATATTTATATTTATATTTTTGTATTCATTAAATAATATTTATTTTGCTTATATGTCCATTTAGTCTCTCAGATTGTGAGCTCCTTGAAGTCAAGGTTAATACTTCTATCTGCATAGAACCTTCAAGACTAGAGCACAAAAATCTTGATATGGTTAGAAGCCAGTGCTGAATTGTATTAAAGTATTTTACTTATTAATTATTTACCAATTCTTCCTGATCTTGAATAAGCAGTAGACTGGATTCTCTTGTGGAACAGTCAGCTAGACTATCATTCCAAGGTTTGGAAGTTTCACTAAAATATAAGCATTTTTCTCGGATTTGTTGCCAGTGCATTGGACACGTTAACAGAATTGGTCTCTCTAAAGTAAGAAGAAGAGGGAAAATAAAAATAAAATAAGAAAGAGGAAGAAAAGAAATGAATGTTATATTTCTAACCTGTCCCCACCCTACTAACACTAATAACACATACACAATTCAGTTCAGTTCAATCGCTCAGTAGTGTCCGACTCTTTGTGACCCCATGGACTGCAGCAGGCCAGGCCTCCCTGTCCATCAACAACTCCTGGAGTTTACTCAAACTCATGCCCATTGAGTTGGTGATGGCATTCAACCATCTTATCCTTTGTTGTCCCCTTCTTCTCCCGCCTTCAAACTTTCCCAGCACCAAGGTCTTTTTAAATGAGTCAGCTCTTCACATCAGGTGGACAAAGTATTGAAGTTTCAGCTTCAACATCAGTCCTTTCAATGAATATTCAGGATTGACTTCCTTTAGGATGGACTGGTTGGATCTCATACAAGTCATTATAAATTCAGGAAAGTCTTTGATCATCACTGTGAGAACAATTCATGAATTTAATATAACTGAGGATTTTGAGACCACTGTTCATTCTGCTATTCAGTTCAGTTCAGTCTCTCAGACATGTCCGACTCTTTGCAACCCCATGAATTGCAGCACGCCAGGCCTCCCTGTCCATCACCAACTCCCGGAGTTCACTCAGACTCACGTCCATTGAGTCAGTGATGCCATCCAGCCATCTCATCCTCTGTCATCCCCTTCTCCTCCTGCCCCCAGTCCCTCCCAGCATCAAAGTCTTTTCCAATGAGTCAACTCTTCGCATGAGGTGGCCAAAGTACTGGAGTTTCAGCTTTAGCATCATTCCTTCCAAAGAAATCCCAGGGCTGATCTCCTTCAGAATGGACTGGTTGGATCTTCTTGCAGTCCGAGGGACTCTCAAGAGTCTTCTCCAACACCACAGTTCAAAAGCATCAATTCTTAGTGACCAGCTAAAACACTGAGAGACAGAATAACTTGTTCAAGTGCACACAAGCAGGTGGTGATAGAGCCAAACTCTTTTTGAGATTCCTTAAATTCCTTATCATTGCTCTTCCTACTCCATGGACAACTATATCAAACGCTCTTAAAAAAAAGTCTACTTGAAACAACATGTAAAATGAAAAGCAAATAATAATTCATACTCACAATTAATGGCAAATATCATGGAGAGAAATTATTAGAAAATTTCTAACTGCTAAATTATATATTTGCCTAATAATAAGATCTATTTGATAGCATTTTTTAGAGGGATATTCTCATTTTCTTAAAATTTCTCTTCTGTACAAATGTATATAAAAAATGATCACATTCTGCTACAGTCTGTCAACAATAGAGTATTAACACACACTGCTTAGTAAGTATAAAGACAAGATCAATATCTTAATGATTAATACAATAAATATTAAAGAATTCATTACATGTTTGTGTTCTATTCATTAGCTTTAGTCAAAGGTTAGTTGCTTGACATATTAAAATCACCAAATAGCTCACTTAATGTATATTTTACTTTATAGCTTGGATTTTGACTAATAATTATTGACTCTCCTAGCCTGAGTACTCATAAGGCAGTATTATCTGGTAGTTAAGATGATAGGCTATGATGATAGACCACTGAAGTACAATTCTCAATGTCACCCCTTAGCACATGTATGACCCCAAATGAGTTGCTTAACCTTTCCATGCCTCAGCTTTGCCAAACATAAAATCAGAGTGATAAGACTAATCTTAACATATGGGTTGTAATGAGCCTTAAGGAAAGTAATACAATGATAACTTCAAATTTTAGCCATTAGTCTTAGAAAATTCAAGCCACAAAATATACCTGTTGCTTCCTTCCTGTTCTCTTGAGCATCCACGCTGGTTTTTTCTACTGATGTGTTTTGTCTTATGAATATCACTGGTAAATAAAGAAACACCATTAAGAAGATAAAATGCTGAAAGGTGCAATGAAATGCATATGCTATATTTATCACTTCAGGGAATTGTTGTCTCAGTACTATCTCAACAAGCTTGAAATGAACAGAAGATAAGAGCAATAGCAATTTAGTAACAGTGGGTCTGCTTAGAAGACAACATAAACAACATGTAAGTAAACACAGAGAAACACTGAGTTACTTGCATCTAATGTATAAGTAATCTGGAGAAGGGAATGGCAACCCACTCCAGTATTCTTGCCTGGAGAGAACAGAGGAGCCTGGAGGGCTATGGTCCCTAAGATTTCTAAGAGTCAGACATGACTGAAGTGACTTAGCATGCACACACCCACTATATAAGTAAACTCTCAGGTGTTATTTAAATTCTTAAATTGCTTACACTCCTGTCTACATGTTCCATTTTCAGAATGAGTATAATTGTGTCTGTCCTATGGGAGACATTGCCTAGGACAATCTGGAATTTAGTAGGCACCTAAGAAACTGTAGGGATATCCCAGGAAGTCCAGTGGTTAAGACTTCACCTTCCAATGCAGAGGATGCTGGTTCGATCCCTGGTGGGGGAGCTGAGATCCCATATGCCTTGGGGCCAAAAAACAAAACAAAACAACAACAACAACAACAACAACAACAAACCCAGAACATAAAAACAGCAGAAGCAGTATTGTAACAAATTCAATAGACTTTAAAAATGGTCCACATTAAAAAAAAAAAAAAGAAACTCTAAGCAATTGTAAACTTATTTTTCTTTGTTATTATCAAGTTTTATCATAATTACAATTTTTTAAAAAGTTCTTGGAGCACATGTAAATCCCCTATGAAGATTCTCAGAACAATTAGAGAAATATGAAAGCCTAGGGTTTGCAAAGTGGATATGGTCTGGGCACTATTAGAGCACTCTTTCGTAACTGTTTTTATTTCATCATTCTTCCGCTAAGTTTGGGGTGGCCAAAGCTGTTTAACATATTTTACTATTTATGGCAGAAGGAGAATAAGTAGAACAAGAAATAAATGATCTTGCATCACTTACCTGAAACACTCAACCCAGTCACAGTCAAGGCAAGAAGTATAATCACAGCACAACTAAATTTCAGGGGAAAGTTATGCCAACGTGGACCCTGACAAAGATCTGAGACATTAAGAAAACATGCTTGGTTAACTCAGTTGAGTTCATCTGGTACAAAAAGCAAAGGCTGTTTGGATCACATAAGAAAGAGCAAGATTCAGGTTGGGGGTTAGGGGCAGGAAAGAACATTTATCAGTTATCTTAAAGTAGGGTCCTAAGGACTTCCCTGGTGGTCCAGTGGTTAAGGATCTTCCTGCTAATGCAGGGGACACAGGTTCAATCCCTATTCCAGGAAGACCCCACCTGACATGGCAGGGTAACTAAGCCGTGGGCCACAAGTATTGAAACTCAAGCACCCTAGAGACTATGCTCCACAACAAGAGAAACCACTGCAATGAGAAGCAACTAAAGAGTTGCTCACTACAACTAGGGAAAGCCCACGCAGCAACAAAGATCCAGCATAGCCAAAAATAAATAAAATTAATTAATTGATTTAAAAAAATGTTCCAGAGTGACCTGTAAGTCCATTTATTTCTACTTTAGTTTTTTACACTCCCCCAGGTGACTGAGTTGTGTGACCCAGTTTTCAGCCAACTACTACCGAACTCTCCTGTTAGGACGGTGACATTTGTCTAAGAGTTAGCCCTTTCTAAAACATCCTTGTGGAGATGGAATTTAAGATAGCTAAATGTGATAAAAGATTAAGGTAGGAAACAGAATGGATTAAATTTTAGATAGTGACACCTGGATAATCATGTGGAGGAGAGAGAGAAAAGATAACACCTAGAGGAGCTCCAAGGTCCTAGGGGTAATCTGAAAATGAGAGAAAGCACACTGGAGAATATTGACCTAGAACTTCTAATGCGATCCTGTGTGACACAGTAGCTAAACTTAGTGAGCCTGAGACAGTCCTAGGTGAACTTTCCTGACAGCTGTATGGTATTTTACCTTTCTGTCTCTTTTCTTCCTTATTCTTTCCTGTCTTGAAATTTTGAAAAATGGAGAAAGTTTCATATAGTCACTATCTTATCATTTATTACTGAAGAACAGCAGTGGTTAAGAGCAAAGGCTCTCAAATGTAACAGATTTGTATTTGAGTATGTTACTTTAAGCCTGTAACCTTCATAAAATACAACTTCCTCACCTGTGAAACATAAAATAATAGTTACTTTGTGAGGTTTTGGAAAGGGTTATATGAAAAACTTCTTCTAGACATGGAGTCTGGTACATAATAACTGTTCATTTAAAATTTATGGAATTGAGAGGAGGGTCTTATGACTCTTCTGAGTTGTTTTTCTGCAACACTACATGACTTTAGAACTAACAAAGTTACAACAAATTGAAGATGCCAGGTAAATTTTTAGTTCACTTCAGTTCAGTCGCTCAGTCGTGTCCGACTCTTTGCGAATCCATGAACCTCAGTATGCCAGGTCTCCCTGTCCATCACCAACTCCTGGAGTTTACCCAAACTCATGTCCATTGAGTTGGTGATGCCATCCAACCATCTCATCCTGTTCTCCCCTTCTCCTTTAGTCATCTGGAAATACCCACGCAGGGCTATTTTTTGTTTGAATATAAACAATATGCCAAGGACTTCCCTGATGGTGCTGTGGATAAAAATCTCGCTGCTAATGTAGGGGACTCAGATTCAATCCCTGGTCTGGGAAGATTCTGCCACAATTACTGAGCCCATGCTCTAGAGCCCACAAGCCCCAATTGCCGAGACTGCATTCTGCGACTAATGAAGCCCATGAGCCCAGAGCCCACGCTCTGTGACAATGAGAAACCCTTGGACTGCCACGAAGACCCAGTGCAGCCAAAAATAAATAAATAAATACATAAAGTTAAAAAAAAAATAGTATGCCAAATCATCTCACTCCATTGCTGCAAACCTTTTCTTGGCCTTCTCTCAAGCAGATTTAAGACTGTACATCTGTAAAACAGTCTACAAATCCCTGTTCAATCCATTTCCCATTACATCTCTGACTTTATCTCCTGCTGCTTTCAACACAGATATGGTCCATCATTTCACACCCAATGTATGTGCTCCTCCTACAAAAGGACAGGAATGTTCTCATCCCAGGGAACTTGCACTTGCCCTGGTCCATTTTCTAAAAAGCTCTTCTCCAAGGAAACATATCTTTGTCCTTTAATTCTTTCAGGTCTTGGCTCAGATGTCATTTTGTGAAGCAGGCCTTCTTCTACTTGATATCATACCCTCTCTGAAGTTAACTCTCAATTCCAGCACAAATAAAAAACAGTTTCTCAGGACTTTCCTAGTGGTCCAGTGGTTAAGAATCCACCTGCCAAAGCAGGGGACAGGGATTCTATCCCTGATCTGGGAAGATTCCACATGCCGTGAAACAACTAAGCAGTGCACATCCGGTACAGAGTCTGAGCTCTACAACAAGAAAAGCCACCACAATGAGAAGCCTGTGCGCTACAGCTAGCGACTAGCCCTTGAATAGTCCACAACTCAACAAAGTTCACAGGCAGCAGCGAAGTTCCAGTGCAGCCATAAATAAATAAATAAAAAATAAAAAAAGCAGAGGGGTGAATATGAGAGAGTAAAAAATATAGATAAAATTTTCTCTATTGCATTTAATATTATCTAACCCATATATATGTATATACTTAGTTATTTGTTTATTTGTATGTCTTCCTAGCAGTATAACATAAACACAAACAGAGAAAATATTTTTCCACTATTTTTTCCACTTGTCCTAACCTCAGCACCAGGGCATGCCTGGTACAGGTGCTTATTTTTGGATGAATATGTAAACTCTAGAGGCATTTTGTGAACACTTATCTACTTTTTTAAGAAATCAAGTGCTGGGCCATAAACTAAATAGGTCACAACTCACATCTCCGGTTTACCTGAATGCCTTTGATGTAATCACTACTCTACAGTTCCCACAGCCTGAACAGTTCAGCCAAAGAGCTCAGGGGTAGCTTCATAATAAATGTAATAACAGGTCAATCTGTGGAGAAAGAATGTCAGCTGCCATTTCAATAAACAAGAGATGTTGTGACCATAAACCCATTAGCCAGGGCAGCCGCCGCGATGTTGAAGCCCGAGTGGAATTCAGAGTGAAGAAAAACAGGATACTAGCAGTAGATAGTTAAAATGCATGTCACGGGAATGATTTGAGTAAGCCCAGACTCTTGCATCTTCTCTCACATAAGTAAACACTAAAATCATTAACTCGATATGTCTGTTTTTGTGATTAGCAGTCATCTTTTTGTAGTCAACTATATATTTTTTTATTTGCAGCAAAAACTCCTATATGTCCTGGTTTCTCCCTTACCATTTGGGGACAGTTCCTCGGAGTTATCTAAGAGGCTGCCTTCCCAGCTATGGCCCTTGGTAAAACCACCAAATACAAAATTCTCAACTTGTAGGTTATACATTTTTTTGCAGTCAAGTGTTTTGTAACCACATATTTTGTTCTGACTTTATTCTGCTTTGTTTTTCAGATTTACTTTTATAATGATATTTTGAGGAATAATGATTACAAGCAGAATAGACACATTTTCTGACCCCATTGATTTGGGATCTTAGATCATAGCTTTTGAGGAAAATCTTGCTTTTTCTATATTCATCCTCCCACATCTCCTTTCAACACCATCCTCTTTTCTCGCCACTTTTGCTAGATTTGAATAGGGAACGGAATGCTTTTCTGTTTCCCATCAAAAAATAACTATAGTTTGACCAAACTGTCACTATAGTTATCAAAATTCTCCAATTTTCCATAACCGCCATTTGAAGGGTATTGTGAAACTATTTGATAACCCTAAGACTTTCCAGTCTCGAATTTAGAATGTTGATAACTGAATAGTTTGAAATTATCCCAAGTCATCCTGAAAGGATGTAGCACACCTGCTAAGCACACAAAGGAATGAATATCAGGTGGGATAAAAATTGCAATATTAGTAAATTTGGTGTGACATCAGAAGGCAGTACTATATTATGATAATTTTATACATTTTTCTACTTAGTTTCTAGTTTCTTTTCAGCCATGGAATCCATCACCTGTTACCTCACATTAGAATCCTCATCTCCTTCACTCAGAATACTAGCTCCTCTGACACACAGAAAATTACCAAATTCAACAAATATCAAATAGGTTTATCAGTGACATTCTCCTGTGTCTTGTGGCCTATCTCCTTCTAAACTGATACATTTTTCAATTTAAAAATCATCAGATTGTGTGTATATTCACATCTTTGATCTTGAATATAACTTTCTTTTGGAACATTTTTTCTTCCCTTTGAAAAGTGGAAGATGTTCATCATTAACATCTTTAACACTTTGTGTTAATTAATTAGCAAAGTGTTAATCATTAACACTTTGTATTCTGAAAGGAATGTCATGGGTGCAAATGCATTGGAACTTAATCACAGTATTTTACAGAGAGATTTGAAATACAGTAGGTTACTATTACAACAAGGTAGCAGAATATTTCTAAAAACATTTCTTTGTTAAAAAATAAAAACAAAAAAGGGACTTCCTGGCTGGTCCAGTGGTTAAGACTCTGTGCTTCCACTGCAGGGAGCACGGGTTTCATCCTTGGTTGGGGAACAAAGATCCTGCTCCCCACATGGGATGGCAAAAAATAAAACAAAAACAAAAATAGAAAAACTCCTTTTATTTCCAAATAAAATAAAAAATACTCCTTTGTTCATACTTGTAAAATATTTATTCAGGTTCTTTTAGCCAAGGTTCAGTAACAGGAATGATATTCAAAAAGAAATCTAAAGGTATGTACTTTTTTCCACACCTGTGATTACCTACAGACAGGCCATGCTATATCAACTTAAAACATGATAACTGCTCATCTTCAAAGTCATGATTTAAAGCCACAAATTTACAGGAACATCTAACTATTGGAAGATATACAAATGCCAAAAGGAAAATTAAAGCCACTTACTCTGAAGAAGAGATGGGGGTGATGACCTTTCAATGCCAGAATCCCTGGGTAAGTTTAAATCAGCATATACCAGCTGACTCTCCATTGCAAACAGAAGAATTCTTCCTTTTACTCGTATAAAAGGAAAAACTCCAACTTCTATGAGGCAAGATCAGCTGAAGGAAGTGATCAGTTTAAAAAGTTTTGCTCTTTCTTATACCAGCACCTACCCACAATGGTAGTTGTGGGTTTTGTCTATAAATTAGTGAGGAAGTCCACTTACTGGGTGTCCAGTGTACTTAGACATATAACATTAGGTTGGCCAAAAAGTTCGTTCAAGTTTTCTATAACATGGAAAATTCCAAAGGAACTTTTTGGCCAACTCAATATCTACTTTGTTTAGTTAATTGGCCTATTGTTTGACAATATTCTGGAAAGATTGTTTGTTGTCTTTGTAAGTATCTTTTTTCAACACCTTTTTCTGGGCCAGGACCAGAGTGAAGGAAATGAAGTACTCTAATTTGGCTCAAAATAAAAACAAACAAACAAACAAAAAACCCCCCAAGAATCGAGATAAACCATATTTAACGCAATGTTGTAAAAAGTAAACACTAACACACACAAAAAACTGTAGGACAATTTTCTAAAGCTCTCAAATCTTCCTGAAATATTTGTGCTCCTGACAAGAGCTGCAAAATGTGGGAAAAGGAGCTGTAAATGTGAAAAAGGTCACTGAGTAATACAACAGAGAAAGCAAAGAGCCAAAGATCCAGACTATTCTTAGCTTAAAAGCATGCTTTCAGTGCACTAAAGTTTAACTTCAAGTTAGGAAGCGTGACTATGACCACGAGAAGTCCACAATGGCCATGTTAAAAACAATTGAGTGAGGAAAGAGTATTCTCTTCAACCAGAAGCTTGCAAAATTATGTGAGCTTCAAAAGTATAAACCAGCCAGAAATATAAACCAAAGGAGACTCTTCATTTGTGCATATGCAGTGTGAAACATACTGATGGATGTTTTAATTTGTTACAACCATCTTGACAACCATCTTATAGGACAGAAGACCCTTACTATGCAATTACTATTGTATACTTATAAAATGGACTCCTCAGGTGGCTCAGTGGTAAAGAAGCCGCCAGCCAAAGCAGGAGATGCAGCAGACAGGGGTTTGGTCCCTGGGTCAAGAAGAGCCCCTGGAGAAGGGAATGGCTACTCACTCCATTATTCTTGTCTGGACCACTTCATGGACCGGAGGAACCTGGCAGGCTACAGTCCATTGGATCACAAAATGTCAGACACAACTGAGTGACTAACATACCTCAACATAATAAAGACCATTTATGAAAAGCCCACGGCACAATCAGTGGTGAAAAAAAAAATAAAAGCTTTTCTTCTGAGGTCAAGAACAAGCAAAAATGTCTGTTCTCACCACTCCTATTCAACATAGGTATGGAAGTTCTAGCCAAACCAATTAGACATGGAAAAGAAGTTAAGTCCTCCAAGTTGAAAAAAAAAGAAGCAAAATTACATCTGTTCAGAGAAGACATAACCTTATGTGTAGAAAACCATCAAGACTCCAGACTCACACACTCACAAACCATTAGACTAATAAATGAATTTGTCTAAGTTTCAGAATAAAAAGTCAATACACAGAAATCAGTTGCTATACACTGATTAATGATTTGGAAAGAAAATGAAATTCATTGGCAACAGTATCAAAAAGAATAAAATACTTCAGAAAAAAACCTAATTAAAACTTGTACTAAAAACTGTAGAATTTAAAGAAATTAAAGAAGACATAACTAAATGAAGAGACATCCCATGTTTGTGACTTGGAAGGTTAATATTGTTAGCATATGTATACTAGAACTACCATACGACCCAGCAATTCCATTCCTGGGTATATGTCACAAAAAAACAAAAACACTAATTTTAAAAGATACACAGCCCTCAATGTTTGTAGCAGCAATACTTATACAATTGCCAAGATATGGAATAAACCTATGTCTAGGGCTTCACAGGTGGTGCCAATTATAAAGAATCTGCCTGCCAGTTCAGAAGACATAACAGATGTGGGTTGAATCCTTGGTTTGGGAAGATTCCCTGGAGAAGGACATGGCAACCTGCTCCATTATTGTTCCCTGGAGAATCCCCATGGATAGCAGAGACGGGCGTACTACAGTCCATGGGGTCACAAAGAGTAGGACACAACTGAGCACCCACGCATGCACACACATAAAGAAAAGGAGTATTGATTGCTAGAGTGAAACTTGCGTAGTTGCTCCAAAAACCCAAGTATATTTTGCTTTGCAGGCTTTTGTTGTTGTTGTCTGGTTGGCTGGTTGGTTTTTGTTTTGGGGTTGGTTTTTGTTGTTTAATGTTTTTAAAAATCTGAGTTCATTCACTAACAGTTCCTACCAGGGGGCGCTGCTGGCCTTTCTTTTTTATATCAAACCTTCTGTATATTGAAATCAGAAAGCTCAAGTTATTGGTAAATGCTTCAATTCACATTATTTCATTTGATACATTAATATTTGCCTTATCCAGGCACTAGATTTTTTTGAATTTATGGATGAGTAAGGAGCAAGACTGACCATCTGTTTCCTACCTCAAAACCCAGGCTCCTTTTGCAGCCTACCGCATTACATTTTGCTCCTGTAATACCTACAAAACCAAGTTATACAGAGGAAAAAAAAGCTAAAATAAATTTTGCTCAAGGCTGGCCATTGTACCGCAAACAGCAGCTCTGCTCCTGGGTAGGTAGTTTGTCTAAATTCGAGTGGATGAAAACAGTATTCACTGTGTTGCTTATTGTGCCCAGGTACCTCTGAACAAGATTGATGTATATATACATATGGTGACCTGGACAGCCTTGATATTTCCCTTTGTGTACACTTTGCACTTAGTCTTTCAGTCATGTCTGACTCTTTTGTGATGCTATGGACTGCAGCCTGCCAGGCTCTTCTGTCCATGAGGATTCTCCAGGTAAGAATACTGGAGTGGGTTGCCATGCCCTCCTTCAGGGATCTTCCCAACCCAGGGATCTAACCCAGATCTCTTGCATTAAAAGAGGATTCTTTACTGTCTGAGCCACCAAAAAAAGCCCATGGATAATGGAGTGGGTAGCCTATCCCTTCTCTAGGGGATCTTCCTGACCCAGAAATCAAACTGGGGTCTCATGCATTGCAGGAAAAGTCTTCACCAGCTGAGCTACCAGGGAAGCCCCTTGTTTAAGCTCTAGACAGGTGTTTGCCTAAGTCAAGAGATACCTTCTCCAGGAGATCTTCCCCACCCAGGGACTGAACCCACAATTTCTGCAGTGGCAGGTGGATTCTTAACCAAAGCGCCACATGGGAAGCCCAACTCTATAGATGGATACCACCATCAGATTAATTATATTATTTGCAGCTGAAGATGGAGAAGCTCTATGGTGGTGGTAGTTTAGTTGCTAAGTGAGATTTAGTTGCAGCATGCAGGGTCTTTTTTATGGCATGGCTATTCTCTAGTTGCAGCCTGAGGGTTTAGTTGCCCCACAGCATGTGGGATGTTAGTTCCCTGAGCAGTAACTGAACCTGCTTTCCCTGTATTGGGAGGTGAATCCTTAACCACTAAATAACTAGGAAAGTCCCGATTATATTTACCCTTCAGCAAGGGTAGTTGGATGGATAACAATTCTGTTTCAAAGATTTCCGTGGTCATAGCAAAGCAAAGAATAGAGATTTCAGCCTCTTTTTTTCTCTTGATGGTTTAGTGCTTTAATTTGTTCAGCATTGTCCCCAGTGGTTTCTAAAGTGCCTTTTTCAGACTTACACTTTAAGTTTAAAGGATTCTGACAGCAAATAATCTTTGACCTATAAACTCATCACACAGAACACACTAGAGCTCCGTATATGTCGCATGTTTAACTTCCAGTTCTAGTTTAAGGATGAGAGCAGTTCCTAGGTCACTGAGCTAAAAACAATGATAATGCTGACTAAGAGTCAACTGCTCTTTTAAGTTAAGAGACTCCATTTTAGGTTTATGGAAAAAAAAAAAAAGCAGTTTTAGATTGGGGTGAAAAGCAGAAATGCAGAGAGTTCCCACAGGCATTTCTTCCTCATACACAGCTTCCCCTGTTTTAAACACATTGCATTAGTTTGTTTTATTGGTTACAACTGATGAACAAATTTTGCTATAATATTATGAACTGAAGTCCATAGACTACATTAGGGTTTACTCTTTATGTTCTATATGCTATGGCAAGCTTGGGCTTTCCTGTTGGCTCAGACAGTAAAGAATCGGCCTGTGAGGCAGGAGGCTGGGGTTCAATCCTGGGTCAGGAAGAGCCTCTGGAGAAGGGAATGGCTATCCACTCCAATATTCTTGCCAGGAGAATTCCTTGGAGAGAGAAGCCTGGTGGGCTACTGTCCATGGGGTTGCAAAAAATCAGACAAGACTGAGCAACTAACACTTTCACTTTCATAATGATATGAATTTGATAGGGATAGAGTAAGGGGACAAAGTAGGTAATTAAATGGTTAATCCCACTGGGGATTGTAAGTAAAAAAGTATGAGACTGGGAAACCCCTGTATGTTAATGATTGCTTAAAAAAGCAGGTTTGCTTAACTACAAAACCAAGCAGGGTTGTTTAGCAACAAAACCTTGCAAAACAGAAGCATTGAGACATCTCTCAAAACAATAGAACGATGGCATGAGACCCACATCCTACCTAGTGAGCTCAGTAAGTTAATGACCCCCTAGGACAACCTCTCGGCACATATAAAAAAACAATAAAATGGAAAAGTGACATTCAAAGTGAAAGACCCTCATGGTCCTGAGACTTGAACAATTTTTCCATAGTGCCGTGACTGTCCTGGCTTAACCACATAGGGAGAAGAAAACTCCCCAGCCTGATGTGAAGGCGGAGCTGACTATGGAAGCTTGACATCTACTCAAGAATGAGGAAAAAAAGAGGTATTTTCCCCCTCCCTACTTTTCCTTTGATTATTAATATAAAACTATAGCCCACTAAGTTCTCAGGCACAGCACCCTCTCATCCACCCACTTGTTAGCCTCACAAATCTCCTATTCTAATAAACCACTTCTTATCTATCACGTTGCCTCTCACTGGATTCTTTCTGTGCTGAGACATAAAGAACTAGAGCTCTTGAGAATCCCCCAAAACACCACCTAATAGTTTTAAATCCATCATTACAGAATCACAGAGTATAGTTTCACTGTCTTAAAAATCCCCTGGCCTCCCCCATTCATCCCTCCCAATCTCTCCACCTTGGCCCTTCTGACATGTCTTTTCAACATTTCCATAGTTTTGCCTTTACCTAAATGTCAAATTGTTGCAATTTTACAGTATGCAGCTTTATTAGATTGCCTTCTTTCACTTAATAACCCGTATAAAAGGTTCTTTTTATTTTTTTTTCACTTGAGAACTTTTCTTTAAGTCCCTGAACATTATGTCATTGTTTGGAGAGTCTACAGTGTGTTTAGCCATTTATATATTAACAGGCATCTTGGTTGCTTCCAAGTTTTGGCAATCATAAATACAGCTGCTATAGCCACACCTATGTAAGTCTGCATAAACATCAGTTTTCAACTCATTTCTGTAACTGCCGAAAAGTGAGACTGTTGGATCATCTGGCAAGTATATTAATTTCATAAGAAACTGACAAACTGTCTTCTAAAGAGTCAGCTTTTTATTGTCACCACTTGGTGAAACTTCTAAATCATTTCAAGGATCAAAATAATTCACCAGGAAAGAAATTTTTGTTCATCAAAGACCAATTTATGCCATTACTGTCTTGTTTTAAGAATCTGTTTGTAAACTCTGTTCCAACTGGACCAATCTCAGTGTAGCAGATCCTCAGGGTTGAAATCTTATCACCTCACAAAAGTCCAAAAAAGGGTGATGTAGACAGGTGATGATATATTTGCTGCTGCTGCTGTTTAGTCACTAAGTCCTGTCCAACTCTTTTGTGACCCCATGGACTGTAGCCCACCAGGCTCCTCTGTCCATGGGATTTTCCCAGCAAGAATACTGGGACTGGGCTACCATTTTCCTCATCAAAGGATCTTCCTGGACCGGGGATTGAACCTGCCTCTCCTGCATTGTCAGGCAGGTTCTTCATCACAGAGCCACCAGGGAAGCCTGATTATGTATTTAAGATCTTTCAAAAATAAAAATGGAGTAACTATAGTTCACACATACAAAATGGAGCCAGATGGCCTTAGGTGGAGGTAGTTTCAGATGTATTCTTGCATCTGAGAACTTGCAGATGCATCACTGAGAACTTAAACTTTCTGAATTATATCAAACTCAAGACCATCACCAGACATTTTCAAAACAGTATCTGCAAGCACTGCCAGGTGCAAATATAGTTTCAAAGTACCTCCCTCCTACACCTGCAAATGTGTAACCATTTTGAAACCCAAAACAACTCCTGTTTAAACAAGCATTCTTATTTCTTCCCAACTCTAGTCCTAATTTCTGACAATTTATATAACCTTATAGTTTGACCTTTATTACCTTTCCTCATTTTGTAGTCTCAGAACGTAATAGCCTGGGGTTTTGATCTGTGTATGATCTCCTGAGAACAGTGGTGTGAACAAGCCACAAATCAACACCTTTTAGAGTAGGTTTGTGTGTGGGTGGCTACACACAGCAGGGTTTCTGTCCTCAGGGGTCTTGGTTACCACAGGTTGAACCTCAGAGAGACAGAGCCTTGTCCCCATCTCTGCTAGGCCAGGGAGACTCGCAGGCTGTGGAGATTTATGCAGACGTTCTCCTGCTCTGCTAGGAAGGGACCCAGCGTGGCAGACAGCCTGAGCAGAGGGCTGTCCTCTTAGATCCACTGTTAGTCCACCAGGTCCCCATCAGGCGTTTGGCAGGTTGGAAAGGAGCCAAAGACCCTTCAACCGCAGGCATCCTGTTTTCAAGTGTTCTGAGTTTCTTTTCTGCCTCCACATCATGAGAAATGAAACACAGGAAGTGGGGCGTAACATCTAGGGTGGAGCGCAGAAGGTGGAGGGTGGGGGAGGGAGGGTTATCTTGTACAATCTGGGGTACCATCCGCTCTATGGGCGTAATTTTCCAGGCCCCGCATCCGGTGTCTCCTTTAGACCTTGGCAGACGGTTGGGACCTGGATGTGGGAGATAGCCGCAGATCTATCTGCGAGGAGGAGAGGGATGTGGTCACCCCACAGGTAAGCTAGAGGCACCGGGAGAGGGCGGTGGTCGCAGCCCTGAGACGCCGCATCCCCCTGTTTGGCCACTTCTGATCCAGAGCAAAGCCATAGTGAAAGAGAAACCGCTACCGAGAGGAGAAGAGAAAGAAGAAATTGCCTTCTTGGTCTCTAGCAGGTTGCAAACTCTCCAGGGCTGTCCCAATACGGGGTAAACATCTGGTCTAGTTGCGTGATTTGAAAAATATTTGACTTGATTTCTCCCCAGATGGCTGTGCGCCTAAGCCGCCCTCTTCATAGGAGTTTGCAGAACTTTAGTGGGTGACTGGGAGATTCCTTAGGGTAAGCTCTGCGGTCTAGGGTTTAAGGGCTTTGAAAGGCTGAGAGAGGGCAGCAGGTGTTCTTAGTGACCTGTTTCAGGGTCTTTCCCCTTTTTATGTCTCCGTCTGCCTCTCTCCCAGGATTGTATCTTAATTGAAAAGTTGAGATCCCTTTGGAACCGGCCTGAATTCCGCTCCTTTCCAGAAACACAAAGGTCCCAGTGTTCTTGGGGAGACTTTTCTTTCCGTTTTGTCTGAAGAGCCTTAAACTCCCGCTGACAGAATAAGGGTGTGTTAAAAAAAAAAAAAAAGGGCTCCCTTCCTGGTGTCATGCAGGTTAAGTGTGTCACCATTTTCATAATGTATTGCTTTTATTAACTGAAATTTCAGAAACAAAGACCTGATTGAGAAGAGGCGTTTTTTGGCTGGATTGTGAGAGCCCCAGCTTGAAGATACAGATGTAGCTCTGAGTTGTGACTGACACACTTAAAAAAAAGGAGGAAGTTTATTTAATTTTTTAAATGTGAGAAGCCATGGGTTCATTACAGAGCTTGTTTCTCAAGCATTAAAACTTCAGTTGATGAGAAGTGAAGTGTGTTAAGCAAGGATTGGTTGCACAAACACAGGAAAGGGAGGGAGGGAGATCTTGAGGGTGACAACAAGATTTCTCGGGGTATCTTGAGGCCACAGGAATGGCCAGGTGTTGCTCTGTCCTTTTGTGTGGTACAATACCAAGATACAAAGAAGTTCTAGTTCTTGAATTCTGAAATCAGACCCTCTCCTTCCAACTCTATTTTTGTATGCTGAACACTTCATTATAATTATAATGATCACTCTATTATAATTTCAATTTGTTGTTGCTCTTAGCTCTGTCAAGTTTTCAGTGGTACTATAAACCGTAATCTTTTAAAATGTCCCTGTCTTGACTAGACACCAGAGAAGACACTAATCTTGCCTCAGCCATTCTGGAAAATCCATCCAGACCTCTCCCACACAAGACCCAGGTCCCTGCTTCATCCTCTTCATCAGAATTCGCAGAGCTTTTGTTTCTTAGCACCTACCATAGTAGTAAACAATCTGCAGATATTTGGTGACTGGATAAGAAGTGATTAGTAATGCAAAAAATATGGAAAAAATGAGGCTGCCACTCTGACTAGATACATTACACAGCTGCTACAATAGATAACCTCCTGAATTTCATTGATAGCACAGTGTATATTTACTTATCACTCATGTAGCTGTGAAATATAGGAGGTTCTAGTTAGAATGCAGTTTTCTTCCAAGTGGAAATTCAGGGACATAAGTTTCTTTTATCTTGAGGCTGTGCTACCTCTCAGGTCTCCTTGTTGTTATTGTTTTTTTCATGAACGGACAAAGGCAAAGGTTTTTGTGAAGATATGTCTGAGCTTAGGTGGCCTCAACCTGCAGGGACTTGAAACAGGACTTTGGTTTCTGGCCAGAGATTGAAGTCAGGCCAAGTGCTGAGTCCTGGCCATTAGGATTCATTTCCAGAAAGTGAATTTCCACAGAGAAACCAAAACTAGTGAAACAAGTGAGACATTTATTAGGAGGGAAAAGAGTACATGGCGTAGGCACACACTGGCAAGCCCAGAGCGGCGGGTCCTTGTGGTAGTTCGAATCACTTTTATGCGATTTTCTTCCGGGTTTCCTTTGGCCAAACGTCTTGCTTTGGCTGATTCTGAGTCCATATTTGGTGTCTATCAGTGTCCTCCCACGTGTGTGCCCACATTTCCTAGCCAAGATGGCTTCTAGTGAAGAGGCCTGTGGACAGGTTGACATTACTCCTTTTTTGATCCACAAAGAGCCTTGCTGCAGGTGTATTCTTGGAAAGGTCCTCTGGACCTTGAGAATGAGAAAAGTACTATCTCATTTCTGGGCAGGGCTTAGCTCCTCCTCCTCTTTATCTTGGGGTATCTATCCACAGGGGACAAAGTCCAGCTGTACAGCCCCGAGTCCATTTAGCTCCTGCCTCATGTACATTTCCAACAGTACAAGAGATGACTCTAAACATGGCCACCTGATGTGAAGAGTCGAGTCATTGGAAAAGACCTTGATGCTGGGAAAGACTGAAGGCAGGAGGAGAAGGGGATGACAGAGGATGAGATGGTTGGATGGCATCACTGACTCAGTAGACATGAGTTGGAGCAAGCTCCAGGAGATGGTGAAGGACAGGGAAATTTGGCGTGTTGCAGTCCATGGGGTCACAAAGAGTTGGACATGACTGAGTGACTGAACAACAAAAACATGTACATTTTTGGAAGGTCTGCACCCAGTGACATAGTGACATGATGCTGTTCAGTTGCTAAGTCACGTCCAACTCTTTGTAACCTCAAGGACTGTAGCATACCAGGATCCTCTGTTCTCCATTATCTTCCAGAGTTTGCTCAGATTCATGTTCATTGAGTCAGTGATACTATCTGACCATCTTATCCTCTGGCACCCCTTTCCCCTTTTGCCTTCTGAAAAGACCCATCATCAGGGTCTTTTCCAATGAGTAAGTTCTTCACATCAGGTGGCCACAGTATTGTAGCTTCAGCAACAGTCCTTCCAACGAATGTTCAGGACTGATTTCCTTTAGGATTGACTGGTTTGATCTCCTTGCCATCCAAGGGACTCTCAAGAGTCTTATCCAACACCACAGTTCAAATGCATCAATTCTTTGGCGCTCAGCTTTCTTTATAGTCCAACTCTCACATCCATACATGACTACTGGAAAAAACATAGCTTTGACTAGATGGATCTTTGTTGGCAAAGTAATGTCTCTGCTTTTTAATATGCTGTCTAGTTTGGTCATAGCTTTTCTTCCAAGGAGCAAGCATCTTTGAATATCATGGCTGCAGTCACCATCTGCAATGATTTTGGAGCCCAAGAAAATAAAGTCTGTCACTGTTTCCATTGTTTCCCCATCTATTTGCCATGAAATAATGGGACTGGATGCCATAATCTTAGAGTTTTGAATGTTGAATTTTAAGCCAGCGTTTTCACTCATTTTCATCAAGAGGCTCTTTTGCAATAAGAGGTGGAGTCTAAACTGAGAGGTTGCTAGTTTCTTTTCAGCCAAATGTTAAAGTAAGTTCCTTTCAATTCACATTTCCTGCTTTGCAACGACTGAGAAAAGGTACCACCAAATCCTTTTTTTCAAACAGAAACATGACATCAACAGAGGTGTTTTTGAAAATCTTAGAGACAGACCCTACCTATAGAGAGAACACAGAGGCGTGGAGATCTGGTAAGGTTAAATTGATGAACTTTGACAAAACAAAACGGGAGTTGGGGAGGAGAGTTCTTATACTACTGATTACTGACAGCATAGTAGAAATTGTGCTTTAGAGGTATCAGTACTTCACAGTTAACCTGTGAA
Source organism: Bos javanicus (assembly GCF_032452875.1). Taxonomy (NCBI): domain Eukaryota; kingdom Metazoa; phylum Chordata; class Mammalia; order Artiodactyla; family Bovidae; genus Bos; species Bos javanicus. Next base: position 100,957,395 of record NC_083872.1, on the reverse strand, counting down.
GGAGAGATGTTTTGAGGGACTAGAAGTGGGTGAGAGGGCAGGTGTGTAATTGTTATGTTAGTTATTCTGCTACTGGATATGTTACTTAAATATTACTGCACAGTGAATTATGTTATAGGAGGTTAAGAGAAAAATGGTCTGTGGGTTTTGTTTTTAATTAGTCTTCGTATTTTCTCCAGGTTGCTGGCTACTTGCATTCTGGCAACTCACATTATGATGTTAAATAACAGATGATTATATCCCAGAGGGATGGCAAACAGACACCAACAATTTTGTAATACATAAACTAATAAAAGTTACCCATACCTCCTATATAGCACAGGGAACTCTGCTCAATATTATGTAACAACCTAAGTGGGAAAAGAATTTGAAAAAGAATAAACACATGTATATGTTAAAAAAAAATTAACCATGACACCTATGCTGTAGTCTGTTTGAAACTAATAATAATATATTTGGAATCTGTTATTTGTTAGACACAGAGCTACAAAGACAAATTGTATTTAGACCCTGCCTGCAGGGCTTCATCATCTCAGGGACAGACAAATGAGTTACTACAATTTGATGCGATTTGTACTACAAGGTATTTAATAAAACCTAGGGAATTGGTGATGGCTTTACTTGTGAAGTGACTTTTGATCTGGGCTTTGAATGAGTAGTCACATTTTCTGGAAGAAATATGAGTACAAGTCAAAATTTTGTGTTCCAAAACAATCTAAATAAATATAAAAGTATATTTTCTTACCCTTGGGGATAAAACTGTCCTGAAAAATTTTCTTTTGAAATTAAGGGTAAATGTGATTTTCAGTGATATCGTTAAGTGTTTCAGATGAAATCTATTGAGGCTCATTTATATGTTCAAATGACTTTCCCTTTGTCTTTCCCTCTGGCTTTCTCCAGCTTTTCCAAGTGGTTCAGTGGGTAAAGAATCTGCCTGCAATTCAGGAGATGCAAGTTTGATCACTGGGTGGGGAAGATCCTCTGGAGGAGGGCATGGCAACCCACCCCAGTATTCTCGCCTGGAGAATCCCATGGACAGTGGAGCCTGGCGGTCTATAGACCATGGGGTCACAAAGAGTCAGACCTGACTGAAGTGACTGAGCATTCATACACTGTTTCTCTCTTGCTTTATGTCTCTCTCTGTCTCATGGGATCTGATGTACTTCTGTGTTCTCTCTCTCTCTTTTTTTTTTTTTCATTCTCTGGACTTTTGATTATAGCACATCTTCAGCTAAGCTTTATATCATCCTACTTAGAATACATTACCAAAGTAGTTTATATAATGTGTCTTACCAGAAATTTTCAGAAGTGATCATAAAAATGAAATGAGCATCTTTTAAACATAACCATTTTAGTTAAATTAAGGGATTTCCTGGTGGCTCAGATAGTATAGAGTCTGCCTGCATGCGGGAAACCTAAGTTTGATCCCTGGGTCAGGAAGATTCCCTGGAGAAGGAAATGGCAACCCACTCCAGTATTCTTGTCTGGAAAATCCCCTGGAAGAGGACACCAGTCTTTTCTGTTTATTGGAGTCTAAAGGCAAGAATACTAGAGTGGGTTGCCATGTCCTCCTCCAGGGGATCTTCTGGACCCAGGGATCAAACCCGTGTCTCTAATGTCTCCTGCATTGGCAGGTGGGTTCTTTACTACTAGTGCAAATTGGGAGCTGAGAATTAATTTATTGTTCTCTAAAGAGACTTTGATAAAATCATGAATAATTATTGATTTTTAAAAAGTCACCTGCAAAAACTGAGACTATTGGTGTATAGATCCTTTGTAATTTATTTATTTCTATTTTTAAAAATTTTAATCTTTGATAATTTAAAAGCAGATGTAGAGTTTGAAAGTAGGAATTGGACCTAAATCTATCCACCAGCAAATTCTTTAGCATTTTTAGTTTATATTAAATTTGATGATAAAGAGAAAGAACATAGCTTATGCATGTTTGTTCTTCAGTCCAGTAGAAAGAACACTTTTTATAGCTTTTACTGAACTTCTATTTTCTGCTAAAAATTTGCATTTCCTTCTTTCTTCTCCCATTCTCCCTTCTCCCTGAACTTTACTTTTTATCTGGGACAATCGGATATTGAGGTTCCTGAAACACAGGGCTCGTGCTTAATGCTTAATGCTTAATGAAAGCAAAAGTTCTTGCCAAATGTTGATGTTTTACTACCTAAGCCACGTAGGCGAAACTACTTGAGTAGCACAAAGGTGAAATCTATTTTCTTTTAAATTTAAACTGTCCTTGTAAGTTAAATAAGTTTTCTAGGACATGAAAGTAAAAGTTAAAACCAGTAGACCAGTAATTATGCTCCAATTAATATAAATAAATAAATTTAAAAAGCAAGCATCATTCAGTTCAGTTCAGTCACTCAGTCATGTCCGACTCTTTGTGACCCCATGAATCGTAGCATGTCAGGCCTCCTTGTCCATCACCTACTCCTGGAGTTCACTCAAACTCATGTGCATCGAGTCGGTGATGGCATCCAGCCATCTCATCCTGTCATCCCCTTCTCCTCCTGCCCCCAGTCCCTCCCAGCATCAGGGTGTTTTCCAATGAGTCAGCTCTTCGTGTGAGGTGGCCAATGTATTGGAGTTTAAGCTGTAGCATCAGTCCTTCCAATGAACACCAAGGACTGGTCTCCTTTAGGATGGACTGGTTGGATCTCATATATTAATGCATCTATATGGAATCTAGAAAAATGGTACTGATGAACGTATTTGCAGGGCAGGAATGGAGACACAAGGGAAGGCGAGTAGGACAAACAGAGAGTAGCATGGACATATATACACTACCATCTGCAAAATGGATAGCTAGTGGGAAGCAAATTGAATATTCAAATTAGCTTATCTAAAACTCACATATTAGAGTTTAAAAAGGATCCATTTACCCACTTCCAGCTCTTCTCTGATAATGTAAAATTTAATCCAATCCAAAACAGAATTCCTTCTTTGTTTATCAGGTTTTGTATGAGTCTCTGTAAATGAAATAGAAGAAATGACTGAATATTGAATCTGTTTATCTGTTGCTGGTTTGCATTCTTATGTTCATCCTCTGAAACCCAGTTCAAGTATCACCTCTTCTAAGAGGCTTTTCCTGACTCCCTGTTGGAGTTAATCAATCCTTATTTGTGATATTTCTATTTGTTCATTTATATATTACTATATACAAATGTTTATATTTATATTGTTGTATTCATTAAATTATATTTATCTTGTTTACATGTCTATTTAGTCTCTCAGATTGTGAGCTTCTTGAAGTCAAGGTTGATATTTTCATCTGCATAGAACCCTTAAGGCTAAAGCACAAAGATCTTGGTGTGGCTAGAAGTCAGTGCTAAGTTGTATTAAAGTATTTTACTTAATTATTTACCAGTTCTTCCCCATCTTGAATAAGCAGTAGACTGGATTCTCTTGTGGAACAGTCAGCTGGACTGTCATTCCAAGATTTGGAAGATTCATGAAAATACAAGCATTTATCTTGGATTTGTTGCCAGTGCATTGGGCACGTTAACAGAACTGGTCTCTCTAAAGTAAGAAAGAAGGGGAACAATAAAGTAAGAAAGAGGAAGAAGAAATAAATGTTATGTTTCTAACCTGTCCCCACCCCACTAACACTAACCACGCATGCACTAGTTGTCAAAAATTCAGGAAAGACTTTGATCATCGCTGTGAGGACAATTATGTATTTAGAATTTAATATAACTATGACACTTTTGAGACCATTGTTCATTCTGCTACTAAGATTTGAAAAATGGTGACCAGTTAAAACACTAACAGACAGAATAACTTGTTCAAGTCCACACACGCAGATGGTGATAGAGACAAACTCTTTCTAGGATTCCTTAAATTCCTCACCAGTGCTCTTTCTACTCCATGGACAACAATATCAAAATCATCTAAAAAATACACTTGAAACAATAATACTTGAAAGCAAATAATAATTCATAAGTTAATGGCAAATACCATGGAGAAAAATTATAAAAACACTCTAATGCTAAATTATATATTTGCCTATTCAGTTCAGTTCAACTCAGTTACTCAGTCTTGTCCGATTCTGTGAACCCATGGATTGCAGCATGGGGCTTCCTTGTCCATCACCAACTCCCAGAGCTTGCTCAAACTCATGTCCATCGAGTCAGTGATGCCATCCAACCATCTCAACCTCCGTCATCCCCTTCTACCTCCTTCCTTCAGTCTTTCCCAGCATCAGGGTCTTACTTTGGTCAGGGCTCTGTGATGATCTAGAGGGGTGGGATGGGAGGGTGGGAGGAGGCTCAAGAGGGAGGGGATATATGTATACTTATAGCTGATTCATGCTGTTGTATAGCAGAAACCAGCACAACACTGTAAAACAACTATCCTTCAATTAAAAATAAAAAAATAATAGTCATCCTTTTGGTATACACTTTTAGTTTTGACAAATACATATAGTTGTGTAGTCACATCACGATCATTATAAAGAACAGTTCCGCCCGCACCCACACCTTTGTAAACATTGCTTTCCTCTCTGTCCACCCTTTGATAAAAACTGATCTGTTATCTTTTCTTATACTCTTGCTTTAGAAGAATGTTGATGGAGTCTGACTTTTTTCACTAAGCATCGTGCATTTGAAATTCATCCATATTGTACTGTGTTATCAATAGTGTAGTTTTAAGAAGGAGAGATATTATTTACAAGGACTCCTGCAATAGGAAAAATGCTCTAAAAAAGGTCCTCATTTTATAAATAGGTCAAGAAGTGGGTTGGACACTTGTGGGGGAAGAGAGCATGAACTGTAAAGAGTAGGTGATATCCTGAAGTTAGCACTTCCCACTTTGTGCCAGGGACACGAACTCATGGTCACACATGAGCTATGATGCATCTCACTTCTCTTTTTAGAGCTTGTTTACATTTTCAGGCAAGCCAGAGTTTGGGGATTTGGATGGGAGAGTGAGCCTCACTAAAATTTAACAAGCCAAAGAAAAATAAGAAATGAGCAATTGTGAATATAAAGTCAAGTTTTTCTTTTCTCCTAGTACCAAGTGGTATTTATTTATCTTTCTATCAGCTGAAGGATATTTGAATTGTTGTCAGTTTTGGTGATGATGAATAAAAAGGTAAAGCGAAAGCCACTCAGTTGTGTCTGACTCTTTGTGAGCCCATGGACTATACAGTCCATTGAATTCTGCAGGCCAGAATACTGGAGTGGGTAGTCTTTCCATTCTCCAGGGGATCTTTCCAAGCCAGGGGTCGAACCCAGGTCTCCCGCATTTACATGTGGATTCTTTACCAGCTGAACCACAAGGGAAGCCCGATAATGAATAAAGTTAATATAAATATTCAAGTCTAGGTTTTTGTGTAAATGGAAGTTTTCATTCCTCTTGCATAGACACCAAGGGATTCTTAGATTGCTAGGGCATATGGTAAGGGTATGTTCACCACACCTAATTGCCAAGCTGTTTTCCAAAGTGGCTATACAGTTATATTTCCAACAGTTCATGAGAATTCCATTTGCATCTTTTCTTCCCTATCACTTAGTTTTGTTATTTTGTTTTACTTGCCACTCTGATGCACATATTGTGGCAGCTCACTGTATTTTACTGTTTCCCTAATGACTAGTTATGTTGGTTTCTTGATTGGTGGCAGCCAACAGGGAAGTCACAGGAGCTGCCTAGGGCTGCTAGATTCAGCAGTCACTAGGGTGAAAGGAGGCCTTAGTTCCCAGAAGCCTGCTGGGAACCTGGTGTCACAGGAGTCACTTGGGTCACTGGAGCTGGCAGGCACCTGGGAGAGGGGGGCCTTGGTTTGTGAGTCTGCAGGGAGTCACACAGGGCTGCAGGAGTCAGAAGGATGGGGAAGGCAGATCTGGGATGTGTAGTGAAGTCAGGTGCTGTTTTACTCCCCTTTTCCCATGGGGAATGGGTCTCTCTCTCTCTCTGCTGGACTGCCCAGTCCTGAGGGAAGGGTTTTGGGGGCCTGGTCCCCAAGAGTTCACCAGGAGCCAAGTGTCACAGGAGCCCCACCTGGAGCTGCTGGAGTTGGCAGGTGCAGGGGGGAGACAGGAGCCTAGGCTCCTAGATGCCCACAGGAAGCCCTGGGTGGAAGCTGTCTAAGGCTGCATTATCTGCCTGGAATTGCTAGAGTACACAGAGCTGGGATGAGGCAGGGGGTGGGTGTACCTGGTGATCCTTGCTCTGGGGAAGGTATTTTTAATGTGCAGATACTTTTCAAATTGATATTTCTACTGGGAGGAGAGTGGATGTGACTTCGAGAAACATTTTCACTTCTTTCTCATCTCTTTGCCTTAAAAAGGCAAAAAAAAAAAGTTAAAAACTTTTGCCTTATTTACTTTTCTTACCTTATTGGCACTCATAGAAACTCCAGTAAAATGTTAAATTAGATTGGTGAGAGCAGACATCCCTGCCTTGTTCCTGACCTTTGGAGGAAGGCCTTCACTTTTTCACCATTAAGTATCATGTTAGCTGCCCTATTTCTATGAAAAGTGAAAGTTCAGTTCATAATTTGTTGGGCTTTTTTATTTTGGATGACATACGTTTTTCCATATTTTATGTCATACTTATTGACATGGTCATATCCATTTCTCTTCTCTTATTCTGTTAATATGATGAATTATAGTGATTAATTTTCTAATGCTCTTCTCAGAACTTCTAACCAAATTTGTTATTTATGGAGGTAAATCTGGATTGTTTGTATGTTTTGTTTTCATTCTGATTTCTACTCTTTTCGTTTCTTACTCTCTTATTAGCTCTTCTTCCAATAACTGGAAGACTCTCCAGGGGAAAAAGCTTCAGTTTCTCTTCTCTCCAGTCGCTTTGGGGCCATGTCCATGGCTGTCTGTCCTGGACATGGACCTTTTGTGAGAGAGTTTGGCAATAGGGGAGGTGAGGTACAGCAGACTTTACGTGTTGATTCTGTGATAAATTTGTTTTTCTTTCTAATACCTCCATGAGATTGAGATTATGACATTTGTATTTACAGGCAAAGGTCTCCAAAAGAAATGCCTAGCAATTACCTCTTCTGTTACACCTGCCACGCTTTGCTGCTGCATCCTGATTATTCTTATACTTGTAGCTCTAAATGTGGTGACACTTTCCGTTCTTCTGGCAGGTGAGTTACCTGTTCTCCAAACCGTACCATGTTCTTTGCACATTCACATTGTCAGTAAATATTTATTGAGCTCCATTATGTGCCAGGGTGTGTGAAATGCTTGAGGTGTATCAGTGAACAAAACACTCCTATTCTATAAACAGCAGGAAGATGCAGATATTATAATATAGGGTAACAGATTGAGTTGAATGTTAAGTGTCCAGGGCAAGCCTCCTTGAGAAAACGACTTTTCAGCAAACTTGAAGGAGATGAAGAAGCCATTGGGTATGTGGGGAAAGCATTCCAGATGGCAGGAATAAGTAGAATGAAAGGAAGAATCTCCTGGCAGGTTTGAGGAACAGCATGGAGGCTTTCCTCCATGCTGAAGGAGGAAGGGAATGAGGTGGAAGTAACAGGCTGAAGCAAGGTGGGAATGAGGAAGAGTAACGGGCTGGGGGTCAGGGAGGTTACAGCCTAATGAGTCAGGTAAAAACTCTGGCTTTTAATCTGAGTGCAGTAGCGGGTATCAAGAAGAGGGAAATTGTAGGAGAGGAATGCCATGATCTGAATTTCATTGTAGAATAATATTTTGACTGCTACATTGAGAATCATGTAATGTGTATATTTATTAACATAATAGTTTTCATAGAACATTCTATTCTAAGGCAAATCCTCAATATAATAAAATCACTTGGGAAAAGCCTCTTTCACTAGTTTGTACGCAGCAAGTGATCACGGATCTCAATATTCCATTTTCCCAGAAACCAAAAAGGAAAAATGACCTCAAAAGACTTCTTTTGGCAAGCAGTGAAGTGCAATCAAATTTCCAAATATTGAGTAACAGTTGACATTTTATAAATGACTAAGGCTGATAGCATTCTAAGAGGCATTAGAAATACACTTGAGAATATGTTCCTGGAAGTAAAATGAGAGAAAATTATGTAGTGGGTGGTGCCAAAATACATATAAAGGAAAACTATTCATTCAGAAAAACAGACAAATTTGGGCTTGGAAAACATTTCTAAGAGTCTACCTATAGAAAGTAGCCCCTGTTCAGATTTTGAGAAAAGCAAAAGATTATTAGCCAAGGCCATGAAAGCACAAGAGTCTAGCTGTTCTTTGGCCATGCTTTTCTTCAAACCCCTCATTTTGGAATTTTGTTATACTGTACCTACATATACATGTACACCCGTGTATATATGTATATATACATATGTAAAAAAAGACTGACCTCTCAGGGTGGTAAGTGTAAAAATAGATAAAAGGGATGAGAAAATTTATTTGTTATGCTTCACTGTGTCTGTCCAACTTTTAGTGAGAAGCAGAGAGACAGACTTACAAGTTGTGTATGTCACCTGCCCAAAAGGATGGATTGGATTTGGGAATAAGTGTTTTTATTTTTCTGAAGACTCAGAGAATTGGACATTGAGTCAGATATCCTGTACTTCAGTGGGAGCTGTTCTTGCTCAGTTTGAAACTGAGGAGGAGCTGGTAAGGAATATTTTTCGATCATATTCTTTGTTAAATACTTAGCCCCTGAGAAGGATATAGGCCGCACAGGGTGACAGCTGAAAGAAGAGGAAGGATCCCATTCCAGGCAGACTTGGGGCCTTGGAGTGCATATTAGTGCCTGATATTTCTTGGGCATGTTCTCTGCCTGGAAACCTGTGAGACAAATTAGACACATTCTCTCATGTAATCCTCATAGTTAGCCTTCAAATTAGATATATTGTTCCCATTGTAAAAAAAGTATGGTAATCATGTAATTTACCATCCAAACTGGGACATTTTGGGGAGTGAAAGGGACAATATTACGTTGGAACCTGGGACTTTCCCAGTCAAGTTGAGATGTGTGATCACTTTAAGGTAATTTAGGATCAGACACATTAGCGTGACTTAAGCTGAGAACTGGGGACTAGTCTTCTCCCTTCAATGTCTAAGCTTCTCAATCTTACCAGGCTGTCATCCAAAGAGAGAAGGCTGAGGGGAAGAGGACTCAAGGGTAAAATGAAGGAGACATGTATTTTTGCTTTCTGTGTTTTATAATAGAACTTTCTGACAAGATACAAAGACATTTTTGACTATTGGATTGGCCTTAGCAGAGAATCATCACATCATGCTTGGAAGTGGACAGACAACTCTAAACTTAATGTCCCGTAAGTTTTTAGGCTGCCTTCTATTCTATGTAGTTATGGGTGTGAGTTGTATTTATGGGAATGTAAATTTAATATCATGGGAAGTTTCCTACACTATGATGTAAGAAATAGTAGTCCTTTGTATGCTCTTCTGTTTATTAGCAGTGCCTTTGGGAAAAGTTTACATATCATGTTTTCAATTGAAATCTTTAGCATGATGATGACATTAGACATAGTTCTTCTGCTTTCACGCACTGACTTAAACTGTGCTGAAATCCATATTTAGAATGTAGAGAGAGCAGCTGAGGTACTCCGGGGTCCTATAGTCTTGGAAAGCCACTGAAGAATTGGTATCCACAGACCCTCAGTCCACTCTGCCAGCTGCTGTGTTATTCCTAAAAGGAATGTTGTCAGGGACCCAGAGGGAATCCCTCCTGTGATAATTTATCCCTGGAAGAAACTTAGTATCTGAACACTTCAGTGGAGAGGTCTTAACCGTAACCATTACAATGGAGCAGACAGAATAAAAAGGGGCAATAGCTTCCCTCAATCAAAGCCAAGCCCATTTAAGAATTTACTAGTAAGTACATAATTTTATTTTCATATGTTTATGAAGCAGGTCAAGAGAACACTGAAAATCATCTTCATTGAAGGCCAATGAAAATAATTAATAAATGATCAAAAATAAAAGAATAGAGAAGAGTTTTATTTGAGCCAAGCTGAGGACTAGCCTGGAAGCCCACCTCCCAGATCACTCTGAGAAACTGCTTCAGAGAAACAGGGTTTCTAACCCAGTTTTATATTTTGTCAGAAGAGAGAACATTAAACAAGTCAGGGTCACATTCCTTCAAGATTTCAAGGATATTTATTTTTTTAAAAAGTATAAATTTATTTTAATTGGAGGTTAATTACTTTACAGTATTGTATTGGTTTTGCCATACATCAACATGAATCCAAATGAAAAAAATAGACCAGCAGATACAGAGCGGATCAGTATGGCCTTGGCACCTGGGAAGGGAGTCTTATCATTGAAGGAGGACCAGCACTAGTGTCCCCAGAAGAGAGACATTTAATTTTTATTTTTAACATGGACATTTTTTATTTCTGGTCAGTGTACCCTTTTCTTTCGTCATTAAAGCAAAAGTAGAATATATGTTTGATAGGCCACAAACAGGCTGTTATAGATGGCCTAAAATTCAAGTTTACTCTTGTGTAAGCCAGAATGACTTCCCTATATTTCAATATATGCAAATGTCTTTTATCTCCACCCATGGCAGCAGTTCACTTGGCTGCAACAGCAAGCGCTAAATAACTAGTCAACAACATAACTGGATTTGGGATGGGTGATGATAATCTGATATTCAGGTAGGGAGTATGAGAGTATATAAGGAACTAAATACAAAAATGATGCATATATATTATACTAAGAAGCCATATGAAGACAGATTTTCACTTTTCTCTGGTTCACATTAAAAATACCTGGAGTGGGGGTGTGGAAGAATATGAGGAGGAAAGAATGCAGATGTCCAAACTGTGCTTTTTAATATTTTTGTGTTTGGTTTTAGATTTGTCATCCAAGGAACTGGAGAATGTGCCTACCTGACTGACTCTGGAGTTAGTAGTGGCAAGAGATACGTAATTAGAAAAAGGATTTGCAGCAAGACAAATAGTAATGTCTCCATATCCTTAGATGCATTATAAATTACTATATATAGTTGCTGCTGTACTGCCTGATCTGCTGAAAATTTATCATCAAAATTGATCTATAATATTTGCTAACAGCGAAGAAATAAGCTATTCTTGAATGATACAGGGATTTGGAAGAGCATAATTCTAAGTGTTAAATATTGTATGTGCTAAGTTGCTTCAGTTGTGTCTGACTCTTTGTGACCCTATGGACAGTAGCCCACCAGGCTCTTCTGTCCTTGGGATTCTCCAGGCAAGAATTCTAGAGTAGGTTTCCATGTCCTCCTCCAGGGGTTGAATAATATGAGTTGATACTTTTATTTGAACCCGATAACTGTGAATGGATAGAGAAGCCTGACATTCTGCCGTCCATGGGGTCACAAAGATTTGGACATGACTTAGCGACCAAACAAAAAATATGAATGAATTCCTCTTTTGTTACATAGACAGCACTTTTCTTTGCAAACATGGGACCATAAAAATGACTATGATAGCTGAAACCATACAAAATGTTAATGAGAACTTTATAACTGGTTAACATATTCAAAATTCTCTTACTATCAGTTACAGATATATAGGGAAATTTTCAAAAGCACTAAGACTAAGGACTCCCTGGTGGTCCAGTGGCTAAGACTCCATGCTCCCAATGCAAGGGGTCTGGGTTTGACCCCTGGTCAGGGAACTAGATCTCACATGCCACAACTAGAAGGTCTCATGTGCTAATGATTCCCACATGCTGTACAACAAAGTGAATCAGCTGTACAGCACATGGAATCTTTAGTTGCACCATATGGAATTATACTCCAATGGGGAAAAAAAACAACAACTCTTTAACGCAAAAAGCAGAAAAAAGAAAAAAAAAATCACAGAAAGTGGCAAAAAAGAAAAGATTCCACATGCTGCAAGGAAAATTGAACATCCCATGTGCCATGACTAACATGTGGTGCAGCCAAATGAAGTTTTAAAAAATTACCAGGGCTAACATTTCTTTTAGATTTCGTATTTTAAAACAGAATTTGAAACACTGAAAAAAAGCTTTTTACACTTATTCTCAGTGTTCATGTTTTTAATTACAGTGTGTAAATAAATGTATATAAATATCAATTTTTTATTTAACTTTACTAGATTTAAAACACCCTGCTTTTATCCCACTTAAATCACAAATAGTTAAATACTTATACTAATGAAGGCTGTGATACCCACATCTCAGAACTGTTACATATTATTGAGTTTTAAGAAACAAAATGTTTTAAATTTTTACAGCATTAGCTACACTGTACTGATGAGTCCCCAAAAGGATGAAATAGCAATTTATAATGCATTCTCTCTTTCTGTGTTATTGGTTGGCCAAAAAGTTTCTTCCAGTTTTTCCATAAGATCTTATGGAATGGAAAAACATGAATGAACTTTTTGGCCAATCCAATACTTCCATTTCTCCCATCTCACTTGTATATTTCTCAGTTTCTTCTTTTGTAAAAAATTTTGATTTACAACTATACTCCAGTAAAAATTGTGTTGCTGCTGCTGCTGCTAAGTCGCTTCAGTCGTGTCTGACTCTGTGCGACCCAATAGATGGCAACCCACCCGGCTCCCCCATCCCTGGGATTCTCCAGGCAAGAACACCAGAGTGGGTTGCCATTTCCTTCTCCAATGCATGAAAGTGAAAAGTGAAAGTGAAGTCGCTCAGTTGTGTCCGACCCTTAGCGACCCCAAGGACTGCAGCCTACCAGTCTCCTCCGTCCAAGGGATTTTCCAGGCAAGAGTACTGGAGTGGGGTGCCATTGCCTTTTCCTAAAATTGTGTTAATTTCAAGTATACAGCAGAATGAATTAGCTATGCACGTACATGTGTGCACTGTTTATAGACTATTTCCCCTATAGGAATTCACACAGTATAGGGTAATGTTCCCTGTGCAATATAGTATGTCCTTGCCAGTTATCTCTTTTGTAGAGAGTTGTGTTTATACGTCAATCTCAATCTCCCAATTTATCCCTCTCCACTCTTTTACCACCAGGTAACCAGAAGTTTGATTTCTCTATTTCTGTTTTGTAGATCAGTTCATTTGTACCGTTTTTTAGATTCCATGTATAGGTGATATCTTAGGATGTTTGTCTTATCAGTTTCTTCTTGTTGTGCAGTCCCCTAGTCATGACTGAATTTTTAACAACCCCATGGACTGCAGAACTGGAGAAGAAAATGGCAATGCATGCCATTATTCTTGCCTGGAGAATCCCATGGACAGAGTTGCCTGAGGGGGTTGCAAAGAGTCGGGCACAACTGTAATCACTTGGCTTGGCATGGCAGACACTGCAGAACCCGAGGCTTTGTGATTCTATGCAACTTTGACAATATTTAGTTTTGTATTTATTTTTATATATTGTATACTTATATTTTTATACATACTTGAGATTGTATCTTAGTTTTATTTTTTTATTGTCTTACAATCATTTTGCCTCAGGTTTTCTAAGATGCCTAGACTATATCTAACTCAGTTCTATATTCTCAGAGACTAGTATAGTGCCTCAAATACTGAATATGATATAAACATACCTGTGAATATAAAATGCTGTCCACACTATAAGATTCTTTCCTATTTTCTTGGTTTCTTCTACTTTTTTTAATAAAGAAAGCTACATTTCCACAGAAATCTGGAAGATAAAGTAAATCAATTAATAGATTTTGTGTTGATAAACTTGATGTGATTAGCTTACAAATGATGTTTGAGTCAAATTGTGACCCTAACCGACTTAGTATTCTTTCACAAACTAGTTTTCAAGCCATGTATCTAAAGCATACATTCCATCTTTTAGCTATGAACTTTATAAATTAAATAGCCACTGAAAGCAGAGTTTCTTCACATGAAAAATAAATACAATTACTAGTTTCACTGGATAGGCTCCTCTCTAGTTGCAGTATGGGGCTACTCTCTAGTTGCAGTATGGGGCTACTCTCTAGTTGTGGTATGGGGGCTTCTCACTGCAGTGGCTTCTCTTGTTGCAGAAAGTGGGCTCTAGGGCACCAGGGCTCAATAATTATGGTGCACAGGATTTGTTGCCCCAAGGCAGATGGAATCCTCCCAGACCAGGGATCAAACCTGTGTCCCCTGTCTTGGCAGGCAGATTCTTAACCACTGGGCCACAAGGGAGGGCCAATAAATAGCTTTCTTCCATCATTGCTCTATGGAAATAAAATTGAAAATAACAGCAATTATTCTGGAACGTCTAAGTGATGACAAGTCCATTGACACTTTCCTGCTGGTGCTAGCAGAAAGTCAAGGAATGGAATGAATCAGTTTCTAACACATCAGTGGAAATCACTACTGACTGAATTAATCATTCAAACATCATGTAGGAACAAGCTTGTAAAATTACACAGAAACACATCTACATGATTTGAGACTTACCCATTCTTCCTCTTTAAATTTATTTTGCTTCATTCTTTATCTTATAACCAGAGGGATTATTCCAATCCAAAGTGTGATCTGGTCACTCCTTTGCATAAAATATTTTAATGACTTCTCCTTTATTCTCAGTATACCACCCAAACTCCTAAGGGTAATCATGGTCATATAATATGTCACTGCCTCCCCCAAATATAAAAAAGAAAAGCCTCCTAGAATTAATGAGTGAGCCCAGCAAGATTACAGGATACAAGTCCAAGACACAAAAAATTAATCAGATTTTATATACTAATAGTTAACCTGGAAACAAATGAAAAACACAGTAGTATCTATAATCATTCCTAAGAAATGAAATACTTATGTACAAAATTTAAACATTTTCAGGATATGAATGCTGAAATTTTTAAATGTCAATGAAAAAATGAAACAAAACTAGATAAATGGAGCTGAAGACTGTACTTGTGGATTTGAAGGCTTTGTTGTTGCTGTTGTTCAGTCACTAAGTTGTGTCCAACTCTGTGATCCCATGGGCTGCAGCATGCCAGGCTTGCCTGTCCTTCACTGTCTTTCTGAGTTTGCTCAAACTCATGTCCACTGAGTTGGTGTTGCCATCCAGGCCATCTCATCCTCAGTCACTCCCTTCTCCTCCTGCCCTCAATGTTGCAGAATATCAGAGTCTTTTTCATTGAGTTGGCTCATTGCATCAGGTGGCCAAAGTTTGGAGCATCAGCTTCAGCATCAGTCTTTCGAATGAATACTCAGGGTTGATCTCCTTTAGGATTGACTGGTTTGATCTCTTTGATGTCCAAGGGACTCTCAAGAGTCTTCTCTAGCACCACAATTCAAAAGCATCAATTCTTTGGTGCTCATCCTTCATTATGATCCAACTCACATAATCCATACATGACTACTGGAAAAAACATAACTTTGACTATGTAGACCTTTGTCAGCAAAGTGGTGTCTCTGCTTTTTAATATGCTGTCTAGGTTTCTCAGCTTTTCTTCCAAGAAGCAAGTGTCTTTTAATTTCATGGCTACAGTCACTGTCTGCAGTGATTTTGGAGCCCAAGAAATAAAATTTGCCACTGTTTCCATTTTCTCCCCATCTATTTGCCATGAAGTGATGAGATCAGTTGCCAGGATCTCAGTTTTGTGAATTTTGAGTTTTATGCCAGCTTTTTCACTTTCCTCTTTCACCTTCATCAAATAGCTCTTTAGTTCCTCTTTGCTTTCTGCCATTAAGGTGGTATTATCTACATATCTGAGATTGTTGATATGTCTCCTGGCAATCTTGACTCCAGCTTGTGGTTCATCCACTCTGGCATTTTGCCTGATGTACTCAAGTTAAATAAGCTAAGGTGACAATATACAGCCTTGGTGTACTCCTTTCCCAATTTTGAACCAGTCCATTGAAGACTTAACTGGTAGTAAAATATCAGTTTTTCTCAAAGTGATCTATAGGTTTTATGCAACTTTTTTTCAAAATCCAGCAGGATTTTCATAGACATAGACTATAGACAAACTTATTTCTGAATTCAGATGGAAAGATATAGGGCCTAGGATAACAAAACAACCTTGAAAAAGAAGAGAAAACTGGGAGGAATCATTTTATATGATGTTAAGTCTTACTATATTTTTAAGGACATTATACAATGTTGGCAAAGTGCTGATCATATAGATTAATACAACAGAATAGAGAACCAATAAATAGACCATTGCAAATATGACCAATTAAATTTTCACAAGCGTATCAAAGCAATTCAGTAACTAAATGATTTGGAGGACTTGGGCATCCACTAGCCAAAAATTTAAAAAATGAACTTTGACCTAAACCTTACATCTGAAACCAGTATTAGCCCCCAAAAGGACTCTAGGCTTAAATCTAAAATATAAAATTAGAAAACTTTTAGAAAAAAATATAGGATAAAATCTTTTGGATACACAGCTAGGCAATACATTCTTGGGCTTCCTTGGTGGCTTAGATGGTAAAGATTCTGCCTGCAATGCAGGAGACCTGGGCTAGATCCCTGGGTCAGGAAGATCCCCTGGAGAAGGGAATGACTACCCACTCCAGTATTCTTGCCTGGAGAATTCCATGGACAGAGGAGCCTGGCTGGCTACAGTCCATGGGGGTCACAACAGTCAGACATGATGGAGTGACTAACACTCTCACTTCACTAAATTCTTAAACCTGACACCAAAAACATGATTCATAAAAGAAAACATTAATAAACTAGATCTCATCAAAACTATTTTTTTTTTTTTTTGCCTAATACCCTGAGGAGAGAATGAAAAGACAAGTTAGAAACTGGGAGAAAAATTTGCACATAGACAAAGAACTAGTGACTAGAATGTATAAAGAACTCTCAAAACTCAGTAATAAAGAATCCAAATAGAAAGTAGATAACTATTTAAAAAAGAATTTTTTACAGAAGTGTTAGGTTTACAATGAAATTGAGAGGAAGGAATAGTTATTCCATATACGCCCTAAAAAAACAGACATCAGATCAGATCAGTCTTGTCTGACTCTTTGCGAACCCATGAATCGCAGCATGCCAGTCCTCCCTGTCCATCACCAACTCCCGGAGTTCACTCAGACTCACGTCCATTGAGTCAGTGATGCCATCCAGCCATCTCATCCTCTGTCGTCCCCTTCTCCTCTTGCCCCCAATCCCTCCCAGCATCAGAGTCTTTGCCAATGAGTCAACCCTTCGCATGAGGTGGCCAAAGTACTGGAGTTTCAGCTTTAGCATCATTCCTTCCAAAGAAATCCCAGGGCTGATCTTCTTCAGAATGGACTGGTTGGATCTCCTTGCAGTCCAAGGGACTCTCAAGAGTCTTCTCCAACACCACAGTTGAAAAGCATCAATTCTTCGGCGCTCAGCCTTCTTCACAGTCCAACTCTCACATCCATATATGACCACAGGAAAAACCATAGCCTTGACTAGGTGAACCTTTGTTGGCAAAGCAATGTCTCTGCTTTTGAATATGCTATCTAGGTTGGTCATAACTTTCCTTCCAAGGAGTAAGCATCTTTTAATTTCATGGCTGCAGTCACCATCTGCAGTGATTTTGAAGCCCAGAAAAATAAAGTCTGACACTGTTTCCACTCTTTCCCCATCTATTTCCCATGAAGTGATGGGACTGGATGCCATGATCTTCGTTTTCTGAATGTTGAGCTTTAAGCCAACTTTTGCACTCTCCACTTTCACTTTCATCAAGGGGCTTTTGAGTTCCTCTTCACTTTCTGCCATAAGGGTGGTATCATCTGCATATCTAAGGTTATTGATATTTCTCTTGGCAATCTTGATGCCAGCTTGTGTTTCTTCCAGCCCAGCGTTTCTAATGATGTACTCTGCATATAAGTTAAATAAACAGGGTGACAATATACAGCCTTGACAACTCCTTTTCCTATTTGGAACCAGTCTGTTGTTCCATGTCCAGTTCTAACTGTTGCTTCCTGACCTGCATACAGATTTCTCAAGAGGTATCAGGTGGTCTGGTATTCCCATCTCTTTCAGAATTTTCCACAGTTTATTGTGATCCACACAGTCAAAGGCTTTGGCATAGTCAATAAAGCAGAAATAGATGTTTTTCTGGAACTCTTTTGCTTTTTGCATGATCCAGTGGATGTTGGCAATTTGATCTCTGGGTCCTCTGCCTTTTCTAAAACTAGCTTGAACATCAGGAAGGTTCACGGTTCACATATTGCTGAAGCCTGGCTTGGAGAATTTTGAGCATTATTTTATTAGCGTGCAAGATGAGTGCAATTGTGCGGTAGTTTGAGCATTCTTTGGCATTGCCTTTCTTTGGGATTGGAATGAAAACTGACCTTTTCCAGTCCTGTGGCCACTGCT
Organism: Bos javanicus; assembly: GCF_032452875.1. Taxonomy (NCBI): domain Eukaryota; kingdom Metazoa; phylum Chordata; class Mammalia; order Artiodactyla; family Bovidae; genus Bos; species Bos javanicus. The sequence continues at coordinate 100,939,228 of NC_083872.1, read as the reverse complement.
GAGTTTTCCAAATTTGCTGGCATATTGAGTGCAGCACTTTCACAGCATCATCTTTCAGGATTTGGAATAGTTCAACTGGAATTCCATCACCTCCACTCACCTCCACTAGCTTTGTTCATAGCTATGCTTTCTAAGGCCCACTTAACTTCACATTCCAGGATATCTGGCTCTAGGTCAGTGATCACACCATCGTGATTATCTAGGTCGTGAAGATCTTTTTTGTACAGTTCTTCTGTGTAGTCTTGCCCCCTCTTCTTAATATCTTCTGCTTCTGATAGGTCCATACCATTTCTGTCCTTTATCGAGCCCATCTTTGCATGAAATGCTCCTTTGGTATCTCTGATTTTCTTGAAGAGATCTCTAGTCTTTCCCATTCTGTTGTTTTTCTCTATTTCTTTGCATTGATCACTGAAGAAGGCTTTCTTATTTCTTCTTGCTATTCTTTGGAACTCTGCATTCAGATGTTTATATCTTTCCTTTTTTCCTTTGCTTTTCGCTTCTCTTCTTTTCACAGCTATTTGTAAGGCCTCCCCAGACAGCCATTATGCTTTTTTGAATTTCTTTTCCATGGGGATGGTCTTGATCCCTGTCTCCTGTAAAATGTCATGAACCTCATTCCATAGTTCATCAGGCACTCTATCTATCAGATCTAGGCCCTTAAATCTGTTTCTCACTTCCACTGTATAATCGTAAGGGGTTTGATTTAGGTCATACCTGAAAGGCCTAGTGGTTTTCCCTACTTTCTTCAATTTCAGTCTGAATTTGGCAATAAGGAGTTCATGATCTGAGCCACAGTCAGCTCCTGGTCTTGTTTTTGCTTACTGTACAGAGCTTCTCCATCTTTGGCTGCAAAGAATATAATCAATCTGATTTCGGTGTTGACCGTCTGGTGATGTCCATGTATAGAGTCTTCTCTTGTGTTGTTGGAAGAGGGTGTTTGTTATGACCAGTGCATTTTCTTGGCAAAACTCTATTAGTCTTTGCCCTGCTTCATTCCGTATTCCTGCGTCCAAGGTCAGGGGTGGCGATCAGAGGAGTTACCCCGTGTCTGAGGTCAGGGGTGGCGGCCAGGAGGAGATACCCCATGCCCCAAGCCTGAGGCCAGGGGCGGTGGGCGGGAGGAGCTACCCCATGCCCCTAAGCCCGAGGCCAGGGGCAGCGGCCTGGAGGAACTACCCCACGCCCCCATGCCCGAGACCAAGGGTGGCGGCTGGGAGGAGCAACTCCACATCTAAGGAGCCGTGGCTGCGTGTGCGCAAGAGGGCCTAGAGGAGCTATCCCACATTGAAAGTCAGGAAGGGCGGCAGTGCGGAGATACCCCTCATCCAAGGTAAGGAGCAATGGCTGAGCTTTGCTGGAGCAGCCGTGAAGAGATACCCCACACCAAGGTAAGAGAAACCCAAGTAAGACAGTAGGTGTTGCAAGAGGGCATCAGAAGGCAAACACACTGAAACCATACTCACAGAAAACTAGTCAATCTAATCACACTAGGACCACAGCCTTGTCTAACTCAATGAAACTAAGCCATGCCTGTGGGGCAACCCAAAATGGGAGGGTCATGGTGGAGAGATCTGACAGAATGTGGTCCGCTGGAGAAGGGAATGGCAAACCACTTCAGTATTCTTGCCTTGAGAACCCCATGAACAGTATGAAAAGGCAAAATGATAGGACACTGAAAGAGAAACTCCCCAGGTCAGTAGGTGCCCAATATGCTACTGGAGATCAGTGGAGAAATAACTCGAGAAAGAATGAAGGGATGGAGCCAAAGCAAAAAGAATACCCAGCTGTGGATGTGACTGGTGATAGAAGCAAGGTCGGATGCTGTAAAGAGCAATATTGCATAGGAACCTGGAATGTCAGGTCCATGAATCAAGGCAAATTGGAAGTGGTCAAACAAGAGATGGCAAGAGTGAATGTCAACATTCTAGGAATCAGCGAACTGAAATGGATTGGAATGGGTGAATTTAACTCAGATGACCATTATATCTACTACTGCGGGCAGGAATCCCTCAGAAGAAATGGAGTGGCCATCATGGTCAACAAAAGAGTCCAAAATGCAGTACTTGGATGCAATCTCAAAAATGACAGAATGATCTCTGTTCGTTTCCAAGCAAACCATTCAATATCACAGTAATCCAAGTCTATGCCCCAACCAGTAACGTTGAAGAAGCTGAAGTTGAACGGTTCTATGAAGACCTACAAGACCTTTTAGAACACCAAACAAACAAACAAACAAACAACAACAACAAAAAACCATACATAGCCTCCCTCATTAAGAATAATACCCACCAGAATGGCACATTTTTCATGAACGATGAACCTACACTGACACATTACAATCACACGAACTCCACAGTTTAGGGTTCATTCTTGGTGTTGTGCATTCTATGGGTTTGGGCAAAATATAACAATGTACCAATATAGGCACAATAACATTTCCACTGTGGTAAAAATCCTTTTGGCTTTTGTCAGTTTGATCTCCTTCCATTCCACAACCCCATAATCATCAGTTTTTTTTATTGTCTTCTGGAGTCAAACAGCATTTTCAGATGATTTCTTTCATTTAGTAATATGCATTTCAGTATTCTTCAGTATACTTCCAGAACCCCATGAACAGTATGAAAAGGCAAAAAGATAGGACACTGAAAAATGAACTCCCTAAGTCAGTAGGTGCCCAATATGCTACTGGAGATCAGTGGAGAAGTAACACCAAAAAGAATGAAGGGATGGAGCCAAAGCAAAAACAACACCCAGTTGTGGATGTGACTGGTGAAAGAAGCAAGGTCCGATGATGTAAAGAGCAATATTGCATAGGAACCTGGAATGTTAGGTCCACGAATCAAGGCAAATTGTAAGTGGTCAAACAAGAGATGACAAGAGTGAATGTCAACATTCTAGGAATCAGTGAACTAAAATGGACTGGAATGGGTGAACTTAACTCAGATGACCATTATATCTACTACTGTGGGCAGGAATTCCTTAGAAGAAACAGAGTAGCCAACATAGTCAACAAAAGAGTTCAAAATGGTGCTCGCTTTGGCAGCACATATACTAAAATTGGAACGATACAGAGAAGATTAGCATGGCCCCTGTGCAAGGATGACACGCAAATTCGTGAAGCGTTCCATATTTTTCTCAAAATGGATTAAAGATCTAAACATAAGACCAGAAACTATAAAACTCCTAGAGGAGAACATAGGCAAAACACTCTCTGACATACATCACAGCAGGATCCTCTATGACCCACCTCCTAGGATATCGGAAATAAAAGCAAAAATAAACAAATGGGACCTAATTAACCTTAAAAGCTTCTGCACATCAAAGGAAACTATAAGCAAGGTGAAAAGACAGCCTTCAGAATGGGAGAAAATAATAGCAAATGAAGCAACTGACAAACAACTAATCTCAAAAATATACAAGCAACTCCTACAGCTCAACTCTAGAAAAATAAATGACCCAATCAAAAAATGGGCCGAAGAACTAAATAGACATTTCTCCAAAGAAGACATACAGATGGCTAACAAACACATGAAAAGATGCTCAACATCACTCATTATCAGAGAAATGCAAATCAAGACCACTATGAGGTACCATTTCACACCAGTCAGAATGGCTGCGATCCAAAAGTCTACAAATAATAAATGTTGGAGAGGGTGTGGAGAAAAGGGAACCCTCTTACACTGTTGGTGGGAATGCAAACTAGTACAGCCACTATGGAGAACACTGTGGAGATTCCTTAAAAAACTGGAAATAGAACTGCCTTATGATCCAGCAATCCCACTGCTGGGCATACACACTGAGGAAACCAGAAGGGAAAGAGACACGTGTACCCCAATGTTCATCGCAGCACTGTTTATAATAGCCAGGACATGGAAGCAACCTAGATGTCCATCAGGAGATGAATGGATAAAGAAAGCAGTGGTACATATACACAATGGGATATTACTCAGCCATTAAAAAGAATTCATTTGAATCAGTTCTAATGAGGTGGATGAAACTGGAGCCTATTATACAGAGTGAAGTAAGCCAGAAAGAAAAACACCAATACAGTATACTAATGCATATATATGGAATTTAGAAAGATGATAACAATGACCCTGTGTATGAGACAGCGAAAGAGACACTGATGTATGGAACAGTCTTATGGACTCTGTGGGAGAGGGAGAGGGTGGGAAGATTTGGGAGAATGGCATTGAAACATGTAAAATATCATGTATGAAACGAGATGCCAGTCCAGGTTCAATGCACGATACTGGATGCTTGGGGCTAGTGCACTGGGACGACCCAGAGGGGTGGTATGGGGAGGGAGGAGGGAGGAGGGTTCAGGATGGGGAGCACATGTATACCTGTGATGGATTCATTTTGATATTTGGCAAAACTAATACAATTATGTAAAGTTTAAAAACTAAAAAAAAAAAAAGAGTTCAAAATGCAGTACTTGGATGCAATTTCAAAAATGACAGAATGATCTCTGTTCGTTTCCAAGGCAAGCCATTCAATATCACAGTAATCCAAGTCTATGCCCCGACCAGTAAGGCTGAAGAAGCTGAAGTTGAATGGTTCTATGAAGACTTACAAGACCTTTTAGAACTAACACCCAAAAAAATATGTCGTTTTCATTATAGGGGACTGGAATACAAAAGCAAGAAGTCAAGAAACACCTGGAGTAACATGCAAATTTGGCCTTGGAGTATAGAATGAAGCAAAGCAAAGGCTGATAGAGTTTTGTCAAAAGAACACACTGGTCATAGCAAACACCCTCTTCCAACAACACAAGAGAAGACTCTACACATGGACATCATCAGATGGTCAACACCGAAATCAGATTGATTATATTCTTTGCAGCCAAAGATGGAGAAGCTCTATACAGTCAGCGAAAACAAGACCGGGAGCTGACTGTGGCTCAGATCATAAGCTCCTTATTGCCAAATTCAGACTGAAATTGGAGAAAGTGGGGAAATTCATTAGACCATTCAGGTATGACCTAAATCAAATCCCTTATGATTATACAGTGGAAGTGAGAAATAGATTTAAGGGACTAGATCTGATAGACAGAGTGCCTGATGAACTATGGACAGAGGTTTGTGACATTGTACAGGAGACAGAGATCAAGACCATTCCCAAGAAAAAGAAATGCAAAAAGGCAAAATGGCTGGCTGAGGAGGCCTTACAAATAGCTGTGGAAAGAAGAGAAGCAGAAAAAAGGAGAAAAGGAAAGATATAAGCATCTGGATGCAGAGTTCCAAAGAATACCAAGGAGAGATAAGAAAATCTTCCTCAGTGATCAATGCCAAAGAAATAGAGAAAAACCATAGAATGGGAAAGACTAGAAATCTCTACAAGAAAATTAGAGATACCAAGGGAACACTTCATGCAAAGATGGGCTCAATAAAGGACAGAAGTGGTATGGACCTAACAGAAGCAGAAGATATTAAGAAGAGGTGGCAACAATACAAAGAAGAACTGTACAAAAAAGATCTTCACAACCCAGATAATCATGATGGTGGGACCACTCACCTAGAGCCATGTATCCTGGAATGGAAGTCAAGTTGGCCTTAGGAAGCATCACTATGAACAAAGCTAGTGGATGTGATGGAATTCCAGTTAAGTGTAAGTAAGTGTTAGTCGCTCAGTTGCGCCCGACTCTTGGTGACCCCATTGACTGCAGCTGACCAGGATCCTCTGTCCATGAGATTTTCCAGGCAAGGATACTGGAGTGGGTTGCCATTTCCTTCTCCAGGGGATCTTCCCAATCCAGGAATTGAACCCGGGTCTCCTGAACTGCAGGCAAATTCTTTACCGACTGAACTACAAGGGAATTCCAGTTGAGCTCTTTCAAATCCTAAAAGATGATGCTGTGAAAGTGCTTCACTCAATATGCCAGCAAATTTGGAAAACTCAGCAGTGGCCACAGGATTGGAAAAGGTCAGTTTTCATTCCAATCCCAAAGAAAGGCAATGCCAAAGAATGCTCAAACTACCGCACTCATCTCACACACTAGTAAAGTAATGCCCAAAATGCGTCAAGCCAGGCTTCAGCAATATGTGAACTGTGAACTTACCGATGTTCAAGCTGGTTTAGAAAAGGCAGAGGAAGCAGAGATCAAACTGCCAACATCCTCTGGATCATCGAAAAAGCAAGAGAGTTCCAGAAAAACATCTATTTCTGCTTTATTGACTATGCCAAAGCCTTTGACTGTGTGGATCACAATAAACTGTGGAAAATTCTGAAAGAGATGGGAATACAAAAGCACCTGACCTGCCTCTTGAGAAACCTGTATGCAGGTCAGGAAGCAACAGTTAGAACTGGACATGGAACAACAGACTGGTTCCAAATAGGAAAAGGAGTACGTCAAGGCTATATATTGTCACCCTACTTATTTGCCTTATATGCAGAGTACATCATGAGAAACACTGGGCTGGAAGAAGCACAAGCTGGAATCAAGATTTTCGAGAGAAATATCAATAACCTCAGATATGCAGATGACACCATCCTTATGGCAGAAAATGAAGAAGCACTAAAGCGCCTCTTGATGAAAGTGAAAGAGGAGAATGAAAAAGTTGGCTTAAAGCTCAACATTCAGAAAACAGATCATGGCATCCAGTCCCATCACTTCATGGCAAATAGATGGGGAAACAGTGGCTGACTTTATTTTCTTGGGCTCCAAAATCACTGCAGATGGTGATTGTGGCCATGAAATTAAAAGATGTTTATTCCTTGAAAGCAAAGTTATGACCAACCTAGACAGCACATTAAAAGCAGAGACATTACTTTGTCAACAAAGGTCCATCTAATCAAGGCTATGGTTTTCCCAGTAATCTTGTATGGATGTGAGAGGTCGACTATAAAGAAAGCTGAGTGCTGAAGAATTGATGCTTTTCAACTGTGGTTTTGGAGAAGACTCCTGAGAGTCCCTTGGACTGCAAGGAGATCCAACCAATCCATCCTAAAGGAAATCAGTCCTGGGTGTTCACTGGAAGGACTGATGTTGAAGCTGAAATTCCAATATCTTGGCCACCTGATGCAAAGAGCTGACTCGTTTTAAATCCCCTGATGTTGGGAAAGATTGAAGGCAGGAGGAGAAGGGGACGACAGAGGACAAGATGGTTAGATGGCATCACCGACTCAATGGACATGAGTCTGAGTAAACTCTGAGAGTTGGTGATGGACAGGGAGGCCTGGTTTGTTGCATTTCATGGGGTTGCAAAGAGTTGGACACGACTGAGCGACTGAACTGTACTGGAATGAGCAGCAAAGAATCGCTGCTTTTGAACTGTGGTGTTGGAGAAGACTCTTGAGAGTCTTCTCCTGAGAGTCTCCTTGGACTGCAAGGAGATCCAACCAGTGCATCCTAAAGGAGATCAGTCCTGGGTGTTCTTTGGAAGGACTGATGTTGAAGCTGAGACTCCACTACTTTGGCCACCTGATCCAAAGATCGGACTCATTTGAAAAGATCCTGATGCTGGGAAAGTTTGAGTGGTGGAGGAGGAGGAGGTTGGATTGCATTGCAAACTCAGTGGACATGAGTTTGGGTGAACTCTGGGAGTTGGTGATGGACAGGAAGGCCTGGCATGCTGAGGTTCATGGAATTGCAAAAAGTCAGATATGACTGAGCAACTGAACTGAACTGAATATGCATTTAAGTTTCTCCATGTCTTTTCATGGATTGATAGCTCATTTTTAAATACCTCTGAATAATAATTTTTTGTCTGAATGTTCCACCATTTATCCATTCATCCACTGAAAGATGTCTTGTCTGCTTCCAAATTTGGGTAATTATGAATAAAGTTGCTAAAAACATACTTATGCAGGTTTTTACGTGGACTGAATTTTCCAGATTCTTTGGAAATACCAAGGAGTGCAGTTGCTAAATCATAAGGTGCCAGTATATTTACAAGGAACCACCAAATTCTTTCCAAAGGTATGGTATCATTTTGCCTTTCCCAGTGTAGGAGAGTTGCTTGTTGCCTCATATCCTCTAAGCATTTGGTTTTGTCAGTGTTCCAGATTCTGATCATAATGGGTACGCAGTCATACCTCATCATTATTCATTACTCTAATTGCATCTCCCTGATGGTATACAGTTAGAACTGGACATGGAACAACAGACTGGTTCCAAATAGGAAAAAGAGTATGTCAAGCCTGTATATTGTCACCCTTCCTATTTAACTTATATGCAGAGTACATCATGAGAAACGCTTGGCTGGAAGAAGCACAAGCTGGAATCAAGATTGCCCTGAGAAATAGCAATAACCTCAGATATGCAGATGACACCACCCTTATGCCAGAAAGTGAAGAGGAACTAAAAAGCCTCTTGATGAAAGTGAAAGAGGAGAGTGAAAAAGTTGGCTTAAAGCTCAACATTCAGAAAACTAAGATCATGGCATCTGGTCCCATCACTTCATGGCATATAGATGGGGAAACATTGAAAACACTGTCAGACTTTATTTTTGGGGGCTCCAAAATCACTGCAGATGGTGATTGCAGCCATGAAATGAAAAGACACTTACTTCTTGGAAGGAAAGTTATGACCAACCTAGATAGCATATTGAAAAGCAGAGATATTACCCTGCCAACAAAAGTCCGTCTAGTCAAGGCTATGGTTTTTCCAGTGGTCATGTATGGATGTGAGAGTTGGACTGTGAAGAAAGCTGAGCATGGAAGAATTGATGCTTTTGAACTGTGGTGTTGGAGAAGACTCTTAAGAGTCCTTTGGATTGCAAGGAGGTCCAACCATTCTATCCTAAAGGATATCAGTCCTTGGTGTTCATTGGAAGGAGTGATGCTGAAGCTGAAACTCCAATACTTTGGCCACCTCATGCGAAGAGTTGACTCATTGGAAAAGACCCTGATCCTGGGAGAGATTGGGGGCAGGAGGAGAAGGGGACGACAGAGGATGAGATGGCTGGATAGCATCAACGACTTGATGGACATGAGTTTGAGTGAACTCCGGGAGTTGGTGATGGACAGGGAGACATGGCGTGCTGTGATTCATGGAGTCACAAAGAGTCGGACACGGCTGAGCGACTGAACTGAACTGATGGTATATGGTATGGAACATTTTTTTTTAATGTGCTTATTTGCCATCTATATATCTTTTTTGATGATGTATCTATTAAGTTTGCGTTTTAAGAGCCTTTTGTATATATAAATTTTGGATAGCAGTTATTTAGTGGGTATGTCTTTTGCAAATATTTTCTCCCAGTCTGGTTTGCTTTTAATTCTCTTACTAGTGTTTTTCCTAGAGTAAAAGTTTTTTAATTTTCATGAAGTCAAGCTTATTAATTATTTCTTTAATGGATTGCATCTTTGATGTTGTAGCTAAAAATATATCATCATACCCAAGGGCATGTAGGTTTTCTCTTATGTTATCTTCCTGTTTTATAATTTTGCATTTTTTCTTTTAGGTTCATGATCAATTTTGAGTTATTTTTCATAAAGTGTATTTGATCAGTGTCTAGATAATTTCTGTGTATGTATATGTTCAATTGTTCAAATACCATTTGTTGAAAAGGCTACTTTTTCTCCTTTCTATTGCCTTTGCTCTTTTGTCCAAGTTCAGTTGACTACATTTATGAGGGTCTATTTCTGGTCTCTCTTTTCTGTCCCATTAATCTTTTTGTCTTATTTTGTCACACTATCTTGATTACTGTAGTTAGATAACTAGTCTTGACATTGAATAGTCTGTTCTCAATTTTCTTCTCCTTCAATATTGGGTTGGCTATTATAGGTCTTTTGCCATATAAACTTTAGAATTATTTTGTCAAAATACATAAAATGACTTTCTATACTTTTTATTGTGGTTATATTGAATCTATAGATCATATTGGGAAGAGCTGACATCTTGACAATGTCAAGTTGTTGAGTTTTCCTATCTGTAAACATGGTGTATCTCTGGATTTGTTTAGTTCTTCGATTCTGTTCATCCAAATGTTGTGCTTTTCCTCATATAGAACTTGTACATGTATTTTTAGATTTTTACCTAAGCATTTCATTTTTAGGGTGCTGATATAAAGGGCATTTTGTTTTCAATTCCACATTTTTTTGTTGTTGTTGTTAATTGTTAATGTAATGAAAAGCAACTGACTTTGGTTTATTCTCCTCCCACCCTGGACAGAACGCTAATATCATGCGACTCAAAGCCCCAGCCCTCTAGTCACTTGGCCCCACTGGTTGTTCTTTCCGGTATGACTATCCTCACAGTAGCATAAGCTATTGTTGACTGAAAAATATACACAAGTGAAGAGTTGAGAATTATGTTTTGACAGAATTATTGAGGACTATAGCCCATGGTTGGCAGCCTCTGAGGGACTGTTTCAAAAGGGTAAGGGAGGATCCCAGAATATATGTGTTAGATGTTCAGTTGTCTGACTCTTTGTGACCCCATGAACTGTTGCCCACTAGGCCCCTCATTCCATGAAATTTTCCTGGCAAGAATACTGGAGTGGGTTAGCCATTCCCTTTTCCAGGGGATCTTATGGATCCAGGGATCGAACCTGGTCTCCTGAATTGCAGGCAGATTCTTTACCATCTAAGTCACCAGGGAAGCCAAGAATATACAAGAGTTTTTGCTGGGAAAAAAAAAAGAATTTGAACATCAAAAGATTACCACTAACCATAAAAGAGGCATCTCAAATTAATAATAATTTTAGTGCTTTTCTATGAATGGGAAGATGAAAGAATCTGGACTCACTGGAATTAGTCCTTTGATAGGCATTTTAACTGTCTAGGACCAGTGTCCTGTTTTTCTCCTTCTTGAATTCCTATCAGGAGGCACTGTTTTGGGCAGCTGTTGTGACTGATAGAGTTATGGCCACAGCTTCCTTTGTTTACTGAAATGGCAGGTGTCATTCTTTGTCTACTCTAACCAGGATGTTCCTGTTACTTGGGAAAATCCAAAGGTTTCAAGGTTGCCTCCAGGAACTGGGACAAGGCCAGACCATGGGCAAGAGACATGAGCAGACATTTCCCAGAAGAGTCATAGTAAACATTTCCCAGAAAAGACATGAACAGACATTTCCCAGAGGAGAATATCCAGAGAGCAAAGACCAAGAATAGATGCTTATGGCCGTTAATCACTATAGAAGTAAAAATTAAAATGACATGATAAGTAGCTAAAATTTGCCAAAATTAAAAAAAAAAAGGAATGACAATGCAAAATTCTGATGAGGATGCAGAGAAACTGTATTGCTCATGGAGTATAAAATATTACAGATACTCAGGGAAATGGTTTAACAATTTTTTAAAATTGTGATACGAATAGTTAATAGGAGACCTCTTCTCTTAACAATTTTTTAAATACATAACATAGCATTTTTATCTATAGGTACAATGTACAGTTCAGTCACTCAGTCATGTCCAACTCTTTGCGACCCTATGAACCACAGCACGCCAGGCCTCCCTGTCCATCACTAACTCCCAGAGTCTACCCAAACTCATGTCCAGTGAGTCAGTGATGCCATCCAACCACCTCATCCTCTGTCGTCCCCTTCTCCTCCTGCCCTCAATCCTTCCCAACATCAGGGTCTTTTCCAATGAGTCAGCTCTTCATATCAGGTGGCCAAAATATTGGAGTTTCAGCTTCAACATCAGTCCTTCCAATGAACACCCAGGACTGATTTCCTTCAGCATGGACTGGTTGGATCTCCTTGCAGTCCAAGGAACTCTCAAGAGTCTTCTCCAACATCACAGTTCAAAAGCATCAATTCTTCTGCAGTCAGCTTTAGATATCTAAAACTTACTCATCTTACATAAATGAAATTTTATGTATGTTTATTAGCAACTCCAATTTTTCCTTCCCTCCAGTTTCTGGCAGCCACCATTCTGTCCTTGGCATCTATGAGTCTGATTATTGTAGATACCTCAGGTAACTGGAATCATGTAGAGTTTGTCCTTCTGTGATTGGCTATAGAACTCCTGGGGATTCTCTAGGCAAGACTACTGGAGTGGGTTGCCATTTCTTACTCCAGGGGTTCTTTTTGATCCAGGGATCAAACTCATGTCTCTCGGGTCTCTGGAAGTGGTAGGCAGATTCTTTACCACTACACCTCCTGGGAAGTCATCTGGCTTCCTTTAATTAACAATAATCTGGGATATCTGGTTCTCTTTAATTAACAACACTTGTTTGATGTTCAGACTACCTGCTGCTGCTGCTGCTAAGTCACTTCAGTTGTGTCCAATTCTGTGTGACCCCATAGATGGCAGCCAACCAGGCTCCCCCATCCCTGGGATTCTCCAGGCAAGAACACTGGAGTGAGTTGCCATTTCCTTCTCCAGTGCATGAAAGTGAAAAGTGAAAGTGAAGTCGTTCAGTCGGGTCCGACCCTCAGCGACCCCATGGGTTGCAACCTACCAGGCTCCTCCATCCATGGGATTTTCCAGGCAGGAGTACTGGCTGCTGCTGCTGCTGCTGCTAAGTCGCTTCAGTCATGTCCGACTCTGTGTGACCCCAGAGACGGCAGCCCACCAGGCTCCCCCGTCCCTGGGATTCTCCAGGCAAGAACACTGGAGGGGGTTGCCATTTCCTTCTCCAATGCATGAAAGTGAAAAGTGAAAGTGAAGTCGCTCAGTCGTGTCCGACTCCTAGCGATCCCATGGACTGCAACCTACCAGGCTCTTCCGTCCGTGGGATTTTCCAGGCAAGAGTACTGGAGTGGGGTGCAATTGCCTTCTCCGCAGATTGTTGTAAAATTTCCATTTAACCAGGCTCCTTCCCTCTCCTCAGAGCAGTTCTCTCAGGGCCACTTAAGATGTTGCCTCCAAAACTTGAAGTCCTAAAAATTCCCACCAAATAAAACGTAACTCTCAACTTTTAGGTTGTGAATATTTCTCTAAGGTGACAGCAGAAGGCTCCTTTCCTTGTCTTTTTAGCAAGCCTTATTATAACTAAATTTAATTGGGTACCCCTTACTTCCCTGGTGGCTTAGACAGTAAAGTGTCTGCCTACAATGTGGGAGACCTGGGTTCAATCCCTGGATTGGGAAGATCTCCTGGAGAAGGAAATGGCAACCCACTCCAGTATTCTTGCCTGGAGAATCCCATGGACGGAGGAGCCCGGTAGGCTACAGTCCATGGGGTTGCAAAGAGTCAGACACGACTGAGTGACTTCACTTTCACTTTCACTGCTCTACTCATTTCTGACCTGAGCCCAACTTTCTAATCTTGTGTAATCACACAGCAGCCTGCCTAGCTTGTCGGTTCTTCCCATAGATCAAAGAAGTAGAAATGGAGAATAAGATGACCAGGTCTCTTCTGTAGCTTCCCCTTAAGTGACCTCCCAAACAAACCATGTGGCTAACCTGTGATCAGGATAAAGGAGCAAGTCTAGAGGAAGATCAGGAGGAGACAGGCCTGTACTCAGTGGAGGATGGTGATGACTTTGATCCACTTTCTTAATGATTAACTGAGGTTACTTCCCCCTTTTTCTTTAAGACTTTCAGGGCTAGCAGCATCTTTGGAGGTGGTTCTAAGGGGACTGAGCCCACAATCTTCCCAGATTGTTGGCATTCCGATTAAAGACAGCTTGTCCCTGTACCAATGTCCATGAGTTTGATTTTGTAAGCAATGAGCAGTCCCCCTCACTTCAGTTGGTAACTTGCTGAGAGCTCTTTTCTGCAAAGAACTCTTTCCTGTCAAAAGATGATTACAAAAAAACCCCCAAAAAACAAAAAAACTAGATTAGATAAAGCAAAAAAAAAAAAAAATACTCATTTCAAACTTTCAAGCTCATAGGTAGTGCTAATGGTAAAGAACCTGCCTACCAATGCAGGATACATAAGAGACATGGGTTCAATCCCTGGGTCAGGAAGATCCCCTGGAGGAGGACATGGAAACCCACTCCAGAATTCTGGCCTGGAAAATCCCATGGACAGAAGATCCTGGCGGGCTACAGTCCATTGGGTCGCAAAGAGTCAGACATGGCTGAAGCCACTTAGCACATATGATCATATAGTCAGAACCTGCTATCTAATTTGCAAGTGCAAAATAAAAAGAATGGAGTTCTTTGTTTTAAAAAATCATTAATAATTTCAAGATACTGATGGTTGGGCATTAAGCCAAGTATGAAACCCTTTTCAGCACAGAGAACTGTGGTCCTGAATGGTCTGTATGTCCACATAGCTGATGGCGCACACAGAATCATTTTTATGTCCAGCTGCAGTTCATCATTGTCTGTGAAATTTTAGTATTCTTGCTTCTTGAAGAGGGTACTTTTCTCTGCTGAGCTACCTAACAAGAGTTGTTTGGCTTAGCATGAGGCAGGAAATAAATGGACTTTAGGCTTGTCATTTATAACTAGCCTTCTTTTTAAAAAAAATTAAATTAATTACGATTAACTTACAATTACTAATTACTTTACAATATTGCAGTGGTTTTTTCCATACATTGACATGAATCAGCCATGGGTGTACAGTGTTCCACATTCTGAACCCCCCCTCCCACCTCCCTCCTCATCCCATCTCTCAGGGTCATCCCAGTGTACCAGCCCTGAGCACCCTGTCTCATGCATCAAACCTGGACTGGCGATCTGTTTTACATATGATAACATACATGTTTCAATGCTGTTCTCTCAAATCATCTCACCCTCGCCTTCTCTGACAGAGTCCAAAAGACTGTTCTATACATCTGTGTCTCTTTTGCTGCTTTGCATATAGGGTCATCATTACCATCTTTCTAAATTCCATATATATGCATTAGTATACTGTATCAGTATTTTTATTTCTGACTTACTTCAGTCTGTATAATAGGTTCCAGTTTCATCCATCTCATTAGAACTGATTCAAATGCATTCTTTTTAATGGCTGAGTAATATCCCATTGTGCATATGTACCACAGCTTTCTTATCCATTCGTCTGCCGATGGCCATCTAGGTTGCTTCCATGTCCTGGCTATGGTAAACAGTGCTGCGATGAACAATGGGGTACATGTGTCTCTTTCAATTCTGGTTTCCTCAGTGTGTATGCCCAGCAGTGGGATTGCTGGGTTGTATGGCAGTTCTATTTCCAGTTTTTTTAAAGGAATCTCCACACTGTTCTCCATAGTGGCTGTACTAGTTTGCATGCCCACCAACAGTGTAAGAGGGTTCACTTTTCTCCACACCCTCGTCAGCATTTATTTTTTGTAGACTTTTGGATAGCAGCCATTCTGATCGGCATGAAATGGTACCTCATTGTGGTTTTGATTTGCATTTCTCTGATAATGAGTGATGTTGAGCATCTTTTCATGTGTTTGTTAGCCATCTGTATGTCTTCAGAGAAAAGTCTGTTTAGTTCTTTGGCCCATTTTTTAATTGGGTCATTTATTTTTCTGGAATTGAGCTGCAGGAGCTGCTTGTATATTTTTGAGATTAATTCTTCGTCAGTTCCTTCGTTTGCTATTATTTTCTCCCATTCTGAAGGCTGCCTTTTCACCTTCCTTATAGTTTCCTTCATTGTGCAAAAGCTTTTGTTTTTTTTTCATTGTTTTGTCTCATTTGTTTATTTTTGCTTTTATTTCCATTACTTTGGGAGGTGGGTCATAGAGGATCCTGCTGTGATTTATGTCAGAGAGTGTTTTGCCTATGTTTTCCTCTAGGAGTTTTATAGTTTTTGGCCTTACGTTTAGATCTTTAATCCATTTTGAGTTTATTTTTGTGTATGGTGTATAACTAGCCTTGTGTTCCAACTTGCTGAGACAGGAGACAAGTTGTCTCCAGACTAGATATTTATGATGAACTTTCTGTCTGCATTTGGAGATAATAATAGCCACAGGAAGAGGCTGAATAGCTAGGCTTTGTTTCTCATGTTCACTTTAAGATAACAATTATGGCAGAGATAAAGAAGGGCTAAACCTTGATTGAGTAAAAGATCAAGAGATCACATATTTCCCATCCTTGAAGAAAGAAGAAACTCCCTGTGCAGAAAGGCTCCTTGAGGTTCAAAAAGGAGGAAGCATCATCCAGAAAATATGTGATGCCAAGCCCCTCTCCTCCCCAGGCTTCTGGGTGGGAATCCATCTTGGAAAAAAGTTGTGCATGCGCATTGGGGAGGGGCCTTGGGTATGTCAGCTGTGCAAAAACAAGCAAGATAATTAACCAAATATAAACACAGACCCGGTAGAACTGTCCTGTATAAATCATTTAACCACCTCTTTACCAAACTCCTCCTCATGAAGGGGGATGCCCACACCCTCTCTCTCTGGGTGCATATCTCTGCCTTGTTTCTGTCTTAAACTGTTTTTCTGAGGGTTTTCCACTTGTGCTGTGTCTCTAATTAAATTTTGTACCTGGTTTTACAGTTTTTGCCTCCTTGAGAAATGCATTTTTCAATGAGGGTAAGGGGAGTTTTGCTTCTGTCTTCTAACCCCTGGTTGACTATCAGCCAGGATTCTAGGTTTTCATCTAGGCTGTGCTGTGTGCTAAGTCGCTTCAGGTGTTTGCTATTCTTGCAACCCTATGTACTGTAGCCTGCCAAGCTCCTCTGTCTATGGGATTCTCCAGGCAAGAATACTGGAGTGGGTTGCCTTTCCCTCTTCCAAGGAATCTTCCTGACCTCAAGGATCGAATCTGTGTTTCTTATGTCTTCTGCATTGCCAGGCAGGGCTGCTGCTGCTGCTGCTAAGTCGCTTCAGTCGTGTCCGACTCTGTGTGACCCCAGAGACGGCAGCTCACCAGGCTCCCCTGTCCCTGGGATTCTCCAGGCAAGAACACTGAAGTGGGTTGCCATTTCCTTCTCCAATGCATCAAAGTGAAAAGTGAAAGTGAAGTCGCTCAGTCATGTCTGACTCTTCGTAACCCCATGGACTGCAGCCTACCAGGCTCTTCCGTCCATGGGATTTTCCAGGCAAGAGTACTGGAGTGGGGTGCCATTGCCTTCTCCAGGCAGGCAGGGCTACCTAGGTTCAATTACTGAGCAGGGAAGTAAGATCTCGCTTGTTTCAAGCCATCAGTTACTGCTGTCTCTCTGAGATCAAGTGGGCTTTGCTCATTTCTCTAAATTCTTTTCATGATGCACTAGGGTGAAATATACCATTTATCCTACTCTTTAAGAAACTCTAGTGTTCAGAATATTTAAACCCAGACACTGGTCAATCAGAAGAGTCTCTAGTCTGTGTTCTAACTTGAGGGTTATAGCTTTATCTGAGCCCTGAAGAAAAAAGGTTGTAGGTATTCCCCAGACCAAACTTCACTGGGAAGATTTTAGATACTAAAGTTCATAATATTTCCTTAGGCAGGCATGAATAATTGTAACTGAGCAGAACCCTATGGTGGCACAGTGGTAAAGAATCCACTTGCCAAAGCAGGAGACACAAGAGACCTGGGTTCGATCCCTGGGTTTGGATGATCCTCTGGAACAGGAAATGGCAACCCCCTCCGGTATTCTTACCTGGAAAATTCCTTGGACAAAGGAGCCTGGCAGGCTACAGTCCATGGGGTCGCAAAGAGTTGGACATGACTGAGCATGCGTGCGTGCACACACACACACACACACACACACACACACACACACACACAGCACCCTATGGGGTCTTCCTGGGACAGACCCTCCCCTCATGTCCTCTGCCCACCTCTCCTTTGCAGAAAAGGCGTATTCTCCAAGCCTCCCTGAGTCACAAAAGCCTGGCTCAAGAATAAATGATTGAATAGATGTAAACATTTAGTGATAAAACAGCTGTTGGGTGAAAGGAACTGATAACAATTTAAAACAGTAATCAGCCATATGGTGGTCACAGAATCTTTACCTCCTCTCTGAATTTCTTAGGTAGTAACATCTGACCCAATATCCTGATTGGTTTCACAGATGCTTAACTCTCTACCAAATAGAAGTTAACTGCTTGATGCCCATGAGTAGTAGCCCCCAGAGCTACTGGAGCTCTAGGATTGATAATGTTAACCCCTGTGATGCCACCCTGGTACCTCACCATCAGCCAATAAGAGAATTGAGAGGATCATACACCCTTACTCCCCTCCCTTGCCTGGCCTTTAAAAATACTTTTCTGAAATGTATCAGAGAATTTGGGTTTTCCGAGCACTAACTGCCCTGGACTATTTGGTGACTGCAATAAATGCGGTACTTACGTTCATCACAACCTGATGTCAGTAAATTGGGTTTACTGCATATGGGTGAGCAGACCCAAGTATGGTTTGGTAACAGTATTAGTAATTGAATAATAAATATATTAACAGCTGAAGTTTTTTGGACACCTTTAACAAAATCATAATTTTCTTTTTCAGAATACTTCTGTCACCATATAGATCATGAGAGTGAAAGAACTTAATGTGCTGTAATAATTTGCATGAATGCTCTGGGGCTCAGTCATGTCAGACTCTTTGCGACCTCATGGACTGTATCCCACCAGGGTGCCCTGTCCAGAGAGTTTTCCAGGTGAGAGTACTGGAATGGGTTGCCATTTCCTACTCCAAGTGATCTTCCCATCCCAGAGATGGATCACACATCTCCTGTGTCTCCTGTTTTGCCAGGCAGATTCTTTATCACCGAGCCACCTGGGAATCCTGTAACAATTTAAGTAATAATATATTACCTGGAAGTCCCTGATGGTCCAATGGTTGGGACTCTGTACTGCCTTTACAGATGGCCTGAGTTCAATCTTTGAAGGAGGAACTAAGATCCTTCAAGCCACACAGCACTGCCAAAAATAAATTAATTAACCTTAGAAAGTTAATGAGTTGCAACAATTTAGGGATTTCAAACCTACACTAATTATTATTTTACAGTTCTGGAGGTCAGCAGTTCTAAATGAATCTTACTGAAAAAAGATTAAGGTATATTGGTAGGGCTGAGTTCGTTTGCAGGCTTGAGGACAGAATGTGTCTCCTTGTCTCTTATAGCTTCTAGAGATCACCTGCATTCCTCAGCTCTGACCTCTTGCTTCATCTTTAATGCCATCAGCAGAGCATCATCAAATCTCTCCATGACTATGACACTTCTATCTTCCTCTAATAAGGAGCTGTGTGACTAAATGTGACCAACCCAGGTAATCCAGAATAATCTCCCCATCTTAAGATCCTTAATTAATTACATCTTCAAAGATTCTTTTTTATTTTTTTTTCATGTAAGGTAACAAATACACATGTTTAGGGGCTTGGGACATGGCATCTTTTGATGACGGGCATCCATTGCTTTGTCTACCACATATGTGTAAAGTCAAACAATTAACAAGCTAAAGATTTGTTACTTACATTGAGTTTATTTTTTTTCCTGTGTCTTTCACTGAGTATATTCCTCTTTCATCAGCTACATTAACCATCCATTCTGTTGTCAAAGTTAGAAAGGCCCAAGGGAAGCAGGGCAGAGGTAAACTGGGAGTAAATTTTCATGCCCTTTGTGCTCAGTCATGTCCTACTCATTGTGACCTCTGGACTGTTGCCTACAGGCTCCTCTGTCCATGGGATTTTCCAGGCGGGAATACTGGAGTGGGTTGCCATTTCCTTCTCCAGGAGATCTTCCTGACCCAGGGATTGAACCCAGGTCTCCCGCATTGTAGGCAGACGCTTTACCATCTGAGCCACCAGGGAAGTCCACTGCTCTATGTAATCACATCTCAGTGATTGTTTTATTTTTATATTACTCATTTAGACAGTCACTTCTGTTGGGTTTGTTGACTTAAAAAATAGTCACAGTCTAAAAGTTGAGAGTTATGTTTTATTTGGTGGGAATTTTTAGGACTTCAAGCCCGGGAGACAGCATTTCAAGTAACCCTGAGAGAACTGCTCTGAGGAGGTGAGGAGAAGGGCCAGGTTATATAGAAGTTTTACAACAAAGGGCAGGTAGTCAGAACATCCAAAGATTATTGTTACTTAAAGAAAACAAGATACTCCAAGTTAAGGAATTGGATGCTTTCCTATGTATGGGAGGATGCAAGAATCTGAGCTCACTGAAATCCTTCCTTTCAAATGTGTCTCAGTTCTCTGGGACCAGTATTTTGGGTTTTAACATCTTGAGGTTCCTTGGAGTTCATCTTAGGAAGTGGCAGCAGTCTGACGGCTGTTAGAGGGCAGGTATTCTTCTCCTTCCTGAGTTCCCTTAGTGCTCACAGGCTCACACTGGAGGGCTACAATCACTGACAACCGTGACATCCTTTTTTACTGATCTGGCAGGAAATCTTCCATTTCTCAGGTGGTAATTGTAACTTGAAGAACTTTTTCTTACCTTTTCACACTCAGTCAATTAGTCACTCACTTCCATCTCCTAAATATAGGCCCAATTAAATTCTTTTGGAAAATAAAAAGTTTTTATCCTCAATAAAATTAAAATAACTGTGACTTTCTCCTCTCACACTGCAGCTCCCTAGGAACCATGTAAAACAATGTCACTTCATCTTATGTGTCATGTCGGGTATCAGGTATAGAGTTTCATAAGAAAGTAAACAAGACAATAAGATTTAGGAATTATAAAATTCACATATTTAACAAAGAGGCTTTGGGTTATTTGGAAAGTTATTTACTCATACTTCTTCTTTTCTAATATGTGGTTGAGTTATTTTAAATTTTAGGGGGTTTCCTAACAGTCAGATGCATTCTCTTCTCTTTTGCAGTTCCCTTCAGATGGACTATTTCCTCCTTCAAACTCAATTGCCTCGCCCTTTCTTTTTTTTTTTCTTTTTTTTCTCGCCCTTTCATATAGCAAATGTCTACTCAAGTTATTGGTTTGGAAATTTATTCAACACTTCCTTGGAAGACTTTCCACTGAGTAGATATATCTCATTAAGTGCTCTCATAATATACTTATTCCACTGTTTTTTGCAATTTGTCACAATGAATCATTTATACCCTGTTAACTTTGCAGTTTCCTATTAAACTGCTCAGTGAGGCCTGGTGACTCAAAGGTATTATCTTCAAAAATATGTTCTAAATGGCAAGTGAGTAACCGTACAAATATTCAAGTACTTAGTTTTCAGTTTCTTGTTCCCAGAATGGAGAGAAGTTAAGCAATGTGAAACAGAGCTTTCATGATAAATGCGTCTAATGCAGAAATCCCATGACCTGGTTTAGTCACTGACCTTCTACTGCCTTAATGGAATTTCCAAATCAGACCATTTACTCTGTTGCTGGCAACTTACAACAAATTTACATGGTTTCTCACTCAAGGAGCTCATTTTCAATGTAGTTGAACCAACTACATGAGATACATTTAAATCTTTTATCGATGTTTCTGGCTTATGGTAAATGATGATAAACTGTAGCTTTATGTTACCATGTCATGATAATAATGGTAAAAGTAATGTTATTAGTTCTGTAAATTATTTGGGAATTCCAAGAATATGAAATTTACTAAGGTTTGTTCTATTTCTCTTTGACAGCAAAATGATAAAATGATGTAAAAAGGATAAACTTGAAAGTTCGTATGTACTTCTGTTTATAATAAAGCAAGTTGAGAGAGGCCAAGCTGATGCTGAGAAGAATTAGAAGAGCCAGATTCAAACAAACAAGTTTTTAAAAAGGCATTGGAAACTTTTCAAGGTAATTGGAGGAACAGTAAAGATTCAGAGAAGTGAATAAACATTTTGAGGTTCACTCTTCTCCTAGCAGTATCTTGGTGAAGGATCACCTGCTCAGAATCTGAACAGGGCCATGGCCAGCAGGCACTCTGCTAGGTGAGATAAAAATTTTTACCAATGCACTTGAAGGACCAAAATCCTGAAGTGAAAAGTGGGTCAAAGGAAGCTTGATGTTTTTCCTTTAAGCCATTTGCCAAATTATTAAACTTCACAAGGAAAGAGGCTAAAAAGAAAAATGTGACAAGCAGAGTGGCATTTTGACAGTCATGTAGTTTTGAGAAGAAAAAAAAAAAATTAGATTCACTCTCCAACAAGAAAAGGAACTTTAGTAATATTCCATGCTCTGAGATGGAATTTCTAGAGGGTTTAGCCAGAGGTGCTAAGATAAATAAGAAATAATGGAATGGTTGAAAAATGGTAGATAAAATCTTGCAGAAATTGCAATAGACTGAAGTCAACTCAGTCTTTATTGGATTAAGACAATATCAATGAATGTAATACTTAGCAGAGGATAATGTGAATACTTCCTGGAAGCAGGTTTCATATTTCATACATGTGTAGGTACACTGACAACATTCAAGCAAAATTTTTCTTATTGTACCAACAGGTAAAACAAACAGACAAATGAATAAATAAATAATAGACACATAGATGACTCAGATATTAGAATCACCAAACTCAAACTTTAAAATAACTATGATTAACACATTCTAGAAAATAGTTAACAAAAATGATGCATTTTACTAGAGAAGTGGAATCCCTAAATATAAATCAAATGGAAATTTTATAAACAAAAATTGCAATAAAAATTGATGGTTTAATAGATAGGTTTAAGAGCAGATTGATCTCAGCAGAAGACACAATTACAAAAATGTAAGGTAGGTCAGCAAAAATTCCACACTGAAGCACAGAGAAGCAATAAAGAAAATATTATTCAGATATAAGGGCAATAATAAAAAATCTTAATATAGATGCAATTGTATACTCAGAAGCAAAAAAATTGGAGGAAGGCAAAAGCAGTAATTTAAGAGATAGCAATCAATAATTTTTCAAAAGAGAAGAAAGATATCAAGCTATAAATTTAAGAAGCTTGGCAAATTAAAAACAAGATAGACTTTTGAAAATCATACCTAGGAAAACTATAGTAAAATTACTGCAAAATTAAAAGAAAAAAAGTAGGTATAGTAAGAATGACCAGTGCCTTCATAATGGAAACAATGAGGAAATGACTTTTTTTTTTTTTTTTAAAGTAGTGAAAGAACAACAGGGTTCTATCCCTGGGTCAGGAAGTTACCTTGGAGAAGAAAATGGCAACCCATTCCAGTATTCTTGCCTGGGAAATCCCATGGACAGAGGAAACTTGTGGGCTATTGTCCATGGGGTCACAAAGAGAGTCAGACACTACTTAGTGACTAAACAAAAACAACAAACAACAACAAAGTAAGATTATAAAACATGGTACTTGGCAAACTATAAGACACTGATGAAAGAAACTGAAGATGACACAAACAAATGGAAAGATATACTATGTGTATGAATGAAAAGAATTAGTATTGTTAAAATGACCATACTACCCAAGACGATCTACACATTCAATGCAATATCTATCAAAATATGAATGGCATTTTTTTCACACAGAACTAGAGTAGATAATTCTAAACTTTGTTCAGAAACACAGAGCCACCTGCTAAATAGTAAAAACAATCTTGAGCAAGAACAAGAGTATCACACTCTCTGTTTTCAAACTGTACTGCAAAACTACAGTAATCAAAACAGTATGACAATGCCACAAAAACAGACACATAGACCAGTGGAATAGAGTAAGATCTCAGTAATTAACCCATACTTATATGGACAATTAATATATAACAAATGAGGCTAGTATATACCATGATTATCTTCAACAAATGGTGTTGGGAAAACTGGACATTTATATGTGAGAACATCAAACTAGACTACTCTCTCACACCACACACAAGAACAAGTTTGAAATGGATTAAAAACTTAAGTGTAAGACCTGAAGTGATAAATCTAGAAGAAAGCATAGGCAGTATACATTTCGACACTGATCTTTATAATATTTTTTCATATGTATCCTCAGCAAGGGAAGCCAAAGCAAAAGTAAACAAACAGGACAACATCAAACTAAAGAGTTTTTGCAAGCAAAGGAAACTATCAACAAAATGAAAAAGGCACCTATTGATTGGGAAAAGATATTTGAAAAATATAAATAAGAAGGGATTAATATCCAAAATATACAGAAAAATGCAACATAAAAAAAACCATACAAATCATCAACAGGTACACTAAAAGATATAAGCAAGTCAAGCAAAGATTAGATATCACTTCACACCTCTCAGAAAGATAGCAAATAACAAGTGCTATCAAGGAGACTGAGAAAAGGGAAACTTCATGCACTATTTATGGGAATGTAAATTGGTGCAGCCACCATGAAAAACAGTATGGAGATTCCTCAAAAAATTTAAAATAGAGCTGTCATGTGATCCATCATTACTATTCCTGTGTACTTATCTGAAGGAAAAAAAAATACTAATTAGAAAAGATACATGCACCCCTATGTTAATTGAAGGATTATTTACAATAGCCAAGATATGGAAGCAAGCTAAGAGTATGGATAGATAAATGGGTAAAAAAGATGTGGTATATATAATACAATGGAGTATTACTCAGTCATAGAAAGGAATGAAATCTTGTCAATTATAATAAAATAGATGAACCTAGAGGGTATGATGATAAATGAAATTAGACAGAGACAGACAAATACTGGATGGCTTCCCTTTTATATAGAATCTAAAACAAGCATAACAAAACATAAACAGCTATAAATTATGTATAGTGTTACTGATATTGAGAAAAAAAAACACAGGTGTTTGCCAAAAAGGAATGGGGGGTGGGGTGCGCAGAAGGGAAGACATAGGGGAGAGAGATTGAGAGATAAAACCTCTAGTTACAAAATACATGAGTTACAGTAAGTCCGCTACATACAAAACTTCAAGTTGCAAACTTTCAAAGATGCAAACATGTGTTGACATGTCTAATCATGTAAATTAGTTCACATGTTTATCATATATTGTCACTCTTGGTCATATCTGACTCTTGTGACCCAATGGACAGTATCCAGCAAGGCTTCTGTATCCATGAAATTTTCCAGGCAAGAATAGTGGAATGGGCTGTTATTTCCTACTCCAGGGCATCTTCCTGACGTAGGGATCAAACCCGCATCTCTTGAGTCTCCTGCATTAGCTGGCAGATTCTTTACCACTGCATGCCTGGGAAGCCCACAAGGTACTGTACTGTAAGGTTAAAATTGTTTTCTGTATTTTTTCTTTATTTATTTTTGTGTGTGTGTGTGTGTGTACTATTTGTCTGAAAATTATTCTAAATCTATTACAGTACAATATAGTACTATAAAGCCAATTGTGCTGGTTGAGTACCTAAGCTATTTGACTTATGAACAAATTGGATGAACGTGCTCTCAAGTAGATCTTATAGGGGACTTACTACGTATATGTATGTATATATATATATATATATATATATATATATATATATATATATATATATACTTTTTTTGTGTGGCAAGTGACCTTATAAAAACGTGAGTCTTTGATCAATTTAACTTCGCTTGACATTTTTAGTTACTCAGGAAGTTCTGAATCAAATGGTTAACTGTGGTCTTAGTTCTCTCATGAAAACCCGAGGCAAAATGAATGACACGAATATTGTAGAGGAAGACTTTCTTCCAACTGTATGGATTGCAGATTGAGCTAAGTTGGGCTGTATGGAATAAAGGTGGGATTTGAGGTGATAAGGTAATGATGCTGATGGACTCTAGTTTCTACACAGGGAAAGTGGTTGATAGGTACAGAGCATTCAAAGGTGAGAGATGGAGTGCTGGAAGTCATATATATGCTTATAATTTGTGTAAAAACAGGCAGATACTGAAATTTTTCTCTAACAAGGAAGGAAAGGGGACTATGAAGAGAAAGAGGATATAATCAGGTTAAATTTATAACTGAGAATTTAATGATTAATTTCACTGAGAACAATACATACTGTAAAGTGTTACACAGATGCAACATGTTATTATTATGAAATAAGGTAGAAAATCTATCATGGAAGATTATAGGAGAGAAAACATCACAAGGTAAGTAAAGAACAGTTACAGAAAAAGAAAAGTGAGCAAGTCCAAGTAAAAACTTAGGAGAATGAAATATATTCCAGGTACTATAAAAAGAAAAAAAATTATTTGTGTGTGTGTGTGTATATGTATATATATATATATATACACACACACACATATATATATATATGTATGTATAATGTCAGATATATTTAAATGAGCTTGAAATTAAAAAAAGAAACTTGTATTTGAGATTTTCTATGATGATTTAATGAATGGAAAAAGTGATTTTTGCCTTTTGGGAAAATTTGAGGTGTCATAATTTAGGATGGAAAAATTTATTTTTCCTTGATAAAAGTATATAGAATGCAATTCAGATGAGGGGAAAAATTATTTCCCCTCATTTCATGTTAAATGATTTATTTCTTCATTCTTTTGGTATTTTGAGTAACTATAAAAGCTGCTTATATTTGCTAGATAATTCCAACATTTGTGTCACCTCATCACAGCTTCTGTTGATTTTCTTTCCCCATGCAAGTCCAAATTTTCATGGCTATTCATATGCTGAACAACTTTGGATTGTCTTTTGGACATTTTGCTGTGAGACTCTTGATTTTGTTTAAATGTATGCAGCATACTCAAATATTCTGCTTAAGCAGGCAGTCACTCTGGCTAGGTTCAGGCCTTCTGGGGACTCTGGTTCCAGTTCAGTTTTCAGAGCCTTTATAGTGTTTGGGGATATTTCTTGCAAGTGCATCAACCAATGACCAAAATGGAATTTAAGCAATGTTCTAATATGAAGAGTTCAGGTCTCAATGTCTTGGCACATTAGAGTAAAATGTGCAACTTCTGCATGTGTTAGCAGGGGGAGCACAGGAGCTTGTTAATAAGATTCAAAGGTCTCTTTACAAAGTTCCTCGCTTTTCATCATCTGCCCAATACTCAGTTGTTCCCAGAAACTTCTTTTTTTCCATCCTCCTGCTAGAAGTTTGTGATTGCATGGAAAAGTGTCTACCATGCACTTTTCAATTGTGGCTGCATCTGTAGGACCATATCGCAGGAAGGAAGAAAGAAAGGAGGGGAAAAAAGCAGAGGATTTGATCCAACCTTGCTGGAACTACAGCTCATCTATACAATAAGAAAAAATCTGAAAACCCAAAAATCAGTATCTCTTCTTAGATTGAACAGAGAACTAAGGTTACATGGAAAACCATTGCTGACAAATTGAAGAGAGACACTGGTGGGTACAGAGACCACAACTCACTGGAGCAGAAGCCTGGGAACTGGAAAGTATCAGCTTCCTTTTACAGCATATCTTCTCTAGCTGTGTGTTCTTACACAACTGGGTGTTCTATAACTCAATCCAATTCAGTTCTGACACTAACTGTAGTCTGTACCAAATCCCACAAATTAAAGACCAATGTCCCTAACAAGACTGCCAGCCACAAGTCAGGTCCACAGGCTACTCACACTTCTGCCTGGATGACTACAAATTTAAGGCTTCCCACAACCCCCTTAGGTTTGATCATTCATGGATACAACTCTCAGAACTTACTGAATGTACTAGACATGTGATAATAGTTTTATTATAAAGACTGCAACTCAGGAATAGCCAAATGAAAGAGGCACAAGGAGCAAGGTTTGAGATGGGGGTAATGATTTAATCACTTATGCCTATACAGTAATTCTTGGATAAAATGCCCTTTCTTGGCAGAATCCAGGTGCATGCCAGCATGGAGTTTTACCCAAGTGTTACTATATAGGCATAACTGAGGAAGTCATTGGTCACATGATTAAATGTAATGTTCAGTCTCCCTCTGTCTTTGAAGGTCACAGATCAGGAGGCTGAAAGACTCTACCCTCTAATCACATGGTAGTTGGTTTTCCTGGTGACCAGTCCCCATGCAAAAGCTATTTAAAACCTCCACAATGAGTAATCATATTAGCATAACAAAGATATTTCTCTATCACTCAAGAAATTATAATGCTGTTTGAAGTTCTTTGCCAGGAATAAGGGGTAAAGACCAAGTATATTTACTGCAACACAGGTTTTCAACCACAAATTATAGCCATACTAAACCACAAAACAAAACAAAAAATGAAGCACAGTTTGAAAAGTATCAGAACTTAGATATGGCAGCAATATTGGAATTATCAGACCTGAAATATTTTAAAAACTGTGACCAATATGCTAATGACTCCAATGCAAAAGAATAGGCACCATGCAAGGATAAATAGGTAATGTAAGGAAAGAAATAAAAATTATAAGAAAGAAAAAAAGAGAAAGGCCAGAAAATCAAAAATACTAACAAAAATGAAGAGTACCTTTCATGAACTCATTAATAGATGAGACATGGTTAAGGAGAGAATCTCTGAGTTTAGACTATAGTAAGAGAAACTTCCAAAACTGAAAAGTTAAAAGAAAGAGATTGAAAAAAAAGCCCCAAAATCCAAGAGCTGTGGGACAGCTACAAAAAGTGTACCATCTATAATGGAGCCATCAAAAGGAGAGGAAAGAAATAGAAGCAATATTTGAAATCAATAATGACTGAGAATTTCTCCAAATTAATTTGAACCATACATTCTGGAAGCTCTGAGAACACCAAGCAGGAAAATTGTTACAAAACAAAACAAAAACAAAAAGAAGAAAACACAAACCAAATACACCTAGGTATATTATAGTAAAACTGCAGAAAATCAAAGATTAAGAAAAATTTTTGAAAGAATACTAAAGGAAAAAGATGCATTACCATTTTTGTTTACCTAAGAAACAATGTAAATAAGAAGAGAGTGAAGAGAAATGTTGAAACTTTGAAAGAAAAAGAATCCACCAACCCAGAATTCTATATCCTGTGAAATCACCCTTCAAAATTAAGAAGAAATAAAGACTTTCCCAGACAAACAAACATTAAGGGAATTAGTAGTCAGGAGACCTGTCTTGAAAGAAATACTAAAAGAAGGAAGAAGGAAAGAGAGAACAAAAATGATACAGGTCAGAAACTCAGATATACTTACAGAATATTAAAGAAAGAATAATGAAGAGAAAATTAAAAATGTATCTTTTGTTCTTAATTGATCAAACTGATAAAAGCTTGTTCAAAATAATAGTAACTGTATTTCTTGTAGTTTATGCATCAGTGGAATGAATGACAGTTATTCTATAAGGGACAAGAATATAATTAGGATTATTTTGTTATTATAAGATATTATACCACTCTTGAGGTTTTATAATGTTACTTGAAAGCAGACTTGAATTAGCTGTAATTTTGTGTCACAAGTTCTAGGACAATCAATAAAAATATTTTTTGAAAGAGAAAGAAGTCCAGTGAATATAAGATAGGAGAGAAAATGAAATAATCTAAACTTCCCAACTAAAACCATGTAAGGCAGAAAAATGAAGACAAAAAATGAAAACAAAGAACAACAGCAACAAATAGAAAATTCTTACAGACATAGTCAATATTAATTCATCTGTATAAATAATCACCTTCATGTCAATGGTTAAATACACCAGCTAAAAGACAAAAATTGTCAGAGTGGAATAAAAATAAGATCCAATTATGTGTTGTCTATAAGAAATCCATTTTAAATATATAAAGACACATGTAGATTTAAAAATAAGATGAATGGATAAGAAAGCTCTGGTACATATACACAATGGAGTATTACTCGGCCATTAAAAAGAAAACATTTGAATCAGTTCTAATGAGGTGGATGAAACTGGAGCCTATTATACAGAGTGAAGTAAGCCAGAAGGAAAAACACCAATACAGTATAATAACGCATATATATGGAATTTAGAAAGATGGTAACAATAACCCTGTGTACGAGACAGCAAAAGAGACACGGATGTATAGAACAGTCTTATGGACTCTATGGGAGAGGGAGAGGGTGGGAAAATTTGGGAGAATGGCATTGAAACATGTAAAATATCATGTATGAAACGAGATGCCAGTCCAGGTTCGATGCACAATACTGGATGCTTGGGGCTAGTGCACTGGGATGACCCAGAGGGATGGTATGGGGAGGGAGGAGGGAGGAGGGTTCAGGATGGAGAACACATGTATACCTGTGATGGATTCATTTTGATATTTGGCAAAACTAATACAATTATGTAAAGTTTAAAAATAAAATAAAAAAAACATATATATAACCAAAAAAAAAATAAGAAAGGGATGGAGAAAGATATTCCATATGAATACTAATTAAAAGAAAGCTGGAGTAGCTATGCTATATTAATTTCATGCAGAGCAACTTCTAAACAAGAAAAATTATCAGGGATAAAGAGGGACATTATATAATTATAAAACAGTTAATTCCCCCAAAAGACCTAAGAATTCTTTACATATGTGCATCTAAGAACAGTGTCAAGATGTACAGCAAAAACTGACAGAACTGCTAGGAGAAACAGGTGAATTTGCTGTTATAGTAATCACTGAAGACTTCTATAACCCTCTGTTAGAAATGGACAGATTCAGCAGACAAAATCACAAGGAGGTAGTTGTATTAACAGCACCAACAACAAACTATATATAAAATAATTGACATTCATAGGCTACTTTATTTAACAACAACAGAATATACCTCTGTCTGAACTTCACGTTGAGCATCTGCCAAGTTAGACCGTATTCTGAGCTTCAAATCATACAGTGTATGCTCTCAGTCTAGTATCTGTCTGTGGCCTGGGGGTTGAGGACACCTACATTAAGGGATTGCAACTGAAACAACAAAGCAACCACTCCATGTCTATCAGAACAGCTGAAATCCAAATTACCAAATGTTGATGTAGAGCAACGAAAGTCTCATTCACGGCTGGTGAAGTGCACAG
Source organism: Bos javanicus (assembly GCF_032452875.1). Classification (NCBI taxonomy): domain Eukaryota; kingdom Metazoa; phylum Chordata; class Mammalia; order Artiodactyla; family Bovidae; genus Bos; species Bos javanicus. Next base: position 100,908,764 of record NC_083872.1, on the reverse strand, counting down.
TTACCTTGGAAGATAGTTTGGTAATGTTTTACAAAACTAAACATATTAATCATATAACTGGAAAATCACGTTCCTCAGTATTTATCCAAATGAATTGAAAACCTACATCCACACAAAAATCTGAACATGAATGTATATAGTCACTATTCATGATTGCCAAACCTAGAAGCAATCAACATGTCCTTCAATAAATGAATTCATAAGCTAGTGCATCCATATTATAAAGTATGTTAAATGACAATAAGAAATAAACTGCTGCTGCTGCTGCTGCTGCTGCTGCTAAGTCGCTTGAGTCGTGTCCTACTCTGTGCGACCCCATAGACGGCAGTCCGCCAGGCTCCCTCGTCCCTGGGATTCTCCAGGCAAGAACACTGGAGTGGGTTGCCATTTCCTTCTCCAATGCATGAAAGTGAAAAGTGAAAGTGAAGTCATGCAGTCGTGTCCAACTCTTAGCGACCCCATGGACTGCAGCCTACCAGGCTCCTCAACCCATGGTATTTTCCAGGCAAGAGTACTGGAGTGGGTTGCCATTGCCTTCTCTGAAGAATAAACTATCAAGCTAAAAAAAGATATGAAGGAACTTTAAATATTAATATTTGTTGCTAAGGGAAAGATGGCCATTTGAAAAGTCGTATAGTATAACTCCAGCTATATGATAGTCTGGTAAAGGCAAAGGTGATGGTAAAAAGATTATTCCCTCATAGGCCAATGGTTTAAGAATCTGCCTCACAAAGTAGGGGCATTGGTTTGATTCCTGGTCTGGGAAGGTTCCATATGCTACAAGGCAATTAAGTCTATGCATCAGAACTACTGAGCCCACATGCAGCAACTACTGAAGCCTGCACACCTAGAGCCCATGGTCTACAAGAGAAGTCATTGCAATGAGAAGCCTGAACACCACAGCTATAGAGTCACTCTTGTTCTCCTGAAACTAGAGAAAGCCTGCACATAACAGCAAAGACCCAGGCAGCAAAAATGGATAAATAAATATTTTTTAAAAAGATTAGTGGTTACCAAGGTTTTGGGTTGGGAAGAGAGAGAGAAGAATGCATAAGTCCTGAGCACATAGATTTTGGGAGCAGTGGAAACATTCTGTTGTTCGGTCACTCAGTTATTTCTGACTCTTTGCAACCCCATGGACTGCAGCATGTCAGGCTTCCCTGTCCTTCACCATCTCCTGGCATTTGCTTAAACTCATGTCCATTGAGACGGTGATGCCATCCAACCAGCTCATCCTCCATCGTCCCCTTCTCCTCCTTCAATGAACTGACTTTTCATTTAAGGGTCTTTTCCGATGAATTGACTCATTGCATCAGATGGCAAAGTATTGGAGCTTTAGTTTCAGCATCAGTCCATCAGAATATTCAATGTTGATTTCTTTTAGGATTGACTGGTTTGATCTCCTTGCTCTCCAAGGGACTCTCAAGAGTATTCTCCAGCACCACAGTTCAAAAGCATCGATTCTTTGGTACTAGGCCTTTTTTTATTGTCCAGTTGTTACATCCATAAGTGACTACTGGAAAAAACCCATAGCTTTGACTATAAGGACTTTTGTAGGCTAAGTAATGTCTCACTTTTTTAACATGCTGTCTAGGTTTGCCATAGCTTTTCTTCTAAGAAGGAAGTGTTTTTTAATTTCATGGTTGCAGCCACCGTCCACAGTGATTTTAGAGCCCAAGAAAAGAAAGTCTGTCACTGTTTCCATTGTTTTCCCATCTATTTGCCATGAACTGATGGGACTGGATTCCATGATCATTTTCTGAATGTTGAGCTTTAAGCCAACTTTTTCACTCTCCTCTTTCACTTTCATCAAGAGGCTTTTTAGTTCCTCTTCACTTTCTGCCACAAGGGTAGTATCTCTATTGTGTGGATCAAAATAAACTGTGGAAAATTCTGAAAGAGATGGGAATACCAGACCACCTGACCTGCCTCTTGAGAAACCAATATGCAGGTCAGGAAGCAACAGTTAGAATGGGACACGGAACAACAGACTGGTTCCAAATAGGAAAAGGAGTACATCAAGGCTGTATATTGTCACCCTGTTTATTTAACTTATATGCAGAGTACATCATGAGAAACGCTGGGCTGGAAGAAGCACAAGCTGAAATCAAGATTGCCGGGAGAAATATCAATAACCTCAGATATGCAGATGACACCACCCTTATGGCAGAACGTGAATAAGAGCTAAAGAGCCTCTTGAAGAAAGTGAAAGAGGAGAGTGAAAAAGTTGGCTTAAAGCTCAACATTCAGAAAACGAAGATCATGGCATCTGGTCCTATCACTTCATGGGAAATAGATGGGGAAACAGTGGAAACAGTGTCAGACTTTATTTTTCTGGGCTCCAAAATCACTGCAGATGGTGATTGCAGCTATTTAATTAAAAGATGCTTACTCCTTGGAAGGAAAGTTATGGCCAATCTAGATAGCATATTAAAAAGCAGAGACATTACTTTGCCAACAAAGGTCCATCTAGTCAAGGCTATGGTTTTTCCAGTAGTCATGTATGGATGTGAGAGTTGGACTGTGAAGAAAGCTGAGCACTGAAGAATTGATGCTTTTGAATTGTGGTGTTGGAGAAGACTCCTGAGAGTCCCTTGGACTGCAAGGAGATCCAACCAGTCCATTCTAAAGGAGATCAGTCTTGGGTGTTCTTTGGAAGGAATGATGCTAAAGCTGAAACTCCAGTACTTTGGCCACCTCATGCGAAGAGCTGACTCATTGGAAAAGATTCTGATGTTGGGAGGAATCGGGGGCAGGAGGAGAAGGGGACGACAGAGGATGAGATGGCTGGATGGCATCACTGACTCTATGGACATGAGTTTGAGTGAACTCTGGGAGTTGGTGATGGACAGGGAGGCCTGGCGTGCTGCAATTCATGGGGTGGCAAAGAGTCAGACACAACTGAGTGACTGAACTGAACTGAATAAAAATAAAGCCTCCAAAAGCTGTTTTATGCTATTTTTATTACCATAAGCAATATCACCACCACCATTATCATTTTTAGTGGAAATATTATAAGGTTACATATTAAAAAAATAGAAGTAATATTTAACTCATCATGGTCATCCTCATGGTTAGCTATCAAAGATTTCTCAATATGATATTTGCTCAGAGTCACCTCTGGACAGAAATCTGGAGCAGAGTGATTACTCATTACTTTCTCTAGCAAAACTTGAATTTTTCAAAAACAAATATGAAAGGGAAAGGCGTGTGTGGATTTGGCCAATATGTTTGTCATTTGTTATCTGTAGTATTCTCTACTCTGTCAGAGACAGAGTTAAAGACTTTATTTTACTTCAACAATATACATGCAGTGTGAATAAGATCAGATCAGATGGTACTTTTAATATTTCACAAGACTGTTAGACTACTGTAAAGGCCTTGTGTTACTGAACTGAACTTGGGTCTACTTATGTGATACACAGCAAAACCAACCTACTGACACCAGCTTGTAGTGAAGGCAAGTAGTGTAGACTACAAAACATCGAGCAAGGAGAATGAGAAGGTTATGCTCAAACTTGAACTTCCTGACCCCTTTCAGAGAAGACACAGAGAAGACACTTTCAGAGAAGACACTTTCAGAGAAGATACTTTCAGAGAAGACACTTTCAGAGAAGACACAGAAAGAGGGTGCAGGGTACATGATCAGCTCGTACACAGTACTCTCATTGGCTGATAGTAAGTTACCTGGATACTGTTTCAGGAACCGCAAACAAAGCTAGTGGATGTGAGCTATTTCAAATCCTAAAAGACGATGCTGTGAAAGTGCTTCACTCAATATGCCAGCAAATTTGGAAACCTCAGCAGTGGCCATAGGACTGGAAAGGTCCTTTTTCATTCTAATCCCAGAGAAAGGCAATGCCAAAGAATACTCAAACTACCGCACAATTGCACTCATCTCACACGCTAGTAAAGTGATGCTCAAAATTCTCCAAGCTAGGCTTCAGCAATATGTGAACCGTGAAATTCCAGATGTTCAAGCTGGTTTAGAAAAGGCAGAGGAACCAGACATCAAATTGCCAACATCTCCTGAGTCATTGAAAAAGCAAGAGAGTTCCAAAAAAAACATCCATTTCTGCTTTATTGACTATGCCAAAGCCTTTGACTGTGTGGAGCACAATAAATTGTGGAGAATTCTGCAAGAGATGGGAATACCAGACCACCTGACCTGCCTCTTGAGAAACCTATATGCAGGTCAGGAAGCAACAGTTAGAACTGGACATGGAACAACAGACTGGTTCCAAATAGGAAAAGGAGTACATCAACGCTGTATGTTGTCACCCAGATTATTTAACTTATATGCAGAGTACATCATGAGAAACGCTGGGATGGATGAAGCACAAGCTAAATCAATATTGCTGGGAGAAATATCAATAACCTCATATATGCAGATGACACCACCCTTATGGTAGAAAGGGAAGAAGAACTAAAGAACCTCTTGATGAAAGTGAAAGATTAGAGTGAAAAAGTTGGCTTAAAGCTCAACATTCAGAAAACTAATATCATGGTATCTGGTCCCATCACTTCATGGCAAATAGATGGGGAAACAGTGGAAAAAGTGGCTGACTTTATTTTCCTGGGCTCCAAAATCACTGCAAATTGTGACTGCAGCCATGAAATTAAAAGACGCTTGCTCCTAGAAGGAAAGTTATGACCAACCTAGACAGCATATTAAAAAGCAGAGACGTTACTTTGCCAACAAAGTTCCGTCTAAGGCTATGGTTTTTCCAGTAGTCATGTATGGATGTGAGAGTTGGACTATAAGGAAAGCTGAGCCCAGAAGAATTGATGCTTTTGAACTGTGGTGTTGGAGAAGACTCTTGAGAGTCCCTTGGACAGCAAGGAAATCAAGCCAGTCAATCCTAAAGGAAATCAGTCCTGAATATTCATTGGAAGAACTGATGTTGAAGCTGAAACTCTAACATTTTGACCCCCTGAAAGAAGAACTGACTCATTTGAAAAGACCCCGATTCTGGGCAAGATCGAAGGCAGGAGGAGAAGGGGATGACAGAGGATGAGATGGTTGGATGGCAGCACCGACTCAATGGACATGAGTTTGAGTAAACTCTGGGAGTTGGTGATGGACAGAGAGGCCTAGCGTGCTGCAGTCCATGGGGTCACAAAGATTTGGACACAACTGAGCAACTGAACTGAACTGAAGGGCCCTGGACTGGACACTGGTAGGTTTTGAAAACTAGATCTTATCATTAGTTCTTTGACGTTGGACAGATGGCAAGTTTTAATAATTAGAACTTACACACCATGGTATCTGCACTGCCTAACACATGGTGGATGCTTGTGTGTGTGCATGCTATGTCGCTTTCATGTACAACTGTCTGCGACCCTATGGACTGTAGCCCACCAGGTTTCTTTGTCCATGGTATTCCCCTGGCAGGAGTACTGGAATGGGTTGCTATGCCCTTCTCCAGGGGATCTTCCTGACCCAGGGATTGAACTGTATCTCTTTTCTACCTGCCATTGGCAGACAGGTTTTTTATCACTAGCACCACCTGGGAAGCCTGATACTTGATGAGTACTTGAAATTAACCTTTATTTCTTCCTTTACAATACTGAGATAGTAATATTTAGTATGTCTAATTCTTAAAGTGTTGTAAGAATCAAATACATTATTAACAAGTCAGTTGTTGAAAAGGGATCATTACTATAGAAAAGTATTATATTTCTTTTTTTTTAAGTCTCTATTATTTTTATTTTTTTAAATTTTATTTTATTTAACTTTACAATATTGTATTGGTTTTGCCATATATAAAAATGAATCTGACACAGGTATACATGTGTTCCCCATCCTGAACCCTCCTCCCTCCTCCCTCCCCATACCATCCCTCTGGGTCGTCCCAGTGTACCAGCCCCAAGCATCCAGTTTCGTGCATCGAACCTGGACTGGCGACTCATTTCATATATGATATTATACATATTTCAATACCATTCTCCCAAATCTTCCCACCCTCTCCCTCTCCCACAGGGTCCACACAATAGAGTATTACTCAGCCATTAAAAAGAATACATTTGAATCAGTTCTAATGAGGTGGATCAGAGTGGAGTCTATCATACAGAGTGAAGTAAGCCAGAAAGAAAAACACCAATACAGTATACTAACACATATATGTGGAATTTAGAAAGATGGTAACAATAACCCTGTATAGGAGACAGCAAAAGAGACACTGATGTATAGAAAAGAAAAGTATTATATTTCTTAAGAACTAGCATGTCTCAATAATTAGCAAACCATATCAGACTATCACTATTTTAACCAGCAAAAGGCGAAACTTAGAGTCTAAATACTGACCCAAATGTTTGTGTCAGGCTGTTGAAATTCAGCTGAAACCACTGAATTTTCAGGACTAGAAATATAGGAAACTAAGAAGACTATAATGAAACATAGAAAAGAAGAAGCTATTGAGATCATCAGTTTTTAAAGGAAAAAGCTTAGAAAAAGCTGCTGAGGTCTTCAGTTATTTAAGGAAATAGAATACTGCTGAAACTTTGGACAGAAAACAAGTGTCTGAAGATAATTTCCATGAGTGTTTTGGATGTAGTTGAAAAAACACTATGGTTACAGATGTAAGACAGATTTGATTCACTGTCCCTATGGTTGATTTATTATATCCCCAGCTTATTAAAGCCCATCAACTAGTTAGTGGTAAATGTATAAGCCAGGAGAAAATCTAAGTCTATGAACATAAAAAATTACCTGCAACATAGCAAGATTTCTTCACTCTTCTCTTTTCCAGAGTAAAGAAGATAGTTATAGACCTGTCTCTATAGTTTCATCAAGTTGGGTAGGAATCTTAGTTTTAGTTTTTATGACACTTTGGGGAATTCAGTTTCTTTTTGATTATGAAGAAGATAATAATACATATCTTACAGGATAGTCGCTAATATTAAAGAGATGATTTGTGTATCTTGTTTAATAAACTTAAAAATTTTTATTTTTGGCTGCATTGGATCTTAATTGCAGCATGTGCGATTTTCGCTGTGGACACAGACTTCTTCCTGCTTGTGGTGTGTGGGCTCCAGAGCACATGGGCTCTGTGGTTTGCAGCACACAGGCTCTCTAGTTGAGGTGTGCAGATTCAGTAGATGCAGAGTGTGAGCATAATTGGCCTGAGGCACATGGGATCTTCATTCCCTAGGCAGCGATTGAACCTGCATCTCTTGCATTGCCAGATGAACTCTTAACCGTTGGACCACCAGTGAAGTCCCATGTCTAATGTATCTTATATTTAAAGGCTGGATTAATGTTTGCTTATCTTCCCATCTCTATTCTCTCCAGTCTCGAGAAAGTATCCAGTGGCCAACCAATTGATTCTGCTTCTTCCATTGCAGTTTTCCAATAAAAGGAGGGGCAAATGTGTCTGTTTGAATGACAATGGGGCCACTAGTGCTAGGCACTACTAGGAGGAAGTAGATTTGTTAAAAAACCAAATGCATATGCCCAGATGAGGAAGTAAAGCTCTCTAACTGATTTTCACATGCACAAGTAAGACACAGAGTAAATTGCTAATTTCTTTTTAAAAACATTTACTTACTTTAAATTGAAGAATAATTGCTTTACAGAACTGTATTGGTTTCTGCCAAATATCAACATGAATCAACTTTAGGTATACATATGTCCCCTCCCTCTTGAATCTCCCTCCCACCTCCCTCCCCATCCCACTCCTTTAGGTTGTTACAGAGCTTTGGTTTGAATTCCCTGAGTCATACAGCAAATTCCCATTGGCTATCTATTTTACATATGGTAATGTACACTTCCATGTTACTCTCTCCATACATCCCACCCTCTCTTTCCTCTCCCAACCACCATGTCCATAGTCTGTTCTCTGTGTCTGTCTCTATTGCTGCCCTGCAAACAATTTCATCAACACCATCTTTCTAGATTCCATATATATGTATTAATATATGGTATTTGTTTTTCTCTTTCTGACTTACTTCACTCTGTATAATAGGCTCTAGGTCCATCCACCTCATTAGAACTGACTCAAATGCATTCCTTTTTATGGCTGAGTAATATTCCATTATATATATGCTTCTTTATCCATTTGTCTGTCTGGAAACTATAAACAAGGCGAAAAGACAAGCCTCAGAACAGGAAAACATAATAGCAAATGAAAGAAACCAGCTAGAGGCCAGAATTGAAGAAGTAGCACCTTTGAGCCCCATGGAAGAACACAGAACCAGACACCTCAAAGTCCCCAAACTCCCCCTCCAAACAATAGACTTTTGGGGACAGGCTTCTAATGTGCTTACTTGGACAATATTCAGATCTTTCCAGTGTGTTGGTCAAGATTTCCAGAACTCTTTTTAGTTAAGAAACAACTTCATGAAACTCCTGACCAAAAGTCCAGTGGAGTAATTAATACCTTGGTTCAATCCCTTGGAAGATTCCCTGGAGAAAGGAATGGCAACCCACTTCAGTATTCTTGTCTGGAAAATCCCATTAACAGAGGAGCCTGGCAGGCTACAGTCCATCAGATCACAGAGTCAGACATGACTGATTGACTGACATTTCATTTTCATTTTCATTTAAGGCTAAATTAACTGATGAGGGATATTTTACTGTGGTTGTTTGGAATAATGTTGATGGTTTTTAATGCTTACTGTTTTTGTATCTATAAAGAAGCCTAGTTCTTTATTTTTTTATTTTTCTTTTTTTTTGGGGGGTCTCTGTCACAGTTTTTTTTTCTTTTTTTAAATTTATTTTAATTGGAGGCTAATTACTTTACAATATTGTATTGGTTTTGCCATACACCAACATGAATCTATTAAATTGTTAAGAGTTACAGGGAATGAAAAAAGAAGCTTTTTCTGTTTTCATTCCCTGTAACTCTTAACAATCTAATAGATTCTTTGGTAAACTGAAAATGAAACATTTCAAAATGATTTTTCGATTTTTACTGTCTGCCCTTGTCCACCCCAACCTCAGAAATGTTTTGTCTTTACTTCTCATGGAAATACAGTCATCACAAAGTTTCAAAGAAAAGAAAACCCAGAAGCAATACCACATTCTTAGAGAATTCATCTTTTTTTTTTTTTTAATTAATCTTTGAGAAGAACAAAGCAAAAAGCATCATCTCCATCCTCTGAAATACTACTCATGAATGAAGAGCCATATGAATTCTCTTTCAGTCTGTAGAAGCTGTGGATGACTTGGAAACAAATTATCCTGAAAGGTTACCCAACACAGATGTCTACCTTGGCTACGGGATAACAAATCATGAAAGGTGCCCAGTGTCCACAGTGACAAGTGCTACTTCTGTTTCTGATTGCCCAGAAATGACTGATACACTTTTAGCATTGCATGCTGAAATCTGGAATAAGCTCTTAACCAGGCTTTAAGAGGTAGCTAAAAATAAGCTAAGTGCAAAGCCTAAATGAGGCTGAAAACATTCTCTGAAGCCACAAGGTATTCCCCTTGTATCTTTGTAACATATACGTCAAAATGATCTGACTCAGCCCTTGGCAATTACACAGGAGAGTCCTCACAAAACTCCATGGGAAAAAAACCCAAGAAACTAGAAATATAGGTAGAAAAAGCACACATGTCATGATATGACAAGATGGCCATTGGCTGTGTAAGAAAATAGAAGTTATTGAAACCAAACCAAGAGAATGATAAAATGAATTGTTTCTTTTCAATTAACACAGAAGATAAAATGACAAATGGAGTGAGGAGAACAGAAACCAGTGTAGGGATGTTGGCAAAAATAACCATGTGGTCATGAAGTTGACAGCCTACCAAGCTATCAGACATGTAAAACTGATGTTTCAATTGTTACAAGGAAAATATTCTAGCAGCTTCATTAGTACTGGATTAAAAAATGGAATCAACTCCAAGTAGAAAGGACATAAGGCAAGATGCACTGTATAATAACAATTTTTTGACTCCTTTAAATTGAATTGATAAAAATATCAGCTCCTTCTTATATGAAAAAGCATTCATTTTATAGACAAGACTACAAACCCAAGTAAGATGTTCAAATGAAATTATAAGAGAGTATACATCCAGATTCAGAATGGCTACTCATTTAAACAGAAATCTCACATTGTCATGGGGTCTCAGGAGCACATGCTATGAGCATGACTAATGGCAAAGTGGCTAATTTCTGAAATCAACTTCCAGGTCACTTAGAGATGCTGGTTCAAAAGTCCATTTGTGCCAAATTTGGAAGACACAAAAACAATGTTTAAACAATATTTTGGAACTAATACTTTGGATCAAAGTTTTCAAATTACCAGGACAAATCAAGTTTGTTTTTTTCTTTTTCTTGTGGAAGCAGAAAAGACAATGTGACATCCACAGCTGCTTGAGGTGCCAATACTCCTCCTCAGTTCAGTTCAGTCACTTAGTCGTGTCCGACTCTTTGTGACCCCATGAATCGCAACACACCAGGACTCCCTGTCCATCACCAACTCCCGGAGTTCACTCAGACTCACGTCCATCGAGTCAGTGATGCCATTCAGCCATCTCATCCTCTGTCGTCCCCTTCTCCTCCTGCCCCCAATCTCTCCCAGCATCAGAGTCTTTTCCAGTGAGTCAACTCTTCGCATGAGGTGGCCAAAGTACTGGAGTTTCAGCTTTAGCGTCATTCCTTCCAAAGAAATCCCAGGGCCGATCTCCTTTAGAATGGACTGGTTGGATCTCCTTGCAGTTCAAGGGACTCTCTAGAGTCTTCTCCAACACCACAGTTGAAAAGCATCAATTCTTCGACACTCAGCCTTCTTCACAGTCCAACTCTCACATCCATACATGACCACAGGAAAAACCATAGCCTTAACTAGACGGACCTTTGTTGGCAAAGTAATGTCTCTGCTTTTGAATATGCTTTCTAGGTTGGTCATATCTTTCCTTCCAAGGAGTAAGTGTCTTTAGTTTCATGGCTGCAGTCACCATCTGCAGTGATTTTGGAGCCCCCCAAAATACAGTGTGACACTTTCCACTGTTTCCCCATCTATTTCCCATGAAGTGATGGGACCGGATGCCATGATCTTCGTTTTCTGAATGTTAAGCATTAAGCCAACTTTTGCACTCTCCACTTTCACTTTCATCAAGAGGCTTTTGAGTTCCTCTTCACTTTCTGCCATAAGGGTGGTGTCATCTGCATATCTGAGGTTATTGATATTTCTCCCGGCAATCTTGATTCCAGCTTGTGTTTCTTCCAGTCCAGCGTTTCTCATGATATACTCTGCATATAAGTTAAATAAGCAGGGGGGCTATATACAGCCTTGATGTACTCCTTTTCCTATTTGGAACCAGTCTGTTGTTCAATGTCCAGTTCTAACTGTTGCTTCCTGACCTGCATACAGATTTCTCAAGAGGCATATCAGGTGGTCTGGTATGCCCATCTCTTTCAGAATTTTCCACAGTTTATTGTGATCCACACAGTCAAAGGCTTTGGCATAGTCAATAAAGCAGAAATACATGTTTTTCTGGAACTCTCTTGCTTTTTGCATGATCCAGCAGATGTTGGCAATTTGATCTCTTGTTCCTCTGCCTTTTCTAAAACCAGCTTGAACATCTGGAAGTTCATGGTTCACATATTGCTGAAGCCTGGCTTGAAGAATTTTGAGCATTACTTTACTAGCATGTGAGATAAGTGCAATTGTGCAGTAGTTTGAGCATTCTTTGGCATTGCCTTTCTTTGGGATTGGAATGAAAACTGATCTTTTCCAGTCCTGTGGCCACTGCTGAGTTTTCCAAATTTCCTGGCATATTGAGTGAAGCACTTTCACAGCATCATCTTTTAGGATTTGAAATAGCTCAACTGGAATTCCGTCCCCTCCAATAGCTTTGTTTGTAGTGATGGTTTCTAAGGCCCACTTGACTTCACATTCCAGGATGTCTGGCTCTAGCTCAGTGATCACACCATCATGATTATCTGGGTCGTGAAGATGTTTTTTGTACAGTTCTTCTGTGTATTCTTGCCACGTCTTCTTAATACCCTACTTAAAATGAATAAAATACAGTAGTGGGAAGGAATATGTTGTTTTCCCCAGTGTAAACTCTTTCTCTCTCATTAATACATTGAACAACTAATTTTCCTCCCCATTCTCATATTAAAAATAAATAAAACAGGAAAAAGCAAAATTAGTGATGGCATCAGTTGGAAACCTGTAGACATCAATATTCCTCCAATAACTCTAAAAACTGTTCTTCCATGACCATTCTTGAGTTTCTTTGCTTTCAATTTTTACCCTTACTGTAGTGGAAAGGTCACAGTCTTTCTGTGACAAATTTCTTTTACATTTCAAAAATCTGACCTAATACATATTCAAATGTATTTTTGTTTTTTGTTTTTTTCTTATTACAGTTCATTCTAAAGAAACCCATCCTGTCAAATCAAAAAAAGTTACTTTCCCTCAATTGTATTTCTTTTTTTTTTTCAATTTTAATTTAAAAAAAATATACATGTAAAAAATTATACATGTGCAATATACATATATTGCAAGTAAGAATATTAAATATATCTTGTCAAATAAAAAAAAAAAAGAAAAAAAAAGAAAGAAAAAAAAAGTTACTTTCCTTTAAATAAAATATATAAATCAATGATTAAGACACATGCCTTCTGAAGTACAAGAGAACTGTTAAATATTTCACAAGCCCACATCATGCTACTGGAGACTATTGACAAAATTCCATGAACTTGATCTATCTCTTTATTGAAGTCTTCTTATACATTTTTATTGCTGTTGTTGTTAAGTTGCTCAGTAATGTCTGACTCTTTGTGACCCCACGGACTACAGCCCACCAGGTTCTTCTCTCCATAGGATTTCCCAGGCAAGGATACCAAAGTAGGTTTCCACTTCCTTCTCCAGGGGATCTTCTTGACCCAAGCATCGAAGCTGCGACTCCTGAATTGGCAGGCAGATTCTTTACTACTGAGCTACGAGGAAAGCCCCATCTTTTATTATCATTTTGTAATTATTAGGACTCACATCTTATATACATATTGTTAGATTTATACTTGATTTTCTTTTGAATAATCATACGTAGTATTCCTGCCAGGAATCCTGCATAAGCCTCTACACCAGCCTCATCTACTAGGGGTCAAACATTAGAAGCAAGAAAAGTACAGTCTCACGGCCTTTGAAACTGAGTCCTCAAACACAGGTCAAATATGGAATTTTTCATGAAAAAAATTATGTTACTCTAACATTCAATATTTAAGGGAAAAAATAAATGCACAGGAAAGGAGGATAGTCTAGTGAGAAAGTAAGAAAAGATAGAAAATTTATTTGGTAGTCTATCAGTGTTTTCTAGGGAAGAGGGAGTTTTGACAAAAGACATACATTATTCCAGTCTCATTGGAAACTGTCTCTGTACACATTGGCTGAGAGACTTTTAGTAAGTTAGATGTCCTGTACACAGTCTTTTATATCTTCCAATCAGATAGTCAGATTCTTGATGTGGGTATCCAGTTCACCTGGAGCTAGCTTTCTCTTATTGTGAGAAGGACAAAAGCTGCCTTTGAAATGTATGAAATGCTGCCCCCAGCTGACAGGAATAGCTAGACCTTGACATTGCTAGGAGATGACGTGGCAGTCACAGTCAGGCCTGGATATTTTTCTGTTGGAGAGGTGGGAACATCACAGGACACCAACCTCATCAAAGCCACTCTGTGACCATAAGAAAGTGAAAGAAAATCTCCAAAACAGTGACAAAAAAGCCAAGGCCATCTTATAATTTTCTAAATGGACACAACATTATCTGATTTTTAATTTCTAAGTTTCATCATTCTACAGTGGGGGGGGGGGAATTGTTATTTCAAGAATTAATGCTTTTGAACTTTGGTGTTGGAGAAGACTCTTGGACGGCAAGGAGATCAAACCAGTCAATCCTGAAGGAAATTGATCCTGGATATTCTTTGGAAGGACTGATGCTGAAACTGAAGCTCCAATACTTTGGCCACCTGGGGCAAAGAGCCAACTCATCAGTAAAGGCCCTGATGTTAGGGAAAGATTGAAAGCAGAAGGAAAGGGGGATGACAGATGATCAGATGGTGGGATGGCATCAGCAACTCAATGGACATGAGTTTGAGCAAACTCCAGGAGATGATGAAGGAGAGGGAAGCCTGACATGTTGCAGTCCATGGGGTCTCAAAGAGTTGGACATGACTGAGTGTCTGAACAGAAACAATAATTTTATTGTTCAAACTTCTGTGCAGTTTGAATCATGTCTTATTGACCTAACCTAAATCCAGCTCATTTATAATTTAGTTTCAGTTTAGTTTAAAACTTTAATATCATCCCTCCCAGATTCCTTACCTTGGTCCTCTGCCTTTCATCTCCCAACATGCTCTATAGCTGGTAGGAGGGGGAAGGTAAAATCTTTTTCAGTTTTCTTTGACTTGGCCCTTTTGAATTCAGTTAGTTATTGGGCATAACTTATTGCTTTTTACAAAAGAAAAAAAACATTGTCTATGTAGGTTTCATGCTAGCAACTCTTTAAGAGCTAATGAGAGATGTGGCCACTGAAGTTTATTTTCAGCTTTCTACCTTCATTTCCTCCTAACTTCCCCTTCCCTCATATGCCATCCAATGAGAAGACCTGCCCCTCAGGTTTATAAACGTATCTGAGTGGTAGGAGCAGAGCCACTATCTCCAGTGATAGTGGAGATCATATTCTATCAATTGAATTTCCCATAGTTTACTTCATCATTCTCTTATTGTTGAATACAGAGTATTTCCATGTGTTTATTTTTATAATTATTGAGACAATAAATATACCTGTGCAAATTGTTTTTATATTTATGATTTCTTAAAGTCATAGATTCCTGGGCTTCCTTGGCGGTCAAGTGGTTAAGAATCTGTCTGGCAATGCAGGGGACACTGGTTTGATCCCTGGTACAGGGTGATCCCACATGCTGTGGGGCAAATAACCCCATGTGCCACAACTACTGAGTCAGCACTGTAGAGCCCTTGAGCTGCAATGACTGAGCCCACGTGTCACAACTAAAGAAAGTCTGAGTGCAGTAACAAAGGCCCACCACAGCCAATAAACAAATAAATCTTTAAAAAGAAACACATTCCTAAGAGTATAACTTCTTGGCCAAATTATTTAAACATTTAAAATCCTAAGTAACTAATAGTTATTACTTAAACAATAAGTAATGATTTGTTATCATTTTAGTTATTGCCAAATTATTTTTAAAACAACTTACATGACCACAAACTATTTCAGAACAGTTAAAGGATGCAATTTAGCATCATTTATATGTTAATTTGATAGAACGTTGTAGATGTAACTTCACTGAGAGTATGATTTTATCATCTTTGATTAGTAAAATTGAGTTGTACCTCATCAGTTGAATTATTATTTGTATTTCCCATTTTATTCTTTTTTTTTTTTTTAACTTTTTTTCCCATAAATCTGTTGGGTTGTTAATGTTTCTCTTTTCAATTTGTATGTGTTATTTAGAAACTTTGTTTTGAGGTTCCAGAAGCAGACGAGTAATGTGCAAGGACAGAGTATTTAACATTAAAGAAAAATCTTTTTTAACTCAGAAAAACTTTCTCTTTAAACATAAATCTTTGGGAGGGAGATCATGGAAGAGTTATAAACAAAAAGAGCAATTGTCTGAGCATCCAGGTTGGCCAAAATGAATCTTAACACATTTATAACACTGATATCACAGAAAATGAAGTGAAAGTGAAAGTTGCTCAGTTGTGCCCGACACTTTGCAACCCCATTGACTATACGGTCCATGCACTTCCCCAGGTCAGAGTACTAGCATGGGTAGCCTTTCCCTTCTCCAGGGGATCTTCCCAAACCAGGGATTGAACCCACGTGTCGCACGTTGCTGGCAGATTCTTTACCAGCTGAGCCACAAAGGAAGCCCAAGAATACTGGAGTGGGTAGCCTATCCCTGCTCTGGAGGATCTTCCCGACCCAGGAATTGAACCAGGGTCTCCTGCATTGCCGGTGGATTCTTTACCAACTGAGCTATCAGGGAATCCCCTGGTCACTTCATATCCTGCCTGAGTTCTTTATATAATTGATGTACTGGGGCTTCCCTGGTGGCTCAGCAGTCAAGAATCTGTCTGCAGGAAACAAGGGTTCAATCCCTGATCCAGGAAGATTCCACATGTCATGGAGCAACTAAGCCCATGTGCCACAACTATTGAGCCTGTGCTCTAGAGCCTGGGAACAGCAATTACTGAAACCCTCCTGCCCTAGAGCCCATGCTCCACAAGAGAAGCCACTGCAGTGAGATAGATGCCTGTGCACTGCAATGAGAGAGTGGCCCCTGCAGCAATGAAGACCTAGTATAGCCAAAAATAGATAAATAAATTAAAAAAAATTGAAGTATTAATTCTTTGTCAATAGTCCTGAAAATACTTGGTACTTTTATTGCTCCATATAAAAATGTATTTTCATCTATATAGTTCAATATACTGAGGTTAAGTGAGCCATTTTTCTATTATGCATTTTTTAATGTTTTCTTAGTTTATAAGGCATCAGTGAAAGTGAAAGTCGCTCAGTCCTGTCTGACTCTTTGCCACCCCATGGACGATACAGTCCATGGAATTCTCCAGGTCAGAACAGTGGAGTGGGTAGCCTTTCCCTTGAAAGGTATAAGGCACTGGTATTCCTAGAATATTCCTTTTAAATGTATACCCATGTATAGATTTCATTCATTCAGAAATGACTTTGGTGTTTAGTAAAAAATAAAATAATTTATTTCACAAAATTTTCACCCATTTGACTCAAGACACTGAGGAATGTCTCTATTCTCCATCAATTTATTTCACCATTTTTAAAAGAAACTCAATAGTAATATAAAATAATACATTTATAGATTATCTCTTTTGTTTCAGTTATCTGTCTCATGTCAGATTCACATAGAAAACTTTGCTAAAATATTGAAACATGTTTAGTATCTGAGGAGAGTACTCACTTGTTATTCCTTTCAGCATTATCTTTGAAATTTTTGATGTCTATTCTTTTTATCTCAAGTGTTCCAAACACTCAAAATTTTCAAACTTGGGGTTAGCTGAAATACATACTTTTCAGAGTACCATATCTCTTCTTTTTGTTTTAATAATGTTATTTGTCGTCTGCACAGAAAAGTGTTCACAAAATACATGTTTTTTTCCCCTTTTCTCACCATTGCATTGAGTTATATCTTGCTAGGAAATGGGATACTATTAAATTGGAAAGGAGAGCCCTCAGTTTTTGGATGTTTTCATTAAAGAGCTGTCAACCTTCTCTAATATAAAACTGGAGAACAGTTTGATCATGTAGTGATATTAAAATTTTTACTGATGGTATTACCAAATGTTGCTACTCTTCTCTATGAGTAAACCTAAGCAGCCTATTGAAGCCAGTAAAAGACCACACACTGTTGATTCAGTTCAGAGAAGGAGGCAGGCAGCACAGACAAGCCCAAGCCCAAGCAAAGGGGCTTTTTGCTGAAATCTGTATTCCAGCTCCCTAAATGGAGGTATGAGCTGTCTTCTACTCTCAGTTGTGACTTACTTATTCTATGACTTACTTATTCCATCTCAGAGTTGTGGTGAAGCAAGTGTGCAAAGATCAGATCAGATTAGATCAGATCAGTTGCTTAGTTGTGTCCAACTCTTCACGACCCCATGAATCACAGGACGCCAGGCCTCCCTGTCCATCTCCAACTCCCGGAGTTCACTGAGACTCACGTCCATCGAGTCAGTGATGCCATTCAGCCATCTCATCCTCTGTCATCCCCTTCTGCTCCTGCCCCCAATCCCTCCCAGCATCAGAGTCTTTTCCAATGAGTCAACTCTTCGCATGAGGTGGCCAAAGTACTGGAGTTTCAGCTTTAGCGTCATTCCTTCCAAAGAAATCCCAGGGCTGATCTCCTTCAGAATGGACTGGTTGGATCTCCTTGCAGTCCAAGGGACTCTCAAGAGTCTTCTCCAACACCACAGGTCAAAAGCGTCAATTCTTCGGCACTCAGCCTTCTTCACAGTCCAACTCTCACATCCATACATGACCACAGGAAAAACCATAGCCTTGACTAGACAAACCTTTGTTGGCAAAGTAATGTCTCTGCTTTTGAATATGCTATCTATGTTGGTCATAATTTTCCTTCCAAGGAGTAAGCGTCTTTTAATTTCATGGCTGCAGTCACCATCTGTAGTGACTTTGGAGCCCAGAAAAATAAAGTCTGACACTGTTTCCACTGTTTCCCCATCTATTTCCCATGAAGTGATGGGACCAGATGCCATGATCTTTGTTTTCTGAATGTTGAGCTTAAAGACAAATTTTTCCCTCTCCACTTTCCCTTTCATCAAGAGGCTTTTTAGTTCCTCTTCACTTTCTGCCATAAGGGTGGTGTCATCTGCATATCTGAGGTTATTGATATTTCTCCCAGCAATCTTGATTCCAGCTTGTGCTTCTTCCAGCCCAGCATTTCTCATGATGTACTCTGCATATAAGTTAAATAAACAGGGTGGCTATATACAGCCTTGATGTACTCCTTTTCCTATTTGGAACCAGTCTGTTGTTCCATGTCCAGTTCTAACTGTTGCTTCCTGACCTGCATACAGATTTCTCAAGAGGCAGGTCAGGTGGTCTGGTATTCCCATCTCTTTCAGAATTTTCCACAGTTTATTGTGATCCACACAGTTAAAGGCTTTGGCATAGTCAATAAAGCAGAAATACATGTTTTTCTTGAACTCTCTTGCTTTTTGCATGATCCAGCAGATGTTGGCAATTTGATCTCTTGTTCCTCTGCCTTTTCTAAAACCAGCTTGAACATCAGGAAGTTCATGGTTCACATATTGCTGAAGCCTGGCTTGGACAATTTTGAGCATTATTTTACTAACGTGTGAGATGAGTGCAATTGTGCAGTAGTTTGAGTATTCTTTAGCATTGCCTTTCTTTGGGATTGGAATGAAAACCGACCTTTTCCAGTCCTGTGGCCACTGCTGAGTTTTCCAAATTTGCTGGCATATTGAGTGCAGCACTTTCACAGCATCATCTTTCAGGATTTGGAATAGCACAACTGGAATTCCGTCACCTCCACTAGCTTTGTTCGTAGTGATGCTTTCTAAGGCCCACTTGACTTCACATTCCCGGATGTCTGGCTCTAGGTCAGTGATCACACCATCGTGATTATCTGGGTCGTGAAGATCTTCTTTGTACAGTTCTTTTGTGTATTCTTGCCATCTCTTCTTAATATCTTCTGCTTCTGTTAGGTCCATACAATTTCTGTCCTTTATCGAGCTCATCTTTGCATGAAATGTTCATTTGGTATCTCTGATTTTCTTGAAGAGATCTCTAGTCTTTTCCATTCTGTTGTTTTCCTCTATTTCTTTGCATTGGTCACTGAAGAAGGCTTTCTTATCTCTTCTTGGTATTCTTTGGAACTCTGCATTCAGATGTTTATATCTTTCCTTTTCTCCTTTGTTTTTTGCTTCTCTTCTTTTCACAGCTATTTGTAAGGCCTCCCCAGACAGCCATTTTGCTTTTTTGCATTTCTTTTCCATGGGGATGGTCTTGATCCCTGTCTCCTGTACAATGTCATGAACCTCATTCCATAGTTCATCAGGCACTCTATCTATCAGATCTAGGCCCTTAAATCTATTTCTCACTTCCATTGTATAATCATAAGGGATTTGATTTAGGTCATAACTGAATGGTCTAGTGGTTTTCCCTACTTTCTTCAATTTAAGTCTGAATTTGGCAATAAGGAGTTCATGGTCTGAGCCACAGTCAGCTCCTGGTCTTGTTTTTTCTGCCTGTATAGAGCTTCTCCATCTTTGGCTGCAAGAATATAATAAAACTGATTTCGATGTTGACCATCTGGTGATGTCCATGTATAGAGTCTTCTCTTGTGTTGTTGGAAGAGGGTATTTGTTATGACCAGTGCATTTTCTTGGCAAAACTCTATTAGTCTTTGCCCTGCTTCATTATGCATTCCAAGGCCAAATTTGCCTGTTACTCCAGGTGTTTCTTGACTTCCTACTTTTGCATTCCAGTCCCCTATAATGAAAAGGACATCTTTTTGGGGTGTTAGTTCTAAAAGGTCTTGTAGGTCTTCATAGAACTGTTCAACTTCAGCTTCTTCAGCGTTACTGGTTGGGGCATAGACTTGCATTACCGTGATATTGAATGATTTGCCTTGCAAATGAACAGAGATCATTCTGTCATTTTTGAGATTGCATCCAAGTACTGTATATCAGACTCTTCTGTTGATCATGATGGCTACTCCATTTCTTCTGAGGGATTCCTGCCCGCAGTAGTAGATATAATGGTCATCTGAGTTAAATTCACCCATTCCAGTCCATTTCAGTTCACTGATTCCTAGAATGTCGACATTCACTCTTGCCATCTTTTGTTTGACCACTTCCAATTTGCCTTGATTCATGGACCTGACATTCCAGGTTCCTATGCAATATTGCTCTTTACAGCATCAGACCTTGCTTCTATCACCAGTCACATCTACAGATGGGTATTGTTTTTGCTTTGGCTCCATCCCTTCATTCTTTCTGGAGTTATTTCTCCACTGATCTCCAGTAGCATATTGGGCACCTACTGACCTGGGGAGTTTTTCTTTCAGTATCCTATCATTTTGCCTTTTCATACTGTTCATGGGGTTCTCAAGGCAAGAATACTGAAGTGGTTTGCCATTCCCTTCTCCAGTGGACCACATTCTGTCAGATCTCTCCACCATGACCCGCCCATCTTGGATTGCCCACGGGCATGGCTTAGTTTCATTGAGTTAGACAAGGCTGTGGTCCTAGTGTGATTAGATTGACTAGTTTTCTGTGAATATGGTTTCAGTGTGTTTGCCCTCTGATGCCCTCTTGCAACACCTACTGTCTTACTTGGGTTTCTCTTACCTTGGGCGTGGGGTATCTCTCACGGCTGCTCCAGCAAAGCGCAGCCATTGCTCCTTACCTTGGACGAGGGGTTTCTCCTCACTGACCTTCCGCTTGGGATAGCTCCTCTAGGTCCTCCTGAGCCCAGGCCGCCACAGCTCCTTGGACGTGGGGTTGGTCCTCCTGGCCACTGTCCTTGGCCTCGGGCGTGGGACGAGGGGTATCTCCTCCCGCCCACCACCCCTGGCCTCAGGCTTAGGGGCGTGGGGTAGCTCCTCCCCACCAAGCCCCTGGCCTTGGCCTTGGGGCGAGGGGTATCTCCTCCCGGCCACAGCCCCTGACCTTGGACGCGGGGTAACTCCTCTCGTCGCCGCCCCTGACCTCAGACTCGGGGTAACTCCTCTCGTTGCCGCTCCTGACCTTGGACGCTGGGTATCTCCTCTTCGCCGCACCCCCTGACCTCGGATGCGGGGTAGCTCCTCTTGGCCGTTCCTGCGCCGTCGCAGTCTGGTACTCTCGGCCACTGCCCCTGACCTCGGATGTGGGGTAACTCCTCTTGGCCGCCGCCCTTTGGGCATGGGGTCCTCCTGGCTTCTGTCCCTGACGTCGGACATGGGGTGGCTCCTCTCGGCCTTGCTTAGCGCGCTTGAGCGTGCCCGTCGCAGCTGCCTGCGCTTGAGCGCGCCCGTCGCAGCCACCTGCACTTAAGGAATCCTCAAGTAGGGGCTCTTCACTGACTTTCTGCACTGTCCTGGTGCCATTTCCTAAGTCAACGAAGCTTTTTTCATCTGGGCAGTTTCTCCTTCAATCCTCCAGGCCTAGTGTAAAGACTGTGGTTAGAAATGCTCAAAAACTACTTTTAGGTCACTTCCCTAAACTGTGTGTCATGGTTCAGGTGGGAAAACTGCCAGTCATGAAGGAACTTGCTGAATAGATCCCATCAACTTCATAGCTCTAGAAATTTCTGACATATTGTGACACATATTCAATTTAAAATTTAATTTATGGTACCATGCTGGACTTTCCAGGACTTTCAGCTGGCTCAGACAGTAAAGAATCTGCCTGTATTGCAGGAGACCTGTGTTCAATCTCTGGGTTGAAAAGATCCCCTGGAGGAGGGCATGGCAACCCACTCCACTATTCTTGCTTGGAGAATTCCATGGACAGAGGAGCCTGGCAGGCTACAGTCCATGGGGTTGCAAAAATTGGACACGACTGAATGACTAACACACTGGACTTTCCATAAGTCGTATATATTCAGGCGTATTTTACTGAGAAATTCTAAGAGTAGACAAGTCATTCTTCACCAAAAGTCTCTATCATTTTGAGACATGTGTTGTTATTTACTTTAAAGGTATTTACCTGATCTCAGTAAAGTATTAAAAAATGAGCACACACATGATATTGCTCTCCTATATTCAAGTTCTGTCTCTCTTTTCTAAAGATATTTTTGATTTTAAGGTCTTTACTCAATTTATTACAATATTGAGTCTATTTTCTCTTTTGGTTTTTTGGCTGTGAGGCATGTGGGATCTTAGCACTCTGACCAGGTATCGAACCACACCCCTTAAGTTGGGAGGTGAAGTTTTAACCACTGGACCAGCAGGGAAACCCCTCTTCAGGTTCTCTTTAAACACTATCGTCATATTCAGTCTTTCTTCACTTGGATCTTAACATCTACATCTTATGAGAACACACACTGAAGAAGGCTATTGCTTTTAATTGCTGTAAAATGTATTGAGCTAACTATGATTCATTGTTCAAAAACACTAGCTGGAGTTCTGCAGGGAGCCGGCATATTGCATATTGAGTGCATATTGCATATTGCATATTGAGTGCAGCACTTTCCACAGCATCATCTTTCAGGATCTGGAATAGCTCAACTGGAATTCTATCACTGCCGGGAGCCAGCGTGAGGAGCTCCACCCATGACAAAGGTCATGAGGAAGGAGGCTCAGCATACGCAAAGGCAGGATCAAGCCTCAGGAGTCCCCCTGGAAATTCTCGAGCATCTACCCACAAAACCAGAGTCTGCCTACTTTCTGCTTTGTGCTCTCACCTACACCTCTGACTTTACGGGGGGCTGTCCCCTACTACCTCTCTCTGAAAAAGAGTTAGCTTACAGCTCCAGTTAATAATTCCTGGGTGTGACAGTATTTCAACCTACAAACTCCTTTGGAAATCCTCTAGCCTGCCTGAATAGGTTTTTCCGGCCACATGTGATTGTTCAGAGCCTCCCAACTGTGAGAGGTGGGAGATGTTCTAAACTGTCTAAACAGAGAGTCCTTTGAGTAGTTAAATGATTGATTAGAAATTGTATTGGTGAAGGGTTTTTCACTTATTGGGCCAATGTTTGCTGCTAAGTCTCCATACCCCTTACCTACTGTGTCCTTGGCAGTGTATTGATTGATATAATGGGTGTATAGAAATGTAAGTAGTAGCCTCAATGTTTGTAACCTTGGACCCTTGAGTTAATTCTTTTCTTGATTGGCCCACCTCACTTTTGCCCTATAGGAATGCAGCTTTGTCCAATGCTTTTTTGGAGGCTGGTGCTTGACTTTGGAATAATCACCTTTAGAGAAAAATAAGTTTCTTAAAATGTTAACAGGCCTCCTGGCCAGAAGATGATGTAAATCACCTGAACTTTTGCATATGAAAAGTTTGAAAGCCTGGCTTCGATTAGAACCAGGAACTGCTGTCTTTGCATGACTCCACTCCTTCCCCCATTATCCTCTATGCATAACTTAAGGTATAAAAACTACTTTGGAAAATAAAGTGTGGGCCTTGTTCACTGAAACTTGGTCTCCCCATGTCACTCTCTCTCTCAAATTCTGGCTGAGTCTCCATCTGGAGCGTGGAACCCGCCATGCTTGCTAATTATGCCTGGGCTTCTAAGATCCGACCGGGGGGACCTCAGTGTCTCCTCTCCTTTGGGAGAACAGAAGGACGCGTGCGGCCTACATAAGTGGTGCAAACTTCTTGTCTTGAAGTTTTATTGGTCTCCCGCATAAACCAAGCTACTCAGCCTCTTTTCTTCACTGAATTTTCCTACTGAGCTATCCTTATTTCAGCCGCTTTTCTCCACTCAATTTCCTCACTGAGCTATCCTCATTCTATTACTCTTTATATCCTTAATTAACATTTAATTAAGCAATTGTTTCCTGATCCTCACCTACGCCGTCTCTCCTTCGAATACCCTGTATCAGCCGGGGCTGGACCCTGGCAGAGTTCCTTTTGTACAACATCTGGAAGAAAACTGTTATCTTGAATCTAGACCTGCACTGTTGAATCAGCATTCTGCAATGGTGGAAATATTCCATATCAGTTGCAACCACAACTGTAGCCACTAGCCACTCGGGGCTAGTGGGCATTTGAAATGTGGGTGGATTTTAAATTTTTATTTAATTATAATTGACTTAAATTTAAACACTCAAATGTGGTTAATGGCTACTGTATTGGACAGCAGCTCTAAATGTATGATTTGGATTTAAAAATTACAGCATTTTAGAGAAGAATTTTTTCACAACCAATTTTTTACCACTGATGTCAGGAATGTAGTACAAAATCAATACATATTTGCAAAACCCACCAAAATATCATAAAGTAGTGTGCAAGTCGCTCAGTCATGTCTGACTCTTTGAGAGCCCATGGACTGTAGCCTGCCAGGCTCCTCTGTCCATTGGAGTCTCCAGGCAAGCAAACTGGGGTGGGTTGGTGTGCCCTAATTAGCCTCCAATTAAAATACATTAAAACAAACAAACAAACAAACAAACTTTTTGTTACTTCTTGTGAAAAAGTGATACAGGTATAGATCAGATATTTAGGCATTGATTAGATATTTATTTGTAATGTTTACATAGATGAGTACCTGAACAAGGTATTACTCAAGGATTGATTCAAAAGATCTGGTGCTTATAGTCATTCAGAAGATATTGTGTTAGAAAAGCAGTAAACAGGGAATGAAAGAATAAACTTTGATAAAATTCTAACTAAGGAAAAACTATGGTATGAAATATAATTTATGGTTATAAGGATGGGCTTTGAAGAGGAACAAGGGAGCCTTGGTGTGGTGACTGATAGCTGTGTAATACTGGCAGTTTACATAGAATCTGTGAGCTTCTTTCATTTTACTATAAAGTAGGAATGCTTGTTATCGTTCAGTCGTGTTTGACTCTTTTCATGGACTGCAACCCGCCAGGCCTCCCTGCCCGTCACCAACTCCCAGAACTTGCTCAAACTCATGTCCATTGAGTCAGTGATGCCATCCAACCATCTCATCCTCTGTCGTCCCCTTCTCCCCCACCCCATCCCCCAACACCTGCCATCTTCAATCTTTCCCAGCATCACGGTCTTTTCAAATGAGTCGGTTCTTCACAGCAGGTGGGCAAAGTATTGGAGTTTCAGCTTCAGCATCAGTCCTTCCAATGAATATTCAAGATTGATCTCCTTTAGGATGGACTGGTTGGATCTCCTTGCAGTCCAAGGGACTCTCAAGTGTCTTCTCCAATACCACAGTTCAAAAGCATCAATTCTTCGGCACTCAGCTTTCTTTATAGTCCAACTCTCACATCCATTGGAGAAGGCAATGGCACCTCACTCCAGTACTCCGGCCTGGAAAACCCCATGGAAGGTGGAGCCTGGAAGGCTGCAGTCCTTGGGGTCGCTGAGGGTCGGACACGACTGAGCGACTTCACTTTCACTTTTCATTTTCATGCATTGGAGAAGGAAATGGCAACCCACTCCAGTGTTCTTGCCTGGAGAATCCTAGGGATGGGAGAGCCTGGTGGGCTGCTGTCTATGGGGTCGCACAGAGTCGGACACGACTGAAGTGACTTAGCAGCTCACATCCATACATGACTACTGGAAAAACCATAGCCTTGACTAGATGGACCTTTGTTGACAAAGTAATGTCTCTGCTTTTTAATATGCTCTGTATATTGGTCATAGCTTTCCTTCCAAGGAGCAAGCATCTTTTAATTTCAAGGCTGCCGTCAACATCTGCAGTGATTTTGGAGCCCAAGAAAAGAAAGTCTGTCACTGTTTCCATTGCTTCCCCATCTATTTGCCAGGAAGTGATGGGACCAGATGCCATGACCTTAATTTTTTGAATGTTGAGTTTTAAGCCAGTTTTCTCACTCTCCTCTTTCACCTTCATCAAGAGGCTCTTTAGTCCCTCTTCACTTTCTGCCGTAAAAGTGGTGTCATCTGCATATCTGAGGTTATTGATATTTCTCCTGGAAATCTTGATTATTATTCCTATTAAAGTAAGAAGGATAATAATAGGTTAATAAATTTTAGGATACAATACCTTGGATAAAATAAATACTATACCTGTTAAACTTTTCATATAATTAAGTTCTCCTTGTGTATCTAAAGCATAAAATCATACAAATTCAGAAATATGTGAATGTTAAATAAGAGCATCCCTGGTACACAGGAAAAAATTACTTTGCTAATAGACAAGTAAAGAAATCGTCAATA
Source organism: Bos javanicus (assembly GCF_032452875.1). NCBI lineage: Eukaryota > Metazoa > Chordata > Mammalia > Artiodactyla > Bovidae > Bos > Bos javanicus. The sequence continues at coordinate 100,882,460 of NC_083872.1, read as the reverse complement.
TTCCCAAATCCATAAGAATGGAAATAACCTGTTTATTTACAGATGCATGTGAATAAAAGTTCATACCACTTGGTGGCAGTATAATACATTGGATTAAACAGGACTTTAGCACAAGAACTGATTTAGGTACAAATCTCAGTTACCTTATTCAATGATTCTATGAATTCAAGCAAAGTTTGTAACCTTTCTAAGTCAAGTATAGAGTGGAAATAATTATGTCTGTCTTGACTGTATTACATTAAAGCTGTGAGAATCACTTAAGAATTATGTCAAAGCATCTTCAATTTTAACATACTATATAGAAAGTCTCCAAACTTTCATTCACAGAATCACTGCAGTTATGAGGCTGTATAAGAAAGTAATAAATGTCAAAAGCAATAGAAGCAAAATTAATCACTGATGAGCTGACACTTGCAAAATTGGCTGCCACGCACCTGCTCTTCCCACCTGGCATTAGCCTCCATCTATGCCATGACATCAAGGAAGTTGTTGACTGTATTTCGCCAGCTCTCGGATGCTAAAAGTTAATGCACACAGAGTGTGCTATGCAAAATAACCTTGCTTGCAAAGTATTTAAGATTTTCTGAGAGCTTTGAGATTTGTTTAAATCAAATTAGAAATTAGTTTAAATCACAGGCAGATTTACTGAAAAATGGGAGAACAACAGAATTGTACAAATTAATACTTTAAATATACAAAATCAACAGGGACACTAAGAAGATTAGTAGCTGCTTCAACCAGGTTCGATACGCGATACTGGATGCTTGGGGCTAGTGCACTGGGACGACCCAGAGGGATGGTATGGGGAGGGAGGAGGGAGGAGGGTTCAGGATGGGGAACACATGTATACCTGTGGCGGATTCATTTTGATATTTGGCAAAACTAATACAATTATGTAAAGTTTAAAAATAAAATAAAATTTAAAAAAAAGAGACACTCAATAAAAATAAAATCAGAGAGGTATTCTTTTTTGCAAAAGTGACACATTATATGATTATGCTATAAAACTCAAATAAGAGCTACAGTTATGCTACTCTGCTATTATAAAATCAGGTTGAAAAATAATGTCCCTCCTAAAATCTCAACACTTAATTCTTTCCATTCTAAAGATTGTTGAATATATACAATTGTAGCTTAAATCTTAAATATAAGATAAACTATTTTCCAATAATATCATGCTTTATTTTTCAAGATAAAGCCTACTGAACTCTCCTCCCCCACCATTTATTATGAAATGTTAGTTTTTCTTTTAGATCAGTTTATGCAAGTGTACTTTATCTAGTATTCAATTATACAATGAGGACTTCTAGTACGTTTTAAGATGATTTATTTAGGAAAAAAATAAAGTTAGATTTAGAAATTGATAAAATAATTCGATGTGGTTAGATACATATCTTGGTGAGGTTTTGTTTTCTTTTTGTTTTTTTACTCTGACTTGGTATCAACTGTGCTTTTTCTCACAAATGAATGGAGAGACAGCTAATGCTCTCAGATGGACTGTTTATTTATACACATAAGAATTTTTTGCAAATGCTTATTGACAATATATTTTCTTTTTTCATAAATTGTTACCTCATGTTTTCTTCTAGTTTTATATTACTATTTTTTAACTGATTAGAAAGAACCCCCCGTATATTCCTCGTAGTTCCTTATTTTATATATACATTTCAAATGCTTTCTGTGTTACTTGTCTTCAATTTTTGTTATAGTGTACACATGATTTACACTTGATTTTTGGTATTTTTCTTTATTGTTCCTTCTTTTTTTTTTTTTTGAGAAACAGCAACAATATCCTTTTTTTTTTTTAGTTATTCCTTTCTTTTTTGACAGGTATGGAGGATCATTCTCTACCTAATGTATTTCTCTTTTGGTCTAGCCTCCACTTGACTCATTGCAAAAGACCCTGATGCTGAGAAAGACCGAAGGCAAAAGGAGAAGAGGGCGACAGAGGATGAGGTGTTTAGATAGCATCACCAACTCAATGGACATGAATCTGAGAAAACTCTGGGAGATGGTGAAGGACAGAGAAGCCCGTCATGCTGCAGTCCCTGGGGTTACAAAGAGTTGGACTGGACTTAGCAACTGAAGAGCAACAATCACATGACTTGATGGTTCTATGGCTGTACAAAGACCACTTTGTTCTGCTCTCTTTTGCCTAGACATCCTAAATTTTCTAATGCTCTTTTTGATTATTTTACCTGTCACAATGTTGCTTTCTCAGTAATCTGTAATCAGGAGAATGTCATTCTTGGTTGAACCAGATGTTCACAGTATGTGATCAAAAACGATGATTATTCAGACATAAATATTCACTGGTGAAGTTTCTCGTAGGATGAAGGAAATTTAAATAAAGACATTTAGGTGGTGTAGAATAAGTATCTTTGGTAACATTGTTTTAATTAATTTATTTTTTAATCGAAGGATAATTGCTTTACAGAATTTTGTTGTTTTTTTGCCGTGAATGAGCCACAGGTATACATAGAAATTATGAAGGAGCATGTTGAAGGGTCCAGACTCTACATCAGATAACATGGACATAAATTCTAGCTCCAACACTACATTAAGTTGATCATTCTCCTTGCCACTCAGTTTCCTCATCTTTAAAGTGGGAATAATAGGCCCAAGAGAGTGGTTTAAATGGTTGAAGGAGATGGTGCATGTCCAAAATATTATAAGTATGCAATATTATTTTAATAACATCATTTAAATAAATCATAAAAATCTTTATTTTTCTATTTCCAAGTAGGTGAATACCTCTCTCATCTTTTTCATTCTTAGCTCTAATCATTTGTGTATTTACAAGAACAAATTGCTCTTTATATTCCCTGGGCTTTGTCAACTCCACTAGTGTATTTTTAAAAGCTACATTTGTTAGGTATTCTGCTAGATGATCTAAATCCAAAGATTAAAACAAAGTTATCCTTGATATTTACAAAGATAACTTTAGTATTCATATAGTAAGTAAAAGGATATAAAAATTCATACAGTAACTGAATGATATTGGAGTCAACCTTTAGCTTTTTACTCTGCTGTTTTAGTTAACACCATAAAATCTATTCTATAATGTTATTATTTCCTTTCTTTCAGGGCTTCTCTAGTAGCTCAGCTGGTAAAGAATCCACCTGCAATGCAGGAGACCCCAGGTGGATTCCTGGGTCAGGAAGATCTGCTGGGGAGGTAATAGGCTACCCACTCCAGTATTCTTGGGCTTCCTGGTGGCTCAGCTGGTAAAGAACCTGCCTGCAATGTGGGTGACCGGGGTTGGGAAGATCCCCTGCAGTAGGCAACAGCTACCTACTCCAGTATTCTGGCCTGGAGAATTCCATGGGCTGTAAAGTTCATGGTGTCGCAAAGAGTAATATTGGGATCTGAATGATATTGGGGTCAACCTTTAGCTTTTACTCTGCTTTTTAAAATTAATACCATAAATTCTATTGCTGTAATATTATGGTTTCCTTTCCTTTAAAGCTTCTATCATTTTTCTTCACTTCTTTTCCATATTCTGTCCCCTGCTGCTGCTGCTGCTAAGTCACTTCAGTGGTGTCCGACTCTGTGTGACCCCATAGACGGCAGCCCACCAGGCTCCTCTGTCCATGGGATTCTCCAGGCAAGAACACTGGAGTGGGTTGCCATTTCCTCCTCCAATGCATGAAAGTGAAAAGTCAAAGTGAAGTCACTCAGTCGTGTCCGACTGCTAGTGACCCCGTGGACTGCAGCCTATCAGGCTCCTCCGTCCATGGGATTTTCCAGGCAAGAATACTGGAGTGGGGTGCCATTGCTTTCCCCCCTTAATCTCTTACAGCCCCTTGAAGAATAGTCTTGAAGGATCCTTCCTTTAATTCCAAACTTCTCTTTTTTCCCTAGCAATTCTTTTGGCAATACACTTGGCCCTCAACCACTTAGTTTGCTGATTCATATCTACTTAACACACATGCTGATCTAAATTATTATTTTTTTGTGCAAAATTTCAAACAAATCACGAAAGCATATTTGAAAAAATTTTAGGTGAACCACAGTCTTCAAAATACTTCAGAGAAATGCCATAAGCATTGTTTGAGAGGAAGTAAGCTGCCAGGAAAGGAAGAGATTGTGGTTATCCTTCCATAGTTGTTTTTCTTTGATGTAGAAAAGAATAACTTAGAAATTTGCACATAACTCTTGGCCAAAATTAACCTAAGTGTGTCTAGAATTCAAAGCATAGAATAATCTCTATTCTGTTACAGTGGAAATAATATTTTTGCTCATATAAAAAGCCAAGCCCACCACTTGTACTCTAGAATCCATCTCCTCTTGATTTTTCTGAAAACATTACTTTTGCAATTATTTATCTTCCACCCTTTTTTGCAGTATTGATTTTTATCTTTTCACTGATTCATTTCCATCATAAAAAAAAGCAACCTAAAGGAACAAAAACCCCCATGCTCTAAGGTCCACCATATTTAAAATAAAATAATTTCCCTTGATCATATATTTTCCTCTAGCTATTATTCCATTATTCCTTCATTCTTCTTAGTATATTTGTCAAAAGATTTGGCTAAATACACACTCTCAAATTCCTCATTTTCTGTTGTTTTTAAACTCATTCCATTCTCTTCTCTTCACAAAATCGTTTCTGATCAATATCACTAGGGACTTCCACATTGCCAAGTTAATGGCCATTTAACTATCCCTGTATTTCTTGACCTCTCAGCATCCTTTGACATAGTTTGCCACCTGTTGCTTAATAAAAACTTTCTTCTCTGTGTTTCCAAACACATCTCTTTCTTTTTTCTCTGACAACCTCAGCTACCCTTTCTTAATCTCACTTACTGGCTTCCTCTCTCTTTTAGCTCTAAATGTTGGAGTTTCTCAAGGACAGTACTTAGCACTGTAAGTACACTATTTGAGTGAGCTCATTCTGCTTCATATATAGTTCTTTTTCTTGAGTTACAGGTACAAATATCTAAATGCACATTAGGCATTTCCATTTGGATGTCTAATAGGCATCTCAGACTTATGTCCAAAATCAGATCACTCTTTTTCCAAATACAACTCCTCGTTTCTTTCCTCTTGTCTTCTTGATTTTAGACAAAAGTTATATTTAATTTCTCTTGTTACACATTCAGTCTTCTCTTGTGGCTCAGAGGGTAAAGAATCTGCCGGCAATGTGAGAAATTGGGTTCGATCCCTGGGTGGGGAAGATCCCCTGGAGAAAGGAATGGCAACCCACTTCAGTATTCTTGCTGGAGAATTCCATGGGCAGAGGAGCCTGGCAGGCTACAGTTCCTGGAGTCATAAAGAGTTGGACTCGATTGGGTGACTAACACACAGAAACATACATGACACATTCACTCCTTCTGTAATTTCCTTGGCTTTTTCTCAAAAATAAATTCCAAAGATAAGAATAACTGTATCATATAGAAAAATACCATTATTATACTTCTATATGTGAGATGCAGTGAGTAGTTAGAGGGAAATCTGTGTCATGAAATGGATACACTCAAAAAGAAGTAAGTAAGATCTAAAATCAGCTTTAAATTCCCGTTAGGAAACTAGACAAGGGAGAATATTTTAAACCTAAAAGACACAGAAAAAAAGAAATAGTAAATATTTGAGCAGAAATAAATGAAACAGGAAAACAATAGAGAAAATCAGGGAAACCAAAAGCTGGTTTCAATAAGATTCATCAAGAAGCTTGGTATCAATAAGATTCATCAAACTCCAATCAGGATAAGAAGAAAAGAGAGAAGAGAGAAATTATCAATATCAGAAATAAGAGCTTTCATGGCAATAAAAACATAACCTAGATATACCAGAGATAATTTTATTCCCACAAATTTGATAACAGATAAAATGTGTCAATTCCTGGAAATACACAAATTATAAAAATTCGTACAGGGAGAAATAGATAAATTGAATAGTCCACATCTATTGAAGCAATTGAGTCAATTACTAGTATATTTCCAAACCATAAAAAAAAAAAAAAAAAAACAAAGCCAAATGATATCACTGGTGAATTCTACTAAAGTTGTAAGAAAGATGTAGTACCAATTCTCCACAATCTCATAAAGGAAATAGAAACAGAGAAAACACCTCCTGAGAAGACATTCTATGAAGCCAACATTACTGAAAGTAGAATAAAGACATTAAAAGAAAATAAAACCGCAGATTTACATCTCTCATGAACACACCAACAAAACAGTTAAAAAAAAAAAAAAAAAAGCTTTGCAAATTAAATCCAAAAATCTACAAAGGAAGTATACATCATGGACAGTTGGGTTTTATTTCAGGTTTGCAAAGCAGGTTCAACATTCAAAAATCAATAAATATAATCCAATCAATAAGCTGAGGAGAAAAAGCATGTAATCAAGTCAGCTGGAAGAAAAAAAAAGTGACAAAGTCAATACCCATAAGCACTCTGAGCAAATAAAAAGCTTGATAAACAACACTTATTTAAAAATCTACTGTTAACATCATGTTTCATGGTGAGGTAGTTTTCCTTTTAAGCTCAAGAAAAAGGCAAGATGTCTACTCTTACCTCTCTTATTCAGCATTGTATTAGAAATCCTACCTCATGCAAGAAAATCAAGAAATAAAAGGCATACAGATTAGAGAACAAAAACTAAAACTATTTCTTTTAGCAGATGATGTAACTGTCCTGTTAGAGAACCCAAAAGAATCAAGATAAAAAATTCTTGGAACTAAGAAGTGAGCACAGAACATTTGCAAGGTTTAAGGTTAATAAATAAAAAGTTAATTTCATACATATATACCAGCAACGAACAACTTGAATTTAACATTTAAAAATCCCATTTACAATAGCATCAAAAATTGAAATATTTAGATATAAATCAAGCAAAATACGTACAGAATCTATATGTGGAAAACTATAAAGCACTGATAAAATGAATGACATCAAAGGAGATTTAGATCAATGGAGAGATATTTCATGTTCACATATTGGAAGATTCATTACTGTAAAGATGTTGATTCCTTCTGACTTTATCTATAGACTGTAATGACAAATAAATCTCTTCAAACTTTTTCATAGAGATCGACAAACTAATTCCAATTATGTAGGAAGACAAAAAGTTCTAGACCAGTCAACACAATGCTGAGGAAGAAGAGCAAAATTGAAGGACTCACAGTACTTGATTTCAAGACTTACTATAAAGCCAAAGTAACCAAGACAACGTGGTATTGGTGAACATACGGACATATAGATCAACAGAACAAAATGAAATCCCCCCGAACAAATGCCTTATAATACAGTCAACTCATTTTTGAGAAAGACACAAATACAATTGAATTGAAAAAGGAATGGGCTCCATTTAAAATAAAAACTTCTGTTCTGTTAAAGACACTTTTATGTCACAAAACAGTAAAAAGTTTTTTGCAAAATATGAATCTCATAAAAGGACTTGCAGTCAGTGTAAATAATTCAATGCTCAACAAAAACTGGCCAAACAACTCAATCGAAAAATTGGTAAAAGATTTGAAAAGACACTTCACCCAAGAAGATATGAAAATGAAAAGAGCACATGAAAAGATACACCTGTTGCTAGGGAAATGCAAGCTAAAATAACAATGAACTTCCACTAGACACCTGCTAGGATGCTAAAATCAAAAGTCCTGACAATACCAATTGCTGATGAGGATGGGAAGCAACAGGGACTCATTCTTTGCTGGTGGAAATGCAAAGACATTCAAATTGAAAGACAACTGACTTTTTTTTTTTTTAAATAAAACTAAGTATAGTCTATCATATGATCAAGCAACTACCATTCTAGGTATTTACAAACTGATTTGAAAACTTGTATCCACAAAAAACTGCACATGAATGTTTATGGCAGATTGATTTATAATTGCCCCAAACTGGAAGCAGTCAAGATGTCTTTCAATAGGTGAATGAGTGTACAAACTATGGTACTCAGATGATGGAAAGAGCGATAAAAAAGAATGAGCTATCCAGCCACAAAAATATATAGATAAATCTGAAATGCATATTTCATATTAAAAGACATTAGTCTGAAAATGCTCTATTTTACATAATTTCATTGATGTGTTATATGGATAAAGCAAAACTGTAAAGAAGGTAAATATTGTCAAGGTTTGCATGAAAAGTAAGGTTGAAAAGTGAAACACAGGGGATATTTCAGGGCAATGAAGCTTTATTCTGCATGATATTGTAATGGTGTATTCATTACATTATGCTTTAGTCAAAACCCATGAAACTCACAGAATTTTATGGCAGAAAGAGTGAATTTTAATGTATGCAAATTAAAAAGATCATGAAGTCTACTCTGTAAAATGGACAAGTGTTTTACTTGTTTAGGATGGGTGAGAATGGGTGTGGGTCTCCTATGACATGGAGGTAGAGTAAAAGTCACCACGAGGGGATACCAGGCATCTAATGAAACCCCTACAACTATCCCATTACCTAGAATTAATAGTGATGTTTGCATTGAATGGATGTCCTACAAAGGCATGATTGTAGCAAACTGTGAGAAGCATCCACCACTGTTTAGAGGGATTTTTCTGGTGAAAACTTCCTGAGCACCTGTGAATCATTGTAGACTACCATGCTCTTATCTGGTGCCTACTTACTGACTTCTCAGCCCAGAAAAACTGGGTGTCAAGTTCATGAGACATTAGTAAGGTTTTCCCTATGGTGAATGAGTGATCACTCGTTGAATGGCTACAAAAGGAAAAAAGTAACCCTTCTTCTGCTGCTGCTTAGCAATATGACATCTTTAGTTGAAAATTCTTAGTGAAATATGGCAGATATAGTTACTGACAAAGAGAAAAGCCAATGCTATATTTTAATGGTTTTTGATATCATTTCCTTTTCTGTAACAGATTATAGGAGTAAGATGCACTGATGCTGTGAAGAGAACAAACTGTTTCAAGCCTGATGTACAGCTGCCAGGAGTAGGCTAACATTACAGTCATTCAAGATGGGACAGGAAAACATCAGCACAACACTGGTGTTAAAGGGGAAGTAAGAAAAACCCTGAATGGGTTAAAATGGCATATAGAAGAAGAACCAAATGCAACACCATCACAGGTACTTCAAAGAATTATCCATCATGATGAAGAGGTCCTGTTATTCAGACCAGAAATTCAATAATAGGGACAGTAAATAGAATTCAAAACAGACACAGACTTCCAAACCTAACTTCATTGCATGTAATTAAAATCTCAGAGGAGTATAAAGTGACAAGATATGGGGATTTTTATGCATGATTCCAGTGCTCAAAAATCACCAAAAAATTCTTATTTATAGTAATGCAACTTAAGACAATATTTGATATTTCAGTGCCAGTATACATATTCAGTGATGACATCTTCAAGATGACCCCAACAGTTCACTCAGTTATTCACTGTGCATGGAGTAGCACTGGGTTTTTCTGTGTTGTTGAATTATGCACTAACAATGAAAAAGTAAGAAGACACAGATATGTATATGAGAAAGTACTTGTGTTTGCACAGGAAATAAATCTCAACATTGTGGGATAAATCACTGTGCATGATGGGTTCTGAGATGGCAAATACAAATACAACTTGACTATACCAGATGAACAAGGAAAAGGATGCTTGTTTTATTTGTCACAATCACTGTGGCAAAAAAATATTGTTTGGGAGAGCATATGAGCATATCACTATAGTTATTAATAGCCAACACACTAAGTGTTCATCCATGCAGTTTGGAGTTCTATTTCTGCCCTTAGAAGACATAAATGAAATTTTAAATACATTACAGAGAAGGCAGAAGAAAAATTAGATGACTTAGTGGATTATGTTTAGAAAGTATGACTCTATGGAAGCAAGGCAGAGGCAGAAGAAGATCAAAAGCTCCAAGAGTTCCACCAGAAACTTGGAATGTTTACATATCAGTACTAAATGGCAACCACAAAGTGAACAACAGAAAGTTGGAATTGCAAATTTCAACAGCTGATGGTAGTTCATCATTCTTCAATTTGGAAATTTATTGAAGTGTTAAAGGTGAATAGCAAAACAATGAAAAATGATCACCCAGATTCTTTGTATTCACACTTGAATATGGCCACCAACAGATAACATTGTCACAAAGATGGTGACAAAATTTGTATATACAAAATTATTAACAGATACTGCAAATATAAAACCAAAAACCAGGTCCATATACACTTGAGAGCAACCACTTATTGACTTAAAAGTAACCCTGCCAAACTTCACGGTAAGAAAGAATAAACATGAAATCCATAACTGGCAATGAATTACAATAAAAATAACTCAAAAAACATTTCAATGAAGTTAATGTTTGTATTATTTAATGAATCATGGACCAAATGTCTCAATGGATGTTTTTGACAGGACCAAATGTCTTGTGAGGGATAAAGTATGTATACTAGAATTGAAAAATTAAGGAAGTTACTGGTGATGCTGATAACCATGATTCTCACTATTGAAGTGGGAGGTTGTAGAAATGCAAAGGAAGAGATTAGCACAATCCATGTTGTAACATATTCGATTTGGCAGCATCAGCATAAACTTGTGAGCCAACTGAAAAGCTCCCGATGGTCAAAGATTGAACCATGTGAACAAGAAAATAAAGTAACATTAGATTGTCCCTCAAGACATAAAATGAATGTGAATGACTTTCATTGATATAAATGACTGAATGAATAAGTAAATGGAACACTAGTCAAACATCCTCTGCAGAATAAATCTAAATAATTTATGTAGATTGTCTCTTTTGAAAAAGTTGGAGCATAAATCTCCACTGAAGTGTAGGCTGAGCATATTGACTTCTTTCTGAAGAGTACTGTGTGGAAATGGGGAAAAGTGAGTAATTTTGCAGTAGTTAAACCTGATGAACACCATTGTAGTCAAATGACCAAAGTCACCCTCATTAGTTATGTTGATAAAAGTACCCTTCATCAGATGTGCTAAGAATGATTACTTATCCCTGTGGTCTTCCTCCAAAACCTATGTGCATCAGTCATTCTGTCATGTCTCGTGTGACCTCACGGACTGTAGCCCACCAGGCTCCTCTATTCATGAGATTCTCCAGGCAAGAATACCGGAATGTTGCTGTTCCCTTCTCCAGGGGATCTTCCTGACCCAGGGATCAAAACGTAGATTTCCTGCATTGCAGGCAGATTCTTTACCATCTGAGCTACCAGGGAAGCCCTCTGAAAATATATGACCTAGTATAATGATGAGAAAAACATCAGACTACCTCAGCTTAGGAGCATTTTGGAAAATATCTAATCAACATTCCTCAAAACTGTCAAAATTCAAAAAAAGAAAAAAGTGAGAAACTATCACAGTAGAGATATCCTAAGCAGATGTCAGAACTAAATGTATTGTGGTACCCTGAATGGGATGTATCCTTGAATATAAAAAGGTCTTAGGTAAATACTAAGGAAGAGGTACTGGACAAAAAGTGAATAAAGTATAGACTTTAATTAAAATAATATATTAATATTGACCCATTAGTTCTGACAGATGTACTAATGCAACATGTTAATAATAGAGGAGGTGGAGTGTTGGGTATATGGTAACTCTGTAGTGACATCACAACTCTTCTGTAAATAATGAAACCATCTTGAAAGAAAACATTTATTTAAATAATGAAGTTCCTCTCACTCTTCAACCATATCCTTTGTGGTTTCACAGCTCTAGGCTTTGTTTCAGTGCCACAGCTTGTAGGCACTGACTGCTTTTAATCAAGTGATGTCTCTCTTTCCATCTCATTCAAAGATGGATTATTCTGTTTATAGGATGTTTGGACAGATGCAAAACACAGAGGAATCAATGATGCAGAAGCCAAGGAAACATCCCTATCATTGCCAACATATGTGGACATGCAAAGGTAAGAATCCATAACCTTCCACGAGGCCACAGATTATACAGCTAGAATTTTCTATTGGTTTTTTAGTCTTAGATTTTTAATGAGAACTTTTAAGAACTACAACTGGAGTCTATTATTCAGAAAATTCATAATCTTATTCTGAAATAATCAGTTTACATACATGTCTCCCCATTAGACTGTGCAGTTTTCTATTTCTGCAACCCTTCTATTCAGTCTAGTTTCTGGCATATAATTATATGTTTATAAATATTGTTTAATTGAAAGTAATGAATCAGATCTGACTTGACCTATGTTGAAAATTAAGAAAGTATTATAATGCTTATTTTGTTGAAGCAATGTTATAAAGACTGGCATCTGAGTTTTGCTTCATGAACTGATATAAATATATAACTGTTAAAATATTAAAAAAATATTTCAAACAAAATTTAGAAAGATGGACGGCTATAATACTTAATTTTGCTTATGTTTCTACTTTAGACAGTAATTTTTAATATAATTCAATTCTTTTGATACTTTTGATATATTTTTCCCTTTTGGGATATATTTTTCCTTCCTGGGTGTCAATCCCACTGAATATTATCTATTTCCAGTCCAGATGTACATAAAGGTAAATGACAAATTTTAGTGGAAATATTTTGACCACTTGATTGTCTAATAACCACCCATTTGATTATTATGTGAATTATAGTTTTGGAACAGAAGTGTTAACATAAGAATAATATTCTTTCACTAATACTGGTGAATTCTACAGAGTACTTTGGTGGTTGGTAGTGAGAATGGGGGGAAATGTTGAAATGATTACAAAATTCTAGTGATACTAATAAATTCTGGTGATAACAGTTCTGGGGGTATAATGTACAACATGATGACTATAGATATCAATTCTGTGCCATATACTAGAAAGCAGCAGTGAATGTGCATCATCAAAGTTATCACCACATCTGCACACAAAATGATAACTATGTGAAATGAGGACTGCATTACTATGGTTGAACCCAAGTGTCCTGCACACATCTCCTGCATTGTAGGCAGATTCTTTACTGCTGACCCACCAGGGAAGCCCTAATCACAGCCCAATGTATGTGTATGTCAAATTGCCCTGTTATAAACTTTAAACAAAGTGTGATATGTCAATTATATCTTAATCAAGCTGAAAAAATTTAAAAAACAATGAAGTAAATAATTAAAAACCAAAACAAACAAACAAACAAAAAAAACAGAAAAATATTTAATTATTAGATAAAGCATACTGGTGTCTTAGACTTCCCTGATGGCTCAGCAGTAAAGAATCTACCTGCAGTGCAGGAGATGCAGGAGATGTGAGTTCAATTCCTGGGTCAGGAAAATCCCCTGGAAAAGGAAATAGCAACCCACTCCAGTATTCTTGCCTGGAAAATTCTATGGACAGAGCAGTCTGGCGTTCTACAGTCCATAGTGTTGCAAAAAGTGAAACATGACTGGGCACACACACGCAATTGATTCATCTCTTATTTTGAATTGATAAAACCAGTTCTTTAAAGATAACTAAATATGTGTTCATGGTAACAGAATATGTATAGAGATTGTAGATTTCTTTCCATCACATTAAGACAATGTGTACTCTCAAAAGTTTGACATTTGTATTGTCAAGTACAAGCTGGCACTTGTCATCCACCTGCACAAGAATTAAATCATGTGTTGCTGCAGCTGCTGCTTTTCAACACATCCCCAAAAGAGTCTGGGGTAGAGAGCAGAGTGCACACATCTCCTCTGTGCTTGAGTGACAAGTCTTCGGATAGTTAAATACTTTCACGATCCAATTTTATGAGCCCAATTCTTGTATTTCTCCATAGCTAGAAAAACTCTAAAATCTGTCACGGTGAGATGACTGTTTCTGTGATTAGCAAAGCTTCACAAGAATAGCAGAAATCTTTTGGAAAAAATACATGCTTGATTGTACACATTCCACCTTCACCAAAATCATTTATGTACTGACCTTCCCCTTGCCTCTTTGGAGCAACTTTTCAGAGCCATCTGAAATGCTCTCTCCCAGGCTGCAGTCCTCATTTTGCCCCAAAGGAAACTTAACTTGTAACTCTCTAATGTAGTGCATTTTTTAAAGTCAACGGTTTGACTTATTTTCAAGTTTGTTTTAAGTGCTTAAATGTTTCAGAAAGAAAAATTAATCATTACAGATAACCCCAAATGTCCCAAATGGCATCAGACTGCTCTGAGACTGACCAGCATTGCCGTGGTTACACTTGTTGCCACAGTGATAGGACTAACTGTTTGGGGTGAGTAAATTAAAGCTACACATTCAACTATAGAGATTAATATGTTTCCTTTGGAGTTGTTTTTTTCTTTTTAGACATTTCTCTAACTTTTTCAGAATCATTGTTCACATTTACCTAATATTCTCTTTCAATATTGTTTTATTTATGTTGGTATTAAATGACAAGGTTGATAATTTCATTAATTATTAATCATTTCCCCCTATATAGAGCAGGTAATAAATGTGATTTATACTCTGCTAGAAATTTTGTAATTAATTGGCAAACTGTGGGTTTGACAGTCACAATTTGCTGAAGTTTTATGTTTTGGCAAAAGTACTTTGTTGAAAAAGATTTGCACAATGTGAGAGTTGGGAATTAAGTTTTATTTGGGGCAGAAGGAAGACTGACTCCTGGAAGGTCGTGATTCAGATAGCTCTGAGAAGCTGCTCCAAGGAGGAGGGAGGGGAGAAGCTAGATTATACAGAAGTTTTGCAACAAAGGGTGGGTAATCTGAACACCAAAATATTATTGTTAATCAAAGAAAATCAGATATCTCAAGTTAAGGAATTTGGCACTTGTTTATATATGGGAAGATGCAAGAGTCTGGGCTCACTGAAATCATTCCTTTCATATGCATCTCAGCTATCTGGGGCCTATATCCTGTGTTTTCATATCCTGAGCTTCTTTGGGGCTCACTCTCACAGGGAGTGGCTGCCATCTGATGGCGGTTAAATAGCAGGCATTCTCCTTGCTGAGTTCCCTTAGAGCTCACAGGCTCACTTTGGAGGGCTGCAATCGCTGATGATGGTGACATCCTTGTTTACTGATAAGGAAATACTTCATTTCTCAGTTGGTAAATAATGTAGGTTTGACAGTCCCAATCTATGAACTGAGGTTTTATATTTTGGTGAAAGTACTTAATTTTATGAAAGCTGATTTGGGAGAATGGCATTGAAACATGTGTAATATCATATATGAAACGAATTGCCAGTCCACGTTGGATGCAGCATACAGGATGCTTGGGCCTGGTGCATTGGGATGACCCAGAGGGATGCTACGGGGAGGGCGATGAGAGGGGGGTTCAGGATGGGAAACACGTGTATATCCGTGGCAGATTCATGTTGATGTATGGCAAAACCAGTACAACATTGTAAAGTAATTAGTCTCCAATTAAAATAAATAAATTTATAATAAAAAAAAAACTTACGGAGTTTACATATGACAATATTTTGAAGTTTTGACAAAATTTATCAGCTGTTTAAAAATTTAAGGCTGAGTTAAATTTAAGATTTATTGTAAAATGAGCTCTACTTCAACAAGAGCTACAGTCTTACCTATTATTGTTTCCATTTGCTGCATCCTATTACATGTTAGGAGTTGTGACAAATATCTTACATTTACTAACTTTCAGCCTTCCATCAACTCTAAGTTAATTAAATATTTCCCCTTTTTATATATGAAGAACCTGAGGAAAAGAGAAGCTACATCACTAGTTCAAAATCACACAGAATTCTAACCTATTATACCAAACAGAACCGTTCAACTTCAGCTTCTTCAGCGTTACTGGTTGGGGCATAGACTTGGGTTACTGTGATATTGAATGGTTTGCCTTGGAAACAAACAAATCATTCTGTCGTTTTTGGGATTGAATCCAAGTACTGCATTTCGGAGTCTTTTGTTGACCATGATGGCTACTCCATTTCTTCTAAGGGATTCTTGCCCTCAGTAGTAGATATAATGGTCATCTGAGTTAAATTCACCCATTCCAGTCCATTTTAGTTCTCTGATTCCTAGAATGTCGATGTTCACTCTTGCCATCTCCTGTTTGACCACTTCCAATTTGCCTTGATTCATAGACCTAACATTCCATGTTCCTATGCAACATTTCTCTTTACAGTATTGGGCCTTGCTTCTATCACCAGTCACATCCACAACTGTGTATTGTTTTTGCTTTGGCTCCATCCCTTCATTCTTTCTGGAGTTATTTCTCTACTGATCTCCAGTAGCATATTGGGTACCTACCGACCTGGGGAGTTTCTCTTTCAGTATCCTATCATTTTGCCTTTACATACTGTTCATGGGGTTCTCAAGGCAAGAATATTGAAATGGTTTGCATTCCCTTCTCCAGTGGACCACATTCTGTCAGTCTTCTCCACCATGACCCATCCGTCTTGGGTGGCCCCACATGGCATGGCTTAGTTTCATTGAGTTAGACAAGGCTATGGTCCATGTGATTAGATTGGCTAGTTTTCTGTGAGCATGGTTTCAGTGTGTCTGCCCTCTGATGCCCTCTTGCAACACCTACCATCTTGCTTGGGTTTCTCTTACCTTGGAGGAGGGGTATCTCCTCACCGCTGCCCCTCCTGACCTTGAAGGTAGAGTAGCTCCTCTGGGGTCTCCTGCGCCCACGCAGCCACCACTCCTTGGATGCGGGGTAGCTCCTCTTGGCTGCTCCTGCGCCGTCGCAGCCTGGCACTCTCGGCTACCGTCCCTGACCTCGGATGTGGGGTAGCTCCTCTTGGCCCTGCTTCTGCGAGGTCCGTCACAGCCGGCAGGCTTCTGCCGCACAGTCCATACAAGACCTTTTAGAACTAACACCCAAAAGATGTCCTTTTCATTATAGAGGACTGGAATGCAAAAGTAGGAAGTCAAGAAACACCTGGAGTAATAGAAAAATTTGGCCTTGGAATACGGAATGAAGCAGGGCAAAGTCTAGTAGTGTTTTGCCAAGAACATGCATTGGTCATAGCAAACACCCTCTTCCAACAACACAAGGGAAGACTCTACACATGAACATCATCAGATGGTCAACATTGAAATCAGACTGATTGTATTCTTTGCAGCCAAAGATTGAGAAGCTCTATACAGTGAGCAAAAACAAGACCAGGAGCTGACTGTGGCTCAGACAATGAACTCCTTATTGCCAAATTCAGACTTAAATTGAAGAAAATAGGGAAAACCACTAGACCATTCAGGTGTGACCTAAATCAAGTCCCTTATGATTATTCAGTGGAAGTGAGAAATAGATTTAAGGGACTAGATCTGATAGAATGCCTGATGAACTATGGACAGAGGTTCATGACATTGTACAGGAGACAGGGATCAAGACCATCCCCATGGAAAAGAAATGCAAAAAAGCAAAATGGCTGTCTGGGGAGGCCTTGCAAATAGCTGTGAAAAGAAGAGAAGCAAAAAGCAAAGGAGAAAAGGAAAGATATAACAATATAAATGCAGAGTTCCAAAGAATAGCAAGAAGAGAAAATAAAGTTTTCCTCAGTGATCAATGCAAAGAAATAGAGGAAAACAACAGAATGGGAAAGACTAGAAATCTCTTCAAGAAAATTAGAGATACCAAGGGAACATTTCATGCAAAGATGGGCTTGATAAAGGACAGAAATGGTATGGACCTAACAGAAGCAGAAGATATTAAGAAGAGGTGGCAAGAATACACCAAAGAACTGTACAAAAAACATCTTCATGACCCAGATAATCACGATGGTGTGATCACTCACCTAGAACCAGACATCCTGGAATGTGAAGTTAAGTGGGCCTTAGAAAGCATCACTATGAACAAAGCTAGTGGAGGTGATGGAATTCCAGCTGAGCTATTTCAAATCCTGAAAGAAGATGCTGTGAAAGTGCTTCACTCAATATGCTAGGAAATTTGGAAAACTCAGCAGTGGCCACAGGACTGGAAAAGGCCAGTTTTCATTCCAATCCCAAAGAAAGGCAATGCCAAAGAATGCTCAAACTACTGCACAATTGCACTTATCTCACACGCTAGTAAAGTAATGCTCAAAATTCTCCAAGCCAGGCTTCAGCAATACGTGAACCATGAACTTCCAGATGTTCAAGCTGATTTTAGAAAAGACAGAGGAACCAGAGATCAAATTGCCAACATCAGCTGGATCATGCAAAAAGCAAGAGAGTTCCAGAAAAACATCTATTTCTGCCTTATTGACTATGCCAAAGCCTTTGACTGTGTGGATCACAATAAACTGTGGAAAATTCTGAAAGAGATGGGAATACCAGACCACCTGATCTGCCTCTTGAGAAACCTACATGTGGGTCAGGAAGCAAGAGTTGACTATGCCAAAGCCTTTGACTGTGTGGATCACAATAAACTGTGGAAAATGCTGAAAGAGATGGGAATACCAGACCACCTGACCTGCCTCTTGAGAAACCTATATGAGGGTCAGGAAGCAAGCAGTCTGTTATTATGGAACAACAGACTGGTTCCAAATAGGAAAAGGACTGCATCAAGGCTGTATATTGTCACCCTGCTTATTTAACTTATATGCAGAGTACATCATGAGAAATGTTGGGCTGGAAGAAGCACAAGCTGAAATCAAGATTGCCGGGAGAAATATCAATAACCTCAGATATGCAGATGACACCACCCTTATGGCAGGAAGTGAAGAGGAACTAAAAAACCTCTTGATGAAAGTGAAAGAGGAGATTGAAAAAGTTGGCTCAAAGCTCAACTTTCAGAAAACGAAGATCATGGCATCTGGTTCCATCACTTTATGGGAAATAGATGGGGAAACAGTGGAAACAGTGTCAGACTTTATTTTGGGGGCTCCAAAATCACTGCAGATGGTTATTGCAGCTGTGAAATTAAAAGACGCTTACTCCTTGGAAGGAAAGTTATGAACAACCTAGATAGCATATTCAAAAACAGAGACATTACTTTGCCTAGAAAGGTCCGTCTAGTTAAGGCTATAGTTTTTCCAGTGGTCATGTGTGGATGTGAGAGTTGGACTGTGAAGAAAGCTGAGCATTGAAGAACTGATGCTCTTGAGCTCTGGTGTTGGAAAGACTCTTAAGAGTCCCTTGGATTGTAAGGAGATCCAACCAGTCCATTCTAAAGGAGATTGGTGCTGGGTGTTCTTTGGAAGGACTGATGCTAAAGCTGAAACTCCAGTACTTTGGCCACCTCATGTGAAGAGTTGACTCATTGGAAAAGACTCTGATGCTGGGAGGGATTGGGGGCAGGAGGAAAAGGGGACGACAGAGGATGAGATGGCTGGATGGCATCATCGACTCGATGGATGTGAGTTTGAGTGAACTCCGGGAGTTGGTGATGAACAGGGAGGCCTGCTATGCTGCAGTTCATGTGGTCACAAAGAGTCAGACACGACTGAGCAACTCACTGAACTGAACTGACACCAAATAGGTGCAAATGTAAATATATATTTTTAAAAATTTTTATTATTTAGATAACTTTTTTTGTTGTTTCTACTTACATTTTCCTAAGTGAAATTCTCTGAGTCTCAAAGCTTATTATCCTTTGTCAAATTATAAGGCTAAAATGCTATAAACAAATGTCCTCTCAATCAGTATTTTGTAAATTTGTTTGCAGTTTCATATTATCCTATACAATGGACATGACCTTTGGCAAACTTTGGGAGATGGTGAGGGACAGGGAAGCCCGGCGTGCTGCATCCATGGGGTTGCAAAGAGTGGGCAACTGATCAACAACACTGACAGATAATTAAAAGGCCAAGGCTTATATTTGTAGGAATCTAACTAGTGTTACTACTTTTCTTCATTTCTTAGTAAGTCACCTAAGCATATATTCCTGCAGTGACAACCCCAGCGAGAGGTTCAGTAGTGAGAATGGAACCAAAGATTGCAACTGCAGGAATCTTTCTCCCAGGAAGCAGCAGAACAGTACAAACTTCATAAGTAAGTGGTTTTATTTCATTGTGTTTTGGGGGAGGAAAACACCAGTTAACAGAAGAAAATGGTTCATCTGTGTGCATACGAGAGCTAACAAAAGAAGTGGCTGGCTAAATGGTCAAAGTTAATTGTTTACATATTTATGCTTCAATAAGGAAAAGAATTGTTCCTTAGTCACTAAGTCGTGTCCAACACTTTGTGACCCCATGGACTGTAACCTGCCAGTCTCCTCTGTTCATGGAATTTCTCAGGCAAGAATATTGGAGCAGATTGCCATTTTATTCTCCAGGGGATCTTCCCAACCCAAGGGTCAAACCCACATCTTCTGTATTGGCAATGGATTCTTTATCACTGAGCCACCTGGGGAAAGAAAGACAGAAGAATTGACTCTGATGGGAAAAACAGTATGGGTTTTTGGGAAAGACAAGTGAGTTTTTCAGAACACATTGGAACTAATGAAGTTTGTGACAGTGTCTATTTTAGCAGGCATGAGTAGTCTTTCCCTTTTCTTCGTGGCCATAAAATTTCCCCAGAGAAGGAACTTAAGGTAGGTTTCCTATCAGTCTCTTTCATGGGAGTTGTTTTTACCCTGAAGAGGGTATTCATGGCAGCCTCACTTCTCAGAAAGTAACTGAGCAGGACCCCATGGGGCCTTTCTGGGTGGGACAGAACTTCCCCCAAATCCTCTGCTTTAGCTCCTCTCTGAAGGGTCTGGCTAATAGTATTTGGTATATATTTCCAGAGGTGTTTTGTAGATGTTAAAAAAACCTCCCCCTCTCCAACAAATGGAAGATGTTAACTACTTGATGACCTTGAGTACAGAGCCCCAGGCCTGCTGGAGCCTAAGAACTGACGATGTTCACCCTTGTAACACTGCCTTATTCCCTCACCGTCAGCCATCAGAGAACTGTGCATGAGCTGATCACAGACCTTGCAACCTCCCTTCCTCATCTGGCTTTCAAAAGTTCTTTGCCAAAACCCTTCAGGGAGCTGTGACCTTTTTTTAGGGCAGAAGCCACCCTTCCTTGCATGGCCTTTCAATAAACCTTGCTCCAGACTGATGCTTTGCTTTGCTTGACACATGACCTGGAGTTAACAAGTTAACTTTTTGTCTGATAAGCAAAGCTCAGAGGAGGCTTCTTCCTGCATCTGTTGAATCTCAAGTTGTTTTTCAGCTTAAAATAATTCTCATATAAAAATGGAATATTTTAGGCTGGTGAATTCAGGTCCTTTTCAGTATTTTGAAGATGGTTTTCTTATTGTAATTATTCACTCTGGTTCCTGTTAATCTGTTCAGGTTCACTACTTAGGTAAGTACTGCTCACTTACCTTGCAGCTGCTAAAACTCTTAAATACCACTGTCTCCAGCAGTCAACTTGTTGCTACTTCGAATGTTACAATTCTCTTACTAGTCAATAAACATATCACTATCTCTTCCTATTTTTCAAATTCTTAATTTATTAATTTGATATCACATACTTATTAGGCAAATATAAAATACTTGGTTTAATGATGAGATGGCAAGAAACTTAAGAAAAAGTCCCTACCCACAAGATGCGTATGTGTGTATGAGAAATAGTGAAGATATAATCAAATGCCTTTTTCATGTGAGATTTAACTGATGAAACTTTTTCCTGACAGAGGTCTAGAGTAGCTTCCTGTGTGAGGCATTAGAAACTTGAAAGGTAAGGTGAGCCCAGGATGTGGAGTGTGGTTAAGGATGATATGATAATAGATATTGTTTTGGAGCAAAGGGCTTGCTGCCTAACACATGTAAAATTCCATACTTGGCATGAGCTTTTGAGAGAAGGAGAAGCTTTATTGTGAGGTCAACCAATAAGGAGATAGCAGACATGTCTGTTAATCTGTCTTCCTAATCTGAGTTTCAATCATGCTTCTATGAATTAGGGGGGGAGGGTGATATGTGAAATTTCTGATATGGCATGTGTTGACTAAAGAAATATTCACAATCTGAAAGTCAAGAGTTATGTTTTATTTGGTGGGGATTTTTGGAACTCTGAGCCTGAGAGGCAGTAACCCTAAGAGAACTGCTCTGGGGAGGTGATGGGGGAGCTAGGATATATAGGAGTTTTGCATCAAAGGGCAGATAATCAGGCAGTCAAAAGATTACTGTTAAATAAAGAAATCCAGAAATCACAAGTTAAGGAATTTAGCCCTTTTCTATGTATTTGTCGGTGTTGTTCAGTAACTCAGTCGTTTCTGATTCTTTGCGACGCCCTTGGACTGCAGCACAGCTAGGCTTCCCTGTCCTTCACTATCTCCTAGAGTTTGCTCCTTCATGTCAATGATGCCATCTAACCATCTCATCCTCTGTCAACCCCTTCTCATAGCTTCATTTAAAAACTTAATCATACACTACTTTGTATAAAATATGTAACTAAAGAGAACCTTCTGAATAGCACATTTAGTGCTCTGTGGTGACCTATATAGGAAGTAAATCCAAAAAAAAAAGAAGGGATGTATGTATATATGGGCTTCCCAGGTGCTGCAGTGGTAAGGAATCCGCCTGCCAGTGCAGGAGGCACAAAAGATATGGATTCAATCCCTTGGTTGGGAAGATCTCCTGGAGTAGGAAATGGCAACCCACTCCAGTATTCTTGCCTAGAAAATTCCATGGACAAAGGAGTCTGGCAGGCTAGAGTCTGTGGGGTCACAAAGAGTCAGACAAGACTGAGCACACACACATGTGTATATGTATAGCTGATTCATGTTGCTATGCAGCAGAAACTAATATATTTCAAACCAACAAAAATTAATTTAAAAACACTCATGAATCAGGTATTAGAGTACAAAACTCACTAATTGTAAAAAATATAGTGGGAAAAAGTTAAATTTTAAAAAGTCTCTTTACCCCTTCCTTTCTTCCTTCCCTCAGTCTCAGGAATTAGAGATGATCTAGATAAAATATTCTTGAGGAAGGTGGTAGAACATTTACATCTCAAGGCACACAGAGAGAAATGCAAGTTTCTCCTAGAAAATTAGCTTCCACTAACTGAATATGTGGACTTGCCAGGCAGCTCAGTGGTAAAGAATTCACCTGCCAATGCAGGCGATGCAGATTTGATCGTGGGTCTGAAGATCCCCTGCAGGAGGAAATGGCAGTCCACTCCAGTATTCTTTCCTGGAAAATTCCATGGACATAGGAGCCTGGTGGGCTACAGTCCATGCGATCAAAAAGAGTTGTTCATGACTTACCATTAAACAACAACAGAAACTGAATATGCAAAAACCAGTTTTAGGATGCTCAAAGAGTTTCATCTTGAGCATTTTTGGGGCAAGATTTCCTTCAATTTCTAAATAGCCATTCTTGTCTCCAGGGGATATTTCCCACCCAGGGATCAAGCCCCCATCTTCTGCATTGCAGGTAGATTCTTTACTGTCTGAGCCACCAGGGGGTTACCTTTCTAAATAGCCGATTCAGTTTAAATTTGAAGAAGTAACATCACTCCCTCACACTCACATACCTCTCCTCAGATGAACTTGAATCAGCATTCAAGTTACCATAAGGACTTGCTAAGGAATGTCAATACCAGGAAGAGAGAGCAGGATTTGGACTCTCTATCTCACACACACCCACACACACATACAGAGTTCAGATTATATGTGCTAATATACTATGATAAAAGTACACATAGTTGATTTTAGTTGCATTTCTTATATAACAGAGAAATTAAATGCAAAATTGCACATATTAGATATTTTTATTTTTATTCTGTAAAATGCCTGTTCATCCTCTTTGCCCTTTTTGCAAAAAAAAAAAAAAAAAAGGAGTGCTTATTTTTTCTTATTTATGTGTTTATTTTAAAATATGAAAATTAACCTTTCTCATAAGTTATGATCATTTTCTAAGTATAAAACCCACCTAAAGCTATAAGCTTTTGCATAGTTAAATGCCATGAGTTATGCTAAAATATATGTATAGTCTTGATGTTGAGATGGAACTGTTGATGGCCAAAATCCTGGCTTTCTCTGCGCACCAAAGCCTAATAAAAAATATGGAGAGTTTGGAGGAGATAGAAAGGTGGCTTTAATTCTCAACCAGTGGAGAGGGCAAAACAGTAGGCTCATACCTCAAAAACTGTGTCTCCCCTCCCATGAAGAAACGAAAGTGTTATTCACTCAGTCTTGTCCCGTTCTTTGCAGCCCCATGGACTGAAGCCCACCAGGCTCCCCTCTGTCCATGGAATCCAGGCAAGAATACTGGAGTGGGTAGCTATTTCTTTCTCCAGGGTATCTTTTAAGATGCAAGGACTCAGCTTGAAGTACAAATATTATTAATTTTTCTGAATATATAAATAAATTCCTCAATATAGATTTATTTTCTGAGTATAGATTTTATTCATTTCTGAGTATAGATTTATTTTAATGTTTTTTTTCCAAGTTTTTCCTTTTCATGGTGATATGTCTGGAGGTCCTTGGGGCATAGAGATTTTGGGATCATGATAAACATTTTGTTTTACAAAGTTACTGATAAAGTATGCTGTGAAACCTATTATTCTGCATCAAATGTGACTCTGAAAAGGACATTTTATTTTTTTTCTTTTTTTTAAAATTTTATTTTATTTTTAAACTTTACATAATTGTATTAGTTTTGCCAAATATCAAAATGAATCCATCACAGGTATACATGTGCTCCCCATCCTGAACCCTCCTCCCTCCTCCCTCCCCATACCATCCCTCTGGGTCATCCCAGTGCACCAGCCCCAAGCATCCAGTATCGTGCATCGAACCTGGACTGGCATCTCGTTTCATACATGATATTTTACATGTTTCAATGCCATTCTCCCAAATCTTCCCACCCTCTCCCTCTCCCACAGAGTCCATAAGACTGTTCCATACATCAGTGTCTCTTTTGCTGTCTCGTACACAGGGTTATTGTTATCATCTTTCTAAATTCCATATATATGCGTTAGTATACTGTATTGGTGTTTTTCCTTCTGGCTTACTTCACTCTGTATAATAGGCTCCAGTTTCATCCACCTCATTAGAACTGATTCAAACGAATTCTTTTTAATGGCTGAGTAATACTCCATTGTGTATATGTACCACAGCTTTCTTATCCATTCATCTGCTGACGGACATCTAGGTTGCTTCCATGTCCTGGCTATTATAAACAGTGCTGCGATGAACATTGGGGTACATGTGTCTCTTTCCCTTCTGGTTTCCTCAGTGTGTATGCCCAGCAGTGGGATTGCTGGATCATAAGGCAGTTCTATTTCCAGTTTTTTAAGGAATCTCCACAGTGTTCTCCATAGTGGCTGTACTAGTTTGCATTCCCACCAACAGTGTAAGAGGGTTCCCTTTTCTCCATACCCTCTCCAACATTTATTATTTGTAGACTTTTGGATCGCAGCCATTCTGACTGGTGTGAAATGGTACCTCATAGTGGTCTTGATTTGCATTTCTCTGATAATGAGTGATGTTGAGCATCTTTTCACGTGTTTGTTAGCCCTCTGACATATATCACAGCAGGATCCTCTATGACCCACCGCCCAGAATATTGGAAATAAAAGCAAAAATTAACAAATGGGACCTAATTAACCTTAAAAGCTTCTGCACATCAAAGGAAACTATCAGCAAGGTGAAAAGACAGCCTTCAGAATGGGAGAAAATAATAGCAAATGAAGCAACTGACAAACAACTAATCTCAAAAATACACAAGCAACTCCTACAGCTCAACTCCAGAAAAATAAATGACCCAATCAAAAAATGGGCCAAAGAACTAAATAGACATTTTATTTTTCAGAGTGGTTTTCCCCTGATGCCTTTTAGATATCTAGGCATTTAGCCTCTCTGTTTAAGTTTTTCTATCTCCTATCTATTTCTAAACTATACGACCTTTAGTAAGTTATTTTAGTTGCCCTCTTTATTCTTTGCTTAACCTTAGCTTTAGCGCCTTTATTTATGAAATGTGGAACATGAAGTTAATAATTTTATGTCATAAATGTCATATAAAGAAAAACATTTTATACATTCATATGAATAAAGAACTCAGGAAATTACTTAATTGTAGCCCTTAATAGTAGGGACAGGGAAGACTGGCGGGCTGCAGTCCATGGGTTTACAAAGGGCTGGACACCACTTGTGTGCTTAGTCATGTCTAACTCTTTGTGACCCCATAGACTGTAGCCCACCAGGCTCCTCAGTCCATAGGGATTCTTCAGGCAAGAATACTGGAGTGGGTTGCTGTGCCCTCCTCTAGGAGATCTTCCCAACCCATGGATCAAATCCAGGTCTCCTGCATTGCAGGCAGATTCTTTACTGTCTGAGCCACAAGGAAAGCCCAAGAATACTGGAGTGGGTAGCCTATCCCTTCTCCAGGGGATTTTCCTGACCCACGAATCATACTGGGGTCTCCTGCATTGCAGGCGGATTCTTTATCAGCTGAGCTACCACTTAGCTACTGAGTAACAAAAATGACTATTTCTGGCATTTATCTCTTTGTCTGCAAAGAGTCAGAAGTGACTTAGCAACTGAACAACAACAATCTCTTTAAAGACCATCAGTGGAGGAGGCGTTCATCTCTTAAAAGTGAGACAAAAATTTTTTTAAAAGAAATTGTTTACAAAATTAGTGCCATAATTGATTTTGATATCCAAACCTTGTTTTCAAGTCTATTTCTTCTTTTTTTATGTTTTAGGAAACCATAGCCAAAACTTATGCCCTAATGGCTGGGTGCAGAAGAAAGGGAAATGCTATAACTTTTTCAAAAACTATCAATCATGGATCGATAGCCAAAAACTCTGTTCAACAATGAAATCACATCTCTTGGTGATCCAAGATAAGGCTGAATTGGTAAGAGCTCATTTGCCATGAAAAAGGAAAAACAAAAAAACAAAAAAGCCCTTTTAAAACTAAGAGAAGAGCTTCTGTGTGCTCAGTGGTGTCTGACTCTTTGTGACCCCATGGACTATAGCCCACCAGGTTCATCTGTCCATGGATTTCCCAGGCAAGAATACTGGAATGGGTTGCCATTTCCTTCTCCAGGGAAATCTTCCCAACCCAGGGATCAAACCTGGGTCTCCTGCATTACAGGCAGATTCTTTACCGACTGAACCACCAGGGAAGCCCAGAGAGGTACTCATCAAAGGCGCTACCTATATCTGACAATATTCCTGGTATCTTGGATAGGACAGATGGAGGCTCCTTAGTGTTATTATTTATTTTCCCCATAAACATCAGTCTTCTTCAAGACTGCACATTGGTAGGCAAAAGGATAGCTATCTCTCCTTTGGGAAGACATTAATTCCTAGTTTTTGCTTCAAATTCTCTTTGCACCCTTTCATCAGTTGCTGTGTATATCATCCTCATGAATTCCATTAAGTAGCAAATACCTTTACACAATATATGCAAGAATACTTCAGAAACCTTTCCATATTAATTTCCTACCTTAAGTATGTAGAAAACCTCTTCAACTTTCTTAAGATTTTCCTGATTAGGAGGATAAATAGCAAAACCTTTTAAAGTCTGAACAAAGGTCAGAAGAAGCTGTTTTAATAGTGTAACAATTCATTTCCTCTGGATCCCTGTCACAGGATTTCTTACAGAGCAGTATACAAGATGGAATTTACTTTTGGATTGGATTGAACATTTCTTATCCACAAAATACATGGACCTGGCTGGATGGCACCCCATTAAATCTACAACTGTGAGTATTTGGCATTTGAGTGCGTGTGTGTGCCCAGTCATGTCCAACTCTTTGCAACCCTATGGACTGTCACCTGTCAGGCTGCCCTGTCCATGGAATTTTCCAGGCAAGAATACTGAAGTGGGTTACACTCCAGAGGATCTCCCCAACCCAGGGATTAAACCAGAGTCTCTTGCATCTCCTTCATTGGCAGGCAGATTATTTAACACTGCATCACCTGGCATTTGAGTTCTATAGGGGGAACTTAATAGTTCAACAGCCAGTCCCTACTAGGGGCTGCCTGAACCTGCAGGGAGCCAACTTGTTCCTACAGATTGAAGACTTTAATCTTTGTTAGTGTATAAATGATCAGGAAATTTGCCTTAGAGAAACAGACTCCTAAACTAATTTATTTTCATATTTGGCTTTCTTTTAGCTTACAGATAATGCTAGAGGTATAAATGGAAAATCATATCAATGCAAAATTCTCTAAATTTAAATTCTTATTACGTATTTCTTAAGAAAAGAGGTTTACAGAATAATTCTTATCTTTTAAATTGGAGTATAACTGCTTTGCAGTGTTGCATTAGCTTTTGCTGTAGTACAGCATGAAATGGTCACATGTATACATATATCCCCTCTCTCACATGCAAAATAAAGATCTTAGAAGACTGCTATGATCTGCATGTTTGTATCACCCCAAAATTCATGTGTTAAAATCCTAACCACAATGTATTAATACATCATGATGTATTAAGAAATAGGACCTTTGAGAGATGCTTAAATCATGAGGGTGGACCTTTCACAAAGGTAATTTCCCCCACCCCAATAACTGGGAAATATTAAGGAAAAATTTACATGTAACACAACAGACAGCCATTTGACTCTCTTCAAATTCTATTATCCCAATAAACAGTATCTGTATCTATTTTATGTACCTCGTTCATTTCTGTTTAAATTCTATGTGTAGAGAGTACTGAATCTTTGGGGATTCTGTGCTGATCCTCAAAACACAGGCAGAAGGTTTGGAGTGTCCAGGGCAAAAACTTCTATTCTTATTATCAAGGCTTGGAGGATCATTAAAAGTTGATTTAACTTCTTGAAAATTTGAAATTTGTGGTATCTCTTAAAGAGATGTGATATGGAGGAAATGAAGAAAGAAAATAGAGATGTTTGAGAGTGATACAGCAGACTTATCAGGCTGGCTGAGGGGAAGTAAAAATTGCTCAAAAGAAGGAAGTAACTCAGCAAATGAATGTTCTTAACCAGAGACTATTTACAATATCTTTTGTTAAAATTCATACTCTGTACTCACATATGCCACAATCTCTGTACACCCTCCACACTAAATTAACTTAAAAAATTTATCTCTGATTATTTTTAATGGATATCACCCAGCATATTTTTTTCTAGAAAATCAGCATTGACCCTTTTTTATTTTTAAATATTTTATTTTTAAGTTTTGTTGGAGTATAGTTGATTTAACATGTCCAATTAGCTTCAGACAGAGAAGGTGATGGCACCCCACTCCCGTACTGTTGTCTGGAAAATCCCATGGATGGAGGAGCCTGGTGGGCTGCAGTCCATGGGGTCGCAAAGAGTCGGACACGACTGAGCGACTTCACTTTTACTTTTCACTTTCATGCATTGGAGAAGGAAATGGCAACCCACTCCAGTGTTCTTGCCTGGAGAATCCCAGGGACAGGGAAGCCTGGTGGGCTGCAGTCCATGGGGTCGCAAAGAGTCGGACACGACTGAGCGACTTCCCTTTCACTTTTCACTTTCCTGCATTGGAGAAGGAAATGGCAACCCACTCCAGTGTTCTTGCCTGGAGAATCCCAGGGATGGGGGAGCCTGGTGGGCTGCCATCTATGGGGTCGCAAAGAGTCGGACACAACTGAAGCGACTTAGCACCACCAGCAGCATTAGCTTCAGATGTACAGCAAAGTGAATCGGTTATACATATATCCACTCCTTTTACCATTATATTTTTCGTATAGAATGTGATGCTTGGCCACCCACATGCAAACCTGCTTAGAATTATTAATTTGCTAATCTGATTCTTAGTTGAGTATTTTCTGATTTCTAAGATATTTTGCAGCTTATTTGTTTAAGACAGGAAAAGTTGGTTTGAACATCATGGAAAACCAGAATTTAGGGGAAGTTTCCTTCTTTTATGTTAAGGATAAAGAATCTGGGTATATCCTTATACACCCACATGCACAGAAATTTTCTTGTTGAGGTGTCTATGTGAGTTTACAAATTTTAAAAGAGAGTTGATGTCTTGTAGAAGCAAAGAGGCTCATTACAAACAGTGAAAAAAGATTTTTGAAAGGGCTCATTCTATTCTGGCTCCTATAACAAAATACCACAGGCTGGGTAGCTTATAAGCAACAGAAATGTATTTCCCACAGTTCTGGAGTGTGGGATTCCAAGATAAAAGTACCAGAATGATCTTGTTTTGTTAAGAGGATTCTTCTTGGTTTGCAGCCAGAGCCTTCTCAATATGTTCTCACATAGTGGAAGGGGCTGGAGATCTCTCTAGAATCTCCTTTGTAAGGAAATAATCCCATTCATGAAGGTTCCACCCTCATGACTTAAGCATCTCTCAAAGGTCCTAATTCCTAATATATCATTTTGAGGTTAGGATTTTAACATACGAATTTTGGGGTGATACAAACATGCAGATCCTAGTGGTCTCCTAAAATCTTTAGTTTTTGCATGATGGAATGGATTGGGAAACCAATGTTTCTTACATTTTAATTTTCATTTTAATTCCACATAGTAATGATATTTACAAATGACTGTTTGGGTTAGAAAACTATTTAGAGGAACTCCTTCATTAAATAAATTGCTTTTAATGTGCATTTGCTCTCTAAATATTGCAATGTCTCAAAACTCCAGATTGGAGAGTACATTCTTCCTAAGAAGAGAGAAAACAGAAGATACACAGAATTGTGCTTTTAGCAGAGTGAGAACAGATGTCTGGGAAAGAGTCCAGCTTTCATGGGAGTCACTAGCGTGTTGCCTTTTCCTCCATAGATTTCAAGTTCTTGGAGAGGTTGAAGATGATGCTTGTGCTTTAATAACAAAAAAGGGTGTTTTTTCTGAAAAGTGCCCCATTCAGAATTACTGGATTTGTCAAGGTGTTGTTCCTTCATCTACAGACACTGACCTCTGAATTGATCACAGGTATAAATCTTCCTCTTTAAAAAAAGTATGCATTTTTGTGGAAACACTTTGTTTCTACAACAAATATTATTGTGATAGTGCTGACAATAGTGTGGACGTGGGTCACTACCCATCTAGGCAATCAGCCTTGAGTTCTTGGCTCTACCAGAGGACTTAAATGACATTTTCATAGTCATCTCTCATGAATGATACTGACTGTTTCAGACAGAAACTATTGCTTTGTGTCCTCAAGAATTCTCTCCCTACACCTTGCCTTCACCATTAATGGAAAAACTTTTTACTTTTTCAAAGATAAGCCATTGGATGTTACATTTTTGAATTTTCTACCATTGAATCTACACATTCGTCTGTGTCTTGTCACTTTTTTCTCTCCATTTCCAAAAAGAAAAAAAAAAAAAAAAGCCACACTTCTTTCTATCTAAATCAGATCTCCAAGTCTACGGTCAGGATTGCATCCATTTAATTTTTTTCAAGGAGATCCCTTCCTTGATTATGTCTTCTTTAACCTCTCTCTTCTTATGCCTTCCTTTACAAGAAAATTGTTCATTAACCACATGAGTCTTTTGGTTTCCACCCAGTTTTCCTCATCCGTTTTAAGTCAAATTTCCTAAAATTTTTTATACTTGCCTTCCTCTTTCTGTTTCTCAGTCCACATTCTAAAATGTAGTTTCTGCTTTTCCTACTATTGCACTGACATGTTCTCTCCACACTTTTGACTAAATACAGTCAGGACTGTTTACTTTCACTTTATCTCTCAGCAGTGTTGCTCCTTGTTGACCTGGCGTTCATTTTTGAAACATTTTTTAACCTTAGCACCTATGATGCAAAGTTTTCTTGAAATTCTCTCTACCTGTCCAACTAGTCCTCCTCAGTATTTTCTGCAACATCTATTCTCTCGTCTGATCTCTTAAATAATGATATTCCTCAGAGTTCTTGTGGGTCCTCTATTACACGCAACTATTGGCTAAACTCATCCACTCTATAACTTCAATTGCTATCAATTTATTTTATTTTTAAATAATTTTTATTGACGTGTAGTTGATTTACAATGTTGTGGTAGTTTCAAGTGTACAGCAAAGTGAATCAGTTATCAGTTCAGTTCAGTTCAGTTCAGTTGCTCAGTCATGTTGGACTCTTTGCGACCCCATGGACTGTGGCATGCCAGGCTACCCTGTTCATCACCAACTCCCAAAGCTTGCTGAAACTCATGTCCATCGAGTCAGTGATGCCATACAACTGTCTCATCTTCTGTCATCCCCTTCTCCTCCTGCCTTCAATGTTTCCCAGCATCATGGTCTTTTCCAATGAGTCAGTACTTTGCATCATATGGCTAAAGTATTGGAGTTTCAGCTTTAGCATCAGTCCTTCCAATGAATATTCAGGACAGATTTCCTTTAGGATTAATTGGTTTGATCTTGCAGTCCAAGGGACTCTTAAGAGTCTTATCCAACACCACACTTACAGTTATACATATACATATATTCATTCTTTTTTTAAAGAGTCTTTTTTACATATAGGTCATTACAGAGTATTAAGTAGAGTTCCTTATACTATACAGCAGGTTCTTATCAGTTATACATATAAAACAACTAATTTCATATGTACTTGAGTGTATATGTTGGGGCTTCCCTGGTAGCTCTGTGGTAAAGAATTTGCTTTCAACACATGCGGGTTTGATCCCTGGGTCAGGAAGATCCCCTAGAGAAAACCCAGTCCAGTATTCTTGCCTTTAAAACCCCATGGATGGAGCAGCCTGGCAGGCTACAGTCCTTGGGGTCACAAAAGAGTCGGACACAACTGAACTACTAAACAAGGGTGTATATGTCAGTCCCAATCTCCCCAATTCATTGACTACTCCCAAACCCATACTTCTAGCCCAGACCTTATTATAGAGGATTGCCCATTGGACATCTCTATATACATCTACATCTCAAGACCCATTAACTAATGAACTTAAACAGATTAGCTTAGTGGATTGGTAGCAACATGCTCACTCTAGTTCAAGCCAGAACTTTTGGAGTCAACCATGACTTCCTCCTTCTTCTCTCTCTCAATATTCAAAAATTCATTTAAACCCTGTCAATTTTATCACACGATTATTTCTGGAGTCTGTCTCTATACAGACTTTATTAATCACCCAATCATCTTAGATTATTGCTCTAGCTTTTCTGTCTGCTGCAGTCCATTCTCCATGTTGTCATCATGGTTTAGATTCTTTGAACCTCACATCCCCTACATTACTCACCACCTAATTTCCTTCAGTGGCTTTTCACAGTTTAAACCTTTACCAGCTCCTCCAGCCGCTCTTTATTCCTCCCCCACCTCCATGCTGGTAATGATGCAAGCACACTAACCCTGTTTCGGTTCCTCAAATGTGGCATGCTGTCTTTTGCCTCTAATCTAATCATATGTTTGCTTCAGCTCAACAAACACTGTTCCCTTTCTCACTCTTCTGTTCAACTCTTCCTTATTTTTCAGGTCACCAGTGAAATGTCATTTGCAAGAAAATACTTCTGTGACTATTGTCCACTCCAGGCTAAATTGTAAGGATTTAATATATATTTTCATAGTTCCCTGTGCTGATTTTAATCTTAACATTTAGAACCTTTTTTTTTCTTAACCATTGTTTAATTATTCATATTTCTTCATGTGCTGTAAACTCTGTAAAGTGAATAATCCTCATCATTGTGTGAACAAGATGTGTGATTCATACTGGTAGATAAGTACTTTTTAATGTTATCAAGTATGTATTTGCAATATGTTCCCCAGCATCATTTTTACTAGTTAGGTAGAGTTTTCCCTAGTTTTGATAAACAAAACCTGCATACAGAGAAATAAAGTCACTGCTGTTTTTTTTTTTTTTTAAATAAATACCAGTGTTAGATTTACAGACTAATAAATAAAAATTTCCAGGTTTCTTGCTTGTTTGTGCTTTTAACCAAGAACCTACATTGAGGCTTGGAGCTGAGAGATTACTAATGTTTGCTGATTGACTTTAAATTCACCAAGAAAACTATTTTAAGGTCTTAGATCCATTAACAGCAAAATTTAAAGATCATAAAAGAATTTTAAAAATGTATTTCAAATTCATATGTATAAACAGAAATAATTACAGCTTTGTAGGGAAAGAAATATAAGATGTTCAACTCAAAAAATTTAAATGCAAAGAGCATAAAACCATGCTTACTTAATATAACAAATGCAAAAATATGTACCGTTTTATTAATATGAACATTTGAGAAATGTCAAAAAAAATTGATAAACGTTACAGTTGAAGGGAAGGGGAGAAAGATTAAGAGATCTGAGGATCTCTTGTTTCAATGATTTTTGAAACACTGGTTTTGATGCAAACGTTTAAACATTTAAATATTATGAAAGAATTAGTCTGCACATTGAGTATTGCCTTGGAAAGAAAGTGAAAGTCATTCAGTCGTGTCCAACTCTTTGCTGTCCGACTCTTTCTTTGCTGTCCGTCCGACTCTTTGCTCTCTGTCCAACTCTTTCTTTGCTTTCCGTCCAACTCTTTGCTGTCTGATTCTGCGACCCCATGGATTATACAGTCCATGGAAATCTCCAGGCCAGAATACTTGAGTGGGTAGTCTTTCCCTTCTCCAGAGGATCTTCCCAACCCAGGGACTGAACCCAGGTCTCCCTCATTGTGGGCGAATTCTTTACCAGCTGAGCCACAAGGGAAACCTAAGAATCCTGGAGTAGGTAGCCTATCCGTTCTCCAGCAGATCTTCCCGACCAAGGAATGGAACCAGGGTCTCCTGCATTGCAATCTATGCCTTAGATCAAACCAAAAATACAACTCCAAGAAGATAAGAGAATCAATAACTAAAATCCGAATAGTAAGCTACCCATAAGTATTGAATTACTATTCTGGGACATCCATCCATAGATATCACATATTAATGGAGTTCATATCCCCATTTCCAAGTGAGCCCTCTTTTTTTTCCAACAAATTGAATGATAAGGTTTGAAGATTTATTAACCACTATTGCTGTCGAGTCACTTAAATCCTGTCTGACTCTTTGTGACCCCATGGACTGCAGCACACCAAGCTGCATGTGGTTATCCAGGCAAGAATACTGGAGGGGATTGCTGTTTCCTTCTCCTAAGTGATTCCTCTCAAGTCAAATGAAGTGTCACATGTTCACTCTCACACAATGATGAAGTTATATTTCTCATTTTTCTCCATTTATATTCAGTAGTGTTGAACACTTTGGGTTTCCCATCAATCATTGTAAAAATTAGCATGTTACTTTCCTGTTTTGTTTATGCTTATTAGTATATAAATACGTATATGCATGTGTATCTTTATATTTACGTGCATATGCATTATACTTAAAGTATAATACAAATTATAATCAAGGATAAAAAAGTTTTCACTCTTAGAAGTTGTCTTCTCATAATTTGAGATATTAAATGTCCAATTCTAACCATACTTATCTATTATCGCCCCCCAATGGACATGTGAGAGAATATTTGTGATTTTATTTAAAAAACACCAAAACTCTCAATTTGCTTTTACAAAGTAACTTTATTTTAATACTAATTCATATACTTAGGGCAGGCTTTTAAAAAATCTATGTCACTAAGTAATGAAATAGCATTAGGTCCCATAAAAGCCATGAGTCATACAAAGGGATTTTTTGACATTGTTACTCTATTGTTAGAGAAGGCTGATACAATGACCATATAATTTTTAAAATTATAACTTGAAACAGTGTATTTTTCTATTTGATTTTGGACACTCCAGTATTAGAAGGCTTACAGGTCTAATATGTGAGTATTGCAGCATCTGTATCCTAGAAAATATGCATTGTTCTCATTTTATGCTTCTGCAAATATATGTAAACGGATTTATGTGTCTGGAGTTAAACTGTTGCTACACTGGTGCTCTCAGAGGCCCAGATTCAGCTCTCTGACCAAACGAAAATGACCTTAAACTTCACCTAAAAAGCAATAAGTAATATAGAAGCAAATAATTTTTTCATTAGGCAGATAACTGTCGTCTTTGCCACCATGCACTTTTCCTCGTTTTGTCATGTGAGCTTACAGCTGAGATCTGTGCACCTCTGTCTGCATCCGTGTCACATACCAGCCCAGACTCTCTCCTGAATTCTAGAACTGTACATCCTACTTCCTGTGAAGCGTTTCCCCCTGGAATTCCTGCCAACTCCTAAAATTCAGTAATTCCAAAATATCCTTTTCCTGCTGTGTCAGTTAGTAATCCCACTGTTCCTCTGATTGACTTCCTAAAGGGAAACATGGAATTTATTTTTTTTAACATCTATTCTTCATCTCATTGTCTGATGTTTTCTGGGAGTTTATCTCTGAAAGAGTTTCTGAGTCACTTAACTCTTCTCTATTCTTCTACCACCATTTCTGACACTGCTTTTATCGTTTCTTCTTTCAATCAATTGGAAAGACTTTCAAATAATTTCTTGACCCATCAAGTATCTAGTATCTTTAAAGAAATAACCTAAAGGTACTTGAAGTTTAGAGCATCAGTTCTAAACTTCACTACTTCAGTTAGTATAGCAAATAATTCCCCCTGAATCTGGCCCTGGGTCTCCTTCCCTCTTTTTCTCCCTCCCCGATCCCCACTTTCAGCTCCGAATTTTATTCTTTCCCCTCTCATTCTGGTGCTTCCAGACAATTATAGCTTCTCAATTTTGTAGCATTTGCTAACCTCATATATGCTTTTCACTCTGCTGCCAGTGTTTTTCCTGAAAATGTTCTTCCTTGAATATCTCCACTTTCTTAACTTGTCAATTAAAAAATATCTTCTCTAGGCACCTCTTTCTCAAATTTCGGACACTTTCTATCTTGTGCTACCAGTGAACCTTGCATACTTCATATCCATTTAATTTTGTACTTTTTACACTGTTTGATAATTCAATGTTTGAAGGTTCATCTATTCAGTGTCTGCTTTTCTAGACAAATTATAGGCAATGCTAAGTTTCTTGTCCCATTTATTCTATTCTAGTTTTCAATTAAAATAATTTTATTTACTCCCAATACAGGAGAACAATGAAGTAATAATATAACACAAGCTGTTAAAATTAAGACCTTAAGAACAAAGTCCTGAGTTTTCTAAGAAACCATGCAATGGTTGGTTTTAATTAGGAAAGAGATTTTCTCTTTTTGTCTTTTATGTGACTCTGTATGGTTCTTTCCCCTATTCATGTTGAGATTGAAATAATCAAATAAACATTTATAAACAATGGGAACGAGGAGAGAACAGAGAGGAAAACAAAATGAGAATGAGGGTGAGAAGAGAGCTTAGAAAAATGGAATTGATATGGTCGATAACAGAAGATGTAACAACGAGACTCTGCTAAGTTATTTTCCTAAATTCTTATGAGTCCAGTATGTGTTCTCTTTTTACAACTGTTTAAATTTCTATCAGTGAGTATACATGAAGCACCCGTAGGATGCAGAACACAGATTTCACAATTATTTCAAGAAAACAATGTTTTACAAAGAGATATTGTTAACCTTGAGTAAACATGAAGATAATATCTTCTGAAGAGTTACACATTCTGACATACAACCTAATTCATTTTCTCAAATAGAGAGCAGTTAGCGCAGCAAGGTTCAAATCACTTCCTCACCCACCTGCCCCCCAAAGTTGTACTATTCATGATGTCCATCGCACAATAGGTCCTTGGCATTCACAAATAGCACTCTGCAAGTTCACATTGTTTACTCATCACCTTGATTCTGTCACATGACAGTCTGAATGTGAAATCTTTTTATTACTGTTTCATTTTTTCTTCTATGTGTTCGGTGTGTGAAAGTGATTCACTCAACTAGTAAGTCAACATGTTATGCACTATTCTTGTGTTGAACTACACTACATTATTCATGAGTGAATCTCATGAAGTTATGCAAATATTGCAAAACTAAAAGAAAATCAACTAGGACTGATAATGAAATTAACAGTAAAAATACCAGAATTCTTACTTAACAAAACAAGCAATTTTGAATGACATTAGTCAATTCATATTATTAAATCTCTTGAAATGTCATCGAAAATT
Organism: Bos javanicus; assembly: GCF_032452875.1. Classification (NCBI taxonomy): domain Eukaryota; kingdom Metazoa; phylum Chordata; class Mammalia; order Artiodactyla; family Bovidae; genus Bos; species Bos javanicus. The sequence continues at coordinate 100,844,798 of NC_083872.1, read as the reverse complement.
TTCATACATATTTTAATGTATTACCTATCAGATTTGATTCTAAAAGCAATTTGGGAACTTTTAAATATGCTGTGGCATGTACATCTTGAATGCCAAGAATGTAACAGATTTATAAAAATTGACTTAGAGGTTTTGAGTGAAATATCAATGAACATTTCTAAGCATGAATTTCATGTACCTTTATATTAACATATTTCTTTCTGAAGGAATAAAAATTACATTTTATGTAAAGTATGTTAAATCTAGGGTGTCTTAACTTTTTGATGTGCATATGTCTGGTTTGCTGCAAATCCATTTTCTAACTAAATGGGTCCTGGCACTGCTGACCCCAGTTTTGTGTAAATAGGCACATTCACCAATCCCAATTATTTTAAACCTGAAACAAAACACAAAAGGGGGGAAAAAAAAGGGCCACAGAATGAGTGGATACTGAAGAAAATTATTGTCTTCTCTCAGATTTTATTCTAACCCAACATCATATTATTTGAATATAAAGCAAAGTGAATTCATATGTTTTGCCTGTCCTAAAACATAGCTTTATAAACTGTATAGTCCTTGGAATTCTCCTGGCCAAAATACTGGAGTGGGTAGCCATTCCCTTCTCCAGGGGATCTTCCCAACCCAGGAATCAAACCCAGCTCTCCCACACTGTAGGCAGATTCTTTGCCTTCTGAGCCACAAAGGAAGCCCGAGAATACTGGAGTGGACAGCCTATCTCTTCTCCAGGGGATCTTCCCAACCCACTAATCAAACTGGGGTCTCCTGCACTGAAGGCAGATTCTTTACCAGCTGAGCTACCAAGGAAGCCCTTATACACTCAAAATATCAATAATCTATATGATGAAGAAGGGAAGGCTCTATTACCAAATATATTTTAAATGTTGTATAATATTCTAATTATTTAACATCTTTGAAAACTAATTTTTATTTCACCTGTATTATTATGGAATAATACATATTACACCTCTCACAGTTTCTGTACAGGTTGTATGGTACAATGATTATATGAAGCATTGTGTTTGGAATATTATAGGCTTTAAATAATTTGTATAATAACTTGTGTTACCATTTTGTTTCCTGGGCTCATTTTTTCTCCACCAGAGGGAAACTTCCAGGAGAACAGTGTGTATGGATTATAACTCAGATCTCTCCATGATGGGAAAGGCTCTAAGCACCGGTTTCAGGGGTGTCAGTTATATACTCAGGACTTACCAGTCCTGGTTGTATAGCGTTCCATCGATCCACTTCCAAGTCTGCCCTGGTTTTCGCCTCAGTCCAATCCAATATTGAGAATGGTCAGAATATCGCTTCAGGAAATTCTTTAATAAAGAATATTTATAGAATAAATAGCAACTGCCTCCTTCTCTTGAATTTTTTGGTCTAAGTCATTATACATTAAAAAAAAAAAACACACACACAGACTTTCAGATTTGGAAATGATCTCAGGGTGACTTTGCCCTTCTCTGGTTCATGACTCAATTCACAGGCATGTTACTCTTGTAAGAGCTTTTGTAGCAAATTGCACTGGGTAGCTCTCTCTCTTTTTTACTTTCTATAAGAGTTTTTATAAAACAGAAATTAATTTTTCTGTGAAGGCTTGATCTAACTTGATCAAATCTTTCTAGGTTTGGTGGCTTTTAGGATGGGAGAATTTTGTTCAGCAGTAAATTGTATTGAATAGTTATTGGCTCATTCAGATTTTATATATCTCTGTATTTATTCTGATACATTATATTTTCTGTTATTTATTACCACTAACCTAGCTTGGACTGTAAGGAGATCCAACCAGTCCATTCTAAAGGAGATCAGCCCTGGGTGTTCTTTGGAAGGACTGATGCTAAAGCTGAAACTCTAGTACTTACTTTGGCCACCTCATGCGAAGAGTTGACTCATTGGAAAAGACTCTGATACTGGGAGGGATTGGGGGCAGGAGGAGAAGGGGACGACAGAGGATGAGATGGCTGGATGGCATCACTGACTTGATGGACGTGAGTTTGAGTGAACTTCGGGAGATGGTGATGGACAGGGAGGCCTGGCGTGCTGCGATTCATGGGGTCGCAAAAAGACGGACACGGCTGAGTGACTGAACTGAACTGAACCTAGCTTTATGGGTTGGTTTGATTTTGGTTAATAATTGCCTTGCATATCTTTTCTTTGTACGTCTTCTCTAACTTTCCTGTGTGTGTGTGTGTGTGTGCATTAGTTATGTCTCTGTAAGTAGGACATAATTAAACTTCATTGTTTTTTAAAGCCAATCTAAAAATTTTTGTCTTTTAAGAGATAAATTAAAAATATTTACATTTTATCATGATTTTTGTTATATTTGGATTTATCAATGTGTTTTATTTATTTTTTCATCTTTATTTTTGCTAAATTCTGTTGGATTGATTTTTTATGTCTTTATTTGAATACCTTTTTTTTTTTTTTTTTTTTTTTTTTTTCAATTTTATTTTATTTTTAAACTTTACATAATTGTATTAGTTTTGCCAAATATCAAAATGAATCCGCCACAGGTATACATGTGTTCCCCATCCCGAACCCTCCTCCCTCCTCCCTCCCCATACCATCCCTCTGGGTCGTCCCAGTGCACCAGCCCCAAGCATCCAGCATCATGCATCGAAACTGGACTGGCAACTCGTTTCCTACATGATATTTTACATGTTTCATTGCCATTCTCCCACATCTTCCCACCCTCTCCATCTCCCACAGAGTCCATAAGACTGTTCTATACATCAGTGTCTCTTTTGCTGTCTCGTACACCGGGTTATTGTTACCATCTTTCTAAATTCCATATATATGCGTTAGTATACTGTATTTATGTTTTTCCTTCTGGCTTACTTCACTCTGTATAATACCCCACTGCTGGGCATACACACTGAGGAAACCAGAAGGGAAAGAGACACGTGTACCCCAATGTTCATCGCAGCACTGTTTATAATAGCCAAGACGTGGAAGCAACCTAGATGTCCATCAGCAGATGAATGGATAAGAAAGCTGTGGTACATATACACAATGGAGTATTACTCAGCCATTAAAAAGAATACATTTGAATCAGTTCTAATGAGGTGGATGAAACTTGAATACCTTTTTAAACATTTTTTTATTCTTTCATGATTACCACTGAATTCTTAAGAAATATGCCTATCTATCTATATATATATTCTAATTTTTAGATTATCTATGTATAAACAATTCTTTAAATAACTGTTTGGACAATTATCCTTTTCTTCAAGGTCTTCTAACTGGGTGCCATAATTTTTTTACATCTCCATAGTTTGTAATTGTATTTCTTAGGCTGAGTAGTCTTTTCTCCTTTTCTGTAATCAATCTTGTCTATTCAGAGAACCAGTTTTCCTCCTGTATATCCTCACTTATTATTTTGTTCTACTCTTTTTCTCTTATGCTTATTCTACTAATTTAACAAATAAATAATAAAGCTCTTGTTCTGTTTCCATGTCCATCTGATATTTCTCATTTTCCCCCTGTTTTAATTCCATAATTTATTATTCTATGGAATAGAATTTATAACTTTGCATTTTTCCACCATTCTAATGTATTCATTTAAATATTTTTACCAGAATTTTCTACAAAATTAATGTTAATGTGGGTCAATTCCTCTTCTGTCTATTCCTAGTAGAGCAAATTGTCAGCAAATGTTAAATATGTCCCTATGCTCCTTAAGGTCTTAACCATTCTGTCTCTTATCACCTCTGGCATTCTACATCTCTACTGTTTCTGTTTCAAGGCATTTCGTATTGTACATTTTTGAATTTTTCTACTTTAGACTTTTTTGTGCCCCAGAGCTCCTAGATCATCTTGGCTATAACAACTCATGTACTAATTCTCTCCAGCATCTCTGACAAACTGTTATGATTCTGTTTATCTTTGCTTTCATATAGTCCCACAAAAGGCAACTTTTATTTGATATAAAACAGATTAATATCAGTTCATACCGAGAGCTTTATTATAACTTTTCAATTCTGAATTTTGGAAATGGTTTTAGTTTTTCTGAGTTTCATTGCTATAATTCCTTTTGAAAATGCTGTTGTTCTTATTGTTAATTAGTCACTAAGTCGTTTCCAACTCTTTGTGACCCCCATAGTCTGTAGCCCTCCAGGCTCCTCTATCCACGGGATTTCCCAGGCAAGAATAGTGGAATGAGTTGCCATTTCCTTCTCCAGGGGATCTTTCCAACCAGACATTGAACCTATGTCTCCCACATTGACAGGCACATTCTTTACCACTGAGCCACTAGGGAAGCCCTTGAAAATACACAGCCTAGGTACTTATGTGGTTGAACTTCTTTGAAGAACAGTTGTGGTCTTTCTCATGGGCAGTAGTACTTAAATTGCTTTACATGGGGCCAAGGGAAAATGCCTCAGAGTGTAACATTTCTAAATAGGAAGGGAAAGTCATCTCCTAAATGTTGCCTGATAACTTATCATGAGGGTTCATCTGAGGTGACCTGTGATATGAATGAGATCTGACTTGATATGAGCTCTTTCTATGGTTTGAGTAAATATGAAAGTAGGAGCCCCCTCTCTGCTTATCAGAGGGTCTCTTCTGGACCATTCTTATTCTCCACACCAGGTATAACCTCTGAAAATATAATTATGGTTCTAAAGCATTGGCTTACCAGTTCTTTCATGGTGTTGAATACAGCAAGAGTTGCATCATGAGAGGCACAGAAGTTCTGGCTTGCTTCCCAGGTGGTTGTATTTTCAGAAAAATAGAAGCACTTTCCTAGGAAACCAATCCAGCCTTCCAGGCATGATATGTGTTCAGAGGAAGATTTGTATTTTTCAACTAAAAATGATTGAACAATATATTAAGTACTGAAGGGGTGGAAATCCATTAATTTCAAACAGTTGTTCATTTGAATAAAATTCACCAGGTTAGCCCTTCTGTCTGATGGTATTAGAGTTCATCATTCCTAAATTTCTATACTCCTATTTTGCTAGGTTGAAAGAAAATCTTGATGAATGCCACTTAAGTAGATGCTGTTATTACTCAAACTGGGGCTTGATGTACTTCTCAAGTGGTATTTCTTTCTAGGAAGTCACTCTCATTTTCATGACCTTAACTATTATATATGTACTAATATTGGTAAACTGATATGTCCAACCCAGGCCTCTCATCAGACATCTCCTCCATATAACAGCCTAATAGATACTCATCCTCTCAACAACAAATGTTCAGGAGTACACATTATTTAGTATGGCTATTATATTAGATGCATATTTTTAAATGCATATTGAAAGTGTATAAAAAAACATATTAAAAAGCAGAGACATCACTTTGCCAACAAAGGTCTGTATAGTCAAAGCTATGGTTTTTCATTAGTCATGTACAGATGTAAGAGTTGGACCATCAAAAAGACTGAGCACCAAAGAACTGATGTTTCAAATTGTGGTGCTGGAGAAGACTCCTGAGAGTCCCTTGGATTGCAAGGAAGTCAAACCAGTCAATCCGAAAGGACATCAACCTTGAATATCAATTGGAAGGACTGTTGCTGAAGCTCCAATACTTTGACCACCTGAGGTGAAGAGCTGACTCATTGAAAAAGACTCTGATGCTGGGACAGACTGAAGGCAAAAGGAGAGGGCGTGGCAGAGGATGAGATGATCAGATAGCGTCACCAACTCAATGGATGTGAATTTGAGCAAACTTGGACATATAGTGAAGGACAGAGGAGCCTGGCGTGCTACAGTCCATGGGGTTGCAAAGAGCCGGACATGACTTAGGGACTGAAAAATAGCAACAACAAAGTTATTCTCATGTTATATAGGAGGAACCATAGGGTTATTTCATGTAAGATGTCTGAAATTACCCTTAATTCTGAGCTGAAGTATGAAAGGCACAAGCACTATGAAACATTTTAGAGGAGAGTTAATACAAACATATTTGGGAAATGGACCACCCACCTGCTAAAATTGTGGCCAGTGTAAGTATTAGGATCACCAGAAAGATGACGACTGTGATCATTTTAGTGATACAAAATTTCTTTTTATTTTCTTTTGAGGGTTCTTGTGATTCCATAATAAGGTTGGAACAGATAACATCTCCTATAGAAAAATTAATCAGTTCTTTAGTACTTATGTGACCTTATACTGTTGTAGAATTTGAGATTAATATATACAAACCAACCACATTTCTATATACTACGATTTATAAATAGGAAATTAAAATATAGCTTACCATTTACAATAGCATAAAATATTGAATGCTTATGGATTTATGTGTGACAGAAGACATATAAAACTTGTACAATAAAGATACAAAACATTACTGAAAGAAGCTGAAGACATAAATAAATGGAAGGATACTGTCTTCATGCTTCAGAACACACAGTAATGTTATGATGTCAATATGCTAAAACTAATCTATACATTATCACAATCATACACAAAGTTCTCAGCATTTTTTTTTTTTTGAGTAGAAGTAGGTAAGCTGTTTTTAAAATTCCTATTGAAATGTAAAAAGAACTAGAATAGCCATGTTTGAAAGAGAACTAAATTTGAGCACAAGTATTACCTGGCTTAAAGACTTATTATAAAAAATACAGTTGCCAATATAGCAGTAGCAGCAGCAGAAATAGACCCACACATGTGCAGACACCAGATTTTTGGCAAAGATGCAAAAGAGGATAGTCATTTTGATAAACAGTGCTGGAAATATTGGATATCCATATAAAACAAAAGACTTTTTAATCCATACCACATCCCATATGTAAAAACTAATTCAAAAAGGATCATAGAAATAAATGTAAAAGCTGAAGCTATAAAAAGTTTCAGAGAAAACAGGAATTTTTTTTTTTGTTATTTTGGATTAGAGAAATATTCAATCCAACCAAAAAACATGATGTCAAAAAAATAATAAATTGGACTTGTATTAAAATTCTGCTCCTCAAAAAACAGTTTTAACAAAATGAAAAGTCAAATCAGAGGCTGGAAGAAATATTTTCAAATTCAAAGTCTGATAAAGGTCTTGGGTCCAAAATATACAAAGAGCTTGATACTTAAGAAAACACACAACATAACAAAAATACAAACAAGGTGTAACAGACGTTTCATGAAATAAATATATAGATGAAATATATAGATGGCAAATTACCACATAAAAAGATGTTCAGCATTATTAGTCATAAAGAAAGTGCAAATTAAAGCTAAATTTAGAAACTACTACGTACCTATTAGAATAATTAAAGTTAAAATGTCCGACCATAGCCAAGTATTAGTGAGAATATAGAAGAACTTGAACTCACTCATTCACTGTGAGACCATTTTGGAAGGCACTGTAAAAATCTCTTAAAAAGCTAAATATACACCTACGATATGATCCATTATTTCTATGCATTAGGTACTTCCCCAAGAGAAATGGAAGAGTATGTCCATACAGAGATTGGCACCTAAATTTTTATAGAAGCTTAATTTGTAATAACCCCAAACTGTGGGTGAATAAATAAATAGTGTTTTATCTATATGAGGGAACACTAGTCAGCAACAAAAAAGAAATGAACTACTGATACAAACAATGACATGGATGAATTTTATAACTGAACAAAAGAAGCCAAACTGAAATGAGTATATACTGTGTGATTCTATCTATATAAAATTCCATAAAATGCATATCTATCTATAGTGTCAGAAATTTGATGTGTGATTCTTTCAAGGAGGGCATGCTGAAATTAGCAAGAGAAAAATATAATAAAGGGATATGGGAAAAATTTTGGTGTTAATAAATATTTCATTATCTTGAATGCATTTATAGTTTCCAGTATATTGTCATGTACATCAAAATCTATCAGGTTGTACACTTTAAATATGTGCATTTTAATGTAATGTCAGTTTTCTCTCAATAAAGCTGTTAATATGAAAATCAGGTATCTTTAATTCACAGTGTGTATCTGTTTATAGTATTTATAAGCTCCCTTAGATACACAGCTGGAAATAATTTGGCACGGATAGGAGAAATGAAATGCTGACTCCCTCTGGAGGGTTAGGATTCAGAATTGAAAGCAGAAACTCACAAACTGTAAATTTGTTTATTTCACAAATAGATCATAGTGCCTGTCACACCTGTGCTTCTTACCTGAAGATTGGAAATCTCCTACACTTGTCAGTCTTTCGTGGTCATTCATGTTTCTTTCTGAGTAAGACAAAAAAAAAAAAAATACAGACAGGCTGGAGTGAACACACTGGTTTCAAGATTCCGGCTCAATATCTGAACTTGCTTCAGTAATCTGATGGAAGACAATCTCAAATGAGAATGCAAAGTTAAGGCAATCTAAGATGAGAATATCATGTCAGGGAAATCTCAAATGAGAATACAACAGTAGTATATAAAATTATAATAAAAGTTCCTCAGAATCTGAACTGCTTCCTTTTTGGCACACGCTATCCACAAATAATTATCAGTGCAGCTTGAGAAGCTACTAGAGAGGGCTGGCAGCTGAAATAATTTTTCCAACTGCTGGATTCAGTGTGAAGGAAGTGAGGTTCAGTGGTTTATGAAGCCAACAGGTTAAGCCTTCATACCATGACCCTGACCTTCACATACTTTTAGTTAATTTGACCATTATAGCATTTTAAAAAGCAGAGACATTACTTTGCCAACAAAGGTCCAGCTAGTCAAAGCTATGGTTTTTCTAGTAGTCACGTATGGATGTGAGAGTTGGACTATAAAGCTGAGCACTGAAGAATTGATGTTTTTCAACTGTGGTGTTGGAGAAGACCCTTGAGAGTCCCTTGGACTGCAAGGAGATCCAACCAGTCCATCTGAAAGTAAATTAGTCCTGAATATTCATTGGAAGGACTGATGCTGAAGCTGAAACTCCAATACTTTGGCCACCTGTTGGAAGGAGCTGACTCATTTGAAAAGACCCTGATGCTGGAAAAGATTGAAGGCAGGAGGAGAAGGGGATGACAGAGGATGAGATGGTTGGGTGGCATCACTGACTCAATGAATATGAGTTTTGAGTAAACTCCGGGAGTTGGTGATGGATGGGGAGGCCTGGCGTGCTGCATTCCATGGGGTCACAAAGAGTCGGACATGATTGAGCGACTGAACTGATTATGGATCCCAGCCACAGATCCAAGCCCCAAAGTTTTAAGGCAAAATAACAAGTTTTGAAAGTGAAAGTTGCTCAGTCGTGTCTGACTCTTTGCGACCCCATGGACTTAGTCCATGGAATTCTCCAGGCCAGAATACTGGAGTGGATAGCCTTTCCTTTCTCCAGGGGATCTGCTCAACCCAGGGATAAAACCCAGGTCTCCCACATTGTAGATGGATTTTTTACCAGCTGAGCCACAAAATAGCAACTCAGACTTCTTGAAAAGAACATGATTTTGCTTTAGTAATAATAATAATAACAGAAAAAAATCATATCTAATATTTATTATGTTTCCTTGACAGTAAGTCTAGTTCTAAGCTTTTAACTTTTATGAAGTAATTTAAACTCACCATAACATTATCAAATAGGAGCATATCATTATTATTAATTTATAGATGAGGTAACTTCCTTAATGTAACAGAGAGGTTAAAGTTTTCTTGAAGTAACACAGTCAATATGGGGCAGAGGTTGGCTCTGATCATTTAACCATTTTGCTGTCTTCTACTGCTTCTCTCTGTTTAGGAGTGTTGCCACGAATGCTCTGATGTGCTAAGCTTCTCCTTCCAGATTTAGAAAGCAGACCTCCCTCAGGTTCAACAACAACAAAAGTATTATGCTGTGAGCATTTTGCTCAGATAATGATCACCAAGTTATATTATTTGACAGAAGTGAGGATGAAACCATGGCAACCTGGATTTCAAAGTCACCTCCTTGAGAGGCAAGCAAACAGTAATGGGTTGGCATTTTTTCAAAGTTGGATTGTAAGGCATAGAGTTCCCTCTAATTTTGTATGTTAAGCTTTTTAATGTGTGATCATTATTTTGCATCCCACAAACAATTATTTCAGGAGCCGGGCAGATTTTGTGTTTGTGTGCATACGTATGTGCATTAAAGAAAGAGAGAGATTAGGGAAACTGATGGCTAGATTATTTCAATCAAGACTTTACCTGGAGCACAACTTATTCCTAAACTTTACATGCTGTCTTATAATTATACATTTTGCTGGAGTACCACTCAGCTATTGCCACAGTAGTGCTCTATTATAAACCACACCCTAAACCCTGAGCACTTACCAGACTGTGCTGCGTTGGTTGGTTGTTATCCCACAGAAGCTGGCAACTCTGCAGCTCTGCCTCACACTGCAGCTTGTCTCTTGTTATCTTTGTTATCCTCCTGTCCAGGTTGAGGCAGCAACAGCTGCTCCAGAAGCACTTCTCCTAGAGATGTCAGAGGTACAAGACACTAATCCTAGCCACTCACCAAATTTCAAGTCACTGTTACTATCCCATTGGCTGGTGCTCCTTTCTGGCTGACCGCAAACCCATGGGAAGTACCCTTGACTTCTAGTGAAAGCCATACCACATGTTTACAAGGACCTTTTCGGGGACATTTGTGCATGCTAGGTCTCTTCAGTCGTGCCTGACTCTGTGAGACCCTATGGCTCTTCTGTCCATGGGATTCTCCAGGCAAGAATACTAGGGTGGGTTACCATGCCCTCCTCCAGGGGATCTTCCTGACCCAGGGATCGAACCCATGTCTCTTACATCTCCTGCATTGTCAGACAGGTTCTTTACCACTAGAAACATTTGGGAAGCCCTTCTTGGGGACAGTAATCCACACAATGCAGCTCGCTGGAGCATTTATGGAGCTCTCCTGCTCAAATCTGCTTTATCTACTATTGGTCTGGTTTTGTGTTTTAAATCAATCTTGAATCTTTTTTGTTTGTTTTTTAATTAAGGAGTTTACCTAAAGGATGAGATGTTTGGATGGCATCACTGACTCAATGGACATGAGTTTGAATGGACTCTGGGAATTGATGATGGACAGGGAGGCCTGGCATGCTGGTCCATGGGTTCACAGAGTTGGACACGACTGAGCGACTGAACTGAACTTACATAAGAAAGCTGTTTTCAGCTTGTTGGCATCCTTTAGGGACAATAGTGATAGGCTTACTTATATAAGGTAAGGGTCATCTTTTTTCAAAATGATTTGCATATAAACTTTTCACATTTCTCCTGTATATTATCAATTCCCTTTCAAATTTATCTTTTGTTAAACAAAGAGTGACCAGAAACACTTAATAATGGACAGATCACAAGCTTAATTTTATCACTGAATCATCCCATAACATCCATCTGGTTATATAATTTTGTGTATGCTCATTTGCTTCAGTCATATCCAAGTCTTTGTGACCCTATGGGCTGTAGCCTGCCAGGCTCCTCTGTCCCTGGGGATTCTCCAGACAATAATACTGAAGTGGGTTGCCATGCCCTCCTCCAGGGGATCTTCCTGACCCAGGGATCAAACCTGAGTCTCCTAAGTCTCCTGCACTGTAGGCAGATCCTTTACCCTCTGAGCCATCAGGGAAGCCCATATAATTTTGAAATTACTCCTTATTTTAACTTTGAAATTGTTTGCTAAATGGTCTTTAAACTTATTCAATCAACTCAGCAATCACTATTCTACAGGCAATTCAGGAGAAAACTAAGAGAACTCTTTTCTTTCCAAGTCCATATCTTGCCTTCTGGGCTCATATAGTCACAGATATTCTCTCTGTGGTCCTATCAAGTGCTATTCAAACTATTTGTAGCTCAGTGATACCTTTACAGGTATTTGACATCTATTAGATAAGTTTCAGAGCACTGTCCCTACAGAGGCAAGATGAGGAATCATAGAAAATTATATTAGCTCTCCAATTTAATTCTCAGGGTTCCCTGTTCTAAGATCTTACTGAAGCAATAATTAAAAAAAAAAAAAAACAAACAAACTCCCATTTACAGCTGTATGAGGGAAAGAGAGGGCCTGGGACAATGACGAGCAGCCAAGAACCTCAGAGCCTAAATGCAATCAAACCTAACCATGGGTCTATATACTTGAGGATAAACAAAAAAGCAAACAAATAATCTCCCAAAGAAAAAAGGCAGATGCATGGGTGAGAAGTGCGGACTCCGTATGGGCTGAGCAAACTGGAAATACCTGGAAAGGTCAAGCACAGACCTTAACTCTCTTCCATATCCCTAGGAATGTCTTTCTCCTTATTTGCTCATATTCTAATCTGCCTTTAAGATACTTATTATCCCTTCTCAAAGTGTTGATAAAACTTACTTTGTTGTTGTTATTTAGTCACTCAGTCTTGTCCAACTCTTTGCCACCCCCATGGACTGTAGCCTGACAGGCTTCTCTGTCCATGGGACTTCCCCAGGCAGAAATACTGGAGTGGGTTTCTGTTTCCTTCTCCAGGGGCTATTCCCCACCTAGGGGTCAAACTCTTGTCTCCTGCATTGGCAGGCAGATTCTTTACCACTGAGTCACCAGGGAAGCCCTAAAACTTATTTGGAACTTTTCATGTTTACATTTTATGAGCTTTGTTTTTATATGTGTATTCCTTCTTTCTTTTAATAAATATTGTTCAAAAGAATCAATGTATAAAATCCTCCAGGATAAAGAATTTTGCTACATGCCCAAAGAAAGGAAAGACCAGTGCTTCTGAATTTCTTCATTGCCACCCACCTTCCTCTTAATGTTAAATGCAGTGTACTTACTACTGCAGATGAGATGTATATTATAAAATGTTAGAGGGGGTAGTATTGCTACTTAAATTACATCATATTTTTAGAAAAAATAATGTAAAAACTCACCATGACCTGTCATTGTTATGTGAGATATCTTTTTTTCTCATGGAGAAAAAGTGTTGTTTATTTTAATACTTCTTATTTATTAAATTAATTATTTCATCTGTGCTTTTCTTTACTTCTTCTTTTCCAAAAGGGAAAGTAAAGTTTGAGGTCAAAAGTGTGGTATATAACCCATGGCCTAAAATAATTTGTCCAAGTTTTGGAAAAAATACATTTAGCATGTTTTTCTCTTTTTAGAAATTATTATTATTATTATATATTATATTATTATTAGAAATTATTCTCCCTAGTGGACCAGGGGTTAAGACTTTGCCTTCCAATGCAGGAGGTGTGGGTTTGATCCTAGTCAGGGGGCTAAGATCTCATATGCCTCTTGAAGATCTCACATTCCTCTCGCCAAAGAAACAAAACATAAAACAGAAGCAAAGTTGTAACAGATTCCATAAAGGCTTTAAAAATGGTCCACATCAAAGTAGAAAGAAAGAAAAAGAACCACAACAACAAAAGAACAAAAAATTATTCTCCAAATCTCATATAATGGGCTTTCAGCTACTTTTTTTCTTTGTGGGCATAGAAAGACTAACTGTTACTCTTTGCTACATAGTAATTTTTCATGCACAATTTTTGAAGCCACTTCTTTAATTTCTCTCTGCCCTATCTACTTAATTTTCTTATTTTTTTTACAAGCATGTTTTGTCTGGGAATAGCTTCCAGAATTTTAATTTTCCTTTGCAGCAAATTCTCTCCCAAATCTAATCTGGACCCATTGGAATTGCCACATATTGGGCCTCCCCTACCTGCCAAGGGTTATGCACATAAACTAGACTGATCAATTAGAGTTTTCCATCTCTCCTAAACAGAAACTATTTCAGAAATAGATATTGTCCTAAACTAAGTCTTTCTTAATCAGCTTTTGTGTGTGTGCTTAGTTGCTCAGTCATGTCCAACTCTCTGGGACCCCACAGACTGTAGCCCTCCAGGCTCTTACGTCCATGGAATTCTCCAGACAGGAATACTGGAGTGGGTTGCCACTTCCTCCTCCAGGGGATCTTTCAGACCCAGGAATCAAACTTGTGTCTCCTGCATTGCAGGCAGATTCTTTACTAGCCCTCTTAATTAACTTACCTGATATTTAACATATGAACTCTGGGAGAGGAAAGGCATCTCTCTTTCTCTAGGGTTAGGAAATATAAAGAGTTAAAATGCAGAAGTTATTTTCCAGTCTCATGAAGAAAGCAATGTACAAACGAAGTCCAGATCCATGGGATAAAAAACAAAAATATAGCAGTAAGTGCAGATCCTTGGAGAAACCAGTTGAGTTCCCACATCCAGCCAGAAGACAGAGCTGATGAAACAATATGCTTTCCTAGGCATGGCAGAGTTGATGTAACGCCTATATTTTATAGGTAGGCCATATTTTAGTATATGCATTTTACAGATCAGAAATCAAAAGACTGAATAAGTTAGTTTCATACAGCTAAAACTAGGATGTCTGTACCCATCTTATGTGTAATGAAGTGAAGACTCTTTTTCCAAATTTAAAAAATTGCACTTGCCTGTTTATTATAGTAAGTGTATACTGGATAGATATCTAGTTCCTGTTTTACTTAAGAAGTAAAATAATGTCTTTGTAGATTGATCTAACTATCCAACCCTAGAGCAGTAGAATATAGTAGCAGAAATTAGAGATTTTTGAAGAAAGTGACTTTATTTCTACCAAACCATAAAGTTGACTCATAATGAGAACAAATAGTGGGAAGGGATGGAATGTTATGGAAATGGATTTCTAACCTCAATTCTCAATATTGAAAGACAAACTTCTGGTTTCACTTCTTACATGGAAATGTGTGAAACTGCAATTTTCTTTCTGGGAAGTCCCTGTCCTACTGCCAGAAAGGAGTTGGAGGTTTGACTGGTTTCGAACACCTTAAGGTTGAGGATATTCACTTTATTCATTGACTTATTAATTCATTTATTTGAATGCCTCCTCTGTTCATAGCTTTGTGCTTAGTGCTATAGGAGATGCAAAATATACAGTTCCTCAGTGGAGAGTAATAAATGAGGCTCCTTGTATTCAGTAATCTACTGTCAAAACATTCTGGAAGTACTCAGGTATAAATCCCAATCTAGATATCTGCTAATAGAAGAAATATCCTGGAGTTGACTTAAAAAAAGAAATAAAACAAATCAATCCCCACATTTATATCCACAAAATTTTATTTTAAAAGTTTATGAGTTGATTTAAAAAACATATACACTTAAAGAAATAGTTATTAATTATCAGGACCAAAGAAAGGAAAGCAGTTTGGTATACTGCCATTTAAAAAGCTAAGCAAACTTGTGATTAGTAAGTAAGGATTAAATTTTGAGCTTTAAGGTAGTCAGAACTGAGAGGAAAACATGATTATTTCTATCAGATCAGATCAGATCAGTAGCTCAGTCGTGTCCGACTCTTTGCGAACCCATGAATCGCAAAACGCCAGGCCTCCCTGTCCATCACCAACTCCCGAAGTTCACTCAGACTCATGTCCATCGAATCAGTGATGCCATCCAGCCATCTAATCCTCTGTCATCCCCTTCTCCTCCTGCCCCCAATCCCTCCCAGCAACAGAGTCTTTTCCAATGAGTCAACTCTTCGCATGAGGTGGCCAAAGTAAGTACTGGAGTTTCAGCTTTAGCATCATTCCTTCCAAAGAAATCCCAGAGCTGATCTTCTTCGGAATGGACTGGTTGGATCTCCTTGCAGTACAAGGGACTCTCAAGAGTCTTCTCCAACACCACAGTTCAAAAGCATCAATTCTTCGGTGCTCAGCCTTCTTCACAGTCCAACTCTCACATCCATACATGACCACAGGAAAAACCATAGCCTTGACTAGACGAACCTTTGTTGGCAAAGTAATGTCTCTGCTTTTGAATATGCTGTCTAGGTTGGTCATAACTTTCCTTCCAAGGAGTAAGCATCTTTTAATTTCATGGCTGCAGTCACCATCTGCCGTAATTTTAGAGCCCAGAAAATGAAGTCTGACACTGTTTCCACTGTTTCCCCATCTATTTTCCATGAAGTGACGGGACCGGAGTCCATGATCTTCGTTTTCTGAAAGTTGAGCTTTAAGCCAACTTTTTCACTCTCCTCTTTCACCTTCATCAAGAGGCTTTTTAGTTCCTCTTCACTTTCTGCCATAAGGGTGGTGTCATCTGCATATCTGAGGTTATTGATATTTCTCCCGGCAATCTTGATTCCAGCTTGTGCTTCTTCCAGCCAAGCATTTCTCATGATGTACTCTGCATATAAGTTAAATAAACAGGGTGACAATATACAGCCTTGACATACTCCTTTTCTTATTTGGAACCAGTCTGTTGTTCCATGTCCAGTTCTAACTGTTGCTTCCTGACCTGCATACAAATTTCTCAAGAGGCAGGTCAGGTGGTCTGGTATTCCCATCTTTTTCAGAATTTTCCACAGTTTATTGTGATCCACACAGTCAAAGGCTTTGGCATAGTCAATAAAGCAGAAATAGGTGTTTTTCTGGAAATCTCTTGCTTTTTCCATGATCCAGCGGATGTTGGCAATTTGATCTCTGGGTCCTCTGCCTTTTCTAAAACCAGCTTGAACATCAGGAAGTTCACGGTTCACATATTGCTGAAGCCTGGCTTGGAGAATTTTTAGCATTACTTTACTAGCGTGTGAGATGAGTGCAATTGTGCAGTAGTTTGAGCATTCTTTGGCATTGCCTTTCTTTGGGATTGGAATGAAAACAGACCTTTTCCAGTCCTGTGGCCACTGCTGAGTTTTCCAAATTTGCTGGCATATTGAGTGCAGCACTTTCACAGCATCATCTTTCAGGATTTGGAATAGCTCAACTGGAATTCTATCACCTCCACTAGCTTTGTTCATAGTGATGCTTTCTAAGGCCCACTTGACTTCACATTCCAGGATGTCTGGCTCTAGGTCAGTGATCACACCATTGTGATTACCTGGGTCGTGAAGATCTTTTTTGTACAGTTCTTCTGTGTATTCTTGCCATCTCTTCTTAATATCTTCTGCTTCGTTTAGGTCCATACCATTTCTGTCCTTTATCGAGCCCATCTTTGCATGAAATGTTCCTTTTGTATCTATGATTTTCTTGAAGAGATCTCTAGTTTTTCCCATCCTGTTGTTTTCCTCTATTTCTTTGCATTGATCACTGAAGAAGGCTTTCTTATCTCTTCTTGCTATTCTTTGGAACTCTGCATTCAGATACTTATATCTTTCCTTTTCTCCTTTGCTTTTCTCTTCTCTTTTCACAGCTATTTGTAAGGCCTCCCCAGACAGCCATTTTGCTTTTTTGCATTTCTTTTCCATGGGGATGGTCTTGATCCCTGTCTGCTGTCCAATGTCACGAACCTCATTCTGTAGCTCATCAGGCACTCTATCCATCAGATCTATTTCTATAGCTCTCATGATTGAAAACATTGAATATGTCAATTCCTTAGAGTTGAGAAATTTATTTTTCTAATATCTGAAAGTATATTTCTTACATGGAATTTTCCGTATTGAGATATAATAACATTAGACCACAAACTTTTATTTTGTTGTCATTCTGTCACCAAAATGCAAGTGGTTCCTCCAGGACTAAAGTATTTGTTAACGATTGATGCTGTTAAGATTTGTGGATTAAGATGTATATATGATGCATGTGATGAATTTGTACATGCTGGTCCAAGGCAGACTGTATACCAAGAATGGCCAGGATGTTTGATTTACAGGAACAGGGGTTTTGTCCTACAGGGGTTCAAGTAGAAAACAGCAATATTGATTTTGAATATCCTGCCCAAGTTCACCACTGTTCCCCAAACTCTCATCTTCTCTCGACTAAATTTGCCGTCTGGCTGTTAAGCACAATATAATTAAATAGCTAAGGATAGACTCTGAAACCAGGTAATCTGAGTTTAAATTTCAGGTCTGGCACTTTCTAGATGTGAGACCTTGTTAAGTTTACTCCATTCTCCAGAATGTTTCCTCATCTTTAAAATGAAAATAATAGGCATTTTGCTGGTGGTCCAGTGATTAAGACCCTGCACTTTCACTGCAGGGGGAGTGGGTCCAATCCCTGGTTGGGGAACTGAGATCCCACAAGTCCTGTAGCTAAAAAATTGAAAAAATAATTGAGAATAATAACAGTGTCCACTTAGTAGTTTTTTTTTTTTTCCCCCTATGAGGTTCAAATATATTTAAGATTTTTAAAGCTCTTAGAAATATGCTAAACAAATACTAAGTGCTATTGTAAGTGGTGATTTTTTCAGTATTTGAGCTTGGGACCCCAGAGAGTGAGTTGTTTACAGCAAATATGGGATTATTTGAGGGTTAATCTTCTATTTGTTCAGATAACATCTGAATTACTGTTTATTTCAACTCTTCCAAGTATCCTGATAAAAAGAATTTCTACTTCATATCTCTGTGGTCGATTCTTTTTCCAAAAAGCATCAGTTTCTAGTAGCCATGTTGATCTTGTAATATCCTGGTCTTTCTGTCCTTTGGTTGGCATAGCTCTGACTTTCAATCCTCTTTCTGTGGCCATGATTCTTATTATAACAACCTAATTCTCACTCTCTGTGTGTCAGTTTTATAGTCCATGTCTGTATTTAAAGTCAGGTAGTATAATTAATTTCTGGTTAATGATAACTATAGAATTGTGATGAAAGCCTAGCTTACTCACATGTTTTCACTGCTTTTTTTCCCCTTCAAAATTTAAGACTAATTCAACTGTTTGATTGGCCTGTACAAGGAGTTAGGAGCATTGGGTAGATGAACAAATGGCAATCTAACTAGTGGCAAATGAGCTCTATGTTCTCAACACTTCTGCTATTTGGGAACTTAGGATTACCTCCCTCTGTAAATCCTTGACTTGAATTTTAAAACTTGTAAATTGGCCTCAAACTTGCTGAGAGATTGATGTGTATGGATGTCCATATTGATGTACGTTGATGTATATGGATTACAAATAAATGATAATAACACAAATGGTGACATTTGTACCAAATGAGAAAAAGATTCTAATCTAATTGAATGAAAATTCCTTCAGAACCTCAAATTTTGTTGCTTTTGATTTATTCTGCTAGATATTTGATGAACATTCACTTGATTGTTTTCTAACATAAAAATCACATTGCCACTGGGAGATTATAATTTATAAGCTTCTGTAAATGCTAGACTCCTTCCATACATTTATTTATTTTTCTACTCATTCAGCAAGCATACTCAGTGTATACAGTACTTGAGATAAAATGCATAATATTTGATTAAGCAGATCCTATTCTAAAGCTAATCTTTAGTTCAGTCAGTTTGGTCACTTAGTCATGTCTGACTCTTTGTGACTCCATGGACTATAGCACCCCCATGAACTGTCAGGACTCCCTGTCCATCATCAACTCCCAGAAATTACTAAAACTCCTGTCTTTTGAGTTGTGATGCCATCCAACCGTCTCATCCTCTGTCATCCACTTCTTTTCCCGCCTTCACTCTTTCCCAGCATCAGGGTCTTTTCCAATGCATCGGGTCTTCGCATCAAGTAGCCAAAATATTGGAGTTTCAGCTTCAGCATCAGTCCTTCTAATGAATATTCAGGACTGATTTCCTTTTGGATGGACTGGTTGGATCTCCTTGCAATCCAAGGGACTCTCAAGGTTCTTCTCTAATACCACAGTTCAAAAGTATCAATTCTTCAGCGCTTAGCTTTCTTTACAGTCCAAACCTTACATCCATACATGACTACTGGAAAAACTATAGCTTTGACTAGATGGACCTTTGTTGGCAAAGTAATATCTCTGCTTTTTAATATGCTGTCTAGGTTGGTCATGATTTTCATTCAAGGAGCAAGTGCCTTTTAATTTCATGGCTGCAAGTACCATCTGCAGTGATTTTGGAGCCCAGGAAAATAAAATCTGTCACTGTTTCCATTGTTTCCCCATCTATTTGCCACGAAAGTGATGGGACCAGATGCCATGACCTTAGTTTTCTGAATGTGGAGTTTTAAGTCAACTTTTTCACTCTCCTGTTTCACTTTCATCAAGAGTTTCTTTAGTTCTTCTTCACTTTCTGCCATAAGGGTGGTGTCATCTGCATACCCGGGGTTATTGATATTTCTCCTGGCAATCTTGATTCCAGCTTGTGCTTCATCAGTCTGGCATTTCTCATGATGTATTCTGCATATAATTTAAATAAGCAGAGTGACAATATACAGCCTTGATGTACTCCTTTTCCTATTTGGAACCAGTCTGTTGTTTCATGTCCAGTTCTAACTATTAGTTCCTGACCTGCATACAGATTTCTCAAGAGGCAGATCAGGTGGTCTGGAGTTGCCATCAGTTGTAGAATTTTCCAGTTTGTTGTGATCCACATAGTCAAAGGCTTTGGTGTAGTCAATACAGCAAAAGTAGATGTTTTTCTGGAACTCCCTTGCTTTTTCAATGATACAGTGGATGATGGCAATTTGATCTCAGGTTCCTCTGCCATTTCTAAATCAAGCTTGAACATCCAGAACTTCACAGTTAATGTAATGTTGAAGCCTGGCTTCGAGAATTTTGAGCGTTACTTTGCTAGTGTGTGAGATGAGTGCAACTGTGTGGTAGTTTGAACATTCTTTGGCATTGCCTTTCTTTGGGATTGGAATGAAAACTGACTTTTTCCAGTCCTGTGGCCACTGCTGAGTTTTCCAAATTTGCTGGCATATTGACTACAGCACTTTCACAGCATCATCTTTCAGGATTTGAAATAGCTCAGCTGGAATTCCACCACCTCCATTAGCTCTGTTCATAGTGATACTTCCTAAGGCCCACTTGACTTCACATTCCAAAATGTCTGGCTCTAGGTGAGTGATCACACCACTGTGATTATCTGGGTCATGAATATCTTTTTTGTATAGTCCTTCTGTGTATTCTTGCCACCTCTTCTTAATATCTTCTGCTTCTGTTAGGTCCATACCATTTCTGTCCTTTATCGAGCCCATCTTTGCATGAAATGTTCCATTGGTATCTCTAATTTTCTTGAAGAGATCTCTAGTCTTTCTCATTCTATCGTTTTCCTGTATTTCTTTGCACTGATCACTGAGGAAGGCTTTCTTATCTCTTCTTGCTATTCTTTGGAACTCTGCATTCAGATGCTTATATCTTTCCTTTTCTCCTTTGCCTTTTGCTTCCCTTCATTTCACAGCTATCTGTAAGGCCTCCTCAGACAAGCATTTTGCCTTTTTGCATTTATTTTTCTTGTGGATGGTCTTGATCACTGCCTCCTGTACAATGTCACGAACCTCCATCCATAGTTCATCAGGCACTTTATCTATCAGATCGAATCCCTTGAATCTATTTGTCACTTCCACTGTATAGTGGAGTGGATAAGAAGTTCATGATCTGAGCTACAGCCAGCTCCTGGTCTTGTTTTTCCTGACTGTGTAGAGCCTCTCCATCTTTGGCTGCAAAAATATAGTCTATCTGATTTTGATATTGACTATCTGGTGATTTCCATGTGTAGGGTCTCCTCTTGTGTTGTTGGAAGATGGTGTTTGCTATTGTTAGGTAGGTAGAATAGGGAAAAGGAGTCCAAAATGGCCATGGCTAAAAGACAAGGAACGTCAAAGGAAGGTCCGAGGACCATAGTGAAGACTTCAGGCAGAACAAACAGCACTCCTGGCTAAGCCCAATTTGCATAGGGCAGGCCCAGGTGGAGGAAAAAACATATAAAAGGAGGAGCCAAAGCACTTTCTCATGGACTCTCTCTCCTGCGTGCGTGCGCTCTTTCTCTCTCTCTCTCACTCTCTCTCTTTCTCTCTCCCGCGTGTCTGTGTTCTCTCTCTCTCTGTCTCTCTCTCACTCTCTCTCTCTCCCCACGCACTCCTCCACTCTCTTCTCTTTGAGTCTTGGATTCTCCTGCTATCTTCTAAATACAATGGACCTGTAACACTGATTTGCCTAAGAGCTGTAGCACGGTTTGTCCAAGACCCGAGAGCTGTGCGCACCGAGGGCTTTAATGTCCGTTGCTCCAAATCTTTGTTGTGACGAGACAAAGAACCGAGGAACATACACTCGCGTGACATCTATGGTGCCGTGACTCGGATTTAACCTGGCTGAAACAACCTCTGCGGGGAAGAGGCCAAACACAGCAGGAGCCCAACTCAGTGAAGCTCCCGCGCTAGAAGCGGAAGGCAAAGAAACCCAGCGCAGGGGAAGGCCCATCGTGCTGGAAACCGGGACAGCGAAAACCAAACTCAGCAGAAAGCTCACGTGGCCCAGTCTCAGATTCCAGAAGACCTCTGGTTAAGGTAAGAGGTCCTCGCTCCTATGACTGGAGGGACCTTTACAATCTCTCATTTCTTGTTTCCTCGAACCTCCAGCAAACAGGCGGGTGGCAGGGGGCACAACTGAGGGACTCTGGAGAGGCTACTCCTCAACATGTCCCAAAGGCGCTATCTGCTGAGCCCCAGTAGCTGTTACCCAAGCTGGTGGGGGTTCTTCTGTCCTTTCTCTTCTCTGTGCCAAGGATCAGACCAATGAAACTGTGAATACTGGTCAGATATTTAGCAAATTTTCCGGTGGGCTATGAAGGGGATTCCTTGGCACATTTTTCCCACTGCTTTTTCCTCCTGTCCTTCAGCTCTCTCCCGGGACTGAAGCCCGGCCAAAACTAACGAAACTCAGGCTCTGATGTCTCATTGCAAAAATTTATTGAGAGACAAAGCAATAAGAGGTGGATTTGTTAGGATCCAGAGAGAAGCCACTCTTCAGGGTGTGAACCATTGCTGAGGGCAAGGGCTGGGGCCATGAAATTAGGGCTGGCTAGGTTTTGTGAGGGGGTGGAATTCATATGCTAATGAGTAAGAGGATCATCCCAGCCATTGGGGATATCCTGCCACCTCTGGGTGTGTCTGTTGGCTTATAGATTGGGGATTAAGCTTTATTTGAATCATCTTGGACCCAATTGATTTTAATTGGTTTACATTATACCCTTGTGCTATGTTATTTTTTCCAAGGTTGTGCTCTGCCCCCTTCCCTCCTGTTTCATGCTCTTTTCCTGAGCCCTATCCAGACCCACAAGGTTGCCTCTACAATCTTCTGGAGAGACAATCAGAAAATAGCTGGCCTTGGGAGCGAAATACTCTGTAATATTCAACCCCCTAATCCTACCCAATACTGGTCACATTGGAGATCTTGGGGATGCCCAAACTCCAGTCTGGGGGGTCCCAGGAGGTCATCACGCCTTGACCTGCCTAGGGATTGGTCTTCAAAAGGTTGTCACGCCTCAACCTGTTCGGGGATCCTCTAGTCCCAGGGGTCCCAGGAGGTCGTCACGCCTCGACCTGCCCAGGGACCCAATTCTCGGGAGGCTGTCACGCCTCGACCTGCCCAGGGATTCGATCTCTAGGGGGCTGTCACACCTCAGCCTGCCTGGGGATCAGCACCCTGACCCAGGGACCCCTGGCTCTCAGGTTGCAACAGTTCTGGGTAGGATAAGCTTCAGAAAGACTCACCCCTAAGGAAGTCTACCTATGGAAACAGAAAGGAAGCCTATTACTTGTGAGACTGTGCGCCAGCCTGCCTGTCACAGATAACCATCATGGGGCTGGAGCCAAAGGTGCAACTGGATGTGGCAGGTAGGTCCGAGAATTTCTTGGTTGACACAGGGGCTACCTACTCTGTCTTGATCTCCTGCTCCGGAGCCTTCTCCTTCCAAACCTGTACCATTTTGGGTGCTACAGGAAAAGCAACTACTAAAAGATTCACCCAAGCACTTCTTTGTTGTTGGGATGGACAAATATTTTCCCACCAGTTTCTGGTGGCCCCTGAGTGTCCTACCCCCTCATTGGGAAGAGATATACTCACTAAACTGGGGACCACCCTTGTGATGGGAAGTTTTTCAGCCCCTAGAGCTCTACAGCTCCTGGTTACTACTGAAGAACCCATTACACCTTCAATAGAGAGGGACCAAAAACTATGGGAAGACAAAATTAACCCCAAGGTGTGGGACCAGGGGATTCCTGGACGAGCCCACCAAGCTGAACCGGTCATCTTTGTCCTCCAATACCCCACTCAGTTTCCTAGCTGGAAACAATACCCTCTCAAAAGAGAGGCTCAGAAGGGACTACAGCCTTTAATAAATAAATTCCTTGCTTGTGGGCTATTGGTCCCTACCAGTTCACCATGTAACACCCCAATCCTCTCAGTAAAGAAAAAGACGGAACCTGGCGAATGGTTCAAGATCTCCAGGTCATAAATGAAGCTGTAGTCCCCTTTCATCCCACAGTACCCAAATCCCTATGTAATCTTGGGAGAAATCCCACTCAGTGCCAAGTGGTTTACAGTCTTGGATCTCAAAGATGCATTTTTTTTTTTTTTTTTTTTTGCATACCACTGGCTAAAGAATTCCAATACCTTTTTGCCTTTGAGTGGGAAGCCCCAGGAGAAAAACACCAACAGATGACTCGGACAGTATTACCTCAGGGGTTCAGAGATAGCCCCCACCTGTTTGGACAGGCCCTTAGCCTGGATCTCCTAGATCTGGACCTGGGACCTAATGAGAAAATATTACAATACGTAGATGACCTACTAATCTGCTCTCCAGATGAGAAAAGTGCCCAACAACATGCAATTCAGGTTCTAAACTTCTTGGCAGAAAGTCTCCCATGCTAAGGCACAGATGGTCGAGACAAAGGTCACTTACCTGGGAGTTCAGATTACACACGGGTCCAGGAGGCTGTCCTCTGATTGGGTACAAGGAATCCTCCAGTTGCCCTCCCCCACGACTCAAAAACAATTGCGAGCTTTCCTGGGGCTAACTGGTTATTGTAGAATCTGGATACCCAATTATGGTCTAATTGCCCAGCCTTTATATGAAAGCTTAAAGGGATGAGATGATTCAATTCCACTGATGTGGGGAACTCCTCAAAAGAAGGCAGAGGCTACACTAAAACAAGCTTTAACTCAGGCACCTGCCTTGAGGTTGCCAGACCCAGAAATAGCATTCCAACTTTATGTCCATGAAAGAGAGGGAATAGCCTTGGGAGTGTTAACTCAAAGGTTGGGATCTGAGCCCCAGCCTGTAGCTTACTTATCCAAGAGGCTCAATCCAACTTTCCAAGGTTGCCCCCCCTGCCTTCGAAATCTTGCAGCTATTGCAATTATGATAGAAGATGCTTTAAAACTCTCCTTTGGGGGCAA
This sequence comes from Bos javanicus, assembly GCF_032452875.1. NCBI lineage: Eukaryota > Metazoa > Chordata > Mammalia > Artiodactyla > Bovidae > Bos > Bos javanicus. Next base: position 100,819,865 of record NC_083872.1, on the reverse strand, counting down.
ACTACTTTTACCAACCACCAAGTAGAACAACTCCTAAATGGGAGAGGCCATTTATGAATGTCTGATCAAAGAATCCTCAGATATCAAGTAATGCTGATGGAAAATCCAGGCCTCACTATATCCCTTTGTGAGGTTCTTAACCCAGCCACCCTCCTACTTACCCCCGAGGGCTCTCTCCCCTTTCACTCTTGTCTAGATACCTTGGACCACTGGACAAAACCCCGAAAGGGATTGTCAGAAGATCCTCTGACCAATCCTGAGGAAATCTGGTACACTGATGGAAGCAGCTTTGTCTTGGATGGAAAAAGAAGAGCCGAGTATGCAGTAGTCTCCAATTTTGAGACCATAGAGGCTAAGCCTCTGCCACCAGCCCAATTAGCTGAGCTCATAGCCCTGACTTGAGCTTTAGAGCTGGGAAAAGGAAAAAGATAGTCATTTACACTGACTCCAAGTATGCCTTTCTGGTGCTACATGCACATGCGGCTATTTGGAAAGAAAGGGACCACTTGATTACCCGAGGATCCCCAATCAAATATGGTTATCAAATTCTTCGATTCTTGGAGGCAGTCCATCTGCCCACTGAAGTTTCAGTCTCCCACTGTAAAGGACACCAAAAAGGGAACACAGAAGTGGCATGAGGGAACCAAGCAGCTGATCAGGCAGCTAGGAGAGCAGCATTACAAAACCATGACCTAATAGGGGTTGCCACCTTAGTTCCACAGACTAATTTGCCAGAAACTGCTTCATAAACTGAAGGCGAGACTCTTAAAGCTAAGAGCAAGGGCTTTCAAGAAGATCATATGGGGTGATTCCAAAAGGAGGGACTCCTTTTTCTGCCTGGAAACCTCCAATGGAAGTTGGTTAACTCCTTACATACCACTATTCAGTTAGGAGAAAAGACCCTCCAAAGATTACTAGAAAGGTCCTTCAGAGGAACAGGCTTCCAAACAACTATAAGACAGGTGGTCTCCTCTTGTCCCACTTGCCAATTAAACAACCCCCAAGGAGCTCGAAGACCCCAGCTGGCCCAGCCCGTCCAACGACGTGAGGCCTACCCAGGAGAGGATTGGCAGATGGACTTCACCCAGATACCAGTTTCTCAAGGGTATAAATACCTATTAGTTATGATAGATACATTCACAGGATGGATTGAAGGCTTTCCCACCCAGACTGAGAAGGCTGAAGAGGTAGTAAAAAAAAACTGCTCCATGAAATCATTCCAAGATTTGGTCTGCCCAGGTCATTACAAAGTGACAATGGGACACCATTTACTTCTAAGGTCACCCAAGGGGTCTCGAAAACATTGGGCATTACTTATTATCTTCATTGTGCCTGGAGGCCTCAATCTTCAGGAAAAGTAGAAAGAGCCAATCAATTCTTAATATCAGCGATAAAAAAGATAACCCAGGAGACCTCCCTAGGATGGAAAGAGGCTTTACCAATAGCTCTCCTCCACACCCACATTGCCCCTAAAGAACAAGCTGGTCTTAGTCCTTATGAGATGCTATATGGGAGGCCTTTTGTTTATGTCAATGACCTCTTCCTAGATACAGAGGTTCAGATCCTCCAGTCTTATACCATGGCCAATGGGCAATTCCAACAGGATATACACTTGTGGGGTATGAACCAGGACCCAAAAGATTCTAAAGAGTCACCACTATATGCTCCAGGAACTCAAGTCCTAATTAAAGTCTGGAAAGATGAGTCCCCAAAGGCTCAACTCCAGCCCACATGGAAAGGCACCTACCCTGTAATACTTTCTACCCCCACAGCAGTCAAGGTACCAGGACATGACTGTTGGATTCATTATTCATGAGTCAAGCCATGGAAGAAAACTGAAGAGGACACTCAATACACCCTTGAGCCCCTGGGAGATCTCAGATACCTATTCAGGACTACCAATGAGTGTCATTCTAACGAACGCCCCCAAAATCTGGTTGCTGGGAATAAGATTTCTCAGGATAACTCTAAAGAGCCAACACAGCTTGACAGAGACTGTACTCCAAAACAGACAGGAGATAGATCTTCTGATCCCTGAACAAGGAGAGACTTGAGCCATCCTGGCCATGTGAATTTAAAATTGACCAGTGTCCCTACTAGTCCTTGTTATGCTATACTGATGATGCCCTATGACAATTCCATGTACTGTCAATTGTCTAACCTGTTTTGTCTCTGCCCAGGTCAACCAGCTACAACATGCAGTACCAATTCAACAAAGATATAAAACTACAGCCGACCACAGAAAATATCACACACCCTTGGACACTGCTATAAGGACTCTGAGGATTGAGACTAGCAAGAGGGGAAGGCCTAATACCCCTCACCATCCCAGTTCAGCAGGAAGTAGCCAGAAAGACCTCGACGCCCCTATTCCCAAAGAATTGGGCCTCCCATCTCTTGAGGGGAGAATGTTAGGTAGGTAGAATAGGGAAAAGGAGTCCAAAATGGCAGTGGCTAAAAGACAAGGAACGTCAAAGGAAGGTCCGAGGACCAGAGTGAAGACTTCAGGCAGAACAAACAGCACTCCTGGCTAAGCCCAATTTGCATAGGGCAGGCCCAGGTGGAGGAAAAAACATATAAAAGGAGGAGCCAAAGCACTTTCTCACAGACTCTCTCTCCCGCGTGCGTGCGCTCTTTCTCTCTCTCTCACTCTCTCTCTCTCCCCACGCACTCCTCCACTCTCTTCTCTTTGAGTCTTGGATTCTCCTGCTATCTTCTAAATACAATGGACCTGTAACACTGATTTGCCTAAGAGCTGTAGCACGGTTTGTCCAAGACCCGAGAGCTGTGCGCACCGAGGGCTTTAATGTCCGTTGCTCCAAATCTTTGTTGTGACGAGACAAAGAACCGAGGAACATACACTCGCGTGACATCTATGGTGCCGTGACTCGGATTTAACCTGGCTGAAACAACCTCTGCGGGGAAGAGGCCAAACACAGCAGGAGCCCAACTCAGTGAAGCTCCCGCGCTAGAAGCGGAAGGCAAAGAAACCCAGCGCAGGGGAAGGCCCATCGTGCTGGAAACCGGGACAGCGAAAACCAAACTCAGCAGAAAGCTCACGTGGCCCAGTCTCAGATTCCAGAAGACCTCTGGTTAAGGTAAGAGGTCCTCGCTCCTATGACTGGAGGGACCTTTACAATCTCTCATTTCTTGTTTCCTCGAACCTCCAGCAAACAGGCGGGTGGCAGGGGGCACAACTGAGGGACTCTGGAGAGGCTACTCCTCAACATGTCCCAAAGGCGCTATCTGCTGAGCCCCAGTAGCTGTTACCCAAGCTGGTGGGGGTTCTTCTGTCCTTTCTCTTCTCTGTGCCAAGGATCAGACCAATGAAACTGTGAATACTGGTCAGATATTTAGCAAATTTTCCGGTGGGCTATGAAGGGGATTCCTTGGCACATTTTTCCCACTGCTTTTTCCTCCTGTCCTTCAGCTCTCTCCCGGGACTGAAGCCCGGCCAAAACTAACGAAACTCAGGCTCTGATGTCTCATTGCAAAAATTTATTGAGAGACAAAGCAATAAGAGGTGGATTTGTTAGGATCCAGAGAGAAGCCACTCTTCAGGGTGTGAACCATTGCTGAGGGCAAGGGCTGGGGCCATGAAATTAGGGCTGGCTAGGTTTTGTGAGGGGGTGGAATTCATATGCTAATGAGTAAGAGGATCATCCCAGCCATTGGGGATATCCTGCCACCTCTGGGTGTGTCTGTTGGCTTATAGATTGGGGATTAAGCTTTATTTGAATCATCTTGGACCCAATTGATTTTAATTGGTTTACATTATACCCTTGTGCTATGTTATTTTTTCCAAGGTTGTGCTCTGCCCCCTTCCCTCCTGTTTCATGCTCTTTTCCTGAGCCCTATCCAGACCCACAAGGTTGCCTCTACAATCTTCTGGAGAGACAATCAGAAAATAGCTGGCCTTGGGAGCGAAATACTCTGTAATATTCAACCCCCTAATCCTACCCAATACTGGTCACATTGGAGATCTTGGGGATGCCCAAACTCCAGTCTGGGGGGTCCCAGGAGGTCATCACGCCTTGACCTGCCTAGGGATTGGTCTTCAAAAGGTTGTCACGCCTCAACCTGTTCGGGGATCCTCTAGTCCCAGGGGTCCCAGGAGGTCGTCACGCCTCGACCTGCCCAGGGACCCAATTCTCGGGAGGCTGTCACGCCTCGACCTGCCCAGGGATTCGATCTCTAGGGGGCTGTCACACCTCAGCCTGCCTGGGGATCAGCACCCTGACCCAGGGACCCCTGGCTCTCAGGTTGCAACAGTTCTGGGTAGGATAAGCTTCAGAAAGACTCACCCCTAAGGAAGTCTACCTATGGAAACAGAAAGGAAGCCTATTACTTGTGAGACTGTGCGCCAGCCTGCCTGTCACAGATAACCATCATGGGGCTGGAGCCAAAGGTGCAACTGGATGTGGCAGGTAGGTCCGAGAATTTCTTGGTTGACACAGGGGCTACCTACTCTGTCTTGATCTCCTGCTCCGGAGCCTTCTCCTTCCAAACCTGTACCATTTTGGGTGCTACAGGAAAAGCAACTACTAAAAGATTCACCCAAGCACTTCTTTGTTGTTGGGATGGACAAATATTTTCCCACCAGTTTCTGGTGGCCCCTGAGTGTCCTACCCCCTCATTGGGAAGAGATATACTCACTAAACTGGGGACCACCCTTGTGATGGGAAGTTTTTCAGCCCCTAGAGCTCTACAGCTCCTGGTTACTACTGAAGAACCCATTACACCTTCAATAGAGAGGGACCAAAAACTATGGGAAGACAAAATTAACCCCAAGGTGTGGGACCAGGGGATTCCTGGACGAGCCCACCAAGCTGAACCGGTCATCTTTGTCCTCCAATACCCCACTCAGTTTCCTAGCTGGAAACAATACCCTCTCAAAAGAGAGGCTCAGAAGGGACTACAGCCTTTAATAAATAAATTCCTTGCTTGTGGGCTATTGGTCCCTACCAGTTCACCATGTAACACCCCAATCCTCTCAGTAAAGAAAAAAGACGGAACCTGGCGAATGGTTCAAGATCTCCAGGTCATAAATGAAGCTGTAGTCCCCTTTCATCCCACAGTACCCAAATCCCTATGTAATCTTGGGAGAAATCCCACTCAGTGCCAAGTGGTTTACAGTCTTGGATCTCAAAGATGCATTTTTTTTTTTTTTTTTTTTTGCATACCACTGGCTAAAGAATTCCAATACCTTTTTGCCTTTGAGTGGGAAGCCCCAGGAGAAAAACACCAACAGATGACTCGGACAGTATTACCTCAGGGGTTCAGAGATAGCCCCCACCTGTTTGGACAGGCCCTTAGCCTGGATCTCCTAGATCTGGACCTGGGACCTAATGAGAAAATATTACAATACGTAGATGACCTACTAATCTGCTCTCCAGATGAGAAAAGTGCCCAACAACATGCAATTCAGGTTCTAAACTTCTTGGCAGAAAGTCTCCCATGCTAAGGCACAGATGGTCGAGACAAAGGTCACTTACCTGGGAGTTCAGATTACACACGGGTCCAGGAGGCTGTCCTCTGATTGGGTACAAGGAATCCTCCAGTTGCCCTCCCCCACGACTCAAAAACAATTGCGAGCTTTCCTGGGGCTAACTGGTTATTGTAGAATCTGGATACCCAATTATGGTCTAATTGCCCAGCCTTTATATGAAAGCTTAAAGGGATGAGATGATTCAATTCCACTGATGTGGGGAACTCCTCAAAAGAAGGCAGAGGCTACACTAAAACAAGCTTTAACTCAGGCACCTGCCTTGAGGTTGCCAGACCCAGAAATAGCATTCCAACTTTATGTCCATGAAAGAGAGGGAATAGCCTTGGGAGTGTTAACTCAAAGGTTGGGATCTGAGCCCCAGCCTGTAGCTTACTTATCCAAGAGGCTCAATCCAACTTTCCAAGGTTGCCCCCCCTGCCTTCGAAATCTTGCAGCTATTGCAATTATGATAGAAGATGCTTTAAAACTCTCCTTTGGGGGCAAACTACTTTTACCAACCACCAAGTAGAACAACTCCTAAATGGGAGAGGCCATTTATGAATGTCTGATCAAAGAATCCTCAGATATCAAGTAATGCTGATGGAAAATCCAGGCCTCACTATATCCCTTTGTGAGGTTCTTAACCCAGCCACCCTCCTACTTACCCCCGAGGGCTCTCTCCCCTTTCACTCTTGTCTAGATACCTTGGACCACTGGACAAAACCCCGAAAGGGATTGTCAGAAGATCCTCTGACCAATCCTGAGGAAATCTGGTACACTGATGGAAGCAGCTTTGTCTTGGATGGAAAAAGAAGAGCCGAGTATGCAGTAGTCTCCAATTTTGAGACCATAGAGGCTAAGCCTCTGCCACCAGCCCAATTAGCTGAGCTCATAGCCCTGACTTGAGCTTTAGAGCTGGGAAAAGGAAAAAGATAGTCATTTACACTGACTCCAAGTATGCCTTTCTGGTGCTACATGCACATGCGGCTATTTGGAAAGAAAGGGACCACTTGATTACCCGAGGATCCCCAATCAAATATGGTTATCAAATTCTTCGATTCTTGGAGGCAGTCCATCTGCCCACTGAAGTTTCAGTCTCCCACTGTAAAGGACACCAAAAAGGGAACACAGAAGTGGCATGAGGGAACCAAGCAGCTGATCAGGCAGCTAGGAGAGCAGCATTACAAAACCATGACCTAATAGGGGTTGCCACCTTAGTTCCACAGACTAATTTGCCAGAAACTGCTTCATAAACTGAAGGCGAGACTCTTAAAGCTAAGAGCAAGGGCTTTCAAGAAGATCATATGGGGTGATTCCAAAAGGAGGGACTCCTTTTTCTGCCTGGAAACCTCCAATGGAAGTTGGTTAACTCCTTACATACCACTATTCAGTTAGGAGAAAAGACCCTCCAAAGATTACTAGAAAGGTCCTTCAGAGGAACAGGCTTCCAAACAACTATAAGACAGGTGGTCTCCTCTTGTCCCACTTGCCAATTAAACAACCCCCAAGGAGCTCGAAGACCCCAGCTGGCCCAGCCCGTCCAACGACGTGAGGCCTACCCAGGAGAGGATTGGCAGATGGACTTCACCCAGATACCAGTTTCTCAAGGGTATAAATACCTATTAGTTATGATAGATACATTCACAGGATGGATTGAAGGCTTTCCCACCCAGACTGAGAAGGCTGAAGAGGTAGTAAAAAAAAACTGCTCCATGAAATCATTCCAAGATTTGGTCTGCCCAGGTCATTACAAAGTGACAATGGGACACCATTTACTTCTAAGGTCACCCAAGGGGTCTCGAAAACATTGGGCATTACTTATTATCTTCATTGTGCCTGGAGGCCTCAATCTTCAGGAAAAGTAGAAAGAGCCAATCAATTCTTAATATCAGCGATAAAAAAGATAACCCAGGAGACCTCCCTAGGATGGAAAGAGGCTTTACCAATAGCTCTCCTCCACACCCACATTGCCCCTAAAGAACAAGCTGGTCTTAGTCCTTATGAGATGCTATATGGGAGGCCTTTTGTTTATGTCAATGACCTCTTCCTAGATACAGAGGTTCAGATCCTCCAGTCTTATACCATGGCCAATGGGCAATTCCAACAGGATATACACTTGTGGGGTATGAACCAGGACCCAAAAGATTCTAAAGAGTCACCACTATATGCTCCAGGAACTCAAGTCCTAATTAAAGTCTGGAAAGATGAGTCCCCAAAGGCTCAACTCCAGCCCACATGGAAAGGCACCTACCCTGTAATACTTTCTACCCCCACAGCAGTCAAGGTACCAGGACATGACTGTTGGATTCATTATTCATGAGTCAAGCCATGGAAGAAAACTGAAGAGGACACTCAATACACCCTTGAGCCCCTGGGAGATCTCAGATACCTATTCAGGACTACCAATGAGTGTCATTCTAACGAACGCCCCCAAAATCTGGTTGCTGGGAATAAGATTTCTCAGGATAACTCTAAAGAGCCAACACAGCTTGACAGAGACTGTACTCCAAAACAGACAGGAGATAGATCTTCTGATCCCTGAACAAGGAGAGACTTGAGCCATCCTGGCCATGTGAATTTAAAATTGACCAGTGTCCCTACTAGTCCTTGTTATGCTATACTGATGATGCCCTATGACAATTCCATGTACTGTCAATTGTCTAACCTGTTTTGTCTCTGCCCAGGTCAACCAGCTACAACATGCAGTACCAATTCAACAAAGATATAAAACTACAGCCGACCACAGAAAATATCACACACCCTTGGACACTGCTATAAGGACTCTGAGGATTGAGACTAGCAAGAGGGGAAGGCCTAATACCCCTCACCATCCCAGTTCAGCAGGAAGTAGCCAGAAAGACCTCGACGCCCCTATTCCCAAAGAATTGGGCCTCCCATCTCTTGAGGGGAGAATGTTAGGTAGGTAGAATAGGGAAAAGGAGTCCAAAATGGCAGTGGCTAAAAGACAAGGAACGTCAAAGGAAGGTCCGAGGACCAGAGTGAAGACTTCAGGCAGAACAAACAGCACTCCTGGCTAAGCCCAATTTGCATAGGGCAGGCCCAGGTGGAGGAAAAAACATATAAAAGGAGGAGCCAAAGCACTTTCTCACAGACTCTCTCTCCCGCGTGCGTGCGCTCTTTCTCTCTCTCTCTCTCTCCCTCCCTCCCCACGCACTCTTCCACTCTCTTCTCTTCCAGTCTTGGATTCTCCTGCTATCTTCTAAATAAAATGGAGCTATAACACTGATTTGCCTAAGAGCTGTAGCTCAGTTTGTCCAAGACCCGAGAGCTGTGACGAGCCGAGGGCTTAATGTCTGTTGCTCCAAATCTTTGTCGTGATGAGACAAAGAACCGAGGAACATATACTCGCGTGACACTATGACCAGTGCATTCTCTTGGCAAAACTCTATTAGTCTTTGCCCTGCTTCATTCTGTACTCCAAGGCCAAATTTGCCTGTCACTCCAGGTATCTCTTGACCAATCTTACAATCTCTTTTTATCTTACAGACTCATGTGTCTGTTTAGCCCATAAAATCAAGTTAATTTTCTTCTTAGAGGTATTGGATAGAAATAATTTCTGTTAGAAAACATGAAATTGAGAGATTAATAAACTCATTGTTGTTAATAATGGACGGACATGTATTTTGTTTTAGTTTCAATTCTCTTTGTGGTACAAAAAATTAGTATCAAACAATGTATCCAAAATAAATAAAGGGTAATATAAACTTTGGTCATTGTTCAAATAAGTATCTAATCTGATCGGTAGTCACTAAATCATGTCTGATTCTTTTGTGACCTCATGGACTGTAGCCCATCAGGTCCTCTCTCCATGGGTTTTCCCAGTCAAGAATACCATGGTGGGTAGCTATTTCCTTCTCCAGGGAATCTTTTCCTGGAGATCAAACCCAGGTCTCCTGCATTGGCAGGCAGATTCTTTACTACTGAGTCACCAGAGAAGCCCCAAAAGAATATAATATAGCTCTAAAATTGCAAATACTGACACTGTACTTTATAGCATGTATAGCAACATAGAATAGGTCTATGAAATGTTGGGAAGTAAAGCACAGAACACAGAATTGTGTAGAAACACTGTTATTCTTCCACTGCACTGTCTGGGGGTCATGGTGAATCCTCATATTTCCCAGTTTTTACAGTTTCTGGATTTAGGTATGTTTTCAGCAATACCAACAGACAGTTTGCCTGACTGCAGGGGCCTTAACATCCCCTCTGCACTTCTCCCTTTCCCAGTCTCTGGAAAATCCAGATATACTTCCTTTATTTCTGGAAATCACCAGAGATGTTTTCCGGTGTGTGGAATCACACAGTGTATGGCCAAGCTCTGAAGACAGATTAGGGCACACTCTATGCTCTTGTCTCCGTATCCATTTGCCTCTCTTGAGGTCAGAGTTTTTTAAAGATTTTTTTCTCTTATTCCTTAAGGTTCTTATAGGGTATCAACTCATTGCCTTTTCCCCCTTTTCCTTCCTTATTACTAATCTCTAATGGGGAAGTCAGTTACTGATTGTTTTTAAATTTTCTGTTTTTGAAAATCGAGGTATTCTTGATGTACAACAGGATCTTAGTTTCAAGTATATAGCATAGTGATTTGTTATTCATATTGAGAGAGTCATTTCCTAGGCAGGTTGATAGAAGTCTAGAGGTCCCCAAGGAGAGAGGGATCTGGACTTCTCAAGGAGAAAGGACAAAGAAAGGACAAACTTTTTTTCCTCTACATTCCTTAGGATTATATAACAATAATGTATCCTGCCTGAGGACAGTCTCTGGATTAAACCTTCTGGCTAATCCTGTTATCTTAAAATGTAAATTATGGGAGTAGGTCTGGTCTTTAAAGTGAAGTTGCTCAGTTTTGTCGACTCTTTGCTACACCATGGACTATAGCCCACCAGGCTCCTCTGTCCATGGGATTTTCCAGGCAAGAATACTGGAGTAGGTTGCCATTTCCTTCTCCAGGGGATCTTCCCAACCCAGGGATTGAACCCAGGTCTCCTGCATTGCAGGCAGATGCTTTAACTTCTGCATCACCAGGGTCTTTACAAGGATTATATAATAATAATGTATCCTGTCTGAGGACAGTCTCTGGATGAAACCTTCTGGCTAATTATTTTATCTTAAAATGTAAATTATGGGACTAGGTCTGGTGAGGTCTTTACAACCTCCAGACATTTTTGGATTCATTGGAGAGTATATAACTCCATTGCTAACACTAGCAAGGGGGTACTCTTTCTACCCCCTTCTAATGTCTATGTCAGAAGCGTTCCCTAACTCCTTTATACTTTAATAAAACTTTATTACACAAAAGCTCTGAGCAATCAAGCCTCGTCTCTGGCCCCGGATTGAATTCTTCTCCTCCAGAAACCAAGAATCTCAGCATCTTTGAGTGGTTCAGCAACAACCCTTCAATATGCACCATGAAACAATCACAAGTCTAGCTTACATCCATCATCACACAGAGTATTTTCTCTTGTGATGAGAAATTTTAAGATCCAGTCTCTCAGTAACTTTCAACTATGCAACACGGTGTTATTAACTAGAGTTGCTATGCTTTACTTGACAGCTACGGGATTTACAGAATTTATTTGTTTTATAACTGGAAGTTTGTATCCCTGACTTCTTTTATCCTTCAACTTCTTTTGCCCATCTTCCACCCTCTGCACATGGTAGCCACCAATATGATTTCTGTATCCATATCCAGGAACTTTTTTGTTTTTTAGATTTCACATATGAGTGAAGTCATATGATATTTGTCTTTCTCTACTCTGATTCATTTCACTTAGCATGATACTCTCAAGGTCCATCCAGCTTGTCACAAACGGTAGTTTCATTCTTTTTTATGGCTGAATTATACCCTTGTTTATATGGTACATTTTCTTTATCCATTCAGACATCAGTGGACACTTAGGTCATTTCCATATCTTGCCTGTTGCAAATAATTCAGCAGTGGGTATGAAGGTGCATATATCTTTTCAAGTTACTATTTTCCTTTTTTTTTGGTTGCACTGCAAGGCTTGTGGGATCTTAGTTCCCCAACCAAACATAGGCCTGTGGCAGTGAATGTGCAGAGTCCTAACTATTGGACCACCAGGGAGTTCCCTCAAGTCAGTGTTTTCATTTTCTTTGGATAAATGTCTAGAAGTGGGGTTGCAGGATGGCATGGCAGTTCTATTTTTAACTTTTTTTTAAAAAGCTTTCTCTCAACTCTTTGATTTTATTTTTAATTTTTTATCTCAGTGTTCTAAGCTTTAGGAAACTAATTCCTGATGTTAAAGTTCTAGATTCCCACCCCCCCCCCACCCCACCTTGAGGGATAGTTGCTTTACAGAATTTTGTTGTTTTCTGTCAAATCTCAACATAAATCAGCCATAGGTATGTATGTATGTATGTATGTGTATATATATATATATATATATATATATATATATATATATATCCCCTCCCTTCTGAACCTCCTTCCCATCTCCCTCCCTATCCCATTCCTCTAAGTTAATACAGATCCCCTGTTTGAGTTTCCTGAGCCATACAGCAAATTCCCATTGGTGATCTGTTTTACATATGGTAATGTAAGTTTCCATGTTACTCTTTCCATACATCTCACCCTCTTCTCCCTCTCCCCATATCCTTAAGTCAATTCTCTATGTCTGTTTCTCCATTGCTGTAAATAAATTCTATGTACCATTTTTCTAGATTCCGTATATGTGTGTTAGAATACTATATTTATCTTTCTCTTTCTGACTCATTTCATGCTGTATAATAGGTTCTAGGTTCATCCACCTCATCAGAACTGACTAAGTTGTGTTCCTTTTTATGGCTGGGTTAATATTCCATTTTGTATATGTACCACAACTTCTTTATCCACTCATCTGTCTATGGACATCTAGATTGCTTCCATGTTCTAGCTATTATAAATAGTGTTGCAATGAACAATGGGAACGTGTATCTGTTTCAACCTTAGTTTACTCAAGGTATATGCCTAGGAGTGGGATTGCTGGGTCATATGGTGCTTTTATCCCTGGTTTTATAAAGGAATCTCCATATTGTCTTCCATAGTGGCTGTATCAATTTACATTTCCACCAATAGTGCAAGAGCATTCCCTTTTCTCCACACCATCTCCAGCATTTATTGTTTGTAGACTTTTTGATGATGGCCATTCTGACTGGTGTGAGGTGATATCTCATTGTGGTTTTGATTTGCATTTGTCTAACAATGAGCAATGTTGAGCATCTTTTCATGTGTTTGTTAGCCATCTGTTTGTCTTCTTTGGAGAAACGTCTGTTTAGGTCTTTCCCCCATTTTTTGATTGGGTTGTTTGTTTTTCTGGCATTGAGTTGTATGAGCTGCTTGTATATTTTGGAAATTAATCCTTTGTCAGTTGTTTCATTAGCTATTATTTTCTCCCGTTCTGTGGGTTGTCTTTTCACCTTGCTTATAGTTTCCTTTGCTGTGCAAAAGCTTTTAAGTTTAATCAGGTCCCACTTGTTTACTTTTGTTTTTATTTCTGTTACTCTAGGAAGTGGGTCATAGAGGATATTGCTTTGATTTATGTCATCGAGTGTTCTGCCTATGTTTTCCTCTAAGTTTCATAGTTTCTGGTCTTACATTTACGTCTTTAATTCATTTTGAGTTCATCTTTGTGTGTGGTGTTAGGAAGTGTGCTAATTCATTCTTTTATGTATAGCTGTCCAGTTTTACCAGCACTATTTATTGAAGACGCTGTCTTTATCCCATTGTATATTCTTGCCTTCTTTGTCAAAAACAAGGTAACTATAGGTGCATGGGTTTATTTCTGGGCTTTCTATCTTGTTCCATTGGTCTATATTTCTGTTTTTATGCCAGTACCATACTGTCTTGATGACTGTAGCTTTGTAGTATAATCTGAAGTCAGGAAGGTTGATTCCTCCAGCTCCATTCTACTTTTCTCAAGACTGCTTTGGCTATTCAGGGTCTTTTGTGTTTCCATATGAATTGTGAAACTTTTTGTTCTAGTTCTCTGGAAAATGCCATTGGTAATTTGATAGGGGCCCCATTGAATCTGTGGATTGCATTTGATAGTATAATCATTTTCACAATATTGATTCTTCCTACCCAGGAACATGGAATATCTCTCCATCTGTTTATATTGTCTTTGATTTCTTTCATGAGTGTCTTATTAATTTCAGTGTATAGTTCTCTTGTCTCCTTAGGTAAGTTTATTCCTAGATATTTAATTCTTTTTGTTGCAATGGTGAATGGGATTGATTCCTTAATTTTTCTTTCTGATTTTCCATTGTTAGTATATAGAAATGCAAGTGATTTCTGTGTATTGATTTTGCATCCTGCAAATTTGCTAAATTCACTGTTTAGCTCTAGTAATTTTTTGATAATATCTTTATGGTTTTAAAGCGCAGGCGGCTGCGATGGGCGTGCTAAAGCGTGGCTGAGAGGAGCTACCCCACGTCCAAGGTCAGGGGCAGCGTCGGCGAGTGCCAGACTGCGACAGCACAGGAACGGCCGAGAGGAGCTACCCCACGTCCGAGGTCGGGGGCGGGGGGGGAGCTGAGAGGAGTTACCCCGCCTCCGAGGGCATGGGTGGCAGGCAGGAGGAGCTACCCCACCCCGCTAAGCCCAAGGCCAGGGGCGGTGGCCAGGAGGACCAACCCCACGCCGTGGCTACGCGGGCACAGGAGGGCCTAGAGGAGCTATCCCACGTTGAAGGTCAGGAAGGGCGGTGGTGAGGAGATACCCTTCATCCAAGGTAAGGAGCATTAGCTGCGCTTTGCTGGAGCAGCCGTGAAGAGATAGATACCCCAGGCCCAAGGTAAGAGAAATCCAAGAAAGACGGTAGGTGTTGCAAGAAGGCAGACACACTGAAACCATACTCACAGAAAACCAGTCAATCTAATCACACTAGGACCACAGCCTTGTCTAACTCAATGAAACTAAGCCATGCCCGTGGGGCAACCCAAGATGGGCGGGTCATGGTGGAGAGATCTGACAGAATGTGGTCCACTGGAGAAGGGAATGGCAAACCACTTCAGTATTCTTGCCTTGAGAACCCCATGAACAGTGTGAAAAGGCAAAATGATAGGATACTGAAAGAGAAACTCCCCAGGTCAGTAGGTGCCCAATATGCTACTGGAGATCAGTGGAGAAATAACTCCAGAAAGAATGAAGGGATGGAGCCAAAGCAAAAAGAATACCCAGCTGTGGATGTGACAGGTGATAGAACCAAGGTCCGATGCTGTAAAGAGCAATATAGCATAGGAACCTGAAATGTCAGGTCCATGAATCAAGGCAAATTGGAAGTGGTCAAACAAGAGATGGCAAGAGTGAATGTCGACATTCTAGGAATTAGCGAACTAAAATGAACTGGAATGGGTGAATTTAACTCAGATGACCATTATATCTACTATTGCGGGCAGGAATCCCTCAGAAGAAATGGAGTAACCATCATGGTCAACAAAAGAGTCCAAAATGCAGTATTGGATGCAATCTCAAAAATGACAGAATGATCTCCGTTTGTTTCCAAGGCAAACCATTCAATATCACAGTAATCCAAGTCTACGCCCCAACCAGTAACGCTGAAGAAGCTGAAGATGAACGGTTCTATGAAGACCTACAAGACCTTTTAGAACTAACACACAAAAAAGATGTCCTTTTCATTATAGGGGACTGGAATGCAAAAGTAGGAAGTCAAGAAACACCTGGAGTAACAGGCAAATTTGGCCTTGGAATACGGAATAAAGCCGGGCAAAGACTAATAGAGTTTTGCCAAGAAAATGCACTGGTCATAACAAACACCCTCTTCCAACAACACAAGAGAAGACTCTACACATGGACATCAACAGATGGTCAACACTGAAATCAGATTGATTATATTCTTTGCAGCCAAAGATGGAGAAGCTCTATACAGTCAGCAAAAACAAGACCAGGAGCTGACTGTGGCTCAGACCATGAACTCCTTATTGCCAAATTCAGACTTAAATTGAAGAAAGTAGAGAACACCACTAGACCATTCAGATATGACCTAAATAAAATCCCTTATGATTATACAGTGGAAGTGAGAAATATATTTAATGGCATATATCTGATAGATAGAGTGCCTGATGAGCTATGGAATGAGGTTCGTGACATTGTACCGGAGACAGGGATCAAGACCATCCCATTGGAAAAGAAATGCAAAAAAGCAAAATGGCTGTCTGGGGAGGCCTTGCAAATAGCTGTGAAAAGAAGAGAAGAGAAGTGAAAAGCAAAGGAGAAAAGGAAAGATATAAATATCTGAATGCAGAGATCCAAAGAATATCAAGAAGAGATAAGAAAGCCTTCTTCAGCGATCAATGCAAAGAAATAGAGGAAAACAACAGGATGGGAAAGACTAGAGATCTCTTCAAGAAAATCGTAGATACAAAAGGAACATTTCATGCAAAGATGGGCTCGATAAAGGCCAGAAATGGCATGGACCTAACCGAAGCAGAAGATATTAAGAAGAGATGGCAAGAATACACGGAAGAACTGTACAAAAAGATCTTCACAACCCAGATAATCACGATGGTGTGATCACTGACCTAGAGCCAGACATCCTGGAATGTGAAGTCAAGTGGGCCTTAGGAAGCATCACTATGAACAAAGCTAGTGGAGGTGATAGAATTCCAGTTGAGCTATTCCAAATCCTGAAAGATGATGCTGTGAAAGTGCTGCACTCAATATGCCAACAAATTTGGAAAACTCAGCAGTGGCCACAGGACTGGAAAAGGTCAGTTTTCATTCCAATCCCAAAGAAAGGCAATGCCAAAGAATGCTCAAACTACCGCACAATTGCACTCATCTCACACGCTAGTAAAGTAATGCTCAAAATTCTCCAAGCCAGGCTTCAGCAATATGTAAACTGTGAACTTCCTGATGTTCAAGCTGATTTTAGAAAATGTGAAGGAACCAGACATCAAATTGCAAACATCCGCTGGATCATGGAAAAAGCAAGAGAGTTCCAGAAAAACATCTATTTCTGTTTTATTGACTATGCCAAAGCCTTTGACTGTGTGGATCACAATAAACTGTGGAAAATTCTGAAAGAGATGGGAATACCAGACCACCTGATCTGCCTCTTGAGAAATTTGTATGCAGGTCAGGAAGCAAGAGTTAGAACTGGACATGGAACAACAGACTGGTTCCAAATAGGAAAAGGAGTATGTCAAGGCTGTATATTGTCACCCTGCTGATTTAACTTATATGCAGAGTACATCATGAGAAACACTGGGCTAGAGGAAGCACAAGCTGGAATCAAGATTGCCGAGAGAAATATCAATAACCTCAGATACGCAGATGACACCACCCTTATGGCAGAAAGGGAAGAGGAACTCAAAAGCCTCTTGATGAAGGTGAAAGTGGAGAGTGAAAAAGTTGGCTTAAAGCTCAACATTCAGAAAATGAAGATCATGGACTCCGGTCCCATCACTTCATGGGAAATAGTTGGGGAAACAGGGGAAACAGTGTCAGACTTTATTTTTTTGGGCTCCAAAATCACTGCAGATGGTGACTGCAGCCATGAAATTAAAAGATGCTTACTCCTTAGAAGGAAAGTTATGACCATCCTAGATAGCATATTCAAAAGCAGAGACATTACTTTGCCAACAAAGGTTCATCTAGTCAAGGCTATGGTTCTTTCCTGTGGTCATGTATGGATGTGAGAGTTGGACTGTGAAGAAGGCTGAGCACCGAAGAACTGATGCTTTTGAACTGTGGTGTTGGAGAAGACTCTTGAGAGTCCCTTGGACTGCAAGGCGATCCAACCAGTCCATTCTGAAGGAGATCAGCCCTGGGATTTCTTTGGAAGGAATGATGCTAAAGCTGAAACTCCAGTACTTTGGCCACCTCATGCGAAGAGTTGACTCATTGGAAAAGACTCTGATACTCGCAGGGATTGGGGGCAAGAGGAGAAGGGGACGACAGAGGATGAGATGGCTGGATGGCATCACTGACTCAATGGTCATGAGTCTGAGTGAACTCCGGGAGTTGGTGATGGTCAGGGAGGCCTAGCGTGCTGTGATTCATGGGGTCGCAAATAGTCGGACAGGACTGTGTGACTGATCTGATTTGATCTGATCTGATATACAGTATCACATCGTGTGCAAACAGTAAGAGCTTTACTTTCTCTTTTCTGATCTGGATTTCTTTTATTTCTTTTTCTTTTCTGATTACTATAGCCAGGACTTCTAGGACTATGTTGAATAATAATGGTGAAAGTGGACACCCATGTCTTGTTCCTGATCTTAGGCGGAATGGTGTCAGTTTTTCAACATTGAGAATAATGTTTGCTATAGGCTTATCATATATGGCCTTTACAATGTTGAGGTGGTTCCATCTATGCTCGTTTTTTGAAGATTTTTAGTCATAAATGGGTGTTAATTTTGTCAAAGGCTTTTTCTGCATCTATTGAGATTATCATATGGTTTTTAATCTTTCAATTTGTTAATGCAGTGTATCACATTGATTGATTTGCATATCTTGAAGAATCCTTACATTCCTGGAATAAACCCAACTTGATCATGGTGTATGAGCTTTTGATGTGTTGCTGAATTTTGTTTGTTAAAATTTTTTTGAGGATTTTTGCATCTATATTCATCAATGATTTTGGTCTATAGTTTTCTTTTTGTGTGCTGTCTTTGTCTGTTCTTGGTATCAGGGTGATGATGGCCTCGTGGAAGGAGTTTGGAAGTGTTCCTTCCTCTGCAATTTTTTGAAATAATTTTAGAAAGATAGGCCTTAAATCTTCTCTAAATGTTTAGTAGAATTCTCCTGTGAAGCCATCTGGTCCTGGGGGGATTTTTGATCACAGCTTCAATTTCAGTGCTTGTAATTTGGGTGTTCATAATTTCTGTTTCTTCCTGGTTCAGTCTTGGGAGATTGAACTTTTCTAAGAATCTGTTAATTTCTTCTAGGTTATCCATTTTATTGCCATATAGTTGTTCATAATAGTCTCTTATAATCCTTTGTATTTCTGCATTGTCTGATGTAACCTCTCCTTTTTAATTTCTAATTTTGTTGATTTGATTCTTCTCTCTTTTTTTCTCAATGGGTCTGGCTGAAGGTTTGTCTATTTTGTTTATCTTCTCAAAGAACCAGCTTTCAGTTTTGTTAATCTTTACTATTGTTTCTGTCATTTCTTTTTCATTTATATCTGCTCAGAGCTTTATGATTTTTTTCCTTCTATGTTTTTGTTGTTGTTGTTGTTCTTTTTCCGGTTGTTTTAGGTGTAAAGTTAGGTTGTCTATTCAATGTTTTTCTTGTTTCTTGAGGTAGGATTGTATTGCTATAAACTTCCCTCTTAGGACTGATTTTGCTGCATCCCATAGGTTTTGAGTTGTCATGTTTTCATTGCCATTTGTTTCTAGAAACTTTTTTATTTCCCTTTTGATTTCATCAGTAACCTGTTGGTTATTTAGAAACGTGTTGCTTAACCTCCATGTGTTTGTGTTTCTTACAGTTTTTTTCTTGTAATTGATATCTAGTCTCATAGTGTTGTGGTTGAAGAAAATGCTTGATACGATTTCAATTTTCTTAAATTTACTGAGGTTTGATTTCACCCAGTTGTGGTCTATCCTAGAGAATATTCCATGTGCATTTGAGAAGAAGGTGTATTCTTCTGCATTTGGATGGAATGTCCTGAAGATATCAATGAGATCCATCTCATCTAATGTATCATTTAAGACTTGTGTTTCCTTATTAATTTTATGTTTTTATGATCTGTCCATTGGTGTGAGTGGGGTGTTAAAGCCTCCTACTATTATTGTGTTACTGTCAATTTCTCCATTTATGTCTGTTAGTATTTGTCTTATGTATTGAGGTGCTCCTATGTTGGGTGCATAGATATTTACAATTGCTATCTCCTCCTCTTGGATTGATCCCTTGATCATTATGTAGTGTCCTTTCTTATCTCTTGTAATCTTCTTTATTTTAAGGTCTATTTTGTCTGATATGAGGATTCCTACTCCAGCTTTTTTTTTTTTTTTTTTTGCTTCCCATTTGCATGGAATGTATTTTTCCATCCTTCACTTTCAGTGTATACGTGTCTTTAGGTCTGAAGTGGGTTTCTTGTAGACAGCATATATAGGGTTCTTGTTTTTGTATCCATTCAGCCAGTCTGTATCTTTTGGTTGGAATATTTAATCAATTTACATTTAAAGTAATTATTGGTATATATGTTCCTATTGCCATTTTCTTAATTGTTTGGGGTCGATTTTGTAGATCTTTTTTCTTCTTTTGTATTTATTGACTATATAAGTCCATTTAACATTTGTTGTAAAGCTGGTTTGGTAGTACTGAATTCTCTTAACTTTTGCTTGTCTGAAAAGCTTTTTATTTCTCCATAAATTTTGAAGGAGATCCTTGCTTGGTACAGTAATCTTGGTTGTAGATTTCTCCCTTTCAGTACTTTAAATATATCCTGCCATTCCCTTCTGGCCTGCAGAGTTTCTACTGAAAGATCAGCTGCTCAGTGTATGGGATTTCCCTTGTATGTTACTTGTTCCTTCTCTCTTGCTGCTTCTAATATTCTTTCATTGTGTTTAGTCTTTGTTAGTTTGATTAGTATGTGTCTTGGTGTGTTTCTCCTTGGGTTTTTCCTGTACGGGACTCTTTGTGCCTCTTGGACTTAATTGACTATTTCTTTTTCCATGTTGGGGAAATTTTCAACTATAATCTCTTAAAAATTTTTCTCATACCCTTTCTTTTTCTCTTCTTCTTCTGGGACCCCTATTATTCGAATGTTGGTGCATTTGATATTGTCCCAGAGGTCTCTGAGACTATCCTCAGTTCTTTTCACTCTTTTTACTTTATTCTGCTCCTCAGAAGTTATTTCCACCATTTTCTCTTTCATCTCACTGATTCGTTCTTCTGCTTCAGATATTTTGCTATTGATTCCTTCTAGAGTATTTTTAATTTCAGCAGTTGTGTTGTTTGTCTCTGCATATTTATTCTTTAATTCTTCTAGGCCTTTGTTAGTTGATTCTTGCATTTTCTCCACTTTGCTTTCAAGGTTTTTGATCATCTAAACTATCATTATTCTGAATTCTTTCTCAGGTAGTTTGGCTATTTCCTTTTCATTTATTTGGATTTCTGTGTTTCTAGTTTGTTCCTTCCTTTGTGTCATATTTCTCTGCCTTTTCATTATTATTTTTTTTTAAACTCACTGGGTTTGAGATATATTTCTCCCAGGCTTCAAGGTTGAATTCTTTCTTCCTTTTGGTTTCTTCCCTCTAAGATTGGTCCAGTGGTTTTTGTAAGCTTCTTTTAGGGTGAGGTTTGTGCTGAATTCTTGTTTGTTTGTTTTTCCTCTGATGGGAAAGGCTGAGTGAGGTGGTGATCCTGTCTGCTGATGATTGGGGTTGTATTTTTGTTTTACTTGTTGTTTAGATGAGGTGTCCTGCACCAGGATGGTATTGGTGGTTGGGTGATGCTGGGTCTTGTATTCCAGTGGTTTCCTTTGTGTGAGTTCTCACTATTTGATACCCCAAGGGTTAGTTCTCTGGAGTCAGTGCTCCCACTCCAAAGGCTCAGGGGTTGATCTCTGGTTAGGAACGAAGATTTTGCAACTGGTTTGTTATGATATTAAGTGAGATTAAAACAAATAACCAAAAATGAGAAACCAAATATGAACCCCAAATGGCAGTAAAAATGCAAATAATAATTAAATTAATGGAATATACACATATACATATACACCAATAAGCAAAATCAAACAGTTCAACAAAAATAAAGTACAATAGATTGACCCAGTAAACACAGGAAAGCAAAAATTATATTTACCAGTTAAGAACAAAACTAACTAAAGCAAAAACTGGAAAACAATACTAAAGCAAGGTGCCAAGTGGGGAATAAAGCAATGAAAACAAAATAACAAATATGTTGAGAGGAAAGGAAAGAAAGAAAAGAAAGAATAGATATGCAAAGTTAATAGAGGTAGATGAAGAAGATTTACATACATTAAAGATTAAATGCAAGGGGGAAAGAACATTAAGAAAAGCAAAAAAAAGGAATAAATGTAGAAAAAATATAATAAATTAAAAAAAATTAAAACAAAATTATGAAAAAGAAAAAAGGAAAAAAAAACAGAAGAAGATAGAAGAAAGGGAAAAAGGAAAACTCGACAGAACTTCAAAAGTCCAACATAGAGGCAGAGGTTTATAACAAAAAAAATGTGACTGAATAAACACATACACACCCATAAGCAAAATCAAAACTGTCCAACAAAAATAAAAAGTACAATAGAATGATCTGGCAAACAAGTGGAACCAAAAATTATGTCTACCAGAACAAAAATAACTAAAGCACTAACTGGAAAACAAAACTAAAGCAAGGTGTCAATTGTGGAATAAAACAATGAAAATAAAACTAACAAATATGTTGAGAGGAAAGGAAAGAATAAAAGAAAGAAAAAAATAGATATGAAAAGTTAAATAGAGGTAGATAAAGAAGATTTATATACATTAATGATTAACTGCAAGGGGAACAGTACAGTAGGAAAAGCAAACAAAGGAATAAATGTAGAAAAAATAATAATAGGTTTAAAAAGTTATAATTAAAAAAAGAGAGGGGAAAAAAAGGAAAACTCACTAGAATTTTATAACAGAGGTTTATAACAACAATAAAAATGTGATTGAGAAAAAAAAAAAGCTCAGAATCTTAATTAGATTTCATAGTGCCAATAAAATCGACAACTGGGGGCGGGGAGTGTGGGAGCAGGAAAAAAAAAAAAAAAATCCTAAAGAATCTAAAGAACAAGTCAAAACATAAGAATAATAAATGTTTTTCTTAAGCCACAGCTGTCAGAGTCTTTTCCCTCACTGGGAGTTACAGTCCACCTCACCTCCCCAGGATGTCCTCCAATACTGTCCTTCATCTCTGAACCTACTGTGGGGGCAGCTCATTTTCTAATCTGGTCCTCCTCCTGTGTGTTCTTATCTCCAATGTCCACAGCTATCAGAACTAGTGCATTTTCTTTTGTGGGAGTTCTCAATGACCTTTTATATATTCCATAGACACAGGGTCTGCCTAGTTGATCATGTGGATTTAATCTGCAACTTGTACAGCTGGTGAGAAGGCTTTTGGGTCTTCTTCTTTAGCCACACTGCCCCTGCGTTTCAATTGTGGCTTTATTTCCACATCTGCATGTGGGTCGTCTACTGGGGTTTGCTCCTGAGGCTGCCCTGGAGGACTTAGGTTTGCCCCTGTGAGGGCCAGGTGTGGAAGTGGTGCAGCTGCTTGGGCCCACGGGTTCTGGCAGTGCCAGGTATTCAGGGGAGTTGGCAGCTAGGGCAGCAGGAAACACAGTGCTTTAGAAGGGTATGACAACCAGTATTGGCCAATGTGCTCCAGTATTTTTGCCTGGAGAGCCCCCCTTTCTGACAGAGAAGCCTAGCAGGCGACAGTCTACAGGGTCACATAGGGTCGAACACAACAGAAGTGACCCTGAGCGAATAGGTGCAATACTTTTTTGCCTGTGGCAGCTCTGCCCCAGTGAGAGTTGAGCCTGAAGGTGGCACAGTTGCTTAGCTTGCAGGGACCCTGGCAACGACAACTGTGCAAGGACACAGACTGCCTCCACCACAGGAGTTATGGCCCTATCAGAGTCTTTTTTTCTGAGCCTCTTGTGGCTGGCGATCAGAAGGCCTCTTTGGCCAGTCTTTCTCTGTAGCTCAACCCATTTAGGCACCTACAAGGTTTCCTTGCCTGGGGTCCTTCTCTGTTGTTTGGCGAGTCAGGCACATAGAGGCCCCCCCTGGCTGGGGTCCTACTCTGCAGACTGGCAAGTCAGGCATTTAAGGGGCACCCAGGGTGGGGTACTACTCTGTAGTACAGTGCATCAGGTGTTTGATGGGCCCGCCTCTCTATTGGTCAGCTGCTGATGCTGGTGTGTGGGGGAAGAGAGACTATGGTGATGGCTCCACCCGGTCTTACACTCACATCTTTAATTCACTTTGCACTAACTTTGTTTATGAAGTAAGGCAGCGGTTCAACTTCACTACCTTTCATGTGGCTGTCCAGTTATCCCCACACCATTTACTGAAGAGATTGTCCCTTCCTTTGGGGTATTCCTTGTTCCTCTGTCATGAATTAATTGACTGTATACATGTGGCTTTATTTCTGAGATCTCTATTGTGTTCCATTGATCTATATGTCTGTTTTTATGCCAGTATGATACTGTTTTGATTACTATAACTTTGTAATAAATTTTGAAATCAGAGAGAATCATGCCTTCAGTTCTGTTCTTTCTCAGTTTCTTTGGCTACTCTACATCTTCTGTGTTTCCATACAAATTTTAGGATTTTTTTTTTGTTCTATTTCTGAAAAATGCCATTGCAATTTTAACAGAAGTTACATTGAATCTCCAGATAGCTTTGAGTAGGAGGGACATTTTAACAATATTTATTCTTTCAATGTATCAGCATGGAATGTCTTTCCTTTTATTTGTGTTATTTTATTTCTTTCATCAATGTCTTATAGTTTTCAGTGTATAGGTCTTTCAGTTCCTTGGTTAAATTTATTCCTAGGTATTTTATTCGTTATGATACAATTATAAATGTGATTGCTTTCTTAATTTCTCTTCCTGATAATTTGTTATTAGCATATAGAAATGCAACATATTTCTGTATATTGATTTTATATCCTGCAACTGTACTGAATTCATTTATTAGTCCTACAGCTTTTTTGGTGGAATCTTTAGGGTTTTCTGTATATAATATCATGTCATCTGCAATAGTGTAAGTTTTACTTCTTCCTTTCCAATATGAACGCATTTTCTTTCTTATCAGTTGGGCTTTCCAGGTGGCTCAGTGGTGAAGAATCTGCCCACCAAAGCAGGAAGCGTGGGTTTGATCCCTGGTGGGGAAGATCCCCTAAAGAAGGAAATAGTAACCTGCTCCACTATTCTTGCCTGGGAAATCCCGTGGACAGAAGAGCCTGGTGGGCTACAGTACATGGGGTTGCAAAAAGAGATGGACACGACTTAGCAACTAAACAATAACAACAAATTTATTGATTATTAATGTTAAGAGTTGCTCTCCATGTCCTGAAAACGATAAACAGGAAACCTTTCCTAATAATGCCTTTCCTAAGAATAACTTTTTTGAACGGCTCCCTCTGCTGGATAGAGTCTGCACTGCTTATTGTTGTCAGACACAATGCTGGGACAATCTAGGCACAGCACAAGCAAGTTCCTAGAAATATCTGGAATTTTCCAGGAAATAAGATTTCCTGAAACCACTGTTAGCTGCGTTGTGAGGGGGAGTGGAGAGAGAGTTGTTCTGTATTCCCAACACTGCAGACCTCTTCTGTTAACATTTCAACACTAATTATAAAGGAATGAGGTCTTGAAAACTAGAATGGGGACATATGGGAAGATTCCAAACAAACTAGGGATATGGAACTCTAACTCCTATCGAGTTAGACTTATCTTTAACTTATCGAGTTAGACTCTTCCCTTAAGTGGAAGAGTCCTGGGTGAGTGAACAGAATGATAACTTGAATCAACAAAACATCATCCCTTCAGTCAACTCCTAGACATGAGCTGGTTTATAGAGCCAGAATCTCCTCGTCCCTTGAGGAAGTGCCCTGCTAAACTGACAGACTTCTTATAGTTAATCTTTTCCCCATGTTTCCCCAAAGAAATCTGTGACCATTTACCTACGTGACTATGATTTGAAGAATCAGACTTTGGGAGAGTTATGGAAACACCGACTCTGACTGACATTAATTTCAGGAGACCCAAGACATCACTAGCCAGAGTAAGTCAGTAGATCAGTATAAGAAGTGAGTTCTGTGACTGACTAGACAGTGAGTTCAATGGGTTGTAGAATCAATCATGTGGTTTTTCTCCTGGTTCTCAGTAGGGACATGAGAGCGAGGGACCAGAAAGTGTGGGATCCGGCATGGATGGAGAGGGGAGACTTGAGACCATCAAAGTCAGAGTCCAAAAGAGCCTTGGGCAAGAAAAAAAAATCACACCTGGAGTGTGATACACATTTATTTCTCTAGATGTTACCATTCCAGTATCAGTTTTTGCTAATATTTGCGAAAGACATCAATTAGATAAGGGAAATCTAGGCTCAGCCTCTAGCAGATTCTACATTGGTCCTGCAGTCTTCACACTTTTCTACCTCTATTATGTAAACTCAGAGAGACAATGAAGATGGGAACTCTTAGAGAATAGTAGGATATCATTCTTCTCAGAGGACAGATTGCACTAGGAAGGAGCAGCATGGATAGAAGCTCTCAGACCTTCCAGCTAACTATGGTTTTGGGCTCCAGAATAAAATCCTAAACACAATGATTCAATGGCTATTATTTATTATAAGAATTCAGAATACTTGAAGAATGAGAGAACTTTATCCATGTTAATCAGTCACTCACCCATATCAAGTATAATCAAAGGTAGAAGTTGACTTGGAATATTGGCACAAGTGTTTTAATTTTATTATATTTTTGATTCATAATTGAGAAAAAACAAAAACTGGACTCCATACAGAATTATTGTGAGTTTCACATGGGATACTAGATATGTGTATGATTTCTTTGTGTATTATTAAGCAACTCATACACACATTGTATACTCATCTTACTCTTTTGATGTTGATCATTTGGCCTTGTATACTAAAGACTGGAGATACCAAAATCTAATCTCTCAAGGGATTTTCCCTAGGAGTATGTTCTACTCAGCCTCACATAAGACAGTCTTGAACACTTGTAATAGATTCTCTTCGTTTTCAGTCTTTGAGAGCTTGACCCAAGATTGGCTTTCTTTTCTGAAAAGGTAATGAACTGACTTTCATTCTTTCCTGTATCCTTCTTCAACACACGAGGTATGAAGCTCCAGAGCCCCAGCACAGTTTGCATTGACACTGAGTAGGGGAAACCACAGGCAGGGCCATATGAAGAAAGTCCTCAGTTGAGAGTAAAAGGGATGAGGGAAGTTGGGGATATGGGGAAAATGACCAGATCCTCCTGTTCCTGTTCTGCTTATGGCTGGAGCCTATATCTTCTGTTTCTTGCAGCCACGAGAACAAACTCTATCTTAAGGGACACTGTCAGCAACTCTGCTGTAGCAATGGTGGCAGCTGGCTGCTGCGTGAGGAACTTGTGGGGAATGTGTCTTCCTCTTTGTCCTCTTTAGTTTCCTCAGCTCTGTGGTTTTAGCTTTCTGTAGCTCTGGTATCCCCTTTTTTTCTGGCAAATACTCCATAGTCACCTTTCCAATCACTAACCACAAGTCCACTAACTCCAATCACTAACCACGCCCTGCTAAGCACTGTCTATTTCTGGTCTTTTTGCCCCCTCTTTCCCTGATAGCTCTAAAAAAGCTCTTCTCGTTGGTTCTGATCTATTCTCCCTCACATCTCCCATCTTCTTATTTTTGTCACAACTTCACACTGGGTTCCAGTGATGTGAGTAAAAGGACCCATTGTCTCCTCTTTCCCTGAGAGCTCTATACAGGCTCTTCTCACTGGTTCCTATCTCAGTTCTGATCTATTCTTTATCACATCTCCCATCTACTTATTTTGTCATAGCTTCACACTGGATCCTTTTACTCACATCATTGGGTATCTCCCTATTACCAGACACCATTCTGACATTGGTCAACACGTATTAACACATCAATTTCCTCATGTCCAACCAATGGTCTTATATCCTGTCTTGAGTCTTCTTGGCCACTGGGTTCTGCTAATCTTTCAAGTGTTCTTTGTTGACTTTTTTCCTTGTCTTATGAACACTACTGTGTCCCTAAAATGAAACAATTTTTTTGTTGTTGTTGGGATGTAGTGCCAACATGTTATTGCTGTTCAGTTGCTAAGTCATGTCTGACCCTTTGCGACCTCATGAACTGCAGCACACAAGGCTCCTCTTCCTTTACTATCTCCCTTAGTTTGCTCAGACTCATGTCCATTGAGTCAGGGATGCCATCCAACCATTTCATCCTCTGTTGCCCCCTTTTCCTCTTGCCTCAGTTTTTCCCAGCATCGGTGCCAACATGCCACAGTTTAAATGCTTTGCTCACCAGTTTATACACAATGTTCAACTCAGCACATATAAGGTGGTTTGTGTTACATATGATATGCAAGAAAACTTGTACAGATATCATCACCTGTGAGCATAAACATCACAAGAAAGTTTGTCTCTGAAGCACTTAAAGTCCTTTGTTATTTATAAGATTCTGTTTCCATATCAGTCGTACAAGCAGACAAGTACTTGGGTTTTCAGTTGGCTTTTAATGATGTAGCAATTAAACCTCTGTTATCTCAGTCTGCTTCTTTCCCCCTCTCTTCTCCCCAACCACATATCAGCATTTTTACTTCTATGGTCTCTTAGGGAAAACTCAATACAATATATTTATATATATATATATATATATATATATATATATATATATATATATATATATATTTGTAGTTATTATGTAGTAGGTAATTTAAGAGGCAGTAGAAATATAAAAACAGTGATTGGACCCTCATGTTATTTACAGTCAAGTGAGGGCAGAGGATAAGGATATTAATCAAATATTCACTCAAAAGACTGGTATAATTAAGACTAAAAATGTAATAGGTGTTGGGGAGGGGAATGTAATGTCAAAATATTCAACCCTGTCCTGGAGCTCAAGGGAAAATTCTTAAAAACTGAGCAGAGATGCAGAGAATGTTTGGGAGGTAACTTGATGGAGGAGAGAGGAAAGAATTCCAGGTCCAGAGAGCAACTTCTGTTAAGGCAAAGTGGTGAACTGTATTATGAGTTCCAAAAGCTAGTTCAATGAAGTTGTGGTCCTGAGAGTTTGGGTAAGTTTGGTGTGCATGCTCAGTCATGTCTGAATCTTTGAGACCCCATGGATTGTAGCCCACCAGGCTCCTCTGTCCATGGAATTTTCCAGGCAAGAATACTGGGGTGGCTGCCATTTCCTACTCCAAGGAATCTTCTCAACCCAAGAATCAAACCCGTGTCTTTTGCATCTCCCCTATTGTGAGGCAGATTCTTTACCACTGGGCTACCTGGGAAGCCCAGGTGGAGGAAGAGACAATAAAGAAAGATTAGACCTGATAGGGATTGTTAGGCTTTGTTATGGAATTTGGTATTATTACAAGGAAGATAATGAGGTGTTTTTTAAAGGGAAAAATTGCATTGTCAGTATTTATTTTTAAATTGTCACAGAATTCATGGTAGAGAATAATTGAAATGGAGTGAAGATGTTGTTATTAAAGCTATTTAATTATTTTAGTGTCTTTGTGTTAAGATCATGAAAGTTGTGCTAAAGAGAGGAGGACATGTTTGAGAGATATTTCTGCTGTTTTTCAGTTGCTCAGTCATGTTCCATTCTTTGTGACCCCATTAACTGCAGCATGCCAGGCTTTCCTGTACTTCACCAGAGGTATTTAGTTAAAAATAAATAAAACTTGGTATTTTTCCTGGTGGCTCAGAGCATAAAGAGTCTGTCTGCAATGCGGGACACCTGGGTTCAATCCCTGGGTTGGGGAGAGCCTCTGGAGAAGGAAATGGCAACCCACTCCAATATTCTTGCCTGGAAAATCCCATGGACAGAGGAGTCTCATGGGCTATGATCCACGGGGTCGCAAAGAGTCAGACATGACTGAGCGACTAACACACACACAAATAAAACTTGGTGATATGAGATGAAGGTGGAGAGCAGCCTAGAGGTATGCATGTGAGAGAGAGTAATATCAAGATGAGATGGTTGGATAACATCACTGATTCAAGAGACATGATTTTGAACAAACTCCAGGAGATAGTGAAGAGCAGGGATGCCTGGTATGCTGCAGTTCATGGGGTTGCAGAGTCGGACACGATTTAGTAACTGAACAACAACAACAACTGGTTTTTAGATGGCATAATTGTCTTGTATGGCATATCCTTTACTGAGATATGGAGTGCTGGAAGATGGTTCCTTTTATGATGAAATTTAGTGGACTACTGTTGTAAGTTGAGTTGGAAATACCTTTGGGGTTTTATACTTGCTGTGTTAAATAGCCGGTAGAGTATACAGGTCTGGTGATCAGAGAATGATCTGAACGGCAGATATGACTTTGATGTGCACTGCTTTGTATGTGGTAGTTGAAACTGTGAGAATGTAAGAAATTAACTAAGGATATCAAGTTAAGCTAAGTGAAAGTGTGAATCACTCAGTCTGAAGATACAGAAAAGATAAAGGCTAAAATTAAAAAAAATACTGGCATGATGAGATGGATGATTGAATCACCACATCATTCAGATGTAAAAATATATTCATCATGTACACTCATTTTCTAAAATATTTTATTTTGTGTATCTCCCTTTCCACACTTCTGAGAATAGTGCTATAAAACACACACACACACACACACACACACACAGCCCTCTGAGCTTTCTTATGATCTGAGCTCAAACTTCATGTGGTGTCTCTTAGTCAGACAAATAGAGACTTATTTTCTGCCAAGTGGATTATAGTTGACAAATCCATGGATAACTTTTCTGACAATCTTCTTTGGTTATCTTGGTAGAAGACACCCAGGCACATTTCATACTCCGGGTTTCTCGTTGATTTGAAAACCTACAGAAAGAAAGCAGATGGTTTTCTTTACATCAGCCATGAGTATATGCATATGGCCAGAGGCTTACAAGGACTTCAGAAAATGTTTTCTATTTTTTTAAATAAAGAGTAAACTCATTAAAACTATTTAAATACACAACCATATGATAGGCAAAGCAATCCTTCCCACTTTATGTTAATTTCTCAAACGTCTCTCCAGAGAAGTTAATAGTTCATTTTTGTTGTTTAGTCTCTCAGTTGTGTCTGACTGTTTGTGACCATATAGACCATAACCTGCCAGACTCCTCTGTCCATGGCAAGAATACTGGAGTAGGTTGTCATTTCATTCTCCAGGGGGTCTTCCTGACCCAGGGATTGAACCTGCATCTCTTGCATTGCAGGCAGATTCTTTACGACTGAGCCACAAGGGAAGCCCTGATAGTTCATTAAAGAGAGCTAAAACATCACCTCTGACTTTTTTTTAGTCCATTCTGAGCAGTGTGTGGGATCCTAGTTCCCCGTGATAGGAGATGGGTTTGAATCCATGCCGCCTGAATTGGGAATGCGGAGTCTTAACCACTGGAACGTCAGGGAAGTCCCTCAGCTCTGACACTTTTATTGCTTAAAAATTGATCACTGTAAGAAGTGAGCAGAAAGTTATGCTCTGTAAAACAAGCATGTGCACTCATAAAAGAGTTTATACTTGCTAATTTACCTTTTATATAAAAAGCTAAAATCAGGCAACAGGGCAATCCTGTTTCATACATAAGTTTTCTGAGTGGATGGAGGGAGATTTCTTTCTCAACTTTCTGTGTGAATCATTTTATAGAAATATTTATCAGACTGTAGCAGTCAGGAAATTTATACCCATTAGATCACTTCAAAGCCAATGATGTCATATGTCTCTTTCTTGTCACATACAACATGGGATTAAAAACCACAAAAAGAAAAAATGCAAAAGAAATGCAAAAGACTTACAGCTGAGGGTCAAAAGTGCTGTTGTCCAACCAGGTCCATAATTTCCCTCCAGGAGGAATCCTCAAACCAACCCAAAATGAATGATGTATATTTTGCCATAGGAAAGTCTAAAAAGAATAGAAAATGTTGTATGAAATCAAGTGATTCTTACAGATGCAAGATAAAATACCACAGGAGCACCTTCTATGTGGCTAGCACTGCACTAGAAGCTAGGAATGAACAGGTAAGACAGGCTTCACATTTTCAAATAGATCACAGTGGAGGGGAAATCCACAGTAATGCAATGGGATAAAAGCCAAAGAAAAATTACTAAATGTCTATCGACAAATGAATGGATAAAGATGTGGCACATATATTACTCAGCCATAAAAAAGAATGAAATTTTATCATTCGTCATACAGAGTGAAGTAAGGCAGAAAGAGAAAAACAAATATCGTATGTTAACACACACATATATATAAGGAATCTAAACATAAATTAAAAAAAAATCTAGATGTACCTATTTGCAAGGCAGGAATGCAGACATAGAGTAAGAACATGTGAACACAAGAAGACAGGGAGAGTGGGAAAAATTGGGAGATTGGGATATATATATATTACCATGTGCAAAATAGATAGCTAGTGGGAAGCTGTTGTATAGCACAGGGAGCTCAGCTCAGTGCTCTGTGATGACCTAAAGGGGTATTATGGCAGAGTGGGAGGGAGGATCAAGAGGGAGGGAATATATGTACACCAATTATACTCCAATATAAAAACATAAACTGAGACTGCAAAGAAAAAAAGAACTATTATGGACAGTGTTAGTAGACACCAAGGCTGTGGCGTCAGGCTGCAGCTACTATTACTACTACACATCTTTGCACAGTTATTTATTCTCTTTATTTCTGCATTTTTCCAGTCACTAAAACTCTGACTATGATAATATTCATACCTATCTCAAAGAACTGTTATTGTTTTGTTAATAAGTAATATTAAACATGGCTTGGCCCATAATGAATGCTTCTTGCCTAAATAATAGTGATTATTACTGAATACAAGTATTAAACAATAATCTAGAAGCAAGAAAACACACAGGAAAAACACACAGAAAGAAAGTAGTCTCTGAGCTGATGGAGCACATATTGTTTATAAGTTTTTTTTTTTTTCTTTATAATGCCTTTAATAAACTGATTTTATAAGTATTAGGTGATACCTTATGTGACTATTATTCCATAGATATTTCCTGCATATGGTGATAAGAGTGTACATTACTGGAAAGATTTAGCTTCATCTCTATTAATCACAAAGTTTTATTGGGGTTACTGTTGAATGGTTAATAATGTAAGAACCTTTCTCTCTCTATATATATAAGGTAATTAAATAGCTAGCCAGTTGAAATAATCACTGTAGCATTAAAGCACTCGCAGGATTGTCTGGAAAAAACTGCTTTGCAGCTAACAAAATATAGCCAGATATTTTTGTATGCTTATTATGTAAGTACTTTTCTTTTTTTTTTAATTTAATTTAATTTTATTTTTTTAATTTTTTAAATTTTATTTTATTTTTAAACTTTACATAATTGTATTAGTTTTTTTTTTTTTTTAATTGGAGGACAATTGCTTTACAATATTGTGTTGGTTTCTGCTATACATCAACATGAATCACCCATAGGTATACATGTGTCCCCTCCCTCTTTAATCTCCCTCCCACCTCCCATCCTATCCCACCTCTCTAGGTTGTCAAAGAACACCTGATTTGAGCTCCTTGCATCAGATATAGCAAATTTCCACTGGATGTGGTAATTTATGTGTTTGCATGCTACTCTCTCAATTCCTCTCACCCTCTCCTTTCCCGACTATGTCCACCAGTCTGTTCTGTATGTCTGCATCTCCATTGCTGAAAATAGGATCATCAGTACCATCTTTCTATATTCCATATATATGCATTAATATATGACATTTGTTTTTCTCCTTCTGACTTACTTCACTTTGTAAAACAGGCTCTAGGTCCATCCACCTTGTTAGAACTGACTCAAATGTATTATATTTATGGCTGAGTAATATTCCATTGTATATATTTACCATAACTTCTTTATCCATTCATATATTGATGGACATCTAGGTTGCTTCCATATCTTGCTGCTGCTGCTGCCGCCGCTAAGTCGCTTCAGTCGTGTCCCACTCTGTGCGACCCCATAGACGGCCTTCCACCAGGCTCCCCCATCCCTGGGATTCTCCAGGCAAGAACACTGGAAATGGGTTGCCATTTCCTTCTCCAATGCATGAAGTGAAAAGTGAAAATGAATGTGAAGTTGCTCAGTTGTGTCCGACTCTTAGCGACCTCATGGACTGCAGCCTGCCAGGCTCCTCTGTCCACGGGATTTTCCAGGCAAGAGTTCTAGAGTGGGGTGCCATTGCCTTCTCCTTCCATATCTTAGCTATTGTAAATTGTGCTGCAGCAAACATTGAGATACATGCGTCTCTTTCAATTATGGTTTTCTCAGCGTATATGCCCAGTAGTGGGATTGTTGGGTTATATGATAGTTTTATTCCTAGTTTTTTAAAGGAATCTTCATACTGTTCTCCACAGTGGCTGTATCAATTAACATTTCCACCAACATTGCAAGTGCATTCCCTTTTCTCCACACCCTCTCCAGCATTTATTGTTTATAGAGATTTTGATGATGGCCATTCTGATCCATGTGAGTTGATACCTTATTGTAGTTTTGATTTGCATTTTTCTAATGATGAGCGATGCTGAGCACCTCTTCATGTGTTTATTAGCCATCTGTATGTCTTTGGAGAAATGTCTGATTAGGTCCTCTGCCCATTTTTTGTTTGTTTGTTTGGGCTGTTTGTTTTCCTGATATTGAGCTGCATGAGCTGCTTATATATCCTGGAGATTAATCCTTTGTCAGCTTTTTCCTTTGCAATTATTTTCTCCTATTCTGAGGGTTGTCTTTTAATCTCGTTTCTTTTGCTGTACAAAAGCTTTTAAGTTTAATTAAGTCCCATTTGTCTATTTTTGTTTTTATGGCCATTACTCTAGGAGGTGGGTAATATCTCCTTTTTGTACAATAACATAACCCCTGAAACAAAGTATATGGCTGTCCATAATGTGCTAAGTTGCTCAAGTTTTGTCTGACTCTTTGTGACCCTGTGGACTGACTGTAGCCTGCAAGACTTCTCTGTCCATGGGATTTCCAAGGCAAGAATACTGGAGTGGGTTGCCATTTCCTCCTCCAGGAGGTCTTCCCAGCCCAGGGATCAACCCTGTGTCTCTTGTGTCTCCTGCATTGGGAGGTAGATTCTTTACCACGGCCCAATTCACATGTATGCCATGCCGTGCTCAGTTGCTTCACATGTATAATTGACCCCTATTACAGGCTTCAGGAGCCAGAGGATAGAATATTACGGCCTCAACTGTGTCTCTTCAAAATGTATGCATTTGAAGCTCTAACCCCCCATGCTTCAAAATGTGACTGCCTTTGGAGACACAGCTTTTAGAGACAGTGACTAAGCAGAAATGAGGCTGTTAGGGTAGATCTTAATCCAATCTGATTACTGTCCTTATAAGAAGCAGAAATTTGGACATACAGAGAGACACAGATGCATGCATACAGAGGAAAGACCGTGTGAAGACAGAGCAAGCAGGTGGCCATCTAGAAACTAAGGAGAGAGGCCTTGTAAGGAACCAAATCTGCCAACACCTTGATCTTGAACGTCTAGCCTTCAGAGCTGTGAGTAATGAATTTCTGATGCTTAAGCCGTCAAGTCTGTGGTACTTTGTTATGTTAGCTCTGACAAACTCATACAACCCCTTTGGGTGCTTGTGTGCTAAGTCCCTTCAGTTGTGTCTGACTCTTTGCAACCCCGTGGACTGTAGCCACCCAGCTCCTCTATCCATAGCATTCTCCAGGCAAGAATCCTGGAGGGGTTGCCATGCCCTCCTCCAGGGGATCTTCTTGACCCAAGGATCAAACTTGCATGTCCTGCATTGGCAGGCAGGTTCTTTACCACAAGCACCACCTGGAAAGCCTTACAGCCCCTTTATTATTCTGTTGGTGGCTCAGATGGTAAAGAAACTGCTTGCAATGTGGGACATCTGGGCTCAATTCCTGGGTAGAAACAGACAATAAATCAATGCATGGAGAAACAGTGCAATGAAAGACTTCCCTAAAAACCTTATCTGTTTCCTGCTCATCATCAAATGGAAAAAGGCAGAAATGCAGAAAAGATGTGTTTCCTGGGCAACAAGAAACCTAACCAATCACTTAATAATGAACTGAAACTCCACTTTAAAGACCTAGGAGGAACTGTGTGTTCATTTCCAAATACAAAGCTATGTAACTCAGTCTCTTTTTATTAGATGCTTTCTTATTATTATGTCCTAAAAAGTGGCTCTGCTTCAGCAGATACTTGCCAGTTTTTAATTTATCCATGACTTCTCACCCTATCCCACTCCCATATACCTCCTAACATCAGCTGTCTTTTTCATCACTTCTCTGGGGTTCAGTGTGCAGTGAGCAATTTTTGTGTCAGAAATCCCCTGTCATAATGAATAGATTTAACAAACTCAACTTACGTAAAGCTACCTGTGTTCTCTTCACATATCTGTAAAAAGATGTCCCTAATTGATTATGTAGTGTAAGAATAGTTGAAGATAGACCAGAAAGACTATCCATGAGTTAATTATCCTGCCTATGTAGAACAGTGATCACTGAAGAAAACTGATTAGTTGTTACTAGCCAGTTTAACTTATTCAAAGCCTCTGTTATTTTATTGCATACTAAACTAGTGAATTAGTTGAAGAAGGCAATGGCACCCCACTCCAATACTCTTGCCTGGAAAATCCCATGGACGGAGGAGCCTGGTAGGCTGCAGTCCATGGGGTCGCTAAGAGTCGGACACGACTGAGCGACTTCACTTTATTAGGTCCTTTCAAGTTGATACCTTCTTCCCCTTTTTTGTCTTAAGCTGACTTATAAGAGAAGAAAAAAGTCTCTTTTTTAGTTCTTCACCCATTCTGGATTTGGTTCATATTCAAACCAATTTGGACTGGATCTGACAAAGAGTTTTACAGTTTGATATTTGGGGTCACATTGGTTACACTGAAGATAACTTACTTCCCATTTTGATTTTCTTGTTTTTGTGGATTTCTATGAAACTCAGAGGAATTTTTTCTTCCCCCTACAAAAGTTTCAACAGCTGTCTTTATATAAACCCTCCAGACTTAACCAGGCTTGTAAAGCACTGTTCATCACTGAGTTTTCTGAAGCTGAGCCTTTGACATCGTTTGTAATTTCAACATACTAATTCTTATGCTAAGAATCCTTATTTGATGTTTGCCAACTAATATCTATACTGGTCTTATTTAGGTTTAGTGTCCAACCTTCGTGTAAGAAATTTCAATTTAAATTAAGCCAGAGTTAGAAAAATATTTGTTTTCTTCAACAAAAAACAAAGCTTAATAAGAAGGGTATACTCTATTTCCTTTCTCTGAACATCATTTTTAATTTCAGCTGCCATGCTGTCTGACTACAAACTTTGTGAGCAATGATGGATTAAATATGGGAGATGAGAGTGATGTCATA
The DNA here is from genome assembly GCF_032452875.1 of Bos javanicus. Lineage (NCBI taxonomy): Eukaryota > Metazoa > Chordata > Mammalia > Artiodactyla > Bovidae > Bos > Bos javanicus. The sequence continues at coordinate 100,783,273 of NC_083872.1, read as the reverse complement.
CATTTAAAATGCAATCTGGGAAATGGATACCTTATAGAGAAGAACTTAGGTATATACTACTAAAAGGATTTCTTCTATCCCTAGCTAAGTGAATGTGAAAGTAAAAGTTGCTCAGTCGTGTTTGACTCTTTGCGACCCCATGGGCTATATAGTCCATGGAATTCTCCAGGCCAGAATACTGGAGTGGGTAGCCTTTCCTTTTTCCAGGGGATCTTCTCAACCCAGGGATCAAACCCAGGTCTCCCGCATCGCAGGCAGATTCTTTACCAGCTGAGCCACAAAGGAAGCAAAAGAAGACTAAAATAATAATATAGTTTCAGTGATTCATTCAACCAATAATTGTGCAGTTAATATCAATGAGGTTTAAATTTTTTTCACCGATATTTTCAAATTTGTAGCACAAAGAACTACTGCAGTTGTGAAGGATGCTATAATCTTAAAATTTTATACCTCACCGTATCAGTGAAGTCTCGGACCACCATGAGATGTGATTTTTTCGTGACACAGTCATTTTTACTTTCATTCCAAGATTTATTTTCATGTTCAGCAACCCAGTAGCATTTCCCCCCATGTAGCTTCCAATCTTTGGTGGGGCATGATGTATGAACAGTGGAAGAATTGAAAGAAACTGGAAGGAAAAAGGATAAATAATTAAAAGAAACATGAGAATGCATCCCTAATATTGCATAATAATTAATGCCTCTCAAAAGTTGTTAAATTATGGCCTAAGCTTCTTTGACAAAAGTATGTGCTTTTCTCAGGATGGATTTTGAAACAAATAAAACCTAACAGAATTTCAATTGTATTTTTTTTCTTTCTCTCTTTTCTTCTTTCTCCCATTTAATTTATTCTCTTTAAAGTATGTTATGTTTTCTATGAGCTAGGCAATGCACAGACACTAGGATAAAGCGATCAACATCCAAACTTCAGGAAGATAAAAATTTGGGAGGAAAAGTAGAAATTAGAGATTTCAACTAGTGATTTCAACAATGAACCAGACATTTTGAGAATTATGTATCACTATAATTTTGAGAATGATAAAATCATGAGAAGAATTTTTATTGGGCAAAATTTGTGTGATAGGTGATCTCTAAAACTCAGATAGATTGATCTTCCTATGTATAAAAGGGTCTGGACAGAATTTAAAGCAATTTTATTCAACACCATGTTACCACCTCTATCAAGGGTAGAAGGAGGACAATGTGCTTTTGTGTTGGGAATAATGTCCCAGAAAATTTGCTATCATAGTCTCACTAGTTTAAAAAAATTAAAGTTTTTGGAATGAGGTTGAGGAGACTTGGAAAAATTAAAATCCATTTTAAAGTTTTAATGAGTTCCCAGAAGCTGAAATTACTCTATAACATGGACTGGTAAGTCTTTCTAATAACATTATATATGCAGGTTCAAAAAAAGAAAGGAATATAGTTTTTCAATATAGAATAAAAACTTAAATCAACAGATTAAAAATAATAAAGGAAACAGAAAGAAAAAGAAAACAGAAAAGCTAAATAATTGAGTGTTTTCTTGACTTTTAAAAATATATAAATATGTGAAAGATAAAAACGCATAAAATAATCATTTATAACATTTTTCATGTAGTGCCATTAAAAAACTGACAAAAAGCTATGTGGTGTGATCATGAATTTTAGGAAAGAAAATATTTTTTACCATATTGTACACCTGCACATGTCCCAGTAGAAATAAAAATACTAATAAAATGATTTCAACATAGTACCTTTAAATTCATTTAAAACACATACAAGTTTATTTTTCTCATTTGTCTTCAGTCTTTAAATAGTTTTGTCAAGAACTGTAATAGGCCCATGAAAAACAATGGTCTAAACCATGCCTCTGTAGGGGTAGAGGAATTTCCCCTTTATTCAGATATACCCAAGTAAAATACATGCTACTGTCCACACTTGCTTATTCAGGAATTCAGTTCAGTTCAGTTCAGTTCAGTCACTCAGTCATTTCCGACTCTGCGACCCCATGGACGGCAGCACACCAGGCTTCCTGTCCATCACCAACACCAGGAGTTTACTCAAACTCGTGTCCATTGAATCAATGATGTCATCCAACCATCTCATCCTCTGTTGTCCCCTTCTCCTGCCTTCAATCTTTCCCAGCATCAGGGTCTTTTATAGTTAGTCAGTTCTTCACATCAGGTGGCCAACATATTGGAGTTTCAGCTTCAGCATCAGTCCTTCCAATGAATATTCAGGACTGATTTTCTTTAGGATAGACTGGTTGGATCTTGCAGTGCAAGGGTCTCTCAAGAGTCTTCTCCAACACCACCGTTCAAAAGCATTAATTCTTTGGTGCTCAGCTTTCTTTATGGTCCAACTCTCACATCCATACATGACTACTGGAAAAACCATAGCTTTGACTAGATGGATCTTTGATGGCAAAGTAATGTCTCTGCTTTTTACCACTCTCTAGATTGGCCATAACTTTTCTTCCAAGGAGCAAGCGTCTTTTAATTTCAGGGCTGCAGTGACCATCTGCAGTGATTTTGGAGCCCCCCAAAATAAAAAGTCAGCCACTGTTTCCACTGTTTCCCTATCTATTTGCCATGAAATGATGGGACGGGATGCCATGATCTTAGTTTTCTGAACGTTGAGCTTTAAGACAACTTTTTCACTCTCCTCTTTCATTTTCATCAAAAGACTTTTAGGTTTTTTTCACTTTCTGCTATAAGGGTGGTGTCATCTGCATATATGAGGCTATTGATATTTCTCCCGGCAATCTTGATTCCAGCTTGTGCTTCATCAGCCTGGCATTTCTCATGATGCACTCTGCATATAAGTTAAATAAGTAGGATGACAATATACAGCCTTGATGTACTCCTTTCCTGATTTGGAACCAGTCTGTTGTTCCAACAGAAACTTGGATTAAAGATTTACTACGCATGGCCCCGCCCATCAGAACAAGACTCAGTTTCCCCCTCAGTCAGTCTCTCCCATCAGGAAGCTTCCATAAACCTCTTATCCTTCTCCATCAGAGGACAGACAGAATGAAAACCACAATCACAGAAGACTAACCAATCTGATCATATGGACCACAGCCTTGTCTAACTCAGTGAAACTATGAGCCATGCGTGTAGGGCCACGCAACACGGACGGGTGATGGTGGAGAGTCCTGACAAAATGTGATCCACTGGAGAAAGGAATGGCAAACCACTTCAGTATTCTTTCCTTGAAAGTCCCATGAACAGTATGAAAAGGCAAAAAGACAGGACGCTGAAAGATGAACTCCCCAGGTCAGTAGGTGCCCAATAAGTTACTGGAGATCAGTGGACAAATAACTCCAGACAGTATGGAGAGACAGAGTCAAAGCAAAAACAACATCCAGTTGTAGATGTGACTGGTGATAGAAGAAAGGTCTGATGCTGTAAAGAGCAATATTGCATAAGATCCTGGAATGTTAGGTTCATGAATCAAGGCAAATTGGAAGTGATCAAACAGGAGATGGCAAGAGTGAACATTGACATTTTGGGAATCAGCAAACTAAAATGGACTGGAATGGGTGAATTTAACTCAGATGACCATTATATCTACTACTGTGGGCAAGAATCCCTGACAAGAAATGGAGTAGCCATCATAGTCAGCTCAAGAATTAGGCAATATAAAATAACATTACCTATTGAGTTGTTTGCTTCAGATTTACTTTGCTCAGTACAATATTTCTTCTTTAATTCATTATCCACTTCAGTTAGTCTTGCAGATTTGAACTGAATAACTAGTGAAAGAAACACATCTTTTCTTAATTAAATATAAAGCAGAAAACAGTTAGGTTGTAGTGACTCAGTGAAGTTGATTAATGTGGAAACTCCAGAGAAATTAAAGTGATTAAAATTTATGGGAAAAAATTCCTTTTCCCAAGATTGGACCTTCTTTTGCACATACTCATGTTAATTTTATTAATATCAAATTTAGGGGAATTGGTAAAATATGATCTGGGACCAGAAGGAAACTCACTTGATTTTTTTCTGGAGTTTTCATATTTTTTTTAATAAACACAAAATAACCAGCTTTGAATTTAAGCTTCATTTGGATAGTTTGTGTTTGGTAAATTCCTATTAACTGTACCAAGTGTCACCTGATTCATGGAAAGAGCTTTCTGTGTTTTGATTTCAGTTCATGATTCTGTTCCTTTTGAGGTTGTTAAAGTCTACATATGGAAGGACAGGGTGAGCCCAGAGTACTTTTCTATCATGAGAAAGACATTTGTATTTCTGATGGCCATTTCACTGAAATTACTTTTGGTTATTTATAATCTCACAATAGTGTGTATTAATCAGTTAAATCTTTAAAATTTATCATAGTAACAAATCTGTTACTAACAAACTACTGTTTTGATAACAAGCAAATCTATTAACCTATACCAAAAAGAAACATAACAGAGAGGGTATTTTTTTTTTAATGGCCATGCCCCATGGCATGTGGGATATTAGTTCCCTGACCAGGGATCAAACCTGCACCCTCTGCAGTGGAAATGCAGAGTTGTTTTAACCACTGGACTGCCAGGGAAATCCCAGCAGAGGTGTTGAATATTAAGTATTTTTTGCTTCATCCCTTCAATGTTAAAGTCCCAATTTGGCCACTGCCTAGTTATATTAAACTACTCAAACCACTTATCACTCTGGGCTTTACACTGTTCACCTCAACTGGAGGCTTGACCTTGTTGATTTCTAGGGCCCTGTCCAGTTCTAGAATTCTGACTCTGCTCATTGACCTCTAGTACCTAATGACATACATAATTACTAATATCATTCACAAGGACAATACAGGCAGATATTGCCTTGATCTGTTCTAGGGTTTGGTTGAATCTGGAAACCTGAATTCCTTAGAGTATACATCATCTGGAAGTTTTTCTCCAAGCATTTACTTAATAAACAATTAAAATAATTGCCATATAAAGTTGGACTATATTTCACTATATCCACAGCATATGAGTATAATTTTTAAGTGCCTGAGTGAATTGATTGGTTTTAGACAAAATTTTCACCCATGGATGCAAGATTGAGGATGCCCCTGAGTAGATAATGGGACTTCCCTTGTGGCTCAGCTGGTAAAGAATCTGCCTGCAATGCAGGAGGCCCAGTTCAATTCCTGGGTTGGGAAGATCCCCTGGAGAAGGGAAAGGCTACCCACTCCAGTATTCTGGCCTGGAGAATTCCACAGACTGTATAGTCTATGGGGTCACAAAGAGTTGGATACGACAGAGTGACTTTCACTTCACTTTCAGGATGCCATGATTTTATTTTTCTTTTTTCTTTTAGGATGCCATGATTTTAGTAAGCTTGAATAAGATCTTGAATAAGCTTAAACAGAAATATGCTTCATAGTTTAGTTTGCTTTCACAGAACATGGTTCAGAGAAGCTGATTTTGATCATAAAATATAAATCTAGCCTCCTTCATATATCAATGAAATGAATCCATAATATATGTAATATCACATGATGAAGTTCTATGGAAAATCTCTAATTTTATTTGTGTACCAAATTTCCTGCTTTTTGTGAAATTGTACTGAATTGTGTAGAAACCACTTTAACAGCAAACACAATTACAACAGGTCATGATAAAATAATACTTTGGGGTAAATAAAGGTTATTGGTAATTACTTACCAAGCATGCTCAGCACAATTACTATTACAAGAAGAATGATAATCATTGCACACCCAACTTTCAGGAAAATTCCGTGGTGGTGAGAATCTATAAAATTGGATAAATTTCACTAGTAAGCCCAGTTAAGTAATTCCTTAGGTGGTAAGGAAGGGATGAATAAACTTTGTCGGTTATGCTCTTGAGTTACTTTCCTTTGAAATATGTAGACCTAAATTCCTCTTACATACAAATTTGGTCCCCTGATTTGTGAAGAAGGGGGAATTTATAAAACTGAATGAATATATTTTTTTCCTTTTGATTCACCATTCATAATCTTAACTTATGATTTACTCTCTGCATTCCTACATTTTTATATAAGACTGACATTCTCAAGATTCTCTAATAAACTTACTGACAGCCCTCACTTATTTGAGTTGATCCATTCTTTTATGTCTCTTTTATGCATTCTTATACAATAAACCTATTTCCTGTTATATGTAATTGCAATTTCATAAAATTATACATTTTAAAATAAAAGTAATTTTAGGGATAATCTTGTCCAACATTTGAATGTTAAAATGGGGATTTTTAAGTCCACAAAACACAGTTACTTGATAGTAGAGTTGAGATCATAGCTCAGGTTTCTTGACTACCAAATTAGACCTTTGTTCACTATCCATTCTATCTCTTGTAATCAGATAAATAAGTCATACAAAGAAAATGACATTTTTAGCTCTGGGCTGATTGATGACTAAAACCAAGAGGCTCTTATCCAAAATAGTTACAGTATATCAATTCCACTAGATATGTGATATATACACATCTACATGGGGCTTCCCTGGTGGCTCAGGCAGTAAAATGTCTGCCTACAGTGCGGGAGACCCAGGTTCAATCCCTGGATAGGGAAGATTCCCTGGAGAAGGGAATGGCTGCCCACTCTACCATTCTTGCCTGGAGAATTCCATGGATAGGGGAGCCTGGTGGGCTACAGTCCATGAGGTTGCAAAGAGTCAGACACAACTGATACTTTCACAAACTGAGAGCCTACTATAACTGATGTGAAAATACAACCAATTACAAAATCAAATGTCAAGAATGACTAACATGAATGCTTATTTAGTAGAATACTATTAGAGAGTGCTTGTTCAAATTATTATTAAGTAAAACATCTTTAATGAGAATTTATTAAATTCTCAAAACACTAAAAGAAGTCCATGCATTTTCTTTTATCAGGCAAAACGATGCAAATTGTGCCTGACTAGGCAATAGTGAGAAGAATGTGATAATATCCCAACACACATTTCTAGGGTGAAGAACTGATATTTCAGACCTAAAAAGTTGGAGAATAAATCATCAGAGTTCATGAATGGAACTAATACAAGGAGTACTATATCATTCCTTTAGGCCCCTGAAGTAAAGTTTAAGAAAATCATGAATTTCTGAGTTTTAGTCCAGAATATTCTTAATTGTATTACCTTTTCTCACTGATATTTCACTCAGTTTCATGGGGGTACCCTCTTGTTTTATGTCTTGGAGAACCAATGAAACTATAATATTTAAAATATTTAAAATAAATGAGATCCATTTATTTAAAATCCATTTATACATTCATCTGCCTACCAAGCATCTATTCATTGCCTACCAAGGACTTAGTACTGTGCGAGGCAGTGGAAATACAAAGATTAAGAGATCAGGGAGAGAGTTTCAACAGACATGAAGCTCTGAAATAGGAAGGACTATGATAATTCTAAAGAGGAAAGAGAAAGTCACCACCAGAGTTAAACAAGTGAAATTTAGCAACTTCGAAGAGAAAGCTCGGGGACAATTGTGTAGGGCTCTGTGGGACATTACAATCCAATGTAGCAAATCTGGATTGTACTTTGGATTGTAGCATCTTTCTTTCCCTCTTGAATATGACACATGGGAACAGAAGTTGCATTTATCCACAACAGAGATATGCAGTGAAAGAGTAATAAAATATTTGACTTCTAGTCATGACTATAGGTAGGTAATTTAATTTTTATGCATTCATATTTCCTCATTTTTAACATTACAATAAAATTGGACTAGATAACATTAAAGACATTGTCCCCAAATCTCTTTTCCTTGTTCTATTCTTTTTTAAATTAATTTTTATTGGAATATAGCTGACTTGTGTGCTTAGTCACTTAGTTGTGTCCGACCCTTCATGACCCTTTGGACTGTAGCCTGCCAGGCTCCTCTGTCCATGGGATTCTCCATGCAAGAATACTGGAGTGGGTTGCCATTGCCTTCTCCAGGGGATCTTCCCAACCCAAGGATCGAACCCAGGTCTCCTGCATTGGCAGGCTGATTCTTTGCCACTGAGCCACCAGGGAAGTCCATTTTATAAATTTGTATGTCAATCTCAATCTCCCAATTTATCCCTCCCTTCTTTTCCCCTTGGTAACCATAAATTTGTTTACTAAGTCTGTGACTCTGTATCTGTTTTGTAAATGGGTTCATTTGTACCATTTTCTTTCCTTTTTTTTTTTTTTTTTTTGACCAGGATAAAAGTAATGTTCTCTCCGTGAATAGACGAAATTAAATCCTGGCATGCAGAATCAAAAATCTTGATCTTGTAGCTTAAAGTGAGTTAAAACAATCTCTAGAAAAATGGACCAGTTATATGAGATTTGTGGGAAATGGAGGAATAAGAATACAGGTTTCGTCCATATTACTTCTCAAACTAAGTTCCATTAGCTCACATAAAATGAAAGCTCCCAGTCTATCAAGAAAAGAAAGCAGATAAGCCCGTATTGAGCAAGTCGTGCTGTGCTGTGTTAAGTCACTTCAGTCATGTCTGACTCTTTATGGCACTATGGACTGTAGCCCACCAGATTCCTCTGTCTATGGGATTCTCTAGACAGGAATACTGGAGTGGTTTGCCATGCCCTCCTCTAGGAGATCTGCCTGACCCAGGGACCAAACCCACATCTCTTACATCCCCTGCATTGGCAGGTGGGTTCTTCACCACTAACACCACCTGGGAAGCCCCATTGAGCAAGTTAGAGAGAGACCATTTAAACACAGGAAATTTCTTTCAACTGGAGAAAACCATACATGAGATCCACTTGAAAACTGCAAGCTTAAAAATATGAAAGAAGAAATGGATACTTGGGAATAACAGGAAAGCAAGACATCAATTTTATTCCACAAGGACAAGCTTGTGGAGACTTTAAACATTTTATGTGACTTTAACAATACAAAAATTCTTACCCTAGAGGAGATAATATAAATGCAACATGGAATTTTCCCTAAAGCTTCATTTGTATAGAATGTATGTAGAACATACACTGGATTTGAAAAAGCTATTGGTTTTTAGGTGATTTGTGATTAAGGTACAATCTTATCTTTAGCTGTATGCCTATCTACTTGTGCTTCAAAAATATTCTGTTACTCAGATAATCATTAATTCTAAACTTCAGGAATAAGATATTAACATTTTATATCTTTTTATTTTAGTTTAACATTTTTATCCTACCGATACACAACTTCCAAAAGGCTAAATAACAATGTGAATAATTGTCAGGGATATTTTCCTCAGTGTGAATGAGTTTATCATGTTATTTTCAGATTTGGATGAGTAAAATTATAGAGCAGAAAGAGGTTATGAGTATCAATGTCACCACAGAAATATAATAAATGTCCACCACAAGAAATATAAGGAATAGAGTTCATGGAAACCAAAAGCAAAGGTCTACATATTAAGACTAAAGTTACAATTAACTTATGAACACTTTGTGTCATTAAAATCCTTCACTTTTACCCTGGCATTCAGTAGATTTTGCTTTGCATCCAGTCTCCTATTTCCAGTAAATCTCCTGGAGAAGGAAGTGGCAACCAACTCCAGGATTCTTGCCTAGAGAATCCCACAGACAGAGGAGACTGGTGGGCTACAGTCCATAGGGTCGCAAAGAGTTGGACACGACAAAATGACTTAGCACATTTCCAGTAAGACAGATGTAAACACAGGACAGAAACAAGGGAGAGTTCTAGATTCAGCTTACCAGATTTCTGGAGTGAAGATGAATGTTCTGAAGATGTATGTTTGATATCAGCATAGACTATCTCTCCAGCCATTGCAGAAATTAAAAAGAATCCTATATTTTTGCAAACCTCCTGTAAATGAGATATATTGAGACAGATAATTTCCTTCCTCTCTCCCAAGTTTGGTAGATTCCCTCAATGAATAAAAAATAAAAACAATGTGCTCAGCCTTATCAATCAAGGCAATAGGTTATTGGACACTTGCATGATCTGAAAGAAAACTACTCTCCATGCAGTAGTTTCTTGCACTTCAGTTAGTTTTCTGCCCTCAGTTGGAATGATTTTGAACTTCAATAGTACCACAGAAGAGATTGCATCACTTTCTTCTATAAACCACTTCCTCTTTTAGATCAGACATATTTTCAGGCAGAAACCCTTTGACCTTCTAGCATTTTCTCTAAAGTGGAATAACAACTGGGAAGGATGGACAAGAAAAAGAGGATTTTTTTTTTTTAATGAAAGTAGTAGAAAGAATTGACAGAATCCTCATCTTTGAAATGCATTGTAATTACCTAGGCAATACTTTAAAATTCCTTTAAAGCTATTTCTTCTCTTGTACACTTTATAATATTAACAGCAAGCTAAGTTGAAGCATATATTATGCAGAAGATTTCCAAACTGAAAAATAATCTATATGAAATAGAAATAACTCTATGTCAAAATATCTCAAGGTTCTGTCATAAAAGAAAATAAATCTTATTTTTTAAATGAAGTTCACAGAAATTTACCACTGAATGCAATGTATTAAGCATAGATTTTAATTTCTCATTTTTTCTGTGCTGTGCTCAGTCTCTCAGTTGTGTTCAACTCTTTTGGGAACCCCATGGACTGTAGCCTGTCAGGCTCCTCTGTTCATGGGATTTCCCAGGCAAAAATACTAGAGTGGGCTGCTGTTTTCTTCTCCAGGAACCACAAATTTTCGAATTGATTATAAGTCTGATTCTTGTTATTTCATTGTGGCTGATAGAGTTTACATTTTAAACACATTTTCTTTCATATTGTATTCTATAAACAGAAGTTTGAAAAGTTGAATATTATAAGGCTAAATTGTTTTAGTTTCATTTTTTTTCTACATTATTTGATTATAAGTTTCCATCACAGTCTATTGTAAGCTAGATTGGAACTTTAAAAGCCTGGGCCTAAATCTTGACTTCAAAATGTAACAGTTAAACACCTTTGGACAAATTTATCTTTTCAATGCCAAAGTACTAATCTATAACAGATATAATCATATGAGAGTACTATTATATTTTTGAACATTGTAATATATAATAAAGTATATGATATAGTTTAATAAACTATAAATAAAGTATACAAATATTCCTACTTTTTCTTGTACACCACTGGCTTCCTTTGCCAGTATTTTTCTAACTTCTTCCTTATCCTTTTGTGGTACTTTACTTTTCTTCTACTTACCTCTGAGAGAGGTACCTTTGTGTTTAGAAAGAGAGACTAAAAATAGTAATGCTTAAGGAAGACTGATTATTTAACAATAGCTTGCATGCATCCTTAAGAATTTAGAAAAGTCCCTTTTTCTACCAACATTGTTAAATTGCAATGAAGAAAAATAAGATGCAACATCATGATAAAAAAATGAAGGTCTGTAATGGTTAACGTCCAAGACATAGATAATACAGTGGGTTAAGTAATTAACCACATTTTGGGGAGTTGTAAGAACAGGAAAGTGTGCAAATCAGGAATGTGAGATGGTTACAAAAGAGGAAATATGTTCTAAGATGTAAAGTGAAATTTTACATTAAAAGAAAAATAGAATCTTTAATTTCAAATACACGAAGTGAGATTAAGGTTTAAGCAAAAATGGAGGGACCAGTAGTCTCTAACTAGTAATTGATTTAAAATACCTGAGACATCTTTTATTTATCAGCACAGAAATTTGTCCAAAATAGTGAAAGGTTGTTGCTGAACTATGAAAGATGCCAGGATTCTTGGCCTCTGGAGGAGAAAGATTCAATCCAGGTCCAGAGACGAGGCTTGATCACTCAGAGCTTTTGTGTAATAAAGTCTTATTAAAATATAAAAGAGATAGAGAAAGCTTCTGACATAGGCATCAGAAGGGGGCAGAAAGAGTGCCCCCTCACTAGTGTTAGCAATGGGGTTATATACTTTTAATTAGTTATTACAGTGAATCAAAAGAATGTCTGGAGGTTGTAAAGACCTTACTAGACCCACTCTCATAATTTACATTTTAAGATAACAGGATTAGCCAGAAGGCTTTTTCCCCAGAAACTGTCTTCAAGCAGGATACATTATTATTATATAATCCTAAGGAATGTAGGGGCTTGCCTGGTGGCTCAGAGGATAAAGCATCTGCCTGCAATGCAGGAGACCCAGGTTTGATCCCTGGGTTGGGAGATCCCTTGGAGAAGGAAATGGCAACCCACTCCAGTATTCTTGCCTGGAGAATCCCATGGACGGAGGAGCCTGGTAGGCTACAGTCCATGGGGTCGCAAAGAGTCGGACACGACTGAACAGTCAACGGTATGGTAAGGAATGTAGAGGAAAAAAAAAAATTTGTCCTTTCCTCTTCCTTGAGAATTCCAGACCTCTCTCTCCTTGAGGACCCCCAGACTTCTTATCAACCTGCCTAGGAATTGACTCTCTCAATAGAATCAAAAGATTTTTGTCAACAAACACAACGTAAATGATGTTAGAGAAATGACAGTTTTTAGTAATTTGTCTGAATAGGTTTTTATATTTGTGAACTTAAAATGTAGTTTGAAAGTTTAGATGGGTAGTCACAATTCCCCTGTATTTTAGTGGCACTTTCTGTCGGATGACACATTGTTGTTAAAATACACAGAATCATTCCAATTTATGTTCCTGTGCCTGGCTGGATTTATTTATATGTTGTGAGGTATACATCAAAAGAGAGAGAGATCTCCAAATATTTTCTGTTCAGGGAAACATTGAGTGTATTTCCATTAGTAGATCAATTTTCATGAAATATATATAAAGCTTATAATATTTATATAAATTTTTCACAAATTTAATATAGATAGTCTCATAAAGACAGTAAACTAATTTGCATTAAATCTGTAAAAATATACTGGAGATTGCATTAGCTAAAAATTAACATTTATTAAGATCATCATGTGTTTCAGATATTAGCTTGTTTAAACCTCACATATTGCAACAAATATAAAAAGGTAGGTGACTATTATCCTTATTTATTGATGACGAAGCAAAGTAACTTACCTAAAATCACACAGAAGGATAGGAGCTGATCAGAAATCTGAAAGATTTATTTGACACCAACACATATAAACTCACTGGCTAAACTCAATGGCTTCTCTTGGAACCAGAAGCTGAGATTCAAAAAAGTATCCTTTCCCCAGGAAGCTGAGTTTTTAGTGAGTTAGATGAACCATTTACTAACATTTAATATATGAATCAAAAAAATTATCCAGCAGAGCAAGCACGAGGTTCTACTGCAGCCTAGAAGTTCATCAGAGAGAAACTTGAAATGAGACGTGAATATCAAAGAAAAAAACTAATTTAGTTTTAGTAACAAATAAGACTGATGAACAAATGGACCAGCCAGGCAGAAAGGTACCGTAAAGAAGTACCTTCAGGATTTATAGCAATCCTTGTCACTCCAGGGTTTCAAAGAGCTTCATAAAAATAGAATTGCGCAGTTTGTAGTCTTTTATTTCGAGCTGCTCTACTCATCAGATTTTCAGTCCTTATTTGTGCTGTCACAGATACAGAGCATCATAGTACAGTTGTACTACAACTGACCTGTTTTATAGCTGATGGACATCTGTGTTGTTTCCAGTTCAGGGCTGTGATGAATAAAATTGCTGTGAATTTTTTTTGCACCATTCTTCATATGCATACCACTTTTATTTTTGTTAGCAAATAAGTCAAATTTCTGGATCCTGAGCTACCTGCATGTTCAGTTTTAGTAGACATTGTCAAACCGAGGGTGTCCTCCTCAATTTACACTCCCTTTAGAAGTTTTTCTTTTTTCCAACTAAAACAAATTCTCACTAACATTTGGTATTCTCTTTTTATTCTTGTTCATTTTTTAATTTAAATTTTGATACTGTAGTAGATGTACAGTCACTCCTTTTAGTTTTCATGTCATTTCTCTGATGACAATTTTGAGGGTTTTGATAAAGCTGATGTGACATTTTGATGTCTATTTTTTGTGCAACTCCCTTTCAAGTCTTTTGCCCCTTTAAAAATTTGCATTTTCTTGTCTATCTTTTTCTTATTGATTTTTCTTTTTTTTAAGGTGTAATCTCAGTCTTTGTTAAGAGAATCTGGGTGGCTATGGACACAGCTTCATCACTCACACAGATAGCTAAAAACTTCCCGTGGCCTTCAATTCCGATTGGTACAGCATCTCAAGATCAGTCAGAGGTGAGAGTTTTGGGCTTTTTGAAATCATTCCTGGACATTCATACTCTAAATGTGCATGACCTTCCAGATTGCTAGGAATAGGTTTAAAGTCCACTTTTCAAAATCCACATGCAACAGCACAAATAAGTATCAAAAATTTACCAATGAGCAAAATTTTTCCTTTTAAATTTTGGTCAGCTTTTTGTCTCCACGGATGGTATTGCTGCTTTAGAAAATGAAGCAGTTGTCACTGATGTTTTTGACAGACACCTAAGCAAAGTTATAGCTGGACATGGAACAACAGACTGGTTCCAAATAGGAAAAGGAGTACGTCAAGGCTGTATATTGTCACCCTGCTGATTTAACTTATATGCAGAGTACATCATGAGAAACGCTGGACTGGAAGAAACACAAGCTGGAATCAAGATTGCCAGGAGAAATATCAATAACCTCAGATACACAGATGACACCACCCTTATGGCAGAAAGTGAAGAGGAACTAAAAAGCCTCTTGACGAAGGTGAAAGTGGAGAGTGAAAAAGTTGGCTTAAAGCTCAACATTCAGAAAATGAAGATCATGGCATCCGGTCCCATCACTTCATGGGAAATAGATGGGGAAACAGTGTCAGACTTTATTTTTCTGGGCTCCAAAATCACTGCAGATGGTGACTGCAGCCATGAAATTAAAAGATGCTTACTCCTTGGAAGGAAAGTTATGACCAACCTACATAGCATATTCAAAAGCAGAGACATTACTTTGCCAACAAAGGTTCGTCTAGTCAAGGCTATGGTTTTTCCTGTGGTCATATATAGATGTGAGAGTTGGACTGTGAAGAAGGCTGAGCGCCGAAGAATTGATGCTTTTGAACTGTGGTGTTGGAGAAGACTCTTGAGAGTCCCTTGGACTGCAAGGAGATCCAACCAGTCCATTCTGAAGGAGATCAGCCCTGGGATTTCTTTGGAAGGAATGATGCTAAAGCTGAAACTCCAGTACTTTGGCCACCTCATGGGAAGAGTTGACTCATTGGAAAAGACTCTGATGCTGGGAGGGATTGGGGGCAAGAGGAGAAGGGGACGACAGAGGATGAGATGGCTGGATGGCATCACTGACTCAATGGACGTGAGTCTGAGTGAACTCCGGGAGTTGGTGATGGACAGGGAGGCCTGGCCTGCTGCGATTCATGGGGTCACAAAGAGTCGGACATGACTGAGTGACTGATCTGATCTGATCTGAAGGTATTTGGAGAAGGCAATGGCACCCCACTCCAGTACTCTTGCCTGGAAAATCCTATGGACAGAGGAGCCTGGTAGGCTGCAGTCCATGGGGTCGCTAAGAGTCGGGCAAGACTGGCGACTTCACTTTCACTTTTCACTTTCATGCATTGGAGAAGGAAATGGCAACCCACTCCAATGTTCTTGCCTGGACAATCCCAGGGACGGGGGAGCCTGGTGGGCTGCCATCTATGGGGTCGCACAGAGTCGGACACAACTGAAGCGACTTAGCAGCAGCAGCAGCAGCAAGCTATTTTGCGACCCCGTGAGCTATAGCCTGCCAGGCTCCTCAGTCCATGGAATTTCACTCAGTTTTAAATATTCCATATTTTTATATGCCTAAATAAGCCAAATTTCCCCCAGTCTGACTATGGGTCCTAGATCTGAAATGTAAAGACTTTGGGCAAAGTACTTAATTTCCTTGTGACTTGGTTTCCTTCTACATAAAACACCAATAGCAGTAACACCTGAGTCAGAATGTGAGAATTAAGTAAATTGATCATATTTATTTAGTCACTGATATAAATAATAGTTGTCGCTCAGTCATGTTTGACTCTTTGCGACTCCATAACTGTAGCTCGCCAGGCTCCTCTGTCCATGGAATTCTCCAGGCAAGAGTACCGGAGAGATGCACCAAATAAAACTGTTATAATTATTGCATTTAAAAATTATGTTTATTGGAACAATATCATCATTCAGTGTGAAGTTTTGTCACTTTTATATTTTTGGTGCTTTGGATAATATAAGGAACAGATGTCCTCAAATTTAGTCAAGTAGTATGAGTTGAAACTTGTGCCACATGGAATCAGGTATAATTCAGCAAAATGTGACTAAGGAAAGCCTGGGACAACAGTTCAGTGTCAGAGATAGAAAATAACCAACAAGTTTCTAGGCACTCAACAATAAGTTTGAGAATTATTCAGAAGAAATTTCTTAAAGGGAGCATGAGACTTCAAGTAGTCTTATTTGGCTAGTCATAAAAGGCATGGGTAATCATTCAATAGGTCATACTAAGCCTGTCCCTACTGAGGGCAACTTATAAAGTAGGTAAAATATTTTAAACCATATTAAAGGCATCAGTGAGATGGCAAAGTAATGAAAACCGGCATAATGCAAATCTAGAAGAAGCTGAAACCAGGAAAGAAGAGCTCCTTTATCTATAGAAGATTTTCAAAGACGGACAAAAGAAACTGAGTTCCTGAACAAGGCTTTGGTGTCTTAGAAGTGAGAATAATTCTGGTCTTCGAGTGGGATTGAGGGACTGAAAAATCAGTATATCTGGCTGGGTTGGTTCACCAAAATCTACACCCAAGGACATGAGTTTGCAGTCTGGAAACTACTGACAATTTAAGTCAGATGATTCTTTGTTGTTGGGGCCTGTTCAGAAGTTTCCTTTACTTCTACCTTCTGGATGCCAGGAGCAAACCTCCTCCTGCTTTTACTCCGTACCATGTTGAAGAATCAAAAATATCTCTAGACATGGCTAAATATCCTTTGAGAAACAAAATCCTCCCAGGTTGAAAAACACCGCTCTAGGAGGAAGACTGATCTGAAAGCAGGCTGGTCTTTGAAGGAGACCAAGCTCAACTTCAAGTCCCTTCAGTATCTAAAGTTAAAGGAAGGGATCCTAGATTGTTCATGACTCTGATGATTTGCTAGAAGCAAATTTAACCTCTGCCAGATGCCAAAGAAAAATTATACTGAATGAGTTGTATAGGAGAGGAAGAGTTTACTGAAGCCTATTTTAGTAAGTGAAGAAATTGAAATAAATTCTACTGAAACAAAAGGCAAGAGGATTTCTGAGTGTTGGAGTCAAAGGTGCTGGAGAATGTTAGAAGGTAGTCAATGTGCTTAGGCCATTTGTGTTGGCTTATTGGTGCTTATTTGCTCAACAGTATTTTAGCCACATTGTTCTATGGTGGTTCTGTGGTTTTTAAAAAAAAAAAATCTGCCAGGATTGGGAAAGACCTGGGTTTGATCCCTGGGTGGGGATGACTCCCTGGAGAAGGAAATAGCAACTCACTCCAGTATTCTTGCCTGGGAGATCCCATAGACAGAGGAGCTTGTGGGCTACAGTCTATGGGGTCACAAAAAGTTGAATACAGCTGAACACAGCACATACATTTTGCTCTTAGGTTAGGTTCCTACGCTTCTATTGAGACTGGGAGGCAGGGCTGCTCTCTCCTTGGTGATTATACTTCAAAGGGATGGCTCACAGGTGCCTGAGAAAAGTATTTGTGGGCTGTCAAACTTGCAAGAGGCTGGAAGAAAATTTATATCTGAAAGCAACAGAGAAAGAATTTTCAATTACAAAATTTTTTGAATAATGCTCTAAGAAGAGGGAGGTCAGGAGTCTGCAGTCAGGAAGAAACCTAAGATTTAGTTACTGTAAGAGGAATACTAAGTCTGGCTTGGTTAAAGAATATAATATTATTTTAGTTCTAAGACATTTATTACAGTCTTTCACAGACAGAATCTAGTATTCCACAACAGTGGTACAAAATGGGTATTTGAGTAAATAAGGAACATGAAAAATAACAATTAGAAATAATAGCAGTTAAAGACCTCCAAGGGCTCTAAGTAAAGTAAGTAAATGAAGGTCACTCAATCGTGTCCAACTCTTTGTGACCCCGTGGACAGTAGTCCATGGAATTCTCCAGGCCAGAATACTGGAGTGGGTAGCCTTTCCCTTCTCCAAGGATCTTCTCAACTCAGGGATAGAACCCAGGTCTCCCACATTGCAGGTGGATTCTTTGCCAGCTGAGCCACAAGTATTAATAAACTTGAAAGTATTAATACAAAGTCAAGCAGACTTTGACATAGGAAAATCCAAATATAATTTAAAGATAATTAGCCTTGCATATAATTATTTCTTAAATATACATATTTTGTATTTTAAAAAGAAATACAAATAGTTGAAATAATAGCATATTTAAAATGAGTTCAAGGAAATAAAATACATTAGAATTTAGGCTGAAACTTGGAAATTACAAAAAATGATGAAAATGGAATTTTAGAACTAAAAATTATAATGATAAAATTAATATCTCAGAAGAAATAGAATTTTTCTTAGTTTGATAATATGTATCACTACCACCACCCCTCCACAAAGAATAAACAACCAAACAAGCAAAGAAAACTATATTAAACATCATGTTAAAGGTAATTGTTGAAAACTTTCTCTTTGAGATTGAGAACAAGACAAAATATTCACTGTCATCACATTTACTTAACATGATTACTGATGGCCTTAGCAAATACAATAAATTTTTTAAAGTTATAAAGATCTGAAAGGAAAAATCGCAGCACACATCAGCCATAGATGCAATCCCACTTATAGAAAATTCAAGTAACCCTACTGATAAATTATTAGAATTAATAAGTGAGTTGAGAGGTCCCTGGATATGCAAAATGAATATAAAAATATCAATTGTATTTTTATTCAACAGAAACTAGCTGAAAATGAAAATTATTAGTTTTCTCTTGATGCCATAATTACCACAAATCCCACATTTTAAAATTACATGTATTTATTATCTTAATGTTTCTATAACTCAGAAGTTCACGTTCAGTGTGACTCAGTTCTCTCTGCTTAGGGTTTATGAGGCCAAAATCAAGGTGTCAGCAGGGTTTCCCTTCCCTGAAGGTTAAAAGAGCAGGAACTTAAGATGAACTCTCAGTAAACTAAGACATCTAATTAGTCATCTGTGGAGAAATGTTTGAACTGCCAATGTTTGGGGTGGAGAAAGAACAGAGTTGGATAAGGGATCACTAAACCAAGCTGAGTGTAGGTAGCAGAGATTTATAATGGATTTTACCAGCAGTGTTACGATGTTCTTTATCAATGTGTGTTCTTTGAAGCTTGTGCAAGTAGTTGGGAATGCCAGTTTCTTTGGCTGAAGTGGTTTAATTTTCACTTACTTGCTGACTGCCCGCCTCTCTCATCTTCTTAAGGCCAATGGCCTTCTTTATCCTGCTGCCTACTCCATCTTCAAGCCAGCAAAAATGCTTCTAATCTCTCTGACCTCTCCTTCAGGCCAGTCTCTCTAACTCTAGCCAGAGACATTTCTCTGCTTTTAAAGTCTCATACACAGGCAGAGTTCAGAGATAGTACAGGTTTGTTTCCAGACCACCACAATAAAGGATATGTCACAAGGAAACAAGTCAGGCAGACTTTTTGGTTTCCTGATGCATATAAAAGTTATATTTACATCATACTGTAGTCTATTAAGTGAGCAATAGCATTGTGTCTAAAGAAAAAAAATCAATGAACATACCTTAATTTAAAAATATTTTACTTCTGGGACTTCCCTGGCGCTCCAGTGGTTAGGACTTTGCCTTCCAGTGCAGAGGGTGTGAGTTCCATCCCTGGTTGGGGAGCCAAGATCGCACATGCCTTGAGGCAATAAATAAATAAATAAGTAAAACAGAGACAAATTCAACAAAGACTTTAAAAATGGTCCACATTAAAAAAAATCTTAAATAAATACTGCTGATAAATTCTAATCATCATCTGGACCATCAGTGAGTCATAATCTCTTTGCAATAGAAACACCCAAGATTACTGACCCCAGATCATCATAATAAATATAAAGAAATATTGTTAGAGTTACCAAAAAGTGACACAGAGACATGAAATGAGAAAATTCTGTTGAAAATATGGCACTGATAGGTTGTTTGATCCAGAGTTGCCACAAGACTTCAAGATGTGAAAAATGCAGTAGGCAAAGCACAATAAAACAAAGTATGTTTGTAATTAGTTTGTGGCTACCTATACAATTCAGGGTAATCTATCTGAAAGCTTATAACAGTAATTCCATCAGAATTTCTTGCTTGTAATATGACATATTCATATTTTCCAAAATCATTAATTTTGGGGGGCGGATTATCTTGCCTAATGTGGGGATGTGTGCTAAGTTGCTTCAGTTGTGTCTGACTCTTTGCAACCCTGTGGACCGTATCATTATTGCCAAATTCAGACTTAAATTGAAGTAAGTGGGGAAAACCACAAGACCATTCAGGTATGACCTAAATCAAATCCCTTACTGTTATAAATGGAAGTGACAAATAGATTCAAGGGATTAGATCTGATAGAGTGCCTGAAGAAACTATGAATGGAGGTTCGTGACTTGTACAGGAAGCAGTGATCAAGACCATCCCCAATAAAAAGAAATGCAAAAATATAAAAAGGTTGTATGAGGAGGCCTTACAAATAGCTGAGAAAAGAAGAGAAGTGAAAGGCAAAGAAGAAAAGGGAAGATATACCATTTGGATGCAGAGTTCCAAAGAATAGCAAGGAGAGATAAGAAAGCCTTCCTCAATGATCAATGCAAATAAATAGAGGAAAACAATAGAATGGGAAAGACTAGAGATCTCTTCAAGAAAACTACAGATGCCAAGGGAACATTTCATGCAAAGGTGGGCACAATAAAGGACAAAAATGATATGGACCTAACAGAAGCAGAAGATATTAAGAAGATGTGGCAAGAATACACGGAAGAACTATACAAAAAAGACCTTCACGACCCAGATAATCATGATGATGTGATCATCCATCTAGAGCCAAACATCTTGGAATGCGAAGTCAAGTGAGTGTTAGGAAGCATTGCTATGAATAAAGCTAGTGGAGGTAATGGAATTCCAGCTGAACTACTTCAAATCCTAAAAGATGTTGCTGTGAAAGTGCTTCACTCAATATGCCAGCAAATTTGGAAAACTCAGCAGTGGCCATATGACTAGAAAAGGTCAGCTTTCATTCCAATCCCTTAGAAAAGCAATGCCAAAGAATGTTCAAACTACTGCACAATTGCACTCATCTCACCCACTAGCAAAGTAATGCTCAAAATTCTCCAAGCCAGACTTCAACAATATGTGAACCATGAACTTCCAGATGTTCAAATTGGATTTAGAAAAGGCAGAGGAATCAGAGATCAAATTGCCAACATCTGTTGGATCATTGAGAAAGCAAGAGTTCTGAAAAAACATCTACTTCTGCCTTATTGACTACACCAAAGCCTTTGACTGTGTGGATCACAACAAACTGTGGAAAATTCTTCAAGAGGTGGGAATACCAAACCACCTTACCTCCTGAGAAATGTGTATGCAGGTCAGGAAGCAAGAGTTAGAACTGGACATGGAACAACAGACTGGTTCCAAATAGGACAAGGAGCACATCAAGGCTGTATATTGTCACCCTGCTTATTTAATTTATATGCAGAGTACATCATGAGAAATGCCAGGCTGGATGAAGCACAAGCTGGAGAAAAGATTGCTGGGGAAAATATCAATAACCTCAGATATGCAGATGACACCACCCTTATGGCAGAAAGTGAAGAAGAACTAAAGAGCCTCTTGATGAAAGTGAAAGAGCAGAGTGAAAAAGTTGGTTTAAAACTCAACATTCAGAAAAGTAAGATCATGGCATCTAGTCCCATCATTTCATGGCAAATATATGGGGAAACAATGGAAACAGTGACAGACTTTGTTTTGGGGGGGCTCCAAAATCACTGCAGATGGTGACAGCAGCCTTGAAATTAAAAGACGCTTGCTCCTTGGAGAAAAGCTATGACCATCCTAGACAGCATATTAAAAAGCAGAGACATTACTTTGCCAACAAATGTCCGTCTAGTCAAAGCTATGATTTTTCCAGTAGTCATGCATCACTGTGAGAGTTGAACTATAAAGAAAGCTGAGCGCCAAAGAATTGATGCTTTTGATCTGTGTTATTGGAGAAGACTCTTGAGAGTCCCTTGGACTGCAAGGAGATCCAATCAGTCTATCCTAAAAGAAATCAGCCCTGAATGTTCATTGGAAGGATTGATGCTGAAGCTGAAACTCCAATATTTTGGCCACCTGATGTGAAGAACTGACTCATTTGAAAAGACCCTGATGCTGGGAAAGAGTGAAGGCAGGAGGCAAAGGGGATGACAGAGGATGAGATGGTTGGATGGCATCACCGACTTGATGGACATGAGTTTGAGCAAGCTCCGGGAGTTGGTGATGGATAGGAAAGCCTGGCGTGCTGCAGTCCGTGGGGTCCAAAGTGTCGGACATGACTGAGTGACTGAACTGAACTAGGGTTCAGTTTGAGCTAAGTACTGTTCTAAGTCCATTTTCTTGTATTAGCTAACTTAATTTCTAGCTAATAATGAAATTTCTACCGAATTCTAAATAAACAGCTGGTCAACTAGTGAGGTAGAGATGAAACTCGTGAAAGGTTGTTGTTGAACCACGCAAAGATGTCAGCATCCTTGGCCTCTGGAGGAGAAGTATTCAATCCGGGGCCAGAGACGAGGCTTGATTGCTCAGAGCTTTTGTGTAATAAAATTTTATTAAAGTATAAAGGAGATAAAGAAAGCTTCTGACATAGGCATCAGAAGGGGGTAGAAAGAGTACCCCTTTGCTAGTGTTAGCAATGGAGTTATATACTCTCCAATGAATCCAAAGAATGTCTGGAGGTTGTAAAGACCTCACCAGACCTACTCCCATAATTTACATTCTAAAATAACAGAATTAGCCAGAAGGTTTAATCCAGAGACTGTCCTCAGGCAGGATACATAATCCTAAGGAATGTAGAGGGAAAAAAATGTTTGTTCTTTCTTCCTCCTTGAGAATTCCAGACCCTTCTCTCCTTGGGGAGAGAAACTTGTCTAGGAAATGACCCTCTCACTTGGACAACATTTGCATCAACATGTACAGGCTACTATATTTAAAAAGGATGACCAGCAAGGGCCTATTGTATAACACAGAGAACTGTGCTCAATGTCGTGTGGCATTCTTAACGGGAGGAGATTTGGGGGAAGGAGAGATGCATATATAGGTATGGCTGAGTCCCTTTGTTGTTCATCTGAAACTATCACATTATTAATAATCTATACTCCAATACAAAATTAAAAAGTTTTAAAAAAGAAAAAACTGAAGTTATAGAGTGAAAATTTTTTAACTGACATAAATTCCTCTCAAGTCAATTAGACTATTTACTGAACTTTTTCTGTATAGAGCTCTCTGAAAACACACATGAAAACAACTTTCCAGGTACAAATAATTATAAAGTTAAGGTTTTATAATAGGTATGTCTTCCAAAAAATGTTATATTATTCTGTTTCTTTCTTTCTAGTATGAGATGTAAGTTTTAATATATTTTGTAGGCATCACCACTTCTTAGAAACCATTTTGTTTATTTTACTTTTATTTTAACATACATAAAGGCAGCTTGTAATTGCACTGGATACAAAAGACAAACAAATAAACACACCTTATTGCACTTAGGAAATATTTCACATGAAGTATTGCACATGATAGAATTGTATCAGGAAAGCCACAAATTGATAAGCAGATAGAACTATTATTTTTCCAGATTTGAACAATACAGACTTTTTCCTGAGAGACATTTGCCACATCACATATTGCACATTTTCCAACACGTTTATCTGTTTTACAAATATTCCTCATGTTCTTCTTGTCCTTACCTTTGTGAGAGACTGTATATAAGGCAATACTTTATATACTTTTGAAAAAGGCAAGTTTACAGTGAAGAAGTGAAAAAAAATAACATAAATACCTAACCACCCCATTCTTTGGGGGAGAAATGACAAAAAAAAAAAAAAAGAAAAGAAAAGAAAAGAAACTTGACAAACTTCTTTAAAAAGAGAGAAATATTACAAAGCTTCATTTCATAAGCATTGCCCATTTACTAATGTCCTTGGAGTTAGCAAAATGCATTTAGACTAAATCTCTGTGCTGCTAGTTAAAATTTTCTTTGTTTATGTTCAGTTTTTAATACCACCATCTAATTCCTTCATACAGTACAAATGCATGAAGGGCATACATTGTTTGTAGTCATTCAACAATAAATAATAACTCTAAACCTAGTTATTTTATTATCTCTGAATCAAAAATATATAAAGTGCACTCAAAAGCTTTGCAGTCATTTATCTCATCCTTGGACAAGATTTATCAGTCACCTGTGACACTTTCAGATCATGGCAGGAGTACTCCATAATGCAGACATGCCTGGAATTTTTCTCCCTTTTTTCCAGTCTTGTGTGGAAGAAAGTTTCCCAAATAATACAAACGTTTTTTTCTCACAAAGTCTTAATGGGAAACTTCTGACCAGAGAGCGGCATTTGCCCACAGTTGTCATATTTCCTAGAGTTCCATGTTAGAATGTCTATAAGCAAATATGATTCCTCTTTATTTGGAGGGTTTGCTACATATCCAGTGTAAATTCTTGTCACATTCTGTGCTGCTGATCTCTGCACTGTTCAGAACTGCACAGTTCTCAGACCCCGTAAGGTTGAACCTGTCAAACAATAAAGAAACCGGAATTAGTTTCAGCCTATCATTTCCGTTCAGTTATATGAAAATCAACTTTGTGGTGGTGGTGATGGCTTCTGCTTTTTTTGTTGTTGTTTTTTTTAAGATGTAATGCATGAGGCAAGTATGCCAGTCAAATGATCACAGAACAATCTGTAGAGACAGTAGACAAAGATGGAAAAGAATAGTATGTGGAGAGAAGATACAAACTTAAGAGTGAAGAGCTCCATTCATTTGGCTGGTGTGTCACTACAAGAGTGACTCTTATTCATTTTTGAGTGCAGAAACCCTTCGAGAAACTTCCCAGAAAGTGCGCACGTTCAACAATCATGCATATTAGTTCATACAGTTATGGGGGGTAACAGCCCCTGGTGCCCATTTGTGGATGTGGGGCATACTAAGGATTCTTTTTCTAGAGATTTAAACTAGTTCTCTGAATCTCTCATTTTCATGAAACTAGAGACCTAACAGTTCATTCACATCTGAGTGACAAAGATTAATACTAAACTTATACGGTGTCCTTCAAACTTGAAAATGTACAGGTAATGGAAATTAAGTAAGCATCTTTAATTTTGGGGCAAGTTTTCTCTCAGACCCATAGAAGCTTCTAATTATCAATAGGTACTGGAAATATTGTTCTTTATCCCTGTGGATATGAGAACTGGGAAAGTTAAAAGGGAATTCCTTTCCAAAAAGTATCTTGTCAATTAAATAAAAATATTAGATTGGAAATTTTTTTCACATCATCATAATTATACCTGGAATATTTGAATCTTATTTCACTAGAATTTACTGAGATCAAGTTACTAGAAGTACTTATTGTATGAACTCCAAGCAGATAAAAAAGGATATTACTATTAAAGCCCTTCTTTAAGAATTCCATAGTTTAGCTGTCCTCAACCATTTTGGTACCAGGGACAAGTTTCATAGAAGATAATTTCTCCATGGACTGGGGCAGGGGGATGGTTTTGGGATGATTCGAACACATTACATTTATGGTACACTTTATTTTATATTTTTTTAAATCAGCTCCGCTTTGAATCATCAGGCATTAGATCCTGGAGGTTGGAGACCCTTCCCACAGAGTATAACATACAAAAGAGAATGTTAAAGCTCTGCTTCTAAGAGCAAAACCCTCATAAAGAACAACACTTTGAAAGAAAAAACAGGAAAGCTGCCAGCTTTGGGAGCTGGCAGCCTTGGAAGCATAAAGAGATATCTTGAAACTCACCAGTTGTTAAATTCTTGGCCATTTGACCATTTCCACGTCTGGCCAGCTTCATTTTTCAGCCCGATCCAGTGTTCAGCTCTACCCACATGTTGTTTTAAAAAGTTCTTGAAGGAAGAACAAAGGAAGTGTATGTTAAACCACCCCTCTTGGTATGTATGTAATACATTCTGTTTTTCAAATCGGCAAGTAGTAAGCATTGTAGCTCAGCTGATCATTTGTATTAACTAATGATTAATAGTGCGATGTGGGTTCAGCTCATTTGGATTTCTGATCTTTGAAGCTAAACACATCACACTTAAAGACTACACTGGACTCTCATTTGGACCTTAGACTGATCATGTGGTTTCTTGTGACTAAGTTTTCCCGGGTCAGAGACAGACAGAATATCTACACTTAGAAGGAAACAGAAGAAAATCACGGATTAGCTATATAAAATAAAAAAGAATACCAACACTTTATGGAATTCTTTTTGAATGCCATCTTACCATGTCCTCTTTAGAATCAATGACAGCAAGCGTGGCACCATGTTTGGAGCAAGAGTTTTGGGCCAAGGTCCAGTTCTTTGTTTTCTTGGAAATAAGGTAGTATTTCCCCTTGTGTCCAATCCAATCATCTGAGCATGGAAACACATGGGTGTTTGGTGGCGCTGATGATGCATATTGTCCTGGACAGTTGTACTGGCCCACTGTGAACATAAAAATGGTGTGTTTTAGCAACACAAGGAACCAAGTACCCATAGGATACAAAGTAGTTCAGGGATACTCTACTAGGTGATAAAGGAAGAGAGGAAAGAAGATGAACTAAAAAAAAATTTTATGGAAGTATAGTTGACATACAATATATTAGCTTCAGATGTACAGCACACTGATTCAGAATTTTTATAGGTTATGCTCCATTTAAAGATATCAAAAAAGGAAGGTAAATTCCATAGAGAGCAAGAAGGCAGTTTTTCACTTTATCTGATCTCTTATTGTACCTCATCATCATTGTACAAGGTCTAAGAAATAAGAGGGTGTCACTTTGGTCAGAAAATGGAGGGGAAATTTAAAAATCTTGAAAATAGTCTTTTGACTCTAGTTGAAAAAGGGTATAAGGTATAGGGGATGGCTGAAAAGTTGGTTCAAGGTAACAGAAAAACTGAATTTTATGGCCAGCCCTATATTATAAATTCCAATTAAGGTTTTGCATTTGAATGCAGAGGGGGAAGAATTTGAAGACGTGATAGATATAACTCTATATGGCAAGGTGGAGGAGAGAATACTAGCAGAGTAGCAATTCAGAATACAAAAAGGTTTATGGCTGGGGAATGTATCCTAACATTGTAAAATTTCATGTGTGTATAAAACACAAATGAATCTTGGTATAGCTGTATGCTTCAAATACCATAACAAAACTAGCTCTTGGAAGCTTCTAGATATATTCTTAATTATCTCAATTATCCATACCCACTATTGTGTGTCTTTTGAGATAAGAGACTGTCCAATTCCTGATTAATCTATGGCTTAGATATCATTTTTTAATCAACAATGAATGGGCAGCCCACATTTTTCCAATTAAATATCAATTTGTTTAGAATCTAAATCAACCCTTTCTGTTCCAGAGTTAAATATCTTCTCACATGTAATTTTATCCCATGGTATTATATAAATCATAGACAATTTTTAATAGTTCTAAAGCACTAGAAAACTAGAAAAGTATTGTATCAGTTATCTAAGGAATGTGGAACCATATTTTATATTTCCTAGGAAATTGACCATGTACGAAAAATGAGATGATTTAAGATTAATCAGAATTTTTGATGAACTCATGAAGTGCAGACTCACCTGATAGAGCAACGAGAGCTATAATTAAAGTGGTGATGAAGACCACGTTTACTACAGCACATGGGATAGGAACTTGAATGGACCCTTCATGATATGTTGCAGAATAAGTCCCAGTGGCATGACCTGAAGAGAGAAAGTGGATGATGAGGCAGGCTATAGAAGTAAGAAAGAGATATTTGATTTTCTCTTGAGGCATTTAAAAAAATATATGTCTCCCTACCTTCTTATGTGAAATTTATAAGTTACGTTTCCTCAAATTTTGAATAAGTTATTTTTGGCTAGAAATGAAACAATCCAGTCACAATAATGAGATTATAAAATATTTGCCCAAATATGTACTGAGTAGCTATGAAAATCAACATATATTATAATTGTATTCTTTAAGGTTTAACTAGACAAAGAGATGCTGTTTTCCTTCAAAGCAATTTACTATGCAATGGATGTTAAGACAACTTTTGCCTCTTCTGAAGGTTGTTTTTCCCAGCATAGATCTGCTTTCAAATTTTCCAAGAGAAGACTTTTCTTCACTCCTATCTGGTTCTATTTCTCTCAACTTGTTAAAGCAAATCTTTATTTTCTCATCAGCATACAACTATTACCAGAAGCAGCGCTTGGTAGTTAGGGTAGCAAGTTCAGAGCTCTCTGTCTAGTTTCCCTTCTCACCATGTGAGACTCAATGAAGGGGCTCAAACTCAATGCAGGAACATCTCTGGCTCCTCAGCAGGTATCAACACATCCAAGTAGCTCATGGATGCCAGAGTCCACAGGCTTATCCACTGGACTCACACTGTTAGCTTGGACATCCAGTGGATAAGCTGAGGAGGTGATTCTCTGATTTTAAGTTATATCATTAGTTCATTAGTTAGGGCTATTGTTATTCACAGTTTGTTTTATCACCTAGGCAACAAAACACTCCCCTAAGAGTATACTTCCGCTTTGGTTACAAGCCCTGTCCATTAATGGAGAAATTTGAAAATAAATCCTCTAGTACATATTGAATCCCTCAAGGGTGGTGCTCAAAGATTGTTCACACTGATAAAGCTACAAGAGCAGCATAGACTTAATATTCATAAATCAAGTATTCAATAGAAGATTGGGATGATTTCAGGAAAAGTTCACAATTCCTACAATTAATTCCTTCTTATTTCAACTATGCTATTATTGAATGGTTTTATTCTTAAATATACATTTTCTTTCAGGAAGCTCAGCTGAGTCATCAAGTTATGGGTATCTGGTCACCAAAAAATTTGTGTGGCTTGCAATATCCACACTTGATTTTGTGTTCCTAAGTGAAAGATAGTTTTATCAGAGACAATGAATGCTTTTCTAAAGCAAACCATGCTAGTAGACACATATTCAGAAAACAACCCCCTCCTTTAGGTATTTTCACCTCTGTTGTTCTGAACACATTCTTTGTTACTGGATAGTTGTGTTTACAAGTAAACTCTAGTTCCTACCTTCTAGTGTTTGGGGCACCTCATTAACATGAGAGGAAGAGAGAGAGAAATGAAATAAGTCAAGAAAGTTTCACCAAAAAAGTTATTGGAAAACAATGGGAAAATCCTGGTGACAAGAGATGAAAAGGTCTGTGGATAGATTAGACAAACAGAAAAGGAGAAAAGTGATACAGCAAAAGTGTAGATTTTGATGAAAAATAAAAGAAAGGAAGAAAAATGTCTGATTCATATAGAATTTGAAGTCCACGATTAGAAAGGTGAAATAGAAAAGTGAGTGCCAAAGAAGTGATGCTTGCAAATTGTGGTGCTGGGGGACTCTTGAGAGCCCCATGGAGGGCAAGATCAAACCAGTCAATCCTAAAGGAAATCAACTCTGAATATTCACTGGAAAGACTGATGCTGAAGCTCCAATACTTTGGCCACCTGATGCAAAGGGCCGACTCATTGGAAAAGACCGTGATGCTGGTAAAGATTGAAGGCAGGAAGAGAAGGGGGCAGCAAAGAATGAGATGGTTAGATAGCATCACTGACTCAAGAGACATGAATATGCACAAATTCTGGGAAACAGTGGAGGACAGGGGAGCCTGACATGCTGCAGTCCTTGGGTTCACAAAGAGTTAGACACAACTTAGTGACTGAACAGCAACAACAACAAATAGAAAAGTGAAATGGAGGGAAAGAGTACCCATAGGACTAGAGAAGAAGACTGTGTTTTCAAGAATTCTTTATGAGGTTCTCACAATAAATTGCCTTTGGACACTATAAATATTCAGATGCTTATATGGCTATTCTCTCAAAGTCTGGAAACCTGTGTTCCTAGCAACTGGAGGATGTTTTCTTGAGAACACAAGATAAAGCCCATGAAAATCACACAATGGTACAAGGTTCAGCCAGTCAAGAATGAAAAATAGAATTTTTCATAAAGAGAGGCAGTGCTTCCTAAGGGATGTCCAGATGGCTATGAAAAAATGATACTTCACTGGGCTAGGGAGGGGATTTTCTAATTAAATCTGAAAAACTGAGATGGTATAAAATAAAACAAAGACATAGATTTTTAAGAAGTTTCTAAAATTCACCTTTGTGATTTCGTTTTGTGTCTCAGGTATTCTGTGTTCACATAGATAAAGAAATATTTACTTCTTCCCACTTTCTCTTGTATCCTGATCAAATAGAACATAGCCAAGTTTTTCCACAAAAGGCAAGCTTGATTTTCTCCCTAACTACTGGTGTATATCATAGATAGATAGATATAAACATAGATGTAGATATTACCAGTATTTAGAGGAAAAGAATCGACTTACTTTGTTGTTCTCTTTTCAGGTGCAAGGAGCTGGTCTCTGTTGCAGAAAAATCTTCAGAATTCATCTTCATCCTTGTCACAATCCCCCTGGTTAATCCCACGTGGAGCCAACCTACAGTGAAAGTCTCTGCTGGAGCTCTTGTTCCGTCTCTGTGTCTTTGAGATACCTCAGCATTTATATTCAGCTATGTTGTCTCCACCCCCTTCCTCTCACCTCCTAATCGCTCAGATACTCCTGTTCTCTTTAATTTATGCTCCAGAGGCTCAGACAGTTTACAATGTGTTGTTGTGGTGAGCTATGGGTTTCCCCTGCCATCCGAAATGTGCTTTCTCACAATTGTAGGTGCAATATGAAGAGGCAAGCGGGAATTTCCCAGAATCTGAGATATCCTTTTTAAATTTGTAGAAAACAAATAGTTTAGGAAATAGAATATCCAAGTAAAGAATTAAAAGTTAGAGATTCCTATATTTGAGATGGAAATAATTTGAAGAGTCATATTTCCCTGGAATCTCATTCATTCATTAAATCATACGTTTAACAACTAATATGCGTTGAACATCTGCTATGAACCCAACACCATTTGGGGTTAGAAGATTTATTGTTGGTTAAAAAATCTATCCTCATGGATCTTTCTCCAGTCTGGAAGTGTTTTACTTAGCGAGCTATAAACTGGCTTTTAGAAATGTGCCATTCACTTCTTCCCTGGGAACTAATTTCTTAAGTTATTATCTAGTAAGT
This sequence comes from Bos javanicus, assembly GCF_032452875.1. NCBI lineage: Eukaryota > Metazoa > Chordata > Mammalia > Artiodactyla > Bovidae > Bos > Bos javanicus. The sequence goes on along the minus strand of NC_083872.1, from coordinate 100,752,097 downwards.
AGTTGCTTTAATGCAGGAAATAGAAACCTTGTGGCTGGAACTTCCTTTCTATGTTCTAAAATTGTTTATCTTAAATGATCTATTTCATTTATCTCAATTTTCAGGTTATATATTACTGTCATTTGGACTGCCTTATTTCCCCTCAGTAATATCTTTTTATTCTATTTTTCTTCCATTTGCTAGATTAGAGTATAATTACTATAAAAATATATTACCATAGTATCAATGTCATCCAGGTAAGTTATTAAGCTCAATGCAAAAATAAATACAGAATGTCTATATCCGGTGATTTAAGGAGAGGATCAAAATACTGCTCTAATTAATAATTTTAGTACTCAAATTTTGTCATTAATGTGACTTGAATAAAGATATTCTGTTTTCAGAATAAGGCCTTTGTGAAAATGTTATGGTCAAGTGGGTAGGAAATTAACATCTACTGTAGGCTTGGGCTTCTCCTGTAGCTCAGTTGGTAAAGAACCTGTCTGCAATGCAGGAGACCCAGGTTCAATTCATGGTTTGGGAAGATCCCCTGGAAGAGGAAATGGCAACCCAGTCCAGTATTCTTGCCTGGAGAATCCCATGGACAGAGGAGCCTGGCATGCTACAGTCCATGGAGTTGCAAGAGTCGGACACAACTTAGCAAGTACACCACCACTGTAGACTGCTGCTGCTGCTGCTAAGTCACTTCAGTCATGTCCGACTCTGTGCGACCCCATAGATAGCAGCCCACCAGGCTCCCCCATCCCTGGGATTCTCCAGGCAAGAACACTGGAGTGGGTTGCCGTTTTCTTCTCCAATGCATGAAAGTGAAAAGTGAAAGTGAAGCCACTCAGTAAGTGTCCAACTCTTCGAGACCGCATGGACTGCAGCCTACCAGGCTCCTCTGTGCATAGGATTTTCCAGGCAAGAGTACTGGAGTGGGTTGCCATTGCCTTCTCCACCACTGCAGGCTACTAATTATCATTTAACACCACCATTATGGCAGAAAGTGAAGAAGAACTAAAGAGCATCTTGATGAAAGTGAAAGAGGAGGGTGAAAAAGTTGGCTTAAAACCCAACATTCAGAAAACTAAGACCATGGCATCCAGCCCCATCACTTCATGGCAAATAAATGGGGAAACAGTAGAAACAGTGACAGACTTTACTTTTTGGGCTCCAAAATCACTGCAGATGGTGACTACAGCCATGAAATTAGAAGATGCTTACTCCTTGGAAGGAAAGTTATGACCAACCCAGACAGCATTTAAAAAGCAGAGACATTACTTTGCCAACAAAGGTCCGTCTAGTCAAAACTATGGTTTTTCCACTAGTCATGTATGGATGTGAGAGTTTGACTATAAAGAAAGCTGAGCACCTAATAATTGATGCTTTTGAACTGTGGTGTTGGAGAAGACTCTTGAGAGTCCCTTGGACAGCAAGGAGATCCAACTAGTCCATCCTAAAGGAAATTGGTCCTGAATATTCATTGGAAGGATTGATGCTTAAGCTGAAGCTCCAATACTTTGGCCACCTGATGTGAAGAACTGACTCATTTGAAAAGACCATGATGCTGGGAAAGATTGAAGGTGGGAGTAGAAGGGGACAACAGAGGATGAAATGGCTGGATCACATCCCGATTCAATGGACATGAGTTTGACTATACTCCAGGAGTTGGTGATGGACAGGGAGGCCTGGCATACTGTGCTCCATGGAGTTGCAAAGAGTTGGAAAAACTGAGGGACTAACTTAACTGAGTCACTATTATCTCACTCTTTTAGTTTATAGAACATGTCATCATCTGAGATTTTGTTTTTAATTTTTACATAAATGCATATTTTCTAAACTATCAATTGTTTTATTTACTTCCCTCACTGGGAAGTAAGGTCTTTAAGAGCAGGGACATGGTTGTATTTTACAACAATGCATCTCTTGTACCTAGAATAGAGCTTAGAACATAGGAGTTCAATGAATACTTGCTGGATGGATACATCAAATAATATATGTGAATATCAACTCAAGCACTTGTTACCTATGCAGATTTGCAGATATACAACTCTACTGGACTTTGGCTTTGTTAAGTGTACAATGAAAATATTAATATCCAACTTATAAGGCTTTTATAAAGAAAACATCATAAATGAGAAAATTAGTTTTCTACCACTGTGTTTGCATAGATTAGGCCTTTAGTAATAAGTGAAGAAATAACAGTTTGATTAAGATCATGGGAAAGAAAAATTCCTCCTTTGATGGAAGATGTTAACAGATAATAACTGAGCAGTCACAGTATAGTTGCTGATATGACTCAATGTGACTCTTGTCTGTCTAGACTACAGGTGAAGAAGTTGTAGTCTCTTATAACTCTAACAGCTTTTGTGACACCAAAACACTTATTTGTGTTCAAGTTTTCTTATTTCTTCAGTCATAATCAGGTGAATGGATACTATACATATATACTTATATAAACATGGTTATATATATATGCACATGCATAAATACTTTATACGTATTGTATATTTATGTATAGTGTATGTAATAACATATGTATACTATATGTACTACATGTTATATACACTACTATGTAATACATGTAATAGATCTTCCCCATATATATATGTATAATATGTGTATTATATGTTACATGTGCCATTGTACACAGAAAACTGATGTCTGGTGATCTGATTTTATGAAAATAAATGTCTTTAAATGTTATAACATTGATCAAAATCTGTTATTTTTGTTCTGAAATAATTTTTCTCTATTTGTTTTTTATGAGAGCAGTATTTTGTTGAAATTAACACTTTGCAAGGTGGGAGTAATCAGACGCTGAAAACATAAAACCTAATCAAATTACCAAGAACATATACTATTGATGGGCTTCTTAGGTGTATCCACTGGCCCTCATACTATTCAATTCAATACTTAATTGAATACCTCATACCTGATATAATTCAAGTCTTCTGCAATAACTTGAATTTCATTGCAAAATTAATTTTTTAAATTTTATTTTATTTTTAAACTTTACAATATTGTATTAGTTTTGCCAAATATCGAAATGAATCCGCATTACTCCTCCCTCCCCTTCTGCAGTCGGTTTTTTTTTAAGTGTAAGAAATCTGCCTTATATTTGAGAAAGCAGTCAACTTAAATCCATGCAGAGGTGTGAACAATGAATAGGAGTTACCAAGCACAATTCTGGTTGATACCTGTTGTCATGATGTAATTATTAAAAGCCTATAGTTTCTCTTGCAAGAGTGTCTTCCCATGTGAATTCTATGTTTATATTACTAATCAGTGTTTGTTAAATCAAAGAAAGATAGCTCACCTATGAAATGGCACTAAATAGGACAAAGCAAAGTGTACAGGGTCAGGGCGATGTAAGAGAGACTTTGGGGTCAGAGGGTATTTCGGTTGCTCTTTATTCATCTAAATATGGAAGCCAGCTTCCTGTGTGGTCACCCCTGATCGATTCAGTTCTCTGAAGCAAAGAAACACATAAAAACCCTAAAGAAACCAAACTTGTGCAAATACACTCTTTCCTTACAAAACATACATGGTCATAATATATAACTTTCACTTTTTTAGAGATCTTTCTGAAGTTTCATTTCATAAAGAACATATCAAAACTTTGAGGGCTATCACAGGGCAAAGATTATCATTAAGATTTCACAGTTCAATTGAGAAAACTGAGACTTAGATAGAGAAATTAGTGCCTGGACAAATTTGGAAGAAGCCACTACAACTCAAAACAGTTCTCCTTCACGTTTGACCTTATATGAAGAATCCGGGGGAAGGTTCCAGAAAGGAAATGAAGTAATGTGAGCTGCATGCAAAGTGGTACAGAGAAGACAGGATATACAGTCCTTATTGGGCAGCAGTTCAGCAGAATCCTTTTTGGTGGCCTACGTTTACAGAAACCGCAAACTTCAGACCTGATACAATTTCCGGAGACAACCTGTTCATCTTTTTTTTTTTTTTTTTAAGTTTCCTTTTTCTTTCAATGGGTGAGTTAGGTTTCTAAACAACTTTTAATCTTCTTGAGAATCATGGCTTCCATTTTTTGTTTGAATTAAAACAAATTATGCAAATTGGTCAAATTTATTTTGAAATCACAGGTGTGTGAGTGATCTCATATTGGTTACCATAAAAGCTCAGAAGAGGTAGCCTTAAGTAAATAAGTGGGGAATTTCCACTGCTAACCACTTTCTTACCTTCTCTTCTCTTTGAATTGACTCTTTGAACTTTCTAATTTTCCTCTTTGGTGAAATATCTTCTCAAACACAGAAATGAGTTGGTTTGGAAAGTATGAGCTGGTATGTTTCTTCTTCCTAACTTGACATAGTAAAGGTGAAATACAATGTTCATTATTATGTAAACCTGGACTCTGAAAAATCTATTTTTGAAAGTAAAGGACATAAAAGAACTATACCAAGGATAAGATATATCTTTATGTAAATTAATTCCAGTCTACTTACATGTAGAAAATATTTTGGGAGAATATTCTCAAAGATAGTAGTATAGAAATAGCAAATATAACATGTAGAAATTTTAGGTAGATAAGGGCCTGTGTCACTAAATGATGAAACAAATAATTCTATTTGTATGTGAATCTTGATAGATGCATGATGAATTTCAACAGAACTGCTTCTCTCACCTCCTTTGGATATGTTTATATCTACTAACATAGTGAGAGAAAAACCTCCAGGCAGAAGACATCATCGTTCAGTTGCTCAGTCGTGTCTAACTCTTTGTGACCCCATGGACTGCAGCATGTCAGACTTCCCTGTCCTTCATCTCCCAGAGTTGCTCAAAATCATGTCCACTGAGATGGTGATGCCAGTCAACCATCTTATGCTCTGTTGCCCCCTTCTCAAAATCTTTCCCAGAATCAGTGTCTTTTCTAATGAGCTGGTTCTTCACATCAGGTGGCCAAAATATTAGAGCTTCAGCATCAGTCCTTCCAATAAATATTAGGGTTGATTTCCTTTAGAATTGACTGGTTTGATCTCCTTGCAATCCAAGGGCCTAAGAAACTTCTCCAACACCACAGTTTGAAAGCATCAATTCTTCAGCACTCAGCCTTCTTTATGGTCCAAGTCTTACATCCATACATGACTATTGGGAAAACCACAACTTTGACTGTACGAACATTTGTCGGCAGGTAGAAGACACTCAAGAATTATGACCACTCTTTTGCTCAATAAATTTGAAGTTCAAATGTATTAAACTATTTCTTGATAGATTTTTCTGGCCTTTACTGAGGCAAGATGTTAGGGAAGGAAGATGAAACCCATGAAAAAGGGAAGGTCAAAGCAGGCATGAAATGTCATAAGTGTATTATGTATAGTTTTAAGCTAACACACTTGACAATTTAAGCAAAATGGACATATCCTAGATAAACCTCTTCTACAATTAAAACAAGAATTTTTAAAAATCTTAATGGTTTTACAAATTTTAAATAGATTGAATCCATAATTGAATACATCTTCTTTGGGAAATAAATAAAACACAAAAACATAAGTAAAACACACCATACTCAGATTGTTTGGGGCATCTCAGGTGACTCTAGTGGTAAAGAACCAACCTGCCAATGCAGGAGACATAAGAGATGCAGGTTTGATCCCAGGGGCAGAAAGATCCACTGGAGAAGGAAATGGCAACCCATGCCAGTATTCTTGCCTGGAAAATTCCATAGATAGAGGAACTTAGTGGGCTACAGTCTACAGGTTGCAGGGAATCAGACATGACTAAGGAAATACAGTTTTATGTTCCCACCTACCAAACATTAAAGAAGAGATGTGTGTGTGTGTGTGTGTGTGTGTGTGTGTGTGTGTGTTAGTCACTCTGTCATGGTATCATGGACTCAATAGACATGAGTTTGACAAATTCTGGGAGACAGTGAAGAACAGGGAAGCCTGGCATGCTGCAGTCCATGGGATTGCAAAGAGTTGGACATGGTTGAGTGACTGATGGAACAACAACAGCAGAAACTAATACACCTTTGTAAAGCAAGTATATTCCAATACAAAATAAATACAAAAACATGATCCTGGATCCCTGGATGGCTTTCTCTAATACCACCTCATCAGGAGAGGGTGCAGCTGGAAAGTGTGGAAATTCAAGTTTGAACCTTGGAGTGTGCTAGTGTGGATGACAGTAGGACCATAATTTTTTTCACAGTGCTTGGCTGGAGTAGAGTAGCTATTCACTAAGTTTGCTGTTTTGCTAGTTTGCCTTTTCTTGGATTTTTGCTGGAAAACAGGGTTTCGTGGTATGGACATTTTCCTGTTTGCACTGGTTAGCATTTTTGGCTTGCTGGATTCTTCAGCCCTGTGTCTCTGGGACAAGTGAGACAAAAAGAGAACACCCACCACTGTACTGAAAGGTTGTTGTTGAATCACGTGAAGACACCAGGATTCTTGGCCCCCAGAGGAGAAGAATTCAATCCGGGGCCAGAGACGAGGCTTGATTGCTCAGAGCTTTTGTGTAATAAAGTTTTATTAAAGTATAAAGGAGATAGAGAAAGCTTCTGACATAGCCATCAGAAAGGGGCAGAAAGAGTACCTCCTTGCTAATGTTAGCAATGAAGTTATATACTCTCCAATGAATCCAAAGAATGTTTGGAGGTTGTAAAGACCTCACCAGACCTACTCCCATAATTTACATTTTAAGATAACAGAATTGGCCAGAAGGTTTAATCCAGAGACTGTCCTCAGGCAGGACACATTATTGTTATATAATTCTAAGGAATGTAGAGAAGGAAAAAAAAAGTTTGTTCTTTCTTCCTCCTTGAAAACTCCAGACCGCTCTCTCCTTGGGGACCCCTAGACTTCTTATCAACCTGCCTAGGAAATGACTCTCTCAGTACCATTTTTCTGGTCCTGAGTTTTCCAATCAGTCTTACCCTCACCATCTTTCATTTTTCTTGTGGAACTTTTATATGTAATATTCAAGGATTTTGTTGCACTTAAGTGGGGAGAATAGGGAAAATACTTCATATAGTCCTAGAAATAGATTCATAAATTTTAGTTTTCATAGTTGATATTATTGAGTGCATAAGAAATGCCAAGGAATCTACAAACTGTTAAATAATCTATTAGAATATTTAATACAGTTTAGCTAATTTTCTTGAAAGTAGAAGACTATATGCATATAACTGAATTTATAGAAACCAATAAAGAATATAAAATAATATTTTAAAAAAGATAATTTCAACAGTATCAAAAATCAAATATTACGGAATAGGTCTAGCAAAAGACATTTAACAAAACTATGAAATATTGATACAAATAATAGACATATCCTGTTTAAGGATTAGAGAGTTTATATTGTAAGTGTGGCATTCTTCTTGAATTTACTTCTTTATTAATTAAAAAAACTTTTTGGCCATGGTGCATAGTATGCTGGATCTTGGTTCCCGACTGGTGGTTGAACACATGCTCGCTGCAGTGGAAGTGGAGTCTTAAACCAGTGAACTGCTAGAAAAGCCTCAAATTAATTTTTTTTAAATTTTATTTTATTTTTAAACTTTACAATATTGTATTAGTTTTGCCAAATATCGAAATGAATCTGCCACAGGTATACATGTGTTCCCCATCCTGAACCCTTCTCCCTCCTCCCTCCCCATACCATCCCTCTGGGTCGTCCCAGTGCACCAGCCCCAAGCGTCCAGTATCGTGCATCGAACCTGGACTGGTGACTCATTTCATACATGATATTATACATGTTTCAATGCCATTGTCCCAAATCTCCCCACCCTCTCCCTCTCCCACAGAGTCCATAAGACTGTTCTATACATCAGTGTCTCTTTTGCTGTCTCATACACAGGATTATTGTTACCATCTTTCTAAATTCCATATATATGCGTTAGTATACTGTATTGGTGTTTTTCCTTCTGGCTTACTTCACTCTGTATAATAGGCTCCATTTTCATCCACCTCATTAGAACTGATTCAAATTTATTCTTTCTAATGGCTGAGTGATACTCCATTGTGTATATGGTCCATAGTTTTCTTATCCATTCATCTGCTGATGGACATCTAGGTTGCTTCCATGTCCTGGCTATTATAAACAGTGCTGCGATGAACATTGGGGTACACGTGTCTCTTTCAACTCTGGTTTCCTCAGTGTGTATGCCCAGCAATGGGATTGCTGGGTCATAAGGCAGTTCTATTTCCAGTTTTTTTAAGGAATCTCCACACTGTTCTCCATAGTGGCTGTACTAGTTTGCATTCCCACCAACAGTGTAAGAGGGTTCCCTTTTCTCCACACCCTCTCCAGCATTTATTGCTTGTAGACTTTTGGATTGCAGCCATTCTGACTGGCGTGAAATGGTACCTCATAGTGGTTTTGATTTGCATTTCTCTGATAATGAGTGATGTTGAGCATCTTTTCATGTGTGTGTTAGCCATCTGTATGTCTTCTTTGGAGAAATGTCTATTTAGTTCTTTGGCCCATTTTTTGATTGGGTCATTTATTTTTCTGGAGTTGAGTTATAGGAGTTGCTTGTATATTTTTGAGATTAGTTGTTTGTCAGTTGTTTCATTTGCTACTATTTTCTCCCATTCTGAAGGCTGCCTTTTCACCTTGCTAATAGTTTCCTTTGTTGTACAGAAGCTTTTAAGTTTAATTAGGTCCCATTTGTATATTTTTGCTTTTATTTCCAATATTCTGGGAGGTGGGTCATAGAGGATCCTGCTGTGATGTATGTAGGAGAGTGTTTTGCCTATGTTCTCCTCTAGGAGTTTTATAGTTTCTGGTCTTATGTTTAGATCTTTAACCTATTTTGAGTTTATTTTTGTGCATGGTGTTAGAAAGTGTTCTAGTTTCATTCTTTTACAAGTGGTTGACCAGTTTTCCCAGCACCACTTGTTAAAGAGATTGTCTTTAATCCATTGTATATTCTTGCTTCCTTTGTCAAAGATAAGGTGTCCATACGTGGGTGGATTTATCTCTGGGCTTTCTATTTTGTTCCATTGATCTATATTTCTGTCTTTGTGCCAGTACCATACTGTCTTGATAACTGTGGCTTTGTAGTAGAGCCTAAAGTTAGGTAGGTTGATTCCTCCAGTTCCATTCTTCTTTCTCAAGATTGCTTTGGCTATTTGAGGTTTTTTGTATTTCCATACAAATTGTGAAATTATTTGTTCTAGTTCTGTGAAGAATACCGTTGGTAGCTTGATAGGGATTGCATTGAATCTATAAATTGCTTTGGGTAGTATACTCATTTTCACTACATTGATTCTTCTGATCCATGAACATGGTATATTTCTCCATCTATTAGTGTCCTCTTTGATTTCTTTCACCAGTGTTTTATAGTTTTCTATATATAGGTCTTTAGTTTCTTTAGGTAGATATATTCCTAAGTATTTTATTCTTTCCGTTGCAATGGTGAATGGAATTGTTTCCTTAATTTCTCTTTCTGTTTTCTCATTATTAGTGTATAGGAATGCAAGGGATTTCTGTGTGTTGATTTTATATCCTGCAACTTTACTATAATCATTGATTAGTTCTAGTAATTTTCTGGTGGAGTCTTTAGGGTTTTCTATATAGAGGATCATGTCATCTGCAAACAGTGAGAGTTTTACTTCTTCTTTTCCAATTTGGATTTCTTTTATTTCTTTTTCTGCTCTGATTGCTGTGGCCAAAACTTCCAAAACTATATTGAATAGTAATGGTGAAAGTGGGCACCCTTGTCTTGTTCCTGACTTTAGAGGAAATGCTTTCAATTTTTTCACCATTGAGGATAATGTTTGCTGTGGGTTTGTCATATATAGCTTTTATTATGTTGAGGTATGTTCCTTCTATTCCTGCTTTCTGGAGAGTTGTTATCATAAATGGATGTTGAATTTTGTCAAAGGCTTTCTCTGCATCTATTGAGATAATCATATGGTTTTTATTTTTCAATTTGTTAATGTGGTGTATTACATTGATTGATTTGCGGATATTGAAGAATCCTTGCATCCCTGGGATAAAGCCCACTTGGTCATGGTGTATGATCTTTTTAATGTGTTGTTGGATTCTGATTGCTAGAATTTTGTTAAGGATTTTTGCATCTATGTTCATCAGTGATATTGGCCTGTAGTTTTCTTTTTTTGTGGGATCTTTGTCAGGTTTTGGTATTAGGGTGATGGTGGCCTCATAGAATGAGTTTGGAAGTTTACTTTCCTCTGCAATTTTCCAGAAGAGTTTGAGCAGGATAGGTGTTAGCTCTTCTCTAAATTTTTGGTAGAATTCAGCTGTGAAGCCATCTGGACCTGGGCTTTTGTTTGCTGGAAGATTTTTGATTACAGTTTCAATTTCCATGCTTGTAATGGGTCTGTTAAGATTTTCTATTTCTTCCTGGTCCAGTTTTGGAAAGTTGTACTTTTCTAAGAATTTGTCCATTTCTTCCACGTTGCCCATTTTATTGGCATATAATTGTTGATAGTAGTCTCTTATGATCCTTTGTATTTCTGTGTTGTCTGTTGTGATCTCTCCATTTTCATTTCTAATTTTATTGATTTGATTTTTCTCCCTTTGTTTCTTGATGAGTCTGGCTAATGGTTTGCCAATTTTATTTATCCTTTCAAAGAACCAGCTTTTGGCTTTGTTGATTTTTGCTATGGTCTCTTTTGTTTCTTTTGCATTTATTTCTGCCCTAATTTTTAAGATTTCTTTCCTTCTATTAACCCTGGGGTTCTTCATTTCTTCCTTTTCTAGTTGCTTTATGTGTAGAGTTAGGTTATTTATTTGACTTTTTTCTTGTTTCTTGAGGTATGCCTGTATTGCTATGAACTTTCCCCTCAGGGCTGCTTTTACAGTGTCCCACAGGTTTTGGGTTTTTGTGCTTTAATTTTCATCCATTTCTATGCAAATTTTGATTTCTTTTTTGCTTTCATCTGTGATTTGTTGGTTATTCAGCAGCGTGTTGTTCAGCCCCCATATGTTGGAATTTTTAATAGTTTTTCTCCTGTAATTGAGATCTAATCTTACTGCATTGTGGTCAGAAAAGATGCTTGGAATGATTTCTATTTTTTTGAATTTACCAAGGCTAGATTTATGGCCCAGGATGTGATCTATCCTGGAGAAGGTTCCATGTGCGCTTGAGAAAAAGGTGAAATTCATTGTTTTGGGATGAAATGTCCTATAGATACCAATTAGGTCTAACTGGTCTATTGTATCATTTAAAGTTTGTGTTTCCTTGTTAATTTTCTGTTTATTTGATCTATCCATAGGTGTGAGTGGGGTATTAAAGTCTCCCACTATTATTGTGTTATTGTTAATTTCTCCTTTCATACTTGTTAGCATTTGTCTTACATATTGCAGTGCTCCCGTGTTGGGTGCACATATATTTATAATTGTTATATCTTCTTCTTGGATTGACCCTTTGATCATTATGTAGTGACCGTCTTTGTCTCTTTTCACAGCCTTTGTTTTAAAGTCTATTTTATCTGATATGAGTATTGCTACTCCTGCTTTCTTTTGGTCCCTATTTGCATGGAAATTTTTTTCCCAGCCTTTCACTTTCAGTCTGTATGTGTCCCCTGTTTTGAGGTGGGTCTCTTGTAGACAACATATGTAAGGGTCTTGTTTTTGTATCCATTCAGCCAGTCTTTGTCTTTTGGTTGGGGCATTCAACCCATTTACGTTTAAGGTAATTACTGATAAGTATGATCCCATTGCCATTTACTTTATTGTTTTGGGTTTGAATTTATATACCGTTTTTGTGTTTCCTGTCTAGAGAATATCCTTTAGTATTTGTTGGAGAGCTGGTTTTGTGGTGCAGAATTCTGTCAGTTTTTGCTTGTCTGAAAAGCTTTTGATTTCTCCTTCATATTTGAATGAGATCCCTGCTGGGTACAATAATCTGAGCTGTAGGTTATTTTCTTTCATCTTTTTAAGTATGTCTTGCCATTCCCTCCTGGCTTGAAGAGTTTCTATTGAAAGATCAGCTGTTATCCTTCGGGGAATTCCCTTGTGTGTTATTTGTTGTTTTTCCATTGCTGCTTTTAATATTTGTTCTTTGTGTTTGATCTTTGTTAATTTGATTAATATGTGTCTTGGGGTGTTTCACCTTGGGTTTATCCTGTTTGGGACTCTCTGGGTTTCTTGGACTTGGGTGATTATTTCCTTCCCCATTTTAGGGAAGTTTTCAACTATTATCTCCTCAAGTATTTTCTCATGGTCTTTCTTTTTGTCTTCTTCTTCTGGGACCCCTATGATTCGAATGTTGTAGTGTTTAATATTGTCTTGGAGGTCTCTTGGAGATTGTCCTCATTTCTTTTAATTCATTTTTCTTTTATCCTCTCTGATTCATTTATTTTTACCATTCTATATTCTAATTCACTAATCCTATCTTCTGCCTCTGTTATTCTACTATTTGTTGCCTCCAGAGTGTTTTTAATTTCATTTATTGCATTATTCATTATATATTGACTCTTTTTTATTTCTTCTAGATCCTTGTTAAACCTTTCTTGCATCTTCTCAATCCTTTTGTCTCCAGGCTATTTATCTGTGATTTCATTTTGATTTCAAAATTTTGGATCAATTTCACTATCATTATTCGGAATTCTTTACCAGGTAGATTCCCTATCTCTTCCTTTTTTGTTTGGTTTGGTGGGCATTTATCCTGTTCCTTTATCTGCTGGGTATTCCTCTGTCTCTTCATCTTGTTTAAATTGCTGAGTTTGGGGTGTCCTTTCTGTATTCTGGCAGTTTGTGGAGTTCTCTTTATTGTGGCTTTTCCTCGCTGTGTGTGGGTTTGTACAGGTGGCTTGTCAAGGTTTCCTGGTTAGGGAAGCTTGTGTCTCTGTTCTGGTGGGTGGAGCTGTATTTCTTCTCTCTGGAGTGAAATGAAGTGTCCAGTAATGAGTTATGAGATGTCTATGGTTTTGGGGTGACTTTGGGCAGCCTGTGTCTTGGAGCTCAGGGCTGTGTTCCTTTGTTGCTGGAGAATTTGCTTGGTATGTCTTGCCTGGAACTTGTTGGCCCTTGTGTGGTGCTTCGTTTCAGTGTAGGTATGGAGGCATTTGATGAGCTCCTGTCAATTAATGTTCCTTGGAGTCAGGAGTTCCCTGGAGTCAGGGTTTGGACTTAAGCCTCCTGCTTCCAGTTATCAGTCTTATTTTTACAGTAGTTTCAAAACTTCTCCTTCTATACAGCACCATTGATAAAACATCTACGTTACAGATGAAAAGTTTCTCTACCATGAGGGTCACCCAGAGAGGTTCACAGCATTACATGGAGAAGAGAAGAGGGAGGAGGGACTTAGAGGTGACCCGAATGAGATGAGATGGAATCAATAGAGGAGAGAGTGGGCTAGCCAGTAATCACTTCCTTATGTGCACTTCACAACTGGACCACTCAGAGATGTTCACAGAGTTATACAGAGAAGAGAAGGAGGAAAGAGACAGAGGTGGCCAGGAGGATAAAAGGGGGAATGAAAAGGAGGGAGATAGATCCAGCCAGTAATCAGTTCCTTAAGTGTTCTCCACCGTCTGGAACACACAGAGATTCATAGAGTTGGGTAGAGTAGAGAGGGGTTAGGGAGAAGACACAGGCGACCTGGTGGAGAAAAAGGAGAGTCCAAAGGGAGAGAGAGCAGTCAAACCAGTAATCTCGCTCCCTAGTGAAAAATGAGTACTGAAGACTGGGTTCTTAAAGGTACAAAATTGGTAACAAATACATAAAAGCAAAAATTAAAAATCTAGAGTAGAGTTTGGAGTTTCAAAAATACGATGTTAAAGAAAAGAAGAAGGAAAAGAAAGAGAGAAAAACGAATAAACAAAAACAAACAAGGTCACAAAAATTATAAAGAAAATATAGGTACAAAATTGATAACTAATACCAAAAAGCAAAAGTTAAAAATCTAGAGTAGAGTTTGGAATTTCAAAAATACAGTGTTAAAAAAAGGAAGACGAAAAAGAAAGAGAGAAAAACAAACAAACAAACAAACAAAAACAAAGTTGCAAAAATTATAAAGAAAATACAGGTACAAAATTGATAACAAATACCAAGAAGCATAAATTAAAAATCTAGAGTAGAGTTTGGAATTTCAGATATACAATGTTATATAAAAGAAGAAGAGAAAGAAACAGAGAAAAAAAAAAGTCACAGAAATTATAAAAAAAAAATATAGGTAAAAAATTGATAACAAATACCAAAAGGCTATAAATAAAAATCTAGAGTAGAGTTTGGAATTTCAAAAATACAATGTTAAAGAAAAGAAGAAGAAAAAAAAAAGGTCAAAAAATTATAAAAAATGTATATATGAAGTTTGCTTTAAAAAAATAAGGTTTTTTTTTTTTTTTTTACAAAGTAATAGGTTATAAAAGTGGAAACTAAAGGAATAATAGAGGACTTAAAATTTTTTTAAAAAATTAAAAGAAAAAAAAGAATGATTGTAAAAATAGTAAAAATATATCTAGGACTTTCTCTGGTTTTGTTGTGAGTATTGTGGGTTCAGTTCATTTTTGGCTAGTTCCTTGGTCCAACTTATATTTCTCAGGATCTATAGGCCCCTTCCTAATGTAGTCGGTACTAACCACAAGGTTTTAATCTATTGCCTGTAGCTTCCAAGGCGGTTCCCTCTGTTATAGTTTCTGTTTGCTGGTCTCTTCAGTGTCTGGTTTCTGCTCTGATCAAAGGGGACGGTGGCGGACACATTTTTTTTTTTTTTTTTAGGCTCACTTGTTCAGTTGCGCTGTGGGGAGGGAGGGAGGGATGCTGCAAACAAGTAACACTGGCGTGTGCTCACAGTGCCTCAGCCACACTGGGTCTGCCCCGGCTCAGGGCGCTTGTAGCCTCCCTGCCCACACTGCTCAGGCTCTAGGTTGCTCTGCCAGGAACCATCCGTGGCCGGCCCTGGGCTGCCTGCACCTCCCAGGTCCAAGCCGCTCGGCTTTAGGCGCTCGGGTAATCCTCAGAGGCGCAGACTCGGTCGGGCCTGCGTTTTGTGCCCGTCCCAGGTCCGAGCAGCTCAGGTGATGAGGTGTTTGGCGAGCGCTATTGCTGCGACTTATCACCTCCCTGCCGCTAGGTTATCTAGGTGTACAACCGGTGCACCTTCTCAGGCAGATGTTGACTGTCCAGACCCCCAAGAAGTTTTAGTTAACAAAGAAGCCTGCTTACAGTTTTATAGATAATGTCTCTCTGGGGCTGCAATTGCCCCCTTCTGGCTCTGGCTGCCTGTCAGCAGAGGGGGATGGTCTGCAGCTGGCTATCTCTGTTCAGTCCTTTGTTCTGTGCATGGGCCTGGCGGTGTCTTAGGTTAGGGCTGGCTTTTCGCATGGTAGATATCCCACAGTCTTGTTTGCTAGCCTAAATTATTTCGCTCAGATAGGGCTCAGGGTATTCAGGCCAGATCCTTACTCTAAGCGATGCAGCCCACGCAGCGCCTCCCTGCCCAGCCCCCGCTTGCTAGTGGCTTGTGCAGGTGTCTGCGCTGCTTCTCCTCTGGGGGAGTTACCATAGGGCTCGCAATCTGCAGGTTTTAATTGTTTATTTATTTTTCCTACCTGTTATGTTGCCCTCTGTGCTTCCAAGGCTCGGCACAGATTTGGCAGTGAGAAGGTTTCCTTGTGTTTGGAAACTTCTCTCTTTTTAAGACTCCCTTCCCGGGATGAAACTCCGTCCCTCCCTCTTTTGTCTCTTTTTTTGTCTTTTATATTTTTTCCTACCTCCTTTCGAAGACTTGGGTTGCTTTTCTGGGTGCCTGATGTCCTCTGCCGGCATTCAATAGTTGTTCTGTGGAATTTACTCGGTGTTTAAATGTTCTTTTGATGAATTTGTGGGGGAGAAAGTGTTCTCCCTGTCCTACTCCTCCGCCATCTTGGGAAATACCTCAAATTAATTTTTAAACTCATTGCAATCCCATTCAAAAATCTTAACAAATTTTTAAATAAAGTTGACAAACTGACATAAGTTTACATAATTCTTCACACATCTGTAAGTAAGCCAGGCACTCCTAACAAAGGACAAGATTGTAACACTTGCTCTACCAGTCATCAATAGTTACAAACCTATAGTAATTTAGAGAGTGTAATGCCATGCTACAGAAAGAAAAGCAGATATATAGAATAAAGTTATGTCCTATACTATTTTCTTGGGCTCCACATCATTGCAGATGGTGATTGCAGCCTTGAAATTAAAAGACACTTGCTCCCTGGAAGAAAAACTATGACCAACACTTACAGCATATTAAAAAATGGAAATATTACTTTACCAATAAAGTCCATATAGTCAAATTATGGTTTTTCTGGTAGTCATGTATGTATGTAAGAGTTGGACCATAAAGAAAGCTGAGCACTAAAGAATCGATCCTTTTGAACTGTGGTGTTGGAGAAGACTCTTGAGAGTCCTTTGGACAGCAAGGAGATCCAACCAGTCCATCCTAGAGGAAATCAGTCCTGAATATTCACTGGAAGCACTGTTGCTGAAGTTGAAGCTCCAATACTTTGGCCACCTGATACGAAGAACTGACTCACTGGGAAAAACCCTTATGATAACCCTGAAATATTGAAGGCAGGAGAAAGGGACGACAGAGGATGAGATGGTTGCAGGGCATCACTGACTTGATGGACATGAGTTTGAGCAAGCTTCGAGAGTTGGTGATGGACAGTGAAGCCTGGTGTGCTGCATAGAGCCCATGGGGGTTGCAAAGAGTTGGACATGACTGAGCGACTGAACTGACTGAATTGATGGAACAAAGTGGAGATATCCATCCACAAATAAAGACTATTTAATGATATATCAAGGTATTGACTAGGTGATCCTGTTTCCAATAATTGGGCTTGGACACTGGTCCTAGTTTTTCTTTTCTAGCTTAATGTTGCCTTAATAGACAGAAGTAGTGTTTGTTGTAAGATGTAGGCAACCTATGTTAATTTTGTGGTCTGAAGTGCTTAGCTATCACATGAAAAAAGATAATTTGATCCCTATGATACCATACACAAATAACTTCTTCATGGATTGTAGACCTAAATGCAAAAAGCAAACTGACAAAGATTTAGTATTAATGTAATGTTTACCCAAGCTAATTCTGTGTTTATGATAAAAGAAGAGTATTATAATTCAGTTATATTTACAGAAATGTAAGGTAAAATCTCTTGCTGTGGAAATAGTATCTTCCCTTTTTCCTACCGTATATTTCTATACAAAAGCACACAATTACACACATATATAGTCATTTTGAAAGTGAATATACCTGACAACTATAATTCATGGATATATTATTTCTGATTATATTCAATTTGAACTTTGACTGCTTTTTAAAAGTCACCTCAAAACTAATTATCCTTTATTGTCAAGCTTATAATTTTTATTTCTTGTCTACTGATGCTGCTACTTAACTGATGATTTTATTTTCTCCCTCCATCTCACATGGTTCTTCATAACATATCTATATTCCCCATTCCTATGAATGGTGTAATCTCTCTAATCCTTTCACATAACATCTTTTCTTTCAAATATCTTAAGATATCTATTGCTAGAGAAATGTTTCAATTATATGACATATAATATATGTCACATATTATATATTTTATACATATATATATATATCTAAGAAGAATTTCTATGATAAAGAAATGATTGTAAGGAGACACAAACAGTGAAAGGGAAATACGAGAAGCATTAAAAAAAACTCTTAACTAAACACATTTAATTGATTTAATTCAATATTTCAGAATTAATTCATTTAGCAAGCTCAATTTAAATATATGCACTGTGAACACTGTACAGAAATAAATGTAAGAGATTTTTTAAACCTCAAATAAATAGTTTGCTCACTAGAGGTGCATTTTACTAACCAATATGACATTTGAACCCATATTTCAACTCTTGTTTCACATAGTGTTTTTTATGTGGCTGTCATTGTTGCTGCATTTCCATCCTGCAAGATTACCGCCCTTAAGTTAGACAACTAGAAATTTGTTATGTAATCAATAAATTGATTGCAAGTTATTTAAATACTATAGATACAAACTTTATAGTAGATTTTAAAACCAAGAATTTAAGATCAAGAATTATTTTAAAAACTAATGCTTTCAGTTGGTGATTTATAAAATATGAATGATCACCAGAAGATGGATCATTAGCACCATGGACCTGTTAAATAAAAGTGAATTCTGCTTACAGGGAAATTTTAATGTCATACACTCCAAATGGCTAATAATTTGTCACTTCGCTAAGACAAATACAGCAAAGACTGTTAAAAGAGAAAGGCAAGGCAAATGTGAGTTGCACTGATGCAGGTGATACCTCTTTTTCTTGGACTATATTTCATGATTAAAGCTCTTCTGAAGTAAAAAAAAAAAAAAAAAGACAAATATGTAGGGTGCCTGGGCCAACTTAAGAAAGGCACATTAGTGTCTGTTCAGTTCAGTTCAGTCGCTCAGTCATGTCCAACTTTTTGCGACCCCACAAACCACAGCACACCAGCCCTCCCTGTCCATCACTGCTCCCGGAGTTTACCCAAACTCATATCCATTGATTCGGTGATGCCATCCAACCATCTCATCCTCTATCGTCCCCGTCTCCTCCTGCCCTCAATCTTTCCCAGTATCAGGGTCTTTTCAAATGAGTCAGTTCTTTGCATCAGGGGGTCAAATTATTGGAGTTTCAGCTTCAACATAAGTCCTTCCAATGAATACTCAGGACTGATCTCCTTTAGGATGGACTGGTTGGATCTCCTTGCTGTTCAAGGGACTCTCAAGAGTCTTCTCCAACACCACAGTTCAAAAGCATCAATTCTTCAGCGCTCAGCTCTCTTTATAGTCCAACTCTCACATCCATACATGACTAGTGGAAAAACCATAGCCTTGGCTAGACAGACCTTTGTTGGCAAAGTAATGTCTCTGCTTTTTAATATGCTGTCTAGGTTCGTCATAACTTTCCTTCCAAGGATTAAGCATCTTTTAATTTCATGGCTGCAGTCACCATCTTTAGTGATTTTGGAGGCCCTCCCCCCAAAATAAGTCAGCCACTGTTTCCACTGTTTCCCCATCTATTTCCCAGGAAGTGATGGGACTGGATGCCATGATCTTAGTTTTCTGACTGTTGAGCTTTAAACCAACGTTTTCACTCTCCTCTTTCACTTCCATCAAGAGGCTCTTAAGTTCTTCACTTTCTGCCATAATGGTGGTGTCACCTGCATATCTGAGGACATTGATATTTCTCCCAGCAATCTTGATTCCAGCTTGTGCTTCAATGAGTCCAGCATTTCTCATGATGTACTCTGCATATAAGTTAAATATGCAGGTGACAATATACAGCCTTGATGTACTCCTTTTCCTATTTGGAACCAGTCTGTTGTTCCATGTCCAGTTCTTTTGTTTGTTTGTTTGTTTCAGCTGTTTTAAGTCAAAGATCTTTATTTTTGGCTTCTTTTTAAAGAAAGCTCTTCTAAGAATTACATATGAAAGATCATGCATAAATCACACTTCTTCATGGATTAATAAAAATACAGTTTTCATGATTTGTAAATATCTGTTTTTAGGGGATCCAGAGAGCTGGAAAAATGCTGCTGGGTTTTTCTGGCCTACCACTGAATTGTCTATAAGTCAATTAGAAGGACGCATGTGTATCGTGGGTACGTTATTTCCCACCAAGAGAAACAGAGCCTCAGCATCTGGACCGTGCTTATCTCAGGAAATTGGCAGTGACTGGCTCTGAAGGGAAGTTGGTTCTGCTGGAGCGGCACGAGGGCGCTGCTTCCTCCCAGGGGAAGTGGGCACAGATGCAGACCCCGGCGGAGCTTGGGGCACAGCCAGTGACTCATTCACTGCTCTTCACCAGCCAGACCTCGTTGCGACGTCCGTACGTCCATAGGGCTTCATGGGAGGGTCATACCCAGTGCAGAAGTAGAAGTCAGTCTGGTACTTGGCTGTGCTCTCCAGGGCAGACCACAGCTGGACGGCTTGGGCAGCGTAATCAGCTGCCTTAGCATAACCACCAAACTGCGTGGAATAGACAGTGATGCCTTCCCTGTCTTCGATCTTAATGCTGTCATCGCTCGGAGCTGGCGGGTCGCTTTGAAACTTGTTTGGAATCCAGAACCAGACTTTTAATTTCTTCTGTAGGTCCCCATCGTCACTGGGGAACACAGCAAAGGAAATAGGAACTGTCATCCCCATTCCGAGTCCCTTATCATTGGAGCCTCCCACATACTTCATGACTTTCGGCATTACCTCCCTCAGAGCCTCATCCACAGGCTTATCTGTCACTTCCACTGTGGCAAACTTCCCGCCTTCACAGGCCCTCTCCTCATAGAAGACATCTCCCTTGCTCCCTTTGCTCAGGACCTGCCAAGGCCAAGTCTCTACGCTCCCGAACAGTGAGTTCTTGATCATGCCCAACATGGTGTCGCAGTGGTGCTCAGGACACACGGGGAAACACGGGGTAGGGGAAAAGGGTCCATGTCCAGTTCTAACTGTTGCTTTCTGACCTGCATACAGGTTTCTCAAGAGGCAGGTCAGGTGGTCTGGTATTCCCATCTCTTGAAGAATTTTCCACAGTTTATTGTGATCCACACAGTCAAAGGCTTTGGCATAGTCAATAAAGCAGAAATAGATGTTTTCCTGGAACTCTCTTGCTTTTTTGATGATCCAGTGGATGTTGGCAATTTGATCTCTGGTTCCTCTGCTTTTTCTAAAACCAGCTCGAACATCTGGAAGTTCATGGTTCACATATTGCTGAGGCCTGGCTTGGAGAATTTTGAGCATTACTTTACTAGCATGTGAGATGAGTGCAATAGTTTGAACATTCTTTGGCACTGCCTCTCTTTGGGATTGGAATGAAAACTGACCTTTATTAGTCTTGTGGCCACTGCTGAGTTTTCCAAATTTGCTGGCATACTGAGTGCAGCACTTTCACAGAATCTTCTTTTAGGATTTGAAATAGCTCAACTGGAATTCAGTCACCTCCACTGGCTTTGTTCATAGTGATGCTTCCTAAGGCCCACTTGACTTCACACTCCAGGATGTCTGACTCTAGGTGAGTGATCACACCGTCATGATTATCTGGGCCATGATTATTAATGTCTGTAGGTAATATAATTGTCCAGGACTAATAGAACAAATTCCGCTGAAGCAGTGCTGTATAAATTGGGCTTTATAGCTAAATCTTTTGTGTAAACCTATGGCAGTAGGAAATTTACTAAGAGAAAAGAATTACACTGTATTTTCCCCTATCTATAGAAAGAAACACTTCAGTTATCTTAAACGCTAATACACCTGTAGTTAATCAATAAATTAGTCCTTGAACAAAATACTTTTATTGTTTGCAAGGTTCCAAACACTGTGACGGGTGTGTCGTACAGGACACAGAGAAATCTGTGATCTAATCACAGTTCTCTAAGACCCAACAACATAGATAGGAGAAATAATCCCACAAATCTAAATACAATAAAGATTGGAAAAGCATGTAAGGCAGTAATAGAAATATGTGCTAATGTCATACTAGATAATTTGCAAAATGAATGGTTTAGTTTAAAATTTTTATAGAAAAAATAAATAATTTCTGGCTACAGCAGTAGTAGACATTTCTCAGAGAGGAAGAGGGGAGTGGGTAGAAACTGAAGGTAGAAATAAGTTAATTATATCATTACATATGATATATCTGAGATGATTACACATGTAGAAGAATGTGTATGTGAAAACAGTAAGAAGAGCTGGATAACTTAGAAAATGTAAACAGTGATTGTTGTTTTGTTCAGTCACTGAGTTGTGTCTGTCTCTTTGCAACACCATAGACTGCAGCCCACCAGGCTTTCCTGTCCTTCACTATTTCCTGGAATTTGCTCAAACTCATGTCCATTGAGTCCATGATGCTATCTAACCACCTCATCCTGTTGTCCCCTTATCCTCCTGCCCTCAATCTTTCCCAGCATTAGTCTTTTCCAATGAGTCAGCTCTTCGCATCAGGTGGCCAAAGTTTTCAAGTTTTAACTTCAGTATCAGTCCTTCCAATGAATATCCAGGTTTAATTTCCTTTAGGATTGATTCGTTTAATCTTCTGCAGTCCAAGGGACTCTCAGGGGTCTTCTCCAGCACCACAGTTAGAAAGCATCAATTCTTAGGCACTCAGCCTTTTTTCTGGTCCTACTCTCACATCCGTACATGACTACTGGAAAGACCATAGTTTTAACTATACAGACCTTTGTCAGCTAAGTGGTGTCTCTGTTTTTTACTATTCTGTCTAGTTTTGTCATAGCTTTTCTTCCAAAGAACAAGCGTCTTTTAATATGACTGCAGTCACCACCTGCAGTGATTTTGGAGCCTTAGAAAATGCAGATTTGGTAGTGTTTCACTATTTTTATGAAAGACTTTATATTTGCAATTATTTTTTTAATTGTTTACAGGAGTTGACACATAAAATCATCAGACTTGAAGATTTTTGTTGTTTGTTCTGTTTTGTAAGGGAAGATTTTTGATGACAATTTCAAGTTTTTTAAAAGATATAAGGCAATTTTCTGTGACATTTTAAATTGCAATTTCAAGGATTTGGGCCATTTCATTGGAATTGCTAAATTTGTTGGCTCATTAAATGTTTTTATTATCCTTTTCATGTCTACAAGGTATGCAATAATAGTTACTCTTTCATTCCTGACATTGAAGACATGAGGGCAACCAGCAAAAAAGAGAAATAAATATGCAAATATATATTATATTCTATAAAATCTAACCTTTCACTTCTACTGAGATGAAGTGAATGTGATTTGTCAGTGGGAATTTGCTGGAAACTTGAGAGCATTTCTGTTTTCTCCACTCAGGCCATTGTTATTGGCATATCTTTTGAAATAACCTTCTCTTCTCTTCTTAGTTGTTACACTTCTTCCTGCCTGGAGATAACTCATGTTCTAGTTACTAGAGTATTTTTTTTCAGGTTCTTCAAAAATCTTTGGTAATTTGAATATTTTAGCCTAGATGTTGCATACCTCTGAGAAAGTCTATTCCAGATAATTTGGGCAATTCCTCTTTATCAGGGAGTATCAAATCTATACGAATTAAATTTTAGTAATTTTAACTGTACCTCAATTTTATTAACTTTACAATGAAATAATATTTATACTTATCACATAAAGTAGTTGCAAAAAAATAGCTTATACATGTTAAACACTTATAATAGTGCATGGCTTAAAGTTGGTGCTTAACAAATGTGAGCTGTTATACCTCACTGATCTTTTATAATCCAATTGCTGGCAAAGAACTGATATCATCATAATTATGGAGACCAGTTAGGATTTATTTTCTGAGTTAAAAAATGGTAGCCACTGCCTCCTGAAACACCAGAGCTACATGAAAGAGCCTATTGATTCTGATTGCTGTAAGGATGGATGAAGTGAGGAATTGTCCATGGGCTGGTAAACCATAACGATCTGAAGTGATTACTGCAAAATATTTATCAAAAAGAAATCTTTTCTGTTTATCTTCGTGTTCAAGTCTGGAACTTTACGTCCCTAGCTTACGTTTATCTTAGTTTCCTAACAGGAAATTTTAAAACCACACCAGGTAACTAGAAAAAATTTTAAAGCACTATTGTCCAAACACCATAGACATTTTCTATAGCAGAGAATTTAAGGAAATGGGTGGGGAGCAACAAAACCAGATAAAAGGAACCAAAATAAGGATAGTTCATATCAGTAATACAAGCCAGAAACTGAGAGGTTTAACATGTCTTGTGATACAAGTGGTAGACCCTTAGGTAGGAAATCACAAATGGATGATTCATTTAGCAAATATTTAATGAGCACCTACGTTATGCATAACACTGAAATAGGTCCTTGGGATACAGAATTGGCAAAGCAACCATGACACCTATGCTTATAAAGAGTACACAGACTGTCAAGTAAGGCAGATATTTAGTAATTTAGTTTTGTCTCTTTTACTCATTGTAGCCAAAGTTTTAATATGTTCCTGATTATAAGAGACCCTTCTGGTATCACTGATTTTTCTCTATTGTTTTCCTATTCTCCATTTCTTCTCATATTTCATTATTTCCTTCTATCATCTTGCTGTAGATTTGGTTGGCTGCTCTATTTCTAATATCTTCTGGGTGAAAGTTAGGTTATTGAGTTGGATCTCTCTTCTTTTTTTTACTATAGGTGTTTACATCACTACATTTCCCTCTCAGTTCAGTTCATTCAGTTCAGTCACTCAGTTGTGTCCGACTCTTTGCAACCCCATGAATCGCAGCACGCCAGGCCTCCCTGTCCATCACCATCTCCTGGAGTTCACTCAAACTCATGTCCATGGAGTCGGTGATCCCATCCAGCCATTTCATCTTCTGTTGTCCCCTTCTCTTCCTGACCCCAATCCCTCCCAGCATCAGACTCTTTTCCAATGAGTCAACTCTTCGCACGAGGTGGCCAAAGTACTGGAGTTTCAGCTTTAGCATCATTCCTTCCAAAGAACACCCAGGGATGATCTCCCTTAGAATGGGCTGGTTGGATCTCCTTGCAGTCCAAGGGATTCTCAAGAGTCTTCTCCAACACCACAGTTCAAAAGCATCAATTCTTCGGTGCTCAGCCTTCTTCACAGTCCAAGTTTCTCAAGAGGCAGGTCAGGTCGTCTGGATTGCCCATCTCTTGAAGAATTTTCCACAGTTTATTGTGATCCACACAGTCAAAGGCTTTGGCATAGTCAATAAAACAGAAATATATGTTTTTCTGGAACTCTCTTGCTTTTTCCATGATCTAGTGGATGTTGGCAATTTGATCTCTGGTTCCTCAGCCTTTTCTAAAACCAGCTTGAACATCTGGAAGTTCACAGTTCACGTATTGCTGAGGCCTGGCTTGGAGAATTTTGAGCATTACTTTACTAGCGTGTGAGATGAGTGCAATTGTGTGGTAGTATGAGCATTCTTTGGCATTGCCTTTCTTTGGGATTGGGATGAAAATGGATCTTTTCCAGTCCTGTGGCCACTGCTGAGTTTTCCAAATTTGTTGGCATATTGAGTGCAGCACTTTCACAGCATCATCTTTCAGAATTTGGAATAGCTCAACTGGAATTCCATCACCTCCACTAGCTTTGTTCATAGTGATGCTTTCTAAGGCCCACTTGACTTCACATTCCAGGATGTCTGGCTCTAGGTGAGTGATCATACCATCGTGATTATCTTGGTCGTGAAAATCTTTTCTATACAGTTCTTCTGTGTATTCTTGCCACGTCTTCTTAATATCTTCTGCTTCTGTTAGGTCCATACCATTTCTGTCCTTTATTGAGCCCATATTTGCATGAAATGTCACTTTGGTATTTCTAAAATGAAGAGATCTTTCTTGAAGAGATCTCTAGTCTTTCCCATTCTGTTGTTTTCCTCTATTTCTTTGCACTGATCACTGAGGAAGGCTTTCTTATCTCTTCTTGCTATTCTTTGGAACTCTACATTCAGATGCTTATATCTTTCCTTTTCTCCTTTGCTTTTCACTTCTCTTCTTTTCACACCTATTTGTAAGGCCTCCCCAGACAGCCATTTTGCTTTTTTGCATTTCTTTTCCATGGGGATGTTCTTGATCCCTGTCTCCTGTACAATGTCATGAACCTCAGTCCATAGTTCATCAAGCACTCTATCTATCAGGTCTACTCCCTTAAATCTATTTCTCACTTCCACTGTATAATCATAAGGGATTTGATTTAGGTCATACCTGAATGGTCTAGTGGGTTTTCCCTACTTTCTTCAATTTAAGTCTGAACTTGGCAATAAGGAGTTCATGATCTGAGCCACAGTCAGCTCCCAGTCTTGTTTTTGCTGACTGTATAGAGCTTCTCCATCTTTGGCTGCAAAGAATATAATCAATCTGATTTTGGTGTTGATCTGCCTCTTGAGAAATTTGTATGCAGGTCAGGAAGCAACAGTTAGAACTGGACATGGAACAACAGACTGGTTCCAAATAGGAAAAGGAGTTCATCAAGGCTGTATATTGTCACCCTGCTGATTTAACTTATATGCAGAGTACATCATGAGAAATGCTGGACTGGAAGAAACACAAGCTGGAATCAAGATTGCTGGGAGAAATATCAGTTACCTCAGATATGCAGATGACACCACCCTTATGGCAGATAGTGAAGAGGAACTAAAAAGCCTCTTGATGAAAGTGAAAGAAGAAAGTGAAAAAGTTGGCTTAAAGCTCAACATTAAGAAAACGAAGATCATGGCATTTGGTCCCATCACTTCATGGGAAATAGATGGGGAAACAGTGGAAACCGTGTCAGTCTTTATTTTTCTGGGCTCCAAAATCACTACAGATGGTGAGTGCAGCCATGAAATTAAAAGACGCTTACTCCTTGGAAGGAAAGTTATGACCAACCTAGATAGCATATTCAAAAGCAAAGATATTACTTTGCCAAAAAAGGTTCGTCTAGTCAAGGCTATGGTTTTTCCTGTGGTCATGTATGGATGTGAGAGTTGGACTGTGAAGAAGGCTGAGCACTGAGGAATTGATGCTTTTGAACTGTGGTGTTGGAGAAGACTCTTGAGAGTCCCTTGGACTGCAAGGAGATCCAACCAGTCCATTCTGAAGGAGATCAGCCCTGGGATTTCTTTGGAAGGAATGATGCTAACACTGAAAGTCCAGTACTTTGGCCACCTCATGCGAAGAGTTGATTCATTGGAAAAGACCTTGATGCTGGGAGGGATTGGGGGCAGGAGGAGAAGGGGACGACAGAGGATGAGATGGCTGGATGGCATCACTGACTCGATGGACGTGAGTCTCAGTGAACTCCGGGAGTTGATGATGGACAGGGAGGCCTGGCGTACTGCGATTCATGGGGTCACAAAGAGTCAGACATGACTGAGCGATTGATCTGATCTGATCTGATATGGTGATGTCCATAACTTGTTCCAGTATATCCTGGTGAGTGGTGGCTGCACGGTGCTGGGGTGGCCAGTGGCTGAGAGGAGATACCCCATGTCCACAGTCAGGAGTGGCGGTTGTGAAAGATACCCCACATCCAAGGTAAGAGAAAGCCCGGTAAGACAGTAAGCGCTAAAAGAGGACATCAGGGGTCAGACAGACTGAAACCACAATCACAAAAACTACCCAATCTGATCACATGGATCACAGCCTTGTCTAACTCAATGAAACTAAGCCATGCTGTTTAGGGGCACCCAAGATGGACAGGTCATAGTGGAGAGTTCTGACAAAATGTGGTCCACTGGGGAAGGGAATGGCAAGCCAATTCAGTATTCTTGCCTTGAGAACCCCATGAATAGTATGAAAATGCAAAAAGATAGGACACTTAAAGATGAACTCCCTGGTCAGTAAGTACCCGATATGCTACCGGAGATCAGTGGAGAAATAACTCCAGAAAGAATGAAAGGACAGAACCAAAGCAAAAATACCACCCAGTTGTGGATGTGACTGGTGAAAGAAGCAAGGTCTGATGTTGTAAAGAGCAATATTGCATAGAACCTGAAATGTTAGGTCCATGAATCAAAGCAAATTGGAAGTAATCAAACAGGAGATGGCAAGGGTAAATGTCAACACTCTAGGAATCAGCAAGTTAAAATGGACTGGAATGGGTGAATTTAACTTAGATGACCATTATATCTACTACTGTGGGCAGGGATCCCTTAGAAGAAATGGAGTAGCCATCATAGTCAACAAAAGAGTCCAATACTTGGATGCATTCTCTGTTTATTTTCAAGGCAAACCATTCAATATCATGGTAATCCAAATCTATGCCCAGATCAGTAATGCTGAAGTGCAATGGTTCTATGAAGACCTACAAGACCTTTCAAAACTAACACCCAAAAAAGATGTCCTTTTCATTATAGGAGACTGGAATGCAAAAGTAGGAAGTCAAGAAACACCTGCAGTAACAGGCAAATTTGGCCTTGGAGTACAGAATGAAGCAGGACAAAGGCTAATAGAGTTTTGCCAAGAGAACACACTGGTCATAGCAAACACCCTCTTCCAACAACACAAGAGAAGACTCTACACATGGACATCACCAGATGGCTGACACCAAAATCAGGTAGATTATATTCTTTTTTTTTTTTTTCTTTGTATTTCATTAGTCTTTACATTTATTTTTTTAGAATATGTCATAATCAAAAATTCAACCAAAATATATGTATGATGTAAATCTGAACTTTTGGCACTGTTATATATTCCTAAAACATGAAAAAAGTATTGCATAAATCAATTATGTACAGATTACCATGAATCCACAACTTTTATTGCATGCCAACCATGATGAATCCTTTGCAGCCAAAGATGGAGAAGCTCTATACAGTCAGCAAAAACAAGACCAGGAGCTGACTGTGGCTCAGATCACGAGCTCCTTATTGCCAAATTCAGACTTAAATTGAAGGAAGTGGGAAAACCATTAGACCATTCAGCTATGACCTAAATCATATCCCTTATGATTATACTGTGGAAGTGACAAATAGATTTAAAGGACTAGATCTGATAGACAGAGTGCCTGATTATCTACAGACAGAGGTTTGTGGCACTGTACAGGAGACAGGGATCAAGACAAATCCCAAGAAAAAGAAATGCCAAAAAGCAAAATGGCTGTCTGAGGAGGACTTGCAAATATCTGTGAAAAGAAGAGAAGCAAAAAGCAAAGGAGAAAAGGAAAGATATACCCATTTGAATGCAGAGTTACAAAGAATAGCAAGGAGAGATAAGAAAGCTTTCCTCAGTGATCAGTGCAAAGAAATACAGGAAAACAATAGAGTGGGAAAGACTAGAGATCTATTCAAGAAAATTAGAGATACCATCATGTAAAGATGGGCTCAATAAAGGACAGAAATGGGATGGACCTAACAGAAGCAGAAGATAGTAAGAAGAGGTGGCAAGAATACACAGAAGAACTGTACAAAAAAAGATCTTCACGACCCAGATAATCACGATGGTGTGACCACTCACCTAGAGCCAGACATACTGGAATGTGAAGTCAAGTGGGCCTTAGGAAGCATCACTATGAACAAAGCTAGTGGAGGTGATGGAATTGCAGTTGAGCTATTTCAAATTCTAAAAGATGATACCGTGAAAATGCTGCACTCAGTATGTCAGCAAATTTGGAAAACTCAGCAGTGGCCACAAGACTAATAAAGCTCAGTTTTCATTCCAATCCCAAAGAAAGACAATGCCCAAGAATGTTCAAACTACTGCACAATTGCCCTCATCTTACATGCTAGCAAAGTAATGCTCAAAATTCTCCCAGCCAGGCTTCAACAATACATGAACCGTGAATTTACAGATGTTTAAGCTAGTTTTAAAAAAGGCAGAGGAACCAGAAATCAAATTGCCAGCATCCACTGGATCATGGAAAAAGCAAGAGATTTCCAGAAAAATATCTATTTCTGCTTTATTGACTATGCTAAAGCCTTTGACTGTGTGGATCACAACAAACTGGAAAATTCTTCAAGAGATGGGAATACCAGACTACCTGACCTGCCTCTTGAGAAACCTGTATGCAGGTTAGGAAGCAATAGTTAGAACTGGACATGGAACAACAGACTGGTTCCAAATAGGAAAAGGAGTACATCAAGGCTGTATATTGTCACCTGCATATTTAACTTATATGAAGAGTACATCATGAGAAATGCCAGGCTGGATGAAGCACAAGCTGGAGAAAAGATTGCTGGGAGAAATATCAATGACCTCAGATATGCAGATGACACCACCCTTATGTCAGAAAGTGAAGAAGAACTAGAGAGCCCCTTCGTGAAAGTGAAAGAGGATAGTGAAAAAGTTGGCTTAAAGCTCAACAGTCAGAAAACTAAGACCATGGCATCTGGTCCCATCACTTCATGGCAAATGGATCGTGAAACAGTGGAAACAGTAGCTGACTTTATTTTGGGGGGCTCCAAAATCACTGCAGATGGTGATTGCAGCCATGAAATCAAAAGACGCTTACTCCTTGGAAGGAAAGTTATGACCAACCTAGACAGCATATTAAAAAGCAGAGACAATACTTTGCCAATAAAGGTCTGTCTAGTCAGCGCTATTGTTTTTCCAGTAGTCATTTATGGATGTGAGATTTGGACTATAAAGAAAACTGAGCCCAGAAGAATTGATGCTTTTGAATTGTGGTGTTGGAGAAGACTCTTGAGAGTCCCTTGGACTGCAAGGAGATCCAACCAGTCCATCCGAAAGGAGATCAGTCCTGAGTGTCCATTGGAAGGACTGATGCTGAAGCTGAAAGTCCAATACTTTGGCCACCTGATGCGAAGAGCTGACTCGTTTGAAAAGACCCTGATGCTGGGAAAGACTGAGGGCAGAAGGAGAAAGTGATGACAGAGCATGAGATGGTTGGATGGCATCACTGACTATGGACATGGGTTTGGGTGGACTCCATGACTTGGGTTTGATGGACAGGGAGGCCTGGAATGCTGTGGTTCATGGGGCCGCAAAGAGTCAGACATGACTGAGCAATGCTATATATAGAAAAACACTAAAAATTCCACCTCCAAATCCTGCTAGAAGTAGTAAGTGAATTTGGCAAAGTTACAGGATACAGAATCAATATATAGAAATGTCTGGCATTTTTACATACTAATAACAAGCTATCCGAAAGAGAAAATAAGTTCCATTTCAACTACCCAGAAAGAATAAAAGACCTAGGAACAAACTTATCCAAGTAGGTAAAAGGTTTGTACTTAAAGCTATAAGGTATTGGTGAAAGAAATTGAAGAAAACACAAATAAATGGAAAATATTCTGTGCTCATAGATTGGGAACTAATATTGTTAAAATGTCTGTAACCCAAAAAGTGAAGTCGCTCAGTCATGTCCAACTCTTTGTGACCCCATGGACTATAGCCTCCCAGGCTCCTCAGTCCATGGCATTTTCCAGGCAAGAGTACTGGAGTGAGTTGCCATTTCCTTCTCCAGGGGATCTTCCCAACCCAGGGATTGAACCTGGGTCTCCAGCACTGCAGCCAGACGCTTTACTGTCTGAGCCACCAGGGAAGCCAAAAACAGACTACAACTACAATGCAGTGCTTATCAAGATACTCATGACATTTTTCACAAAACTGGAACAAATAATTCTAAAGTTTGTATGGAATCAAAAAGACCATGAATATTCAAAGCAATCTTGAGAAAGAACAACAATGCTGAAAATATTACTCAGCCTGATGTTGAACCATACTACAAAACAATGAGAAACTGCTATATATACTATAGTTATATAGTGTGGTACCAACACAAAAAGAGACACAGAGATTGCTCAAACAGAACTGAGAGGCCAGAAATAAACATCTACATATGTGGACATTAGCCTGAGTGAAACATTCAGAGGTAGAAAGACAAATATCATATGATTTCACTTATATGTGGAATCAAAAAAATTTAGCAACAAACAAAAATAAACAAAAACAAACTTATAGGTATAGCAGTCAGATTATTGGTTACCAGAGGGGAAGGTGATGGTGGGATGGGTTAAATGTCTGAAGAAGGGCAACTGCATGATGATGGTTAGTATTTAGTGATCACTCTGTTGTGTACATATACATTGAATTATAATGCTGTACACCTGAAATTTATGTAATTATAATTAAAAACTTTCTACTCCTTTCCATCCCTCCCCCTCTGGTGCTCCTATATGCCTACATAGATTTGCTTGTTAGTGTTCCAAACCTCTATGAGGTTTTTCTTCTTTTTTTTTTTCTTCTCTTTCCCAGACTGGATACTCTCAGTCAATTTACTCTCAAGTTCATTGATTCTTTAGCCAAAACCACTGTTATGCCCTGCTAGTCAGTTTTTAGTTTCACTTCTTGTAATTTTCAACTCCAGAAATTCTATTTGTTTCTTTTGTGTGTTTTTGTTTCTCTGTATCTTTACTGAGATTTTCTACTTGCTGAGACATTATTCTCATACATGCTTGAGAGCATGGTTGCCTTATTCCTTTGAAAATATTTAAAATAGCCAACTGAAAAGCTTTGTGTTAATATTTGTATAGAGCCTTGTCAGTCAGAAGTGAGAATTTAGTGCCTTATCACGTCTTTCTTGAACATGTTCACAGCCTTATACTTGAATGTCACTTTCCATATTTCTAAAAGCATGTTAAATTTTTCAAAGCCTTCTATGACAGTCGTATCCCCCAAGTTTCTCTCTTAAACTACCTTTATCAGACTTTTCTTTGCCCCAACACTTACTTCCACATCAGGAAGGTATAATTTTCAACAACTGGTACTGATAGTTTTTGACAAATGTCTTTGGGGAAAAAGCTGGCTTCACTGAGCAAGCTCTGACTGTTTCAGGTCAAGTAAAAATTTACCCTACAGGTGGGAATTACCAGGGAAGTGCCAGCTGGTTCAAATAATGACTACTCTGATAATCAGTTTTGAGGACCTCCAAATTGTTAACGTCCTTTCCAGTTCCTGTTCGGTCACTGGTTTTCACAGCTACTGTAGTTGCAAGACTGTTGGGTTCCAAGTCTACTATGTGGCTGAGAAGAAACGGATGACAAAGTGAAAACTCCCCTGAAGTCCCTGTTCTTAAGGAGATGCAGCTGTTTTCTTGAATAAGTTGTAGTAGATTTTTGCAAGTCTTTGTGAATTTCCAGTGTTCTAAGAAAATTCATTTTGATAATTTAGTCAATATTCTTGTTGACTTTATAAAGGGATAACTTTCTGTAGGTCATAACTCCATTTCCACTGATGTTTGGCCAGACAAACACATAATTAAAAATAAAGAGAGCTAACCAGTATTCCTACCTGGAGAATCTCCATGGACAGAAGAGCTTAGCAGGCTACAGTCCATGGGATCACAATGACTAAGCAACTAAGCACAGCACAGCACATAGAAACATATTGGGGAGTTTACTCAAGTATGAGGATAGCGTTATGTAAAAAGTAATATTTAATATGAGGAGTAAAAGTTTACTTCATATTTAATATGTGGTAAATAAGACAGGTCCAACAGAGGTCCATCTAGTCAAAGCTATGGCTTTTCCAGTAGTCATTTATGGATGTGAGAGTTGGACTATAAAGAAAGCTGAAAGCTGAAGAATTTATGCTTTTGAACTGTGATGTTGGAGAAGACTTGAGAATCCCTTGGACTGCAAGGAGATCCAGCCAGTCCATCCTAAAGGAGATCAGTCCTGGGTGTTCATTGGAAGGACTTATGTTGAATGAAATTCTAATATTTTGGCCACCTGATGGGAAGAACTGACTCATTTGAAAAGACCCTGATGCTGGGAAAGATTGAGGGCCGGAGGAGAAGGGGACAACAGAGGATCAGATGGTTGGATGGCATCACCGACTCAATGGACGTGAGTTTGAGTAAACTCCAGGAGTCAATGATGGACAGGGAAGCCTGTCATGCTTCAGTCCATGTGGTTGCAAAGAGTTGGACATGATTGAGAAACTGAACTGAACTGAACTGAACTAAACTGAAGTAAGACAGGAGAAGAGCTTTTGATTGGGACAAATAGTACAAGTCTCAAAGATGGGAGGAGGAATAGTCAATTAGAGAGACTGAAAGAAATCCAAAGGGCTTTCCTGGTGGCTCAGATAGTAAAGAATTTGCCTGCAATGTGGAAGACCCAGATTTTATTCCAGGTCAGGAAGATCCCCTGGAGAATGAAATGGCAACCCACTTCAGTATTCTTGCCTGAAGAATTCTATGGATAGAGGTGTCTGGAGAGCCACAGTCTAAGGGGTCACAGAGAGTTGGACATGACTGAGCTATACACACACATACAAAGAAATCCAATAACCTAGAATAAAGTGAGACTAGAGAGTGAAGCAAAAGTTAGAGCCAAATTACAAAGGGCCAAATAAATGTTGTTAAATGGTTTAGAATTATTCTAAGTACAGTGGTAAATCTCTGCAGTGTTCTAGGTTGGCTACTAACTGGGTTCAGATATTCATTTTTAGAGGGATCACTCAGACTGACTTGTATAGGATGTACTGGAACAAACAGTTGTCTTAAAGACGTGATTGTGTTCAAGTCTAAAGTGGTGGCAGTTGAAATGAAGGAAAGTTGTTGAATTAAAGACACAATTAGTAAAGAAGTCTTTGATTAACTTGATAAAGGAATTCAAGGAGAGGAGATGCAGAAATAGAAAGTCAGATATCGTCCTTGTGTTTTGATTCAGAAGTACATATATACAATGGAGTATTACTCAGCCATTAAAAAGAATACATTTGAATCAGTTCTAATGAGGTGGATGAAAGTGGAGCCTATTATACAGAGTGAAGCAAGCCAGAAAGAAAAACAATACAGTATACTAATGCATATATATGGAATTTAGAAAGATGGTAACAATAACCCTGTATATGAGACAGCAAAAGAAACACTGATATATAGAATAGTCTTTTGGACTCAGTGGGAGAGGGAGAGGGTAGGATGATTTGGGAGAATGGCATTGAAACATGAATAATATCATATATGAAATGAGTCACCAGTCCAGGTTCGATGCATGATACTGGATGCTTGGGGCTGGTGCACTGGGACAACTCAGAGGTATGGTATGGGGAGGGAGGAGGGAGGAGGGTTCAGGATGGGGAACACATGTATACCTGTGGCAGATTCACTTTGATATATGGCAAAACCAATACAATATTGTAAAGTTAAATAAAATAAAATTAAAAAACAAAAAAACAAAAAAGAAAATTGTGTGCAGCAGGCAGTGTTCCTTAAGTAACATAGAGAATAAGACTGGACTTGGAGAGAATCAACATGATGAGGTCAGTTTCTAGACCTTGTAGGGGAGTCAACTGGGTATTTTTAATAGACATTTTAATATATGATTCTAGCCCTAAGCAAAGGATTCTAATCAAGAAAATTATATATATATTCTTACTTTTATGTCTTTTGGTTTAGAAAATAATTTTCTATCTGTGTTAGATGCAGTGGCATGGCCCCATCCTTGACTGAAGAATTCATTCCCTCAGCTGATAGGAATTGGTGTTTCAAAGTTTTCAGCTGAATCTCTATGGTATGGCTTTCAGCCAAAACATACCACCTTCTCAAAGGCACATTCTCCCTCAGAAATAACTGCACCAAATGATTATTCCATGCAAGACTATAAACTTGCCTTATGCCAGACCTGCCTTAAGGACCACTCAGATTCAGAGCTCCCTATGGTGGCAACTAAATGTTTTGTTTGGACTGAGTCACACAGTTCAGTTTCTCTCTACCCGGACAGAAGTTTCTCTTTCTCTCTCACAGGTGTTGATTTTGGGGTACCTCCCTAGTTAACCACCTGCATGCAAAGCTCCACCTGAGAGCTTGTTTCCTGAGGAACCTGACCTAAAACACAGTCTAAAGAAACACTGGGGGCAAAATAGCAAAAAAAAAAAAAAAAAGTAGAGTTTCATCCTTGATCTATTTATTTTTTGGATTATCCATGTAATCTTTTCTCCCTGAGAGCAGTACTACAGGAATGAGCAAATGCATAATTTTTCGGTAGCCTATGTCTTGGTAATACCTGCTTTTCCAACTCTCTTGCATCTGACGTTTCGGAGGGTACTTATGATGAATGTTTTGATTCTCCAGGAAACACATGGAAGTGCATATTTTGCATGAACTGCCCCCCCCCCACATTTGTAGAAAACATAAAAATGACTCATACAAAAGCAAAGCATACATGATTTTATTTACAGAAGTGTTAAGGTGTACAGCACAGTGATTTGACCTACATACATCATGAAATGATTCCAACAACTGGTTGACTGAACATCAGTCATCTCATATAGATACAACATAAATGAGCATCGAAGAATTGACGCTTTTGAACTGTGGTGTTGGAGAAGACTCTTGAGAGTCCCTTGGACATCAAGGAGATCCAACCAGTCCATTCTAAAGGAGATCAGTCCTGGGTGTTCTTTGGAAGGAATGATACTAAAGCTGAAACTCCAGTACTTTGGCCACTTCATGCAAAGAGTTGACTCACTGGGAAAGACTCTGATGCTGGGAGGGATTGGGAGCAGGAGGAGATGGGGACGACAGAGGATGAGATGGCTGGATGGCATCACTGACTCGAAGGATATGAGTTTGGGTGAACTCCAGGAGTTGGTGATGGACAGAGAGGCCTGGCATGCTGCAATTCATGGGGTCTCAAAGAGTCGGACACAACTGAGAGACTAAACTGAATTGAACTAAAATGAAATAGAAAAATAATTTTTTTATTGAGATGAGATCTTTTAAGATTAACTTTCCTAATACTTTTCACATATAATGTAGGGTAGTGTTAATTATCATATTGTACACTACATTCCTAGTACTTATTAATCTTGCAGCTAGAGTTTGTAACTTTTAATCACCTTAATCCAATTTCCTTTCTATCCCCTTTCCTCTACCTCTGATAGCCACTAATCTGATCTCTTTTTCTATGAGTTTGTTGGTTTTAGAAGTATGGTTGACTTACACTATATTAATTCCTAATACACAACATAGTGATTCAATATTCCTCTAAATTTCAAAACATAATAAATCTAGTTTTAATCTGTCACCAAACAAGATTTTACTTAATTATTAACTATATTCCCCAGATAGTACATTTCTTTTTTTTTCCTAATTTATTTATTTTTTATTTTTTAACTTTACAATATTGTATTGGTTTTGCCATATATCAACATGAATCCGCCACAGGTATACACGTGTTCCCCATCCTGAACCCTCCTCCCTCCTCCCTCCCTGTACCATCCCTCTGAGTCGTCCCAGTGCACCAGCCCCAAGCATCCAGTATCGTTCATCGAACCTGCACTGGTGACTTGTTTCATATATGATATTATTCATGTTTCAATGCCATTCTCCCAAATCATCCCACCCTCTCCCTCTCCCATAACTGTGACTCATTTATTTTTCAACTTAAAATTTGTATCTCTTTTTAAAATTATTTTTTATTGAAGTATGGTTAATTTACAATGTTGTGTTCTTTTCTACTGTATAGAAAAAAAAAGGAAGGAAGAACACAGACAGCATCAAAAAAAAAAAAAATAGAAAAGAAAGAAAAAGAAAAGTGAGGGAACTTTGTTTCTCTTAATCTTCCTTACCTATGTCCCACCCCCAACCACTCTCCTTCCCTCTGGTAACCAACTGTTCTGTGCATCTATTACTTGGTTTCTGTTTCATTACTTTTGTTCATTTTTCTTTTAGATCCCATTATAAGAGAAATCATACAGTATTTGTCTTTGTGTGATTTTTCACTTAGCATAATACCTTCTAGATTCATCCATGTTATTGCAGATGGCAAGATTTCATTCTCTTTTATGGCTGACTAATATTTTATTTCATCTTCTCTATCCATCCATCTACTGATGGGTACTTAGGTTGCTTCCATTTCTTGGCTATGGTAAATAATGCTGCTGTGAACATAGGGGTGCCTACATCTTTTCAAATTAATGTTTTGATTTTCTTCAGATAAAATGGAATTGCTGGATCATATGATTCTTTTTTAATTTTTGGAGGACTCTCCATACTATTTCCACAATGACCACACCAATTTACATTCTGGACAATAGTGCAGCAGAGTTCTCTTTTTTCTGCATCCTCACCAACACTTATTTTTTTGTTTTCTTTTTGTAACTGTTTTGTCAGATGTGAGGTGATATTTAATTGTGATTCTGATTTACATTTTCCCTGATGATTAGTTGCTGTTGAGCATCTTTTCCTGTGTCTATTGGTCAGCTGCCCATTTTTAAAGTAATCACTTTAACCAAGAGAATGGTACAATCAGGTTGACAATCTCCCAAGACCACATTATGTGAGCTGAAAATTTTTCCAAAGAAATAGGAAGGAAGATGCCGAGAAGACAAAATTTATATTTATAATTATCATTCCCCTGGAGAAGGAAATGGCAAAAACCTATATATATGTATACATTTTTTCAAAGGCCAATGACTAACGGGTTTGAATGACAGGTATACTGAATTGAAGACAATTTAATGCTAAACTCAATAAACATCTAATATTCAAAAATACAATATAGCTTCAGTTCAGTTCAGTTCAGTTGCTCAGTCATGTCCCACTCTTTGTGACCCCATGAATTGCAGCACCCCATGCCTCCCTGTCCATCACCAACTCCCGGAGTTCACTCAAACTAACGTCCTTCAAGTTGGTGATGCCATCCAGCCATCTCATCCTCTGTTGCTTATCCAATATTAAATTGATTAATAAAATAGGAAAATCCTTATTTATTGAGACTTTAAACTGCAAAACACTAGAGTACCATGCTTCTCAATATATATCAAAAAGGTAAGAACCATGAGAAGTAAAATGATGAATGCCATGGTCCTTGCCTTGAATGTCTACAGCCCAATTTGAGATATAAACCTTATAAATAAATCATTTTACCTCACACGCTAGTAAAGTAATGCTCAAAATTCTGGAAGCCAGGCTTCAACAATACATGAACTGTGAAATTCCAGATGTTCAAGCTAGTTTTAGAAAAGACAGAGGAACCAGAGATCAAATTGCCAACATCCCCTGGATCATCGAAAAAGCAAAAGAGTTCCAGAAAAAAACATCTATTTCTGCTTTATTGACTATGCCAAAGCCTTTGACTATGTGGATCACAATCAACTGTGGAAAATTCTGAAAGAGATGCGAATACCAGACTACCTGACCTGCCTCTTGAGAAATCTGTATGCAGGTCAGGAAGCAACAGTTAGAACTGGACATGTGGAATAAACTATGGAATAGTTTAATAGTAATGGAATACCTAACTGGTAAAATACTATGTAGCCAATAAAACTTAAGTAACAATGAAAAAAAAAAAAAAAAAAGGAACTGGACATGAAAAAATAGACTGGTTACAAATAGGAAAAGGAGTACGTCAAGGCTGTATATTGTCACCCTGCTTATTTAACTTATATGCAGAGTACATCATGAGAAACGCTGGGCTGGATGAAGCACAACTGGAATCAAGATTGCTGGAAGAAATATCAATAACCTCAGATATGCAGATGACACCACCCTTATGGCAGAAAGTGGAGAACTAAAGAGCCTTTTGATGAAAGTGAAAGAGGAGAGTGGAAAAGTTGGCTTAAAGGTCAATATTCAGAAAACTAAGATCATGGCATCTGGTCCCATCACTTCATGGCAAATAGATGGAGAAACAGTGTAAACAGTGGCAGACTTTATTTTGGGGGGCTCCAAGATCACAGCAGATGGTGACTGCAGCTATGAAACTAAAAGACGCTTGCTCCTTGGAAGGAAAGTTATGATCAACCTAGTTCAGTTGAGTTCAGTTCAGTCGCTTGGCAGTGTCCGACTCTTTGCGACCCAATTAATCGCAGCACACCAAGTCTCCCTGTCCATCACCAACTCCTGGAGTTCACTCACTAGACAGCATATTAAAAAGCAGAGACATTACTTTGCCAACAAAGGTCCATCTAGTCAAGCCTATGGCTTTTCCAGTAGTCATGTGTGAATGTGAGAGTTGGACTATAAAGAAAGCTGAGCACTGAAGAATTGATGCTTTTGAATTGCAGTTTTGGAGAAGACTCTTGAGGGTCCCTTGAACTGCAAGGAGATCCAACCAGTCCATCCTAAAGGAAATCAGTCCTGAATATTCATTGGAAGGACTCATGTTGAAGCTGAAACTCCAATACTTTGTCCACCTGATGTGAAGAGCTGACTCATTTGAAAGACCCTGATGCTGGGAAAGATTGAAGGTGGGAGGAGAAGGGGACAACAGAGGATGAGATGGTTGGATGGCATCGCCGACTCAATGGGCATGAGTCTGAGTAAACTCCAGGAGTTGGTGATGGACAGGGAGGCCTGGCATGCTGCGGCCCATGGGGTCACAAAGAGTCGGATATGGCTGAGCAACTGATCAGAACTGAACCTGCAAAAGTGTAATTCTAAAATGACACAATTACATAAGTTGGTTAAAAGGAGATATTTAATAATAAATCTTGTTCATGCTCATTCGCTCCAGTCTTGTCTGACTCTGTGTGACCCCACCGACTGTAGCTCACTAGGTTTCTCTATCCATGGGATTTCCCAGGCGAGAATCCTGGAGTGGATTGCCATTCCTTTCTCCAGAGGATCTTTCTGACCCAGGGGTCAAACCCACATTTCTTATGTTTCCTGCATTGCAGACGGTTTCTTTAACACTGGGCCACTGGGAAGCCCAATAAATCTTGCAAAGGGGCTGCATAATAAACCAGTTATAGACAATATAGGCAACATCTTGCTTTCAATGTTGGAGTAACTTTTCAATTTGCCAGGTTTTAAGAAAACTCATTTTTCACTAAAATCTCAGAATTTTTTGTACTCAAATAAAGATGTAACTCCCACACATCTGTTTCCTGTACATGTTTCTCTTGATTTCATCACAAAAGCTATGCAATTTATAGGAAGTTAATTGAACTTCTTTTCTTAGAAACAGGAAGTTACACATTTCAAGGGTATTTTTTAAAGGTAATGGAAGTTTACAATTTCAATCAAATCTTAAGAAAAAGAGGTAACTAAGGTCATAGCTTGATACTCTAAATATAACTTATTATAATGAGTCTGGTTTATAACACTTCTATAAGAAAACCCTAATACAAAACATAGGTCAAAAAAACAAACAACTGAGTTAATTGAAAAGGATAAAATGAGAATATTAATAAGGAGTAGAAATATAGAACCTGATGTACCTTTAAATTCAGTGAAGCCTATATATATATATATATTTTTTTTTCTCTTTAAATGTTTGTTTCTGGAGGAGCACAAATGAGATTGTAAATTTCTTTTAGTAACAGCAGAATCACTATTTCATGTTTCTTGTCACAGCTATGTGAGTTAACAAATACAATTTGGTTATTCCTCTATAATTTAATCCACTTTTGTGTCTACCTTATATCTGAAACTGAATATATCTATCTAGCTGGAGAATAACACAAAGATTTGTTTAAATGTCTTTTTTTAAAGTATATGTAACTCTAGATTTTTTTTCTTTCCCGCACTATGTGACATGTGGGATCTTAGTTCCTTGACCAGGGATTGAACCCACATCCCCCACATTGGAATGCAGAGTCTTGGCCATTGGACTGCCAGGGGGGTTCCTATAACTCTAGATTTCTTTATTTTTCCCTCCCTCCATCTCTCCTCTCTCTCTCACTCTCTTCTCACTTTCTCTCTCTATTTGACTTACATGAAACTCTTTCTCTTTCTAAGCCACTAGATATTCCTTCTGTCTGTAGAATCCTTTCTTTTTTCTTTTGTTTCTTATAATACTCTATCTATATCAGCTTCTCAGACAAGCCCATCCAGCTCCATGGTCTAAAAACTACCTATATTCTTTCAAAACTTATTTTATTGTAGGGTAATTGCTTTACAGTATTGTGTTGGTTTCTGCCATACAGCAACATGAATCAGCCATAGGTATACATATGTCCCTTCCCATCTCCCAACCCATCCAACCCATCTAGGTTGTCACAGACCACCTGATTTGAGCTTGCTGTGTCATACAGCAAATTCCCACTGGCAGTCTAATTTTACATATGGTACTGTATATGTTTCAGTATGGACCTAACAGAAGCAGAAGATATTAAGAAAAGGTGACAAGAATACACAGAAGAACTATACAAAAAAGATCTTACTGACCCAGATAACCACCATGATGTGATCATTGACCTAGAGCCAGACATCCTGGAATGTGAGGTCAAGTGGGCCTTAGGAAGCATCACTACGCACAAAGCTAGTGGAGGTGATGGAATTCCAGTGGAGCTATTTCAAATCCTGAAAGATGATACTGTGAAAGGGCTGAACTCAATATGCCAGCAGATTTGGAAACCTCAGCAGTGGCCACAGGACTGGAAAAGGTCGGTTTTCATTCCAACCCCAAAGAAAGGCAATGCCAAAGAATGCTCAAACTACTGCACATTTGCGATCATCTCACATGCTAGTAAAGTAATGCTCAAAATTCTCCAAGCCAGGGTTTAACAGTACGTGAACTGAGAACTTCCAGATATTCAAGTTGGATTTAGAAAAGGCAGAGGAACAAGAGATCAAATTGCCAATATCCGTTGGATCACAGAAAAAGCAAGAGAATTCCAGAAAAACATCTACTTCTGCTTTATTGGCTATGCCAAAGCCTTTTACTGTGTGGATCACAACAAACTGTGGGAAATTCTTAAAAGTGATGGAAATACCAGACCACCTTACCTGCCTTCTGAGAAATGTGTATGCTGGTCAAGGAGCAACAGTTAGAACCAGACATGGAACAATGGACTGGTTCCAAATTGGGAAAGGAGTACAGAAAGGCTGTGTATTGTCACCCTGCTGATTTAACTTATATGCAGTGTATATCATGCAAAATGCCAGACTGGATGAAGCACAAGCTGTAATCAAGATTACTGGAAGAAATATCAATAACCTCAGATATGCAGATGACATGACCCTTATGGCAGAAAGTGAAGAGGAACTGAAGAGCCTCTTGATGAAAGTGAAAGAGGAGAGTGAAGAAGTTGGCCTAAAGCTCAACATTCAAAAAACAAAGATCATGGCATCCAGTCACATCACTTCATGGCAAATAGATGGGGAAACAATGGAAACAGTGACAGACTTTATTTTCTTGGCTCCAAAATCACTGCAGATGGTGACTGCAGCCATGAAATTAAAAGACGCTTGCTCCTTGGAAGAAAAGCTATGACCAACCTAGACAGCATATTAAAAAGCAGGGACATTACTTTGCTGACAAGGTCCATCTAGTCAAGATTCTGGTTTTTCCAGTAGTCATGTATGGATGCGAAAGTTGGACTATAAAGAAAGCTGAGCACCTAATAATTGATGCTTTTGAACTGTGGTTTTGGAGAAGACTCTTGAGAGTCCCTTGGACTGCAAGGAGATCAACCCAGTCTATCCTGAAGGAAATCAGTCCTAAATATTTATTGGAAGGTCTGAGGCTTAAGGTGAAGTTCCAGTACTTTGGCCACCTGATGAGAAGAACTGACTCATTAGAAATGGCCTTGATGCTGGGAAACATTGAAGGCAGGAGTAGAAGGGTATGACGGAGGGTGAGATGGTTGGATGGAATCACCGGCTCAATAGACATGAGTTTAAGCAAGCTCTGGGAATTGGTGATGGTCCGTGGGAAGCTTGGCATGCTGTAGTCCATGGGGTATCAAAGAGTCTGATATGACTGAGTGACTTAACTGAACTGAATGCATACGTTTCAGT
Source organism: Bos javanicus (assembly GCF_032452875.1). NCBI lineage: Eukaryota > Metazoa > Chordata > Mammalia > Artiodactyla > Bovidae > Bos > Bos javanicus. Next base: position 100,709,069 of record NC_083872.1, on the reverse strand, counting down.
TCTACTCTCCCAGTTCATCCCGCCCTCTCCTTCCCATACTATGTCCACAATTCTATTCTTTCCATACCTGTCCATCAACTGCTTACCCAACCTTCCTACTCCATAATTAAATAAGCACCTTGTTCTCAAAATGTTCAAAACTGATCTTCAAAATTTGCCTTTCATACAAGGTTATTTTCCACTCATTCACATCTCAATTAATGTTTTTTTGAAAAAGATTTTTTGATGTGGACCATTTTTGAAGTCTTTATTGAATTTGCTATAATATTGCTTCTGTTGTTTTGGTTGTTTGGCCACAAGGCGTGTGGGATCTTAGGTCCCAGATGAGGGATTGAACCCATGCTCCCTGAATTAGAAGTTAAAGTCCCAATCACTGGACCATCAGGGAAGTCCCTCAATTAATGGTATTTTCATCCCAGTAACTCAGGCCAAAAATACCCTGAAGCATCAGTAACTCCACTTTTTGTCATAGTTACTACATCTTATCCATCTGTGAATTATGTCTTGATACATATAAAGTTTCCACCTCCACTGCAACTGCTGTATTTCAACCGACTTTTGCCTATTATTTAATTGTGATTTTTCAACTTCTTACCTTGCAGAAATTTCAAATGAACCCCAACTTTTATGTTGGAAACTTGCTTTATTTTTCATCATTGATGAGAAAAACTTGCCATTTTCTCATCAACTAAATTATTACACAGTGTTTGTTTGTTTTCTTGATCATTTCATTATTATCTCCCTCCGTTTGCATGTAAGCAGGATGAGAGCATCAGTGTTGATGTTGAATACAACAGCATGTTCAATGGTCCATCCCCAGCACCTAGCACATTGCCAGGGAGTGGATACTCAGTAATTATTTTTTGAATGAATGAATAAATAGATAAATCTGTGCATGTGATAGCAACCAAATGAGTAGATTGAGGGTGGTTGTATTAGAACAGATGGTCAGAGAGGACTTCCCTGAATCATTCTGATTTCCTCTAGGTTTCATATTTCTGTCTACAGTAGTGCCCAGGCAAGAATTAGATCCTGGAAAAGTAATGTGCATATACCAACTCTAAGAATAAGAAACAGAAGTCTTATAATTTTGAGATACCACATATCCTTTCAGCTGTATCCTGGTTTGAAAGGTGCCATGACTCTCGCTCCCCCCAAACCTCCTTATGAATGGTTCATCGCTGGTGCCTCAGGTGGTAAGGAATCCTCCCATAATGCTGGAGAACTGGGTTTGATCCCTGAGTTGGGAAGATTCCTTGGAGAAGGAAATGTAACCCACTTCAGTATTCTTGCCTGGAGAACTCCCTGGCAGGCTACAGTCCACTGGGTCACAAAGAGTCAGACGCAACTGAACAACTAAGCCCACCCAGCACCTTATATACCCAACTTGAGTTTGTGGAAAAATCTCCTGTTTTCCACACACCACCACCCCCGCCCCCACCTCTCCCCCCGGCCCCATCCCCGCTCCCCAGGCAGATGACATTGGTGGTATCTTGTTAAAGAATCTAGTCTGGGTAATCAAAGTTTTTCATACAGTTTGTATTGCACTGATTTCTCTTGTATCAGGTGATCATCAAACAGTTATTGTAATTTGTTTCCATCCTTGAGACTGTTCATATCTTTGTCATAGGAGAATGATGGAAATTCAAGGAATACTGGCGTGTAGACTGCGGACATACTGTGAGGATGAACTGGTTGGACTTTGCATGAGATTCTGACAGATCTACTTGATTGACGCCTAGTCTTTATATCTAGTCTGACTAATCAAAAATTAAAAATTGAACTGAGACCTAATATAGTGATTGTGTTTTAGCTTGGGAAGACATTAATAGTATTGTTGTTTTTATTTGTAATATCTGGTAGTTGAAGATACTACAGTGTTATTTCTTCAGAAGGCAAGTAATCTTGACTTTTCTGCTGTCTGCTTCTAGATAAATCTTTTTTTAAAAAAACTTAATTTATTTTAATTGGAGGATAATTACAATATTGTGGTGGTTTTTGCCATACATCAACATGAATCAGCCATGGGTGCACATGTGTCCACCCATCCTGAACCTCCTTCCCACCTCCCTCCCTCCCCCATCCCTCTGGGTTGTCCCAAAGCACTGACTTTAAGTGCCCTGCTTCACACATCGAACTTTCACTGGTCATCTAGTTTACATTTGGTAATATACATGTTTCAATACTATTCTTTCAAATCATCCCACCCTTGCCTTCTCCCACATAGTCCAAAAGTCTGTTCTTTATATCTGCAGCTTTTTTGCTGCCTTGCATATAGGATCGTCATTACCATCTTTCTAAATTCCATATATATGTGTTAATATACTGTGTTCTTTCTTTTTCTGACTTACTTCACTCTGTATAATAGGCTTCAGTTTCATCCACCTCATTAGAACTGACTCAAATATGCCCTTTTTTCTAAAGCTGAATAATATTTCATTGTGTATATGTACCACAACTTCCTTACCCATTCATCTGCTGATGGACATCTAGGTTGCTTCCATGTCCTGGCTATTATAAACAGTGCTGCAGTGAACATTGGGGTACATGTGTCTCTTTCAATTCTGGTTTCCTTGGTGTGTATGCCCAACAGTGGGATTGCTGGGTCATATAGAAGTTCTATTTCCAGTTTTTTAAGGAATCTCCACACTGTTCTCCAAAGTGGCTGTACCAGTTTGGATTCCCACCAGCAGTGTAACAGGGTTCCCTTTTCTCCACACCCTCTTCAACATTTATCATTTGTAGACTTTTTAATGGTGGCCATTTTGACTGGTGTGAGATGATACATCATTGTGGTTTTGATTTGGATAAATCTTAAAATCATTTTTCCAATATTGTCAAGATCATTATTGACCTACTGCTATATTCTGTATTCAGTACTCAATTTTCTTATTACTGGAATTCTCAGAAGAATTTGATACAATTGATCTTATCCTTTCCTTTACAAACTTCATTTGACTTCTAGAGAGAATAATATCATTAATATCAAAATTACCATCTTCACTACCTTTAGCACTCCCGCTGACTTCACCACTATCATTTCTCTGATGTGAAATATGCATAAAATTTGTTCTTTGTCCTATATTAACTTCCTTGGATGTTTTATTTAAATTAGTCATGTTTGTAACTAATATGCAGTTACTAATATGCAGTCTGCTACATGATCTAAAATGACAGTGGAGGGTTTATGTGAGATGTTATTTTCATGAGCCTGCATGGAAATTTCATACTCACTGGTGAGATTTTTGATAATTTCCTCCCATAGATATATATGTATATTAATATATATGAGTGATGAAAAAGAAAAAGTCCATATCTAGTTCTAATTTATTCAGGATCACAGAGTTTTAAATGTTTATTTCATCTTTTGTTTAAAAGAACTAAAAATGAGGACTCTCCCAGTAAATGGAGAAATGGAAACATAACATTTTACAGTTACATTAGAGTCTTAAGGCCTATTGAGAAGAAGGATATTTGACACAGGCTTTCCTAAAGAGATTGAGGGTATTTGAATTTAAGTGTTTGTAAGTTACTTTTTGAAAGTATTTTTTATATAGTTTTTTTGGTAAATAGTATTTTGAAGCAGAAACACGCTTATTAAGCAATAAAATTTATTTGTGGTGCATATATTTTTTAAATAATAAAACTGAAAAAAGAAGCATTATTACTGATTTCAGGTGAGCTGACTTTAATACAATTGCACTATTAAATCAATAGCATAGATATTTATTATTTTCAGCCATATATTTCAAATGGATATTTAGCTATTTTGTATATTACTAAATAATGTAGAAAACCCCTAAACTTAAATTAATTCATTTCATTTAAATAATTTAAATATTTTGCTAAGGAAAGTAGTCCTAAAAATTAAATTTTAAAAGAATGATCTATTTTTCTATATAATAAACTTGGAAAATGAAGGCAGATATTCAGTTCAGTTCAGTCCCTCAGTCATGTCCAACCTTTTGAGGCCCCATGGGCGACAGCACGTCAGGCCTCCCTGTCCATCACCAACTCCCATAGTTTATGCAAACTCATGTCCATTGAGTCAGTGATGCCATCCAACCATCTCATTCCTTGTCGTCCCCTTCTCCTCCCTCCTTCAATCTTTCCCAGCATCAGGGTCTTTTCAAATGAGTCAGCTGTTCACATCAGGTGGCCAAGGTATTGGAGTTTCAGCTTCAACATCAGTCCTTCCAATGAACACCCAGGACTGATCTCCTTTAGGATGGACTGGTTGGATCTCCTTGCAGTCCAAGGGACTCTCAAGTGTCTTCTCCAACACCACAGTTCAAAAGCATCAATTATTAGGTGCTCAGCTTTCTTTACAGTCCAACTCTCACATCCATTACATAGCAGTACTGAGTACTGAACCCAAAGACCAGATCAGTGTAGATGATCACTGAACATTAAACAAAGATAACTAGATTGATTGTCTTTGTATGTCTCAGGAAAAGAATTAGATTAATAGATGCCAGGGATTCAGTGAGTTAAACACACAGCTTGAAGATTTTGTGTTTTAAATTACTGCATAGGAGTAAGGGAAATCAACAGGCTAACTTGACAATGCTGCCTTCAGCCTCTTTTTTTTTTTTTTTTTAATTTCAACAAGGACTGTTCCAGGCGTACCTCGGTTCCTCTTATGAGTTAGTGCCCTCTAGTGGTTATGTAAGACCTTACAGAAAGAGCCTGCTACCCTGTGATTGTGAGATAAACCCATCTGGGAGGAGACTGAAGTGGAGGTTCTCGTATTGTTCTCCCTGAAAATATCTTCCTTCGCCAAACAGAATATTTTCACCAAATCTTATCTTCATATCTAGTCATTTCTTCATTTGTGAGCTTTGGAAGATTTTATCTTTCAATGGCTTGGCCTACCTAATTTAGGTAATCAAGTTTGTAATCTTAACGTTGTTCATACTACTCTTGTATCATCATTTGATGTCCATGGAATCTGTAGTGATGTCTCCTACTACATTTTTTATATTAGTACATTTTGTCTTCTTCTTTTTCATAGCCCTGGCAGAGGCTTATCAGTTTTATTGGTATTTCCAAAGAGCCAGCTCTTGGTTTCATTGTCTTTCTATATTCATGTCCTGTTTTTAATGTCATTGATTTCTGCTCGATTTCTTATTAATTCTTTTCTTCTGCTTGTTTTGAGTTTTCCTTTTTTTCCCCCTAGTTTTCTAGGATGGAAACTTAGATTATTGATTTTAAATTTCTCTTCTTTTCTAATGTACATGCATGCTAAGTCGTTTCAGTCTTGTCTGACTCTATGTGACCCTATGGACTGTTGACCACCAGGCTCCTCTGTACATGGGATTATCCAGACAAGAATACTGGAGTGGGTTGCCAAGGCCTCCTCCAGGGAATCTTTCAGATGCAGGGATTGAACCCATGTCTCTTAGTATCCAAAATTGGCAGGCAGATTCTTTACCACTAGAATCACCTGGGAAACCCCTTCTTTTCTAATATAAACACTAAATTATATAAACTTCCTTCTAAGGACTGGTTTTGTTCACTTCAGTCATTCAGTCATGTCCAGCACTTTGAGACCCTATGGACTGCAGCACAGCAGCTTCCCAGTTCATCACCAACTCCCAGAGCTTGATCAAATTCATGGCCATTGAGTCAATGATGACATCCAGCCATCTCATCCTCTGTCATCCACTTTTACTCCTGCCTTCAATCTTTCCCAGCATCAGGGTCTTTTCAAATGAGTTAGTTCTTCACATCAAGTGGCCAAAGTATTGGAGTTTTAGCTTCAGCATTAGTCCTTCCAATGAATATTCAGGACTGATTTCCTTTAGGATTGACTGGTTTGATCCCCTTGCAGTCCAAGGGACTCTCGTCTTCTCCAACATCACAGTTCAAAAGCATCAATTCTTCAGCGCTCAGCTTTCTTTATAGTCCAAATCCCACATCCCATAACTACTGGAAAAACCATAGCTTTGACTAGATGGACCTTTGTTGGCAAAGTAATGTCTCTGCTTTTTAATATTCTGTCTAGGTTGGTCATAGTTTTTCTTTCAAGGAGCAAGTGTCTTTAATTTCATGGCTGCAGTTACCATCTGCAGTGATATTGGAACCCCCAAAAATGTCTGTCACTGTTTCCATTGTTTCCCCATCTATTTGCCATGAAATGATGGGAGCAGATGCCATGATCTTAGTTTTCTGAATGTTGAGCTTTAAGCCAGCTTTTTCACTCTCCTCTTTCACTTTCATCAAGAGGTTCTTTAGTTCTTCTTCACTTTCTGCCATAAGAGTGGTGTCATCTGTATATCTGAGGTTATTGATATTTCTTCTGGCAATCTTGATTCCAGCTTGTGTTTCATCCAGCCCGGCAATTCACATGTTATAATCTGCATATAAGTTAAAAAAGCAGGGTGACAATATACAGCCTAGGTGTACTCCTTTCCCAACTTGGAACCAGTCTGTTGTTCCATGTCCAGTTCTAACTGTTGCTTCCTGACCTGCATACAGATTTCTCAAGAGGCAGGTCAGGTAGTCAGGTACTCTCATCTCGAAGAATATTTCACAGTTTGTGGTGAGCCACATAGTCAAAGGCTTTGGCATAGTCAATTAAGCAGAAGTAGATATTTTTAGGGAACTCTCTTGGCTTTTTGATGATCCAATGGATGTTGGCAATTTGATCTCTAGTTCCTCTGACTTTTCCAAATCCAGCTTGAACATCTGGAAGTTCACAGTTCACATACTGTTGAAGCCTGGCTTGGAGAATTTTGAGCATTACTTTGCTAGCGTATGAGATGAGTGCAATTGTGTGGTAGTTTGAACATTCTTTGGCATTGCTTTTATTAGGGGTTGGAATGAAAACTGACCTTTTCTAGTCCTGTGGCCACTGCTGAGTTTTCCAAATTTGCTGGCATATTGAGTGAAGCACTTTCACAGTATCATCTTTTAGAACTTGAAATAGCTCAACCGGAATTCTATCTCCTCCACTAGCTTTGTTCATAGTGATGCTTCCTTCCTAAGGCCCACTTAACTTCACATTCCAGCATGTCTGGCTCTAGGTGAATGACCACACCATTGTGAATATCTGGGTGAGTAAGATCTTTTTTGTATAGTTCTTCTGTGTATTCTTGCCGCCTCTTCTTAATATCTTCTGCTTCTGTTAAGTCCATACCATTTCTCTTCTTTATTGTGCCCATCCTTGCCTGAAATGTTCCCTTGGTATCTCTAATTTTCTTGAAGAGATCTCTAGTCTTTCCCATTCTATTTTTTCCCCTATATTTCTTTGCCTTGTTCACTGAGGAAGGCTTTTTATCTCTCTTTCCTATTCTTCAGAACTCTGCATTCAAATGGGATGTCTTTCCTTTTCTTCTTTGCCTTTTGCTTTTCTTCTTTTCTCAGCTATTTTTAAGGTCTACTCAGATGACTGTCTTGCCTTTTTGCATTTCTTTTTCTTGGGGATGGTCTTCATCACTGCCTCCTCCATCCATAGTTCTTCAGGGACTCTGTCTATCAGATCTAATCCCTTGAATCTATTTGTCACATCCACTGTATAATCATAAGGGCTTTGATTTAGGTCATACCTGAATGGTCTAGTGGTTTTCCCTTCTTTCTTCAATTTAAGTCTGAATTTGGCAGTAAGGAGTTCATGATTTGAGCCACAGTCAGCTCCTGGTCTTGTTTTTGCTGACTATATAGAGCTGTCATACAGCCATCTTTGGCTGCAAAGAAAATCATCAGTCTCATTTTGATATTGACCATCTGATGATACCAATGTGTAGTCTTCTCTTGTGTTGTTGAAAGAGGGTGTTTGCTATGACCAGTGTGTTCTCTTGGCAAAACTCTGTTAGCCTTTGCCCTGCTTCATTTTGTACCCCAAGGTCAAATTTGCCTGTTACTCCAGGTATCTCTTGACTTCCTATCTTTATATTCCAGTCTCCTATGATGAAAAGGACATCTTTTTTGGGTGTTAGCTCTAGAAGGTCTTGTAGTTCTTCATAGAATCGCTCAATCAGCTTCTTCAGCATTATTTGTTGGAACATAGACTTGAATTACTGTGATATTGAATGGTTTGTCTTGGAAACAAAGATCATCCATCCTGATTCATTTTGGTCATTCTGATCATTCAGAATCAGAGATGATTCTGATTTTGTTACATCTCACTAGTTTTGATAATGTCTCTTTTATTTTCATTTAGTTCAAATATTTTAAATTTCTCTTGAGAGTTTTCTTTGATTCAAGTGTTATTTAGAGAAAATTGAAGCCTCCTATACAGTTGATATGAATGTAAATTGTTACAACCACTATGGAGAACCATATGGAGGGTCCTTAAAAAACTAAAAGTGGAACTACTATATGACCCAGCAATCCCATTCCTGGGTATATATCTGGATAAAACAATAATTTGAAAGATACATGTGCCCTAATGTTCATAGCAGCACTATTTACAATAGTCAGGACATGAAAGCAACCTAAATGTCCATTGACAGAGGATGGATAAAGAAGATGTGGTGCTATATTTACAGTGAAATATTACTCAGCCATAAAAAAGAATGAAATAATGCCATTTGCAGCAACATGAATGAACCTAGAGATTATCATACTAAGTGAAGGAAGTCAGTTGGAGGAAGGCAAATATCATATGATATCACTCATATGTAGAATGCAATTAAAAAAAAAAAAAGAAAAGAAACAAATTGGGACTTCCCTGGTGGTCCAGAAGTTAAGAATCCACCTTCCAATGCAGGGTATGCAGGTTTGATTCCTGGTCATGGAACTAAGATCTCATATGCCACTGGGCAACTAAACCTGTATGCCACAACTAGAGAAGTCTGCATGATGCAAGAAAGAGCCTGCATGCCACACTGAAGGCCAGCATAGCCAAAAAAAAAAAAAAAGAGAGAGAGAGAGAGTGAGCGAGCGAGAGAGAAAGAAACAAATGAACTTATTTGCAGAAAAGAATCAAACTTACAGATGTTGAAAACAAACTTATGGTTACCCAAGGGGAAACATGGGGAGGAGGAGATTAATCAGTAGCTGGAATGAACACACATGCCACTATATATTATATAAGATAGACAATCAACAAGGACAAGGAGTTTTACTCAATACTCTGGGATAATCTATATAAGAAAAGAGTCTTAAAAAGAATGAATATCTGCTACATATAACTGAATCAATTTTCTGTACACCTGAAACCAGCACAACATTGTAAATCAACTATATCCAGTAAAATTTTTTTTAAAAAATTTGTTTAATTTCCACATAGTTGGGATTTTCTAGTTATCTTTTTAAATGACATCTAGTTTAATTCCATTGTAGACTGAAAGCAGATACTGGATGATTGTATTCTTTGAAATTAGATTTTTTCCTAAAAAAATTAAATTCTTATTTCAAAACTAATTATTATTTTAATCTAATATTTTAAATACAATGCAACTATTTACTTTCATTTGTTTTAAGACCACTGTACTTGAAAAATATCAGTTGTTGCCAAGAGCTGTGGGACAGGGAATGGGAAGCTATTACTCAGCAGGTATAAAGCTTCAATTACCCAAAATAAACGTTTTACAGATGTGCTTCACAATAGTGTAGTGTAGTTAGTACTGTATTGTGTACTTAAAATTTTGTTGAGGATAGATCTCAAGTTAAGTTTCTTTCCTCGGCGGGGGAGGGGGGGGAAGAAGAAAAAGAAGAAGAAAGGAAAGGAAGTAAAGAAATCCAGAAAAAAAAATGTTTATGAGTGTTCAGAAATCGAGAAGTGAGAATTATTTGGGGTGAGTAGTCAGTGTACTTCACATGCCACCCTGCTCCTGCCCACATCCTTCCGTGATTGAAAGCAGAAGAACTTATTTTTTGCCTTAAGCCAGGTGAGAATTCTGACATATGTAGGCAGTGTTATTAGAGATTTGGAAGATTCAGACACTGGTGATTTCAGTGTGAAAGGATGTGCGATTAGAACTACATATAACCACAGAGTAAAAGTGGATATGATGAGAGTAACCTGCCCTCCCACCAACAGTAAGATTGAATCTTTTTCTTGGGCTAGGTGTGGATCTTATGAAAAGGAACCAGCCATTTTAGAATTCAGAAATAAAATTCACTTTAAGGTGCTTCTTGCCATGGAAAATCAACATTAATGAGAAGATCATGAGAGTTCAGGGTAGGAAGCAGAAAGTGACATATAGGGAGTTGTGTGGATGCAGTACCATGATTCCCAGGTAGGACTGCCAAAGGAAACACCACATAAGGAACTGAAGAAAAAGTTCCTCAGAAGCAGAACTTCTGAAAATTCCCCAGAAGCAATCCAAGAGAAAGAAAGAGCATTTAGAGTATCAATGTATGAATCAAAAGGAAGCATTTGAAAAAAGGGGTGAAAATGGATCATTTGTAGATGTGGGTGGACCTAGAGACTGTCCTCCAGAGTGAAGTAAGTCAGAAACAGAAAAACAGATGTTGTATATTAATGCATACCTGAGGAATCTAGAAACAAATGATATAGATGATCTTAACTGCAAAACAGAAATGGAGATATAGACATAGAGAACAAACAAAAGGACACGAAGCAGGAAAGAGGGAGAAGTGGAATGAGCTTGGAGACTGGAATTGACACATACACACTACTATGTATAAAATAGATAACAAATGAGAACCTCCTGCATAGCTCAGGGAACTCTACTCAGTGCTCTGTGGTGCCCTAAATGGGAAGAAAATCCAAAAGGGAGGGGATTTATGTATACGAAGAGCTGATTCACTTTGCTGCACAGCAGAAACTAACACAACAGTTAAAGCAACTATACTCCAGTAAAAATTAATTAAAAAATAAAACACTGGTTAAAAATAAGAGTATTTAAAGTGTCTGGTCCTGCAACACTTTCCCACATATTTATCTCTACTCCCCTCATTTTCACTCATTCCTGTGGCCCCAGGTTAAGAGATACTAGAGAGAGAAGCATATCAGGAAGAGCCTGTTAAACCTGCTGGTTTCTTTGTTGGCTCCAAACCTGGAGCAGGCTCAACCTAGGTTCCATGAACCAGATGTGGAACAACAGATTGGTTCAAAATTGGGAAAAGAGTATATCAAGCTTGCATACTGTCACCCTGTTTATTTAACGTATATGCAGTGTACATCATGTGAAATGCCAGGCTGGATGAATCACAAGCTGGAATCAAGATTGCTGGGAGAAATATCAAAAACCTCAGATATACAATGGCAGAAATGTGAAGAGGAACTGAAGAGCTTTTTGATGAAAATGAAAGACGAGAGTGAAAAAGGTGGCTTAAAACTCAATATTCAAAAAATGAAGATCATGGCATCTGTCCCATCACTTCATGGAAATAAATGGGGGGAAAAATGGAAACAGTGACAGACTTTATTTTCCTAGGCTCCAAAACCACTGAAGAAAGTGACTGCAGTCATGAAATTAAAAGATGCTTGCTCCTTGGAAGAAAAGCTATGACAAACCTAGACAGCATATTAAAAATCAGAGACATCACTTTGCTGACAATGGTCTGTCTAGTCAAAGCTATGGTTTTTCCAGGAGTCATGTATGGATGTGAGAGTTGGACCATGAAGAAGGCTGAGTGCCAAATAATTGATACTTTCAAACTGTGGTGCTAGAGAAGACTTTTAAGAGTCTCTTGGACAGAAGGAGATCAAATCAGTCAATCCTAAAGGAAATCAGTCCTAAATATTCATTGGAAGGACTGATGCTGAAGCTGAAGCTCCAATACTTTGTCTACCTGATGTGAAGAACTGACTCATTGGAAAAGACTGTGATACTGGGAAAGACTGAGGACAGGAGGAGAAGGGGAAGACAGAAAATGAGATAGTTGGGTGGCATCACTGACTCAATGGACATGAGTTTGAGCAAGCTCCAGGAGATAGTGAAGGACAAGGAAGCCTGGCGTGCTGCAGTCCATGGGGCCACAGAGAGTCAGACATGACTTAGTGACTGAACAACAATATTAATGAACATTTAGATAGCTTCCAACATTGTTGGTATTTTTTTATTTTTGTTTTTTGGAATTTTCTTTTTTTTTTTTTGCTGTGTCAGGTCTTAATTGTGGCATGCAGTATCTTCATTGTGTCATGCAAGGTATTTTGCTGCAGCCCAAACTCTCCAGTTGTGTTGTGTGATGTTAGTTGCTCCACAGCACATGGGATCTTAGTTCTCCAACTAGGAATCAACCCATGTTCCCTGCATTGCAGGGTGGATTCTTAACCAGTGGATCACCAGTAAAGTCCCCATCCTTTGAGTTTTAGACAGTTTTTTAGGTGCCCATTTTATAGGTTACAGGATAGCTGAAGAAAGAAGCTGACTGACATCCAAAGGGTAGATCACTTTGCCTAATTACTGATAAACATACCACAAAATTGAAGACTCATGGTGGAAAAAATGTATAATAGAGAAGCAGTAACAAAAATAACCCTGCAGTAACTGTGAAAATATTGAATTCAATAACTATTAAGCTACTGCTAAATTGAAAACGGTGCTTCCCTGGTGGCTCAGATGGTAAAGAATCTGCTTGCAATGCAGGAGACCTGGGTTTAGTCCTGGGGTTGGGAAGATCTCCCGGAGGAGGCAATATTAAATAGCAACCACTCCAGTATTCTTGCCTAGAGAATCCCCAGGGACAGAGGAGCCTGGCAGGCTACAGCCCATGGGGTCACAAAGAGTCAAATGTGACTGAGCGACTAAGCACAGACTTGAAAAGGAAGATCATAGCAAATGTTATACCATTGGTTCCCCCTCCAGCTCTGTTCTCAACCTTCTGTATCTTAGTTTTCATCTGAGGAGACTCATCTTAGGGACAGTGTCCTGTGCCTTCTACTTGCCTTTGCACAATTGGTGCCCAGCAGGAAAAACAGACAAATGTGCTAGGAGTCATGGCTAATGGGCCCTGGGTCCTTCTGTGAGGCCAGGATTGGCTGTGCTCCTTTCAGGATGTCTGGTGTAGTCAGCTCTCTCTCCACAGTTTTCTGTCTCACCAGTGAAGCCTCTAGGTTAAAATCTCTGGGGTTCCATTCTAGATTTGCTATGATTGTCAGAGATTTGGAATTTAGTTGCCCACATTTTAAACTCTATCTCAACTTATTAAATTAGTGTTTCTGGAACTGTAGGACTCTTTTAAGTTTGAGCTTGAGGAATGTTTTTAGAGTGATAGAAAAGTTCCAAAATTGGATTTGGTGATGGTTACACACATCTATGGGCTTCCCTGGTGGCTCAGATGGTAAAGAATCCACTTGTAATGCCTGAGACCTGGGTTCGATCCCTGGGTTGGGAAGATTCCCTGGAGGAGGGCATGGCAAGCCACTCCAGTATTTTGCCTGTAGAATCCCCATGGACAGAGGAGCCTGTTGGGCTACAGTCCATGGGGTCACAAAGAGTCAGAAACACACATCTATATATTGGTTTAAAATCATCCAGTCATGTACCAACAATGGATGGATTTCACTGTAAGTAAATTAGACCTCGCTAAAGCTAAGAGAAAAAAAAACATCTCAAATACCTGCACTATCTCATGAATATTGGGCAACCTCTTTGAATACCAGGAAAGGTCATTGGATAATATGATTTGTTTCCTAAATTCTTCTTGAAAACTTAGAAGTTTCAAATTTGTAAATTTGTTTTTTACATAAGATGAGTCTTTCAGTTCAGTTCAGTTCAGTTGCTCAGTCGTGTCTGACTCTGCGACCGCATGAATTGCAGCTCGCCAGGCCTCCCTTTTCATCACCATCTCCCGGAGTTCACTCAGACTCACGTCCATCGAGTCAGTGATGCCATCCAGCCATCTTATCCTCGGTCGTCCCCTTCTCCTCCTGCCCCCATTCCCTCCCAGCATCAGAGTCTTTTCCAATTAGTCAACTCTTCGCATGAGGTGGCCAAAGTACTGGAGTTTCAGCTTCAGCATCATTCCTTCCAAAGAAATCCCAGGGCTGATCTCCTTCAGAATAGACTGGTTAGATCTCCTTGCAGTCCAAGGGATCCTCAAGAGTCTTCTCCAACACCACAGTTCAAAAGCATCAATTCTTCGGTGCTCAGCCTTCTTCACAGTCCAACTCTCACATTCATACATGACCACTGGAAAAAACATAGCCTTGACTAGACAGACCTTTGTTGGCAAAGTAATGTCTCTGCTTTTCAATATGCTATCTAGGTTGGTCATAACTTTCCTTCCAAGGAGTAATCGTCTTTTAATTTCATGGCTGCAGTCACCATCTGCAGTGATTTTGGAGCCCCCCACCCCAAAAAAAAAGTCTGACACTGTTTCCACTGTTTCCTCATCTATTTCCCATGAAGTGATGGAATCAGATGCCATGATCTTTGTTTTCTGAATTTTGAGTTTTAAGCCAACTTTTTCACTCTCACCTTTCACTTTCATCAAGAGGCTTTTTAGTTTCTCTTCACTTTCTTCCATAAGGGTCTTTACAATGCCAAAAAATATTGCCAGTGTTTTTTTCTTTAAATTATACTATTAAATTACTGGTATAATTTATAATCAGTGTTGTTTTAAGATCAGGAAAGAATTTAACTGTTGAGTAATTGCAAGCTACTATAATAAATCAAACATCCATCTATTTGGGAATATAATTGAAAATTCACCTATTTAAGCTAATGCAAAAGACCAACTAGCTATTATTAATTTGTTTCTAAGGTCAGTTTTCATTCCAATCCCAAAGATAGGCAACTCCAAAGAATGCTCAAACTACCACACATTGCACTCATCTCACATGCTAGTAAAGTAATGCTCAAAATTCTCCAAGCCAGACTTCAGCAATACGTGAACCATGAACTTCCAGATGTTCAAGCTGGTTTTAGAAAAGGCAGAGGAACCAGACATCAAATTGCCAACATCCATTGGATCATGGAAAAAGCAAGAGAGTTCCAGAAAAACATCTATTTCTGCTTTATTGACTATGCCAAAGCCTTTGACTGTGTGGATCACAATAAACTGGAAAATTCTTCAAGAGATGGGAATACCAGACCACGTGACCTGCCTCTTGAGAAACCTATATGCAGGTCAGGAAGCAACAATTAGAACTGGACATGGAACAACACACTGGTTCCAAACAGGAAAAGGAGTACGTCATGGCTGTATATTGTCACCCTGATTATTTAACTTATATGCAGAGTACATCATGAGAAACGCTGAACTGGAAGAAACACAAGCTGGAATCAAGATTGCCGGGAGAAATATCAATAACCTCAGATATGCAGATGACACCACCCTTATGGCAGAAAGTGAAGAGGAACTCAAAAGCCTCTTGATGAAAGTGAAAGAGGAGAGTGAAAAGGTTGGCTTAAAGCTCAACATTCAGGAAATGAAGATCATGGCATCTGGTCCCATCACTTCTTGGGAAATAGATGGAAACAGTGGAAACAGTGTCAGACTTTATTTTTGGGGGCTCCAAAATCACTGCAGATGGTGATTGCAGCCATGAAATTAAAAGACGATTACTCCTTGGAAGGAAAGTTATGACCAACCTAGATAGCATATTGAAAAGCAGAGACATTACTTTGCCAACAAAGGTCTGTCTAGTCAAGGCTATGTTTTTTCCAGTGGTCATGTATGGATGTGAGAGTTGGACTGTGAAGAAGGCTGAGCACCGAAGAATTGATGCTTTTGAACTGTAGTGTTTGAGAAGACTCTTGAGAGTCCCTTGGACTGCAAGGAGATCTAACCAGTCTATTCTGAAGGAGATCAGCCCTGGGATTTCTTTGGAAGGAATGATGCTGAAGCTGAAACTCCAGTACTTTGGCCACCTCATGCGAAGAGTTGACTCATTGGAAAAGACTCTGATGCTGGGAGAGATTGAGGGCAGGAGGAGAGGGGGACGACCGAGGATGAGATGGCTGGATGGCATCACTGACTCGATGGACGTGAGTCTGAGTGAACTCCGGGAGTTGGTGATGGATAGAGAGGCCTGATGAGCTGTGATTCATGGGGTCGCAGAGTCGGACATGACTGAGCGACTGAACTGAACTGAAGAAGTGTACAATTTTCATTTCCCTGACCTTACAAATTTATCAGGAGGAAGTTTTAAAAAAAAAAAAAACATTATATTAAATTCAATGTGTGGTGGACAGTTGAGAAATTATGTGTTATCTTTGCTCGGAAATCAAAAATAGCATTTCCTTTGAGGTTTTCGACCAGTGGATGAAACTGTGAACCTGTTGTATGTACCTTGAGTGGACCATTTGAGGCCAGTTTCTGATTAGCAGTGGGTTTATTATTCTTTTCTTATTGCATATTTAAAAAAACAAAACATAAAATTTTACATACACATCCACCCACATTTGAAGATGCAAGATGAAGAAACATACATGACCTTGAACACACAGTTGAAGAAGAGGAGTTCTATCCAAACATTTCAATTTAAATGTCAAGGTATGTAATTCAGGTTTTTTTTTTTTTAATTGTTGTGGATTAATATGCGTGAGGATTTACTATAAGTTGATATTCATGTGCCCTTTCTTGGATCACTGCCTTGTTATGGTGAAGGGGTTTGAGAAACTTCGTAAATCTATGAGCCCTGCCATAGACATGAAGTTAAGCAAATTCTGGGAGATGGTGTGAGACAGGAAGCCTGGCATGGTGCACTCCATGTGGTTGCAATGAGTTGGACGTGCCTTGGAGATTGAACAATAATATTCATATGAATATTAATGTGGATAGAAGTTTCCATTATTGTTTTTTTGTTTTTCTGTTCTTGGACTGTTTCATTTTTGTGATATTTTTCCATTGTCTGTCTCTGCGTCTTTTCTCTCTTTCTCTTTATCAATACGGGACTAACAGCTATTTGCTTTGAAGTAATATTTTGCCTCATATTATTAAGGATATACCTAGGAAATATACACATCTAGTTAAAATTAATAATTAAAAAGTGAATCTTTGGTGCCAGTCATTCACCTTTTTACCATTTATAAAATAATGACATTTTAAAGTATCAACTTTTAATTCAGCATGTCAAAAATTTTTAAATATGTTTTTCATCAGGTGAAAAAACTTGTTTGGACAATAGAGATATTAACATGAAAGACCACAAAATGTAGGGGCTCTTCCGTGAAAACGTTTCTCACATTCAGTTTGTAGATGGCATCTGTAAACCAAAATGTGTCTTAGCACAGAAAAAGAGGTCAGGAAAATGTAAAATAATAAATTTGCAACTCCTAGTAATTTAAGTAGCATGTGCTAATAATCATTATTTACTAATATGTTTTGCTGGTATTTAGTAAACTTTGGTAACATTTTGTAAAATTGGGAATTAGACATGACATTTTAATCTAATCAACAATTTTATATTTCCATCTTTTTCAGTGTTTACCTAACTGTTCTCACTTGTTTATTTTCCGAATAATTTTATAATACATTTTGCAGACACTTTCATTATAAACAACAAAATAAAAAAAAAGAGATGTAGTTTTATGGTATATTAAATGCTTCCTAATTTATCAATCAACTTAAGGAACATTTATCTCTGACATTTAGCCTTCAAAGCACTCATGGCTGAATTTCCACTTGTTCAAGTCTGTATTCATGATATACTGACTGTTTTGTTTGTTTGCTTTTTATTTTGGTGATGTGTCTCTGTTAAGGATGATGTTAGCTTCATTAGGCAAAGAACTATTCTCTTTAAAAAGTGCCCATCAATTTCATCTTTAATTTTTAGCATAAAGTGGTGGATATTATTATTTGCTTTTTATTCCTGTAAGATGATGATATATTTTACCCAAGCTCTATGAATGTGAGATGAATGGATTTCTTACTATTGAACAGCTCTTGTATTCCTAGAATAAATTCAACATAATCATGGTATGTTTTGACTACTACTAATATGTTTAAGATTTTTGTGTGAACACTCTTAAAATTCATTGGTTTTTGCTTGTTTAAAATACATTTGTTTTTGATGGTAAAGTGCTTGTGTTCTAAGCTTCTAAGTTAAATTATACCACTTCTCAAGGTAATGAAAATGTTAGTTTCTTCATAATGCTGAATTTAACATGCCTTAAATTCATATTTTGAAAGTTATCCCATGATACTTAGGAGAAATAATTAAGTCTGAGTTGAATTTGAATAGGCTTCTACACTCTTTATCCTAACATTTTCTGATAATCATTTGTTTGATTTTTAATATAATGGCATTTTATTACATGTGTTGAAATTTATTGACTATCATTAGTACTATATCAAAATATCCAAAAGCAATCTGGGAAATGTAAAATATTCCTTAATTGAACTCTGATAAAACTTATTTTACTATTTTTGTTAATATTACTATAAGAGAAAAGGTGTGCACTAATTCCCTGAGATACTGTTCTGTGTGATTTATTACACTCTTTCCTGACCGGGATTGGCAGCTTCAAAGGTAGCTTTTCTCTTCCCACCATTCTGATCATCTGGAGTAGTATCATTACTAAATAAGATAAATATGTATTTTTCTGTTTCCTTAGATTTTATGTTGCTATTGCCTAATATTCTATGATATTCAAAATCTATATTGTGTACAACCTTGTTATTACAATTGCCATCACTTCACAGGAATGCACTTTCCAAGCTAATTTATGTGATTAATCTGTTAGACTGTTCTGTGATGTCACACCGATATAAAATCTTATTGGGGATATCTGGAGGACTAAATGGCATTCTGGTTTTGACTTTGATCACCCTGAGTCTGTTAGGTAAGTTAAATGATCTTAATTAAATAAAAATATGAAAAATGTTTACTTGTTTCTTATTACTCTTTTCATATTCATTCATTATTCTTTACACTAACAAAGATTTAACTAGATTAAATTTAAAGATTTAATGATTTAACTATGTATAAAGCAATATATTATGCCCCACAGTAACATATTGATTAAGTATTTGAATCAGGTACATATTTTGTCCTCAAGTGGCATACAGTTTACTAGGAGAAAAGTGTATGTAAGTGTGTGTGTATGTAATGTGTTTGAAATCATACTTCAGGATTTCTTAGATATCTGTGAATAGATTGAATTACATTATTTTTCTTAAAAAAATTATACATTATTATTTAAGGTTGAATTCAGTTTACTCTTGATTTTGTCCAAATATTTGCTGAACAATCTTTAGACTCCAAACATTGCTACAAATCCTTCAAAAAAAAAGGAATAGTCATGGTGAGAAATCCCATATTTTAGTGGAAAAAACATTAAAAAAATTTAGGGTAGACTGGGCTAAATACAATGTATAGACTGAAGTAAGTCAGAAAGAGAAAAACAAATATTGTATATTAACATATATATATATATATATATATATATATATATGAAATCTAGAAAAATGGTACTGATGAACATATTTGCAGAGCAGGAATAGAGATGCAGATGTAGAGAACGGACTTGTGAACACAGAGTGGGAAGAGAGGGTGTGACGAATTGAGAGAGTAGCACTGGCATATGTACATGACCATGTGTAAAATAGATTGCTAGTGGGAAGCTGCTGTACAGTACAGGGAGCTCAGCTCGGTGCTCTGTGATGACCTAGAGGGGTGGGATGGCTGTGGAGAGGCTCAAGAGAGAGAGAATACATGTGTATATATATAGCTAATTCACTATGCTGTACAACAGAAGCTAACACGACATTTGTAAAGCCACCATATTCCAATAATTAAATAAAAAAGGAATGAAAATGCACCTGTTAGTGCACTTAAAAAATGCATGGGAAAAAAAAAAAAAGCATGGAAAGAGCATGCATAACCCCTAGAACTAGAACTTTGCTGTATTTATTATTGTATGACAAATTCTTAGGACAATGCCTGGCACAGAATAGATCCTAAGCAAATACAGGTGCTATACATGAATTCATTGTGTAATACTTTAATTCACTTTTCATTAAACACAAACATGTTTTAAAAGAAAATTTATCATTATCCCTTCAGTTATTTCTTGTTCCAACCATCTGAATTGTTCTGAAGAATTTGTCTCTGAGACATTGCCTAGAGAAGATGTTTTCTCAACCTTAAAATAATCCTCTTTTCAAGTTTCTCAGGAAGTGCTGCCAAAATGCCTAAAACAGTATAATTCAAACATCACCCAGCATGATGATACTGGATACTTGGAAGTCAATAGTGACACAAGAGGCAATATACATAAGAAAGATGCAGACCACTGTGTTTCTAGAGCTACAGGTCATAAAGGTATTTCTCAAGGCTTTGGCCTCTATCACTTTTAATCATTTGGATTTTCTAAGTTTGAAAAAAAAATCCCATTGAAGAGGTATGCAGTAGACTAAATTAATGAAGATTTGATATAAATCTACTTTTTACTCAAAACTTGATTCACATATTTTAAAATTTTTGTTGTTGTTGTTGTGGAAGGACAGCTGTAAAACAACATAAAAAGGCCCTTCCCTCTAGGAATTTAAAATCATATTGAAATATATAAACATGAAAATTAATTGTGATCGTAAAGAATGATGTAAATAACTATTTTTTGTCTCATTTATCCTTTTTTCAAATACAAAATGGATAAAAGTAATTATATCTAACAGGCTATCTGTTATGATTTTAAAGTTAGAACTTTCAACCATCCAGACTTTTGGGAAACTGTTCTTCCTACTTTCAACTTTTCTTTTAGTTTAAATTTTTAACACTTATTCTTTGAACCTTTGACTTTTATTTGATAGTTTGATATGTGAAAAAGGTACAGTTGATTTATTCTATAATTACTTGTCAAAGAATTTTTCTGAAATCCACTAGTTTACAGTTTCCTTATCCCATGTAAAAATGTCATATGTATTATATTTACTTATTAACACTCTTTTCTTTCAGATTACTTGTCTGTTTACATGTACAAGTCCTCATCCAATTGAAATATTATAATTTTACCACTTTTTTATACTCTGGCTATCTAATTTCCCTTTATGTAATGAAACTTTTTCAGAAGTAAGAAAGCTTTGATGGGTAAACATGGGATCAAATAGACACCATTAAGCATTCATTAAAGTCAGTCTAAATACTGCATAATTATAAGAAATTAATTTCCTGTTAATTTTCTTATTCAGGTAATGTTAACAAATATAATTATTTAAAATTAAACATCAATGGTGTTATGACATTCAAATGTGCAACTATCATATCTATCTACTTCCAAAACATTTTCATCACCCTAAAGAGAAATCCCACACTCCTCTTTTCATTTTGGGGTGAGAAAACTATTTTGGAGTTAGATAGGTGTGCATCATGTTTGTACATCTTTTGGATGTTATAAAACCCATGGCTTTTGTACTTTAAAATGGTTAGCATTGTGAATTTTATGTTACATAAATTTTGTCTCAGAAAATAAAGAGATTGTAAAGGCCAGAAGTTGAACAGTTATGTTGATCCGTGCTTATATTTTTATATTATACTACATTTTTCTTCATTGTTATTCTGAAAGTCTCAGTTTCAATTTGAGAATGCCTTAATTTAAATTTAAGAAAATCAAAGGACCTGCAATTATAAAGAGGATAAAAAATTGTTATTCATCTCAATGTTACTTAATATCAAAAAGGAAATATTAAAAACAATTTACACACATAAAGCAATGAGAAAGATTTCTAAAACATTATGTGGATAAATGCTAAGCAAATGGTATGCTGCTGCTACTGCTAAGTCACTTCAGTCGTGTCCGACTCTGTGCGATCCCATAGAGGGCAGCCCACCAGGCTCCCCGGTCCCTGGGATTCTCCGGGCAAGAACACTGGAGTGGGTTGCCATTTCCTTCTCCAATGCATGAAAGTGAAAAGTGAAAGTGAAGTCGCTCAGTCGTGTCCGACTCTTAGCGACCCCATGGACTGCAGCCTACCAGGCTCCTCCATCCATGGGATTTTCCATGCAAGAGTACTGGAGTGGGGTGCCATTGCCTTCTCCGGCAAATGGTATAGATAATAGTTAATCTCTCATAGCGTTAATGCTATGTATATCTTGACTGGTACATGTTATTTTAGTAATCATATTAGGTTATGACATGAAAAAAAATCCCTTTATATCTGTCTAGGTTTTGCTTCAGACTTTCCACGTGGCAATAGTGGTAAAAATCTACTGACAATGCAGGAGACATAAGAGATGCAGGTTCTATTCCTGGGTGGGGAAGATCTCCTGGAGGAGGGCATGACCACCCACTCCAGTATTCTTGCCTGAAGAATCCCGTGGACAGAGGAGCCTGGTGGGTTTCAGTCCATAGGGTGGCAAAGAGTCAGACACAACTGAAGTGACTTAGCACACACACACACAGGTTTTGCTTCATCTTACTAAATTAATTTTCTTGGGACTTCCCCTGATGGTTCAGTGGTTAGGAATCTAAGTTCCAATGCAGGTGACCTGGTTTAGACCCTTGGTTGAGGAACTAGGATCCCAGATGCCCCAGGGCAACTAGTCCAGCATGCTATAACTACTGAGCTTGCCTGCTACAACTAGAGAGAAGCTTGCATGCTGCAATGAAGAGCTGACACAGACAAAAATATAAAAGAAATATTTTAAAATAAATCAGTTTTCTTAATTTTCATGGACTCTCATTTGTATTTTGGATAGCTTGTCTGAGTCTGAACACTTTGTTATGATTTTATCATAGCTCTACTCTTTTTCATACAATATGCAAGTATTTTCACTGTCAATTTGTAGGAATGTGCTCATCAGAATGGCTGAAATATCAAGAAAAGTGCTATTGGTTCTCTAATGAGATGAAAAATTGGAGTGACAGTTATAAGTATTGTTTGGGGGAAAAATCTCATCTACTAATTATTCAGAACCAACTTGAACTGGTAAGTGGTTTAGTATCAAGCTTATGATACTTGCTGCTTTGCCATTAAAATGGCTTATCTCAAATTTCTTCCCACCTTTTCATTAAATTATCTTTTATCTTGGCTACTGAACTTTTGGTGCCCTTTTAAATTCTGAGCTGGAATCCAGTGCTTCCCTTGACTTGGGGTAATTATGGTCTGAATATTGATGTTTAATTTATAGGTAGTGGCAGCTCAGCTGATAAAGAATCCTCCTGCAATGCAGGAGACCGTGGTTCGATTGCGTGGTTCTATCCCTGGAGAAGGGACAGGTACCCACTCCAGTATCTTTGCATGGAAAATTCCATGGGCAGAGGAGCCTGGTGGGCTACATGGGATCGCAAAGAGTCAAACACGACTGAGCCACTTTCACTTTCACTTCACAGCGTATGTCCTGGTACATGATATATAGTGAAAGCTGCTTGGTTGTGTCCGACTCTTTGCAACTTCATGGACTATACAGCCCATGAAATTTTCTAGGCCAAAATACTGGAGTGGGTAGCCTGTTCCCTTCTCCAGGGGATCTTCCCAACCTAGGGATCAAACCCAGGTCTCCTACATTGCAGGAGGATTCTTTACCAGCTGAGCCACCAGGGAAGTCCATATGATATATAATGTATGTGTAAATAAGATGATTGACTAGGATAAAAGCCTTCATGTAGAGTGTGAGTTGTCCAGTAGAATTCTAAAATCTTATTTAGTATGTCTAAATCATTAAGCTATCCTGTTCATTTAATTACTCATCACCCACTTTTTAGGCTTTTATACAGAAAACTCTAAAACAATCAAACTATGTGTGGATTGGGCTTAACTTTACTTCCCTGAAAAGAACATGGACCTGGGTGGATGATTCTCCTTTGGATTCAAAGATGTGAGTCTTTCCCAAAAGGCAGTATAATCTATTGTCTATCAGAGAATTTATCTCCTTAAAGCATCTATAAACATATCAAAATGAACTCAAATAGTTCTTGGTACTAAAGAATTTGAAAGGATGAAAATGAATGTTGGCTGGAGTAATGACAAATTTTGGCTTGGTTTTTAAAGCAAAAGGACTTGAAAACAATAATGATTGTTCACTTACTGATTTTAAAACTCCTCACACTTTATAAGGGAAAGGTACATTGAAACAATGTAGTCTTCTGCTTTCAAAGTTCTCAATACTTTAAAAATTTTTATCTTTAAAATTAATTTTATTGGACTATAGTTACTTTATAATAGTGTGTTAGTTTCTATTGTACACCTAAGTGAATCAGCTATACATCCTTGTTTTTGGAGTTCCTTCCCATTTAAGTCACTTCAGAACCCTGAGTAGAGTTCCTGGAGCTATACAGTAGGTTCTCATTAGCTACCTTTTTTATACATTTTATGCATGGTATCAAATAGTATATGTATGTCAGTCCCAATCTCCCAATGTCATCCTCTCCCTTTTCCTCCTTGGTTCCTTCCCTGGTATCAATGATTCTTTTAGTCATTTTTAGTAATTAAAAAAAACCTCTACATGATTTTTTTATACTGTAAGATCATCACAATGCTAAAAAAACAAATAAGAAATACAAGACAGAACAAAATAATCCTAAATGCTCTCAGCAGCTGCAGGAGATTATTGAGGTTTTGAAAATTTTATGAATGCTTTTGTGCACTTGTATTAATTTATAAAATTATATTATACTATAGTAGGACCAGCAAACTCAAATATTATCCCTATGTTGGTAGGCAAAGTAATGGTGCCCCTAAATGTTCTAATCCCCAAATTCTGTGAATGTTACCTTAAGTCTAAAAGAGAGTTCATGAGTGTGATTAAATTAATAATCTTGAGATAGAAGTGTTATGCTGGATTATTCAGGTGGGCCCAATGTAATCACAAGTCCTTATGAGAGGGAGAAAGTAGGGGCAGGCTCAGAGGAGATTTGAAGATAAATGCAGAGGTCCAAGTTGTCTGATAGCCAAGGAGTGCAGGCAACCTCTAGTACCTGCAAAAGGCAATGAGCAAGTTTTTCCCCAGTGACTGCAGCAGACAGCTCCAAAGACACTTGATTGTAGTTCTTTAAGACCAGCTTTGAGCTTCTGATATCTAGAACTGTAAGATAAAAATTTGTGCTGCTTTAAGCCACCACATTTTTGACAATTTATTACAGCAGTGAAAAGAAACATTCACTATGGTAACCAGTACTATTGGTTAATGAATACTATTGTGTTATTGTCCTTATTACTTAAGTAAGAAGTAGTTACTTATATTGATTAAGCACTTAATCAGTTATTACTTAAGTTATTAAGTAATTAAGTTATTAGTTATTAAGTAATTAAGTTATTACTTATTAAGTTATTAAGTAATTACTTAAGTTATTAAGTAATCAGTTATTACTTACTCAGTTAATACTTAATAAGTTATTACTTAAGTAATAAAGGAGTGAAGTAATAAATATTACTTACTTTCTATCTCTGGAGAAGGGAATAGCAACCTACTCCAGTATTCTTGCCTGGAGAATTCCATGGACAGAGGAGCCTGGTGAGCTGCAGTCCATGTGGTCGCAAAGAGTCGAACACGACTGAAAAACACACACATTTTCTATCTCACTGCACTAAATTAATAAATCTAAGGAAGTCAACTGAAGACATTATTTGGAATGGAGAATAAAATTATGGGTGAGATCTAAGTTGTATCAATGGACATGACCTGATTGGCTACTTATGAAGATGCTAACTTAGGTTTCTTCCTTATGCCAAATCCACTAAACACTACCTTTAGGATTGAGTTTTAACTCTGGACTATGCCTAGGGATTTTTGTTCACAAACATTCAATACAAAATTCAAGCATAAACATATATAAATTCAAATGTAGGTGTATTTTCCAATATGAAAATCCAACACTTACTTTTCCGCTATTATTCTGGAAGCCTTGAAAATCATGTATATCTTTTCTGTGACCCCTTCTTAAACCTTTTTTCTAAGTTTAAATAAATTCTTAACAGACTAAATCACTAACAGTACAATATTTTATATATAACTTCATTATTGTATTCAACACATCACTTTATGGATAAGTATTACAATAAGTGTATAATTTACTTAGGGCTTACATGGATCAGTTTGTGGCAGGTGAGTTCTACCACTGAACCACCAATGCAAGCGGGTCAGTTTGTGTACTAAGTTCTTTACAAACATCTAGTCATTTAACCTCTGTAACAACATAATGAGGTAAATATTTGTATCACTATTGTACAAATGGATATGAAAAACCAAGAAAGATTTAATGAGCTACTCATGTGACACTCCCAGTTTTTAATCTAAATGGATGACATGGAACAATGGAAAGAAGACTAGGATAGAATGTGAGCACAGATATCTTCTTAGCTCTGTCATTTACAAACAGACTTTGGAATTCTCTATCACAGACAGTAATACTAAATTACAGAGGTATTGAAATGTTTCATGACTCTAAGTATTTGAAAATGCCTTAAATATTTGAATTATCTTTTAATTAAGGGAGGTTTTTAACTGAGAACAGAATGGATGTCTTCAGCAATGATGATGAATAATGTCTTTATCTTCTCCTTTTCAGATTTTTCATAAAAGGACCAGCTCAAGAAAATAGCTGTGCTGCCGTCAAAGAAAATGGAATTTACTCTGAAACTTGCAGCAGTGTTTTCAAATGGATTTGCCAATATTAAAATTTTAAAAGTGACAGTGAGTTATCAAGGATCAAAATTTTGATCTAACATGAATCTTTAGGAATAAGAATTTAAAATTGCAATTAAACACCCCTTGGCTTCTCTATTTTCCCTCAGTCATGTTCATGGGTCCTAGTCACAGAGTAACTCATGTTAACAATCTAAAATAATACCCTCTGATTCTTTGTGTGATAATATAATCCAAAGTGAACCCATACATTTATATTCATGATGTAATTCATCTTTTCTTTTACAACAAATGTGAATAAATTATGTCTGCTTTTCTGTTATTTTGCTTTTTTTTTTTAATTGTTAACAATATCCTATGCAAATTTCATATAGTTCTGAGTTACATCATAGTGTGACTTCCTATGGGGCTTCCCAGGTGGCACTAGTGGTAAAGAACCTATGTGCCAATGTAAGAGAAGATGTAAGAGACACAGGTTCAATCTCTGGGTCTGGAAGATCCCCTAGAGGAGGGCATGGCAACCCACTTCAGTGTACTGTCTGGAGAATCCCACGGACAGAGGAGCCTGGCAGGCTGTGTCCATAGCACAGAGTCAGATACAACTGAAGCGACTTAGCATACATGCACATGGCTTTATATTTTACATTCCTTTATTGATGAACATTAACTTTAACTTTTTTTTCAGATTTTTGCTTCTATAAACTATGATGCAGTATTCTGAATATCTGTTTAAATGGTAGCATTTTTATTTCTATGATATAAACTTTTAAACTGGATATTCTGGGTAAAAAAGTGTTAATGTTTTTGGTTTACTGCTGACTTTATGCAATTTTTATCTAAATTTAGAAACTATCACAAACTTATAAGAATCCTATATGTACAGTGGAAAAAACTTACTTTTTCCCCAAACCTTTTGAGAATTAGTTGCCAATTTGATGAATTTCATTATAAAATTTCAAGTATCATTGGATATTTTAATATGTATTTCCTACAAAATATATAACCTACTTAATTAAAGTATAATTATCAATCAACAAATTAATACTGTCACAGTACTATCATCTCTAAGTCTCTATAACATTTGCCAATTGTCAAATACTGTTCTTTTGAGTTAAATATCCAGATCAGAAATACTTTCTGCATTTACTTACTTTGACTAATCTCTCAACATCTAGAAGACTTCCTTAACCTTTGACATTCATAAGATGATGCTTTTAAATATTACAAGCTGGATATTCTGTAAAATGTTCAATTTAAATTTGTTTGATTATTTCTCATAGTTATATTCAAGTTATATCTCCTTGGCAGGAATAGCAGAGCAATAATGTAGTGAAGCTTTGTTCATTCTTTCAGAGGATGAAGTTTTTTGTTCCATTGTTATGATGCTTACTTTGTTCACATGGCTAATATGGTGCCTATTAATGGCAACCCACTCAAGTACTCTTGCCTGGAGAATTCCACGGACAGAGGAGCCTGGCAGGCTACCATCCATGGGATCACCAAAGTCAGACATGACTGAGCGACTTTCACTTTCATTTTATCAGACTTCATTGTAAAGTTTCTCTCTCGTCTTTGTAATCAATTAATATTTTGTTGTTTTCTACCATTCCAACACTTCTTATTTATCTTAGCACCCATGGCCAGACCTCTAGAAATTCTGAGAGCCTGGATTATTACTAAAGCTCCTTTCCTTGTTGGAGATTGAATTTTTTCTCCTCAATGCTACGACTCTCAACACGCTACTCTGCTTTTCACATTTTTCTTGTTAGCCTCTTTCCCTGTGAAGTTTAGTAATTTGGCAAGTAGCTTGAAGGAAAAATATTAAGCTAAATATCTTTGGCCCTCTTTTGTCTTCAGGGTTTTTTCAAGTGAATTGACAGCAATTTTTATCTCAACTAAGACAGTGTCTGCTGGCCATGACTTTCTGCCCAGATTCTGAGCAGATGACTCTTCACCAAAATACTGCTAGGAGAAGAGTAACTCCCAAATTATTTTTTTACGTCTGAATCTTTCCTGTTTCTTCATTTATCTTGAAAACTTTGCAATGTTTTAAAAAAATTTTGTTTGTTTGGATCCTGCTCTTCTAATTTTTCTCAGCATCAGCTGGTCTGTATCCACTTGCATTATTAAAGACAGAAGTACATAAGAACTTTCTCAAGTTTATCCTTTTTACATCATTTCAAGATTTTGTTGTCAAAGAGAAAAGGAAGTAAAGCTTAATAAATTTCATTTTATTGTAATTCCCAAACAGTTGACAGAGCTCATAATTATCATTATTATCATGATGTGATAACAAAAAGCTACAGTTTATTATCACTTGCCATGATCCAGAAACATTGGAAAAAGATGTGAATGTGTCTCAAGTAATTGGTCCAACTACATAATGAAGCTGTTATTATTACTTTTATTTTAAGATGAGCTTTTTGACTGAGAGACCAAGTAAATTTGTTCTCAAATTGGTGACAGAATCCATGATTAAATGATCTCATTTGAAAGTTAGTTTGAAATTAAGGCAGCAAATAAATGTTAGTGTTGACTCATGGCATTTCTGGGTTAGTCACAGAGTCTGTGAATATAAAGTCCCTCAATTTCACATTGCTGTAACCACTCCTGATTCTTAGAAAAGTCATTAAAAAGTAATAGTCCATATCATTGATATGTTTATTCACTTACCAGTTAGAACATGTTTTTGAAGTTTAATATGTTTGTGTTACTGAACTTCATGATGTGTTCTGAATGTATAATAATGAAGAGATGTGATTCCTTCATTTGAGCAACTTAATAGAAAACTGAAACATTTACTGGGTATATAAAGTCACAAACTTTATATACAAATTACAAAAGGCAGTGGAGTAAGTTATTATGAGAGAACTTAATGTGATATCTAACTTAGGGAGATTTTCCCAAGGAAATGTCAAATAAATGTACAGACTGAAGACTTGAGTATACATTGGCTAAACTAAAAAGTAAGGCATTGAGTTTGAAGGGAGAAATGTTTCAGTTGAAGGGAACTGCAAAAAAGAAGAGAACGTATATAGCAGTTGGATAATCCTTTGAAATTTAAGATGGCTCAAGCAAAAATTGCTTTCCTGGTGGCTCAGAGGGTAAAGAATCTACCTGCAATGCAGGAGACCCAGGTTCAATCTCTGAGCCAGGAAGATCCCCTGGAGAAGTGAATGGCTACCCACTTCAGTATTCTTGCCTGGAGAACTCCATAGACAGAGGAGCCTGGCAGGCTGCAGTCCATAAGGTCACAAAGAGCTGGACATGACTGAGTGACTAACGCTTTCACTTTTGAGCACAAGTGATGAAAGAGGAAGTATGAGAAAATAACTCTCTTTAACACAAAAATCTCATTTTTAAACTGTGAATTTTATAATTCCTAAACTTTATCTTCCTGTTTACTTCCTTATGAAACCCTATGTGAAGTGAAGTGAAAGTCGCTCAGTCGTGTCTGACTCTCTGCAACCCTATGGACTGTAGCCTGCCATGCTCCTCTGTCCATGGAATTCTCCAGGCCAAAATACTGGAGTGGGTAGCCATTCCCCCTTCAGGGTATCTTCCCAACCCAGGTATCCCATATTACAGGTGGATTCTATGCCATCTGAGCACCAGGAAGGCCTCAGTTAGTAAAGAATCTGCCAGCAATGCAGGAGACAGGGTTCAATTCTTGAACTGGGAAGATCCTCTGGAGAAGGAAATGGCAACCCACTCCAGTATTCTTGCCTGGAGAATCCCATGGACAGAGGAGCCTCATCAGCTAGAGTCCATGGGGTCCTAAGAGTCAGACACGACTTAGCGACTAAACCACCATGAAACCCTATACCTGATACCATACATAAGACACAGTGATGTTTTTTACATGGTTCCTAGGGAGCTGCAGTGTAAGGGGAGAAAGTACACAGTTGTTTTAATTTCACCGAGGAAAGAAGTTTTTCTGCAGGTACCAGACGAGGAGTTCAGGACAACTAGTGCTCAAAAACTCTAACTCCTCAATGGGTTTCAAGAAAGCATTTTTAAAGGCATGCTGGGGGAGGGGAGTGAGGGTGTGTGAGCCTCTCAGGGTGTGTAATCCTCTCATTTCTCTGATTGTCTGATGGTGATGAACCAGGGTGGCATCACAGGGGTTAACAGTATCAATCCTTGGGCTCCAGTAGCTCTGAGGGCCACTGTTAATGGGCATCAAGCAGTTAACTTCTTCCATTTGGTAGAGGTTTAAGCATCTCTGGAAATGTGTGTCAGATAGTACTATCCTGGTAATTCAGAGAGGAGGTAAAGATTCTTTGACTGCTATATAGCTGATTACTGTAAAACTGTTATCAGTTTTCCTGGCCCCAGTTATTTTTGTCACTACATGTTTACAACTTTTTAATCATTAAGTCTTTTCTTTCTTTTAAAAAAAAGCTTTTTATTTTGGGGTGGAGTATAGAGAATTAACAATGTTGTGATAGTTTTTGGTAAACAGTAAAGGGATTCAGTCATACATATATATGTATCCATTCTCCCCCAAACTCCCCTCCTATTCAGCCTGCCATGTAACATAGAGCAGAGTTCCCTGTGTTGTATAGTAAGTATTTGTTGTCTATGTATTTTAAACATAGCAGTGTGTACATGTCCATCCCAACTCTCTATGTTGCAGCCAGATGCTCCGGAAAGCAAACTCACTCAGAATGACAATGTGGATAGTGGAGTGTGGTTTATTACACTGGCGGGTCCAAGGCAGAGTTTCCTCATTAGTCAGGGACCCCGACCAATTTCTGTGAAAACCTTCTATACCCTAAGTGTACGGGAATAAGCCCACATCACCAAATTCCCCAATCTTACTCTGGAAAATGTCAAAGGGAGATACAATCATGTTACAGCCATGATTCATAATCAGAAGGGTCCGCTGGTTATACATTGTAGCCTACACCAATGGGTAGCATAAAGATTACAGTGGTGACTGACTACATAGGGCATTATTACATTCTTTCTGGCAATGGGAAATCATGGTATGGAATCTTGTATTTATCAGTCCAGGAGGCCTGTTAGGCTGTAGGTATGTTATCTCCATGGCTATAACATAGTTCAAAGTTTCACTGAGAACGTCAGATGAAGTTTCCTTCTTTTCCAAGATGGAGTCAGCTCAGCATGTTCCTTTCCTCCTTCATTCCCCTCTCTTGATGCTCTCAACTTCCAGTGTGAGCATCACTCATCAGGATGTACTGCATTTTAGGTTTCCTGGTATATATTTGGGTAAATGAAGTCAGCCTCTGTGATATAAAGTTAACAACACATTGGAGAATACAAGGTCGACATAACAGAATCAACAGAGCAACTATAACAATGGCTCATATAGTTTTCCACCAAACACCCTTCACCTGTGAGAGAACAGAAGCCCAAAAAGGAAGATTATCATCAGACATAGCTTTTACTTGACCTTTCATGCCATCTAGAGTGGCTGATATATTGTCAGATAAATCAGGAATATATACACAACATTCAGCTTTGATTATAGCACAGGTCCCTCCTTGAGTGGCTGTAAGTATGTCTAAAGCCATTCTATTTTGAATTACCACTTTCCTCATTTGTATTTGTTCAGTATTTAGAGCTTGAATCATTCTCAGGTTGTCATTTAGGGCT
The DNA here is from genome assembly GCF_032452875.1 of Bos javanicus. Classification (NCBI taxonomy): domain Eukaryota; kingdom Metazoa; phylum Chordata; class Mammalia; order Artiodactyla; family Bovidae; genus Bos; species Bos javanicus. The sequence goes on along the minus strand of NC_083872.1, from coordinate 100,677,058 downwards.
CTTTGGGTGAAATTGGCTAGAACTTCAACTCTGATCATTATGTCCGTAGTACCCAATGAGGGAACAAATATAGCAGACAAATAATCATACCAGTGGAAAACTGATCATGACCATCTAGCCTGCAGGAGGGTAAATTTAAAGGTTCTTGTATTGTTGACCTGATGTTTCCATGGGCAAAGGCTAGACCCAAAGTACACATCCCTACCCATCCTGGGGGCAGCCAAGGCCATAAATTAGTCCCACATAACCAGTGGGTGGTGATTACAGTTTCCATACTCGATTTTTGTTGTTTTGCCTGATGCAAAAAATCACATAAGCTAGGCATATCACCCCTCTGTAGAGGTGATACCCACCAAGGGAGTCCATCCATGACAGACATGGGCATGGCTTCACACACCCCGCAGTTAATTTTTTTTAATGAAGTCAGCATAGGAATGTGCCCATGAAATGAAAACATTGTCCTTTGCAGAAACTATGGCTAGTCTCAAGATGATACCAGAAAGTCCGTTGTAGAGTTCGCAGGAGTTCATTGTAGAGTTTCATCTCTTTTTCTTCTATCTCAAGATGATCTTGATTTCACATGGATCAGTGGGGTCCTTCTGTGCAGTCCACTCGGTGTTCTCCAGGTCTGTGTGGTATGCTGTCTTCACCCTGGTGTGGTGAATCCAGGGAGTGACACCTGCAACTTTAACTGCCATAGCGGTGGTTAGAACAACAGTATATGGACCCTGCCAATGTGGGGCCAAGGAATCTGTTTCCAGTCCTTGACCCACACCTGATTGCCGGGTACAAATTCGTAACTCTGTTCCCCAAGAAGGAATGGCACTCTTTCTTGTACAAACTTAGTTATTTGATGTATTACCTTACCCAATTGTTCTATCTGCTGTGAAATCCCATCCTCCTTTACCTGTAGCAAGTTTGTTGACACCTGTCTCACTATGGAAGGGGGTCTCCCATAGATAATTTCATAAGGCGGATAACTGTGGGAACATGGGGTCACCCTTAATTTTAGCAAGGCCACCAGAAGCAAGTTCATCCATAAACAGTCAGTCTCTATAATCCATTTGGTGTTTCTTTAAGAGTTCAGTTGGTTCTTTCTGCCATTCTGGAACTCTGGGACCTGTATGCTGTATGCAATTTCCATTTGACATTTAGAGTTTTGCAAACCTGTTGAATTAAGTCGGCTACGAAGGCAGAGCTGTTGTCTGATCCTATGCTGGTTGGGAACGTGAATCTGGGGATAATTCCTTGAAGCAGACAGTGAGCCACTTTGTTTGCTTTTCACTTCGGGTAGGGAAGGCCTCCATCCATCCTGAGAAGGTACATACCATGACCAGTAAATAGCGACCGTGTTGGCAGGTTTTCATTTCAGTAAAGTCCACTTCTATATGTTCAAAAGGCAGAATGCCTTTTAGTTGTATCCCCGGGGATTTTTGTTTATGTCCAAGGGCAGCATTGACCTTCGAGCAAGCAGAATAGTTCTGGGATTCCATTCTACACAAGGAGGAAAGTCGTGGAATTAGGAAATATTTTCGAATTAATTCTTCTATTTTGTCATATCCCAAGTGAGTTATCTGGTGAACCTGAGATCCCAGTGTGGGGGCTAATGCCTCGGGTACCAGTAATCTGCCATCCAGCAGTTCCCACCAACCTTTTTCATTTTTGGTGGCCCTTTCTGCTTCAGCCAGCTGGTCTCGGGCTGGGGTATACTGTGGGAGAGTCAAAGTTAACAAAGGTTCTGATAGATCCCCCACCAGCAGCCCCAAATTCCTCAGCCGCATGTTTTGTGGCTTTATCTGCTAGTCGGTTCCCCCATGTTTGTGGGGTGTCTTCCTTTTGGTGACCCCAACAACGCATCACTGCTACCTTTTCAGGTTCCCATACAGCATCTAATAGAGTCAAGATTTCTTCCTTGTTTTTAATGTCCTTTCAGTTGACTGTCAGAAGACCTCTCTCCTTAAATAAAGCCCCATGCACATGTAAAGTAGAAAAACCATACCTGCTGCTGCTGCTAAGTCGCTTCAGTCATGTCCAACTCTGTGACCCCATAGACGGCAGCCCACCAGGCTCCCCCATCCCTGGGATTCTCCAGGCAAGAACACTGGAGTGGGTTGCCATTTCCTTCTCCAATGCATGAAAGCAAAAAGTGAAATTGAAGTCACTCAGTCATGTCTGACTCTTTGTGACCCCATGGACTGCAGCCTACCAGGCTCCTCTGTCCACGGGATTTTCCAGGCAAGAGTACTGGAGTGGGGTGCCATAAAAACATACCTAGAGTCAGTGTAAATGTTTGTCTTCTTACCTTCTGACAGCTGGAGGGCCCAGATTAGAGCATATAGTTTGGCCTGTTGAGCAGACCAGTGTGATGGCAGGGAGCCAGCCTCGACAATGATTTCTTCTGTGACTACTGCATATCCCAACAGTTGTCCTTGTTTCACCAGGCTGGTGTGTACAGGACCCAATCTGGGTCCAGGATTGGCTGGTCTCTCAGGTCAGGTCTGCTAGCATAAACTTTCTCTAGGATTTCTTTGCAATCATGTGAGGGTCCACCTTCTGCTTGACAAGGCTCAATAGTGACATGGGGGTTCTCACATAAAAGTCCCTGATATTGAGTAATCTGAGATGTTGACAGCTATTTGTGCGGTCCTCTTGTAGGAGAGTGTTGACCTCATGGGGGACTTTTATGGTTAAGTCCTGGCCCAAACTCAGCTTGGTTGTCTCTTGGACTAGTAAGGCAAATGAAGAAATCACCTGGAAGCATCCTGGCTACCCAGTGGCAATATTGTGCAGTCGTTTCAAGAGATAAGCCATGGGTCTGTCCCATGTCCCCATAGGCTGGGTCAACACTTCCATAGTCATCTTGTCTTTTTCATTTATGTAAAGAGTAAACGGTTTGGTAAGGTCTGGCAGGCCCAAGGCGGGTGCTGACGTACTTGCCAGCTTTAGTTCCTCAAAGGCCTGCTGCTGTCTCTCAATCCAATTCAGTGAATCTCCTTCTGGTCCAGTTAAGAGTTCATATAATGGCTGGACCATCTGGGAATAACCCAGAATTCAAATCCTACAAAACCCAATGGCTCCCAAGAACTCTTGGGCCTGTTGTCTGGTTTTTTGTTGTGCGATTCTCAAAATGATGTCTTTTCTGGACTTGTCTAACAGCCTTGTGCCTCCTCTCAACAAATCCCGAATACCTTATCTCCTCCTTGCAGATCTGTGCCTTCTTTTTCAAGACTCGGTAGCCGGACTCCATCAAGAGCTCCAGTAAAGCCTTGATCCCTTCCCAGCAGTCCTCTTTGTTCTTGGCAATCAGAAGCAAGTCATCCACATATTGTAGCAATCTGCATCTGAACCTCTCTGGCTGGAATGAGTCCAGGTCAGAAGCCAAGGCTTCCCCAAAGTTGGTTGGGGAATTCTTAAATCCATGTGGGAGCTGAGTCCACGTAAGCTGTTGTTTGGTGCCCCCTGCTGGGTCTTCCTTTTCAAAAGCAAAAGTGGGTTGAAATATCAGGTCAAGGCATATACAGAAGGCATCCTTGAGATCTAAACAAGTATAGATCTTAGCACTAGGTGGGAGGAGGCTAAGTAAAGTATAGGGGTTAGGAATGGTGGGATGTAGGGTCACAGTGGCTTGGTTGGCCAGTCTAAGGTCCTGCACAGACCTGCAGTCTAGTTCCTCTTCTTAACAGGAAAGATTGGTGTGTTCCAGGCTAACTGACATTCAATCAGGGGGCCCACCTGTCATAGCCTATTTATATGTGGCAAAATGCCAACCCCCTTCAGCGGTAGTGGGTGCTGACGTTTCCTGACTGTTATGGCACTGGGTTTGAGTTCTATTACCACCGGAGCTTGATATTTGGCCAGCCGGAAGAGGGGAGGTTATCTTCTACCCAAACCTCAGGGAACTGTTGGATCAACTCTCTTTCTCGATTATTTAACTCATCTGACTTCTCTCCTGGAGGGTCATACAACCTCCGTGTCTCTATTCCTGAATACCTTATCAGTGATCTCAATCAACTGTGAGTGAGTCATGGCCAGTAGTCTGTCTACCTTTTGAGGCTTGCATCTGATATCAGGGTGGGCTTGAGACACAAGGCCTGTGTTTACCATCATCTGAAATCTAGCAGCCTCAAGATCTACTGGTGTATAGAGCCTATCAGCCTCGAACAATCTTTTGTAGAACTCAGAGGGTGATTCAGTTTCTTTTTGAATTATTTCGGTGGGCTTTGCCATATTCATGGGCTTTCAGGCCCCCCTCTTCAGGCCTTGTAAAATAGCCAGCCAATATCTCTCCAGGTGGCCCCTCCCTTCCTCTGTGTTATAGTCCCAATTGGGCCTCTCATCGGGGGTGGCTAGTTCTGTCCACTGCTGCAGGTTTGCGGTCAGGTGCCATTTCTCTTAGCCATTTTCTGGCCTCAGTTAGGATCCCGTGTCTTTCCTCAGTGCTGAAAAGGGAGACTAGTAGTTGGATTATGTCATCCCATGTAGAGCAGTGGGTTCGAAAAATAGTCTCCAACAGCCTGATCATGCCTTGTGGCTCCTCTGAGTATGATGGAGTGTGTTTCTGCCAATTTAATATGTCCATTGAGGAAAATGGCTTGTAATAATAGGCTATCGGAGGCTGGTGGTAATGTCTGTCTGCTCCCTGAACTGGGGGCTGTTGAAGCTCTCTGAGGGGCATTTGTAGTGGAGCCCTTTCCCCCAGCCTCCTTGGTGGAGTGCAGCCTCTGTTTAATTCCAGTGTCTCCTTCCCCCTTCCCATCAGTACTCACTGGGAGGGGTGGGTATAGCTTAGGAGGTTCTGCTGGGGCTGAATCCTGTGGGCATTGACTAGAGGCTCCTTATCCCAGGGATCAGAGCCTGCCAAGGTGGTAGCTCTACCTTCTCCAAAGGAGCTGGTGGGAGGGAAGCTGCAGGAGCCCCAGCAGGCCCTAGATTGTGTGAGGCGGACTCTGGTCCAGGTGGAGCATTAGATGGCAGGCGCCTCATCCAGTATTTGGGAAGAGGCAAATCATCCCTGTCCGAACCCCGCAGAATTTCTTTTTTGTTATCAGTCAATTCTTTTTTTACCATTATTTTCCCTTTCCCTTTCTGAATGTAAAGCCTTGCCCAAGGGGGAGGATCTCGAGCCAACCATAGCCATATATCAGTATATGGATATTGATCCGGGTGTCCCGGCTCTCCTGTGACCATTGTATAGACTGCCTCCACTATTTTTAAGTCCATGGTGCCCTCTGGTAACCATCCTACTCCCACAGAGGGCCGTTTGACCTCATAGAGTATGCAGAGGCGGTTAGGCATCATCTTCACCCCATAGTCTCTTCCTAATCCATTCTGAAAATTTTTAATCATGCACGCCAATACAGTTGCCTTAGATTCATTTCCCCATATCTTGCTTGCCTTCTCAGACCTTCTTTTTCCTTTGCTTTTTGTTCAGTCTACGAAGTTCTCAGTCCCCTATGTACTTCTGATATTTCCACTCAATGACACTTAAATTGACATTCCGCCTCCTTCCTAACTGGGGTGAGAAGAGCCTTACCTTCCAGATCCCAGAGGGAGAAGGGGGATCGGTATGTCTTCACCTGGATCCAAGGGACAATACCTGCAACTTTAACTGCAGTAGGGGTAGTTAGAATAACATAAGGGCCCTTTCACCAAGGGGCTAGCAAATCATGTTTCCAATCTTTGACCCATACTTGGTCACCAAGCGTAAACTCATGAATCTGTTCCCCAAGGGGGAATGGCACCCTTTCTTGTACAAATGTAGTTACCCGACTTATTACCTTACCCAGTTCCATCTGCTGTGAAATCCTATTCCCCCTTACCTGAGGCAAATTTGTTGACACCTGTTTTATTATGGGAGGGGGCCTCCCATACACAATTTCATATCTCCATATGCCTTGGGACTGTGGGATCATCCTGCGTCTGAGCAGAGCCGTTGGAAGCAAGTCCACCCAGGAGCAATGAGTCTCTATGATCCACTTGGAGAGTCTCTTTAATGTCCGGTTGGTTCATTTCACCATCTCAGGACTCTGGGCCTATATGCAGTGTGCAGTTTCCATTTGATGTTTAAAGTTTTGCTTACTTGTTGTACTGCCAGGAGCCAGCACGGGAGTTCCCATCCATGACAAAAGTCATGCGGAGAGGCCTGATATGCAAAGGCGAGTCAGGGCTCAAGGGGCCCCGCTGTACCTGCCCGAGCATCTACCCCAAAACCAAAATCTGTCTGTTTTACTATTTCACGACTTTCACCAACTCTTCTGACATTTAACGGGGGGCTATCCCCGACCACCTTTCTCTGTAAGAAAATCAACTTAAAACTTTAGTTAATAAGTCTCCTGGGCATAATAGATCAGTCGCTCAGTTGTGTCTGACTCTTTGTGACCACATGAATCGCAGTACGCCAGGCCTCCCTGTCTATCACAAACTCCCGGAGTTCACCCAGACTCAAATCCATCGAGTCAGTGATGCCATCCAGCCATCTCATCCTCGGTCGTCCCCTTCTCCTCTTGCCCCCAATCTCTCCCAGCATCAGAGTCTTTTCCAATGAGTCAACTCTTCGTATGAGGTGCCAAAGTACTGGAGTTTCAGCTTTAGCATCATTCCTTCCAAAGAAACCCCAGGGCTGATCTCCTTCAGAATGGAGTGGTTGGATCTCCTTGCAGTCCAAGGGACTCTCAAGAGTCTTCTCCAAACCACAGTTCAAAAGCATCAATTCCTCAGTGCTCAGCCTTCTTCACAGTCCAACTCTCACATCCATACATGACCACAGGAAAAGCCATAGCCTTGACTAGACGAACTTTTGTTGGCAAAGTAATGTCTCTGCTTCTGAATATGCTATCTAGGTTGGTCATAACTTTCCTTCCAAGGAGTAAGCGTCTTTTAATTTCATGGCTGCAGTCACCATCTGTAGTGATTTTGGAGCCCAGAAAAATAAAGTCTGACACTGTTTCCACTGTTTCCCTATCTATTTCCCATGAAGTGATGGGACTGGATGCCATGATCTTCGTTTTCTGAATGTTGAGCTTTAAGCCAACTTTTTCACTCTTCACTTTCACTTTCATCAAGAGGCTTTTTAGTTCCTCTTCACTTTCTGCCATAACGGTGGTGTCATCTGTATACCTGAGGTTATTGATATTTCTCCCGGCAATCTTGATTCCAGCTTGTGTTTCTTCCAGTCCAGTGTTCTCATGATGTACTCTGCATATAATTTAAATAAGCAGGGTGACAATATACAGCCTTGACGTACTCCTTTTCCTATTTGGAACCAGTCTGTTGTTCCATGTCCAGTTCTAACTGTTGCTTCCTGACCTGCATATAGGTTTCTCAAGAGGCAGGTCAGGTGGTCTGGTATTCCCATCTCTTTCAGAATTTTCCACAGTTTATTGTGATCCACACAGTCAAAGGCTTTGGCATAGTCAATAAAGCAGAAATAGATGTTTTTCTGGAACTCTCTTGCTTTTTCCATGATCCAGCATGTGTTGGCAATTTGATCTCTGGTTCCTCTGCCTTTTCTAAAACCAGCTTGAACATCAGGAAGTTCACGGTTCACATATTGCTGAAGCCTGGCTTGGAGAATTTTGAGCATTACTTTACTAGTGTGTGAGATGAGTGCAATTGTGCTGTAGTTTGAGCATTCTTTGGCATTGCCTTTCTTTGGGATTGGAATGAAAACTTACCTTTTCCAGTCCTGTGGCCACTGCTGGGTTTTCCAAATTTGCTGGCATATTGAGTGCAGGTGGCTGTGACCGGCACGCTAAGCACAGGTGGCTGCGACCGGCGCGCTCAGTGCGGCCGAGAGGAGCCATCCCACGTCTGAAGTCAGGGCCACAAGCCGGGAGGACCCCATGCCCGAAGGCCAGAGGCCAAGAGGAGTTACCCCACGTCCGAAGTCAGGGGCAGCGGCCGAGAGTACCAGACTGTGACGGTGCAGGAATGGCTGTGAGGAGCCACCCCGCATCCAAGGTCAGGGGGGGCAGCCAAGAGGAGTTACCCCATATCCGAGGTTAGGGGCGGTGGCCAGGAGGAGCTACCCTACGCCCCTAAGCCCGAGGCCAGGGGCAGCGGCCAGGAGGAGCAACCCCACACCCGAGGCCAGGGGCGGTGGCTGGAAGGACCAACCCCACATCCAAGGAGCCGTAGCTGCGCGGGTGCAGGAGGGCCTAGAGGAGCTATTCCACATTGAAGGTCAGGAAGGGCAGCAGTGCGGAGATACCCCTTGTCCAAGGTAAGGAGCAATGGCTGCGCTTTGCTGGAGCAGCCGTGAAGAGATACCCCACGCCCAAGGTAAGAGAAACCCAAGTAAGACGGTAAGCGTTGCAAGAGGGCATCAGAGGGCAAACACACCGAAACCATACTCACAGAAAACTAGTCAATCTAATCACACTAGGACCACAGCCTTGTCTAACTCAATGAAACTAAGCCATGCCCTTGGGGCAACCCAAGATGGGTGGGTCATGGTGGAGAGATCTGACAGAATGTGGTCCACTGGAAAAGGGAATGGCAAACCACTTCAGTATTCTTGCCTTGAGAACCCCATGAACAGTATGAAAAGGGTATAATAGGAGTGTTTCAATTCAAACCCCTCTGATGACTTTCTAGCTTGTCTGACAGGTTTGTTCAGATTCATAGCCTCCCAACCATGAGAGGCAAGGGAAGCATAAGATATTCTAACAATGCAGAGCTTCTCAGAGAGTTAAAATTGTTAAGATAGAACTAGTAGATGATTTCTTTTTTGAGCTAATGCTTGCTGCCAAGTTTCCATATCCCTTACCTACTGTGTCCCTGGGAGTGTATTGATTAATATAGTTGGTGTATAGAAATGTAAGTAGTAGCTTTAATGTTTGTAACTTTGGACCCTTGAGTTAATTCTTTTCTTGTTATAGCCCACCAAACTTTTGCCCTATAGGAATGCAACTTTATCTAATGTTTTCAGAGGGTGGCGCCTGACGTTAGAATAATCACCTTTAGAGAAAAATAAGTTTTCTAAAGAAAGGGTCATAAAATGTTAACAGGCCTCCTGGTCAGAAGATGATGTAAATCACCTAAAACTTGTGCATATGATAAGTTTGCAGAAAGAAAGCCTGGCTTTGATAAGGATCAAGGACTGCTGACCTTGCATGACTCTACCCCTTCCCCCATTAACCTCTATGCACAACTTAAGGTATAAAAACTACTTTGAAAAATAAAGTGTGGGCCTTGCTCATCAGGCTTGGTCTCCCCATGTTGTTCTTTCTCTTTCTTTTTCCTTTTCAGGCTGATCCCTTGGAGCTCAGGGGCCCTCTGCGTTCACTTTCCTGCCTGGGCTTCTAAGATCCACTTAAGAAGGTGCCTAAGGTGGGGCACCTTCCATGATTCGAGAGCGCGCCTGCGGCCTACGTGAACAGAGCAAGTCTCGTGCTGGGGCTTTATTGGCTTTCTGCGTAAAACAAGGAATATCAGCCTCTTTTCTCTCCTCTATTTTCTTAACTGCAAAATTCTTTCATTATCTCTTATCTATCCTTTTAATCGCCGACGCTGTCCTCCCGAGGGAATCCCTGGATCCTACCGGGGCTGGACCCTGGTATTGTACTAAATCAGCTACAAAAGCTGGGTCATTGTCTGAACCAACGTGGTAGGAAGTCCAAATCTGGGAACTATTACCCTAAGCAGGCAGCGGGCTACTTCTGATGTTCTTTCAGTCCAGGTAGGAAAAGCTTCTACCCATCCCGAGAATGTACATACCATGACCAGCAGGTAATGGTAGTGTTGGTGAGGTTTCATTTCAGTGAAGTCCACTCCCAGGTGTTCAAAGGGCAGCATGCCTTTCAGCTAAATACCTGGAGGTTTTGTCTGAATACCTGAGAGGCAGCATTAACCTGTGAGCAGGCAGCATGGCCTAGGTAGGTTGCTTGGTGTGTTTGGCTTAGTAGATTGTGTGCCAGCTCCTCCGGTACCAATAATTTGCCACTTGGCAATTCTCACCATGCCTTTTCAGTCTTGATGGCCCCTTCCACTTTGGCTAACCTGACAGCCATTTTATGAGGCTAGTGCCATCAGTATATAGGACCCAACTAGGGTCTGGAACCTTGTGTCCTTCTTTAAAACAAACCCCAGATACCTTACCTCCTCCTTGAAGATCTGTGCCTTCTTCTTTGACACCTGGTAATCTGCTTCCATCAGCAGCTGGAGCAGTGTTTTTGTCTCTTTCCAGCATTTTTCCTTGGTCTTGGCAGCCAGCAGCAGGTCATCTCCATCTTGTAGGAGCCAACATCCATACTCTTCCAGATGGAATGAGTTCAGGTCAGAAGCCAAGGCTCCCCCAAATATGGCTGGGGAGTTCTTAAATCCTTGTGAGGGAGTCTAGATGAGCTGTTGTTTGGTGCCCCCAACTGGATCTTCCCATTCAAAGGCAAAGATGGGCTGTGACGCTGGGGCGAGGTGTACACAGAAGAAGGCATCCTTGAGATCTAGGTGAGTGTAAACTTTAGTCCTCAGTGGGAGGAGGCTAAGTAAGGTATAGGGGTTTGGAACAGTGGAGTGTAAAGTCACAGTAGCCTGGTTGACTAGCCTGAGATCATGTTCAGGCCTATAGGCCTGTCCTCCTTCCCTTTTGACTGGCAGGATCAGTGTATTCCAAGCCCACTGGCACTCTACTAGAATGCCCACTTATTTCAATCTATTGATGTGGGGCAGTATGCCAGCCCAGGCCTCTATCAGTAGCAAGTACTGGCACTTTCTAACCTGGATGGTGCCTGGTTTGAGTTCTATTATCACTGGGGCTATATGTTTAGCCAGCCTGTGGGGAAGGGGGTTTGTCTTCTGCCCAGACCTCAGGGAATAATTGAGTTAGCTCTCTCTTATGCTCTTCCAGCCCACCTGATTCTTCCTTTGGAGGCTTATGCAACCTCCACTCATCTTGGGGTGGTAATGACAGAGAGCAAATAAGTCATAGTATCCATCCAGAAGGTGGGCCTCTCTTCAGGGGAGAAAGTTACTTGTGCTCCTAGTTTGGAGAGCAAGTGTCTTCCCAACAGGGGTACTGGGCACTCAGGAATGTAGAAGAATTCATGAATCATTTGGTGCCCCGCCCCCAACACCCCATCTGACATTTTCTGGGCTGGCAAAATGATTTAATCATCTCTTCTCCTGATACCCTAGCTACAGTGGTAGTCTTTTTGGAAAGTGGTGCCACAGATTTTGTTACTACTGACAGTTCTGCTCCTGTATCCACCATGAAGTCAATGTTTTGGTCCCCCACTTTTAAGGTTATCATGGGCTCTCGGAGACCTGATATCTCTGAGCCCTGGAAGCCCTATTTAATTTCCAAGCCAACAAGCTCCACAACTGCAGGAGCTTCCTCTTCCTTCCTTGTCTTAGTGCATTCATTCTTCCAGTGGCCAAAAACTTGGTACCAGGCACACTGGTTTGGCTGTAACAGGGCCCGGAGCCTCCTTTGGGAATGTTTGAAGGACTGTCCTGTCCCTGGGGCAGATGAGGTTTTCTGAAGGGCCCGAGATAAGCTTTCCCAGAGCAGCAGCTAGCATTGTAAATCTCTTGTCTGTTCTCTTTCGTTCCCTCCAGCTCTCTGCCAGAGCGCAGTCTCTGCTTAATTCCAACGTCTCCCTCCCCTTCTTGTCAGTACTCACCGGGAGAGGTGGGTATAGCTTGGGCGGTTCGGCTGGAGTCGGATCCTGGAAGTGCTGGCCAGAGGCTTCTGTCACTGGGATTGGAGCCTTCCGAGGTGGCGGCTGTACAACCTAGGGGAGAGCTGGTGGAGGAGCAGCGGCTGCTACAGGACTTCACCTGGCCCTGGATTGGGCATTAAGGCGGCCTCCGGTCCTGGTGGAGCACTGGGAAGTAGACATGTCATTATCCAGTATGGAGCAGGGGTCACGTCATCCCGTACAAATCCTGTAGAATTTCCTTTTTTATCATCAGTCAATTTTTGTGCCATTATTATTTATCCCTTTCCCTTCTGGATACAGAACCTTGTCCAAGTAGGCGGGTCTTGGGCTAACCCTAGCCATGAGATCAATATGGATATTGATCCAGGTGTTCTGGCTCTCCTGTGACTACTGTATAGACTGCTTTCACTATTTTTAAGTCCATGGTGCCCTCTGATGGCCATCCTACTCCCATGGGGGGCCATTCTACCTTACAGAGTATATGGAGGCGGTTAGGCTTCATCTTCACCACATAGTCTCCTCCTAATCCATTCTTAAAATTTTTAATCATGCGCTCCAATACAGTTGTCTTAGATTCACTTCCTCCCATCTCGCTTACCTTCTCAGACCTTCTTCTACTTTTCCTTTTCGTTCTGTCTACGAAGTTCTCAGTACCCTATGTACTTCTGATATTTCCACTCAATGACACTTAAATTACCATTCTGCCTCCTTCCCATTTGGGGTGAGAAGAGCCTTACCTGCCAGATCCCAGAAGGAGAAGGGGGATCGGCGTGCCTTCACCTGCCGGTCAGCACAGCCAAACCAGAACACCACGTGGTCCAAGACTGTTTTTCCCTTAAAGTCCGTTCTGCCTTGATGGGCTTGATCAGGTGCAGATGAAAACACAGATGGGTTAAATATCCCACGTCCCAGCCATCTCTGGAAAAGCCAATTCATATTCATTTACGTATCCCCTTTCTTTTAGCCTAACAATTCCGAGAGGGTCAAGAATTTCACAGCAGACAGGACACCTTCTGGGGGAGTGCAGAATACGAGCATACAAGGACCAGTTTCCTATCCTAAAAATCTCCTGGCGATCACTGGTAATAATTTTCCCTGAGACGGTGTGGACACACCTCCTAAATGACCTTCACAAATTTCCTTCCTAAACCCTAGCACGCTTGTCAACCTGTGTACCAAGCAATCGCTGCTGCTTGCCTATTCCAGGCCCCTATGGGTCCGTGCCCCTTCTAGTCCCTCCCAGGGGAGTGATCAGGCCCCCTCTTCCACCCTGCCAGGTGGGTTCCTCCTCACCTGAGTGCTCAGTTCCCTTGCTGCTGTTCACTACCTGCCAAAGCGAAGAAACCAGGCATTGAAAGGCTAAATTCTTTCAGAGGGGCAAGGCACCTTCACCCCTCCAGGAGATTCAAGCCACAAAGCCTTGGGGTGGCCTCAAATGAGACCTGTCTCCTCAATGTGAGGAGTTTCCTGGCCAATGCACCAAATGTTGTAGCCATGCATTCCAGGAAACAAACTCACTCAGAAGGACAATGCAGACAGTGGAGTGCAGTTTACTACACCAGCGAGCCCAAGGCAGAGTCTCATCTTAGCCAAGGACCCTGACCAGCATTTGTGAAAATCTTTTATACCCCAAGTGTGCATGTCTGAACCCACCACTCCAAATTCCTTGAGACTTACATAAACCAAGGAAAATACAATCCCAATAATCCCATCATTCACGTGCTATGTGCTCATGTGCTCAAACAGTCAAACAATTAGCCAATAATCAATAAACCCGAGGTTACACTCCTATAGATACAGAAACATTTATGGCCTGTCTGGAGGAAGGGATGATTAGTGTATGTTTTCTCTTAGGTGATGAATAACCTAGATATGATCTTCAAGGTTCCCCTGTCTGGAGGGGATCTTATCCTTCTGTTGTCATTTTCATAGACACTAAACACAGAGTTCAGAGTCTGTTGGAGAGGTGGCCGAGCATGATCAACATGAACAGGCCTAAGATGGAGTCCAGGCCCGATGAATTCCTTCTTCAAGATAAAGCTGTAACTCCCAAGTGTAGAACACTGACCATTGACTCTTCTAATTGGCCAGTGACTGAGTTTAAATATTCTGAATGCGACTGTTTCTTCAATGGTAGGAGAAAAGTATATTTTGTCCTTGTGCATCGTGAGAAATATCTGAGAGAAACGAGTGAAACCCAATAATCAAAGCAACTCCTGTTAGGTAGCTCAGCAGAGCAAAGTACCCTCTTCAAGAAGCAAGAATATAAAGTGTGCACAGTCAGTGGTGAATGGTAACTAAAAATGATTCTGTGTGCACCATCAGCTATGTGGACATGCAGACCATCTGGGAGCACACTTTTCCATTCTGAAAAGGGGCTTCATACTTGACTAAATGCCCTACCATTGATATCTTAAAATTATTAACAAATTTAAACAAAGCACTCCACCCTTTTTATTTTGCACTTGACTGTGCAAATGATGTAGTGGATTCTAACTCCATGTGCATGGAAGGGATGAATTGGTTTTTTCCTTCATCTAATCTAGCTTTTATTGTAAGCAGCTTTTGGCAGGAAAGAGTTCTTCGCAGGAAAGAGCTCTCTGCAAGTTACCAATTGAATTGGGCCCAGCTGCTCATGGCTTACCAAGTCAAACTTATGAACATTTGTGGAAAGACAAGCTGTCTTTAATCAGAAAGCCGGCAACCCAAGAAAATGGTAGACTCAATGTCCCCCCAGAACCACCTCCGAAGATTCTTCTTGGCCCTGAAAGTTGTAAAGAAAAGGGAGGAAGTGATCTCAGTTCCTTGTTGAGACAGGGGAACCGCCACCCCCCACTGCATGCAGGCTTGTGGCCTCCTGGCAGTCTTCCTCTAGACTCCTTCCTCTATCTTGTTCACATGGCTTATCTGGGAGACTGAAACTCTTGGTTGGCATTTTGGGAGGGGGGGGGTGCTCTGAAGAACTCTGTTCATTTATGTTTAGGCACAGAAAAAATTCAGCGAGAGGCAAAGCGATAGATAAGAGGTGATTTCTTAGAACAGGACATTTGTGAGGCTTAGAAACAGGTAGGTGAGAGGATTCTGCAACAAGAACTAAATCAGCTACCATTTTATAATCAAAGGGAAAGTGGGGAGGGGCAAAATCACTTTCTTCCTCATTTCTGAGTAGACATCATGCTTCCATTATCAGCATCTCCTTCAGGTTGGTCTGGGGAGTTTTCTTGTTCCTAAATGATCAAACCAGGATTGTCATGGCACTAAGGAACTATTTCAGGTCTCAATACAATAAGGATCTTTGCTTTGAAATGTCACCTTTACATAAATTATTGTTTTGTTTTTTTTTAATGTGTGTAGAAAGCATATTCTAGGAGTCATTAACTTAAGGAGTTCACTGGGCAGGATGTGGGTTTTGTGCCACCATTCTTTTATTGTTTCAGGGCATACTTCATGGTTTTGGTGCTAAGCAAACCTGCTGGTTTTCTGGTTGAGCAAATCTATTTTCTTAAATGATCCTTAACTTACAGGATCCTTCACACCATTAGCTTTAACTTACAGGGGTCTCTCATACTTTTTTTTTTTTTTAATTTATAATCCCCTAGTGGGATTAGCTATTTACTCTGTCCCCATCAAGATCGCTGAAGAAAAAGCTAGGGATGAGATCTGATCATCTGTTAATTACTTATTCTCAATTCCTACTTCTTTGATCTATGAAAAGAACTAGCAAGTTAGCCAAGTTGCTGTATGATTAAAGTATTTGTAAGGTGTGCTCAAGGGTCAGAGATGAGTAGAGCATGGGGGTATCTGATTAAAAGTCATTTACAATACAGTTTTTCTAATGACAAGGGAAAGAGCCTCCTGCTGTCGACTTTAAAATATATTCACAACCTAAAAGTTGAGAGTTGTGTTTTATTTGATGGGAATTTTTAGGACTTTAGGCCTGGGAGGCAACTTCTCAAGTAGCCTTGAGAGAACTGCTCTGAGGAGGTGAAAGGGAAGAACCAGGTTATACAGAAGGTTTGCAACAAAGGGCAGGAAGTCTGAAATCAAAAGATTTTATTCATTAAAGAAAGCCATATATCCGATGTTAAGGGATTTAGCACTTTTCTACATATTGGAAGATGCAAGAGTTGGGCTCACTGAAATCATTCCTTTCCTATCCACCTCACCTATCTGGGGCCAATATTCTGTGTTTTCACATCTAAAGTTTCCCTCAGGGCTCACCATAGGGTAGTGGCTGTGGTCTGATGGTTGATAGATAGCAGGTATTCTTCTTCCTGTGTTTCCCTAGCTCTCACAGGCTAACATCAGAGGGCTGCAACTACTGAGGCCTGTGAGATCCTTGTTTACTGGCATGGCAGGAAATACTCCATTTCTCACTGCTGAGATCTGTTTTCTGCAAAAAGCACCTTGCATGCCTAAGGCCCCCTTGTTTTATCTCTGTCTTCAAACCATTAGCTTCCAATTAACAGATGATCTTACCTCTTTCCCTAGTTTCTGTAATCTCATGAAGAGTGTAAACAAGATATCTTAGAAAGAAAGGTCACAAGCAGCCAAGAAGCCAACAAGCCCACACACTGGAGGACAGTGATGACTCTGACCCCTTATTTCAAGGATTAACTGACATTACTTCCCTTTTCCCTTTAAAATATTTCAGAGCTGAGCAGAATCTTGGAGATGGTTCTCAGGGACACTGAGTCTACCGTCTCTCCAGATTTCCAGCATTCTGATTAAAAGCAAATTTCCTTTCTACCAGTATTTGCTTCCCTCGAGTATTGATTTTTGGAACAGTGAGCGGTTGAACCTCAATTGTTTTTTATTATACCTACATTTTTTAAAATTAAGCTTCAAAAAAACTTTTCAGATCATTACAGACTCACACTCAGTTGTAAGAAATATTACAGAAAATATTAGGTCCCTTTTACCTAGTGGACCCCATGGTAGCATCTTAAAAACTAAAGTGTGAAATCACAGCTAAGATGTGGACACTGACATGGTGGAGATGCAGAATGATTCCATCACCACATAGATACAGCCTGTAGCTCTTTCATCGCCACACTCCTCTTTCCTCTCTCATCATCGTCCTTAGCTGTTGTTCTTTATCTCTATAAATTTGTCATTGCAATAATGTTATAAAAAATGGAATCAAACAATGTGTAAAATTGTGTGACTAGCTTTTCTTTTTTCATTGCTTCAATCAAATTGTTCCATGTATCAACTGCCCATTCCTTTTGATTGCTGAGTTGTAAGCCTTTGTATGGCTGTTACAATGTTTGTCAGACTATATTTCTGGGCTCCAAAATCACTGCAGATGGTAACTGCAGCCATGAAATTAAAAGACGCTTACTCCTTGGAAGGAAAGTTATGACCAACCTAGATAGCATATTCAAAAGCAGAGACATTACTTTGCCAACAAAGGCTTGTCTAGTCAAGGCTATGGTTTTTTCCTGTGGTCATGTATGGATGTGAGAGTTGGACTGTGAAGAAGGCTGAGCGCCGAAGAATTGATGCTTTTGAACTGTGGTATTGGAGAAGACTCTTGAGAATCCCTTGGACTGCAAGGAGGTCCAACCAGTCCATTCTGAAGGAGATCAGCCCTGGGATTTCTTTGGAAGGAATGATGCTAAAGCTGAAACTCCAGTACTTTGGCCACCTCATGCGAAGAGCTGACTCATTGGAAAAGACTCTGATGCTGGGAGGGATTGGGGGGCAGGATGAGAAGGGGACGACAGAGGATGAGATGGCTGGATGGCATCAATGATTCGATGGACGTGAGTCTGAGTGAACTCCGGGAGTTGGTGATGGACAGGGAGGCCTGGCGTGCTGCGAATCATGGGGTCGCAAAGAGTCGGACACGACTGAGTGACAGATCTGATCTGATCTGATCTGATACAATGTTTGTTTACACCCATCTTATGACTTCTGGTTCTTCATAGGTTTGACTATTACAAAGATGCATGCTTAGTATTAAAAGACACTGTGACTAACTTGATGGCAAAATAGGTTCTGGACTGTTTTTCCTACTAAAATACACAAGTTCAACAGTCACACATGGATGAATTCTTCTGTGAGAAATCCAGAAACTGTTCAAGAGGCAGAGTAATTGTGAAACTAACCACATCAAAACTAGTAGGAAAAGCTGACAACACTTTTCCACCACACTCCCCATCCCCTTCACCTCAACATAAAATCAGGAGAGGAAGTCCTGCTCCAAGATTCTCCCTGAGGAGCAAAAAGTTTGGACTCCATATCTAGTATCTCAGTTTTTCCAGGTGCTACCTGAGGGGCTAGGCGTACCTCTTTTCCTGAGGACTACAAAGAATAACGGGCCTTTTTTTTTTTTTTTAATTGAGGTATAGTTGATTTACAGTGTTGCGTTTTTTTTAAATTAAGATATAGTTGATTTACAACGCTGTGTGTGTATAGTATAGTGATTCAGTTATATATATATATATATATATATATATACATACCTAGTATACATATGCATATATATATATATTAGATTCTTTTCTGTCATATGTTATCACACAATATTAAGTACAGTTTCCTGTGCTATACAGTAGGTCCTTGATGATTATTTTATATTGAGCAATATGCATATATTAATCCCAATCTCTTAATTTATCCCTCCCTTAATCTCCCTTTTGGTAACCATATGTTTGTTTTCTGTGTCTATGGATCTATTTCTCTTTTGTATAATAAATAAATTCATTTTTAATTTTTTTTAGATTCCACATATAAGTGATATATTTGTTTCTCTCTGTCTGACTTACTTCACTTAGTATGACAATCTCTAAGTCCATCTGTTAGGTAGTTAGAATAGGAAAAGGGAGTCCAGAATGGAGGTGGCTAAAAGACAAGAAAGGGAAAAACCCTCAAAAATAGAACAAAGGAAGGTCCGAAGACCGGAGTGAGGACATCAGGTAGAAAAAACAGCACTCCTGGCTAGCCCAATTTACATAGGGCAGACCCCCAGGGTGGACAGGGGGTAGGAAAAACATATAAAAAAGAGGAGCTAAAGGGCATGGTGTCCCTCACTCTCTTCTCTTTGCGTCTTTTGGGTTGGCATGCACTCACACCTCGAGGATGTATTTTTCTTTTATTTTCTAAATAAAACTGAGCTGTAACATGGAGCTGTAACACTGATTCCTCTGAGATCTATAACATTGATCTGTCCAAGAGCTGTGACACGGTCTGTCCAAGGGCTTTAACATCCGTCACTTCAAATTTTTGTTGTGATGAGACAGAACCAAGGAAATTACACACTCCCATGACACACCCATGTTGCTGCAAAGGGCATTATTTCATTCCTTTTTATAGCTGAGTAATATTCCATTGTTAAGTACGTACCACATCTTCTTAATCCATTTGTCTGTTGCTGGACATTTAGATTGCTTCCATATTTTGAGTATTGTAAATAGTGCTGCTATGAACATTGGGATGCATGTATCTTTTCAAATTATTGCTTTCTTTGAACATATGCCCAGGTGTGGGATCACTGGCTCATATGGCAAAGGGGTGGTTTTAAATGAGCACTCTGAAAGCACTTTATATCACTCCTTCCTTCATCTCAGAGCAGAAAGAAGAGATGATAACATCCACTTCCAGCTTCTCATTAGAAGAAGTTGGACCACACAACTTGCACCACAACTTTTTAGTCTGTTACCCAAGAATCTGGTTTCCAATTTGCCTGTCTCAGAGAACTAAGGAGGCCCAGCATATGATAATTCTGATTGGACCTAGTATCCTTCAACCTTCTGGGGCCACTAAGAACAAAGACAAAGGTTTTAATGAACAAAAGTTTAAAACACTGTGCATGCATACAATGGAATATTGATGATGTTCAATTACATGGGTGTTTTCTCAGCAGAAGCTCCTATATATTCTAGCTCCTGCCTTACAACTTACCCCTTGGGAACAGTTCCCTTAGCTATCTAAGTGGACGATAATCATGGGCTATAGTCCTCGGTAAGTCTGTTGAAGAAAACATAATTCTCAGCTCATAGGTTGTGCATATTTTCAGTCAACAATAGTTTATGCTACTATGAGGGTAGTAATACCAGAAAGAAAAACCATGCGAGCACATGCGAGTAGAGAGTCATGACTTTGAGTTGCATTTGAGACTGAGTAGCTTTCTGTCCAAGAATGTAAAGAGAATATCCCAGTCAATTGCCTTCTATGACACCAACATTGGCAAGCAAAATGTGGAATTAGGAACAAAATATCATTTATTTATACCAGTACTCTAAAAAAATGAAATGCTTAGGTACAAATCCAACAAAATGTGTACAAGTTCCATATGAAGAAAAGTACAGAACTCAGGTAAACAAAATCAAAGAATTTAAATCAGCTGATACACCATGTTTGTAGATAGGAAAACAGAATATTTTCAAGATGTCAGTTCTTTACAACATCATCTATAGGTTCAATATACTCACAATAAAAATGCAGCAAGTCATTTTATAGATTTTGGCAAAATAATTCCAAAGTTTATATGAAGAGTCATAATACCCAGAATAGCCAACCCAATATTGAAGAAGAAAATTGGGGAACGGACCCTATTCAATGTCAAGCCTTACTATCTAGCTACAGTAAGCAAGTTAGTGTGCTGAAATAAGACAAACAGATCAATGGGACAGAATAGAGAGACCAGAAATAGACCCTCATAAATGCAGTCAACTGAACTTGGACCAAAGAGCAAAGGCAATATGAAGGAGGAAACAGAACAGGCTCCATCTTGAAAGCAGGACTCCATCTTGGGCTGGACTGTGGACTTTGAGCTATATGCCCAGTATCTATGGAAACGATATACCAATGGAAAACCAGACTCCGGATGAAGGAGCCTCAGGACTTGTACCTAGACTTTCCATCATCTAAAAGACTATGCTAATTATCTCTGTAACAGAACAAAGTCATAAATCCTATTATGCTTATCGGGATACGACCACAGGCCTATTGATAAATGTTCACTGTTTAACTATCTAGGCTTATGACACATGAATCATGGGTTAACTTTGATCTTATCTCTCTTTTATCTTGTCCTGACTAGTTTCAAGGAATCTGGGGAGGTGGGTTTGAGCACGTACACTTAGGGTATATAAGGTTTTCACAAAAACTGATTGGGGTCCTTGGCTAAGAGGAGACTCTGCCTTGGGCCTGCAGGTGTAATAAACTGCACTCCACTATCTGCATTGTCCTTCTGAGTAAGTTTGTTTCCCAGACGCATGGCTATAACAAATACAATGGATATCAACATGAATCTGCCCAGGTATTCACGTGTTCCCCATCCTGAACCCTCCTCCTTCATGTTGATATATGGCAAAACCAATACAATATTGTAAGGTTAAAAAATAAAATAAAATAAATAAAAATAAAATTAAAAAAAAAAAAAACAAATACAACAGAGAAAAAGTAGTCTTTTTAAAAAATGGTACTTGAACAATTGAACATACAAAACACACACACACATACACAAATTAAATGCTAATCTAACACCCATCACAAAAAAATAACACAAAATGCTACTGGAGCTATTTTTACTTTCATTTCCATAGAGCAATGATGAAAGAAAACTATGTATTAAATATTTAAAGAGTCAAATAGAGTAACAAGAGACTTTTAGCTGTTACCTCATTTGAATCTTTAAACTAGCCAGTGAAACTGGTGATCGATTTATTTTTCATGTGAAGTACCTCTGCTTTGAAGTAATTTATAAAGGTCACAATGAGAGGGTAGCAGGCAGGAAGGCCAGGGGTCTCCAAACAGAGGAAATAGGCTGCAAGTGTCAGACATTTTTTAACTCTCTCTTAAGCGGCAGGAGAAAACAAACAAGTGTTAGATTTCTTCCCCTTCTCTATATAAATTTAAAAGGAGGTTTCCTTAAAATTCTGTGTTGCCATGACAACACCTGGCTCCACCTGAACTTAACTTTTCTCAAACCTTGAGCTAACCAATGCATTTTTCTTATGGAAATGTTTGTCTTAAGCTATGTTAGTGTATTATGTACATTCTGCTTCTAAAACTCAATCATACATAAACATTTGTGAGACTGGGTATCACTTGGGTAATGAGTGGAGGTAATTCACTATTTGTGATTTAAATGGGGTGAAAGCAGGATTTTAAAAATCCAATAAAGTGTAAAAAACAGATTGGAATTTGTTTATAGGTATAATGTTTACTTAGCACACTGTAATTTAAAACAGAAACACTGAGAATTAAAGTGTAAAAGGCACCTTTACAGTATTTCTAATGCCTTAAAATACAGAGTTTAAAGTAAAATTAGTCTTAGTAATCTTTTAAATTTTTTGGCTGCCCCAGATCTTAGTTGCAGCATGTGGGATCTCTGATACTCATTTTCGTATGTAAAACCCAGTTGTTTTTTTTTTTCCCCCCAATTATATGATTTCCTTCTTTTCCTACTTATTGTAGTAAATGGATAATTTATTATTATTATTGGAGCAAAATCCCACATGCCACAACTAAAGATTCCACATGAGGTACATCTGATTCACTTTGTTGTTCAGCATGTGGAATCTTTAGTTGCCTCAAGTGGGACCTCTTGCCTGTGGGATGCAAGTTCTAGTTCCCTGACCAGGGATCCAGCAGTCCCCTTGCACTGGCAGCAGAGTCTCAGCCACTGGGCCACCAGGGAAGTCCCTAGTCTTAGTAGTGTTAAAAACTTCTCTATAGATTTGTTTTCTTAATTTAATTAATTAATTATTAGTTTTTGGCGGCACTGGGCCGTCACTGCAGTGTGTGGCTTTCTCACTGTGGTGCCGTCTCCTGCAGTGGAGCACAGGCTCTAGGCGTGAGGCTTCAGTAGCTGCTGCACTCGGGCTCATAGTTGTGGCTCAAGGGCTCTGGAGAGCGGGCTCAGTAGCTGTGACACAAGAGCCTAGCTGCTTTGTGGTGCATAGAATCTTCCTGGAACAGGGTTGGAGCCCGTGTCCACTGCGTTGGCAAGCAGATTTTTATCCACTGTGCCACCAGGGAAGTCCAAAAAAAGTGACCATGTACATTTGGAACTGACAGTAAGGGAATTTTGAATGTATTAACCAATGGTAACATTTCTCATTTGTTATTAAAATAATTGTGCATGGTTTCAGCTATCATAGTCATTTTTATAGTCTCACATGTGCTAATAAAGTGCTGTTTGTGTGGAAAAAAGGGAATTCTTTCATATCTATGGGTTCAAAACATAAATATCAACTCATATTATTTAACACCTACTTAACTTAGAATCTCACTCTTCCAAATCCACATCTCATTCAAGTATAGCTTGCTTCTGTGTGGTTAACAAACACTATAAATATATATTGCTGATATTTCTGGCAGAGTAAGCAATAAAGCAACTGTTTATAACATATACATAAATATTTATAATAAAAATAATAAAATTTTATTATAAATGTTTATATATAAACAGTTTTTAATGCATCTCTTAGGGATGAAAGTGAAAGTGAAAGTGAAAGTGAAGTAGCTCAGTCGAGTCTGACTCTGTGACCCCATGGACTGTAGCCTACCAGGCTCCTTCCTCCATGGGATTCTCCAGGCAAGAATATTGGAGTGGGTTGCCGTTTCCTTCTCCAGGGGATCTTCCCGATAACTTCTGAGCCAGCTCCCTAAAAATGCCTTGAAGAATTTAAGGACATGGAGACGTTATTTGTGTGCTGCAAATCCATTTTCTATCTGTATAGCTTCTGGCACTGCTAATTCCAAGGTCATTCAGGTAGCCACATTCCCCATCTCCTGTGATGATGAACCTAAAACCAAACATGAAAATGTTAAAAAAAACATAGGCTGGACATCTACATTTATTTCTCCTCTACAATCTTTAGCACCCCCACTCCAGTTATTTTTAATGTGGACAAGAGAAAAATGAAAATCTGATGTTCATAAGGCTTCTGAGTAAATATACACCATTTCTGTATTCAGTTCCTTTTATATTCTGAAAGTCGCTGCTGGAAAATTGGAAGATTATTATCATCCATTCCAAATTCAGTTATGCTGTTGACTAGGTATTTAACTAGGGCTCGCTGTTGTAGCCAAGTGAACTGCTGCCATAGGTGGTGATAAAAGAAACTGTCACATACTGAAATATCAGTAACTCATTCTGGCTTATACATGACTTAACTTGAATTTTATGCTATAAAATAGTCTGTCTGTGCCATAATAAACATCTGCTGTACATCTACTTTAATTATTACACAAAAGGGCACACTGACCAGAAGTAAAGAATGTTCAAAGTAAAAATAAAGTTTAAATGTCCCTCTTCTTGAGACACCAACGCTGGTCCTGCTTCAATGATAAGACTCCCTTCCCAGGTGCCAATGCCGTATTGACCCACCATGTACTTGCTGGTCTATTCTTTTTTTTTTTTTAAGCAAAACCTTGAAGGAATGTAACTCTGACTTGCTTAATGTTCTCTTTTCTGACCAGATATAAAACAGAGCCAGAAACCCTGTTTCTTTGAAGCAGTTTCTCAGAGTAAATCTGGGAAGTGGGCTTCTGGGCCAGTCCTCAACTTGGCTCAAATAAAACTCTTTTCTATTCTTATTTTTGATCGTTTACTGATTATTTTTATTAGCTTTCAGGGAACATGATTTTCAGTGTTCTCCTGACCTGTTTCATACATGTGTGAAAATAAACATATGTGCTTACTAGTAAGTTCTTAAATGGGCTTAGCTTTGATTGAGGGAAGTGATTGCCCCTTATATTCTATATGCTCCAAAGTAATGGTTACGTTTAACACATTCCCACTGAAGTGTTTACAACCCAAGATGTGTTCCTAAGTTCCTTCCAGGGATAAATTATCACAGGAGGGATTCCCACTGGTTCTCTGATGACCTTCCTTTCAGGAATGGACAGGGCAGCAGGCAGAGTGGACTGAGGGTCTGTGGGTACCAACTCTTCGGTGGCTTTCCAAGACAGGAGGATCCCAGAGTACCTCAGCTGCTCTCTCTACATTCTAAATACGGATTTCAGCACAGTTTAAGTCAGTGGGTGAAAGTGGAAGAACTATGTCCAGTGTCGTCATCATGCTAAAGATTTCAATTAAAAACATGATACGTAAAGTTTTCCCAAAGGCACAGATAATAAACAGAAGAGCATACAAAGGATTTGTATTTTATACCTCATAGTGCAGCAAACTTTCCTTGATATTAAATTTACCTCCCCATAAATACAACTCACACCCATATGCACATAGAATAGAAGGCAGTCTAAAAACTTACGAGGCATTATATTTAGAGTTGTCTGTCCACTTCCAAGCATGATGTGATGATTCTCTGCTAAGGCCAATCCAATGGTCAGAAGGGCCTTTGTATCTTTTGAGAAAGTTCTATTATAAAACACCAAAAGCAAAAACATATGTCTCCTTCATTTTACTCTTGAGACCTCTTCCCCCCAGCCTTCTCTCTTTGGATGACTGCCTGGTAAGATTGAGAAGCTTAGACATTGAAGGGAGAAGACTAGTCCCCAGTTCTCAGCTTAAGTCACTCAAATGTCTCTGATCCTAAATTACATTAAAGTGATCACACATCTCAATTTGACTGGGAAAGTCCCAGGTTATGCCTGTGGTTCCAACATAATATTGTCCCTTTCACTCCCCAAAATGTCCCAACTTGGATGATAAATTACATGATTACCATACTTCTTTTTTACAATGGGAACAATATATCTAATTTGAAGATTAACTATGAGGATTACATGACAGAATGTGTCCAAATCGTCTCACAGAGTTCCAGGCAGAGAACATACCCAAGAAATATCAGGCACTAATATGCACTCTAAGCCCCCAAGTCTGCATGGAATGGGAGCCTTCCTCTTCTTTCAGCTGTCACCCTGTGCGGCCTATATCCTTCTCAGGGGCTAAGTATTTAACAAAGAATATGATCGAAAAATATTCCTTACCAGCTCCTCCTCAGTTTCAAACTGAGCAAGAACAGCTTCCAGTGAAGTACAGGATATCTGACTCAATGTCCAATTCTCTGACTCTTCAGAAAAATAAAAACACTTATTCCCAAATCCAATCCATCCTTTTGGGCAGGTGACATACAGAACTTGTAAGTCTGTCTCTCTGCTTCTCACTAAAAGTTGGACAGACACAGTGAAGCATAACAAATAAATTTTCCCATCCATTTTATCTATTTTTACACTTACCACCCTGAGGTCAGTCTTTTTTTACATATGTATATATATACATAGATACACGGGTGTACATGTATATGTAGGTACAGTATAACTAAATTCCAAAATGAGGGGTTTGAAGAAAAGCATGCCAAAGAACAACTAGACTCTTGTACTTTTATGGCCTTGGCTAATAGCATTTTTTTTTTTCTCAAAATCTGAACAGGGGCTACTTTCTATAGGTAGACAGATTCTTAGAATGTCTTCCAAGTCTAAACTCCTTTGTTTTTCCCAAAGAATAGTTTTTCTTTATATGTACGTTGGTACCATTCATTACATATAGATTTGTGGAACCAGCTCTCTGCTTCTCACTAAAAGTTGGACAGACGCAGTGAAGCATAACAAACAAATTTCTCATCCCTTTTACCTATTACTCCACTTATCATTTTGAGGTTGGTCTTTTTTTTTTTTAATATAACATATGTATGTTTGTACACATATACACACATGTATTCATATATGTAGGTACAACAAAACTAAAATCCAAAATGAGGAGTTTGAAGAAAAACATGGCCAAATATAAACTAGACTCTTGTACTTTTATGGCTGTGCAAACAGCATTTTGTTTTTCTTAAAATCTGAACAGGACCTACTTTCCATAGGCAGACAGATTGTTAGAAATGTCTTCCATGCCCAATGTGTTTGTGTATCAGAATGCACAGTTTTACTTTATATGTATTTTGGCACCATACATTACACAATTTCATATTATTTTGCTTCCAGAGTCATATTCTCAGGTGCTTGTCTATGTACTAAACACTCTCTATGGAGGCCACCCAACTCTGGGTTATATGCAGAATTGCTGAGCTGTAATGAATATTACTTTGCCAACAAAGGTCCATCTAGTCAAGGCTATGGTTTTTCCAGTGGTCATGTACGGATGTGAGAGTTGGACTGTGAAGAAAGCTGAGAGCCAAAGAATTGATGCTTTTGAACTGTGGTTTGGAGAAGACTCTTGAGAGTCCCTTGGACTGCAAGGAGATCCAACCAGTCCATCCTAAAGGGGATCAGTCCTGGGTGTTCTTTGGAAGGAATGATGCTGAAGCTGAAACTCCAGTAGTTTGGCCACCTCATGCGAAGAGTTGACTCATGGGAAAAGACTCTGATGCTGGGAGGGATTGGGGGCAGGAGGAGAAGGGGACAACAGAGGATGAGATGGCTGGATGGAATCACTGACTCAATGGACGTGAGTCTGAGTGAACTCCAGGAGTTGGTGATGGACAGGGAGGCCTGGCGTGCTGCGATTCATGGGCTCACAAAGAGTCGAACACGACTGAGTGACTGAACTGAACTGAACTGAATGAACTTCCAACTAATATTTCTAATGCCTCATGAAATGCTACCAGCTTTCACCATTTATAAAACACCGACTGCTACTTAGTGTGTGGAAAAGTGATTGTACTTTGCTGCTTGCCAAAAGAGCAGACTTTTCTGAGATCTTTTTTCTTTTTTTGGTTTCTTGGAAAATGCAATATTGAGATCTGTGGTCACTTGCTGAGTGTAGGAACCACTAGCTTAGTGTAGTAATCTAATAAATGATCTTATTAGATTGAGAATTTGCCTTGGAAAGAATGTTCTGTGAAAACTAACATATGAATATATATATATATATTTTTTTTTTTTTTTTCTTTTATGGTGACTTTTTCCCCTGAGGTCAGTCTTGAAGTACATATTTTACATTTGATTGTTGCCCCCCAGAGTCATCACTAACAGACTTATCTCAGGCACAAAAGCTTGTGGTAGTTGTTTTTTCCTAAATGATTTTATTAGATTGAGAATTTGCCTTGGAAAGAATGTTCTGTGAAAACTAACATATGAATATATATTTTTTATATGGTGACTTTTTCCTTGAGGTCAGTCTTAAAGTACATATTGTATATTTGATTGTTGCCTCCCAGTCATCACTAACAGTCTTATCTCAGGCACAAAAGCCATCAGTCCACTGATCTTCAAGCACAGAATCTGTGCATCTCACTTCTCAGGGGTCCATGGAGAGTAGTGGTTTTAAGGAAATCAATATCTGTAGCATTTAATTCCTGTAGTACGCTTTCTTAGCATCATACAGATTTCCTTTTCCCCACATCTTCCTTAATATCAGTCCTTCTTACTCTTGACAAAAGAAGGGCAAACTCCTTACCTTTCCTAGATTTTACTATGCTACATCTCTTACGGGTATAAAACCTTCTAGTAGACAAAACATGGCATAGTTCAACTATTGATTTTAGTACCAAAATATGATGTAGTATTTCCAGTGTCTCTGGAAATGCTCCTTTATATGTATTTCTGTTAAATATGCATAAAAATATTTGGGCCCTTGTTAGATGCTCTGAAACCAGCAAGATATCAGAGTATAGGCTATGGGAAGAATAAGTGTTTTTCCTTCATAACCTCACTTTTTCCTCCCTTATCCAATCTGATAGGAAATACTGTTGGTTCAACTTTCGAGATAGATTGTGCCACCAGGTCCCACCTCCACTGTTATCACCAGGGCCAAGCCATAGTCCCCTCTGGTGTGGATTTCTGTAAGGTTACTCTAGTAGGTGTTCCCAAAGTCTAACTTTTCTTCCAACAGTCAAAATGATTTTATTCTAATGAAATTTAGATCATGGCATTCCTCTCCTACAATTTCCCTTTTCTTGATACCCCCTACTGCACTCAGATTAAAAGCTCAAGTCTTTACCTGCCTCATTAGGCTGTGACCTCCCTGACCCCCAGCCCATTACTCTTCCTCATTCCTGCCTTGCTTCAGCTATAGAAGCCTCCATGCTGTTCCCCAAACCTACCAGGAGATTTTTCCTTTCATTCTACTTGTTTCATCATCTGGAATGCTTTCTCCACGTAGCCACATGGCTCCTTCATCTCCTTCAAGTTTGCTGAAAAGTCATCTTGTCAAGGAGGCTTATGCTGGACACTTATATTCATGTCAATCTGTTACCTTATATTAGAATATCTGCATCTTCCTGCTACTAATAGAATAGGAGTTCCCTGGGAATTTTTTATGTTTTCATCACTGATATACCTCAAATATATCACACACCCTGGCACATAATGGAGCTCAATAAATATTTATTGACAATGTGAATGTGCAAAGAACATGGTAAGGTTTGGAGAACAGGTAACTCACCTGCCAGAAGAGTGGAAAATGTCACCACATTTAGAGCTACAAGTATAAAAATAATCAGGATGCAGCAGCAAAGCTTGGTAGGTGTAACAGGAGATGTAATTGCTAGGCATATCTTTCGGAGATCTTTATCTGTAAATAGAAATGTCATAATCTCAATTTCAAGGAAGCATTAAAAGAAAAACTTAAATTTATCACAGAATCAACATGTAAAATCCACTGTACCTCACCTCCCCTATTGCCAAAATCTCTCACAAAAGGTCCATGTCCAGGAGAGATGGCCATGGCCCAAAAGCGACCCAGAGATAAGAGAAACAGCATTTTTCACCTGGAGAGTCTTCCAGTTATTGTAAGAAGAGCTAATAAGAGAGTAAGAGACAGACAGACTAGAAATCAGAATGAAAACGAAACATGCAAACAATCCAGATTTACCTCCACAAATAACAAATTTGGTTAGAAGTTCTAAGAGGAGCATTAGAAAACTAATCAATGTAATTCATCACATTAACAGAACAAGAGAAGAGAAAGGATATGACCATCGATATAGACATAAAAGGAGAAGGAAATGGCAACCCACTCTAGTATTCTTGCCTAGAGAATCCCGTGCACAGAGGAGTCTGGTGGGCTGCTGTCCATAAGGTCGCCCAGAGTCGAACGTGACTGAAGCAACTTAGCATGCATGCATGCATGCATAGACATAAAATGTGGAGAAACGTGAGTCATCCCAAATAACAAAGCCCAGCAAATTATGAACTGAACTTTCACTTTTCATAGAAATAGTACAGCTAACATGATACTTAATGGTGAAAAAGTGAATGCCTTCCTCTAAAGGTCAGGAACAAGGCAAGGATGCCTGTTCTCACCAATCCAATTGAACATTTCCCTAGAGGTTCTATCAGTGCCAATAGGCAAGAAAAGTAAATAAAAGACATATAGAGATTAGGAAGAAGTGAAAGTGTTTCTAGACATGGTATCCACTCACCTCCCACTAGAAATAGTAATTTGAAAATTATCTGCACATGAAAATACCTTCCCAAGAGACAAGGATTCCAAGCACACCCACTCTCTGTCTCATCCCAGCTCCTTGCACTCCAGCAATTCTGGCACATAATGCAGTCTCAGACAGCTTCCACCCTGGGTTTCCTGTGGGCTCCTAGGAGCCAAGCTCCTGTCTCCCCGCTGCACCTGCCAATTCCAGCAGCTCCAGGTGGGGCTCCTGTAACAGTTGACTCCTGGTGAACTCCTGGGGACCAGGCCCCCCAAACCCTTCCCTCAGGACTCTGCAGTCCAGCACAGAGAGAGACCCTCTCCCTGTGGGAAAAAGAGAGTAAAACGGTGCTTGACTTCACTACAGATTCCAGGTCTACCTGCTCTAGCATCACATCAGTCTGACTCCTTCAGCCCTGGGTGACACCATGTAGACTCACTAACCAAGGTCCCCTCTCCCCAGTGTCTGCCAGCTCCAGTGAGCCAAGTGACTACTGCGAGATTAGGCTCCTGGCAGGGTCCTGGTAACCCAGGCCACCTTTCACCCTAGGGACTGTGGACTTGTGTGGCCATAGGCAGCTCCTATCACTCCTGCTGGCTCCCATGAATCAAGAAACCAACATAGCCAGTCATTGTTGTGTTTAGTTTCTAAACCTTGTCTGACTGTTTTGCAACCTCATGGACTGTAGCCTGCCAGGCTCCCCTGTCTGTAGGATTTGGCTCCTATGTCCACAGGATTTCCCAAGCAAGAATTCTGGAATGGTTTGCCATTTCCTTCTCCAGGGCATCTTCCTAACCCAGGGATCAAACCTATGTCTCCTGCTTGGCAGGGGGATTCTTTATATCACTGAGCCACCTGGAAAGCTCCAACCAGTCACTAGGGAAACATGAAATCCAGTGAGCTGCCACAAGATGTGTATCAGAGTGGCAAATACAATAACAAAACTGAATGATGGTGAAGAAATGATACAAATGGAATTCTCATAAACTGTTGAAAATGCAACAGTACAGCCACTTTGGAAAACAGGTTGGCAGTGAGGTGTGGCAAACATAACCTCACCACATGCCCTAGCAATGCCATCCCTAGGTATCTATGCAAGAGGAATGGAAATTTCCATTTACACAAAAACCTATACTTGAACATTTATAATAACTTTATTTATTGTCACCAAAAACTGGCAACAATTCAATATCCTTCAGCTGGGAAAAAGGTAAATAAAGACCACTTTGTACTAAGAAAAAAGAAAAGCTTGACTCCATGCTTCAGTTCAGATCAGATCAGATCAGTCGCTCAGTCGTGTCCAACTCTTTGAGACCCCGTGATTTGTAGCACGCCAGGCCTCCCTGTCCATCACCAATCCTGGAGTTCACTCAGACTCACATCCATCGAGTCAGTGATTGCATCCAGCCATCTCATCCTCTGTTGTCCCCTTCTGCTCCTGCCCCCAATCCCTCCCAGCATCACAGTCTTTTCCAAGGAGTCAACTCTTCGCATGAGGTGGCCAAACTACTGGAGTTTCAGCTTTAGCATCATTCCTTCCAAAGAAACCCCAGGGCTGATCTCCTTCAGAATGGACTGGTTGGATCTCCTTG
Organism: Bos javanicus; assembly: GCF_032452875.1. Lineage (NCBI taxonomy): Eukaryota > Metazoa > Chordata > Mammalia > Artiodactyla > Bovidae > Bos > Bos javanicus. The sequence goes on along the minus strand of NC_083872.1, from coordinate 100,645,510 downwards.
CAGTCCAAGGGACTCTAAAGAGTCTTCTCCAATACCACAGTTCAAAAGCATCAATTCTTCAGCGCTCAGCCTTCTTCACAGTCCAACTCTCACATCCATACATGACCACAGGAAAAACCATAGCCTTGACTAGACAATCGCTCATTTACTATTTTGCTTTGACTCAGTAAATTTTACTGAGACTTTCTCTTCCCCAAAGACTCCGAAAACTCTGGATTGCCTGAAAATGTAAAAGGGCACTAAAGAAAGCAGTGAGATGCTTCCCAACTCATGTGTGATCACTACCTCATGTCCCCAGAACACAAGTGAGAAGTGTGACTTTGGAAATGCCACCTGCTCTTCCACCTCGCTCTCCCTTCCAAATAGTGTTCTGTTCCCCTTCTTGCCTTACTTAAAAATGAGAATCTTTTTCACTGAGTGTTTCCTATTGTGAAAGTCCTTGTGAATAATGTCTCTCTTTATTAAGTCTACACTATTGATATACAGTACAATATAAATGAATTTCAAATGCATTATGCTGGTGAGAAAAGCCTGACTCTGTAGGCATTCTTATAATGCAAGAGTATCAAAATAGAAAACAAATCATTGGTTGCCAAATGATGAGGAGAGAGGAAAGAAATATATACAGAGAGCATGTGTGTGTGTGTTAGGGGGTGTGGGGGGTACTCTTATTGTGCGGTGGCCACATGATTATATGTATTTGTCAAAACTCATAGAAATGTACACCAAAAGGTGAATTTTACTGAATGTTAATTATACTTTTAAGAAGTTCCTGCTAACTTTTTTAACTGCCACATTTCACTCATTGCACCTCTATCTCCTAGGATGTTCAGGACCCTCAGTTTAAATGCTAGGCAGGGAGAAAAAATATAGGAATGACTTCTTTAAATGCTATACAATGGCATTTGGATTTTGGCTCCATATGAAACTTTCCGTCTTCATTCTTTCCGGTTCTGCATTAAAGCAAAATTGTCTTGAAATTCCGTATGTTATGACTTCTGAGAAATGGAAGATTTCCAGCCATAACAGTAAGCAAAGGATGCCACAGTAATCAGCAATCGCAGTCATCATAGAATGGTGAGCTGGTGAGCCCTGAGGGAACTTAGGAAGAGGAGAAATCCCTCCTTCTAGTAGCCCTCAGACTGCAGCCACTCTCTTTGCTGAGCCCTGAAGGAACTCAGAATATGAAAACACAGGATACTGGCCCCAGATAGTTGAGGTGCATATCAAAGAAATGATTTCAGTGAGACCAGACTTTTGCATTGGACACGACTGCGTGACTTCACTTTCACTTTCATGCACTGGAGAAGGAAATGGCAACCCACTCCTGCTGGGAGCGAGTTCCGCCCGTGGCAAAGGTCATGAGGAAGGAGGCTTGGCATACGCAAAGGCAGGATCAAGCCTCAGGAATCTCCCTGGAAATTCTCGAGCATCTACCCCCAAAACCAGAGTGCCTACTTTCTGCTTCGTGCTTTCACCTATACCTCTGACTTTACGGGGGGCTGTCCCCCACTACCTCTCTCTGAAAAAGAGTTAGCTTACAGCTCTAGTTAATAATTCCTGGGTGTGGCAGTGTTTCAACCTACAAACTCCTTTGAAAATCCTCTAGCCTGCCTGAATAGGTTTTTCCTGCCACATGTGATTGTTCAGAGCCTCCCAACTGTGAGAGGCAAGAGATGTTCTAAACTGTCTAAACACAGATTCCTTTGAGTAGTTAAATGATTGATTAGAAATTGTATTAGTGAAGGGTTTTTCACTTGTTGGGCCAATGTTTGCTGCTAAGTCTCCATATCCCTTATCTACTGTGTCCTTGGCAGTGTATTGATTGATATAATGGGTGTATAGAAATGTAAGTAGTAGCCTCAATGTTTGTAACCTTGGACCCTTGAGTTAATTCTTTTCTTGACTGAGCCCACCTCACCTTTGCCCTATAGGAATGCAACTGTATCCAATGCTTTTTGGAGGCTGGCTCCTGACTTTAGAATAATCACCTTTAGAGAAAAATAACTTTTCCGAAGAGTCTTAAAATGTTAACAGGCCTCCGGGCCAGAAGATGATGCAAATCACCTAAACTTTTGCATATGATAAGTTTGCAGTAAGAAAGCCTGGCTTACTGCATGACTCTATCCCTTCCCCCATTATCCTCTATGCATAACTTAAGGTATAAAAACTACTTTGGAAAATAAAGTGTGGGCCTTGTTCACCAAAACTGCTCTCCCCATGTCGTTCTTTCTCTCACCTTCTGGCTGAATTATTCAGCCTCTTTTCTCCACTGAATTTCCTCACTGAGCTATTCTTATTTCAGCCTCTTTTCTCCACTGAATTTCCTCACTGAGCTATTCTTATTCTATTACTCTTATATCCTTAATTAACATTTAATTAAGCAGTTGTTTCCTGATCTCGCCGACGCTGTCCCCGCTTCGAATTTCCTGGATCCACCGGGGCTTGAACCCCACACACTCCAGTGTTCTTGCCTGGAGAATCCCAGGGACGGGGGAGCCTGGTGGGCTGCCGTCTATGGGGTCGCACAGAGTCGGACACGACTGAAACGACTTAGTAGCAGCAGCACACATAGAAAAGTGCTAAATTCCTTAACCTGGGATATCTGGTTTTCTTTAATTTACAAAAACATCTTTTGATATTCAAAGGCTACATGCTGTTTGTTGCAACGTTTCTATACCACCTGGCTCCTCTCTTGCCTCCTTGGAGCAATTCTCTCAGGGTTATTTGAGATGCTCTCTCCCTGGCTTAAGTTCTAAAAGTTCCCACTGAATAAAACATAACTCTCGTAACCAGGAAGGGTTAATTTTGACTCCATACAGGATCTGTTTCTTCGACTTTAACTCTCATTTCACTGCTTTTGTTATTACAGGCATACACACTGGCCTGCCTCAGGGAGCCCTGCCTGCCCCACTTCTGCCTGCCTCTTGGGCTGGGGTGCCTTTGTTTGGCTCACAGGGAGAGAGCCTGATGTCTCTCATCTGTGAAGGACTATGACATTCTTGTTCTTTGTGTGGGAAATTGCACCCCTCCTCTGTTGATTACCAGCCTGACTGAGAAATTCATATTTGGCGGCCAGAACTGCAAAGAGCTGTTTCATCTTTGTTTATTGATATCAGAGCAAATATTTCATGTCACACCACCCAAGACTGACGTAAAGAAGTGAAACTAACACATCCCTCTGCGTGAGGCCTGCTATTCTAAGAGATACCGACAAAAATCAATTATTTTGTTTTTACTTTGATTCCTCATCTCCCCCCACCTCTGATCCATAAAATAACCTGGCATCCAGACCCCAACATGATGGTTATTTCAAGATGTTAGTCAGCCAACTTCATGGTCAGCCAGCTCTTTGAATAAAGTCATATTCCTTGCCTCAACACCTTGTCTCTCCGATTTATTAGCCTATTGTCAGGGATGAGCAGAGTGAACTTGGGCTCGGTAATACTCTCAACTTTTAGGTTGTGAATACTTTTTTAAGTTTACACTTCCACAATTTTTCTCATTGTTAGAAGAGTAAGATGTGAATCTCCACTTAACTCTATCCAATGAATCTCCTATTTGCCCCTTGTCACCCTGCTTATTTAACTTATATGCAGAGTACATCATGAGAAATGCTGGGCTGGAAGAAACAAAAGCTGGAATCAAGATTGCCGGGAGAAATATCAATAACCTCAGATATGCAGATGACACCACCCTTATGGCAGAAAGTGAAGAGGAACTCAAAAGCTACTTGATGAAAGTGACAGTGGAGAGTGAAAAAGTTGGCTTAAAGCTCAACATTCAGAAAACGAAGATCATGGCATCCAGTCCCATCACTTCATGGGAAATAGATGGGGAAACAGTGGAAACAGTGTCAGACTTTATTTTTCTGGGCTCCAAAATCACTGCAGATGGTGACTGCAGCCATGAAATTAAAAGATGCTTACTCCTTGGAAGGAAAGTTATGACCAACCTAGATAGCATATTAAAAAGCAGAGACATTACTTGCCAACAAAGGTTCATCTAGTCAAGTCTATGGTTTTTCTTGTGGTCATGTATGGATGTGAGAGTTGGACTGTGAAGAAGGCTGAGCACCGAAGAATTGATGCTTTTGAACTGTGGTGTTGGAAAAGACTCTTGAGAGTCCCTTGGACTGCAAGGAGATCCAACCAGTCCATTCTGAAGGAGATCAGCCCTGGGGTTTCTTTGGAAGGAATGATGCTGAAGCTGAAACTCCAGGACTTGGCCACCTCATGCGAAGAGTTGACTCGTTGGAAAAGACTCTGATTCTGGGAGGCATTGGGGCAAGAGAAGAAGGGGATGACAGAGGATGAGATGGCTGAATGGCATCACTGACTCGATGGACGTGAGTCTGGGAGAACCCTTGGAGTTGGTGATGGACAGTGAGGCCTGGCGTGCTGCGATTCATGGGGTTGCAAAGAGTCGGACACGACTGAGCGACTGAACTGAACTGAATATTCTAAAAGTGGCTTCCCTGGTAGCTCAGCTGTAAATAATTTGCCTGCAATGTAGGAGACGTGGTTTTGATCCCTGGGCTGGGAAGATCCCCTGGAGGAGGTCATGGTATTCTTGCCTGGAGAATCCCCATGGACAAAGGAGCCTGGGAGGCTACAGTCCATGGGGTCGAAAAGAGGCAGACATGACTTGAGTGACTAAGTACAGTATTCTAAAAGTCCTCCTTTTTTCTTATTTCTCTATATCTTTCTCCTAACACTCTCCCTTGTTTCATGTTTCATTTCTCTTTCTTGCTTACTTACTTCTGTTCTGTTTTTTTGTATGGAAATAAAATTCACCACCCCAAAAATGTCTCTTAAGCATGTAGATTATTTCAACCTGGAAATCAGTAAGGCACCCAAAATCCAGGAAAAATGTTTGATCTTCGCCCTATCTGTCTTAATAAATTTAGATAGAGGGGCTGTTTAGAAGAGAGCTATCACCAGAAATATCTGCAAAGAATATGGGCCTGAGTGGGGTGGGGGAGACTGGACAGGGCCTAGAGATCAGAATCCATTGTGGCCCTAAAGATCTTTGTCTTTGCACAGCCCTGCAAACATTTATTCACCAAATTTTTGCTTTTCCATTTCCATTTCCTTCTCTCTGAAGTCCCAAATCACTACCCCCAACATCTTTTGTCTTTAGCTGAAGATGCTATTTAAGGTGAAGCTATTGGCCATTTTGGTGAGTTACTCAGTTTTCCTGGGTCTGTCTCATGTATACATATGATTCAACTTGAGATGTGGAATTTCTTGCTGTATCAATAAACAAGGATGTCACAGCCATCAGCAGTTTTGACCCTCCAAATGTGAAATTCTGAGCCTTGAGTGTGCTTAGGAAGGAGAATGATACTTGCTATCTTGCAGTCATTAAGCTGCAGCCCTCCCTGCCGTGAGCACTAAGGAAAAGTGCAGGAGACCAGCCCCAGACAGCTGAGGTGCATATCAAAGGAATGATTTCAGTGAGCCCAGACTCTTGCATCTTCTAGTACAAAGAAATCACTACATTCCTTAACTTGGGATATCTGGTTTTCTTTAAATCACAATAATCTGCATGTTCAGATTACCTGCCCCTTGTTCCAAACTTCTACATAACCTGACTCCTCCCCGCTCTCCTCAGAGCAGTTTTTATGGGGTTACATGAGACATTGTCTTCCAGGCTTGCAGACCTAAAAATTCTCATCGAATAAAAGGTAACTCTCAACATTAAGGTGCATGTATTTCATTAGTCTGCAAACTTTTGTTTGATTTTTGATATCTGTCTCATGTCAATTTAATTCTTTAACCAGAAGAGCAGAGGAAAATATCTTCTTCCCTTACACTCTCCTGTGGTGTGTCCTCTTACTGTCCCCCTTTAAATTCATATGGCTTTTATATTACACTCTGAACACAATAACCTTCAAATTTCTAGTTTGAAAAATGGTATTAGAAATTATCTCACAGAAGAACAGAGAGGAGCTGATGATGGAAGCATGACATGTACTCAGGAAAGACAAAGAAGGTCTTCTCCACCACCTACTTTTCCTTTGACCATAGCCCAGTAAGTTCTGCAGTGCAGGAGGACACTGCCCACCCACTCGAAAGCCTCACAATTGTTCCATTCTAATAAATCACTTCTTATCTATCACCAGGGCTTCCCTAGTGACTAAGATGGTAAAGAATCTGCCTGCAATATGGAAGATCTGGGTTCAGTCCCTGGGTTGGGAAGATCTTCTGGAGACGAGATGGGCTACCTACTCCAGTGTTCTGGTCTGGAGAATTCCATGGACAGAGGAGCCTGGCAGGCTACTGTCCACGGGGTCGCAAAGAGTCGGACACGACTGAGCGACTTTCACTTATTCATCACTTTGCCTCTCTGTGAATTCTTTCTAGGCTCAAAGATAAAAAACTGTGATACCGGAGCTCTTTGGAGCTCCTGTAATGACACCAAACAGTTTCACCAATAGTCCTAGTTTTTGCAGTTTACCTTTTTTTGTGAATTATTAGTCATGGCTTTATTAAACAAAAGTCTCTTTAGAGAACAGTAAGAAATTAATTCTCAGCTGACATCAGGGGAAAGTGACAGGAGGTTACAATTTTTTTTAATGCGGTGATATCGATAATAACATTAACCAGAGAGGTACTGTATTTCAACAAATACTTTTAATAATCAATCACTATGTTACATTAATACTCTGATGTTCTCATTAAATCAAAACTGTTGAACTAAAATGGTTATATTTAAAAGATGCTCATATTTTTATATCACTACTGACAATGTCTGGTAGTATATAAACTACTTTGTAATGTACTCTAAAAAGGATGATATAAAGCTTAGCCATTTAAGATCCTCTATGATCAAAGGACCAGATAACGAAAATTGTAGTATATTATAGTATGTAAACAATCATAGTATATATAATCTATAGAATCCCAGGGACGTAGGAGCCTGGTGGGCTGCCATTTATGGGGTCACACAGAGTCGGACATGACTGAAGCGTCTTAGCAGCATCAACATGAGCAGAGTATATAGTATATATAACATATATGTATGTGTGTACATATATGCATACATATATACATATGCATATATGTGAATGTATATGTATACATTATGTATGTGTATGTATATGTATATTGGTGTACATGTGTGTATGTATGCATATGTGTACATGTGCATGTATACGTGTACATGTATGCACATGTTCGTGTATATGCACATGTATACACGTACATGTATATGTATTCACGTGTGCATACACATATATGTATATACTATACATATATGCATGTACATATATGTATACATACATGTACATGTGTGTGTGTACATACACATAGTATGCTATGTATACTATATATAGTATACTATATAGTATGTTATAGTATACATAGTGTATATATATATATAGCATGTATATATAGTATACATAGTATACTTAGATGTATGTATGTACATATATGTATGCATATATACATACATGTGTTTTATACATAACACATATATACTATCTATATACTATATATACCATATATAGCATATGGTATATACAGAGAAGTATAATATACATAAACTATTATATACATTATATAATATAGTATATATTACAGTATATAAACTATTACAGTATGTATATTAGTATATATACTATATATATGTGTGTGTATATATATAATATACTTCTGTTATTATCTCTCTCTCTATTTTCATACTCTAGTCCTTTGATCATAGTGGATCTTAAATGGCTAATGCTTTTTCCAGTAGCCATGTGAGAGCTGGACTATAAGGAATGCTAAGCACAGAAGAATTGATGCTTTTTAACTGTGGTGCTGGAGAAGACTCTTGAGAATCCCTTGGACTTCAAGGAGATCCAACCAGTCCGTCCTAAAGGAGATCAGTCCTGGGTGTTCATTGGAAGGACTAATGCTGAAGCTGAAACTCCAATACTTTGGGCACCTGATGAGAAGAGCTGACATGACTTATTTGAAAAGACCCTATGGTGGAAAAGATTGAGGGCAGGAGGAGAAGGGGACGACAGAGGATGAGATGGCTGGGTGGCATCACCAACTCAATGGACATGAGTTTGGGTAAAGTCTGGGAGTTGGTGACGGACAGGGAGGCCTGGCGAGTTGCAGTTCATGGGGTCCCAAATAGTCAGACACAACTGAGCAACTGAACTGAACTGATATATATATATAAATAACACTATATATAAATACAGAAGTATACCAGACCTCGTGAGAGAGAGAAAGAGACATAAAGAGGGAAAGAGACAGAGGGAAAGACAAAGAAAATTATTTGGACACAAATAGGAGCCTTAGTAGATTTCAGCTGAAACACTTAATGATATTACTGAATCACATTTACCCTTAATTCCAAAAGGAAACTTTGCAGGGCACTTTTGTGCCCAATGGAAAGAAAACACAGTTTTGTATTTACTTAAAGTTAAAAAAAGAAAAAGAAATTGTGACTTTTACTCCTATTCCTCCAGAAAATGTGATACCATCATTCAAGGCCCAAGTCAAAAAAAACTTCAGAAGCAGCAGCCATCACCAACTCCCTAGGTTTCATTAAATGCATTGTAGCACAGATCACATCAAATGATAGTAAATTCATTTGTCTGTCCCTGAGACGATGAAGTCCTGAAAGCAGGGTCTAAATACAATCTGTCTTTGTAGCAAATAGCAAATAACAGGTTCTAAATACCTCACTACTACATTTAATCAGACTACAGAATAGGTGTCATGGTTAATTTTTTTAACATATAAATGAATCTATTTTTATTCAAATTCTTTTCCTATTTAGTTCGTTACATAATATTGAGCAGAGTACCCTGTGCTACACAGTAGATATGGGCAACTTTTATTAGTATATGTATTACAAAATTGTTGGTATCTGTTTGCCATCACCTCTGGAATATAAACATCTGTTATTTAATATCATAATGTAACTTGCCAGAGTGAAAATTGCCTGCAACATGGGAAAAATATGAGGACTAATAAAATAAATCCAGAGAACATTTTTCTTTTAAAATTCTGTAACCTAAATCTGTGCAGAAATATTTAAGTAACATGCCAGTAACAAAACACCTGATGTGACAATTACACACCTGACGTCTCACACACCTCTAGACTCTCAAAACGTATCTCCTTCTGTGGAGGTTAACTGTGAAGTACTGATATTCCTAAAGTGCAATTTCTATCCTGTCAGTGGCTGGTGGTATAAGAGTTCCTCCTCCCTCAACTCTCATTTTGTTTTGTCAAAGTTTATCAATTTTCACTCACCAGATCTCCCCTCTTCCATACTTCCTCTGGAGGTAGGGTCACTCAGGAACATTTTCAAAGTCTCTGTCAGAGTAATGTTTCTACGTAAGCAAGAGTATTCGGCACTGCTTTTCATGTGGTTGCCAAAACAGGAACTGAGAAGTAAAGCAGGAAACTCTCATTCAATGAGTAAGCAGCAACAAGATAAGTGAAATTGACAAGACCTTTAAATTTAATGTTGACAAGATCTTAAATTTAAAATGCAAAGTGCTTTTAACTTAGAAAGATCTACTCCACAGACTTTTGTTCCCTATCACAATGGAGTAACAGGGACCAGATTTACTTTCCTGTCTGAATCAACTAAAAAGAAAAAACTAAAAATAAAAAAAAACTGTTAGAAAAAATCCTTTTCAATCACTGTGCACCTTTCAATGAAGGACAGTGAGCCTTACACTTGCCCCAGCTTATAGCCCATAGACAACTTTGTAGGGGTGGGTTTTTGTTATTCAGATGCTAAGTCGTCAGACTTTTTGCAACCCCATAACAGCAGGGCACCAGACTTCCCTATCCTTCACTATCTCCTGGAATTTGCTCAAACTCAAGTCCATTGAATTGGTGATGCCATCCAACCATTTCACCCTGTGTCCTTCCCATCTCCTGTTGCCCTCAATCCTTCCCAGTATCAGGATCTTTTCCAAAGCAGAGGGAAACCAACAAAATGCCAAGAGATTCCCTGAGGTGAACAGGAGAAGCACAGGGGTAAGACTACAGAGTATCAGAAGAGAGAGAGACAAAAGGGAGAGAACTCGAGGGAGGTACAGTGTTCCCTTTGTATATCCAGCAGCTTACCGATCACGTGTATATGAGGATGGAGGGGGGAAAAAAAAAACCAAACAAAACCCTGTCAACTACAAACTGGCACTTGCCATAGGCATTTGCCAATGGCAACCCACTCCAGTATTCTTGCCTGGAAAATCCCATGGACGGAGGAGCCTCGTAGGCTACAGTCTATGGGGTCGCAAAGAGTCAGACAGGACTGAGCAACTTCATTTCTACAAGGATTAAATCGTGTCCCGTGACTTTCAGGGGCAGCTGCCTCTGCTGGTGCCCATGACCCCAGGGTAGACTCGCAGCTGAGAGCCAAGCCAGGGAGGCTGCCTGAAGCCCTAAGGCCGCCTGCCACGCCTGGCTTCCGGCTGCTCCAAAGACTGGGCAGCTAGGCCAGCGACCCTGGAGGCCCGCCGCCCGCCTGCCCCTCGCAAACCTACCCTGGTGTGGCTGCCTGCCCCTGGGCCAGCTGCGCTCCTCCTTCTCCGGCAGCGACGTCAACCTCCTCTTCCGCTTGGCCACCCCCTCGGCCTCTGCCGACCCGCTGCCGCCTTGGCCTGGCTTCCGCCCGCCCACAGGATGCTGCCTGGGCTTCCGCCAGCCGGCCCCGCCTCCGCCTGCCTGGCCAGCCTCCCTTGAGCAACAGGGACTGCAGGGGCTATGACGTACAGAGCCTTCCTACAGGGGCTAGGAAGTTTAGGAGCATTTACTGCACCGAGGTAATCAAGATGATTACCAGCTGGGTCCCTTGGACAGCAAGGACACCTAACCAGTCAATCCTAAACTTAGGAAATCAACCCTGAATATTTATAGGAAGGACTGATGCTGAAGGTGAAACTCCAATAATTTGGCCACCTGATGGAAAGAACTGACTCACTCCCTGATAAGACTGAAGGCAGGAGGAGAAGGGAGTGGCAGAGGATGAGATGGTTGGATGGCATCATTGACTGGATGGACAGGAGTGTTAGCAAACTCTGGCAGATGGTGAAGGGCAGGGAAACCTGGCATGCTGCAGTTCATGGGGGTCACAGAGTCGGACACGACCAAGCAGCTGATCAACAAAAACCAGCTGGTTGGAAAACTTGGGTCGGGGAAATTATAGTGAAGTATTTGAGGCCGTTAACATCACCAACAGTGACAGAGTGATTTTAAAAATCCTTAAGCCAGGGAAGAAAAAAATGAAAAAACGAGAAGTTGACCATTCTGGAGGACTCTCCTGGTGGAACAACTATCATTTAGCTGGTTAACACCATGAAGGATTCTGTGTTGGAAAGACCAGCTCTGGTATTTGAATATATCAATAATACAGATTTTAAGATCTGTCCCATATCCTGACAGATTTTGATATCTGGTTTTACATGTCCTTAATAAAAAAATACCCTTATTTTATAACTACTTAAAGCTCTGAATTACTTGCCACATCAAGGGAATATGCACAGGAATATGAAACCTCACGATGTCATGAAAGAGCACCACCAGAAAAACTGTGACTGATATACTGGGGTCTGGAGGGGAACTTTATCATCCTGCCCAGGACTACAATGTCCAAGTGACCTCCAGGTACTTCATGGGACCAGAGCACTTTGTGGACTAGCAGATGTATGAGTACAGCTTGGATATGTGGAGTTTGGGCTGTATGTTAGCAAGCATGATCTTTCGAAAGGAACCCTGCTTTCAGGTGGCGCTAGTGGTAAAGAACCTGCCTGCCAATGTAAGAGATGTAAGAGACTCAGGTTTGATCTCTGGGTCAGGAAAGTCCCCTGGAGGGGCGCATGGCAACCCGCACCAGTATTTTTGCCTGGGAGAATCCCATGGACAGAGGAGCCTGGTGGACTACCGTCCATGGGGCTGCAAAGAGTCGGACATGACTGAAGTGACTTAGCACGCATGCACTTCTTTCATGGACAGGAGGACTATGACCAGCTTGTTCACATCGCCAAAGTTCTGGGTACAGAGGAGCTACGTGGGAATCGGAATAAGTATCACATAGACCTAGATCTACACTTCAACGATATTTTGGACAACATTCACGGAAACGCTGGAAACATTTTATCCATAGTGAAAACAGAAGCCTTATCAGCCCTGAGGGCCTAGATCTTCTGGACAAACTTCTGCGATATGACAAACAACAGAGACTGACTGACAAAGAGGCCCCGTGGTGAAGAAGCGGTCCCAGCCTTGTGCAGATAATGCTGTGCTTTCCAGTGGTCTCACAGCAGCCAGAAGAAGATTGGCAAATGATGGCCTCTCAAAGAAAGCTTCATTTCCCAGCACATCTCTCTGTACAAATGTATTTTAATGCACATCTCTGGATCAAAAACGTTTTATTCACAACCATAACAAAGGTGGAAAGTCAGTTTTCAGAAAGACAGAGGGGCAAAAAAAGATGTAATATTAGAATTTATTTAGGAAGAACAAATTGGATGGAAGGGAAAGAAAGTTCTAGCCTCCCACCCTTTACCTCTTTTTATCCCCATGAGAAACAATTTTTCTCTATTAAGGTAATCTACATTTTTGAGCTCTGATAGGTATACATGGGGGCTTTCCTGGTAGCTCAGCTGGTAAAGAATCTGCCTGCAATGCAAGAGACCCCAGTTTGATTCCTAGGTTGGGAAGATCCCTGGAGAAGGGAGAGTCTACCCACTCCAGTATTCTTGGGCTTTCCTGGTAACTCAGCTGGTAAAGAATCCATCTGCAATGCAGGAGACCTGGGTTCAATCCCTGGATAGGGAAGATTCTCTGGAGGAGGGCATGGAAACTGACCCCAGTATTCTTGCCTGGAGAATCCCCATGGACAAAGGAGCCTGGCAGGCTACAGTCCATGGGGTCTCAAAGAGTCAGACAACACTGAGCGACTAAGCACAGCACACAGCAGAAAGAAAGAATGTGAAGTATACACAGCAGAGATATCCATGAATGTGTTGGCAAAGAAAAGTCTTTCTTGTGTGCAGGGACTGGCACTGTGTGGGCTCCTACCTTCAAGACCCTCCTAGATCTCACCCTGTATAATCTCTACATCTAGTGGTTTGTCTGTGTCCTTTATCACACCCGTTTATAAACTGGTAAGCACAAGTGTTCCCCTGGGCTCTATGAGCCACTCTGGCAAATTAATCAAAATCGAGAAGGGTTCATAATCTCTTTGATTTGTAGGCAAATTGAACAGGAGTTGTAACCTGGGTCCTGCCACTTGCATTGGCATCTTGAGGTAGGGGTGGGGGGGCAATCTTGTGGGGCTGAGCTCTTAACCTGTGGGATCTGATGCTATCTCCAGGTTGATAGTGTTAGAAGTGAGCTAAATTGTGGAACGCCAGGCTAGTGTCACAGACAGTCGTTTGTTTAGTAGGAAAGTCTTGTGCACTTGGTGTCCAGAAGTGTCAGAAGTGAAGAGGTCTGTGTGCATAATAACGGAGATTCACAGGAAAGAAAAGCCAGTGAGGAAGAACTGTGGATTTTTCCTTTACCCAAATCTTAAAAGGAAGACCCAAAAGGATAGAACTGCTTTCAAATAATTTAACTTCACTTGGAACAAATTCAAGAATATTTAGAGAAAGGCAAAAATACCCAACATCCAAAGGTAAAAACTCACAATCTCTGGAGTGCAAAGATTGCACAGAAGCAGAGAAGTATGACCCCTGATGTGGAGAAAGTGACCCCCCCCCAAAAAAAAAAAACTGACCCAGGAATGAAACCGAGCAGGACCCTGTGGGGCTCCTGGGTAGGGAAATCTTTCTGCCCCCCATTTCTTGTTTGTAGGTTAGAGACTCCAGCCCTAAGATCTTCCTTGTGTTCTTTTTTTTTTTTTTAATAGTTTTTTACATTTTCCTATGGTATGTCTTTTTATTATTTATTTTTAATTGGAGGATACTTGTTTTACCATGTTGTGTTTGTTACTGCCATACAAGAATGGGAATCAGACATAACTATATATACTCCCTCTTGAGCTTCCCACCTCTCCTCCCCACATTACACCCCTCTAGGTCATTACAGAGCAAGAGGCTAGTCTCCCTGTTTTATATAGCAGATTCCCACTAGCTATCTGTTTTACACGTGGTAGTTTATATATATCAGTGTTACTTTCTCAAATTTTCCCTTGAGTTCTAAACAGCAGATTAGAACAGGTGCTAATCAGGGAAGGAAAGGGACACAAGACAAGGGAGGAGGAACAGCCAAGAAACAAAAGAGCAGGCTTGGGGAAGGATCCTGGTTCTACCTCGAGGCATATATATGTATAACAATATCTTTAAGCCCTTTATAGAACTAAATCCCCAACAGATGGAAAATCCCCAACAGAATGAAGATTCTTCATTCCAAATTAAAGAGACCAGAGAAGCTCCTCTAGAAGATCACCTCAGGCCAGTTTAACAGAACCACTCTCACAACACATAACACTTAACCACACTCACAACACATAACACTTAACCATGCTCACTTAACCTGTATGACACCAAGAGGGGAACTTCTTTTAAAACACATTTATTTTGCCAGAGAGACCTTGAGGACATTCAAACCAAGCTTAAAGAGAAATCTCCCCCAAAACATTGGACATTTGTGTTCCTGGAAAAGAGGGGGATTCAGGCCAGTTCCAGAGGGATCTCTAGTTTCCAATTAAGATGCCATTCCTGGGGGGCAGGCTATATTGAGAAAAAAAAGGGGGGGCAATATCCTTAACCAGCTCACTAGGAACACTGGCCACCCTCTCCCAGCTTTTCAAAGCCCTTCATCCCCAGACCACAGGACCTGTCCTAAGGAATCTCCCAGTCATCTGCTAACATTCTGCAAACTCCCATGAAGAGGGCAGCTTAGGGGCACAGCTATCTGGGGAGAAATCAGGTTATATTTTCCCAAATTACCTGTCCAGGCCAGGTACTCATTCCTGCATAAGAGATAAGTAAATATATACTGTGCTATCAATGAAATTTAGGAGGTTATTTATTGCAGCAACTATGTTACATACCTAGTTAGTTACTAGGTAACTAGTTCAGATACTAGTTACTAGATCAGATACTCACATTGAAAACAAAGCCCTGGAGAGGTCATGTTGCCAAAACTTGGCCTCTGTTCACGGATGCCAAGGAGAAACATGGAGACCGTTTTGGGTGAAGTACAAAAGAATAGCCGTTAATTTCTTTTCCAGGCAAAGGGGACCAGAGCAGGCTAATGCCCTCAAGACTATGTGGTCATGAGGAGTTTTATAATGTTCAAGGAGCAGAGCAAGGACAATTCTCAGATTGGTTGGCATCCAGATGAAGTTTCAAGCATCTTCAGTCTTCTGGTCTCAACCAGTCTAGGATCAATGTTGTGATGGTCAGCAGTTTTCATCTGGAGAGGATCCACTTCTGTAAAAACACCTTAGGAATGTGTGTCATGCCTTTGTCTATATCTTTCAGGGAACTTGGAGTTCAGTGATTCAGCCATATGGCAGAATTATAATCTAAACTGCTACCGATTCCCCAGCCCAACACCTAGTATTTGTTTCTGCATCTTCATATTTCCTGATGACTGACTCTTGAGCTGGCATTCTACTTCAAAAGACAAGAACACAGGGAGTTGTACATGGGTTCAGTCATGGCCGAGTGAAAGCAGGGAAGGCAGTTTCTTCATCCTCTCCTTGGCGCTCCTGGTGGCAGATCCTGTTCACTGTGGGCTGCCGCTTGCCAAAGGGGTTGGCTGGTCTCAGGACTGCAAACACTGCTGCTACTGCCACGCCCTCCGGTTTCCTGGATCCTCACACACACCCCTCACCATCCACGGCCTCTCCTGGGTAGTCTCTCACTTCCAGGCCTCAGCCTTCTGCCCAGACATGGGGGAGGCACCAGATACAGGGACCAGAAAATAAGTCTGACGGTAGACCAGATTACACTAGGTATCCCTCAGTCTGGATGTCACATACTGGCTTTGTTTTATTTATTGATTTTTTTTTTTTTTTACTGGCTTTGTTTCAACCCAGCTCTGCTTCCTGTGATTTGTTTCTCAGGGCTTCAAGCCAGAAGAGGAAGTCAGAACAGGAGGAAACAGGATGCCTGAAGGTTGCTGGTCTTGGGCTCCTCTTCAAACTGTCA
The DNA here is from genome assembly GCF_032452875.1 of Bos javanicus. NCBI lineage: Eukaryota > Metazoa > Chordata > Mammalia > Artiodactyla > Bovidae > Bos > Bos javanicus. Next base: position 100,629,384 of record NC_083872.1, on the reverse strand, counting down.
AATGTCTGATGGGGGCTGGTGGACTACTGGTGGATCTAAGAGAATGAACCTCTGCTCAGGCTGTCTGCCACTCTGGGTGCCTTCCTGGCAGAGCAAAAAAAAAGTCTGCAGAAGGTGTCACAGCCTGGAAATCACCTTGGCCTAGCAGAGATGCAGACAGGCTTTGTCTCTTTGAGGTTCAATCTGAGGTAACCAAGACTTCTTGGTTTTTCTGTCCTGAGGTGACCAGGACAAAAACTCTGGTTGAGGACACACATCCATATTCAGAAGGCCTTGATTTGTGGTTTGTTAGGAGTGTTATCTCTCAGGAGCCACAGATCAAAATCATTGAAACTACCCCTGGATTACAAAATAGGGGAAATGTATAAAAACCCAAACTACAGTGCTACATAAATTGTCAAGAATTAGGATTGGAGTTGGCAAGAAATAAAGGTGCTTCTTTAAGTAAGAATTGATTGGAGGTCAAAATGGTTACATAGTTGCATGTAGGGGAAGAGGGTACTTTGAAATTATGTTTGTAGCTGGCCTGCAGCTGCAGACATTGTTCTGAGAACCGTTGGGATCTTCCTGGTGGTCCAGTGGTTAAGATTCCAAGCTTCTACTTCATGGGGCACACATTCCATCTGCATGCTACAGGGCATGTCCAAAAAAAAAAAAAAAATGCTGGTGGTATCCTTGAGTTTGATATAGTCCCTAAAGTTCAAGTTCTCAGAGATTTAAGAATATGTCTGACACCACATCCATGGATGGCTACCTGGCTCCATTTTGAATATGTGAACCATGGATATTTCTTTTTAATTTTTAAATGATCTTCAATATGTCATCACCTGTTTTCATCACCCTTTTTTGGGGTGATCAGATATCAAAGCTAAGAATCTGTCCACAGTGAGGTTGGTTCAGTTGGATTAGACTTTACAAACATATTCTTAAAACAAGACAGTAACTGCAGAAAGTGGCCTTTGAACAATTTTTTTTTCTAGTGAATTACTTTAGTCCTTAAAATGATTTAGAAGTTTCACCAAGTGTTGATAATAAAAAGCAGATGACTCTTTAGAAGACAGTTTGGCAGTTTCTTAAGACATTATTATACTCATCATATCCAAAAATCTCACTTTTTGATCATATGCTCATCATATGATCCAAAAATTACACAAATAATTTGAAAACGAATGTTTTTGCAAAATATGCACAGGTATGTTTCTAGCAGTTGTATTCATGATCGCCAAAACTTGGAAACAGCCAAGATGCCTGTCAATATATAAATGACTAAACACACTTTAGACTCTCCAAACAATGGCATAATATCCTGGGACTTAACAAAGAAGCACTTAATTCAAGAAAAACATGAAAGAACCTTTAATGCAGGCTACTAGGTGATAGAAGTCAATCTGAAAAGGCTACATACTGTAAATTTCAACAAGTAATCTTTCCAAATTCAGGAAAAGGCAAAACTATGGAGACAGTGAAAAGATCTGTCTGAAGGGCCAAGGTGGAGAGGTTGAAAGGAATGAAAAGGTGGAGCCCAGGGGACTATTAAGGCACTGAAACTATGCTATATGGTATTGCAATGATGGATTCAAGTCATTATGCATTTTTCAAGATCTGTAGCATACACAACACAAAGAGTGAACCCTAGACTATAGACTTCAGATAATAGTAATGTAGCAAAGAGCTAACATCCATCCTTCTCAAACTCTTCCAAAAAATTGCAGAGGGAGGAACACCATCAAGCTCATTGTAAGAAACCACCATCATCATGATGCCAAAACCAGACAAAGGTATTTCAAAAAAGAAAATTATAGGCCAATAACACTGATGAACATAGATGCTAAAATCCTCCATGAAATACTAGCAAACTGAATCCAGCAATGCACTAAAAGGGTCATACACCATGATCAAGTAGGATTGAGCTCAGGGAGGCAAGGATTCTTCAATATATGCAAATCAATTAATGTGATACATCATATTAACAAATTGAAGGATAAAAACCTTATGATCATCTCCAAAGATGCAGGAAAGCTTTTGACAAAATTTGATACCCATTTATGATTAAAGAAACGCTCCAGAAGATGGGCAGAGGAAACCTACCTCAATATAATAAAGGTCATATACAACAAACCCACAGCAAACGTCATTCTCAATAGTGAAAAACTGAAAGCCTTTCCTGTAAGATCAGGAACAAGACAAGGTATCCAAACTGGACGAGAAAGACAGCAGTCAGTGTTTGCAGATGACATGATTGTATACATAGAAAATCCTAAAGATGCCACCAGAAAACCACTAGTGGTAATCAATGAATTTAGTAATGTTTCAGGATATATAATTAATACACAGACATCTCTTGCATTCATTTACACTAACAACATAAGATTATGAAAGAAAAATCCAAGAAATAATTCCATTTACCATTGCAGCAAAAAGAATAAAATACCTAGGAATAAATCTACCTAAGAGGCAAAAGGCCTGTCCTCAGAAAACTAATAGATACTAATGAAAGTAATCAAAGATGACACAAAGAGATGAAGAGATATAACATGTCCTTAAATTGGAAGAATCAATATTGTGAAAATGACAATACTACCCTAAACAAACGACAGATTTCATGTAATCATTATGAAATTGCCAAGGGCATTCTTCACAGAATTAGAACAAAAAGTTTTACAATTTGCTTGGAAACACAAAAGACCCTGAATAGCCAATCTTGAGAAAGAAAAACAGAGCTGGAAGAATCAGTCTCCTTAACTACAGACAATAGGGCAAAGCTATAGTCTTCAAAACAGTGTGATACTGGCACGAAAATAGACCTACAAATTAATGGAAGAGGATAGAAAGCCCATAAATAAACCCACTCACCTATGGTCAGTTAATCTATGACAGAAGAGGCAAGCCTACACAGTGGTGGAAAGACAGTATCTTCAATTGTTGAAAACATTGGGCAGCAACATGTTAAAAAAACATGTTTTTTTAAAAAATCTACATAAAAAGTAGATTATGCTCTAACACCATACACAAAAATAACCTCAAAATGGGTTAAAGACCTAATTGTGAAATGGGAAGCAATAAATCTCCTACAGGAAAACATAGGCTGAGCATTCTCTGACATAAATTGCAGCAATATCTCTTTCAAACCATCTTGCAGATTAATGGAAGCTAAAACCAAAATAAACAAATAATACCTCATTAAACTCCAAAGCTTTTGGACAGCAAAGAAAACCATAGACAAAATTTAGAAAGACTAGGAGAACTCACAGATTGGGAGAAAATATTCCCAGTGATATGAATGACAAGGAATTAAGTCTCCAAAAATTGCAAACAGCTTAATATCATCAAAATAACCTAATAGAAAAATCAGCAGAAGGCCTAAATAGATATTTCTCCAAAGAAGACACACAGATAGCCAAGAGACACATGAAAAGATGTTCAACATCTCTAATTACTAGAGAAATGTAAAACAAACTACAATGAGATATCACCTCATACCAGTGAAAATAGCTATCATCAAAAACTCCAAACAATAAATGCTAGAGAGTGTTTGGAGAGAAGGGAATCCACCTACACTGTTGGTGAAAATGTAAATTGGTATAGCCACTATGGAGAACAGTATGGAGAGGCCTTAAAAAACAAAAAACAGAACTACCATATGATTCTGCAATTCCAGTCCTGGGCATGTATCCCGAGAAACACATGGTCTTAAAAGATGCATGCATCCCAATGTTCACTGCGGCACTGTTAACAATAGCCAAGACAAGGAAGCAACATAAGTGTACATTGACAGAGGAATGGATAAGGAGGATGCAGTACATATACACAGTGGGATATTACTTACTGTTAAGAAGAACAAGACACCATTTGCAGCAAAATGGATGGACCTAGAGATTGTCATACTGAGTGAAGAAAGTCAGACAGAGAAGGAGAAATATTGTTTGGCATCCCTTATATACAGAATCTAAAAAGAAATGATATGAATGTACTTATTTACAAAACAGACCCACAGACCTAGAGAATAAATATATGGTTACCATGGGGAAGGATGTGGGGAAGGATAGTTAGGGAGTCTGGGATAGATATGTACACACTGCTATTTTTAAAATGGATAACTGACAAGGACCTGCTGTATACTACAGTAAACGTTGCTCAATGTTATATGGTAGCCTGGAAGGGAGGGGAGTTTGGAAGGAAATGGATACATGTATGTGTATGGCTGAGTCCCTTTGCTGTGCATCTGAAACTATCAAAACATGGTCAGTTGGCTATACTGCAATATAAAATTTAAAAAAAATAACATTGTAGATCTTTATAGCAATATTTGTAGCACTACATTATTGTTTTTAATGTCTGTATTGTTTTCTGTAGTATTGTTTCATAACCCCCCAGGCTCCTCTGTCCATGGGATTTTTCAGGTAAGAATACTGGACTGGGTTGCTGTTTCCTTTGCTAAGTGTATAGTATAAATGTACCATAATTTAACCTAGCTCATATATATAGACATTAAAGTTGTTTATAATTATTTTACTATTTTAAATATTTTTGAAATAAGTATCATATAGGAATCCATTTATTTCCTTATGATAAATTCTTTGAAGGAGATTTGCTTGGTCCAAAATTTCTTGATATATAAAATATTTTGAAATATTATTAAAAAGGTTTCTATATTAATAAAATGCATACTTATACTGAAATAGAGGAAGGCAGTAGAATGGGAAAGACTAAAGATCTCTTCAAGAAGATTGGAGCTATCAAGGGAACATTGTATGCAAGAATGGGCATGGTAAAGGACAGAAATAGCAAGGACCTAACAGAAACAGAAGAGATTAAGAAGAGGTGGCAAGAATACACAGAAGAACTGTACAAAAAAGTCTTAATGACCTGGATAACCACAACGATGTGGTCAGTCACCTAAAGCCAGGCATTCTTGAGTGTGAAGTGAAGTGGGCCTTAGGAAGCCCGAAACAAAGGTAGTGAAGGTGACAGAAGTCCAGTTGAGTTCTTTCAAATCCTAAAAGATGATGCTCTTAAACTGCTTCACTCACTATGTCAGCAGAAAACTCCGCAGTAGCCACAGACAGGACTGGAAAAGGTCAGTTTTCATTCCACTCCCAAAGAAGGGCAGTGCCCTTCTTTTAGAATGTTCAAACTACTGTACAATAGAGCTCATTTCACATGCTAGCAAGGTAATGCTCAAAATTTTTCAAGCTAGGCTTCAGCAGAACATGAACGGAAAACTGCCAGATGTTCAAACTAGGTTTTGAAGAGGCAGAGGAAGACATCAAATTTCCAGTATCTGTTACATCGTGGACAAAGCAAGGGAGTTCCAGGAAAACGTCTACTTCTGCTTCATTGACTATGCTAAAGCCTTTGACTGTGTGAATCACAACAAACTGTGGAAAATTCTTAAAGAGGTGGAAGTACCAGACCACCTTACCTGCCTCCTGAGAAACTGGTCAAAAAGCAACAGTTAGAACTGGACATGGAATAATGGACTGGTTCAAAACTGGAAAAGGAATATGTCAAGGCTGTATGTTGACACCAGCTTATTTAATTTACATGCAGAGTACATCACACAAAACGATGGGCAGGATGAATATGTATGTATAATATGTTATTAATAAAATTGAAGATACCTTACCACAAGCTCTACTGTGATGCAGTCAAGACAGACATCATTATTTCCACTTTATATTTGACTTAAAAAGGTTCAGTTCAGTTCAGGTGCTCAGTCGTGTCCAACTCTTTGAGACCCCATGAATCGCAGCACGCCAGGCCTCCCTGTCCATCACCAACTCCTGGAGTCCACCCAAGCCCATGTCCATCGAGTCGGTGATGCTATACAGCCATCTCATCCTTTATCGTCCCCGTCTCCTCCTGCCCTCAATCTTTCCCAGAATCAGGGTCTTTTCCAATGAGTCAGCTCTTTGCATCAGGTGGCCAAAATATTGGAGTTTCAGCTTCAGCATCAGTCCTTCCAATGAACACCCAGAACTGATCTCCTTTAGGATGGACTGGGTGGATCTCCTTGCAGTCCAAGGGATTATCAAGAGTCTTCTCCAACACCACAGTTCAAAAGCATCAATTCTTCTGCACTCAGCTTTCTTTATAGTCCAACTCTCACATCCATACCTGACTACTGGAAAAATCATAGCCTTGACTAGATGGGCCTTTGTTGACAAAGTAATGTCTCTGCTTTTGAATATGCTGTCTAGGTTGGTCATAACTTTCCTTCCAAGGAGTAAGCGTCTTTTAATTTCATGGCTGCAATCACCATCTGCAGTGATTTTGGAGCCCTCCAAAATGAAGTCAGCCACTGTTTCCCTGTCTATTTGGCATGAAGTGATGGGACCGCATGCCATGATCTTAGTTTTCTGAGTGTTGAGCTTTAACAAGGTTACCATATCTGGAAAGAAAAAAAAAACAAAAAACAAATTACCTATCTGGTTGAATTCACAGAATCACTGAGTAAAATAGCTGAGATTGGTACACAAATTTGTTTCTGTCCTAAAAAGTGAAAGAAAGTGAAGGTAAAGTCGCTCAGTCACGTCCGACTCTTTGCCACCCCGTGGACTGTAGCCCACCATGGGATTCTCCAGGCAAGAAGACTGTTTCTGTGCTAAAGTCCTGTTTAATCTAATGTTATACTGCCTCCCAGTGGTATAAACTTATATTCACAGGCACTTGTAAATCAGTAGTTAACATATTTCCATTCTTATGCCTTGGGAAATAGTGGAGATCTATTTACTTGTTTACTAGCAAAGTAATTTTTCCTGCATACCAAAGATGCTCTTTTTTAAATATTTACATCTCTTGAATCTGTATATTCTATGCTTAAGACATACAACAAGCAGTTAATTATATGAAATTTAACATATATAGCATATATATTGTCCAAGTCATTGTATCCTAAAAGTTATTAAACTATTATTATTATTCATTTTACTTTAGTAGTAAAATGAATGAATCTCACAGAGTCTATGTAACTTGGCAGTATCACACAGCTACCAGTGGCCAACCGATACTCACACTGTCTTGTTCATTCTCAAAGCCCATCTTTGTAACCATGAATTACCCTTCTACCGTAGTTCTTCCGCAATTAGAATTTTTGTCGAGGCTTTGATCTTGCACTGCATGTTTACGGCTTTCCCAACATAATATCTTCTGCATGACCACAAGCATCAGATCTTTTGAAATCAATCCTTGAGTAATACCTTGTTCAGGTACTCATTTGTGTACTTCTACTGCTACTGCTGCTGCTGCTGCTAAGTCGCCTCAGTCGTGTCCGACTCCATGCGACCCCATAGACGGCAGCCCACCAGGCTCCCCCGTCCCTGGGATTCTCCAGGAAAGAACACTGGAGTGGGTTGCCATTTCCTTTTCCAATGCATGAAAGTGAAAAGTGAAAGTGAAGTCGCTCAGTCGTGTCAGGCTCTTAGCGACCCCATGGACTGCAGCCTACCAGGCTCTTGCATCCATGGGATTTTCCAGGCAAGAGTATGGAGTGGGGTGCCATTGCCTTCTCCGACTCATTTGTGTAAACACAACAAATAAATATCTGTTCATTGTCTACCATCTATAACTGTACACTTTTTCACAAAACATAAACAAGAATTTGTGTTCAAATATGCGTTGATTTTTGCTACTCCACTCCTGACATTGGTGGTAAAAAACAGTGGTGAAAAAATTCTTCTCTAAGTGCTTTAAGGTCTAAATCCAAACCACACCTTTAGAAATGAAGTGATGTGAAAGTCACTCTATCGTGTTTGACTCTTCGTGTCCCTCTGGACTATATAGTCCATGCAGTTCTCTAGGCCAGAATACTGTAGTGGGCTGGCTTTCCCTTCTCCAGGGCTCTTCCCAACCCAGGGATTGAATCCAGGTCTCCTGCATTGCAGGCGGATTCTTTACCAGCTGAGCCACAAGGGAAGCCTTTAGAACTGCTGTGCAATAGGATGGTCATTAATCACATTTGAGTATTAAAATTTAAATCAATCATAATTAAATAAAAATTTTAAATCTAGCCACATTTCAAGTGCTCACAGCTCCATGTGGCTAGTGGCTACAATTGTGGTTGCACTGATGTGGAATATTTCCACCACTGTAGAAAGTTGATTCAAAAGTGCTGATCTAGAATAAAAACAATAGTTTTCTTCCAGATGTTGAACAAAAGGAACTCCAGCTAACTTGCTTTAAAATAATGAACCATATGTAGCTCAATACATTTTATAGTAATTAGAAACATTAGCCTTCTTCAGTATGTGTGCTTGTAAAATGTATAGACGTTAATATCGAAGTGAAGAAAGACTGTACAATGAGTCTGTTGGATTAATATTTTTCATAGTTTTCTTTCACCATCTTTTTGACGTCCAAAGACTCTGTAGTATTGTGTGTGTTAGTCGCTCAGTCCTGACAATTCTGCAATCCCACAGACTGTTAAGATCCAAGTGAAGCAAGACTCTACAATGACTTTGTAGAATTAAGAATTTTCAGAATTTTCTTTCACTATCTTTTTGATATCCAAGGATTCTGTAGTATTTTCCCTTTTTTAATTTCTAATATTATTGATTTGTATCTTCTCTCTGTTTTCCTCAGTTCACTTGAGGTTTATCAAATTTACTTATATCTTCTGAAGAACCAGCTCTGTTTTGTAGAGGCTTATCGATTTTATTGATCTTTTTCAAAGAACCAGCTTTCGATTCCATTGATCATCTCTATTGATTTCTGCTGTTTAATGTCATTTCTTTTCACTTTGCATTTTCCCTTCTTTTTCTAGTTTACTATGGTTAAAGCTTAGATATTTGTTTTTAGATATTTATTCTTTTTGAATATGTGCATTCAATGTAGTAAACTTTCCACTAAACACTTATTTTACTCTATGTCACAAATTCTGAAGTTGTATTTTCATTTAGTTAAAATATTTTAAAATTTTTCTTGAAATGTCCTCTTTGACTCATGTATTGTTTAGAAATACATTGTTAAATCTCCTGTATTTAGAATTTTCTAGTTATATTTCTATGTAGCCATCTGATTCTAGTTTAATTCCACTATGGCCTGAGTGCATACATTATATGATTTCTATTCTTTTAATTTTTTAAGCTATAATTTTTCAGAATGTGGTCTAACATGGCAAATATTTAACATAACCTTGAGACAAATGTATATTCTGCTGTCGTTAAATAAAGTAGCTTATAAATATCAATTATTTTGTATACAGTTGATTGACGGTGCTGTTAGTACAACTGTGTTGTGATTTTCTGCCAGATGGCTCTGCCCATTTCTGACAGAGGGTTACAGAAGTCTTCAGCCATAATAGTGAATTCACCTGTCTCTCCTAGCAGTTCTATCAGGTTCTACCTTACATCTTGACACTGTTGCTAGGTTCACATACAAAAGAATTGGTATGTCTTCTTGGAGAAGTAATTGTTTTATGAGTATGTAATGTTCTTTTTTTTCCCCGGTAAGTTTTCTTGTTTAGAAGTTGCTCTGCATGAAATTAATATAGTGTAGCTACTCCAGCTTTCTTTTGATTAGTATTCACAAGGAATATCTTTCTCCATTCGTTTCCTTTTTCTTTTTTTGACTACATGTATCTTCATCTTTAAAGTGGATTTTTTATAAAAAATACAAAATTGGATCTTGTTTTTGTTTCACTCTGACAATTTCTTTTAGCTGGTATATTTAAACCATTGACATGAAGATGATTATTTAAACAGATGAATTAATATCTGCCATGTATGTTAATGTTTTCTATTTGTTGCTATTGTTCTTTGTTTCCATTTTGTCTTCTATTTTTTCAGCCTTATGTAGTTTTAGTTGGGTAGCTTAGATTATTGCATTTTCTCTCCTATCTTGTATCCATTGCACTTCTTTCTTTTTAAAAAAATATTTTTAGTGATTGCCCTGAAGCTTGTAATACAAAATTACAACTAGCTCAAATATGCTTTCAATTAATACTGTAAACCTCAAAAGAATAGTGCAATATCTTATAATAACAAAAGAATCCTAATTATACTCTTGTCCCTTACATTGTTACTGTCATTCATTCCACTTATGCATAAACTACAAGAATCTAATACAGTCATTATTTTGAACAAGCTGTTACCAGTGTGATCAATTAAGAATAGGAAAGATACATTTTAAATTTTCTCATTTATTCCTCAAAGTAGGTCCTAGTTTTTGACCTATATTACTTTCCTTCCCTCTTTCTATTCTTTCCTTATTTTAACATTCTTACAAGGAAGGTCTCCTGGCTACAAATTCCCTGAAGGTTTTTTTCCAGGAAAAAATCTTTATTTCCCCTTCACTGTGAACGGGATTTCAGAGAATATATAATTTTATGTTGATAATTTCTTTTTCTCTCAACAATTTGAACATTTCACTCCACTCTGCTTGTTTACCTGGCTTCTTTGGAAACAAAAAGGTGGCAAGGTAATTTTTTTTCTTCTTGCTTCTTTCCAAATTTTTTCTCAATTTTTGTTTGGCTTTCTGCAATTTGACTATGATATACCCAGATGTATTTGATGTTGTGTGTGCGCGCAGTTTTGTGCTGCTTGGTTTTCTCTAAGCTTCCTAGATCTGTGCTTTAGAGTCTGATATTAATTTGGGGTAAATTCTCAGTCACCATTCCTTAAAATATTGCTTCTACTTCTTTCTTCTCCTTTTGGTGTGCCCATTACATGTTACACTTTTAGTAGTTATCCCACAGCTCTTGGATATTGTTTTGGGTTTTCTTTTCTGTTTTTTTCTGTTGTTTTGTTTTAACATTTCAGTTTTGGATGTTTCTGTTGCTATGACCTAAACTCAGAGATTCTCTCCTCAGCCATGTCTAATCTATTAATGAGATCATCAGACACTGTATTTTCGTAAGTGTTTTTGATTCTCTGACATTGCTTTTTTTCCTTTCTTATAATTTCTATGTTCTCCTTACACTACCTATTTATTCTTCATGGTGTCTATATTTTGCATTGGAGTCATTAGCATGTCAGTCAGAGTTTTTAAAAAGTTTCCAGTGTGATAATTCTAATACTTCTGCCATATCTAAGTTCTGATACTTTTCAAACTGTGCTTAACTTTTTGCTTTTGTTTTCTGTGCTTAATCATGTATGATCCTCTGCAGTGCTGTGGGCTATAGCCTACCAGGCTCCTCTACACATGGAATTTTTCAGGCAAGAATACTGGGGCAGGGTGCCATTGCCTACCTCAGGGGATCTTCCCCACCCAGGGATCGAACCTGCATCTCTTGCATCTCCTGCATTGGCAGGGGGATTCTTTACCACTAGCACCACCTGGGTGACTGAAAACTGTGTTGCAATAGATATATTTGATCTTTACCTCTGATTCCTGGCAAGGAGCTTCAAAAATCATTATAATTTTGTCCATTTCTTGAGTCAAAGAAGAAGCAACTTTGTTATGCTACTGATCACTCATTGTGAAGGTTCTGTATAGTTTCAAGGGAGTGTCTGGTCACCAGAAAAAATGACCACCATGTGATTAGAGGGTAGCAAATTCCTGTATTTCCCCTGTCCTCAGACACATGAGCTGTGCATGCCTACACGTGGCTCTAACGTACCAAAGACACTGAGACCTAAACTCTTCATAGCAGAACATTGCCCACATTCCAGATTGGCCGTTGGTTGATTCACTTGCAAGAAATATCCAAATAACACTACAAGGGCTCTGAAAACTGAACTGGAACCAGAGCCCACAGAAGGCCTGAACCTAGCCAAAGTGATTGTCTGCTCAAACCAAAAATTTGGATATGCGTCAGATATTTAAACAAAGAATCTCCTAACAAAATATTTATTAAAAATGTCCAGAAGACAATCCAAAACTATTCAGCATACGAATAGCCATGAGAATTTGGACTTGCATGGAGAAAGACAATCAACAGAAGCTGTGCTGACGTGACACAGATGTTGGAATTATCTAGCAAATATTTTAAGCAGCTGTTATAAAGATACTCAAAATACCAAAGGAATGAAGAAATAAATGAAGTCATTTAACAAGAATTAGAAATCATCTTTTTACTCTTCTGAATTGCCTTCTATCTAAATTGATTGCTACTTTTATCAAGGATAAGGAAAATTTTCCATCCTAAATTATGACACCCCAATTTTTTCCAACAGGTAAAGGTCACTTTTATCACTTAGTAAGTCATCAAACAAAATCTTAATACATGATTATTAATTTCAATCTCATACATATGTGTGTATATGTATATACATATATATATATATATATATACACACATTTTTCTTTCTATACGGCATCTAATGTAAGATATTTTATTTGAATGTTCTCCTAAATTTTTATCTGGAATTGTTCACTTTTTTAAATTGGTAAATATCTTTTACTTCCTTTTAATGTTTTCCCTCCTGTGAGCTTCCATGATAAGTTTTATACTTTATTTCACAATAATAATATGCTGCATCTGTGTAACACTTTACAGTATGTATTTTTCCCAGTGAAATTAATCATTCCATTGTCAGTCATAAATTTTACCTGTTTCCATTCTCTTACCTCTTTCTCTTAATAGTTCCCTTTCATTACCTGTGAGAACAAGAATTTCCATATCTGCTTATTCTTAAACAAATTATAAACACATTTACAATTTATAAATTATAGCACTCTTTCAAGGTCTCTCATCCTTGAAAACTCTGTAACTGTGAACCACTTTCCCTGTGTAGACACTAGAGTCTTATCAGTAGCATTATTTTATCACCTCAATCCTCACCCTCATTCCTTACAGCCCAAATTCTTACCTCGTTTCGCAGTCCGCACAGTTGGAAAACATCTTTCTCTACCATATTTATATCAGGCATTTTACCTCCAGCTTTTATTAGAGAACTAAGACTACAGTCAACCGTTTGTGGCCGGAACTTCCTGAGTAACTGAAAATGTCAAGCTAAACTAATTTGGATAGTGAAAAATTCACACAGTGAACCACACATTTTTAGTCAGAAGGCCACTTGCTACAAACACACACAGAAGATTGGGCTTTGTATGAATGTTTAAAAAGACAATGAGCTATTTCATGAATAGTACTTTAATTGCAAGACAATGGATTTCAAACTAATCACCATGATAAGTCCAGTTACGACACGTCAGCTTGCAAATATATTACCCAGTTATTGACTATATTCCCTGCACTGCACGTTAGATACTTATAACTCATTTATCTTGTAACTGGAGGTTTTGGTTCTCACTCTTCCTCACCTATTTCTTTCCCTCTGCTCCCCCCACTCCTTCCTGGCAAACACATATTTGATCTTCCCATCTATAACTATATATACACAGTATAAAAATTTTGAACTGCTATATTGTACATTCGAAGTTAATTTTGTAAATCTACTATTCTTTAGTAAGGAAGAAAAGGAAATGGTGCTCAAGAGGACATGGGAGTTATTTACTGAAGCAAGGTCACTGGATACAGCAATAAAGATAGGAGTGATGTGGTGAGGGCTGCTTTTATTCACTTTTGTCGAGTGATAGACAAAACTAGATTTGATGCATTTAAATGCTGAGAGAATGTATTTTCCTTTAAATACATTTCCTGAAAGAAGCAGTGGACATTCTAGGTTATGCTTGTATCTGAAAAAGATGAAACATAGAAATGAAAAGAAGCTGATATTGATTATGTTGCCAAAACCCTGCCTGTGTTCTCTGTTGCCGAATAGAAACATAGAGACAGGTTTTGCCTGAAGTAGAAAAGAGTAACTTTTATTGTGCTGCCAGGCAAAGGGGACCACAGAGGGCTAATGCACTCAAGACTGTGTGACCCACCCAGGAGTGGGATAGTGAGGAGTTTTATAGTGTTCAAGGAGCGGTGTGTCACCAACTCATGGACATTTTTGGATTGGTTGGCATCAAGGTGACGTTTCAAGCATCATTAATTTTCCAGTTTCAACCAGTCTAGAGTGTATGTTCTCATGGTCAGCAGTTTTCATTTGGAGTGGGTCTGCTTCTTGTAAAAATAACATAGCAACGTGTGTCATGCCTTCATGTATTTCAGAGAAATAGGAGTTCAGTGATTCTGCTATGTGGTTGAATTATAATCTAAATTGTTACCAGTTCCCCAGCCCAATAGCTAGTCTTTGTTTCTACATCTTCACATTTCTCTCTTCAACGACGGGTGCTGGGAAAACTGGTCAACTCCATGTAAAAGAGTGAAACTAGAACGCTTCCTAACACCACACACAAAAATAAACCCAAAATGGATGAAAGACCTAAATGTAAGACAAAAAACTATAAAACTCTTAGAGGAAAACATGGATAGAACATTCTTCAACATAAATCACAGCAAGATCCTCTATGACCCACCTCCCAGAGTAATGGAAATAAAAACAAAAAATAAACAAATGGTATCTAATTAAACTTAAAAGCTTTGCCACAACAAAGGAAAGTATAAGCAAGGTGGAAAGACAGCCCTCATGAAACAACTGACAAAAAATGAATTAATCATGGATTCTTGAGTCAGTCTTTTATTTTAAAAACAAGGATGCAGGGGTTTTTACACTTCAGAAATACAATGTGTTAATGCTACTGCTGCCATAACAAAGTGCCATGCACTGCATGATTTAAAACACCAGGAACTGATTGTCTCAGTACTACAGCCTGGAAGGCCCAACATCAATATGTCCTCTGGGTCATGCTCTCTCAGACTGCTCTAGGAGACAGTCCTTTCTTGCCTCTTCCTGCTTCTGGTAATGGCTGGCCATGCCTAGCGCTCTTTGACTTATAGGTATATCACTTCAATCACAGGGCTGTCTTTTCCCTTTGTCTTCACATTGTCTTCACTTTGTTAAGAGTTTTGTCTGACTCCAAATTTCCTCTTCTTATAACACCACTGGTGCTAAAGAGCTTGAGGCCTAAAGTAATGATGTCTTCACTATTACATTCAGCCCAGCCCTAATTTCCAAATAAGGTCACAGTCTGAGGTCCTGAGCATTAGAATGTCAACACAACATTTTAGGCTCATAGTTGAACCTCATAAGATATGCTGCTGCTGCTGCTAAAGTTGCTTCAGTCGTGTCCGACTCTGCAGCCCCATAGATGGCAGCCCACCAGGCTTTCCCATCCCTGGGATTCTCCAGGCAAGAACACTGGATTGGTTTGCCATTTCCTTCTCCAGTGCATGAAAGTGAAGTCGCTCAGTCATGCCCGACTCTTAGCGACCTCATGGACTGCCACCTACCAGGCTCCTCCGCCCATGGGATTTTCTAGGCAAGGGTACTCATAAGATACAGGAAGAGGAAATTTTTTGAGTCTACACACAATATACATAACTCAGACGGTAAAGCGTCTGCCTACAATGTGGGATACCTGGGTTCGATCCCTGGGTCGGAAAGATCCCCTGGAGAAGGAAATGGCAACCCACTCCAGTATTCTTGCCTTGAAAATCCCATGGACCGAGGAGCCTGGTAGGCTATAGTCCATAGGGTCACAAAGAGTCAGACACAACTAAAGGACTCACTTTCACTTTTTGGTAGTTTACAAAAATAATTCTATCCCATGGGATAGATTGTGTAGTTTTTCATATTAAAATTCATAGATATTACATAAATTAAGTTACCCTCAACTGCAAAGACCCTGTGTAATCATTGATTACTGGATATTTCGTCTTATAAAGGCTTCCACCTGGGTCTGAGATCTAGGGCAAACATATATGATAGGGTCTTTCTTCAAACAACACTTTGCTTAAAGTGCATCACAGAACTCATAAGCTCATGAAGAGCATTATTATTTAGCAAAAAATCTTCTGAATAGTGGCAAAAGGGAATTTGTTATACATTGGCTTATCCAGTGAGGGTGCATTCAGATTGTTTATGGTGTTCAGATGTTATTTCTTCTTGTTCAGGGCATGTGTGCTCAGTGGCTCAGTTGTGTCCAACTCTTTGCAACCCTGTGGACTGGAGCACACCAAGTTCCTCTGTCCATGGAATTCTCCAGTCAAGAATATGGGAGTGGGTTGCCATTTACTTCTCCAGAGGATCTTCCCAGCCCAAACCCATGTCTCCTGCAACTCTTGGATTGGCAGGTGGATTCTTTTTCCACTGAGCCACCTGGGAAGCCCCTTTCCTGTTGAGAGCCAGGGATAATATCAGATTTGTTATTGTCAAAAGTGTCTCTTCTAATTTTATTTCTCTATCAGGAGAAAATGAGTTTTGCTTTTTTTTTTTTTTGTTTTTTTTTTTTCATTGAAACAATATAAATCTTCTAGAGGCTGCAGCTCTCTAGTACCAGCATTCAACTTTGGTGACATCATTATGTCATGATGTCCATGAATACTGTTTTCTAGCAGCTCCCTCAAAGGCTGCTACTGCTCTTCATTGAAGATCACAAGTGCATATCTACCGGGGTCCAGCCCCCGTTGGATCCAGGGATTCCCTCAGGAGGACGGCGTTGGCGATTAAAAGATAAATAAAAGGGAAAAGACAGAGGTGAACTATCTGGTTTACACGGAAAGCCAATAAAACCTGTGACATCAAGTTTGCTCTGACCACGGAGGCCACAGGTGCCCTCTCGAATAGCGGAAGGTGCCCCACCTTAGGCACCTTCTCGAGTGGGTCTTAGATGCCCAGGCAAGTAAGTGGTCTCAGAGAGCCCCCACGCTCCAACTCAGTCACCCCGAAGGAAGAACAGAGAAGAAAAGGAGAGAAAAGGAAGCAAGAAAGAACGACACGGGAGACCAAGCTTTGAGCAAGGCCCGTAGCTTTATTTTCAAAGGGAGCTTATATACCTTAAGTTGTGCATAGAGGATAATAGGGGGTGTGAAACATGCAAAGTCAGCAGTCTTTGATCTTTATCAAGACCAGGTTTTCTTTTCTGCAAACTTTTCATATACAAATGGTTTAGGTGATTCACATCATCTTTTGGCCAGAAGGTCTGTTAACATTTTATGACTCTGATAAAGGTTTATCAGCCATAAGACTTATTTTCTCTAAGAGTAATTATTTTAAAGTTTGGCGCCATCCTCCGAAGGTGTTAGATAAAGTTGCATTCCTATAGGGCAAAGATGCAGTGGGCGTCCAACAAAGGAAAGAATTTATTACCTTAAGGGTCTAAAATTGTTAACACCAAGGCCACTGCTTATTTTTTCTATATACCAACTATATTAATTAATACACTTCCAAGGATACAATACAGGGGATGTGGAAACTTGGCAGCAAGCATTGGCTCAACAATGAAATCTTCTACTAGTTCTATTCTAACAATTTTTAACTCTGAGAGAGGCTCTATACTATTTGAATATCTTAAGCTTCCTGTGCCTCTCGTGGTTGGGAGACTGTAAACAATCCTATGCGTAGCTGTAGGAGTCCGGGTAAACCTGTCAAGCAAGTAAGAGAGCCCTCTGAGGGGTTTGGATTTAAACACTCCTATTATGCCCAGGAGGCTTATTAACTAGAACTTTAAGTTGATTTCCTTCAGAGAAAGGTGGTCGGGGATAGCCCCCCGTTAATGTCAGAGGAGTTGGTGAAAGTCATAAAACAGTAAAACAGACAGATTCTGGTTTTGGGGTAGACGCTCAGGCAGATCCAGCGGGGTTTGGGTGGGGGGTGGGTTCCTCTAGCCCTGACTGGCCTTGCCCATCAGGGTTCTCCCGCATGACCTTGTCATGGGTGGGAAATCCTGTGCTGGCTTCTGGTAGCTATCTTAAAAAAAAATATGCAGAAAATGTGAGCAGGAATGAATTTTCAAGACATATGAAATTTATCATTCACATTTTTATAGCATAATTGTAAAGCAGCACATTTTTCAACCATGTCATCACTGAATTATTCAAACTATAATCCCTGCCTTCCTAAGGAAAATTTTAGGGTAATCACACTCAAGAATGTTAAAAAATAAATATAAAAATGAATATATCTAAAATAAATAGGATATCATGTCATGACCAAACTGAATTTTATCTAGGAACATAAAGCAGTCTCTTAACATTAGAAAATTTAAAATGTCATTCACTACAGTAAAAGATTAAGGAACAGAAACCATGACAACGTCAAAACAGATACAGCAAACAAAAGCATACAAGAAAATGAAGTCTCTTCCTACAGAAAAAAAAATCTCTTAACAAATAAAAATAGAAAAGAATCAACCTAACTTTTAAGAGAAGGATATAAAAAACTAGGTACAACACGACTAATGTTAACATATCAGAAGCATTTCCTTTAAAATGTGGAACAATTTTTACCATCAATATTGTCCTGGAAATTCCACCCATTTTAATTATACAAGAAATAACTAATTTTTACAATATAGGAAAAATAAAACTGTTACTACTAGATGCTATGTTTTCCAGTATTTAAATGAATCCACAAATTAGTAGAAAATTATGAATTGTCAGAAAGCATGTTGAACAGAACAAGAATACCTAAAAGAATTATCTTGATAATAAAAACAACTATTTTAAAAGATAATAAAAGTATATAATTGCAAAAGCAATAGATACATACAATAGAGACACATATAATAAATACTATGCAGTAACTGTTTAGAAAAATTGTAAGTTATACAAGACAAAAATCAATACAAGAGATACATTGTAAATGAGTAAGAAAATAATATATAAATGCAACACTCCCAAAATTAACCTAGACATTCTGTTAAATTTCATGATTCTTCTCAAATTGATATAGATGAGCCAAGATCCAGACAATTTAAAAAGTATAAAACTAATAAGAAAATTGCTTTCAAAATCATTCCAGCTGTGTCATCAGGCTATAATATTAAAGCAGTGAAATGCTGAAATTTCAACAAAAGGAAAGGGGAAAAGTTGATAAATATTAAAACCATCTTACTCCTTGATGTTAAGTCCACTGTCGGAAACTGATTTAGTGCACTTTTTTTCCCTGCAAATCCATTTTTTCTCTGTGTAGCATCTAGTTGTTGCAACACCATCTTCACTAAGGTAAAAACATATTTCATTCACTGTCATATTAATCCTACAATAAAGGAATGAAACACTGTGCATTAGGGAGTCCTGTGACTTCTCTCTTGGTCAATGACACCTTTAAAAAAAAACATTATCTGTTTCAGTTCAGTTCAGTTCAGTCTCACAGTGATGTCTGACTCTTTGTGACCCCATGAACCACAGCACACCAGGCCTCCCTGTCCATCACCAACTCCTGGAGTCCACCCAAGCCCATGTCCATCGAGTCGGTGATGCTATACAGCCATCTCATCCTCTATCGTCCCCGTCTCCTCCTGCCCTCAATCTTTCCCAGAATCAGGGTCTTTTCCAATGAGTCAGCTCTTTGCATCAGGTGGCCAAAGTACGGGAGTTCCAGTTTCAATATCAGTCCTTCCAATGAACACCAAGGACTGATCTCCTTTAGGATGGACTGGGTGGATCTCCTTGCAGTCCAAGGGACTCTCAAGAGTCTTCTCCAACACCACAGTACAAAAGCGTCAATCCTTAGGCACTCAGCCTTCTTTACAGTCCAACTCTCACATCCATACATGACCACTGGAAAAATCATAGCCTTGACTAGATGGACCTTTGTTGACAAAGTAATGTCTCTGCTTTTGAATATGCTGTCTAGGTTGGTCATAACCTTCCTTCCAAGGAGTAAGCATCTTTTAATTTCATGGCTGCAATCACCATCTGCAGTGATTTTGGAGCCCATAAAAATAAACTTAGCCACTGTTTCCACTGTTTCCCCATCTATTTGCCATGAAGTGATGGGACTGAATGCCATGGTCTTAGTTTTCTGAATGAATTATCTGTCTAGAACTCTGAAAAAGTATGCTGCTACACAGTCCCTTCTTGCTAAGGTTAAGATGTCTGTATCAAATTGGACCAAAGTTGTCTCCCTTCCAAGAATCTGTATTTGTTAAACTAAGTTACATGTTATTGGTAGAGTCATCAAATTGTAGAAATCAATGGTTCTTAACCGTGGGGTGAGTTTGCCTTCCACCAGACCTTGCAAGGGACACTTGGAAATATCTGAAGACATTTTTGGTTGCCTCAAGTGGAGTGGGGCAGGGGGAATTGCTACTGTCTCATGAGTAGAGGCCAGAGATGTTGCCAACATCCTATTGTGCACAGGAAAGTGCTCCCTCCACACAGGAAAGACCGATGTGGTCCAAAATGTCCAGTTTTTCTGCTATTGAGAAATTCTAGCATAAACTAAATGCCTAAGTGGCTGGCAGTCACAATTTGGGGTGTTTATATGGGTCATATATGCAGTGAACTCAATTTTTTAGGTCCAATTCTCCATGTTGTAAAATAGAAGGTATGAATCCCAGGTTAAATTGCAACTATCAGTGCAAATAAAAGCAGGTTAAAATAAATTTACCTTGAACTGTGAAACTTGTCAGCAAACAGATAGCATGAAGCTTGTGAAAGAGATATAAGATTAGAGAAAATAGGGTAAAATCATGAAAAAGTCTACTTTTACTGTGTATGTGAATCTCAGGTGTTTACTTTCAAAGTAACCAACTAAGTATTTTCCCTTATATCTTTTTTTTCATTTTTTAAATTAGAATATAATTGCTTTGAAATGTTGTGTTATTTTTTGCTTTACTTTTTAAAAATATAAATTTATTTAATTGAAGTGTAATTACTTTACAATATTGTAGTGGTTTTGCCATACATTGACATGAATCTGCCACGGTGTACATGTGTTCCCCATCCTGAACCCCCTCCCACCTCCCTCCCCATCCCATCCCTCTGGGTCATCCCAGTGCACCAGCCCCGAGCACCCTGTCTCATGCATCGAACCTGGACTGGCAATTGGTTTCACATATGATAATATACATGTTTCAATGTCATTCTCCCAAATCATCCCACACTCGCCCTCTCCCACAGAGTCCAAAAGACTGTTCTATACATCTGTGTCTCTTTTGCTGTCTCGCATACAGGGTTATCATTACCATCTTTCTAAATTCCATACATATGCATTAGTATACTGTATTGGTGTTTTTCTTTCTGGCTTATTTCACTCTGTATAATAGGCTCCAGTTTGATCCACTTCATTAGAACTGATTCAAATGTATTCTTTTTAATGGCTGAGTAATATTACATTGTGTATATATACCATGGCTTTCTTATCCATTCCTCTGCTGATGGACCTCTAGGTTGCTTCCATGTCCTGGCTATTATAAACAGTGCTGTGATGAACATTGAGGGTACGTGTGTCTCTTTCAATTCTGGTTTCCTCAGTGTGTATGCCCAGTAGTGGGATTGCTGGATCATATGGCAGTTCTATTTCCAGTTTTTTAAGGAGTCTCCACACTCTTCTCCATAGTGGCTGTACTAGTTGGCATTCCCACCAACAGTGTAAGAGGGTTCCCGTTTCTCCACACCCTCTCCAGGATTTATTGCTTGTAGACTTTTGGATAGCAGCCATTCTGACTGGCTTGAAATGGTACCTCATTGTGGTTTTGATTTGCATTTCTCTGATAATGAGTGATGTTGAGCATCTTTTCATATGTTTGTTAGCCAGCTGTATGTCTTCTTTGGAGAAATGTTTGTTTAGTTCTTTGGCCCAGTTTTTGATTGGGTCATTTATTTTTCTGGAATTGAGCTGCAGGTGTTGTTTGTATATTTTTGAGACTAATGCTTTGTCAGCTGCTTCATTTGCTATTATTTTTTCCCATTCTGAAGGCTGTCTTTTCACCTTGCTTATAGCTTTTTTGTTGTGCAAAAGCTTTTAAGTTTAATTAGGTCCCATTTGTTTATTTTTGCTTTTATTTCCAATATTCTGGGAGGTGGGTCATAGAGGATCCTGCTGTGATTTATGTCAGAGAGTGTTTTGCCTATGTTTTTCTCTAGGAGTTTTATAGTTTCTGGTCTTATGTTCAGATCGTTAATCCATTTTGAGTTTATTTTTGTGTATGGTGTTAGAAAGTCTTCTAGTTTCATTCTTTTACAAGTGGTTGACAAGTTTTCCCAGCACCACTTGTTAAAGAGATAGTCTCTTCTCCATTGTATATTCTTGCCTCCTTTGTCGTAGATAAAGTGTCCATAGGTGCTTGGATTTATCTCTGGGCTTTCTATTCTGTTCAATTAATCTATATTTCTGTCTTTGTGCCAGTACCATACTGTCTTGATGACTGTGGCTTTGTAGTAGAGCCTGACGTCAGGCAGGTTGATTCCTCCAGTTCCATACTTCTTTCTTAAGATTGCTTTGGCTATTCAAGCCTTTTTGTATTTCCACACAAATTGTGAAATTATTTGTTCTAACTCTGTGAAAAATACTGTTGGTAGCTTGATAGGGATTGCATTGAATCTATAGATTGCTTTGGGTAGTATACTCATTTTCACTATATTGATTCTTCCAATCCATGAACATGGTACATTTCTCCATCTATTTGTGTCCTCTTTGATTTCTTTCACCAGTGTTTTATAGTTTTCTATATATAGGACTTTTGTTTTTTTCAGTTCAGTTCAGTTCAGTTCAGTCACTCAGTCGTGTCCAACTCTTTGTGACCCCATGAACCACCACACGCCAAGCTTTCCTGTCCATCACCAACTCCTGGAGTCCACCCAAAATCATGTCCACCAAGTCGGCAATGCCATCCAGCCATCTCATCCTCCGCTATCCTCTTCTCCTCCTGCCCCCAATCTTTCCCAGCAGCAGGGTCTTTTCCAAGAGTCAGCTCTTCAGATCAGGTGACCAAAGTATTGGAGTTTCAGTTTCAATATCAGTCCTTCCAATGAACACCCAGGACTGATCTCTCCTAGGATGGACTGGTTGGATCTCCTTGCAGTCCAAGGGACTCTCAAGAGTCTTCTCCAACACCACTGTTCAAAAGCATCAATTCTTCGGCACTCAGCCTTCTTTATAGTCCAACTCTCACATACATACATGACCATTAAAAAAACCATAGCCTTGACTAGACGGGCCTTTGTTGACAAAGTAATGTCACAACTTACTTTGTTGTGACAAAGTAGGTTGGTCACAACTTTCCTTCCAAGGAGTAAGCGTCTTTTAATTTCATGGCTGCAATAACCATCTGCAGTGATTTTGGAACCCAGAAAAACTCAGCCACTGTTTCCACTGTTTCCCCATCTATTTCCCATAAAGTGATGGGACCGGATGCCATGATCTTAGTTTTCTGAATGTTGAGCTTTAAGCCAACTTTTTCACTCTCCTCTTTCATTTTCATCAAGAAACTCTTTAGTTTTTCTTCACATTCTGCCATAAGGATGGTGTCATCTGCATATCTGAGGTTATTGTTATTTCTCACTGTAATCGATATATTCCTAAGTAGTTTATTCTTTTCTTTGTAATGGTGAATGGAATTGTTTCCTTAATTTCTCTTTGTTTTCTCATTGTTAGTGTATAGGAATGCAAAGGATTTCTGTGTGTTAATTTCATATCCTGAAACTTTGCTATATTCATTGATTAACTCTAGTAATTTTCTGGTGGAGTCTTTAGGGTTTTTTATGTAGAGGATCATGTCATCTGCAAACAGTGCGAATTTTACTTCTTCTTTTCCAATATGGATTCCTTTTATTTCTTTTTCTGCTCTGATTGCTGTGGCCCAAACTTTCAAAACTATGTTGAATAGTAGTGGTGAGAGTGGGCACCCTTGTCTTGTTCCTGACTTCAGGGGAAATGCTTTCAATTTTTCACCATTGAGGAAAATGTTTGCTATGGGTTTGTCATATATAGCTTTTATTATGTTGAGGCATGTTCTTTCTATTTCTGCTTTCTTGAGGGTTTTTATCATAAATATATGTTGAATTTTGTCAAAGGCTTTCTCTGCATCTATTGAGATAATCATATGGTTTTTATCTTTCAATTGGTTAATGTAGTGTATTATGTTGATTAATTTGCAGATATTGAAGAATACCTGCATCCCTGGTATAAAGCCCACTTGGTCATGGTGTATGATCTTTTTAATGTGTTGTTGGATTCTGTTTGCTAGAATTTTGTTAAGGATTTTTGCATCTATGTTCATCAGTGATATTGGCCTGTAGTTTTCTTTTTTTGTGGCATCTTTGTCTGCTTTTGGTATTAAGGTGATGGTGGCCTCATAGAATGAGTTTGGAAGTTTACCTTCCTCTGCAATTTTCTGGAAGAGTTTGAGTAGGATAGGTGTTAGCTCTTCTTTAAATTTTTGGTAGAATTCATCTGTGAAGTCCTCTGGTCCTTGGCTTTTGTTTGCTGGAAGATTTCTGATTACAGTTTCAATTTCTGTGCTTGTGATGGGTCTGTTAAGATTTTCTATTTCTTCCTCGTTCAGTTTTGGGAAGTTGTACTTTTCTAAGAATTTGTCCATTTCTTCCAAGTTGTCCATTTTATTGGCATATAGTTGCTGATAGTAGTCTCTTATGATCTTTTGTATTTCTGTGTTGTCTGTTGTGATCTTTCCATTTTCATTTCTAATTTTGTTGATTTGGTTCTTCTCTCTTTATTTCTTGATGAGTCTGGCTAATGGTTTGTCAATTTTATTTATCTTGTCAAAGAACCAGCTTTTGCTTTTGTTGAGTTTTGCTATGGTCTCTTTTGTTTTTTTTGCATTTATTTCTGCCCTAATTTTTAAGATTTCTTTCCTTCTACTAACCCTGAGGTTCATAATTTCTTCCTTTTCAAGTTGCTTTAGTTGTAGAATTAGGTTATTTATTTGACTTTTTTCTTGTTTCTTGAGGTAAGCCTGTATTGTTATGAAACTTCCCCACTAGCACTGCTTTTACAGTGTCCCATAGGTTTTGGGTTGTTGTGTTTTCATTTTCATTCATTTCTATGCACATTTTGATTTCTTTTTTGATTTCTTCTGTGATTTGTTGGTTATTCAGCAGCATGTTGTTCAGCCTCCATATGTTGGAATTTTTAATAGTTGTTCTTCTGTCATTGACATCACAACTGAGTGACTTCACTTACCGCATTGTGGTCAGAAAAGACACTTGGAATGATTTCAATGTTTTTGAATTTACCAAGGCTAGATTTATGGCCCAGGATGTGATCTATCCTGGAGAAGGTTCCATGTGCACTTGAGAAAAAGGTGAAATTCATTGTTTTGGGATGAAATGTCTTATAGATATCAATTAGGTCTAACTGGTCTATTGTATTATTTAAAGTTTGTGTTTTCTTATTCATTTTCTATTTAGTTGATCTATCCATAGGTGTGAGTGGGGTATTAAAGTCTCCCACTATTATTGTGTTATTGTTAATTTCCCCTTTCATACTTGTTAGCATTTGTCTTACATATTGTGGTGCTCCTATGTTGGGTGCATATATATTTATAATTGTTATATCTTCTTCTTGGATTGATCCTTTGATCATTATGTAGTGTCTCTGTCTCTTTTCACAGCCTTTGTTTTAAAGTCTATTTTATCTGATATGAGTATTGCTACTCCTGCTTTCTTTTGGTCTCTATTTGTGTGGAATATCTTTTTCCAGCCCTTTACTTTCAGTCTGTATGTGTCCCTTGTTTTGTGGTGGGTCTCTTGTAGACAACATATATAGGGGTCTTGTTTTTGTATCCATTCAGCCAGTCTTTGTCTTTTGGCTGGGGCATTCAACCCATTAACATTTAAGGTAATTATTGATAAGTATGATTCTGTTGCCATTTACTTTGTTATTTTGGGTTCGAGTTTATACATCCTTTCTGTGTTTCCTGTCTAGAGAAGATCATATAGCATTTGTTAGAGAGCTGGTTTGGTGGTGCTGAATTCTCTCAGCTTTTGCTTGGCTGTAAAGCTTTTGATTTCTCCTTCGTATTTGAATGAGATCCTTGCTGGGTACAGTAATCTGGGCAGTAGGTTTTTTTTCTTTCATCACTTTATGTCCTACCATTCTCTTTTGTTTTGAAGAGTTTCTACTGAAAGATCAGCTGTTATCCTTATGGGAATCCCCTTGTGTGTTATTTGTTGTTTTTCCCTTGCTGCTTTTAATATTTGTTCTTTGTGTTTGATCTTTGTTTATTTGATTAACATATGTCTTGGGGTGTTTTGCCTTGGGTTTATCCTGTTTGGGACTCTCTGGATTTCTTGCACTTGGGTGACTATTTCCTTCCCCATTTTAGAAAAGTTTTCAACTATTATCTCCTCAAGTATTTTCTCTGGTCTTTCTTTTTGTCTTCTTCTTCTGGGTCTCCTATGATTTGAATGTTGGGGTGTTTAACATTGTCCCAGAGGTCTCTGAGGTTGTCCTCATTTCTTTTAACTATTTTTTTTTTCTTTTTATCCTCTCTGTTTCATTTAGTTCTACCACTCTATCTTCTACCTCATTTATCCTATCTTCTGCCTCTGTTATTCTACTGTTGGTTCCATCCAGAGTGTTTTTGATCTCATTTTTTGCATTGTTCATTATATATTGATTCTTTATTTCTTCTAGGTCCTTGTTAAACATTTATTGCGTCTTCTCAATCCTTGTCTCCAGACTATTTATCTGTAACTCCATTTTTTTTTTCAATATTTTGGATCATTTTCACTATCATTATTCAGAGTTCTTTATCATGTAGACTCCCTATCTCTTCCTCTTTGGTTTGGTTTGGTAGGCATTTATCCTGTTCCTTTACCTCCTGAGTATTTCTCTGCAGTAGGTTATAAAAATGAAAATTAAAGGAGTAATAGAAGACTTAAAAAAAATTTTTTTTAATGATAATAGTAAAAGTATATCTAGGACATTCTCTGGATCTGTTGCAGACAGGGTGGGGTCAGTTCATTTTCAGATAGTTCCTTGATCCAGCTTATATTTCTCAAGATTTACAGGCCCCTGTCTATGTAGTTGGTGCTAACTACAGGGTTTGAATCTATTACACCTGTCACTTCCAAAGCAGTTCCCTCTATTTATTTTAGCTTCTGCTTCTGTTAGGTCCATACCATTTCTGTCCTTTTTCGAGCCGATCTTTGCATGAAATGTTCCCTTGGTATCTCTAACTTTCTTAAAGAGATCTCTAGTCTTTCCCATTCTGTTATTTTTCTCTATTTCTTTGCATAGATCGCTGAGGAAGGCTTTCTTATCTCTTCTTGCTATTCTTTGGAACTCTGCTTTCAGATGCTTATATCTTTCCTTTTCTCCTTTGCTTTTCGTTTCTCTATCAGATCTAGTCCCTTAAGTCTATCTCTCACTTCCACTGCATAATCATAAGGGATTTGATTTAGGTCATCCTGAATGGTCTAGTGGTTTTCCCTACTTTCTTACATTTCAGTCTGAATTTGGCAATAAGGAGTTCATGATCTGAGCCACAGTCAGCTCCTGGTCTTGTTTTTGCTGACTGTATAGAACTTCTCCATCTTTGGCTGCAAAGAATATAATCAATGTGATTTTGGTGTTGTCCATCTGGTGATGTCCATGTGTAGATTCTTCTCTTGTGCTGTTGGAAGAGGGTGTTTGCTATGACCAGTGCTTTCTCTTGGCAAAACTCTACTAGCCTTTGCCCTACTTCATTCTGTATTCCAAGGCCAAATTTGCCTATTATCCCAGGTGTTTCTTGACTTCCTACTTTTGCATTCCAGTCCCCTATATGAAAAGGACATCTTTTTTGGGTGTTAGTTCTAAAAGGTCTTGTAGGTCTTCACAGAACCTTTCAACTTCAGGTTCTTCAGTGTTACTGGTTGGGGCATAGGCTTGGGTTACTGTGATACTGAATGGTTTGCCTTGGAAATAAACAGAGATAGTTCTGTCATTCACCTGAATTTAACTTTTCTCAAACCTTGAGTTAACCAATGCATTTTTCTTATGGAAATGTTTGTCCTAAGCTCTGTTTATGTACTATGTATTTACCCTAGACTCTATCTTCAAGCGGGTTCTGCCTGAGACTCAGAAGAGACTTGACAAACCAGTATGTTTTACTCATACATTGTTCTCCTAATCTGTGTTAATGAAACTAGCTTGTAAAAGAATACTAAGTCAGTTAGGGTCACAGTTTGACTCAAACATCATTTGTAAGTTAATCACACCAAGTTTACCAATATAAATTTTACTGATTGATTTATTTTACTGTCCAGATTTCTGTAAGAATTTAGCTTTCTTTATGAGAAAATTAGCAGAAACCAAGCAAATAGGGCAGCACCTCATAGTCAGGAAGATATTATATATTCACAGGTATGTTTAGAACATTCTGTACTTGGAACGTTGTAATAGTCTCTGAGGACACGGAGTGAACTAGACATAGTCCATGCATCTTACAAAACCTGAGGTAAAAGGGACTGTAAGACAAAAACCATCAAATACATAATTTCAAGTATATAAAATCACATATATTATATAATATAAATATATAATATATATAAATAGATACAAAACTATATATCTTCAAAATTATATAAAATTACAAGGAGAAATTGATGACAAACATATGATATTGCTTATACATGGAATCTAAAAAAAAGGGTACAAATGAACATATCTACAAAACTGAAATAGAGTCATAGATTTGAAGTCAAACTTATGGTTACCAGGTGGTAAAGGGGTGTAAAGAGGAGTAGAGGGATAAATTGGGGCACTGAAACTGACATATATGCGCCACTCTCTCTAAAATAGATAATTGGTAAGGAATAATGCATTGCCCAGGGAAACTCTATACTGTGTTAATTCCTATGGGGAAAGAATCTAAAAAAGAGTGCATACATGTACATATAGAGTTGATTCACTCTGCTGTACACCTGAAATTAACACAATTTTCATTGGACTATAGTTGTAGATCAAAATTTTTAAAAAAAGAAGAAGAAAACGAGAAGCACACCACTAAGATGGGAGAAATGGAAGCACTGGGTTGGCCAAAAATGTCACTTGGATTTTCTATTCTGTAAGATCTTATTCACTGGACAACCCAATACATAAAGACAGAAGATGCATTATAAATTGCTATTTAGTCCATTTTTGGACTCATCGGTACAGTGCAGCTGATACTCTAAAAATCTAAAACATTCTGTTTCTAAAACTCAGTCATACATAAACATTTGTGAGATTGGGTATCACATGGGTAATGAGTGGTGGTAATTCAGTATTTGTGATTTAAATGGGGTGAAAGCAGGATTTTTAAAATCCATTAAAGTGTAAAAAACATATTGGTATTTGTTTATAGGTATAATGTTTACTTAGCACACTGCAATTTAAAACAGAAACACTGAGAATTAAAGTGTAAAAGGCACCTTTACAGTATTTCTAATGCCTTAAAATACAGAATCTAAAATAAAGATTAGTCTTAGTAATTTTTAAAATTTTTTGGCTGCCCCAGATCTTAGTTGCAGCATGTGGGATCTTTGATTCATTTCATCATATAAAATCTAGTTTGTTTGTTTGTTTTTCTTCCAATTTCATGATTTCTTTCGTTTCCTACTTATCGTGCTAAATGGAGAATTTATTATTACTGGAGCAAAATCCCACATGCCACAGCTAAAGATTCCACATGAGGTACATCTGATTCACTTTGTTGCACAGCATGTAGAATCTTTAGTTGCTGCAAGTGGGACCTCTTGCTTGCAGAATGCAAGTTCTAGTTCCCTGACCAGGGATCCAGCAGTCCCCTTGCACTGGCAGCAGAGTCTCAGCCACTGGGCCACCAGGGAAATCCCTAGTATTAGTAGTGTTAAAAATTTCTCTCTATATGTGTTTTCTTAATTTAATTAATTATTAATTTTTGGCGGCACTGGGCCGTCACTGCAGTGTGTGGATTTTTCATTGTGGTGCCGTCTCCTGCAGTGGAGCACAGGCTCTAGGCGTGAGGTTTCAGTAGCTGCAGCACTCAGGCTCATAGTTGTGGCTCACGGGCTCTGGAGATCGGGCTCAGTAGCTGTGGCACAAGAGCCTAGCTGCTCTGTGGTGCATAGAATCTTCCTGGACCAGGGTTGGAGCCCGTGTCCGCTGCATTGGCAGGCAGATTTTTATCCACTGTGCCACCAGGGAAGTCCAAAAAAGTGACCATGTACATTTGGAACTGACAGTAAGGGAATTTTGAATGTGTTAACCATTTGTAACATTTCTCATTGGTTATTAAAATAATTTTGCATGGTTTCAGCTATCATAGTCATTTTTATGGTCCCATGTGTGCAAATAAAGTGCCATTTGTGTGGGAAAAAGGGAATTCTTTCATATTTATGGGTTCAAAACATAAACATCAACTCATATTATTTAACACCTACCTAATTTAATATTCAAAGGCTACATGCTGTTTGTTGCAACGTTTCTATACCACCTGGCTCCCCTCCTTGCCTCCTTGGACAGGTTTCTTAGGGTTATTTGAGATGCTCTCTCTCTGGCTTAAGTTCTAAAAGTTCCCACCAAATAAAACATAACCCTTGTAACCCAGGAAGGGTTAATTTTTACTCCACACAGGATCTGTTTCTGTGACTTTAACTCTCATTTCACTGCTTTTGTTATTACAGGCATACGCAAGGGCCTGCCTCAGGGAGCCCTGCCTGCCCCACTTCTGCCTGCCTCTTGGGCTAGGGTGCCTTAGTTTGGCTCACAGGGAGAGAGTCTGACTCCTCTCATCTGTGAAGGACCATGACATTCCTGTTCTTTATGTGGGAAATGGCACCCCTCCTCTGCTGCTTACCAGCACGACTGAGAAATTCATATTTGGAGGCCAGAACTACAGATGTTCAGATTACCTGCCCCTTGTTCCAAACTTCTACATAACCTGACTCCTCCTCCCTCTCCTCAGAGCAGTTTTTATGGGGTTACATGAGACATTGTCTCCCAGGCTTGAAGCCCTAAAAATTCCCATCGAATAAAAGGTAACTCTCAACATTAAGTTGTATGTATTTTTTCAGTCTGCAAACTTTTGTTTGAATTTTATTTGTTATTAGTCTCATGTCAATTTAATTCTTAAACCAGAAGAGCAGAGGAAAATGTCTTCCTCCCTTACACTCTCCTGTGGTGTATCCTCTTCCTGTCTCTCTCTAAATTCACATGGCTTTTATATTGCACTCTGAACACAATAGCCTTTAAATTTCTAGTTTGAAAAATGGTGTGAGAAATTATGTCACAGAAAAACAGAGAAGTGAATCATATTACAGGTCTACTGGTTTTAACTTTAATTTCATGTACTAGAAAACTTAATTTTCAGAAACAGTTTAAATAAAAAAAATAGATTTCACATTTGCATTGGTCAAATTGCTTCAGCTACATAAGCACTTGGTTTGCTAGTAAAATATTAATGTTCCTTAAGAACTTTCTTATCAGTAAACATGAACCCTGTGACCCAGGAACTTCAATATCCTGTTGTCCCAGATAAAAAATAAAGTGCAGGGAGAGGAGATAAGGAAAGAAGAAGAAGAAAATTTTTATTTTAGCAGAAATTAGACATATAGCAAAAGGAATTCCTTTTCTTGGACTAAAGTACAAATGTGCATGAACTACCTTCTTTTTCTCATTAAACTTGCTATAAAATAAAAATGCTAAAGTATTTGTTGGTAGATGGATTTAGCCTCTATTCCTACCCTGAACCACCACATCTGTCGTTTTAAGGTCCCATATATGCAAAAAAAGTGCTGTTTGTATAGAAAAAAGGGAATTCATTAATATTTATGGGTTCAAAACATAAACATCAACTCATTTAACACCTACTTAATTTAGAATCTCACTCTTCCAAATCCCTATCTCATTCAAGTATAGCTTGCTTCTGTGCGGTTAACAAACACTATGAATAAATATTGCTGATATTTTTGGCAAGCAAGCAATAGAGCAACTGTTTATAATGTATATATATAAACATTTATAATAAAATATTTATATATAAACAATTTTTAATGCATCTCTTAGGGATGGTGTGTGAAATTCCCTAAAAACGCCTTGAAGAATTTAAGGACATGCAGACGTTATTTGTTTGCTGCAAATCCATTTTCTATCTGTATAACTTCTGGCACTGCTAACTCCAAGGTCATTCAGGTAGCCACGTTCCCCATCTCCTGTGATGATGAACCTAAAACCAAACACAAAAATGTTAAAAAAGCATAGGCTGGACATCTACATTTATTCCTCCTCTATGATCTTTAGCACCCCAACTCCAGGTATTTTTAATGTGGACAAGAGAAAAATGAAAATCTGTTGCTCATAAGGCTTCTGAGTAAGTATATACCATTTCTGTATTCAGTTCCTTTTATATTCTCAAAGTCGCTACTGGAATATTGGAAGATTATCATCATCCATCCCAAAGTCAGTTATGTTATAGACTAGGTATTTAACTAGGGCTCACTGTTGTAGCCAAGTGAACTGCTGCCATGGGTGGTGATAAAACAAATTGTCACATACTGAAATATCGGTAAGTCATTCTGGCTTATACATCACTTAACTTGAATATTATGCTATAAAATAGTCTGTTTGTGACATATTAAAAATCTACTCAGTTTAAATGCTAGGCGGGGGGGGTGGGAAATATAGGATTGACTTCTTTACATGCTATACAATGGCATTTGGATTTTGGCTCCATGTAAAACTTTCCATCTTCATTCTTTCTGGTTCTGCATTAAAGCAAAATTGTCTTAGAAATCCCATATGTTATGACTTCTGAGAAATGGAAGATTTCCTGCCATAACAGTAAGCAAAGGATCCCACAGTAATCAGCAAAGCAGCCACCACAGAATGGTGAGCTGGTGAGCCCTGAGGAAACTCAGGAAGGGAAGAAATCCCTCCTTCTAGTAGCTCTCAGACTGCAGCCACTCCCTGTGCTGAGCCCTGAAGGAACTCAGGATATGAAAACACAGGATACTGGCCCCAGATAGTTGAGGTGCATATCAAAGGAATGATTTCAGTGAGATCAGACTTTTGCATCTTCCCATACATAGAAAAGTGCTAAATTCCTTAACCTGGGATATCTGGTTTTCTTTAATTTACAAAGGTCTGTCTGTACCATAATAAACATCCACTGTACATCTACATTAATTATTAATCAAAAGGGCACACTGACCAGAAGTAAAGAATGTCCAAAGTAAAAATAAAGTTTAAACGTCCCTCTTCTTGAGACACCAATGCTGGTCCTGCTTCGATGATAAGACTCCCTTCCCAGCTGCCAATGCCGTATTGACCCACCATGTACTTGCTGGTCTATTCTTTTTTTTTTTTTTTAAAGCAAAACCTTGAAGGAATGTAACTCTGAAATGTAACTCTGACTTGTTTAATATTCTCTTTTCTGACAAGATATAAAACAGGGCCAGAAACCCTGTTTCTCTGAAGCAGTTTCTCAGAGTAAATCTGGGAAGTGGGCTTCTGGGCTAGTCCTCAACTTGGCTCAAATAAAACTCTTTTCTATTCTTATTTTTGATCGTTTACTGATTATTTTAATTATATCACATGATATATCACACATGATTTTCAGTGTTCTCCTGACCTGTTTCATACATGTGTGAAAATAAACATATGTGCTTACTAGTAAATTCTTAAATGGGCTTAGCTTTGATTGCGGGAAGTGATTGCCCCTTCTATATGCTCCAAAGTAATGGTTACATTGAAAACAT
Organism: Bos javanicus; assembly: GCF_032452875.1. Taxonomy (NCBI): domain Eukaryota; kingdom Metazoa; phylum Chordata; class Mammalia; order Artiodactyla; family Bovidae; genus Bos; species Bos javanicus. Next base: position 100,596,041 of record NC_083872.1, on the reverse strand, counting down.
TCCCACTGAAGTGTTCACAACCCAAGATGTGTTCCTAAGTTCCTTCCAGGGATAAATTATCACAGGAGGGATTCCCACTGGTTCTCTGATGACCTTCCTTTCAGGAATGGACAGGGCAGCGGGCAGAGTGGACTGAGGGTCTGTGGATACCAACTCTTCAGTGGCTTTCCAAGATGGTAGGATCCCAGAGTACCTCAGCTGCTCTCTCTACATTCTAAATACGGATTTCAGCACAGTTAAAGTCAGTGGGTGAAAGCGGAAGAACTATGTCCAGTGTCGTCATCATGCTAAAGATTTCAATTAAAAACATGATACGTAAAGTTTTCCCAAAGTCACAGATAATAAACAGAAGAGCATACAAAGGATTTCTATTTTATACCTCATAGTGCAGCAAACTTTCCATGATATTAAATTTACCTTCCCATAAATACAACTCACACCCATATGCACATAGAATAGAAGGCAGTCTAAAACTTACGAGGCATTATATTTAGAGTTGTCTGTCCACTTCCAAGCATGATGTGATGATTCTCTGCTAAGGCCAATCCAATGGTCAAAAATGCCTTTGTATCTTCTCAGAAAGTTCTATTATAAAACACAGAAAGCAAAAACACATGTCTCCTTCATTTTACCCTTGAGTCCTCTTCCCCCCAGCCTTCTCTCTTTGGATGACAGCCTGGTAAGATTGAGAAGCTTAGACATTGAAGGGAGAAGACTAGTGCCCAGTTCTCAGCTTAAGTCACACAAATGTCTCTGATCCTAAATTACATTAAAGTGATCACACATCTCAATTTGACTGGGAAAGTCCCAGGTTATGCCTGTGGTTCCAACATAATATTGTCCCTTTCACTCCCCAAAATGTCCCAACTTGGATGATAAATTACATGATTACCATACTTCTTTTTACAATGGAAACAATATATCTAATTTGAAGATTAACTATGAGGATTACATGACAGAATGTGTCCAAATCGTCTCACAGGGTTCCAGGCAGAGAACATACCCAAGAAATATCAGGCACTAATATGCACTCTAGGCCCCCAAGTCTGCCTGGAATGGGATCCTTCCTCTTCTTTCAGCTGTCACCCTGTGAGGCCTATATCCTTCTCAGGGGCTAAGTATTTAACAAAGAACATGATCCAAAAATATTACTTACCAACTCCTCCTCAGTTTCAAACTGAGCAAGAACAGCTCCCACTGAAGTACAGGATATCTGACTCAATGTCCAATTCTTTGAGTCTTCAGAAAAATAAAAACATTTACTCCCAAATCCAATCCATCCTTTTGGGCAGCTGACATACAGAATGAGTAAGTCTGTCTCTCTGCTTCTCACTAAAAGTTGGACAGACACAGTGAAGCATAACAAATAAATTTTCTCATCCATTTTATCTATTTTTCCGCTTACCATCCTGAGGTCAGTCTTTTTTTTCCATATGTATATATACATAGATACACGGGTGTACATGTATATGTAGGTACAGTATAACTAAATTCCAAAATGAGGGGTTTGAAGAAAAGCATGCCAAAGAACAGCTAGACTCTTGTACTTTTATGGCCTTGGCTAATAGCATTTTGTTTTTCTTAAAATCTGAAAAGGGGCTACTTTCTATAGGTAGACAGATTCTTAGAAATGTCTTCCAAGCCCAAACTCTGTTTTTCCCAAAGAATAGTTTTTCTTTATATGTGTATTGGCACCATTCATTACATATAGATTTGTGGAACCAGCTCTCTGCTTCTCACTAAAAGTTGGACAGACACAGTGAAGCATAACAAATAAATTTTCTCATCCCTTTTACCTATTACTCCACTTACCATCCTGAGGTTGGTCTTTTTTTATATATATAACATATGTATGTATGTACATATATACACATATGTGTTCATATATGTAAGTAGAGCAAAACTAAATTCCAAAATGAGGAGTTTGAAGAAAAACATGGCCAAATATAAACTAGACTCTTGTACTTTTATGGCTGTGCAAACAGCATTTTGTTTTTCTTAAAATCTGAACAGGACCTACTTTCTATAGGCAGACTGATTGTTAGAAACGTCTTCCATGCCCAATGCGTTTGTTTATCAGAATGCACAGTTTTACTTTATATGTATTTTGGCACCATCCATTACACAATTTCATATTATTTTGCTTCCAGAGTCATATTCTCAGATGCTTGTCTATGTACTAAACACTCTTTATGGAGGCCACCCAACTCTGGGTTATATGCAGAATTGCTGAGCTGTAATGAATATTACTTTGCCAACAAAGGTCCATCTAGTCAAGGCTATGGTTTTTCCTGTGGTCATGTATGGATGTGAGAGTTGGACTGTGAAGAAAGCTGAGCCCCAAGAATTGATGCTTTTGAACTGTGGTGTTGGAGAAGACTCTTGAGAGTCCCTTGGACTGCAAGGAGATCCAACCAGTCCTTCCTAAAGGAGATCAGTCCTGGGTGTTCTTTGGAAGGATTGATGCTGAAGCTGAAACTCCAGTACTTTGGCCACCTCATGCGAAGAGTTGATTCATTGGAAAAGACTCTGATGCTGGGAGGGATTGGGGGCAGGAGGAGAAGGGGACGACAGAGGATGAGATGGCTGGATGGCATCATGGACTCGATGGACGTGAGTCTGAGTGAACTCCCGGAGCTGGTGATGGACAGGGAGGCCTGGCGTGCTATGATTCATGGGGTCGCAAAGAGTCGGACACGATTGAGTGACTGAATTGAACTGAACTGAATGAACTTCCAACTAATATCTCTAATGCCTCGTTAAATGCTACCAGCTTTAACCATTTATAAAATACCAACTGCTAGTTAGTGTGTGGAAAAGTGATTGTACTTTGCTGCTTGCCAAAAGAGCAGACTTCTCTGAGATCTCTTTTCTTTTTTTGGTTTCTTGGAAAATGCAACATTGAGATCTGTGGTCGCTTGCTGAGTGCAAGCTAGTGGTAGTTGTTACCACTAGCTTAGTGTAGTAATCTAATAAATGATTTTATTAGATTGAGAATTTGCCTTGGAAAGATGTTCTGTGAAAAACTAACATATGAATATATATAGATATATAATATATATCTATATATATATTTTTTTATATGGTGACTTTTTCCCCTGAGGTCAGTCTTAAAGTACATATTGTACATTTGATTGTTGCCTCCCAGAGTCATCACTAACAGTCTTATCTCAGGCACAAAAGCCATCATCCACTGATCTTCAAGCACAGAATCTGTGCATCTCTCTTCTCAGGGGTCCATGGAGAGTAGTGGTTTTAAGGAAATCAATTTCTGTGGCATTTAATTCCTGTAGTACGCTTTCTTAGCATCATACAGATTTCCTTTTCCCCACATCTTCCTTAATATCAGTCCTTCTTACTCTTGACAAAAGAAAGGCAAACTCCTTACCTTTCCTAGATTTTACTATGCTACATCTCTTAGGGGTATAAAACCTTCTAGTAGACAAAACATGGCATAGTTCAACTATTGATTTTAGTACCACAATACGATGTAGTATTTCCAGTGTCTCTGGAAATGCTCCTTTATATGTATTTCTGTTAAATATGTATAAAAATATTTGGGCCCTTGTTAGATGCTCTGAAACCAGCAAGATATCAGAGTATAGGCTATGGGAAGAATAAGTGTTTTTCCTTCATAACCTCACTTTTTCCTCCCTTATGCAATCTGATAGGAAATATTGTTGGTTCAACTTTCGAGATAGATTGTGCCACCAGGTCCCACCTCCACTGTTATCACCAGGGCCAAGCCATGGTCCCCTCTGGTGTGGATTTCTATAAGGTTACTCTAGTAGGTGTTCCCAAAGTCTAACTTTTCTTCCAACAGTCAAAATGGTTTTATTCTAATGAAATTTAGATCATGGCATTCCTCTCCTACAATTTCCCTTTTCCTGGTACCCCCCACTGCACTCAGATTAAAAGCTCAAGTCTTTACCTGCCTCATTAGGTGTGACCTCCCTGACCCCCAGCCCGTTACTCTTCCTCATTCCCACCTTGCTTCAGCTGTAGAAGTCTCCATGCTGTTCCCCAAACCTACCAAGAGATTCTTCCTTTCATTCTACTTGTTCCTGCCATCTGGAGTGCTTTCTCCACATAGCCACATGGCTCCTTCATCTCCTTCAAGTGTGCTGAAAAGTCATCTTGTCAAGGAGGCTTACCCTGGACACTTATATTCATGTCAATCTGTTACCTTATATTAGAATATCTGCATCTTCCTGCTATTAATAGAATAGGAGTTCCCTGGGAATATTTTATGTTTTCTTTACTGATATACCTCAAACATATCACACACCCTGGCACATAATGGAGCTCAGTAAATACTTATTGACAATGTGAATATGCAAAGAATATGGTACAGTTTGGAGAACAGGGAACTCACCTGCCAGAAGAGCAGAAAGTGTCACCAAATATAGAGCTACAAGTATAAAAATAATCAGGATGCAGCAGCAAAACTTGGCAGGTGTAACAGGAGATATAATTGCTAGGCATTTCTTTCAGAGATCTTTATCTATAAATAGAAATGTCACAATCTCAATTTTATGGAAGCATTAAAAGAAAAACTTAAATTTATCACAGAATCAACATGTAAAATCCACTGTACCTCACCTCCCCTATTGCCAAAATCTCTCACCAAAGGTCCAAGTCCAGGAGAGATGGCCATGGCCTAAAAACGACCCAGAGATAAGAGAAACAGTATTTTTCCCCTGGAGAGTCTTCCAGTTATTCTAAGAAGAGCTAATAAGAGAGTAAGAGACAGACAGACTAGAAATCAGAATGAAAATGAAACATGCACACAATCCAGATTTACCTCCACAAATAACAAATTTGGTTAGAAGTTCTAAGAGGAACATTAAAAAACTAATCAATATAATTCATCACATTAACAGAACAAGAGAAGAGCAAGGATAAGACCATCGATATAGACATAAAAGGAGAAGGAAATGGCAACCCACTCTAGTATTCTTGCCTAGAGAATGCAGCGGACAGAGGAGCCTGGTGGGCTGCTGTCCGTAAGGTCGCCCAGAGTCAAACATGACTGAAGCAACTTAGCATGCACGCATGCATGCAGGCATAGACATAAAATGTGGAGAAACATGAGTCATCCCAAATAACAAAGCCCAGCAAATTATGAACTGAACTTTCACTTTTCATAGTAATAGTATAGCTAACATGATACTTAATGGTGAAAAAGTGAATGCCTTCCTCTAAAGGTCAGGAACAAGGCAAGGATGCCTGTTCTCACCAATCCAATTGAACATTTCCCTAGAGGTTCTATCAGTGCCAATAAAGGCAATAAAAGTAAATAAAAGACATATACAGATTAGGAAGAAGTGAAAGTGTTTCTAGACATGGTATTCACTCACCTCCCACTAGAAATAATTTGAAAATTATCTGCACATGAAAATACCTTCCCAAGAGACAAGTATTCCAGGCACACCCACTCCCTGCCTCATCCGAGCTCCTTGCACTCCAGCAATTCTGGCACATAATGCAGTCACAGACAGCTTCCACCCTGGGTTTCCTGTGGGCTCCTAGGAGCCAAGCTCCTGTCTCCCACTGCACCTTCCAATTCCAGCAGCTCCAGGTGGGGCTCCTGTGACACTTGCCTCCTGGTGAACTCCTGGGGACCAGGCCCCCCAAACCCTTCCCTCAGGACTCTGCAGTCCAGCACAGAGAGAGACCCTCTCCCTGTGGGAAAAGGAGAGTAAAACGGTGCTTGACTTCACTACAGATTCCAGGTCTACCTGCTCTAGCATCACATCAGTCTGACTCCTTCAGCCCTGGGTGACACCCTGCAGACTCACTAACCAAGGTCCCCTCTCCCCAGTGTCTGCCAGCTCCAGTGAGCCAAGTGACTACTGTGAAATTAGACTCCTGGCAGGCTCCTGGTAACCCAGGCCACCTTTCACCCTAGGGACTGTGGACTTGCGTGGCCATAGGCAGCTCCTATCACTCCTGCTGGCTCCCATGGATCAAGAAACCAACACAACCAGTCATTGTTGTTGTTTAGTTTCTAAACCTTGTCTGACTGTTTTGCGACCCCATGGACTGTAGCCTGCCAGGCTCCTCTGTCTGTAGGATTTGGTGCCTATGTCCACGGGATTTCCCAAGCAAGAATTCTGGAATGGTTTGCCATTTCCTTCTCCAGGGCATCTTCCCAACCCAGGGATCAAACCTATTTCTCCTGCTTGGCAGGGGGATTCTCTATACCACTGAGCCACCTGGAAAGCTCCAACTAGTCACTAGGGAAACATAAAATCCAGTGAGCTGCCACAAGATGTGTATCAGAGTGGCAAATACAATAACAAAACTGAATGATGGTGAAGAAATGATACAAATGGAATTCTCATAAACTGTTGAAAATGCAACAGTACAGCCACTTTGGAAAACAGCTTGGCAGTGAGGTGTGGCAAACATAACCTCATCACATGCCCTAGCAATGCCATCCCTAGGTATCTATGCAAGAGGAATGGAAATTTCCATTTACACAAAAACCTATACTTGAACATTTATGATAATTTATTTATTGTCACCAAAAACTGGCAACAATTCAAATATCCTTCAGCTGGGAAAAAGGTAAATAAAGACCACTTTGTACTAAGAAAAAGAAAAGCTTCACCCCATGCTTACAATTGCTCATTTATTATTTTGCTTTGACTCAGTAAATTTTACTGAGACTTTCTCTTCCCCAAAGACCTCAAAAACTCTGGATTACTTGAAAATGTAAAAAGGCACTAAAGAAAGCAGTGAGATGCTTCCCAACTCATGTGTGATCACTACCTCATGTTCCTAGAACACAAGGGAGAAGTGTGACTTTGGAAATGCCACCTGCTCTTCCACCTCACTCTCCCTTCCAAACAGTGTTCTGTTCCCCTCCTTGCCTTACTTAAAAATGAGAATCTTTTTCACAGAGTGTTTCCTATGGTGATAGTCCTTGTGAATAATGTCTCTCTTTATTAAGTCTACACTATTGATATACGGTATAATATAAATGAATTTCAAATGCATTATGCTGGTGAGAAAAGCCTGACTCTGTAGGCATTCTTATAATGCAAGAGTTTCAAAACAGAAAACAAATCATTGGTTGCCAAATGATGAGGAGAGAGGAAAGAAATATATACAGAGAGCATGTGTGTGTGTGTTAAGGGGTGTGGGGGGTACTCTTATTGTGCGGTAGCCACATGATTATATGTATTTGTCAAAACTCATAGAAATGTACACCAAAAGGTGAATTTTACTGAATGTTAATTATACTTTTAAGAAGTTCCTGCTAACTTTCTTTTAACTGCCACATTTCACTCATTGCACCTATATCTCCTAGAATGTTCAGGAGCCTCAGTTTAAATGCTAGGTGGGGGCGGGGGGAATATAGGAATGACTTCTTTAAATGCTATACAATGGCATTTGGATTTTGGCTCCATATGAAACTTTCCATCTTCATTCTTTCCGGTTCTGCATTAAAGCAAAATTGTCTTGAAATTCCGTATGTTATGACTTCTGAGAAATGGAAGATTTCCGGCCATAACAGTAAGCAAAGGATGCCACCGTAATCAGCAATCGCAGTCATCATAGAATGGTGAGCTGGTGAGCCCTGAGGGAACTCAGGAAGAGGAGAAATCCCTCCTTCTAGTAACCCTCAGACTGCAGCCACTCTCTATGCTGAGCCCTGAAGGAACTCAGGATATGAAAACACAGGATACTGACCCCAGATAGTTGAGGTGCATATCAAAGGAATGATTTCAGTGAGACCAGACTTCTGCATCTTCCCATACATAGAAAAGTGCTAAATTCCTTAACCTGGGATATCTGGTTTTTTACAAAAAAATCTTTTGATATTCAAAGGCTACATGCTGTTTGTTGCAACCTTTCTATACCACCTGGCTCCTCTCTTGCCTCCTTGGAGCAGTTCTCTCAGGGTTATTTGAGATGCTCTCTCCCTGGCTTAAGTTCTAAAAGTTCCCACTGAATAAAACATAACTCTCGTAACCAGGAAGGGTTAATTTTGACTCCATACAGGATCTGTTTCTTCGACTTTAACTCTCATTTCACTGCTTTTGTTATTACAGGCATACACACTGGCCTGCCTCAGGGAGCCCTGCCTGCCCCACTTCTGCCTGCCTCTTGGGCGAGGGTGCCTTAGTTTGGCTCACAGGGAGAGAGTCTGACTCCTCTCATCTGTGAAGGGCTATGACATTCCTGTTCTTTGTGTGGGAAATGGCACCCCTCCCCTTTTGATTACCAGCGTGACTGAGAAATTCATATTTGGCGGCCAGAACTGCAGAGAGCTGTTTCATCTTTGTTTATTGATATCACAGCAAATATTTCATGTCACACCACCCATGATTGATGTAAAGAAGTGAAACTAACACATCCCTCTGCATGAGGCTTGCTATTCTATGAGATACGGACAAAAATCAATTATTTTCTTTTTACTTTGATTCACCTCTCTCCACCTGATCCATAAAATAACCTGGAATCCAGACCCCAACATGATGGTTACTTCGAGATGTTAGTCAGCCATCTTCTTGGTCAGCCAGTTTTCTGAATAAAGTCATATTCCTTGCCTTAACACCTTGTCTCTCAGATTCATTAGCCTATTGTCAGGGGTGAGCAGAGTGAACTTGGGCTCGGTAATACTCTCAACTTTTAGGTTGTGAATACTTTTTTAAGTTTGCTGGTGCTGCCGCTAAGTTGCTTCAGTCGTGTCTGACTCTGTGCGACCCCGTAGACAGCAGCCCAACCAGGCTTCTCTGTCCCTGGGATTCTCAAGGCAAGAACACTGGAGTGGGTTGCCATTTCCTTCTCCAATGCATGACAGCAAAGAGTGAAAGTGAAGTCGTTCAGTTGTGTCCGACTCTTAGCATCCCCATGGACTGTAGCCCACCAGGCTCCTCCATCCATGGGATTTTCCAGGCAAGAGTACTGGAGTGGGGTGCCATTGCTTTCTCCATTTCCACAATTTTTTTCATTGTTAGAAGAGTAAGATGTGAATCTCCCCTTACCTCTCTCCAATGAATCTCCTATTTGCCCCTTACTTATATTTTAAAAGGGGCTTCTCTGGTAGCTCAGCTGGTAAAGAATTTGCCTGCAATGTAGGAGACCTGGGTTTGATCCCTGGGTTGGGAAGATCCCCTGGAGGAGGTCGTGGTATTCTTGCCTGGTGGGCTACAGTCCATGGGGTCACAAAGAGGCAGACGTGACTGAGTGACTAAGTACGGTATTCTAAAAGTCCTCCCTTTTTCTTCTTCTTTATTTCTCTATATCTTTCTCCTAACACCCTCCATTGTTCCATGTTTCATTTCTCTTTCTTGCTTACTTACTTCTGTTCTGTTTTTTTGTATGGAAATAAAATTTGCCACCCCAAAAATGTCTCTTCAGCATGTTGATTATTTCAACCTGGAAATCAGCAAAGCACCCAAAATCCAGGAATAATCTTTGATCTTCTCCCTATCTGTCTAAAAAAAATTAGAGGGGCTGTTTAAAAGAGAGCTATCACCAGAAATACCTGCAAAGAATATGGGCCTGAGTGTGGTGGGGGAGACTGGGCAGGGCCTAGAGATCAGAGTCCATCATGGCCCTAAAGATCTTTGTCTCTGCACAGCCGTGCAAACATTTATTCATCAAACTTTTGCTTTTCCATTTCTATTTCCTTTTCTCTGAAGTCCCAAATCACTACCCCCAACATCTTTTGTCTTTAGCTGAAGATGCTATTTAAGGTGAAGCTGTTGGCCATTTTGGTGAGTTACTCAGTTTTCCTGGGTCTGTCTCATGTATACATATGATTCAACTTGAGATGTGGAATTTCTTGCCGTATCAATAAACAAGGATGTCACAGCCGTCAGCAGTTTTGACCCTCCAAATGTGAAATTCTGAGCCTGGAGTGTGCTTAGGAAGGAGAATGATGGTTCCTACCTGGCAGTCATTAAGTGCAGTCACTCCCTGCCATAAGCACTAAGGACAAGTGCAGGAGACCAGCCCCAGACAGCTGAGGTGCATATCAAGGGAATGATTTCAGTGAGCCCAGACTCTTGCATCTTCTAGTACAAAGAAATCACTACATTCCTTAGCTTGGGATATCTGGTTTTCTTTAAATCACAATAATCTTTGGATGTTCAGATTACCTGTCCCTTGTTCCAAACTTCTACATAACCTGACTCCTCCCCCCTCTCCTCATAGCAGTTTTTATGGGGTTACATGAGACATTGTCTTTCAGGCTTGAAGCCCTAAAAATTCCCATAAATAAAAGTTAACTCTCAACACTAAGTTGCATGTATGTTTCAGTCTGTAAGCTGTTGTTTGATTTTTAATTGTTATCTGTCTCATGTCAACTTAATTCTTAAATCAGAAGAGCAGAGGAAAATGTCTTCCTCCTGTACACTCTCCTGTGGTGTGTCCTCTTCCTGTCTCTCTCTAAATTCATATGGCTTTTATATTACACTCTGAACACAATAACCTTCAAATTTCTAGTTTGAAAAAGTGGTATTAGAAATTATGTCACAGAAAAACAGAGAAGTGAATCATATTACAGGTCTACTGGTTTTAACTTTAATTTCAGGTACTAGAAAACTTAGTTAGTTTTCAGAAAGTTTAAATTAAAAAAAAAAGATTTCACATTTGCATTGGTCAAATAGCTTCAGCTACATAAGCACTTGGCTTAACTAGAAAAATATTAATGTTCCTTAAAAACTTTCTTTTTCATTAAACATGAACCCTGTGTCTCAATAACTTCAATATCCTGTTGTCCCAGATAAAAAATAAAATGCAGTGAGAGGTGATAAGGAAAGAAAAAGAAGAAAATGCATATTTTAGCAGAAATTAGATGTTCAGTAAAAGGAATTCTTTTTCTTGGACTAAAGTACAAACATGTATGAACTACGTTCTTTTTCTCATTAAACTTGCTATAAAATAAAAATGCTAAAGGATTGCTGATAGATGGATTTAGTCCTGCCCTGAACCTCCACATCTGTTTTTCAGTTACAAAAGAAAAGCAAAAAGCAATATATGGGAAACCACTGTAATTTAATGATTATTCAAGAAAGCAGATTTGCTTAACCACAAAACCAAGCAGACTTGTCTAGAACAGAATCATGTGATAGAAGCATGAGACACATCCCAAAACAATAAAACAGTGGCACAGTGAGACCCTAATCCTGTGCAGTGAGCTCAGTAAGTTAACGATTCTTGTGATATGCTCTCTGCACACATTAAAAAAAAAAAAAAAAAATGTGTGGACTTAGCTTGACCATCTAGGCAAAGGAAACTCTTGATCAACCTGGATTAGCTGATGATAGAAGCATGACATGTACTCAGCAAAGACAGAGGTCTTCTCCCCCACCTACTTTTCCTTTGATTATAAAGCTGTAGCCCAGTAAGTTCTGCAGTGCAGGAGGACACTGCCCACCCACTTGAAAGCCTCACAAGTGTTCTATTCTAATAAATCACTTCTTATCTATCACCAGGGCTTCCCTAGTGACTCAGATGGTAAAGAATCTGCCTGCAGTATGGAAAATCTGGGTTTGATCCCTGGGTTGGGAAGATACCCTGGAGAAGGAAATGGCTACCTACTCCAGTATTCTGGTCTGGAGAATTCCATGGACAGAGGAGCCTGGCAGACTACTGTCCACGGGTTCGCAAAGAGTCAGACACGACTGTGACTTTCACGTTTACTTATGGATCACTTTGCCTCTCACTGAATTCTTTCTGGGATCAAAGATAAAGAACTGTGGTACCGGAGCTCTTTGGAGCCCCTCTAATGACACCAAACAGTTTCACCAATAGTCCTAGTTTTTGCAGTTAACCTTTTTATTTTGTCAATAATTATTCATGGCTTTATTAAATAAAAGTCTCTTTAGAGAACAGTAAGAAATTAATTCTTGGCTAACATCAGGGGAGAATGACAGGAGGTTACAATTTTTTTTTTAATGCAGTGATATTGATAATAACATTAACCAGATAGGTACTATATTTCAACAAATACTTTTAATAATCAATCACTATGTTACATTAATACTCTGATGCTCTCATTAAATCAAAACTGTTTAACTAAAATGATTATATTTAAAAGATGTTCATATTTTTATATCACTACTGACAATATCTGGTAAGATATTATATAAACTACTTTGGTAATGTACTCTGAAAAGGATGATATAAAGCTTAGCCATTTAAGATCCACTATGATCAAAGGATCAGAGAATGAAAATAAGAGAGAGATATAATAACAGAAGTACACTATATATACTATATATACATAAATAACTATATATAAATAACAGAAGTACACTAGACTCCATGAGAAAGAGAAAGGGACATAAAGAGGGAAATAGAGGGAAAGACAAAGAAAATTATTTGGACACATAAATGAGCCTCAATAGATTTCAGCTGAAACACTTAATGATATTACTGAAAATCACATTTACCCTTAATTCAAAAAGGAAACTTTGCAGGGAAATTTGTGCCCAATGGAAAGAAAACATACTTTTGTATTTACTTAAAATTTTATTTTATCTTATTTTATTTTACCTTATTCAAATTCTTTTCCAATTTAGTTTGTTACATAATATTGAGCAGAGTACCCTGTGCTATACAGTAGGTATGGGCAACTTTTATTAGTATATGTATTACAAAATTATTAGTGTCTGTTTGCCATCACCTCTGAAATACAGTAATCTATTACTTAACATCATAATGTGAGTTTCCAGGATGCAAGTGGCCAGCAACCTGGAGAAAATACAAAGACTAATTAAAAACAAAAGCCAAAGACCATTTTTCTCTTAACCTCCTATAACATAATTCACTGTGCAGTAATATTTAAGTAACATACTAGTAGCAGAATAACTAATATAACAATTACACACCTTCCCTCTCACCCACCTCTAGTCCCTCAAAATATCTCTCCTTCTATGAAAGTTAACTGTGAAGTACTGATACTTCTGAAGCACAATTTCTCCTCTGTTGTCAGTGGTCAGTAGTATAAGAACTCCCTTCCACAACTACCATTTTGTTATGTCAAAGTTTATCAATTTTACCTTACCAGATCTCCACTGCTCCATGTTCACTCTATAGGTAGAGTCTGTCTCTAAGATTTTTAAAGACACCTCTGTCATTGTCATGTTTCAAAAAAGCATTTGGTGGTACCTTTTCTCAGTAGTTGCAAAGCAGGAAATGTGAATTGAAAGGAAATTCTGTTAACATTTCCTTCCAGTTCAGACTCTACCTGAACTGGATGGAGTTAGCACCCTCCAAGTTCAGACTCCGCCTCTCATTGCGAAAGAGGCTCTTGATGAAAGTGAAAGTGAACTTCCAACTCTGGAAGATAATGGAGAACAGAGGATCCTGGTATGCTACAGTCCTCGAGGTTACAAAGAGTTGGACGTGACTTAGCAACTGAATGGCATCATGTCACTATGTCACTGGGTGCAGATCTTCCAAAAATGTACATGTTTTTGTTGTTCAGTCACTCAGTCATGTCCAACTCTTTATGACCCCATGGACTGCAACACACCAGGGTTCCCTGTCCTTCACCATCTCCTGGAGCTTGCTCAAACTCATGTCTACTGAGTCAGTGATGTCATCCAACCATCTCATCCTCTGTCATCCCCTTCTCCTCCTGCCTTCAGTCTTTCCTAGCATCAAGGTCTTTTCCAATGACTCGACTCTTCACATCAGGTGGCCATGTTTAGAGTCATCTCTTGTGCTGTTGGAAATGTACATGAGGCAGGAGCTAAATGGACTTGGGGCTGTATAGCTGGATTTTGTCCCCTGTGGACAGGTATCCCAAGATAAAGAGGAGGAGGAGCTAAGCCCTGCCCAGAAATGAGATAGTACTTTTCTCATTCTCAAGGTCCAGAGGACCTTTCCAAGAACACACCTGCAGCAAGACTCTTTGTAGATCATAAAGGGAATAATGTCAACCTGTCCACAGGCCTCTTCACTAGAAGCCATCTTGGCTAGGAAATGTGGGCACACACCTGGGAGGACACTGATAATCACCAAATATGGACTCAGAACCAGCCAAAGCAAGACGTTTGGCCAAAGGAAACCCAGAAGAAAATCGCATAAAAGTGATTCGAACTACCACAAGGACCCGACGCTCTGGGCTTGCCAGTGTGTGCCTATGCACATGTACTCTTTTCCCTCCTAATAAATGTCTCACTTGTTTCACTAGTTTTGGTTTCTCTGTGGAAATTCATTTTCTGGAAATGAATCCTAATGGCCAGGACTCAGCACTTGGCCTGACTTCAATCTCTGGCCAGAAGCCAAAGTCCTGTTTCAAGTCCCTGCAGGTTGAGGCCACCTAAGTTCAGACATGTCTTCACAAAAACCTTTACCTTTCTCTGTTCATGAAAAGACAATAACAACAAGGAGACCTGAGAGGTAGCACAGCCTCAAGATAAAAGAAACTTATGTCCCTGAATTTCCACGTGGAAGAAAGCTGCATTCTAACTAGAACCTCCTATATTTCACAGCTACATGAGTGATAAGTAAACATACACTGTGCTATCAATGAAATTCAGGAGGTTATCTATTGTAGCAGCTGTGTAATGTATCTAGTAAGAGTGGCAGCCTCATTTTTTCCATATTTTTTGCATTACTAATCACTTCTTATCCAGTCACCAAATATCTGCAGATTGTTTACTACTATGGTAGGTGCTGAGAAACAAAAGCTCTGCAAATTCTGATGAAGAGGATGAAGCAGGTACCTGGGTCTTGTGTGGGAGAGGTCTGGATGGATTTTCCAGAATGGCTGAGGCAAGGTTAGTGTCCTCTCTGGTGCCTAGTCAAGACAGGGACATTTTAAAAGATTACGGTTTATAGTACCACTGAAAACCTGACAGAGCTAAGAGCAATGACAAATTGAAATTATAATAGAGTGATCATTATAATTAGAGTAATAGAGTAATTATAATAATCATTATAATGAAGTGTTCAGCATACAAAAATGGAGTTGGAAGGCGAGGGTCTGATTTCAGAATTTAAGAACTAGAACTTCTTTGTATCTTGGTATTGTACCACAAAAGGACAGAGCAACATCTGCCAATTCCTGTGACCTCAAGGTACCCTGAGAAATCTTATAGTCACCCTCAAGATCTCCCTCCCTCCCTTTCCTGTGTTCGTGCAACCAATCCTTAACACACTTCACTTCTCATCAACTGAAGTTTTAATGCTTGAGAAACAAGCTCTGTAATGAACCCATGGCTTCTCGCATTTAAAAAAATAAATAAACTTCCTCCTTTTTTTTTAAGTCTGTCAGTCACAACTCAGAGCTACATCTGTATCATCTGTATCTCCAAGCTGGGGCTCTAACAATCCAGCCAAAAAACGCCTCTTCTCAATCAGGTCTTTGTTTCTGAAATTTCAGTTAATAAAAGCAATACATTATGAAAAAGGTGACACACTCAACCTGCATGACACCAGGAAGAGAACCTTTTTTTTTTTTTTTTAAACACACTCTTATTCTGCCAGAGGGAGTTTTAGGCTCTTCAGACAAAGCTGAAAGACAAGTCTCCCCAAGAACCTGGGACCTTTGTGTTTCTGGAAATGAGCGGAGTTCAGGCAGTTCCAAAGGGATCTCAACTTTTCAATAATAACACAATCCTGGGAGTGAGGCAGACAGAGAAATAAAAAGGGGAAAGACCCTGGACCAGGTCACTAAGAACGCCTCCACCCTCTCTCAGCCTTTCAAAGCCCTTAATCCCTAGACCACCGAGCTTACCCTAAGGAATCTCCTCGTCACCCACTAAAGTTCTGCAAACTCCTATGAAGAGGGCGGCTTAGGCGCACCGTCATCTGGGGAGAAATCAAGTCAAATTTTTTCAAATCACCCAACCAGGCCAGATGTTCACCCCTTATTGGAACAGGCCTGGAGAGTTTGCAACCTGTTTGAGACCAAGAAGGCAGTTTCTTCATTCTCTTCTCCTCTGGGTGGTAGCGGTTCTTCTTTCACTATGAATTTGCTCTGGACCAGAGGTGGCCAATGGAGAAGGAAATGGCAACCCACTCCATTTTCTTGTCTGGAGACTCCTGTGGACAGAGGAGCCTGGTGGGCTGCTGTCCATAGCTCACACAGAGTCAGACACGACTGAAGCGACTTAGCAGGCGTGCATGCATTGGAGAAGGAAATGGTAACCCACTCCAGTATTCTCGCCTGGAGAATCCCAGGGATGGAGGAGCCTGGTGGGCTTCCGTCTATGGGGTCGCACAGAGTCTAACACAACTGAAGCGATTTAGCAGCAGCAGCAGAGGTGGCCAAACAGGGGGATGCGGCGTCTCAGGGCTGCTACCACTGCCCTCTCCCGGCAGCTTCAGCTTCTCTGTGGGGCGACCACATCCCTCTCCATTTGCAGCCGTCTCCCACATCCAGGTCCCAACCATCTGCCAAGTTCTAAGGAAAACACCGGATGCAGGGTCTGGAAAATAAGCCCATACCGGATGGTACCCCAGATGGTACTATATAACCCTCCCTCCCCATCCTCCATCTTCTGCGCTCCGCCCTAGATGTTACGCCCCACTTCCCGTGTTTCATTTCTCAGGATGTTGAGGCAGAAAAGGAAGTCAGAACACTTGTAAACAGGATGCCTGCGGTTGAAGGGTCTTTGGCTCCTTTCCAACCTGCCAAACGCCTGATGGGGACCTGGTGGACTAACAGTGGATCTAAGAGGACAGCCCTCTGCTCAGGCTGTCTGCCACGCTGGGTCCCTTCCTAGCAGAGCAGGAGAACGTCTGCATAAATCTCCACAGCCTGCGAGTCTCCCTGGCCTAGCAGAGATGGGGACAAGGCTCTGTCTCTCTGAGGTTCAACCTGTGGTAACCAAGACCCCTGAGGACAGAAACCCTGCTGTGTGTAGCCACCCACACACAAACCTACTCTAAAAGGTGTTGATTTGTGGTTTGTTAGCACCACTGTTCTCAGGAGATCATACACAGATCAAAACCCCAGGCTATTACGTTCTGAGGCTACAAAATGAGGAAAGGTTATAAAGGCCAAAAACTACAAGGTTATATAAATTGTCAGGAATTAGGACTAGAGTTGGGAAGAAATAAGAGTGCTTGTTTAAACAGGAGTTGTTTTGGGGTTCAGGATGGTTACACATTTGCAGGTGTAGGAGGGAGGCGCTTTGAAACTATGTTTGTACCTGGCAGTGCTTGCAGATACTGTTTTGAAAATGTCTGGTGATGGTCTTGAGTTTGATATAATTCAGAAAGTTTAAGTTCTCAGTGATGCATCTGCAAGTTCTCAGATGCAAGAATGCATCTGAAACTACCTCCACCTAAGGCCATCTGGCTCCATTTTGTATGTGTGAACCATAGTTACTCCATTTTTATTTTTGAAAGATCTTAAATATATCATCAGGCTTCCCTGGTGGCTCTGTGATGAAGAACCTGCCTGACAATGCAAGAGAGACAAGTTCAATCCCCAGTCCAGGAAGATCCTTTGGTGAAGAAAATGGTAGTCCAGTCCAGTATTCTTGCTGGGGAAATCCCATGGACAGAGGAGCCTGGTGGGCCACAGTCCATGGGGTCACAAAAGAGTTGGACAGGACTTAGTGACTAAGCAACAGCAGCAGCAAATATATCATCACCTGTCTACATCACCCGTTTTTTGGACTTTTGTGAGGTGATAAGATTTCAACCCTGAGGATCAGCTATAGTGAGATTGGTCCAGTTGGAACAGAGTTTACAAACAGAGTCTTAAAACAAGACAGTAACAGCAGAAATCAGTCTTTGATGAACAAAAATTTCTTTCCTGGTGAATTATTTTGATCCTTGAAATGATTTAGAAGTTTCACCAAGTGGTGACAATAAAAAGCAGATGACTCTTTAGAAAACAGTTTGTCAGTTTCTTATGAAATTAATATACTTGCCAGATGATCCAACAGTCTCACTTCTTGGCAGTTACAGAAACGAGTTGAAAACTGATGTTTATGCAAACTTACACGGGTGTGTCTATAGCAGCTGTATTTTTGATTGCCAAAACTTGGAGGCAACCAAGATGCCTGTTAATATATAAATGGCTAAACACACTGTAGACTCGTCAAACAATGGCATAATGTTCAGGGGACTTTAAGAAAAGTTCTCAAGTGAAGAAAAGACATAAAAAGAACCTTTTATGCAGGTTATTAAGTGAAAGAAGGCAATCTAATAAAGCTGCATACTGTAAAATTGCAACAATTTGACATTTAGATAAAGGCAAAACTATGGAGATGTTGAAAAGACATGTCTGAAGGGCCAAGGTGGAGAGATTGGGAGGGATGAATGGGGGAGGCCAGGGGATTTTTAAGACAATGAAACTATACTCTGTGATTCTATAATGATGGATTTAAAACTATTAGGTGGTGTTTTGGGGGATTCTCAAGAGCTCTAGTTCTTTATGTCTCAGCACAGAAAGAATCCAGTGAGAGGCAACGTGATAGATAAGAAGTGATTTATTAGAATAGGAAGTTTGTGAGGCTAACAAGTGGGTGGATGAGACGGTGCTGTGCCTGAGAACTTAGTGGGCTATAGTTTTATATTAATAATCAAAGGAAAAATACCACTTTTTTCCTCATTCTTGAGTAGATGTCAAGCTTCCATAGTCAGCTCTGCCTTCACGTCAGGCTGGGGAGTTTTCTTCTCCCTATGTAGTTAAGCCAGGACAGTCATGGCACTATGGAAAAATTATTTCAAGTCTCAGGACCATGAGGGTTTTTCACTTTGAATGTCACCTTTCCATTTTATTGTTTTTTTATATGTGCAGAGAGGTTGTCCTAGGGGGTCATTAACTTACTGAGCTCACTAGGTGGGATGTGGGTCTCATGCCATCGTTGTTCTATTGTTTTAGGAGATGTCTCATGCTTCTGTTTTGCAAGGTTTTGTTGCTAAGCAACCCTACTTGGTTTTGTAGTAAAGCAAAACTGCTTTCTTAAGCAGTCATTAATTTACAGGGGTTTCCTGTTCTCATACTTTTTTACTTACAGTGTGCAGTGGGATTAACCATTTA
The DNA here is from genome assembly GCF_032452875.1 of Bos javanicus. NCBI lineage: Eukaryota > Metazoa > Chordata > Mammalia > Artiodactyla > Bovidae > Bos > Bos javanicus. Next base: position 100,577,065 of record NC_083872.1, on the reverse strand, counting down.
ATTACCTACTTTGTCCCCTTACCCTATCCCTATCAAATTCATGTCATTATGAAAGTGAAAGTGTTAGTTGCTCAGTCGTGTCTGACTTTTTGTGACCCCATGGACAGTAGCCCACCAGGCTTCTCTGTCAAGGAATTCTCCTGGCAAGAATATTGGAGTGGATAGCCATTCCCTTCTCCAGAGGATCTTCCTGACCCAGGATTGAACCCCAGCCTCCTGCTTCGCAGGTGGATTCTTTACTGTCTGGGCCAACAAGAAAGCCCAATCTTGCCATAGAATATAGAACATAAAGATTAAACCCTAATGGCACCCCACTCCAGTACTCTTGCCTGGAAAATTCCATGGACGGGGAGCCTGGTAGGCTGCAGTCCATGGGGTTGCTAAGAGTTGGGCACGACTGAGCAACTTCATTTTCACTTTTCACTTTCATGCATTGGAGAAGGAAATGGCAACCCACTCCAGTGTTCTTGCCTGGAGAATCCCAGGGACGGGGAGTCTGGTGGGCTGCCATCTATGGGGTCGCACAGAGTCGGACTCGACTGAAGTGACTTAGCAGCAGCAGCAGCAGTAGTCTATGGACTTCAGTTCATAATATTGTAGCAAAATTTTTTCATCAGCTGTAACCAATAAAACAAGCTAATACAATGTGTTTAAAATAAGGAAAGCTGTGAGGAAGAATTACCTGTGGGAACTCTGCATTTCTGCTAAAATTTTCCCAAACCTAAAACTGCCTTTTTTTTCCCCCCATAAACCTAAAATGGAGTCTATTAACTTAAAAGAGCAGTTGACTCTTGGTCAGCATTATCATTGTTTTTAGCTCAGTGACCTAGGAACTGCTCTCATCCTTAAACTAGAACTAGAAGTTAAAGATGCGACATATATGGAGCTCTAGTGTGTTCTGTGTGACATGAGTTAAGGGTCAAAGATTATTTGCTGTCAGAATCCTTTAGACTTAAAGTGTAAGTCTGAAAAGGGCACCTTAGAAACCACTGGAGACAATGCTGAACAAATTAAAGCACTAAACCATCAAGAGAAAAAGAAAAAGAGGCTGAAATCTCTACTTTTGCTTTGCTATGACCACAGTAACCTTTGAAACAGAATTTTTATCCATCCAACTACCCTTGCTGAAGGGTAAATATAATTGGGACTTCCCTGGTGGTTTAGTGGTTAAGAATTCAGCTACCAGTGGAAGGAAAGCAGGTTGAGTCCCTGCTCAGGGAACTAAAATCCCACATGCTGTGGGGCAACTAAACCCTCAGGCTGCAACTAGAGAATAGCCATGCCACAAAAAAAGACCCTGCATGCTGCAACTAAGACCCACTTAGCAACTAAACTACCACCACCATAGAGCTTCTCCATCTTCAGCTGCAAATAATCTGATGGTGATATCCATCTATAGAGTTGGGCTGCCCAGGTGGCACTTTATAAAGTGCCACCTGCCACTGCAGGAATTGTGGGTTCAATCTGTGAGTGGGGAAGATCTCCTGGAGAAGGTATCTCTTGACTTAGGCTAACACCTGTTTAGAGCTTAAACAAGGGGCTTCCTTGGTAGCTGAACTGGTGAAGACTTTGCATGCAATGCATGAGACCCTAGTTCGATTTCTGGGTCAGAAAGATCTCCTGGAGAAGGGATAGGCTACCCACTCCATTATCCATGGGCTTCCTTGGTGGCTCAGACAGTGAAGAATCCTCTTTCAATGCAGGATACCTGGGTTATATCCCTGGGTTGGGAAGATCCCTGAAGGAGGCCATGGCAACCCACTCCAGTGTTCTTGCCTGGAGAATCCTCACGGACAGAAGAGCCTGGCGGGCTGCAGTCCATAGCATCACAAAAGAGTCAGACATGACTGAATGACTAAGCACAAAGTGTGCACAAAGTGTACACAAAGTTAGGGAAATATCAAGGCGATCTAGGTCACCATATATATATACATCAGTCTTGTTCAGAGGTACCCTGGCACAATAAGCAACACAGTAAATATTGTTTTCATCCACTCTAACTTAGACAGACTACCCACCCAGGAGCAGAGCTGCTGTTTGTGATACAATGGCCAGCCTTGAGCAAAATTTTTTATTTTAGCTTTTTTTCTCTCTGCAGAACTTGGTTTTGTAGGTATTACAGGAGCAAAATGTGGTGTGGTAGGTTGCAAAAGGAGCCTGGGTTTTGAGGTGGGAAACAAATGGTCAGTCTTGCTCCTTCAGTTCAGTTCAGTTCAGTCTCTCAGTCATGTCCGACTCTGTGTGACCCCATGAATCGCAGGCCTCCCTGTCCATCACCAACTCCCGGAGTTCACACAGACTCACGTGCATCAAGTCAGTGATGCCATCCAACCATCTCATCCTCTGTCGTCCCCTTCTCCTCCTGCCACCAGTCCCTCCCAGCATCAAAGTCTTTTCCAGTGAGTCAACTCTTCACATGAGGTGGCCAAAGTACTGGAGTTTCAGCTTCAGCATCATACCTTCCAAAGAAATCCCAGGGCTGATCTCCTTCAGAATGGACTGATTGGATCTCCTTGCAGTCCAAGGGACTCTCAAAAGTCTTCTCCAACATCACAGTTCAAAAGCATCAATTCTTCGGTGCTCAGCTTTCTTAACAGTCCAACTCTCACATCCATACATGACCACAGGAAAAACCATAGCCTTGATTAGCTGGACCTTGGTTGGCAAAGTAATGTCTCTGCTTTTGAATATGCTATCTAGGTTGGTCATAACTTTCCTTCCAAGGAGTAAATGTCTTTTAATTTCATGACTGCATTCACCATCTGCAGTGATTTTGGAGCCCCCAAAAATAAAGCCTGACACTGTTTAAACTGTTTCCCCATCTATTTCCCATGAATTGATGGGACCAGATGCCATGATCTTCATTTTCTGAATGTTGAGCTTTAAGCCAACTTTTTCACTCTCCACTTTCACTTTCATCAAGAGGCTTTTTAATTCCTCTTCACTTTCTGCCATAAGGGTGGTGTCATCTGCATATCTGAGGTTACTGATATTTCTCCCGGCAATCTTGATTCCAGCTTGTGTTTCTTCCAGTCCAGCATTTCTCATGATGTACTCTGCATATAAGTTAAATAAACAGGGTGACAATATACAGCCTTGACGTACTCCTTTTCCTATTTGGAACCAGTCTGTTGTTCCATGTCCAGTTCTAACTGTTGCTTCCTGACCTGCATACAAATTTCTCAAGAGGCAAATTAGGTGGTCTAGTATTCCCATCTCTTTCAGAATTTTCCATAGTTTATTGTGATCCACACAGTCAAAGGCTTTGGCATAGTCAATAAAGCAGAAATAGATGTTTTTCTAGAACTCTCTTGCTTTTTCCATGATCCAGTGGATGTTGGCAATTTGATCTCTGGTTCCTCTGCCTTTTCTAAAACCAGCTTGAACATCAGGAAGTTCACAGTTCACATATTGCTGAAGCCTGGCTTGGACAATTTTGAGCATTACTTTTCTTGCTCCTTACTCATCCATAAATTCAAAAAAATCCAATGCCTGGATAAGGCAGATATTAATGTATCAAATGAAATAATGTGGATTGAAGCATTTGCCAATAACTTGAGCTTTCTGATTTCAGTATACAGAAGTCTTAAGGATATAAAACAGAAAGGTCAGCAGCGCCCCATTAGTAAATGAACTCAGATTTAAAAAAAAAAAATTAAACAACAGAAAGCAACCCCAAAACAAAAACCAACCAGCCAACCAGACAACAACAAAACCCCACAAAGCAAAAAATACTTGGGTTTTGGGGGCAGCTACGCAAGTTTCACTCTAGCAATCAATACTCCATTTCTTTATGTGCGTGCATGCATGGGTGCTCAGTTGTGTCCTACTCTTTGCGACCCCATGGACTATAGCCTGCCTGTCTCTGCTATCCATGGGGATTCTCCAAGGAACAAGAATGGAGCGGGTTGCCATGCCCTTCTCCAAGGCATCTTTCCAAACCAAAAATCCAACTCACATCTCTTATGTCTCCTGAATTGGCAGGCAGATTCTTTACCATTGGCATCACCTGGGAAGCCCTAGACATAGGGAGAAACTTATGTCCTTGAATTTCCATGTGGAAAAAAGCTGCATTCTAACCAGGAACTCCTATATTCCACAGCTATGTAAGAGATAAGTAAATATATTCTGTTCTATCAATGAAATTTAGGAGATTATTTATTGTAGCACCTGTGTTACATACCTAGTTATAGTGGCAACCACATGTTTTCATGGTTTTTTTGCATGCCTAATAATTTCTTATCCAATCACCAAACAGCTGCAGAATGTTCACTTCTGCTGTAGGTGCTGAGAAACAAAAGCTCTGCAAATTTTGATGAAGAGGGTGAAGCAGGCACCTGGGATGGCCCAGAAAGGCAGGTGTCTTCTCTGGTGTCTAGTCAAGAGATGGATGTTTTAAAAGATCATCAATTATAGTACCATGGAAACCCTGACAGAGTTAAGAGTAATGACAAATTGAAATTATAATGGAGTAATCACAGTTCAGCAAATAAAAATGGAGTTGGGAGGCCACAGAGGCCTCTGATTTCAGAACTCAAGAACCAGAACTTTCTTTGCATTGTACCACACCCAAGAACAGACACACATCTTCTTTTGTCAGCTCCTTTGGCCTTGTCGACTAAAAAGATGCACAATGGAAGAGTTGTGAGTTAAGTTTTATTAGGGGCAAAATGAGGACTGCAGCCTGGGAGACAGCACCTCAGATAGCTCTGAAAAGCTGCTCCAAAGCAGCAGTGAGGGGAGGTGAATATATAAGATTTTGGTGAGTCCAATGCAATCAAGTGCTTACTTTATAAAAGATTTTCCACTAGTCCGGAGGAGCTGTCACCATGAAAGGATTTAGTGCTTTTGAGGATATTTGGAGATGCAAAGGTTGGGATCATGAAATCAGTTCCTGAAAATATCTAACTTTCTAAAGATTTGTTCCACCAGTTTCCGTGGAACACAGAGTACCTCACTCTCCACCCTCAATTTCCTTCAGGGGGTGTCGAAGTCAGCAGCTGCACTAGCACTGCTGCTGCTAAGTCACTTCACTCGTGTCCAGCTCTGTGCCACCCCACAGACAGCAGCCCACCTCCTCTGTCCCTGGGATTCTCTAGGCAAGAACACTGGAGCAGGTTGCCATTTCCTTCTCCAATGCATGAAAGTGAAAAGTGAAAGTGAAGTCGCTCAGTTGTGCCTGACTTAGCGACCCCATGGACTGCAGCTTACCAGGCTCCTCCATCCATGAGATTTTCCAGGCAAGAGTACTGGAGTGGGGTGTCATTGCCTTCTCCGTAGCACAGGCAGATGGAAAATGCCCTTGTTGTTGTTGCTCAGGCTCTGGCAAATGCTCTTGGCAATTGCAGTTGACAGCCTAAAAGTACCCCTTCCCCCACTGCAATCTTTTGGTCTCAGGGTCCTGCCTCCTCCACCTTGTGGTTATACAACGAATTCTGCCTTAACAAGCACCCTCACTTCTCAACAGCTCCAATTACAATTTTGGACAAACGAAATGAGTACTAACCATGATTTCTTGCGCTTTTGTCTTTAATAAACTTCCCCATTTTTAGCCTGGCAGATCACAATTTGAGAAGTTCCTGAGTCTGTATCTGCAGGGTGAAGCTCTAACAGTTCCCACAATAAATGCCTCGTTATCTCAGACAGGTCTTTCTTTCTGAAATGTCAGTTAATAAGAGCACTAAGTCATGAAAATGGTGACACACTTAACCTGTATGACCTCAAGAAGGGAACTTCTTTTTAAAACATACTTATTCTGCCAGAGAAAGCTTGAGGACATTCTAATTAAGTTTAAAGACAAGTCTCCCCAAGAACATTGGGTGTTTGTGTTCTTGGAAAGGAGGGGGATTCAGGCCAGTCCCAGAGGAATCTCTAGTTTCCAATTAAGATGCCATTCCTAGGGGGCAGGGCAGACTGAGAAAAAAGTGGGGCAAGATCCTGAACCAGCTCACTAGGAACACCTGTCACCCTCTCCCAGCTTTTCCAACCCCTTAATCCCCAGACTGATGCTGAAGCTGAAGCTCCAACACTTTGGCAACCTGATGCAAAGAACTGACTCACTGGAAAAGACCCTGATACTGAGAAAGATTGAAGGCAGGAGGAGAAGGGGATGACAGAGGATGAGATGGTTGGATGGCACAATCAACTCTATGAACATGAGTTTGAGCAAGCTCCAGGATTTGGTGATGGATAGATAGGGAAGCCTGAAGATCTCTTTTGTATAGTTCTTCTGTGTATTGTTGCCACCCCTTCTTAATATCATCTGCTTCTGTTAAGTCCATACCATTTCTGTCCTTTATTGTGCCCATCCTTGCATGAAATGTTCCTTGGTATCTCTAATTTTCTTGAAGAGATCTCTAGACTTTCCTATTCTATTGTTTTCCTTTATTTCTTTGCATTGATCACTGAGGAAGGCTTCTTATCTCTCCTTGCTGTTGTTTGGAACGCTGCATTCAAATGCATATAGCTTTCCTTTTTTCCTTTGCACTTTCTTTCTCTTCTTTTCTCAGCTATTTGTAAGGCCTCCTCAGACAAACACTTTGCCCTTTTGTATTTCTTTTTCTTGGGGATGGTCTTGATCACTCCCTCCTGTACAATGTCATGAACCTCTGCCCATAGTTTTTCAGGCACTCTGTCTATCAGATTTAATCCCTTGAATCTATTTGTCACTTCCATTCTATAATCATAAGGGATTTGATTTAGGTCATATCTGAATGGTCTAGTGGTTTTCCCTACTTTTTTCAATTTAAGTCTGAATTTGGCAATAAGGAGTTCATGATCTGAGCCACAATCAGCTCCCAGTCTTGTTTCTGCTGACTGTATAGAGCTTCTCCATCTTTGGCTGCAAAGAATATAATCAATCTGATTTCAGTGTTGACCATACTGTGATGTCCATGTGTAGAGTCATCTCTTGTGTTGAAAGAGGGTGTTTGCTATGACCAGCGCATTCTCTTGGCAAAACTCTGTTAGCCTTTTTTTGTTAAGAAAACTTTCCACATTTCAGCAGCAAAAAAAAGTGTTAGTCTCTCAGGCATGTGCAATTCTTTGTGACCCCATGGACTGCAGCCTGCCAATCTCCTCTGTCCATGGAATTCTCCAGGTGAGAATTCTGGAGTGGGTTCCATTCTCTTCTCCGGGGGATCTTTCAACACAAGGATTGAACCCCAGTCTCCTGCATTGCAGGCTGATTCTTTACCATAGCTCCCTCTGAACACAGAGAAGACCTGCTCTCTCACCAAATGTGGATGATGATACCAAGCCCTGGTAGAACTCTGGGCAGGACGATGGGTCTCAGCTTAGCAGGCCCTCTACCCTGCTAAAGCCACATTGGCAGTGGTGACAAAACTCAGAGTCTTAACTTCTATCCTCCTGGGAAGAGTTCACAAATTCTCAGTCCCACTTGCTTCCCATAAGCCCAGCTGTGTCATCCCTACACATGTTGATTGAGTGTATGTGTGGGTTAAGTACTGGTCCAGAGAAGCCTTGACCAACAACAGAACTGGAGTCCCAGCCCACAGTCCCAAAATCCGACAGCAAGAACAACAAAAACCATATAATTTAATTAAAACGTGAGAGGAAATGAATATACATTTTTTTTAAATTTTATTTTATTTTTAAACTTTACAATATTGTATTAGTTTTGCCAAATATCAAAATGAATCTGCCACAGGTATACCTGTGTTCCCCATCCTGAACCCTCCTCCCTCCCTCCCCATACCCTCCTTCTGGGTCGTCCCAGTGCACCAGCCCCAAGCATCCAGTATCATGCATCGAGACAGTTAGCAGGAACATGAAAAGATGTTTTATATCACTAATCATCAGAGACAAAAATCAAAGCTATAATGTTAGACTGGACATTATAAAAAAGACAAGTTTTGGCAAGAATGTGTATAAAAGGGAACCCTTGTGCACTGCTGGTAAAAATTTAAATTGGTAAGCCACTATGGAAAACATTATGGAATTTCCTGAAAAAATGCAAATCAAAACCACTATGAGGTACCATTTCACACCAGTCAGAATGGCTGCAATCCAAAAGTCTACAAATAATAAATGCTGGAGAGGGTGTGGAGAAAAGGAAACCCTCTTACATTGTTGGTGGGAATGCAAACTAGTACAGCCACTGTGGAGAACAGTGTGGAGATTCCTTAAAAAACTGGAAATAGAACTGCCTTATGATCCAGCAATCCCACTGCTGGGCATACACACTGAGGAAACCAGAAGGGAAAGAGACACGTATACCCCAATGTTCATCGCAGCACTGTTTATAATAGCCAGGACATGGAAGCAACCTAGATGCCCATCAGCAGATGAATGGATAAGAAAGCTGTGGTACATATACACAATGGAGTATTACTCAGCCATTAAAAAGAATACATTTGAATCAGTTCTAATGAGGTGGATGAAACTGGAGCCTATTATACAGAGTGAAGTAAGCCAGAAGGAAAAACATCAATACAGTATACTAACGCATATATATGGAATTTAGATGGTAACAATAACCCGGTGTAGGAGACAGCAAAAGGAGACACTGATGTATAGAACAGTCTTATGGACTCTGTGGGAGAGGGAGAGGGTGGGAAGATTTGGGAGAATGACATTGAAACATGTAAAATATCATGTAAGAAACGAGTTGCCAGTCCAGGTTCGATGCACGATACTGGATGCTTGGGGCTAGTGCACTGGGACGACCCAGAGGGATGGTATGGGGAGGGAGAGGGAGAAGGGTTCAGGATGGGGAACACATGTATACCTGTGGTGGATTCATTTTGATATTTGGCAAAACTAATACAATTATGTAAAGTTTAAAAATAAAATAAAATTAAAAAAAAAATTTTAAATAGAACTATCATATGACCAAGCAAGTTCCTCAACATCTTATAGCTCCTTCCACACACCATTATAATTTTACTTTATTATTGTATACTATTTCACTTTATGGACATATCAATTTTGCTTAGCAGCACTTCTATTGATTTATATTATGTTTTTTGTAGTTATAAATTCTATAAATTTAAGTCTTTAATGAATATGAATAAATCTTACAAATAAATGAATAAGTATATAAATAAATACATTTTAAAAGGTTAAGGTGTTTAATGTTACATCTTTAGAAAAAGCTGAGCAGACTGTTCATTCTTTCTGATGCCTCCTGTGAACCTGTCAAGCACTTGTGCTTCCAAATTGTCCAGCCAAGGAAGCAAAGGAAATAGACAGAATGCATCTTGCATTCTTCCTGTCCCCTGTCCCCTTCAGTCAAAGTTTGCTTTGTAAGGAATTAATTTCTTATGACAGTCAGGGTTCTACAGGAAAACAGAACTAACAGAATGTGTGGAAGATTTACTTTGAAGAATTGGTTCATTTGATTATGTTGTTGTTTAGCCACTATGTTGTGTCTGACTCTTTGAGACCCCATGGACTGTAGCCTGCCAGTCTCTTCCGTCCATGGGATTTCACAGGCAAGAATACCGGAAGGGGTAGCCATTTCCTTCCTCAGGGGATTGTCCCAACCCAGGGATGCAACTCAGGTCTCCTGCATTGCAGGCAGCTCTTTACCACTGAGCCATCAGGGAAGCCCCTAAACATATAATATTTATACATATATGGAAAATTAATATATACAAGATTGCATAAAATTACACTAAGAAACTAACAAGGAAGACAAATATCACATGATATCACTTGCATGTAGCATCTAAAAAACAAAAAAAGGCTACAAATGAACTTATAAAACAGAAATAGTGTCACAGATATTGAAAACAAGTTGAAACGAGGGGATAAGGAGTCAAAGAGAAATGGAGGTACATAGAGAGGATATAAGTTACTATTTTCTACTTTTGTATACTCATGAGTACAGTGTAGTTAATGCTGTAAAAATTTAAAACATTTTGTTTATCAAACTCAATCATATATTCTGAGATTGGGTATCATATGGCTAATGGGTAGAAGTAACTATTTGTGATTTAATTAGAGTGGAAGCAGGAATTTAAAATCCAATAAAGGGTAAACAAAAGATTGATATATAAAATACCAAAACCAAAATATTGGTTTATGGGGATAACATTTATTTAGCACACTGTAACTTATAAACACGGAGAATTAAAGTATACAAAGCATTTTTTCAGTGTTTCTAATGTTTTAAAATATAGACTCTACAATAAATATTATGGTTAGTAAACTTTTTTGGGGGGGGCTGCTTGGATCTTACTGGCAGCATGAGGAATCTTCTATATGGGTTGTGGTATGTGGAATCCTGTTTGTTTTTTTTTTTCCTTGCCAGCTTCTATGATGCCTTTTTTTTTTTTCCCCTGCTTTTTGTGGTAAGATTTTGTTCTTTTAATTGGAGTAAAATCTTGCATGCATCAACCAAAGATTTCACATGCTGTACAGCCGATTAACTTTGTTATAGAGCATGTGGAATTTTTAGTTGCTGCAAGTGGGAACTTTTGGCTCAAACAAGCCTGGGGAATGTTATAGTTTAAGCATGCAGGATCTAGTTCCCTGATCAGGGATTGAACCCAGGCCTCCTGCATTGGGAGCAGAGTCTTAGCCACTGGACAATCAGGTAAGTCCCTAGTCTTGGGAGTTTTAAAAATTTCCCTATATATGTGTCTTTTTAAAACAAAAAATTTAATGAATGAGTTAATCTTTGGTTGCACTGGGTCTTCTTTGTCTTGCAGTTTCTCTAGTTGCAGAGAGTGGCGACTACTCTTCACTGCAGTGCATGGGCTTCTCATTGTAGTGGCTTCTCATGCTGCGGAGGACAGATTCTTGGGTACTTGGGCTACAATAATTGCTGCTCATGGACTCTGTAATTCAGGCTCAGGATTGTGGCACATGGGCTTAGCTGTTCCGTGGCATGTGAAATCTTCCTGGACCAGCGATCGAACCCATGTTCCTTGAATTTGCAGGCAGATGCTTATCCACCGTGCCACCAGGGAAGTCCAAAACAATTTTCCCTATACATTTGTAACTGATGGTAAGAGAATTTCAACTGTGTTAACCAACTAATAACATCAGTGATTAAACTCATTTTGCATGGCTTCAGTTATCATACTTATTTTTATGGTCCCATGTGTGCAAAGAAAGTACTGTTTGTATATAGGAAGAGGCATTTATTCACATTGACTGGGTTCAAAACATAAATATCAACTCATATTATATAACGCTTATTTAATTTAGAATCATGCTCTTCCAAATCCCTGTATCGTTCAAGTATAGCTTGTCTCCTTGCCGTTAACAATGCTATAAATGAATATTGGTGATATTTTTGGAAGAGCAAGCAATAAAGCAGCAACTGTGCATAATTTATAATGCATCTCTTTGAGATGGTGTGTGAAATTCCCTAAAAAGGACTTGAAGAATTTAAGGACATGGAAACATTATTTGTTTGCTGCAAATCCATTTTCTATCTGTATAACTCCTGGCACTGCTAACTCCAAGGTCATTCAGGTAGCCACATGTTGCATCTCCTGTGATGGCAAACCTAAAACCAAGCACAAAAATATTAAAAAAGCATAGGCTGGACATCTACATTCATTCCTCCTATGTATGCTTCAGCACCCCCACTGCAGTTACTGCTAATGTGAACAAGAGAAAAGTGAAAATCTGTTGTTCATAAGTCTTCTGAGTAAATATATATCATTTCTGTAGTTAGTTCCTTTTATATTCTCAAAGTCTCTGCTGGAGTATCAGAAGATTATCACTATCCATCCCAAATCTAGTTATGTTGTTGACTAGGTATTTAACTAGTGCTTGCTGTGGTAGCCAAGTAAACTGTTGCCATGGGTGGTGATAAATGAAAATTTCACATATGGAGATATAGGGAAGTCATTCTGGTTTATACATGAATTAAATTTTATGCTATTTAAAACAACCTATTTGTGGCCTATCAAGCATATTTTATACTTCTGCTTTAATTATTAAAGAAAAACAAAAATAAATAAAAGCAAAAATAAACAAATGGGACCTAATTAAACTTAAAAGCTTCTGCACATCAAAGGAAACTATTAGCAAGGTGAAAAGGCAGCCTTCAGAATGGGAGAAAATAATAGCAAATGAAGCAACCGACAAACAACTAATCTCAAAAATATACAAGCAACTCCTACAGCTCAACTCCAAAAAAATAAATGACCCAATCAAAAAATGGGCCAAAGATCTAAATAGACATTTCTCCAAAGAAGACATACAGATGGCTAACAAACACATGAAAAGATGCTCAACATCACTCATTATCAGAGAAATGCAAATCAAAACCACTATGAGATACCATTTCACACCAGTCAGAATGGCTGCGATCCAAAAGTCTACAAATAATAAATGCTGGAGAGGGTGTGGAGAAAAGGGAACCCTCTTACACTGTTGGTGGGAATGCAAACTAGTACAGCCACTATGGAGAACAGTGTGGAGATTCCTTAAAAAACTGGAAATAGAACTGCCTTATGATCCAGCAATCCCACTGCTGGGCATACACACTGAGGAAACCAGAAGGGAAAGAGACACGTGTACCCCAATGTTCATCGCAGCACTGTTTATAATAGCCAGGACATGGAAGCAACCTAGATGTCCGTCAGCAGATGAATGGATAAGAAAGCAGTGGTACATATACACAATGGAGTATTACTCAGCCATTAAAAAGAATACATTTGAATCAGTTCTAATGAGGTGGATGAAACTGGAGCCTATTATACAGAGTGAAGTAAGCCAGAAGGAAAAACACCAATACAGTATACTAACGCATATATATGGAATTTAGAAGGATGGTAACGATAACCCTGTATACGAGACAGCAAAAGAGACACTGATGTATAGAACAGTCTTATGGACTCTGTGGGAGAGGGAGAGGGTGGGAAGATTTGGGAGAATGGCATTGAAACATGTGAAATGTCATGTATGAAACGAGATGCCAGTCCAGGTTCAATGCACGATGCTAGATGCTTGGGACTGGTGCACTGGGACGACCCAGAGGGATGGTATGGGGAGGGAGGAGGGAGGAGGGTTCAGGATGGATTTTCTTTTAAAAAAAATAAAATAAAATAAAGAAAAAAAAAAGAAAAACATACATTGACCAGAAGTAAAAATGTCCATGTTAGAAATAAAGATTAAATGTCCCGCTTCTTGAGACATCAATGCTGGTCTTCTTTGGTGATAAGACTCCCTTCCCAGGTGCTAGGGCCATACTGATCCACTGTGTATGTGCTGGTCTATTCTTTTTTTTTTTTTTTTCCTAGGGGAAACCTCAAAGAAAGGCAACCCTGACTTGTTTAATGTTCTCTGTTCTGACAAGATGTAAAACTGAGCTAGAAAATCTGTTTCTCTGGAGCAGTTTCTCCGAGTAATCTAGGAAATGGTCTAGTTTAGTCCTCAACTTGGTTGAAGACTAAAAAACATTTTCTATTATTATTATTGATAATTTATTGATCTATTATTGATTATTTTCATTGCCAGTGGCCTTGAGTGAAGAATATTTTCAGTGCTCTACTGACCTGTTTCATACATGTGTGAAAATAAAGTGTTTACTTACTAGTAAATTATTAAAAGGGCTTAGTTTTGATTGAGGGAAGTGACTGCACCCTTATATTCTATCTGCTCCAATGTAATGATTACATTCAAAACATCCCCACTGAAGCACTCACAATCCAAGGAATGTTACTAAGTTCCTCCCAGAGATAATTTACAGAGGATTCCCACTGGTTCCCTGACAACCTTCCTTTTAAGAATGAATGTAGCAAATGAAAGAGTGGACTGAGGGTCTGTGGATATCAATTCTTAGTGGCTTTCTAAGACTGCAGGACTCTCGTGTGCCTCAGCTGTTCTCTCTGCCTTTTAAGTAGGCAATTAGCACAGTTTAAGTCAGTGGGTGAAAGTGGAAGAACTACATCCAATGTTATCGTCATGAAAAAGGTTTCAACTGAAATCATATTAAAGTTTTTCCAAAGGTGCAACTAATAAATGGAAGAGCATACAAAGGATTTCTATTTCTTAATTCATAACTTTTCCATGATATTAAATTTATTTTCTCATAAACACAATTCATACCCAAAACCACACGTGAATACAGTAGAAGAAAGTCTATAAACTTACGAGGCATTATATTTAGAGTTGTCTGTCCATTTCCAAACATGATGTGATGATTCTCTACTAAGGCCAATCCAATGGTCAGAATGGCCTTTGTATCTTATCAGGAAGTTCTATTATAAAACACAGAAAGCGAAAACACATGTCTCCTTCATTTTACCGTTGAGTCCTCTTCCCCTTAGGCGTCTCTCTTTAAATGGCAGCCTAAATAATTGATAAGTTTAGAATCTGGTGGGAGACTAGTCCCCAGTTCTCAGCTTAAGTCACTCAAACATCTCTGATCCTAAATTATATTAAAGTGACCACATATCTCAGTTTTACTGAGAAAGTCCCAGGTTATAACTCTGGCACCAACATATTATTAATATCGTCATTTTCACTCCCCAAAATGTCCTGATTTGGATGATAAATTACATGATTACCATATTTCTTTGTACAATGGGAACAATACTTTTAACTAAAGGTTAACTATGAGGATACAAGAGAGAATGTGTCCAAATTGTCTCACAGGGTTCCAGGCAGAGAACATACCCAAGAAATATCAGGCACCAATATGCACTCCAAGTCCCCAAGTCTGCCTGGAATGGGATCCTTCCTCTTCTTTCAGCTGTCACCCTATGCAGCCTATAGCCTTCTCAGGGGCTAAATATTTAACAAAGAACATGATCCAAAAATATTTCTTACCAGCTCATCCTTAGTTTCAAACTGAGCAAGGACAGCTTCCAATGAAGTACAGAATGTCTGACTGAATGTCCAGTTCCTTGTGTCTTCCGAAAAATAAAAACATTTACTTCCAAATCCTATCCATCCTTTTGAGCAGGGAACATACAGAACATGTGAGTCCAGCTCTCTCCTTCTCACTAGTAGTTGGACAAACACAGTGAATATAATAAATTTTCTCATCCCTTTCATCTATTTTTCCACTTACCACCCTGAGGTCAGCCTTTTTTTCTTTACATATGTATGTATACACACATATATACACACATATGCATAAATCTTGCATAGTATATATGTGTGAAAGTCACTCAGTCATGTCTGAATATGCAGTCCATGGAATTCTCCAGGCCAGTGGATCTTCCCAACCCAGGGACTGAAGCCAGGTCTCCCGCACTGCAGGCAGAGTCTTTACCGTCTGAGCCACCAGGGAAATTCCAAAATGAGGGATTTGAAGAAAAACATGATAGAATATCAACTAGACTCTTGTACTTTTAGGACTTTTGGAAATAGCATTTTGTTTTTCTTCACATCCGAGCAGGAGCTACTTTCAATTGGTAGACAGATTTTTAGAAATGACTTCAATGCCCAAATGTGTTTGCTTTTCCCAATACATTGCTTTCCATTATATGTATTTTAGTACCATTCATTACATAATTTTCCTCATCATCATATTTTGCTTCCAGAAAGACATCTCAAATGCCTGGCTATGTAATAAATACCCTCTATGGATGCTGCCCAATTCTCAGTTATGTGCAGAACTGCTGAGCTATAATGCATTGCCAACTAGTATTACTAATGCCTTTTAGGATGCTGCTAGCCATAACGGTTTATAAAGCGCCAACTGCTAGTCAATATTTGGAAATTTGTTTGCATTTCACTGCTTCCCCAAACAACAGTCTTTTCTAAGATCATTTTCTTCTTTTGGTTTCTTGGAAAATGCAGTATTGAGATATGTGATCACTTCCTGAGTGCGAGCTAGTGGTAGTTGCTTTCCCTAAATGATTTTATTAGATCGAGAATTGCCTTGGAACAAAATGTACTACAGAAACTAATATATGAATAAATGCATATATATTTTATATGGTGAACTTTTACCCAAGGTCAGTCTTGAAGTATGTATTGTACATTCAATTGTTGCCTCCTGGAGTCATCACTAACAGTCTTATCTCAGGTACAAAAGCCATCAGTCCACTGATCTTCAAGCAGAGAATCTGTGTACCTCACTTCCCAGGGGTCCATGGACACTAACTGTTATAAAGAAATCAATTTCTGTAGCATTTAATTTCTGTAGTACTCTTTCCAAGCATCATACAGATTTTCCCTTTCCCCACAGCCTCTTTATATCTGTCCTTCTTCTCTTGACAAAAGAAAGGCAAATTCCTTACCTTTCCTAGATTTTACTATGGTACATTTTTTAAGGGTAAAAAATCTTCTAGTAGACAAAATATAGCATAGTTCAAATACTGATTTTAGTACCAAAAATACGATGTAGGGTTTCCAGAAGTTTTTTGTTTTATGTGAATTTCTGTCAAATATGTGTAAAAATATACGGGCCCTGATTAGATACTCTGTAACCAGCAATATTTCAGAGTATAGGCTATGGGAAGCATAGATGTTTTTGCTTCATAATCTCGCTTTTCCTTCCTTAGCCAACCTGATAGGAAATACTGTTGACTCAACTTTCAGAATAGACAGATTCCGATACCCTGTCCCACCTCCACTGTTATCACCAGGGCCAAGCCACTGTCCTATCTGGTGTGGATTTCTACAACTTTGTCCTAGTAGCTGTTCCTATGTCTAACTTTTCTTCTAACAATCTGTTCCCAATGTAATAGTCAAAATGATTATTCTACAATGAAATTCAGATCATGACATTCCTCTCCTACAATTTTTCTCATCTAGTTCCTCCCCATTGCACTCAGAACAAAATCCAAAATCTTTAACTGACTTATAATGCTGTGACTCCCAGCCCATTACTCTTCCTCATTCTCACCTTGCTTCAGCTGAAGAAGCTTCCTTGCTGTTCCTCAAACCTATCAGGAGATTCCTTCTTTCATTCTGCTTGTTCCCACCATCTGGAATGCTTTCCTCACATAGCCAATGGCTCCTTCATCTCCCTCAATAGTTTGCTGAAAAGTCATCCTCTCAAGGAGGCTTGCCTATACACTTGTACTCCTTGAGTGAACGAGTGAAAGTCGCTCAGTCATGTCCGACTCTTTGCGACCCCAATAACTATACAGTCAATGGAATTCTCCAGGTCAGAATACTGGAGTGGGTAGCAGTTCCCTTCTCCAGGGGATCTTCCCAACCCAGGGATTGAACCCAGTCTCCCACATTGCAGGCAGATTATTTACAAGCTGAGCGACAAGGAAGCCCAAGAATACTGGAGTGGGTAGCCTATCCCTTTTCTAGCAGATCTTCCCAACCCAGGAATTGAACTGGGGTCTCCTGCATTGCAGGTGAATTCTTCACCACCTCTAACAGGAAAGCCCCTTGTACTCCTTACCCTGTTACTTTTTATTATAGTATTTGTGTCTTCCTGATAGAATAGAAGTTCACTGGCATGGGGATTTGTGTGTGTGTGTGTGTGTGTGTGTGTGTGCGTGCATGTTTTGTTCATGGTATACCATACCTCAAGCACTTCACACAGTGCCTGGTTCATAATGGAGCTCAATAAACATTTATTGACTATATAAAAGTGCAAAGAGAAGGAAATGGCAAGCCACTCCAGTGTTCTTGCCTCGAGAATCCCAGGGACAGGGGAGCCTGGTGGGCTGCCGTCTATGGGGTCGCACAGAGTCGGACACGACTGAAGCGACTTAGCAGCAAAAGTGCAAAGAACATTGTAAAGTTTAGAGAACACCCAACTTACCTGGGAAAAGAGGATAAAATAGCATTAGATTTGCAGCTAGGGATGCAATGAAGATGAAACGATAAAACTTGGCAGAAGTTACAAAAGATATAATTGGTAGGCATATCCTTTGGAGTATTTGTCCCGATTGGCTCAGCAGGTAAAGAATTCCGAGTAATTTACCTATAAATGCAAATGTCAGAATCTCAATCTCATGGACATACTAGGGAGAAAAACTTGACTTGATTTAACACAGAATAAACCTGTAAAGTAAGCTGTACCTCACCTCTCCTATTGTCAACCTTCTTCACAAGAGATCAAAGTCCACAAATGATGGCCATGACCCAAAGGGGACGAGAGTAAGAGAAATTGAGTTTTTTCCCCTAGAGAATCTTCCAGTAATTGGAAGAACAGATAGGGAAATAGTAAGAAACAAAAAGAGTAGAAATCAGGATGAAAAAAAGTCCAGATTTACCTCCTTAAATGAGAAATCTGGTTAGAAGTACTGAGAAGAGCATTAGAAAATTAATCAATGCAATTCATCGTATTAACAGAATAAGAGAAGAGAAAGGATATGATCATCTCAATAAGTATAGACAAAATATGTGAAAAACATAATATTCACCAAGATAACAAATTCCAACAAATTAGGAATTGAAGGACATAAACCGATACTTGTCATTTGCAGAAATAGTACAGCTAACAAGATATTTAATGGTGAAAAAGTGAACCCCTTCCACCAAAGGCCAGGAACAAGGAAAGGATGTCTGCTCTCACCAATCCAATTTAACATTTTACTAGAGGGTCTATCAATACCAATGAGGCAAGAAAAGTACATAAAAAGCATAAAGATTAGAAAGAAGTGAAAGTGTTTCTAGAAGTCACATCCACTCACCTCTCAGTAGAAATATCAATTTGAAAATTATCTGCACATGAAAATACTTTCCCCAGAGCCAAGGATTCCAGGCACACCTACTCCCTGCCTCATCCCAGCTCCTTGTACTCCACCAATTCCAGGCAGATAATGCAGCCTTAAAGTGATTACCTCCAATGTGGGAGACCTGGGTTTGATCCCTGGGTCGGGAAGATCCCCTGGAGAAGGAAATGGTAACCCACTCCAGTATTCTTGCCTGGAGAATCCCATGGACAGAGAAGCCTGGTAGTCTACAGTCCACGGGGTCGCAAAGAATCAGACATAACTGAGTGACTTCACTGAATGCAGCCTCAGAGAGCTTCCACCCAGAGCTTCCTGTGGGCTCCTAGGAGCCCAGGCTCCTGTCTCCCCTCTGCACCTGCCAACTCCAGCAGTTCCAGGTGGGGCTCATGTGACACTTGGCTCCTGATGAACTCTTCGGGATCAGCCTCCCAAAACCCTTCCCTCAGGACTAGGCAGTCCAGAAAAGAGAGAGACCCATTCCTCTTGGGAAAAGGGGAGTAAAACAGCACCTGACTTCACTACACATCCCAGATCTGCCTTCCCCAGCATCACATCAGGCTTGATTCTGCAGGCTTATGTGACTCCCTGCAGGCTCCCACAAACCCAGGACCCCTCACCCCAGTGCTTGCCAGCCCCAGAGACCCAAGAGACACCAGCCTCCTGGCAGGCTCCTGGGAACCCAGACCTCCTTTCACCTCAAGGACTTCTGGCAAAGATATGGGCCTGAATGTGGTGGGGAACAGTGGGCAGGCCCTGGAGATCAGACCCTCAGACTTAGCTTTGTGTCTATCATTTCTGTGTGGCCCTGCAAATGTTTATTCACCAAACTTCCCCTTTTTTCATGTCCATGTCAATGACCTTCTGCCCCTTTGCAACCCAAGCCGCCACCCCCAGCATCTTTTGTCTTTAGCTGGAGATGGTATTTCATGTGAAGTTTTTGGCCATTTTGACCAGTTACTCAGTTTTCCTGAATCTGTCCCATGTATATTTGTTAGCCAACTTTTCTTTGATTTTCTCTTGTTACCTATGTCAAATCAACTGAATTCTTAAACCAACCAGAAAAGCAAAGGAAAATTTCTTCTCATCTCCTATGGTTTGTCTCTTCTTGTCTCCCTCTAAATTCGAATGCCTTATATTATACTCTGAACAAATAACCAATTTTCTAATTTGAAAAATAGTGTTAGGGATTATCTCACAGAAGAACAGAGAAATGAACCATAGTACTGGTCTATTGGGTTTTTTTTTTAATTTAATTTAATTTTTTAAAAATTTAATTTAGTTTTTAAACTTTACATAATTGTATTAGCTTTGCCAAATATCAAAATGAATCCACCACAGGTATACATGTGTTCCCCATCCTGAACCCTCCTCCCTCCTCCCTCCCCATACCATCCCTCTGGGTCGTCCCTGTGCACTAGCCCCAAGCATCCAGTGTCGTGCATCGAATCTGGACTGGCATCTCGTTTCATACATGATATTTTACATGTTTCAATGCCATTCTCCCAAATCTTCCCACCCTCTCCCTTTCCCACAGAGTCCATAAGACTGTTCTATACATCAGTGTCTCTTTTGCTGTCTCGTACACAGGGTTATTGTTACCATCTTTCTAAATTCCATATATATGCGTTAGTATACTGTATTGGTGTTTTTCCTTCTGGCTTACTTCACTCTGTATAATAGGCTCCAGTTTCATCCACCTCATTAGAACTGATTCAAATGTATTCTTTTTAATGGCTGAGTAATACTCCATTGTGTATATGTACCACAGCTTTCTTATCCATTCATCTGCTGATGGGCATCTAGGTTGCTTCCATGTCCTGGCTATTATAAACAGTGCTGCGATGAACATTGGGGTACACGTGTCTCTTTCCCTTCTGGTTTCCTCAGTGTGTATGCCCAGCAGTGGGATTGCTGGATCATAAGGCAGTTCTATTTCCAGTTTTTTAAGGAATCTCCACACTGTTCTCCATAGTGGCTGTACTAGTTTGCATTCCCACCAACAATGTAAGAGGGTTCTCGTTTCTCCACACCCTCTCCAGCATTTATTATTTGTAGACTTTTGGATCGCAGCCATTCTGACTGGTGTGAAATGGTACCTCATAGTGGTTTTGATTTGCATTTCTCTGATAATGAGTGATGTTGAGCATCTTTTCATGTGTTTGTTAGCCATCTGTATGTCTTCTTTGGAGAAATGTCTATTTAGTTCTTTGGCCCATTTTTTGATTGGGTCATTTATTTTTCTGGAGTTGAGCTGTAGGAGTTGCTTGTATATTTTTGAGATTAGTTGTTTGTCGGTTGCTTCATTTGCTATTATTTTCTCCCATTCTGAAGGCTGTCTTTTCACCTTGCTAATAGTTTCCTTTGATGTGCAGAAGCTTTTAAGGTTAATTAGGTCCCATTTGTTTATTTTTGCTTTTATTTCCAATATTCTGGGAGGTGGGTCATAGAGGATCCTGCTGTGATGTATGTCAGAGAGTGTTTTGCCTATGTTCTCCTCTAGGAGTTTTATAGTTTCTGGTCTTACGTTTAGATCTTTAATCCATTTTGAGTTTATTTTTGTGTATGATGTTAGAAAGTGTTCTAGTTTCATTCTTTTACAAGTGGTCTATTGGTTTTAACTTTAGTTTTATGTTCTAGAAAACTTAGTTAACTTACAGAAACAGTTTAAATTTAAAAAAATAATAATAATAGCTTTCACACTTGCACTGCTCAAATAGTTTCAGCTACATAAGCCCTTGGCTTAGCTAGTAAACATTAAAGCTCTTTAAGAATTTTCTTTTTGATTAAGCGTGAACCCTGTGTTTCAGGAAATTCAATATCGTCTTGTCCTTGATAAAAAAGTAAAATTCAGAGAAAGGGAGAAGGAAAGAAAGATGGAAATTCATGTTTTTACCAGAAAATAGATGTTCAGTAAAAGGTATTCTTTCTGCTGGGCTGAAGTACAAACATGCATGAGATATACTCTTTATCTTTCTCATCAAATTTCTTATAAACTAAAAATGTTAAAGCATTTTCTGGTGGATGGCTTTAGCATCCTATTCCCAAACCCACACATTTGTTTTCCAAATTATAAAGTAGGATCTGCATATCAATATTCCCAGTTTGGGGGCAACTTTTATTTTAGTCAATAATTATTCATGGTTTTAATAAACAAAAGTCTCTTTAGGGAACAGGAGAAGGAAATGGCAACCCACTCCAGTGTTCTTGCCTGAAGAATCCCAGGGATGGGGGAGCCTGGTGGGTTGCTGTCTATGAGGTCGCTCAGAGTCAGACACAACTGAAGCGACTTAGCAGCAGCAAGAAATTAATTCTCAGCTAATATCAACTGGGGAGAGTAGAAGGAGGTTATAATTATTTTTTGTAATGCAGGGATGTTGAAATAACAACATTAACTATATTAACTAATTTATTAACTATATTAATCTAGTATTAACTAGATACTATATTTCAACAAATGCTTTTAATAATAAATCACTATGTTGAATTAATACTGATGCTCTCACTAAATCAAAACTGTTATACTTATGGCTGATTCATGCTGATTTTTGGCAGAAATCAACACAATATTATAAGGCAATTATCCTTCAGTTAAAAATAAATTAATTAAAAAAAAACTGTTTAACTAAAATGGTTAGGTTTAAAAGATGCTCATATTTTTTATGTTCACTACTGAAAATCTCTGGTAAGACACATTATATAAACTACTTTGGTATTGTACTCTAAATAGGATGACATAAAGCTTGGCCATATAAGTTCCACTATAATCAAATGAATAGAGAATGAAAGACAGAGAGAACACAAAAGTAAAGCAGACCCCGTGAGACATAAAGAGGAAGACAGACAGAGAGGGAGAGACAAGAGAAAATTATCTGGACACAAAATAGGCCTCAATTGATTTTAGCTGAAACATTTAATGATTTCACTGAAAAATCACATTTACCCTTTACTCCAAAAGGAAACTTTGCAGGGCATTTTTGTGACCAAGGGAAGGAAAGTATACTTTGGTATTTACTTAGAATTTTTTTGAAGAAAATTGACTTTTATTCCTATTTCTTTCAGAAAAAGTGACAGTATCATTCAAGGCCCAGGTGAAAAGTAACTTCACAATTATGCCATCACCAACTCCCTAAGTTTCATTAAATATCTTCTCACTCTAATCACATCAAGTTATAGTAACTCATTTGTCTGTCCCTGAGATGATGAAGCCCTGAAATCAGGGTCTAAATGTAATTTGTCTTTGTAGCTCTATGTCTAACAAATAGCAGGCTCTAAACATGTGATTAAGGCAATGGCACCCTCCTCCAGTACTCTTGCCTGGAAAATCCCATGGATGGAGGAGCCTGGAAGGCTTCAGTCCATGGGGTCGTTGAGGGTCGGACACGACTGAGCAACTTCACTTTCACTTTTCACTTTCATGCAGTGGAGAAGGAAACGGCAACCCACTCCAGCGTGATTGCCTTGAGAATCCAAGGGACGGGGGAGTCTGGTGGGCTGCCGTCTATGGGGTCGCACAGAGTCAGACACGACTGAAGCGACTTAGCAGCAGCAGCAGCAGCAGCAAACATGCGATTACTAGATTCAATCACACTACAGCAAAGGTGCCATAGTTAGTTTTTTAAAGCATATATATGTATTTATTCTTTTAAAAATTCTTTTCTCATTTAGGTTGTTACATAATATTGAACACAGCTCCCTGTGCTATACAGTAGGTTTGGGCAACTTTTACTAGTATATGTATTACCAAATGTTGGTGTCTGTTTATCATTACTCTGAGATATAATCGTCTGTTATTTAATATCATAATGTGACTTGCCAGAGTGCAAATTGCCAGCAACCTGGAGAAAATATAAAGACTAATAAAATAAACCCAAAGAGCATTTTTCTATTAACCTCCTGTAATGTAATTCGTGTGAAATATTTAAGTAACATAAACAGCAGCGTAATAACTGATATAACACTTACCTGTCCTCTCAGCCACCTCTAGACTTTCAAACCATCTCTCCTTCTAGAGAGGTGAACTGTGAGGTACTGATATTCCTCAAGTGCAATTTCTATCCTGTCGGTAGTCAGTGGAATAAGAATTATTCCCCTCCCCAGCTCCCATTTTACTTTGTCAAAGTTTATCAATTTTCACTTACCAGATCGCCCCTCTTCCATGTTTTCTCTGGAGATAGAGTCTCTCTGAAACATTTTCAAAGTCTCTGTCACAGTAATGTCTCTATTTAATCAAAAGCATATGGCAGTGTTTCATAAGTAGTTGCAAAAACAGGAAGTGAGAAGTGAAAGCAGTAAACTCACATCCAGTAAGTGAGCTGCAACAAGTTAAGTCAAGTTTACAAGAGTTTTAGATGTATAAAATGCAAAGTGCTTTTAACTTAGACAATCTACTCCACAATCTTCTTTCCCTGTCAAAATGTCAAAATAACACGGACCAGTTTTATTTTCTTGCCTGAATCAAAAAGGTTAAATAAAACGTGCAGAAAAAAATTCCTTTCCATCACTGGGCACCAATCAATGAAGGGCAGTGATCCTTTGGTGAGACCTGGAATTGCTTCGGTTTACTTCACAGACATAGATTTGTTAGTCAGTCAGTCAGTTCAGTTGCTCAGTCATGTTGACTCTTTGCGACCCCATGAACTGCAGCACACCAGGCCTCCCTGTCCATCACTAACTCCCAGAGTTTACCCAAACTCATGTCCATTGAGTAGGTGATGCCATCTAACCATCTCATCCTCTGTCGTCCCCTTCTTCTGCCTTAAATCTTTCCCAACATCAGGGTCTTTTCAGAAGAGTCAGCTCTTCACATCAGGTGGCCAAAATATTGGAGTTTCAGCTTCAACATCAGTCCTTCCAATGAACACCCAGGACTGATCTCCTTTAGGATGGACTGGTTGGATCTCCTTGCAATCCAAGGGACTCTCAAGAGCCTTCTCCAACACCACAGTTCAAAAGCATCAATTCTTCTGCACTCAGTTTTCGTTATAAGTCCAACTCTCACATCCATACTTGACTACTGGAAAAACCATAGCCTTGACTAGACAGACGTTTGTTGACAAAGTAATGTCTCTGCTTTTGAATATGCTGTCTAGGTTGGTCATAACTTTCCTTCCAAGGAGTAAGCGTCTTTTAATTTCATGGCTGCAATCCCCATCTGCAGTGATTTTGGAGCCCTGAAAAATAAAGTCAGCTACTGTTTCCACTATTTGCCATGAAGTGATGAGACCGGATGCCGTGATCTGAATGTTGAGCTTAAAAAAGGTTACCATATCTGGGAAAAAAAAAAAAAAAGTTACCATATCTAGTTGAATTCACAGAATCACTGAATAAAATAGCTGAGATTTGTACACAAATTTGTTTCTCTGCTAAAGTCCTATTTAATCTAATGTTATACTGCCTCCCAGTGGTATAAATGTATATTCACAGGCACCTGTAAATCAATAGGTATTTCCATTCTTAGGCCTTTGGAAATACCGAAGATCTATTTACTTGTTTACTAGCAATTTTCCTGCATACCAAGGATGCTGTTTTTTTATTATTTACATCTCTTTGAATCTGTATAATTTTATGCTTAAGACACACAACAAGCAGTTAATTATATGAAATTTAACATATATAGTGATTATATTGTCTAAGTCATTGTATCCTAAAAGTTATTAAACTATTAGTATTATTCATTTTACTTTACTAGTAAAATGAATGACTCTCACAGAGTCTATATTACTTGGCAGCATCACACAGCTATCATTGGCCAACCAATACTCACATTCTCTTGTTCATTCTCAAAGCCCATCTTTGTAACCATGAATTACGCTTCTACCATAGTTTTCCCTAATTAGAATTTTTGTCAAGGCTTTAATCTTGCACTGCACGTTTACAGCTTTTCCAACATAATATCTTCTGCATGACCACAAGCATCAGATCTTTTGAAATCCATCCTTGAGTAATACCCTGTTCAGGTACTCATTTGTGTAAACACAACAAATAAATATCTGATCATTGTCTACCATCTATAACTGTACACTTTTTCACAAGACATAAACAAGAATTTGTGTTCAAATATGCGTTGATTTTGCTACTCCTCTCCTGACATTGGTGGTAAAAAACAGTGGTGAAAGAATTCTTCTCTAGGTGCTTTAAGGTCTAAATCCAAACCACACCTTTAGAAGTGAAGTAAAGTGAAAGTCACTCTATCGTGTCCGACTCTTCGCAGCCCCATGGACTATATAGTCCATGGAATTCTCTAGGCCAGAATACTGTAGTGGGTTGGCTTTCCCTTCTCCAGGGGTCTTCCCAACCCAGGGATTGAATCCAGGTCTCCTGCATTGCAGGAGGATTCTTTACCAGCTGAGCCACAAGGAAGTCTTAAACTGCTATGCAATAGAATAGTCATTAATCACATTTGAGTATTAAAATTTAAATCAATTATAATTAAATAAAAATTTAAAATCTAGCCACATTTCAAGGGCTCACAGCTCCATGTGGCTAGTGGCTACAATTGTGGTTGCACTGATATGGAATATTTCCACCACTGTGGAAAGTTGATTCAAAAGTGCTGATCTAGAATAAAAATCATAGTTTTCTTCCAGATGTTGAACAAAAGGAACTCCAGCTAACTTGCTTTTAAACACTGAACCATATGTAGCTCAATACATTTTATAGTAATTAGAAACATTAGCCTTCTTCAGTATGTGTGCTTGTAAAATGTATAGATGTTAAGATCCAAGTGAAGAAAGACTGTACAATGAATCTGTGGGATTAATATTTTTCATAGTTTTATTTCACCATCTTTTTGATGTCCAAAGACTCTGTAGTATTGTGTGTGTGTGTGTTAGTCGCTCAGTCCTGTCCAACTCTGCAATCCCATGGACTGTTAAGATCCAAGTGAAGCAACACTGTACAATGAATTTGTAGGATTAGGAATTTTCAGAATTTTCTTTCATGATCTTTTTGATATCCAAAGATTCTGTAGTATTTCCCCTTTTTTATTTCTAATATTACTTATTTGTATCTTCTCTCCATTTTCCTCAGTTCGCTTGAGGTTTATCAATTGTATTTATTTCTGCTGAAGAACCAGCTTTGTTTTCTAGAGGCTTATCAACTTTATTGATCTTTTTCAAGGTGCCAGCTTTTGATTGCATTGATTGTCTCTATTAATTTCTACTGTTCAATTTCATTTCTTTTCACTTTGCATTTTCCCTTCTTTTTCTAGTTTACTATGGTTAAAGCTTAGATACTTGTTTTTAGATATTTATTCTTTTTGAATATGTGCATTCAATGTAGTAAACTTTCTTCTAAACACTTATTTTACTCTATGTCACAAATTCTTAAGTTACATTTTCATTTAGTTAAAAATATTTTAAAATTTTTCTTGAAATATCCTCTTTGACTCATGTATTGTTTAGAAATATGTTGTTAAATCTCCTGTATTTAGGATTTTCTAGTTATATTTCTATGTAGCCTTCTGATTCTAGTTTAATTCCACTATGGCCTGAGCACATACATTATATGATTTCTATTCTTTTAATTTTTTAAGCTATAATTTTTCAGAATGTGGTCTAGTATGGCAAATATTCAAAATAACCTCAAGACAAATGTATATTCTGCTGTCATTAAATAAAGTAGCTTATAAATGTCAATTATTTTGTGTACAGTTGATCGATGGTGCTGTTAGTACAACTGTGTTGTGATTTTCTGCCAGATGGGTCTGCCCATTTCTGACAGAGGATTACAGAAGTCTTCAGCCATAATAGTGAATTCACCTGTCTCTCCTAGCAGTTCTATCAGGCTCTACCTTACATTTTGACACTGTTGTTAGGTTCACATACAAAACAATTGTCTTCTTGGAGAATTGTTTTATGATTATGTAATGTCCTTCTTTCTCCCTGATAAGTTTGATTGTTTAGAAGTTGCTCTGCATGAAATTATTTTCAAGTGCTTCATAGGGTTTTGGTTTAATGTTAATACCCCCAAACTACTATCAACTCAATGTTACAATAAAACATTAAAAAAATGAAATTAATATAGTGTAGCTACTCCAGCTTTCTTTTGATTAGTATTCACAAGGAATATCTTTCTCCATTGGTTTCCTTTTTCCTTTTTTGACTACGTATATCTTCATCTTTAAAATGGATTTTTTATAGAAAATACAAAATTGGATCTTGTTTTTGTTTCACTCTGACAATTTATTTTAGCTGGTATATTTAAACCATTGACATGAAGATGATTATTTAAACAGATGAATTAATATCTGCCATGTTTGTTAATGTTTTCTATTTGTTGCTATTGTTCTTTGTTTCCATTTTATCTTCTATTTTTTAAGTCTTAGGTAGTTTTAATTGGGCAGCTTAGATTATTGCATTTTCTCTCCTATCTTGTATCCATTGCACTTCTTTCTTTTTAAAAAAATATTTTTAGTGATTGCCCTGAAGCTTGTAATACAAAATTACAACTAGCTCAAATATGCTTTCAATTAATACTGTAAACCTCAAAAGAATAGTGCAATATCTTATAATAACAAAAGAATCCTAATTATACTCTTGTCCCTTACATTGTTACTGTCATTCATTCCACTTATGCATAAACTACAAGAATCTAATACAGTCATTATTTTGAAACTAGCTGTTACCAGTGAGATCAATTAAGAATAGGAAAAATACATTTAAAATTTTCTTTTATTCCTCAAAGTAGATTCTAGTTTCTGACCTGTATCACTTTCCTTACCTCTTTCTGCAGCTGCTGCTGCTGCTAAGTCACTTCAGTTTGTGGGACCCCATAGACAGCAGCCCACCAGGCTCCCCCGTCCCTGGGATTCTCCAGGCAAGAACACTGGGAGTGTGTTGCCATTTCCTTCTCCAATGCATGAAAGTGAAAAGTGAAAGTGAAGTTGCTCAGTCATCTCCGACTCCTAGCGACCCCACGGACTGCAGGCTACAGGCTCTTCCATCCATGGGATTTTCCAGGCAAGAGTACTGGAGTGGGGTGCCATTGCCTTCTCCTACCTCTTTCTAGTCCTTCCTTATTTTAACATACTTATAAGGAAGGTCTCCTGGCTACAAATTCCCTGAAGGTTTCTTTTTCTGGAAAAAATCTTTATTTTCCCCTTCACTTTGAAGGTGATTTCATAGAATATAGAATTCTAGGTTGGTAATTTTTTTTCTCTCAACAATTTGAACATTTCACTCCACTCTGCTTATATACCTGGCTTCTTAGATAACAAAAGGTGGCAAAGTAATTTTTTTTCTTCTTGCTTCTTTTCAAATTTTTTCTCAATTTTTGTTTGATTTTCTGCAGTTTGACTATGATATACCCAGATGTATTTGAGGGAGGTGTGTGTGCGTGTGCGGATTTACGCTGCTTGGTTTTCTCCGAGCTTCCTAGATCTGTGCTTTATTGTTTGATATTAATTTGAGGTAAATTCTCAGTCCATTTCTTAAAATATTGCTTCTACTTCTTACTTCTCCTTTTGGTGTCCCCATTACATGTTACACTTTTAGTAGTTATCCCACAGTTCTTGGATATTGTTTTGGGTTTTCTTTTCTGTTTTTTCAGTTGTTTTGTTTTAACTTTTCAGTTTTGGATGTTTCTGTTGCTATGACCTAAACTCAGAGATTCTCTCCTCAGCCATGTCTAATCTATTAATGAGATCATCAGACACTGTATTTTTGTAAGTGTTTTTGATTCTCTGACATTGCTTTTTTTCCTTTCTTATAATTTCTATGTTCTCCTTACACTACATATTTATTCTTCATGGTGTCTATATTTTGCATTGGAGTCATTAGCATGTCAGTCAGAGTTTTTAAAAAGTTTCCAGTGTGATAATTCTAATATTTCTGCCATATCTAAGTTCTGATACTTTTCAAACTGTGCTTAACTTTTTGATTTTGTTTTCTGTGCTTAATCATGTGTGACCCTCTGCAGTGCCATGGGCTATAGCCTACCAGGCTCCTCTACCCATGGAATTTTTCAGGCAAGAATATTGGGGCAGGGTGCCATTGCCTACCTCAGGGGATCTTCCCCACCCAGGGATTGAACCTGCATCTCTTGCATCTCCTGCATTGGCAGGGGGCTT
The DNA here is from genome assembly GCF_032452875.1 of Bos javanicus. Classification (NCBI taxonomy): domain Eukaryota; kingdom Metazoa; phylum Chordata; class Mammalia; order Artiodactyla; family Bovidae; genus Bos; species Bos javanicus. The sequence goes on along the minus strand of NC_083872.1, from coordinate 100,547,416 downwards.
CTTTACTACTAGCACCATCTGAGTGAATGAAAACTGTGTTGTAATAGATATATTTGATCTTTACCTCTGATTCCTGGCAAGGAGCTTCAAAAATCATTATAATTTTGTCCATTTCTTGAGTCATAGAAGAAGTAACTTTGTTATGCTGGTGATCACTCATTGTGAAGGTTCTGTATAGTTTCAAGGGAGTGTCTGGTCACCAGAAAAAACCATCACCATGTGATTCAGTTCAGTTCAGTTCAGTTCAGTCGCTCAGTTGTGTCCGACTCTGCGACCCCATGAATCACAGCACACCATGTGATTAGAGGGTAGCAAATTCCTGCATTCCCCCTGTCCACAGACACACCAGCTGTGCATGCCTACACCCGACTCCAATGTACCAAAGACACTGAGACCTAAATTTATAGAGGAACATTGCCCACATTCCAGATTGGCGATTAGTTGATGCACTTCCAAGAAATATCCAAATAAAACTACAAGGGCTCTGAAAACTGAACTGGAACCAGAGTTCACAGAAGGCCTGAACCTATCCAGAGTGATTGTCTGCACAAACCAAATATTTGGATGGGCTCCACACGTTTAAACAAAGAGTCTCCTAACAAAATGTTTATTAAAAATGTCCAGAAGACAATTCAAAATTATTCAGCATACAAATAGCCATGAGAATTTGGACTTGCATGGAGAAAGACAATCAACAGAAGCTGTGCTGATGTGACACAGATGTTGGAATTATCTAGCAAATATTTTAAGCAGATTTATAAAGATACTCAAAATACCAAAGGAATGAAGAAATAAATGCAGTCATTTAACAAGAATTAGAAATCATCTTTTTCCTCCTCTGAATTGCCTTCTATCTAAATTGATTGCTACTTTTATCAAGGATAAAGAAAATTTTCCATCCTAAATTATGATACCTCAATTTTCTCCAACAGGTAAAAGTCACTTTTTTCACTTAGTAAATCATCAAACAAAATCTTAATACATGACTTTTAATTTCAATCTCACACACACACATTTCTCTTTCTATATGGCATCTAATGTAAGATATTTTATTTGAATGTTCTCCTAAATTTTTATCTGGAATTGTTCACTTTTTTAAATTAGTAAATATCTTTTACTTCCTTTTAATGTTTTCCCTCCTGTGAGCTTCCATGATAAGTTTTATACTTTATTTCACAATAATAATATGCTGCATCTGTGTAACACTTTACAGTATGTATTTTTCCCAGTGAAATTAATCATTCCATTGTCAGTCATAAATTTTACCTGTTTCCATTCTCTTACCTCTTTCTCTTAATAGTTCCCTTTCATTACCTGTGAGAACAAGAATTTCCATATCTGCTTATTCTTAAACAAATTATAAACACATTTACAATTTATAAATTATAGCACTCTTTCAAGGTCTCTCATCCTTGAAAACTCTGTAACTGTGAACCACTTTCCCTGTGTAGACACTAGAGTCTTATCAGCAGCATTATTTTATCACCTCAGTCCTCACCCTCATTCCTTACAGCCCAAATTCTTACCTCATTTTACAATCCACACAGTTGGAAAACATCTTTCTCTACCACATTTATATCAGGCATTTTACTTCCAGCTCTTATTAGAGAACTAAGACTACAGTCAACCGTTTGTGGCCGGAACTTCCTAAGTAACTTAAAATGTCAAGCTAAACTAATTTGGATAGTGAAAGATTCACACAGTGAACCACACATTTTTAGTCAGAAGGCCACTTGCCACAAACACACACAGAAGATTGGGCTTTGTATGAATGTTTAAAAAGACAATGAAGCTATTTCATGAATAGTACTTTAATTGCAAGACAATAGATTTCAAACTAATCACCATGATAAGTCCAGTTACGACACGTGAGCTTGCAAATATATTACCCAGTTATTAACTATATTCCCTGCACGGCATGTTTGATACTTAAAACTCATTTATTTTGTAACTGGAGGTTTTGGTTCTCACTCTTCCTCACCTATTTCTTTCCCTCTGCTCCCCCCACTCCTTCCTGGCAAACACATATTTGTTATTTGCATCTATAACTATATATACACAGTATAAAAATTTTGAACTGCTATATTGTACATTCGAAGTTAATTTTGTAAATCTACTATTCTTTAGTAAGGAAGAAAAGGAAATGGTGCTCAAGAGGACATGGGAGTTATTTACTGAAGCAAGGTCACTGGATACAGCAATAAAGATAGGAGTGACGTGGTGAGGGCTGCTTTTATTCACTTTTGTTGAGTGATAGACAAAACTAGATTTGACTGCACTTAAATGCTGAGAGAATGTATTTTCTTTAAAATACATTTCCTGAAAGAAGCAGTGGACATTCTAGGTTATGCTTGTATCTGAAAAAGATGAAACATAGAAATGAAAAGAAGCTGATATTGATAATGTTGCCAAAACCCTGCCTGTGTTCTCTGTTGCCGAATAGAAACATAGAGACAGGTTTTGCCTGAAGTAGAAAAGAGTAACTTTTATTGTGCTGCCAGGCAAAGGAGGCCAACAGAGGGCTAATGCACTCAAGACTGTGTGACCCACCCAGGAGTGGGATAGTGAGGAGTTTTATAGTGTTCAAGGAGCAATGTGTCACCAACTCATAGACAATTCTTGGCATCAAGGTGAGGTTTCAAGCATCATCAATTTTCCGGTTTCAACCAGTCTAGAGTCTATGTTCTCATGGTCAGCAGTTTTCATTTGGAGCTGGTCTGCTTCTTGTAAAAATAACTTAGCAGCGTGTGTCATGCCTTCACGTATTTCAGAGAAATAGGAGTTCAGTGATTCTGCTCTGTGGTTGAATTACAATCTAAATTGTTACCAGTTCCCCAGCCCAATAGCTAGTCTTTGTTTCTACATCTTCACGTTTCTCTCTTCAACGAGGGGTGCTGGGAAAACTCCATGTAAAAGAGTGAAACTAGAACACTTCCTAACACCACACACAAAAATAAACTCAAAATGGATGAAAGACCTAAATGTAAGACAAAAAACTATAAAACTCTTAGAGGAAAACATGGATAGAACATTCTTCAACATAAATCACAGCAAGATCCTCTATGACCCACCTCCCAGAGTAATGGAAATAAAAACAAAAACTAAACAAATGGGACCTAATTAAACTTAAAAGCTTTGCCACAACAAAGGAAAGTATAAGCAAGGTGGAAAGACAGCCCTCATGAAACAACTGACAAAAAATGAATTAATCATGGATTCTTGAGTCAGTCTTCTACTTTAAAAACAAGGATGCAGGGGTTTGTACATTTCAGAAATACAATGTGTTAATGCTACTGCTGCCATAACAAAGTGCCATGCACTGCATGATTTAAAACACCAGGAACTGATTGTCTCAGTACTACAGCCTGAAAGGCCCAATATCAATATGTCCTCTGGGTCATGCTCTCTCAGACTGCTCTAGGAGACAGTCCTTTCTTGCCACTTCCTGCTTCTGGTAATGGCTGGCCATGCCTAGCGCTCTTTGACTTATAGGTATATCACTTCAATCACAGGGCTGTCTTTTCCCTTTGTCTTCACTTTGTTAAGAGTTTTGTCTGACTCCAAATTTCCTCTTCTTATAATACCACTGGTGCTAAAGAGCTTGAGGCCTATAGTGATGTCTTCACTATTACATTCAGCCCAGCCCTAATTTCCAAATAAGGTCACAGTCTGAGGTCCTGAGCATTAGAATGTCAACACAACATTTTAGGCTCATAGTTCAACCTCATAAGATATAGGAAGAGGAAATTTCTTGAGTCTACACACAATATACATAACTCCAATGGTAAAGCGTCTGCCTACAATGTGGGAGACCCTGGTTCCATCCCTGGGTTGGGAAGATCCCCTGGAAAAGGAAATGGCAACCCACTCCATTATTCTTGCCTTGAAAATCCCATGGACCGATGAGCCTGGTAGGCCTTTATAGTCCAAGGGATCACAAAGAGTCAGACACAACTGAAGGACTTCACTTTCACTTTTCAGAAGTTTACAAAAATTAATTCTATCCCATGGGATAGATTGTGTAGTTTTTCATATTAAATATTCATAGATATTACATAAATTAAGTTACCCTCAACTGCAAAGATCCTGTGTAATTATTGATTACTGGATATTTGGTCTTTTAAAGGTTCCCCCTGGGTGTGAGATCCAGGGCAAACATGTATGGTAGGGTCTTTCCTTAAACAAACACTTTGCATAAAGTTCTGTGCATCACAGAACTCATAAGCCCATGAAGAGCATTATTATCTAGCAAAAAATCTTCAGAACAGTGGGAAAAGGGAATTGGTTATATATTGGCTTATCCAGTGAGGGTGCATTCAGTTTGTTTATGGTGTTCAGATGTTATTTCTTCCTGTTCAGGGCATGTGTGCTCAGTTGCTCAGTTGTGTCTGACTCTTTGCAACCCTGTGGACTGGAGCACACCAAGTTCCTCTGTCCATGGGATTCTCCAGTCAAGAATACAGGAGTGAGTTGCTATTTCCTTCTCCAGAAGATCTTCCTGACCCAGGGTTTGAATCCGTGTCTCCTGCAACTCTTGGATTGGCAGGTGGATTCTTTTTCCACTGAGCCACCTGGGAAGCCCCTTTCCTGTTAAGAGCCAGGGATAATATCAGACTTCGTTACTGTCAAATGTGTCCTTTCTAATTTTATTTCTCCTATCAGGAGAAAATGAGATTTTTTTCCATTGAAACAATATAAATCTTCTAGAGGCTGCAGCTCCCTAGTAGCAGCATTCAACATTGGTGACATCACTATGTCATGATGTCCATGAGTACTCTTTTCTAGCAGCTTTTTCAAAGGCTGCTACTGCTCTTCGTTGAAAATCACAAGTGCATATCTAAAAAAAAAATATGCAGAAAATGCGATCAGGAATGAATTTTCAAGACATATGAAATTTATCATTCATAATTTTATAGCATAATTGTAAAGCAGCACATTTTTCAATCATGTCATCACTGAATTACTCAAACTATAATCCCTGCTTTCCTAAGGAAAATTTTAGGGTAATCACACTCTAGAGTGTTAAAAAATAAATATCAAAATGAATATACCTAAAATAAACAGGATATCACATCATGACCAAATTGAATTTTATCTAGGATTGTAAAGCAGTCTCTTAACATTAGAAAATTTAAAATGTCATTCATTACATTTAAAGATAAAGGAATAGAAACCATGACAACATTGAAACAGATGCAGCAAACAAAAGTATACAAGAAAATGAAGTCTCTTCCTACAAAAAAAAAAAATCTCTTAGCAAATAGAAATAGAAAAGAACCAACCTAACTTTTAAGAAAAAGATATAAAAAACTAGATACAACACAACTAATGTTAACATATCAGAAGCATTTTCTTTAAAATGTGGAACAATTTTTTACCATCAATATTGTCCTGGAAATTCCACCTATTTTAATTATACAAAAAATAACTAATTTTTACAATATAGGAAAAATAAAATTGTTACTACTAGATGCTGTGTTTTCTAGTATTTAAATGAACCCACAAATTATTAGAAAATTATGAATTGTCAGAAAGCATGTTGAACAGAACAAGAATACCTAAAAGAGTTACCTTGCTAATAAAAACAACTGTTTTAAAAGATAATAAAAGTATATAATTGCAAAAGCAATAGATATATATAATAGAAACACATATAATAAATACTATGCAGGAACTGTTTTGAAAATTATGTTATATAAGACAAAAATCAATACAAGAAATATGTTTTAAATGAATAAGAAAATAATATATAAATACAACACTCCCAAAATTAACCTAAAGATTCTGTGAAATTGCATGATTCTTTTAAAATTGATACAGATAAGCAAAGATCCAGACCATTTAAAAAGTAGAAAACTAATACGAAAATTGCTTTCACAATCATCCAACTGTGTCATCAGGCTATAATATTAAAGCAGTGAAATGTTGAATTTTCAACAAAAGGAAAGGGAAAAAGTTGATAAATATTAAAACCATCTTACTCTTGGATGTTAAGTCCACTGTTGGAAACTGATTCAGTGCACTTTTTTCCTGCAAATCCATTTCCTCTCTGTGTAGCATCTAGCTGTTGCAACGCCATCTTCATTAAGGTAAAAACATATTTCATTCCCTTTCATATTAGTCCTACAATAAAGGAATCAAACACTATGCATTAGGGAGTCCTGTGACTTCTCTCTTGGTCAATGACACCTTTTTAAAAAATATTATGTCTAGAGCTGTGAAAAAGTATGTTTCTATACAGTCCTTTCTTGCTAGGGTTAAGATGTCTGTACCAAATTGGACCAAAGGAGTCTCCCTTCCAAGAATCTGTATTTGTTAAACTAAGTTACATGTTATAGGTAGAGTTGTCAATTTGTAAAAACCAATGGTTCTTAACCCTGGGGTGAGTTTGCCTTCCACCAGCCCTTGCAAGGGACACTTGGAAATATCTGAAGACGTTTTTGGTTGCCTCAAGAGGAGTGGGGCAGGGGGAATTGCTACTGTCTCATGAGTAGAGGCCAGAGATGTTGCCAACATCCTATTGTGCACAAGAAAGTGCTCCCTCCACACAGGAAAGAATAATGTGGTCCAAGATGTCCACTTGTTTCTGCTATTGAGAAATTCTAGCATAGACTAATGGAGAAGGAAATGGCAACCCACTCCAATATTCTTGCCTGGAGAATCTCAGGGACAGAGGAGCCTAGTGGGCTGCCGTCTATGGGGTTGCACAGAGTCGGACACGACTGAAGCGACTTAGCAGCAGCAGCATAGACTAAATGCCTAAGTGGCTGGCAGTCACAATTTGGGGTGTTTATACTGGGTCATATATGCAGTGAACTCAAATTTTTAGGTCCAATTCTCCATGTTGTAAAATAGAAGGTATGAAGCCCAGGTTAAATTGCAACCATCAGTGCAAATAAAAGCACTTAAAATAAACAAATTTACCTTGAACTGTGAAACTTGTCAGCAAACAGATAGCATGAAGCTTGTGAAAGAGATATAAGATTAGAGAAAATAGGGTAAAATCATGAAAAAAGTCTACTTTTACTGTGTATGTGAATCTCAGGTCTTTACCTTCAAAGTAACCAACTAAGAAGTCTTTTCCCTTGTATCTTTTTTTTTTTCATTTTTAAATTGAAATATAATTGCTTTGCAATGCTGTGTTATTTTTTGCTTTATAGCATCATGAATCAACTATATGTATACGTATATTCCCTCCCTCTTTAGCCACCCTCCCACCTCCAATTCTATCCATCGAGGTCATCACAGAGGACTGAGCTAAGCTCTCTATGTTATACAGCAGCTTCCCACTAGCTATCTGTTTTACACATGGTTGTGTATATATAGGCCCACTGTGGCTCAGAGGGTAACGCGTAATGCTTCTCTCCCAATTTGTCCCACCCTTTTCTTCCACTGCTATGTTCACAAGTCCATTGTCTATGTCTGTGCCCCTATTCCTGCCCTGCAGATAGATTCATCAGGACCATTTGTCTAGATTCCATATATATGTGTTAACATACAATATTTGTTTTTCTCTTATATCTTGATTTCCAACCTCTCTGGTTGACTCTTGAAACCAGTATTAATACATGATACACTAATCCTTAGTCCACTTTTCCAACATGAAGACAAATCAAGGACTGTACAGAAATATACTAATGTACAGGTTCTAGAAGGCTGCACTGTGTGTGTGCACTTAGCCACTCAGTTGTGTCCGACTCTGCAACCCTATGGACTGTAGCCCACTAGGCTCCTCTGTCCATGGGAGTTCTCCAGTCAAGAATACTGGATTGGGTTGCCATTCCCTCTTCCAGGGAATCTTCCCAACCCAGGGATCAAACCCAGGTCTCCTGCATTGCAGGCAAATTCTTTACCAACTGAGCTGCCAGGAAAGCCCAAGAACACTGGAGTGGGTAGCTTATCTCTTCTCCAGGGGAACTTTCCAACCCAGGAATTGAACCTGAGTCACCTGCATTGCAGGTGAATTCTTTTTCAGCTGAGCTACCAGAGAAGCCCAGAAAGCTGTACTATCTACACTTAAATAATCCCAGAAAAAAGACACTCACCCTTTGTCATGTATGTTTTCATCCACCCATTGTCCTGTTAGATCTTCTGTCATGTCTCTCCAAATCCAGTGATCAGAAGTGCACTTGAATCGCTTAAGAAAATGCTTTAGAGGCAAAATAAAATTAGTAATTTTATTTGGCAGTTTTCACTACAACTTACTGTGTCCCTCTTGCTTTGCAGGTTGTGAGGAAAAAGGTGACAAAGCTTCAAATCCTAGTTTCACTGGAAAATAGCTATGTGATTGTGAAAAAGTATTTTACCTTCTGACTCTCAATTTTCTCATTTATGAAACAAAGAGAGAAATTTGTCAGAGAAATTTTCTTTAAGACACTTTCGATTCCAAATTGATAAATATTCAATATAAATATGTTGAAACTCTATTCCTCCAAGATTTTTAGTCTGTGAACTCCTAGAAAGCTAGACTTTTCAACGGAGTTCTTACATAGACTTCCTAATCATCAGATATGTATTATAATGTTTTTTTCACTTCCCAGTAAATACTAGTATATTGAATTTAATGTAATATTTTACTTCAACATTTCTTTCAACTATCATGTTTGCACACCCATACACACACATCTTTCATGTATCCAGTTCCTTTAGAAGAACCTAATTCCCAAATTTCAATTTTTTTTTTACCAAATATTTACATTTCTAAAGACGTCATTTGGGGGGAAATTTTTATTTTTTTCTGATATTTCTCCTTATTCATTTGATGTTGAAAATTTTTCCTACCTTAGAGCCTTTCATGCCATAAAATTATGCTCTACACAGAAAGTCACTGAGTCTACCTGCCCCCAAAATAGTTGCAAAACCATAAACTTGACTTTGTATCACTCTACGTTTCAGTTTTATATAAATGCAAAGGAATTATGACAGATCACAACACTGTGGTCCATTCCTACCTGGTAACAGTGATGCCAATAACCTTGGCATTTTAATATACCATCTTCTATAGCATTTCATGAATTTATTTGAAAAAAAAATCCAATTTGCTGAGCCAAGCTATGGGTTTACAAAGGAATCTATTAAGAAAACAGTGTCCCTGGATTCACAGAGTTTCCTGTAGAGTGAGCAAATCCATGCAAACTTAGAAAACATTCTACTAAATGGGAAGATTATGAGTATAATAAATACAGAGTGAAATTTTAGTTTATAGAAGAAGTGTCCCAGTCTTTACAGGAGACCATCACACAGGATGCACTGTAAGAGGCATATCTGGAAAGAGTAAAAGATTCCATGACAAATACAGAATCCAGGGAGAAAAGGACAATTCATGTTCTAGGCTTAGGAAAGAGCTTGTTTTAAGGCAGAAAAAACAAGCAAGACAGGATGTATGTATTGGAAAACAACAGGATATATTGCACTGAATAGCTGGAAAAATTGGATGAAGATGTGGAGCTGAGCTTTTGATGACAGGGAACTGGGAAGTGACAAGGTACAGGGAAGTGTCCTATGAAAAATATTGAACATTATTTGCTTAATAAAGAGTAGCTCATGGAGCTGCTTGTTAAAAAGACAAGGTAATTCTAAATAGGTGCAAATAAATAGGGGAAAATTTTCATGAAGCAAGCTTCATCTCATTTTAACTAAGAAAATACTTTGCAATTTAAATAAACATTTGTAATATTTTAATTAAACTATTTAAAAATGGCCTTTTAAAATTCTTTTATACATTACTTTCATTACTTCTTCACAGATACCATATGCAATAACAACCTCATTCTGTTTGTCACTTGTTATTTTTTTTTTTTTCATCTTACTGCCAAGTTAGCCTTTTTTCCACAAAAGGAACTGTAAGGACTGTTTAAGGATTTCTCAGAATGTTCATATCAAGAGTCTTGTTAAATTCAGCAGTGAAACCATTTGCTACAGAAGTTCTTTGTATTAAATTAAGCCTGCATCTTACTTTTTGACTTGGTATATCTACTCTTAACATATCTAGTTTTTCACATTTTATTCAGGTTTCTCTGTCTTTTCTTGCTTCCAAAATGGTTTAGTTTCCTTACACTGATTTATAAATTGCCCCAGCCTAGTTTGTATCTCGGAGAAGGCAATGGCACCCCACTCCAGTACTCTTGCCTGGAAAATCCCATGGATGGAGGAGCCTGGTAGGCTGCAGTCCATGGGGTCGCTATGAGTCGGACAGGACTGAAGCGACTTAGCCGCAGCAGCAGCAGCAGTTTGTAGCTACTTAAACTTGAACCAATCAGGTAGATTGCATAACTATACATTGTTTACCCTGAAAGTAATACACAGTTCTTTTAACAATGTTGACCACTTTTAAATGTTTAAATGTCATTTAAAAATGACCACCTTTAAATGACCACTTTTAACAATGTTGACCACTTTTAACAATGTTGACCACTTTGTTGACCACCAACAAAACACCACAATTTTAAAGAAGTTAATTACCTTTTAAATTAACCTTTTACTTTAAAAGAAACGAAACAAAAGTAAAAAATATACTTGCCACGTAAGTCACCCAGGGAAAGAACAGATTTCATAAGTGCAGAGGTACAAGGTCTCCTGCTTGTTAAAGCTCTTGGAGAGTCTCTTTATTTATTGCATGTTTCCATCAATGTTTTTTGAACAAAGATTTATTAACCTTTTAATTTGTACCTGCCTATGAGAAACCTGTAGCAACAGTTAGAACTGGACATGGAACAACAGACTGGTTCCAAATAGGAAAAGGAGTACGTAAAGGCTGTATATTGTCACCCTGCTTATTTAACTCATATGCAGAGTACATCATGAGAAACGCTGGACTGGAAGAAACACAAGCTGGAATCAAGATTGCTGGGAGAAATATCAATAACTTCAGATATTCAGATGACACCACCCTTATGGCAGAAAGTGAAGAGGAACTAAAAAGCCTCTTGATGAAAGTGAAAGAGGAGAGTGAAAAAGTTGGCTTAAAGCTCAACATTCAGAAAACGAAGATCATGCATCTGGTCCCATCACTTCATGGGAAACAGATGGGGAAACAGTGGAAACAGTGTCAGACTTTATTTTTCTGGGCTCCAAAATCACTGCAGATGGTGACTGCAGCCATGAAATTAAAAGACGCTTACTCCTTGGAAGGAAAGTTATGACCAACCTAGATAGCATATTCAAAAGCAGAGACATTACTTTGCCAACAAAGTTTCGTCTAGTCAAGGCTATGGTTTTTCCTGTGGTCATGTACGGATGTGAGAGCTGGACTGTGAAGAAAGCTGGGCGCCAAAGAATTGATGCTTTTGAACTGTGGTGTTGGAGAAGACTCTTGAGAGTCCCTTGGACTGCAAGGAGATCCAACCAGTCCATTCTGAAGGAGATCAGCCCTGGGATTTCTTTGGAAGGAATGATGCTAAAGCTGAAACTCCAGTACTTTGGCCACCTCATGCAAAGAGTTGACTCATTGGAAAAGACTCTGATGCTGGGAGGGGTTGGGGGCAGGAGGAGAAGGGGACGACAGAGGATGAGATGGCTGGATGGCATCACTGACTCGATGGACGTGAGTCTCAGTGAACTCTGAGAGTTGGTGATGGACAGGGAGGCTTGGCGTGCTGCTATTCATGGGGTGGCAAAGAGTCGGACACGACTGAGCGACTGAACTGACTGAACTGATATGCTACAGCAATGGATATAATTTCAGATAAAATATGGTGGTGATCTGGCCACTGGAAACTCATAACTTCAGCCTACAGGGAAACTTTCAATTACACCTATTGCAATGTTGATAGTGAGCACTCTGACAGAAGGCTGCCATGATATCTCAGAGAAACACGGGGAAGCAAGATTGAGTAGCTAGAGGAAATTTTCACCAAGGAAGTGAAATGGAGAATGCCATCCTTCCTCTTCGATGGTTTTAAAAGTTTTCCAAATAGTGTTAAGCTCTTCTATTCATATTCCTTAAAATGGAAAAGCTAGCTACCAAGTCTAGAACTTGATCAGAGTCTTAAACTATCCAAACAAAATATCACTAGCTTTTTCAATTGTATCTTCTATGGCATGTTCTAAACTTCTGCGACATTTTGCATATATAAACAGGCATGTTTGAAATGCTTTGAAGACCATAACGGAATTTGAATACTTCCAGTACCTCTAATTAATGCAATTGATAAGGAATGCATATTAAATTACTTACTTTTTCTTTTGTAGTGGCAATCATAACTAGGCTAGCATTTTGAGACAAACAGTCGTATCTGCTTGAATTCCAATCTTTTTCTTCTTCAGAAAAATAATAGCATTTATCTTGGAAGCCAATCCAATTATCTGGGCAGAAATATTGAGCACCCCTATCTTCTTTAGCTAGGGCGGAGATAAATACGTATTTTAAGAATCAGATGAAATAATATGTCACTGTGTTTTGAGATCATTGAAGAAGGACGGGATTGTGACAAAAAAGATGATGCTCATGGCCAGAATTGCATGTCTATCCCATAACAAGTTGAAAACAGACTTCATGTTAGGTTAAACGAGAACCGTCCAGAATGTGACAGGACACTCACGTTGGTCTCAACTCCAAATTCAGTGATTCATAGGCCTTCCTAGAGCAGTTAATGTGATTTCACACATGTTAAGTCACTTTTGTCATTTCCAGGTAAATAAAATATAACAAAATCAGGTGGTACTAAAAATACTGATTTATTTTAGACTGTTATAAATCTAGGACAGATTTTAATCTCTAAAAAAGCAATGAAAATAATAAAACACTATATAACTAACAAGACATGTACTCGTTTCCAGTTGTAACTAGACACCACCATCATTGTGTGGTTCTAGGTTAATCAACAGAAAGAACTCATGTGAAATTTAGAAGATGAAAATAAAGCAGAATTCATTGTAGTTGGAGGCATTGTGCATAGGAAGTTCACAAGCCTTTTCATGAGTTTCCTTTTGTAGTCGCTGCAGTTAGATGTTTCTAGACTTTCCTCACCTGGGGGTTCTCCAAACATACTAGTGCTTTAAGCCAAAATCATTAGTGACTATTTCCTCTTTAGCCTTCCACATCATCTCTTCACAGTTCCTTCCAGTTGTGTCATGCATAGTTCTTATATTAAAGTCTTTTCTATGGTAACTAGTTTTATCGTGGTGATCATTTTGAAATATATAGAAATGGTAGAAATAAAATAAAATAAAGTTGTATTCTTGTAATATTTATGCCATCAACTTTTCTGAACACTCCCAGACAATCAGTTTTTGGTATCAAAAGTGGTTCTAAGGGAACAGAACCTTAAGGATGAGATATGCTATTGGTTTTCCAATGTGATCTGCATTAAAGGCATTTACCCAGTCACCAGTTGTAAATGGGATGCTGGTGATCTATGGTGCATAGAGGTAAAACTATTAGTTAATTATCACTCCTAAACACCTCATACCAGGTACCTGTAGATGGTAAACATTTTAGCGCCCTTCTCTTAAATGTTGATAAAACAACGGTCCAAACGTCTAAGTGAAAGTGAAAGTTGCTCAGTTGTGTCGGACTCTTTGCGATCCTGTGGTCTATACAGGCCATGGATTTCTCTAGGCCAGAATACTGGAGTGGGTAGCCATTCCCTTCTCCAGGGAAATCTTCCCAGTCCACGGATCGAACCCAGGTCTCCCGCATTGTGGGTGGATTTTTAACCAGCTGAGCCATAAGGGAAGATCAAGAATTTTGCAGTGGTTAGCCTATCCCTTCCCCAGCGGATTTTCCTGATCCAGGAATTCAACTGGGGCCTCTTGGATTGCAGGCAGATTCTTAACCAACTGAGCTATCAGGGAAGCCCATGTCTAAATGTCTAAGAATAATAACATTTGAACACCATAAGTAACAAAATTGAGTTGACATATAGGAGAGCTAAAAGCAGTAACTACAGAATATGCATTCCCAAAAAAGCACGCAAAACATTTACTAAAGTGTGGGACAATAAAGTTTTAACTACAGATTTTAAAAGGTTGAAAACATTAACAGTGTGCCACCTGACTGTAGTGGAATTGAGCCATATACCAATAAAAAAATTTTTTTTTTAATCACCAAAGGCTGTAAATTAAGAAACTCAATGCTAAATAGTTCATGAATCAAAGGGAAAAAAAAAAGAAAGAAATCTTGGGAAATAAAATGTGTTTTAAATGAAAGGTAATTACATATCTTTTTATATATGTGATATATATCGTATTAAAAATTATGGATATAACTAAGCTTGTGGGTCTTTCTCTTTTGTTTTTGGCCATGCCATTTGGCTTGTGGGAGCTTAGTTCCCTGACAAGGGATAGAACCCAGACTCTCAGCAATGAAAGCAAGGCATCCTAACCACTGAACCACACAGTACATTTCCTTTAATCTTAGAGGAAAATTTATTGGTTTAAATTTATGTTTTTTTTTTAATTAGCTCTCTCAAACAATTAGAGTGATAAATTAAAAGTAAAAAGTAGAAAGACTCCATTAAAAAAATAAGACCAGAAAACAATTGAATAGAAACTAATATAAAGCTAAAAAGTCAAGAAACTCATTGTTGGCTTTTTGAATAATCTAGAATAGACAGAACATTAGCTGAAAAAAGAAAAACACCTTTTTAAAGGGAAGTAGACAAATTAGCAATACTAGGAATAAAAGAGAAATTTCTGAACAACACAGAAAAACTGACAAAGGAAAGGTAAATGTGAATAAATACTCTATGTAGTGAAGAAATTAAACTTTTAATGAAAAAAATCCCACACAAAGAAATCTCCCAGTCCAGGTGGCTTCAGATGTGAACACATCTAATTATTTAGGTAAGACGTAGCAATGTCACCCAATCTTTTTCAGAAAATAGAGTGGGAAGGAATCTTTAACAGCTCAGTTTTAGAGGCTAGCATAATCTTGGTGGCTCAGATGGTAAAGAATCTGCCTGCAGTGTGGGAGACCTGGGTTTGATCCCTGTTTTGGGAAAATCCCCTGGAGAAGGGAATGGCAACCCACTCCAGTATTCTGGCCTGGAGAAGCCCAGGGACAGAGTAGCCTGGTGGGCTACAGTCCATGAGGTTGGAAAGAATCTGACATGACTGAGCACTTAACACTTTCACATAATTTCAATATTGCTGACAACACTATTATCAAATGGGAAATTATAGTTCAGCCTTGCATGAGCATATGCACATATTATTATAAACAAAATATTAGCCAGGTTAACTCAAGAATGTTACAAAGGTTAATATTTTATGATCAAATTGAGTTTACTCCAGATAGGAAGGTTTACTTTAACATTTTGTAAAACTCTGTGTAACTCAACACATTAACAGAAAGAAGAGACAAACTAAGCATTTCTCAATAGTACTTGATAACATTCTATGTCCTTTTAGAATAAAACTCTTTGGCTATCTAGGAATTATTTAATTAGGAATAATCAAATAATCTTTATTTGATTAAGAATATCCATAAATAATCATTCTTAGTAGAGAAATATTTAAAACTTTATTATGTATATTAAGAATGAGATAAAGATGCAAGTTCTCACTAGTTCTCAACCTTTTATTGGAAGTATTAGCCAGTGAAATGAGGCAATATAAATATATAAAAAGATATAAGTATTTCAATACAATAAATAAAATCACTATTATTTGCAGATAATCTGAATGCTTACATAAACATACAAATGAAAATGAAGATAAAATATTAAAATTAATAGTTAACTATTAACACTAACAAAATCTAAAGAAAAATTAATTATGTTTTCTGATCACAGTGAAATTAAAATAGAAATAAAGAACAGAGAGATAATTGGAAATCCCTAAAGTATGTAGAGATGAAAGAATACACTATTAAATAACACATGGGTCAAAAAGGAAATACAGAGAATTTTAAAAGCAATTTGAATTAAACAAACATGAAAACACAACTCTTCAAAATTGATGGGAAGAAGCAAAAGCAGTCCTTAGAAAAAAATAAATAGCACTGAATTCATACGTTAGAAAACAAGAAAGTTTTAAAATCATCAATCTACATTCCTTTCTTAGGAAACTAGGAAAAGAGGTGAAAATTAAACCCAAGAAAAACAGAGCAGAAATAATAAGAATCACAGAGCAAAAAAACAATTAAACTGAAAACAGGGAATTAATAGAGAAAGTCAACAAAAGCAAAAAGCCCTTTCTTTGCAAAGAACAATAAAATCAGTCAGCCTCTAGCCAAGTTAACTTAGAAAATAAAGGAGAGATAAATTAATCATATCAGAAATAGAAGAGACAACATCACTACACATGCCACAAAAGATAATAAAGGAATACTATGAACAAGTTAATGCCCACAAGCTTAATGACTTATGTAAAATGGACCGATTCCTTGAAAGATGCAATCTTCCAAAACTCACAAAAGAAGAAATAAACAATGTAAATAGGCTCATATCTATTAAAGAAACTGAATTAATAATCAGTAATGTCCTAAAACACAGTAAGCAACAGGCTCAGATGTGTCCACTACCGAACAACTGAGGAAGAAAACAGCAATTGACGACAACCTCTTTTAAAGTATAAAATCAGAGGGAATGCATCTTAACTCATTACATGAGGCCAGCATTATCTTAACCACAAAACCAAAGACATTCAAAAAGAAAACTATAGACAATATCTCTCATGGGAATAGGTCCAAAAATTCTTATCAAAATATTGGTAAGACAAATCTAACAGTGTACAAAGAGAATTATACACTATGAAAAAGTAGGATTTATCCCAGGTCTGCAAAGATGATTCAACATTTGAAAATCCATTAATATAATCCATCTTATCAATAGGCTAAAAAAGAAAAATCACACGATCATACCAATATGTGCATCTGAAAAATTTAACACTCATTCACAGCAAAAATTCTCAGTAAAGTAGGAATAGAGGGGAGCTATGCCAATCTGATAGACAATTTACCAAACAAACAAACAAAACTACCCTACAGCTAATTTCTTATTTAATAGTGAAAAATTGCAGGTTTTCCCCTCTAGAATCAGGGTAAGGATACCCCTTCACAAAATATTGCAGTTAAATGAGCAGTAACTGTGAAAAGAATTTTCTAAAGGAAAACAATCCTGAATATTCATTGGAGGGACTGATGCTGTGGCTGAAGCACCAATACTTTGGCCACCTGATGCAAAGAACTGACTCATTGGAAATGACCCTGATGCAGGGAAAGGTTGAAGGCAGGAAGAGATGGGGACAACAGAGGATGAAGTTGGTTGGATGGCATCACCGACTCAATGGACATGAGTTTGAGCAAGCTCCGGGAGATGATAAAGGACAGGGAAGCCTGGCGTGCTGTAATCCATGGGGTCGCAAAGAGTTGGACATAACTGAGTGACTGAGCACCAAAATGTGAAAAGGAGCTTAACAGTATTGGTCATCAAGAGAATGTCGATTAAAGTTGCAATAGGTACCAACAAACATACCAACACACACTCATTGGAATGGCTAAAATGGGACTTCCCTGGTGATCCAGTGGTTAAGAATCCACCTACCAATGCAGGGAATACGGGTTTGATCCCTGACCCAGAAAAATTCCACATGCCTCGAGGCAAGTAAGCCTGTGTACCACAACTACTGAGTCCGTAGTTTGTCACAAGAGAAGCCACCACAATGAGAAGCTCCCACATGCAACCAGAGAGTAGCTCCTGCTCACTGCAACTAGAGAAAACCAACATACAGCAATGAAGACCCCGCACAGCCAACAAATAAATGAATAAAATTAAAAAAAAAAAAAAGAAAGAAAGAATGACTAAACTGGGTAAAGCTGACAACAAATCATTGACAAAATTCTTGAGCAACAGACATTTGCATACTCTTTCTGTTGGCCTATCTGTGGTATTATCTACAAAAACTGACCTATGCATCAGTTCAGTTCAGTCGCTCAGACTATCAGGGTGAAAGATTTTGTCGTAATCATCTTTACATCTCCCTGTGCCTTAATGTAGATTGCATAATTCATAAACATTCATTCATTGATACCCACTATATATATCATGGATAATGGGAAGGGAGTGAGAATAATGAGAAAAGATAATGACTGAGGCAGAAAGGAAAAGTATCATACAGTAGGAAGCTCTGAAAACAAAAAATAAAATTGAAGAAATAAAAGGATGTAATTTACTCACCTGAAAAATATATACTTGTTAAAACAACATTAATAACTACAGATATTGCTAATGCAGAAATAAGTCCCATTGTACACCACTTGCACTGTGTGTCTTTAACATCTGAAACAAAACAAAACAAAACACCACTTAGATTAAGAAACAGGTAAAAGAAAGACCTAATTTGCATTCAAAACCATACCTGACAAACTTCTTTACGCCAATATTTCACAAGGAGATGACACAAAACGTACTTTCTCTGTTTGTCATATGGGAAAAAAAAGAAACATAATTTTTCCTTTTGGCTGAAATTTCTCAGGAGAACCTTTTATCAAATCCAGATGTTACTATGAACTTTACTGCCACAGCCCAAGGGATAAAACATATGACTTTTCTGGTAGGGTTTCCTCAAGTCTGAAGCCACCTCCAGACCTTCAACAACCTTCTATGGTGAAATATTAGCACATCCTAACAATTCTTGAATATTTCTAAGAAAATCTACTTTATAACTAATAAAAAGTTTAATTTTAAAGGATAGACAGTATAGTATATTTGAAAGACCACGGAATAATCAATAATAATAATAATAATCAGTAATAATTATCAATAAACAATCAAAAAATTTAGAATTGAGATTTTCACCACTAACAAAGGAACTTGGATGAGTCACTTTGTTTTCTAGTTCTGTATGTCCTGATCTACAAATTCAGTAGAACAGAACAAATCTTTGTGAGGAATTGTTTTTCTTTTGTTAGTGGTCATTTAGGAAAAAATAAAATTGGTATGCAAGTTTCTTGAAATGAAACTTTTTATTATTTCATGTGATTATAAAATATTTATCCTTAATGTAAAATTTCATGAAATGTAAAAAATTATAGCAGATACTTTAAGATGGACAATAAAATTATTGACAAAATTGATTCTCCTTGTCTTTTTTTACTTAGTGAAGAACTAGTTGCTTTTTTTGTTGGATAAATTTTTTCCTTAGTGGATATATAAAAGAAATAATTATTTTCAATCATGAATTTTTTTTTTTTTTTGGCTGTACCATGTGGCACATGGGATCTTAGTTCCTTGGCCAGGGATTGAATCTGAACCCCCTGCCTTGGGAGCCTGGAATCTAAACCACTGAACTGCCAGGGAAGTCCTCCTAAGAAATTAAATTTAAAATAAATCTAAATTTACCCTCTTTAGAAATAGCCAGTGTTATCATTTGTGTTAAGATCCCTCCACACATAGATCTTTCAAATCCATTTTTACATATATAACCTCCCTCCCAAATACTGGTAATTTTAAACGAGTATGATCATCATTTGCCCACTGTTTTATATTCTAATATTTTCAGTTAACATTTTGTTGTTCTGCCTATCTGTAACAAATTGTTAAAATGGCCCCCAAAGAATCATGCCTTTCTATGTCCACCGCCCCTTTGGTACACAATCATGCTATTTCTCCTACCACGAGGTATATACTGCATTTCCCAACACTTGAATATGAATTGGTCTTGTGTCTCCCTTTGACCAATAGAATGTGGTACAAGTGACACTCTGGGACTTCAGAACATAGACCTTAAGAGACTTCGACCATTAACATCTCTCTTTTTTAAAGTTAAAGGATATATTATGTACTATGTTTTCAGATCTGGCTTATAACAGGAATTAAATAAAAGAAAGTGAAAGTCGTTCAGTTGTGTCTGACTATTTGTGACCCCATGGACTGTATAGTCCATGGAATTCTCCAGGTCAGAATACTGGAGTGGGTAGCCTTTCCCTTCTCCAGGGGATCTTCTCAACCCGGGTATCGAACCCAGGTCTCCTGCATTGCAGGCAGATTCTTTACCAGCTGAGCCATAAGAGAAGCCCAAGAATACCAGAGTGAGTATTTGACTATCCCCTCTCCAGCAGGTGGGGAAGATCTGCTGGAGAAGGGATAGTCAAAACTTTTATTAACTTTCCTGTGTTAGCTCTCCCATATTTCCATATTTTAATTACCATATGAGTAGGAGTTGAAGGTTAATTATTGCTCTATTAAGCAGAATTATTTTAAAATCATTTTCCTATTCATTGTTTCAAGGAAGTCTTCAGCTATTTGCCATCCTTTTCTCCAGAATGATTATTGAAATTAGTGACTCCTTCATTTAAAAAAAAAGAAAAGAAAATTCTAGTTTATTAAAGGGAATATTTTGAGAATCATAAAGGGCTTTAAAAAGAGGAAGTACTTATAAGCCACAAGAAGATGGTGCACATCCTGCTAATATGAGAAATGCTCCAGGTACTAGTGATATAAGTCATTTATAACTCAAAGTTGGCAAAATACTAAATCATTCAACTTTGTGGAGCATATGGAGATATCCTACCTGCAGAAAAACCAGTCTCAACAAAGATGCATGTCATGAGTGTGGCAAACAGAGTGGCTTTTGTTATATTAGCACAGAAATAGCAGAACTAGAACCAAAGGGGTTATGAATGTTGATATAAATACCTCCCTGATGGCTCAGTGGTAAAGAATCTGCCTGCCAATGCAGGAGACTCAGGTTTGATCCCTGGGTGGGGAAGATCCCCTGGAGAAGGAAATATTAAATAGCAACCCACTCCAGTATTCTTATCTGGAAAATCCCCCAAGATTTCTTGACTAAAGAACAAAGTAATCAGTGAAAAGAGATAAGTAAAAACCCTCAACCTCAAATTCAATGTCTTACAAAATTTGGGAAAGTTCATATAACCCTGTAGGAAAATCACCAAGATTAAATATATTGTCAGCTCAGTGATGTAGGAACTTGGAGTGATATTTAGTTTGATTTAAAGCTCTAAAGAATTGGAAATTTATTTCACTTCTGAATATGCAGGTGCATACTTTAATCTGCTACACAATTATTCTCTATTTAATCTGCCTACTCCCTAAGCCTTAAAATCTAGTTTTGCACACTCAGTATAGTTAGTTTTCATCTTTAAAATTCCTTGTTTCTACTATTTTACTCAATCCTCAATACCTGCAACTTGCAAAAATATCCAAAAAACAAAAGCAACAGAAAATGTTGGTCTCTCAGTATGAAGTTGGTATTGAAAGATGAATTTCAAAGAAGTTGGTCATAGTGTGTACAATGAATGTATGTTCAGTCACTTTAGTCGTGTCTGGCTCTTTGCAATCCCATGGACTGTAGCCCGAAGGCTCCTCTGTTCACGGGAGCCTGCATTGGCAGGCAGATTCTTTACCACTGCATCCTCTGGGAAGCCTGTAACACCGGTAGACTAAAACAAAATTAAATGGCAAATTTTAAAACTCACCACCATCACTAAGTCACAGATTGCTTTCTTTAATGCACGTTAGCTTCATTTCCTCAACTCTGTTTCTACCTATTTAAGGACTCCTGTTCAAAAAACTTTGAAAGACTGTCCTGGGGATTCTCCAGACAAGCATATTGGAGTGGGTTGCCATGCCCTCCTCCAGGGGAATCTTTCTGACCCAGTGTCGAACCCACATCTCCTGAGTCTCCTGCATTGCAGGCAGATTCTTTATTGCTGAGTCACTGGGGAATCCCAGTGTGTACAATGAAGGAATGAAAAAAAAAAAAAGTAGTCCAGGGCAGCTTAATAAAAATATATTTTATTAACAATGTAACTAAAATAGTTCTACATTCATCGCTGTTATAAATAGCTAAATGTTCCAATTATTTTTCCCATAGAGAAGCTTTACTGGCAACTAATTTCTCTGTTTCTGACTCTGATCTTCTCCAAGGAGATATGAGAAAAGATCCAGGGTGACCAATGAATTTAAAACCAGATAAAATCCCCTTTTTCCGAGTTTACAGCTATAGAAAAAAATCACAAAATACCAATATGCAGAAAGAATAAGAGAAAATAAAATGTTTAAAAATATTAAGCGTTTAGAAATGAATTACATGACACTAAGTTATTACTATTTCAATGGTGTTTAAAATGTCAAAATACATATACATGATATAGATATTATATATACCACATAAAATTTAATTTATATATTTATGTGATACATATAAATTTATAGATAAAATATATAAATTTATACTGTTTATTGATATATAAGGCAAAAACTAACACTGGTCTTATGAGTGGGTAGAAAACACTCTTAAAACTTTATTTTAGATATTTTCATGTTATCTAATATTTGATACCATTGTCCCTAACCTTCTTTGATCTAACTTTAGAATTATTAAATTGTGAAAAAAATGAGGAATAAAGCATTTATACATGCTAATATGAACTGCAACAATATTTTTGACTGTTGCATAATGCTGGTGTATATGTTTTTGTGTTCAGTTGTGTCTGACTCTTTGTGAGCTCCTGAACTGTAGCCCTCCAGGCTCGTGGAATTTTCCAGGCAAAAATATTGGAGTGGGTTGCCATTTCCTCCTCCACGGGATCTGGCTGACCCAGAAACTGAACCCAAGTCTCTCGCATCTCCTGCATTGGCAGGCAGATTCTTTACCACTGCATCCTCTGGGAAGCCCATAACACTGGTAGACTAAAACAAAAATAAATGGCAAATTTTAAAACTCACCACCATCACTAAGTCACAGATTGCTTTCTTTAATGCATGTTAGCTTCATTTCCTCAACTCTGCTTCTACCTATTTAAGGACTCCTGTTCAAAAAACTTTGAAAGATTGTCCTGTTACTAATAGATTTAGAATTTGGATCTTACCTACTCTGAACTTTCTATTTAAAACACCCAATGTTACCAAATTGTTTTCTTTTCTTTTTTTTTTAGGCTGGAACTTCTTTTTTTAAAATATTTTTTTAAATTTTTATTTTATTTTTAAACTTTACATAATTGTATTAGTTTTGCCAAATATCAAAATGAATCTGCCACAGGTATACATGTGTTCCCCATCCTGAACCCTCCTCCCTCCTCCCTCCCCATACCCTCCTTCTGGGTCGTCCCAGTGTACCAGCCCCAAGCATCCAGTATCGTGCATCGAACCTGGACTGGTGACTCATTTCATACATGATATTATACATGTTTCAATGCCATTCTCCCAAATCTCCCCACTTCTCCCTCTCCCACAGAGTCCATAAGACTGATCTATACATCAGTATCTCTTTTGCTGTCTCGTATACAGGGTTATTGTTACCATCTTTCTAAATTCCATATATATACGTTAGTATACTGTATGGGTGTTTTTCTTTCTGGCTTACTTCACTCTGTATAACAGGTTCCAGTTTCATCCATCTCATTAGAACAGATTGAAATGGATTCTTTTTAATGGCTGAGTAATACTCCATTGTGTATATGTACCACAGCTTTCTTATCCATTCATCTGCTGATGGGCATCTAGGTTGCTTCCATGTCCTGGCTATTATAAATAGTTTTCTAAGTTTTGTGTTGTTGTTTTAGTACATTTTCTTTCCTTCTCCATTTAAAAATTGCCAGAGACATCTCAAAATATTAGGGTACCAGCAATTGCTTAGATAAGAATAGAAGAAGGAGATAATCACCCTGCTATTAAGTACCTCTAAAGAGTAGTTTATTTTGACTCTACTCATGGCCCATAAACAATCTTTTAAAATATTACAAATATTTGCCAATTATTTCATATCACATATGTATTCTAGACATTGAATGGGTATGGTTCATATTTAACCTCTCTTGAAGTACAGATTTAACTGAATATTTAGTAAAAGTGAAACCTAATCTTGAACAATTTTACAGTATGGATAATCTTCCTCCATGATCAATTAAGATAAAGTGAATCTGAATTACAAGGACAAAATAATCAATTACCGATTTTAATTTAACAGAAAAAAGGGATTTTTTTTCTTTTTTTTTTTTTTCCTTGATGGAAAAAACTACAAAACCCTATTCAGGCCTTTCAAAATTTTTGTTTTGAAGTTATGATTCATAATTTCAATAAATAGCTTTCATTTTGAACAACTGAAAATGTTCTTACCTCGCTTCTTTTCATCAGCTTCTTGTTTGCTCGCATCTTTGTAAGCTGACTGCATACTTGATGACTCCTTTCTTCAAAGTTTTAATTTTAATGTAAAAAACAAAAACAAAAACAACGTTTTTACAACACAGCTCCAAACTAGAGTTAAGCTACTTTGAAGTAAAACACAGTTTATTTAAGTAGATGTCTCAAAAGGAAAGAAATCATGTGATGAAGACTGAGTCATACTATTATCTATATAGTTTGCTCCCTGGAAAACAAACACAAAACAATTACTGGAAAGGAAGGAAGTTATGGTAAATAGTGAAGAGAAATGCATATATTCTTTACATAACAAAGAATCATCACCTGATCCACAAAGAAAAAACCTTCAAAAGGCACTTAAATTCTCAAGAAAGTGACACATAACTAGTGACACACGACTCTCTTTGATTCATTAAAAGGCAAGTTTTAGGACGTTATGGTTTCATTATCAAGTGTTAAGAAAGGCCATCTCAAAGGTGATGAAATTAAAGAGAAGAGAGGTATGCTTTAAAATGGCTACTGAAACTGAAATAAAAGCAGTTTCTGTTTCAAACAGAAACATCCTGAGCTGAAGTGTACAAAAGCGTGTGTGTGCATATTCGCATGCGTGCACACTCACACACACGGAAAAAGAGAAAAAGAAAGTTTAAAAAGTACTCAGAATGTTACATGAATATTCAAGATGATAATGTTATTATGCTAGTGTTATTGATGCCAAAAATCTTGACTCTCTGTATGCTACTGCTACTGCTGCTAAGTCACTTCAGTCGTGTCCGACTCTGCACGACTCCAGAGACTGCAGCCCACCAGGCTCCCCCGTCCCTGGGATTCTTCAGGCAAGAGCACTGGAGTGGGTTTCCATTTCCTTCTCCAATGCATGAAAGTGAAAAGTGGAAGTGAATTCGCTCAGTCGTATCCGATTCTTAGCAACCCCATGGACTGCAGCTTACCAGGCTCCTCCATCCGTGGGATTTTCCAGGCAAGAGTACTGCAGTGGGGTGCCATTGCCCTCTCCGGACTCTCTGTATGCTGCTGCTAAGTCGCTTCAGTCATGTCCGACTCTGTGCAACCCCACAGACGGCAGCCCACCAGGCTCCCCCGTCCCTGGGATTCTCCAGGCAAGAATACTGGAGTGGGTTGCCATTTCCTTCTCCAATGCATGAAAGTGAAAAGTGAAAGCGAAGTTGCTCAGTCATGTCCGACTCTGTGCAACCCCACAGACGGCAGCCCACCAGGCTCCTCCGTCCATGGGATTTTCCAGGCAAGAGTACTGGAGTGGGGTGCCATTGCCTTCTCTGTATACTGATGTGCAAAAAATTACAGAGACAGAGTTTTGGAGAAACAGAAAAGAGCTTTATTCTTTGGCAGGCAAAATGCAAAACTCAGGAGGCTAGCGCCTCAAAAACTGCTCTGCCTCTGGGAAATAGGGAGAGGTTTTGTATCCTAAGGAAGGTCTTCCTTTTTTTTTTCTTTTGCAAAATTTCAAAACAGCCAGAGCTGGCATCAGGCAACTGGATATCTGGGGCTTGTCTTTTCAGAAGTTATCGCCTATGGCCTTCTTTCTGAAATGAAAAATGTTACAAGAGGAAAAGAATGCCAGATACAGAGTATAATTCATACAGAGTCAGAGAGTAATTGACTTTGTTTACCTTTGGGAAGGCCAAGTACAGCTACAAGTGTTTGTTAGCAGTAACAGCTAAAGAGTAATCAAGATTGCTTTAACTCTCTCAGGCCTGTTTCTGTCATTTCCCCACCTGTTCATTGTTTCCTTATTTTTCTTATCAGAAAAGTCTTATTTTTGTTTAAGAAAAGGCTCACTTCCATTTTTGCTGCAATATTATCAGGGCTCTTGTTTCCTTTTCACATCTTTCCCCATCAGCACTTTGACGTGATTTCCTGTTTCCCCTCAATACATCTAAATATAGTTGACTCTTGGTATTTGTGGGGAATTTGGCCCAGATCCTCCTCTCCCTGCTATGGATGCCACAGATACCAGAATCTGAGCACACTCAGGTTCCTTACAGTCTGCTCTCCCACGTGCCCTGTTTACCCTGAGTTCCCCATCCATGATTGACTCCCCAGTGTAAAAGCTGCTAATATGAAGGGTCAAATGTATTTACATTAAGAAGAATACTAGGGCTTCCCTAGTGGCTCACTGGTAAAGAATCTGCCTGCCAATCCTGGTGGCTCAGTGGTAAAGAATTGGTCTGAAAGAGACCTGGGTTTGATCCCTGGGTTGGGAAGACCTCCTGGAGGAAGGCATGACAACCCACTCAAGTATTCTTGCCTGGAGAATCCCTGAACAGAGGAGCCTGGCAGACTGTAGTCCATAGGGTCGCACAGAGTTGGACACGACTGAAGCGACTAAGCAGCAGCAGCCAATGTGGAAGACGTAGTTTGATCCCAGATCTGGGAAGATCCCACACACAGGGGAGCAACTAAGCCTGAGCACCACAGTTACTGAACCTGTGCTCTAGAGCCCGGGATCCATAACTAATGAAGCCTGAGTGCCCTAGAACCCATACGGGCAACAAGAGAAGCCACCACAATGAAAAGCCTGCACACAGAAACTAGAGAGAGGTCCCCACTCGCTGTAACTAGAGAAAAGCTGGCGCAGCAACAAAAACACAGCACAACCAAAATAAATAAATAAAATGTATTAAAAAATTAAAGAGGAGGCAGAAGACTAAAGAAAAGCAGCTGGTGTCCCAGTGACTGCTTTGCGATCAACACTACATTTGTCTGACAGGGACACCGAGGCAGGGGAAGGAAATTAGAACAGAATGGAAAGTAGAGTAAGAAAGTGTGATGAAAATAAGAAGTAAAGGCTTAAACTCTTCCAGGTGGTCTCAAAGATATTCTGCTGGTCAATTCTGTCACCATCTGAAGTGAAATTATGCAAGGTAAAATGCAGAAGGAAGGACAGATAAAACTGTTTTTTCCATGGTCTTTGCATGGGTTGGAAAAAAATTTCCAGACATGAGACTGAATGAGAGAAGAATAGAGTTCATTAGGATGGTAGACACTCTTGGAACAGCCGTCCAGTTCAAGGAAGAGCTGACACTTTCCTGGGCTAGTAGCCAATTTTTATAGCCTCAAGACAAACAAAATTCCTGTGGAAGGAAGTTATTAGGTGACTGGTTAGTATTTACCTAATATGATATCAGGGAGCTGGCCAGTTTAGATTAGGGGGGTTCATGGCAACAGTTGCTATGGAGCTCAGTAAGTTCTGGAGATGACTTTGGTGTGGGTTCCTTGTCCGTGGCCTTCGTACAAGTCCTCTCACTTGTGACCTTGGTATAGGATTCCACAGTTTCCATTTGGGGACAGAAAGAAGACAGAAAGTTTGAGGGAAGATGAACATATTCTACTTATGCCATCACCAAATCATTCTATCCATAGGACTATTAGGAACGCATACAAGAAAATACAGACACACTTTGTATTTTAGTGCTTTTTGAATACTGCATTTTTTACAGGTTGAAGGTTTGTACCAAATAGATTTAAGGGCCTAGATCTGATAGATAGAGTGCCTGATGAACTATGGAATGAGGTTTATGACATTGTACAGGAGACAGGGATCAAGACCATCCCATTGGAAAAGAAATGCAAAAAAGCAAAATGGCTGTCTGGGGAGGCCTTACAAATAGCTGTGAAAAGAAGAGAAGCAAAAAGCAAAGGAGAAAAGGAAAGATACAAGCATCTGAATGCAGAGTTCCAAAGAATAGCAAGAAGAGATATGAAAGCCTTCTTCAGCGATCAATGCAAAGAAATAGAGGAAAATAACAGAATGGGAAAGACTAAGGATCTCTTCAAGAAAATCAGGGATACCAAAGGAACATTTCATGCAAAGATGAGCTCGATAAAGGACAGAAATGGTATGGACCTAACAGAAGCAGAAGATATTAAGAAGAGATGGCAAGAATACACAGAAGAACTGTACAAAAAAGATCTTCACGACCCAGGTAATCACGATGGTGTGATCACTGACCTAGAGCCAGACATCCTGGAATGTGAAGTCAAGTGGGCCTTAGAAAGCATCACTATGAACAAAGCTAGTGGAGGTAATGGAATTCCAGTTGAGCTATTCCAAATCCTGAAAGATGATGCTGTGAAAGTGCCGCACTCAATATGCCAGCAAATTTGGAAAACTCAGCAGTGGCCACAGGACTGGAAAAGGTCCGTTTTCATTCCAATCCTAAAGAAAGGCAATGCCAAAGAATGCTCAAACTACCACACAATTGCACTCATCTCACACGCTAGTAAAGTAATGCTCAAAATTCTCCAAGCCAGGCTCCAGCAATATGTGAACCATGAACTTCCTGATGTTCAAGCTGGTTTTAGAAAAGGCAGAGGAACCAGAGATCAAATTGCCAACATCCGCTGGATCATGGAAAAAGCAAGAGAGTTCCAGAAAAACATCTATTTCTGCTTTATTGACTATGCCAAAGCCTTTGACTGTGTGGATCACAATAAACTGTGGAAAATTCTGAAAGAGATGGGAATACCGGACCACCTGATCTGCTTCTTGAGAAATCTGTATGCAGGTCAGGAAGCAACAGTTAGAACTAGACATGGAACAACAGACTGGTTCCAAATAGGAAAAGGAGTTCGTCAAGGCTGTATATTGTCACCCTGTTTATTTAACTTATATGCAGAGTACATCATGAGAAATGCTGGACTGGAAGAAACACAAATTGGAATCAAGATTGCCGGGAGAAATATCAATAACCTCAGATATGCAGATGACACCACCCTTATGGCAGAAAGTGAAGAGGAACTAAAAAGCCTCTTGATGAAAGGGAAAGTGGAGAGTGAAAAAGTTGGCTTAAAGCTCAACATTCAGAAAACGAAGATCATGGCATCTGGTCCCATCAATTCATGGGAAATAGATGGGGAAACAGTGGAAACAGTGTCAGACTTTATTTTTCTGGGCTCCAAAATCACTACAGATGGTGACTGCAGCCATGAAATTAAAAGACTCTTACTCCTTGGAAGGAAGGTTATAACCAACCTAGATAGCATATTCAAAAGCAGAGACATTACTTTGCCAACAAAGGTTTGTCTAGTCAAGGCTATGGTTTTTCCTGTGGTCATGTATGGATGTGAGAGTTGGACTGTGAAGAAGGCTGAGTGCCGAAGAATTGATGCTTTTGAACTGTGGTGTTGGTGAAGACTCTTGAGAGTCCCTTGGACTGCAAGGAGATCCAACCAGTCCATTCTGAAGGAGATCAGCCCTGGAATTTCTTTGGAAGGAATGATGCTGAAGCTGAAACTCCAGTACTTTGGCCACCTCATGCAAAGAGTTGACTCATTGGAAAAGACTCTGATGCTGGGAGGGGTTGGGGGCAGGAGGAGAAGGGGACGACAGAGGATGAGATGGCTGGATGGCATCACTGACTCTGTGGACGTGAGTCTGAGTGAACTCTGGAAGTTGGTGATGGACAGAGAGGCCTGGAGTGCTGCGATTCATGGGGTCGCAAAGAGTCGGACACGACTGAGGGACTGATCTGATCTGAGTGTGTCAGAGATGGTGAGCATTTTTCAGCAATAAAATATTTAAAAATTAAACTATGTGCATTTTTTAGACATAACTATTTCACACTTTTCACTTTCATGCATTGGAGAAGGAAATGGCAACCCACTCCAGTGTTCTTGCCTGGAGAACCCCAGGGACGGGGAAGCCTTGTGGGCTGCCGTCTTTGGGGTCTCACAGAGTCAGACATGACTGAAGTGACTTAGCAGCAGCAGCAGCAGGCTATAATATCATATAAATATAAAGTTTATATGCATTGGAAAACCAAAACATTTGTGCGACTTGCTTTATGGCAATCTTAACTTTATTGTGGTGGTCTGAAACCAAAACCACAATATCATGGTTGAGTGAAATCTACTTTTGTTCCAAAGGAAGGTCAAGATATAAAATTTGACTCAAAATATAAAACATTTTCATTTATTCAAAATGTTCCCTGATGTATCATTGCAATTCATTTCCCTACCCTGTGGAAGCAGGCAGCCACTAACCTCTTATTAATGGAGATAAATTTTGCTGGTTTTAGAATTTTGTATAAATGGAAACACACAGTATAAATTCTTTGTAAGTCTAGTGTCTTTTACTCGGCATAAGGCTTTTGAGTTTCATCCATATGGTTGCATAGACAAATGGTTCATTCTTTATTATTGCTACATGGTATTTCATTGTGTGGATTTATAAAGTTTTGCTTATCATTAGCCCATTGAGTTGTTTCTGACTTTTTGCTACTACATATAAAACTGGCATCAATATTTCTGTTAAAGTCTTTCTGTGGACATTTATTTTCTTATCTTTTGAGGAAATACCTGGGAGTAGAATTGCTAGGTCACATACAAAATATGTATTTTTGTCTTTTCCCTCTCTTTTGTGATAAGAACCCTCCAGTTGTGATATGGAAGGTGATGGGTATGTCTACCATCTTAGTTGTGCTGAAGTTATCATTGGCTTATGTCCACACTCTTCAGATTGCATGCATTAAATACAAACATTTTGGTTATAAATTTTACCTCAAGCTATTTTCTTATTAGATGAAAATATGTTTAAAACAGCTTATAAAAATATAACATTTTCCAAAGAAATTGTACTATGCCCATCATTAATGTAGAATGGTTCCAGTGATTTCACATCAATGGCAACTTTTGATATGGTCAGTCTCTTTATTGTAATAATTCAGTGGTTTCTATGATGCAATTATGCCCTATGTGGCTGATTGCAAGCTACCTTTGTGACATTACTGAATACCAGAATTTAATAGAGATGTGCAGTAGCAGATCTGTGTATAAATACACAGTATTTCTATTATATAGATATAATAGATATAAATAGCTTCATACTATTACTACTAATAAAAAAACTGGTGACTTCTGTGTTTTTATTCAGTTCAGTTCAGTCGCTCAGTCATGTCTGACTGTTTGCGACCCCATGGACTGTAGCACACCAGGCTTCCTGTCCATCACCAATTCCTGGAGCTTGCTCAAACTCATGTCCTTTGAATCAATGATGCCATCCAACCATCTCATCCTCTGCCTTCCCCATTTCCTCCTGCCTTCAATCTTTCCCAGCATCAGGATCTTTTCTAATGAGTCAGTTCTTTGCATCAGGTGGCAAAAGTTTGGAGCTTCAGCTTCAACATCAGTCCTTCCAAAGAATCTTCAGGACTGATTTCCTACATGATTGACAGGTTTGATCTCCCTGCAGTCCAAGGGACTCTCAAAAGGCTTCTCCAACACCACAGTTCTAAAGCATCAATTCTTTGGTGCTCAGCTTTCTTCATGGTCCAACTCTCACATCCATACATGACTGCTAGAGAAACCACTGCTTTGAATTTTTGTGTGTTTTTAATCACCTTTGTTTTTTTAAAAAAAGTTTACTGGATCATAGTGTTTACAACTTCGTGCTAATTCCTGTTGTAAACCAAAGTGAGTTAGCTATACATATACACATAACCCCTCTTTTATGGATTTCCTTTCCATTTAGGTCACCACAGAACATTGAGTAGGGTTCCCTGGGCTATACAGTGGGTTCTCATTAGTTATTTATTTTATACATAGTAGTGTAGATACTTTGCATTTAATATGAGTTATTTAAGTTTAGATAATGTAATTTTCAATAATGATTCTATTTAATGATTGGACTTCAGTTATTGAAAGAGAAAGCAGGTCCTCAGAAGGAAGTTCTCTTCAATACCACGACTAGTATAAATCCTAATAAATGCCGAGTCCACCCTCAAAGTGACTTTTGTTATGGCAACTTCTCAGGTCACTGTAAAAAAAAAAATACGTGGTGGCTTAAACAATAGAAATTTATTTTCTCACAGTTCTGGAGACTGAAAATCCAAGATCAAGGTGCCAGAAGGCAGATGGCTGCTGAGATCTTTCTTCCTGGTTTACAGATGGCTGTCTTTTCACTGTGTCCTCATGTTACCTTTTTTTTTCCCCTGTGTGCAAGAAGAGAGAGCACTCTCTGGAGTCTCATCCCTTTTAACAGGGGCACCAATCTTAATCAGATTAGGGCTCCACCCAGTGTCTTTATTCGACTTTAATTATCTCAATCAAGGCCCTGTTTCCAAATACAGTCACATTTGAAGTTAGGGCGTCAATGTCTGAACTTTGAGGGACAAAACTTAGCCCGTAATTTTCCATCTTCTGGCTCCCAAAAGTCATGTCTTTCTAATATGTTAAATACATTTAACCCAACAGTCTCAAGAATCTCAACCCATCCATCAATTCCAAGTGTACAGTCTCATCTAAATCAGAGATGGTGAGACTCCAGGTGTGATTCATCCCAAGGCAAAATGCCTCTGTAGCTGTGAAACCATCCAAGTTATGTGCTTCTATAATACAGGATCAGGCAGGCTCAAGGCAGACACTCCCTCTCCAAAAGGGAGAAATCAGAAAGAATAAAGTAGTCATGGGTTCCATGCCAGTCCAAATCCTGGAGAGGCAAATTCCACTGGCCCTGAAGGCTCAAGAATTATCCTCTTTGACTGGATGTTCTGCTTTCTGGGTCTACTGGAGCAGCAGTGTCATCTCCAAGGTCTTAGGTGGAGGCCCTGCCTCCTCTGATCTGAGTGACGGCCTTGTCCCTGAGGTTCTGAATGGGGGCGGCCTTGTCTGCTGAAGCTGACGAGGTGGCCCCACATTCAGAAATCCAGGAGGAAATAGTCTTGTCACCATTCCTCACCCCTGCCTGTTTCTGCATGCTCTAGGCTTATGGTGGGAGTAGTAACCGTGATGATTCCCAAATGGTCTTCAGGACCATTCTTTCTTGAAGGATAAATCATGTTCACAGCTGGATAGCTCCAGAAGTCTGAAAACCGTCCTTTATATTAGCTTACCTCTGCCCCATTTATTTCAAACTTGCAATGTCTCTGTTGGTATATTTCTACCTTTACTCATGGCTTCTGATGATGGTGATGATGTGTGTTTGTGTGTGTGTGCTCAGTCATTCAGTTGTGTTCGACTCTTTTCGATCTCATGGACTCTAGCCCACAAGTCTCCTCTGTCCATGGAATTTCCCAGGCAAGAATGCAGGTGCAGGTTGACATATCCTATTCCAGGGGATCTACCCACCGAGGATTGAACCCACATCTGTTGCATTGGCAGGCAGATTCTCTACCACTGCAACCCCTAGTGGGCTGATGATATGGCTAATTAAAATTATGCATAGTCTCTTTATGGAATGATTGTCTGGCCATACTTTTGGTCTTTTCTGCAGAGCATGCCTTTTTTACTTCCTTTATATGGGTAGGCTGAGAATTTTCCAAATCTTCAATTTCTGGTTTCTTTTTTGCTTAATGATTCCTTAATTTATCTCTCTCCTCTTACATATTACTATAAATAGTAAGGACACCCTGGAAGAACCTTCAACACTTTGCTTATACATCTCCTTAGCAAAATATTCAATTTCACTTCTCACAATTTCTACCTTCCATAACACCAGAACCTAACTCAGCCAAGTTATTTGTCTATTTATAACAGGGTATTAGAAAAGAGTCAAATAAAATAGCCACTCTTACCTTGCAACACACAGAATTTTATCTAGAAATCAACATGTCTTTTCATTTTCATTCACCAACATATCCTGTGTGGTTTTAGATAGCCCTGCCAGAGTGAATTTTGATTATTTTTGGACTTCCTTTTAGCTTTTGGTATATCGTGCTTGGGAGAAATATTCAAGGCTGAGGCTATTCTCTGTTTTATTTTTCCTATTTTCTGGGTAATATTATATGAAAACGTTTAAGGAAATGGAGAATGAAGATGGCTATATGACGCTGAAAATCAAGAATCGCTTTGAATCAAGAAAAAAATCTAAAGGTAAGAATATTATTCCCCTTTATTTAGACTCCAGTTTAAAACTGCATTATTCTCTTAGAAGCAAAATTATCCCTAATGTTTTAAAATTAACCATATTCTGGGATTTTAAAAGATGATCATAAATCGTCTAAGATAAATTGTTCAGACTTCTATAAGCATCAACCATAAAAAGATGATTTTTGCAGCCATGGGTACAGAGAAATGCTAATAGGATAATGTATAATCCCTTCAAAGTAGCAATATGAGAATAAGAATGCAACTTTCAACTAAAAGGTCAAAAACAGTATTTTGCATAAATCATTTTTTTTTTTACAAAACATAAGCGACAATTTGGATGTGTTATGTACATGAAGACATCTATTATCCCGGTGGGAGTAGCAGTGGTACTTTTTACAGCCTTAAAGTCATGTTTATACATATCTATTTTCAATGTCCACAAAAGATCCATGGAATTGGCAGAATAATCCATTGGGAATGAGAGTCAAATTGAGTCAAATTGACTGAATTTGACCCTAAGCCCCACAAAGTGACTGACCTTTGACAATTTCTTTTTTATTTTAAATCTCAATTCTTTTATTTATAATAAAGCAAATATATATACTGATTTTTTTCTCTCTCTTCTTAATGTTTATTTAAATATCTACTTTCATTTTATGCTCCCTTATTTTTTATGGACATTTCTTCTTGTTATTTTATTTTATTTTTAATTTATTTTTTAGGCTGTGCCATCTTCACTTTCACTTTTCACTTTCGTGCATTGGAGGAGGAAATGGCAACCCACTCCAGTATTCTTGCCTGGAGAATCCCAGGGACAGAGGACCCTGGTGGGCTACCGTGTGACGTCTATGGGGTCACATAGAGTCGGACATGAATGAGGCGACTTAGCAGCAGCAGCATGCAGCACGCAGGATTTTAGTTCCCTGACCAGGAATCAAACCTGTGCCCCCTGAATTGGGAGTGTGAAGTCTTAACCTCTGAACTGCCAGGGATGTCCCTATATTGTGATTTTTTTAATGTAGACATTACAGTAAATGAAACTAAATTATTGGCTATTTCTTCTTTAATGTATAAACCATCTTGTAATAGACAAGGGAGTAGAGACATATGAAATCTTAGTATAGATACATAGAATATAAGATAATATCCATTTAAATTATGAGTGAAAGATGAAAAGTACTGGCAACATATATTATGCTTATGCTGCTGCTGCGTCGCTTCAGTCATGTCCGACTCTGTGCGACCCCATGGACTGCAGCCTACCAGGCTCCTCCATCCATAGGATTTTCCAGGCAACAGTACTGGAGTGGGGTGCCATTGCCTTCTCCCATATTAAGTTTGTAATTCAGCAGAAATTACATATTAAACATGTTTGTGTTTGATAAATTGGATTCTAAGCTTGCTTATTATTGATGAGTGAAAAGAAAATCTGCCCAGTTATTTGACTCATACTGTAAAATAAAGTTACACTTATTGCATAAGTAAGTAAGTAAGCTAGTAAGTGTTAACCGCTCAGTTGTGACCGACTCTTTGCGACCCCATGGACTGTAGTCCACCAGGCAAGGAAAATTTCCCAACATAAAGCAGATATGAATAACACCACTAATAATCTTGCAGGAGTGATTATAATGGAATTCAAAGAGCAGTTTCTTAATATTGAACCATTTAGGCTAATGGCAAACAGTTAAGTGGGTATAGAATGGACCAGTACAATGCACTTCAGGTATCTGGCTTGATACAGTATATAAGTTGTGGCTTATGTAAAAGAACATTGGCTTTTAATTTATACCTATAATAGTATTTGGCATTAAGCTTAAAATTTCCCTCTCTGGCAAGTATGGAATCTATTAACTGCAGATCTATGTGGTCATAAACTTGAGAAAATGTATTATGAGGATTTTTGGTGAAGTAGAGAAAGAAATGGCAACCCACTCCAGTGTTCTTGCCTGGAGAATCCCAGGGACGGGGGAGCCTGGTGGGCTGCCGTATGGGGTCGCACAGAGTCAGACACGACTGAAGTCAGACACGACTGAAGTGACTTAGCAGCAGCAGAGATCTTTGGTGCTTCCCTGGTAGTTCAGCTGGTAAAGAATCTGCCTGTAATGCAGGAGACCCCGGTTCAACTCCCAGGTCAGGAAGATCCCCTGGAGAAGGGAGAGGCTACCCACTTCAGTATTCTTGGGCTTCCCTGGTGGGTCAGCTGGTAAAGAATCCACCTGCAATGCAGGAGACCTGGTTTCAATCCCCGGGTTGGGAAGATCCCCTGGAGAAGGGAAAGACTATCCACCCACTCCTGTACTCTGGCCTGGAGAATTCCATGGACTGTATAGTCCATGGGGTTGCAAAGAGTCAGATACAACTTCACTTTCACTTTTTCAGAGGTTTTTCTACTTTTGTATGTAACCAAAAATAGATTAAAATTAAAAGAGGATCTTAACATAGTATCCCTATTTAAGATATTTGGAAGTTCCCTGTTTTCTCCTCTGTAAAGGGACCATTCCTGCCAAATCTGAGCCAGAGGAGTACTAGGGCATAAATTCTAGACAAGCTTCACTAATCAGAGATCTATGCTGTTTAGTCTGATGTTGATTTCTGTCCAAAATATCAAAGCCAGGAAAATACAGTATAGCATATGTAAAAGTGGAATAACATGGAAATATTTCCAGCACAGTGGCTGGTACATTAATAGAACTTCAATAAATGTTCTTTTATTTATTATAGTGAGTCATTAAAATAAATAATATACATGACAATAGCTGATATATATATATTATTCTACATATAGAATATAAATTATATATTTTGTTTTTTATACACTAATGCTTCATGTCTTTAATATATTACTTTTGCATCTCCTCTTATTTTATATTTTTAAATTTTTTTAATTTTTTAAACTTTTTATTTTGTATTGGGGTATAGCTTATTAATAATGCTGTGATAGTTTCAGGTGAACAGCAAAGGGACTCAGCTGTACATAAATCTGAATCCATTCTCTCTCAAACTCCTTAATATGTTACTGCACATTATATACATGATATATTATTCATATATATATATACATTATATTTATTCATGCAGAGATAATTTAATGTCATTGTAAGTCATCAAAAGTCACCAAACAATCAAAGCAAGACAATTTCAGCATAATCCAACACATTCAATAACCATAGCATCTCTTTGTTTTTGTATTGTAGTTTAAATTTTCAATTAATCATACTTTTTGTCATAATTTGGGTATAAATTAAAATTATAAACTAAAGATTAAATAAAAATAAATTAAAGTGAAAAGCTTATACATAAATTAATCATAGATTCTAATGCTGTATCTAAAATGAACAGATTTTCTCTGTAATAAAAACAAAACAGAAAAATGTATACAAAGTAAATAGTCACAGACTGCTAAAACTTTTTTTTTAAATTTCAATATTTCAGATTTCGCCCTGTATCTACAGTGTTACTGTCTCATGCTAGTACTTGGATGCATTGGCATCCTTATTTTCATGATGGCAGTAATTGGCTTGAACTTTTGGAGTGAGTATGGAATTATAATTTATATTTTCACTTTCAAAAATAATAGTTGATCTTTAATTCCTTTTACTATCAAGATAACCTCCACACTGTAGCTCAATATTGGTAAGCTGACCAGTTATATATTTCATATAACAAAATTATTTTTAAATTAAGAAAAATTAGGAAACACTCAAGTATAAAATTAACACTTACTCCATATCTCTTCTTATGAAGAACCTCCAGTAAAAGATTGGCACCATTTTATTAAAGAATTAGTACTGTATTTTTATTAAAAGTATGTGCTCATTGGCATCACCTTGAGAGACAGGACAGTGATTTAAAAGTATCTACACACTTTTTTTTTTCTGAAGTAGTAGTTAATGTGCATATTCTGTAGTTGTTCTTTTTGAAGTAACAAGACTAATTCATGGTTTCTATAACTTTTTCTTGAAACTGTAGTTCTTGAAAATATAGGGCTCAAGGAAACCGATAAAATTTAATACATTAATTAAAATATTAGTGGGGATAATATTCTTTACTATTTATATATATATTTTTAATAAATTAGTGACAATTTTAATATTGATATTTCTTTTAGATGTGTGCTTATACTTTGACCAGTTTAAAAATACTTTCCATGCTTCTAGTTCAAAACAAAGTGTTGACCATAAATATTTACTTACACTCTTTCCCAAGATTTTATATTAGAATAGTAAAAAAAAAAAAAAAAGTAGAATAATGAATAGAAACACAAAAGGGTAAATGAAGAAAATTTTAAAGAAAATGAAAAGTGGATGGGTTAATATTATTTGATAAATCAAGGGAGGGAACCACAGTATGGGGAAGGAGGAGGGAGGAGGGTTCAGGATGGAGAACACATGTATACCTGTGGCAGATTCATTTCGATATTTGGCAAAACTAATACAATATTGTAAAGTTTAAAAATAAAATAAAATTAATTAAAAAAAAAAAAAAGAAAACCGTTAATAGATGGCTTCAATCTAGATGAAGCGGTTCCTCACAGCGAAACCTGAAGAGGAGCCCAATTTCAGAGATAAGAGTGCAGAAGCAAAGTTATTAATGGGAAGACTTTACGGAATGCTCTTTAGACTGGTGTCTTGACAGCCTCTTACTCTGCTTATAGTGGCATTTCCCATCATATCATATCAAAAACAAATGAAAATGCTCCTAAAGCAATTAGATAGACAGACAGAATAGATTCATTTGTATTTCAGAACACCATAGACAAAGACACAATCCTAAATGTTTACATGAAGAATTCATTTCCTCTCAAAGGCAAATTGGCCTTGCATTTTCAAATGTACATAAAATTATACCACTGTAGCAATGTTCTAAAAATTATGAACAACTTGATTTTAATGTAAGTTTTTATGCATTCTTTTGGAACAAATAAGGGGGTGAGGCTAATTTTAGATAGAGTGAAACTAGCCTGGGAATGTAATCTAAAGACCTTTCAGATTATCAGCTGTTCTGTGTTCTGGAAAGCAATTAATTCACTCTGTGTTAAAAAAATCTATGGATAATGCAAATAAGAAGCTGAAGGAACTTAATAAGATTCTTGAGTGTATGCCTGCAACAAGATGAAATAATATCAATTAAAAAGTTCAGTGAAGAACATAATACACAAAAAAGTAAAAGAAATGAATTTTAAGAATGCACAGAATATTTGGAATTTTGATTAGTACTTAGAGCAGTAAAAGTAGATATGGTAAAAAGTAGTTAACTCTCAGGACAGAGAGGAATAGAGGCATAGCAGAAAAGAGAGATTTTGAATTTTTATTTGTATGTTTTTATTTTGTGCTAGCATACTTATTTTCATATACCTAGACTTCTATCCATTTTAAGTTTCTCTTTATATCTTCCCCTTTGCATTGAATGCAGATAGAGAAATGGATTTCCTTCAGAAAGCTAATATCACCAGCCTCGCAGGTAATCATCTGTCTGTAATGTGCTGTTCTGTTTGAATCAAAGATTTCAATCAACTGGTCACATGAATTTAGGAAAATTAAACATTAGTTTTGAAAACTTGCAAAGGAAGAATGTAGTAACTAACATCATAGAACTTTTAGTGTAGATTGAACCAATTATAACTGTTCAAATTATATGTGTGGACTTGATTAGGTAGTGCACAATACCCAGATATTTGATCAAACACTTGTTTAAATGTTGCTGTGAAAGTACTTTTTAGGTTATGTTAATATGTAAGTCAATAGATTTTGAGTAAAGCAAATCACCTTCCAGAATGTGGGTGGGCTTCACCCAATCAGTTGAGAGCCCTAAGAGACAAACACTGACGTTTTCAAGGGAAGAGGAAATTGAGACTCTAGAATACCTTCAGATTTGGGCTGCAACACCAACTTTTCCCTGGGTCTCCAACCTGCTAGCCTGAACATTTTAGACTTGCTAGCCTTAATGATCACATGAGCCAGGTCCTTAAAATCTCTCTCCTTTCATTCTGATTCTTTCTTTCTCTCTCTTTAAACATGCACACACAGACACAAAATTCTGTTAGTTCTATTTCTCTGAAGAACCCTAACATACCAATTAGCATTGGGCAGGATGGCATGATTCAGTGATTAGTAACGTGGGTTATGGAACCAAAGTAACTGGGTTGAAACTTCAGCTTTAATATTTATCTGCTGTATGACTTTGGGAAAGTGATAATGTCTGTGTGACTCACTTTCTCATCTGTAAATTGAGCATAATAATATCTACTTCATAAGGTTTTGTTTTATTATATTCTTGTATTTCTATTACGTTTCCCTGGTGGTTCAGTGGTAAGAAACCACCTGCCAATGCTGGAGACATGGGTTCAATCCCTGGGTGGGGAAGATCCCCTAGAGGAGGAAATGGCAACCCACTCCAGTATTCTTGGCTGGGAAATCCCATGGACAGAGGAGCCTGGTGGGCTACAGTCCAAGGGGTCACAAATGAATTGGACACAACTTAGCACTAAACAACAGATTTGTATTATGCAAAATATAACTAAAAGTGGAAAGGATTATATAATAAATCTCCATGTGCCTTTCATTTGGTATCAACACTTATTAATAAGTAATGAAGATTATCTCATCTATATCTCCGCCTCCATCACACTCTCATACTAGGTTTTATTAAAGCAATTACCAGCTATTATGCCATTTAATATTTAAATATTTTAGTATGTGATTCTGACAGTTAAGGGTTTAACATAATCACAATGTCACTATAAGTCCTGTGTTTGTTTACAGTGTACAATGGGCTGATTTAATATACATATATTGCAAGATGATTTCTATCTCCATCACATCACATAGTTACCATTTCTTTCTTGACGTGAGTGTGGGTGTGTTTTCATTTCATATATGGTAATGCCTAGGAGTAGAATTATTGAGTTACATAGCAATTCTTTGCTTGAATATTTGGAGGAACTGCCACTGTTTTCCAAACAACTGCACGATTTGCTGTCTCCTTGGGCCCATTTTAGAATTCTACCACAATTCCTAAAACCAAGTTGACAATAACCTCCTAATATCATCTACTATTCCATCAGCATTAGATTTTTGTTTCCATTTTATTTGTTAGAATCAGAGCAAAGACCAGTTACATCAGCTAAAATGTCTCTTGAGTCTCTAAATCTGTGCATTTTCCTTTCTTCCTTTTGTTTCCTTCTTAGACATTTATTTAATGTTAAAAAAATGGATTATGGTTGTGTCTAATTTCTCATGTTCTGGATTTTACTGTGTCTATCTCTATTGCTTCATTGAATGTATCTATTTTATAAAGTTGTTTTTAAAAATAAATATATGTTAAGTGCTTAGAAACCTGCTTGGCCCACAGTAATGACATTTTGTGTTAGTTATTATTATGCAAACCATCTGAGATAGGAATTGATACAAAGTGTTGCTCAATAAGTATTTTTCTCCATCCTCATCCTCATGATATTTCTCCTTATTGTAGAACGTGGTACTTGAAACTGAATTAACTCTTATAACTCTTCTGGACAATAAGTGTCCACATTTTGCATTTTTTTGTCGTTTTAACATATTACATTGATCATTTGGAGTACTTTCAGTGTGTTTTGCAGCTCTAGACCTGTACTTTACTGACTAGTCTATCAGAATCCATGTAATAGAATTAGTTTGTCCAAATGACTCCTTTTCACTAGTGAATAAATAGCATCTCTCCAATCATAAATTGAGATGTGTATTTAAGGTCATTTTAGCACATGACTATGTACTTGTACAGGCTTCCTAGGTGGCCTCAGTGGTAAAGAACCCGCCTGCCAATGCAGGAGACATAAGAGACCTGAGTTCAATCCCTGGGTCAGGAAAGTCCCCTGGAGAAGGGAATGGCAACCCATTCCAGTATTCTTGCCTGGAGAATCCCATGGACAGAGGAACCAGGCAGGCTATAGTCCATGGGGTCACACAGACTCAGACATGACTGAAGTGACTTCACACACAGGCAGGTATGTACTTGTATAGCTGAGATTAGAATCCAATTACCCTGAGTCATCACATACTTTTTTTGTTGTTGTTGTTTTTGCTTTTTTTAAATTTTTTTTAAAATATAAATTTATTTATTTTAATTGGAGGTTAATTACTTTACAATATTGTATTGGTTTTGCCATACATAATATAATTTTGGAAGATTAAAATTATTCAGAATTGTCAACTCTTGCCCTAGTAGAAAGTAGTTAAAGATATATTTGATGTTTTATATATTGAAAATTAGTCCATGATAGTCTTCTTCAAGTCATGTCTGCTGATGTAACTTTGTTTTCCCATCATAGCTAGATATCTTTAATTTAATTTCCTAAAATGAATTTTTTAAAAATTTAGGCTTATAGATGACAGACTAAAATATTAGCCATGAAAAGTGTGACATGCTGTAACTTATGGATATTTAATTCAATCATTCAACAATCAACCTTCAGGCACTATAATTAAAGTGATGTATGATAGGAGATTCAATGATGAGTATGTCAGTTACCTGAAGAACCTTCCAATCAGATAAAAGTTATGGAGTCATTCACAGGTGACAATGACATGGACAATTCATCCTTAGTTAAGTGGCACCTGGGTGTTCTGATTCTTAGAGGTGGCAGAAATTATGACTGTTTGAAAACTTTGTTCCTGACGTGAAAAATGATCGCTGAGAGATAGCAGTGAGCAGTCCTAAAGAGCGATCTTATTCCCCTCCTCAAAAACTGAACCTAGGTAGCCTCGATGATAATCAGGAATCCTAGCCCCTAGTCCACCAGGGGTTACAGACTCCAAGAAAAGCAGCCCTGGCTCTTTCCCTCATTTGAAAGCAAGAATGTTTCAAGGAAGCAAAAACTGTAAACACATGCACAAAGTTTATTATTAGAAACAGTGTAAAAAGTGGGAAAGCACACAGAGAAGCAGTTTGTTTATTTAAGACCCAATCAAG
This sequence comes from Bos javanicus, assembly GCF_032452875.1. Classification (NCBI taxonomy): domain Eukaryota; kingdom Metazoa; phylum Chordata; class Mammalia; order Artiodactyla; family Bovidae; genus Bos; species Bos javanicus. The sequence continues at coordinate 100,504,577 of NC_083872.1, read as the reverse complement.
GCAGAGATACACACCCATAGAGGAAGAGTGTGGGCGTCCTTGCTAATGAGGCAGAGCCCAGTAAAGAGGCAATTTACATCACTGGTATAGGACAGTTCTTCTGGGTCTTTGTTTACCTTTGGCCAATTATCTCAGTTCTTTTCCCACACTTGACTAGTCCTGGACCCTCCCCAACGTGGGTGCACAAAAACATTTTGCTGAGATGGATCGCACAGCAGAGGCCTGTGGGTACCCGTCCACACTTATTATGGGATGGTGCACCCTCCATTTTGACCCCCAAAGAGTCTTCCTGTATACATGCAGACAGGGGAGTTTTCCTTGACCTCAGAAGTGGTCATCTTATCTCTTTACTTTAGTAGTGCTCAGCTTCTGCCACTAGCTTTGTCCTTGGAGGGTCTGGGTGAGAAGGAAACTTCAATTTTAGTACACTTAACAAACAGCAGCTGTTTGGCTCAGGGACCTATCTCGTACCTCAGAAATGCAGTTGATCATTAAAAGATACACATAATTTAGAGGATGAAGAGGAAGGGAAGGCTATTCAAGACTAGGGAAACAGTGTGATTGAAAAGCAATCAACACAATAAGGTAAGAAACTATGATGAAAGTAATCTCACAGGAAGGAAGTGCAGGTTATAAGGACAATCTCAAGGAAAAGAAATTAGAAACAGGGGAAAGAATCAAACAACAGGTTTTTAATTTTTGATTAGTTATAAACACTTAAAAATATTATATATTTGTCTCTCCTAATTATGAGGTCAGAATTCATAAGCTTTGCTCTCTGCAACCCATAGCCTCGAACAATGCCTCCCTTCCAGGAAATATACAGATTCTGAATTAATTTCATTCTCCTTCTGCTAATGAGGTACTTTTTAATTACAAAAAGTGAGTTGGCAAAAATCTATTTTCCACTCAATCATGTTTGATACTATTCACACTTTCTCTAATGACTGTAGTTTAACTGATTTCTTTCCCCTGTATTTTCCTTCAGGAAATAATTATGTGTGCCCAAGTGACTGGCTACTAAATCAAGGAAAATGTTACAGGTTTTCAACTTTTTCTAAAACTTGGAATGAAAGTCAACGTGATTGTTTAAAGCTACAGGCACATTTACCTGTGATTCAAAATTCAAAAGAGCTGGTGAGGAGTCAAAAACAGTTTTTAAGTGTTCAAGGGTGAATCACTAGGTACAATTCTAAGTGTGGGTGGTTCATAGTTATTGCTTTTGAACATTCCTTAACCAGCATACCATTCATGAGGTTCTCAAGGCAAGAATACTAAAGTGGTTTGCCACTTCCTTCTCCAGGGAACCACATTTTGTCCGGCCCTAACTAGCAGGGACATGCCCTTCAGCTGCTCCACGTAGTTGGATGACATGCCTGGTGTCCTGGCTGTCCCACTGCTGGTCCTCTTTTGAGCCTTGTAAAACCTTCACTGGCCACTGGGTGTTGGTCAACAAGCAGCCTGGGGTCAGACAAAGGCCCTGCTGGAGTGACTGGGAAGGGTTGTGGGAGAGGCTGGAGCCAAATTTGGAGGACATGGAGGAGTAAAGGGCACCCTGGTCTCTGTGCTCCCTCTGGCCCCCCCGGGGGGCCTACAATTACTATTGTTTATTTTTTAAAACCCTATTATTCTGAAAGAAATGGTTATTTATCATTTCATTAATGCCTGGCTCAGTGCCTTACTGTATAAAAGGCATCAAAAAAATTTTTGAGAGCTTGTTTGGAGGTTCTAGCAGGGGAGTACATTTACTTGTATACTCTTGACAGCAGACAAGTCCTCCTCTATTGCGATGATCATCTTCTTTGATGGAACTCGCAACTTCTGGAGGGATACACACGGAGTGGCAAGGGAGGAAGGGACACCCATCTAGCCAGCCAGATCAGCTGAATCAACCCTGGTGATCAATGTGATGACAGATGTCACAACCCTATTGCCCTCACATCCCCATTTTTTTTTAACGAATGAATATACTATTTTTCCTATAGAAGTTCATACAGAAGAGTTTGAAATCTGGACAACCTAGTTGGCTTGGACTATGTATTACATCCCCAGGAAAACAATGGGTATGGATAAATGAACACCTTTTTGTGGAACAAGAAATGTAAGTACTTATTTGCGGGGCAGAGATGGTAGAGGTATTGATGTTTTATTTATAGAAAAGTATTTGTATTTAAGCTTCTTTGCTTTCTGGTCTTTTTCTTCTTTCTTTTATCATTTCTTTTGAAAAACATTTTCTTTCCTTTTTTTTTTTACTTTCTTTCTTTTTTCTTTCTTCCTTTACTCTCTTTTCTTTCCTTCCTCTCCTTCTCCTTTTAACATTTACTGAAGAGAATAGAGGGGGTCTCCAGGTGCTCAGTGGTAAAGAATCAGCTTGCCAATGCAGGAGACACAGGTTTGATCCCTGGGTTGGGAAGACTCCCTTGAGGAGGAGGTGGCAGTCTGCTCCAGTATTCTTGCTGGTAAAATCTGATGGACAGAGGAGCTTGGTGGGCTAGTCTGTGGGACTGCAAGGATTCAGAGATGACTGAGTGACTGAGCATGCAAAGGGAATAGAAGGTATTCATTATGGAACATGTAAATTATTAATTGCAAAAAATGATAGTTACTTTTAAATTGTTAAACTGATTTAAATCTCCTTTAAAATATTACCAAGCAAATATTTTCCATATACAAAATGCAAAGGTAAATTTTACTTATAAATGAAAAACACCTGAAATATATACAAACATCTCTTGAGCTGATATCTGAAAGTGAGAATTTGCAATCTTGCCCTTATAAAATTATTTCAATCTCATTGAATAATTTTTTTTGCATGTAGGAAAATATATATTTTTTGTATGTATGAAAAGAAAATGAAGCTTTTCTCACAATATTCTTGTGTGAACACTATAACGTAATACATGTTACGTTATGTAAGAGGCTTTAAGATTCTTAGGTGTCACAGATGTTTGCATATTCTCTGTGCTTTGATTTTCTTAACATTCTAACATGCCAGAGCACCTGAGATTTGGCAAGTTTGGGACAAAGACCATGAAATGTCAGTTCATTTCAATCTGTTTATTTAGTCCTAGATATTGCCGAATTCAGACTTAAATTGAAGAAAGTAGGGAAAACCACTAGACCATTCAGGTATGACCTAAATCAAATCCCTTATGATTATACAGTGGAAGTGAGACATAGATTTAAAGGCCTAGATCTGATAGATAGAGTGCCTGATGAGCTATGGAATGAGGTTCGTGACACTGTACAGGAGACAGGGATCAAGACCATCCCATTGGAAAAGAAATGCAAAAAAGCAAAATGGCTGTCTGGGGAGGCCTTACAAATAGCTGTGAAAAGAAGAGAAGTAAAAAGCAAAGGAGAAAAGGAAAGATATAAACATCTGAATGCAGAGTTCCAAAGAATAGCAAGAAGAGATAAGAAAGCCTTCTTCAGCGATCAGTGCAAAGAAATAGAGGAAAACAACAGAATGGGAAAGACTAGAGGTCTATTCAAGAAAATCAGAGATACCAAAGGAACATTTCATGCAAAGATGGGCTCGATAAAGGACAGAAATGGACCTAGCAGAAGCAGAAGAAATTAAGAAGAGATGGCAAGAATACACAGAAGAACTGTACAAAAAAGATCTTCACGACCCAGATAATCATGATGGTGTGATCACTGACCTAGAGCCAGACATCCTGGAATGTGAAGTCAAGTGGGCCTTAGAAAGCATCGCTATGAACAAAGCTAGTGGAGGTGATAGAATTCCAGTTGAGCTATTCCAAATCCTGAAAGATGATGCTGTGAAAGTGCTTCACTCAAATATGCCAGCAAATTTGGAAAACTCAGCAGTGGCCACAGGACTGGAAAAGGTCAGTTTTCATTCCAATCCCAAAGAAAGGCAATGCCAAAGAATGCTCAAACTACCACACAATTGCACTCATCTCACACACTAGTAAAGTAATGCTCAAAATTCTCCAAGCCAGGCTCCAGCAATATGTGAACCGTGAACTTCCTGATGTTCAAGCTGGTTTTAGAAAAGGCAGAGGAACCAGAGATCAAATTGCCAACATCCGCTGGATCATGGAAAAAGCAAGAGAGTTCCAGAAAAACATCTATTTCTGCTTTATCGACTATGCCAAAGCCTTTGACTATGTGGATCACAATAAACTGTGGAAAATTCTGAAAGAGATGGGAATACCAGACCACCTGACCTGCCTCTTGAGAAATCTGTATGCAGGGCAGCAAGCAACAGTTAGAACTGGACATGGAACAACAGACTGGTTCCAAATAGGAAAAGGAGTTCGTCAAGGCTGTATATTGTCACCTTGATTATTTGCCTTATATGCAGAGTACATCATGAGAAACACTGGACTGGAAGAAACACAAGCTAGAATCAAGATTGCCAGGAGAAATATCAATAAGCTCAGATATGCAGATGACACCACCCTTATGGCAGAAAGTGAAGAGGAACTCAAAAGCCTCTTGATGAAGGTGAAAGTGGAGAGTGAAAAAGTTGGCTTAAAGCTCAACATTCAAAAAACGAGGATCATGGCATCTGGTCCCATCACTTCATGGCAAATAGATGGGAAAACAGTGGAAAAAGTGTCAGACTTTATTTTTTTGGGCTCCCAAATCACTGCAGATGGTGACTGCAGCCATGAAATTAAAAGACTCTTACCCCTCGGAAGGAAAGTTATGACCAACCTAGATAGCATATTCAAAAGCAGAGACATTACTTTGCCAACAAAGGTTCGTCTAGTCAAAGCTATGGTTTTTCCTGTGGTCATGTATGGATGTGAGAGTTGGACTGTGAAGAAGGCTGAGTACCGAAGAATTGATGCTTTTCAACTGTGGTGTTGGAGAAGACTCTTGAGAGTCCCTTGGACTGCAAGGAGGTCCGGCCAGTCTATTCTGAAGGAGATCAGCCCAGGGATTTCTTTGGAAGGAATGATGCTAAAGCTGAAACTCCAGTACTTTGGCCACCTCATGCAGAGTTGACTCATTGGAAAAGACTCTGATGCTGGGAGGGATTGGGGGCAAGAGGAGAAGGGGACGATAGAGGATGAGATGGCTGGATGGCATCACTGACTCGATGGACGTGAGTCTGAGTGAACTCCGGGAGTTGGTGATGGACAGGGAGGCCTGGCGTGCTGTGATTCATGGGGTCGCAAATAGTCGGACACGACTGAGCCACTGATCTGATCTGATTGCTATTCGCCACTCATTCTTGTCTTTCACAAACATTAAACTAAAATATGAAGTAGTATTCATTCTTTGGACCTGCTTTGATTGCAAACTTGACAAAATTTAGTTAGAAATAACTAGGCTCTTTTTTTATTCTTTTATTTGGAAAGCAGAATATTGTTACGGCAGCATCTCTCTCTCTCTCTCTCTTTTAATCCTGTAGCCAAAAGAGAAATTTATTGTAGAAGGAGAGTAGACAACTGAGTAACATATTTCATTTTAAAAGCTTTCATTTAATTATTTAAGGAAAAATGATATGCAGATGGGGCTTCTCAGATGTCTCAGTGGTAAAGAATCCACTTGCCAATGCAGGAGTTGCAGGAGATGCCAGATAAATCCCTGAGTCAGAAAGATCCTCTGGAGAAGGGAATAGCAACCCATTCTAGTATTCTTGCCTGGAGAATACCATTGACAGAGGAGCCTGGCAGGCTACAGTCCATGGGGTTGCAAAGAGTTGGACATGACTGAGTGACTAACAAACATGCAATCAATGACTAGAAAAAATAGTTAAGGAAATAGCTCTCTCAAAAATTATTCTATTCACACCTATTCCTAACCCTATCATACCACTGAAGAATTAGCAGTTATTTAAACAGTTTTAACTTGAAAATATCCCTAGTTTCCAACTTCAAAACTCCTGAAACTCCCACTGGTATGTAGAATACCTGTCACCACATAACCTTTATCAAAAACTTTCATTTTAGCATTTAGCTGTCTCGAAAGGACATTATTTATGCTGCTATGTGAAAAATGAGTAGATGGAAAGTGACATGGAAATGGACTTTCAATCACAAGGCTATGACCAGGGAGAAAGAGAGGTAATGGTAGCTTGGGAGAGAAGTAAATAGATGTCAGGACTAATTTTGAGATGGGATGCCCAGGACTTGCTGATGCATGTAATTCGAGGGTTAAGAGGGCAGGAACAGTCAGGAATGCGCCTAGTCTTCAGACTTGCACTCCCATAGTATTGATACTCAAATAAGAGCCATCCCAGAAGGGAGAGGGTGTAGGATAAGCAAATCAAGAGTGCCTCACTGGCAACAAAAGAATCTATTCTAAAATCTTTTGTTGTTGTTGTTGTTATAATAATATAACAGATTTGTTATAACAAATCTGTTGTTGTTATTCTAAATCTTTTGTTGTCCCTGGCAACAAAAGAAGAGTCTTTTCTAAAATCTCTGCAACATTTTGACTGCTGGAAAAAAAAAATTACCTGCACAACTTGGCTGGGGGAAACTTTAAGAAGTATAACCATTATTTTAAGATAAATGCTGTAAAGTCTACCTTGTGTCTTCTAGTTTCTCGGTGATTGGACCCATTGATAACATGAGCTGTGCTGTCATAACAAGAAATCAGGTGTATTCCGAAGACTGTGACTCCAAATTTAATGGCATTTGTGAGAGAGATGCTGTCTGAACAACAAAAGCAAATCTGTGCAGTTAAATAATTGGAAGAGAAATATATGGATGTTAACAGTGCCTATCTTTTTTTGGAATACAAACTTATTTTTTAATACAGACAAAAAATTTTCATGTATTTTGTACAGATACAACACTCCAAAATTAGAAAATGGAATAACTTATTTTTAAACTAGAAAACATAATTCCCTATTGTTTTTTTTATAATGCTATTAGAGATTATTATAAATTACTTTTAAATGTGGTAATTGTATTGTGGTTATGTTGTACGGACAGATAGGAAAACATTCACAATATTATGTCTAGAATTTGCTTAAATTATAAATGATACAAGATTGTTGTTGTTGTTGTTCAGTCACCCAGTCGTGTCTGACTCTTCTTGACCCCGTGGACAGCAGCATGCCAGGCCTCCCTGTCCCTCACTATCTCCTGGAGTTTCCCCAAGTTCATGTCCATTGCATCAGTGATGCCATCCAGCCATCACATCCTCTGACACACTCTTCTCCTTTTGCCTTCAATCTTTCCTGGAATCAGGGTCTTTTTCAATGAGTCAGCTGTTCACATCAGGTAACCAAAGTATTGGAGCTTCAGCTTCAGCATTAGTTCTTCCAATGAGTATTCAGGGTTGATTTCCTTTAAGATTGACTGGTTACAAGATTGACAATGAGTTAATAACTTAAAACTGAATAATGAGTATATGCGACTTACTGTATTATTTTCTCTACTTTTAAATATGTTTGACAATTTCCTAACACAAAACAAAACATGTTTTGGTTGGGGAAGAATGTTGATTTATGACTTCAGTCTTTGACATTCTTATTTATCCCTGTTGCTGCGTTGTCTAAAAAATATGAAATTTAATTTTCTAATCCTGCTTATTCTCTATTTCTTAGGTTCTAACTCTTCCTGTGCATTTGATGAAATAATAGACCAGTGCATAGATGTGGTTATACAATATTTTTTTTTTCTTCATGGTGGGCTTTGTCCTTAATTACTTTCAGTTTTTATCAAAAAGAAATCAAACTTTCAACTGGTAATAAAGTACTCAGCCATTGTAATTATGAGTGGCTTTCTGAAGTAATATACAATCTTGTATTTAATGTGATTTTACAATTCATTTCCCTTTAATCAAATTTGCATTTAAACATTGTTATATTGAGAATTGTCTCACTCCCTTAGTTTTCTAACTGAAATTTTATACAAAGTACCTTATTTTTTCTCTCATTTATCCAAAATGCACTCATATTTCAAAGTAAATTCAACAGTTTGTGTGCCCTAAATAGGTGAGGAGGTATGACATAACATCATCAGAAAGTTCCTGTAGTTCATGCTGAGCCATCAGGAATTGATTCACCCTGATAGGTATGACTTAAAGGAAAACAAGGAGTGAATTACTTTAAACCATTAAGCAGTTAAAATTAATTTGTAATCATGAACCAACAGCAAAAATAAAACACATTATAAATCAAGCAAAATTTGAACTTAATCTGTGCCAAAGTGTAATTTTGGCTAAATTTCATATTTTCAAGTTTTCCTGGTGACAAATGATGAATAGATACAATATGCCTGTGCTTGCTTACATGCTGATATTTTCCAAGTATTTGCATTCACATATAGTTCCAGGAACAACATTTATGGGTGGGACTCACAAGAATCTCCTTTTCATTTATCAGAAAGTTTCATCTGAAACTAATTTAGGAGTGAGCCTCCATTGGCGGATTCATTTTGATTTGGCAAAGGTAATACAATTACATAAAGTTTAAAAAAAAAAAAAAGATATGGAAGAAAGATTAGTCTGTGTGTTTCTGTATGTTTATCCTGTAACCTAGACTCTTTCTTTTTCTCCAGCTTCTCCATCCTAAGTGTCTATGTATTCTCCTACACTCTCCTTCCTTCTTGTACTGAGAGGTTACAGTTACCTAGGCAGGAAGTTAACTCAAACAAATGTAACAAAGAAGGGCTTAATATAATTTTCCCCACACCCTACAGAGTTTGAATTTTATGACACATCTAGGGTTGCATCCTATCATATTTCCTTGTTCTTACTTGGAAAAGGGAAATATTTTTCAATAATCTATTCTCTATTAACTTTTAATGTTATTTTTCTAGTTTATCTTCTGTAATCTAAGCTTTGTAATTTTAATATAGAACTCTGATAATGTATCTGTGTTATAGAGTTAGGGTCCTTCCTTTCCCTTATTTGTAAGATATTATTTAAGTACATGTTTGTTCATAGATGACTCTCTTGTAACATTTATTTAAACCAAAGTTGCTATGGTTAGTGGTTTGTAATATTTACACATATTAAGCACATATATTTCTCTAACTTTTAAGCAGTAGGTCTTGGCTGACCTATCAATATAAATCCCTTTAAATTTATCATAACTACTAATACAGTAAATGTCATCTAATTGTATACTGTAACTTTGTTTGGTCCTATTTAACAGAAGTTTCCTGACTTGTGCTCATGATGGGCAATTATGTGCCTTGAATTAATAAGATTCTATATATAATCATTCATTCATTCAATAACTTTAAGTTCCTTTAATTCTTGAAAAATTTTATTGTATGCCAGAAACTAACATTTGTAAACCAACTACACTTCGATTAAAAAAAAAAAAAAACTTACAAAATTCTTTATTGATTTCTCAATTTATTCTATGTTTTAGATATTGGTTTGCTGCAAATCCACTTGATATCAACAAATCCCCTGGAACTGTGGACTCCATCAGAATTCAAAAAAGCAAAGGGTCCATTCCCACTGATTTCAAACCTGAAAAGAAACAATAAAAATCAGTTTGGGACCATTTTCAACTATAATCAAAGAGCAATTTGAAGCATTTTATACAAAACACTGAGCTTTACTCACCTATCACAATACTCTACTCCCCAAATATCTGTTTTTTTAAAGCAATGTAGGTATTTAATATTACTATTATTATTAGCATAATCTGTCAACTTATTTAGGGCAATAGGTAGAAAGACAGAGATACAAATAGACAAAGAGAAATAATAGACATAAATAAAAGCTTATATCTATCTCCATTTATCTAACTTTATCTAACTATATTTATTTCTTTCGAGAGAGAGAAAGTGTTTCTAAATCAAGTGATATATGGAATTTTTTAAAAGCAGTTCCCTAGCATATTACCTGGTATATTTTTAGCCAATGTTCAGTTTTGAAAGTAAGAAACAAGATTTATATTCATTTGGCACTTTTGAAATATACTGATATGGAAACCAAGGAGACTAATTATAATAATTTTTATCAATTTGCATCACCAATTCAATGGACATGAACTTAGGCAAACTCCAGGAGATGGTGAGGGACGGAGAAGCCTGGCATGCTGCAGTCTATGGAGTCAAGAAGAGTCAGACATGACTTGGCAACTGAACAACAACAAAAGCAATATTATTTATTTATATAACTATTTCTTGAGGGAATGTTGTTTCCTGACTTTTTATCCATGTCTTCCTGCCTTAATATTATTAATTGCTAGATAGAAAAATGGAAACCAATTTAGAACTATGGAAAGATGAAAGATTATACTCATTGCATAAAAAGAAAAAGATTGATTATCAACTAAGCAAATTGATAAAATTTATTTACAGTGAGTTGGCTGTTCATATCAGGTGGCCAAACTACTGGAGCTTCAGCTTCAGCATCAGGCTTTCCAATGAGTATTCATGGTTGATTTCTTTTAAGACTGACTGGTTTGATGTCCTTGTTGTCCAAGGGACTCCCAAGAGTTTTCTCCAGCACCACAATTTGAAAGCATCAATTCTTCTGTGTTCTGCCTTCTTTAAGGTCCAGTTCTCACATCCATACATGTCCACTGGAAAGATCATAGCCTTTACTACACAGGTCTTTGTCAGCAAAGTGATGTCTTCTCTTTTTAACATACTGTCTAAATTCGTCATAGTTTTCCTGCCAAGAGGCAATCTTCTTCTAATTTCATGGCTGCAGTCACCATCCACTGTGATTTTAGAGCCCGAGAAGAAGAAATCTGTCACTGCTCCCACCTTTTCCCCCTCTATTTTCCATGGAGTGATGGGACCAGATGCCATGATCTTAGTTTTTTCTAATACTGAGTTTTAAGCCAGCTTTTTCACTCTCCTCCTTCACCCTCAACAAGAGGTTCTTTAGTTCTTCTTTGCTTTCTGCCATTAAAGTGGTATCATCCACATATCTGAGGTTGCTGATATTCCTCCAAGAAATCTTGGAGAGTTAAAGACTTTTAACTTGGAAATATGGTTATTTCCATATGGTCTCTAACACTTTAAAGAAAAAAAAAAGAGATCTTACAAAAATTTTAAAAGTACAATACATGTGCTTTGACTTTGAATTTGCAGAAGAGTTGAATTTCAGTTAGCAATAGGAGGGTTTATTAGCAAGAGCTTGACAATAAAAATAAAATGAAACAAGGAACAAAAATAAAAATGGAAAATTCACTGCATGCCATATAACAAAATTAGAAGGAAGGTGGGTTGGTCTAGGGTATGTTTCAATCTAAGAAGACACATGTCACAGGGTAGAAACTGAGAAAGACAATTACACATAGAAAACAGGGAGACTTATTTACAATAATGCAACTCAAACTGATTTAAAGTTTTTATACAGCACCAGAATAGAACCTTTCCTAGTAAATTTGAAACTCACCCAGCATTGAATGTAGTGCCATTTGTCCATTTCCAAGACTCTCCTAGTTTTCTGCTTAATCCAATCCAGTACATAGAAGTTTCTGCATGCTTCTTCAAAAATTTCTTTCACACAAATCAGAGAATTATCCATTACTCGATATTTTATAGCATATAGCTAACATACTTCTCACTGGAACATCCCATTTTATGATTTACATCCTAATTTGTGTGCCCTAATGCTTCCATAGCAACAAACAACACAGATGGTGATGTTCAGGTTAGCTTTATGAGAATAATTTTCACTTTGCTCTTTTACTTCTTAAATATATCTAAGTAGTAGAGTGACTTCTAACAAGTCATCAAAGCTCTTTGAGCTACTATGTCTTGAATTACCATTAAGGATAACTTCTCTCTCTCAAATGAGAAACTGATGAAAAAATCATATTTGACTTCCTTTCCTACAAGTTCTACTGCATAAAACACCAGTATGTTTCTCACAGAGTAAAGGACAGAGACTCTAAACTGACAGGATGTTATGTCTGGCTGACAAATTCAGGAGCTGAGTATTTCTATAAGAACAGGCATATCATGTTTCTTAAGGGTGGCAGAAGACTAACACATATCTTATTCTGTGCACAGATCTTCTCTCCCAAATTATAGAGAGGTGAGGGTGTTTAAAGGAAAGTATAAGTACTGTTAAAATAGGAAAACTCAGAAACTACTTTGAATAGATACCAGTGGCTACTGCTGCTGAAGCTGAAGCTCCAATACTTTGGCCACTTGATGAAAAGACATAACTCATTGGAAAAGACTCTGATGCTGGGCAAGTTTGAAGGCAAAAGAAAAGGGGGCGCCAGAGGATGAGGTGGTGAGATAGCATCATCCACTCAGTGGACATGAATTCGAGCAAACTCTGGGAGATAGTGGAGGACAGAGGAGTCTGGTGTACTATAGTCCATGGAGTTGCAAAAAGTCAGACATGACTTAGTGACTGAATAACAACAGATACCAGAATAATAATGTCATTGCTGTATGATTTCACTTATATGTGGAATCTAAACAACAAAACAAATGATCAAACACAAGAAGACAGAAACAGAGTCTCAGATACAGAAAACAAATAGGTGGTTGTCAGTGGAGAGATGGGTGGGGAGAGAAAAGAAATAGTTGAAAGAGCTTTGAACTTCCAGTTGCAAAATAATGAGTCATGGGTATGAAATGTACAAAGTGGGGAATATAATCTATAAATGCTTGATAGCATCTGGGGATATATATCATATGGTGACATATCATAACTAGAATTATCCTGGTGGTCATTTTGAAAAGTATTGAAATATCAAATCACTATTGTGTGTAACAGGAACTAACATATGTTACAGGTCAATTAAACTTCAAAAACAAACAAATGAAAAAACTCATAGAAAAAGAGATGGGATTTGTGGTTACTAGAGGTGGGGTGGGAGGAGGGGAGAATGGATGAAGGTGGTCAAAAGGTAAAAACTTCCAGATACAAATAAGTGCTAGGAATGTCATGTACAACATGATACATATAATTAACATATTGTATGTTATGTATAGAATTTGTTGAGAGAGAGATGCTCAGAGTTCTCAACACAAGAAAAAAACTATTTTCTATTTCTTTAATTTTATATCTACAGGAGATGATGGATGTTCACTAAATTTATTGTGATAATCATTTCATGATGGGTGTATGTAAGTCAAATCATTATGCTCTATACCTTAAACTTATACAATTATATCTCAGTAAAACTAGAAGAGACAATGTAATTTCCATTGCACATTGTCTCCTATAATCAGAAATCTAATTTCTGGGAGAATATGATTTCTTCTAATAAAATATATTCCACAGTCTCTCCTACTGATTCCTTGCTACTGAACCACAAACCTATAGTTTTTCTTCATAAATAAACAAACCGCTCCACCAAACATTTGCCTTTCAACATAGAGATCAAACATATGGATACCAAGGTGGGAAGAGGAGAGGAGGAATGAATTGGAAAATTGGGATTGACATATACACACTTTTGATAATATGCATATAATAGATAGCTTATGTGAACCTCAGAATCAGTGCTCTGTGGTGACCTAAATGGGAAGAAAATTTTTTTAAAAAGGGGATATATGTATACATATAGCCTATTCAATTTGCTGTACTGTAGAAACTAACACAACATTATAAAGCAATTATACTACAATAAAAGCTAATTAAAAATAAATAATTTGTATTTCCATCTCATGTGAATTGCTTTCTTTCACTTTGATGTTCCAAACCCTTACTCCTTTCTTCTTCTCTCAGATGACATATAAGCCTCAATTGCCTAACTTGTCCATGAGAGTCATTTCTTATAAAGCCCTCATATGTACATAATTAATTTGGTTTTCTCCTGTTAATCTGTCTCATGTCAGTTGAATTCTTAGAGCCAGAAGAACATAGAAGGGTAGGGGAATTTTTTCCCCTCTCTGACATAATCATGAAGTATTAGCTTTTATCATTTTTTTTTTCCCTTTGTACAAAATTTAGCTTTGAAATAATTGAAAACTTTTCCCTTTTCTTACCATATCCTCTGGTGTATCAATCTGAGCAAGTTCTGATCCCTGTGAATTGCAAAATCTTTTACTGGCTGTCCAATTTCTGGTATCATCCGAAAAATAGAAGCACTTCCTTCTTACACCAATCCACTCCTCTGAACATTCCATAGCTTTGGCACTTTCTGAAGATATCAAACATAATACTGAAAAAAAAAAAAAAGAAATGAATAAAAACAATTACAAAGTGTTTGTACTCATTCTGGTGAATCAATTTTATTTTTCACTACCATGGTTTGAAACCTGAAAACTAGCTTCACTCATGGAATGATGGATGAATTCAATTCCTCTGTTGTCCATAACGAAGACCATTTAGTGGTTGAGAAGTCTAGACTTTATTTTATTTTCCTGGCTTCTATTTTGAGAAGTGGAACTGCAAATCTCTCATGGTCTATACTGACATCCTACCAAAAATTATGCTGCAGATTTAGCAACCAAGGAAGAGACATAAATATAATATAGTGTCAAGGACCAATGTAAGAAATAAAGGCTTATTTTTACCTCAAAGAAATGTAAAGGTTAAAGACAGGAGAGGACATATGAGCTAAGGAAGTGAAAGTCATCATAAAGGACAATGAATCATTGAAATCTGAATTAATCAAATATTGGTTCTATGTAACCAATATTTAGTGCCAAAGAAGCTGGAATAATGATGACTTTATTTCTCTGTATGTTGTTTTGAGAATTTACTGTTTCTGGATTTTAGTGAGGTGCTGAGTAATTAGGTTAGATAAAGTCCTGGCCCTCCAAATGTTTAAAGCTAATTAACGGGTACAGTGTCAAGTAAACATTTAAATGTAGAGCCAACTCCTAACTCCTGACTTTTTCTCTTCTGTAATACTCAGAACTGGATCCAGACTACCACAAACAGGTAATAAAATACATCGTTTCAATTTTACCTTTTTAGTGAATAAATGAATGAAAATATGTCTTAGAGAAACTCTTCCCTCTAAATATTTAATTTACAGATGTTTAAATATAATTAGTATTGTGCTCTCAGAACTTTATAATGACAGAAGAGCCTATAAGCAGGAATAATATCAGAACTTTTGTGAATGACCAAAAGAAAGAAAGAAAACGAGACTCAAGAATGTTAACTGTTAATTTAATTTCAGAGCTAAATTCAGCAAAACTTGCAGATGGAAAATCAAATTCTGGAGACTATTAGGCTACAAGTCATAAATTAAAATCTACCTTTGGGTATTTTTCACAAAATAGACCCATGATATCCAGAAAAAAATGTAAACTTCTTCATCTTTGAAAATTTACTCCAACAGAGAAAATCTTGAAGTAAATCCCTAGTTCCATATTTTCCTTTTTTCTTTTAACATAATAGAAATAAGCAAATATTTTCATAGAGCAACTATTAGTAATATAACTCACTCTTGATCCAAAAGAAATTAAAGAAATAATGCAATTATGGATACAGTGTTGTATGGTAGTTAAAATATCAGAAATTAGAGAACTGGAATTTAGCCAACAGAAAAGAATCTCAATTCTGGTTGGCCCTGGAATTTATTATTTGTAAAAAGCGACTAACTCACTCTGATTGCTATTTCTTTGGGTGTGAATGGATTTTGTAACTATTTCATAGTCTTGTGTAGATTAAATATAAAAAATATAATAATAAATATAGTATATTTAACATTATTAAATTATTAATTAATAAATTATTAAATTATTATTTATTAGTTCACACAAAATACTCTCAATTAAACAGTAATTGCTGTTGCTGTCTGAGGGTTATCTGAGAATTTATGATTATTTTATTCAAAGATCAAGAACTCTTACGAAGTCAAGAAGATGACTAAGTTCTCAGAGTATTTTTAAGAGAGGCAAGGAAGGTGGTATATGTGTGCTCAGTTGCCTCAGTCATGTCTGATTCTTTGTGACCCCAAAGAACCGTACATAGTCAGCTTTCTCTGTTCATGGGATTTTCCCAGCAAGAATACTGCAGTGGGCAGCCATGTCCTCCTCCAGAGGATCTTCCCGACCCAGGGATCAAACCTGCGTCTCCTGCATTGTAGGCATATTCTTTACAGTGGAACTACTGGAAAGCCCCAAGGAAGGTGGCAAAAGCTGCCAAGCTAGTAGGAACCTGAGGTTGTCTCTACAGTCCTTTTATTACTGCAGAGTTGAGAGATTTGGGACTAAGCATGAGGTATAAATGCATAGCCTGCTGCATAAAGAACCAAAGAAAATTCACAAGTCACCCACCTGTTACTACTACAAGGACAGCTATAAAAATCAGGGCAAGTATAAGAAATTTATTTTCCTTACACCAGTCTTTTTTCAACTTGCAAACTGTAAAATGAAAAAAAAAATTATTGTAAAATTTCCAGAGAAATTCTGACTGGGAACTGATTATTCATTTATTCCTCTGCCATAATAATCAATCAAGAAACTCTCACTAAAAGCATCTACATTTTAAATTACTAAAGGATATACTGGCCTTACAAAGTACTAATACAAGGAAGATAAGCCCCAGTGACTGCTGTAACTGCTCAGATTGGCAGTGGGGAGTGAGGAGAGTACTTAGATTTGATGGAAGGAATAAAGAAAAACAAGGTTATCCCTAAGGTGGAAATAGTGTGAATGAAAGATTAGAATCAAGAAAGCATCATAATCAACAAAAGGGCTATAATCAGACAAATGGCTACAAAGGAAATATGAATCAACCAAAACAAAGATAGGGAAGAAAAGAAAGTCATAAGTATGTATGACAGAAGAATTGAAATGTAAGATAAATTTTTTTTTTTTTAATTTGGTAAGCAACAGAGGGCAGAAGTTTAATTTCTTTGAGCAAAAGCATGTTAAGCTAAAAACAGCAATTTGTACTGAGCAGAATAAATTACAAAGGAGAAGGAATTTAGCACTTGTGGAAATGTTAGGACATTAGGAACAAACAGTAATAATTCTATTAATGACTAAGATCACCATGTCTGACACATTATTCAGTTCAGTCATTCAATCATGTCTGACTCTTTGTGACCCCATGGACTGCAACACGTCAGGCTTCCTTGCCCATCACCAACTCCCAGAGCTTTCTCAAACTCATGTCCATTGAGTCGGTGACTCCATCCAACCATTTCATCCTCTGTCATGCCATTAGCAGATATAAAAACAATCTGGGAAGATTGTGTACACACAGGCATACACACATTTAATACCAGAAAAAGAAAAATTTGAAGAAAAAAATAAAAAAGATGTCATACACTCTGTCTCTATTCAGAGTTGTATCACAGACTTAGTGGTTGAAAGTGAAGTTTTTAGGTTTTGTAGGGGAGGCAAAACTTTAACTATACCCATCTTGGGTTTTCAGCTGGCTTTTTTTTTTTTTTAAACAAAAAGACAGATTAATAAGAGAAAAACAATTTATTAATGACTGTGGTGCACACCACTTGGGAAAAACCTAAATGAAGAATAATTAAAAGCAATAGCTTAGAACCCCAGCTAATGGAGCATCTTCCACAAAGGACAATACATTTCCAGAAAAAATGAGAGGACAGAAAAAGCAGTTTTTGACTTTTAAGAGTGGCCAACTGTGAGAAGGCAAATATTTAGGGAGAAATTAATAGAGTAATTGAGAGAATTTGTATCCTGTCTTTGGGCAGAAACAAAGGCAGGCACAATGAATTTTCCCTGCTGTTTATTGGTTTCTACATGCCTTCAACTCAAAGTCATTTTTATATCAAAAGGCAAATTTTGAGGTGACATGTTCCGGTTTCCTTCAGTTTCATTATCACAATAAAAAGGGTAAAGGATTCTAATGGAAGAGATGTATCTGCAATGATTTCAGACAGTATGATTACATAAAAAGAAACACCAACAGAATCAACTTTTATTTCCTTTAATTTTCTTGTATCACTGACAACAGCTAGAACTCTACTAGGTTGAAGGGTACAAGAGTGAGCACCTTTTCTTGTTCTTAATCGTAAATCTATAACATTTCATTACTGAACATCATAAAAATGCTGCATAAACTTAACATATAAAAGAGAGATGGGTGAAGATGTCGGAGTAGGAACACCCTGGGGTCACCTCAACTCACAGGCACATCAAAATCACAGCTACCTGCTGAACAACCATCAATGAAAAAGACTGAAACCTACCAGAAAATATCTTCTATAACTAAGGATATAAATAAAGAGCCATAAAGAGATGGGTAAGAGGGGTGAACTCACAGTTTAGTCAAGTCCCGTATGCCCCATGCGGGTGATTCACAAACTGGAGAGTAATTATATTGTAGAGGTTCTCCCACAGATGTGAGAGTTCCTTAGGCTCCTCAGATCCCTCAGTCTAGGGATTCCGCACCTGAAGGATGGGCACACAGGGCATTTGGCTCTGAAGTTCAGCAGGGTTTAATTTTAGGAGTCTCATAGGACTGGGGAAATAGAACCGTCACTCTTAAAGGGCACATGTTGGGGGCCGGCATGAGGCACTCCGCCCATGGCAAAGGTCATGAGGAAGGAGGCTCGACATACGCAAAGGCGGGATCGAGCCTCAGGAGTTCCCCTGGAAATTCTCGAGCATCTACCCCCATAACCAGAGCCTGCTTACTTTACTACTTTGTGCTCTACCCTACACCTCTGACTTTACGGGGGGCTGTCCCCCATCACCTCTTTCGGAGAAGGAGTTAACTTAGAGCTCCAGTTAATAATAATTCCTGGGCGTGGCAGGAGTGTTTCAACTTACAAACTCCTCTGAAGGTTCTCTAGCCTACCTGACAGGCTTGTCCGGTCACATGTGATTGCTCACAGCCTCCCAACCATGAGAGGCACGAGATGCTTTAAATCTTCTAAAAACAGGTTCCTTAGAAAACCATTAGTATAAGTATAGTGGGCTGATTAGAAATTGTATTGGTGAAGGGTTTTTCATTTGTTGAGCCAATGTTTGTTGCTAAGACTCCACATCCCCTGCCCTTACACACATTAATGAATATATAGAAGAAATAAGTATTAACCTTTGATATAAATCACATTAGACCTTAGGCTAAGTAAATTCTTTCCTTAACCAAAACCCACTACACCCTCACCCTGTAGGAATGTAACTTTATTTGGGTGGCGTCTGTTTTAAGAATAATCACCCTTGGAGAAAAAAGTGTTCTGGTTGACTGACCACTGTCACAAGGAGAGGGTCATAAATTGTCAGCAGGCCCCCCTGGCCAGAAGATGATGTAACACCTCTAAGACCTCTGTATACATTTGTATGAAGCACTTGACTTTAATAAAAGTCAGGACTGCTGTCCCCAGGTGACTTTTGTATAACATCTCAGTGTATAAAAACAGACTCTGGAAAATAAAGAATTGGGATCAGTTCCTCGAAATACTGGTCTCCCCATGTCTCTCTCTCTCTCTCTCAAACTCTGGCTGAGTCTCCATCTGGAGCGTGGAACCCACCATGCTTACTAATTATGCCTGGGCTTCTAAGATCCGACCGGGGAGGCCTCAGTGTTTCCTCTCCTTCTCCTCTCCTTCGGGAGAATGGAAGGACGCCTGCAGCCTACGTAAGTGGTGCAAGCTTCTTGTCTTGAAGTTTTATTGGTCTCCCACGTAAATCAAGCTACTCAGCCTCTTTTCTCCACTGAATTTTCCTACTGAGCTATCCGCATTCTATTACTCTTTACATCTCTAATTAATGTATAATTGAAGCTATTGTATCCTGGTCCTTGCGGAAGCTGTCTCCCCTTCGAATACCCTGAATCAGCCAGGGCTAGACCCCGGCAGGCACACACAGAATCTCACACACTTCAGGACCCAGGGCAAAAGCAGAAATTTGATAGGAGCTTGAGCCAGACCCACCTGCTTCTCTTGGAGCATCTCCTGTAGAGGCTGGGAGGGCCTGCATCTCATCGTGGAGACATGGACACTGGTGGAAGCAAACGGCTTCCACACTGGGAGCTTCTTCTGGCAGGTAAATGCTGGTGTAGGACGAAGTCATCCTGGAATCTTCCCTCTAGCTCTTTGGCACCAAGACCTGACCTTGCTCAATAGAAAGTAGATGCCAGTAATGGCAGGCTTCAGGTCACACCCCTTGCTCGGTGGGGCCACCCAGCCCCATCCACAGAAGACAGGCCATAGGCTGCATAAAGTTCTTCCGAGCCCACAGTAGCCTATGGCCATGGTTGGCCCACAGGAGGGCCCCAGGACCCAGGCTCACCTACCAGTGATCTTGCTCTCCAAGGAGCCCACTCTGGACTCTGAGTCAGCCTTACCCAATAGGGAGCAAACACCAGAGGTGAGAAAATGATAGTCAGACAGCCTGTAAAATCAGCCTGTTCACAGCAGGCCAGACCATGCCCTGGGATCAGCTTAACCTCAGCCCTCACCACTAGCAGGCCAACACAAGCTTTAGGACACCCTAGGCCAGACCGTGTACCCAATCATGACAGGAACCAGCACCCCCTCACCAGCAGCCTGACACCAGATCTGGGATCCCTGGGCCCTGCAATCAGACTCCAGGGCTGCTCTACCTGAAGGTAGTTCTTCACTAACCCCAGGACCTGGTTTCACCCACTAGAGGGCAGGCAACAACCTCAGGGTCTTCTGGATCTTGACACAAAAAAGGACACAAGGACTTCCCTGGTGGCCCAGTGGTTAAGAACCGCCTTGCATCAGCATCACTTTTGCTGTCTTGTACACAGGGTTATTGTTATCATCTTTCTAAATTCCATATATATGCGTTAGTATACTGTATTGGTGTTTTTCCTTCTGGCTTACTTCACTCTGTATAATAGGCTCCAGTTTCATCCACCTCATTAGAACTGATTCAAATGGACTCTGTGGGAGAGGGAGAGGGTGGGAAGATTTGGGAGAATGGCATTGAAACATGTAAAATATCATGTATGAAACGAGATGCCAGTCCAGGTTCAATGCACGATACTGGATGCTTGGGGCTAGTGCACTGGGACGACCCAGAGGGATGGTATGGGGAGGGAGGAGGGAGGAGGGTTCAGGATGGGGAGCACATGTATACCTGTGATGGATTCATTTTGATATTTGGCAAAACTAATACAATTATGTAAAGTTTAAATATAAAATAAAATTAAAATTACAAAAAAAAAGAAAAAAAAGAACCGCCTTGCAATGCAGGGGACATGGATTTGACTCCTGGTCAGGGAGCTAAGACCTCACATGCCATGGAGCAACTAAGCTCACACTTCACAACTAGACAATTCATGTACTACAAAGATCCCACAAAAGACAACAAGATTCTGCCTGCTGCAACTAAGACCTGATGCAAAATTAAGACAAATTAATTAATTTGAAAAAAGAAGAAGCAGATTCACAGATAGGAAACACACTATTGGTTACCAGTGGTGAAAGGGAACCTCTAATGATGTGAATGTAGACATATTAATAAAGCTTCTGATTCTCACTTTTTTGCATTTATTACTGTAATCTATTTGTACCTTTCTATCTGTCATGTACACACCCATCTATCCATCCATCTGTCCATTCACATGCACACCCAAAACACAGGTGTGTGTA
This sequence comes from Bos javanicus, assembly GCF_032452875.1. Lineage (NCBI taxonomy): Eukaryota > Metazoa > Chordata > Mammalia > Artiodactyla > Bovidae > Bos > Bos javanicus. The sequence continues at coordinate 100,483,192 of NC_083872.1, read as the reverse complement.
AACATGTGTGTAGTTACCCTTTACCAAGAATTCCGTGTTAATCTGGCAATGAAATAAAATGTCTTCATAGATTCTGTCCTATTTATTCCTTATAACAATAGCTAGAACACAGGATTAATTATCTTCATATTATAAATGCAGAAACAAATGCTCAGAGAGATAATATTTAAGGTCATCTAAGGTCACTTTCGGAGAAGGCAATGGCACCCCACTCCAGTACTCTTGCCTGGAAAATCCCATGGATGGAAGAGCCTGGTAGGCTGCAGTCCATGGGGTCGCTAAGAGTCAGACACGACTGAGCGACTTCACTTTCACTTTTCACTTTCATGCATTGGAAAAGGAAATGGCAACCCACTCCAGTGTTCTTGCCTGGAGAATCCCAGGGATGGGGGAGCCTGGTGGGCTGCTGTCTCAGGGGTCGCACAGAGTCGGACACGACTGAAGTGACTTAGCAGCAGCAGCAGCAGCAAGGTCAGTTTAAAATTATAAAAAGCACTTATGTACACTCAATATTTTTTGTCCTTTTGCTCTCGAGCTCTTTTCCTGTCCCACTTCTTTTGTATTCTTCTCGTTTGAATTTAATTTCTGCTAGTTCATAGCTTAGAGAACATTCCATGAGGAAATGCTGGAAACTCTTTTGGAGATCTAAGGCTACTCTATGCATATGTGTAAGCATTTTATCCACTTTTAAATAAATCATGAGTGACATTATATCCATTCACTAAAGAAAGACACTTCTAGTTAAAATTTGTCAAAATTGAGATAGACAGCCTTGAAAGGCAGAAATATTCTCATCACTGAAGGTCTTCTAATACAGGCTGCTAGGAATGCTGTAGTTGGGAATACCACATTAGACAAGAAGTTTTGTTAAGTGACTGCTGAAGTCTCTTTAACTTTTAAGATGATCAGATTTATTTATTAAGAGAGTTATCGAGTAGCCAGCATTGGAATTTTTATCAGTGGTTTCAATTGTTATCTGCAATTCATATCAAATGTTTAGTTTTTCCCTTTACTGTCTTTATCTTGAAGTTTTATAGGTTGCCTATTCCAGTCCTTTGGCACACAATTCACTCATTTTGTCTAACATAAACCCTATGAATTGTTGTGCCTGGTGGGGTTTTGTTTTGTTCTGTTTTTGTGCCTTGCTGTTGTCACTTGTTTGTTCGTATTTCAGGCACTAACTACAACTTTGTTAGGTTCATTCGATCCTTATACTTCTTTAAAAGCACTTTTAGGTCTCATTATGCATCCTTAAGCCACCTTCAGACTTTCTCTACTTCTATTTCTTTTTTTTTTTTAATTGGAATATAATTGGGGTACAACGTTACATTAGTTTCTGCTGTACAATATCATGAATCAGTCAAATATATACATATATCCTCTCCCTCTTGAGACTCCCTCCTACCCTCCTCTTTACTTCTATTTATATTTTCCATGATTTTAAGGTGGTAAGGAGGAAACAACAGAAGCTGCTAGATGCCTAATGATTCTTGACATCAACCAGAGTTAAGATCAGTCATTTAAAAACAACTTCATTCACTTTAGCCAGACATTAGCTATTTCCACCCATTCTCGGGCTGTGCCAGTTGAATCGGGGGAAAAATATCTTGATTACAGGATGGGGCAAAACTGTAGTAAACAACCTCTTTCATTTCTGTAAAAGCACATTTAAAAAATCTTTTGTATTGGAATATAATACGCATGCCACAAAATTCAACTCCGAGTATCTTTATATACACACAAGCTTATGTATGCCCTCTCTTGCAGATATAAAACTCTGCATATTCTCCCAAACCTTCTGCTACTTTGCAGCAGTACTTTCACCCCTGCCATACCTCACTTCCTTTAGCAGTTTTCCTCCCAAGTAAGAAAGTTAGCATTTTGAGGCTGTCTTGTATTTGATTTTTATTTCTCTTCCTTTTATTCTCATTCATTCTATGCAACTTAACTGTCATGTGTATCCAGTTGTCATGCCTGTCAATATATAGCTCCAGAATAATAATAGAAAAGGTGGTAAACTAATCCAGATCAATAGGAGGAAACCAAGATCCTTGTATACATCACTTATAAAAAAAACACTGGGCTTGACTAACAAGATAGAATGGAAACAACTGATGATCAAAATAGGCTCTTGCAATCCAAATAAACTTTCACTACTGGTTTAAATCAAATATAAATGTAGACAAACTTGTTAGTTCAGAAAAGAAATCAGAAAATTGACTCATCCACAGGCAAGGAACATCATGAAATGAGTGACAACTTTTTGTTCTCTAACAAGAAAAACATCTTGAGTGGAGCACATAGAAAGTAGTATTTATCTTGTATAGCACTTCATGCTATTTTTGAAGTGGTCTCTCACTTTTCATTTTTATAGAAAACCTATACACCAATCATTAATAATAATTATACACAGACATTGTCTGTATAGATTCAAACACATTTATTATTTGTGTGACTTTGAGCAAGTTACCTAAATGCTCTTTCTCAGTTGTCTGTTTTGTAAAATTGAGAGGAAAATTGTACTAATCTTGTAAAAATGATACAATGATCAGATGAGACACTATATGGACAAAGCTCAGAATGTCCATACCTGGCATTTATGTCAAACATATTTCTCTCTCTCTCCTATCTATCTGTACACATATATTCTGGTATATTTTGTGTTACTTTGGAATCTGCTTTTGAACCCCAGCATTTATGTGACCTAAAATAAAGCAATTCTTTGTGAATAATTTTATGTATGAAGCTATATTATGTTTAAAGAAAGTTACATCTTTATGTCCTTTATTAGATCACTGATTCACTTTTGTTGGTGGTCAGCATTACTCTCTAAGTTTTAATGTATTGAAATACCTGCAATTATGACAACCAAAAATCTGTGCATACCTTTTACTTGCTTTATACAGCCAGTACTCTTTCATTTCTGTGGAATTGAGAAGATTATATACAAGGATCAATGACCATCCCCTAAGTTTTACTCAATCTTGCTAGAGGCTTGGGTAACTTCACTGTGGTTGGTCCATGTCTGGTGAATTTTTGGAAGCAGCCACTTATGGAATTGGATCAATCTGATTCTAATTTTGGGTTTAAATTGCTATTTTTTTTTGACTTCTGGAAAGTTACATGAACTCTTTTCATGGTGTTATTTCACTGCTCCTCTAGAAAAACATCAGATCAGATCAGACGCTCAGTCGTGTCCAACTCTTCGCAACCCCATGAATCGCAGCATGCCAGGCCTCCCTGTCCATCACCAATTCCCGGAGTTCACTCAGACTCGTGTCCATCGAGTCGGTGATGCCTCCAGCCATCTCATCCTCTGTCGTTCCCTTCTCCTCCTACCCCCAATCCCTCCCAGCATCACAGTCTTCTCCAATGAGTCAACTCTTCACATGAGGTGGCCAAAGTACTGGAGTTTCAGCTTCAGCATCATTCCTTCCAAAGAAATTCCAGGGCTGATCTCCTTTAGAATGGACTGGAGGATCTTCTTGCAGTCCAAGGGACTCTCAAGAGTCTTCTCCAACACCACAGTTCAAAAGCATCAATTCTTCGGCGCTCAGCCTTCTTCACAGTCCAACTCTCACATCCATACATAACTACTGGAAAAACCATAGCCTTGACTAGATGAACCTTTGTTGGCAAAGTAATGTCTCTGCCTTTGAATATGCTATCCAGGTTGGTCATAACTTTCCTTCCAAGGAGTAAGCATCTTTTAATTTCATGGCTGCAGTCACCATCTGCAGTGATTTGGGAGCCCAGAAAAATAAAGTCTAACACTGTTTCCACTGTTTCCCCATCTATTTCCCGTGAATTGATGGGACCGGATGCCATGATCTTCGTTTTCAGAATGTTGAGCTTTAAGCCAACTTTTTCACTCTCCACTTTCCCTTTCATCAAGAGGCTTTTTAGTTCCTCTTCACTTTCTGCCATAAGGGTGGTGTCATCTGCATATCTGAGGTTATTGATATTTCTCCTGGAAATCTTGATTCCAGCTTGTGTTTCTTCCAGTCCAGCATTTCTCATGATGTACTCTGCATAGAAGTTAATAAACAGGATGACAATATACAGCCTTGACATACTCCTTTTCCTATTTGGAACCAGTCTGTTGTTCCATGTCCAGTTCTAACTGTTGCTTCCTGACCTGCATACGAATTTCTCAAGAGGCAGATCAGGTGGTCTGGTATTCCCATCTGTTTCAGAATTTTCCACAGGTTATTGTGATCCACACAGTCAAAGGCTTTGGCATAGTCGATAAAGCAGAAATAGATGTTTTTCTGGAACTCTCTTGCTTTTTCCATGATCCAGCGGATGTTGGCAATTTGGTCTCTGGTTCCTCTGCCTTTTTGAAAACCAGCTTGCACATCAGGAAGTTCACGGTTCACATATTGCTGAAGCCTGGCTTGGAGAATTTTAAGCATTACTTTACTAGCGTGTGAGATGAGTGCAATTGTGCAGTAGTTTGAGCATTCTTTGGCATTGCCTTTCTTTGGGATTGGAATGAAAACTGACCTTTTCCAGTCCTGTGGCCACTGCTGAGTTTTCCAAATTTGCTGGCATATTGAGTGCAGCACTTTCACAGCATCATCTTTCAGGATTTGGAATAGCTCCACTGGAATTCTATCACCTCCACTAGCTTTGTTGATAGTCATGCTTTCTAAGGCCCACTTGACTTTACATTCCAGGATGTCTGGCTCTAGGTCAGTGATCACACCATCATGATTATCTGGGTCGTGAAGATCTTTTTTGTACAGTTCTTGTGTGTATTCTTGTCACTTCTTAATATCTTCTGCTTCTGTTAGGTCCATAACATTTCTGTTCTTTATCAAGCCCATCTTTGTATGAAATGTTCCTTTGGTATCTCTAGTTTTCTTGCAGAGATCTCTAGTCTTTCCCATTCTGTTGTTTTCCTCTATTTCTTTGCACTGATCGCTGAAGAAGGCTTTCTTATCTCTTCTTGCTATTCTTTGGAACTCTGCATTCAGATGCTTATATCTTTCCTTTTCTCCTTTGCTTTTCGCTTCTCTTCTTTTCACAGCTATTTGTAAGGCCTCCCCAGACAGCCATTTTGCTTTTCTGCATTTCTTTTCCATAGGGATGGTCTTGATCCCTGTTCTCCTGTACAGTGTCATGAACCTCATCCCATAGCTCATCAGGCACTCTGTGTATCAGATCTAGTCCCTTAAATCTATTTCTCACTTCCACTGTATAATCATAAGGGATTTGATTTAGGTCATACCTGAATGGTTTAGTGGTTTTCTCCACTTTCTTCAGTTTCAGTCTGAATTTGGCAAAAAGGAGTTCACGGTCTGAGCCATAGTCAGCTCCTGGTCTTGTTTTTGCTGACTGTATCGAGCTTCTCCATCTTTGGCTGCAAAGAATATAATCAATCTGATTTTGGTGTTGACCATCTGGTGATGTCCATGTATAGAGTCTTCTGTTGTGTTGTTGGAAGAGGGTGTTTGTTATGACCAGTGCATTTTCTTGGCAAAGCACTATTAGTCTTTGCCCTGCTTCATTCCGTATTCCAAGGCCAAATTTGCGTTACTCCAGCTGTTTCTTGACTTCCTACTTTTGCATTCCAGTCCCCTATAATGAAAAGGACATCTTTTTTGGGTGTTAGGTCTAAAAGGTCTTGTAGGTCTTCATAGAACCATTCAACTTCAGCTTCTTCAGCATTACTTGTTGGGGCATAGACTTGGATTACTGTGATATTGAATGGTTTGCCTTGGAAACGAACAGAGATCATTCTGTCGTTTTTGAGATTGCATCCAAGTACTGCATTTCAGACTCTTCTGTTGACCATGATGGCTACTCCATTTCTTCTGAGGGATTCCTGCCCCCAGTAGTAGATATAATGGTCATCTGAGTTAAATTCACCCATTCCAGTCCATTTCAGTTTGCTGATTCCTAGAACATCGACGTTCACTCTTGCCATCTCCTGTTTGATCACATCCAACTTACCTTGATTCATCGACCTGAAATTCCAGGTTCCTATGCAATATTGCTCTTTACAGCATCGGACCTTTCTTCTATCACCAGTCACATCCACCGCTGGGTATTGTTTTTGCTTTGACTCCATCCCTTCATTCTTTCTGGAGTTATTTCTCCACTGATCTTCAGTAGCATATTGGGCACCTACTGATCTGGGGAGTTCCTCCTCTTTCAGTATCCTATCATTTTGCCTTTTCATACTGTTCATGGGGTTCTCAAGACAACAAAAAACATGCCTTTCCCAATTTAAACACACGACTTCATCATTCTGTTTCAAAAGTTGTTAAATAAAATGATATTTTAAAAAGTACACTGGCTGCGGAGTGGGCATATGAGTCTGCAGTGATGCTAAAAGATGATGCTGTGAAAGTGCTGCACTCAATATGTCAGCAAACTTGGAAAACTCAGCAATGGCCACAGGATTGGAAAAGGTCGGTTTTCATTCCAATACCAAAGAAAGGAAATGCCAAAGAATGCTCAAACTACCGCACAATTGCACTCATCTCACATGCTAGTAAAGTGATGCTTAAAATTCTCCAAGCCAGGCTTCAGCAATATGTAAACTGTGAACTTCCACATGTCCAAGCTGATTTTAGAAAAGGTAGAGGAACCAGAGATCAAATTGCCAACATCCACCAGATCATCAAAAAAGCAAAAGTGGTCCAGAAAAACATCTATTTCTGCTTTATTGACTATGCCAAAGCCTTTGACTGTGTGGATCACAATAAACTGTGGAAAATTCTGAAAGAGATGGGAATACCAGACCACCTGATCTGCCTCTTGAGAAACCTATATACAGGTCAGGAAGCAACAGTTAGACTGGACATGGAACAACAGACTGGTTCCAAATAGGAAAAGGAGTTGTCAAGGCTGTATATTGTCACCCTGTTTATTTAACTTCTATGCAGAGTACATCATGAGAAATGCTGGACTGGAAGAAGCACAAGCTGGAATCAAGATTGCTGGGAGAAATATCAATAACTTCAGATATGCAAATGACACCACCCTTATGGCAGAAAGTGAAGAACTAAAGAGCCTCTTGATAAAAGTGAAAAAGAAGAATGAAAAAGTTGGCTTAAAGCTCTGACCCACCTCCCAGAATATTGGAAATAAAAGCAAAAATAAACAAATGGGACCTAATTAACCTTAAAAGCTTCTGTACATCAAAGGAAACTATTAGCAAGGTGAAAAGACAGCCTTCAGAATGGGAGAAAATAATAGCAAATGAAGCAACTGACAAGCAACTAATCTCAAAAATATACAAGCAACTCCTACAGCTGAACTCCAGAAAAATAAATGACCCAATCAAAAAATGGGCCAAAGAACTAAAGAGACATTTCTCCAAAGAAGACATACAAATGGCTAACAGACACATGAAAAGATGCTCAGCATCACTCATTATCAGAGAAATGCAAATCAAAACCACTATGAGGTACCATTTCACACCAGTCAGAATGGCTGCGATCCAAAAGTCTACAAATAATAAATGCTGGAGAGGGTGTGGAGAAAAGGGAACCCTCTTACACTGTTGGTGGGAATGCAAACTAGTACAGCCACTATGGAGAACAGTGTGGAGATTCCTTAAAAAACTGGAAATAGAACTGCCTTATGATCCCACCATCGCACTGCTGGGCACACACACTGAGGAAACCAGAAGGGAAAGAGACATGTGTACCCCAATGTTCATCGCAGCACTGTTTATAATAGCCAGGACATGGAAGCAACCTAGATGTCCATCAGCAGATGAATGGATAAAGAAAGCAGTGGTACATATACACAATGGAGTATTACTCAGCCATTAAAAAGAATACATTTGAATCAGTCCTAATGAGGTGGATGAAACTGGAGCCTATTATACAGAGTGAAGTAAGCCAGAAGGAAAAACACCAATACAGTATACTAACGCATATATATGGAATTTAGAAAGATGCTAACAATAACCCTGTGTATGAGACAGCAAAAGAGACACTGATGTATAGAACAGTCTTATGGACTCTGTGGGAGAGGGAGAGGGTGGGAAGATTTGGGAGAATGGCATTGAAACATGTAAAATATCATGTATGAAACGAGATGCCAGTCCAGGTTCGATGCACAATACTGGATGCTTGGGGCTAGTGCACTGGGACGATCCAGAGGGATGGTATGGGGAGGGAGGAGGGAGGAGGGTTCAGGATGGGGAACACATGTATACCTGTGGTGGATTCATTTTGATATTTGGCAAAAGTAATACAATTATGTAAAGTTTAAAAATAAAATAAAATTAAAAAAAATAAAAATTAAAAAAAAAAAAAAAGCTCAACATTCAGAAAACCAAGATCATGGTATCCGGTCCCATCACTTCATGGGAAATAGATGGGGAAACAGTGGAAACAGTGGCTGACTTTATTTTTTGGGGCTCCCAAATCACTGCAGATGATGATTGCAGCCATGAAATTAAAAGATGCTTACTCCTTGGAAGGAAAGTTATGACCAACCTAGACAGCATATTAAACAACAGAGACATTACTTTGTCAACAAAGGTCCATCTAGGCAAGGCTATGGTTTTTCCAGTGGTCATGTATGGATGTGAGAGTTGGACTATAATGAAAGCTGAGTGCCGAAGACTTGATTCTTTTGAACTGTGGTGTTGGAGAAGACTCCTAAGAGTCCCTTGGACCACAGGGAGATCAACCAGTCCATCCTAAAGGAGATCAGTCCTGGGTGTTCATTGGAGGGACTAATGCTGAAGCTGAAACTCCAGTACTTTGGCCACCTGATGCGAAGAGCTGACTCATTTGAAAAGACCTTGATGCTGGGAAAGATTGAGGGGAGGAGAAGGGGACAACAGAGGATGAGATGGTTGGATGGCATCACTAACTCTATGGACATGGGTTTGGGTGGAATCCGGGAGTTGGTGATAGACAGGCAGGCCTGGCGTGCTGCGATTCATGGGGTCACAGAGAGTCAGACACGACTGAGCAACTGAACTGAATTCCCTTTATGTGTTCCCTCACAGTCTTATTTACATTTCTCTTAAACCCCCAACCCTTTAGGCAACAGGAACAGGTTTCCTGGAAGACAATTTTTTCATGAATGGGGGCGGAGGGTGGGGATTGGTTTCGAGATGATTCAAGAACATTACATGTATTGTGTACTTTTATTTCTATTGTTATTACATCAGCTCAACATCAGCTACATCAGCTCTTCACATCACCAGGCATTAGATCCTGGAGGTTGGGGACTTGTATTAAAGCACCCCACCTTTTGCCTTGCAATCACCATTGTTGTTTTTCTTAAACCTGACAGAGACAACAAAATACTCATATGTATCAATACTACTAGGGCCTGGTAACTTGTGAGAATGCTGTCATTATCTGGTCATACTTTAAAAATGCAGATTATTTGATGCACTTCAGTTTCTGGGGTGACATTAAACTAGTGACTCTACTTTTGCACCTGGGGAATATGGTCGTGGGATATCCAGAAACAAAGATGGTGAGGCTGTTTTCTACATTACAGATTCTCAGTAAGCATTGATTTCACACCTATATCCAAGCTTCTTTAGAGCTACGTTATTTTTCTTCAATAATTCACACACATAGTTTTCTTTAACCTCTATCTGCTAGAGAATTTAAATATATTTAGCCTATTTGGGGGTCTTCCTGTTGACCTTGAGGGTTTCTGCTTTGTACTTTATTATTAGTGAATAATCCCATGCCATTCTCTCTGGGTTGGCTTATGTTGGAATGGCAACTTCCAACCTTTCACAATACAAAATGCACCAACAGAAAGACTGCTGTTTACTTATAAGATATCTAAAAGGCTGATGATTTGTTTTGCCTTAAAAAAAGAATTTTCAAAATATTTGTTAATGTAATAAAGGGTGTTTAAAATAAATCTTCTCACTAAGAAATAAAAGGATGAAGTTATAGTATTGTTTGTGGCTTTCTGGTGGTTCCAAAAGCAACTATCAAAAATATGCTTATATTATTTTTTATAGATACTCTCTTTTAAATTTCTTACTGATAACTGAGGATTATCAATAAAAATCCTGAGGAAAATAGCAGCCCTACTTCTTCTTATTTGATCTATACACACACAGACACACATAAACTTTTGTATGTGTGTATATTCAGTGGTCACTTGTAAAATTTAAATAACACAATTAATGTCTATTTTTGTTTGTTTGTTTTATTTTTTTATTTTTAATATAAATTTATTTATTTTAATTGGGGGTTAATTACTTTACAATATTGTATACTTTTTGTTCTCTGTGAGAAGTATATCTTGAGTTTCTGTTGAATCAAAAAAAAAAAAAATAGAAATCACACACTCATCATTCCTATGCTCCTTTTACATATTTTTCAATTATGTGGTTCTGAAGTTATTTTTGTCCAGATAGAAGGATAGAGCATAGAAAATTCTGTTAGCTTGAATTATAAATATGCATATTTAAACATGACAAAATGTGGTCCACCGGAGAAGGGAATGGCAAACCACTTCAGTATTCTTGCCTTGAGAACCCCATGAACAGTATGAAAACACAAAATGATAGGATACTGAAAGAGGAGGAATGCCCCAGGTCATTAGGTGCCCAATATGCTACTGGAGATCAGTGGAGAAAGAACTCCAGAAAGAATGAAGGGATGGAGCCAAAGCAAAAACAATACCCAGTTGTGGATGTGACTGGTGATAGAAGCAAGGTCCGATGCTGTAAAGAGCAATATTGCATAGGAACCTGGAATGTCAGGTCCATGAATTAAGGCAAATTGGAAGTGGTCAAATAGGAGATGGCAAGAGTGAACGTCGACATTCTAGCAATCAGCGAACTAAAATGGACTGGAATGGGTGAATTTAACTCAGATGACCATTATATCTACTACTGGGGGCAGGAATCCCTCAGAAGAAATGAAGTAGCCATCATGGTCAACAAAAGAGTCTGAAATGCAGTACTTGGATGCAATCTCAAAAACAACAGAATGATCTCTGTTTGTTTCCAAGGCAAACCATTCAATATCACAGTAATCCAAGTCTATGCCCCAACCAGTAACACTGAAGAAGCTGAAGTTGAATGGTTCTTTGAAGACTTACAAGACCTTTTAGACCTAACACCCAAAAAAGATGTCCTTTTCATTATAGGGGACTGGAATGCAAAAGTAGGAAGTCAAGAAACAGCTGGAGTAACAGGCAAATTTGGCCTTGGAATACGGAATGAAGCAGGGCAAAGACTAATAGAGTTTTGCCAAGAAAATGCACTGGTGTTAGCAAAACCCTCTTCCAACAACACAAGAGAAGACTGTACACATGGACATCAGCAGATGGTCAACACTGAAATCAGATTGATTATATTCTTTGCAGCCAAAGATGGAGAAGCTCTATACAGTCAGCAAAAACAAGACCAGGAGCTGACTGTGGCTCAGATCATGAACTCCTTTTTGCCAAATACAGACTGAAATTGAAGAAAGTAGGGAAAACCACTAAACCATTCAGGTATGACCTAAATCAAATCCCTTATGATTATACAGTGGAAGTGAGAAATAGATTTAAGGGCCTAGATCTGATAGACAGAGTGCCTGGTGAATTATGGACAGAGGTTCGTGACATTGTACAGGAGACAGGGATCAAGACCATCCCATTGGAAAAGAAATGCAAAAAAGCAAAATGGCTGTCTGGGGAGGCCTTACAAATAGCTGTGAAAAGAAGAGAAGTGAAAAGCAAAGGAGAAAAGGAAAGATATAAGCATCTGAATTAAGAGTTCCAAAGAATAGCAAGAAGAGATAAGAAAGCCTTCCTCAGCGATCAATGCTAAGAAATAGAGAAAAACAACAGAATGGGAAAGACTAGAGATGTCTTCAAGAAAATTAGAGATACCAAGGGAACATTTCATGCAAAGATGGTCTCGATAAAGGACAGAAATGGTATGCACCTAACAGAAGCAGAAGATATTAAAGAAGAGGTGGCAAGAATACACAGAAGAACTGTACAAAAAGATCTTCACAACCCAGATAATCACGATGGTGTGATCACTGACCTAGAGCCAGACAGCCTGGAATGTGAAGTCAAGTGGGCCTTAGAAAGCATCACTACGAACAAAGCTAGTGAAAGTGATAGAGTTGCCAGTCCAGGTTCGATGCACGATGCTGGATGCTTGGGGCTGGTGCACTGGGACGGCCCAGAGGGATGGTATGGGGAGGGAGGAGGGAGGAGGGTTCGGGATGGGGAACACATGTATACCTGTGGCGGATTCATTTTGATATTTGGCAAAACTAATACAATTATGTAAAGTTTAAAAATAAAATAAAATTAGAAAAAAAAAAAGAATTCCAGTGGAGCTATTTCAAATCCTGAAAGATGATGCTGTGAAGGTGCTGCACTCAATATGCCAGCAAATTTGGAAAACTCAGCAGTGGCCACAGGACTGGAAAAGGTCAGTTTTCATTCCAATCCCAAAGAAAGGCAATGCCAAAGAATGCTCAAACTACCGCACAATTGCACTCATCTCAAACGCTAGTAAAGTAATGCTCAAAATTCTCTAAGCAAGGCTTCAGCAATACGTGAACCGTGAACTTCCAGATGTTCAAGCTGGTTTTTGAAAAGGCAGAGGAACCAGAGATCAAATTGCCAACATCCACTGGACCATCGAAAAGCAAGAGAGTTCCAGAAAAACATAGATTTCTGCTTTATTGACTATGCCAAAGCCTTTGACTGTGTGGATCACAATAAACTGTGGAAAATTCTGAAAGAGATGGGAATACCAGATCACCTGACCTGCCTCTTGAGAAATTTGTATACAGGTCAGGAAGCAACAGTGAGAACTGGACATGGAACAACAGACTGGTTCCAAATAGGAAAAGGAGTACGTCAAGGCTGAATGTTGTCACCCTGCTTATTTAATTTATATGCAGAGTACATCATGAGAAATGCTGGACTCGAAGAAACACAAGCTGGAATCAAGATTTCCAGGAGAAATATCAATAACCTCAGATATGCAGATGACACCACCCTTATGGCAGAAAGTGAAGAGGAACTAAAAAGCCTCCTGATGAAGGTGAAACAACATTCACAAAACCAAGATCATGGCATCCGGTCCCATCACTTCATGGAAAATAGATGGGCAAACAGTGGAAACAGTGTCAGACTTTATTTTTTGGGGCTCCCAAATCACTGCAGATGGTGACTGCAGCCATGAAATTAAAAGATGCTTACTCCTTGGAAGAAAAGTTATGACCAACCTAGATAGCATATTCAAAAGCAGAGACATTACTTTGCCAACAAAGGTCTGGCTAGTCAAGGCTATGGTTTTTCCAGTGGTCAGGTATGGATGTGAGAGTTGGACTGTTAACTAATACAATTATGTAAAGTTTAAAAATAAAATAAAATTAGAAAAAAAAAAAAAAAGAAAGTTGGGCGCCGAAGAATTGATTCTTTTGAACTGTGGTGTTGGAGAAGACTCTTAAGAGTCCCTTGGACTGCAAGGAGATCCAACCAGTCCATTCTGAAGGAGATCAGCCCTGGGATTTCTTTGGAAGGAATGATGCTAAAGCTGAAACTCCAGTACTTTGGCCACCTCATGTGAAGATTTGACTCATTGGAGAAGACTCTGATGCTGGGAGGGATTGGGGGCAGGAGGAGAAGGGGACGACAGAGGATGAGACGGCTGGATGGCATCACTGACTTGATGGATCTGAGTCTGAGTGAACTCCAGGAGTTGGTGATGGACAGGGAGGCCTGGGGTGCTGCGATTCATGGGGTCACAGAGGGTCCATCATGACTGAGTGACTGAACTGAACTGAAGTTATTTTTGTCCAGATAGGAGGATAGAGCATAGAAAATTCTGTTAGCTTGAATTATAAATATGCATATTTAAACATAGGATATGTGAACCTCAGTTCGTTCTCTCCTCAGGCTCAGTAAATGCCAGAGGAAGATATGTATACTCAGATGTCATATATATGTATATACACATGGGGTTCCCTGGTGGTTTAGACAATAAATAATCTGCTTGCAGTGCAGGAGACCTGGGTTCAATCCCTGGATCAGGAAGGTCCCCTGAAGAAAGTAATGGCTACCCACTCCAGAATTCTTGCTTGGAAAATCCCATGGACAGAGGAGCCTGGCAGGCTATAGTCCATGGGGTTCAAAGAGTCGGACACAAATAGAAATTAACACACACACATATATTTATGCACATATGTTCACATATGGGTGTTTATATTTTTATACAAATATTAACATATAATGTATATTATTCTACACCTTCTTTTTTAACAATAAATCTTAAAAGGTGTTCATATAACTCCTTTTTAAGAATTATATGAATACAAGATATTCTGTATGGGTAAAACAAATCTAGCTTGCTCCTTTAGATATTATGGTTGTTTCTCAGTCTCTGAAGTACAAATCCATTTACATTTATCTTTGCACACATCTTCAAGTATATCTAGAGGGCTAAATCTTATAAGTGGAGTCAAAAATTATGCATGTAAATTGTGATGGATCTGGCTAAATCGCTTTCCAAAGGGATTATACCAATTTATATTTCCACCAAAAATGTGACATCATCTAATAAAATTTAATAAAATCATTGTTTTTGTCTACTGTTGATTAATTTTCATGGGTATCTATGTTAATGTGTTGAACTGGACATTTCAGAGGTGGTTCATGTGTAGGTTACAAGTTGATTTCAGATTGCTTTGAGTTTCGTGGCTTATAAAAAACCCTGCAGGTGGATAATTTTTATTTTAAGGGTGTTTTGTTGGGGAACTTTCTTTTCTTGGGACAGTTCTTACTGATTTCAAAGGAGATAGTGACCAACAACCAGAAATATTTAGTCAGTGATCTACAATTTACAAAGCTCTTTTTATCTGTATTATTATACTTACATTACAAAATTATATTTATGCAACAGGCATTAGAAATGTTGATAACAAAATTAAGATTCAGAAAAATCAAGAGATTGGCCTGAGATCATTCAACAAACTAAATATAGATATGTTGGGGCTGGAACCCATATCTTCTGGTACCTCTTTTCTGTTTTCTTTCTGTTTGCCTTCTTGTATAATTCACCTTCTTTCTGCACTATTTTAACAAGAAAGAAACAAGGATATTTCTGAGGAAACCTGACAGAAGATTTCTGAGGAAAACTTGACAGAAAAAAGATGATATCTGAGGGAAATCTGACAGAAAAGATATTTCTGAGGAAACCATGAGAGAAAAAAGATTTCTAAGAGAAACCTTAAAGAAGGCTATATCAAAGGAAAACTAGACAGAAAAAAGGTAATTTTGAAGGAAATTCTGACAAAAGAAGATGATTTCTAAGAGAATGCTGAAAGAAATGCTACGTGAGAGGAAAACCTAAGAGAAAGAGGGCAATTATGAGAAAATTCTGTCAGAAATAAAGAGAATTACTAAGGGAAACATGGGCTTCCCTGGTAGCTCATATGATAAAGAAACTGCCCACAGTGCAGGTGACTGAATCCCTGGATCCAGAAGAGCCCTTGGAGAATGGAATGGCCACCCACTCCAGTATTCTTGCCTGGAGAATTCCGTGGACAGAGGAGCCTGGCGGGCACAGTCAATGAGGTCGCAGAGTCAGACATAACTGAGTGACTAACATTTTCATTTCAAGGGAAACATAAAACAAAAGAGAAAATTTCTGAAAGAAATTTGAAAAAATGAAGGAGATTACTGAGGGGGTGCCAGAAGAAAGAAGGAGACATCTGAGGAAAGCCTGACAAAAAGAAGACAATTTTTAAGGGAAACTTGACAGAAAGAAAGAGATTACTGAGGGAATACTGACAGAGGAAGGAAATTTCAGAGAATATTCTGAAAGGAGGAGGCTCTGATATAAAATTTGAAAGAAATGAAGAAGTGCTGTGATAAAATCTGACAGAAAGAGATTTCTGTGGGACACCTGATAGAAAGAAGGAGATGTCTAAGGGAATTTTCATATATGATGTAGACTAGTAAAGTAATTCTAATAAAAAGGTTTCTGAAGGATTTCTGATAGAAAGATTTCAGAATGTATCAAATGTTAAGAAGGATGTATCTGAGGGAAACATAACCGAAAGAAAGAAATTTCTCAAGAATATCTGACAGAAAGAAGATGATTCCTGAAAGAATTTTGACAGAATGAACGAGATTATTCAGGCAATTCTCACAGCCAACTGCAGTTCCTTCTTGGGTCCATTCTCCAAACTCTTCTTTCTAGCACCTAGTCTCCCTTTGCACCAAAGACCTACGTCTCAAGCTGAGGTGCACTGTCTGGGACGTGGAACTTGCACATAGGTCCTACTCCTCCTGCCCTCCACAGACCTGTTGCTTCATTCCACTCAGGTCCCCTGAAGATTCCTCCCTTCCCCAGCTAGTACCCCTAGCTATGAGTGGGCTTCTCTGAGTGAAGGAACCTCTCCTCTTTTTCAAATATTCCTTGGGGTCCTGGTCCCTTCCTGTTTCCTCTTTTTCTTCCTTTCTTTTGTCCAACCCAGTTGTGTGAGGACTTTTTCTTGTCTTTTTAGATGTCCAAATTCCTCTAATAGTGTTCAACAGTTGCTCTTTGAAAATTGCTCCATTTATAAATGTACTGATATATATACATGTATTTGGCAGCATATGGGGTCTAGTTTCCTGACCAGGTATTGAACCTGGACCCCCTGAATTGGGAGTGCAAAGTCTTAGTCATGGGACTACCAGGGTAGTCCCTGTAATTCTATTCTTAATGCATTTGTGGGGAGAGGCAAACTCTACATTCTACTAATCCACCACCTTGACTCCTGTCTTCTTAGATAAATATTCAAATGAAGATAAAAATGATTGAATATTTCATCAGTGAACTTTAAAAAAGAATATGTCTGATGGAAAAGAAAATGCAACTACATGAATTTATAAAGTATAAAAAGATAAGTTTTTATTTAATCGCTTTATTTCCTGTATGGGAAAAATTATTTGTCTAAGGACAAAACCCTTTTCTGCTGCATGTGTACTTTCTTGCATCACTACAATTGTCACTACTTATGCCCTTCTGAAACATGCAGGCACACTCTCCACTTCCATCAATACTGAACCTAGAACAAAACAAAAAGATTTCACTCTTTATTGACTGAACTTCATGAGAAACAATAAAGCACAACCTAAAATATGCAGTGCAAACTCTGGTGACTATGTTTCAACATGTGGGATGTGGAAGGAATAGAGGAAGCGAAGTAAGCTGCATTTCTTTTCTTATCCAATTTTTACCTCCAAACTTAACCTGTGATGGTGAGAAGAAAGGGTTATCAGGGTAGTAAACACTATAACAAAGGTCCATCTAGTCAAGGCTATGGTTTTTCCAGTGGTCATGTATGGATGTGAGAGTTAGACAATAAAGAAAGCTGAGTGCTAAAGAATTGATGCTTTTGACTGTGGTGTTGGAGAAGACTCTCAAGAGTCCCTTGGACCGCAAGGAGATCCAATCAATCCATCCTAAAGGAGATCAGTCCTGGGTGTTCATTGGAAGGACTGATGTTGAAGTTGAAACTCCAATACTTTGGTCACCTGATGCAAAGAGCTGACTCATTTGAAAAGACCCTGATTCTGGGAAAGATTGAGGGCAGGAGGAGAAGGGGATGACAGAGGATGAGATGGTTGGATGGCATCACCGACTCGATGGACATGGGTTTGGGTGGACTCCAGGAGTTGGTGATGGACAAGGAGGCTTGGCATGCTGCGGTTCATGGGGTTGCAGAGTTGGACACGACTGAGCAACTGAACTGAACTGAACTGAAACATGATAAATCATTTTATAAAGGATGGAATTCTTCCTTTTATACTTCAAAATCATGCATTTTCAGTCACTAAGTCATGGTCTCTTTGTGACTCCATGGACTGTAGGCCTGCCAGGCTACTCTGTCCATGGATTTTCCAGGCAGGAATACTGGGGTGGGCTGTCATTTCCTCCTCTAGGAGATCTTCCCTACCCAGGGATGGATCCCATGTCTAATGTGTTTCCTGCACTGGCAAGTGGATTCTTTACCACTGAGCTACCTGAGAAGCAATATACTTCAGAATAAAAATGATCAAATAAATTTTTTTGCCATTTAAAGATTATATAAAGGGAGACATTATAACTGACATTAAATTGACCACTCTTCACTTGTTAAAAAAAAAAAAAATCAGACAGTCTTAAGGCTGAAATAGATGTTCACTCATCTACTCTTGCAACCATTGTCATTTGGGTATTTCTTGCTGGATAGGTTATGACACACATAAATAATTATAAATAAAATATCTTGAAAGGATTTACTAAATTCCTATCTTGGGTCATATATAAAGAGAGGAATTTGAGAGTTCAAAATAAGTAAAAGAAAAATAGAATGGAGAATTACGATGATTCCTGGTATATAATTTCTGTTAATTAAAATGCTTTCAGCCATAGGGAGTTACTTTGTGACACTGGTGTCACTTCCTAACTTCTAGTGTAACTGGAAATTTTTTTCTGCCTGTTTCCAAAATGTATGCGATTTCTTTTCCTATGCATTCTTTGGTGTTGAGAGCTCAATAATTGTCATAGGCTGAATTATGTACCCCCCTCTTCAAATATATATATTGAGGACCTCAATACTCATAGCTCAGAATGCAATTATCTTAGGAGATGAAGTGTTTTAAAATGTTGGTTAAGTTAAAAAGAAGTCTTTACAGGGGGCCCTACTCCAATATGGCTGATCTCCTCATAAGAAGAAAAAATCTGGGCACAGATAGGCAAATGCCAGAGGGAAGACCATGTGAAGACACAGAGGAGAAGATGGCCAAGGAGAGAGGCCTCAGAAGAAATCAATCCTGCCAAACCTTTATCTGAGACTTCCGGTCTCCATAACTATTGTTTAAGCCACTGAGTCTGTGGTATTTATTACAGTAGCCTGCCTTAGCAAACTATTGCACCAATTTTAACCAACTTAGTTTTACTTCTCTCATCTTTTTTTCGAAGTGGAGCTGTATATAATACACAATATCTTCTCTCAAGAAAATTCCATAATTATTAAGTTTGGTAGTCAGAAAGTTTATGTTATACTTTGTCATGTATTTTTCAAAGTTGAAAACATAATGATTGGCTATATTATTGGGCTCAAATCATTGCATGTGTATTTTCACCCCAAATTGGATATAAACACAGTGATGACAGAAATTTCTCTAAATTTAGCAACTCCTGTTACTCTGCTACATCATACACATTCTATCATATCTAGCACCAAATGCCACTGGACTGAGACAGCATCTATCTTTAGTAGGTGCTCAATAAATTGTAGCTAGTGTCTTCTCTCTATGGGGAAATCAGTATCTTTCCAATTTCTTTCTCCTCCATGAAGTTGGAGAAGATCTTAAATATTTCAAGAACAGAAGTGAAGTCTACAGGCACAATCAGTTCTTCAAGCTTCGGAACATAGAGAAAGTCTAGATTTTCAATGGTCAATGGAAGCAAACATTTTGCCTTTATCACTTAATTTTCTTCCATTTCAGGTCACCAGTGGGTGTAGTAAGTGTAGGTTTGAGTAAACTTTCTAAGACTCCCATGCCAATGAGAATGTGAAGCAATAGTAAACAAACAAACCAAAGGCAAAGCCCTGAGAATAAGGCAAGGTTCATACACGTTGGATTTTCATTTCGTCTAGAATAAAAGTAATCTTTGTGGCTCACGAGTAGTATAGTCCATCTGAATGTGTAGAAATAAATATTGGTATCTGACCTTCGCCCAAGATCATATATTTGTCTGAAGCTTCTCTTTGGCATTTAATTTGTTGAGGGGCCTTTTTGGGAGATGGTGTAGAGGAAATTATGGAGGTGGCTAATCATAGATTTCTGCTTCCCTGATGGCTCAACAGTAAAGAATCTGTCTGTAATACAGGAAATTCAGGTTTGATCCCTGGGTTGGGAAGATCCCCTGGAGAAGGAAATGGTGACCCCCTCCAATATTCTTGCCTGGGAAATCCCATGGGCAGAGGAGCCTGGCAGGCTGCAGTCCATGGGATCACAAAAGAGTCAGGCACAACTAAACAAACAAGAACAATTATAGATTCAGAGTTCTTACCATCCTTAACACATTTATGAACAAATACACGCTATTAATGCTTACCAGTTGCTGAATATATCTCCATTTGTCCATACCCAGAGTTTTCTTGTGCTGTCCATTTTCAGTCCAATCCAATAGCAAGAGGATCCCAGATAGGGCATCAAAGATTCCTTTCACAAAATACAGAGTGCTCTCCTAGTTTTCTCATTCTTATTACCTCCAATGCTAAGGTCATTTTGAGCCCACTACCCTCTTGCTAGAGTTATTGCAACAGCCTAATAACATATACTCTGCTTTTATATTTGTAATTCATGGGCACATAACATTTAAAAGAAAATGATTGTTTTAAAACTTAAGTCAAATCATGTCATATTCTTTATTTTTCATTTTCTGCAATATCTCCTAATTCTAGTTTAAAAAAGCCTACAAGAGCTAGATGGTCCCTATCCCTCACTCACATTCTCATGTTAGGTACATTGACTGGCTGCCTCTTTTCTGTTCATTGAATTTTCCAGGCAAGTACCTACCTTAAGATTCATGTTCTCACTATTTCCTTTTCTGGGAAGTTTGTCCCCCAGATATTCTCTTGACCAACTAACTCCCCTATCTACATTACATTTTTGCTCAAGTGTTATCACTGAGTTGACTATCTTACTTGCAGTCTACCCACTGAAAACACTCATAAAATCCTCTCAACTTACAATTTTTTTGCATAAAATTTAATTTACTAACTTGCAACATACTATATAATTTATATGTTTATTATGATTATTTTGTATTCCTTGTCTCTTCCTATGTGATTTAACCTCTATAAAGACAAAGATCTTTGACTGTCTCATTGACTGATCTATTACACCCTTGAGGTATACCTGTTACAGAGCAGCTACTCAATAAATTAAATGGAATATATATTGTGAAGGAGATATCTAACCACTTCATTCTTGGAGTTGAATATGGCCAGAGATCCAGAGTGAGCCATGCATTTTTTCTGGCCATCCATCCAAGTTTTTTCACGTTCAGATTGAAAGAAGCAACTATTATTGATTCGGTTCCAGCTTTGTGGACATATAATTGCATCCTCAGAGCATGTCTTGTTGAAGATCATTGGATTTTTAGCTAAAATTAACACAGTAATTGAGGGGGGAAAATGAAGAAAGTGTAAGAAAATGAAAAAGTTTAACCTTCACTGTAAAAGATTCTCATATATTTCAGACTGAGAAAATATATGTTATTTCCATGTTCAATTCAAATTATATAACTGACATAATTCAGGAAAATTAAAGATCAAGAACAGAGCATAAAACAAATCACCACTGAAGAATGCAGATCTATGCATACTTTAAAATGGTGATAATAAACAAACTTTCAGAAACTTAATCTTCTTTAGACATTTTTTCTTCCATTTTTTTTTTTTTCATACTACTGGTATTTTCTTTATTTACCTGTTTTTGCCCCTGTAATTTACTATGGTGGCTGGGACACATCTCAGGTCACCAATATTAATTTAAAAATGACTTTATTTTTTTTTAATATAAATTTATTTATTTTAATTGGAGGTTAATTACTTTACAATATTGTATTGGTTTTGCCATACATCAACATGATTTTAAAATGTCAAGTTCAAATAAACATCTTGTTCAAAAATCAAGTATTTGGCTCAGAACTTGGGTCACCAGAAAGCCATGTTTTCTAATTCACTCACTAATTTGTTCATTCATTCAACAATTATCATTTGAGCTTCCACCATGTGCCAGATAAACTTTTGTAGCTTTAGAAGCACAACTCTATAAATAAGATACAAAAATCCTTCTGCTTAATGGGACTTACACATCTAGTAAACTATACTGCTGCTACTACTGCTAAGTCGCTTCAGTCGTGTCCGACTCTGTGCGACCACAGAGATGGCAGCCCACCAGACTTCCCAGTCCCTGGGATTCTCCAGGCAAGAACACTGGAGTGGGTTGCCATTTCCTTCTCCAATGCATGAAAGTGAAAAGTGAAAGTGAAGTCACTCAGTCGTGTCCGACTCTAGCGACCTCATGGACTGCAGCCTACCAGGCTCCTCCATCCATAGGATTTTCCTGGCAAAAGTACTGGAGTGGGGTGCCATTGCCTTACTAGTTTGTCATAAAATGCATCAAAGTAAAGGGGATTGGGACTGTTGGTGGAAAGAGGTGCAATTTTAATGCAATAGTCCAGACAGTGTTCCACGAGATATTTATTATAGACTTGAAGGAGGTAGCTGGGTAGGGGCATATTCACATATAGGGGAAGAGCTTCCCAAACAAAAAGAAGACCTAGGACAAAAGACAAAGATAAATGTGTCTTCCTTCTTCACAAAATAGTAAGGATGCCAGAGGACTGGAGAAAAAATGAAATAGTAAGAGATGAGATCACAGAGATAGTTGAATGACCAGATCCAACAGAGCCTTACGGCAATTAGTAGGATTTTGGCATTGCTCCAACAGAATAAAAGACCTCTGCAGCATTTTGCACAGATCTGATTTGTCTCAAAAAATTGTTAAAAATATACTCTAGAACTGTACTGCTTGAAATGGTAGCCATAGCTAGGTGTGACTATTCAGCACCTGAAATATTGCTAGTCCAAATCCAGGTGTCTTGTAAGTATAAAATGCACACTGAATATCAAACACTTACTACAAAAAATAATATGAAGATCTCAATAATTGTTTACATAGCTACATGATGAAATAATACATTGACTACGTTTGAATTAAATGCAATTAAAACTGTTTCAATTTTTCTTTAATTTCAATGTGGCTGTTAAAATTTAAATGACATTTGTGACTCACACTACATTTTCACTGGGCATATTGCTTTAGAAGGTCAAGAGTGGAAGAGAGAAGAAGATTTAGAAGATGGAAGATGTGGACTGGGAATAATCAAGAGGGTAGAAATGATGAAAAGTACTCAGATTGTGGTGATATTTTGACAGGCCAGGCAGAATTTTCTGATTATATTTGGGGCTTGAGAGTGGGGAAAAGAGTCAAAAAAGGACTATAAAATTTTTGCCTTGAAAATGGAAAGATAAAGTTGGTATTTCCTGAGATGAGGAAAACCACAGATAGAAGGGGCTATAGAAGATAGAAGTTTATCTATCACATTTTCTTTTGTCATCTTGGACAATGCTAGGTTTGAGATGTTTGTTAGAGAGTCAAGTAGGTGGATTTAACAATTTGGAATTCAGTGAGAAGAACCAGACTGGAGATGTATATTTGGAAATCATCAATATTAATGTAAAAGTTTTAAGTCTGGTTCAGGTTACCAAGAGTACAAAGACAGATGAAGAGGGGACCTGCTCTAGGACTGAACCCGGGGCAAAGGTAAGAGGTCAGGGAGAAAAGAAGGAACAAATACCAGAAACCTGCAAATAAGCAACAGATTAGGTAGGAAGCAAGGCATGAGAAAATGCTGTTTCGGAAGTCAAATGAACAAATCATTTCCAAGGACAGAGACAGTGCTGACTACTACACAGATCAAGTTTGATAAAGACTAGGAATTGACCTGGAAGTTACTAATGGACTTGTAAGGTAAATTTGGTAGAAAAAGAAATGGGAATATGAGCAAAGTAGATTTAACAGAAAACAGCAAAACAGACATTAGGAAAAGCTAGCAAAGATTTTTCAAGGAGGCTACTGTACAGAGGAGAAAACAAATTGGTAGATGAAGGAAGAGTAAAGTCTAGAGAGTTTTGTTTTGTTTTGTTTTTGGCAGGGGGAGTAGGAGAGATATCACTGTATCATGTTGCCCATGAGGATGTTTCAGTTGAGCATGAAAAGGCTGATGACATAGAGAAGAGAGACAAGATTTACTAGAGTAATACTAATCAGGTAAGAGGCTATAGGATCTAGCATAGAACATGAACACTCCATCTATATAGTACCAAGAATCTGGATAGAGTTTATGGGTAGAGATAAGAGGTAATACAATAGGTGTGGTGATGAGAGTTATTTGGAAGTTTTCTACTAATTGTCATAAAAATGCCAAGCTGGATGAAGCACAAGTTAGAAGGAAGGTTGCCGGGAGAGATATCAATAACCTCAGATATGCAGATGACACCACCCTTACAGCAGAAAGTGAAGAGCAACTGAAGAGGCTCTTGATGAAAGTGAAAGAGGAGAGTGAAAAAGCTGGCTTAAAGCTCAACATTCAAAAAATTAAGATCATGGCATCTGGTCCCATCATTTCATGGCAAATAGATGCAGAAGCAATGGAAACAGTGACAGACTTTATTTTCTTGGGCTTCAAAATTACTGCAGATGGTGACTGCAGCATTGAAATTAAAAGACACTTGCTCCTTGAAAGAAAAGTTATGACCAACCTAGACAGCATATTAAAAAGCAGAGACATTACTTTGCCAGCAAAGTTCTGTCTAGTCAAAGCTACAGTTTTTCCAGTGGTCACATATGGATGTGAGAGTTGGACCATAAAGAAGGCTGAGCACCGAAGAATTGATGCTTTTGAACTGTGGTGTTCGAGAAGACTCTTGAGAGTCCCTTGGATTGCAAGAAGATCCAACCGGTCAATCCTAAGGGAATCAGTCCTGAATATTCATTGGAAGGACTGATGCTGAAGCTGAAGCTCCAATATTTTGGCCACCAGATGCGAAGAACTGACTCCTTGAAAAAGACCCTGATGCTGGGGAAGAATGAAGGTGGGAGGAAAAGGGGATGACAGAGGATGAGACAGTTAGATGGCATCACTGACTCGATGGACACAAGTTTGAATAAGCTCCAGGAGTTGGTGATGGACAGGGAGGCCTGGTATGCTGCAGTCCACGGGGTCATAAAGAGTCAGATGTGACTGAGCGACTGAACTGAACTAAACTGTAAGATTGGAAGCAAATATATAGACTTGATAATGAAGATGTGGAAAGACTCCCTAAAGGTTTGGATAGAAAGGATAAAGTATAAAATAATCATCTATGGAAGTGAGAGAATTAATGCACTCAGTTCAGTTGCTCAGTCATGTCCGACTCTTTGTGACCCCATGAATTACAGCATGCCAGGTCTCCCTGTCCATCACCAACTCCCGGAGTTCACTCAAACTCATGTCCATCGAATTGGTGATGCCATCCAACCATCTCATCCTCTCTCGTCCCCTTCTACTCTTGCCCCCAATCCCTCCCAGCATCAGGGTCTTTTCCAATGACAACTTTTCACATGATGTGGCCAAAGTATTGGAGTTTCAGCTTCAGCATCAGTCCTTCCAGTGAACACCCAGGACTGATCTCCTTTAGGATGCACTAGGGGAATGTAGTATCATTGCTAGACCCCAACCCACTTCTTTTTAACTCTATCCTAATTGCACCTGGTATGATTCTCTGATGCTAATGTTTTTTTTCTCCTCAAAGGCAAGCTCATTGATAAATGCCTACTTGATCTCCTGATTCAGCACAAACACTCCTCCCATCACAAAGTCTCACTTGACTACTAGCAAAGTGAAGTGAAAATCACTCAATAGTGTCTGACTATTTGCAACCCCATGGACTATAGAGTCAATGTAACTCCCTAGGCCAGAATAGTGGAGTGGGTAGCCATTCCCTTCTCCAGGGGATATTCCCAACCCAGGTATCGAACCCAGGTCTCCCACAATGCAGGCGAATTCTTTACCAGCTGGGCCACAAGGGAAGCCCAAGAACACTGGAGTGGGTAGTCTATCCCTTCTCCAGCAGATCTTCCTGACCCAGGAATTGAACCAGGGTCTC
Organism: Bos javanicus; assembly: GCF_032452875.1. Classification (NCBI taxonomy): domain Eukaryota; kingdom Metazoa; phylum Chordata; class Mammalia; order Artiodactyla; family Bovidae; genus Bos; species Bos javanicus. Next base: position 100,457,456 of record NC_083872.1, on the reverse strand, counting down.
CTGCATTGCAGGCAGATTCTTTACCAACTGAGCTATCAGGGAAGCCCAACTACTCGAGGTAGACTTATAATCTCTTCTTCTGCTTCAAACTGAATGTACTTCTACTTAGTAGTTATTTTATCATGGCTCAGGCAGTAAAGAATCTACCTGCCAATGCAGGAGAACTAGGTTCGATCCCTGGGTCAGGAAGACACCCTGGAGAAGGAAATGGCAACCCACTCCAGTATTCTTACCTAGAAAATCTCACCTGGGAGGCTACAGTCCATGGGGTCGTAAGAGTCAGACACAACTGAGCAACTGACACTTTTTTCTTATCATGTTTATATGCTTTTTTCTTCAGTTAATAATGAATTCCTTCCAGGGCAGAAAAATCTACTTTTTTTTTGGTATCATCATATGCCTGAAGTTCAAGAGATATTTATTAAAGGAATGTTCACTCTAGAAGACAAAGCAGAGTAACTAATTTTGAAGAAAAACTAGATGGCTCTGGTAGGGAAAATATTTTCTGAGTCCAGTTGTTCAGTGAAGGGGAAGGAAAAGCTAGTTACTGGTATAACCAAATCAATATTAATACAATCAATATATTTTTAGCAGCAATTGTTTACTCACATTTTTGAGGAAATCCTAACACTGCCCAAAGAAGAAAGGCAATACCTCCACAAATCATACTTGACATGATTAGCATTTTCTTTGTTACTATACCTGTGGAAAACATGTCACTGTTTATCTTGTAAAGAAAAGCAAACAAGTAAAGAAACAAAAGGCCCAAATAATTTTTCCCCTCTATCTTCTCTACATGCTATAGTTCACAACCCAGTAATTAACACTTAGGAAAATGAGGAAAGGCACAGAGATCTAATTTGCAGCAGCAGCAGTCTCAAAAGTGCTTTGGCTCTACTTTTTGGTGCCATTTCTGAGAATTATGTTACTCAATCTTCTGTCTGGATTCCAGAACAGAAAAACAAGTTTCTCCTGGTGCTTTTTAATGAAATACTGCCCTTTCCAAGAGATGGGTGTTAATCCGGCGGAGAAGGGTAGATCCACAACTTCTCTGACGTCTTTGCTTTATAAAGAAGATTGTTTCTACTTAAGGGTCAGATTATGTATGATATAAACCAAAATTCTGAGGATGCAAAGTGGGATCAAGAAAGGATGCTCAGTTCCTGTATCTGAGGGCAACTTCTGTCTTCCCTCTTACCTGGCCTTTTGATCCTCTGCTCCACAACCTTCCTATTCTCAATCCTTTCACTCTCCATCTCAGACGCTCTTGGAGAAGGCTCTTTGACAGTCATAGAGGGTGGAATAATCCTGGGGATGAACTGATGATTATATCTGATCCTCACTGCAGAAAAGCAAGGTGCCAGTTTTCTTCGAGGAGCGGGCGGAAGCAATTTCAACTGGAAACAGTGCAGAAATCTAGCATCCTCCACTCAATCTCAGAACCGAACTTCAGGCAGATGCCCCCTTGGCCGGCGCATATCATGTGTCCTTTTCTTTTAGGTTTTCATGAACCTGGGTAGTAACGGCTACCAGGAAATTACCAACCGGTACTCTAGCTGCAGGGGCGGTGGATCAGCAGCCTGGGATTGGTTGGAGCACAGTGGCAACTCTGAGAATTTCATATCTGATTGGCTCCTTCTCTCTCACCCGGTAACTACTCAAAGCAGAGCCCAGAAAAGCCACTGTGATCCAGTTTTGACTTCTTTTTACAGTCTCCCGAAAAGCTCAAATCTGAGACAATTTTACATGGTGGGCTTACAGTCCATGGGGTCATAAAGAGTCGGACAGGACTGAGGCGACTGAGCACGCATGCACGCACTTACTTCAGAAGGAGTGTTTAAAAGTTTCAGATACAAAGAAGAAAAGGTTAAAGCATGAGGTTTGTAATGAATATTACAAATAGATACAATGACAGATATGTGGGTGGAGGGGTGAGGTCGGGGGGTCAGGAAACAGCTTCCTTCGGTTTAAAATAACATTTTCTGCCTATACAAATTTGTCTTCATTTTTCTAGCTGACCCTTTCCAATGCAATTATGTGCAGACTGACCAGATTTAGCAAATTAAAACCTAGAATTTCCACTTAAATTTGAATTTCAGGTCAACAATATATCAGTTCAGTTCAGTCGCTCAGTCGTGTCCAACTCTTTGCAACCCCATGAATTGCAGCAGGCCAGGCCTCCCTGTCCATCACCAACTCCTGGAGTTCACTGAGACTCACGTCCATCAAGTCAGTGATGCTCTCCAGCCATCTCATCCTCTGTCGTCCCCTTCTCCTCCTGCCCCCAATCCCTCCCAGCATCAGACTCTTTTCCAATGAGTCAACTCTTCGCATGAGGTGGCCAAAGTACTGGAGTTTCAGCTTTAGCATCATTCCTTCCAAAGAAATCCCAGGGTTGATCTCCTTCAGAATGGACTGGTTGGATCTCCTTGCAGTCCAAGGGACTCTCAAGAGTCTTCTCCAACACCACAATTCAAAAGCATCAATTCTTCAGCACTCAGCCTTCTTCACAGTCCAACTCTCACATCCATACATGACCACTGGAAAAACCATAGCCTTGACTAGACGAACCTTTGTTGGCAAAGTAATGTCTCTGCTTTTGAATATGCTATCTAGGTTGGTCATAACTTTCTTTCCAAGGAGTAAACGTTTTTTAATTTCATGGCTGCAGTCACCATCTGCAGTGATTTGGGAGCCCAGAGAAATAAAGTCTGACACTGTTTCCACTGTTTCCCCGTCTATTTCCCATGAAGTGATGGGACCGGATGCCATGATCTTTGTTTTCTGAATGTTGAGCTTTAAGCCAACTTTTTCACTCTCCTCTTTCACTCTTTCATCAACAGGCTTTTTAGTTATCAACAATACATATTACAAATAAATAAAAATATTGCATAAGGCATACTTACTTGAAAAACATATTATTTTTAATCTAAATTTACAATTTAACTGAATAAGATATTCAGGTATCTTATTCAGTTAATTCAAAATACAAGATGTATTTTACCTGACAACTCTACTTAGATCACAACATTTTTTAAATCTTTTAAATTATTAGGTGTTCCAGGGGTTGGCTGGAGGTTTTTCCTCGATTCTCTGTTTACATTTCTCTGTGAACCTTAGGTTGTGATGCAGCCCAGGGACTGAGAACAGGAAAGGAGCAGGGAACAAAGAGAAGACAGATTGCTGTCCCTTTCAAGGTGGAAAGAAACTAGAGAAAGCGGAAGTAGAAAAAGAGGACATGAAGTGCTGAGAAGCAGATGTGGAGAACTTAGTGCAGGCAGTTTATTTTGAAAGTGAGAGCAACAGTGAAGGAACAAGAGAATTGAAACAGGAGACCTGTCAAGCAAGTCACCACTGTGGATATCTGGAGGTTCATTTAGCAGAGAAATTCTAGCAGCCATGGTTAACACCATCAGGCTGTTCCCTTCTCTGTCATTTTCAGCTGTAATGAGCTTCTCTTGAGCCTGAGAAGGAGAGCTTGATGTTTTGCCTTCAGTGGCAATAAGGCTCTTGTTCCCTAGGGGAGAAATTTCAGGCTTTGTGTCTTTTCAACAGTGACTGTTCATCTCCTCAGACCTGAAACATAAGGGAAATTTGCTGATATGTTGTGACCTGCTTTCAGACTTAAAGAATCCGGTGCAGTTTGTAAAGTACCTCCAGGTATCTGTGATTTACCTCTGTGTCCCCAGTTCTCAGGGTGTCTGTGCTCTCAAGCAAAACCACAGTCTGCCTTTAGCAACTTGTTAAACATTTTGGCTGAATTCTTTATAACAGCTTCTATGAATTGAGTCTTTTCCCCCGGTGAGCAAGATTGCATGCCCTATCTTTCTTTGAAGGTACCTGTCTTTTTCAGATTTCAGCTTAGCTGACTGCACTATAACCTCAGAGCTCTGATAGGTTTAAGCAAAGTTATGAATTGGTAATGATGCAGCTCTATGTAGTTGTAAAAGCAGGAGTGATCAACTTCCCACCCTGCCCTCAGAGTGTCACTGTTTCTTCCCTTCCAGGGGCTTTGTTCCAGGGACCCAGCCTTGCAGCCCTTACAGGTTGACGTGTTTGCTCAGTGCAGTGGGATAAATTTCTGCCACTTGCCATCAAGCTTTCTGTCAAGACCTGAAGGAATTAACGGATACTGATGGCATAACTGACTCGATGGACGTGAGTCTGAGTGAACTCCGGGAGTTGGTGATGGACAGGGAGGCCTGGTGTGCTGCGATTCACGGTGTCGAGTAGAGTCGGACACGACTGAGCGACTGAACTGAACTGAACTGATGCTTCAGGGTAGGTCCTGTAACTCTCCAAAGTAACGGGCTGCAGTGCTTAAGACAACCATTTGATTCATTGCATCACAGTTGAGGTGACAGGTTTTGACACATCCTGAAGTTACAGACATGAGGATGGGGTCTGGTGGTTTCTGTGGTTAAATGCTTAGGCAGCAGAATGTGGGAAAAGTAAGGCTTTCCCATGCAATAGTGCTGTGACCAAACCACGTAGAACCCAGCCCTTGAACACACTAGCAAGGAAGTGCTAAGTTCCTAGTCAGGCACATAAAACCCACTTGCAGCATCAGAATCTCCTTCCTGGAATCTGACATGCAGACCTGCCTGATCACTGTGCATAACTCCATATTGTGAAAAAGGAGAGGAGAGCTAAGCAACTGCCATGCTTTCTGTATGTGTGATACTGTTCCTTAATAAATGTTCTGTTGGGAATGCATTATTTGACCATTAGCTTTTAAATATGTATGTGCTTGGTAGGTGTTGTGTAATCAAAGAAGGGAGATCTCCCTGTTCCTACCACAAAACTGTGGCTTGTATCACATAAAACCTCCTACCAAAAAATTATTATCCAAGTTGAACAGAATTTGTAAAACAACTGAAAAGGCAAACTCAAGGGACTTTTTATATTCTACATGCTTTACATGTAGAATATAAGGGACTTATATCCTACATGCCTGCTAGAAAACAAACAAATAAAAACTTCTCTTTCTAGAAAAATATCACTCATAATCTTTACTGTTTTTATATACATGTGCATGTGCTAAGTCGCTTCAGTTGTGTCTGACTCTTTGCCACCCTGTGGACTGTAACTCGCCAGGCTCCTCTGTCCATGGGATTCTGGAGTGGGTTGTTATGCCCTCCTCCAGGGGGTCTTCTCAACCCAGGGATCGAACCCAGGTCTCTTGCATACATGGTTGGCATTTAATGAAAAATTGTGAAGCATCCTAAAAAAAAAATAGACTAAATGACAAAACATTAATTGACAAGTAATAAAAACTGACCTATAGATACTGATGATATCAGATAGGAAATTTAAAATCAAAATGATCAGTGTTCAAGTTAGAGAGAAAAGTGTGAAGAATTTCCACAGCATAGAAATAATTCAGGGGTCAAATGAAAACTCCAGAACCTAAATGAGTTAGAAATGACATTAAAAATAATTTAATTAAGGATTCAGTTCAGTTCAGTTCAGTTGCTCAGGCATGTCTGACTCTTTGCGACCCCATGAATCGCAGCACGCCAGGCCTCCCTGTCCATCACCAACTCCTAGAGTTTACCCAAACTCATGTCCATCGAGTCGGTGATGCCATCCAGCCATCTCATCCTCTATCATCCCCTTTTCCTCCTGCCCCCAATCCCTCCCAGCATCAGAGTCTTTTCCAATGAGTCAACTCTTCACATGAGGTGGCCAAAGTATTGGAGTTTCAGCATCAGTCCTTCCAATGAACGCCCAGGACTGATCTCCTTTAGGGGGGACTGGTTGGATCTCCTTGCAGTCCAAGGGACTCTCAAGAGTCCTGTCCAACACCACAGTTCAAAAGTTCTTTGACACTCAGCTTTCTTCACAGTCCAACTCTCACATCCATACATGACCACTGGAAAAATGAGGGCAAAAGGGAATTCAAGAGATAAAAGTGTTTAGCCACTGGCATAAAAATTCCATTTTTAATGATTGTACTTGTTTTTCTCTTTGGAACCTCTCTGTGGGTCTCTTTTTTGAAACTGAATATGTCACTATGACTGTTGTCTCTGTATTCTGGAATTAAGTTACCCTTCTCCAGAAAAGAGTCACAAGTTACTTCTCTCAGGATCCAGGACTTTATGAATTTTGACCCCTTAATCCCTGAATAAAGGTTGAAATTTCTTGAAAACACAGATGATCACAACCGGGGCTGCAAGATTTTAAAAGCCTTGTTTCCTTTTGGTTCAATCTTACAGTGAAGGTAGAATTACTTGAGTCCCTATCTCATAGTATTTAGAAAAGCCAGAGGAACCAGAGATCAAATTGCCAACATCTGTTGGATCATCAAAAAAGCAAGAGAATTCCAGAAAAGCATCTACTTCTGCTTTATTGATTATGCCAAAGTCTTTGACTGTGTAGATAACAACAAACTATGGACAATTCTTCAAGAGATGGGAATACCAGACCACCTTACCTGCCTCCTGGGAAATCTGTGTGCAGGTCAAGAAGAAACAATTAGAACTGGACAGGAAACAACAGACTGGTTCCAAATTGGGAAAGGAGTATGTCAAGGCTGTATATTGTCACCCTGCTTATTTAACTTATATGCAGAGTACATCATGAGAAATGCCAGGCTGGATGAAGCACAAGTTGGAATCAAAGATTGCTGGGAGAAATATCAATAACCTCAGACATGCAGATAACATCACCCTTATGGCAGAAAGTGAAGAGCAACTTAAGAGGCTCTTGATGAAAGTGAAAGAGGAGAGTGAAAAAGCTGGCTTAAAGCTCAACATTCAAAAAATGAAGATCATGGCATCTGGTCCCATCACTTCATGGCAATTAGATGGGGAAACAATGCAAACAGTGACAAACTTCATTTTCTTGGGCTCCAAAATCACTTCAGATGGTTACTACAGCCCTGAAATTAAACACTTGCTCCTTGGAAGAAAAGCTATGACCAACCTAGATAGCATATTAAAAAGCAGAAACATTACTTTGCCAACAAAGGTCAGTCTAGTCAGAGCTATGGTTTTTTCCAGTAGTCATGTATGGATGTGAAAGTTGGACCATTAAAGAAAGCTGAACACTGAAGAATTGATGCTTTTGAACTGTGGTGTTGGAGAAGATGCTTGAGAGTCCCTTGGACTGCAAGGATATCAAACCAGTCAATTCTAAAGGAAATCAGTCCTGAATGTTCATTGGAAGAACCGATGCTGAAGCTGAAACTCCAATACTTTGGTCCCCGGATGAGAAGAGCTGACTCATTGGAAAAGACCCTGATGTTGGGAAATACTGCAGGCAGAAGGAGAAGGGATGACAGAGGATGAGACAGCTGGATGGCATCACCGACTAGAGATGGACATGAGTTTGAGCAAGCTCCAGGAGTTGGTGATGGACAGGAAAGCCTGATGCTGCAGCCCATGGGGTCACAAAGAGAGAGACATGACTGAGCAACTGAACTGAACTGAGCTCATAGTATGGAGATGACTTTGTTCTAACTTTCATTTCTCCAAGACCCAGTGTAGTGTTAGTCTCTCAGTCATGTCTGACTTTCTGCAACCCCATGGACTGTAGCCCACTAGGCTCCTCTGTCGATGGGATTCTCCAGGCAAGAAAACTGGAGTGAGTTGCCATTTCCTCCTCCAGGGGATCTTCCCAACCCAGGAATTCAACCTGGGTCTCCCAGGTTGCAGGCAGACTCTTTACCTACTGAACCATCAAGGAAGACCTCCAGCACCCAGGATCTGTCTAAATAAAAGTTAAAATTTGCGTGAAAATGCAAGCATATTCTCAGAAAAAAAAAAAAAAAAAAGGGCATAATGATTAAATTAGTTCTCTGAGCTCCTGTTTTCTCCTGTTTTGGCCTGATTACTTCTTAGCTTTAATCAATGACTAAGGATATTTTCATCTAGGGCGTCTCTTGTACCTCAGTTGGTAAAGATTCTGCCTGTAATGCAGGAGATCCTGTTTTGATCCCTGGATTGGGATGATCCTCTTGAGAAGGAAATAGCAACCCACTCCAGTATTCTTGTCTGGGAATCCCATGGACAGAGGAGCCTGTCAGGCTATAGTCCATGGGGTCACAAGAGTCGAACACAACTTAGTGACTAAACCACCACCACCAAGGATATGTTAACATAAAAGAGAGGATTAGTGGTAGATTACATATTCCTTAAGTATCAGCTCTGTTGTCTTGAGAATCCTTCACAGATTTCCTGTTGATAAATATATGTAATAATCTGGAGGAAAAGAATCATATTATCATAAAATGGAGCACACCTCAGATGTTTGTTTTAATTTATTGTTTGAACTTTGAAAGCTATCAGAAATTATTTTTACATGATTCTCACAAGTGCAAATTTCAGAGATTATGATTCACCTAAACATCAGCCTCCCACCTACAGGATTCAGTTTTAATTTACCAGAGTGTATTAACTCTGAGTAATCACATGAAGTACAAACTTTCCTCCTATGTAAACAACAGATACTCAATCTTGTCACTTAAAAAATTTTTTTTTCTCCAGGGTTGGTCACTGAGAATCTCTTATTCAGTTCAGATATAGATAGTAATGTGTACCCTTCCTTTTTCTCCTTGTTTCCATGTTGTTGAGATACTGTCAGCAAAATAATATAGTTTTTAGAGCACTTCTACTCAGATAATGCTCTAGGTCATGCTAATTCTCTTAGGGGCTTGAGTGAACTTGTGAAAATTTTCTGTTTATCATTAAATGCAGCATCATTAATCCAGTCAAGGGGTCAAGGAATTATCTTGTCTTTTAAGACCTTTTATGTTTGATGGACATGTGGGCAGACTATTGATAATACAATCATAATGCAATCAAAAACTCTCTAGCTGAGTTTTAGAAATCTGACATAAAGCATCTAGCTGAAAATACTCAAATATCCTGTCAGAAGGAGTGAATAACATGTTTATAGCATGACAGGAACTTTTACCACATTGTACAAATAATAATCTAAATACAGTTATGAAAGAAATCACTCACTGTGGGAATATTGACTCTACCATCATTTTAAGGAGTCTCAATATGCAGTCAGAGGAACTTAGTGAAGAAAGTATATTAACAAAAGTAGTTGTGTGAACAAAATGACACTGAAACTGTCTAAAGGAAGTGATGCCAGCAAAAAAAAAAACACAAAAAAACAAACAAAAAAAACTTCACAATTAAAGAAACTGTTGAAAATATTTCATGTCTTTGAGCACAGAAAGGATAAAACAATAAAAGCTTATCCCAACTTAGAAAGGAGTGTAACAATTCCTTCAGTATAGACATAATAAGGTGTATTGAAAGAAGTTGTAGCCCTGTTTATACTACTCTTTATAAACAAAATAAACCACTTTAATTCTCAAAGTTTCTAATATTTCAAATTAAATTTGGACCAGATAGTATCAATTTTATTTAAAAAAAAACCTTTTCCTGTATAATTATAATCAACTGAAGATGAGTTTTTAATGTTTTTACAAAAAGTTTTAAAGGTCACAAACCAATCAAATTTACCACATTTGTTTCTGAGATTGTTTTTGCATAGTTTCAGCTTACACAGTCATTTCTATATCCTAAACTCTTGTAAGTGCTTGAATTTACATAAGGTTGAGAATTTGGTACATCTACTTTGTTTTCACAGGTACAATAACTACTAGACTCATTAGATTTTCCAATTGTTAAATTTCCATTGAACACTGCATGCTTCACTGTTTTGGCACTTGAAATACTTATGGAGGTACCAAACCTGGAAGAAAAAGATAAATAAAAATGGGTCCTGTTCTTTATCTTGAAAAACAATTACCTCGTAAAGATAAACTCTTACTTCCAAAACTTGCTCATCTCTTGTTAAATCATTTTAGTTAAGAGAGAAGACAGTGACAATAGCTCTGCTGATTCTTTCTACTATTGTTAGAATTCTCTAGTGCCCTCAGCTTTCTTGGACTCAAAACTACCTCTGGTCTATCTATTACCACTTTTTATTTTTTATTATCATCTGCTGTCAGAATTTTTAAAATTATTTTTTATTGAAGTACAATTGTTCCACAGGGTTTCCTGTGGCACTTGTGATAAAGAACCCCCTTGACAATGTAGAAGACATAAGAGACGTAGGTTTGATTCCTGGGTTGGAAAGATCCCTGGAGAAGGGAATGGCAACCCACTCCAGTATTCTTGCCTGGAGAATCCCATGGACTAAGGAGTCTGGTGGGCTACAGTCCATAGGATCATAGAGTCAGATACAACTGAAGCGACTTAGCATAGCATAATTGCTTTACAATGATGTGTTAATTTCTACTGTATTTGGATATTGGCATTGATTATTCAATCCCTTATACTATGTATAAAATAGATAATTAATGAGAACCTACTATATAGCACTGGGAACTCTACTCAGTGCTTGGTGAAGAACTAAATGGGAAGAGAATCCAAAAAAAAAGAGGGAATATATGTGTCTGTTACCAATTTTACCCAAGAGGTCATTGAGTAACCTTGGCTTTCCCAGGACACTATTGATTTATGCCTGGTACAATTGGTATAATTACTTGGTATAATTATCAATAGTGCCTCATTTCACTCTCAAAATCATATGGTCAATAAATGAATCATATGACCAATAAATCATATAGTCATCTGGATTATAGTTCACTTAAAATATTGTTATAATCTTCCTTTAGTAAAGTATATAAGCTCATATTATTTACTTTAACAATGTAAAGTACTAGAAACAAAGCAGAATTTCTTGGCTCCAAGGAGATAATTTATTTTTTATTGCACTGGATAATGTCCTTAACCCTGATTTGACTTTGTCCTTATACCTTGTCTCCATTCCTTAATGTCCTAGAAAAGCATGAAGCAGTCATGTAAAATAAAGGCAGGGAAGTATAGCAACACTTCTGAATTTCTTCCCCCAGTGCTTTCAATTCCAAGGAATTTCTGTATAGAATAGATTTTTTTTTTTTTTTCAAAAAAAGAATTGCCTAAGTTATAGAGAAAAGCTTCCAGGATATCTTTCTTGCCCTTCATACATCTTTGACCATGTAAGAGGGTGACTGTCAGAGAAACATCAACAAAATTAACACACAAGGTATTCCTTTATATTGACAAAAAAAAAAAAAAAAAAAGGAAGAAACAGGTTAACTCACAAGTCAAAATGGAGATATCTGAAACATTCCTTTCTGTTTGATTTGTGTTGTTGGAAACAGAATTCAGAAGCGTCTGGAAGATATATAATGGACGACATCTAAGGAACAGCTATAAATAAAGGAAACATCAGTTAGTTTGAATGGCTTGGAGCTAATTCAAGTGCAACAAAAACAAGTTCATGTCATCAAAATTCCATTCAACGTTCATGTTACTGCTCCCTTGTTCATTGTCCCCTTACCCTCAGTGGGATTTGAAGACCTTCTCTATTCTTCTCAAGTGTTCTATTTAACACCATTACTACACTCTTAACAGTTAGCAGGTGATAGGTGAAAACAAGTCATCAGGTAACCCATCATGTAGACATCTGCAGAGGTTCTAATTTTCTGTATTCACCATGGAATAGGATCACATTCATTCAACCTTTCCGATGAGACCTCCCAATTCTTTTCCAATTTACCTGTCTTTATGTACTCTTTTTTTTCTCTCTCTCTTTTTTAAGTTATGAAAGTATGATAACACATTCACATGAGACTTGGAAAACATAGAACAAAGTTATATATAGTTCCACTGCATGTGTGCATGTACGTGCACTCGATTGTGTTGGACCCTTTACAAGCTCATGGACTGCAACTTGCCAGGCTCCTCTGTCCGTGGGATTTCCCAGACAAGAATACTGGAGTGGGTTATCATTTCCTCCTTCAGGGAATCTTCCCCACCCAAGGAGAGAACCCATGTCTCTTGCACCTGCTGCATTGGCAGGCAGATTCTTTACCAATTGAGCTACCAGGGAAGCCCTTAGTTCCACTATATATTACAATTACTACTTTAAAAAAATGTACATTACCATATGTAAAATAGATAACCAGTGTAACTTTGATGCATGAAGCAGGGCACCCAAAGCCAGTGCTCTGGGCCAACCCAGAGGGATAGGGTGGGGAGGGAGGAGGGAGCGGGATTCAGGATAGGGGAGACACATGTATACCTGTGGCTGATTCACACTGATGTATGGCAAAAAAATCAAAATACTGTTAAGTAATTATTCTCCAATTAAATTAATTAAAAAAAGAAGCCTGAAAATTTTTAGAAATTAAAAAAATACAATTATTTTTTAAGTAGACAAATTAAGATTTTCAGTTGGAGTTTCAATATCAAACTCTCAAAAATTAAAAGAATGAATATACAGAAAAGTAGAAGGATATAGTAGACCTGAAAAGTACCATGAACCAATTCAACATAATTAAGATTTATACAATTTTCACTCAACAGTAGTCTAACCTACTCTTTTAATTTTTCCCTCCTCACTGGGCCCTATGCTGAGATGAGTCATAGTATCTTTAAAACTTTTCCTGGCATCATGAATCTTCTCTTGAGATATAAAAGGTATTTTATCTTGCATTAACTTCCAAGATTCTTAAGAGGAAATCTGGAGTTTAAGGTTTGTTTTCATGCTTCTTCTTCATTCAGATTTCAAGTGGTCTCTAACTATCCTCTTTGAGGTCTGACACATACTACAACATGGATGAGCCTTGAGGACATTATGGTGAGTGAAATGAACAGTCACAGAAAAACAAATATTATATGATTCAATTAAATGTAAAGTTAAATGTAAAATTCATTTATTGACTATTACCCTAGTCAAATTCACAGAAATAAAGAGTGGAATCAGGCTTGCCAGGAGGCAGAGGAAACAGAAATTGAGGAGTTGTTTAGTGAGTATGGTGTTTCAGTTTTGCAACATGAAAAGAGTTGCAGAGATTGATGGCATAGCGTTGGGAATGTACTGTACACTTAAAATTGGCTAAGCCAGGAGATTTAATGTTATTTATTGTTCTTTAGTTGCTAAGTTGTGTCCAGTTCTGTGTGGCTCCATGGACTGCAGCCCTCCAGGCTCCTCTGTCCATGGGAAGTCCCAGGCAAGAATACTGGAGTGGGTTACCATTTCTTCTCCAAATGTTATGCATATTTTACCACAATTTAAAACAATTTTTTTAATTGGATGAGAGGAGTGTAACCAAGGTAGTGAAGGTCTCTGGAAGCCCCAAACTTTGAAACTTCCTTCTTTAAGGAAAAATCAGCTCAGAAGAATGATCTCTGAAAAGAAGTAAGTAGCAGTCAGATAAGGTAATTTCCGAAAAGACCTCACAACCACTCAGTAAGGAAGCCATTAATGGCACACATCTGTTCTTCTTTTCTTCCAGTTTGAAAGCTATGTTTTTCATTTTTTATAAATGCAACATCATAATTGCAGTTAGATAATCATTTGCATAATTTTTGATTTATTATTTCAATCCACCTTAGTTTAAAAGCTTTATTATGTGTATCACTCATATTACCAGCATTCAGTCCACATTGCAGACCTTAGTAAACACTTAAGAAGTACTTGTGTGAAATGTTATCAATATTTCACCCAAATTACTTATTACATGAAAAATACCCTTGTCAGAGTCATCTGTAAATTGTCAACCAATTATTTTTAGACACACTTCAGTCTTTGGAGATAAGCAGACTAGGTTTTGAGCTTACTTTCTGCTTCTTATTGCTCATGTGACCTTAAGAAATTTATTTATCCTCTATGAATTTCAGTTTTTGAATCTTAAATTTAGGAATAATGTATAGAGCCTGTTTGGAAGTTAAGTAAAACATCAGCTAGAAGGCATGATGCCATGGGAACTAACAAAGAAAGAGTTTCAAGAATAATGCAGTTAACAGTGAAAAACCTCAAAAAGTTTAAATAATGCATTAAGAGTAGTGACAAAAACTATTTACTATATGCCTATATTAAGCCACATACTGGAAACCTGAGTTGGGTTAATCAGGTTCAAAAGATACAAAATAATCCAGGTAGTAAAACCAGAAAGGGCAAAGGTCACTGAGACATTTAACCACATTCAGGTTAATGCTGAGGACAAAATCTTTTGGATTGGAGCTTGCTGTGTGTTATAAGAAAATGAACAGGTATATTGTTCTGGATAGTAGGGGTTGGGGCATTCTACAGTTGGGAATTTGGTATTTTTGCTACAGTCAAATATTAAGAAAAACAACAACAGCAAAATAAGCATGAGCATAACTTGATCTGATTTTCCTGTATTTTAACTTAAGTAAGATCAAGTAGAGTTGTAATATGTGAGGATAAGATAGATAATTAAGTGGCTTATAGTCCAGAGGATGACTTTTTATCAGTGGACAATTCTAAGGGGGAAGAGAATCCTGTAACTTAATCTGCAGGAGTGATTATTTAAAATATACCTCACAATTGGAAATACATAATTGCCCTCTCCTTCCTGACTCTATAAAAAACAAAAAAACAGAAATCACGGGGAACAAGAAATAACAAAGAAATAGACTTCCATAGCTTACCATATGAACCAGCAACTCTAATCACTGTAGATCCTTGCTTTCTGAAACTGTGATATAGGAATTTTTCAATGATATAGAAATTTTCCACTCAGATGGAGAGAGCAAAAGTGAAGGGCATGAAAGCCATTTATCAGGAATGGCCAAGAATTAATGTTCTTACCCAAATTCTCCGTGCCTGTACTTTAAAAATACCAAGAAATAGCTGCAGACATACCACAAATCATACCACAAACCTTGGTTCTATTCCTATTTTCCCCATCATCCATATTCAGCAGGGAGGAGTGATCCTTCTCACAGTCGCTGTCGCACGTATTACAAATTATTTTGGTAGAAAAGTTATAGAAGTTACTTCCATACTGTATCCATATCTCTGAACATAAGTGAAGCGCTGGGTCTGAATAAGGACAGTCTATAAAGATATGATACATACACACACATGCATGACAGGTATGCACAGATATAGTATAAATTAGCATATACATCAGAATTTCTAAATATTTGCATTATACATTCAAATGATTAACAGGAGTTATATTTTGAAAGAGATGATTGCTTAAAATACGAGAGAAGGAAAAGAACACAGCCTGAGATGAAATAGATTTGGATCTGGAGCAATCTGAAGATTGAAGAAAAATCATGGCTATAAAGGGAAAAAATAATGAAGGGAATATTCAAAGCACTCAGAGAAAACTTCAGAATGTTTTGTTTGCTGCAAAAAAAAAAAAAAGCAAGACCTTAGTCTGTATCTATTCTGATATTTACCACCTCGGTGTTTTCAGTGATATTTCTATAAGACTCTTCTCTAAATGATTCAAATAGATTTCAGGTTGAAATCCAACTTCTTCCCATTATTTATAGGAACACTCATGGCACTCCAGTGTTATCTCTTAATCCACTTAGTTTCCTGTCATCCATTTATCTTGAAAATCTTAAATTTTTCTTGAGAATGTCTTGCTATCTCATTACTTTTATGGAAACACTCATCTAATCCCTGCATTAAATATTGTACTCCATTCAGTGTGAACTGTTTCCTCCAACTATATGGTTTATTGCACTATGTGTTCATGTTTATGAACACTTATTACACTGAATTATAATTTTTCTGTTTACTTGTCTGCTTCTCCTGTCACACTCAAGATGAGAAATTGTTGTAACTGTTATACCAAAAAAAAATTATATTCTCTAGGTTTCCCAGGTGCTTGACATATGGTGCACAGTGCATCTTTTTGATAAAAGAAGATAAGAAGTTAAGAGAGGAAGGAAGAAAATCATTGACATTCATACAATTTTCAGGGGAGGAAAGGATATTGTTAATCTCTAAAAATATTGAACGAGCTATCTGGCAAGGCCTTGGTTTCTACTATCATTGTTGACACCATACTTTATATCCAACTTAATCTGAACAGGAAAGTTGCCTGTTCATCACTCCTCCCTGGTCTTCCACCCTTAAAATATATGTATAAATATAGCTGATTCACTTTGTTGTACAGCAGAAACTAAAACATTGTAAAACTACAACAAAAATTTTAAGAAATAAAGTAGAGGGCCAAAAGAAAAAAGTACTCAGAGTTCTCACTTCTAGAGAGATCTAATGGAAAAACTATCTTCTTTATTTTTTAAAATAACAATAGAGGCAATCCACACTAGCCATCACTTCCTTTCTTGAGTATCAACAGAGAAGCAAAAATCCTAGGGTATATAGGAGCACCAGCACATGAAAGGAGAAGGCAATGGCACCCCACTCCAGTACTTTTGCCTGGAGAATCCCATGGATGAGAAGCCTGGTAGGCTGCAGTCCATGGGGTCGCTAGAGTCAGACACGACTGAGTGCCTTCGCTTTCACTTTTCACTTTCATGCATTGGAGAAGGAAATGGCAACCCACTCCAGTGTTCTTACCTGGAGAAACCCAGGGACTGGGGAGGCTGGTGGGCTGCCGTCTGTGGGGTCGCACAGAGTCGGACACGACTGAAGCGACTTAGAAGCAGTACATGAAAGAGAATTCTCATGATTAAAGAAAACGAAAAGAAAAAACAGCCTTCCTCCTCAAAATGATTTCAAAAAAACAGACTGATATTTTAAAATGTATCTCTAATCAATTTACAAAGATGTCTCCAAAAGAGTATATACATAAGGTAAGAATAGGATGCTACAAAAACAAACAAACAAACTTAAGAATCATTCAAAAATATGATAGCCAAAAAATAATCAATAGATTAAAAAGTAAAATTTAAGAAATCTTCCAGAATCTAGTGTTAAAATAAACAGAAAATATAAAGGAAAGATGAAAACTTGTAAATCTGAACATCCAAAAGAGAGAAGTCATGGAAAAAACAGAGGAAATGAAATGAAGTAAAAAATAAACTATAAGGAATAGCACATATACTCCCTAAATTTGAAAGCCCTAAACTTTCAGATTGAGAAGACTGCAGCACGCCAGGCTCCCTTATCCTTCACTATCTCCTGGAGTTTGTTCAAATTCTTGTCCACTGAGTTGGTGATTTTATCTAACCAGCTCATCCTCTGCAGCCCTTTCCTCCTTTTGCTTCCAATCTTTCCCAGCAAAAGAATCTTTTCCAATGAGTCAGCTCTTCGCATCAGGTGGACAAAGTATTGGAGCGTCAGCATTAGTTCTTCCAAAACACTCATACACAAGAAAAACCCAAAATGTCAGGACCCCAGCAGCTAAAGTTGGGTCATTTTTATAAAATAAAAATTATATTGGGGACAGACTTATTAACAACATTGTTTCCCAGAGACAATGAAGTAACTCCCTTAATTTTCTCTAAGAAGTGAATTTTTAGCCATGAAATTTATAGCTAGCCAAGTTAAAGACTTATTTCAGACATATGAGAATACAGAATATTTATCTTCCATATACCCAGCTAAACACCATCACAGCTAAACTCCATTAAAATGTTTAAATGTCAGTACTAAAGAAGGAAGAAAGAAGGGCTTTAAGAAAACCTAGTCTAAGGAGACAGAAGGCAATTCATTTGAAAAAAAATAATTAAACATAGAAAGAAACTAAGTACAGATAGATGAAAATGCTTATTTAACAGAAGAATCTATACATGTTTACCATATTTTTATGGTTTTTCTTTAATTTTGTAAATATTTCAGGACTTTGAACACAATGAAAAAGAAGAGAGAAAACTGGAGAACACTATGTTACTGATAACTCTGAAACAGAAAGATCTTTCACTTTTATTTTCCTTCCGCTTTAACTCTTCAAAGTACTTGGAAGTAAAGTTATTCAACACTTTAGTGTGTATTCTAACATATTAAAATGATGTGCTCACCTGAGACAGTTGTAGGCATATCTGTGGGTAATGTGGTTGTTTCCATATGATCTGTTACATTCAGTTGTACATCATAAACTGTCTTGCTGTTAAAAATGAGCTTGTAGTAATCTGTAATTCATATAAGGAGATTAATAACTTTCACATAGAATCTTCCAATAAATTATACTAATAACACAGAGTTATTTAAAAATTTAATAAAAAGCATGTTTTAAAATGATAGCTACATAAGAGTAGAATATCAACTTTACATACTTTTAAGATTAACATTTATTTGAAATAATAATGTTTGATGTTACTCAACAGAGTACTAGTTCTTATATAAGGAAATGCCCAAATAAGTTTAAAAATACAAAATGAAAAATGTCTATGTGATGCACAGATTTCAAAATAAAAGACTAATTCAATAGTTAGTTTTTAAAAATGCAAACCACACTTTTGAGACCAGGAGTCACCAGAATACATTGGTGAGGCTTCGTGTTGTAACTTTTGAGTTTCTTGGACAGAAATAACCATATTTTATGGATATAGAATTAGTAAATACTAGCCTCAGAATTAAAAAAATAAGAATTTCAGAAAACAGAAATCATGTACCTAAGAATATCAGAAGATTAAAAAAACATAATATATCCATTTTGTGGATTATTAAACAAAACCCATCTTTTCTACAAGACTGATATTAGTTTACTTGCCAGCCCTTAATCCTAACAGAATCTTTAAGTTTTATGAGAATTAAATGAGAAACAATCACGAAGAATGGACACAAAGAAACAGTTATTGCCGTGCTGCTGCTACTGCTAAGTCGCTTCAGTTGTGTCTGACTCTGTGCGACCCCAGAGACGGCAGCCCACCAGGCTCCCCCGTCCCTGGGATTCTCCAGGCAAGAACACTGGAGTGGGTTGCCATTTCTTTCTCCAATGCATGAAAGTGAAAAAATACAGTGAAGTCGCTCAGTCGTGTCCGACTCTTAGCGACCCCATGGACTGCAGCCCACCAGGCCTCTCCATCCATGGAATTTTCCAGGCAAGAGTACTGGAGTGGGTTGCCATTGCCTTCTCCAATTATTGCCGTAATCATCCTCTATTTCCTTAGAATGCCTTTGTACCCACTCTTGTAGGAGGGAATGGAAAGGGAATAAGTGTTTCCCAATGGCATTCAGGCTTGAGAAGAGATACTTCAAAAATGTCATGAAAATGAAGAATTTATTTCTAATAAATGGACTCCTCATGAAAACTCTCAGGGTATAAATTAGTATATTTCTGTTGCATTAATTTTATAACTTTTAGAAACATAGGCTTTACATTACTCTCTTCAGCATTGGTTGTACTGAAGGAATCTGATATTAAGATAGCCTAAAAAGAATGACTAGTGTTACATGGGCATACAAAAATGAAACCTGTTTTCCTCTGTTTATCTGGAAGTTTTATACGGATATGTCTTGGGATTTGGATTCATTTGCAATATGCCTAAGAAAAGTAAGGGACAGCCTCAGAAAAGAGTGAACACTTACGCATTAAGCCCAGGGCTCCCAGTCCAGCCAGCACCACCAGGTTCAACAACAGTGAAACAAAAGCAATAGGGTACCACACCTTTGATGGAGCGCTGTGTCCTGTGAGGAGAATGACAAGAAGTCAAGCATTTTATGTTACTTCCTCTTTCCTTAATTCCCTCCAACTCCTGCTCTTCTATACATAGTGGTATCAGACTTCTAAAGTTTAATTTAAAAAATTGCTTGCAAAGTCAATGAGACCTCATTTATATTCGGCCAACATAAACACACCTGTACATTCACATCTGACACTAAAAACACAGAATTTTATATAAATGTGATCATATGACATATTCTGGGTATTTTATGAACACTCTCACTTATATTTTAGCAGTAGTTTTTCCTCACTAACTTCTTAGTCTTTTTCTCATTGATCTACCTTCCTAGCCCCAGGTGATTAATGTTAACCACCTGCTGGGTGTTCTTCCTTATGTTTTCCAGGCTAGATTTTTGTTTCCTTTTATTTTTAACTTTTTGAATTTTTAATTGGAATAAAGTTGCTTTACAATGTTGTGGTAGTTTCTGCTTTACAGCAACATGAATCAGTTATGAGTACACACATATCCTCTCCCTCTTAAACTTCCCTTCCAGCCCCAAGCATCCTGTATCCTGCAATATTGTGAAGTAATTAGCCTCTAATTAAAATAAATAAATTTAAATTAAAAAAAAAAACTTCCCTTTCAGCCCACCTCCCCCATCTAGTTCATCACAGAGCTCTGGGCTGAGTCCAGGATAGTTTTGAAATATGCTATTTAATATAATTGCTAATCCTTTCTCTGATGATTAATTTTTTTTTCAAGTGATGTATTTAATATGTTAGTAGAAAAATCAACTCTCCAACCCAAACTTGTATAATACTTTCATTCCCTCACTGCTTCTCTCCCTAACTCTAGGTTATATGGTGAGAGTTTATTATAAATGATTCTAGACTATGATAAACTTTCTCTTACAATATATCTGTTTTACTTAAAGATTGTTTAGCACTTTTATTATTGCAATTTTCATAGTCATGCCATTATCAGCTATTGCTTTTTTGCACACCTCTAAATGTCCCCTTAAACTCTAATTAATTAATCATGGGACTGAAAATTTTCTTGAGTATTTCTCAAATGGAGTATATGATGATTTTTTAATTTTGCTAAAATGGATAAATTGTATCTTTTCTGATTTTAGGATAAATGAATTGCAGCCAAAGATGGAGAAACTCTATACAGTCAGCAAAAACAAGACCAGGAGCTGACTGTGGCTCAGATAATGAACTTCTTATTGCCAAATTCAGACTTAAATTGAAGAAAGTGGGGAGAACCACTAGACCATTCAGGTATGACCTAAATCAAATCCCTTATGATTATATAGTGGAAGTGAGAAATAGATTTAAAGGGCTAGATCTGATAGACAGAGTGCCTGATGAATTATGGACAGAGGTTCGTGACATTGTACAGGAGACAGGGATCAAGACCATCCTCATGGAAAAGAAATGCAAAAAAGCAAAATGGCTGTTTGAGGAGGCCTTACAAATAGCTGTGAAAAGAAGACAAGCAAAAAGCAAAGGAGAAAAGGAAGGATATAAGCATGTGAATGCAGAGTTCCAAAGAATAGCAAGGAGAGATAAGAAAGCCTTCCTCAGCGATCAATGCAAAGAAATAGAGGAAAGCAAGAGAACGGGGAAGACTAGAGATCTCTTCAAGAAAATTAGAGATACCAAGGGAACATTTCATGCAAAGATGGTCTCGATAAAGGACAGAAATGGTATGGACCTAACAGGAGCAGAAGGTATTAAGAAGAGGTGGCAAGAATACACAGAAGAACTGTACAAAACAGATCTTCACAACCCAGATAATCATGATGGTGTGATCACTGACCTAGAGCCAGATATCCTGGAATGTGAAGTCAAGTGGGCCTTAGAAAGCATCACTATGAACAAAGCTAGTGAAAGTGATGGAATTCCAGGTGAGCTATTTCAAATCCTGAAAGATGATGCTGTAAAAGTGCTGCACTCAATATGTCAGCAAATTTGGAAAACTCAGCAGTGGCCAAGGACTGGAAAATGTCAGTTTTCATTCCAATCCCAAAGAAAGCAATGCCAAAGAATGCTCAAACTACCACACAATTGCACTCATCTCACATGCTAGTAAAGTAACACTCAAAATTCTCGAAGCCAGGCTTCAGCAATACGTGAACCGTGAACTGCCAGATGTTCAAGCTGGTTTTAGAAAGGGCAGAGGAACCAGAGATCAAATCGCCAACATCTGCTGGATCATCAAAAAAGCAAGAGAGTTCCAGAAAAACATCTATTTCTGCTTTATTGACTATGTCAAAGCCTTTGAATGTGTGGACCACAATAAACTGTGGAAAATTCTGAAAGAGAAGGGAATACCAGACCACCTGACCTGCCTCTTGAGAAACCTGTATACAGGTCAGGAAGCAACAGTTAGAACTGGACATGGAACAACAGACTGGTTCCAAATAGGAAAAGGAGTTGTCAAGGCTGTATATTGTCACCCTGTTTATTTAACTTCTATGCAGAGTACATCATGAGAAATGCTGGACTGGAAGAAGCACAAGCTGGAATCAAGATTGCCAGGAGAAATATCAATAACCTCAGATATGCAGATGATACACCCTTGTGACAGAAAGTGAAGAGGACCTAAAAAGCCTCTTGATGAAAGTTAAAGAGGAGAATGAAAAATTGGCTTAAAGCTCAACATTCAGAAAACTAAGATCATGGCATCTGGTCCCATCATTTCATGGCAAATAGATAGGGAAACAGTGTCAGACTTTATTTTTCTTGGCTCCAAAATCACTGCAGATGGTGATTGCAGTCGTGAAATTAAGACACTTACTCCTTGGAAGGAAAGTTATGACCAACCTAGGTAGCATATTGAAAAGCAGAGACATTACTTTGCCAACAAAGATTCGTCTAGTCAAGGCTATGGTTTTTCCTGTGGTAATGTATGGATGTGAGAGTTGGACTCTGAAGAAGGCTGAGCACCGAAGAATTGATGCTTTTGAACTGTGGTGTTGGAGAAGACTCTTGAGAGTCCCTTGGACTGCAAGGAGATCCAGCCAGTCCCTCCTAAAGGAGATGAGTCCTGGGTGTTCATTGAAAGGAATGATGCTAAAGCTGAAACTCCAATACTTTGACCACGTCATGTGAAGAGTTGACTCACTGGAAAAGAGTCCGATGCTGGGAGGGATTGGGGGCAGGAGGAGAAGGGGATGACAGAGGATGAGATGGCTGGATGGCATCACTGACTTGATGGACATGAGTTTAAGTGAACTCCAGGAGTTGGTGATGGACAGGGAGGCCTGGGGTGCTGCAGTTCATGGGGTTGCAAAGAATCAGACACAACTGAGCAACTGAACTGAATTGAACTGAACTGAATTGAAGATATTTTCTTTCCATATCTACTCAATACTAAATGGTAACTAGTTACTTTAATTACTTCCTTGTTTATATCTATTCTTTTTATTGTTTATGGAATCTTATTATTTATATTTTAGATTACTTGGTTTTATTATCCAAGTCCATCATGATTTTCATGTCTCTTTATTTTATTTTTTTTTTTTGTATGACATTCTAGGACCTGCAACTGGGCCTTAATGATCATTCATTCTTTGTATGAAAGTCATGTTTTTTCAAATTGAAAACTTTTAGTGCCATAATTTAATATCATAAATTAGTTTGATTATCTTTCTCTTGTAGGGATTCTGTTTTACTTGGAGCTGTTTGTTGGGCTTTTTCTTTTCCTCTGGTTCTGTGTTTCCTATGGTTCTGGGTTCCATAAAATTAGTAACTTTTATTTGTTTTCCCTTGGCTTTACTGACTTTTAAGATTTGATACCAAGCTTTTGAGTACTTTGTGTGTGTGAAGTCACTCAGTTGTGTCCAACTCTTTGTGACCCCATGGACTGTAGCCTACGAGGCTCCCCCATCCATGGGATTTTCCAGGCAAGAGTACTGAAGTGGTTTGCCATGTCCTTCTCCAGAGGATCTTCCCCACCCAGGGATCAAACCTGGGTCTCCCATATTTTAGGCAGATGCTTTACCGTCTGAGCCACCAGGAAGTCACTTTGAGTACTTTGAGTGGCATCAAATCTATGTGTGATGGAATGCACAGGTGTTTCTTTTACTAAGTGCCAGTGGAATGTCAGAAAACAAGGTCTTCATTTTATACCCCATAAAAGAAGAAACCTGGTCCATTGTCTTCTGAGATGCAAAGTCTGAGGCTTTCCATGATTTAGGATTATAGAAGACCTTTCCTGCATTCTTATTTAGTTTCCACATTAACCCTCAGAGGCCAAAAAGATAAGCAAGTCTTCCCAGGACCACATAAGAAAGTTGGCACCATCTTTTTTCTACAGAGTCTAATAAATCTCAAGAGACTGAATCCTTCCTAGGCACCAGAGAGACCTGAATCTAAGCCTTTTATTTGTGAATCTTCAGGCTCTTAATGAGGTCAGTGGTACACAAATCTTTTCTTCATTGGCACCATAAGAGTTTGGAGTACATACCATCAATCCACTGCCTGGTTGCTAGCCCCAACAGTAGCTCCTTACATGGGCTTAGGTATTTGCCAGTAGGAAATGGGAAAAAAAGGCAGAATGAAAGTACATTTGAGCTGATTGAAATGCTAATTAAAACCAGTCTGAAATGAACAGTTATAGATGCATCATCCCTTTACCTTGATTTTTCTCCTAAAACTCCAATAAAATATAGAAAGTAGTTAAAGAAGGCATATAGATTCATAATAACAAAGAAAGGAAACCACAGAAATGG
Source organism: Bos javanicus (assembly GCF_032452875.1). Taxonomy (NCBI): domain Eukaryota; kingdom Metazoa; phylum Chordata; class Mammalia; order Artiodactyla; family Bovidae; genus Bos; species Bos javanicus. The sequence continues at coordinate 100,433,360 of NC_083872.1, read as the reverse complement.
CCTTTGGGAAGGTAGGTAACAGATACAAAAGCTATTACTAACTTTGTAGGCACTTAGAAACTGAAGCAAAGTCAGTAGTGAGGAAACAAAAGTGAGCTGACTCTTGCGTAAGAACCCCAAAGGCTCCTGGTATTTTATCTTTCCAAGTGGAGGTATGGGTGAGTCTGAAAACTGAAAAAAATGCCCGAAAGTTGATATAAGATATGCATATTCCCTCCTATGTATTTTTCTCTTCACTTTGTAAAATGGTTACCCTCTCTTACCCATTATAACAGAAGAATGCCCAGGGAGGAGTACTGGAAGATTCATTCAACTCCAGAATAGTCAACTGGCTCAAGAAGGGGGAAAAAATTTCAAATATCAAAAATTGGGTTTCTCAGTGAATTGCTCCAGTTCATGAATGCTACTTCAGTTCATCACTTCATGGCAAATAAATGGGGAAACAATGGAATCAGTGACAGACTTTATTTCTTGGGCTCCAAAATTACCACAGATGGGGACTATAGCCATGAAATTAAAAGATGCTTGCTCCTTCGAAGAAAAGCTATGACCACCTAGACAGCATATTAAAAAGCAGAGACATTACTTTGCCGACAAAGGCCCAACTAGTCAAAGGTATGGTTTTTCTAGTTGTCATGTATGAATATGAGAGTTGGACTATAAAGAAAGCTGAGCACCTAAGATTTGATGCCCTTGAACTGTGGTGTTGCGGAAGACTCTTGCTGACAGGAGATCTAACCAGTCAATCCTAAGGAAATCAGTCCTGAATATTCACTGGAAGAACTGATGTTGAAACTCCAATACTTTGGCCACCTGATGTGAAGAGCTGACTCACTGGAAAAGACCCTGATGCTGGGAAAAATTGAAGGCAGGAGGAAAAGGGAATGACAGAGGATGAGATGGTTGGATGGTATCACTGACTCAATGGGCATGAGTTTGAGCAAGCTCCAGGAGTTGGTGATGTACAGGGAAGTATGGCATGCTGAAGTCCATGGGGTCACAAAGAGTCACACATGACTGAGCAACTGAACTGAATTGACTGATGAATGCTACCATTTAGCAAGCCCATCTCACCTACACAAGCTCTCATTAAATCAGTTTAGTACCACACACTTAACTGAGTAGAGACAACCAAGGATCATTTGATATTTGAGGAAAGCAGCCAATATGAGGCTGAAGAAACAGAAAACACAGACAATAAGAATTTAGGGAAAGCATAAATAATGCAATGAGAACAGTTCAAAAACTCTGTAAATAAACAGACTCTCTTATATGACTGTGTTAGTCATTCAGTCACGTCCGACTCTGCATTCCCATGGACTCGCCAGGCTCCTCTGTCCATGGAATTCTCCAGGCAAAAATACAGGAGTGGGTTGCCACTTCCTTCTCCAGGGGATCTTCCTGACCTAGGGATCAAATCCAAGTCTCCTTCATTTCACACAGATTCTTTACCATTTGAGTCACCAGGGAAGACCTTATAAGGCATGGAGGTATATAAATGTAGAAAACAATTTTGTCAGTTTCTTATACAGTAAACATAAGCCATCCAAACCAGGCTTCTACTCTTAGTTATTATCCTTCAAAAATTTCTAAAAACAGGTCTCTACAAAGACTTGTATATCTATCAGCTTTATTCATACTAGCTCCAAACTGGAAGCAACGGAAATGTTCATCTACAGATGAGTGAGTTTACATGGTATGGTGTAGTCACACTCTGGAATATTGTTCAGCCATGGAAAGAAATTCACTGCCAATGCATAGAACACAGATGAATCTCAAAAACATTGTGTTTACTGAATGAAGCCAGTCATAGAAGAAGTCACAGTCAATCATTGCATATTATTTGAAACTATTTATCCATAAACACAAGAATATCAGAAAGAGAGAAGGAAAATAAAAACTTGACCTTATATTGAACTCAGCAGTTTTGAAAAAAAAAAAACAAAACTCTTCCCTGGTGGCTCAGATGGCAAAGAATTTGCCTGCAATGTGGGAGACCAGGTTCAATCCCCAGGGTTGGGAAGATCCCCTGGAGAAAGAAATAGCAATCCACTCCAGTATTCCTGCCTGGAGAATCCCATGGATAGAGGAGCCTGGCAGGCTAGAGTCTGTGGAGTCGCAAAGAGTCAGACACAACTGAGCAACTACACTGCTACTACTACATAAAACCTCTAGACTTAACAGAATAGTCTAGAATGACAAAAAGTAAAAGCTGGGGCTAAAACTAAGATAGGTGGTGAGGATAAGATGGAGGCACACGAGTTGTCTTCTTGTGGTGACAGAAATACTGTAAATCTTAATTTTAGTTGGTTGTATGGGTATATATTTTTTAAGTCCAGTCAACCATATGCTTAAGTGGGCATATTATTTTGTATTTAAATTATAATGTTGACTTGAAAGTACAATTTTTAAAACCATCAGAGAATTAAGATACAATTTTTCATCCACATATAAGAATAGAATGCCATAGAAACAGCCTTTAGAAAACAATAGCAGAAGTTCATTGAAAATAAAATAATATCAGAAACATTTTTAATGGAAAAAGATAATTTAAGAAAATCATCCATGAAATATAATAAAGGATAAAATGATGAAAAATGGGAGGAAAAAAGTCAATGAAGTTTAATATTATAAAAGTTGGAAAGATTCAGAAAAGTACACGAATACTCTCTGGGGATGGATGGAGAAAGTAATTAAAAAGAGCTGATTCTCCATAATTAAAGGTCATGAGTTTATCATCTTTGGTTTGTCTTCCTTATTTTCTCAAAAAATTTCTGTCTTTTATTTTATTTTTTGTTGAAGTATAGTTGATTTACAATGCTGTGTCAGTTTCTGGTTATACATAAATATGTATATATACATATGTGTGTGTGTGTGTATATATATATATATATATATATATATATACACATGTGTATATATGCATGTATACAGATATTAAGATACTTTTCCATTATAAGTTATTACAAGATATTGAGTAGAATTCCCTGTGCTATACAGTGGTTCTTGTTGGTTATCTATTTTATATGTAGTAGTGTACATATGTCAATCTTAAGTTCCAAATTTATTCTTTCCTCCGTTTCCCCTTTGGTAGCCATAAGTTTGTTTTCCATGGCTGTGAGTCTGTTTCTGTTTTGTAACTAAGTTCCTTTTGTATCATTTTTCAGATTCCATATATAGGTGATATCACATGGTATATGTCTTTGTCTGACTTACTTCACTTAGTATTATAATCTCTAGGTCCATCCATTTTGCTGCAAATGGCAATATTTTATTCTTTTTATGGCTTAGTAGTATTCCATTATATATATATATATACACCATATTTTCTTTATTTATCTTTCAGTAGACATTTAGGTTGCTAATATGTCTTGACTATTGTAAATATTGCTATGAACATTGGGGTTACACATATCTTTTCGAATTATGGTTTTCTCCAGATATATGTCCAGGAGTGGGATTGCTGGATCATATGGTAGCCCTATTATTAGTTTTTAAGGAGCTCCATACCATTTTCCATAGTGGCTGCATCAATTTACATTTCTACCCATAGTTAGTAGAGTTCCCTTTCTTCCACAACCTCTACAGAAAAATCTTTTATTTTCAAAGGAAATCTTTATTTTTTCTGCTGCAACATCTCCCACTAGGTCCTTCTTACTTTTCTCCCAGCTCCAGTAGGTCTCACCTTTCATAGCTCTGCTCTCAGTCACCTCAGCTGTGCCCTTGATGCTCCCTGCTTCAGTTTCAGCTTCACCACCCAGCTCCAAGTCAGGAGTTTCATGGCTATCTTTTTCAGGAAAGATAAACAGTGGCAATGTTTTTAGAAAATCATTCTTTTCTCTATAATCCTTTTTGCCTTCTAATTATCCAGGTAGTCCTGTGTTTGTGGCTTGATTCTGATTCTGATGATAGATTTTTCCAATAGACAAACATGATGTAAACTTTTATAAAAATAAAATTGAAACAGTTTCAGTTCAGTTCAGTCACTCAGTTGTGTCCGACTCTTTGTGACCCCATGGATTGCAGCATGCCAGGCTTCCCTGTCAACCACCAACTCCTAGAGCTTACTCAAACTCATGTCCATCGAGTCAGTGATGCCACCCAAGCATCTCATCCTCTGTTTACTTAGATATATAGAAAGGGATAAAATTGTTACATAAGGAAATACACATTAGAAAATATGTAGCAGAACATAAGGGCTTCCCAGGTGGCACTAATGGTAAAATACCCACCTGCCAATGCAGGAAACATAAAAGAACTGGGTTCGATCCCTGGGTTGGGAAGATCCCTTGAAGGAGGGCATGTCAACCCTCTCCAGTTATCTTGCCTGGAAAATCCCACAAACAGAGGATCCTGGCACGCTATAGTCCATAGGGTCTCAAAGAGTCAGACATGACTGAGGCAACTTAGCACAGCACTGCAGAACATAAATTGCATCTCCAATTTTATAGATACCACCATAGTGGTCTATGGTGTTTGTTGTATGATGAAGATGTAGTATTTTTCCCAAATACATGCAGTTCTTTCATCAGATGTTATAGAGACAGAGAAAATGACTCTTTGGAGGGAAACTAGTCCCTAACACATGATCCACTAACCTAATTCCTCTAATCAGAGATTTGTTCACATAGAGGGCTTTTACTTCATTATTTAAATATAAAATATCTCATAGCAATAAAGAAATTTCAGTGAATATGACTATCATGTTTTGAAAAAATATCTTCCTACTGCTTCATTGTTATTAACTGTCTGGGAATTAAATTGCTGGATAAAGAAGACTGCAATTCTATTATGCTGAGATAAGGAACCTTCAGTCTTATTCTTCCTCAGAAAGAAATAAATGTTTAATGCATAATCACTGACTGGGTGTCCCATGATCCTATGAAACTCATAGCATATACCTATTTCTTATCTTATAGCAATTAAATAAAAATATTGGATAGCTATGCTCACACTATTGCTGTCTTTTTCTTCCTCTAATAGCCTGTATGTAAAATCATCGTAAAATGTCTAAAAAATATAAGAACTGTTATTTTGGTGGCAACAGCAATCTGAATTTTCAGAGGTTTAGACCACAGTCTTTTTTCACATATTATGATGAACTTTGTTGTTGTCGTTGTTTATTCATTAAACTAAGTCTGACTCTTATGTGACCCCATGGACTGTAGCCCAGCAGGCTCTTTGGTCCTTGGGATTTCCCAGGGAATAACAGTGGAGTGGGTTGCCATTTCCCTCTCCAGGGGATTTTTCCAATGCAGAGATCAAACCTATGTCTCCTGAGTCTCCTGCATTGGCAGACTGATTCTCTACCATTGAGCCATCAGGAAGCCCCAATGATGATGTTTCAAACTAAATAAGATAGACATAACTAGGCTCTGTCATAGTGACTGATCTATGGACTAGTTCTCCAGAATTTAAATCTCAGAAGGGACTAACAGCCTTGAATTGAAGACAGGAGAACCCACCAGTATAGCTGATAACCTCTTCTCTGGTCTTTTTGATCCTCAAGGAGACTCTTACCTGTTCTCTTGAGACTGTGGCTTTCCTGGGGTTCCTTTGTCTTAGGATTTGAAAATTTGAGAGTTGCATAGGTCACTTCTTCAGACATTATTGAACAAAGCACAGTTCAGTCAACCAGCGTGCTGTGCGTATCACCTTGAACTCACAGAAGCCACTCTTAGATGGCCTGTGCATGCAGGGACTGAGCTGACTGATCTATCTTTGTAAAGACCAAGCAAAAGAAGTATCAGAAAACAGAACTGTTCCCCTGAGAATTTCATAACTGCATTATTCTCACCTCTGTACATCCCTCTTATCTCACTTTTTCTAACTTCCTCCACTAAAACACCAAATTGAAGAAATGACTAAGAGAAAAATGTGGGTTTTAAATATAAACAATCTTTCATTTTTCAACTAGAGGGGAAAACATCTGTATCTCCAGACTCAACACTACCCTATGGAAATACAAATAAACATGTATTTATTTCTGCATGTATAATCAGTTCTTAGAAAGCATGTGCCTGTGAGAACTCTGTTAGAATTGCATGGAGTGCATAACCCATTGCTGACTCCCTGAAAACCACAGGTGAGTTAATTCTAATCAAAATTTTTCATTCCATTTTTACGTGATTTTTTGTGGATTGCAGATTCCTGAGAATTTAAAAGCAAAATATTAATGGATCAAAACAAAAATCAAGAAGAAAAGGATTACAATGAACTACACTAAATATTGTACCCCACCCTCCTTTATATTTACTGTCAAGAAAGATTGGAGCATTGTGCAATGAACAGAAGATACCTACCACAGAATTTAAAAGAAGAAAGAAAAAAAGAACTGTAAGGAGTAAATTTAGAAAAGTGTTCTGAAAATTGACTCAAGGAAAAAGGAAATTGCTTTAAACTATAGAGTTTGAAACTTTTTTAAAAACAGGAGTTGGGGTGGAGACAGGGATGGGGAGGGAATATGTAGGTAGCATGAGCTTTAGTGTTTTATTTAATATTAAGTAAATTGGGAAGTCTCTAGGTCTCATTTTTCTCATTTATTAGAAACTCAACATTCAGAAAACTAAGATCATGGCATCTGGTCTCATCATTTCATGGCAAATACATGGGGAAACAGTGGAAACAGTGGCTGACTTTATTTTTCTGGGCTCTAAAATCACTGCAGATGATGATTGCAGCCATGAAATTAAAAGACACTTGTTCCTTGGGAGAAAAGTTATGACCAACTTAGACAGCATATTCAAAAGCAGAGATATTACTTTGCCAACAAAGGTCTGTCTAGTCAAGGCTATGGTTTTTCCAGTGGTCATGTATGGATGTGGGAGTTGGACTATGAAGAAAGCTGAGCACTGCAGAATTGACGCTTTTGAACTGTGGTATTGGAGAAGACTCTTGAGAGTCCCTTGGACTGCAAGGAGATCCAACCAGTCCATCCTAAAGGAGATCAGTCCTGGGTGTTCATTGGAAGGACTGATGTTGAAGCTGAAACTCCAATACTTTGGCCACCTGATGTGAAGAGCTGACTCATTTGAAAAGACCCTGATCCTGGAAAAGATTGAGGGCAGGAGGAGAAGGGGATGACAGAGGATGAGATGGTTGAATGGCATCACTGACTCAATGGACATGGGTTTGGGTGAACTCTGGGAGTTGGTGATGGACAGGGAGGTCTGGCATGCTGTGGTTCATGGGGTTGCAAAGAGTTGGACACGACTTAGTGACTGAACTGAATTGAACAGATGAACCTAAAGTTTTTAACTGTTTTTCTAAATGCATATGATGTTCTTATTCTACCTCTCCTTCCAAGAGTGAATATAATGCTTCTATGAGATCTTAAAACATACATTTGCTTTGAGCCAGTAGTCTCATTGTTTAGATGATGCAGAGATTAGACAATGATCTATACACTTGCATGCTCATCATTTTGTCAGTTTATACATGTGAGAAATGATTAATGAGTTAAATATTGAACAAAGGAAAAGTTGACATTCTTGACCATTTAGATAATGAGATCAGAAGCCAAGTTGATGTTTTGCACCTCTCTTAACAGAAAACATGTTTATGGAGTATGATGTCTGGGGTAGATAAAAACACTATAAAGGTAGAAGTTAAGGAATATTTCATGTGTTGTTGAGAAAGACAATATTTGCACATGTACATAAATATGTAAGTGTATATATGAAAACCATGTTCTGATATGTAAACCTTGACATAAAAGGAAATCCCAAAAACTCTTACCCTGAAGCCCAGAATTTTCACTGGCTTGAATTCATTCTGGAGCAATAGGTGTTTTCACCATCCTCCTAAATGTACATTCTCAAGTATAGTCAAAGCTGTGGTTTTTTCAGTAGTCATGTATGGATGTGAGAGTTGGACCATAAAAAGGCTGAGTGCTGAAGAATTAATGCTTTCAAACTGTGATGTTGGAGAAGGCTCTTGAGAGTCCCTTGGACAGCAAGGACATAAAACCAGTCAATCCTAAAGGAAATCAACCCTGAATATTCATTGGAAGGACTGATGCTGAAGCTGAAACTCCAATACTTTGGCCACCTGATCCAAAGACCCAACTCATTGGAAAAGATCCTGATGCTGGGAAAGATTGAGGGCAAGTGAAAAAGGGGGTGAAAGAGGATGAGATGGTTGGTTGGCATCATTGATTCAATGGACATGAGTTTGAGCAAACTCCAGGAGATAGTGAAAGATAGAGAAGCCTGGTGTGCTGCAATCCATGGGGTCTCAAAGAGTCAGATACGACTGAGAAACTGAATAAGAACAAAGCCTACTACCTGAGAAAAACTCATTCACTATTTTAATTGACTGAAAACTTGAATAGTAGTTGATTTCCTAAATTTTCAAAGGATCAAATCTCTTCTCCCAGATAAAGATATTCATCCTACTCTAATCATATCATAATAAACTTTCTCTACATAAATACAAATGCAATGCATTTTATTTTATAAGTGGGTTCTGCCGATTCCCAGGTCACTCGGCAGTAAAAAATCCACCTGCCAAGTAGGAGACGTGAATTTGATCCCTGGATTGGGAAGACCTCCTGGAGGAGAAAATGGCAACCCACTTCAGTAAGCTTGCCTGGGAATTCCCACGGACAGAGCAGCTACTGTCCATAGGGTTACAAAGAGTCAGGCACAACTTAGAGACTAAACAAGATCTGCCTATGTAACTTTGAAAAATGTAATAAATAGTTTTCCCTGGGCATTCAGAAACATTTGTTTATTCATCCATTTATTCTTTCCTTTATTCAACAGACTGAGTACCCACTGTATGGTAAGCAATATTCCAGACCATCTGATAGAAGCATTTATTTTCGTAAGGTAGTTTACATTCTATGCTTCATGTATTTACTTGTAAATATATAGCTTATATTGATTTTTTTACAGTATCAATGGATAAGCAATATAATATAAGGTAGTGAAAAATACTAGAATAGAAATAAAGTAGGGTAGAAGAAAGTGTGACAGAGAAAGGAGAGGAGGCTTATCCCAAATAGAGGATGTATGGAAGACTTCTCTGTGGGGTTGTCATTTAAAACAACCAGAGAATAGCAATGACAAAAATATTATCCTATGAAAACATGCTAATTTAATACTGTAATACCTACTAACTTTTTCAGTTTCTGAAATCTAAAAGTCAGAAGTTACTTACTCTTCAATTTCAAAGGTTTCAGTTCCTTTTAAATTTCCCCTTTCTTTTCAATTTCTTCATAATATGTTCCTCATTTTCAACTTCTGACTCCCTTGACAAATTTGACAATGAGAAGTATGTCAAATATTTGGTTTTCATCTCTCCTGAATAAGAATAACTTCATGTTCTCAGTTTCTGATCCACTGATCCAGTCCCAGAAATTTGATGCACATTGACTTCTGGGTGTGTTTCACGACCAAAGATTCTTTAGCCTGATAGCCTGAATCAGATCTCCTTCATCACCAGATATATCCACAATGACTGATTCACAAACACAGTACTATCTGAAAAATAACAAGTCAGCAAAAGAAAGCAGTGACTAAAACCTGACAAATGGAATCTGGCTAACAGTGCACAATCCTCCCAAGGGCAGTAACATGTTCCAGACTGATAATTGCAACAGTTTTTGCAAAATGCTAGTGCAAAATGAGCTCAGAGAACTAGGAACCCTGAGAAGGAGGACAGTGAGAGAACAGGACACACCACAGAATATGCAACAAAGACAATCCAAAAATATGGAGATTATGATATTTTAAAAAATAAGGAAAGAAGAATGGGAACTAGACAATCAAGAGCAAAAGCAAATACAGGAATACCTTTTTCAAATGTGGGGCAAACACACATTTAGCATGACTGAACAATTAGTGAGACATAGTAATAGTATTCAATCTGAAATTTATGCTAAGAATGTTGTCTTTTGAATTGCTTAGTGGATAAATTTTTTATCACATTATTATTGCATAATGATTAATTTCAGTGAAGTGACTGCAAATCTTTCCCTGCATCTCAGTGAACTCCGGGAGCTGGTGATGGACAGGGAGGCCTGGCGTGCTGCGATTCATGGGGTCGCAAAGAGTCGGACATAACTGAGCGACTGAACTGAACTGAACTGAATGTGATAATAAATGCATTTTAAAAATTCACTCTTAAAATCAACCAGTGGTAAAATCATGAAATAATTATGGCTATGGTGCATAGGCATGCTATTCATAATATTGAAATATTAGCAGGATAAAAGGAAAGGATCAATACAGAGATTAAGAGACAGGGGGAGGGAAGACAGAAGAAATAGGAGGAAGTGAACTATAAGGAACTACTGTATAACGTAGAGAACTCTGCTCAATGTTATTGGCAGCCTGGATGGGAGAGAAGTTGGGAGGCAAATGGATACATGTATATGTATGGCTGAGTCCCTTTGTGGACCACCTGAAACCATCACAACATTGTTATTTGGCTACACTCTAGTACAAAATTAAATGTTGTATTTTTTTTTTTTAAGAGACACATGGCTGTGACAATAAGAAATAAAGGTTTGTATGAGGGGGTTTCCCTGGTGGCTCAGCTGGTAAAGAATCTGCCTGCAAGGCAGGAGACCCAGGTTCAATCCCTGGGTGGGGAAGATCTCCTAGAGAAGGAAATGGCTACCCACTTTAGTATTCTTGCCTGGAGAATTCCACGGACAGAGGAGCTTGGTGGGCTACAATCCATGGGGTCACAAATAGTCGGACACGACTGAGTGACTTTCACTCACATGAGGGGGTCAGGGAAAAGAATTGAGAGAGTGAATTCTTGAAAAAAAAGAATTCATTTATCAAAACAAAAGCCAGTAGACAACTTCTAAAGTTATAAATCTATATAGCATAAGACAAATATTAAAGCTACAATCACCATAAAAAATATAGACAAATTATTAAAAACAATTGCCATTGAGGAGCAAAATAGTCTTTTGAGGGGAGATGTTTTTATTGGCTAATCAGCTGTTCTGGTCTATTTTGTTTTAAACATATTCCTTTGGAAAAATGAAAATAATAGCAATTGTGTATATTCACATCTATTGAGCAAGTTTGTCTCCATTTCATAATTTGCCTTCATTCTGACCTTGTCCCAGTAGATTTCATTGCTGTAGATTCTGCCCTCAATTTAAAATCCACTGATTAGCATATTAAACTTTCTGCAGTAATATATAGATAGAAATGAATTTTATATTTGTTTTATTCCTATATATATCAATTTAATCTCTAAGAATTAAACTTTGCAATTAAAATAATTAGTAGATATTTATAAAAACAATATAAATGTATTCATTTCAGTTCAGTTGCTCAGCTATGTCCAACTCTTTGCAACCCCATGGACTGCAGCATGCCAGGCCTCCCTGTCCATCACTAACTCCCGGAGTTTTACTCAAACTCATGTCCACTGAGTCGGTGATGCCATCCAACAATCTCATCCTCTGTTGTCCCCTTCTCCTCCTGCCCTCAATCTTTCCCATCATCAGGGTCTTTTTAGATGAGTCAATTCTTCACATCAGGTGGCCAGAGTATTGAAGTTTCAGCTTCAACATCAGTCCTTCTAATGTATACTCAGGACTGATTTCCTTTAGGATGGACTGGTTGGATCTCCTTGCAGTCCAAGGGACTCTCAAGAGTCTTCTCCAACACCACAGTTCAAAAGCATCAATTCTTCAGCACTCAGCTTTCTTTATAGTCCAACTCTCACATCCATACATGACTACTGGAAAAACCATAGCTTTGACAAGACAGACCTTTGTTGGCAATGTCTCTGCTTTTTTTTTTCTTCAAGCTTTAATTTTATTTTATTTTTAAACTTTACATAATTGTATTAGTTTTGCCAAATATCAAAATGAATCCATCACAGGTATACATGTGCTCCCCATCCTGAACCCTTCTCCCTCCCCCTCCCCATACCATCCCTCTGGGTCGTCCCAGTGCACTAGCCCCAAGCATCCAGTATCGTGCATTGAACCTGGACTGGCATCTCATTTCATACATGATATTTTACATGTTTCAATGCCATTCTCCCAAATCTTCCCACCCTCTCCCTCTCCCACAGAGTCCATAAGACTGTTCCATACATCAGCGTCACTTTTGCTGTCTCGTACCCAGGGTTATTGTTATCATCTTTCTAAATTCCATATATATGCATTAGTATAGTGTATTGATGTTTTTCCTTCTGGCTTACTTCACTCTGTATAATAGGCTCCAGTTTCATCCACCTCATAAGAACTGATTCAAATGTATTCTTTTTAATGGCTGAGTAATACTCCATTGTGTATATGTACCACAGCTTTCTTATCCATTCATCTGCTGATGGACATCTAGGTTGTTTCCATGTCCTGGCTATTATAAACAGTGCTGCGATGAACATTGGGGTACACGTGTCTCTTTCCCTTCTGGTTTCCTCAGTGTGTATGCCCAGCAGTGGGATTGCTGGATCGTAAGGCAGTATGTCTCTGCTTTTGAATATGCTGTCTAAGTTGGTCATAACTTTTCTTCCAAGGAACAAGTGTCTTTTAATTTCATGGCTGCAATCACCATCTTCAGTGATTTTGGAGCCCCCCAAAAATAAAGTCTGCCACTGTTTCCACTGTTTCCTCATCTATTTGCCATGAAGTGATGGGACCAGATGCCATGATCTTAGTTATCTGATTGTTGAGTTTTAAGCCAACTTTTTCACTTTCCTCTTTCACTTCATCAAGAAACTCTTTAGTTCTTCTTCCCTTTCTGCTATAAGGGTGGTGTCATCTGCATAAACTGAGGTTGATATTTCTCCTGGCAATATTGATTCCAGCTTGTGCTTCCTCCACCCCAGGGTTTCTCATGATGTACTCTGTATATAAGTTAAATAAGCAGGGTGACAATATACAGCCTTGACATACTTTCCCGATTTGGAAATCAGAATAAATGTATTACTCATTTCAATAACGTTTGAACACAAACATAATATTGTTTAGAAATGTTTTCTTTAAAGACACTAGTACATTCTATAATTTGTTCAGGTATGTTTACATAATACTGAGACAATTTTAAGCAGTTTATATTATTATTTGTAGATATATAAACTAAGAAAATTCTTGTTCATAAAACTAAAAAGATGAAATAAAAAGATTCATTCTAACAATGCCATTCAGCTATTTGGATTTCTTCTGCATTACCTTCTAAGGTTACATAATTATTTAATGGCAAATATCACTTAATTACCCAATACGTTGATTAAATCTCCCAATTTTGGTGAAAGAATTAGAAACCATGAGAATTGCAAAAATAGTTTGCTTCCTACTTTTGTTTAAAAAGTAACATATCAGATACTAGATTCATTTGTAATTGTATCAGAAGCTAACTTAGAAAAGTACCCTATAATATATGACTTACTCTGTGGGAACATTGTGTTAAAAATTAACTTCTTAAAAACCATTATAATTGTAGTATAGTTAGCCCTCAGTATCCTCACCTTCAACATCCAAAAATTCAACCAAATAAGATAAAATACATTCAGAAAAAAAAAAAAAAATTCCAGGAAGTTCCAAAAAGGAACACAAATTTGCTGCATTAGCAACTGTTTACCTAACATTTACTTTGTACCAAGGATTATATGTAATCTAGAGATGAATTGGGCTTCCCTTATAGCTCATTTGGTAAAGAATCTGCCTGCAATGCAGGAGACCCGGGTTCAATTGCTGGGTAGGGAAGATCCCTGGAGAAGGAAATGGCAACCCCCTTCAGTATTCCTGCCTGGAGAATCCCGTGGACAGAGGAGCCTGGCAGGCTACAGTCCATGGGGTCGCAAGAGCTGGACGTGACTTACCGACTAAAGAGAGAGAGAGAGAGAGCCATTTTCTCAAGTTTTGGGGGGAAAGTACTGCTGCTGGTGCTGCTGCTAAGTCACTTCAGTCGTGTCCGACTCTGTGTGAACCCATAGACGGCAGCCCACCAGGATCCCCCATCCCTGGGATTCTCCAGGAAAGAACACTGGAGTGGGGTGCCATTTCCTTCTCCAATGCATGAAAGTGAAAAGTGAAAGTGAAGTTGCTCAGTCGTATCCGACTCTTAGCGACCCCATGGACTGCAGCCTACCAGGCTCCTCCATCCATGGGATTTTCCAGGCAAGAGTACTGGAGTGGGGTGCCATTGCCTTCTCCGGGGAAAGTACTATATACTATATAAAGTTAAAAATTTATCTCTATGACAACTCTAACATATTTTTTCACTTAGAGACTACTTCTTTAACCCAATATACACATAATATATTTAAATATCAAAACCCTATTAATTTCACTGTACTCCATGAATGTGTTTTTAAAACAAAATGTTTTTATTGTATTAAGTATGTCTGTGTCAATAAAAGATAGGCACATGGTGCAATGAATTTATAAAAATATTTTTCATAATCCTGTTGGCAAAATCAGTAACCATTATCAAATCATCCAATCTGACTTACTCAGTGTCAAAAAATACCTTATTCTTAGTCATGTTAACAGATAATACACATTTTTAAGATGCATTAAAACCACTAAAAATATATTATGAGCTGCATTTATTACATCAAAACACTTAAATCACATTTAAAATAATGTAGACCTAATAAAATTAATTTATACACTTTTGTGTTATGAAGGCAAGGTAATCAATCAATATGCTATTCTCATTGCTTCTTATTTTAATCATGCAAGGCATAATGTCGATAAGATTCCAAGATATAAATGAAGTAAAGTGAAAGTCACTCAGTCGTGTCCGACTCTTTGTGACCCCATGGACTATACAGTCCATAGAATTCTCCAGGCCAGAATGTTGGAGTGGGTAGCCTTTCCCTTCTCCAGGGGATCTTCCCAACCCAAGGATCAAACCCAGGTCTCCCGCATTGCAGGCAGATTCTTTACCAACTGAGCTCTCAGGGAAGCCCAAATATAAATGAGGTACAGTATAAAACAAAAGGCACTGCATTTTATCAAATAGTTGTGTGCATGTTTATATATATATATATGTGTATACACATGCACGAATCAAGTTCATGGTCAAATTTTCCAACATATATAACGAAATAGCCAAAAAAATGTATATATTGTCCTATTGTAATCTACTCTATTAAACAACCAGCATATAATATCTCTATTAATGGAAGTTAAAAATTATTAAATACTTTATAAAATAAAATGAGGCTTGGCTATAACTGGAAAAGATAGATTATGATAGAATTTGACTCATATTTTACACAGACAAGTTATTTTTAAAAATCAAATGAAAGTTTAACCTTGAGTTTTATTAATTGACTTTAAAAATTGGCAAATTTGGAAAAAGCTTCAGTCGACAGAAAGAGAATCATTTATTACTTACCTACTAAGTTTTGGATATTCAGAGGTGATTTTCCAACTTACAACATATCCTTGAGAGAGGAATTCAGAGTAGTTAAAACATCTTGTTAACATTTATGTAGTAAAACTAAACATTTTAATGCTTAATTTTAGCTCTACTCTCTTGGAACTTTTCCTTGAGGAAATAGTATAATTAAACACAATTTGGCATTATTCCTAACTCACTATCACGTGTCTCATTTCAGAATAGCCCACAAGTGTCAAGAGATTTCATAAATAAACAAAACTTCACTTTGCCATTTGGGCAAAAGCAAAAGTCATTCCTTGGTTACTTTCCATGTAGCAATATGTACTTTATCTTGGGGGGAAAATATGGGGCAAACAATTGCAAAAAATTGCAAAAAAAAATTGGCAAACAATTCCCACCAAAACACAGTATCTCAAAACTTGGGACATTCTTTCCCAAGTGAAAATGTATTAATTCACAACATGGGTATAGGATAAATTAATAAATTATTCCCCATGAATAGACCCTTTCTCTTCAACTGTCTCAAAGTACTACAAAAGTATTGTAGAAATAGAATTTGAAAGTGTCTCAGAGAACAGAATCTCCTTACATATAGTTGATTTTTACATTGGCCAGATCATTGGCTTTCTGATCCAAATTATCCCCTGCATCCTGTTCTCATTCTAGTATTTGACATATGAGAACTATTTCAATAGAATAGTTTGTTAAAGAGGCAATTCAATCAACAGATTGCCAAGCTTCATTTGAAATGAAGCACATTAATTTGACAGTATATAGTATACCTGAGCACATCTATCAACCAATTTGGCCTGATTGACATTCTACAGCACCGATGATGAATAGACAAATGTACTGAAACATAATGAAAAACATATTGAAAAAGACAAGTTGGAAAACTTAATCTCTACCTGACTTAAAAAAAACTATCATATGTAAGACAGTGTGATGTTATTGTCAAATAAATGATTCAGTTAAAAATATGGAAGTCCAAAATAGATTGTTATGTATGTGGTCAACTGATTATTTTCACTAAGATACGAAGGTGATTCAGTGAAGACAGCATATTAATTTCTAAAGCTGGCTATCACTATGGCAAAAAAATGAATTTGTATCCATGCTTTGCACCATAGAAAATAGCTAACAAAAAAAACAGCCCCACAACAAAATCTCACAATGGGCCACAGACTTAAAGGTAAAATCTGAAATGATGAAACTTCAAAAACAACATAAAGGAGAAAATCTTTACAATTTGGGGGCGAAAAATATTTTCTAGCTACAACAACAAAGTGAAGTGAAAGTGTGGTTGTTCAGTCATGTCTGACTCTTTGTGAGTCCATGAACTGTAGCCCACCAGGCTCCTCTGTCCTTGGAATTCTCTAGGCAAGAATCCTGGAGTGGATTGCCATTCCCTTCTCCAGGGGATCTTCCCAACCCAGGGGTCAAACACAGGTCTCCTGCAATGCAGGCAGATTCTTTACCATCTGAGCCACCAGGGAAGCCCATAACAGCAAAAACATGATCCAAAAATAACAAAATAAATAAAAAGCTAGACAATGAAAATGAAGAACTTCCACAAATCAAACACTAGGAAAAAAATATTTGCCATTCACGTAATTGATATAACATGTCTGATATTCAGACTATCTCTCTCAACAGGAACTCTCAACACTATAAATAAAGTATTACAAAATAGGCCAAAGATTGGCACTGACACTATCAAAGAAGTTATACAAATGTCAGATAAGCACAAGAAAAGATAGCCAACAAGGGACACCCCTACATAACTATTAGAATGTAAAAAAAAAAAAAAAAAAAGAAACAGAAAGACGTATATCAGTCTTGCTGAAGATACCAAACAAACAAAACTCTTTTTTCCCCAATTTTATTAGGATATAATTTACACATGGCATTGTGGAAGCTTAAGGTATACAGTATAATGATTTGACTCACATATATTATGAAATGATTAGTGCAGTAAATTTAGTTATCCATCATATCATATAGATACGAAAAAAGGAAAACAATTGCTTGTGAGGAGAACTCTTGGAATTTGCTCCATTAACAACTTTCAATTGTACCACACAGCAGTATTAACTATAGTCATTGTGTTGTACATTAGATCCTCAGGACAATAACTATATGGTATAACTGGAAGTTTTTACTTTCTGACCACCTCATTCTATATCCTCTCTTCTTGGACTCTTGATCTGGGCTTGTGGATGTATACCTATCCTGGTATCAAGTCAAAACTATTTTTATTATTATGGCTTTAGAGTAAGTCTTGTTATTGAAGACTGTAATTTCTGCAAATATTCTTCTTTTTCAATATTATGTTGGCTATTCTAAATCTTATGCATTTCTGTATTAATCTTACTATTAGCACATCACTTTTTAAAAATCCCTCTGAAAAATTCAGGGATTGTATTGAATCTAGAGGCAAATTTAGGAAAGTTGACATACCCCAAATATGAACTTTTCTAATCCAAGTATGTAGTTATCTCTCCACTTATTGAGGTTTTCTTTAATTTTGTCAGCAACCCCTACATTCTTGATTTCCAGGGAAGCAGATTCTGAAGTCAAGATTAGTATGATGGAGGTTTATCAGGGACATCCTTGGTGTGTCCACTTGTGGAAAAAAACAGAAGAAAGCAGAACTGGAGAGAGGGAAGTTGGAGCTCTGAGGCTGGAATAGAGCTTCTGAGTTTTCCCCGATTAGGCCAAGGCATCAAGGCCTTCACATCTCCACATCGCAGAAACGAGCTGCTCTGGGAAGGGAATATAACCTTGACTGAGTTCATTCCCTTCAACAGAGGCAAGGGCTCACATTTGATAGCTGGATGCTGATAGCTCTCCCAGCAACTAGGAGAATAAGCCCTTCAGTCCTGAAGAGAAATCTGTATATCATGTCATAGGGTCCAGTACAATTTAACTTTCTTCAGCCTAGATGTATTTCTTCATGGAAATGAAGCAAGTTGAGGTTAAAGGTATGTCTCTTCTCTTGGAATAAACTTGTAAGTGGAAGGTGTGTGGCATTAATTCTAGCTCCCGACCCTGCAGCTGAGCTCAGAGTCACAACTGACACTCATTGTCTCTCTCTCCTATTTTTAAAGAAAAATTTTCAACTATTTATTTTATATTGGAGTATAGCTGATTAACAATGTTATGATAGTTTCAGGTGAACAGCAAAGGGACTTGGCTACTCTTCTCGCTCTCCACACATCTGCTGATCTTAGTCACCTTCGCCTACCAGGGGTTTGAACCCATCACACCATTCTCAAGCTGAGACTGCAGAATTTGCCTTTATACCATCAAAATAGAGGATGGATTATAAATATGTCCTCAAATGGCATAACTGGATGCCAAATGTCTTTCTTTCTGTTCCCCTGTGGTGTAAAAACAGCCCCGTCTTCTGTTGGACAGAGTAAATAGCTCATCCTGATTCATCTAAAGAGATGTTGTGCCCCTTGGTGGAAGCTTTTGTTCTTTACAGACAAGATTTTCTTAAACCCAGAGTTACTCTGACAGAAGGCATGCATCTCCCAAGTTAGTTACTGGAAATGATGGTAAGAAGGGTCACTCCTGCCTCTCCCTTTGGTTTCCAGACCCATGTATTCTATCTGTTGAAGACACAGTACCATATAAAGGTTATTGGTTTAAAGGATACATTATAACTTGGAAGATGGCATCATGTTGTAGTATTAACTCTTGAGATGGATCTCCAACTGTGCTTTCAATGGACCTTTAGCCTTCCATTGCTCTGTCTGACTTGAAGCTGTGTGTTGATTCTGTTTTTATGTAACTAGTGGATCCCATGGTCAATCCTCCATTCCCTTATCTGAATGCTAGAGAGCATCAGACATGATGTTATGTAAGGTCCTATTCCAGTTTGTGGATAATGGTTCTGGATGAACCCTATGGACAGGACAAGAATTCCATACCCAAATATGCATCTATTCCTGTCAAAGCTCTTTCCATTGTGAAATGGGTATATATTAGCTAATTTGGCAGCAAACAGCTTATAGTTTTCTTTAAGGCATGACAGTGGAGTCCTGGCCCTTGCTATGCTATTACCAGTTGCTGGATTTACAGATCTTTAGAAGGAAGTGTAACTTTAGGTGAGGTATTAGGATCACACTGCATATAATATTTACATATAGAGGTTTTCCACATTTTAATCTTTATTATTACTATGTTTTTGGATGCTATTATTAATGGTATTGCTTTTGTAAATTTTATTTTGCACTACTTATTGCTAATATATAGAATTATGATGATGTGCATGAATTGGGAATATACTATATATAATTTATCACTGAGCTTGCTAAATTAATAGTTTATAAATTATATTGGTCTATGTAAATAATTAAATGATCTACAAATAAAATCTTATTTCTGTCTCTTTTTTAATATTTTTAATCTCTTTCTTGCTTTATTTCACTTTCAGGCCCTCCAATAGACAGTAGAAGTTGTTGAATAAAATAACCGATAATTTCTATATTCTTCCAGGATTCAGAAGAAAAACTTTTACTCTTTTACTAGAAATATGTTAAGCTTAGGGGTTTCTGTTGCTGCTTTTGTTAGTTTTTGTTTTGTTTTTCTTTAATGTTAACATTCTTTATCAGATTAGAGATATCTTCTGCTTCTAGTTTTTTAAGAGATTTGGTGTTGAACTTTATCTAACATTTTTTCTATATCTATTGAAATGGCACTGTATTCTCTCTTTTATTTTTTTTTCCTCAAAAGTAAGTAAATCAACCTGTATTGTCCTAATTGGTCATGATGGTATTATCTTCTTTGTATATTCCAAGATTTCATTTTCATTGATTTTCTGTAAAGTTTATATTTACCTTATTTCTGGAGAAGCAAGAAAAATTAGCTTCTGTTTTCTGTGTGTGCTCAGTGGTGTCTGACTTTTTGTGACCCCATGGACTGCAGCCCATCAGGCTCCTCTGTCCACTGGAATTATCCAGGCAAGAATACTGGCGTGGGTTGCCATTTCCTCCATCGGTTTTCTGTATTCTCACCCAAAATACTGTATTTATGTTCAGCAGTATCTGGATTGAGTGAATGAAATATAAAATATAACTATGACGTTAGGCTCCATTCACTCAGCAAATGAAGAGAAAGAAGAAAGTTTGAAAATGTAAATTGTTAGGAGGGAGGCAGAAATGTAGTTGTACTGTATCTTTATTCTATAGATGTGGTCAATAAGATGTATGGTCCCCAAAGTGTCCTTTAAGTGCAAGATAATACTTGGGACAAAATAAGTGCACTATTTTCTTCCATCCAATATTTCACTCATTAGTATACTCTCAGTCTTCACTGGTTGGGCAAGCTTCTCACATATAATATTTTTAGTTTCAGTGCACTTAATATAATAAAAGTTTGCATAATATACATATCCACAATACATCTGATCATTTATGACACTTGTATTTCTTGTAAACCTGAAAGAGAAAATAAAGAATTACACTTGGCAAGTCAAACATTTGAAACACAGTCCCAGAAAAAAAAATCACTTTTCCAACATATCACTTCTCCTATGGTCTGTGTTGTCTAAAATGAATTTTAATTATTATTTAGAATGGCAAGTGTCCAAGTTACTTATTTTTATGGACAAATGTGCAATGCCACACACTGCCTGATTTCTCTCAGGCTTTTCTAGTTTCTCACAGCTGGAGTATTTGTTGTCCTTTTCTTCCAGACCTAGCACCTCCCTTCCACAGCACCTAGAATGAATAAAGTAATGCAATTCCATTAGATTCTTCAGGAAAACTGGACAAGTAATAAATTTTGAGGCTGTCCTCCTCAAATATTTTTCATAATCACCAAAATCAGAAATTAACCTCATCTGTGATACCTTAAGCTCAGCATCATCTCCAAGTGACATTTCCCTCAGCCATTTTCCAGAAATTTTACGATGAAGCCCTGAATGACTGCCAGGTCCTAACACAAGATGACTGTTGAGAGACTAGAGATCAAAGACAAACTTGTAAACTGAATACATTATCTTCGGGAAAAAAATGTAGCATCACCACTTGGATTAATAACTAACAATTATTAATAAATAAGTTCCTCAAATAACTTTAATTTTCTATTTGAAGTAGCATAACACAGATTATATTAATCCTAGCTAATTTCCAGGAACAAATCCCAAAATAACATCAAAGATTAAAAAAAAATTACATATATTATATGTACATGATACATATAAAAGTGTATTATATACATATACTAGGATATATTTCTATTTCTATATTATTTCTTGTGATTTGAAATAGCCACTGCATTTTCCATCCCATTATAGTTTACTTTCCCATTAGCAATAATTACAAATAAACACAAGGAAACTCTAGCTTTTGAAACAAGATTACATCTATACTGTCCCTTTATGCTCACACTACCTTTACTTCTAGAATTTCACTCCAAATGAGACCTTTAGAATATACATCTTTCTCTCCTTTGTGCAAATCGTATCCCCTGTTCAGAGGAGGGCATGGCAACCCAGTCCAGTATTCTTGCCTGAAGAATTCCCATGGATGGAGGAGCCTGGCGGGCTAGAGTCCATGGGATCACAAAGAGTTGGACAGGACTGAGCAACTAAGCATATCCCCTGTTCTGTGCTATTATTGCAGACTGACAAAGATGGAGCTGCAGTATCTTTCTGACCCATATTCCTACCATACTATTTCTATCTGATGGAAAAAAACAAGCAGGACACAACAAAACAATAATCAAAACACAACCAAAGATTCTATTTGCTGCCTTGCCCAACGTCATGTATATGGAGGAATCTCGGGGTTTAGATTCAGAGTGTCAGCACCCCAGCACATATGTATGGAGCTCACTCCAGCTTCATGTGTCCTCAACAAACAAATCTGTACAAAATTGTGAGATTGTAAGGGTATCCAGTGGGCTTCCCCGATGGCTCAGTGATAAAGAATCCACCTGCCATGCAGGTGACCTGGGTTCAATGCCTGAGTTGGGAAAATCCCCTGGAGTAGTGCATGGGAACCCACTCCAGTATCCTTGCCTGGGAAATCCAGGAGCCTGGCAGACTACTGTCCATGGGGTCACAAAGAGTCAGACACAACTTAGCAACTAAACAACATCTAGCAGTTTGAGGCTGTTGTTTCTTTCTTTAGTTGAATCCTGCCTGCTTCCTAAATTTAAGGAATTATAAAACACAAATGAATTTTGGCATTCTTTTTATATACGCCTTGACCCCACCCCATTATAAGCAGAACAAATACAACATATGAGTCCACTTATACTGGCATATTTATAACCAATTTCTTACTATGTTGTGCAACAAAATATTTTTTTATATCATGCCCATGTTCAGTTTATTCTCTTTACCAGAAGTGCTCTTCTAGTCAATCTCTAAATTTTTTATTCAAAAATGTCTACTTCAAATTTCAGTTATAACATAAATTTCAAAGATAAAATCTATTTTTTGTTATTCTGAGTATTATTACTGAAGCATTTACACATTTTATTCTTTTCATCTGTTAAATTAATTTGTCTGTGCATCCTCTTTCACTTGTTTTAGAATCCTAGCATTGCACAATTTTAAGTACATATTCAAGCCCAGTGAATTGTGTTGGCTTCTATAGTTTTCTTAGATAAAAGCATTATTCACAGAAATCCTTCCTTATTTGGCTTGTAGTTGTCAAGATAATGGGAAGCCCTTTGCAATAATTTTCTCATTATTAAACACATCATAGAAGTCTGATGGAAAGGGTTCTTTGAGGATACAATTTCAGTAGAAGCTACAGTGCCCCTGAGAAAATTCACCTTTACTGAAACCAGCTATTAAAATTCAACAAGAATAAAGACTTACCAGTTGAGGGGGAAAATTGTATCCAAGTTTCCATATTTTGTGTTATCTTTCCTGGGAGATAATCTCAACCAATAGTTATTTAACTTCAGAGATTTTATAAATTCCTATAGGAAACAAAGGTGGCTTTTAAAATCATTGTCTCCCTTTTCTGTAAATTACCTCACAGTGTAATTTCTTACAAATTACTATGTCAAGGTGACATCTTTGACACTTTTCTACTATTTTCTATGCCATCAAAAAAAAACTGAGACAGAGTGCCCCTTACTGAGAGATGTCTTTCAACATTTATATCTCAGTTATTATCTGGGGGTGAAGAGATGGTTCATCGTCAAAAAACCCAAGTTAAGAGAAACATGAGTATGAGAAAAATGTAATAAGGTCAGAGGAGAATGGTTATAGACTAGAATTCAAATCCAGTTCAGAGATATGTAGCCAAAGTAATAGTTTTTTTTTTTTCTTTTCTTTTCTTATATGCCAGTCATTTG
Source organism: Bos javanicus (assembly GCF_032452875.1). NCBI lineage: Eukaryota > Metazoa > Chordata > Mammalia > Artiodactyla > Bovidae > Bos > Bos javanicus. The sequence goes on along the minus strand of NC_083872.1, from coordinate 100,409,697 downwards.
GTAAGCAAATAACTATGAATGGATCATTTGAAAATAATAAGACTAGGCAGAAACTAGATTGATTTCCCCCCTTTTATAAAGAAGAAAAAGAATTCTGACAGTAAGGAAGCTGAGACTTTTGAAAAAAATATATTTTTGTTTTAAAATAAATATGGGATTACTATCTGAAAAACCACAAATGCCAATGAATAAGTAAACTCTAGAGAGTTGTTGTTGTTGTTATTGTTTAGTTGCTAAGTAATGCCCTACACTTTTGCGACTCCACAGACTATAGCCCACCAGGTTCCTCTGTCCATGGAGTTCTCCAGGCAAGAATGAATACAAGAGTGGATTGCCATTCCTACTCTAGGGGATCTTTTCCACTCAGGGGTCAAACCCACATCTGCATTGGCAGGTGGAGTCTTTACTGCTGAGCCACCAGGGAAGTCCAAATGTGTGTGTGTGTGTGTGTGTGTGTGTGTGTGTGTGTGTTTGTTAGTCGCTCAGTTGTGTCCAGGTCTTTGAGACCCCATGAACTATAGCCCACCAGACTCCTCTTTCCATGGGATTCTTTATATTCTCCAAAATATAGAGATATAATTTAAATATTAGAAAAAAATAAGATAAATAAATAACTAAATCTTTCAGAGAATTCCCTTTTCCTGGGACCCAGGAACTCAGTGCAATATATCTGCTTGGCACTTGCCTTTGCCATCTCTCTTTTATTTACTTATTTGGCCCTGATGTGCCACACAACTTGTGGAATCTTAGTTCCCCAACCAAGGATTGAACCTGGGACCATAGCAGTGAAGGAGCCAAGTCTTTAAACTACTGGACCTCCAGGGGATTCCCGTTTGCCACCTAATCTTAATTCTTTTGTTCAGTTGCTCAGTCACATCTGACTCTTTGTGATCCCATGGACTGCAGCACACCAGGCCTTCCTGTCCTTTGCTATCTCCCAGAGTTTGTTTAAACTCATGTCCATCAAGTAGGTGATGCCATCCAACCATCTCATCCTGTCTTTCCCTTCTCCTCCTGCCTTCAATCTTTCCCAGCATCAGGGTCTTTTCTAATGAGTTGGCTCTTTGCATCAGGTGGCCAAAGTATTGGAGCTTCCACCTCAGCATCAATCCTTCCAATGAATATTCAGGGTTGGTTTCCTTGAGGTTTGACTTGTTGGATCACCTTGCAGTCCAAGCGACTCTCAAGTCTTCAACACCACAGTTCGAAAGCATCATTATTCTAGTATATGTAGCCTTTTCCTCTTAGTTAAAAAAATGCAAATGCAAAAGGGTGGAAACGGTGAACCTCCTTCTGTGTGATTTTACAGAATTGGTAAAACTCAGAAATAATTACAAATCTTCTGTTTTTAGATAAATGCTCAAACCTATGTCCTGAGAATTGATTCTAAAGTTCTAGTTTGGAAATATTCACAGACCTAAAGATTCTGGGGACTCCACATCTACCATCTGCCCATCAGCCTCTGAGAATCCACTGATGCTAAGGTGCTAAGCTAAAGTTTCACATGGCCTGTCTTGACTCGGTATCGTGATATGAGTATACTAAGTTCCGTTCACCTCATACCCCAACTAAAATAAGCCAGATTCATGTCTGGACTAATACAAATCTTCCCCAACATGTCTTCCCCCTCTATTCTATGTTGGGGAAAGTGACTTCTTCCCTTACAGGCAGAGATCCATGTGATCTTACCAACACACTTTTGCTTTTAATCGTCAACAGGCTGGCATTGTAGTCAGAACAAATCTCATCACTCTTTTGCCACGTTTCCTGACGTTGGTAGGCATGTAGAAGGTAGCATTTGTCATCATGCCACATCCACTCCTCTGGACAAGGTTTACATTTGTGCTCTGGAAGAAGAGCATACTTTCGTTTGGTTGTGTAGATATCTTCATAATTCTTATTATTCCCATTGTCCTCTCAGTTTAAAAAAATAAAGCATATTTACTTGTCTTTCTTCTTCTAACACCAAAAGTGAAGAAAATAAATCTTGTATTCCAGGCTCCCATATACAACCACAATGTGTCCGAAACATAATTTGAACACATTTGAAATTAAACACTTGGATTTCAGTCTATTTTCCAGTCTCAGGAGCCCTGATTAGCAACTAATTAATCTTCTTCTTTCACTTTGTCATTTTGTGTATTTCTACATGGCAATAAAGGCCAATCACAAGACATACTGCCTTTTCCAACTAGAGCATTTCCAGCTCTTTGACTTTTTGAATATTCGGGAGACTTCTTAAGATGACAATATGTTTTAGTTATAATAACTATAGAAACTGTTAGAGATATTAAAAGACTAATGCCTCCCAATTCCAAAGGTAAGACTAAACTTGAATTTTTTTTTCTATTAACTCTTATCAAACATTGAGTGACATTTAGGAACAAGGTCATCTATAAAAAGGTGATATATCTTCTATTGCTCTTCTTTTTAAAAAACATAAAGAGGTGATCTGATTTCCCTGGTGGTCCAATGTTTAAGAATCCAACTTCAAATGCTGGAGACATGGGTTCAATTCCTGGTCCTGGAAGATTCCATATGCCATGGATCAGCTAAGCCCGTGCACCAACTACTGAAGCCCAGGCTCCACAATAAGAAGCCACTGCAGTGAGAAGCCTATGCACCACAACTAGAGTCTAGCCCCTGTTTGTCACAACTAGAGAAAGACTGCACACAGCAGCAAAGACTCAGTGTAGCCAAAAATCATATAGTGCTCAGATGTGCCTTATGCATGCTCAGCTGTGTCTGACTTTTGCAACCCCATGGACTGTAGCCTGCCAGGCTCTTCTGTCCATGGGATTTTCCCCACAAGAATGCTGGAGTGGGTTGCCATTTTCTCTTCAGGGGATCTTCTCTACCCAGGGATGGAATTCACACTTCCTGCATTGCAGGTGGATTCTTTGCCACTGAACCCCACAGGAAAATAAATTAAAGAGGTGATCTATCCTTTCCTCTCTATATTCTATTGACTTCCATGCCCAAAATAGTAGTGGTAAACGTCAGAATATAGAAACTGCAGACCATCTTATTCAGTAAGTATCATCTCCTGATAATTTGGGAATTATAGTTATTTTTCTGTTTTTCTTCTAACTGCACAGAAACATCAATGGGTCTTCAATCACCCACATTTAATTCTTTCTTCCAAATAATAGTTTCCTGGGAAAGGCTGCTAGCTTTTGGTGAAGTGATCAAGTGACTCCAAGGTTTAGTTCATTGTCTAATAAATAATTCAGAAAGAAATAATGGATTACCTTTGTTTTTTGTATATAACTCACGACATAATTTGGTGGCTATTTCTTCAAGTTTGATAGAAAGGTTCCTGATTTTCTGGGAACTATTTGTGTTCTGCATGAGTTGTAGAGACAGATTTCTTTGAAGTTCTTCTTTGAAATTTTGTAGCTTATTCAATTTTTCCATGCCTGTCTTCAAAGTTTTTAAATCTGATATGTGAATGTCACATTTGAAGAAAAGAGAAATGATAAAAACAAAACAAACAAACAAACAAAAAAACTGCAGTCTCTCAGTACAACCATCATCTCCTTTCCGCTGAATTAAGAACATTAAATGTCTAGGGAAGCAGTTATTTCACAGAAGTAAGGGAAAGAGACTGAATACATATGACCCTATTTAGAGGACAAGAATAGAGGCGCAGATATAGAGAACAGACTTGTGGGCACACCTGGGGAAGGAAAGGGTGGGATGAATTGAGAGAGTAGCATTGAAACATATACATTCCCATATGTAAAATAAACAGGTATTTACATATAAGTGCTATATATAACATGGGGAACTCAACCGATGCTCTGTGCTAACCTAGAGGGGAGGGATGAGGCATTGGAAGGGAGGTTCAAGACGGAGGGGATATATGCATACATATAGCTGATTCACCCTGTTGTATAGCAGAAACCAACATAATATTGTAAAACAAGTATCCTCCAATTAAAAATAAAATTTTACATTTAAAAAATTTTTAATTGTAAAATTTTAGAAAGAGAGTAAGTACCATGTTGTAACTGCCTAGTTTTAAGTCCCTTTGTGGACATATCACCTATTCCAAGGCTTCGATTTAAAGAGCAAAACTCACTTCTAAGTGTTTTCCCTGGCAGTAAAAACATAGGGAATACATACATATGGCTCCAAAGACTCCCAGGCCAATCAGCAGCAGAAGGCACAGAAGAGTCAGAGCCAAGGCTCCTTGACGCCATACGTGGGAAGGAACAGGTGGGTCTGTGGGAAGCAAAATTAGTAAAGACACTTAGAACGGTGTACATTTTAATTCGATTCATGTGTTCATTTATGTTGTCTTTATTTCTTTCCTCATAGGTCTGTGGTAAAGGAATGTGTTTTGCTAGAAACTCAAAGGCATTTAAAAATAACTTTTTAAAGACCAAGTAAGTCAAGAAGAAGTCAAAAAACATTTTGTTAATTGTTTTGCATGCAAACTGGTTTTCAAAGCAGAAGCTTGGGATTGGTAGGCTGATTCAAGAAACAGAAGCAAAAATGGGGATGAAAAACCAGTGAGAAGGTACTGACCTAAAGGGGAAAGAAAGGGCTTCCCAGGTGGCCAAATGGTAAAAACTCTGCCTGCCGAGCAGGAGATGCATGAGGAGTCATGATTCAATCCCTGGGTTGAGACAATCCCCTGGAGAAGGAGATGGCAGCCCACTCCAGTATACTTGCCTGGGAAATACCATGGTCAGAGGAGCCTGGTGGCTACAGTCCACGGGGTCAAAAAAGAGTCAGACATGACTGAGTGACTAAACAACAACAAAGGGGAAAGGAAATCCAAAAAAGGACCATATGTACATGCATTTCTGATTCACTTTGCTTTACACCTGAAACTAACACCACAGTGGAAGCAATTTCACTCCAATAAAAATAAATAGTAAATCTATGAAAAAGAGAAAGAAAAAGAAGTGAGAAGACCAATTAATCTGAAAAAGATATATCTTGTCTGTACAAAACTGGGGAAACTGAGCAGCAAGCGGCTAACAGCAAGGTCAATTTAAGCATTCCTTCCTTGAGTTGACAAATGTGGGGTATCAGAGAAAATAATTTCCTTTGTCTATGTTTTCCCCAGAAAATACTGAGAGTTTGGCTGTGGAACATACATGAGAAAGTGTCCCTGTAATGTCCTGGGTGTTCTCCCATCAGCCAGTTCTTAGGTCAGACTGAATAGTTTCCTCAGAATTTTTTCATGCTTTGAGCAGCAAACTTTGATTGAATATTTCTTTTTTGTTGAACTGTGAACACTTGTTGAAAAGATCATTTCCCTATTAAAAAAAAACTCAAGAAATTATAAACTTTATATTATAAATTAATTGCTATTAAATTACTATGTGATTTAAATAATCATTACTTGTATAAATGGATACTAGATATTTCTTGAAAATATAATTCAGAGATTACATAACCTTACTATACTTACTATACTGTACCTATGTCCTTCATATCACAGTTGGTGATACCATGATACTGTGAAATAGAGAGAGAATTGAAAATGAAATGTGAAACAATGTTTTTAGACCTTGGACAATAGTTAACAGTGAAAGGATTACATAGTCAAGATCATTTCTAAGGTCAGAAACATGACTTCAAGTGCTATTATTTTTACATGCTTTTTCTAATTTATTTATATATTCAGTTAATCAATAGTTATTGAATATATCTGGACACTGGACAGTAGTCTGGATACTAACAATACAAAAGTGAGCAAGACATACCAGCCCCTGCTTTCACAGGAGACAAATTTTAATTATGAGAGAGCTGAGAGATATCTCTAACTGTTAAACGGTATGCATAGGTTTGAAACTGAGCTATATTATAAAGAGCATTTAGTTCAGAACTTATGGCCACTGGGAATGAAAAATCAGTGCAAAGAAATTGCAGATAGCAAGGACACCTAATTCAAAGACTCTAATTTGGAGAAAAGTTTTACCTGTTTGAAAAAAACAGAAAAGATTCAGAGTGGCTAAAGAATTGTGGCCAAGGTGAGAAATGATGTTCAGTTCAGTTCAGTTGCCCAGTCGTGTCCGACTCTTTGTGACCCCATGAATCGCAGCATGCCAGGCCTCCCTGTCCATCACCAACTCCCGGAGTTCACTCAAACTCATGTCCATTGAGTCGGTGATGCTATCCAGCCATCTCATCCTCTGTCGTCCCCTTCTCCTCCTACCCCCAATCCCTCCCAGCATCAGAGTCTTTTCCAATGAGTCAACTCTTCGCATGAGATGGCCAAAGTACTGGAGTTTCAGCTTTAGCATCATTCCTTCCAAAGAACACCCAGGACTGATCTCCTTTAGATTGGACTGGTTGGATCTCCTTGCAGTCCAAGGGACTCTCAAGAGTCTTCTCCAACACCACAGTTCAAAAGCATCAGTTCTTCAGCACTCAGCTTTCTTCACAGTCCAACTCTCACATCCATACATGACCACTGGAAAAACCATAGCCTTGACTAGCCGGACCTTTGTTGGCAAAGTAATGTCTCTGCTTTTGAATATACTATCTAGGTTGGTCATAACTTTCCTTCCAAGGAGTAAGCATCTTTTAATTTCATGGCTGCAGTCACCATCTGCAGTGATTTTGGAGCCCCCAAAATAAAGCCTGACACTGTTTCCAAGAGAAATGATATTAGAAGTGGTCAAAGGAGAAGTCAGGAGACAGATTAGAGCAGAGATGTGACTGTCACAATGGGTCAGGGATGAGGTCATCCATGACTGAAACAAGGATAATCCGCATGGAACACTGAGAGCAGAAACCTAGTAGAGTTAGATGAGAAGAGAGAGAGGGATAACTAGGAGTCTGTGACCAAAGACAATGGGTTCAACAAGTTGAGTTGTGGAAGGAGATGAAGAAATGGAGGGAAAATGGAGAGACTTAAGTGGTCAAGTGAGGATTATTTTTTGTTAAAATAGGGGTAGTATATGGCAACCCACTCCAGTACTCTTGTCTGGACAATCCCATGGACAGAGGAGCCAGGTGGGCTACAGTTCAGGGGTTGCAAAGAGTTGGAGACAGCTTAGTGACTAAACCACCATGGCCACCAAAAAGTATGTCGCTGTACCAGAAAGGGGTAATGAACTAAAGGAAGGAGAGAGAATAATAAAGCAAGAGAGAAAGTTGAAAATTGTTGAAGAAATGTGTTTGAGAAGGATACTTGGATTGAAATTTAGAACCAAATGAAAAGATTTGGTTTTTGATGAGTGAAACAGGATATTGTAAATATCATCTAGAAGTGAAACAGAGAGTATGAGTCAAAATAAAGCAGAATAGAAATTTTTGTAGTAGAAAGAAAAGGGATAGAATGAAATAGAAGCAAAGCTTGTCAAATGAAATGGACATCCCCAGTGGGTTAGCGATAAAGAATCTGCTTGCAATGCAGGAGACACAGGAGATATGGGTTCAACTCCTGGGTCAGGAAGATTCCCTGGAGAAGGAAATGGCAACCCACTTCACTCTTCTTACCTGGGAAAATCCCATGAACAGAGGAGCCTGGTGGGTTACAGCCCATAGAGTTGCACAGAGGCTACAAAGTTGGACAATACTGAACACACATATACATATATTGGCAAATGAGAGTAAGCTGGGTTTGAGAGTTTGTGCATTTTTATGTGGCAATGTTCAGCTGCTCAGATGGGGCACAAAGTGGGTAGATATTTAAGAACTGGAATTTTTCAAGGAAAAAGCACAGGGAGGGAGCATATGAGACTAAGGGATAGATGTTAAATAATACAAAGTTTATATTATACAGTATAAACTTTAAGCTGAATAATGAGAAACTTAGACAAAATTGAGAAAGCCAACAAGACATGGATTCAAGATTTTTTTGGAGTCAAAGAATTTCTGAAGTGGAAATTTAGAATAAGGACAATTAGTAGGACAGAAAATGAGATAGAATGTGATGAGATATGTTAAGAGCAATTATGGTATATTAAGTTCATGATATGTTCCATTCCTCTCAAACCATATAAAAGGAGAAATACCAACAAGGAAGTTGGCAGAAAGTATTGTAAAATCCTTAACTTCCTGTCCTTAAAAAAAAAAGTTTGTATTAGAGGAAAAGGCCACAGAATTAAGGTGTTATCCCTTCTCAGGATTTACAATGCTAATGATAAATGGACCCAAGATTCAACAATGAAAATGCTGTTCACAATAAAGTTAGAACTTCAAAGAATGCTACATTTTGGGGAGAGGGAGAACACTTAAAGACTATATGAGAAGTTTTCTATTGGTTCTGTCTCCTAATTTCACTGCTTCTACCAACTTTTCGTGTTATCCATATCTACTGTTTAATTTATGCACACTGATTTTAAGTTTGCATATTCTGGGACAGATTTCATCCAAAAGACAAAAAGCCAGGAGGTAGAAGCTACATACAATTGGAGAAATACATAATTGTGAATAAGATGGAAATTACAGTATAGGAAGTAAACACAAGTAGTCCATTTATCTCATAAATAAATTAGGATTAAAAAATATCAAACTTCCTGGCATAGGATGGATTTGAATGTGTCTCTTCTGATATTTCTTTATCTCTTTTCTTCCTTTAATACTTGATGTATCCTTTCATTTAATTTAACCCCTTCTATTATTTTACTAAATTGGGAAAAGATCTCCAAAAGAAGTAGAAACAATTTTAGAGATTAATATAGGCTCAGTTTGGTAAAAAAAAAAAATTTCAAATGAAATCCTCTAAAGTTCCTCTCTGTCTCTCTCTCTGTCTCTCTGGTATCTTGTGCCCCAAACACACACACATACACACTAGCATTTATTTAGAAAAAGAAGGTACAAAGCCTTGACTTTCTTGGACAGCACATGTTCATTGTTCCATAGTTTCCTTTCATGGGGGAAAAATGTTTCACAATCCAGTCATATGAAAATATTATCCTATCATAATTATCTTGATTATGATATGAAAAAAAAAAAAACCCAGAAAATTTGTAAAAGATTAAGTGTCCAGTACCTTGATCATTGCCTTAAAAAAACTTTACAGTCATTTTGTATGGACATTTTTGGTAGTTTGGATAAAATTAAGATGCTTAATTAAAAATTCAAATAGAGAAATCATTGCCAATTCACTAACATCCAAGTGGAACCTACTCTTAACGCTTCTGCCACTTTGTACACCCTGACCACCTTACAACACATCTATAGCTCAAAATCTTACCTTCTTTCTCAAATTTGTCAAACTTCTGGATATTTTCTGTCTGACTGGAGTCCTGGAATTTTAGATCTGCATAAGTAACTTCTTCAGACATTGATGTTATGCAAAGAAAGCCCAACAAACTGGAAAAAAGGAGAGGACAAAGTAATAGAGTTGGATAATAAACAGCTGTGATTTCGATCTCTGTTTATAAGCCAAAGTTTAAACATATCTTTAAACTTCTGTTTTTTAAATCCACAGTACCAGTCACTCACAGCTCCGGAAATGAGCTGCTATACGTGACCTCAGAGAAGAACAGAGAGCATTTTTCTTCCTCTTGTCTCTTCCCTTTCTCATTTCTCTGAATCTACGGACCACAGAAAGTGTTTTTTAAAATTGTGTTTGGGTATTATTAGTATTGTGCAAAGGGGCACAAGTTAACATGGTGCAAATATAACATGGAGTTTCTTGGAGAAAATCTCTCAAGGAAAAAAAATAACAGAAAGGACACGGCCCTCAAACTCTCACTAGTGTACAGCAGTGACTTGGCATAGATATTCTGTATGTGTCTTGGCAGAGGTCTTGATAGAGAGATTTGCTTAGCTGGGAGATCACACATGCACAGAGAGAGGGAGAGCAAAGCCCCACCCCAGGACTTCCCTGCTAGTCCAGTGGTTAAGAATCCACCTTCCAACACAGGGGACATGGGTTCAATACCTGGTTGGAGAACTAAAGTCCCACATTCGTTTGGTTGCCAAAGTCATGTCTGACTCTTTTGCAACCCCACAAACTGTAGCCTGCCAAGCTCCTCTGTCCATGGGAATTTTCCAGGCAGGAATATTGAAGTGGATTGCCATTTCTTCCTCCAGGGGCTCTAACCTGCGTCTCCTGTATTGCAGGTGGATTCTTTACCATTGAGCCACCCATTCCACATGCTGCAGAACAGTTAAGCCCATGCACCACAACTACTGAACCTGCATGCTCTGGAGCCATGCACCACAACTAGAGAGAAGCCCACATGCCATAACTAGATAGTCCGTGCACTGCCAGGAAAGATCCTGCATGATATAATGAAGATCCCATGTCAGGTGACTGAGAGCCCATACAAATAGATAAATAATTTTTTTTTAAAAGGAAAGCCTCACCTCTACACCCTGATACACAGGTACAGGATAGCCTAAAAGGGCCAAAGAACACCTAGTTTCTCTAAAAACAAAAAATATACTAAGGGATCTAGAAGAAAACCATACCAGGGAGTATGCATATTGATGGCTAGGGTCAGTATACCGAAAGTCCCAGAAATAGCTTTGCAGGTCAGGAGATTAGCACACATTAGATCCTTGCCAAAAGGTCCATGAGACATCTGGTCCATGCAAAAAGTTTCTTGACATTTTCCTCCTATCCGAAATGTCCATGACCATATTTGTGCTGTGCTGTGCTTAGTCATGTCCAACTCTTTGTGACCCCATGTGTAGTGCACCAGGCTCCTTTGTCCTTGGGGAGTCTCCAGACAAGAACACTGGAGTGGGTTTCCATGCCCTCCTCCAGGGGATCTTCCTAACCCAGGGATCAAACCCAGGTCTCCCATATTGTGGGTGGATCCTTTACCAGGAAAGCCCATGAATACTGGAGTGGGTAGACTATCTCTTCTCCAGAGGAACTTCTGGACCCAGGAATGGAACTGAGGTCTCTTGCACTGCAAATGGATTCTTTACCAGCTGAGCTACTCAAAAAGCCCATGAACATATTTTGTTCATGCCAAATGGTTTTCAGATCAGATCAGATCAAATCAGTCACTCAGTCATGTCCGACTCTTTGCGACCCCATGAATCGCAGCACGCCAGGCCTCCCTGTCCAACACCAACTCCCAGAGTTCACTGAGACTCATGTCCATCAAGTCAGTGATGCCATCCATCCATATCATCCTCTGTCGTCCCCTTCTCTTCCTGCCCCCAATCCGTCCAGCATGAGAGTCTTTTCCAATGAGTCAACTCTTCGCATGAGGTGGCCAAAGTACTGGAGTTTCAGCTTTGGCATCATTCCTTCCAAAGAAATCCCAGGGCTGATCTCCTTCAGAATGGACTGGCCGGACCTCCTTGCAGTCCAAGGGACTCTCAAGGGTCTTCTCCAACACCACAGTTCAAAAGCATCAATTCTTCAGTACTCAGCCTTCTTCACAGTCCAACTCTCACATCCATATATGACCACAGGAAAAACCATAGCCTTGACTAGATGAACCTTTGTTGGCAAAGTAATGTCTCTGCTTTTTAATATGCTATCTAGGTTGGTCATAACTTTCCTTCCAAGGAGTAAGCGTCTTTTAATTTCATGGCTGCAGTCACCATCTGCAGTGATTTTGGAGCCCGGAAAAATAAAGTCTGACACTGTTTCCACTGTTTCCCTATCTATTTCCCATGAAGTGAGGGGACTGGATGCCATGATCTTCGTTTTCTGAATGTTGAGCATTAAGCCAACTTTTTCACTCTCCACTTTCACTTTCATCAAGAGGCTTTTGAGTTCCTCTTCACTTTCTGCCATAAGGGTGGTGTCATCTGCATATCTGAGGTTATTGATATTTCTGAAATTGAAGAAAGTAGGGAAAACCACTAGACCATTGATATTTCTGAAATTGAAGAAAGTAGGGAAAACCACTAGACCATTCAGGTATGACCTAAATCAAATCCCTTATGATTATACAGTGGAAGTGAGAAATAGATTTAAGGGCCTAGATCTGATAGATAGAGTGCCTGATGAGCTATGGAATGAGGTTCGTGACATTGTACAGGAGACAGGGATCAAGACCATCCCCATGGAAAAGAAATGCAAAAAAGCCAAATGGCTGTCTGGGGAGGCCTTACAAATAGCTGTGAAAAGAAGAGAAGTGAAAAGCAAAGGAGAAAAGGAAAGATATAAACATCTGAATGCAGAGTTCCAAAGAATAGCAAGAAGAGATAAGAAAGCCTTCCTCAGGGATCAATGCAAACAAATAGAGGAAAACAACAGAATGGGAAAGACTAGAGACCTCTTCAAGAAAATCAGGGATACCAAAGGAATATTTCATGCAAAGATGGGCTCGATAAAGGACAGAAATGGTATGGACCTAACAGAAGCAGAAGATATTAAGAAGAGATGGCAAGAATACACACAAGAACTGGACAAAAAAGATCTTCACAACCCAGATAATCACAATGGTGTGATCACTGACCTAGAGCCAGACATCCTGGAATGTGAAGTCAAATGGGCCTTAGAAAGCAGCACTACAAACAAAGCTAGTGGAGGTGATAGAATTCCAGTTGAGCTATTCCAAATCCTGAAAGATGATGCTGTGAAAGTGCTGCACTCAATATGCCAGCAAATTTGGAAAACTCAGCAGTGGCCACAGGACTGGAAAAGGTCAGTTTTCATTCCAATCCCAAAGGCTATGCCAAAGAATGCTCAAACTACCACACAACTGCACTCATCTCACATGCTAGTAAAGTAATGCTCAAAATTCTCTAAGCCAGGCTTCAGCAATACGTGAACCGTGAACTTCCAGATGTTCAAGCTGGTTTTAGAAAAGGCAGAGGAACCAGATATCAAATTGCCAACATTCTCTGGATCATCAAAAAAGCGAGAGAGTTCCAGAAAAACATCGATTTCTGCTTTATTGACTATGCCAAAGCCTTTGACTGTGTGCATCACAATAAACTGTGGAAAATTCTTCAAGAGATGGGAATACCAGACCACCTGACCTGCCTCTTGAGAAACCTATATGCAGGTCAGGAAGCAACAGTTAGAACTGGACATGGAACAACAGACTGGTTCCAAATAGGAAAAGGAGTACGTCTCGGCTGTATATTGTCACCCTGTTTATTTACTTATAGTCAGAGTACATCATGAGAAACACTGGACTGAAAGAAATGGTTTTAGACAAGACCAAATATGACCAGGTATCAAAGACCTTTCAGTATGACCAAGTATCAAAGACCTTTCAGTATGGGTCTTATGGATGTTTTGGACAGGACCAAATGCCTGGTAAGGGGGAATTCTGCCAGCCGATCTATTCCAATTGTACATTCTGGAAATGGAAATAACCACAGAATGGATTTTGGGGAAACACTGGGCCCACAGTGAGATGGACCTAAACTGAAACTCCACTGATCACCTAACCTCCCTAAGCTCCTACTCTGTCTGGTGGGTCACAATGATGTTATGGGTCTCCTGGAATTAGTATAGGTTCAGAGCCAGAGACTAGTATTTTCTGAAAGGTCTGATTATTTCCTTTTCTGAAATGCATGATTATGCTAGTAAAAGGGGAATTTGTGCTTATGTCCTCACCATTTTAGGATCTGTCAGAAGCTCTGGTTTCCTGAGTGCAAACTCAGGCAACACGGTGAGAATCTCATTAAATTTTAAGCTATGTTTGCTCCTCTGGATTTCTTATGCCAGGAGCCCAGCAGGAAAGAAAATGAGTCACAGTCCTAACAGGACTCATTAATCCTGGTTATCAGGAGAATGTAGGGCTGTTGCCTAAGGCTGGAAGTGAAGCATGTATTTGACTCCAAGCTGATCCACTAGATATCTCTTGATAGTCCCCTGTTAAGTTTTGACAGAAAATAGGTAAGTTCAGTAGAAATGGGGTATTATATACAGGGGCTTAAACCCCTTAGTGATGAGTACCTTGGTCACCCTACCAGGTGAAACGTCTGGTCTAGTTCAAGGTGTTGTCAAGGGTCATGGAACTAGAATTGTAGTGGGATAGGAAGGTGATGAATATTAGTTGCCGTTTCAGGACAGGCTGCAACGATTGGGAGTGTAGTTTGTCCCACTAATTTTTTGTGAGTTTCATCAAGAAAAGAGACTGGATAGGACACTGGAGGGGCTGGTAAAGGAAAGTCACATACTAATCAAGCAAATCAAGCAGTGAGTACAGCAAGTACTCTGGTTTGCTACCAAGATTCTCCCATCAGGACTGATGTACTTCCCAAGCTACTGAGAAGGTTAGCAACTGAATTCTATGCTGAGTCTTTTTCTGGGAATTGTTGTCTGCCAAAGTGAGTCACCCTTCTCAGGGACAGCCTATATCAAATGAATGGACAAGGTAACAGGTGTAGGGTATAAAGATTCAGCCTTCTGGCTTCCAGAGATGCAAATTTGAAGGACCAGCTTAGCTCCAGAGTTCCTTATAGGATTGCTACTGCTGCTAAGTCGCTTCAGTCATTGTCTGACTCTGTGCAACCCCATAGATGGAAACCCACCAGGCTCCCCCGTCCCTGGGATTCTTCAGGCAAGAACACTGAAGTTGGTTGCCATTTCCTTCTCCAATGCATGAAAGTGAAAAGTGAAAGTGAAGTCGCTCATTCATGTCCAACTCTTCGCGACCCCATGGACTGCAGCCTACCAGGCTCCTCCGTCCATGGGATTTTCCAGGCAAGAGTACTGGAGTAGGGTGCCATTGCCTTCTCCTCCCTATAGGATTCAATTCAGTTCAGTTCAGTCGCTCAGTCGTGTCCGACTCTTTGAGACCCCACGGATCGCAGCACACCAGGCCTCCCTGTCCAACACCAACTCCCGGAGTTCACTCAGACTCACGTCCATCGAGTCAGTGATGCCATCCAGCCATCTCATCCTCTGTCGTCCCCTTTTCCTCCTGCCCCCAATCCCTCCCAGCATCAGAGTCTTTTCCAATGAGTCAACTCTTTGCATGAGGTGGCCAAAGTACTGGAGTTTCAGCTTTAGCATCATTCCTTCCAAAGAAATCCCAGGGCTGATCTCCTTCAGAATGGATTGGCTGGACCTCCTTGAGTCCAAGGGACTCTCAAGTCTTCTCCAACACCACAGTTCAAAAGCATCAATTCTTCGGCGCTCAGCCTTCTTCACAGTCCAACTCTCACATCCATACACGACCACAGGAAAAACCACAGCCCTGACTAGCCGGACCTTTGTTGGCAAAGTAATGTCTCTGCTTTTTAATATGCTGTCTAGGTGGGTCATAACTTTCCTTCCAAGGAGTAAATGTCTTTTAATCTCATGGCTGCAGTCACCATCTGCAGTGATTTTGGAGCCCCAAAAAATAAAGTCTGACACTGTTTCCACTGTTTCCCTATCTATTTGCCATGAAGTGATGGGACCAGATGCCATGATCTTAGTTTTCTGAATGTTGAGATTTAAGCCAACATTTTCACTCTCCACTTTCACCTTCATCAGCTGAGGCCTAATCCTCAACTGTGTTGTATGGATGAACTTTTACCTTTATCCAGTGTTGCTTGTCTACCCTCTAAGTGCTTATTCTCAAGAACATATAGCATTAAATTTTCTACATAGAAATCTCAGAATTTTAGAGACTATTTGCTGAGGAATCCTACATATTAAAAAAAAAAAAAGCTAAAGTGATTATTTTCTGGATTCATTTTATATTTTTAAGGGAATAAAAACATGTTGTCATATATGACTCTAGTTGCTTCTTTTTTTACTTAACTCCTACTGTATTCACTTACTTATTCATTATCCAGCCAGTCAATCAATGAGCATGCTTAATCACAGAAATGGTAGTCGTTGTTGTTCAGTCGCTCAGTCATGTCCAACTCTTTGCAACCCCATGGACTATAGCATACCAAGCTCCTCTGTCTTTCACTGTTTCCCAGAGTTTGCACAAATTCATGTTCACTGAGTCAGTGATGCTATCTAACCATCTTATCCTCTGCTGTCCACTTCTCCTTTTGCCTTTATCTTTTAAGATTACACAATAAATTACATATTTGTGGTTTTTAGTCTGACATGTAAGGAGTCTAGACATGATCATGCCCATTCATACAACAAGTTTAAGAAAAAAAAAAAACTAAAAGTAAGCAACCCTTCTTATATCCATCAGAGAACCGCGGTCACAGGGCAAATCACCATACCATAAAATTGAAGAGACGGATAAGTAGAATCATAGCTTCCTGGAGCAGAGGCCCAAGAGTAGAAAAATACATAAGAGTTGCTACCAGAGCAGGAAAACCTAGACTGTAATTGACAAAATTATGGGAAAAAATGTTAAAGAAAAGTTCTGTAAAGATAATGACAGCTCATCCAAACAAGATCAATGAATAGACTGCTGCTACTGCTGCTGCTAAGTCGCTTCAATCGTGTCCGACTCTGTGCGACCCCGTAGACGGCATCTCACCAGGCTGCCCTGTCCCTGGGATTCTCCAGGCAAGAATGGGGAAGGAAATAATCACTCAACTCCAAGAAACCCAGAGAGTCCCAAACAGGATAAACCCAAGGCGAAACACCCCAAGACATATATTAATCAAATTAACAAAGATCAAACACAAAGAACAAATATTAAAAGCAGCAAGGGAAAAACAACAAATAACACATAAGGGAATTCCCATAAGGATAACAGCTGATCTTTCAATAGAAACTCTCCAAGCCAGGAGAGAATGGCAAGACATACTTAAAGTGATGAAAGAAAATAACCTACAGCCCAGATTATTGTACCCAGCAAGGATCTCACTCAAATATGAAGGAGAAATCAAAAGCTTTACAGACAAGCAAAAGCTGAGAGAATTCAGCACCACCAAACCAGCTCTCCAACAAATACTAAAGGATATTCTCTAGACAGGAAACACAAAAACGGTGTATAAATTTGAACCCAAAACAATAAAGTAAATGGCAACAGGATCATACTTATTAATAATTACCTTAAATGTAAATGGGTTGAATGCCCCAACCAAAAGACAAAGACTGGCTGAATGGATCCAAAAACAAGACCCCTACATATGTTGTCTACAAGAGACCCACCTCAAAACAGGGGACACATACAGACTGAAAGTGAAGGGCTGGAAAAAGATTTTCCATGCAAATAGGGACCAAAAGAAAGCAGGAGTAGCAATACTCATATCAGATAAAATAGACTTTAAAACAAAGGCTGTGAAAAGAGACAAAGAAGGTCACTACATAATGATCAAAGGATCAATCCAAGAAGAAGATATAACAATTATAAATATATATGCACCCAACATAGGAGCACCGCAATGTGTAAGACAAATACTAACAAGTATGAAAGGAGAAATTAACAATAACACAATAATAGTGGGAGACTTTAATACCCACTCACACCTATGGATAGATCAACTAAACAGAAAATTAACAAGGAAACACAAACTTTAAACAATATAATAGACCAGTTAGACCTAATTGATATCTAATAGGACATTTCATCCCAAAACAATGAATTTCACCTTTTTCTCAAGCGCATACGGAACCTTCTCCAGGATAGATCACATCCTGAGCCATAAATCTAGCCTTGGTAAATTCAGAAAAATTGAAATCATTCCAAGCATCTTTTCTGAGCACAATGCAGTAAGATTAGATCTCAATTACAGGAGAAAAACTATTAAAAATTCCAACATATGGAGGCTGAAAAACACGCTGCTAAATAACCAACAAATCACAGAAGAAATCAAAAAAGAAATCAAATTTGCATAGAAATGAAAGAAAATGAAAACACAACAACCCAAAACCTGTGGGACACTGTAAAAGCAGTCCTAAGGGGAAAGTTCATAGCAATACAGGCATACCTCAAGAAACAAGAAATAAGTCAAATAAATAATCTAACTCTACACCTAAAGCAACTAGAAAAGGAAGAAATGAAGAACCCCAGGGTTAATAGAAGGAAAGAAATCTTAAAAATTAGGGCAGAAATAAATGCAAAAGAAACAAAAGAGACCATAGCAAAAATCAACAAAGCCAAAAGCTGGTTCTTTGAAAGGATAAATAAAATTGACAAACCATTAGCCAGACTCATTAAGAAACAAAGGGAGAAACATCAAATCAATAAAATTAGAAATGAAAATGGAGAGATCACAACAGACAACACAGAAATACAAAGGATCATAAGAGACTACTATCAGCAATTATATGGCAATAAAATGGACAATGTGGAAGAAATGGACAAGTTCTTAGAAAAGTACAACTTTCCAAAACTGGACCAGGAAGAAATAGAAAATCTTAACAGACCCATCACAAGCATGGAAATTGAAACCGTAATCAAAAATCTTCCAGCAAACAAAAGCCCAGGTCCAAACGGCTTAACAGCTGAATTCTACCAAAAATTTAGAGAAGAACTAACACCTAATCTACTCAAACTGTTCCAGAAAATTGCAGAGGAAGGTAAACTTCCAAACTCATTCTATGAGGCCACCCTCACCCTAATCCCAAAACCTGACAAAGACGCCACAAAAAAAGAAAACTACAGGCCAATATCACTGATGAACATAGATGCAAAAATCCTTAACAAAATTCTAGCAAACAGAATCCAACAACACATTAAAAAGATCATACACCATGACCAAGTGGGCTTTATCCCAGGGATGCAAGGATTCTTCAATATCCACAAATCAATCAATGTAATACACCACATTAACAAATTGAAAAATAAAAACCATATGATTATCTCAATAGATGCAGAGAAAGCCTTTGACAAAATTCAACATCCATTTATGATAAAAACTCTCCAGAAAGCAGGAATAGAAGGAATATACCTCAACATAATAAAAGCTATGTATGACAAACCCACAGCAAACATTATCCTCAATGGTGAAAAAGTGGAAGCATTTCCCCTAAAGTCAGGAACAAGACAAGGGTGCCCACTTTCACCACTACTATTCAACATAGTTTTGGAAGTTTTGGCTACAGCAGTCAGAGCAGAAAAAGAAATAAAAGGAATCCAAATTGGAAAAGAAGAAGTAAAACTCTCACTGTTTGCGGATGACATGATCCTCTATATAGAAAACCCTAAAGACTCCACCAGAAAATTACTAGAACTAATAAATGAATATAGTAAAGTTGCAGTATATAAAATCAACACACAGAAATCCCTTGCATTCCTATACACTAATAATGAGAAAATAGAAAGATAAATTAAGGAAACAATTCCATTCACCATTGCAACAAAAAGAATAAAATACTTAGGAATATATCTACCTAAAGAAACTAAAGACCTATATATAGAAAACTATAAAACACTGGTGAAAGAAATCAAAGAGGACACTAATAGATGGAGAAATATACTATGTCAGTGAAAATGAGTATACTACCCAAAGCAATTTATAGATTCAATGCAATCCCTATCAAGCTACCAACAGTATTCTTCACAGAGCTACAACAAATAATTTCATAATTTGTATGGAAATACAAAAAACCTCGAATAGCCAAAGCTATCTTGAGAAAGAAGAATGGAACTGGAGGAATCAACCTGCCTGACTTCAGGCTCTACTACAAAGCCACAGTCATCAAGACAGTATAGTACTGGCACAAAGACAGAAATATAGATCAATGGAACAAAATAGAAAGCCCAGAGATAAATCCACACAGGTATGGACACCTTATCTTTGACAAAGGAGGCAAGAATATACAATGAATTAAAGACAATCTCTTTAACAAGTGGTGATGGGAAAACTGGTCAATCACTTGTAAAACAATGAAACTAGAGCACTTTCTAACACCATACACAAAAATAAACTCAAAATGGATTAAAGATCTAAACATAAGACCAGAAACTATAAAACTCCTAGAGAAAACATAGGCAAAACACTCACCGACATACATCACAGTAGGATCCTCTATGACCCACCTCCAAGAATATTGGAAATAAAAGCAAAAATAAATAAATGAGACCTAATTAACCTTAAAAGCTTCTGCACAACAAAGGAAACTATAAGCAAGGTGAAAAGACAGCCTTCAGAATGGGAGAAAATAATAGCAAATGAAGCAACTGACAAACAACTAATCTCAAAAATATACAAGCAACTCCTACACCTCAATTCCAGAAAAATAAATGACCCAATCAAAAAGTGGGCCAAAGAACTAAATAGACATTTCTCCAAAGAACACATACAGATGGCTAACAAACACATGAAAAGATGCTCAACATCACTCATTATTAGAGAAATGCAAATCAAAACCACTATGAGGTACCATTTCAGGCCAGTCAGAATGGCTGCGATCCAAAAGTCTACAAGCAATAAATGCTGGAGAGGGTGTGGAGAAAAGGGAACCCTCTTACACTGTTGGTGGGAATGCATACTAGTACAGTATGGAGAACAGTGTGGAGATTCCTTAAAAAACTGGAAATAGAACTGCCTTATGATGCAGCAATCCCACTGCTGGGCATACACACTGAGGAAACCAGAATTGAAAGAGACACGTGTACCCCAATGTTCATCGCAGCACTGTTTATAATAGCCAGGACATGGAAGCAACCTAGATGTCCATCAGCAGATGAATGGATAAGAAAGCAGTGGTACATATACACAATGGAGTATTACTCAGCCATTAAAAAGAATACATTTGAATCAGTTCTAATGAGATGGATGAAACTGGAACCTATTATACAGAGTGAAGTAAGCCAGAAAGAAAAACACCAATACAGTATACTAACGCATATATATGGAATTTAGAAAGATGGAAACAATAACCCTGTGTACGAGACAGCAAAAGAGACACCAATGTATAGATCAGTCTTACGGACTCTGTGGGAGAGGGAGAGGGTGGGGAGATTTGGGAAAATAGCATTGAAACATGTATAATATCATGTATGAAACGAGTCGCCAGTCCAGGTTCGATGCACGGTTCTGGATGCTTGGGGCTGGTGCACAGGGACGACCCAGAGGGAGGGGAGGGGAGGGAGGAGGGCGGAGGGTTCAGGATGGGGAACGCGGGTATACCTGTGGTGGATTCATTTCGATATTTGGCAAAACTAATACAATATTGTAAAGTTTAAAAATAAAATTATAAAAAAAAAAAAAAGAAAGCAGTGGTACATATACACAATGGAGTATTACTCAGCCATTAAAAAGAATACATTTGAATCAGTTCTAATGAGGTGGATGAAACTGGAGCCTATTATACAGAGTGAAGTAAGCCAGAAAGAAAAACACCAATACAGTATACTAACGCATATATATGGAATTTAGAAAGATGGTAACAATAACCCTGTATACGAGACAGCAAAAGAGACACTGATGTATAGAACAGTCTTTTGGACTCTGTGGGAGAGGGAGAGGGTGGGATGATTTGGGAGAATGGCATTGAAACATGTATAATATCATATATGAAACGAGTCGCCAGTCCAGGTTCGATGCACAATACTAGATGCTTGGGGCTGGTGCACTGGGAAGACCCAGAGGGATGGTATGGGGAGGGAGGAGGGAGGAGGGTTCAGGATGGGGAACACATGTATACCTGTGGCGGATTCATTTTGATATATGGCAAAACCAATACAATATTGTAAAGTTAAATAAAATTAAATTAAAAAAAAGTTCCAAACCCTTGGCCAAAACCACTAAGGCCTGCCATGATCTATCCCCTCTCACCTTCTTCCTGAGGCTCAACTGTTTATGCTGGTGGCAACCCTGTACCCACACTGCAGACTCACAGATCTGTGCCTTTGCAAGTCACATCACCTGGGACGATGATGCTCTCCCCACCCTTGCCCACCTGGAAGAGTCCTGTTCACTTTTCAAATGCACACTAGGCAGCATTTCCTCCTCCTCTACTGTCCTCTTCCCACCTCCTTTCTCCTGCTCATTCGACAGTACTTCTTTTAACTACTCTCTTTCCACCCAAAGCCCTTTCTTTATCACTCCCTCATTTTTTTACTTTTCTCATTTTTAAGGTTTAATTATAGACAGTAAATTGCGCCCCTTCTAGTCTATAGTCTGTGAATTTTGACAAATTCTGTGTCTGTTTTTGTAACTATAACCAGTTCCTTAACCAAAGAAATCAAGCCCTCCACCCACTCCCAGCCCAGACAGCCACAGATTTGTTTTCTGTTCTGTAATTATGCCTTTTCCCATGTAAATGGAATTATTCAGTATGTAGCCACTTAGCAGAATGCATTTTAGACACATTCAGATTGTTTCTTGTGTCAATATCAGATCCTTTAAAATTGCTGAATAGTATTCCTTTGTGTGAATGTACCACAGCCTGCTTATCCATTCCCAGTTGAAAGATATTCTGGTTGTTTCTTGTTTTGGATGACTATGAATAAAGCAACTACGTACCTTTTCATATTAAAAAAAAAAAAGAACACTGGAGTGGGTTGCCATTTCCTTCTCCAATGCATGAACGTGAAAAGTGAAAGTGAAGTCGCTCAGTCATGTCCGACTCTTAGCGACCCCATGGACTGCAGCCTACCAGGCTCCTCCATCCATGAGATTTTCCAGGCAAGAGTACTGGAGTGGGGCGCCATTGCCTTCTCCAGTGAATAGACTAAGTTATGTCAAACATTTTCCAAAAAACAATTTCTACATGGGATACTTCCTTCACTGAGTTGTTGTTATTTAGTTGCTGAGTTGTGTCTGACTCTTCTGCAACCCCATGGACTGTAGCCCATCAGGCTCCTCTGTCTATGGATTTTCGCAGGCAAAAATACTGAAGTGGATTACCATTGCCATCTCCAGGGGATCTTGCAGACCCAGGGATCAAACCTGCATCTCCTGTGTTGGCAGACAGGTTCTTTACCGCTAGTGCCACCCAGGAGGCCCTAGGGTTATTGTGAGAAACAAATAAATCAATAAATGTAAAGTTCTAAGGGGACTCTCCACATAAATCTGGTGTGAAGACAGGTTTGGAAATCATGTAATTATTCAATGAGGAAAGAGTTATCCAAAATAAATACAAAATTGGGCTCTCCCAAGGCAGTGTGTGTGTGTGTGTGTGTGTGTGTGTGTGTGTGTGCGCGTGTGTGTGTGTGTGTGTGTGTGCGCGTGTAATAGCTCCCAGGAGTTCTAACCAGGGCAGGAGAAAAAGATATAGTAGACAGAGAGAGAGAGACTGGTTGAGATTTTTGAGACACACTGTGTCTCATATGCCAAGCTATCATAAAAAGCAATGAGGGATAAACTATTCTGACACAAGAAGCTAATATATCCTCAAGAAAACCTCTGGATTTACTCCTACGCTGTAGAGGCTGCCAGGGATAACATGATGATAGCAGGCCAGCAGGGAGAGGACTATGAGCAATAGAATCTGATCAAATTTCAGAGTCACTCCAAGGTCGGAAACAAAAATAGTCATTTTTAGTGAATATGAAAGAGAGTCCACGAAATAAAAATTAAAAGACACAAGATTTCAAGGAAAAGAACTGTAACCTCTTTTTGCAAACAAACTAGCCAACAAAGATATCAAAATTATTAATAGCAGATATTTCTCTGGAGAGGAACAATAGAAGAAACTAGCTTTCCCATGAGAATAAAGAAAAACCCAGTGTATGGAGGTCAAGTGCAGAGTTTTTGACCTTCAATGAATAATTTTATCTTTCTGGGAATGACAGTGACAGTAGGCTACTTTTAAAAAGAAATGATAAAGTTGCTTTTTAAATCTGTTTATATGAGACTTCCATTTCAGTCTTATATGAGCATTAGTAAACCTGTTTACTTGAACTATG
Source organism: Bos javanicus (assembly GCF_032452875.1). Lineage (NCBI taxonomy): Eukaryota > Metazoa > Chordata > Mammalia > Artiodactyla > Bovidae > Bos > Bos javanicus. The sequence goes on along the minus strand of NC_083872.1, from coordinate 100,386,142 downwards.
AGGCAAGACTACTGGAGTGGATTGCCATTTCCTTCTCCAGGGAATCTTTCCGACCCAGGGATCGAACCTCTGTCTCCTGCATTGGCAGCTGGATTCTTTACCACTGAGCCACCTAGGAAGCCCATCCCTTCTCCAGGATCCCCCAGATTTCTACATGAATCAGCAACTGTCACAACAGGGTTTCCTGGACCTTGTTCCACTGCTGTGGCCTGTCTCAGTTCTGGCTGTTAAATATTTACACATCGCCCCTGTTCACTTGGGCATATTTAACAACAAAGCAAGAAAAGTCTGTTATTTGAAAGAAAGGAAATTGAGTGAAATGAGTCTGAGATTGAAGATGGTCATAGAACAGCCGTTCCTGTAGGTTTCCAGTGACCTTGAGATGAAATAACAAGAACATCAGATCAGAAGGCATCAGACAATGACGTGTAATGTGTTCTGTGTAGCAAGTTTATTTGCCTGTTGCCTGATGGTTTAAATATACAGACAGTCACTATTTAATCTGTTTTTTTTTTCCCTTTAATAGTAAAGCTCTTTCCTTCCTCATATCACCTTAATCATAAGTCCCTTACATCTTGGAGGAAGCATATTAATCCAAGTCTTCAATCTTCACTAATGCAGCTGTCTTCTCGCAAATCCAAGAAATTTCAGCACTGCAGCGGGATATATAAATATTCCCATTTTGAAAATAGGCACATCCCTTGGATTCATTTATCTGAGCATATTCATAAGCACTAAATCTGAAAAAGAATCAATTTTAAATTAATTACAAATATCACATTTGAATCGACCACAATTCATTGTTTTCAGCTTCCCTGACAATGAAACTCATGCGTGTGAATGTTGAAGGACTTCTGTGGCCAGCAACCATAAAAATCCCTAAAGCTTGCATATTTGAGTTTTTAAAAATTTCCAATTACTCATGATCTCAGATAGAATTATTTAAGAAGTAAGCTTAAATCAGGAGTTGAGAATTTCTATTTTCTCCATAATATGATAGAAACTACCCCATGCAGATTATATATTAAAAGAACTAGAATTCCTTTACTCTGGAACTTTCTGAAGAAAAACAGAAAAATACAATCACATTCTGTATAAAAATATGTTACATTTTACTATGTACAAATATCATTTTGTATATATTTATACATACGTGGGGAGTGAAAAGAGAATAAAACAGGGGTTAGAGGAAATGAATGACAACATAGATGTAGTTCTGATATTGGTTCCTAGTTCTTCTGCTAAAGAATTGATGATAACTCTTAAGTAATGACATCAGAAAATGATGATCATGTCTAAATCTTCCATGTGCCCTGGACTGCTTTTATTCAAACGATCTGTACTACACTATAATATTCTTTTCTCACTTCAAGGCTTAGCTCACTAAATCTTACTTGCGATGTATACACTTTTGTTTACTCTATGATAATTTTTTAATCTATAAAATGGGAATATAACAGTGCTTTTATCATAGGGATAATAATAGTTTGAACATCATAAGTATTACTTGTGTTTGTTAAATAGAGAAATAAGCTTAAACTAATAGATGGAATTCAGTGTCCTGCCATCACATGAAATGAAGTCCTCCTCATTTCCATCTCTCTTAATGAAGCTCTCTTCTTGTTGGAGGTTGTACTTTTTTGTATCTAGATGTATAATTCTTATAATTCACATTTATTTTCTTTACATTCCATTTTTAATATCTTTTGCTTGTTTCTTTCCCCAATAATTAGAGACTTACAAGGATGGAGAGGGTCTAGAGCTATCCTCCCAAAGCCAACTTCTGCCAGATGGGTACCAAGATAGTCCCAACCAGAAGAAAGGAAACTTGGGTAATGGTTGTGACCTCAGAAAATCCTGAAAGAGAAAACAGGAAAAAGTTCTGTGAGGGGCACATTCCTGTTTGCTGAAGTAAGAGAGATGGGACCATTCATCGAATTCATGTGAAAAGTGAAAGTGAAAGTTGCTCAGTCATGTCCCTCTTTGAGACCCTCAGTTGTGTCCGACTCTTTTGTGACCTGGAATTCTCCAGGCCAGATACTGGAGTGGGTTGCCATTCCATTCTCCAGGGAATCTTCCCAACCCAGGAATCAACTGGGGGTCTCCTGCATTGCAGGCATATTCCTTACCAGCTGAGCTACCAGGGAAGCCCAATTCTTACTCAAAATGCACTGAATTCCTACCATGTGATTCAGAAATTCTATTTACTTTCAAATACATGAATAATTTCTCTAACCAGGGAAGGAGATTCAACCTGACCTTTTCTTCTAGGCTGTCTATCTTCACCAGCGTGGAGTTCTTGTCCATGCAGTTTTTTCTACTGTTAGGCCAGGTTTTTTCCTCATTTACTGCAAAATAATAGCAGCTGGTTTGGTACCATTTCCAGGTCTTAGGACAAGGATTGCATTTGTGGTCTGAAAAAGAAATTACACCCAGTAGCATAAACTCAACAACTTTGGAGAGACCAGGACCTGGAAAATAAATCATTCAAATTGACAATAGGGCTTCAAAACCAGCAACCCTAAAAACAAACCGCTTTAGGAGCCCCTGGAAATAAAGTCATCCAATATTATGTGTTGAGACAATGGTAACTGAAATACTCTTTTCAGGGCTCAGTCTTCTGGCCCCAGAAATACCAGTTATATTTTTTAATTCCTTATAACAACAAGATCACCTAAAAATAGTTCATAAAATGAGGAGCTGAAATATCCAGATAAATATCATCCCAAGATGTTTCCCAAATTCACCTCCATGTTTAAAAAAAAAAGAGAAAAACTTTTTATCTTCCCTGGTCTTCTGTAAATTTATGGCAGCATCATTAGAAGTCATTGGTAACACCCTCTCGTATTCTGATGTGCTGCACATCATCAATCTAAACCAGAGCAACAGATTTGATCTGACTGGTCAGCAGATCCTGATTACCTGAAGTACGAATGATTAGCTCTTGGCAGAGTTTGATGGCCATTTGTCCCTGCCTCTTCAATAGACTGGAGATTTGTGATTTGAGAAATTCCTCCTCCACAGGAAAGTTCCTGTACTTGCTCAGCTGCTGGGATAAGTTGTCCTGCTGTTGGTGGATGATTTTCTGGAGTTGAGTCAGTTTGTCTGAATCTGAGTTAATTTCGCTGGACATCTGCAAAACTCCAAGACAGAAGACAAACTCATATATATCCTTCCATTCTTTTTGACAGCTGTAGATAATTCTCTTAACACAGAAACATTGCTTAGGTTTAATATTTATTAGTAGTCTCTAATCAGGTATCACGGAAAAAACACAACTGATGCCTTTTTATTTCAACTCTCTCCGACATACATCACAGCAGGATCCTCTATGACCCACCTCCCAGAATATTGGAAATAAAAGCAAAAATAAACAAATGGGACCTAATTAACCTTAAAAGCTTCTGCACATCAAAGGAAACTATTAGCAAGGTGAAAAGACAGCCTTCAGAATGGGAGAAAATAATAGCAAATGAAGCAACCGACAAACAACTAATCTCAAAAATATACAAGCAACTCCTACAGCTCAACTCCATAAAAATAAACGACCCAATCAAAAAATGGGCCAAAGAACTAAATAGACATTTCTCCAAAGAAGACATACAGATGGCTAACAAACACATGAAAAGATGCTCAACATCACTCATTATCAGAGAAATGCAAATCAAAACCACTATGAGGTACCATTTCACACCAGTCAGAATGGCTGCGATCCAAAAGTCTACAAATAATAAATGCTGGAGAGGGTGTGGAGAAAAGGGAACCCTCTTACACTGTTGGTGGGAATGCAAACTAGTACAGCCACTATGGAGAACAGTGTGGAGATTTCTTAAAAAACTGGAAATAGAACTGCCTTATGATCCAGCAACCCCACTGTTGGGCATACACACTGAGGAAACCAGAAGGGAAAGAGACACATGTACCCCAATGTTCATTGCAGCACTGTTTATAATAGCCAGGACATGGAAGCAACCTAGATGTCCATCAGCAGATGAATGGATAAGAAAGCAGTGGTACATATACACAATGGAGTATTACTCAGCCATTAAAAAGAATACATTTGAATCAGTTCTAATGAGGTGGATGAAACTGGAGCCTATTATACAGAGTGAAGTAAGCCAGAAGTAAAAACATAAATACAGTATACTAATGCATATATATGGAATTTAGAAAGATGGTAACAATAACCCGGTGTACGAGACAGCAAAAGAGACACTGGTGTATAGAACAGTCTTATGGACTCTGTGGGAGAGGGAGAGGGTGGGAAGATTTGGGAGAATGGCAATGAAACATGTAAAATATCATGTAGGAAACGAGTTGCCAGTCCAGGTTCGATGCACGATGCTGGATGCTTGGGGCTGGTGTACTGGGACGTCCCAGAGGGCTGGTGTGGGGAGGGAGGAGGGAGGAGGGTTCAGGATGGGGAACACATGTATACCTGTGGCGGATTCATTTCGATATTTGGCAAAACTAATACAATTATGTAAAGTTTAAAAATAAAATAAAATTAGAAAAAAAAAGAAAAAAGAATAGAAAAATAAAAATTGTCTTCATAGTCTAGTTTGTCAAGAGAAAACCATGTATTCAGGGCAAAATCCTCATAACAATGAAGTACATAATTTTCAGGTTTATCTTGGAGGCATAGAGAATGAGAGATAGCTGAGGTGGCAGAAAGTATTAAAGGGTTTATGATGCTAGCACCCATCATATTAATATAATCCAATCTAAATTTATATAGTTTACAGCTATATTTCCTAACCCCTTGCCCTGAGTTTGATGCAAGCACACTTACACATAATTCCTAAGGTCACCAGCCCAATCAGCAGCATCACACAAAGAGTTAGCAGACCCAGGGCAGCCTGACGCCATATAGTGGATGGAGCTGGATACCCTGAAAAAAGCCAACACAAAGATTAGCAAACAGAACTGCCTTGTGGTTGTTACACATTGAGTTGTTTACTTCTCCTACTTAACAACCATCCAGATATTAAAATTTGTCTCTTGCTTCTTCAAATCCTCTATCTCCAAAATATCTAAAATGATACAAAACAAGGGCCCTGCCACAGTTCTCCATTTTTTTTTTTCTCCACCATCCTCCGTTGCTTTAAGAGTCTCCTAATTTTCAGGCTTTTGTTTTACATCACCACACATATTTCTTCTTCAAGATGACTGAATTCATGAATGAGATATTGTGGAAAATCCTCTGATGATCTCGACAATGGAAGAAACCCTTAGAACTGCAAACCTCCACAAGGCAGGTGTTTTGTGAATTCTGCCTATATCTACTATGTGTACTATTTTTCACCTAGTAGATAATGAATTGATACTGAACGAGAGAATGAGTGAATATACAAGATAACCTACCAACAGCAGAACAGACCACAAAGCCAGAGGATAACTCTTCAAAATGTAATATCTTACCTATATATATGTATGTATACATATATGTATATGTATGTATATATATTATATATATATAGTTTTTATACTTACCTCACCTTCCTATTCCTTAATTCTGGATCCAGGGGCATCTAGCTTAGTGTCTCAGATAGATGAAGGCAATCTCCAGGTGCCCTGACATATGCACCATATTCACCACTCCCTTTTTCTCAAGTATTAGATTTTTTTAACAACAAAACATAAATGCATAACCACTTTTATTAGACACATGAAAAATCTATCCTATCATCTTTTTGTATCTCATCCCCAAAACCGCACATACACATATATACACATACATGCTTAAAATGAAAACAAAGCTAAAAAGCAGGAGAATGTTGTAGATGACTCAGGACAACAAACTGTCCTAAACCATCAGCAGATTCCTGAATGTAAAGGATGTAGTCTGATTCATTAAATTGGATTCCTGATCACAGAAACAGCTATTTCTTTCCATTTGGTACGAGAGAATGAGCAGAGGATAAGAACTGAGTCTCAACTCTACCACGTAACAATTGCATGAATTTGGTTAAGTCATTTAATGTTTTTCAGCTCAGTTTTGTCACTAATACTTCAGAGAAAGTACTACTATTGTTCCATGTCTTTCATAATTTTAGTTTGATGAAAGCATGATATCGTGTATATAAAATACTATACACATATCAACATTGATTCAGCATGACTAATTATACTGGGAATTTCAACTTCCCTTTGAAAATTTGTAAGTACTTATAAGACAGAAGCAAGCTCTTGTCTATTTTTACCTCACTCATCCTCCAGTTTATCTTTTCAGATAAAGTTCAGATAACTCTACAAAAAAAAAAAAAAAAATCCCTCTGACTTCTCTAGTTTAGAAGTTTCCAAACTGGATTGTAAAAGGATATTTCCCTTGGCATCTCTCACGAGGTATAAATATCAAGGACTACATTTATAAAAAGAAATCTCAGTCCCCAAACTCAATCTCTGGCATCTTCAGCTGAAATAATTCACTATAACACAGAGCTTGGTGACACACAGCAATATTTCCCAATTTTAAAAAGTCCTGGAAGCCACATATTTCCTCCTCAATGTAAAGCACACCACTCTACCAAAAATTTCTCCAACTTTGCCTCCATTTTGAAAATTCCAAAGCAGACTTCTCAAACAGCATCAATGTCAAAGCCAGCACCTCAGGGTATCTAACATGTGTCCATCCCCCAAGATCACATCTTGCCATCTCTGAACCCTTACCTCTTTTTCTTAGGTTGTTTCTATCCTGATTATTTCCTGCTGCAACAGAATCCTGAAACGTGAGTGTCGCATAGGTCACGTCTTCAGACATTGTAGAAGAAAGCTCTGCTCTTTGGGTAATTAATGTTTCAATATCATCAGACCCGGGAACACAATGTTCTTTGCAAGGCTGGGAGTTCTTATGTCCACACCCAACTGACACAAGACACATCCCACCATCCCCCCATCAGGACGGAATGAAGACCAGTTTTTCTGCAGAAAAAGTGAGACAAAGCAACTGTTGCCTTTAGCAATCAAAATACTATAGATCTCAACTCACTGCTCCTTCAGCATTGTTTCTTGCTGAAGCAAAGAAGGGATACTTGGAAGTGGAGCAGGGATGATGGCTTTGTGGGGAAGTTCCCATGATTCTCAGCACAGAGCCTGGGGACTGAATGTTTCCATTTCAGGCTTCTCTGAGTGTCTTAATAATGACACAGGTTGTCCTCTTCACTTGTATCTAAGGTCAGCTAATCCTGTGAATCCGATTTACTTGCTCTTTAAAAAAATATATTTTGGAAGTGCTTTGTGCATGTGAGATCTTAGTTCCCTGACCAGGAATTGAATCCATGTCCCCCTGCAGTAGAACTGCAGAGTCTTGACCACTAAACCATCAGTGAAGTCCTGGATCTTGGTTTACCCTCACTCATATGGGATATCAAGGAGATACACATAAGACAGCAAGAGCTCTGTAGTTACACATACCAAGACAGGAAGAGCTGTACAGTTGAAAACCACTCATATATGGCTGCTGATTAAAGAAAAAAAAAATGTTGGTGAGAGACAGACCGACAGCTGGTGTTGGCAATAGGCTCAGAGGAAAAATGAACAGCTATTGAAATGGGACATTATATGGGAGTTTCCTTCCTACATGACTATGTTCTTAACAGAATAATGCTCCTTTATATAATAGCTAACACTTAGAACAAGATTTTTAAAATGATTGCTTGATGCTTAGGAGAGTGAAAAAAGCAGGCAGGTTAGGGACAGAATGAGGCTGGCCCATGGGAAAATGCTTTTGTTTCTGTTTTTAATGTGTTTGCTTGCTTGGATTTTAGCCCAACGGCAGCCCACAGTCATTGTTGAGGGACAGGTGAAATTCCTATAGAAAACGTGGTCTTCTAGGTACAAAAAATCAGAAGATAGAGTTTGGGGAAACCACAGGGATGGGTAGTGCTGGATATTCATAAGGAACACTGATAATGGGGAAATGGTCAGTGTGTTTTTATGCCTCTCCAGGGTTTCTCTTTCAGCTACAATTTACTTAACATTTCATTAAAAAAAAAATTGATGAAATAACCAACCTATATCTTTTCTTAGGCCTAAAAATGCTCTGAAAAAGTGTTTCCAATAAAACTGAAATAAACCAACTGCACAAAAACTGAAGTTAATCCACAGCTGGGACTATAGGTTTCAGCAATACCCCAATGAGCAATAAAGAGCTGACAATTTATATAGAAAGCATTCTGGCTGTTTTTTGGGGGTGAATATGAGAAAAAATAGCACACCACATGTGTGATTTGTCATTTAGTAGCAACAATCATCAGATTTAACAGTTCTTAGAGGACTGTGTATTTCCAATCCCATCAAACTTTTTAAAACATTCTCATTTATACAAGAAAGTAAATTGTTGTTAAGAACCTGTGGTAGGCAGAAGAAAAGCCCCCAAAAGATGTCTGTGTCCTAGTCCTCAGAACCTTTAAATAGGGTAGTTTACATGGCAAAAGGGATATTTCAAATGTGATTAAGATAACAAATTTTTGAGAGAGGAAATTATCCTGTATTATCTGGGTGGTCCTAAATTTTAACTATTTATTTTGTATTGGGGAATAGCCGATTGGGCTTCCCTGGTGGCTCAGACAGTCTGCCTGCAATGCAAGAGACCCATGTTCAATTCCTGGGTTAGGAAGATGCCCTGGAGAAGGGAATGGCAACCCACTCCAGTCCAGCCTGCAGAATTCCGAACCCCCCACCCGCCCAGTGGCTCAGCAGTAAATAATCTGTCTGCAATGCAGGAGCCTCAGGAAACATGGGTTCAATCCATATATCTGTAAGATCCCTTGGAGGAGGGCATGGCAATCCACTCCAGTGTTCTTACCTGGAGAATCCCATGGACAGAGAAGTCTGGTGGGCCACAGTCCATAGGGTCACAAAGACTCGGATATGACTGAAGCAACTTAGCATGCATGCATAGCCAAATAACAATGCTGTGATTGTTTCAGGTGGACATTGAAGGGACTCAACCATACATATATATACACTATCCATTCTCCCCTAAACTCCTCCCATCCAGTCTGCCATATAACATTGGGCAGAGTTCCATGTGCTACACAGTAGGTCCCTGTTGGTTGTCCATTTTGAATATAGTAGTGTATACAGGCAACTATAAGTTCATTCTCTGTGAATTTCTTTCTGTTTAGTAAGTAAGTTTACTTGTATCATTTCTTTTCAGACTCTGCATATAAGGACGCCACATGATATTTCTCCTTCTCTGCCTGACTTACTTCGCTCAGTATAACAATGTCTAGGTCCAACTACGTTGCTGAAAATAGCATTATTTCATTCTGAGAGAAAGGATTATGCTGTAAAAGTACTGTACTCAATATGTCAGAAAATTTGGAAAACTTAGCAGTAACCACAGGACTGGAAAAGGTCAGTTTTCATTCCAGTCCCAAGGAAAGGCAATGCCAAAGAATGCTCAAACTACCACACAATTGCACTCATTTCACACGCTAGTAAAGTAATGCTCAAAATTCTCCAAGGCAGGCTTCAGCAATATGTGAACCATGAACTTCCAGATGTTCAAGCTGGTTTTAGAAAAGGCAGAGGAACCAGATATCAAATTGCCAACATTCTCTGGATCATCAAAAAAGCGAGAGAGTTCCAGAAAAACATTGATTTCTGCTTTACTGACTATGCCAAAACCTTTGACTGTGTGGATCACAATAAACTGTGGAAAATTCTTCAAGAGATGGGAATACCAGACCACCTGATCTGCCTCCTGAGAAACCTGTATACAGGTCAGGAAGCAACAGTTAGAACTGGACACAGAACAGCATACTGGTTCCAAATAGGAAAAGGAGTACGTCAAGGCTGTATATTGTCACCCTGCTTATTTAACTCATATGCAGAGTACATCATGAGAAACGCTGGGCTGGAAGAAGCACAAGCTGGAATCAAGATTGCCAGGAGAAACATCAATAACTTCAGATATGCAGATGACACCACGCTTATGGCAGAAAATGAAGAAGAACTAAAGAACCTCTTGATGAAAGTGAAAGAGGAGAGTGAAAAAGTTGGCTTAAAACTCAACATTCAGAAAACTAAGATCATGGCATCCAGTCCCATCACTTCATGGCAAATAGATGGGGAAACAGTGGAAACAGTGGCTGACTTTATTTTTCTGGTCTCCAAAATCACTGCAGATGGTGAGTCCAGCCATGAAATTAAAAGATGCTTAGTCCTTGGAAGGAAAGTTATGACCCACCTAGACAGCATATTAAAAAGCAGAGACATTACTTTGCCAACAAAAGTCCGTCTAGTCAAGGCTATTGTTTTTCCAGTAATCATGTATGGATGTGAGAGTTGGACTATAAAGAAAACTGAGCACCAAAGAATTGATGCTTTTGAACTGTAGTGTTGGAGAAGACTCTTGAGAGTCCCTTGGACTGCACAGAGATCCAACCAGTCTATCCTAAAGGAAATCAGTCCTGAATATTCATTGGAAGGACTGATGTTGAAGCTGAAACTCCAATAGTTTGGCCACCTGATGCAAAGAGCTGAGTCATTTGAAAAGACCCTGATGCTGGGAAAGATTGAGGGCAGGAGGAGAAGGGGACGACAGAGGATGAGATGGTTGGATGGCATCACTGACTCAATGGACATGGGTTTGGGTAAACTCCGGGAATTGGTGATGAACAGGGAGGCCTGGCTTGCTGCGGTTCATGGGGTCACAAAGAGTCGGACACAACTGAGCAACTGAACTGAACATTCCATTATATAAATGTACCACATCTTCTTTAACCATTCCTCTGCTGATAGACATTTAGGTTGCTTCCATATCTTGACTATTGTAAACAGTGCTGCAATGAACATTGGAGTGCATGGATCCTTTCAGATCATGTTTTTTTTTTTTTTTTTTTTTCTGGATACATGCTCAGGAGTAGCATTGCAGAGTTATATGATAGCTCTGTTTTAGTTTTTTAAGGAACCTCCATACTGTTCTCCATACTGGCTGCATCAGTTTGCATTCTGAGTGCTCCCAATTTAATCCTAGGAAAGTGGGGAACCATTCCTAGATGTGATCAGAGAGACGTGAGACCCAAAGAAGGGTCAGAGAGATATAACGTTTCTGGGTGAATACACAGAAAAGGGGCCAGGTGCCAAGGAATACAAAGAAGCTTAGAAGCTAAAGGATAAAAACTCGAGGAAATGGATTCTTCCCACAGAACATTCAGAAGGAGCGCAGTTCAGCCTTGACTTTACCGAGATCAGGGTTGGCATTCTAACCTACAGAACTGTGAGACGATAAACTTGTATTGTTTAAGCTGTTGTTTCTGTGTAATTTGGTAAAGCAACAAACACAAAACTCTACAAATATTTGGAGACTATACATGAGGAAGGAAACAAAGAAATCATTTCTAAAGGCTTCCTTTGGGGTATTAGGTAACTGTACTCAGGAAGAGAATGTGGGTTAGGTTTTTGTTTTCACATGACTGGGGAAGTGGTTTGAAAGGTCTCAAGGTTCACCTCTGTGTGAAGATTAGCTTAGTCAAATGTCTCCAGAATGAACGGCAACCACTTTAGGGGCATGAATTAATATCCAACAAGCTGCAGAAATGCAACAAATTATTATTCAGTAACACTTTGGCATGATCTCTAAATACATAAATGTACATATATTTCTTGTTTATTTTTTTTCAAACTTATGCAGTGCTCAGTCCAAAGCAAGCTAACAAACTAAAAGACATGAAAGTGAAAGAAAGTGAAGTCGCTCAGTCGTGTCCGACCGTAGCCTACCAGGCTTCTCCGTCCATGGGATTCTCCAGGCAAGAATACTGGAGTGGGTTACCATTTCCTTCTCCAGGGGATCGTCCCGACCCAGGGATCGAACCATAGTCTCCCGCATGGGAGGCAGACACTCTAACCTCTGAGCCACCAGGGAAACGTGGGGCAGCTCTAAATCGCACTGTCAAGAATGTGGAAATGAATAATAAATCTACATTCATGTTCTGTTCTAGGTAAATTAGGTGAAGGCACAGACCATTAGTATGAGCAAAAGTTAAATCAAACAAGTAATTACAAAAATGAGAACTTGAGCATTGCCTGATGGTCCCGTGGTTAAAACTTGGAACTTTCATTGCCGTGGACCTGGGTTCCATCTTTGGTTGGGGAACTGAAATCCTGGGAAATAAAATTCTGCAAGCTGCATTGCCATAAATAAATAAATAATAATAAATAAATATTAGCTGACCAATTAAAAAAAGGGAGAACTCAAGGTTGTTTTTCTTTGTTTTGGAATTTCATTAAATTTTGCAAAGATGGAGTTCTTGCTTTCATTTCCCCAATTCTTTCATTTGCCTTAAAGTTCCCTTAAAAACTAATTAATTTTTTAGTATCTTACATGAAACAATACTTTGGTAAAACAAATATGAAGAATCTCACCTGGTTCTGAATTATTTCTATAATGAAGATTGATCCTATATACACTCTACTATTATGGTCCTTAAATGCTATATCATCTATTATTCATTGATTTTAGAAATTACTGCCTATACTTTTCTCCCTTAAAAATTTCCAGCATCTCTGCCTTCCCTGGTGGCTCAGTGGTAAAGAATACACCTGCCAATGAAGGAGACATGGGTTAGATCCCTAGTTTAAGAAGATCCCACATGTCTTAAACCCGTGGGCCACAACTATTGAGCCTGCGCTCTAGAGCCCAGGAGCCAAAACCACTGAGCCCATGTCCTGCAACTCCTGAAACCCTCGTGCCCTAGAACCTGCGTTCCACAAGAAAAGAAGCCGCTGCATTGAGAAACCTGTGCACTGCAACTAGAAAGTTGCCCCTACTCACCACGACTAAAGAAAAGCCCATGCAGCAACAAAGAACCAGCACAGAGCAAAATAAGTAAATAAAATCAATATGATTAAAAAAATAATTCCTGCCTCTCAATAGCACTTTGTGCCAGATTATACTAGCAAATAACACTGCTTGTTGCAATCATCTACAATTTCTAGGACATTTCTCCTCATTTCTTCACCATTTTTCGACTGTCTTAAATCTCCTTGTTCACCTCTATTCCTGTCGTGATCATCAGTAATTTCAGTGCTCTTGTAGGTGAAATTCCAATACCCTGTGTGCTCAGATACTGGATTTACCTCCAATAACCTTGACCACACCCACAAATTAGTCACTCATTATGGTGATCATATATTAAAGCTATGCTTTTCTTTACTGTAGTTACTAGCCACATATGACAGTTTAAACTTCTATGAATTAAAATTAAAAACTCAATTCCTCAGTCATTCTAGTCGTAATTCAAATAGAATTTTCAGGCTGAACACATAAAAAAAAAATGAACAGCCCTTTTCTAGCTGTTTTACTGTACTTCTCCATTTCGGTAAATGAAAACTTCACACTTAACAGTTTCTCAGCCAAAAACTTAAAATCACCTTTTACTTCCCCTGCTGCTTTCAGATGAATTAAACCCGTGAGAAAATACATTCATTGCAGAAAATAAGGGAACATAGGCATTAAACATAGGAGTATTGTTCACTTGGGATATATTAAAAGAAATAATGAGTTTACATGACAGAAAATTGTGTTCTTGTTTCATTCTTCCATGATCATTCCATTCCCATATATTATTCTTATTTCAGAGTATGCTTTTAAAGAGGGACCTATATTGGATAGTGCCTAGAGAATGAGAAGAATAGGAATGAATTCAAAATTATTTAGAAAAAGGAACGGACAAAAGTGAAAATTAAACTGGAGGTTATCAGATCTAAAGAAAAGATAAAAGCAACAGTAACAAAAAATGACCACTGGGTGGAGCCAAAGGATGAATATAGGAAAGAATTTTTTTTTTAATGTATATTTATCCAAACAAGGTAATAAAATATTTTGCTTAAACTAAAGGGCTATGAAGACAGACTGATTGATTCAAATCCAGAACATTTTATAAACATTTACAAAAGTCCAGTGACTTTTGGCAAGTCCCTTATTCTCTGTGCTTCTTTTTCTTATTCGTAAAATTGGAGTAAAATCTACCACAAGGGTAATTAATTAAAGCAAATAGGAGTAATAACAAATGGTATCACTATTATACCAGAATTAACCTTAAATTATTCTGGATGCTCTTAAAAGTGGAACCTTTTGCACAACAAAGAAAACCAGTGACAAAACAAAAAGACAAGCTACTAAGTGGGAGAAAATACTTGAGAAATATTGGTGATGGATAAGGGGTTAATAGCCGAAGTATATAAAGAGCTCATACAACTCAATATTTAAAAAGAGACAACTTGATTAAAAAATTGACAGAATAGACCTGAATAGACATTTTTCCAAAGAAGATACACTGATGGCCAACAAGCACATGAAAAATGCTCAACATCTCTAGTCATCAGGGGAAATAACAAATCAAACCCACAATGAGATATCACCTCACACCTTTCAGAATGGTTATCAACAAAGAGACCACAAATAGGAAATTTTGGTGAGGATGTGGAGAGAAGTGAGTCCTCCTACACGGTGGTGGGAATGTAAATTGGTGAAGCCACTTCAAAAAACAGTACAGAGGTTTCTCAGAAAACTAAAAATAGAACTACCATATGATCTAGCAATTCCACTTGGGTATATATCGAAGAAAACAAAAACACTAATTTGAAAAGACATAGAACTCCAATGTTCACAGCAGTACTATTTACAATAGCCAAGATATAGAAGCAACCTAAGAGTCAATCAACAGATGAATAAAGATGTGGTGCGAGCGTGTGCTAAGTCACTTCAGTCGTGTCCAAATCTTTGCAACCCCATCAGTAGCCCACCAGGCTTCTCTGTCCATGTGATTCTCCAGGCAAGAATACTGGAGTGGCTGCTGTTTCCCTCTCCAGAGGATCTTCCCAACTCAGGGATTGAGCCCGAACCTCTCAAAGCTCCAGCAATGCAGGTGGATTCTTTACCACTAAGCCACCAGGGAAGCCCAAAGATGTGGTGTGTGTATATATACACATATATGTATATGTGTGTGTGTGTGTATATATATACATATATATACATTCCAATTTAGGTACATATGTGGCATATATATATACCATATTATATATACATGTATATATACACACAAAATGAAATACTACAGCCAAAAAAAAGAACAAAATTCTGCCATTTTCAACACTGTGGATGGACTTAGAAAGTTTTATGCTTAGTGAAATAAGTCAGACAGAGAGACACCAATATCAAAAGATATCGCTTGTATATGCAATCTAAAAGTTAAAATGAATGTGTATGATGAAATAGAAACACACCTGCAAATAAAGAGAACAAACTAACGGTTACCAGTAGGGAAGGGGCAGGGAGGAGAGGCACATTAGAGGTATGGGACTAAGAGATACAAACTGCTATGTATAAGATAGATGAATCACAAGGGTATATTGTACAGCATAGGAAAATATAGACATCAATTTGTAATAACTTTATTACAAGTATAATCTAGAAAAACATTGAATCTGCATTTTCTACACCTTAAAAAATAATACTGTAGATCAACTGAACTTCAGTTTAAAAAATGGAAAAAAGTTGCCCAATTCTCCAGCCCCCTTCTGCTGCTGCTGCGGCTGCTGCTAAGTCGCTGTCCGTCTCTATGCGACCTCATAGACGGCAGCCTATCAAACTCCCCCATCCCCTAGTCAAGTTCAAATGAGCACAACCAGGGTTTGCCAGAAGCCTCACCAGTAAGGCTGTATTATAAGACTTTTTTCATAGTCCTCATGATATCTGAAATAGTCTAGCTCTTTCCTTTCTTTGCTTCTTTGCTATCTGCATTCACCACCCTCCCCTAGAACATAACCTCAATAAGAGCACAACTTTCGTATGTTTCTTTCACCATTTGATCCCCCAGAAAATAGAACAGTGCTTAAGACATACACACAGTGATCAGTGGATACACATTCAACTGACTGGTTAACTTTCCATGAAATGTAAGTTTTGCAGTGATTTTAATAAGATGTCTTATATCCCAGTATACCATGACATGAATTCTCATGCAAATAAGCTTAATCAGTTCACATCCCTCAATCACAGAACACAGCATACTCCTTCAAACTTAACTAGCTTTGTTTCAGGTGTGTGCCCCCTTGGATAAACTTTCCCCTTTCCTTCTCTTTTCTTATGCAATCTGTGCCTTTTCTTCAAATCTTGTCTATTCCATTTGATAAGATGTGGAGGAAGGCATGCCAACCCACTCCAGTATTCTTGCCTGGTGAAACCACAGACAGAGGAGCCGGATGGGCTACAGTCCATGGGGTCACAAAGAGTCGGACATGACTGAAGTGACTTAGCATGCACATTCCATTATCTAACCTTTTTACTTACAGGGATTTTGTACACACGTGCATGATGAACATCTCAGTCAGCGTTGTGAAGGTGATCTAATACATTTTCCCCCTTTCATTTTCTCTCTTGTGTGTTACCAAAAGCTCTGTTACAGTTGTCATCTGATAATTATGCATTACTTAACTTATTCACTTCAGTTCAGTTCAGTCTCTCAGTCTTGTCCAATTCTTTGCGACCCCATGAATCACAGCACGCCAGGCCTCCCTGTCCATCACCAACTCCTGGAGTTCACTCAGACTCATGTCCATCGAGTCGGTGATGCCATCCAGCCATCTCATCCTCTGTCGTCCCCTTCTCCTCCTACCCCCAATCCCTCCCAGCATCAAAGTCTTTTCCAATGAGTCAACTCTTCACATGAGGTGGCCAAAGTACTGGAGTTTCAGCTTTAGCATCATTCCTTCCAAAGAACACCCAGGGCTGATCTCCTTCAGAATGGACTGGATGGATCTCCTTGCAGTCCAAGGGACTCTCAAGAGTCTTCTCCAGCACCACAGTTCAAAAGCATCAATTCTTCGGTACTCAGCTTTCTTCACAGTCCCACTCTCACATCCATACATGACCACAGGAAAAACCATAGCCTTGACTAGACGAACCTTTGTTGGCAAAGTAATGTCTCTGCTTTTGAATATGCTATCTAGGTTGGTCATAACTTTCCTTCCAAGGAGTAAGCGTCTTTTAATTTCATGGCTGCAGTCACCATCTGCAGTGATTTTGGAGCCCAAAAAGTGAAGTCTGACACTGTTTCCACTGTTTCCCCATCTATTTTCCCATGAAGTGATGGGACCAGATGCCATGATCTTCGTTTTCTGAATGTTGAGCTTTAAGCCAACTTTTTCACTCTCCACTTTCACTTTCATCAAGAGGCTTTTTAGTACCTCTTCACTTTCTGCCATAAGGGATAATGCTTATTCCACTTTTCTGACTCTCTCTTCTCCTTCTGGCTTCTCTTTCTTTCTTTTTTACACATCCTCTATCCATCATTACCAAAACAAACCAGAAGCAATATTGTAACAAATTCAATAAAGGCTTTTTAAAAAGAGGTAATTTATGTAACAGTCCATCTCTAAAATATTAAACAAAGGTTTTTATTCCAAATGAAAACTCATCAGGCTATTTGGAATAAAAACTTCAGCTGTGCTTTCCTAAGCCAAGAGAAGAAGGAACATTACTCAAGTAGAAAAGAATTTTAAAAAGATATGAAAAACTTACGGAACATATATACACTACTATCATAAAATAGGTACACAAGAGCCTACTGAAAAAAATATGCAAGTAGAAATAAAATGTCAGTGGCAGGCTTTGTGGGGTGACTGAGAAACATCTGCAAACCTCTGAATTTTGGAGAAGGGAAAAGAAAAGCATTTATCTACCACTTTTTCCTGCAGTTCTCTGCTTAATTTTTGCTGAGTAATTCAGCTTGCATTTATGGGGTATGTAGAGAGAGGAAGTAGAATTAAGACTAATGTTATCAGGCCTCCTTTGACCCTGAGAGTCTGTACTCACCCAGCATACTTCTAACACCACAAAACCACACTTGATAGATACAAATAAAGGCAAATATATTCTCATGGAACATAGATCCAAGCAAGAGACACTCAGCCTGTGGTTAAAGTTATCATTACTGGCAATTTAAAGTGAAAGTGTGATAGTCTCTCAGTTGTGTCCGACTCTTTGAGACCCCATGGTCTGTCAGTGGGATTCTCTAGGCAGGAATACTGGAGTGGGTTGCCATTCCCTTCTCCCAGTATCTTCCCAACCCAGGGAATCAAACCAGGGTCTCCGGCACTGCAGGCAGATTTTTTTTTTCCCCCCACCATCTGAGCTACCAGGGAATCCTGGTTTAAAGTGAAAACATTACTAAAAGACAATATATCAATTTTGTTTTATTTCACTGTATTAGATTTTTTTCCTTTGATGCATAAACCTAACCCATATAAATCCTGCCTCATGTGGATTTCTTGATTTTTTAAAAACTTTGACATGAAAAAGATGCAATAATTCAGAAGAATTCTAGGCCATAATTCGAAATTCTAACACAAGACCATGGAACATCGAATATAGCTCTTCTTAGATCAAATTATATCAGACTCATTTATCACAGAGAGATAAACTCTTTATCTGATGATATTTTATTTATGAATTTTCATCAGAAGCCAGTCTGCTTAAACAACATGATTTGCACTCTGCCGAGGTTAAGATGACACATGAACTTTTGTTCTTGGAAAGGATATACATGATGGAAGATTCAGAATGGAAGCTAAGGAAACAGGAAACAAATGCCATATCTACTCCTTTACCACAAGTTATTATTTTAGTGTTTTTGTGTTCAAGGTCCATGTATCTCTGAGAAGCTATCAAAGGGCTTCCTGGAAAGAAACAAAAAACAAAAAAACATGTGCCCCAACTCATGTGGCTCCAACTTAGCAAACAGAGGAGAATCACAGGCGGCTGGACATTGAGATCATCAGAGTGGACAAATTTTGTGAAGCCACTGAACACTGAACTCACTTGCAGCCCAAGGAAAGCCATGCAGGATGAAGATGGATATGTCACCTTAAATATTAAAACTCAAAAACCAGCTCTGACTTCAGGTAAGAACGCCCAGAGCCAGCAACTTGCAAATGAACTATTGAAATTGTTCTACCCTAGAGTCCTTTTTTCTACTAGTGATAGCTTGTATGGTTTTGTTTTCTTTTCCTGAATGACCCTTTTTCCCAACAGCATTTAAGTGGTATCTGCATAAACTCAGATAGATTTACTTAGAATATAAACAACATAGGTCTTGCCTTGACTTAGTTGGTCAAGTCTGCGTTTAATGTGGGAGATCCAGGTTCAGTCCCTGGGTTGGGAAGATCCCCTGGAGGAGGGCCTGGCAATCCACTCCAGTATTCTTGCCTGGAGAATTCCATGGACAGAAGAGCCTGGTGGGCTACCATCCTTAAAGTTGGACACAACTGAGTGACTAACACTACACACTTCACATAAACAACAAAGGATACAAGCAGGGCACATTATATTAAGGTTTACAGAGTTAAATGTGGAGGGAATAGAAATCTAGGGGATAAGAGAAGAGAACATTCAGAAATTCCATTTTATAAGATGTCAGCAAATGAGTGTGATTCTATAGTTGCTCCTTATCACCACAATTGTTTATACGGCTGGGCACAAAACAAAGACAAATACAAACACAAACACACAAGACCTTAACAACTAGTTACATTCTGACTCAGAGAGAAGCTCAGTGGGAGTGGGAATGGAGCGGGTTGTGTTTACCATTGGTGGTCACCATGGGAGCAAAGGCAAGATGGACGGAAGAAGCAGTTTATATCACTTGGAGAATCCTGACAGGGCAGGGATGGGGTGATGCTGTCCCATAGCTATGCCATGCTGCCCACCCTCTGACATCTTTATTGTATGCCCACAGTGGAACCTGCTTCCTCCCCTTTGTGGCGTGTGATGGCTTTGACTCTGCTGGTCTTATGCGTGGGGATGGTTGTTGGGCTGGTGGCTCTGGGGCTTATGTGTAAGTATTGACTTTTTCCTAATGATGTGACATAACTAAGTGTCCTGGTGTATGTCACTAAGCCTAATTGTCACGATTTGTATATTTGTCACCACACCAGTCATCCTATGCTTAGGGGCCAGGATGCTCTCAGTAAGGGAGAATTCTGACCTTTACCTTCTGACTAAAATTAAATTTTAGATTAAATTAATTGGGCTTCTCTGATGGCTCAGATGGTAAAGAATCTGCCTACAATGTGGAAGACTCAGATTCAATCCTTGGGTCCGGAAGATCCCCTGGAGAAGAAAATAATAACCTGCTCCAGTATCCTTGCCTGGGAAATTCCATGGATAGAGGGGCCCAATGGGCTGCCATCCATGATATCTCAAAAGAGTCGGACATAACTGAGCTAATAAATAATAACAAATCTGTATAAAATTGTTCATATACTGTTTATTTTTCCATAAGATATTTTAGAATGTTTCATTCACCACCTTTGATTGATTTCAATGTCACTGTATTTTGAGCAAAACAAGAATGAATATTCTGGTATTACATGGAAGCATAATAATAGAGGTCATTCACCTCTGTGAAACGCGCTTAGAAGTTTGTGTTCAAGGAAAAGTCAAAGCAGCCGCTTTGGGCATATGATTTGATCACGGCATGTTCTTACTTGTGATTATCTCCTTCAAGTATTGACAGTTCTCTTATTATTATTATTATTTTTTTGGAGAACCCTCAGCTGCCATTCTGCACAGTACTTAATGTGTTCTTTATACCCATTTTACCCTGATCCCTCTTCAGCACTCATCTACTCATATATCTCCTGGAGGAGGAAATGACAACCCACTCCAGTATTCTTGCCTAGAAAATTCTGTGGACAGAGGAACTGAGTGGGCTACCGTCCATTAGTTTGCAAAGAGTTGGACACAACTGAGTGACTGAGCACACACACACACTACTCATATGTAGCTAGTAAATACTTCATAGATTGACAACTCTACTGAATTTAAAGTTCATAGAGAGGACATTTTTTGCAGCACCTGTTTAATCCTAATTACAAATGATTATCTAATGTTTCCATCTAGCTGTCATGCAGCAAAACTACCTACAAGCTGAGAATGAAAATCTCTCAGGAACTATGAAACTGTTAGTAAAGAAGGTCTGCCAAGATTTAATACAACTATCAGGACAAAAGCAAAGTAAGTATGGTTTGGTAACCTCTTCATCTCCCCTAATTCTGGAGTATTTTTTTTTTTGATGCCATATGTAAAGAATCTTGAGATATGCAGGAAACAAGGAAGATGAGGAAAAAGTACACTAAATTCAGAATGAAAGGGATCCTATGCTTGGTTTCTCCTCAAGGCCATAAGTGTAACCCATGTGACACACACTGGCGATACTATGGAGATAGTTGCTATGGATTCTTCAGGCACAACCTGACATGGGAAGAGAGTAAGAAGTACTGTATTGACGTAAATGCTACTCTTGTGAAGATCTCCAGCAAGAGCATCCTGGTAAGGATATTTCTATGTCAAATATCTTGGGAGTCATAAGGAGATAAATTTCAAAGGAGACAAATCTTCAGCATTTTCCTTTTTTTCACATGTCTATGTTGTCCAGTTTTTTCTCATCTGAGAAGTTTATCAAGCTAGGTAAAAATTACAACCTTTGAGAGTAGAAAGTACTGAAATAGAACTAACGAAACTTTGAGTTCTGGTATTATAACAAAAGTTAAGATAATTTCTTAGTTTCCTTAACTCAATTCATGAATTCAAAAAAGAATCTGAAAGTATAAAGAAACTCAATATGATTGTGAAATATAAATATCAGTGTTATCCCAACATAACATGCCTTCTCAGTTTTTGCTAAGTTGTTGACTCTTTGAATGAACCATGGTGCAAACTCTGTCTTTTCACAGATTCTTCCAGACATAGTTTTATTAACTTAAATTAATAGTTTAAATTATTTTTATTGGAGTACAGTTGGTTTGCTTTACAATAGTGTGTTAGTTTCTACTGCACAGCAAAATGAATCAGCTCTATGTATACATGTATTCCCTCGCTTTTGGATTTCTTTCCCATTCAGGTCATTACGGTGCATTGAGTAGAGTTCCCTGTGCTATGTGGAATTTAGAAAAATGGTATAGCTGATCTTATCTGAAAAGTAGAAATAGAGACACAGATGTAACGTATGGATACCAAGTCTGGAAAGGAGGTGTTTTGGGAGGAATTGAGAGTTTGAGACTGACACAGTTGAAAACATTTTAAAACGTTTCTCCTCTTCTACATTTCCCTCTTTGACAGCTTTTAACAAAAGCTCTTTCCAAGCAAAACACATTCACATCCACTACTGCATTCTCCCTTTTTTTATTGAATGTAGCTTCTCTTTTTGTAAATCTTGGAAGCAAGCCAGGAGCCAAGAACTGAAGTTTCCCTTCTACCCAATAACAGTTTGTCAAAACATTGTTGTTCAATCACTCGGACAGTCCAACTCTTTGCGACCCCATGGACTGCAGCACGCCAGGCTTCCCTATCCTTCACCATCTCCCAGAGCTTTCTCAAATTCATGTCCATTGAGTCAGTGATAACATCCAACCATCTCATCCTCTATTGTACACCTTCTCTTCCTGCCTTCAATCTTTCCCAGCATCAGGGTCTTTTCCAATGAGTCAGCTCCTGGCATCAGGTGGCCAAAGTATTGGAGTTTCAGCTTCAGCATCAGTCCTTCCAATGAATATGCAGGGTTGATTTCCTTTAGGATTGACTAGTTTGATATCCTTGTAGAACGAACCCAAGAGTCTTCTCCAACACCACAGTTCAAAAGTGTCAGTTCTTCGGTACTCAGTTTTCTTTATGGTCCAACTCTCACAGCCATACACGACTACTGGAAAAACCATAGCTTTGACTAAATGGACCTTTGTCAGCAAATTAATGTTCGCTTACTAGCAAGCTGTCTAGGTTTATCATAGCTTTCCTTCCAAGGAGCAAGTGTCTTTTAATTTCATGGCTGCAGTCACCATCCACAGTGATTTTAGAGCCCAAGAAAATAGTCTTTCACTGTTTCTATCATTTCCCCATCTTTATGCCATGAAGTGATGAGACTGGATGCCATGATATTCATTTTTTGAATGATGAGTTTTAAACCAGCTTTTTCACTCTCCTCTTTCACCTTAATCAAGAGACTCTTGCATATATATATATATATATATATGCATATTTTTAAACTTTTAATTTTGTATTGCGATATAACCCATAAACTATGTTGTGTAGTTTTAGATGAACAGTGAAGGGACTCAGCCATACATATACATGAAAGCACATATTCTTTAAAAGGAAGAAATTGTTTATTGTATTTATCCCACAATTTGAATATAGTATTCATTCACATTTTTGCATATTAAAATTAAATCAAATGTAAATTGGAATAGATCAGGATTTGGGTTCTATGCAGACAGAGATTCAATAGAATTCAAAGATTTAGGCAAGTCATTTTCTATAGAACTGCTATGACTAATCAGCAAAACTGACTTGTACCTTATTGAGAGCTGAAATAACCAGTAACTGACCAGAAAAGAGGAAATTAACCCAGTGACATTCATGCTCATTTGTATGTCCTGTTATTCTAACTTGCTGTACCACATATTTGCTCTTCTTGTGGGCTCAGGCTCATAGAGAAGATATTCAGATAAATTAATTTCTTTCAAATCAGACAAAATAAGAGAGTGCCTTAAAATCTCAATTCTATTACAAGGAGGTTAATTAGAGACTAAACATGTCTTCTCAAGTCTTATTACTATAGGCCAATATCATGTTGAAGATCTACAATTAAAAGAAGTAATGTGATTTTGGAGGAATATAGTTGAATTTTGGGCAGAATTTCAGGTAGAATCTATCTGTCAATTCTATAGTGAAGTATATAATGCGGATGTATTTTAAAGAAACAAAAGTTAATAGAAACATGACAAGTAGCTCACATTTAAGAAATAAGGGACTCTCACGAAATCCCCCTCATGGAATGCCATCTTGTGTTTCACGTTCCTGCCAAGATGCTCAGGCCATTTTTATTTGCCAAGAACATGTTCTCATCTATTTTTTTCTGGGAGGTATGCGAGCATGTGAACATTTTACTTTTTTCTAATTTTGCTACCCATAGATAGATTGATTGATTGACTGATCCTCCATTAATTCAACAAATCCATCCATTAATTCAACAAATTCCAGGACTTGAACCTGTGTGTTAATAAAACCTACAAAAATTCTTAGCTTCATGGAACTTTATTCTGTTGGAGCAACAGGCAATGAACAAAATAAATAATTATTACTGTGTTTAGTCACTAAGTCATGTCCAACTCTTTGAGACCCCATGGACTGTAGCCTGCCAGGCTCCTGTCTATGGGATTTCCCAGGCAAGAACACTGGAGTGGGTTGTTGTTTCCTTCTCCAGGGGATCTTCCCAACCCAGGGATCAAACCCCTGTCTCCTGCATTACTGGTGGATTGTTTACTGCTGTGCCACCAGGGAAGCCCATATAGTATAGTAAATAGAGATAATTTCAAAGTAAAAAATTGTAGGTGTATGTCTTTGTAAATCCTTTTGAGAAAGACATCTCTTTTATCCAGTCAACTAAAAGAAGTTGATATTTCTATATGAAGATTTTGTAGACAAGCTAAGCAATGAAACCAAAGCAAGCAGAGCTTAATTCTAGGGAATATAAAATCTCATCAACAATGTATTTTTCATTTTCCTTCTCATATGTGGTACTTTATTTGGGATTCTAACCTTCAACTGATGGAAGATAAATATATAGGATTATTAGAATATTGTCTATCTTGTTTACAGTTTTTCCTGGTATCCTACAACTATTTTTATGCTAAAACAAGTAAACTTGGTATAATTCTAAATATCAAATATAATCAGTTAGCATTAATATAGACATATAATCCATTGTTTTTCCAGAGTCATATTATGAAGTTTTTCCTTTATGCCATTATAAGAACTGTAGAAACACTCTGACCATTATAATTATTTGCATTTGCAATAGCAATATTTCAATAGCAGGACTGGATTAATTCGTTGGATTGGATTGTCCCGCCAGAAATCCAGTGACGTCTGGAGATGGGAAGACGGCTCAGTTCTTTCCAAAACTATGTAAGTCATAGAACACTCAGAACACAAGGCACAACTAGGAATTTTCATTCCTGAGATCTTCTCTGCTCTTGAGTACAAGTTACTTAAAAGTTGGGAAGTGGCTCTATGTTGTACTGTGTGTTACAAAGGTGATGACTGAGTTACTTACTCCCTAATCCTAACAAGAGAGTGCTTGCAATTAGAATCTATTTTCCGACTCTCCCATTCTCTGCTCTTTATCTAAGTTGTAATCCACCTTACTCCTGATACTTTTTTCCCACTTGTTTCTACCCTTAACTTTACCATTGAACATTTTAAACGTGTGTTTGGTTTGGTTTTGGTTTTTTAGTAGCATGATCTGATTCTCTTCACTTATTTTGAGAACAAAATTTTCATCCTTATAATTTATGGTTGGAACATCTTACTTTTAGTCTTTTTTTGACTTTTCAGTATCATTTTCCCTTGTCTTCTACCTTAGGGGGGCTTCCCTGATAGCTCAGTTGGTAAAGAATCCACCTGCAATGCAGGAGACCCTGGTTTGATTCTTGGGTTGGGAAGATCCTCTGGAGAAGGGATAGGCTACCCACTCCAGTATTCTTGGGCTTCCCTTGTGGCTCAGCTGGTAAAGAATCCACCTGTAATGTGGGAAACCTGGGTTCAATCCTTGGGTTGGGAAGACCCCCCGAAGAAGGGAAAGGCTACCCACTCCAGTATTCTGGCCTAAAGAATTCATGGACTATAGAGTCCATGAGGTCGCAAAGAGCCGGACATGACTGAACGACTTTCACTTTTTACCTCAGAGGTCTCCAAGAATCAGGCACATTATCAATTACAAGAGGATTCTAAAGTCCATGTCAAAAGGCTCTAACCTTCTACAGACAATCCAGGGAAAAGGATCAATTATGCTGAGTTACTCAAAATGATTTTCTAATCTCCAGTCACCTTTTGTTCACGTTGTGCAATGTCTCTACATTTAAAATGTAAATTGACAACCCAAACTTGCATAATTTGATCATTACTTAATTTTTAATTAATTCATTCAACAGATACTTATTAATTTTTATTATGGACAGAACTCAAGAGTACTAGGAGTACAAGCAAGCTTCTTCATAGATCTGGACCTTACATTTATCACTTGCTGACTTTTCACGGTAGTTCAGGTACACTGGTGACCCCTCTGTTCCTTCAATAAATTAAACATGCTTTGTGGTCTTAGGGTGGAGAAGGCAATGGCACCCCACTCCGGTACTCTTGCCTGGAAAATCCCATGGACAGAGAAGCCTGGAAGGCTGCAGTCCATGGGGTTGCTGAGGGTCAGACACGACTGAGTGACTTCACTTTCACTTTTCACTTGCATGCATTGGAAAAGAAAATGGCAGCCCACTCCAGTGTTCTTGCCTGGAGAATCCCAGGGACAGGGGAACCTGGTGACCTGCCATCTATGGGGTCGCACAGAGTCGGACACGACTAAAGCGACTTAGCAGCAGCAGTAGTCTTAGGGCTTTGTACCTGCTGTTTCCTTCTAGAATGCCCTCCTCCATGGCAGGCTCCCTCTTGTCACTCAAGTCCATTTAAACATCATTTTCTCAATGAGACCATCTTTAATTACCCAAACTAAACTAGCCTCCCTCCACCGCGTCCACTCAAGTCTATCACATCACACTGTTCCATTATTACTTTTACCAGTCTCTGAGATTTTCTATTTATTTGCTGGCTTCTTACCAACTCCCTCACTACAATGTCAGTTCCCCAGTGGAAAAGACCTTGTGTTTTGTTTATCGCTCTATTAGCAGCACACGAACAACTTTGGCAGGTAGTAGGTATCCCATGTTCGTGCTTGTGCTTGTACTAACTTAGTCATGTCCAACTCTTTGCGAACTTATGGACTGTAGCCCACTAGGCTCCTCTGTCCTTGGGATTCTCCAGGCAAGAATACTGGAGTGGATTGTTATTTCCTCCTGCCAGGGATCTTCCTGACCAAGGGATTGAACCTGAGTCTCCTGAGTCTTCTGCATTGGCAGGGGGGATTCTTTACCACTGAGCTACCTAGGTATCCCATAGATATTGGCAAATGAATTAATAAATATCCATTTTTTTCCTCTTGTTATAGTAGTGTAGCAGGAAATATAGACAAGTGAACAAGCAATTATAATGCAGTCTTATATCTGTTACCCTGTAACATAAATCCTCATTTCAGAAATAACTAATCGATTTAATTTTCCCTGAGCTCACTTCCACCCTGTGTAGGTACTTGTCTGACAGGGCTTCTCTCTATCTAAATCCTGCCCTTCTTTCAAAACAGAACTAAAGCATGATCTTCCATGAAAAGGTGAAAAAGTAAAGCCTTTCTCATCATTTCAGATCCCCATCCATCTTTTCCTCTGGATTCTTATTGTACCTATTGTTCACTTCTACTTAATCCTAAAGTATATTAAATTGCTATTGTGTTATTCACATGTACATACTTTATACTCCAAAGCAGGCTGGAAGTTCCTCAAAGATCTGAATGTTGCTTTTTATTTTTTTCTCTCATACTTCTTATCTTCACTTTGTTCAACAGACTACTTCACACAGAGTTTGACTGAGTGTTAGTCTCTCAGTTGTGTCTGACTCTTTGTGACCCCAAGAACCATAGTCCGCCAGGCTCCTCTGTTCATGGAATTCTCCAGGCAAGAATACTGGAATGGGTTGCCATTTCCTTCTCCGGGACATCTTCCCAACCCAGAGATCGAACCTGGGTCTCCTGCATTGCAAGCAGGTTCTTTACCATCTGAGCCATCCAAGAAGCCCAGACCCAGAGTTTTATTGCTGATTGTTTATTTAGCTTTCAAAGGAGCTCATTCTATCTTTTCCATTCACAGGTTGAAGCTTTCTGGAACTGGAACAGAAAATATGAACTGTGCTTATTTTCATAACGGAAAAATTCACCCTACCTTCTGTGAGAATAGACATTACTTAATGTGTGAAAGGAAAGCAGGCGTAGTAAAGGTGGAACATCTACTTTAATGCAAAGACGGGCAGAATGTCACGGATAAGCGCTTAATTGGACAATAAAAGATCTGGGCGAAGGAACCACTAGCCACAGAATTGCCTGTTTTTCCCTTTTTTTCTGCTTGGAGTCATTATCCATGACTTTGCATTATCTATCCTACCAACAACACGTAGTTCCTTCTTTATATAGTCCTTTATACTGAGGAACAGGTTAGTGCCTTCTTTAAACATCCAGAAGCCAGTGTGTGAACCCATCATTTGTTTCCCACTTGTTCTGTTTCCATTAATTTTCATTCTCCTTGTCTTCCATTCCTAATTATCACAAGATATTAATACTATGATTCACTGCATCTTCAGACATAAATACATACATTTTACATTGAAACAAAAAAGTTAGGGCTTCAGTGACTTAAGCTATGCAAAATATCTAAGTTTGAAGGACAATATAAGGTAAGAGAAAGTATACTAAACTTGGAATCAGTAGAATTATTTATTTTTATATTAATTTTTAATGGAGTATAGTTGCTTTACAATGTTGTGTTAGTTTCTGCTGTACAGAAAAGTGAGTCAGCTCTACATATACATATATTCCCTCTTTTTTGGATTTCCTTTCCATTTAGGTAGCCACAGAGCACTGAGTAGAGTTCCCTGTGCTATACAGTAGGTTCTCATTAGTTATCTATTTTATACATAATATCAATAGTGAAAATACATCAATTCCAATCTTCCAATTCATCCCACCCCCCATTTCCCCAATTAGTGTCCATATGTTTGTTCTCTACGTCCGTGTCTCTGCTTTGCAAATAACATCATCTATACTTTTTTTTTTCTAGATTCCACATATGTGCATTAATATACAATATTTGTTTTTCTCTTTCTGACTTACTTTGATCTGTATGATAGTCTCTAGAGACATGGATGGAATCAGAATAATTTAGATGGCGTGATCACCCAAGTACAACCATGGACCAGTCATGTGGCCTCTTAACTTTCATTTTCTCACATTTAAAAATAAGATAACACCCATCATATACCTCACAGTCCTACAACCTAAAATAAAACCTCAGAGCATTAATTATATCAGAGATTCCATGAAAGCAAACGCAATGTTGCTCCTAATTTTTATTCTATGCCTTTAAGCACAGCTCCTGGCTCATAAAAAACAAAAATATTTGCTTCTCATTGTTTGAGACAGTTCCTAAAAGCACAGCAATCAGTAAAACACTATACAAATATATAATTTCTATTCAAAGTCTACCTCTGGTCAGACTCAATAGCAATAATTTTCTGTCCAAGAGAAGAAAAAGTTTACAAGAAAACAAATGGGGCTTGAAAATGAGTAAATGCAAGGTTCACAGGCTAGTTGAGCAGCAAGCACAAATGCTTTATCTAGTTCTTTTCCTGACAGTCCTATGTTTGGTTTTTGCTGAATAACTCATGCAATATTTATAGATATGTGGAGAGAGAGGCACCCTTTAACAGGATAACAGGCAAAATTTTCATTTCTTTTCACAGCTTCCCTAAAGGTACTCTTTCTTCTTAAATTTGTGGTATTAAAATTTATGAACATGATTCTCAAAATCCCAGCTAAGGTGCTTGTTAAAACATGCAGAAGTTCAAACACAAATAGTTATGGTACTCAGTGGGAAGGCCGAGAAGGAAAAGTCCTGTTTCTTGTTTTGTTTTATTGGAGTATAATTGCTTTACAATGTGGTATTAGTTTCTGGTGTACAATGAAGTGAATTAGCTATATATTGGGGGCAGTAGGAGATGGGGACGACAGAGGATGAGATGGCTGGATGGCATCACTGACTCGATGGACGTGAGTCTGAGTGAACTCCGGGAGTTGGTGATGGACAGGGAGGCCTGGCGTGCTGCGATTCATGGGGTTGCAAAGAGTCGGACATGACTGAGCGACTGAACTGAACTGATTCCCTCCCTTTTGAGCCTCCCTCCCATCCAGTTTCATTCATCTGTTATATGGAACAGAAAAGTCAGCTTGGTGCTTTGTGATAACCCAGAGTCCTATGTTTTTAATAAGTGTTCCAACTTGATTCTGACACAAATATCCTTTAATACATCTTGAGAAACACTACTTTATAGCTTATTCCCTATCTGCCTTTTGATAAATTGGTTAGTCTCTTTAAAACTCAGTTTATTCATCTATGAAATGAGTTTAATATTATTACCCTACTTATAAAGTAATGTGAGGATCATTTAATACAGTGTGTAAAGCATTGAGCAGAGCACCAAGCATATAATTAATACTCAACACATACGTGTAACTTTTATAGCTCTGGACTCTGACATCCAAAGACACTTGATTGTTTTGCTGTAAACAATCAATAAACAAGCAGATTTGGCAGGGGGTGGGACACTGAGGAAAAACAGAAATACTAAGGATTCTGCTGCTACCTTAAATATCTTGAGATTTGGCTTTGGAGCATAATGTCATTATTTTCCTATTTTCACTTGTCCATTTAGAAAGTACAAATTGGAACTAATAACTGAGAAAACCAAATTATTAGTTCCAAAGATCAGCCATGTCTCTGCAATTTAGTGTTTTATCTCTCCCCAATGGAAAAGCACAGATTTTATATCACTATATATGACTGAATTGTAAAGAAAAATATTTTAGTGGATGGAAAAATTATAATTAAAAAATGTAAACCAATCAAGCCATACCTACAAAGATTCTTTTTATCTGATACTCATACCAAAAGTATCTTGTACAAGACGTCAGAATAGCTTGGATTTTAGTAGCACAGTTTCTGTGATCAGCTCACCTAGTTTACATACTAACTCTTCCACTTAATACATGAATGAATTTGGGTAAATACTTTGACTTGTCTATGCCTCTATTTGCAGTTTAGTTACAACATACTAATAATAGTAACTATTTCACAGAGCTGCTGTGAGTCAAAGTAATGCATGTAAAAGACCTTCAAAACAGTACTTGGAACAATAAATAAGACAGTATGATTAAAAACATTAAAAGTAATACAAGTAACATATTAATCTTTGGTTAAGAGGTCCCAGTGTTTTTCCCAAAGAGATTTATCAGAGAATATACCATATTGGGAAAAAAACTAGATCTTTCTGAGCCTGATATTTAGTGAGGATAAAATTTGAGAGCCCCTGGAAATTAATGTCTGTCACTGAAGTTCCATTTCTTCATTCTTGACATGACTCTTAATGCATATTTTTATGTATATTGTTTCTTCCTCTTTGTCACCTCAAGATAGAAACTGCCCTATTGAAAAGATTGAAGGGAGTTAAGTCACATTATTTTTTATGTCAGAATCTCAGGTCACATAAAAATCATATGAAATATTTGGAGAATTTTCTGAATATTCTTTGCTTCTGGAGATGCTCTTGGTCCCATCATACACCTTGGGAAGCAGAACTCAAATATACAGCAATATCTGGGCAAACTTGGCCTCTGATTTCCCGTTAATTCAGCTTTTGGGAGGTATTAGCAATGTTCATGGGGTGGAAGGGGAGAATGGTCCTGGTGTTTATTCCACTGGCTTTCTCCTATCATGCTGTGGTCTGGCAAAGGCTGCACATTCTATACCTTAGGCCATGACCTTATCAGATAGGTCACAAAGTTCCAACAAACACCCTTTTCTTAACCTTTCAGGCCCAGGGGTGATAATAACTGACCAATGCATATTTCACCACCCCTTTTTGGTTCCCTTGTTGCTGTGGTTTTTCAGCCACTAAATTGTGTCTGACTCTTTGTGACCCATGAACTGCAGCACTCCAGGCTTCCCTATCCTTCACTATCTCCCTGAGTTTGCTCAAACTCATGTCCATTGAGTCAGTGATGCCATCCAAGCATCTCATCCTCTGTTGCCCTCTTCTCTTCTTGCCCTCAATCTTTTCCAAGATCAGGGTCTTTTCCAATGAGTCCCTTAATCCTTGCCAAAACTGTATAAAAGTGTCCTTGTTAAATGCCCTCAGATGACCCCTGGAGTGTGCCCTTTGATTTCTTCTGTTACAGAGATCAATGATTGATCCAGTGAGACACTGAAACAAAAGAGACTTTTGCAGCTAGTTGGGATTTGCAGACTGTAAATTACTAAGATATGACTTTTGGCCACGAGGACAAATGGCCAATATACGAATGAGGATTAAAGTATCAAGTTTCTCAATACCAATACTGTAGTCACAGGATGTGGCAGAAACAACCCTCCATCCATTAAATAATTCATGCTTCCCTTCTACAGTGAAATTACTACCAGCCAGGCAAAAAATATTTTGATCTGGCCCAACCTTTAGAACCAAACACAGACATTATTAGTGGATGTGAATGTGATACCCAGTATTTCAAGGTCATGGCTTTTAAGAAATGGTTGTAGATTTTCCAGCTTCTCCTTTTCTATCCAATGGCTAGAAGTAGGACAGTTTAATCACTCACAAGACGGAAGGAGCAAGGCTACATTCAGAAGACAACTACCCATTAACTAGGATTTGTTGTTGTTCAATCACTAAGTCGTGTCCAACTCTTTGTGACCCCATGGACTATAGTAACCAGGCTCCTCTGTTCATTGGGTTTTTCAGGTAAGAATACTGGAGTAGGTTGCCATTTACTTCTGCAGGGGATCTTTCAGGATGAGGGATCAAATCCGCATTGGCAAGTGGGTTCTTTACCACTAAGTCACCTGGGAAGCCCATTAAATCAGGATTACTGGAGCTAAAATTGTTACAGGGGAGAATTTACTCCATGCGGATCTGTTATCTTTTACTTTAACCTTTGCTTCCTGTTGCTTTGTTCACTAAAAGGATACCTTTTTTTTTTTTTTTCAAGGATAATGTATTCTCTTTCTTTTTTTTTTTCCTTTGTTGAATTTTTTTTAATATTTTAAAAAATTTTACAATGTCGTGTTGGTTTCTGCCATACAACAATGCCAATCAGCCATAATTATACATACATCCCCTCCTTCCCTAGCCTGCCCCGCCTCTACAGGGAAACAACAGAAATAACACAATAATAAATGCATATGTTAGCATTATTGAGTCTAAGATTAAAATAGCAATGATCGAAGACAGTAACAACAAAAAAAAAGGATACTGTTCACACATAATAACCTGCCTTGGGGAACCCTGCCCCTGTGCCTTAATGTTAAACAAAAATACCTTTGTTCGGGACCCTGTCTACCTGTGGATGGCTACAGAAAGGAAAAAATTAACACATCCCCCATGCTCATTCCACAGAGACTGGCCATTCCAGGAAATATTTGTGAGATTAATGGCCTTTTTAATTTTACCTCCTCATCCCCATCCCATCTGTTCTATAAAAGAATCTGGTATTAAGTCCCCATAAGATGGTTATTTTGAGACATTTGTCTGCCATCTTCTCCTGTTCATTGCCTCAATACTTCATCTCTCATTTAATTGGCCTGTTGAGTGGTGAGCAGAGTGAGCTTGGACTAGGTAACAAAATGTTATGTAAGTGAGAAATAAACTCTGTGTTAAACAATAATTATTTTGAGGTTTATGTGTCACAACAACTGCATCACCAACTAATATATAATGTGTCTATTTATTTTAGGGATTAAATCCCTTTCCAGCTTCCTTGTTTAAAGATATATAGTAATGTACAACTCTTTCCATACTGGTTTGCCCAATGTGAGTTATCCTCATTCTTTGCTATCAAGGTCATTCTCATCTTCATATTCTATCCAAAATATAAGCTCATTCTCTGTCCTTTTCATCTTGACAGTAATCCAGTACTATCACCTTCAACATCCGCTACATTGTAAAAACCAGAGCAATAATCTATTCTGTAACTGGCCATATTGGTTCAGTTTCTTTCTCATTTCCTTCTTTACCAAGTTATGCTTTGGCTAAAACCTCATAAACTTCTACTTTCTGGATGAAGATGTATGTATCCTATTCCTTAAACTCAACATGTTTTCCCAGGGGTGTGAAAAGTTAACTAATTTCAGTTCTTGCATTAATCTGCTCCTGACTACAAAAGGAGAATTTGTCTCAGCCTTTCATGTGGACTGCCTTATCCATCAAAGCTCCCAGACATGCAAGAGGATGAAATATACACCTCTCTTCAGTGGGATACTCCAACATCAAACCCTTATCAGAAACATCTGTCTTCTACCAAAAATTCAGGTAACCAGTTCTAACTATTTACACTTAGACTTTGTGGTTTATGGGTTTTCTTTTCTCCTGTTCTATGATGAGCCCAAGGTGATATTTATAATCTGAGATAACCCACTTAAAAGTATAATAATATGCATAGTATGCTAATATTAAAAATGAAATAAAGTGGAGGAGGAGTAAGTAGAGGTGAAAAAGGAAAAGAGAAATGGACTTGACATATGTAGTACATTGGGTTTCTCTCTCTCTCTCTCTTGCTGGAAAGACAATTCCTGGATTTGGAAAATAAGTGAAAGAACTCACATAGTTTGTGTAATTTTAGCTTCCACATAAAAAACATCCTGTAAATTATCTGATAAATACTAAGAAATAAAAGAGAAAACATAGGTTGAGAAAAGTGGCAAACACTCATCAGCCTGGGTCAGTTCTGTCTTTAATGTAAAATATTTATATCAGTTTCCTTTTGTTTAGGTAATAAATTACCACAGACTTAGGGGCATAATACAACATAGTTTTATTTTCTTTTAGTCCTAGAGATCAGAAGTCCAAAATGGATTCTGCTGGATTGAAACCAAGGTGTCGTGGGGTTACCTTCCATAAAGAGGCTCTAGAGGAGGAGTCCCCAAGTTCTAGGAACTAATGACTGGTGATTTGAACTGGGGCTGATACAATAATAATAGAAATAAAGTACACAACAAACTAATGCACTTGAATCATCCCCAAACCATCCCCACCTTCCTAATCCATGGAAAAACCATTTTCCATGAAACCACCCCCTGGTGCCAAAAGATTGGGGAACACTTCTCTAGGGGACAAACCATTCCCTGTCTTCTCCAGTTTCTAGAGTTGCATCCTTGCTTTCCTTAACCTGTGGCTCCTGTTCCATCTTCAACTACAGTGGCACATCTTCAGATGTGTCTTGGCTTCCTTTATTATATGGCAGTCTGTTCCTCTGATCTATGTCTCACTTATAAGGGCCAGATAAAACAGGATGATATCCCCATTCAAAGATCTTTTACCTAATTATACATTTAAAGTCTCCTTCTCCTCATAAGGAAATATTTATTGGTTCCAGAGATTAGAACATAGGCATTTTGGGAAGAGTCATTATTCAGTCTTCATCATTATCCAGAGATAAATTGTATGCTTTTTTCTCTCACTAGCATTAAGAATATAACGAATCACTCACTCATTTTTGCTCCCTGAATTGTTGCAAAATTGTCTTTAAAAATGTTCCTTATCCAAAATCATACGTTCAAAGGGAAATACCTTTGAATCAATCGTGCTCAAATGACACTGACCAGAGATGAGGAGATTGGAGACAGCTTTTTAAAATTAATTAATTTATTATTTAATTTGGGGGACTGCACTGGGTCTTCCTTGCTGCACGTGGACTTTGTCTAGTCATGACAAGTGGTAGCTACTTTCTAGTTGCGGTGTGTGGGCTTCTCATTGCAGTGGTTTCTCTTGTTGTGGAGCACGGGCTCTGGAGCACAAGCTCAGTAGTTGAGGTACAGGAGTTTAGTTGCTCCATGTTATTTGGGATCTTTCCAGACCAGGGATCGAACCTGTGTCTCCTTTATTGGCAGGAGGATTCTTAACCACTGAAAGTGAAAGTGTTAGTAGTTCAGTCGTGTTTGACTCTTTGAAATGCCACAGGTTGTAGCCCACCAGGCTCCTCTGTCCATGGAATTCTCCAGGAAAGAATACTGGAGGGTTTGCCCTTCCCTTCTCCAGGGGATCTTCCTGACCCAGCGATCGAACCTGGGCCTCCCGCACTGCAGGCAGATTCTTTGTCTCTGAACCACCAGGGAAGCCCTCTGAACCACTAGACTCCCAAGAAGTCCTGGAAACAGCCCTTTTGCTCTCAAAAATCAAAACTTACTGCCTAGTTTGCCATCATCTCTAAAAGACTGTTGGAAGAGAATACATCTAACAAGTTACTGAGCTGGTGGTGTCATACAAGGATAAAGGAAGTATATTGTGAAAGCTGTCCAAGCTGGCATTTTTCCAAGTTATGTCTTGCATTTCAAAGAGTTTGAGTTCACCTTTTCCTGTTATACACAGTTACAACATTACCTCCTCATTTTACTCAGTTTAGTCTTTTCCTATAGATTGAGGGCAGGAAGAGAAGGGGACGACAGAAGATGAGATGGTTGGATGGCATCACCGACTCGATGGACATGGGTTTGGGTGGACTCTGGGAGTTGGTGATGAACAGGGAGGCCTGGCATGCTGCGGTTCATGGGGTCGCAAAGAGTCAGACATGACTGAGCAAGTGAACAGAACTGAACTGACCCACGTCTTTCCCCTACTTTCTCTAAATCAATTTCATTGCCTCTATTTCTTGTTTAGGAGTATGGTGTCTTGTGATGGTGATCTTATGTATTTTCTGCATTGGCTCATTAGCAACCTCTATTTTCTTGGGCATCAAATGTAAGTATAAAAAGATATCTTCAAAATAATCTATATAGATAGATAGGTTGCATACTACATGTAGCATTACATAGAAGTATGCATATCATTTTAACTGGAACTTCATAATTTATAAATTGATAAATAAATAAATTAGAAACACCTAAATGAATATAATTATATAAAATAATGACTTCCTTATTTAAGTTATGGGACATCCATTAGCTATAACTCTCTAAAGCACTCAGATGCCACTGATAACTTTTAATATTCAATGGTAAGCTGTTTAACTCAAATCTAATACCATAGGTCTCTTTGGGAAAAATGATGCAAATAATTGCTTATATTATGATCCAATTTATGAATTATGTTAATATGCCAAAGCATGCAATTTGAAGGTTTTCAGTAATATGCTCTTCCTTTTCTAATATACATTTATTCTAAATTATACAGATTATTTTTTATGAACTTTTCAGTTTATATTAGACAAGGTACAATTTAGTATGTTTAAGGCAAATGTGAGGATTTTATTTGGGCCAATATTTTGCCATATTTCTTTTTTTCTTTCAGTTCAAAGTGAAGACATGCTTTTATATATAGCAAATGAATTTTTTATAAAGTGTAACAATTACAGAAGCACAGGTTCCAGAAAAAAGACCAAGAACCTTTATTGCCACTTATGCTAGCACAAAGAAATATGCTTAGAAAGACAGTGATGAAGAGTAATTGTCTAGATAATTCTTATGTCTTGTATGCCTTGGCAAATCATTTCTCCATCTAGGAGGAATTAGCTGCTGTAGCAAATGAATAGAACCCAGGAGGAAGTCATGGAAACTTCTAATTTGTAGGCAAATCAAAAAGAAGTCATGCTAACCTGGGAATCTACTACTTGCATTGGCATCTGAGGTGGGGAGCAGTCTTTGGGGCTGAGCTCTTAACCTTTGGAAACTGACACTATTTCCAGGAAGATAGTGTCAGATTAAATTAAATTATAGGACACCCAATTGGTGTTGTAGAGCAGGGCAAGGGGGTGGGGTGGAATGGGGACAATACATTTGGTGAACACAAGTGTCAGAAGTGTGAGTGTGGTAGTAGTGTAAAAGTCAAGGAGATTCAAACCTATGCAGTTTGCATCAGGATACATGGAAGGTAATTTGGAAATATCTAATGCAATGTAAATGCACAAAACTTTGACCTATTACGTGTGAAACTATGTATAACTATGGTTCCTCATGATAGTATTTCTTTCTACAATAAAAAAAGATTACAAATAGTGTAAAAGTCAATGAAGCATTATTAAAATAAATCATGATATATTCATACAATAGACTCCAATATAAAAAAGAATGCTAAAGCTCTTTATGTACTAACAGTATTATGTCAAAAATACATTTTAAGTGATCAAATGAAAAGTGAAAAACCATGTAAAAAGATTGTTATCATTTGTGTAAAGAAGATTGAGGGAACTTTATATTCATTTGCATGTAAATTTCAAAACACCTCTGAAAGAATAAAAAATAAATTGATAAATCTGAGTGCATCAAAGAGCTGGAATTAAGTGGGTAAGGAATCAGGGATGGCAAAGAGCTTTTTTGCTGTACATCCTTTGCAGCTTTTTAAAAAAATTAATTGGAATATAGTTGCTTTACAATATTGTATTAGTGTCTGCTGTACTGTGAAGTGAATCAATTATATGTATCCATATTTCCCCCCTTTTTTAGATTTCCTTCCCTTTTAGGCCACCACAGAGCACTGAGTAGAGTTCCCTGTGTTATACAACAGGTTCTAATTAGTTATTTATTTTATACATTGTAGTATATGTATGTCAAGCCTAATCTCCCAATCCATCCCACTTCCCCTTCCCCTTTAGTATCCATAAATTTGTTCTCTGTATCTGTGTCTCTATTTCCACTTTGTACATAAGTTCATCTGTATCATTTTTCTAGATTCCACATATAAGTAATATGATATGATACTTGTTTTTCTCTTTCTGACTTATTTCACTTTGTATGACAGTCTCTAGGTCTATCTATGTCTCTGCAAATGACACTATTTCATTCCTTTTTTTGGCTGAATAATATTCCATTGTATGTATCTTCTTTATCCATTCCTCTGTTGATGGAAATTTAGATTGCTTCCACATCCTGGCTATTGTAAATAGGGCTGCAATGAACATTTGGGTGCATGTGTCTTTTGGAATTATGGTTTTCCCTGAGTATGTGCCAAGTAGTGGGATTGCTAGGTCATACTCTTTCTTCCCCCTTCTGATGCCTATGTCAGAAGCTTTCTCTATCTCCTTTATATTTTAATAAAACTTTATTACACAAAAGCTCTGAGTGATTAAGCCTCGTCTCTGGCCCCAGATTGAATTCTTCTCCTATGGGGGCCAAGAATCCCGGTGTCTTTGTGTGATTCAACAACCTTTCATCTTGGGGGCTCGTCCGGGATCCTTCAGGACAAGATGGGAGCTAACAATTCCAGCCTCACTCCTTTGAACTGTATCCTGAAAAACTGGGATAAATTTGATCCCCAGGGCTTAAAGAAGACACACCTGGTCTTCCTATGTGATACTGCATGGCCATGGTATCCATTGGAGGACGGCGAACGGTGGCCCTTTGGAGGGTCTCTTACGTATAATACTGTTCTACAATTAGACTGGTTCTGTGAGGAACAAGGGAAATGGGTAGAAGTAGCATATGTGTTGGAGAAGGAAATGGCAACCCACTCCAGTGTTCTTGTCTGGAGAATCCCAGGGACGGGGGAGCCTGGTGGGCTGCTGTCTATGGGGTCGCACAGAGTTGGACACGACTGAAGCGACTTAGCAGTAGCAGTATGATACTTCTATTTTTAGTTTTTTAAGGAACGTCCACACTGTTCTCCATAGAAACTGTATCAATTTACATTTCCACAAACACTATAGGAGGGTTCCCGTTTCTCCACATCTTCTCCAGCATTTATAGATATATAGATTTTTTAGTGATGGCAAAACTATAGAATACTGATGAAAGAAAGAAATCAAAGATGACACCAAGAGATAGAGAGATATACCATGTTCTTAGACTGGAAAAATCAATATTGTGAAATACTACTCAAAATAATTTACAGATTCAATGCAATTCTTATCAAATTAGCAAGGGCATTTTTCACATGATTAGAAAAAATTACAATTTGTATGGAAATACAAAAGACCCTAGGTAGCCAAAGCAAGCTTGAGAAAGAAAAACGGAGCTGGAGGAATCAGACTCCCTGACTTCAGACTATACTGCAAAGCTTCAGTCATCAATACAGTATGGTATGGGCACAAAAACAGAAATATAGGTAAATGGATAGAAAGCCCAGAGATAAACCCATGAACCTATGGTCAAAAATATACATTAGAAAAAAGACAGCCTCTTCAAAAAATGGCATTGGGAAAACCAGACAACTATATGTAAAAGAATGAAATAAGAGCATTCTCTAACACCATACACAAAAATAAACTCAAAATGGATTAAAGACATAAATGTAAGGCTGGACAATGTAAAACTTAAAGGAAGACATAGGCAAGAACACTCTTTGACATAAATCACAAGATCTTTTTTAACCCACCTTCTAGAGTAATGAAAAAAAAAAAAATAAACAGAGGAGACTTAAAAGATTTTGCAAAGCAAAGAAATACATAAATGAGACTAAAAGACAACCCTAAGGATGGGAGAAAATATTTTCAAATCAAGCAACCAATAAGGGGATTGATCTTCAAAATATACTAATAGCTCATGTAGCTCAATATAAAAAAGCGAACAACACAATTAAAAAAAAAGGGCAGAACACCTAAATAGATATCCTTTGTAGCTTTTAATCACAAATATAATGAGTAATATGTAGTTCTCTTCAGTCTAGATTGAAGGCTTATTTTGTTATGTGTCAGTATTTTATCAGGAATTGTTGTTATTGTTTGAAGTGTTTCAGATGTCCACTACTATAATGAAGCAGCAAGAAAAACTCATCCAACGGGAGAGAGCACTGCTCAACTTCACACAGTGGAAGAGAAACCCCAACCTACAGATGACATATTGCCAAACCTTAATGCAGAAGTCTCTCAGTTCAGGTAATGGATATAAAATCAATTTTCACTGTACAGATAACAATGTATACACCAGTTCCTCAAAACAACAACAGCAAAACAAAAAACCCACAGCAACGCATATTTCTCTGTAAATTATAGTCAGGATTTCATAAAAAATAGGATAGAGATACTCTTGATCTGCTCTTTAGTTCAATGTCATTTATACATACATCAATGCTAAGTCACTTTAGTGGTATCCAACTCTTTGTGACTGTATGGACTGTAGCCCGCCAGACTCCTCTGTCCATGGGATTCTCCAGGCAAGAATACTGGAGTGGGTTGCCAATCCATCCTCCAGGGGAATCTTCCTGACTCAGGGATGGAACTCACTTCTTCTGCATCTCTTGCATTGTAGGCTGATTCTTTACCACTAATGCCACCTGGTAAGCCCACATTACATTAATAGTATGTGGAAAATACTGAGGTTCCAAGAAATAGAAAAAAAGGAAAATATACAGTCAAATGTCAAAATGTAATGAGTGAGATGAGTAGGTAAGATTAAACAAAAAAAGCATTTTATGTTTTATCCAATCATTCAAATTTTTGTGTATCTCCAGTATTCTTGCCTGGAGAATTCTATAGACAGAGGAGCCTGGTGAGCTGCATGCAGTCCATGGGTTCACAAAGAGTCGGGTACAACTGAACACACACTCGTACACTTACACATAAAATTTAGAAAATTAACTTCTCTGTAGTGGCTATCATTTTAGTAATCGTCAATAAGCCAGGTAGTTAGTTCCTTCTAACTGAGATTTAGTCAAGTAAATATTTAAAAAAATAACGTTTTATGATCTGCTGAAAGCATGGCTTAGGCCTACCTCTGAATCATCAACCTTACTTAATCAGCGTTGTTGTTTAGTTGCTCAGTCACGTGATCACTTAAATCAGTGACAAAATCCATTTTGGAGATTAATTCAAATCCCGCATGTTCTCAGCCTTTCAACTGCCATTGTCAGCACTGCTTATGCTATAACTTTAATAATATTCAGGATACTGATTAGAGTTGTTCTCAAAGGATATTGAAGAAGAGCCCTAAATAATTTGACATCTGAGCCACAGAAACTGATAATGAACTATTTGTGACCCTAAGTAGAAGGCTTTTCCCTGGAGACTACAGTTCTGGAAGTATCAGAGTCTTTCCTTCTATAAAATTGTGCTAGAAACACTTGGTCAAAGTCTTGATCTTTG
Organism: Bos javanicus; assembly: GCF_032452875.1. NCBI lineage: Eukaryota > Metazoa > Chordata > Mammalia > Artiodactyla > Bovidae > Bos > Bos javanicus. The sequence goes on along the minus strand of NC_083872.1, from coordinate 100,344,371 downwards.
GTTTCCCTTTTACACATCTGAGCATCCTTCTTTCATGAATACATTTTTTCTTAAGATAAGTTCTATAAAACTGGTGAAACATTAAGACTTACTTCTTAGTTATATCAAAGTCCTAAATTAAACATATTGGTCACTTGTTCAATTTTCCTCACCTACATATTTTAAAATCACTCCTCAAGGTGCCCTGTTTGTTCTCTCCACTATATGAGAAACATTTTCATGCTTGACTCTCAGAATTTAAAAATCAACTTGAGGCTTACTACTCTACTCACCTAATGGCTCATTACATTCTCAATTAAATTGGGCCAATAATATTAATGGACACAAAACAATAAGCAAACAAGTGAAGATTATAAATGATGTAAAATTAAAAGGTGGAAAGATATCTAAAAATAGAATAATCAGATCAATTATTGTAGAAGAGAAACAATCTGGGGAAAATATTCCCAAATTAATTTTATCTTAAACTCTTAGAGACCTATTGCATTTGGAAGTAATTGTACAAACCTTACTGTATTCAGCTTCAAAGGAGCTTAAATTGCTGAGAACTGCATCATATGAGCCACTGGGTTAAAGCAGGGGTCCCCAACCTATGGGATCTAATGTCTGATGATCTGAGCTGCAGCTGATGTAATAATAATAAAAATAAAATGCATAATAAATGTAATGTGCTTGAATCACCCTAAAACCACACCCCGCTCCCAGGTCCATGGAAAAATTGCCTTCCACAAAACTGACCCCTGGTGCAAAAAAAGTTGGGGATCATTGGAGAGAATTCAGCTTCCCTGGGAATAATACAAGGGGTTCTTTTGCAGAGGTGTGCTACCAATATTTTTACAATAACTTTAATGAAATGTTTATATTTGAAGCCTATAACTGCAGCCCTTGTCCAGACAACTGGATTCAGAATGGAGAAAGTTGTTATCATGTCTTTGAAAGCTGGACATTCTGGCACACTAGTAGAAAGGATTGTTGGAAGAAGGGCTCTGATCTTCTGCAAATAGAGAGCAAAGAAGAAATGGTAAACACTGCTTTATGATTTCATATCATTCTGAAAATACCTATGAAATGAAAAGACTGATTCTCATAGAATTCCTTAATACTCTGTAACAATGGTATATTTGTTGGGAAAAAAATGTTTTAATATTCAAAGTAGGAATTGGCATGGCTTGTTTTCCTTTTAATTGGAGAAACAAAATACAGGATGGTTATTCAGAAATCACGGAGAAAATGTTAGTTCTATGTTCTTTGTTACTCAAAAAAGGAGGGAGCAAGAGAAATTCCATTTTGTAACACGCTAATCCACTCCCAGATATGCACACATTATGATTGTATATATGTTTAATTTGTTTTAAATTTGAAGTTTCAACACTTTAGGGCGGTATAGTAAACTATAACAATTATATAATTATCAAGAAAAGTAGGAGTACAAAAAGTGAGGTGACATCATGAAATGGAGAGATTTGTGAAAATAAACATTTGCTAAATGAACTGTTTAATTGACATTATACCTAGTTTACTAATATTTTAATGAGTAAGATGTTTCCTTGAAATCGTTATACCCATAAATTATGTGTGAAGTAGAAAGCACAGTTACACATTTCTGAATTTATTAAAAATGTACATCTACCATATTCAGTAATTAGTCAAAGCTCATTTTTATAAGAATAATAGAACAATTTGTTAAGGATAGGTAATAAACCAAAGCAAATTGGACTAGCTAATGACAGTTATGGGTTTGCACTATTTTTTCTGTGCAAATTAAGTGATAAAAGTTAGAAGTATTTATTCCTACAAAATATGCCTGCAGTTAATTGCTTCTGGAGTCTTCTAAACTATTTCTCACACTGACGTATCCTGGAAAAGACATATATATACTATCTGCCAAATTCTGAATCCATTAAAATTACTTTGACATCAGATGCCAATTTTTTTCATAGTTTTTAACACCACCTTGATCATTTAGCAATAAGGGGGAAAGTATACTTTCTTTAAGGTTTCTCTCTTTCCAGCCTTCAAGTTCCAATTGCATTTGTAGAGGCAAAATATCACACTTCTATTTCATGGTAGTTTATTAGCTTTTTGTTTGTTTTGGAGTACCTGTTCAAGTCTTGTTTCTTATAGGACTTTATCACGGGCAGCCTGAAGAAGATCAAGAGAAACTATGATTACTGGGTAGGACTGTCACAGAATGGGTCCAACCAACCTTGGCTTTGGCAGGATGGTTCCTCTCCTTCTGCTGACCTGTAAGTCTCTAAGGGAAATGTTCCAAGAATTAGACACAGGTGGGAAATCAGCCATTCATTTTATCTTATACCTTGCATTTCCTCCAGGAGATATAATGAGCATGATAATTTCATAGGCTTGATTGGAATCCAAGCCACGATAAAGAGTAGCTATGTGGCTTCTAAATCTTTCTCCTTCTCAGCCCCACGCGAGCACATTCACATCAAAATCTGAAAGTCTGAATGAATGATATTATGTGATTATTAAGTACATTTCCTTTGTATCATTGAATGGAGAGAGTGCTAAGTAAGTGAGTCCCATAGTAAGATTTCAGAAAGAACTGGAGAGACTGGTCAGCAGTGCCTTCATATTTTGAAAATTAAGAGTCAGAAAAGAGATTTGAAATTAGAGCCTACCTTTGTGTATTCAAGCATTTTTAAAAATATGCTGCCCATTGAAATAATATTTGCACATTTTATTTTGAGAAAATAGCTCTGTTATTGAAGAAGAAGGGAAAAACTACCACAAGAGGGGGACAGATTAAAACAAAAAGCTGTGCCTCTCTCATTTTATTGCCCAAAGAACATCTCCGTAAGCCCACACCTAACCTCAGATGCACTGACTTGCCGCTCCAGGTTGCCAAGACAGGGACCCCAGTCAACAAATCAGGTCTGTGGATACCTCAGAGACAACGACCTTTCTTCTGCTAACTGCAGCGTTTGGAAATATTTCATCTGTGAGAAGTACGCACTAAGATCTTCTACCTGAAAGAAATTTTGCTTAAAGTGATGACTCCATTATGACCATATTTGCAATAGATCCTTCAAAACCCTATAATAATGAGCCTAAGAGCCAGCGCAAAACTAAACCAGTGCAAGAGCTGTAAAACCAGCTACCTGGAACACAAAACCTATCTTGCCTTTACACTTGGTAATATTCCTCAATGCTTTCCAGATGTTTCTTTGACACTGTTCAAATTAATTACCAAGAATAAAATTGGTTTAGAGCAACAGAGGACAAATCGGTAAAGAATGGAGAACAAGCTGAAGAAAAACCATTTCCATTTGTCTTTTTTTTTCTTTCTCTCTCTTTCTATTTTTTTTTAAATTTAGAGTGACTATAAACTCTACAGAAAAATCAATAAATCACTGATGAGATGATGCAATTTTAGCTAACTGATACCCTTTTTAATAAATGAATAAATGTGATCTTTCAAACTCTGCAAAATCTTTCTATGCATTTGCTAGGCTTGCCAGGCGTTATGTTATCAGACTGGTAGGATGGGAAGACAGTGACATGGATTTTCAAACTGGAAGGAAGATAGGCTGCTATCTGCTGCCTATAAGACAAAATCATTTTTAGGACTGTAGAATTTTACTGGAGAGAAGAAGAACCAGAGCTACATGTATGTGGAAAGAATAGTCAGGCTGGCACAGCAGCGTGTATCCAGTAAAGAAGAGCTGTGACACATATGTAAAATAGGCAGCTAGTGGTGGGAAGTTGCTGTATAACAGGGAGCTCAACCCGGTGCTTGGTGAAAACCTAAAGAGGCAGGATAGGATGAGGGGGTTGGGAAGAAGGTTCAGGTTCACGTATGCTTATGGCTGATTCACATTGTTGTTTGGCAGAAATCAACACAACACTGTAAAACAATTATCCTTCAATTCAAAATAAATTAAAAAAAAAAACTACAAAAATAGAAGAACTATGATCTTCCCTTCTACCTCTTACTGACCATCCCCACTGCTCACATATCAAAAGACTCAAGACCTGTATGACAGACTCCAGGTTCACCCACACCACTACAAATGACTCAATTTCATTCCTTTTTATGGCTAAATAATATTCCTTGGTATGTATGTACCACATCTTTATCCATTCATCTGTTGATGGACATCTAGTTTGCTTCCTTGTCCTGGCTAAAATAGTTGCTGCAATGAACTGTTATACACAGTGAAGTAAGTCAGAAAGAGAAAATCAAATATCAGATATTAATGCATATATATGGAATCTAGAAAAATGGTACTGCTGAACCTATTTGCAGAGTAAGAAGGAATAGAGACACAGGTGTAGAAAACAAACTTGTGGACACAGGGTTGAAAAGGAGAGGGTGGGACGAACTGAGAGTGTAGCTACCATGTGTCGAATGGCATCTGGTGGGAAGCTACTGTATAACACAAGGAGCTCGGCTTGGTGCTCTGTAATGACCTAGTTGGGTGGAATGGAGGGTGGGGGTGGGAGGGAGGCTCAAGAGGGAGAGGATATATGTATACATATGGCTGATTCACCTCATTGTACAGCAGAAACTAACACAACATTGTAAAGCTATTACATTCCAATTTTAAGAGAGAAAAAAAAAAGACTCATGACCTGGATCCCTGAGACTAACACTCCAGCACTTTTAACTACATCTCTCAATGCCTCAATTTCCTCTTTGAAAATAAATATAGACTTTGCTTCAAATATTGTTTGAGGATGAGATTATCCATATATGTAAATTTGCTGAGAAGAGCATCTTACATGGAATTTTACACTCTACTTGTGCTTGCTGCTGTTGTCTGGGTAAATCCCCAGTCATCTCTAGACATCAACCACTTTGTGTACTCCAGATTAAAATGATCCCTTTATTGCTCATGTTATAAGGATATCAAGAAGATAAAGTTTACAGGTAAATTGTCACCAAGTTTCCGGAGAGGATACCTGTCTTAAACCTAATGAATCTATAGACAATCTTTGTCCTAGGTCTGCAGGCTCCCCTAAGCATGGACTAGCTTGTTCCCTAGAGACAGTGGATGTGAAAGTGTCTTGAGACTTACAGGAAGGAAATTTCCACTAATTATTATTATTATACTAGTAATATTTCACTAATTATTGTTATTAGTATACTATTATATATAATATAATTATTATATATTATATAATATATATAATATAATATATATACAATATATTATATATAATATAATAGTATACTATGATGCTTTTGAACTGTGGTGTTAGAGAAGACTCTTGAGAGTCCCTTGGACTGCAAGGAGATCCAACCAGTCCACTCTGAAGGAGATCAGCCCTGGGCTTTCTTTGGAAGGAATGATGCTAAAGCTGAAACTCCAGTACTTTGGCCACCTCATGTGAAGAGTTGACTCATTGGAAAAGACTCTGATGCTGGGAGGGATTGGGGGCAGGAGGAGAAGGGGATGACAGAGGATGATATGGCTGGATGGCATCACTGACTTGATGGACTTGAGTGTGAGTGAACTTAGGGAGTTGGTGATGGACAGAGAGGCCTGGCGTGCTGCGATTCATGGGGTTGCTAAGAGTCAGACAAGACTGAGTGACTGAACTGAACTGAACTGATTATACTATTACTTTTCTACCACTTATCTACCATCCCTAGAACAACACCTTACCATAAAGCAGACTCTCATCAAATACATGCTAAATTAAAAATACTTTTACTTAATCTCTCATTTCTCACCAAAAGTAGCTGAGATATGTAAGATTCTTATCATTCTCTCCTTATAATAAAGACACCACTTAGAGTAAAATGAAATCTAATTTACTGCGGCAGTAGAAATCATTGGCCTCCTATACAATGTCAGGAACCTTTGTTCTTAGCTCTTCAGGCACTCTGTCTATCAGATCTAATCCCTTGAATCTATTTCTTTCTTCCACTGCATGAAAAAAGGCAAAATGGTTGTCTGAGGAGGCCTTACAAATAGCTGTGAAAAGAAGAGAAGCCAAAAGCAAGGGAGAAAAGGGAAGATATACCCATTTGAATGCAGAGTTCCAAAGAATAGCAAGGAGAGGTAAGAAAGCCTTCCTCAGCGATCAATGCAAAGAAATAGAGGAAAACAATAGAATGGGAAAGGCTAGAGATCTCTCCAAGAAAATTAGAGATACCAAGGGAATATTTTATGCAATGATGGGCACAATATAGGTATGGACCTAACAGAAGCAGAAGATTTTAAGAAGAGGTGGCAAGAGTACACAGAAGAACTGTACAAAAAGATCTTCATGACCCAGATAATCAAGATGATGTGATTACTCACCTAGAGCCAGACATCCTGGAATGCGAAGTTAAGCGGGCCTTAGAAAGGCCCTACAGACAAAGCTTGTGGAGGTGATGGAATTCCAGTGGACCTATTTCAAATCCTAAAAGATGATGCTGTGTAAGTGTTTCACTCAACATGCCAGCAAATTTGGAAAACTCAGCAGTGGCCACAGGACTAGAAAAGATCAGTTTTCATTCCAATCCCAAAGAAAGGCAATGCCAAAGAATGCTCAAACTACTGCACAATTGCAGTCATCTCACACGCTAGTAAAGTAATGCTCAAAATTCTCTAAGCCAAGCTTCAGTTTTACATGAACCATGAACTTCTAGGTACTCAAGCTGGTTTTAGAAAAGGCAGAGGAACCAGAGATCAAATTGTCAACATTCTCTGGATCATGGAAAAATCAAGAGAGTTCCAGAAAAAGATTTATTTCTGCTTTACTGACTATGCCAAAGCCTTTGACTGTGTGGATCACAATATACTGAGGAAAATTCTGAAACAGATGGGAATACCAGACCACTTGACCTACCTTTTGAGAAACCTATATGCAGGTCAGGAAGCAACAGTTAGAACGGGACATGGAACAACAGACTGGTTCCTAATAGGGAAAGGAGTACATCAAGGCTGTATATTGTCACCCTGCTTATTTAACTTATATGCAGAGTACATCATGAGAAACACTGGGCTAGATGAAGCACAAGCTAGAATCAAGACTGCCAGGAGAAATATCAATAACCTCAGATATTCAGATAATATCACCTTTATGCAAAAGCAAAGAAGAACTAAAGAGCCTCTTAATGAAAGTGAAACAGGAGAGTGTTATAACTCAGCATTCAGAAAACTAAGATCATGGCGTCTGGTCCCAGCACTTCATGGCAAATAGATGGGGAAACAGTGGAAACAGTGAAGGACTTTATTTTCTTGGGCTCCAAAATCACTGCAGATAGTGACTGCAGCCATGAAATTAAAAGATGCTTGCTTCTTGGAACAAAAGTTGTAAACAACCTCAGTTCAGTTCAGTCACTCAGTCATGTCCAACTCTTTGTGACCCCATGAATTGCAACATGCCAGGCCTCCCTGTCCATCACCAATTCCTGGAGTTCACTCAAACTCATGTCCATCGAGTCAGTGATGCCATCCAGCCATCTCATCCTCTGGTGTCCCCTTCTCCTCCTGCCCCCAATCCCTCCCAGCATCAGAGTCTTTTCCAATGAGTCAACTGTTCGCATGAGGTGACCAAAGTATTGGAGTTTCAGCTTTAGCATCAGTCCTTCCAATGAACACCCAGGGCTGATCTCCTTTAGGATGGACTGGTTGGGTCTCCTTGCAGTCCAAGGGACTCTCAAGAGTCTTTTCCAACACCATAGTTCAAAAGCATCAATTCTTTGGCGCTCAGCTTTCTTCACAGGCCAACTCTCACATCCATACATGACTACTGGAAAAACCATAGCCTTAACTAGACGGACCTTTGTTGGCAAAGTAATGTCTCTGCTTTTGAATATGCTATTTAGGTTGGTCATAACTTTCCTTCCAAGGAGTAAGCATCTTTTAATGGTGAACAACCTAGACAGCATATTAAAAAGCAGAGACATTACTTTGCCAACAAAGGTCCGTCTAGTCAAAGCTATTGTTTTTCTAGTAGTCATGTATGGATGTGAGAGTTGGACTATAAATAAAACTGAGTGCTGAAGAATTGATGCTTTTGAAGTGTGGTGTTGGAGAAGACACTTGAGACTCCCTTGTATTTGCAAGGAGATCAAACCAGTCCATCCTAAAGGAAATCAGTTCTGAATATTCATTGGAATGGTTGATGCTGAAGCTGAAACTCCAATACTTTGGCCACCTGATATGAAGAGCTGACTCATTTGAAAAGACCCTGATGCTGGGAAAGATTAAAGGTGGGAGGAGAAGGGGATGACAGAGGATGAGATGGTTGGATGGCATCACCAACTCAATGGACATGAGTTTGAGAAAACTCTGGGAGTTGGTGATGGACAGGGAGGCCTGGCATGCTGCGGTTCATGGGGGTCACAAAGGGTTGGACACGACTGAGAGATGAACTGAACTGAGATATCATTTAAATGAATCTGGAAGTCTCTTGTAAAAGATGACCTCAGAAGGAGAAGTTCTTTTAAGAATGAGATGAGTGTGTTTTTGTATTTGTTTCTTTATTTACCCTTGACTTGAAGTTTAAATGGGAATTTCAATAAAAGGGACTTTTCTCTAGTTTTCTGCTGAACCCATAAAAGGAGAATAGCAAAGAAAACATAAGCTGTCTCTTCTGGTTTGCACAGCTGGCAGCTGGCAGTTCAATATAATAACCTGGAATAAAGGAGAAACAATGGCAAATTTTAGTAGGAAAGACTGTTTGTCTTCGAGACTCTTCAAAGTATTGTCATGCAGTTGTGTTTAGAGAAAGGATAGGAAGCATTTAATAACTCTTTTGAGAAGAAGTACAATGAAGCCAGAGGCAAACATCCTTCGGCTGACATCATCCGTCAGCATGTGATGCAGTATTTACAAGTCTGAGTTTTATCTACAGAGCAGCTGGCATAAACCTCTACAGATTTCCTCAGTAGCAATATTGCTTTCCACACAGATCGCACGGGTGGAAGATTTTTCCTTGCATTTTTCTTTTGACCCAGAACAACAAGGCTTTTTCAACACAATGGTAAGATACTGGACCTTAGCACCGGGATAATCAAGTTAATACCCTCAGTTCAGTTCAGTCGCTCAGTTGTGTCCGGCTCTTTGCGACCCCATGGACTGCAGCACGTCAGGCTTCCCTGTCCATCACCAACTCCTGGAGCCTTCTCAAAATCATGTCCATTGCGTCGCTGATGCCCAGCAAATAATGAACTGGGTATCTGATCCATCTCATTGAGTTCCAGACTAGTTCTTTTTAGATTTATTTTTAATTAGAGGATTACTTTACAGTGTTAAGTTTCTGCTGTACAACAACATGAATCAGCTATAAGTATACATATATCCCCTCCCTCTTTAGTCTTCCTCCCACAATCCGCATCCCACTCTGCTGGGTCATCCCAGAGCACTGAGCTGAGCTTCCCGTGTTATACAGCAGCTTCCCACTAGCTATCTGTTTTACACACGGCAGTGTAGGTATGTCAATGCTGCTGTCTCAGTTCATCTCACCCTCTTCTTCCCCAGCTATGCCCACAAGTCCGCCCTCTACATGTGCGTCTCTATGCCTGCCCTGCAAATATGTTCATCAGTACCATTTTTCAGATTAGTTTTTAAAAAGTAAAAGGATAGGAAAAATAAAACCCTATCCTGCAAATGTAAAGATGCTTTTTTTTTAACATGCTTTATTCAAACGCCATTAAATGTATGAAAAGAAAAACTTTAGTAACATTGAAAGAATAATAATACATTAGATTCCAAAAATGTATTCATACAATGAAACTTGTACCAGAAGTTACATATATCTTAAATCAGATTATGCTGCTTTTTGTATTCTTCGAAAACTAGAAGAATTCCATTAGAAAGTATCTGACTTCCAAATATTGAGGCCAACTCTGAGACAGTCTTCTAGACCTTCCTACATATTTCACAATCAGCTACTATCTCTAAAGCAAAAGTTCCCAGCAGACTTCTCACATTTCCTGCTGCTACAGGGCTCCTGACCTGTTTCCTGTTGATAAGTTTTTAAGAGCGGTTCAATATCCTCAGGAAAAGAAATAGCTCACTGCGTACCCTGGGGAACTCAGATTACCAGGAAAGGTCATGTTCCTCATTTGACTTTTCCCTGCAATTTCTTCAGAATTACCTAAATGCGCAAGAATCTAGAAAATAAAAAGTCTTCCCGTTTTAGAAAACCCATTCACAGGGAGCTATCCTCTCTGATTTTTGACAGAAAATTGTTCTCACAAGTCATATTTTCAAAGTCATGTTATGATGATTTCCTATTCTTAAAATTTAAAAAAAGAGCAAAGGGATTTGTCTGATAATAAATTACAATAAGGGGTCTCTAACTTTCATTTTATGGCCACAAATGTAGTTCTTTCTGCATGACACAATAAATTAATGCAAAATTTGTTCAACAATGAAGAAATTTCCTAGCTAATCAATGGAAAACTGAAGGGAAAATTCATAAGAAGGAAATCTACAAGCAACGATTGATAAGTGGCACAGTATGATGGGAGTAAATACAACCATCTTCTTTTATTGTGTATTTGCCAATTTTATGTCATTTCACCACGAGATAGATGTTTACGAAAAATAAAAGTGAAGAATCCCAGCTTCCACTGTTGAAAAACAAAGAATGATAACAGATTATCCCTTCTAGTGTTAAACTCCTAAAATTGACTTCTCTCTAAGCCAATGAAGTCAGTGTGTCGTGATGGTGTTATTTGGAATTTCGGCTAGGTGTGTGTATATTGTTATTCTGAGCAGGGGACACCTGCGCAAGAAGCCAGCTGTGTCTGATGTCACAGTGTCCCTTTCATTTGCCACAATCTGATTAGATAACTTACCCTATCACAATTCAGTTGACTCATCCTTAGCCATATGCTGAAAACACACATAACTAAAAAGATTTAAAATTTAGAATGTTAAAACTATCCTCCTGAAGAAAGCATGCCTCTCCCAGACCTCTTAGTTTCCTCGAATAATGAAATAATCAGTACTATTGCAAAAGCAACTACAAACTCTCAATAAGACACGTATAACCACAACACTGACTGCTATCATATTTTGTGGAAGAGCACCTTGAAGTTGAGTTTTTCCTTAAATCATAAGTCCATTCTAAAATCGCCAACACTTTCCATTATTTATATTTGTTATTATTAAATCTTCAGTACCTGGGGGAGTATACAATTTAGTGACTAAACCACAGCAACACCTGGAAGGTATAACAGCGACTAAATGGACAGAAATAGGAACTGGACCCACATTAGGCCAGGTGCACATAAAGAGTCAAGAGTTGTGATCTGCAGAGCAGAAGCTTCCAGCTCTCTGAAGGGGGCCTGCTGTTGCGGTTGTAGCTGGAGAACCGTTCACCTCCACCTCCGACTCAGAGGCTCATGGAGACTCTGCACCTTCACCATGGCTGCAGCTTTTTCACAGGCACATCGTCTCAGCTCTCTGCAGTCTTTGGAAAAAGCCTTCCCATTGAGGATGGTCACACAGTCCCTGCTTCTCAGGCTGGTCAAATCTATCATAACATCAAACCTCAAAAAAGAAAGAAAAAAGTTATTTTATCATAGTTTATTTCTAAAATAAGGAAAGTACATAGGGAGGGTCCTAAGCTAGATAAACTTATAGAATAGACACCCAGAATGAGTTTACTGAAAAGATGGGGTCACCAGCCTCTCTTCTCAGCCCCTCAACTTCCACATACATTCCAGGGGCATCAGGTCACTGAAAACACCAAAAGCTATTTATGACTAAAATTAAAATACACATTGTCATCCAGCTTATCATATGATTTTACTGCCATCTGAAAAATTATCTATCTTCTCTGTGACTCAGTTTATTTAACTGTAGAATAAAAAATAATCACATTGAATATATACTTTCTCCTGGAAAAATAAATCTTATATACTTCTATAGGGGTTTTCCTGGCAGCTCAGATGGTAAGGAATCTGCATGCCATGCAGGGAACCCGGGTTTGATACCTAGGTTGGGAAGATCCCCTAAAGAAGGGAATGGCAGCCCACCCCAGTATTCCTGCCTGAAGAATTCCATGGACAGAGGAGCCTGGGGGGCTACAGTCCATGGGGTTGCAAAGAGTCAGATATGACTGAGCGACTAACACTTTTCATTATAGTTATACAGAAAGATGTCTGCTCAAACATGGCTTTAAATTGTTATATATTTTTAAATTAATTTTTATTGGAGTAAAGTTGCTTTACAATGTTGTGTTAGTTTCTACTGTACAACAAAGTGAATCAGCTATGCACGCGTGCATGCTAAGTCGCTTCAATCATGTCCGACTCATTGCAACCCATGGACTGTGGCCTGCCAGGCTCTGCTGTCCATGGGGATTCTCTAGGCAAGAATACTGGAGTGGGTTGCCACGCCCTCCTCTAGGGGATCTTCCCAGCCCAGGGATCAAACCCACATGTCTTACATCTCCTGCATTGGCAGGCATGTTCTTTACCCACTGAGCCACCTGGGAAGCCCAAATCAGCTATATGCATGCATATATCTTTTTTTTTTTTTTTTTGGATTTCCTTCCCATTTAAGTCATCACAGAGCACTGAACAGAGTTCCCTGTACTATACAGTAGGTTCTCGTTAGTTATCTATTTTACACATTAGTATCAATAGTGTATATATGTCAATCTTAATCTCCCAATTCATCCCAATTCACCCCTCCCATTCCCCCTTGATATCCATATATTTGTTTTCTATGTCTGTGTTCTATTTCTGCTTTGCAAATAAAATCATCTATACCATCTTTTTAGATTCCACATATATGCATTAACATATGATATTTGTAATATATTTTGATGATATAGATATTACATTTACCAATCTCGAAGAATATACCATACTTATTCCTATCTAAACGCACATATAAGTTAAACTAATTTTTGATAATATAATTGTTTATATTGTAAATCCTCAGAGACTGTATTTTGAAAAACGTGCTCCCCATTTCATTGCACAGAAAACCAAGAGATCTAAGGTTTTACTTTATCTCTAGGTATTAACAAGTTGTAGAGTTGTGTGACCTTACACAGGTCACCATTACAACCTGGGCTTCAGTTTATTCTTCTATAGCAGAGCTTCCTCTCTCCCTCTCTCATTTTTGCTCTCTGTCAATGAATCCCATTTAGTCTCTCTCACTGATTTACGAGCCAACCCACTCCAGTACTCTTTCCTGGAAAATCCCATGGACGGAGGAGCCTGGTGGGCTACAGTCCATGGGGTCGCTAAGAGTCAGACATGACTGAGCAATTTCACTTTCACTTTTCCTTTCATGCATTGGAGAAGGAAATGGCAACCCACTCCAGTGTTCTTGCTTGGAGAATCCCAGGGATGGGGAAGCCTGGTGGGCTGCCGTCTATGGGGTCGCACAGAGTCGGACACAACTGAAGCGACTTAGCAGCAGCAGCAACAGCTGAGAGTAAGGACTATATTCTGTATATATCTTTGATGTCCTCCTACACAGTATCTTGTCACTCAAGAAAAATCTATTAAATGCTTTTCCCATGTAACATGCTAAAGGCTTACAGTTCGGAGGAGTAAGGGGTTCCATCCATCCACAGCCAGGCCTTGCCGCTGCTGTTGCGGGATAGCCCTGTCCAATAAGAGTAGAAAAACTCAGAGTAGCTCTGAGGCATGGCGAACTCCTGCGAAAGGCACACAAGAAAACCTTTAGCTTTAGATGTTATAATATATACATGGAAATGTGTATATATTGGCTGGCTTGCATTTTAATACAAGAACAACACGAGTCCTGCCCATGTAACTAATAGGACATTTACAAAAAATAGTGTCCATCCTGAAGTCAGCTAATTTGCCCAAGTTAAAGAATTATTTTGTCTTAGTAAGTATGGACTGAATACTGATGTGCTAAAACCAAGAAACACATCAGCCGAGATTTAGAAATGATCCACTATTTTCAAGTCACAGGATTCAATAAGATTGATATAAAAAAATGTGGGAGACAGATTTGGAGACATTTGGGAAATGGAAGAATCTGGAAGGAAAAGTACAGGAATGTGAAGAATCTTCACAAATATATGTGACAGGGACCAACCAGGAAGGAGAAAAGAATAATGCAAAAAAAAAAAAAAAAAGGTAAAAGAGGAATTTATAAGGATGATTCATGTCTCAGATGAAGAAGGAAAATGTTTCATATATTTGTATATATAGAACTCCTTTTCTACTGTCCATATTGAAAAATGTTTGATTATTTCCCTCTATCTATTCTCATTCTTTAACGTGAAATTTATCTAAATCTGTTATACATTTTTATGTCTTTCTTTTCCACAATACTATGAATTCCTTAAGGACATACATTTCATTTTATTTATTTTCACATTCTTAACCCCTCAGATAATTAATGGCACATAATGGTTCAATAAAAGTTTATTGCAAATATAAATGAAGCTATTGCTAAGCAACAGTCATAAACAGGCATATCAAAGGAACTGTAGCTGAAAATATTATCACCAAATAAATCGTGATCCCTTCATGTTAAAAGTTCTATAAATAAATCATATGAAAGTGATTTAAATATATATAAATATACAAAGTACATGAGAGAAAATTACTATATAACTTTCATAATAATATTTCCAACCACTGAATATAGTGTTCTTCAGTGGTATATCTGAATCCTCGGTATATGCTGGAGGTGGAGGAAAAGAAGAGAATAAGAAAAATTAACAGAGTTTATGCCAGGTTACACTGGCTTGGCCAAATAAATTACCTCATTTTCTGCCTAAATTAAGCCATCAAGAAAGGATGAAAAAGATTATTTTAGTAGATGAGAGAGACTGCAGAGTTTCATTCATCATAATCATAGATTTCAGGAAGTGGAAAGGAATTAAGATGCAACTAGAAAGATGTTCTTCCCCAGTGGCTCAGCGGGTAAAGAATCCACCTGCAATGCAGGAGGAGACCCGAGTTCAATCCCCGGGTCTGGAAGATCCCCTAGAGAAGGATATGGCAACCCACTCCAGTCTTCTTGCCTAGAAAATCCCATGGACAGAGGAGCCTGGCAGTCTAAAGTCCTTGGGCTCGCAAAGAGTCGGACACGACTGAGCATGATGCATACAGACAAGTTTACAGAAAGATGTTAAGAGTTTGCAGACTTAGTTGAGTATTAATTTTAATTAAATAACTCTGTTGATAAACTACTCTGTGCCATGATCCCTGCTGAAACAATGATAGGTAAACAATGGTCATACTGCTTGAGGAATTTAATTCAAAGTCAATAACAAATGTAAGAGAAAAGGGAACAACCACAGCATTTTAATAGTGAATTTGAATTGTATGTACCTATCAATAAATGCCAATTTTATTTTCATATTTTTCTTGACCACTCTATGTTAGGGTTATAAACTTCCAGAAGGCAAGATATTTATTTGCAGATTATGGAAATGATTTAATTGCATGGTTTTCAATCAAAAGTTTTGTCACTTTCACAGAAAGGCAGGAAGTGCAATTTTCGTTCCTCTGGTATGGCACCAATATTGCTCCCTTCTTACATAAGCCAAAAGAGGTTAGGAAATTGAGACATTCTTTATTTGAGTCCTGACTGATGGTGAATTTGAAAGGCTTTCTTTCATGTTTCTAAGGAGTGGGTATTTGTGGAGATCGTTCCACAAATGATGACCACAGGGGATCACTCAGAGCAATAAAAATAAGATTAAGCCTTGATTACAATAAATGAGAGAGTCTGTGGACCTTGATTGCTTAGAATCTTTTTATTAAATTAATTTTTATTGGAGTATAGTTGATTTACAATATTGCATTAGTTTCAGGTATACAGCAAAGTGAATCAGTTATACATATACCCATTTTTTTTTTTTTAGATTCTTTTCCCATATAGGTCATTACAGAGTACTGAATAGAGTTCCCTGTGCTATAGAGGGATTTTTATATATAACACTGTGTATATGTCATTTATTTTATATATAACGGTATATATATGTCAATCCCAATACCTCTTTCTGAGAATACTTCAAACGCTCACCAAGCCTCAGGACCTTACCAGCACTTCCTGTGTGTTTATCTTCAGCATAGTCGAGTTCTCAGCAATGCAGAAATATTCACAGCCCTGCCAACTCTTACTTTCTTTATAGAATTGGTAGCATTTGTCCCCATGCCATTTCCATTTTTCTGGGCAAGGGCTACATCTGTGTTCTTGAAAAGAAACCAAATTTAGTAAGTTATTTTCTACCCTGTCTTCCTTCTCTTAAAATCACATAATATTGATGACCCAAGAAACAATTGATTCTTTCTCTCTCTTAGATATTTAATTGCCCAGGCAATGATAATTACAAATGTTTACTGAATACCCACTGTACGCCAGGAATTATAGTTGGGTTTACAGCAGGAACAAAAACAACACAGTGGGAGTTAAAACAGACATGATCTGCTTTCATGGGCAATGCACTGTAGTTGTAAGTGGTTAGAACTTCAAATTTCTTGCCCTGTGTAATTCAGCACAAAAAAAGTATATTTAATTTCATAAAGAACCTTTTTACCTGTTCAGAAACTCAATATGCATTGGATTTGAGAAACCATTGAAGTTTCTATAATTTTCTTCCTCAATATCCTCTTATACAGTAGTACAAGGATTTTTTTAATGAAATATATAGCAATAGGATATGGATTATTTTCTCACTCAAATAAATAAAATTTTAGAAAAAGACCACATAAATACTAAGCCATGCATGAATTAAACCAGCAAATCTCCATGAGTCAGAAGTTAAGATGGACATCAAAGTCAGAGAAGTAAGTGCACAGACCAAGGGTGAGATGGACTGAGTGGGTAGTGACTATAAATATAAGAACTAGGCTCTCAGAGCCATGGTCTAACACCTATGTGGGCACATGGTCCTGGGCCTTTAAGAGTTGGGTATCTGAAACTAAGTCCCTTGTGGGTATGCAGTGAGATGAAAATCCCATCATTCCACAAAAATATCTTTACTTTAAAAGCAATACAGTGTCAAATGTTGACATCTTAAAATCTGAGGTCAACACGAAAATGGTTATTATATTCTTGTTTGTATTTTTCTATTTGAAATATTTCATAAGGTAATCCTGTATTTTATTTACTTGTAGTGTTATTTTGGTTATTCAAAGTTAATTGTACTTATTATTTAAAAATGTCTGAACTTGATGAATCCCATCCTGTACTGTAAAACAGACACAGTTGCACTACATGATCTCGATAACTGGGGATGACCTGGCTGTTCAAACCCTTTATTAAGTTTGCCAGATGACTTGCTGAATAATACATGGTTCCCAGGTACTCTGATGGGAGAATCAGCTCTGTATGGACAGATGTGCTGAGAACAGAGAGAAGCTCAGTGATCAGCACTCACCTCCAGTTTTGTTATAGAGCTCACGACAGAGTTTCTCAGCCACGTGATGCAGAGTTGCTGCAAGTTTCCTGTTTTGGGTTCGGAGAGATTGCAGCTGTCGGGAGAGATTCCCCAGTTTTTCCTCCTTTTGCAAAATGCTATCTTGCTGAGTGTTGGAGAGCTGGTAGAACTGAAAAACTAAATCAAATTACCAAGTGAGGCTGGACAGAGTATTTCTTCACTTTTATTTCTATTGTCTACACCTGGGGAAAACAAAACAGTATGCTGTTTGAGATCCCAGGCTCTGAGATCTCAAATTGCCTACATTCAAGTTTGGACTCTAGCTATAATAAATTGTATTGCCCTGGGCAAATGAATTTCTCTATTTCTTTATCTGAAAATGTAGAGTTATAATAACTGTTCCCAGCTTCAGGGATAAACTCCTTAAATATATTTACTGTTCAATAAATCTTTCTGTGTATACTGTCAAACCATTACTCAACCTAAAAGTATACATCATTTATCTATTAATCATTATATTGAGTATTGACAATGTACCATATATTTTTATCACATTCATAGTAATATTATCATTTCTATATTTTATAGCTTTGTAAACTGGGCTCAGCGAGAACAAGTAATTTTCTCAATATGACTAGGCTAGAAAATTTCAACTTAGCTTTAAATTCCAAGTTTCTAAATCTAAGTAGAAACATCCTCTATGAATCATGAGAGTCACTTTCTATCACTGAAAAGAATATTGCCTGCAAAACAACAGTTATATCAAAATTGGGGAGCCAGGGTAGAAACATTAAGATACATTTTTTAAAAAAAATTTAATTTAAGATTACAAACAAGGTCTAAAATTTCCTATAAAAATGAAATTTTTGACATTAAAACCTGCTTTTACTGTTAACAACTTTCTTCAACTGTTCAGGACATATTGTTAAAGGGTCCCATCTGTTGAAATAAATTTATCCCCTTTGGTTTTTGAGTTTTAAACTTTATTCTTACTAGTTTGAAAATTAAAGACTTTTATACATGAATTCTTCTTTATTTGATTTCCACAAGTCTCTGCAAAATGATTATATAACTTCTTGGACTTCTTTATTACAATAGTGTGTGTGTGAGTGTGAGTGTGTATTAGTCGCTCAGTCGTGTCTGACTCTTTGCAACTCCATGGACTGTAGCCCGCCAGGCTCCTCTGCCCATGGACTTTTTCAGGAAAGAATACTGAAATATTCTCGGAAATAGATTGCCATTCCCTTCTCCAGAGGATCTTCCAGACCCAGGGATCAAACCCAGGTCTCTGGCATTGCAGGCAGATATTTTACCATCTGAGCCACAGGGAAGCCCCCTTTTAAAAATAATATTTAATATTAGATATTATAGTGATTAAAGACTTGGTCTATTCTCTGTACCTTGAAGAGATTGGATATAAATTAAATCTTTCCCTCTGCATGGCCCACTGAGCCATAAATGCCAGAAACAAAAATCACTGCAGCTGTAGTCTTTTGTGAAATGGAAAAGGGCTGATGTGTACATTCATTAAAAATTGCTGATGTTAAATATTGATATATTAACAGGCAAAAACCTTCTTATCGCAAACAGAATGTAAATGTTTAGCTGGAAAGTGATTGTCGTATTTTAATGCTTCTTCCACTATATTCATCATTTACAGGGTTTCATCCGAATAAGGACTTATTCACAGGCTCCAGAATCAAAGTTAAAAAAAATAATAAGTGTTTCTTATCCTAGACAAACCTTGAAACCAGGATCCTCCCCCAAGTCAGAGTGCGGACTTACACACAAGCCCCAGAGCTGCCAGGCCAATCAGCAGCACCAAACAGAGAGTCAGCAGGATCAGGGCCACTGGACGCCAAGCAGAAGAGGGACGCTGGTGCTCTGCGGGGAAGAGAAGCAAAGACAGGGTTTCACTTTTTCTTCCTCTTGGATCTACATCAGTAGCAAGGAAGTAAGAGGAGTTCGTTCTAACAGGTTTCAGGGTCTAGTTACCATTCCCTTGGTCCTGGGAAATAGTAACAAAGCTCCAGGCCAGGCCTGACTTAATCTCTGCTAGATTCTTTCATAAACCCTGCTCACTTCTACCTTCCTCCTCTACTCAGTCCTACTTTGCATTGAATCAATTTATGCATTACTGTTAACCTTCTTTTTGTCAAAATTAAAGTTGCAGAAGACTCTCACGAAAATGCCTTAACAAAGAACAATTTTTCACATCATCAGAAAAGAAGTAATGTGTTGTTACTTTTTGCAAAACACTCCCTTTCCCAGTTTGAAAAAGCAAATTGCCTGTCAGTAATGAGGCACTATTGGTAAAGAACCTTCCTGCCAATGCAAGAAAAGTGGAAATGGCATCCTACTCCAATATTCTTGCTTGGAAAATGCCATGGGCTGAGAAGCCTGGCGGGCTACAGTCTGGGGCAGCAAAGAGTCAGACACAACTGAGCTACTGAACACAGGCACACACAATAAGAAGTTCTTGTTTTACTGTTTCGTTTTGGAATTTCTTTGTTGAAAGTCATTCTTATTTTGCTTGTTCATTCATTTGATTTTATAGCTCCAAAAATAGATGATAAATGCAACATGACCATCAGTTTTTCAATGACGGATTTAAGTAATCTCAACCTTGTACCCATTAAGGAATGGGAAAAACAAAACAAAACAAAACTCTAGCCAGCATCTTTTGCTTGCCCACAGCCCACAAGCTTGCCTTCTGGTGATTGCATAGATTCTGCTGAGTCAGAGATAAGCTCATCACCTTGTGAGGTCAGCTATCAATCTGAATAACTAGCAATATCTGACCAGGAAAACCCACAGTCAGATGCAAGTATCCTCTAGCATTCTGATAAAAATTAAAGGGCCGTTAAACTCTCAAACCCTGGTCTCTTCATGACCTATGAGTTTCACTTCATTGGGAATTCAAATTAAGTTCAAAAGCAGAAAGATTAAAGACATATAAATTCATTTCCTCCTTAGCAAAGTCCCCTGCATGATAAATTTCAGATACAGAGATTTGTACTATGCATTATTTCTAAATGGGGAATGGTAACTATTAATAGTAAAGATAATACAGAAGTAGAAAATATGATCAATATCCTCTGAAACTTACCACCAAAGAGGGAAAATAAGTAAAAATCAGGATCCAGATATTGATATATTTTAAAATGTGAATCTTATTTTAATTTTATGATCGTATCTTTTCACAAAAACTTTCAATGGTGTGCATTATTTTTAGGATAAAATCCATTATCAGTTTTCCTAAAGATAGATGGCTCTTTTTAAAAAGTGGGCATTTTATTATTGTACTTCTCAACTTAAAAACTGCCAATAGGGGGAATTCCCTGGTGGTCCAGTGGTTGAGAATCTGTCTGCCAATGCAGAGGACACAGGTTTGATCCCTGGTCCAGGAAGATCCCACGTAAGTGGGACAACTAGGCCTGAGAGTGTGGCAACTACTGAAGCCTGGCATGCCCTGCCCTAGGGAGCCTGTGCTCTGCAACAAGAGAGGCTATGACAGTGGAAAGCCTATGCACCACAATTAGAGAGTAGCCCCTGTTCAGTTCGATCAGAGAAAGCCAACACCCAGCAATGAAGACCCAGCACAGCCAAAATAAATAAAAATTAAAAAAAAAAAAAAACAACACCTGCCAATAGCTTTATTGCACTTAGAATAAAATTCTACAAGCATCTTTTTCATCTGGAGCCTATCTAGGTCTCTCATCCATTTCTGAGCTATCCTCTTCTCACTCAAACTGTCTAGTCACAGTGACCTTCCGTTTATCCTTGATTCAAACCGCTGTGTCCCTGTCTTGAAAGTGAAAGTGAAGTCGCTCAGTCGTGTCCGACTCTTTGCGACCCCATGGACTGTAGCCTACCAGGCTCCTCTGTCCATGGGTTCTTCCAGGCAAGAGTACTGAAGTGGGTTGCCATTTCCTTCTCCAGGGGATCTTCCCGACCCAGGGATCGAACCAGGGTCTCCCGCATTAGAGGCAGACGCTTTAACCTCTGAGCCACCAGGGAAGCCACAAGTGTCCCTGTCTTAGTACCTTTGTATTAGCTCTGTTTATACTCCTGCATTAATCAATCCTCAGGTGGGTTACTAGTAGCCTACTTGCAATCGAGGTTCCCATTTAAATGGTGCATCCTTGTAAGATGTCACTGGGAGTTCATCTCTAGCACATCATCCCATTATGTATGTATGTCAAAAAAAAAAAAAGATTACTAAGTGATATTCCATCACCTTTCTGTGCTTTTGTCTATTTCCTCTGCTTGAATGTACATTGCATTAAAACAGTGATCTTGTCGGGACTTCCCTGGTGGTCCAATGGTTAGGAATCCACCTTGCAGTACAGGACACACAGGTTTGATCCCTGGTCAGGGAACTAGGATCCCCCATGCTGCAGAGCAACTAAGCCTGGGGGCTGCACCTCCTGAGTCCGCATGCCACAACCGGATGGTCGGTGCACTGCAGTGTAAGACCCTACATGAGGCCTGGGTGCCACAGCAAATACTTGAAGCATCCAAATAAATAAGATAATACAAATAATAAAAACAATGATCTTGTCCATCTTGTTCATCAGTGTATTTCCACCACTGAAAATAGTGCCTGGCCACATAAGGGCTGAATACATATTTGAGGGCTTCCCTCACAGCTCAGTCTGTAGAGAATCTGCCTGCAGTACAGGAGATCCAGGTTCAATCTCTGGGTCAGAAAGATACCCTGGAGAAGGAAATGGTAACCCACTCCAGTATTCTTGCCTGGAGAATCCCCTGGATAGAGGAGCCTAGCACACTACAATCCATGAGGTCACAAGAGTTGGATACGACTTAGCGATGAAACCATCACCACCACATATTTGAAGGAGCAAATGCATGAAGGATGAAATTATGAAAAACTAATATTATCTAAATTATGTAATTTTTACAGAGGCACAGAGCATTGTCTAACATTAAGCTTTACGGGTTGATTTTTTATTTTTTCAATCTATTGACTTTTCAGCAAGATTTCTGTCAGCAGAGGGCAGACTCAGCTAAATTCATCTCCTGGCCAAACTGGTTTCTAGACACTGACTTAAGTGACATTCTGAAACATAAGCAGATATAGCAGAGACTTGCTTTCTTCTCTGTTTCTTTCAAGTGGCTGGTCTATCCGGTTTGGTCTAAATTTTTCTGGAAATTGCTAGCTACTCATGACAGCATCCTTAAGCATATCTCAAATCAGCAGAACATGAAAGAGTAAGATCAGAGATACAGCTTAAGCTAAACATCCTCCTGCAAACTCTATGTCTCTTTAAAGTTCTATAAGGCTATGTAGCTCAAGAAAATTAACTGGATGCATGTTTCTAGATTCCAGAGGCAAGTGTATATGTAGACCCACCACCATGGTAGCTTTATTTTTCTCTCTTATCTATTCAGTTTAGTCATGTCCAACTTTTTGTGACCCCATGGTCTGCAGCACGCCAGGCTTTCCTACCATCAAATATATTATATATCCTATTTACTTGGGGTAGCGGGGAAGAACTGTGGGAGAACTGACCCAGCACTAGGAAACCAGACTTCCATGATGGTGAGACTATAGTATTGAAAGTTTTACTTATTCCTTTTCTTTGAAGTTATTTTTCCTCTAGGTATGTTTTTTTCCAACTGTGAATTTAATTTTCCCGAGTTTTGTTCCAAGTACCCTGATCATAATTAAGTCTCTCTCTGGGGACCACTCCCACCTTAAAATAAGAAAAATAAGCTGCCTGGAGGTGCTTCGGTTTAGCTTGGCTTTATTTTTTGGAAGACAGCTCCGATGCTGTCTCCTGAGGCTTGTTTAGAAAAAGGTGTGGTCAGGCCAAGGAATGATACCAAACATCCCTAGGAATAATAAGATATATATAGAAAAAAACACCTCTTTCCTGTAACCTCTCACTATAATATGCCATAAAAGGCTGTAGTGCTAAGGTCAAGTTTTGAATAAAAATCCCTGTGCAGTTACAAGAAACGTCATTGGTGAAAACAGTTGTCTTACTTGAACAACTGCCCTTCATCAGCCACCAAGGAAGAGTTTGTACACCTCCTCTCCCAGGGCCTCCAAGAAATAAAACAGCATTGCTGAATGTAGACTTTTTAAATGCCTCTGAAATAAGAAGGGTCCTAAAAGCTTGAAAAGACACAAAGAATTTAAATAATTTGCATAAAATCACATTGCAAACTGGGCTTCCCAGGTAAACTGGGCTCAGTGTGAAAGAACCCGCCTGACAATGCACAAGATGCAGGTTCGATCCCTGGGTCGGGAAGATCCCCTGGAGAAGGAAATGTCAACCCATTCCAGTATTCTTGCCTGGGAAATGCCATGGACAGAGGAGCTTGATGGGCTACAGTCCACAGGGTCCCAAAAGTCAGACATGACTTAAACACTAAACAACAATTTATATGTCCAATCGAGTTTGGTTTCTGAAATATATTTCAAAAATACATTACTATTAATGATAATTGCTAACATTTCTTGAGTTACTGAGGTAAATACTGTATAGGAATTAATATCATCCATCCTTACAACTACTTTATGAGGTAGATACTATTATCATCTCAGTGTTACAGATAAGCAGCTGAGTCCTAGAGAAGTTCGTAAGGCAATTAATTAGTTAGAGGTTAGTAAGGCAAGGATACACAGCTACTGATAATAGTACTTATTGTGTTATATATGTTTTAGCATTTCATTTGAATCTCCCAATAATTATTCAAGAGGGCACTACTTTAAACTTTTATTTGGATAAGAAATCTGCAGTGCCCAAGAGCTGCTTAATTTTCTTATGGTTGCACAGCTAGTAAATGATGGAACCAGATATGCTATCCAAGCATTCATTCTAGAGCTGAATATTTTTAAGGGTGATTTTATTTTGTTATTTATTTATTGGCTGAGCAGCATGTGCGATCCTAGTTCCCTGATCAGGGGTTGAACCTGTGTCCCCTAAAACTGGAAGCACAGAGTCCTAACCACTGGATCACCAGGGAAGTCCTGGACCTGAATATTTTAAATCATTTCCCAATCCTCTCAACAAATCCCACATTAATATTTGCCTATATAAGGGAGCTCCATATGGAATTACAGAAACACTAGCATTTCACCACTTGCAACTTTTCACATCTGTGTTGTGAATATCTTAATAAGAGTCAGCTTAAATTCATATATTCTCTACTCTACCAGCAAGGTGAGCTTACTAAATTTAAGTCTCCCTTAAGGTTAAGATGGGCTTCCCTGGTGGCTCAGAGGTTAAAGTGTCAGCCTGCAATGCGGGAGACCTGGGTTCGATCCCTGGGTCAGGAAGATCCTCTGGCGAAGGAAATGGCAACTCACTCCAGTATTCTTGCCTGGAGAATCCCATGGATGGAGGAGCTTGGTGGGCTATAGTCCACAGGTTGCGAAGAGTCGGACACGACTGAGCGACTTCACTTTCACTAAAGTTAAAATGTTCCTCCAGCTATAAAAGGTCCTGCATAGAAGCATCCCCTCCTACTCTTCAGCCTCAGTTGCCCCAACCTCTCCCCTATCACTCCTTCCTTTTGAGAACCACACATTCTTCAGACCAACAGTCTACCTTGCCATCCTGTTTGACTTTGCTGATGATTCCCAAAATTGTCTGGATCTAAATCCCAATCTGACATCAACACCTCATCTCCTCTCTTTGTAGTTTTGTCTTCCTTCTTTTATCCATGAATATACCGCACCAAGCCAGCTCTTATCTCTGTGCTTTTGTCTTTCCACATGTGGTCGTCACTCTGGAAAGGCCACCCAGGGCCAGAGTTGCTCTTCCTGGAAAACCTGAACTTAGACTTACAGACTAGATCAAATGTCACCTCGTTCAAAGATACCCACATGTGTAAACACTGTCAGTAACTTATGCATTCCTCTTCGCTTCTGTGACTTCCTACATATGTTCAATAGCAGTACATGACATGCTCTTCTAATCAGCAATTAAGATCACTCCTTCCACTTCTCCAAGCACCTAAAAATAGAGCCTCCCCTGTGCCTACCATAATGTTTGACTTTTAGTAGGCATGAATTAAAGATGTGTTGAAACAATTAGAAGTGGTTTATGCCATGACTCTTTTTCTATACAGTTTTTTCTTTTATTTACTTTGTCATGGAGCCCTTTGCTTTTTGCTGGGGAGGGAGGCTGCAGAGCATATGGGATCTTAGTTCCTCAACCAGGGACAGAACCCAAGCACCCTGCATTGGAAGAGCGGAGTCTTAACCACTGGACTGCCAGAGAGGTTCCTCTGCCATGTCTCTTGAATGAAGGGTTTGTGCTGTGGTTCAGGAAATGAAGCTAAAAATCTTGGAAAAATTCAAAAATATTATAATTAATATGAGTAAGGAAAAAATGGAACTTGAATTTAATAAAGGTTCTCTTCTTACTATTATTTTCCCCTTAAACACAAATACGTTTTCATATTTTTTGATAAGGCTATATTTAGACAGGAAATCTGACCCATAATTATTTCATTCTCTCTCTCTGATACATTATTACTGGGAAGTGCTGTAATTGCACCTCTTTCCAATCTACAATTAAGTTAGAATCTCCTACACTGTAAAAAATAATTTTAGACAGCACTCATACAAACGCACAACACATTAGCTCTAACTTTTTACCTTTCCTCTTTACAGCCAGGCTCCTCAAAAAAGAAGACAGAAAGGGGGAAAAAAAGGAATGAAGACAAAATTACTTAAATTATGTATTTTCCTTCTTAACTACTAGTTCCTTTCAAACCCCTGCTATGAAAAATGACCAATAATCCATTTTGCTTCCTATTTCTAATAAATTGTTTTTAACCTTCCTCTTGCTTGGAACTCTCTGCCATATTGTTTATTGTTTTTAAAATTTGCTATTTATTACCACTGGCTTGTCTGTTTCTCTCAAAGTCAGTGTCTCTTGGCTTTCTAGAAGCCTCTCTCTCCTGCTCCACATCCATTACTGTCTGTCACTCATGTTAGTGGGTCCTACTGGGTCCCTTTCTCAGCCTGCCCTCCAATTATATTCCCCAAGATTCTCTCTCCTTGGCACTCTTCTCCTGTGTTTTGTCTTACTTTGTTTTCATTTTACATTCCTCAGTGATCTCACTCAGAAAGTTTAATCCCTACCTAAAAGCCATCAATTCTCACGTGTGTTGGGTTGGCCAAAATGTTTAAGTTTTTCTGTAACATCTTATGGAAGAACTCAAATGAACTTTTTGGCCAAGCCTATGGGCTTCCCTTGTGGCTCAGCTGGGAAAGAATCCAAAAGCCCCTGGAGAAGGGAAAGGCTACCCACTCCAGTGTTATGGCCTGGAGAATTCCATGGACTGTATAGCCCATGGGGTCACAAAGAGTCAGATATGCCTGAGCGACTTTCACTTCACTTCATACGTTTAGCTCAGACCCACATGCGATACATACAAGTGCCTTTAGGCAACTCCAACTCCTTGTGCCTTCTCTTACAAGCATGTCACATTCACACTGAATCCATCCTCTTTCCTAGTCCTCCTGTAGCTTTCTTAGAAGCATCATCTACATAACGTCAGATGAAACCCAGTCAACCTACGCTCTGCTCCTCCTTGCCTTCCCCCTTTGTAACCAGTCACCGATACTTTAAACTCTCACTTCTCAGTATCTTTCATATCTAATTCCTCCTCCTCATTCCCACACTACTTTAGCTCAGGTTCTTCTCACCTCATGCTCAGACTAAAGAAAAAGCTGGGTATTAGCTTATCCAGCTTCATATTCCTTCAAAACATCCCCCTCCAACTCTACCCTTCAGCCATAATATATTTCGTTCTCTGTAATACAGTTACATAAGACTGCCATGGCTTTCCTCTTATGTGTACGGCTGCCTGTAGTAACCTCAGCCCCTTAAACCTTCCCATTTCTGTTCCCATATCACAAGAAACACCTTAAAGTTAAGTCCACTCAATGGTCATCCCTCTTTCAAATCTTTCCTGATCTCTACCCTTACCAGACAGAAATGACCAATTCCTCTAGGAGAGCATGCTCCATCACAGCACTGCATCACACATGCTGTTCACTTAAAAACTTTCTTATTCTTTAAATTTCCTCATAAGCAGGGATCATATCATATTTGAAATTATATCCTCAGTACTTT
Organism: Bos javanicus; assembly: GCF_032452875.1. NCBI lineage: Eukaryota > Metazoa > Chordata > Mammalia > Artiodactyla > Bovidae > Bos > Bos javanicus. Next base: position 100,316,940 of record NC_083872.1, on the reverse strand, counting down.
GCAACATGCCTGGCATGACACAGACCTCAAGCATAAGTTTAGGGAAAGGAGGTCTGAGAGTGTTGTCTTTCATTTTTATTTTGTATCCTTTGAATTATTTCACATGTTTTAAACACAAATGTGAATTTTATATCAAAAATTGAAAACTAGAAAATAAAGTGAATATGTAGACTTTATTTTATTCATTCTAAAGAAAATATTAAATTTTCCCAGGCATAATTGTGTCACAATCTTAAATTGAATCTGAATCTTCTGCATTGCTGAAAAACTTCCAAAGTAGTAGTTGTTATTATTTTTAGCAGCAAAATGATATCAGGTCTATTTTAATAAATAATGAGGCTTCTATTGTGACATTCCTCTAAATACTTGCATTATCATGAGATGGAAACAAAATATCAGACATGTAGGGTAAGACAATTATTATCAGATGTTTGCCTTCAAGACACTTTGACCTCCACTCCTCCTGCTTCAATTGCCATTCTTACAAAAAGGTTGTCAGATGTTTCAGCTGGTGTTTTATCCTGCTCCACCCCTCTCTCCACCCTCTAACCTCAGCAGAACTTATTGGTACACCCTGTTCCTGATCATGCTGATGACCAAGCCTTGTGCTAGTTCCCAGCTCTAGTCAAAGGTTAAACTGAAGCTGTATACAAGCTACTTGAAACCACAGTCCTAAGAGCTGACTCTTCACAGGATTTGTTGGAGGAACATACAATATCCTATTACACATATCCAGTGGCTACAGAAACTGACATCTCAAAGTTATCGGTTTGTTTCATATCAAGGAGGCTGAAAATTTCCAGGATCTAGTACCAGAAACTAGATACATTAGTATAAATAAATCAATGAATAAAATCTAAAAAGCTGCCACAAGAATCCCAGGTGGCACAGTGGTAAAGAAACCACCTACCAAGGCAGGAGACATGGGTTCAAACCCTCAGTCAGGAAGATCCCCTGGAGAAGGAAATGGCAAACCACTCCAGTATTCCTGCCTGGAAAATCCCATAGTCAGAGGATCCTCGAAGGCTAGAGTCCAAGGGGTTGGCAAAGGAGTTGGATTCAACTGAGCGACTGAATAACACCTTGTGGTTTTAGAACCTAGTCCTGTCTCTACTACAGTTCTGAGATCTTTTTACCAGAACGTAGGTTGCATTTCTGCCTTGGGTTGTCTGAGTTTTCTGGGAAATAGAATCCTTCTTCTCTGGACTGAGAAAAATACATATGTATAAATGTGTGCCTGCTAAGCCGCTTCAGTTGTGTCTGACTTTGTGTAACTGCATGGACTGTAGCCTGCCAGGCTCCTCTGTCCATGGAAATCTCCAGGCAAGGACCCTGGAGTGGGTTGCCATTTCCTTCTCCAAGTGATCTTCCTGACCCAGGGGATCAAACCCACATCTTATGTCTCCTGCATTGGTAGGCAGGTTCTTTACCACTAGAGCCACTTGGGAAGCCCGTATGTATATATAGTTACGTATAAATGCAAATATAAATATATACATATATATTATGCAAAAAGGTGAACTATCGGAAATAGCATAAGATAGGACAAAAATTACTTTCACAATTTAATCCAATCATTTCAATAACATTCTAGGAGTCAAGAGAATAAAAGGGAACGAGATGGGATGTCATTGCAACTGCAGCCATTATTTATACCACCAAATCATGGAATTTCAGAGGTGAAGGGATGTTAGAAAGCATTTGTTTTGATCCCCTCTCATTTCACAGGTAATAAAACCAAACCCCTGATGTTGGCATGACTGTCCCTAGGCCTCACAACTTCAAGAAGCAGAATTACTACAACAAATTATCAGGGTTGGCGTATCTGCTTGGAAACGCCTCTCTAAAGCCATGAGTTCAAAACTAGCAGAAAGGTAGCTTTTATCAATCTAAATTTCCAGATCAGATCACAGATGGTAACTAAAACAGCATTGGATCTGAACACAGGAAGGAGAAAAGACATTGCTCTAACTGTCCATTCAGTCTCATGTTTGCCTGTGTGCTACACAAAACGGTAAAAGTAACACACTTTCAAATGCAAACCACTCTGCCAGAGACAGACTCTTAGAAAAACCTCTGTGCATATACTGAGTTTAATTTTCTCACGTGTTCATATACGTGGCATGCAAGTTGTAGTTAAGTGCACAGATATGCGTCATTGTAAACCACAGAAACATTTTCTCTCTTTCCTCCACTTCGTACCCTCCTAGGCTAGGAAGCTGGTACCCTAGCTCATCTCATTTCTCAAGGGTCTGACCAACTTGGACTACTGGTACCTGTATGGCCAAGCTCTGGCCGCTGGGATGTAGCAGAGGCTTGAGAATGCAGGCTCATCGTGGTGTCTCCATCAGCATCCAGCATGTCCCGCGTGCTGCTGTATTTGGCCAGCATCTGGATTCCTGCACGGGTGACTGTGGTCTGTGGCTGGATTTCCCCAAGTGAGACGGTTCAGAGACCGAGGCACTGAAAGGCATGCCTGAGGTTCTCCTCCCTGAGCAAGTAGTAGGGGAAGCCTCCGACTCCAGTTCCTGCCACCAGAGGCCCGGCCCCTGTCCTGTGAACTTGAGCTCTGATTGCCAAATCTGTCAGGCCGAGGGGAAACAGCGTGTGTTTTCTATTTGGGCGGTCTCCATCTGAACAATCATCCGAGGGGTTGCCCTTCTCGGTTCTCTTTTGTTTATTTGTTAGTACTTCCTGTGCAACTACAACCTAAAAAAATGGCAAGAATTTACAATCGCCAGAAGGAAGGTTCCCAGCAATAATCGCAAGGGACCTCACAGGGCTCTTATCCACCACACACTCCCTGAGTTACTCAGATCTAGTTTAGTCTGCCTGTGCCTTTGTGAAAAGAAATTATTGGACTGGCCTCTTCCTTTCTCCGAGGGCATAAGGTAAAGCAGGGTCCCCAACCTGTGGGCATGGACTGGTACCTGCTGTCAGATCAGCCTTGGCATTAGGTTAGAAATAAAGTACACACCTGGTCTTAGATCTCTGGATATGTTCCAGTATCTCCCAGTTTATTGTCTATGGGAACTTGAATAGAATTTGTATCCTACCGTTGTGTAAAAATTATATAAATCTTAATTATGCTGAATTGGTTCATAATATTTTTCAGGTTTATTGTATCCTTCTACTTCTCTGTATATTCATGCTATTAATTTTTGAGAGTTTGATATTGAAACTCCAACTAAAAATCTTAATTTATCTACTTAAAAATAATTGCGATATATGACCTTGTTTTATATTTTCCAAGTCTCCTGTAAATCTGTTATCATATTTTCACAATTTAGAAAAGAAAAAAGAAAGAAAATAGTAAAATGATTAAAAAAAATAAATAAAGTGTACAATAAATGTAATGCAATTGAATCATGCTAAAACTACTCCTTGCACCCCTGGTTCATGGAAAAATTATCTTCAGCAAAATCGGTCTCTGGTGTCAAAAAGGTTAGTGTGGGAACCAGTGTGTACATGGAAAGTGGGGAGACTTCACCCTATAGGCTTTACACGGTAAAGCATCAAGTACAGCAAATGTCAGCCTAGGAGGGTCCTTTCATTGTTGCTGTTTTAGTTGCTGTTGCAACCCCATGGACTGTAGCCCACCAGCTCCTCTGTCCATGGGATTTCCCAGGGAAGAATACTGGAGTAGGTTGCCATTTTCTTCTCCAGAGGATCTTCTTGGCCCAGAGATCAAATGTGTGTCTCGTGCATTGGCAGGCAGATTCTTTACCATCTGAGCCACCAGAGAAGTCCTATGAATTTAATGTGGCACTAATCTCAAAACTCCTCCTTCCAATTCTGCTTTGCAGGGTTAGCGTTAGAGAAAAAAGATAGAGATTGACTTCCACTTAAATTGGGAAGTGGAAGTCTTCCACTTTCATTTTACAAAAAGGGAGATTTGAGTCCAGCCAGACGAAGCGATTACTCTAAAGACACATCGCTGGTGAGCTTTAAAAATACTCTGTTGTACTAGTTAATTCAATGATCTTTCTTCATAGCATACAATGAAAGTGAAAGTTGCTCAGTCCTGTCCGACTCTTTGCAACCCAATGGACTATACAGTCCGTGAAATTCTCTAGGTCATAATACTGAAGTGGGTAGCCTTTCCCTTCTCCAAAGGATCTTCCCAACCCAGGGATCAAACCCAGGTGGATTCTTTACCAGCTGAGCCACAAGGGAAGCCCTTATGTACAGTATATGGACTCAATTAAAGATTTTATTATATAATTAAACATTTGGTACCTTATCTTGAACATTCACATATTATACTGCAAGTCAGAAATTTTAGATCTATTACTACCTATGACTTTAGAAAGCCAGGTAACCTTTTTTTTTTTTTTTTGGCCTAAATTTACTAAGCTGAGAAGGAAACAAGAAGATTGGTTTAGATAATATCCAAATTGTTTTCCCAAATAAGTACAATAGAATTACATTATTCTACCAATGCTTTTCTGTATTTGGGGGAAATAACTTGGTTAAATCAAACATACTAAATGCAGAGGAGAGTGGAAGACAATTGGGCTGGGGCAGCCAGGAAACATATCTCCTGAATTCATTATGTGTCTCCAGCTGTGTATTATTCATCAAGTTATTTTAAATTAAACAAATATGAAGAGACCTTTCCCTTGCATAATGCCCTGTAAGAAGCAGAAGATCAAAAAGTATTTGGCCATTTGCATTGGACTGATGTAAATATTAGAAAATGTTACAAGAGAAAAGACAGTAAAAAAAAAAAAATGGAAGGGAGAGGTAAGTGAAGCTACATATGAAAATGAAGCAAGACGACAGAATATCAGAAATAGTCACAGTTGAGATGTTACAATTTAGGAGATGCTGATAATTATGATTCTAATGAAATAGTCATTCGAATTATTTCTCGAACTTCAGTTATTCAAGGGCTTCACTGGTGACTCAGACAGTAAAGAATCTGCCTGCAATGCAGGAGGCCCAGGTTCAGTTCTTGGGTCAGGAAGATCCCCCTGAAGAAGGGAATGGCAATCCACTCCAGTAGTCTTGCCTGGAGAATTCCATTGACAGAGGAGCCTAGTGGGCTACAGTCCACGGGGTTGCAAAGAGTCAGATATGACTGAGCGACTAACACGAATTAGTTATTCAAGGAGATCCTTAATAATTTTTACCAAAGAATCTACATTAAGATTTTTACTATTTGTCCTTAAATGCTTAATTTTTTTCAACCATGACAAAGATTCTTACTTCATTGTAGGTTCTATTCTCAGATTCTGAGGCACATCAATGGAAAACAAAACTCTCTGTACTTATACAGCCTACATGATATGGAGGAAGTCAGATGCTATACAAGAAAGATAGTAAGTAAGTAAACTGTAGAATATATTACACTATGATTAGAGTTACGGAAAAATACAGAAAATGAGGAAGATGAAGAACATACAGGGACTTCCCTGGTGTTCCAGTGGCTGAAACCCTGTGCTTCCAATGCAGGGGATCTGGATCCCATTCCTGGTCAGTTTCCCACATGCCTCAATGAAGACCTGAGAGCCACCACTAACACCCAGCGTAGCCAAAATAAACAAATGTTAAAAAGAATATAGAATGTACCGGAAAGGAGTTGGACATTTTCAATAAGGTAGTGAGAGTCAGCTTCATTAAGGACTTGCACACGGACTTGAAAGAGTCTGCAGAAATCTAGGGTAAGAATACTTCAGGTAAAGGGACCAGGAATCTCAAAGGCCCCGAGAGGCAAGCATGCTGGCTGTGACGGAGAAACTGCAAGGAAACCATTGTCATAAATCTAATGAGTGATGAGAAGAGACCCTCAGCTTGAAAGAGTAAAATTTTTTAGAGTAATACTCGGTTATTTTTATTTAATATTTCTGATGCATTAAATATTCAGTTTCTGGGTAAAAATAAAATCTATATATAAGACAAAAGACATAAGAAGACATGGCCACCTAAGCTCACTAAAGATTTAATAGCAAAGAACATCAGATTATTCTTGCCAGGAGAATTCCATGGACAGAGGAGTCTGTCAGACTACAGCCCATGGGGTTGCAAAAAATCAGATATTACTGGGAGACTAACACCCTTCTTTCAATCAAGATTATGGCATGCTATACTGGCCAGCAATTGTCTTGGTCAATATATAATTGTAAAGGTCTTTAGTTTTTTGGTTAGATTTTTTTTTTTTTTTTAACTCAGATACGTGGGAAGTCAAGGAGAGTTTTAGTAGAGGGCTGGTATGACTTGTTTAAACTGAAACTCCAATACTTTGGCCACCTGATGCGAAAAGCCCACTCATTAGAAAACACCCTTGCCGGGAAAGATTGTAGGCAGAAGACGATGACTGGATGGCATCACTAACTCAATGGACATGAGTTTGAGCAAATTCTGGGAGATGGGGAGGGACAGGGAGGCCAGGCGTGCTGCAGTCTATGGGATCGTGAAGAGTCAGACATGACTTAGCGACTGAACAGCTGCTTTGTAGGTGCTAGAAGACTACTTTGAAATTACTGCAATAACTCAAGCAAGAGGAGATGGTGATCCTTGAAGACGCAAGTGTTTTCCGTATCATGATCATTCCTGATCTTGAATTACCCTTGAGACATAAGGTCTACTAGCTGCTCTTTTCATTTTTCTGTCACTTGGAAAAGCGTGGATGTTTTCTGTTCATTATCAGGCACGATTCCACATTGGCTGTAATAGTAACAAGGAATGTATGGCATATTTTAGACAGCCTAGCTCTTGTTAAAATCATGCTTTCAATTTTCACTTATAGGTTATTGTTGCCTAGCCCATCTGTTCTAGATAAGTACAGCTGAACATTCAGCATCCAGAACTATTTTCTTTGATTATCATGATTTCTTCAACTCATGCATTCCATTTTAAGGATACAGGAGAAAAAAATTAAACCAAAAACAAAATTAAAAATACATGGCATCTTTTCAAAATCCCACCTTATGCCTTAATTTAACTCAGCTTTAATAACATTTTCATTTTCACATTTCTTTCCAGATAGTGACAACCCCAGTTAGTGTATTAGAAAAGTCATAGTCACTTCATGAAAATTTTTTCTCCTTCTCTTAGATTTTTAAATATTTAAAATCTACAATTTGTTCTTCAGCACAAAACTACCTACTATACTACTTTGTCTCCAGTGCCAAATTTATCGTCATTTTGGGGGAAAAGGCAAACAATAATAGTGTTAATTACACATGGCACATAATTTAAATGCCAAAGATTCTTTAATTAACATTTTTATTAAAGTGAAATCGCATAACAGTAACGATTTTAAAGTGAAAAATTCAGTGAACTTGACACAGTTTCTGTTCACATATTAATAAACACTAGAATATCTCCAGTAATTATGGAAATCCCCACTGGAAATATAAATAACACCAATGAGAAAGTTTAAAAAAAAATAAGAAAGAGACAAATCATCATACGAGGAAACTTATTTATGTTCCAATAATACCTTTTATAGTAATTTCTGAAAAATTGCTGAAAACTGCAAAACAGTCATCATAAAAATAATAAAACGTTTTGCATTACAAAGGAGAAGGCAATGGCACCCCACTCCAGTACTGTTGCCTGGAAAATCCCATGGATGGAAGAGCCTGGTAGGCTGCAGTCCATGGGGTCACTAAGAGTCGGACACGACTGAGCGACTTCACTTTCACTTTCTACTTTCACGCATTGGAGAAGGAAATGGCAACCCACTCCAGTGTTCTTGCCTGGAAAATCCCATGGATGGGGGAGCCTGGTAGGCTGCAGTCCATGGGGTCACACAGAGTCACAACTGAAGCAACTTAGCAACAGCAGCAGCAGCAGCATTACAAAATGTTAATACCTTAGTCAATAGGACAGGTTACTTTTTTATATTTATTAATCAGATCTTTTTTTTGATTGATAGTATTTAAAAAGATAAATCTTTCTTACCAAAGCAGATTCCCTACAATTTCACATTATACAAGATTCTCTTAGAGATATGGCAGACATATTATCTCGGTTATTTAATTAAGGAAAAAAAGATGCAACTAATGGTTTTTATGATGCTTTTGATCATAATCATGATGTTTAAAATAATAAAATGGATCTGATTTTAGTAAAGCATGTTTTTTTCTTTTTTTCATTTAGCTATTCAAAATATATTTCTATCTGTGTCTGATTCATTGCTAAAAGTGCAAGAATAAGTAGTGGAAACACAGCACATGTACTCCAGTGGCACTTTTTAGGACAAAATACAACTCTGGTATAGTCAGAAATTAAGATCTCCTGAAACACCAAGAATCCACAGCTAATCCAGGTAAATAGAATGGCAGAATGAAAATTCTACCATTGATAGAATGAAAATTCAAGGTCAGGTGTTCTGACTCCATTTCTAGGACTCTAATAATTAGAACACAATACTGATTACCGGATAGACGATAGACTTGGGGAGTATGGAAATCGAAGCCTTCCATCCTGTTTCTCAGTTAAGATTGAAGTTGGCTGAGCTCTCTTGATATTTTTTTCAGCAATTATTTTGACCTCAAATATGTCTCTTTTCTGTTTGGATTTATACCCTCCTTAGTATCTTACATACATCTCTCTGCTCCTCACCATTATACTGACAACTTCTTCTCACAAATACTGTATGAATGCACACTACAAAGTTGGTCGTAAATGTCTGACACATGGATCCATGCACAGTTGTGAGATGAGTCTTTTTCGGTAACTGTACTTCTGATTTGGAACCTGTTAAAATAAAATGCAATATGATAATTAGTACAAGCATAGGGAATACTGTTAATATCTACTGTCTCCACAATACTGGCATAGTTGGTAAAGATATGGGTTAAAAAGAGTTTCCGAAGTGCATATTATTGAAAAAAAACCTTGAATTTAAATTCAAATTTTCCAAATAGTAGCATAACAACTTTCACTATTAAGGCATAAAAAGGACTCAAAAAATTTTTAAGAAATACTACTAGTTGAAAATAAAATTAAATACTACTACTCTGACAAAAAAGAAAAATCATTTAATACTTTATAATATTAAATTATAATACATACTAATTCTTTACTTATCTTTAAACCTTTTACCTAGAGGTATACTTATGACTTACTCCTTGGAAGGAAAGTTATCACCAACCTAGATAGCATATTCAAAAGCAGAGACATTACTTTGCCAACAAAGGTCTGTCTAGACAAGGCTATGGTTTTTCAGTAGTCATGTATGGATGTGAGAGTTGGACTGTGAAGAAGGCTGAGCGCCAAAGAATTGATTCTTTTGACTGTGGTGTTGGAGAAGACTCTTGAGAGTCCCTTGGACTGCAAGGAGATCCAACCAGTCCATTCTGAAGATCAGTCCCAGGTGTTCTTTGGAAGGAATGATGCTGAAGTTGAAACTCCAGTACTTTGGCCACCTCATGCGAAGAGTTGACTCATTGGAAAAGACTCTGATGCTGGGAGGGTTTGGGGGCAGGAGGAAAAGGGGACGACAGATGGCTGGATGGCATCACCAACTCGATGGACGTGAGTTTGAGTGAACTTCGGGAGTTGGTGATGGACAGGGAGGCCTGGTGTGCTGCGATTCATGGGTTTGCAAAGAGTCAGACACGACTGAGCGACTGAACTGAACTGATACTTATTAAATAAAGTAGCAGTTTAGTAAAATTATTATTGGGTATATTTAGTGAGTAGACCAAGTAGAAGAGTTCTTGCTAATGGTGACTGAGAATTAAGTGAAGAATCACAGATATCAAGACCATTGAAAAGCAATTCAAACAACTTTCTATATTAAAAAAAAAATACTTATTATTTTATTTATTTGGTTTCTCTGAGTCTTAGTTGTGGCATACAGTATTTTTGGTTGCAACATGTGAAGTCTTAGTTGAGACATATCTAGTTCTCTGACCCGGAATTGAACCCGGGCCTCCTGCACTGGGAATGTAGAGTCTTAGCTACTGGACCACCAGAGAAGTCCCAAACAACCCTATATTTTTTAATACATCCTGAAGGTTGTATTGTTTTGCAATATAATGATAGACAATGAGAATTGGCCTTCCCCGGTGGCTGAGAGGGTAAGGTGTCTGCCCACAATGCAGGAGACCAGGGTTTGATCCCTGGGTTGGGAAGATCCCTTGGAGATGGAAATGTCAACCCACTTCCGTAGTCTTGCCTGGAAAATGCCATGGACGGAGGAACCTGGTAGGCTACAGTTCATGGGATTGCAGAGTCCTGAACGATTGAGCAACTTCACTTATGAGAATTACCATGAGTAAATAGAAGCATGGCTCTGTTCTATTTGCCCTTAGTTTCATAAGGGAGAAGTGTTAGTTATTTAGTCAAGCTCAAAGGGCATTACTGAGCCTCAGTGTAAAAGCTAAGGTCTGTACATCTTCATCCTGTACATCTTGTACATTCTGTACATATATCTCTTCTTGGTACTGAGGATGGAGGATTGAGAGAATTCTTCTGTTGAAATAATTAGGCCAAGGTCATGAAACAACTTTGATCCAGCCTCAGGGAGAATTCTGGCCAGTGTTCTTCTCCAAAATATCTTTTTGACATCTAAGAGATTTTGGAGAATGTACAGAGCCAGATTAAAATGACTGTCACTGATGAATAGTTACACATCAAGATGTTAATTTGGACCTACTCTTACGACTTTAGGGAGTCCACTAGTCAGTTTTTAAAATAACAAACGAAAACTCAACACAAACAAGTGCTATAGAAAAATAAGACATATATTTTGTCAAGGTCGTTCGTTAATAAATTCAATGTGCTTGGCCAAAGCGAGATAGTTCAGTGGTATAAAATCAAAGTGTGATCATACTCAACAGTTTGTACTATTCACACCCAATAGTGCTTGCCAGAAGCAAATGAAAAGCCACTCTGTAAAATTCAAATTAATTTTACAAAAGTTTAACATATGTTAAGTGCATTAAAAACAACAACAACAACAAAAACAATTCAGGCATAGACGAAAACAAATAAATAAATGAATAAAAATAAGAAGAAAAATGCGACTTCCCCAGTGGTCCAGTGGCTAAGCCTCCACGCTCTCAATACAAGGAGCCCAGGTTCGATTCCTGTTTGAGAAACTAGACTCCACATGCTGCAACTAAGTGTTCGCATGCATACTGTAACCAAAAAGAACCCGCATGTTACAATGAAGACCCCACCCAATCAGATAAATACATGTTTTTAATTAGAAGAAAAAGATAACAGAAATAGATACACATGAGTAAAAAACACTAGGTTATCAAACACAAATAGTAAAGCAACTATACAGTGTATTCTAGGAGTGAAAAGACAATATTGAGAATGTTTTGGAAAAGCTAAGAATTATAAATTGCAACTGGATAGATTTGAGAAATTATAAAACTTAAAAATTCATTAAACAAAGTTAAAAGTTTAATCAAGGCTTTTAACAGCAGTTTAACTGAAGAAGAGGAAAAATAACGAAACTGAAAGATGTACGACAGGTAAATAGGTTAAAGAAAAAAGACAAAACTATAGGAAAACGTAAATGAGACGTATAGGATATTGTGAATGGGTCTATAATACATTTAATTGGAATTATGGAAGGGTAGAAAGTCAGGAAAGAGCAACATTTGAAGCAAGTATGGCTGAAAACGTCAAAACTGAGAAAAGACATAAAACTTATATTGCTTTCAAATAATTGACCTTTCAAAAACAACAATAAAAATAGAATACATTATAATAATATCTTTGAATGCCTAAGAGAAAAAAGCTACAGATTTCTAATTTTATACTCAAAATATTTTTTAGAAAAGTTGAAATAAAGAGTTTTAGACAAGCACAGAGAATTCAACCATAAAACTTCAACTCTAAAGAAAATACAAATGTATTCTTCAGATTTTAAAAATGATTCAAAATGGAAGGTAGGAGAGGCAGAGAGGAATAAGAAGCAGTGAAAACCATGAATCTGTGGGGAAAATCTAATAAACTGCATAGATCTCTATTGTTTTCTAGGGCTATATTTTTATTGACTCCGAGATGACATCAATTGTTGGTTGGTTCCCATTTATTTAATTTAATACTGTGAAATAAATGCATCCGAAATGAGAATGTAGCAGAAAACCCAGCAGAAGCTGGAAAACAAATGACTATTTTGGTGCAGGGGTAAATGGAAAAAAAAAAAACTGCCCAACAGAAAAGACTAACAAAAAATGTGCATTTCTCAATCTTGCCACCAGGTGGAGTGTTATTGCCAGTGTTAGTCACTCAGTCGTGTCTAACTGCCACACCATGGACTGTAGCCCACTAGGATCCTCTGTCCGTGGAATTTCCCAAGCAAGAATACTGGAGTGAGTTGCCACTTCCTTCTGCAGGGGATCTTCCACACCCAGGGATCTAAACCGGGTCTCCTGCACTGCAGGTAGATTCTTTACCATCTGAGCCACCAGGCAAGGTGGAAGGTGGGAGGAAAAAATTATATCCCCAGGATGATGAACCCCAAGCTGCTTACTCATACAATTTCTCTATCTGAACCCATGGTAAAAAGCATGTGCCAGACACTGTGCCAAGTGATCTTACTTTTATCTCAAAATCTATAGAGGTAGGAATTATTTTCATTCTCCTTTACAGATTTGGAAAGGGGGACACAAATAAGATTAAGCAACTTGTCCGGTTCCACACAGTGAGAGGACCAGAATTAGGCTGAAAACTGACTTCAAAGCCCTGCTCTTAACCACATCTTTACACTGAGTGATTGCTCCTTCCTGGGAAGCTTCGAACACACGCCCTCCTGGTAAGAAGGCTGAGGAACCACTTGTGTTGATATCTTGAAGTGACCACTCAACACTTTTTGACCTGTAAGTCCTCCTCTATTCTCTTGTTTTACTTTTTTTTTCCCTGGCTTGGTGTCTCTTCCCTATGTTTCTTTTTCTCTCTCTTCCTTATTATGGCCAACAGATTGGATCCTTAACTGTGTGACATGCTCTTACCTCTCTGAGAGAAGGTATGAAGCTTTGTCTCTCTGGATACTTACAGGTTAGACAACAAGGTGGAGCCATCCTCCCAGAGCCATGGTTCTTCTGTCTGACGGCGAGAAAGCCCTATCCAAAATGAATGATCAGGCTGGGAAGACACTTGCCTTGATATAAACTCCTGTAAGGAAACATAAATACAAGTCAAGGAGAAAGAAGGAGAGACAGTGAAGGACAGAGATGATAGAGACAGGTAAGATACAGAGAAAGACTGTTAGGAGATTTTGAGAGACAGAGATTGAATCACCTTGATGGAGGATGCATGCGTATACTGGCATCAGCCTAGATAGACGTGCCAATTCTTGAATGCCACTCACTGTCTCAAAAAGCATATCTCATTTTTTCAGAGTCCTTATCATTTAATTTGCCAACAAAGAATAGATCCTTCTTTTACATATAGCTGTCCCAGCTTTCCCAGAACAACTTATTGAAAAGATTGTCTTTTCTGCATTGTATATTTCTGGCTCTTTTGTCATAGATTAAGTGACCAAAGGTGCATGGGTTTAATTCTGGGCTTTCCATCCTATTCCATTGATCTATATTTCTGCTTTGGTGCCAGCACCATACTATCTTGATGACTGTATAGTCTGAAGTCAGGGAGCCTGATTCCTCCCTCTCTGTTTTTTCTCCTCAAGATTGCTTTGGCTATTTGGGCTCTTTTGTGTTTCCATACAAATTGCAAAAATCTTCTAATTTTGTGAAAAATGCCTTTTGTAATTTAATAGGAAAATTTCATTGAATCTGTAGATTTTGGGGGGTAGTATAGTTATGTTCACAGTACTAGTCTTCCAATTCAAGAACATGGTGTGTCTTTCCATCTGTTTGTGTCATCTTTGATTTCTTTCATCAGTATCTTATAGTTTTCTGAGTACGGGTTTTTTGCCTCCATCAGTTCAGTTCAGTTCAGTCGCTCAGTCGTGTCTAAACTCTTTGTGACCCCATGGACTGCAGCACGCCAGGCCTTCCTGTCCATTACCAACTCCCAGAGTTTACCCAAACTCATGTCCATAGAGTCAGTGATGCCATCCAACCATCTCATCCTCTGTTGTCCTATTCTCCTCCCGTCTTCAATCTTTCCCAGCATCAGGGTCTTTTCAAATGAGTCAGCTCTTCGCATCTGGTGGCCAAAATACTGGAGTTTCAGCTTCAACATCAGTCCTTCCAATGAACACCCAGGACTGATTTCCTTTAGGATGGACTGGCTGAATCTCCTTGTAGTCCAAGGGACTCTCAAGAGTCTTCTCCAACACCACAGTTCAAAAGCATCAATTCTTCTGCACTTTCTTTGCCTCCATAAGTTAGGTTTATTCTGAGGTATTATCCTTTCTATTGCAATGGTAAGTGAAATTAGAACACTCCCTAACTCTATATATAAAAATAAACTCAAAATGAATTAAAAACCTAAATGTAAGGCTGAACACTGTAAGTCTTAGAGAAAAGCATAGGCAGAACACTCTGACATAAATAGCAGTAAGATCTTTTTTGACCCACCTTCTAGAATAATGAAAATAAAAACATATGAAAATAGATAACAAATGAGACCTAATTAAACTTAAAGCTTTTGTACCACAAAGGAAATCATAAGCAAGACAAAAAGACAGTCCTTAGAATGGCAGAAAAATTTGCAAACAAAACAACTGACAAGGGGTTGATCTCCAAAATACACAAACAGCTCATGCAACTCAGTATCAGCACAACAGACAACAGAATAAAATGGGCATAAGACCTAAAGAGACAGTTCTCCAAAGAAGACATACAAATGGCCAACAAATCCGTGTAAAGATGTTCAACATCACTAACTATGCTAAGTCGCTTCAGTCGTGTCCGACTCTGTGTGACCCCATAGACGGCAGCCCACCAGGCTCCGCCATCCCTGGGATTCACCAGGCAAGAACACTGGAGTGGGTTGCCATTTCCTTCTCCAATGCTTGAAAGTGAAAAGTGAAAGTGAAGTCGCTCAGTCGTGTCCAACTCTTAGCGACCCCATGGACTGCAGCCCACCAGGCTCCTCCATCCATGGGATTTTCCAGGCAAGAGTACTGGAGTGGGGTGCCATTGCCTTAGAGAAATGCAATTCAAAACTACGATGAAGTATCACCAGTCAGAGGTGACACCAGTCAGAAGGGCCATCATCAAAAAACTACAAACAATAAATTCTAGAGAGGTTGTGGAGAGAATGGAACCCTCCTACACTGTTGGTAGGAATGTAAATTGGTACAGCCACTATGGAGAACAGTATGGAAGTTTCTCAAAAAACTAGAAGTAGAACTTCCATATGACCCAGCAATACCAATGCTGGACATATACCCAGAAAAAACAGTAATTCGAAATGTCACATGCACCTCAATGTTCATTGCAGCACTATTTGGAATAGCCAGGACATTATAGCAACCTAAATTTCCATCAACAGAGAAATGGATAAAGAAGATGTAGTACGTAAAAACAACGGAATATCACTCAGGTATAAAAATGAATGAAATAGTGCCATTGGCAGAGACATGGATGGACTTAGAGATGGACTGCCATACACCATGAAGTAAGTCAGAAAGAGAAAAATAAATACCATATAATGTTGCTGATATGGGGAATCTGGAAAAAGTGATACAGATGAACTTATGTGCAAAGAAGAAATAGAGACACAAACATAGAGAACAAATTTAAGAATACCAAGGGGGAAAGGAGAGAGGGATGACTTGAGAGATTGGGATTGATATATAAATATATACTTGTGCTCAATGCTCGTGCTCAGTCACTCAGTCGTGTCTGACTCTTTGCCACCCTATGGACTGTGGCTTGCTGAGCTCCTTTGTCCATGGGATTCTCCAGGCAAGAATACTGGAGTGGGTTGCCATGCCCTTCTCCAGGGGAATCTTCCTGACCCAAGGAACCCAGGTATCCTGCATCTTCGGCATCACAGGCAGATTCTTTACCACTGAGCCACCAGGGGAGTCCCATACATACATGCCTATGTATAAAAGAGATTACTAATGAGAGCCTACCATATAGCACAGGGAACTCTACTCAATGGTCTGTGGTGATCTAAATGGAAAGGAAATCTTAAAAAAAGGGGACTCTGTTTTATAGCAGAAACTAACACAGCATCCTAAAGCAACTATACTCCAATAAAATTTAATATAAATAAATAAATAAATAAATCCTTGATGTCAAAATTGTGCTTCCTGCATTCAATCTACCAGAATAAATCCAAGAACGACAGAGTCTGTAGGCCATGTTCATGGATGACAGGCTACTATCATCGCCACAATTTTAATTGAAAATATAAGTTCATATAGCCTTTGTCAAGAAATGCTTCGCAGAGTTAGATGACTATCTTTTTTTTTTTTTTATACATGATATTTTACATGTTTCAATGCCATTCTCCCAAATCTTCCCACCCTCTCCCTCTCCCACAGAGTCCATAAGACTGTTCTATACATCAGTGTCTCTTTTGCTGTCTCATATACAGGGTTATCGTTACCATCTTTCTAAATTCCATATATATGCATTAGTATACTGTATTGGTGTTTTTCCTTCTGGCTTACTTCACTCTGTATAATAGGCTCCAGTTTCATCCACCTCATTAGAACTGATTCAAATGTTTTCTTTTTAATGGCTGAGTAATACTCCATTGTGTATATGTACCACAGCTTTCTTATCCATTCATCTGCTGATGGACATCTAGGTTGCTTCTATGTCCTGGCTATTATAAACAGTGCTGCGATGAACATTGGGGTACACGTGTCTCTTTCCCTTCTGGTTTCCTCAGTGTGTATGCCCAGCAGTGGGATTGCTGGATCATAAGGCAGTTCTATTTCCAGTTTTTTAAGGAACCCTATCAAGCTACCAACAGTATTCTTCACAGAGCTAGAACAAATAATTTCACAATTTGTATGGAAATACAAAAAACCTAGAATAGCCAAAGCGATCTTGAGAAAGAAAAATGGAACTGGAGGAATCAACTTACCTGACTTCAGGCTCTACTACAAAGCCACAGTTATCAAGACAGTATGGTACTGGCACAAAGACAGAAATATAGATCAATGGAACAAAATAGAAAGCCCAGATGACTATCTTAAAACAGTTTAGTTCTACTACACTTTTTATGAATAAGTAACCTAGGGGTTAATGATCATATTTGAATTGTTGACAAATATAACTCAACAAAGTGGCAATTATAGGAAGGTCTAAAAGCCAGACAGACTTCCAGTCCCATGCCCCCTTTTTTTTGCCATACATTTACTTCCATTAATTTTTATGTCAACTACAACTGTGGGGAAAACAAAACAGAAACACAAAAATTGAGAGTAGTAAAAGTAAGTATAGAAGTTGTAGGTTGTTCAGATTTATAAGGTAGAATATTCCCTGACTATTAACTCCTCCTCGTATCTCATCTGAGTTCTATCCTTCAGGCAAGATGCATTGTAAGTTGCTCTTTTTCTGTGCAATTTTTATGTCTACAGGAATTTCTCTCTCTGAATTTCTATGGCATTTGGTGCCAATACAAGATATTTAACTTTTAACAGCTGTTGAGTCGTTTCTATTTTCTTAAAAATTACTTGAGCATGGCTAGAAGTTTAAACCTCTTTGCCTTTCCCAGTATCTTGCAAGGAATAAATTATTTATAAGTATATATTATCATAGCTTGATAATTATGGTGATAAGGGGAAGAACCTTCTATTTCACTGTACCACATTTAAAACCTAAAGTCCAAACCCACAAAAATGAGTGTGGCTTGATTATTAGAGTCAACTTGGAGTTGTGTTTAAAGGATTAATTTTAAAGTGTAATGTACTGGAGTGGGTTGTCATTTCCTTCCCAACCCAGAGATCGAATCTGGGTCTCCTGCATTGCAGGTGAATTCTTTGCCAACTGAGCTAGCAGGGAAATCCAAAATGTATTCATATTTTAATTAATTAAAAAGAAAAGCGTGTATTATATACTTTACTCAATATATGCTATTATTATAATTATGGAGAATACGTAAAGTTACTTTCTCTTAGGGAAAATAGTTATCTGGAAACTACCTCTACTTTTCTGCTCAGTATAGACCACAGATATTACAACCAAAATCTACACTTACCAACTCTTTTGAGCTGTCTATCTTCAGGAGATGGGAGCCCAGTTGAAAGCATTGTCTTTTACTTCCATCCCAGGAATCTAATAGTGTGCTAAATAGATAACAGCTATCCTCATGTGTGATCCAGTTAGGGGGACAAGAGCTAGAGAAAACTCCTGGAAATAAAAGATAAATACAGTGAGTTTCATACTATGAATGGTACTTCAGTACAGGTACCATTAATCCTAAGGACATAATAATCAATAAATTGCCATGAATATATTTCATTTTCAATTCAAACTATATAGATATAACTTTACAGAAGGGATCATATTAAAACCCCTTATTCATTTACAGCTAAAAAATAACTGAGTGGCTACAGTGTTTTAGACTATCAACTCTCCTTTCTTTCTTGTCTTGTCTTGCATGCCTTTACAGTCAGCTCAGAACTCCTTTTCTCCATGATAACTCTCAAAATAAACCAATGCAATGTCAGTCATTGAGATACACAATAATTTCATGTTGACTTATTTTACAAGTGTGACATCTATTTCAGAATGCAATTCACCAAATAAGAAAAGTATTAGAGCACTCATTCACATTACAGAGTAATGTGATAAAGACAGTGAAGAGGTATGTGTCCAGAGATGGAAAATTAAAGTCCAAATATTGTCATACTCAATAACAGTGCAATTAGGAATTAAAGTCTACTGTATACAAAATGGTAATTAAATCAATTAATTTGCATAATTAAAGAAAAACAAACTTAACTGGTTTTGTATGGCAAAACCAATACAATATTGTAAAGTAATTAGCCTCCAATTAAAATAAATAAATTTACATAAAAAAGAAACATTTTTTAGGTTTATAGATATTAAACATATCTATGAACCTTTAAATTCTTAGCAACACTTTACCTTCTTTCCTTTTTCTATTCTGTTTTTTTTTTTTTAACCTTTTCTGGTGTCCTATTTCTTATTTTAACTATATCACTTTAAAACGTCTTTTCCCTATGGTGTGAGAACACATTATGTTTCTTCAAATCAAATTACACAAACCTCTAAAAGCTTAAATATGTGAAAAATCAGTGACGTGAAAAAAATCCAACTAAGTTGGAGATTCAGCTAAGTTCATAAGGTATTTATGCTATCACTTTGTAATCTGGATCTCCTGCATTGCAGGCAGATTCTTTATTATCTGAGCCCCTAGAGAAGCCCTTGTATATTACAGAAGACTTATTTTACTGAGATAATATTGCTGTGGGCTTTATTAGAATGCAGAATCACCACATGTAAAAGTACTTTCTTCATCCCCTGCTCCAAGCCTTGGTACCAAAAATTAAGCCTTCTGAATCAAGGATTTTATTAATCCTTAATTCTGCCCTTGCCTGTGGTCGTGAGAGCCTTGGTAGGTATCACACTATCTTCTAAAGATGATTGTGTGTGTTGACTCTGGTTGTCTTTATTTCTTGATGGAAAGCTGTCACTCTTCAACAGGTTGTTCCCTGAACTGGATCTCCAAATACCTTCATATACCAACAACAATAGTAATGACAGAAAAAAAAAAAAAAAAGTCATTTTTACTATGTTTGAGAATTAAAATTCAAAAACCTATATTTTTGTTGGAATATAAAGGGACGAATTCTTGATTAGTGATAAATAATGGAGAGGATGATGGAGAGGTAGAGACAGATGGTAGATATATAGGTGATAGCTTGAATAGATGGAAAAAAGAAATAACTTCCATAAAGAAGATTTAATACAAAAGATAAAAATGAAGTAGATAGGAGGATGGGGGAAAGTAAGAGGCAAATGGAATATAGTCCTTTGGTACCATGATGGATTTGAAATAGTAATAAATCTTCTTTATTATAATATTTTAAAAATGAGAGTTCCTTGAGAATCTGCCAGGTGACTATAACATAGAATGTATTCAATAAACACATGACTAGTTAAGAAATCTTTCATGTTTTCATATACCCTTTTCAAAGGCACAATAATACTTTATCCAAAATGGAATTCATGAATGATAAAATCTAAGGAAATGTATTCATCTATTACAAAATAACTACCTAGAATTTCATAAGTGCTTTGAGTATTTCCTGATATTATCCAAAGGAGTTTAAAGACAGGTGTAAAACAATTTCCTTAATTCATGAGATGTAAAAAATAGCTTAAATTCTTTAGGGAATTAATCTCTTAGGAAGATAAGCACCAATTGCACTTCCTTCACCTCCACTGGTTTCCTTTCATTAATTTATCCTAGGAATTTCACAGCTTTGAAACCAGCTATTCAAGCAGATCTTGTAGATAAGAGTATGAGTTATCAAGACAGATCACCTGCATTTCTAATCATGGTCCTAATGTTAACTAGTTTATGACCCTAGAAATAAAGTTAGAACTCATAACATCAATTCAAAGGGTCGGTATTCAGATCCAGGTAGATTATGTTATACTCTTAAGAGAGTACCTGAGGGACTTCCCTTGTAGTCCAGTGGTTAAGACTTGACTTTACAGTGTAGGGGGTATGAATTCTTCTATCCCTGCTCTGGGAACTAAGATCCCACATGCCTTAGGGCCAAAAAAACAAAACATAAAACAGAAGTAACATTGTAACAAATTGAATAAAGACCTTAAAAATGGCCCACATTAAAAAAAAAAAAAGTTTCCTTAAAAGCGCGCCTGAAACATCATAAATGCTTATTAAATGTCTATTGCTGTTCATCTTCCCCACCAATACTTACCCGAGGTACTCAGGACCACAGTTATCACCAGCATCACTGAGCATAAAATGCCCAGAGTCACAGCAATCAGACGCCAATGAGAGGATGCAGCACAAAGCCCTAGAAAGCCAAAGGGAGCAGAAACTGAATCAAGAAACAGGATGACTAATCACTGAGCACTTCAGTTCTGCAGTTCATCAAAATCTGATACCCAGATAACCTACTCATCTAGGGTTAGTCTGAATTTTTCTCCCTCTTTAGTGTACCTCTTCAGGGTCAGCAACTGTAATTTGAGCACAGTGCCTTGAGAGCTGTACACTCCTAATTTCAGCTCCACATTGATATCTATAGGTTTTGACACTACCAGGATGCCCATCCATTCTTAGAAGAGACAGCTTAATGCAACAGAAATAACACTGGTTAGGAAGGGTAATCTTCCTCTTTCACTTATTTCTTGCCTGTCACTGGGCAAATTACTTCTTCCATTTTTCCATTTCTCTTTGTGAAAAATTAGGGTAATGATGCATCAAAGAATGACTGTGAGAATCAACACAAGTAAAAGCACCTAGTTTAGAGACTACTAGCACATTATAGGCAACCCACAGTTTGTCCACACACACCTATAAACACACACATGCCTTCCTATCTCTTGCTTCACCATGTTTTTCCATTCTTCCCCAGTAGGTTGCCCAAGAAAACAAAACTGTGTGACAAGAGGAAAATAATTGTGCAATGGGAATGACCAGAAAGCAGAAGAAAGCAAATGCTGATGTCAAAACCTGTGAATAATCTCTTTCTTGATAACAGGAAATTCACTTTATATTAATATCACCACATCAAGACTGAGAATAAGCAATAAGAGCATTTCAGAGAACTGTCAAATAGAAGACTCGTAGAGGAGATTAAATTGCTCACTCAGTGAAGAGAGAAATATTTTAACGCCCTTCTCCAGATTTCACTTTTTTTACATAATGTCTAAGATTCATGTCCTGATAATGGAATCTTTTATCTAACTCATATATATTTCTTCACTGTTACACAAAGAACATTTTTTTTTTAGAACTTTTTGTTTAAATTTTTTTTTCCCAAATCAATCTCATGATACACATAAAAAAATCAGATTTGGGATTCTAAACCATTTGACTTCTTTTATTTTTAATTAAACTTTTTATTTTGTATTGGAGTACGGCTTCTCTGGTGGCTCAGTGGTAAATAATCTGCCTGCAATGCAGGAGCCATGGGAGACATGAGTTCGATCTCTGGGTGGGGGTTATTCTTGTCTGGGAAATCCCATGAGGTTGCAAAGAATCAAATACCACTGAGCGACTAAGCACAAAAAAATGAAGTATATTGAAGTATAGTTGATTAACAATGTTGTGATATTTCAGGTGGACAGCAAAGAGACTCAGCGATATCTACACATGTATCCATTCTCCCTTGAACTCCCTCCAGTCCAGGCTTTCACATAACATTGAACAGAGTTCCCTGTGCTATACAGTAGGTTCTTATTATCTAAACCCTGACCTCTGACCACCCTTTGGCCTTTTCCACAAAATCCTGTTGTTTTTCCTGTCTTCTTTCTTTTCTTTTCTAACTCCAATATCCTGATGTTGTTCATATGCACTTCTTTACATTCCCTTAACCTTCATTCTACAATTTACTATTTTCTGTCAAACAAGTCACTCTTATTGAAATTCCTTCATCTTTGCATTTCATCACATTTATCATCAACTCCTTACTTTTGAAACATCTGTCTCTATAGAACAGAAAAAGTGTGAGTATTTTCTATCATCATAATAATTAACTTCAATGCAGTTGATCCTTGAACAACACAAGGTTTAGGGGCACTGGTCCTCCCCACACTCTACCTTATAGTTGGCCCTCTATATCTGCAGTTTCTCCATATTCACAGTTTGGCATCCATGGATTTAACCAACTACATATCATCTAGTAGTGTGCTATTTACTTTTGAAAAACATTCATGTATAAGCGGATCTGTGCAGTTCAAACCCGTGTTATCCAAAGATCAACTGTGCTAATGACTAGCCATTGAATGGTTGCCCAGAGAACAGTCTTAGTGCTCATTCAAATTATCTTCAGTGACTTCTGAAAACCTTTTAAAATACATTAATAAAAGCCTGGAAAATCAGAAGTCTGTCCAATTTTTTCCACTTCTAGTTTTAGTTATAAGAATGCGAATGTTGAAGTCAGAAACAAAAATATATATACCTTTCTCGGAGACTACAGATCTCCTGGTGATGTTGCGAGAGCTGAAGTCTAATTGAGTATATCCATCTTCATCCAAATTTTCTACTGAAGATTGATATTCCATTGTTCTACTGGGTTCCTGAATTGACACAGCATCTGAGAGATTTCTTCTCTCTCCTAAGACAACTGCCTGTGGACAAAAGAGGATCTGTGAGTCAGATCATGTGGGAGATGCATTTATTAGGCTTAAACAAGTTGAGCTAAAGTAGTCCAACCAGATACCCAAAAGCAGGAAATGAAAAACTATACTGTGGTAATTTCCCATTGGTACCTTTAGATCCTGTTTCAGAGACTGATGACTCCTCAGAAAATTATAAGGTAGGACTTCCCTAGTGGCTCAGTGGTAAAGAATCCACCTGCCAATGCAGGAGACATGGATTCGATCCCTGATCCAGGAAGATTCCACATGCTGAGGAGCAACCAAGCCCACCTATCATAACTGTTGAACCTAAGCTCTAGAGCCCGTGCTCTGCAACAAGAGAAGCCACTGCAATGAGAAGCCCGCACACAGCAACCAGAGAGTAGTCTATGCTCTCTGCAACTAGAGAAAAGCCTGTGCAGCCATGAAGACCCAGTGTAGCTAAAAATAAATAAAATAAAATAAATTTTTAATTATTTAAAAAATTATAATGCAGCACAATAGATAGATCTTTGTTTCAGACCAAACGTAAGAAAAATAAACCAATTAATATTTTATGCTGCTTTCACTATTCTCACATCTGAATTGGACATCATTAAAGGATTTGACCTATGTAAACCTAAAACAATTTTAGTTCGTTGAGTTCACCAATACAGTGTTATAACCATTCATTCATTCATGTACTGGCTCTATCAATAAACATTTATCAAATGCTCATATTTTAAATTGACAGTAGCTGGGGGACAAAGGGATCAATGATACCTGTGAAGAAGCTCACTGAATAATAGAGCAAACCCACAGATGGGTGTATGGAGGATGCCATAAGGAGATACATTGTTGTAACAACAGAGAGAGGAAGCAAATCTCTTCAGTGCTGGTCAGAGGTTAATGATACAAGGTAGAAAATTACTTATTCAATAATAAGCTTGATACTATCTATTGCACATGTTCTTATACAATCTCAGTTTTCCAATAAGTCTAGGAGGTAGGCACCTATAAATTAGAACTATTTTCTTTTTTTAAAAGCATAGTTGATTTACAATGTTGAGCTAGTTTATCATTTACAACAACTCATTTATATATGCATATATAAGATATTCATATAATATATATTATTTTTCATAATATTTTCCATTACGGTTTATTACAAGATATTGAATGTACTTCCCTGATCTATACTGTCAGACCTTGTTGTTTAGTCTTCTTTTCAAAACTGAGACATAGAAATTTTAGTTCCTTGTATAATTTTAAGAAGCTAATAAAAATATTGATGCAAGGAATCAAACCAAACTTTACTCTTACTGTAAAACTCATGATCTTTCCTGTTATGCTATACTGCCTCCTTCACCATTCTGTACACTTAAATTACAAGTGACAGCTTATGGAGAATTCAGGAAATGAAATATTGTGTTACATGCTTAATGTTTCCTCTTTTCCAATTTCCACAGAAATGCCCAAGTTAATGAGATACGGAAAACACTTGTCATTGCTAGAAACTAGAGAGGTACCATCTGTTCACAAGAATTGGAGGCAGGCAGAAAGAAGCAGACATCTGGTTGCTATCAAAGATAAAGCCAGACTTTATTAAAGCAGTTAGGACAGTAATTGTTTCAGTAGCACGGTTACAACAGAAAAGCGGCCAGAATAAACTGAATTCAACTTCCCCAAAAAAGAAGACAAGAGACTTTTTAAAGGCTGGAGTGTGCTAAGGAACAGGCTCTGAGGGTTAATCCATGTGACTAGACCATTCAGATTTGTTAATTGCTGCTTCTTCAGAAGAGAAACAAACTTCCCTTTTTGACAGGAGACAGTGGTTGGTGTTGAAGCAGGGTGGTGTTCCTACCCAAGTTAGACACTTTCCTCCCTCCCATGGGGACTGGGCGTGTTGTTTCCCTAGGTTCCTACATGTTTGCTTTCAGAGATGGCTGTCAGGACCCTGAAGAACATTTTAGATGGTAGATTTACATGTCAAAGGGCAGAGAGAGGACTTTATTTGCAGGATTTCTGAAGTAACTGCTCTACGAGGGGTCTCAGAGGTCTATCTGTTTATTACCAAGTTTTGACTGGAGCAAGCAGTAAATTCTCCTGGAAACATTAAGTTTTCTCAGGCAGGCATTTTAAGGGACCTGGGATCATTGCAGGACACAGCCTTAAACTGCTGGAAACCAAGTTACAGTCTGTCAAATCCCTTAGTGCAGAGGTTTGGATAGAATGGTTCTATTCCAAGAGTTCTACAGTTCTCATCAATACATAGCAAAATGGAAGAGAGGTCAATGGAAAAAGAAAAAAGAGAGAGACATTTCTCCCTCGTACCTACTTGCCATAAAAGTTTACTAACTTTTCAAGACACATTGCAAAGTAGTGGGATGGAGCTAATCTCAACCTCCATCAGATGTCCAGCTCTATGATGCAGCCCTTGAGAAAACATAGGATTTTTCTGAATGAATAAATTGGTTCAAAGAAGAAAGTTCAGTTAACTAAATAGAGCTAGAGCATAGAAATGAGGAGAGAATATTCTAGACAGTAACAAAAAGATTTTACTATTGATTCCAACACCCACCCCCCATGCCACACACGCACACTCAGTGGGAGAATCTTTACAGATTAGCTTTTAGATTCTGTAACTGCTACCCTCTATTCAATCACAATCCTACAGAAACAATTGGCTTTCTAAGTTATCAAAGAAAATTTTCCATAAATGTAAACATTAGTCTTTTCGTTTGTCTGGGACTGAAACAATTAAACAGTGAATACACAAATCATTGACAATTAGGAAAAAATAATCCCTCAGCATTTTAAAAGGCAGAAGGGGAAATTCCCTGGCAGTTCAGTGGTTAGTATTCAGAGCTTTCACTGCCATGGCCCGGGTTCAGTCCCTGACAGCTTAGCTAAGATCCTGCAGGCTGCAAGTCATGGCCAAATTAAAAAAAAAAAAAGAGCAGGAGAGAGTAAGAGTTTGCATGTGCTGTGTTTTAGTGACTCAGTCGAGTCCTACTCTCAGCCATGCACTCCTCCAGGGATTTTCCCAAATAACGAGGGATCAAACACAGGCCTCACACATTGCAGGCAGATTCATCACTATCTGAGCCAGCGGGAAGCCCGAGAGTTTGCATATTCAGAGAAAAATACCCCTGGTCCCCTGGTTAAACTTTAATGTAAGAAACAGGTTAAACATTAATGCAACAAAGCACCTAACCAATAAACAAACAAAACCCAGTAAATAGCAACAATCTTAGTGAGAGTTAATGAAAAACTGTGTTTATACAGCAAGTTTTTTCTTCGAGAAAAATGAAAAATCTGAGAAAATTTATTAGAAGTGAAAATATACTTTATAAAATAAAAAGACAATTAATTGAACCAAGTCAAATTGACTACTGCACCAAGAAAACAACATACATTCAGTACAATTGAGTTAGCCTGGGAATGGCAACCCACTCCAGTATTCTTGTCTGGAGAAGCCCATGGACAGAGGAGCCTGGCTGACTACAGTCCATGGGGTCGCACAGAGTTGGACACAACTGAATCGACTTAGTGTGCATGAGAGTTCTCTCATTTCTACATATGTTAAACTGTTGTTAACGCTAGTGTTTGCTCTCAGAACTAAATCTTGAAAATAACCTTCCTAAATAAGTACCTATTTTGATAGGTTTACCAGAATGAGTGTTATATCAGGAAAAGGAAACAGGAGATTCTGAGACATAAGTCCAATGTGACTTTTTGGAAACTTTATTGACTATGCCAAAGCCTTTGACTGTGTGGATCACAATAAACTGTGGACAATTCTGAAAGAGATGGGAATACCAGACCACCTGATCTGCCTCTTGAGAAATTTGTATGCAGGTCAGGAAGCAACAGTTAGAACTGGACATGGAACAACAGACTGGTTCCAAATAGGAAAAGAAGTATGTCACGGCTGTATATTGTCAGCCTGTTTATTTAACTTTTATGCAGAGTACATCATGATAAACGCTGGACTGGAAGAAACACAAGGTGGAATCAAGATTGCCGGGAGAAATATCAATAACCTCAGATATGCAGATGACACCACCCTTATGGCAGAAAGTGAAGAGGAACTGAAAAGCCTCTTAATGAAGGTGAAAGTAGAGAGTGAAAAAGTTGGCTTAAAGCTCAACATTCAGAAAACAAAGATCATGGCATCCGGTCCCCATGGGACCGGAAATAGATGGGGAAACAGTGGAAACAGTGTCAGACTTTATTTTTCTGTACTCCAAAATCACTGCAGATGGTGATTGCAGCCATGAAATTAAAAGACGCTTGCTCCTTGGAAGGAAAGTTTTGACCAACCTAGATAGCATATTCAAAAGCAGAGACATTACTTTGCCAACAAAGGTTCGTCTAGTCAAGGCTATGGTTTTTCCTGTGGTCATGTATGGATGTGAGAGTTGCACTGTGAAGAAGGCTAAGCGCCGAAGAATTGATGCTTTTAAACTGTGGTGTTGGAGAAGACTCTTGAGAGTCCCTTGGACTGCAAGGAGATCCAACCAGTCCATTCTGAAGGACATCAGCCCTGGGATTTCTTTGGAAGGAATGATGCTAAAGCTGAAACTCCAGTACTTTGGCCACCTCATGCGAAGAGTTGACTCATTGGAAAAGACTCTGATGCTGGGAGGGATTGGGGGCAAGAGGAGAAGGGGACGACAGAAGATGAGATGGCTGGATGGCATCACTGACTCGATGGACATGAGTCTGAGTGAACTCCAGGAGTTGGTGATGGACAGGGAGGCCTGGCATGCTGTGATTCATGGGGTCGCAAAGAGTCGGACACGACTGAGTGACTGATCTGATCTGATCTGATGTAAATAAATGAGTGAAGAGAAATAAATATATAAATATGTAGAAATAAATGAGTTATATAGAAAACAAGATTATTCAAAATAAACTAGGCATTCACTTAAGAACCCTTGTAGAAGAAGAAAACATGTCTTCAGGACACATTTCAAATAACTTACCTATCACAAATTAAAAAAAAAAATCCTCAAATTTCACCTCTAGTTTGAATGCAAACTTGGGTCTCCTTCTTCCCTTCCTTCCTCCATTCATCCACTAAACAATTAAACATGAACTGAGCCAGTAGCCAGGATACAAAGAAGCATAAGGCCCAATCTCCATCCTAACTGGTTTCAGATTATATCTGGAGGGTGAAGACCTAAAAAGTTATTTAAATTAGTTAAGAATGCCCTGGTTTGGGCAGACCACAAAAATCACTTAACTTTATTCACAACACTCTTTCCAGTGTTAAATTTATGCTTACTTCAAATAACATAGAACGCTTTCTAGAGTCCTTAAATTTTTTAATTGAGGCAAAACTCTTTTTTTTTAATTGGTATACAATTGCTTTACAATGTTGTGTTAGTTTCTGCTGTACAACACAGTGAATCTGCTATACGTAAACATATACCTCCTCCCTGAAACAGAACAAGACCCTGTGGTCCTTATTCCACATGTCTTCAGCCTCCCTTTGTCTGTGGAAAACTTGAGACAAAGAATAAGTTTAATCAGAGAAGTGAAAACAAGCAGAAACAAAGGAAAACAATCAAAGAGACCTAACAATAATTGTTCAGTCCGTGAGCAAAGTCAAGGACTTTTAGTTCCTTTTCAAGGACTATAGATAATATTCTGGGCCATATCCTGTGAGCTGTCTTAGATAATAAATCCTGAAACTCCCACCATGTGAAGACGTTAACTACATAATGGCGAGACTGTAACCATGACATAAGCTTCCACAATTCCTAGAACTGGCCTCAAGGAAATGGGACCAAACCTAAAACAACCAAGATGATGCTGGTCAGACTACCAGTTACAAGTTTCAGGATTGGTCTGTCTGAGCTGACTGTGCCATTTCTGCATGTAGCCCCTTCCCTCAGCCTATAAAAGCTCTTGCCCACTGGTTATGGGTTGGGCGAAGACTTCTGGACTGACGTCTGTCTCACCACCCCCACCCCCACTCCTCCACCCACACTTGCTGGCATCCAAAATTAAGCAAACTTCCCTTTCCCCCAAACTGACCTCTTTATTAGCTTTTGGCCAGCAAGCAACCAGACTCTACTTTCAGTTACAAATTTGTTGATTAAAATGTTGTGAATAAGACACTCAGAGGAAACTAATCTTGTGTTTCCCCTGGAAACAATGGTTGTTCAGTATTCTCTGTGGCTCTATACAACATAACAACCATGAATAATAACTACTGTGTAGATAAATAGATAAACGGAAAGCTAAAATTCAACTGTTATCACCATAATTGTTTAAAACTTTGGGCGACAAAGACATTTTCAGGGAATATTTTATCACTGATGTTGTTTAGTATTGCTAACACGTGATAATTATAAAAAGCAAAGTGACTTCTAGAAAATGTTATTATTTTAATTCTCCTAAGACAATTGACCACCTCCTTATTGCCTGCTGAACACTCATTGGCTTTATCTTCTCTATTCTATACGGGTCTAAATAATCTGATGTCTGACTAGCTTTTTAACTTCATGCCTTAGCTGTCTCCCCCCTATTAACCATGGTCTTGAAATACTGGCTTTTTTATAAAAAAATAAGTATAGTTGATTTACAATGCTGTGTTAATTTCAGATGTATAGCAAAATGATTCAGATATATATGTGTATATATGTATGTATGTATGTATATATTTGGTTTTTAAATTCTTTTCCATTACAGATTATTACAATATATTGAATATAGTTCCCTGTGCTTTACAGTAAGTCCTTGTTGTTTATCTATTTTATATATGATAGTATGGATCTTTTAATCCCATATTCCCAATTTGTCCTTCCCCTATTCCTTCCCCTTTGGAAACTATAAGTTTTTTTTTTTTTTCCTATGTCCAGGAGACTGTTTCTGTTTTGTAAATGAATTCATTTGTGGTATTTTTTAGATTCTACATGTAAGTGATCACACAAACACATCAAGGTCAGGGACTTCGCACATACATGTTGGCTGATATGCTTTGCCTTGAGAACATTGCATGGTGAGATTTTTCTTGATAATGAAGCAGAATATAGCCAGAGCACTTTCCTTTCACTCTTAATCACAACATATAGCTTTTCTTTTTCTCTTCGAAGTACTTACCAATGTTGAATATATCTCATCTGTTTATACTTAGACTCTCCATGTCCAGATGTTTGTAAGTCCCATGATTTAGGATTTTGTTTGTTTTGTTTTGGCCACACCACACAGCATGTGATCTTAGTTCCCTGACCAGGGATTAAAACCTCATTCCCTGCATTGGAAGGCAGAGGGAGTCTTAACCACCAGACCACTGGAGAAGTCCCCATAAATTAGAAATCTGCTTGTCTCATTCATACATATATCCCAAGAAACTAGACTCGTTTCTGAGTCACTGTAGGTTATCAATAAATATATGTATAAAAGATTACAAAGGGGAGGGTGGGACAAATTGGAAACGTAGCACTGACATATATATATATATTACCACGTGTAAGATAGATAGCTAATGGGAGGCTGCTGTATATACAGGGATCTCAGCTCAGTGCTCTGTTATGACCTTAAAGGGGGCGGAGTTCCAAGAGGGAGGGGATATATGTATACATATAGCTGATTCACTTCATTGTACAGCAAAAACTAACACAACATTGTAAAGCAATTATACTCCAATAAAAAAGATTATAAGTAAACAAATACTTAAAAAATAATAAAACATGTACAAATATATATAAGTGCCTTCATATACTATAGTCTAAAACTACCTATGCTGCTGCTGCTGCTGCTAAGTCGTTTCAGTCGTGTCCAACTCTGTGCGACCCCATAGACGGCAGCCCACCAGGTTCCCCCGTCCCTGGGATTCTCCAGGCAAGAACACCGGAGTGGGTTGCCATTTCCTTCTCCAGTGCATGAAAGTGAAAAGTGAAAGTGAAGTCGCTCAGTCGAGTCGGAAAACTACCTATATAAACCCCAAAAAGATAAGCATTCTGTCTTTATCTGTGTTCTGTGTCCATTTTCTAAGTCA
Organism: Bos javanicus; assembly: GCF_032452875.1. Classification (NCBI taxonomy): domain Eukaryota; kingdom Metazoa; phylum Chordata; class Mammalia; order Artiodactyla; family Bovidae; genus Bos; species Bos javanicus. The sequence goes on along the minus strand of NC_083872.1, from coordinate 100,285,791 downwards.
GCATCTTAACAGTCCTGTTTATTGGGGGAAATAGATAAGAAGGCTAGCAGTTATGCTTCTTATGAACTAAGAGCTAAGCTATTGGCGATTCCAATTTCTAATCCCAAATCACAATCAAGTTGTCCTTAAATTGCCTTTGGAGAGCAAGGAAAAAACAAAGTATGACAGGTATTATTTTCAAATGGGAGGTTTTTCTTGTATGTACGTTTGCTTGTGCATTTTAGGTTACATGTGGCATTGTCTCTCTTTTTTTATACCCACTGTGGCTCTTCTTTCTCCATTGTATTTGCTTTTGTTGCTGTATGGGCCATTAATGTCTTGGTTAGCTATGTTTACTATATTTTCTTTTTTTTTCCTATACCCTTAAACTCAGTATCATCTTTAAAAGGAAGAGAAATATAGCAAAATGTGATGTAGTACAAGTCAAATAGGAAAGTGTCTAGACTGCCCCAGTACCGCTACAAACAGAGCATCTCTGATTTTATTGTTTTATATTTGGAAAGTTAATATATAATTTTATCTAGAAAAAAAAAAAAGCAATTGAACTCATCAAATATTTGGAAGTTCTTCATCTGTTATATGGGCTTTCCAGGTGGCTCAGTGGTAAAAAATGCAGGGGGTTCAGGAGACCCAGGTTCAATCCCTGGGTCGGGAATTTCCCCTGGAAGAGAAAATGGCAACCTATGCCAGTATTCTCGCTTGGGAAACCCCCATGGACAAAGGACAAACTGTGGCAGGCTATAGTGTGTGGAATCGCAAGAGTTAGACAGGACTGAGCGACTGAGCACACACACACCCCCAGTGTATTCCACTCTTTTTTTTTTTAAGAGGGGAGGCCACCTGAGATAGGGCAACTGAATTTCAGAGAGGGGAAAACAATCTCCAAGTTTGGGCAGAACTACCAGATTCAAAGTCTGCATTCCATCTAATGAATCAATCATCTTACCTTGTTGCTTTTTAGGTACCCTTAGTTACAGGGTAACTAAAAAATGAAAATAGATTCCATGTGGTGTGTGATCTGAACTGAGTCAATATGAATTGATCAAAAAATTTAGCAAAATCGGGCAGGGTGCATGAGGAGATGGTGCCCTCTGCTGCTTTATATTATGAATTTCAAGGCAAGTTAGAGGAAGTTAATGTTTTACTCATTTGTGAGTGAAATTGAATTTTTGCAGGCTGCATCGGACTCCTAATAAAAAAGTAACTTTTCAAAAAAAATGTGGTTTTCAGTCTGCTTAAAATCATCTATGTTTCTTTATTCCTAATAAGTTATGGCTTTGGGAGTTATTCTATTGTGAGCAGTCACCCCATGGACTATAGAGTCCATGGAATTCACCAGTCCGGAATACTCGAGTGGGTAACCTTTCCCTTCTTTGGGATCTTCCCAACCCAGGGATCGAACTCAGGTCTTCCTCATTGCAGGTGGATTCTTTACCAGCTGAGCCACAAGGGAAGCCCCAGTAATTACCAAATATGTTTATTTTACATTTAATTTTCAATGCCTGACAATGTGTTAGTTCCTGGAGGGCAGGAAGCTTGTCTTGTTCACTACAAATTCCCAGCATGTAAAGTAGTGCTTCATACATTAAGAGAATAAAACTGTATATATGTAGCTATTTTTATTTTCTTCCTACACACTAGATTATAAGCATCCTGGGAATAAGCTCTCTGTATGTTAATTACTACCTACTCTGTTAGCACTAAAGAAAGAAGACATATGAATGAGACTTGTTAAATGAATAAATTCTCACCCAAAAGTGAGAATAATTTCTAATCGACATCTCTTTGTAACAGTAAATTAGAATAACTTGGGGAAAACAAAACAGCCTGAAACTATTATTCAGATGTTTAGGTCACTTAGGTATATAAGCAGGTATTTTGAAATTCTATATTAGGCATCCTACTTCATTTCCAATATATAACCCGCATGCTTAATAAGATAGGCATAATATTAAAACTGTTCACTTAATTTTTTTAATGTTTGGGGTTTGTTATAAATAAATAAAAGACAGTGCTGTAGAAGAGTATCCCAGAAAAGAATTTAATAAACACAAATAGTTTGATGCTTATGAATATATTCAGGTAGTTTCCTGCTGTCAGCCTTATAGGATGCTTTAGTAAACTTAAATTATTTATGTTCTCTAAAAGGAAAATTATAAATTATCTATCAGTTGTGCTCTTTCTTAATGGAGTAAAAAACTAGGGAAGAGCTGAGGTATGTTCACTGGAGTATAACTTGGACCATTAAGTTTAAATGGGTTCTACAAATGTCCAGTTTAATAATTGTCAAAGTCCCTGAGATTTTCTTATGGTCCATGGAAGTCAAATGCCTAATACCCTTACTTAAAATTCTGAGTTTTCCCAACTGTGTATATGCTTAGGACCATGTTCTTCTGTCTCATTTTAAAAATTTGCTTCCAGGAAATGAGTGGTTCATTAATTTTCTGGTTTATGGCATCCTTCACAGATTAATACCTTGCACACCACTGGAATGAATCTGACTGATCATGGGGGCCGAGGTTGAGGGGATTTTGGAAGTAAATAAAGGTGAAAAGAAGGTACATTTGGAGACATAAGGTATAAAGATTAGATGTTTTATTTTAATTATGTATTTTAAAAATATTTGTTTATTTATTTGGCTCTGCCCTGGTCTTAAGTATAGCATGTGGGATCTAATTCCCTGATTAGGGATCAAACCTGAGCCCCCTGCATTGGAAGTGTGGAGTCTTAGCGACACCAGGGAAGTCCCAGGATTAGATACTTTAAATTTGCTCATTGTACTTGTTAAAATTTAAAAACTTGAACAACAGAGCTAGGACAGCATATATATTCTGCTCATCTCTCCAAACCAGAACAGTCTAACTCTGTGAAATACTCTAAAGTAATTCTATATTTGAAATAATATTCATTTATATGCCATCTATTCCCATTAACCCAAATGCCCTGCAAGCCCTAATAACTCAGAAAATCTCTACAAATAAGAAATTGAAGAACTGTGGAACAATACTCTTTATGGTTCAGGAAACAAATGCCAAGTCAGGAGAAGATCCACAGGACACTATTTCAACAACAACAAATAATTCTAAGCAATTTTTATAAACACAGTTAAACCTAAGTTAAGAAGTTATTTGGTCAATTTACTGTATGAGATTAAGAACCTCTACCAAAAACAGAAACACTTGTATGAGCCTATTAAAACAGCAACAACTAATAGTATAAATAAGTTAACATTTCTTGAACTCTAACCAAATCCTAGGCACTGTGTGAGCTATTATATAAACATTATTTCATTAAATCCTCACATATCTATGAACTACTAGATATAACATGAGAATTTATGAGCTATTAGAGTTATTCCTATTTTTCAGTTAAGGAAGTCAAGTTAATAAAGATGCTAAGTAACTTTCCTTATATAGCAAAGATATATTAAAAAGGGATTTCAAATCAGGTAGTCCAAATTTAGAGTGCATTCCTTTAATGAAAAATAAACATGGCATAAACATGAAGTTATTTACATCAGGAATCAGCAAACTTTTCCAACAAAGGACGAGAGAATAAATATTTCAGACTCTGTGGATCACTTACAGTCTGCTGTATATTTATTTTGCTTTTTTTTTTTAAACTTTGTATTTTGTATTAGGGTATAACTGATTAACAAACAATGATGTGATAATCTCAGGTGAACAGTGAAGAGACTCAGCTATATATACATATATCCATTTTCTGCCAAACACCCTTCCCATCCAGGCTGCCACAAAACATATTTGTTTTAATAAAACTTTAAAAATGTAGAAACCAGTCTTAACCCTCAGGGCATACCTAAATAAACTGCAGGCCAAGGCTGTGGTTGTAGCCCTAATTTAAATAATAACAAAGATGCTGCTGCTGCTGCTGCTAAGTCGCTTCAGTCGTGTCTGACTCTTAGCGACCCCATGGTCTGCAGCCTACCAGGCTCCTCCGTCCCTGGGATTTTCCAGGCAAGAGTACTGGAATGGGGTGCCACTGCCTTCTATGTTTGGGATTAAGAAGCAGTACGTAAACTGAGAGACATATCCCCAAAATAGATCAGATTAGGGCAGTTTCCTCCAAATCTAAAGTTTAGGAAGACAAGTTGCCAACGTCTGGAAGAATTAGAGACAGAAATAGTAGAAGTGACTGAACAATGACTCATAGGCCCTGTCAGCTTGGCTAAACAAGATAGCTCTGTCATCAACTTTGAAATTTCTATACCAGACACAGAGGCAAGAAATTCATCTTCCAATCTTGACCAGATTTTTCCCCCCGCCCCGAAGATCCTTTCAGGTAAACATGTTTTTGTTCAGAGATACCAGTAGTTCCAACAGAAAGAGAAACTAAAGTCCCTACTTAGAAAATCCTTCTCTTGGACATTTGCCTAGAGCCAAATGGAATAACAAATGCTGTGCCAACTATAAATTGACACTTGCCATCTACCTCAACAAGGTTTAAATCATGAGCCACTGCAGCTGCTGACCTTCAACACCCCCTGGAAGGAATTCAGGGTGGAGATCCAGAAAAAGGCACTCTGTGTTCTGGGTGAAACTGGCAGAACAGGTCAGGAGAAGATTTTATGACCCCCATTCTTGCATCTCCTTGTATTTAGAAAAACACTAAAATCATTAATGGTGACATCTGTTCTTCGTGACTAGCAGCAAGCATCTGCCATAATGTGTGCTTGACTGCACACACTCCTCTTCTCTAAAATCATACATAACACTGATCTTCACCCCCTACCTCTTTGAAGCAGTTTCTCAGAGCTACCTGAACTGCTGCCTCCTAGGCTATAGTCCTCATTTTGCCCCAAATAGAACTTAAGTCACAACTCTCATGTTGTGCAATTTTTTTCAGTTGACAACAGGATTTACCTTCCAACCTGATAGATACAAACAAAACAGACAAAATGCACGAATCAGCAGTTTTTAAAACATTGGCTATCGATAAAGAAGGACAGAGATCCATGAGAGTTGGAAACAAACAAGGTGAGTACCGGGACTGCCCAGCTTATCATGTTTATAGAGTTTGCAGGCCACACACAAGGGAAAGGGGAACTGAGGCATTTGCTGGAAAACCCCTGAATTGAGAAAGACTAAAAGGCAGCAAGAGTTCAAAGGAAAGTACAAGAGAAGGGAGAGCTGCACAGAAAGAATCCTATACACTTGCAGAGAATCTCCTACACATAAGAGCATAATGTGAGAGAATTACCAGAGGGATTGGAGAAGTGAAGTGAAAGTCGCTCGGTCATGGCTGACTCTTTGCAACCCCATGGACTATTCAGTCCATGGAATTCTCCAGGCCAGAATACTGGAGATTAGCCTTTCCCTTCTCCAGGGGATCTTCCCAACTCAGGGATCGAACCCAGGTCTCCCATATTGCAGGTGGATTCTTTACCAGCTGAGCCATAAGAAAGAACCATCAAAAATAAACAAAAGAGGACTTCCCTGGTGGTATAGTAGATTGGAATTCACCTGCCAATGCGGGGACTCAGGTTTGATCCATAGTTTTGGAAGATTCCACATGCCGAGGAGAAGCTGGGCCTGTATACCACAACTGCTGAAACCCTGGTGCCTTGAGTCTATGCTCTGTAACAAGAGTAGCCACACAATGAGAAGCCCATGAATTGCAAGGAAGAGTAGCCCCTGCTCACTACAACTAGAGAGAGCCCAGGCGCATCAGTGAAGACCTAGTGAAACCAAAAATAAATAATCATTAAAAAAAAAAAATAAAGGAGATAATGCCAAAGTTCACATGGGGCAGGAAACACTGCCCTTTCCCAACAACAAGACTAGACAGGATCACAGCTCATGGATTGTTGGGTAGGATACTCAGAAAATTCTTCCTTCACAATGGAGAATAATTAACCCCAGACTGAGAACTTCTTTGGTACTGCCTGATAATCATAAAAGCAATAGCCATAAGCATCTCACCGTTTCTATGCAACTTAAATTGCTCCACAATAAAACTCAGGAAGATTTATAAGAACAAAAAAATATCTAGCTTTGACCTGATATAACATCATAAGTCAATTATGCAGTAGCCCCTTGAATGACACAGATTTGAAATGCATGAATCCACAAATGCATGCATTTTTTTTTTTCACTAAATCCATACTACCATACTACTCAATCTGCATTTGGAATGGAGGATGCAGAAGGCTGACTATAAAGTTATACAAGGATACAGGGAACCCAAAGCCAGTGCTCTGTGACAATGTAGAGAGGCAGGATGGGGAGGGAGGTGGGGAAGAGGCTTAAGAAGGAAGGGACATATGTATACCTATGGCTGATTCATGTTGATGTATAGCATAAATCAGCACAATATTGTACAGTAACTATCCTCCAACTAAAAATAAAATAAAATAAAAATAAAGTTATATGAGGATTTTCCACCACATGAAGGGCTGGTACCCCTAGATTAAAAGTGCTCCATGGAGACATGGAAGATTCTGGTTTTTTTTTTTTTGCTTTGTAAATGCAGGGTTTTGAAAATTGGTTTTTTATCAGAATATAGTTACTATACAATGTTTTACCAGTTTCTGCAGTACAGCAAGGTGAATCAACTATATGTTTATGTATATCCCTTCTTTTTGGGACTTCCTTACCAATTAGGTCACTACAGAGTGTTGAATAGATAGTATGTGCTATTAGTATGTTCTCATTAGTTATCTATTTTAGGCATAGTATTAGTAGTATATATATGTCAATCCCAATCTCCCAATTCCTCTGTCCCACCTTCCCCCTTGGTATCCTTATATTTATTCTGTACATTTGTGGACAAGGAAGATTTTTTTAAAGCATACTTCTAGAGATGAGAACTACGAAGTGCGAGATGGGAAATATGTGTGTATTAATGAGAGACACTCAATACAAGAGATTCATGGACCTGATGATATAACAATAGAAACAATCAAAACTGAAATACTGAGAGAAAATAATTTTAAAAAGGAAAGGAAGTTTTGAGGACAGAGAGGGAGGGAGGGAAGAAAGTAAGCAAGCAAGAAAGAAGAATGTAAGCAAGAAGAAAGTAAGCAGGAAAGGAAGGTTTGAGGACAGGGAGGGAGGGAGGGAGGGAAGAAAGTAAGCAAGCAAGAAAGAAGAAAGTACACCATTGCTGTTGTTCAGTCTCTTTGCCACCCTGTGAACTGCAGTACGCCAGGCTTCCCTGTCTTTCACTAGCTCCCGGAGTTTGCCCAAACTCACGTCCATTGAGTTGATGATGCCATCCTACCATCTCATTCTCTGTTGCCCCCTTCTCCTCCCACCCTCAGTCTTTCCAGGCATCAGGGTCTTTTCCAATGAGTTGGCTCTTTGCATCAGATGGCACTGTGGCAGCCCAATATTCATATATTTGGAGTCCCTGAACAGTGTGTGTGTGCATAGGGGCAGGGAGAGGGGAAGAGAGAGAGGTGGAGTGGAGGCAGGGGTGTTTGGGGAGGCAGGGCAGAAAAAATATTTGAAATGCCAAGCAACTTAAAAATGCCAAGCAACTTAAAAATTTTCAAACTTGATGGAAAAGAATAAAGATTTCCTCACAAGCAGACCTTCACTACAGGAAATGATAAAAGTCCTTTAAGAAAAATAAAAATAACACATGATGTAATATGGATCTAAAAAAAAAAGGGGGGGGGATGAAGAGCACCCAAAATGTTTACTCCATGGGTAAATATTTAAGATTTTTTTGCTTATTGTTTAGATGTCATTAAAAGATGATTTACTATTTAAGCAAAAATGATAACAGATATAAAAATAAAATGTATGGCGATGTTAAGGTGAAGGCTGGGAGAAAAGACATGGAAGAATATTTTAAGGTTCCATTCCTAGATGATTCCTATACATGAAGATGTATAATATCTCTTCAACTGCATGCATGCATGCTGAATTGCTTGTCTTGTCTGATTCTTTGAGACCTGTAGCTGGCAAGGCTCCTCTGTCCATGGAATTTCCCAGGCAAGATTACTGGAGCCATTTCCTCCTCCTGGGGATCTTCCCAATCCAGGGATCCAACTCACTATCTCCTGCATTTCCTGGCATTGGCAGGAAGATTCTTTTACCACTGAGAAACCTGGAAGCCCCATCACTTCAAAGTAGATTGCAGTAAGTCACAATCGATATATAAATCTTGAAACAACTACTAAAATAACAACAACAAAAAAAGAGTAATGTTAATAAGCCACCAGGAAGATAAAACAGGATAGTAAGCAATATTTCAGTTCAGCCCACTTCAGTTGCTCAGTTGTGTCCGACTCTTTGCGACCCCAGGGACTGCAGCATGCAGGCCTCCCTGTCCATCACCAACTCTCAGAATTTACCCAAACCCATGTTCATCGAGTTGGTGATGCCATCCAACCATTTCATCCTCTGTCATCCCCTTTTCCTCCTGCCCTCAATCTTACCCAGTATCAGGGTCTTTTCAAATGAGTCAGCTCTCTTCACATCAGGTGGCCAAAGTATTGGAGTTTCAGCTTCAACATCAGTCTTTCCAATGATCTTTTCAGGACTGATTTTCTTTAGGATAGACTGGTTGGATCTCCTTGCAGTCCACGGGACTCTCAAGAATCTTCTCCAACACCACAATTCAAAAGCATCAATTCTTCAGTGCTCAGCTTTCTTCATAGTCAAACTCTCACATCCATACATGACTACTGAAAAAACCATAGCCTTGACTAGACGGACCTCTGTTGGCAAAGTAATGTCTCTGCTTTTTAATATGCTGTCTAGGTTGGTCATAACTTTCCTTCCAAGGAGTAAGCGTCTTTTAATTTCATGGCTGCAGTCACCATCTGCAGTGATTTTGGAGCCCCCAAAGTAAAGTCAGCCACTGTTACCACTGTTTCCCCATCTATTTGCCATGAAGGGATGGGACCGGATGCTATGATCTTAGTATTCTGAATGTTGAGCTTTAACAACTTTTTCACTGTCTTCTTTCACTTTCATCAAGAGGCTCTTTAGTTCTTCTTCACTTTCTGCCATAACAGTGGTGTCATCTGTATATCTGAGGTTATTGATATTTCTCCCGGCAATCTTGATTCCACCTTGTGTTTCTTCCAGTCCAGCATTTCTCATGATGTACTCTGCATATAAGTTAAATAAGCAGGGTGACAATATACAGCCTTGTCATACTCCTTTTCCTATTTGGAATCAGTCTGTTGTTCCATGTCCAGTTCTAACTGTTGCTTCCTGACCTGCATATAGATTTCTCAAGAGGCAGGTTAGGTGCTCTGTTATTCCCATCTCTTTCAGAATTTTCTACAGTTTATTGTGATCTACACAGTCAAAGGCCTTGGCATAGTCAATAAAGCAGAAATAGATGTTTTTCTGGAACTTTCTCACTTTTCTGATGATCCAGTGGATGGTGGCAATTTGATCTCTGGTTCCTCTTCCTTTTCTAAAACCAGCTTGAACATTTGGAAGTTCACAGTTCACATATTGCTGAAACCTGGCTTGGAGAATTGGAGCAGTACTTTGCTAGCATGTGAGATGAATGCAATTGTGCAGTAGTTTGAGCATTCTTTGGCATTGCCTTTCTTTGGGATTGAAATGAAAACTGACCTTTTCCAGTCCTGTGGCCACTGAAGAGTTTTCCAAATTTGCTAACATAATTACTGCAGCACTTTCACAGCATCATCTTTTAGGATTTGAAATAGCTCAGCTGGAATTCCATCATCTCCACTAGCTTTGTTCTTAGTGATGCTTCCTAAGGCCCACTTGACTTCACATTCCAGGCTGTCTGGCTCTAGGTGACTAATCACAGCATCATGATTATCTGGGTCGTGAAGATCTTTTTTGTACAGTTCTGTGTATTCTTGCCACCTCTTCTTAATATCTTCTGCTTTTGTTAGGTCTACTAGAGGCAGAAGATATTAAGAAGAGATGGCAAGAATACACAGAAGAACTGTACAAAAAAGATCTTCACTACCCAGATAATCGTGATGGTGTGATCACTGACCTAGAGCCAGACATCCTGGAACGTGAAGTCAAGTGGGCCTTAGAAAGCATCACTACGAACAAAGCTAGTGGAGATGATGGAATTCCAGTTGAGCTATTCCAAATCCTGAAAGATGATGCTGTGAAAATGCTGCACTCAATATGCCAGCAAATTTGGAAAACTCAGCAGTGGCCACAGGACTGGAAAATGTCAGTTTTCATTCCAATCCCAAAGAAAGGCAATGCCAAAGAATGCTCAAACTACTGCACAATTGCACTCATCTCCCTGGTGGCTCAGATGGTAAAGCGTCTGCCTGCAATGCGAGAGACCCGGGTTCGATCCCTGGGTCCAGAAGATCCCCTGGAGAAGGAAATGCCAATCTACTCCAGTACTCTTGCCTGGAAAATGCCATGGACAAAGGAGCCTGGTAGGTAGGCTACAGCCCATCGGGTCACAAAGAGTTGGACACGACTGAGAGACTTCCCTTTCACACGCTAGTAAAGTAATGCTCAAAATTCTCCAAGCCAGGCTTCAGCAATATGTGAACCGTGAACTTCCTGATGTTCAAGCTGGTTTTAGAAAAGGCAGAGGAACGAGAGATCAAATTGCCAACATCCTCTGGATCATGGAAAAAGCAAGAGAGTTCCAGAAAAACATCTATTTCTGCTTTATTGACTATGCCAAAGCCGTTGACTGTGTGGATCACACTAAACTGTAGAAAATTCTGAAAGAGATGGGAATACCAGACCACCTGCTCCGCCTTTTGAGAAATTTGTATGCAGGTCAGGAAGCAACAGTTAGAACTGGACATGGAACAACAGACTGGCTCCAAATAGGAAAAGGAGTACGTTAAGGCTGTATATTGTCACCCTGCTTATTTAACTTCTATGCAGAGTACATCATGAGAAACGCTGGACTAGAAGAAACACAAGCTGGAATCAACATTGCTGGGAGAAATATCAATAACCTCAGATATGCAGATGACACCACCCTTATGGCAGAAAGTGAAGAGGAACTCAAAAGCCTCTTGATGAAAGTGAAAGTGGAGAGCAAAAAAGTTACAAAGATCATGGCATCTGGTCCCATCACCTCATGGGAAATAGATGGGGAAACAGTGGAAACAGTGGCTGACTTTATTTTGGGGGTTCCAAAATCACTGCAGATGGTGACTGCAGCCATGAAATTAAAAGATGCTTACTCCTTGGAAGGAAAGTTATGACCAACCTAGATAGCTTATTCAAAAGCATTACTTTGCAAACAAAGGTTCGTCTAGTCAAGGCTAGACATCTTGAACTGTGGTGTTGAAGAAGACTCTTGAGAGTCCCTTGGACTGCAAGGAGATCCAACCAGTCCATTCTGAAGGAGATCAGTCCTGGGTGTTCTTTGGAAGGAATGATGCTAAAGCTGAAACTGCAGTACTTTGGCCACCTCATGCGAAGAGTTGACTCATTGGAAAAGACTCTGATGCTGGGAGGGGTTGGGTGCAGGAGGAGAAGGGGACGACAGAGGATGAGATGGCTGGATGGCCTCACTGACTTGATGGATGTGAATCTGAGTGAACTCCGGGAGTTGGTGATGGACATCGAGGCCTGGCGTGCTGCGATTCATGGGGTCGCAAAGAATCGGACACGACTGATTGACTGATCTGATCTTATCTGATACCATTTCTGTCCTTCATTGAGCTCATCTTTGCATGAAATGTTCCCTTGGTATCTCTAATTTTCTTAAAGGGATCTCTAGTCTTTCCCATTCTATTATTTTCCTCTATTTCTTTGCACTGATCACTGAAGAAGGCTTTCTGATCTCTCCTTGCTATTCTTTGGAATTCTGCATTCAGATGCTCATATCTTTCCTTTTCTCCTTTGCTTTTGGCTTCTCTTCTTTTCACAGCTATTTGTAAGGCCTCCTTAGATAGCCATTTTGCTTTTTTGCATTTTTTTTTCTTGGAGATGATCTTGATCCCTGTCTCGTGTACAATGTCATGAACCTCCATCCATAATTCATCAGGGACTCTGTCTATCAGATCTAGTCCCTTAAATCTATTTCTCACTTCCACTGTATAATCATAAAGAATTTGATTTAGGTCATACCTGAATGGTGTAGTAGTTTCCCACACTTTCTTCAATTTAAGTCTGAATTTGGCAATAAGGAGCTCATGATCTGAGCCACAGTCAGCTCCCGGTCTTTTTTTTGTTGACTGTATAGAGCTTCTCCATCTTTGGCTGCAAAGAATATAATCAATCTGATTTCGGTGTTGGCCATCTGGTGATGTCCACGTGTAGAGCCTTCTCTTGTGTTGTTGGAAGAGGGTGTTTGCTGTGACCAGTGTGTTCTCTTGGCAAAATGCTGTTAGCCTTTGCCCTGTTTCATTCTGTACTCCAAGGCCAAATTTGCCTGTTACTCCAGGTGTTTCTTGACTTCCTACTTTTGCATTCCAGTCCCCTATAATGAAAAGGACATCTTTTTTGGGTGTTAGTTTTAAAAGGTCTTCTAGGTCTTCATAGAACCTTTCAGCTTCAGCTTCTTCAGCGTTACTGGTCAGGGCATAGACTTGGACTACCGTAATATTGAATGGTTTGCCTTGGAAACAAACAGAGATCATTCTGTCATTTTTGAGATTGCATCCAAGTACTGCATTTTGGATCCTTTTGTTGACTATGATGGCTACTCCATTTCTTCTAAGGGATTCTCACCCACAGTAGTAGATATAATGGCCATCTGAGTCAAATTCACCCATTCCAGTCCATTTTAGTTCACTGATTCCTAGAATGTTGACATTCACTCTTGCCATCTCCTGTTTGACTACTTCCAATTTGCCTTGATTCATGGACCTAACATTCCAGGTTCCTATGCAATATTGCTCTTTACAGCATCGGACCTTGCTTCTATCACCAGTCACATCCACAACTAGGTGTTGTTTTTGCTTTGGCTCCATCCCTTCATTATTTCTGGAGCAATATTTAATTAACATCAAAGTAGACAAGGCAAGCGAGAAAGGCAACAAAGATGAGTTGAAAAAAGTGAAGATGATATCAAGATGAGAGACTTAAATCTAACTGCATCAATGTCACAATAAATATAATCGTTTAAACACACAAACACAGGCAGAAATTGTCAAAGTATATAAAATAGCAAGACTCAACTGTCTGTCACCTGAAAGAAACACACTCAAAGTACAAAGACAAAAAATGATTAAAAGTAAAAGAATAGGGACTTTTCTGGTGGTAGAGTGGATCAGAATCTGCCTGCCAATGCAGGGGACACAGATTGGATCCCTGGTCCAGGAAGACCCATATGCCGTGGAGCAGCTAAGCCCACGTGCCACAACTACTGAGCCCATATGCTGCAACCACTAAAGCTTATGTTGCGCAGTAAGAGACGTCTCTGCAATGAGAAGCCCAGGCACTGCACAGAGGAGTAGCCTCTGCTTGCTGCAGCTAGTGAAAGCCCACATGCAGCAGTGACAATCCAGTGCAACCAAAAATAAATTAAAAAGTCAAAGAATGGAAAAAGATGCACAAGGTTTACATTAATCATAGAAAAACAGAACTGCCTGTATTCATTTCATTCAAATAGATTTCAAAGCAAACATTATACAGCCAAACTGATTTTTTTTTTTTAAGGTGGGGGGAGGCACAAGTAAACAATGTCAGGAATGAGAGAGGTAGCATCACTACCGACTCTAGAAATATTAAAATATAAGAAAATATAAAGAAAAATGTTAGGCCAAAAACAGAAAAAAAAAAATAGAAACTTAGATGAAATGGACAAATTCCTTGAAAGACAGAGCCACCAAAGCTCATTCAAGAATAAATAATTCGAATAGCATTGCACCTATTAAATAAACGGACTGTTTAACTGTAAGTAGTTAAAAACCTTATAAAACAAAGAAAAATTTTTGCCCAGATGACTTTAATGGTAAATTGCTTCAAACACTAAATAAACAAATAGTACCAATTTTACATAAAATCTTTCCAAAAATTGACATGAAGAAGTACTTCTCTGAAACCTAAACCTGACGAAGCCTTTACACGAAAAAAAATTACATATCAGTATCCTTCATAAACATAGTTGCAGAAATCCTAAGCCAAACTTTAGTGAATATAAAATTTGGTGATATATTAAAGTGATAATTTTAACCCCAAGAATAATTTTAATCCCAAGAATCCAAAGATGGCTTAGCCTTCTCTAATTATACAGTGTAATTTACCTTGTTAGAAAAAAAATAAAACTATATAATCGTTATCAATAGATGTAGGAAAAATATTAGACAAACCAATGTGTTAGTCTCTCAGTCATGTCCAACTCTTTGTGATTCCTTGGATAGGAATCCCCACCAGGCTTCTCTGTCCATGGAATTCTCCAGGCAAGAATTTTAGAGTAGGTTGCCATTTTCTTCTCAAGACAAATCAATACCCATTCCTAATAAAACCTCTCAGTATTATAGGAATAAAAGGAAAATTCCTCAAACTGGTTAATTTCATTTGTGAAAAATACACAGCACCATATTTAATAGTATAACATTGAATGACTTACTCCAAAATCAAGAACAAAATAAAGATATGTACTCTCACCATTCTTATTCAATATTTGACTAGAGATTCTAGTCCATGAAATCAGGCAAGGGAAAGAAAAATAAATCATCCAGAAAGGAAAAAAAAAAGTATTTTTTTTTCAGATAACATGATTATATATATAGAAAATCCAATGAAATACACACAGAAAAAACTTACCAGAAGAAATAAGTGAGTTTATCAAGGTTTCAGGGTATAATATTAATATCAAACTTTATTATAATTCTACATACTAGCAGAAGACTTTGAAAATAAGAACAACAAATGATAACAATACTATCTACAGTAGCATAAATAATGAGAAATACATGATGATAATCTAACAATATCTACACAAAGAACATTAAAAAGCATTGCTTAAAGAAAATAAGGAATACCTAAATAGAGCAATACACCTTTTTCATGAGTTGAACAAATTAGTATTTTTAAGAATTCAATTTTCCCTAAATTTATGTATGGATTCAGTGCAATTCAAAATTTCAAGTTTTTTTAGAAATGGACAAGCCAATTTAAGACAGAAATAGAAAAGCATAGATTAACCAAACAACTCTAAAAAAGAACAACAATGAATAACTACTACCATGTGATTCCAAGATATATTAAAGAACCATAGAATTCAAAATATCATGGTGATGTTGTAAGCCAAGAATAATAAATAAATAAATGGAAAGGAATAGAAAATCCAGAAATAGAGCCAGGCATGTATGGATAATTGTTGACAACAGTGCAAAGGCAATGTAGTGAAGGAAGAATAGTCTTTTCAGCAAATGTTGCAAAAACAATTGAATACTCACAAGCAAAAAACAAACAAAAAACTTCCATACATCCATATATCACTTAGAAATTAATCTAAAATAAGTTCTAGATTTCCATGTAAAATCTAAAACTCTACAATGTCTAGAAGAAAGCATAGGACAAAAATGAGAAAAATGCTGTGACCTTGAGTTAGGCAACAAGTTCTTAGAAACAATGGAAACAGGAAAATTGACTTCTCTGAAGTCCTGCAGGGGAGGACTTGGAACAAGTTAGGGAAAAATATACAGAGGGAATTACAACTTTTGCTATCAAGGTGCCAGGCAGCTGGGCCAGTCTCTGCTAAGGAGTTCTGCACTCAACCAGTAGCAGGCATTTCCCTGGGCTCTAATGGTTTACATCTAAGTGATGAAGTATAGCTTAAATTCCGGAAGAGAATTCAAAGGTTTCCTTCTTTTCCTCCAGATCCTTCAAATTCACTGTGCTCTCAATAGATTCGCCTTCTTTTGACATATACTGAATGCAGTTAAAATGCAGTTTTCAGCAAAAACAGTTCCCCTTTGAATATATGCACAGGTCCCTGAAGGATACATATTGGAAACAGCTCCCTGAATTCTAAACCTGCAGGCAGGGAGAAAAAAAAAACAGAAAAATTAGATTTACTGCCACCTTGTCTTAAAGCTTCAAGTCATTAATAAATGTGAGCAGGAAAAGGTAAGAGAAGATCCGAATGGGTAAATGGGCAGGTCCTTGTGTGAGAGAGTTGGAGAGAGAGATTCAGAAATTCCCCAGGCTTTTTTCCAGCAAGAGTATAGGACACTGCATGGAATGCAGCAGTAACTTCACTAGTAGGTTCAGTGAAGAATAAGAAACTTACGGACTTCCCTGGTTGTTCAGTGGTTAAGAATCTGCCTGCCAATGCAGGAGACATGTGTTCGATCCCTGGTCTGGCAAGATCCCATATACCTTGGAGCAACTAAGCCCATATACCACAGCTACTGAGCCTGTGCTCTACAGCCCAAGAGCCACAACTACTGAAGCCCATCCCCTAGAACCCATGCCTGGCAATAAGAGAAGCCACTGCAGTGAGAAGCCCACACATCACATGAGGAAGCAGCCCATGTGCGTGACAACTAGGGAAAGCCTACACAAAGCAACAAAGACCCGGTGCAGTCAAAGATAGAAATAAATAAATAAACAAAACTAAAAAAGAGCATCAAACTTACAAGTGGGGCGTCAAAGGAGTACCATCTTCCCAAAGCCACGAGTAATTGGGTTTCCTCATTGACAACCCCATCCAGAAGGGGAAACTGGAATGGGCAATCATTTGCTGGATGAATTCCTGTGGGGAGTAACATTTCTGTGTCGATGAATGAGTGGATGTGGACTTTTTAGATTAGAGTCACAAAACTAAAGAACTCAAAAAGAACTTTGACATCTTCTCCATGGCTTTACAGCGATGTCTACTGGAGCCTAGAAATGCTTAGTAACCTGTCCATCCAAGGTCATGCACATATCCAGTGGCCACACAAGGCTAGAAATCATGTACATGTTCTGATTCTTAAGCAAGCACTCCTCTACTGAGGGTCTAAACAAGATCTACTTACCTATGACCCAATATTCCAGCCCGACACACATCCCATACATCTGTTGAACACTCACCAGTTCATCTGTGCTATTAATCTTCAGCAAGTGGGCATCCAAAGACAAGCAGTTCTCCTGGCTTTTTTCCCAATTAAAAGAGCCAGAGGAAAATTGGTAACAGTTTTCTTCATGCCAGAGCCAGTCTTGGGGACAAGGACCTAGGAAATATAGTATATCTAATCAGTGAGTTATGCCTGAGAAAAGATATTAATATTTCTACAATTCTTAACTCAGTTCACCTCTCAGGACTCCCACATGCATACCATCTCTTCTTAGTCAGAATTACACCCAGACTCTGCAAATCTCTAAATAGCCTAGAGTCTTTATTTCTCCATTTTTTTTTTTTTTGGAGAAAAAGAAATGCATTCTGATTTTAGAAAACTAAATTAAAAAGCGAGGCTATTAAAAAGCAAGGCTTGAGCTGGGATGTAATATTAGAAACTGATCTATTTTTTAAAAAATTATGTTTGGAACTATGGAAATGAGAGTTAGGGGATGAATATTTAGTAGCTATTCTGTAACTAAAAGATGTGCTTATATATTTTAAAACTTCACCTCTTTGAATAACAAATTTAGGCTTAGATCCTGTAACTCTTACTTCTGAATAGGTAGCCCTGTGAGACTTTTGAGTACTTGAGTCATGGCTCATCTGCAGTGAGATTTGCAGTATGTATAAAATATACCTAATTTTGAAAACTTAGTATGAAAAAAAGAATGTAAAATAATGCATGAATAATATTTATACTGATTAGTGTTGCAATAATATTTCAAGTATATTGGATGAAATAAAATACGTCACTAAAATTAATTTCATCTCTTTAATTTTTCATGTGGCTCCTATTGGGGTGGCCAAAAAGTTTGTTCAAGTTTTTTCTGTAATATTTTATAGAATAATAGAAGCTTTAACATTGCATATGTGGTATACCCTGTATTTTCTTTTGGACAGAGCTGCTTTAGGGAGAACAGTATATGGAGGCAAAGTGGGCATCTCCATTTCAACAAGATTTCAGTAGGTAGAGAGTTTTCAGCAGCAAAATTCCCAGGAAGTCCAAAAACCTCAGGGCTTAGGCAACAGGCAAAAACGTGATGGTGTCTGTGTGTCTGTGTGTGTTAGTTGCTCAGTCATGTCTGACTCTTTGTGACCGCGTGGGCTGTAGCTTGCCAGGCTCGTCTGTCCATGGGATTTCTTAAGCAAAAATACTAGAGTGGGCTGCCATGTCCTTCTCCAGGGGAACTTCCCGACCCAGGGATTGAACCCAGGTCTCCTGCATTGCAAGCAGACTCTTTCCTGTCTGGGCCACCAGGGAAACCTGTCTATGTGTTTACAGATATTTTAAACACTCCCCAATTCCTTCTCTTCCATTCCCTCTTCCTCTCACTTCACCTCACCTTTTTCTCCCTCTCATCCTTCCCCTTTCTTCCTTTCTTCATTACCATCATCACCATCTCTCCTGTGTGTTAGTAATACTTGAAACCTCTCTACTAGGGAACAAAGACCTTTGTGCTACTCTGTGACCAAAAATATAAAAATCAAATCCTTGAGAAAGGCAACATTTCAATTTCACTTTATGGCATAAAATCATGAGATAATTTTGTAAGAACAGGCTTTATCAGAGAGGTCAAAATAGAAGGCAGTGAACTACAAAAGGAGAAAGTGAATGAAAGAGGACATACAGAACACCAGGCTGAAAGCAAAGAATGCAAGATTCTTCTCAATTTGCATAGTCCTGTCTTACTATGTTGAAGGAAAGAGAATATTGGCTTTCTTGAACTAAAAGAAAAGTCTAGGTAGGTTTTCCAAGTCATGAAAAAGTGAAAAAGATGAATCTCATAATGTATTCAAACCACCTGTATTTCTTTAATCATTTTTTATTTAACAAACCCAAAAACTGCTAGGTGCCATTAATGGTTGGCAATAATTTTATGTATTAGCTCATTTAATCCTCATAACAACAGTATGTATAAGTTCATTCATTTTCTTCATTTGGAAGAGAAAATGAGAATTTGAACTTAGGCAGTCTAAATCCAGCATCTGTGTGTTTTATCAGTATATCCCATGTGTGTGTGCTCAGTCACTTCAGTAGTGTCTGATGCTTTGTGACCCTCCAGGCTCCTCTGTCCATGGGATTCTCCAGACAGGAATACTGGAGTGGGTTGCCATATCCTCCTCCAGGGGATCTTCCCAACCCAGGGATTGAACTGTGGCTCCAGCTACTACTACATTGCAGGCGGATTATTTACACACTGAGCCACTTGGGAAGCCCCCATTATATCACATTACCTCTCAAGCTCCTGAGTTTGAATGAATTGAGGCAATACTTCTTGGTGCCCATCAAGACATGTTGACACAGTGTTTTGAGGTAAATCTGGAACTTGCCACTTTTAACAAACTACTTGGGTGACAATTACGTACACTAAAAGTTGAGAACCACCGCTAATTTCAGTGCTAAAATATCTGTTACTTGGAAGGCACTGCATCTTTCTAGCTGGCTGACCTCAAGCAAACTACATATGCAAATTTCCCAGCATCTCACCCTCTTCATACTTTTATGGAGAATCACAGACTTGTCAGTAAGAAAGATAAAACTTATCTCAAACTTGGGAAAACTGGCATATTTTTCTGCATAGTATTTTATTGCTGCTTTTGAGAATCTTCTCAAAGCTGCTTGATGAAAGGCATGTCTGCCAGCAGAAGACACAACATCTAGTATTTTTGATTAGTTGTCTAAACTTGGCACCTCTAGAAGATGGTTCTGAACAGTCCTGACATAGTTTTACTCCCATACGACTGATAAAAACAAGACTAGTTTATGGCCCCACCTGTGAAATAAACTATTTTTGATATGTAGCTATGTCTACTTATATAAACATCCCTGTCCTTGATATATTAGGATCCTTCCTTTAAGCCTTATTTAAGATGGTTTTATTTCCTCAGCTGTTCTTTCCTTAAAGAGATTAATTGACACTTGCTTTAAAAAATCAGCTTGTCTAAAAATTTCTGCTTATTTTGGAAATTTAAATAACCCTGGCTGGAAGAAGCACAAGCTGGAATCAAGATTGCCAGAAGAAATATCAATAATCTCAGATATGCAGACGACACCACCCTTATGGCAGAAAGTGAAGAGGAACTAAAAAGCCTCTTGATGGACTCTGTGGGAGAGGGAGAGGGTGGGAAGATTTTGGAGAATGGCAATGAAACATGTAAAATATCATGTAGGAAACGAGTTGCCAGTCCAGGTTCGATGCATGATGCTGGATGCTTGGGGCTGGTGCACTGGGACGGCCCAGAGGGATGGTATGGGGAGGGAGGAGGGAGGAGGGTTCGGGATGGGGAACACATGTATACCTGTGGCGGATTCATTTTGATATTTGGCAAAACTAATACAATTATGTAAAGTTTAAAAATAAAATAAAATTGGAAGAACAATAAAAAAAAAAAGAAGAAAGTGAAAGAGGAGAGTAAAAAAGTTGGCTTAAAGCTTAACATTCAGAAAACTAAGATCATGGCATCTGGTCCCATCACTTCACAGGAAATAGATGGGGAAACAGTGGAAACAGTGTCAGACTATTTTTTTGGGGCTCCAAAATCACTGAGATGGTGACTGCAGCCATGAAATTAAAAGACAATCCTTGGAAGGGAAGTTATGACCAACCTAGACAGCATATTAAAAAGCAGAGACTTTTGCCAAGAAAGGTGCTTTTAGTCAAGGCTATGGTTTTTCCTGTGGTCATGTATGGATGTGAGAGTTGGACTGTGAAGAAAGCTGAGTGCCGATGAATTGATGCTTTTGAACTGTGGTGTTAGAGAAGACTCTTGAGAGTCCCTTAGACTGCAAGGAGATCCAACCAGTCCATCATAAAGGAGATCAGTCCTGTGTGTTCACTGGAAGGATTGATGTTGAAGCTTAAACTCCAATACTTTGGCCATCTCATGTGAAAAGTTGACTCATTGGAAAAGATCCTAATGCTGGGAAGGATTGAGGGCAGGAGGAGAAGGGGACGACAGAGGATGAGATAGCTGGATGGCGTCACTGACTCGATGGACATGGGTTTGGGTGGACTCGGGGAGTTGGTGTTGGACAGGGAGGCCTGGAGTGCTGTGATTCATGGGTTCGCAAAGAGTCGGACACTACTGAGCCACTGAACTGAACTGAACTGTACATACTGAGGGCCTCCCAGGTAGCTCAGTGGTAAAGTATCTGCCTGCCAATGCAGGAGACGTGGGTTTAATTCCTGGGTTGAGAAGATCTCCTGGAGTAGGAAATGGCTACCCACTCCAATGTTTTTGCCCGGAGAAATCCATGGACAGAGGACCCTGGTGGGTTACAGCCCAAGGAGTCACAGAGTCGGGCATAACTGAGCACATACGTACTGAAGGTATTTGTAAACTGCAAAAGTTTATACGAACCTACTTATCATTAAACTTACCTGGGTTTCAACTTTTTGATCTATAAAATAAATGCATGGGTATCTGTAAACTCTTACTATGTAATCTTTAGTCAACAAAATTACATGGTTGAGGCCATGAGCGATACAAGCAAGAAGCTGGAGAAATCTGTTTATTAGTGGCAGTTAGGTGCTAGTGTCCAGAATAAGATTCTCAGGCACCCCACCAAGAAAGCAAGGTATTACCAAAAGTGACTACATTTCACACTTTCTAATGCTCCCCATGAATAAAACACATACCTGATTTAATTATACACTGTTGAAAAACGAAATAGTACATATGGATCACTTCTGTAATATTATCAGAGTTCACATTATCCTCTCCTGGTTACAGATGCTACTATTTCTACCACCTCCTAGATTCTGAGTTCACTTCGTTGACTGAGATCAATCAGTTTTTCTCATATGCACTGACTTCCTGGGTCCCTCACATTTTTGTCTGATTTGAAGTATCTACTTAACACTTAAAAGCCAGCTCACCTCTATTGACTCAGTTTATGTTGATGTAGTTGTATACTTTAAGAAACAGTCCCATAGAATAAAGCTAATGAAGAAGTGGGAATCCTCAGGACAAAGGAGACCACTTGGGAAAAGAAATCAGTGATTATGATACATTGGAATGGAAAAAGATGAGAATCTGTACAAAGAAGTGGGAGGATTCTGCCAGAAAATCTCAAAACTAAAGTCTTAAAAAGAAAGAGAAAACTCTTGTGAGGAAGGAAATCTTAAACCCACCAGAAAGTGTGGTTGATTGAATCAGATAATCTCAAGAATTTGACATGTGATAGAGTGAGGATGACATGGAATAGGGGCTTCCTTGGTGGCTCAGAGGGTAAAGCATCTGCCTGCAATGCAGGAGACCTAGGTTCGATTCCTGGGTCTGGAAGATCCCCTGGAGAAGGAAATGGCAACTTTCCTTTTCTGGTATTCTTGCCTGGAAAATTGCATGGACGGAGGAGCCTGGTGGGCTACAGTCCATGGGATCACAAAAGTCAGACACGACTGAGCAACTTCACTCTCCAGAGCTAGGATGACAAAAATAGAGGACCTCTAATGTAGAACCTGATGAATGAAAAATGATACAGACATCTATACACCAATATTGTCCTTGGGACATTTCAAAAGAAAGGTTAAGATTTACAGATAAACTTCTATTGTCTCTCTGGACCCCTCTCTCCCTCATACCTGAATAGTTTGCTGCCTCTTTCAGAACTTCTTGGAGATTCAGGTTCTGGCGATGAAGTTCCATTAGTTTCTTGGATTTCTCATCCAGCTTGTGGGCAAGGGTTTCTATCATTTCTTTGAGTTCCTTCTGTGACTCCTGGGCAGATTTTTCTGATCGGCGCTGGGCTAAAATCTGTCCCTCCAGGATATCTTCCTGGTGAGTAATATTTGCTTGCTGTTGCTTTATGAGATCAGAGACCTGGGATACTAAATTAGAACTAAATTTAGATTCCAATTCCAATTCCCAATAAAAAAATTCCTCCACTGGATTTTGAAGAAATCAAAGAGCAGAATCAAGCCATCTGTTTTGACAACAAATCAACCCAACCTTACTCAAATTATGGATTTGGAAGTTATTTTATATTTCTGCAATATACATACATATATATATATATTAATGTTGAAAAATGTCTCAGATACTTGTGATAAAAAACAAACAAACAGGAATTTACTTGTTACTGAGAGTTACACACAAGTTAAAAGAAATCACAAGTTAAATCATTCATCAGTGGCATAAGTACAATGTAGATAATATAAAATAGGCAGACACCAATCATACTCAGTGACTATTAGTAGCACTTGTCATTAATGATTTACTCTACTGTGTATTAATTCTGTGTCTTAATTGCCCTCTCCCCACCTTCCACACTTCCTGATTTTACATAAAAACTGTGACACTCACCCTGTTTTTGAGAAACTCTCCCATGGGACTATTTTAAGCTGCTTTCGCAAGAATATGAAAACAATTTTTCAATTTTAGCTTGTTTTTTTTTTTTTTGTCTTTAGAAAGAGTGGAGATGAAAGGAAGGTTGTGAAATCAAGCAGGCAACAAATGTTAAGGGTCCAATGTCTTGATTCTATAAGTTTTATGGTTCAGTACCAAGTAGACCCTTTGGCTTGAAACCCATACTTGACCCTGTTAAAAAGTGATCAGAACCTCAAAGGAAGACTCTTTCAATGACCACCACTGAGTCAAGGGCTCTTCTCCCACATCATTAGGAAAGGATTTATAGGTCCAAAGTGTTTATAGATTGAAAAAATAAGTGATTTTTGACCTTAAACACCATTGAGGAACAAATTAGCACTTCAAAGGCCTTCATAACTTGGATTCTAGGATTCTAGAGAGCCAAAATAGCTCAAAGCTATAACCTAAATATATAGGTGGATTAGATGTATGATCATCGCCCTTTTTTTCCCTTCTTGGTCACTTTCACCTTTTCATTTCTTTTCCTTTGACATCCCCTCTTTCCTAAATGGCCATATTGTAAATCCAAAGACTGTTTTATTTTAAATATTGTATTTATGAAGACTGTGTTTCTGAGTTAACTTTAAATTGGTATTTAATCATTTGTATTAAAACTCAATGTGAACTAAATGAAGTGTCTTTTTATGGGTCCCTCCGGTGATCTTATGGGTTAGTAACTTCAAATTATTTCCTTCCTCATTATTCTGGGATTTAAATGGACTCTATCCATGAAGTTCCGGAAACAAAATCAAACAAAAACCTAATATCTGTAATCTTCATCCATGCCTCAATCTATTTGAGGGAAGAACACAATAAACTCATTCATCTTCCCATTCACTCCTAAAAACAGTCTGCCTCAAATGTATCTAAATCAAGGTGGCTTATAGTTACTATGAAACCAACTAATAAACCCTGTTTATAAGCCCTCATTTTTTTTTTCTCCCTTCTTTCCTGCTTCAGCACTTACATTGCAGTATCAACAATATAACAGTCACCAGTAATCCCAGACAAAGGACCCCTAGAGTCACAGCAGCAGGGTACCACCTCCAAGAGGAAACAAAACCTAGAGTGATTCAGAAAGACAAAAATGATGGAGGTAAGTGGTCAAACAATTCTTTGGATCCAGCCTGTACCTGGCACTTTGCACTACTTACTTCTAGTCTTTCCAATGACTCTGCAAATAATTCACTATCCACATTTACAGGCAAAAAATATGAGCAGTTAAAAACTTTAAGTAATTTACCCGTGGTCACACAACTGATGAAATTTAGGAGCTGGGATTCAATATCAGATATTTGACTCCAAGGATCTGATTCTAGTTAAGTTCATTTTTTTTTTTCTTTTTTCTTTTTGGCCTTGCCACTCTAAACTTCCCTGCCCAGGGACCAAAGTCATGCCCATGACATTGGAAGCATGGAATCCTAACCACTGGATCACCTGGGAATTCTCCAAGTATCTGATTCTAAAGCATATACTTTGTCTCAAGAAACTCTCAGTGCAGCTTGGTTGGATCAACTTCCACCACAAGGCAGAGAGTCTGATATTTTCAGTACAGACCATGTGTATGTATGCATATGTGTGCACACACACCCACACTCCCTACACACATAACCACCGTTATAAGTAACATATAATAAATGAATACTAGACATCAAACAAGTAAAGTCTTTAGTCAGTTAACCAACTGAGAAAGTCTCAAAGAACTAACATATAATTCTATGCTATTTAGTTTTTATTTCATTAAAAATAAATACATCTTGGACCTGGGGTTATTGACCAAAGAAAAAATATAAATGAAACTCTTTATTCACTTGATTCATATTAATATCATGTCCTACACTCATACCAGCTATAGCACTCTTGTTATGAGAAAAAAATTCCCTATTATTATAAAAGCAAATCATGTAGCTCACTAGCGTATGAATATCTTATTATGAAGTCCATCACCAAAAAAGCACAGATACTACCGGTTCAGAAAGAAAACATTTCAAATAAAGGATTTGGACTCCTCACCTTGTAAGATAAACAAATAAGGCACTGAAAATGTTAACTCTATATGCAAATAAGGAAACTGACAATTCAGTGAGTTGCCTAAGATCACACAGATGTTAAGATCCAAACAGAGATCTTTAATCCAATTGCAAGTAGCTACATGGCTTGGACCATCACATCACAAAAGCTCCAGTGTGAATGTATAATGATTCAAATCAATCAGTGATCAAATATTACTATTTTCACTGAGTTCTCAAGTGTTAAATGCACTCTACAGATGAATCAAACCAAATAGAAGTTTTGACAGGAAGGAATATGGTTGATTCACTGATTCAAGAGTGATTAAGCTTCTACAATATGTCTGGCAAATTAGTAGAAAGGAAGTTGAAGATAATTATGTGTCTTGCAAATAATTGCTCAATCCTAGCATTAGGAGAAAATATCTGGGTAAATCTTTCAATCGACATTTCCCTCTGGTCAATATTCCTCCCATATTATAGCTCAGTCTTAACTTTACCACTTAATAGCCACATAAAACTGGGTAATTTAGTTAATCCTCCTGGTTACCAGTTAGTCCTCTGTAAAAGGGATATGATAGTAGTCCCAACCTCAAGGTGTAAAGCTTTAATGCATATAAAATGAATATCATAGAAACTAGCCTATAGCAAATGATCAATAAGAGTTGGTTATCAGCACCCTCTACTACATCATCATTCATACCAAGTTGGCTTATCATTACCTTCTTTAATAACCATTATATCTGACTTGTTTTCCTTTTAAGTAAATGTTATTAACTCTAATACTTTCCCACACCCAGGCATTGTAGTTTTCTACTCCTATATTTAGTTAGTTTACATGTCTAAATTAACTCTGTCCTTGTATTCATTTACCCACCTGTAGTACCTTTTGCTGTCTTGCCATTTGGCTTCTGATCAAGTTGATCTTTCATACCCTTGGGGTCATCAACAGTCATTTTCAAATGTATTCCAAGAATGAGAGAGTGAAGCTGTTGAGGACTTCTACAAAGTAAAAGTTTGTGAGTTCCTGCTGGAGTGTTTAAATAGCTACTGATATCTGGTGGAATGACTCAATCATTGGTAGGAGGAAGGAGCAGCTTTGCTTCATATTGGGAAGTTGGCTGACGCAAATTCTTGAGATATGTCTATTGCAGGAAGGGAAAGTGGTGAATCTGAGAGTGTTTCAGGATATTTCACCAAGTAATTTATGAAAGGGAAAATTGTATTTTCCATGAGCCTTAGAGGAGTGGATTTTTACCCATGCTTCAGATAAGAAAACTGAAATTTAAAAGGCTAAGTCCCACAAAATTTGTAGAAGAGTGTGCATTTAGACCAGATTTTTATTCCAATATCCATAAATGTTTATTTCACTATAACAGACTATCTCTACACTGGGGTCTTTCATAAGTCTCACATTTTCTTTTTTAATTTTGATATATTTTTGGTCAGCAATAGGCTTAGGAATTTGGCAGTTAATCACATATGACTCATCTCTCTAGCCATGACAACCTTGGTAATCTTAGAACTTAGGAATGCTATTTCATATAGTGGCAGTATAGAGAAATTTGCAGCAGATGGAGCTAGTTCAGTTCAGTTCAGTCACTCAGTCGTGTCCTACTCTTTGTGACCCCATGAATCGCAGCACACCAGGCCTCCTTGTCCATCACCAACTCCCAGAGTTTATCCAAGTCCATGTCCATCGAGTCAGTGATGCCATCCAGCCATCTCATCCTCTGTTGTCCCCTTCTCCTCCTGCCCCCAACCCCTCCCAGCATCAGGGTCTTTTCAAATGAGTCAGCTCTTTGCATCAGGTGGCCAAAGTACTGGAATTTCAGTTTCAGCATCAGTCCTTCCAGTGAACACTCAGGATTGATCTCCTTTAGGATGGACTGGTTGGATCTCCTTGCAGTCCAAGGGACTCTCAAGAGTCTTCTCCAACACCACAGTTCAAAAGCATCAATTCTTCGGTGCTCAGCTTTCTTTATAGTCCCACTCTCACATCCATATGTGACCACAGGAAAAACCATAGCCTTGACTAGACGGACCTTTGTTGACACAGTAATGTCTCTGCTTTTTAATATGCTGTCTAGGTTGGTCATAACTTTCCTTCCAAGGAGTGAGCGTCTTTTAATTTCATGGCTGCAATCACCATCTCAGTGATTTTGGAACTCCCCAAATAAAGTCAGCCACTGTTTCCACTGTTTCCCCATCTATTTCCCATGAAGTGATGGGACCAGATGCCATGATCTAGTTTTCTGAATGTTGAGCTTTAAGTCAACTTTTTCACTCTCCTCTTTCACTTTCATCAAGAGGCTCTTTAGTTCTTCTTCACTTTCTGCCATAAGGGTGGTGTCATCTGCATATCTGAGGTTATTGATATTTCTCCCAGCAATCTTGATTCCAGCCTGTGCTTCCTCCAGCCCAGCGTTTCTCATGATGTACTCTGCATATAAGTTAAACAAGCAGGGTGACAATATACAGCCTTGACGTACTCCTTTTCCTATTTGGAACCAGTCTGTTGTTCCATGTCCAGTTCTAAATGTTGCTTCCTGACCTGCATACAGGTTTACACTCAACAGAGTTGAATTTTTCATCAAAGAATACATTTTATATGTGTTTGCCTTAAGTCACAAAGATTTCTATGGAATCTCAACAAAGATACTATATGTGCTGCTGCTGAGTCACTTCAGTCGTGACTGACCCTGTGCGACCCCATAGACAGCAGCCCACCAGGCTTCTCTGTCCCTGGGGTTCTCCAGGCAAGAATACATTCTCCAGTGCATGAGAATGAAAAGTGAAGTTGCTCAGTCATGTCCGACTCTTTGCGACCCCATGGACTGTAGCCTACCAGGCTCCTCTGTCCATGGGATTTTCCAGATAAGAGTACTGGAGTGGGTTGCCATTTATTCACTGATAAAATTCTCACCTATCCCCCCTCCACCCCCGACAACTTCCTAACCAGAAAAGAAATCTCTCCTTGCAATTATCCTTGCTTAAAAAAAAAAAAAATCCTTATCTATGAGAGATATTTTTTGAATTATTTATGGGCAAAAATGGTGTGATAGCTAATATATGCTTTAAAATATATAAAGAAGGGACTACATAGGGGGGCTTCCCTGGTGGTCCAGTGGCTAAGACTCCATGCTGCTAAGGCAGGGGCCCCGAGTTCAATCCCTGGGAAGGGAACTAGATCCCACATGCTGCAACTAAGACCTGATGTAGCCAAATAAATAAATACTTTTTAAAAAGCAGAGACTACATAAAAGAAGATTGGGGAAAAGTAAATAAATAAAATATTTAGGAAACCATTAGGAAAACTCACCTATATGATAGTTTAATTAGGATTTCATTTCTGTCCCTAAGTTTTTTGCCCTCCCTTTTTCTGTACAGGGTACCAGAGACCAAATTGAAAATAGTTTGTCTATCACTTAAAGTGCTACTCTGTGAGACAGTTCACAAAGGAAAACTCAGCATGTAGCCGATATGTCCTCCTCCAATCAGCTTGTAACAAATCAGTGTTACTTTCCTTTTAACTAAAGACCCATTCCATCTCCCTTGATTGTGAATGCCAGGAAGCAAGATTAAATACATTACTGCATTTGCCACAGTAACTGTTCACATAAATAGAATCTCAGGAAATTATTTTAATGATGATTAATAAATACTGAAATGACACCACAATGAAGTAGAAACCTTTTCATTTCTCACAGTGACAGCTATTTTGGAGGCCATCAATATTCTAGTGGATTAAGATAAGCCATTATGGGCTTCCCCCATGGCTCAGCAGTAAAGAATCTGCCTGTGACGCAGGAGACACGGGAGATATGGGTTCAATCCTGGGCTGGGAAGATCCAGGGGATTTCCTGGAGGAAGAAATGGCAACCCATTCCAGTATTCTTGCTGGGAATATCCCATGGACAGAGGAACCCAGCAAGCTACCATCCATATGGTCCCAAAGAGTCAGACACGACTGAGCACACATACACTAGAAGATGAGACATATAGGTAATTTTGTTGAGGGAAGGGACATGACACATGCTTCTTAGAGCATATCCCATCCTCCTAGCCTTTACGGGTTGTCTTGGGAAGTAGTGTATCAGAAGGATGCATGTGAGTACATAGTTAAAATACCCAAAGAAAATCACACGACCAGAAAGAACTATAGAAGCCCTAAGATTGAGCTAGATCTCTAAGAATTCTGATATTCACCTCCACACTTCACTTATGAGACCCAGAAAAGCATAATCATCCATTGTCCTTTGGGCCAACACTCACAGGAATCTCCCTAAGCAGTCTGGGACTTGGTGCCGAGCTCTACAAATCCTGTACTTCCTTCAGAAACAATTCTTTTTTGTTTTAATAAATCCTCTCAACTTAACATTTAGAGGTTGGACTGTCATCGTCAATTTCTTTTTCCACCTTCATTTTCTATATTCTAACATGCACTGTCAGTTCAGTTCAGTTCAGTTGCTCAGTCATGTCCAACTCTTTGCGACCCCATGAACTGCAGCATGCCAAGCCTCCCTGTCCATCACCAACTCCTGGAGTTTACTCAAACTCATGTCTGTTGAGTTGGTGATGCCATCCAACCATCTCATCCTCTGTTGTCCCTTTTTCCTCCCGCCTTCAGTCTTTCCCAGCATCAGGGGCTTTTCAAATGAGTCAGTTCTTCCTATCAGGTGGCCAAAGTATTGGAGTTTCAACTTCAACATCAGTCCTTCCAATGAATATTCAGGACTGATTTCCTTTAGGATGGACTGGTTGAATCTCTTTGCAGTCCAAGGGACTCTCAAGAGTCTTCTCTAACACCACAGTTCAGAAGCATCAATGCTTCAGCACTCAGTTCTCTTTATAGGACAACTCTCACATCCACATATGACTACTGGAAAAACCATAGCTTTGACTACATGGACTTTTGTTGGCAAAGTAATGTCTCTGCTTTTAATATGCTGTCTAGGTTAGTCTTAACTTTCCTTCCAAGGAGCAAGCATCTTTTAGTTTCATGGCTGAAGTCACCATCTGCAGTGACTTTGGAGCCCCCCAAAATATAGTGTCAGTGTTTCCCCATCTATTTCCCATGAAGTGATGGGACCAGATGCAATGATCTTAGTTTTCTAAATGTTGAGTTTTTGACTTTCCTCTTTCACTTTCATCAAGAGGCTCTTTAGTTCTTCTTCACTTTCTGCCATAAGGGTGGTATCATCTGCATATTTGAGGTTATTGATATTTCTCCCAGCAATCTTGATTCCAGCTTCTGCTTTATCTAGTCCAGTGTTTCTCATGATATACTCTGCATGTAGGTTATATAAGCAGGGTGACAATATACAGCCTTGACGTACACCCTTCCCAATTTGGAACCAGTCTATTGTTCCATCTCCAGTTCTAACATGCACTGTGTTGATTCTCAATTACTTTGGTGTTATTCCATCTCTCCATTTAAACTATAAACTCTTGAAAAGTAAGGATTTATTGCCTTCTGTTAAGGAAATCTCATTCTTTTCTACACCAGGCATACCATGTAAATTGTGTTATATTCTACAAACAGTTAACAGTTAGCACATGAGGTTCTTAACTATCAAGACATCACCAGCATGAACTAGACTTTTAAACTACAAAGAAATTTAAGGAAAATCTATCTCAATTGTATTATTTTGAGAAAGTAGAACTAAAGCCGTCCCCCAACACCACAACTCTATTAAGTGGTTTACTATCTTTTTTCTGTCTGATGCTACACAAAAACTCAGTTCACTGTTCTTTCAGTTATATCAGATCATAAAAGACATAGGTGATTTCTTCTGAGTGGTATTATAAATGCAGTATGCTGCTGCTGCTGCTGCTGCTGCTAAGTCATTTCAGTCATGCACAACTCTGTGCGACCCCAGAGACAGCAGCCCACCAGGCTCCTCTGTCCCTGGGATTCTCCAGGCAAGAATACTGGAGTGGGTTGCCATTTCCTTCTCCAATGCATAAAAGTGAAAAGTGGAAGTGTAGTCGCTCAGTCATGTCCGATTCTTCAAGACCCCATGGACTGTAGCCTACCAGGCTCCTCCATTCGTGGGATTTTCCAAGCAAGAGTACTGGAGTGGATTACCATTGCCTTCTAATGCAGTATGAAACTCTCTCAAAGGATTCAGTGAGAGAGTTTTCATATCACCAAGACAGAGAATATCAATTTCACACAAGACTTTAAACATGTTGTCTGGTAGAGGATACCTGCATTCACTCTCAAACCTTTTCTTTTCATTTGTTTTTATTTTTGGTCACACCCTACCCCTTGCAGGATCTCAGTGTCCCCAAACAGGTGCCTAGAGTCTTAACCAGAGGACTGCCAGAGAAGTCCTGCAAACTTTTTCTTGATGTCTCTTGAAGAAGGGACTCAGAGCTCACATGGAGGTGCCGTCATGTGGACAGTGTGAAAAACTAGATCAGTCACTGTCTTCCACATGATCTAGTTCCTCAGCACGGCCATGTTGAGAGCCATGTTTTGCCTTCTGCTATTCAAGCCCATTAGAAATAAGTGATTTTTTTAAATTGTGACAAATGTTATATACCATTTTAACCATTTTTAGGTGTACAGTTTCATGGCATTAAACACATTCACATTGCTGCTTATAAGACCTTTCACACTATCCATCTCCATAACATTCTCATCTTCTCTAACTGAAACTGTATCCTTTAAACAATAACTCCTGTGATGGTTGATTTTATGCATCAACATGACTGGGTCACAGCCTGCCCAGATATTTGGTCCAACATTCTTCTGAGTGTTTCTGCATGGGTGTTTTTGGATGAGATTACCATTTCAATTACCATTTCAATATGGGCTTCCCTGGTGGCTCAGATGGAAAAAATCTGCCTGCCATGCAGGAAACCCGGGTTCGATTCCTGGGTTGATAAGATCTCCTGGAGAAGGAGTATTCTTCAACCCACACCAGTATTCTTGCCTGGAGAATCCCATGGACAGAGAAGTCTGGTGGGCTACCGTCCATGGGGTAGCAATGAGTCAGACACGACTAACCAGCTATCACTTAATCAGTAGAGTAAAGCAGATTTCTCTCCATGTGAGTGGGTTTCATCCGATCAGTTAAAAGCCTGAATAGAACAAAGGACTAGCCTTCCTCCAAAAAAGGGAAAAAAAAAAAATTCTCCAAGAGATAGCCTTTGGACTTGGACAGGAACTCACTGCTGACTAGCCTAGGTCTAGACCCTGCCAGCTCACACTACAAATTTAGACTTGCAGCCTCCATAATTGAATGAGTCAATTTCTTATAATAAATCTCTTTAGGTATATAAACAAATTCTATTGGTTTCATTTCCCTGGAAAACCCTGACTCATACAACACCCCACTTCTTCTTCCCCCCAGTTTCTGAAACCACCATCCTATTTTTTGCCTTTATGAATCTGACTACTCTAGGAACCTCATACAAGTGGAAGTTTATGATATTTGTCCTTTTATATCTGTCTTATTTCATTTAGCATAATGTCTTTAAGATTCATCCAATGTTTTAGTATATGGGCTTTACCCATATATACCCAGGTGACTCAGTGGTAAAGACCTCGCCTGCAGTGCAGGAGATGCAAAAGATGTGGGTTCAGTCTTTGAGTCAGGAAGATCTCCTGGAGAAGGAAATGGCAACCCACTCCAATATTCTTGCCTGGAGGATCCCATGGTCAGAGGAACCTGGCAGGTTACAGTCCATGCAGTTACAGAGTCAGGCATGACTAGAGCATGAACACAACAGCAGTAACATTGTAGCAACTGTCAGAATTTCCTTCCTTTTTAAGGCTGAATAATATTTCACTGCATAAGTATGTCACGTCTTGTTTATCCGTTGATTCATTGAGGAATTTTTGGCTTTTTCCTGTTTTGGAAAGATCCCTGGGGATAATTTCTGCAATCTTTATGTGGCAGAAAAGTGGTTCTCATTATTCCTCTGTAATCTCTTCCTCTTAAACGTGGGTGGAATCTGTGGCTTGGGATGAAGTAAAGGTGATGTAATGTACGTGATCATGTATATGTGTTTACATAAGGTATTGTGCCTATCTCAAAAGACAAATGTGCATGAATTCTGCCTAGGGGAGCTTAGAAATGAATCCTTTCCCAGTTAAGCCTTTCAGTGAAAATGCAAGCCAGAAAACACCTTGAGCATAGCCTCATGAGACCCTAAGGAGAGGCTCTAACTAAACTGTGCCCACATTTCTGAGCCACAGGTATTGTGAAATAATAAATGTATATCATTTTATATCACTACTTACATAATTTGTAGTAATGTGTTACATGGCATATAAAACCAGTAATTCTATGATAGTCTTAATCCTCCTATTTTGTTAAACTTCCTTGAGTCTAGTCCTATCACTGACTTTTAGTGCCTCTCAAGTTGCCACTCAATACTTAAACTGGAATATTGGTTTGTAAAATAGAGACGCTATATTTTGTCTTCCTGGTGGAGCTTCCAGTAGTTGTAAGATAGAACTGGTTTCTCCTGTTATAGTATATATTTTTGAAGATCCACCGTTGAACACTTCATAGCTCACCCTAGATGCCTCAGAATAGTAATAGTCTTAGTCTCTGTTTTGCTGAATGCTTCCCTAGTGGTTCAGCAGTAAAGAATCCACCTGCCAATGCAGAAGATGAGGGTTCAATCCCTGTGTGGGGAAGATCCCCTGGAGCAGGAAAGGGCAACCAGCTCAAGTATTCTTGCCTGAGAAATCACATGGTGGGCTACAGCCCATGGGGTTGCAACTTAGCAACTAAACAACAACAGCAACAGCAACACTGACCTGACCTAGGCAAGGTCCAAAGGAGAATAATCAAAGGAACCAGACATAAAAAATTCCTTAGCCCCACTTATTACAGGTATTGTATAACAATTCCCTGAAGCATAGGTGAAAAGACCTGTGTACAGTCCCCTCCATTGGTTCCACACCATGTCCTTAACAACCTGGGTACAAGCTAATGATTCACGAGCATAATGGAACCACAAAATTGTGTAGGGTTGTAATGAGATCATTCCCTTCTGGCTCAGCCACCTGCCCTTCCAATGCAGATTGTCTTCAGTCTTCTCACTTGCCTTCTCTTTCCTCTCTCAGTCCCTACATGGATGCTTTGATAGAGACTGAGCTCAGAGTTAAAACTGCCACAAGGCATAATCACTTTCATTTGAATAAACAAGAAGTTCTCTTTCACTAACCCAGTGGTGGAGGGAGGGGTGGGGGAGGGGAAGCGGCAGCAGTAATTCTAAGAAAAATAACAAGAAGGTCATTAACAGAATTCCATTTGTTCTAACTTGTTAGGAAGCTGGAGGGCAAAGAGATGATGGCAATCACAAGGCAGGAAAGTGCAATGGGGGTGAAAAATGTCATGTTAATAGGAAAACCTGTTCATGCAGGTGACGGCTGGCATGATTGGGAGAGAAGAGGGCCAGGGTAGCAAGGGGAAATATTCAAGAACAGGAATCCCAAGAAAGCTACAACAAGGTCATGGTGACAATACATGAAGCAGGAGGACACGTTTTGCAGTCTATTGATGGTAAAAGTCATTGCTGAAACTGAGTGGAAATCAAAATAATCCTGGCTAACACTCACAAAATATTTTTTTCATATCAGGGTTGTATATGTAGCCTGGTGGAATACAGTCCATGGGGTCACAAAGAGTCAGACATGACTAAGCCGTTTTTCACTACATTCACGGTATATGTATTTCATACACATTAACATATTTAATCTAAATGTATAAAAGTTAGTGTTAGTCACTCAGTCATGTCCAACTCTTTGCAAACCCATGGACAGTAGCCCACCAGGTTCCTCTGTCCATGGGATTTCTCATGCAAGAATACTGGAGTGGGTAGCCATTCCCTTCCCCAGGGGATCTTCCCAACCCAGAGATTGAATCCATGTCTCCTGCATTGCAGGCAGATTCTTTAGCATCTGAGCCGCCATAAGTGTATGAAGTAACTTGATGCTTTTGAATTACGGTTCTGGAGAAGACTCTTGAGAGTCCCTTGGACTTCAAGGAGATCAAACCAGTCAATACAAAAGGAAATCAACCCTGCATATTCACTGGAAGGACTGATGCTGGAGCTGAAGCTCCAATACTTTGGCTACCTGATGCAAAGAGCTGACTCATTGGCAAAAATCCTGATGCTGAGAAAGATTGAGGGCAGAGGAGAAGAGGGCAGCAGAGGATGAGATGGTTGGATGGCATCACCAACTCAATGGACATGAGTTGGAGCAAACTCCGAGAGACAGTGAAGGGTAGGGAAGCCTAGTGTGCTGCAGTTCATGGGGTCACAAAGAGTTAGACACAACTCAGTAACTAAACAATGAACAATAACAGCAATTATTATTATTACTATTATCCATTTTATATAGGATGAAACTGAGCCAACAGAGAGATGTAATATCTTGCTCAAGATCCCACAGCTAATAAGTGACCAAGTAAGTATTTCACTCCACAGACAATGTAGCTGGAGTCTTAGCCATGATGCCCCACTGTCTCTGACATGAGTAAGAGAAGAGCAAGTTTAATGATGCTACATCACACTCTGAATAGAAATACTCTAATCAAAATTCCTTCATGTCTCTGATTGTATTTTTTCTATGGAACAACATCTAGGGCAGGTCTCACGGGCATTCCATTCCTAGTTCATGAATCGGAAAATTGAGGACTGAGAAATTATATGATAATTTAGTGAAGGGCCAAGATTCTGCCACCTTTGTCCTGTAAAATGCCTCCTACCTGGCCCCTCTTCTGCTGAAATTTGGGACATACTCTTATATTTATACCTGTGATGGATTCATTTTGATATTTGGCAAAACTAATACAATTATGTAAAGTTTAAAAATAAAATTTAAAAAAAAGAAAAAAAAACAAAACAAACAAAAAATGACGTAGTGCTCATTTATTTCTGAAAATGAATGATTTTGGATCATCAGTATTGTACCAACTTTTTCTCTCACTGTTTGAATTCCTTGGCTAAGAAAAAAAAAATTGAGTTTATATTCTCCATTCTTGTATCACATTGTTATGCTGTGTGAGGGTTTTTAGAACCAACTGCCCCCAATGGTCTTCCTTCAATAACTCAGTAAAATCAGATTTTCAGAGTTAGGAAGGATACAAAAGTTGCTTTTTTTTTTTTTCTGTAAACAAATGCCCAATTTTCCTATGAAATAATTTCTTTTAAAAAAATTCTTAATATTTTGTATTAAAAGATTATTGGCTTAACCACACATCATTTATGCAGCATTCATTTGTCCCTAGAGAGGTGTATCTCTATAAATATTGTATGTCCTTTCCATGGGTATTTATTTTGGCTCTGACTTTAGATTAAATGAGAGAGACAGAGAGACATATAGATCTTGAGTCTTGTTTTAGAAATGTCTGTTTGATTTTTCACTATTTCAATAAGAATTGAAGTCAGTGTGGAGGGCAACTTCAAGGACAGCATCCAGAAATTCTAATTTCCAAACTTGCTTTTCCAAAGATGCTATAGCTTTCCAGTTCATTTGGCAAACTCTCAGCCCTACTCCAGTGTCTAGAAATAAATGACCCAGAACCAGGAGAGTTGATTATCAACATAGTAAAGGGGGGTGGTTTCCAAGAGCAAGAGAGGAGGGCTAATCACATGGAGAGCCAGTGTGAATGGAGGTTGGCAGGGTGACTTTCAACCAGCAACAGTCATCCTGGAGTGCTTGGGTGAAGGGCCAAGAATATTACTCCTTTTCTGATGGAAAAGAGACTTTATTTGGTCTCCCTTTGATCCCCCTTCAAGTCCAGTTTCTTACCACTGCCTAGAAAAATACCTAATTCACAGGACTTACGTGTCCTTCCTGAGAGTTGTCCTTTTGGAGGCAGTGTGGACAAGGCATCTAGAAAGGACTAAAAGTAGAATGGAAGAAAAGGAGGGGCAGGGAAGCAAATGTAGAGACCTTGAGCCCAGGGGCAGAAGTAGAGAAAGAAGCTAGGATGAAAGGGGAGAGAAAAATTACAGAAAACAACAACTACAGAGAGTGAGAGGAGAGAAAGAGAGGAGGAAAAACCAGCGTATTGCTGAGAGAAGTTTCTGTCCTTAAGTCCTCTAGGTCAAGAAGTCAGACATGGCCCAGAGCACAGAAGGGAGACGACGGATGCCCAGTGCCTGATCTGGAGAAGTAAGAGTCCAGCCAGATGGGACTGCAGTCCCCAGCTCTGATGGCCTCCGCCCTGGTGTATTTCACCCAGGTGAGTCGTGAAAATGCAGGAAGGAGACTTTTGTTTGTTTCTCAGATAAGCCAACTGTCAAAAGAACCTGGGCGAAAACTGAATGAGGGGGAAAGACATATACTTTCGAACCAAAGGGGTGGGAGGGGAAAAGAATTAACTAGAATGTTCCCTTAGTATTATAGGGTTACATAGTGACCTGTGACGAATGACATCAATGAAAAGAAGGACATATATACAAGTAGGATAGCGAAGGCAATTTAGAAGTGTCTGTTATGTATATTTCTCTCTTTTAGTGTCTTATCACCTAGCCCTCAAAATCTCAAGTAAATTATTGAGACTTCCCTGGTGGTCTGGTGGTTAGGACACCATGCTTCCACTGCAGGGGGCACAGGTTCAATCCCTAGTGGGGGAATTAAGGTCCAAAAAGTAAGCCACTCATGTGGCCAAAAACAGAAAAAGGTTCTCAAGTAAATTATTAAAACCAAGAACATAATTCTCCTAAACGGTATGTCCCACATCAGCCTTAATACCACTCTAGCAGTTTAGGTGCCTCCCGGTCAGAGATAAGTTAAGAGACAGAAAACTCTTTAAAGGTAATTTGGACCTTTTATTTCTCTCCATTGAGAAGCAGGAGATTCTAAGTAACTCAATTGAGAAAGGGTCATTGGACTGAGGGATTCCAGACCATTGTCAGAGAGAAGTTTATTCAGTTATGAAATCTACTAAGAAGAAAAGCAAATGATGAAATGGGTTGGCTTCCAATTTCTGTACAGCTCCTAACAGGAAGGTTGCTGTCTATTTGCTTCCTATACACCAGTTAATAGAGGGCCTGAACCCATATCTTTTCCTTGTATTTTCTTTTTGCTTCCTCTTCTCTTCCTGTTCTTCCCTTCCAAATTTCTTTTCTCATTTCTTCTCTTTTTGTAACAGGCTTGAAAAGGGATGTTTTATCTACTAACCACCTTAGGCTTTTTTATTTTCCTTTAGTAAAGAAAGCAAAACGAAGTCCTGTGGATGGGTGGAGGAAACCCATACTTTGTCATCTTTAGTGAAACCAGGAGTTTCTCAAGTGTTCTTTGCAGAAGTCAGCTGTTAGTTCTTTTATAAGTCCTTTTCACCCAAAGTCATGAGTCTGAGTGTCCCCCTGCTCCCAATTTTCAATAAGTACAAATTTCCATCTCCTTAGAGAAATTTTGTGGCATTTATTGTTGATTTCCTGTAATATCAAATCATCCAAGTTACTGGAAGAGTGAAACAGTTTTTAGAACAAAAATTTACCTAGAGAGTCTTAGAAGGAGAAAGTCAACTGAAACATACCTAGAAGAGGCGGTGGAAGATTTCTTTCCTGCGAGTAGAAGGGATCTGACAGCAATGTCAAGGAGTTAGAGCAGTCTGTCTCTGGTTCCAGTAATTCATTCAACATGAACACATGATAGAATTTGGTTTGGAATTCTGGCCAAATCTATAGGTATGTGCAGTTGTCATGTTACTTAAATGTCTATGCCTTAGACCCTTAACATTTCAAAGTAAAGTACCCACTGGCATGGTTACTGTGCTGAAATGTTATGAAATCTTAAAAATTCTTAGCAATCTGGCTGGCAGAGAGTAGCTATTCAATAAATAGTTCTTCCACTCCCTTCCCCCCTTCTTCTCTTGTATGGTGAGTTTTTGCTTTTGTTTTAATATTTGCCCTCTGAACAAGCTGAATGACATATCTAGCTTAATCTTAAGTCATGTTTTCAAAATGTTTTACTCAGAGTGTAAATAGTACTACACAGAATTAAATACAGAATTACCACCACTAAGGCACTGAGTTGCTTTTTTTTTAACTTTTAATTTTAGATTGAAGTATCACCAGTGAGTTATTGATGTACAGAGGAAATAAAAAAAGAACACTGGGGTTGAATTCAACTTGTAAATGAGAGAGAATTTGAAGGATCTGTCTGGGGGACAGATGAGAAAGTTTCTAAGATGAACAAATTGGTATAAACACTGCATCTCATTCATAAAGTCAGAGATGCTCCCTCCCCACCACGGAAAAAAAGAAGAACCAAATCAGAGTAGACATTTGCTCTTGCAGGCTTTCCCACTTTGAATTTAATAAAGATCAGGCATAGGAGAGATGAAAACAGTCCTAACCATGATTGACCCTATGACTTTGTCCTTGTATTGACTACGCTCTCACCCGCTAACCTGACGGCACAGTCATGAGGGTGACACATAGGCTGCTGAGCAGAGCAAATGAGACCATTTCCCTGTCTGAGATTATTTCCCTTCCTACAGCTTCCTCGGGCAAGATGTGAGGAGAACTGTGTCAGTCCTGAACAGTAAGTATCTGAGAATGCTCAGTGGAAGGAAGGCGAGACAGACAAAAACATCAACACCCCAAACAGGGTCAAATGTCATCAGATAGCTGTGATTTCCCTATTTCTACTTAAATGGGCCTCCACCCACTGATCTCACAGACGGGTTCTCCAAAAACAAGTAAGCATTCCAGTCATCCTAAACACTCAAAATAATACTGCTGACAGCACTTTTTTCCAAAGCCAATCTTCCTATCAAAACTTTTTTGATAGGAAGTAATCTCAGTTTATACAGTCACGGAGATTTGGGAAAGATTTTCTTTCCCATGCTTCTCAGTGACTCATTGGGGCAGACAGAATTCACTAGACTCAGACAGATAAACCTGGGTGATTGCTAGAGTAGAACCACCATTTCAGATATGCAGAGCATTTCCTATTTTTTAGGGCACGTTAATATTTATTGGACTTTCCTGGTGGCTCAGTAGTAAGGAATCCGCCTGCCAACACAGAAGATGCAAGAGATGTGTAAGTTTGATCCCTGAGCCAGGAAAATTCCCTGGAGAAAGAAATGGCAACCCACTCCAGTATTCTTGCCTGGGAAATCCCATGGACAGAGGAGCCTGGTGGGCTACAGTCCATGCGGTGTCAACTGAGTCAGACAAAACTTAGAGACTACACAACAACCACAGTAACAACAATATTTATTGCAGGTGTCACTTAGCTCTCACTTTGAGGTGATTATCCCTCCATCTAAATCTGTCACAATTAGGTCTCGTGTAGACACAGGACACCAAGATGAAAAAGGGAAGAGATTCACTCCTCTTGGAGGTAAACTGTTTTAAGGAAGCAGGGACAGTTTGAGTAAGACTTACTTAGCCTGAAGAAAAATACATATTTAGCCACGGAAAGAGTTTCCCAACAGCCAAGTCTGTTAAACCCAGGGAGAATGGCAATGGCCTTCATTACTCGTCACATGCTCTTTGAGG
Organism: Bos javanicus; assembly: GCF_032452875.1. NCBI lineage: Eukaryota > Metazoa > Chordata > Mammalia > Artiodactyla > Bovidae > Bos > Bos javanicus. Next base: position 100,244,965 of record NC_083872.1, on the reverse strand, counting down.
TTTTACACGCCTACCACTGTAGGAGTGTTACTTTTAATAGAATCAGAATCATAACGCTGTAGAACTGGAAGAGGCTTTGAACGAATGAGAAATATGAGGACACTTAGAGACACTGTTTATTGATGAAACAAACTGTATGGTCTACAACTGTGCAGAGAGGATAGAGAAGTAGATTTCAATAGATCACTATATCAGAAAGGATTATTAAATGCATTAATAATTATCTTCAGTAACAAATGTTTTCCTTCCCCTTCTCTTCCTACTTACAAACTTATTCCACTTCTTGTCCCATGCAATCCATATTTTCTTCATTCTGTAGAGAAAATTGATAATTGCCCTAGTTCATTCAGAGTATTGAATTAGCTTTCATCATGATGGAGTTGGTTTTTACATTCCGCCCCCCCCCCCGCCCCCCCCCGCTTCTTGTTTGGCCTCAGGGGATATGCTTATCAGTTTTGATCCTGGATGTGAAAATTTAAAGCCCTTTTTATAGTGGGTGTTTTTATGGTTTTATTGTGACCCCCCTCTTTTTCTTTTTTTCCCCTTTGTTTCTGCTTTTTATTTTTTATCAAAATATAGTTGATTTATAATATTGTGTTAGTTTCTAGGGTACAGCAAAAGGATTAAGTTATATATATACATATTCTTTTTCATATTCTTTTCCATTATAGATTATTACAGGTCACTGAATATAGTTCCCTGTGCTATATAGTAGGGCTCTATTGTTTACCTATATAGTCGCCCTTTTTGCAACAGCTTGTAAAACAAATTATAAATGTTCATGCTTATAATTGAAATATTCTTTATATTTAAGCTATTGACTTCAAATATATACAAACCTTAACTGTCACATTCATTTTTACTCTTTGTAAGCTTACTCTGCAAGTTCTTTCTTGATAATCGTCATCAAAACTGTTTACAATGATTGTGGTTACATGTTCTATTAACATTACTTTAATGATAACTAGTTTAGTCTGTCTTATAGTGATTTACATGATGGTATAAACCGCTTCTGGGCTTCCCAGGTGGCACTAGTGGTAAAGAACCTGCCTGCTAATGCAGGAGATGTAAGAGACTCAGGTTCAATCCCTGGGTCAGGAAGATCCCCTGGGGGAGGGCATGGCAACCCACTTCAGTGTTCTTGCTTGGAGAATCCCATGGACAGGGGAGCCTGGCGGGTTACAGTCCATAGGGTTGCAAAAAAGTCGGACACAACTGAAGCAACAGCATGCACAATGAATAAACCACTACTAAAGGCATCCCATTTCATGATAGATTTAGCTGGTTACATTGAAGTTAACATAACCTGTAACGCTTTTATTATAAAGGTATCATACATTTTTGTAACTCATATTTCTGATTCTGAAAGTATAACAGGCATTGATTATATTTTTATTGCAAAATAAAATTATTATTCTTTCTCCATAGCTGCCTGACCACAGACTGGGTACATCTCTGGTATATATGGTAAGTTTCAGCTATGTTACCCAAATAGACATTTAAAAGGAAGCGTTTCTCAGGGGTATTAGTTTTTAAGTGTTTTTTTTTTTTTTCATTTTTAAATATATTGACAACAGAGGGGAAAAAATCTGAGATATTGAGCCTACTTACCTAACATCTCACGGAGTAAAGCCTCTTTTCCTCATCACTAACCTATGTGACAATATAGCAGGATTTCCTATTTCAATACCATCTCCTGGGCTAACATCAACAGATTGTTGTGTATTTTCTCAGGGTCAACTCTAGAAATAGCCACAGAAAGGAGACTACTTCAGTAAAAATTTGCCCCTCCAAAATGCATTTAAATCTCTCATGAATTGTTCAAGTGAACTGACTTAGTCTTGCTGACAAAATAAGGAAGTATATATATGACAGGAAAGCCTGGAACTGAAATCTTAAAAGCATTCTAAAAAATATTCAAGCAAGAATTAAAATGCAGACATTGAAGGCTGATTATGCAAATTGGTTTAAAAAACAAAACAAGGAGCACAGAGCTCTCAGTACTCCGTGGGGTCCTTGCAGGCTGCTGGTGGTCATCGGGGCACTGCTTCTCCTGTGCGGCCTGACTTCTGTGTGCTTCCGCTGCTGTCTGGATCGCCAGCAAAATGGGGGAGAGGAGGGCCAGCCACCCTATGAAGTGACGGTCATCGCTTTTGACCATGACAGCACTCTCCAGAGTACGGTCACTTGTGAGTATATGGACATGTAACACGGGAAGTGAAGCCGGGTTTAAAAGAACACCTGGTGCGAAGGTTTAAAAACATTGATCAAACAGTATTAGATTTATTTATTTATTCACGTATTATTTTTGCTTGCATTGGGTCTTCGTTGCTGCATTCGGGCTTTCTCTAGTTGCCCCGGGGAAGGGGCTACTTTCTGGTTTCGGTATGAGGGCTTCACATGGTGATGGCTTCTCTGGTTGGGGAGCATGGGTTCTAGAGCAAGCAGGGTTCGGCAGTTGTGATACAGGGGTTTAGTTGCTCCGTGACATGTGAAATCTTCGGGGACCAGGAATGGAACCCTTGTTCCCTGCATTGTCAGGTTGATTCTTATCCATTGCACCAAGAAATAAAAAGTCATTCAGTTGTATCTGACTCTGCGATCCCATGGACTATACAGTCCATGGAATTCTCCAGGCAAGAATACTGGCGGGGGTAGCCTTTCCCTTCTCCAGGGAATCTTCCCAACCCAGGGATCAAACCCAGGTCTTCCGCATTGCAGGTGGATTCTTTACCAGCTGAGCTACCAGGGAAGCCCACTGTACCAAGAGGGAATAGTGTTAAAGATTCTAAATCTTGGGGCAGCTTTAATTTCCAGACGCCTGATGGTATGGTGACCTTGCCTCTCACGGATGCTGTACTTATGGTCTGATGATGGAATGAAGGAAGAAATGAAATGTTAGAGACGATATTGGAAATGTCTTATAGGAAAAATGTACAAGTTGATAAACAATTACTTTGATAAAACTATTTTAAGCACTGCACATATCCCTTTTTTGAAAACATCTTAGATTTTGTGAACGCCAAACTTATATTTTCTCTTTACTATATTTTTTATCTTTAGAAAAATTAGTCATGGGATACTTTAAATTCTTTATTCACCAGGTCTTATTCTGTTAAATATTAGGCCCAACACCTGATAGTTATAAGACACTTTCCTTTATCTCCCTCTGTTCTCTTCTTTGGATTATATTCTTTCCTAAAATTGGAGAGTGACCTACTGGGCAGAACAGCAGGTGGAAATATGCTGTAATATTTATTTTGAAAAAAGAGAGAGCTATAGCACATTGTTCACCTTTTCCTGCTTCTTTTCTCACTGTCAGTCTACGGGGAAACATAAATAGGCAGAAACAATTACTTCTAAGGGATCTGCAACTTCAGTGGGTTGGCATAAAGGGTTTTAAATTCGTAAAGGGGAAAGACAGGGGTTATGAGATGTGGGGACACATTTTAGATTATTTGAGAAAGCAAAGAGGGAAGTTGGTTTCTACACAAGCTTCACAGGACTTTTATAACATCTGTTGCCAAGAGTGACAATGAGTTTTGACACTTGTTGAAAATGAAGGGGGATTTGGCTTCCCTGGGGACTCAGTGGTAAAGAATCTGCCTGCCAATGCAGAAGGCACGGGTTCAGTTCCTGGTCCAGGAGGATCCTACATGCTGTGGGACAACTAATCCTATCTTCCTCAGCTACTGAGCCTGTGCTCTGAAATAAGGGAATCCACCGCAATGAGAAACCCATGCACCAACTAGAGAGTAGCCCCTCTTCACCACAACTGGAGAAAACCTGTGGGCAACAGCGAAGACCCAGTGCAGCCAATGAGTAAATAAAGAAAAGGGACAGAGGCTAGACACCCTTTTCATAAAATAATATAAATCAAGGGGAACTGCATGTGCTGTAAGTCTCTGGTTTCTGAAGATGCCACATGTACTTGAACTCCGGTTCTTTCCTGCCTAGCCCTGCAGTCAGTGTTCGGCCCTGCGGCTCGAAGGATCCTGGCTGTGGCTCACTCCCCCAGCTCCCTGGGCCAGCTGCCCTCCTCTCTGGACACCCTCCCAGGGTATGAGGAAGCACTTCGCATGACTCGCTTCACTGTTTCAAGGTGCGGGCAGAAAGCACCTGATCTACCATCAGTGCCAGAAGAAAAGCAGCTGCCCCCGATGGAGAAAGAGTCTCCCGGCGTACAACACTCTTCTGATTGATGGGGACCTTTTTTTTTTTTTTTAACCGTTGTATTTTATTTAGCTGTAACAAATCAAATTGCTAAAACTTTTGTTTATGTTAAATTTGAGATAAGCCTATAGACCCAGCAAGAGAAATGTAATTATAAACAGACATGGCCACTAGTTGCTAGTAGTAACAGTTACTATATTACACATATTTTCTCTTGTAATATGTCAGACATTCCTTCTTTGGTTCCTGCTTGCAACACAACTTAAAATTAGCACACTAATTTGCATTTATAAGTAATTCACATTACATTTATAAGTGATTTATAGGGAAAATATTACATTTATAAGTGATTTAAATTCTCTGTAATTTAATGTCTCATCTGCTGAAGTATAGTAGTCATAGTACCTTAGAAGTTCCTTTTTAATTTATTTTTAATTGGAGGATAATTGCTTTATAATGTGTTGGCTTCTGCTGTAAAACTACATGAATCAGCCATATATATATACACACACACACATATATATATATATCCCCTACTTCTTGAACATCCCTCCCACCCCCCAAAATCTGGTTTTATTAATGGAGTGGAGGTGTCCTCAGGGTTGGTAAATATGCCCAGACAAATGGAAAATTTTTTCCTAACTTTCAGAAGGGTTAGGATGGCATCTAAACATCATTCTGTGGGAAAGATAGATTCTAACTCTTCATTTCCAGGTGCATCTATTTTCTGCTATGGGATGCTCTTGTTGAGAACTCTTCTTTATCCAGGGGTAAAAAATTTGCAATTAACCTGTAGTGATGCTGATTACTACTAAACTGGAAAGCACCAGAGGCAGCTTGGATTCCTTCACCTATCAAGTTCTTTTCCCTAGAGGACGCTGCAAGTTTCCCTAGCAGCAAACAGGTTGTGTACACTTGTGGAGAAAGACACTCGTATAGGCACAGCCAGAGCTGTTAATGCACTGAATTCACACAGCCTTCCTCTCATGAGAACATTCACTTTTATGCTAAATGACAGTGATAATTTGGGACATCATGTAGTACCTCACTGGACATCCAAAATCCAGGGGTGGGATTGCGGGCATGGGCTAAGAGGGCACAGTAAAGTACTGAAGTGCAAATATTGAGGTCTTTCTTTCATTCTTCTACCCACTAACAGAACGGGAAACTGAATAGAATGCAGTAACAGTTCCATTCATTTTTTAGTTCCTCTGCCCTGCAAACACATGCACGCACATGGAGGCATGCACACATATGCACACGTATGCTTTTGTAACTCTAAAAGAATAGCATTGTTTTGCCTCTTTCCTCCTTCCTGCTTTGACTGCTTTCAAGTCCTGTCTCTATAGTGACAACACTTGTTTCTAGTGGTGACCTTCACTGCCACCTGGTGGAGCGATGGTAGAAATGCATTCTCCTATTGGCACCTAAAGCTTCCCTGGTGGCTCAGTGGTAAAGAATCCACCTGCCAATGCAAGAGACGTGGGTTCGATCCCTGGGTCAGGAAGATCCCCTGCAGGAGGAAATGGCAACCCACTCCAGTGTTCTAGCCTGGCAAATGTGTACTTCTCCAATCTTTGGAGCACTAACTGCTTGGAGTCCTTCCCAGGGCACCATCCTGCTGTTGCATTGCTAACCTGTCCACATAACACACTACCTCCAAAATTTCCTGTTATTGGAAAATTTAGGAAATGAAGTACATTTGGGGAAAAACTACTTGCCAGTGACCTTAGGAAAGTTACCGAACTCTTTCAAGAACAGTCTCTCATTTGTAAAAGAAAGGATAATAACACCACTGATGATAGTTGTGAAAATCAAATAAACTGTCTAGAAATGACAAGATTTGTAAATTATTATACACATGCATTTGTTACTATTACTTTTGACAGTTTATTTTCACTTGCCTCCTATGATGTTGCTGAGAATTATATTCTGATTTGTCCTTTTGCCAGTCAGCTTGCTGTATTATTGCTAAGTCACCCCTCACGTAGCTTTATTTCATCAATAAATATTTGTTGGTTGAGGTAAACAGCTGGAGACATGTGATCCGTCTTAATATATCCTGTGTAGAGGTAAGGAATATTTTAGAAAATTTGTTTATTAGTCAATTAGCTCCATTTCAGGGAGCAATACAGACCCAGGGGTGGCTGATTAATGCACCACCTCATTAAACCCTTTCTTGGAACGCTCACTGAGCCAGGAGGGAAAATGTTCTAAGTGAGTATAATCTGCTGGTGATCTACTTTATTCTGAGTCATTTAAGACACTGCCTCTGGAAATTGTTAAATGCATGAATTGTTAATAACACCCAAGGGGGCCTTGTTTTGCACTGCCAAATGAATCTCTTCAGTGTCACATATTCCATAAAGTACTCTAGATCCTTTCAACCTTCAGGATGCTACAGCCTTAAAGAAGTTAAAATGTCCTCAGGTACAAGGAGATCTGGAAAGAAACCCTGCCTGTAAGGATCTTGTTCTAAAGAGATCTATCTGCCTCACTTTGCCTCCCCCCTTGCCCTGTCCTTAGCCACATGGAGTCTCCCGCCCCTGTCCCCACTCCCATTTTGTCACAAGCCATTAGCAGCTATTTGGCTTCACTTCTTTACTCAGTCTAAGACATCTGCTCATCAGCTCAATCACTTTCACCACTGGTTTAATTTTGTTTCACTCCTTTTAACTATCCTCATGGGTTTCTCTGCTGGCATAGATGGTAAAGAATCTGCCTGCAGTGCAGGAGACCCTGGTAACATCCTGCAGCCTGCCTATGAAGCTTCACTATCCAAACTCTATAGCTTAATCTGTATATATAGAGAGAGCTTAATTTGGGTTTTCTAAGGTGTTTCCCAAACCAGTCAATCCTAAAGGAAATCAGTCTTGAATATTCATTGGAAGGAGTGATACTGAAGCTGAAACTCCAATACTGTGGCCACCTGATACGAAGGACTGACTCGCTTGAAAAGACCCTGATGCTGGGAAAGATTGAGGGCAGGAGGAGAAGGGGATGACAGAGGATGATATGGTTGGATGGCATCACTGACTCGATGGACATGAGTTTGAGTAAGCTCCGGGAGTTGGTGATTTACAGGGAAGCCTGGCGTGCTGCAGTCCATGGGGTTGCAAAGATTCAGACACGACTGAGTGACTGAACTGAACTGAGGGTGATTACACTAAGTGGAGGAAAAAAACCCCCACACTTTAAAAAAATCATTTTTTATTTGCCAAAACTGAAACATGTCCAGTGAGGCATGGATATCTGAAAGGAAGTGTCAGTATCTATATGAATGGAGAGAGTAGCATGGAAGCATATACACTACCATATATAAAACAGATAGCCCATGGACATTTGCTGTATGCCTCAGGAAATCCAAACTGGGGTTCTAGCACAACCTAGAGGAGTAGGAAGGGATGGGAGGTGGGAGTAAGATTCAAGAGGGAGGAGACATACGTATACCCATGGCTAATTCATGTTGATGTATGGCATAAACCAATGCAGTAAAGCAATTGTCCTTCAGTTAAAAATAAGTAAATTTTAAAAAAATGAGTCAACAATTAAAAAACAAGGTTCATTATAAAAAAAAAAAAATATCTACATAGCAGAAGGAGAAGACACTGAGAGCATGAAGCTCCCAGTCTGAGAGAAATGGACCAGATGTGGACTAGTTTACACAAGAATAATACAGAAGCTCCTTTCTGCGGGAAGATGAGTCTGAGAGAAGACTGACCAGGTTGTGATGACTGGTTTCCTCTGTGGTTTAGAGGCAAATAGAACAGCACAAGAAACCTTGTAGTGGTTTGTTTCTGGTCCAAGTCTAAGTCGGGATTTATAGGGTCTGGCTGAGAAGACTATCAAAGGGTCTGATTAGTTAACACATTAGGAGTTTACATGTATATGAGAGCATGGAACTAAAGCAAAAATGAAATTTATGTAACAAATTTAAGAGGCAGGGGAGAAAAACTGCAAAGTCTGGGAACAGCCGAGTTTTGTTTTCTTTTCATCGGCTGAGCAGATTGGCTGGAAGGTAATAAAGAAGACAGGATGGGAAGTCCGCCCTTCAACAGACTGACAGGGAAAACAATTTCAGTGATTTATGGATTGTCCAAGATACATTTGTAGAAGATAATTTACAAGCTATGTCTGAATAATGTTGGCCAATACCCATCTGTTGGAACCTTCACCTCTGTTAAGCCAGAATTGCACTATTTTCCACCTCAGAATTGCTCAGAACTTTAGAACTTGGAAAGGGTGTCATGAAGCAGTCATGTCTGAGTTTAAACCTGAAAGATTATAGAATGTAAACATCAAATATGCATGATAAGTCCATTTTCTGTCTATGAGCAAAGATGGGAAAGATGGGAATGCGAATCATGGAGAGTGTTAAAAATCCCAAGAGTAATAGAAAAAGAAAGATTCTGAAAAGATAGGCTGGGATCTTTTGATGACAAGTAAGTATTACATAGTATGAGGCTTTCCCAGTGGTTCAGCGGTAAGATGCAGGTTCAATCCCTGGGTTGGGAAGATCCCTTGGAGGAAGAAATGGCAATCCACTGCAGTATACTTGCCTGGGAAACTCCACAAACAGAGGAACCTAGTGGGCTATAGTCCAGGGGGTCGCAAAGAGTCAGACACAACTGAACAACTAAACAAACAACAAATTACATATTTTAACTGTGTGCAGGCTTGGCCGCTTGCTGCTCAATAGCCAATAAATTGAAGGGCAAGCTTTGATAAAGAAGAAAAGTCAGCAATCTGAGGAGATGGTGGACTTATGTCCAGACACCAACTCTGATGATCCTGCTTCGTCATGCCAATTTTTAAATGGAACAAGGAGAAACAATCTTAGTTAATCATTAAGGCAGGAGGTCAGATTCTTCATCATCTTTCCATTGCATGCAAACCTGCTGATGTCTCTTCCTCGGGACATTGTCTTGCTCCCATGGTCCACCTGCGGTTGGATGTTCTCTTGCCTGTGTGATCCACTTGCGCTTGGAAGATCCACCTGAAAATTAACTAAAGAGGAAGCTAGGGAGAGAGGGTCAGTTATTTAACAACTTAATTCTTCGTTCTTACTTCTACTCCAAGAAAGCAATCAATAGATTCAGTAAGGTGTTACATATATTTAGGAAAGCAGAAATCAGGAGCTAAGTTATTAATGAGCTAAGTTATTAATGTTGTCTAATGGTCTCATCTTTATGATCAAGGTCTAAAGGAAACAGGGATGGACAAACAGAAAGGAGAGGCAAAGGAGATACTTACCATATGAGTTTAAGGAGTTTGGTTTTTATCCTGCATTGTATGAAAAGCTATTGAAAGTTTTTGAAGAGGGGGAAAAAGATCATGTAACCTGTAAGATTACTGTCACTAGAGGATGAATGGGAGAAGTGAGATGTAGAATTCAGGGAGACCACTATGGCTATTCAGCCATGCCAAAGACAACACTTTAATAGCTTTCGTAAGAGCTTGGTTATAGGCAAAGTTATGAAACAAGGCAGACTAAATTTAATGCCTCTTCATTGTGTTTCAGTTTCCAGGTAGAACACAGACTAAGTGTTTATGCTACCCTTTGGTTCTTACTGTGCTGTTCCGCAAATGATATCAGTGTTCTGAGTGCCTGGACCTTTCTTGGTCCCAGTTTATATAGCAAACTTGCCTATACAGGATTTGTGTGGTACACCCCTCCTGCACTAGACTTAGGACTTGATTTTCCTTCCAACGTTAATCTGATTACTATGGCGGGTGGAGTTAGGTCCTCTCTTCTCTCTCTCTCCAAAAGGGGTGTAAATTCAAACTCAGTGAACACCAAAGTAGATAAATGCAAATCCAATTCAAAGTGGACAAAAGTTCATGAGGGGTCAAACAATTAGTAGGTAACCATAACCTTCTGAATGCCTACAAGGGCCCTTTTAATTTTCCAAACAATGTGCTCCATTTGGTCAGCTTTTGAGGCTAAAGCTGTTACAGAGAAGTGATATGACTGGCAGAAAACTGAGTTCCTGAGCTGGCTTTGCACTCAATTTCCTCAGACTTTAAACACCAAACCAAAAAACCTTTTGCTGTTAGTTCTTTAGATTAATTTTTATTCCTTTTACTCAAATATATACTTTCAGACAGATTGCAAAGTCAAATAGCTCTACAAGGCTTGTGAAGAGAAGCACCTTTCCACCACACACATGTAAAATCCCTACATTTTAGCTGACTTTTAAAATCTACTTTACTTCAAATACTATGCATAAATTTATATTCCTTTTTTTTTTTTGAAGTATAGTCGATATACAATGTTGTGTTAGTTTCAGGTGTACAGTAAAGGTCCATGTAGTCAAAGCAATGGTCTTTCCAGTAGTCATGTACAGATTGGGGAGTTGGACCATAAAAAATGGCTTCGGAAATAGAACTGCCTTATGACCCAGCAATCCCACTGCTGGGCATACACACTGAGGAAACCAGAAGGGAAAGAGACACGTGTACTCCAATGTTCATCGCAGCACTGTTTATAATAGCCAAGACGTGGAAGCAACCTAGATGTCCATCAGCAGATGAATGGATAAGAAAGCTGTGGTACATATACACAATGGAGTATTACTCAGCCATTAAAAAGAATACATTTGAATCAGTTCTAATGAGGTGGATGAAACTGGAGCCTATTATACAGAGTGAAGTAAGCCAGAAGGAAAAACATAAATACAGTATACTAACGCATATATATGGAATTTAGAAAGATGGTAACAATAACCCGGTGTACGAGACAGCAAAAGAGACACTGATGTATAGAACAGTCTTATGGACTCTGTGGGAGAGGGAGAGGGTGGGAAGATGTGGGAGAATGGCAATGAAACATGTAAAATATCATGTAGGAAACGAGTTGCCAGTCCAGGTTCGATGCATGATGCTGGATGCTTGGGGCTGGTGCACTGGGACGGCCCAGAGGGATGGTATGGGGAGGGAGGAGGGAGGAGGGTTCGGGATGGGGAACACATGTATACCTGTGGCGGATTCATTTTGATATTTGGCAAAACTAATACAATTATGTAAAGTTTAAAAATAAAATAAAATTGGAAGAATAAAAAAAAAAAAGGCTTCGGGCTGAAGAATTAATGCTTTCGAACTATGGTGTTGGAGAAGACTTTTGAGAGTCCCTTGGACAGCAAGGAGATCAAACCAGTCAATCCTAAAGGAAATCAATTCTGAATATTCATTGCAAAGACTGATTAAGCTTAAGCCCCAGTACTTTGGCCACCTGATGCGAAGAGCCGACTCAATGGAAAAGACCCTGATGCTGGGAAAGATTGAGGGCAGGAGGAGATGGGGGTGACAGAGGATAAGATGGTTGGATGGCAGCATCGACTCAATGGACATGAGTTTGAGCAAACTGCGAGATAGTGAAGAACAGGGAAGCCTGGGATGAACAGCAAAAATGAAGTATGAAGTTAGTTGCTAAGTTGTGTCTGACTCTTTGAGACCCCATGGACTGTAGCCTACCAGGCTCCTGTGTCCATGGAATTCTCCAGGCAAGAGTACTGGAATGGGTAGCTGTCTAGGTTTGTCATAGCTTTTCTTCCAAGGAGCAAATGTCTTTTAATTTCGTGGCTGCAGTCACTGTCTGCAGTGATTTTGGAGACCAAGAAAATAAAACCTGTCACTGTTTCTAGTTTTTCCCCTTCTATTTGCCATGAAGTGATGGGACCGGATGCCATGATCTTTGTTTTTTAAATGTTGAGTTTTAAGCTAGCTTTTCCACTCTCCTCTTTCACCCTCATCAAGAGGCTCCTTGAGGCTTCCTCTTTGCTTTTGGTCAAGTCAAGCAGGGGTATGTAATAAGGATCAATGCAAGTAAGTCTTGCATTCTTCTTTCTTCTGCAAAGTTTCAAAAGGATGGGATTGCTGACAAGATTAGGGTGTGTGCAGGGTCTTAGGTAGCCCAGTCTCTTAATCTTAATGAGCCTCTCTGGTCCCTTTAATCTTGTCTCAGGTGGTTTTGTGACTGCTTCTCATCTGATTAACAAATGTTCTGCCCTCTGGGCTGCCCTGACGACTCTAACTATAAAGAATCTGCCTGTAGTGCAGGAGACCTGGGTTTGATCCCTGGGTGGGGAAGATATCCTGGAGAAAGGAAGATACAACCTGGAGAAGCGAATGGCTACCCATTTCAGTATTCTTGCCTAAAGAATTCTATGGACAGAGGAGCTTGGCAGGTTACTGTCCATAGCGTCATAAAAGAGTCTGACCTGACAGAGACTCAACAACAATAATAGAGTAACTAAGAAGTAATATATTGGAATAAATAGAAAAATATTACTTGTCATGACATGTGTGTGCACCCATGTCAAGTTGCTGCAGTCATGTCTGACTCCTTGTGATCCCATGGACTATAACCCACCAGGCTCCTCTGTCCATGGGATTCTCCAAGCAAGAATACTGAAGAGGGTTGCCATGCTCTCCTCCAGGGGCTGTTCCTGACCCAGGGGTTGAACCCATGTCACTTACATCTTCTGCATTGGCAGGTGGGTTCTTTACCGCTAGAGCCATCTGGGAAGCCCTGTCACGGCACATGTGAACTAAGTTTTGCTGTATTGTATTGTTAAAGTATGTCTAGTTTTCCACAAAACCACCAATTGACTTTGAAAGTTGTTGTTGTTTAGTTGCTCAGTCGTGCCTGACTCTTTGTGACCCCATGGATTGCAGCCTGCAAGACTCCTCTATCCCTGGCATGTTCCAGGCAATACTGGAGTGGGTTGCCATTTTCTTCTCCAGGAGATCTTCCCAACCCAGGGATGGAACCCATGTCTTCTGCATTGCAGGCAGATTGTTCACTGTTGAGCTACCAGGGAAGCCCTTACAAAATTCAGTTCAGTTCAGTTCAGTCGCTCAGTCGTGTCTGACTCTTTGCAACCCCACGAATCGCAGCACACCAGGACTCCCTGTCCATCACCAACTCCCGGAGTTCACTCAAACTCACGTCCATCGAGTCAGTGATGCCATCCAGCCATCTCATCCTCTGTCGTCCCCTTTTCCTCCTGCCCCCAATCCCTCCCAGCATCAGAGTCTTTTCCAATGAATCAACCCTTCGCATGAGGTGGCCAAAGTACTGGAGTTTCAGCTTCAGCATCATGCCTTCCAAAGAACACCCAGGACTGATCTCCTTACAAAATTACCTTCTGTATAATATTTTAAATGTTCTGCTACAAGTATATGTAGCAAGCTGTAAAGGGTTGACAGAGTGGCTAGTCTGTGAAAAAGTATTTGCATTTAGAAAGGCCTTAAGGCATAAAGGTTAATGAAATTTCATCTCCTGAGTATCTGTGTTATGTAATCTGCTACCATGAATAGGTATTTTCAAAATAAAAGTTAAAATCATTTTTAAACTAGCTATGATTGTTTCTAGTAGATTTGATGGGAAAATAACACTCTTCTCCATTGATTTTAAAGTATTCCTTTGAGAGATTTAGCTATATTTGGGTCAAAGCTCATATCAGCTAAAATAACCACTTTGAAAACAAGGACTAAACATTACAAAAATATAATGCGATACAAGAATTCCTGGATTTCCATACATAATAAGGGTTGAAAAATGCCATGGAGAAAAATGATTAGCATTAAAAACAAAGGTTAGGGACTTCCCTGGCGGTCCAGTGGTGAAGACCACCTTGCAATGCAGAGGTGCCAGTTCAGTCCCTGGTTGGGGAGCTTAGATCCCACATGCCTTGTGAACAAAAAACGAAAACATAAAAGAGAAGCAATATTGTGACACATTCAATGAAGACTTTTAAAATGGCCCACATAGAAAAAAAATCCTAAAAATTAAAAAATGTAGGGCTATGCAATTCATTTTCCTTGTTTCTTTTCATTTGTTTTTTTTTTTTCAATCAGAGACCCTGAGACCTTGATGAAAGATGACAAGTGACCCACTGTTGTCATTTTTCAGAACTTCCTGGACTTCTTTAGGGCACAGCAGCCCCTCATCCTGTATCTTCATTCTTTTTTAATATTACAGTTTCTGCTGCTCTTCCCTTACAGGTCCCTATAATCACTTGTTAGTAGTGGTTGGAAAGGCCTTATTCCTCTGTCTTAGCAGGGAAAGTGGAGGGCAAGAGGGAGGCGACACTGTTACCTCCAGTCTTCCACCAGCCCTTCAGGTGGCGCTTTGTATTCATGGCTGGAAAGGAGTACCCTCCTCCCGTGAATTTTTGCATCAGGGGAAAAATTGAGGACTACCGAGTTAATCGCCTGAATCGCACGATATTTTCTTTTCCGAAGACAGACCTAACTTCTGAGATCTGTCATTCATTTCCATAGCTGTAACCTATGCAAAGTCCTTAGTAGTAACGACTGACGTCACTTCCCTGGACCTTGATCACACCTCATGCCCTTCACCGGCTACATCTCTTCAGTTCCCTGAGTCATGCTCTGTTTATATTCTAGGGGCAGATTTGCTGCAAAAACCCAAACATGACGCCAACGTGGTGAACGAGAGGTCACGGGGCGGAGGCAGCCAGCCCAGCATCCCAGGCAGCCAGCCCAGCATCCGAGGCACCAGTGTAATCAATGAACGAGCAAAGGGCGAAATACAAGCCCGGGGCACCTCTGAATGGGCCAAAGAAGTTCCAGGACTCCCATCCCACCTCTTTCCAGACACCAGATCCCAACAGGCTGAAAAAAAGCTGGATTTTTACCATCTGTATTTGTTTTGGGGCCCAACCAAGAAATGGCGGAGAGGGTAGAATACCTCTTTAGAACATTATTTTTTGCTGTTGTTTTAAAAACACCTCTAATGTCACTTTCACAATAAAATAAAATGTGAAAATTCCTCGTGTTCTAAATGGACTATATTCGGGGAAACTGAAACTAGAAAGAGAAAACACTGAAATGGACGGCGCCTGCCCACCCCCATCCCGCGGTCCAAGGTTCGCGGGGGCGGGGCTTCCTGACGTCACAGGATCAGCGGGCCGTCGGGTTGTTTTTGTGCTCGCAGCTCTCGGTAAAAGCCACCGGGAATTCTTTACCTGGCCCTACCCTGTCTTAGAACCCAGGCCCCGAGTCCCTCCTTTCTGAAAGCTCTGCCGAGCGGCGCTGCGACGTGGGCTGGCCTCTTGGAAGCGAATCTGAGACTCATTGCGAATTGCCCAAAGGGATCATCATCAAAAGACGGGAGAGACGCCTTCGTCCGCGAGAGAGGCAGGCCCCGTCCGGGGATTTTAGAAATCCTGCGGTTCATCATGAAGTTCCAGTATAAGGAGGACCATCCCTTTGAGTATCGGAAAAAGGAAGGAGAAAAGATCCGAAAGAAATATCCGGACCGGGTCCCTGTGAGTGTCCTAGGGGGGAAGGGGGGGGATGGGGATGGGGGCGGGGGAGTCGCGATGGCTGCCCAAAGGCACAGAAGGGTGGCCCCTAACATTACTCAACCTGCACGCCCTTCACCGCGGGGAGAGCCAGTGGAATGGACGTTCGGACTGCGGACCTTTAAAAACTCGTATCCCTAGAGCCTGTCCCCATCTTTTAGAGCTGACCGCAGTTTTAGAACGGATCCTACGATTGAGTGACTCAGCAGCGTTCAGCGGATGTGTTGGCTGGGATGTACTCAAAATGTAGCTTTTTGGGGAGAGAATGATGAGGTCGGGACCACCCATATGCGGCCTTAAAGATAGCATGGAACTGTTCAGGAATGAACAGGGGGATTTGCTCCCATCAATTTCCACCCTTAGGTGGTTCTCCGTTAATCGGGAGGACTTTGGCCCTTTGTAGCCCTGGGTTTGGGAGGGAAATATTCGGAAGCCATTGGATCTTTTGTTTTATTCTGTGAGAATTAGGAAGGGAAGGGGATGCCACAAGAGTCCTGGCCCAGAAAACAAGGTCACGTTCTCTGCGCAGCAACCCGGTTGCCTCATCATTCTTGGCTCCAGGGTGTGTGGGCAGGTGTTTATTCTGAACACATTGTACCTGAACACAATCAGGAAGGACTGAGACCTTCTTCTTGGGTTTTTGGACTCAGGTTTATGTTCTTTAACTTAGTGCAGGCGGAGAGAAGGAACAGGGAAGAAATACCAAGGTGTCTTTCTGCATCCGGGCGTTTTTCCTGTTACCCTTCCCCCGCCTCTTGCCTGGTTTTCGCTATTGTGGGCTGCGTAGCTGGATTTGAGGGCAGAAGGCTTTTAAAGTGTGATAGAGGGAACAGCAATCCTTGAGTTTTGGAGATGGGAGGATTAAAGACCCTAAGACTGTGTTGTTTATCTTAGGGCAGGGACTTTAGGATAAATATTACAGGTAATTTACGTGTAAAGGAATTGCAGTTATCTGATGGTGAATTCCTTTCCAGTCTTCCATCTAACTTTTCATGTTCTTACAGCTGCCAGAAGCGACCTGGGCCGTATAAACCTCTTGGAGTACTTTTTCTATAATCTAAGGGAGACATGAGGGCTGTTGCATTAGGGGAATTACATACAAAGGTGTTTTCAGCTAAAAAGGAGAACTAGCCCTATTACCCACTAAAGGATGCTTCGCAAATTTCTTTCCTGGTCTCTGGACCTTGGATGACTGCTTTAAAAGTTTCCCCCCAAGTCTTGGTGACGCCCATCCTATCCTCTTACAATATTTTCAAGTGACAACTAACTTTGATTGATAGCTTACCATGTCCCTGGGAATATCTTCAGTGCCCTGTCTGTAGTCATTCACTTAGTCCTCACACCATTATAATCCCTTTCTACAGAAGAAGGATCTGAAGAAATGGAGTAACTTCCTGCAAGTGGCTGATGTGTGCCTGAGCTGGGATTCTGATCCTGGCTGTTGGATCCTCCAGGCCATAGTGTTTCTCAAGGTCCGAGGCAGTTCGTGATTTAAGAATGATTTAAGCGTGCATTGTGCTGTCAGCTATTGGGAATAGAGAAGTCAACTGTTGCTGCCCTCACCAGTTCAGATGGCAGTATGATGCCAGAAAAACATTCCAGTAAGCAAAATGATGACCGTTTTTTTCAGAACTCCAAGATTAAAGCTCTGTTCCAATAATAGTTCTGTATAAGCTACAAGCTCAGAATTGTACCTGTTCCGAAATCTAGTTAAAATTCTCCTATATTTCCTCAAAACAGCCCTTCCCATTTCAGTTGTTTCCATGCATTCACCCAGAATTTCAGCTAATCCCTCTATTTTTTTCTCATTGTTTGCTGTTAAATATTTTACTTATTTGATAATTTGTAAGCTCTTATGACTCACTCAGATCTCATGATTTCTCCAGTTGGATTTTAACCAGTGGCCAAACTCCTTCCAGCTGCTCGGTGTGTGGCTTTCTTTCTGATGACAAAAAAAAAAAAAAAAAAATAATAGAAGGAGCTTTGCCCTCTGAATCCTGAGATTTGGTGTTAGTTCTGGGCAGAACTCTGCATCTCACTGTGCTGAAGTGTTGTGTTGACAGAAAAGAGGGTTAAATGATTTCCAAAGCCCTTTCTCACTGGACTGTTCTGTTATTAAAGCAGTCACGTACCCTGATTCAATTGCACTTGTCTTTGTTGCTCTCTTTTCCTGCTCCTTTCTTGTGGTTTCCATCTCTTATTAATTGGGGCTGGAGCTGCCAGGTCTCAGAGTTCCTGCGTAGCACAATGCTATGCTCCCTCCTTCCCTTTTAATTTTATTTACCTGCTGCCTCATTGTTGGGTCTTCACTGGTCTATTCCTATGCTCTTCTGACTTTGTTTTCATTTCTGATTCATACATCAGTACTCCAGGTTTAATTTTTATTTTTTTTTAAATTTTTTTCTTTTGGTTTTATAGAAATGTAATTGACATATGGCACTGTATACCTATAAAGTGTACAGCATCATGATTTGACTTACATACCTTACGGAATGATGGTCACAATAAATTCAGTGACTGTCCATACAGTCTCATACAGATACAAAATTAAAGAAATAGAAAAAAAAAATGTGTGATAAGAACTCTTAGGATTTACTCTCAAAGTATAATTAACCTACAACACTGTTAATTCCTGTTACACAACATAGTGTTTTTTATGCACATTTCAAGACACCATGATAAGTCTAGTTATGATAACATCACTTTGTTAGTTACTACTCTGTTCCTCACAGTTTACATTTTGTGCCTGTGACTTATTTGTGATAATGTTCTTCTGGTCTTCCTGGTGCAGAATTCTCTTTCTCTGCAAAAATAAGCAGGTTTTTCCACTATATTAACCTATCCCCTTAAATTTAAAAGCTTCAGATTTCTCCAAATCATTATGTTTAGATCTTTACAGTTTACAAAGCTTTTTCACATAAAAGTTTTATGGATTTATGGATTATTTGGAGAAGGCAGTGGCACCCCACTCCAGTGTTCTTGCCTGGAGAATCCCAGGGATGGGAGAGCCTGGTGGGCTGCCGTCTATGGGGTCGCACAGAGTCCGACACGACTGAAGTGACTTAGCAGTAGCAGTGAGTTTGTTGTGTCCATTCCATGTGTCTGTAAAAGATGTGTTTGAAGGTTACCATGTTCCTTTTTATCAGGTTTCCCTGGCGGCTCAAATGGTAAAGGATCTGCTTGAAATGTGGGAGACCCAGGTTTGATCCCTGGGTTGGGAAGATCCCCTGGAGGAGGGCATGGCAACCCACTCCAGTGTTCTTGCCTGGAGAATCCCATGGACAGAGGAGCCTGGTGGTCTACAGTCCATGGGGTCACAAAGGCTCGGACACAACTGAGTGACTAAACATACATACATATTTTACTCCTTGAAATGCTGAAGTTAAGAGAATTTATGTGACCTGTACCCAGTGTTTGTTTATGCTTTAACTTTTCTGTACTTCCCTTATCTTCTCTACCTAAAATGATTATATTTTCTAGACTAAAAATCTAAAACTGATGGTTTTATAATCAATTCAAAGTATTTATAATTTAAATCAAATTACATATTACATCACTTATATAGTATATAAATACTGAATGTGTTTTTGTAATATTTAAATTAAGTACATTATTTAAATTATTGCTTGAAATTTTATTTATAAAATATTTCCTGTTTTATACATCTACATGTATAACTTTTATGTATCTTTTTTCCTTTTTTTAAATTATTTTTTTATTGAAGGATAATTGCTTTACAGAATTTTGTTTTCTGTCAAACCTCAACATAGGTATACGTATATCTCCTCCCTTTTGATCTTTTTTCCTTTTCATTACAGAAATAAATGACCCTTCTAAACTTGAAAGTATTGTAGAAATATTTAATGTAGACACTGAAAATCCCTTAAAATCCTAACAGATAATCAATACGGGTTATTATGGGTTATTGTACTGACATTCTATTAATATAAGCACTACTTTTACACTTTTTTTACTTAATAGTGCCTTGAATGCATTTTTTTTGCAATCATTCTCAAAAATTTTGATGAAGTACAAAATTTAAACCACATTATCTGTACCTTTACAGATAAATATCATTTATGAGAAAGAATAAACCTAGTAGGTACTCAGGACCACTTGAGAAAATCCAGACAATTTTCTTGGTGCTTCAACTAAATGCCAGAAAGTATATATCCTATAACAAAGTACCTGCCTACCAATGCACGAGCCATAAGAGACTCTAGTTTCATCCCTGGGTCAGGAAGATCCCCTGGAGGAGGGCATGACAACCCACTCCAGTATTCTTGCCTAGAGACCTAAGGAGAGAGGAGCCTGGTGGGCTATAGTCCATAGGGTTGCAAAGAGTTGGAAATGACTGAAGCGACTTAGCATGCACGTACACACGTCTTATAGGTAACTTGTAATTAAAATCAAGATCCTCTTTACTTTTCATAATATCCCTTCCTTATCCTCTTGTTGTTTCAGTAATAAAATTATAACCTTATTAAGAAAGTTTGTTTCCCCATACATTTTGTAAAGGGTAAGAGAGAATAAGAGATGGAAAAGTTGTATTGAGCCTAGAGAAACTCACTTCAGATAAGGGCAATTGTAGGGTGTAGAAGGCAACATACTAGGTTGGAATCTGCAGTTTTCATTCCCACCCTTTGTCTCTCCTCCCAGGTGATCGTGGAGAAGGCTCCCAAGGCCAGGGTGCCTGACCTGGACAAGAGGAAGTACCTCGTGCCCTCTGACCTCACTGGTAATGTTCTGTCCCTCCCCTGACCCTTCTCCCACAGCAGACCCTTCCTCCTACAGTAGCAGACCCTTCCTCCCTCCTTCCCAGTCCTTCCTGTGTGCATGCGATCGTGGGCTTGAGGGGAGGTAGAACAGAGGAAAGTGAGTGGGATGCCCCAGAGAATTGGGTGATTCAGCGATGGTGATGTAATTGTTCTTTCCCATCACTGATTTCCTTAAGCTTTTCCCATTGTTGTAGGGCCTTGTTTGATTTAGAGGCAGCAGAGTGTGAGAGCTTGAAAGAAAAGACCAGATGCGTATTATATAAGCCGCTTAAAATTCAGGTTTGTTATTGTGATACCAATTTACACCATAAGGAAAACCAGACTAATTTGTTGGGAAGATAACATTATAGAGATTCTCAGCTGAATACCTTGACCTCTTCAAGTTATGGTTTTTTTGTTCATACATCTTGTAGATACTGTTTGGATTTCCAAAAGATACATTAATTCTTCATGTTGATGTTTAATGGAATAACCACTGCATCCAGGAGACACTTGGAAAGATATTGGTAGCTGTGTTTGCTCCAGAGTGATTAGGTTTGAATATCAGCCTTCTAGAAACCATGGGCAGAGGAGCCTGGTAGGCTGCAGTCCATGAGGTTGCTAAGAGTCGGACATGACTGAGTGACTTCCCTTTCACTTTTCACTTTCGTGCATTGGAGAAGGAAATGGCAACCCACTCCAGTGTTCTTGCCTGGAGAATCCCAGGGACGGGGAGCCTGGTGGGCCGCCGTCTATGGGGTCGCAGAGTCGGACACGACTGAAGTGACTCAGCAGCAGCAGCAGCAGAAACCTTTCAGTGTACTCAGTGAAAAATAAAGCACTGAACGCCACTCATTGCCCCGACATTGGGATGAGGGATTGTACTAAGATTACTGGAGTCCAGTAGATATCTTCCATCACAAGTTTGTCTTAGGCGGAAATGGACATGAAAGTGTCTGGTGTGTGTGTGTGTGTTTTTCTCCCCATATTATGTGGCTTTGGGATCTTAGTTCCCCCTACCAGGGATAGAACCTGGGCCCTGGCATTGAAAGCACCAGAGTCCTAACCGCTGGACCCCAAAGAATTCTGAAAAGTGTGTTTCAAATCAGATTTAGACCATGGGAATGTTAGCATTAGGTCTGAAATTGAGTAAAGTGGAGACGGATTGAGGAATTAAACTCCATGGCATGTCAGGGAACACACAGGCTTCTTGCCATGTCATTTTTTGTTTCTGAAGCTGCAGGACAGTGTTAGGCTCTGCTCAGATGATAATGCCAGTCTGGTGCTTTGGGAAACAGGTGCAGTAGAATTGTTTTCCGGATCTTACTACCCTCCTGCTAACCTCTTGTCTTCTTCTGCTTCGTCTTTGTTTTCTAAACGCCACCCCCACACCCCCCATCCAGTTGGCCAGTTCTACTTCTTAATCCGGAAGAGAATCCACCTGAGACCTGAGGACGCCTTATTCTTCTTTGTCAACAACACCATACCTCCCACTAGTGCGACCATGGGCCAGCTGTATGAGGTAATGGTCCTGGCGACAAGGCTGTACCGCCTGGCTTTCTCTAGCCTCCGTCCCAGGTGTTATCTTCCACACACCCGGGAAGTGGGGCAGGTGGTAGAGGTGTCATTTATCAGGATGCTCTCACATGGCCGTGTCAGGCCCTGGGAAATCAGGTGTCTCTTGTCCCTCAGCAATTGAGCGGCACACAGGATTCAGTCCCTTTGAATTATTTTCTCAGTCTTGCCCTGCCGTAGTGTTTTAACATTGGAGTGTCCTTATTGAAACAGCAGGAAGTGCTTTCTGACCACAGATATACCAAATCAAATCAAATTTAAAGACCAGGCAGTGTTTCAGTGGATTCATTTGTCTTCACAAATCAACTCAGTTGGAGGGAGTAACTTGAATGATTTTATTTGGTTTAATTTTTGGCAAACTGTAAAAATATGATGATAAACTATAGTAGAGAACTTGATCATGATTTATCACCTTAGATTGTAACTGCATCATTATTCCTCAAAGGGTTTCACACAATACTGTCTTATAATTCTATCCTATTAGTGAACTTTTCTAATAATTTCTAGTTTTTATTCCACAGCATACATTCCCTGGTTTATATCCATATATATATATCCCAATATATATAATTTTATATCTCAATATATATATTTTTATATCCCAATATATATATTTTTATATCCCAATATATATAATTATCCCTTCGATTCCAGGGTCGGAAAGATCCGCTGGAGAAGGGATAGGCTACCCACTCCATTATTCTGGCCTAGAGAATTCCATGGACTGTATAGTCCATGGGGTCATAAAGAGTCTGACATGCTGAGCGACTTTCACTTTCAAATATATATAGTTAATGGGTTTCCCTGGTGGCTCAGCGGTAAAGAACCTGCCTGCCAATGCAGGAGACACGTGTTCAATCCTTGGGTCAGGAAGATCTCCTGGAGGAATAAATGGCAACCCACTCCAGTATTCTTGTCGGGAAATCCCACGGACAAGGGAGCCTAGTGGGCTACAGTCCATGGGGTCACAGAAGAGTTGGACACCACTTAGTGACTGAACAGCAGTCAACAACAATATATAGTCATGTTGTGTCGTTGTTCTTGCCAGAATGAGCTTCATATCTCTGATGTGTATGATGTTCTCCATGAAGGTTTTTGTGAACTTAAGAGTTCAAAGTTGAATCCCAGCCACTTCTCCTGCTTCTTTGATCCCCGTTTTTTTGGCCCTGCCCAGTGGCATGCAGGATCCCAGTTCCCTGACCAGGGATCAAACTGGTGACCCCTGCACTGAAAGCTCAGAGTCCTAAGCACTGGACCACCAGGGGAGTCACGCTATCCCCTTTTGAAGGGGGATGCAGGGTACCTCCTATGCCTACCCTACAAGGTTGTGTGAGACTCCAGCCCCTAGGGATGACGAACTTGATTGTTTCTAAACCATTCTCTCCCCTCTTCGCCCAGGACAACCATGAGGAAGACTACTTTCTGTATGTGGCCTACAGTGACGAGAGTGTCTACGGGAAGTGAGTGGCGGAAACCGGCCAGTGGGAGCGACCGGACTCGGGGCAGGGGGAGGGGCAAGTGTGGGGCTTGGGGAGAGAGAGACAGAGGGAGGGCTCCCCCCGTGAAGGAGACAGAGGAGGAACACCTGGAAACACGACACCGCACACACCATCACCATATTTTCACACGCTCGATTGACATTTTTTGCTGCTTTCTCGGCCCTGGGAGAAAGCATGTCAGGACAGAGCTGTTGGGTTGGCTTTGATAGAAAAAAAAATAGGGATACTTTAGTCTCACAACAAACACTGCTGCAAAATCTGATTTCCATGGAAGAACCGGAGTGGGCAAGCTGGGGCCAGAGATCGTGAACCGACAATAACTTCCTGCTCTCCTTTGCTTTGGGCAGAGATTCTATTTTTGACATTTGCACAAGACAGGTGGGGAAAGGGGTTGAGAATGTTGTAGGATTACTGGCTGGTAGTGGACCATTCCCAGGGACCAAAAGAGACCCACTGGAATTGAAGTATTATAGCCCCTGACCTCTCCTGTCTCCCACATCCCTCCCACATCCCAGTGGTCATCTCACAAGCATCACAGTACCCAGCCCACCACCCCTGTGGTGGCTGTAGACACTTAGATGGAGCTCCCCTTCTGCTGGAGAGTAGAGGCCAGGCGTGAGGGACATCAGGATTGCAAAGATAGTCTCCATAGCATAGAACTGGAACTGAATGAGTACTGAGCATCTCTGTCTAACCTGCTTTGCTCTTTGGTGCCCGTTTTCCCCACACCTACCTTGGACTTGAATGAGCGTCACCCATTTCAGTAACAGGCTAAAACCACTCGTCTTGACATTTCCCAGACTTCACTCCATGAGTTAATGGAGTTACGTACAGAAGGGGCAGGTATGGGGTAAGATGGCTTGTCTGCACCTCCCGCTTATCCAGAACTCTTGCTTCCGGCCTGCTGTCCTCCACTTTCTCAATGCACAGAGATGCATGGTGAGGGCCAGTGGCACCCCCTCCTTGGGTCTTAATTTCCCGCAGCTGCTAGTTAGAAAAATTTGAGAAGGGTGACTTTTCATAGTTCTTGGGGATTCCATTTGATTCTGATTATTTTCACGTTAGGGTTATGATCTGGGTGGGAAGCAGGAATTTGCACCCAGATGGGACATTTCAATTCATCTCAAGACACTTCAGTTCATCTCCGTGAATGAAAAGGGTCCTTCCCGTGGGGGAAGTCTGAGGGTCAGCTCTGTCAAGATGCAGGCTCTTGTATAATGAAGTTTCTGCTGTCAGACCAAGGAAATAAAAGAATTGCATACCTTAAAATGAGTTAGAAATGTTGCCTTTATTTAGTAGGTGTTAGAGTAGACAGTGTGTGGACTCCCGAGCAGGAAACTTTGGGAGGATGTGGCCTTTTGAGGCGTCGCCCAGATGTGGTCAGACGTGTACTCCACCCCTCACCACCCAGGAGTCACTGTCCAAAGGCCAAAGGCGAAGGGAGCTGGGGGCGGGGTGCACAGGGTGTCTGTTGGCAGAATGTGCGTGGTTTTTTCCTCCATAGATAAATGCCTTGTCACTGCTTTACATGCTCCTCAGAGCTGAAGGTGGAAGACTGCCTACATCAGAAGATAGCGGAGTGGAGGTTGGGGGGTGCTTGTTAAAATGCAGATGTCTAGGCCTTGTCCCAGGTTTAGCTGACTCAGAATCTCAGCGTAGGCAGCTGTATTGTTACCTGGCTCCTTGTGACTCTGCTGCAGACCGAAACTGCAGAGGCGCTAACCTGGCTTCCCTGTAGGTCCTAAGCCAGCCTGTTCTTGCTATCACGTCCTGGTCTGTAAGAGGCCACCGTCTCCCAGAGCAGCAAAAGGCACCTCGATGGCTTTTGGGCTTGGCACAAGCTTGGTGCCCCTTCCAACCTTAGGTTAGAACCTTCAGTCAGGAACCCATATGTAGGTGGGCAGTTGGGATACAAGTTAAGAGACAGCAAAAAACAGATGAGTGGAAATTTCCTTTCTGAAAGAAATCAGGTGGTTCTGCTTTATTCTACTTTTTCCCCAACATAAAATTTTTTTTTTTCCCTAGAAAGCCTGGTGCTTTCTATGAACCTAAGAAGGTTCGTAGGACTGTATTGTGAAATCAGGTTAAAAGTGCGAAAGAACAACAAACGTGAATAGCGGTGACTAGGCAGACAAATGCACCGCCATGCTCAAACTCCGGGGGGCGCTCTACCCTGGTGGTATGTATGGCATTCTCCAGAGCTGGGTAGGGCCCAGGTCTCTGCCTTGTTGCATTCACCCTTTCGACATAATATTGTCAGTTATCCCAAGTTGCTGTGAAAATGTTCCACATATTAACCACATAATTCTTTATGGTGACTGTGTCGGTAACCACCCAATATAATAGGTATGGTGTGATTTGAGGTCTTGTGTGTGAGTTGGGGGTGCTCTTGCCCATGAATACAGCCCCACGTCAGCTGTAATAACACACCAGTCATTTCCAGAAAAATAAACTAGTTGATAAACTGATTGTGTCCAGTTTTTAACTCAATACAAAACTTGTATTCAACTATTTCTAGCTGTGTTTTCTTTTGGATCTATTTTTACTCTTATTTGAATAAGCTCCAAGCATTCATCCTCATTTTGTTTTTACTGCATGAAACCAATTATTTTGAGAAACTGGTCTACTTTGTCCTTAAGTGGCTGAGTTCAGCTGGTCACTCTACTGCAGCCCCAAGTAACTGTTTCCTTCCTGGCCCTGCCTCCTGTCCAGCTCCTCACTCGCCCTTTTGTTTACCTGGATATTACAGAGCTAGGCCTGCAATCTGGTCAGCTCCAGCCTGTGGCATGCTCTCCGGTGGGTAATCAGGGCCACAGAGCTTGTTTTTCTTGTGTTTTAACCTTCCCCATCCCCCAAACAAAAAACAGTCCTTGTTTCCAAAGCTGTAAGATGTTCTTAGCCTGTGATCTCAGTCTGTTTACTTTACCATAAATTTTCTTTTTACTTTTATTCTTGCGGTTAAGGACACTTTAATAGTTTGTAAATACAGGCAAACAGATTATTTTCATTTTGAAGTAACAGGAAGCGATTACTCCAGAAGGAGTCAAATGACATTTCCACGTGCCACCATGCAGGCCTGTGCATATTTCAACAGTGACTAAGAGACAACCCTCGTCACTCTGCGTGTATATTTTGCAGTGTGGACCATCAGTTTTGACAGTTCTGTTTTCAACACAGCAGTGTATTTAAGATCCTCAAGACTTCCATTTAGATGTGTTTAGCGCCTGAAGCTTGCAAAAAGTGATCCTGAGCTCCTGGGTTGGAGGTATGGAACACAACGGTTTGTACTCATCTCCTGGGGCCTGTGTTGCCTTATATCACTCAATCAAAGCTTGGTTTTGCATTGCTTGCCATTCAAAGAAAACTGTGTTTTAGGTGCTCTGATTCCCTACCTCCTTCAAGTCTTGGCTCAGCTATCACTTCAGGCTACCCAGAGCACCTTTTTAAATATTTCAGCAACCTTCACCCACTCGCAGCTCTCACTAATTCCCACGTTGATCTACTTTAGTCCTGTTTGCTGAACACAGATCCTAACATTTTCTGAAGTTCATGGTCCACTCTTACTAGATTGTAAGCTCCAAAAGGCAGAAGTTTTATTTTGTTCAATGGTTCATACACTCTGGTCAGAACAGTGCCTGGCCTAGAGCTGATGCTCAAAAAAAAGTGAAAGAATGATAGCTTCTGATAGGCTTAAAGGTTTCAGTTCAGGGATTAGGTCATGAAGAACCAAATTATCCATAAAAGCACAAGTTTCAAATGGGCCATTCAAGGACCATTGGGAACACCTTGGAGCTTACTAGAAAGATTTGGAGGCTGGGCGTAGGGCTCAAATCCCAGGTTTGCCACTAAACTAGCTCTGTGACATGGGTGGGCCAATTTATTTTTTGTATAAAGGAAGTGGTAAATTTCCTTCCTGTTAGATATAATTACATCAGAGGTTGTGACTGAAATCCTTTGCAAATTAAATGACATTGTTGCATATTAGGAGTAAGTTTCATTTAAGACTAAAATGGCAGTGACGTAGGCTAACTAGCCAGAATAATCTAGGTTTTTATTTTTTTGTTCACTGGTGATATTCATTGGAAGGACTGATGCAAAACTGAAACTCTAATACTTTGGCCACCTGATGCAAAGAACTGACTCATTGGAAAAGACCCTGATGCTGGGAAAGATCGAAGGCAGGAGGAGAAGGGGACAACAGAGGATGAGATAGTTGGATGGCATCACTGACTCGATGGACATGAATTTGAGTAAGCTCTGGCAGTTGGTGATGGACAGGGAAGCCTGGAGTGCTGTAGTCCATGGGGTCACAAAGAGTCGGGCACAACTGAGTGACTGAACTGACTGAATATTGCAGGACATTTATTATAATAAATCCTGCATCTATTTGGAAAATACAGGATATGGCATGAGTCAGGGGAAGTGTAGCATATGTTGAGCTGGGTGTCTCTAAAAACAGTTTTCAGACTTGATGGGAAATACAGCTGAGAAGGCTCTCCTTCTTTTGGTTAGTAAACTCTCCTTGAGGATTGATTTTCTTGATGGAAATAGCTGATCATCATCTTTGAAGATGATCTTGCCTGGTCTCCTTTTCCTCGGGTGCAGGTAAAACCTAGATGTGGGACAGAGTAGCTAGAACATTTCAGAGCTTTGTCAGGCTAGAACCAGCATGAATATGTGAAAATATTGGAAATATATAAGTATTTAAAAAATATTTAAAGCACATATGTTTAAAATACACAAATATTTGTATATTAAAATTTAAATACACAAGTATTTGTATAATTAAAATACATGCACAAGACATCGACTCCATTCTTGTGTAAAAATGTCCAGGTTTGACATAATGACTCTGCCTCCTGTTGTTCAGTCACCAAGTTGTGTTCGACACTTTGTGACCCCATGGACTGTAGCATGCCAGGCTTCCCTGGCCTTCACTATCTGCCGGAGTCCGTGGTGCGCTCCAACCATCTCATCTTCCATCACCCCCTTCTTCTCTTGCTGTCAATCTTTCCCCGCATCAGGGTCTTTTGCCAATGAGTCGGCTTTTCACATCACGAAAGAATACACAGAATGCACACAGAAGAACTACACAAAAAAGGTCTTAATGACCAGGATAACCATGATGGTGTGGTCACTCACCTTGAGCCAGACATCCTGGATTTTGAAATCAAGTAGGCCTTAGAAGCATTACTTCTAACAAAGCTAGTGGGGGTGATGGAATTCTGGCTAAGCTGTTTAAATCCTAAAAGATGATGCTTTTAAAGTGCTTCATTCAATATGACGGCAAATTTGGAAAACTCAGCAGTGGCCCCAGGACTGGAAAAGGTCAGTTTTCATTCCAATCCCAAAGAAAGGCAATTCTAAAGAATGTTCAGACTACCTGACAATTGGGCTCATTTCACATGCTGGCAAGGTAATGCTCAAAATCCTTCAAGCTAGGGTTCAACAGTATGTGAACCGAGAACTTCCAGATGTTAAAGATGGATTTAGAAAAGGCAGAGGAACAAGAAATCAAATTGCCAACGGCCATTGGATCATAGAAAAAGCAAAGGAATTCCAAAAAAGCATTGACTTCTGTTTCATTGACTATGCTAAAGCCTTTGACTCTGTGGGTCACAACAAACTGCCTCTTGAGGCCCAGGCTACTTCTGCCCTCTCTTCCACATCAATTGGGTGTAATCCTCATCCTGAAAGTCAGACACAAGATCTACTTCTTGTAATCAGATGGAGGAAGAGACCCAGAAGAGGACAGCATACTGGCCAGCTCTCTGAAGGAAAGCTCCCTACACATACTAAGGACAGCACCACTGACCTCTACTGGCTGGAATTGAGTAACACAGCCACTCCTACTTGTAAATAGAATTGGTAAAATTTAGTCTCTATCCTAGGTGGCCATTATCCTGGTTCAAAACTTTATTACTGATGAGAACATACAGTACAATTAATCATATACACTACCATGTGTAAAATAGATAGCTAGTGGGAAATCGCTGTGTAGCATAGGAAGCTCAGCCTGGTGCTCTGTGATGACCTAGAGGGGTGGGCTGGAGGTGGGGTGGGGAGAGGGAGGCTCAAGAGTGGGCGGATGTATGTATACTTACCTTTGATTCATGTACTGCAGAAACACAACATTGTAAAGCAGTTATCTGATTACAATGATTAAAAAAAAATCGGATTTAAATGTATTGCTATGGAAAAAGAACATAAAGGAAAATCACTAGCATCTGACTTGCCTGGATTGGTGGCTAAATGTAGGAGATTTCTACTCACCCCTTCAAAGTTAGTCATGTGAACTTCTGAGGGGTAAATAAAAGAAACTGATTTTTAAGCAAGGCTTTACCTAAACAGATGGAATCTTGAGACTTACTAGGGAGAATGTTAATACTTGCCAAACAATGACAGAAACTCACAACATAGGAATGGCCACACTAAAATGCATCAGACTTAAAAAGGAATGGAAAAAAGGAATGAAAACCAGACTACCGTTTGGGATATATGAATTTTATTGAGCCCATTCTAGAAAGATTTGGGGTTTCTTTTCATATAATCATTCTAAAAATTCAGATAATATTGCTGTGTTATCATCTGCATGTGACTTGCTGTAAGGTAGGGAGTTTTGTTCTTGAACAGAATAACCTGTATTTTATAACCACACTCAATTAAAATTTCCAACCATCTGAGACTTCCCTGGTGGTCTAGTGGTTAAGAGTCCATTTGCTAATGCAGGGGTCATGGGTTTGATCCCTGGTCCAGGAAGATTTCACATGCCTCAGAGCAACTAAGCCCTTATGCCCAAACTACTGAGCCTGTGCTCTAGAGCCCAGGAGCCGCAGCTGCTGAAGCCTTCATGCCCTAGAGTCCATGCTCTGTAACGAGAGAAGCCACCACAGTGAGAAGCCAGTGCACCACAGCTAGAGAAGCCCAGGGACAGCGATGAGGACCTGATGCAGCCAAAAATAGATAAAAAAAAAAAAAAAAAAACTACCAACAGCCCACTGAATGGGTTTAAGGTATGTATTTCCAGGTTCAGCTGCGTGGCATCAGTGGTACATTTTAAAAAACCACTGATACCAACCAGGGCCCCACTTTAGCATCAGGACATAGCGGGGTCATGGCATCTTTACGTTTACACAAACCTCTCAAGGAATCTCTGCAGCCAGGGTTCTGAACAACTTAACTGGATGCTTTTTGTCTAACAAACTCATTGGTACCAGTTCTGAAAATGGCTTTTCTTCTGACTTTACTTCATTTTCCTTCAGCTCAGTTTAGTCACACAGTTGTGTCCGAGTCTTTACAACCCCATGGACTGCAGCACGCCAGGCTTCCCTGTCCATCACCAACTCCCAGAGGTTGCTCAAACTCGTATCCATTGAGTCTGTGATGCCATCCAACCATCTCATCCTCTGTTATCCCCTTCTCCTCCTGCCTTCAATCTTTCCCAGCATCAAGGTCTTTTCCAGTGAATCAGTTCATCAGATGGCCAAAGTATTGGAGCTTCAGCTTCAGCATCAGTCCTTCCAATGAATAGTCAAGACTGATTTCCTTTAAGATTAGCTGCTTTGATCTCCTTGCAGTCCAAGCGACTCTCAAGAGTCTTCTCCAACACCAAAGTTCAAGCATCATTTTCCTAGTCCTAGAATAATTCTTGCCAGATCTGTATTTCCTTCTCCATTAATCCTTGCAGGGCTGCAGAATCTAAGACAATACCATGAACTAGATTTCTGCTACATATGAGTAGGCGTTACAAGGCTTCTCACACATCTTTAAGAAAACAAGCCACCTGTCTTTCCGCAGTAACCCTGTTGCTGTTTTGATCGGATTGAAAGACTTTGATGAGCAAGACACCCCCTCAAGACCTGACTCTTTCGTACTCAGTCACAACTAGGTTTTCGGGGGGAAAAAAAAAAATTATGTTATTTCACTTAATGGCCACAAGGTGGCAGGCCAGACAATTTCATTAGCTTCAGTTGCCACCAGCAGCAATGATCTTTTTCCCATTTGTTATTAATAAGAATGTATCACCCTTCTACAAATGAAGAGTACAGAATCTTAGAACTAGACAGAAATATGAGATGATCCTGATCATTGATTGTCTTTTAATATCTTCCAAAGTAGGGAGGTTGCTTACACATTTTAAATTGTTATTCTGATCTTCCAGAGTCCCTTCCAGAATCTAAGAAAAACACTAACACTCTTATTTCAGATACATGGAAATGTCTCTGTTCAAAGAGTTAACAGTGATGGAAATCTAGGAATGCAATTACAGGCATACCTGTAATTTTATTGTGGCATATTGTGGGTTTGGTTCTAGACGACAGCAATAAAATGAATGTTGCAATAAAGTGAGTCACAAGTTTCTTTTGGTTTCTGAGGGCATATAAAAGCTATGTTTGTATTATACTGTAGCCTACTGAGTAGAATGACATTTTGTTCAAATGTGTATACTTTAATTAAAAATATATTAGTAAAAAATGCTAGCCATCACCTGAGCCTTCAGTGAGCTATAATCTTTGCAGGATCACTAATCGCAGGTCACTATGATAAACAGAATAATAATAAGCAAGTTTGAATACTGTGAGAATTACCACATGTGACACAGATATGAAGTGAGCAGATGGTCTTGGAAAAAGTGATGCCGACAGACTTGGTGAAGGTTGGCCACGGATCTTCAATTTGTGAAGAATGCAACATCTGTAATACAGCTAGAGACCTGATCCCCTATTTGTTTTGTCTGAGTTACCTAAAAAGTTGAAAAAAAGAGCAAAGCCCAAGTAAAGATTTTATGGGGGTGGGGGGCAGCGCAGGGAAGCAAAATGCTGTATGCTTTGTCTCTGTTTTCCCACCTCTGAGAGTATTTGCTCTGGAAAAGGTGAAGTTTTGTTAACAGACCATCATTACAATCCAAAAAGTAGGTATCAATGATAAATTCCTTTAAATGTCTCTCAAAACTGACTTTGGTCTCATTGCTTCAGTGTTACCAATTAATGAAGAACTTCCTCCTGTGGTAGGTGATAGAGGAAGATGAGGCAGGAACTGAACACTTTCGGGCATCTTTTTCCACATGTGCTCTACTCCTCATGTTTAGGAGACTAACCTTTCACTGGGGGGCTTGCCAGGTGGCACTAGTGGTAAAGAACCCTCCTGCCAGTGCTGGAAGCATAAGAGACTCAGGTTTGATTCCTGCGTCAGGAAGCTCTCCTGGAGGAGCACAGGGCAACCCACTCTAGTATTCTTGCCTGGAGAATCACATGGACAGGGGAGCCTGGTGGGCTACAGTTCATGGGGTCGCAAAGACTTGGACACGACTGAGGTGACTTAGCATGCATGCATGCAAGCTTTCAAGAATAAAAGACTAGAACTACATTTTGGTACTTCCTTAGAAAAAAGGCAAGCAGAAAAAAGAAAAAAAAAAAGAACCTCTGAAGCTAGGAAAATACAGTCCTCAGTTTGTTTATAATGTTCAGATCTAAAGAGATTTTATGTATATATATATACATACACACACACACACACACACACACACACACATATACAGTAGTCCTCGGCTTATCTCTGCAGGCTCAACCGCTACTTGTCAATTGCCCTCTCACTAATTAATCTTGAACTGCACCAGTCCTTTATTTCTTTGGGGAACTACACTAAGCAGTTTCCTATTTGAGGGCTGTGTTCATGCTCGCATGTTCTGTTGAATTGCTCCTTCCTTCACTCTGTATGTCCAGCTCATTCCTATACTTTGTTTTCGCTTAAATTTTATAATCTCTGATCACCATGTTAGAGATTATAGGCCCACTTCACTATTGCTCTGAATCTCAAACCCTTTTTTGTTTCATTTGTAACAGGAATTGGAACTTGTATTTTTTATTGTATCTTTGGCTTCATAGCTTTGTGCAGGCTTCCCCTAATTGCAGCGATCCGCGCCTACTCTTTGTTGTGGTTCTTGGGCTTCTCTTGTTGCAGAGCACAGACTCTAGGAGCCTGGGCTGAGTAGTTGTGATGCACTGGTTTGGTTGTGCTGTGGCATGCGGGATCTTCCTGGACCAGGGATTGAACCCATGTCCCGTGCACTGGCAAGCAGATTTTTATCTGCTACACCACCAGGGAAGTCTGGAACTTGCATTTTTTAAATTTGCCTTTTTACTTAGATTTTAAAATTTCTCTTATTAGGAAGAGTATAATCTCCATGAGTCCAGAGACCATGGAGATCCTGAGACCAACAGAGACCATGTCTGTTTTTTAATTATTCCATAATTTTGTCACTTAAATATTTAATGTGTGTGTGTGTGTGTGTGTATGTGTAAGTCTCTCAGTCATGTCTGACTCTTGGTGATCCCATGGACTGTAACCTGCCAGGCTCCCCTGTCCATAGAATTATCCAGGCAAGAGTACTGGAGTGGGTTGCCATGCCCTCCTCCAGGGATCTTCCCAACCCAAGGATGGAACCTAGGTCTCCTGCATTGCAGGCAGATTGAGCCACCAGGGAAGCCCACTGTGTGTCTGCTCTTTATCAGGTAGTATAGCATTAGGCACTCAATAACTGTTAAATGAATAACAGTTTCTCTTTAGAGGGAACCCTCTCTCCTTTAAATTTTCTATATACAAATAAAGAGAAGCAAGTAGTAAAAGTCCAAACTCTTGAACTTTTCAGAAGTTCAGAAATTGAAATAAGCACATGATCCTATTTCCATATCAGTAAGGAAGTAATGTGATATATACACCTATTAAGATATATAAGAGAAAAGTGCATCACTAACCTAAAAATTTATATATGTGGAACACATATCACAGAACCAGAACTATGTAACCTAAATAATTGAACATACAATATTAGTTGAACAAAGTGATGAATTGAAATTTGGTGAAATGAGACAAAGCCAGCCCA
Organism: Bos javanicus; assembly: GCF_032452875.1. NCBI lineage: Eukaryota > Metazoa > Chordata > Mammalia > Artiodactyla > Bovidae > Bos > Bos javanicus. The sequence continues at coordinate 100,210,746 of NC_083872.1, read as the reverse complement.
TTTAGGGTCTAAATTAGCGTGATGTTTCAACTTTAACCTGTGGTTACTGTGACCTTCCTTTCATTAGGATTGTGTAACTCTGATCTGAAGAAGGATAACAATGTGAGTTTAAGGTGGTGTTTGTGGTCTCTGACCTGTGATTTTTCCAGTTCATCCATCTACTCAGTCAGACTTTCAAAGCTTTTTTTTAAAAAAATTGCAATTATTTTAATTTTTTTGTTAGAGGATAATTGCTTCACAATGTTGTGTTAGTTTCTGCTGTACAATAAAGTGAATCAGCTATCAGTTCATTTCAGTTCAGTTGCTCAGTCGTGTCCGACTCTTTGCAACCCCATGGACTGCAGCACTCCAGGCTTCCCTGTCCATCACCAACTCCCAGAGCTTTCTCAAACTCATGTCCATCGAGTCAGTGATGCCATCCAACCATCTCATCTTCTGTTGTCCCCTTCTTCTCCTGCCTTCAATCTTTCCCAGCATCAGGGACTTTTCCAATGAGTCAGTTCTTCTCATCAGGTGGCCAAAATATTGGAGTTTCAGCTTCAGCATCCAGTCCTTCCAATGAATATTCAAGACTGATTTCCTTTAGGATTGACTGGTTGGATCTCCTTGGAGTCCAAGGGATTCTCAAGTGTCTTCTCCAACACTGCAGTTCAAAAGGATCAATTCTTCGACTATATACACACACATATGCCCTCCCTCTTGGATTTCCCTCCTACTGCACTGCCACCCCCCACTTTTCTTGGGCAGCCACTTAATTATTACTAAATTGTTCTAGAAGCTCAGAAATTCTGCAAGTCTTGACTGGGAAGCCTGACGTTCACCAAAGTTTTTCCTGTTACCTTATGCTGGTTTTTGTTGTGGCTAGTTACTCAACTGATTTATTAACAGTTTAATAAGAAAGACTCCAAAGACCTAAAGATATTTCTTCAGTATAGGGAGATTAGATACTGAATCCTGGGCCAATGGCTGAGCACGGGGAAAAGACTGGTAACAGGGCTTCCCTGATGGTCTATTGGTTAAGAATCCGTGTGCCAATTCAGGGGACACAAGTTCGATCCCTGGTCTGGCATGATCCCACATGCATGGGAGCATCTAAGCCAATGGGCCACAACTACTGAGCCTGCGCTCTAGAGCCCACGAGCCACAGCTAGTGAAGCCCGGTTACCCTAGAGTCTGTGCTCAGCAACGAGAAGCCACTGCAATAAGAGTCCTGAGCACCACAGCAAGAGTAGCCTCTGCTCACCACAACTAGAGAAAGCCTGTGTGCAGCAACAAAGATCCACTGCAGCCAAAAATAAATAAGTCAATAAAATTAAAAAAAAGAACTAATAGCCTAAAAAAGGCTTGTCTCACTTCAGAGAGATAAGCATACAGAAAGTATTTTTTTATGTAATTTACCCTAGTTATTTTGTAGCTTAAATTTAGCTTTGTCAACAGGCATGCACGTGTTACATGTGCCTTGATTATTTAATCATTAATTGCTGTATATAGCACTTGACTGCATACTATCTACCCATCTTCATTGAGCCAAAACATAAATTTTGGGGTATATTGTCAATTTTGTCATAAGCAGAGTAGTTTGAGGAATTTTGGCATGCTTCCATGAAGTGCCTTATTTCCTAGTGTTTTTCTTTCCCCGTGTTCTGTCCATTAAGAAGCACGGTGGTGGTGGTGGTTTAGTCCCTAGGCCGTGTCCGACTCTATGTGAGCCCATGGACTGTAGCCTGCCAGGCTCCTCTGTCCATGGGACTCTTCAGGCAAGAATCCTAGAGCATATATTGACATAAAAAATAGCTCACTCTCCCTTTGTTTATTCTAGGATTTTGTGATACTTTTTGATATAATAAACTTCATTTTATTATCATATTGTCATTGAGAGAGCCAATACTGTGATTTCCTTGAGATTTATTTAAAGGTAATCTTCCCCTCTAACTTGCAAATTGTTCCTACCTTTTTAAATTTCTCTCTGTGTATGAATGTGTGAAGAGAAATGATGGGAAAGATGTCAGTGCAAAGTCGTCTATGTAGCCTGAATGAAGAAATTGCAAGGAATTTCTTTATCCACTATAGATGAATTTTATGTCTACTATGTTCTCATAAACATAAAATTACCTAGAGGTAAAATTATCAAAATATATGGTCTCTCTCAGGACTTTAGTCCAGTGGAATGACTGATACACAAACACAAAATTATAATGCAGTATAGTAAATAATATAGAGGAGTGATGTTTTCTTTTCAGTTCACAAACATTATTATTTAGTATGGCTGAGAATAAAATGCATGTAATATTTTTTTATAACTTTGGCCTAAGTTACAAGAAATAAGATTATATCAGCAATATTGTGGGTGCTAAGGACAAATGCAGAAAAAAAAAAAAAAAGAATAAAGCTTCCTGTTGGTTAATTATAAAACCTTGCACAATAAGTAGTTTTTCTACTGAGGCCCAGTTTCTGATTCTGTGCCAACTTACCAGGTCCTGCTTCCTCAGACTTACACAAACTAATTTGTAGCACAAGGAATTCCCTCCTCATTTCAGGTATGTTTTCCTGTTTCTGGCTCTTTTCTAATCCCTCCTCCTCTAATTCCTGAAAGATGTGACCACTAGACAGTTCTTCTTTGTGCAGTTTCTGGTTTTAAACATTTTAAATAAATTAAAACATAAAGTATAATATTTTTTTTCTGCTTCAACATATTGTATTTTGCTTTATTTGACTATGTTCAAGTCTTTGATGTATGTCCAGTAATCTTTTTTAAATAAAGTTTCTCTGAGAAGTTTAAACTGAAGGTATTTAGAACCCTGACAAGTAAGGGACTTCATCCCATTTAGTGTTTTGCCAGCGATGAATCTGATAGCCCGTGTTCACAACAAAATTCTTCACACTTTTGAAGTTTAGCTATTTGGATACTTAACCTATTTTGTTTATTTTTTTAACAATAAAGAGAATTTATATAAAATGTAGAAACAAGCTATTAGGTCCACTTATGGGGTGTCTTATTTCAGTTACAAAATAATACAAAAGATATTGTTCATAAGTCGTGTTGTTAATCATAGAGTCACTTAGGAAAAGTGAAATGGTTAACTTTGTGTTCTAACCGTAAATTGTGCAATGCCTCCGAGAATCACAGCTAATAAGCATATTTCAAATCCTAATAATAGCAGAACACCAGCTCTGTCTTTTACTACTCAGTTCCATGAGGCAAACTGGAACTATGTTAGAAACAGGCTTGGGTTTTTGGGTGACTTCATTGCAGACCTAGAATTTTTAAATTTTAAATTCTGTACTAAAAGCAATGATTACTTTTTATATAAGAACTGGTTAAGAATTAAGACAGCTAAACTTTTGTAGGGTTCTATTTCCTTTACTTTTATGTTCTCGGTGACATTTTTTTTCCTGTACTCAGGGCTTCAAACTGTTGAGAACATGCTTCCGGGAAGTGTAATAGATGTATCTATTTATAAACTCAGATTTTATTTCATTTTATTTTATTTTGGCCATGTCACGTGGCTTGCAGGATCTTAGTTCCCTGACCAGGGATTGAACCTGTGACCTCAGAGTGCAAGTTAAGAGTCCTAACCACTGGACTGTTGGGGAATTTCCCACAACTCAGATTTTATATTATTGTTTCATTTTTCTATATTATAATATGCCTTCCCAAATTATAGAAGGATATACTGATATTTGAGCACTTTATCCCTTACAGTTTTTTTCCTACATAAAGATGGATGAAGAACCCATAATTTATAGTATTACTACTCTAAACCAGGATTTTCAGCAGAGGCATACACCAAAAAATATTAAGCATAAATTGGATCCTAATGAATTGCCATTAACCAAGAAGAAGCTGAAACACCAGAAACCTTGTAAAAGACAGCACAAAAATATAGCAGAAGATGTCAATGATGAAGGTAAGCTACATTAAAACAGAGTATTCAGTAAACATGTAGAGAATGCCTAAAATTGTATACTGACATGCTATGCACTGGGGGATACAAAAATACAACAGTTTCTAAATTTAGTTAGAAAATGAAAATGTACAAGCAAAAATGTAAATGTTAATTTAGTGCAGATAACGCTAAAGGCCAAATGTTAAATGCTGTAAATAATTTAAAAGATACCTTGGATAGTTTAGAAATTTCACTGCTAAAGTGGGAGTTTATTTAGACTTTAGAGGAAGAATATGATTTGAATAGAAAAGCGTTGGAAAGTAATTCCCTTGAGACAACAATGGTAAATGAAGGACAATGACTAGCTGTGGCTGTTTGAGAGGATTGAGTTAGATACCTTGATTGGAAGCCAGAAGTTGTATAGTGTGAGAAATAAATATTTTCGACTGATTGATCTCTGGGCTAGAGTGTTGTATACTTTGTGCCATAATCTTTGATGTAACTATTTACATAAGCAGAACATAAATGTATTTCTTTTAAATTTGGAGCACAAAATAGATTGGGTAAATCATTGTCAAGTGCCACTGAGAATCCAGGTGAAGTTTGGGATCCTGATGTGAATTAGCAGCAAGCTGTTTGACTTCCTTCATCAGATATCTGTAACAGTGCACAAGGTGTATAACATGGAAAATGAGCAGTTGGCATCAGTGCAATCACTCAGGTGACCCATCACTAGGTCTAAGTTGGGTGATTAAGGCATGGTGGTGATAACTAATGAAGAGACTGTAAGAGATGCTTGACAATCATATTGGGGAAGAAATTCAGTGGGAGGAAGGAAGTTGATATGAAAGATAAAGGTGATACTCAAAAATTATTTTTTTTTTACATATTAAATGTCCCCGAGTTGAATGACAAAAATAAGCCTGCCTTGTATAGCTTTTGATCTTCCAACTGGTGAAATATAGGTCCATCAAGGATGCTGGCAGCTTTTTTTTTTCTTAAAGATTTTTTTTTTTTTCCTGATGTGGACCATTTTTAAAGTCTTTATGGAATTTGTTACAATATTATTTCTGTTTTATGTTTTGGCTTTTTAGACGTGAGGTATGTGGGATCTTAACTCCCCAACCAGGTCTCAAACCCACAGCCCCTGTATTAGGAGGCAAAGTCTTAACCGCTGGGCCATCAGAGAAGTCCCTAGCTTCTTATTCTTACCATAACACCATCACTGGTTCTATACTTGCATGAAACACTATGAACCTTAATATATGACAGAAGAATAAACAAACAGTATTTGTTGACTTCCTAATCTAAATTGTAGCCTCTTTTAACTTTTCATGTTGGAAAACTGCTCAGTGCCTAAATGAATCAATTGGCATTCTGCAGTTTTCTTGCTCAGCTTATCTTTCTTTTCTTTTTTTGGGGTGGGGAGAAAAGTGATGGTAAGCTTTGGAGGCAGCATTAGTGAATTAGGGACTCTGTTTTGCTGTGAATTGATTGTGTTATATTAGACAAAAAGCCTATGGAAAAAAATGAGATTTTTTAAAACTTCTATTTCAGTATTATCTAAAACTGTTTGAAAATATTTTGCAGGCCTGTTGTGAGAATCAAGAATTGACATGTATTTGATGTGTTCTTAACTGTAAACTACTCTTTCAGCATTGTGTTTATTCATCCAGTCATATTGCTTCATCTAATTTTGATTCTGCTTGTGTTTTCAATCCTCTCAGGAGATGTCTTGCCTCTTCCATGGAGGCTCATTTCTAAAATCCTGGGTGTCTTGTGCCTTCTCCTAATGGCCATGGCCATGGTGGTAGCTGTTGTTACTGCAAACTGTAAGTAAATACAGAAACTTCCAAATTGTGTTCCCCTCAGGAGCGCTGTTTCATTTCATGGAATATGATAAGCCAAAACAGGCTGAGAATAATTTTAGCTTACCAAAATTCTTCCTTTTTTATTTTCTTGAAAATTGCTGATTTATTTTTATGAAATATAGTCTTTGAGTATCTCATTTTTTGAGGTTTCAATTTAAAATAAGAACTGCTCATGATATTTGACTGTTTTTGCAGCATCTTCCAAAAAATCACCTCTCAAAATCCAGCAGAAAGGTAGGTTTTACAGACTGATTTCTTAAACTGATTTAAAAGTATTATTGTGCTGGTCAGAGACCCAGGTTCTATCCCTGGGTCCCTGGAGAAGTGAATGGGTACCCACTCCAGTATTCTTGCCTTGAAGAATTCCATGGACAGAGAAGTCTGGCGGGTGATACAGCTCACGGGGTCGCAAAGAGTCGGACATGACTAAGCGACTAACACTATCACTGTCTATCCACACACACAGAGATTTCTCTGGGCAAGTTACTCTAGGATGTGTAATAGAAAATATAAGACATAATTCCGGCCATCAAATAACTTACAGTCTTGTGAAACTGAGGTTTGTGTATAATTAACTGAAATACAGGAAGACAGGGGTAAGGTTTGCTGGGATGTTTTAAGAAATTGTTGTAAGACTTCATATGTTTGTAGGGGAATAGAAATACTTGTAATGAGAACAAATTTTGGAGAAGTAGAGTTTATATTACAGGGGCAAAATATTAACAAACATTAATCTAATGGAGATGTAATGTGAAGACATTCTAGCCCTGAAATGCTGTAATATCAAAGTATGGAGATAAGAACATGAATAGATTCTAGGTCACCAGTATCATATACTATATGAAGGGTACAACACGTCTCAGAAGTGAGAGAAAAAGAAAAATTTTCATTCCAATTCATAATTTTATTTTGAGTAATTTTTGTGTTTATGAAATGTTACTCTCATGACAAAGGTGTACTTCTGTTCACAAGGCGTATCTAAGAAATAATAAAGTCAGGCTTTGTGATTTTTTTTTTTTCCCCAATGCAATCATAGAGAACCTGTGTCTTGGACCTCAATGTCATTCTTGTCCAGAGAATTGGGTTTGGTTCAGATGCAGCTGTTACTACTTTTCCAAGGAAATGTTAACTTGGATAGAGAGTCAAAGTGCCTGTTCATCTCTAAATTCCAGTCTCATCAAGATAAACAAGGAGGAGATGGTAAGTTGTGAAACAGAGCATCATAATGGTATGTGAAATATGTGAAGTCGATTGAGTGGATTAAGCTGAGAATTATTTGCACTTACCTGACCTCAGCACTAGACAAATGGCTGAAGGATATGACTAGTTTATCTTTTGTTTACATTTTCATATGCAAAATGTGCCACTGGACCAGGCTCTTATGTAAAGGGGAGAGATGTTTTGAAATAATAAGTAGAAAGACCTTCATGTACAGACAGATACTGTTAGAATCGCCTTACACAAGGCACCTAGAATAGTCAAACTCAGAGTCAGAAAGTACATTGGTAGATGCTAGCGGCAGGGGAGTACATTGCGGGGGAGGGGTAAAGGGGAGTTATTGTATAGTGGGGACAGAGTTTTGGTTTCAGTTCAGTTCAGTCGCTCAGTCTTGTCTGACTCTTTGCAACCCCATGAATTGCAGCATGCCAGGCCTCCCTGTCCATCACCAACTCCCGGAGTTCACTTAAACTCACATCCATCGAGCTGGTGATGCCATCCAGCCATCTCACCCTCTGTCGTCCCCTTCTCCTCCTGCCCCCAATCCCTCCCAGCATCAGAGTATTTTCCAATGAGTCAGCTCTTCGCATGAGGTGGCCAAAGTACCAGACTTTCAGCTTTAGCATCATTCCTTCCAAAGAACACCCAGGACTGATTTCCTTTAGAATGGACTGGTTGGATCTCCTTGCAGTCCAAGGGACTCTTAAGAGTCTTCTCCAACACCACAGTTCTAAAGCATCAATTCTTCAGCGCTCAGCCTTCTTCACAGTCCAGCTCTCACATCCATACATGACCACAGGAAAAACCATAGCCTTGACTAGACAGACCTTTGTTGGCAAAGTAATGACTCTGATTTTGAATATGCTGTCTAGGTTAGTCATAACTTTCCTTCCAAAGAGTAAGCGTCTTTTAGTTTCATGGCTGCAATCACCATCTGCAGTGATTTTGGAGCCTCCCAAAATAAAGTCTGACACTGTTTCCACTATTTCCCCATCTATTTCCCATGAAGTGATGGGACCAGATGCCATGATCTTAGTTTTCTGAATGTTGAGCTTTAAACCAACTTTTTCATTCTCCTCCTTCACTTTCATCAAGAGGCTTTTTAGTTCCTCTTCACTTTCTGCCATAAAAGTGGTGTCATTTGCATATCTGAGGTTATTGATATTTCTCCCGGCAATCTTGATTCCAGCTTGTGCTTCTTCCAGCCCAGTGTTTCTCATGATGTACTCTGCATATATGTTAAATAATCAGGGTGACAATATACATCCTTGACGTACTCCTTTCCCTATTTGGACCAGTCTGTTGTTCCATGTCCAGTTCTAACTGTTGCTTCCTGACCTGCCATACAGGTTTCTCTAGAGGCAGGTCAGGTGGTCTGGTATTCCCATCTCTTTCAGAATTTTCCACAGTTTATTGTGATCCACACAGTCAAAGGCTTTGGCATAGGCAATAAAGCAGAAATAGATGTTTTTCTGGAACTCTCTTGCTTTTTACATGATCCAGCGGATGTTGGCAATATGATCTCTGGTTCCTCTGCCTTTTCTAAAACCAACTTGAACATCTGGAAGTTCACAGTTCATGTATTGCTGAAGCCTGGCTTGGAGAATTTTGAGCATTACTTTACTAGCGTGTGAGATGAGTGCAATTGTGCGGTAGTTTGAGCATTCTTTGGCATTGCCTTTCTTTGGGATTGGAATGAAAACTGAACTTTTCCAGTCCTGTGGCCACTGAAGAGTTTTCCAAATTTGCTGGCATATTGAATGCAGCACTTTCACAGCATCATCTTTCAGGATTTGAAATAGCTCAACTGGAATTCCATCACCTCCACTAGCTTTGTTCGTAGTGATGCTTTCTAAGGCCCACTTAACTTCACATTCCAGCGTGTCTGGCTCTAGGTGAGTGTTCACACCATCGTGATTATCTGGGTCATGAAGATCTTTTTTGTACAGTTCTTCTGTGTATTCTTGCCATCTCTTCTTAATATCTTGTGCTTCTGTTAGGTCCATACCATTTCTGTCCTTTATCGAGCCCATCTTGCATGAAATGTTCCCTTGGTATCTCTAATTTTCTTGAAGAGATCTCTAGTCTTTCCCATTCTTTGTTTTCCTGTATTTCTTTGTATTGATTGCTTTGGTTTAGGAAGGTGCAAAACTCTGGAGACAGATGAAGGTTGAGAGTTTCATAACAATGTGAATGTACTTAGTGCCATCATTAACTGTACAGTTAAATATAGTTCAAATCATATATTTTACGTTATGTGAACATGTTAATCGCTCAGTTGTGTCTGACTCTTTGTGACTCCATGGACTGTAACCCACCAGGCTTCTCTGTCCATGGGATTCTCTAGGCAAGAATACTGGAGGGGGTTGCCATGCCCTTCTCCAGGGGAGCTTCCTAGCCCAGGTGAATTCTACCCCCCTCAAAAAAAGACATTTAGAAAATATGCATGTTGAATGAATTTTGAAGGAGACAGTTATTACAAGAACTATCCCAATCAGAGGAAAAAGAACCTGGTATATAGCCCAACAACCAGATAGTATAGCCTTTGTGGTCCGAAAGTTAATGGCAATGTGTGAGCAGTGCCTCACAATCTAGAACAGGATGCAAGGAGATGGAGGAGCTTTCCCTCACTCTTCCAATGGACATCAGCATCGGGTTAAAGCATCCACTATAAGAATTCTTCTGATAGAGGATGTTTTCTCCATTCTGCACCTGAAGAGACAGGAGTTGGACATTGGGGGTAAAATTAATCTTCAAGACATCTATAAAGGTCTTGCTTATAGACCTTGATGCCATTCCTTTAAAAACCTTACTCCCTTATTCGCCAAACCCACACTATCTTTTTACTCATATTTATTTATTTTCCATGTCTCCCATAAGAACTGGGAATTTTGTTTTGTTTCTTGCTGTATCATTAGCTAAATCTCAAAATGGTTTTGGAATATAGCATATGATAATGAGTTTGTGGACAGGATGAATTGAGTAAAGATAAACACGGTGTTGAATTTTTTAAAGAGGACTCTCATGCAGTTGATGAAAAGATAATAACGAGAACTTTGTATTTGCATGTATTTGTTTATCACTAGCATTTCTTCTCCTTAAAGTCTTTCTTTTGGATTGGAGTCTACTATAATGAAACTGGCAGGCACTGGCTGTGGGAAAATGATTCACTTCTGCCTTATGATATGTAAGTATCTATCTGACATAATGCAATCTTCTTTGCCCTTGGTTTAATTGCTGCAATAAAGGGTGCCCGAGACACAATTTCAAGGACATTTAGGTAATTGGGAAAAGAGACAGTAACTTAAATCCAATCCCATGTTCAGAATTGTAGCCTCCAGAAGCAGATAACATAACTCAGTTCCTTAATAAGTCCTCTCCTGAGAATTTTTCTTACACATCATCTGTTTGCTAGGGCTCTCATAACAAAGCACTGCAGATGGAGTAGCTTAAACAGCAGAAATTTATTTTCTTGAATGCAGAGGATAGAAGTCCAAGGCCAAGGTGTTGGCACTTTGGTTTCTTCTGAGGCCTCTCTCCTTGACTGTCTACTCTGTGGGTGTACAGGTGGTCTTCCCCCTATACCTGTTTATGTGCAAATTTCCCCTTGTAAGGACAGCAGCAATATTGGATTAGGGCCCACCCTAATGACCTCTTTTAACTGAAATAATTCTTGAAATACCTTATCTACACTCATATTCTAGGGTAATGGAGGGTAGGATCCCAATGTATGCATTTTTAATGGGACACAATTCAGCTCATAACACAGATCATGGATTAAAATCTTACTTCTTCACTAACCATAGTGCTCGATAAGACCCAACTTCCAGGTCATTAATATAGCTTTAAAATCTCCCTGCATTTTTACATTCTACCCACCATCTGCCGAAACACTATGGACACTAAAAATGTTTATTTTCCTCACTAGAAAAATGTGATGATACCTGTTATTCATAGGCTTTTCACTCTTTTAAGTTGTCTGTCTACTTCTATAAGCAATGATAATCAGCCTGCTCTCCATCCTCTCAGATGCTTACATCCTTACTTGAGTTTTTATGAAATATTTAAGGTTCTGTAATCTATCAATACAGAGAAGGCAATGGCACCCCGCTCCAGTACTCTTGCCTGGAAAATCCCATGGATGGAGGAGCCTGGAAGGCTGCAGTCCATGGGGTCGCTAAGAGTCGGACACGACTGAGTGACTTCCCTTTCACTTTTCACTTTCATGCATTGGAGAAGGAAATGGCAACCCACTCCAGTGTTTTTGCCTGGAGGATCCCAGGGACGGGGGAGCCTGGTGGGCTGCCATCTATGGGGTTGCACAGAGTCGGACAGGACTCAAGTGGCTTAGCAGTAGTAGTAATCTATCAATAACTTTTAAATTTGTAAAAATCTTAGTTATCTGTGCTACTGATAGAAATTCAATTTGATTCAATTATATTATATGTACATTGTGTTTTAAGTGTTTATATATGAAATAAAAGTTTTATATTTCTTTTCTCTGGTATTTACTTGTTATACAATTTCACGAAGACTATGCCATTTCTTCTGTTTTAGGTTTTCTCTTCCTACACCTGTATTAAGACATAACTGTCTATCTTACAAATCAAGAGAAGTTTATCTAAGTGAAAGCTGTGAAATTAAACAGACTTACATTTGTAAGAATCACCTTATTTTTTGATACATATATGTGGGTGGAATCTAGAAAAATGGTCCAGATGAACCTACTTGCAAACCTATTATCAAAGCTAGAGACACAGAGGTAGAGAACAAATCTGTGGACCCCAAGATGGGTGGAAAGGGGGAGTGGGATGGATTGGGAGATTGGGATTGACCTATATACACTGCCATATATAAAATAGATAACTAATGAGAACCTACTATCCAGCACAGGGAACTCTACTCAATGCTCTATGGTGACCTATTGTTGTAAAGCAATTATACTCCAATAAGAAATAAAAAATAGAATCACCTTATTTATTCTGTAAATTCACAGAAAAGATGAGCATTACACTTATCTAATTCTACACCTTGATAGAATCACCAATGGTCACTATCTTGGTCTATAGAGAAAATATGTAAATGAACACCTTTAGTAAAAATGGAATGTTCTCAAAATATACTGCAATGCTATTTTATAAATGTACTATAATTTTGTTGAGTGGATATACTTTCATTTATATGACTTTTCATGAAATAACACTGTGGTAATACTTAGAATATATATGCCAATGCACTTTCGGAGACATTGCCTTAAATATTTTCTGAATTACGCTATGAGATAAAGTTAATGAGACAAGGTTAGACTGTGTTGGACATTAAACAGTTGTCTTATGTAAACTTACACTATTGTCACTGATATATGTATTGCTTTTTTTTGTCTATAAAATTGTCAAAATATATTGTTAAGCGATAGAACACGACCAGATGTAGAGATTAGTATAACTGCACAAGAAATAGAATTGTTCCATAATTTTTTCAAAATTAGTTTTCAGCTTGATTACTACCCAAAAGTCCAATTTATTTGGTAACATGGTGACTCTGAGATAGCTAATTAGACCCACAGGTGACAATGTGGTTTAAAAGGATTTTGCTTTAAAGTCTCAATTGTGAAATGTTCATTCCTTTAAGTTATTCTGTTGCATAGTATTTTAAAAAAATAAATGATTAGTATTTATTTCATTTTAATTGTATCAAAGCCTTTAGAATTATTAAAACAACAGTGATGACAAGCTGTGGTTCGTCTTCTCTTAGTCTTAAAACCCTCTATACCTTTTACACATACAGACACAATAAGCTCCCTTTTATGTTTATTTAATAAGATTTGGTCTAAAATTATATGCAAAGAGCAAAAGTTATGCTTTACCAAAGTTCTTATTTCACTAGAGCAGAAGCAACGTGATAATGACAGAATTAGATATAATCGTCCCTTGATATCTACAGGAGATTGCTCCCAGGACCCTTGGTGGGTGCCAAACTGTGTAGATGTGTCAAGGTCCTCATATAAAATATTAGCATATATTTTACAATATTTGTATAGCTGCTAAGTTGCTTCAGTCGTGTCCGACTCTGTGTGACCCCATAGACGGTAGCCCACCAGGCTCCCCCGTCCCTGGGATTCTCCAGGCAAGAACACTGGAGTGGGTTGCCATTTCCTTCTCCAATGCATGCAAGTGAAAAGTGAAAGTGAAGTCACTCAGTCGTGTCCGACTCCGACTCCAAGCGACCCCATGGACTGCAGCCTACCAGGCTCCTCCACCCATGGGATTTTCCAAGCAAGAGTACTGGAGTGGGGTGCCATTGCCTTCTCCATATAAATGTATGGCTTATGTACAAAAAATAACCTTGGTGTATTATTTACATATAACAAATGTACATATAAGTCCTATCTAGGTTATTTATACCTAATACAATGTAAATACTATATAAGTTGTTGTTAATACAATGTAAGCACTATGTAGATAGTCGCCTGGGTGTGGCAAATTCAAGATTTGCTTTTCAGAAATTTCTAGCTTTTTAAAAATTCATGATTAGTTGAATTGGAAGATGCAAAACCCATGGTGCAGAGGTCCAACTGTGCTGTATTTGTTCTTAATCCAAGCATTTCCATTGATGAAAATAACCAATAAACAATCTCTAATAGGAGCAGAAAAGAGCTTTATTTGAGGCAAACTGAGGACTATAATCTGGATGGCAGACTCTCCAATAACTTCTCTGGAGAAGCAGGATTTTCAGCATCGTTTCATATCTTGTTAGAACAAAGAACAACAAGCAAGTCAGGGATACATTCCTTCAAAGTGAAAGTGAAGTTGCTCAGTTGTGTCTGGCTCTTTGCGACCCCATGGACTGTAGCCTACCAGGCTTTTCCATCCATGGGATTTTCCAGGCAAGAGTGCCAGAGTGGGTTGCCATTTCCTTCTCCAGGGGATCTTCCCAACCCAGGGATCAAACCCAGGTCTCCTGCATTGCAGGCAGACGCTTTACCCTCTGAGCCACCAGGGAAGCCCAGCGTTCCTTCAAGGATTCACAAAAAAAGAAAAAAGAGTAGCATGTATGCAGAGGGTCAGTGTGGCTGTGGCACCTAGGAAGAGAGTCTTATTATCAAAAGAGGATCAGCATTGGCATCCCCAGAAGGGAGCATTTAATCTTTGTTTTTAACATGGACATTCTTTACTTTTGATCAATGTGTCCTTTTCTTTAATAATTAAAGCAGATGTACAGTGTATGTTTGATAGGCCACCAATAGGGTGTTAGTTTCCTTGGAGGCTCAGATGGCAAATAATCTGCCTGCAATGTGGGAGACCTGGGTTCGATCCCTGATCTGTCTGGAAGATCTCCTGGACAGGGAATGGCAACCCATTGCAGTATTCTTGCTTGGATAATTCCATGGACAGAGGAGCCTGGAAGGCTGCAATTCATAGGGTCACAAAGAGTCAGACATGTCTGAACAACTAACACTTTCACTTTAATATAAAATTCAAGTTAACTTATGCATAAGCCAGAATAACTTCCGCATCCCTCAATAAGTCAAAACTCCTTTTGTCGGTTTCTTCCACTCCTCCATACTTACTTGACTATGCTTTTATTCTTTAAATATTTCCCTTTCTAGATGGTCATTCTAAGCAAAAAAATTTCCCTTCCTAGATGGTCATTTTAAGCAAAAAATTTCTTTCCTAGATGGTCATTCTAAGCAAAAAAGCAGATCAGAGCAACTTTTCAGAGTTTATTAGCTTTGTACTCTGGTATGTAGTTTCATGAGGATTTTTTTTAAAGTTTCCTTTTTGAGTTATGGTTTTCTCTGATATATGGCAAGGTGTGACATTGTAGGAGCAGATGGTAGTTCTATATTTAGCTTTTTAAGGAACCTCCAGACTACCCTCCGTAGTGGCTGCACCAATTTACCTTCCCAGCAGCAGTATAGGAGGGTTTGCTTTTCTCCACACCCTCTCCAGCACTTACTGTTTGTAAAATTTTTAGTGATGGCTATTCTGATTGGTGTGAAGTAATATCTCATTGGTGTTTTGATTTGCGTTTCTCTAATAATTAGTGCTGGGAAAGAATGAGGGCAGGAGGAGTGGGGGCTACAGAGGATGACATGGTTGGATGGCATCATCCACTCAATGGACATAAGTTTGAGCAAACTTCAAGAGATAGTGAAGGACAGAGAAGCCTGGCGCACTACAGTCCATGGGTTTGAAAAGAGTTGGACACAATTGAATTGAATAACAGTGATAATTCATGTTGAGCATCTTTTCATGTGTTTTTTTTTTGGCAGATCTGTTTAAATCTTCCACCCATTTTTTTGATTGGATTGTTTGTTCTTTTGATATTGAGCTGCATGAGCTGTTTGTATATTTTGGAGATAAATCCCTTGTGCGTCACTTCATTGCAAATATTTTCGCCCATTCCGTGGGTTGTCTTTCATCTTCTTTATGGCTTCCTTTGCTTTGTAAAAGCTTTTAAGTTTAATTAGGTCCCATTTGTTTATTTTTATTTTTATTATTCTAGGAGGTGGATCAAAAATATCTTTCTGTGATTTATGTCAGAGAGTGCTCTGCCTATGCCTTCAACTTGATTCCCTTAAAGTTATATAATTACTTACAACAACGCAGCCCATGTGCTACAATACATGGTTTTATTACCTACTGTTGAAGGGCAATATCTGAAGCATTGACGTGCCGTGTTACAGCTCATCTTGTTTAGAAATCAGTGAATAATATAACTGAATTATTAGTGTAAACAGGCAAATATCATAGATAATTTATAGACATTTCCCCCAAATATCCCTGAACTATATATTAACGTTATCCTTTGAAGAAGAACCTGAAAAGCTGTTGAACCACAGAATAAATTAAGCACTGCCATTCATATCATTGTTACATTGTGAAAATTTACTAACAGAACTGGTGATAGAATTTTATAGCAAGCATAGATATATTCATCACCCAGATTGTACCATTAATATTTGAGTATATTTTCTCCATTACCTATCTGTCTCCTATGCTTTTATCCACCTTGATACACCTTATTTTTTATACATTTCAAAATAATTTCCAGATATCAGCACACTTCCCTCCTGAGTACTATAGCATGTATATCACTCACTAGAGTTCAATATTTGTTTACAATTCTCTTGTTCTTTTGAATTATAATTTGCATACAATAAGTGCACAGATTTTAGTGTTACTATTCAATACGTTTATCATACAGTCTGCTGCAAATTCTGATCAAGATGCAGAGTATTGGTCTTCACTGGTGGTCCAGGGGTTAAGAATCCTACCAATGTAGGGGACACAGGTTCGATTGCTGGTCTGGGAAGATTCCACATGCCATAGGGCAACTAAGTCCATAAGGCTCACAACTGCTGAGCCTGCTTGCCCTACAGCCTGTGCTCCATGACAAGAGAAGCCACCGCAATGAGAAGCCTTGCACCGCAACCAGAAAGTAGCCCCTGCTCGCTGCAACTAGAGAAAGTCTGCTCGTAGCAACAAAGACTCAGTGCAGCCAAAAATAAACAAATGAATAAATTAAATTATTTTCTAAAAAGGTGAAGATTATTACTCTTTCCCAGAAGATTCCCTCAAGTTCATTCCAATAGATCCCTACCCACTCTTTAAAGTCGACCACTATTCTGATATTTCTCTTGTATATTTTGTATATATTTTTTCAAGAATTATTTCAAATTCTGTTTTGTTATGTTTTGTATAAAACATTTTTTCTTTCAGTGTAATATTTGTGTGATTCATCTATGTTATTATATGTGATGTTCAGATTTCACACAAAAATTGATATTAATTTCCACTGATTTTTTTTTCTTAAGGTGGGCAAGGTTTTATATTTGCACCTTAGAGCTCCTTTGGCAGCCTTACTTTTATAGTCATACTTCCAGAAATGATGACTTCATTTTCACCATCTTCATGGAATTCAGTCGGGTTTTGGTGCAGTGTTATCACAGATTAGCACAAAGTATTGGATTGCTTCTGATTGCATAGGCTTCTACTACGTACCAGACTTTTGATTCTTAAAGTTGACTCCATTGTTTCCTGGTGGAGGAGACCACAGAGCACTGGGCATTTCTCCCTTCCTACTCCTGGTAGATTAATTACATCAGATGCTTGACCCCTTCTTGGAGTTACCCATGATGCCTCACTGTTGTCAGCACTTTTCTAAGCAATAGTGTTTCTATTTCACCTTACTCAACCAATTCCAGCAACACGACTTTACTCTGTACCAGGCCCTCAGTTTTTGAGATTATTTATATTCTGACCATTGTGATTGTTTTCATATAAAGCCACTCAAAATGGTAATAGTTAAGGTGTTTAACAGATCACCATGACCCATATCATTCTTGGGCATCTAGTTGTTTTTGATTTTTAGTATGGCTTCTTCAAAAATTTATGAAAGAAATGAAAGAAAGACTCTACTTTCCTTCTTCTTAGTAAAGCAATTTGATCACTGAATGAGGCTTTCCCCAGAAAGATACATGCGTGTGTGTGTGTGTGTGTGTGTGTGTATTTTCAACCAAAAATAAAACATATAAGGGATTTGGCATCTATATCTAGTTCTATTACTGGAAAAAGAAAATGTAGTTAGAACCAACCAGGTCCAAGATGGTGGAACATTTAACTTTCAGTAGACCTTGAGCCTCTTTATATGCTCATTATAATTCATTAGCATAAGCTAAAGGGCATACCCACAGGCACCATGACAGTTCTGAAGCTGATCATAAAAGGAAACAAAGTGAGCACTGGACCAAGTCCTGGAAATCCCTGCCCCTTCCCCAAAATGTTGGAAAAATTCTCCTATTCATTGTGTGTGCTTGGTCATTCAGTTGTGTCTGACTCTTTACGACTATTTGGACGGTAGCCCACCAGGTTCCCCTGTCCATGGGTTTTTTTCAGGCAAAAAAACTGGAATGCGTTGCTATTTCCTCCTTCAGGGGGTCTTCCTGACCTAGGGATCAAACTCAGGTCTCTTGCTTTGCAGGCAGATTCTTTATCTGCTGAGCCATCAGGGAAGCACTGAAATTACCCAGTCCATAAAAATTAATCACCCCATAGTTTGGGACCTCTTGCCTTCTGAGATGGCTACTCTCTGTCTGTGGAATGTGTTTCTCTCTAAATAAATCTACAGAGAGAGAGAGAGAGAAAAGAAGTAGTGTGACCGTATCTTGTACTTAACACAATCCCTGAACTGGTGCTGTCTTTAACCCTTTTTATTGTCTGTTAGTTTTCTTATTCATCTCTTAAGGTTTTATCTCATAACAAACATGGATTTTAAAATCTTATTGCTTTAAATTCTTAGCTTTCTATAATCTTCCTAAAACTTCCATTTAAATACAGAGGTTTTAGAGCTGGTTGCTAGGAATGGATTGTTTCCTTCCACATGTTCTGTAACTCATGCCTGTCTCATTCACTTATTATTTTAGGAATTATTTTTACCATGGTTGCTTAGTCTAGTTTTCTGTTTTGCTTAGCATGAATATCTATATATCTGTTCTTATAACTTTCTTGTCCAACTACAATTTAGTTCCCTAAGGGGGAATAATTCAAGTTTTCAAAACATTTTATTTTTTTTAATAGAAGTGGAAAGTATGCCAGGTATTTGGGAGCTTTTCCTGTTAATGCATTTTATTTCCCAGTATTTTCTTCTAAAAAATATGCTGCTCAATGCACTCACTTGAAAAGAAATCTCTGGGGAATAAATATATCATTTAGAATATGATTGTAACATTTATATCATCATATATATGACTTGCATTAATGATTTCTCCATCCTAATATAATTCTAACTTTCATTAAAGACTTTTCCAGCCTCATATTATTTCACATTTTTTTTCTGTCTCTTCTTCCTCCTTCCTTCCTCTTCCAAATAAAAGCAATCATGATTTTGAAGCTAATTCTATTACTTGTGATAATGTATGCCCAACTGATAATGCTAATGTCCATGTTCCCACACCTCTAAGCTTGCAAATTAAGAATCCTGAGATAGGAAGATTATTCTCGATTATCCAGGTGTGTCCTAAATGTAATCACAAGTGTCCTTTCAGGATGGAAGTAGAGTGCGCCTTGACAGGTGATCATTGAGAGGGGGGAAAGTGATGTGGCTGCAGAAACAGAGACTGGAGTGATGTGGCCACGATTCAAGAAATGCTGGCAGCCACAAAAGCTGGGTGAGACAAGGATGAGACTTTAAGCTTGAAGATGAAACCAGTCCTGATGAAATCTTAACACTGGCCCTCATTTAGATTTCTAGCCTCTAAAACTATGAATAAATTTTTGTTGTTTTCATTTACTTACTAAGATTGTAGTGATTCGTTGCTGTAGCAATAGCAAACAAATATAGATACTATATAAGAATGTGCGCAGTCACTCAGTCATGTCGGACTCTTTGTGACCCCATGGACTGTAGCTTGTCAGGCTCCTCTGTCCATGGGATTTTCAAGGCAAGAATACTGGAGTGAGTTGCATTCCCTTCTCCAACTATGTAAGAATATTGTCTCGTCAAATATAGAGCTCAACCAGACTTCCCTGAGGGTCTTGCAGGGGGCTGGGTTCAGTCTCTGGTCAGGGAGCAAAGGTCCTACATGCCATGGCGTTCCTCGGTCTGCACACTCTGGAGCATGTGTGTCACGACTAGAGAACTGGTGCACCACGATCAAAGACCCTGCATGATACAACAAAGATGACTTGTGCTGCAAAAAAGACCTGATACAGCCAAATAAATACATAAATATATATTTTTTAAATATAGAGCTCAAACAGAAGGTGTGGGACACAGGATGTCTGATTTGAGGGGATGGTCATGATTGGAAAATAAATCGGTGCAAGTTCACTGCCCCAGTGAGGACAACTATAGGTACAGGGCTCCATGAGGATTTTCCAGGAATAAAACCTGCACAAAATATAAACGAAATGAAGGAGCAAGCCTCCAAAACATTTTGGGGAGGAGCCATGAAAACAATGCAAAGGCTTTCAGATGCAAGATGGCATGGTTTGTTTGAGGAACAGCAAGAAGGCATTGTGACCAGAGCTGAGTGAATGAAGAGAAGAGGGATAGGAAATGAGACTGGAGGACTAGTCAGGCAAGCAAGGATGTGTCGATTAGTTTGGATCTTATCTGAAGAAGGGAGCAGCACTGGTAAGGGTCCAGTAAGGTACACTAAGCCCAGGCCAGATCATTAAATGGAGGGAATTTAATACAGGAAAATATTTCCAAAGCAGTTATAGATCTGAAAAGACAGGGAGAAAGAAGACAGCCCAGAGATGAGCAAAACAGAAAGTGGGGACCATTCTCAGGGCTGGAGGAGATGAGGGAGCAGGTGGGTCTCCAAAGCCATTTAGTGGGAACCAGGACCACAGTTCCAGTTGGTGGGATGGTGTCTGGTGGAGGCTGGGAAGCAGAGGCAGTTGCTGTTTGGCAGGAGTTAAATCCATTTGGTGTAACCATGGTGGGAGATGTAGCCATGGTGGGAGATGTAGCCTGAAGCAGAGAGAGAGATGCAAGAACACCAGGCTTCTCACCACTTCCCACCTTTCAAATGTCGAGCCACTTGCTCCCACTGACTGAATTGGACCGGATTTGGTTGGCGTGAAAATTGACATATATTTTGTGGGAAACAGCACCTGAGTTAGGAGCAGAGCAGGGGAAGTGGAGGGGGACAAAAAGGGTAGTGACTGACACAGGGTGGAAGAAAGCAGGTCTCCCAAGGACAAAGGACCACAGTGTTTTGGGAGAGATATTTCTTGTACCCAATCACAAGTGTGACTTGTTAACACAGTTATTTTGTGAAGAGATTCATTAAACCTATCTTGTCTAATCTGCATGTCAGCTTCTTTATTGTGACACGTGGGTAAGATCACTAAGATAAATTATCAATATGGAACCATGTGTAGAAGGGTTCAGGAATGGTGGGAAGGGGTGTTGTATTGAAAACATGTTTGGCAAAAAAAGAATTGAGAATACTTTATTTGATATACTGACATGAGAGATACAAGTGTCTTATCCCTTATCCACAATGCCAAAATCTATATCTTTGTAAAGTAAAACATTTTTATCTGTTTGGCTCCAGGGCCTGAACTAAGCTAATTATAGATTTCCCATTTTACATTTTGCTGAACAAATATTATTATACTTGATTTTCAAATGACCTCACTGGGAACTAATTCATTTATGTATTCATATGTAATGCTTATTAATAAAAAGTATTAATCTTAAAATTCTTTTCTCTTCACAGGCTTTACATATGATATCATGGACTTTACACATTATATTTCCTTTAAAGAAATGATGAGAAAGCACTGTCTGTAAGAGAACAATCACTGTTTGTCGTTTGATTTGTCTTTATTTTCTGACTCTGTTGGATGTTATGTGTGATTCATGTTGGCTATGTCTCATGTCACTCTGGATTAGAATAACATGTTTTTAATTTAGAAATTTGACTTCTATTTGTAAAATAAGCTTTAAATTTTAGATTGTGTTCTTGCTAAAACTGACATTTAACTACACAGTCTTGCAACTGATTTCTAAGAATAGGTTGATTCTCTTAATATATTCTGCAAAACCATGGTTGTGTGATTCACTTTTTATCTCAGGAATAATTTTTGTCATATGATAGCTTTCTTTTCTTCTAGTGTGAGTTGCCTGTTCTGAAAACTTTCAATTGAGTGCAATCACTTTTCAGTGGTGCTGAGGAAATTGACACAGACAATAAAGATTTTTACTAAGGTAAATATTTTTTTAAAATCGTATTTAATAGCAACCAGAATAACTTTTGTTTGGTATTATTGAGACCCTTCCCCATGGCAATTTAGGTGTTCCTGATGTGTCTTTATTTTCCAGTATTTCCATCTATAGAATATGCTACCTCTATGCATTCTATTTGGAGAAGGCAATGGCACCCCACTCCAGTACTTTTGCCTAGAAAATCCCATGGACAGAGGAGCCTGGTAGGCTGCAGTCCGTGGGGTCGCTAAGAGTCGGACACGACTGAGTGACTTCCCTTTCACTTTTCACTTTCACGCGTTGGAGAAGGAAATGGCAACCCACTCCAGTGTTCTTGCTTGGAGAATCCCAGGGACAGGGAAGCCTGGTGGGCTACTGTCTATGGGGTCGCACAGAGTCGGACACAACTGAAGCGACTTAGCAGCAGCAGCAGCAGCAGCATGCACTCTATTATATTAAAATGAATTTTTAGGTTAAAATAGATCTCATGTAAAATGTGGTTAGAGTATCCACAGGCCATTCAATGCTTTATGATTATCATCTTTACTTATTTATTTATTTTTCTTTTGTTTGGGTATTTATTCTTTCACCCTACTCTTTTAGTGGGTAAAGACTGTTATGATTCTGAATCTAGTGTGATTTCCTGTGATCACACTTGCCTGCCTGAATGATAACAACACAAACAATGATGTTAAAGTGACAGTGATCATGCACATCCAGGGTCGTGCACCTCACTTTTGGTCTCTTTCTCTCCTCTTTAAACTTCATCCTCTACTCCTTGGCCAGGTACACTGCTTTGATTCCTAATATATTTTGCAGCTGCTGCTTGTTCTTTTAATCAACCATGCTGTTTTCATGTTTTCCATGACCCTTCCAACTCTTCCCCGGAACTGTATAGTCACATCAAGACAAGTGTAAGTGTTAACTGTTGTTTTGAGCAGCAACAAGTCTGTGGTTGGAAATATTCTGTACTGTACAGTGTGATGTTTCAGCCACACATGTATAAACTATTGAACTGGTAAGAGCGTATTCAACTGATGCATAAAGGTGTGAACAAAGAAGACAGGTTCATTGATAAAGACTATGTTTGTAGCATTTCTGAAAATTTCGGCATTGTGCCATATCAGGGTGCAGGTTCTTTAGTTAAAATTTAATTTCCAAGCTTACTCTAAATATCACCCTCTGTCCTGTGAGCCCCAACATACATGTTTTTTATTCTAATTATTATTAGTATTAGTAGTTGCTAGGTATATGTTAATACTTTTATATGTTTATACATTGAACTGTTCTCAGGACATATTTCTATTCAGTTTAGTTTTACATTTTTTCAGATGATGAGAATTAATCTTCTAGAGATTGTGAATATTATTCAAGTTTATAGATCTAACACTTAACAGAATCAGGCACTCGAAACAACTGACGTTTGACATCTCTTGTTCAGCAGGTTGAAGAAGGAAAGGAAGAGAATGTCCACCCAATTTGGATCAATTAAAATTAGATTTGTCCATCTCAAACTCCAGCGGATAGCCAACAAGGACCTACTCTATAGCACAGGGAACTCTGCCCAATGTTATGTGGCAGCCTGGATGGGAGGGAGTTTGGGGGAGAATGGATACATGTATGTGTATGACTGAGTCCCTTGGCTGTTTACCTGCAACTATCACAACATTGTTAATTGGTTATACCAAGTAAAAAGTTTAAAAAAATTAGATTTGAATGCTAAACAGCTTGTCATATCATTCTGTTGTCATGACAATATTCTGTTGTCATATCATTTAGCTTTGTGCTGCTACTTTTCTAGATACTCTGTACTTTTTCTCATTAGATTACCCCACTCAGTCGATAAATTGGAAAGATTATAATCATTTTAAAATAAATCTATTCAATTCAGTTTTCCTTTCCTACATAGTAGTCGATCCTATGAGAAATCAATCCTGACTATTCATTGGAAGGACTGATGCTGAAGCTGAAGCTCCAACATTTTGGCCACATGATGCGAAGAGCCAACTCATTAGAAAAGATACTGGGAAAGATTGAAGACAAGAGGAGAACAGGGCGACAGAGAATGAAATGATTGGATGGCATCATCAACTCAATGGACATGAGTGTGAACAAATTCTGGGAGATGGTGAAGGGCAAGGAAGCCTGGCGTGCTGCATTTCATGAGTTTGTAAAGAGTCGGACACGACTTAGTGCTTTAACAGTAACAACAACAACTCTCACATTGGTGTTGAACCCGTTCATAGTTGATTCTTTTCTTCCTCTTTTATAAAAATACATTCTTTGCATTTATTTTTTCATTGAGGTATAGTTGATTTACAATATTATATAGGCTTCAGGTATATAGCATAGTGATTCACAATTTTTAAGGGTTAGATTTCATTTATAGTTATTATAAAATATCAGCTATACTCCCTGTGCTCTACTATATATCCTTGTAGTCTATTTATTTTATACATAGTAATTTGTATCACTTAATTCCCTCTCTCTATCTTACTCCTCTCTTCTTCCTACTCCCCAAGATCTTGGTTGGTTCTTAAAAGTTACTCAATTTTAGAATGCTATTTCTCTCCAGGCTCCATTTGTACATTCATGCATGCATTCATTCATTGAAGAGATAATACAAAAAAAAAAAAAAGTGCAATGGTTTAGACATGGTTATGGGAGTGTCACTTAACAGAAGTAAAAAGAACTGATAAAATCTGTTTTCTGAAGTCATTTTTTCTAAAGGGTTGACAGAAATAGATAGTGACAAAGTGGACATTATTTTGGAGTCAGAATTTCAGTAATATGCATGTGGTTTTTCCTCTCTTCTCCATACATTCTAACCATACAGAACTATAGTAATAGAAATTCAGTTAATCACAGTATAGGGTGTAGTAACTTGTCTTTTTTTTTTAACCACTCTGAACATTTTTATTTATTTTTATTGTGATAAGAACATGACATGATATTCACACTCTTAAAAAATTTTAAAGTATAGTGACAATGCTCTGCAATAGATTTCTAGAACTTATTTGTATTGCAAAACTAAAATTTTATACTGATTGAGCAGCAGCTCCCCGTTTCCTCCATTCTCAGTCTCTGGTAACCACTATTCTGTTCTCTGTTTCTATGAATTTGACTCTTTTCATTACCTCATGTAAGTGGAATCATGTGTATTTGGCCTTCTGTCTGGCTTCTTTCTCTTATTGTGTCTTCCAGGCTTATCTGTGTTGTTGCATATGCCAGTATCATATTATTTTGACTACTGTAGCCTTGTAATATGTTTTGAAATCAAAGAGTGTGATACCTTCAGGCTGGTTCTTCTTGCTCAAAATTGCTTAGATTATTCAGGATATCTTGCAGTTCTATGCATATTTTAGTATTCAGTTTATTTATTTTTTTGTTAAAAAGAAAGGCCATTCGGGTTTTGATAGAAATTGCATTGTATCTGCAGATCAGTTTGAATAATATGGACATCTGTGTGTGCATGTTAAGTTGCTTCAGTAGTGTCCAACTCTGTGACCCTATATGGCTTAAAGCCCGCCAGGCTCCTCTGTCCATGGAGATTTTTCAGGTAAGAATGCCGGAGTGGGTTGCCATTCCCTTCTCCCCAGGGTATCTTCCCGACCCAGAGATTGAACCCATGTCTCTTATGTCCCCTGCATCGGCAGGTGGGTTCTTTACCATTAGCGCCACCTGGGAAGCCCAGTATTTGGACATTTCCACAATATTAAATCTTCCAATCCATAAACATAGATTGTCTTTTCATTCATTTGTGTCTTTCTTAATTTCTTCCATTAATGATTTGTTGTCAGTGTACAAGTTTTTCAACTCCTTGGTTAAGTTTATCATTAAGTGTTTTATTATTTTTTGATGCTATTATAAATGGGATTGTTTAATTTTTTCATAATTCACTAGCTCATTTTTAGTGTATATAAACGCAGTTGATTTTTGTGTGTTGATTTGTATCCTGAAACTTTGCTGATTTAGTTTATTAGTTTCAACAGATCTTGTTTACACTGAGATATAACTGACATACAATATATTAGTTTGGGGTGTACAACACAAAGATTCGACAAACAGTCCATGCTGAGTGAGCTTGAATGCTGGGCCTGCCTTGGTTTAATGTAGAGGAAGGAATATCAATGGCTTAAGGAGATAAGAAACATTAAAGTGGATTTGTCATTCAAGGCCCTCTCATACACATGTGGGAGGTGATCCAGAAGATATACCTTTCACCAATGCTATGAAAAATAAATTTCTAAGGGGTTGCCAGGTATCCTTAAAGAGCTGTATGTTGCAGCTTAAGTCCAAGATCAGTAGATAAGAGCAGCTGTTTGTTAAAGATCACTGGTTTCCGAACAAGTTCCTAACGTGCTTTTCTCAAACAGGGTTCTCAGGCCTTTTTGAACTTGCATCTTGCCTGAGTCTCTGTGTAGATTTTTATTCCCTCACATATATGCTATGCTAAGTCACTTCAGTCGTGTCTGACTCTCTGCGACCCCAGAGAAGGCAGCCCACCAGGCTCCCCTGTCCCTGGGATTCTCCAGGCAAGAACACTGGAGTGGGTTGCCATTTCCTTATCCAATGCATGAAAGTGAAAAGTGAAAGTGAAGTCACTCAGTCGTGTCTGACTCTTAGCAACCCCATGGATTGCAGCCTAACATGCTTCTCCTTCCATGGGATTTTCCAAGCAAGAGTACTGGAGTGGGGTGCCATTGGCTTCTCTGCCCTCACATATATGGCTGCTTTTAAATGTCCTAACTTCTCAGCTTGTTCTCAGAGCCTTTAGATGATCTGTTGTATGTCTCTTCCTCTAACCTCTTGCTCCAGTATATATAGGTCTGTAGAGTCCTTCAGCTTTTACCTCCAGTGTCTGCCATGTTTATTACTATTATCAACATTATAAACTACTCTTTCCCAAGATAATGGCCTTTTGGAAGTGGAGCATATTCTTTACAACAAACTTAGGGTGAGATACACACATTTTCTCTTGAGAGAACAATGATGAGGCATTCAACCTAAATAGAGTAGTCAGTAATAAGACAATCACGGGAATTATATCTGGAGACTGTAAAATCCTAGTGCAGAAAATTCACTGAAAGTAGAAATTAAAATAGTAAGTATATTTGGAGCCTCAGCTATTAAAATGATTTGAAGAATCAGTTACCATCAGTTCCTCATGAAGATAATAAACTAGTTCTTACAGAAACACATGTTAAGGGAGAGAAATAGAGCAGAAAGGACCTTGAAAATTTATATTAGGCCATTACTTGAAGCTGAAATAAATGGGGAGTTAGATTACACAAAGATGAAGTTCCTTAGTGTGGCTTCCTCACACAAAACCACATGGTTCTTTTTCTAGAAAAAGAGGCTGAGAAAATTACATTATGGGCTGCTAAACTATATATATTCATCTGAGATAAATGAATCTGTTAAGAACTGTGAAGAAGTCAAGCGAGCTGAAGTAGTTTTTAAATAAATGACCAATTGACAGAAGTAAATAAAATTAGTCTGCAAGTGAAAGTAGTTGATAGGAAAAGGAGAATACAAGAAAACTCTGACTTGGAGGCATTTGAGCTTACTTCCATTTTTGAGATTAGAATTATTCATTCTCATACTCCAATATCCACCCTCAATACTTTATGGGCCCCTGAATACCCAGAAAGGATAAGGTTGAAATTCTTGCTTTAACTCCTGCAACCCTCAGATTGATTGTCTTTGTCTAAGAATGATTCTGATATGAAATCTTCTACTTCATTGATTTCGTGGAGTATTATCTGTTAATTAAGAATTAGCTGTTTGGACTTCCCTGGTGGTCCAGTAGTTAAGAATCTGCCTGCCAATGTGGAGGACACTGGTTTAGTCTCTGGTCTGGGAAGATTTCACATGCAGGGCAGCTAGGCCTGTGTGCCACAACTAATGAGCCTCAGCTCTAGAGCCTGCACTCAGCAAGGAAGACCTAGCACAGCCAAACATGAATAAACAAATAAATAAATTAAGGAAAAAGAATTATCCACTAAATTATTATCATTCCATTAATTAATTCCTTCATTAGCTTCTGCTACTGCTAAGTTGCTTCAGTCGTGTCTGACTCTGTGTGACCCCATTGACGGCAGCCCACTAGGCTCCTCTGTCCCTGGGATTCTCCAGGCAAGAGCACTGGAGTGGGTTGCCATTTCCTTCTCCAATGCATGAAAGTGAAAAGTGAAAGTGAAGTCGCTCAGTCGTATCCGACTCTTTGCGACCCCATGGACTGCAGCCCACCAGGCTCCTCCGTACGTGGGATTTTCCAGGCAAGAGTACTAGAGTGGGGTGCCATTGCTTTCTCCACATTAGCTTCATAACTACATAATATTTTATTATTTTAGCAGTTATTCTAAATAACTAAAAATTTCAACATGCATTCTTGACCTAGTAATGACTAAGATAAATAATTCTTTTACCTCTTCTTAGACATTTTAATAGCCTTCTTGTTGTTTTTGCTGTCACATCCAACTCTTTTGTGATCACGTGTACTGTAGTTCCCCAGTCTCCTCTGTCCATAGGATTTCCCAAGCAATATTTCCAGGGGATCTTCCTGACCCAGAGATTTAACCTGCATGTCCTACATTTCAGGCAGATTCTTTACTCTCTGGGCCATAGCCTTAGGTCCTTTGCAGTGTAGTTCAAGCTTATGCAATTTTAAACTAGAGACACTAATATGGTTTTATATAATCACTATTCATTTAGAATTACACCTGCATTTCCCTATTTCATTGCCCTTTATCCTGAATCTTAGAGGTTCCATTTGGGATTATTTTCTAATGGACATTATAGTATATCCTTAGCATAGACCTAAGGTAATGACAATTTTTCTCTACCTATCTTAAATTATCTTTATTTCACTTATGGAATATAATTATATCTTCGTATGATTCTCATATAATTATCTTTTCTCTGGGGATAGAGTTTTGTATAACAATTGTCTTTCAATACTTCCATGCTTTCTTTTTTCTTTTTATATATTAGCTACTGCTGCTGCTGCTAAGTCACTTCAGTCGTGTCCGACTCTGTGCGACCCCATAGATGGCAGCCCACCAGGCTCCCCCGTCCCTGGGATTCTCCAGGCAAGAACACTGGAGTGGGTTGCCATTTCCTTCTCCAATGCATGAAAGTGAAAAAATAAAGTGAAGTCACTCAGTTGTGTCCGACTCTTTGCGACCCCATGGACTGCAGCCCTCCAGGCCCCTCCTTCCATGGGATTTTCCAGACAAGAGTACTGGAGTGGGGTGCCATTGCCTTCTCCAATATTAGCTACTGATTACTTCTTTAAAAGTAAATTCTGGACTTCCCCGGTTGTCCAGTGGTTAAGACTCGACTTTACAATGCAGAGGATGTGGGTTTAATCCCTGGTCAGGGAGCTGAGATCCCGTGTGCCTCATGGGCAAAAAATCAAAACAGAAAACAGAAGCAATGTTGTGACAAACTCAATAAAGACAAAAAAAAAAAAAAGCATTAAAAAATAAATATACAAATATATATTTTGTATATTTATATACAAATACAAATATTCTGTATTTTACTGCCTGCCTTTCAGCTTCCATTTATCTTTGGTTTTCAGCAATTAAATATGATATATGTAACACTGTCTTTATTTTGTTCACCCGATAGGAATTCAGAATGCTCTGGCATTATGTAGTTTGATGTCTTCTATCAGTTTTGGAATATTCACAGATATTAGCTATTCCACTGTAAGTTATGGGTAACCTGTATTTACAAAATCACATTTTGAGGTAAGAGATCATTAGGAGACACTGCCTTAACAAATGTGTTACTTTGTATATACATTTAAAAAATTGTTTTTCCTTAGGTTAGGACTGGCTTTTCGCGTGGTAGATATCACACCAGTCAGAATGTCTGCGATCCAAAAGTCTACAAATAATAAATGCTGGAGAGGGTGTGGAGAAAAGGGAACCCTCTTACACTGTTGGTGGGAATGCAAACTAGTACAGCCACTATGGAGAACAGTGTGGAGATTCCTTAAAAAACTGGAAATAGAACTGCCTTATGATCCAGCAATCCCACTGCTGGGCATACACACTGAGGAAACCAGAAGGGAAAGAGACACGTGTACCCCAATGTTCATCGCAGCACTGTTTATAATAGCCAGGACATGGAAGCAACCTAGATGTCCATCAGCAGATGAATGGATAAGAAAGCAGTGGTACATATACACAATGGAGTATTACTCAGCCATTAAAAAGAATACATTTGTTTTTTTCTTTTTTTCTTCTTTTTCATTAAAAAGAATACATTTGAATCAGTTTTAATGAGGTGGATGAAACTGGAGCCTATTATACAGAGTGAAGTAAGCCAGAAGGAAAAACATAAATACAGTATACTAACGCATATATATGGAATTTAGAAAGATGGTAACAATAACCCGGTGTACGAGACAGCAAAAGAGACACTGATGTATAGAACAGTCTTATGGACTCTGTGGGAGAGGGAGAGGGTGGGAAGATTTGGGAGAGTGACATTGAAACATGTAGAATATCATGTAAGAAACGAGTTGCCAGTCCAGGTTCGATGCGCGATACTGGATGCTTGGGGCTGATGCACTGGGACGACCCAGAGGGATGGTGTGGGGAGGGAGGAGGGAGGAGGGTTCAGGATGGGGAACACATGTATGCCTGTGGTGGATTCATTTTGATATTTGGCAAAACTAATACAATTATGTAAACTTTAAAAATAAAATAAAATTTAAAAAAAAATCGTTTTTCCTGAAAGAGGAAAGAGTTCACTATTGATATGTATGCATGCTCAGTCACTCAGTGGTGTCTGACTCTTTGCAACTCTATAGACTATAGCCCATTAGACTCCTCTGTCCATAGGATTTTTCGGGCAAGCATACTGGAGTGAGTTGTCTTTTCTCCCCCAAGGCATCTTCCCAATCCAGGGATCATGTCTCCTGCGTCTCCTACATTGGCAGGTAGATTCTTTATCATTGAGCCCCGGGAAGCCCAATGATCTGTATATACATGTTCAATTTAGAGCATTTTGTGTGATTGAGATGGTAGCAGTGCAACTGGGAAAGATTGTCAGGAATTATTTAGAGCAGAGGCCAGCCTTGGCAGGGAGGAATGCTGAAATTATGAGGTGTGTCTCCCAAAGGCATCATATGGAAATTGTCAGCATATATGCCACAACTTATCATCATGCTATAGACTGAAGTCTTTATTAAAGGCAATAACAGAACTTGAATGCAATAAAAAAAGAAATAATATACAGTTGCATAGTAGATGAGAACTAAAAATAAAGGAGACCTATATTCTTTAAGCTTGCTGGAGTCTACTAAGGTGAAAAATATCACTTCTATTAGTCTCTTTCTTCCATATTCCAGAGAATGATTAGTATAAAATATTCATAAAATACTCTTTATAAAGAGCTAGTATAATATTTCATTCTTGAAAGTTATTTTTCTCATTTGTTTCTCTCTGAAAGATACAGCCAGGTAGGGAAAATGTAAATCTGCAGCCCTCACTATTTCTGAAGAAGCAATATTTTTACATCTTGATCTGACATGACTTACTGTTCTGAGGTCAGCATAGCATAATTGTTCCATGTGTAATCTCTAGACTAAACCTATCTTGGCTTAAATTATGTTTCTATTTTTTACTAGCTATACAACTTTGGAAAATTCCTCATTCTTTCTGGGTCTCAGTTTCTTTATTAATATGACAGCCATAAAAATAGTACAGTTTTGTAGGAATTATTGGGGCAGTGCATGATCTAATATGTGATACATTGAAGTAGTATTGGGAACATTAGAAGCAATCAATAAATGTTAGGTATTTTTTAAGTGCTGATTGTGACTAAACGCTCCTTAGTGTATACGTGCCATGTGGTTTCCTCTTATTTATTTACCAGGGTCTGAGATTTTAATATATTAGCATTTACTTCTATGTACAAATATATTTAAAATTTAAAAATCACATAACCATTTAAGCCCATATTTTGATGTTTGGGTTTGATTAAGAGATCTCCAATCAATTATTACAATATGTTGAGTTTAGCATGCTTGAATGAACACATAATGTTAAAATGTCTCTATAATTATCTTCCGTATAAGAAAATGTGGGAAGGGTTATTGTGCCATACATTTCCAATTCTTCTTTGTTATATTTCTTGATAAGACTGGAGCTCAGGGCTTCAGGACAATTTCCTTGCTGCCAAGATCTTATTTTCAGCAGAAATAAGATATCAGTTTTCTTCAGAGAAGGACCAGTTACCTTGACAACAAAAAATGCATCCATGAGGATAACTGTCACCCATGCTAACTCTGTGTATCATAATTTTTGTATTATTGTTTTTAATTATCCTCCCTAACTTCAAGGGAAGCCCATGATATTTAAGAATTTTTCTGAAAAGTGAGCCATAGTTACTAACTTTGATTTTGTATTTATTAATTGTATATATGCATCTAAATTTAAACAACTTACATTGATAGCAAGATTCTCATTGCAATTCAATACTTACCTCGGTTTTGCTATATTGTGTTGCAGCGTCCAGGCACATTTGACGTATTGTTTTGATATGTATTCAGAATTCCTTCTAGACAATTAACTGGAATTTGTAAAATTTACAAATGAAAATACATTTTAAGATTTATCACTTTTAAACCTTTAAGAATGCAAATAAAATAGAAATTCAGAAAAGTTTAAATATAACTTATCCATTTATTTTTTAAATGATTAGCTGTGGAGTAAATTGGAATTATCACTTGCAAATAACTGACATTAAATATAAAACATTTTTCTTATGACAGACGTTTATGAGGTAATGACCCATGCTTTAATCATTGCAGATTTCCACATCTGATTGATGCTATTCTAAGCAATTAGTAAACCCAATTAGGACATAATGACCAAAGTTGCCTCTGAAGCAAATGCCTTTGACATAGCACACATCCAGTTAGTCACAAAGTACTATTTATTCTATTACTACAGTGCTTCACATATCTATTTACTTTTTCACAGCACCATAACCTTTTCCCCATTCAGATTTTCATTATTTTTATGTGGAACTTTTATAATATTCTACAAACTCTCTATCACTATCCACTGTTTTTCTCAAGATGCCTCTAAAATTGACACCCCCATTACACAGCTTTACTAATGCTACCCTTTCAAATATCTTCAAGCTATCAATTATTTATATTTTAAATTTCAAGCTCATTAAAATAAACAATTTCTAAAATTATGTCATTTTTTCTTAACATCCATATTTCTATTTTCAAATATGAAACCTTTAACCCTCATCATTTCACATGATGTATTTTGTTTTGTTTTGGAGAATCTGGCCCTCTCATTGGCTAAACTTGATTTGAAAAAAATAGAGTGACTGGAACGCTCCTAGCTTGAATTTATTTTATTTAGTCTGAATGGCCTATGGTTGCTTCTAAGATAATTTGGAGACTTCACACAAATTGTAAAGAAAATCTTTCTGCATGCCTACTTTTTAAAGATCTGATCCTAGTCCAACTACAAGATCATGTAACTTGTTGGACATAAAGTTTCAATCAGCCAAGTGCAGGCTCATATGAGGGAGACTTTAAATTCTCTTGACCATAGTAGCGCAGTTTGAGTCTCAGATGCATTGCTGGACTCATAAGAATAAATGTACTAGAAGAGGATCAAAAAGGCAGAGTAAGAAGACATGGAATTCACCACCCCCTACACACATCAAAAATGCAACTACCTGTGGAATAATTGTCATGGAAAATGAACTGGAAACTGGCAGAAGTACTCCTATGCAACCAAGACTACAAGAATGACACACATGTAATTGGGTAAGACTGGAAAAAAAAGCAGAACCTGTATCCTTGGAGGAGACTAAGAGCAAAAGGGAGATTGTACAGGTGAACACTCGCCCTGGGACATGAGACGGTTGTGCCACAGCCCAGGTGTCCCAGTCCAGGGGTCCTACATGGAGGATGCAAGCCCCCTAGGCTTGTTGGAGAAGATTTGGGATGGAGAGAGGGGCTGAAGAAGCTTAAACTCCACTCGTAAGGCAGATGCTGGCTTGCCTGCCAAGTGCCTTCAAACAAAGCAGAAAGAGGTCTGATGTAGCAGCTGCTGCCTCACTGTGCTCCTAGATTCCTCACTCACTGCATGCCATCTATAACATAGATAACTAATGAGACCCTACTATTTAACACAATGTTCCGTGGTGACCTAAATGGGAAAGAAATCTAAAAATGAGTAGATATATGTGTACATATAACTGATTTACTTTACTGTAGAGCAGAAACTGATGTTACAATGTAAAATTATGCTCCAATAAAATTTTTTTTGAATGTATTTGGAGAAAATATGGCTGAACATTTCCTAAACTTAAAGAAGGAAACAGATGTCCAGGTACACAAAGCACACAGGGTTTCAAATAAGATGAAACCAAACAGACCTATACTAAGACATGTCACAATTAAAATGGTGAAATTTAAAGATAGAGGATTCTAAAGGCAGAAAGAAACAAAAAGTCAGTCACAAGGGGACACCCATGAGGCTATGAGCTGATTTCTTTGCATAGTTAGAGGCTGGAAGGGAATGGGGTGATATAGTCAAAGGTCTGAATGGGAAAACCCTGCAACCTAGGATACTATATTCAGCAAGATTATCATTGAGTGAAGCAGGAGAGATAAAGACATCTTAGACAAACAAAAACTAAAAGAATTCAGCAGCACTAAACTTACCCTAAAAGAATGTTAAAGGGTTTTCTCTAAATGGAAAAAAAAAAAAAAAGAGTCTACAGAGAAGAGAAAATCCCAACAGAAAAGGCAAATGTATAGTAAGGATTGAGTATCACTTAAGCCAGGATGTCAATTAAAAAACAAGCAAACTAAAATGCTAAATATATCTATACCATAGGTATACATATTCATATGATTTTATGATTAAGCTGTTTCATTTTTCCTATTTTGAATATATTTATTTAATACCAATACTATAATGTTAAATTATCTTTAGCTTTATAGACTGTTTTGGTACCTGAAAAGACTAGATTGCTATCGCTCTTGTTAATATATTTCAGTATGTATTTTGCTAATCCTTTTTTTTACTTCCATGGGACTTAAACTTAAAGGAAATCAACCCTGAATATTCATTGGAAGGACTGGATGCTAAAGCTGAAGCTCCAATACTTTGGCCATCTGATGTGAAGAGCTGACTCATTGGAAAATACCCTGATGCTGGGAAAGATTGAAGGCAAAGGAGAAGAGGGCTGCAGAGGATGAGATGTTAGATAGCATCACCAACTCAATGGACACGAATTTGAGCAAATTCCGGGAGAGAGTGAAGGACAAAGAAGCCTTGTGTGCTGCAGGTCACAAAGAGTTGGACATGACATAGTGACTGAACAACAACAACATAATTTATAATTAACATACTTGTAATGAAGATACACATGTATTGGGATCATATAAATCTTAAATAAATCTAGAATTGTTTAATTATCTACACAGTATTAGTCTTCCCACCAAGGTACACTTAATATATACTGAGTTCATTAGATGTATTTCTTTATGTCTTTTAATATTAAAAGGATTACAATCTCTTTTACATAAGCCATATGCATTTATTAGGTGTATTAATTTATTTAATAAAAAATTCACCAAGTACCTCTAATGTGACAACATAGTTTTCAAAAGCAAAGGTTAAAATGTAGAGCAAATATATACGTGGGTTCTTTCTAAAGAAGCTAACGAGCTAGTGGGAGAGACAGATCTTAAGTAAATAATCACACAAATAATTACACAGGTGAAATTGTGAAAGGTACTACAAATGAATCACTATTAAGATATTGTAACAGAGAAATCTGGCTTAATTATAAATGGATAGTGTTAATTGATTACTCTACTAAGGATTAGCTATTTAGAAGAAATGTAGAAGAAAGGCTGTTTCAGGCAAAAAAACAAAGCAGTCTATGCATATGCTTTGTAGCAAGAAGGATTACAGATAGTTATGGTTAATATCAGTCTACCCAGAGAAGTCCTGATTTATGCTTGTTGTCCTAGTGTAATTATTAGCATCATCTATTTTCATTATTAAAATGATCCTTGTTTTTTTAATGCTACATGGTAATACTAACTATGAGTCATTCAGGGAACTAAAATATACCTGTGACTGGAACCCATAGAGTGAGAAAGTGTGTAATACTAGCTGGGATAGAAACCATGGACCAAGTAAGGAAGGACTTCATACACCATGTTAAAGATTTTAAAATTTATATTGAATTTAGAGTATTAATAGGCTAAGTCTGGTGGGTTTATAAAATTTATATTTTGATTTGCATTTCTCTGATAATGAGTGATGTTGAGCATCATTTCATGTGTTTGTTAGCCATCTGTATGTCTTCTTTGGAGAAATGTCTAGTTCTTTGGCCCATTTTTTTGATTGGGGAACCCTCTTACACTGTTGGTGGGAATGCAAACTAGTACAGCCATTATGGAGAACAGTGTGGAGATTCCTTAAAAACCTGGAAATCAAACTGCCTTATGTCCCAGCAATCCCACTGTTGGGCATACACACCGAGGAAACCAGAATTGAAAGAGACACGTGTACCTCAATGTTCATCACAGCACTGTTTATAATAGCCAGGACATGGAAACAACCTAGATGTCCATCAGCAGATGAATGGATAAAGAAAGCTGTGGTACATATACACAATGGAGTATTACTCAGCCATTAAAAAGAATACATTTGAATCAGTTCTAATGAGGTGGATGAAACTGGAGCCTATTATACAGAGTGAAGTAAGCCAGAAAGAAAAACACCAATACAGTATACTAACGCATATATATGGAATTTAGAATGATGGTAACAATAACCCTGTATACGAGACAGCAAAAGAGACACTGATGTATAGAACAGTCTTATGGACTCTGTGGGAGAGGGAGAGGGTGGGGTGATTTGGGAGAATGGCATTGAAACATGTATAATGTCATATATGAAATGAATCGCCAGTCCAGGTTCGATGCATGCTACTGGATGCTTGGGGCTGGTGCACTGGGACAACCCAGAGGGATGGTATGGGGAGGGAAGAAGGAGGAGGGTTCAGGATGGGGAACACGTATATACTTGTGGCAGATTTATTTTGATATATGGCAAAACCAATACAATATTGTAAAGTTAAAAAATAAAATAAAATTTAAAAAAAGAAAAAAATTATATTTTGAAGAGGTTACTGTGGAAATTTAATGGAGGAGGTCAAGGGTGAATTGCAGTTAGACCTTTAGGAGGTTTATAGCCTAGACTAAGGAAGAGAGAGAAAGAGAGAGAAAGAATTGCTTAGATTAGATGGGTAATAATGCAACTGTAGAGAAGTGTATTTATTCACTAAATTGGAATAATCAGTGGCAGTTAAACAACGCAGATGATTCCTAGGCTTGTCTCACTAGACAGGTGCCAAGAGAGACAACAGTATTAAAGTACTTCTTTCCCACTGATGCCAGTAAGATCATGGCTGGGCAGCAAGTCTATTTAAAAATATTGTAGGCTAAGTGTTTTTCAAGATATCAAAGAAGAAATGCAAAGTGAGAGGCTTAATATGTGGACCTGAATATTGGATGTTAGCTCTAGATGGTATATAATGAAACTCTGTTAACTTTGTTTCAAGCATTGTTATTGAAGTGTCTTTATTATGAATTTTTTTTCAGTAGATTTTCTTGGTATATCTACGTTAGAAAGCACATCATCCACATATACTTTCAGTGTGTGTGTTTGTATCTGTTCAGACGTGTCCAACTCTGCAACCCCTTGGACTGTAGCCCACCAGTCTCCTCTGTCTGTGGAATTTTCCAGGCAAGTATACTGGAGTGGGTTGCCATTTCCTTCTCTGATAATTTCAGTATTTAATTTCAAATATTTGTATCTAAAAAGGTTTTCCCACATCAATTTCTTTGCCCATCAAATCCAAAAGAATAATAGCAATTATAAACCTGTGTGCATGTCAAGAAGCAACAGTTAGAACTGAACATGGAACAATAGACTGGTTCAAAATTGGGAAAGGAGTATATCAAGGTTGTATAGTGTCATCCTGCTTATTTAACTTCTATGCAGAGTACATCTTGTGAAATGCAAGGCTGGAAGGATTACAAGCTGGAATCAAGATTGCTGAGAGAAATAGCAGCCTCAGATATGCAGATAACACCATCCTTATGGCAAAAAGCAAAGAGAGACTTGATGAAGGTGAAAGAGGAAAGTGAAAAATCTGGCTTAAAGCAACATTAAAAAAACTAAGATCATGGCATCTGGTCTCATCACTTCATGGCATATAGACGGGGAAACAATGGAAACGGTGACAGATTTTACTTTCTTGGGCTCCAAGATCACTGTGGAAGATGACTACAGCCATAAAATTAAAAGACGCTTGCTCCTTGGAAGCATATTAAAAAGCAGAGGCATTGCTTTGCCTACAAAGGTCTGTCTAGTCAAAGCTATGGTTTTTCCAGTAGTCGTGTATGGATGTGAGAGTGGGGCCATAAAGAAGGCTAAGTGCCAAAGAATTGATGCTTTCGAACTGTGGTGCTGGAGAAGACACTCGAGAGTCCCTTGGACTGGAAGGAGATCCAACCAGTCCATCCTAAAGGAAATCAACCCTGAATATTCAATGCAAGGACAGATGCTGAAGCTGAAACTCCAATACTTTGGCTGCCTGATGCGAAGAACTGACTCAGTGGAAAAGACATTGATGCTGGGAAAGATTGAAGGCAGGAGGAGAAGGGGACGACAGAGGACTAGATGGTTTGATGGCATCACCAACTCGATGGACATGAATTTGAGCAGACTCTGGAAGATAGTGAAGGACAGGGAAGCCTGGTGTGCTTGAAGTCCATGGGGTCCCAAAGAGGCAGACATGACTGGGTGACTAAGCATAGCACAGCACACGCTTGCCTTATGAATTTGAATGGGACTCTTTGATCTTTTGCTAGCTACTAAACAGTTTGTCTAGGAGTCATGTTTTGTTCGGAGAAGGCAATGGCACCCCACTCCAGTACTCTTGCCTGGAGAATCCCAGGGACAGAGGAGCCTGGTGGGCTGCAGTCCATGGGATCACTAAGAGTCGGACATGACTGAGTGACTTCACTTTCACTTTTCATTTTCATGCATTGGAGAAGGCAATGGCAACCCACTCCAGTGTTCTTGCCTGGAGAATCCCAGGGACGGGGGAGCCTGGTGGGCTGCCATCTATGGGGTCGCACAGAGTCGGATACGACTGAAGCGACTTATCAGCAGCAGCAGCATGTTTTGTTATTAAGATCTTTTCAAGTTCATTCTTAAAAATTACCATTTTTGTGCATCCAAATAGATATTTATTTATCTATAGAATATAGCTATATTTATTCAATTTCTCTACATTGTCATTTATTATCATATATGTCTTTGTTTGGAATTGTACACAAAGTTTTTATGTTTATTTCTTTTTTTTAAATTTTTTTATTATTATTATTTTTTTACTTTACAATATTGTATTGGTTTCGCCACATATCAACATGCATCCGCCACGGGTGTACACGTGTTCCCCATCCTGAACCCCCCTCCCATCTCCCTCCCCATACCATCCCTCTGGGTCATCCCAGTGCACCAGCCCCAAGCATCCAGTAGCATGCATCGAACCTGGACTGGCAATTCGTTTCTTATATGATATTATACATGTTTCAATGCCATTCTCCCAAATCATTTCCCGCCTCCCTCTCCCACAGAGTCCAAAAGACTGTTCTATACACCTGTGTCTCTTTTGCTGTCTCTCATACAGGGTTGTCGTTACCATCTTTCTAAATTCCATATATATGCGTTAGTATACTGTATTGGTGTTTTTCTTTCTGGCTTACTTCACTCTGTATAATAGGCTCCAGTTTCACCCACCTCATTAGAACTGATTCAAATGTATTCTTTTTAATGGCTGAGTAATACTCCATTGTGTATATGTACCACAGCTTTCTTATCCATTCATCTGCTGATGGACATCTAGGTTGCTTCCATGTCCTGGCTATTATAAACAGTGCTGTGATGAACATTGAGGTACACGTGTCTCTTTCAATTCTGGTTTCCTTGGTGTGTATGCCCAGCAGTGGGATTGCTGGGTTGTATGGCAGTTCTATTTCTGAAAATTATATATTATACTATATTCTACTGATTTAGATCTACTTATAACTTTTGAATAAATTTATCCTTCATATGTTTTGTGCTGTTGTTTTCTCTGCTTTGTAAGCATAAATTACCTTACTTTCTATTTTTGAAAGAATTTTCATGTTTCTGGTTTGCAGATAGTACCATTTATGAGTCTATAATTTTAAAAGCTAATATATTTTCTAATATTAAGACACTGAGTTCAAGCAATATATAGACTTGGTCCAAAATCCTGATAATATTTTTTTTTCATTTTTTTGATGAATCTCTGCCCATTATCATTTTATTTCTTCTATTAGATTATTTCTTTCAAATTCCTGACTTGATGTCCTTACAGTTAGTTTTTAACTGCCCAAATAATAAATTCTATAAATATCTCCAAGTTTTCTTACATCTCACAGTTGCTAAGTCTAATGTCAGTAAAAATACAATAACATAAAGAACATTGCTATTATTTTTCATTTTTTTTCAAAATACACAGCTATCCACCAACATCTTTGATAAGCTCACCTGGGACAAAGCTATTGTTGATAATTCAAAAACTGAATTGGTAAAATTACTTTTATGCAACTAAAATAACAAATGAGGAAAATAACTTTAGTAAAGCCTTAGAATTAATTTCAAATGCTTCAAAATTCTATTCTAGTAACTTTTAACACGTTAATGAAAACCTGAAAAATACTTACCCTTAGCTATCATAAATGCAGCTAGTGCAAGAACAATTAAATAAAGCAAGGCAAATATCACTGTAGCAATGCACCATGGAGACTCTGCCCAAAGAGAAAAAGAAGTAGTTCACCATGATGATCAATGGAAACAAGATTAGGAGTTGGGATTAGAAGGAATTTTGGCTAGGAATATTCACCCTATTAGAATTTGAATGAAATCTAAATCCAGAGGAGTGCTGCATCATTGGTATTCCCACTCTGCAAGGAAAACTTTAAAAACTATTTTGAAGATTTGGATATAGCTAAGGAAATATGAATATTTTTATGTAGGAATGTTGAAGTAACAAGTTGCTCTAGTAAAGACATTTTACGATCAAAAAGAGAACTTCAGAAATCCTACAAGGGATTTAATTTATCACCTTCCTTTAATTGAACAATTTTTTCCCCCATCTTTGTAGCAGAACTAAGAATAAAACTTCTGCATTAGCTGTTGACCTTGACAGATACTCTGTGATAGTTTTGATAAAATCTGGCTACTATGATATACCTCCCACAGTCCATTTCATTTTTAGAAATATTGTAGCATAAAAGGAGCACTTACCTTTTGCAAAGCTAAAATATCAACCCCCAAAATATCTAGAAACATTCTTCATTCTATGGCATGGTACATCATTTTAAGCCATGGTTGATTATTCAGAGCAAAATGATCAGTTGTTCATTGTTCATTTCCATTTGCTCTAAACACTAGACTTTGGGTCCTTATGACCTGCTTAAAAGTGTATGAGGGATGATTTCCATTTGAAAGATTAGTCCTTTTATTTTCATGACTTCTCATTAAAATATGAAGGCAAAAAAAGGAGCCTAGAGTTTTACATTTTTTACCTTTTGCTTTCCAAATCCTAGTTAGTTTTCTCTTCTGAATATTTGAAGAATCACGAAGTTTGAGTTCGGAGTATGTTACACTTTCATCACAAAACTCTAGAAAGTATGTTAGAAAAATGCATGCAATAAACAATTATAATTTTATATATACACATGTATATATACATATATTTATAATGACACAGAATTAAAAGCATGTTAGAAACATAAATTGTCCCTATTTTAGACTTATAACAAAGTTTTAAAAATTGGCTCAGTTAGGCAGTTGCTTTGTGAATTTTGGCAAGCTTTTTTTTATCCTTAGTTTCTTATATAAAATAAGAATAACAGTAATATTTATCCATATATATATTGTGGAGATTAAGCTAATGTATATAAAGTCAATAGCATGGTGCTTGAAGCAATAAACATTCAATAAGTTTTATTATTATAAAAATAGTCATAGTAGTAGTTAGAATAGTAATTATAAGAATATAATGGACAATAGCATCTGAAGTAATACCAGTTGCAGAAAGAATAGAAATTTAAGAATTAGTTTAAGTACCTATAATTTAAATGTCTACAAATGCTCCTTCTTACAGTTGAATTTAATGTTAATGAAAAGAGTGTGAGAAACAAAATCATCTAATTCTTGCTAGGTAGATAAATTTTCCTAGCAATATGTACTCTTTCAGTGCAAGAAAAGCAGAATTCACAGCCACCAAGTCAATAATATTTTTCCAAATAATATTAAATCTTAATCCATTATAAATATTTACTTCTCAGACAGTGATTGTATTTTAAATTCCCTTCCATTGGAAAATCTAAAATTCATTTGCAAGAACAAAAGGTTTTAAACCCTTCTTCTAAAAGTAGCTAGCTATGGACTTAGTTATTTATAATATTATTTTCTCAGTAAATAGAGGAATTACTTAGCAATAGCAGCATTACCTGTATTTAGTTCATTCAATTCCTCTGGCAAACGTTGACGACCAGGACAGGGGCTGGACAATGCTGGTGTCTTTGGTTCCATAGTTGAATGCAGATTGCATGGATCAGATGCTTAGCAGAGGGTCAGAATGAAACAGGATCAAGGAAACAGATCTGTTCATACGCGACATCAGACAGGATGTTTACTCTAAATTTAATATGTAAAGTACTTTTTACACTTAAGAAAATAAAAGGCAATGTAATTCAGCTCCAATAGATTAACTTTGTTAGTCTTCCATGTGTAATGAAGCTCTTCTTTATTTCCAAAGATAAACTTTAAAATTATATTAACTATAATGATCTTTTCTCTGCCGTTATTTTTCAAAAATAATAAATGAACAATAAAATGTAACAAATACTCATTTTTTAAAATATCTTTTTTGTGGTTATAAATATTCATAATCATTGTTAAAAGGTGCCTTAGAGGAAATGAAAATGACATAAAACTCCGTTCCCGCAACACAACTTCTGTTGAAATAATTATTCATAACTTTTCTTTGTTTTTCAAGTGACAAATTGATGTTTTGTTTAAAGAAGTAAAAAGAACAATGTAACTATCAATAAGTTAAATAATGAGATAAATTATAATGTATTCCTACCATAAAACTTTCACAGTCATTAAGTATAAATGAGACAGTTCTACAAATATTGGTATGAATGTTCTGTGATAAATAGAAAAAAGGTTCAAATTATTGCAAGCTCTATTATATTTGGTAGAAAAAATATCTGTTGTTATCCATGTGCTCACAGTTTAATAATATGTGTCTAACCTGGTACTTTAAGATTGATATAATAATATTTAAGTGACT
Source organism: Bos javanicus (assembly GCF_032452875.1). Taxonomy (NCBI): domain Eukaryota; kingdom Metazoa; phylum Chordata; class Mammalia; order Artiodactyla; family Bovidae; genus Bos; species Bos javanicus. Next base: position 100,167,563 of record NC_083872.1, on the reverse strand, counting down.
AACTTGGTAAGTCTTAATTTTACATATGTAGTTTTCCATTTTTGTGTTGCTACTTTTAATGAACATATTTTTTATCATTGAAAAAATTAAAGTATGTACATGTGAAATTTCATTCTCAGCCTAATGTGTGCTCTGAGATATACACACCACAGTGACCACAGAGGCCTCTGTCCTCACCTTTGATCAATAGAAATGAACTTCACAGCACAAGAATGTAATTTGACAGGGAGACTATGAATGTTCTTGGGTCTTGTTTTGTTTTGGAAGTGAGTAAAGATAATGATCATTTATAGACATTAATGATTTAAGTACATGTACTTTAAATTTGAGTAAAGGCTAAAAAGAAGAAAAGAAATAATAATTTCAAAAATTATAGAGGGAAACATAAATTGAGAAAAATAAATGCACAAGAAAAGATAGAGGGAAAATAAAACAATCAGATCAGATCAGATCAGATCAGTTGCTTAGTCACGTCCGACTCTTTGCGACCCCATTAATCGCAGCACACCAGGCTTCCCTGTCCATCACCAACTCCCGGAGTTCACTCAGACTCATGTCCATCAAGTCAGTGATGCCATCCAGCCATCTCATCCTCTGTCGTTCCCTTCTCCTCTTGCCCCCAATCCCTCCCAGCATCAGAGTCTTTTCCAATGAGTCAACTCTTCGCATGAGGTGGCCAAAGTACTGGAGTTTCAGCTTTAGCCTCATTCCTTCCAAAGAAATCCCAGGGTTGATCTCCTTTAGAATGCACTGGTTGGATCTCCTTGCAGTCCAAGGGACTCGCAAGAGTCTTCTCCAACACCACAGTTCAAAAGCATCAATTCTTCAGCGCTCAGCCTTCTTCACAGTCCAACTCTCACATCCATACATGACCACAGGAAAAACCATAGCCTTGACTAGACGCACCTTTGTTGGTAAAGTAATGTCTCTGCTTTTGAATATGCTGTCTAGGTTAGTCATAACTTTCCTTCCAAGGAGTAAGCGTCTTTTAATTTCATGGCTGCAGTCACCATCTGCAGTGATTTTGGAGCCCAGAAAAATAAAACAATAGACAGGACAAATAGAAAGCACAAAATTATGATATTGATTAAAAAGATAAAGTGCTTCTAAAGTAAATGTGGATGCTCTAAATGTCCTGATTAAAAGATAAAAACTATTGTGTAAATTAAAAAAAATTTAAGTGTTATGTGTTATTTACAGAAATCATACCTAGTAGATAAGGATGCACGATGGTTGAAAATAAAAATAAATAATGCAAACACTGATCAAATAAAAGCTCTTGATACCTGACAAAATACACTCTAATGCAAAATATAGTATTTAAGGTGGGTTTTTAATAACAATTAAAAGTTTCAATTCAATAGTAATATAATTTTAATATAATTTTTAAATATAACTTCAAAATGTAGCCAGGATAAATGACATGCATATTCAGAAGGGGAATAAACAATGCATTCAAGATGACTTCCTAGTGCTGCTTTTGGAAATGTATCATTGTTCTTGATCTTCTTCAGTTTTTATTATAATGTGATTTTTATGAACTATTTAACAAAATAGTTTTTATGAACTAATCAAACAAAAGAGAGAACTATTTCTCTCTTTTGTTTGATTAAAGTTAAGTAGGCTTCATAAATCTATGGGTTGGTCTCTCATTATTACTGGGTTGAAAAAGTCTTTGCTATTAATTTTACAGAAGGCACATCTGCCTCTTTCTTCACTCTTTCTAAAATGCTGCTTGCTACATCTTTAATTTATTTTTTCATAATTTCTATCTTTTTGTCTTATGTACTGTATTTTTTTATTTTATTTTTAATCTTTACAATATTGTATTGGTTTTGCCATATATCAACATGAATCCGCCACAGGTATACACGTGTTCCCCATCGTGAACCCTCCTCCCTCCTCCCTCCCTGTACCATCCCTCTGGGTCGTCCCAGTGCACCAGCCCCAAGCATCCAGTAGCATGCATCGAACCTGGACTGGCGATTCGTTTCATATATTATGTTACACATGTTTCAATGCCATTCTCCCAAATCATTCCACCCTCTCCCTCTCCCACAGAGTCCAAAAGACTGTTCTATACATCAGTGTCTCTTTTGCTGTCTCGTATACAGGGTTATTGTTGCCATCTTTCTAAATTCCATATATATGTGTTAGTATACTGTATTGGTGTTTTTCTTTCTGGCTTACTTAACTCTGTATAATAGGTTTCAGTTTCATTCACCTCATTAGAACTGATTCAAATGTATTCTTTTTAATGGCTGAGTAATACTCCATTGTGTATATGTACCACAGCTTTCTTATCCATTCATCTGCTGATGGACATCTAGGTTGCTTCCATGTCCTGGCTATTATAAATAGTGCTGTGATGAACATTGAGGTACACGTGTCTCTTTCAATTCTGGTTTCCTCAGTGTGTATGCCCAGCAGTGGGATTGCTGGGTCGTATGGCAGTTCTATTTCTAGTTTTTTAAGGACTCTCCACACTGTTCTCCATAGTGGCTGTACTAGTTTGCGTTCCCACCAACCGTGTAAGAGGGTTGCCTTTTCTCCACACCCTCTCCAGCATTTTAAACAGTGGCTTCAGAAACATTTTTCAGTTCACTAATTTTCTCCTCATCTGTGTCAAATTAGAGGTAAACTTATCCAATATTCTGTTTTATTAGTAATTCTATTTAGTGTTTTTTCAAATCTTCTTGATCATGTTAAGTTTCTTGTTCTCTAAACACATTGCCCATTTTGTCTTATATTTCTTTGAACACAGTAAATACAATTAATTTATATGTCCCTGATTATTACAGTAATAATTCTGTAAATATTTTCTGCTATTATTTTTATTCCTGCCGCTTCCGTCTAAGGTCCCTTGCTTACTTGTGTGCGTAGTTTTTAGTTTGTTTGCTTTTGACTCTGAGATTTTCATTTTTTTCACTAATTTATTTATGAGAGCTTATTAAACTTGATATGAAAGAGTTGTGCTAGAGAATCTTTGCATTTTCTTTTGCTAGGTGACATAGTAATAGAAACATCATTAATTTTGAACACCTTTAAAAGAAAAATCTTGGAGGAGTGATACCACCAAAATGGAAACATAGATCTTTTCTGATTCCAGTCACCCTCAAAGAAGACAACTAGCAACTATCCACAGATAAGACATGTTGTGAAAATCCTAGAATATGCGGGTGAGGGTGAAATTCTCCCTTGGACTACAGAGACAAAGAAGGACTATGTTTGAAGGGTAAAAGGAATGGCTACATTCTGACCACAGTAGATGTGATAAACCCCGTTATTACAATGACAAAAATATTATGATAATCTCAAAAAAACACAAGAAAAGATCTGACAAAATTCTTTATCAATTTATGATAAAACTCTAAACAATTTATGTATAGAAAGAACATGTGTATGTGTGCTTAGTCACTTAGTTGTGTCTGACTTTTGGGGACCCCACGGACTGTAGCCCATCAGGCTCCTCTGTTCATGGGATTTTCCAGGCTAGAATACTGGGGCAGGTAGCCATTCCCTTCTGCAGGGTATCTTCCAGACCCAGGGATCAAACATGGGTCTCATGAATTGCAGACGCTTCCATGTGAGCCACCAGGGAAGCCCTACCTCAGTATATAAAGGCTTTATATGACAAGCTCACATCATACTCAATGGTGAAAGGCTGAAAAATGTTCTTCTAACCCAAGTAACAAAACGATGCTCACTCTTACTACTTATATTCAACATAGTACTGAAAGTCCTAGTTAGGGTGATAAGGCCAGAAAAGGATATAAAAGGCATTGAGCAGCTCATGCAGCTCAATACTAGAAAAATAAATGACACAATAAAAAATGGGCCAAAGAACTAAACAGACATTTCTCCAAAGAAGACATACAGATGGCTAATAAATACATGACAAAATGCTCAACATCTCTCATTATCAGAGAAATGCAAATCAAAACCACAATGAAGTACCATCTCACGCCAGTCAGAATGGCTGCTATCAAAAAGTCTACAAACAATAAATATTGGACAGGGTGTGGAGAAAAGGGAACCCTCTTACGCTGTTGGTGGGAATGCAAACTAGTACAGCCACTGTGGAGAACAATGTGGAAATTCTTTAAACTGGAAATAGAACTGTCATATGACCCAGCAATCCCACTGTTGGGCATATACAGTGAGGAAACCAGAATTGAAAGAGACACATGTACCCCAATCTTAATTGCAGCACTATTTACAATAGCTAGGACATAGAAGCAACCAAGACGTCCATCGGCAGGTGAATGGATAAAGAAATAGTGGTACGTATACACAATGGAATGGTACATATATACTCAGCTACAAAAAAGAACATCTTTGAATCAGTTCTAGTGAGATGGATGAAACTAGAGCCTATTATACAGAGTGAAGTAAGCCAGAAAGAGAAACACCAATACAGTATATGAATGCATATATATGGAATTTAGAAAGATGGTAACAACGACCCTATATGCAAGACAGCCAAAGAGACACAGATTTAAAGAACAGACTTTTGGACTATGCGGGAGAAGGCGAGGGTGGGACGATATGAGAGAATGGCATTGAAACATGTATATTCAGTTCAGTTCAGTTCAGTCACTCAGTTGTGTCCAACTCTTTGCAACCCCATGAATTGTAGCACGCCAGGCCTCCCTGTCCATCACCAACCCCCTGAGTTTACTCAAACTCACGTCCATCCAGTTGGTGATGCCATCCAGCCATCTCATCCTCTGTCATCCCCTTCTCCTCCTGCCCCCAATCTCTCCCAGCACCAGGGTCTTTTCCAATGAGTCAACTCTTCATATGAGGTGGCCAAGTGGAGATTCAGCTTTAGCATCAGCCCTTCCAAAGAACACCCAGGACGATTACCATATGTAAAATAGATGACTAGTGCAAGTTCAATGCATGAAGCACAGCACTCAAAGCTGGTGCTCTGGGACAACCCAGAGGGATGGGGTGGGGAAGGAGGTGGGAGGAGGTTCAGGATGGTGGGACACATGTACACCCATGGCTGCTTCATGTTGATGTATGGCAAAACCCACCACAATATTGTATAGTAGCCTCCAATTAAAACAAATTAATTTATTTTTAAAAAGATGTCAGAATTGGAAAGCAAAAGTAAAATGACATAATTTTACAAAAAGAAAATCCTTAAGACTCAACCAAAAACCTACTAGGCCTAATTAATGAATTTAGTAAAGCTGCAGAATACAAAATTAGCATATAAAAATCAGTAGCATATAATAGTCCTATTTTTATTTTGAGGAATCTCCATACTGTTTTCCACAGTGGTTGCATCAATTTATTTTCCCAGCACCAATGTACAAGTGTTCCCTTTTCTCCACATCCTCTCCAATATTTGTGACTTGTAGACTTGCTCTTGATGGCCATTCTGACCAGGTGTGAGGTGATATCTTTGTTGTTTTAATTTGCATTTCTCTAATAATTACTGATATTGAGCACCTTTTCATGTACCTGTTAGACATCTGTATGTCTTCTTTGGAAAAGTTTCCATTCAGGTCTTCTGCTTATTTATTGATTGGATTTTTGAGGATATTGAGTTGTATAAAATAATGAAATTCTGCCATTTGCAGCAACATGGATGGATGTAGAGAATATTATGCTTACTAAAGTAAATCAGAGCACTATAATGTATTATATTAATTATATGTAGAATCTAAAATTAATACAACTGAAAGTATATGCAATACAGAAACACTCATAGATATAAAAAACAAACTGTGGTTACCAAAGGGGAGAGGGAAGGGGGAGGGTCAAATTCAGTGTATGGGATTAAGAGTTACAAGCTACTCTATAAAATAGATAAGGAGTAAGGATATATTGTATAAAACAGTGAATTATAGCCATTATCTTTAATAACTTTCAATGGAATATAATCTGCAAAAATACTGAATCACTATATTGTACACCTGAAATTAATATTACATTGTAAATCAAGTATAATTTAAAAATACAAAGAATAAGTAATATAAATTTATTAAAAGACACTAAGAATTGAAGTGAGATTAGAGATCCTGATGCAAATTAGCATCAGATAGTTTGACTCCCTACATGAGATATATGCAACTCAATGCAGAAAGAAAGAAGATGAAATTTAATCAGTTGAATGGAACAGTTAATTAGGTATATGCTCTGGAAAAATAAGAAGTTAGTGGCAATGAAATCATTCACCATAAGGTGTGATTAAATCATTGCAGAAGTGATGACTAAGGAAAAAAGTAAAGGTCCAGAGATAAGTGCCTTAATGATATTCCAGAAGAAATTCAGTGGGATGAATAAAGTTAATAGAACAGATAATGTTATCCTCACAGATTTTTTTGATATTTAACGTTCCAAAAATGGAGTTGCTTCTGATTTTCTGTCTCAAATTTATAGACCCCTTGAGACTGAGATCATGAAAGTGCTGGACTGGATGAAGCACAAGCTGGAATCAAGATTGCTGGGAGAAATATCAATAACCTCAGATATGTAGATAACACCCCCCTTATGGGAGAAAGTGAAGAACTAAACAGCCTCTTGATGAAAGTGAAAGAGAAGAGTGAAAAGGTTAGCTTAAAGCTCAACATGCAGAAAACTAAGATTGTGGCATCTGGTCCCTTCACTTCATGGGAAATAGATGGGGAAATGATGGAAACAATGACAGACTTTATTTTCTTGGGCTCCAAAATCACTGCAGATGTTGACTGCAGTCATAAAATTAAAAGACGCTTGCTTGCTCCTTGGAAAAAAAGTTATGACCAACCTAGACAGAGTGTTAAAAAGCAGAAACATTACTTTGCCAAAAAAGGCCCGTCTAGTCAAAGCTATGGTTTTTCCAATAGTCATGTATGGATGCCAGAGTTGGACTATAAAGAAAGCTGAGGGCTGAAGAATTGATGCTTTTGAACTGTGGTGTTGGAGAAGGCTCTTGAGAGTCCCTTGGACTTCACAGAGATCCAACCAGTCCATCCTAAAGGAAATCAGTCCTGAATATTCATTGGAAGGACTGATGCTGAAGCTGAAACTCCAATACTTTGGCCACCTGATGTGAGAACTGATTCGTTTGTAAAGACCCTAATGTTGAGAAAGATTGAAGGTGGGAGGAGAAGGGGATGACAGAGGATGAGAAGGTTGGATGGTATCACTGACTCAATGAACATGAGTTTGAGTAAGCTCCAGGAGTTGGTGATGGACAGGAAGACCTGGTGTGCTGCAGTACATGGGAATGCAAAGAGTCAGACATGACTGAGTGACTGAACTGAACTGAACTGAGGCTGAGATACATTTTTCTGTACTTTTACTCTTAATTCTCATCCTTGTATGGCACATTGAGAACTCTAAAATATGTTCATTGAGTTAGGTTAGGGAAGGGAGGGAAGAAGGAGAGAAAAATAAGCAGAAGTCTTTATATATCCTAATTAATATATTCACTGTTATTTTTATTGCAGGGAAGAGTTCATTATATCAACTGCTATTTTGACTTAGTGCAGTTTAAAAATTAATTTTTAACTCATCTCATTATTATCTTTCAACTTTATGAAATGAAAAGACAGTAAGAAAAGACTGAAAGACAGGAAGAATTGGAAGCTGAATTTTAATTCATAAATTATGAACACAATTTGCCATTAATTTATTATTTGATATTCACCAACAATCTATATAGAAATAATATTTTTTCACACTTAATTATTGTCTAAAATTAGATTAAAATATTTTATGGGCTGACTGTGAGAATTGAAAAGTATTTGAGGGACTTCCCTGGTAGTCCAGTGATTAAGAATCCACCTTGCACTGCAGGGGACATGGGTTTGATTCCTGGTCAGGGAACTAAGATCCCACATGCCACAGAGCAACTAAGCCTCTTTGCCACAACTACTGAGCCTGTGGGCTGCAACAGAAGATCTCTTGTGCCAAAACTAAGACCCAACACAGCCAAATAAATATTTTAAAATTATTTGAATATAATTTAACTGTAGAATGTTCTATAAACATTGTATTAATTACTTGTCCTATGATCTTGCTCTATTTCTTCTGCTTTTTTTTAAAAATTCATATACTTTATTTTTTTAGAGTAGCTTTAAGTGATAGAAAAATTGAACAGAAAGTGCAGATAGTTCCCATATATCTCATCTAGACTTCTGAGTTTCAGGAATTATGAATAAAGTTGCTATAAATGTTTATTAGTGCATTTTTTATGGACATAAGTTATCAAGTCATTTAGATGAGTGAATCAAGGGGTGTAATCATTGTATTATATGCTGAGGTTGCTTAAATTTTAAAAAGCTGTTTAACTGTCTTCTAAAGTACCTTTTTGCATTCCTACCATCTATGAACTAGAGTGCCTGTATTTCCACACCCTCATCAGCACTGGATGCTGTCAGTAATTTGGATTTGAGTCATTCTAATAATCGTGTAATGATTGTTCATTGTTGCTGTTATTTGGAATTTCCAACCCAGAATATTCATTGGAAGGACTGAGGCTAAGGCTGAATCTGTGGTACTTTGGCCACCTGATGTGAAGAGCTGACCCATTGGAAAAGACTCTGATGCTAGAAAAGATTAAGGGCGGGAGGATAAGGGGATGACAGAGGATGAGATGGTTGGATGGCATCACAGACTCAGTGGAGATGAATTTGAGCAAGCTCCAGGAGATAGTGAAGGACAGGGAAGTCTGGCGTGCTATAGTCCATGGAGTCAAAAGAGTTGGACACGACTGAGGGACTAAACAACAACAAAGACATCTGATGTTGAACACTTTTTTTATATATATTTGCCATGTGTATATCTTTACTCTAGAGGTCAGTTCAGATATTTTGCTCATTAAAAATTCCTGCCGAAGGGCCACCCCCAACAGCGTCTGGGGGCCTGTGGGTGGCCTAGCTCGGAGCCCTTCTGCACACTCCCTGGGATCTGATCCCGACGAATATGCCAGCAGCGGCAGCAGCCTGGGGGGATCCGACTCACCTGTCTTTGAGGCTGGGGTTTTTGGGCCACCTCAGCCACCTGCCGCCCCCCGGCGACTTCCCATCTTCAATCGTATCTCCGTTTCGGGGTGACAAATGCCTGCCTAGTACAGATCAGCTGGATCTTAAGGGGGGCCATTTCTCGTGCGTGGGTTCCACAAGGGGTCCCGGGGCTGTAGGGAACTGAGGGACTCGTAATCATGTATTTCTCCCCACCTTCCAAAGTGCATTAACTCACTCCCCTGACCCCCGAGCTGGGGCAGGTCCTCAGCGTGCAGGCTGTTCGGGAAGGAGTGTTTTATGGGGTCTTTTAAAAAAATGTAGCAAGTTTGAGGGAGGTAGTAAGCCTCTTCTCAAACTTCACCCCTGCCCAATGCTGTGAATATTAAGCCCCCAATGCCCCCTTCCAGTTCTTCCTAGATCCTGAGGCTCCAGTGTCTGGTGATTGGAGCCTCACCTGAAAGGGAATCCTGGTGCTCAAACTTCCCTCCAAAAGCAAGTAGCCAAAGCCATTGCCAACGCCCGGCTCTCCCACCCCCGCCTTTGGGCCCCTTATTTATGACGACTTTATTTATTCTAATAGATTTTATAGTATTTATATATATTGGGTCATCTGCTTCCCTTGTATTTTTCTTCCTCTTTTTGTAATATTGGAAACAACGGAATAATTATTGTTATAAGTATACACTATAATATATTAAGTAATATATATTGTTAAAAATTTATTTTTGTGGTTTTTTGGAATTTTTAAATAAAAGAAATCTGTGTGTATTAAAAAAAAATTAAAAAAAAATTGGATTACGTATTTTCTTATCTTGGGTTCTAAGAGTTCTTTGTATATTTTGAACACAGCTCCTTTACTAAATATGTGCTTTGAAACTTTTTTCTTCCATTCTGCACTTTATCTTTCTCATTCTCTTGCATCTTTCACAGTCTAGTTTTTAATAAAGTCCAGCTCATTGATTTTTTTTTGGTGTGTGTGTGTATGTGTGTATTGTGCTTTGGTGGTGTACCTAAAAATTATTGCCAAATCTGTTATACATTTAGGTCTAGGATTCATTTTGAGGCAATTTTTTGGAAAGGTTTAAAGTCTGTGTTTAGATTTATGTATTTTCATTTGGATGTCCAGTTGTTTCAGCTCCATTTGTTGAAAAGCCTCTTTCCCCTTTGAATGGCCTTTGTTGTTTGGTCAAAGAACAGCTGTCTCTGTTTGTAGGGGTGCCTCTCTTATGATTCTACCTATGCTTTTAGTTCCCTCTCAGGAGAGTTCTCACCTCTTCTGTGGAGACTTATTTCTGGGGTACTGAGCATCCGGTGCCTTTTTCTGATGTCCATAGCCATTTGGAGTAACATGAATTATCTTCCCCTTCAGACCATTATTTAATTAACAGAATGTGGTAACTAGATACCTTATCAAAAATGTTGTCTTTTGGATAAAGAAGATGTAGTACATATATACAATGAAATATTATTCAGCCAAAAAAGGAAAGAAACTGGATCATTTATAGTGATGTGGATGAACCTAGAATCTGTCATACAGAGTGAAGTAAGTCAAAAAGAGAAAAGCAAACATTGTATTTTAATGCGTATATATGGAAAGAATTTGCCTGCAATGCAGGAGACACAGTCAATGCAAGATCCATCCCTGGGTGGGGAAGATTCCTTGGAAAAGGAAATGGCAGCCCTCTCCAGTAATCTTGACTGAGAAACTCATGGACAGATGAGTCTAGTGGGTTAAAGTCCATGGGGTCTCAAAGAGTTGGACAGGAGTGAGTGACTAAGTGTGCGTGCATAGAATCTAGAAAAATGGTGCTGATGAATCTATTGACAGGGCAGGAATAGAGGCAAAGAAGTAGAGAATAAACTTGTGGACATGGAGGTGGGGGGAAGGAGGGAGCTCTATGTCAGTGCTCTGTGATGACCAAGAGGAGTGGTGTGGGGAGGGGTGGGACAGGGGCTCAAGAGGGAGGGGATGTGTTTATACATATAGCTGATTCATGTTGTACAGCAGAAACTAGCAACATTATAAAGAAATTATATTCCAATTAAAAAAATTTTTTTAAATTTCTCTTCTTTACTTTTTTGATTATTTACTCCCATACAACATAGTATTTTATTCTGCTATTTAGCTTAAAGTACCCTGAGTCAGGTCAATAGACTTCCCTGGTGGCTCAGATGGTAAAGCATCTACTTACAATGCGGGAGACCCAGGTTCAATCCCTGGGTTGGGAAGATCTCCAGGAGAAGGAAATGGAAACCCACTCCGGTATTCTTGCCTGGAAAATCCCATGGATGGAGGAACCTGGTAGGCTATAGTCCATGGGGTTGCAGAGAGTCAGACATGACTGAGCGACTTCACTTTCACCCTGAGTCAGGGCTTCCCAGGTGACACTAGTAGTAAAGAACCCACCTGCCAATGCAGGAGACATAACAGACCTGGGCTTGATCCATGGGTCGGGAAGATCCCCTGGAGGAGGGTATGGGAACCCACTCCAGTATTCTTGCCTGGAGAATCCCATGGACAGAGGAGCTTGGGGAGCTACAGTCCATAGGGTCACATAGAGTTGAATGAGACTGAAGCAACTTAGCAGGCAAGCATGCACCCTGGGTGGGGAAAATCCCCTGGAGAAGGGAATGGAAAACTACTCCAGAGTTCTTGCCTGGAGAATCCCACGGACAGAGGAGCGTGATGGCTCCATGGGTTCACACAGAGTCAGACACGATTGAGCGACTAACACTTTCACATGATCTAATTATGGTATCTATTTTTGTAGCATAGTCTAAATAAACTTCTCTCACAATTTTGCAAAAAGCAAGCAATGGTTTTATACCTTGATACCTAAAATACAAAGACCTTCATTATTTATATCAACTCTACAAATATAAACTCTTCCATGGGAAAGGTACTCTAGCATATGTTGTTGAGTCCGACTCTGTGACTCTATGGACTGTAGATATCAGGCTTCTCTGTCTTCCACTATCTTCTGAGTTTGCTCAAATTCATGTCCATTGAATCAGTGATGCCATCCAACCATCTCATCCTCTGTCGTCCCCTTTTCTTCCTGCCTTCAATCTTTCCCAGAATCATGGTCTTTTTAATGAGTCAGTGGCCAAAATATTAGAACTTCAGCTTCTTCAATAGAGCTTCCAATGAATATTAAGGACTAACTTCCTTTAGGATCGATTGGTTTGATCTCCATGCAGTCCAAGGAACTCTCAAGAGTCTTCTCCAGTGCCATAATTTAAAAGTATCTATTCTTCAGCACTTGGCCTTCTTTGTGGTCCAGCTCTCACATCTGTACATGATTACTAGAAAAGCCATAGCTTTGACTATATAGACCTTTGTCAGCAAAGTGATGTATCTGCTTTTTAATATGATGTCTAGCTTTGTCATGGCTTTCCTTCTGAGGAGCAAGTTTGGAGCCCAAGAAAATAAAATCTGTTACTGCTCTCACTTTTTGCCCTCTATTTGCCATGAAATGATGGAACTGGATTCCATGATCTTAGTTTTTTTAGTGTTAAGTTTTAAGCTAGCTTTTTCACTCTCATCAAGTGGCTCTTTAGGTCCTCTTTACTTTCTGCCATTAGGTTGCTCAGTGGTAAAGAATCTGCCTGCCAATGCAGGAGATGCAGGAGACATGAGTTTGATCCCTGGGTCAGGAAGATCCCCTGGAGAAGGAAATGGCAACCTATTCCAGTATTCTGGCCGAGGAAATTATATGGACAGAGGAACTGGAGGGCTACTGTCTATGGGGTCTCAAAAGAGGTGGACAAGTCTTAGTGACTAAACAACAACAAAAACAGCAACTACCCTATACAATCTTCATTTCCCCTTCATGGATCACAGACTTATTGTGGTGAAGGGGCTTGCATCACTCAATGAAACTCTGATCCATGTCATTCAGGGCCATCCTAGATAGACGGGTTATAGTGAAGAGTTTTGACAAAACATGGTCCACGGGAGAAGTAAATGGCAACCCACTCCAGTATTCTTGCCTGAAAACTCCATGGACAGTATGAAAAGGCCAAAAATTTATGTTATAGAAGATATAAATATGAATAAGACATGGTCTTTCCATGAAGTATCTTATGTTCTAATTTAATAGATACTTTAGTGTAACTAACCTAACTATAAATTAACAACATAGAAGTAGATTTCTATTAAAGATGCCTATATAATTCCACAGTTTTTAAGAGACTAAAATAAATTATCCCTACAGAAATCTGTGATTTAAGGGAAAATATAAATAAATGTTTTAATTTCTAATTCATAATGTAATCATAACTTGCCTTTTTAAATATAATGTTACTAAAATGATTTTAAAAAAGCATTTCTGTTTCTAGAATTGGGCTCCCCTGCTGGCTCAGTCACTTGGGAATCTTTTTAAGGCAGTGATGAAAAATTTTGTCCAGAACCTCACTGTCATTCTTGTAAAAGGTATTGATTTTGGTCAGTGTTTTGTTTCTGGTTACTTAGGACCTCCTCTGGCAGCTCTGTTTCCAGGGCCATATTTCTAGCTGTGATGACTTCATCTCTGCCATCTTTATGGATTTCAATTGATTTTTCCACTGCAGTGGCATTTGCCCTGGTTTGGTACAGGAGGAAATCTTAACATTCTGGATCTCTTTACAAGTTAAACAGTCATAGAAAACCAGATCTTATCAGCAGAATTTGACAGTGAGACTCTGGAAATAGAGCAGAAAGGTGGAGGAAGGTAAGAGAATTAAAGCAATAAACTGAATATGTGAAGGACTATGTGAATGGTCCTCAGTCAATAAGGGATTCCACAGAAAGAGAACTAGAGATACAAGCAGAGTGGCAAAGGCAAGATGTTGACATGGCTATTTTGTTGATTCTTTTGCAACTGACTTTGTACTTCTCTGGTAAACCTGAATGGGCTTATGTTAGAAAATTTAAATTTAAATTAAAGGAGCTCAGGTAGAAGTTTATGGAGGCAGAGAGTGCTTTTCAGTATTAATTATTCTTAAGAATTTCCAAAATTCAGATTCTCATGTTCTACTAGAGAAACTGTGAATCAACATCTGGGCTGAAACTGAGGAATCTGGAGTAGAAGCAAGTATAGTAGGTGATATTGAGGTGGGCGTTTTACTGATTACTCTTTAAAAAAGACTGGAATGAAGATAAAGTGGTCATCCAAAGTTTAATACAAATTGTTAACTTGCTTTGTTGGTGACTCTGTGATACACAGTTCTTTGGTTTACATATATTGAGAAAATGTTGTATAATCCTAGTCTAATTACATAGTTCACACTAATTGGATATTTTTGTACTCAAGAACATATTTCTCTAACCACCTCCTTTGCTCTGTCAATGGTAATTTGAATCCAGATCACAAGAAATCATGCCAAGCACTTCTTAGCCACCATACAGTCTTTTAGCTTTAATAGAAATGTAATTCGACTATCAAAATATGCTTTACAAAACTATTCAGTTCTATGCCTTTAGGCTCCCATTTCTGTGCCTATTGTTGTTTGTTGTTGTTGTTTAGCCTCTAAGTTGTGCCTACTCTTTTGCAACACCATGTACCATAGCCTGCCTTGCTCCTCTGTCTGTGGGATTCTCCAAGCAAGCATAGTGGAGTGGGTTGCCATACTTTTTCAGGAGATCTTCCTGACCCAGGGATCAAACCGGCATCTCCTACATTGGCAGGCAGATTCTTTATTACTGAGACACCTGGGAAGGGCAGGCCTACTCTTACATAACTTCTTTTTTTATATAATTAATGCAAATCTAAACATTTTCTGCCCAATTTATAATACTAATTAAGTAAATTTGTATTCATACTAAAACCAAAATCAAATAAAAATAAAAATTAGAAAAAAATAAGTAAATGAAATATTACAAAACTCACATGTCTATGTATAGCAAATACTGTAGCAAATACCTACTTGATGTGGATTCCTGCATGTATTAAAAATCTTAATATTCAAATATTTGTAGTCCCTTTAAAATCATTGGCTTTAGTTTGGTAGATACAACAGCAAGTATCTCTAAGTATACCAATTTGTCTCCACAAGAATAACCTGTCAAATTTTTAGCTTTCCAGAACATTTGCAATCTGATGCTGGTGCACATTATATTGAAAGAAAAACCATTCAAAGTGGCTAATATTTAAAGTATATGATGGATCTCCACACGTCCAACCACACCTAGGTGCCTGGTATTGTTGGCCTTTGGTATGACCGCCTCAAAAATACACAAAAGAAATGTTTGACCCTACCTTTCTCACTTCCTCTTGTTCCATTCAGCATGTACTTAAGAATAATTCCTGAACTGGTGCTGTCTTGATTCCTTTTTATTTTCTTGTAGTTACTCTCTTGTGTATCCCATATAGGCTATTCCATGAATTTAAACCCCACCTAGTAATATTTACAAAATAATTCCTTAGCTTTAAACTATATTCTTCCTGAAACTGCCACTTAAGGGTACAGTTTCTGCCACTGATTGCCAAAAGTAAATTACTTTTTCCAATACATTCTGTAAATCATGGCTGTTTAATTTACTTATAATTTCAGGAATTATTTTATCATGGTTTAGCTCTCTGTTTCTATAATATGAATGCCTGAATTTGTTTTCTTAAAATGTTCTTTCACCTCATCCCATTTTATTTTTTTCAGAAGTTCAAAATTGCAAAATATTTTGTTTTGCATAAACAGTATGACAGGTTTTTATATATGCATTTAGTTGCCCAATATTTCTCTTTACAAACTATGTTACCTTAATATACCTAATTGAGAAGAAATCTCCAAGAAGTACACATTTAGAACATGACTGTAACATTTATATAGTCATACTTGCATTTGTGTTACTTCATTTCTCCCTGCTTCCTCTTCAAAAGAAAATGTAGTCTTAATTCTAAAGCCATTGTTGCTAACTGTGATGATGCATGTCCAATGAATAACAGTACTAATGTGACAGTTAAAGTGACAGTTATCCCCATGTCCAAGTTTGTAAATTTCCATTCTGGTTTGCTTCTCTACCTTTAAGCTAAATACACTGCTTCTTGGCCAATTTCATAGATCCTTACAGCTTTTCCTTTCAATATCTTCTGCAGTAGAATCTTACCTTTTTCCAGAAATTTCTTTCTCCTTTCCCTAAAGCCCTTTTAGACTACCCAAGAAGCAATACAATAACATCAAGAGTGGTCGAGGTGTTAAAAGCCCTGGCAAGTGCTGGTCACGCTGTGGTTGGAAAATTCTGTTCAGAGGGGTGTACAGTGAGTGAATATGTTAGCGACACCTTTATATATTTAGAGTGTGTTGACCAGATGTGTGACACTTAAATTAAAAATAACCACAGAAAAAAATCCAGTAATCTTTCAGAAAAAAAAAAAAATACATGTGTCATATCAGAATGCAGATGGTTTATTTATTTAATAATTACATAGCAAATTTTTTTAGCAGTCAAAAGAAAAAAAGACTTCCAGAGAGCACTTTATCAGAACTCAGTTTTTATGTCTTAAAAATTTATATTTAAAATGTTTATTTGTTTATTTTTGGCTGCGCTGAGTGTTTGTTGCTCTGCGGGCTTTTCTCTAATGGCGGCGAGCGGGGACTACTCTTCGTTGCAGTGTTCAGGCTTCTCATCGCGGTGGCTTCTCTTGTTGCGGAGCACAGGCTCTAGGGCAGGCGGGCTTCAGAAGTTGTGGCTCTGGGTTCTAGAGCACAGGCTCAGCAG
Organism: Bos javanicus; assembly: GCF_032452875.1. Taxonomy (NCBI): domain Eukaryota; kingdom Metazoa; phylum Chordata; class Mammalia; order Artiodactyla; family Bovidae; genus Bos; species Bos javanicus. The sequence goes on along the minus strand of NC_083872.1, from coordinate 100,150,901 downwards.
TTCCGGCGCATGGCCTTTGTCGTTTCTAGGCATGTAGGATCTTCCTGGATTAGGGTTTTACTTGTGTCTCCTGCGTTGGCCTGCAGATTCTTTCCTACTGAGCCACCAGGGAAGTCCCTTTATGTCTTAATGAATAAATTTTTTAAGCTATCTATATCCTAGGTAACACTGTGTAGAGTAGCAGGATATGATCCACATTGTGTTCCACTGTTAACGGTCAGAAAAGACCAAGCATTTAAAGGGACAGATTGTACGCATTGCTGGGACTTATCCATCAAGAAGGAAAATATTAAATAATTTGTCTGTTTTTTTCCCTCTCACCTTCTGATCTCTTGGTAATATCTTCCAAGAGCTTAAACCAGCCAGAAACCAGAAGGCAAGAAAGCCTGAATGATGTAATTTTTAGACTTTAGCTTCCAGGGGCACAGAGTACAGCAAAGATGCTTGGAAATGGATGTGGAAGGGGTGTTCTGAAAAAAGATGTTAGAACCATAGCTTCTGGTGGCAGAATACTAGAAGTTTCATGGGGAAGATTTTGTGTGCCTTGCAATACTGGTCAGGGTCTAGGCAGATAAACAAAGCCCAGGCCAGATCATTCAATAGAGTGAACTTAATGCAGAGAAATAGTTACAAAGCAGTTGCAGGGTTGAAAGACAAACAGGAGAAAGACAGTCCAGAGATGAGTAAAACAGAAAGATGGGACCATTCCCAGGGCTGAAGGAGCCAAGGGAGCAGGTGTGCCCCCAGAGCCACTTGAGGAGACCTGAGACCACAGTGGACACTATCTGGTGGGAAGCTGTTGCTGTTTGCAGGAGTTAAAGCCACATGACAGGTGTAGCCACTGCAGGAGATGTAGCCTGAAGCAAAGAGAGAAAAGCAAAAACACCAGGCTTCTCCCCCACTTCTCACCTTCCAAATATCAAGCCAATTCCTCCCATTGATTGAACTGGAAGCTGGTTCACATGGAAACCGTGAAACGTATGTTGCAAGAATCAGCACCTGAGTTAGGAGCAAAGCATGGGGAAGGCTAAGGAGGATGAAAAGGGATAGTGACTGATGCAGGATAAAAGAAACCAGGTCTTCCAAGGACATAGGACCAGAGTGTTTTGCAAGAGATGCTTCTTATACCCAAATGGAAGTATGACTTAACAGAGATTCACTGAACCTGTCTTGTCTAATCTATATGTCAGCTTCTTTACTGTAAATGTGGGTAAGGTCACTCGGATTAATTATCAATATGGAACCATGTGTAGAAGGGTTCAATAATTAGGAGGTGGGTTTGCAAACATGTCTTGTAAAGAAAGAATTGGGAATAATTTATTCAGTATACTGACATGAGAGATACAAGTCTCTAATCACTTATCTACAATGTGTGCATATTAAGTTGCTTCAGTCATGTCTGACTCTGTGTGACCCTATGGACTGTAACCCACCAGGCTCCTCTGTCCATGGGATTCTCCAGGCAAGAATACTGGAGTGGGCTGCCATGCCCTCCTCCAGAGGATCTTCCTGACTCAGGGATCAAACCTATGTCTCCTGCTTTGCAGGCAGATTCTTTACCACTGAGCCACCAGGGAAGCCCTCTGCAATGCTTAAAACCAACATATTTATAAAGCAAAATATTTTTACAAGTTTGGTGCCAAAATATGAACTAAGTATGTTTTTTGTTTGATGCATTTTTCTGAGGAAATATTGATGTGCTTGGTTATAAGGTGAACCACCAAATTCCATTGGCATTGTTAATTTATATATGTATATGTACATACTATATTTTAAAGTGCAAAACTGTGAATCTTAAATTATACTTCTCCCCAAGGATTTTGGATACAAAATTAGAGACTATATTTATATCTTAAATAGCATTTAATTTTCCATTTTAACTCTTTAAAGAAATGGCAAGAAAACATCATATAAAAGAACAATCTCTCATGTGTTCTGCTTGATTTTCCTGTCTCTGTCTATCTTTTTCTCTCTTTGGTTTCTATTGGTGTCACCTGCTTAACCATACTGGTGATATTTAATGTTAACCTGGATTAGAATAACATTTCTTTATTTTTAAAAGCACCTTACTGTTATTTGTAAAATAAGTTTTCACTTCAGATTGTGTTCCTGCTAAAACTGACATTTAATACAGTATAGTCTTGCTAAGAATAGGTGGCTTTTAAATCATGACTGTTTGATTCACATTTTCTTCTGAAATTATTTTTGCCACATCCCTGCTTTTTTTTCCTCTCATGTGAATTGGCTGTCTTGAAGACTTTCTGTTCTCCTCACTGTTCTGTCATAATACTAGTTCAGGAGGAAGTTCAGTTTAGTTCAGTCACTTAGTCGGGTCTGATTCTTTGTGACCCCATGGACCGCAGCATGCCAGGCCTCTTTGTCCATCACCAACTCCTGGAGCTTACTCAAACTCATGGCCATCGAGTTGGTGATGGCATCCAACCATCTCATCCTCTGTCACCCCTTCTCCTCCTGCCTTCAATCTTTCCCAGAATCAGGGTCTTTTCCAGTGAGTCAGTTCTTTGCATCAGGTGGCCAAAATATTGGAGTTTCAGCTTCAGCATCCAGTCCTTCCAATGAATATTCAGGACTGATTTCCTTTAGGATGGACTGGTTGGATCTCCTTGCAGTCCAAGGGACTCTCAGGAGTCTTCTCCAACACCACAGTTCAAAAGCATCAATTCTTCAGCACTCAGCTTTCTTTATAGTCCAACTCACATCCATACATGACTACTGGAAAAACTATAGCCTTGACTAGACGGACCTTTGTTGACAAAGTAATGTCTCTGCTTTTTAATATGCTGTCTAGGTTGGTCATAACTTTCCTTCCAAGGAGTAAGTGTCTTTTAATTTCATGGCTGCGATCACCATATGCAGTGATTTTGGAGCCCCTAAAAATAAAGTCTGACACTGTTTCCACTGTTTTCCCATCTATTTGCCATAAAGTAATGGGACTGGATGCCATGATCTTAGTTTTCTGAATGTTGAGCTTTAAGCCAACTTTTTCACTCTCCTCTTTCACATTCATCATAAGGCTCTTTAGTTCTTCATCACTTGGAGGAAGTTAGGGAGAAACAATTCCTGTTACAAAGTTGTGTATAAACAGGAACCCCCAATTATGTCTGTACGGTATTAACACCTTTGCCCATAAGCAGCTTCAGAGTTATTCTTTTGTGTCTTTACTTGTTCATTATTTCCATCTACAAAATACTTTTATTGACTCTATCAGAAGAAAATTCAGGTTAAAAATTTTTATGTAAAATACAAGTCTAGTATTTACGCTCTAATCAATTGATGCTTTATGATCCTCATGTTTGTGTGTGTGTGTGTGTTTGGCTCTTACCTCCTCCTCTCTTGGTAAATGCTGTTATGATTCTGAACTCAGTGCTATTTCCTGTGGTCATATTTGTCGGAATGATAGTGACGCAGTTCAAGTGATAACGATCACCACATCTAGGCTTGTAAACCTCACTTTTGTTCTCTTCTCCTCCTTATGCCTTATAGTCTGTTCCTTGACCAGATGAACTGCTTCAATTCCCACTATTTTTAATAGTAGCTTCTTATTTTTTTCTTAACAGATAAGCTCCACATCCACTCGTCTCATCACCAGGACTGTATGATCATATCATGCCTACTGTAGGTGTTAAGTGCAATGTCGAGCATCAGCAAGTCTGAGCTTGGAAATATTCTGTACTGTCCAGGACACCTGTATACACATGGAGCACACTGAGCTGATGACTGAGGTCTGACCAAGAGGGCAGGGTCATGTCAGAATCCAGACAGCATTTCTAAAAAACTACTTATAATTATGTTTCACCTTTTCAGATGATGGAAATGAATATTAAAGGGGTTTTGTAACCTACTCAAGTTTACAAATCTAACAAGAAACAGAATCAGACACTTGAGGCTACTGACTTAAAAAAAAATTCTTCTCAAAAAATTCACATTTTAATGAGATTATTTTGATTCATTGGTTTATTTATGGCCGTCCTGGGCTTTCATTGCTGTGTGCAGGCTTTTCTCAAGTTGCAGCAAGTGTGGGCTTCTCTCCAGTTGCAGTTCATAGACTTTTCACTGTGGTGGCCTCTGATGTTTCAGGTATGGGCTCTGGGATGGGCAGGCTTAGTAGTCGTGGCTCAAGGGTTAGTTGTCCTGAGGCATGTGGACTCTTCCCAACCTAGGGATCAAACCCTTGTTGCCTTCACTGGCAGGTGGAATCTTCACCATTGGCCCACCAGAGAATTCCAAAGCTATTGACTTTTGACACCTCATATTTAGCACCTTGAAGAAGGGCAGAGAAGAATCATCTGATGAGTATCAGTTAGAAATTAGTTTTGAAGGCAAAACAATCTACATTTGTATTATCCTCTAATTTAACTCTGTGCTGCTATTTTTCTATATTCTGTATGTCTTGTTCTCATTAGATATTCTCACTGATCCAGTTTCCATGCTACTAAGACAGGTGTGTCGATTCTGACCTGTTAGTTAAGAGACATTCAATTTTTTATAAATCTAATTATTGCCTGATTCTATGTATATATTTAGACAACATATAAATGTAAAAACTGAAGATGAACATCTGCTGTTGCTCTTCAATGAGGGAGGTGCAGAGCTAATAAAACATAGCCCAACCGTGATGTCCATAATGTTATGAATTCTGATTCTCTGTAAGATTTAATTAAACTGAAAATGATTTTTTTCCCCACTAGATTGGTTTGATTCAGGAAAAAAAGCAAAATCTTGGAATAAGAAGATAGTTCAAATATATCTGCTAAATTGTAAATATTGAAAGTCATAAATTTTGAGTGTTAGAACAGTCTTGGTTGCTGAAGGTTGGAGTGACTGTGGCTATTCCTTAAAATAAGACAGCAGTGAAATTTGCCACATCAATTGACTCTTCCTTTCACAAACAATTTCTCTGTAGCATGCAATGGTATTTGATAGCCTCTTACCCATAGTGGGACTCCTTTCAAAATTGGAGTCAATCTCCCCTAAACCTTCAGCTGCTTTATAAACGAAGCTTATATAGCGTTCTAAATCCTTTGTTGTCATCTCAACAATCTTCACTGCACCTTAACCAGGAGTAGCTGTCATCTCAAGAAAATATTTTCTTTGCTCATCCATAAGAAGCAACTAATCATCCACTCAAGTTTTATTCTGAGATTGCAGCCATTCAGTTACATCCCTATGTTCTACTTCTAATTCTAGGTCTCTTGATATTTTCACCACATCTGCCATTACTTCCTCCACTGAAGTCTTGAACCAAAGTCATCCATGAATATTGGAACCAGTTTCTTTTAAGTTCCTATTAATGTTGATATTTTTATCTCTTTTGGCTAATCATGAATGTTCTTAATGGCATCTAAAATAGTGAATCCTTTCCAGAAGGTTTTTAATTTACCTTGCTCAGCTCTATCAAGAGGAGTCACTATTTATGGCAGCCATAGCCTTATGAAATATATTTCTTAAATACTGACTTGAAAGTCAAAATTATTTCTTGAACTCTGGGCTGCAGAATGGATGTTGTGTATGTTTTCAGGCATGAAAACATTAATCTCATTGTACATCTTCATCAGACTCTTGCATGACTCAGGTGACTTGACAATGAGCAGTAGTATTTTGAAAGGGTTCTTGTTTTTTGAGCAGTAGTCTCAAAAGTGGGCTTAAAATAAACCATGTTGTAAACAGATATGCTGTCATCCAGGCTTTGCTGTCCCACTTATAAAGCACAGGCAGAGTAGAATCAGCATAATTCTAAAGGGCCCTAGAATTTTCAGAATGATAGATTAGCACTGGCTTCTACTTCAAGTCATCAGCTGCGTTAGCCCCTAACAAGAGAGTGAGCCTATCCTTTGAAACTTTGAAACCAGGCATTGACTTCTCTCCAGCTATAAATGGCACCTTTTCCAATATAAGTTTGCTTCATCTACTTTGAAAATCTGTTTTTTAATGTAGTCACCTTATTAATCATCTTAGCTAGATCTTCTGAAAAACTTGCCTCGTTTCTACATCAGCACTTGTTGCTTCACTTGGCTGTGAAGAAAGGGAAAGTGAAAGTTGCTCGGTCTTTGCAATCCCATGGTCTGTAGCCTGCCAGACTCTTCTGTCCATGGAAATCTCCAGGCAAGAATCCTGGAGTGGGTTGCCATTCTCTTCTCCAGGGGATCTTCCCGACCTAGGGATTGAACCAGGTCTCCCTCATTGCAGATGGATTTTTTACTGTCTGAGCCACTAGGGAAGCCCTCCTTCACTTGGCACTCATGTGTTATAGAGAGAGCTTCTTTCCTTAAACCTCAATTAATCCTCTATAAGTGGGACAACAAAGCCTGGATGACAGCATATCTGTTTACAACATGGTTTATTTTAAGCCCACTTTTGAGACTACTGCTCAAACCTCAACCTAAATTAATCTCTACTAGTTTAAAATTTTTTTCTGCAACTTCCTCATCCTTTTCAGTGTTCTTGGAATTGAAAGATTTAGAGCCTTACTCTGGACTAGGCTTTGACTTAAGGGAATATTGTGGTTGGTCTGTAACAAAACAAAACAAAGCAAAAAACCCAAAATCTCACAATATCTGTGAAGTGCAATGAAGCAAAATGAAACTATAGGAGGTATATGTGTAAATAGAATACAGGCCATTTCTGTTCCTTTTTTTTTTAGTTTTAAATTCTCTGAAGGAGTCTATAACCAAGAAAAAATAATATTAAATAAGTACATTATAGAACTTTATATATATGATATAAATTTTTTGACTATCCTAAGGGAACAGGATACAAATTCCTTAATATAATAAAGTTTTTCTCAATGAAGTCGTAAGTCATATTTTCTACTTTATGTCGTGAAGCAGACTTATAGTACCTAATTCTTATATTTACCTTTCTGATGTTGTTGATAAAATGTGCTATAATTCTCTAACCTTTCTAGTAAACAAAGATCTTAAAATATATATTCACATCATTCTACCCCTAGTGCCTGTTGAAATGTTGTAAACATGACATCCACAGGTAGTGAACAGGAAATATTCTGTAACTGCTACAGTCAAATTATAAAGCTTACTTCTATCTTTGCATTTACACCATTTTGGTCAAAGATTTTCACCTCTCTTACAACATATACACCCACACCCATGCTCACATATAAACACACAAACACACAAATAGTAGAAGGAGGGAACAAGGTAAAATCTCTTTTCCCCCCATGAAATCTAACTTCAAAGAAATACAGATAAATTCTAAAAAGGACCATCCATCTTGGTGCCAATATCCTCTTCAAGTGAATTTATTTTATGTATGAAATTATCATGAAATTCACATATATAGACAGATATTTCTAAAAATTGAATTGTGTTTCCTAGGCAGAAGGCATGAAAATAGAGAAACCAGGAGACAAAGCATATAACTAAAAGCTTCCTGAGACTTTAAAAACTACTCTTAGGTTATACAAAAATTATCATAATAGCCTGGTTTAATTATTTGTCCAAATCTGGGTTTTACCTCCATGAGAACAATCAGATATTTCATAGTCAAGGATGCATGTAGTGTATATACTGTATAAGTATGCAAATATAGAATTACAATGTAATTATTATGTAATATTAATTACTATGTAAGTATTTACATACTTGCATATGTAGTAGTATCCAAAACATCTGTGGTTATTTATGTATCTAAAATCAAATAAAGGCTCAAAGTTACCAGGGTAACTGAAGCAAAATAGCATATATTCTCCTATTAGTATGCAAAGTGACTCTCCACGTTTTATCCTTTACAGATCGACAGAACTTACTGAGACTTGGCTCAGCCATTGCTAGTTAGTTGACTTGGAGCTTATTTCTTTGATAATACTATGTCTTCAGCTATGAAATTTAAGAAATAATGCTAATAATAACAGGGTAAATGAAGATTATAAAGGTAAATTATGCAAAATATCTAACATGAAGCTGGCATAAACACCAAAATAGCTTACTATCTTACAGATAATTATTAAGTATGTTAACTATAATAAATTATAGACCACCTGTCAACTAAAGAATTAAGGAATAAATTATAAAATTTTAACAATAATCTTTTATGTGAATCCTTTTTTCCCAAGATTCATTGCAGGCTAATGGAGCTTGGTAATGTATAAATTGATAATCACTGCTGGTTGAGTGCTTTGCATAAAAGTTAAAAGTTGAATTCTTGAAACTGACAGATTTTTATTGATGAATCATCTCATGTTTGGGTACTGATACATCTTATTATTCTTAGAAAATCCTTTTATTTCCCCTTTCTTTTTCTTTATGCCCATTTCATCAACAGATTCTGACTGTAGAGCTTTTCAGTGTAGAAAAGCTTGGCCTAAAGGCCAACAAAGAGGTTCAGTGCCATTTTCATGATACTTAGTAAAAAATACTTGAGCTTTCCATCTCAAAAAGTGACCAGTTTGTTTAGTGAGAACCCAAAGGCTCTCCAACAGCTCACCACAGAGGCACTGTTTTCAGCTGCGTGGGGGGCAACAAGCCACAGCTGCAGCCAAAAAGCAAGCTCTCTGCAGCTCTTTTGTGAAGCTTTTACACTGCTTAAGTCTCAGGTGATGAAATTTATCAATTAGAAGAGACGAACATCAAGACAGAGGTCCCCAATCTTGTTGGCACCAGTTACTGGTTTCATGGAAGACAGCTTTTCCACAGACTGAGTTGGGGGAGATGGTTTGGGGATGATTCCAGCTCATTGCATTCATTGTGCACTTTATCTGTTATTATTAAATCAGCTGTACCAGGCATTAGATCCCAGAGGCTGGGGATCCCTGCTTTAAGGGCTGATGTTAAGAAATTTTGAAACAAATTGTATGTTCTCATCATTCTGGTTTTATAAACCTCTCCTAACTCCACACAATCAGAGAGTGCCAATGTTTTATCCAAAATATATGTTAGCTGTTAGATCATTATTATTTGAATGCTTTTTTTCTCTGTCGACATCTCACTTTATAAAATGGCTATCAGGCAGAGTCAAGTGCTGAGAAAGATCTAGATATGTCCAAAATTTTCACATTGTTTTATTTCTTTTTTGAATCTAAGTTATACCTGAACCAGATGCAGAATTGGTTGCTGCTGTGGTTTTCTTGTTCATTTGTCCTTTTTATGTCTTTTGATGGGAAGCAGTACTCTTGCTAGGGCTTCCCTGGTGGGTGCAGTGGTAAAGAAGCCACCTGTCAATGCAGAAGATGCAAGGGATGTGAGTTCAATCCCTGGGTTGCAAAGGTCACCTGGAGGAGGAAACGGCAGCTCACTGCAGTATTCTTCATGGAAAATTCCATGGATAGAGGAGTGTGGCGGGACACAGTCTATGGAGTCTCAAAGAACTGAACAGGGCTGAGCACCACCAGCACCCCTGCTACTTTTAACTTCATGCAAAAAGGGACATTTGCTTGTGTAATATGTCTGGTCAATATTTATGATTATATTTGTAACTGTCAGGTAAAATTGCAAATGTAAAATGATACCATACTTGTAAAAATAACTATGCGGTATCCAAAACCAATAATATAAAGATAGTGGGTAACATGTCAGAGATCAAATTAAAATAATATGTTGAATAAAATCTGAAAATCATATTCTCACCAATATCAAATATTTCTCACTTGATTGAAGCCCCGAGGTGATCATCTCTACTTCTTAGAGAAAGCCAGAGTAAGACCTGTTAAAAAACAACCCCAATTAATTCTTACAAAACTTTCTTCAGTGGAACTGAATGACCAGTAAGAGGCCAGCTACTCAATTTTAAGTGATGTCAGGATCTTTAACTGTAATGAAGTCACTCAGTCGTGTCTGACTCTTTGCGACCCCCTGGACTGTAGCCTATCAGCCTCCTCCCTCCATGGGATTCTCCACGCAAGAGTACTGGAGTGGGTTGCCATTTCCTTCTCCAGGGGATCTTCCTGACCCAGGGATTGAACCCGGGTATCCTGCGTTGCAGGCAGATGCTTTACCCTCTGAGCCACCAGGGAAGCCCTATTCAGAGGTGCTGCTGCTAAGTCGCTTCAGTCGTGTCCAACTCTGTGCGACCCCATAGATGGCAGCCCACCAGGCTCCCCCATCCCTGGGATTCTCCAGGCAAGAACACTGGAGTGGGTTGCCATTTCCTTCTCCAATGCATGAAAGTGAAAAGTGAAAGTGAAGTCGCTCAGTTGTATCCAACTCCTAGTGACTCCATGGACTGCAACCCACCAGGCTCCAATGCCCATGGGATTTTCCAGGCAAGAGTACTGGAGTGGGGTGCCATTGCCTTCTCCGATTCAGAGGTGGGAGAAGTTTAAATGATTTCCTATTGCTAGGTATACTTGTGTGATCTTCACCCTAAAGAAGGTATTTCATACAGAATTTCTAGTGTATTAATAAATTTCTTCATCAGTAAACTTGTGAAATACCAAAATACTTCCCTAGGATTAAATATAATCTATCTACTTAAGCTATATAAAACATACATACTCAACACTACAGTAAGTGTTAACATTCTCCCGTACTAAACCAGTTCATTAAAATGAAAATTGATAAACAAGGTTTCAGTTATTTATCTTGTCTTTAATAATATCACTTCAGAGTAATAAAATAATTGGTGATAATTATTTTATAGAATACAAAAACAGATTATGTGATGGTGCTTACATGAATTTACATATGTGATAAAATCATATAAAACTAAATGCACATATGGGGCTTCCCAGGTGGCTCAGTGGTAAAGAATCTGCCTACTGGAGATGCAGGAGATGTGTGTTTAATCCCTGGATGGGAAGATCCCCTGGAGAAGGAAATGGCAACCCACCTCAGTATTCTTGCCAGAAAAATCCCGTGGACAGAGGATCCTGGCGGGCTACAATCCATAGGGTTACAAAGAGTTGGACATGACTTAGTGACTGAGCACACACATATATTTGTATATATATGGATATATATATATATATATATATATATATATATACACACACACACACACATATGCATGTGAAACCTAAATAAGAGCTATCGATTGAACTAATGTTAGTATCTTGGTTTTGATGTTGTGCTTTAGTTATGTAAATTATTACAAGGGAGATCCCAGTACTGTGTATTTTTCCTGTCAATTTATGTTAATTTCAAAATAAAAAGTGAAAAAAAAAGAGAGTTAACAGAAGTCAGTATGCTTATTCTCTTTGTGTTAACACTAACTATTCTCACTTTCCTGTCCTCCTTATATCTCAGCTACACTACTATTAATAACTCTTTCACTAAAGCAAATTCTTCTATATTCTTAACAAGAGGTTCATTCCACATCAGAAACAGTAAATTCAGAGATGGTGGATGCACTCAATGTTTACAGATCAAAGCTCAGGGAACTCATTGTGCCTCTATTATAAACATTCTTTCTTGCTGAATTTAGACTTGAAGATTTCTAAACACAACCCCCCTAAATATGTACTTTAGTTGACTACAATAGGTACACAAAAAGATTATTCTCATCTTTTCATTGTGCTTCAAAGTAAACTTGTACATGTAGATCAGTGGAAGATTCATTCAGAAAGAGTAAACTTGAGAAAATAGCAAAACAAAGCAAAGACAAACATGAAACATTATTAATAGGCATCACTACTTTCCTAAAGGTCATTCTAGAAGTTCAGCATTTTAAAATTTCCTATAGATCATCATTGCTAGCCATTTTGTTTTGGGTAGAGTTGACTCCACCTCAGCATCCAAGTGGATACAGTATCACACCTGGGCCCCCATGGATTTCAGTCAATCCATGTGTCTTATCTGTGGGCCACAGTAGTAATTTGCATCTAGCTTGCAAGCATGAATGCTTAGTAACTTCAGCTGTTAACTGAACTTCAGCTGACTCTTAGCGACCCTATGGACTGTAGCCGGCCAGGCTCCTCTGTCCATGGGATTCTCTAGGCAAGAATACTGGAGTGTGTTACCATTCCCTTTTCCAGGGGATCTTCCCTACCCAGGGAGCAAATCTGTGTCTCTTAAGTCTCCTGCATTGGCACACAGGTTCTTTACCATAAGCACCACTTGGGAAGCCCTCACTGACATTGAAGGTAGGAGGAGAAGGGGATGACAGAGGATGAGATAGTTGGATGGCATCACTGACTCAATGGACATGAGTTTGAGTAAACTCTGGGAGTTGGTGGTGGACAGGAAGGCCTGGCGTGCTACAGTCCATGGGATTGCAGAGTCGGACACAACTGAGTGGCTGAACTGAACTGAACTGAAACATCTAGCTTGTGCTGTGCTATGTTTAATCACTCAGTCATGTCTAACTCTTTGTGACCCCAAGGGCTGTAGCCCACCAGGCTCCTCTGTCCATGGGGACTCTCTAGGCAAGCATACTGGAGTGGGTTGCCATGCCCTCCTCCAGGGGATCTTCCTAACCCAGGAATCAAAACCAGGTCTCCTGCATGCAAGCAGATTCTTTACCCTCTGAGCCACCAGGGAAGTCCGAGAATACTGAAGTGGGTAGCCTATCCCTTCTCCAGAGGATCTTCCCGACCCAGGAATCAAATTGGGGTCTCCTGCATTGCAGGCAGATTCTTTACCAGCATAGCTACCAGAGAAGCCCCGCTGCTGCTGCTGCTAAGTTGCTTCAGTCGTGTCCGACTCTGTGCGATCCCGTAGATGGCAGCCCACCAGGCTCCCCCATCCCTGGGATTCTCCAGGCAAGAATTCTGGAGTGGGTTGCCATTTCCTCCTCCAATCCAAAGAAGCCCAAGCATCTAGTTTAGTTAGGGTCAATAAGACGGAGAGGAATTCTTGGATCACTCTCACAAGGATGTGACCAAAATAAACTAGACATCAAAATTTTTATATTATTCTGGTTATACACATTTTAAAAACAAGAAAAACTACAGTGTTAGAGGTCAAGGTGGTAGAGATATTTGGAAGGAGAAAGGGGGTAGGAATTAGAAAGCTAAATGAGCAAAACATTGAATATCCTGGAAATGTTCTATTTCTTGACTGATGTGGTAGTTACAAGGGTGTTACCACTAATAAGTAATAAACATTATGATTTTATTACTTTTCAGTATGAATATCATCTTTTATTTTAAAAAGATGAGAAAATATGTTGAACTCTTTTCTGTCTTATTGATATGAGGCAGTTCTATTAACTATTTCTCACTTTATAGTAACCACACTTCCACATTTCCAAGTCTATTCTATTTATCCTACAAGACTATACTCAAATTTTAATCTTATTATGATTTCTTTCTTCATTTCCTTCTGACGTTGTCAATTCCTCCTCTGTGAAATAGTTCTGTTCCAGAGTGGGTTGGGAAGATTCAGGTGTTATCTTATCTGCAGATCATCAGAATTCCCATGTATTTCAGTTAGAAAGTAGATATGAATCAATATTTTCTCAAGGCAGGTATCACATCACTTTCTTTGATAGACATTGAGATATTCTACACAATTAAGTTGAACACTTAATCTGATTGTTAGACATTGAATGGAATTTTAAGCGAATTATCTGGTTATTGCTTATACTCTCAAATATTCATTATAGGAATTTCCCTGGTGGTCCAGTGAGTAAGACTCCAAGTTCCAATGCAGAGTGCCCGGGTTCAATACTTAATCAGGGAACTAGATCACATATGCACCAATGAAGATGGAAGACCCCACATACTACAATCTCACAAACTACAACTAAGATCAGTTGCAGCCAAATTAATAGATAAATATTTAAATAACTAAAATGCTCATCATAAAACTGAAATAAGGTGACTTAAAAAACTATACAAATAACATAAAAGCTAAGTTTTCAGAAAAAGTGTATAAAACTCTTAGGACAACATTGTAAAGCAATTATTCTGCAAACAAAAATTAAAGAAAAAAGCTCTTAGGAAAATTTACAATGAATAAAACTATCTCACTATGAAACATTAAAATAAAGACACCCATATATCTGTTAAAATGAAATGATCATAATCATGACTAAAATGCATGTATTTAATATTTTTACCTGGTGATATGTCAAAAACAGATTGGGTTCATGTTTTGCACTTTAGGTGATTAAAGATAAAAGAGGCAATCATACAGATAAAAAAAGGCAATCATAATTCTAATGTCTATACAGTCCATGGAATTCTCTAGGCCAGAATACTGGAGTGGGTATCCTTTCTCTTCCCCGGGGGATCTTCCCAACCCCGGGATTGAACTCAGGTCTCCTACATTGCAGGCAGATTCTTTATCAGTTGAGCCACAAGGGAAGCCCATATCTAGCTTTAATATAGGGTAAAATTTCAATCTTGTCCATTGCTGATTTAACAACTTAAGCTGAATTGTAATAATTTTAACTCTTTTCTATTGTCCATTTAAAAATGATATAGTTATTTTCACATCTCTGAAATAACATATAGAATTATCTTAGAGTCAATAATTTTAAGAGTAAAGATCTTTCTATGGGTACATTCAAAACCTGTACTGACTCTACACTATTGGACTCAGTGCTTTATCCACAAAGTTTCATTGAATTCAGACATCTTGAGATGATACTGCTAGTAATTTGAGAAGGAAGCGTTGCCTTAAGCATTTATGTTCTGACAGCTCAAGCTCTATGATGAATGCAGTTTGATGGTAATTCAAACTCTATAAATGAATAGGCAAAAAAACAGAGGAGTCATGTGATTATTCTCTTACCATAAAATAAAATTGTTTTGGAGCCTGAGGTTGAATGCTGATTCTGACATCATGTATTCAAAATGCAAGGTGCCCAAAGTTGCATAAACAAAAATAAATATATGAATTTTTGTGTCATGGGGCTGCAGGGACTGGGATTCATTTTATGTAATATACTAATATTATAATGCTTAAAAATAAACTACATAAATAACAAAAAAAATTTGAGAATTTATTTTCTATGTGGATGAATGGTTGATTATATTTCCAGACACTTAACTGTAGATCAAGGTCTCTGTTATTGGCTCTTAATCTTCCTATCTGCCCCCATCTGAAATTCCTACTATTAAGGTTATGCTTCTGAGCACAAAAATATGGGACTTGAATTATCAGTCTCTTATCTGAATTAGATACACAATAAATGATTATAATAATTAACATATTAGTAAAAATAAAGAGTCTGTTATTAAAAGAAATTTTCAATGCTAGTATCAAGGGAAGTCTTCTGATTCTACCTTTTATATCTTTGCCTTCCATACTTGGGTTAAAGTGGCAGAGATCAAAAGCACAAAATGAGAGATGAAAAGTTCTAATCACTCTGTATTAAAAATAATAAATGAAAATCAACACAACTTACAGACCCAGAGAGATAGGCTTGATTTAAAATACAGGTCATGCGTGCTATAGAGAAAGACTACCAGGGTTTCAAACATAAGCAAACTTGGTTTAGTACTTTAGCTTTACTGTACCTTACTTTTCTCATTGGTAAAACAAGCATATTTATTTATCTTTATTATTAAGTCATATCCAGGGATAAAAATAAGCTAATATATCCCTCTTGATTTAATCTATATTTGACACAAAGCAAATAATAAATATTTCTCCTTATTAAAAAAGGAAAATTCAGTGTCAGCTTTTTTACACTAAGTAAATTTACCTTTGGTTTGTCCATATATTCCATTTTCCAAGTAATTTTTTAGATCACTTTGATGTTCAAACATTAGACAAATTTTTTTCCTCTCACTTTATTTTGTGATAGTCAAAGGGTCTGCATTATGCAAGTTCAGTGAGAATTTCCTGTATTGTGGTTCCTGAAGCATTTTAGAAGACAATGATTTTACTGCCTCTTTTCATACTACACATCCATGTCTCATCGGCAGAAGATTTAAACACACTTTGATACACAGTTGTTTTATTTTTTTTTATTTTTTATTTTTTTAAAGGATTTCTTTATAACTTTCGGGTTCCTTAGCTTCCAGCTTAGCTTCTAGATCTAATCTCATTTCTCGGAATCAGCATCCCTCGTGTCTTACCTTCATTGACATTGGACAACATCTCACATGGCAGGTATGTGCATCCCAAGTCATAACATGAAAAAAATGAAAACAGCCAGGAAAGATATCTCATGAGCATGGCTGATTTCAGGGAAGGCTTTAATAAAAAGGATGCAGTTTTCGGCTTCCCATGTTTCAGCACTTTTTACTTCAATTTCACTTTTCTGATTCTTCATTCTGTAACTTAGCAATGACTTTGTGAAGTTTTGTCAACAGATTTAAGGAGTCGATTCTGACAAGGATAGCTCTAAATTCTGATTGCAATCCGAATTTACAAGGAAAAAATGTAAACAGTATAATTCTAGCTTGAACTTAAACAGAAAATGCTAAATGTTAACAACTCAATGCTTGAAAGTGCTTTTTAAAATTTACCATTTGTGTTATGGCACCCCAGAATCATCCAGATTAACATTTTGACACATTGCACTGTTATTCAAGACACCGCACTTTGGGGTGCACTCATGTTAATGCAGAATCTCCTGATGCTAGATTATTTTAGGGGGAAGGTCTTGTAAGCAAGCATTTTTTGGCATGAGAAAATGTAGTATATATGAAAAATGGTTCCCGTAAAAATGAATGCTATGTGTCATAAATTAACGTATTGTGGAAATAAAGTCAAGCGCTCAAGGTATTACCTGTACGTTGATTGTGGAGCCTCTCACTACACCAGGTCCAGAGTACTCCCATGTCTTCTCTTCCTAGTACAGCCTCTACAAAGCTATCAGCAGCTTGACATTTCTTAGAGCAGTGAATATGTTGAGATTAGCAGAAGGGCATGCTCCCAAGGGAAGCCTGGCATGCTGCAATCTATGGGGTCTCAAAGACTCAGACAACCGAGCGACTGAACTGAACTGAACTGAACACTCCCAAGTATTGTAATAGTTTTGTGACAATGATAGAATATATTAAATGAAAGACTCTGGGTTGAGAAAAGCTTTCATCTGAATTCTGACTTGGGTACTTAATAGCTTTGAACCTTGAGAAAAATAACCTTATTAATGGACAGTAAGTTTTCTGATCTACTTAATGGGAGTCATACATTCTATCTTGTGATTTTGTTGCTGTTGTTTCTGTGAAAATAAATTCGTTATATCAGCCCATTAACCAGAACTTGGTGCCTGTTGATCTCTTGTTACTACAGATCTTTAAGCTTCTTTGCCAAATTAAAAAATTAAAGGTAAATACTGAAATAGGATAAAGAGGAAATGTATGGATAATCTCACTGAAGAATAAAGTACATTATATAAAAATGTTGGTAACAAGTGGAGTTCTGAATGGAATATCTTCATTTTCCAGCATTTTTCTGGCAAAATGATTGGATTATCAAGCCAAAGCACTTTTTGGATCCTCTCACTGTTTTCTGCTTTTAAGAATTCCCGTGTTTGTTCTTTAAATCATTACCCTATCTTTCTTTCTTTACAGGTTTTCAGACCACTCCATGGAGGTTGATTTCTGGGGTTTTAGGAGTAATATGCCTTTTGTTGATGGTAACTTTGGGAGTTTTGTTGAAAACTTGTAAGTTTTTATAGTCAAGGCTATATAAAAAAAATCAAAATTGTGATGAAGCTATCTTATAAGAAAAGTTTCATTTTGATAACATGTAAACGATTCTGATGCTGGAAAAGACTGAAGGCAAAAGGAGAAGGGGGTGGCAGAGGATGAGACGGTTAGAGAGCATCACTGAATCAGTGGACATGAATTTGAGCAGAGTCCCAGAGAGAGTGGAGGACAGAGGAGCCTGGTGTGCTGTAGTCCATGGGGTCGCAAAGAGTCAGACAGGGACAATGTGCTGATTTGGTACTGAACAAAAATATTTTGTTATTTCATAAATGTTTATCTGACAAAGTAAATTTCTTATCATTTCTTACAGCACTTACTATACAAAGTGTTCAGCTTGGACCCTCCACAGACCTCAGTGAAGGTTGGTTTCACACTTTGGAAAATTTTTGTGTTGGTAGAGAAGGAAATGGAGAAGGCAATGGCACCCCACTCCAGTACTCTTGCCTGGAAAATCCCATGGACGGAGGAGCCTGGTCGGCTGCAGTCCATGGGGTCGCTAAGAGTCGGACACGACTGAGCGGCTTCACTTTCACTTTTCACTTTCATGCATTGGAGAAGGAAATGGCAACCCACTCCAGTGTTCTTGCCTGGAGAATCCCAGGGACCGGGGAGCCTGGTGGGCTGCCATCTATGGGATTGCACTGAGTCGGACACGACTGAAGTGACTTGGCAGCAGAGAAGGAAATAAATGGTTTCTTGGTTTTCTCACACATAAGCTTGATAGAATATTACACAGTCATATCGATTGATATAGTAATTGTAGGATAGTCCCATTTCATTGTTCATTTAAGAATGTATTAAATACATGTATTAAATGTATTTAATAAGAATGTATTAAATACATTATATACTATTTATGTAATTAAATAATTACATATTTATGTAATTAAATAATTATATAAGAAAATTATTATATTGAAATGACATATTTTTCAATGTGAGTGATCATGTAAAAATAAACACAAAAATTACAGTAAATACTATAACAAAAATAAATTGCAAATAAAAAATGGCAAAAAATAAGTTGCAGTAAATATTCTAGCTAATTCTAATTACCTGCTTGTGTTTGTTGATAGCCTATACTTCTGTATCTCTTTACCTTTACCTCTGCTTCTTCCATAATTTAGAAAGTAACATGGAGATTAATGCAATTCTAAACCCTACTTAATCAGTGAAAGTCAGCTCAAAGTCCTAGTTTTTTTTTGTTTTTGGAACTAGAAGATCTTTTATTTACTCTTCAACCCATTGTACTCTTGTTTCTCACTCTATCACCCAACAAAAGTCCTAGTTTCTAAATGTAATTTTATACTCAAATGCTCTCCAAGTTGTCTTCTGTGTTCATATATCTCTTCACTTGTATCATTTTTTTCCCCTGAGCATTTTTCCAACTTTATTGAGATACAATTGATAAAGGATGCTGCATAAATTTAATGTGTGGGGATTCCCCGATGGCTCAGCAGTAAAGAATTCCTCCTACAATGTTGGAGACATGGGTTCAATTCCTGGGTGGGGAAGATGTCCTGGAGAAGGAAATGGCAACCCACTCCAGTATTCTTGCCTGGGAAATCCAGTGGTCAGAGGAACCTGGCCACTACACTCCATGGGGTCACAAAAGAGTCAGACACAACTTAGCAACAAGTTTTGTGTACAATGTGCTGATTTGGTATGCTTATTATTACAATATTATTATCCCAAAGCATTCACTAACAGCACCATTATGTCACACAACTATCATTGCTATTCATGGTGAGAACATTCAAGAACTACTCCTGTGGCAACTCACAAGTAAGTAATATGGTATTGTTAACCTTAGTTACAATGGTACATAGAAGATTCCCAGAACTTATTCATTTTCTAACTGGAGAAGTATATACCTTTTTTTTTTTTTTTGTATTGGCCACAAAAGGTGGCTTGTGGGATCATAGTTTCTTGACCAGGAATTGAACCAGAGTCCAGACAGAGAAAGTTTGGAATCTTAACCACTGGATCACCAAGGAATTCCCATGAACCTTTCAACAAATCCATTTATCCCACATCCCATCCCCTGGTAATCACCATTCTACTCTAAAATTTCAGCACCATTCATTTGACAAGGATTTGAGTGTTGTTGAAGACATTATCACTAGTAAACTGAATGGTCCAATATCAAGCTAATTATTCTTTTATTTTCATTTTGAAAATAAAGTATCCAGAATTATTTTTTTTTAAATCTTCTGACTGCATCATGCGGCATATGGCATCGTAGTTTCCTATCCAGTGATCAGAAACTTTGCATTTAAAGCACAAAGTCTTAAACACTATACCACCACGGAAGTCCTCAGAATTCTTTTGTGACTCAGGAAATGTGCTAAAATTTTTGTTTCCTTCTTTACATATCTTTTTCATCTAATTTACTTTCTCTCTCTCTTTTTTTTTTATACCAAAAATTTGCTTTCATTTTGCTGTGATTTATGTAAATGTTGCCTTTGATCAAAAGCAATACTCACCCTGAGGCATAAGAGCAGTCACAATTTAGCATAGATGCAAAAGACAAATGGACAAAGAAAATGACAAAACAGAATGCCAGCATAGTCTACTTTTAATTACACAGCAGAGATCAACTTTGGGTCGCTTTCTCAAAAAAGGTTCTTATCACTGCCCCCCATCCTACCACCTGCTACACTGTATTTGAACATACTGAATTTCTTTGTATACTTACCCAAATTATCACTAAATATAGTTCATAAATGAAGGCAATTTATATAATTCTACCCCTATCTCTAGAATATAATTTCTATGAGGAAAAAGGGTCATGTCTGAGTTGTTCAAATTAATATTCCTTGAACTGTGGTGTATGCAGTAAATTCTCAAAGAATATTTGTGGAAAAGATTAATAAGTAACAAATGATTTTTTTTGGTTGCTGATTTATTTTAAAATTTTTATTTATTTATATTTTTTGGCCACACCATAAGAGACATGTAGGAATCATTTAAAAAAAAAATTTATTTATTTTAACTGGAGGCTAATTACTTTACAATATTGTAGTGTTTTTTTTTGCCATACATTCACATAAATCAGTCATGAGTGTACATGTGTTCCCCACCCTGAACCCCCCTCCTACCTCCCTCCCCATCTCATCCTTCAGGGTCCTCCCAGTGCACTGGCCCTGAGGGCCTAACCTCCAATGTCATCCAGTAGTGTTTTATCATTTCTTCTAGAATCTGGCTGCTATTCTTGCCAAGAAAAATGGATTGGCTACCAATGCAACTGTTATTTCATCTCTAATGAAGTAAAAACATGGAAAGACAGTAGGGATTTTTGTGTTTCTCATAATTCCAGTCTACTTCAGATACAAAACAGAAATGAACCGGCAAGTATTTAATTTTGATTTTCTACATTTTCTTTGGCGTAGGAAATATATTATCTAAGTAAGCTGAATACTTTGATTCAAGTCTTTAATCAGATAACAAGTAGATGATTATATTTGAACTAATATCCTATACTTTGAAACCATTACAAAATCAACCCAAAATTTCTCAAAGATTTACATTATAGGAGTGTTGACAGATAAAGTACAGATAAAGTTTTAAAGATAATTCAAAGTAGAAATAAAAATAACCTAATTTAGCAAAAAATAACCTATTTTTAGCTCTTTAATTGAATTTCTAATTTATTTTGTAATTATATAGCTTTTGTTATCACTCTTGGGTGTAATGTGAAATGTATATGTAAAATATTATAAAACAATTAGTTCTTTAGTAAAAGTTCTCTAGCTCCCCGTAGAACCTGTGCTAAGATCTATCCCTCAGTGTGCTATTGGGATCAGATTTGACTGATGGTCCCCTATGAAGGAAATGTTCCATAAAAACTCTAACATCCATATGACATTTTTCATTCCTTTAAGAAGTGAGACTTTGTGGTATTTTTTCCTCCAGAAATGGACTTGATGAATGAGAAACAAGAGGCAAGTGACTGACTACATCTCCTAAATTAGAAGTTAAAAATGATTTTAGTTTGTATTAGTTTGGTGCAAAAGTAATTGTGGTTTTGCTTGGTTGAAAATTGCTGTTGGATATTGGAAAACATTCTTAAATAAATGTGATTATGTTATATACCGTTTATTATGCATTTCTCACTTTATATTTTTTTGCTAATGACATCACTTGCTGTTTATTTTATATTTATTTTAGGCTATAGAAACTATGTTAGACAAAAAGCAAATTTAAGCAATTTTTAAATTCAAGTTCAAAATGGGTTATAAAGCAGTGGAGACAACTTGCAACGTCAACAATGCATTTGGCCCCGGAACTGTTAACAAAAGTACAGTGCAGTGGTGATTCAAGAAGTTTTGTAAAGGAGACAAGCACCTTGAAGATGAAGAGTGCCGTGGCCGACCATCAGAAGTTGACAACGGCCAATTGAGCGGGTCATCAAAGCTGATCCTCTTACAACTACACAAGGAGTTTTCCAAGAACTCAGCATTAACCATTCTGTGATCATTTGGCATTTGAAGCAAATTAGAAATGTGTAAAAGCTCTAAAAGTGGGTGTCTCAGGAACTGACAGCAAATTTAAAAAAAAAAATCATTATTTTGAAGTGTCTTCTTCCCTTATTCTATTCAACAGCAAACCATTTCTCAAGTGGATTGTGATGTGTGATGAAAAGTGGATTTTATACAACTGGTGATGACCAGCTCAGTGGCTGGACCGAGAAGAAGCTCCAAAGCATTTCCCAAAGCCAAACTTGGACCAAAAACAGGTCATGGTCACTGTTTGGTGGTTTGCTGCTGGTTGGATCCACTACAGCTTTCTGAATCCCAGTGAAACCATTACATCTGAGAAGTGTGCTCAGCAAATTAATAAGAAAAAACTGCAATGCCTGCAGCTGGCATAGATCAACAGATAGGACCCAATTCTTTTCCATGAAAATGCCTGGCTGCAGGTTGCAAAACAAACACTTCAAAAGTTGAACAAATTGGGCTACAAAGTTTTGCCTCATCTGCCATATTCACTTGATTTCTTGCCAATCAACTACCACTTCTTCAAGCATCTCCATGAATTTTTGCAGGGAAAATGCTTCCACAAACAACAGGAGGCAGAAAATGCTTTCCAAGAGTTTGTCAAATCCCTAAGTATGGACTTTTACACTACAGGAATAAAAAGTTGATTATCGATGGCAAAAACGTATTAATTGTTATGGTTCCTATTTTGGTTAAGAAAGATGTGTTTGAGCTTAGTTATAATGATTTAATATTTATGGTCTGAAACCACAATTACTTTTTTGTAACAATGTGATAGAATTGAAAAACTGAATCTGATACTGGAAACTGGGCTTCTTAAAAGTACATGTTTCCTAGAGTAGATTTGAAATAGGTTAATATGTTGGTCTCTGTTTCCAAGCAGGATTTTATGAAGTTCAGTTCCAGTTTTTACTGGATTGGACTTTCTTACAGTGAAGAACATCATGCCTGGTTGTGGGAGGACAATTCTACTCTCTCCCAAGATCTGTAAGTTTCTGGCATCAAAACTTTTTCTGTTCTTTTTGTTTATCCTTGGATTTGATCATTCCTTTTCCCATATACTAATAATTTCTTCTTCATTACAGACTTCCTTTATTTCACACTGTAAATCCAAAGAACTGCATAATATATAACCCAAGCAGCGGTGCATTGAATGAAGACTGTGAAAGAACAAATACTTACATCTGTAAGCAACAGTTTATTTAGATGTTTCTTGGGGCAGAAGTATTCTGCAATGAAGATTTAGACTTACTTAGAATGCCAATCTATTATTACTATCTATTTCTGGGATCTGTAAAATATTTCAAATTGTGTCTTATCAACCATATAATTTTCATATATTTGAAAGCACATGCTTAAATTTTTTATCAATACATAATTGATATATAAATTATATTGGTTTTAGATATACAACATAGCAATAACTAGACAGTAAGTCTAATTAACATTCATCATTGTTATAGTTACATTTTTTTTACATAAATCACATAATTTTTAAATTTTGTGATATTTAAAATTGATGAAACTTGTATACCTACACTGAAATTATAGAGTCAAGATAAATAATTTCATGAATATTTAATGTATACAGTCAATAGTGAATTTCATAATTTATACATCTATTCTTAGAAATTCTTTCTGCTGAAATTTAAATAAAACCTAGTTCCTACCAAATAATATATATCAAAATCATATCTGTCCTTTGAATGGCATCAGTTCAATTCAGCTCTGTCACTTAGTCATGTTTGACTCTTTGTGACACCATGAATTGCAGCATGCCAGGCCTCCCTGTCCATCACCAACTCCTGGAGTTCACTCAAACTCATGTCCATCGAGCCAGTGATGCCATCCAGCCATCTCATTCTCTGTCATCCCCTTCTCCTCCTGCCCCCAATCCCTCCCAGCATCAGAGTCTTTTCCAATGAGTCAACTCTTCGCATGAGGTGGCCAGAGTATTGGAGTTTTAGCTTTAGCATTAGTCCTTCCAATGAACACCCAGGACTGATCTACTTTAGGATGGACTGGTTGGTTCTCCTTGCAGTCCAAGGAGTCTTCAAGTCTCAAGAGTCTTCTCCAACACCACAGTTTGATGGTATGGGGAGGGAGGAGGGAGGAGGGTTCAGGATGGGGAACACATGTATACCTGTGGTGGATTCATTTTGATATTTGGCAAAACTAATACAATTATGTAAAGTTTAAAAATAAAATAAAATTAATAAAAAAAAAAAGCATCAATTCTTCGGCACTCAGCTTTCTTCACAGTCCAACTCTCACATCCATACATGACCACTGGAAAAACCATAGCCTTGACTAGACGTACCTTTGTTGGCAAAGTAAAGTCTCTGCTTTTGAATATGCTATCTAGGTTGGTCATAAATTTCCTTCCAAGGAGTAAGTGTCTTTTAATTTCATGGCTGCAGTCACCATCTGCAGTGATTTTGGAGCCCAGAAAAATAAAGTTTGACACTCCAGATGCCATGATCTTCGTTTTCTGAATGTTGAGCTTTAAGCCAACTTTATCACTCTCCACTTTCACTTTCATCAAGAGGCTTTCTAATTCCTCTTCACTTTCTGCCATAAGGGTGGTGTCATCTGCATATCTGAGGTGATTGATATTTCTCCTGGCAATCTTGATTCCAGCTTGTGCTTCTTCCAGCCCTGCATTTCTCATGATGTACTCTGCATATAAGTTAAAGAAGCAGGGTGACAATATACAGCCTTGAGGTACTCCTTTTCCTATTTGGAACCAGTCTGTTGTTCCATGTCCAGTTCTAACTGTTGCTTCCTGACCTGCATACAGATTTCTCAAGAGGCAGGTCAGCTGGTCTGGTATTCCTATCTCTTTCAGAATTTTCCACAGTTTATGGTGATACACACAGTCAAAGGCTTTGGCATAGTCAATAAAGCAGAAATAGATGTTTTTCTGGAACTCTCTTGCTTTTTCGATGATTCAGCGGATATTGGCCATTTGCTCTCTGGTTCCTCTGCCTTTTCTAAAACCAGCGCGGGTATACCTGTGGCGGATTCATTTCGATATTTGGCAAAACTAATACAATATTGTAAAGTTTAAAAATAAAATAAAATTTAAAAAAGTAAAAAAAAATAAATAAATAAAACCAGCTTGAACATGTGGAAGTTCACGGTTCATGTATGCTGAAGCCTGGCTTGGAGAATTTTGAGCATTACTTTACTGTATGTGAGATGAGTGCAATTGTTCAGTAGTTTGAGCATTCTTTGGCATTGCCTTTCTTTGGAATTGGAATGAAAACTGACCTTTTCCAGTCCTGTGGCCACTGCTGAGTTTTCCAAATGTGCTGGCATATTGAGTGCAGCACTTTCACAGCATCATCTTTCAGGATTTGAAATAGCTCAACCGGACTAGATTGAAAATTCCCATCCTGATCTCTTTTTTCTGGAAGCAAAAATAGCTTTATTGCTATTTTTAAATTCTTTCTGGATACCTATGCATCTATATCTTCTAATTTAGACCTGCAGGTGCCATATAATACTTTCTTCATGTTCATCACAGAGTTCAGAGGGTTTCACATTTGTGTGTCTTCTCTTGATGCTACAGAGTTCCACATAAGAATTGCAAGTCTTTGCCCAAGTATGTAGTCTCACAGATTACTTTCATATTTTGGAAAAGGAAAGGTAATCTAAGCCCTGATCGCATAAATATACAGTCTTATTTTATTTTACTCCATAGATCTTTCTTGCCTCATACTTATCTATCAGTTAAAAAAAAAACCAAAAAAGCCATTCTTACATGTGCTTTGAAGATTTTAATCTCTCATCAATCTCCAAAATCCTTTCCTAAAAATTATATAATAAATACTGAACAATTACACTTTTGAGGGGTACAGGGAGCAGTTCGTTTTATTGAGGGGTTTTCGAATAGGTCAAAGAAGGATTGAGATCATAATGAGTTCTGATGCCTGTGACCTGAATGGGATTTTCCTAAACTCAGAGATATCAAAACCCAAGTCTCCCCCTTTTTTATAACTGTTGCATATAATTGTCCCAGTTTCAAACCCTGGGTTGGGAAGACCCCTTGGAAAAGGGAATGGCTACCTGCTGCAGTACTCTTGCTTGGAGAATTCCATGGACATCAGGCTCTTGCCTGATGGACTACAGTCCATGGAGGGTCACAAAGAGTCAGACAGGACTGAGCAACTAACACTTTCACTTTTATACATCTTAAGAAATTTGTTTTGACATCTCTATTTGCTTTGTGATTTTATATTTTAATTAAGTGGTAATGATTAAGAACACAAAGTTGATTTTAAAATTACTGAGTCAAGATGAGGAAAGAACCTCTTATGTTTTATTTCTCAAAATATAATAGTACTACAAGTTGAACTCTGCACATTTTTGTATGAAGGTTGACTTAGGGAAACTGCACTTGTTATATTATGAAAGATACAAGATAGACTATAGCATTCTTCAAATGCTTAACATGGACTAAGCAAACATGCCTTGCACTTTATAGATACTTGAAATGTTTTGCCTTTGCTGCCCATGTGATTTTCATAACAATAATTTAGTTTTAATTGAATATAAAATGAAAATTATAAACAAATTTACACACACACACACACGCACCATCTTTTTTTTTTTTTATCACTTCCAGAATGCAGGAAAAAGGAAATTTTAAAAAATCAAAACTATCATATTTGTAACAAACAGCTTATTTAGCTGTTTTCTTAGAAAAAATTCAAATCTCATCTGACTAAATATGGAACCTCCTTCATTTTAATAAATCATGCTCATTTCTCTATCTCTAGACTACTAAATGTATCCATGTCTATTTTATCTCTTTTAATAAATATTCACTAATTGTGTCAAACTCTTGTGTCCCCATGACTGTAGCCCACCAACCCAGGCTGCTCTGTCTATGGGATTTCCTATGCAAAAATACTGGAGTGGTAGCCATTTCTTTCTGCAGGGGATCTTCCTGACCCAGGGATACAACCTGGGTCTCTTGCATTGCAGGCAGATCTGAATGTGCATCTGAGCCATCAGGGAAACTTCAATATATACTACACAAAAACATTTGAAACCACTTATATTGTTGTTGATAAAATGTATGTGTTTCTACTTAAAATATAAAGATTAAGAAAATTATTTTTAAATTTCCTAATTTTATTGTGTTTTGTTAAACTTAATTTGAGTCTTCTGCTTTGAAGCCCTGGTTCATGTGATTGCCTCCCAATTTTTCTCAAAATAAAAATAATTTATGTTCTGCTCTCTTAAAATTCAGCAATTTTTGTTTTTCTTGGGTGTTTTTGTTCATCCTTCTCAAAAGAGGAGTCATTCACATCTCTTTCTTCCCATGATCATTCTGTTAAACCATTTCCCTAAGTATCAAATATCATATACTGTAAAACTCACTTTTGTGATAATGTTACACATATATCTTTCGAAACCTGCATTGATATTCTTCAGTTCAGTTCAGTCGCACAGTTGTGTCTGACTCTTTGCGACCTGATGAACTGCAGAACGCCAGGCCTCCCTGTCCATCAAAAACTCCCGGAGTTTACCCAAACTCACGTGCATTGAGTCAGTGATGCGATCCAACCATCTTATCCTCTGTCGTCCCCTTCTCCTCCTGCCCCCAATCCTTCCCAGCATTAGGGTCTTTTCCAATGAGTCAGCTCTTTGCATCAGGTGGCCAAAGTATTGGAGTTTCATTTTCAACATCAATCCTTCCAATGAACACCCAGGACTGATTTCCTTTAGAATGGACTGGTTGAATCTTGCTGTCCAAGGGACTCTCAAGAATCTTCTCCAACACCACAGTTCAAAAGCATCAATTCTTTGGCTCTCAGCTTTCTTTATAGTCCAACTCTCACATCCATACATGACTACTGGAAAAACCATAGCCTTGACTAGACGGACCTTTGTTGACAAAGTAATGTCTCTGTTTTCTAATATGCTGTCTAGGTTGGTCATAACTTTCCTTCCAAGGAGTAAGTGTCTTTTAATTTCATGGCTTCAGTCACCATCTGCAGTGATTTTGGAGCCCAAAAATAAAGTCAGCCAGTTTCCACTGTTTCCCCATCTATTTGCCAGGAAGTGATGGGACTGGATGCCATGATCTTAGCTTTTTGAATGCTGAGCTTGAAGCCAACTTTTTCACTCTCCTCTTTCACTTTTACCAAGAGGCTCTTAAGTTCTTCACTTTCTGCCGTAACGGTGGTGTCATTTGCCTATGTGAGGTTATTGATGTTTCTCCTGGCAATCTTGATTCCAGCTTGTGCTTCTTCCAGCCCAGTGTTTTTCATGATGTACACTGCATATAAGTTAAATAAACAGGGTGACAATAAACAGTCTTGACGTACTCCTTTTCCTGTTTGGAACCCGTCTGTTGTTTCATGTCCCATTCTAACTGTTGCTTCCTGACCTCCATACAGATTTCTCAAGAGGCAAATTAGGTGGTCTAGTATTCCCATCTCTTTCAGAATTTTCCACACTTTATGGTGATCCACACAGTCAAAGGCTTTGGCATAGTCAATAAAGCAGAAATCGATGTTTTTCTGGAACTCTCTTACCTTTTCTATGATCCAGAAGATGTTGGCAATTTGATCTCTGGTTCCTCTGCCTTTTCTAAAACCAGCTTGAACATCAGGAAGTTCACGGTTCATGTATTGCTGAAGCCTGGCTTGGAGAATTTTGAGCATTACTTAACTAGTGTGTGAGATGAGTGCAATTGTGCGGTAGTTTGAGCATTCTTTGGCAT
Organism: Bos javanicus; assembly: GCF_032452875.1. Classification (NCBI taxonomy): domain Eukaryota; kingdom Metazoa; phylum Chordata; class Mammalia; order Artiodactyla; family Bovidae; genus Bos; species Bos javanicus. Next base: position 100,122,139 of record NC_083872.1, on the reverse strand, counting down.
TGCCTTTCTTTGGGATTGGAATGAAAACTGGCCTTTTCCAGTCCTGTGGCCACTGCTGAGTTTTCCAGATTTGCTGGCATATTGAGTGCAGCACTTTCACAGCATCATCTCTTAGGATTTGAAATTGCTCAACTGGAATTCCATCACCTCCACTAGCTTTGTTTATAGTGATGCTTCCCAAGGCCCACTTGTCTTCACATTCCAGGATGTCTGGCTCTGGGTGAGTAGTCACACCATCGTGATTATCTGGGTCATGAACATCTTTTTTGTACACTTCTTCTGCGTATTCCCGCCACCTCTTTTTATTTTTTTATTTTTTAAATATAAATTTATTTATTTTAACCACCACCTCTTTTAAATATCTTCTGCTTCTGTTAGGTCCATACCATTTCTTTCCTTTATTGAGCCCATCTTTGCATGAAATGTTCCCTTGGTATCTCTAATTTTCTTGAAGAGATCTCTAGTCTTTCCCTTTCTATTGATATTCTTAGGTTGTATCTAATTGTATATTTCAAGCACTAATAACACAGTTGAGAGTATATGATTTAATTCCACCATTTCATCATACAGTATGCCTATGTAAAGAAACCTTTTCATTTATTTTTTGTTGACAATGTGACTGTCACACCAAAGCCATTTTTACTCTTGAATAAAGTGAGAATTAGAAGAAATAAACTTAAGTCATACTATGATAGATGCAGGCTTCCCCAGTGGCTCATACAGTAAAGAATCTGCCTGCAATGAGGGAGACCTTGGTTCGATCCTTGGGTTGGGAAGATGCTCTGGAGGAGGGCATGACATTGCACTCCAGAATTCTTGCCTGGAGAATCCCTGTGGAAGGAGGAGCTTGGCTGGCTACAGTCCATGGGGTCACAAGAGTCAGACATGACTGAGTAACTAAGCACACATGATAGATATATATTAATAAGTGCCATCTTTCAAAACTTTTGAAACTTAAAGTTAGGAATCGTTTCTTGGAGACTTAAATTTTTTCTTTTGTGTATTATTTTGCAGAAGCAGAGCGTGGACATGCTTTAAAATTCCACAGTACAGAAGAGTGTATTTGGAAAGTCAGTAATTCTTTTCCCTATTTGTCATTACACTGATCCTGCTCCAGGGGCAAACTAATTATTATTCTGCTTTTTCTACTTTCATTAGCTCTCTGTATAAAAGTAGGGAGAAGTATTTTTTACATTTATAGCCCAGGATGAATCTTGGAATCTAGCAAAATCAAGGTTTGAAATATTTTTTAATTTACCATTAGGAGAGTCCATTCTGTTTTATTATTGTTGTTTTTGTTGAGGGCTTATGAGGCTTATTGGATGTTACAAGAAATAAGGGTGTTAAATAGGATGGATCCTATCTCTTTCAAAGGCAAATTATCTCCAAATAATAATAAGATGAATAGTTAGAATATGGCTTAGGAGAAGGAATTGCACAATACCCTCCCATACAGAGAGTGAGTCATCGTCAGGAGTTTCCCCATTTTCTATAATGATTCAAGAAATTGATGAAAAGTGCTGACTCAGGTGGCAAATGAATATCACTACCAGTGCATTCTCTCTACTCCCAGCACACTGTTTCCCACAAATAGTACTTAGTCTTGCCCCTTCGACCTTTTTTTATCTTCCTCCAATCCCCACTATATCATTAGCTTATTCTCCTTTTCCTCTGGTCAGGAGAAAGTGGAGTCATTGGATTATTTTCTTATTATAAGAAAAAATAACTTTGGACCATGAGATTGAATGACTGATTGTGACATCACTTTATTAAAATGTAAGGTGCCCAGAATTGCAAAAGTAAATATACAGTTTTTTTTGGTCCCTGGAGGCACAGGGACTGGGCATCATATTATGTGCTTGACTGTTTCCAACTGCAGCTTTTCTGAACTCCATACCTTTTTCCTGGCTCAGATGCTCAACTAGCTCCTGCTTGTGGGAAGGCAGCTCTTCTCTTTGCTACAGTTTGTTAAGTGTCTGGTATTTCTGGTGCTATTCTGCTTCTTTTGGTAAGTCTGCCTTAAGATCTGACCAAGATAATTCATATTTCATAAAACTGCACTGAAGGCAACGTCTCAAGGTGTGAAATTTGAGACAAGAAAAGAAGAAAAACAGGATAGTAATCCATCTCTACCTAGTTTATCCAGAAAGTTCAAACAATGTTGCTGTGCCCATACATATTTTAGATTCATATTCATTTTTTGTATGCTAGTATGTGCATTCATACAAACACACACATACCATCTCTTTTTAATCATCCTCTAGAGTGTACGGAGAAGGAAATTTTTTAAAAAATGAAACTATTGTATTTGTAATAAACAGCTTGTGTAACTGTTTTCATAGCAAGAATTTGAATCTCATATGATTAAAAATGGAACTTCTTATATTTTAATAAATCATGGACATTTCTCTGCCTCTAGAAGACAGTGAAGTGTATTCATCTCTATTTTATCTTCTTGTAATAAAGATTATATAAATACATTTGAAACTACTTATACTGTTGTTGATAAAAATTTGTGTCTCTACTTAATAAAGATAAAGAAAAATTATTTTTTACATGTCCCAATCCTATTGCGTTTTATTTGAGCCTCCTGTTTTGAAGACATGGTTCACACAGTGATTGCCTCTCAATTTTTCTCAAAATAAAATTAATTTACCTTCTGGTCACTTTAATTCAGCACTTTTTACATTTCTTTGCTGTTTTTATGTTTATCCCTCTTCAGTAAAGGAGTTCTTCACTTCTCCTTTTCTTCCCTGGTCAATCCAGTAAAAACTTTCCCAAAGTATCATGTCATACACTATAAAACTCACTTTTATAATAATGTTACATATATGTCTTCAGAAACCTGGATCACTATTCTTATTTTGCTCTAAGTGTTTATTTCAAGCACTGATAACACAATTGGGGAGTATATGATTTGATTTCACCATTTCACCATACAGTGTGCTAATGCAAAGATTTTATTAGTTCAGAATCTTTCTTTTTTTCTTTTCCCAGGGAATTCTTCCTCTCTCTGAAAAAGAAAATAATTTGCAACTTGATGCTAGCAAATTTCTTTCCACCCAGAGAATGCACCCATTTTCCAAGTGGTGAGGTCAAAATAAATTTCTCATTTGGGACCCTTGAAATATATCAGATCAGATCAGATCAGATCAGTCTCTCAGTCATGTCCAACTCTTTGCAACCCCATGAATCGAAGCACGCCAGGCCTCCCTGTCCATCACCAACTCCCAGAGTTCATTCAAACTCACTTCCATCGAGTCAGTGATGCCATCCAGCCATCTCATCCTCTGTCATCCCCTTCTCCTCTTGCCCCCAATCCCTCCCAGCATCAGAGTCTTTTCCAATGAATCAACTCTTCACATGAAGTAGCCAAAGTACTGGAGTTTCAGCTTTAGCATCATTCCTTCCAAAGAAATCCCAGGGCTGATCTCCTTCAGAATGGACTGGTTGGATCTCCTTGCAGTCCAAGGGACTCTCAAGAGTCTTCTCCAACACCACAGTTCAAAAGCATCAATTCTTCGGCGTTCAGCCTTCTTCACAGTCCAACTTTCACATCCATACATGACCAGAGGAAAAACCATAGCCTTGACTAGACGAACCTTTGTTGGCAAAGTAATGTCTGCTTTTGAATATGCTATCTAGGTTGGTCATAATTTTCCTTCCAAGGAGTAAGTGTCTTTTAATTTCATGGCTGCAGTCACCATCTGCAGTGATTTTGGAGCCCAGAAAAATAAAGTCTGACACTGTTTCCACTGTTTCCCCATCTATTTCCCATGAAGTGATGGGACCGGATGCCATGATCTTCGTTTTCTGAATGTTGAGCTTTAAGCCAACTTTTTCACTCTCCACTTTCACTTTCATCAAGAGGCTTTTTAATTCCTCTTCACTTTCTGCCATAAGGGTGGTGTCATCTGCATATCTGAGGTTATTGATATTTCTCCCGGCAATCTTGATTCCAGCTTGTGTTTCTTCCAGTCCAGCGTTTCTCATGATGTACTCTGCATATAGGTTAAATAAACAGGGTGACAATATACAGCCTTGATGTACTCCTTTTCCTATTTGGAATCAGTCTGTTGTTCCATGTCCAGTTCTAACTGTTACTTCCTATATTCTGGAACATTGATAAGCAAGGAAGAGACTTCATAATTACATGGACATTCATTTATTTTCTCCAACTGTTGGTTCAGGTTTGAATGGTCTTTTAGTTACTGAAGTCAACATGGGCACTGATCAAGGGCATGAGTAAACTACAGGGAAGAAAATTTGTAGTTCTTACAGTGAAGAATCTCCTCCCCTACTTGGGGAGAGGAGATTCTGCTGAGAGACCTGCATTTTCTGCAAGGAGAAACAAACACTTAAGTGAAGCTGACATTTCAGTGGAGCTTCAGTTTGGGTTCTTTCTGGATCAGACCCCTCCTGATAAAGGTTTGAGTGAAAAGCATATTTGGAATGTGTGTGGATAAAGGAGGAAGTGTTAATTCAGGAAAGAGAATGTAGAACACAATAAAGGTCACTCTCTTAATCCAGATACTAGAGGAGGAGACTGGAGGCTAACACTGTTGAGTGAATCTGGTGAATGGGGAAAAATATAATGTTCAAAAACTGCCTCACATTCAAGTCACAGTTGCTGAATTAGAGCAAATACTGAGACTCATTGGTTAGGGCCATCCCGGTGAGAATTCCTCAGCACTTCTGGACTGCCAGGCGGGAGCAGCAAAACTTTCAGCAGTTCTAAGAGGGAAAATTTGCACTTGCTGATTTACCATAGTTTACAAATATTCCAAGGGATATGGGAAGGGGGAAGTGATAACATTTGCTTCAAGTGGAGATGAATGGTAGGGAAACTGGTACAAAAACAATTCAACTGCCCTTGTGCAAAAAGGGATCAATCAACCAGTGCTGACAGCACAGAGAAAATTAGAGGATTTCATACTTATATATAATCTACACGTATATGCATATAAAGTCCTCTTTAATCACCTGACTTCCCTGGTGGCTCAGCAGTAAAGAATCCATGTACAGTGTAGCAGATGCTGGAGACATGAGTTCAATCCCTGGGTCAGGAAGATACCCTGGAGGAGGAAGTGGCAACCCACTCCAGTATTCTTGCCTAGAGAATTTCAGGGCAGAGGAGTCTGGTGGGCTACAGTCCATGGAGTCACACAGGGTTAGATACGAATGAGCAACTGAGCACACATACGTATATAAAATATACACATATATGAATGCTGCTGCTGCTCAGTCGCTTCAGGCGTGTCCGACTCTGCGTGACCCCATAGACGGCAGCCCACCAGGCTCCCCTGCCCCTGGGATTCTCCAGGCAAGAACACTGGAGTGGGTTGCCATTTCCTTCTCCAATGCATGAAAGTGAAAGTGAAGTCGCTCAGTCGTGTCCGACTCTTAGCGACCCCATGGACTGCAGCCTACCAGGCTCCTCCATCCATGGGATTTTCCAGGCAAGAGGGCTGGAGTGGGGTGCCATCGCCTTCTCCAACATATATGTATACACATGTAGATATGTCTACCTATCTGTATCCATCTTCTACTCTATCCATCTATCTGTTTATCTATCTATATCTTTTGTGTGTATATGCATGAGTGCATTCAGTTATCTTATTTGTGACTTGACATTTACATTGTTGGACTGAACCAATCTTTGATGGAGTTTTACCACGGAGTTAGAGAATTAAATGAGGGAGAGAGAAAGAGTGAGAGAAGAAGAAGGAGACGAGGGGAGAAGTCCCTCTGATTCCACCATTTTTATTTTGCCTTCCATACTTGGGTTAATAAGGCAAGAATGAGAAGTACAGCATGAGAGCTGAAAAGTTCCAACCACTCTGTACTAAAGGAAATAAATGAAAATTAAGAAAACATAGATGGAGAGACAGGCTTAATTTGAAATTCGTCTCATGTGTGCTCTAGAGAAAGACTACCAGGGTTTCAGACATGTGACCTAGCTTTACTATACCTTACCTTACTTTTCTCATTGGTAAAATAAGCATATTTATCTATCTTTATTGTTAAGTCACATTCAGGGGAAAAATAAGCTAACATATTTCATGTGCTTCATGTTTGACACGAGGTAAATAATAAACATTTTTTACGAATAAAAATGGAAAATTCTGTGCAAATTTTTTTGTACTAAGTAAATTTTCCTTTGGTTTGCCCATATATTCCATTTTCCAAGTAACTCTTTAGATGACTTTGATGTTTGAACATTAAAAAAAAAAACTTTCCTCTGACCTTATTTTGTGATAGTCAAATGGTCTGCATTATGAGGTTCAGTGAGAATTTCCTGTATTGCGGTTCCAGAAGCATTTTAGAAGATAGCGATTTTACTGCTTCTTGTTCATACTACACATCCTTGTCTCGTCAGCAGAAGATACAAGCACATGTTGATTCACAGTTCTTCTTTTTTAAAATTTCTTCACAACTTTTGGGGTTTTGGTAGCCTCCAGCTTAGCTCCATGGACTAACCTCACTATCCTTGAACAAGCATCCACAGTGCCTTATCTGCGTCGACATTAGACAACATCTCACATGGCAGGTATGTGCAGCCCAAGTCATAAAGTGAAAAAATAAAAATAACCAAAAATATATCTCATGGGTATGGCTAATTTTGGGCAACATGTTAAGAAAAAATGTGTACAGTTTTAAGTTTCTCATATATTAGCACTTTTTAATTTCATTTTTCTGATTCTTCACTCTGTAACTTAGAGATGATTTTGTGAAGTATTCTCAAAACAGATTTAAAGAGTGGATTTTGACCAGGATAGCTCTAAATTCTGATTGAGATATAAATTTACCAGGAAAATTATCCTAAGTTTTCCTACCTACCTAATGGGAATCATGTGCTCCACCTTGTGATGCTTATGTTGTTGTTACTAATATAAGTTTGTTATCAATATATCAGGGTTATCCTGGTGGCTCAGACAGTAAAGAGTCTGCCTACAATGAGGGAAACCCATGTTCAATCCCTGGGTTGGGAAGATCCCCTGGAAAAGGGAATGGCACCCACTCCAGTGTTCTTACCTGGATAATTCCATGGACTGAGAAAACAAGTGAGCCACAGTCCGTGGGGTTGCAAAGAGTTGAGTCCATAAAATGGAACTTAGTGCCTGTTTGTCTCTTTTTACTACAGATCTCTAAGCTTCTTTTCAAATTAAAAAGTAAATGGTAAATACATTGTACTGAGACAGAACTGATAAAGAAGAAAAGGTACTGAAAATCTCAATGAAGAACAAAGTACATCATATTGAAATATTGGTATTGGATAGAGTTCTCAATGGACTGTCTTCATTTTCAAACATTTTACTGGCAAAATGGGTTATCAAACCAAAGAACCTTTTGGATTCTTTCACTGGTTTCTGCCTTTAAGAACTCCTGTATTTTATCTTTAAATTATTATCCCATCTTTCTTTATAGCTTTTCGGACCACTGCATGGAGGTTGATCTCTGGGGTCTTAGGAGTAATATGCCTTGTGTTGATGGCTGCTTTGGGAGTTCTGTTAAAAAATTGTAAGTTTTTCTAGTCAAGATCAAAATTGTCATGAAACTATCTTACAATAAAAGTTTGATTTTTCTAATGTGGAGTATTTTGTTATTTCATAAAACAGTGTCTGATAAAGTAAATTTCTAATCATTTCTTCCAGCACTTACTAAACGAAGTATTCAGCCTGGACCCTCTGCAGATCTTCAGGAAGGTAGAGTTCCTACTTTGGAAATCTTTCTTGTTGATAAAGAATAAAATAAGCAGTTTCCTGTTTTTCTCATACAGAAGCTTGATGGAATATTATAGTCATCAAAACTTGCCTGCTTGTTGTAGGATAGTCTTCTTTCATTGTTCACATAAGAATTTATTAGATTTCATCAAATAAGTATTATTTGTATATTTAAATAATAAGGAAAATATTACCCTGAAAAAATTTTTTCAATGTTAAGTGTTCATGTTTAAGTAGCAAATAAAAAATACATTATATATTTATATTTATATTATATATATACATGATATTTACATTAAAGTAAATATTATAGCCAATCCTAATTACCTCATTGTGTTTGTTTATAACCCATACATTTATATCTCTTTACCTTTACCTCTGCTTCTTCTATAACTCAGAAAGCAGCATGGAGATTTTTGCAGTTCTAAACCCTACTTAACACTTAACCTGTGAAAGTCAGCTCAAAGACCTAGCTGTTGTTTTTTTTTGTCTCAAACACTCTCCAAGTTGTTTTACTATCTTCTTTGTTCATATAGCATCTTCATTCATATTTTTTTTCCTGAGCATTTTCCTGGCTTTATTAAGATACAATTAAGATACAATTGACAAATGATGTTGTATAAGTTTAATGTCTGCAATGTGTTGATTTGATGTACTTATTACTATAATATTATTACCACTGTAGCACTAGCTACTGCCTCCATCATGTCACACAACTATCATTTCTGTTTGTGGTAAAAACATTTAAGAACTACTCCTGCAGCAATTCACGAGTATTTATACCACAATACTGTTAGCTCTAGTTATAATGGTGCACAGTAGATTCCCAGAATGAATTCATCTTCTAACTGAAAGCTTCTATTTTTTTTTTTTTATTGTTTTTGGCCTCACCTCACAGCTTTTGGGATTTTAGTTCCACTATCACAGATTGGACCCAGGTACTCAGCAGTGAAAGCATTGAGTTTTAACCACTGGACCACCAGGAAATTTCCATGTACCTTTTGACCAACATCTCGCTATTTTCCCCCATATCTCAGCCCTTGTTAACCACCATTCTACTCTACACCCTCAAAATTGTTTATTTGACAAAGATTTGAGTGCCTGCCATGTCATAGAACTTTTATCACCAAGGATGGTCAATACTGAAGACACCATCACTAATATATCTGGTGGTCAGACTTCTGGCTAATCATATTATTTATCATCATTTTGAAAATAAAATATGCAGAATTTTTCTCTCAGAAAATATGCTATAATTCTTTTTCCATTTTAATACTTCTTTCATCTAGTTTACTTTTAATTACATAGAAAAAATCAGCTTTGGATCACTGCCTTAAAAAGGGTTCTTCTAATCACCTCACATCCTACAATCTGCTATACTGTTTATTTGAACACAGTGAATTTCTTGTGTATACTTACCCAGATTAGCATTAAAAATAGTTCATAAAGACTAAAATGTATGCAATTCTCTCTCTCTAGAATATAATCTCCATGAAGAAGAAGAGTCATGTCTGGGTTGTTCAGGTAAATATGTGCTGATGTGTAGTGTGTGCAGTAAATTCTCAAAGAATATTTGTAGACACAATTAATAAATAACAAATGCTTTTTGAATGAGAAAGTAGCACTGAAAAGAAACTGGATCTCCAATGTCATCAAGTCATGTTTTATTTTTTCTCTTAGGATCTGGCTGTTATTCTTGCCAAGAAAAGTGGATTGGCTACCAATGCAACTGTTATTTAATTTCTAATGAATTAAAAACATGGAAAGACAGTAGGGATTTTTGTGTTTCTCATAATTCCAGTCTACTTCAGATACAAACCAGAAATGAACTGGTAAGTATTTAATTCTTATTTTCTACATTTTACTTGACCCAGAAAAATATATTATCTATACTTTGATTCAAGTCTTTAATCAGATAGTAAATGGATGATTATATTTGAACTAATTTCCTATACTTTGAAACCACCATAAAATTGAGCCAAACTTTCTTTAAGGTTTACATTATAGGAGTGCTGACAGATAAAATATAAGAAACTGTTTAGAGAGTATTCAAAGAAGAAATAATAGGTCATTAGTTTTATTCCAAAAACTTTAAACTTTTAGTTCTTTAAGTGAATTTATAACTGATTTTGTAATTATACAACATTTGCTATCACTCAGGTATAATGTGAAATTAATATGTAGAATATTATAAAATAATAACCCAACTCTTAATAAAAAGTTCTGTAGCTTCCTGAAGAAACTGTGGTAAAGATTTATCCCTCCAGATGCGGTTGATTTGGGATCAGATTTGATTATTGATCCCATTTGAAGGAAGTGTTCCATGAAAACTCTCATACCCTTTATGACATCTTTCATTCCTTCAAGAAGTGAGATTTTTGTGGGTTTTTTTTTCCTCCATAAATGAATGGGCTTGATGAATGAGAGATAGTAGGCATGTGACTGACTCCTTTTCCCAAATTAGAAGTTAAAAATTATTTTAGTGGGTATAATTGAAAAACTGATGTGGACACTGGCCCCCTTAAAAGTACGTGATTCCTAGAGTAGATTCAAAATAGATTAATATGTTGGTCTCTGTTTCCATGCAGGCTTTTATGAAGTTCAGTACCAGTTTTTACTGGATTGGGCTTTCTTACGATGAAGAACATCATGCCTGGTTGTGGGAGGACAATTCTACTCTCTCCCAGGATTTGTAAGTTTCTGGTACCAAAACCTTTTTCCCTGTTCTTTTTGAGTTTATCCTTAATAAGATCAGAGAATTGAATATCCAGGACCATTATAACTAAGGTATCCTATTTTGGGCATGAAACTTTAAAAAAGAGAATAGATACAACATAATAAAATTTTTAACCACATCCACAACATCCAAGTGTTTGCTCAAGAGCTTTCGACATATGGTTTTGTTTCCTGCCTTGGTACAAGCACTTGGATATGTATGCATATGTACAGAATCTCACATGTATGAAAGCAGTCTGGAGAAAACAGTATGTCCATTATTTTTCTTATTCTGGTGGAGACTGATATTCTCAGCATTGACCCATGTTTCAAATATTCTGGGTTTATTTCCTGTATATTTATAAGCTTCAAATCTCATTTTCATTCTTAAATATGAGATTTAACAGCATCATACATTGAGAAATTTTATAATCTGATTTTTTCTTGGACTAGACTTAGTTAATACATCTTTAATTAACATAGAAGCAAAGAATAACACATATCAAAATCATTAAAAACAACAACAAAACCAAAAAATCCCCAATCTCAATGCTATTGATTATTGAGCATACTGTGTTTTGGTAACATTGTACTCTGAAATTGTGAAAAATGACTTGAATGAAGAAGATAATGACTCAAGATGTAATATCTCATTCAAATGCTTTTAAATATTCCCTAATTCTATCATTTAGCAAGAACAGCATCCTTGAACCTTTTCATTTCCTGTTCTTGTATATTAAAATTTTCTTCTTCATTGCAGACTTCCTTTCCTTAAATCTGTAAATCCAAAGAACTGCATTATGTATAACCCAAGAGGAAGGATTTTGGATGCATACTGTGAAAAGAAGTTTCGTTATATCTGTAAACAACAGCTTATTTAGATGTTTCTTGGGGCAGAAGTGTTGTGCAATGGAAATTCAGTATTACTTAGAATGGTTACAAATTGTATTACCTACCTCTGGGATCTTCGAAATTTCCCAAATTGTGTTTTATCAATCATATACTTTTCATGTATTTGAAAATATATATTTAAAGTTTTTATCACTATACAATTGGTATATAACATTATGTTAGTTTTAGGTATACAACATAACAATAACTAAGACAGTATGCCTAATTCATCAACATATATAGTTACAATTTAAAATTTTGCCCTGTGTTTTAAAATTGATGAAATTTGTGTACCTACACCTGAAATTATAGAGTTAAGATAAATAATTTAATGAATGTTCAATGTATATGGTATGGATTTAACAATTTATGCATCTATTTTTGGAAATTATCTCTGCTGAAATTTAAATAAAACTTAATTCAGGCCAAACAATATATATTAACATCATATTAGTTCTTTGTATGGTGTGCTAAATTGGAAAGTCCCATCCTCATCTTTTTTCCTCCGAAAGTAAAAATAATTTTAGTGTTTGTTATAAGTTTTTGGTGAATATCTATTCATCTATAAGTTCTAATTTAGACCTGAAAGTGCCATATAATAATTTCTTCATATGTATCACAAGGGTTAAGTAACACATTTGTGTGTCTTATCTTGATGCTACCAAGTTCTGCAGAACAATTGGAAAGTTATATCCAAGTATGTGATCTTACAAGATTGCCTTCACATTTTCCAAGGGGAAGGGGAACCCAAGCTCTGATCACATGAATGTACAGTCTTATTTTTTTTTTTTTTTTTCCCAAGTATCTTTCTTGCCTTATGCTTCAGATCAGATCAGATCAGTCACTCAGTCGTGTCCGACTCTTTGCGACCCCATGAATCGCAGCACGCCAGGCCTCCCTATCCATCACCAACTCCCAGAGTTCACTCAGACTTGGTGATGCCATCCAGCCATCACATCCTCTGTCGTCCCCTTCTCCTCTTACCCCCAATCCCTCCCAGCATCTGACAGTAGAAAAAGCCACTCTTACAAGTGCATTTAAGATTTCAATTTCTGATCAATCCCCCAAATCTTTTCCTAAATGGCATGTGATAAAATACTGGACATTTAGTATTTAAGAGGACAGGGAGCAAGCAGGCTTTTTTATTGAGGGGTTTCTGAGTGGGTCAGTGAAGGGAAGGGAACATGATGAGTTGTGATGCTTGTGACCTGAATAGGTTTTTTCCGACCTCAGAAATATCAAAATCCAATTCCCTCTTTTAAAAAATAACTGTTGAATATACATCTAAAGAAATTTGTACTGACATCTCTATTTGTGCTCTTCTTTTGTATTTCAATTAAATGATTATAATTAAGAGCTCAAGATTGATTTTCAAAATACAAAGAGTCAGGAAGAGATAAGAACCTCTCATCTTTTATTTCTCAAAATAAAAATATAATAGTAATACAACTTGAAACCTTTGTTCTTGTATGAAGATTGACTTAGGAAAAAGCACTTAGGTTATACTATGAAAAACACAGGATAGCTGTAACATCTTTCAGGTATTTAACTTGGACATGCATTGCACTTTCTACATATTTAAAATGTTTTGCCTTTGCTGTCTGTGTCATTTTTGTAACAATATAGTTTTAAAATTGCATTTATAAAGATCAGTATAGACAAGCTTATTAAGAAAACAGTTTTCTGTTCCAATTGTCCAATCAATCTGTCCTCTTCCTACACAAAAAAATTTCCTCTGAGTATTTTGCTTGTTTGTTTGTTTTTCTTAAGGAGAAAAAATGTAGGAAATATATTTCTGCATAGGATATGTATAGATCTAAGTTTATTTTCTATGCAGGAAATAATAGAATTTTCATAATTTTTGTCAAGGATGAATATCAACTGTGTTCTTATAGCTACATTCAGGCATAGGTTGAAATTGCTATTCTAACATCATCACTCTATGAATTTTACATAGTTCAATCTTTTTTTTTTTTTTTACTGAGAACTCATGAAAATTCATTACAATATCGCAAGAGCAATGAGGAAACAGAAGGTGTTAAATGTTACAGATTGTATCTAATTTCAAAGAATAATCTATTTCAAAGTTGTCTTCACTGAGAAAGGAAAATTCCTGTTGCCTTCTAAAGATAGCTGAGAGGTTTTCTTCAGCTCCCATATCATATCCATATCATCCCATATCATATCCATATCATCAGCTCCTATATCCCATATCATTTTAGCTCCCATATCATTTCAGACTGGGAGCTAACTGAGGTTCAGATAATGAAATACTTCTTGCAAAATTCAGACTTAAATTGAAAAAAGTAGGGAAAACCACTAAACCATTAAGGCATGATCTAAATCAAATCCCTTACAATTATACAGTGGAAGTTAGAAATAGATTCAAGGGATTAGATCTGATAGAAAGAGTGCCTGAAGAACTATGGATGGAGGTTCGTGATATTGTATAGGAGGCAGTGATCAAGACCATCTACAAGAAAAAGAAATGCAAAAAAGCAAAATGGCTGTCTGAGGAGGCCTTACAAAGAACTGTGGAGGGAAGAAAAACTAAAGGCAAAAGAGAAAATGGAAGATATACCCATTTGAATGCAGATTTTCAAAGGATGGAGAGATAAGAAAACCTTCTTCAGTGATCAATGCAAAGAAATAGAGCAAAACAATAGAATGGGAAAGATGAGTGATTGCTTCAAGAAAATTAGAGATACTAAGGGAACATTTTGTGCTTAGATGGGCTCAATAAAGGACAGAAATTGAATGGACCTAACAGAAGGAGAAGATATTAAGAAGAGGTGGCAAGAATACACAGATGAACTGTACAAAAAAGATCGTCATGAGCCAGATAATCACAATGGTGTGAACACTCACCTAGAGCCAGACATCCTGGAATGCAAAGCCAATTGGGCCTTAGGAGCATCACTACAAAGCTAGTGCAGTTGATGGAATTCTAGTTGAGCTATTTCAAATCCTAAAAGACGATGTTGTGAAAGTGCTGCACTCAAATGCCAGGAAACTTGGAAAACTCAGCAGTGGCCATAGGACTGGAAAAGGTTAGTTTTCATTTCAATCCCAAAGAAAGGCAATGCCAAATAATGTTCAAACTACCACACGATTGCACTCATCTCACATGCTAGCAAAGTAATGCTCAAAATGCTCTGAGCCAGACTTCAACAGTACATGAACCATGAACTTCCAGGTGTTCAAACTGGATTTAGAAAGGCAGAGGAACCAGAGATCAAATTGCCAACATCCGTTGGACCATCGATAAAGCACAAGAGTTCCAGAAAAATATTTAATTCTGTTTTACTGACTGTGCCAAAGCCTTTGACTGTGTGGATCACAACAAACTATGGAAAATTCTTAAAGAGATGGGAATACCAGACCATCTGACCTGCCTCCTGAGAAACCTGTATGCAGGTCAAGAAGCAACAGTTAGAACGGGGCATGGAACAACAGACTGGTTCCAAATTGGGAAAGGAGTATGTCGGGCTGTATATTGTCACCCTAATTATTTAACTTATATGCAAAGTACATCATGAGAAATGCTGGACTGGATGAAGCACAAGCTGGAAACAAGATTTCTGGGAGAAATATCAATAACCTCAGATATGCAGAAGACACCATGCTTATGGCAGAAAGTGAAGAACTAAAGAGCCTCTTGATGAAAGTGAAAGAGGGGAGTGAAAAAGCTGACTTAAAACTCAGCTTTTTCAGAAAAAATTCAGAAAACTAAGATCATGGTATCCAGTCCCATCATTTCATGGCAAATAGATAGGGAAACAATGGAAACAGTGACAGATTTCATTTTGGGGGGCTCTAAAATCACTGCAGATGGTGACAGCAGCCATAAAATTAAAAGATGCTTGCTCCTTGAAAGAAAAGCTATGACCAAGCTAGACAGCATATTAAAAAGCAGAGACATTACTTTGCCAGCAAATGTCCGTCTAGTCAAAGCTATGGTTTTTACAGTAGTCATGTATGGATATGAGAGTTGGACTATAAAGAAAGCTGAGTGCTGAAGAATTGATGCTTTTGAACTGTGGTGTGGAGAAGACTCTTGAGAGTCCCTTGGACTACAAGGAGATCTAACCAGCCCATCCTAAAGGAAATCAGTCCTGAATATTCATTGGAAGGACTGATGCTGAAGCTGAAACTCCAATACTTTGGTCACCTGATATGAAGAGATGACTCATTGGAAATGACCTTGATGCTGGGAAAGGTGGAAGGAGAAGGGGACAACAGAGGATGAGATGGTTGAATGGCATCACTGACTTGATGGACATGAGTTTGAGCAAACTCCAGGAGTTGGTGATGAACGGGAGGCCTGGCTGCTGCAACCCCTTTCGGTCACAAAGAGTCAGACATGACTGAATGACTGAACTGAACTGAACTGATAATTTCAGGGCATTATCATGTAAAGTGCTAGCTTAAAGAAATGTTACTAGGCATCCATGGCAAAGTGTCCTTCTTACTATTGGCCTCGTCATATTAATTACAGTCAATCTAAGACCATCTGACTCATTTCATTGTTATTAATTTTTTCTCCCACTCTTACCTGAATTATGCTTCCTTCATCCTGAAAATCTCTTTGTACTCCTTGGGATGGGAACAATTCCTTTTATAGAAAGGTTTTGCACAAAACTTTTGTTTCTTTCTGATATGATGTTTCTGATATATTCTCTGTAGGAGTCACTTACTTTTATTTTGATTTCTGCTTTTTGCTCTGAAATGGGCTGATTTGGAAGGATCGAGGTGAATGACTATCTCACTGTTGGATATAAAGCAAAGGTAAGAGGGTAATGAAATGTGTGAAAAACACACACTATAACAAAACTGTATTTCCATAAGTCATTTCAGTCTTTCTTCATTTAATTCTGTTACTCAGAATGTGTTACTCATTACCCTGAATGCATGCAATATGGGTTATGTATTGATGGCTAACAAATTATATTTAGAAACCTAAAACCACGCATGTTTATTATCTCTCACTATCTGTGGATCTGGAACTGGACACAGCTTAACTATAGCCTTTGTTCAGGGTCTCACTAGATTGAAACCAAGTTCTTGGCCAGGTGGTATTCTCACCTAAAACTCAAAAGTCCTCTTTCAAGCTCAATCAAGCTTTTGAAAAAAATTTGTTCTGTATGTTTGTAAGACTAATACCCATAGCTTACAAAGGACTCCTCTCTGCATAGATAGTCACACCAGGGTTACTTTCTTCTTCAGGACAAGGAATAGCACCCCTGACTTCTCTCTTTATCTTGTCTATGTCTCTTTTGGGCTTCCCTGGAGGCTCAGATGGTAAAGAATCTGCCTGCAATGCAGGATACCTGGGTTGGATCCCTGGGTTGGGAAGATCCCCTGTAGGAGGGCATGGCAACCCACTCCAGTATTCTTGCCTGGGGAATCCCCACAGACAGAGACACCTGGTGGGCTACAGCCCATGGAGTCGCAAAGAGTTGGACATGACTAAGTGACTAAGCACAGCACTCTTTTAATTGTTTCCCTTATGAGGTCAGGTCTCCCCATAATAATCTGTCTTTTGGTTACCTGAGAGTTGACTAATTTGGAACTTTAATTACATCTGAAAAACAGCTTTATTTTGGCCATTTAATGGAATCTAATTACAGCAGCATCCCATCATATTCACAAATCCCCCCTGTAATTTAGTTGGAAGGGATTATATAGGTGCACACCAGGGAGTGAATACTCTGAGGGTCATTTTAGAGCTCT
This sequence comes from Bos javanicus, assembly GCF_032452875.1. Lineage (NCBI taxonomy): Eukaryota > Metazoa > Chordata > Mammalia > Artiodactyla > Bovidae > Bos > Bos javanicus. The sequence goes on along the minus strand of NC_083872.1, from coordinate 100,105,076 downwards.
GTTACCACAACAATTTATCCCCCAAAACTATGCTGTAACTGCTACTCCATTGTTTTTTGAATTTATATACTGCCCTTTGATTCCTCATAACTAAGAATTTAGTTCAAATGTGTCATGATAAGTAATCTTTTCAATTGCAATATATTACCTCTAAGTTTTTCTATTGTTGTTGTTGAGTCCCTAAATCGTCTGACTCTTTTTCAACCCCATAGACTGTAGCCAGTCAGGCTCCTTTGTCCATGGGATTTCCCAGGTAAGAATACTGGAGTGGGTTGCCATTTCCTTCTCCAAGGGATCTTCCCAACGTAGGTATTGAACCCACATCTCTTACATTGGCAGATCAATTATTTACCACTGAGCTGCCATGGAAGTGACACCTAAATCTGCTTAATGAAATAGTTATTTTACAGCTGGACTCTTTGCTTACCTCCAGAAAGACTTGAGAATTGTTTATTGGCTGTTGGCCATGATAAGGGCAATTAGTTAACCAACCAAGTAACTAATTAACTCATGACTAATGATGAATTTTTTAAAGCTCAGAATTCCTGAGTGGAATGTATGACCAATTTGTTTATTGATAACGTAAGCTTGAAGTACGGAGAAGGCAATGTCACCCCACTCCAGTACTCTTGCCTGGAAAATCCCATGGATGGAGGAGCTACAGTAGGCTCCAGTCCATGGGGTCACTAAGAGTTGGACACAACTGAGCGACTTCACTTTCACTTTTCACTTTCATGCATTGGAGAAGGAAATGGCAACCCACTCCAGTGTTCTTGCCTGGAGGATCCCAGGGATGGGGGAGCCTGGTGGGCTGCCGTCTATGGGGTCGCACAGAGTTGGACACGACTGAAGCGACTTAGCAGCTTAGCAAGCTTGAAGTAATGAGTTAGATATTTAATCTTCACCATGTGAACAGTCTCAGCAGAAAACTTCTGCCTGAGCTGTCCTGTAACCAAGTTTCCACACACATCCATCAGCACAAATACTAGCAGTTTCATCCAGAGAGATGATGAATCATATCTTCAGACAAATAAGAACATTGGGTAGCTTGTTTCTGGATGTTTCTTTGAATTATCTTTCTCCTGTTGTCTTATATTCACTGCCTTTATTAAAAGCTTTACATGAGTATTCTCATTGGAGCCTTCAATTTGTTTCAATTATCTAAACCTGGAAATCTTTGGAACATTTAAACCAACTTTTTCATTTCCATAATTTTGGAACTTTTGAAACATCTTTTATCCTAGTGTAGGGGTTGGAAAACTTTCCCTAAAGAACTGGATAGTAAATATTTTCAACATAGTAAGTTAGTCCCTGTTGAAACTTCTCAACTCTGTGATTTGTAGTGCAAAAGAATACATAAATTAATAGTTTGACTGCATTACAAAAGCACTTTATTTTCAAAGATAAATGATTGGACGAATGTTCACCAACCCCTGTCAAAATGTGTAAAAGGAGACTATATGGACATCAGTGCTACTCTGCACTTCGCTTTATCCTTTTCCTGGTTGTATCTTACCAGTTGTAAATGTACTTACAAATTTTGCTGTATAAAATCAGTTGTATCTTATTAATATCAGTCTGTACTACCTATTATAAAACCTGCATTATAAAATCCAATGTGACAATCTTCCTCTGTATGTTTTTACTTTATTGAGCACAATAAAATGGTTAGACTTGCATTTTTTCCAGCCATTAAAAGCTCCTTTTGTTTGTTAAAACAATAAACAATAACACAGTGAGAACACAGTGAGGCTATAAGAAAGCAAATGCAAACATGGAGAACATAGCTGCCTCAGGTTATCATGTTAGATGCTCATTCACTGCGAACTCATGAATCTTCCATGTAGGCTTTTAGAGGTTATGAGTGTGGAATAGATTTGAAGTAAAGATCTGAAAGAAAGAGTACTGTAGTAAATACTACCAAATCCTCAGTTTTATATAGCAAAGATGGTTGCTTGATTCCAAATATCCCTCAAACTTCCCTCTCATTTGTAAAAGCAATAAAGGAAACAAATAAAACGATAAAAGATCCATGTTCTTTCATCATCTTCATAGACAGAGCACCACAACCAACAAATTATCTCTAGGTAGAAATACAGCAATATTAAGGAGTTCTTGCTCCAGTCTACCACTGAATGCTTATGGTGCTGGTTAGGGAAATTAGTCCTTAAAATTGTCTATGAGAAAGTGAAAATAGAGAACATAGCTTAAGTGTAGACACAATGAACCTATAAAGATAAACCTGCAACAATAAGTTCCAAAATACTTAACAAAAGTTGAGACTCGGTAGTTTATAAAACTGGAAAAAGGTTTGAAATGGAAGACAAGAAGTGAGAAACTTGGGAAAGCATTTTTTTTCCTTAGTATTTTTTTTTCCTATTATCTGAGAAACAGGTAATACACATAGGGTGATATCTCATAGAGCTGTGAGTACAAAAGCAAAGATTTAATTTGGAGGATTTAAGACTACTGAGGAAATGAAAGACAAGAAAGACATCCCTTTGGCCTCCCTACTTCTATCACAATATACCATCCAGGAAGGAAACTGTCAAGAATAGGGCAGAACTGACAGAAGAGGGAGCTCTCTAACTAGGAACCTTAACCATTAAATAAATGCACTTGTGCTCAGTCTCTCAGCATTGCCCTACTCTTTGCAAGCCTAAGAACAGTAGCCCTCCAGACTCCTCAGTCCATGAAATTTTCTAGGCAAGAATACTGAGGCGGGTAGCCAATTCCCTATTCCAGGGGATCTTCCCAATTCAGGGATCCAGCCTGCATCTCTTGAGTCTCCTGTATTGGCAGGCAGAATCTTTACCACTGCTGCCACTTGGGAAGTTCTATTAGATAAATAGGAGTAGAAAAAACAGATTTCATCTATATAAGCCACTTTAAAAAATCAAGAATGTGAAATATAATATTTTTACCTACAAAAAGTCATCCACCTAAAAAAAGGAAACAACCATAAGGCTAAAGAAGACTATATATATGCCACAAATTAAATTAGATATTTTCATATAGTCATGAAAAGAAATGCACACACACACAAATATTGAAATAAAGCAGAAGTTAATGATGCTCAGGAAAGCAATAGAGAGCTAAAAGCTAAGAGATGAATTAAGATTTATAAGGTAAAAGGAAGCAAAAAAAAGCAATGAATGAAATTCTGATACTATGTACCTATGAGAATTAAATGACAAAGAAAGACATTTTATAATGATAAAAGCCAAATGCTACCGTGAAGATTAAATAATACTGAATTCATCTAGGAAATAACAGTGAGTATATAATATAAAAATTCTAGGAAATGAAAGAAGAAATACATAGTAATGTGTTCACAAAAAGTGACTTAACAGGTCACTCTGAATATAAAACAAAAAGTTTGGACAAAAAATAAGCTATATTACAGGTGATCTAAATGATATAGTCAATGTGGTAGATATTCTGGACACAAATTGACCACTATACACTGATAATATAAAATATACCTTCCTTCTAAATGTACCTGAAACATCTGCAAAAATTGAATATATAGAACTCTTGAAAAAAGTAAAAAGGTATAGATACTTCCTTAACTCGATAAAATACATATACACACTTATGTGTGTGTATGTGTGTCTGTGTATTCTAAAGTTAGAATTTTACTTGTAGAAATCTAATGAAAAAAGTGTAAAAATTTCCTGAAACACAAAAAAATAGGCTTCAAAAATATAAAGCTATTTTCTGGTTTAGGTTAAGACCTTTTATTAAGTTAATTTATAAATTTGAAGTGATACCAATAAAAATCCAATGACAGATGGACCAAGTTGACACTGAAGTTCATATGGGAAACTTAGCACATAATATACAGTCAATATGACTGTAAAAGTATAGTTATGAGGAAGTACTAAACCTACTAATTATTAAAACATACCTCAAAAGCCTCCAGGTAAAACAGTGTCCTTGGTAATGACACACAAATAGGCAGACCAAAGAAATAGAACAGAAAGGCCAGAAATAGTGTCAATTTATCAATACATATAGAAATTTAGATTACAATAAAGGTGGTGTCCTCAAATCATAGACTTTTAAATAGATACTATTATTTGGAAAACTAGGTAGGCATTTGTAAAAGATTAAAATTAGATATATGTGCAGCTAGAATTACTCAAGAGTACAACCTTCAACTACATTAAGAGAAAGATAACTTTCCAAAAAGGATTTTGTTAGTGACAGTGATAAAGTAATGGAGGTTTAAAGTCTCTGGAGGCTTAGACAAAGTTTAATTTGAATTCTCAGTCAAATTCTGACTATATTTGATGTTTCAAGCAAATAATTTTATTATCAGAGCCTCAATTTTTAATGTACACAATGGGACTATCTACCTGTGGATTTGCTGAGAAATTAAAAAAAAAAAAAACACCTGAAAAGTAAGCATACAAAACAGAAGTGAGAACATAGTTGATGCTCAGTTAAGATCCGCTGGAGGAGGAAATGGCAAACCCCTCCAGTATTCTTACCTGAAACATTCCATGGACAGAGGTACCTGGTGGGTGACAGTCCATGGGGTCGCAAAGAGTTGAACACGACTGAGCGATGAGCAACTACGCACACAGCTGTTTTCTTGCTCTGGATTTTCTAGGCTCCTTTGCCATGTTGCTGTCTTCCAGAAGTGGGAGAGAGGTGCTAACAGAGATAGAGAAGAAAATGTAAGAATAATCTCACTGAAGAATAAAGTACTCCACTTAAAAATCATGGAGTTAGGGGCTTGAAAAGAACATCTTCCTTTTCCAATGTTTTGTTGCACAAACGACTACATATCAAATACATGACCTAAAGGCTAAGAGATACATTTAAATATTTACTACAAGGATCCTTTTGAATCCTCCCTTGATAGTTCCCACTTTTAAGATCTCCCTCCCTTGACTTTGTGGATCACAACAAACGATGGAAAATTGTTAAAGAGATGGGAATACCAGACCACTGACCTGCCTCCTGAGAAATCTGTATGTGGGTCAAGAAGCAACAGTTAGAACCAGACATGGAACAACAGACTGGTTCAAAATCGGGAAAGGAGTATATCAAGGCTGTATATTGTCACCCTGCTTATTTAACTTATATGCAGAGTACATCATGAGAAATGCTGGAATGGATGAAGCACAAGCTGCAATCAAGATTGCCAGGAGAAATATCAATAACCTCAGATATGCAGAAGACACCCCACTTATGGCAGAAAGTGAAGAACTAAAGAGCCTCTTGATGAAAGTCAAAGAGGAGAGTGAAAAAGCTGGCTTAAAACTAAACATTCAGAAAACTAAGATCATGGCATCTGGTCCTATCACTTTATTGCAAATAGATGGGGAAACAACGGAAACAGTGGGAGACATTTTTTGGGGTTCCAAAATCACTGCAGATGGTGACTGCAGCCATAAAATTAAAAGATGCTTGCTCCTTGGAAGAAAAGCTATGACCAACCTATATAGCATATTAAAAAACAGAGACATTACTTTGCCAACAAAGGTCTGTCTAGTCAAGGCTATGGTTTTTCCAGTAGTCATGTAGGGATGTGAGAGTTGGACTATAAAGAAAGCTGAGGGCCAAAGAATTGATGCTTTTGAATTATGGTGTTGGAGAAGACTCTTGAGAGCCCCTTGGATTGCAAGAAGATCCAACCAGCCCATCCTAAAGGAAATAAGTCCTGATGCTGACGCTGAAACTCCAATATTTTGGCCACCTGATGCAAAGAACTGACACATTGGAAAAGACTCTGATGCTGGGAAAGATTGAAGGCAGGAGAAGAAGGGGACAACAGAGGATGAGATGGTTGGATGGCATCACGGACTCAATGGACGTGAGTTTGAGTAAACTCCGGGAGTTGGTGATGGACAGGGAGGCATGGTGTGCTGCAGTCCATGGGGTCACTGCAGTCCAGAGTCAGACATGACTGAGCAACTGAACTGAACTGAGCTCCCTTGACTCTTCTCTCCATTGCTTCCTCTGCATCTTTTCAGCCTTCTCCATTAAGGCTTATTCCCAAGACTTTAGAAGTCTTGCACCTTGTATTGACTTATGGTGTGAATCTTGTTTTAAAATGACCAAGTATTTCCAACAAAGTTTTTATGAGACTCCAAGCTTTTCAGAAGTATTTTCACTATAAATGTTTTATTTCACCAATATATAACATTTTAAACATTTCATGTACTTCCTGAAACCTGAACCTAATCTCATAAATATCTAATGCCTTCTTACAACATTTTTCTAAGCACAGTTTTCAGGTAAATTCTCTCCAGAAACCACCATAATCTTGCAGGTTCTAATATCTGTAAATATCTGTGACCCAACCCTAGTGGCTGGTTTAATCTGAAAATAGAGGATTTCAATATTTCCCCATTCACAAGTATGAGAGAATGCAACAGTAAGAGTCTCTCCCTTTCTCCATTGTAGGAGGGTCCAATTCCAATGTTCACTGATGTAAGGATGATAGTAAATGTTTAACATCTCTGTGTTAATGAATAATGGAAATATGAGCTTGATATGCAAGCTTGTTTCCTCTCTGAGTACATATGATTACATAACAGATTACAAACAAATCACAGTGAACTCGGATTACCTGCCTGGGATTGCTCAGAGCCCTTGCTGTGTTTCTCTTTTCCTTTGCTCCTTTGCTCCTGCTGTTAACTACATGACTCAGGAAATAATTCAAAATTGAAGCATTTATAACTCCTTCTTATCCTGTATTCATCTCAAAATCCAATTGCCAACGTGAATTCCTTCTTTTTTGAGTGATTCCTAAAACTTTTTATCACTTTTCTGTGATCATGTAGCCTTTCTTTCATGACTCACTTCCACAATTTCAGTGTTGTGCCTGTGGCAACATTTGAATTATTACCATAAACTGTGATTTGTGAGTATTAATGAGAGAAAAGTAAATAAGACATTATCGCTAGGATAGCATGTAACCAGATTTTCAGCTAATATTTTTTAAGTTTAGCAACCTTTGGAGAAAAATAAAAACACTTCCTGAACATCTATCGAAATTCCACAACTAAACTACCTAATTAAGGTGCAAATACTTTTTTTTCCCAATTTACTTTTGGCTAAAAAATTTAATCAATATACAAGGTTCTTTCCTGAACCAGTAAATGTGAAAATGCTATTAATAAGTTATTGGTAATATTAGTTATAATAACATAATTAATAAGAATAACTTATTGTTAAACTTATTGAACAACTTGTAATTAATAAATTATTGTAATTAATTGTAATTAATAAATAACCCTTTATAATATGGTATAAAGGATTATTTCTGACTTATTTAGTCATATCCCTGTGCACTTCACACTTCAGTGAATATAGTAGTTTCTTAATTAATTTTGACTCATCAGTTTAGTTCAGTTCAGTCGCTCAGTCATGTCTGACTCTTTGCAACCCCATGAATCACAGCACGCCAGGCCTCCCTGTCCATCACCAACTCCCGGAGTCCACCCAAACCCATGTCCATCAAGTTGGTGATGCCATCCAGCCATCTCATCCTCTGTTGTCCCCTTCTTCTCCTGCCCCCAATCCTTCCCAGCATCAGGGTCTTTTCCACTGAGTCAATTCTTCACATCAGGTCGCCAAAGTACTGGAGTTTCAGCTTTAGCATCAGTCTTTCCAATGGATATTCAAGACTGATTTCTTTTTGGATGGACCTGTTAGATCTCTTTGCTGTCCAAGGGACTCTCAAGAGTCTTCTCCAACACCACAATTCAAAAGCATCAATTTTTCAGTGCTCAGCTTTCTTCATAGTCCAACTCTCACATCCATACATGACTACTGGAATAACTATAGCCTTGACTAGACGGATCTTTGTTGGCAAAGTAATGTCTTCACTTTTTAGTATGCTGTCTAGCTTGGTCATAGCTTTTCTTCTGGAGTGAGCGTCTTTTAATTTCATGGCTGCAGTCACCATCTGCAGTGATTTTGGAGCCCAAAAAAATAAAGTCTGACACTGTTTCCACTGTTTCCCCATCTATTTCCCATGAAGTGATGGGACCAGATGCCATGATCTTAGTTATATGAATGTTGAACTTTAAGGCAACTTTTTCACTCTCCTCCTTCACTTTCACCAAGAGTCTTTTTAGTTCCTCTTCACTTTCTGACATAATGGTGGTGTCGTCTGGATATCTGAAGTTATTGATATTTCCCACAGCAATTTTGATTCCAGCTTGTTTGCTCATAGAAATGAAAAAAAAAAAGGATGTTTTTTGATTGAATAAATACTAGTAAAAAATGTTGAAAATTCAAACATTAATTATGTTTTATATTCCACCCTTAGACTCTGGCTTCTGTGCTTGTCCAGAAAGTAGATTGAATACAGATGTAACTGTTAGTTCTTTCAGTTCAGTTCAGTCACTCAGTCGTGTCCAACTCTTTGCGACCCCATGAATTGCAGCACGCCGGGCCTCCCTGTCCATCACCAACTCCCAGAGTTCACTCAGACTCATGTCCATCGCGTTGGTGATGCCATCCAGCCATCTCATCCTCTGTCGTCCCCTTCTCCTGCCCCCAATCCCTCCCAGCATCAGAGTCTTTTCCAATGAGTCACTTCTTTGCATGAGGTGGCCAAAGTACTGGAGTTTCAGCTTTAGCATCACTCCTTCCAAAGAACACCCAGGACTGATCTGATTCCAGCTGTGCTTCTTCCAGAGCAGCGTTTCTCATGATGTACTCTGCATATAAGTTAAATAAGCAGGGTAACAATATACAAGATTGCTGGGAGAAATATCAATAACCTCAGATATGCAGATGACACCACCCTTATGGCAGAAAGTGAAGAGGAACTAAAAAGCCTCATGATGAAAGTGAAAGTGGAGAGTGAAAAAGTTGGCTTAAAGCTCAATATTCAGAAAACTAAGATCATGGCATCTGGTCCCATCACTTCATGGGAAATAGATGGGCAAACAGTGGAAACAGTGTCAGTCTTTGTTTTTTGGGGGCTCCAAAATCACTGCAGACGGTGACTGCAGCCATGAAATTAAAAGACGCTTACTCCTTGGAAGGAAAGCTATGGCCAATCTAGATAGCATATTGAAAAGCAAAGATATTACTTTGCCAACAAAGGTACATCTAGTCAAGGCTATGGTTTTTCCTGTGGTCATGTATGGATGTGAGAGTTGGACTGTGAAGAAGGCTGAGCGCCGAAGAATTGATGCTTTGGAACTGTGGTGTTGGAGAAGACTCTTGAGAGTCCCTTGGACTGCAAGGGCATCCAACCAGTCCATACTGAAGGAGATCAGCCCTGGGCTTTCTTTGGAAGGAATGATGCTAAAGCTGAAAGTCCAGTGCTTTGGCCACTTCATGTGAAGAGTTGACTCATTGGAAAAGACTCTGGTGCTGGGAAGGATTGGGGGCAGGAGGAGAAGGGGACGACAGAGGATGAGATGGCTGGATGGCATCATTGACTCGACGGACGTGAGTTTGAATGAACTCTGGGAGTTGGTGATGGACAGGGAGGCCTGGCGTGCTGCTATTCATGGGGTCACAAAGAGTTGGACACAACTTAGTGACTGAACTGAATTGAAGCTAAAATAATGCTAGAATTGTCAAAATGTTTTAAGTGTTTTCTATTCCACCAAGAGTTAAATTATTTTGGGAAAATGAATTTTATTTAAATGTGAATAATTCATTGATTAGTATTTGTAGTTTTGTTTTTTAGTGACTATAGCAGATTTAAATTATTTGGGAATTAATTACCCACTAATAATAAATGCTGAGAACTGTGAAAATTTGCATGCACCATCTAATGATGAAAAATAGTACTTACGTTAGAACAGAAAGAGTTCATAAAGAGACATCACAAGTGTCTATAAATAATAGTTCCAAAATAGCATGTAAAATGTAAACATAAAATGAATGTAAAATGTAATAAAGTCCACTAGAAATAATAAAAGCACTTGAAACTACCTTTAAAAAAAAAAAAAACAATAAATGATGTATTCAAGTATGTCTGTGACAAAGCATAGGTTGAGTAAAACTGGTCTTTAGTGAAAATATGTTAGGTATCTTGTGTAATTTAAGGTAAGATTGATGACATGCCCAATCTAGAGATGATACAGAGCTAAACTGAGCAGCAGTAAAACAGTTTCCTGTGTGGCTACATCCAGAGCACTCTTATTCTTGAATTCTGCTCTCACCTGTCAGAGTCTCTCATATGACAGGCAAAGGCATTATTAGCCTGTGTATTTCTTTTCTTGGCTTACTTTCTGGGCTCTTGATGATCAAAATTCTTAAATTCAAACTGCTGTGATAAAAGATAAGATTGCTTCTTCCGAGGATATAGACACACACTCTGCAAAAGTTCAGACGCTGTCTTCTAAAAATCAGGTATTTGTTAATTTCCCAGATTTCTATTGTTTCTCAACGTGTATTTTTGGAATTTTGAGTGAATTTGGATCAAATAAACTGAAGTTATAGATGCAAAGACAAACTTGTATATCAATATGTAGATATGTTTTAAAAATAATATAATTTTATATGATTATATATAATTTTCAATCATATATATATATACATTTATATATCTCTATAAATATCACTTGGGAGAAAAGGAAATAAAAGTATTATTATCACTGATACTATTTAATTTGACATTTTATGATACCTTGACATTATTAACTGGAATAAATTTGAGGTTTAAAGAAAATAAATGAGGAAATATAAAATTCCAAAAGGGTAAAGCATAATTAGACATAATTAAACTATGCATAAATTGGATATATTATCCTTTAGTAATAGCATAAAAATTTTTCACAATGATTCCTATCAAATTTTCTAAAATGTTTAATCATGAAAAGTATTTTTCAAATTATTTCAGATTAAAGTTTAATACACAAACTGCTACTTTTTATACTTCATATAGAAAGCTAATGAACAATTAAAGCAATAACAAAGGTTAATAAGATGTATTAAGAAATTCACAATACATTGGGGACACGTTAATGAAAGATAAGATAAGGTAAAAGGAGATAACTAATTGGATGGTGATAAACGAAAAATAATGAGAAAAATTGGAAAAAGAGATTAATTGTTATTGGAGGATCTGGAAATTTTATTAAAGGTGGTAGAATTTGATCTACAGATTCATTATGAGCAAATAGAGGAGGAAAATGTACTTGAGAAGGAAGAATTTGAGCAAAACACTGAAATTGGAGAAGTGCTTGTGGTATGTTGAGAAAGAACAAATGTGTCAGTGGAATTATGGGGACAATGAAAATAAATTTAGTTGAAAGATAAGACTAGAAAGAAAGCAGGAACAGGTGAAATTGTGAAAGAATGGAAGTGCCAAGCTATAAGGATAAATTTCAGTCGAAAGAATTCAGTAAAGCCATCAGATCATCTTTTGCGTTTTTACTTATAAATAAATGATATTAACAGATTTGCAATTGTGAGTAGATAATATTTAAAAGGCCAAAAGTAATATACTATAGCAACTACTTTGTGTGTGTGCTCAGTCGCTCAGCTGTGTCCATCTCTTTGTGACCCCATGGACTACAGCCCCCCAGGATCCTCTGTCCAGGGAATTTTCCCCCATGAATGCTGTAGTGGGTTGCCATTTCATCCTCCAAAGGATCTTCCTGACCCAGGGATTAGACCTGCTTCTCCTGCATTGGCAGGTGGATTCTTTACCACTGAGCCACTTGAGAAGTCCTACGAACTCATTAAGTAACAGTTAAAAATTAATATTTCTTCATTCTTAAAATATTTTCATATTTGTAATTGTATTCTAACCAATTAGAATTCACTAGTTATTCAAATTCAATCCCAATATCATTTTATTCAATACCAATTTTACTTATGGATTTCACAATTTACATGAATTTAAAATGAATTTTTTTGTTCATTTTCTTGTATCTCTGCCTTTCAGTAATGAGTGAAGAAGTTGTAACTTACTCCGATTTGCTATTTCAACCATCATCTCAGCCACAGAGGGGACAAAGACTTGAAACTACCAAGAGAAAAGGTCTTTCATGTTTTCTACTTAAAAAATACACAGGATTATTCATTATCATGCTTATATGCACACACACATGATCTAAATGTTTTTTCTCTTACTAAACAAAGAAAATAAGTGCTTTTGAGGGAAGATTATATTTTTCCCCATGAGAGTCATCACTGTAACTATGTTGTAAACATAATATCAGCATTTTTAGACTGAATGAAATGTTTGAGGATCGAGATATGCTGTTTATCATTTTCTATCATTTAAGATATCAACACTATATAGTAGGATATTTGGAAAATAGAGAAATAAGAAAATGAAGAGATAATTTCATTATTCTAACGCAGTTGCTGTGAATTAGGGACTATTTTTCTTGTTTTCCTGGTTTGTGTATTTGCTGGCATAGTGTGTTCAAAGTGTACTTTTTCAAGTGCCGTGCTTCTTGATACACAAACGCCAATGTTATTAATTTACTGGTGCGTATGATTCTATAGATTCAATGATATATCTTCCTATCATTTAAAATTTGCTTTCATTTGTACTTTTCCTGTTGCTAATTTGCAATCCTCATATGTTTTAAATCAATAAGTAGAATGATTAGAAGTGAACTGCGTATCAGTGTCCTAGTTCTATTTTGTCTTACATCAAATGGATATTCAATACTTTGGCTAAGATGTATTATTTTAATGGGAACCTCAATTGATTACTTTCCAAATTTTTAGATTGTTAATTATTACAATACAGTTTATGATATACAGATTCACCACGAGGTTAATGAAATATTTTTAAATTTTGCTTAATATATTGTTAACAAATTTTTAAAGACCCTTTAATACCTAATACACTCTGCTTGTTATAGATTCAGAAATTGTTTTCTTTTTAAAATTCTGATGAACAATTCATCTTACCAGTGTCTGTACTTCTTATCAATGCAGTTACTAATAGATTTGTATGGGAAAATCTACTGGTTTGGGAAAACTTTATTAATGATATTATTAATTGTATGTATGTGCATATGTATGTATAAAATGACATACTTCACCAGAGTTCATATTTTACCATGGATCAAACAGAATAACTTAGAGTCATTATCCTGTCTTTTAAGTTTATTTTTACCTAACAAAGCTTCTTAGATTTTCACTGTCTATAAAGTTCTTTCACAGATGGAAATCAATTACCAAAAAACCCCACAAGGTAAGTTTCATGCTTATACCCAATGTAAAAATATAAACAGAGACATGATAGTTAAATGTTCTAGAGATTAGAGTGTGTAATTGATGGAAATCAATTTTTAGCTGAAAAGACCCGAACTATTTCTTCTTCTGATGACAACAGGTGGATTTTCTGTCCCTTCCTTTGTGGCATGTATCCTGTATTGGTGGATTTTGTGTGTGAGCAAGTTTCTTCTCTCTGCCGCAGCTAAGGTCCTCTACTTTGTACAATTTCAGGATATTGGGAAGAAGCTGGTTTTCTGTCTCTTCTCTAGAAGCAGATGGCTTTTGCCTACTGTCAATGCGGGGTACAGGGTGGGCTTGTTGTTGTTTTTTAGTCACTAAATTGTGTCTGATCCTTCATGACCCCATGGGCTTCAGCTCTCCTGGCTTCCCTGTGCTTCACTACCTTTTGGAGCTTGCTCAGACTCATGTCTATTGAGTTGGTGATGCCATCCAACCATCTCATTCTCTGTCGTACCCTTCTCCTCCTGCCTTTAGTCTTTCCCAGCATCAGGGTCTTTTCCAATGCATCTGCTCTTTGCATCAGGTGGCCAAAGAATTGAAACTTCAGCTTTGATCATCAGTCCTTCCAGTGAATATTCAGTGTTGATTTCCTTTAGAATTGATTGGTTTGATTGCCTTGCTGTCCAAGGGACTCTCAAAAGTCTTCTCCATCACCACAATTTGAAAGCATCAATTCTTTGTCCTTCAGCTTTCTTTGTGGTCCAACTCACGTATCTATACATGACTACTGGAAAAACCATAGCTTTGACTAGATGGACCTTTGTCGGCAAAGTAATGCCTCTGCTTTTTAATACACTGTCTAGGTTTGTCATAGCTTTACAGGTTTCTCAGGAGGTTGGGAAGGTGATCTGGTATTCCTATCTCTTTAAGAATTTTCTACAGTTCGTTTTGATTCATACAGTCAAAGGCTTTAGTGTAGTCAATGAAGCAGAAGTAGATGTTTTTCTGGAACAACTTTGCTTTTTCTATGATACAACAGATATTGTCAGTTTGATCTCTGATACCTCTGCCTTGAAGTCTGCTTTTAGCCTTGAAGATTTGTTGAAATACTTTAATATGGCTTCCACTTTTCTTCCTATGCTTTGCCAAAGGTGAAGTAGAGTTTGCGTGCTGTCTTTCCATAGAGTCGGGGCTTTATCTCTTTAGAATTCAGATCACCTGATCACTTTATCAATTCAACTGCCTCATTCCCTCAATATGTTATGATTTTGTAGATTGCCTTCCTTTTCTCTATTTTTAGGATGTGAGCTACAATGCTATAGAGTTTACTGCACCTTAAACAGAAGCAGAACTCTGAATAAACATTTAGAGTTGATGTTACAAGATGTATTCATCTCTCTCTATATAGATCACCCTACTCCATTTTCTTCATGGAAATATGTTGCTGTGTTTCTGTGGATCATTTGCCTGGGGCTTCTTCTGTCTGTTGGATACTTGGTCATTGAGTGTAAGTCAAAATATGAAATAGAAGTTTACTTTTCCGTTATTCACATAGTGAAATGTATTGAAGATAATACATCATTTTGATCAGTTCTATTTTTTAAAGAAGTAAATATTCTCTGCACAAAACTTAATTTCTTAGAGACATATAAAAATGTTGTCCATTTTAAAGCATATCAAGAATATTACATACTGCCTTACTATTTGTTCTCATGTTTCCTTTACCAGAAATAACTTAAAATTTTTTTTCTCTGTGATGGACTCTGTAGGAGAGGGAGGGACGGGATGATTTGGGAGAATGGCATTAAAACATATATAATATCATATAAGAAATGAATTGCCAGTCCAGGTTTGATGCTGGATACAGGAAGCTTGGGGCTGGTGCACTGGGATGACCCAGAGGGATGGTATGGGGAGAGAGGTGGGAGGGGGTTCAGGATGGGGAACACGTGTACACATGGTGGATGCATGTTGATGTATGGCAAAACCAATACAATATTGTAAAGTAAAAAATAATAATAATAAAATAAAAAAAGAAAAAGCTTTCTTATACTGTTATCAGAACAATATTTCTTTCTTCTTTGATTTATGGCTGTGTAAACTTGTATATGTACTATAATTTGATTTTCATGATTATGACTTTATTACATTTAAGTTCTTTGAAGTAAATGATGCTTCATTCATCATTTTTGTAGCTCTGAATTCAGCACAATGTTTTACCTATAGAAATGTGTCATATTTTTCTTTTTGAGTTTAAAACTGACCTTTCTGAGTTCTCTTCAGTGAATAAAAAGCCATTTCACCCAGAAGGATGTCCAAGAAATAGCTCCTCCAACACGGAAGCAAATAAAACAGGTAATTTTGGATGAGTCCCTGAGTCATAATTTTATTTGCAGGAGATAAGAGACAATTAACTGTTTTGTTTAATGCATGTAACTGGATATGTGTAATGATGATGGCACTATTAAATGACAACCTGAAGTTAAATAAAATATTTCCACAAGGCATCATAATTTTGGGGCTTATCTATATGATTTCATTTATGTATTTCTTATTGTCTTATTTTTGAAACTTACAGCTTTTTAAAGATAATTATATACATATTTTATTTTCATGTGAAAACAAAGAAAGAATATTATGTTGATAATTTTAACAGTCATATACACTGAATAGTTTTCCTGACACATTTCTAATTTTGTCATTAAAAATTATTTCGTAGTATACAGCTTATGAATCTAAATGTTTTCAATGAATTGAGTTATTAACTTAAGAAAAATTTAACACTAAATTTAAGTGCACACAGCCTATAATGTAAAAATAAAAAAGTGTTTTTGTTTGTAGATAGTAGATTTGCTATGTCAACTTACAGATGTAATTTGCACTGATGGAAATCATTCAGTTATATTTTAAATTTTTAATAGTTTGGAAATACCCTACTTGTTCAAACAACTGGCATCAGTATGGAGAAAACTGCTACTATTTTTCCAGAAACAGTGTTCCTTGGAAGGAATGTCACCATTATTGCACCAATTTACATTCTGAATTTCTTAAGTTGAATACTGAAGAAGAGATGGTAAGGACGAGATTTTGTTTTATAAATTTTGGTATCAGAAGATTTTAGGATGACAGCAATCACTCGGGTTTTGTATTCTTCTGAATTACTTTCCATAGTGTAGTCACCAAAATCTCTGCAATTTGTAATTTTGAATGTGTACTTCAATAAAACCTGAGTGGTTTTCCTCTAGCACTTGGGGTAAAGTCTAAGTAAAATGTAGATAAGATCACTTGTAGTCTGATTTCTGCCTATTTCTCTGTCTTCTTCTGTTGTTAGGGACTCTCCATCACACTGTTCTAAGGAAAGTGTGCCATGGTCTCCAACTGTATTGAAGTTATTTACATTGATCACGGTCCGCTTATGCTCTTTTATGTCCTTGTTCTGTTTACCTGTGACAAATTTTATTTCCTCTACCTCCTATCCCAAACTATCATCTCTCAGTTAATACATCTTGTTTTAAGATTTTAGCTTACTAGACGATCCACTTGGAAAACGTCCTTAGTTCACTAAAATCTGTTAAAATTCCCTGTTAATTATTTCTCTCCTTCAATCCTGTATTTCTGTTCTTGTACCATGTGTCAATACTACTTATTACATAAGTCAATGAATACTATTCATTTTTTCAGTGCCTAATTTGAGCAACTACAGTTTTAAAATTTCATGCTTACTTTTACAACCCATAACTTAAGAAAACGACTAGAATGATATATATACCAAAAAAATTACTCAGTGAATAAACGAGTTATTAGCTCTGAGCATCCAGCCTATGGCTGAAGAATTTAGGGTTAATCCCTCCAGATTCTTTCAATATAAAGAACAGAGAATCCAAAGAGAAGTAAAATATGCATATTTAAACTATTGTATTCCTCTTTTGCAAGAAAAATTCCACTTTTTGATTTACTTTCCTCTTCCTCTCTGCAGAATTTTATAATAAAATTGTCAAAAATGCAATGCGGTTTGCAAAAAGAAAAGTTTTCAATTAGTTTATACTACAGCAATAAACAACTGAACTGGGTTTGGCTAGATGATACAAAACTTATCCTGAACAAGTAAGTCTCTTGCTGTTTTAAAATTTCAGTACAGAACAATATTATTTTCTTCCATATAGAAATATTTAATGTGGATCTGGGTAGCATTTATAATAGATGCACCTGTAAGAAATCAATAAGTAAAAGATAGGAAAGATGGAAAGCAAGGAATAAAATACTTAGTAACATACCAAATACTATATTAAGTTAAATATGTTCCTTTCAAAGCTCATTGAAATTGCTTATGAAGTATAATTATTTTGCATTTTAGTAAAAGGTAATTGAATAAATAAACTTGCATAAGATTACAAAGTGAGTAAGCTTCAGATTTGTCATTTTAATTTCAGTGTAGTTTGTCTGACTGCAAGACATGTGCATGTATTGAAATTTTCTTAAAATGTGCTCTCTAATTCTCCAGGACTCACCTAATGTACTTTGTATAGTTTGCTGTCATAAAAAAATCACTACAAACTGGGTGCTTAACACAACAGAACTGTATTCTCTCAAGCAGAGGGAACAGAGGTTTTTTTTTTAAATTTTATTTTATTTTTAAACTTTACATAATTGTATTAGTTTTGCCAAATATCAAAATGAATCCGCCACAGGTATACATGTGTTCCCCATCCTGAACCCTCCTCCCTCCTCCCTCCCCATACCATCCCTCTGGGTCGTCTCAGTGCTCTAGCCCCAAGCATCCAGTATCGTGCATCGAACCTGGACTGGCATCTCGTTTCATACATGACATTTTACATGTTTCAATGGCATTCTTCCAAATCTTCCCACCCTCTCCCTCTCCCACAGAGTGCATAAGACTGTTCTATACAGAGGTTTGAAATCAAGATCTTGGTAGAGTTGGTTCTTTACTGGAAAGATCCTTTGTCTGAAGGAGCTTGCTAAACTTTTCCAGAGAGAAAGCTAACTGTTGTTGATGATGAAAAACAATTTTTGTTCTGTAAATACTGTGGAACTTGTTTATAAAAATGTTACTGTATAAAGGAAATATAGTAAACTTCCATGAAAATACAAAATATTCTGCCAATCCTTGGCATCATTTAAAGACAAGTCAGTCCTCTGTATCTGCGGGTTCTGAATTCTCAAGTTCAACCAACCATGTAGACACAGAGGACTGCCTGGGATTTGAGCATCTGTGGACTATGTTATCTTGGGGATCCTAGAAGAATCTCCCCACTCCCCACATCCTGGGTACAAAGAGACAGCTGTCTATACCTCCAACTTCCTTTGCGCCTTCTCTGCATCTCTCTGTGTATGTTGCTCTCCCATAAGGATATTCTTATTGGATTTAGGGTATAATCCAATATGGTTTCATCATGACAGTAGTCTTTTTTTTTTTTCAATTTTCAATTTATTTATTAAAATTTTTAAAGTTTTGTTTATTTTTAATTGAAGGATAATTGCTTTACAGAATTTTTCTGTTTTCTGTCAAACCTCAACATGAATCAGCCATAAGTATACGTGTATCCCCTACCTCTTGAAGCTCCCTCCCATCACCCTGCCCATCCCACCGCTCTAGGTTGATACAGAGACCCTGTTTGAGTTCCCTGAGACATACAGCAAATTCCCATGGGCTATCTGTTTTCCATACGGTAATGTAAGTTTCCATGCTACTCTTTCCATACGTATCACCCTCTCCTCCACTCTCCCCATGTCCATAAGTCTGTTCTTTATGTCTGTTTCTCCATTGCTGCCCTGCAAATAAATTCTTCAGTACTATCTGTCCAGATTCTGTATATATGTGTTAGTATAAAATATTTATCTTTCTCTTTCTGGCTTACTACACTCTGTATAATAGGCTCTAGGTTTGTCCACCTCATTAGAATGGACTCAAATGTAATTCTTTATGGCTGAGTAATATACCATTGTGTATATGTACCACTACTTCTTTATCCATTCATCTGTTGATGGACGTCTAAGTTGCTTCCTTATTCTAGCTATTGTAAATAGTGCTGCAGTGGACATCGGGGTACATGTGTCTTTTTCAATTTTGGTTTCCTCAGGGTATATGCCTAGGAGTGGGAAGGCAGGGTCATATAGTGGTTTTATATCTAGTTTTTAAAGCATTCTCCATACCACCTTCCATAATGGCTGTATGAATTTACATTCCCACCAACAGGGCAAAGAGTTTTCCTTTTCTTCACACCCTCTCCAACATTTATTGTTTGTAGACTTTTTGATGATGGCCATTCTGACCAGTGTGAGGTGGAATCTCATTGTAGTTTTGATTTACATTTCTCTAATAATAAGTGATGTTAAGCATCTTTTCATGTGTTTTTTAGCCATCTCTATGTCTTCTAGGAGAAATGTCTATTTAGGTCTTTTCCCCACTCTTTGATTGGGTTGTTTGTTTTTCTGGTATTGAGTTATAGGCATTGCTTGTATACTTTGGAAATTAATCATTTGTCAATTGTTCTATTTGCTATTATTTTCTCCAATTTTGAGGGTTATCTTTTCACCTTGTGTATAATTTCCTTTTGCTGTGCAAATCTTTTAAGTTTAATCAGGTTCCACTTGTTTACTTTTATTTTTGTTTCCATTATTCTAGAAGGTGAATCATAGAGGATTTTGCTTTGATTTATGTCATCAAGTGTTCTGCCTATGTTTTCCTCTAACAGTTTTATAGTTTTGGGTCTTACATTTAGTCCTTTAATCCATTTTTAAGATGCAAAAATCATCAAGAAAATTCTAGCAAACAGAATCCAACAACACATTAAAAAGATCACACACTGTGAGCAAGTTGGGTTTTTTTCAGGGATGCAAGGATTCTTCAATATACACAAATTAATTGATGTGATACACCATACTGATAAATTGAAAAATAAAAACCATGTAATAATCTCCATCAGTTCAGTTCAGTCATTCAGGCGTGTCCAACTCTTTGTGACCCCATGAGTCGCAGCACGCCAGGTCTCCTTGTCCATCACCAACTCCCGGAGTCCACCCAAACCCATGTCCATCGAGTTGGTGATGCCATACAGCCATCTCATCCTCTGTCGTCCCCTTTTCCTCCTGCCCCCAATCCCTCCCAGCATCAGAGTCTTTTCCAATGAGTTAACTTTTTGCATGAGGTGGCCAATAATCTCAGTAGATGCAGAAAAAGGCTTTGACAAAATTCAACACCCATTTATGATTTAGACTCTTCAAAAGATGGGTGTAGAAGGAACCTACCTCAATGGAGTAAAGACCATTTATGATAAGCTCACATAAAACATTACTCTCAATGGTGGAAAACTGTAAGCATTCCCCCTAAGATCAGGAATAAGACAAGGATGTCCACTCTCACCACTATTATTCAACTTAGTTTTGGAAGTCCTAGCTATAGCAATCAGAGAAGAAAAAGAAATAAAAGGAATCCAGATCAGAAAAGAAGAAGCAAAGCTCTCAGTTTGCAGATGACATGATACTATACATAGAAAGCTCTAAAGATACTATCAGAAAATTACTAGAGCTAATCAGTGAATTTAGAAAAGTCACAGGATAAAAAATCAATACACAGAAATCACTTGCATTCCTATATACTAACAATAAAAGTCAGAAAAAGAAATTAAGGAATCAATCCCATTCACCATTGCAACAAAAAGAATTAAATATCTAGGAATAAACCTACCCAAGGATGGACAGGGAGGCCTGGCATGCTGTGGTTCATGTCTGACAAACAGTCAGACACGACTGAGCAACTGAACTGAACTGAACTGAAGGAGACAAAAGAACTGTATACAGAAAATTATGACGCTGATGAATTAAATCAGGAGATATATTCTATGTTCCTGGGTAGGAAGAATCAATATTGTTGATCTCTATAAAATTACCAATGGTATTTTTCACAGAACTAGAACAAAAAATTTCACAATTCATACAGAAACACAAAAGACCCCAAATAGCCAAAGCAGTCTTGAGAAAGAAGAATGAAGCTGGAGGAATCAACCTTCCTGACTTCAGATTATACTACAAAGCTACAGTCATCAAGACAGTATAATACAGGCACAAAAACAGAAACATAGGCCAATGGAACAAGATAGAAAGTCCAGAAGTAAATTCATGCACCTATGGGTACCTTATTTTTGACAAAGGAGGCAAGAATATACAATAGGGCAAAGATGGCCTTTTCAATAAGTGATGCTAGGAAAACTGGATAGCTACATTTAAAAGAATGAAATTATAACACTTCCGAACACCATACACAGTAACCCCAGATATGCAGATGACACCACCCTTATGGCAGAAAGTGAAGAGGAACTAAAAAGCCTCTGGATGAAAGTGAAAGAGGAGAGTAAAAAGTTGGCTTAAAGCTCAACATTCAGAAAACTAAGATCATGGCATCTGGTCCCATCACCTCATGGGAAATAGATGGAGAAGCAGTGGAAACAGTGTTAGACTTTGTTTTTTGGGGCTCCAAAATCACTGCAGATGGTGATTGCAGCCATGAAATTAAAAGACACTTACTTCTTGGAAGGAAAGCTATGACCAACCTAGATAGTGTATTAAAAATCAGAGACATTACTTTGCCAACAAAGGTCCATCTAGTCAAGGCTATGGTTTTTCCAGTAGTCATGTATGGATGTGAGAGTTGGACTATGAAGAAAGCTGAGCACTGAATAATTGATGCTTTTGAACTGTGGTGTTGGAGAAGACTCTTGAGAGTCCCTTGGACTGCAAGGAGATCCCACCAGTCCATTCTGAAGGAGATCAGACCTGGGATTTCTTTGGAAGGACTGATGTTAAAGCTGAAACTCCAGTACTCTGGCCACCTCATGCGAAGAGTTGACTCATTGGAAAATACTCTGATGCTGGGAGGGATTGGGGGCAGGAGAAGAAGGGGACGACAGAGGATGAGATGGCTGGATGGCATCACCGACTCGATGAACATGAGTCTGAGTGAACTCTGGGAGATGGTGATGGACAGGGAGGCCTGGCGTGCTGCAATTCATGGGATCGCAAAGAGTCGGACACAACTGAGCAATTGAACTGAACTGAACACCATACACAAAGATAAACTCAAAATGGATTAAAGACCTACATGTTCAGTTCAATTCAGTTCAGTCACTCAGTTGTGTCTGACTTTTTGCAACCCCATGAACCGCAGCACGCCAGCCTCCCTGTCCATCACCAACTCCTGGAGTCCACCCAAACCCATGTCCATGGAGTCAGTGATGCCATCCAACCATCTCATCCTCTGTCGTCCCCTTCTCTTCCTGCTCTCAATCTTTCCCAGCATCAGGGTCTTTTCCAATGAGTCAGCTCTTCACATCAGGTAGCCAAAGTATCGGACTTTCAGCTTCAACATCAGTCCTTCCAATGAACACCCAGGACTGATCTCCTTTAGAATGGACTGGTTGAATCTCCTTGCAGTCCAAGGGACTCTCAGGAGTCTTCTCCAACACCACAGTTCAAAAGCATCAATTCTGCGCTCAGCTTTCTTTATAGTCCAACTCTCACATCCATACATGACCACTGGAAAAACCATAGCATTGATTAGATGGACCTATGTTGGCAAAGTAATGTCTCTGCTTTTTAATATGCTGTCTAGATTGGTCATAACTTTCCTTCCAAAGAGTAAGCGTCTTTTAGTTTCATGGCTGCAATCACTATCTTCAGTGATTTTGGAGCCCAGAAATATAAAGTCAGCCACCGTTTCCACTATTTCCCCATCTATTTGCCATGAAGTGATGGGACAGGATGCCATGATCTTAGTTTTCTGAATGTTGAGCTTGAAGCCAACTTTTTCACTCTCCACTTTCACTTTCATCAAGAGGCTCTTTAGTTCTTCATTTTCTGCCATAAGGATGGTGTCATCTGCATATCTGATAGTATTGATATTTCTCCTGGCAATCTTGATTCCAGCTGTGCTTTCTCAAGCTCAGCATTTCTCATGATGTACTCTGCATATAAGTTAAATAAGTAGGGTGACAATATACAGCCTTGAGGTACTACTTTTCCTCTTTGGAACCAGTCTGTTTTTCCATGTCCAGTACTAATAGTTGTTTCCTGACCTGCATACAGCTTTCTCAGGAGGCAGGTCAGGTGGTCTCGTATTCCCATCTTTTGAAGAATTTTCCACAGTTTATTGTGATCCATACAGTCAAAGGCTTTGGCATAGTCAATAAAGCAGAAATAGATGCTTTTCTGGAACTCTCTTGCTTTTTCCATGATCCAGTGGATGTTGGCAATTTGATCTCTGGTTCCTCTGCCTTTTCTAAAACCAGCTTGTACATCTGGAAGTTCACGGTTCACATATTGCTGAAGCCTGGCTTGGAGAATTTTGAGCATTACTTTACTAGTGTGTGAGATGAGTGCAATTGTGTGGTAGTTTGAGCATTCTTTGGCATTGCCTTTCTTTGGGGTTGGAATGGAAACTGACCTTTTCCAGTCCTGTGGCCACTGCTGAGTTTTCCAAATTTGCTGGCATATTGAGTGTAGCACTTTCACAGCATCGTCTTTCAGGCTTTGAAATAGCTCAGCTGGAATTCCATCACCTCCCCTAGCTTTGTTCATAGTGATGCTTTCTAAGGCCCATTTGACTTCACATTCCAGGATGTCTGGCTCTAGATGAGTGATTTCACCATCATGATTATCTGGGTGTTGAAGGTCTTTTTTTACAGTTCTTCTGTGTATTCTTGTCACATCTTCTTAATATCTTCTGCTTCTGTTAGGTCCCTACCGTTTCTATCCTTTATCGAGTCCATCTTTGCAGGAAAGATGTACCCTTGTACTCTTGGTATCTCTAATTTTCTTGAAGAGATCTCTAGTCTTTCCCATTCTATTGTTTTCCTCTCTTTCTTTGCATTGATCCCTGAAGAAGGTTTCTTATCTCTTCTTGCTATTATTTGGAACTCTGCATTCAAATAGGTATATCTTTCCTTTTCCCCTTTGCTTTTCACTTCTCTTCTTTTCACAGCTATTTGTAAGGTCTCCTCAGACAGCCATTTTGCTTTTTTGCATTTCTTTCTCTTGGGATGTTCTTGATTCCTGTCTCCTATACAATGTCATGAGTAGTTACATGTAAAAGAATGAAATTAGAACACTTCCTAACACCATACACAAAGATAAACTCAAAATGGATTAAAGACCTAAATGTAGATGTATTTATTTTTTAATTGAAGGGGATTTGCTTTACAGAATTGTGTTGGTTTCTGCCAAACATCAACATGAATCAGTCATAGGTATACAAATGTCCCCTCCCTTTTGAACCTCCCTTCCATCTCCCTCCCCATCCCATACCTCTATATATTTACAGAACCCCAGTTTGTGTTCCCTGAGTCATACTTCAAATTCCCACTGGCTATCTATTTTAAATATGGTAGTGTAAGTTTCCATGTTACTCTCTCCATACATCCTACTCTCTCCTTTCTCCCTGTCTCCCCGTGTCCATAAGTCTGTTCTCTATGTCTATGACCTCATGACATTAATCTCAATTGCATCTACAAAGAAGCTATTTCCAATTAAGGACACATTTTGAAGTTCTGGGTGGAGCTTGGATTTTATTCATGAATTCTATTCAACCTTTGACTTGGATGGTGGCTCAGATGGTAAAGAACCTTCCTGCAATGCAGGAGACCTGGATTCAGTTCCTGGGTCTGGAAGGTCCCCTGGAGAAGGAAATGGCAAATGACTCCAGTATTCTTGCTTGGAGAATCCCATGGCCAGAGTAGCCTAGAAGGCTACAGTCCATGGGGCCACAAAGAGTCAGACATGACTGAATGACTAATATTTATTCAACCTACTTCCTACATTCAAAAAAGGATTTATAGGCCTCAATTCCCATGATTTTTATTAGGGTATCTGGAAGTGGAGGTATAAAATATATACTAGTGCACATGGACAGAGGAGCCTGGTAGGCTGCAGTCCATGGGGTCGCGAAGAGTCAGACACGACTGAGCGACTTCACTTTCACTTTTCACTTTCATGCATTGGAGAAGGAAATGGCAACCCACTTCAGAGTTCTTGCCTGGAGAATCCCAGGGACAGGGGAGCCTGGTGGGCTGCCGTCTATGGGGTTGCACAGAGTCGGACACGACTGAAGTGACTCAGCAGCAGCAGCAGCAGTGCACATACACAATTGTATAAAAACCAGTTTAGCAAAACCATGGGAAATACTGAACTACCAATACTCAGTCCCCAGTTTTAAGCTCCACAGTTTAAAATATAGTAAGTAATTGATAGCGCAGGCTCTTAAGTGTCTTGGATTTACGTCTTGGCTCTGCCATTAGGATCAGAGTTTTTTATCCAAACATTCTGTTTTGGTTTCTATTGCATTTTCTATAAGATGTGATGAATAATAGAACCCACTTCATAGCGTAGTTGTGAAAATACCATAATTGATAAATTAAGCATGTGAAAAATGTATGGTTCTTCAAGAAAATAAAGTTATCTCTTCTCCCTCCTCCTCTTTCCTCTCCTACCCCAGGTCTTAACAGTAAATTAATGTCAAATAAATTTTTTTTAAGATGAATCTAATTTAAAAATATGATTTCAGAACTTCCCTGGTGGTCCAGTGGTTAAGACTGTGCTTCCACTGCAGGGCATATGGGTTTGATCCCTGGTTGGGGAACTAACATGTGTGCCATGTAGCTTGCCTAAAATTAATAATAATAATATAAAAGTAAATAACATAAAATCTAAATTAAAATAGTATTTCTACCATAAAATATTATGACTAAAATATGCAAGATTTCTTCCAATATATCCATTCTTAACAGACATGATTTTCTAACATAATTTGTGTTAAATTAAAATTTTGGATTTACTTAAAATTATGAGTGATTATGTATTCATTTCTAATTGCTGTACTTTTAGTAAATGCATGCCCCTTCTCAGGAATTATATGATATATGTCTTTAAATGTTTATAAATTGCTCTGATTCTCATTGACATATCCAAATATTTAATCTGTTAAAACTATTTTCTAGACTTATTAGTAAAGAGGAATCTGATGTTTACTCTGGGGTAAAATTTCCCAGGACAGAATGACTTGTCATTAACAATTCATGACAATTTTTTTTTTACTGTATATATAATAAAATGTTTATCAAAACACTAATGTATAAACAAAATATAGTAGACCCCTGTGAAGATGGAGGATACTTTGAAATCATCTGAGGTCAAGAGATGCAAGTCAGAATTGAAGGCATTATTTATATCCCAATTCTAGAATTAATATTAAATTTCAGATGACAAAATATTCATTATTTTATTATTAGAGAACTGGGAAAATGATGTTTCTACTTTTTTATAATATTATGCATTTAAAAAGTACAATTTTATAATATTATGC
The DNA here is from genome assembly GCF_032452875.1 of Bos javanicus. Taxonomy (NCBI): domain Eukaryota; kingdom Metazoa; phylum Chordata; class Mammalia; order Artiodactyla; family Bovidae; genus Bos; species Bos javanicus. The sequence goes on along the minus strand of NC_083872.1, from coordinate 100,078,573 downwards.
ATTTAAAAAGTACAATTTACACATAAAACAATTTCAGAACTTAATGGAAAGTATTTTTTTTTTCTAGGCTTCAACTTCCAGGACATGAGAATGCTAATAATAAATGTGCACACATAAAATACGGCCGAATAATTGCTGAAGATTGCCATAGTAGTGGTTATTGTATCTGTAAGAAGACAATATATTAGATTAGATAAAATGCCTGAGATTTTCCAGTGAGATGAAAACTCACTATGAAACTATGTAAAAACGTGTTTAGCTAAAAATAGATGTCATTAAACATTGAAGTCTATATGTTATTCTTTAACTTTAATCCATAATTTGTAGCAGGATTGATACAATAAACAGTATTTTAGTGACATTGGATAATTGTTGTTTAATTGCTAAGTTGTGTTTGACTCTTTTGTGACCCCATGGACTGTGGCCTGCCAGGCTCCTCTGTCCATGGGAATTTCCAGGCAAGAATACTGGAATGGGCTGCCATTTCCTTCTCCAGAGATCTTCCTGACCCACAAATCAGACTCACGTCTCCTGCATTCCAAGCACATTCTTTACCACTGAGCCACAGGGAAAGCTCAACATTGGATAGTATAGAGAAAATAAAGAATATGAGGGAACATTATTGAGATAGAAGTAAAAAGGAAATTCCTCTATTTCTGTGACTGCTGCTGCTAAGTTGCTTCAGTTGTGTCTGACTCTGTGCGACCACATAGATGGCAGCCCATCAAGCTCCACCATCCCTGGGATTCTCCAGGCAAGAACACTGGAGTGGGTTGCCATTTCCTTCTCCAATGCATGAAAGTGAAAAGTGAAAGTGAAGTCGCTCAGTCATGTCTGACTCTTAGCGACCCCATGGACTGCAGCCTACCAGGCTCCTCCATCCATGGGATTTTCCAGGCAAGAGTACTGGAGTGGGTGCCATTGCCTTCTCCGATTTCTGGGACAGAGGTATGAAATAAATCAAGTTTTATTCAGGTCTTCCAGAACTTTCAAAATAAATTTTATCACTTTAGCCTCATGCTTTTGTTTAATTTTATATAAAACATAATTCTTTGCCTTATTATGGTCATCTATCAAAGAAATAAAGAGTTAAGTAAGAAGACCCTGATGCTGGGAAAAATTGAAGGTAGGAGGAGAAAGGGACAACAGAGGATGAGATGGATGAGATGGACAACAGAGGTTGGATGGCATCACTGACTCAATGGACATGGGTTTAGGTGGACTCCGGGAGTTGGTGATGGACAGGGAGGCTTGGCATGCTGCGGTTCATGGGGTCTCAAAGAGTTGGACACGACTGAGTGACTGAACTGAACTGAAGAAAATAAAATTGTCTCATAAAATGAATCTCAAAGAAAAATTGCATTTTTGATAAGCTAGAAAATAATGGTTTAAAAGTGGTTATAGAGAACCAGGAGATGTTAAAAGTTTGTTAGCCACAAAAATTATCAATACAATGAATGAAAATGGGTAGTCTCAGTTGGAGTGGAATCAATAGTATTTATTTCATTCAAAAATAAGAATTTTTTTTCCTGTCACTGGTCAGGCACTGAGTTTTAAGGACTGGAGATCCACATTTGTACAAATCAAAGAACTATGTCTACTTTCATAGAGCTTTCAAACTAAATGAGAAGACAGACATTAGTAAAATAATCACATTGGTAGATGCATAATATAAATAAAATAAGTTCTTAGAAAGGGGGAAAAGATAGTGAAAAGGGGAAAAAGTAGTTATCAGATTATAACAAAGAACTTGATCTAGACTGAGAATTTAGTGAAGAACTTCCTGATATGGAGAGCTGAGAAATTAATAATTTTATTAAAAGAAAAGAAAAGGGATCTGGGAGTTAAGAGTATTTCAGAGACAAAAAAGAAACAACCAAACAGCAGGTGGAATGAAGATCAGGGTACTGAATGCCAGAGATGGAAGGGGAAAACAATTTGATGTAATCCTGGAGGAGGAAAAAACAAAAAAAAAAAACAACAGAAAACACAAATCTTTGAAAACTGTGAGAAAGTCTTGATTTTTTCAGGGTATTTTCAATCTTTAAACTCACGCAAGATTTGAAAGCCTACTGTATAGCGCAAGGAACTCTATTCAATGCTCTGTGGTAACCTAAATGGGAAGGAAGTCCAAAAAAGAGGGGATATATATTTATGTTTAGCTGAATCACTTTGCTGTACAGAGGAAACCAACATTGTAAGCAACTATACTCCAATAAAAATTGATTTTTTTAAAAAGATAGAACAGAGAATCCAAATCCATACACAATCACAAACAAGGTTGCTAAAACCACCAGATGACATGCTGCCACAGACAAAAATTATTAGATACCTAAGGAGCACAATTCCTCTAAAAAATATAGCAAAATAAAATTTCTAGTTCATACAAATATAGTGGCACAAATTTAATAATAATTTTAAAATGGTTATTCTAGGAAAGCCTCAATGAAATGAAGGAGGATGAAAGTAAAAGTGAAGTCACTCAGTCGTGTCCGACTCTTTGCGACCCCATGGACACCAGGCTCCTCTGTCCATGGGATTTTCTAGGCAAGAGTACGGGAGTGGGTTGTCATTTCCTTCTCCAGAGAATCTTCCCGACCCAGGGATCGAACCCAGGTCTCCTGAATTGTAGACAGATGCTTTACTGTCTGAGACACCAGGGAAGCCTCAGTGAAATGAAGGAGGATATGGTAATATAAAACAGACACTCAAAACACACATTTCTGCTTCCAGATATAATGTAGACAAAAAAAGTCAAAACAGGAAAAGAAATACTCTTTAAAAATTTTTTTAAATACATTTTTAAGACATTAAAGGTCTACAGAAGGATTACTGTGCTTAAGTCACTCAGTTTGTCCCACTCTTTGCAACCCCATGGACTGTAGCCCACCAGGTTCTTTTGTCTATGGGGATTTTCCAGGAAAGAATACTAGAGTGGGTTGCCATGCCCTCCTCCAGGGGATCTTCCTAACACAGGGATGGAACCCAGATCTCCCACATTAAATTAGTTTAAATTCCAGAATAGGGAGCATTAGTTATCAATTTGCCATTGTTGCTACTGTTTTTGTGTGTGTGGTTCAGATCTTGGCCAAAGCAGATAGCCTACGACCGAAGAAAGAGAATCTGAAAAGCTTTCAGTGGTTACATAGGCTAAAATGACAATATTAGAGATTTGAAGATCCTCAAATTGTCACCTTTCCCACAAGCCATTTGTTAAAGTCTGAGATAAAACTGAGAGAAGACTTTGAAACAAAGTCAAAAGATTCTGAGGGGAAAAAAAAAGAGAAACCTCCCAAAGTTTTCCTAGCAAAGACTAACGAGAAGAAAGAGTTATAAACAAACAAAAAACAGTATATAGAAGCCATGGATGGAGCAGTGAACCAAGATTGGAGATCAGCACCAAGGTCACACCTGTGGCAATGAGTCTGGGAATAGCTAAAAAACAAGTTAAAAAGCAATTTTGTCCTTTAGTAGAAGGAAGGCATAGCTTCAGAACAAAAACAAAAAAAAGAATTGGAGATTTTACTGTTTAAAAGTCGGGGGTGGGATGACAAAGCTGAAGAATAGTAGACTCTTAAACATTTATTTTATTTTCTATTTTTGGTTGTACTGAGTCTTCACTGATGCACACAGGCTTTCTCTAGTTTCAGAGAGTGGGGCCTATTGTCTAGTTGCAGAGCACCGACTTCTCACTGTGGTAGCTTCTCTTGTGGTGGAGCACAGACTTTAGGCACACAAGCTTTAGTAGTTGTGGCTTGCAGGCTCTAGTGCGTGGGCTCAATAGTTGTAGTACACAGACTCAGCTGCTCCATGGCATGTGGAATCTTCTTGGACCAGGGATCAAACCCGTGTCCCCTGCATTGGCAGGTGGATTCCTATCCACTGTACCACCAGGGAAGTCCAAGAATAGTAGGATCTTACATACATGATTGGTAAGACCCTCAAGATATCTGCCAAAGTTTGATGCTGTGTGTAGTTAGATGGTTAGTAATTAAAATGAAAATAAGTCAAGAGAAAAACTGACTTTCTCATAGATTACAGAGATAAAATAACTGTGAAAATGAAAGTGTTAGTCACTTAGTCATATCTGACTCTTTGGGACCCAATGGACTGTAGCCCACCAGGTTCCTCTGTCCATGGGATTCTCCAGGCAAGAATACTGGAGTGGGTTGCCATTCTCTTCTTTAGGGCATCTTCCCAACACAGGGATTGAACCAGGTTTTGCAGGCAGATTCTTTACCACCTGAGCCACCAGGGAAGCCCACAACTAGAGTGTTACTCAAACTTAATCCCTCTAATTCTCTAATTAAAGTGACACATTCCCACACTATCCACTTTAAAGAAAATTAAAAGATGAATCACTTTATGGTGAAAGATAACGTCATTAAAGTGACACATTCCCACACTATCCACTTTAAAGAAAATTAAAAGATGAATCACTTTATGGTGAAAGATAACGTCATCTGGACCAATGTGGTTCTTTTATACATGGTATTTGACATACAATCAAAAAATCATAAGACTTCCAAAAAGGCAGGAAAATATCAATAATCAAGAACAATCTATACACCCACACACACACACACACACACACACACACACAAGTCAGATACACAAATAGTTCATAAGTGATGTTACCAGACTAGAACTTTAAATAATTCTATACTGTGATAGTAGCCAGTAGCCAAGTCACTCAGTCATGCACAGTCCATGGAATTCCCCAGGCCAGAATACTGGAGTGGTTAGCCATTCCCTTCTCCAGGGGATCTTCCCAATCCAGGGATTAAACCCAGGTCCCCACATTGCAAGTGGATTCTTTACCAGCTGAGCCAGAAGGGAAGCCCATACTATGATAAATGTGTTTAAAAATTATAAAAAAAAACACACAGACAAGAATAGATGTAATTAAGATGTGTTAAGAACATCACCAGAAATTTTTTTCGTCTCCAAAAACAACATAATGGACATTCTAAAGCTGTAACATCTGAAAGTAAAAACTCAGGGGATAAATTAAATATCAGTTTGAAATGGAAAATACAGTATTTTTGAACTCAAAGACTGGTCAATATAAAAATACACAAACTCGTCAGCAAAAGAGACACTGATGTATAGAACAGTCTTATGGACTCTGTGGGAGAGGGAGAGGGTGGGAAGATTTGGGAGAGTGACATTGAAACATGTAGATATCATGTAAGAAACAAGTTGCCAGTCCAGGTTCGATGCGCGATACTGGATGCTTGGGGCTGGTGCACTGGGACGACCCAGAGGGATGGTGTGGGGAGGGAGGAGGGAGGAGGGTTCAGGATGGGGAACACATGTATGCCTGTGGCGGATTCATTTTGATATTTGGCAAAACTAATACAATTATGTAAAGTTTAAAAATAAAATAAAATTAAAAAAAATTAAAAAAAAAAACAAAACTGTTAATCTAAAAAAAAAAAAAATACACAAACTCAAGCACAGAGACAAAATGAAGTAGAAAAAGAAAAACAGGTCTATGGAAGAACAAAATATGTCACATACTCAACAAAACAAATTTATATAGAACTAGAGTCGTGAGGCAAGAGTAGAAAAAGAATGGAACCAGTAGCACCGCCCTTGCCCCCCATCGTCCCAACAAAACAAAACGTAGCACACTCAGGTCAGTATAAACAAAAGCAAAACCATACCAAGGCACACGTGCTAAGTTCTTCAGCCATGTCTGACTCTTTGTGACCATGGACTGCTCCCCACCAACCTGTCCATGGGATTCTCCAGGCAAGAATACTGGAGTGGTTGCAATGCCCTCCTCCAGGGGATTTTCTGGACCCAGGGATGGAACCTATGTTTCTTGCGACTCCTTCATTGCAGGCCGATTGTTTACCCCTGACCACCAGGGAGGCCCATATTATAGTCAAAATGCTGACAACAAAGATGAAGAGAAAAATACCAATAATAGCCAAAGAAAGAGAACATCAGTAATCCAAGCAGATAACAGAAATAATGGAAGGCAGAATTTAATGCTATTTCACTTTGAAAATGACAAAAAAAAAAAAAAAAAAACTACCAAAAATAATATTCCATATCCAGTAAAAATATCTTTCAAAGTTTAAGGTAAAATAAAAATATTTAAGTAAAATCAATTTTTGGCAATTCATCAATAGCAGCAGGTCTGATAATAATGGAGGTGATAAGAAATGAAGGCTGATGTATATATGAGCAGTGTTCAGATTTACTGATATATTAGTTGTGTTATGAAAGAGAAAGAGGGACTTCAAGGATGACTGCAGGGGTTTTTTGTTTGTTTCTTTTAGCTTTGCATTTTGACACACAAAAAAACTGAAAAAGTGTATGCACACACTTACATATATGTCCTTTATCCACACTACTTCTATGTTAAAATATTATCATATTTGTTCTCTCTCTTCCCCTCTTAGATCATTCCCCACTCCCCCTCCTCAATATTTGTCTTTGTCCAAGAAATCTGGAAGATTATTTTTCAAAATTTTTTGATAAGTGGATTGAAGCTGCTTTCTTTTGGAAGGTATTAGTGTTGCTAGTAGGTAGACCATTATTCACCTTGAACACTTTAAATAAATTTTTGAATACAATACTCTTGGGCTTCGCTGTCAGGCAGGCTTTGGGCTATAAACTAAAAAAGAGGGCTGATTTGTGATTAGAAATGCTCAATGGAGATTTTTACTTTCTCTTTTCATCAGAGGTCAAGACTAGTGCAGGGAAGACAAAACTTGCCTCTATCCAGCTTAGGTTTTCACGTGGGTCTCTTGAATCAAACACTGACTAACAAGAGAAAAAGTTTGCTAACACATGCAGTGCACATCACTTGGGGGAAACCTAAATGGAAGAGTAGTTCAAAGTGAGGACTTAGAAGTGCAGGTTATTATGTAGCATCACAAAGGACAATAAATTTGTAGAGAGATATTAGAACAAAGATAAACAATTTTAAGCTCCCCAGGGCAGCAAACTGTGGGAAGGTAAATATCTGGGAGGAAAGTAATGAAATAAGATTTAAGATTTGTCTGGTGCTGTCAGTGGGCGAAAGGGTCTGTTTCCAGTCAAATGAGAGTTTATAGCCTGACTTGATATGGAAAAAAGGAGGAGAGAGACCTTGTTTTCTGTATTTGCTGTTTCTCTTTGTTTTTTGCTTTGTTTAGGTGATAAAAGGAAACCACCAACAGTTTTTTTTTTCCCTCTCACAGGTTTTATTGAGATATAATTGACACATAATATTGTATACATTTAAGGTGTACAATGTGATGCTTTACACACATATATTATGACATGAGTACTACAATAAGCTTAGTTAACACATGTATCACTCCATATAATCATCATTTTTTTTTGTTATGGTGTGAAAATATTTCAGATTTACTCTCTTAGCAACCAACTTGTATAGCAAATCCCCAGAACTTATTCATCTTATATATTTTTTATTTTACTTTTTAAAATTAATTTTATTAGAGTATAGTTGCTTTACAATGTTATGTTAGTTTCTACTGGAGAGTAAAAGGAACCAGCCACAGATATACATAAATCCCCTTCCTTTTAGACTTCTTTCCCATTCAGGTCACCACGATGTATTAAGTAGAGTTCCCTGTGCTATACAGTATATCTGTTTTATACATATTCACCTTATAATTGGAAATTTGTACCTGTGACCAACATCTTCCCATTTTCCCTCCCCCTAGGCCTTGGAAGCCATGATTCAACTCTTTGTTTCTATGAATATGGCTTTTTTAGATTCTACATAGAACTGAGATCATACAGAGTTTGTGTCTGGCTTATTCCAGGTCCATTGATGTTGTTGCAAATGACAAGATTTTCTTTCTCTTTGTACCTGAATAGTATTCCTTTGTTTATGTATCACACTTTCTTTGTGCACTCATTTATTTGATGGTTGACAGACACTTGGGTCATATCCATGTCTTGGTTTTTTGAATAACCATGCTATGAAAATAGGGTGCAGATATATTTGAGGTAGTGATTTCAAGTTCCTTCTTAATTATTTTTAGCTCAAAATGGTTTTCATGTCAAAGAGGCATATTTTGGGGTGACATATTCTGATTTGCTTCACTAGCAAGGGTCCTTGTTACTGTTTCCTGAAATACAAGTTTTATTTCTTATTCAGTATATGAGATTGGGCTTCCCTGGTGATTCGTGGTAAAGAACCTGCCTGCCAATGCAGGAGATATAAGAAACTTGGGTTTGATCCTGGGTCTGAAAGATCCCCTGAGAAGGAAATGGCAACCCATTCCAGTATTCTTGCTTGAGAAATCCCGTGGACAGAGCATGGCAGGCTATTGTCCATGGGGTTGCAAAAGAGTTGGAAATGATTTATTGACTAAACAACAACAACAATATGAGATTGCAGCCTTTGAAGGTTCCAGGTTTAGAAAGAAAACTTGTATTTAATCCTTTAGTTAGGTGGCCCCTGAACTTTATGGCTTGTTCCATAACCATTAAAACAGAAACTAAGGTTCCCCAAGATTACTAAAAACCCTCAGAATGAAAGCTAGTTTCTGTGGTTGCTTTGCTCTTAGGGTTTTCATTTTCACTAAATTCTGAGTTTCCACAGTGTTTTTACCATTGTTCGTTTAGCAGTGCTTTCTCTAAACCGTATACACTATATCATAAAACTTCTTTGTTGTTAGTTTCAGTGAAACTTAATAATGTCCCTTCCTTAGTTCCAGAAACAGAAGCCAAGCCCAATTTAAATTTCTTAATTTCTCCGAAGCTAACATATGTGCTTTTTTGCATGCTTTTTATGACTTAAAAATTTAATAATAAAATCTTAAGGCAAACATGACTGACTGTTGGTGGTGGCTTAGTCACTAAGTTGTGTCCAACTCTTGCGACCCCATGGACTGTAGCTAGCCAGGCTCCTTTGCCCACGGGATTCTCCAGGCAAGAATACTGGAGTGGGTTGCCATTTCCTTAATTCTGGGTGGTGCCTATTATGCAAATTCAGGCAATGATTTAAAAACTTAAGTTGCTCTAAGACATTCCTCAGCCCTTGATTGGCTATGTAGAAAATAAATAGTTTTCTCCATGGTATTTTGTACCAATTTCCACCTAAAATGCTGTTCAACCCACTTCTTAATGCCCTTCACAAAACAAAGAGTAATTACCTTGAGAATAGAGAATAAAACAAAAAGTTATTACTAGTTATTACTCTGCTTCTCTCTCCACCACATCTTATGTTCCTCGTTTTCTCTATCATTCTGCTTCCACCAAACTGGCTTTCCCTAGTCACAGACTCTTCTAACATCTACATGTTTGTATGTAGCATTTCATTTGCCAAGAATTCTGGTACCCTAAATGATTTGCCCAGACAACTTCTAGTCATTCTACAGATTTCAGCTCAGGCGTAGATTTCTTTTTCCCTAGAAGCCTTGTAAGTCTCCTTCAAATTCAACTTTATTTTCTAAGTTTTGTAGCAATTAGTGCCATATTCTTTTTGCAAGGAATAATTCAACTTCTGCCAAACATGTCATATGCTTTATTAAATTTGTAGAGGAATTTTTAAGATTTGAGGGTGTATTTATTGATTTTTCAACTTTCACTTTGAAAATTTCAAATATAGAAAATTAAATGAAATCTCATATTCCCTCCACCAAGCTTTAATTTTTAAAACAAATTTTTAAAATATAAATTTATTTATTTTAATTGGAGATTAATTACTTTACAATATTGCATTGGTTTTGCCATACATCAACATGAATCTGCCACAGGTATACACGTGTTCCCCATCCTAAACCCCCCTCCCTCCTCCCTCCCGGTACCATTCCTCTGGGTCATCTCAGTGCACCAACCCCAAGCATCCAGTATCATGCATTGAACCTGGACTGGTGATTCATTTCATATATCATATTATACATGTTTCAATGCCATTCTCCCAAATCATGGAAAATTTAAAACATATGCAAAACTGGAAGAAATAGTATAGTAAAACCCCATGGAGTCACCAATTAGCTTGAAAAATTATCAACACATGGTCAATCACATCTCATTTATATCATTCTTTTGTGCCCTTCCCATTTTTTTTAACCAGTAGATTCTTGTTGGTTATTTATTTTAAATATAGCAGTGTGTACATGTTAATCCCAAGGTCCCTAAGTATCCTTACACTCCCAGGTAACCATAAATTCATTTTCTAGGTCTGTAATTCTGTTTCTAGTCTGTAGATAAGTTTATTTATATCATTTATTTTTTAGATTCCAAAAATAAGCTATTTCATACAATAATTTTCTTTCTCTGTCTTCATTCAGTATGACAATCTCTAGGCGCATCTATATTGCCACAAATGGTATTATTTTGTTCTTTTCTTAATGGCTGAGTATTACTCCATTGTATATGTATACCTTTTTGTCTTTATCTATTAGTTTTTATTCCCTGCAAAAAAATTTTTATATGCTATACATGGAAAAATTAAGTAACTATATGGAATTTTCTTCTTAAGTTTTCTTCAAGAATTGTGTATGTTCTTCTTGAACACAAGAAGAACTGTTCTTGTTGTGAGTGTTCTCTGAGAACACGGCTCTCGAGTCTTTGAATACTTCATATTTTATTAACTATAAGCTTTTACACAATTCTCTGCATGCAGATGTATGTGTTTGGAGTTAAGCAATTTTCTGTATAAGCTTTAAAACTTGAGCCATAGACTGCACAGGTTCCATTCTGCATTTCAACCATTGTTAGTCTAGATTAGAGAGAAGGATAGATTATATTCACAGCTTTATTAATACAGAAATACAAACATGAAATAATATTTAAATATAGACACTGAAATAATATCATTTCAGGAGATTTTAGGACCATGTGTGTTCTTTCTTAATTCATAGATATGCAAAATACAGCCAACTAAGATAATAACAGTAAAAATTGCATTTTATTATAAATTATATCACTATCTTTTGTACATTGGAAATTAGTCAATTGGAAAAGTCTGAAATCTTTTCATCTATGTATGTGAGTCAAAATGAAAGCAAAAAAATTAAAACAAATACTTAGAAATGAATTCAGAATTCAATTTAGAAGTTGGCAGACGTCTCATTGTGTGCAAAACTAACAATCTTCTTCAGATATATGCAATTTTACTTGGTAAAAATATAAAAATAAACTGTGAAATCCTCTAATATACATATACAAGTGTGTGTGCATGCATGCTAAGTCATATTAGTCCTCTCTGACTCTTTACAAGCCCATGAACTATAGCCCTCCAGGCTCCTCTGTCCATGAGATTCTCTAGGCAAGAATACTGGAGTGGGTTGCCGTGCTGTCCTCCTGCGGATCGTCCCAACTCAGGGATGAGTCTCTTAAATCTCCTGAATTGGCAGGCAGTTTTTTTTTTACCAGTAGTGCTACCTGAGAAGCCTGGTAGTCCATGTAGAGATTGCTGTATCTGTGTATCTATTTTGTCCCAGCTTGAATATTTTGTAGTTATATAATTAATGTAATAAATGGTTTGTTTTCTACTAGGAACCAGCAGGAAATTGAAAGTTGAAGAAAGAGTAATAATGCTACATTAGTGTGAAATTGAGAAAATGAAAAGTACAAGGTTTGATAGTATATGTATTTTAAAAGACAAAAGAACAAACTTTGTTAATATAGCAAAAACTAGCCATTGTAGGGAAAAAATCAAGAGGTTTTTTAGTAACTGCTCTTAGTTGGTCTCAATCTATGTACATTAAAGCCTCAATTTTTCTCACTTTTTTTCATATGCTTCTTCAATTTCTGAGTTTGTTTTCCCAACCTATTCTCATCACATTTCACAAAGGTATTGATTACACTGGATTACACTTTATTTATTTATAACTATATCTCTGAAGTGTGAAGCTTTTGAAGACTCTGAGCCCTACTAATCTCTAGTTATTTCTGCGTAGTTCCTGGAAACTGAGTCACACTCAACAAATATTAATAATATGCAGAAACAGAACTTGGGTATGCTAGTTGTTTTACTTTTAGCAAAAATGAAATTTTGCACTTGCAGCCTGAAAAATATTGAAATGAGATGATATAAGATCTTAGTATTTCCAGAGAGTAAAATCTTTTTTGTTAAAAGTAAAACCTTGGGTAACACAGAAATGAGGCCATCCCAGATCAATTCTAAGATGTACAAGGGGCTTCAAATTCCAAGTATATAATGAAGTCGGAAGATAGGTAGTCCTTGTTGCAATATTACACTAAATACAATATTACATTTCCTTCCAATTGGTAAGAAAACTTACAGGTTGGGCAAGAGAATGGAGCCATCTTCCCATTGCCAGGAACCATTTGTGGAAACTTGTACTAGTCCCATCCAATGATATGACTTCACCAATTTAAGGAAATCCTGTTTGAAACAGCAAATAAAATCAGAGATCAGAATTTCATAAATGCAAGGCCATAGTCATTTAACCATTTCCCCCCACACTTGGGGGAATGCATTCTCTCCACTAGCATAATTCTGACTTAAACACCACATACAAAATACCTGGAATTTCTGTGCTTTCTTATTTCTAATGCAAAAAGATTTGGGTTTGTTATATCTGAGTCTTAGTGCCTCTCTTATGTTTCACATTCACATTCCAGTGAGTCAGTTCATATGTTAAGACTAAATATAGAAAGGGGATTTAAAACAAATACTCAACCTGGTCATCTTTGCTGTATATCTTCAGGAGACTGGAATTTTGAGACATACAAGAAGCTTGGCTCTGGTGCCAGCTTTTGCTCTCATTAAAAAATTGGTAGCAGTTATTTCTATAACATATCCAGTTTTTAGGACATGGACCACAGTAATTTTCTAGAAAGGTAGAATACATTGTTAATTCTGCATGTCTGAACATTATGTGTGTGTGCATGCTCAGTTTCTTCAGTTGTTTCTGACTCTTTGTGACTCCATGGACTGTAGCCTGTCAGGCTCCTCTTTCCATGGGATTCTCTAGGCAAGAATACTAGAGTGAGTTGCCATGCCCTCCTCCAGGGATCTTCCCACCCCAGGGATCTAACCTGCTTCTCTCTTATGTCTCCTACATTGGCAGGTGGGTTCTTTACCACTAGCGCCACCTGGGTAAAGAAGCCGGTCTGAACATAAGAGCAGATTTTATCTGGACAGGTTAAATACCTTTTTTATTTCAACTCTAGAATTCAAGTTAGTTAACTCAATATGGTCCTGCCCAAGAATGTATCTCTACAGATTTATATAGGGAGGGATGCCGAAATGATGTGCTTTACTTTTTGCAAGTACCTCCTCATTATAAATAAATATATCTACAGTGAATTATAGAGAAGAATTAATCATTTTCATATTCTCTTTCTTGTTCATGCCATTAGATGTGTGCCTATAACCATGTATAGATGCATGCAGTTTGTGCATCAAAATATCAGAAAATTTTCACTTACCTTTCAAAGAAATTGGAGCTTCTTGGTTGAATAATGCTATTAAAATAATCATAGTTATTGAAAGAGTTTATATTGTTAGTAACTGATAGTCTAAGCAAAAGTATAAGCTCAATAAAAAATATACTCAATATTACTAGTTTATATTTCTGTGCCTCTGAATACTAGTTAAATTAATGCACTACAATGGTTAGATAAATATTGCTGCTAATTACTTTCTCTATTATCACTTACAAGTTATGATCATGGCACTGCATATTATTAACATTCCAATGAAACGAATCCCCATGGCTATAGCAATGGATCTGGCAAGGACAAATGGAGATGCTGTCAAAGACAAAAAGAAAAGAGTGAGAAATATGAGAAAAGGTTCTGTTACCTTTCTGTTTAACTTAAATATTAGAAGTGTTTTTAATTGAGGGGGGAGGGTTGATATCAGTTCCCTGTGACTATTTTTCTCAGTTCCATTCTTACTCCTTTCTTCAAGTTCCCTAGTCCCATTCTTCCATTAGAATAAATCTGTTATCATTTTAAAAATTTAAAAATTTTCACACAGATATAATAAGAAATACAGACAGTTTCCTTCAACTTTCTTTTAAAAACACATGTTTAAGGAAGTACACAAAATATTCCGGAAACATTAAAAAAATATCCTGGTGATTACTCCATATTATGTCTTACAAATTTGTCAATTTTTTAAAAATTAGCTTCTTTTTAAAAAAAATTTATTATTATTATTTTGTTTTACTTTACGATATTGTATTGGTTTTGCTTCTTGCATTGTGTTTCATCAGTATATGGGAAAAATCTAATTATTGGCAGATGTTTATTTTTTTTCCAGTACATACTTAAATGATTTCTTAGTTTTTGCTTTTAGGTATAACAATATGAGTAATATTTCACATATATCTGTGCATGTTTTTTGAGTACCTGTCTAGGAGAAATTAATCAAAGGGAACATACTTTTTCAATTTTTGTAATGATTGAAAGTTTCAGTCCAAAGAAGCCACACCAATTTATGTAGCACCAAACATAAATTCAAAAGCCTGTTTCCTCACACTTTCCTTCACACCAAATATTTTTATTTCTCTACATTTTAAGTGCATATATATATATATATCTGATACACAGTATTATTTTTAAAATCGAACTTTCTTTTTCCTGTTATGAATAAGATTAAACATTTTTTCATGAGGTTAAACAATGCTTTTTTTTTTTTTTAATTTCTCTGCGACGTCTATGTCTGGTCTGTTTCTTTTCAGGTTAAAATTATTAGTTCACTTCATGCCACATGCTTTGCAAATACATGTCCCAGATACCATTTTGTTTTAACTTTACATATGATACTTTTGGGATATCAAAATGGGTAATGGTTGACTTAATCAAACATTTCTTTATGGCTTATGCTTTTTCTGATATGAATAAAAGTATCTTCATTATTCTGAGTTTGTAAAATATGTTATGCCCATGTTCATTTGTGATATCTTGTGGTTTCCTTTTGTATTTGGTTTATTTGGTAGGGCTGTGTGTGTGCGTGTGTGTGTGTATCTGTTTACTAAGTTATGTAGGAGCTAAACTTATAAAAAATTTATTTTCCAAGTGGACTTTTTCTAACATTTGCTCAATAAATCAATGTGTTCTCTTTGATATGAAACCCTACCTTTAGCATATAATATATTCCAATTTGTACCTGCATTTATTTCTATACTTTTTAGTCTATGTTTCCATTTAAACAATATGTAAACTTTTCTAATATGTAAAATACTTGAGTATTTGTTAGTGCATACAATATAATATTATATTTCATTTTCCAGATGATTTTCCCTATCATTACATTTCATATGTGCCTTGTGCTTAGTCTCTCAGTTGTGTCAGACTCTGCAACCCCGTGAACTGTAGCACATCATGCTCCTCAGACTGTGGGGATTCTCCAGGCAAGAATACTGGATTGAGTTGACATGCTCTCCTCCAGGAAATCTTCCCAACCCAGGGAGCGAACCCAGGTCTTCCACGTTAACAGGCTGATTCTTTACTGTCTGAGCCACTAGGGAAGACCTATATGTGCCTTAAGACTTTTAATATCAGCTTTCCAAGAACCTGTCAGTTTAAAAATATGATACAATGCTTTTTCCTTAGAATTACACTAATTGTATAAATTCAGTTCAGTTCATTCGCTCAGTCGTGTCTGTTTGTGATCCCATGGACTACATGCAGCATGTCAGGCTTCCCTGTCCATCACCAACACCCGGAGCTTGCTCAAACTCAAGTCCATCCAGTCAGTGATGCCATCCAACCATCTCATCCTCTGTCATCCCTTTCTCCTTTAATATGGAGAGATAAGTTACATTTTTAAACTATCTTTTATCCTTGAATAGTTTCTATTTATATTACATGTCTTATTTTATGTTCATCGGAACAATTTTAAAAGAGTAAGTTTATTTCTAGGTTTTTCGATTTAAAAGTGTGCTGCCAGTCTTTTCTGATATTGTTCTATGCATATGGCATTTGTTTTTCATCACATTTTCCTTGTTTTTGTAGTTAGTAAGGCAATTGATTTTTGTCTTATTTTCAATCAAGTCCACTTACTTGCTTGCTTCCTTGCTTGCTAAGTTGCTTCAGTCGTGTCCGGCTCTGTGCGACCCCATAGAGGGCAGCCCACCAGGCTCCCCCGTCCCTGGGATTCTCCAGGCAAGAACACTGGAGTGGGTTGCCATTTCCCTCTCCACCACTTACTAGATACCCTTATTGTTTGTAATATTTTAGGTGAAGGCTTAAAAAATATTTTAAATCACATATTTTTTCAAATAATATTAATTTTGCCTTTTAACTCCAATTTTATACCACTTACCTCTTCCTTTTCTTGTTAATTCATGTTAACACTGCAAAACAATCAATGTTACTCAACTAATAATAATGAAAATTCTTCTCTTTTTCTAACTACAATGAAAATGCTGCTGCCATTTAGCAATAAGCATAATGGTAGCTTTTGAAAAAATATATTAAAAGCAGTACTTATATTTTAGAGGTTTCTAAAATTAAGTTCTTTGTAATTAAGATTTCATATTGATTTTCATCTGAAACCTTTTCAGCATTATGTATATGATCATACAATCTTTCCACTTTGATTATTACATAGTGCACAGTTTCATTCCTATAATTAATCATTGTAAAATGATGTTATTTGATAACATTTAATCAAAATTTATAGGTGAGAGTAACCTGTTGTTTTTCCTTTTGTGTAAGCTATCTCAGGCTTTATTTTTCACCATATTCCAGATTGGTTAAGAGGAGAGCATAATTTATTCACCATCCAGGAACATTTCTGTGAATAGCAGTCAAGTCATCTCCTCCATAATGTTTAAGGACATAACTGAACTGAAGGAAATTTGATATTTCCCTTCTGTTTTCCATTTCTATTTACTTCTCCTTAAGGCTAGTTTTTCATGGCTTCCTAGGTGACTCAGTGATAAAGAATCTGTCTGCCAATGCAGGAGACCCAGGTTTGATCCCTGGCTTAGGAAGATCCCCTGGACCCCTGGAGCAACCCACTCCAGTATTCTTCCCTGGAAAATTCCATGGACACAGGTTCCTGGCAGGCTGCAGTCCATGGGGTTGCAAAGAGTACCTGAACACACACACACAAGTCTAGTTGTTCAGCAATCCCTTAGAAATTACTGTCTTCATTATTATGATGATTTCATCATTTTTAGGGCATGAAAAGATTCTAAACACAACAGTTTCTGCTAAATTTTATTATATATTCCAGTAGCATATGAGCTACCAGGCAAGATCATATAGCATATGAAAGAGAATCTCATTTCTGCTTTCTTCATGAAGGTAAAATAAACTGAATGCTCATCATCAATTTAGTCACAGTTTCTAAGATTCACCTCAGTACACTGAGAGACAAATGGAACATATAGGACTTACGGTTTTCTCCACGTTGGCTTGTGGTTAATGTACATGTTCTCTTTTGCCATTGTCTAGAAGCACAAGACTTTACTCGTTCACTGGCATAAGTATGAGATTCACTCATCTCTGGAGAAAAACAGTTCAAGCCATTATGTCACCGGCTTTCTGCCACTCAGCTCATAAATGTTTAAAATTTAAGTTGTCAATTCCATTCATATCCTTTTTAAAGCATAACATAAAATTACTTTTATTTTGTATTACCTTATGATTTTTATACTTTGTGATATAAACAAATGCTGGGCTGAATGAAGCACAAGCTGGACTCAAGATTGCCAGGAGAAATATCAATAACCTTAAGATGACACCACTCTTAAAGCAGAAAGTGAAGAAGAACTAAAGAGCTTCTTGATGAAAGTGAAAGAGGAGAGTGAAAACGTTAGCTTAAAGCTCAACATTCAGAAAACAAAGAACATGGCATCTGGTCCCATCACTTTATGGCAAATAGTTGGAGAAGCAGTGAAAACAGTGGCAGACTTTAATTTTAGGGGCTTCAAAATCATTGCAGATGGTGACTGCAGCCATGAAATTAAAAGACATTTACTCCTTGGAAGAAAAGTTATGACCATTCTAGACAGCATATTAAAAAGCAGAGACATTATTTTGCCAACAAAGTTCTGTCTAGTCAAGGTTATGGTTTTTCCAGTAGTCATGTATGGATGTGAGAGTTGGACTATAAGGAGAGCTGAGGGCCAAAGAATTGATGCTTTTGAACTATGCTTTTGAACTATGATGTTTGAGAGGACTCTTGAGAGTCCCTTGGACTGCAAGGAGATCCAACCAGTCCACCCTAAAGGAAATCAGTCCTGAATATTCATTGGAAAGACTGATGCTGAAACTGAAACTCCAATGCTTTGGCCACCTGATGAGAATAGCTGACTTATTGGAAAAGACCCTGATGCTGGGAAAGATTGAAGTCAGGAAGAGAAGGGGACACCAGAGGATGAGATGGTTGGATGGCATCACCAACTCAATGGGCATGAGTTTGAGTAAACTCTGGAAGTTGGTGATGAACAGGG
This sequence comes from Bos javanicus, assembly GCF_032452875.1. Classification (NCBI taxonomy): domain Eukaryota; kingdom Metazoa; phylum Chordata; class Mammalia; order Artiodactyla; family Bovidae; genus Bos; species Bos javanicus. The sequence continues at coordinate 100,060,208 of NC_083872.1, read as the reverse complement.
AGGTTTGGCATGCTGCAGTCCATGGAGTCACAAAGAGTCCGACCCAACTGAGCAGCTGAACTGAACTAAACTGATAAACAAAGTATATTTATACTATGGCAAAATATCTCTAGCAAGATCCTATGTACTATTAAAGTACAAGTGTTGTAATGAAATATAACATTAAAATAAAGACAGTGTATCATGAAAAAGACTGGTTTCTATGGAGTTAGATATTTGTTTAATTCACAGAGCCACATTTACTAAGTTAATAACTTCACAAATTGCAAGAAGAAAGAAAGAGAAAGAAAAGGGGAGGGGTTTGGATGAAGGAAAACAAGGAATATTAACACAGTCTGATGTGGATCATTTAAAAAGTGAAAGTAAATAATATACATCTAGTGTCAATAATGTAAATCAGGTAGTAAAGAGTATATACTAGTGTATCTAATATTCTTTATAGTAAAGGACTTACAAAGAATAAAATAGGGTCTAAAATTTTAGGATAAAGATAAGCAAAGACTCTTACCTCTGAACAAAGTAAGTGAAAAATAATTTTTTCTTTCTTTTTGAATAGTAATCATTACTGAATATATAAAAGCCTCTTTATAAATGAAATGCTAATATGAATTACCTTTTACACCTAAAATTAAATTAAAACATTATTTTCTCAAATGGTAAAGAATCTGCCTGCAATGAGGGAGACCTGGGTTTGATCCCTGAGTCAGAAAGACCCCCCTGGAGAAGAAAATGGCAACCTGCCTGGAGAACTCCGTGGACAGAAGATTCTGGTGGGCTACAGTCCATAGGATCACAAAGAGTCAGACACAAATGAATGACAAAGACTTTCACATAATATGTAACATAGCAAACTTTATTATTAAATGTGTGAATAAGGTAAGAGTATTTTATGGTTGAAGAAATTAAATCTTAGAGGTGGCCAAAGTCATACTGCTTACTTAATATAATGCTACCACTTATAAGTAATTTATAATACTTTTAGTTTAAGAAGCATTTTCAAATTTATGTCACTTCAGTTGAATCACAGAGATCCACTAAGGTAAATATGACATATTTTTTGTCTCTATTTACTAGAAAAGGAAACTTAAGTCCATAGAAGCTGTGGAGTGTCCCAGATCTCAAAGCTAGAGACTAGTAAAAGCTTGATTAAAATTCCATTCTAACTCCAAATCCTAAAGCTATTATTATTTTAGGCTGCCTTAGATTGTGAGATACATTACTTTGTTAGTTAATGAAGGGGGAAAAAGCTTTCAAGTTTTTGAAGCCTTGATTTAAAATATAAAATGAACATAAGTGATTCAAAGTAAATTGCTTTTCTGTGACTTGTATGTTAGTATCAAATTCTGGATATTTTAAAATTATACAGAAAGAGTAAGCTCCATTTATATGGAAAGTACATACCTATGCCATGATAAGCCCACCTATCTCAGACCAATCTCACTGTATAATTATGACTGCTTATCTATATCAAAGATGAATTCAGAGCCTTCATTTTTTAGAAAGGGTTCCTGAATAAAATAAAAATGGGATTTTTTTTCTAGTTTTCTCTCCTTGTGGTAAGTTGATATATTTACATTAGAAAAGTGAGAAATACAGAAAAGGTTCATGCATGCAGATATTAAAAAAAGGGAAGAATGGAAGTGAGACTTCATATAAAATCAAGTAAATTAACCTTTAAATTTTCCCTTACTAGAAAATAAAAAGTAATCATTTCAAACTGTTAAAAAATGTAATAGTTGCTTTTAATTCACCTACACTAGGATACAGCAGTAACTGCATTCTTTGCAAGGTAAATCTGGGTAGGATATATAAACTTTTATTGAATGATTTTTCCTAGTATGCTTTTTTTGAGCTTCTGTCCATATCATTGCCATCACTTACAAGTTATCACCATCATCATCATTAACAAAACTAATCTCACATTTGTTTATATATTAATATCTTAACATTGTCTAGCACAGCTCTCAGACAAAATGTGTTGAATAAATATGTATAATGCTTAGATTTTTGAAAAAGTTGTTTTATATTTGATCATGGTTGTTGGAAACAATGAAAATAATTTGTTTCATTTTTGCAAGTAATGTTGTATGTCACATAGGGTAAGTGACTCGCACAAGAGTAGAAAACTCATGTGTGAAATTTTAAATTGAAATTCAGTTCTCTAGTCCCATAAAGATTTATTCTTTTAGCTTTATTTGAAGACTTCATCTTATAGAAACATCATAACTTCTGATTCTTCAATAAGTGTATCCTACTTATCCATCATTAAATAAAGTGAAAAAGAATATACCCCAGAAGTAATAAGTATTCCTTGCCTTCAGTAAGTCAATTCAAACACTTAAGAAACAACTAGAATTACCTTACAGCATAAATATTTTTAGAAACTTTCTTGAGGTTAAAACCTCAAGAGTTCTTATATCTTGAACAATAGCTGTTAGTAACACACAGAGAGACACAGACACACACCTGATCAGAGAAAGAAGATCCTGATTCTTGTGGATAAGAGCCTCCTGAAAAAAAAAAATAAGACATGTCCTGAGTTTCCCATTTAGAAATGACACTAGCGATTTCCAGTCAATTTTGATCCCTGAAGAAAGATATGATAGATGTTTTGCTCACCTCATCTTTCTGTTGAAAAAGCACCTCACAAACCACAGTACTTCCGCCTCTCATTGCACAGAATATTTCCCTTTTTGATGGAATAAATGTTAGGTTCTAACATCATCTTATGACTTAAAAAATGGTAAATTCAGTGATAACAAATGGCCAGAGCTTTAAGAAACAAATGATGGGATAACAGAATCACTTTCTGAATTTTTTCCAAAAGTGAATAATTTGTTATAAAATATGGTTGTAAGTAGTGGGTAGAAGAAAAAAAAAGGAGAAAAAATAAAACTTCTTAATCATTTCATTTGAGTGGACTTAATTGTGCTGTATCATATAAACTGAAACCACAGAGAGATAGCTTTCATATATATACTATTAATACATACATACATATATAGGTATATATCTAAACACATACGTGTATATATACATATGTGTGTACATGTTGTTAGTGTTGTTCAGTCCCTGACTTATGTCTGACTCTTTGCAACCCCATGAACTGCAGCACACCACTCTCTTCTGTCCTTCACTATCCGCCAAGTTTGCTTAAATTCATGTCAATTGAGTCGATGATGCTATCGAACCATCTCATTGTCTGCCACCCAATTCTTTCGCCTTCCATCTTTCCCAGCATCAGATTCTTTTCCAATGAGTCAGTTCTTCACATCAGGTGTCCAAAGTATTGGAGTTTTAGCTTCAGTATCAGTCCTTCCAATGGATATTCAGGACTTATTTTTTTTTTTTTTTGAATGGACTGGTTAGATCTCCTTGCTGTCCAAGGGGCTCTCAAGAGTCTTCTCCAACACCACAATTCAAAAGCATCAATTCTTCAGTGCTCAGCTTTCTTCATAGTCCAACTCTCACATCCATACACGACTACTGGAAAAGCTATAGCCTTGACTATATGGACATTTGTTGGCAAAGTAATGTCTCTGCTTTTTAATATGCTGTCTAGCTTGGTCATAGCTTTTCTTCTGGAGCAAGCGTCTTTTAATTTTATGGCTGCGGTCACCATCTGCAGTGATTTTGGAGCCCAAAAATGTAAAGTCTGTCACTGTTTTCATTGTTTCCCCATCTATCTGCCATGAAGTGATAGGACTGGATGCCATGATCTTACTTTTCTAAATGTTGAGTTTTAAGCCGGCTTTTTTTATTCTCCTCTTTCACATTCATTGAGAGGCTCTTCGGTTTTTCTTTGCTTTCTGCCATAAGGGTGGTGTCATCTGCATATCTAAGGTTATTGATATTTCTCCCAGCAATCTTGATTCCAGCTTGTGCTTCATCCAGTCTAGCATTTCTCATGATGCACTCTGCATATAAATTAAATAAGCAGGGTGACAATGTATAGTGTTGACATAATTCTTTCCCAATTTGGAACCAGTCTGTTGTCTCACTGAACATGTGCTTGTAAAAACAGAACTTCAACCAGTAAATCCACAGTCTATTCAATAAATAAGAAATAATTATCAGGAGATAATTTTTAGTTAACTGTAACTATTTGCTATGTACAAAATGAGTGAGATAAAATTAACATAGGTAAAAGTAAGCTCTGCAAAATTTGATAAAGCTATAGCTATTTTTATGAAATCAATATATGATTTTAAAATTTTCTGTATGGATAGCACAAATGTCAAATAGTTTTATAGGAGAGAGAAATTAACTTTCAAGGACTTTCATTATAAATTATAGAAAGTTTTCTAAACTATAGGGGGAAAAGGAGTTGTTGCTATTTTTTTCACTACAACTAGAGTTACCTTGATTTCCAAATTAGATGAAAATGTGTTAACAGGAAAAGGAAAAGTTAATCTTATTTATGAACATTGTTACAAGATTGTAAAACAGTCCCAAGTCATATCAAACACTGTATAAAACTGCTTAGCATATAGATGATCAAATTTAGTTCATTTCAGGATTGTAATAATTCTCTTTCAGAAGAATGTTAAATAAAATGCTACAAACAATAAATTACAGAAATAAAAGAACATGATTGCATCAAGATGAAATGCATACTTATTATAATTCAACAACTTTTTGTGATAAACAATCTTTAGTATATATACCAGAATCTATATAAACATTCTTTTTTTTTTTTCAAACTTTAAGCTTTTATTTTATATTGGAGTATGGCCAATTAACAATGGTGTGGTAAGTGAACAGCAAAGGGACTCAATCATACATATACATGCACCCATTTTCTCCCACACCACCCCTCCTATCCAGGCTGGCAAAAAACATTGAGTAGAGTTTCATGTAATATACAATAGGTCATTGTTGGTTATCCATTTTGAATATAGTAGTGTGTATGATGATCTCTCCAAACTCCCTAACTATCCCTTCCCCCTGGCAGCCCTGAATTTGATAAACATCATTCTTAACCTCAATGTATTAGTAGATTTTTAGAAAATCATTACGACAAAATGATGATAATACCACTTCTTTTCAATATCATTGAGGAGATTCTCCAGCACACTTAAGACCACCACAGAAAATTAAAAAGATAAGGACTTAAAAATTTTTTTGCTGATGATATAGTTATCAACATAGAATATAAAAATAATTTAATGACTAGTTAATAGAAATAATATTAGTATAACTGAATATAACATTAATTTGTAAATTCTCTCATACTAAAGGTCAATAATAAACAGAAACAATTAACAGCCACAATAGAAACATTGTTAGATACTTATGAGCAAATTTAACAGAAATAGATGAGATCTATATAGAACTTATTCTATAATTTTATATAAATATTTTCAAACACAGCTAAATTTTAATAGGACCAGTGGATCTAATAAATATGCCAATTAATCCTAAAATATTTTAGGGGCTAAATTCACTTCCAATTAATATCCTCTGTTATGCTATGTTCATTAAAGAAAAATCCAAGAGTAGACCTATCACTATTGAAGAAGAAAAAAAAAATAGTGTTCTTTTTCTACTAAATATCAAGACTTTTGCTAAATCTATGTTCAACAAAGTTTTGTTACAACAAAATGACATGAGAACATAAATCAGGCCAACTGAAAGAGAAAAGATACAAACAAGAAGAAGTCATGTGTATCAGTGAAAAAATAGATTATGTAGCATTGTAGATAAAGTAGAAAATGAGGTACTATTAATTACTGCTGTGAATTTTTAAACCAGTATAAAAACCCAAATGTGGGTATATACATTCTGCCATATATACATCATATGGAGAATTATGAACTTAAATCATAACCTGGTGTGCATAAAAATAAGTAAGTACATGAAGATAGATATCAATTCATAAGATTGATTCAGTATACATAATATATATTATATTATTGTATTATAATAAATAAATATATATTTATTTTCATTTATTTGAAACACTGAGATAAAATATAAAATAAGATAAGATAATAAAACACTGTAAAATTATAAGGAAATGAAAGGTTATCAAATTCAAAATTTTTAACAATATACTGAGAAAAGAAGGAAAGCAAGTTTGGTAGTGTGTTTCAACTTGAACAATAAACAATTTTATTCAATATATATATATATATATTTAGTGACAACTACTTGCTAGATGCTTTTCTAAACCTTGAGAATGTTAAATAATCTAGGCAAAATTTCTTGCCTTGTAATAGATATTGCGTTTTAGTGTAGTTGATAGAAAAATGGAAAAGAAAGTGTGAAATAATTTCAAGAATAAACAAAACAAGTGACTGTAAAACACGTAGAGGGAAACAAATAGTTATCTTCTGATAGTCTTTGACCAATATTCTTTTCAGCTAATCCACATTTTCCATTGCCAATGCTACAGAATAAAGCTAGACCTTGACATAAGAAATACAGGCAGACATTTTCTTAAAACCACATTTAAAAATAATATTTGGTCTATAAAAGGAAATGAATGTGGGTTTTTTTATGGGGAAATCTAAATCACACTTACTTGAAGGGTTATTTTTTATGTTAGCAGCTTTAGGTTTAACCAATGTGTCTTTTAAATAAAAGACCAAGAAAAAGATAAAAATAAAGTAGAAACAGAACATCTGAATAGTCTACTCATTTTATTTATTTCAAAGAAGAACTTAGAGTCCTGTGGAAAACTCACAAAAACATATTTACAAGAACAGTTTCTGGAAAGAGACAAAGTAAGCATGAAGAGTATTGTGTCATATGTAAAGCTCCCTCTGTAAACTGAGAGTGAGAAAAGGAGTCTTTTTTTCTTTAAGATAGAGGGCAAACAATTTTTCATTAATTTATTAATTAAGGTTTGATTAGCATATAACATTATATTAGTTTCAAATGCATGATTCAATATTCACATATATTGCAAAATGATTACCACAAAAGTCCAGTCAACATCTGTCTTTAAGGATTCTTAAAGAGATATGCTGTGAGTCAGGAATGTGAGCTAAAAAAATGAAAAGGCGGGGGAGACATTTAAAAACTTACTTGTGTAAAAAGATAGTATATATAATGAAATTCCAATATCTTTGTCAATGCTCAGCATACATTAATGCTGCACCAGTCACCATGGATCATTTATTGATGATGTGCTGAACAGTAGTGATATTTCAGTGACATGTGAAATTGCAGAAGTACATGACATTGCTTTCAGAAGACATACTTTCTAATAAATGGTATTTTATTGGACCAACAAAATTAATTTATGCAGATGGAGTAATTTGACTACAAAAATACATGTATAGGTTTTATAGGGACATATTTATCTGACATTTTAAAACTACTGGAGATAGAAATTTACAATGCTTTGCAAACAACCTGTGTTCAAGTCATCTGAGAATAACCACTGCCACCTCAACAAGCTCTTCAAAATTAAATTTGTTAAGTGAGAATAACCAGGGCAGCTAATCAACAGGTCTTCTTGGCCAGTAAGGTGCAGTCTGGCTTACATGACTGAGCCTGTGTTAAGCTCTTCCTGTGTACAATAAGGGGCGGAGGTGGTGAGGCCACAGTGCAACTTTGTGGTGGGAAGCTGTCCTTGGGGCAGGATACTCATCTCAAGCTGTGATACTAAAAGTGGATGTGGTCAGGGGTGTTTGCAGGACAGTTGCCTGGAAATGCAAGCATAAGCTGTATGACCATGACCAACAGAAACTTTTCTAGTCTTGACTTTTCCATAAATGTGTTTGAATCGAAGAGACAGGGCAAGAAGATTCTAAAATTCATAACTAGAGCAATGAAGTAAATAAATCTGACTGGAAGAAACAGTTGAATCTGGATACTCACGGGCATGTTGGCCCAGAAGTGAAATGCCCAGTGACAAAGTGAAAGATTGGCAAACAAACTTGAAGAAATGATTATTCAGAACTTAATACAAATTCAGAACACAGCTAGGTGTTACATACTTGGCAAGGCACATATAAAGTCAACCAGTATATTGTAGTAGAATGAACACAAGGCAGGGATTTCATAAATCTTGAATGTATACTTCAGCAGGAAGAGGAAGAGACTAGATCACCAACTTGGCAAATACTATTGATTGGCATGGTTTCCTGAGTTAGTAACAGATAAATAATTCCTTAGCCCCATCTTAGCTGAAGCCTTCTGTAATTTAAAAAATAAACAATTCTACTGAGGGATCATTTCTTCAACAAAGAAGTGTTTTCATTACATTAACTTAGCCCATGCTAGAAGATTTCATATTTGTTTTGTTTAATATCAATCTATTTGATGTAGTGAAACATAAGAGCTTTCCCCTGCTGTAGTATTAACTTATAATTTGTGAATAAATGGCCATGTAAATAGTAACTCTTTTCAAAATCACTCTGAAGTGAAAAATATGCATGACTTACAAGTTCAGTTCAGTTCAGTCGCTCAGTCGTGTCCGACTCTTCGCGACCCCATAAACTGCAGCATGCCAGGCCTCCCTGTCCATCACAAACTCCCAGAGTTGACTCAGATTCACGTCCATTGAGTCAGTGATGCCATCCAGCCATCTCATCCTCTGTCATCCCCTTCTCTTCCTGCCCCCAATCCCTCCCAGCATCAGAGTCTTTTCCAATGAGTCAACTCTTCGCATGAGGTGGCCAAAGTACTGGAGTTTCAGCTTCAGCATCATTCCCTCCAAAGAAATCCCAGGAAAGATCTCCTTCAGAATGGACTGGTTGGATCTCCTTGCAGTCCAAGGGACTCTCAAGAGTCTTCTCCAATACCACAGTTCAAAAGCATCAATTCTTCTGTGCTCAGCCTTCTACACAGTCCAACTCTCACATCCATACATGACCACAGGAAAAAACCATAGCCTTGACTAGACAGATCTTAGTTGGCAAAGTAATGTCTCTGCTTTTGAATATGCTATCTAGGTTGGTCATAATTTTCCTTCCAAGGAGTAAGCATCTTCTAATTTCTGCATGGATGCAGTCACCATCTGCAGTGATTTTGGAGCCCAGAAAAATAAAGTCTGACACTGTTTCCACTGTTTCCCCACCTATTTCCCATGAAGTGATGGGACCGGATGCCATGATCTTCGTTTTCTGAATGTTGAGCTTTAAGCTAACTTTTTCACTCTCCACTTTCACTTTCATCAAGAGGCTTTTGAGTTCCTCTTCACTTTGTGCCATAAGGGTAGTGTCATCTGCATATCTGAGGTTATTGATATTTCTCCCAGCAATCTTGATTCCAGCTTGTGTTTCTTCCAGTCCAGTGTTTCTCATGATGTACTCTGCATATAAGTTAAATAAGCAGGGTGATAATATACAGCCTTGACGTACTCCTTTTCCTATTTGGAACCAGTCTGTTGTTCTGTTCCAGAAAAACATCTATTTCTGCTTTATTGACTATGCCAAAGCCTTTGATAGTGTGGATCACAATAAACTGTTGAAAATTCTGAAAGAGATGGGAATACCAGACCACCGGACCTGCCTCTTGAGAAAACTGTATGCAGGTCAGGAAGCAACAGTTAGAACTGGACATGGAACAACAGATTTACAAGTTAGATGTCTTCAAATTACTATTAGCATTCTAGTTATTTTCCTTATTTGTTTGCTTTTTTGTTTGGCATTTAAACTTAACTTTTATGCCACAATGGTAATATCCACATTCATGGAAAAAAAGAAATATGCCATTTACAACTTCTGCATTTTGAATCCAAATGCAGTTTCAATATCAAAGAATACTAGGATTTTGTCAGTATCATGAAATGTGGATATTACTTACCCCAGGTACACAAAGAAATAGATCTAGGAATAAGGCAGCACTTTTTCCAAGGAAAATGGGTCATTAGTTGCAGATGTAGGTAGAATCAAAGTCTCTCAAATCACTTTTTAAGTGTAACTAATAGCAGTCTGTCAAATTCTAATTTATTTATTGTCTCTTCATTTATTGTTAGTAGATTCATTTACATACACAGGAATAAAAATGCATTGTTTAAACTCTACAATTCTTACATTATCCTCTTGAAGAGTTTGAAAATATCTACTGAAACCTTGCAATGTTACTTCTATGGTAGTAGCCAACCTTCTGGAGCCTCTTTATACTGGCTTATTTTTTCTCCATTATAATATACAGAATTAATAACATCAAAGCACAATAGAATATATATAGGCACACACACAAATAGAAAACTACTTGTACTTTCATGACAATTCTATCCTATTTTTGGTCTGAGCTAGTCTTTCTGTGTGTCAAGTATATTGTTTGGCAATAGATACATATATTAGTTCAGTTCAGTTCAGTCATCAGTCATGTCTGACTCTTGCGACCCCATGAATCACAGCACACCAGCCCCCCACCCCCCCGCCCCGTCCATCACCAACTCCCGGACTTCACTCAGACTCACGTCCATCGAGTCAGTGATGCCATCCAGCCATCTCATCCTCTGTCATCCCCTTCTCCTCCTGCCCCCAATCCCTCCCAGCATCAGAGTCTTTTCCAATGAGTCAACTCTTCGCATGAGGTGGCCAAAGTACTGGAGTTTCAACTTTAGCATCATTCCTTCCAAAGAAATCCCAGGGTTGATCTCCTTCAGAATGCGCTGGTTGGATCTCCTTGCAGTCCAAGGGACTCTCAAGAGTCTTCTCCAACACCACAGTTCAAAAGCATCAATTCTTCAGTGCTCAGCCTTCTTCATAGTCCAACTCTCACATCCATACATGACCACTGGAAAAACCATAGCCTTGATTAGACAAACCTTTGTTGGCAAAGTAATGTCTCTGCTTTTGAATATGCTATCTAGGTTGGTCATAACTTTTCTTCCAAGGAGTAAGCGTCTTTTAATTTCATGGCTGCAGTCACCATCTGCAGTGATTTTGGAGCCCCCCAAAATAAAGTCTGACACTGTTTCCACTGTTTCCCCATCTATTTCCCATGAAGTGATGGGACCAGATGCCATGATCTTTGTTTTCTGAATGTTGAGCTTGAAGCCAACTTTTTCACTCTCCACTTTCACTTTCATCAAGAGGCTTTTGAGTTCCTCTTCACTTTCTGCCATAAGAGTGTGTCATCTGCATATCTGAGGTTATTGATATTTCTCCCAGCAATCTTGATTTCAGCTTGTGCTTCTTCCAGTCCAGCATTTCTCATGATGTACTCTGCATATAAGTTAAATAAAAAGGGTGACAATATACAGCCTTGACGTACTCCTTTTCCTATTTGGAACCAGTCTGTTGTTCCATGTCCAGTTCTAACTGTTGCTTCCTGATCTGCATACAAATTTCTCTTGAAGAATTTTCCCATCTCTTGAAGAGTTTTCCACAGTTTATTGTGATCCACACAGTCAAAGGCTTTGGCATAGTCAATAAAGCAGAAATAGATGTTTTTCTGGAACTCTCTTGCTTTTTCCATGATCCAGTGGATGTTGGCAATTTGATCTCTGGTTCCTCTGCCTTTTCTAAAACCAGCCTGAACATCTGAAAGTTCACGGTTCACGTATTGCTGAAGTCTGGCGTGGAGAATTTTGAGCATTACTTTACTAGCATGTGAGATGAGTGCAAATGTGCAGTAGTTTGAGCATTCTTTGGCATTGCCTTTCTTTGGGATTGGAATGAAAACTGACCTTTTCCAGTTATATATATATATATATATATATATATATATATATATATATATAGTTAAAAAATACAAAGCACAGTCCCTATTATCTAATTGTTCACAGTCTGTTTATAGACATAAGCATATGGTTTTAAATTAACATGTAATTTACAATGGTAAACACAATTACTAGGTATTATAGAAGAGAGAATTATATCTGACAATTTCATAATGGATTATCAGTATAAATTGTGAGGAATAGTGTTAGGAAGACGTCCTGGATTAGGTGATTTGGAAGGAGTATATTTAAAACAATATGTCTCATATTGGCTTCCCTTGTGGCTCAGCTGGTAAAGAATCCACCTGCAATGCAGGAGACCTGGGTTCAATGCCTGGGTTGGGAAGATGCCCTGGAGAAGGGAAAGGCTGCCCACTCCAGGATTCTGGTCTAGAGAATTCCATGGACTACCTATTCCATGCGGTCTTAAAGAGTCAGACATGGCTGAGCAACTCTTATACATACATGTTAGATATCAAGTTGAATGGGGCTAAGATGCACCAAGAATTGATGATAGAAATGATGAAGACTTAGAAGAAAGAGGCATTAACATGAATAAAGAGAGCTATGTGTAGTCTAGTATTGTTGGCTTAAGTGAGGTTATGAATATCTGGAGATGGATAGAACATGGAACAGTCTAGAATGACAAGAATTGAGTGTGAGTCTTTGTCTCACTTACTTTACTGAGTGACAATCTCCAGGTCCATCCATGTTGCAGCAAATGGTATTATTTCATTCTTTTTCTGGCAGAGTAATACTCCACTGCATAAATGGACCACATCTTCTCTGTCCATTAATCTGTTAATTGACATTTAAGTTGTTTCCATGTCCTGGTTGTTGTTGTATTATAAATAGTGTTGCAATTAGCATTGCAGTGTATGTATTGCTTTGAATTAAATTGGGAGATTGAGATCGACATATAACACTACAATATAAAAAATAAATAATTAATAAAACTACTGTTTAGTACAGGTGGCTCTACTCAGGAATGACCTATAGGAGAAATTTATCCTGCCCTCAGTCTTTCCCAGCATCAGGGTCTTTTCCAGTGAGTCGGCTTTTCACATCAGGTGGCTTCCAAATGATATTCAGCATCAATCCTGATTCAGCTTCAGCATCAGTCCTTCCAATAAATATTCAGGGTTGGTTTCCTTAAGGATTGACAGGTTTGATTTCGTTGCTGTCCAAGGGACTCTCAAGAGTCTTCTCCAGCTCCACAATTCAAAAGCATCAATTCTTCAGCACTCAGCCTTCTTTGTGGTCCAGCTCTCACATCTGTACATGACCATTGGAAAAACTGTAGTTTGACTATATGGATCTTTGTTGGCAAAGTGATGTCTTTACTTTTTAATATGCTATCTAAGTTCATCATAGCTTTTCTTCCAAGGGGTAAGAGTCTTAATTTCAGGGCTGCAGTCACCATCGCAGTGATTTTGGAGCCCAAGAAAATAAAGTCTGTCATTGTTTCCAGTTTTTCACATCTATTTGCCATGAATTGATAGGAGTGTGTGCCACGATCTTAGTTTTTTGACTCTTGAATTTTAAGCCAGCTTTTTCACTGTCCTCTTTCACTTTCATCAAGAGTCTCTTTAGTTCCTACTCACTTTCTGCCATAACGGTGGTGTATCTTCATATCTCAAGTTACCGAAATTTCTCCCAGCAATATTGATTCCAGCTTGAGTTTCATCCAGCCTGGCATTTCACATGATATACTCTGAATACAAGCTAAATAAACAGGGTGACAATATACACCCTTGACATACTCCTTTCCCAATTTGGAACCAGTCTGTTGTTCCATGTCCAGTTCTAACTGTTGCTTCTTGACCTGCATACAGGATTCTCAGGAGGAAGGACAGGAGCTCTGATATTTCCATCTCTTGAAGAATTTTCCACAGTTCGTTGTGATCAACACCGTCAAATGCTTTAGTGTAGTCAATGAAGCAGAAGTAGATTTTTTTGTTGGAATTCCCTTGCTTTTCTTTGGTTCCTCTGCCTTTTCTAAATCCAGCTTGAACATCTGGAAGTTTTCGGTTTACATACTGTTGAAGTCTAGCTTGAAGGATTTTAAGCATTACCTTACTAGCATATGAAAAGACTGCAATTGTGCGGTAGTTTGAACATTCTTTGGCATTGTTCTTTTTTGAGAATAGAATGAAAACTGACATTTTCCAGTTCTGTTGGCCACTGCTGAGTTTTCCAAATTTGCTGGTGTATCGAGTGCAGCACTTTCACAGCATCATCTTTTAGGATTTGAAATAGCTGAACTGGAATTTCATCACCTCCACTAGCTTTGTTTGTAGTAATGCTTCCTAAGGCCCACTTGACTTCACATTCCAGGATGTCTGGCTCTAGATGAGTGATCACATCATTGTAATTATCTGGGTCATGAAGATCTTTTTTGTACAGTTCTTCTGTGTATTCTTGCACCGTCTAAGGCATATTAAATGATTAAGTTCCTGTAGAGGAAAGTAAAAAATATCTCTTGTGAAAGATGAGAAAAAAATAAAGCATAATGCAAAGAAACAATATATTACACTTAAAATTAATTATATATGCTTATCTACAAATAACATATATAAAGTTTACAGTAATTTTGAAATTAGGTTAAATATATATGGAATAGCTTTCCACTTAAATTCTAAGAATGTTTATAATTTAAAACATTTTATTAAATATAGCTATATATATGTAAAAGAATTATTTTAATAACTGCTGTCTTAACGAGACTTTTTAAAATGAAAAAATAAAGAGGAAATTTAATAAGATGAAAAATGATATCATGCAGCACAAGCTGATAGAACTGCTAAAGTTAACTGTCAGTACACTAACTGTACTGTCAGTTCTGTCTGTACATTAACTGTCAGAATATAAGGCAAGAACCATGTTAGAAAAGATGAAGCATGTTTCATAACAATGTATTGAGGATCATACCATTAGCAATTAAAAAAAAAATCTGCATGTACTTAATAGTACAACTTCAAGAAAGATTTGAGAAAGGTATGTAGGTTAAACTCAAACCAGGGCTCTGTAACAACCTACAAGGGTGGGAAAGGGGGGAAATGGGGGGAGGTTCAAGAGGGAGGGGACATATGTATAGGTATGGCTAATTCATGTTGATATACAGCAGAAATCAAAACCAATTTTGTAAAGCAATCATCAATAAGTTAAATATAATTTCAAAAATATTAAAAAAAACAATCATAAATGGAGATCTAAAAATTTCCCAGTCACTGCTTATCTGGCAAGCAGATACACCAGTAAGGCTATAGACAGATCTAAACTATACAATGAACCAACACATATGTGCATGCTCACACTTACATACTCATATAGAATACTCACATTTTTAATTACACTTAAATCTCCCAAAAATTCACTAGATATTCATAACCCTGATTATAATATATAATCTATAAAATAGATTATATTATAGCTATAATAGCCTTCAGTCAAGTTTGGCAGAGGGAACTTAAAGTGTGAGTATTCAAATTTAATTTTTAATTAATTATAAAGAAATAAAAAATTAATAATCCCTCCTCATTCACGCCAGCCACATATAATAGAGATAGAGATTGCTTCCAGATTCATAGAAATACTCTACAATTTAAACTAGAAGCAATAACCAAAAATGTGAAAATCTTTATCTGATTTTAAGTTCAGTTACACATTTCTAAATAACATATGAACCCAAGAAAAATCCACAGTGAAAGTTCTCAATTTTTATATGATTTAAAAGGAAAATATAATAGCAAAAGGTTGTCTTGTGAAATATTGATTGCCTTAAATGCACACATCACAAACAAAAAATAAGAAAGAATAAATTTGGTGAGGTTTCCCAAGAAACCAAATATTTAAAAGGGATTAGGTAAAATTAAATTAAAGTAGTCCAAATAAAGAAGTAAAAGGAAAATAAGTGATACAAAATCATGACAAAGAAAGCAACTACATTAGAAAGGAGTAAAATGGCCAGAGTCATTTTCATTTCAAAGGCATTATAATTGATAAAAGATATTTGAAGAAAAAAATGAGAAGACATAAATCTTTTCAGTTCAGTACAGTTCAGTTGCTCAGTCCTGTCTGACTCTTTGCGACCCCATGAATCACAGCACGCCAGGCCTCCCTGTCCATCACCAACTCCCGGAGTTCACTCAAACTAACGCCCATCAAGTTGGTGATGCCATCCAGCCATCTCATCCTCTGTTGTCCCCTTCTCCTCCTGCCCCCAATCCCTCCCAGCATCCGAGTCTTTTCCAATGAGTCAACTCTTCGCATGATGTGGCCAAAGTACTGGAGTGTCAGCTTTAGCATCATTCCTTCCAAAGAACACCCAGGGCTGATCTCCTTTAGAATGGACTGGTTGGATCTCCTTGCAGTCCAAGAGACTCTCAAGAGTCTTCTCCAACATCACCGTTCAAAAGCATCAACATAAATCTTTTACATCTATACTAAATATGACACACCATTATGGTTTTTACAGGTGTTAAATACATAATAAGGCCATGCTATGAATTTATTTGAATATCTGTATTAAGTAAAAAATGCCTAAAAAATAAAATTATCAATGTACTACAACTAGAACTCCAGCTGAGTTGTTCCAAATCCTAAAAGATGATGCTGCGAAAGTGCTGCACTCAATATGCCAGCAAATCTGGAAAACTTAGCAGTGGCCATAGGACTGAAAAAGGTCAGTTTTCATTTCAATTCCCAAGGAAAGGCAATACCAAAAAATGCTCAAGCTACCACACAATTGCACTCATCTCACACGCTAGTAAAGTACTGCTCAAAATTCTCCAAGCCAGGCTTCAGAAACACATGAACCACGAACTTCCAGATGTTCAAGCTGGCTTTAGAAATGGCATAAGAACCAGAGATAAAATTGCCAACATCCAATGGATCATCGAGAAAGCAAAAGAGTTTCAGAAAAACATCAATTTCTGCTTTATTGACTATGCCAATGACTGTGTGGATCACAACAAACTGTGGAAAATTTTGAAAGAGATGGGAATACCAGACCACCTGACCTGCCCCCTGAGAAATCTGTATGCAGGTCCAGAAGCAACAGTTAGACCTGGACATGGAACAACAGACTGGTTCCAGTTAGGAAAAGGAGTACGTCAAATCTGTATATTGTCACCCTGCTTATTTAACTTATATGCAGAGTACATCATGAGAAACGCTGGGCTGGAAGAAGCACAAGCTGGAAACAAGATTGCTGGTGAAATACCAATAACCTCAGATATGCAGATGACACCATCCTTATGGCAGAAAGTGAAGAAGAACTAAAGAGCCTCTTGATGAAAGTGAAAGAGGAGAGTGAAAATCTTGGCTCAAAGCTCAACATTCAAAAAACTAAGATGGCATCTGGTCCCATCACTTCATGGCAAATAGATGGGGAAACAGTGGAAAGAGTAGCTGACTTTATTTATTTATTTATTTTTGGCTCTAAAATCACTGCAGATGGTGACTGCAGCCATGAAATTAAAAGATGCTTACTCCTTGGAAGGAAAGTTATCACTAACCTAGATAGCATATTCAAAAGCAGAGACATTACTTTGTCAACAAAATACCATCTAGTCAAGGCTTTGGTTATTCCAGTAGTCATGTATGTATATGAGAGTTGGACTATAAAGAAGCTGAGCACCGAAGAATTGATGCTTTTGAACTGTGGTGTTGGAGAAAACTCTTGAGAGTCCCTTGGATTGCAAGGACATCCAACCAGTCCCTCCTAAAGGAAATCAGTCCTGGGTGTTCATTGGAAGGACTGATGTTGACGCTGAAACTCCAATACTTTGGCCACCTGATGTGAAGAGGTGACTCATTTGAAAAGACCGTGATGCTGGGAAAGATTGAGGGCAGGAGGAGAAGGGGATGACAGAGGATGAGATGGTTGGATGGCATCACTGACTCAATGAACATGGGTTTGGGTAGACTCTGGGGGTTGGTGATGGACAGAGAGGCCTGACATGCTGTGGTTCATGGGGTTGCAAAGAGTTGGACACCACTGAGAGACTGAACTGAACTGAATTACTTTACAATATTGTAGTGGTTTTGTCCGTACACTGACATGAATCAGCTGTGGGTGTACATGTGTCCCCCATCCTGATCCCCCCTCCATCTCCCTCCCCATCCCATCCCTCAGGGTTGTCCTAGTGCACTGGCTTTGTGTGCCCTATTATATGCATTGAACTTGAACTGGTGATCGATCTATTTCACATATAGTAACATATATGTTTCAATGCTATTCTCCCAAATCATCCCAACCCCGCCCTCTCCCACAGAGTCCAAAAGTCCGTTCTTTATATCTGTCTCTTTTGCTGTCTCGCATATAGTGTCATCATTACCATCTTTCTAAATTCCATATGTATGCCTTAATATAATGTATTGGTATTTTTCTTTCTGACTTACAATTTTGTAGTGGTGCCAAACGTCGACATGAATCAACCATGGGCACACATGTGTTACCCTCTCCCACATCCCTCCCCATCCCATCCCCCAGGGTCATCCCAGTGCACCAGCCATGAGCACCCTGTCCCATTCGTCAAACCTGGACCTGCAATCCACTTCACAGATGATAATATACACGTTTCAATGCTACCCTCTCAAACTATCCCACCCTGGCCTTCTCCCAGAGTCCAAAAGACTATTCTTTACATCTGTGTCTCTTTTGCTGTCTCACATATAGGGTCATTATCACTATGTTTATAAATTCCATATACATGCATTAGTATACTGTATTGGTGTTTTTATTTCTGACTTACTTCACTCTGTATGATAGGCTCCAGTTTCATCCATCTCATTAGAACTGATTCAAATGCATTCTTTTTAATGGCTGAGTAATATTCCTTTGTGGATATGTACCACAGCTTTCTTATCCATTTGTCTACTGATGGAAATCTAGGTTGCTTCCAAGTCCTAGCTATTGTAAACAGTGCTGCAATGAACATTGGGGTACACATGTCTCTTTCAATTCTGGTTTCCTCAGTGTGTATGCCCAGCAGTGGGATTGCTGTGCCAAATGGCACTTGTATTTCCAGTTTTTAAGGAATCTCCATGCTGTTCTCCATAGTGGCTGTACTAGTTTGCATCCCCATCAACAGTGTAAGAGGGTTCCTTTTTCTCCAAACTCTTTCCAGCATTTATTGTTTGTAGACTTTTGGATAGCCTCCATTCTGACCGGCATGAGATGGTACCTCATTGTGGTTTTGATTTGCATTTCCTTGATAATTTCCACATTCACTCTTGCCATCTCTTTTTTGACCACTTCCAATTTGCCTTGATTCATGGACCTGACATTCCAGGTTCCTATGCAATATTGCTTTTTACAGCATCGGACCTTGCTTCTATCACCAGTCACATCCACAGCTGGGTATTGTTTTTGCTTTGGCTCCATCCCTTCATTCTTTCTGGAGTTATTTCTCCACTGATCTCCAGTAGCATATTGGGCACCTACTGACCTGGGGAGTTCCTCTTTCAGTATCCTGTCATTTTGCCTTTTCATGAGGTTCTCAAGGCAAGAATACTGAAGTGGTTTGCCATTCCCTTCTCCAGTGGACCACATTCTGTCAGATCTCTCTACTGTGACCTGCCCATCTCGGGTTGCTCCACGGGCATGGCTTATTTTCATTGAGTTAGACAAGGCTGTGGTCCTAGTGTGATTAGATTGACTAGTTTTCTGTGAGTATGGTTTCAGTGTGTCTGCCCTCTGATGCCCTCTTGCAACACCCACCGTCTTGGGTTTCTCTTACCTTGGGCATGGGGTATCTCTTCACGGCTACTCCAGCAAAGTGAAGCCCCTGCTCCTTACCTTGGACTAGGGGTATCTCCTCACCGCCTCCCTTCCTGACCTTAAACATGGGATAGCTCCTCTAGGCCCTCCTGTGCCCACGCAGCCACAGCTCCTTGGATGTGGGGTTCGTCCTCCCGGCCGCCGCCCCTGACCTCGGACGTGGGGTAACTCCTCTTGGCCGCGGCCCTTCGGGCATGTGGTCTTCCCGGCTTCTGCCCCTGACCTCAGACATGGGGTAGCTCCGTTCGCAGCCGCCTGTGCTTAGTGCATTGGTCGCAGCCGCTAGGAATCAGGAACTCAAATGGACTGGAATAGGTGAATTTAACTCAGATGACCATTATGTCTACTACTGCAGGCAGGAATCCCTCAGAAGAAATGGAGTAGCCATCATGGTCAACAAAAGAGTCCATAATGCAGTACTTGGATGCAATTTCAAAAATGACAGAATGATCTCTGTTCATTTCCAAGGCAAACCATTCAATATCACGGTTATCTAAGTCTATGCCCCAACCAGTAACGCTGAAGAAGTTGAAGTTGAATGGTTCGATGAAGACCTACAAAACCTTTTAGAACTAACACCCAAAAAAGATGTCCTTTTCATTATAGGGGGCTGGAATGCAAAAGTAGGAAGTCAAGAAACACCTGGAGTAACAGGCAAATTTGGCCTTGGAATATGGAATGAAGCAGGGCAAAGACTAATAGAGTTTTGCCAAGAAAATGCACTGGTCATAGCAAACACCCTCTTCCAACAACACAAAAGAAGACTCTACACATGGACATCACCAGATGGTCAACACCGAAATCAGATTGATTATATTCTTTGCAGCCAAAGATGGAGAAGCTGTATCCAGTCAACAAAAACAAGACCAGGAGCTGACTGTGGCCTAGATCATGAACTCCTTATTGCCAAATTCAGTCTGAAATTGAAGAAAGTAGGGAAAACCACTAGACCATTCAGGTATGACCTAAATCAAATCCCTTATGATTATACAGTGGAAGTGAGAAATAGATTTAAGGACCTAGATCTGATAGATAGAGTGCCTGATGAACTATGGAATGAGGTTCATGACATTGTAAAGGAGACAGGGATCAAGACCATCCCCATGGAAAAGAAATGCAAAAAAGCAAAATGGCTGTCTGGGGAGGCCTTAAAAATAGCTGTGAAAGGAAGAGAAGCGAAAAGCAAAGGAGAAAAGGAAAGATATAAGCATCTGAATGCAGAGTTCCAAAGAATAGCAAGAAGAGATAAGAAAGCCTTCCTTAGTGATCAATGCAAAGAAATAGAGGAAAACAACAGAATGGGAAAGACTAGAGATCTCTTCAAGAAAATTAGAGATACCAAGGGAACATTTCATGCAAAGATGGGCTCGAAAAAGGACAGAAATGGTATGGACCCAACAGAAGCAGAAGATATTAAGACGAGGTGGCAAGAATACACAGATGAACTGTACAAAAAGATCTTCATGACCCAGATAATCACGATGGTGTGATCACTGACCTAGAGCCAGACATCCTGGAATGTGAAGTCAAGTGGGCCTTAGAAAGCATGACTACGAACAAAGCTAGTGGAGGTGATGGAATTCCAGTTGAGCTATTTCAAATCCTGAAAGATGATGCTGTGAAAGTGCTGCACTCGAAATGCCAGCAAATCTGGAAAACTCAGCAGTGGCCACAGGACTAGAAAAGGTCAGTTTGCGTTCCAATGCCAAAGAAAGGCAATGCCAAATAATGCTCAAATTACCACACAATTGCACTCATCTCACAAGCTAGTAAAGTAATGCTCAAAATTCTCCGAGCCAGGCTTCAGCAATATGTGAACCGTGAACTTCCTGACGTTCAAGCTGGTTTTAGAAAAGGCAGAGGAACCAGAGATCTAATGGCCAACATCCCCTGGATCATGGAAAAAGCAAGAGAGTTCCAGAAAAAGATCTATTTCTGCTTTATTGACTATGCCAAAACCTTTGACTGTGTGGATCACAATAAGCTGTGGAAAATTCTGAAAGAGATGGGAATACCAGACCAGCTGACCTGCCTCTTGAGAAATTTGTATGCAAGTCAGGAAGAAACAGTAAAAACTGTACATGGAACAACAGACTGGTTCCAAATAGGAAAAGGAGTACATCAAGGCTGTGTATTGTCACCCTGCTTATTTAACTTATATGCAGAGTATATCATGAGAAACGCTGGACTGGAAGAAACACAAGCTGGAATCAAGATTGCCAGGAGAAATATCAATAACCTCAGATATGCAGATGACACAACCTAATGGCAGAAAGTGAAGAGGAAGTAAAAAGCCTTTTGATGAAAGTGAAAGTGGAGAGTGAAAAAGCTGACTTAAAGTTCAACATTCAGAAAACGAAGATCATGGCATCTGGACCAATCACTTCATGGGAAATAGATGGGGAAACAGTGTCAGACTTTATTTGGGGGGCCTCCAAAATCACTGCAGATGGTGACTGCAGCCATGAAATTAAAAGACGCTTACTCCTTGGAAGAAAAGTTATAACCAACTTAGATAGCATATTCCAAAGCAGAGACATTACTTTGCCAACAAAGGTTCATCTAGTCAAGGCTATGGTTTTTCCTGTGGTCATGTATGGATGTGAGAGTTGCACTGTGAAGAAGGCTGAGCACAGAAGAATTGATGCTTTTGAACTGTGGTGTTGGAGAAGACTCTTGAGAGTCCCTTGGACTGCAAGGGCATCCAACCAGTCCATTCTGAAGGAGATCAGCCCTGGGATTTCTTTGGAAGGAATCATGCTAAAGCCGAAACTCCAGTACTTTGGCCACCTCATTTGAAGAGTTGACTCATTGGAAAAGACTCTGATGCTGGGAGGGATTGGGGGCAGGAGGAGAAGGGGACGACAGAGGATGAGATGGCTGGATGGCATCACTGACTCAATGAATGTGAGTCTGGGTAAACTTTGGGAGTTGTTGATGCACAGGGAGGCCTGGCATGCTGCCATTCATGGAGTTGCAAAGAGTCGGACATGACTGAGCGACTGAACTGAACTGAACTGATAATGAGTGATGTGGAGCATCTTTTCATGTGTTTGTTAGCCATCTGTATGTCTTCTTTGGAGAAATGTCTGTTTAGTTCTTTGGCCCATTTTTTGATTGGGTCGTTTATTTTTCTGGAATTGAGCTCAGGAGTTGCTTGTATATTTTTGAGATTAATTCTTTGTCAGTTGCTTCGTTTGCTATTATTTTCTCCCATTCTGAAGGCTGTCTTTTCATCTTGCTTATAGTTTTCTTCGTTGCACAAAGCTTTTAAGTTTAATCAGGTCCAATTTGTTTATTTTTGCTTTTATTTGCATTACTCTGGGAGATGGGTGATAGAGATTCCTGCTATGATTTATGTCAGAGAGTGTTTTGCCTATGTTTTCCTCTAGGAGTTTTATAGTTTCTGGTCTTACGTTTAGATCTTTAATCCACTTTGTGTTTATTTTTGTGTATGGTGCTAGAAAGTGTTCTGTTTTCATTCTTTTACAGGCGGCTGACCAGTATTCCCAGCACTACTTGTTAAAGAGTTTGTCTTTTCTCCATCGTATATTCTTGCCTCCTTTGTCAAAGATAAGGTGTCCATATGTGTGTGGATTTATCTCTGGGCTTTCTATTTTGTTTCCTTGATCTATATTTCTGTCTTTGTGCCAGTACCCTACTGTCTTGATGACTGTAGCTTTGTAGTATAGTCTGAAGTCAGGCAGGTTGATTCCTCTAGTTCCATTCTTCTTTCTTGAGATTGCTTTGGCTATTCAAGGTTTTTTGTATTTCCATACAAATTGTGAAATTATTTGTTTTAGTTCTCTGAAAAATACTGTTGATAGCTTGATAGGGATTGCATTGAATCTATAGATTGCTTACAGTAGTATACTTATTTTCACTATATTGATTCTTCCAATTCATGAACTTTGTATATTTTTCCATCTATTTGTGTCATCTTTGACTCGTTTAATCAGTGTTTTATAGTTTTCTATATATAGATCTTTTGTTTCTTTAGGTAGATTTATTCCTAAGTATTTTATTCTTTTCATTGCAATAGTGAATTGAATTGTTTCCTTAATTTCTTAATGTTAGTGTGTAGGAATGCAAGGGATTTCTGTGTGTTAACTTTATATCCTGCAACTTTATTATATTCATTGATTAAGTCTAGTAACTTTCCTGTGGAGTCTTTAGGATTTTCTATTTAGAGGACCATGTCATCTGCAAACAGTGAGAGTTTTACTTCTTTTCCAATCTGGATTACTTTTGTTTTATTTCTTCTCTGATTGCTGTGGCTCAAACCTCCAAAACTATGTTGAATAGTAGTGGTGAGAGTGAACACCCTTATCTTGTTCCTTACTTTAGGGGAAATGCTTTCAAGTTTTTTACCATTGAGGATAATGTTTGCTGTGGGTTTATCATATATGGCTTTTATTATGTTGAGGTATGTTCCTTTTATGCCTGCTTTCTGGAGGGTTTTTATCATAAATTGATGTTGAATTTTGTCAAACGCTTTCTCTGCATCTATTGACATAATTGTATGGTTTTTATCTTTCAATTTGTTAATGTGGTGTATCACATTGATTGATTTGTGGATATTGAAGTATCCTTGCATTCTCTGGGATAAAGCCTACTTGGTCTTGATGTATGATCTTTTAAATATATTGTTGGATTTTGTTTGCTAGAATTTTGTTAAGGATTTTTGCATCTATGTTCATCAGTGATATTGGCCTGTAGTTTTCTTTCTTTGTGGCATCTTTGTCTGGTTTTGGTATTAGTGTGATGGTGGCCTCATAGAATGAGTTTGGAAATTTACCTTCCTCTGCAATTTTCTGGAAGAGTTTGAGTAGGATAGGTGTTAACTCTTCTTTAAATATTTTGTAGAATTCAGCTGTGAAGCCATCTGGTCCTGGGCTTTTGTTTGCTGGAATGTTTCTGATTACAATTTTGATTTCCGTACTTGTGATGGGTTTGTTAAGATTTTCTGTTTGTTTCTGGTTCAGTTTTGGAAAGTTATACTTTTCTAAGAATTTTCCCATTTCTTCTAAGTTAACCACTTTATTGGCATATAGTTGCTGATAGCCGTCTCTTATGATCCTTTGTATTTCTGTATTGTCTGTTGTGATCTCTCCATTTTCATTTCTAATTTTGTCGATTTGATTCTTTTCCCTTTGTTTCTTGATGAGTCTGGCTAATGGTTTGTCTATTTTATTTATCTTCTCAAGGAACCAGCTGTTAGCTTTGTTGATTTTTGCTATGATCTCCTTTGTCTTTTTCATTTATTTATGCCTTAATTTTTATGATATCTTTCCTTCTACTAACCGTGAGGTTCTTCATTTCTTCCTTTTCTAGTTGCTTTGGGTGTAGAGTTAGGTTATTTATTTGACTTTTCTCTTGTTTCTTGAGGTAAGCTTGTATTGCTATGAACCTTCCCCTTAGCACTGCTTTTACTGAATCCCATAGGTTTTTGGTTGTTATGTTTTCATTTTCACTCATTTGTATGCATATTTTAATTTCATTTTTTATTTCTTCTGTGATTTGTTGGTTATTCAGAAACATGTTGTTTAGCCTCCAGATTTTTGTATTTTTAATAGTTTTTTTCCTGTAGTTGATGTCTAATCTTACTGCATTGTGATCAGAAAAGATGCTTGGAATGATTTCAATTTTTTTGAATTTACCAAGGCTAGATTTATGGCACAGGATATGATCTATCCTGGAGAAGGTTCCATGTGCACTTGAGAAAAAGGTGAAATTCATTGTTTTGGAGTGAAATGTCCTATAGATATCAATTAGGTCTAACTGGCCCATTGTATCATTTAAAGTTTGTGTTTCCTTGCTAATTTTCTATTTAGTTGATAGGTGTGAGTGGGATATTAAAGCCTCCCACTATTATTGTGCTACTGTTAATTTCCCCTTTCATACTTGTTAACATTTGCCACATATTGTGGTGCTCCTCTGTTGGGTGCATACATATTTACAATTGTTATATCTTCTTCTTGGATTACCCTTTGATCATTATGTACTGTCCTTGTCTCTTTTCACGACCTTTATTTCAAAGTCTATTTTATCTGATTTGAGTATTGCTACTCCTGCTTTCTTTTGATCTCTGTTTGTGTGAAATATCTTTTTC
This sequence comes from Bos javanicus, assembly GCF_032452875.1. Lineage (NCBI taxonomy): Eukaryota > Metazoa > Chordata > Mammalia > Artiodactyla > Bovidae > Bos > Bos javanicus. The sequence continues at coordinate 100,034,681 of NC_083872.1, read as the reverse complement.
CAGTTCTTCACTTCCAGTCTGTGTGTGTCCCTTGTTTTGAGGTGGGTCTCTTGTAGACAGTATATAGGGGTCTTGTTTTTGTATCCATTGTTTTGGATCCATTGGATCCATTGTATCCATTCAGACAGTCTTTGTCTTTTGGTTGGGGCATTCAACCCATTTACATTTAAGGTAATTATTGATAAGTATGATCCCATTGCCATTTACTTTGTTGTTTTGGATAGAGTTTATAAACCTTTTCTGTATTTCCTGTCTAGAGAAGATCCTTTAGCATTTGTTGAAGAGCTGGTTTGGTGGTGCTGAAATCTCTCAGCTTTTGCTTGTCTGTAAAGCTTTTCATTTCTCCTTCATATTTGAATGGGACTCTTGCCGGGTACAGTAATCTGGGCTGTAGGTTTTTCTGTTTCATCACTTTAAGTATGTCCTGCCATTCCCTTCCAGCCTGAAGAGTTTCTATTGAAAGATCAGCTGTTATCCTTATGGGAATCCCCTTGTGTTTTATTTGTTGTTTTTCCCTTGCTGCTTTTAATATTTGTTCTTTGTGTTTGATCTTTGTTAATTTGATTAATATGTGTCTTGGGGTGTTTCACCTTGTGTTTATCCTGTTTGGGACTCTCTGGGTTTCTTGGACTTGGGTGGCTGTTTCCTTCCTCATTTTAGGGAATTTTCAACTATTATCTCCTCAAGTATTTTCTCATGGCCTTTCTTTTTGTCTTATTCTTCTGGGACTCCTATGATTCAGATGTTGGGGTGTTTGAAATTGTTCCAGAGGTCTCTGAAGTTGTCCTCATTTCTTTTAATTCTTTTTTTCTTTTTTCCTCTCTGCTTCATTTATTTCCACCATCCTATTCCACCTCACTTATCCTATCTTTTGCCTCAGTTATTCTACTGTTGGTTGCCTCCAGAGTGTTTTTGATCTCAGTTATTGCATTATTCATTATTGATTGACTCTTTTTTTATTTCTTCTAGGTCCTTGTTAAATATTTCTTGCATCTTCTCAATCTTTGTCTGCAGACTATTTATCTGTAACTCCATTTTGTTTTCAAGATTTTGGATCATTTTTACTATCATTATTCTGAATTCTTTTTCAGGTAGACTCCCTATATCCTCCTCTTTGGTTTGGTGGGCATTTATCATGTTCCTTTACCTGATGAGTATTTCCCTGCCTTTTCATCTTGTTTAGATTGCTGTGCTTGGGGTTGGCCTTTCTGTATGCTGGAAGTTTGTGGTTTCTCTTTATTGTGGGGGTTCCTCCTTGTGGTTGGGCTTGGACAAGTGGCTTGTCAAGGTTTCATGATTAGGGAAGCTTAGCATGGTATATCTTGCTCTGGAACTTGTTGGCTCTTGGGTGGAGCTTGGTTTCAGTGTAGGTATGGAGGCTTTTGGATGAGCTCTTGTCGATTAATGTTCCCTGGAGTCGGGACTTTTCTGTTCTCAAGTTTTGGATTTAAGCCTCCTGCCTCTGGTTTTCAGTCTTACAGTAGCCTCAAGACTTCTCCATCCATACTGGACCAATGATAAAACATCTAGGTTAATGGAGAAAAGATTCTCCACAGTAAGGGACATCCAGAGAGGTTCTCAGAATTACATTAAGAAGAGAAGAGGGAAGAGGGAAATAGAGGTGACCAGGAAGAAAAAAGGGGGAATCAAAAGGGGAGAGAGCAATATAGCCAGTAATCAGTTCCCTATGTGCTTTCCACAGCCTGGAACACTCACAGAGGTTCACAGAGTTATGTAGAGAAGAGAAGAGGGAGAAAGGAGATAGAGGTGACCAGGAGGAGAGTAGAGGGAGTCAAAAGGAGAGAGACAGGTCTAGCCAGTAATCAGTTCCCTAAGTGTTCTCCACAGCCTGGAATACCCAAAGAGATTCACAGAGTTGGGTAGAGAAGAGAAGGGGGAGGGAGGAGATAGAGATGACCTGGGGAAGAAAAAGGAGAGTCAAAAGGGGGAGAGGGCAATCAAGCCAGTAATCTCATTCCTAAGTAAAAATGGGTACTGAAGATTGGATTCTTAAAGGTACAAAATTAATAACAAATACAAAAAAGCAAAGATTGAAAATCTAGAGTAGAGGTTATACTCCCAAAAATAAAATATTTAAAAAAATCACAAAAATTATAAAAAATGTATATGAAATTTGCTTTAAAAATAGGGGTTTTTTTTGCAAGGTAATAGTAGGTTATAAAAATGAAAATTAAGGGACTAATAAAGGACTTAAAATTTAAAAAAATTAAATTAAAAAAATAATAGTAAAATATATCTAGAAATTTCTCTGGAGCTGTTGCAGGCAGTGTGGGTGTGTGCAGTCAGTTCTGTTGCAGATAGTTCCTTGTTCCAGCTTATACTTCTTCTCAAGGTCTATAGGCCCCTTCCAATGTAGCTGGTGCTAACTACAGTGTTTTGATCTGTTGCACCTGTCACTTCCAAAGCAGTTCCCTCTGTTTATTTTGGCTTCTTCTGTTTGCAAGTCTCTTCAGTGTCTACTTTCCACCTTGACACAAGGGGGAGGAGGTGGTCACTTATTTAGGCTCATTTGTTCAGTTGTGCTGTGGGGAGGGAGGAACACTGCAAACAAATATCACTGACGTGTGTGGGGAGTGCTCACAGTGTCTAGGCCACACTGGGTTTGCCCCTACTCACAGCGTGTCCCAGTCTACACTGCTCAGGCTCCAGGTTGTTCTTCAGGGGATCTGTCTAAAGCAGACCTTGGGTTGGGTACACTTCCCAGGTCTAAGCTGCTCAGGTTCAGGTTCTTGGGTACTCCATAAAGGCACAGACTCGGTTGGGCCTGCGTTTTTTGCCCTTCCCAGGTCCAAGCAGCTCAGGTAAACAGGTGCTTGGTGAGCACACTCTCCCCAGGTGGAGCGGTGCATCTTATCACCTTCGTGGTCCCAGCTGCTTGGTTTCCTGGGTGTGCAGCAGGAGCACCATCTCAGATGTGCCATGTGTCTCTTCTGGGGAGCTGATCTCTGGCAGTGACCCTCCTGGTGGATGTCAACCATCCAGAATCCCAGATAGACTTGATTAGCAACTTGGGGCCTGCTCACAGTTTGGTGGAGGATGCTGTCTCTGGGGCCAAGATTGCCCCTCTCCCTCCAGCTCTGGCTGTCGCCTGCCTGTCTCTCTGCCTCCAGTGGAGGATGGGCTGGTCAGCAGCCTGCTAGCCGTCCTCTGGTATCCGCTCAGTCCTTTGCTCTGTGTGCGCACCTGGCAGTGCCTTAGGTTAGAGCTTTTTGCAGGAAAGTTTTCTCTTTCTCTCTCTCTCTTTTTCTTTTTTTGTCTCTGGTTATCCCACAGTTTGGGTTGCTATCTCATGTTAGCTCCCTCAGATTGTCCTCAGGGCATTCAGGCCCAGTCCTTACCCTAAGCAATGCAGCCTGCACCTCCATGTTCAGTCCCTGGCTTGCTGGTGGCAGATGCGAGTGTCTGGGCTACTTCTCTGCTGGGAGTTAGGTGTGTAATCTGTGGGTTTTATTTATTTATTTATTCCTCCTGGTTATGTTACCCTCTGAGATTCCAAAATTCCCCACAGACCTGCCAGTGAGAGGGTTTCCTGTTGTTTGGAAACTTCTCTTTCACGACTCCCTTCCCAGGATGGGTCTCCATCCCTAAGTCTTTTGTCTCTTTTTATCTTTTATATTTTGTCCTAACTTCTTTCAAAGACAATGAGCTGCCTTTCTGGGTGCCTGGTGTCCTCTGCCAGCTTTCAGAAGTTGTTTTGTGGAATTTGCTCAGTGTTCAAGTGATAGTTCAAGGAATTTGTGGGGAAGAAAGTGGTCTCCCCATCCTATTCCTCTGCCATCTTAGGACCGCCTCCTATTTCCATTTTTTAAAGGAATCTCCACATGCTTCTCCATAGTGGCTGTACTAGTTTGCGTTCCCACCAATAGTGTAAGAGGGTTCACTTTTCTCTGCATCCTCTCCAGCATTTATTGTTTGAGGGCTTTTTGATAGCAGCCATTCTGACTAGTGTTTAATGGTACCTCATTGTGGTTTTGATTTGCATTTCTCTGCTAATGAGTGATGTGGAGCATCTTTTCATGTGTTTGTTAGCCATCTGTATGTCTTCTTTGGAGAAATGTCTGTTTAGTTCTTTGGCCCATTTTTTGATTGGGTCTTTTATTTTTCTGGAATTGAGCTGCATGAGCTGCTTGTATATTTTTGAGATTAATTCTGTGTCAGTTGCTTCATTTTTTATAATTTTCTCCCATTCTCGTCTGTCTTTTCACCTTGCTTATAGTTTTCTTCGTTGCACAAAGCTTTTAAGTTTAATTAGGTCCCATTTGTTTATTTTTGCTTTTATTTGCATTACTCTGGGAGGTGGGTGATAGAGATTACTGCTATGATTTATGTCAGAGAGTGTTTTGCCTATGTTTTCCTCTAGGAGTTTTCTAGCTTCTGGTTTTACATTTAGATCTTTAATTTCATTTTGAGTTTATTTTTGTTTATGGTGTTAGAAAGTGTTCTAGTTTCACTCTTTTACAGGTGGTTAACCAGTTTTCCCAGCACCACTTGTTAAAGAGTTTGTCTTCTCTCCATTGTATATTCTTGCCTGCTTTGTCAAAGATAAGTTTTTCATAGGTGTGTGGATTTATCTCTGGGCTTTCTATTTTGTTCCTTTGATCTATATTTCTGTCTTTATGCCAGTATCATACTGTCTTCATGACTGTAGCTTTGTAGTATAGTCTGAAGTCAGGCAGGTTGATTCCTCCAGTTCAATTCTTCTTTCTCAAAATTGCTTTGACTATTTGAGATTTTTTTTGTATTTCTATACATATTGTGAAATTATTTGTTCTGTGAAAAATACTGTTGGTAGCTTGATAGGGATTGCATTGAATCTATAGATTGCTTTTGGTAGTATACTTATTTTCACTATATTTAAAATATGTATTTTAAATATTCATTATATTCTTCCAATCCATGAACTTGGTATATTTTCCCATCTATTTATGTCATCTTTGACTTATTTCACATAAAATGGACAACTTGGAAGAAATGGACGGATTCTTAGAAAAGTATAAGCTTCCAAAACTGAACCAGGAACAAATAGAAAATCTTAACAGAGCTATCACATGCACAGAAATTGAAACTGTGATAAAAAAAATCTTCCAACAAACAAAAGCCCAGGACAAGATGACTTCACAGGTGAATTCTACAAAAATTTAGAGACGAGCTAACACCTATCCTACTCAAACTCTTCCAGAAAATTGCAGAGGAAGGTAAACTTCCAAACTCATTCTATGAGGCCACCATCACCTTAATACCAAACCCAGACAAAGATGCCACAGAAAAGAAAACTACAGACCGATATCACTGATGAACATAGATGCAAAAATCCTCAACAAAAGTTTAGCAAACAAAATCCAACAATATATTAAAAAGATCTTTTGTCATGACCAAGTGGGCTTTATCCCAGGGATGCAAGGATTCTCAATACTCACAATTCAATCAATGTGATACACCACATTAACAAATTGAAAGATAAAAACCATACAATTATGTCAATAGATGCAGAGAAAGCGTTTGACAAAATTCAACATCAATTTATGATAAAAACCCTTCAGAAAGCAGGCATAGAAGGAACATACCTCAACATAATAAAAGCCATATATGGTAAACCCACAGCAAACATTATCCTCAATGGTGAAAACTTGAAAGCATTTCCCCTAAAGTCAGGAACAAGACAAGCATGTTCACTCTCACCACTACTACTCAACATAGTTTTGAAAGTTTTAGCCACAGCAATCAGAGAAGAAAAAGAAATAAAAGGAATCCAGATTGGAAAAGAAGAAGTAAAACTCTCACTGTTTGCAGATGGCATGATCCTCTCCATAGAAAACTGTAAAGACACCACCAGAAAATTACTAGAGCTAATCAATGAATATAGTAAAGTTGCAGGATATAAAATTAATACACAGAAATCCCTTGAATTCCTATACACTAACAATGAGAAAACATAAAGAGAAATTAAGGAAGCAATTTCATTCACCATAGTGATAAAAAAATAAAATACTTAGATTAAGTCTACCTAACGAAACAAAAGATCTATATATAGAAAACTATAAAACACTGATGAAAGAAATCAAGGATTCTTAGTTTTCTGAACAAGATGAGAGTTCAGTCTAATCTAACACTAAAAGTACAAAGTTGAAAGTTAATATTTGTCAAAGCATTAACCAGTGTCTGTACTTTTGATTTAAAATAAACTCAAACATTTATGTTTAGCAGTTTCATTGCTTTCTTATGTTAATAAGGAAACGTCTGATTCATGTAGTTTAATTGTTACCCATGTTGTCAAATTGAATATAGCAAGATTTTAAATATTTTTAGATTCTGTGACATTCTTTTTTCCAGATACTGTGATCATATCACCAGATTTCACTACTATGTTTCTCAGAATTTCAGTTTTAGAAAGAAATTAAGGGAATGAAATTGAGAAAATAAATGACATGAAAGACAAAGATTTGTTTTCCAGGTCCCACGCCATTCTTTGACTAGATAAACCCCAAAGCAATCTGTTTCTGTATTGGTGGAATCCAGTGGACCAGACAAGGGATCAGAGACTCATTTCTCTCTGTTCCTCCCTGCTAAGTTCAACTGTAAACAAGGGAACTAATGAAAGACACAAGAAAGTAGAATGCTGAAGGGTAGGAAGAGAAAAGTGAAATGGTTTGAGACCCTGAGGTAACAGAAAAATTAGGGCAATTTATATCCCTTCCCCAACAGAAGAAAGTGATGGAGGCCTGCTGCTTCCCAATACCCAACACCCAGCCTAGCTGTAGGAGGTGGCGCAGATAAGCCATTCCTCCTGCGTTTTGAGGGGAATCCTGTGAGCAGCACCCAGTGAGCCTTACGAGGTGATCCATCAGAACATCTGCTAACAAGGAGCAGTCAGAGGAAGTGTTTGTCCTTTCTCCACCAATAGGCACTAGAATTAGCTCGTGATTCCATGACTTAAAGTATTGAACTCAGGAAGCCTCTTTATCACTGAAGGTGTAAGACCATCTCCAGTCAGAGACATTGCATAGAATGGATTTTACATAATGAGTAGTAGAAATTAACAAACTCCAGGTAAATGCAAGAATAGGGATGATTTTAAAAATAGCATATGGGAGTGAGCGGAGATAGAAAGAAAAATGCATACTGTATGATTCTGTGTATATGAAGTGCAAAAACATGCAAAGAGATTCTGTAATATCAAAAGTCATGATGGTGGGTAAATAAGGAGGACATAGATGTGATGAGAAATTACAGAGGATGGGGCCACTGGGCTTCTCTGGTGACTCAGCTGGTAAAGAATCTGCCTACAGTGCAAAGTGACAGGGTTCTAACCTCAGGTCAGGGAGATCCCCTGGAGAAGGAAATGGCTACTCATTCCAGTATCCTTGCCTGGGAAATTCCATTGACAGAGGAGCCTGGTGGTCTACGGTCCATTGGATTGCAAAGGGTCCCACACAACTGATCGACTAGCACTTTCACTTTTCAGGGCAGCTGGGAGTTGAAAATTTCTAATCCATGGTCTGATGTGCAATTACATGGTTCTATTTTTTATCAATACGCAAAATTATGATATGTATACTTTCCTTCATATATGGTAAAATCAAATAGCACAGTTTATTTTAGAATTTAATAGCATTTATAGAGGCATGGTTTTCAAAAAAAGCAGAAACTGGAAATTATAAAGCATGCATTAATAAGAGAAAAATATAAATAAAATATCATTAAGTTGTATTCCATTGTTTAATGAAATAACAAGTCTTAAACATACTACAAATATGGACAAAAACACAAGTGAATTCTAACAAATATAATATTGACTGAATCAAGCCTTTAGCAAAGTGTTGGAAACATTTAATATCTTACCATTTCCTCTTCATTATCTATATAAAGCAGAATAGAGTTCCTAGAAGCACAGGCTATCAAACTCCTATTCCATGTTTTTTTTTTTTTTTTCCAAACGTAATATAATAGCAGTTGTTGGAATATGTAACCAGTCTCTTGGACAATGACCAGAGTGTCATTCTGAAGAAAGGTTATGAATTATTATCCAAAAAAATTAATCTTAAAGAAATTAAAATTCATTTACATATTTGCTAAGTATAAAATATATGTACATAACATAGTTATGCATTCTCACAGGCTGGTACATACTCATATACACACTCACAGAGAAAGGTCAACCTCTCATTCCCCAATGTCCCCATAGGAAGCAAACAGAAAAAAAAAAATATGTACTCTCTACATAATCTGATAATCAATGACACTCCTTTTGTAGAATGTAAAATTATTTAATTGTATTATCACAGGAAGAAATTTAAGCCAATTGGCAGCAGTAGGTATGGTGATTGTAACTGAATATTTCTATGTATTGTTGTCTAAGAAGGAACACTCTTCTATGATCATTTATGAATGTTCATCATTTGATTTTATAATTTATGCTTCCATGTCAAAGACTATTATTATCTTTGTCTAATCTAAGACAGAGACAAAACTAAGTGTATTTAATATCAGAACTTTGAAAATTATTATGTAACTTTTCAGAGCTTTGTTATCATACAGGAATTGTTCTGCTCTGGTATTTTAGTACCTAGAAAACATTGAAATGATCTTTTAAAATATTAACACTGATCTAAATAAATCATAATAATTTGTTTCTTAGTTTAAATGTGGTGTTTTTTAGAATTAGAATTATCTGGAATAAAATTGTTTTTACCAAGAAAAATTAATAAAGTAATGAAAATTGGGAGGAGGGGGGAATATTAACAAAAGCCTAGAGAAATAGATTCTCCACCTCTTACAGTATTTGGTTTAACCAATCTCAAGAACTAATTTGTATTTCTCAATCAGGTCTTTCAGCTTCCTAAAGCCTGTGTGTGAGTTATGAAATCAGAAAATACATGTATATATACATGCACACATATGTACAAATATATATATGCTGCTGCTGCTAAGTCGCTTCAGTCGTGTCCGACTCTGTGCGACCCCGTAGACGCCAGCCCACCAGGCTCCCCCATCTCTGGGATTCTCCAGGCAAGAACACTGGAGTGGGTTGCCATTTCCTTCTCCAATGCATGAAAGTGAAAAGTGAAAGTGAAGTCGCACAGTCGTGTCCGACTCTTCGCGACCCAATGGACTGCAGCCTACCAGGCTCCTCCATCCATGGGATTTTCCAGGCAAGAGTACTGGAGTGGGGTGCCATCGCCTTCTCCGACAAATATATATATATATATATATATATATGTATATATATATATATATATATATATAAAATATTCCCTACAATCATTCTCTTATTTATACTTTGGATTCCACATTTAGGCTGAATGAACATATTAAAATAAAAGTTTTATTTCATCATATGATTTTTGAGAAGGCACTGATGATCATTAAAGTGAAAAGTTCAATCACAATTTCAAAAATATACTTACGTGGAATAAAAGTTATCACTCTCACTAGAGTATACATCAAGACAAAACAGATGATTCCCAGGATCACGGCAACGAACTTCTCTCAAGATAATGGTAAATCTGCAGGGAGAGAAAAGGAAACACTGAGAAAGGAGCAATGGAGACAGTTGTTGTAGAAGAACAAAAGATCCCACATCTGTGAGAATTCATAGACATCAATTTGGACCCCAAATCCATATGAAACATTGTAATCCTCCTCTCAGAATATATACATTTTCAGCAAATATAACACTTCACAAGTTGTATATCAAAGACTATAAATTACAACAGTGCTGGAATAGATAGGCTCCTCTGTCCATGGGATTTGCCAGGGATCCAACCTGCATTGGCAGGTGGATTCTGTATCACGAAGCCACCAGGAAGCTCATACTAGAGTACTGTATTTCAAAATCAAACTTTGATCTTCATAAATAAAAATATGTGAGCTATTAAATGCTTCACACTTGCACTGGTAGCTCCTGTCATTCCATTGAGGATAGTGAGAAGCATTTTGAAATTTTAATTCCATGTAGGTTTTCTCCTGCTCAGTGACTAAAACGGAACTTTGTCTGCTCTTACCTCTCATTTGCTTGTTTACTGGAGTCCTTAGCCAGATTGGGTTCTGGGTAGTTTTGCGTTTGATTGTTCATCTCTGCAGCTGTGTTATGTCAAGGATGGCGCTCTATGAAAACTGTACCTAGGTAGTTAATAAATGGTGTATAAAATCACAAGAAGCCTGGAGTAGGTGGTGTGTGAGATGAGTGACAGCACTCATTTTGCAGTTAAGCAAAGTGCATGTTTGGTTCTCATTTCCACAGGGTATTAGTAAGTGTTTCAAGATAGACTAAGTTTTAACAATAATATTCTACGTTTGAAATAATGTTATTTATCATTGGAACAATGAAATTAATAAATTGGTGAAAAATAAAGTTCATAAAGAATAATATCCTTATCAATTTACCATCTATTTGCATAGAAACATTCAAAAGCTGTTACAGCAACTGTGTTGTAATTAAAGTGCCATACTGGAAAAAATAGATGCACCAATATAACAACTTTTATGATAATTTTAAAGCCCATTAACGGTTAAGGATTGAGCCTTCTAAAGAAGAGAGAATAATAGTATAGGCAAATGTAATATTTCCTGCACTAAACTACTTTAATTAGTGATATCATTTATTAAAAGAAAATGAAGTGCTATCAAATACTTTTTTTATTTTATTATGACTGAGTGCAAGTTCTTTGAAATCATTAGAAATTTAGACACATATTTTGCATGTTAAAAATGTTACATGAAACATATTAAACTATCCAAAACTTGACAAATAATAAAAGAAAACAATATTAAAAAGATTTTAAAATAAATACTTACTTTACAAAAGTAATTAGCAATTGATAATGGCTGAGATATGAAATCATAAAATGATAAATAAAAGTGTCAATCAATTATGGAGGAGCAATTCTTATACAAACTTCCAGAAAGATCCTATTGGTGTCAAATCAGTGAGGGTAGCTTTAGTTGTATCAACAATTAAATGTCAGATAATGCACATTAATAATTCTGTCACTGGAGCCTGTAGTTAGTGAGATCTAGAAATAATTCTGACTTTGAAGTTTACAATTTGTGACTTTTAAAAATTATTGAGATTTCACTTAAAATTGCATTGATTTACAAGCTCATTTACAAATGTGTATATGAACTTGACTAATAGGCAAGAATTTGAATGTTTTAGAAATCCTCCATAATATTTCATATTTTATTCTTACATAATTCTTAGAATTATTCAAATAAAGCTACCAATATATCCAATTTGGCTATATATCAATTGTCCATAAATTGAATCACATCTAGGCATGTGTAATCTCCTACCAAATGAGATGAGGAATTAGGATGGAGAGGGAGACACATACCTTCTGCAGGCCAGAATCCTGCCTCCTCTTGTGGGTGACCAAGTTACTACCCAAGTAGTAAACAGTATCTGTGGTCTTCACAGACTACCCTGTGAAGGCCCATGGTGAAGCAAGTGTAGAAAAGGTAGATTTCTCATCAACATGTCACAAAGTTTAAACAGGAAATTCTTACACTTGAGTATTTTGAAGACGGTTTATCTCATGACACACCTCCAGGATATAGGAGACTTTGGGTATGTAGTGTGTCATTCAGTTTGCCCTTTGGCAAATGCCTCTGAGAAGTTTTTTTTTTTAAATTTCTAAAAGATATTGGGGAAGAAAAGATGACAACAATACTGTTAACTTGTTTTTATCTCAATCACGCATACTACAACCTAAGGCCTTGTTAAGGGTACCTTCAATGTTTAAGTTTTACTTTTACATAAAATTGCTAAATTTTGACATTACATTTTTCATTTCCTTATACTCATGATTTCATTCCTGTTGTGGAAAAAAATCATAATTCTATTAGCAATATTTGTCACTAGGGCTTCCCAGGTGAAGCTAGTGGTAAAGAAACCTGCCAAGGCAGGAGACAAGAGATGCTGGTTTAGTCCCTGGGTCGAGAAGATCCCCTGGAGGAGAGCATGGCAATTCACTCCACTAGAATCCCTATGGAGAGAGGAACCCAGTGGGCTACAGTCCATAGTGTTGCAAAGAGTCAGACATGATTGAAGAGACATAGTACATACCAGTCACTAATTCGGAAGATTTACTACTTGGAATTACATATTTCTTTTCCTTGTATTATGTCTTTTATGCTATAATGAAAAAAAAATCATAATCCATTAACAATAATTATTTAAGGATTGTAGTTTTTCAGTAGCCAAGTCATGTTCAATAATTCAACACTCTGTCAACTGTAGCATTCCACGCTTCACTGACCTTCACTATTAACCTTTGCTCACACTTATGCCCATTGAATCAGTGATGCCATCCAAGCATATTATGCTCTGTTTGTTTCCACAATTTGTCGTGATCCACACAGTCAAAGGCTTTGGAATAGTCAATAAAGCAGAAGTAGATGTTTTACGAAACTCTTCTGCTTTTTGATGATCCAGAGGATGTTGATCTTTGGTTTCTCTGTCTTTTCTAAATCTAGCTTGAACATCTGGAAGTTCACGGTTCATGTACTCTTGAAGCCTGGCGTGGAGAATTTTGAGCATTACTTTACTAGCATGTGAGATGAGTGCAATTGTGCAGTAGCTTGAAAACTCTTTGGCATGCCTTTATTTGAGATTGGAATGAAAACTGACATTTCTCAGTCCTATGGCCACTGCTGAGTTTTCCATTTTGCTGGCATATTGAGTGCTGCAATTTCACACCATCATCTTTTAGGATTTGCAATAGCTCAACTGGAATTCCATCACCTCCACTAGCTTTGTTCGTAATGATGCTTCCTAAGGCCCACTTGACTTCACACTCCAGGATGTCAGGATTTTGCTGAGTGACCATACCAGTTCAGTTCAGTTCAGTCCCTGGTCATGTCCACTCTTTGTGACCCCATGGACTGCAGCACACCAGGCTTCCTGGTCCATCATCAACTTATGGAGCTTACTCAAACTCATGTCCATCCAACCATCTCATCCTCTGTCATCCCCTTCTCCTTCTGGCTTCAATCTTTCCCAGAATTAGGGTCTTTTCCAAAGAGTCAGTTCTCATCAGGTTGCAAAAGTATAGGCGTTTCAGGTTCAGCATCAGTCATTCTAATGAGTATTCAAGACTGATTTCCTTTAGGATTGACTGATCTGATCTCCTCGCAGCCAAAGGACTCTCAAGAGTCTTCTCCAACACCAGAGTTCCAATGCATCAATTCTTCGGCGCTCAGCTTTCCTTAAAGTCCAACTCTCATATCCATACATGACTACTGGAAAAACCATAGCTTTGACTAGATGGACCTTTGTTGGTAATGTCTCTGATTTTTAATACGCTGTCTAGGTTGGTCATAACTTTTCTTCCAAGGAGCAAGCATCTTTTAACTTCATGGCTGCAGTCACCATCTGCAGTGATTTTGGAGCCCCCAAAAGTAGAGTCTTTCACTGTTTTCATTGTTTCCTCATCTGTTTGCTATGAAGGGACTAGCTGCTATGATCTTGGTTTTTTTTTTTTTCCCCTTCATTAGTTTTCTGAGTATAGAGTTTTAAGACAACGTTTTCACTCTCCTCTTTCACTTTCATTGAGAAGCTTTTTAGTTATTCTTTGCTTTCTGCCAAAGGGTGTTCTCATCTGCATATCTGAGGTTATTGATACTTCTCCCAGCAATCTTGACTTCAGGTTGTGTTTCATCCAGCCCAGCATTTCATGTGATGTAATCTATACTCAAGTTAAATAAGCAGGATGACAATATACAGCCTTGACATACTCCATTCCTGATTTGAAAGCATTCTCTTGTTCCATGTCTGGTTCTAACTGTTGCTTCTTGATCTGCATACAGCTTACTCAGGAGGTAGGTAAGGTGGTCTAGTATTCCAATAAGAATTTTCCACAGTTTGTTGTGATCCACACAGTCAAAGGCTTTGGCATAGTCAATGGAGCAGAAATAGATGTTTATCTAGAACACTCTTGCTTTTTCAATGATCCAGTGGACGTTGGCAATTTTACCTGATTCCTCTGCCTGTTCTAAATCTATCTTGAACATCTGGAAGTTCACAATTTATGTACTGTTGAAGCCTGGCTTGGAGAATTTTGAGCTTTACTTTGCTAGCATGTGAGATGAGTGCAATTGTGCAGTAGTTTGAACATTCTTTGGCATTACCTCTCTTTGGGATTGGAATGAAAACTGACTTTTTCCAGTCCTGTGACTACTGCTGAGTTTCCAAATTTGCTGGCATTTTGAGTGCAGCACTTTCACAGCATCATCTTTTAGGATTTGAAAGAACTCAACTGGAATTCCATCACCTCCACTAGCTTTGTTTATAGTTATGATATCCATCCTGACTTCTCATTCCAGGAAAAGTGAGTGATCAACAACCATAATTATCTGGGGCATGAAGATCGTTTTGTACAGTTCTTCTGTGTATTCTTGCCACCTTTTCTTAATATCTTCTGCTTCTGTTAGGTCCATACCATTACCATTTCTGTCCTTTATTGTGCCCATCTTTGCATGAAGTATTCCCTTAGTATCTCTAGTTCTCTTGAAGAGATCTCTAGTATTTCCCATTGCTTTCCTCTATTTCTTTTCATGGATCACTAAGGAAGGCTTTCTTATTTCTCCTTGATATTCTTTGGAACTCTGCTTTCAAGTGGGTATCTCTTTCTATTTCTCCTTTGCCTTTTCTTCTCTACTTTTTTAAGACCTCCTCAGAGAAACATTTTGCCTTTTTGTATTTCTTTTTCTTGGAGATGGTCATGATCACTGCCTCCTGTACAATGTCATGAACCCCCATCCATAGTACTTCAGGCAGTCAGTCTATCAGATTAATCCCTTGAATCTATTTGTCACTTCCACTGTATAACAGTAAGGGCTTTGATTTAGGTCTTACCAAAATGGTCTAGTGGTTTTCCCTATTTTCTTCAATTTAAGCCTGAATTTTGCAATAAGAGGTTCATGATCTGAGCCACATTCAGCTTTCCATCTTGTTTTGATGACTGTATAGAGCTTCTCCATCTTTGGCTACAAAGAATATAATCATTTTGATTTCAGTATTGACCATCTGATGATGTCCATGTTTAGATTCATCTCTTGTGTTGTTGGAAGAAAGTGCTTATTATGACCAACATGTTTTCTTGGCAAAACTGTTAGCTTTTGTCCTGCTTCATTTTGTGCTCTAATGTCAAATTTGCCTGTTACTCCAGGTATTTCTTGACTTCCTACTTTGGCATCCAGTCCCCTATGATGAAAAGGGCGTCGTTTTTGGGTGTTAGTTCTAGAAGGTCCTCATAGAACCGTTGAACTTCAGCTTCTTCAGCATCACTGGTTGGGATACAGACTTGGGTTACAGTGATATTCAATGGTTTGCCTTGGAAAGGAACAGAGATCATTCTGTCATTTTTGAAATTGCACCCTAGTACTGCATTTTGGACTCTTTTGTTGACTATGAGGGTTACTCCATACCATTTGTCACTAATTCAGAAGACTTACTACCTTGTCTACATTAAAATAACTGTTAAAAAGAGATGAATGCCTAGTCTTACTTTTCAATTTCACTCTAGTTCTTAAAAGAGCTACACCTAATTTTATTATTCTTAAATAAGTTATTCAGGTTTCCTCTGAAAAAATAAATGTCTTTGGGAAGGGTAAAACATCGAACAATATCAAGCTATATCTCCATAGCAGAGATTGAAATACTGAATACTCGCTATATCATTCATTGATGATCTTTAAATCATAACTTGTTATTTGTATTTTTAACAGGAATATTTGTTGTAAATAACAAAAGCCCAAGTTTCTGTCAGGGGAATAATAAGCTTTTAAATTGTCACTTCTCAAGAAAATGGGGAATGCATAAAAAGTTGACCTTTTACCAAAACACATATGAACATTCAAAAATGTAAAACATTGAATAAAAGATCAAATTTGCCTCAAATGCATTTTTTTCATCAATTATCACTGTATCAAGAAAAGGGTAAATGTTTATCTACCGTTCCTAAGGATATTCATTTTCAGCATAACTTCTAGACCACTGAATTCAAGCAAACACTATTTTTTAGCTTTCTAAAAGCTAGAAAAATCGAATGTAAACTCAGTTATGTCCTTGTAATGAAGACTAATACTTGAGTCTTCTAAAACAATGACTAATAATGGCTACCTATATGGTTGCATCTATCAATCATATTTTATTTTCATAAACTAAATTGATAATTTTCTCTGTTACTCACATCCTAGAATTATAGCAGTTGAAGCATTCATTAGAGATCAATGTAAAATACACTAATGTTGGCTTTTACAATTTGAAGTACTTATGTCTACTGCTGTCATATACTTTGCTATTTTTAATTAAATAATGTTATACATGTCAGGTTCTTTTTTATATGTCAAAATATGGGTTTATTCTAAAGAATCTGCCTCAAATGCCAGAGACCCAGGTTTGATCCTTGGGTTAGGAAGATCCCCTAGAGAATGGAATGACTACCCACTCCAGTAATTTTGCCTGGAGAATTCCATGGACAGAGGAGCCTGGTAGGCTACAATTTATGGGGTTGCAAAGAGTCAGATACAACTGAGTGACTACACTTTCATTTTCGTTTTCTCTGGCCTTTAACTTTAATAAAATCTATTTTCAGACACATACAGCAAAGATAAAATTATTCAAAATACGATTAGTAGTTTTACTAATAGTAGTTTACTTTTTATGATATGTATATATCTATTTGTGACAATGTCTATTAATGGCCATAGCTAGTGAGATAGATAAACTGAAAGTCAATAAAAAGTGAAAAAGTCCTTTTAACATAATAACAAGATCAATTCATTTTCAAGGAGGTTTTTGAATGGAGGGAAATTACCAAATGACTCCAAAAAGGAAATATTTACATTCATCTAAAGAAGAAACTCTTAATCTAGGTAAAATTTTATAAGAAAAAATTTGAAAAAAAGAACTTGTGTGACTATATCCAAATAGATACTGAGAGGTAAAATATTAATGATAAAATTCCAAAATGTAAAAACATATTTGTATTACAATTCAAGGGAGTGAATACAGCATGAGCAGTAAATAAAAGTATACTTTAGAGAATAAATATGTCTTTTCATTGTTTGAGAATGAGTGAAAATACTAACTTGGACTTTATTGAGTAGAGAATACAAGCTGTAAAATGTAGGGCACTAATAAAACTAAGGCATATTAAATAAATAAGTTATTCTAGAGGAAAGTAAAAATATTTATTGTGAAAGATAAGAAAAAGATAATGTAGAATGCAAAGAAGCAATATATTATAATTAAAATTGATTAAATAGGATTACATACAAATAATACATATGAAGTTTACAATAATTTTATAATTAGGTTAAATATATATGGAATAGCTTGCCAGTTAAATTTTAAGAATGTTTTAATTTAAAATATTTTATTTAATGCAGCTATTATAGTGAAAGATAAGAAAAAGATAATGTAGAATGCAAAGAAACAATATACTATACTTAAAATTAATTATATATACTTACACACAAATATAAAGAGCAACATTGTATAGGAACCTGGAATGTTAGGTCCATGAATGAAGGCAAATTGGAAGTGGTCAAACAGGAGATGGCAAGAGTGAACATCGACATTTTAGGAATCAGCGAACTAAAATGGATTGGAATCGGTGAATTTAACTCAGATAACCATTATATCTACTACTGTGGCAAGAATCCTTTAGAAGAAATGGATTAGCCATCATAGTCAACAAAAGAGTCTGAAATGCAATACTTGGAATCAATCTCAAAAACGACAGAATGATCTCTGTTCGTTTCCAAGGCAAACCATTCAATATCATGGTAATCCAAGTCTATGCCCCAACCAGTAATGCTAAAGAAGCTGAACTTGAATGGTTCTGTGAAGACCTACAAGAACTTTTAGAACTACTACCCCAAAAAGATGTCCTTTTCATTATAGGGGACTGGAATGCAAAAGTAGGAAGTCAAGAAACACCTGCAGTAACACACAAATCTGGCCTTGGAGTACAGAAGGAAACAGGGCAAAGGCTAATAGAGTTTCGACAAGAGAACACACTGGTCATAGCAAAAATCTCTTCCAACAACACAAGAGAAGACTCTACACATGGACAACACCAGATGGCCAACACTGAAATCAAATTGATTATATTCTTTGCAGCCAAAGATGGACAGGCTCTATACATTCAGCAAAAACAAGACCAGGAGCTAACTGTGGGTCAGATCATGAACTCCTTACTGCAAAATTCAGACTTAAATTGAAGAAAGCACAGAAAACCACTAGACCATTCAGGTATGACCTAAATCAAATCCTTTACAGTTATACAGTGGGAGTGACAAATAAATTTAAGGAACTAGATCTGATAGACAGAGTGCCTGATTAAGTATGGATGGAAGTTTGTGACATTGTACAGAGGACAGGGATCAAGATCATTCCCAAGAGAAAGAAATGCAAAAGAGCAAAATGACTGTCTGAAGAGGCCTTATAAATAGCTGTGAAAAGAAAAGAAGTGAAAAGCAAAGGAGAAATGGAAAGATATACTCATTTGAATGCAGAGTTCCAAAGAATAGCAAGGAGAGATAAGAAAGCCTTCCTCAGTGATCAGTGCAAAGAAATAGAGGAAAACAATAGAATAGGAAGAAAATTAGAGATACCAAGGGAACATTTTATGCAAAGATGGGCTCAATAAAGGGCAGAAATGGTAGGGACCTAACAGAATCAGAAGATATTAAGAAGAGGTGGCAAAAATACACAGAAGAAATGTACAAAAAAGATCTTTATGACCCAGATAATCACGATGGTGTGATCAATCACCTAGAGCCAGACATCTTGGAATGTGAAGTCAAATTATCCTTGGGAAGCATTATTACAAACAAAGCTAGTGGAGGTGAGCTCCAGTTGAGCTCTTTCAAATCCTAAAAAGATGGTGTGAAAGTACTGCACTCAATATGCCAGCAAATTTGGAAAACTCAGCAGTGGCCACAGGACTGGAAAAGGTCCATTTTCATTCCAATCCCAAAGAAAGGGAATGCTAAGGAATGTTCAAATTACTGCACAATTGCACTCATCTCACGTGCTAGCAAAGTAATGCTCAAAATTCTCCAAGCCAGGCTTCAGCAATATGTGAACCGTCAACTTCCAGATGTTCAAGCTGGTTTTAGAAATGGCAGAGGAACCAGAGACAAATTACCAACATCCACTGGATCATCGAAAAAGAAAGAGAGTTCCAGAAAAACATCTATTTCTGCTTTATTGACTATGCCAAAGCCTTTGACTCTGTGGATCACAACAAAATGTGGAAAATTCTTAAAGAGATGGGAATACCAGACTACCTGACCTACCTTTTGAGAAATCTGTATGCAGGTCAGGAAACAACAGTTAGAACAGGACATGGAACAACAGATTGGTTCCAATTAGGAAAAGGAGTATGTCAAGGCTTTATATTGTCACCATGCTTATATAACTTATAAGCAGGGTAAATCATGAGAAACACTGGGCTGGATGAAGCACAAGCTGGAATCAAGATTGCTGGGCCAAATATCAGTAAGCTCGGATATGTAGATGACACCACCCTTATTGCAGAAAGTGAAGAAAAACTAAAGAGCCTCTTGACAAAAGTGAAAGAGGAGAGTGAGAAAGTTGGCTTAAAACTCAACAATCAGAAAACTAAGATCATGGCATCCGGTCCCATCACTTCATGGCAAATAGATGGGGAAACAGCAACAAACTTCATTTTTGGGGCTCCAGAATCACTGCGGATGGTGACTGCAGCCATGAAATTAAAAGACGCTTACTCCTTGGGAGGAAAGTTATGACCAACCTAAACTTGTCAAGCTGGTTTTAGAAAAGGCAGAGTACATCATGAAAAATGCTGGGCTGGAAGAAGCACAGGCTGGAATCAAGATTGCCGGGAGAAATATCAATAATCTCAGATATGCAGATGACACCACCCTTGTGGCAGAAAGTGAAGAAGAACTAAAGATCCTCTTGCTGAAAGTGAAAGAGGAGTGTGAAAAAGTTGGCTTAAAGCTCAACATTCAGAAAACTAAGGTCATGGCATCTGGTCCCATCACTTCATGGCAAACAGATGAATAAATAGTGGAAACAGTGGCTGTCTTTATTTTTCTGGGCTCCAAAATCACTGCAGATGCTGATTGCAGCCATGAAATTAAAAGACGCTTACTCCTTGGAAGGAAAGTTATGACCAACCTAGACAGCATATTAAAAAGCAGACACATTACTTTGCCAACAAAGGTCTGTCTTGTCAAGGCTATGGTTTTTCCAGTGGTCATGTATGGATGTGAGAGTGGGATGGTGAAGAAAGCTGAGTGCTGAAGAATTGATGCTTTTGAACAACGGTGTTGGAGAAGACTCTTGAGAGTCCCTTGGACTGCAAGGAGATCCAACCAGTCAATCCATCCTAAAGTAGATCAGTCCTGAGTGTTCTTTGGAAGGACTGATGTTGAAGCTGAAACTCCAATACTTTGACCACCTAATACGAAAAGCTGACTCATTGGAAAAAACCGTGATGCTGGGAAAGATTGAGGGCAGGAGGAGAAGGGGACAAGAGAGGATGAGATGATTCGATGGCATCACCAACTCATGGACATGGGTTTGGGTGGTCTCCAGGAATTGGTGATGGACAGAGAGGCTTGGCGTGCTGTGGTTCACGGGGTTGCAAAGAGTCAGACCCATTGAACAACTGAACTGAACTAAATTCTAAAAATGTTTATAATTTAAAGAAAGAAAGTGAAGTTGCTCATTCATGTCCGACTCTTTGCGACCCCATAGACTGTAGCCTACAGGCTTCTCCATCCGTGGATTTTCCAGGCAAGAGTACCGAAGTGGGTTGCCATTTCCTTCTCCAGGGGATCTTCCCACCCCAGGGACTGAACCCGGGTCTCCTGCATTGCAGACAGACGCTTTACCCTCTGAGCCACTAGGGAAGCCCCTTTATAATTTAAAACATTTTGTTTAATACAGCTATATATATAAAAGAGTTATTTTAATAACTGCTGTCTTAGTGAGACTTTTTTAGATGAAGAAATAAAAAGGAAATTTAAAAAGATGAAAAATGATATCATGCAACACAAGATGATAAAGCTGAGAAAGTTAACATACTGTCACAATACAAAGCAAGAACTATGTTAGAAAAGATGAAGCATGTTTCATAACTATATACTGAGCATCCAAACCATTAGCAATTGCAAAAAATAAAAAAAAACTGCATGTACTTAATACTAAATGTTCAACAAAGATTTTAGAAAAGTATGTAGGTTAAAGAATCATAATTGGAGATTTAAACAATTACCTCTCATTGCTTATCTGGCAAGCAGATATACCAGTAAGGTTATAAATATTTCTAAACTAAACAATTAACCAACATATAGGTGAACACACACACTTATATACTCATATAGAATACTCATATTTTTAATTGCACTTAAATTTTCCAAAAATTCACTATAATAATAACATTTAAAAATATACTAGGTCTTTCACAAGGTTTCCAGGTAAGATGAAAGAAAGGAATGCTTCCCAGTAGAGCCTTGATAACACAGTTTGTCAGCTTACATAATGTTAAGGAACTCTGTCCTGTCTCTTTGTGAAAATGGATGAAGAAAATATTTTAATCTAAATATGATATGTGCAGTGATTTTTAAGAGAAAGAAAATACAGAATGATCATTGTGGTTTCATTTCAGGGATTCTTGACTGGTTAATATTTGAAGGAAATAGGAATATTAGAAAGAAAAACATAAACATTATATTTTAATTAATTTGTTTATTTTAATTGGAGGTTAATTACTTTACAATATTGTGGTAGTTTTTGCCATACAGAAACCTTATTTTAAAAAATATTTCTCACTCTATGGAAGAAAAAATAAAAATGTAACACTACTGATTGTTTACAAACTCTATGAGAAAAATATGAATAATATGGAAGTGCTTTCATAGTAAAAATGTATGATGAAAAAAATCCTTAAACCTCATACTTAAAGATGAAGTATTTGAATATATTCCCATAATATAGGAATGATTCATATAGGACCTTTACTGTACCTTCTATTCAACATTGAAAGTAAAAGCCTGCAGTGTAAAAATAAGTCATGAAAAAAAATGCAATTGCACCTGGAGAAAAGAAATAAAATGTGACTATTTATAGTTCTAATAGCTCTTTTTATTTTAAAAATCTAGAGGAATATATATTTGAAACAATAAAATTAATATATAATATCAGGGAAGTCATTGGACATAAGATACACCTGTAAACCTCTGAGTTTTATTTTGTTTATTTCTGCTGCAGAGCAAAAATTACTAAAAATTTAAAAAATAAAGATTACGTTTACAAAAGCATGGCTATGAAATATCCGTATTTCTTTAAGATTTCAATATTGAAAAATGTAAAACATGCTAAGTGGATTTCCTTGGCAGTTCAGTGATTGGGACTGTGCTCCCCAGTGTGAGGGGTGCAGGTTGGATTCCTGGTTGGGAAGCTAAGATTCCACATGCCACCTGGCATGGCCAAAAATAAATAAATAAATAGAAAAAAATTAAGAGAAAACCTATATTATTGGAAGGATAAAGCATAGTACTGATTGGAAGAGTCAATATTGCAAAGATGACTCTCTGCAATTTATTTTAAAGATTAAATGCAGTCCCAAGCAGTTTTTTAAAGCAGCTTTATTGAGATGTAACTTACACAGCCTAAAATTCATCCATTTAAAGTGTACAATCAGTGATTTTAGATATATTTTTAATTTGCAATGATCACCACTATCAAAATCTAGAAAGTATTCATCACTGTTTAGTTAGCATTAATTTCCTTTCCCCACCTCCCCACAGCTCTTGGTCATCACTAATATGCTTCTGGTCTCTCTTTTCTTATTTTTGATATTTCATGTAAATAATGTACCAAGCAATACTTTAGAAAGTTTGATTGCTGTAAATATATAGTTGAGCAAAAAAAGCCAGACATCAAAGGAATGATATCTGTACTTTCTGGTGTGCATATTAAATTTCAAGAGTTTTGTTAAAAAAACTTCCATTATTAGAAAAAAGAATATAATGCATTTTGAAGTTTATGCAATCATACTATTATTTCCATTTCATAAGAGATGAAGTTACCCAACAGCAGCCAAACTTACTTTTTAATTCTCAAGCTTGTGCTTGCAAGTATAAAAATTTGGGAATTCACAGTCATCTGACTTTGTGTCCCCCGAGGATAACACTGCACAGTTTCCTTTCTCAGGTAAGACGTCTAATACCCTGTAATGGAAAGCACTGCATAATTCTGTTATGATATATGAGGACAGCTCATGAAGTTATAACATTTCTGTATAACAGTAATAAAAAAGATATTTTGAAAGTGGGTAATGGTGTTTTTAACATAATTTCAGGCAGAGTTTGTTATTAGGAAAATGGAATACTGAGATTTCTATTTTTAATATTTCTATCAACATTTTATTAACTTTCAACATCTTCCTTCATCATTGTGTAATTCAACCAAAACAAATGTTTTAATAATCTTAAAATATTTATTTTTAATATGTTCCTCCTCTATATAGTATGGTTTTTAAAAACTTACTGTAGTTTGCAAGTTGAACCATTTTGCCACATCCACGGATGACCACGGCCTTCACGAAAGACTGGAATCCATGATATAATTGATAGGGACTTCAGAAATTTCTACACAAAAGTATTTTCATTTAATCACTATGGAAGATTTTATTTATTCTTAAAATGCAAATAATGTGCTCTTTCATAGGATCCTGAGTTTTCTGAACAAGATGAGAGTATTAGAATCTAATCTAACACTAAAAGTATAAAGGTGAAAGTTTTAATATTTGTCAAAGCATTAACAAATGTCTGTACTTTTGATTAAAAATAAACATTTATGTTTATTAGTTTCATTGCTTTTCTTATGTTATTAAAGAAAAGTCTGATTCATGCAGTTTAATTGCTACCCATGTTGTCAAATTAAACATAGTAAGGTTTTAAATGTTTTCAGATTCTGTGACATTCATTTTTCCAGATACTGTGATTATATCACTGGATTTCACTACTATATTTCTCAGAGTTTCAGTTTTAGAAGAAAATTAAGGGATTGAAATTGAGAAAAAAAGTGACACAAAAGACAAACTTTGGTTTTCTGGGACCCACACCATTCTTTGCCTAGATGAACCCCAAGTCAATCTTTTTCTGTATTGCTGGAATCCAGCAGATAAGACAGAGTGTCAGAGACTAATTTCTCTCTGCTTCTCCCCATTAAGTACAACTGTAAACGTGGGAACTAATGAAAGACACAATAATGGAGGACTCTGAAAGGTGGCAAGAGAAGGGTGATGTGGTTGGAGACTTAACATCAGCTTGACTCTCATGTAATCTCTCATCACTTTCCAGGATGAGAGAACAAGGGAACAACAATTAGGGGCATCTTATATCTTTCCTAAAAGAAGAAAATGACCTAGACCTGCTAAATGACTTACCCAGCCTAGCTGTAGGAGGGGGCACAGATAAGCCATTCCATTCTTCCAGTGTGTTGAGGGGAATCCTGTCGACAATGCCACGTGAGCCTTACAAAGTGTCCGTCAGGACACCTGCTAACAAGAAGCAGTTAGAGGAAGTTTTTCTCCTGCCTCCACAAAGAGAACTAGAGTTGGGAGGCAGGGGTGGAGGTAGGGCCAGCAAAGAGGATCCCATGACTAAAAGTTCTGAACCTAGGAAGCCTCTTTTCCTTAAGGGCATAAGACTCCATCTCCACTCAGTGACATTGGATAGAATGGATTTAAATGTTATATTTACATAATGAACTATGGAAATTAACAAATTCCACATAAATACAAGAATATGGATGAATTACAAAACTAGTACATGGAGGGTGCAGAGACTGAACGAAGAATGCATATAGTGTGATTCTACGTACATGAAAAGCAAAACATGCCAAGAGATTCTATAACATCAAAGTCATGACAGTGGGTAAATAAGGAGGACACAGAATGATGAGAAATTACAAAGAATAGGCTGCTGGAAAGTGAAAACTTCTAATCCATGATCTGATGTGTAATTACATGGTTCTATTTACTTTGTGATCTTTGTGAAAATTTATGATATGTGTACTATCCTTGATATATGGTAAAATTAAATAGCACAGTTTATCTTAGAATATAATAGCACTTGGAGAAGCATGGTTTTCAGTGAAAAAGCAAATGGAAATAATTAAGCATGCATTAATAGGATAAAAATATAAATAAAATATAAAGTTGTATTCCATTATTTAGTAAAATAACAGGCCTTAAACAAACTACAAATACATACAAAAATACAAGTGAATTCTAACAAATATAACACTGACTGAATCAAGCCTTTAACAAAATGTTGGAAACATTTGATATCTTACCAGTTCCTCTTCATTATCTAAATAAAGCAGAGTAGAGTTCCTAGAAGCACAGGCTGTCAAACTCCCATTCCATGTTTTTTCTTCAAAGATGATATAATAGCAGTTGTTGGAATATGTAAACCAGTCTTTTGGAAAACGACCACAATGGTCTTCTGAGGAAAGATCGTGAATTACTAGCCAAAAAAAAATTGAATTTTATAAAATAAAAGAAACTACATATATGCATAGATATAAATATATTTATGTATATACATGCTTATACAACATATATATATATGCACCCTCAAGGCTGGTACATATTAAACAAACCAACACATACATTCACAGAAAGAGTCAGTCTCTCATAAGCCAATTTATGTCTCCATATAAAGCAAAGACACAGAAATACCCACTCTTTACACGTCCTGAGGATCAAGAAATGAAACCTCTGTTTTAGAATAGCAAACTTATTTGCCTTTATTATACTATAGCATAAGGAAATTAGAACCAATTGTCAACAAAGCATATGGTGATCATACTGTGGCACAGACAGAAGCATTCTCCTATAATCATTACTTATAAATATTTGTTGCTCCATTTTACAATTTATGTTCTATGCTATAATCTATTCTTATTTTCATTAGCCTAAGATAGAGACAAAATACCAATTGTATATATGCCAGAACTTTAAAATTATTATGTACCTTTCTGGAGCCTTGTTATCCGAGAGGAGTTATTCTGTTCCTGTATTAGAGCAGCTACAAAATTAATCATTACAAAAGTTAATATTGCTCTAAATAAATCATAATGATTTTAGTTTATGAGTCTAAAATTTGGTTAATTGCTTAAGATTAAATAATCTAAACTAAAACTGACTCTACCAAGAAAAATAAATTAAGCAATGAAGATTTGATGGAAAAGAAAAAATTAAAAAACAAAAAGGAACAGATGCCACCACCTCTTATAGTATTTGGTTTAACCAATCTCAAGAACTGATTTGTGTTTCTCAATATAGTCTTTCATCTTCCTAAAGTCTGTGTTTGAGTTATGAAATCAGAAAAACATATATATACATGTAAACCTATATACAAATATATACATATATATATATAATGTTCTCTAGAATCATTGTGTTATTTATACTTTGGACAATCTGAGAATAGCTATTCCACATTTAGGCTGAATGCACAGTTTTATTTCATCATATGATTTTTGAGAGGCACTGATGATCATTAAAGTGAAAAGTTCAATCACAATTTCAAAAATATACTTACGTGGAATAAAAGTTATCACTCTCACTAGAGTATACGTCAAGACAAAACAGATGATTCCCAGGATCACAGCAACAATCTCCTCTTGAGGTGATGGTAAGCCTGCACGGAGAGAAAAGGAAACACTGAGAAAGGAGCAATGGAGACAGTTGTTGTAGAAGAACAAAAGATCCCACATCCCTGAGAATTCATAGACATCAACTTGGACCCCAAATCCATATGAAACATTGTAATCCTCCTCTCAGAATATATACATTTTCAGCAAATATAACACTTCACAAGTTGTATATCAAAGACTATAAATTACAACAGTCCTGGAATAGATAGGCTTCTCTGTCCATGGGATTTGCCAGGGATCCAACCCACGTCTCCTGCATTGGCAGGTGGATTCTTTATCACGAAGCCACCAGGAAGCTCACACTAGAGTACTGTATTTCAAATTCAAGCTCTGATCCTCATAAATAAAAAGTATGTGAGCTATTAAATTCTCACACTTGCACTGGTAGCTCCTGTCATTCCATTGAGGATAGTGAGAAGCATTTTGAAATTTTAATTCCATGTAGGTTTTCTCC
This sequence comes from Bos javanicus, assembly GCF_032452875.1. Classification (NCBI taxonomy): domain Eukaryota; kingdom Metazoa; phylum Chordata; class Mammalia; order Artiodactyla; family Bovidae; genus Bos; species Bos javanicus. The sequence continues at coordinate 100,007,472 of NC_083872.1, read as the reverse complement.
TGTTCAATGACTGAAATGGAACTTTGCGTGCTCTTACCTCTAACTTGCTGTTTCCTGGAGTCCTTAGCCAGATTTGGTTCTGGGTAGTTTTGCGTTTGATTGTTCATCTCCGCAGCTGTGTAATGTCAAGGATGGCGCTCTATGAAAACTGTACCTAGGTAGTTAATAAATGGTGTATAAAATCACAAGAAGCCTGAAGTGGGTGGTGTGTGAGATGAGTGACAGCACTCATTTTGCAGTTAAGCAAGGTGCATGTTTGGTTCTCCTTTCCACAGGGTATTAGTAAGTGTTTCAAGATAGACTAAGTTTTAAAAATGTTTGAAATAATGTTATTTATCATTGGAACAATGAAATTAATAAATTGGTGAAAAATAAAGTTCATAAAGAATAATGTCCTTATCAATTTACAATTAATTTGCAAAGAAACATTTTAAAACTGTTACAGTAACTATGTTGAAATTAAAATGCCATACTGGAAAAAACAGATGCACCAATATGCCAATTTTTGTGATAATTTTAGAACCCATTAATGGTTAAGGATTGAACCTTCTAAAGAAGAGAGAATAATAGTATTTGCATATGAAATATTTCCTGCACTAAACTACTTTAATTAGTGGTATCATTTATTAAAAGAAAATGAAGTGCTATCAAATAGTTTTATTTTATTTTATTTTGATTGACTGCAAGTTCTTTGAAATCATTAGAAGTTTAGAGAAATATTTCACATGTTAAAAATGTTACATGACATATTAAACTATCCAAAGCTTAGTAAACAATAAAAATAAAATAATATTAAAAGATTTTAAAATAATTACTTTACAAAAGTAATTAGCAATTGATAATGGCTGAGATATGAAATCATAAAGTGATAAATAAAAGTGTCAATCAATTATGGAAGAGCGATACTGACACAGACGTCCAGAAAAATCTTATAGGTGTCAAATCAATGAGGATAGCTTTGGCTGTATCAGCAATTAAATGTCAGATAATGCACATTAATAATTCTGTCACTGGAGTCAGTAGTTAGTGAGAACTAGAATTATTTCTGGCTTTGAAGTGTACAAGGTGTGACCTTTAAAAATTATTTAGTATGTAGAAACTAGTTTGCAAATCCAAAATTTTAATAAAATATGTATTACATAGATCATATAAAAGTCATGTTAAATTTTATATTTTATTTTATTATTTTAATATAATTGCCATGATGCCATTCATATCAGTCAGGAAAATGTAACATAATTTCTTAGACAGGATCTCTGTATCTGTGTCATTTTTCTTTCTTATTCAATGTTTTGTTCAAGGTTTTAAAAAGCATTTGGTTGTTTATAATTGGATTTAAATTAGGATTTTATTGAAGCTGTATCAGTCTTATTTTTATTAAAACTCAACTGCTTTTATTCTATCTAGATCTGTGAAGAATTACACTGGCCCTTCACAATTTCATGAATCCCCTTTAAGAAGGATGACTTGGGAGAATGGCATTAAATCATGTATAATATCATATAAAAAAAAGAATTCAGGACAAAAAAAATAAATTTGAGTAGTTCATTAAAAAAAATAAAAAATAACTTTCATAAAACTGAAAAAAAATAAAATAAAAGCATTAATTCAACAAGTTAAAAAAAAGAATCTATTCTTAAAAGCTGAGTGAAATGTTTAATGACATATATAAATGTATCTCTACTGATGACAAAATACAGCAGTAACTGTTCCTTGTCATAGTGATTATGAGATTTCACTTTAAATTGCATTGATTTAGAAACTCATTTACACATGTGTGTATGTACTTGAATAATAAACAGGCAAGAATTTGAATATTTTACAAAATCCTCCATAATATTTCATATTTTATGTTTACATAATTCTCAGAATTATTCAAATAAATCTACCAGTATATCCTTGATTTGGCTTCATATCAATTGTCCCTAAATTGAACCATATCTAGGCATGGGTAACCTCCTACCAAATGAGATGAGGAATTACAAAGGAGAGAGACACGTACCTTCTGTATGCCAGAGTCCTGACTCCTCTTGTGGGTGACCAAGTTACTGTAGCAAACAGTATTTGTGGTCTTCACAGACTGCCCTGTGAGGGCCACAGTGAAGCAATAGTAGAAAAGGTAGATTTCTCATCATCATGTCACAAAGTTCAAACAGGAAATTCTTACACTTGAGTATTTTCAAGACAATTTATCTCATGACACAACTCCAGAATATAGGAGACTTTGGGTGTGTAGTGTGTCATTTAGTCTGCCCTTTGGTAAGTGCCTCTGAGAAGTTTTTTTCATTTTCTAAAAGATACTGGGGAAAAGATGACTACACCTTTAAATTGTTAACTTGTTAACTTGTTTTTATCTCAATCACACATACTACAAACTTAGGCTTTGCTAAGGGTGCCTTCAATGTTTTAAGTTCTACTTTTATATAAAGTTTCTAAATCTTGGCATTGTATTTTTCATTTCCTTATACTCTCATGTTTTCATTCCTGTTGTGGAATAAGTCATAATTCTATTAGCAATATTTGTCACTAGGGCTTCCCACTTATAGCTAGTGGTAAAGAACCCTCCTGCCAATGCAGGAAACAAAAGACATGTGGCTTCAATCCCTGGGAAGATCCCCTGGAGCATGTCATGGCAATCCACTTCACTATTCTTGCCTGAGAATCCATATGGAGAGAGGAATCTGGTGGCTACAGTCCATAGTGTCACAAAGAGTCAGACATGACTAAAGCGACTTAGCACATACAACACATCATGAATTCAGAAGATTTACTACATGGCATTACATATTTCTTTTCCTTATATTAGCATTATGTCTTTTTGGTTGTAATGAAAACAATCATAATCTATTAACAGTAGTTATTTAAGGGTTGTTGTTTTTCAGTTGCTAAGTAGTGTTGGATAATTCACATCTCCCCTCCCCCATGAACTGTAGCATTCAAGGCTTCCCTGTCCTTAACTATCAACCTTTGCTCAGACTCATGCCCAGTGAGTCAATGATGCCATCCAACCATCTCATGCTCTGTTTGTTTCCACAGATTGTTGTGATCAACACAGTAAAAGGCTTTGGCATAGTCAATAAAGTAGAAGTAGACGGTTTTATGGAACTCTCTTGCTTTTCGATGATCCAGCAGATGTTGGCAATTTGGTCTCTGGTTCCTCTGCCTTTTCTAAATTCAGCTTGAACATCTGGAAGTTCATGGTTCACATACTGTTGAAGTCTTGTTTGGAGAATTCTGACCATTACTTTGCTAGCATGTGAGATTAGCGCAACTGTGCAATTGTTTGAACATTCTTTGTCATTGCCTTTCTTTGGAATTAGAATGAAACCTGACCTTTTCCAGTCCCGTGGCCACTGCTGAGTTTTTTAAATTTGTTGGCATTTTGAGTGCAGCACTTTCACAGCATCATCTTTTAGGATTTGAAATAGCTCAACTGGAATTCCATCACCTCTACTAGCTTTGTTCGTAATGATGCTTCCTAAGGCCCACTTGACTTCGCATTCCAGGATGTCTGGCTCTAGGTGATTAATCAACCATCATGGTTACCTGGGTCATGAAGATATTTTCTGTATATTTGTTTTGTGTATTCTGTCACCTCTTCTTGGTATCTTCTGCTTCTGTTAGGTCCATACCATTTCTGTTGTTTATTGTGCCCATCTTTGAATGAAATGTTCCCTTGGTATCTCTAGTTCTCTTGAAAAGATCTCTTGTCTTTCCCATTCTATTGTTTTCCTCTATTTCTTTGCATTGATCACTGAGGAAGTCTTTCTTATCTCTCCCTGCTATTCTTTAGAACTCTGTTTTTAAATGGGTATATCTTTTTCTCTTTTGCCTTTAGCTTCTCTTCTTTTCTTAGCTATTTGCAAAGCCTCTTCAGATAACCATTTTGCATTTTTTTCTTGGGAATGTTCTTGATCACTGCCTCCTGAACCATTTCATGAACCTCTGTCCATAGTTCTTCAAGCATTGTGGCTATCAGATTTAATGCCTTGGATCTATTTGCCACTTCCTCTGTATGATGGTTTTTGCTGACTGTATAGAGCTCCTCCATCTTTGACTGCAAAGAACATAATCAATCCGACTTTGGTATTGAGCATCTGGTGATGTCCCTGTGTAGAGTCATCTCTTGTGTTGTTGGAAGAAGGTGTTTGCTACGACCAGTGAGTTCTCTTGGCAAAACTCTGTTAGCTTTTGCCATGCTTTATTTTGTTCTCCAAGGCCAAACTTGCCTGTTACTTCAGGTATCTCTTGACTTTCTCCTTTTGATCAAGCTATATCACCATGGCAGAGATTGAAATATTGAATACTCACCATATCATTCATTGATGATCCTCAAATCATAACTTGTTATCTATATTTTTAATAGGAATATTTGTTGTAAATAACAAAAGCCCAAGTTTCCATAGGGGAAAAATAAGCTTTTAAATTTTCACTTCACAAGAAAATGGGGAAGGTAGAAAATGTTGACCTTTTTGCAAAACACACATGTAAAATATTAAATAAACTATCAAATTTGCCTCAAATGGATTTTTTTTTATCAGTTGTCACTTGTATCAAGAAAAGGATAAATGTTTATCTACCATTCCTAAGGATATTCACTTTCAGCATCACTTCTAGAACATTGAGTTGAGGGAACCACTATTTTTTGCTTTCTGAAATCTATACAAATGTAATGTAAACTCAGTTATGTCCTTGTAATGAAGACTAATACTTGCGCCTTCTAAAACAGTGACTAATGGCTACCTATATGGTTGTATCTATCCATTATATTTTATTTTCATAAACTAAATTGATAATTTTCTCTATTACTCACATCCTAGAATTATAGTTATTGAAACATTTATTAGAGGTGTCACACAATGTAAAATATACTAATGTTTATTTTTAAAATTTGAAGCAGTTATATCTACTGCTTTCATATCCTTTGCTGTTTTCAATAATGTTACACATGTCAGGTTCTTTGTTATATGTAAAAATACGAGTTTAATCTGAAGAAACTGCCCTCCACGCAGGAGACATGGGTTCGATCCTTGGGTTGGGAAGATCCACTAGAGAAGGGAATGACTACCCACTCCAGTAATCTTGCCCGGAGAATTCCGTTGACAGAGGAGTTTGGCAAGCTACAGTTAATGGTGTAGCAGAGTCGGATACAACTGAGTGAGTACATTTTCATTTTCACTTTCTCTGGCATTTAACTTTAATAAAATCTATGTTCAGACAACATACAGCAAAGATAAAATTACTCAAAACACTAAAAGTAGTTTGAATTTACTTTTTGTGATATGAATATATCGATTTGTAACTATGTCTATTAATGGCCATACTTAGTGACCTAAGAGAGAGAGAGAAATTGGAAGTCAACAACAAGTGAAAATGTCCTTTTCACCTAACGACAAGATCAATTCATTTTCAAGGAAGTTTTTTAAATGGAGAGAAATTACCAACTGACTCTATAAAAGGAAATATTTAGGGTCTTCTAAAGAAGGAACTCTTAATCTAGGTAAAATTTTATAAGACGATTTGAAGAAAAGAACTTGTGTGACTACATCCAAATAGATATTGAGACGTAAAATATTAATGATAAAATTTCAAATTGTAAACACATATTTGTATTAGAATTCAAGGAAGCGAATACAGCATGAGCAGTAAATAAAAGTAGAGAATAAATATATCCTTTCATTGTTTGAGAAGTGGGTGAAAGTACTAACTTGGACTTTATTGAGTAAAGAATACAAGCTGCAAAATGTAGGGCACGAATTAAACTAAGGCATATTAAATGAATAAATTCTTCCAGATGAGTGTAAAAAATATTTATTTTGAAAAATAAGAAAAAATAAAGTACAATTCAAAGAAACAATATATTGTACTTAAAAATTAATTATATATACTTACATACAAATAAAATATGTAAAGTTTACAATAATTTTAAAATTAGGTTAAATATATATGAAATAGCCTTCCACTTCTAAGAATGTTCATAATTTAAAACATTTTGTTTAATACAGCTATATATATAGAAGAGTTATTTTAATAACTGCTGTCCTAGTTATAATTATTTTAGAAATAAAGAGGAAATTTAAAAAGCTGAAAAATGATATGATGCAACACAAGATGGTAGAACTAATAAAGTTAATGTGCTGTCACAATACGAGGGAAGAATCTTGTTAGAAAAGATGAAGTGTGTTTCATAACAATATACTGAGGATCCAAGCCATTAGCAATTACAAAAAAACTGCCTGTACTTAATAGTACAAGTTCAACAAAGATTTGAGAAAAGTATGTAGGTTAAATAATCATAAATGGAGATTTAAATAATTACTTCTCACTGCTCATCTGGCAAGCAGATATACCAGTAACGCTATAGATAGATCTAAACTAGACAATTAACCAAAATATTTGTGCACACACACACTTATATACTCGTATAGAACACTCACACTTTTAATTACACTCAAATTTTCCAAAAATTCACTGTATATTCATAATCCTGATTACATTAATATGAAGTATATAGAACTGTAGTGTCACTATAACAGCCATAAGTCAAGTTTGGCAGATGGACACTTGAAATGTGAGTATTCAAATTTAATTTTTAATTTATTATAAAAAAATAAAAATTTAAGATTTCCTCCCCATTCACACCAGCAGCATATAATAGAGATATAGATTGCTTCCAGATTCATAGAAAATTCTTTACAATCTAAGCTAGAAGGTAATAACCAAAAGTGTGAAAACCTTTATCTAGTTTTAATTTCAATTACACATTTGTAAATAACATATGAACCAAAGAAAAATCCACAAAGTTCTCAATTTTTATATGATTTTGAAGGAAAATGCAATAGTAAAATCTGCCTTGTGAAATATCAATTGCCTTAAATGCATACATTGCAAACAAAAAAATAAGAAAGAATAAATTTGAGGAGGTGCCACTAGAAACTAAAACTTAAAAAGCAATCTGGGTGAAATTAAATTCAAGTATAGTCCAAATAGGAGAAGGCAATGACATCCCACTCCAGTACTCTTGCCTGGAAAATCCCATGGATGGAGGAGCCTGGTAGGCTGCAGTCCATGGGGTCGCTAAGAGTCGGACCTGACTGAGCGACTTCACTTTCATGCATTGGAGAAGGAAACGGCAACCCAATCCAGTGCTCTTGCCTGGAGATTTCCAGGGACGGGGGAACCTGTTGGGCTGCCGTCTCTGGGGTCGCACAGAGTCGGACACGACTGAGGTGACTTAGCATAGTCCAAATAAAGAAGTAAAATGAAAATAAATGATGCAAAATCATGACAAAGAAAGCAAGTATATTAGAAAGGAATAAAATGGTCAATGTCATTTTCATTTGAAAGGCAGTATAATTGATAAAAGACGTTTAAAGAAAAAATGAGAAGACATAAATCTTTTACATCTATAATAAATATGACAACACCATTACTGTTTTTATAGATGTTAAATAGATAAGAAAACCATACTATGAATATATTCTACTATCTATATGAAATGCCTAAAAAATGCAATTTACCAAATGCAGTACAACTTGGATCCTGAATAAACTTAATATGTGCTAAAGATATGGCATTTATTGCATAAAGTTCCTACAAAAAAAGTTCTAGAAACTCTAATGATAACAGTAGTGAATAATAACACTTAAAATTATACCAGGTCTTTCACAAAGTCTCCAGGTAAGATAAAAAAAAAAAAAAAAAAGGAACGCTTCCCAATAGAGCCTTGAGAACAAAACTTGCCAGCTTACATAATATTAAGGAACTCAGTCCTGTCTCTTTGTGAAAATTGATGAAGAAAATATTTTAATCTAAGTATGACATATGCACTGATTTTAAGAGAAAGAAAATACAGAATGATCATTGTGGTTTCATTTCAGCAATGTTTGACTGGTTAATATTTGAAGTAAATAGGAATATTTGGAGGAAAAACTTTATTTTTAAAATTAATTTATTTATTTTAATTGGAGGCTAATTACAATATTGTGGTAGTTTTTGCCATACATAAGCATTATTTTTTAAAAAATTTCTCATTCTATTGAAGAAAAAATAAAACTGAAACACTACTGATTGGTTACAAAATTTATAAGAAAAAATAAATAATATGGAATTGCTTTCATAGTAAAAAAAGTATGATCAAAAAATCCTTAAACCTCATACTTGAAGATAAAGTATTGAAATATATTCCCATAATATAGGAATGATACATAAAGGACCTTTACAGTACCTTCTATTTGACATTGAAGATAAAAGCTTGCAGTGTAAAAATAAGTCAAGAAAAAAACAAAGCAATTGTACCTGGAGAGAAGAAATAAAACATGATTATTTATAGTTGCAATATCTGTTTTTATTTTAAAAATCCAGAAGAATGTAAATTTGAAACAATAGAATTAATACATAAAATCAGAGAGGTCATTGGACATAAGATCAGCCTGTAAACCTTTTTCTTTGTTTGTTTATTTCTGCTGCAGGAGCAAAAATTACCAAAAATTTAAAAAGCAACGATGACATTTACAAAAGCATGGATATGAAATATCCATATTTCTCTAAGATTTCAATATTGAAAAATGTAAAACATGCTAAGCGGATTTCCTTGACAGTCAGTGGATGGGACTCTGTGCTCCCCAGCGTGGGGGGTGCAGGTTGGATTCCTGGCTTGGAAACTAAGATTCCACCTGCCACCTGGAGTGGCCAAAAATAATTAAATAAATAAAATAGAAAGAAATTAAGAGAAAACCTAAATTATTGGAAGGATAAAGCATGGTACTGATTGGAAGAATCAATATTGCAAAGATTACTCTCTTTACAATTTACTTTAAAGATTAAATGCAGTCCCAAGCAGTTTTTTAAAATAGCTTTATTGAGATGTGATTTACATAGCATAAAATTCATCCATTTAAAGTGTATAATCAGTTATTTTATGTACATTTCCAATTTGCGACCTTTGCCACCATCAAAATCTAGAAAGTATTCATCACTGTTCAGCTAGCAGTCATTTTCTATCCCCACCTCCCCACAGCTCTTGGTCATCACTAATATGCTTCTGGTCTCTCTTTTCCTATTTTTGGTATTTCATGTAAATGATCCTATATACCATGTGATCCTTTAGAAAGTTTGATTGCCATAAATGTATTATTGAGTGAAAAAGTCAGACACCAAAGGAATGATATCCGTACTTTCTGGTGTGCATATTAAATTTCAATAGTTTTTTTTTTTTTAAACTTCCATTATTAGAAAAAAGAATATAATGCATTTTGAAGTTTATGCAATCATACTATTATTTCCATTTCATAAGAGATGAAGTTACCCAACAGCAGCCAAACTTACTTTTTAATTCTCAAGCTTGTGCTTGCAAGTATAAAAATTTGGGAATTCACAGTCATCTGACTTTATGTCCCCCGAGGATAGCACTGCACAGTTTCCTTTCTCAGGTAAGACGTCTAATACCCTGTAATGGAAAGCATTGCATAATTCTGTTATGATATATGAGGACAGCTCATGAAGTTATAAAATTTTTGTATAACAGTAATAAAAAAGATATTTTGAAAGTGGGTAATGGTGTTTTTAACATAATTTCAGGCAGAGTTTGTTATTAGGAAAATGGAATACTGAGTATCCCATTTTCTAATAGTTCTATCAACATTTTATTAACTTTCAACATCTTCCTTCATCATTGTGCAATTCAACCAAAACAAATGTTTTAATAATATTCTTAAAATACATATTTTTAATATGTTCCTCCTCTATATAGTATTGTTTTTAAAAACTTACTGTAGTTTGCAAGTTGAGCCATTTTGCCACATCCACGGATGACCACGGCCTTCACGAAAGACTGGAATCCATGACATAATTGATAGGGACCTCAGAAATGTCTACACAAAAGTATTTTCATTTAATCACTATGAAAGAATTTATTAATTCTTAAAATGCAAATAGTGTGCTCTTTCATAGGACCTTGAGTTTTCTGAACAAGATGAGTGTTAGAATCTAATCTAACACTAAAAATACAAAGTTGAAAGTTTTAATATTTGTCAAAGCATTAACAAATGTCAGTACTTGTGATTAAAAATAAACTCAAACATTTATGTTTATCAATTTCATTGCTTTTCTCATGTTAATAAGTCGAAGTCTGATTCATGCAGTTTAATTGCTACCCATGATGTCAAATTAAACATAGCAAGGGTTTAAATGTTTTCAGATTCTGTGACATTTGTTTTTCTAGATACTGTGATTATATCACTGGATTTCACTACTATTTTTCTGAGTTTCAGCGTTAGAAGGAAATTAAGGGATTGAAATTGAGAAAATAAGTGACATGAAAGATAAAGTTTTGATTTTCCGGGACCCACACCATTCTTTGCCTAGATGAACCCCAAATCAATCTTTTTTCTGTATTGCTGGAATCCAGTGGACAAGACAAAGGGTCAGAGACTCATTTCTCTCTGCTCCTCCCTGCTAAGTACAACTGTAAACATGGGAACTAATGAAAGACACAAGAATGGAGAACTCTGAAAGGTGGAAAGAGAAGGGTGATGTGGTTGGAGACTTAACAGCAGCTTGACTCTTCTGTAATCGCTCATCACTTCTCCAGGATGAGAGAACAAGGTGAGAGGTTAGGGAACAACAATTAGGGGCATCTTATATCTTCCCCCAAAGAAGAAAATGACCTAGACCTGCTAAATGACTTACCAGCCTAGCTGTAGGAGGGGGCACAGATAAGCCATTCCATTCTTTCAGTGTGTTGAGGGGAATCCTGTCGACAATGCTGTGTGAGCCTTACAAAGTGTCCATCAGGACACCTGCTAACAAGGAGCAGTTAGAGGAAGTTCTCCTCCTGCTTCCACAAAGAGAACTAAAGTTGGGAGGCTGAGATGGAGGTGGGGCCAGGAAAGAGGGTCTCATATCTAAAAGTACTGAACCCAGGAAGCCTCTTTTCCCTGAAGGCGTAAAACTCCATCTCCATTCAGAGACACTGGATAGAATGGATTTTAAATGTTATATTTACATAATGAGTAATAGACATTAACAAACACCATGTAAATGCAAGAATATGGATGAATTGCAAAACCAGTACATGGGAGTGTGCGGAGACTGAAAGAAAAATGCATACTGTTTGATTCTATGTACACGAAGAGCAAAAACATGCAAAGAGCTTATATAACATCAAATGTCACGACAGTGGGTAAATAAGGAGGACACAAAAGTGATGACAAGTTACAGAGGATGGGGTGCTGGAAAGTTGAAACTTCTAATCCATGATCTGATGTGTAATTACATGGTTCTATTTATTTTGTGATCTATATGAAAATGTATGATATGTATACTTTCCTTGATATATATTAAAATTAAATAGCACAGTTTATCTTAGAATATAATAGCACTTGTAGCAGTGTGGTTTTCAGTGAAAAGCAAGAATGGAAATAATCAAGCATGAATTCATAGGATAAATATTAATAAAGTATCATAAGGTTGTATTCCATTATTTAGTAAAATAACAGGCCTTAAACAAACTACAAATACATACAAAAATACAAGTGAATTCCAACAAATATAACACTGACTGAATCAAGCCTTTAACAAAATGTTGGAAACATTTGATATCTTACCAGTTCCTCTTCATTATCTATATAAAGCAGAGTAGAGTTCCTAGAAGCACAGGCTGTCAAACTCCCATTCCACGTTTTTTCTTCAAAAATAATACAATAGCAGTTGTGGGAATATGTAAACCAGTCTTTTGAATGACCACAATGGCATTCTGAAGAAAGATTGTGAATTACTAGCCAAAAAATATTGAATTTTAGAAAATAAAAGTCAATTGACATATATGCATGCTGCTGCTGCTGCTGCTGCTAAGTCACTTCAGTCGTGTCGGACTCTGCGACCCTATTGATGGCAACCCAACAGGCTCCCATGTCCCTGGGATTCTCCAAGTAAGAATACTGGAGTGGGTTGCCATTTCTTTCTCCAGTGCATGAAAGTGAAATGTGAAAGTGAAGTCGTTCAGTCATGTCCGACTCCTAGTGACCCCATGGACTGCAGCCTACCAGGCTCCTCCATCCATGGGATTTTCCAGGCAAAAGTACTGGACTGAGTTGCCATTGCCTTCTCCAACATATATGCATAGATATAAACATATATATATATGTATATACGTGTTTAGACAATGTATCTATGCATCCTCAAGGTTGGTACATATTAAATAAACCAACACATACATTCACAGAAAGGGTTAGTCTCTCATAACCCAATTTATGTCTCCATATAAAGCAAGGACAAAGAAATACCCACTCTTTACACATGCTGAAAATCAAGAAATGAAACCTCTGCTTTAGAATAATAAAATTATTTGTCTCTTATCATATTATAGCAGAAGGAAATTAGAACCAGTTTTCAACAATTGTATTGTTCATATTGATCATATTGTTGTATAGGCAGAAGCATTCTCCTATAATCATTACTTATAAATATTTGTTGCTCTATTTTCCAATTTATGTTCTACCCCATAATCTATTCTTATTTTCATTAGCCTAAGACAGAGACAAAATACCAACTGTATGTATGCCAGAGCTTTAAAATCATTATGTACCTTTCTGGAGCCTTGTTATCCGAGAGGAGTTATTCTGTTCCTGTTTTAGAGTAGCTACAAAATTAATCATTACAAAAGTTAATATTGCTCTAAATAAATCATAATGATTTTAGTTTCTGAGTTTAAAATTTGGTTTATTATTTATGATTAGAGTAATCTAAAATAAAACTGATTTTACCTAGAAAAATTAATTAAGCAATGAAGATTTGGTGGAAAAAAAAGATTTCAAAAACCAAAAGTAACAGATGCCACCACCTCTTACAGTATTTGTTTTAATCAATTAAGAATTAATTTATGTTTATCAATAAGTTATTTCAATCTCCTAATACATGTTTTTGAGTTATGAAATTAGAATATACAAATATGTACCCTCTGTAAATATTCTGTGTTGTATATTTTTGACAGATTCAGAATTACCATTCCACATTTAGTCTAAATGCATATTTTTTAATGATAGGCACATTCTATAATATTATGAAATGTTTAGAAGACTGACCATCATTAAAGTGAAAAGTTCCCTTACAGTTTTTAAAAAATGTACTTACAGGGAGTAATAACGATCATTGTTACCACAGTGGACATCAGGACAAGGCAGATGATTCCGAGGATCCCAGCAATGAGCTTCTCTGGAGGTGATGGTGAACCTGCAGGGAGAGAAAAGTAACTACTGAGAAAGGAGTGATGGGAGCAATTGTTTAGAGTAGACATAACACTGCTGCTGCTGCTAAGTTGCTTCAGTCGTGTCCGACTCTGTGCAACCCCATAGACAGCAGCCTACACTAGAATCCATGTAAACAGAGAGTTATGTATATAAACTTGGACCCCAAACTCAATTTCTACAACTGTAGAAATATACCATGTAGAAATATATATTCTCTCAAAATATACCATTGCATTTTCAGCAAATATAATGCTGCATTAGTTGTTGATTAAAGACTACAAATTTCAGCAATGCCAGAATGAAAGTAGTTCTCTGATTTCACATTAAATACCATACCCAATTTTAAGCTCTCTTCCTCAAAATGAAAAATATGTGACTTATCCCTTACTCCTTCTCCACACTTTTGCACCCCAACTGCATATCCTGGAACAGTTCCACCTAGTGACTGGTAATGTTTTACCTTTGAAGTGGTAGTTCTCCTCATTCCCTTGAAGATTCTGAGAAGCATTTTGAAGATTTAATTCAGCATATGTTAATTCCTGTGGAGCTATTGAAATGGAACCTTTAGAGCCCTTAGGTTTTATTCGCTGTCTCTTTGAGTTCTTGACTCCCTTCAGTTCTGCATAGATTACTCCTTGGTTATTCATCTCTGAAGCTGAGTGATGTCAAGGACTGTGCTCTAAGTGAACTGAGGAATGAGTGGTGTATATAAGACAAGAATCCTACTGCAATAACATGGGGCGGGGCAAAGAGCTTAGTGTTCACTTTGCAGCTGAACAAACTTAAAGCCTGGTTCTAAATTCCTTGGAACTTCAAACAAGGATTTCATGATAGAACACTTTTTAAAAAAAAAAGATATTTTATATTTGACAATATATTATTGGTTAAACAATGAAAAGCAATAAATCAGGGAATAATAAAGAAGTTCATGACTAATAATATCCTTATTAAGTTAGATTCCACAGAAATATTTTAACAGCATTACAGTGCTTGTATTAAAATGAAAATATTTTGTAATACAACAGAGATTCAACTATAATTTTGATTATTTTGAAATCCAACACTGGTTATAGACGAAGTACTTTAAAGATGAGGATAAAGTTGGCATTTCCTGTACTAAATTATAGTATATGGTGACATTTATTTACTAAAAAGGGTACCAAATGCTCTTTATTTTGAATGGTTGAGGAATTCTTAGAAAACTTTAAAAATTGAGGTACTACTTCATATATTGAAAAATATTACGTGACAAACTAAACATAACCTAAGCAATATTAAAAATAAAACAATAGAAAAAGACTAAAAAATATTTATTTTACAAACCTAATTGATAATTGATTTAGTGACTAAGGTCTGAATTCACAAAATGATAAACAAATATAGGACATTTATGGAAGAACACTGTTGGTTCAAACTTCCAGAAAGATCTTATAGATGTCAAAGTTAGTAAAGGTCATTATATTTGTATAAGTGATGATAATTGCTTATAAAATCCAGAAAACATAGCTTAATAATTCAGTCAATGGATGCATTAGTCAGAAAGATCTGGAAATTAATTATGGATTTGAAACTTAAAGAAGTGTGTTCTTTAAAAGTTACTTAGTGTCTAGTAACCTATATTATTAATCTAACATGGAAATAATATGTAATATATAATGCATGTTACACTGAGCACTCAATCTGATACCTATATGTTCTATAAATATTAGTTTTTAACTACTGTTTAAGTTACAATTTCTGTGTTACAATTTCTGTGTTACTATTTCTGATTCATATCAGTTAGAGCCTGGAAAGCAATTTGTTAAACAAGAGTATCTTTAATTAGTATAGTACATCTTTTCTGAAATGTTTGTTCAATATTTTTTAAAATCCTGTCATTACTTACAGTTAAGGTTATATTAGTATTTAGGAAGCTACTTCATCTCGATTTTTATTAAAAATAAAACTGATTTTATTCAATCTAAGTGCATATATAAAGAATTATGTTTGGCCTTTTTATGCAATGAATTCTTTCCCAAGAATCTATTTATAGAAGTCAAGAGAAATATATATTAACATATTATTATACAAGAAACCTACCTTCTACTGATTATAAAATCCCAAACTAGTTGTTCTCTGTCAAGATGCCTGCAGCTTTCACTTAAGAATGATATACAAATCCAAATATGCACTTGACTAGCATTCTACAGACACTAATTTGAATACTTGGAGAAATCTTCCATCGTATTTGATATTTTATGGTTGTTTTTTACCCTGAGTTATTTTTTTAAGCTAATATTATACTTTGATTTTGTTGTATATTAACTATACTTCAGTTACTTCACATCTAACATTTGCTAGTTCCCACTAAGTGAGATGGTCTAGTAGAGAGACAGGCGAGAAGGGACACATACCTTCTGTTGGCCAGAAAGTCGTGCATCCTTTAGTGGGGAGGTCAGGTTACTCTCATAAAAGAGGCCTGCTATAGCTGTGTAATAAAAGGAGAAATTTAAAAACATAAATCCAGGACAAGAATAAACAATGTCTGTGACCTTCACATACTGCCCTTTGAAGGCTCAGAGTGAAGTGAGAGTGGAAAAAGTTGATTTGTCATCAATGTGTCACTTCAGGTTTGAACAGGAAATTCTCACATTTGGGCTATTTGAAAAGAGTTTAGCTTATCACACACCTCCAGAAAATAGGAAACTTTGGACTCCAATTGAAAGGACAGATGGACCTCTAAGTGTGCTATTTATATTTTCAATTTTCAAATGCCTCTGAGAAATTATTTCCATATTCTACATGATCTGAGGACACTGAGGTTTAACCACCCATGCAGTTATCTTGCTTCCATCTCAATCATATACATTGCAAACTTAGAATACTTCAAGTTTTTCTTTTAAAACTAGATTGCTAAATCTTGGCAGTACATATGCCTTTTCCTCACATCCATTATTACTTCATTTCCATTGTTATTAAAGAAGTTCTATGAATCATAATCCCATTTTCAATAAATATTTAAAGATATTTGTCCCTAATTATTCTGAGAAATTACTGCATTGCCAACCATAGTGTACCTTGCACAGAGTCCATCATTTCCAAAATACCATCTCCCTTTCTCTGCCTTAGTTCTTACATTCAGCTTTAATCTTATTAAATAAATATTTTAATGTATAAATTTCCTCTGATAAAAATAAATTCCCTTTGAAAGGATAAATATAAACAATATTAAATGTATCATCATGACATAGGTTGAGATATTAAATAACTACTCATCATATCAGATAACTCATCACTTCCCAGCTACCCACCTTCAAATTTTACATTCTCATCATCCCTTCTCTTTTTGTTATAATGAAGGAAACATTAGTAATTTTAATTTTTATCCGCCCATTCCTACCTTTAGAGACTAAATGAGTCACCACAGGCATGTCCACTGTTGATCACCATCAGTTTGTTTTACTTTCCTAGTTTCTTCCCACTTCTGTTTTCTCCTTAGGATTCACTTTGTTAGTCTTTACAATATGAAAAATGTCAGTTCTTACCCCCAAACTGAACCACCTTCAGACTACTTGCAATCCAGCGTTTTCCTGAGTGCTCAAACCAGAAACTTAGGATGAAATTGAGGCAGGGTCATAGAGGTTTGTGATGTGACTAAGATTGGAAGAAAACTATTGGCAATGTCAAGAGATGTCCAATATGCTGTCAGAGTAGGAAATAAAAACTCCCTCCAGTATTCTTGCCTGGAGAATTCCATGGACAAAGGAGCCTTGTGGGCTACAGTAGGGTCACAAAGAGTTGGACACAAATGAGAGACTAACACACACATCAAACTGGTCATGAATTCATCCTCCAATCCTCAATCATGCCTAGTTGTCTATATTTCACTAGGAATATTTATATCACAATATAAACCCAAGTCAAACTTTGCAGTTCAAGAAAAGGTAATTTTTAAACATATCTAACAAAACAATGGGAAGGGGAGGAAAAGAAGACATAAGCCACAAGATAAATGGCACATGCAAATGAAAATGATAAGAAAGCAGGTATAACAATATTCATATCAGATAAAATAGTCTTTAAAACAAATTTCATAATGAAAGA
Organism: Bos javanicus; assembly: GCF_032452875.1. NCBI lineage: Eukaryota > Metazoa > Chordata > Mammalia > Artiodactyla > Bovidae > Bos > Bos javanicus. The sequence goes on along the minus strand of NC_083872.1, from coordinate 99,990,142 downwards.
CAAAGGACACTATGTAATGATAAGGAGATCAATATAAGAAAAGGATATTATACTTGTTAGCATATATCCACCCAATATATTTAGGAGGACCTAAATACATAAAACAAACACCACAGACATAAAAATAATAATTGAAGGGAATACAATAATAGTAGGAGCTTTTTAACACCTCACTGACATCACTGGACAGATCTTCTGGACATAAAATCCGTAAGGCAGCAGAGAATCTAAGTGACACAATAGAACTGATGAACTTAATTGATATCTACAGGACATTACATACAAAAAACCCAGGATATCCTTTTAAGTGCACATAGAACATTCTCAAGGTTAGACCACATACTAGAACACAAAATATGCCTTAAGGGGTAGAAATTATTTCACACATCTTTTCTGACCACAACTCTGTAAATAGAAATAAAATAAGAAATAAAATAAAATGATAAAAGAATGATTACATGGAAGCTAAAAACACAATACTAAAACCCAATGGGTCAGCAATGAAATGAAAGAGAAAAATCAGAAAAATACCTAGAGATAAATGATGATGAAAAGACAACCTTATAAAACCTATGGGACTGAGCAAAAGCAGTTCTAAAATGGAAGGTCATAGGGATACAGAACTTTCTTAAAGAAGAAAATCTCAAATATACAACCTAACCTACCACTTAAAAAAATTAGAAAAAGAGGGACAAACAAACCCAAAAGTCATCAGAAGGAAGGAAATAACAAAGATCGGAGAGGAAATAAATAAGAAATTAAAAACAATAGAGGAAATAAAGTAAAGATAAATTTTTTTTGAGAATGTAAAGAAAATTAAGCCAAGTTCACCAAGAAGAAAAGAGAGCTCAAATTTAAAAAAAGAAATTAAAAAATAAAAATGAGAAATAACAACCAATACCAGAGAAAATTTTAAAAAATAAGAAAATACTATGTCAACAAACTGGACAACCTAGAAGAAACAAACAAGTTTCCAGAAATGTACAACCTTCCAAAGTGAGTTATGAAAAAAAAGATAATTTGAACAGCATGATCACTGGAAGTGAAATAGAATCTGTCATCTTAAAAAACTCCCTACAAACAATAGTTCAGGTCTGGATGGCTTCACTGGGGAATTTTACCAAATATACAAAGAAAAAATTTATTTTAGTTCTTCTTGCATTATTCTAAAAGGCTGAAAAGGAGGGAACACTCCTAAAGACATTCTAAGAAGCCACCAGCATCCTGATGTCAAATCAGACAAAGATACTGAAGAAAAAAAACAAAAAAAAAGAGAGAGAGAGAAAGAAAAAAAGAGAAAATTATTAAAGGCCAATATCCTTGATTAATGTAAATGGAAAATTCCTCACAAAATATTAGAAAAATGAATGCAGCAATAAGTAAAGAGATCATATGCTATGATCAAATTAAATTCATTCCAGGGTCCCAAGAATGGTTCATCATATACAAATCAATTAACATGATACACCATGATAAAAAAAGAAAAGACAACAAACACTGATCATCTCAATAGACGAAGAAAAGTCTTTGATAGAATTCAGCATCCATTCATGATAAAAACTTTCACCAAAGTGGGAAAGAGGGAACATGTCTCAGCATAAACTTTTTATAACAAATCCATAGTCAATATAATGCTCAACAATGAAAAGCTGAAAGCCATCCAGATAAAATCTAGGACAAGACAAAGGTGCCCATTCTCACCAATTCTATTCAATATAGTATTCAAAGTACTGCCAATAGTAGTCAGACAAGAAAAGCAAATAAATGGTATCTAAATTGGGAGCTTAGCAGGTGGTGCACAAGACATAAGAGAAGCAATTTTGCTTCTTGGGTTGGGAAGATCCCCTGGAAACAGCACAGCAACTCACTCCAGTATTTTGTCTGGAGAATCCCATGGAAAAAGGAGCCTGGAAGGCTACTGTTCATAGGATTGCAAAGTTGGACACGAGTGAAGCAACTGGGCACACATGCATTCAGATTGGAAAGGAAGAGGCAAAAATGTCATTATATGCAGATGACATGACACTATATATAGAAAACCCTAATGACTGCACACAAAACCCACTAGAACTAATAAATTCAGCAAAGTAGGAGGATGTAAAATTAATACATAGAAATCTGTTGCATTTCTTTACACTAACAATTAACTATCAGAAAGGGAAAGTAAAAATGATCCTGCTTTAAATGCATCAAAAAATACCAAAGAATAAATATAACCATGGATGTGAAAGATCTAAAGACTGAGAACTGTAAAATATTGATAAAAAGAAACATGATTTAAAGAAGTGGACAGGTGCTCTTGTATTGGAAGAATTAATACTGTTAAAATGGCCATACTATACCAAAGCAATCTACAGATTTAATGTAATTCCTATCAAATTACCCATGACATTTTACAAAAAACTATAGCAAATAATTCTAAAATTTGTACGGAACCAGAAAAGACCCAGTAATCCAGAGGAAAAAGAACAAATCTAGAGGCAGATCCTTCTCAGAACTCAAAAAATACTACAAAGCTACAGTAACCAGTGTGATACTGGCACAGAAGAAGATATATGGATGAATGGAACTGAGCAGAGAGCACGGAAACAAACCCTCAAACCTACAGTTAATTAATCTTTCACAAAGGGGGCAAGAATAAACAACAGAGAAAAAGTCTCTTCGGCAAGTGGCATTGGGAATCCAGACAGCTGAACGTAAACCAATGAAGTTAAAACACCCACCTTGAACCATTTGTTGTGTTGTTCAGTCATTCAGTCGTATTCAACTCTTTCCAACCCCATGTACTGCAGCATGCCAGGCTTTCCTGTCCTTCAGCATCACTTGGAGCTTGTCCAAATTCATGTTCATTGAGCCGGTGATGCCATCCAACCATCTCATACTTTGTCGTGCCCTTCTCCTCCCGCCTTCAATCTTTCCCAGCATCAGGGTCTTTTCATATGAGTCAGTTCTTTGCATTAGGCAGCCAAAGTATCAGAGCTTCATCTTCAGCATCAGTCCTTCAATGAATATTCATGATTGATTTCCTTTAGGATTGATTGGTTTGCTGTCCTCGCAGTCCAAGGTACTCTCAAGAGTCTTATCCAACACCACAGTTAAAAAGCATCAATTCTTCAGCTCTCAACTTTCTTTATAGTCCAACTCTCACATACGTATGTGATTACTGGAAAAACCATAGCTTTGACCAGACACACCTGTGTTGGTAAAGTAATGTCTCTGCTTTTTAATATGCTGTCTAGGTTGGTCATAAGATAAGAAAGCCTTCCTTAATGAACAGAGCAAAGAAATAGAAGAAAATAATAGATCTCTTGAGATCTCTTCAAGAAAATTAGAGATACCAAAGGAACATTTCATGCAAAGATGGGCACGATAAAGGACAGAAATGGTGTGGACCTGACAGAAGCAAAAGATATTAAAAGGACATGGGAATAACACAGAAGAACCATACAAAAAAGATCTTCATGACTCAGATAATCACAATAGTGTGATCACTTGCCTGGAGCCAGACATCCTGGAACACGAAGTCAAGTAGTCCTTAGGAAGCATCACTATGAGCAAAGCTAATGGAGCTGATGAAACTCCAGTTGAGTCTTTCAAATCCTAAAAGATGATGCTGTGAGTGTGCTGCACTCAATATTGAGAGAGTCATTTCCTAGGCAGGTTGATAAGGAGTCTAGGGGTCCCCAAGGAGAGAGGGGTCTGGAATTCTCAAGGAGGAAGAAAGGACAAACTTTTTTTCTTTCTCCACATTCCTTAGGATTATATAACAATAATGTATCCTGCCTAAGGACAGTCTTTGGATTCAACCTTCTGTTATCTTAAAATATGGGAGTAGACCTGGTCTTTATAAGGATGTATCTTGCCTGAGGACAGTGTTATCTTAAAATGTAAATTATGGGAGTAGGTCTGATGAGGTCTTTACAACCTCCAGACATTCTTTGGATTATATAACCTCATTGTTAACACTAGCAAGCGGGTACTCTTTCTGCCCCCTTCTGATGCCTATGTCAGAAGCTTTCTCTATCTCCTTTATACTTTAATAAAACTTTATTACACAAAAGCTCTGAGCGATCAAGCCTCATCTCTGGCCCTGGATTGAATTCTTCTCCTCCAGGAGGCCAAGAATCCTGGTGTATCCGCGTGATTCAACAACAACCTTTCAATATGCCAGCAAATTTGGAAAACAGTGGCCACGGGACTGGAAAAGGTCAGTTTTCATTCCAATCCCAAAGAAAGGCAATGCCAAAGAATGCTCAAACTACTGCACAATTGCATTCATCTCTCATGTTAGTAAAGTAATGCTAAAAATTCTCCAAGCCAGGCTTCAACAGTACGTGAACCATGAATTTCCAGATGTTCAGTTGGACTTAGAAACAGCAGAGGAACCAGAGATCAAATTGCCAACATCGTATGGATCATCAAAAAAGCAAGAGAATTCCAGAAAAACATCTATTTCTGCTTTATTGACTATGCCAAAGCCTTTGACTGTGTGGATCACAACAAAACGTGGAAAATTCTGAAAGAGACTGGAATACCAGACCACCTGACCTACTTTTGAGAAATATGTAAGCAGGTCAGGGAGTAACAGTTAGAAATGGACATGGAACTGTCACGCGAGTGTAAGTTTCTCGGTTCTTTGTCTCATCACAACAAAGATTTGGAGCCACAGACATTAAAGCCCTTGGCATGTCACAGCTCTTGGGTCTTGGACAAACCATGCTACAGCTCTTAGGCAAATCAGTGTTACAGCTCTATTTTATTTAGAAGATAGCAGGAGAGAGAGAGAGAGAGAAAGAAAAGAGTGCACGCACATGGGAGAGAGAGTCTGAGAGAAAGCGCTTTGGCTCCTCCTTTTATATTTTTTCCTCCACCTGGGCCTGCCCTATGCAAATTGGGCTTAGCCAGGAGTGCTGTTTGTTCTGTTTGTTCTGCCTGAAGTCTTCCCTCTGGTCCTTGGACCTTCCTTGTCTTTTAGCCACCGCCATTTTGGACTCCTTTTCTCTATTCTACCTACCTAACAGAACAACAGACTGGTTCCAAATAGGGAAAGGAGTATATCAAGGCTGTATATTGTCACCCTGCTTATTTAACTTATATGCAGAGTACATCATGAGAAATGCTGGGCTGGATGAAGCACAAGCTGGAATCAAGATTGCCGGGAGAAATATCAATAACATCAGATACACATATGACAACACCCTTATGGCAGAAAATGAAGAAGTAAAGAGCCTATTGATGAAAGTGAAAGAGGAGAGTGAAAAATTTGGCTTAAAACTCAACAATCAGAAAATTAAGATCATGGCACCTGGTCCCATCACTTCATAGCAAATAGATGGGGAAATAGTCGAAAGAGTGACTGACTTTATTTTTTTGGGCTCCAAAATCACTGCAGATGGTGACTGCAGCCATGAAATTTTAATTTCATGTGTCTTTTAAGACACTTACTCCTTGGAAGAAAAGTTATGACCAACCTAGACAGCATATTAAAAAATAGAGACATTACTTTGCCAACAAAGGTCCATCTAGTCAAAGCTATGGTTTTTCCAGTAGTAATGTATGGATATGAGAGTTGGACTATAAAGAAAACTGAGTGTGGATGAATTGATGCTTTTGAACTGTGGTGTTGGAGAAGACTCTTGAGAGTCCCTTGGACTGCAAGGAGATCCAACCAATCCATCCTAAAGGAAATTAATCCTGAATATTTATTGGAAGGACTGACGCTGAAGCTGAAACTTCAACACTTTGGCTGCCTGTTGCAAAGAGCTGAATCATTTGAAAAGACCCTGATGCTGTGAATGATTGAAGGTGGGAGAAGGGCATGACAGAGGATGAGATGGTTGGATGGCATCACTGACTCAATGGACATGAGTCTGAGTAAACTCCAGGAGTTGGTGATGGACTGGGAGGCCTGGGTGTGCTGCAGTCCATGGAGTCACAAAGAGTCAGACATGACTGAGTGACTGAACTGGTTGGTCATAGCTTTTCTTCCAAGGAGCAAGTATCTTTTAATTTCATGGCTGCAGTTCACCATATGCAGTGATTTTTGAGCCCAAGAAAAAAAAATCTGTTACTATTGCCATTGTTCCCTCATCTATTTGCCATGAAGTGATGTGACAGGATGCCATGAAGTGATGTGACAGGATGCCATGATCTTCATTTTTTGAATGTTGAGTTTTAAGCCAGCTTTTTAACTCTCCTCTTTCACTTTCATCAAGATGTTCTTTAGTTCCTCTTCACCTTCTTCCATAATGGTGGTGTCATCCATATATCTGTGGTTTTGATATTTCTCCTGGCAATCTTGATTCCAGCTTGTGCTTTCTCCAATCTGATATCTCACATGATGTACTCTGCATATAAGTTAAATAAGCAGGGTGACAGTATATAGACTTGATGTACCCCTTTCCCAATTTGGAACCAGTCTGTTCTATGTCCAGTTCTAACTGTTGCTTCTTGATCTGCATACAGGTTTCACAGGAGACAGGTAATGTGATCTGGTAATCCCTTCTCTTGAAGAATTTTCCAGTTTGTTGTGATCCACAAAAACAAAGGCTTTAGCACAGTAGGTAAAGCAGAAGTAGATGTTTTCTGGAATTCTCTTTCTTTCTTCTATGATCCAACAGATGTTGGCAATTTGATATCTGTTGGCAATTAGATCCCTGTTGGCAATTAGATCTCTTGCACCATCAGTTCAGTTCAGTTCAGTCGCTCAGTTGTGTCCGACTCTTTGCAACCCCATGAATCGCAGCATGCCAGGCCTGTCTGTCCATCACCAATTCCCAGAGTTCACTCAAACTCATGTCCATCAAGCCAGTGATGCCATCCAGCCACCTCATCCTCTGTCATCCTCTTCTTCTTCTGCCCCCAATCCCTCCCAGCATCAGAGTCTTTTCCAATGAGTCAACTCTTCACATGAGGTGGCCAAAGTACTGGAGTTTCAGCTTTAGCATCAGTCCTTCCAATGAACACCCAGGACTGCTCTCCTTTAGAATGGACTGGTTGGATCTCCTTGCAGTCCAAGGGACTCTTAAGAGTCTTCAACACCACAATTCAAAAGCATCAATTCTTCGGTGCTCAGCCTTATTCACAGTCCAACTCTTACATCCATACATGACCACTGGAAAAACCATAGCCTTGACTAGACGGACCTTTGTTGGCAAAATGATGTCTCTGCTTTTTAATATGCTATTTAGGTTGGTCATAACTTTCCTTCCAAGGAGTAAGCATCTTTTAATTTCATGACTGCAATCACCATCTGCAGTGATTTTGGAGCCCCCCAAAAATAAAGTCTGACACTGTTTCCACTGTTTCCCCATCTATTTGCCATGAAGTGATGGGACCAGATGCCATGATCTTAGTTTTCTGAATGTTGAGCCTTAAGCCAACTGTTTCACTCTCCTCTTTCACTTTCATCAAGAGGCTTTTTAGTTCCTCTTCACTTTCTACCATAAGGGTGGTGTCATCTGCATATCTGAGGTTATTGATATTTCTCCCGGCAATCTTGATTCCAGCTTGTGCTTCTTCCAGCCCAGCGTTTCTCACAAGGTACTCTGAGTATAAGTTAAATAAGCAGGGTGACAATATACAGCCTTGATGTACTCCTTTACCTGTTTGGACCATATTCAAAAATAAATTCAAAATATCTTAACAATTTAAATATAAGACATGACACCATAAAACTCTTAAAGAGAACATAGACAAAACTTTTGACATAATTTTAGCAATATTTACTTAAGTCAGTCTTCCAAATCAAATGAAATAAAAGCAAAAATAAACAAATGCACCTCATCAAACTTATAAGCTTTTGCAAAGCAAAGAAATAAAAAACAGAAAAACAACCTACAAAATGGGAGAATGTATTTACAAAGGATCTCACTGTCAGGGCCTGATTTTCAAAATATGCAAACAGCTTATACAACTTTATAACAACAGAAAACAATCCAAACAAAAAATGGGCAGAAGTCCTAAATAGAAGTATGTTCAAAGACTTTCCAGATGGCCAACAAGAACTTGGAAATATGTTCAACAGCAGAAATTATTAGAGTAATGCAAATCAAAACTACAGTGAGTTATCACTTCACACCATCAAAATAACTATCTCAAAAATTCTATAATAACAAATGCTTAGAGGGTGTGGAAAAATGGGAACCCTCCCATACTATTGGTGTGGTTGTAAATTTGTGTTGACACTATGGAGAACAATATAGAGATTCCTTAAAAGTTTAATAGACTCTCCGTATGATGCAGAAATGCTACACTTGGGCATATATCAAGAGAAAAATTTAATTTGAAACAACACATTAAATCCCAATGTTCATAGCACCACTACTTAAAGTAGCCAAGATATGGAAGTTATATGTCCATTGACAGATGAATGAATAGAAAGATATGTTGTACATATAAACACACACACACACACACACACTTACTATATATATATAATGGAATATTTACTCAGCCATAAAAAAAGAATGAAACAATGTCATTTGTATAAACATAGTTGGACCTAGAGATTATCATACTATGTGAAGTAAATCAGACAAGGACAAGTATCATATGATATCACTTATGTTTAGAATCTTAAAAAACATGATACAAATGACCTTATTTACAAAACAGAAACAGACTCACAGATACAGAAAACAAACTTATAGTTACCAATGGGAAAAATGGAAGGAGGAATCAATTAGGAGTTTCAGATTAACATATACACACTTCTATATATATAATAGATAAACCGCACAGGTAACTATATTTAATACCTTGTGGAAATAACCTATAATGGAAAAGAATCTGAAAAACAAATACGTATTTTCATACATATAGTATAAATACATATCTGAATCTCTTTGCTGTACATACAAACTAACATAAATTGAAAATCAACTATACTCTAGTTGGAAATTAAAAATACATATGAGAGATTCAGCTTTCCTCAAAAAAAAAAAGTGTTTTTTTCAGATTTCTCTTTTTAAACTATTGTTTCGTAATTTTCTTATTCCATCTGCTTTATAATTAAGTTCATATTAACTTAGTTAAATCCTGCTATCATTCTGCTTTGTTCTTATGCTTATGTTTACTTATGTCATCATGAAGTATTCCCCTTTCTATTTTATTTTATTTATTTCATCTGAGGTTTGAATCTTGGTTTCCATTACCTCATCTTTCTTTCATTCAAAGCTGTTTGAAGTTCTATTTCTTTTTTTTTTTCTCTAATATTGAGTTGGCTTTGTAGATATGAAAATAGTGAAACATAAGCAATACTTCAGTGGGACCTTAAAAGATAAGTAAAAGTTCAGGTTGAAAGTCAAGTTGTTGAGAATAAAAGCCATTCTAGGCAGTGCTAAAAGTATGTTAGTATTTTGGGTGCAAAAGAGTATGGGTGCTTCAAGAACAGGGAAGAGTCTAATAAACTAATTAATAAAATCCTATTCTTTACTCAAAACAGGAGAAAGTATTTTAATTCTTAAAATAAAATAATCATGTATCCATGATCTGAAGATATTTTATATTTCACTTGCTGTAGATGCTGTTCATGAAATATTTAAATCATATAGTCTGACAGATTTTTATAGCACTTATTATATTTATTTTAATTATGATAAATGTATAAGCCTATTTTAGAAGCCCTAAGAACTAAAACTGCTAATCTGCTTTTCACAGGGGCTTGCCCCAAACATTTATGAATATGTGTTTATCAGTTAATCTGTCAATATTAAAAATGGTAAATATAAAACTATGCAACTTTTTAAATGATCAGAGCCACCAAATTACTTAAATATATGGTATGCTAATATTTATAATTAAATTATATTTTTGGTTCATAACATATGAAAATATTACTTAATACATTTTGTTAAATTACATAGTTTGAAAGTGGGAAATTTGACATACTATACATAGATATAGATGTACAGCAGCCATGCTGAGTGATTGATTGTTGTTGTTATTGGTTAGTCTTTCAGTAGTGTCCAACTCTTTTGCAACCCATGGACTGTAGCTTGTCAGGCTCCTGGCCAGGGATTTCCCAGGCAAGAATAGTGAAGTGGGTTGTCATTTCTTTCTCCAGGAAATCTTCCCAACCCAGGAATTGGACCTGTGTCTCTTGCATTGCAGGCAGATTCTTTACGACTGAGTCACCAGGGAAGATTGAATTCATACCTGTGAGCCTATTAATACCGATAGTTCTCAGACATGCCTTAAAAAATACTGTTTTGACTTTAGAAGAATGTACCATTGCCCAACTGACCGGAGAACTTCTGGATTGACTTCCTCACTGTCATTATTTATATCAGAAACCGACTCCCTAAAATCAAGCAGTTTAATCTTAAGGAAGATATATAATAATTTAAAGGCAAATCTATGAGAAAACTCTAAAGAATCTCAAAAATGTGCAATCATTATTTAGAATGAGAAAAAGACAGCTTTGTTTTGGCAATGACGGGTGAAGTCATACCAAGCCACAGAACAGTGCTATTGAAAACACTACAAATGGTATAATTGACATAGAAGTAATTTCAGTTGTTGCTACTATGCATTTCTAGGAAAAGTTGTAAAGCATCAGAGCATTGGTGGCCCTTGAGGTGCACAGATCTATGTGGTTAATAAGGAAAAAAAGAGAAAAAAACAAAATATAACCCTTCTTTTGTTCCTGCCTGACTAGCACTTGCTTCTGGATTAAATAGGGCCCAGACCTACTCACTATATTTAAACATGTCATGATTTAAAAACAATGCTTTGACAAGTGGAACAGATGATTTTGACTCTGATGGTTTTAAAGGGCTACATTCAAACCCATTCACCATTTTAAGATTTTCAATTTTAGTTTCTGTCACTTTTTTTTTTTTTTACTTGAAAACCAATGTCTGCTTCTTCAGACAATTCTAGGAGAACACAAGAAAGAAACAGAAACTGGCTATTATTCAAATCAGTCAACCCAATATTGTATATATTTATTGACTGTACTTAAGCTCCAGACTTTCGTCACTTGATGCTACCAGCCAACTCATTAGAAAAGACCCTGATGCTGAGAAGAATTGAAGGTAGAAGGAGAAGAGAGCAGCAGAGGATGAAATGGTTGGATGGCATCACCAACTTGATGCACATGAGTTTGAGTAAACTCTGGGAGTTGGTGATGGACAGGGAGGCCTGGTGTGCTGCAGTCCATGGGGTCGCAAAGAGTCAGAAACAACTGAGCAACTGATGGGGAAAAAACTAAATTAAAAAAGTTGGAAAAGAAGAAGTAAAACTCACTGTTTGCAAATGACATGATCCTCTACATAGAAAACCCTAAAGACTCACCAGAAAATTACTAGAGCTAATCAATGAATATAGTAAAGTTGCAGGATATAAAATCAACACACAGAAATCCCTTGCATTCCTATACACTAATAATGAGAAAAAAAAGAGAAATTAAGGAAACAATTCCATTCACTATTGCAACGGAAAGAATAAAATACTTAGGAATATATCTACCTAAAGAAACTAAAGACCTATATATAGAAAACTATAAAACACTGGTGAAAGAATCAAAGAGGACACTAAAAGATGGAGAAATATACCATGTTCATGGATTGGAAGAATCAATATAGTGAAAATGAGTATACTACCCAAAGCAATCTATAGATTCAATGCAATCCTTATCAAGCTACCAACGGTATTTTTCACAGAGCTAGAACAAATAATTTCACAATTTGTATGGAAATACAAAAAACCTCGAATAGCCAAAGCAATCTTGAGAAAGAAGAATAGAACTGGAGGAATCAACATGCCTGACTTCAGGCTCTACTACAAAGCCACAGTCATCAAGACAGTATGGTACTGGCACAAAGACAGAAATATAGATCAATGGAACAAAATAGAAAGCCCAGAGATAAATCCATGCACCTACGTACAACGTATCTTTGACAAAGGAGACGAGAATATACAATGGAGAAAAGACAATCTCTTTAACAAGTGGTGCTGGGAAGATTGGTCAACCACTTGTAAAAGAATGAAACTAGAACACTTTCTAACACCATACACAAAAATAAACTCAAAATGGATTAAAGATCTAAATGTAGGGCCAGAAACTATAAAACTCCTAGAAGAGAACATAGACAACTCTCTGACATAAATCACGACAGGATCCTCTATGACCTACCTCCCAGAATACTGAAAATAAAAGCAAAAATAAACAAATGAGACCTAATTAAACTTAAAATCTTCTGCACAACAAAGAAAACTATAAGCAAGGTGAAAAGACAGCCTTCAGAATGGGAGAAAATAATAGCAAATGAAGCAACTGACAAACAACTGATCTCAAAAATATACAAGCGACTGCTGCAGCTCAACTCCAGAAAAATAAATGACCCAATCAAAAAATGGGCCAAAGAACTAAATAGACATTTCTCCCAAGAAGACATACAGATGGCTAACAAACACATGAAAAGATGCTCAACATCACTCATCATCAGAGAAATGCAAATCAAAACCAGAATGAAGTACCATCTCACGCCAGTCAGAATGGCAGCGATCCAAAAGTCTACAAGCAATAAATGCTGGAGAGGGTGTGGAGAAAAGGGAACCCTCTTATATTGTTGATGGGAATGCAAACTAGTACAGCCACTATGGAGAACAGTGTGGAGATTCCTTAAAAAACTGGAAATAGAACTGCCTTATGACCCAGCAATCCCACTGCTGGGCATACACACCGAGGAAACCAGAATTGAAAGAGACACGTGTACCCCAATGTTCATTGCAACACTGCTTATAATAGCCAGGACATGGAAGCAACCTAGATGTCCATCAGCAGATGAATGGATGAGAAAGCTGTGGTACATATACACAATAGAGTGTAACTCAGCCATTAAAAAGAATACATTTGAATCAGTTCTAATGAGGTGGATGAAACTGGAGCCTATTGTATAGAGTGAAGTAAGCCAAAAAAAAAAAAAAAAAAAAACCAATACAGTATACTAACAATTCAGAGAAGGCAATAGCAACCCACTCCAGTACTCTTGCCTGGAAAATCCCATGGACAGAGGGGCCTGGTGGGCTGCAGTCCATGGGATCTCTAGGAGTCGGACACGACTGAGCAACTTCACTTTACTTTTTCACTTTCATGCATTGAAGGAGGAAATGGCAACCCACTCCAGTGTTCTTGCCTGGAGAATCCCAGGGATGGGGGAGCCTGGTGGGCTGCCGTCTATGGGGTTGCACAGAGTCGGACAAGACTGAAGCGACTTAGCAGCATACTAACGCATATATATGGAATTTAGAAAGATGGTAATGATAACCCTGTAAGCGAGACAGCAAAAGAGACACAGATGTATAGAACAGTCTTTTGGACTCTGTGAGAGAGGGAGAGGGTGGGATAATTTGGGAGAATGGCATTGAAACATGTATAATATCATACATGAAACGAATCGCCAGTCCAGGTTCAGTGCATGATACTGGATGCTTGGGGCTGGTGCACTGGGACGACCCAGAGGGACGGTATGGGGAGGGAGGAGGAAGAGGGGTTCAGGATGGGGAACATGTGTATACTTGTGGTGGATTCATGTTGATGTATGCCAAAACCAATACAATATTGTAAAGTAATTAAACTTCAATTAAAATAAATACATTTATATTAAAAAAGTTTGCCAAGAAGTTATTTTAACTATAACAAGATTTATTATATATTTTGAAAATGTAGAAGACAGAGTATTTACTAAACAATAAATAGTAGTGTTTTTGTTTAACTTATCATTATTTGATGATTGTTCAAATCAAGTTTCCTCAAATTACAAAGTAAATGTTGAAATAGTAAGATATTTTGAGAACCCAAGAATAAAACCTAAACTCTTAGGAACACTATTCTGGCTATGTTTACAGAAGTCACAGAAATATTTTTCAGAGAAAAATATGGGTTTTTTTCTTTTAATCATTAGCATTTTCCATTTCTTCAGTAGTTTATTTTGTATTAGCCATACACAATCCAACTAATTTTTTAATTTATTTTTTAATTGAATGATAATTGTTTTCAACTAAATTTGTAAATCTTACTGTGTATTGAATGTATGAATTTCACTGACATCTATTCTATATTCATTATTTAAAATATTTTTATAGTTTTGAAATTATTATATGTTCATAGTATAACATGTGGACAATAGAAGGATGTCATTCCCGCAACAATCTTCTCTGCCAGTATTGGCTGTTCACCTCACAGTCTGCTAAGTGATAGAGGAGGAGTTGGAGACAAACAGGCCCTTACTTCATAAATGAGTTAACTTGTAAAGGCACATTTTGTTTTGTTTTAGGAGTCAAAATAAATATTTAAGAAAAATATATTAAATATTGCAAGTAATGTATATATCCAGTAAACAAAAGCTGTGGAGATGTCATAAAAATAAATGCAAAATTTTCTCATAATTACACAAAACATAAATAAATTTTGTATGCTAACTCCTTATTATGCTTCTTTTTACTTTCTCGATCTCATTCTAAAATGTAAACCAAATCACTGGCAAGATGAAGTCGATGCTCATGATTAACTTAGGCTAATATCTGGAGTAGAATAAATGTTGGGAAATCAATCAATGTGAAAACTGAAATACTTTAAATTGATTTAGATTTGAGGAAAGACTACAATTTCTCGAGATTGTTAAGCAAATGTCCCAACTCCATTAACTGGATAATCCTTCCTTTTAGCCTCTGACTTATATAATAAATTTATACACTTTTTAACACAACATGTATGATTTAATTAATTATAGAATGTAGTTAATATATATCATGTATTAATCAAGGTATATTAATTGGTTGCAAGAATAAGTTGAATCAGAAAGCAAAAAAAACAAAAAGCTCAGTACAATATGGTATATTTTACTCACTAAAGATCAGCTATACTAATTACCAATTCTATCCATATTGGATTTGCTTTAGAATTACATTTAAGATGGAATTTTAGACTCAAAAATGAAACTTGAGATCATCTCTTCTAACCTCTCCTTATGTGTATGAGAAAGTTAGAATAGTTATTTTCTTAAAGTCATAAAATTAATTTGTATCATAACAAAGATTATAACTATCTCCTGGATTCAATTATAAAGTTATTTCAGAGAATCTTGAATTGCCTTGTTTTATAGTCTGCTAAATATCAAAAGATTATGAGTCTTAGATTATTCACACCTTCCTAAAATAGCTTGAAACTTTATTGTTCCTCTGAAGTTTCAGAGCAGATTTAGTACCACGTTCTTTAAAAATCCATCCATATCTTGCTGAAGAGAACATATTTGTCTCCATTCTAAGCCCTGTGGTGTTAAAATAGAAAAAAAAAAATAAACCTTGCATTTCTTCAGAATGTTTTCCTCCTTAAATTTATTTATTTTTCTGGAGTAGACAGAGGCTATATTTTTGTGGAAGTATAGATGAGAAATTATATTTTGGAGTTATATGTATGTATGTACATATATATATGGATTTTGATTAAAGATTATCACTTATTAGTTGATTGATCTTAGAAATATTTATATTATTTAGGCTCAATTTTTCTCACTTATAGAATGAAAAATAATCACACCATATAGGCTTGTTATTAGTGCCACAAGTCATCTTTGGCACCTTTAATATCACTTTTCAAAGGCTCTTTTTTTGAATCTCATGGTTACTGTGTTTTCCTCAAAATCTAAGATTCAAGTTATGAACTCCAGTGACCATAATGTTGAAGGAACAAGAAAAGTGAATGATAGGACCTGGTATAACACAATTGGTCAGTTAAGGGAATTTGCCAAATTAGACTGTGTGTGTGTATTCTTCTTCAAAGGGGTTACTCTATTTGGTGTACCAAAACGTGTGCCATTTGAGTCTAATACAGATACTAAGTGATGAGATATAATTTTTCTCAAAAGAACATATTGATCTGGGTTTTTGATGAGTGTGAAATATATCATTTCTAAAACTTTGCAACCAATTAAATTGATTTTTAAGTTTGAAAGTTTAAGCCATAAGCTGTCATGGATCATTACTTAATCACACAGAAAATATGTTCTAAAAGCTCCAGAAAGAGAAATTTAAAAAATCGTATTTTCTGATATTCCCAGAGAAATGGATATTTTATTTCACTTTTTAAGATCATCTTGGTTATTATTCACTTAGCACCCCATTACTTAATGATGAATATGTTGCCATTTTTCCATTGAATTAATTATACCTTATGAAACAATGTGAAGGATTCTTAGTGTGTTCTTTGCCTATAGTCTTCAAAAATGAGTAAGAAGAGGGGGTGATTCATAAACCAGAAATTCTCTTATTCAAAGAAGGATAAAAGGCATTCAGCTGATAAAAAGGTAAATACTTTTTTCTATATGCTGTGGTTGTTTAGGTCCTAAGTTGTATCTGACTCTTTTGCCAACCCTTAGAATGTATTCTGTCAGGCCCCTCTGTCCATGGAATTTCCCAGGCAAGAATATTGGAGTAGGTTGCCATTTGCTTCTCCAGGGGATCTTCCCGACCCAGGGATTGAACCCACATCTCCTGCACTGCAGGCTGTTTCTTTACCATTGAGCCACCAAGGAAACTCTTTTCCTATATATTTGGTTGTTTACTGGAAACAATGTCAAGTAAGAAAAAATGAAATGATAACAGTTGTGTCCGTGTATTTATTATATGTCTGGTTCTTAATATATTAAGAGGTGTATTTAAATGCAATATTCAATGACATTTGTGATCAACTAAATAGTGATATTAATCTGAAACTCCACAATAAGTTCAGTTTTGCTCTGATTCTGGGGGTTTTGCTTACCACATATTTGCCTTCTGATTTTGTGAAGAATTTCCACAGCATATTGTTGCAGCAATCCTGGGATTAATGTGCTTTTTATTCCTGCTGGTAACCAGAGGCTTAGGATATACACATGAGTATCAGGTACACTTATTGATCATGAGAGCAATGAACCAGAATTTAAAAAATGAGATACTATAACTGCTGAACAGCTGTTGAGCTTCATAAACTATAAAGTTCTATAGAAATGTTAGATTCCAGAGGGTAATGACTATGATATTGATATCATAATCTTGTTATCATAAAGTTCTTATGTCACACAAAATAGCTGAAGTCATACAAAAATTTTAGTAAGGAATTTGAATTTGAAATTATTTGAAATTTTCTATTTGAAATTATTTTTCATGTAAGTTTGAATTTGCCATATGGACCAAGACTTAGAGCATTTTATTTGATTGTTACATTCCTTATCTTACTGCAATACTACTTAATTAGAAAAGAGTAAGTTTGATCCCTTTTTATGTTATTAAAATAAAAATCATGAGTATTGATATATTATATATTATTTTGTACATTATTCTTTCATTTCAATGTGTTTTTCCTGATAACTGTTAATTATTTGTTTCACTTCAAACCATTTTTAGTGTCTTTCTGGGTTAATGTATACTGAGCAGAATCACAAGTTTGAAATTGTTATTTGAGAAGAATATATGGCAAAAAAAAAAAACGGTTAATAGCTTCTTTATTTCCACTTTTTGTTTTATGTTGTATAAATGTTTATTATTATTTTACTCACTTTAAAAATAACAGAGTCAAATATATGCAGCTATCATTTAAAGATCTTTTTTATGCTTCAACACTTCAAAATATTTTAACTTTACATATTCATTGATTGTTTCAACTTAGCCAACATCATTCATACAATAAATTATAGTAATGTCATCTTGTGTTAAAGCCATTCATGATCTTATTTTTACAATTGAAGTGTTACAGGGCTATTGTGAATGCAAAATACAAAATACAACAGAAAGGAAAATTTCTGCACCAGAAGTTGAGGATCACTTCATTTTACCACCTAATACAAGCAAGTATTAAATACTTAGGCTGATATCTGACAGGTATTTTTTCATGGAAATATCCCCTTCTGTACCATTTCAAAATGTAGTTTTAAAACTTTATATTGAAACTTTGGCAGAAATTTTAATTTTACTCGTCTTTCTTCTTGAATCCATGTTTTACTATAGTTAATTGGATACTTAACTTTCACAAAAATCCTATGATACCATCATAGTTACTTGATTATTTGGATGTTCTATGCTAGTCATAAGATTTCCAGGTCGCTCAATGGTAAACAATCCTCCTACCAATTCAGGAGACTCAAGACACTTGGGTTTGATCCCTGGGTCAGGAAGATCCCCTGGATTAGGAAATGGCAACCCAGTCCAGTATTCTT
Organism: Bos javanicus; assembly: GCF_032452875.1. Classification (NCBI taxonomy): domain Eukaryota; kingdom Metazoa; phylum Chordata; class Mammalia; order Artiodactyla; family Bovidae; genus Bos; species Bos javanicus. The sequence goes on along the minus strand of NC_083872.1, from coordinate 99,971,945 downwards.
GCCTAGAGAATCCCATGGGCAGAAGAGCCTGGTGGGCTGTAGTCCATGGGGTTGCAAAGAGTCGGACACGGCTGAGCACACACACATGCTATCTATAAATATTTCTCAAAGCAAAGAGTTTTTAGAATTAACATCATTCCCATGTATTCACTTTGATGGATTTTGCCCTTTAGGGAGAAATATTTCATTTTGTTACAATTTATCTACATTTGAGAAGTCAAGGTTTCTCAGTGTAATCTTATCAAAGGCCTTGAGTCTGTCAGAGACAGTCTGTGGCTCAACAGTATTCTTACCTACAGAATTTGGTAGAAGAGCTATTTTTTAATATAGACTTTTGGGACACAGAAAATAATCTATTTACTGATCATTCAGTCAGAAGTAAGCAGTGAAATAAAGAAAATATACAGGTCACTAAAGATCTTGAGGCTGTGATGATGGTAGTTTTGTTTTCAAGATAGACTATGGCACATGTCAAGTACAATGGTCCTGCTGTGGAAAGAAATATTATTATTTTTCAAAAGAAGAAAAAATTTGGAGTGAGTATAAGAAATCATTCCAAGACCTGGGCCCTAGACTCATTAAGATTGATGACCAAGAGGAGAAGGCATATTTACTTTACTAAACCTGAGTAAGTGTTTTAGGAGAAGTTTGTATATCTTAAGTTAGGATAATTGCGTAGACTTTTCCTCCAATGATATTTGACCAATTTGGTTTGAGCCCTGATACGTATAGGTGCAGACTTACCTGCAGAAAAGGGGACACAGGTGTAACAAAGACCTGTAAAAGCTATCTCTAAACCAAGAGAGAGAGTTTTGCTGTGGGTGTGGGTGCAATGTACTGATTTTCAGTTGTTTCATTTTATGTGTGGCATCTTGATATTTTAATATACATAAGGCTGTTTCAGTATTTAGCCTCAAAGCACTTTGTTGTTGTTCAGTCGCTCAGCCGTGTCAAACTCTGACCCCATGGACTGCAGCATGCTAGGCTTCCCTGTCCTTCACTATCTCTCAGAGGGTGCTCAAACTCATGTCCATTGAGTCAGTGATGCCATCCAACCATCTCATCCTTTATTGCCCCCTTCTCCTTTTGCCCTCAATCTTTCCCAGCAACTAGATCTTTTCCAGTGAGTTGGCTCTTCCCATTAGGTGGCCAAGGCATTCGAGCTTCAGCTTCTGCATCAGTCCTTCCAAAGAATATTTTTGGGACAAAAGAGAAACTGCTTTCAATGATATAAACAGTCTAAAAGAGCCAACATCTTACTATATTGAGTTCTATTCTTCCACCACCAGTATTTCATGGGTTTGATCCCTGGGTTGGGAAGTTCCTCTGGGGAAGGGAATGGCAACCCACTCCAGTATTCTTGCCTGGAGAATTCCATGGACAGAGGAGCCTGGCAGGCTACAGTCCACAGGGTTGCAAAGAGTTGGATATGACTGAGTGACTAACACACATCGGTATTTGGGAGGGATCACATTTCTAAGGGAGGATGAGTTTTTCACTTTCATGACCATAGGAAATATAAAATGAAAAATAAAGAGAAAGACTTTAGTTGGAATGATTCTTTGAAAATGAGTTTTTGTCTTACTCTTAATCCTGAATGAGAGGGAAGCTTCTCTTTTCTGGAAGAGAAAATCTAGGTCACATTTGCCATGACCTATAAAATGTAGAACTATAAAGCCTACCTAGCAGGTTTTGTAGATTTCCTTCTAATAATTCAGGTCAGGCACTGAATTTAATTTGCAATATTTAGTCCCAAGAATGCTATTTCTATTAGTCTTTTAAAGTATAGGTTAAGAGCTCTATGTTTTCTTGATTGTGAAATGCTTATGTTCTTAAAATAACAGTGTCAGTGAATAACTCTTCAGTATAAAAAATTAATGAATTAAGTGGTGGACAATGAAGACAGAGAAATACAAAAATTCAGACACATATTATAGGTACCTTGATTAATTTAAACCTCAATTGTGAACAATCAATCCCTGAATGATATGAGTTTTATTTTACCCTCAGGAAATTAGCTTTATTTTAATCTGTATTTCTCTCATCTCTTCCCATTTTGTTGTCTACAGTTTTACTTCTGCCACTGGAGTTTCTGGACTTTGACATTTCAGCCAAATGTTTTGTATCTTTCATCTGTGTACTTCCACCAACTATTCCATCTCCTCTGAAATTTCTGAAACCTTGTGATGTTTGTTAGAGTGAAAACTTTATGTTGTACAAATCTTATGACAGACTTTCTTGTATAACAGCATTACTTTCATGCTAATGGTTTAGGATTTTGGGTATTTCCTTGCTTTATAGAGCCTAAGAGTATAGGTAAAGCAGTGACTTAAATCCAGTGATACGTGAAAACAGTCTTTTATAAATGATATAGACCCCTAGTATGTAACAAAGATATATAAATGAAAGAATTGATGAACATTTAATTTTAGTGCTTTTTCAGAGAACTAGAAATGATAGGGTATATTTTTGACGTGCATCTAGAATACCTATATATTTTTCCCAGACATTAAAAGTTAATAATTAAAATTTTCCTCTATGCAATTTAGCTATAGTAGAAAAAACTGGTGTGTGTGTGTGTGAGTGAGAGAGAGAGAGAGAGGGAAATACAGAAAGACAAAGAAAAAGAGAGAAAGATGTTGCTCTTAGGAAAAAATATGACTTTATAGCTCCACATTTGCATCCATAAGAAAATATTTCAAGTGAATAAAGTGCACCATAAAGAATGATTGCAAATAATTAATAGTATTTTATGGTAAGGATGTTTCAGAAACTGCATGCATCCATTATTTCAGTACACAAAATCTTCAGAATAGACAGTATGATTCCCATTTGATATATAAAAAATGCTTAAGAAAATTTGTTTCCTTACATTAACATGGAAGTAAATGGGATGACCTGTTTTAAAACTTGTAGATACAGTTTCTCCATTTTCACTGCTATATAATATTCCATAGTACAGATATAGTTTATCCATAGTCTAAATGATGGGAATTTAATTTTTTCCCCATTTTTGTTGTTATGAATTGTCCTTCATTAAACATTCATAGATATATCACTTCATAAGTTTTTTTTTTTCCCCCTGTGTCCTAATCTTTTCTTTGTCACAATATCCTGAGGAGTGGAATCATAGGATAATTGGGTATGTAAAAGTTTAATTTTATATGATAATTCCAAATTATTTTTCAATATTTTTAGCAATGGTTTAAAAAATATCTTTGATATCTGGCGTCCCACAAACTTGGGGTAGTTATTCTTCAGTTCAGTCACTCAGTCATGTCCAACTCTTTGGAGTTGTTATTCTTAATTTTTGACAGTTTAATAGCTGTCAATATCTTTGTAGTTTTGATTTATATTACCCTGATTTCTAGTGAGCTTGAAATATTTCCATATTTATTGACTATACATTATATTTATTATGTTTTCTTATTGATTTATAAGAATATTTTATTTGTTCTTTAAGCGAAATATTGCAGATATCTCCAGATTTGAAGCTTGTCTTTTCACATTTTTAAGATGTCTTTCATTGAAGAGAAGTTTTAGGTTTAGAGCACCCATATTAACCCATCTATTCTGTTATACTTGGAATTTCTTTTAGTCTATCATGTCTCTTCCTTGATACCTTTCATCCAGACACAAAGAATTGGATGAGTCATTCATGAGGCTTTCCCACTTTCATTTCTTCTCTGCACGATGGAGAAATTAGTGCTTTTTTGATTTATCATAGGGGCATTTGAAGACAAATGTGTCCAATGTTTTATGAAAGTCCCCAGTAATAAACTGTTATCAATATTATGAATAACGCTAGTGATTCTAATTTTCCCACAGATCATTCAATCAAAAATAAAATACAACTATTGGGTTGGATTATATTAAAAAGGAGCTAATCATCCCTGGATGTGGCTGGATAGTTCATCTCTTTCTCAGAACATGTAAGTTTCCATTTCATTCTCAGTAACTGACTCAGAGATTACAGGTCATGAACTGAAATGGTCCTTGGGAATTTAGGTACCATCTTTAATTGCATTGAATATCACTTCTCAAGGAACCAAATGCAAATCTCAGGCCCCAAATCATCAAACACAAAGTACATTATTTCTTCTCATGTTCTTTAATGGAGGGGTCTTCCAAACAGAGTAAAGTAACATTTTACTTTTGTATTTTTCCCTTGTGTATTTGATGATGCTAGTTGTATTTGCAGGTGGGGCTGGAAGAAAGAGTAAAAATGTAATGGGAAAGAACAATTGTACCTAAACCCAGCACTCTCTGTATATGAAATTTGTAGCTACTTACTGGAATGTCATTGAAGAATTGAAACAAATCCATTTCCTAATAAATCATTTAGTAATCTCAAATAGCTTATGTGGTACTGTCTTTCAAGCCATTATTTCACATAAGTTCACATTAATTCCAGTTAACGCCCTCTCATCATTAATTAGTCAGCATAGATTTGTCAATCCATATCTAGGAAGGTAGTTTAGAAAATGAAGAAAAATCACCTGTTAAAGATAAGTAGCATGGGGAAAAATATGAGAAACACAGGCTCTTTAACAAGCTGTTTATTGATTAATTACCCACTGTCCCATGTAGCTATTCTAGCTATTGAAGCTATAGCAATAAACAAACATACAAAAATATCTTACTCTTGTAGAAGATTACATTTTAATGCATGAGAGATAGGGATAATGAAAATTATTGACAGAAAACAAAATATGCCAAGTAAATTGCATAACATATCAGAGAATGATAAATGCTATGATGTGATATGAGTCCATATATTCCACTATATCACAAAGTACTTTCTTATATATGGATGCAAAGGAAAGATACTTCATTGTGTTAAATAGAGTTGCCAGGGACAGCCTTCTTGAGAAATTATGTCCATACAGTATCTTGAATGAGCAAGCTATATGGGTTGCCTGGTGGGATAGCTTCCGCACAGTAAAAAAGTCAGTGTACAGCCCAGCAATCCCACTACTGGGCATACACACTGAGGAAACCAGAATTGAAAAGACACTTGAACCCCAACATTCATTGCAGCACTGTTTACAATAGCTAGGACATGGAAGCAACCTAGAAGTCCATTGGCAGATGAATGGATAAGAAAGCTGTGGTATATACATACAATGGAATATTACTCAGCTATTAAAAAGAATGCATTTGAATCAGTTCTAAAGAGGTGGATGAAACTGGAGCCTATTATACAGAGTGAAGTAAGTCAGAAAGAAAAACACCGATACAGTATATTAATGCATATATATGGAATTTAGAAAGATGGTAATGACAACCCTATATGGATGACAGCAAAAGAGACAGATATAAAGATCTGACTTTTGGGCTTTGTGGGAGAAGGCAAGACTGGGATGATTTGAGAGAATAGCATTGAAACATGTATATTACTATATGTGAAATAGATCACCAGTCCAAGTTTGATGCATGAAACAGGGCACTCAAAACCGGTGCACTGGGACAACCCTGAGGGATGGGATGGGGAAGGAGGTGGGAGGGCGGTTCAGGATGGGAGACACATGTATACCCATGGTTGATTCATGTCAATGTATGGCAAAAACCACTAAAATAGTGTGGAGTAATTAGCCTCCAATTGAAATAAATTAATTAATTTATTAATTTATTAAAAAAGGAATTGAAAGATATTATTCAGAAAAAAAAAAGTAGGTGTAAAAACTCAGAGGTTGGAATGTATATCACCTGCATGAGGAAAAAGCTAGAGACCTATAAGACTGGAGCAAAGTGGGGAAAGAAGAAGAAAAGTAGGTCAGAGAGCAGAGAAATAAGGATGACAGAGAACATGGGCTTCCCTGGTGGCTCAGCAGTAAAGAATCTGCCTGCCAACCCAGGAGATGAGGGTTCAATCCCTGGATGAGGAAGCTCCTCTGAAGGGAATGGCAATTCACTCCAGTATTCTTGCCTGGAAAATCCCATGACAGAGGAGCTGGCAGGCTATGGTCCATGGCGTTGCAAAGAGTTGGACACAACTTAACTGAACAACAACAGCAGCATGTAAGAGATCAGACGTTATTGCAAGAACTTTGATTTGTTTTCAGGAGGATAACTACTGGAGGGTTTTGAGCAGAGGAGTGATGAGGGCAGATTTTTAGTTTTAGAGACTCACTCTTTGAGATTAGACTGTGGGTGTGTGTGTTTAGGGGTATTAATTCAGTTCAGTTGCTCAGTCATATCAGACTCTTTGCGACCCCATGGACCACCGGCCACTGGGGTTTCCTGTCCTTCACCAACTCCTGGAGCCTGTTGAAACTCATGTCCATACAGTCGGTGATCCATTCAACATCTCATCCCCTGTTGTCCATTTCTCCTCCTGCCTTCAGCCTTTCCCAGCATCAGGGACTTTTCCAGTGAGTCAGTTCTTCGCATCAGGTAGCCAAAGAGTTGGAGCTTCAGCTTCAGCATCAGTCCTTTCAATGAATATTCATGACTGATTTCCTTTATGATAGACTGGTGGGATCTCTGATTGGATCTCTGATTTTCTTTAGGATGGACTGGTTGGATTTCCTTGCAGGTCAAGGGACTCTCAAGAGTCTTCTCCAACACCACAGTTCAAAAGCATCAATTCTTCAATGCTCAGCTCTCTTTATAGTCCAACTCTCATATACATGACTACTGGAAAACCATAGCTCTGACTAGATGGACATTTGTTGGCAACGTGATATGTCTTATTTTTAATCTTCTGTCTAGGTTGGTCATAGCTTTTCTTCTAAGGAGCAAACATCTTTTAATTTCATGGCTGCAGTCACCATCTGCAGTGATTTTGAAGCCCAAGAAAATAAAGTCTGTCATGGTTACCACTGTTTCCCCATCTATTTGCCATGAAGTGATGGGACTGGATGCCATGTTCTTAGTTTTCTGAATGTTGAGTTTTAAGCCAAATTTTTCACTCTCCTCTTTCACTTTCATCAACAGGCTCTTTAGTCCTTCTTCACTTTCTGCCATAAGGGTGGTATCATATGCATATCTGATGTTATTGATATTTCTCTTGGCAATCTTGATTCCAGCTTGTGCTTCATCCAGCCTGGCATTTTTCATGATGTACTCTGTATAAGTTAAATAAGCAGGGTGACAATATACAGCCTTGATGTAATCCTTTCCCTATTTGGAACCAGTCTGTTGTTCCATGTCCAGTTCTAACCTTTTCTTCCTAACCTACATAGAGATTTTTCAGGAGACAGGTCAAGTGATTTGGTATTCCCATCTCTTGAAGAATTTTCCACACTTTATTGTGATCCACACAGTCAAAGGCTTTGGCATAATCGATAAAGCAGAAATAGATGTTTTTCTGGAACTCTCTTGCTTTTTCGATGATCCAATGGATGTTGGCAATTTGATCTCTGGTTCCTCTGCCTTTTGTAAATCCGGCTTGAATATCTGGAAGTTCGTGGTTCACGTACTGTTGAAGACTAGCATGGAGAATTTTGAGCATTACTTTCCTAGTGTGCAATTGTGTGGTAGTTTGAACATTTTTTGGCATTGCTTTTCTTTGGAATTGAAATGAAAACTGTCTTTTTCCAGTCCTGTGGTCACTGCTGAGTTTTCCAAATTTGCTGGCATATTGAGTTGAGCACTTTCACAGCACCATCTTTTAGGATTTGAAATAGCTCAACTAGAATTCCATCACCTCCACTAGCTTTGTAGTGATGCTTCCTAAGGCCCACTTGACTTTGCCTTCCAGGCTGTTTAGGGTATGTTTAGGGGTATAGGGAGTAAGAATTGGGACATGAAGTACTTAGTATGGTCATCTAGGTGAGAGATGATAGTGGCTTGATGAACAATGATGAACATTAAGGAGAAGGGGATGACAGAGGATGAGATAGTTGGATGGACATGAGTTAATGTAAACTTTGGGAGTCGGTGATGGACAGGGAGGCCTGGTGTGCTGCAGTCTATGGGGTTGCAAAGAGTCAGGCACAACTGAGGGACTGAAGTGAATTGAATTGAACTGATAAACATTGGTTGAGTTGGTCTACTGACAGATTGCAAACATATTTTAAGATGTGTGAGTCAGAGATGTCAGGGATGCCTCCAAGATTTTTATGTCAGTAATTGTAAGAATATTTGCCATTAACTCTGATGGGACATATTTGGAATTCAATTTTAGATATGTCAGATAAACATATTAAACATTTATATATCCACAAGATATCACATGATGGTTTTTGTACATGGTCATCAAGTTCAAATGAGAGGTCTGTGCTGGGAATGCAAGTGCAGCATGAATCATTGCAGAGACATTGTCAATACTATGAAGCTGGGAGTGACCTTCAGGAAATCTAAGCTTGAACTTTTGCAGACACAAATGTTTAAGATAATGGGGAGAAGAGGATGATGATGAGAGACTACTAAGAAGGGTGGTAAAAGAGACATAAGGAAAACAATGAAGCAGGTAGGATCGTGGGATACCTTAAATAGAAGTGCTACTGAGGTCATTAGCAGAATTCGAAAGTTTGGTGACTTCACACAGATAATTTTGTGATTTAAAAGTTTTACTCACTATTGGTTAGATTCAGGAACATTTAGAGAAAATTAAAATTAAGCAACATTTTCTCCTACATATTGCTGCCTCCTCCCTCTAAAATGTAAAATCTATGTTCCCTAATCTCATTGCTCAATTTCACAGAATTTTAATACTTTCTTTGGTATGAAAGTCTTTATAAAAGTGTTAGTTGCTCAGTCGTGTCTGACTCTTTGTGACTCCCATGGACTGTAGCCCACCAGGCTCCTCTGTCTTTGGGATTCTCCAAGCAAGAATACTGAAGGAGGTAGCCATTCCCTTCTCCAGGGGATCTTCTTGACCCAGGGATGGAACACAAGTCTCCTGCATTGCAGGCAGATTCTTTACCAGGGAAAGAATCTCAGGTACTAGGGAAGCCCCAAAGTCCTTAAAGTCAGTAGGAAAAAGGTGTACTTTCATTTTAGTTATTTATGTAAAATTTTTATTGACATATAGTTAACATACAACAAGTTTCAGGTGTACAACATAGTGACTATGTCTATTTGTCTCCTCGTTGTGTTTAACTCTCTGTGCTTGTGATAAGTCACTCAGTCATATCCGACTCTTTGCAACCCTCTGGACTGTAGTCTGCCAGACTTCTCTGTCATGGCACTCTCCAGGCAAGAATATTGGAGCCAGTAGCCATTTCCCACCCCAGGGAATCTTCCCGACTCAGATATTAAGCCCATGTCTCTTGCTTCTCTTACTTGGCAGGCAGATTCTTTATCATTGAACCACCTGGGAAGGAGCAACAGGAATGGTGCCAACCAGTGCTGGGTTAGCTAGGTGGGTGAAGAGCTAAAAAAAAAAAGTATCCCCCACCAGTGTTTCCATCCCCATAGAAAGTTCTACCATATCCCTGCCCCTTTAGCACGGGCCCTAAAATTACTCAATTAATTTTTTTCTTGTATGACTCTGATACTTTTCAAGCTTCTGCTGCTGTTCTGGGATCAGAGCAAGTTAGTTTGTGTGTGAGTCCTTCAAAACTAGAGTCTCATACTGACCTCTGGCTCCCTGGGATGTAAAAGCCCCACTAGTTTTCAAAACCAGACATTATGGGGACTCATCTTCCTAGTGCAGGTCCCCTGGTCTGGGGACCCCAGCGAAGAGCCAGAACCTTTGCTTTTCAGGGGTGAGCTCTGCAGTTGCACTCACATCTCATGGCACTGGGAATGCAGGCTCTGAATCACTATACCTAGGCATTGTCTGTTTTAAATTTTAATTTATTTTTGGCTGTACTGGGGTCTTCATTGCTGCATGAGGCTTTTCTCTAGTTGTGGCGAGTGGGGGCTACTCTCTAGCTGTGATGCACAGGCTTCTCATTCCGGTGGCTTCTCTTGTTGCAAAGCATGGGCTCTGGAGCACAGGCTCAACAGTTGTGGTGAACAGGCTTAGTTACTCCATGGCATGTGTGATCTTCCTGTATAAGAGACTGAATCCGTGTCTCCTACATTGGCAGGCAGATTCATTACCACTGAGCCACCAGGGAAGCCCCTATGCAGTGTCTTTACAACCTTAGTTATAGAAAATCTGCTCTGTTGGTCTTTAAGTCATTCTTAGAGATCGTTGTTCTACATACGGTTGTAGTTTTAGTTTGTCTGTGGAAGGAAATGAGCTCAGGATCTCCAACTCAGCTATCTTGCTTTCCAAACATACACTCTTGAGACTTCCCTGGCAGTGCAGTGGTCAAGACTTTGCCTTCCAGCTCAATTCCTGGTTGGGGAACTAAGATCCCACAGGCCTCATGGCCAAAAAACCAAAACATTAAAAAAAAAAGAAACAATATTGTAACAAATCCATTTAAGACTTTAAAAATGACCAAACTAAAAAAATTAAAAATATACATTCATTTTTAATGCATATTAGCACTTTCTGCACTCAAAGTGAGGCTAGTATAGTAGATAATTGCTTTCAGCACATTATTCTGAGTCATAGGAAACTGGAAGTATTTTTATGTCTAGTTATAATTGGCAATACTTCTATTAGTTTTATATATAAAGTTACACTTTACAATTTTATAGCTATATATCTGTCACAAGATTTGCATCTGAACACTGAAATAATTACACACATATGTTTTAAATTTGTCATAATCAAATTTTTCCTGAAGAATGACTGTCTAAAATAAATATATTTTCTGTTGTAGGAATTTCCAACAGAATTCACCTGATGGGAAATGTGGATACTTCAATTCAGTGAGTATCATTTTTGATGTTTGTATTAGACAGCTTCATTACATTTGTGAAAAGAAGTTTATTTGCCCTGATAACTAAAAGAATTATTGTGTTCAAAGTCAATATTTTAACTCTTTAATAGATACTATGAAAGAAAACAGGATGTTCATTCAAATTACTCAACTATGCATGATTTATGAAGGATTATGATCTCTCAAATATTCCTGAAGGATAAAACAATAAGTTTTAAATGTAATAAAGTCAAAAGTCCAAAAAATAAATTTAGATTTTAAAAATTTCGAGGACCAGTAAATAATAAAACATCAAACAATTTCATTTAATGGAGTAGATATTTTAAAGTTATCTATGTAAGTCATTATTAAATGTATTTTAAAAGGTTTGAAATTGATACTTTCATAATGTTCAAAATATGAAAGGTGTGAAATAATGAACAAAGTCTTTTATTTTTCCTCATTTCCTTCTCAGAGCAAATATTATATTTGCCTAGATGTTATTCCAGAGATATTCTAGGAACATAAAATTATATACATGCTATATGCTAAATCAAATGTTATGTAATCATGGAACAACAGACTGGTTTCAAATAGGAAAAGGAATACTTCAAGGCTGTATATTGTCACCTGGCTTATTTAACTTATATGCAGGGTACATCATGAGAAACACTGGGCTGGAAGAAGCACAAGCTGGAAGATTGCTGGGAGAAATATCAATAACCTCAGATATGCAGATGACACCACCTTTATGGCAGATAGTGAATAAAAACTAAAGAGCCTCTTGATGAAAGTGAAAGAGGTTTGCTTAAAAGTCAACATTCAGATAACTAAGATCATGGCATCTGGTCCAATCACTTCATGGCAAATAGATGGGGAAACAATGGCTGACTTTATTTTTCTGGGCTCAAAAATTACTGTAAATGGTGATTGCAGCCATGAAATTAAAAGACGTTTACTCCTTGGAAGGGAAGTTATGACCAACCTAGACAGCACAATCAAAAGCAGAGACATTACTTTGTCAACAGAGGTCTGTCTAGTTAAGGCTATGGTTTTTCTAGTGATCATGTACGGATGTTAGAGTTGGACTATAAAGAAAGCTGAATGCCAAAGAATTGATGCTTTTGAACTGTGGTGTTGGAGAAGACTCTTGAGAGTCCCTTGGACTGCAAGGAGATCCAACCAGTCCATCCTAAAGGAGATCAGTCCTGGGTGTTCATTGGAAGGACTGATGTTGAAGCTGAAACTCCAGTACTTTGGCCACGTGATGCGAAGAGCTGACTCATTGGAAAAGACCCTGATGCTGGGAAAGATTGAGGGCAGGAAGAGATGGGGATGATGGAGGGTGAGATGGTTGGATGGCATCACATACTCGATGGACATGGGTTTGGGTGGACTCCGGGAGTTGGTGATGGACAGGGAGGTCTGGCAGGCTGCAGTTCATGGGGTCACAGAGTCAGACATGACTGAGCGACTAAACTGAACTGAATTATAAACAATAGTCCTGCTTCTTTATTTTTTTATTTAAATAACCTTCTTGCAGATTTTTCCATGTCAGCATATAAAGAGCTATCTCACTTTTTGTAAACAATTGCAAGTATTACGATAAAATTTAACTGCTTACTTGATAAAATATTCTCAGAGAAGTGTTAACCTGTCTCATTGTGATTATATATTTTTTTCTTTTCCCTTTTATTCCTTCTAATTTTTGCTTTATGCATTTTTGTTTCTTTGCTGTTAAGGTAGCTGATGGTTTATGATGTCTATCTTCTTTGTGAATTGTACCTTTTATCATTAAAAATATTTATCTTTGTTTCATTTAAAATAAATTACTTTTTAAAAATTTAACTGCTTATTTCAATGGATATTCAGTTTTGCCCCAGAATTTGGTAATTATAGAAAAATTCTCCAATAAATAGCATGATATACTGTATCATTTGCCATAGAGCATATCTATAATATAAATCTCCTGCAGTGTTATTTCTGTGTCAAAAAATATGTAAATTAAATTTTGATAGAAATTTAGTGTTTAATAGAGCTTGTGCACTTACTATCCCCAAATAGCATCATTCAAAAGTGCTTGCTTCCCTACATCTTTACCAACAAAGTGTGTTATGAATCTGTTTGATTTTGCCAATAAAACCTTTACCAATGGAAAGAGTTGTCTTGAGTTATTTAAATGTACAATTTCCTATTATTTGTGACACCAAGCATCTCTTTTTGGTATTTCTTTTATTTAAACTATCTGTTCATGTCATTGTGGGTTAATAACATGGACATAATTTTGAGCAAAAAATAAGATACAAAATAGTTTATTCTATAAAATTCTATTTATTTATACAGTAACTCTAATCTCTGCTGTTATAAATTAGGACAGAATTTATTTTATAGAGGATTTATTCCTAGAAGGTATAATAATGGGAATGAATAATAGTTACCATGGTGAGAAGTCATTCCTAGAGACAATGTCCTAGAGGCATTTCTCAAGTGCTTGTAATATTGTTTAACACATTATTGACCAGGGGATTTTTGCAGACATTAATGCCTGTGGTTGGTGATTTGTTACGTAAGTGAATATTGAAACATCCTCAGTCACTAAAGTTTCAGTAACAAAAGATATATCAATATGTTTCTGGTCAAAGCCTTGTTAATTATCTGGTCCTGGTTACTTGGGTGTTGTATTTGTTTCCTAGGCCTTCTGTAACAAAGTAGCACAACTTGAGTGTCTTAAAAGAACAGAATTTTTTTTCCCCACAGCTCTATGAAGATAGTTCAAAATAAAGGTGTCAGCAGGTCCTACAAATGAGCATATTTGATTAGGCTTCTCTCTAAAGAGAGAAGTAGCTTTAACTTGATCATATCCACCAAGACCCAAGACCCATTTCAAATAAGTTCATATTTTCAGGTCCTGGGGGATTAGATCTTAACATATATTTATATGTTAGGATCTCAACATATAAATATACAACAAGTATATTTATTTTGTGAAAATTAAACAAGCTCTACATTAATAGTCTGTGCAGTTTTCTGCATGTTTTATTTACATTATGAATTTGTTTAATATAATAGATGATTCCATTTACATTAGGAAAAAATTTAAATACCTAGTAGTATCTGGAGTAAATACCAGAAGATATTCACTATTTCTATGTAGAAAATTATGAAGTTTACTGAAAATTATTAAAGAAGATGTAAATTACTAGTGATATCTCTTGCCAATTCATTGAAATATTTACTTACATTATAAATATGCAAATTCTGCCCAAAGTAATCTAAATACTTAGTGTAACTAAAACAAACACCCTATCATTGTTTATTCTAGACCTTAATCAATTATTTCTAAAAATTTATAGTAGGGCAAAGAGCCTAGAATAGATATTTTATTCCTAAAACTGAAGAATGGTAAGAGAGAATTTGGCGTGGTAAACACAAAGCTACATATTATAAAAGCAACCTTAATTTAGATACTTGATAATGAAATAAGTCAGACAGAGACAAATAAATATTACATGATATCACATACACATGGAATCTGAAAAAGCCAAATTCAGAGAACAGAGAGAGAAGTGATTGTCACTAGGAACTGGGAGTGGACTGTGGAAATACTAATCAAAGGACATAAATTTCCAGTCATAAGATTAACAGGTTCTAGGGATCTAGTGTACAGTATGATGAATAATTGATGCCTTTGAACTGTAGTGTTGGAGAAGACTCTTGAGAGTCCCTTGGACTGAAAGGAGATCCAACCAGTCCATTCTGAAGGACATCAGGCCTGGGATTTCTTTGGAAGGAATGATGCTAAAGCTGAAATTCCAGTACTTTGGCCACCTCATGCGAAGAGTTGACTCATTGGAAAAGACTCTGATTCTGGGAGGGATTGGGGGCAAGAGGAGAAGGGGACGACAGAGGATGAGATAGCTGGATGGCATCACTGACTCGATGGATGTGAGTCTCAGTGAACTCTGGGAGTTGGTGATGGACAGGGAGGCCTGACGTGCTGCGATTCATGGGGTCACAAAGAATTGGACACGACTGAGCGACTGATCTGATCTGATGATGAATAAGATAATAATATTGTAGTACATACCTGGAAGTTGCTAATAAATTAGATCTTGAAAGTTTTCATCACAAAAAAGAAATGTATGTTTCTGATAGGACAGACATGCTAGGTAATGCAATGATGACAGTCATTTTGCAATAGAAATGTGTCAAATCAACATGCTGGACTTATACAATGTTGCATGTTGATTATATCTCAGTAAAACTGTGGAATAAAGTCTTTGTGTCTATCAAAAAGATATTACTTAAAAAGTGGGGGGAAAAAGTGACAACATGTAAAAATGTTTGCTGCAAATGTAACCAACAATATGAGGACAGCCCCACCTATCAGTGTCCCCATAGTAGTCATCCTACGCTGTCCACAGAGTCACTCCTAGAGCATATGGCTCTGGTGACCAGAAGAGTCTGCTGCTGGCCCCATAGGACATCTCTTACATAAGACCACTTCTCCAAGAACAAGAAACATGACCAAGCTACCTAATACAGAGAAATAAACACAGAGAATTAGAGAAAATGACAGAGACTAAAAGAGCAAGGTAAAATCATAGAAAAAGAAATAAAGTGGATATGACCAATCTACCTGGCAGAGTTCAAGAAAATGATTATGGATATACTCAATGAACTCAAGAGAAGAAAGGATTACACAGTATTTTTAACAAAAAGTTAGAAAATAACAGAAGAAACACACAGAGCTATAGAATTCAATAGCTAAAATTTTAAAATACACATGAAGGTATCAACAACAGATTAGATGCTGCAGATGAACAGTTCAGTAGTCTGGAAGAGAGAGTAGAGAAAAGCATTTAAGTTGAACAGAAAAGGAAAAAAAGAGAAGACGTTTAAAAATCGAGGATAGTTTAAGACACACATTATGCAATATCAAGTGCACAAACAATTGCATCATACAGATCACCAGTAAGAGATGGAGCAGAAAACTCATATGAAGAAATAGGAGCAGAAAACTTCCTTAACCCGAGAAACAGATATCCCTGTCTGGGAGGACAGACGGTACAAAAACATATGAACCCAAAGGGGTCCTCAAAGAAACACATTATAAAGATAGTGGCAATAATTAAAAATAAAAAGAGACCATTATTAATAAAATCATTAAGGGAAAAGCCACTGGTATTGTACAAGGGAGAGGCTTCCCTGGTAGCTCAGCTGGTAAAGAATCTGCCCGCAATGCAGGAGACCTGGGTTCAGTCCCTGGGTTGGGAAGATCCCCTGGAGAAGGGAAAGGTCACCCACTCCAGTATTCTGGTCTGGAGAATCCCTATGGACAGAGAAGCCTGGCAGGCTACAGTCCATGGGATCGTAAAGAGTCAGACAACACTGAGTGACTAAGCACAACACAGCAAAGTACAATGTACAAAGGAACTCCCACAAGACTATCATTTGGCTTTTAAACAGAAACTTTGCAGGTCAAAAGATGGGAATGCTATATGCAAACTGAATAAAGGAAGTTCAGATCAATATGATGGAGTAAAAGGACATAAAGCTCACCTACTCCTTCACAACATGTCAAAAATACTTCCACATGTGGAACAATTCTCACTGAAACCTAACTGGAAACTGGCAAAAGGACTCCTGTTTAACTGAAACTGTAAGAAAGATACACAAATAATCAAGTAGAAAGGGAAGAGAAGTGATTGGGTCAGGACTGGTGCCCCTTGGAGGGAACTCAGAGGAAAGAGAAATTATACTGATGGAGACCCACTCTTGGGATTGAATGGGTCAAGCCATGGATTGGGTGTCACAGTCTGGAGTCCTATGCGGGGGAGACAAGTACCTGTGACTGATTGTAAAACTACTAAAACAGATGGAAGGGCTGTGGGAAGCCTGGGCTTTGTTCTTAAGGAGTATGCATGAACATAAGCATACTGGTTTGCCTCCAAGACTGGACAGACAAAGGTTTATAAATCTTGCTATTTCTTGTTTTTCCATTAAACCTTACCAATGTGGTTTACCACTGTAAACCTCTACAACAATCTTAAATGTCTATTTCATGCCAGAACCCTAATTGATATAAGTAGAAGCCTTTTTTAGTTTTATATCCCTAATTTTTACAATTTTTTAGTTCATAAAGGATGTTTGCTAACTTTATTACATAAATAATTACTAATATGAGCTCTCATAAGGAGACTACTCACTCCCAAGGAATTTATGGGTGGTAAATTTTCCTCACTTTGAGTACATTTAAAATTTGGAAATGTAACTGAAGTATTCTGCATGCAGTAAAAAAAGGTTTAATTAATAACTAATAAAATTTTATAAAAGCAGCAACATATTTTATGCTCTTTAATTAATTAGGTTTCACTAACAACTTGTATTGGAGAAGGAAATGGCAACCCACTCCAGTGTTCTTGCCTGGAAAATCCCGGGGACTCCGGAGCCTGGTGGGCTGCTGTCTATGGGGTCGCACAGAATTGGACACAACTGAAGTGACTTAGCAGCAGCAGCAACAACTTGTATTAGCAAAATTGAGCTGCTATACAGTAAACTCACACACGTAACTTTTCCTAGATGAACAGTTAGCAGTATAAACATAATTTCCTTCAATATATGCACAACCATCTTTCTCCATTTTCAGGAATTCAAATCTGTAAAAAAATTAAAGCAATAGAATCTTCAAATGCCAATTTTATCTCAAGCTTAAAATTAACAAACAAAATGAGAAAAAATAAAAGAACAAACTAAACAAATAAAATAAGAACAAACCCCTGAAGATTGACAGTCTTTAAGTTTAGCAGTTAATACTAAACAGTATCTAATCCTGTTTGTTTAAATAGAATTATAAGCCAAATGACAATTTATAAGCCAAAGGAAATCAATCCTGAATATTCATTGGAAGAACTGATGCTGAAGCTGAAGCTCCAATACTTTAGCCACCTGATGTGAAGAGCTGACTCATTGGAAAAGACCCTGACGTGGGGAGAGATTAAAGGCAGGAGAAGAAGAGGATGATAGATGATGAGAAGGTTGGATGGCAGCCCTGACCCAGTGGACATGACTTTGAGCAAACCCAGGGAGTTAATGAGGATAGGGAAGACAGTACATGGGGTCACAGAATCGGAAATGACAGTGACTGTACAACAACAAAAGCAAATCACGAATGATAGAAATGTATAGATTTATAAACTTGCCTAAAACTATGCCCAAATTTCTCCTAAGAGTCCAGTAAAGTTAACAATGTAAAGGTTCTAAAGCTGAGATTATTTAGAAAGAATTATTTTCCCCAATTAAATCCCACAGACTGATCCTCAAAAAACATAATGATTTCCTTTATCTTGGTTGCTCTTTCTGTTCCCTACAAACATAACACACATACACACAAAACCACATATAATCTCAGAAAAGTTCAGTTATCAAAACACTGTACATACAGGTTTTCAATTACTGTGCTGCCATCTTCCCATAACCAGGATTCACTGGTTTCATTGATTTTGAGACCTATCCATCCTTTTACTTCAAGCATTGATAAAATTTCCTATTTGGAAAAAATCATAAATCATAAATGTGTACATATTATAATTCACTCCTTTCTGACTCAAAGATTATTGATTAAATTTCTCCCAAGGGCTTGCACACATCCACTTAGTATTAATAAGATTTTTGCTCAAGATATCTCATTTATTAATGTGCTTTTTCCCTAGCATTGAATGTTCAAAAAGTGGAGTTTCTCTAATTTCTCCCTAATAAAACTGAGTCAAAGAAACAAAATATCACAGACTTCTGAGAACTTCAGTTTTGCCAAATTATAGCATCAATCACTAATGTTTTCAAACCAAATACAGTCAAAGTATAACAACAACAAAAACAAACAAATGAAGTGTTTCCCCTACCAGCTCTCCCTTGATATCGATCTTTAGAAGGTGGGTATTTAGCTCTTCACAGGCAGCATGACTCTCCATCCAGGTTTTGGTTTTACTCGAAAGATGATAATAACTACTTCCAAATCCAATCCAGTGAGTTGAACAATGGTCACAGGAACATTCTAGAAAGTAAAAATATATTTAATGTGTACTCTGTACAATAAGTCACTACTACTAACACAATTCCCTTATCTTTCTGTTTGTTATACAGATGGATATTAGGTAGAAAGCAAAACAAGCATTTTTTGGTAACATTTCTGGGCAAATTTTAAACAAAACCATAGCTAACTTCAGCAATATGTGAACCATGAACTTCCAGATGTTCAAGGTGGTTTTAGAAAGGGAGAGGAACCAGAGATCAAATTGCCAAATTTGAATTGATCAAATTCGATGGATCATCAAAAAAGCAAGAGAGTTCCAGAAAAACATCTATTTCTGCTTTATTGACTGTGCCAAAGCCTTTGACTGTGTGGATCACAATAAACTGTGGAAAATTCTGAAAGAGATGGGCATACCAGACCACCTGACCTGTCTCTTGAGAAACCTGTATGCAGGTTAGGAATCAACAGTTAGAACTAGACATGGAAAAACAGACTGGTTCCAAATAGGGAAAAGAGTACGTCAAGGCTGTATATTGTCACCCTGCTTATTTAACTTATATGCAGAGTACATCATGAGAAACGCTGGGCTGGAAGAAGCACAAGCTGGAATCAAGATTGCTGGGAGAAATATCAATAACCTCAGATATGCAGATGATACCACCCTTATGGCAGAAAGTGAAGAAGAACTAAAGAGCCTCTTGATGAAAGTGAAAGTGGAGAGTGAAAAAGTTGGCTTAAAGCTCAACATTCAGAAAACTAAGATCATGGCACCTAGTTCCATCACTTGGTGGCAAATAGATGGGGAAACAGTGGAAACAGTGTCAGACTTTATTTTTCTGGGCTCCAAAATCACTGCAGATGGTGATTGCAACCATGAAATTAAAAGACACTTACTCCTTGGAAGGAAAGTTGTGACCAACCTAGACAGCACATTAAAAAGCAGAGACATTACTTTGCCAACAAAGGTTCATCTAGTCAAGGCTATGGTTTTTCCAGTAGTCATGTATGGATGTGAGAGTTGAACTATAAAGAAAGCTGAGCACTGAAAAATTGATGCTTTTGAACTATGGTGTTGGAGACTCTTGAGAGTCCCTTGGACTGCAAGGAGATCCAACCAGTCCTTCCTAAAGGAGATCAGTCCTGGGTGTTCATTGGAAGGACTGATGTTGAAGCTTAAACTCCAGTACTTTGGCCACGTGATGCGAAGAGCTGACTCATTGGAAAAGACCCTGATGCTGGGAAAGATTGAGGGCAGGAGAAGGGGATGATAGAGGATAAGATGGTTGGATGGCATCATCGACTTGATGGACATGGGTTTGGGTGAACTCCAGGAGTTGGTGATGGACAGGGAGCCCTGGTGTGCTGTGATTCATGGGATCGCAGAGTCGGACACAACTGAGCGACTGAACTGAACAATAATTAGCTCATGTTTTTAATTTTTCTACTTAAAATTTGTTATAAAATTTTATCTATAGGGAAAATGCATTTTAAATATAACTTTTTTGATCTGATCAAAATTATGCATGCATATCGTAGACCAGTGGCTAAGACTCTGAGCCCCTATGCAGGAGACCCAGTCTTGATCCCTGGTCAGGGAACTGGATCCCACATGTTGCAACTAAGAGTTTGCATGTGGCAACTAGAAATATCCCACATGCCACAAAGACGATGGAAAATCCCATGTGCTGCAACTAAGACCCAGCATAGTCAAATAAATAAGTGAATAAATAAATGTCATAAATAAAAAACTAATCAACATATAATCATATGAACACAAAAAGCAACTAATGAGCTATCTCACTTTCGTCAAAATTTTTGCTATTAATTTAAATATTCCTTGCTATTTCCTTCTCCAGGATATCTACCCTACCAAGGGATTGAACCTCAGTCTCCAGCATTGCAGGCAGTTTCTTTAGCAACTTATGTACCAGGGAAGCAATTTAAATACACAGAATAAAATTCAGTAAGTAATTTTTTAAAACTTATACTTCAACAATTTAATAATCATGTAATTTGTGTATTTTAATAATTTTTTATAATCATAAAAAATGTAGACTTAGGGAGGGGGAACAAGACGGTGGAGTAGGAAGACATGGAACTCATTTTGCCACAGGCACATCAAAAAAATATCTACATGTGTAACAATGCTCATGAAAAACTAACTGGAAACTGGTAGAAGGACTCCTATAAAATCAAAACAGCAGGAAACGTGTAACTCAGTAGGGTAGGGAAAAAAGGCATCATTTCAGGACCTGCACCCTTGGGAAGGATCTGATACGAGGAGAAGGACCTTCACTCAAACAGCAAGCAGGGTGAGCCACAATCTGGGCACTCCAGTCCTAGGTCCTGTGCATGGGAGACAAACCCCCTCGTCTGCTGAGACAACTTCTGGGACAGATAGAAGTACTGGAGAAGCCTAGATAGACTCTACTTATGAGGGGTGTGCATGGGCTGGTTTGCCAACAATCAGGGTGGACAGATCTTTGGGCTTGTGGCTACTGGATCAACACTCTTTTTAATCCAAAAGGGTGATCACCCCAACCCTGCTCACTCCACACCACAGCCTGGTGTGATATCTGGGACAACCAGGCCCTGGGAAAAGACTGTCTAACTCCACACAGAGAGACTGGGAGGCCTGGGGAGTGATGGGGGTGGGTGGGTAGTGGTCACTGTCAGTGTACACACAAGGTGACAGATGGGGCAGCTACGAATATAGCGGCTACAGGGGTAGCACCCCAGGAGTCTCAGTGGCTTAATGCTGAGTCTCAGGCACACAGGTATTGGGAGAGGACTTGATGTAGCCACGCAGAGACTGCCTGGAGGGGCTATGGTGTGTTTTGGGTGGGGCAGCAGCAGCCATTCTCAGCACCCACAGGAGTATACAGTGGTTCCTCTCCCAGGGAGAGCATCCCAGCTCCACTCCCTCTCTACCACATCTTAGAGGTCCATCTGGGACAGACTGGTCTCAGGAGGAGAATGCCACAGAGACCGTCCACATCTCTGTCAGCAGCACTTCCTATGGCCATGATGCCCTGACCCCCAAACCCAGCCTTCTGCGCTACAGCCTTGCACTAGATCTGGGATGAACACAACAGAGGAAGGGATACAAGCCCAGGTTGCTTCTGAGCCTGGGAAATCCATGGACAGAGGAACCTGGCAGGCTACAGTCCACAGAGTTATCATTTACACATAATAAAAAGCAGTTTTGAAATATCCAAGTTGATAAGTTTTGATAAATGAATATATTTCTGTAACTTCCTCTCCAATCAAATTTTAGAATATTTCTATTAACACAGAAGTTAATTTATGTTACTTCCCAACTAATGCTCCAACACCCCTACTTCACCCAAACAACCTTGGATCTGATTTACATAGCCACAAATTATTTTTTTTACCTTTTTAAGCAGCTCATATAAACATAATCCTTCAAGATCAATTCTTTTGCATCTTTTCCCACTCAGTATGTTTTTGAATCTTATCTATTGTGTGTATAGAGATTTCATTCCTTTTCATTACTGAGTAGTCCATTATTTACTAACTCACAATTTGTAATCCATTCATCTGGAGGTTTATATTTGGATTGCTTATAATTTTTAGTTATTATAAATAAAGTGTCTCTAGATATTCTTGTACATGTCTTATGTGGACATATGCCTTCATTTCTCTTTTTTAAGTGTCTAAGAGTAGGCTCGTTAAGGGCTTGTGCCAGTACAGTTAGTTCCACATCCTTACTAAAGCTTGTTACTGTCAGTCTTTTCAAATTCTAACCATATTGGTGGTTGTGTAATGGTAACTCATTGGGGTTATAATTTGCATTTCCTTAATTTCCTATTTGATCGCTTTTTATTTTCAAATTAGGCGAATGAAAGGAAAACAGAAACACAAGCAATGTGGATGGCTAATGTTTGACATTGATATGTTGTTTTTTTTTTTTTTTCTGAGAGACAACAAACAGTTTCTCAAGTCAATCACTAATTTAAATAAAAAATTAACAACTGATGTATCTACTCTCTGTTTATTGCATCTGTTGAGATTTTCTCTTTTTACTCAAAGAATTTATTTTTAATTAGACTTGAAATTAGTTCATCTTTTTTTGATCTTAGACTTCCTCTTTCATAACTGTTTAGTCCTTTTTAATTTCTTCAGATCAGATCAGATCAGTTGCTCAGTCGTGTCCGACTCTTTGCGACCCCATGAATCACAGCACACCAGGCCTCCCTGTCCATCACCAACTCCCGGAGTTCAGTCAGACTCACATCCATCGAGTCAGTGATACCATCCAGCCATCTCATCCTCTGTCATCCCCTTCTCCTCTTGCCCCCAATCCCTCCCAGCATCAGAGTCTTTTCCAATGAGTCAACCCTTTGCATGAGGTGGCCAAAGTACTGGAGTTTCAGCTTTAGTATCATTTCTTCCAAAGAAATGGCAGGGTTGATCTCCTTCAGAATGGACTGGTTGGATGCCCTTGCAGTCCAAGGGACTCTCAAGAGTCTTCTCCAACACCACAGTTCAAAAGCATCAATTCTTCTGTGCTCAGCCTTCTTCACAGTGCAACTCTCACATCCATACATGACCACAGGAAAAACCATAGCCTTGACTAGATGAACCTTTGTTGGCAAAGTAATGTCTCTGCTTTTGAATAGGAGTGTTAAACCAAAATATTTTTATGTCATCCTCAAACTACTGCATTATTTTTATTATTTTCCTTCTATTTCTTTCTTTATCCCCCCTGCTTATAGGAAATGTTCATCAGGAACACTCATGAGGAATGTCTTTGGCCTCAGTGACAAAGGGACCCTACCCTTTTGGTTTTAGTGTATGGAAAAAGAGATACCTTTCTTGGCAAATGCATCTGTGCCGAGAATCTAACACTGTTCTTTAAAAAGGAAAAATTTCCCTGAAAGAAAGTCAGAGGGGAACCATCCCAACTTCCTGAAAAAATAGACTCAGAAACATTATCTCCCTCTCTCTCGCATTCTTTGTCTTTCTTTCAAGTGCTGAGTTTACTGTTAGGACTTTGAGTAAACTTGCAATAAGTGAAAAAAAAACAACAAGAATTCAAAACAATAACTGCTTTCTATATCATAGCTATATCAATGTATAAATAAAATTAATTTACTTTAATAAAATCAAAATGCTTCTAACTTCATAAATGCTAGAGGAATCATCTCCATCAGGGAAAGCTAGAAACAAAAAAAAAATGTTATTGAGACATAACTCCTTTGTTTTTCATTTGTTTTCTTTTTCTTTTTGCCCTCTTCACCTATTTCTCTTGCTCCCACCTTAATATAATTTATATCCCATTTTTCTCCTAAAAATAATCAAATCACAAAAACAATACTTACCTATTATACATAATACTTTGGGTCTTGCATTCTCCTGTGTCATCTTTCTCATCTTGCCCAATATTAATAGTTCCATGATAAAAAATTGAACATACCATAAAAGAGGATTTTTTCTATCTGATTCACTGAAGTTTTGTGGATGTTAGGAAAACAAACCTTTTAACCCTAATAATCAATATTAGAAGTGGACAAAACAGAGAGAGTACTCACCATCATTTTTAGAAGATACAGTGGGAACAGGTGATATTTTTTGGTTTGGGTCTTCTTTGTTGGAATATACTATGGAAAAAATCATGGTAATACTTAGTTCTGTTTAGGATAAAATAATTAGGACAATAAAAATTCAGTCTTGATCACAAATCATTGAAATGTATTATGTTGTTGATATATTGACTGTGCCAAGGACAGATTATTTTCTTAATTACTTACAGTTTGCAAGCAAGACACACACTGTTGTCAACAAGACCAAGCACAAGGTCCCCAGGCTCCCAGTTATCACTTTCCAGGCCTTAGATCGGTGGTGTAACACTAAAGGAAACAGAAACAATGATGAAGTTTCTTCAGTTCCCACAAATCATCAAATATGAAATTTAAATCCATTTTGTTTCACTCTCAGAGGGTAGTCATTCATTTTCCAATCCTTGTATGAGTTCTTTGATACCCAGATTTCCTCCTTTTTAGCTTTTTCTTGACTTCAATTCTTTCTGATCCTGTTTGAGGCCCCAGGTATGTCACCTGACTCACCAGCATCTTTGCGTATTCCTCGCCTAGTCATCTATAAATTATTGAGTCTGAGCAATTTGAAAATATACTCTCAGCTAGGAGACTTAAAAATGAAATACACCTAGAGAAAATAATGCTGTCATGCAAAAAAATTATTTTCAAAACTCTATGTGAATATTAATATTCACTCATTAGCCAATCAATCAGTCAGGGGGGAAATAGCAAAACACATTTTTGCTCTTTGTTGAGATAAGAAATAATTATCATAAATTTTACAAAGACACACAAGTATGTTCACCAAGTTTTAATCCAGACACATGTGAACAGGAAATGCATTTATCAAAAAAAAAAAAAAAAAAAGACATTTCACTGAAAGCTGGAGGAAAGTAAGAGCTAATTATTTCTTCAAGTACGAAAGACATGGAGGAGGTCTTCCACTTGGGGTTGTTGTTTAGGCACTAAGTCCTGTCTGACTCTTTTGTGACCCTGTGGACTCTAATCCAACAGGCTCCTCGGTCCATGAGATTTCCTAAGCAACAATACTGGAGTGGGTTGCCATTTCCTGCTTCAGAGGATCTTCCTGACCCAGGGATCAAACTCGAGGAGAGTCATCAATAAATGATTTTAGATGACAGGAAGTTTGATGTATCATGGAACTGAAATTATAGTCTGACTGGAATTCAGGGAGCAACGGAGAGAATAGAAGCATAGAGATAACTGTTTTTAACTTTAAGAACAATATGAAATCTTTGCAGACACCTATTTTAAAAAGATATCACCATTTGTCTTGAAACATAAGAAAAGATTGAAAAATGTGTAGAGTGGAAGATGAGAGACTTTTAGAGAGTCTGTGTCAGTAATCTTCATGAAAGCAGATAGACATCAATCCAAGAGAGAAGCAAGTTATTTGAACACGTGGTCCTTTTCAAGATTGCTTGAATGTGTCATAGATGAAAGAGTGTGAGGAGTCAAATTTCCAAGTTTAGAAATTAAACAGTGTGGTGGATAAATATTAGCATGTCTAATCTTAATTTTGGTCAACTTCTGCCCAAAGTCCCTCTTTGACTACCAAAAAAAAAAAAAAAAAATTATCAAGCCTCAGTAAGACTCTAACTCAAGCACCAAGAAATTTCTTATTTTACAAGGAAGTTGAAACCATGAATTTCCTTACCTTGACCACCTTCCTGAATATATGAATATTCATATATTCTACCTTACTATATGGATATTTATATATTCATACCTTATTATCTTCTTTTCAATTCAGAGGAAAAGCAATTTCTTTATGGCCCAAGTTAAAACCTATTGTATGCCTTAATTACTCCATGCCACCCAGTTTCCTTTAGAACATTTATTTTCTAAGAGAAATTTTCTCTTTTTTGCCAGCTTCTTCATCATCTCTTTCTATAAATTTTGTCACATTCATCCATGTATGGGCTCAGACCTCTCAAACTCTAATATCAGATCAGATCAGATCAGATCAGTCGCTCAGTCGTATCCGACTCTTTGTGACCCCGTGAATCACAGCACGCCAGGCCTCCCTGTCCATTACCAACTCCCAGAGTTCACTGGGACTCACGTCCATCGAGTCAGTGATGTCATCCAGCCATCTCATCCTCTGTCATCCCCTTCTCCTCTTGCCCCCAATGCCTCCCAGCATCAGAGTCCTTGTTATTCATACAGGTCTTTCATTTATTATCATCATTTCTCTTATGTTGTTTTTTTCTCAATGAAAATTGTAAAAATGTTTTCTGAACTAAATTTATTCCCATAATAAATTTCTTTCAACCTCTTAACCCTTAGTTGTAGCTTATATGCTTTTCTTGGCACTCAAACAGAAATCCCAATTTTTTGGACTTTGCCAAACCCCAAATTTTTGGACTTTTCTAAGTCCAAAGAAATAATTTTCCACTTGTCATTTATTAGACATAGTTTATTTTCTCCTTCTCTCTGGACATGCATTTCATATGTATCCTTCTTGAATCTTCTTCTGCTTAAGTCATATATGTTCTTTTTCTCTAGGATAGACTTTTCACCCATATCATCTCTGTTTGCGATCTTACCTACTAACATAAGTCTTTCCTACCCTTTTCCATCCTTTTCTGGGACATCTAGCCTTTAAAATCCAATTTCTTTATGGACATTTTCCCCTGAACTGATCAAGAGACAATTCAAATTTCATATATGATCTGCCTTTATTAGATTAAACATATTTTTCTTAATGGTGAGTAAACATTATTTTTTTAATGATGAGTAAGGTGATTAACTACTCAGTCACTTAGGTTAGGAACATTATTATCATATTCTGCTAATTTTTCAGCTTTAATGCCAATATCCAATTAATCATTATTATATTTTTCTGTAATCTATCTTTCCTCTTACAAATTCTGTTAGTTTTTTTGAAGCCAAGTGGTTATTGCAGCTTCATCTTTATGGGTATCATAGGTTTGGATCAGGGCCACAGTAAAAATTCAAAAACAGTTGTGGGGCTGAGTTACATTGAATTGAATTGAAGATTAATAACAAGAATTATTTTTAAAATTATTTAAAAAATAAGCAGTAGAATTTACACAATAATTCTTACAAGTAATACAGTTCTGTAGGATTATTTTAGAGGAAATGAACATAGTGAAGGATTATTTAAGAGACAAAAAATTTTATGGTAATATCTAAAATAACTAAGGAGAGTGCTGAAGATAAGTAATCAGTGTAATGAGGCAATTTTATTATACAATGGTTTTGAAAGAAGTAATTTTCTAAACCCAAGAATCAAGATCTAGCAAATAGCAAAATATAATACATATAATAATGTACCTTTTCCTTTTTTCTGTTTTCTGTGCTTAAAGTGAGAAGATCTGGGTAACTTCAGTTCCATATAGTCTACTTGCTCTTCTCTTGACTGGACATTACTCTGATTTCTCTTGGATATTTTTTGCTGTTGAGACTTGCAAAATTTTGGTTCTGTGTAGATTACCTCTTGCTTGTTTACAATACCTTTGTTTTGCATACTCTTAAGCATTTTTTCTTTTTTTAAACTTAGACTGCTTCAGCTCAATCTGGGTATCTTTCTGTGTCTCTCTTTAATATCTATGCAGTAGAGAAAAGTGAGGGAAAAGGTTAAGTGGTGATTATATCAAATCAGACAGTGAAAAATGCGTTCATTCTAAAGTACAAGTAAGCTTTTAGGTATAACATTAAAAGGGTAAAAAAGGGAGTAAGCGAGAGACTAAATCTCCCTCTCACTTTGCAGTCTTTATTCAGAAAAATAGTTTTATTCTCCTTTAATAAGATTGATAAGATACATTCCTCTCTGAATCAGGTTTTCAAAGGAGTAGGTTTAAAGTAGATATGTTTTCCCTCCTCAACATTCTCTATATAATGAATAAATGTCGACAATGTGTGAACTAAGGTTAAAACACAGCTGTATTAACAAAGGTTTAATTACTTATATTTAATATTAAAATTTTTATTTCAAATCACATTGACATAAAGTGTACTGTATCATTGAAATAATTCATTAGGCAGTAGATTCTTGACTAATAGAAGGGGAAAAACCTATGTCTTTCATGAACTGGGTAAATTCTACATTTGCATATAACCATGTATCTCTCTGCCAGCCTAACATGATTTTTCTACTTAACTAGATCATGTTTATTTGCAAGCACACACACACACAGAGGCAAACAAACAAGCCATCTAAAATTAAGAAACAATACCAATGAATTGCCAAAAAGGGACAAAAGAAATTAAAAGGTCATGCATAAAATTTTAAAAATTTATTGTCTCGTTAATAAAGAAAGAAATGCAAATGAAAATAATAGAGCACATTTCAGCTGTGAGAACACTAAATAATTAATACTTTGTGAAATTGGCACATGATTGTGAGTACAAAATTATCAATATTTATGAAAGCATAAAATAAGTAGAATTTTAACCAGCAATTCTAGCTTGAGCAATGTATCTTACAAAATACTTTTTAAATATTCAAAGTTATGCAGAACCTATCTTTTGTTTTTATTTACTAAGAGCTAAATTGGAAAAACAAAGAACAAAAAGTTATCAACAGAATTCACAATTAAGGAAGGTGTTAAAGCTATGGTACATTTATACCCTAGTATACTATTGTTTAATGTAACAGATATTATTTTTATATATTATTATATTGTATAATGGAATATATATTATTAAAGCAAAATAATAGATTTCTAACAGGCTGTATTTTCAGTGGTTACTTGTAGGTAGAGTTTTGGCATGCATTGCTCTCTATTTCATTGAAAATAAAAGAATGTATGATACAAGCTATTTTTTTTTGTTTATTATTTGTTTATTTAACAGTTTTTTTAAAATTTTGACTATTTAGAAGTATTGAGTAACAAACAATTTTATTCATAAAGCCTTTTCCATATCCTATATTTATCCTTCTATAAATTTACTAACAGTAAATTTTGAAAAAACTAGGATAAACTAATTTTCAAATTAAAAATTTTTCTCACCTCCTCAAATTGTTTTCTGAAAGTTTTGACCAATTCATTTAGCACCAGCAAAAAATTGATATTTAAGAGTATATTGGCATTGTAAGAATGTTGTTGTTTAAATGTTTAGCACAATTAAACTCCCTTTTTCTTTGTCCCCAAAAAGAAAGAAAAATGACTATTGTTTTTGAGAGTTGATAATTAAATAAACATGATCCAGGAAATGCTAAAAGTGATAGAATCAGATGGAATATTAGTTCAAATTGAAGAAATACATAGATTGCTAATTTCACAATATATACTTGAACAAATTTCAGATAAATCAAAATGTTAAATGCAAACCATGAGATGATAAAATTAATAAAACATTCAAAGAAAGTATAAGTAAATAGTTATAAGTTTCTAATCACACATAGACAAGAAAGAGAGTTAGGTTGAATTATAAAAACATCATTTTATTGCTAATGCAAAGACCTTTTGTCAATAATAACCACATGAAAAGACTTTTTCTTCATCACTAAACAAAGAAATACAGACTAACATATTAATAATATAGATGTTAACCTACAGAATCAATAAATCAAATTCAACCACACAGAGTTGGACAATGTGCAGGAAAACAGACATTCATTTACACAGACTTATGGTTAATTTAAATCTTTCCCTTCTGGAAAATAATTAGTTAGTATGTATGGAAACCAAATAATGAAAACATCAACTGATCCAACATTTTAAAATAATGAGAAAAATATGGGTTATTTAATAAAAGAGGCTAAACAATTGGAGAAAAGAACAACAAGAAAATTCCAAGACAAAGAATCAAAAAATACAAAAGATAGCTGCATTCATTCTTCATACCATTGTTTACAAAATGAGCACGTAATGTAATTTTACAGAAATGATTTTTTTCCTAAACTGCAGTACATTATGAATTGATTGTTGATATTAATGTCAAAAATTACATACAATTTTAACTTCTTGAGAGAAGGAAATAAACAGAAACAATGATACTCACCAACTTGAAGAATAAATTTAAAAAGAAACTTTGTAGGAAAATCAAAGATCCTAAACAATATAAAGATACTAAACAATATAAAATCGCTGTATGCGGAAAATAAAGTTATACAGAGGATAATGTGGTGTAAGAACCTTGAGGGAAGATTCTCGGTTGAAAAATAATCTAATAATGACTTATAATCATTTGTTATTCAAAGCATGTGTGAAAAACTACAAAGGAAGTTTTCATGAAACTACTCATTTGTAGTTTACCTCCCCCACAAAATACCAATCAGGAAATAAAAAATACCTTTGGTATTTCAAAAACCATTTCATAAATTACAAATTTTCAATTTAAAATGTATAAGGAAAATATTACATTTAATGACCGCTTAATAAGAGTATTTTAATATCAAGCCTGAGGCCTTAAAGGAAAAGAAAACTGGACCAATTACATATTGTATTAGAGAT
The DNA here is from genome assembly GCF_032452875.1 of Bos javanicus. Classification (NCBI taxonomy): domain Eukaryota; kingdom Metazoa; phylum Chordata; class Mammalia; order Artiodactyla; family Bovidae; genus Bos; species Bos javanicus. Next base: position 99,941,197 of record NC_083872.1, on the reverse strand, counting down.
TATATGAAATAAGAGTACCATGGGATACATGGAAAAGTATGTAGTTACGACAATAGAAATTATTTTTAGGCTTTACTGGTTAAATTATAATAGATAATTCTTGCTTATTAGTTGGTAGTGATACCAAGTATCACTACCCAGAGAATGAAGTTTATTTTTATATTGTGTTTATTATAGCATACAATATAGTTTATCAGCTTAATATCAGCTTCCCTGATGGCTCAGTTGATAAAGAATCAGCCTTCTTTGCAGGAGATCCCAGTTGGATTTCTCGGTGGGGAAGATCCTCTGGAGAAGGGGCAAGCTACCCACTTCAGTGGTCTTAGGCTTCCCTTGCGGCTCAGCTGGTAAAGAATCCACCTGCAAAGCGGGAGACCTGGATTCAATCCCTGGGTTGGGAAGATACCCTGGAGAAGGGCATGGCAACCCACTTCACTATTCTGGCCTGGAGAATTCCATGGACTCTATAGTTCATGAAGTCCTTCACTTTCATAATATAGTTTAATATAGTCATGTGTGTGTGTGTGTGTGTGTTTGTGGGTATTAGTTGCTCAGTCATGTCTGACTCTTTGTGACCGCATGGATTGTAGCCTGTCAGACTCCTCTGTCCATGGGATTATCCAGGCAAGAATACTGGAATGGTTAGCCATTCCCTTCTACAGGGGATCTTCTAAACCCAGGAATCAAACCTGGGTCTCGCGAATTGCAGGCAGATTCTTTAATGTCTGAGCCACTTGGAAAGCTTGGTGTGCTATAATAAATACATATAATTTGAAAGACTTCCATGATCAGCAGCTTATGGGTAAAAAAGGAAACATTTTAATATAAATTTCCAAATGTGTCTCTTGTTAGTTTGTACCTGATGACTGAGAACCACAGTACAGACACCATCTTTTTCAAGTCTCTTCCACTTATTTATGACTCTAACATTCATTTTCCCTCATCATGGCTTATGTGCTCCCAGGTATCCTCATTATTGACCAGGCTAATGAATCACAGTATTCTGATCCATTAATGTCCATATGAACCATCCTCTTATATCCCGATTACACAATTTCTCTGTCTCCTCATCTACAGTAACTTCCTCATTCTGCCACAGCCAAGCCCCGCTATGGGAACACCTTGGTCTTTGAATATCTTTAAGTATTTCATCTAAAAAAGTGTCATATAAACTTAACAATCTCTACAAACACTCTTACCTTTCAAGATTGCTCATTTATCTCTCTCCAACATGAAAATGCTCTGATCTCATTGATGCCTGCAGCCCATTTGACCTCATTCCACTCTATCAGTATACTTCTTTCTTCACCTTCTTTCTTATCAACCTTGATTCTCTTCTGCCAATCACTAATTATCTTGAACATTTTCTGGTCCCACTTGTTCAGTAAAATCACCCTATGTATGAGATAAATTATCTGTTCCTCTCTGTCAACACCTGAGAAGCCAAGTCCTTTTTAGAAGAGATCAGATTTACTGCAATATAAATTCACAGTCACCAACATGAAATTGCTTTAATTCTGCTAGGAATCCTGTTGCTTTCTTCAAGTCGTCATTCTTTCACATTATCTGAAACTAATTTTATCACACATTCTCCATTCTTAACAAATCTCTCTTCCACACCCTCTTTGTTCTCAGAAGATGACCTATATCACAGAAAAAGAAAAACTAACAGATTACCTTATCTTTCTCCGTGTATATGCATGCATCTTATCTTCTTTCCTGTTCAACAGAGGTGATTTCTTTCCTCTTAAATAAAGCCAATTTCAACTATATTTGAATCTACCTCTCCACTGACCAAGAATCACACACTATTTATCACTCTGCTTTCTTCTTGAATATTCAGTATCTTCTTAGTACTATCCTTCATATCAGTTTAAAATTACACACAATTTTCATCATCATTAGACCTCAATCCCAATAAAAAGTACTATCTTTGCTCTCTATCACTCTTAGAAACATTCTCAAAGTGCCATTGAGTTTCATCACTATTTATTATATTTTATTCTCATTTCTCAAGCCATTGCATTCTAACTCCTACCTAATGACTCCTCGGCATCAGCACACTGTTAGATCATAAGTGATCTCTGCTTCACTAAATGGATCCTTTATTTCTCTTTTAGTTAAACTTTTAATAGAATTCAATCCCATTCACCACTTCTTTCTTCTTAACCATTTCTTCTTTATATTTTCTTGGTCTCTTCATCCACCGTCCTTGTCTCAATTACTACTTAAATCATGTGTTTACACATGTGCACATGCTGAGAAGATTTCTTCTTTAGGTTTCAGTTCACTTATTCTTTGTCAGTTAGCATCTCCTCAAATGTCCTAAATAGTAACAACTAAAACTCCACACCTCAAAAATGAAACAAAGTAAACAATATCATCATCCCACATATGTTCTTATGTTAGTGAAGGTCACCATTTTTCAACTTGTTGAAAGAGTAAGGAATCTGGAATTCCCCCAATTTACTGTTTGTTTATCTAGATCAGTTACAAGATTTGACCTATTTTAAATAAGAAATTATTCTCAAATTGCCTGCCTCTGCTATGGCCTAGTCTTTGAAAGTGTTATACACTTTCTTCTATCGTTTTGCTCTTGCCGCATCATTCCTCTTTAATTAAATGAACCATTTTTCTTAACATCACTGGGTCTTCACACATCCTAATATTGTTGCCTAAATCATTCTTTGTCCTTTTCTTTACCTAACTGACTGAAACAATTCAGTTTGTAAAATACTTGTTCCAATCTATACTCCCTTAGAGCTCTTCAGGGAACTCCGACACTAAGTCAGTTACCTGTATATTATTTCTCATAGTACCAGGTTGATAATTTACCTTTTTTTGAGGTAATAATCAATACTGAAAGCTAAAAGTAATTTCTGTAGTTATTTGACTGATATATATTTTCTCCAACAATTTTAATTTCCCCAAGGATATGTCCATTACCATTTATCATTTTAGGTCCTGACATAGTAGACAACCAGACATGTTACTTAAATGAGTGAATCAGAAAATAAATAATCGAACGCTCCATAAATTGTGCTTAAACAACTAGATATTACATCTTAGAAAATTAAACTTAGCTCCCTATATCAGGCAAATGAAATGCTAAACAGGAGTATATGTATAACGGGATAAAGGGCTTCCCAGGTTGCACTGGCAGTAAAGAACCTGCCTACCTAGGCAGGAGACCTAAGAGATGCAGGTTTGATCCCTGGGTCAGGCAGATCCCCTGGAGGAGGGAATGGCAACCCACTCCAGTATTCTTGCCTGGAAAATCCCATGGTTTTCTACAGTCCATAGGGTCTCCAAGAGTCGGACACAACTGAAGTGGCTTAGCATGTGCACACATAAGGGAATAAAACACAGAAAATGTATTTTTAATCTTTGAGAAAGGCAAAAAAAAAAAAAAATGAAGACAATTTTTTTAAATGACGTGCTCGTCCAAAAAAAAGGGAAAAACAAAATATTTTAATTTATATAAAACTTTTTATTAAATATGAAAAATATATAACCTATATATATTACATAATGTTGTGTTACCAAGTCATGTCTGACTCTTTTGCCACCCTCTGGACTGTAGCCTAACAGGCTCCTCTGTCCATGGGATTTCCCAGGGAAGCATTCTAGAGTGGGCTGCCATTTCCTTCCACATGGGATTTTCCCAACTCAGGGGTCAAACTCATGTTTCGTACATTGCAGGATGATTCTTTACCTCTGAGCTACCTGGGAAATCCATATTGTATAACATATATATATTTAAATATAACTTGATGAAGTCTGATAAAAATACAATATCTTCTTAAAATAGCTGATTAGAAATTTCTCTTACTACAGGCAATACCACAGACAATATCAATTCAGTTTTGAAACAATGTTTGCTATTTTCTGACAAAAACTTTGATTTAGTTCTTAGGCATGCATGCGTGCTCAGTTGCTTTAGTCGTGTCCGACTCGGTGAGACCCCATGGAGTGTAGCCTGCCAGGCTCCTCTATCCATGGGATTTTCCAGACAAGAATACTGGAGTGGGTTGCTGTGCCCTCCTCCAGGGGATCTTCCCAAACTAGGGACAGTCTTCAGATAAAGATGTGAAAATCTTTTTGACTACAGCCTGGCATCTTTTCTGTTCAGAAGATCTGCTGTTAAGTATAAAAGATACACCTGTGTTTTTTCTTATTTCCTATGCCTACCTCAAAACAGGGTATAAGTTAGAATCTTTGTGAAATACATCAGTATAAACCAAATTAACTAAATTGATCAATTTTCAAATTCTTTTCATATATAAGTGGCTCTCTGTATCTATGAGTTCCACATCCATAAATTCAACCAACCACTGATGGAAAGTATTTGAAAAACAAAATTTCAGAAAGTTCAAAAAAAGCAAAACTTGAATGTACAGCAACTATTTATAAAGCGCTTACATTGTACTTCCCTTGTGGCTCAGATGGTAAACAATCTGCCTGCAATGCGAGAGACCCGGGTTCAATCCCTGGGTTGGGAAGATTCCCTGGAGAAGGTAATAGCTACCCACTCTGGTATTCTTGCCTGAAGAATTCCATGGACAGAGAAGCCTGGTAAGCTTCGGTCCATGGAGTCGCAAAGAGTGGGACATGAATGAGTGACTAACACTTTCACTTTCCACATTGTACTTAAACTATTTACACGGCATGTGCATTGAATCAGATATCATAAGTAATATAGAAATGATTTAAAGTATATGTAGGATGTGCTGAGATTATATGCAAATGCCACACAATTTTATATAAAGGGCTTGGGCATCTGCAGAATTTGGTATCCAAAGGATCCCTGGAACCAATCCTCCAGGGATGCTGAGGGACAACTGTATGCCCCAATTTAAACCTGCTAAAATCACTGGAATATTTCTTGAGGAAAAATAGCAAACAGAAAATTCCTAACAAAAGCTATATGCAATCTGAACATTTAGATTAATAAAATATTTATTTTTAATGGGTTTCACTAGTGACTCGGTGGTAAATAATCTTCCTGCCAATGTAGGAGTCTAGGGTTCCATCCCTGGGTTGGGTATATTCTCTGGAAAAGGAAATGGCAACCCACTCCAGTATTCTTGTCTGGAGAATCTCATGGATAGAGGAGCCTGGCAGGCTACAGTCCATGGGGGTCACAAAAAACAGTTGGAGACGACTTAGTGACTAAACAACAACGCAATATTTACTTTCAGGTCTAAAAATTCTTAGCCCTGTAACAAAATGTATTTTAATAATGAATATTTTCTTTTTCAATAAACATCTCTAAGTAAATAAATTTCCAGTAATAAGATTTTCTCCAAATGATAAATCAATACAGCTGATTTTCATTAATTAAATCTCCAATCTTACAGGGTTCTAACATAGTAAATAAAAGGCATGCAAAAATTTGCTCTATATTATGAGAGAATAGAACACTTTGCAATTTTATTCAGAACTTATACTAGCATATACTATTCTTTTACATTTTTGAACTTTATTATTAATCTTTGAAAATTCTAAACTTTTCCCAAACTTCCCAAGTTCACACATGCCTATGATCTGAAATGCCAGTGTCAACAGTAGTGGATCAGAGGTTTTTTTCTAGAATATAGCTAGATTTTAAACCACATATTTTTAAAACTTTGCTAGCCCAAACTTTCAGGAATATAGTCTTGTATTTTCTATTTTTCTATTTTCTATTTCTTTCTCAGTGAATCTGTAGTTGATTTTGTACTTCAAAGACCTTCACTTATCTAAGGCAACAGGAAATTTGACAAATATGTTTTCAGAAAATTGGAATCAAAACAAAGATCTAAACATTAGACACAGAATTAAATACAAATATTCAGTAAAGTAAGTAAGCAGCTTTTTTATATACTAATATTCCATAAATCTTATCCTTGTGTGTAAATTTCAAGTTTATAAAATATAATTCTTTGGTCTATACTAGTTAAAAACACAAATACTTTTAAAATACATCACTTTCAACCAGGAAAAAAAAGGGCAGGTAATCTTCTCTGTATGGACTAACAGACCTGAATATACACATACTGTTTACAATGTTTAATAAAACAATTACAGTCTTAAAGAAGCCATTCCTTGGTGGAATAAGATTTTCAATATTTGCAAGATTCGTAAAGTCACTTTTAGTCATTAACTTGTTGGTGTATCTAATTGTAATACCAAATTTTACATTTGTACATGTGAATATAATCCATTAATTCAGGGGTATTAGTATAATTACTAGTATTAATAAAAAGTTAACTGAATTTTGATACAATCCATATTAATATAATTCCTATGCTTTAAATTTGCCTTCACATGTGTATGAATGGACAGGTTTTGTATGCTTTTAAGTATGAAAGTGTAGTCTTTCTCTTTTCTGGAGTATCTGTGAATATCTTAAGACCAGTCTCACTTTCTCTACTGATGTCTTCTTCACTTTATTCCCCGGAAAACATCCTCATTTCACCCACTTTGTAGTATTTCCTTTGCTAAGATATGTTAACATGTTTACAGGGAAAAGGCCATTGTTTCAGCCACATAGCAAACATCACCTCCACCCATGTTGACCTCACAGGCTGAGTGCCATCTCCCCTGGAAGCCACAGCGTCCACCACAGCCTCGGCTGAGCTAGAGCTTCCTGTGCAGCTACCGGGGTGAGCAGAGTCGCCTGCTGCACACTTCACCCACTCACACGCAGTCATCTTTCTGTGTTCTGTTACCAGTTTTTATGTGCATTTAATTCTATTGGTCGTATCTCACTTGTACATGCTTCCTGAGTTTAGGAGTTACACCACCTCTCATTTCAATTTTTCATAGCATCTAAGAGCCAACCAATATTTTTTTTGGTGTGGTGTTACTTGATAAAGCATATGAAAAACATTAACAGAAAACAGTGTATCTTTGAACTTGTCCTGTCTTATCTGAAATATACTTAATCCTCTTTCATTTGTTTAATATTAAGTATTACACACACACACACACACACAAATTTCCACACATACTACATTTTTGTCAGGGCTATTTTACATACTATTAACACACCCCAGGTTCCCCTTACCCTTCTTTCTACCCTGCCTTGTAATGTTTGTTTGTTTTCTATCCCTTGATAACATCAGTAAGCAATATTTGTACAGAAATTACAGTCCTGTCAATCTATTATGCATTTTATTGATAAAGAGTAATTATACCGTGGAAAAGGCATTTTATAATAGTAAGGATGAAGAAACACTTTAACCAAGAAAATGAGACTATTTAGATCATTAAGTTGATTCTCAAAGCAAAAATATAATGATATCTGGATGACCCAAGGCCTTTCTTGACTTCTTTATTTAAATATCCAATTCTTTGACTGCAAAATACCCTTCACTGCTTTATTTTGCTTATTAGCATTCATGATCACTTATTACATACAATTTACTACTTCACTGTCTTTGTCATTTTTCCACTTTAATGTCAGTCCATGTGGACAGTGACTTTTCTTTGTTTTGTCCATTTATGTAGCCTCAGACCCTCGAAGAGTGACGGACATAAGGAGATGCTCAATAAATATTTGTTGCTGTGCTGTGCTAAGTTGCTTCAGTCATGTCTGACTCTTTGCAACCCTACAGACTGTAGTAAATCAAAGAATAAAAACCATAATCTTCAAGCTTATCTGTATCTTAAATTTGGTTAAGACTGCAAGAAAGAGTACACTAGGTGCCGTCTGTTTGGACATTTGCACCTGTATAGTATCTCCAGTACAGCTCCTATTAACACTTCATTAAAATGGCTGTAGAGAAATTAGGAAAATGTAGAGAAGTAGTTCCTAATACAAGGCTTCCCTGATGGTTCAGTGGTAAAGAATCCACTTGACAATGCAGGAAGATATGGGTTTGATCCTTAGGTTGGGAAGATCCCCAGGAAAAGGAAATGGTGATCAACTGCTGTGCTCTTGTCTGGAAAATCCCATGGATAGAGGAGCCTGGTAGGCTACAGTCTATGGGGCCATAAAGAGTTGGACATGACTTAGCAGCTAAACAACAGTTACTAATACCGACAGCCAGTGCTGCCTTCTTCTATCTGGGTTTCCCTGATAGCCCTTCCAGGGTTTCCCTGAGTTGGTACAGAATCTGCCTGCAATATGGGAGACCCCAGTTCGATTCGTGAGTGGGGAAGATCCCCTGGAGAAGGGGCAAGCTACCCACTCCAGTATTCTTGGGATTCCCCTATGGCTCAGCTGGTAAAGAATCCACCTGCAATGCTGGAGACCTGGGTTCAATCCCTGGGTTAGGAAGATCCCCTGGAAAATGGAAAGGCTACCCAAGCCAATATTCTGACCTAGAGAATTCCATGGACTATATAGTTCATGGGGTTGCAAAGAGTCAGACACGACTGAGCACCTTAAACTTTTATTTCCATCTGCCAAACACTCATCTCCTAGAGCGAGATTGTCACATAAGAGGAACATGTCATGCATTCACTGCCAGCATCAGAGCTGTGGTCAGAGAATTTGCTCAGGAAGAGTAACAGGCCATAATGTAGAATTCCAAATTCATCCTCCCAAGAGTGGAAGACTGTGGGAGATAGTGTATAAACAGCCCTCAAAGACGTTCACATCCTCATCCCTGAACCTGTGAATATGTTACCTTGTATGTCATGTCCCTGGTGACTCAGATGGTAAAGAATCTGCCTTCAATGGGGAGACCCAGGTTTGAACCCTGGGTCAGAAAGATAGTCTGGAGAAGGGAATGGCTATGTATTCCAAAATATTTGCCAGAGGAGCCTGGTGGGCTACAGTCCATGAGGTCACAAGAGTCAGACATGAATGAGTGACTAATTTATGTCATATTCCCAGTGAGGTATTTAATTGTTTAAACCTATTTTATGTGCAGGCTGTATATTGTCACCCTGCTTATTTAACTTATATGCAGAGTACATCATGAGAAACACTGGGCTGGAAGAAGCACAAGCAGGAATCAAGATTGCCGGGAGAAATATCAATAACCTCACATATGCAGATTACACCACCCTTATGGCAGAAAGTGAAGAGGAACTAAAAAGCCTCTTGATGAAGGTGAAAAAGTTGGCTTAAAGCTCAACATTCAAAAAACTACGACCATGGCATCTGGTCCCATCACTTCATGGGAAATAGATGGAGAAACAGTGGAAACAGTGTCAGGCTTTATTTTTCTGGGCTCCAAAATCACTGCAGATGGTGACTGCAGCAAGGAAATTAAAAGATGCTTACTCCTTGGAAGGAAAGTTATGACCAACCTAGATAGCATATTTAAAAGCAGAGAAATTACTTTGCCAACAAAGGTCCATCTAGTCAAGGCTATGGTTTTTCCAGTAGTCATGTATGGATGTGAGAGTTGGACTGTGAAGAAAGCTGAGCACCGAAGAATTGATGCTTTTGAACTGTGGTATTGAAGAAGACTCTTGAGAGTCCCTTGGACTGCAAGGAATTCCAACCAGTCCATCCTAAAGGAGATCAGTCCTGGGTGTTCATTGGAAGGACTGGTGCTTAAGCTGAAACTAATACTTTGGCCACCTCTGGCAAAGAGTTGAATCACTGGAAAAGACCCTGATGCTGGGAGGGATTGGGGACAAGAGGAGAAGGGGACGACAGAGGATGAGATGGCTGGATGGCATCACTGACTCGATGGACGTGAGTTTGGGTAAACTCCAGGAGTTGGTGATGGACAGGGAGGCCTGGCGTGCTGTGATTCGTGGGGTCGCAAAGAGTCGGACATGAATGAGTGACTGAACTGAACTGTTCTGAGTGAATAACAAACTTGAAATGTGACCCTTCCCTCATCTTTACTGTTGCCCTATGAATGCTTCTTGAATATAACCACTCAAAACAGATATGAATAAAATGAAGTTTCATTGTAGTAGATTTCTCCTTTGCAAATAAAGCATCAGATTAAGATTGATTTCAAAAAGTATATGCAACTTGAATTTTCTCAAAATATTGCCAGTACAGCAGAATGAAATAAATCTTACTTCTCTTATATCTTAACAAATTACTTGCTATTCCTTTTGAAAACAATATCTGTTTGGCACTCAAACAAATTTGAAGAAATGAAAACTAGGGTAAGAACTACAACCTAGCTATTTATTTTTAACAAAAGATCAAGGTAATAGTTCATCTTCTTAGTTTAAGGAGGTAAGAGATATCTTACCAATAAAACCTTCACCAACAGAAAGGATTATCTTGAATTATTTAAATTTACATTTTCCTATTCTTTCTGAGGCTGAATATCTCTTTATGGTATCTCTTTTATCTATGTGGTCTGTTCATGTCATTGTGGATTAATATCACAAACAATTTTGAGGAAAAAAAAGTGACACAAAATAGTTTATTCTATAAGATTCCATTTATTCATACAGTTTAAAACCAGGTAAATCTAATCTCTGCTATTATAAATTAAGACAAAATGTACTATAGTGGGGATTTATTCCCAAAAGGAATAATGATGTGGAATGGATAGCTGTTATGAAGATGAGGAGTTATTCCTGGAGACAGTGTCCAAGAGGCATTTCTCAGGTGCTTGGAATATTATTCAATTATATGGGTGCTGGTTACATCAATGTAGTATTTGTTTCCTAGGGCTTCTGTAACAAAGCAGCACAACTTGAATATCTTGAAAAAACAGATTTTGTTTTTCACAGTCTGGAAGGTAGAAGTTCAAAATAAGGTTGTGAGCAGAGCTGATCCCTAAGCACAATTTTCTAGGCGTATCTCTAAAGAAAGAACTAGCTTTAACTAGATCACATACCAAGATCTATTTCCAAATGAGGTCACATTTGGAAATAGGGAGTTAACACTTCAAAATATATTCTGGCAGCAACACAATGTATCCCCAAATAGTCATATTTATTTTGTGAAAATTAAACATTATACATTAATTGGCTGTTCTATTTTCTATATGAGTGCTTCACTTCCAGTATAAATTTAAAAAATGATGTGATTTACATTAAGGAAAAAATTAAATACCTAGGATAAATCTAGTGAAAGATAAACACAATTACTATGTAAAGAATTATGAAGTTTTATTGAAAATTACTGAAGAAGACCTAAATTAATGGTAAAATATCTTACCAATTCACTGAAATATTTACTTACATTACAAATACACAAACTCTGCCCAAATTGTTATAAACATTTAGTATAACTAAAATAAACATCCAATTATTAATTTTTTTCAAGAACTAAACAAGGTATTTCTAAAAATTGTACAGTAGGGCAAAGAGCCAAGAATGGACATTTTACTTCTAAAGCTGAAGAATGATAAGAGAGAATTTGGCATGGTAAATACAAAACTACATATTCTGAAAGCAACACCTGACAGTTTGATATTGAAATAAGTCAGACAGACACAGACAAATATTACCTGATATCAAATATGTGTGGAATCTGGAGAAGTCAATTTCTGAGAAACAGAGAAGTGATAGTTACCAGTGACTTGGTGTGAGGTAGGGAAATATTAGTCAAAGATAATGAAATGCTGGTCTGGATGAAGCACAAGCTGGAATAAAGATTGCTGGGAGAAATATCAATAACCTCAGATACACAGATGACCTGCCTCTTGAGAAACCTGTATGCAGGTCAGGAAGCAACAGTTAGAATGGGACATGGAACAACAGACTGGTTCCAAATAGGGAAAAGAGTACATCAAGGCTGTATATTGTCACCCTGCTTATTTAACTTATATACAGAGTACATCATGAGAAATGCTGGGCTGGAGGAAGCACAAGCTGGAATCAAGATTGCCAGGAGAAATATCAATAACCTCAGATATGCAGATGATACCACCCTTATGGCAGAAAATGAAGAAGAACTAAAGAGCCTCTTGATGGAAGTAAAAGAGGAGAGAGAAAACGTTGGCTCACAGCTCAACTCAGAAAACTAAGATTATGGCATCCAGTCCCATCACTTCATGGCCATCTGATGCAGAGAGCTGACTCATTTGAAAAGACCCTGATACTGGGAAAGATTGAAGGCAGGAGGAGAAGGGGATGACAGAGGATGAGATGGTTGGATGGCATCACTGACACAATGGACATGGGTTTGAGTGGACTCCAGGAGTTGGTGATGGACAGGGAGGCCTGGCGTGCATGGTTCATGGTGTTGCAAAGAGTCAGACACAATTGAACGACTGAACTGACTGACTGACACATATGACACCACCCTTATGGCAGAAAGTGAAGAACTAAAGAGCCTCTTGATGAAAGTGAAAGAGGAAAGTGAAAAAGTTGGCTTAAAACTCAACATTTAGAAAACTAAAATCATGGCATTCAGTCCCATCACTTCATGGCAAATAGATGGGGAAACAGTGGAAACTGTGACAGACTTTATTTTCTTGGGCTCTAAAATCACTGCAGATGGTGACTGCAGCCATGAAATTAAAAGCCGCTTGCTCCTTTGAAAAAAGCTATGACCAACCTAGACAGCATATTAAAAAGCAGAGACATTACTTAGTCAACAAAGGTCAGTCTAGTCAAAGCTATGGTTTTTCCAGTAATCTTGAATGGATGTGAGAGTTGGTCTATAAAGAAAGCTGAAGGCTGAAGAATTAATGCTTTTGAACTGCAGTGTTGGAGACTCTTGAGAGTCCCTTGAGTTGCAAGGATATCCAACCAGTCCATTCTAAAGGAAATCAGTCCTGAATATTCATTGGAAGAACTGATGCTGAAGCTGAAACTCCAATACTTTGGCTACCTGATGTGAAGAACTGACTCATTTGAAAAGACCCTGATGCTGGGAAAGATTGAAGGCAGGAAGAGAAGTGAATAACAGAGGATGAGATGGTTGGATGGCATCACTGACTCAATGAACATGAGTTTGAACAGGCTTCAGGAGCTGGTGATGGACAGGGAAGACTGGCGTGCTGCAGTCCATGGAGTCCAAAGAGTTGAACATGACCGAGTGACTGAACTGAACTGAATGAACTTTCAGTGGTAAGATTAACAAGTTTTAGAGATCTAATGTACGGCATGATGAATAAAGTAATAATATTGTAGTATATTCTTGGAAGTTGCTAATAAATATATCTTGAAAGTTTTATCATGAAAAAGAAAGGTACCTCTGTGATAGGACAGAGGTACTAGTCAATGCAATGATGGTAGTCATTCTGTAGTATATAAATCTATCAAATCAAAATGTTTGACTTAATGTTATATGTTGATTATGTCTCAATAAATCTTGGGAATAAAGTCTTTGTGTCTATCAAAAAGATACTATTGGAAAAGTGAAAAAAAAATATGACAACATGGAAAAATGTTTTCTGCAAACATAACCAACAAGACAGGGACTAACCACATCTACCAGTGTCCCAGTAGTAGTTAGTTGGCCTATGCATCCCACACAGAGTCACCTCTAGAGCATATGGCTCTGTAACCATAAGACATCTCCTATATAAGATCACTTCTCCAAGAACCAGAAACATGACCAAACTACCTAACACTGAGAAACAAATAGAGAGAATCAGAGAGAATGATGGAGACAGGATGTTTCAAATTAAGGAACAAGGTTAAATCACAGAAAAAGAAGTAAACAAAGTGAAGGTAACTGATCTATCTAACAGAATTCAAGGAAATGATCATGGGGATGCTCAGTGAACTCAGGAGAAGAGTGGGTGAGCACAGATTTTAGCAAAGAGTTAGAAAATATCAGAAGAAACACAGAGCTGGAGATTTCAATAGTTAAAATTTTAAAATACACATGGGGGAATCAGCAACAGATTAGATGACCCAGATGAACAAACTGGTAGAGAATGGTGGAAATTGCTTGACTTGAACAGAATAAAGAAAAAAGAATTTCAAAAATTAGGACCGTTTAAGACACTTATGGGATAATGTCAAGTACACAAACAATTGCATCATAGAGACCCAGAAGGAAGTGGGAGATAGAAAGGGGCAGAGAACTCATTTGAAGAAATAAGAGTATAAAACTTCCCTAACCTGGAAAAGGGAGCAAATATCCCTGTCCAGGAGCACAGAAGTTCCAAAACAATAGGAACTCAGAGGGGTTCACAAAAAAACACTTATAATTATAGTGGCAAAAATTAAAAGCAAAGAGAGAATACTAAATGTGGCAAGAGAAAAGCAACTGGTTATATACAAGAGAACTCTCATAACATTATTATTTGCCTTTTCAGCAGAAATTTTATAGATCAAAAGGGAGTCATGCTATATTCCAAGTAAATAAAGGAGGTTCAGATCAAGACCTGGAGAAGGGAATGGCAACCCACTCCAGTATTCTTGACTGGAGAATCCTATGGACAGAGGAGCCTGGTGAACTAGAGTCCATGGGGTTGCAAAGAGTCAGACACAACTGAGTGACTAACACTTTTCAGATTAAGATGGCAGAGTAAGAGGCCATAAAGTTCACCTGCCCTCTCATGAATGTGTCAAAAATACATCCACATGTGGAACAATTCTCACTGAAACCTAACTGGAAACTGGCAAAAGGACTCCTGTATACCCAAACTGTAAGAAAGATACACAAGTAATCAGGTAGGCAGGGAAGAGAAGTGATTGGGTCAGGACGGGTGCCCCTTGGAGGGGCCTCAGAGGAAAGAGAGATTATACTGATGGACACCCACTCTTGGGATTGAATGGGTCAGGCCACAGATTGGGTGTGACAGTCCTGGAGTCTTTTGTGGGGGAAACAAGTACCTGTGGCTAATGGTAGAAGTACCGGGACAGATGGAAGGACTGTGGGAAGCCTGGACTCTGCTCTTAAGGAGTGTGCTTGAACACAAGCACCCTGGCTTGCCCCCAAGACTTGCCCCCAAGGAGAGGTCTATAAATCTTGTTATTTCTTGTTTTTTCCATTAAACCTCACCAATATGGTGAGTGTCCTCATCACTGTAAACCTCTTGAACAATCTTAAATGATGTCTATTTCATGCCAGAACCCTAACTGATATAGAAGCCCTTTTTATTTTTGTATCCCTAATTTTACAAATTTTTTAGTTCATAAAAAGTGCTTTTAACCTTATTAAATTAAAAAATATTAATATGAGTTATCATAGGGAAAATACTTGCTCCCAAGGAATTTGGGTGATAAATTTTCCTCACTTAGAATACATTTAAAATTCAAAAATTTAGCTAAAGTATTCTGTGTGCAGTTAAAAAAAAAGCTTTAGTAATAATTTATACCGTTTTATAAAAGCAACAACATATTTTGTACTTTTTAATTAATTAAAATTCACCAAGAATATGTATTAGCAAAATTCAGCTGCTATATGGTAAGCTCACAGATGTAAGATTTCCCAGATAAGCAGTTAGCAGTATACACATAATTTCCTTCAATATATGCACAACTCTCATCATCCATTTTCAGGAATTCAAATCTGCAAAAAAATTGTAAAGCAAGGTGTCATATCTACAAATGCCAACTCACAAGCTTAAAATCAGCAAAAACAAAATAAGAAACAGTAAAAGAACAAACTAAACAAATCAAAACAAGAACAAAACTCTGAAGATTAATAGTCTTTAATTACAAAATATTAAAACTTAACAGAAAATATTAAACAATACCTAATCCTATCCTGTTTAAGTAGAATTATAAGCCAAATGACAAATAATAAAAATACAACAGAAGTCTATAGATTTATAAGCTTGCCTAAAACTATGCACAAATTTATCCTGAGTCCAGTAAAGTTAAAAATGTAAAGTTCCTAAAGGTGAAATTTTTTAGAAAGAACTGGCAATTTTCCCCCAATTAAATCTCACAGGATGATTTTCAAAAAACATAATAATTTCCTTTTTCTTAGCTGATTTTTCTGTGCCCTACACACATAACATACACACATCCCTATATACACAGAAAAGTTCAGTTATCAAAATACTGTACTTACAGGTTTTCATTTACTGTGGTGCCATCTTCCCATAACCAGGATTCACTGATTTGAAGACCTATCCATCCTTTTTCTTCTAGCACTGATAAAATTTCCTATTAGGAAAAAAATCATAAACCAGAAAAGTGTGCATATTATAATCCACTCCTTTCAAAGGTTATTGTTTAGAGTTCTCCCAAGGGCTTGCATACATTTACTTAGTGTTAAAAAGATTTTTTTTTTTCTCAAGATATCTCATTTGTTAATGTGATTTTTTTCTTCTAGCATTAAACATTCAAAAAGTAGAGTTTCTCTAATCTCTCCCTAAGAAAATTGAGTCAAAGAAAGAAAATACCATATACTTTTGAGAATCTCCAGTTTTCCCAAATTATGGTGTCAATCACTAATGCTTTCAAACCAAATATAGTTACAGTATAACACCACCACCACCAACAACAAAAACAGAAGTGTCTATCCTACCAGCTCTCCCTTAGTATCAATCTTTAGAAGGTGGGAATTCAGCTCTGCACAGGCAGCATGGCTTTCCACCCAGGTTCTGGCTTGACTGAAAAGATGGTAAGAACTATTTCCAAATCCAATCCAGTGAGTGGAACAAAGGTCACAGGAACATTCTAGAAAATATAAACTCATTTAATGTGTACTCTATACTATGAATCACTACTACTAACACAGTTACTATACCTTTGTGCTTGTTATACAGATGAATATTAGGTAGAAAGCAAAGTGAGCATTTTTTGTAATGTTCCTGGGCAAATTTTATACAAACCATAGCTAACAATAATATTTAGCTCATGTATTATACTTTTCTACTTAAAATTTGTTATCAAATTTTACCTATAAGGAAAATGCATTCCAAATAATATTACAAGATTGCTTGATGTGATTAAAATTATACATGCATATTTAAAAGGCCAGAGACTTCTCTGGTGGTCCAGTGGCTAATACTCCTTGCCCCCAATGCAGGGGGCCTGGGTTTCATCCCACATACTGCAACTAAAACCTGGAGCAGCCATATAAATAAATATTAAAAATAAAATAAGAGGCTAAACAACATATAAACATACAAGCACTGAAAGTAACTGATGAGTTATTCCCTTTTGTCAAAAATGTTTATTATTAATGATTTTAAATATACAGAATAAAATTCAGCAAAAAAATTTAAAAACATACCTTATTTAATAAACATGTAATTTGCATTTTTAATAATATTTTTTAAATCATCAAAAACATATACTTGAGGGAGAGTAAGATGATAGAGAAGCAGGACATGAAATTCATCTACCCACACAAACACATCAAAAAGACATCTACATATGGAGCAATTTTCATGAAAAACTAACTGGAAACTGGCAGAACTCCCATACAATCAAAATGGCAAGAAAATTGTAACCTGGTAGGATGGGGGAAAAAAACAGCATCAGTTCAGGACCTTGCACCCTTGGGAGGGATCTGAAAGGAAAGAAAAGAACCCTCACCCTGTGGAATAAGCAGAATAAGCCATAGTCTGGGCATCCCAGTCCTGGATCCTGTGTGTAGGAGACAAGCCCTATTGCCTGATGGGGAAACTCCTGGGACAGAAAGAGGGCTCTAAAAGCCTAGACTCTACTTATGAGGACAGTGTATGTGCTGGTTGGCTAACAGTCAGTGTGGGTAGAGTCTTGCATGGGTGACTGCTGCATTGCCACAAATTTCAATACAAAGAGGTGATCACCCCAGTCCTGCTCACTCCACACCATTGTTTGGTGTCGTATCCAGCCAAACAGGTCCTGGGAAAAGACTCTGTCTAGTTCTGCAGGGACAGCCTGGGAGGACTAGAGAGTGATCTGGGTGGGGCGATGCTAGCCATTGTCAGCAAATCTGCAGGGCAGCACTGCAGGAGTGTTCAGTGGCTTCGTGCTGAGTCCCAGTAGACAGATACTGAGGGAGGACCTGATGTAACTACACAGAGGCAGCCTGGATGAGCCTGAGGTGTGTTTCAGGTGAGGGCAGGGACAGCAATTCTCAGCACCCACAGGAGCACTCAGCGGTTCCTCTCCCAATTGAGAGCACCCCAGTTCCACCCACTTCATACCTCAGTTCAGAGCTGGATCTGTGGCAGACAGGGCCTGGGAGAAGAATGCCACAGAGACAGCCCAGATTTTTGATAGCAGCACAGCCAACTCACTTCCTGCAGCCACAGTGCCCTGACCCCTAGCCTCAGCATTCTCCACACTACAGCCTTGCACTAGATCTAGGATTATCACAACAGAGGAAGGGATGCAAGCCCAAGCCGCTTCTGAGTGGAGCCATGGACACCTCCATAGGTTGTGCATAGGTCTTCTGTAAGTACATGGGTCACACTTGCTTCAGCAAGCACCCCACTTTGTGTCAGGGCATGCACTCAAGGGCAATGGAGGCTGATCGAGTCTTTCCCTCAGGGTTTTTACTCTAGCAACTGGGAAAAGATCCAGCACTTGACAGACAGCAACAGCCACTGAGAAGAGAGGAAGTCCCGCCTCACACCACTAATGTCAATCACATACCCTAGCAAAGTGATAGTGGCCAGGATACCCTGAGGATAGAAGTAGCTGGCTTCCATATCAAAAGCAGCCCTTACATCAAAGACACTGGACAAACACAGTCTTTACAGGATTGCTGCCACATGAAAACCAACCTTCAAGACCACAATACACAACTGTTTCTCCTAAATTCAATATAGTCAGAGAAATTTCAATAAAAAGAAATGACAGAGAAACTACTCTCAATTAAAAGAACAAGAGAAATCCCCTGAAAGAACAAATAATAAAACAGAATTCACCAGACCCTGAGTTCAAGAAGGTGGTAGTAAAAATACTAACTGACTTAGGAAAGGCTATCAATAGAAATGTAGATCACTATAAAAAGAAACTAGAAACTATAAAGAAGAACCAATCAAAAGTAGATAACTCAATTACTGAGATAAAAAGCAATCTAGAAGCAATGAATAACTAACTAAATGACACAAAGAATGAATAAATGACCCAGAACATAGAAAAAATGGAAATAACTCAATCAGAACAGCAGATATAAGGACAAATAAAGCAAAACAAAAGCAATATATGAGATCTATAGGATAATATAAAACATGGCAACCCACACAGAATAGGGCTTCCAGAAGGAGAAGAGAGAGAGAAGGGGATCAAAAATGTTTTGAAGAAGTTATGGCCGAAAACTTTCCAAACTTAAAGAAGGAAACAGGAAGCACAGAGGGTCCCAAACACAATCAACCCAAACACATCATCAAGAAATGTGAAATTAAAATGCAAAAGTTGAAAGAAAGGATTCTAAAGGCAGAAAGAAAAATACAAAGAGGTAGTTACAAGGGGAGTCCCACAAGACTGTCAACTAATTGCTCTGCAGTAATTTATCAATAGTGGATGTGAAGGAAGTGGCAAGATATATTCAAAGTCCAGAAATGGGAAAAAACTTGGAACCCAGGATACTCTACCCAACAAAATGATCATTTAGAATAGAAGGAAAGATGATGAATTTCTCCAATAAGCAAAGACCAAAAGAATCAGCGATACTAAACCTATACAACAGAGAAGGCAATGGCACACCACTTCAGTAGTCTTGCCTGGGAGATCCCGTGGATGGATGAGCCTAGTAGGCTGCAGTCCATGGGGTCACTAAGAGTTGGAGCGACTTCACTTTCACTTTTCACTTTCACTTTTCACTTTCATGCATTGGAGAAGGAAATGGCAACCCACTCCAGTGTTCTTGCCTGGAGAATCCCAGGGACAGAGGAGCCTGGTGGGCTGCCATTTATGGAGTTGCACAGAGTCGGACATGACTGATGCGGCTTAGCAGCAGCAGCAGCAAACCTATACAAAAAGAAATATAGAAGGGCAGTTTCTTAATAGAAAAGAAACAAGAACCTATAGGAAAGGGAAAATCACAATAGGAAAAGCAAATATATAAAAGAATCTAAGCTCACTTAAGTCAGACTGTAGATTAAAAAAGAATCAAAAAAATGCAAAAGTGATTGTAACTACAGGAAACAGTGAAAGGATAATCATGAAGCTATAAAATAGGACATCAAAATGTGGGAGAGGTAAATATAAAAATGTATATCTTTTATAATGTGTTTGAACTTGAATATCTATCCTTTTAAAGCAAGTAGATATAACTGTGAGTTAACATACTTGAACTCCCTGGTAACCACAGATTAAAAACATCCAACAGATTCACAAAAACTAAAAAGAAGATAAATCAGGTATACTAAAAAAGAAAATCAGCAAACCACAAAAGGAGAAACAAAAGAAGAAATGACTATAAAAGAACTACAACCACCAGAAAACAAAGATGTAAATGGTTATTAGTACATATATATCAACATGTTTAGTCATTCAGTCATGTCCGACTCTTTGTGAGCCCATGGACTATAGCCTTCCAGGCTCCTCTGTCTGTGGAGATTCTCCAAGCAAGAAAACTGGATTGGGTTGCCATTTTCCCCTCCAGGGGATCTTCTCAACCCAAGGATCAAACCCTGGTCTCTGCATTGCAGGCAGATTCTTTACCATTTGAGCCACCTGGATGATTATTACTTAAATGTCAATGAACTAAATGCTCTGATCAAAAGCAAGCATATTGGATTAAAAAAAAAAAAAAGAAACTGTGATATGCTGCCTATAAGAGACTCATTTCAGGGTGAAAGACACAAAGTGAAAATTAGGGGATGGAAAAAGATATTTCCAAAAATACAAATATAAAAAATAAGAATATGGGGAAAGCAATACTTCTATCAGACAAAATGGACTTTAAAGGCAAAACCATGATGACAAAGAAAGGCACTGTGCCTGCGTGTTCAGTCATATCTCACTTGCCAGGCTCCTCTATCCATGAGATTTCCCAGGCAAGAATACTAGAGTGGGTTGCCATTTCTTCCTGCACGGGATTTTCTCAACCTAGGGAATGAACCTGCATCTCCAGCATTGGCAGGCAGATTCTTTACCACTGAGCTACCCAGGAAGCCCCAAACAAAGGCATTATGTAATAGCAAAGGAATCACTAGGGCTTCCTGGGATGGTTACCCTAATAATAATAATAATAATCATCTACCTGCAGTGCCTGATCCCTGGGTCCCATCCCTAGGTCGGGAAGATACCCTAAGGAAGGGCACAGTAACCCACTGGAGTTTTCTTGCCTGCAGAATCCCATGGACAGAAGAGCCTGGTGGGCTAAGTCCAAAGTGTCACAAATACTTGGACACGACTGAAGCAACTTAGTACACAGGCACGTGCCATTTTTAAGTCAACTTGAGTTATAATTTACACACAACAAAATAAACTGTTTTGAAGTACACAATTTGATAAGTTTTGAAAAATAAGTATACTTCTGTAACTTCCTCGCCAATTAAAATTTAGAATATTTCCATCACATCAAAAGCTAACTTCTGTCCCTTTTCAACTAATGCCCCACACTGTTACTTCACCCAAGCAACCTGGGATCTGATATGCATAACCGTAAATTATTTTTTACAGATTATATTTTTAACAATTCATATAAGCAGAATCACTCAGTATCAATTCTTTTGATCAATTCTTAGCTTACTCAGCATAGTGTTTCTGGGTTTTACTCAGGTTGTGAGTATAGGGATTTCATTCCTTTTCATTACTGAACAGTCCATTCTACGACTAACCCACATTTTGGCAGTTCATTTATCTGGTGATTTACATTTGGATTGCTGATAATTCTTATAAGAATTACAAGAAAAGTGTCTAGAAATATTTTTTCACATGTCTTATGTGGACATGTGTCTTCATTTCTCTTTTCTAAGTATCTAAGAGTAGACTTATTGGGGATTTGTGCCTGTACAGTTAACTCCACATCCTTTCTAAAGCTTGTTAATGTCAGTCTTTTCAAGTTCTATCCATTTGGGTGGTTGTGTAATGGTAACCCACTGGGGTCATAATTTGCATGTCCTTAATTATTTTTATTTGATTGCTTTAAATTTTCAAACTCTGCATTCAAATGGGGATATCTTTCCTTTTCTCCTTTGCCTTTTGCTTCTCTTCTTTTCACAACTATTTGTAAGGCCTCCTCAAATAACATTTTTGCATTTCTTTTTCTTGGGAATGGTCTTCCTGTACAATGTCATAAACCTTTAACCATAGTTCTTCAGGCACACTATCAGATTTAATCCCCTGAATCTATTTCTCAATTCCACTGTATAATCGTAAGGGATTTGATTTAGGTCATACCTGAATGGTCTAGTGGTTTTCCCTACTTTCGTCAAATTAAGTCTGAATTTGGCAATAAGGAGTTCATGATCTGAGCCACAGTCAGCTCCTGGTCTTGTTTTAACAGACTGTATAGAGCTTCTCCAACTCTGGTTGCAAAGAACATAGTCATTCTGATTTCGGAGTTGACCATCTTGTGATGTCTATACGTAGAGTCATTTCTTGTGTTCCTGGAAGAGGGTGTTAGCTATGACCAGTGGGTTCTCTTGGCAAAACTCTATTAGCCTTTGCCCTGTTTCATTCTGTACTCTAAGACCAAATTTGCCTGCTACTCCAGGTATTTCTTGACTTTCTACTTTTGCATTCCAGTCCCCTATAATGAAAAGGACATCTTTGGGGGGTGTTAGTTCTAAAAGGTCTTGTAGGTCTTCATAGAGACGTTCAAATTCAGCTTCTTCAGCATTACTGGTCAGGGCATAGACTTGGATTACTGTGATATTGAATGGTTTGCCTTGGAAATGAATGGAGATGATTCTGTCATTTTTGAGACAATGAAGAGAAAAGGAGAAAAGGAAAGATATACCCACTTGAATGCAGAGTTCCAAAGAATAGCAAGGAGAGATAAGAAAGCCTTCTTCAGCCATCAATGCAAAGAAATAGAGGAAAACAGCAAAATGGGAAAGACTAGAGATCTTTTCAAGAAAATTAGAGATACCAAAGGAACATTTCATGCAAGATGGGCATAATAAAGCACAAAAATGGTATGAGCCTAACAGAAGAAGAAGATATTAAGAAGAGGTGGCAAGAATACACAGAAGAACTATACAAAAAAAAATCTTCACAATCCAGATAACCACAATGGTGTGATCACTCACCTAGTTCCAGACATCCTGGAATGTGAAGTCAAGTGGGACTTAGGAAACATCACTACAAACAAAGCTACTGGAGGTGATGGAATTCCAGTTGAGCTATTTCAAATCCCGAAAATTGATGCTGTGACATGCTGCACTCAATATGCCAGCAAATTTGGAAAACTCAGCAGTGGCCACAGGACTGGAAAAGGTCAGTTTTCATTCCAATCCCAAAGAAAGGCAACACCAAATGCTCAAACTACTGCACAATTGCACTCATCTCACACGCTAGCAAAGTAATGCTCAAAATTCTCTAAGCCAGACTTCAGCAATACGTGAACCATGAACTTCCAGATGTTCAAGCAGGATTTAGAAAAGTCAGAGGAACCAGAGATTTCAAATTGCCAACATCTGTTCGATCATTGAAAAAGCAAGGGAGATCCAGAAAAATATCTACTTCTACTTTATTGACTATGCCAAAGCCTTTGACTGTGTGGATCACAACAAGCTGTGGAAAATTCTTCAAGAGATGGGAATACCAGACCACCTGACCTGCCTCCTGAGAAATCTGCATGAAGGTCATGAAGCCACAGTTAGAATGGGACATGGAACAACAGACTGGTTCCAAATAGGGAAAGGAGTATTGCAAGGCTGTATATTGTCACTCTGCTTACTTAACTTATATGCAGAGTACATCATGAGAAAAGCTGGGCTGGATGAAGCACAGGCTGGAATCAAGATTTCTGGGAAAAATGTCAGTAATCACAGATATGCAGATGACACCACCCTTATGGCAGAATGTGAAGAACTAAAGAGTCTGTTGATGAATGTGGAAGAGAAGCGCGATAAAGTTGGCTTAAAACTCAACATTCAGAAAACTAAAATCATGGCATCTGGTCCCATCACTTGATAGCAAACAGATGTGGAAACAGTGAAAACAGTGAGAAACTTTAATCTTTTCGGGCTCCAAAATCACTGCAGATGGTGACTGCAGCCATGAAATTAAAAGACACTTGCTCCTTAGAAGAAAAGTTATGACCAACCTAGACAGCATATTAAAAAGCAGAGACATTACTTTGCCAACAAAGGTCTGTCTAATCAAAACTATGGTTTTTCCAGTAGTCTTGTATGGATGTGAGAGCTGGACTATAATGAAAGCTGAGTGCTGAAGAATTGATGCTTTTGAACTATGGTGTTGGAGAAGACTCTTGAGAGTCCCTTGGACTGCAAGGAGATCCAACCAGTCCATCCTCAGGGAAATCAGTCCTGAATATTCATTGAAAGGACTGATGTTGAGGCTGAAACTCCAATACTTTGGCCACGTGATGCAAATAACTGACTCATTTGAAAAGACTCAGATGCTGGGAAAGATTGAAGGCAGGAGGAGAAGGGGATGACAGAGGATGAGATGGTTGGATGGCATCACCGACTCAGTGGACATGAGTTTGAGTGAACTCTGGGAGTTGGTGATGGACAGGGAGGCATGGCGTGCTGCTGTCCATGGGGTCACAAAGAGTTGGACACGACTGAGCAACTGAACTGAAGTGAATTTTCAAACCAGGTGAATGAAAGAAAAACAAAAACACAAGCCATATAAATGGCTAATATTTGGCATTTATAGATTTTATTTTTTCTAAGAGCCATCAAACAAGTTCTAAAACAATAACTGATTATAATAAAAACTAGTAGCTGTGTTGTCTAGTCTCCTGTTTCTTGAATCTATTGGGACATTCCCTTTTTATTCAGGCAATTTATTTTTAATAAAACTTGAAATTAGTTCTTTCTTCCATCTTTTTTATACTTTGACTTTTCTCCTTTCATAAATGTTTGTCTCTAAATTCTTGGAGAATGCTAAGCCAAATTATTTTCATGCCATGCTTGAATTACTCCATTATTGTCATAATTTTTCTTTCCTTTTTAATTGCTTAGAAGATAGTTCATGGGTAATACTCATGGGCAATGCTTTTGGTTGATATAGGAGCCCTACCCTTCTGTTTTTTTGTGTGTGTGTGTAAAGATACTTTGTTTCTTGGCAAATGCATCCTTCCTGAAAATCCAACCTTGTTCATGAAAATGCAATTATTTCTCCGAAAGGATAACAGAGGGGAAAAATCCCATCTTCCTGGAAAGACAGGCTCATTTAGGAATAGATATATCTTTTTCTTTATAAGTGCCGAATTTACTGATAAGGATTTGAGTAAACTTGCAATATGTGAAAAAGAGAGAAAACTAAAAACAACTTTCTATATCATGGCCACTGAATCTGGATGTACAATAAATATTAATGTAAAATATAAATGCTTGTAATTTCAAAAATGCTAATCATCTCCATCAGAGAAAGCGAGAAAGAAAAATTGCCAAAGAGACACAACTCCCTGGCTTTTCACTCGTTTTCTTTCTATCTTTTAGACATCCTTCACCCATTTCTCACACCTTCACCTCAATATAATTTAAATCGCTTTTTTGTCCTAATAAGAATCAAATCACAGACAATACTTACACACATGACACTTTGAGTATTTTCACATTCTCCTATATTATCTTTCTTCTTTTGCCCAATATTAATTTTTCCTTAATGAAAAACTGAACATACTATAAAATTATATTTTTCTATCATGATTGACTAAAGTTTTGTGGATGTCAGGAAAATAAACTCTTTAGACCAGTAATCAATATTAGAATTAGACTGAACAGAGAGAATACTTACCACCAGTTTTAGAAGATAGAGTGGGAACAGTTGATATTTTTTGGTTTTGGTCTTCTCTGCTAGAAAATACTATGGCAAAAATCATGATAGTAATTAGTTCTCCTTAGGATAAAATATTAAGACAATGTAAAATTCAGTCCTGATTTCAAATCATTGAAACATGTTGCTGACATACTGATTGTAATAAGAACAGATATTTTCTCAATTACTTACACTTTGCAAGCAAGACACACAGTGTTATCATCAGGACCACACACAAGATCCCTAGACTCCAAGCTAACACTTGCCACTTTGTAGATCGGTGGTGTGGCACTAAAGGAAACATCAAATATAAAACTGAACACCAAAATGTTTCACTCTCAGAGGGAAATCATTCGTTTTTTAAATTCTTGAATGTGTTCATCCTGAATAAAACCATTTCTTAGCCACATTCAGAACTCTAATTTTTCCATACTCAAATATCCTCCCTAATAGGTTCTTCCTGATCTCACTTCTTATCCTGCTTGAGGCTCCAGGTATGTCACCTGAACCACCTTCACCATCATCTTTGAGCCTCCTTTGCCTATGATTTTATAAATTATTAACTCTGAGCACTCCGCAAATATACTTTCTTCTAGTAAACTCAGAAATGAAATACATCTAGATAGAGAAAATAATATCCTGTGCTTAGTCGGTCAGTTGTGTCCACCTCTTTGGGACCCCATGGACTGTAGCCTGCCAGGCTCCTCTGTCCACAGGGATTCTCCCGGCAAGAATATTGGAGTGGGTTGCCATTTCCTTCTCCAAGGGGTCTTCCAATCCCAGGGATCAAACCCAGGTCTCCCGCATTGCAGGCAGATTCTTTACCATCTGAGCCACCAGGGAAGCCCAAGAATACTGAAGTGGGTAGACTATCCCTTCTCCAGGAGAACTTCCCAAGCCAGACATTGAACTTGGGTATCCTGCATTGCAGGTGGATTCTCTACCGGCTGAGCTACCAGGGAGCATGAAGTGAAGTGAAGTCGCTCAGTAGTGTCCAACTCTTTGTTACCTGGTGGACTGCAGCCTACCAGGCTCTTCCATCCATGGGATTCTCCAGGCAAGAATACTGGAGTGGGTTGCCATTTCCTTCTCCAGGAGATCTTCCCTACCCAGGAATCAAACCCAGGTTTCCAGCATTGGAGGCAGACGCTTTAACCTCTGAGCCACCAGGGAAGCCCCACCAGGAAGCATAGTGTCATGCAAATAAAAATATTAATTATAAATTCCATTGAACATTAACATTTTTTTTAATTTTATTTTTTAACTTTACAATATTGTATTGGTTTTGCCATATATCAACATGAATCTGCCACAGGTATACAAGTGTTCCGCATCCTGAACCCTCCTCCCTTTTCCCTCCATGTACCATCCCTCTGGGTCATCCCAGTGCAACAGCCCTAAGCATCCAGTATCATGCATTGAACCTGGACTGGTGACTCGTTTCATATATGATATTATACATGTTTCAATGCCATTCTCCCAAATCATCCCACCCTCTCCCTCTCCCACAGAGTCCAAACGACTGTTCTATACATCAGTGTCTCTTTTGCTGTCTCATATACAGGGTTATTGTTACCATCTTTCTAAATTCCATATATATGCATTAGTATACTGTATTGGTGTTTTTCTTTCTAGCTTACTTCACTCTGTACAATAGGCTCCAGTTTCATCCACCTCATTAAAACTGATTCAAATGTATTCTTTTTAATGGCTGAGTAATACTCCATTTTGTATATGTACCACAGCTTTCTTATCCATTTTATTAGCCAATCAATCATTCAGTATATCAGTCAAAAGGGAAGTAACAAAATACATTATTATCTTTTGTCAAGAAAGAAATAGCTGTCATAAATTTTATAAAGATATATGAGCATGTTCATCAAGTTTTGGCTTCCCTTGTGGCTCAGACAGTAAAGAATCCCCCTGCAATGTGAGAGACCTGGGTTCAATTCCCTGGTTGGGAAGATCTCCTGGAGATGGGTATGGCAACCCACTCCATGGCAATACTTGCTTGGAGAATCTCGTGGACAGAGGAGCCTGGCGGGCTACAGTCCATGGGGTCGCAAAAAGTCAGCCACAACTGAGCAATTAAGCACACACCAAGTTTCAGCATAATGTTAGAAAATGTTTCTGTCAAAAAGTGGC
The DNA here is from genome assembly GCF_032452875.1 of Bos javanicus. Classification (NCBI taxonomy): domain Eukaryota; kingdom Metazoa; phylum Chordata; class Mammalia; order Artiodactyla; family Bovidae; genus Bos; species Bos javanicus. The sequence continues at coordinate 99,913,432 of NC_083872.1, read as the reverse complement.
ATTGTACTTAAAATTTGAGGAAAATAAAAATTCATTATTTCTTAAAGTGGGAGAAGCATGGGGGATGGAGAGAGGGTGTCTTCAACTTGGAGAGGCAATCTCTGTAAACACTTTTAAAGGACAGGGAGCTTCGAACTGAAATACAATCTAGTGGAGCTCAGTAAAGGAGGGGATGGAGATGGAGAGATAGTCTGTAGGACGAGAGGACTATTTTTTTTTTTTTTAACTTTAAGAACAATAGAAAATTGTGTAGGAACTTTGTTTAAAAAGTCATGATCATTTTGCTTGAAATATAAGGAAAGGTGAAAAGTGGAAGATGTGAGACTTTTGAGAGTCTGTCTCAGTAATCTCCATGAAAATATATGAATCTCAGTCCAAGAGAGAAGCGGGTCAGCTTGAACACACTACTTGAGTGTGAGGAGTCAAACTTTACTTTCAGGTTTTGAGATTAAGCAATGAGGGAGAAAAATACTAAATTCAATCCTCTTAGTTTGGTCACGGAGAAGGTGATGGCACCCCACTCCAGTACTCTTGGCTGGAAAATCCCATGGACGGAGGAGCCTGGTAGGCTGCAGTCCATGGGATCGCGAAGAGTCAGACACAACTGAGCAACTTGACTTTCACTTTTCACTTTCATGCATTGGAGAAGGAAATGGCAACCCACTCCAGTGTTCTTGCCTGGAGAATCCCAGGGATGGGGGAGTCTGGTGGGCTGCCGTCTATGGGGTCGCACAGAGTTGGACACGACTGAAGTGACGCAGCAGCAGCAGCAGCAGTTTTGGTCAACTTCTGCCCCAAGTCCTCCAGATAGTTAAAAAACAAAACAAAACAAAATCAAGCCTTGGAGAAGCTCTATCCAAACACCAAGATATTTCTCTTATTTTACCAAAATAGTTGAGGCTATGAATGTCTTTAACTTGCCCACTCCGATATCTGTATGTACGTGTGTGTATATATATTCATATATTCATACCCTGTTGTCATTGTCTTCTTTTTATTTCAGAAGATGAGCAATTTCTCTATGATTCAAGTCAAAACCTTTTACATATCCTATTTATTCCATGCCACCCGTCTCCCTTAGAGCATTTATTATCTAAGAGAAAATTATCTTTTTGTGCCCTTTTCTTCATCATCTCTTTTTTATAAACTTTATCTGATTAGTCTATACATGGGCTCAAATCTCTCAAAATCTAATATTTTGAGATAAGGGATTCCTTGTCTTGGCTCAGGTCTTCCACTTTTCATTGTCATTTCTATTATGTTGCTATTATCAGTGAAAATTGTAAAAATACTTTCCGGACTCTTTTTATTCCTATACTAAACTTCTTTCGATCCCTTAACTTTCAGTTGTAGCTTGTAAGCTTTTCTCCATCATCAAACAAAAACCCCAACTGCAAAATCCAAGGAAATAATTTTCCACTTACACTTTATTAGACATAGTTTAGTTTCTCCTATCTGGATATGCATTTCATATGTACCTTTCTTGAGTCTTCCTCTGCTAATTCTTACATGTTGCCTTTTTCTATGGTAGACTTTTCATTCACATCGTCTCTATTTGTAGTCCTATCTACTCACATCAGTCTTTCTTGCCCATTTCTATCTTCTTTCTAGAGATTCAACCTTTCAAATCCCATTTCATTATGTATGTTGTCCTCTGAACTGATTAAGAGATGATTCAAATGTCATACGTGATCTGACTTTTACTGGATTAAATATTTTTCTTAATGGTGGTTAAGATGATTAACTACTCAGTCACTTAAGTTAGGAATCTTGCTATCTTATTCTACTGATTTCTCACCTTTACCTCCAATATCCAAATGATTGTAGAGTCTTAAAAAACTTTACCTCCAAAATATTCTTTTTCTTTCTGTAGTCTGTCTCTCTGCTAATAGACTCTTGTTAGTTTTTTGAAGTCAAGTGATTATTGCTTCTTTACCTTTATAGGTACCATTTTGTCCAGAGCAGGCCCACAGTACAAATTCAAAAAATAATTGTTGGAACTGAGTTAGACTGAACTGAATTGAAGACTTGCACCAAGAATTATTTTTAAAATAAAACATGAAAGAAGCAATAGAATTCATATAACAGTTCTTACAAATAATGCAGTTCTGTTGGTATTTGGATCAGTACAATTTTAGAAGAAATGAACATAGTGAAGGACTATTTAAGAGACAACAATTCCACAGTAATATCCTAAAATAATCAAGGACAGTCCTGAAGATAAGTAAATAGTGTAATGTGGCAATTTAATAAAGATTTTGAGAGAAGTAATCTAAATGCAAGAACTGAGATCTAGTGAATTGCAAAATGTAATATTATACTTTTTCTTTTTTTCCTAAACAACCATTTTCTGTACTGAAAGAGAGAAAATCTGGGTGATTTCAGTTCCTTGTGTCTTGCTTCCTGTTCACTTGATACGACATTTCTCTCATTTGTTTTGGGTCTTTTTTGCTTCTGTTGAGATCTGGGAAATTTCAGTTCTGTGTGGGTTACCTCTTGCTTGTTTACAATACCTTTATTTTGCATATTCTTAAGCTTTTTTTTTTTTTTCTGAAAAGACTTGGATTCCTTTAGCTCAATCTTGATATCTTTCTCTTTAGTATCTATGCAATAGACAAATGTGAGGAAAAGAGTTAAGTGGTCATTGCATCAGATCAAACAGTGAAAAATTATTTCATTCTGATGTATAAGTAAACATTTAGGTATAACATGAGAAGAGTAAAAAAGGGACCAAATGAGAGACTAAATCTCTCTCCCAACATTGCAATCCTTATTTAGAAGAATGATTTTATTTTCCTTTAATATGATTATACATTTCATTTCCTCTTTTAATCATTTTTTGAAAGGAGTAAAGTATATATATATTTGCTTCTCAATAGTTTTTTTTTTCTCTCAATAGTTTTTATGTAATGAATAATGTTAATCATGTGTAGACTATGATTAAAGACATTAACAAAGAACTTATTATTTAAATTTAATATTAAAGCTTTTTAATCTCAAATCAAGTTGACATAAAGGTTGTTGTATCACTGAAATAATCCATTATTCAGAAGATTCTTAATATAGAAAAAACTCTCTCAGGAACTAGCTAAATCTTACAATTATAAAATAACAATTTGTCTCTCAGTCTGCCTGCCTACCATCTTTTTCCCACTTAATCGAGTCATATTTACCTATCCACATACACACACAAGCAGAAGCAAGCACATGGACCACCTAAATTAATGAGACAATGCCAACGAACCACCAAAAATGAACAAAAGAAATAAAAAGGTAAAATATAAAATTTGAAAAAAAAAATTATTGTCTTCAAATTCATTAATAAATAAAAAAGCCTAATTGAAAGAATAAAATAACTTTTACCTGTGAAAACACTAGATAACAGATATTCTTGTATTAGCAAATGATTGTGAGTACAAAAATATTTACCAATATTTACAAAACATAAAGTATGCAAGCTCTGAAACAATTCTACTTTTAGCAATTTATCTTACAATTTTTAAACATCCAAAGTTATACAGCATAGATTTTTTTTTCCATTATGCTTTACTAAGAGTTAAGCTGGAAAACAGAAAACAAAAAACAAAGTTATTAGCAGATGTGTTTGTAATAAAGTGAGTTGTGAGATAAGTTAATATTTCACATTGATATATTGATACTCTACTGCTGCTGCTGTTAAGTCGCTTCAGTCGTGTCCGACTCTGTGCGACCCCATAGACAGCAGCCCACCAGGCTCCTCCGTCCCTGGGATTCTCCAGGCAAGAACACTGGAGTGGGTTGCCATTTCCTTCTCCAATGCATGAAAGTGAAAAGTGAAAGTGAAGTCGTTCAGTCGTATCCGACTCTTAGCGCCCTCATGGACTGCAGCCTACCAGGCTCCTCCGTCCATGGGATTTTCCAAGCAAGAGTACTGGAGTCCGGTGCCAATGCCTTCTCCAATTGATACTCTAGTACACCTTTAACTATTTAATGTAACAAATATTGATACATAAAGCAAAGTAATAGATTTGCAGTGATTACTTTTAGGTACAGTTTTGGCAAGTTTGCACTGCTTTTCATTTTACGGAAAATTAAAGAACGTGATAAAAGTAACTTAAAGGTGAAATTTTGAGAATTTTAAAATGTTGAAAATCAAATAATTTTATACATAGGATATTTTCTACATCCATGGCTATTTTAAGAGTAAATTTCAGGAAAAAAATTGGATACAATTTTTTAATTAAAAATTTTTATACTTCCTTAAATTGTTTACTGAAAACTTTGCTCAATGATAGAAAAATGATATTTAATTGAAGAATATATTGGTATTGTAAGAATGAGCTGTTAAAATATTTGGTGCAATTAAACTACATTTTGGTACCAAAGGAGGAAGAAAAATGACTATTGTTATTAAGAAAAAGTAATTAAATAAGCATGGTCTAAGAAAAGTTTAAAAGTGGTATAATCACTGGAAGGATGGACTATTGGTTCACAGCGAAGCATTACATAGACTTAGATCACTAATTTCACTACAATACTGAAACAAATTTCAGATAAGTCAAAATGTTAAATGTAAGACATGAGACAATAAAGCTAATAAAGGATTAAAAGAAAGTATAAGTAAATAGTTACAACTTTCTAATCTCATACAGACTAGGAAAATAATTAAGTTGAATTACAGAAATGTCATTTTTATTACTAAAATTTTTTGTCACCAATAATCACACTAAAAGATTTTTATTTCACCACTAACCAAAGAAATATGAACTAACATACTAATGATACACATTTTTACCAATAAAATCACTAAATTTAAGTCAAATGCAGTCACATAAAGTTGCACAATGTGCAAGAAAACACATTTATTTACACGGACTTCAGGTTAATCTAAATCTTTCCCTTTGGAAATTAATTTGTTGTTATGTACCAAACCAAATAATAAAAACATCTACTGATCCAATAATTCAAAATAATGAGAAAATTACAGCTTTTTAAATAAATTTACTGGAGGAAAGAGCCTAGGTAGTTGGAAAAAAATGAAAAAGAGAAAAAAAAACAGTAAAATTTCAAGACAAAGAAACAAAAAAATTAATAAATTAAAGACATACCTGGATTCATACTCCATGCCATTGTTTATGAAATAAGCATGCAACATAATTTTACAAAAGCTATTTTTTCCTAAACTATCATTTAATACATTCTGAGTTACTAGTTCAAATTAATGCTACTCATTACATACATTTTTAACTTCTTAAGAGAAGGAAATAAATGGAAGCAATCATACTCACTGACTTGAAGATAAATTTGTAGGAAAATCAGAGACTTAAAATAATGTAAAATTGTTGTAGGTTGGAATTAGTTATGAGGTAGATAATCTGGTATAAGAACCTCTAGAGAAGACTCTAGGTTAAAAAGCACTCTGATACTGACATAAACTTTTGTTGTTCAAAACATATGTGAAAAACTACACAGGAAGTTTTCACGTAACTGCCAATTTGTAGTTTTAACTCTTCCACAAAATACTGACCAAGAAGTGAAAATGTTGCTTCAATACCTCATGACTTTTGGTACTCTGAAAACTGTATCATAAATTACAGACTTTTTAGTTTAAAAGGTCTGAAAAAATATTAATTTAATGGCGGCTTAATAAGAATATCCCTTTATCAAAGCTGAAGCTTAATGGAAAAGAAAAATGAGCCAAATTACATATTTTATTAGATGTTACACAGAACAAGAATACCATGGGATATGTAGAAAAGTCTGCAGATGTGTCAGAATAGAAAGTATATTTTAGGCTTTACTGGCTAAATTAAAATATATAATTCTTAGTAGTATTTAGTGGTAGTTGCTATCACCACCCAGAACGAAGTTTACGTTGTGTGTATTATAACATGTAATACAGTGTAGTAGAGTTTGGCATGTTATAATTAATAACTGTGTAATTTGAAAGACTTCCATAGTCACCTACTTGCGGGTTAAAAAGACAACATATTATGATAAATTTCCAAATGTGTCTCTGTTGTTAGTTTGTACCAGATGACTGAGAATCACATACTGATCCCATCTTCCTTAAGTCACCCCCATTTACTTATGACTCTAACATTCCTTTTCCCTCCTCTCATCATGGTTTATGTGCTCCCAGGCATTATCGATATTGACTTGTAATAATGGATCACAGTCTTCTGATTCATCAATGTCTCTGTGAACCATCCACTTACACCCTGGCCACTCAGTTTTTCTTTCTCCCCATCCCCAAGTGACTTCCCCACTCTGCCTCAGCCAAGCCCTCCCATGGGAACATCTCGGTCCTTGTCGTACCTTTAAGTGTTTCATATCAAAAAATGTCTTATTAAAACTTCCCCCCCTCTACAAACACTCTTACCTTTCAAGATTGCTTATTTATCTTTCTCCAACATGAAAATGCTCTGGTCTCATTGACATCTCCAGCCCTGTCTCCAACTTGACCTTGTTCCACTCCATCAGTATATTTCTTTCTTCACCTTCTTTCAGGTCAACCTTGATTCTCTTCTGCCAATCACTAGCTTTCTTGAACATATTTTGGTCCCACTTGTTCAATAAAATCATTATCCTATGTTTGAGATAAATTATGTTTCTGTCTGTCAACACCTGAGAAGCCAAGTGCTTTTTAAGATTTACCACAATACAAATTCTTTGTCACCAGCACCAAATCGCTTTAATGCTGCTAGGCGTCCTATTGCTTTCTTCAGGTCATTATTCTTTCACATTCTCTGCAACTGATTTTATCACATATTCTTCATTCTTAACAAATCTCTCTTCCACACCCTCTCTTTGTTCTCAGAAGATGACCTATATCACAGAAAAAGAAAAGCTAACAGATTACCTCATCTTTCTCTCTATATACGCATGCATTTTATCTTCTCTCCTGTTCAACAGAGGTGTTTTTCTTCCTCTTCAATAAAGCCAATTTTAACTATATTTGAGTCTATCTACTCCACCACCCAAGAATCACACACTATTTATCACTCCACTTTCTTTTTGAATATTCAATATTTTCTTAATATTATCCTTCACATCAGTTTAAAATTACATGTAATTTTTAACATCATTAGACCTCAAGCTCAATAAAAATACTATTTTTGCTCTCTATTCCTCTTAGAAAAATTCTCAAAGTGCCATTGCATTTCATTACTATTTATTATATTTTATTCTCACTACTCAAGCCATTGCATTCTGACTCCTTACTAATGACTGCTTGGCATCAGTACACCTTTAGATCATAAGTGATCTCTGCTTCACTAAATGGATCCTTTATTTCTCTTTTAGTTGAACTTTCCATAGAATTCAACACCATTCACCACTCTTTTCTTCTTAACCATTTCTTCTTTAATCTGTATTCTCCTGGTCTCTTCATCCACCGTCCTTGTCTCAATTACTACTTAAATCATGTGTTTACACATGTGCACATGCTGAGAAGATTTCTTCTTTAGGTTTCAGCTCACTTATTCCCTTGCCAGTTAGCGCCTCTCCAAATGCCCCTAATATTAAACACTAGAACTCCACACCTTAAAAATGAAAACAAAGTAAACATATCATCATTCCACAGATGTTCTAAAGGTCACCATTTTTCAACTTGTTGAAAGAGTAAGGAATCTGGAGTCCCCCTACTTATTCTCTGTACATCTATGTCAGTTACAAGATTTGGCCTATTTTAAATAAGAAATTATCCTCAAATTGTCTGCCTCTGCTATGGCCTTGCCTTTGAAAGCTTCATACACTTCTGTCTTTTTGCTCTTGTTACATCATTCCGCTTTAATTCAATGAACCATTTTTCCTAACATCACTGGGTCTTCACACATCCTAATATTCTTGCCTAAGTCGTTCTTTGTCCTTTTCTTTACCTAATTAACTGAAATAATTCAGATTGTAAAATACCTGTTTCAATCTATACTCCTTTAGAGCTCTTCAGGGAACTCTGACACTAGGTCAGTTACCTCTATAATATTTCTCATAGCTTGATAGTTTACATTTTTGAGGCAATAATCAACACTGAAACTTATAATAATTTCTATAGTTATTTGACTGATATATATTTTCTCCAACAATTCTAATTTCCACAGGGATATGTCCATTATTATTTATCATTTTAGGCCTTGACATATAGTAGACACCCAGACATGTTACTTAAACGGGTGAATCAGAAAATAAATTATAGAATACTCAACAAATTGTGCTTGAACAACTAGATATACTTTTGGTAAAATTAAACTTAGCTCCCTATATCAGGCAAATGAAGTGCTAAACATAGGTAATATGTATAAGGGAATAAAGGGCTTCCCAGGTGGCACTAATGGTAAAAAACCTGCCAGTCAATGCAGAAGACCTTAGAGATGTGGGCTTGATCCCTGGGTCTGTAAAATCCCCTGGAGGAGGAAATAGTAACCCACTCCAGTATTCTTGCTTACAAAATCCCATGGACAGAAGAGCTTGGCAGCTACAGTCCATAGGGTCTCAAAGAGTCAGACATGACTGAAAGAATTAGCATGCACACACATAAGGGAATAAAACACATAAAACATATTTTTAATCTGAGAAAGGTCAAGAAAAAATAAACTGAAGACAAATTTTTTTAGATAATGTATTTGCCTGAATAAAAGGAAAAACAAAATATTTTAAATATGTAACATTTTATTAAAATATGAAAAATAACCTATGTATATGACATTGTTATTGTTGTTGTGTTGCTAAGTCATGTCCGACTCTTTTTGCAACCCCATCGACTGTAGCTCACCAAGATCCCCTATCCATAGGATTTTCAGGCAAGGATACTGCAGTGGGTTGCCATTTCCTCCCATAGGGTATCTTCCTAATCCAGTGATCAAGCCCATGTTTCCTGCATTCATTGCAGGCTAATTCTTTACCTCTCAGTCACCTGGGAAACCCATATTATATAACACATACAAATTTAAATATAGCATGTGGTGAAGTCTGATAAAGATATAATCAGTTTCTTCATAAAATGGCTAATCAAAATTTCTCCCACCACAGACAATACGAGTTCAGTTTTTAAACTATAAATTTCCAATTATGTGGTGGAGGGTGGGGCTTCCCCAGTGAGGCAGTGGTGAAGAATGCCCCTGCCAATGCAAGAGATAAAGAGATCCCTGAGGTGGGAAGATCCCCTGGAGAAGGAAATGGCCACCAGCTCCACTATTCCTGCCTGGAAAAGTCCATGAACAGAGGAGCCTGGAGGGCTACAGTCCATGGGATGGCAAACAGTTGGACACAGCTGAGCACACAAAACATATACTTGCTATTTTTTATTTCCAGTTTTCAGAAATAGAGCCAAAAGATATGAAATAGCAATCTAAAATGATGAGCCCTAGCCATGAGGAAAGAAAGCAAGAGCTTGGACTGGGGTGGAGTGAGAAGTGAGAAGGTGGGGTAAGGGGGCAGAGGTGGTGGCAGAGGGAGCGGGAGACCATAGGAGCCCGAGCCTAAGACTAGGAGCTTGATGGCACTGTTTTCTCCTGTAGCAGAGGCTACACTTACCTCTTCCACTTTTCTTCCTCAGTGGATCAATGGGGGCTGAGTCAGGTAGAAGCCAGTGGTCAGAGATCTTAAGAGAAAACCCAAAATAGAAAGGCATTAGTAAAATTTAAATAAGAAGGGGAGTTCAGTCCATGCAAACGTTTTAAGTAGATAATAAATATTGAAATTTAGTTTAGGTTCAGAAAGTAGAAGAGATTGCAGACCTTTAAAAGCAAGTTTATAATAGCCAGGACATGGAAGCAACCTAGATGCCCATCAGCAGATGAATGGATAAGAAAGCTGTGGTACATATACACAATGGAGTATTACTTAGCCATTAAAAAGAATACATTTGAATCAGTTCTAATGAGGTGGATGAAACTGGAGCCTATTATACAGAGTGAAGTAAGCCAGGAGGAAAAACACCAATACAGTATACTAACGCATATATATGGAATTTAGAAAGATGGTAACAATAACCCTGTGTACGAGACAGCAAAAGAGACACTGATGTATAGAACAGTCTTATGGACTCTGTGGGAGAGGGAGAGGGTGGGAAGATTTGAGAGAATGGCATTGAAACATGTAAAATATCATGTATGAAACGAGATGCCAGTCCAGGTTCGATGCACGATACTGGATGCTTGGGGCTAGTGCACTGGGATGACCCAGAGGGATGGTATGGGGAGGGAGGAGGGAGGAGGGTTCAGGATGGGGAACACATGTATACCTGTGGTGGATTCATTTTGATATTTGGCAAAACTAATACAATTATGTTAGGTTTAAAAATTAAATAAAATTAAAAAAAAAAAGCAAGTTTATTTGAATGTCAAAAAAGATAATTTGTAAGACTTCATCTTGCACTGCTTCCCTGGTGGATCAGTCGGTAAAGAATCCACCTACAATGCAGGAGACCTAGGTTCAGTCCCTGGGTTGGGAAGATCCCCTGGAGGAAGACATGGCAACCCACTCTAGTATTCTTGCCTGGAGAATTCCATGGACAGAGAAGCCTGGTGGGCTGCAGTTGATGGGATCGCAAAGAGTCAGAAAAGACTGAGTGACTTTCACACACACACACACACACACCTTCCACTGAAGAGGATGTAAATTTGATCCCTGGTCAGCGAGCTAAGATCCCACATGCTTTGCTTTGCGGCCAAAAAATGAAAAATCATAAAGCAGAAGTAATATTGTAACCAACTGAATAAAGACTTTTAAAAAGGCCGCATCAAAACAAATCTAAGAAAAACAAAAAAAGAGACTTTAAAGACAGCACTAAATCGGAGAACAGAAGGCAGAGCATGGACCAGGTGCTGATTTAGATTCAATACAATCAGGTGATAACTTTTTAGGAGACTTTTCCGATAAATTTTTTTCAATTTTTCTCTTCTCCACCCTTATATTTTTTTCCTACCTGAGATATTATTTCCTGGGTCTTCCCATTTCTTTAACTTCAGTTGTTGGATTAATGCCATAAGTACAAATTCAATCATGCTGCTTTATAAATTATTTAATCAGTGAAGTGAATCCTTTTTGAAGCATGTCCATAAAATCAGATGGGTAAGAAATTCTTGATCCTAAATTAGGACTTGAAAATTTGAAAAGGTGGCTTTGTGATATACACTTTGAATACATATCAGAAATCATCTTCATTTAAATTTCCATCCTATCCTAATTCGTCTGAGTTCAATAGCAACCTTTATCTCTCCTTTTATTTAAGTTCTGACAGTGAATCTTTAATGGTGCCCATGGCTTGTGACACATATGGTACACATTTTAGTTTATGTGTATTATGTATTAGTGCACATATTATCATTTACACCAAAGTTTTCTTCCTGACTTACAGACAGTCTATCCTGACATTTTCAGGCTGTTTTGTACAAGAAGTAAAAATACTCAGACTTAATTGAATGTATATTGTTTGTACTTGTTCATTCAGTCGTGTCTGACTCTTTGCGACCCTATGGACTGCAGCACGCCAGGTTCCCTGTCCTTCATCATCTCCCAGAGCTTGCTCAAACTCATGTGCATTGAATTGGTGATGCCATCCAACTTTCTTGTCCTCTGTATATTGCTTGATACCCACTAATTTCATTCATTATAGTAATAATTATTGAGTGTATAATGTAACTAGGTCTCTGCTACACAGTGAAGATGGACAGCCACTGAAGCCCAGGTGTTTAGTCTATTTGAGAAAAGTATAGAAATGATTATAGATATCTGCATAGCGGGCAGTGATACGAGTGTGCAGCTTGAAAAGAAAAACACAAAATCAAATCCTGGTACAGGCTGAAGTAAGGTGGATGGGAAAAACAGATTTTTAGAGGTAGTAATTGATTGGAGTCCTAAAGAATTACTAAGAAGGTAACAAAGTTATGGACAGAACAAGCAGTCCTTGTGGCAACAGAAAGCATTGCATTAGGAGGGCAGTGAGAGGAAATAAAACTGAAAGGGTGGCAGGAGTGAGGAAGAGTTTTGTGTTTATGTAAGGAATCTTATTGTCACTTCATAGACAATAGAAGCTTACTGGGTTATATAATAATATGAGATTGACTGATATGCCTTTTGAATATATAACTGACAGCTGTGCAGAATTGGAATTGTCTTTTCAGTTCAGTTCAGTTGCTCAGTCGTGTCTGACTCTGCGACCCCATGAGCTGCAGCATGCCAGGCCTCCCTGTCCAACACCAATCCCGGATCCTACCCAAACTCATGTCCATTGAGTCAGTGATGCTATCCTGCCATCTCATCCTCTGTCATCCCCTTCTCCTCCTGCCCTCAATCTTTCCCAGCATCAGGGTCTTTTCAAATGAGTCAGCTCTTTCAATCAGGTGGCCAAAGTATTGGAGTTTCAACTTCAACATCACACCTTCCAATGAACGCTCAGGACTGATCTCCTTTAGGATGGACTGGTTGAACCTTCTTGCAGTCCAAGGGACTCTCAAGAGTCTTCTCCAACACCACAGTTCAAAAGCATCAATTCCTCAGTGCTCAGCTTTCTTCACAGTCCAACTCTCACATCCATACATAACTACTGGAAAAACCATAGCCTTGACTAGAGCGACCTTTGTTGGCAAAGTAATGTCTCTGCTTTTTAATATGCTATCTAGGTTGCTCATAACTTTCCTTTCAAGGAGTAAGCATCTTTTAATTTCATGGCTGCAATCACCATCTTCAGTGATTTTGGAGCCCCCCAAAATAAAGTCTGTCACTGTTTCCACTGTTTCCCCATCTATTTGCCATGAAGTAATGGGATTGGATGCCATGATCTTAGTTTTCTGAATGTTGAGCTTTAAGCTAACTTTTTCACTCTCCTCTTTCACTTTCATCAAGAGGCTTTTTAGTTCTTCTTCACTTTCTACCATAAGGGTGGTATCATCAGCATATCTGAGGTTACTGATATTTCTCCCAGCAATCTTGATTCCAACTTGTGCTTCTTCCAGCCCAGCATTTCTCATGATGTACTCTGCATATAAGTTAAATAAGCAGGGTGACAATATACAGCCTTGACATACTCCTTTTCCTATTTGGAACCAGCCTGTTGTTCCATGTCTGGCTCTAACTGTTGCTCCCTGACCTGAATACAGGTTTCTCAAGAGGCAGGTCAGGTGGTCTGGTATTCCCATCTCTTTCAGAATTTTAAACAGTTTATTGTGATCCACACAGTCAAAGGCTTTGGCATAGCCAACAAAGCAGAAATAGATGTTTTCTTAGAACTCTCTTGCTTTTTTGATGATCCAGCAGATGTTGGCAATTTGTTCTCTGGTTCCTCTGTCTTTTCTAAAACCAGCTTGAACATCTGGAAGTTAATGGTTCATTTATTGCTGAAGCCTGGCTTGGAGAATTTTGAGCATTACTTTACTAGTATGTGAGATGAGTGCAATTATGCGGCAGTTTGAGTATTTTTTGGCATTTCCTTTCTTTGGGATTGGAATGAAAACTGACCTTTTCCAGTCGTGGCCACTGCTGAGTTTTCCAAATTTGCTGACATATTGAGTACAGCACTTTAACAGCGTCTTTTCTGTTCCAAAGCTCTGCTTTTAAAAATAAAAGACAAACCTCTGTTTTTTCTTGTTACTCATGTCTGCCTCAGAACAGAAACTTAGGTTGTAATTTAGAATCATTGCTAAATATATCAGTATAAATTAAAGTGACTAAATAAATCAATGTTCACATTAATTTTCATATTCAAGTGGCCCTCTGCATCCATGAGTTCCACATCCATAAATTCAACCAACCACTGGTAGAAAGTATTGAAAAACAAAATTTCAGAAAGTTCCAAAAGGCAAACCTTGAATGTACTGCACACTGGCAATAATTTACATAGTTTTTATATTGTACTTATGCTATTTGTACAAGGTTTGCTTTGAATCAGGTATCATAAGTAATCTAGAAATAATTTAAAGTATATGGAGGATGTGCTGAGATTATATGCAAATTCTAAAGATTTTGGTATCCATGGGGCATCCTGAAACCAATCTTCTAGGGATGCTAAGGGACAATTGTATACTCCCAACTTTAACCTTGCTAAAATCCTTGGAATATTTCTTGAGGGAAAATAGCAAAAAGAAAATTCCAACAAAAACTATGTGCAATCTGAGTATTTAGATTAATATAACATTTATAATATTTATTTATCTATCAGTCCTGTAACAAAATGCATTTTAATAATTAACATTTTCTTTTTCAGTAAGAATCACTAAGTAATAAATTTCCCAGTAATAAGACTATCTTCAATTGAAATAACAATATAGCTCAAATGGACATATTTCATTAATTAAATCTTCCACTTTACTCAGTTCTAACAGACTAATTCTAAGATATGCAAAAGTTTTCTCTTCATTTATGAGAGAAAGGACATTTTCCAATTTTATTCCAAACTTAAAATGGCATATATCCATTCTTTTATATTTTTGTACTGTATTATTTATTAACCCTTTTAAAATTCTAAACTTTCCCCAAACTTTCTAATTTCACACACTCCCAAGACTGAAATGCCTATCTCTACAACCTTAGATTGGGGGATTTTTCTAGAATTTAGCTAGAATTTAAATATGTATTTCTATAAACTTTGCCAGCCAGAATATTTAGGAATATAATCTTGTATTTCCTCTTTCTTTCTCAGTGAATCTGTAGTTGATTTTGTACCTCAAAGACCTTCACTTACCTAAGGTTACAGACATTTTTATAAATCTATTTTTCTAAAAATAGGAATCAAAACAAAGAGTTTAACATTTAAAACAGAATTAAATACAAATATTCAAAATATTTGTAGAGTGAGTAGCTTTTTTATATATGAATCTCCCATAAATCTTACCTTTGTGTGTAAATTTCAAGTCTGTAAAATATAATTCTTTGGTTCTGTAATTGAAATGTTAATCAAGAATACAAATTGCTTTTACTTTTTATGTTTTTGCTTTTTTGTTGAAGTATAATTGCTTTAGAATGTTGTGTTAGTTTCTCTTAAACAGTGAAGTGAATCAGCTATATGTATACATACATTCCCACCCTCTGGAGACTCCCTTACATCCAACCCCATTCCACCCCTTTAGTCATCACAGAGCACCAAGCTGAGCTACCTGTGCTATATAGCAACTTCCCACTAACTAACTATTTTATACATGGTAGTGTATATGTCAATGCTACTATCTCAGTTTGACAAGTTATTTTTAAAACACATCACTTTCAACCAGAAAAAAACAAGAAATGGTGGTGGTGGGGTGTAAAATCTATAATGTGTGTACAAATAGACCTTATTATATACATATTATTTTGTGTTTATGTTCAGTTACTCAGTCCTGTTTGACTCTTTGCAACCCCATGGACCACAGCATACCAGGGGGCTGTTCTTCCCTGGCCTTCACAATCTCCCAGTTTTTGCTCAAACTCATGTCCATGGAGTTGATGATGCCATCCAACCATTTCATCTTCTGTCACCCGCTTCACCTTTTGTTCTCAATCTTTCCCAGTATCAGGGTCTTTTCCAAAGAGTTGGCTCTTCCCATTAGGAAGCCAAAGAATTGGAACTGCAGCAACAGTCCTTCCAATGAATATTCAGGGTTGACTTCCTTTAGAATTGACTGGTTTGATCTCCTTGAAGTCCAAGGGACTCTTAAGAGTCTTCTCCTGCACCAGAGATGGAAAGCATAAATTCTTCATCACAGCCTTCTTTACAGTCCAACTCTCACATACGTACATGACTACTGGAAAAACCATAGCTTTGACTATAGGGACCTTTGTAGGCAAAGTGATGTCTCTGCTTTTTAGTATGCTGTCTAGGTTTGTCATAGCTTTTTTCCAAGGAGCAACTGTCTTTTAATTTCATGGCTGTAGTCACAATCTGCAGTGATTTTGGAGCCCAAGAAAATAAACTCTTTCAGTGATTCCGTTGTCTCCCCATCTACTTGCTATGAAGTGATGAGACTGGAAGGCGTGATCTTCATTTTTTGAATGTTGAGTTTTAAACCAGCTTTCTCTCTTCTCTTTCACCTTCATCAAGAAGCCCTTTGGTTCCTCTTCACTTTCTACCATAAGGGTGGTATCATCTGCATATCTGAGGTTATTTATATTTCTCCCACAATTTTGATTCCAACTTGAATTTCCTTGATTCTGGCATTTTGCATGATGTATTCTGCTTAAAAGTGAAATAAGTAGGGTGACAATATACAGCCTTGACATACTCCTTTCCCAATTTGGAACCAGTCCATTGTTCCAGGTCCAGTTCTAACTGTTGCTTCTTCATCTGCATACAAGTTTTTCAGAAGACAGATAAGGTTGTCTGGTATTCCCATCTCTTCAAAAATTTTCCAAAGTTTGTTGCAATCCACACAGTCAAAGGCTTTAGCATAGTCAGTGAAGCAGAAATATATGTTTTTCTGGAATTCTCTTGCTTTTTCTATGATACAGCAGATGTTGGCAATTTGACCCCTGGTTCCTCTGCCTTTTCTAAATCCAGCTTATACATATGGAAACTATTGGTTCACATATTGTTGAAGCTTAGCTTGAAAGATTTGCAGTATTACCTTGTCAGCATGTGCAATGAGTGAATGGTGGGGTAGTTTAAACATTCTTTGACATTGCCCTTCTTTGGGATTGTAATGAAAATCGACCTTTTCCAGTCCTGTTGCCACTGCTGAGTTTTCCAAATTTGCTGGCATATTCAGTGTAGCACTGTCACAGCATCATCTTTTAGGATTTAAAATAGCTCTGCTGGAATTTGATCACCTCCACTAGCTATTTACTTAAATAATTAAATAGCTTTAAAGAACCATTCCTGAGTGGATTAAGGTATTTAAAATTTTTTCAAGATTTGTAAAGTCCCTTGCTAAGCCTAGTTAGTCAGCCTTGTCTAACTCAATGAAACTAAGCCATGCCTTGTGGGGCCAGCCAAGACAGGCGGGTCATGGTGGAGAAGGCTGACAGAATGTGGTCCACTGGAGAAGGGAATGGCAAACCACTTCAGTATTCGTGCCTTGAGAACCCCATGAACAGTATGAAAAGGCAAAATGATAGGATACTGAAAAAGGAACTCCCCAAGTCAGTAGGTGCCCAATATGCTACTGGAGATCAGTGGAGAAATAACTCCAGAAAGAATGAAGGGATGGAGCCAAAGCAAAAAGAATACCCAGCTGTGGATGTGACTGGTGATAGAAGCAAGGTCTGATGCTGTAAAGAGCAATATTGCATAGGAACCTGGAATGTCAGGTACATGAATCAAGGCTAATTGGAAGTGGTCAAACAGGAGATGGCAAGAGTGAACGTGGACATTCTAGGAATCAGCGAACTAAAATGGACTGGAATGGGTGAATTTAACTCAGATGACCATTATATCTACTACTACAGGCAGGAATCCCTCAGAGGAAATGGAGTAGCCATCATGGTCAACAAACGAGTCCGAAATGCAGTACTTGGATGCAATCTCTAAAACGATAGAATGATCTCTGTTCGTTTCCAAGGCAAACCATTCAATATCATAGTAATCCAAGTCTATGCCCCAACCAGTAATGCTGAAGAAGCTGAAGTTGAATGGTTCTATGAAGGCTTACAAGACCTTTTAGAACTAACACCCAAAAAAGATGTCCTTTTCATGATGCAAAAGTAGGAATGCAAAAGTAGGAAGTCAAGAAACACCTGGGTAACAGGCATTTTGGCCTTGGAATATGGAATGAAGCAGGGCAAAGATTAATAGAATTTTGCCAAGAAAATGCACTGGTCATAGCAAACACCCTCTTCCAACAACACAAGAGAAGACTCTACACATGGACATCACCAGATGGTCAACATTGAAGTCAGATTGATTATATTCTTTGCAGCCAAAGATGGAGAAGCTCTATACAGTCAACAAAAACAAGACCAGGAGCTGACTGTGGCTCAGATCATGAACTCCTTATTGCCAAATTCAGACTGAAATTGAAGAAAGTAGGGAAAACTACTAGACCATTCAGGTATGACCTAAATCAATTCCCTTATGATTGTACAGTGGAAGTGAGAAATAGATTTAAGGGCCTAGATCTGATAGATAGAGTGCCTGATGAACTATGGAATGAGGTTTGTGACACTGTACAGGAGACAGGGATCAAGACCATCCCCATGGAAAAGAAATGCAAAAAAGCAAAATGGCTGTCTGAGGAGGCCTTACAAATAGCTGTGAAAAGAAGAGAAATGAAAAGAAAAGGAGAAAAGGAAAATTATAAGAATCTGAATGCAGAGTTCCAAAGAATAGCAAGAAGAGATAAGAAAGTCTTCCTCAGTGATCAATGCAAAGAAATAGAGGAAAACAACAGAATGGGAAAGACTAGAGATCTCTTCAAGAAAATTAGAGATACCAAGGGAACATTTCATGCAAAGATGGGCTCAATAAAGGACAGAAATGGCATGGACCTAACGGAAGCAGAAGATATTAAGAAGAGGTGGCAGGAATACACAGAAGAACTGTCCAAAAAAGATCTTCGTGACCAAGATAATCACGATGGTGTGATCACTGACCTAGAGCCAGACATCCTGGAATGTGAAGTCAAGTGGGCCTTAGAAAGCATCACTATTAACAAAGCTAGTGGAGGTGATGGAATTCAAGTTGAGCTATTTCAAATCCTGAAAGATGATGCTGTGAAAGTGTTGCACTCAATATGCCAGCAAATTTGGAAAACTCAGCAGTGGCCACAGGACTGGAAAAGGTCAGTTTTCATTCCAATCCCAAAGAAAGGCAATGCCAAAGAATGTTCAAACTACCGCACAATTGCACTCATCTCACATGCTAGTAAAGTAATGCTCAAAATTCTCGAAGCCAGGCTTTAGCAATATGTGAACTGTGAACTTCCTGATGTTCAAGCTGGTTTTAGAAGAGGCAGAGGAACCAGAGATCAAATGGCCAATATCCGCTGGGTCATCAAAAAAGCAAGAGAGTTCCAGAAAAACATCTATTTCTGCTTTATTGACTATGCCAAAGCCTTTGACTGTGTGGATCACAATAAACTGTGGAAAATTCTGAAAGAGATGGGAATACCAGACCACCTCACCGGCCTCTTGAGAAACCTATATGCAGGTCAGGAAGCAACAGTTAGAATTGGACATGGAACAACAGACTGGTTCCAAATAGGTAAAGGAGTATGTCAAGGCTGTATATTGTCACCCTGCTTATTTAACTTATATGCAGAGAACATCATGAGAAATGCTGGGCTGGAAGAAGCACAAGTTGGAATCAAGATTGCCGGGAGAAATATCAGTAACCTGAGATATGCAGATGACACCACCCTTAGTGAAGAGGAACTAAAAAGCCTCTTGATGAAAGTGAAAGTCGAGAGTGAAAAAGTTGGCTTAAAGCTCAACATTCATAAAACAAAGATCATGGCATCTGGTCCCATTACTTCATGGGAAATAGATGGGGAAACAGTGGAAACAGTGTCAGACTTTATTTTTGGGGGCTCTAAAATCACTGCAGATGGTGATTGCAGCCATGAAATTAAAAGACACTTACTCCTTGGAAGGGAACTTATGTCCAACCTAGATAGCATATAGAAAAGCAGAGACATTACTTTGCCAACAAAGTTCCATCTAATCAAGGCTGTGGTTTTTCCTGTGGTCATGTATGGATGTGAAAGTTGGACTGTGAAGAAGGCTGAGCGCTGAAGAATTGATGCTTTTGAACTGTGGTGTTGGAGAAGATTCTTGAGAGTCCCTTGGACTGCAAGGAGATCCAACCAGTCCATTCTGAAGGAGATCAGCCCTGGGATTTCTTTGGAGGGAATGACACTGAAGCTGAAACTCCAGTACTTTGGCCACCTGATGCAAGGAGTTGACTCATTGGAAAAGACTCTGATGCTGGGAGGGATTGGGAGCAGGAGGAGAAGGGGATGATGGAGGATGAAATGGCTGGATGGCATCACCAACTTGATGGACATGAGTTTGAGTGAACTCCGGGAATTGGTGATGGACAGGAGGCCTGGCGTGCTGCGCTTCATGGGGTCGCAGAGTCGGACACGACTGAGCGACTGAACTGAACTGAACTGTTTGTTACATGTAAAGAATGCTCTGAACTTTATTGGTATACAGTACCCATTCTAGAAAATAAAGCAGCAGGCCCCAACCTTTTTGGCACCAGGGACGAGTTTTGTGGAAGACAATTTTTCACTACTTTTTTTCTTGAGTTTTGAGGAACAGAAAACTTGCTTTTAATATACAGATCACTGGACTGAAAGGACCTGCCGTGAATCTGATCCCAGTGAACATAACTCAATGATCCTTATTTACAACTTGACTTTATTGAAATGAGGAAATCCTAGACTTCAAGATGAGCAGATTTTGAATGTGGAAAATATGTGAGTTGTGTTTACATCTTTCCCACATTGTGTTTCCAAAGTTAGCCACAAAAATCTCTCCTTTTCTCATGTTCTCTGCTATGTATCTATGGTTACCTTCATCAAAGCATGTAGTTTATTTCCCTTCTGCTTGAACTGGTCTTATGGCTTGTGTTAACCAACACCAAACCTTAAAACTATTTAAATCTTGAACTACCTACACCATAGAAAAATAAAGACATTTCTGTGACCATATTGGTTTAGAAGTCCACTGACTAAAAGGGATGTTGAGTGAGCAACAAATTAACCCTTCCTGGACAGGGAGGCCTGGTGTGCTGCAGTCCATGGGGTCTCAAAGAATCAGACACAATTGAGCCACCGAACTGAACTGAACTGAACCCCATCTCAGTTATAGGTTTATCACATCTTTTTCTGTTCAATACTATTTTCTTTCTCTTCCATTAAGAGCCCCTTTGACACAATAATCTCTGTCTCAGATACAATTTCCTTGGAAGCCTGACATACTAAAAAAAAATTGAGATTTGGGGAATTTATCGATATATTTTTCTAGATATAAAATCCACTAGGATTCCTCTCCTGCTTTATTCTTAAATTTGAGTGGCACCCCTTATGTGTACTTCCCAGAGAACTTGTTCTTATTCTAACACTGCTATTCTACTGCAAAACTGCAAAGGCCATATAGTCTTTTGAGTTCCCCACTATTTTTATTGAACACAGAATCATTATTCATGATTTTCTAAGGTTACTAGCATAATGTCACCTGCCATTAATCAGTATACTATGCTTCTGCCAATGCTTCTTTGAGTAGGTATATGAGAAGATATATGTAGCTACGTGTTTCAGGGCATGAGTTGTGGCATTAAGATGTGTGCATTTGGGAGCTCAGCTCGGTGCTCTGTGGTGACCTAGAGAGGTGGGATTAGGGGCAAAGTGTTTCATTTTAGTCACTCAGTCGTGTCTGACTCTTTGAGATCCCGTGGACTGCAGTACACCAGACCTCCCTGTCCATCACCAATTCCCAGAGCTTACTCAAACTCACGTCCATAGAGTCAGTGATGCCATCCAACTGTCTCATATTCTGTCGTCCCCTTTTCCTCCTGCCTTCAATCTTTAATGTGTGTATATTTATACCTATAGCTGATTCACTTTCCTGTATAGCAGAAACACAACACTGTAAAGCAGTTATACTCCAATAATAAAATTAAAAAATAAATTAGAAAAAACATATCTGCATCAAATTCTAGGTCTGTTACTACCTTGTTCTACAACCTTGGAAAGTTAACCACTTCTCTTTTCTATAAAATATTGCAATCTACTTCATAGGGTTATCTTGACTAATGCATGTAAATACTTAGCACTTGACACATAGTAAATTTTAAATATGTGCTCAGTATTATTCAGTTCAGTTCAGTCGCTCAGTCGTGTCTGACTCTTTGCAACCCCATGAATTGCAGCACGCCAGGCCTCCCTGTCCATCACCAACTCCTGGAGTTCACTCAGACTCACGTCCATCGAGTCAGTGATGCCATCCAGCCATCTCATCCTCTGTCATCCCCTTCTCCGCCTGCCCCCAATCCCTCCCAGCATCAGAGTCTTTTCCAATGAGTCAGTATTATTACTTTATCTTAAAATCTCTAGACTGTCAAGGAATATATTTAATTTGGGGTAATTTTTGTTTGTACAGGCAAAATTAGTGCATATTTATAGGAGCTTTCTTGCAACTATCAGCCAGCATACACCTCTTCTTCTGAGAACCTCCCACTCTCCAACACATAGAGCTATGGCCAAGGTGATGTGTTTTCTGGGCTTAGCTTTTCCTTAATGTGCCATTATTTACTATTTTTTTTCTACTGAAATTAAATGAGAAGAATCTCTCTCATAATACTCATAATAGAAGCCATAAAATAGGGGGCCTGAGAATAAATATTGTCCATGTTTTCTATTATATGGAAGAAACCTATATTCATGAAAAAAATTTTTTAAAACCCCACCCTGAGACAGGCAGAGAGAAGGAATGGATCACCCTGGTAGAGTTAAAGGAATGGATCACCCTGGTAGAGTTTAAGTTCCAGCTCCAGTTTCCCCTGTGGCTAAGCTACTCCATCTCCTTTCTTATGGTTTTTTTATTCAAACTTTCTTTCAATGTTAGGGGCTAAGCAAGTATATTTCCAAAAGTTCTCCCTTTTTGCCCACACTAGGTTAAATTCTGTTTCTGTCACTTGTAATTAATAAACTCTACCTGAAATATAACAAGTAAAAGGAAAGGAAGATAGTAAACAAAGAAAAGAGTGTAGGTAATTGAATGAAGAAATAAGGGGAGAGGAAGGAGTGCAAGATAGAAAAAAGGGAGGTAGATTAAAAAAGGTTAAAAAGTTAATGTGATATTTATGAAGAGTGTGCATTCAACCATCATAATTTCTACATTTGCCATCATTATTTATAATAAAAATACCTTTAAGTCATACAATGTTTCACAGTTTATAAGAAACTTCAAATTTTCCTTCTCATCTTAAATAGTAGCTAACATCTACTGGACACACTCTTGTCTTTCTCCTAAATGCCTCAAACAGATGATCCTGCCTAATCCTCAAACAACTATGAGCTTCAGCTATTATCCCCATCTTGTAAATTAGGAAACTGAGACTCATAGAATAACCGGCAGAATCTTAGGTATACTGATAGTGCAGTAGAAGTATTTGAGTCCAGGTGGCTCAGATGGTAAAGCGTCTGCCTGCAATGTGGGAGACCTGGGTTCAATCCCTGGGTTGGGAAGATCCCCTGGAGAAGGAAATGGCAACCCACTCCAGTACCCTTGCCTGGAAAATCCCATGGATGGAGGAGCTAGTAGCCTACAGTCCATGGGATCGCGAAGAGTCAGATCGACTGAGCGACTTCACTTTCTTTTCTGGTCTATTATCTCTTACAGCAAAAGTCTCTCTACCATTACCTGTGACAATAAATCATATGTTATCCTAAATGAAATGAATATTCCTTGATATAAACTTCAAGCTTCAACATTAGGAAGCAATTGAAAAATCCATAAAGAAAACTAAGTGCACGGGACCAGAGTAGTAAGAAGAAAACTAAGAAAGAACAAAAGCTATTAAAAGTAAAATAATATTGTGTCCAAAGATGACAATGCTGCTGCTGCTGATAATGTGTCAAGAAGAATGAAATAAGTACTCAGTAAAATTCTATTGATAGATCAAATAGCATGAAATAAAATATTTTATCTCAGAAATAACATTTTGAAATAAATTGAATTTATGAATTAAACTTACTGCTTAAAAGAGACAGATAAAAAGATTCAAAGTGGGTGAATGAATGAATAACAGATAATTAGTGTCAAACAAAAGCAGTACCAATAAAGAGGAGAAAAGAGAAGATGAATAATGACATTCTAAGATGATTGAGAAGTGAGAAAGTACATAATCAGTGTAGAAGTTTTGCTCAAGTACAGTTACTGTGAAAAGAAACCCATAAAAGGAGTGATTAGAAGACATGAATATAACAAATAGGTAGAGATGTATGGGTGTATTTATGGATTGAAAGTAATGCTCTTTAAGTGGAAGTGGTTGCATGTAGGCAATGGAGGAATTAATGACGTAACAACTTGAAACTGTGGGATTTAGGGGAGAACCGACCCAGCTTCTATTTAAAAATAGCCTTCAGCAGGAAGTTTAACTTTTCCACTAAGATGAGAAACAAGAAATTAAAGATGTTAAATGAAACTGATATATTGAAAATCTGCTAGGAAGACTTTTACAAGCAGTTTTGAGAAACAGATAACTTTAGCAATTTGTTTTAATTAATTTAAAAAAGTTTTCTGCCTTTTATTATTATTATTCATATTTCTTTGTATTTTTTACATTTTTGTATGCTATGTTGTAAACCGTTTATCACTTATATTCCCCACTATATTTGTTTTACAGGATTATTTTCATAGGTCACAATTGAAAATAAATAAGTAGATTTTTAAATATAAAAAGACTCCTAGAGACTAAGTATTTATGACAAATATGTTTATTAATTCATTTGTATAATTCTCAAAAAATCAAAAGGTTCTGAGTGTCTATGCTTTGTGTGACACTCTGATATTTTTGCTTTAACTCTAGACTCTGGATTCTTCTTTCATGAAGTCATTTATCAGTTTCTGCCAAAAACAAAAAAGTTATGAATAACGTAAAGTGACAGTAGAATAAAGACAGGCAGATTGTGAATCTGGAATGTTACTGAGATGTGCAAACCTCATCAGTTTTCTTTTAACCTTCTTCTTCTGAGTTTTAAGCACAGACAGGCTTCTCACACAGGCACGAGGAAGACACGGTGCAGTTATCTATGCCGACAGCGTGCACGCCTGCATACACACACTTCCCCTGGAAATCCATACTTGGCTTTGGTAGTCGCCACTTGCTGTGTTCAAATAAAGTAACATTACTTTAGAACATGATGTGTGAAATTTATTATACCTGGCACTGTAGGGAATTCGGGGGAGTAAAGGCACTCACTCTCCCTCTTTTCAAAGAACTCACACGATGCCATATACACAAAGAGATAGGCATATGATAAGTAAGTTTCACAAAATGTGTTAATTATTTTTAAGTACTGGCTTCCCTGATAGCTCAGTTGGTAAAGAATCCGCCTGCAATGCGGGAGACCCAGGTTCGATTCCTGGCTCGGGAAGATCCCTTGAAGAAGGGAAAGCCTACCCACTCCAGTATTGTGGCCAGGAGAATTCCATGGACAGTCCATGGGGTCTCAAAGAGTCGGACAGGACTGAGAAACTTTCACTTTTACTTTATTGTCCAAAATGTTTGTTCATTTTTTTTTCTGTAACAGTTTATGGAAAAATCAGAACAAACTTTTGGCCAACCCAATATTTTATATGTGGGAAAAGGTACACCTGCATAAAGAAGAAGAGACTGGTCCAGTTGGGAAAATTATGACAATAGCAGGAAAGACAGGACATATGATCTGGGATACAGAATTAAGTTTAAGTATAGATCAGCACAACTACAATATTGTAAAGTAATTAGCCTCCAATTAAAATAAATTAATTTTAAAAAGAAAACACATGCATGTACAGTTGCAGCTGGAATGGGAATACTTTACTTGTAAATATGTTAGATATAAAAGCTAGCCAGAATTACTAACAAAATTTAGAATATATATATATATATATATATATATATATATATGCATGCATGTATGTTGTTACTTCAGTCGTGTCCGACTCTGTGTGACCCCATAGATGGCAGCCCATCAGGCTCCTCTGTCCACAGGATTCTCTAGGCAAGAATACTGGAGTGGGTTGCAGTTTCCTTCTCCTATATATATATATATATATATTCTAAATTTTGTGTGTGTATATATATACACACATATACGTATATTTGTGTGTGTGAGAGACCATGTGAATGTATGTGTGTACGGATCCTTGAACAACGTGGATTTCAACTACTCAGTTCTAACTATATGAAGATTTTTTTCAATAGTAAATCCTACAGTATTACAGGATCCATGGCTAGTTTAACATGTAGTTTTAAAGGGCCAATTAAAACTTCCAAGCAGATTTTCTTCTACATGGAGGAGTTGGTGCCCCTAACCCCCACCCCTGCTCTACATTGTTCAAAGATCAAGTGTATATGTACAATGCTGGGACAGTTGCCTCTGTTCTGATATATTCATCTTACTTCAATTTATAAAATCACCATTGGTAGAAATGCTAGTAGGCAGATGCTACCAAACATTCTGGTTGAATTTAATCCTTTACTAAAGATCTAGAATATAAGGAATATTTTAGTTCAATGTCAATAAAATGACTTTTCATCCACTCTAGAGCAAAACTGGTTGTTTAATACTATCTGAAAAAAAAGACAAAGCTTATTTACTGAATTGCTAAAGGCATAGTACATTTTTTTTAAATACCAAAGGAACTAGAAAGAAATTCTGAACTGTGTTGGGAAAATTAAATTGCCAAAATAGTTCATACATTATTTCATTTATTAATTCAACATATCTATTGAATGTTCTATGTTCCAAACATTGTACAAGGTTTGAAGTAGAGGAAACCTTTCAACTCATAAAATTCCTATAATTAAAATGATCGACCATAAAAGTCAAAATAGATTAAAAATTTGATGCATTAGTACAGCAATTTCAGGAAAATATTCATATACGTTTACACACAAAATATTCGTAAAAACTATGAAATATTTAAGGGACATATATGATGACTAAAATTATTTAAATATTAAATTCTAGTATATGATGAATGATATTAAAACCAGTGATAAAAAATGAGTCGTTTAAGCAGTGCTCTGAAAAGTGATTGCCTAATTGAAATATACATAGAGAGACAGATATAATTACATCTACATTTGAATACTCATGTACATGCCTCAGCTTTCTCCTTCACACCTTTATGTGTTAAGATAAATTTCAAATGAGTTAAAAAAAATCTAATTTTATTTAAATGTTAATCATCTGTTTATGTGATAGAAGCAAATAAACTTAAAGAGAAAATTATTAAAGGAAAAAACTGGAAAGCTGTGCCTGCAAGAGAAGTTACAAACTATATACAAGAAATCTTAAAAGAAATAAAAAGATAAATAGGATAAAACTGTCAAAAGAATTGACATTAAAAGTTAGAAGAAAAACAGCCTTACTAAACATCAGAATAATATAACCTAATGGAACAAAGTAAAAATAATTGGCTATCAAGATTATCAATCTTATTCTCTAAGATTGGCACATGGTGATGAAAGAGCTTGAAATATTTTTTCCTGACATAGTTGTCTAATGCAGTGTTTCTGAATAACAACTGAAAAATATGCCTTTAAAACCAAAAAATAGACCTAAATTATTTGTATGAGAAATGACAGTTCTATGCTTGTTCCCAATAAAAATACCAGAGAGGTACTCAGATTCATACTTATGATATTCTTTCCCATAATCATATTTCTTACCTGAAATTGTAATCATTCAGGTCATCTAATAATAAGGATATACTTACACTAATTTTAAAATATCTAAATGACTTAATTATTTATAAAGTTGCTGACAATATAATATGAAATAACAAAAGCGAGAAGTAAAGAGGACTAAATTTTGTCCCTAATAATCTCTATTTCCTCAAAACTCTTTAGGCTAGACATTGGAAAAGGAGTAAGGCATTGGATTATTTAGTAGAAACTTACAGGCCAGAAGGAAGAGAACCATCCTCCCACTTCCATTCATTGTCCTTTTCCTTATAAGACAGGCCAAGCCAAGTTTGGTTTACTGCAAGTAACTTCAGAATACACTGCATGGAAACAGAATGCACAAAGCTATTAACACCAGAAGTCCATTAGACATAAAAATACAGAACTTGTGTCTCAGTTCAGTTCAGTTCAATCACTCAGTTGTGTCCGACTCTGCAGCATTCCAGGCTTCCCTGTCCTGTGTCTAAAGAATCATAAAAAAAGAATCTAAAAAACTGGTGTCTAAAGAATCATAAAAATAATGCAGTATATATATGCCCACTGATAAGTGAAACATTGAAAAAATATTTGAGTTCTTCTTCAACCCCAAAAATAAAATAAACAAAGCTAATCATTTTTTTTTGTTTGTTTTTTAGCTTAGTCCCAGTAATGAAAAGGGTATTATTTTCCCAGTGTATTTTAGAAATATTTAAGTTGCAAAAAGAAAGGGCACAGTGTTAACTGTTTTTTAATTCATATACTTTTTTAAACTTACAGATATTAAAAAAAATTTTTTTTTCATATTTATTATTTTTTTTAATAATTTTTAACATTTTTAAATTTCAGGTATACACATGCTCCCCATCCTGAACCTTAAAAGCTTCTGCACATCAAAGGAAACTATTAGCAAGGTGAAAAGACAGCCTTCATAATGGGGGAAAATAATAGCAAATGAAGCAACTGACAAACAACTAATCTCAAAAATATACAAGCAACTCCTACAGCTCAACTCCAGAAAAATAAATGACCCAATCAAAAAATGGGCCAAAGATCTAAATAGACATTTCTCCAAAGAAGACATACAGATGGCTAACAAACACTTGAAAAGATGCTCAACATCACTCATTATCAGAGAAATGCAAATCAAAACCACTATGAGGTACCATTTCACACCAGTCAGAATGGCTGCAATCCAAAAGTCTACAAATAATAAATGCTGGAGAGGGTGTGGAGAAAAGGGAACCCTCTTACACTGTTGGTGGGAATGCAAACTAGTACAGCCACTATGGAGAACAGTGTGGAGATTCCTTAAAAAACTGGAAATAGAACTGCCTTATGATCCAGCAATCCCACTGCTGGGCATACACACTGAGGAAACCAGAAGGGAAAGAGACACGTGTACCCCAATGTTCATCGCAGCACTGTTTATATAATAGCCAGGACATGGAAACAACCTAGATGCCCATCAGCAGATGAATGGATAAGAAAGCTCTGGTACATATACACAATGGAGTATTACTCAGCCATTAAAAAGAATACATTTGAATCAGTTCTAATGAGGTGGATGAAACTGGAGCCTATTATACAGAGTGAAGTAAGCCAGAAGGAAAAACATAAATACAGTATACTAACGCATATATATGGAATTTAGAAAGATGGTAACGATAACCCTGTATACGAGACAGCAAAAGAGACACTGATGTATAGAACAGTCTTATGGACTCTGTGGGAGAGGGAGAGGGTGGGAAGATTTGGGAGAATGGCATTAAAAATTTATTACACAAATACATGCACTTGGTTTTAGAAGTCAAGTGATGCTAAATATATATATATATATGTGTGTGTGTGTGTGTGTGTGTGTGTATAGTCATCCCTCCCTCACTAAATGCCTTTCTCCAGAGGCAATTATCTTCTCCTGTTTTTCCTATGACTTCCTATTTTACAAAGGCAGAATTTTTAGTCTCATGCTCTATTTTCTCACCTCCTGTCTCTTTTTGATATAGTTACTTCACAATTTTTAGCTTGTGTTTTAATGCTTTTACCAGGTTAATATTATTTTTTTCTGAGCCAAATAGTAAGTGATGATATAACAGAAAAATTTCCATTTAAGAGGACACCACACCAATATATGAATCACTTTATTATTTGACCATTTGTTCAACTCTGTGCCTGTTTTTAGAGCTTGAGATATATCATGGAACAAAAATGTGAAAAATCCCTGCTTTGGAGGGTTGTGGGCCAGACAGAAGTCAACCACATACATATAAATAATATGATATATAAGAAGGTGACAAGTGCTATAAAAATTAAAGCAGGGTAAGAATGCCTACAAGTGAAGAGGAGAGGCTGAGGGGTGGGGTGGGCGCTGATACACAGGTTGCAATTTTAAGTAGGTGTCAGGGCAGGTCTCATTAAGAGGCTGACAAGTGTATAAACAGCTGAAGGAGATGAAGTAGTTCACCATGGTTGTATCAGAGAGAAGACTATTACATGCAGTGAAGTGAAAGTGTTAGTTGCTCAGTCCTGTGGAACTCTTTGCAACCCCAAGGACTATATATAGCCCACAAGGCTCCTCTGTCCATGGAATTCTCCAAGCAAGAATACTGGAGTAGGTTGCAATTCCCTTCTCCAGGGGATCTTCCCAACCCAGGGATAGAACCTAGGTCTCTTACACTGCAGGCAGATTCTTTACCCTCTGAGCCACAAGGGAAGAGGGAACAGCAAATGCAATGTTTCCACAATGAATGTGTGCATGTATGTTAGGAAAGAAAGGTGGAGCACTCAACGGAAAGATGAATGGAAATGAAACAGGAGAGCTCCCCTTACCCTGATTTCAGAGCTGCCGGTGAGCTCTTCCTTCCACTGGTGGATACTACACATTTATATCCCAGAGTAAAGAATGAAATAGAATCTCACCATCAATCTACTCCTTTCTGTGTTTAAAAATGTAGCATTCCAAAAGACACAAAGATCTGAACACTCTGACCAAGAAACTGTTTTCATGGTCTGGTAGTAGCAGTGGTCTCTGTGTTGTACCCAGTGACTCAGAGGAGATCCACACCCGTCTCCTAGGAAAGAAAATATAACTCAGAGCCCACAGAACTTCCCAAACAAGGCCTTATGTCCTCACACTCCCCTGCTTAAAAGAATGAGGTCATTATTAAAAATTATTGTCAACTCAGAATTGTCTCACTTCCAAATTACCTCCTTTTGCCTTTAGTTCTTGTAGAGCCTCAGTCATATTCTTATTCTGGTTTTGGAGCTTCTCTAGGATTTCTATATAAGACAATGAGACTTAACATTAGAGATGACCACACATTTCATCCGATTTTGTACTATTTGAAGAGTCACAATAATAACAATGGTCAACAGGCACAGTGTACAAATAGTTTTAGTCCAGTTCCCTTCCCTACTTAATTAGCTTCATCTCTGCCTGAAATAATCAGGTGCTTAGAAATTAGCATTTTAAAATGCACAATTTAGTGATTATAGTCAGCAGTACTGTATTATAAGCTCAAAATTGCTAAAGGAATAGATCTCAGTTATTGTCAAAACAAAAAATGAAATGACAACTTGTGTCATAATAAAGGCATAAGCTAATGCTATTATAGTAACCATATTGCGATATACAAATGTTTCAAAACCACACATTGTACAGCTCAAAATTACACAAAGTTATGTGTTAATTACATTTCAATAAAAAAAAAAAAAGAAACCAGGTTTTTAGCATGATGAATCACTAAGGGATTCTCAGGTTGTTCATTTAATTATTCAATATAGGTTCAATATCTCAAAGGAAAAAACTAACATTTTAATGCAAGGCCTTTGTAAAATACTTATCTACACTATTTTTGTATTAAAATTTAATTAGCATAAAAGAAGCCTTATGATAATTATTATAAACACCCCCTCCTTAGGAGGCACTTACAAACTATGACAATGCCATTGATTTCCAGATATTTGTATTCTTCCATTTTCATGCTCCCTGAACATTTTGCACATACTTCTCCTGCACACTTTGAAACTTTTGTTTATGTTTGGTTTATATGTTTTTTCTAAGCTTCCCAAGGGCAGGGTTCATATTGTATTTATCATTGATCACCAGCCAAGTGGCTGGCACCTGGTGTGCATTGAATAAATGTGCATGCTTAACTGAGTGAACAAGTTAGTTAACTAATACAAGAGGATACATTTGGTAAATATGAGACTCCTGCAGTTTCAGAAGATCAATGAAGAATTAAAAAAAAAAAAACAAGAAGCCATCAACACCACTATGCTGCTGTATAAACTCCTTTTTTTATTATATAACCAATCATTTTATGGCTGCAACAAGAAAAACAATCTAGCATTCTGTAAAGATAATTTGTTCTAGTTCTAAAATTACCTTTATTTTGGTCAAGAAGTTTTTGAACCTGAATAAATTTTTTCTCTTTGTTTTGGAAAGACTCATTCCATTGGTTAAAGCTCTTCATCTTGCTCTCTGATTCCTGAACACTTTGAAAGTCTAGAACAAGAATTCCAGATAAATATAAAACACATGCTCAGTTATGAAATGGTAGAGAGATTGTGAAGCTTAATTTTTTTTTGAAGCTTAATTTTTGTAGCATATCCTTAATAAAGTTCCCAACAAATGTTTTAACAACTATAATAAGATATTTAGCTAAATATGTTTTCATTTATCCACTGTTACTTTTAAAGTCTATACCTAAATCTAAAATATCATCCTAATTCCTTGTAAGATTGAACGTATGCTTATATTAACAGAACAATGCTTCAGCTGAATTAAAACAGATGACAATGAGACTTGACAAAGCCAAGTCTCAAATAAATCTTTTGGCATCATGACTTGATGCAATGTGTAGAATTTCACTTTCTAATCAAATCTTAAAGTTCTGAATTTCAAACTAACGTTATCAATGTGAAAACACTATACTTAAATAACTAGTTGTGAACAATTTTAATACTAATTAAAATATTCTGTTCATCTAATTTATGATGCTGGAGAAATGGGCAGTATGAAGAAATTGTAAAAGAAGTTACTTTTTATTTTCAGAGTAAAGACGTTACATATTCACTGAGCTTGATATCTTAGTAGGTTGTAATCTTCAAAATAATGATTCTGTGATTATAGTAGTATAATCACTACTATTAATATCTTCTGCAGTAATTTCAATCATATAATCTCCTTGGGAAAAAATGATTATTGAGAACTCACAAGGTTAAATTCATTCATAAAATAAAAAATGTAATATTTTATATCATTTTTTTCCTGTTCTTCATTCAGTATGGCAATAAAACATTTACCAAAAACTATTATCTGGAAATGATTTAAAGAAACATGATAATCGGACAAAGAGTCTATTATTTCTTTTTCTCCAATTAATTGGACTTACACTGGTAACCAAAGAATCCACACAGCATCAAAAGCAGCAGGCTGAAGATTCCCAGGATCACAGGAATTATTCCATAGAGAGAGAAGGAAAAACGAGAAGCTAAGAAACAGAGTGAGTGAAAAATCAGAGATAAAGTAAGCTCCTGTTATTTGAAAGATTAATATCATTATTTTAATATTATTGTTTAAGTGCTATATATTTTATGAAAAATGATACCCAAAGTGTGAATTACTATAAACTATTAGGCTGAATAAGAGAGGAAAAAGTATTTTAGAGGATTTACAGAAAATAATTAATGTAGCAGACCTGATTTCTATCCTGAAAGGCCCGCTTACAAGGTTGGCCATGGCTGGGATCTGGAAACCTACATTTCAGTAGAGTTTCCACAACCACTAATTGATAGTAATGGCTCACCTTGTCTTCTCTGTTTGTACAAACAATGTAGCTTTTGCTTCCCTTTGGGAAGTCTGGAATTTTGTTACATGCCAACCAGATGCTACCTATGGGATTAACCCCCTAATAAATACTCTGAACATTGATTCTCTAATGAGTTTCCCTGGTTGTCAACATTTGACACATTGTCATGATGTATTGCTGGGGGAATTCCTGTGACCTGTGTGACTCTACTGGGAGAGGACTCTAGGAAGGTTGAGCCTGGTCTCCCCCACACTTCACTTCATGCACCTTTTCCCTTTGCTGATTATGTTTGTTATCCTTCCATTGTCATAAATCTCAGCTACAAGTACAACTCTATAGGGTCCTGTGAGTTCTCCTAGTGAATCATTAAACCTAGGCATATTTTTGGGGACTTACAGTGCAGGTAAAAAATTTACATACAGGTATTATTAAAATTAACCTTAAATATTAGGTACAAACTTTCAGTTCAGACTACATTACCCTCATTCATACAATCAGATACAGAAATGCTTATCAATATTAAATCTGTGCTATTATTAAGACAGAACTCTTTTTTTTTTCACTTGATGACTTGTAGTAGATTCCCTTGATGTGTGCATGCTAAGTCACTTCAGTCGTGTTGGACTCTTTGAGACCCTATGGATTGTAGCCCATCAGGCTCCTCTGTCCATGAGATTCTCCAGGGAAGATACTGGAGTGGGTTATCATCCCTCCTCCAAGGAGTCTTCCTGACCCAGGGTACCTGAATCTCTTACATCTCCTGCATTGGCAAGCAGGTTCTTTACCACTAGCACCACCTGGGAAGCCCCATTCATAAAGAATTACAGTAAATCTTAGTGACTGTTTTAAAGGGACAATAGTTGGTTTTAGATGAAACAATATCTATAATTTATTCAATTTCACAAAAGTATATGCTTCATCCCCACATTCTAGAAATTAAACTTTCAGAGATCATTGTTAATAGTTTTTTGTTGGTAAGTTTATTTCCCTCCAAAACAAATGTATAAACTCTAGTGTAAAAAAAAAGTATTTTTTTTTTTTGTACTTCAAAAATAAAGAATTGTACTTTTGAAACAAAATGAAAAGCTGCCATATTAGAGAATAGTTATTTTTATAACTAATATCCAAATCATTTATTTAACTTTCTGTATAATATAACCTGGTGGTTATCAACCAGAGGAAAGTTTAATCCCCAGAGGACAATATTAAATATTTGGAGACACTCTTGATGTGATTATTGAGGGTCAGGTAGTACTGACATCTAGTGCATAGAGGTCAAAAAGATGCTAAACATTCTACAATCACTAACCAAGAGTCATCTAGCCCAAAATGTCCTTAAACCTGAGGTTGAGAAACCCTCCTCTATTAAATTATGTTGGTTAATTATGATCAAAAAGAGGTATCATGTAATAGGGTTTTATCTTTGTCTTTTTTACACATTTTCTGAGTTTTAAACCTTGATCAAGTTCTCTGTTTTATGTAAGAAAACAATTCTAAATGTGGACCATGGCTTCTTCCATGTTTAACTATGCTCCTTCATATATGAAAACGTCAAACCGCTGTCAGAAAATACGCATTTGTTTTACTCCTAAATACATGTTCTAAACATTCTCATCTCTATATTTTTTCTAAATTTTAAAATTTCTAGATAGTAACAATTAGAGAAACATAAAATGGAAGGTGTACCTAAAGATAACAAAGAGAGACCATAAATGAATAAACTCTAGTGTGTCTACTTTACCGTTCACGTTGGTGTGCTCAGGAACTGGGCCCCATTCATCCTCAGGAGGAGGAGGAGGAAGGGCAAGAGATGGTTCCAAGTCCACAATAGGGATGGTCTCTGTCTGCTCTGTATTTTCTTTTAACACAGAAAATATATCATAACTTTACAACTTTGTAAAACAAATGAGATTAGAATTTGAGAACAATTACTATTTCCAAAGATCCCTAGAAATACAAATATTATAGAAATAAAATCAAAGATACTCAAACCACATTTCCACTCAACAGCCCAGCTTTCCTAAAAGTATTTAAGCTGGTTGCTTACACTTTGGACCGAGTCAAGAAATAAGATAATTATTTTTTAAAATATGTTTAAAAGCAATCTTTCAGGTAATCTGGGAAATGTTAAAAATATAATGCTCCTAGAATAATTATAACTAGCATTATATCAAATAAAAACCACCAAAATTGTATTTTCATTAAAATGGCATAAGTCATTTAGGTTTAAAAAGAAAAAATACCTGGAGGTTGTTCACAGTCTGAAGCATCTGACATTCTAGAGCCTTTTGGATTATTTATTTATCCCAAGTGTGAAGAAGAGCTTACAAAGATGTTGGCAGGTGAATGAAGAGTTATCTCTTCCACTTTCTTCCTAGAGTTGATGAGAAGATCAGACATAGTCTCAGGTGGGGCAGCTACTTACAGTTGTATGAAACTAACTAAATTTGGCAAAAAAACCACAGAGGAAATGTGAATCTATAACTGGATATTTTCTAATAGATATACAGAAATAAAGTCATCCCTACTTAACTAAACTATATACTGCTGCTGCTACTGCTAAGTCGCTTCAGTCGTGTCCAACTCTGTGCGACCCCAGAGACGGCAGCCCACCAGGCTCCCCCGTCCCTGGGATTCTCCAGACAAGAACACTGGAGTAGGTTGCCATTTCCTTCTCCAATGCATGAAAGTGAAAAGTTAAAGTGAAGTCGCTCAGTCGCGTCCGACTCTTAGCGACCCCATGGACTGCAGCCTACCAGGCTCCTCCGTCCATGGGATTTTCCAGGCAAGAGAACTAGAGTGGGGTGCCATTGCCTTCTCCAAACTATATACAACAAGCCTTTAAGTATCATCTGGTTTGTTTAGGTAATAGTCCATCGCTCCAGAAATTAATTAGGAAAAGCCACTATCATAAATAACACAACTGAGTATTCTAGAGTGAAATGTTTCATGAAACTTGAGTATGAAGTAAGGGAAGATACAAATATAAGGAAACTAATTAGAAAAAGGAGTAACACTGGAAATAACATCTGTTCGTTAAAGGTAGATTTAAACGACTGCCTATATAAAATGGCACTTGAAGATGGAAATCACAAAATAAAATCTGCCTGTCCACATAGTGACAGATTGGCTTAAAGTTTTTTGATACTACCCCCACCCAACTTTGTTTCAAAGGAAAAGCAAATTCTATTCATATAAATATGGTTGGGTTAACCACCGAAATCAACCTTTTACTCTTCACTGCTCAACTGAAAAAAAGTTCAATATTTGCAGTGGGAATAAATAGATAATGTACACAAACAAAAATATACATAAGATTTTTCTCATTGGGTTTATAACCTCATAGAAACCAATGTATGTTCAAGTCTGGTTGAAACCACACAAGATACCTCAGATACAGGCAGTGGTCATGTTTCCCATCCTCCTGTGTCCAGTTCAGATCAAATGGTTTTACAAGTAATCCTAAAATAGACCACATTTTATCGTTTAATGTATGAAAACACAAGATTGGTTGACTAAAAAGAATATTATAACCTTACTCTTCAAAGATCTCAGTAAAGCCAGGGATGGAGAAAGCAGAGACTTCATAAAAAATATTCTACACTGACTTTCTGCCTATATTGTAATTCAATTTTATTTTGTTTACTTTCTAACTCTAAATTTAAAAATATGATTATGTTGCTTTGGGTCAGGATTCAGATAAGTTGGAAAAAATAAAAAGTATTAATCATTAATGTGTGAATATCACTTATAAGCCAATATGAAAATATTATATGGACATACACAGTATCCTATTCTTGGGTAGTTCTATTATATTAGCATGAAGTAAATTTTATTGTACTATAGCCCTGTGATATGATTAACCACCTCTCCACTTGGGTGGTTATATATCCATGTGTTTCAAAGACAGAACACTTTAAAGAATAGTTAGAAGGAAGGTTCTAATAAGTTTTGTTATGTTTAGGAGCAAAAACCAAACAGAACAGTAGTGGGCACTTATAATGGCATATAAAAAAGGGAAAAAGGAAGGAAAATGAGGGGGAATAATATAAAAAGAAGAATAAAAAACAAGAAGAAACAATATATGCAAATATGTTTAATTCAAATGAATATAGAAAATTATTGACACTGGTGATCACAGGCAAATGGACTGTGGATAATTATTAGGCCTCATATTATATTGCATATTTATTTATCATGTTTTAAAAGAAATTCTAATAGATATAGGGAAATAAAATCAAAGAGTGATTTGACATTAAAAAATTCATGTTGTGAACAAATTTTCTTAAAGAACACTCATGACAGTATTATATTTGAGAACCATAAATATTAAAAAATATATGTCCATAAACTAAGGATTGGTCAATTCCCTATTAATATAATGAATATTATACATCCAATATAATCACCTTATTGAAATCTTCTTTATGACACAGGCATATGTTAGTATAGGTAAATTTACTGAATTAAAAAGACTACATCTAACTAAAAGAGTTTCTGCATATCAGGGCAAATGAAAATACCAACAAAATGAAAAGAAAAACCTCAAAATAGTAGAAAACACTTGCAAATCATATATCTGATAAAAGTTAATATCCAAAATAGATTTCCCAGGTGGTGCAGTGATTAAGAATCTGCCTGCTGATGCAGGAGACACAAGACATTTTGGTTTGATCCTTGGGTCAGAAAGAATACCCTGGATGAGGACATGGCAACCCACTCCAGTATTCTTGCCTAGAAAATCTCATGGACAGAGAAACCTGGTGAGCTACAGTCCGAGGAGTCACAGAGAGTCAGATACAACTGAGTGACTGAACAAACACATACACAATATCCAAAATACATAAGGAACTCATACAACTCAATACCAAAAATAAAATCCAATTTT
Organism: Bos javanicus; assembly: GCF_032452875.1. Lineage (NCBI taxonomy): Eukaryota > Metazoa > Chordata > Mammalia > Artiodactyla > Bovidae > Bos > Bos javanicus. Next base: position 99,875,469 of record NC_083872.1, on the reverse strand, counting down.
TTTAAATGGTCAGAAAAACCAAACAGACATTTTTCCAAAGACATGCAGATGACCAACATGGAAAGGTACTCAGTATCACTAATAATCAGGGAAATTTAAATCAAAACCACAATAAGATAATATCTCACCACTGTTGGAATGGCTAACATCAAAAAGACAAGAGTAAGAGGTATTAGTGAAGAAAGGAGAAAAGGAAAAGCTTTTGCACTGTTGGTGGGAATAAAAATGGATGTGGCACTATGGAAAACAGTATGGAGATTTCTCAAAATATTAAAAATAGAACTGCCATATGATCCAGAAATTCCACTTCTGGATATATAACCAAAGGAAATGAAAACAGGAATATGAACAGATATCTTTACTATTATGTTCATTGTAGCATTGTTTATGAACATTAATGGCCAAGATATGGAAAACAGTACAAGTGATATATATTATAAACATGTAATGAAATATTGTATAACAAATATTTATAACTGTATAAGATCCCTTGGAGAAGAGAGAGGCTACACCTTCAGTAATCTTCAGCTTCCCTGGTGGCTCAGATGGTAAAGAATCTGCCTGTGAAATTGAAGGGGGGGTTAATTCCTAAAAAGAACAGTTGCTTTCGAGAAAAAAAAGGCATATGGGAAAGAAGAAAAAGCAAATTCATATATTTCACAACATACATTATTAGAGGTACTTTACATATTGATTGCATCCAAAGGACAGTTGTTCTTTAGGTTTAATTTAATGTCATTATTAAGAAAAAATGAGGTATAATTTTCCATTGTTAGTCCAGGAAATAACCTAGAAAACAGTGAAATTCTCCTATATATACACATAATGTTTTGTTTTAAAGACGTCAATAACCAAGGATAGTTTATCTGAAATTATGAAAAGGATTACCAATAAATATGTAAGAGAGTAATGGTACATTTCTTCCTGAATATACAGAACAATGGAGAAGGGAATGGCAACCTACTCCAATATTCTTGCCTGGAGAATCCCAAGGACAGAGGAGCCTGGTGGACTACAGTCCAAGGGGTCATAAGAGTTGGATGTGACTGACTGACTAACACACACACACATACAGTACAATTTTTTATTTTCTAATTTTTTGTTGCTACTATTATTCTAACTTTTTAAAGAAATTGCTGAGGATGTTTTAGAGTTTATTTGAAAACTGTACCACACAATCCTACAATTTTCACCACTTTGCAAAAAAAGACAATGGGGAAATAGCTTCAAAATCCTGTCTTAGATATTCATATAATTAAGATGGTTATCTATTAACACCCTCAGATGATCAACCAGTGTGTCTTAGATTGTCACCTACCACTTGATTGTACCATGAAAAATGGATTCTGCTTTATAAACTAATCAATTGTCATGCAGATATTGGCAGAGGCCCATAAGATAAACGGAGAAGACAAATGGCACCCCACTTCAGTACTCTTGCCTGGAAAATCCCATGGACGGAGGAGCCTGGTGGGCTGCAGTCCATGGGGTTGCAAAGAGTCAGACATGACTGACTGACTTCACTTTCGCTTTTCACTTTCATGCATTGGAGAACGAAATGGCAACCTTCCCCAGTGTTCTTGCCTGGAGAATTCCAGAGATGGCAGAGCCTCGCAGGCTGCCATCTATGCGGTCTCACAGAGTCGGACATGACTGAAGCAACTTAGCAGCAGCAGCAGCATAAGATAAAAAAGATTATAGGTCAAATTATAGGTCAGATTATGGGTCAGATTATGGGTCAATTAATAAAAAAACATACCCTTGGAGAAGGAAAGCAAAATTTTATAGTGGTGGTTAAGGAGAAAAAAAAAATATCACAGTTTCCAGACTCTCAACCCTGCTGATAAGAAGATAATTTAATTGAAATTGAATGATTACTATAGCCCATGTACAGCAGGGTAATTTTCAAAGTGGGAAAGTAGTTATTGAAAAGAATGATTCAGGTATAGGCGACCTTATTTGCAAAGCAAAAGTAGAGAAACAGATGTAGAGAATAAGTGTATAATTATCAAGGGGTGAAGGGGAGTGAGAGGAATTGGAGATTGGGATTGACATATTTAAACTATTGATACTATGTATAAAATAGATAACTAATGAGAACCAACTGTATAGCACAGAGAACTCTGCTCAGTGCTCTGTGGTGACCTGAATGGGAAAGAAATTCAAACAAGAGGGGATTTGTGTACAAATTCAGAAAACTAAGATCATGGCATCTGGTCCCATCACTTCATGGGAAATAGATGGGGAAACAGTGGAAACAGTGTCAGATTTTACTTTGGGGGGCTCCAAAATCACTGCAGATGGTGATTGCTGCCATGAAATTAAAAGACCCTTACTCCTTGGAAGGAAAGTTATTACCAACCTAGATAGCATATTCAAAAGCAGAAATACTACTTTGCCAACAAAAGTCCATCTAGTCAAGGCTATGGTTTTTCCAGTGGTCCTGTATGGATGTGACATTTGGACTGTGAAGAAAGCTGAACGCTGAAGAATTGATGCTTTGAACTGTGGTGCTGAAGAAGACTCTTGAGAGTCCCTTGGACTGCAAGGAGATCCAACCAGTCCATCCTAAAGCAGATCAGTCCTGGGCGTTCATTGGAAGGACTGATGCTGAAGCTAAACTCCAATACTTTGGCCACCTCATGCAAAGAGTTGACTCATTGGAAAAGACCCTGATGCTGGGAGGGATTAGGAGCAGGAGGAGAAGGGAATGACAGAGGATGAGATGGCTGGATGGCATCACTGACTCGATGGACATAAGTTTAGGTAAACTCTAGGAGTTGTTGATAGGGAGGCCTGCTGTGCTGCGGTTCATGGGGTCACAAAGAGTTGGACACAGCTGAACAACTGAACTGAACTGAATAGCTGATTCATTTTGCTGTATAGTAGAAACTAACACAACATTGTAAAGCAACTGCTTCCCGGGGAAGCAGATACATGACTCTATGCATTTGTCAAAGTCCATAGAACTGTATATCACAGAGTGAATTTTGATGTAGACTAAAATAAACAAAAATTCATCAAGATATCAAGGGATCCCAGAATGAGATGCAAATCACAACAAATGAATCTAACTATAATACAAATACATGAAACAATCTCACTGAAGGTGTTGGGAAAAATAGGAGCTGACTTAAGTGGGTTTGGAAAATGGCATTTTGGTCAGAAATGATAAAGTTAGAAGCAAAAGGAACCTACATAGTGATCTAGTTGGTCAATTTGTTTCTCATGATAGATGGGTTAACACTTCTGAAATGGATTTATGGGTACAGATGGAAGTTGGTAGGAGACAGATTTCACACTTTCTGAAAAGCAAGTTACAGACCAAGCAGAAAAGGTAGGTTAGACTAAATACTGTGCCACTAGATTAGAGTCAGCAACATCTGTTTGAACTCATGTTTCACCCAATGTACATACAGATGAAGACATATACAAACAGATGCACATACGTGTGTATACATGGGTTAATACAATGCCTAGCTCTGTCCACTTAAAAAGTTAGAAGCAGTGAAACCCCCAAAGCAGCAAACACACCCAGTACCCAGATCTTGGTTTTTAAATGTTATTCATCAGTAAAAGGAACTAGAGCTCTTTGGAGAAATGACTGATTCTAAAGTTAGCACAGAGAAAATATATAAGCTGAGAGTATCTTACAGTGACAGCAAGTAGAAAGTGCTCAAAAATAAAAAGATTAGGGTAGGTCAAAGGCACAGAGGAGCTACCTAAAAGATCTCCCAAGAGGCAAAAGTGGAACAATTTATGCAACAAAAGTAATAAAGTAGTATTGCATTATAAACCCAAGAATAAAATTCATATCAGTGAGCCCATGCTATTAAAAATAAGTGATTGAATAATTAAATAAATGGGAGAGAAAAGACAAATCTTTACAGAAAATTTTCAGACATTCTTCTGCCCGGGAGGTGTAGTTTAACTCTGACTGAGGGTAGACTGGCTTTGGTGACTTGCTTTCTTCCATAGAACAGAGCTTGGAAAGAAGAAAATGATAACTTCACAGTGGGAAAACCTGACAAACACAAATTAACCAAGTGATAAGGTTAAGATCACCTTATCTTATCACCTTATCCATACCTTGTGGATAAATATATCCCTGATAAGACCTGATGATTAGGTTAGTTCACCTTTGTGGTAGTTTTCCTGAAAATCCCACATCTCCAGTCTAAACAAGAGAAAAACATCAGAAGAACAAACTTAAGGGGCATTTGACATGGAATCTGGCTGCAAGAAAAGACTGGAAGTATTACAGAACAAACAAAACATTATGACTGAATGTCGTGTTGTATCCTAAATTGAAATAATGCCATTTGCAGCAACGTGGTGCTATTGTTCTATCAGTCAGTCATGTCTGACCTCATGGACTGCAGCATGTCAGGCCTTCTTGTCCCTGCAGCAACATGGATGAACTTAAAAATCAGTCGATATACTGAGTAAAGTAAGTCAGACAGAGAAGGAGAATTATCATATAACACTCCTTATATGCTGAAGCTAAAAAGAAATGATACCAATGAACTTATTTACAAAGCAGAAACAGATTCTCAGACTTAGAGAACTATGTTTTCAGGAGGAGGAGAAAAGATGTGGGGAAAGGATAGATAGGGAGTTTCAGATGGGCATGTACACACTGCTCTATTTAAAGTGGATAACTAACAGGGACCTACCATATAGCACAGGGAACTTATGTGGCATCCTGGATGGGAGAGGAGTTTGGGGGAGAATGGATACATGTATGTTTATGGCTGAGTCCCTTTGCCATCACCTGAAACTATCACAATACTGTTAGCTTACTCCAATACAGAATAAAATTTTTTGAGAAAAATGAAAAAAGCAAAAATAAAAAATTTGAAAAGCACATTAATGGAAGAAGTGATGAAATCCCCCAAAATGTTTCTTTTACTAATGTTTAAGTATTTTTTAGCTTTTTAATTTATTTACTTATTTTTTTATTGAATGATAATTACTTTACAGAATTTTGTTGTTTTCTGTCAAACTTCAACATGAATCAGCCATAGGTATACATATATCCCCTCCCTTTTGAACCTCCCTCCCATCTCCCTGAAGAATTATTTACAGGGCAGCAATGGAGAAATAAACATAGAGAATAGACTTATGGACATGGGGAGAGGGGAGGAGAGGGTGAGATGTATGGAAAGAGTAACATGGAAACTTACATTACCATATGTAAAATAGATTGCCAATGGGAATTTCTGTAAGGCTCATGAAACTCAAACAGGGGCTCTGACTAATATTTAAATATTTTTGAGCATTATTGTCTTGTTAAATTTTGGCTTGAACTGTGCTTACATGGTAAAAGTATTTCTGAATACTAATAACTGTGACCTGTTAGCTCATATTATTAAAATACCACAACAGAAAGCAAAATAAACTTCCAATGTGCTCTGTGTATAAAGAAAGAAAATACATATTGATTTTTAATTTTTATAATAGGAGAAATAGAGCATACATAATATTTTGAAAAATCTGATATCACCAAGATTATTTTTAAGAAGTATACTTTGTAAATGGCAAATACTAGGTTTCCAATGCTAACATTTTTTTAATATCATCCTCTTTTCCGTATTTTGAAATTTAGAGTTCTTTGAGTTTGTTTCTTTTGGTGCTAACTAAAGACTGAGGCTTATATGAAATAACAGACTGTTCAGTGTTCATCAGCTATGGATGTGTTTGTGTTTATCTACATGAGTATGTTCTTGAAATTAAGACAAAAGAAAAGCCAACAAAAAGTTAACAATACCTGTTAGGCTGTATTATCACCTCGTAAAAAAAACTTGATATTTATTTTTAATAAATTTCAAATTCTTTCAGGATTAAATGAGGTAATATCTGCAAAGTGCTTAGCACAGTGCTGTAAAATATTCAGTAACTAGGTAAATTAATTTTTAAATTTGGAGAAACCAATTTGTAAGGTGAAGCATAATCATAGTAAAGGTTATGAGAACTATGTTAAATGTGGAAGATTAAAGAATTAGTGACATTTAGAAATAATGGGCACATTATATCATGCAGAAAGAAATTTCTGTAGAGAGGTATAATATTATAAAGAAAAATTATCAAGAAGTGGGTGAGAGAATTGAGTTTTTGATTAAGTGGAGAAACTAGTGATCAGGAAGAAGTGGAAATATTCAGTGGACTTGCTAATTTGAGAAGCTAAGGCCTAAGCAAATGTTTTCAGGTTCTAATTACATGGTGTTGAGTGTTGAGCTTACCAGGTGGTTGTTTTAGATGAAGTCTATCGGAGAAGGCAATGGCACCCCACTCCAGCACTCTTGCCTGGAAAATCCCATTGACGGAGGAGGCTGGTGGGCCGCAGTCCATGAGGTCGCTAAGAGTAGGATACGACTGAGCAACTTCACTTTCACTTTTCACTTTCACACATTGGAGAAGGAAATGGCAACCCACTCCAGTGTTCTTGCCTGGAGAATCCCAGGGACAGGGGAGCCTGGTGGGCTGCCATCTATGGGGTCGCACAGAGTCAGACACGACTGAAGTGACTTAGCAGCAGCAGCAGCATTGCAGTTAAGTAGGAAATGGCAACCCACTCCAATATTATTGCCTGGGAAATCCCATGGACAGAGGAGCCTGGCAAGCTACAGTTCATTGGGTTGCAAAGAGTCAGACAGAATGGAGCAACGAACACACACAGAGCAGTTGAAGAGAGCAAGACAAAAATAAGAAGGGACTACTACAAGGCCCAAAAGAACATTTAATCAGAACATAAGTAACATTCGTCTTTTACAGCCTACATAGAGTTACTTTTTTATTACACTCATTCTGTTTGAAAATTTGGTAACAAATTATTTTTATATCAAAATAGGTTTTCCTTTTGTCATCAATTCTCCATACTAGAACTTAATGGAAAACTCTTACAAATGCCCCACTCCCAAATGTGTGTTTTTTTTTTTTTTTATGAATGAAATCCACAATTGAAATACATTTCTTATTGTGCTTTTTATAATTACTGAACGGTGAAAACAGATAAAACTGTCTTTTTCTACTGAGTTAAAACCCATATACATAAACTGCATTACCATTGTTATTCATTACACTATTGGAACTGCTACTTTAGACTACTAAGAGGGTGTATATGTGTGTGTGTGTGTGTGTGTGTATGTGTGTGCTCAGTCACATCCAACTCTTTGTAACCCCATAGACTGTGGCCTGCCAGGCTCCTCTGTCCATGGAATTTCACAGGCAAGAATACTGGAGTGGTTGCCATTTCCTTCTCCAGGGGATCTTCCCAGTTCAGGGAAGATCAAACCCACATCTCTTGTGTCTTCCTGCATTCACAAGTGGATTCTTTACCACTAAGAGGGTAAGGTTTATCAGACAGTAAAGAATCTGCCTGCAATGCAGGAGACCAGAGTTTGATCTCCAGGTTGGGAAGATCCCTTGGAGAAGGGAATGGCAACCCAATCTAGTATTCTTGCCTGGAGAATTCCATAGACAGAGGAGCCTGGCAGGCTGCAGTCCATGGACTTGCAAACAGTCAGACAGGACTGATCGAATAACCTACTTACTTAAGAGGGTAAGCCAATATATTTCTATTCATTATTAGAGTACAGACTGAAGGGGAATGAAATAAAAAATCTTAAAACCTGAAGCTTATATGTAGAAAGTGTATTTAGAGATTATAGAGTATACTTGTATTGGAATGAACTGAAAAGTAGACTGTAAAAAATTCATGTGCTGGAAAAAATGTTTCAAAAAATAAAGCAATTGAATTTAGGTATATTTTAAGAGAACCAGGGTTTGACTGGCTCTTCAGCTAATAAATCTTAACATCTTAAAATGTATTATTCAAAATCCCCTTCAGAATAATGTGAAGAGAGATGGACTATTAGCATTCATATATTTTCACTGAGTTAACACTACTGTAGTTTAGAAGATGAATTTAAATATATCATTATGTACAGTTGCTATTTAAAGCCCAAACTAGTGTCTGAAGCCCAAACTAGTGTTTGATATAGGGATTATATTTAGAATCCTAGCATTTGATGGTGGTCATAGTGGTGTTGATGACCACCCCCCCCCCCCGCCTCGCTTTTTTTTTTAAACATGCAGTGTTTGGATTCTGTGCAAAGTGGGTATGGCCCTTTAAATTATTTTTCTCAGTCATCTGCGCTGTTAAAATACGACCTTCCTCTGTAAAACAAAAAAAGCAAATGGTAAAGCCTGAAGTTCAAATATGAGCTGCTTTCTTACATCTTTGCAAGGAGCTGGCAAATACTGAAGCTCCTTTGGAGCAAGAACCAGTCATATTTAGATCCCAGGAAGAACCATCTTTTTTTTTTTTTTTTTTTTTTTAACCTTTTTATTTTATATTGGAGTACAGCTGATTGGACCTAGAAACTCATACCGAGTGAAGTAAATCAGACAGAAGAGCCATCCTGAGTCCAGCTCACGCATCTGTGCCATTCGCCCACTGGGGTTTACCTTTTCTCTCTGGACTAGACTTCAGCAGAAATCGCCAAACTAACACAGGTATCACCAACTATACCTATAGCTGTTGCTCTCAGCATATATCATTATAACCAGTGCCACTTGATTGCATATACGGAGCACAAAGAATAGAGATTTTAAAAAGTAATTAAGTAAATTTAATATTGTAAGAAAAAGAGCTAAATCATTCAGATTTTAAAATTACTTTACAAGGTAAATTACCTTATATTTTTTCATGGTTTACCATTGAATACAACCAATAGTGTTGTTAGTCAATATTTCAATATATCTCTTGGATTAACTGAGTGGACAGACCAAATGATCACATCAATGAAGGTAGGATGTGAGCAATAAAATAATTATTTAATCAGTGATTAATTGTTCTTGTCTGTATAACACTGTGTATCTCTATTTCATACCTACATCCAGAATTTTCTTATATATGTGATATAGCTTCCATATTCCTCATATATTCCAAATCTGGTAAAGAATTTTTAAAAGCATTATAAATCTATTTCTGTACAATTGTGTTGTCTTATGAGAAGTTATCTTTAGGAAACTTTAAATGCTATAAGTGAATATTATGAACACAGAGGTCTATATATTTTAATCATATTATAAAAAATAACAATGGAGCGTACTTCTCTGAGGAAATGAAAATATATGAAAAGTATTTTATTTGGTGACATGCTGGCAAACTAGTGAACATAAGAATTTTCAATTTGTTTATCAGAATTCTATTATATAGAATATTGTTATTATCAAAATTATATTTAAACTATTTGAAGTAAATTGCTTTTAACCTATATGTTCAAATATTATGGACATAATGCCAGACACCCTACAGGATTACTTAATTACAAATAAACCAATTTGGATCACTTTTGTAGGGCTTTCATTTTTAACAACTTGTTGGAAGAGGATCTTTCAGAGATAATGGGAGGTAAACTATCTTTAATCATGAAAAAAGAATGAAGATAAAAAGATAGAAAAATATCAGAAGAACTAAAGACAGAGAAATTTTAGAATACATTATGTAACACTATCTTTACAATACAAAATGACTCATAAAAATTATATTGGCATTTTTCTGGATAGAGTTTTTAAGTATAGTATGAATATTTCATCTATCATAGCACTGTTACCCTTTTAAAGTTAAAGTATATATCACATTTAGAGAACTCCAGGTAAAAGGTGAAATGATATCTAAAGAGATGTTAACTGATAATTTTAAGAATGGGAAAGAAAATAACCTGAGACAAAAATCTTTCTTAAAAGAAAATTGCAAAAGTAAAATCATGCATCAGTAATTAAATGGCATGAAATAATGATGTCAGTAAAACACAAAGAACCCGGAAAGATAAAACCTGAAAACTTAGATTTATATGTCTTAGAATTGCTATTACAATTTTTTAGAGATGAGTGGAAAACATGCAACATATGCAACGGTGCAACACATTCCTTCCAAAAAGCCAGCGCGAAAAGAAAGTGAGTGTTTTTTTCTCCCAATCCCTACTGAATTGTGATATTATTCGTTCCCTTGGTAAATGATTTTTATAAGGAATTTAATTTTAATTTAGCATATGACACATTATGTCTAACTCATTCTCAAGATTTTGTCATTTAAAAGATTTACCTAGTGGACTTTACATAGTAAGAAGAAACAAATTACGTAAATCTCCTTTATTTGGGAAAAAAAAAAAAAACTTTGTCAACTCTGTTCAAACATATTTATAACCTACATGCTTTATGAGAAATAATGTGACTATTAAAAGGTTTCTATTTTAATCTCCAGAGACAAAAGAGCAGCTAATTTACACAGAAGTGAAAACAGTCACTTCACAGTCCAACCAGACAAAGAAAACAAGAACTAAATCACCTGAAGAAAAAGGTAAAGTTTATGTAGAGGCCTAGCTTGTTGTTGTTTAGTGACTAAGTCATGTAAGACTCTTTTGCGAGCCCATGGACTGTAGCCCACCAAGTTCCCCTGTCCATGGGATTTCCCAGGCAAGAGTAGTAGAGTGGGCTGCCGTTTCCTTCTCTAGGAAACCGTCCCAATCCAGGAATCAAAACTGCATCTCCTGCTTGGCAGGTTGATTCTTTACCACCGACCCACCAGGGGAGCCAGACCTAACTTACATCTTCTCCAATTGCTCAGTTTACCATGGTACCAAATTACTAAGCCTGCCCAGTTTCACGGGGTTGCTTAAACTATATCCTATAACCTAAACAAAAAATGTAGTATTGCAAATGAAATGTCCATATTTATCATATTGCAGATAATTATTGTAGTCTGGGTGCTATATACATAAATTCGTAACTGAGCAATCAAGTGGCAAAATTCATTCTTTTCAACTTGTTTGGAAACAATTGTGACTCTCCTGATGTCATTATCCACTTGTTCTATGAAGTTTCAAGAAATAATGCATGGTTAATATTATTTGATACATATTTGGAGTTATAATTTCTTCTACTGCTGAAACTATAGCAAAGTTCCAATAAGGAAATGATGGGTATTTATATATTTATATATATATATATATATATATATATATATATATATATATACTTTGTATGCATGGAAGCACACAATATTTACAAAATTATAAATATACTCTGATCATGGGTCAATAAAATTGACTCATACAGATATGATTTAGAAGTATGTTTGCACTCCAAAAACCAAATACCTGTATTTGATATTTACTTTGTATTCATCAATCATAGAGATGAATCAGAGGATTATTTTGATAAAGTTAGAGTAAGTGACTTTCCTAAGAGATCTATATTAACAGAACAGAATAACTCTCATTTCTTTCAAATTGTTCATTATCCATTTCAATTTATAATTCCAAGTTTGAAGACATTCAAGAGTTAGGGTTTTGAATTTATGGAACAATCTGCCTCTAAACCCTGCTCTGTAACTTAATCTTTACTCTGTTGATCTCAGCCTCTTTTTTTTTTTTTTCCCTCTGGATAGGGTCTTCAGTTCCATTTCCTTGGTTTTTCACCGTAGTGATTCTTGGAATCTTCTGTTTCCTTCTCCTTTTAACCACAGGAATCTTAGGATTTATGGGTAAGTTAAACAAGACCAGTGCCCTGAACCAAATGTCTCCTCCCTTGGGAATTACTATTTTTACCAGTCTTCTTTTCCTAGTAGTTCCAAAGCTATGATCTCCAGTGCTACCCAAGAAACCTTTCCACCATCACCACTAATGTAATCACTTGGACAGTTATCAAGTTCCTCAAAAGTTTCTAATGTCTTCTTTACTGACACAGCCTGGATCATATTCCGGATACTTCCAGGAAAGACTATATTTCAGATTTTATTGATGACTGATCATACTTTGTGAACATTAATTTCTCTGTATTCTCTGATGCCTTTTCATAAATGGTCCAATCTTCCTGCAATCTCCATTCGGCAGTTCAAACTTACTTTTTAAAATTGTTTATTGTCACAAACACCTAATACAACCCAACAATGCTTTTTCTCCTATATTATTACAGTCACCTCCTAAAATCAAGAGACTTTCAAAATCCTATTGCAATTGCCAGATAAACTTCTCCGAGTATATCTATGATCATGTCATCACAATGCCAAGAAACTGTCTCATCCTGTATTTATTATGTTAAAATTCCCCTACTTGTATTTGCCTTTGTGAATCAGTTTTATTTCAACCAAATGATTTTTAGCTTTCCTCCCTATGTACAGATTGGCTTCAGATAATTTTAGATCATTTGCTGGTCCCTGCAAGGTTCTCTAAGTCTCTCTGCCACAGTACGTTTGTTTATGCTATTCTCTTCATCTGGACAGCCTTCCTCATGTAGCCTGCCTCTGCCTATGAACATTTTAGACATCTCTCAAGGCCCATTTCATAGGACATGGATGAATTTTCTAAATCATCCATGATGTATTTTCTAACTCCCTAACTTGATGTCAATTCTCTCTGTCTAAAACCCATTTTGTGACTTTTTATTATTACTTTCTATTGGAGTATAATTGCTTTACAATGTTGCTTTAGGTTCTGCTATACAATGAAGTGAATCAGCTATATGTATAGATATATCCCCTCCCTCTTGGACCTCCATCCCACCCATCTAGGTCATCACAGAGCACCAGGCTAAGCTTGCTATGCTCATTTTATACATGGTAGTGTATATATGTCAATTCTAATCTCCCAATTTGTCCCGCTCTCCCCTTCCCCTCCATGTCCACATGTCCGTTCTCTACCTCTGCGTCTCTATTCCTACAAATAGGTTCATCAGTACCATTTTTTTAGATTCCATATATATGCATTAATATGCAATATTTGCTTTTCTCTTTTTGACTTACTTCACTCTGCGTAACAGGCTCTACGTTTGTCCACCTCAGTTTAATTGACTCAAATTCATTCCTTTTTATGGCTAAGTAATATTCTTGTTTATATGTACCATAACTTCTTTATGCACTCATCTGTCAGTGGACATCTACGTTGCTTCCATGTCCTGAATGTTGCAAATAATGCTGCAATGAACATTAGGGTACATGTGTCTTTTTGAATTATGGTTTACTCAAGGTATATGCCCAGTAGTGGGATTGCCGTTTCATATGATAGTTTTATTCCTAGTTTTTTTAAGGACTCTCCATACTGTTCTCCATAGAGACTGTATCAATCTACATTCCCACCAATAGTGCAAGAGGGTTCCCGTTTCTCCACATCCTCTGCAGCATTTATTGATAAGCCAAACTTTTTGAATTGTATGCCTGTGTGTATACATATAATCATGTATATAACAGATATATATTACTTTTATTAACATACAATTCTCTGGCCATATATTCTCACTTTTACTGAGTAAAATTCAGTGACTTCAAGTATATTCAGAGGTGCACAACCATGAAACAGACTGTTCATCATTCAATTGTGTCCAATGCTTTGTGACCCCATGAGCTGTGGGCAACCAGGCTCTTCTGTCCATAGGATTCCCCAGACAAGAATACTGGAGAGGGGTGCCGTTTCCTTCTCCAGGGGATATTCCAGACCCAAGGATCAAACCCGGGTCTCCTGCATTGCAGGCAAATTCTTTACCATCTGAGCCACCAGGGAAGCCTAACTTTTATCAGTATTAGAGCATTTTCCTTACTCCAAAAAGAAATCTCACACTCATTAGCTATTGCTTCCCATTTCTCTGAAAATTTGCTAGCCTAAAGCAACCAATTATCTATTTTATGTCTCTCTAGATTTTCCTGTTCTGGACATTTCTTAAACGTGGAATCATATAATACATGGTCTTTTGTGACTGGCTTCTTTCACTCAACATGATGCTTCCAAGGGTCATTCATGATAGGATATATCAACATGGCATTCCCTCTAATAGCCAAAAAATATTCCACTGTATGGATATAATTAATCTATAAATTAATCTTGTATCAGAAATAATTTGTAAATATTTTTCCCATTATTTGTATTACTTTTCACTCTCTTGTAGTGACTTTTCATGTGTAAAAGCTTTTAATTTTGATGAAGCCCAGTATACTCTTACTTTGATCACTTGTGTTTTGGATATCATATCTAAGAAACCATTGCCTAATCCAGGATCACAGCTTTCACCTATGTTATCTAATGTCATAATTTTAACTTCTTCATGTGTGTGTTTGATCCATTTTGAGTTAATTTTCATGTGATGTAAGGTGAATATGAGGTATTTTTCCATTTATTTAGGTCTTTAATTTTTAACAATTTTCTTTTTAAAGTACATGTTTTACACATCTTTGTTAAATGTATTCCTGAATATTTTATTATTTTTGATGCTATGATAAATAGAACATTTTTCTTAATGTTGTTTTCAGATTAGCCATTGCTAGTGTTGAGATCACAAGCTTTACCTTGAAGACAATGGCAATCCACTCCAGTACTCTTGCCTGGAAAATCCCATGGACAGAGAGCCTGGTAGGCTGCAGTCCATGGGGTCGCGAAGAGTTGGACATGACTGAACGACTTCACTTTCACTTTTCACTTTCATGCATTGGAGAAGGAAATGGCAATCCACTCCAGTGTTCTTACCTGGAGAATCTCAGGGATGGCAGAGCCTGGTAGGCTGCCATCTATGGGGTCACAGAGTCGGACACGACTGACGCGACTGAGCAGCAGCATTCCCAAAGGCTTTTTTATGCTGTAATTTTTTGTCTTCTTGTATAGTCTTATCTCTCTAAAAAGCACAGGAATAAAACTCCTGAACATTAACTGACATTAAAATTTAAATTATGCCTATTAGTCTGCCCCATGTTATGCTTTCCTAGAACTAATGATGTACAGTAAAGTTTTCCAGGGTCGATTACCAGAGCTTCCACTGGACAATGGAACACAAGAAAATTCCGCATCTAAAAACATAACTTTCAAAGAGAAACCACTTTACACAGGTATGTAGACATAAAGACTGAGACCGACAAGTTTCTTCTCTGCTTCTCTCAATCACTTGATAACCTGCTCAAATTGGATTTTATTTTAGAATCAGACAATTGTGGAGTCCAACTTTCATTTCATTTCATTGGGAAAAAAAACTTAGTCTTTCCCAGTGGTTAGATTCTTCTGTATCCATGGTACATTCTTTTAAATCACTGTTTCACAAAATAATACTTTTTCTAACAAATAGTCCTAACTCTCCTTTAGCACATTCTCTAATCGTTATTATATGCTCTCTTGTGGATATGTAGATCAAATACTAGGTTTATGTACCTGATATACATAAACAGGTACAATGTATCAATGCTAAGTTAAGATCGGCTCTGTACCTATAGATTTTACTTAGTCTAGAGAATGCTTCCCTTGTGGCTCACCTGGTAAAGAATCCGCCTGCAATGCGGGAGACCTGGGTTCAATCCCTGGGTTGAGGAAATCCCCTGGAGAAGGGAAAGGCTACCCACTCCAATATGCTGGCCTGGAGAATTCCATGGACTGTATAGTTCACAGGTCACAAAGAGTCAGACATGACTGAGTGACTTTCACTTTCTTTCTTTCAGAGAATACAAAGAAGTTGTTTTCCCCTGTGAACTCCTATCTGTAGAGATTGTGAGAAAAAACATCAATTTTCTAAGATATATATCCTAGAGAATTTTAATAGTCTTATGCATAGATTTGGAGGGATGTAAGTCATCTCCCTAAGGCCAGGAACTTAGAAATGAAGTCCATCCATCTCACGAAATCAATGGTTTTACAAGGACTAGAAAGGATTCCTCAGTAGCTAAGTTCCAGAGCATTCCTTTCAAGATACACACTGAATGGTCTCCGGGGAATATCTTTTGTTTTGAAGGAAAGGAATGTAAAAGTAAATGGTCGTGTTGTGGACAGAAATGTTACTATATTTCGGATGAATCAAAGAACTTTGAAGAAAGTAAAAAACGCTGCAAGGAAATGGACTCCACACTTCTTAAGATAGAAGATAAGGAAGAACTGGTGACGTATTTCTTTTTCCATCTCACCCTGTGTTCATCTTATTCTTCTGGCCATCTGGCCATTAGGTGTTGCCTAAATCATTTTTTTTTTAAGCTGTGCTGGGTCTTCCTCGCTACCCGTGGGCTTTCTCTAACTGCGGTGACAGGGCTTCTTGTGGAGGTGACTTCCCTTGTTGTGGAGTATGGGCTCGAAAGCTCAGGCTCAGTAGTTGTAGTGCACAGGTTTAGCTGTCTGTTGCATGTGGAATCTTACTGGACTGGGGATCCAAGCTGTGTCCCCTGCGTTGCCTGACAGATTCTTAACAACTTGACCACGGGGAAGTCCTGTTAGCTAAATCTGAATGCTTGATAATATTTGAGTGTCCATAGTTTACAGTTGTAAGTTGATTCAGATCTAGACAGTTCTCATCTTAAGGTCAGAAATACAAGTAGAAATGAAATTAGAATTTCCTTTAATTCATCTAACTCACCCACAGTTAGAACTTTTCCAGTAGAGCAAATGTAAAGGGAAACATGAAACAACTAGGAAAAAATTATGCTTAAAATATTTCATTTTATCAGAGATAATTATATTTTCATACTCATAATTTCATGGAAATGTAGCTTCTCTCTGAAAAAAAAAGTCATTTTACCTCCAACAAAATCAAGAAGTACAATACCACTGAGTTTAGGGTAAAAGGAAGACTTAGTATGAATTTAAAATTGAAGATCAATTAATTCAAACTCATATTAAATTTTAACTCATACTAACTTCCAAGAAAATTGAACTAAATATTTCATAATCCTTATCAATATCCTTGATTTGAATAGAGAAATAATTTACTATTATTCTTTCAAGAAATATATTCTTACATTCCATGTTAAGGAGAATCTTTATTATTCTTTCACAGACACCGAGACTAACTCAATTTTCTGTAAGAGTACAATCACCCATATCTTTGGCTTTTAACAATTCATAAATAGTCATAAAAATATGAACTTGAAAACCATCAAGAAACAGAGCAAATCTGAACCCGAAAAGAAGACCTTTGCAGATCTGAATTACCTTCCTTTTTATTCCAAGGGGCTTCCCTGGTGGCTCAGACAATAAAGAATCTGCCTGCAATGCAGAAGATCTGGGTTTGATCCCCTGAAGAAGGGAATGTCAACCCACTCCAGTATTCTTGCCTGGAGGATTCCATAGACAGGAGAGCCTGGTGGGCTCAAAAATTAGCTTTAGAGTCTAGAAGCCCTAATCTTTTATGTAGGATATCTTCATCAAGAAATAAGATCATCTATGAAAACCATAAAATTGAATGTCAAATCTTATGAATAGATGGTATGTACGTAATTTTTTTCTGGGTAGAGAGACTAAGTTTTTGCCATATTCTCTATGGTGAAAGAAGCAAAGGAAAATAAAAACAAACTAAGGGTAAAAACTAAAGCAGAATAAAGAAATACAGAATTTATAGTCAGAAACTCTATCTTTAGTTCCCTTTTACACATTACTTTGCTTGTAATAAAACTGGTTATATTTTCTTTCCAACATATGTTAGGAAGATCACATGAGATAATATATGAACATTGCTGTTGTTTGTTGTTGTTTAGTTGCTAAGTCATGTCGACTCTTTTGTGACCCCATGGACTGTAGCCTGCCAGTCTCCTCTGTCCATGGGATTTCCCAGGCAAAAGTACTTGGGTGGGTGACCATTTCCTTCTCCAGGGAATCCTCCAGAACCAGAGATCAAACCCGTATCACCTTCATTAGCAGGCAGGTTCTTTACCACTGAGCCATCAAGGAAATCCCAATATATGTGCATAAATGTGGTAAAAATTAAGTTACAAGATAAACATCAGTTACATTTGTACTTATCAAGTAATTTTCAGATACCCATGTAAACATCTCATCTGGTAGAATGACCACTTCTTCAAGATGCTCACTTCACAAAAAATAAGCACAGTACTTTTGAAAAATAATTTAAATGACATTCGTAAAAACCTCATATCTGTCACACCTGGACCTCAAAATACCAACCAATTTTGCTCAGAATTTTTTCTTGAGCTACAAGTGTCAGTTTTGAAAGTAAATTAAGATATTTTAGTCTGAAGATTAAATAAGATAGGTACAGGACTTCCCTAGTGGTCCAATGGTTAAGACTTTACCTTTCAACACACAAGGTACAGATGTGATCCCTCGTCATGCAGCTAAGAGCCCACATGCCTCTCAGCTAAAAATCCAAAACATAAAACAGAAGCAATATTACAACACATTCAATAAAAGCTTTAAAAATGATCTACATTAAAAAAATCTTTAAAAAAAGAGATAGGTAAGCTAAGACAGTGTTATTTTATGTCTCATTTATGTCAATATATTTAATAAATATAACTAAGACTATTATTTTATCATTTCAACAGAATCAGGATGAAATTGATCTTGAAACTGTTGCTCAAAATAATAAAATATTAAAAAGATTATTATTTCATTTAAGAACTATGAAAAGACATTTTTCTCATAGAATATATCTCTTTTTATTGCAGAACTTCATTCAAAGCAGACTATCCTATTTCTATTGGATTGGATTATCTCGTAAAGGAACCAGAAATCAATGGACATGGGAAGATAAGTCATTGCCTTCTCTAAAATTGTAAGTCTCTAGAATAGATAGTAAATAAAAAGTTCCATATTCTAGTTTACATTTTGAAAAGTATATAGGGAAATGCACACTTTAATATATAGACAAATATACATACATATATGGGCATATACATGTGGCTCAGTGGTAAAGAATCCATTGGTAATGCAGGAGACACAGGTTTGATCCCTAGATCAGGAAGATCCCCTGGAGAATGGCAACGCCCTGCAATATTCTTGCCTGGGAAATCCCATGAACAGAGGAAGCTGGCAGGCTACTGTCCATGGGGTGGTAAAGAATAGGACATAACTTAGCGGCTGAGCACACACATGAGCATTGCATGTACATACAGACACACACATACAAAGAATTTAAGTTCAGAAAATGAGTATATATAGAGAGGGAGGCTTTTCAACTTGTTGCTATAATCCTTATAAAGTATGCTTTAGGAAAGGCTAGGGCACCAAGGGATAGTTTCTTGTAAGGAAAGAAAAAATATATATACCTTAACTTTGAACCAATATTTCTTCTGTTTGCATTCAGATACATTATTTATATGCTTTATTTTATTTTAAGTGACTGGAAAGAGTCAAACGAAGGAAACTGTGCATATATTAAAGCAACAAAGATGTCTGCTTCTGACTGTTCCAGATTCATGGGCTTCATTTGTGAGAAGTAGGTAGCTTCTCTTGCTACCTAATGAAACAACAACCAAAGACACATGCAACAACGTTGCCTTATAAAAACTCAGACCCTTGGAAGTCCAGTCTGTATATCTCTCATTTCAGAATGCTTTGTTATGGGCTGCACCTATATTTTAGCTTGGTAGAGATACATTGTGGACCCTCCACTTCTGCCTCTTTCAAACATAAATCCCAGATCACACCAGTTATGAGCACAGGTTGGCAGAGTGAGAAACTATCAGTGCTTCTCATGAACCTTAGGACTGTGTAGTCAATTTCTGCAACTCACACAGATTTAGTAAGTAATCTTGCAACCTGTTGTCACTGCCATGTACATTTTACTTGGGATTTAATGCCAAGAGTAAGCGACGTCATTATTCTGTATCAATTGTATATGCATTTGTTTGATTTCTTACTTTTTAGCAGAAAGACAGTATAGTAACAGGAAGAAAACAAATAGATCTGTGTTTGTGACCTATACCACAACTAATAGCCTGAATGCTCACTGGCAAGTCCAGACTTCTGTATATGATTCCATATTGCAAAGTGGCTGTACCATTTTGCATTCTATTAGCAGTGTATGAGAATTCCATTTGCTAGTGTCCTACTAACTTTAATATTGAAAACATGAAAAATTTCTTAATAAAGGTGTGGTATAATAAAGGTATATTTGTATATCTCTAATGAATGTTGCCGGGAGAAACATCAATAACCTCAGATATGCAGATGACACCACCTTATGGCAAAAAGTGAAGAGGAACTAAAAAGCCTCTTGTGAAAGTGAAAGTGGAGACTGAAAAAGTTGGTTTAAAGCTCAACATTCAGAAAACGAAGATCATGGCATCTGGTCCCATCACATCATTGGAAATAGATGGGGAAACAGTGGAAACAGTGTCAGACTTTATTTTTCTGGGCTCCAAAATCACTGCAAATGGTGACTGCAGCCATGAAATTCAAAGACGCTTACTCCTTGGAAGAAAAGTTATGACCAACCTAGATAGCACATTCAAAAGCAGAGACCTTACTTTGCCAACAAAGGTCCATCTAGTCAAAGCTATGGTTTTTCCAGTAGTCATGTATGAATGTGAGAGTTGGACTGTGAAGAAAGCTGAGCACTGAGGAACTGATGCTTTTGAACTGTGTTGGAGAAGACTCTTGTTAGTCCCTTGGACTGCAAGGAGATCCAACCAGTCCATTCTAAAGGAGATCAGTCCTGGGTGTTCATTGGAAGGACTGATGCTAAAGCTGAAACTCCAATACTTTGGCCACCTCATGCCAACAGTTGACTCATTGGAAAAGACTCTGATACTGGGAGGGATTGGGGGCAGGAGAAGAAGGGGATGACAGAGGATGAGATGGCTGGATGGCATCACCGACTTGATGGACATGAGTTTGAGTAAACTGCAGAAGTTGGTGATGGTCAGGGAGGCCTGGTGTGCTGCAATTCATGGGATCGCAAAGAGTCAGACACCACTGAATGACTGACTGAACTGAACCAATAAATGATGTGCACCATCCTTTCATAGATCTCCTATGGTAAAGATTGATTAAATATTTTGCCTATTTTTATTGGGTTGTTCATTTTCTTATTATTGAGCTGAGAGTTCTCTCTTTATATGTTTTGGATGTTAATATTTTTTCAGACATTTGTTTCATAAATACTGCCTTCCAGTATACCTTGTATTCCCTTAACATTCTTTTTAGAAGTTTAGATGAGCAGAAGTTTAACTTTAAGAAGTGAAATAAATAATTTTTAAACATATGTTTTTATATTTAAGAAGTTTTTAATTAAGAAATCTTAATTAACCTGAACTTAAAAAATTTTCTCCTATGCCTTCTTCTAGAAGCTCTGTTTACATTGATATCTATATTTCATTGCATTAATTTTGTATATAGTGCAATGTATGGATTGAATTTTTTTTAATGTTTTGCAAAAAGATGTCTAGTTATTTCAGCACCATTTTTTGAAAATTGTACTCTTCTGTTCAATTATCATGGCACTTTTGTCAAAAATCAATTCACCACTTATACTTGTATCTATTTCTAAACTCTATCCTATTTCATTGATCTGAATATCTGCCTTCTTTCACCAATTACTTGATTATTGTGAATTTATAGGACGTTGTGAAGTGATGTGAGTTCTCCTGCATTGTCTTTTTCAAAATTGTTTTAACTTTTTTTTGCAAAGAATAAAAAACTTACTTAGCAGCCATTTTTTATTATAATTCCATTACTAGTAAATAAAATCTTAGCTACTTGAAAAAAATGGCTGATTCTAAAATAGGGGTAGGAAATACATAAGAAGAGCCTGGAGATTTTTGTAGTTCTAGAAAATGGAGAAGTGCTTAAAACTGTAGAGGTATGTCATCTAGGTAAAGGAATTACCAATGGCCAAAGCTGGAACAATTTAAACAGCAAAAGTCACAGAAAAGAAATAGTATTAATTATAACCCCAATATAAAATATCCATGAGTCCAGAGTAGTATAAAATGATTGAATACTTTAGCAAATGAGGGAGATGAAACAATCTCCTGTGCAGAAAAATTCTAAATAAATAATGTAGATGCTCTTGCCTAAAAGGGATGGGACTCCTTACTCCTTAAGTACTTACTGCACATAATGATTTCCTTCCAAAGAAATTATTACAGAAGAGTAATATGGAAGAGGGAAAATAAGAGTAACCTTTGAGTGGAAAACCTGACAAACACCACCTCAGTGAGCAAAGGTAACATCAACAGTGAGGTCATGTTCACAGTTTGTTCCCTTGATATGATGTAATAAAATTTACACTCTGTCATCCTCCCCAAATTTACAACTCCAATCTCCTGATGAGAAAAATGTCAGACATATCTCAATGAAGGATATTCTAAAATATACCTAAGTAGCAGTTTTCAAAACTATCAAGATCATCAAACACAAGGAAAGTCTGTAATAGCCAAGGGAAGCCTAAAGAGACATGACATCTAAATGTCATGTGGTAACCTGGATGGGATTCTGGAATAGAAAAAGGACATAGGTAAAAGTAGTTAAAGAAGCATGAATAAATTATGGATTTTAGTTACTAAAAATACACTGATGTTGGTTTATTAATTACAACAAAAGTGCAATATAATATAAAATGAATTAAAGAGGAACTGATTTCAGAATACATGGAATTCTATACTATCTTCAAACCTTTTCTGTAAATGTATATTGTTCTAAAAAACAAAATTCATTTTAAAAAATTAAAATTAATATGCAACTTTCTACAAAATAAAAGCTTAAAATGTTTCTTATTTTTTAACCTTTTTTTTTAATTGGAGGAAAATTGCTTTACAATGTTGTGCTGAATTCTATTACACAACAATGTGAGTCTGCCATAAGTATACATATATCCCCTCCCACATGAACCTTTCTTCCACTCCATCCAGCTCCTGTAGGTTGTCACAGAGAACCAGACTGTGTGTTTCTGATTATGACTGACTGAAATTTATAGAGCAATTAAGGGAGAAAAGGAATCATCATAATGTTTAGACTTCCAGTTTAAGACTATAGTTTATTTATCAATTTGTCTTTTTCAGCCTTTCTCACTAGTATTTTATAATTCATCTTACAAATGGTGCAAATATTTGGTACATTTATACTATCAACTTAAAGCTTTTGACCCCGTGAATTGTAGCGTACCAGGTTCCTCCATCCATGAGATTTTCCAGGCAAGAATACTGGAATGGGTTGCCATTTCCTTCTCCAGGAGATCTTCCAAACCCAGGGATTGAACCTGGGTCTCCCACATTGTAGGCAGACACTTTACCATCCAGGCTACCAAGGAAGTCCATTATAAATGATACTTTTTGTTTTTCTCAATTTCTAACAATTTATATAGAAATATAACTGATTTTGGGAGAAGACAATGGCACCCCACTCCAGTACTCTTGCCTGGAAAATCCCATGGATGGAGGAGCCTGGTAGGCTGCAGTCCATGGGGTCGCTAAGAGTTGGACACGACTGAGTGACTTCACTTTCACTTTCATGCATTGGAGAAGGAAATGGCAACCCACTCCAGTATTCTAGCCTGGAGAATCCCAGGGACAGGAGAGCCTGTTGGGCTGCCCTCTATGGGTCCCACAGAGTCGGACACGACTGAAGCAGCAGCAGCAGCAGCATAACTGATTTTAATATTCTGTTCTATCTGAAACCATGTTTCGGTTCAGCTCAGTTCAGTCGCTCAGTTGTGTCCGACTCTCTACGACCCCATGGTTTGCAGCACGCCAGGCTTCCCTGTCCATCACCAACTCACGAAACACTCAAACTCATGTCCATCAAGTCAGTGATGCTATCCAACCATCTCATCTTCTGTCGTCCCCTTCTCCACCTGCCTTCAATCTTTCCCAGCATCAGGGTCTTTTCCAATGAGTCAGTTCTTTGCATCAAGTGGCCAAAGTATTGGACTTTCAGCTTCAGCCTCAGTCCTTCCAATGAATATTCAGGATTGAATATTCTTTAGGATTGAGTGGTTGGATATCCTTGCAGTCCAGGGACTCTACTTACTGGTTAGTTTTAGGAGGATTTTGGAGATACTTTGGAATTTGTGCAGACAATTATGTCATTTCACAAATAAACAGTTCTGTTTCTCTTTCCAATCTATATGACATTTTATGATAGAGAAGTAGAGTCAACAGATGTAGTAAATAAATTTATGGTTACCAGCTAGACAGCAAATTAAAAAGCAGAGATATTACATTGCCAACAAAGGTCCCTATAGTTAAAGCTATGGCTTTTCCAGTAGTCGTGTATGGATGTGAGAACTGGACTATAAAGAAGGCTGAGCATTGAAGAATTTATGCTTTTGAACAGTGGTGCTGAGTAAGACTCCCGAGATTCCCTTGGACTACAAGGAGATCAAACCATTCAGTCCTAAGGAAAATCAAGTCTTAATATTCATTGGAAGGACTGATGCTGAAGCTGAGGCTCTAATATTTTGGCCACCTGATGCAAAGAACTGACTCATTTGAAAAGACCCTGAAGCTGGGAAAGATTGAAGGCAGGAGAAGAGGATGACAGAGGATGAGATGGATGGATGGCATCACTGATTCAAAGGACATGAGTTTGAGCAAGCTCTGGGAGATGGTGATGGACAGGGTTGCCTGGTGTGCTTCAGTCCATGGGATTGCAAAGAGTCGGACATGACTGAACAACTGAAAACCAACAGGTGATGGGGAGGGCAGGGAAACACTGGGAGATTAGCATTGACATCTACACATTACTGTATATAAAAGAGAACCTGCTGTGTAGCACAGGGAACTCTACTCAATACTCTGTAATGGCCTATATAGAAAAAGAATCTAAAAACAGAGTAGATACAGCTATGTGTATAACTGAATCATTCTGCTGTACACCTGAAACTATCACACATTATAAAACAGCTAGAATACAATAAAAAATTTTTAAAGAAAAAAATATATGTGTCTTCCTTATTCATTTGTGTTTCTTAAATATTTGCTTTTGCTCCTAAAACAAAACAAAACACGTCTTTCCACATATATGTTCATGAAGCAAGGGCCTGTTTGCCTCTCAATGCCTTTTCATCACATAGTAGACTTCAAAGTGCACAGTCAATATTCAGTGAAGACTTGGAGTCAGTGATACTCCTCTATATTTCACATGTAATACTATGAATGTATATGAATTCCTGACCTATGAAAATATTTTAAATAAATGAATACAGAATTGATGTCAGTGAATCACATAGTCTCAACACAGAAATATTTTATAAATTTTAGATGAGTTTGTAGATGTCTAATACAAAATAAATTACCGAGAAAATTTAAAGTAGTAGTAAATAAAGAAATAAAAACACATCTTTTTCCTGAAAAATATTTTTATGACCTGTAAACATTGCCAGAACTTTGTTCCTCATCAGTTCAGTTCAGTTCATTTCAGTCGCTCGGTCGTGTCCGACTCTTTGCAACCCCATGAATTGCAGCACACCAGGCCTCACTGTCCATCACCAACTCCCAGAGGTCACTCAAATTCATGTCCATCAAGTCGGTGATGCCATGCAGCCATCTCATCCTCTGTCTTCCCCTTCTCCTCCTGCCCCTAATCCTTCCCAGCATCGGAGTCTTTTCCAGTGAGTCAATCTTCGCCTGAGGTGGTCAAAGTATTGGAATTTCAGCTTTAGCATCATTCCTTCCAAAGAACACCCAGGACTGATCTCCTTCAGAATGGACTGGTTGGATCTCCTTGCAGTCCAAGGGACTCTCAAGAGTCTTCTCCAACATCACAGTTCAAAAGCATCAATTTTTCAGCAGTCAGCTTTCTTCACAGTCCAAACTCACATCCATATATGACCACTGGAAAAACCAGAGCCTTGACTAGATGGACCTTTGTTGGCAAAGTAATGTCTCTGCTTTTGAATGTGCTATCTAGGTTGGTCTTTTAATTTCATGGCTGCAGTCACCATCTGCAGTGATTTTGGAGTCCAAAAAATAAAGTCTGACACTGTTTCTACTGTTTCCCCCTCTATTTCCCATGAAATGATGAGACCAGATTCCATGGTCTTCGTTTTCTGAATGTTGAGCTTTAAGCCAACTTTTTCACTCTCCTCTTAAAGAAATTCAAAAAAGCAAAATGGCTGTCTGGGGAGGCCTTACAAATAGCTGTGAAAAGAAGAGAAATGAAAAGCAAAGGAGAAAATGAAAGATATAAGAATCTGAATGCAGAGTTCCAAAGAATAGCAAGAAGAGATAAGAAAGCCTTCCTCAGTGATCAGTGCAAAGAAATAGAGGAAAACAACAGAATGGGAAAGACTAGAGATCTCTTCAAGAAAATTAGAGATACCAAGGGAACATTTCATGTAAAGATGGGCTCAATAAAGGACAGAAATGGTATGGACCTAACAGAAGCAGAAGATATTAAGAAGAGGTGGCAAGAATACACAGAAAACTATACAAAAAAGAACTTCATGACCAAGATAATCAGGATGGTGTGATAACTCACCTAGAGCCAGACATCCTGGAATGTGAAGTCAAGTGGGCCTTAGAAAGCATCACTATGAACAAAGCTAGTGGAGGTGATGGAATTCCAGTTGAGCTATTTCAAATTCTGGAAGATGATGCTGTGAAAGTGCTGACTCAATATGCCAGCAAATTTGGAAAACTCAGCAGTGGCCACGGGACTGGAAAAGGTCAATTTTCATTCCAATCCCAAAGAAAGGCAATGCCAAAGAATGCTCAAACTACCGCACAATTGCACTCATCTCACATGCTAGTGAAGTAATGCTCAAAATTCTCCAAGCCAGGCTTCAGCAATACATGAACCATGATCTTCCAGATGTTCAAGCTGGTTTTAGAAAAAACAGAGGAACCAGAGATCTAATTGCCAACATCTGATGGATCATGAAAAAAGGCAAGAAAGTTCCAGAAAAAACATCTATTTCTGTTTTATTAACTATGCCAAAGCCTTTGACTGTGTGGATCACAATAAACTGTGGAAAATTCTTCAAGAGATGGGCATACCAGGCCACCTGACCTGTCTCTTGAGAAACCTGTATGCAGGTCAGGAAGCAACAGTTAGAACTGGACATGGAACAACAGACTGGTTCCAAATAGGAAAAGGAGTATGTCAAGGCTGTATATTGTCACCCAGCTTATTTAACTTCTATGCAGAGTACATCATGAGAAATGCTGGGCTGGAAGAAGCACATGCTGGAATGAAGAGTGCCGAGAGAAATATCAATAACCTCAGATATGCAGATGATACCACCCTTATGGCAGAAAGTGAGTAGGTTAGGATTGATACTTGGGTTTTTTAAATGTCTTAATATTTCGCCATTTAGTTACTTTGTAATTTGAGAAATCTAGATTTGAACAATCATTAAATAATGATAAAATGGATAAATACACTACCATTTAGTTTTCAACAAATATTCTTGCTCATACAATGCCAAATTATAGAGTAAATCTTATAATAGGCAAACTATATTTCATTTGGCTTTATTTACCATCAAATACTTATACTATATTCACTAAAAAGCAAATTTATAAATACAAAAATGGATTTCTTTGATAGAAAAATAATCATAGTACCAAGCCATTTAAACTTTCAGATTGCATCGAATTTGAAGATGAGGGAATTTGAACATTGGAAAATTTGTTGCTAATGAGGCAGATAACACCAATAGCTGTAGATAAAACCCCACAAAATTTAACATCAAAAAAATGAATTAAATATTTCCCAAAACTGGAGACAAAAACATTATGTTCTACATAATAAATATTTTTGACCCACTTTCATTTTGAGAAGATCATGGCATCTGGTCCATCACTTCATGGGAAATAGATGGGGAAACAGTGGGAACAGTGTCAGACTTTATTTTTCTGGGCTCCAAAATCATGTCAGATGGTGAGTGCAGCCATGAAATTAAAAGACGCTTACTCCTTGGAAGGAAAGTTATGACCAACCTAGATAGCACATTCAAAAGTAGAGACCTTACTTTGCCAACAAAGGTCCGTCTAGTCAAGGCTATGGTTTTTCCTGTGGTCATGTATGGATGTGAGAGTTGGACTGTGAAGAAGGCTGAGTGCCGAAGAATTGATGCTTTTGAACTGTGGTGTTGGAGAAGACTCTTGGGAGTCCCTTGGACTGCAAGGAGATCCAACCAGTCCATTCTGAAGGAGATCAGCCCTGGGATTTCTTTGGAAGGAATGATGCTAAAGCTGAAACTCCAGTACTTTGGCCACCTCATGCGAAGTGTTGACTCACTGGAAAAGACTCTGATGCTGGGAGGGATTGGGGGCAAGGGGAGAAGGGGATGACAGGATGAGATGGCTGGATGGCATCACTGACTCAATGGACATGAATCTGAGTGAACTCCGGGAGTTGGTGATGGACAGGGAGGCCTGGCATGCTGAGATTCACGGGGTTGCAAAGAGTTGGACATGACTGAGCGACTGATATGATCTGATCTGATCTGATCTGTCTTCACCTGTAGAATAACATGAACATTGCTACTGCTGCTGCTAGGTCGCTACAATTGTGTCTGACACTGTGCGACCCCATAGACGGCAGCTCACCAGGCTTCCCCATCCCTAGGAGTCTCCAGGCAAGAACACTGGAGTGGGTAATGTGAACATTAGCTATTACTTAACATGTACCCCAGAGAAGGCAATGGCACCCCACTCCAGTACTCTTGCCTGGAAAATCCCATGGACGGAGGAGCCTGGTAGGCTGCAGTCCATGGAGTCTATAAGAGGCGGACACGACTGAGCGACTTCACTTTCACTTTTCACTTTCATGCATTGGGGAGGGAAATGGCAACCCACTCCAGTGTTCTTGCCTAGAGAATCCCAGGGATGAGGGAGCCTGGTGGGCTGCCGTCTATATGGTCGCACAGCATCGGACACGACTGACTCGACTTCACAGCAGCAACATGTACCACAAGGTAAATTATTTCCTGCAACAGT
This sequence comes from Bos javanicus, assembly GCF_032452875.1. Classification (NCBI taxonomy): domain Eukaryota; kingdom Metazoa; phylum Chordata; class Mammalia; order Artiodactyla; family Bovidae; genus Bos; species Bos javanicus. The sequence goes on along the minus strand of NC_083872.1, from coordinate 99,846,824 downwards.
CAGAACCTCCCAGATTCTACATTGCTCATCCATAGCAAGTTCCCCTGTATCTATCTTTGTTCAACAGTGTGACAGCAGAAGCATGGATTACATGCCCACACTGACTGATAACACCTATGTCTATGCCTTGAGATTTCACCAATTGGAGCACAAGCTTGGTCAGAAACACAGCCTGGACGAGCTCTCTCAACTGGCCTTTCACCTCTGCTTTTAGAGTAGCAGGTCCATGTTGGTATGTATGACTGGTTTCAGAGACATTATACCAGAAAAAGATAGCCAATGATCCAATAGCATTCAATATTCCCACACAGAAAGTTTCCACTGGTTTCACTATTTCATTTACTTCACACCCTTCAGACAAGAATCATAGAGAACTAAAATGCCAAATTTTATGAAGATTTCGTAGATCAAACCATTTGTGAACTTTAAGAGCCAACATAAACTTGAAAAATAAGGGCGAACTTTCAGACTCTCATGCAGGTGGGAAATAACTAAATTCAAAAACCCTAAAAATAAATTACCTGACATCATTTCTAGATATAAATTCAAAATATCAAACTGTGGGTAAATATAAGCCTATATTTTTAAGAAACATCCTAAGGATATCTAACCTGATTGATACAGTACAGTAAATATATCCAATATTGGGTTGACTGATTTGAATAACAACAGATTTCCACTTCTTTCTTGTGTTCTCCTTATTTTTCATTTCATTTCATTTCATTTTTTTATTTTATTTTTAACTTTACAATATTGTATTGATTTTGCCATATATCAACATGAATCCGTCACAGGTATGCACGTGTTCCCCATCCTGAACCCTCCTCCCTCCTCCCTCCTGTACCATCCCTCCGAGTCATCCCGGTGTCTTGTGTTCTCTTTAATTTATCTGAAGAAACAGATATTGGCATTCAATAAAATATGACAGCTGTAATTGAAAATCTTAAAATGTTTGAAAGTTGCCCTTTAAATGCATCAAAATCAAAATGATCTATTCTGTTAGCCATAGCAACAATTATAAAAGCAATTGTTTAAAAATAATGACATGTTTAAATATAATGAGAATGTCTGAGCCCTATTTTACCTCAGAAATAAGTGCTAGTTAGGCAGAAACAAAAACAATAAAAAAGAATTGGATTTTGGCTCTTGTTGTTTGTTTGTTTGTTTTTCCTCTTATGAACTACATAGATCTGTGCACCTAAAGGCAAACAGTGCTCCAGTGCTTTATAATTTTTCTGCAAAATGCATAGCAATAAGAATTGAACAGGGAGGCCTGGCGTGCTGCAACTCATGGGGTGGCAAAGAGTCAGACACGACTGAGCGACTGAACTGAACTGAACTGAACTGAACGATTGAAATTACTTCTATGTCAGCTACACCATTTGTAGTCTTTCCAAAAGCACTTTTAAATGGCTTGGGATTCCTTCTTCTCCGAATCCCTATGCAAAAGTGTTTTTCTCCTTTTAAATAAAGGTAGTGCATTTTGGGGGGCTTTCCTGATAGCTCAGCTGCTAAGCAGGTAAAGAATCCACCAGCAATGCAGAAGATCCCAGTTGGATTCCTGTGTCAGGAAGATAACGTGAAGAAGGGATAGTCTACCTACTGCAGTATTATTAGGCTGGTGGTTCAGATGGTAAAGAATCTACCTGCAGTACGGAAGACCTGGGTTTGATCCCCTGGAGGAGGTCATGGCAACCCACTCCAGTATTCTTGCATGGAAAATCCTCATGGACAGAGGAGGCTGGCAGGCTACAGTCTATATGCTTAACCTCTTACCCACCAGGGAAGCCGTGGGGTTGCAAAGAGTTAGAACACAATTGAGGAACTAAGCATAGCACAATTTTTAGATCTTCTAGTGTGTCAGTTCAGTTGCTCACTCGTGTCTGACTCTTTGTGATCTCATGGACTGCAGCATGCCAGGCCTCCCTGTCCATCACAAACTCCCAGAGTTTACTCAAACTCGTGTCCATTGAGTCAGTGATGCCATTTAACCATCTCATCCTCTGTCGTCCCCTTCTCCTCCCACCTTCAATCTTTCCCAACATCTGGGTCTTTTCAAATGAGTCAGTTCTTGGCATCAGGTGGCCAAAATATTGGAGCTTCAGCTTCAGCATCAGTCCTACCAATGAATATTCAGGACTGGTTTCCTTTAGGATGGACTGATTGGATCTCCTTGCTGTCCAAGGGAGTCTCAAGAGTCTTCTCCAATAGCACAGTTCAAAAGCATCAATTCTTTGGCTCTCAGCTTTCAGTCCAAATCTCAGATCCATACAGGACTCCTGGAAAAACCATACCTTTGACTGGATAGACCTTTGTTGGCAAAGTAATGTCTCTGCTTTTTAATATGCTGTCTAGGTTGGTCATAACTTTCCTTCCAAGGAGCAAGCGACTTTAATTTCATGGCTGCAGTCACGATCTGCAGTGATTTTGGAGCCCCCCTAAAAAAGCCTGTCACTGTTTCCATTGTTTCCCCATCTGTTTGCCATGAAGTGATGGGACCGGATGCCATGATCTTAGTTTTCTGAATGTTGAGCTTTAAGCCAACTTTTTCACTCTCCTCTTTCACTTTTTTCAAGAGGCTTTTTAGTTCCTCTTCACTTTCTGCCATAAGTGGGTGTCGTCTGCATATCTCAGGTTATTGATATTTCTCCCAGCAATCTTGATTCCAGCTTGTGCTTCATCCAGGCCAGCGTTTCTCATGATGTACTTTGCATATAAGTTAAATAAGTAGGGTGACAATATACAGCCTGACATACTCCTCTCCTGATTTGAAACCAGTCTGTTTTTCCATGTCCAGTTCTAAATGCAGCTTCTTGACCTGCCTATAGATTTCTCAGGAGGCAGGTCAGGTGGTCTGGTGTTCTCATCTCTTTCTGAATTTTCCACAGTTTGTTGTGATCCGCACAGCCAAAGGCTTTGGCATAGTCAATAAAGCAGAAGTAAATGCTTTTCTGGAGGTCTCTTGCTTTTAAAAATATATATATAAATTTATTTATTTTAATTGGAGGTTAATTACTTTACAATATTGTATTGGTTTTGCCATACATCAACATGAATCCGCCATAGGTATACACGTGTTCCCCATCCTGAACCCCACTCCCTCCTTCCCCGTACCATCCCTCTGGGTCGTCTCTGCACCAGCCCCAAGCATCCAGTATCATGTATTGAACCTGGACTGGTGACTCGTTTCATATATGATATTATATATGTTTCAATGCCATTTATAATAGCCAGGACATGGAAGAAACCTAGATGTCCATCAGCAGAAGAATGGATAAGAAAGATGTGGTACATATACACAATGGAGTATTACTCAGCCATTAAAAAGAATACATTTGAATCAGTTCTAATGAGGTAGATGAAACTGGAGCCTATTATACAGAGTGAACTAAGCCAGAAAGAAAAACACCAATACAGTATACTAACACATATATGTGGAATTTAGAAAGATGGTAACGATAACCCTGTACGTCAGACAGCAAAAGAGACACAGGTGTATAGAACAGTCTTTTGGTCTTTTGCTTTTTTGATGATCCAATGGATGTTGGAAACTTGATCTCTGCTTCCTCTGCCTTTCCTAAAGCCAGCTTGAACATCTGGAAGTTCTCAGTTCACGTACCATTGAAGCCTGGCTTGGAGAATTTTGAGCATTACTTTGCTAGCAAATGAGATGAGTGCAATTGTGCAGTAGTTTGAACAGTCCTTGGCATTGCCTTTCTTTGGGATTGGAATGAAACCTGACTTTTTCTAGTCCTGTGGCCACCGCTGAATTTTCCAAAATTGCTGGCATATTGAGTTCAGCACTTTCACAGCATCATCTTTCAGGGTTTGCAATAGCTCAACTGGAATTCCATCACTTCCACTAGCTTTGTTCATAGTGATGCTTTCTAAGGCCCACTTGACTTCACATTCCAAGATGTCTGGCTCTAGGCAAGTGATCTGGGTGCTTATCTGAGTCATGAAGATCTTTTTTATATAGTTCTTCTGTGTATTCTTGCCACCTCTTCTTAATATCTTCTGCTTCTGTTAGGCCCATACCATTTCTGTCCTTTATTGTACCCATCTTTGCATGAAATGTTCCCTTGCTACCTCTAATCTTCTTGAAGAGATCTCTACTCTTTCCCATTCTATTGTTTTCCTCTATTCTTTGCACTGGTCACTGAGGAAGGCTTTCTTATCTCTCCTTGCTATTCTTTGGAACTCTGCATTTAGATGAATACCTTTTTCCTTTTCTCCTTTGCCTTTAGCTTCTCTTCTTTTCTCAGCTATTTGTCAGGCCTCCTCAGAAAACCGTCTTGCCTCTTTGCATTTCTTTTTCTTGGGATGACATTGACCACTGCCTCCTATACAGTGTCACAAAGCTCCATCCATAGTTCTTCAGGCACTCTCTTTATCAGATCTAATGGATCTTACAGTATATGGTAACACTTTCTCAGAGGCATTTAAAAATGGAAAATGTAAATAACACAATTAGAGGTCCAGTTGTCCTTTTAATTGGAGCTCAAAGTCTCCTATTTTCTGGAGGTGTGTGATAAGCTAAACTCTCTTCAACTCGCCTAAGTGTGAGGATTTCCTGTTCAAACCTGAAGTGACACATTGACGACAAATCAATATTTTCCATTCTAGCTTCACTCTGAGCCTTCACAGGGCAGCCTGTGAAGGTCACAGACATTGCTTATCTTGACTGGGTTGTAAGTTTTAAAATTTCTCCTTTGGTTACCAGCTATAGCAGGTCTCTTTTTAGAGAGTAACCTGATCTGCACACTAAAGAATGCACAACTTCCTGGCCAACAGAAGGTATGTGTCCCTCCTCTCCTGTCTCTCTGCTAGACCGTCTCACGTAGTGGGAACTAACAAATGTTAGAGGGGATGCAACTGAGCTATAGTAAATATACAACAAAATCAAAGTAGAACATTGTTTTCTTTTTTAATAATTTGGTATAAACAATAACCATAAAATACCAAATATTGGGTGATTTCTCCAAGTATTCAAATTATTGTCTGTAGAACGCTAGTCAAGTGAATACACACATGCATATTTGGGTGTGGATATAATATTAAGTGAACTTTATTGACCTCATGATAGGGAACAATTAGTTTTGGATTTTATAATCAGTAGATGGTAAGCTTTTTTGTATAATAATACATTTATACATATTTTGCTCAACATCTATAAACAGATTCTTGGAAAGGAATTCATTATATAGCAAAAGGCCAAACATAATTCCTCCTATATGTTTTAGGTTGAATTAAAAAACCCTAATTTTTTAATAAAATTAAAGATGAAGTAACTTCTTTTTTTTAATATATTTTATTTCATATTTTAACTTTACAATATTGTATTGGTTTTGCCATATATCTAAAGGCTAATTTAAACTTAATTGTCATATTAAAGTATTTTTAAAAAATCAAACATTGCATAAATGATATGTTATACTAATTAAAGGCTGATATAAATCAGAAATAGTACCATAGAAATGATGACTAAGATAATAATTAAAACTGATAATTACTGAGAACTTATAAATTTCAGGTTGAGTGCTCAGTGTTACACACCTTATATATTGCATAAACTTATTTCCATTTTATATTAATAATATAGGTTACCAGATAGTAAATAACTTTTTGAAGGTCACATTTTATAAATTTCAGTCATAATTAATTTCCAGATATTTCTGACTACTGCATCAATTGTCTGAATTATTAAATTATGTTATCTGGATTTTTTATAAGTAATTACCATCACTTATACAGCTAAAATGACCTTTACTAACTTGGATATCTCTCAGATCTTTCTGGAAGTTTGAACCAACAGTGTTCTTCCATAAGTGACCTATACATGTTTATCATTTTGTGGGTTCAGATATTAGTCATTAAATCAATTATCAACTACTTTTGTAAAATAAGTATTTTTTAGTCTTTCCTATTGTTTTATTTTTCATATTACTTTGTACTATATGTTTAATATGTCATTAACATTTTCCAATATATGAAGCATTTCCTCAGTTTTTAATGCTTTCTCAGAACTCCTCAACCATTTGAAATAAAGACCATTTGTTATCCCTTTCATCAATCAATGTAAGTCACCAAATGTAATTTAGTGTAGGAAATTATTGTATATGTCAACATTAATCTCTCCTCATCTTTAAAGAACTGTTTGTAACCATTATTAAATTTCAAAATTATCATAAATTTGGGTGAATCTCTCTTGGTAACAGAACATTTTAATTTGAACACAAGCACTATGATGGTTTTAAAATATTTCCATGGAATCTGACTTAATAAGGATATTATTGTTCATGAACTTCTTTATTCCTCCCTAATTTATTGCTTTTCACTGTTTCAATCAATAATATATGTGTCAAATACAGAATATCTTTTTCAAAAAAGCATTCTATCATGAAAAACTTGCTTAAAGTTGTGAGGAATTTACCAGGCTTTAAATTTGTTCAGCTTCAAAGTGAGCACTAAGCGCTTTGCCCCGCCTGTGGCATTGTACTATGGTGCTTATCTCACATACACCACTCAACTTCAGTTCACTTCAAGCACAGTCCTTGATCTCACTCAGCTGCAGAGATGAATAACCAAGGAGCAACCTATGCAGAACTGAAGGGAGTCAAGAACTCAAAGAGGCAGAAAAGAAAACCTAAGGTTTCTAAAAGTTCCATTTCAATGACTGAGCAGGAATTAACATATGTAGAATTAAATCTTCAAAATGCTCCTCAGAATCTTCATGGGAACGACAAGAATTACCGCTCCAAAGGTAAACACTTACTAGACACACATGCAACTGTTCCAGGATGTGCAGTGGGGTGCAGAGGTGTGGAGGAAGAGTAGGGCATAAGCTCGCGTATTTTCCACTTTGAGGAACAGAGCTTAAAGCTGGATATGGGATTCTGATGTGAAATCGGAGGACTACTTTTATTCTGGCATTACTATAATTTGAAGTTTTTGATCAACAACGCATGTAGTCTCATATTTGCTGAAAACGCAATGGTATATTCTGAGAGAAAGACTACAGTGGTCAAAATGGGTTGGGGTCCAAGTTTATATCCATAACTCTGTGTTCGTGTGGGTTCTTGTGTATGTAAACTCTAAACAACTGTCCCCATCACTCCTTTCTCCATTTCCTTTTCTGTCCCTGCAGGTTCACCGTCACCTCCAGAGAAGTTCATTGCTGGGATCCTGGGAATCATCTGCCTTGTCTTGATGTCCACTGTGGTGACAATGATCATTGTTACTCCTTTAAGTACATTTTTTAAAAACTGTAAGGGAACTTATCACTTTACTGATGGTCAGTGCTGCTAAACATTTCATAATATTATAGAATGTGCCCATCATTAAAATACATGCATTAGAACAAATGCAGTATATCTAATTTGTCAGAAATATATAACACAGGAGAATTACAGAGAGCATGTACATGTATATTCTGATTTCATAACTCAAAAGCATGCTTTAGGAGATTTAAAGATCTTTTTGAGAAATACAAATTAATTCTTGAGACTGTTTAAAGCAAATACTGTAAAACGTGGTGAAGTTTGTTCCGTTAGGTTTTCGAAATATTTTTTCCATCAAGTCTTCATTACCTAATTAATTTTTCTTGCTAAATCAGTTTTATTTCAGATTACTCTAATTCTAAACAATAAACTGAATTCTCAAGCTCATACACTAAAATCATTATGATTCATTTAAAGCAATATTAACTTTTTAATGATTAATTTTGTAGCTACTGTAATACAGGAACAGAATTACTCCTCTCTCATAACAAGGCTCCAGAAAGGTATATAATGATTTTCAAAGTTCTGATATGAATACAATTCATTTTTGTCTCTATCTTAGGCTAGTGAAAATAAGAATAGATTTGGGGATAGAACATAATTTATAATATCAGGCAATAAACATTCATATAAATGATTATAGGAGAGTGCTTCTCCCTATGCAATAATATGATCACCATATCCATTTTTGGCAATTGGCTGTAATTTCCTCCGTTTACAATATGATAAGAGACAATTAATTTTGCTATTCTAAAGTAGAAGTTTCATTTCTTGATTTTCAGGACATGTACAGAGTAGACATTTCTATGTATTTCCTTTATATGGGGACATATATTAAAGACAGACCCTCTCTATGAATGCATGAATGAGATTTGTTTTATATGTACCAGCCTTGAGAATGCATAGATATGTTATTATATATATATATATATATGTGTGTGTGTGTGTGTGTATACATATGTTTATATCTATGCATATATGTAAGTTAATTTTTATTTTCCAAATTCAAATTGTTTTTGAATACTAATTCATAATCTTTCTTCAGAATGTCATTGTGGTCATTGTTCAAAAGACTGGTTTACATATTCCAACAACTGCTATTATACTAGTTTGGAAAAAAAATCGTGGAATGAGAGTTTGAAATCCTGTGCTAATAAGAATTCTACTCTGCTTTATATAGATAATGAAGAGGAAAAGGTAAGCTATTCAATGTTTCCAACACTTTGCTAAAGGCTTCATTTAGTCAACATTATATTTGTTAGAATTCACTTGTGCTTTTGTACATATTTGTAGTTTGTTTATTTTTAGGTCTGCTAGTATTCCATTAAACAATGGAATATAACTTTATGATACTTTATTTACATTTTTATACCATTCATGTATGTGTGGTAATTTCTGGTTCTTGCTTTTCATAGAAAACCATACTTCTACAAATGCTATTAAATTCTAAAATGCACTGTCTTGACTTTTGATATTATAGAATCTCTTTGATTGTTTTTGAATCCCGTGTTCGTGCTTAGTCGTTCAGACATGTCCGACTCTATGCAACCTCAATAACTTCAGCCTGTCAGGCTCCTGTGTCCATGGAATTTTCCAGGCAAGAATACTGAAGTGGGTTGCCATTTTCTACTCCAGGACATGGAATCATACAGGTTGTCCCTGTCTCATCACTGCCATATGATATTTTGCACTTCCTCCAAATTTTTGCATTTGTGTGAAGTTTGTAAATTTCCACAGCTCATTGTGTGAATTCAACACTGAAGATCCATTCTTTCCAATCCTGCTGGGTGGAGATGGAGTCTTACACCCTCAGGGATAAAGAGGCTTCTTAGCTTCAGTAGTTTTAGTCAAGACATCCTCTTTGCTGGTCCCACCCCCACCCCTATCACCCGACCCTAGTGTCTCTCAGTGGAGGAAACAGAGGCAATTTCTCTGACTGCTGCTTGTTAGTAAGTGTCCTGACGGATCTTGTAAGGCTAACCTGGTGTTGCCTACACAATTCTCTCAACACACAGGAGGAATGGCTTACCTGTGCCACCCCCAACAGCCAGGTTAGATATTGGGTGTTTGGGAATTAAGAGGCCTAGGTCACTTTCACCTGGTTGGTGGGGAGATACAAGATGCCCCTAATTGTCACTCCCTCACCTCCCACCTTGTTCTCTCATCACGGAGAAGTGATTAGCGATTACAGAGGAGTGGGGCTGCTGGGAAGTCTCAAGCCACATCACCCTTCTCTTTCCACCTTTCAGAGTTCTCCTTTCTCATGTCTTTCACTAGTTCCCACATTTACAGTTGAACGTAGCAGGGAGGAGCAGAGAGAAATGAGTCTCTGACCCCTTGTCAGGTCCACTGGATTCCACCAATACAGAAACAGATGGCTTTGGGGTTTATCTAGTCAAAGAATGGTTTCAGGCTCGGAAAACCAAATCCAGCTCTCATGTCATTTATTTTCTCGTTTTCATTTCCTTAATTTCCCTCTAAAACTGAAATTCTGAGAAACATATAATAGTAGAGAAATCCATTGATATTGTCACAATATCCAGAAAAATGAATGTCATGGAATCTAAAGACTTATTTAAAGCCTTGCTATGTTAGTTTTGACATGAGGAAAAATGAAATTATATGAATCAGAATTTTCTTCATTGCACGTATTCAATTACTCCACCTTCTTAATCCTTAGGCTTAATGTTAGATGCGGTTCACAGCTGTAAGTCTCCCCAACTTGTTATGCAAGGTGTATTCTTTTGTGGGATCTCTACAACTAATTCATGTCTTTGTAAATATTCCCTTTATTAAATGGCTGTCAAAAAAAAGGAATTTTCCTTATTAATATTAGAACACAGTGAAACTGATAAGTATAATGTTGAGTTAATTTTGAATCAAAAGTACAGATATTGGTTAATATTTATGGCACTATTAAAACTTCAAACTTTCAACTCCTATGCTTTTTAGTGTTAGATTAGAATCTAACATGCTCAATTTGTTCAAAGAATGAAAGATGCTATGAAAGAACACATCCTTTGACTTGCATTTTAAAAATTAATAAAAACGTTCCATAATGACTATTTAAGTGAAAATTCTTTATTTTGGGCTAGAAATTTCTGATGTCCCTATCAACTGTATCGTGGATTCAAGTCTCTCGTGAAGGCCGTGGTCATCCTTGGAAGTGGCTAAATGGTTCAACTTGCAATCTACAGTAAGTTTGTAAAAAGAATGCTGTATAGAGGAGGAAAAATACAAAAAAGAAATATTTTTTAAAATAATACGAATACACTTGTTTTAGTTGAATTACAGAAAGCTGAAGGAAGATATTGAAAGTTAATAAAATGTTGATACCAATGTTGAAAAATAGACTACTCTGTAGCCTGATTTCCTAGTAACAAGCTCGTACTGAAATTTTATTAAAGACTTCATTACCCATTTTCAAAATATCTTGTATTACAGTTACATGGAAAATGCTATTGTTTCATGAATTGTCTTCATATAATATAAAAGAATTATGCATTTTTCCGTAACAGGATAACAGACAATATACCTGGTGAACATAACTGTGCTGTACAATCTTTATGGGACATTGGAGCAGAAGACTGTCAGTTTCCAAATATATATCATTGCAAGCATAAGCTTGAGAATTAAAATATGAGTTTGGATGCTGTTGGGTAATGACCTTTTATGAAATGGAAATAATATTCTGATTGCATACATTTTAAAATGAAGTATATTATTTTTTCTGATAATGATTGTTTTTCAAAAACAGTTGAAATATAATTGTGTGTGCTCATTCGTTCGGTTGTGTCTGACTCTTTGAGACCCCATGGACTATAGTCTGTCAGGCTTTTTGTCCCAGGAATTCTCCAGTGAAGAATACTGGAGTGATTCTATTCCCAGGTTTTTAAGGAATTTCCACACTGTTCTGCATAGTGGCTGTACCAGTTTGCATTCCCATCAACAGTGTAAGAGGGTTTCCTTTTTCTCCACCCCCTCTCCAGCTATTGTTGTTTGTCGACTTTTTTATGGTGGCCATTCTGACTGGCAGAGACGATACCTCATTGTGTTTTTAATTTGCATTTCTCTAATAATGAGTGATACTGTGATATGAGAAAGCTACAAATCTTTTCGTGTGTTTTATGAGCCTTCTGTATATCGTCTTTGGAGAAATGTCTGTTTAGTTTTTGGCCCACTTTTTGATTGAGTTGTTCATTTTTCTGGTATTGAGCTGCATGAACTGCTTATATATTTTGGAGCTTAATTCTTTGTCAGTTGTTTCATTTGCTATTATTGTCTTCTATTCTGAAGACTGCCTTTCCACCTAGCTTATAGTTTCCTTCGTTGTGCAAAAGCTTTTAAGTTTAATAGGTCCCATTTGTATTTTTGTTTTTATTTCCATTACTCTACAAGGGAGTCATAGAGAATCTTGCTGTGATTTATGTCAGAGGGTGTTATGCCTCTGTTTTCCTCTAAGAGTTTTAAGAGTTTCACTCCAGTACTCTTGCCTGGAAAATCCCATGGATGGAGGAGCCTGGTAGGCTGCAGTCCATGGGGTCGCTAAGAGTCGGACACGACTGAATGACTCCACTTCCACTTTTCACTTTCATGCATTGGAGGAGGAAATGGCAACGTACTCCAGTGTCCTTGCCAGGAGAGTACCAGGGACGGCAGGGCCTGGTGGGCTGCCGTCTATGGGGTCTCACAGAGTTAGACACGACTGAAGTGACTTAGCAGCAGCAGTGTTAAATTTTGGAGAAGGCAATGGCACCCCACTCCAGTACTCTTGCCTGGAAAATCCCATGGACGGAGGAGCCTGGTAGGCTGCAGTCCATGTGGTCGCTAAGAGTCAGACACGACTGAATGACTTCACTTTCACTTTTCACTTTCATGCATTGGAGGAGGAAATGGCAACATACTCCAGTGTTCTTGCCTGGAGAATCCCAGGGATGGTGGAGCCTGATGGGCTGCCGTGTATGGGGTCCCACAGAGTCGGACACGACGGAAGCGACTTAGCAGCAGCAGCAGCAGCAATAGTGTTAAATTTAGATCTTTAATCCATTGTGAGTTTATTTTTGTTTATGGTGTTAGAAAGTGCTCTAGTTTCATTCTTTTGCATATGGTTGACTGGTTTTCCCAGCGTTTGAATCAGTTCTAATGAGGTGGATGAAACTGAAGCCTATTATACAGCGGGAACTAAATCAGAAAGAGAACCATCAATACACTATATTAATGCACATATATGGACTTTAGAAAGAAGGTAATAATGATCCTATAGGCAAGGCAACAAAAGAGACACAGATGTAAAGAACAGACTTTTAGAGTATGCGGGAGAAGGCAAGGGTGGGATGATTTCAGAGAATAGCACTGAAACATGTATATTCCCGTATATAAAAGAGATGATCAATGCAAGTTGGATGCATGAAGCAGGATTCTCAGAGCTGGTGCCCTGGGACAACCCAAGGGATGGGGGAGGGAGGAAGGTGAGAGCGGGGTTCTGAATGGGGGAACACATGTGCACCTATGGCTGATTCATGTCCATGTATGAGAAATATGCCACAATATTTTAAAGTAATTATTCTCCAATTAAACTAAATTAATTAATTAAAAAAAAAGACTACTGGAATGGGCTATCATTTCCTATTCCCTGGAGGACCTTCCTGACCCAGGGATCAAACCCTCATCTCCTGCACTGGCAGGCAGTTGCTTTACCACTAGTGCCACCTGGAAAACCCCACTGAAGTATCATATACACATCCAATAATATAGGTATCGTTACTTTTGTCTCACTTTTTTTGCTCAACAGTATGTTTATGGCATTCAAACTTCTAAAAGGTTGCATACTGTGTGAGCCCATTTCTATGTTATATCAAAAATAGGAGTCAAGAGACCAAAAGTAGATTAGTGATTACTAAGAGTTCTGAAGAGACAGAACAGGAAAAGACTGCAAATTGATTAGTGATGAATGCTTTCTAGAGTTTGATAATAGTGACGGTCGTAAACTGTGAATAATTTTAAAATCATGGAGTTATATATTTTAAATGGATAAATTTTATGTTCTGTAAATTACACCTCAATAAACTTTTTAAAAAATAACTGCTTTGGGACTGCATTTAATCTTTAAAATAATTTCTGAAGATAATCGTCTTACAGTATTGACCCTTCCAGTCAATATTCATGCTTTATCCTTCCAATCAATTAGGTTTTCTTTAAATTCTCCCTATTTTATTGATCAATTTTTATTTATTATTTTTTTGTGTGACACTGTTCAGCATGTGGTAATTTGATTCAGTGACCAGGGATCGAACGCCCACTCCCTGCACCGGGAAACAAGTAATCCGAACCACTGGACCACCAGCGAAATCCCTCTAGAATATTTTATAGTTTCCAACGTTGAAATTTCACACAAATATGGACTTTTCATAGCCATGCTTTTGTAAATAGCAATTTTGTTTTTAAATTTGTAGTAATTGTTGCTGCTACAAATAGAATTATGCCCAATGACTTCTCTGATTGTATGTATTAATTTTATTATTTCAAATATATATTCCTCTGGATTGTTTATGTAAATAGATATCGCATCTCTGAATAATCACATTTTATTTCTTCCCTCCAGGTGCAATAACTTTTTCTTGTTTTTCTTTTCTTTTTTTTTTCCTTCTTGTTTTTGACTTATTTTTACCCAATTGCCTTTTATTTCCAATGTTGAACAGATGATACAGTAAAGGTCTTATAAGTATCCTTCCTATACTGGGGGAAAATACTTCAATATTTCATAGCTCAAATATGAGGTCTTTTTAAAGGTTTTTTCATATACCTTTCTAACATAAAAGCAATTCCATAGTATTCAAAAAATTCTTACAGGTTTTGTATGCAATCACTCATGTTACCATTTTATTATTTTCTTTCAATGAAATGAGAAAATTTTTAATGTTTTTGAAATATCTCTTTCCTTCAAATGTTGACCAATTATGCATTCCTGAAATAAAACCACAAAAATCATTCTGTATTTTCTTCCTTTGAAAAATCACTGCATATATCATATTTAGATTAAGATGATTTTCTTCATCCATTTATCACAAAGAGTTTGGACTGAGTCCATTGATATTATGTAACTTGACATGTTTTGTTATCAAGGCTCTTTGGAAGACTCTGCTTTATGGTGAAAGACCTGGCAAAGTTTTAAGTGTTATTATTCACTACTGTTACCATTAGAGCTCCTAGAATTTTTTTGTAGGAAGGTTTGTACAGTGAACCTAATATATTTAACACATGTTAAGCTTATACAGGTTTATGGTTGTTGTACTACATTTGTTAATTTGAATTTTCTAGACATTCTATTTCATATGGATTGTAAAAAGTTCTTATAATACAGCTTTATTGTCTGTTTAACATCCGTAAAAACCATAATGGTTTTGTAAGGTTTCAGTTCAGTCACTCAGTCATGTCTGACTCTGCAACCCCATGGACTGCACTATGCCAGGCCTCCCTGTCCATCACCATCTCCCAGAGCTTGCTCAAATTCATGTCCATCGACTCGGTGACACCATCCAACCATCTCATCCTCTCTTGTGCCCTTCTCCTCCCGCCTTCAATCTTTCCCAGCGTCAAGGTCTTTTCCAGTGAGTCAGTTCCTCCCATCAGGTGGCCAAAGTATTAGAGTTTCAGCTGCAGCATCAGTCCTTCCAGTGAATATTCAGGACTGATTTTCCCCAAGATGGACTGGTTTGATCTCCTCCCAGCCCAAGGGACTCTCAAGAGTCATCTCCATCACCACAGTTCAAAAGCATCAATTCTTCAGTGCTCAGCTTCTATATGGTCCAACTCTCACATCCATACATGACTACTGAAAAACTAAGCTTTGTGTAGACAGACCTTAAAGTAGTGTCTTTGATTTTAATATGCTGTCTAGTTTGGTCATAGCTTTCCTTCAAGGAACAAGCATCTTTCAATTTCATGGCTGCAGTCAAATCTGTAATTTGGAGTCCAAAAAAATAAAGTCTCTCACTGTTTCCATTTTTTCCCCATTTCTTTGCCATATACTGATGAGATTGGTTACCATGATCTTCGCTTTGTTAAGTTTTAAGCCAGGTTTTTTACTCTCCTATTTCATTTTCATCAAGAGGCTCTTTAGTTTTTTGCTTTCTGCCATAAGGGTGGTGTCATCTACATATCTGAGGTTATTGATATTTCTCCCAGCAATCTTGATTCCAGCTGTGCTTCATCCAGCCTGGCATTTCGCATGATGTACTCTGCATGGAAGTTAAATAAACAGGGTGACAATATACAGCCTTGACATATTCCTTTCCCAATTTGGAACCAGTCTGCTCTTCCATGTCCGGTTCTAACTGTTGCTTCTTGACCTACATACAGATTTCTCCAGAGGCAGGTCAGGCGGTCTGGTAATCCTATCTCTTGAATAATTTTCCACAGTTTGTTGTGATCTACACAGTCAAAGGCTTTGGCATAGTCAAAGCAGAAGGTGTTTTTCTGGAAGTCTCTTGCTTAGGCATATATAGCAAATTTTGGGGAAATGTTCATTTGAACTTAAAAAATAAGAATATTCTATGTTAGTGTATGTGTGTGTGTTCATATATGTACTGGTTACTTGTCTAGCTTAGATATTTCTATTGCCTACTGCTACATCTGCTTGCTTGATAAGTAGTAGAGATAAATTGTTTAAATTTCCATCTATGATTATTTATGCATGGTTTTCAAATCTGTGTTGACCTTGTGCTATTCAGTACATACATTTTTTAATTGCTAATAGCTTAGATACTCAATATATAATTATTAAACAGGCTCCATCTTTTGTAACGTGGTTCTTGCTTTATACTGTGAGAGTACATTAACTAAAGCAGTTTGTGTTTTTACTTTGCTGTTCATGGATTTTTATAAAATAATATGGCTCATTAAGTCAGCAGTTATTAAAATAACTGTTTTACATACATAGCTGTGTTAAACAAAATATTTTAAAATATAAACGTTATTAAAATTTAAATGGAAAGCTATTCCCTGTATATTTAATATGAATTTAGGATTTATATGCTCTATTTACATACATTATTTATATGTAAGTACATATAGTTAATATTTAAGTATAATGTTACTTTGAATTCTACATTATGTTGTTTTCTTAGCTTTCACAATAAATAGTTTTAACTTTCTTTTATAAGAATTTATAAATTTAATATGTCTTAGTTCTATAGGTAGAGAAGGCAATGGCAACACGCTCCAGTACTCTTGCCTGGAAAAATCTAATGGATGGAGGAGCCTGGTAGGCTGCAGTCCATGGGATCGCTGTCGGACATGACTGAGCGATTTCACTTTCATGCACTGGAGAAGGAAATGGCAACCCACTACAGTGTTCTTGCCTGGAGAATTCCAAGGACAGGGGAGCCTCGTGGAGTGCTGTCTATGGGGTCGTGCAGAGTCTGACACGCCTGAGGCAACTCAGCAGCAGTTCTATAAGTGCCCTACATTTTACAGCATGCATTCTTTACTCAATACTCCAGTAAGTTCATATTTTTGTACTTTTATGAAACAACGAAAAGACATAATTTCTCTCTACTATTTTCACTGCTCATGCCATTTTTGCTGCCTTGAGTTCTAATACAAACATATATTCACAATTTGATAGTTTACCATTACTATTTTACCTGTCAATATCTATTTGGATATATCCACATAAGTTCTTTTCTTCAGTTCTTCGTTCCTATCTGCATATCCAAATTTTCAACTAGAATAATAGTTTCTTAATTATAAGACCTTAAAATGTTTCCTTTACACAGAGTTATTTCGTAATTTTGGAAATTTCCCTCCATTTAAAAAACTTCCTAGAAATGAATCCATCTAGCCATCTTGTTAGAAGGATAATATCGCAATTACTATGGACATGTAATTTATCTATATTTCTTAGGTCACTAGGTACTGCCATTTTAGATTTAGTCACAAAAACATTTTATATGATAAACAGTAAATTCAAAATACTCTTAGTATTTTGAGTATTTATCTTGGCTCTACGTGGACTAACCATTCTGCTGCTACTGCTGCTAAGTCACTTCAGTCATGTCCGAATCAGTGCCACCCCATAGACGGCAGCCCACCAGGCTCCCCGTCCCTGGGATTCTCCAGGCAAGAATACAAGAGGGGGCTGCCATTTTCTTCTCCAATGCATGAAAGTGAAAAGTGAAAGTGAAGTCACTCAGTCAGGTCCGCCTTTTAGCAACCCCATGGACTGCAGCCTACCAGGTGGCAAAAATACCCAGAATACCTGTGATTAGAGCCATGACATTAAAAGACGCTTAATCCTTGGAAAGAAAGTTATGTCCAACCTACATAGCGTATTCAAAAGTAGGGACATTACTTTGCCAACAAAGGTCTGTCTAGTCAAGGCTATGGTTTTTCCTGTGGTCATGTATGGACGTGAGAGTTGGACTGTGAAGAAGGCTGAGTGCCGAAGAATTGATGCTTTTGAACTGTGGTGTTGGAGGACTCTTGAGAGTCCCTTGGACTGCAAGGAGATCCAACCAGTCCATTCTGAAGGAGATCAGCCCTGGGATTTCTTTGGAAGGAATGATGCTAAAGCTGAAACTCCAGTACTTTGGCCACCTCATGCGAACAGTTGACTCATTGGAAAAGACTCTGATGCTGGGAGGGCTTGGGGGCAGGAGGAGAAGGGGATGACAGAAGATGAGATGGCTGGATGGCATCACTGACTCGATGGACATGAGTCTGAGTGAACTCCGGGAGTTGGTGATGGACAGGGAGGCCTGGCGTGCTGCGATTCATGGGGTCACAAAGAGTCGGACACGACTGAGTGACTGAACTGAACTGAACTGACCTGTACAGAAAAGCTCTTAATGACCCAGATAACCACAATGGTGTGGTCACTCACCTAGAGCCAGACATTCTGAAGTGTGTAGTCAAGTGGTCCTTAGGAAGTCTTACTAAAAACAAGGTAGTGGATGTGGTGTAATGCCAGCTGAACTTCCAAATCCTAAAGAATAATGCTGTTAAAGTGCTGCACTCAATATGGCAGCAAACTGGAAAACTCAGCAGTGGCCACAGGACTGGAAAAGGGCAGTTTTCATTCCAATCCCAGAGAAAGGCAATGCCGAATAATGTTCAAATTTTCCTACAATTGCACTCATTTCACATGCTATCAAGATTATGCTCAAAATCCTTGAAGCTAAGCTTCAGCAGGACATGAACAGAAAACTTCCAGATATTCAGGCTGGATTCAGAGAAGGCAGATGATCACATTGCCAATATCCATTGAACCATAGAGAAAGCCAGGGAACTCCAGAAAAAAATCTACTTTTGCCTCATCGACTCTGCTAAGCCTTTGACTGTGTGGATCACAACCACCTGTGGAATATTCTTAAAGAGATGGGAATACCAGACCAATTTAGCTGCCTCCTGAGAAATCTGCATGCAGGTCAAGAAGCAACAGTAGAACAGGACATGGAACAACGGAATGGCAATTGGTTCAAAATTGGGAAAGAAATACTTCAAGGCTGGATATTGTCACCCTGCTTATTTAAATTATATGCAGAGTACATCATATGAAGTGCTGGCTGGATGACTCACAAGATGCAATTAAGATTGCAGTGAGAGATATCAACAACCTCAGATAGCAGATGATACCACTTTAATGACAGAAAGTGAAGAGAAACTAAAGAGCCTCTTGATGCAGGTGAAACAGGAGACTGAAAAAGATGGCTTAAAGTTCAACAATCAAAAATCAGAGATCATGGCATCCAGTCCCATCACTTCATAGCAAATAGACGGAGAAAAAGTGGAAACAGTGTCAAATTTCATTTTCTTGGGCTCCAAAATCAATGTCTACAATGACTGCAGCCATGAAATTGAAAAGCGCTTGCTCCTTGGAAGTAAAGCTATGACAAAATTAGATAGCATATTAAAAAGCAGATATATCATTTTGCTGACAAATTTCCATATAATAAAAGCTATGGTTTTTCCAGTAGTCATGTATGGATTTGAGAGTTGAACCATAAAGGCTGAACGCCAAAGAATTGATGTTTTCCAGCTATGGTCATGGAGAGAGTTCCTTGGACAGCAAGGAGATCAAGCCAGTCAACCCTAAAGGAAATAAACCTTGAGTATTCATGTGAAGGGCTGATGCTGAAACAGAAGCTCCAATACTTTGGCCACTTGATGTAAAGAGCTGACTCATTGGAAAGGATCCTGATGCTGGAAAAGATTCAATGCAAGAGGAG
Organism: Bos javanicus; assembly: GCF_032452875.1. NCBI lineage: Eukaryota > Metazoa > Chordata > Mammalia > Artiodactyla > Bovidae > Bos > Bos javanicus. The sequence continues at coordinate 99,827,317 of NC_083872.1, read as the reverse complement.
AAGAGAGCCACAGAGGAATATGTGACTGGATGACCTCACTGACTCAATGGACATGTAGTCGTGGGTGTGCTCAGTCTTTTCAGTCATGTCTGATTCCATGACCCCATGGACGGCAGCCCCGCTAGGCTCCTCTCTCCATGGAATTTTCCAGGCAAGAATCCTGGAGCGGGTTGCCATTTCTTTCTCCAGGGGATCTTCCTCAGCCAGGGATTGAACCCAGGTCTGTTGCATCACAAGCAGACTCTTTACCATCTGAGCCACCAGGGAAGCCCATCACTGGACATGAATTTAAACAAACTCAGGGAGATAGTAAAAGGGAAATTTTGCCTGCTGCAGTCCACAGAGTCACAAAGAGTCAGACATGGCTTCACAACTGAACAACAACAATAAATTGGTATATAACTACAGATTTATATTCCTTTTGTCTAGATTTTAGAAAGACAAAAAATAGATGACAGTTAAAAAAGTTTAAAATGTAGTAACTCTTCTGAATTAGGGACAAGTATCCTTAAATACGTACTATTAATGGAATTATGATTTCCTCTATTATAATAGAAATGACACAATGAGATTATAAGGAAAAGAAATAAATTATGCCTAGATTTAGCAAACTTATCTAAAAGTAAAACTTAAACATTGAAGTTACTCTTGACAAGGAGTAGATTCAGCATTGATGAATGAAGTGAAAGCAAGTTAACAGCAGGGTGATCATGTCCTTTGTCCCCCTATATCTTTTAGAAAGTGAAATCAATTCTCAGAGGAACTCACCAAAGAACAAACTAACTGATACACTACATATCCAAAGTCTCCTATATTCTGGAGTTGTGTGATGAGATAAACTGTCTTCAAAATACCCAAGGGTAAGAATTTCCTGTATCGGTGACTCGGTGATAAGAAGTGTACTTTTTCCCCTATTGTTTCACTCTGGGCCTTCACAGGGCAGTCTGTGAAGACCACAGACATTGTTTGATTTTCACAGTAACCTGGCCACTCACGAGAAGAGGCAGGACTCTGGCCTGTAGAAGGTATGTGTTTCCCTCTCCTTCCTAATTCCTCATCTCATTTAGCAGGAGATTACAAATGCCAATGTGGTTCGACTTAGGGACAATTGCTAAGCAAACAAATTAAAGAGATATTGGTATCTGTATTTGATATTTGGGTATTTTAGTTTTGGGAGAAAATAAGAATAAAATATGAAGTATTGAGGAAGATTTCTTATAATGTTCAAATTCTTGCCTGCAGACATTATTCAAATGAAAACTTTCATGTATAACTGAGTTTCTTAATCAATCCAATTTAAGATGGAATATCAGTAGCATCAGGACAAGGGACAGTTAACATTGTATTTTGTCATCAATGGACATATAATTAGATATAGTATTAAATATTTAACTCAGCCCTTAAAAATAGGTTCTTAAAATGGATTCATAGAATTGTGAATGGCCAATAAAATTCTTCACTGGTCTAATTAAAGTAAAAATCAGAATATGGTACCTCCAGTAAAATGCTGGATTAACTCAATTATATACTATCAAATGCTTTATAAAAACTTGGTCATAAATTTGAAAAAAGATAAATCACACTAACACAGAGATTTGTGTCTAATAAATTATATTGCCTGATATGAATAATACCATGGCAATTGCATTAAAATAAGAAATAAAATAAAAGGCAAATTTAATATTAGGTGTTTTACATGCTTTATATCATACATATTTTTATTCTCATTTTAGATTAGTAAACTCATTTGCTAAATACTAAATAATTTTTAAAGGTCATACATTGTAAATTTCAAAGCCAGAATTAATTGTAGATTGCACTGACTACAGAATCCATTGACTGAATTTTTAAGGCACATTATTCACTTCTTATACTTGCTGATACAACTAAAGCTTCCCTCATTGACTTAACAGCCTCAGGATCTTCCTGGAAGTTTGTACCAACATTGTTCTTCCATAAATGATGTATGCTTTTCCTTATCATTTTGTGATTTCATATCTTAGCCATTGTCAATTGTCAATTACTCATGTAAAATAAGTATTTAATGACATTTTAACATTGTTTTGTCTTTATATGATAAACTCTTTTGGAGAATTTAATATGTCATGTACCATTTTTAACATATAAAATATTTATTTAATTTTTAATGATTTCTTCGAGCTCCACAATCACTCAAAATAGAATTATTTGATAGCATCTCATTCCATTTTCATTAATGAATGTCCCTATTAAAGTAGTTTAATGCAGAGTGTACCATATATGCCAATACTGTTATTCCCTCATCAGAGAAAGCTGTCTTTAACTTTTAATGGATTTTAAACTTACCTATATAATTGGTGCAAGTTTTTCCAATATGGACTTTAATTTGAACAAAGATATTATAACAATTTTCAAGTGTTTCTGTGAATTTTGACTTTCAATTCATCAGGATATTACTATTTATGAACTTTTTCAGTTATCTACTAATTTTCATTGTTCCAATAAACAAAAAATGTATAACATTATGTCATACAGAGAATTAGTTGTTTTTAACTAATTGATGACTGGTTGACAATATTGGTTTGATTTCTGTCACACATCAGCATACATTAACCATAGGTGTACATATGTCCCCTCCTTTGAGTTTCCCTCTCACCTCCCACCCATTCTCACCACTCTTGGTTATCAAACACCAAATACTGTTTTTAAAACTACTTACTCTACCATGAAACAGTTGTCTAAAGGTCTACTGAAATGAGAACCAACTTGTATTTGCTCAGCTGCTAAATGAGTGCTGTTAACTGATCTCACACATCACCCAGTTTAACCTTTCAAGGTTTCTTGTGATTTTATACACCATTTGTTAACTACTTATGTGAAGTTTCCATAGAGCAACATCCTTGACATTAAACAGCCACAGAGATGAAGAACCAAAAGGAAAACTACTCAGAACCGAGTCTGGTTAAGGACACCAGGAGACAGCAAATGAGAGGTAAGATCCTGAAAAGATCAATTTTAGCAGCTGAGCAGGAGAAAACCTACGTGGGATTAAACTTTCAAATTGCCTTTCATTATGTCAATGGAATGACAGGAACTACCCCTGCAAGTGTAAAGCATTTACCCACTTACATGATTTTATTAATGAGACTTAGACCTGGAGTTTGAAATACAATATTCTAATATGACATATGTGCTGTGCTGTGCTTAGTCGCTCAGTTGTGTCCAACTCTTTGCCACCCCATGGACTGTAGCCCGCCAGGCTCCTCTGTCCATGGGGATTCTCCAGGCAGGAATGCTGGAAAAGGTTGCCATGCCCTCCTCTAGGACTACCTACCCAGGCATCGCTGTAATTTGTAGTCTTTGATCTACAACTCATGAAGCCTTATATTCGCTGAAAAAGGAATGGTATATTCTGAGAAGAGGATTGCAATGGTAGGTATTGTTTTGGGGTCCAAGTTGATGTCTTTGAATTCTTACGGATTTGGGATCTTTTGTTCTAAAATAACTGTCTCCATCACTCCTTTCTCAGTGTTTCCTTTTCTCTCCCTGCAGATTCACCATCAGCTCGAGAGAAGCTCATTGTTGTGATCCTGGGAATCTTCTGTTTTGTCTTGATATATACTATAGTGAGAGTGATAACTTTTATTCCACGTAAGTCAAGTTTTGAAAGATTATAATTGAACCTTTCATTTTAATGATCATTGGTGCCTCTAAAATGTCATATTATTATGGAATAGAACTCTTATTTTAATGTGTGCATTTAGCCTAAGTATTGAATGGTTATTCTGAGTTGAGCAAAGTATAAATTACAGAATGATTGTAGGGAAAATTAAATATATACATAGATATTTTCTGATTTCATAACTCAAAGATATACTTTAAGAAACTGAAACACCTTATTGAGAAAAACAAATTAATTCTTGAGATTGCTTGAACCAAGTATTGTAAGAGGTGGTTGAGTCTCTTCTCTAAGGTTTTTGAAATATACACACCCCAGGACAGAGGAGCCTGATAGGCTGCTGTCTATGGGGTCGCACAGAGTCGGACACAATTGACCCAACTTAGCAGCAGCAGCAGCAGCAGTCTTCATTACCTCATTAATTATTCTTAAAGCAATATTTTCCGGATCATCCTAAATCCTACAAACACCATGTTTAAACTAAAAACTAAAACTATTATGATTTATTTAAATCAATGTTAATATTTTAAAAGATTACTTCCATTTTTTTTCTAGGTACCCAAATATCAGAACAGAATAAGTCCTCTCTGGTAACAAAGCTTCAGAAAGGTACACAATGATTTCAAACTTCTAATATAAATATAGTTTGTATTTTATCTCTCTCTTAGGCTAGTGAAGATAGAAATAGATTTTGGGGTAGAACATAAATTATAAAATCAGGCAACAAATATTCCTAAATAATCATTATAAGAGAGGCTTTACCCTATGCAGCAATATGATCACCATATCCATTATAGGCAATTGACTCTAATTTTATCCTGCTGTAAGAGATAAAAAATACTGTTATTTGAAAACAGAGGTTTTTAGTATCATATCTAAGAAACCATTGCCTAATCCAGAATCACACTTTCACCTATGCTATCTAAAGCATTGTTTTTACTTCATGTTTGTGCTTTCATCCATTTTCAGTTAATTTTCACATGTGACATAACGGAAATATGATACATCTTTCTATCCCTTTATTTAAATCTTTGATTTTTAACAATTTTGTTTTTAAAGTATATGTTTTACACATATTAGTTAAATATATTTCTGGATATTTTATTATTTTGATCTAATTTATATGGAACATTTTTCTTTTTTTTTCCAACTTTATTGAGCTATAATTGACACATAACACTGTGTAAGTTCAAGGTATACAATGCATTGATTTTATACACGTATATTGTAAAGTGATTACCACTAGCCACATAATCACCATTTCTCTCTTGTGGTGAGAATATTTAAGATCTTCTCAGCAACATTCAAGTATTGAATACATTATTTTAAATTACAGTCACAACCCTGTACATTAGATACTCATCGTGTATTTATTTTATAACTGAAATTATGTACCCTTTGAACATTTCTCCTCCTTCTCTGCTCCCCAGCACGTAGAAACTACCATTCTGCTCTCTGTATCTATGAGTTCAGTTTTTTAGATTCCACAAATAAGTGACGCATACTATATTTGTCTTTATCTGACTTATTTCACCTAGTATAATGTCCTTAAAGTTCATCTATGTTGTTGCAAATGGCAGAATTTCCTTCTTTCTTGTGGCTGAATATTGCATTGTATGTATCTGCATATATGTGTGTGTGTGTGTGTATGTGTGTGTGTGTATCCCACAAGTTTTTAATCCATTCAATTGTCAATGGACACCTATGATGTTTCCATATCTTGGCTGTTGTGAATAATTCTACAAAAATGCTATTTTCAGATTACTCATTGCTGGCATTGAGATCACAATGCCAGCAATGAGTAATTTTTAGGATTTTACCTTAAAAATCCAACTACATTAGCATCCCTAAAGGCTTTTTCATGATGTAATTTGCGTCTTCCTTTATAGTCTTATCTCCCTAAAAAGCACAGGAATAAAACTCCTGAACATTAACTGACATTTTAAACTTTAATTTATAGCTTTTAGTCTGCCCCATGTTATGTTTTCCTAGAGCTAATGATGTACTGATGTCTCTGAGAGCTCAGTTGGTAAAAAATCCACCCACAATGCGGGAGACCCTATTTTGATTCCTGGGTTGGGAAGGTCCCCTGGAAAAGGGATAGGCTACGCACTCCAGTATTATTGGGCTTCCCTTGTGGCTCAGCTGGTAAAGAATCCACCTGCAATGCAGGAGATCTGGGTTCGACCCCTGGGTTGGGAAGATCCCCTGGAGAAGGGAAAGGCTACCCACTCCAGTATTCTGGCCTGGAGAATTCCATGGACTGTATAGACCATGGGATCGCACATGGTCAGACACAACTGAGCTACTTTCACTTCACTTCAATAATGTACAGTAAAAGTTTTCCAGGGTGGATTTCCAGAGCCTCCATTGGACAATGGAACACAAGAAAATTCCACATCTAAAAACATGACTTTCAAAGAGAAACCACTTAATACAGGTATGTAGATAAAAGACTGAGACCAACAAGTATCTTCTCTGCTTCTCTCAGTCAATTGATAACCTGCTCAATTTGGATGTTATTTTAGACTCAGCCAACTGTGAAGTCCAACTTTCATTTTATTTAATTTCAGAAAAAAATACTCATCTTTCCCAGTAGTTAGATTCTTCTGTATACATGATATATTCTTTTAAATCACCATTTCTCAAAATAATATTTTTTTCTACCAAAAAATTCTACATCTCCTTTAGCACATTCTCTAATCATTATTATATGCTCTCATATGGGTATGTAGATTAGGTACTAGGTAAGTGTATCAATGCTAATTTAAGATCAGCTCTGTATCTATAGATTTGACTTAGTCTAGAGAATGCTTCCCTTGCGGCTCAGCTGGTAAAGAATTCGCCTGCAATGCGGGAGACCTGGGTTCCATCCCTAGGTTGAGGAAATCCCCTGGAGAAGGGAAAGGCTACGCACTCCAGTATTCTGGCTTGGAGAATTCCATGGACTGTATAGTTCACAGGTCACAAAGAGTCAGACATGACTGAGTGACTTTCACTTTCTTTCTTTTACAGAATACAAAGAAATTGTTTTCCCCTGTGACCTCCTATCTGTAGAGATTGTGAGAAAAAACATCAATTTTCTAAGATATATTTCCTAGAGAATTTTAGTAGTCTTATGCATAGATTTGGAGGGATGTAAGTCATCTCCCTAAGGCCAGGAACTTAGAAATGAAGTCCATCCATCTCAGGAAATCAATGGTTTTACAAGGACTGGAAAGGGTTCCTCAGTAGCTAAGTTCCAGAGCATTCCTTTCAAGATACACACTGAATGGCCTCCGGGGACTATCTTTTGTTTTTAAGGAAAGGAATGTAAAAGTAAATGGTCGTGTTGTGGACAGAAATGTTACTATTTTTCGGATGAATTGAAGAACTTTGAAGAAAGTAAAAAAAGCTGCAAGGAAATGGACTCCACACTTCTTAAGATAGAAGATAGGGAAGAACTGGTGATGTATTTCTTTTTCCATCTCACCCTGTGTTCATCTTATTCATCTGGCCATCTGGCCCGTTAGGTGTTGCCTAAATCATTTTTTTTCTTTTTTAAGCTGTGCTGGGTCTTCCTCGCTACCCGTGGGCTTTCTCTAACTGCGGTGACAGGGCTTCTTGTGGAGGTGACTTCCCTTGTTGTGGAGTATGGGCTCGAAAGCTCAGGCTCAGTAGTTGAAGTGCTCAGGTTTAGCTGTCTGTTGCACGTGGAATCTTACTGGACTGGGGATCCAAGCTGTGTCCCCTGCATTGCCAGACAGATTCTTAACAACTTGACCATGGGGGAAGTCCTGTTAGCTAAATCTGAATGCTTGATAATATTTGAGTGTCCATAGTTTACAGTTGTAAGTTGATTCAGATCTAGACAGTTCTCATCTTAAGGTCAGAAATACAAGTAGAAATGAAATTAGAATTTTATTTAATTCATCTAACTCACCCACAGTTAGAACTTTTCTAGTAGAGCAAATGTAAAAGGGAACATGAAACAATTAGGAAAAAATTATTTTTAAAATATTTCATTTTATCAGAGATAATTATATTTTCATACTGATAATTTCATGGAAATGTAGCTTCTCCCTGAAAAAAATGTCATTTTACCTCCAACAAAATCAAGAAGTACAATATCACTGAGTTTAGGGTAAAAGGAAGACTTAGTATGAATTTAAAATTGAGGATCAATTAATTCAAACTCATATTAAATTTTAACTCATACTAACTACCATGAAAATTGAAGTAAATATTTCATAATCCTAGAAGATCTGGGTTCGATCCCTGGGTCAGCAAGATCCCCTGGAGAAGGGAATGGCAACCCACTCCAGTATTCTTGCCTGGAGAATTCCATAGACAGGAGAGCCTGGTGGGCTCAAAAATTAGCTTTAAGTCTAGAAGCCCTAATCTTTTATGTAGGATATCTTCATCAAGAATTAAGATCATCTATGAAAACCATAAAATTGAATGTCAAATCTTATGAATAGATGGTATGTACGTAATTTTTTTCTGGGTAGAGAGACTAAGTTTTTGCCATATTCTCTATGGTGAAAGAAACAAAGGAAAATAAAAACAAACTAAGGGTAAAAACTAAAGCAGAATAGAGAAATACAGAATTTATAGTCAGAAACTATCTCTTTAATTCCCTCTCACACATTACTTTGCTTGTAATAAAACTGGTTATATTTTCTTTCCAACATATGTTAGGAAGATCACATGAGATAATATATGTACATTGCTGTTGTTTGTTGTTGTTTAGTTGCTAAGTCATGTTGACTCTTTGCGACCCCATGGACTGTAGCCCGCCAGGCTCCTCTGTCCATGGGATTTCCCAGGCAATAGTACTTGGGTGGGTGACCATTTCCTTCTCCAGGGAATCTTCCAGAACCAGAGATCAAATCCTCATCACCTTCATTAGCAGGCAGGTTCTTTACCACTAGCCATCAAGGAAATCCCAATATATGTGCATAAATGTGGTAAAAATTAAGTTACAAGATGAACATCATTTACATTTGTACTTATCAAGTAATTTCCAGATACCTATGTAAGCATCTCATCTGGTAGAATAAGGACACTTCTTCAAGATGCTCACTTCACAAAATAAGCACAGTATTTTGAAAAACAATTTAAATGAAATTGGTAAAAACCTCACATCTCTCATACCTGGACCTCAAAATACCAACCAATTTTGCTCAGAATTTTTTCTTGAGCTACAAGTGTCAATTTAGAAAGTAAATTAAGATATTTTAGTCTGAAGATTAAATAAGATAGGTACAGGACTTCCCTAGTGGTCCAATGGTTAAGACTTTACCTTTCAACACACAAGGTACAGATGTGATCCCTCGTTATACAGCTAAAAGCCCACATACCTCTCGGCTAAAAATCAAAAGTATATAAAAAAAGCAATACTATGTAAGAAACGAGTTGCCAGTCCAGGTTCGATGCACAATACTGGATGCTTGGGGCTAGTGCACTGGGACAACCCAGAGGGATGGTATGGGGAGGGAGGAGGGAGGAGGGTTCAGGATGGGGAACACATGTATACCTGTGGCAGATTCATTTTGATATTTGGCAAAACTAATACAATTATGTAAAGTTTAAAAATAAAATAAAATTAGAAAAAAAAAGCAATATTACAACACATTCAATAAAAGCTTAAAAATGATCTACATCCAAAAAATCTTAATAAAAAAAGATAGGTAAGCTAAGACAGTGTTAATTTATGTCTCATTTATGTCACTATATTTAATAAATATAACTAAGATTCTATTATTTTATCATTTCAACAGAATCAGGATGAAATTGATCTTGATACTATTTGTTACTCAAAATAATAAAATATTAAAAAGATTATTATTTCATTTCAGAATTATGAAAAGACATTTTTCTCATAGAATATATCTCTTTTTATTGCAGAACTTCATTCAAAGCAGACTATCCTATTTCTATTGGATTGGATTATCTCGTAAAGGAACCAGAAATCAATGGACATGGGAAGATAAGTCAATGCCTTTTCCAAAATTGTAAGTCTCTAGAATAGATAGTAAATAATAAGTTCCATATTCTAGTTTACACTTTGAAAAGTATATCTGGAAAGCACACTTTCAATATATAGACAAATATGCCTATGTATATGGGCATATACAGGTGGCTCAGTGCTAAAGAATCCATTGGTAATGCAGGAGACACAGGTTTGATCCCTGGATCAGGAAGATCCCCTGGAGAATGGCAACTCACTGCAATATTCTTGCCTGGGAAATCCCATGAACAGAGGAGGCTGGCAGGCTACTGTCCATGGGGTTGTAAAGAAGAGGACATAACTTAGCGACTAGCACACACATGAGCATTGCGTGTACATACAGACACACACATACAAAGAATTTAAGTTCAGAAAATGAGTATATATAGAGACGGAGGCTTTGCAACTTGTTGCTATAATCCTTATAAAGTATGCTTTAGGAAAGGCTAGGGCACCAAGGGATAGTTTCTTGTAAGGAAAGAAAAAATATATATACCTTAACTTTGAACCAATATTTCTTCTGTTTGCATTAGTGAATGTCTATTTTACATTATTTATATGCTTTATTTTATTTTAAGTGATTGGATTGAGTCAAACGAAGGAAACTGTGCATATATTAAAGCAACAAAGATGTCTGCTTCTGACTGTTCCAGATTCAGGCGCTTCATTTGTGAGAAGTAGGTAGCATGTCTTGCTACCTAATGAAACAACAACCAAAGACACTAAAAACTCAGACCCTTGGAAGTCCAGTCTGTATATCTCTCATTTCAGAATGCTTTGTTATGGGCTGCACCTATATTTTAGCTTGGTAGAGATACATTGTGGACTCTCCACTTCTGCCTCTTTCAAACATAAATCCCAGATCACACCAGTTATGAGCACAGGTTGGCAGAGTGAGAAAGTATCAGTGCTTCTCATGAACTTTACGACTGTGTAGTCAATTTCTGCAACTCACACAGATTTAGTAAGTAATCTTGCAAACTGTTGTCACTGCCATGTACATTTTACCTGGGATTTAATGCCAAGAGTAATTGAAGTCATTATTCTGTATGAATTGTATATGCATTTGTTTGATTTCTTACTTTTTATGAGAAAGACAGTATAGTAAGAGAAATAAAATAAATAGATGTGTGTTTGTGACCTATACCACAACTAATAGCTTGAATGCTCTCTGGCAAGTCCAGACTTCTGGGTATGATTCCATATTGCAAAGTGGCTGTACCATTTTGCATTCTATTAGCAGTGTATGAGAATTCCATTTGCTAGTGTCCTACTAACTTTAATACTGAAAAAATTAACAACTACTTTTAAAAATGTGGTATAATAAAGGTATATTTGTATATCTCTAATGAATGTTGCCAGGAGAAATATCGATAACCTCAGATATTCAGATGACAGCACCCTTATGGCAGAAAGTGAAGAGGAACTAAAAAGCCTCTTGATGAAAGTGTAAGAGGATAGTGAAAAAGTTGGCTTAAAGCTCAACATTCAGAAAACTAAGATCATGGCATCTGGTCCCATCACTTCCTGGGAAATAGATGGGGAAACAGTGTCAGACTTTATTTTTCTGGGCTCCAAAATCACTGCAGATGGTGACTGCCGCCATGAAATTAAAAGATCCTTACTCCTTGGAAGGAAAGTTATGACCAACCCAGATAGCACATTCAAAAGCAGAGACATTACTTCGCCAACAAAGGTCCATCTAGTCAAGTCTATGGTTTTTCCAGTGGTCATGTATGGATTTGAGAGTTGGACTGTGAAGAAAGCTGAGCACTGAGGAATTTATGCTTTTGAACTGTGGTGTTGGAGAAGACTCTTGAGAGTCCCTTGGGCTGCAAGGAGATCCAACCAGTCCATTCTAAAGGAGATCAGTCCTGGGTGTTCATTGGAAGGACTGATGCTAAAGCTGAAACTCCAATACTTTGGCCACCTCATGCGAACAGTTGACTCATTGGAAAAGACTCTGATGCTGGGAGGGATTGGGGGCAGGAGGAGAAAGGGACGACAGAGCATGAGATGGCTGGATGACATCACCGACTTGATGGACATGAGTTTGAGTAGACTCTGGGAGTTGGTGATGGACAGGGAGACCTGGCGTGCTGCAATTCATGGGGTCGCAAAGAGTCGGACACCACTGAGTGACTGAACTGAACTGAACCAATAAATGATGTGCACCATCCTTTCATATGATCTCCTATGGTAAAGATTGATTAATATTTTTCCTATTTTTATTGGGTTGTTCATTTTCTTATTATTGAGCTCTGAGAGTTCTCTCTTTATATATTTTGGATGTTAAAATTTTTCAGACATGTGTTTTATAAATACTGCCTTCCAGTATACCTTGTATTCTCTTAACATTCTTTTTAGAAGTTTAGTTGAGCAGAAGTTTAACTTGAAGAAGTGAAATAAATAACTTTTAAACATATGTTTTTATATTTAAGAAGTTTTTAATTAAGAAATCTTAATTAACCTGAACTTGAAAATTTTTCTCCTATGTCTTCTTCTAGAAACTCTAAGTTTACATTGATATCTATATTTCATTGCATGAATTTTGTGTATAGTGCAAAGAATGGATTGAATTCTTTTAAAAAATATTTTGCAAAAAGATGTCTAGTTATTTCAGCACCATTTTTTGAAAATTGTACTCTTCTGTTGAATTATCATGGCACTTCTGTCAAAAATCAATTCACCACTTGTATCTATTTCTAAACTCTATCCTATTTCATTGATCTGAATATCTGCCTTCTTTCACCATAACTTGATTATTGTGAATTTATAGGAAGTTGTGAAGTGATGTGAGTTCTTCTTCATTGTCTTTTTCAAAATTGTTTTAACTTTATTTTGCAAAGAAGAAAAAACTTACTTAGTGGCCATTTTTTAATTATAATTCCATTACTAGTAAATAAAATCTTAGCTACTTGAAAAAAATGGCTGATTCTAAAATAGGGGTAGGAAATACATAAGAAGAGCCTGGAGATTTTTGTAGTTCTAGAAAATGGAGAAGTGCTTAAAACTGTAGAGGTATGTCAACTAGGTAAAGGAATTACCAATGGCCAAAGCTGGAACAATTTAAGCAGCAAAAATCACAGAAAAGAAATAGTATTAATTATAACCCCAATATAAAATACCCATGAGTCCACAGTAGCATAAAATGATTGAATACTTTAGCAAATGAGGGAGATGAAACAATCTCCTGTGCAGAAAAATTCTAAATCAATAATGTAGATGCTCTTTCCTAAAAGGAATGGGACTCTTTACTCCTTAAGTACTTACTGCACATATGATTTCCTTCCAAAGAAATTATTACAGACTCATATGGAAGAGGAAAATAAGAGTAACCTTTGAGTGGAAAACCTGACAAACACCACCTCAGTGAGCAAAGGTAACATCAACAGAGGTCATGTTCACAGTTTGTTCCCTTGATATGATGTAATAAAATTTGCACTCTGTCGTCCTCCCCAAATTTACAACTCCAATCTCCTCATGAGAAAAATATCAGACATATCTCAATGAAGGGTATTCTAAAACATACCTACCTAGCACTTTCCAAAACTATCAAGATCATCAAACACAAGGAAAGTCTGTAATAGCCAAGGGGAGCCTAAAGAGACATGACATCTAAATGATATGTGGTAACCTGGATGGGATTCTGGAATAGAAAAAGGACATAAGTAAAAGCAGTTACAGAAGCATGAATAAACTATGGATTTTCGTTACTAAAAATACACTGATGTTGGCTTATTAATTACAACAAAAGTGCAATACTAATATAAAATCAATTAAAGAGGAACTGATTTCAGAATATACAGAATTATATACTATCTTCAAACCTTTTCTGTAAATGTTCTAAAAAACAAAATTCTTTTAAAAAAATTAAAATTAATATGCAACTTTCTACAAAATAAAAGCTTAATATGTTTCTTATTTTTTAACTTTTTTAAATTTTTTTAATTTTATTTTATTTTTAAACTTTATATAATTGTATTAGTTTTGCCAAATATCAAAATGAATACGCCACAGGTATACATGTGTCCCCCATCCTGAACCCTCCTCCCTCCTCCCTCCCCATACCATCCCTCTGGGTCGTCCCAGTGCACCAGCCCCAAGCATCCAGTATTGTGCATCGAACCGGGACTGACATCTCGTTTCATACATGATATTTTACATGTTTCAATGCCATTCTCCCAAATCTTCCAACCCTCTCCCTCTCCCACAGAGTCCAAAAGACTGTTCTATACATCAGTGTCTCTTTTGCTGTCTCGGACACAGGGTTATTGTTATCATCTTTCTAAATTCCATATATATGCGTTAGTATACTGTATTGGTGTTTTTCCTTCTGGCTTACTTCACTCTGTATAATAGGCTCCAGTTTCATCCATCTCATTAGAACTGATTCAAATGTATTCTTTTTAATGGCTGAGTAATACTCCATTGTGTATATGTACCATAGCTTTCCTATCCATTCTTCTGCTGATGGACATCTAGGTTGCTTCCATGTCCTGGCTATTATAAACAGTGCTGCAATGAACAGTGGGGTACACGTGTCTCTTTCCCTTCTGGTTTCCTTAGTGTGTATGCCCAGCAGTGGGTTTGCTGGATCATAAGGCAGTTCTATTTCCAGTTTTTTAAGGAATCTCCACACTGTTCTCTATAGTGGCTGTACTAGTTTGCATTCCCACCAACAGTGTAAGAGGGTTCCCTTTTCTCCACACCCTCTCCAGCATTTATTACTTGTAGGCTTTTGGATTGCAGCCATTCTGACTGGCATGAAATGGTACCTCATAGTGGTTTTGATTTGCATTTCTCTGATAATGAGTGATGTTGAGCATCTTTTCATGTGTTTGTTAGCCATCTGTATGTCTTCTTTGGAGAAATGTCTACTTAGTTCTTTGGCCCATTTTTTGCTTCAGTCATTTATTTTTCTGGAGTTGAGCTGTAGGAGTTGCTTGTATATTTTTGAGATTAGTTGTTTGTCAGTTGCTTCATTTGCTATTATTTTCTCCCATTATGAAGGCTGTCTTTTCACCTTGCTAATAGTTTCCTTTGATGTGCAGAAGCTTTTAAGGTTAATTAGGTCCCATTTGTTTGTTTTTGCTTTTATTTCCAATATTCTGGGAGGTGGGTCATAGAGGATCCTGCTGTGATGTATGTCAGAGAGTGTTTTGCCTATGTTCTCCTCTAGGAGTTTTATAGTTTCTGGTCTTACGTTTAGATCTTTAATCCATTTTGAGTTTTTTTTTTTTTTTTTTTTTTCTTTTGCATTTATTTCTGCTCTGATTTTTTTTTTTAAATTTTTAAAAGAAAATCCATCCTGAACCCTCCTCCCTCCTCCCTCCCCATACCATCCCTCTGGGTTGTCCCAGTGAGTTTATTTTTGTGTATGGTGTTAGCAAGTGTTCTAGTTTCATTCTTTTACAAGTGGTTGACCAGATTTCCCAGCACCACTTGTTAAAGAGATTGTCTTTAATCCATTGTATATTCTTGCCTCCTTTGTCAAAGATAAGGTGTCCATATGTGCGTGGATTTATCTCTGGGCTTTCTATTTTGTTCCATTGATCTATATTTCTGTCTTTGTGCCAGTACCATACTGTCTTGATAACTGTGGCTTTGTAGTAGAGCCTTAAGTCAGGTAGGTTGATTCTTCCAGTTCCATTCTTCTTTCTCAAGATAGCTTTGGCTATTCGAGGTTTTTTGTATTTCCATACAAATTGTGAAATTATTTGTTCTAGCTCTGTGAAGAATACTGTTGGTAGCTTGATAGGGATTGCATTGAATCTATAAATTGCTTTGGGTAGTATAGTCATTTTCACTATATTGATTCTTCCAATCCATGAACATGGTATATTTCTCCATCTATTAGTGTCCTCTTTGATTTCTTTCACCAGTGTTTTATAGTTTTCTATATATAGGTCTTTAGTTTCTTTAGGTAGATATATTCCTAAGTATTTTATTCTTTCTGTTGCAATGGTGAATGGAATTGTTTCCTTAATTTCCCTTTCTGTTTTCTCCTTATTAGTGTACAGGAATGCAAGGGATTTCTGTGTGTTGATTTTATATCCTGCAACTTTACTATAGTCATAGATTAGTTCTAGTAATTTTCTGGTGGCGTCTTTAGGGTTTTCTATGTAGAGGATCATGTCATCTGCAAACAGTGAGAGTTTTACTTCTTCTTTTCCAATTTGGATTCCTTTTATTTCTTTTTCTGCTCTGATTGCTGTGGCCAAAACTTCCAAAACTATGTTGAATAGTAATGGTGAAAGTGGGCACCCTTGTCTTGTTCCTGACTTTAGAGGAAATGCTTTCAATTTTTCACCATTGAGGATAATGTTTGCTGTGGGTTTGTCATATATAGCTTTTATTATGTTGAGGTATGTTCCTTCTATTCCTGCTTTCTGGAGAGTTCTTATCATAAATGGATGTTGAATTTTGTCAAAGGCTCTCTCTGCATCTATTGAGATGATCATATGGTTTTTATTTTTCAATTTGTTAATGTGGTGTATTACACTGATTAATTTGTGGATATTGAAGAATCCTTGCATCCCTGGGATAAAGCCCACTTGGTCATGGTGTATGATCTTTTCAATGTGTTGTTGGATTCTGATTGCTAGAATTTTGTTAAGGATTTTTGCATCTATGTTCATCAGTGATATTGGCCTGTAGTTTTCTTTTTTGTGGGATCTTTGTCAGGTTTTGGTATTAGGGTGATGGTGGCCTCATAGAATGAGTTTGGAAGTTTACCTTCCTCTGCAGTTTTCTGGAAGAGTTTGAGCAGGATACGTGTTAGCTCTTCTCTAAATTTTTGGTAGAATTCAGCTGTGAAGCCATCTGGACCTGGGCTTTTGTTAACTTTTTTTTTTTTTTAAATTGGAGGAAAATTGCTTTACAATGTTGTGCTGAATTCTATTATACAACAATGTGAGTCAGCCATAAGTATACATATGTCCCCTCCCTCATGAACCTTTCTCCCACTCCATCCAGCACCTGTAGGTTGTCACAGAGAACCAAGCTGTGTGTTTCTGATTATGACTGACTTAAATTTATAGAGCAATAAAGGGAGAACAGGAATCATCATAATGTTTAGACTTCCAGTTTAAGATTATAGTTTATTTACCAATTTGTCTTTTTCAACCTTTCTCACTAGTATTTTATAATTCATCATACAAATGGTGCAAATATTTGGTACATTTATACTATCAACTTAAAGCTTTTGACCCCATGGATTGTAGCCTACCAGGTTCCTCCATCCATGAGATTTTCCAGGCAAGAATACTGGAATGGGTTGCCATTTCCTTCTCCAGGAGATCTTCCCAAACCAGGGATTGAACCTGGGTCTCCCACATTGTAGGCAGACGCTTTACCGTCCAAGCCACCAAGGAAGTCCATTATAAATGATACTTTTTGTTTTTCTCAATTTCTAATAATTTATATAGAAATATAATTGACTTTAATATGCTGTTCTATATGAAACCATGTTTAAGTTCAGTTCAGCTCAGTCGCTCAGTTGTGTCCGACTCTCTGCGACCCCATGGACTGCAGCATGCCAGGCTCCCTGTCCATCACCAAAGGCTCAAACTCATGTCCATCAAGTCAGTGATGCTATCCAACCATCTCATCTTCTGTCGTCCCCTTCTCCACCTGCCTTCAATCTTTCCCAGCATCAGGGTCTTTTCCAGTGAGTCAGTTCTTTGCATCAAGTGGCCAAAGTATTGGACTTTCAGCTTCAGCCTCAGTCCTTCCAATGAATATTCAGGATTGATTTCCTTTAGGATTGACTGGTTGGATATCCTTGCAGTCCAGGGACTCTACTTACTGGTTAGTTTTAGGAGGATTTTGGAGATACTTTGGAATTTGTGCAGACAATTATGTCATTTCACAAATAAACAGTTCTGTTTCTCTTTCCAATCTATATGACATTTTATGATAGAGAAGTAGAGTCAACAGATGTAGTAAATAAATTTATGGTTACCAGCTAGACAGCAAATTAAAAAGCAGAGATATTACATTGCCAACAAAGGTCCCTATAGTTAAAGCTATGGCTTTTCCAGTAGTCATGTATGGATGTGAGAACTGGACTATAAAGAAGGCTGAGCATTGAAGAATTTATGCTTTTGAACAGTGGTGCTGAGTAAGACTCCCGAGATTCCCTTGGACTACAAGGAGATCAAACCATTCAGTCCTAAAGAAAATCAAGTCAATATTCATTGGAAGGACTGATGCTGAAGCTGAGGCTCTAATATTTTGGCCACCTGATGCAAAGAACTGACTCATTTGAAAAGACCCTGAAGCTGGGAAAGATTGAAGGCAGGAGAAGAAGGGGACAACAGAGGATGAGATGGTTGGATGGCATCACTGATTCAAAGGACATGAGTTTGAGCAAGCTCTGGGAGATGGTGATGGACAGGGTGGCCTGGTGTGCTTCAGTCCATGGGATTGCAAAGAGTCAGACATGACTGAACAACTGAAAACCAACAGGTGATGGGGAGGGCAGGGATACACTGGGAGATTAGCATTGACATCTACACATTACTGTATATAAAAGAGAACCTGCTGTGTAGCACAGGGAACTCTACTCAATACTCTGTAATGGCCTATATAGAAAAAGAATCTAAAAACAGAGTAGATACAGCTATGTGTATAACTGAATCACTCTGCTGTACACCTGAAACTATCACACATTATATAACAGCTAGAATCCAATAAAAACATTTTTAAAGAAAAAAATATGTGTGTCTTCCTTATTCATTTGTGTTTCTTAAATATTTGCTTTTGCTCCTAAAACAAAACAAAACATGTCCTTCCACATATATGTTCATGAAGTAAGGGCCTGTTTGCCTCTCAATGCCTTTTCATCACATAGTAGACTTCAAAGTGCACAGTCAGTATTCAGTGAAGACTTGGGTCAGTAATACTCTTCTATTTTTTCACATGTAATACTATGAATGTATATGAATTACTGACCTATGAAAACATTTTAAATAAATGAATACAGAATTGATGTCAGTGAATCACATAGTCTCAACACAGAAATATTTTATAAATTTTAGATGAGTTTGTAGATGCCTAATACAAAATAAATTACCGAGAAAATTTAAAGTAGTAGTAAATAAAGAAATAAAAACACATCTTTTTTTCTGAAAAATACTTTTATGACCTGTAAACATTGCCAGAACTTTTTTCCTCATCAGGTCAGTTCAGTTCAGTCAGTCATTTGTGTCCGACTCTTTGAGACCCCATGAATTGCAGCACACCAAGCCTCATTGTCCATCACCAACTCCCAGAGTTCACTCAAATTCATGTCCATCGAGTCGGTGATGCCATCCAGCCATCTCATCCTCTGTCTTCCCCTTCTCCTCCTGCTGCTAATCCTTCCCAGCATTGGAGTCTTTTCCAGTGAGTCAATCTTCGCATGAGGTAGTCAAAGTATTGGAATTTCAGCTTTAGCATCATTCCTTCCAAAGAACACTCAGGACTGATTTCCTTTAGAATGGACTGGTTGGATCTGCTTGCAGTCCAAGGGACTCTCAAGAGTCTTCTCCAACACCACAATTCAAAAGCATCAATTCTTTGGCAGTCAGCTTTCTTCACAGTCCAACTCTCACATCCATACATGACCACTGGAAAAACCAGAGCCTTGACTAGACGGACCTTTGTTGGCAAAGTAATGTCTCTGCTTTTGAATATGCTATCTAGGTTGGTCATAACTTTCCTTCCAAAGAGTAAGGATCTTTTAATTTCATGGCTGCAGTCACCATCTGCAGTGATTTTGGAGTCCAAAAAAATGAAGTCTGACACTGTTTCCACTGTTTCACCTTCTGTTTCCCATGAAGTGATGGGACCAGATGCCATGATCTTCGTTTTCTGAATGTTGAGCTTTAAGCCAACTTTTTCACTCTCCTCTTAAAGGAATTCAAAAAAGCAAAATGGCTGTCTGGGGAGGCCTTACAAATAGCTGTGTAAAGAAGAGAAGTGAAAAGCAAAGGAGAAAAGGAAAGATATAAGCATCTGAATGCAGAGTTCCAAGGAATAGCAAGGAGAGATAAGAAAGCCTTCCTCAGTGATCAATACAAAGAAATAGAGGAAAACAACAGAATGGGAAAGACTAGAGACCTCTTCAAGAAAATTAGAGATACCAAGGGAACATTTCATGCAAAGATGGGCTCGATAAAGGACAGAAATGGTATGGACCTAACAGAAGCAGAAGATATTAAGAAGAGGTGGCAAGAATACACAGAAGAACTGTACAAAAAAGATCTTCATGACCAAGATAATCAGGATGGTGTGATCACTGACCTAGAGCCAGACATCCTGGAATGTGAAGTCAAGTGGGCCTTAGAAAGCAGCACTATGAACAAAGCTAGTGGAGGTGATGGAATTCCAGTGCAGCTATTTCAAATTCTGGAAGATGATGCTGTGAAAGTGCTGCACTCAATATGCCAGCAAATTTGGAAAACTCAACGGGACTGGAAAAGTTCAGTTTTCATTCCAATCCCAAAGAAAGGCAATGCCAAAGAATGCTCAAACTACCGCACAATTGCACTCATCTCACATGCTAGTGAAGTAATGCTCAAAATTCTCCAAGCCAGGCTTCAGCAATACGTGAACCATGATCTTCCAGATGTTCAAGCTGGTTTTAGAAAAAGCAGAGGAACCAGAGATCTAATTGCCAACATCTGATGGATCATCAAAAAAAGCAAGAGAGTTCCAGAAAAACATCTATTTCTGTTTTATAAACTATGCCAAAGCCTTTGACTATGTGGATCACAATAAACTGTGGAAAATTCTGAAAGAGATTGGAATACCAGACCACCTGACCTGCCTCTTGAGAAACCTGTATGCAGGTCAGGAAGCAACAGTTAAAACTGGACATGGAACAACAGACTGGTTCCAAATAGGAAAAGGAGTACATCAAGGCTGTATATTGTCACCCAGCTTATTTAACTTATATGCAGAGTACATCATGAGAAACGCTGGGCTGGAAGAAGCACATGCTGGAATCAAGAGTGCCGAGAGAAATATCAATAACCTCAGATATGCAGATGACACCACCCTTATGGCAGAAAGTGAGTAGGTTAGGATTGATACTTGGGGTTTTTAAATGTCTTAATATTTTGCCATTTAATTACTTTGTAATTTGAGAAATCTAGATTTGAACAATCATTAAAGAATGATAAAATGGATAAATATACTACCATTTAGTTTTCAACAAATATTCTCCCTCATACAATGCCAAATTATAGAGTAAATCTTATAACAGGCAAACTATATTTCATTTGGCTTTATTCACCATCAAATATTTGTACTATATTCACTAAAAAGCAAATTTATAAATACAAAAATGGATTTCTTTTATAGAAAAATAATCATAGTGCCAAGCCATTTAAACTTTCAGATTGTATCAAATTTGAAGATGAGGGAATTTGAACATTGGAAAATTTATTGCTAATGAGGCAGATAACACCAATAGCTGTGGAGAAAACCCCACAAAATTTAACATCAAAAAAATGAATTAAATATTTCCCAAAACTGGAGACAAAAACATTATGTTCTGCATAATAAATATTTTTGACCCACTTTCATTTTGAGAAGATCATGGCATCTGGTCCATCACTTCATGGGAAATAGATGGGGAAATAGTGGAAACAGTGTCAGACTTTATTTTTTGGGCTCCAAAATCACTGCAGATGGTGACTACAGCCATAAAATTAAAAGACGCTTACTCCTTGGAGGGAAAGTTATGACCAACCTAGATAGCATATTCAAAAGCAGAGACATTACTTTGCCAACAAAGGTTCGTCTAGTCAAGGCTATGGTTTTTCCTGTGATCATGTATGGATGTGAGAGTTAGACTGTGAAAAAGGCTGAGCGCCGAAAATTGATGCTTTTGAACTGTGTTGGAGAAGACTCTTGAGAGTCCCTTGGACTGCAAGGAGATCCAACCAGTCCATTCTGAAGGAGATCAGCCCTGGGATTTCTTTGGAAGGAATGATGCTAAAGCTGAAACTCCAGTACCTTGGCCACCTCATGCAAAGAGTTGACTCATTGGAAAAGACTCTGATGCTGGGAGGGATTGGGGAAAGAGGAGAAGGGGATGACAGAGGATGAGATGGCTGGATGGCATCACTGACTTGATGGACATGAATCTGAGTGACCTCTGGGAGTTGGTGATGGACAGGGAGGCCTGGCATGCTGCGATTCATGGGGTCACAAAGAGTTGGACATGACTGAGCGACTGATCTGATCTGATCTGATCTGTCTTCACCTGTAGAATAACATGAACATTGCTACTGCTGCTCCTAAGTCGTTTCAGTTATGTCCGACTCTGTGCGACCCCGTAGACGGCAGCCCACCAGGCTTCCCCATCCCTGGGAGTCTCCAGGCAAGAACACTGGAGTGGGTAACGTGAACATTAGATATTACTTAACATGTATCTCAGAGAAGGCAATGGCACCCCACTCCAGTACTCTTGCCTGGAAAATCCCATGGACGGAGGAGCCTGGTAGGCTGCAGTCCATGGGGTCCCTAAGAGGTGGACACGACTGAGTGACTTCACTTTCACTTTTCACTTTCATGCACTGGGGAGGGAAATGGCAACCCACTCCAGTGTTCTTGCCTAGAGAATCCTAGGGACGAGGGAGCCTGGTGGGCTGCCGTCTATGGGGTCACACAGCATCGGACACGACTGATGCGACTTAGCAGCAGCAACATGTACCACAAGATAAATTATTTCCTGCAACAGTCAGAACCTCCCATATTCTACATTGCTCATCCATAGCAAGTTCCCCTGTATCTATCTTTGTTCAACAGTGTGACAGCAGAAGCATGGATTACATGCCCACACTGACTGATAACACCTATGTCTGTGCCTTGAGATTTCACCAATTAGAGGACAAGCTTGGTCAGAAACACAGCTAGGGCCAGCTCTCTCGACTGGCCTTTCACCTCTGCTTTTAGAGTAGCAGGTCCATGTTGGTATGTATGACTGGTTTCAGAGACATTATATCAGAAAAAGATAGCCAATGATCCAATAGCATTCAATATTCCCACACAGAAAGTTTCCACTGGTTTCACTATTTCATTTACTTCACACCCTTCAGACAAGAATCACAGAGAACTAAAATGCCAAATTTTATGAAGATTTCGTAGGTCAAATGATTTGTGAACATTAGCAGCCAACATAAACTTGAAAAATAAGGGCGAACTTTCAGACTCTCATGCAGGTGGGAAATAACTAAATTCAAAAACCCTAAAAATAAATTACCTGACATCATTTCTAGTAAATATCAGCCTATATTTTTAAGAAACATCCTAAGGATATCCAACCTGATTGATACAGTACAGTAAATATATCCAATATTGGGTTGACTGACTTGAATAACAACAGATTTCCATTTCTTTCTTGTGTTCTCCTTAATTTTCATTTCATTTTATTTTATTTTTTTAGTTTATTTTTAACTTTACAATATTGTATTGGTTTTGCCATATATCAACATGAATCCTCCACAGGTATACACGTGTTCCCCATCCTGAACCCTCCTCCCTCCTCCCTCCCCGTACAATCCCTCCGAGTCATCCCGGTGTCTTGTGTTCTCTTTAAATTATCTGAAGAAGCAGATATTGGCATTCAATAAAATATGACAGCTGTAATTGAAGATCTTAAAATGTTTGAAAGTTGCCCTTTAAATGCATCAAAATCAAAATGATCTATTCCGTTAGCCACAGCAACAATTTTAAAAGCATTGTTTAAAAATCATTACATGTTTAAATACAATGAGAATGTCTGAGCCCTATTTTACCTCAGAAATAAGTGCTAGTTAGGCAGAAACAAAAACAATAAAAAAGGATTGGATTTTGGCTCTTGTTGTTTGTTGTTTGTTTTTTTTTTTCCTCTTATGAACTACATAGATCTGTGCACCTAAAGGGCCAACAGTGCTCCAGTGCTTTATAATTTTTCTTCAAAATGCATAGCAATAATTTGAACAGGGAAGCCTGGTGTGCTGCGACTCATGGGGTCGCAAAGAGTCAGACACGACTGAGCGACTGAACTGAACTGAACTGAACTGAACGATTGAATTTACTTCTATGTCAGCTACACTATTTGAAGTCTTTTCAAAAGCACTTTTAAATGGCTTGGGATTCCTTCTTCTCCGAATCCCTATGCAAAACTGTTTTTCTCCTTTTAAATAAAGGTAGTGCATTTTGGGGGGCTTTCCTGATAGCTCAGCTGCTAAGCAGGTAAAGAATCCACCAGCAATGCAGAAGATCCCAGATGGGTTCCTGGGTCAGGAAGATAACATGAAGAAGGGATAGTCTACCTACTGCAGTATTCTTAGGCTGGTGGTTCAGATGGTAAAGAATCTACCTGCAGTATGGGAGACCTGGGTTTGATCCCCTGGAGGAGGTCATGGCAACCCACTCCAGTATTCTTGCATGGAAAATCCTCATGGACAGAGGAGGCTGGCAGGCTACAGTCTATATGCTTAACCTCTTACCCCCCAGGGAAGCCGTGGGGTTGCAAAGAGTTAGAACACAATTGAGGAACTAAGCATAGCACAATTTTTAGATCTTCTAGTGTGTCAGTTCAGTTGCTCACTCGTGTCTGACTCTTTGTGATCTCATGGACTGCAGCACGCCAGGCCTCCCTGTCCATCACAAACTCCCAGAGTTTACTCAAACTCATGTCCATTGAGTCAGTGATGCCATCTAACCATCTCATCCTCTGTCGTCCCCTTCTCCTCCCACCTTCAATCTTTCCCAGCATCTGGGTCTTTTCAAATGAGTCAGTTCTTGGCATCAGGTGGCCAAAATATTGGAGCTTCAGCTTCAGCATCAGTCCTACCAATGAATATTCAGGACTGGTTTCCTTTAGGATGGACTGATTGGATCTCCTTGCTGTCCAAGGGAGTCTCAAGAGTCTTCTCCAATAGCACAGTTCAAAAGCATCAATTCTTTGGCTCTCAGCTTTCTTTATAGTCCAAATCTCAGATCCATACAGGACTCCTGGAAAAACCATACCTTTGACTAGATGGACCTTTGTTGGCAAAGTAATGTCTCTGCTTTTTAATATGCTGTCTAGGTTGGTCATAACTTTCCTTCCAAGGAGCAAGAGACTTTAATTTCATGGCTGCAGTGACCATCTGCAGTGATTTTGGAGCCCCCCCCAAAAAAAAGCCTGTCACTGTTTCCATTGTTTCCCCATCTGTTTGCCATGAAGCGATGGGACCAGATGCCATGATCTTAGTTTTCTGAATGTTGAGCTTTAAGCCAACTTTTTCACTCTCCTCTTTCACTTTTTTCAAGAGGCTTTTTAGTTCCTCTTCACTTTCTGCCATAAGTGGGTGTCGTCTGCATATCTCAGGTTATTGATATTTCTCCCAGCAATCTTGATTCCAGCTTGTGCTTCATCCAGGCCAGCGTTTCTCATGATGTACTTTGCATATAAGTTAAATAAGTAGGGTGACAATACACAGCCTGACATACTCCTCTCCTGATTTGAAACCAGTCTGTTTTTCCATGTCCAGTTCTAAATGCAGCTTCTTGACCTGCCTATAGATTTCTCAGGAGGCAGGTCGGGTGGTCTGGTGTTCCCATCTCTTTCTGAATTTTCCACAGTTTGTTGTGATCCGCACAGCCAAAGGCTTTGGCATAGTCAATAAAGCAGAAGTAAATGCTTTTCTGGAGGTCTCTTGCTTTAAAAATTTATATATATAAATTTATTTATTTTAATTGTAGGTTAATTACTTTACAATATTGTATTGGTTTTGCCATACATCAACATGAATCCGCCATAGGTATACACGTGTTCCCCATCCTGAACCCCACTCCTTCTTCCCTCCCCGTATCATCCCTCTGGGTCATCTCTGCACCAGCCCCAAGCATCCACTATCATGTATTGAACCTGGACTGGCGACTCATTTCATATATGATATTATATATGTTTCAATGCCATTTATAATAGCCAGGACATGGAAGCAACCTAGATGTCCATCAGCAGAAGAATGGATAAGAAAGATGTGGTACATATACACAGTGGAGTATTACTCAGCCATTAAAAAGAATACATTTGAATCAGTTCTAATGAGGTAGATGAAACTGGAGCCTATTATACAGAGTGAACTAAGCCAGAAAGAAAAACACCAATACAGTATACTAACACATATATGTGGAATTTAGACAGATGGTAACGATAACACTGTACATCAGACAGCAAAAGAGACACAGGTGTATAGAACAGTCTTTTGGTCTCTTGCTTTTTTGATGATCCAATGGATGTTGGAAACTTGATCTCTGCTTCCTCTGCCTTTCCTAAAGCCAGCTTGAACATCTGGAAGTTCTCAGTTCACGTACCATTGAAGCCTGGCTTGGAGAATTTTGAGCATTACTTTGCTAGCAAATGAGATGAGTGCAATTGTGCAGTAGTTTGAACAGTCTTTGGCATTGCCTTTCTTTGGGATTTGAATGAAAACTGACGTTTTCTTGTCCTGTAGCCACTGCTGAGTTTTCCAAAATTGCTGGCATATTGAGTTCAGCACTTTCACAGCATCATCTTTCAGGATTTGCAATAGCTCAACTGGAATTCCATCACTTCCACTAGCTTTGTTCATAGTGATGCTTTCTAAGGCCCACTTGACTTCACATTCCAAGATGTCTGGCTCTAGGCAAGTGATCTGGGTGCTTATCTGAGTCATGAAGATCTTTTTTATATAGTTCTTCTGTGTATTCTTGCCACCTCTTCTTAATATCTTCTGCTTCTGTTAGGCCCATACCATTTCTGTCCTTTATTGTACCCATCTTTGCATGAAATGTTCCCTTGCTACCTCTAATCTTCTTGAAGAGATCTCTACTCTTTCCCATTCTATTGTTTTCCTCTATTCTTTGCACTGGTCACTGAGGAAGGCTTTCTTATCTCTCCTTGCTATTCTTTGGAACTCTGCATTTAGATGGATACATTTTTCCTTTTCTCCTTTGCCTTTAGCTTCTCTTCTTTTCTCAGCTACTGGTAAGGCCTCCTCAGAAAACCATCTTGCCTCCTTGCGTTTCTTTTTCTTGGGGATGATCTTGACCACTGCCTCCTATACAGTGTCACAGAACTCCATCCATAGCTCTTAGGCACTTTGTTTATCAGATCTAATGGATCTTACAGTATATGATAACACTTTCTCAGAGGCATTTAAAAATGGAAAATGTAAATAACACAACTAGAGGTCCAGTTGTCCTTTTAATTGGAGCCCAAAGTCTCCTATTTTCTGGAGGTGTGTGATAAGCTAAATTCTCTTCAACTCGCCTAAGTGTGAGGATTTCCTGTTCAAACCTGAAGTGACACATTGACGACAAATCAATATTTTCCATTCTAGCTTCACTCTGAGCCTTCACAGGGCAGCCTGTGAAGGTCACAGACATTGCTTATCTTGACTGGGTTGTAAGTTTTAAAATTTCTCCTTTGGTTACCAGCTATAGCAGGTCTCTTTTTAGAGAGTAACCTGATCTGCACACTAAAGAATGCACAACTTCCTGGCCAACAGAAGGTATGTGTCCCTCCTCTCCTGTCTCTCTGCTAGACCATCTCACTTAGTGGGAACTAACAAATGTTAGAGGGGATGCAACTGAGCTATAGTAAATATACAACAAAATCAAAGTAGAACATTGTTTTTTTTTAATAATTTGGTTTAAACAATAACCATAAAATACCAATATTGGGTGACTTCTCCAAGTATTCAAATTATTGTCTGTAGAACACTAGTCAAGTGAATACACACATGCATATTTGGTTGTGGATATAATATTAAGTGAAATTTATTGACCTCATGATAGGGAACAATTAGTTTTGGATTTTATAATCAGTAGATGGTAAGCTTTTTGTATAATAATATGTTTATACATATTTTGCTCAACATCTATAAACAGATTCTTGGAAAGGAATTCATTATATAGCAAAAGGCCAAGCATAATTCCTCTATATGTTTTAGATTGAATAAAAAACCCCTAATTTTTTAATGAAATTAAAGATGAAGTAACTTTTTTTTTTAATATATTTTATTTTATTTTTTAACTGTACAATATTGTATTGGTTTTGCCATATATCTAAAGGCTAATTTAAACTTAAATGTCATAATTAAAGTATTTTTTAAAAATCAAACATTGAATAAATGATATGTTATACTAATTAAAGGCTGATGTAAATCAGAAATAGTACCATAGAAATGATGACTAAGATAATAATTAAAACTGATAATTACTGAGAACTTGTAAATTCCAGGTTGAGTGCTCAGTGTTACACATGTTATATATTGCATAAACTTATTTCCATTTATATTAATAATATAGGTTACCAGATAGTAAATAACTTTTTGAAGATCACATTTTATAAATTTCAGTAATAATTAATTTCCAGATATTTATGACTACTGCATCAATTGTCTGATATTAAATTATGTTATCTGGATTTTTTATAAGTAATTACCATCACTTATACAGCTAAAATGACCTTTACTAACTTGGACATCTATCAGATCTTTCTGGAAGTTTGAACCAACAATGTTCTTCCATAAGTGACCTATACGTGTTTATCATTTTGTGGGTTCAAATATTAGCCATTAAATCAATTATCAACTACTTTTGTAAAATAAGTATTTTTTAGTCTTTCCTATTTTGTTTATTTTTCATATTACTTGTTATATATGTTTAATGTGTCATGTAACACTTTGCAATATATGAAGCATTTCCTCAGTTTTTAATGCTTTCTCAGAACTCTTCAACCATTTGAAATAAAGACCATTTGTTATCCTTTTTCATCAATAAATGTAAGTCACCAAATAATGTAATTTAGTGTAGGAAATTATTGTATATGTCAACATTACTCTCTCCTCATCTTTAAAGAACTGTTTGTAACCATTATTAAATTTCAAAATTATCATAAATTTGGGTGAATCTCTCTTGTTAACAGAACATTTTAATTTGAACACAAGCACTATGATGGTTTTAAAATATTTCCATGGAATCTGACTTAATAAGGATATTATTGTTCATGAACTTCTTTATTCCTCCCTAATTTATTGCTTTTCACTGTTTCAATCAATAATATATGCGTCAAATATAGAATATCTTTTTCAAAAAAGCATTCTATCGTGAAAAACTTGTTTAAAGTTGTAAGGAATTTACCAGGCTTTAAGTTTGTTCAGCTGCAAAGTGAGCACTAAGCACTTTGCCCCGCCTGTGGCATTGTGCTAGGGTTCTTATCTCACATACACCACTCAACCTCAGTTCACTTCAAGCACAGTCCTTGATCTCACTCAGCTGCAGAGATGAATAACCAAGGAGCAACCTATGCAGAACTGAAGGGAGTCAAGAACTCAAAGAGGCAGAAAAGAAAACCTAAGGTTTCTAAAAGTTCCATTTCAATGACTGAGCAGGAATTAACATATGTAGAATTAAATCTTCAAAATGCTCCTCAGAATCTTCATGGGAACGACAGGAATCACCGCTCCAAAGGTAAACACTTACTAGACACACATGGAGCTGTTCTAGGAAGTGCAGTGGGGTGCAGAGGTGTGGAGGAAGAGTAGGGGATAAGCTCGCGTATTTTTCACTTTGAGGAACAGAACTTAAAGCTGGATATGGGATTCTGATGTGAAATCGGAGGATTACTTTTATTCTGGCATTACTATAATTTGAAGTCTTTGATCAACAACTCATGTAGTCTTATATTTGCTGAAAACACAATGGTATATTCTGAGAGAAAGACTACAGTGGTCAAAATGGGTTGGGGTCCAAGTTTATATCCATAATTCTGTGTTCATGTGGGTTCTTGTGTATGTAAACTCTGAACAACTGTCCCCATCACTGCTTTCTCAGTTTCCTTTTCTGTCCCTGCAGGTTCACCATCACCTCCAGAGAAGTTCATTGCTGGGATCCTGGGAATCATCTGCCTTGTCTTGATGTCCATTGTGGTGAGAATGATCGTTGTTACTCCCTGTAAGTACATTTTTGAAAAACTGTAAGGGAACTTATGACTTTACTGAGGGTCAGTGCTGCTAAACATTTCATAATATTATAGAATGTGCCTATCATTAAAATACATGCATTTAGAATAAATGCAGTATGTTATATCTAATTTGTCAGAAATATACAACACAGGAGAATTACAGAGAGCATGTATATGTATATTCTGACTTCATGACTCAAAAGCATGCTTTAGGAGATTTAAAGATCTTATTGAGAAATACAAATTAATTCTTGAGATTAGTTAAAGCAAATACTGTAAGACGTGGTGAAGTTTGTTCCGTTAGGTTTTTGAAATATTTTTTCCATCAAGTCTTCATTACCTAATTAATTTTTCTTGCTAAATCAGTTTTATTTCAGATTACTCTAATTCTAAACAATAAACTGAATTCTCAAGCTCATACACTAAAATCATTATGATTCATTTAAAGCAATATTAACTTTTTAATGATTAATTTTGTAGCTACTGTAATACGGAAACAGAATTACTCCTCTCTCACAACAAGGCTCCAGAAAGGTACATAATGATTTTCAAAGTTCTGATATGAATACAATTCATTTTTGTCTCTATCTTAGGCTAGTGAAAATAAGAATAGATTTGGGGATAGAACATAATTCATAAAATCAGGCAATAAACATTCATATAAATGATTATAGGAGAGTGCTTCTCCCTATGCAATAATATGATCTCCATATCCATTGTTGGCAATTGGCTGTAATTTCGTCCTGCTATAATATGAATAGAGACAAATAATTTTGCTATTCTAAAATAGAAGTTTCATTTCTTGATTTTCACGACATGTAAAGAGTAGATATTTCTATGTGTTTCCTTTATATGGGGACATATATTAAAGACAGACCCTCTCTATGAATGCATGAATGAGATTTGTTTTATATGTACCAGGCTTGAGGATGCATAGATATGTTATTTTATATATATATATATGTATATATATGTGTGTGTGTGTATACATATGTTTATATCTATGCATATATGTAAGTTAATTTTTATTTCCAAATTCAAATTGTTTTTGAATACTAATTCATAATCTTTCTTCAGAATGTCATTGTGGTCATTGTCCAAAAGACTGGATTACATATTCCAACAACTGCTATTATACTAGTTTGGAAAAAAAATCATGGAATGAGAGTTTGATATCCTGTGCTACTAAGAATTCTACTCTGCTTTATATAGATAATGAAGAGGAAATGGTAAGCTATTAAATGTTTCCAACACTTTGCTAAAGGCTTCATTTAGTCAGCATTATATTTGTTAGGATTCACTTGTGCTTTTGTACATATTTGTAGCTTGTTTATTTTAAGGTCTGCTAGTATTCCATTAAACAATGGAATATAACTTTATGATACTTTATTTACATTTTTATATCATTCTTGCATGTGTGGTAATTTCTGGTTCTTGCTTTTCATAGAAAACCATGCTTCTAAAAAAAAAAAAAAAGAAAAGAAAACCATGCTTCTATAAATCTATTAAATTCTAAAATACACTGTGCTATCTAATTTTATCATAAATCAAGGAAAATAAACATATGATTTTGCCTATAGAATTATGTAATTGCACATCAGATCACGGAATAGAAGTTTCAACTTCTCAGCAGCCCCACACCTCTGTAATATCTTATCACGTCTCACCTCCTTATTTACTCTCTATCCTGACTTTTGATATTATAGAATCTCTTTGATTGCTTTTGAATCTTATACATGGAATCCCGTGATCGTGCTTAGTCGTTCGTGTCTGACTCTTTGCAACCTTATTAACTTCAGCCTGTCAGGCTCCTGTGTCCATGGAATTTTCCAGGCAAGAATACTGAAGTGGGTTTCCATTTTCTACTCCAGCACATGGAATCATACAGGTTGTCCCTGTCTCATCACTGCCATATGATATTTTGCAGTTCCTCCAAATTTTTGCATTTGTGTGAAGTTTGTAAATTTCCACAGCTCATTGTGTGAATTCAACACTGAAGATCCATTCTTTCCAATGCCGCTGGGTGGAGATGAAGTCTTACACCCTCAGGGATCAAGAGGCTTCTTAGCTTCAGTAGTTTTAGTCAATACATCCCCTTTGCTGGTCCCACTCCCACCCCTATCACCCAACCCTAGTGTCTCTCAGTGGAGGAAACAGAGGCAATTTCTCTGACTGCTCCTTGTTAGTAAGTGTCCTGGTGGATCACCTTGTAAGGCTTACCTGGTGTTGCCTACACGATTCTCTCAACACACAGGAGGAATGGCTTACCTGTGCTACACCTAACAGCTAGGTTAGGTATGGGGTGTTTGGGAAGTAAGAGACCTAGGTCACTTTCACCTGGTTGGTGGGGAGATACAAGACGCACCTAATTATCACTCCCTCATCTCCCACCTTGTTTTCTCATCACTGAGAAGTGATTAGCAATTACAGAGGAGTGGGACTGCTGGGAAGTCTCAAGCCACATCACCCTTCTCTTTCCACCTTTCAGAGTTCTCCTTTCTCGTGTCTTTCATTAGTTCCCATGTTACAGTTGAACTTAGCAGGGAGGAGCAGAGAGAAATGAGTCTCTGACCCCTTGTCTGGTCCACTGATTCCACCAATACAGAATCAGATGGCTTTGGGGTTTATCTAGTCAAAGAATGGTGTCAGGCTCAGAAAACCAACTCCGGCTCTCATGTCACTTATTTTTTCAATTTCATTTCCTTAATTTCCCTCTAAAACTGAAATTCTGAGAAACATATAATAGTAGAGAAATCCATTGATATTGTCACAGTATCCAGAAAAATGAATGTCATGGAATCTAAAGACTTATTTAAAGCCTTGCTATGTTAGTTTTGACATGAGGAAAAATGAAATTATATGAATCAGAATTTTCCTCATTGCACATATGAATTACTCCACCTTCTTATCCCTTAGGCTTAATGTTAGATGCAGTTCACAGCTGTAAGTATCCCCAAGTTGTTGTGCAAGGAGTATTCTTTTGTGGGATCTCTATAACTAATTCATGTTTTTGTAAATATTCCCTTTATTAAATGGCTGTCAAAAAAAAAAGGAATTTTCCTTATTAACATTAGAACACAGTGAAACTGATAAGTATAAATGTTGAGTTAATTTTGAATCAAAAGTACAGATATTGGTTAATATTTATGGCACTATTAAAACTCAAACTTTCAACTCCTATATTTTTTAGTGTTAGATTAGAATCTAACATGCTCAATTTGTTCAAAGAAAGAAAGATGCTATCAAAGAACACATCCTTTGACTTGCATTTTAAAAATTAACAAAAACATTTCATAATGACTATTTAAGTGAAAATTCTTTATTTTGGCTAGAAATTTCTGATGTCCCTATCAATTATATCGTGGATTCAAGTCTCTCGTGAAGGCCGCGGTCGTCCTTGGAAGTGGCTAAATGGTTCAACTTGCAATCTACAGTAAGTTTGTAAAAAGAATGCTATATAGAGGAGGAAAAATATAAAAAAAATTTTTTTTTAAATAACATGAATACATTTGTTTTAGTCAAATTATAGAAAGCTGAAGGGAGATATTGAAAGTTAATAAAATGTTGATACCAATGTTGAAAACCAGGCTACTCTGTAGCCCGATTTCCTAGTAACAAGCTCTAACTGAAATTTTATTAAAGACTTCATTACCCATTTTCAAAATATCTTGTATTACAGTTACATGGAAAATGCTATTTTTTCATGAGTTGTCTTCATAGAATATAACGGATTTATGCATTTTTCCATAACAGGATAACAGACAATGTACCTGATGAACATAACTGTGCTGTACAATATTTATGGGGCATAAAAGCAGAAGACTGTCAGTTTCCAAATACATATCATTGCAAGCACAAGCTTGAGAATTAACATATGAGTTTGGATACTGTTGGGTAACTTGATCTTTTATGAAATGGAAATAATATTCTGATTGCATAAATTTTAAAATGAATTATATTATTTTTTCTGATAATGAATGTTTTTCAAAAACAGTTGAAATATAATTGTGTGTGCTCATTCGTTCAGTTGTGTCTGACTCTTTGAGACCCCATTGACTATAGGCTGTCAGGCTTCTCTGTCCAAGGAATTCTCCAGTCAAGAATGCTGGAGTGGTTCTATTCCCAGATTTTTAAGGAATTTCCACACTGTTCTCCATAGTGGCTGTACCAGTTTGCATTCCCATCAACAGTGTAAGAGGGTTTCCTTTTTCTCCACACCCTCTCCAGCTATTTGTCAACCTTTTTATGGTGGCCATTCTGACCGGCAGAGACAATACCTCATTGTGTTTTTAATTTGCATTTTCTAGTAATGAGTGATGTTGTGATATGAGAAACCTACATATATTTTCGTGTGTTTTATTAGCCCTCTGTATATCTTCTTTGGAGAAATGTCTGTTTACTTCTTTGGCCCACTTTTTTTTTAAATTTTATTTTATTTTTAAACTTTACAATATTGTATTGGTTTTGCCAAATATCAAAATGAATCCGCCACAGGTATATATGTGTTCCCCATCCTGAACCCTCCTCCTCCCTCCACCCTCCCCATACCATCCCTCTGGGTCGTCCCAGTGCACCAGCCCCAAGCATCCAGTATCCTGCATCGAACCTGGACTGGCGACTCATTCCATATATGATATTATACGTATTTCAATGTTTGGCCCACTTTTTGATTGGGTTGTTCATTTTTCTGGTATTGAGCTGCATAAAATGCTTGTATATTTTGGAGCTTAATTCTTTGTCAGTTGTTTCATTTGCTGTTATTGTCTTCCATTCTGAAGGCTGCCTTTCCACCTGGCTTATAGTTTCCTTTGTTGTGCAAAAGCTTTTAAGTTTACCTAGGTCCCATTTGTATTTTTGTTTTTATTTCCATTACTCTGCAAGGTGGGTCACAGAGAATCTTGCTGTGATTTATGTCAGAGGGTGTTATGCCTCTGTTTTCCTCTAAGTGTTTTAATAGTCTCTGGTGTTAAATTTAGATCTTTAATCCATTTTGAGTTTATTTTTGTTTATGGTGTTAGAAAATGCTCTAGTTTCATTCTTTTGCATATGGTTGACTGGTTTTCCCAGCGTTTGAATCAGTTCTAATGAGGTGGATGAAACTGGAGCCTATTATACAGAGGGAACTAAATCAGAAAGAGAACCATCAATACACTGTATTAATGCACATATATGGACTTTAGAAAGAAGGTAACAATGATCCTATACGCAAGGCAACAAAAGAGACACAGACTTAAAGAACAGACTTTTGGAGTATGTGGAAGAAGGCGAGGGTGGGATGATTTGAGAGAATAGCACTGAAACATGTATATTCCCGTATATAAAAGAGATGACCAGTGCAAGTTGGATGCATGAAGCAGGACACTCAGAGCTGGTGCTCTGGGACAACCCAAGGGATGGGGGAGGGAGGAAGGTGAGAGAGGGTTTCTGAATTGGAGAACACATGCGAACCCATGGCTGATTCATGTACATGTGTGAGAAAAATACCACAATATTTTAAAGTAATTATCCTCCAAATAAAATAAATTAATTAATTAAAAAAAAAGACTACTGGAGTGGGCTATCATTTCATATTCCCTGGAGGACCTTCCTGACCCAGGGATCAAACCCTCATCTCCTACACTGGCAGGCAGTCGCTTTACCACTAGTGCCACCTGGAAAACCCCACTGAAGTATCATATACACATCCAAAAATATAGGTATCGCTCTTTTGTGTCTCACTTTTTTTGCTCAACAGTATGTTTATGGCATTCAAACCTCTAAAATGTTGCATATTGTGTGAGCCCACTTCCATGTAATATCAAAAATAGGAGTAGAGAGACCAAAAGTAAATTAATATATTTAACATATGTTAAGCTTACACAGGTTTATTGTTGTTGTACTATATTTGGTAATTTGCATTTTCTAGACATTCTATTTCATATGGATCGTAAAAAGTTTTTATAATACAGCTTTATTGTCTGTTTAACATCCGTAAAAACCATAATGGTTTTGTCAGGTTTCAGTTCAGTTCAGTCACTCAGTCGTGTCCGACTCTTTGCGACCCCATGGACTGCACTATGCAGGCTTCCCTATCCATCACCAACACCCAGAGCTTGCTCAAACTCATGTCCATCGACTTGGTGACACCATCCAACCATCTCATCCTCTGTTGTCCCCTTCTCCTCCCGCCTTCAATCTTTCCCAATGTCAGGGTATTTTCCAGTGAGTCAGTTCCTCCCATCAGGTGTCCAAAGTATTGAAGTTTCAGCTGCAGCATCAGTACTTCCAATGAATATTCAGGACTGATTTTCTCCAGGATGGACTGGTTTGGTCTCCTCCCAGGCCAAGGGACTCTCAAGAGTCTTCTCCATCACCACAGTTCAAAAGCATCAATTCTTCAGTGCTCAGCTTTCTATATGGTCCAACTCTCACATCCTTACATAACTACTGAAAAACCAAGCTTTGACTAGACAGACCTTAAAGTAATGTCTCTGATTTTAATACGCTATCTAGTTTGGTCATAGCTTTCCTTCCAAGGAACAAGTGTCTTTCAATTTCATGGCTGCAGTCAAATCTGCAATGATTTTAGGGTCCAAAAAAATAAAGTCTCTCACTGTTTCCATTGTTTCCCCATTTTTTTTGCCATAAACTGATGGAACTGGATACCATGATCTTTGCTTTTTGAATGTTAAGTTTTAAGACAGCTTTTTCACTCTCCTATTTCATTTTCATCAAGAGGCTCTTTAGTTCTTCACTTTCTGCCATAAGGGTGGTGTCATCTACATGTCTGAGGTTATTGCTATTTCTCCCAGCAATCTTGATTCCAGCTGTGCTTCATCCAGCCTGGCATTTCACATGATGTGCTCTGCATGGAAGTTAAATGAACAGGGTGACAATATACAGCCTTGACATATTCCTTTCCCAATTTGGAACCAGTCCACTCTTCCATGTCCAGTTCTAGCTGTTGCTTCTTGATCTACATACAGACTTCTCAAGAGGCAGGTCAGGCGGTCTGGTAATCCTATCTCTTGAATAATTTTCCAAAGTTCGCTGTGATCTATACAGTCAAAGGCTTTGGCATAGTCAAAGCAGAAGGTGTTTTTCTGGAAGTCTCTTGCTTTTCCAATGATCCAACAGATGTTGGCAATTTTATCAACAACAAACAATCAAATTGCCAACATCTATTGGATTGTCACGGAGAAGGCACTGGAGAACCACTCCAGTGGTCTTGCCTGGAAAAATCCTATGGACGGAGGAGACTGGGCTGCAGTTCATGGGGTCGCTAAGAGTTGGACACGACTGAGCGACTTCACTTTCACTTCTCATTTTCATGCACTGGATAAGGAAATGGCAACCCACTCCAGTGTTCTTGCCTGGAGAATCCCAGGGATGGAAAAGCCTGGCAGCCTGCCATTTATGGGGTCACACAGAGTCGGACACAACTGATGTGACTTCGCAGCAGCAGGAGCATTGGATTGTCATATTTATATACATATAAAAGATTCATGTTTTCTCTATTCTCCATGTGTCATTTATTAATTTTATTGTCTTTCAAATGAAAATAGCTTTGACCCTTCTATTCCCCTCTACTGTAATTTTTTCTTTGTTATGATTTTTCTTTTTCTTTTTTTTAATTTTTTTTAATTAATTTTTTTTTATTTTTAAACTTTACATAATTGCATTAGTTTTGCCAAATATCAAAATGAATCCACCACAGGTATACATGTGTTCCCCATCCTGAACCCTCCTCCCTCCTCCCTCCCCATACCATCCCTCTGGGTCGTCCCAGTGCACTAGCCCCAAGCATCCAGTATCGTGCATTGAACCTGGACTGGCATCTCATTTCATACATGATATTTTACATGTTTCAGTGCCATTCTCCCAAATCTTCCCACCCTCTCCCTCTCCCACAGAGTCCATAAGACTGTTCTATACGTCAGTGTCTCTTTTGCTGTCTCGTATACAGGGTTATCGTTACCATCTTTCTAAATTCCATATATATGCGTTAGTATACTGTATTGGTGTTTATTTTACATGTTTCAATGCCATTCTCCCAAATCTTCCCACCCTCTCCCTCTCCCACAGAGTCTATAAGACTGTTCTATACGTCAGTGTCTCTTTTGCTGTCTCGTATACAGGGTTATCGTTACCATCTTTCTAAATTCCATATATATGCGTTAGTATACTGTATTTATGTTTTTCCTTCTGGCTTACTTCACTCTGTATAATAGGCTCCAGTTTCATCCACCTCATTAGAACTGATTCAAATGTATTCTTTTTAATGGCTGAGTAATACTCCATTGTGTATATGTACCACTGCTTTCTTATCCATTCATCTGCTGATGGACATCTAGGTTGCTTCCATGTCCTGGCTATTATAAACAGTGCTGCGATGAACATTGGGGTACACGTGTCTCTTTCCCTTCTGGTTTCCTCAGTGTGTATGCCCAGCAGTGGGATTGCTGGATCATAAGGCAGTTCTATTTCCAGTTTTTTAAGGAATCTCCACACTGTTCTCCATAGTGGCTGTACTAGTTTGCATTCCCACCAACAGTGTAAGAGGGTTCCCTTTTCTCCACACCCTCTCCAGCATTTATTATTTGTAGACTTTTGGATCGCAGCCATTCTGACTGGTGTGAAATGGTACCTCATAGTGGTTTTGATTTGCATTTCTCTGATTTTTCATATTTGCTAGTTTCTTCCTTCGTCTTTATGTCAACTACTTTAATTTCACCGAAATTGCTTTTTCATTTCAAGTTTCTTGTCAAGCATGCTCAGATTTCTTCTTTTTTTTTGTTTACAATGTATGCATTTAATGCAATTCATATGTCACAAGACAGAATCTTGTTGTTCTATTTTTCTTTAATTCATATAAAATTATGAAATTTGACTTTGATTTTTCCTTGGTTCATATGTTATTTAGAAATACAGTACTGAATATAAAACCTGATAAAGATTTTCAAAATTTTAGTTATTGCCTTCATTTTAGGTAAACTAGTTAGAGAAATTTTCATGAATCTGGAAATATTCTGTATGTCTATTACATATGGCTGATGTGACTATGAAATCAATATGAAATGTTTATTTCTTCTAATTAATTAAAAATTAAATTTGAATATTCACATTTCAAGTGCCCACTTGCCAAACTTGGCTGTGGGCTAGTGTTGTGACACCAAATTTCTGTAGTTTTTTTAGTGGTGTAACTGGACTTAAGCATATATAGCAAATTTGGGGGAAATGTTCATTTGAACTTAAAAAAATAAGAATATTCTATGTTACTGTATGTGTGTGTGTTCATATATGTACTGGTTACTTGTCTAGCTTAGATATTTCTATTGCGTACTGCTATATCTGCTTGATAAGTAGTGGAGATAAATTGTTTAAATCTCCATTTATGATTATTTATGCATGGTTTTCAAATCTGTGTTGACCTTGTGCTATTCAGTTCAGTTCAGTTCAGTTCAGTCACTCAGTCGAGTCCGACTCTTTGCAACCCCATGAATCGCAGCACACCAGGCTTCCCTGTCCATCACCAACTCCCAGAGTTCACTCAGACTCACATCCATCGAGTCAGTGATGCCATCCAGCCATCTCATCCTCTGGTGTCCCCTTCTCCTCCTGCCCACAATCCCTCCCAGCATCAGAGTCTTTTCCAATGAGTCAACTCTTCCATGAGGTGGCCAAAGTACTGGAGTTTCAGCTTTAGCATCATTCCTTCCAAAGAAAGCCCAGGGCTGATCTTCAGAATGGACTGGTTGGATCTCCTTGCAGTCCAAGGGACACTCAAGAGTCTTCTCCAATACCACAGTTCAAAAGCATCAATTATTCGGTGCTCAGCCTTCTTCACAGTCCAACTCTCACATCCATACATGACCACAGGGAAAACCATAGCCTTGACTAGATGGACCTTTGTTGGCAAAGTAATGTCTCTGCTTTTGAATATGCAATCTAGGTTGGTCATAACTTTCCTTCCAAGGAGTAAGTGTCTTTTAATTTCATGGCTGCAATCACCATCTGCAGTGATTTTGGAGCCCAGAAAAATAAAGTCTGACACTGTTTCCACTGTTTCCCCATCTATTTCCCATGAAGTGATGGGACCAGATGCCATGATCTTTGTTTTCTGAATGTTGAGCTTTAAGCCAACTTTTTCACTCTCCACTTTCACTTTCATCAAGAGGCTTTTTAGTTCCTCTTCACTTTCTGCTGTAAGGGTGGTGTCTCTGCATATCTGAGGTTACTGCTATTTCTCCTGGCAATCTTGATTCCAGCTTGTGTTTCTTCCAGTCCAGCGTTTCTCATGATGTACTCTGCATATAAGTTAAATAAGCAGGGTGACAATATACAGCCTTGACATACTCTTTTTCCTATTTGGAACCAGTCTGTTGTTCCATGTCCAGTTCTAACTGTTGCTTCCTGACCTGCATACAGGTTTCTCAAGAGGCAGATCAGGTGGTCTGGTTATCCCATCTCTTTCATAATTTTCCACAGTTTATTGTGATCCACACAGTCAAAGGCTTTGGCATAGTCAATAAAGCAGATATAGATGTTTTTTTGGAACTCTCTTGCTTTTTACATACATTTTTTAATTGCTAATAGGTTACATATTCAGTATATAATTATTAAACAGGCTCAATCTTTTGTAACATGGTTCTTGGTTGATACTATGAGAGTACATTAACTAAAGCAGTTTGTGTTCTTTACTTTCCTGTTCATGGCTTTTGATAAAATAATATGGCTCATTAAGTTAGCAGTTATTAAAATAACTGTTTTACATACATAGTGTGTTAAACAAAATATTTTAAAATATAAACATTCTTAAAATTTAAATGGAAAGCTATTATATATATACTTAATATAAATTTAGGATTATCATATTCTCTATTTACATATATTATTTATATGTAATAACATATAGTTAATATTTAAGTATAATATATTGTTACTTTGAATTCTACATTATGTTGTTTTCTTAGCTTTCACAATAAATATTTTTAACTTTCTTTTATAAGAATTTATAAATTTAATATGTCTTATTAGTTCCCTACGTGGACAAGGCAATGGCGACCCACTCCAGTACTCTTGCCTGGAAAAATCCCATGGACGGAGGAGCCTGGTAGGCTGCAGTCCATGGGATCGCTGAGTTGGACACGACTGAGCGACTTCACTTTCACTTTTCACTTTCATGCATTGGAGAAGGAAATGGCAACCCACTCCAGTGGTCTTGCCTGGAGAATTCCAGGGACAGGGGAGCCTGGTAGGCTGAAGTCTATGGGGTCGTGCAGAGTCGGACATGCCTGAAGTGACTCAGCAGCAGTTCTATAAGTGCCCGACATTTTACAGCATGCATTCTTTACTCAATAGTCTAGTAAGTTCATATTTTTGTACTTTTATGAAACGACGAAAAGACATAATTTCTCTCTACTGTTTTCACTGCTCATGCCATTTTTGCTGCCTTGAATTCTAACACAAACATATATGCACAATTTGATACTTTATCATTACTATTCTACCTGTCAATATCTATTTGGATATATCCACATAAGTTCTTTTCTTAAGTTCTTCTTTCCTTTCTGCATATCCAAATTTTCAACTACAATAAGAGTTTCTTCATTATAAGACCTTAAAATGTTTCCTTTACACGGAGTTATTTCATAATTTTGGCTATCTCCCTCCATTTAAAAAACTTCCTAGAAATGAATCCATCTATCCATCTTGTTAGAAGGATATTTGCACTTATTATGGACATCTAATTCATCTATATCTCTTAGGTCACTAGGTACTGCCATTTTAGATTTAGTCACAACCACATTTTATATAATAAACAGTAAATTCAAAACGCTCTTAGTATTTTGAGTATTTATCTTGGCTCTAGGTGGACTAACCATGCTGCTGCTACTGCTGCTAAGTCTCTTCAGTCATGTCCGACTCTGTGCGACCCCATAGAGGGCAGCCCACCAGGATCCCCTGTCCCTGGGATTCTCCAGGCAAGAACACGAGAGTGGGTTGCCATTTCCTTCTCCAATGGATGAAGGTGAAAAGTGAAAGTGAAGTCACTCAGTCAGGTCTGCCTCTTAGCAACCCCATGGACTGTAGCCTACCAGGCTCCTCCGTCCATGGGATTTTCCAGGCAAGAGTACTGGAGTGGGGTGCCATTGCCTTCTCCCTAGATTTTATTATAGTTAGATGCCAGAAGGGTCAACATATTTGGGCATGTAACAAAGGACATGATGTGTACCAAATTATTTAACTGGAACCAGAAAAATGTATGATAACATGAATAATACATTTAACACTTACCTTGTAGCTCAGCTGGTAAAGAATCCACCAGTAATACAAGAGACTTCAGTTCAATCCATGACTTAGGCAGATCCCCTAAAGAAAGGAATGGCTACCCACTCCAGAATTCTTACCTGGAGCTGGTAGGGTACAGTTCATGCATTTGCAAAGAGTTGGACACAACTGAGTGACTTTCACTTTTCACTTCAAATTTTAAAAGTGAATATTACTGAATTTCACATTATTTGGCATCACTAATGAATGTTTCACATGCGATAATTCAATTAAGTGGGTAATAGAATATTATTTTTTAGTTTATTAATATAAAATATAATAAAGATATTCACCATATAGGTAGCCATTAGCAATTGCTATAGAAAGTTCAAATATTAGTCTATATTATTAAGACATAATAGAGTTTGCAAATAGCTTACAAACAGCTTACAAATACCTGAGAAAAGAAGAGAAGTGAAAGGCAGAGGATCAGGAAAAGATACCCAACTGAATGCAGAGTTCCATAAATTAGCAATGAGAGAGAAAGTCTTCCTAAGTGAACAATACAATGAAATAAAGAAAAACAATAGAATGGGAAAGCCTAGACATATCTTCAAGAAAACTGGAGATACCAAGGGAATATTTCATGCAAAGATAGGCACAAGAGAGGACAAAAATGGCAAGAACCTAACAGAAGCAGAAGAGATTAAGGAGAGGTGGGAAAATACCCAGAATACCTGTACAGAAAAGCTCTTAATGACCCAGATAACCACAATGGTGTGGTCACTCACCTAGAGCCAGGTATCTTGAAGTGTGTAGTCAAGTGGGCCTTAGGAAGCCTTACTAAAAACAAGGTAGTGGATGTGGTGTAATGCCAGCTGAGCTATCCCAAATCCTAAAGAATGATGCTGTTAAGTGCTGCACTCAATATGCCAGCAAACTGGAAAACTCAGCAGTGGCCACAGGACTGGAAAAGGGCA
The DNA here is from genome assembly GCF_032452875.1 of Bos javanicus. NCBI lineage: Eukaryota > Metazoa > Chordata > Mammalia > Artiodactyla > Bovidae > Bos > Bos javanicus. Next base: position 99,784,460 of record NC_083872.1, on the reverse strand, counting down.
GTTTTCATTCCAATCCCAAAGAAAGGCAATGCCAAATAACGTTCAAATTATCCTAAAATGGCACTCATTTCACATGATACAAAGATTATGCTCAAAATCCTCGAAGATAATCTTCAGCAGTACATGAACAGAGAACTTCCAGATATTCAGGCTGGATTCAGAGAAGACAGATGATCAAATTGCCAACATCCATTGAATCATAGAGAAAGCCAGGGAATTCCAGAAAAAAATCTACTTTTGCCCCATCGACTCTGCTAAAGCCTTTGACTGTGGTGATCACAACCACCTGTGGAATATTCTTAAAGCGATGGGAATACCAGACCAATTTAGCTGCCTCATGAGAAATCTGCATGCAGGTCAAGAAGCAACAGTAGAACAGGACATGGAACAATGGAATGGCAGGTTGGTTCAAAATTGGGAAAGGATATATTCAACACTGAATATTGTCACCTTGCTTATTTAAATTATATGCAGAGTACATCATATGAAGTGCTGGCTGGATGACTCACAAGATGGAATTAAGATTGCAGTGAGAGATATCAACAACCTCAGATAGCAGATGATACCACTTTAATGACAGAAAGTGAAGAGGAACTAAAGAGCCTCTTGATTCAGTTGAAACAGGAGAATGAAAAAGATGGCTTAAAGTTCAACAATCAAAAAACAGAGATCATGGTATCCAATCCCATCACTTCATAGCAAATAGACGGAGAAAAAGTGGAAACAGTGTCAAATTTCATTTTCTTGGGCTCCAAAATCAATGTCTACAATGACTGCAGCCATGAAATTGAAAAGCGCTTGCTCCTTGGAAGTAAAGCTATGACAAAATTAGATAGCATATTAAAAAGCAGAGACATCATTTTGCTGACAAACATCCATATAATCAAAGCTTTGGTTTTTCCAGTAGTCATGTACGGATTTGAGAGTTGAACTATAAAGGGTGAATGCCAAAGAATTGATGTTTTCCAGCTATGGTCCTGGAGAGAGTCCCTTGGACAGCAAGGAGATCAAGCCAGTCAACCCTAAAGGAAGTAAACCCTGAGTATTCATGTGAAGGACTGATGCTGAAACCGAAGCTCCATACTTTGGCCACCTGATGTAAAGAGCTGACTCATTGGAAAAGATCCTGATGCTGGAAAAGATTCAATGCAAGAGGAGAAGAGGGCCACAGAGGAATATGTGACTGGATGACCTCACTGACTCAATGGACATGTAGTCGTGGGTGTGCTCAGTCTCTTCAGTCATGTCTGATTCCGTGACCCTATGGACAGTAGCCCTGCTAGGCTCCTCTCTCCATGGAATTTTCCAGGCAAGAATCGTGGAGCGGGTTGCCATTTCTTTCTCCAGGGGATCTTCCTCAGCCAGGGATTGAACCCAGGTCTGTTGCATCACAAGCAGATTCTTTACCATGTGAACCACCAGGGAAGCCCATCATTGGATGTGAATTTGAACAAACTCAGGGAGATAGTAAAAGGGAAATTTTGCCTGCTGCAGTCCACAGAGTCACAAAGAGTCAGACATGGCTTCACGACTGAACAACAACAATAAATTGGTATATAACTACAGATTTATATTCCATTTGTCTAGATTTTAGAAAGCTAAAAATTAGATGACAGTTAAAAAAGTTTAAAATGTAGTAACTCTTCTGAATTAGGGATAAGTATCCTTAAATACGTACTGTTAATGGAATTATGATTCCCTCCATTATAATAGAAATGACACAATGAGATTATAAGGAAAAGAAATAAGTAATGCCTAGATTTAGCAAACTTATCTAAAAGTAAAACTTAAACATTGAAGTTACTCGACAAGGAGTAGATGTTCAGCATTGATGAATGAAGTGAAAGCAAGTTAACAGCAGGGTGATCATGTCCTTTGTCCCCCTATATCTTTTAGAAAGGGAAATCAATTCTCAGAGGAACTCACCAAAGAACAAACTAACTGATACACTACATATCCAAAGTCTCCTATACTCTGGAGTTGTGTGATGAGATAAACTGTCTTCAAAATACCCAAGCGTAAGAATTTCCTGTTTCAGTGACTCGGTGATAAGAATGTACTTTTTCCACTATTGTTTCACTCTGGGCCTTCACAGGGCAGTCTGTGAAGACCACAGACATTGTTTGATTTTCACAGTAACCTGGCCACTCACGAGAAGAGGCAGGACTCTGGCCTGTAGAAGGTATGTGTTTCCCTCTCCTTCCTAATTCCTCATCTCATTTAGCAGGAGATTACAAATGCCAATGTGGTTCGATTTAGGGACAATTGCTAAGCAAACAAATTAAAGAGATATTGGTATCTGTATTTGATATTTGGGTATTTTAGTTTTGGGAGAAAATAAGAATAAAATATGAAGTATTTGGGAAGATTTCTTAAAATGTTCAAATTCTTGCCTGCAGACATTATTCAAGGGAAAACTTTCATGTATAACTGAGTTTGTTAATCAATCCAATTTAAGACGGAATATCAGTAGCATCAGGACAAGGGACAGTTAACATTGTATTTTGTCTTCAATAGACATAGAATTAGATATAGTATTAAATATTTAACTCAGCCCTTAAAAATATGTTATTAAAATGGATTCATAGAATTGTGAGTGGCCAATAAAATTCTTCACTTGTCTAATTAAAGTAAAAATCAGAATATGGTACCTCCAGTAAAATGCTGGATTAACTCAATTATATACAATCAAATGCTTTATAAAAACTTGGTCATAAATTTGAAAAAAGATAAATCACACTAACACAGAGATTTCTTTCTAATAAATTATATGCCTGATATGAATACTATCATGGCAATTGCATTAAAATAAGAAATAAAATAAAAGGCAAATTTAATATTAGGTGTTTTACATGCTTTATATCATACATATTTTTATTCTCATTTTAGATTAGTAAACTCATTTGCTAAATACTAAATAATTTTTAATGGTCATACATTGTAAATTTCAAAGCCAGAATTAATTGTAGATTGCACTACTACAGAATCCATTGACTGAATTTTTAAGGCACATTGTTGACTTCTTATAATTGCTGATACAACTAAAGCTTCCCTCATTGACTTAACAGCCTCAGGATCTTCCTCGAAGTTTGTACCAACATTGTTCTTCCATAAATGATGTATGCTTTTCCTTATCATTTTGTGATTTCATATCTTAGCCATTGTCAACTGTCAATTACTCATGTAAAATAAGTATTTAATGACATTTTAACATTGTTTTGTCTTTATATGATAAACTCTTTTGGAGAATTTAATATGTCATGTACCATTTTTAACATATAAAATATTTATTTAATTTTTAATGATTTCTTAGAGCTCCACAATCACTCAAATTAGAAGAATTATTTGATAGCATCTCATTCCCTTTTCATTAATGAATGTCCCAATTAAAGTAGATTAATGCAGAGTGTACCATATATGCCAATACTGTTATTCCCTCATCATAGAAAGCTGTCTTTAACTTTTAACGGATTTTAAACTTAACTATATAATTGGTGCATGTTTTTCAAATATAGACTTTAATTTGAACAAAGATATTATAACAATTTTCAAGTGTTTCTGTGAATTTTGACTTTCATTTCATCAGGATATTACTATTCATGAACTTTTTCAGTAATCTACTAATTTTCATTGTTCCAATAAACAAGTAACATTATGTCAAACAGAGAATTAGTTGTTTTTAACTGATTGATGATGGTTTACAATATTGGTTTGATTTCTGTCATACATCAGCATAAATTAATCATAGGTGTACATATGTCCCCTCCTTTGAGTTTACTTCTCACTTCCCGCCATTTCCCACCATTCTTGGTTATTACACATCAAATACTATTTTTAAAACTACTTACTCTATGACGAAACAGTTGTCTAAAGGTCTACTGAAATGAGAACCAAACTTGGATTTGCTCAGCTGCTAAATGAGTGCTGTTAACTGATCTCACACATCACCCAGTTTAACCTTTCAAGGCTTCTTGTGCTTTTATACACCATTTATTAACTACTTATGTAAAGTTTCCATAGAGCAACATCCTTGACATTAAACAGCCACAGAGATGAAGAACCAAAAGGAAAACTACTCAGAACCGAGTCTGGTTAAGGATACCAGGAGACAGCAAATGAGAGGTAAGATCCTGAGAAGATCAATTTTAGCAGCTGAGCAGGAGAAAACCTACGTGGGATTAAACTTTCAAATTGCCTTTCTTTATGTCAATGGAACGACAGGAACTACCGCTGCAAGTGTAAAGCATTTACCCACTTACATGTTTTTATTAATGAGACTTAGAGCTGGAGTTTGAAATACAATATTCTAATATGACATATGTGCTGTGCTGTGCTTAGTCGCTCAGTTGTGTCCAACTCTTTGCCACCCCATGGACTGTAGCCCGCCAGGCTCCTCTGTCTATGGGGATTCTCCAGGCATGAATGCTGGAGAAGGTTGCCACGCCCTCCTCTAGGACTACCTACCCAGGCATTGTTGTAATTTGTAGTCTTTGATCTACAACTCGTGAAGCCTTATATTCGCTGAAAAAGGAATGGTATATTCTGAGAGGAGGATTGCAATGGTAAATGTTTTGGGGTCCAAGTTGATGTCTTTGAATTCTCACAGATGTGGGATCTTTTGTTCTTCTAAAATAACTGTCTTCATCACTCCTTTCTCAGTGTTTCCTTTTCTCTCCCTGCAGATTCACCGTCAGCTCAAGAGAAGCTCATTGTTGTGATCCTGGGAATCCTGGGAATGTTTTGTCTTGATGTATACTATAGTGAGAGTGATAACTTCTATTCCACGTAAGTCAAGTTTTGAAAGATTATGATTGAACCTTTCATTTTAATGATCGTCGGTGCCTCTAAAATGTCATATTATTATGGAATAGAACTCTTATTTTAATGTGTGCATTTAGCCTAAGTATTGAATTCTTATTCTGAGTTGAGCGAAGTATAAATTACAGAATGATTGTAGGGAAAATTAAATATATACATAGATATTTTCTGATTTCATAACTCAAAGATATACTTTAACAAATTGAAACACCTTATTGAGAAAAACAAATTAATTCTTGAGATTGCTTGAACCAAGTATTGTAAGAGGTGGTGGAGTCTTTTCTCTAAGATTTTTGAAATATACACCCCCCAGTCTTCATTACCTCATTAATTATTCTTAAAGCAATTTTTTCCAGATCATCCTAAATCCTACAAACACCATGTTTAAACTAAAAACATTATGATTTATTTAAATCAATGTTAATATTTTCGAAGATTACTTCCATTTTTTTCTAGGTACCCAAATATCAGGACAAAATAAGTCCTCTCTGGTAACAAAGCTCCAGAAAGGTACATAATGATTTCAAACTTCTAATATAAATATAGTTTGTGTTTTGTCTCTCTCTTAGGCTAGTGAAGATAGAAACAGATTTTGGGGTAGAACATAAATTATAAAATCAGGCAACAAATATTCCTAAATAATCATTATAAGAGAGGCTTTCTCCCTATGCAGCAATATGATCACCATATCCATTATAGGCAATTGACTCTAATTTTATCCTGCTATAAGAGATAAAAAATATTGTTATTCTAAAACAGAGCGTTTTAGTATCATTTCTAAAAAACCATTGCCTAATCCAGGATCATACTTTCACCTATGCTATCTAAAGCATTGTTTTTACTTCTTCATGTTTGTGCTTTCATCCATTTTCAGTTAATTTTCACATGTGACATAAGGGAAATATGATATATCTTTCCATCCATTTATTTAAATCTTTGACTTTTAACAATTTTGTTTTTAAAAGTATATGTTTTGCACATATTAGTTAAATATATTTCTGGATGTTTTATTATTTTTGATCTATTTTAAATAAAACATTTTTCTTTTTTTATTTTTTCCAACTTTATTGAGCTATAACTGACATTTAACATTGTGTAAGTTGAAGGTATACAATGCATTGATTTTATACACATATATTGTAAAGTGATTACCACCAGCCACATAATTACCACTTCTTTCTTGTGGTGAGAATATTTAAGATCGTCTCAGCAACATTCAGGTATTGAATACAATATTTTAAATTACAGTCACAATCCTGTACATTAGATACTCATGTATTTATTTTATAACTGAAATTATGTACCCTTTGAATATTTCTCCCCCTTCTCTGCTCCCCAGAACCTAGAACCTACTATTCTGCTCTCTGCTTCTATGAGTTCAGTTTTTCAGATTCCACAAATAAGTGACAGCATACAATACTTGTCTTTGTCTGACTTATTTCACTTAGTATAATGTCCTTAAAGTTCATCTATGTTGTTGCAAATGGCAGAATTTCCTTCTTTCATGTGCCTGAGTATTGTATTGTATGTATGTGCATACATGTGTGTGTGTGTGTATCCCACAACTTTTTTATCCATTCATCTGTCAATGGACACCTAGGATGTTTCCATATCTTGGCTGTTGTGAATAATTCTGCAAAATGCTATTTTCAGATTACTCATTGCTGGCATTGATATCACAAGCTCTACCGTAAAAATCCAACTACCTTAGCATCCCTGAAGGCTTTTTCATGATGTAATTTGTGCCTTCCTTTATAGTCTTATCTCCCTAAAAAGCACAGGAATAAAACTCCTGAATATTAACTGACATCTTAAAATTTAATGTATGCCTTTTAGTCTGCCCCATGTTATGTTTTCCTGGAGCTAATGATGTACTGATGTCCCTGAGAGCTCAGTTGGTAAAAAATCTGCCCACAATGCGGGAGACCCTGTTTTGATTCCTGGGTTGGGAAGGTCCCCTGGACAAAGGATAGGCTACCCACACCAGTATTATTGGGCTTCCCTTGTGGCTCAGCTGGTAAAGAATCCGCCTGCAATGCAGGAGATCTGGGTTCGACCCCTGGGTTGGGAAGATCCCCTGGAGAAGGGAAAGGCTACCCACTCCAATATTCTGGCCTGGAGAATTCCACGGACTGTATAGGCCATGGGATCGCACATGGTCGGACACAACTGAGCTACTTTCACTTCACTTCAATAATGTACAGTGAATGTTTTCCAGGGTGGATTACCAGAGCCTCCATTGGACAATGGAACACAAGAAAATTCCACATCTAAAATCATGACTTTCAAAGAGAACCCACTTTAGAGGTATGTAGATAAAAGACTGAGACCAACAAGTATCTTCTCTGCTTCTCTCAGTCAATTGATAACCTGCTCAATTTGGATGTTATTTTAGACTCAGCCAACTATAAAGTCCAACTTTCATTTTATTTAATTTCAGAAAAAAATACTCATCTTTCCCAGTAGTTAGATTCTTCTGTATACATGATATATTCTTTTAAATCACCACTTCTCAAAATAATACTTTTTCTACCAAAAAATTCTACATCTCCTTTAGCACAGTCTCTAATCCTTATTATATGCTCTCATATGGGTATGTAGATTAGGCACTAGGTTAGTGTATCAATGCTAAGTTAAGATCAGCTCTGTACCTATAGATTTTACTTAGTCTAGAGACTGCTTCCCTTGTGGCTCAGCTGGTAAAGAATCCGCCTGCAATGCGGGAGACCTGGGTTCGATCCCTGGGTTGAGGAAATCCCCTGGAGAAGGGAAAGGCTACCCACTCCAATATGCTGGCCTGGAGAATTCCATGGACTGTATAGTTCACAGGTTGCAAAGAGTCAGACGTGACTGAGCGACTTTCACTTTCTTTCTTTCAGAGAATACAAAGAAGTTGTTTTCCCCTGTGAACTCCTATCTGTAGAGATTGTGAGAAAAAACATCAATTTTCTAAGATATATTTCCTAGAGAATTTTAATAGTCTCATGCATAGATTTGGAGGGATGTAAGTCATCTCCCTAAGGCCAGGAACGTAGAAACGAAGTCCATCCATCTCACGAAATCAATGGTTTTACAAGGAGTAGAAAGGATTCCTCAGTAGCTAAGTTCCAGAGCATTCCTTTCAAGATACACACTGAATGGTCTCCGGGGAATATCTTTTGTTTTGAAGGAAAGGAATGTAAAAGTAAATGGTCGTGTTGTGGACAGAAATGTTACTATTTTTCAGATGAATCGAAGAACTTTGAAGAAAGAAAAAAACGCTGCAAGGAAATGGACTCCACACTTCTTAAGATAGAAGATAAGGAAGAACTGGTGACGTATTTTTGTTTTCCATCTCACCCTGTATTCATCTTATTCTTTTGGCCATCTGGCCATTAGTTGTTGCCTAAATCATTTTTTTTTTTTTAAGCTGTGCTGGGTCTTCCTCCCTACCCATGGGCTTTCTCTAACTGCGGTGACAGGGCTTCTTGTGGAGGTGACTTCCCTTGTTGTGGAGTATGGGCTCAAAGCTCAGGCTCAGTAGTTGTAGTGCGCAGGTTTAGCTGTCTGTTGCACGTGGAATCTTACTGGACTGGGGATCCAAGCTGTGTCCCCTGCGTTGCCTGACAGATTCTTAACAACTTGACCACTGGGAAAGTCCTGTTAGCTAAATCTGAACGCTTGATAATATTTGAGTGTCCATAGTTTACAGTTGTAAGTTGATTCAGATCTAGACAGTTCTCATCTTAAGGTCAGAAATACAAGTAGAAATGAAATTAGAATTTCCTTTAATTCATCTAACTCACCCACAGTTAGAACTTTTCCAGTAGAGCAAATGTAAAGGGAAACATGAAACAACTAGGAAAAAATTATGCTTAAAATATTTCATTTTATCAGAGATAATTATATTTTCATACTTATAATTTCATGGAAATGTAGCTTCTCTCTGGAAAAAAAAATGTCATTTTACCTCCAACAAAATCAAGAAGTACAATACCACTGAGTTTAGGGTAAAAGGAAGACTTGGTATGAATTTAAAATTCATATGATTATAAGATCAATTAATTCAAACTCATATTAAATTTTAACTCATACTAACTTTCAAGAAAATTGAACTAAATATTTCATAATCCTTATCAATATCCTTGATTTGAATAGAGAATTAACTTACTATTATTCTTTCAAGAAATATATTCCTACATTCCAAGTTAAGGAGAATCTTTTAATATTCTTTCACAGACACTAAGACTAACTCAATTATCTGTAATAGTACAATCACCCATATTTTTGGCTTTTAAACTCATAAATAGTTATAAAAATATGAACTTGAAAACCATCAAGAGAACAGAGCAAATCTGAACCTGAAAAGAACACATTTTCAGATCTGAATTAACTTCCTTTTTATTCCAAGGGGCTTCCCTGGTGGCTCAGACAATAAAGAATCTGCCTGCAATGCAGAAGATCTGGGTCTGATCCCTGGGTCAGCAAGATCCCCTGGAGAAGGGAATGGCAACCCAGTCCAGTATTCTTGCCTGGAGGATTCCATAGACAGGAGAGCCTGGTGGGCTCAAAAATTAGCTTTAGAGTCTAGAAGCCCTAATCTTTTATGTAGGATATCTCCATCAAGAAATAAGACCATCTATGAAAACCATAAAATTGAATGTCAAATCTTATGAGTAGATGGTATGTACGTAACTTTTTTCTGGGTAGAGAGACTAAGTGTTTGCCATATTCTCTATGGTGAAAGAAACAAAGGAAAATAAAAACAAACTAAGGGTAAAAACTAAAGCAGAATAGAGAAATACAGAATTTATAGTCAGAAACTCTCTCTTTAATTCCCTCTCACACATTACTTTGCTTGTAATAAAACTGGTTATATTTTCTTTCCAACATATTTTAGGAAGATCACATGAGATAATATATGTACATTGCTGTTGTTTGTTGTTTAGTTGCTAAGTCATGTCGACTCTTTTGTGACCCCATGGACTGTAGCCTGCCAGTCTCCTCTGTCCATGGGATTTCCCAGGCAATAGTACTTGGGTGGGTGACCATTTCCTTCTCCAGGGAATCTTCCAGAACCAGAGATCAAACCCTCATCACCTTCATTAGCAGGCAGGTTCTTTACCACTAGCCATCAGGGAAATTCCAATATATGTGCATAAACGTGGTAAAAATTAAGTTACAAGATGAACATCATTTACATTTGTACTTATCAAGTAATTTCCAGATACCTATGTAAACATCTCATCTGATATATAAGGACACTTCTTCAAGATGCTCACTTCACAAAAAATAAGCACAGTACTTTTGAAAAAAAAAATTTATATGACATTGGTAAAAACCTCACATCTGTCACACCTGGACCTCAAAATACCAACCAATTTTGCTCAGAATTTTTTCTTGAGCTACAATTATCAGTTTTGAAAGTAAATTAAAATATTTTAGTCTGAAGATTAAATAAGATAGGAACAGACTTCCCTAGTGGTCCAATGGTTAAGACTTTACCTTTCAGCACACAAGGTACAGTTGTGATCCCTCCTCATGCAGCTAAGAGCCCACATGGCTCTCGGCTAAAAATCCAAAGCATAAAAAGGAAGCATATTACAACACATTCAATAAAAGCTTTAAAATCTTTGTGACCCCATGGACTGTAGCCTACCAGGCTCCTCTGTCGATGGGATTTTCCAGGCAATAGTACTGGAGTGGATTGCCGTTTCCTTCTCCAGGGGATCTTCCTGACCCAGGGATTGAACCCAGGTCTCCCATATTGTAGACAGACGCTTAACCGTCTGAGCCACCAAGGAAGTCTCAAAAAATGATCTACATCCAAAAAATCTTAAAAAAAAAAAAAAAGATAGGTAAGCTAAGACAGTGTTATTTTATGTCTCATTTATGTCACTATATTTAATAAATATAACTAAGATTCTTTTATTTTATCATTTGAACAGAATCAGGATGAAATTGATCTTGAAACTATTTGTTACTCAAAATAATAAAATATTAAAAAGATTATTATTTCATTTCAGAATTATGAAAAGACATTTTTATCATAGAATATATCACTTTTTATTGCAGAACTTCATTCAAAGCAGACTATCCTATTTCTATGGGATTGGATTATCTCATTAAGGAACCAGAAATCAATGGACATGGGAAGATAAGTCAATGCCTTCTTTAAAATCGTAAGTCTCTAGAATAGATAGTAAATAATAAGTTCCATATTCTGGTTTACATTTTGAAAAGTATATAGGGAAATGCACACTTTCAATATATAGACAAATATGCATACATATATGGGCATATACAGGTGGTTCAGTGGTAAAGAGTCCTTTGGTAATGCAGGAGACACAGGTTTGATCCCTGGATCAGGAAGATCCCCTGGAGAATGGCAACGCACTGCAATATTCTTGCCTGAGAAGTCCCATGAACAGAGGAGGCTGGCAGGCTACTGTCCATGGGGTTGTAAAGAATAGGACAGAACTTAGCGACTGAGCACACACATGAGCATTGTGTGTACATACAGACACACACATACAAAGAATTTAAGTTCAGAAAATGAGTATATATAGAGAGGGAGGCTATAAAATATATAGAGAGGGAGGCTTTTCAACTTGTTGCTATAATCCTTATAGAGTATGCTTTAGGAAAGGCTAGGGCACCAAGGGATAGTTTCTTGTAAGGAAAGAAAAAATATATATACCTTAACTTTGAACCAATATTTCTTATGTTTACATTAGTGAATGTCTATTTTACATTATTTATATGCTTTTATTTTATTTTAAGTGATTGGACCGAGTCAAATGAAGGAAACTGCATATATTAAAGCAACAAAGAAGTCTGCTTCTGACTGTTCCAGATTCATGCACTTCATTTGTGAGAAGTTGATAGCTTGTCTTGCTACCTAATGAAACAACAACCAAAGACACATGCAACAACGTTTCCTTATAAAAACTCAGACCCTTGGAAGTCCAGTCTATATCGCTAATTTCAGAATGCTTTGTTACGGGCTGCACCTATATTTTAGCTTGATGGAGATACATTGTGGACCCTCCACTTCTGCCTCTTTCAAACATAAATCCCAGATCGTACCAATTATGAGCACAGGTTGGCAGAGTGAGAAAGTATTAGTGCTTCTCATGAACCTTAGGCCTGTGTAGTCAATTTCTGCAACTCACACAGATTTAGTAAGTAATCTTGCAAACTGTTGTCACAGCCATGTACATTTTACCTGGGGTTTAATGCCAAGAGTACATGAAGTCATTATTCTGTATCAGTTGTATATGCATTTGTTTGATATCTTACGTTTTATCAGAAAGACAGTATAGTAACAGAAAGAAAACAAATAGATCTGTGTTTGTGATCTTTACCACAACTAATAGCTTGAATGCTCTCTGGCAAGTCCAGACTTCTGGGTATGATTCCATATGGCAAAGTGGCTGTACCATTTTGCATTCTATTAGCAGTGCATGAGAATTCCATTTGCTGGTGTCCTACTAACTTTAATATTGAAAAAATTAAAAACTGATTTTAATAAAGGTATACTATAATGAAGGTATATTTGTATATCTCTAATGAATATTGCGGGAGAAATATCGATAACCTCAGATATGCAGATGATACCACCCTTATGGCAGAAAGTGAAGAGGAACAAAAAAGCCTCTTGATGAAAGTGAAAGAGGAGAGTGAAAAAGTTGGCTTAAAGCTCAACATTCAGAAAACTCAGATCATGGCATCTGGTCCCATCACTTCATGGGGAACAGATCGGGAAACAGTGGAAACAGTGTCAGACTTTATTTTTCTGGGCTCGAAAACCACTGCAGATGGTGATTGCAGCCATGAAATTAAAAGATGCTTACTCCTTGGAAGGAAAATTATGACCAACCTAGACAGCATATTCAAAGCAGAAACATTACTTTGCCTACCAAGGTCCATCTAGTCAAGGCTATGGTTTTTCCAGTAGTCAGGTATGAATGTGAGAATTGGACTGTGAAGAAAGCTGAGCACCGAAGAATTGATGCTTGTGAACTGTGGTGTTGGAGAAGACTCTTGAGAGTCCCTTGGACTGCAAGGAGATCCAACCAGTCCATTCTGAAGGAGACCAGCCCTGAGATTTCTTTGGAAGGAATGATGGTAAAGCTGAAACTCCAGTACTTTGGCCACCTCATGCGAAGAGTTGACTCATTGGAAAAGACTCTGATGCTGGGAGGGATTGGGGGCAGGAGAAGGAGACGACAGAGGATGAGATGGCTGGATGGCATCACCGACTTGATGGACATGAGTTTGAGTAAACTGCAGGAGTTGGTGATGGACAGGAAGGCCTGGCATGCTTCAATTTATGGGGTCACAAAGAGTCGGACACCACTGAATGACTGAACTGAACTGAACCAATAAATGATGTGCACCATCCTTTCATATGATCTCCTATGGTAAAGATTGATTAAATATCTTGCTTATTTTTAGTGGGTTGTTCATTTTCTTATTATTGAGCTCTGAGAGTTCTCTCTTTATGTATTTTGGATGTTTGCATTGATATCTATATTTCGTTGCATTAATTTTGTATATAGAGCAAAGTATGGATTAAATTCTTTTTAAAAATATTTTGCAAAAAGATGTCTAGTTATTTCAGCACCGTTTTTTAAAAATTGTACTCTTCTATTGAATTATAAAGGCAGTTTGTCAAAAATCAATTCACCACTTGTATCTATTTCTAAACTCTATCCTATTTCATTGATCTGAATATCTGCCTTCTTTCACCAATTACTTGATTATTGTGAATTTATAGGACGTTGTGAAGTGATGTGAGTTCTCCTGTATTGTCTTTTTCAAAATCGTTTTAACTTTTTTTTGCAAAGAAGAAAAAACTTACTTAGCGGCCATTTTTTATTATAATTCCATTACTAGTAAATAAAATCTTAGCTACTTGAAGAAAATGGCTGATTCTAAAATAGGGGTAGGAAATACATAAGAAGAGCCTGGAGATTTTTGTAGTTCTAGAAAATGGACAAATGCTTAAAACTGTAGAGGTATATCAACTAGGTAAAGGAATTACCAATGGCCAAAGCTGGAACAATTTAAGCAGCAAAAATCACAGAAAATAAATAGTATTAATTATAACCCCAATATAAAATACCCATGAGTCCACAGTAGTATAAAATGATTGAATACTTTAGCAAATGAGGGAGATGAAACAATCTCCTGTGCAGAAAAATTCTAAATAAATAATGTAGATGCTCTTGCCTAAAGGGATGGGACTCCTTACTCCTTAAGTACTTACTGCACATAATGATTTCCTTCCAAAGAAATTATTACAGAGTCATGTGGAAGAGGGAAAATAAGAGTAACCTTCGAGTGGAAAACCTGACAAACACCACCTCAGTGAGCAAAGGTAACATCAGCAGTGAGGTCATGTTCACAGTTTGTTCCCTTGATTTGATGTAATAAAATTTGCACTATGTCGTCCTCCCCAAATTTACAACTCCAATCTCCTCATGAGAAAAATGTCAGACATATCTCAATGAAGGGTACTCTAAAATATACCTACCTTGCACTTTTCAAAACTATCAAGATCATCAAACACAAGGAAAGACTGTAATAGCCAAGGGGAGCCTAAAGAGACGTGACATCTAAATGATATGTGGTAACCTGGATGGGATTCTGAAATAGAAAAAGGACATAGGTAAAAACAATTACAGAAGCATGAATAAACTATGGATTTTCGTTACTAAAAATACACTGATGTTGGTTTATTAATTACAACAAAAGTGCAATACTAATATAAAATGAATTAAAGAGGAACTGATTTCAGAATGGAATTCTATACTATCTTCAAACTTTTTCTATAAATGTTCTAAAAAACAAAATTCATTTTAAAAAATTAAAATTAATATGCAACTTTCTAGAAAAATAAAAGCTTAATATGTTTCTTATTTTTTAACTTTTTTTTTAGTTGAAGGAAAATTGCTTTACAATGTTGTGCTGATCTCCTTTAGGATGGACTGGTTGGATCTCCTTGCAGTCCAAGGGACTCTCAAGAGTCTTCTCCAACACCACAGTTCAAAAGCATCAATTCTTTGGTGCTCAGCCTTCTTCACAGTCCAATTCTAACAACCATAAATGACCACAGGAAAAACCATAGCCTTGACTAGACGGATCTTTGTTAGCAAAGTAATGTCTCTGCTTTGAATATGCTATCTAGGTTGGTCATAACTTTCCCTCCAAAGAGTAAGGGTCTTTTAATTTCATGGCTGCAATCACTATCTTCAGTGATTTTGGAGTCCAAAAAATAAAGTCTGACACTGTTTCCACTGTTTCCCCATCTATTTCCAATGAAGTAATGGGACTGGATGCCATGATCTGCGTCTTCTGAATGTTGAGATTTAAGCCAACTTTTTCACTCTCCTCTTAAAGGAATGCAAAAAAGCAAAATGGCTACCTGGGGAGGCCTTACAAATAGCTGTGAAAAGAAGAGAGGTGAAAAGCAAAGGAGAAAAGCAAAGATATAAACATCTGAATGCAGAGTTCCAAAGAATAGCAAGGAGAGATAAGAAAGCCTTCCTCAGTGATCAATACAAAGAAATAGAGGAAAACAACAGAATTGGAAAGACTAGAGACCTCTTCAAAAAATTAGAGATACCAAGGGAACATTTCATGCAAAGATCGGCTCGATAAAGCACAGAAATGTATGGACCTAACAGAAGCAGAAGATATTAAGAAGAGGTGGCAAGAATACACAGAAGAACTGTACAAAAAAGATCTTCATGACCAAGATAATCAGGATGGTGTGATCACTCACCTAGAGTCAGACATCCTGGAATGTGAAGTCAAGTGGGCCTTAGAAAGCATCACTATGAACAAAGCTAGTGGAGGTGATGGAATTCCAGTGCAGCTATTTCAAATTCTGGAAGATGATGCTGTGAAAGTGCTGCAGTCAATATGCCAGCAACTTTGGAAAACTCAGCAGTGGCCACAGGACTGGAAAAGGTCAGTTTTCATTCCAATCCCAAAGAAAGGCAATGCCAAAGAATGTTCAAACTACCACACAATTGCACTCATCGCACATGCTAGTAAAGTAATGCTCAAAATTCTCCAAGCCAGGCTTCAGCAGTACATGAACCATGAAATTCCAGATGTTCAAGCTGGTTTTAGAAAAGGCAGAGGAACCAGAGATCTAATTGCCAACATCCAATGGATCATCAAAAAGGCAAGAGAGTTCCAGAAAAATATCTATTTCTGTTTTGTTAACTACGCCAAAGCCTTTGACTATGTGGATCACAATATACTGTGGAAAATTCTGAAAGAGATGGAACACCACACCACCTGATCTGCCTCTTGAGAAACCTGTATGCAGGTCAGGAAGCAACAGTTAGAACTGGACATGGAACAACAAACTGGTTCCAAATAGGAAAAGGAGTATGTCAAGGCTGTATATTGTCATCCTGCTTATTTAATTTATATGCAGAGTACATCATGAGAAACGCTGGGCTGAAAGAAGCACAAGCTGGAATCAAGATTGCCAGGAGAAATATCAATAACCTCAGATATGCAGATTACACCACCCTTATGGCAGAAAGTGAGTAGGTTAGGATTGATTCTTGGGTTTTTAAAATGTCTTAATATTTTGCCATTTAGTTACTTTGTAATTTGAGAAATCTAGATTTGAAAATCATTAAAGAATGATAAAATGGATAAATACACTACCATTTAGTTTTCAAGAAATATTCTCCCTCATACAATGCCAAATTATAGAGTAAATCTTATAATAGGCAAACTATATTTCATTTGGCTTTATTCACCATCAAATACTTGTACTATATTCACTAAAAAGCAAATGTATAAATACAAAAATGGATTTCTTTTGATAGAAAAATAATCACAGTGCCAAGCCATTTAAACTTTCAGATTGCATCAAATTTGAAAATGAGGGAATTTGAACACTGGAAAATTTATTGCTAATGAGGTAGGTAACACCAATAGTTGTGGAGAAAACCCCACAAAATTTAACATCAAAAAAAATGAATTAAATATTTCCCAAAACTGGAGACAAAAACATTATGTTCTGCACAATAAATATTTTTGGCCCACTTTCATTTTGATTCATTCTTGTCTTCACCTGTAGAATAACATGAACATTGCTACTGCTGCTGCTAAGTCGCTTCAGTCATGTCCGACTCTGTGCGACCCCATAGATGGCAGCCCACCAGGCTCCCCATCCCTGGGAGTCTCCACGAAAGAACACTGGAGTGGGTACTGTGAACATTAGATAGTACTTAACATGTACCCCAAGGTAAATTATTTCCTGCAACAGTCAGAACCTCCCAAATTCTACATCGCTCATCCATAGCAAGTTCTCCTGTGTCTATCTTTGTTCAACAGTGTGACAGCAGAAGCATGGATTACATGCCCACACTGACTGATCACACCTATGTTTGTGCCTTGAGATTTCACCAATTGGAGGACAAGCTTGGTCAGAAACACAGCCTGGACGAGCTCTCTCAACTGGCCTTTCACCTCTGCTTTTAGAGTAGGGGGTCCATGTTGATATGTATGACTGGTTTCAGAGACATCATATCAGAAAAAGATAGCCAATGATCCAATAGCATTCAATATTCCCACACAGAAATTTTCCACTGGTTTCAGAATTTCATTTCCTTCACACCCTTCAGACAAGAATCATAAAGAACTAAAATGCCAAATTTTATGAAGATTTCATAGATCAAACCATTTGTGAACTTTAGCAGCCAACATAAACTTGAAAGATAAAGGCCAACTTTCAGACTCTCATGCAGGTGGGAAATCACTAAATTCAAAAACTCTAAAAATAAATTACCTGACATCATTTCTAGATAAAAATTCAAAATATCAAACTGTGAGTAAATATCAGCCTATATTTTTAAGAAACATCCTAAGGATATCCAACCTGATTGATACAGTACAGTAAATATAGCCAATATTGGGTTGACTGATTTGCATAACAGCAGATTTCCATTTCTTTCTTGTGTTCTCTTTAAATTATCTGAAGAAGCAGATATTGGCATTCAAAAAACTATGACAGCTGTAATTGAAAATCTTAAAATGTTTGAAAGTTGCCCTTTAAATGCATCAAAATCAAAAGGATCTATTCTGTTAGCCATAGCAACAATTATAAAAGCATTGTTTAAGAATCATTACATGTTTAAATATAATGAGAATGTCTGAGCCCTATTTTACTCCAGAAGTAAGTGCTAGTTAAGCAGAAACAACAACAAAAAAGGATTGCATTTTGGCTCTTGTTGTTTGTTTGTTTGTTTTTCCTCTTAAGAACTACATAGATCTGTGCACCTAAAGGGCCAACAGTGCTCCAGTGTTTTATAATTTTTCTTCAAAATGTATAGCAATAACAATTGAACAGAGAGGCCTGGCATGCTGCGATTCATGGGGTCGCAAAGAGTCGGACACAACTGAGCGACTGAACTGAACTGAAGGATTGAAGTTACTTCTATGTCAGTTACACCATTTGGAGTGTTTTCAAAAGCACTTTTAAATGGCTTGGGATTCCTTCTTCTTTGAATCCCAATGCAAAAGTGTTTTTCTCCTTTTAAATAAAGGTAGGCAATGGCACCCCACTCCAGTATGTTTGCCTGGAAAATCCCATGGACGGAGGAGCCTGGTAGGCTGCAGTCCATGGGGTTGCTAGAGTCGGACACGACTGAGTGACTTCACTTTCACTTTTCACTTTCATGCGTTGGAGGAGGAAATGGCAACCCACTCCAGTATTCTTGCCTGGAGAATCCCAGGGACGAGGGAGCTGGTGGGCTGCC
Organism: Bos javanicus; assembly: GCF_032452875.1. Classification (NCBI taxonomy): domain Eukaryota; kingdom Metazoa; phylum Chordata; class Mammalia; order Artiodactyla; family Bovidae; genus Bos; species Bos javanicus. The sequence continues at coordinate 99,765,867 of NC_083872.1, read as the reverse complement.
GTCTACACGTTCGCACAGAGTCAGACACGACTGAAGCGACTTAGAAGAAGCAGCAGCAGCAGCAGTGCATTTTTGGGGGCTTTCCTGATAGCTCAGCTGGTAAGCAGGTAAAGAATCCACCAGCAATGCAGAAGATCCCAGCTGGGTTCCTGGGTCAGGAAGATAACCTGAAGAAGGGATAGTCTACCTACTGCAGTATTCTTAGGCTGGTGGTTCAGATGGTAAAGAATCTGTCTGCACTACAGCAGACTTGGGTTTGATGTTTGATCCCCTGGAGGAGGTCATGGGAATCCACTCCAGTATTATTGCATGGGAAATTCTCATGGACAGAGGAGGCTGGCAGGTTATAGTCTTTATGCTTTAACCTCTTAACCACCAGGGAAGCCTTGGGGTTGCAAAGAGTTGGAACACAACTGAGGAACTAAGCATAGCACAATTTTTCGATCTTCTAGGGTGTCAGTTCAGTTGCTCACTCGTGTCTGACTCTTTGTGATCAAATGGACTGCATCACACCAGGCCTCCCTGTTCATCACAAACTCCAAGATTTACTCAAACTCATGTCCATTGAGTCAGTGATGACATCCAACCATCTCATCCACTGTCATCCCCTTCTCCTCCTGCCTTCAATCTTTCCCAGCATCAGGGTCTTTTCAAAGGAGTCAGTTCTTCACATCAGGTGGCCAAAATATTGGCGCTTCAGCATCAGACTTACCAATGGATATTCAGGACTAGTTTCCTTTAGGATGGACTGATTGGATCTCCTTGGTGTCCAGGGGACTCTCAAGAGTCTTCTCCAATAGCACAGTTCAAAAGCATCAATTCTTTGGCTCTCAGCTTTCTTTATAGTCCAAATCTCACATCCATACAGGACTCCTAGAAAAACCATACCTTTGACTAGATGGACCGTTGTTGGCAAAGTAATGTCTCTGCTTTTTAATATGCTGTCTAGGTTGGTCATAACTTTCCTTCCAAGGAGCAAGCAACTTTTAATTTCATGGCTGCAGTGACCATCTGCAGTGATTTGGGGGCCCCCCAAAAAAAGCCTGTCACTGTTTCCATTGTTTCCCCATCTGTTTGCCATGAAGTGATGGGACCAGATGCCATGACCTTAGTTTTCTGAATGTTGAGCTTTAAGCCAACTTTTTCACTCTCCTCTTTCACTTTCATCAAGAGGCTTTTTAGTTCCTGTTCACTTTCTGCCAAAGGGTGGTGTCATCTGCATATCTGAGGTTATTGATATTTCTCCCAGCAATCTTGATTCCAGCTTGTGCTTCATCCAGCCCAGTGTTTCTCATGATGTACTCTGCATATAAGTTAAATAAGTAGGGTGACAATATACAGCTTGACATACACCTTTCATGATTTGAAACCAGTCTGTTTTTCCATGTCCAGTTCTAAATGCAGCTTCTTGACCTGCATATAGATTTCTCAGGAGGCAGGTTGGGTGGTCTGGTGTTCCCATCTCTTTCTGAATTTTCCACAGTTTGTTGTGATCCACATAGCCAAAAGCTTTGGCATAGTCAATAAAGCAGAAATAAATGTTTTTCCGCAGGTCTCTTGCTTTTTTTTTTTTTAATATAAATTTATGTAATTGGAGGTTAATTACTTTATAATATTGTATTGGTTTTGCAATACATCAACATGAATCCGCCATAGGTGTACACATGTTCCCCATCCTGACCCCCCCTCCTTCCTCCCTCCCCGTATCATCCCTCTGGGTCGTCTCTGCACCAGCCTCAAGCATCCAGTATCATGCATCAAACCTGGACTGGTGACTCGTTTCATATATGATATTATACATGTTTCAATGGCATTTATAATACCCAGGACACAGAAGCAACTTAGATGTCCATCAGCAGATGAATGGATAAAGAAAGCTGTGGTACATATACACAGTGGAGTACTACTAAGCCATCAAAAAGAATACATTTGAATCAGTTCTAATGAAGTGGATGAAACTGGAACCTATTATACAGAGTGAAGTAAGCCAGAAAGAAAAACACCAATACAGTATACTAACGCATATATGTGGAATTTAGAAAGATGGTAACGATAACCCTGTATGCGAGACAGCAAAAGAGACACAGATGTATAGAACAGTCTTTTGGTCTCTTGCTTTTTTGATGATCCAATGGATGTTGGAAACTTGATCTCTGCTTCCTCTGCCTTTCCTAAAGCCAGCTTGAACATCTGGAAGTTCTCAGTTCACATACCGTTGAAGCCTGGCTTGGAGAATTTTGAGCATTACTTTGCTAGCAAATGAGATGAGTGCAATTGTGCAGTAGTTTGAACAGTCCTTGGCATTGCCTTTCTTTGGGATTGGAATGAAACCTGACCTTTTCTAGTCCTGTGGCCACTTCTGAGTTTTCCAAAATTGCTGGCATATTGCGTGTAGCACTTTCACAGCATCATCTTTCAGGATTTGCAATAGCTCAACTGGAATTCCATCACCTCCACTAGCTTTGTTCATAGTGATGCTTTCTAAGGCCCACTTGACTTCACATTCCAAGATGTCTGGCTCTAGGCAAGTGATCTGGGTGCTTATCTGAGTCATGAAGATCTTTTTTATATAGTTCTTCTGTGTATTCTTGCCACCTCTTCTTAATATCTTCTGCTTTAGGCCCATAGCATTTCTGTCCTTTATTGTACCCATCTTTGCATGAAATGTTCCCTTGGTACCTCTAATCTTCTTGAAGAGGTCTCTACTCTTTCCCATTCTATTGTTTTCCTCTATCCTTTGCACTGGTCACTGAGGAAGGCTTTCTTATCTCTCCTTGCTATTCTTCGGAACTCTGCATTTAGATGAATATATCTTTCCTTTTCTCCTTTGCCTTTAGCTTCTCTTCTTTTCTCAGCTATTTGTCAGGCCTCCTCAGAAAACCATCTTGCCTCTTTGCATTTCTTTTTCTTGGGGATGGTCTTGACCACTGCCTCCTATACAGTGTCACAGAGCTCCATCCATAGTTCTTCAGGCACTCTGTTTATCAGATCTAATGGATCTTACAGTATATGATAACAATTTCTCAGAGGCATTTAAAAATGGAAAATGTAAATAACACAACTAGAGGTCCAGTTGTCCTTTTAATTGGAGCCCAAAGTCTCCTATTTTCTGGAGGTGTGTGATAAGCTAAACTCTCTTCAACTCGCCTAAGTGTGAGGATTTCCTGTTCAAACCTGAAGTGACACATTGACGACAAATCAATATTTTCCATTCTAGCTTCACTCTGAGCCTTCACAGGGCAGCCTGTGAAGGTCACAGACATTGCTTATTCTTGACTGGGTTTTAAGTTTTAAAATTTCTCCTTTGGTTACCAGCTATAGCAGGTCTCTTTTTAGAGAGTAACCTGATCTGCACACTAAAGAATGCACAACATCCTGGCCAACAGAAGGTATGTGTCCCTCCTCTCCTGTCTCTCTGCTAGACCGTCTCACTTAGTGGGAACTAACAAATGTTAGAGGGGATGCAACTGAGCTATAGTAAATATACAACAAAATCAAAGTAGAACATTGTTGTTTAATAATGTGGTATAAACAATAACCATAAAATACCAAATATTGGGTGATTTCTCCAAGTATTCAAATTATTGTCTGTAAAATACTAGTCAAGTGAATACACGCATGCATATTTGGGTGTGTATATAATATTAAGTGAAATTTATTGACCTCATGATAGGGAACAATTAGTTTTGGATTTTATAATCAGTAGATGGTAAGCTTTTTGTATAATAATATGTTTATACATATTTTGCTCAACATCTGTAAACAGATTCTTGGAAAGGAATTCATTATATAGCAAAAGGCCAAACATAATTCCTCCTATATGATTTAGATTCAATAAAAAAACCCTAATTTTTTAATGAAATTAAAGATGAAGTAACTTCTTTTTTTAATATACTTTATTTTATTTTTTAACTGTACAATATTGTATTGGTTTTGCCATATATCTAAAGGCTAATTTAAACTTAATTGTCATAATTAAAGTATTTTTTAAAAATCAAACATTGCATAAATGATATGTTATACTAATTAAAGGCTGATGTAAATCAGAAATAGTACCATAGAAATGATGACTAAGATAATAATTAAAACTGATAATTACTGAGAACTTATAAATTCCAGGTTGAGTGCTCAGTGTTACACACGTTATATATTGCATAAACTTATTTCCATTTTATATTAATAATATAGGTTACCAGATAGTAAATAACTTTTTGAAGGTCACATATTATAAATTTCAGTCATAATTAATTTCCAGATATTTCTGACTACTGCATCAATTGTCTGAATTATTAAATTACGTTATCTGGATTTTTTATAAGTAATTACCATCACTTATACAGCTAAAATGACCTTTACTAACTTGGACATCTATCAGATCTTTCTGGAAGTTTGAACCAACAGTATTCTTCCATAAGTGACCTATACATGTTTATCATGTTGTGGGTTCAGATATTAGTCATTAAATCAATTATCAACTACTTTTGTAAAATAAATATTTTTAGTCTTTCCTATTGTTTTATTTTTCATATTACTTTGTTATATATGTTTAATGTGTCATGTAACACTTTCCAATATATGAAGCATTTCCTCAGTTTTTAATGCTTTCTCAGAACTCCTCAACCATTTGAAATAAAGACCATTTGTTATCCTTTTTCATCAATAAATGTAAGTCAACAAATAATGTAATTTAGTGTAGGAAATTATTGTATATGTCAACATTACTCTCTCATCTTTAAAGAACTGTTTGTAACAATTATTAAATTTCAAAAGTATCATAAATATGGGTGAATCTCTCTTGTTAACAGAACATTTTAATTTTAACACAAGCACTATGATGATTTTAAAATATTTCCATGGAATCTGACTTAATAAGGATATTATTGTTCATGAACTTCTTTATTCCTCACTAATTTATTGCTTTTCACTGTTTGAATCAATAATATATGCGTCAAATATATAATATCTTTTTCAAAAAAGCATTCTATCATGAAAAACTTGCTTAAAGTTGTAAGGAATTTACCAGGCTTTAAGTTTGTTCAGCTGCAAAGTGAGCACTAAGCGCTTTGCCCCGCCTGTGTCATTGTACTAGGGTGCTTATCTCACATACACCACTCAACCTCAGTTCACTTCAAGCACAGTCCTTGATCTCACTCAGCTGCAGAGATGAATAACCAAGGAGCAATCTATGCAGAACTGAAGGGAGTCAAGAACTCAAAGAGGCAGATAAGAAAACCTAAGGTTTCTAAAAGTTCCATTTCAATGACTGAGCAGGAATTAACATATGTAGAATTAAATCTTCAAAATGCTCCTCAGAATCTTCATGGGAACGACAGGAATCACCGCTCCAAAGGTAAACACTTACTAGACACACATGCAACTGTTTTAGGATGTGCAGTGGGGTGCAGAGGTGTGGAGGAAGAGTAGGGGATAAGCTCACATATTTTTCACTTTGAGGAACAGAACTTGAAGCTGGATATGGGATTCTGATGTGAAATCGGAGGACTACTTTTATTCTGGCATTACTATAATTTGAAGTCTTTGATCAACAACTCATGTAGTCTTATATTTGCTGAAAACGCAATGGTATATTCTGAGAGAAAGACTACTGTGGTCAAAATGGGTTGGGGTCCAAGTTTATATCCATAACTCTGTGTTCGTGTGGGTTCTTGTGTATGTAAACTCTGAAGAGCTGTCCCCATCACTCCTTTCTCAGTTTCCTTTTCTGTCCCTGCAGGTTCACCATCACCTCCAGAGAAGTTCATTGCTGGGATCCTGGGAATCATCTGCCTCGTCTTGATGTCCACTGTGGTGACAGTGATCATTGTTACTCCTTGTAAGTACGTTTTTGAAAAACTGTAAGGGAACTTATCACTTTACTGATGGTCAATGCCGCTAAACATTTCATAATATTATAGAATGTGCCTATCATTAAAATACATGCATTTAGAATAAATGCAATATGTTATATCTAATTTGTCAGAAATATACAACACAGGAGAATTACAGACAGCATGTATATGTATATTCTGACTTTATAACTCAAAAGCATGCTTTAGGAGGTTTAAAGATCTTTTTGAGAAATACAAATTAATTCTTGAGATTAGTTAAAGCAAATACTGTAAGACGTGGTGAAGTTTGTTCCGTTAGGTTTTTGAAATATTTTTTTTCCATCAAGTCTTCATTACCTAGTTAATTTTTCTTGCTAAATCAGTTTTATTTCAGATTACTCTATTTCTAAACAATAAACTGAATTCTCAAGCTCATACACTAAAATCATTATGATTCATTTAAAGTAATATTAACTTTTTAATGATTAATTTTGTAGCTCCTGTAATACAGGAACAGAATTACTCCTCTCTCATAACAAGGCTCCAGAAAGGTACATAATGATTTTCAAAGTTCTGATAAAAATACAATTCATTTTTGTCTCTATCTTAGGCTAGTGAAAATAAGAATAGATTTGGGGATAGAACATAATTCATAAAATCAGGCAATAAACATTCATATAAATGATTATAGGAGAGTGCTTCTCCCTATGCAATAATATGATCTCCATATCCATTGTTGGCAATTGGCTGTAATTTCGTCCTGCTATAATATGAATAGAGACAAATAATTTTGCTATTCTAAAATAGAAGTTTCATTTCTTGATTTTTAGGACATGTAAAGAGTAGACATTTCTATGTGTTTCCTTTATATGGGGCCATATATTAAAGACAGACCCTCTCTATGAATGCATGAATGAGATTTGTTTTATATGTACCAGGCTTGAGGATGCATAGATATGTTATTATATATATATGTGTGTGTGTGTGTGTGTGTATACATATGTTTATATCTATGCATATATGTAAGTTAATTTTTATTTTCCAAATTCAAATTGTTTTTGAATACTAATTCATAATCTTTCTTCAGAATGTCATCGTGGTCATTGTCCAAAAGACTGGTTTACATATTCCAACAACTGCTATTATGCTAGTTTGGAAAAAAAATCGTGGAATGAGAGTTTGATATCCTGTGCTACTAAGAATTCTACTCTGCTTTATATAGATAATGAAGAGGAAATGGTAAGCTACTAAATGTTTCCAACACTTTGCTAAAGGCTTCATTTAGTCAACATTATATTTGTTAGGATTCACTTGTGCTTTTGTACATATTTGTAGCTTGTTTATTTTAAGGTCTGCTAGTATTCCATTAAACAATGGAATATAACTTTATGATACTTTATTTACATTTTTATACCATTCTTGCATGTGTGGTAATTTCTGGTTCTTGCTTTTCATAGAAAACCATGCTTCTACAAATGCTATTAAATTCTAAAATACACTGTGCTGTCTAATTTTACCATACATCAAGGAAAATAAACATATGATTTTGCCTATAGAATTGTGTAATTGCACATCAGATCATGGAAAAGAAGTTTCAACTTCCCAGCAGCCCCACCGCTCTGTAATATCTTACCATGTCTCCACCTCCTTATTTACTCACTGTCTTGACTTTTGATATTATAGAATCTCTTTGCTTGCTTTTGAATCCCGTGTTCGTGCTTAGTCGTTCAGACATGTCCGACTCTATGCAACCTCAATAACTTCAGCCTGTCAGGCTCCTGTGTCCATGGAATTTTCCAGGCAAGAATACCGAAGTGGGTTGCCATTTTCTACTCCAGGACATGGAATCATACAGGTTGTCCCTGTCTCATCACTGCCATATGATATTTTGCAGTTCCTCCAACTTTTTGCATTTGTGTGAAGTTTGTAAATTTCCACAGCTCATTGTGTGAATTCAACAGTTAAGATCCATTCTTTCCAATCCTGCTGGGTGGAGATGGAGTCTTACACCCTCAGGGATAAAGAGGCTTCTTAGCTTCAGTAGTTTTAGTCGAGACATCCCCTTTGCTGGTCCCACTCCCACCCCTATCACCCAACCCTAGTGTCTCTCAGTGGAGGAAACAGAGGCAATTTCTCTGACTGCTCCTTGTTAGTAAGTGTCCTGATGGATCACCTTGTAAGGCTTACCTGGTGTTGCCTACACGATTCTCTCAATACACAGGAGGAATGGATTACCTGTGCCACCCCCAACAGCTAGGTTAGGTATGGGGTGTTTGGGAAGTAAGAGGCCTAGGTCACTTTCACCTGGTTGGTGGGGAGATACAGGATGCCCCTAATTATCTTTCCCTCACCTCCCACCTTGTTTTCTCATCACGGAGAAGTGATTAGTGATTACAGAGGAGTGGGGCTGCTAGGAAGTCTCAAGCCATATCACCCTTCTCTTTCTACCTTTCAGAGTTCTCTTTTCTCGTGTCTTTCATTAGTCCCATGTTTACAGTTGAACTTAGCAGGGAGGAGCAGAGAGAAATGAGTCTCTGACCCCTTGTCTGGTCCACTGATTCCACCAATACAGAAACAGATGGCTTTGGGGTATATCTAGTCAAAGAATGGTGTCAGGCTCAGAAAACCAAATCCGGCTCTCATGTCACTTATTTTCTCAATTTCATTTCCTTAATTTCCCTCTAAAACTGAAATTCTGAGAAACATATAATAGTAGAGAAATCCACTGGTACTGTCACAATATCCAGAAAAATGAATGTCATGGAATCTAAAGACTTATTTAAAGCCTTGCTATGTTAGTTTTGACATGAGGAAAAATGAAATTATATGAATCAGAATTTTCCTCATTGCACATATTGAATTATTCCACCTTCTTATCCATTAGGCTTAATGTTAGATGCGGTTCACAGCTGTAAGTCTCCCCAAGTTGTTATGCAAGATGTATTCTTTGTGGGATCCCTACAACTAATTCATGTCTTTGTAAATATTCCCTTTATTAAATGGCTGTGGAAAAAAAAAAAAGGAATTTTCCTTATTAACATTAGAACACAGTGACACTGATAAGTATAAATGTTGAGTTAATTTTGAACCAAAAGTACAGATAGTGGTTAATATTTATGGCACTATTAAAACTTCGAACTTTCAACTCCTATGCTTTTTAGTGTTAGATTAGAATCTAACATACTCAATTTGTTCAAAGAATGAAAGATGCTATGAAAGAACACATCCTTTGACTTGCATTTAAAAATTAACAAAAACATTTCATTATGACTATTTAAGTGAAAATTCTTTATTTTGGGCTAGAAATTTCTGATGTCCCTATCAATTATATCGTGGATTCAAGTCTCTCGTGAAGGCCCCGGTCGTCCTTGGAAGTGGCTAAATGGTTCCACTTGCCAACTACAGTAAGTTTGTAAAAAGAATGCTATATAGAGGAGGAAAAATACAAAAAAGAAATATTTTTAAAATAACATGAATACATTTGTCTTAGTCAAATTATAGAAAGCTGAAGGGAGATACTGACAGTTAATAAAATGTTGATACCAATGTTGAAAACTAGGCTACTCTGTAGCCCGATTTCCTAGTAACAAGCTCGTACTGAAATTTTATTAAAGACTTCATTACCCATTTTCAAAATATCTTGTATTACAGTTACACGGAAAATGCTATTGTTTCTTGAGTTGTCTTCATAGAATGTAACAGAATTATGCATTTTTCCATAACAGGATAACAGACAATGTACTTGGTGAACGTAACTGTGCTGTACAAGCTTTATGGGGCATAAAAGCAGAAGACTGTCAGTTTCCAAATGCATACCATTGCAAGCATAAGCTTGAGAATTAAAATATGAGTTTGGATGCTGTTGGGTAACTTGACCTTTTATGAAATGGAAATCGTATTCTGATTGCATACATTTTAAAATGAATTATATTATTTTTTCTGATAATGAATGTTCTTCAAAAACAGTTGAAATATAATTGTGTGTGCTCATTAATTCAGTTGTGTCTGACCCTTTGAGACCCCATGGACTATAGGCTGTCAGGCTTCTCTGTCCAAGGAATTCTCCAGTCAAGAATACTGGAGTGATTCTATTGCCAGAATTTTAAGGAATTTCTACACTCTTCTCCATAGTGGCTGTACCAGTTTGCATTCCCATCAACAGTGTAACAGGGTTTCCTTTTTCTCCACACCCTCTCCAGCAATTATTGTTTGTCGACTTTTTTATGGTGGCCATTCTGACCAGCAGAGAGGATACCTCATTGTGTTTTTAATTAGCATTTCTCTAGTAATGAGTGATCTTGTGATATGAGAAAGCTACATATCTTTTCGTGTGTTTTATTAGCCCTCTGTATATCTTCTTTGGAGAAATGTCTGTTTACTTCTTTGGCCCACTTTTTTTTTTTTTATTTTATTTTATTTTTAAACTTTACAATATTGTATTGGTTTTGCCAAATATCGAAATGAATCCGCCACAGGTATACATGTGTTCCTCATCCTGTACCCTCTTCCCTCCTCCCTCCCCATACCATCCCTCTGGGTCGTCCCAGTACACCAGCCCCAAGCATCCAGTATCGTGCATCGAACCTGGACTGGCGACTCGTTCCATATATGATATTATATGTATTTCAATGTTTAGCCCACTTTTTGATTGGTTGTTCATTTTTCTGGTATTGAGCTGCATGAACTGCTTGTATATTTTGGAGCTTAATTCTTTGTCAGTTGTTTCATTTGCTGTTATTGTCTTCCATTCTGAAGGCTGCCTTTCCATCTGGCTTATAGTTTCCTTCGTTGTGCAAAAGCTTTTAAGTTTACCTAGGTCCCATTTGTATTTTTGTTTTTATTTCCATTACTCTGCAAGGTGGGTCATAGAGAATCTTGCTGTGATTTATGTCAGAGGGTGTTATGCCTCTGTTTTCCTCTAAGAGTTTTAAGAGTTTCACTCCAGTACTCTTGCCTGGAAAATCCCATGGATGGAGGAGCCTGGTAGGCTGCAGTCCATGGGGTCGCTAAGAGTTGGACACGACTGAATGTGTCCAACTTTCACTTTTCACTTTCATGCATTGGAGGAGGAAATGGCAACGTATTCCAGTGCTCTTGCCTGGAGAATCCCAAGGACGGCAGGGCCTCGTGGGCTGCCGTCTATGGGGTCGCACAGAGTTGGACACAACTGAAGTGATTTAGCAGCAGCAGTGTTAAATTTCGGAGAAGGCAATGGCACGCCACTCCAGTACTCTTGCCTGAAAAATCCCGTGGATGGAGGAGCCTGGTGGGCTGCAGTCCATGGGGTTGCTAAGAGTCAGACACGACTGAGCGATTTCACTTTCACTTTTCACTTTCATGCATTGGGGAAGGAAGTGGGAACCCACTCTAATGTTCTTGCCTGGAGAATCCCAGGGACAGTAGAGCCTGATGGGCTGCCGTGTATGGGGTCGCACAGAGTCAGACACGACTGAAGCGACTTAGCAGCAGCAGCAGCACCAGTGTTAAATTTAGATCTTTAATCCATTTTGAGTTTATTTTTGTTTATGGTGTTAGAAAGTGTTCTAGTTTCATTCTTTTGCATATGGTTTACTGGTTATCCCAGCATTTGAATCAGTTCTAATGAGGTGGATGAAACTGGAGCCTATTATATGGAGGGAACTAAATCAGAAAAAGAACCCTCAATACACTAGATTAATGCACATATATGGAATTTAGAAAGAAGGTAATAATGATCCTATATGCAAGGCAACAAAAGAGACACAGATGTAAAGAACAGACTTTTGGAGTATGTGGGAGAAGGCGAGGGTGGGATGATTTGAGAGAATAGCATTGAAACATGTATAATCCCATATATAAAAGAGATGACCAGTGCAAGTTGAATGCATGAATCAGGATACTCAGAGCTGGTGCTCTGGGACAACCCAAGGGATGGGGGAGGGAGGAAGGTGAGAGCGGGGTTCTGAATAGGGGAACACATGTGCACCCTTGGCTGATTCATGTCTATGTGTAAGAAAAATACCACAATATTTTAAAGTAATTATCCTCCAATTAAAATAAATAAATAAATTAAAAAAAAAAAAAGGCTACTGGAGTGGGCTATCATTTCATATTCCCTGGAGGACCTTCCTGACCTAGGAATCAAGCCCTCATCTCCTGCACTGGCAGGCAGTCTCTTTACCACTAGTGCCACCTGGAAAACCCCACTGAAGTATCATATACACATCCAAATATAGGTATTGTTCTTTTGTGTCTCATTTTTTTGCTCAACAGTATGTTTATGGCATTCAAACTTCTAAAAGATTGCATACTGTGTGAGCCCATTTCCATGTAATATCAAAAATAGGAGTAGAGAGACCAAAAGTAGATTAGTGCTTACTAAGGGTTGTCAAGAGACGAAATAGGAAAAGACTGCAAATTGATTAGTGATGAATGCTTTCTAGAGTTTGATAGTAGTGATGGTTGTAAACTGTGAATAATTTTAAAATCATGGAGTTATATATTTTAAATGGATATATTTTATGTTCTGTAAATTAACACCTAATAAAGTTTTTAAAAAAGTAAGTGCTTTGGGACTGCATTTAATCTTTAAAATAATTTCTGAAGATAATCGTCTTACAATATTGACTCTTCCAGTCACTATTCATGCTTTATCCTTCCAATCAATTAGGTTTTCTTTAAATTCTCCCTATTTTATTGATCAATTTTTATTTATTATTTTTTTGTGTGACCCTGTTCGGCATGTGGTATCTTGATTCAGTGACCAGGGATCGAACGCCCACTCCCTGCACCGGGAAGCAAGTAACCGAACCACTGGACCACCAGCGAAATCCCTCTAGAATATTTTATAGTTTCCAACATAGAAATTTCACACAAATATGGACATTTCATAGCCATGCTTTTGTAAATATCAATTTTGTTTTTAAATTTGTAGTAATTGTTGCTGCTACAAATAGAATTGTGCCCAATGACTTCTCTGATTGTAGGTATTAATTTTATTATTTCAAATATATATTCCTCTGGATTGTTTATGTAAATAGATATTGCATCTCTGAATAATCACGTTTTATTTCTTCCCTCCAGGTGCAATAACTTTATCTTGTTTTTCTTTTCTTTTTTTTTTCTCTTCTTGTTTTTGACTTATTTTTACCAAATTGGCTTTTATTTCCATCATTGAACAGATGATACAGTAAAGGTCTTATAAGTATCCTTCCTATACTGGGGGAAAATATTTCAATATTTCATCGCTCAAATATGAGGTCTTTTTAAAGGTTTTTTCATATACCTTTCTAACATAAAAGCAATTCAATAGCATTCAAAAAATTTTATAGGTTTTGTATGCAGTCATGTTACCATTTTAATATTTTTCTTTCAATGAAATGACAACATTTTTAATGTTTTTGAAATATCTCTTTCCTTCAAATGTTGACCAATTATGCATTCTTGAAATAAAACAACAAAAAACATTCTGTATTTTCTTCCTTTGAAAAACCACTGCATATATCATATTTAGATTAAGATGATTTTCTTCATCCATTTATCACAAGGAATTTGGAGTGAGTCCGTTGATATTATGTAACTTGACATGTTTTGTTATCAAGGCTCTTTGGAAGCCTCTGTTTTACGGTGAAAGACCTGGCATAGTTTTAAGTGTTATTATTCACTACTGTTAGCATTAGAGCTCCTAGAATTTTTTGTAGGAAGGTTTGTACAGTGAACCTAATATATTTAACACATGTTAAGCTTATACAGGTTTATGGTTGTTGTACTACATTTGTTAATTTGCATTTTCTAGACATTCTATTTCATATGGATTTTAAAAAGTTCTTATAATACAGCTTTATTGTCTGTTTAACGTACGTAAAAACCATAATGGTTTTGTCAGGTTTCAGTTCAGTCACTCAGTCATGTCTGACTCTGCAACCCCATGGACTGCACTATGCCAGGCCTCCCTGTCCATCATCAACTCCTAGAGCTTGCTCAAACTCATGTCCATCGACTCGGTGACACCATCCAACCATCTCATCCTCTGTTGTTCCCTTCTCCTCCCGCCTTCAATCTTTCCCAGCGTCAGGGTCTTTTCCAGTGAGTCAGTTCCTCCCATCAGGTGGCCAAAGTATTAGAATTTCAGCTGCAGCATCAGTCCTTCCAATGAATATTCAGGACTGATTTTCCCCAGGATGGACTGGTTTGATCTCCTCCCAGCCCAAAGGACTCTCAAGAGTCTTCTCCATCACCACAGTTCAAAAGCATCAGTTCTTCAGTGCTCAGCTTCTATATGGTCCAATTCTCACATCCATACATGACTACTGAAAAACCAAACTTTGTCTAGACAGACCTTAAAGCAGTGTCTCTGATTTTAACATGCTGTCTAGTTTGGTCACAGCTTTCCTTCCAAGGAACAAGCATCTTTCAATTTCATGGCTGCAGTCAAATCTGTAATTTGGAGTCCAAAAAAATAAAGTCTCTCACTGTTTCCATTGTTTCCCCATTTCTTTGCATAAACTGATGGGATTGGATACCATGATCTTCGCTTTCTGAATGTTAAGTTTTAAGCCAGGTTTTTTACTCTCCTATTTCATTTTCATCAAGAGGCTCTTTAGCTTTTGCTTTCTGTCATAAGGGTGGTGTCATCTACATATCTGAGGTTATTGATATTTCTCCCAGTAATCTTGATTCCAGCTGTGCTTCATCCAGCCTGGCATTTCGCATGATGTGCTCTGCATGGAAGTTAAATAAACAGGGTTACAATATACAGCCTTGACATATTCCTTTCCCAATTTGGAACCAGTCTGCTCTTCCATGTCTGGTTCTAACTGTTGCTTCTTGACCTACATACAGATTTCTCCAGAGGCAGGTCAGGTGGTCTGGTAATCCTATCTCTTGAATAATTTTCCACAGTTTGTTGTGATCTACACAGTCAAAGGCTTTGGCATAGTCAAAGCAGAAGGTGTTTTTCTGGAAGTCTCTTGCTTAGGCATATATAGCAAATTTTTGGGAAATGTTCGTTTGAACTTAAAAAAGAAGAATATTCTATGTTAGTGTATGTGTGTGTGTTCATATATGTACTGGTTACTTGTCTAGCTTAGATATTTCTATTGCCTACTGCTATATCTGCTTGCTTGATAAGTAGTGGAGATAAATTGTTTAAATTTCCATTTATGATTATTTATGCATGGTTTTCAAATCTGTGTTGACCTTGTGCTATTCAGTACATACATTTTTTAATTGCTAATAGCTTAGATACTCAATATATAATTATTAAACAGGCTCCATCTTTTGTAACATGGTTCTTGGTTGATACTGTGAGAGTACATTAACTAAAGCAGTTTGTGTTCTTTACTTTCCAGTTCATGGCTTTTGATAAAATAATACGGCTCATTAAGTGAGCAGTTATTAAAATAACTGTTTTACATACATAGCTGTGTTAAACAAAATATTTTAAAATATAAACATTCTTAAAATTTAAATGGAAAGCTATTCCATATATATTTAATATGAATTTAGGATTTATACGCTCTATTTACATATATTATTTATATGTAAGTACATATAGTTAATATTTAAGTATAATATATTGTTACTTTGAATTCTACATTATGTTGTTTTCTTAGCTTTCACAATAAATATTTTTAACTTTCTTTTATAGAATTTATAAATTTAATATGTCTTAGTTCTATAGGTGGAGAAGGCAATGGCGACCCACTCCAGTACTCTTGCCTGGAAAAATCCCATGGATAGAGGAGCCTGGTAGGCTGCAGTCCATTGGATCGCTGTCGGACATGACTGAGAGATTTCACTTTTACTTTTCACTTTCATGCACTGGAGAAGGAAATGGCAACCCACTCCAGTGTTCTTGCCTGGAGAATCCAGGAACAGGGGAGCCTCGTGGTGTGCTGTCTATGGGGTCCTGCAGAGTCGGACATGCCTGAGGCAACTCAGCAGCAGTTCTATAAGTGCCCTACGTTTTACAGTATGCATTCTTTACTCAATAGTCCAGTAGGTTCATATTTTTGTACTTTTCTGAAACAACGAAAAGACATAATTTCTCTCTACTATTTTCACTGCTCATGCCAGTTTTGCTGCCTTGAATTCTAATACAAACATATATGCACAATTTGATACTTTATCATTACTATTTTACCTGTCAATATCTATTTGGATATATCCACATAAGTTCTTTTCTTCAATTCTTCTTTCCTTTCTGCATATCCAAATTTTCAACTACAATAAGATTTTCTTCATTATAAGACCTTAAAATGTTTCCTTTACACAGAGTTATTTCATAATTTTGGCAATTTCCCTCCATTTAAAAAACTTCCGAGAAATGAATCCATCTAGCCATCTTCTAGAAGGATAATATTGCACTTACTATGGACATGTAATTTATCTATATTTCTTAGGTCACTTGGTACTGCCATTTTAGATTTAGTCACAACCACATTTTATATAATAAACAGTAAATTCAAAACGCTCTTAGTATTTTGAGTATTTATCTTGGCTCTAGGTGGACTAACCATTCTGCTGCTACTGCTGCTAAGTCACTTTAGTCGTGTCCGAATCTGTGCCACCCCATAGACGGCAGCCCACCAGGCTCCCCCGTCGCTGGGATTCTCCAGGCAAGAACACTGGAGGGAGCTGCCATTTCCTTCTCAAATGCATGAAAGTGAAAAGTGAAAGTGAAGTCTCTCAGTCAGGTCCGCCTCTTAGCAACCCCATGGACTGCAGCCTACCAGGTGGCAAAAATACCCAGAATACCTGTGACTACAGCCACGAAATTAAAAGACGCTTAATCCTTGGAAAGAAAGTTATGTCCAACCTACATAGCGTATTCAAAAGTAGGGACATTACTTTCCCAACAAAGGTCTGTTTAGTTAAGGCTATGGTTTTTCCTGTGGTCATGTATGGATGTGAGAGTTGGACTGTGAAGAAGGCTGAGTGCCGAAGAATTGATGCTTTTGAACTGTGGTGTTGGAGAAGACTCTTGAGAGTCCCTTGGACTGCAAGGAGATCCAACCAGTCCATTCTGAAGGAGATCAGCCCTGGGATTTCTTTGGAAGGAATGATGCTAAAGCTGAAACTCCAGTACTTTGGGCAGCTCATGCAAAAACTTGACTCATTGGAAAAGACTCTGATGCTGGGAGGGATTGAGGGCAGGAGGAGAAGGGGATGACAGAAGATGAGATGGCTGGATGGCATCACTGACTCGATGGACGTGAATCTCAGTGAACTCCAGGAGTTGGTGATGGACAGGGAGGCCTGGCGTGCTGCAATTCATGGGGTCACAAAGAGTCGGACACGACTGAGTGACTGAACTGAACTGACCTGACCTGTACAGAAAAGCTCTTAATGACCCAGATAACCACAATGGTGTGGTCACTCACCTAGAGCCAGACATTCTGAGGTGTGTAGTCAAGTGGTCCTTAGGAAGCCTTACTAAAAACAAGGTAGTGGATGTGGTGTAATGCCAGCTGAACTATTCCAAATCCTAAAGAATAATGCTGTTAAAGTGCTGCACTCAATATGCCAGCAAACTGGAAAACTCAGCAGTGGCCACAGGACTGGAAAAGGGCAGTTTTCATTCCAATCCCAGAGAAATGCAATGCCGAATAATTTTCAAATTATCCTACAATTGCACTCATTTCACATGCTATCAAGATTATGCTCAAAATCCTTGAAGCTAAGCTTCAGCAGGACATGAACAGAAAACTTCCAGATATTCAGGCTGGATTCAGAGAAGGCAGATGATCACATTGCCAATATCCATTGAATCATAGAGAAAGCCAGGGAACTCCAGAAAAAAATCTACTTTTGCCTCATCAACTCTGCTAAAGCCTTTGACTGTGTGGATCACAGCCACCTGTGGAATATTCTTAAAGAGATGGGAATACCAGACCAATTTAGCTGCCTCCTGAGAAATCTGCATGCAGGTCAAGAAGCAACAGTAGAACAGGACGTGGAACAACGGAATGGCAGGTTGGTTCAAAATTGGGAAAGGAATACTTCAAGGCTGGATATTGTTACCCTGCTTATTTAAATTATATGCAGAGTACATCATATGAAGTGCTGGCTGGATGACTCACAAGATGCAATTAAGATTGCAGTGAGAGATATCAACAACCTCAGATAGCAGATGATACCACTTTAATGACAGAAAGTGAAGAGGAACTAAAGAGCCTCTTGATGCAGGTGAAACAGGAGAATGAAAAAGATGGCTTAAAGTTCAACAATCAAAAAACAGAGATCATGGCATCCAGTCCCATCACTTCATAGCAAATAGACGGAGAAAAAGTGGAAACAGTGTCAAATTTCATTTTCTTGGGCTCCAAAATCACTGTCTACAATGACTGCAGCCATGAAATTGAAAAGCGCTTGCTCCTTGGAAGTAAAGCTATGACAAAATTAGATAGCATATTAAAAAGCAGATACATCATTTTGCTGACAAATTTCCATATAATCAAAGCTATGGTTTTTCCAGTAGTCATGTATGGATTTGAGAGTTGAACTATAAAGGGTGAATGCCAAAGAATTGATGTTTTCCAGCTATGGTCCTGGAGAGAGTCCCTTGGACAGCAAGGAGATCAAGCCAGTCAACCCTCAAGGAAGTAAACCCTGAGTATTCATGTGAAGGACTGAGGCTGAAACCGAAGCTCCATACTTTGGCCACCTGATGTAAAGAGCTGACTCATTGGAAAAGATCCTGATGCTGGAAAAGATTCAATGCAAGAGGAGAAGAGGGCCACAGAGCAATATGTGACTGGATGACCTCACTGACTCAATGGACATGTAGTCGTGGGTGTGCTCAGTCTCTTCAGTCATGTCTGATTCTGTGACCCCATGGACGGTAGCCCCGCTAGCCTCCTCTCTCCATGGAATTTTCCAGGCAAGAATCCTGGAGTGGGTTGCCATTTCTTTCTCCAGGGGATCTTCCTCAGCCAGGGATTGAACCCAGGTCTGTTGCATCATAAGCAGATTCTTTACCATGTGAGCCACCAGGGAAGCCCATCATTGGATGTGAATTTGAACAAACTCAGGGAGATAGTAAAAGGGAAATTTTGCCTGCTGCAGACCACAGAGTCACAAAGAGTCAGACATGGCTTCACGACTGAACAACAAAAATAAATTGGTATATAACTACAGATTTATATTCCATTTGTCTAGATTTTAGAAAGCTAAAAATTAGATGACAGTTAAAAAAGTTTAAAATGTAGTAACTCTTCTGAATTAGGGATAAGTATCCTTAAATACGTACTGTTAATGGAATTATGATTTCCTCCATTATAATAGAAATGACACAATGAGATTATAAGGAAAAGAAATAAGTAATGCCTAGATTTAGCAAACTTATCTAAAAGTAAAACTTAAACATTGAAGTTACTCGACAAGGAGTAGATGTTCAGCATTGATGAATGAAGTGAAAGCAAGTTAACAGCAGGGTGATCATGTCCTTTGTCCCCCTATATCTTTTAGAAAGGGAAATCAATTCTCAGAGGAACTCACCAAAGAACAAACTAACTGATACACTACATATCTAAAGTCTCCTATATTCTGGAGTTGTGTGATGAGATAAACTGTCTTCAAAATACCCAAGCGTAAGAATTTCCTGTTTCAGTGACTCAGTGATAAGAATGTACTTTTTCCACTATTGTTTCACTCTGGGCCTTCTCAGGGCAGTCTGTGAAGACCACAGACATTGTTTGATTTTCACAGTTACCTGGCCACTCACGGAAGAGGCAGGACTCTGGCCTGTAGAAGGTATGTGTTTCCCTCTCCTTCCTAATTCCTCATCTCATTTAGCAGGAGATTACAAATGCCAATGTGGTTCGACTTAGGGACAATTGCTAAGCAAACAAATTAAAGGGATATTGGTATCTATATTTGATATTTGGGTATTTTAGTTTTGGGAGAAAATAAGAATAAAATATGAAGTATTTGGGAAGATTTCTTAAAATGTTCAAATTCTTGCCTGCAGACATTATTCAAGGGAAAACTTTCACGTATAACTGAGTTTGTTAATCAATGCAATTTAAGATGAAGGATGAGTAGCATCAGGACAAGGGACAGTTAACATTGTATTTTGTCTTCAATAGACATAGAATTAGATATAGTATTAAATATTTAACTCAGCCCTTAAAAATATGTTATTAAAATGGATTCATAGAATTGTGAGTGGCCAATAAAATTCTTCACTTCTCTAATTAAAGTAAAAATCAGAATATGGTACCTCCAGTAAAATGCTGGAGTAACTCAATTATATATAATCAAATGCTTTATAAAAACTTGGTCATAAATTTGAGAAAAGATAAATCACACTAACACAGAGATTTCTGTCTAATAAATTATATTGCCTGATATGAATACTACCATGGCAATTGCATTTAAATAAGAAATAAAATAAAAGTCAAATTTAATATTAGGTGTTTTACATGCTTTATATCATACATATTTTTATTCTCATTTTAGATTAGTAAACTCATTTGCTAAATACTAAATAATTTTTAAAGGTCATACATTGTAAATTTCAAAGCCAGAATTAATTGTAGATTGCACTACTACAGAATCCATTGACTGAATTTTTAAGGCACATTGTTGACTTCTTATAATTGCTGATACAACTAAAGCTTCCCTCATTGACTTAACAGCCTCAGGATCTTCCTCGAAGTTTGTACCAACATTGTTCTTCCATAAATGATGTATGCTTTTCCTTATCATTTTGTGATTTCATATCTTAGCCATTGTCAATTGTCAATTACTCATGTAAAATAAGTATTTAATGACATTTTAACATTGTTTTGTCTTTGTATGATAAACTCTTTTGGAGAATTTAATATGTCATGTACCATTTTTAACATATAAAATATTTATTTAATTTTTAATGATTTCTTAGAGCTCCACAATCACTCAAAATAGAAGAATTATTTGATAGCATCTCATTCCCTTTTCATTAATGAATGTCCCAATTAAAGTAGATTAATGCAGAGTGTAACATATATGCCAATACTGTTATTCCCTCATCATAGAAAGCTGTCTTTAACTTTTAGCGGATTTTAAACTTACCTATATAATTGGTGCATGTTTTTCAAATATAGACTTTAATTTGAACAAAGATATTATAACAATTTTCAAGTGTTTCTGTGAATTTTGACTTTCAATTCATCAGGATATTACTATTCATGAACTTTTTCAGTAATCTACTAATTTTCATTGTTCCAATAAACATGTAACATTATGTCAAACAGAGAATTAGTTGTTTTTAACTGATTGATGATGGTTTACAATATTGGTTTGATTTCTGTCATACATCAGCATAAATTAATCATAGGTGTACATATGTCCCCTCCTTTGAGTTTACTTCTCACTTCCCGCCATTTCCCACCATTCTTGGTTATTACACATCAAATACTATTTTTAAAACTACTTACTCTACGAAAAACAGTTGTCTAAAGGTCTACTGAAATGAGAACCAAACTTGGATTTGCTCAACTGCTAAATGAGTGCTGTTAACTGATCTCACACATCACCCAGTTTAACCTTTCAAGGCTTCTTGTGATTTTATACACCATTTATTAACTACTTATGTGAAGTTTCCATAGAGCAACATCCTTGACATTAAACAGCCACAGAGATGAAGAACCAAAAGGAAAACTACTCAGAACCGAGTCTGGTTAAGGACACCAGGAGACAGCAAATGAGAGGTAAGATCCTGAAAAGATCAATTTTAGCAGCTGAGCAGGAGAAAACCTACGTGGGATTAAACTTTCAAATTGCCTTTCGTTATGTCAATGGAATGACAGGAACTACCCCTGCAAGTGTAAAGCATTTACCCGCTTACATGTTTTTATTAATGAGACTTAGAGCTGGAATTTGAAATACAATATTCTAATATGACATATGTGCTGTGCTGTGCTTAGTCGCTCAGTTGTGTCCAACTCTTTGCCACCCCATGGACTGTAGCCCGCCAGGCTCCTCTGTCTATGGGGATTCTCCAGGCATGAATGCTGGAGAAGGTTGCCATGCCCTCCTCTAGGACTACCTACCCAGGCATTGCTGTAATTTGTAGTCTTTGATCTACAACTCGTGAAGCCTTATATTCGCTGAAAAAGGAATGGTATATTCTGAGAGGAGGATTGCAATGGTAAATGTTTTGGGGTCCAAGTTGATGTCTTTGAATTCTCACAGATGTGGGATCTTTTGTTCTTCTAAAATAACTGTCTCCATCATTCCTTTCTCAGTGTTTCGTTTTCTCTCCCTGCAGATTCACCGTCAGCTCAAGAGAAGCTCATTGTTGTGATCCTGGGAATCGTATGTTTTGTCTTGATGTATGCTATAGTGAGAGTGATAACTTCTATTCCACGTAAGTCAAGTTTTGAAAGATTATGATTGAACCTTTCATTTTAATGATCGTCGGTGCCTCTAAAATGTCATATTATTATGGAATAGAACTCTTATTTTAATGTGTGCATTTAGCCTAAGTATTGAATTCTTATTCTGAGTTGAGCAAAGTATAAATTACAGAATGATTGTAGGGAAAATTAAATATATACATAGATATTTTCTGATTTCATAACTCAAAGATATACTTTAACAAATTGAAACACCTTATTGAGAAAAACAAATTAATTCTTGAGATTGCTTGAACCAAGTATTGTAAGAGGTGGTGGAGTCTTTTCTCTAAGATTTTTGAAATATACACCCCCCAGTCTTCATTACCTCATTAATTATTCTTAAAGCAATTTTTTCCAGATCATCCTAAATCCTACAAACACCATGTTTAAACTAAAAACATTATGATTTATTTAAATCAATGTTAATATTTTCGAAGATTACTTCCATTTTTTTCTAGGTACCCAAATATCAGGACAAAATAAGTCCTCTCTGGTAACAAAGCTCCAGAAAGGTACATAATGATTTCAAACTTCTAATATAAATATAGTTTGTGTTTTGTCTCTCTCTTAGGCTAGTGAAGATAGAAACAGGTTTTGGGGTAGAACATAAATTTTAAAATCAGGCAACAAATATTCCTAAATAATCATTATAAGAGAGACTTTCTCCCTATGCAGAAATATGATCACCATATCCATTATAGGCAACTGACTCTAATTTTATCCTGCTATAAGAGATAAAAAATATTGTTATTCTAAAACAGAGCGTTTTAGTATCATATCTAAAAAACCATTGCCTAATCCAGGATCACACTTTCACCTACGCTATTTAAAGCATTGTTTTTACTTCTTCATGTTTGTGCTTTCATCCATTTTCAGTTAATTTTCACATGTGACATAAGGGAAATATATATCTTTCCATCCATTTATTTAAACCTTTGATTTTTAACAATTTTGTTTTTAAAAGTATATGTTTTGCACATATTAGTTAAATATATTTCTGGATGTTTTATTATTTTTGAACTATTTTAAATAAAACATTTTTCTTTTTTTTTATTTTTTCCAACTTTATTGAGCTATAATTGACATTTAACACTGTGTAAGTTGAAGGTATATAATGCATTGATTTTATACACATATATTGTAAAGTGATTACCACCAGCCACATAATTACCACTTCTTTCTTATGGTGAGAATATTTAAGATCGTCTCAGCAACATTCAGGTATTGAATACAATATTTTAAATTACAGTCACAATCCTGTACATTAGATACTCATGTATTTATTTTATAACTGAAATTATGTACCCTTTGAATATTTCTCCCCCTTCTCTGCTCCCCAGAACCTAGAACCTACTATTCTGCTCTCTGCTTCTATGAGTTCAGTTTTTCAGATTCCACAAATAAGTGACAGCATACAATACTTGTCTTTGTCTGACTTATTTCACTTAGTATAATGTCCTTAAAGTTCATCTATGTTGTTGCAAATGGCAGAATTTCCTTCTTTCATGTGCCTGAGTATTGTATTGTATGTATGTGCATACATGTGTGTGTGTGTGTATCCCACAACTTTTTTATCCATTCATCTGTCAATGGACACCTAGGATGTTTCCATATCTTGGCTGTTGTGAATAATTCTGCAAAATGCTATTTTCAGATTACTCATTGCTGGCATTGATATCACAAGCTCTACCGTAAAAATCCAACTACCTTAGCATCCCTGAAGGCTTTTTCATGAGGTAATTTGTGCCTTCCTTTATAGTCTTATCTCCCTAAAAAGCACAGGAATAAAACTCCTGAACATTAATTGACATCTTAAAATTTAATGTATGCCTTTTAGTCTGCCCCCTGTTATGTTTTCCTGGAGCTAATGATGTACTGATGTCCCTGAGAGCTCAGTTGGTAAAAAATCTGCCCACAATGCGGGAGACCCTGTTTTGATTCCTGGGTTGGGAAGGTCCCCTGGACAAAGGATAGGCTACCCACACCAGTATTATTGGGCTTCCCTTGTGGCTCAGCTGGTAAAGAATCCGCCTGCAATGCAGGAGATCTGGGTTCGACCCCTGGGTTGGGAAGATCCCCTGGAGAAGGGAAAGGCTACCCACTCCAATATTCTGGCCTGGAGAATTCTACGGAACGTATAGGCCATGGGATCGCACATGGTCGGATACAACTGAGCTACTTTCACTTCACTTCAATAATGTACAGTGAAAGTTTTCCAGGGTGGATTACCAGAGCCTCTATTGGACAATGGAACACAAGAAAATTCCATATCTAAAATCATGACTTTCAAAGAGAACCCACTTTAGAGGTATGTAGATAAAAGACTGAGACCAACAAGTATCTTCTCTGCTTCTCTCAGTCAATTGATAACCTGCTCAATTTGGATGTTATTTTAGACTCAGCCAACTATAAAGTCCAACTTTCATTTTATTTAATTTCAGAAAAAAATACTCGTCTTTCCCAGTAGTTAGATTCTTCTGTATACATGATATATTCTTTTAAATCACCACTTCTCAAAATAATACTTTTTCTACCAAAAAATTCTACATCTCCTTTAGCACAGTCTCTAATCCTTATTATATGCTCTCATATGGGTATGTAGATTAGGTACTAGGTTAGTGTATCAATGCTAAGTTAAGATCAGTTCTGTACCTATAGATTTTACTTAGTCTAGTGACTGCTTCCCTTGTGGCTCAGCTGGGAAAGAATCCGCCTGCATGTGGGAGACCTGGGTTCGATCCCTGGGTTGAGGAAATCCCCTGGAGAAGGGAAAGGCTACCCACTCCAATATGCTGGCCTGGAGAATTCCATGGACTGTATAGTTCACAGGTTGCAAAGAGTCAGACGTGACTGAGTGACTTTCACTTTCTTTCTTTCAGAGAATACAAAGAAGTTGTTTTCCCCTGTGAACTCCTATCTGTAGAGATTGTGAGAAAAAACATCAATTTTCTAAGATATATTTCCTAGAGAATTTTAATAGTCTTATGCATAGATTTGGAGGGATGTAAGTCATCTCCCTAAGTCCAGGAACGTAGAAACGAAGTCCATCCATCTCACGAAATCAATGGTTTTACAAGGAGTAGAAAGGATTCCTCAGTAGCTAAGTTCCAGAGCATTCCTTTCAAGATACACACTGAATGGTCTCCGGGGAATATCTTTTGTTTTGAAGGAAAGGAATGTAAAAGTAAATGGTCGTGTTGTGGACAGAAATGTTACTATTTTTCAGATGAATCGAAGAACTTTGAAGAAAGTAAAAAAAGCTGCAAGGAAATGGACTCCACACTTCTTAAGATAGAAGATAAGGAAGAACTGGTGACGTATTTCTGTTTTCCATCTTACCCTGTATTCATCTTATTCTTCTGGCCATCTGGCCATTAGTTGTTGCCTAAATCGTTGTTTTTTTTTTTTTTTTTTTTAAGCTGTGCTGGGTCTTCCTCGCTACCCATGGGCTTTCTCTAACTGCGGTGACAGGGCTTCTTGTGGAGGTGACTTCCCTTGTTGTGGAGAATGGGCTCGAAAGCTCAGGCTCAGTAGTTGTAGTGCGCAGGTTTAGCTGTCTGTTGCACGTGGAATCTTACTGGACTGGGGATCCAAGCTGTGTCCCCTGCGTTGCCTGACAGATTCTTAACAACTTGACCACTGGGAAAGTCCTGTTAGCTAAATCTGAATGCTTGATAATATTTGAGTGTCCATAGTTTACAGTTGTAAGTTGATTCAGATCTAGACAGTTCTCATCTTAAGGTCAGAAATACAAGTAGAAATGAAATTAGAATTTCCTTTAATTCATCTAACTCACCCACAGTTAGAACTTTTCCAGTAGAGCAAATGTAAAGGGAAACATGAAACAACTAGGAAAAAATTATGCTTAAATATTTCATTTTATCAGAGATAATTATATTTTCATACTTATAATTTCATGGAAATGTAGCTTCTCTCTAAAAAAAAAATGTCATTTTACCTCCAACAAAATCAAGAAGTACAATACCACTGAGTTTAGGGTAAAAGGAAGACTTGGTATGAATTTAAAATTCATATGATTATAAGATCAATTAATTCAAACTCATATTAAATTTTAACTCATACTAACTTTCAAGAAAATTGAACTAAATATTTCATAATCCTTATCATATCCTTGATTTGAATAGAGAATTAACTTACTATTATTCTTTCAAGAAATATATTCCTACATTCCAAGTTAAGGAGAATCTTTTAATATTCTTTCACAGACACTAAGACTAACTCAATTATCTGTAATAGTACAATCACCCATATTTTTGGCTTTTAAACTCATAAATAGTTATAAAAATATGAACTTGAAAACCATCAAGAGAACAGAGCAAATCTGAACCTGAAAAGAACACATTTGCAGATCTGAATTAACTTCCTTTTTATTCCAAGGGGCTTCCCTGGTGGCTCAGACAATAAAGAATCTGCCTGCAATGCAGAAGATCTGGGTCTGATCCCTGGGTCAGCAAGATCCCCTGGAGAAGGGAATGGCAACCCATTCCAGTATTCTTGCCTGGAGGATTCCATAGACAGGGAAGCCTGGTGGGCTCAAAAATTAGCTTTAGAGTCTAGAAGCCCTAATCTTTTATGTAAGATATCTCCATCAAGAAATAAGACCATCTATGAAAACCATAAAATTGAATGTCAAATCTTATGAGTAGATGGTATGTACGTAACTTTTTTCTGGGTAGAGAGACTAAGTGTTTACCATATTCTCTATAGTCAAAGAAACAAAGGAAAATAAAAACAAACTAAGGGTAAAAACTAAAGCAGAATAGAGAAATACAGAATTTATAGTCAGAAACTCTCTCTTTAATTCCCTCTCACACATTACTTTGCTTGTAATAAAACTGGTTATATTTTCTTTCCAACATATTTTAGGAAGATCACATGAGATAATATATGTACATTGCTGTTGTTTGTTGTTTAGTTGCTAAGTCATGTCGACTCTTTTGTGACCCCATGGACTGTAGCCTGCCAGTCTCCTCTGTCCATGGGATTTCCCAGGCAATAGTACTTGGGTGGGTGACCATTTCCTTCTCCAGGGAATCTTCCAGAACCAGAGATCAAACCCTCATCACCTTCATTAGCAGGCAGGTTCTTTACCACTAGCCATCAGGGAAATTCCAATATATGTGCAAAAATGTGGTAAAAATTAAGTTACAAGATGAACATCATTTACATTTGTACTTATCAAGTAATTTCCAGATACCTATGTAAACATCTCATCTGATATATAAGGACACTTCTTCAAGATGCTCACTTCACAAAAAATAAACACAGTACTTTTGAAAAAAAAAATTTAAATGACATTGGTAAAAACCTCACATCTGTCACACCTGGACCTCAAAATACCAACCAATTTTGCTCAGAATTTTTTCTTGAGCTACAATTATCAGTTTTGAAAGTAAATTAAGATATTTTAGTCTGAAGATTAAATAAGATAGGAACAGACTTCCCTAGTGGTCCAATGGTTAAGACTTTACCTTTCAGCACACAAGGTACAGTTGTGATCCCTCCTCATGCAGCTAAGAGCCCACATGGCTCTCGGCTAAAAATCCAAAGCATAAAAAGGAAGCATATTACAACACATTCAATAAAAGCTTTAAAATCTTTGTGACCCCATGGACTGTAGCCTACCAGGCTCCTCTGTCGATGGGATTTTCCAGGCAATAGTACTGGAGTGGATTGCCGTTTCCTTCTCCAGGGGATCTTCCTGACCCAGGGATTGAACCCAGGTCTCCCATATTGTAGACAGACGCTTAACCGTCTGAGCCACCAAGGAAGTCTCAAAAAATGATCTACATCCAAAAAATCTTAAAAAAAAAAAAAAAGATAGGTAAGCTAAGACAGTGTTATTTTATGTCTCATTTATGTCACTATATTTAATAAATATAACTAAGATTCTTTTATTTTATCATTTGAACAGAATCAGGATGAAATTGATCTTGAAACTATTTGTTACTCAAAATAATAAAATATTAAAAAGATTATTATTTCATTTCAGAATTATGAAAAGACATTTTTATCATAGAATATATCACTTTTTATTGCAGAACTTCATTCAAAGCAGACTATCCTATTACTATGGGATTGGATTATCTCGTAAAGGAACCAGAAATCAATGGACATGGGAAGAAAAGTCAATGCCTTCTTTAAAATCGTAAGTCTCTAGAATAGATAGTAAATAATAAGTTCCATATTCTGGTTTACATTTTGAAAAGTATATAGGGAAATGCACACTTTCAATATATAGACAAATATGCATACATATATGGGCATATACAGGTGGTTCAGTGGTAAAGAGTCCTTTGGTAATGCAGGAGACACAGGTTTGATCCCTGGATCAGGAAGATCCCCTGGAGAATGGCAACGCACTGCAATATTCTTGCCTGAGAAGTCCCATGAACAGAGGAGGCTGGCAGGCTACTGTCCATGGGGTTGTAAAGAATAGGACAGAACTTAGCGACTGAGCACACACATGAGCATTGCGTGTACATACAGACACACACATACAAAGAATTTAAGTTCAGAAAATGAGTATATATAGAGAGGGAGGCTATAAAATATATAGAGAGGGAGGCTTTTCAACTTGTTGCTATAATCCTTATAGAGTATGCTTTAGGAAAGGCTAGGGCACCAAGGGATAGTTTCTTGTAAGGAAAGAAAAAATATATATACCTTAACTTTGAACCAATATTTTTTATGTTTACATTAGTGAATGTCTATTTTACATTATTTATATGCTTTTATTTTATTTTAAGTGATTGGACCGAGTCAAATGAAGGAAACTGCATATATTAAAGCAACAAAGATGTCTGCTTCTGACTGTTCCAGATTCATGCACTTCATTTGTGAGAAGTTGATAGCTTGTCTTGCTACCTAATGAAACAACAACCAAAGACACATGCAACAACGTTTCCTTATAAAAACTCAGACCCTTGGAAGTCCAGTCTATATCGCTAATTTCAGAATGCTCTGTTATGGGCTGCACCTATATTTTAGCTTGATGGAGATACATTGTGGACCCTCCACTTCTGCCTCTTTCAAACATAAATCCCAGATCGTACCAATTATGAGCACAGGTTGGCAGAGTGAGAAAGTATCAGTGCTTCTCATGAACCTTAGGACTGTGTAGTCAATTTCTGCAACTCACACAGATCTAGTAAGTAATCTTTCAAACTGTTGTCATAGCCATGTACATTTTACCTGGGATTTAATGCCAAGAGTACATGAAGTCATTATTCTTTATCAATTGTATATGCATTTGTTTGATTTCTTACGTTTTATCAGAAAGACAGTATAGTAACAGAAAGAAAACAAATAGATCTGTGTTTGTGATCTTTACCACAACTAATAGCTTGAATGCTCTCTGGCAAGTCCAGACTTCTGGGTATGATTCCATATTGCAAAGTGGCTGTACCATTTTGCATTCTATTAGCAGTGTATGAGAATTCCATTTGCTGGTGTGCTACTAACTTTAATATTGAAAAAATTAAAAACTGATTTTAATAAAGGTGTAGTATAATGAAGGTATATTTGTATATCTCTAATGAATATTGCGGGAGAAATATCGATAACCTCAGATATGCAGATGATACCACCCTTATGGCAGAAAGTGAAGAGGAACTAAAAAGCCTCTTGATGAAAGTGAAAGAGGAGAGTGAAAAAGTTGGCTTAAAGCTCAACATTCAGAAAACTAAGATCATGGCATCTGGTCCCATCACTTCATGGGGAACAGATCGGGAAACAGTGGAAACAGTGGCAGACTTTATTTTTCTGGGCTCCAAAATCACTGCAGATGGTGATTGCAGCCATGAAATTAAAAGATGCTTACTCCTTGGAAGGAAAATTATGACCAACCTAGACAGCATATTCAAAAGCAGAGACCTTACTTTGCCAACCAAGGTCCGTCTAGTCAAGGCTATGGTTTTTCCAGTAGTCAGGTATGAATGTGAGAATTGGACTGTGAAGAAAGCTGAGCACCGAAGAACTGATGCTTGTGAACTGTGGTGTTGGAGAAGTCTCTTGAGAGTCCCTTGGACTGCAAGGAGATCCAACCAGTCCATTCTGAAGGAGATCAGCCCTGAGATTTCTTTGGAAGGAATGATGGTAAAGCTGAAACTCCAGTACTTTGGCCACCTCATGCGAAGAGTTGACTCATTGGAAAAGACTCTGATGCTGGGAGGGATTGGGGGCAGGAGGAGAAGGGGATGACAGAGAATGAGATGGCTGGATGGCACACCGACTTGATGGACATGAGTTTGAGTAAACTGCAGGAGTTGGTGATGGACAGGAAGGCCTGGCATGCTTCAATTTATGGGGTCACAAAGAGTCAGACACCACTGAATGACTGAACTGAACTGAACCAATAAATGATGTGCACCATCCTTTCATATGATCTCCTATGGTAAAGATTGATTAAATATCTTGCTTATATTAGTGGGTTGTTCATTTTCTTATTATCGAGCTCTGAGAGTTCTCTCTTTATGTATTTTGGATGTTTGCATTGATATCTATATTTCGTTGCATTAATTTTGTATATAGAGCAAAGTATGGATTAAATTCTTTTTAAAAATGTTTTGCAAAAAGATGTCTAGTTATTTCAGCACCGTTTTTTGAAAATTGTACTCTTCTGTTGAATTATCATGGCAATTTGTCAAAAATCAATTCACCACTTGTACTTGTGTCTATTTCTAAACTCTATCCTATTTCATTGATCTGAATATCTGCCTTCTTTCACCAATTACTTGATTATTGTGAATTTATAGGACGTTGTGAAGTGATGTGAGTTCTCCTGTATTGTCTTTTTCAAAATCGTTTTAACTTTTTTTTGCAAAGAAGAAAAAATTTACTTAGCGGCCATTTTTTATTATAATTCCATTACTAGTAAATAAAATCTTAGCTACTTGAAAAAAATGGCTGATTCTAAAATAGGGGTAGGAAATACATAAGAAGAGCCTGGAGATTTTTGTAGTTCTAGAAAATGGACAAATGCTTAAAACTGTAGAGGTATATCAACTAGGTAAAGGAATTACCAATGGCCAAAGCTGGAACAATTTAAGCAGCAAAAATCACAGAAAATAAATAGTGTTAATTATAACCCCAATATAAAATACCCATGAGTCCACAGTAGTATAAAATGATTGAATACATTAGCAAATGAGGGAGATGAAACAATCTCCTGTGCAGAAAAATTCTAAATAAATAATGTAGATGCTCTTGCCTAAAGGGATGGGACTCCTTACTCCTTAAGTACTTACTGCACCTAATGATTTCCTTCCAAAGAAATTATTACAGAGTCATATGGAAGAGGGAAAATAAGAGTAACCTTCGAGTGGAAAACCTGACAACCACCACCTCAGTGAGCAAAGGTAACATCAACAGTGAAGTCATGTTCACAGTTTGTTCCCTTGATATGATGTAATAAAATTTGCACTCTGTCATCCTCCCCAAATTTACAACTCCGATCTCCTCATGAGAAAAATGTAAGACATATCTCAATGAAGGATATTCTGAAACATACCTACCTAGCACTTTTCAAAACTATCAAGATCATCAAACACAAGGAAAGTCTGTAATAGCCAAGGGAAGCCTAAAGAGACATGGCATCTAAATGTCATGTGGTAACCTGGATGGGATTCTGGAATAGAAAAAGGACATAGGTAAAAACAATTAAGAAGCATGAATAAACTATGGATTTTCGTTACTAAAAATACACTGATGTTGGTTTATTAATTACAACAAAAGTGCAATACTAATATAAAATGAATTAAAGGGGAACTGATTTCAAAATATATTGAATTCTATACTATCTTCAAATTTTTCTGTAAATGTGCTAAAAAACAAAATTCATTTAAAAAATTAAAATTAATATGCAACTTTCTACAAAATAAAAGCTTAATATGTTTCTTATTTTTTAACTTTTTTTTTAGTTGAAGGAAAATTGCTTTACAATGTTGTGCTGATCTCCTTTAGGATGGACTGGTTGGATGTGCTTGCAGTCCAAGGGACTCTCAAGAGTCTTCTCCAACACCACAGTTCAAAAGCATCATTTCTTCGGCAGTCAGCCTTCACAGTCCAACTCTCACATCCATATATGACCACTGGAAAAACCATAGCCTTAACTAGACGGATCTTTGTTGGCAAAGTAATGTCTCTGCTTTTCAATATGCTATCTAGGTTGGTCATAACTTTCCCTCCAAAGAGTAAGGGTCTTTTCATTTCATGGCTGCAGTCACCATCTGCAGTAATTTTGGAGTCCAAAAATAAAGTCTGACACTGTTTCCACGGTTTCCCTATCTATTTCCCATGAAATGATGGGACTGGATGCCATGATCTTCGTTTTCTGAATGTTGAGATTTAAGCCAACTTTTTCACTCTCCTCTTAAAGAAATGCAAAAAAGCAAAATGGCTATCTGGGGAGGCCTTACAAATAGCTCTGAAAAGAAGAGAAGCGAAAAGCAAAGGAGAAAAGGAAAGATATAAAGATCTGAATGCAGAGTTCCAAAGTATAGCAAGGAGAGATAAGAAAGCCTTCCTCAGTGATCAGTGCAAATAAATAGAGGAAAACAACAGAATGGGAAAGACTAGAGATCTTGTCAAGAAAATTAGAGATACCAAGGGAACATTTCATGCAGAGATGGATTCGATAAAGGACAGAAATGGTATGGACCTAACAGAAGCAGAAGATATTAAGAAGAGGTGGCAGGAATACACAGAAGAACTGTACGGAAAAGAACTTCACGACCAAGATAATCAGGATGGAGTGATCACTCATCTAGAGCCAGACATCCTGGAATGTGAAGTCAAGTGGGCCTTAGAAAGCATCACTATGAACAAAGCTAGTGGAGGTGATGGATTTTCAGTTGAGCTATTCCAAATTCTGGAAGATGATGCTGTGAAAGTGCTGCACTCAATATGCCAGCAAACTTGGAAAACTCAGCAGTGGCCACAGGACTGGAAAAGGTCAGTTTTCATTCCAATCCCAAAGAAAGGAAATGCCAAAGAATGCTCAAACTACCACACAATTGCACTCATCTCACACGCTAGTAAAGTAATGCTCAAAATTCTCTAAGCCAGGTCAGCAGTACATGAACCATGAACTTCCAGATGTTCAAGCTGGTTTTAGAAAAGGCAGAGGAACCAGAGATCAAATTGCCAACATCCGATGGATCATCAAAAAAGCAAAAGAGTTCCAGAAAAACATCTATTTCTGCTTTATTGACTATGCCAAAGCCTTGACTATGTGGATCACAATAAACTGTGGAAAATTCTGAAAGAGATGGGAACACCAGATCACCTGACCTGCCTCTTGAGAAACCTGTATGCAGGTCAGGAAGCAACAGTTAGAACTGGACACGAACAACAGACTGGTTCCAAATAGGAAAAGGAGTACGTCAAGGCTGTATATTGTCACCCTGCTTATTTAATTTATATGCAGAGTACATCATGAGAAACGCTGGGCTGGAAGAAGCACAAGCTGGAATCAAGAGTGCTGAGAGAAATATCAATCACCTCAGATATGCAGATGACACCACCCTTATGGCAGAAAGTGAGTAGGTTAGGATTGCATCGAATTTGAAGATGAGGGAATTTGAACATTGGAAAATTTATTGCTAATGAGGCAGGTAACACCAATAGCGGTGGAGAAAACCCCACAAAATTTAACATCAAAAAAATGAATTAAATATTTCCCAAAACTGGAGACAAAAACATTATGTTCTGCATAATAAATATTTTTGACCCACTTTCATTTTGATTCATTCTTGTCTTCACCTGTAGAATAACATGAACATTGCTACTGCTGCTGCTAAGTCACTTCAGTCGTGTCCGACTCTGTGCGACCCCATAGACGGCAGCCCACCAGGCTTCCCCATCCCTGGGAGTCTGCATGCAAGAACACTGGAGTGGGTACTGTGAACATTAGATAGTACTTAACATGTACCCCAAGGTAAATTATTTCCTGCAACAGTCAGAACCTCCCAAATTCTACATCGCTCATCCATAGCAAGTTCCCCTGTATCTATCTTTGTTCAACAGTATGACAGCAGAAGCATGGATTACATGCCCACACTGACTGATCACACCTATGTCTGTGCCTTGAGATTTCACCAGTTGGAGGACAAGCTTGGTAAGAAACACAGCTAGGACGAGCTCTCTCGACTGGCCTTTCACCTCTGCTTTTAGAGTAGGAGGTCCATGTTGATATGTATGACTGGTTTCAGAGACATCATATCAGAAAAAGATAGCCAATGATCCAATAGCATTCAATATTCCCACACAGAAAGTTTCCACTGGTTTCAGTATTTCATTTACTTCACACCCTTCAGACAAGAATCATAGAGAACTAAAATGCCAAATTTTATGAAGATTTCATAAATCAAACCATTTGTGAACTTTAGCAGCCAACATAAACTTGAAAAATAAAGGCCAACTTTCAGACTCTCATGCAGGTGGGAAATAACTAAATTCAAAAACCCTAAAAATAAATTACCTGACATCATTTCTAGATAAAAATTCAAAATATCAAACTGTGAGTAAGTATCAGCCTATATTTTTAAGAAACATCCTAAGGATATCCAACCTGATTGATACAGTACAGTAAATATATCCAATATTGGGTTGACTGATTTGAATAACAGCAGATTTCCATTTCTTTCTTGTGTTCTCTTAAAATTATTGAAGAAGCAGATACTGGCATTGAAAAAACTATGACAGCTGTATTGAAAATCTTAAAATGTTTGAAAGTTGCCCTTTAAATGCATCAAAATCAAAATGATCTATTCCGTTAGCCATAGCAACAATTATAAAAGCATTCTTTAAAAATCATTACATGTTTAAATATAATGAGAATATCTGAGCCCTATTTTACCCCAGAAGTAAGTGCTAGTTAAGCAGAAACAACAACAAAAAAGGATTGCATTTTGGCTCTTGTTTGGTGTGTGTTTATTTTTTTTTCCTCTTAAGAACTACATAGATCTGTGCACCTAAAGGGCCAACAGTGCTCCAGTGCTTTATAATTTTTCTTCAAAATGCATAGGAATAACAATTGAACAGAGAGGCCAAGCGTGCTGCGATTCACGGGGTCACAAAGAGTGGGACATGACTGAGCGACTGAACTGAACTGAACTGAACGATTGAAATTACTTCTATGTCAGCTACACCATTTGCAATCTTTTCAAAAGCACTTTTAAATGGCTTGGGATTCCTTCTTCTCTGAATCCCTATGCAAAAGTGTTTTTCTCCTTTTAAATAAAGGTAGGCAATGGCACCCCACTCCAGTACTTTTGCCTGGAAAATCCCAAAGACAGAGGAGCCTGGTGGGCTGCCGTCTATGGGGTCACACAGAGTCAGACACGACTGAAGCGACTTAGAAGCAGCAGCAGCAGCAGCAGCAGCGCATTTTGGGGGGCTTTCCTAATAGCTCAGCTGGTAAGCAGGTAAAGAATCCACCAGCAATGCAGAAGATCCCAGTTGGGTTCCTGGGTCAGGAAAATAACATGAAGAAGGGATTGTCTATCTACTGCAGTATTCTTAGGCTGGTGGTTCAGATGGTAAAGAATCTGCCTGCACTACGGCAGACCTGGGTTTGATGTTTGATCCCCTGGAGGAGGTCATGGGAACCCACTCCAGTATTAAAGAATGGGAAATCCTCATGGACAGAGGAGGCTGGCAGGCTACAGTCTTTATGTTTTAACCTCTTACCCACCAAGGAAGCCTTGGGGTTGCAAAGAGTTGGAACAAAATTGAGGAACTAAGCATAGCACAATTTTTAGATCTTCTAGTGTGTCAGTTCAGTTGCTCACTTGTGTCTGACTCTTTGTGATCTCATGGACTGCAACACGCCAGGCCTCCCTGTCCATCACAAACTCCCAGTTTACTCAAACTCATGTCCATTGAGTCAGTGATGACATCCAACTGTCTTATCCATTGTCATCCCCTTCTCCTCCTGCCTTCAATCTTCCCCAGCATCAGGGTCTTTTCAAAGGAGTCAGTTCTTTGCGTCAGGTGGCCAAAATATTGGAGCTTCAGCTTCAGCATCAGACTTACCAATGAATATTCAGGACTAGTTTCCTTTAGGATGGACTGATTGGATCTACTTGCTGTCCAAGGGACTCTCTCAAGAGTCTTCTCCAATAGCACAGTTCAAAAGCATCAATTCTTTGGCTCTCAGCTTTCTTTATAGTCCAAATCTCACATCCATACAGGACTCCTAGAAAAACCATACCTTTGACTAGATGGACCGTTGTTGGCAAAGTAATGTCTCTGCTTTTTAATATGCTCTCTAGGTTGGTCATAACTTTCCTTCCAAGGAGCAGGCAAATTTTAATTTCATGGCTGCAGTCATCATCTGCAGTGATTTTGGGCCCCCCCCAAAAAAAAAGCCTGTCACTGTTTCCATTGTTTCTCCATCTGTTTGTCATGAAGCGATGGGACCAGATGCCATGATCTTAGTTTTCTGAATGTTGAGCTTTAAGCCAACTTTTTCACTCTCCTCTTTCACTTTCATCAAGAGGCTTTTTAGTTCCTCTTCACTTTCTGCCATAAGGGTGGTGTCATCTGCATATCTGAGGTTATTGATATTTCTCCCAGAAATCTTGATTCCAGCTTGTGCTTCATCCAGCCCAGCGTTTCTCATGATGTACTCTGCATATAAGTTAAATAAGTAGGGTGACAATATACAGCCTGACATACTCCTCTCCTGATTTGAAACCAGTCTGTTTTTCCGTGTCCAGTTCTAAATGCAGCTTCTTGACCTGCATATAGATTTCTCAGGAGGCAGGTTGGGTGGTCTGGTGTTCCCATCTCTTTCTAAATTTTCCACAGTTTGTTGTGATCCACATAGCCAAAGGCTTTGGCATAGTCAATAAAGCAGAAATAAATGCTTTTCCGCAGGTCTCTTTTTTTTAATATAAATTTATTAAATTGGAGGTTAATTACTTTATAATATTGTATTGGTTTTGCAATACATCAACATGAGTCCACCATAGGTATACAGGTGTTCCCCATCCTGACCCCTCCTCCTTCCTCCCTGCCCATATCATCCCTCTGGGTCGTCTCCACACCAGCCCCAAGCATCCGGTATCATGCATCAGACCTGGACTGGTGACTCATTTCATATATGGTATTATACATGTTTCAATGGCATTTATAATAGCCAGAACATGGAAGCAACCTAGATGTCCATCAGCAGATGAATGGATAAGACAGCCGTGGTACATATACACAGTGGAGAACTACTCAGCCATTAAAAAGAATACATTTGAATCAGCTCTAATGGGGTGTATGAAACTGGAGCCTATTATACAGAATGAAGTAAGCCAGAAAGACAAACACCAATATAGTATACTAATGCATATATGTGGAATTTAGAAAGATGGTAACGATAACCCTGTATGCGAGACAGCAAAAGAGACACAGATGTATAGAACAGTCTTTTGGTCTCTTGCTTTTTTGATGATCCAATGGATGTTGGAAACTTGATCTCTGCTTCCTCTGCCTTTCCTAAAGCCAGCTTGAACATCTGGAAGTTCTCAGTTCACATACCGTTGAAGCCTGGCTTGGAGAATTTTGAGCATTACTTTGCTAGCAAATGAGATGAGTGCAGTAGTTTGAACAGTCCTTGTCATTGCCTTTCTTTGGGATTGGAATGAAACCTGACCTTTTCTAGTCCTGTGGCCACTGCTGAGTTTTCCAAAATTGCTGGCATATTGTGTGTAGCACTTTCACAACATCATCTTTCAGGATTTGCAATAGGTCAACTGGAATTCCATCACTTCCACTAGCTTTGTTCATAGTGATGCTTTCTAAGGCCCACTTGACTTCACATTCCAAGATGCCTGGCTCCAGGCAAGTGATCTGGGTGCTTATCTGGGTCATGAAGGACTTTTTTGTATAGTTCTGTGTTATCTTGCAACCTCTTCTTAATATCTTCTGTTTTTCGTTAGGCCCATAGAGTTTCTGTCCTTTATTGTAACCATCTTTGCATGAGGTGTTCCCTTGGTACCTCTTACCTTCTTGAAGAGATCTCTACTCTTTGCCATTCTATTGTTTTCCTCTATCCTTTGCACTGGTCACTGAGGAAGGCTTTCTTATTTCTCCTTGCTATTCTTTGGAACTCTGCATTTAGATAAGTATATCTTTCCTTTTCTCCTTTGCCTTTGGCTTCTCTTCTTTTCTCAGCTATTTGTAAGCCCTCCTCAAACAAACATCTTGACTTTTTGCATTTCTTTTTCTTGGGGATGATCTTGACCACTGCCTCCTATACAGTGTCACAGAGCTCCATCCATAGTTCTTCAGGCACTCTGTTTATCAGATCTAATGGATCTTACAGTATATGATAACAATTTCTCAGAGGCATTTAAAAATGGAAAATGTAAATAACACAACTAGAGGTCCAGTTGTCCTTTTAATTGGAGCCCAAAGTCTCCTATTTTCTGGAGGTGTGTGATAAGCTAAACTCTCTTCAACTCGCCTAAGTGTGAGGATTTCCTGTTCAAACCTGAAGTGACACATTGACGACAAATCAATATTTTCCATTCTAGCTTCACTCTGAGCCTCACAGGGCAGCCTGTGAAGGTCACAGACATTGCTTATTCTTGACCGGGTTGTAAGTTTTTAAATTTCTTCTTTCGTTACCAGCCTAAGCAGGTCTCTTTTTAGAAATTAACCTGATCTGCACACTAAAGAATGCACAACTTCCTGGCCAACAGAAGGTATGTGTCCCTCCTCTCCTGTCTCTCTGCTAGACCAT
This sequence comes from Bos javanicus, assembly GCF_032452875.1. Classification (NCBI taxonomy): domain Eukaryota; kingdom Metazoa; phylum Chordata; class Mammalia; order Artiodactyla; family Bovidae; genus Bos; species Bos javanicus. Next base: position 99,726,913 of record NC_083872.1, on the reverse strand, counting down.
CTCACTTAGTGGGAACTAACAAATGTTAGAGGGGATGCAACCGAGCTATAGTAAATATACAACAAAATCAAAGTAGAACATTGTTGTTTTTTTTTTAAATAATGTGGTATAAACAATAACCATAAAATACCAAATATTGGGTGATTTCTCCAAGTATTCAAATTATTGTCTGTAGAATGCTAGTCAAGTGAATACACGCATGCATATTTGGGTGTGTATATAATATTAAGTGAAATTTATTGACCTCATGATAGGGAACAATTAGTTTTGGATTTTATAATCAGTAGATGGTAAGCTTTTTTGTATAATAATATGTTTATACATATTTTGCTCTACATCTATAAACAGATTCTTGGAAAGGAATTCATTATATAGCAAAAGGCCAAACATAATTCCTCCTATATGTTTTAGATTCAATAAAAAAACCCTAATTTTTTGATGAAATTAAAGATGAAGTAACTTCTTTTTTTTAAATATATTTTATTTTATTTTTTAACTTTACAATATTGTATTGGTTGCCATATATCTAAAGGCTAATTTAAACTTAATTGTCATAAATAAAGTATTTTTTAAAAATCAAACATTGCATAAATGATATGTTACACTAATTAAAGGCTGATGTAAATCAGAAATAGTACCATAGAAATGATGACTAAGATAATAATTAAAACTGATAATTACTGAGAACTTATAAATTCCAGGTTGAGTGCTCAGTGTTACACACGTTATATATTGCATAAACTTATTTCCATTTTATATTAATAATATAGGTTACCAGATAGTAAATAACTTTTTGAAGGTCACATTTTATAAATTTCAGTCATAATTAATTTCCAGATATTTCTGACTACTGCATCAATTGTCTGAATTATTAAATTATGTTATCTGGATTTTTTATAAGTAATTACCATCACTTATACAGCTAAAATGACCTTTACTAACTTGGACATCTATCAGATCTTTCTGGAAGTTTGAACCAACAGTGTTCTTCCATAAGTGACCTATACATGTTTATCATGTTGTGGGTTCAGATATTAGTCATTAAATCAATTATCAACTACTTTTGTAAAATAAGTATTTTTTAGTCTTTCCTATTGTTTTATTTTTCATATTACTTTGTTATATATGTTTAATGTGTCATGTAACACTTTCCAATATATGAAGCATTTCCTCAGTTTTTAATGCTTTCTCAGAACTCCCCAACCATTTGAAATAAAGACCATTTGTTATCCTTTTTAATCAATAATTGTAAGTCACCAAATAATGTAATTTAGTGTAGGAAATTATTGTATATGTCAACATTACTCTCTCATCTTTAAAGAACTGTTTGTAACCATTATTAAATTTCAAAAGTATCAAAAATATGGGTGAATCTCTCTTGTTAACAGAACATTTTAATTTGAACACAAGCACTATGATGGTTTTAAAATATATCCATGGAATCTGACTTAATAAGGATATTATTGTTCATGAACTTCTTTATTCCTCCCTAATTTATTGCTTTTCACTGTTTCAATCAATAATATATGAATCAAATATAGAATATCTTTTTCAAAAAAGCATTCTATCGTGAAAAACTTGCTTAAAGTTGTAAGGATTTACCAGGCTTTAAGTTTGTTCAGCTGCAAAGTGAGCACTAAGCGCTTTGCCCCGCCTGTGTCATTGTGCTAGGGTTCTTATCTCACACACACCACTCAACCTCAGTTCACTTCAAGCACAGTCCTTGATCTCACTCAGCTGCAGAGATGAATAACCAAGGAGCAACCTATGCAGAACTGAAGGGAGTCAAGAACTCAAAGAGGCAGAAAAGAAAACCTAAGGTTTCTAAAAGTTCCATTTCAATGACTGAGCAGGAATTAACATATGTAGAATTAAATCTTCAAAATGCTTCTCAGAATCTTCATGGGAACGACAAGAATCACCACTCCAAAGGTAAACACTTACTAGACACACATGGAGCTGTTCTAGGATGTGCAGTGGGGTGCAGAGGTGTGGAGGAAGAGTAGGGGATAAGCTCACGTATTTTTCACTTTGGGGAACGGAACTTGAAGCTGGATATGGGATTCTGATGTGAAATCAGAGGACTACTTTTATTCTGGCATTACTATAATTTGAAGTCTTTGATCAACAACTCATGTAGTCTTATATTTGCTGAAAACGCAATGGTATATTCTGAGAGAAAGACTACTGTGGTCAAAATGGGTTGGGGGTCCAAGTTTATATCCATAACTCTGTGTTCGTGTGGGTTCTTGTGTATGTAAACTCTGAAAAGCTGTCCCCATCACTCCTTTCTCAGTTTCCTTTTCTGTCCCTGCAGGTTCACCGTCACCTCCAGAGAAGTTCATTGCTGGGATCCTGGGAATCATCTGCCTCGTCTTGATGTCCACTGTGGTGACAGTGATCATTGTTACTCCTTGTAAGTACGTTTTTGAAAAACTGTAAGGGAACTTATCACTTTACTGATGGTCAATGCCGCTAAACATTTCATAATATTATAGAATGTGCCTATCATTAAAATACATGCATTTAGAATAAATGCAATATGTTATATCTAATTTGTCAGAAATATACAACACAGGAGAATTACAGACAGCATGTATATGTATATTCTGACTTTATAACTCAAAAGCATGCTTTAGGAGGTTTAAAGATCTTTTTGAGAAATACAAATTAATTCTTGAGATTAGTTAAAGCAAATACTGTAAGACGTGGTGAAGTTTGTTCCGTTAGGTTTTTGAAATATTTTTTTTCCATCAAGTCTTCATTACCTAGTTAATTTTTCTTGCTAAATCAGTTTTATTTCAGATTACTCTATTTCTAAACAATAAACTGAATTCTCAAGCTCATACACTAAAATCATTATGATTCATTTAAAGTAATATTAACTTTTTAATGATTAATTTTGTAGCTCCTGTAATACAGGAACAGAATTACTCCTCTCTCATAACAAGGCTCCAGAAAGGTACATAATGATTTTCAAAGTTCTGATATGAATACAATTCATTTTTGTCTCTATCTTAGGCTAGTGAAAATAAGAATACATTTGGGGATAGAACATAATTTATAAAATCAGGCAATAAACATTCATATAAATGATTATAGGAGAGTGCTTCTCCCTATGCAATTATATGATCACCATATCCATTGTTGGCAATTGGCTGTAATTTCGTCCTGCTATAATATGAATAGAGACAAATAATTTTGCTATTCTAAAATAGAAGTTTCATTTCTTGATTTCCAGGACATGTAAAGAGTAGACATTTCTATGTGTTTCCTTTATATGGGGCCATATATTAAAGACAGACCCTCTCTATGAATGCATGAATGAGATTTGTTTTATATGTACCAGCCTTGAGGATGCATAGATATGTTATTTTATATATATATGTGTGTGTTTGTGTGTGTGTATACATATGTTTATATCTATGCATATATGTAAGTTAATTTTTATTTTCCAAATTCAAATTGTTTTTGAATAGTAATTCATAATCTTTCTTCAGAATGTCATCGTGGTCATTGTCCAAAAGACTGGCTTACATATTCCAACAACTGCTATTATGCTAGTTTGGAAGCAAAATCGTGGAATGAGAGTTTGATATCCTGTGCTACTAAGAATTCTACTCTGCTTTATATAGATAATGAAGAGGAAATGGTAAGCTATTAAATGTTTCCAACACTTTGCTAAAGGCTTCATTTAGTCAACATTATATTTGTTAGGATTCACTTGTGCTTTTGTACATATTTGTAGCTTGTTTATTTTAAGGTCTGCTAGTATTCCATTAAACAATGGAATATAACTTTATGATACTTTATTTACATTTTTATACCATTCATGCATGTGTAGTAATTTCTGGTTCTTGCTTTTCATAGAAAACCATGCTTCTACAAATGCTATTAAATTCTAAAATACACTGTGCTGTCTAATTTTACCATACATCAAGGAAAATAAACATATGATTTTGCCTATAGAATTGTGTAATTGCACATCAGATCATGGAAAAGAAGTTTCAACTTCCCAGCAGCCCCACTGCTCTGTAATATCTTATCACTTCTCCACCTCCTTATTTACTCACTGTCTTGACTTTTGATATTATAGAATCTCTTTGATTGTTTTTGAATCCCGTGTTCGTGCTTAGTCGTTCAGACATGTCCGACTCTATGCAACCTCAATAACTTCAGCCTGTCAGGCTCCTGTGTCCATGGAATTTTCCAGGCAAGAATACTGAAGTGGGTTGCCATTTTCTACTCCAGGACATGGAATCATACAGGTTGTCCCTGTCTCATCACTGCCATATGATATTTTGCAGTTCCTCCAACTCTTTGCATTTGTGTGAAGTTTGTAAATTTCCACAGCTCATTGTGTGAATTCAACAGTAAGATCCATTCTTTCCAATGCCACTGGGTGGAGATGGAGTCTTACACCCTCAGGGATAAAGAGGCTTCTTAGCTTCAGTAGTTTTAGTCAAGACATCCCCTTTGCTGGTCCCACTCCCACCCCTATCACCCAACCCTAGTGTCTCTCAGTGGAGGAAACAGAGGCAGTTTCTCTAACTGCTGCTTGTTAGTAAGTGTCCTGATGGATTACCTTGTAAGGCTTACCTGGTGTTGCCTACACGATTCTCTCAATACACAGGAGGAACGGATTACCTGTGCCACCCCCAACAGCTAGGTTAGGTATGGGGTGTTTGGGAAGTAAGAGGCCTAGGTCACTTTCACCTGGTTGGTGGGGAGATACAAGATGCACCTAATTATCTTTCCCTCACCTCCCACCTTGTTTTCTCATCACGGAGAAGTGATTAGTGATTACAGAGGAGTGGGGCTGCTAGGAAGTCTCAAGCCACATCACCCTTCTCTTTCCACCTTTCAGAGTTCTCTTTTCTCGTGTCTTTCATTAGTCCCATGTTTACAGTTGAACTTAGCAGGGAGGAGCAGAGAGAAATGAGTCTCTGACCCCTTGTCTGGTCCACTGGATTCCACCAATACAGAAACAAATGGCTTTGAGGTTTATCTAGTCAAAGAATGGTGTCAGGCTCAGAAAACCAAATCCGGCTCTCATGTCACTTACTTTCTCGTTTTCATTTCCTTAATTTCCCTCTAAAACTGAAATTCTGAGAAACATATAATAGTAGAGAAATCCACTGGTACTGTCACAATATCCAGAAAAATGAATGTCATGGAATCTAAAGACTTATTTAAAGCCTTGCTATGTTAGTTTTGACATGAGGAAAAATGAAATTATATGAATCAGCATTTTCTTCATTGCACGTATTCAATTACTCCACCTTCTTAATCCTTAGGCTTAATGTTAGATGCGGTTCACAGCTGTAAGTCTCCCCAAGTTGTTATGCAAGGTGTATTCTTTGTGGGATCCCTACAACTAATTCATGTCTTTGTAAATATTCCCTTTATTAAATGGCTGTGGAAAAAAAAAAAGGAATTTTCTTTATTAACATTAGAACACAGTGACACTGATAAGTATAAATGTTGAGTTAATTTTGAACCAAAAGTACAGATAGTGGTTAATATTTATGGCATTATTAAAACTTCGAACTTTCAACTCCTATGCTTTTTAGTGTTAGATTAGAATCTAACATACTCAATTTGTTCAAAGAATGAAAGATGCTATGAAAGAACACATCCTTTGACTTGCATTTAAAAATTAACAAAAACATTTCATGACTATTTAAGTGAAAATTCTTTATTTTGGGCTAGAAATTTCTGATGTCCCTATCAATTATATCGTGGATTCAAGTCTCTCGTGAAGGCCGCGGTCGTCCTTGGAAGTGGCTAAATGGTTCCACTTGCAAACTACAGTAAGTTTTTAAAAAGAATGCTATATAGAGGAGGAAAAATACAAAAAAGAAATATTTTTAAAATAACATGAATACATTTGTCTTAGTCAAATTATAGAAAGCTGAAGGGAGATACTGACAGTTAATAAAATGTTGATACCAATGTTGAAAACTAGGCGACTCTGTAGCCCGATTTCCTAGTAACAAGCTCGTACTGAAATTTTATTAAAGACTTCATTACCCATTTTCAAAATATCTTGTATTACAGTTACACGGAAAATGCTATTGTTTCTTGAGTTGTCTTCATAGAATGTAACAGAATTATGCATTTTTCCATAACAGGATAACAGACAATGTACTTGGTGAACGTAACTGTGCTGTACAAGTTTTATGGGGCATAAAAGCAGAAGACTGTCAGTTTCCAAATGCATACCATTGCAAGCATAAGCTTGAGAATTAAAATATGAGTTTGGATGCTGTTGGGTAACTTGACCTTTTATGAAATGGAAATCATATTCTGATTGCATACATTTTAAAATGAATTATATTATTTTTTCTGATAATGAATGTTCTTCAAAAACAGTTGAAATATAATTGTGTGTGCTCATTGTTCAGTTGTGTCTGACTCTTTGAGACCCCATGGACCATAGACTGTCAGGCTTCTCTGTCCAAGGAATTCTCCATTCAAGAATACTGGAGTGATTCTATTGCCAGAATTTTAAGGAATTTCCACACTCTTCTCCATAGTGGCTGTACCAGTTTGCATTCCCATCAACAGTGTAAGAGGGTTTCCTTTTTCTCCACACCCTCTCCAGCAATTGTTGTTTGTCGACTTTTTTATGGTGGCCATTCTGACCGGCAGAGAGGATACCTCATTGTGTTTTTAATTAGCATTTCTCTAGTAATGAGTGATCTTGTGATATAAGAAAGCTACATATCTTTTCGTGTGTTTTATTAGCCCTCTGTATATCTTCTTTGGAGAAATGTCTGTTTACTTCTTTGGCCCACATTTTTTTTTTTTAATTTTATTTTATTTTTAAACTTTACAATATTGTATTGGTTTTGCCAAATATCGAAATGAATCCGCCACAGGTATACATGTGTTCCCCATCCTGTACCCTCCTCCCTCCTCCCTCCCCATACCATCCCTCTGGGTCGTCCCAGTACACCAGCCCCAAGCATCCAGTATCGTGCATCGAACCTGGACTGGCGACTCGTTCCATATATGATATTATATGTATTTCAATGTTTAGCCCACTTTTTGATTGGTTGTTCATTTTTCTGGTATTGAGCTGCATGAACTGCTTGTATATTTTGGAGCTTAATTCTTTGTCAGTTGTTTCATTTGCTGTTATTGTCTTCCATTCTGAAGGCTGCCTTTCCATCTGGCTTATAGTTTCCTTCGTTGTGCAAAAGCTTTTAAGTTTACCTAGGTCCCATTTGTATTTTTGTTTTTATTTCCATTACTCTGCAAGGTGGGTCATAGAGAATCTTGCTGTGATTTATGTCAGAGGGTGTTATGCCTCTGTTTTCCTCTAAGAGTTTTAAGAGTTTCACTCCAGTACTCTTGCCTGGAAAATCCCATGGATGGAGGAGCCTGGTAGGCTGCAGTCCATGGGGTCGCTAAGAGTTGGACACGACTGAATGTGTCCAACTTTCACTTTTCACTTTCATGCATTGGAGGAGGAAATGGCAACGTATTCCAGTGCTCTTGCCTGGAGAATCCCAAGGACGGCAGGGCCTCGTGGGCTGCCGTCTATGGGGTCGCACAGAGTTGGACACAACTGAAGTGATTTAGCAGCAGCAGTGTTAAATTTCGGAGAAGGCAATGGCACGCCACTCCAGTACTCTTGCCTGAAAAATCCCGTGGATGGAGGAGCCTGGTGGGCTGCAGTCCATGGGGTTGCTAAGAGTCAGACACGACTGAGCGATTTCACTTTCACTTTTCACTTTCATGCATTGGGGAAGGAAGTGGGAACCCACTCTAATGTTCTTGCCTGGAGAATCCCAGGGACAGTAGAGCCTGATGGGCTGCCGTGTATGGGGTCGCACAGAGTCAGACACGACTGAAGCGACTTAGCAGCAGCAGCAGCACCAGTGTTAAATTTAGATCTTTAATCCATTTTGAGTTTATTTTTGTTTATGGTGTTAGAAAGTGTTCTAGTTTCATTCTTTTGCATATGGTTTACTGGTTTTCCCAGCATTTGAATCAGTTCTAATGAGGTGGATGAAACTGGAGCCTATTATATGGAGGGAACTAAATCAGAAAAAGAACCCTCAATACACTAGATTAATGCACATATATGGAATTTAGAAAGAAGGTAATAATGATCCTATATGCAAGGCAACAAAAGAGACACAGATGTAAAGAACAGACTTTTGGAGTATGTGGGAGAAGGCGAGGGTGGGATGATTTGAGAGAATAGCATTGAAACATGTATAATCCCATATATAAAAGAGATGACCAGTGCAAGTTGAATGCATGAATCAGGATACTCAGAGCTGGTGCTCTGGGACAACCCAAGGGATGGGGGAGGGAGGAAGGTGAGAGCGGGGTTCTGAATAGGGGAACACATGTGCACCCATGGCTGATTCATGTCTATGTGTGAGAAAAATACCACAATATTTTAAAGTCATTATCCTCAAATTTAAATTAATTAATTAATTAAAAAAAAAAAAAGGCTACTGGAGTGGGCTATCATTTCATATTCCCTGGAGGACCTTCCTGACCTAGGAATCAAGCCCTCATCTCCTGCACTGGCAGGCAGTCGCTTTACCACTAGTGCCACCTGGAAAACCCCACTGAAGTATCATATACACATCCAAATATAGGTATTGTTCTTTTGTGTCTCATTTTTTTTGCTCAACACTATGTTTATGGCATTCAAGCTTCTAAAAGATTGCATACTGTGTGAGCCCATTTCCATGTAATATCAAAAATAGGAGTAGAGAGACCAAAAGTAGATTAGTGCTTACTAAGGGTTGTCAAGAGACGAAATAGGAAAAGACTGCAAATTGATTAGTGATGAATGCTTTCTAGAGTTTGAAAGTAGTGATGGTTGTAAACTGTGAATAATTTTAAAATCATGGAGTTATATATTTTAAATGGATATATTTTATGTTCTGTAAATTAACACCTAATAAAATTTTTAAAAAAGTAAGTGCTTTGGGACTGCATTTAATCTTTAAAATAATTTCTGAAGATAATCGTCTTACAATATTGACTCTTCCAGTCACTATTCATGCTTTATCCTTCCAATCAATTAGGTTTTCTTTAAATTCTCCCTATTTTATTGATCAATTTTTATTTATTATTTTTTTGTGTGACCCTGTTCGGCATGTGGTATCTTGATTCAGTGACCAGGGATCGAACGCCCACTCCCTGAACTGGGAAGCAAGTAATCCGAACCACTGGACCACCAGCGAAATCCCTCTAGAATATTTTATAGTTTCCAACATAGAAATTTCACACAAATATGGACATTTCATAGCCATGCTTTTGTAAATATCAATTTTGTTTTTAAATTTGTAGTAATTGTTGCTGCTACAAATAGAATTGTGCCCAATGACTTCTCTGATTGTAGGTATTAATTTTATTATTTCAAACATATATTCCTCTGGATTGTTTATGTAAATAGATATCGCATCTCTGAATAATCACGTTTTATTTCTTCCCTCCAGGTGCAATAACTTTTTCTTGTTTTTCTTTTCTATTTTTTTTTTCTTCTTGTTTTTGACTTATTTTTACCCAATTGGCTTTTATTTCCATCATTAAACAGATGATACAGTAAAGGTCTTATAAGTATCCTTCCTATACTGGGGGAAAATATTTCAATATTTCATCGCTCAAATATGAGGTCTTTTTAAAGGTTTTTTTATATACCTTTCTAACATAAAAGCAATTCCATAGTATTCAAAAAATTCTTATAGGTTTTGTATCCAATCAGTCATGTTACCATTTTATTATTTTTCTTTCAGTGAAATGAGAAAAATTTTAATGTTTTTGAAATATCTCTTTCCTTCAACTGTTGACCAATTATGCATTCTTGAAATAAAACCACAAAAATCACTCTGTATTTTCTTCCTTTGAATAATCACTGCATATATCATATTTAGATTAAGATGATTTTCTTCATCCATTTATCACAAAGAGTTTGGACTGAGTCCATTGATATTATGTAACTTGACATGTTTTGTTATCAAGGCTCTTTGGAAGACTCTGTTTTACGGTGAAAGACCTGGCATAGTTTTAAGTGTTATTATTCACTGCCGATACCATTAGGGCTCCTAGAATATTTTGTAGGAAGGTTTGTACAGTGAACCTAATATATTTAACACATGTTAAGCTTATACAGGTTTATGGTTGTTGTACTACATTTGTTAATTTGCATTTTCTAGACATTCTATTTCATATGGATTGTAAAAAGTTCTTATAATACAGCTTTATTGTCCATTTAACATCCGTAAAAACCATAATTGTTTTGTCAGATTTCAGTTCAGTCACTCAGTCATGTCTGACTCTGCAACCCCATGGACTGCACTATGCCAGGCTTCCCTGTCCATCACCAAACTCCCAGAGCTTGCTCAAACTCATGTCCATCGACTTGGTGACACCATCCAACCATCTCATCCTCTGTTGTCCCCTTCTCCTCCCGCCTTCAATCTTTCCCAGCGTCAGGGTCTTTTCCAGTGAGTCAGTTCCTCCCATCAGGTGGCCAAAGTATTAGAGTTTCAGCTGCAGCATCAGTCCTTCCAATGAATATTCAGGACTGATTTTCCCCAGGATGGACTGGTTTGATCTCCTCCCAGCCCAAAGGACTCTCAAGAGTCTTCTCCATCACCACAGTTCAAAAGCATCAATTCTTCAGTGCTCAGCTTCTATATGGTCCAATTCTCACATCGATACATGACTACTGAAAAACCAAGCTTTGTCTAGACAGACCTTAATGTAGTGTGTCTGATTTTAATATGCTGTCTAGTTTGGTCATAGCTTTCCTTCCAAGGAACAAGCGTCTTTCAATTTCATGGCTACAGTCAAATCTGTAATTTGGAGTCCAAAAAAATAAAGTCTCTCACTGTTTCCATTGTTTCCCCATGTTTTTGCCATAAACTGATGGGATTGGATACCATGATCTTCGCTTTCTGAATGTTAAGTTTTAAGCCAGCTTTTTTACTCTCCTATTTCATTTTCATCAAGAGGCTCTTTAGTTTTTCACTTTCTGCCATAAGGGTGGTGTCATCTACATATCTGAGGTTATTGGTATTTCTCCCAGCAATCTTGATTTCAGCTGTGCTTCATCCAGCCTGGCATTTCGCATGATGTACTCTGCATGGAAATTAAATAAACAGGATGACAATATACAGCCTTGAGATATTCCTTTCCCAATTTGGAAACAGTCCACTCTTCCATGTCCGGTTCTAACTGTTGCTTCTTGACCTACATACAGATTTCTCAAGAGGTAGGTCAGGTGGTCTGGTAATCCTATCTCTTGAATAATTTTCCACAGTTTGTTGTGATCTACACAGTCAAAGGCTTTGGCATAGTCAAAGCAGAAGGTGTTTTTCTGGAAGTCTCTTGCTTTTCCAATGATCCAACAGATGTTGGCAATTTTATCAAAAACAGAGAATCAAATTGCCAACATCTATTGGATTGTCACAGAGAAGGCCCTGGTGACCCACTCCAGTGCTCTTGCCTGGAAAAATCCTATGGACAGAGGAGCCTGGGCTGCAGTTCATGGGGTCGCTAAGAGTCGGACACTACTGAGCGACTTCACTTTGACTTCTCACTTTCACGCACTGGATAAGGAAATGGCAACCCACTCCAGTGTTCTTGCCTGGAGAATCCCAGGGACGGAAAAGCCTGGCAGGCTGCCGTCTATGGGGTCACACAGAGTCGGACACAACTGATGCGACTTCACAGCAGCAGGAGCATTGGATTGTTGTATTTATATAGATATAAATGATTCGTGTTTTCTCTATTCTCCACACGTCATTTATTAATTTTATTGTCTTTCAAGTGAAAGTAGCTTTAACCCTTTTATTCCCCTCTACTGTAATTTTTCGTCATGATTTTTCATATTTGCTAGTTTCTTCCTTCATCACTATGTCAACTACTTTAATTTCACGAAAATTGCTTTTTCATTTCAAATTTCTTGTCAAGCATGCTCAGATTTCTTCTTTCTTTTTTTTTTGTTTATAATGTATGCATTTAATGCAATTAATATGTCACAAGACACAATCTTGTTACATTTTTCTTTTAATTCATATAAAATTATGAAATTTTACTTTTATTTTTCCTTGGTTCATATGTTATTTAGAAATAGATTACTGAATATAAAACCCAATAAAGATTTTCAAAATTTTGGTTATTGACTTCTATTTTAGGCAAACTAGTTGGAGAATTTTTCATGAACCTGGAAATAGTCTGTAATTCTACTGCATATGGCTGATGTGACTATGAAATCAATCTGAAATGTTTATTTCTTCTAATTAATTAAAAATTAAATTTGAATATTCACATTTCAAGTGGCCACTTGCCAAACTTGGCTGGAGGCTAGTGTTGTGACACCATAGTTCTGTAGCTTTTTTGGTAATGTAACTGGACTTGGGCATATATAGCAAATTTTTGGGAAATGTTCATTTGAACTTAAAAACTAAGAATATTCTATGTTAGTGTATGTGTGTGTGTTCATATATGTACTGGTTACTTGTCTAGCTTAGATATTTCTATTGCCTACTGCTATATCTGCTTGCTTGGTAAGTAGTGGACATAAATTGTTTAAATCTCCATTTATGATTATTTATGCATGGTTTTCAAATCTGTGTTGACCTTGTGTTATTCAGTACATACATTTTTTAACTGCTAATAGCTTAGATACTCAATATATAATTATTAAACAGTCTCCATCTTTTGTAACATGGTTCTTGCTTTATACTGTGAGAGTACATTAACTAAAGCAGTTTGTGTTCTTTACTTTCCAGTTCATGGCTTTTGATAAAATAATATGGCTCATTAAGTGAGCAGTTATTAAAATAACTGTTTTACATACATAGCTGTGTTAAACAAAATATTTTAAAATATAAACATTCTTAAAATTTAAATGGAAAGTTATTCCATATATATTTAATATGAATTTAGGATTTATATGCTCTATTTACATATATTATTTATATGTAAGTACATATAGTTATTAGTTAAGTATAATATATTGTTACTTTGAATTCTACATTATGTTGTTTTCTTAGCTTTCACAATAAATATTTTTAACTTTCTTTTATAAGAATATATAAATTTAATATGTCTTAGTTCTATAAGTGGACAAGGCAATGGCGACCCACTCAAGTACTCTTGCCTGGAAAAATCCAATGGATGGAGAAGCCTGGTAGGCTGCAGTCCATGGGATTGCTGTCGGACACAACTGAGCGACTTCACTTTCACTTTTCACTTTCATGCACTGGAGAAGGAAATGGCAACCCACTCCAGTGTTCTTGCCTGGAGAATTCCAGGGACAGGGGATCCTGGTGGGGTAAGTGTCTATGGGTCGCGCAGAGTCGGACACACCTGAAGCAACTCAGCAGCAGTTCTATAAGTGCCCTACATTTTACAGCATGCATTCTTTACTCAATACTCCAGTAAGTTCATATTTTTGTACTTTTCTGAAACAACGAAAAGACATAATTTCTCTCTACCTTTTTCACTGCTCATGCCATTTTTGCTGCCTTGAATTCTAATACAAACATATACGCACAATTTGATACTTTATCATTACTATTGTACCTGTCAATATCTATTTGGATATATCCACATAAGTTCTTTTCTTCAATTCGTCTTTCCTTTCTGCATATCCAAATTTTCAACTAGAATAAAAGTTTCTTCATTATAAGACCTTAAAATGTTTCCTTTACACAGAGTTATTTCATAATTTTGGCAATTTCCCTCCATTTAAAAAACTTCCTAGAAATGAATCCATCTAGCCATATTGTTAGAAGGATAATATTGCACTTACTATGGACATCTAATTTATCTATATCTCTTAGGTCACTAGGTACTGTCATTTTAGATTTAGTCACAAACAATTATATAATAAACACTAAATTCAAAATACTCTTAGTATTTTGAGTATTTATCTTGGCTCTAGGTGGACTAACCATGTTGTTGCTACTGCTGCTAAGACGCTTCAGTCATGTCCGACTCTGTGCCACCCCACAGACGGCAGCCCACCAGGCTCCCCTTCCCTGGGATTCTCCAGGCAAGAACACTGGAAGGGGCTGCCATTTCATTCTCAAATGCATGAGAGTGAAAAGTGAAAGTGAAATCACTCAGTCAAGTCTGCCTCTTAGCAATCCCATGGACTGCAGCCTACCAGGTGGCAAAAATACCCAGAATACCTGTGACTGCAGCCATGAAATTAAAAGATGCTTACTCCTTGGAAAGAGAGTTATGTCCAACCTACATAGCGTATTCAAAAGTAGGGACATTACTTTGCCAACAAAGGTCTATCTAGTCAAGGCTATGGTTTTTCCTGTGGTCATGTATGGATGTGAGAATTGGACTGTGAAGAAGGCTGAGTGCTGAAGAATTGATGCTTTAGAACTGTGTTATTGGAGAAGACTCTTGAGAGTCCCTTGGACTGCAATGAGATCCAACCAGTCCATTCTGAAGGAGATCAGGCCTGGGATTTCTTTGGAAGGAATGATGCTAAAGCTGAAACTCCAGTACTTTGACCAGCTCATGTGAAAAGTTGACTCATTGGAAAAGACTCTGATGCTGGGAGGGATTGGGGGCAGGAGGAGAAGGGGATGACAGAAGATGAGATGGCTGGATGGCATCACTGACTCAATGGACGTGAGTCTCAGTGAACTCTGGGAGTTAGTGATGGACAGGGATGCCGGGCATGCTGCGATTCATAGGGTCGCAAAGAGTCGGACAGGACTGAGCGACTGAACTGAACTGAACTGAGCTGTACAGAAAAGCTCTTAATGACCCAGATAACCACAATGGTGTGATCACTCACCTAGAGCCAGACATTCTGAAGTGTATAGCCAAGTGGTCCTTAGGAAGCCTTACTAAAAACAGGGTATTGGATGTGGTGTAATGCCAGCTGAGCTATTCAAATTCTAAAGAATAATGCTGTTAAAGTGCTGCACTCAATATGCCAGCAAACTGGAAAACTCAGCAGTGGCCACAGGATTGGAAAAGGACAGTTTTCATTCCAATCCCAAAGAAAGGCAATGCCGAATAACGTTCAAATTATCCTAAAATGGCACTCATTTCACATGATACAAAGATTATGCTCAAAATCCTCGAAGATAATCTTCAGCAGTACATGAACAGAGAACTTCCAGATATTCAGGCTGGATTCAAAGAAGGCAGATGATCAAATTGCCAACATCCATTGAATCATAGAGAAAGCCAGGGAACTCCAGAAAAAAATCTACTTTTGCCCCATCGACTCTGCTAAAGCCTTTGACTGTGGTGATCACAACCACCTGTGGAATATTCTTAAAGAGATGGGAATACCAGACCAATTTAGCTGCCTTCAGAGAAATCTGCATGCAGGTCAAGAAGCAACAGTAGAACAGGACGTGGAACAACGGAATGGCAATTGGTTCAAAATTGGGAAGGGAATACTTCAAGGCTGGATATTGTCACCCTGCTTATTTAAATTATATGCAGAGTACATCATATGAAGTGCTGGCTGGATGACTCACAAGATGCAATTAAGATTGCAGCAAGAGATATCAACAACCTCAGATAGCAGATGATACCACTTTAATGACAGAAACTGAAGAGGAACTAAAGAGCCTGTTGATGCAGGTGAAACAGGAGACTGAAAAAGATGGCTTAAAGTTTAACAATCAAAAAACAGAGATCATGGCATCCAGTCCCATCACTTCATAGCAAATAGATGGAGAAAAAGTGGAAACAGTGTCAAATTTCATTTTCTTGGGCTCCAAAATCACTGTCTACAATGACTGTGCCATGAAATTTAAAGTGCTTGCTCCTTGGAAGTAAAGCTATGACAGAATTAGATAGCATATTAAAAAGCAGAGACATCATTTTGCCAACAAAGGTCCATTTAATCAAAGAAATGGTTTTTCAGTAGTCACGTATGGATTTGAGAGTTGAACCATAAAGGCTGAACGCCAAAGAATTGATGTTTTCCAGCTATGGTCCTGGAGAGAGTCCCTTGGACAGCAAGGAGATCAAGCCAGTCAACCCTCAAGGAAATAAACCCTGAGTAGTCATGTGAAGGACTGAGGCTGAAACCGAAGCTCCAAAACTTTGGCCACCTGATGTAAAGAGCTGACTCATTGGAAAAGATGCTGATGCTGGAAAAGATTCAATGCAAGAGGAGAAGAGGGCCACAGAGCAATATGTGACTGGATGACCTCACTGACTCAATGGACATGTAGTCGTGGGTGTGCTCAGTCTCTTCAGTCATGTCTGATTCTGTGACCCCATGGACGGTCTAGCGGCTAGCCCCGCTAGCCTCCTCTCTCCATGGAATTTTCCAGGCAAGAATCCTGGAGTGGGTTGCCATTTCTTTCTCCAGGGGATCTTCCTCAGCCAGGGATTGAACCCAGGTCTGTTGCATCACAAGCAGATTCTTTACCATCTGAGCCACCAGGGAAGCCCATCACTGGATGTGAATTAGACAAACTCAGGGACATTGTAAAAGGGAAGCTTTGCCTGCTGCAGACCACAGAGTCACAAAGAGTCAGACATGGCTTCACGACTGAAAAACAACAATAAATTGGTATATAACTACAGATTTATATTCCATTTTTATAGATTTTAGAAAGCCAAAAATTAGATGACAGTTTAAAAAGTTTAAAATGTAGTAACTCTTCTGAATTAGGGATAAGTATCCTTAAATACGTACTGTTAATGGAATTATGATTTCCTCCATTATAATAGAAATGACACAATGAGATTATAAGGAAAAGAAATAAGTAATGCCTAGATTTAGCAAACTTATCTAAAAGTAAAACTTAAACATTGAAGTTACTCTTGACAAGGAGTAGATGTTCAGCATTGATGAATGAAGTGAAAGCAACTTAACAGCAGGGTGATCATGTCCTTTGTCCCCCTATATCTTTTAGAAAGTGAAATTAATTCTCAGAAGAACTCACCAAAGAACAAACTAACTGATACACTACATATCCAAAGTCTCCTATACTCTGGAGTTGTGTGATGAGATAAACTGTCTTCAAAATACCCAAGCGTAAGAATTTCCTGTTTCAGTGACTCAGTGATAAGAATGTACATTTTCCACTATTGTTTCACTCTGGGCCTTCACAGGGCAGTCTGTGAAGACCACAGACATTGTTTGATTTTCACAGTAACCTGGCCACTCACGAGAAGAGGCAGGACTCTGGCCTGTAGAAGGTATGTGTTTCCCTCTCCTTCCTAATTCCTCATCCCATTTACCAGGAGATTACAAATGCCAATGTGGTTCGACTTAGGGACAATTGCTAAGCAAACAAATTAAAGAGAGATTGGTATCTGTATTTGATATTTGGGTATTTTAATTTTGGGAGAAAGTAAGAATAAAATATGAAGTATTTGGGAAGATTTCTTAAAATGTTCAAATTCTTGCCTGCAGACGTTATTCAAGGGAAAACTTTATGTATAACTGAGTTTGTTAATCAATCCAATTTAAGATGAAGTATCAGAAGCATCAGGACAAGGGACAGTTAACATTGTATTTTGTCATCAATGGACATATAATTAGATATAGTATTAAATATTTAACTCAGCCCTTAAAAATAGGTTCTTAAAATGGATTCATAGAATTGTGAATGGCCAATAAAATTCTTCACTGGTCTAATTAAAGTAAAAATCAGAATATGGTACCTCCAGTAAAATGCTGGATTACCTCAATTATATACTATCAAATGCTTTATAAAAACTTGGTCATAAATTTGAAAAAAGATAAAACACTCTAACACAGAGATTTCTGTCTAATAAATTATATTGCCTAATATGAATACTACCATGGCAACTGTATTAAAATAAGAAATAAAATAAAAGTCAAATTTAATATTAGGTGTTTTACATGCTTTATATCATACATATTTTTAATTCTCATTTTTATTAGTAAACTCATTTGCTAAATACTAAATAATTTTTAAAGGTCATACATTGTAAATTTCAAAGCCAGAATTAATTGTAGATTGCACTGACTACAGAATCCATTGACTGAATTATTAAGCCACATTATTGACTTCTTATAATTGCTGATACAACTAAAGCTTCCCTCATTGACTTAACAGCCTCAGGATCTTCCTGGAAGTTTGTACCAACATTGTTCTTCCTTAAATGATGTATGCTTTTCCTTATCATTTTGTGATTTCATATCTTAGCCATTGTCAATTGTCAATTACTCATGTAAAATAAGTATTTAATGTCATTTTAACATTGTTTTTTCTTTATATGATAAACTCTTTTGGAGAATTTAATATGTCATGTACCATTTTTAACATATAAAATATTTCTTTAATTTTTTAATGATTTCTTTGAGCTCCACAATCACTCAAAATACAATTATTTAATAGCATCTCATTCCCTTTTCATTAATGAATGTCCCAATTAAAGTAGTTTAATGCAGAGTGTACCATATATGCCAATACTGTTATTCCCTCGTCATAGAAAGCTGTCTTTAACTTTTAATGGATTTTAAATTTACCTATATATTTGGTGCATGTTTTTCCAATATGCACTTTAATTTGAACAAAGATATTATAACAATTTTAAAGGGTTTCTGTGAATTTTGACTTTCAATTCATCAGGATATTACTATTCATGAACTTTTCCAGTAATCTGCTAATTTTCATTGTTCCAATAAACAAGTAACATTATGTCAAACAGAGAATTGTTTTTAACTGATTGATGACTGGTTTACAATATTGGTTTGATTTCTGTCATACATCAGCATAAATTAACCATAGGTGTACATATGTCCCCTCCTTTGAGTTTGCCTCTCACCTCGCACCCATTCCCACCACTCTTGGTTATTAAACACCAAATAGTATCTTTAAAACTACTTACTCTACCATGAAACAGTTGTCTAAAGGTCTACTGAAATGAGAACCAAACTTGGATTTGCTCAGCTGCTAAATGAGTGCTGTTAACTGATCTCACACATCACCCAGTTTAACCTTTTGAGGTTTCTTGTGATTTTATACACCATTTATTAACTACTTATGTGAAGTTTCCATAGAGCAACATCCTTGACATTAAACAGCCACAGAGATGAAGAACCAAAAGGAAAACTACTCAGAACCGAGTCTGGTTAAGGACACCAGGAGACAGCAAATGAGAGGTAAGATCCTGAAAAGATCAATTTTAGCAGCTGAGCAGGAGAAAACCTACGTGGGATTAAACTTTCAAATTGCCTTTCTTTATGTCAATGGAATGACAGGAACTACCCCTGCAAGTGTAAAGCATTTACCCGCTTACATGTTTTTATTAATGAGACTTAGAGCTGGAATTTGAAATACAATATTCTAATATGACATATGTGCTGTGCTGTGCTTAGTCGCTCAGTTGTGTCCAACTCTTTGCCACCCCATGGACTGTAGCCCGCCAGGCTCCTCTGTCCATGGGGATTCTCCAGGCATGAATGCTGGAGAAGGTTGCCATGCCCTCCTCTAGGACTACCTACCCAGGCATCGCTGTAATTTGTAGTCTTTGATCTACAACTCATGAAGCCTTATATTCGCTGAAAAAGGAATGGTATATTCTGAGAGGAGGATTGCAATGGTAAATGTTTTGGGGTCCAAGTTGATGTCTTTGAATTCTCACGGATGTGGGATCTTTTGTTCTTCTAAAATAACTGTCTCCATCACTCCTTTCTCAGTGTTTCCTTTTCTCTCCCTGCAGATTCACCATCAGCTCGAGAGAAGCTCATTGTTGTGATCCTGGGAATCGTATGTTTTGTCTTGATGTATACTATAGTGAGAGTGATAACTTTTATTCCACATAAGTCAAGTTTTGAAAGATTATGATTGAACCTTTCATTTTAATGATCGTCGGTGCCTCTAAAATGTCATATTATTATGGAATAGAACTCTTATTTTAATGTGTGCATTTAGCCTAAGTATTGAATGGTTATTGTGCGTTGAGCAAAATATAAATTACAGAATGATTGTAGGGAAAATTAAATATATACATAGATATTTTCTGATTTCATAACTCAAAGATATACTTTAACAAATTGAAACACCTTATTGAGAAAAACAAATTAATTCTTGAGATTGCTTGAACCAAGTATTGTAAGAGGTGGTAGAGTCTCTTCTCTAAGGTTTTTGAAATATGCACCCCCCAGTCTTCATTACCTTATTAATTATTCTTAAAGCAATTTTTTCCAGATCATCCTAAATTCTAAAAACACCATGTTTAAACTAAAAACTAAAATTATTATGATTTATTTAAATCAATGTTAATATTTTAAAAGATTACTTACAGTTTTTTTCTAGGTACCCAAATATCAGAACAGAATAAGTCCTCTCTGATAACAAAGCTCCAGAAAGGTACATAATGATTTCAAACTTCTAATATAAATATAGTTTGTGTTTTGTCTCTCTCTTAGGCTAGTGAAGATAGAAACAGATTTTGGGGTAGAACATAAATTATAAAATCAGGCAACAAATATTCCTAAATAATCATTATAAGAGAGGCTTTCTCCCTATGCAGCAATATGATCACCAAATCCATTATAGGCAATTGACTCTAATTTTATCCTGCTATAAGATACAAAAAATATTGTTATTCAAAAACAGAGGTTTTAGTATCATAGCTAAGAAACCATTGCCTAATCCAGGATCACAACTTTCACCTATCCTATCTAAAGCATTTTTTTTTCTTCTTAATGTTTGTGCTTCATCCATTTTCAGTTAATTTTCACATGTGACATAAGGGAAATATGATATGTCTTTCCATCCATTTATTTATCCTTTGATTTTTAACAATTTTGTTTTTAAAGTATATGTTTTGCACATATTAGTTAAATATATTTCTGGATATTAATTATTTTTGGTCTATTTTAAATGGAACATTTTTCTTTTTTTATTTTTTCCAACTTTATTGAGCTATAATTGACATATAACACTGTGTAAGTTGAAATTATAAAATGCGTTGATTTTATACACATATATTGTAAAGTGATTACCACCAGCCACATAATTACCACTTCTTTCTTGTGGTGAGAATATTTAAAATCTTCTCAGCAACATTCAAGTATTGAATACAATATTTTAAATTACAGTCACAATCCTGTATATTAGATACTCATCATGTATTTATTTTATAACTGAAATTATGTACCCTTTGAACATTTCTCCCCCTTCTCTGTTCCCCAACACCTAGAACCTACTATTCTGCTCTCTGCTTCTATGAGATCAGTTTTTTAGATTCCACAAATAAGTGACAGCATACAATACTTGTCTTTGTCTGACTTATTTCATTTAGTATAATGTCCTTAAAGTTCATCTATGTGGTTGCAAATGGCAGAATTTCCTTCTTTCTTGTGGCTGAGTATTGTATTGTATGTATGTGCATATATATGTGTGTGTGTATACTGCACAACTTTTTTATCCATTCATCTGTCAATGGACACCTAGGATGTTTCCATATCTTGGCTGTTGTGAATACTTCTGCAAAAATGCTATTTTCAGATTACTCATTGCTGGCATTGAGATCACAAGCTTTACCTTAAAAATCCAACTACCTTAGCATCCCTGAAGGCTTTTTCATGATGTAATTTGCGTCTTCCTTTATAGTCTTATCTCCCTAAAAAGCACAGGAATAAAACTCCTGAACATTAATTGACATCTTAAAATTTAATGTATGCCTTTTAGTCTGCCCCATGTTATGTATTCCTAGAGCTAATGATGTACTGATGTCCCTGAGAGCTCAGTCGGTAAAAAATCTGCCCACACAGCGGGAGACCCTGTTTTGATTCCTGGGTTGGGAAGGTCCCCTGGAGAAGGGATAGGCTACCCACTCCAGTATTATTGGGCTTCCCTTGTGGCTCAGCTGGTAAAGAATCCACCTGCAATGCAGGACATCTGGGTTCAACCCCTGGGTTGGGAAGATCCCCTGGAGAAGGGAAAGGCTACCCACTCCAGTATTCTGGCCTGGAGAATTCCATGGACTATATAGTACATGGGATCACAAATGGTCGGACACAACTGAGCTACTTTCACTTCACTTCAATAATGTACAGTGAAAGTTTTCCAGGGTGGATTACCAGAGCCTCCAATGGACAATGGAACACAAAAAACTCCGCATCTAAAATCATGACTTTCAAAGAGAAACCACTTAATAGAGTTATGTAGATAAAAGACTGAGACCAACAAGTATCTTCTCTGCTTCTCTTAGTCAGTTGATAACCTGCTCATTTGGATGTTATTTTAGACTCAGCCAACTATGAAGTCCAACTTTCATTTTATTTAATTTCAGAAGAAAATACTCATCTTTCCCAGTAGTTAGATTCTTCTGTATACATGATATATTCTTTTAAATCACCATTTCTCAAAATAATACTTTTTCTACCAAAAAATTCTACATCTCCTTTAGCACATTCTCTAATCATTATTATATGCTCTCATATGGGTATGTAGGTTAGGTACTAGGTTAGTGTATCAATGCTAAGTTAAGATCAGCTCTGTACCTGTAGATTTTACTTGGTCTAGAGACTGCTTCCCTTGTGGCTCAGCTGGTAAAGAATCCGCCTGCAATGCGGGAGACCTGGGTTCGATCCCTGGGTTGAGGAAATCCCCTGGAGAAGGGAAAGGCTACCCACGCCAGTATTCTGGCCTGGAGAATTCCATGGACTGTATAGTTCACAGGTCAGAAAGAGTCAGACATGACTGAGAGACTTTCACTTTCTTTCTTTCAGAGAATACAAAGAAGTTGTTTTCCCCTGTGAACTCCTATCTGTAGAGATTGTGAGAAAAAACATCAATTTTCTAAGATATATTTCCTAGAAAATTTTAATAGTCTCATGCATAGATTTGGAGGGATGTAAGTCATCTCCCTAAGGCCAGGAACTTAGAAATGAAGTCCATCCATCTCACGAAATCAATGGTTTTACAAGGACTAGAAAGGATTCTTCAGTAGCTAAGTTCCAGAGCATTCCTTTCAAGATACACACTGAATGGTCTCCGGGGAATATCTTTTGTTTTGAAGGAAAGGAATGTAAAAGTAAATGGTCGTGTTGTGGACAGAGATCTTACTATATTTCGGATGAATTGAAGAACTTTGAAGAAAGTAAAAAAAGCTGCAAGGAAATGGACTCCACACTTCTTAAGATAGAAGATAAGGAAGAGCTGGTGACGTATTTCTTTTTCCATCTCACCCTGTATTCATCTTATTCATCTGCCCCTCTGGCCATTAGTTGTTGCCTAAATCTTTTTTTTTTTTTTTTTTAAGCTGTGCTGGGTCTTCCTCGCTACCCGTGGGCTTTCTCTAACTGCGGTGACAGGGCTTCTTGTGGAGGTGACTTCCCTTGTTGTGGAGAATGGGCTCGAAAGCTCAGGCTCAGTAGTTGTAGTGCGCAGGTTTAGCTGTCTGTTGCACGTGGAATCTTACTGGACTGGGGATCCAAGCTGTGTCCCCTGCTTTGGCAGACAGATTCTTAACAACTTGACCACTGGGGAAGTCCTGTTAGCTAAATCTGAATGCTTGATAATATTTGAGTGTCCATAGTTTACAGTTGTAAGTTGATTAGATCTAGACAGTTCTCATCTTAAGGTCAGAAATACAAGTAGAAATGAAATTAGAATTTCCTTTAATTCATCTAACTCACCCCCAATTAGAACTTTTCCAGTAGAGCAAATGTAAAGGGAAACATGAAACAATTATGCTTAAAATATTTCATTTTATCAGAGATAATTATATTTTCATACTGATAATTTCATGGAAATGTAGCTTCTCTCTGAAAAAAAATGTCATTTTACCTCCAACAAAATCAAGAAGTACAATACCACTGAGTTTAGGGTAAAAGGAAGACTTAGGATGAATTTAAAATTGAAGATCAGTTAATTCAAACTCATATTAAATTTTAACTCATACTAACTTCCAAGAAAATTGAACTAAATATTTCATAATCCTTATCAATATCCTTGATTTGAATAGAGAAATAATTTACTATTACTCTTTCAAGAAATATATTCTTACATTCCAAGTTAAGGAGAATCTTTATTATTCTTTCACAGACACTGAGACTAACTCAATTATCTGTAAGAGTACAATCACCCATATCTTTGATTTTAACAACTCATAAATAGCTATAAAAATATGAACTTGAAAACCATCAAGAAAACAGCAAATCTGAACCCGAAAAGAAGACATTTGCAGATCTGAATTAACTTCCTTTTTATTCCAAGGGGCTTCCCTGGTGGCTCAGACAATAAAGAATCTGCCTGCAATGCAGAAGATCTGGATTCGATCCCTGGGTCAGCAAGATCCCCTGGAGAAGGGAATGGCAACCCACTCCAGTATTCTTGCCTGGAGGATTCCATAGACAGGAGAGCCTGGTGGGCTCAAAAATTAGCTTTAGAGTCTAGAAGCCCTAATCTTTTATGTAGGATATCTTCATCAAGAAATAAGATCATCTATGAAAACCATGAAATTGAATGTCAAATCTTATGAGTAGATGGTATATACGTAACTTTTTTCTGGGTAGAGAGACTAAGTGTTTGCCATATTCTCTATGGTGAAAGAAACAAAGGAAAATAAAAACAAACTAAGGGTAAAAACTAAAGCAGAATAGAGAAATACAGAATTTATAGTCAGAAACTCTCTCTTTAGTTCCCTTTCACACATTATTTTGCTTGTAATAAAAACTGGTTATATTTTCTTTCCAACATATGTTAGGAAGATCACATGAGATAATATATGAACATTGCTGTTGTTTGTTGTTGTTTAGTTGCTAAGTCATGTCAACTCTTTTGTGACCCCATGGACTGTAGCCTTCCAGGCTCCTCTGTCCATGGGATTTCCCAGGCAAGAGTACTTGGGTGGGTGACCATTTCCTTCTCCAGGGAATCTTCCAGAACCAGAGATCAAACCCTCATCACCTTCATTAGCAGGCAGGTTCTTTACCACTGAGCCATCAGCGAAATCTGAATATATGTGCATAAATGTGGTAAAAATTAAGTTACAAGATGCACATCAGTTACATGTGTACTTATCAAGTAATTTCCAGATACCCAGGTAAATATCTCATCTGGTAGAATAAGGACCACTTCTTCAAGATGCTCACTTCACAAAAAATAAGCACAGTACTTTGGGAAAACAATTTAAATGACATTGGTAAAAACCTCACATCTTTCACACCTGAACCACAAAATACCAACCAATTTTGCTCAGAATTTTTTCTTGAGCTACAAGTGTCAGTTTTGAAAGTAAATTAAGATATTTTAGTCTGAAGATTAAATAAGATAGTTATAGGACTTCCCTAGTGGTCCAATGGTTAAGACTTTACCTTTCAACACACAAGGTACAGATGTGATCCCTCGTCATACACCTAAGAGCCCACATGCCTCTTGGCTAAAAATCAAAACTATAAAAAAAAGCAATATTACAACACATTCAATAAAAGCTTTAAAAATGATCTACATTCAAAAAAATCTTTAAAAAAAGATAGGTAAGCTAAGACAGTGTTATTTTATGTTTCATTTATGTCACTATATTTAATAAATGTAATTAAGACTCTATTATTTTATCATTTGAACAGAATCAGGATGAAATTGAATTTGAAACTGTTACTCAAAATAATAAAATATTAAAAAGATTATTACTTCATTTCAGAATTATGAAAAGACATTTTTCTCATAGACTATATCTCTTTTTATTGCAGAACTTCATTCAAAGCAGACTATCCTATTTCTATTGGATTGGATTATCTCGTAAAGGAACCAGAAATCAATGGACATGGGAAGATAACTCATTGCGTTTTCTAAAATCGTAAGTCTCAAGAATAGATAGTAAATAAAAAGTTCCATATTCTAGTTTACATTTTGAAAAGTATATAGGGAAATGCACACTTTAATATATAGACAAATATACATACATATATGGGCATATACATGTGGCTCAGTGGTAAAGAATCCATTGGTAATTCAGGAGACACAGGTTTGATCCCTGGATCAGGAAGATCCCCTGGAGAATGGCAATGCACTGCAATATTCTTGCCTGGGAAATCCCATGAACAGAGGAGGCTGGCAGGCTACTGTCCATGGGGTGGTAAAGAATAGGACCTAACTTAGCGACTAGCACACACATGAGCATTGCGTGTACATACAGACACACACATACAAAGAATTTAAGTTCAGAAAATGAGTATATATAGACAGGGAGGCTTTTCAACTTGTTGCTATAATCCTTATAAAGTATGTGTTAGGAAAGGCTAAGGCACCAAGGGATAGTTTCTTGTAAGGAAAGAAAAAATATATATACCTTAACTTTGAACCAATATTTCTTATGTTTGCATTAGTGAATGTCCATTTTACATTGTTTATATGCTTTTATTTTAAGTGACTGGAAGGAGTCAAACGAAGGAAACTGTGCATATATTAAAGCAACAAAGATGTCTGCTTCTGACTGTTCCAGATTCAGGTGCTTCATTTGTGAGAAGTAGGTAGCTTGTCTTGCTACCTAATGAAACAACAACCAAAGACACATGCAACAACATTTCTTTATAAAAACTCAGACCCTTGGAAGTCCAGTCTGTGTATCTCTCATTTCAGAATGCTTTGTTATGGGCTGCACCTATATTTTAGCTTGGTAGAGATACATTGTGGACCCTCCACTTCTGCCTCTTTCAAACATAAATCCCAGATCACACCAGTTATGAGCACAGGTTGGCAGAGTGAAAAAGTATCAGTGCTTCTCATGAACCTTAGGACTGTGTAGCCAATTTCTTCAACTTACACAGATTTAGTAAGTAATCTGGCAAACTGTTGTCACAGCCATGTACATTTTACCTGGAATTTAATGCCAAGAATAAGTGAAGACATTATTCTGTGTCAATTGCATGTGCATTTGCTTGATTCCTTACATTTTAGCAGAAAGACAGTATAATAACAGAAAGAAAACAAATAGATCTGTGTTTGTGACTTATACCACAACTAATAGCTTGAATGCTCTCTGGCAAGTCCAGACTTCTGGGTATGATTCCATATTGCAAAGTGGCTGTACCATTTTGCATTCTATTAGCAGTGTATGAGAATTCCATTTGCTAGTGTCCTACTAACTTTAATATTGAATAAATGAAAAAAATTTTAATAAAGGTGTGGTATAATAAAGGTATATTTGTATATCTCTAATGAATGTTGCCAGGAGAAATATCGATAACCTCAGATATGCAGATGACACCACCTTATGGCAAAAAGTGACGAGGAACTAAAAAGCCTGTTGTGAAAGTGAAAGAGGAGAGTGAAAAAGTTGCCTTAAAGCTCAACATTCAGAAAACGAAGATCATGGCATCTGGTCCCATCACTTCATTGGAAATAGATGGGGAAACAGTGGAAACAGTGTCAGACTTTATTTTTCTGGGCTCCAAAATCACTGCAGATGGTGACTGCAGCCATGAAATTAAAAGACGCTTACTCCTTGAAAGGAAAGTTATGACCAACCTAGATAGCACTTTCAAAAGCAGAGACCTTACTTTGCCAACAAAGGTCCATCTAGTCAAGGCTATGGTTTTTCCAGTGGTCATGTATGGATGTGAGAGATGGACTGTGAAGAAAGCTGAGCACTGAGGAATTGATGCTTTTGAACTGTGTTGGAGAAGACTCTTGTTAGTCCCTTGGACTGCAAGGAGATCCAACCAGTCCATTCTAAAGGAGATCAGTCCTGGGTGTTCATTGGAAGGACTGATGCTAAAGCTGAAACTCCAATACCTTGGCCACCTCATGCGAAGAGTTGACTCATTGGAAAAGACTCTGATGCTGGGAGGGATTGGGGGCAGGAGGAGAAGGGGATGACAGAGGATGAGATGGCTGGATGGCATCACCGACTTGATGGACATGAGTTTGAGTAAACTGCAGGAGTTGGTTATGGACAGGGAGGCCTGGCGTGCTGCAATTCATGGGATTGCAAAGAAACAGACACCACTGAATGACTGAACTGAACTGAACCAATAAATAATGTGCACCATCCTTTCATATGATCTCCTATGGTAAAGATTGATTAAATATTTTGCCTATTTTTATTGGGTTGTCCATTTTCTTATTATTGAGCTCTGAGAGTTCTCTCTTTATATATTTTGGATGTTAATATTTTTTCAGACATGTGTTTCATAAATACTGCCTTCCAGTATACCTAGTATTCTCTTAACATTCTTTTTAGAAGTTTAGATGAGCAGAAGTTTAACTTTAAGAAGTGAAATAAATAATTTTTAAACATATGTTTTTATATTTATGAAGTTTTTAATTAAGAAATCTTAATTAACCTGAACTTGAAAAATTTTCTCCTATGCCTTCTTCTAGAAGCTCTGTTTACATTGATATCTATATTTCATTGCATTAATTTTGTATATAGTACAAAGTATGGATTGAATTCTTTTTAAAAATGTTTTGCAAAAAGATGTCTAGTTATTTCAGCACCATTTTTTGAAAATTGTACTCTTCTGTTGAATTATCATTGCACTTTGGTCAAAAATCAATTCACCACTTATACTTGTATCTATTTCTAAACGCTATCCTATTTCATTGATCTGAATATCTGCCTTCTTTCACCAATAACTTGATTATTGTGAACTTATAGGACGTTGTGAAGTGATGTGAGTTCTCCTGCATTGTCTTTTTCAAAATTGTTTTACCTTTTTTTTGCAAAGAAGAAAAGACTTACTTAGTGGCCATTTTTTATTATAATTCCATTACTAGTAAATAAAATCTTAGCTACTTGAAAAAAATGGCTGATTCTAAAATAGGGGTAGGAAATACATAAGAAGAGCCTGGAGATTTTTGTAGTTCTAGAAAATGGAGAAGTGCTTAAAACTGTAGAGGTATGTCAACTAGGTAAAGGAATTACCAATGGCCAAAGCTGGAACAATTTAAACAGCAAAAGTCACAGAAGGAAAAACACCAATACAGTATAATAACGCATATATATGGAATTTATAAAGATGGTGACAATAACCCTGTGTACAAGACAGCAAAAGAGACACTGATGTATAGAACAGTCTTATGGACTCTATGGGAGAGGGAGAGGGTGGGAAGATTTGGGAGAATGGCATTGAAACATGTAAAATATCATGTATGAAACGAGATACCAGTCCAGGTTCGATGCACGATACTGGATGCTTGGGGCTAGTGCACTGGGACAACCCAGAGGGATGGTATGGGGAGGGAGGAGGGATGAGGGTTCAGGATGGGGAACACATGTATACCTGTGGCGGATTCATTTTGATATTTGGCAAAACTAGTACAATTATGTAAAGTTTAAAAATAAAATAAAATTAAATTAAATAAATAAATACTAGGGAGAAAAAAAATTTATTTAAAAAAATTAAAATTAATATTCAACTTTCTACAAAATAAAAGCTTAATATGTTTCTTATTTTTTAACCTTTTTTTTTTTAATTGGAGGCAAATTGCTTTACAATGTTGTGCTGAATTCTATTATACAACAATGTGAGTCTGTCATAAGTATACATATGTCCCCTCTCACATGAATCTTTCTCCCACTCCATGCAGCTCCTGTAGGTTGTCACAGAGAACCAGGCTGTGTGTTTCTGATTATGACTGACTTAACTTTATAGAGCAATTAAGGGAGAAAAGGAATCATCATAATGTTTAGACTTCCAGTTTAAGACTATAGTTTATTTATCAATTTGTCTTTTTCAACCTTTCTCACTAGTATTTTATAATTCAGCATACAAACGGTGCCAATATTTGGTACATTTATACTATCAACTTAAAGCTTTTGACGCCATGAATTGTAGCCTACCAGGTTCTTCCATCCATGAGATTTTCCAGGCAAGAATACTGGAATGGGTTATCATTTCCTTCTCCAGGAGATCTTCCCAACCCAGGGATTGAACCTGGGTCCCCCACATTGTAGGCAGACGCTTTACCATCCAGGCCACCAAGGAAGTCCATTATAAATGATACTTTTTGTTTTTCTCAATTTCTAACAATTTATATAGAAATATAACCGATTTTGGGAGAAGGCAACGGCACCCCACTCCAGTACTCTTGCCTGGAAAATCCCATGGATGGAGGAGCCTGGTAGGCTGCAGTCCATGGGGTCGCTAAGAGTTGGACACGACTGAGCGACTTCACTTTCACATCTCACTTTCATGCATTGGAGAAGGAAATGGCAACCCACTCCAGTATTCTAGCCTGGAGAATCCCAGGGACGGGGGAGCCTGTTGGGCTGCCGTCTATGGGGTCGCACAGAGTCGGACACATTTGAAGCAGCAGCAGCAGCAGCATAACTGATTTTAATATTCTGTTCTATCTGAAACCATATTTCGGTTCGGTTCAGTTCAGTCGCTCAGTTGTGTCCGACTCTCTGCGACCCCATGGACTGCAGCACACCAGGCTTCCCTGTCCATCACCAACTCACGAAACACTCAAACTCATGTCCATCAAGTCAGTGATGCTATCCAACCATCTCATCTTCTGTCGTCCCCTTCTCCACCTGCCTTCAATCTTTCCCAGCATCAGGGTCTTTTCCAATGAGTCAGTTCTTTGCATCAAGTGGCCAAAGTATTGGACTTTCAGGTTCAGCCTCAGTCCTTCCAATGAATACTCAGGATTGATGTCCTTTAGGATTGACTGGTTGGATATGCTTGCAGTCCAGGGACTCTACTTACTGATTAGTTTTAGGAGGATTTTGGAGATACTTTGGAATTTGTGCAGACAATTATGTCATTTCACAAATAAACAGTTTTATTTCTCTTTCCAATCTATATGACATTTTATCATAGAGAAGTAGAGTCAACAGATGTAGTAAATTTATGGTTACCACCTAGACAGCAAATTAAAAAGCAGAGATATTACATTGCCAACAAAGGTCCCTATAGTTAAAGCTATGGCTTTTCCAGTAGTCATGTATGGATGTGAGAATTGGACCATAAAGAAGGCTGAGCATTGAAGAATTTATGCTTTTGAACAGTGGTGCTGGGTAAGACTCCCAAGATTCCCTTGGACTACAAGGAGATCAAACCATTCAGTCCTAAAGAAAATCAAGTCTTAATATTCATTGGAAGGACTGATGCTGAAGCTGAAGCTCTAATATTTTGGCCACCTGATGCAAAGAACGGACTCATTTGAAAAGACCCCGATGCTGGGAAAGATTGAAGGCAGGAGAAGAGGACGACAGAGGATGAGATGGTTGGATGGCATCACTGACTCAATGGACATGAGTTTAAGCAAGCTTTGGGAGATGGAGATGGACAGGGTTGCCTGGTGTGCTTCAGTCCATGGGGTTAGGGATACACTGGGAGATTAGCATTGACATCTACATATTGCCGTATATAAAAGAGAACCTGCTGTGTAGCACAGGGAACTCTACTCAATACTCTGTAATGGCCTATATAGAAAAAGAATCTAAAAGCAGAGTAGATACAGATATGTGTATAGCTGAATCACTCTGCTGTACACCTGAAACTATCACACATTATAAATCAGCTAGAATCCAATAAAAATTTTTTAAAGAAAAAAAAATGTGTGTCTTACTTATTCATTTGTGTGTTTCTTAAATATTTGCTTTTGCTCCTAAAACAAAACAAAACACGTCTTTCCACATATATGTTCATGAAGTAAGGGCCTGTTTGCCTCTCAATGCCTTTTCATCACATAGGAGACTTCAAAGTGCACACTCAATATTCAGTGAGACTCTGGAGTCAGTGATACTCCTCTATTTTTCACATGTTATATTATGACTGTATATGAATTCCTGACCTATGAAAATATTTTAAATAAATGAATACAGAATTGATGTTGGAGTCTCACAGAGAAATATTTTATAACTTTTAGATGAGTTTGTAGATGACTAATACAAAATAAATTACCGAGAAAATTTAAAGTAGTAGTAAATAAAGAAATAAAAACACATCTTTTTTCTGAAAAATATTTTTATGACCTGTAAACATTGCCAGAACTTTCTTCCTCATCAGTTCAGTTCAGTTCAGTCGCTCAGTCATGTCTGACTCTTGGCGACCCCATGAATCGAAGCACACCAGGCCTCACTGTCCATCACCAACTCTGGAGTTCACTCAAACTCATGTCCATTGAGTCGGTGATGCCATCCAGCCATCTCATCCTCTGTCATCCCCTTCTCCTCCTGCCCCTAATCCTTCCCAGCATCAGAGTCTTTTCCAATGAGTCAACTCTTCGTGTGAGGTGGTCAAAGTATTGGAATTTCAGCTTTAGCATATTACTTCCAAAGAACAACCAGGACTGATCTCCTTTAGAATAGACTGGTTGGATCTCCTTGCAATCCATGGGACTCTCAAGAGTCTTCGCCAACATCACAGATCAAAAGCATCAATTCTTCGGTGCTCAGCTTTCTTCACAGTCCAACTCTCACATCCATACATGACCACTGGAAAAACCATAGCCTTGACTAGATGGACCTTTGTTGGCAAAGTTATGTCTCTGCTTTTGAATATGCTATCTAGGTTAGTCATAACTTTCCTTTCAAGGAGTAATGGTCTTTTAATTTCATGGCTGCAATCACCATCTGCAGTGATTTTGGAGTCCAAAAATAAAGTCTGACACTGTTTGCACTGTTTCCCCATCTTTTTCTCATGAAGTGACGGGACTGGATGCCATGATCTTTGTTTTCTGAATGTTGAGCTTTAAGCCAACTTTTTCACTCTCCTCTTAAAGAAATGCAAAAAAGCAAAATGGCTGTCTGGGGAGGCCTTACAAATAGCTGTGAAAAGAAGAGACGTGAAAAGCAAAGGAGAAAAGGAAAGATACAAGCATCTGAATGCAGAGTTCCAAATAATAGCAAGCAGAGTTAAGAAAGCCTTCCTCAGTGATCAATGCAAAGAAATAGAGGAAAACAACAAAATGGGAAAGACTAGGGATATCTTCAAAAAATTAGAGATACCAAGGGAACATTTCATGCAAAGATCAGCTCGATAAAACACAGAAATGGTATGGCCCTAACAGAAGCAGAAGATATTAAGAAGAGGTGGCAAGAATACACAGAAGAACTGTACAAAAAAGAACTTCACGACCAAGATAATCAGGATGGTGTGATCACTCACCTAGAGCCAGACATCCTGGAATGTGAAGTCAAGTGGGCCTTAGAAAGCATCACTACAAACAAAGCTAGTGGAGGTGATGGAATTCCAGTTGAGCTATTCCAAATCCTGAAAGATGATGCTGTGAAAGTGCTGCCCTCAATATGCCAGCAAATTTGGAAAACTCAGCAGTGGCCACAGGACTGCAAAAGGTCAGTTTTCATTTCAATCCCAAAGAAAGGCAATGCCAAAGAGTGCTCAAACTACCGCACAATTGCACTCATCTCACATGCTAGTAAAGTAATGCTCAAAATTCTCCAAGCCAGGCTTCAGCAATATGTGAACCATGAACTTCCTGATGTTCAAGCTGGTTTTAGAAATGGCAGAGGAACCAGAGATCAAATTGCCAACATCTGCTGGATCATAGAAAAAGCAAGAGAGTTCCAGAAAAGCATCTATTTCTGCTTTATTGACTATGCCAAAGCCTTTGACTGTGTGGGTCACAATAAACTGGAAAATTCTTAAAGAGATGGGAATACCAGACCACCTGACCGGCCTCTTGAGAAATTTGTATGCAGGTGAGGAAGCAACAGTTATAACTGGACATGGAACAACAGACTGGTTCCAAATAGGAAAAGGAGTTCATCAAGGCTGTATATTGTCACCCTGTTTATTTAATTTATATGCAGAGTACATCATGAGAAACGCTGTACTGGAAGAAAAACAAACTGGAATCAAGATTGCCGGGAGAAATATCAATAACCTCAGATACGCAGATGACATCACCCTCATGGCAGAAAGTGAAGAGGAACACAAAGGCTTCTTGATGAAAGTCAAAGTGGAGAGTGAAAAAGTTGGCTTAAAACTCAACATTCAGAAAATGAAAATCATGGCATCCAGTCCTACCACTTCATGGGAAATAGATGGGGAAACAGGGAAACAGTGTCAGACTTTATTTTTCTGGGCTCCAAAATCACTGCAGATGGTGACTGCAGCCATGAAATTAAAAGACGCTTACTCCTTGATAGGATAGTTATGACCAACCTAAATAGAATATTTAAAAGCATGGATATTACTTTGCCAACAAAGGTCCATCTAGTCAAGGCTATGGCTTTTCCTGTGGTCATGTATGGATGTGATAGTTGAACTGTGAAGAAAGCTGAGCACCGAAGAATTGATGCTTTTGAACTGTGGTGCTGGAGAAGACTCTTGAGAGTCCCTTGGACTGCAAGGATATCCAACCAG
Source organism: Bos javanicus (assembly GCF_032452875.1). NCBI lineage: Eukaryota > Metazoa > Chordata > Mammalia > Artiodactyla > Bovidae > Bos > Bos javanicus. Next base: position 99,692,658 of record NC_083872.1, on the reverse strand, counting down.
TCCCTTCTGAAGGAGATCAGCCCTGGGATTTCTTTGGAAGGAATGCTAAAGCTGAAACTCCAGTACTTTGGCCACCTCATGGAAGAGTTGACTCGTTGGAAAAGACTCTGATGCTGGGAGGGATTGGGGGCCGGAGGAGAAGTGGACAACACAGGATGAGATGGCTGGATGGCATCACTGACTCGATGGACGTTGAGTCTCAGTGAACTCCGGGAGTTGGTGATGGACAGGGAGGCCTGATGTGCTGCGATTCACGGGGTCACAAAGAGTCAGACATGACTGAGTGACTGAACTGAACTGAAAAAAGTTTTATATGTAGTAACTCTTCTGAATTAGGGACAAGTATCCTTAAATACAAACTGTCAATGGAATTATGATTTCCTGCATTATAATAGAAATGACACAATGAGATTATATGGAAAAAATAAATAATGCCTAGATTTAGTAAACTTATCTAAGAGTAAAACTAAAACATTGAAGTTACTCTTGACAAAGCGTAAATGTTCAGCATTGATGAATGAAGTGAAAGCAACTTAACAGCAGGGTGATCATGTCCTTTGTCCCCCTATATCTTTTAGAAAGGGAAATCAATTCTCAGAGGAACTCACCAAAGAACAAACTAACTGATACACTACATATCCCAAGTCTCCTATATTCTGGAGTTGTGTGACGAGATAAACTGTCTTCAAAATACCCAAGCGTAAGAATTTCCTGTTTCAGTGACACGGTGATAAGAATGTACATTTTCCACTATTGTTTCACTCTGGGCCTTCACAGGGCAGTCTGTGAAGACCACAGACATTGTTTGATTTTCACAGTAACCTGGCCACTCACGAGAAGAGGCAGGACTCTGGCCTGTAGAAGGTATGTGTTTCCCTCTCCTTTCTAATTCCTCATCTCATTTAGCAGGAGATTACAAATGCCAATGTGGTTTGACTTAGGGACGATTACTAAGCAAACGAATTAAAGAGATATTGGTATCTGTATTTGATATTTGGGTATTTTAATTTTGGGAGAAAGTAAGAATAAAATATGAAGTATTTGGGAATATTTCTTAAAACGTTCAAATTCTTGCCTGCAGACGTTATTCAAGTGAATACATACATGTGTAACTGATTTTGTTAATCATTGCAATTTAAGACGGAGTATCAGTAGCATCAGGACAAGGGACAGTTAACATTGTATTTTGTCATCAATAGACGTATAATTAGATACAGTATTAAATATATAACTCAGCCCTTAAATATAGAATGTTAAAATGGATTCATAGAATTGTGAATGGCCAATATAATTCTTCACTGATCTAGTTAAAGTAAAAATCAGAATATGGTACCTCCAGGAAAATGCTGGATTACCTCAATTATATATGATCACTGCTTTATAAAAAAAAAAAAAAAAACTTGATCGCAATATTGAAGAAAGATAAATCACAGTAACACAGAGATTTCTGTCTAATAAATTACATTGCCTGATATGAATAATACAATGGCAATTGCATTAAAATAGGAAATAAAATAAAAGTCAAATTTAATATTAGGTTTTTTACTTGCTTTATATCATACATATCTTTATTCTCATTTTAGATTAGTAAACTCATTTGCTAAATACTAAATAATTTTTAATGGTCATACATTGTAAATTTCAAGGCCAGAGTTAATTGTAGATTGCACTGACTACAGAATCCATTGACTGAATTATTAAGCCACATTATTGATTTCTTATAATTGCTGATACAACTAAAGCTTCCCTCATTGACTTAACAGCCTCAGGATCTTCCTGGAAGTTTATACCAACATTGTTCTTCCATAAATGATGTATGCTTTTCCTTATCGATTTGTGATTTCATATCTTAGCCATTGTCAATTGTCAATTACTCATGTAAAATAAGTATTTAATGTCATTTTAACATTGTTTTGTCTTTATATGATAAAAACTTTTGGAGAATTTAATATGTCATGTACCATTTTTAACATGTAAAATATTTCATTAATTTTTTAATGATTTCTTTGAGCTCCACAATCACTCAAAATACAATTATTTAATAGCATCTCATTCCCTTTTCATTAATGAATGTCCCAATTAAAGTAGTTTAATGCAGAGTGTACCATATATGCCAATACTGTTATTCCCTCATCATAGAAAGCTGTCTTTAACTTTTAATGGATTTTAAACTTACCTATATAATAGGTGCATGTTTTTCCAATATGCACTTTAATTTGAACAAAGATATTATAACAATTTTAAAGGGTTTCTGTTAATTTTGACTTTCAATTCATCAGGATATTACTATTCATGAACTTTTTCAGTAATCTGCTAATTTTCATTGTTCCAATAAACAAGTAACATTATGTCAAATAGAATATTTTTTAAAATATTTACTTGTTTTTAACTGATTGATGACTGGTTTACAATATTGGTTTGATTTCTGTCATACATCAGCATAAATTAACCATAGGTGTACATATGTCCCCTCCTTTGAGTTTGCCTCTCACCTCGCACCCATTCCCACCACTCTTGGTTATTAAACACCAAATAGTATCTTTAAAACTACTTACTCTACCATGAAACAGTTGTCTAAAGGTCTACTGAAATGAGAACCAAACTTGGATTTGCTCAGCTGCTAAATGAGTGCTGTTAACTGATCTCACACATCACCCAGTTTAACCTTTCAAGGCTTCTTGTGCTTTTATACACCATTTATTAACTACTTATGTGAAGTTTCCATAGAGCAACATCCTTGACATTAAACAGCCACAGAGATGAAGAACCAAAAGGAAAACTACTCGGAACCGAGTCTGGTTAAGGACACCAGGAGACAGCAAATGAGAGGTAAGATCCTGAAAAGATCAATTTTAACAGTTGAGCAGGAGAAAAACTACATGGGATTAAACTTTCAAATTGCCTTTCGTTGTGTCAATGGAATGACAGGAACTACCCCTGCAAGTGTAAAGCATTTACCCGCTTACATGTTTTTATTAATGAGACTTAGAGCTGGAGTTTGAAATACAATATTCTAATATGACATATGTGCTGTGCTGTGCTTAGTCGCTCAGTTGTGTCCAACTCTTTGCCACCCCATGGACTGTAGCCCGCCAGGCTCCTCTGTCTATGGGGATTCTCCAGGCATGAATGCTGGAGAAGGTTGCCATGCCCTCCTCTAGGACTACTTACCCAGGCATTGCTGTAATTTGTAGTCTTTGATCTACAACTCGTGAAGCCTTATATTCGCTGAAAAAGGAATGGTATATTCTGAGAGGAGGATTGCAATGGTAGATATTGTTTTGGGGTCCAAGTTGATGTCTTTGAATTCTCACGGATGTGGGATATTTTGTTCTTCTAAAATAACTGTCTCCATCACTCTTCTCAGTGTTTCCTTTTCTCTCCCTGCAGATTCACCATCAGCTCGAGAGAAGCTCATTGTTGTGATCCTGGGAATCGTCTGTTTTGTCTTGATGTATACTATAGTGAGAGTGATAACTTTTATTCCACGTAAGTCAAGTTTTGAAAGATTATGATTGAACCTTTCATTTTTAATGATCGTCAGTGCCTCTAAAATATCATATTATTATGGAATAGAACTCTTATTTTAATGTGTGCATTTAGCCTAAGTATTGAATGGCAAATGAGTTGAGCAAAGTGTAAATTACAGAATGATTGTCGGGAAAATTAAATATATACACAGCTATTTTCTGATTTCGTAACTCAAAGATATACTTTAAGAAACTGAAACACCTTATTGAGAAAAACAAATTAATTCTTGAGATTGCTTGAACCAACTATTGTAAGAGTGGTGGAGTCTTTTCATTAAGATATTTGAAATATACACCCCCCAGTCTTCATTACCTCATTAATTATTCTTAAAGCAATATTTCCCAGATCATCCTACAGCCTACAAATACCAGGTTTAAACTAAAAACTAAAATGATTATTATCTATTTAAATCAATGTTAATATTTTAAAAGATTACTTCCATTTTTTTCTAGGTACACAAATATCAGAACAGAATAAGATGTCTCTGGTAACAAAGCTCCCTAAAGGTACATAATGATTTCAAACTTCTATTATAAATATGGTTTGTATTTTGTCTCTCTCTTAGGCTAGTGAAGATAGAAACAGATCTGGGGATAAAACATAAATTATAAAAACAGGCAACAATATTCCTAAATAATGATTATAGGAGAGTCTTTCTCCCTATGCAACAATATGATCACCATATCCATTGTTGGCAATTGGCTGTAATTTCCTCATGATATAATATGATAAAAGACAAATAATTTTGCTATTCTAAAATAGTTTCATTTCTTGATTTTTAAGACATGTAACTAGTCGATATTTCTATGTGTTTGCTTTATATGGGGACATAAATTGGGATATGAGAGCAGACCCTCTCTATGTATGTATGAATGAGACTTGTTTTATATGTCTTTATATGCAGCCTTGAGGATGCATAGGTATGTTATTTTATATATGTGTATGTATGCATACATGTTTATATCTATGCATATGTGTAAGTTAATTTTTTATTTTTCAAATTCAAATTGTTTTTGAATAGTAATTCATAATCTTTCTTCAGAATGTCATTGTGGTCATTGTCCAAAAGACTGGCTTACATATTCCAACAACTGCTATTATACTAGTTTGGAAAAAAAATCATGGAATGAAAGTTTGATATCCTGTGCTACTAAGAATTCTACTCTGCTTTATATAGACAATGAAGAAGAAATGGTAAGATATTAAATGTTTCCAACACTTTGCTAAAGGCTTCATTTAGTCAACATTATATTTGTTAGGATTTACTTGTGCTTTTGTACATATTTATAGCTTGTTTATTTTAAGGTCTGTTAGTATTCCATTAAACAATGGAATATAACTTTATGATACTTTATTTACATTTTTATACCATTCTTGCATGTGTGGTAATTTCTGGTTCTTGCTTTTCATAGAAAACCAAGCTTCTATAAATCTATTAAATTCTAAAATACACTGTGCTATCTAATTTTATCATAAATCAAGGAAAATAAACATATGATTTTGCCTATAGAATTATGTAATTGCACATCAGATCACGGAATAGAAGTTTCAACTTCCCAGCAGCCCCACCCCTCTGTAATATCTTATCACGTCTCACCTCCTTATTTACTCTCTATCCTGACTTTTGATATTATAGAATCTCTTTGATTGCTTTTGAATCATGTACATGGAATCCCATGTTCGTGCTTAGTCATTCGTGTCTGACTCTTTGCAACCTTATTAACTTCAGCCTGTCAGGCTCCTGTGTCCATGGAATTTTCCAGGCAAGAATACTGAAGTGGGTTTCCATTTTCTACTCCAGCACATGGAATCATACAGGTTGTCCCTGTCTCATCACTGCCATATGATATTTTGCAGTTCCTCCAACTTTTTGCATTTGTGTGAAGTTTGTGAATTTCCACAGCTCATTGTGTGAATTCAACAGTTAAGATCCATTCTTTCCAATGCCGCTGGGTGGAGATGGAGTCTTACACCCTCAGGGATCAAGAGGCTTCTTAGCTTCAGTAGTTTTAGTCAAGACATCCCCTTTGCTGGTCCCACCCCCACCCCTATCACCCGACCCTAGTATCTCTCAGTGGAGGAAACAGAGGCAATTTCTCTGACTGCTCCTTGTTAGTAAGTGTCCTGATGGATCACCTTGTAAGGCTTACCTGGTGTTGCCTACACGATTCTCTCAACACACAGGAGGAATAGCTTACCTGTGCTACACCCAACAGCTAGGTTAGGTATGGGGTGTTTGGGAAGTAAGAGGCCTAGGTCACTTTCACCTGGTTGGTGGGGAGATACAAGACGCACCTAATTATCACTCCCTCATCTCCCACCTTGTTCTCTCATCACGGAGAAGTGATTAGCAATTACAGAGGAGTGGGACTGCTGGGAAGTCTCAAGCCACATCACCCTTCTCTTTCCACCTTTCAGAGTTCTCCTTTCTCGTGTCTTTCATTAGTTCCCATGTTACAGTTGAACTTAGCAGGGAGGAGCAGAGAGAAATGAGTCTCTGACCCCTTGTCTGGTCCACTGATTCCACCAGTACAGAAACAGATGGCTTTGGGGTTTATCTAGTCAAAGAATGGTGTCAGGCTCAGAAAACCAAATCCGGCTCTCATGTCACTTATTTTTTCAATTTCATTTCCTTAATTTCCCTCTAAAACTGAAATTCTGAGAAACATATAATAGTAGAGAAATCCATTGATATTGTCACAATATCCAGAAAAATGAATGTCATGGAATCTAAAGACTTATTTAAAGCCTTGCTGTGTTAGTTTTGACAGGAGGAAAAATGAAATTATATGAGTCAGAATTTTCCTCATTGCACATATTCAATTACTCCACCTTCTTATCCCTTAGGCTTAATGTTAGATGCAGTTCACATCTGTAAGTCTCCCCAAGTTGTTATGCAAGGTGTATTCTTTTGTGGGATCTCTATAACTAATTCATGTCTTTGTAAATATTCCCTTTATTAAATGGCTGTCAAAAAAAAAGGAATTTTCCTTATTAACATTAGAACACAGTGAAACTGATAAGTATAAATGTTGAGTTAATTTTGAATCAAAAGTACAGATATTGGTTAATATTTATGGCACTATTAAAACTCAAACTTTCAACTCCTATATTTTTTAGTGTTAGATTAGAATCCAACATGCTCAATTTTTTCAAAGAATGAAAGATGCTATGAAAGAACACATCCTTTGGCCTGCATTTTAAAAATTAACAAAAACATTTCATAATGACTATTTAAGTGAAAATTCTTTATTTTGACTAGAAATTTCTGATGTCCCTATCAATTATATCGTGGATTCAAGTCTCTCGTGAAGGCCGCGGTCGTCCTTGGAAGTGGCTAAATGGTTCCACTTGCAATCTACAGTAAGTTTGTAAAAAGAATGCTATATAGAGGAGGAAAAATACAAAAAAGAAATATTTTTAAAATAACATGAATACATTTGTTTTAGTCAAATTATAGAAAGCTGAAGGAAGATATTGAAAGTTAATAAAATGTTGATACCAATGTTGAAAACCAGGCTACTCTGTAGCCCGATTTCCTAGTAACAAGCTCTAACTGAAATTTTATTAAAGACTTCATTACCCATTTTCAAAATATCTTGTATTACAGTTACATGGAAAATGCTATTGTTTCATGAGTTGTCTTCATAGAATATAACAGAATTATGCATTTTTCCATAACAGGATAACAGACAATGTACCTGATGAACATAACTGTGCTGTACAATATTTATGGGGCATAAAAGCAGAAGACTGTCAGTTTCCAAATACATATCATTGCAAGCACAAGCTTGAGAATTAAAATATGAGTTTGGATGCTGTTGGGTAACTTGACCTTTTATGAAATGGAAATAATATTCTGATTGCATAAATTTTAAAGTGAACTATATTATTTTTTCTGATAATGAATGTTTTTCAAAAACAGTTGAAATATAATTGTGTGTGCTCATTCGTTCAGTTGTGTCTGACTCTTTGAGACCCCATGGACTATAGGCTGTCAGGCTTCTCTGTCCAAGGAATTCTCCATTCAAGAATACTGGAGTGGTTCTATTCCCAGATTTTTAAGAAATTTCCACACTGTTCTCCATAGTGGCTGTACCAGTTTGCATTCCCATCAACAGTGTAAGAGGGTTTCCTTTTTCTGCACACCCTCTCCAGCTATTTGTCAACCTTTTTATGGTGGCCATTCTGACCGGCAGAGACAATACCTCATTGTGTTTTTAATTTGCATTTTCTAGTAATGAGTGATGTTGTGATATGAGAAACCTACATATATTTTCGTGTGTTTTATTAGCCCTCTGTATATCTTCTTTGGAGAAATGTCTGTTTACTTCTTTGGCCCACTTTTTTTTTTAATTTTATTTTATTTTTACACTTTACAATATTGTATTGGTTTTGCCAAATATCGAAATGAATCCGCCACAGGTATACATGTGTTCCCCATCCTGAACCCTCCTCCCTCCACCCTTCCCACACCATCCCTCTGGGTCGTCCCAGTGCACCAGCCCCAAGCATCCAGTATCCTGCATCGAACCTGGACTGGCGACTCGTTCCGTAAATGATATTATACGTATTTCAATGTTTGGCCCACTTTTTGATTGGGTTGTTCATTTTTCTGGTATTGAGCTGCATAAAATGCTTGTATATTTTGGAGCTTAATTCTTTGTCAGTTGTTTCATTTGCTGTTATTGTCTTCCATTCTGAAGGCTGCCTTTCCACCTGGCTTATAGTTTCCTTTGTTGTGCAAAAGCTTTTAAGTTTACCTAGGTCCCATTTGTATTTTTGTTTTTATTTCCATTACTCTGCAAGGTGGGTCACAGAGAATCTTGCTGTGATTTATGTCAGAGGGTGTTATGCCTCTGTTTTCCTCTAAGTGTTTTAATAGTCTCTGGTGTTAAACTTAGATCTTTAATCCATTTTGAGTTTACTTTTGTTTATGGTGTTAGAAAGTGCTCTAGTTTCATTCTTTTGCATATGGTTGACTGGTTTTCCCAGCATTTGAATCAGTTCTAATGAGGTGGATGAAACTGGAGCCTATTATACAGAGGGAACTAAATCAGAAAGAGAACCATCAATACACTATATTAATGCACATATATGGACTTTAGAAAGAAGGTAAAAATGATCCAATACGCAAGGCAACAAAAGAGACACAGATGTAAAGAACAGACTTTTGGAGTATGTGGGAGAAGGCGAGGGTGGGATGATTTGAGAGAATAGCACTGAAACATGTATATTCCCGTATATAAAAGAAATGACCAATGCAAGTTGGATGCATGAAGCAGGACTCTCAGAGCTGGTGCCCTGGGACAACCCAAGGGATGGGGGAGAGAGGAAGGTGAGAGCGGGGTTCTGAATGGGGGAACACATGCGCACCCAGGGCTGATTCATGTACATGTGTGAGAAAAATACCACAATATTTTAAAGTAATTATCCCCCAATTAAAATTAAAAAAAAAGAAAGACTACTGGAGTGGGCTATCATTTCATGTTCCCTGGAGGACCTTCCTGACCCAGGGATCAAACCCTCATCTCCTGCACTGGCAGGCAGTCTCTTTACCACTAGTGCCACCTGGAAAACCCCACTGAAATATCATATACACATCCAAAATATAGGTATCGTTACTTTTGTGTCTCACTTTTTTTGCTCAACAGTATGTTTATGGCATTCAAACCTCTAAAATGTTGCATATTGTGTGAGACCATTTCCATGTAATATCAAAAATAGGAGTAGAGAGACCAAAAGTAGATTAGTGATTACTAGGGGTTGTGAAGAGACGGAACAGGAAAAGACTGCAAATTGATTAGTGATGAATGTTTTCTAGAGTTTGATAGTAGTGATGGTCGTAAACTGTGAATAATTTTAAAATCATGGATTTATATATGTTAAATGGATAAATTTTATGCTCTGTAAATTACACCTCAATAAAGTTTTAAAAAAATAACTGCTTTGGGACTGCGTTTAATCTTTAAAATAATTTCTGAAGATAATCGTCTTACAATATTGACTCTTCCAGTCAATATCATGCTTTATCCTTCAAATCAATTAGATTTTCTTTAAATTCTCCCTATTTTATTGATCAATTTTTACTTATTTATTTATTTATGTGACACTGTTCAGCATGTGGTAATTTGATTCAGTGACCAGGGATCGAACGCCCACTCCCTGCACCGGAAGCAAGTAATCCGAACCACTGGACCACCAGCGAAATCCCCCAAAATATTTTATAGTTTCCAAAATAGAAATTTCACACAAAATGGACATTTCATAGCCATGTTTTTGTAAACGGCTATTTTGTTTTTAAATTTGTAGTAATTGGTGCTGCTACAAATAGAATTGTGCCCAATGACTTCTCTGATTGTATATTAATTTTATCATTTCAAATATATATTCCACTGGATTTTTTATGTAAATAAATAGTGCATTTCTGAATAATCACATTTTATTTCTTCCCTCCAGGTGCAATAACTTTTTCTTGTTTTTATTTTCATTTTTTGGGGTTTTTCTTGTTTTTGACTTATTTTTACCCAATTGGCATTTATTCCAATGTTGAACAGATGATACAGTAAAGGTATTATAAGTATCTTTCCTATACTTGGGGAAAATATTTCAATACTTCATGCTCAAATACGTGTTTTTTAAGGTTTTTTCATATACCTTTCTAACATGAAAGCAATTCCATAGTATCCAAAATTTTCTTATAGGTTTTGTATGCTATCAGTCATGTTACCATTTTACTATTTTTCTTTCAATGGAATGAGAAAATTTTTAATGTTTTTGAAATATCTCTTTCCTTCAAATGTTGACCAATTATGCATTCCTGAAATAAAAACCACAAAAATCATTCTCTATTTTTCTTCCTTTGAAAAATCACTGCATATATCATATTTAGATTAAGATGATTTTCTTCATCCATTTATCACAAAGAGTTTGGAGTGAGTCCATTGATATTATGTAACTTGACATGTTTCGTTATCAAGGCTCTATGGAAGCCTCTGTTTTATGGTGAAAGACATGGCATAGTTTTAAGTGTTATTATTCACTACTGATACCATTAGGGCTCCTAGAATATTTTGTAGGAAGGTTTATACAGTGAACTTAATATATTTAACACATGTTAAGCTTATACAGGTTTATGGTTGTTGTACTATATTTGGTAATTTGCATTTTCTACACATTCTATTTCATATGGATCGTAAAAATTTTTATAATACAGCTTTATTGTCTGTTTAAAATCCGTAAAAATCATAATGGTTTTTCAGGTTTCAGTTCAGTTCAGTCACTCAGTCGTGTCTGACTCTTTGCGACCCCATGGACTGCACTATGCCAGGCTTCCCTATCCATTACCAACACCCAGAGCTTGCTCAAACTCATGTCCATCGACTCAGTGACACCATCCAACCATCTCATCCTCTTTTGTCCCCTTCTCTTCCCGCCATCAATCTTTCCCAACGTCAGGGTGTTTTCCAGTGAGTCAGTTCCTCTCATCACGTGTCCAAAGTATTGAAGTTTCAGCTGCAGCATCAGTACTTCCAATGAATATTCAGGACTGATTTTCTCCAGGATGGACTGGTTTGGTCTCCTCCCAGCCCAAGGGACTCTCAAGAGTCTTCTCCATCACCACAGTTCAAAAGCATCAATTCTTCAGTGCTCAGCTTTCTATATGGTCCAACTCTCACATCCATACATAACTACTGAAAAACCAAGCTTTGACTAGACAGACCTTAAAGTAATGTCTCTGATTTTAGTACGCTGTCTAGTTTGGTCGTAGCTTTCCTTCCAAGGAACAAGCGTCTTTCAATTTCATGGCTGCAGTCAAATCTGCAATGATTTTGGGGTCCAAAAAAATAAAGTCTCTCACTGTTTCCATTGTTTCCCCATTTTTTTTTTTTTTTGCCATAAACTGATGGAACTGGATACCATGATCTTCGCTTTTTGAATATTAAATTTTAAGACAGCTTTTTCACTCTCCTATTTCATTTTCATCAAGAGGCTCTTTAGTTCTTCCCTTTCTGCCATAAGGGTGGTGTCATCTACATATCTGAGGTTATTGCTAATTCTCCCAGCAATCTTGATTCCAGCTGTGCTTCATCCAGCCTGGCATTTCACATGATGTGCTCTGCATGGAAGTTAAATAAACAGGGTGTCAATATACAGCCTTGACATATTCCTTTCCCAGTTTGGAACCAGTCCACTCTTCCATGTCCAGTTCTAGCTGTTGCTTCTTGATCTACATACAGACTTCTCAAGAGGCAGGTCAGGCGGTCTGGTAATCCTATCTCTTGAATAATTTTCCAAAATTTGTTGTGATCTATACAGTCAAAGGCTTTGGCATAGTCAACAAAGCAGAAGGTGTTTTTCTGGAAGTCTCTTGCTTTTCCAATGATCCAACAGATGTTGGCAATTTTATCAACAACAAAGAATCAAATTGCCAACATCTATTGGATTGTCACAGAGAAGGCACTGGAGACCCACTCCAGTGGTCTTGCCTGGAAAAATCCTATGGACGGAGGAGCCTGGGCTGCAGTTCATGGGGTCGCTAAGAGTTGGACACGACTGAGCTACTTCACTTTCACTTCTCATTTTCATGCACTGGAGAAGGAAATGGCAACCCACTCCAGTGTTCTTGCCTGGAGAATCCCAGGGATGGAAAAGCCTGGCAGCCTGCCATTTATGGGGTCACACAGAGTCGGACACAACTGATGTGACTTCGCAGCAGCAAGAGCATTGGATTGTCATATTTATATAGATATAAAAGATTCATGTTTTCTCTATTCTCCACGTGTCATTTATTAATTTTATTGTCTTTCAAATGAAAATAGCTTTGACCCTTCTATTCCCCTCTACTGTAATTTTTTCTTTGTTATGATTTTTCATATTTGCTAGTTTCTTCCTTCGTCTTTATGTCAACTACTTTAATTTCACCGAAATTGCTTTTTCATTTCAAGTTTCTTGTCAAGCATGCTCAGATTTCTTCTTTCTTTTTTTTTGTTTACAATGTATGCATTTAATGCAATTCATATGTCACAAGACAGAATTTTGTTGTTCTATTTTTCTTTAATTCATATAAAATTATGAAATTTGACTTTGATTTTTCCTTGGCTCATATGTTATTTAGAAATACAGTACTGAATATAAAACCCGATAAAGATTTTCAAAATTTTAGTTATTGCCTTCATTTTAGGTAAACTAGTTAGAGAAATTTTCATGAATCTGGAAATATTCTGTATGTCTATTACATATGGCTGATGTGACTATGAAATCAATATGAAATGTTTATTTCTTCTAATTAATTAAAAATTAAATTTGAATATTCACATTTCAAGTGCCCACTTGCCAAACTTGGCTGTGGGCTAGTGTTGTGACACCAAATTTCTGTAGATTTTTTAGTGGTGTAACTGGACTTAAGCATCTATAGCAAATTTGGGGGAAATGTTCATTTGAGCTTAAAAAAATAAGAATATTCTATGTTACTGTATGTGTGTGTGTTCATATATGTACTGGTTACTTGTCTAGCTTAGATATTTCTATTGCCTACTGCTATATCTGCTTGATAAGTAGTGGAGATAAATTGTTTAAATCTCCATTTATGATTATTGATGCATGGTTTTCAAATCTGTGTTGACCTTGTGCTATTCAGTTCAGTTCAGTTCAGTCGCTCAGTCGAGTCCGACTCTTTGCAACCCCATGAATCGCAGCACACCAGGCTTCCCTGTCCATCACCAACTCCCAGAGTTCACTCAGACTCACATCCATCGAGCCAGTGATGGCATCCAGCCATCTCATCCTCTGGTGTCCCCTTCTCCTCCTGCCCCCAATCCCTCCCAGCATCAGAGTCTTTTCCAATGAGTCAACTCTTCCATAAGGTTGCCAAAGTACTGGAGTTTCAGCTTTAGCATCATTCCTTCCAAAGAAAGCCCAGGGCTGATCTTCAGAATGGACTGGTTGGATCTCCTTGCAGTCCAAGGGACTCTCAAGAGTCTTCTCCAATACCACAGTTCAAAAGCATCAGTTCTTCAGCACTCAGCCTTCTTCACAGTCCAACTCTCACATCCATACATGACCACAGTGAAAACCATAGCCTTGACTAGACGGACCTTTGTTGGCAAAGTAATGTCTCTGCTTTTGAATATGCAATCTAGGTTGGTCATAACTTTCCTTCCAAGGAGTAAGTGTCTTTTAATTTCATGGCTGCAATCACCATCTGCAGTGATTTTGGAGCCCAGAAAAATAAAGTCTGACACTGTTTCCACTGTTTCCCCATCTATTTCCCATGAAGTGATGGGACCACATGTCATGATCTTTGTTTTCTGAATGTTGAGCTTTAAGCCAACTTTTCACTCTCCACTTTCACTTTCATCAAGAGGCTTTTGAGTTCCTCTTCACTTTCTGCTGTAAGGGTGGTGTCTCTGCATATCTGAGGTTATTGCTATTTCTCCTGGCAATCTTGATTCCAGCTTGTGTTTCTTCCAGTCCAGCGTTTCTCATGATGTACTCTGCATATAAGTTAAATAAGCAGGGTGACAATATACAGCCTTGACATACTCTTTTTCCTATTTGGAACCAGTCTGTTGTTCCATGTCCAGTTCTAACTGTTGCTTCCTGACCTGCATACAGGTTTCTCAAGAGGCAGATCAGGTGGTCTGGTATTCCCATCTCTTTCATAATTTTCCACAGTTTATTGTGATCCACACAGTCAAAGGCTTTGGCATAGTCAATAAAGCAGATATAGATGTTTTTTTGGAACTCTCTTGCTTTTTACATACATTTTTTAATTGCTAATAGATTACATATTCAGTATATAATTATTAAACAGGCTCCATCTTTTGTAACATGGTTCTTGGTTGATACTATGAGAGTACATTAACTAAAGCAGTTTGTGTTCTTTACTTTCCTGTTCATGGCTTTTGATAAAATAATATGGCTCATTAAGTTAGCAGTTATTAAAATAACTGTTTTACATACATAGTGTGTTAAACAAAATATTTTAAAATATAAACATTCTTAAAATTTAAATGGAAAGCTATTATATATATACTTAATATAAATTTAGGATTATCATATGCTCTATTTACATATATTATTTATATGTAATAACATATAGTTAATATTTAAGTATAATATATTGTTACTTTGAATTCTACATTATGTTGTTTTCTTAGCTTTCAGAATAAATATTTTTAACTTTCTTTTATAAGAATTTATAAATTTAATATGTCTTATTAGTTCTCTACGTGGAGAAGGCAATGGCGACCCACTCCAGTACTCTTGCCTGGAAAAATCCCATGGACGGAGGAGCCTGGTAGGCTGCAGTCCATGGGATCGCTGAGTTGGACACGACTGAGCGACTTCACTTTAACTTTTCACTTTCATGCATTGGAGAAGGAAATGGCAACCCACTCCAGTGTTCTTGCCTGGAGAATTCCAGGGACAGGGGAACCTGGTAGGCTGAAGTCTATGGGGTCGTGCAGAGTCGGACACGCCTGAAGCGACTCAGCAGCAGTTCTATAAGTGCCCGACATTTTACAGCATGCATTCTTTACTCAATAGTCTAGTAAGTTCATATTTTTGTACTTTTATGAAATGATGAAAAGACATAATTTCTCTGTACTGTTTTCACTGCTCATGCCATTTTTGCTGCCTTGAATTCTAACACAAACATATATGCACAATTTGATACTTTATCATTACTATATTACCTGTCAATATCTATTTGAATATATCCACATAAGTTCTTTTCTTCAGTTCTTCTTTCCTTTCTGCATATCCAAATTTTCAACTATAATAAGAGTTTCTTCATTATAAGACCTTAAAATGTTTCCTTTACACGGAGTTATTTCATAATTTTGGCAATCTCCCTCCATTTAAAAAACTTCCTAGAAATGAATCCATCTAGCCATCTTGTTAGAAGGATATTTGCACTTACTATGGACATCTAATTTATCTATATCTCTTAGGTCACTAGGTACTGCCATTTTAGATTTAGTCACAACCACATTTTATATAATAAACAGTAAATTCAAAACGCTCTTAGTATTTTGAGTATTTATCTTGGCTCTAGGTGGACTAACCATGCTGCTGCTACTGCTGCTAAGTCTCTTCAGTCGTGTCCGACTCTGTGAGACCCCATAGAGGGCAGCCCACCAGGATCCCCTGTCCCTGGGATTCTCCAGGCAAGAACACGAGAGTGGGTTGCCATTTCCTTCTCCAATGGATGAAGGTGAAAAGTTAAAGTGAAGTCACTCAGTCAGGTCTGCCTCTTAGCAACCCCATGGACTGCAGCCTACCAGGCTCCTCCGTCCATGGGATTTTCCAGACAAGAGTACTGGAGTGGGGTGCCATTGCCTTCTCCCTAGAATTTATTAAAGTTAGATGCCAGAAGAGTCAACATATTTGGGCATGTAACAAAGGACATGATGTGTACAAAATTATTTATCTGGAACCAGAAAAATGTATGATAACATGAATAATACACTTAGCACTTACCTTGTAGCTCAGCTGGTAAAGAATCCACCAGTAATACAAGAGACTTCAGTTCAATCCATGACTTAGGCAGATCCCCTGAAGAAAGGAATGGCTACCCACTCCAGAATTATTACCTGGAGCTGGTAGGGTACAGTTCATGCATTTGCAAAGAGTTAGACACAACTGAGTGACTTTCACTTTTCACTTCAAATTTTAAAAGTGAATATTACTGAATTTTACATTATTTAGCATCACTAATGAATGTTTCACGTGCGATAATTCAATGAAGTGGGTAATAGAATATTATTTTTTAGTTTATTAATATAAAATATAATAAAGATATTCATCATATAGGTAGCCATTAGCAATTGCTATAGACAGTTCAAATATTAGTCTATATTATTAGGACATACTAGAGTTTGCAAATAGCTTACAAACAGCTTACAAATACCTGAGAAAAGAAGAGAAGTGAAAGGCAGAGGATCAGGAAAAGATATACCCAACTGAATGCAGAGTTCCATAAATTAGCAACGAGAGAGAAAGTCTCCCTAAGTGAACAATACAATGAAATAGAGAAAAACAATAGAATGGGAAAAACTAGACATATCTTCAAGAAAACTGGAGATACCAAGGGAATATTTCATGCAAAGATAAGCACAAGAGAGGACAAAAATGGCAAGAACCTAACAGAAGCAGAAGAGATTAAGGAGAGGTGGAAAAATACCCAGAATACCTGTACAGAAAAGCTCTTAATGACCCAGATAACCACAACGGTGTGGTCACTCACCTAGAGCCAGGTATCTTGAAGTGTGTAGTCAAGTGGGCCTTAGGAAGCCTTACTAAAAACAAGGTAGTGGATGTGGTGTAATGCCAGCTGAGCTATCCCAAATCCTAAAGAATGATGCTGTTAAAGTGCTGCACTCAATGCCAGCAAACTGGAAAACTCAGCAGTGGCCACAGGACTGGAAAAGGGCAGTTTTCATTCCAATCCCAAAGAAAGGCAATGCCAAATAACGTTCAAATTATCCTAAAATGGCACTCATTTCACATGATACAAAGATTATGCTCAAAATCCTCGAAGATAATCTTCAGCAGTACATGAACAGAGAACTTCCAGATATTCAGGCTGGATTCAAAGGAGGCAGACGATCAAATTGCCAACATCCATTGAATCATAGAGAAAGCCAGGGAATTCCAGAAAAAAATCTACTTTTGCCCCATCGACTCTGCTAAAGCCTTTGACTGTGTGGATCACAACCACCTGTGGAATATTCTTAAAGCGATGGGAATACCAGACCAATTTAGCTGCCTCCTGGGAAATCTGCATGCAGGTCAAGAAGCAACAATAGAACAGGACAGGGAACAATGGAATGGCAGGTTGGTTCAAAATTGGGAAAGGATATATTCAACACTGAATATTGTCACCTTACTTATTTAAATTATATGCAGAGTACATCATATGAAGTGCTGGCTGGATGACTCACAAGATGGAATTAAGATTGCAGTGAGAGATATCAACAACCTCAGATAGCAGATGATACCACTTTAATGACAGAAAGTGAAGAGGAACTAAAGAGCCTCTTGATTCAGTTGAAACAGGAGAATGAAAAAGATGGCTTAAAATTCAACAACCAAAAAACAGATCATGGCATCCAGTCTGATCACTTCATAGCAAATAGACAGAGAAAAAGTGGAAACAGTGTCAAATTTCATTTTCTTGGGCTCCAAAATCACTGTCTACAATGACTGCAGCCATGAAATTTAAAAGCGCTTGCTCCTTGGAAGTAAAGCTATGACAAAATTAGAGAGCATATTAAAAAGGAGAGACATCATTTTCCTGACAAAGGTCCATATAATCAAAGCTATGATTTTTCCAGTAGTCATGTATCGATGTGAGAGTTGGACCATAAAGGCTGAGAGCCTAAGATTTGATGTTTTCCAGCTATGGTGCGGGAGAGAGTCCCTTGGACAGCAAGGAGATCAAGCCAGTCAACCCTAAAGGAAATAAACCCTGAGTATTCATGTGAAGGACTGATGCTGAAACCAAAGCTCGCATCCTTTGGCCACCTGGTGTAAAGAGCTGACTCATTGGAAAAGATCCTGATGCTGGAAAAGATTCAATGCAAGAGGAGAAGAGGGCCACAGAGGAATATGTGACTGGATGACCTCACTGACTCAATGGACATGTAGTCGTGGGTGTGCTCAGTCTCTTCAGTCATGTCTGATTCTGTGACCCCATGGATGGTAGCCCTGCTAGGCTCCTCTCTCCATGGAATTTTCCTGGCAAGAATACTGGAGCGGGTTGCCATTTCTTTCTCCAGGGGATCTTCCTCAGACAAGGATTGAACCCAGGTCTGTTGCATCACAAGCAGATTCTTTACCATCTGAGCCCCCAGGGAAGCCCATCATTGGACGTGAATTTGAGCAAACTCAGGGAGATAGTAAAAGGGAAGCTTTGCCTGCTGAAGTCCACAGGGTCACAAAGAGACATGGCTTCATGACTGAACAACAACAATAAATTGCTATATAAGTACAGATTTATATTCCATTTGTCTAGATTTTAGAAAGCTAAAGATTAGATGACAGTTAAAATAAAGTTTAAAATGTAGTAACTCTTTTGAATTGGGGACAAGTATCCTTAAATAAATATTGGAGAAGACAATGGCACCCCACTCCAGTACTCTTGCCTAGAAAATCCCATGGATGGAGGAGCTTGGTAAGCTGCAGTCCATGGGGTCGCTAAGAGTTGGACACAACTGAGCGACTTCACTTTCACTTTTCACTTTCCTGCATTGGAGAAGGAAATGGCAACCCACTCCAGTGTTCTTGCCTGGAGAATCCCAGGGACGGGGGAGCCTGGTGGGCTGCCGTCTATGGGGTCTCACAGAGTCGGACACGACTGAAGTGACTTAGCAGCAGCAGCATACTTAAATACAAACTGTCAATGGAATTATGATTTCCTCCATTATAATAGAAATGACACAATGAGATTATAAGGAAAAGAAATAAATAATGCCTAGATTTAGTAAACTTATGTAAAAGTAAAACTTAAATATTGAAGTTACTCTTGACAAGGCGTAAATATTCAGCATTGATGAATGAAGTGAAAGCAAGTTAACAGCAGGGTGATCATGTCCTTTGTCCCCCTATATCTTTTAGAAAGTGAAATCAATTCTCAGAGGAACTCACCAAAGAACAAACTAACTGATACACTACATATCCAAAGTCTCCTATATTCTGGAGTTCTGTGATGAGATAAACTGTCTTCAAAATACCCAACCATAAGAATTTCCTGTTTTGGTGACACGGTGATAAGAAATGTACATTTTCCACTATTGTTTCACTCTGGGCCTTCACAGGGCAGTCTGTGAAGACCACAGACATTGTTTGATTTTCACAGTAACCTGGCCACTCACGAGAAGAGGCAGGACTCTGGCCTGTAGAAGGTATGTGTTTCCCTCTCCTTCCTAATTCCTCATCTCATTTAGCAGGAGATTACAAATGCCAATGTGGTTCGACTTAGGGACAATTGCTAAGCAAACAAATTAAAGAGATATTGGTATCTGTATTTGATATTTGGGTATTTTAATTTTGGGAGAAAGTAAGAATAAAATATGAAGTATTTGGAAAGATTTCTTAAAATGTTCAAATTCTTGCCTGCAGACATTATTCAAGTGAATACATACATGTGTGACTGATTTTGTTAATCAATGCAATTTAAGATGAAGTATCAGGAGCATCAGGACAAGGAACAGTTAACATTGTATTTTGTCATCAATAGATATATAATTAGATACAGTATTAAATATTTAACTCAGCCCTTAAAAATAGACTCTTAAAATGGATTCATAGAATTTTGAATGGCTAATAGAATTCTTCACAGATCTAGTTAAAATAAAAATCAGTATTTCTTACCTCCTGTAAATACTGGATTAACTTAATTATATACAATCAAATGCTTTATAAAAACTTGATCATAATATTGAAAAAAGATAAATCACAGTAACACAGAGATTTCTGTCTAATAAATTATATTGCCTGATATGAATAATACCATGACAATTGTATTAAAATAAGAAATAAAATATAAGTCAAGTTTAATATTACGTGTTTTACATGCTTTATATCATACATATTTTTATTCTCATTTTAGATTAATAAACTCATTTGCTAAATACTAAATAATTTTTAAAGGTCATACATTGTAAATTTCAAAGCCAGAATTAATTGTAGATTGCACTGAGTACAGAATCCATTGGCTGAATTAAGGCACAGTATTGGCTTATTATAATTGCTGATACAACTAAAACTACCCTCATTGACTTAAGAGCCTCAGGATCTTCCTGGAAGTTTGGTACCAACATTGCTCTTCCATAAATGATGTACGCTTTTCCTTATCATTTTATGATTTCATATCTTAGCCATTGTTAATTGTCAATCACTTGTGTAAAATAACTGTTTATTTAACAACATTTTAACATTGTTTTGTCTTTATATGATAAAAAGTTTTGGAGAATTTAATATGTCATGTACCATTTTTCAGAGAAGGCAACGGCACCCCACTCGCAATACTCTTCCCTGGAAAATCCCATGGACGGAGGAGCCTGGTAGACTGCAGTCCATGGGGTCACTAAGAGTTGGACGTGTCTGAGCGACTTCACTTTCACCTTTCACTTTCATGCAATGGAGAAGGAAATGGCAACCCACTCCAGTGTTCTTGCCTGGAGAATCCCAGGGACGGGGGAGCCTGGTGGGCTGCCATCTATGGGGTTGCACAGAGTCGGACTCGACTGAAGCAGCTTAGCAGTAGCAGTACCATTTTTAACATGTAAAATATTTCTTTAATTTTTTTAATGATTTCTTAGAACTCCACAATCACTTAAAATAGAATTATTTGATAGCATATCATTCCCTTTTCATAAATGAATGTTCCAATTAAAGTAGTTTAGTGCAGAGTGTACCATATATTCCAATACTGCTATTCCCTCACCTTTAGAAAGCTGTCTTTAACTTTTAATGGATTTTAAACGGATGGCATCACTGACTCAATCGACATGAGTTTGAGTGAACTCTGGGAGTTGGTGATGGCCTGGCATGCTGCAATTCATGGGGTCGCAAAGAGTTGGAAAAGACTGAGTGACT
This sequence comes from Bos javanicus, assembly GCF_032452875.1. Taxonomy (NCBI): domain Eukaryota; kingdom Metazoa; phylum Chordata; class Mammalia; order Artiodactyla; family Bovidae; genus Bos; species Bos javanicus. The sequence goes on along the minus strand of NC_083872.1, from coordinate 99,671,520 downwards.
GAACTGAACTGAACTGAAACTTATCAATATAATTGTTGCATTTTTTTCCAATATAGACTTTTAATTTGAACACAGTTATTATAATAGCTTTAAAGTATTTCTGTGAAATTTGACCTTTAATTGATCAAGATATTACTCTTCATGAACTTTTTTCAGTAACCTACTAATTTTCATTGTTCCAATAAAGAAGTAATAGTATGTCAAACAGAGAATATTATTTTTTTAAATATGTATTTGTTTTTAACTGATTGATGGTGGTTTACAATATTGGTTTGATTTCTGTCATACATCAGCATGAATTAACCATAGGTGTACATATGTGCCCTCCTTCTTCAATCTCCCTCTCACCTCCCACCCATTCCCACCACTCTTGGTTATTAAACACCAAATACTGTTTTTAAAACTACTTACTCTATCATGAAACAGTTGTCTAAAGGTCTACTGAAATGAAAACCAAACTTGGACTTGTTCAGCTGCTAAATGAGTGCTGTTAACTGATCTCACACATCACCAAGTTTAACTCTTCAAGGCTTCTTATGATTTTATACACCATTTATTAACTACTTATGTAAAGTTTCCATAGAGCAACATCCTTGACATTAAACAGCCACAGAGATGAAGAACCAAGAGGAAAGCTACTCAGAACCGAGTCTGGTTAAGGACACCAGGAGACAGCAAATGAGAGGTAAGATCCTGAAAAGATCAATTTTAGCAACTGAGCAGGAGAAAACCTACGTGGGATTAAACTTTCAAAATGGCTTTCGTTATGTCAATGGAATGACAGGAACTACCACTGCACGTGTAAAACATTTACTCCCTTACATGTTTTTATTAGTGAGACTTAGAGCTGGAGTTTGAAATACAATATTCTAATAAAACATATGTGCTGTGCTGTGCTTAGTCGCTCAGTTGTGTCCAACTATTTACAACCCATGGACTGTAGCTGGCTAGGCTCTTCTGTCTATGGGGATTCTCCAGGCATGAATACTGGAGAAGATTGCCATGCCCTCCTCTAAGACTACCTACCCAGGCATTGCTGTAATTTGTAGTCTTTGATCTACAACTCGTGAGGCCTTATATTTGCTGAAAAAGGAATAGTATATTCTGAGAGGAGGATTGCAATGGTAGATATTGTTTTGGGGTCCAAGTTGATGTCTTTGAATTCTCACGGATGTGGGATCTTTTGTTCTTCTAAAATAATGGTCTCCATCATTCCTTTCTCAGTGTTTCCTTTTCTCTCCCTGCAGATTCACTGTCAGCTCAAGAGAAGCTCATTGTTGTGATCCTGGGAATCGTCTGTTTTGTCTTGATGTATACTATAGTGAGAGTGATAACTTTTATTCCACATAAGTCAAGTTTTGAAAGATTATGACTGAACCTTTCATTTTAGTGATCATCGGTGCCTCTAAAATGTCATATTATTATGGAATAGAACTCTTATTTTAATGTGTGAATTTAGCCTAAGTATTTAATAGTTATTCTGAGATTGTGCAAAGTATAAATTGCAGAATGATTGTAGGGAAAATTAAATATATACACAGATATTTTCTGATTTCATAACTCAAAGATATACTTTAGGAAATTTAAACATTTATTGAGAAAAACAAATTAATTCTTGAGATTGCTTGAACCAAGTATTGTAAGAGGTGGTGGAGTCTCTTCTCTAAGGTTTTTGAAATATACATGCCAGGACAGAGGAGCCTGGTGGGCTGCCATCTATGGGATCGCACAGAGGTGAACACAATTGACCCGACTTAGCAGCAGCAGCAGTCTTCATTACCTCATTAATTATTCTTAAAGCAATATTTTTCAGATCATCCTAAATCCTACAAACACCATGTTTAAACTAAAAACTAAAATTATTATGATTTATTTAAATCAATGTTAATATTTTAAAAGATTACTTCCATGTTTTTCTAGGTACCCAAATATCAGAACAGAATAAGTCCTCTTTGGTAACAAAGCTCCAGAAAGGTACATAATGATTTCAAACTTCTAATATAAATATAGTTTGTATTTTGTCTCTCTCTTAGGCTAGTGAAGATAGAAATAGATTTGGGGTAGAACATAAATTATCAAATCAGGCAACAATATTCCTAAATAATCATTATAAGAGAGGCTTTCTCCCTTCGCAGCAATATGATCACCATATCCTTTATAGGCAATTGACTCTAATTTTATCCTGCTATAAGAGATAAAAAATATTGTTATTCTAAAACAGAGGTTTTTAGTATCATATCTAAGAAACCATTGCCTAATCCAGGATCACAACTTTCACCTATGCTATCTTAAGCATTGTTTTTACTTCTTCATGTTTATGCTTTCATCCATTTTCAGTTAATTTTCACATGGGACATAAGGGAAATATGATCTATCTTTCCATCCATTTATTTAAACCTTTGATTTTTAACAATTTTGTTTTTAAAGTATATGTTTTCGACAACTTCAAAATCAGCCCCAAATCAATGTTTTTCATTAAATGCTGGAAGAAGTTAATTTAAACAGATATTTGCTTGATTTCTCTCTCCTTATACATCTTGGGTATCAATCCATTCCTATGGGTTCTATTTTTCATATGATGTATGGCTTTTAAATTATTTTAATTAGTAAGGAAAATGAAAGCAGAACAAATGAATTCTGTTTTCTTCAAGAAGTTCTGCTTTCTCTCGGGAATTTTTTAACATTTGTTTTCTGGTATGTTGTTGAATGTAAGGTACGTGATGCAGTCAGGGGACTGTAGGGTGAAGAATGAGTGGAGTAGATAATTTATGAAGTTGGCATTTTGGATGGGACAGAAGATGAAGGGTGGTTTAATCAAGAGGCTGGCAGTTTCACTTTTTGCCACATGGGAGAGAGTAGAGAATGGACCATCTGGTGAATGTGAGCTTATCACGATATCATCTTGTCTGCATGGGCTATTCCAGTTGGCCTTGGCTCATCAGGAAAGCTCATCATGAAGAAGCCAGAGGAATCCAGCACATATAAACATTCTGTATGCTCTCAGGATGTTATAATAACATCCAAGAACCAAGCCTATGGAGAATATCTAATCTAACTCTAATGTTATACCATTTCCTGAGGGCACCAAAGCAGCCAGAGCCCTAAGAGAAAGAACGAGATGAATAAACAGACTTGTCATCACCCTAAACTCACAACTTGATTTGTTAAGACTTTCTGATTGGTAGGACCAAGTCTGCGCCTCTCTCACTTTAGAGACTATTCATCAAACTGACCTCCACAGATGGATGACAGCCAAACTGTATTTTTCCATGATCTCAAAATTTCCTCCCTTCACTTCCATTATCACAAATATTAACAAGCAGAAAACAGACTGATTAGTTTTTGTTCTCCCCTTTCTTATGCTAGTTAAGCCTCAAAAGATAAACTAACGTTTCTAGTGTATCAACAGTCTACCAAATACCATAAGTATGTTTATATGTAAGTTATATGACTGTTAATCATTGTAAGAATATGGTTTTTATGTACATTTTCCTTTCACAGATGAAGAAACTGAAATATTAGGGATCGAGAGAGATAAATTGGTTAAGCCTACAAAGTTAAAAGATGTAAGACCTGGAATGTAAACCAGGTCTATTGGATTCTAACATGTTCTTTTACCTACCAAGATGCATTTCTGAAGGGAAGCAATAGCAAAAAAAAACAAATGTGACAAGTTGGCAAGAAATACGATGTGCCTTGACAAAGAATTTTTTTTACCCAAAATCACAAAGAAACAAAAAGAAAACAGTTCTGGCTAACCTACTAAGGAATGATCTTCAGGCATTGGGAAATTATGGTACATGTGGAATATTGTGATATGATTTTGTATGATTTTAAAGTAATGTTTATTTCTGTTGTATAGTGCTTTTCTATGATCCAGTGTACATTGGCAATTTGATCGCTGGTTCCTCTGCCTTTTCTAAAACCAGCTTGAACATCAGGAAGTTCACGGTTCACATATTGCTGAAGCCTGGCTTGGAGAATTTTGAGCATTACTTTACTAGCGTGTGAGATGAGTGCAATTGTGCGGTAGTTTGAGCATTCCTTGGCATTGCCTTTCTTTGGGATTAGAATGAAAACTGACCTTTTCCAGTCCTGTGGCCACTGCTGAGTTTTCCAAAGTTGCTGGCATATTGAGTGCAGCACTTTCACAGCATCATCTTTCAGGATTTGGAATAGCTCAACTGGAATTCCATCACATCCACTAGCTTTGTTCGTAGTGATGCTTTCTAAGGCCCACTTGACTTCACATTCCAGGATGTCTGGCTCGAGGTCAGTGATCACACCATCATGATTATCTGGGTCGTGAAGATCTTTTTTGTACAGTTCTTCTGTGTATTCTTGCCATCTTTTCTTAATATCTTCTGCTTCTGTTAGGTCCATACCATTTCTGTCCTTTATCGAGCTCATCTTTGTATGAAATGTTCCTTTGGTATCTCTGATTTTCTTAGAGAGATCCCTAGTCTTTCCCATTCTGTTGTTTTCCTCTATTTCTTTGCATTGATCACTGAAGAAGGCTTTCTTATCTCTTCTTGCTATTCTTTGGAACTCTGCATTCAGATGTTTATATCTTTCCTTTTCTGCTTTGCTTTTCACTTCTCTTCTTTTCACAGCTATCTGTAAGGCCTCCCCAGATAGCCTTTTGCTTTTTTGCATTTCTTTTCTATGGGGATGGTCTTGACTCCTGTCTCCTGTACAATGTCACGAACCTCATTCCATAGTTCATCAGGCACTCTATCAGATCTAGGCCCTTAAATCTATTTCTCACTTCCACTGTATAATCATAAGGGATTTGATTTAGGTTATACCTGAATGGTCTAGTGGTTTTCCCTACTTTCTTCAATTTAAGTCTGAATTTGGCAATAAGGAGTTCATGGTCTGAGCCACAGTCAGCTCCTGGTCTTGTTTTTGCTGACTGTATAGAGCTTCTCCATCTTTGGCTGCAAAAAATATAATCAATCTGATTTCGGTGTTGACCATCTGGTGATGTCCATGTATAGAGTCTTCTCTAGTGTTGTTGGAAGAGGGTGTTTGTTATGACCAGTGTATTTTCTTGGCAAAACTCTATTAAGTCTTTACCCTTCTTCGTTCTGTATTCCAAGGCCAAATTTGCCTGTTACCCAGGTGTTTCTTGACTTCCTACTTTTGCATTCCAGTCCCCTATAATGAAAAGGATATCTTTTGGGGATGTTAGTTCTAAAAGGTCTTGTAGGTCTTCATAGAACCGTTCAACTTCAGCTTCTTCAGCATTACTGGTTGGGGCATAGACATGGATTACTGTGATATTGAATGGTTTGCCTTGGAAACGAACAGAGATTATTCTGTCGTTTTTGAGATTGCATCCAAGTACTGCATTTCGGACTCTTTTTTTGACAATGATGGCCACTCCATTAGACTGTGGAAAATTCTGAAAGAGATGGGAATACCAGACCACCTGATCTGCCTCTTGAGAAATTTGTATGCAGGTCACGAAGCAACAGTTAGAACTGGACATGGAACAACAGACTGGTTCCAAATAGGAAAAGGAGTTTCTCCAGGCTGTATATTGCCACCCTGTTTATTTAACTTATATGCAGAGTACATCATGAGAAACACTGGACTGGAAGAAACACAAGTGGGAATCAAGATTGCCGGGAGAAATATGAATAACCTCAGATATGCAGATGACACCACCCTTACAGCAGAAAGTGAAGAGGAACTCAAAAGCCTCTTGATGAAAGTGAAAGTGGAGAGGGAAAAAGTTGGCTTAAAGCTCAATATTCAGAAAATGAAGATCATGGCATCCAGTCCCATCACTTCATGGGAAATAGATGGGGAAACAGTGGAAACAGTGTCAGACTTTATTTTTCTGGGCTCCAAAATCACTACAGATGGTGACTGCAGCCATGAAATTAAAAAACGCTTACTCCTTGGAAGGAAGGTAATGACCGACATAGATAGCATATTCAAAAGCAGAGACATTACTTTGCCAACAAAGGTCTGTCTAATCAAGGCTATGGTTTTTCCTGTGGTCATGTATGGGTGTGAGAGTTGGACTGTGAAGAAGGCTGAGCGCCAAAGAATTGATGCTTTTGAACTGTGGTGTTGGAGAAGACTCTTGAGAGTCCCTTGGACTGCAAGGAGATCCAACTAGTCCATTCTGAAGGAGATCAGCCCTGGGATTTCTTTGGAAGGAATGATGCTAAAGCTGAAACTCCAGTACTTTGGCCACCTCATGCAAAGAGTTGACTCATTGGAAAAGACTCTGATGCTGGGAGGGATTGGGGGCAGGAGGAGAAGGGGACAACAGAGGATGAGATGGCTGGACGGCATCACTGACTCGATGGATGTGAGTCTCAGTGAACTCCGGGAGTTGGTGATGGACAGAGAGGCCTGGCGTGCTGTGATTCATGGGGTCGCAAAGAGTTGGACACCACTGAGCGACTGATCTGATCTGATAGTGCTTTTAGAGAAATATACTTTTTTGTGGAATTTAATAAATATTTAATTAGAAAGCAAAAAATAAATAAATAAAGTATATGTTTTGCACATATTAGTTAAATATATTTCTGGATATTTTATCATTTTTTATCTATTTTAAATGGAACAGTTTTCTTATTTATTTTCTCCAACTTTATAAAATTAAATTTATTGAGCTATAATTGACATATAACACTGTGTAAGTTCAAGGTATACAATGTGTTGATTTTACACACATATATTGTAAAGTGATTACCACCAGCCACCTAATTACCATTTCTTTCTTGTGGTGAGAATATTTAAGATCCTCTCAGCAACATTCAAGTATTGAATACAATATTTTAAATTACAGTCACAATCCTGTACATTAGATACTCATCATGTATTTATTATTTAACTGAAATTATGTACCGTTTGAACATTTCTCCTCCTTCTCTGCTCCCCAGCACCTAGAAACTACTATTCTGCTCTCTGTTTCTATGAGTTCAGTTTTTTAGATTTCATAAATAAGTGACAGCATACTATATTTGTCTTTGTCTGACTTATTTCACTTAGTATAATGTCCTTAAAGTTCATCTATGTTGTTGCAAATGGCAGAATTTCCTTCTTTCTTGTGGCTGAATATTGCATTGTATGTATCTGCATATGTGTGTGTGTGTGTCTCCCACAACTTTTTTATCCATTCATCTGTCAATGGACACCTAGGATGTTTCCATATCTTGGCTGTTGTGAATAATTCTGCAAAAATGCTATTTTCAGATTACTCATTGCTGGCATTGAGATCACAAGCTTTACCTTAAAAATCCAACTGCCTTAGCATCCATAAAGGCTTTTTCATGATGTAATTTGTGTCTTCCTTTCTAGTCTTATCTCTCTAAAAAGCACAGGAATAAAACTCCTGAACATTAATTGACATCTTAAAATTTAATGTATGCCTTTTAGTCTTCCCTATGTTATGTATTCCTAGAGCTAATGATGTACTGATGTCCCTGAGAGCTCAGTTGGTAAAAAATCCACCCACAATGCAGGAGACCCTGTTTTGATTCCTGGGTTGGGAAGGTCTTCTGGAGGAGGGATAGGCTACCCACTCCAGTATTATTGGGCTTCGCTTGTGGCTCAGCTGGTAAAGAATCCGCCTGCAATACAGGAGATCTGGGTTCAACCCCTGGGTTGGGAAGATCACCTGGAGAAGGGAAAGGCTACCCACTCCAGTATTCTGGCCTGGAGAATTCCATGGACTGTATAGGCCATGGGATCACAAATGGTCAGACACAACTGAGCTACTTTCACTTCACTTCAATAATGTACAGTGAAAGTTTTCCAGGGTGGATTATCAGAGCCTGCATTGGACAATGGAACAGAAGAAAATTCCTTATCTAAAAACATGACTTTCAAAGAGAAACCACTTAATAGAGTTATGTAGATAAAAGACTGAGACCAACAAGTATCTTCTCTGCTTCTCTCAGTCAATTGATAACCTGCTCAATTTGGATGTTATTTTAGACTCAGCCAACTGTGAAGTCCAACTTTCATTATATTTAATTTCAGAAAAAAATACTCGTCTTTCCCAGTAATTAGATTCTTCTGTATACATGATATATTCTTTTAAATCACCATTTCTCAAAATAATACTTTTTCTACCAAACAATTCTACATCTCCTTTAGCACATTCTCTAATCCTTATTATATGCTCTTATATGGGTATGTAGATTAGGCACTAGGTTAGTGTATCAATGCTAAGTTAAGATCAGCTCTGTACCTATAGATTTTACTTAGTCTAGAGACTGCTTCCCTTGTGGCTCAGCTGGTAAAGAATCCGCCTGCAATGTGAGAGACCTGGGTTCAATCCCTGGGTTGAGGAAATCCCCTGGAGAAGGGAAAGGCTAACCACTCCAGTATGCTGGCCTGGAGAATTCCATGGACTGTAGAGTTCACTGGTCGCAAAGAGTCAGACATGACTGAGCGACTTTCACTTTCTTTCTTTCAGAGAATACAAAGAAGTTGTTTTCCCCTGTGAACTCCTATCTGTAGAGATTGTGAGAAAAAACATCAATTTTCCAGGATATATTTCCTAGAGAATTTTAATAGTCTTATGCATAGATTTGGAGGGATGTAAGTCATCTCCCTAAGGCCAGGAACTTAGAAATGAAGTCCATCCATCTCACGAAATCAATGGTTTTACAAGGACTAGAAAGGATTCCTCAGTAGCTAAGTTCCAGATCATTCCTTTCAAGATACACACTGAATGGTCTCTGGGGAATATCTTTCGTTTTGAAGGAAAGGAATGTAAAAGTAAATGGTCGTGTTGGGGACAGAAATGTTACTATTTTTCGGATGAATTGAAGAACTTTGAAGAAAGTAAAAAAAGCTGCAAGGAAATGGACTCCACACTTCTTAAGATAGAAGATAAGGAAGAACAGGTGACGTATTTCTGTTTTCCGTCTCACTCCGTATTCATCTTATTCATCTGGCCATCTGGCCATTAGGTGTTGCCTAAATCATTTTTTTTTTTTTAAGCTGTGCTGGGTCTTCCTCGCTACCCGTGGGCTTTCTCTAACTGCGGTGACAGGGCTTCTTGTGGAGGTGACTTCCCTTGTTGTGGAGTATGGGCTCGAAAGCTCAGGCTCAGTAGTTGTAGTTCATAGGTTTAGCTGTCTGTTGCATGTGGAATCTTACTGGACTGGGGATCCAAGCTGTGTCCCCTGCTTTGGCAGACAGATTCTTAACAACTTGAGCACTGGGGAAGTCCTGTTAGCTAAATCTGAATGCTTGATAATATTTGAGTGTCCATAGTTTACAGTTGTAGTTGATTCAGATCTAGACAGTTCTCATCTTAAGGTCAGAAATACAAGTAGAAATGAAATTAGAATTTCATTTAATTCATCTAACTCACCCACAGTTAGAACTTTTCCAGTAGAGCAAATGTAAAGGGAAACATGAAACAATTAGGAAAAAATTATTTTTAAAATATTTCATTTTATCAGAGATAATTATATTTTCATACTGATAATTTCATGGAAATGTAGCTTCTCTCTAAAAAAAAAAATGTCATTTTACCTCCAACAAAATCAAGAAGTACAATACCACTGAGTTTAGGGTAAAAGGAAGAGTTAGGATGAATTTAAAATTGAAGATCAATTAATTCAAACTCATATTAAATTTTAACTCATACTAACTTTCAAGAAAATTGAACTGAATATTTCATAATCCTTGTCAATATCCTTGATTTGAATAGAGAAATAACTTACTATTATTCTTTCAAGAAATATATTCTTACATTCCAACTTAAGGAGAATCTTTTAATATTCTTTCACAGACACTAAGACTAACTCAACTATCTGTAATAGTACAATCACCCATATCTTTGGCTTTTAACAACTCATAAATAGTTATAAAAATATGAACTTGAAAACCATCAAGAAAACAGAGAAAATCTGAACCCGAAAAGAAGACATTTGCAGATCTGAATTAACTTCCTTTTTATTCCAAGGGGCTTCCCTGGTGGCTCAGACAATAAAGAATCTGCCTGCAATGCAGAAGATCTGGATTCGATCCCTGGGGCAGCAAGATCCCCTCAAGAAAGGAATGGCAACCCACCCCAGTATTCTTGCCTGGAGGATTCCATAGACAGGGAAGCCTGGTGGGCTCAAAAATTAGCTTTAGAGTCTAGAAGCCCTAATCTTTTATGTAGGATATCTCCATCAAGAAATAAGGCCATCTATGAAAACCATGAAATTGAATGTCAAATCTTATGAATAGATGGTATGTACATAATTTTTTTCTGGGTAGAGAGACTAAGTTTCTGCCATATTCTCTATGGTGAAAGAAACAAAAGAAAATAAAAACAAACTAAGGGTAAAAACTAAAGCAGAATAGAGAAATACAGAATTTATAGTCAGAAACTCTCTCTTTAGTTCCCTTTCACACATTACTTTGCTTGTAATAAAAACTGGTTATATTTTCTTTCCAACATATTTTAGGAAGATCTCATGAGATAATATATGTACATTGCTGTTGTTTGTTGTTTAGTTGCTAAGTCATGTCGAGTCTTTTGGGACCCCATGGACTGTAGCCTGCCAGTCTCCTCTGTCCATGGGATTTCCCAAGCAAGAGTGCTTGGGTGGGTGACCATTTCCTTCTCCAGGGAATCTTCCAGAACCAGAGATCAAACCCTCATCACCTTCATTAGCAGGCAGGTTCTTTACCACTAGCCATCAGGGAAATCCCAATATATGTGCAAAAATGTGGTAAAAATTAAGTTACAAGATGAACATCAGTTACACTTGTACTTATCAAGTAATTTTCAGATACCTATGTAAACATCTCATCTGGTAGAATAAGGACCACTTCTTCAAGATGCTCACTTCACAAATAGTAAGCACAGTACTTTTGAAAAACAATTTAAATGACATTGGTAAAAACCTCACATCTGTCACACCTGGACCTCAAAATACCAACCAATTTTGCTCAGAATTTTTTCTTGAGCTACAAGTATCAGTTTTGAAAGTAAATTAAGATATTTTAGTCTGAAGATTAAAAAAGATAGGTACAGGACTTCCCTAGTGGTCCAATGGTTAAGACTTTACCTTTCAGCACACAAGGTACAGATGTGATCCCTCCTCATGCAGCTAAGAGCCCACATGCCTCTCGGCTAAAAATCCAAAACATGAAACAGAAGCAATATTACAACACATTCAATAAAAGCTTTAAAATCTTTGTGACCCTATGAACTGTAGCCTACCAGGCTCCTCTGTAGATGGGATTTTCCAGGCAATAGTACTGGAGTGGATTGCCATTTCCTTTTACAGGGGATCTTCCCGACACAGGGATGGAACCCAGGTCTCCCACATTGTAGACAGACGCTTAACTGTCTGAGCTACCAGGGAAGTCTCAAAAAATGATCTACATCCAAAAAAAATCTTTAAAAAAAAAAAAAAAGATAGGTAAGCTAAGACAGTGTTATTTTATGTCTCATTTATGTCACTATATTTAATAAATATAACTAAGATTCTATTATTTTATCATTTGAACAGAATCAGGATGAAATTGATCTTTATACTATTTGTTACTCAAAATAATTAAAATATTAAAAAGATATTTATTTAATTTCAGAATTGTGAAAAGACACTTTTCTCATAGAATGTATCTCTTTGTATTGCAGAACTTCATTCAAAGCCAACTATTCTATTTCTATTGGATTGGATTATCTCATACAAGTACCAGAAATCATTGGACATGGGAAGATAAGTCAATCCCTTTTCTAAAATTGCAAGTCTCTAGAATAGATAGTAAATAATAAGTTCCATTAACTAGTTTACATTTTGAAAAGTATATAGGGAAATGCAAACTTTAAATATATAGACAAATATGCATACGTATATGGGCATATACAGGTGGCTCAGTGGTAAAGAATCCATTGGTAATTCAGGAGACACAGGTTTGATCCCTGGATCAGGAAGATCCCCTGGAGAATGGCAACGCACTGCAATATTCTTGCCTGGGAAATCCCATGAACAGAAGAGGCTGGCAGGCTACTGTCCATGGGGTTGTAAAGAATAGGACATAACTTAGCGACTGAGCATATACATGAGCATTGCGTGTACATACAGACACACACATACAAAGAACTTAAGTTCAGAAAATGAGTATATATAGACAGGGAGGCTTTTCAACTTGTTGCTGTAATCCTTATAAAGTATGCTTTAGGAAAGGCTAGGGCACCAAGGGATAGTTTCTTGTAAGGAAAGAAAAAATATATATACCTTAACTTTGAACCAATATTTCTTATGTTTGCATTAGTGAATGTCTATTTTACATTATTTATATGCTTTTACTTTATTTTAAGTGATTGGAACAAGTCAAACGAAGGAAACTGTGCATATATTAAAGCAACAAAGATGTCTGCTTCTGACTGTTCCAGATTCATGCGCTTCATTTGTGAGAAGTAGGTAGCTTGTCTTGCTACCTAATGAAACAACAACCAAAGACACATGCAACAACGTTTCCTTATAAAAACTCAGACCCTTGGAAGTCCAGTCTGTGTATCTCTCATTTCAGAATGCTTTGTTATGGGCTGCACCTATATTTTAGCTTGATGGAGATACATTGTGGACCCTCCACTTCTGCCTCTTTCAAACATAAATCCCAGATCACACCAGTTATGAGCACAGGTTGGCAGAGTGAGAAAGTATCAGTGCTTCTCATGAACCTTAGGATTGTGTAGTCAATTTCTGCAAATCACACAGATTTAGTAAGTAATTTTTCAAACTGTTGTCACAGCTATGTACATTTTACCTGGGATTTAATGCGAAGAGTAAGTGAGGTCATTATTCTGTATCAATTGTATATGCATTTGTTTGATTTCTTACTTTTTATGAGAAAGACAGTATAGTAACAGAAAGAAAACAAATAGATCTGTGTTTGTGACCTATACCACAACTAATAGCTTGAATGCTCTCTGGCAAGTCCAGTCTTCTGGGTATGATTCCATATTGCAAAGTGGCTGTACTGTTTTGCATTCTATTAGCAGTGTATGAGAATTCCATTTGCTACTGTCCTACTAACTTTAATATTGAAAAAATTTAAAACTATTTTTAATAAAGGTGGGGTATAATAAAGGTATATTTGTATATCTCTAATGAATGTTGCCAGGAGAAATATCGATAATCTCACATATGCAGATGACACCATCCTATGGCAGAAAGTGAAGAGGAATTAAAAAGCCTCTTGATGAAAGTGAAAGAGGAGACTGAAGAAGTTGGCTTAAAGCTCAACATTCAGAAAATGAAGATCATGGCATCTGGTCCCATCACTTCATGGGAAATAGATGGGGAAACAGTGGAAACAGTGTCAGACTTTATTTTTCTGGGCTCCAAAATCACTACAGATGGTGACTGCAGCCATGAAATTAAAAGACGCTTACTCCTTGAAAGGAAAGTTATGACCAACCTAGATAGCACATTCAAAAGTAGAGACATTACTTTGCCAACAAAGGTCCGTCTAGTCAAGGCTATAGTTTTTCCAGTAGTCATGTATGAATGTGAGAGTTGGACTGTGAAGAAAGCTGAGCACTGTGAAATTGATGCTTTTGAACTGTGATGTTGGAGAAGACTCTTGTGAGTCCCTTGGACTGCAAGGAGATCCAACCAGTCCACTCTAAAGGAGATCAGTCCTGGGTATTCATTGGAAGGACTGATGCTAAAGCTGCAACTCCAATACTTTGGCCACCTCATGCAAACAGTTGACTCATTGGAAAAGACCCTGATGATGGGAGGGATTGGGGGCAGGAGGAGAAGGGGACGACATAGGTTGAGATGGCTGGAAGGCATCACTGACTTGATGGACATGAGTTTGAGTGAACTCCGGCAGTTGGTAATGGACAGGGAGGCCTGGCATGCTGCAATTCATGAGGTCACAAAGAGTCAGATTCTACTGAATGACTGAACTGAACTGAACCAATAAATGATGTGCACCATCCTTTCATATGATCTCCTATGGTAAAGATTGATTAAATATTTTGCCTATTTTTATTGGGTTGTTCATTTTCTTATTATTGAGCTCTGAGAGTTCTCTCTTTATATATTTTAGATGTTACTATTTTTTCAGACATGTGTTTCATAAATACTGCCTTCCAGTATACCTTGTATTCTCTTAACATTCTTTTTAGAAGTTTAGATGAGCAGAAGTTTAACTTGAAGAAGTGAAATAAATAATTTTTAAACATATGTTTTTATATTTAAGAAGTTTTTAATTAAGAAATCTTAATTAACCTGAACTTGAAAATTTTTCTCCTATGCCTTCTTCTAGAAGCTCTAAATTTACATTGATATCTATATTTCATTGCATTAATTTTGTATATAGTGCAAAGTATGGATTGAATTCTTTTTTAAAATGTTTTCCAAAAAGATGTCTAGTTATTTCAGAACCATTTTTTGAAAATTGTACTCTTCTGTTGAATTATCATGGCACTTTTGTGAAAAATCAATTCACCACTTATACTTGTATCTATTTCTAAACTCTATCCTATTTCATTGATCTGAATATCTGCCTTCTTTCACCAATAACTTGATTATTGTGAATTTATAGGAAGTTGTGAAGTGATGTGTGCTCTCCTGCATTGTCTTTTTCAAAATTGTTTTAACTTTTTTTTGCAAAGAAGAAAAAACTTACTTAGCGGCCATTGTTAAATATAATTCCATTACTAGTCAATAAAATCTTAGCTACTTGAAAAAAATGGCTGATTCTAAAATAGGGGTAGGAAATACATAAGAAGAGCCTGGAGATTTTTGTAGTTCTAGAAAATGGAGAAATGCTTAAAACTGTAGAGGTATGTCAACTAGGTAAAAGAATTACCAATGGCCAAAGCTGGAACAATTTAAGCAGCAAAAATCACAGAAAAGAAATAGTATTAATTATAACCCCAATATAAAATACCCATGAGTCCACAGTAGTATAAAATGATTGAATACTTTAGCAAATGAGGGAGATGAAACAATCTCCTGTGCAGAAAAATTCTAAATAAATAATGTAGATGCTCTTGCCTAAAAGGGATGGGACTCCTTACTCCTTAAGTACTTACTGCACATAATGATTTCCTTCCAAAGAAATCATTACAGAGTCATATGGAAGAGGGAAAACAAGAGTGACCTTCGAGTGGAAAACCTGACAAACACCACCTCGGTGAGCAAAGGTAACATCAACAGTGAGGTCATGTTCACAGTTTCTTCCCTTGATATGATGTAATAAATTTTGCACTCTGTCATCCTCCCCAAATTTACAACTCCAATCTCCTCATGAGAAAAATGTCAGACATATCTCAATGAAGGGTACTCTAAAATATACCTACCTTGCACTTTTCAAAACTATCAAGGTCATCAAACACAAGGAAAGTCTGTAATAGCCAAGGGGAGCCTAAAGAGACATGACATCTAAATGTCATGTGGTAACCTGGATGGGATTCTGGAATAGAAAAAGGACATAGGTAAAAGCAGTTACAGAAGCATGAATAAACTATGGATTTTCTTTACTAAAAATACACTGATGTTGGTTTATTAATTACAACAAAAGTGCAATACTAATATAAACTTAATTAAAGAGGAACTGATTTCAGAATACATGGAATTCTATACTATCTTCAAACTTTTTCTGTAAATGTATATTGTTCTAAAAAAAGAAAATTCATTTTAAAAAATTAAAATTAATATGCAACTTTCTACAAAATAAAAGCTTAATATGTTTCTTATTTTTTAGCCTTTTTTTTAAATTGGAGGAAAATTGCTTTACAATGTTGTGCTGAATTCTATTATACAACAATGTGAGTCAGCCATGAGTATACATATGTCCCCTCCCACATGAACCTTTCTCCCACTCCATCCAGCCCCTGTAGGTTGTCACAGAGAACCAGACTGTGTGTTTCTGATTATGACTGACTTAAATATGTAGAGCAATTAAGGGAGAAAAGGAATCATCTTAATGTTTAGACTTCCAGTGTAGGATTAGAGTTTATTTATCAATTTGTCTTTTTCAACCTTTCTCACTAGTATTTAATAATTCAACATACAAATGGTGCAAATATTTGGTACATTTATACTATCAACTTAAAGCTTTTGACCCCATGGTTTGTAGCCTACCAGGTTCCTCCATCCATGAGATTTTCCAGGCAAGAATACTGGAATGGGTTGCCATTTCCTTCTCCAGGAGATCTTCCCAACCCAGGGATTGAAACCGGGTCTCCCACATTGTAGGCAGAAGCTTTACCATCTGAGTCACCAAGGAAGTCCATTATAAATGATACTTTTTGTTTTTCTCAATTTCTAATAATTTATATAAATATAACTGATTTTAATATTCTGTTCTATCTGAAACCATGTTTCGTTTCAGTTCAGTTCAGTTCAGTCGCTCAGTTGTGTCCGACTCTGCAACCCCATGGACTGCAGCACGCCAGGCTTCCCTGTCCATCACTAACTCACAAAATGCCAGACTCGTGTCCATCAAGTCAGTGACACTATCCAACCATCTCATCTTCTGTCGTCCCCTTCTCTACCTGCCTTCAATCTTTCCCAGCATCAGGGTCTTTTCCAATGAGTCAGTTCTTTGCATCAAGTGGCTAAAGTATTGGACTTTCAGCTTCAGCCTCAGCCCTTCCAATGAATATTCAGGATTGATTTCCTTTAGGGTTGACTGGTTGGATATCCTTGCAGTTCAGGGACTCTACTTACTGATTAGTTTTAGGACGATTTTGGAGATACTTTGGAATTTGTGCAGACAATTATGTCATTTTGCAAATAAAGAGTTTTGTCTCTCTTTCCAATCTATATGATATTTTACGATAGAGAAGTAGATTCAACAGATGTAGTAAATAAATTTATCGTTACCACCTAGACAGCAAATTAAAAAGCAGAGACATTACATTGCCAACAAAGGTCCCTACAGTTAAAGATATGGCTTTTCCAGTAGTCATGTATGGATGTGAGAGTTGGACTATAAAGAAGGCTGAGTATTGAGGAATTTATGCTTTTGAACAGTGGTGCTGGGTAAGACTCCCAAGATTCCCTTGGACTACAAGGAGATCAAATCAGTCAATCCTAAAGAAAATCAAGTCTTAATATTCATTGGAAGGACTGATGCTGAAGCTGAAGCTCTAATATTTTGGCCACCTGATGTGAAGAACTGACTCATTTGAAAAGACCCTCAAGCTGGGAAAGATTGAAAGTAGGACCAGAAGGGGACGACAGAGCATGAGGTGGTTGAATGGCATCACCGACTCAATGGACATGAGTTTGAGCAAGCTCTGGGAGATGGTGATGGACAGGGAAGCCTGGTGTGCTTCAGTCCATGGGGTTGCAAAGAGTTGGACATGACTGAACAACTGAAAACCAACAGGTGATGGGGAGGGCAGGGATACACTGGGAGATTAGCACTGACATCTACACATTACTGTATATAAAAGAGAACCTGCTGTGTAGCACAGGGAACTTCACTCAATACTCTGTAATGGCCTATATAGAAAAAGAATCTAAAAACAGAGTAGATACAGATATGTGTATAACTGAATCACTCTGCTGTACACATGAAACTATCACACATTATAAAACAGCTAGAATCCAATAAAAAAATGTTTTTAAAGAAAAAAAATGTGTGTCTTACTTATTCATTTGTGTGTTTCTTAAATATTTGCTTTTGCTCCTAAAACAAAACAAAACATGTCCTTCCACATATATGTTCATGAAGTAAGGGCCTGTTTGCCTCTCAATGCCTTTTCATCACGTAGTAGACTTCAAAGTGCACAGTCAATATTCAGTGAAGACTTGGAGTCAGTGATACTCCTCTATTTTTCACATGTTATACTATGAATGTATATGAATTCCTGACCTATGAAAATATTTTAAATAAATGAATACAGAATTGATGTCAGTGAATCACATAGTCTCAACACAGAAATATTTTATAAATTTTAAATGAGTTTATAAATGACTAATACAAAATAAATTACCTAGAAAATTTAAAGTACTAGTAAATAAAGAAATAAAAACACATCTTTTTTCAGAAAAATATTTTTATGGCCTGTAAACATTGCCAAAATTTGTTCCTCATCAGTTCAGTCACTCAGTCGTGTGCGACTCTTTGCAACCCTATGAATCACAGCACGCCAGGCCTCCTTGTCCATCACCAACTCCCCGAGTTCACTCAAACTCATGTCTATCGAGTCAGTAATGCCATCCAGCCATCTCATCCTCTGTTGTCCCCTTCTCTTCCTGCCCCCAATCCCTCCCAGCATCAGGGTCTTTTCCAATGAGTCAACTCTTTGCATGAGGTGGCCAAAGTATTGGAGTTGCAGCTTTAGCATCAGTCCTTCCAAAGAACACCCAGGGTTGACCTCCCTTAGAATGGACTGGTTGGATCTCCTTGCAGTCCAAGGGACTCTCAAGAGTCTTCTCCAACACCACAGCTCAAAAGCATCAGTTCTTCGGTGCTCAGCTTTCTTCACAGTCCAACTCTCAAATCCATACATGACCACTGGTAAAACCATAGCCTTGACTAGACGGACCTTTGTTGGCAAAGTAATGTCTCTGCTTTTGAATATGCTATCTAGGTTGGTCATAACTTTCCTTCCAAGGAGTAAGCGTCTTTTAATTTCATGGCTGCAGTCACCATCTGCAGTGATATTGGAGTCCAAAAAAATAAAGTCTGACACTGTTTCCACTGTTTCCCCATCTAATTCCCATGAAGTGATAGGACCAGATGCCATGATCTTCGTCTTCTGAATGTTGAGATTTGAGACAGCTTTTTCACTCTACTCTTTCACTTTCATCAAGAGGCTTTTTAGGAAAAGAAATCCAAAAAACCAAAACGACTGTCTGGGGATGCCGGAAGCCAGCGTGAGGAACTCCGCCCATGGCAAAGATCATGAGGAAGGAGGCTCAGCATTCGCAAGGGTGGAATCGAGCCTCAGGAGTCCCCCTGGGAATTCTCGAGCATCTACCCCCAAAACCAGAGTCTGCCTACTTTACTGTTTTGTGCTCTCACCTACACCTCTGACTTTATGGGGGCTGTCCCCCACCACCTCTCTCTGAAAAAGAGTTAACTTACAGCTCCAGTTGATAAAGTTCCTGGGCGTGATAAGAGTGTTTCAACCTACAATCTCCTCTGAAGTTTATTCCAGCCACATGTGATTATTCACAGCCTCCCAACCGTGAGAGGCATGAGATGTTCTAAACTGTCTAAATACAGATTCCTTTGAGCAGTTAAAAGATTGATTAGAATTGTATTGGTGAAGGGTGTTTCCCTTGTTGGGCCAATGTTTGCTGCTAAGTTTCCATATCCCTTACCTACTGTGTCCCTGGCAGTGTATTGATTAATATAATTGGTGTATAGGAATGTAAGTAGTAGCTTTAATGTTTGTAACCTTGGACCCTTGAGTTAATTATTTTTCTTGTTATAGCCCACCACACCTTTGCCCTATAGGAATGCAACTTTATCTAATGCTTTTGGAGGTGGCGCCTGACTAATCACCTTTAGAGAAAAATAAGATTTCTGAAGAAAGGGTCTGAAAATGTTAACAGGCCTCCAGGCCAGAAGATGATGTAAATCACCTAAACTTTTGCATATGATAAGTTTGCAGGAAGAAAGCCTGGCTTACTGCTAACTCTACCCCTTCCCCCATTATCCCCTATGCACAACTTAAGGTATAAACACTACTTTGGAAAATAAAGTTCAGGCCTTGTTCACCAAAACTTGGTCTCCCCATGTCGTTCTTTCTCTCACCTTCTGGCTGAATACCCATCTGGGGCATGTAGGCTCCTCAAGCCTACTAATTTTTCCTGGGCTTCTAAGATCTGACTGGGGAGGCCTTAGTGTCTCCTCTCCTTCGGGAGAACGGAAGGACGCCTGCGGCTGACGTAGGTGACGTAAATTCCTTATTTTGGAATTTTATTAGCTTTCCACGTAAACCAAGTTATTCAGCTTCTTTTCTCCACTGAATTTTCTCACTGAGCTATCCTTATTTAACCACTCTTTATATCTTTAATTCTATCATATCCTGATTGCCAAAGCCATCTCCCCTTCGAAACCCCTGACTCCACCGGGGCTGGACCCCGGCATGGGGAGGCCTTACAAATAGCTGTGAAAAGAAGAGAAGCGAAAAGCAAAGGAGAAAAGGAAAGATACAAGCATCTGAAAGCAGAGTTCCAAATAGAAAGAGGAGATAAGAAAGCATTCCTCAGCGATCAATGCAAAAAATAGAGGAAAACAGAAGACTGGGAAAGACTAGAGATCTCTTCAAGAAAATTAGATATACCAAGGGAACATTTCATGTAAAGATGGGCTCAATAAAGGACAGAAATGGTATGGACCTAACAGAAGCAGAAGATATTAAGAAGAGGTGGCAAGAATACACAGAACTGTACAAAAAAGATCTTCTCAACCCAGATAATCGTGATGGTGTGATCACTCACCTAGAGCCAGACATCCTGGAATGTGAAGTCAAATATGCCTTAGAAAGCATCACTACAAACAAAGCTAGTGGAGGTGATAGAATTCCAGTTGAGCTATTTCAAATCCTGAAAGCTATTTCAAATCCTGAAAGATGATGCTGTGAAAGTGCTGCACTCAATATGCCAGCAAATTTGGAAAACTCAGCAGTGGCCACAGGACTAGAAAAGGTCAGTTTTCATTCCAATCCCAAAGAAAGGCAATGCCAAAGAATGCTCAAACTACGGCACAATTGCACTCATCTCACATGCTAGTAAAGTAATGCTCAAAATTCTCCAAGCCAGGCTTCAGCAATATGTGAACCGTGAACTTCCAGATGTTCAAGCTGGTTTTAGAAAAGGCAGAGGAACCAGAGATCTAATTGCCAACATCTGCTGGATCATCAAAAAGCAAGAGAGTTTCAGAAAAACATCTATTTCTGCTTTATTAACTATGCCAAAATCTTTGACTATGTGGATCACAATAAACTGTGGAAAATTCTTCAAGAGATGGGAATACCAGACCACCTGACCTGTCTCTTGAGAAACCTGTATGCAGGTCAGGAAGCAACAGTTAGAACTGGACATGGAACAACAGACTGGTTCCAAATAGAAAAAGGAGTATGTCAAGGCTGTATATTGTCACCCTACTTATTTAACTTCTATGCAGAGTACATCATGAGGAACGCTGGGCTGGAAGAAGCACAAGCGGAATCAAGATTGCCAGGAGAAATATCAATAACCTCAGATATGTAGATGACACCACCGTTATGGCAGAAAGTGAATAGGTTAGGATTGATTCTTAGGTTTTTTAAATGTCTTAATATTTTGCCATTTAGTTACTTTGTAATTTGAGAAATCTAGATGTGAACAATCATTAAAGAATGATAAAATGGATAAATATACTACCATTTAATTTTCAACAAATATTCTCCCTCATACAACGACAAATTATAGAGTAAATCTTATAATAGACAAACTATATTTCATTTAGCTTTATTACCATCAAATACTTGTAATCTATTCACTAAAAAGCTAATTTATAAATACAAAAATGGATTTCTTTTGACAGAAAAATAATCATAGTACCAAGCCATTTAAACTTTCAGATTGCATCGAATTTGAAGATGAGGGATTTGAACATTGGAAAATTTATTGCTAGTGAGGCAGGTAACACCAATAGCTGTGGAGAAAACCCCACAAATTTTAACATCAAAAAAATGAATTAAATATTTCCCAAAACTGGAGACAAAAAGATTATATTCTGCATAATAAATATTTCTGATCCACTTTCATTTTGATTCATCCTTGTCTTCACCTGTAAAATAACATGAACATTGCTACTGCTGCTGCTAAGTCTATTCAGTCGTGTCCAACTCAGTGCGACCCCATTGACGGCAGCCCACCACTCTCCCCCATCCCTGGGAGTCTCTAGGCAAGAACACTGGAGTGGGTTACATGAACATTAGATAGTAATTAACATGTACCCCAAGGTAAATTATTTCCTGCAACAGTCAGAACCTCCAAAATTCCACATCACTCATCCATAGCAAGTTCCCCTGTATCTATCTTTGTTCAACAGTGTGACAGCAGAAGCTTGGATTACATGCCCACACTGACTGAAAACACCTATGTCTGTGCCTTGAGAGTTCACCAATTGGAGGACAAGCTTGGTCAGAAACACAGCCTGGACGAGCTCTCTCAACTGGCCTTTCACCTCTGCTTTTAGAGTAGGAGGTCCATGTTGATATGTATGACTGGTTTCAGAGACATAATATTAGAAAAAGATAGCCAATGATCCAATAGCATTCAATATTCCCACACAGAAAATTTCCACTGGTTTCAGTATTTCATTTACTTCACACCCTTCAGACAAGAATCATAGAGAACCAAAATGCTAAATTTTACAAAGATTTCATAGATCAAACCATTTGTGAACTTTAGCAGCCAACATAAACTTGAAAAATAAAGGCCAACTTTCAGACTCTCATGCAGGTGGGAAATAACTAAATTCAAAAACCCTAAAAATAAATTACCTGACATCATTTCTAGATAAAAATTCAAAATATCATATTGTGAGTAAATATCAGCCTATATTTTTAAGAACCATCCTAAGGATATCCAACCTGATTGATACAGTACAGTAAATATATCCAATATTGGGTTGACTGATTTGCATAACAGCAGATTTCCATTTCTTTCTTGTGTTCTCTTTAAATTATCTGAAGAAGCAGATATTGGCATTCAAAAAAATATGACAGCTGTAATTGAAAATCTTAAATGTTTGAAAGTTGCCCTTTAAATGCATCAAAATCAAAATGATCTATTCCGTTAGCCATAGCAATAATTATAAAAGCAGTGTTTAAAAATCATTACATGTTTAAATACAATGCGAATGTATGAGCCCTATTTTACCCCAGAAGTAAGTGCTAGTTAGGCAGAAACAGCAACAAAAAAGGATTGCATTTTGGCTCTTGTTGTTTGTTTGTTTTCCTCTTATAAACTACATAGATCTGTGCACCTAAAGGGCCAACAGTGCTCCAGTGCTTTATAATTTTTCTTCAAAATGCATAGCAAAACAATTGAACAGGGAGGCGTGGCGTGCTGCAACTCAGTGGTCGCAAAGAGTCAGACACGATTGAACGACTGAACTGAACTGAACAATTGAAATTACTTCTATGTCAGCTACACCATTTGTAGTCTTTACAAAAGCACTTTTAAATGGCTTAGGATTCCTTCTTCTCTGAATCCCTATGCAAAAGTGTTTTTCTCCTTTTAAATAAAGGTAGGCAATGGCACCCCACTCCAGTACTTTTGTCTGGAAAATCCCATGGACAGAGGAGCCTGTTAGGCTGCAGTCCATGGGGTCCCTAGAGTCGGACACGACTGAGTGACCTCACTTTCACTTTTCACTTTCATGCATTGGAGAAGGAAATGGCAACCCACTCCAGTATTCTTGCCTGGAGAATCCCAGGGACGGGGGGCCTGGTGGGCTGCCGTCTATGGGGTCGCACAGAGTCGGACACAACTGAAGAGACTTAGCAGCAGCAGCAGTGCATTTTTGGGGGCTTTCCTGATAGCTCAGCTGGTAAGCAGGTAAAGAATCCACCAGCAATGCAGAAGATCTCAGTTGGGTTCCTAGTCAGGAAGATAACGTGAAGAAGGGCTAGTCTACCTAGTGCTAGTCTACCTACTACAGTATTCTTAGGCTGGTGGTTCAGATGGTAAAGAATCTGCCTGCACTATGGCAGACCTGGGTTTGATGTTTGATCCCTTGGAGGAGGTCATGGGAACCCACTCCAGTATTATTGCATGGGAAATCCTCATGGACAGAGGAGGCTGGCAGGCTACAGTCTTTAGGCTTTAACCTCTTACCCACCAGGGAAGCCGTGGGGTTGCAAAGAGTTGGAACACAATTGAGGAACTAAGCATAGCACAATTTTTAGATCTTTTAGTGTGTCAGTTCAGTTGCTCACTCGTGTCTGACTCTTTGTGATCTCATGGACTGCAGCACACCAGGCCTCCCTGTCCATCACAAACTCATGTCCATTGAGTTTACTCAAACTCATGTCCATTGAGTCAGTGATGAAATCCAACCGTCTCATCCACTGTCGTCCCCTTCTCCTCCTGCCTTCAGTCTTTCCCAGCATCAGGGTCTTTTCAAAGGAGTCAGTTCTTTGCATCAGGTGACCAAAATATTGGAGCTTCAGCTTCAGCATCAGTCTTACCAGTGAATATTTGGGACTAGTTTCCTTTAGGATGGACTGATTGGATCTACTTCATGTCCAAGGGACTCTCAAGAGTCTTCTCCAATAGCACAGTTCAAAAGCATCAATTCTTCGGCTCTCAGCTTTCTTTATAGTCCAAATCTCACATCCATACAGGACAACTGGAAAAGTCATACCTTTGACTGGATGGACCTTTGTTGGCAAAGTAATGTCTCTGCTTTTTAATATGCTGTCTAGGTTGGTCATAACTTTCCTTCCAAGGAGCAAGCAACTTTTAATTTCATGGCTGCAGTCACCATCTGCAGTTATTTTGCCCCCCACCCCCAAAAAAACCTGTCACTGTTTCCATTGTTTCCCCATCTGGTTGCCATGAAGCGATGGGACCGGATGCCATGATGTTAGTTTTCCGAATGTTGAGCTTTAAGCCAACTTTTTCACTCTCTTCTTTCACTTTCATCAAGAGGCTTTTTAGTTCTTCTTCACTTTCTGCCATAAGGGTGGTGTCATCTGCATATCTGAGGTTATTGATATTTCTCCCAGCAATCTTGATTCCAGCTTGTGCTTCATCCAGCCCTGTATTTCTCGAGATGTATTCTGCATATAAGTTAAATAAGTAGGGTGACAACAGCCTGACATACTCCTTTCCTGATTTGAAACCACTCTGTTTTTCCATGTCCAGTTCTAAATGCAGCTTCTTTACCTGCATATAGATTTCTCAGGAGGCAGGTTGGGTGGTGTTCCCATCTCTTTCTGAATTTTCCACAATTTGTTGTGATCCACACAGCCAAAGGCTTGGCATAGTCAATAAAGCAGAAGTAAATGCTTTTCTGCAGGTCTCTTTTTTTTTATATAAATTTATTTATTTTAATTGGAGGTTAATTACTTTACAATATTGTATTGGTTTTGCAATACATCAACATGAATCCGCCATAGGTGTACACATGTTCCCCATCCTGAAACTCCCTCCTTCCTCCCTCCCCGTACCATCCCTCTGGGTCGTCTCTGCACCAGCCCCAAGCATCCAGTATAATGCATCAAACCTGGACTGGTGGCTCGTTTCATATATGATATTATACATGTTTCAATGGCATTTATAATAGCCAGGACATGGAAGCAACCTAGATGTCCATCATCAGATGAATGGATAAGAAAACTGTGGTACATATACACAGTGGAGTACTACTCAGCCATTAAAAGAATACATTTGAATCAGTTTTAATGAGGTGTATGAAACTGGAGCCTATTCTACAGAGTGAACTAAGCCATAAAGAAAAACACTAATACAGTATACTAACGCATATATATGGAATTTAGAAAGATGGTAACGATAACCCTGTATGTGAGACAGCAAGAGACACAGATATATATAACAGTCTTTTGGTCTCTTGCTTTTTTGATGATCCAATGGATGTTGGAAACTTGATCTCTGCTTCCTCTGCTTTTCCTAAATCCAGCTTGAACATCTGGAAGTTCTCAGTTCACGTACTGTTGAAGCCTGGCTTGGAGAATTTTGAGCATTACTTTGCTAGCAAATGAGATGAGTGCAATTGTGCAGTAGTTTGAACAGTCCTTGGCATTGCCTTTCTTTGGGATTGGAATGAAAACTGACCTTTTCTAGTCCTGTGGCCACTTCTGAGTTTTCCAAAATTGCTGGCATATTGCGTGTAGCACTTTCACAACATCATCTTTCAGGATTTGCAATAGGTCAACTGGAATTCCATCACCTCCACTAGCTTTGTTCATAGTGATGCTTTCTAAGGCTCACTTGACTTCACATTCCAAGATGTCTGGCTCTAGGCAAGTGATCTGGGTGCTTATCTGGGTCATGAAGATCTTTTTTATATAGTTCTTCTGTGTATTCTTGCCACCTCTTCTTAATATCTTCTGCTTCTGTTAGGCCCATACCATTTCTGTCCTTTATTGTACCCATCTTTGCATGAAATTTTCCCTTGGTACCTCTAATCTTCTTGAAGAGATCTCTACTCTTTGCCATTGTTTTCCTCTATCCTTTGCACTGGTCACTGAGGAAGGCTTTCTTATCTCTCCTTGCTATCCTTTGGAATTCTGCATTCAGATGAATATATCTTTCCTTTTCTCCTTTGCCTTTAGCTTCTCTTCTTTTCTCAGCTATTGGTAAGGCCTCCCCAGAAAACCATCTTGCCTTTTTGCATTTCTTTTTCTTGGGGATGACCTTGACCACTGCCTCCTATACAGTGTCACAAAGCTCCATCCATAGTTCTTCAGGCACTCTGTTAATCAGATCTAATGGATCTCACAGTATATGATAACAATTTCTCAGAGGCATTTAAAAATGGAAAATATAAATAACACAATTAGAGATCCATTTGTCCTTTTAATTGGAGCCCAAAGTCTCCTATCTTCTGGAGGTGTGTGATAAGCTAAACTCTCTTCAACTCGCCTAAGTGTGAGGATTTCCTGTTCAAACCTGAAGTGACACATTGACGACAAATCAGTATTTTCCATTCTAGCTTCACTCTGAGCCTTCACAGGGCAGCCTGTGAAGGTCACAGACATTGCTTATCTTGACCGGGTTGTAAGTTTTTAAATTTCTCTTTTTGTTACCAGCCTAAGCAGGTCTCTTTTTAGAGAGTAACCTGATCTGCACACTAAAGAATGCACGACTTCCTAGGCAACAAAAGGTATGTGTCCCTCCTCTCCTGTCTCTCTGCTAGACCTTCTCACTTAGTGGGAACTAACAAATGTTAGAGGGGATGCAACTGAGCTATAGTAAATATACAACAAAATCAAAGTAGAACATTGTTTTTTTTTTAATAATTTGGTATAAACAATAACCATAAAATACCAAATATTGGGTGATTTCTCCAAGTATTCAAAGTATTGTCTGTAGAACGCTAGTCAAGTGAATACACACATTCATATTTGGGTGTGTATATAATATTAAGTGAAATTTATTGACCTCATGATAGGGAACAGTTAGTTTTGGATTTTATAATCAGTAGATGGTAAGCTTTTTTGTATAATAATACGTGTACATATTTTGCTCAACCTCTATAAACAGATTCTTGGAAAGGAATTCATTATATAGCAAAAGGCCAAACATAATTCCTCCTATATGTATTAGATTGAATAAAAGAACCCTAATTTTTTAATAAAATTAAAGATGAAGTAATTTCTTTTTTTAATGTATTTCAGTTTTTAACTTTACAATATTGTATTGGTTTTGCCATATACCTAAAGGCTAATTTAAACTTAATTGTCATAATTAAAGTATTTTTTAAAAATCAAACATTGCATAAATGATATGTTATACTAATTAAAGGCTGATATAAATCAGAAATAGTACCATAGAAATGATGACTAAGATAATAATTAAAACTGATAATTACTGAGAACTTATAAATTCCAGGTTGAGTGCTCAGTGTTACACACATTATATATTGCATAAACTTATTTCCATTTTACATTAATAATATAGGTTACCAGATAGTAAATAATTTTGAAGGTCACATTTTATAAATTTCAGTCATAATTAATTTACAGATATTTCTGACTACTGCATCAATTGTCTGATTTATTAAATTATGTTATCTGGATTTTTTACAAGTAATTACCATCACTTATACAGCTAAAATGACCTTTACTAACTTGGACATCTATCAGATCTTTCTGGAAGTTTGAACCAACAGTGTTCTTCCATAAGTGACCTATAAATGTTTATCATATTGTGGATTCAGATATTAGCCATTAAATCAATTATCAACTACTTTTGTAAAATAAGTATTTTTTAGTCTTTCCTATTTTGTTTATTTTTCATATTACTTTGTTATATATGTTTAATATGTCATGTAACACTTTCCATGGAGAAGGCAATGGCACCCCACTCCAGTACTCTTGCCTGGAAAATCCCATGGATGGAGGAGCCTAGTAGGCTGCAGTCCATGGGGTGGCTAAGAGTCAGACACGACTGAGGGACTTCACTTTCACTTTTCACTTTCATGCATTGGAGAAGGAAATGGCAACCCACTCCAGTATTCTTGCCTGGAGAATCCCAGGGATGGAAAAGCCTGGCAGGCTGCCGTCTATGGGGTCACACAGAGTCGGACACGACTGAAGTGACTTAGCAGCAACACTTTCCAATATATGAAGCATTTCCTCAGTTTTTAATGCTTTCTCAGAACTCCTCAACCATTTGAAATAAAGACTATTTGTTATCCCTTTTCATCAATCAATGTAAGTCACCAAATAATGTAATTTAGTGTAGGAAATTATTATATATGTCAACATTATTCTCTCCTCATGTTTAAAGAACTGTTTTAACCATTATTAAATTTCAAAATTATCATAAATATGGGTGAATCTCTCTTGTTAACAGAACATTTTAATTTGAACACAAGCACTATGATGGTTTTAAAATATTTCCATGGAATCTGACTTAATAAGGATATTATTGTTCATGAACTTCTTTATTCCTCCCTAATTTATTGCTTTTCACTGTTTCAATCAATAATATATGTGTCAAATATAGAATATCTTTTTGATAAAAGCATTCTATCATGAAAAACTTGTTTACAGTTGTAAGGAATTTACCAGGCTTTAAGTTTGTTCAGGTGCAAAGTGAGCACTAAGCTCTTGGCCCCGCCTGTGTCATTGTACTAGGGTGCTTATCTCACATACACCACTCAACCTCAGTTCACTTCAAGCACAGTCCTTGATCTCACTCAGCTGCAGAGATGAATAACCAAGGAGCAACCTATGCAGAACTGAAGGGAGTCAAGAACTCAAAGAGGCAGAAAAGAAAACCTAAGGTTTCTAAAAGTTCCATTTCAATGACTGAGCAGGAATTAACATATGTAGAATTAAATCTTCAAAATGCTTCTCAGAATCTTCATGGGAATGACAAGAATCACCACGCCAAAGGTAAACACTTACTAGACACACATGGAGCTGTTCTAGGATGTGCAGTGGGGTGCAGAGGTGTGGAGGAAGAGTAGGGGATAAGCTCACGTATTTTTCACTTTGAGAAACAGAACTTGAAGCTGGATTTGGGATTCTGATGTGAAATCGGAGGACTACTTTTATTCCGGCATTACTATAATTTGAAGTCTTTGATCAACAACTCATGTAGTCTTACGTTTGCTGAAAACGCAATGGTATATTCTGAGAGAAAGACTACAGTGGTCAAAATGGGTTGGGGTCCACGTTTATATCCATAACTCTGTGCTCGTGTGGGTTCTTGTGTATGTAAACTCTGAACAACTGTCCCCATCACTCCTTTCTCAGTTTCCTTTTCTGTCCCTGCAGGTTCACCATCACCTCCAGAGAAGTTCATTGCTGGGATCCTGGGAATCATCTGCCTCGTCTTGATGTCCACTGTGGTGACAACGATCATTGTTACTCCCTGGTGTTTGAAAAACTGTAAGGGAACTTATCACTTTACTGATGGTCAGTGCTGCTAAACATTTCATAATATTATACAATATGCCTATCATTAAAATACATGCATTTAGATAAATGCAGTATGTTATATCTAATTTGTCAGAAATATACAACACAGGAGAATTACAGAGAGCATGTATATGTATATTCTGATTTCATAAGTCAAAAGTATGCTTTAGGAAATTTAAAGCTCGTATTGAGAAATACAAATTAATTCTTGAGATTGCTTAAACCAAATACTGTAAGACGTGGTGAAGTTTGTTCCGTTAGGTTTTTGAAATATTTTTTCCATCAAATTTTCATTACCTAATTAATTTTTCTTGCTAAATCAGTTTTATTTCAGATTAATTCTAAACAATAAACTGAATTGTCAAGCTCATAAACTAAAATCATTATGATTTATTTAAAGCAATATTAACTTTTTAATGATTAATTTTGTAGCTACTGTAATACAGGAACAGAATTACTCCTCTCTCATAACGAGGCTCCAGAAAGGTACATAATGATTTTAAAAGTTCTGATATGAATACAATTCATTTTTGTCTCTACCTTAGGCTAGTGAAAATAAGAATAGATTTGGGGATAGAACATAATTTATAAAATCAGGCAATAAACATTCATAAATAAATGATTATAGGAGAGTGCTTCTCCCTATGCAATAATATGATCACCATATCCATTGTTGGCAATTGGCTGGAATTTCCTCCTGATATAATATGATAAGAGACAAATAATTTTGCTATTCTAAAATAGAAGTTTCATTTCTTGATTTTTAGGACATGTAAAGAGTAGATATTTCTATGTGTTTCCTTTATATGGGGACATATATTAAAGACAGACCCTCTCTATGAATGCATGAATGAGATTTGTTTTATATGTACCAGCCTTGAGGATGCATAGATATGTTATTATATATATATGTGTGTATGTGTATATATACATATGTTTATATCTATGCATATATGTAAGTTAATTTTTATTTTTCAAATTCAAATTGTTTTTGAATAGTAATTCATAATCTTTCTTCAGAATGTCATTGTGGTCATTGTCCAAAAGACTGGCTTACATATTCCAACAACTGCTATTATACTAGTTTGGAAAAAAAATCGTGGAATGAGAGTTTGATATCCTGTGCTACTAAGAATTCTACTCTGCTTTATATAGATAATGAAGAGGAAATGGTAAGCTATTAAATGTTTCCAACACTTTGCTAAAGGCTTCATTTAGTCAACATTATATTTGTTAGGATTCACTTGTGCTTTTGTACATATTTGTAGCTTGTTTATTTTAAGGTCTGCTAGTATTCCATTAAACAATGGAATATAACTTTATGATACTTTATTTACATTTTTATACCATTCATGCATGTGTAGTAATTTCTGCTTCTTGTTTTTCATAGAAAACCATGTTTCTACAAATACTATTAAGTTCTAAAATACACTGTGCTATCTAATTTTACCATACATCAAGGAAAATAAACATATGATTTTGCCTATAGAATTGTGTAATTGCACATCAGATCATGGAATAGAAGTTTCAACTTCCCAGCAGCCCCACCCCTCTGTAATATCTTATCACTTCTCCACCTCCTTATTTACTCACTGTCCTGACTTTTGATATTATAGAATCTCTTTGATTGCTTTTGAATCATATACATGGAATCCCGTGTTCATGCTTAGTCATTCAATCGTGTCTGACTCTTTGCAACCTCATTAACTTCAGCCTATCAGGCTCCTGTGTCCATGGAATTTTCCAGGCAAGAATACTGAAGTGGGTTGCCATTTTCTACTCCAGGACATGGAATCATACAAGTTGTCTCTGCCTCATCACTGCCATATGATATTTTGCAGTTCTTCCAAATTTTTGCATTTGTGTGAAGTTTGTAAATTTCCACAGCTCATTGTGTGAATTCAACAATTAAGATCCATTCTTTCCAATCCTGCTGGGTGGAGATGGAGTCTTACACCCTCAGGGATAAAGAGGCTTCTTAGCTTCAGTAGTTTTAGTCAGGACATCCCCTTTGCTGGTCCCATCCCCACCCCTATCACCCAACCCTAGTGTCTCTCAGTGGAGGAAACAGAGGCAATTTCTCTGACTGCTCCTTGTTAGTAAGTGTCCTGATGGATCACCTTGTAAGGCTTACCTGGTGTTGCCTACATGATTCTCTCAACACACAGGAGGAATGGCTTACCTGTGCCACCCCCAACAGCCAGGTTAGGTATTGGGTGTTTGGTAAGTAAGAGGCCTCGATCACTTTTACCTGGTTGGTGGGGAGACACAAGATGCCCCTAATTATCACTCCCTCACCTCCCACCTTGTTTTCTCATCACTGAGAAGTGATTAGCGATTACAGAAGAGTGGGACTGCTGGGAAGTCTCAAGCCACATCACCCTTCTCTTTCCACCTTTCAGAGTTCTCCTTTCTCCTGTCTTTCACTAGTTCCCATGTTTACAGTTGAACTTAGCAGGGAGGAGCAGAGAGAAATGAGTCTCTGACCCCTTGTCTGGTCCACTGGTTCCACCAATACAGAAACAGATGGATTTGGGGTTTATCTAGTCAAAGAATGGTGTCAGGCTCAGAAAACGAAATCCGGCTCTCATGTCACTTATTTTCTCAATTTCATTTCCTTACTTTCCCTCTAAAACTGAAATTCTGAGAAACATATAATAGTAGAGAAATCCACTGATATTGTCACAATATCCAGAAAAATGAATGTCATGGAATCTAAAGACTTATTTAAAGCCTTGCTATGTTAGTTTTGATATAAGGGAAAATGAAATTATATGAGTCAGAATTTTCCTCATTGCACGTATTCAATTACTCCACCTTCTTATCCCTTAGGCTTAATGTCAGATGTAGTTCACAGCTGTAAGTCTCCCCAAGTTGTTATGCAAGGTGTATTCTTTTGTGGGATCTCTACAACTAATTCATGTCTTTGTAAATATTCCCTTTATTAAATGGCTGTTGAAAAAAAAAGAATTTTCCTTATTAACATTAGAACACAGTGAAACTGATAAGTATAAATGTTGAGTTAATTTTGAATCAAAAGTACAGATATTGGTTAATATTTATGGTGCTATTAAAATTTTGAACTTTCATCTCCTAATTTTAGTGTTACATTAGAATCTAACATGCTCAATTTGTTCAAAGAATGAAAGATGCTATGAAAGAACACATCCTTTGACTTGCATTTTAAAAATTAACAAAACCATTTCATAAGGACTATTTAAGTGAAAATTCTTTATTTTGGGCTAGAAATTTCTGATGTCCCTATCAATTATATCGTGGATTCAAGTCTCTCGTGAAGGCCGCGGTCATCCTTGGAAGTGGCTAAATGGTTCCACTTGCAAACTACAGTAAGTTTGTAAAAAGAATGCTATATAGAGGAGGAAAAATACAAAAAAGAAATATTTTTAAAATAACATGAATACATTTGTTTCAGTCGAATTATAGAAAGCTGAAGGAAGATATTGAAAGTTAATAAAATGTTGATACCAATGTTGAAAACTAGGCTACTCTGTAGCCCAATTTCCTAGTAATAAGCTGTTACTGAAATTTTATTAAAGACTTCATTACCCATTTTCAAAATATCTTGTATTACAGTTACATGGAAAATGCTATTGTTTCATGAGTTGTCTTCATAGAATATAACAGAATTATGCATTTTTCCATAACAGGATAAAAGAGAAATTACCTGGTGAACATAACTGTGCTGTACAATCTTTATGGGAAATAAGAACAGAAGACTGTCAGTTTCCAAATGCATATCATTGCAAGCATAAGCTTGAGAATTAAAATATGAGTTTGGGTGCTGTTGGGTAACTTGACCTTTTATGAAATGGAAATAATATTCTGATTGCATACATTTTTAAATGAATTTTATTATTTTTTCTGATAATGAATGTTTTTCAAAAACAGTTGAAATATAATTGTGTGTGCTCATTCATTCAGTTGTGTCTGACTCTTTGAGACCCCATGGACTATAGGCTGTCAGGCTTCTCTGTCCAAGGAATTCTCCAGTCAAGAACACTGGAGTGGTTCTATTCCCAGATTTTTAAGGAATTTCCACACTGTTCTCCATAGTGGCTGTACCAGTTTGCATTCCCATCAACAGTGTAAGAGTGTTTCCTTTTTCTCCACACCCTCTCCAGCTATTGTTGTTTGTCAACTTTTTTGTGGTGGCCATTCTGACCGGCAGAGACAATACTTCATTGTGTTTTTAATTTGCATTTCTCTAGTAATGAGTGATGTTGTGATATGAGAAAGCTACATATCTTTTTCTGAGTTTTATTAGCCCTCTGTATATCTTCTTTGGAGAAATGTCTGTTTGGCCCACTTTTTGATTGGGTTGTTCATTTTTCTGGTATTGAGCTGCATGAACTGCTTGTATATTTTGGAGCTTAGTTCTTTGTCAGTTGTTTCATTTGCTGTTATTGTCTTCCATTCTGAAGGCTGCCTTTCCACCTGGCTTATAGTTTCCTTCGTTGTGCAAAAGCTTTTAAGTTTACCTAGGTGCCATTTGTATTTTTGTTTTATTTCCATTACTCTGCAAGGTGGGTCATAGAGAATCGTGCTCTGGTTTATGTCAGAGGGTATTATGCCTCTGTTTTCCTCTAAGTGTTTTAATAGTCTCTGGTGTTAAATTTAGATCTTTAATCCATTTTGAGTTTATTTTTGTTTACGGTATTAGAAAGTATTCTAGTTTCATTATTTTGCATATGGTTGACCGGTTTCCCCAACTTATGAATCAGTTCTAATGAGGTGGATGAAACTGGAGCCTATTATACAGAGGGAACTAAATCAGAAAGAGAACCATCAATACACTATATTAATGCATATATATGGACTTTAGAAAGAAGGTAACAACGATCCTGTATGCAAGGCAACAAAAGAGACACAGATGTAAAGAACAGACTTTTGGAGTATGTGGGAGAAGGTGAGGGTGGGATGATTTGAGAGAATAGCATTGAAACGTGTATATTCCCATATATAAAAGAGATGACCAGTGCTAGTTGGATGCATGAAGCAGGACACTCAGAGCTGGTGCTCTGGGAGAACCCAAGGGATGGGGAGGGAGGAAGGTGAGAGAGGGATTCTGAATGGGGGAACACATGCGCACCCATGGCTGATTCATGTCCATGTAAGAGAAAAATACCACAGTATTTTAAAGTAATTATCTTCCAATTAAAATAAATTAATTAATTTTTTAAAAAGGGACTACCAGAGTGGGCTATCATTTCATATTCCCTGGAGGATCTTCCTGACCCAGGGATCAAACCCTCTTCTCCTACGTTGGCAGGCAGTTTCTTTACCACTAGTGCCACCTGGAAAACCCCACTGAAATATCATATACACATCCAAAAATACAGGTATCATTACTTTTGTGTCTCACTTTTTTTGCTCAACAGTATGTTTATGGCATTCAAACTTCTAACAGATTGCATACTGTGTGAACCCATTTCCATGTAATATCAAAAATAAGAGTAGAGAGACCAAAAGTAGATTCGTGGTTACTAAGGGCTGTGAAGAGACAGAATAGGAAAAGACTGCAAATTGATTAGTGATGAATGCTCTCTAGAGTTTGATAGTAGTGACGATCGTAAACTGTGAATAATTTCAAAATCATGGATTTATATATTTTAAATGGATAAATTTTATGCTCTGTAAATTACACCTCAATAAAGTTTTTAAAAAGTAACTGCTTTGGGACTGCATTTAATCTTTAAAATAATTTCTGAAGATAATAATATTGACTCTTCCAGTCAATATCATGCTTTATCCTTCCAATCAATTAGGTTTTCTTTAAATTCTGCCTGTTTTATTGATCAATTTTTATTTATTTATTTATTTGTGTGACACTGTTCAGCGTGTGGTATCTTGATTCAGTGACCAGGGATCAAACGCCCACTCCCTGCACCGGGAAGCAAGTAATCCGAACCACTGGACCACCAGCGAAATCCCCCTACAATATTTTATAGTTTCCAACATTGAAATTTCACACAAATATGGACATTTCATA
This sequence comes from Bos javanicus, assembly GCF_032452875.1. Classification (NCBI taxonomy): domain Eukaryota; kingdom Metazoa; phylum Chordata; class Mammalia; order Artiodactyla; family Bovidae; genus Bos; species Bos javanicus. Next base: position 99,635,929 of record NC_083872.1, on the reverse strand, counting down.
GCCATGCTTTTGTAAACAGCTATTTTGTTTGTAAATTTGTAGTAACTGATGCTGCTACAAATAGAACTGTGCCCAATGACTTCTCAGATTGTATGTATTAATTTTATCATTTCAAATATATATTCCTCTGGATTTTTTATGTAAATAAATAGTGCATCTCTGAATAATCACGTTTTATTTCTTCCCTCCAGGTGCAATAGCTTTTTCTTGTTTTTCTTTTCTTTTTTTTTGTTTTTGTTTTTCTTGTTTTTGACTTGTTTTTACCCAACTGCCTTTTATTTCCAATGTTGAACAGATGATATAATAAAGGTCTTGTAAATATCTTTCCAATACGGGGGGAAATATTTCAATACTTCATGCTCAAATATGTGTTTTTTAAGGTTTTTTTGTATACCTTTCTAACATGAAAGCAATTCCATAGTATTCATAATTTTCTTATATGTTTTGTTTGCAATCAGTCATTTTACCATTTTACTATTTTTCTTAAATGAAATGAGAAAATTTTTAATGTTTTTGAAACATCTCTTTCCTTCAAATGTTGACCAATTATGCATTCCTGAAATAAAAACCACAAAAATCATTCTCCATTTTCTTCCTTTGAAAAATCACTGCATATATCATATTTAGATTAAGATGATTTTCTTCATCCATTTATCATAAAGAGTTGGGACTGAGTCCATTGATATTATGTAACTTGACATGTTTTGTTATCAAGGCTCTATGGAAGCCTCTATTTTATGGTGAAAGACATGGCATAGTTTTAAGTGTTATTATTCACTACTGATACCATTAGGGCTCCTAGAATATTTTGTAGGAAGGTTTATACAGTGAACTTAATATATTTAACACATGTTTAACTTATACAGGTTTATGGTTGTTGTACTATATTTGGTAATTTGCATTTTCTAGACATTCTATTTCATATGGATCGTAAAAAGTTTTTATAATACAGCTTTATTGTCTGTTTAACATCCATAAAAATCATAATGGTTTTGTCAGGTTTCAATTCAGTTCAGTCCCTCAGTCGTGTCTGACTCTTTGCGACCCCATGGACTGCACTATGCCAGGCTTCCCTCTCCATCACCAACTCCCAGAGCTTGCTCAAACTCATGTCCATCGACTTGGTGACACCATCCAACCATCTCATCCTCTGTTGTTCCCTTCTCCTCCCACCTTCAATTTTTCCCAGCGTCAGGGTCTTTTCCAGTGAGTCAGTTCCTCCCATCAGGTGGCCAAAGTATTAGAATTTCAGCTGCAGCATCAGTCCTTCCAATGAATATTCAGGACTGATTTTCCCCAGGATGGACTGGTTTGATCTCCTCCCAGCCCAAAGGACTCTCAAGAGTCTTCTCCATCACCACAGTTCAAAAGCATCAATTCTTCAGTGCTCAGCTTTCTATATGGTCCAACTCTCACATCCATACATGACTACTGAAAAACCAAGCTTTGACTAGACAGACCTTAAAGTAATGTCTCTGATTTTAGTACGCTGTCTAGTTTGGTCATAGCTTTCCTTCCAAGGAACAAGTGTCTTTCAATTTCATGGCTGCAGTCAAATCTGAATGATTTTGGAGTCCAAAAAAATAAAGTCTCTCACTGTTTCCATTGTTTCCCCATTTCTTTGCCATAAACTGATGGGACTGGATACCATGATCTTCGCTTTTTGAATGTTAAGTTTTAAGCCAGCTTTTTCACTCTCCTATTTCATTTTCATCAAGAGGCTCTTTCGTTCTTCGCTTTCTGTCATAAGGTGGTGTTATCTGCATATCTGAGGTTATTGATATTTCTCCCAGCAATCTTGATTCCAGCTGTGCTTCATCCAGCCTGGCATTTCGCATGATGTGCTCTGCATGGAAGTTAAATAAACAGGGTGACGATATACAGCCTTGACATACTCCTTTCCCAATTTGGAACCAGTCCGCTCTTCCATGTCCGGTTCTAACTTGCTTCTTGACCTACATACAGATTTCTCAAGAGGTAGGTCAGGTGGCCTGGTAATCCTATCTCTTGAATAATTTTCCACAGTTTGTTGTGATCTACACAGTCAAAGGCTTTGGCATAGTCAACAAAGCAGAAGGTGTTTTTCTGGAAGTCTCTTGCTTTTCCAATGATCCAACAGGATGTTGGCAATTTTATCAACAACAAAGAATCAAATTGCCAACATCTATTGGATTGTCACAGAGAAGGCCCTGGCAACCCACTCCAGTGATCTTGCCTGCAAAAATCCCATGAACGGAGGAGCCTGGGCTGAAGTTCATGGTGTCGCTAAGAGTCGGACCTGACTGAGCGAATTCACTTTCACTTCTCACTTTCATGTACTGGAGAAGGAAATGGCAACCCACTCCAGTGTTCTTGTCTGGAGAATCCCAGGGATGGAAAAGCCTGGCAGGCTGCCATCTATGGGGTCACACAGAGTTGGACACAACTGACATAACATCGCAGCAGCAGGAGCATTGGATTGTCATATTTATATAGATATAAAAGATTTGTGTTTTCTCTATTCTCCACATGTCATTTATTACTTTTATTGTCTTTCAAATGAAAATAGCTTGACCCTTTTATTCCTCTCTACTGTAATTTTTTTCATGATTTTTCATATTTGCTATTTTCTTCCTTTGTCTTTATGTCAATTATATTAATTTCACCAAAATTGCTTTTTCATTTCAAGTTTCTTGTCAAGCATGGCCAGATTTCTTCTTTCTTTTTTTTTTTTCATTTATAATGTATGCATTTAACTGAATTAATATGTCACAAGACAGAATCTTGTTGTTACATTTTTCTTTTAATTCATATAAAATTATGAAATTTGACTTTGATTTTTCCTTGGTTCATATGTTATTTAGAAATAGATTACTGAATACAAAGCCAATAAAGTTTTTCAAAATTTTGGTTATTGACTTCTATTTTAGGTAAACTGCTTAGGGAAATTTTCATGAACCTGGAAATATTCTGTATGTCTATTACATATGGCTGATGTGACTATGAAATCAATCTGAAATGTTTATTTCTTCTAATTAATTAAAAATTAAATTTGGATATTCACCTTTCAAGTGCCCACTTGCCAAACTTGGCTGGAGGCTAGTGTTTGACACCATAGTTCTGTAGCTTTTTTAGTAATTTAACTGGACTTAGGCATTTATAGTGAATTTTTGAGAAATGTTCATTTGAACTTAAAAAATAAGAATATTCTATGTTAGTGTACAGAGAAGGCAATGGCACCCCACTCCAGTACTCTTGCCTGGAAAATCCCATGGATGGAGGAGCCTAGTAGGCTGCAGTTCATGGGGTCGCTAAGAGTCGGACACAACTGAGCGACTTCACTTTCACTTTTCACTTTCATGCACTGGAGAAGGAAATGGCAACCCACTCCAGTGTTCTTGCCTGGAGAATCCCAGGGACAGGGGAGCCTGGTGGGCTGAAGTCTATGGGGTCGTGCAGAGTCAGACACAATTGAAGCAACTCAGCAGCAGTTCTATAAGTGCCCTACATTTTACAGCATGCATTTTTTACTCAATAGTCTAGTAAATTCATATTTTTGTACTTTTCTGAAACAACAAAAAGACATAATTTCTCTCTACTGTTTTCACTGCTCATGCCATTTTTGCTCCCTTGAATTCTAATACAAACATATATGCACAATTTGATACTTTATCATTACTATTTTACCTGTCAATATCTATTTGGATATGTCCACATAAGTTCTTTTCTTCAATTCTTTCCTTTCTGCATATCCAAATTTTCAACTAGAATAAGAGTTTCTTCTTTACAAGACCTTAAAATGTTTCCTTTACATAGAGTCATTTAGTACTTTTGGCAATCTCCCTCCATTTAAAAAACTTCCTTGAAAATGAATCCATCTAGCCATCATGTTAAAAGGGTATTTGCACTTACTATGGACATCCATTTTATCTATCTCTCTTAGGTCACTAGGTACTTCCATTTTAGATATAGTCACAAACATGGATTTATGCAATAAACAGTAAATTCAAAATACTCTTAGATTTTGAGTTTTTTTCTTGGCTGTATGTGGATTAACCATAGATTTTATTAAAGTTAAATACCAGAAGAGTCAACATATTTGGGCATGTAACCAAGGACATGATGTGTACAAAATTATTTAATTGAAACCAGAAAAGTGTATGATAACATGAATAATACATTTAACACTTGCCTTGTAGCTCAGCTGGTAAAGAATCCTCCTGTAGTACAAGAGACTTCAGTTCAATCCATGAATTGGGCAGATCGCCTGAAGAAGGGAATGGCTACCCACTCCAGAATTTTTACCTGGAGAATTTCATGGACAGAGGAGCCTGGTAGGGTTGATGCATTTGCAAAGAGTTGGACACAACTGAGTGACTTTCACTTTTCACTTCAAATTTTAAAAGTGAATATTACTGAATTTTACATTATTTGGCATCACTAATGAATGCTTCACTTGCGATAATTCAATGAAGTGGGTAATAGAATATTATTTATTTAATTAATATAAAATAAAAAAAAGATAATCACCATATAGGTTGCCATTAGCAATTGCTATAGAAAGTTCAAATGTTAGTCTACATTACTAGGACATAATAGAGTTTGCAAATAGCTTACAAACAGCTTACAAATACCTGAGAAAAGAAGAGAAGTGAAAGGCAGAGGAGCAGGAAAAGATATACCCAACTGAATGCAGAGTTCCATAGATTAGAGGAAAGAGAAAGCCTTCATAAGTGAACAATACAAAGAAATCGAGGAAAACAATAGAATGGGAAAGACTAGAGATATCTTCAAGAAAACTGGCGATACCAAGGGAATATTTCATGCAAATATAGGCACAAGGGAGGACCAAAATGGCAAGGATCTAACAGAAGCAGGAGAGGTGGCAAGAATACCCAGATAAACTGTACAGAAAAGCTCTTAATGACCCAGATAACCACAATGGTGTGGTCACTCACCTAGAGCCAGACATTCTGAAGTGTGAAGTCAAGTGGGCCTTAGGAAGCCTTACTAAAAACAAAGTTATTGGATGTGGTGTAATTCCAGCTGCTGCTGCTGCTAGTCGCTTCAGTCATGTCCGACTCTGTGCAACCCCATGGACTGTAGCCTACCAGGCTTCTCCATCCATGGAATTCTCCAGGCAAAAACACTGGAGTGGGTTGCTATTTCCTTCTGCAATGCAGGAAATTGGAAAGTGAAAGCGAAGTCCCTCAGTCGTGTCTGACTCTTAGCGACCCCATGGACTGCAGCCTACCAGGCTCCTCCATTCATGGGATTTTCCGGGCAATAGTACTGGAGTGGGGTGCCATTGCCTTCTCCCAATTTCAGCTGAGCTATCCCAAATCCTAAAGAATGATGCTGTTAAAGTCCTGCACTCAATATGCCAGCAAACTGGAAAACTCAGCAGTGGCCACAGGACTGGGAAAAGTCAGTTTTCATTCCAATCCCAAAGAAAGGCAATGCTGAATAACATTAAAATTATATTACAACTGCCCTCATTTCATATGCTATCAAGATTATGGGCAAAATCCTTGATGCTAAGCTTCAGCAGGACATGAACAGAAAACTTCCAGATATTCAGGCTGGATTCAGAGAAGGCAGATAATCAAATTGCCAACATCCATTGAATCATAGAGAAAGCCAGGGAACTCCAGAAAAAAATCTACTTTTGCCTCATCGACTCTGCTAAAGCCTTTGACTGTGTGGACCACAACCACCTGTGGAATATTCTTAAAGAGATGGGAATACCAGACCAATTTAGCTGCCTCCTGAGAAATCTGCATGCAGGTCAAGAAGCAACAGTAGAACAGGACATGGAACAATGGAATGGCAGGTTGGTTCCAAATTGGGAAGGAATACATCAAAGCTGTATATTGTCACCCTGTTTATTTCACTCATATGCAGAGTACATCATATGAGATGCTGGGCTGCATGACTCACAAACTGGAATTAAGATTGCAGGGAGAGATATCAACAACCTCAGATAGCAGATGATACCACTTTAATGGCAGAAGGTGAAGAGGAACTAAAGAGGTTCTTGATGCAGGTGAAACAGGAGAATGAAAAAGATGGCTTAAAATTCAACAATCAAAAAATACAGATCATGGCATCCAGTCCCATCTCTTCATAACAAATAGAGGGAGGAAAAGTGGAAACAGTGTCAAATTCCATTTTCTTCGGCTCCAAAGTCACTGCAGACAATGACTGTGGTCATGAAATTAAAAACCGCTTGCTCCTTGGAAGTAAAGCCATGACAAAATTAGATAGCATATTAAAAAGCAGAGAAATGACTTTGCCAACAAAGGTCCATATAATCAAAGCTATGACTTTTCCAGTGATCAGGTATGGATCTAAGATTTGGACCATAAAGGCTGAGAGCCAAAGAATTATGTTTTCCAGCTAAGGTGCTGGAGAGAGTCCCTTGGACAACAAGGAGATCAAGCCAGTCAATCCTAAAGGAAATAAACCCTGAGTATTCATGTGAAAGACTGATGCTAAAACCGAAGCTCCAATACTTTGGCCACCTGGTGCAAAGAGCTGACTCATTGGAAAAGACCATGATGCTGGAAAAGATTCAGTGCAAGAGGAGAAGAGGGCCACAGAGGATTAGATGACTGGATGACCTCACTGACTCAATGGACATGTAGTCTTGGGTGTGCTCAGTCTCTTCAGTCATGTCCGACTGTGTAAACCCATGGACAGTAGCCCCACTAGGCTTCTCTCTCCATGGAATTTTCCAGGCAAGAATACTGGAGTGGGTTGCCATTTCTTTCTCCAGGGGATCTTCCTCAGCCAGGGATTGAACCTGGGTCTGTTGCATCACAGGCAGATTCCTTACCATCTGAGTCAGGGAAGCCCTTCAATGGATGTGAATTTGAGCAAACTCAGGGAAATAGTGAAGGACAGGGAAGCTTTGCCTGCTGCGGTCCACAGGGTCACAAAGAGTCAGACACAGCTTTGTGACTGAACAACAACAAGAAACTGGTATATAACTACAAATTTATATTCCATTTTTCTAGATTTTAGAAAGCTAAAAATTTGACTGTGTGGATCACAGTAAACTGTGGAACATTCTGAAAGAGATGGGAATACCAGACCACCAGACCTGCCTCTTGAGAAATTTGTATGCAGGTCAGGAAGCAACAGTTAGAACTGGACATGGAACAACAGACTGGTTCCAAATAGGAAAAGGAGTACGTCAAGGCTGTATATTGTCACCCTGCTTGTTTAACTTCTATGCAGAGTACATTATGAGAAACGCTGGACTGGATGAAACACAAGCAGGAATCAAGATTGCCAGGAGAAATATCAATAACCTCAGATACGCAGATGACACCACCCTCATGGCAGAAAGTGAAGAGGAACTAAAAAGCCTCTTGATGAAAGTGAAAGAGGAGACTGAAAAAGTTGGCTTAAAGCTCAACATTCAGAAAACGAAGATCATGGCATCCAGTCCCATCACTTCATGGGAAATAGATGGGGAAACAGTGGAAACAGTGTCAGACTATTTTTCTGGGCTCCAAAATCACTGCAGATGGTGACTGCAGCCATGGAATTAAAAGACGCTTACTCCTTGGAAGGATAGTTGTGACCAACCTAAATAGAATATTCAAAAGCATAGATATTACTTTGCCAACAAAGGTCTGTCTAGTCAAGGCTATGGCTTTTCCTGTGGTCATGTATGGATGTGATAGTTAAACTGTGAAGAAAGCTGAGTGCCGAAGAATTGATGCTTTTGAACTGTGGTGTTGGAGAAGACTCTTGAGAGTCCCTTGGACTGCAAGGAGATCCAACCAGTCCCTTCTGAAGGAGATCAGCCCTGGGATTTCTTTGGAAGGAATGCTAAAGCTGAAACTCTGGTACTTTGGCCACCTCATGGAAGAGTTGACTCATTGGAAAAGACTCTGATGCTGGGAGGGATTGGGGGCAGGAGGAGAAGGGGACAACTCAGGATGAGATGGCTGGATGGCATCACTGACTCGATGGACATTGAGTCTCAGTGAACTCCGGGAGTTGGTGATGGACAGGGAGGCCTGATGTGCTTCGATTCACGGGGTCACAAAGAGTCAGACACGACTGAGCGACTGAACTGAACTGAAAAAAGTTTAATATGTAGTAACTCTTCTGAATTAGGGACAAGTATCCTTAAATACAAACTGTCAATGGAATTATGATTTCCTCCATTATAATAGAAATGACACAATGAGATTATAAGGAAAAAATAAATAATGCCTAGATTTAGTAAACTTATCTAAAAGTAAACTTAAACATTGAAGTTACTCTTGACAAGGCGTAAATGTTCAGCATTGATGAATGAAGTGAAAGCAAGTTAACAGCAGGGTGATCATGTCCTTTGTCCCCCTATATCTTTTAGAAAGTGAAATCAATTCTCAGAGGAACTCACCAAGGAAGAAACTAACTGATACACTACATATCCAAAGTCTCCTATATTCTGGAGTTGTGTAACGAGATAAACTGTCTTCAAAATACCCAAGCGTAAGAATTTCCTGTTTCAGTGACACGGTGATAAGAATGTACTTTTTTCAATATTGTTTCACTCTGGGCCTTCACAGGGCAGTCTGTGAAGACCACAGACATTGTTTGATTTTCACAGTAACCTGGCCACTCACGAGAAGAGGCAGGACTCTGGCCTGTAGAAGGTATGTGTTTCCCTCTCCTTTCTAATTCCTCATCTCATTTAGCAGGAGATTACAAATGCCAATGTGGTTCGACTTAGGGACAATTACTAAGCAAACAAATTAAAGAGATACTGGTATCTGTATTTGATATTTGGGTATTTTAATTTGGGGAGAAAATAAGATTAAAATATGAAGTATTTGGGAAGATTTCTTAAAATGTTCAAATTCTTGCCTGCAGACGTTATTCAAGTGAATACATACATGTGTAACTGATTTTGTTAATCATTGCAATTTAAGACGGAGTATCAGTATCATCAGGACAAGGGACAGTTAACATTGTATTTTGTCATCAATAGACGTATAATTAGATACAGTATTAAATATTTAACTCAGCCCTTAAAAATAGAATCTTAAAATGGATTCATAGAATTGTGAATGGCCAATATAATTCTTCACTGATCTAGTTAAAGTAAAAATCAGAATATGGTACCTCCAGTAAAATGCTGGATTACCTCAATTATATAGGATCAAATGCTTTATAAAAACTTGATTGCAATATTGAAGAAAGATAAATCACACTAACACAGAGATTTCTGTCTAATAAATTACTTGCCTGATATGAATAATACAATGGCAATTGCATTAAAATAAGAAATAAAATAAAAGTCAAATTTAATATTAGGTTTTTTACTTGCTTTATATCATACATATCTTTATTCTCATTTTAGATTAGTGAACTCATTTGCTAAATACTAAATAATTTTTAAAGGTCACACATTGTAAATTTGAAGGCCAGAATTAATTGTAGATTGCACTGACTACAGAATCCATTAACTGAATTATTAAGGCACATTATTGACTTCTTATAATTGCTGATACAACTAAAGCTTCCCTCATTGACTTAACAGCCTCAGGATCATCCTGGAAGTTTGTACCAACATTGTTCTTCCATAAATGATGTATGCTTTTCCTTATCATTTTGTGATTTTGTATCTTAGCCATTGTCAATTACTCATGTAAAATAAGTATTTAATGTCATTTTAACATTGTTTTGTCTTTATATGATAAAAACTTTTGGAGAATTTAATATGTCATGTACCATTTTTAACATGTAAAATATTTCTTTAATTTTTTAATGATTTCTTAGAGCTCCACAATCACTCAAATTAGAAGAATTATTTGATAGCATCTCATTCCCTTTTCATTAATGAATGTCCCAATTAAAGGAGATTAATGCAGAGTGTACCATATATGCCAATACTGTTATTCCCTCGTCATAGAAAGCTGTCTTTAACTTTTAATGGATTTTAAACTTACCTATATAATTGGTGCATGTTTTTCCAATATGCACTTTAATTTGAACAAAGATATTATAACAATTTTAAAGGGTTTCTGTGAATTTTGACTTTCAATTCATCAGGATATTACTATTCATGAACTTGTCCAGTAATCTGCTAATTTTCATTGTTCCAATAAACAAGTAACATTATGTCAAATAGAATATTTTTTTAAATATTTACTTGTTTTTAACTGATTGATGACTGGTTTACAATATTGGTTTGATTTCTGTCATACATCAGCATAAATTAACCATAGGTGTACATATGTCCCCTCCTTTCAGTTTGCCTCTCACCTCCCGCCCATTCCCACCACTCTTGGTTATTAAACACCAAATACTATTTTTAAAACTACTTACTCTATCATGAAACAGTTGTCTAAAGGTTTACTGAAATGAGAACCAAACTTGGATTTGCTCAGTTGCTAAATAAGTGCTGTTAACTGATCTCACACATCACCCAGTTTAACTCTTCAAGGTTTCTTGTGATTTTATACACCATTTATTAACTACTTATGTGAAATTTCCATAGAGCAACATCCTTGACATTAAACAGCCACAGAGATGAAGAACCAAAAGGAAAGCTACTCGGAACCGAGTCTGGTTAAGGACACCAGGAGACAGCAAATGAGAGGTAAGATCCTGAAAAGATCAATTTTAACAGCTGAGCAGGAGAAAACCTACGTGGGATTGAACTTTCAAATTGCCTTTCGTTATGTCAATGGAATGACAGGAACTACCCCTGCAAGTGTAAAGCATTTACCCGCTTACATGTTTTTATTAATGAGACTTAGAGCTGGAGTTTGAAGTACAATATTCTAATATGACATATGTGCTGTGCTGTGCTTAGTCGCTCAGTTGTGTCCAACTCTTTGCCACCCCATGGACTGTAGCCCGCCAGGCTCCTCTGTCTATGGGGATTCTCCAGGCATGAATGCTGGAGATGGTTGCCATGCCCTCCTCCAGGACTACCTACCCAGGCATTGCTGTAATTTGTAGTCTTTGATCTACAACTCGTGAAGCCTTATATTCGCTGAAAAAGGAATGGTATATTCTGAGAGGAGGATTGCAATGGTAGATATTGTTTTGGGGTCCAAGTTGATGTCTTTGAATTCTCATGGATGTGGGATCTTTTGTTCTTCTAAAATAACTGTCTCCATCACTCCTTTCTCAGTGTTCCTTTTCTCTCCCTGCAGATTCACCATCAGCTTGAGAGAAGCTCATTGTTGTGATCTTGGGAATCGTCTGTTTTGTCTTGATGTATACTATAGTGAGAGTGATAACTTCTATTCCACGTAAGTCAAGTTTTGAAAGATTATGATTGAACCTTTCATTTTAATGATTGTCAGTGCCTCTAAAATATCATATTATTATGGAATAGAACTCTTATTTTAATGCATGCATTTAGCCTAAGTATTGAATGGCAAATGAGTTGAGCAAAGTGTAAATTACAGAATGATTGTAGGGAAAATTAAATATATACACAGCTAATTTCTGATTTCGTAACTCAAAGCTATACTTTAAGAAACTGAAACACCTTATTGAGAAAAACAAATTAATTCTTGAGATTGCTTGAACCAACTATTGTAAGAGGTGGTGGAGTCTTTTCATTAAGATAAATGAAATATACATCCCCCAGTCTTCATTACCTCATTAATTATTCTTAAAGCAATATTTTCCAGCTCATCCTAAATCCTACAAATACCAGGTTTAAACTAAAAACTAAAATGATTATTATCTATTTAAATCAATGTTAATATTTTAAAAGATTACTTCCATTTTTTTCTAGGTACCCAAATATCAGAACAGAATAAGATCTCTCTGGTAACAAAGCTCCCGAAAGGTACATAATGATTTCAAACTTCTATTATAAATATAGTTTGTGTTTTGTCTCTCTCTTAGGCTAGTGAAGATAGAAACAGATCTGGGGATAAAACATAAATTATAAAAACAGGCAACAATATTCCTAAATAATGATTATAGGAGAGTCTTTCTCCCTATGCAACAATATGATCACCATATCCATTGTTGGCAATTGGCTGTAATTTCCTCCTGTTATAATATAATAAAAGACAAATAATTTTGCTATTCTAAAATAGAAGTTTCATTTCTTGATTTTTAAGACATGTAACTAGTCGATATTTCTATGTGTTTGCTTTATATGGGGACATAAATTGGGATATGAGAGCAGACCCTCTCTATGAATGTATGAATGAGACTTGTTTTATATGTCTTTATATGCAGCCTTGAGGATGCATAGATATGTTATTTTATATATGTGTATGTATGCATACATGTTTATGTCTATGCATATGTGTAAGTTAATTTTTTATTTTTCAAATTCAAATTGTTTTTGAATAGTAATTCATAATCTTTCTTCAGAATGTCATTGTGGTCATTGTCCAAAAGACTGGCTTACATATTCCAACAACTGCTATTATACTAGTTTGGAAAAGAAATCATGGAATGAAAGTTTGATATCCTGTGCTACTAAGAATTCTACTCTGCTTTATATAGACAATGAAGAGGAAATGGTAAGATATTAAATGTTTCCAACACTTTGCTAAAGGCTTCATTTAGTCAACATTACATTTGTTAGGATTCACTTGTGCTTTTGTACATATTTGTAGCTTGTTTATTTTAAGGTCTGCTAGTATTCCATTAAATAATGGAATATAACTTTATGATACTTTATTTACATTTTTATACCATTCATGCATGTGTGGTAATTTCTGGTTCTTGCTTTTCATAGAAAACCATGCTTCTACAAATGCTATTAAATTCTAAAATACACTATGTATCTAATTTTACCATACATCAAGAAAATAAACATATGATTTTGCCTATAGAATTATGTAATTGTGTATCAGATCACAGAATAGAAGTTCAACTTCCCAGCAGCCCCACCCCTCTGTAATATCTTATCACGTCTCCACCTCTTTATTTACTAACTGTCCTGACTTTTGATATTATAGAATCTTTTTGATTGCTTTTGAATGTTATACATGGAATCCGTGTTCGTGCTTAGTCGTTCAGTCGTGTCTGACTCTTTGCAACCTCATTAACGTCATCCTGTCAGGCTCCTGTGTCAATGGAATTTTCTAGGCAAGAATAATGAAGTGGGTTGCCATTTTCTACTCCAGGACATGGAATCATACAGGTTGTCCCTGTCTCATCACTGCCATATGATATTTTGCAGTTCCTCCAAATTTTTGCATTTGTGTGAAGTTTGTAAATTTCCACAGCTCAATGTGTGAATTTAACAGTTAAGATCCATTCTTTCCAATGCCGCTGGGTGGAGATGGAGTCTTACACCCTCAGAGATAAAGAGGCTTCTTAACTTCAGTAGTTTTAGTCAAGACATCCCCTTTGCTGGTCCCACCCCCACCCCTATCACCCAACCCTAGTGTCTCTCAGTGAAGGAAACAGAGGCAATTTCTCTAACTGCTGCTTGTTAGTAAGTGTCCTGATGGATCACCTTGTAAGGCTTACCTGGTGTTGCCTACACGATTCTCTCAACACACAGGAGGAACAGATTACCTGTGCCACCCCCAACAGCTAGGTTAGGTATGGGGTGTTTGGGAAGTAAGAGGCCTAGGTCACTTTCCTCTGGTTGGTGGGGAGATACAAGATGCCCCTAATTATCTTTCCCTCACCTCCCACCTTGTTTTCTCATCACTGAGAAGTGATAAGCGATTACAGAGGAGTGGAGCTGCTGGGAAGTCTCAAGCCACATCACCCTTCTCTTTCCACCTTTCAGAGTTCTCCTTTCTCCTGTCTTTCACTAGTTCCCATGTTTACAGTTGAACTTAGCAGGGAGGAGCAGAGAGAAATGAGTCTCTGACCCCTTGTCTGGTCCACTGGATTCCACCAATACAGAAACAGATGGCTTTGGGGTTTATCTAGTCAAAGAATGGTGTCAGGCTCAGAAATCCGGCTCTCATGTCACTTATTTTCTCAATTTCATTTCCTTACTTTCCCTCTAAAACTGAAATTCTGAGAAACATATAATAGTAGAGAAATCCATTGATATTGTCACAATATCCAGAAAAATGAATGTCATGGAATCTAAAGACTTATTTAAAGCCTTGCTATGTGAGTTTTGACATGAGGAAAAATGAAATTATATGAATCAGAATTTTCCTCATTGCACATATTGAATTACTCCACCTTCTTATCCCTTAGGCTTAATGTTAGATGTGGTTCACAGCTGTAAGTCTCCCCAAGTTGTTATGCAAGGTGTATTCTTTTGTGGGATCCCTACAACTAATTCATGTCTTTGTAAATATTCCCTTTATTAAATGGCTGTCGAAAAAAAAGGAATTTTCCTTATTAACATTAGAACACAGTGATACTGATAAGTATAAATGTTGAGTTAATTTTGAATCAAAAGTACAGATAGTGGTTAATATTTATGGCACTATTAAAACTTCGAACTTTCAACTCCTATGTTTTTTAATGTTAGATTAAAATCTAACATGCTCAATTTGTTCAAAGAATGAAAGATGCTATGAAAGAACATATCCTTTGACTTGCATTTTAAAAATTAACAAAAACATTTCATAATGACTATTTAAGTGAAAATTCTTTATTTTGGGCTAGAAATTTCTGATGACCCTATCAATTATATCGTGGATTCAAGTCTCTCGTGAAGGCCATGGTCGTCCTTGGAAGTAGGTAAATGGTTCAACTTGCAAACTACAGTAAGTTTATAAAAAGAATGCTTTATAGAGGAGGAAAAAAAGAAATATTTTTAAAATAACACGAATACATTTGTTTTAGTCGAATTACAGAAAGCTGAAGGAAGATATTGAAAGTTAATAAAATGTTGATACCAATGTTGAAAACCAGGCTACTCTGTAGCCTGATTTCCTAGTAACAAGAGCTTACTGAAATGTTATTAAAGACTTCATTACCCATTTTCAAAATATCTTGTATTACAGTTGCATGGAAAATGCTATTGTTTCATGAGTTGTCTTCATAGAGTGTAACAGAATTATGCATTTTTCCATAACAGGATAACAGACAATATACCTGGTGAACATAACTGTGCTGTACAATCTTTATAGGGCATAAAAGCAGAAGACTGTCAGTTTCCAAATACATATCATTGCAAGCATAAGCCTGAGAATTAAAATATGAGTTTGGATGCTCTTGGGTAACTTGACCTTTTATGAAATGGAAATAATATTCTGATCTCATACATTTTAAAATGAATTATATAATTTTTTCTGATAATGAATGATTTTCAAAAAGAGTTGAAATATAATTGTGTGTGCTCATTCATTCAGTTGTGTCTGACTCTTTGAGACCCCATGGACTATAGGATGTCAGGCTTCTCTGTCCAAGGAATTCTCCAGTCAAGAATACTGGAGTGGTTCTATTCCCAGATTTTTAAGGAATTTCCACACTGTTCTCCATAGTGGCTGTACCAGTTTGCATTCCCATCAACAGTGTAAGAGGGTTTCCTTTTTCTCCACACCCTCTCCAGCTATTGTTGTTTGTCGACTTTTTTATGGTGGCCATTCTGACCGGCAGAGAGGATATCTCTTTGTGTTTTTAATTTGCATTTCTCTAGTAATGAGTGGTGTTGTGATATGAGAAACCTACATGTCTTTTCGTGTGTT
Source organism: Bos javanicus (assembly GCF_032452875.1). Lineage (NCBI taxonomy): Eukaryota > Metazoa > Chordata > Mammalia > Artiodactyla > Bovidae > Bos > Bos javanicus. The sequence continues at coordinate 99,620,348 of NC_083872.1, read as the reverse complement.
TTATTAGCCCTCTGTATATCTTCTTTGGAGAAATGTCTGTTTACTTCTTTGGCCCACTTTTTGATTGGGTTGTTCATTTTTCTGGTATTGAGCTGCATGAACTGCTTGTATATTTTGGAGCTTAGTTCTTTGTCAGTTGTTTCATTTGCTGTTATTGTCTTCCATCCTGAAGGCTGCCTTTCCACCTGGCTTATAGTTTCCTTCGTTGTGCAAAAGCTTTTAAGTTTACCTAGGTGCCATTTGTATTTTTGTTTTATTTCAATTACTCTGCAAGGTGGGTCATAGAGAATCTTGCTGTGGTTTATGTCAGAGGATGTTATGCCTCTGTTTTCCTCTAAGACTTTTAATAGTCTCTGGTGTTAAACTTAGATCTTTAATCCATTTTGAGTTTATTTTTGTTTATGGTGTTAGAAAGTGTTCTAATTTCATTCTTTTGCATATGGTTGACTGGTTTTCCCAGCATTTGAATCAGTTCTAATGAGGTGGATGAAACTGGAGCCTATTATACAGAGGGAACTAAATCAGAAAGAGAACCATCAATACACTATATTAATGCATATATATGGACTTTAGAAAGAAGGTAACAATGATCCTATATGCAAGGCAACAAAAGAGACACAGTTGTAAAGAATAGACTTTTGGAGTATGTGGGAGAAAGCGAGGGTGGGATGATTTGAGAGAATAGCATTGAAAGGGTATATTCCCATATATAAAAGAGATGACCAGTGCAAGTTGGATGCATGAAGCAGGACACTCAGAGCTGGTGCTCTGGGACAACCCAAGGGATGGGGGAGAGAGGAAGGTGAGAGCGGGGTTCTGAATGGGGGAACACATGCGCACCCATGGCTGATTCATGTCCATGTATGAGAAAAATACCACAGTATTTTAAACTAATTATCCTCAAATTAAAATAAATTAATTTTTTTTAAAAAAGACTACTGGAGTGGGCTATCATTTCATATTCCCTGGAGGACCTTCCTGACCCAGGGATCAAACCCCCATCTCCTGCACTGGCAGGCAGTCTCTTTACCACTAGTGCCACCTGGAAAACCCCACTGAAATATCATATACACATCCAAAATATAGGTATCGTTACTTTTGTATCTCACTTTTTTTGCTCAAGTGTTTATGGCATTCAAACTCCTAAAAGATTGCATGTTGTGTGAGCACATTTCCATGTAATATCAAAAACAGGAGTAGAGAGACCAAAAGTAGATTCGTGCTTACTAAGGGTTGTGAGGAGACGGAATAGGAAAAGACTGCAAATTGATTAGTGATGAATGCTCTCTAGAGTTTGATAGTAGTGACGATCGTAAACTGTGAATAATTTCAAAATCATGGATTTATATATTTTAAATGGATAAATTTTATGCTCTGTAAATTACACCTCAATAAAGTTTTTAAAAAGTAACTGCTTTGGGACTGCATTTAATCTTTAAAATAATTTCTGAAGATAATCATCTTACAATATTGACTCTTCCAGTCAATATCATGCTTTATCCTTCCAATCAATTAGGTTTTCTTCAAATTCTCCCTATTTTATTGATCAATTTTTATTTATTTCTTTATTTGTGTGACACTGTTCAGCATGTGGTATCTTGATTCAATGACCAGGGATCCAACGCCCACTCCCTGCACCGGGAAGCAAGTAATCCGAACCACTGGACCACCAGCAAAATCCCCCTAGAATATTTTATAGTTTCCAACATTGAAATTTCACACAAATATGGACATTTCATAGCCATGCTTTTGTAAATAGCAATTTTGTTTTTAAATTTGTAGTAATTGTTGCTGCTACAAATAGAATCGTGCCCAGTGATTTCTCTGATTGTATGTATTAATTTTATCATTTCAGATATATATTCCTCTGGATTGTTTATGTAAATAGATAGTGCATCTCTGAATAACCACGTTTTATTTCTTCCCTCCAGGTGCAATAACTTTTTCTTGTTTTTCTTTTCTTTTTTTTCTTGTTTTTGACTTATTTTTACCCAATTGGCTTTTATTTCCAATGTTGAAGAGATGGTACAGTAAAGGTCTTATAAGTATCCTTCCTATACTGGGGAAGAATATTTCAATACTTCATGCTGAAATATGTGTTTTCTAAGGTTTTTTCATATACCTTTCTAACTTAAAAGCAATTCCATAGTATTCATAATTTTCTTATAGGTTTTGTATGCAATCAGTCATGTTACCATTTTACTATTTTTCTTTCAATGGAATGAGAAAATTTTTAAATGTTTTTGAAATATCCCTTTCCTTCAAATGTTGACCAATTATGCATTCCTGAACTAAAACCACAAAATCTTTCTATATTGTCTTCCTTTGAAAAATCACTGCATATATCATATTTAGATTAAGATGATTTTCTTCATCCACTTATCACAAAGAGTTTGGACTGAGTCCATTGATATTATGTAACTTGACAGGTTTTGTTATCAAGGCTCTATGGAAGCCTCTGTTTTATGGTGAAAGACCTGGCATAGTTTTAAGTGTTATTATTCACTACTGATACCATTAGGACTCCTAGAATATTTTATAGGAAGGTTTATACAGTGAATTTAATATATTTAACTCATGTTAAGCTTATACAGGTTTATGGTTGTTTTACTATATTTGGTAATTTGCATTTTCTAGACATTCTGATTCATATGGATTGTAAAAAGTTTTTATAATACAGATTTATTGTCTGTTTAACATCTGTAAAAACCATAATGGTTTTGTCAGGTTTCAGTTCAGTCACTCAGTCATGTCTGACTCTGCAACCCCATGGACTGCACTATGCCAGGCTTCCCTGTCCATCACCAACTCCCAGAGCTTGCTCAAACTCATGTCCATCAACTCGGTGACACCATCCAACCATCTCATCCTCTGTTGTCCCCTTCTCCTCCCGCCTTCAATCTTTCCCAGTGTCAGGGTCTTTTCCAGGGAGTCAGTTCCTCCCATCAGGTGGCCAAAGTATTGAAGTTTTAGCCGCAGCATCAGTCCTTCCAATGAATACTCAGGACTGATTTTCCCCAGGATGGACCGGTTTGATATCCTCCCAGCCCAAGTGACTCTCAAGAGTCTTCTCCATCACCACAGTTCAAAAGCATTAATTCTTCAGTGCTCAGCTTTCTATATGGTCCAACTCTCACATCCATACATGACTACTGAAAAACCAAGCTTTGACTAGCCGGACCTTAAAGTAACGTCTCTGATTTTAATATGCTGTCTAGTTTGGTCATAGCTTTCCTTCCAAGGAACAAGCGTCTTTCAATTTCATGGCTGCAGTCAAATCTGCAATGATTTTGGAGTCCAAAAAAATAAAATCTCTCAATGTTTCCATTGTTTCCCCATTTTTTTTGCCATAAACTGATGGGACTGGATAATATGATCTTCGCTTTTTTAATGTTAAGTTTTAAGCCAGCTTTTTCACTCTCTTATTTCATTTTCATCAAGAGGCTCTTTATTTCTTTGCTTTCTGCCATAAGGGTGGTGTCATCTACATATCTGAGGTTATTGATAATTCTCCCAGCAATTTTGATTCCAGCTGTGGTTCAACCAGCCTGGCATTTCACATGATGTGCTCTGCTTGGAAGTTAAATAAACAGGGTGACAATATACAGCCTTGACATTTTCCTTTCCCAATTTGGAACCAGTCTGCTCTTCCATGTCTGGTTCTAACTTGCTTCTTGACCTTCATACAGACTTCTCAAGAGGCAGGTCAGGCGGTCTGGTAATCCTATCTCTTGAATAATTTTCCACAGTTTGTTGTAATCTACACAGTGAAAGGCTTTGGCATACTCAACAAAGCAGAAGGTGTTTTTCTGGAAGTCTCTTGCTTTTCCAATGATCCAACAGATGTTGGCAATTTTATCAACAACAAAGAATCAAATTGCCAACGTCTACCACCTGATCTGCCTCTTGAGAAATTTGTATGCAGGTCACGAAGCAACAGTTAGAACTGGACATGGAACAACAGACTGGTTCCAAATAGGAAAAGGTGTTCGTCAAGGCTGTATATTGTCACCCTGCTTATTTTATTTATATGCAGAGTACATCATGAGAAACACTGGCCTGGAAGAAACACAAGCTGGAATCAAGATTGCTGGGAGAAATATCAATAACCTCAGATATGCAGATGACACCACCCTTACAGCAGAAAGTGAACAGGAACTCAAAAGCCTCTTGATGAAAGTGAAAGAGGAGAGTGAAAAAGTTGGCTTAAAGCTCAACATTCAGAAAACGAAGATCGTGGCATCCGGTCCCACCACTTCATGGGAAATAGATGGGGAAACAGTGGAAACAGTGTCAGACTTTATTTTTCTGGGCTCCAAAATCACTACAGATGGTGACTGCAGCCATGAAATTAAAAGACGCTTACTCCTTGGAAGGAAAGTTATGTCCAACCTAGATAGCATATTGAAAAGCAGGGACATTACTTTGCCAACAAAAGTTCATCTATTCAAGGCTATGGTTTTTTCTGTGGTCATGTATGGATGTGAGAGTTGGACTGTGAAGAAGGCTGAGCACTGAAGAATTGATGCTTTTGAACTGTGGTGTTGGAGAAGACTCTTGAGAGTCCCTTGGACTGCAAGGAGATCCAACCAGTCCATTCTGAAGGACATCAGCCCTGGGATTTCTTTGGAAGAACTGATGCTAAAGCTGAAACTCCAGTACTTTGGCCACCTCATGCGAAGAGTTGACTCGTTGGAAAAGACTCTGGTGCTGGGAGGGATTAGGGTCAAGAGGAGAAGGGGACGACAGAGGATAACATGGCTGGATGGCATCACTGACTCGATGGACATGAGTCTGGGTGAACTCCGGGAGTTGGTGATGGACAGGGAGGCCTGGCGTGCTGCGATTCATGGGGTCGCAAAGAGTCGGACACGACTGAGTAACTGATCTGATCTGATCTGATTGGATTGTCACGGAGATGGCCCTGGCAACTCACTCCAGTGCTCTTGCCTGGAAAAATCCCATGGATGGAGGGGCCTGGGCTGAAGTTCATGGTGCCGGTAAGAGTCTGACACGACTGAGCGACTTCACTTTCACTTTTCACGCTCTTGTACTGGAGAGGAAACGACAATCCACTCCAGTGTTCTTGCCTGGAGAATCCCAGGGATGGAAAAGACTGGCAGGCTGCCGTCTATGGGGTCGCACAGAGTCGGACACAACTGATGTGCCTTCGCAGCAGCAGGAGCATTGGATTGCCATATTTATATAGATATAAAAGATTCATGTGTTCTCTATTCTCCACATGTCATTTATTAAGTTTATTGTCTTTCAAATGAAAATAGCTTTGACCCTTTTTTCCCCTCTACTGTAATTTTTTTCTTTTTCATATTTGCTATTTTCTTCCTTCGTCTTTATGTCAACTACTTTAATTTCACCAAAATTGCTTTTTCATTTCAAGTTTCTTGTCAAGCATGCTCAGATTTCTTCTATCTTTTGTTTTTTGTTTATAATGTGTACATTTAACCCAATTAATATGTCACAAGACAGAATCTTGTTGTATTTTTCTTTTAATTCATATAAAATTATGAAATTTGACTTTGATTTTTCCTTGGTTCATATGTTATTTAGAAATAGATTACTGAATATAAAACCTGATAAAGATTTTCAAAATTTTGGTTATTGACTTCTAATTAGGTAAACTAGTTAGAGAATTTTTCATTAACCTGGAAATGTTCTGTATGTCTATTACATATGGCTGATGTGACTATAAAATCAATCTGAAATGTTTATTTCTTCTAATTAATTAAAAATTAAATTTGAATATTCACATTTCAAGTGCCCATTTGCCAAACTTGGCTGGAGGCTAATGTTGTGACACCATTGGATTTAGGCATATATAGCGAATTTTGGGGAAATGTTCATTTGAACTTAAAAAATAAGAATATTCTATGTTAGTGTACAGAGAAGGCAATGGCACCCCACTTCAGTACTCTTGCCTAGAAAATCCCATGGATGGAGGAGCCTGGTAGGCAGTTCATGGGGTCGCTAAGAGTTGGACACGACTGAGCGACTTCACTTTACTTTTCACTTTCACGCATTGGAGAAGGAAATGGCAACCCACTCCAGTGTTCTTGCCTGGAGAATCCCAGGGATGGAGCCTGGTGGGCTGCTGTCTATGGGGTCACACAGAGTCGGACAAGACTGAAGTGACTTAGCAGCAGCAGCATGTTAGTGTATGTGTGTGTGTTCGTATATGTACTGGTTACTTGTCTAGTTTAGATATTTCTATTGCCTACTGCTATATCTGCTTGCTTGATAAGTAGTGGTGATAAATTGTTTAAATCTCCATTTATGATTATTTATGCATGGTTTTCAAATCTGTGTTGACCTTGTGCTATTCAGTATATACATTTTTAAATTGCTAATAGCTTAGATACTCAATATATAATTATTAAACATGCTACATCTTTTGTAACATGGTTCTTGCTTTATACTGTGAGAGTACATTAACTAAAGCAGTTTGTGTTCTTCTTCTTTACTTTCCTGTTCATGGCTTTTGATAAAATAATATGGCTCTTAAGTTAGCACTTATTAAAATAACTGTTTTACATACATAGCTATGTTAAACAAAATATTTTAAAATGTAAACATTCTTAACTCAAATGGAAAGCTATTCCATATATATTTAATATAAATTTAAGATTACCATATGCTCTATTTATATATATTATTTAAGTACATATAGTTAAAATTTAAGTATAATATATTGTTACTTTGAATTCTACATTATGTTGCTTTTTTAGCTATCACAATAAATATTTCTAACTTTCTTTTATAAGAATTTATAAATTTAATATGTCTTAGTTCTATAAGTGGAGAAGGCAATGGCGACCCATTCCAGAACTCTTGCCTGGAAAAATCCCATGGATGGAGGAGCCTGGTAGGCTGCAGTCCATGGGATCACTGAGTCGGACACGACTGAGCGACTTCACTTTCACTTTTCACTTTCATGCACTGGAGAAGGAAATGGCAACCCCCTCCAGTGTTCTTGCCTGGAGAATTCCAGGGACAGGGGAACCTCGTGGAGTGCTGTCTATGGGGTCGTGCAGAGTCTGACATGCCTGAAGCAACTCAGCAGCAGTTCTATAAGTGCCCTACATTTTACAGCATTCTTTACTCAATAGTCTAGTAAGTTCATATTTTTGTACTTTTCTGAAACAAAGAAAAGACATAATTTCTCTCTACTGTTTTCACTGCTCATGCCATTTTTGCTCCCTTGAATTCTAATATAAACATATATGCACAATTTGATACTTTATCATTACTATTTTACCTGTCAATATCTATTTGGATATATCCACATAAGTTCTTTTCTTCAATTCTTCTTTCCTTTCTGCATATCCAAATTTTCAACTAGAATAAGAGTTTCTTCTTTACAAGACCTTAAAATGTTTCCTTTACATAGAGTCATTTAGTAATTTTGGCAATCTCCCTCCGTTTAAAAAACTTCCTTGAAAATGAATCCATCTAGCCATCATGTTAAAAGGATATTTGCACTTACTATGGAATTCCAACTGAATGCAGAGTTCCATAAATTAGCAAGGAGAGAGAAAGCCTTCTTAATGAATAATACAATGAAATAGAGGAAAACAATAGAATGGGAAGACTAGATATATCTTCAAGAAAACTGGAGATACCAAGGGAATACTTCATGCAAAGATAGGCACAAGAGAGGACAAAAATGGCAAGAACCTAACAGAAGCAGAAGAGATTAAGGAGAGGTGGCAAGAATACCCAGAATACCTGTACAGAAAAGCTCTTAATGACCCAGATAAGCACAATGGTGTGGTCACTCACCTAGAGCCAGACATCCTGAAGTGTGAAGTCAAGTGGGCCTTAGGAAGCCTTACTAAAACCAAAGCTAATGGATGTGGTGTAATTCCAGCTGAGCTATCCCAAATCCTAAAGAATAATGCTGTTAAAGTGCTGCACTCAATATGCCAGCAAACTGGAAAACTCAGCAGTGGCCACAGGACTGGAAAAGGGCAGTTTTCATTCCAATCCCAGAGAAAGGCAATGCAGAATAACATTCAAATTATCTTACAATTGCCCTCATTTCACATGCTATCAAGATTATGCTCAAAATCCTTGAAGCTAAGCTTCAGCACTAAATGAAAGAGAATTTCCAGATATTCAGGCTGGATTCAGAGAAGGCAGATGATCACATTGCCAACATCCATTGAATCATAGAGAAAGCCAGGGAACTCCAGAAAAAAATCTACTTTTGCCTCATCGCTCTGCTAAAGCCTTTGACTGTGGTGATCACAACCACCTGTGGAATATTCTTAAAGAGATGGGAATACCAGACCAATTTAGCTGCCTCCTGAGAAATCTGCATGCAGGTCAAGAAGCAACAGTAGAATAGGACGTAGAACAACGGAATGGCAGGTTGGTTGAAAATTGGGAAAGGAATACTTCAAGGCTGGATATTGTCACCCTGCTTATTTAAATTATATGCAGAGTACATCACGTGAAATGCTGGCTGGATGACTCACAAGATGGAATTAAGATTGCAGCAGGAGATATCAACAACCTCAGATAGCAGATGATACCACTTTAATGGCAGAAAGTGAAGAGGAACTAAAGAGCCTCTTGATGCAGGTGAAACAGGAGAATGAAAAAGATGGCTTAAAGTTCAACAATCAAAAAACAGAGATCATGGCATCAAGTCCCATCACTTCATAGCAAATAGAGAAAAAGTGGAAACCGTGTCAAATTTCATTTTCTTGGGCTCCAAAATAACTGTCTACAATGACTGCAGCCATGAAATTTAAAAGCGCTTGCTCCTTGGAAGTAAAGCTATGACAAAATTAGATAGCATATTAAAAAGCAGAGACATCATTTTGCCAACAAAGGTCCATATAATCAAAGCTATGATTTTTCCAGTAGTCATGTATGGATGTCAGAGTTGGACCATAAAGGCTGAGAGCCAAAGAATTATGTTTTCCAGCTATGGTGCTGGAGAGAGTCCCTTGGACAGCAAGGAGATCAAGCCAGTCAACCCTAAAGGAAATAAACCCTGAGTATTCACGTGAAGACTGATGCTGAAACCAAAGCTCCAATACTTTGGCCACCCGATGTAAAGAGCTGACTCATTGGAAAAGATCCTGATGCTGGAAAAGATTCAATGCAAGAGGAGAAGAGGGCCACAGAGGAATATGTGACTGGATGACCTCACTGACTCAATGGACATGTAGTCGTGGGTGTGCTCTGTCTTTTCAGTCATGTCTGATTCTGTGACCCCATGGACAATAGCCCCGCTAGGCTCCTCTCTCCATGGAATTTTCCAGGCAAGAATACTGGAACAGGTTGCCATTTCTTTCTCCAGGGGATCTTCCTCAGCCAGGGATTGAACCTAGGTCTGTTGCATCACAAGCAGATTCTTTACCATCTCAGCCACCAGGGAAGCCCATCACTGGACGTGAATTTGAGCAAACTCAGGGAGATTGTGAAAGGGAAGCTTTGCCTGCTGCAGTCCACTGGGTCACAAAGAGTCAGACTTGGCTTCATGAAGGAACACAAACAATAAATTGGTATATAACTACAGATTTATATTCCATTTTTCTAGATTTTAGAAAGCTAAAAATGTGCTGCGATTCATGGGGTCGCAAAGAGTTGGACACGACTGATGCGACTTAGCAGCAGCAGTATCAGATCAAAGAAACCATTGCCTAATCCAGGATCACAACTTTCGCCTATCCTATCTAAAGCATTGTTTTTACTTCTTCATGTTTTTGCTTTCATCCATTTTCTGTTAATTTTCACATGTGACATAAGGGAAATATGATATATCTTTCCATCCATTTATTTAAATCTTTGATTTTTAACAATTTTGTTTTTAAAGTATATGTTTTGCACTTATTAGTTAAATATATTTCTGGATATTTTATTATTTTTTATCTATTTTAAATGGAACATTTTTCTTTTTTTATTTTTTCCAACTTTATTGAGCTATAATTGACATATAACACCGTGTAAGTTCAAGGTATACAATGCGTTGATTTTATACACATATATTGTAAAGGGATTACCACCAGCCACATAATTACCATTTCTTTCTTGTGGTGAGAATATTATTTAAGATCTTCTCAGCAACATTCAAGTATTGAATACAATATTTTAAATTACAGTCACAATCCTGTACATTAGATACTCATCATGTATTTATTTTATAACTGAAATTATGTACCCTTTGAACATTTCTCCTCTTTCTCTGCTCCCCAGAACCTAGAACCTACTATTCTGCTCTCTGTTTCTATGAGTTCAGTTTTTTAGATTCCACAAATAAATGACAGCATACAATACTTGTCTTTGTCTGACTTATTTCACTTAGTATAATGTCCTTAAAATTCATCTGTGTTGTTGCAAATGGCAGAATTTCCTTCTTTCTTGTGGCTGAATATTGCATTGAATGTATGTGCGTGTGTGTGTGTGTGTGTGTGTATCCCACAACTTTTTTATCCATTCATCTGTCAATGGACACCTAGGATGTTTCCATATCTTGGCTGTTGTGAATACTTCTGCAAAAATGCTATTTTCAGATTACTCATTGTTGGCATTCAGATCACAAGCTTTACCTTAAAAATCCAACTACCTTAGCATCCCTAAAGGCTTTTTCATGATGTAATTTGTGTCTTCCTTTATAGTCTTATCTCCCTAAAAAGCACAGGAATAAAACTCCTGAACATTAACTGACATCTTAAAATTTAATTTATGCCTTTTAATCTGCCCCATGTTATGTTTTCCTAGAGCTAATGATGTACTGATGTCCCTAAGAGCTCAGTTGGTAAAAAATCTGCCCACAATGTGGGAGACCCTGTTTTGATTCCTGGGTTGGGAAGGTCCCCTGGAGAAGGGATAGGCTACCCACTCCCGTATTATTGGGCTTCCCTTGTGGCTCAGCTGGTAAAGAATCCGCCTGCAATGCAGGAGATCTGGGTTTGATCCCTGGGTTGGAAAGATCCCCTGGAGAAGGGAAAGGCTACCCACTCCTGTATTCTGGCCTGGAGAATTCCATGGACTGTATAGTCCATGGGATCGCAAATGGTTGGTCACAACTGAGCGACATTCACTTCACTTCACTTCACTTCACTAATGTACAGTAAAAGTTTTCCAGGGTGGATTACCAAGAGCCTCCATTGGACAATGGAACACAAGAAAATTCTGCATCTAAAAACATGACTTTCAAAGAGAAACCACTTAATAGAGGTAGGTAGATATAAGACTGAGACCAACAAGTATCTTCTCTGCTTCTCTCAGTCAGTTGATAACCTGCTCAATTTGGATGTTATTTTAGACTCAGCCAACTGTGAAGTCCAACTTTCATTTTATTTAATTGGGCGGGGGGAAAAAAACTTATTCTTTCCCAGAGGTTAGATTCTTCTGTATATATGATATATTTTTTTAATCATCATTTCTCAAAATAATATTTTTTCTACCAAAAAATTCTATATATATATAGCACATTATGTAATCATTATTATATGCTCTCATATGGGTATACAGATCAGGCACTAGGTTAATGTATCAATGCTGAGTTAAGATCAGGTTTGTACCTATAGATTTTATTCAGTCTAGAGAGTTCAAAGAAGTTGTCTTCCCCTGTGAAGTCCTCTCTGTAGAGGTTGTGAGGGAAGGCATCAATTTTCTGAGATTTATTTCCTAGAGAATTTTAATAATACTATGCATATATTTGGAGGGATGTAAGTCATCTCCTTAAGGCCAGAAACTTCAGAAATGAAGTCCATCCATCTCATGAAATCAATGGTTTTACAAGGACTAGAAAGGATTCCTTAAAGCTAAGTTCCAGAGCATTCCTTTCAATACACACACTGAATGGTCTCTGGACATAAAACCTCTTGTTTTCAAGGAAAGGAATGTAAAAGTAAATAGTCATGTTGTGCACGGAAATGTTACTATTTTTCGGATGAATTGAAGAACTTTGAAGACAGTAAAAACATCTGCAAAGAAATGGACTCCACACTTCTTAAGCTAGAAGATAAGGAAGAACTGGTGACGTATTTCTGTTTTCCATTTCACACTGTGTTAATTCGTCCATCTGTTATTGGCTAAATTTTTTTTTTTTTTTTGGCAGAACTTGCTCTTCCTTTCTACCTTGGGCTTTCTCTAGGTGCAGTGAGAGGGCTTCTCATTCAGGTTATTTCTCTTGTTGTGGAGCATTGGCTCTAAAGTGTGGTCTTAGTAGTAGTGGTGCATGGGTTTAGTTGTTCTATGGCATGTGGAATCTTCCTGGACTGGGGAGCCAAGTTGTGCCCCCTGCATTGGCAGACAGATTCTTAACCACTTAACCAACATGGAAGTGTTTTTGGCTAAATTTTAATGCTTGATAACATTAAGTGTCCATAGTTTACAGTTGTAAATTGATTTAGATCCAGACAGTACTCATGTTAAAGTCAAAAATATAAGTAGAAATGAAATTAGAATTTTATTTAATTCATCTAATTAATCCACAAATAGAATTTTTCCAGTATAGTAAATGTAAAGATGAACATGAACCAATTAGGGGGAAAAAAATGCTTAAAATATATCATTTTATTGGAGATAATGCATTTTCATACTAATAATTTCATGGAATATAGCTTTCTCCTCTCTGAAAAGAAAACTTCATTTTACCTCCAACAAAATCAAGAAATACAACATTACCACTGAGTTTGAGGAGAAAAAAAAGAGCTCTATATGAATTTAAAATTGAAGATCAATTAATTCAAACTGACACTGAATTTTGCCTCATGCTACTTTCCAATAAAATTGAACTAAATATTTTATGATACTTATCATTATCTTTGATTTGAATAGAGAAATAATTTACTATTATTCTTTCAAGAAATATATATACTTACATTCCAGGTTGAGGAGAATCTTTTAATATTATTCTCTCAAATATAAATAAACACTAGTTAATTACCCATATCCTTGGCTTTAACAACTCATAAATAGCTATAAAAATATGAACTTGAAAACTTTCAAGAAAAGAAAGCAAATCTGAACCCAAAAAGAAGACATTTGTAGAGTTTTAATTAACTTTTTAACTCCAAGGGGTTCCCTGGTGGTTCGGATGGTAAAGAATCTGCCTGCCGTACAGAAGATCTGGGTTTGATCCCTGGATCAAAAAGATCCCCTGAAGAAGGGAATGGCAACCTGCTCCAATATTCTTGACTGAGAATTCCATGGACAGAGGAATTAGTTTTAGAGTCATGAAGCCCTAACCCTTCATGCACGGTATTGTCGTCAAAAATAAGAGCATCTATGTGAACCATGAAATTGAATACCAAATTTTATGAATATATATGTAGTTCTTTTCTGGGTAGAGGAACTAAGTTTTTGCCATCTTCTCTATGGTAGAAGAAACAAGAAAATAAAAACTAAGGGTGAAAATTAAAGCAGAATAGGGAAACAGAATTTATAGTAAGAACCCTTTATTTCACTCCCTTTCACACATTACTTTGTGTGTAATAAAACTGGTTATATTTTCTTTCCAACCTATTTTAAGAGGATCACATTAGATAGTATATTTGCATCGTTGTTGTTCTTGTCATTTAGTTGCTCAGTCATGTCTGACCCTTTTGTGAACCCATGGACTGTAGCCTGCCAGTCTCCTCTGTCCATGGGATTTCCCAGGAAAGAATACTGGAATGGGTGGCCATTTCCTTCTCCAGGGAATCTTCTCAGACTAGGGATCAAACCCTCATCTCCTTCATTAGCAAGCAGGTTCTTTACCTTCTTTACCCCTGAGCCACCAAGGAAGCCCCAATGTATGTACATACATGTTGTAAAAATTAAGTTACAAGATGAACATCAGTTACATTTGTACTTGTCAAGTTATTTCCACATACCTGTATAAACATCTCATCTGTTAGAATAAGGACTACTTCTTCAAGATGCTCACTTCACAAAAAATAAGCACAGTAATTGTGAAACAAAAATTTAAATGACATTGGTAAATCCTCACATCTATAATACCTGGACCTCAAAATACAAACCAATTTTGCTCAGAATTTGTTCTTGAGCTACAAGAATCAGTTTTGAAAGTAATTAAGATACTTTAGTCTGAAGATTAAATAAGATAGGTACAGGACTTCCCTAGTAGTCCAACGGTTAAGACTTTGCCTTCCAACACACGAGGTATAGGTATGATCCATGGTCAGGAAGCTAAGAGCCCACATGACTTTCGGCTAAAAATCCAAAGCATAAAACAAAAGCAATATTGCAACACAGTCAATAAAAGCTTTAAAAAATGATACACATTCAAAAAGTCTTAAAAAAAAAAAAGATAGGTAAGCTACGAGTGTGTTATTTTATGTCTCATTTATGCCACTATGATGCTGTAAAGAGCAATATTGCATAGGAACCTGGAATGTCAGGTCCATGAATCAAGGCAAATTGGAAGTGGTCAAACAAGAGATGGCAAGAGTGAATGTCAACATTCTAGGAATCAGCGAACTGAAATGGACTGGAATGGGTGAATTTTACTCAGATGACCATTGTATCTGCTACTGCGGGCAGGAATCCCTCAGAAGAAATGGAGTAGCCATCGTGGTCAACAAAAGAGTCCAAAATGCAGTAACTGGATGCAATCTCAAAGACGACAGAATGATCTCTGTTTATATCCAAGGCAAACCATTCAATATCACAGTAATCCAAGTCTATGCCCCAACCAGTAATGCTTAAGAAGCTGAAGTTGAACACTTCTATGAAGACCTACAAGACCTTTTAGAACTAACACCCAAAAAAGATGTCCATTTCATTATAGGGGACTGGAATGCAAAAGTAGGAAGTCAAGAAACACCTGGAGTAACAGGCAAATTTGGCCTTGGAATACGGAATGAAGCAGGGCAAAGACTAATAGAGTTTTGCCAAGAGAACGCACTGGTCATAGCAAACACTCTCTTCCAACAACACAAGAGAAGACTCTACACATGGACATCACCAGATGGTCAACACCGAAATCAGATTGATTATATTCTTTGCAACCAAGATGGAGAAGCTCTATACAGTCAACAAAAACAAGACCAGGAGCTGACTGTGGCTCAGACCATGAACTCCTTATTGCCAAATTCAGACTGAAATTGAAGAAAGTAGGGAAAACCCCTAGACCACTCAGGTATGACCTAAATCAAATCCCTTATGATTATACAGTGGAAGTGAGAAATAGATTTAAGGGCCTAGATCTGATAGATAGAGTGCCTGATGAACTATGGAATGAGGTTCGTGACATTGTACAGGAGACAGGGATCAAGACCATCCCCATAGAAAAGAAATGCAAAAAAGCAAAATGGCTGACTGGGGAGACCTTACAAATAGCTGTGAAAAGAAGAGAAGCAAAAAGCAAAGGAGAAAAGGAAAGATATAAGCATCTGAATGCAGAGTTCCAAAGAAAGCAAGAAAAGATAAGAAAGCCTTCCTCAGCGATCAAAGCAAAAAAAATAGAGGAAAACAACAGAATGGGAAAGACTAGGGATCTCTTCAAGAAAATCAGAGATACCAAAGGAACATTTCATGCAAAGATGAGCTCGACAGAGGACAGAAATGGTATGGACCTAACAGAAGCAGAAGATATTAAGAAGAGGTGGCAAGAATACCCAGAAGAACTGTACAAAAAAGATCTTCACAACCCAGATAATCACGATGGTGTGATCACTGACCTAGAGCAGACATCCTGGAATGTGAAGTCAAGTGGGCCTTAGAAAGCATCACTACGAACAAAGCTAGTGGAGGTGATGGAATTCCAGTTTAGCTATTTCAAATCCTGAAAGATGATGCTGTGAAAGTGCTGCACTCAATATGCCAGCAAATTTGGAAAACTCAGCAGTGGCCACAGGACTGGTAAAGGTCAGTTTTCATTCCAATCCCAAAGAAAGGCAATGCCAAAGAATGCTCAAACTACTGCACAATTGCACTCATCTCACATGCTAGTAAAGTAATGCTCAAAATTCTCCAAGCCAGGCTTCAGCAATATGTGAACCATGAACTTCCTGATGTTCAGTCTGGTTTTAGAAAAGGCAGAGGAACCAGAGATCTAATTGCCAACATCCTCTGGATCATGGAAAAAGCAAGAGAGTTCCAGAAAACATCTATTTCTGCTTTATTGACTATGCCAAAGCCTTTGACTGTGTGGATCATAGTCAACTGTGGAAAATTCTGAAAGAGATGGGAATACTAGACCACCTGATCTGCCTCTTGAGAAATCTGTATGCAGGTCAGGAAGCAACAGTTAGAACTAAACATGAAACAACAGACTGGTTCCAAATAGGAAAAGGAGTATGTCAAGGCTGTATATTGTCACCCTGCTTATTTAACTTATATGCAGAGTACATCATGAGAAACGCTGGGCTGGAAGAAGCACAAGCTGGAATCAAGATTGCCGGGAGAAATATCAATAACCTCAGATATGCAGATGACACCTCCCTTATGGCAGAAAGTGAAGAGGAACTCAAAAGCCTCTTGAGGAAAGTGAAATTGGAGAGTGAAAAAGTTGCCTTAAAGCTCAACATTCAGAAAACGAAGATCATTGAACGAAGACCATGGCATCTGGTCCCATCACTTCATGGGAAATAGATGGGGAAACAGTGGAAACAGTGTCAGACTTTATTTTTCTGGGCTCCAAAATCACTGCAGATGGTGACTGCAGCCATGAAATTAAAAGACGCTTACTCCTTGGAAGGAAAGTTATGACCAACCTAGACAGCATATTCAAAAGCAGAGACATTACTTTTCCAACAAAGGTTCGTCTAGTCAAGGCTATGGTTTTTCCAGTGGTCATGTATGGATGTGAGAGTTGGACTGTGAAGAAGGCTGAGCACTGAAGAATTGATGCTTTTGAACTGTGGGTGTTGGAGAAGACTCTTGAGAGTCCCTTGGACTGCAAAGAGACCCAACCCGCCCATTCTGAAGGAGATCAGCCCTGGGATTTCTTTGGAAGGAATGATGCTAAAGCTGAAACTCCAGTACTTTGGCCACCTCATGCGAAGAGTTGACTCATTAGAAAAGACTCTGATGCTGGGAGGGATTGGGGGCAAGAGGAGAAGGGTATGACAGAGGATGAGATGGCTGGATGGCATCACTGACTCGATGGACGTGAGTTTGAGTGAACTTCGGGAGTTGGTGATGGACAGG
Organism: Bos javanicus; assembly: GCF_032452875.1. Lineage (NCBI taxonomy): Eukaryota > Metazoa > Chordata > Mammalia > Artiodactyla > Bovidae > Bos > Bos javanicus. The sequence goes on along the minus strand of NC_083872.1, from coordinate 99,603,215 downwards.
GAGGCCTGGCGTGCTGCGATTCACGGGGTTGCAAATAGTCGGACACAACTGAGCAACTGATCTGATCTGATCTGATTTAATAAATATAACTAAGATTCTGTTATCATTTGAACAGAATCAGGATGAAGTTGATCTTTATACATTTTGTTATTCAAAATAATAAAAATATTGAAAAATTATTATTTCATTTCAGAATTATAAAAAGACATTTTTCTCATAGAATATATCTTTTTTTATTCAAAGCCAACTTCATTCAAAGCCAACTGTCCTATTTCTATTAGATTGGATTATCTCGTAAAGGAACCAGAAATCAATGAACATGGGAAGATAAATCAATGCTTTTCTCAAATTCTAAGTCTCTAGAATAGATAGTAATTAATAAGTTCCATATTCTAGCTTATGTTTCAAAAAATATATAGAAAAAGGCACACATTCAATATATAGACAAATATACATACATATATGGACATACACAGGTGGCTCAGTGGTAAAGAATCCACTGGCAATGCATGAGACACAGGTTTGAGCCTTGGGTCAGGAACATCTCCTGGGGAATGGCAACCCACTGCAACATTGTTGCCTGGGAAATCCCATGAACAGAGGAGGCTGGGAGGCTACAGTCCATGGGATTGTAAAGAATCGGACATGACTTAGTGACTGAGCACACACATGGGCATTGCATGTACTTACAGACACACACATACAAAGAATTTAAGTTCAGAAAATTGAGTATATATAGAAAGGGAGGATTTTCAACTTGATTGTTATAATCCTCATAAAGTACGCTTTAGGAAGGGATAGTTTCTTATAAGGAAAGAAAAAAAAAACCCTTAACTTTAGACCAATGTTTCTTATGTTTGCATTAGTGAATGTCTATTTTGCATTATTTATATGCTTTTATTTTAAGTGATTGGAATGAATCAAACGAAGGAAACTGTGCATATATTAAAGCAGCAAAGATGTCTGCTTCTGGCTGTTCCAGATTCATGCACTTCATTTGTGAGAAGTAGATAGCTTGTCTTGCTACCTAGTGAAACATCAACCAAGGACACACACAACAACTTTTCCTTATAAAAACTCAGACCCTTGGAAGTCCAGTCTGTGTATCTCTCATTTCAGAATGCTTTTTTATGGGCTGCACCTATATTCTAGCTTGATGGAGATACATTGTGGACCCTCCACTTCTGCCTCTTTCAAATGTAGATCCCAGATCACACCAGTTTTGAGCACAGGTTGGTAGAATGAGAAACTATCTGTGCTTCTTAGGGACCTTAGGATGCAAAGTTCTGTGTAGTCATCTATGGGGTCACACAGAGTCAAACACAACTGAAGTGACTTAGCAGCAGCAGCAGCAGCAGCAGTACTTTTCAAAACTATCAAGATCATCAAACACAAGTAAAGTCTGTAATAGCCAAGGGGAGCCTAAGGAGACATGACATTTGGTATGTCATGTGGTAACCTGGTGGGATCCTGGATTATAAAGAGGACATAGGAAAAAAATTTATGGAAGCATGAATAAACTATGGATTTAGTTACTAAAAGTATATTGATGTTAGTTTATTAATTATAACTAATGTGCAATACTAATATAAAATTCATTGAAAAAGAACTGAGTGCAGAGTATACAGAACACTATACTATCGTGAAACTTTTTCTGTAAATATATATTGTTCTAAAAAATAAAATGCATTAAAAAAATTAAAATCAGTGTGTAAATGTCTACAAAATAAAAGTTTAATATGTTTCTGATTTTTTAACTTCTTTTTAAAATAGAAGGAAAATTGTTTTACAATGTTTTATTGGTTTCTATCATACAACAATGTGAATCAGTCTTTAAGTGTACATATGTCCCCTTCCTTTTTAACCTTCCCCCCACCCCATCCTCCCCTCTAGGTTGTCACAGAGAACCTAGTTGTGTGCTTCTGATTTTGACTGACTTAAATTCATAGAGCAATTAAGGGAGAAAAGGAATCATCATAATGTTTAGATTTTCAGTTTAGGAACATAGTTTATTTATCAAGTTGTCCTTTTCAACTTTTCTCACTAGTGTTTTATAATTTTCAGCGTATAAATGGTGCACATGCTTTCAGCATATAAATGGTACATTTATACTATCAACTTAATGTTTTTGATACTATTGCAAATGGTACTTTTTGTTTATCTCAATTTTTAATACTTTAATTTTAGTATATGGAAATATAACTGATTTTGATATGCTGTTCTATCTGAAACCATGTTTAACTTACTGATTAGTTTTAGAGGATTTTGGAGATAGTTTGGAATTTTCTATGCAGACAATTATGTCATTTTGTAAATAAACATAGTTTTGTTTTCTCTTTCCAATCTATATGACTTTTTACAATAGAGAAGTAGAGTCAACAGATGTAGCAAACAAATTTATGGTTATCACATAGAAGCAAATTAAAAAGCAGAGACATTGCCTTGCTGACAGAGATCCCTATATCAAAATTATGGTTTTTCCAGTAGTCATGTATGGATGTGGGAGTTGAACTATAAAGAAGGCTGAGCATCGAAGAATTGATGCTTTTGAACTGTGGTGTTGGAGAAGACTCTTGAGAGTCCCTTGGGCTGCAAGGAGATCCAACCAGTCCTTCCTAAGGAAATCAATCCTGGGTGTTCATTGGAAGGACTGATGTTGAAGCTGAAGCTCCAGTACTTTGGCCACCTGATGCCAAATGACTGCCTCATTTGAAAAGACCCTGATGCTGAGAAAGACTAAAGGCAGAAGAAGAAGGGGATGTCAGAGGCTGAGATGATTGGATGGCATTGCTGACTTGATGGGCATGAGTTTAAGCAAGCTCTAGGAGATGGTGAAGGACTAGGAGAACTGGTGTTCTGCAGTCCATGGGGTCTCAAAGAGTCAGACACAACTGAGCAACTGTACAACAATAACAGAGGATAAGAGGGAGGGATAAACTGGGGGGATTAGCATTGACGTATACACTTTACTATATATAAAATAGATAATTAATGAGAATCTGCTGTATAGCACAGGGAACTCTACTCAATATTCTGTAATGGCCCATATGGGAAAAGAAACTAAAAACAGAGTAGATACAGGTACGTGTATAACTGAATCACTTTGCTGTACACCTGAAACTAACACACATTGTAAATCAACTGGAATCCAATTAAAAAAATTTTTTTAAGAAAAAAATATATGTATCTGTCTTTTTCCATATGTGTCTTTCTTAAATATTTGCTTTTGCTCCTAAAACAAAACCAAACAAAATATGTCCTCCCAAATATATGTTAATGAAGTAAGGGTCTGTTTACCTCACAATGCCTTTTCATAGCATAGTAGACTTCAAAGTGCACAGTCAGTGTTCAGTGAAGACTGTGGAGTCAATGACACCCATCTATCTTTCACGTGATATACTATGAATATATGTTAATTTCTGATTTATGAGAATATTCTAAATAAATGAATACAAAATTGATATCACTGAATCTCATAGTCTCAATACACAAATATTTTAAAAATTTTAGATGAATTTGCAGATGACTAATACCAAATATGGGATGACTATGGGCTTCCCTCATAGTTCAGTTGGTAAAGAATCCGCATGCAGTGCAGGAGACCCTGATTCAGTTCCTGGGTTGGGAAGATCCAATGGAGAAAGGATAGGCTACCCACTCCTGTATTCTTGTGCTTCCCTTGTGGCTCAGCTGGTAAAGAATCTGCCTGCAATGCAGGAGACCTGCGTTTGATCCCTGGGTTGGGAAGATCTCCTGCAAAAGGGAATTCTCCAGTGTTCTGGCCTGGAGAATTCCGTGGCCTGTATAGTCCATGGGATCCCAAAGAGTCGGACATGACTAAGCAACTTTCACTTTCACTCACTTCCACTTTCAATACAAAATAAATTACTGAGGAAATTGAAAGTACCAGTAAATAAAAGAATAAAATCCCATATTTTTCCTGAAAAATATTTTTATGACCTGTAAACATTGCAGAACTTTGTTTCTCATAGGTTAGTATTGATTCTTGGGTTAAAAGGTCTTAATATTTTACCATTTAGTTACTTTGTAATTTGAGAAATTTAGATTTGAACAATCATTAAATAATGATAAAATGGATAAATATACTACCATTTAATTTTCAATAAATATCCTCCCTCATAAAATGCCAAATTATAGAGTAAATCCTGTAATAGACAAAATAACTTCCAGACAAACTATTTTCATTTAGCTTTATTCACCATCGACTACTTGTATTATATGCACAAAAAAACAAATTTATGAATGCAAAGCTGGATTTATTTTGATAGATAATCATAGTACCAAACCACTTAAACTTTCATATTGCATTGAACTCGAAGATGAGGGAATTTGAACACTGGAAAATTTATTGCTAACCAGGCTGGTAATACCAATAGCTGTTGAGAAACCACCCACACACACACACAAAATTTAACATCAAAAACTGAATTAAATATTTCCCAAAACATCTGGAGACATAAAGATTATATTCGGCATAATATATTTTGACCAACTTTCATTTTGATTCTTTCTTGTCTTCATCTGTAGTTAACATTAATATTAGATAATTAACATGTACCCCAAGGTAAATTATTTCCTGCAACAATCCAGAGCCCTCCAAAATTTCTACACAGCTTACCTATAGCAAGTTCTCCTGTATCCCTCTTTGTTCAATGCGACAGCAGAATTACATACCCACACTACCAGATAACACCTGTATCTGTGCCTGGAGATTTCACCAATTGGAGGATAAGCTTGAGTAGAACACACTGGGACGAGCTCTCTCAGCTTGCCCTTCACCTCTGCTTTTAGAGTGGGAGGTCTGTGTTGATATTTATGACTGGCTTCAGAGACATGATGTCAGAAAAAGACAAGCAAATGCTCAGTCGTGTCTGACTCTTTGCGGCCCCATGGACTGTAGACTACAAGGTTCCTCTGTCCGTGGGATTCTCCAGGCAAGACTACTGGAGTGGGTTGCCGTTTCCTTCTCCAGGGGATCTTCCCAGCCCAGGGATCGAACCCGGGTCTCCAGCATTGCAAGCAGATGATTTTACCGTCTGAGCCACAAGGGAAGCTCAGAAAAAGATAGCCAATGATCAAATAACATTCAATATTCCCACTCAGAAAGTTTCTGCTGGTTTCAGTAGCTCATTTACTTCACACTGTGTCAGACAAGAATCATAGAGAACTAAAATGCCAAATTTTATCATCATCTCATAGATCAAACCAAACATGAACTTTAGCAGCCAACATAAACTTGAAAAATCAAAGCCTCTTTAGACTCATGAGGGTATGAAATAGTTAATTAAATCCAAAAACTCTAAAAATAGATTAGTTGATGATTTATAGATAAAAATAAAAAAATTTCAAACTGTACATAAATATCACCCTATATGTTTAAGCACATACTAAGAATAGCCAAACTGATTGATGCAATATAGTATATATATATACAATATTGGGTTAACTGATTTGAATAATGGCAGATTTCTATGTCTTTTTTGTGTTCTCTTTAAATTTTCTGAAGAAACAGACATTGGCTTCCAATAAAAAATGGCAGCTATAATGGAAAAGCTTAAAATGTTGAATGGTTTTGAAAGTTTCCCATTAAAAGCATCAGAATCAAAATGATCTGTTCCACTAGATACCCTTGACTGAAGACCAGTCCTCCTCTATCAGGGATGGTTGTCCTCTTCAACTGAGTGTGCAGCTTCAAGAAAGACACACATGGAATGATGAAGGAGGAAAGGGACACCCATATAGCCAGCCAGATCAGCTGAATCATCCCCAGAGATCAATGGGGTGACAGATGTCAAAACCAGATCACTCTCACATCCTCCAGGTATTTTCTGACTTTCTCTTTCATGTCATCGTTTACCCATTGATTCTTAGTATCATGTTTGTAGTATCTATGTAATTTTTTTTTTTTCTTTCTGTGGTTGATTTCTAGTTACATACAGTTGTGGTCAGAAAAGATGTTTGAAATAATTTCTATCCATTACATTTCTTGAGCCTGGTTGTGTGTCCTGGAATGTGATCTATCCTTGAGAATGTTTCACGTGCACTTAAAAAGAATGTGTGTTCTGGGGTTTTTGTATGCAAAAAGTCCTGCAGACATCAATTAAGTTCAACTGTTCTATTGTGTCATTAAGAATCTTGGTTACTTTATTGATTTTATATCTGGGAGATCTGTCCAGTGATGTCAATGGGGTGTTAAGATCTCCTACTATTATTGTATTCCCTTTAATTTCTCTTTTTATATCATTAGTGTTTGTTCTATGTATTTAGGTGTTGTCATTTCCTATACCAGGGGAAATGTCATTTCCTATTCCAGACCCAAGGATTGAATTCATGTCTCTTGTGTCTCTTGCATTGATAGGCAGATTCTTTAGACCAGTACTACCTAGGAAGCCATTAATATATTGGGGTCATATATTAGCAAGTGTAATATCTTCTTCATGTATTGATCCCTTTATCATTATACAATGTTCTTCTTTATGTTTCATTATGAACTTTCCTTTAAAGACTATTTTGTCTTATATGAGCATTGTTACATGTCCTTTCTTGTCATTTTCATTTGAATTTTCTATTTATCTTGTGGTTTAAGTCTTCTCTTCATCTCCTTGCCATTGTTTGATTAGGTGATATTTTAAAAATTATATTTTCTTGAACTGTATAGTAGTGTTTGAATCTATGTTGTTACATCAAATATTCCTAGTAAAATCCAACTAGTCATAATTGGAGGATGAATTCATGAATGACACAATGACTATTTATTTAATAATTCAACCTTTGTCATGGAGGTATATTTTATTAGTATAATGTTCTGATTTTGTTCTTTCAAGGGCAGTATTTTTGTCAGAGAAAGTCCAAAGATTAAATTTTGTATTTAATAAGAATAAAACCAAATATAAAAACTAGGGCAGAGGAAATAAATGGTATTTTGAAAATGATTGTCTTTGTTCCAGATACAGTATTGTCGGAAATGTAGCAATTCTGCAGAATAATTAGTGACAAATATCCTTAAATACCTGTTGAAAATAGGATTATGATTTTTAGGACTTTTTCTATGACAATAGAAATGAAATAACAATGGATGTGAAAGAAAGGTGTATTCACTGCCAAGATGTAGCAATCTAGTTTTAAAAGTAAAACTTGAGGTATTCTATATTTGTGGTGTATGTGACTAAAATGGAAACAAGATACCTGCATAGGTGATTAAACCTCCACTTCCTCAGATCTTATAGATCTTATAGACTATGATAACAATTTTTCAGAGGCATTTATAAATGCAAAATATAAATAACACACTTAGAGATCCATTTGTGCTTTTAAATGCAGCCCAAAGTCTCCTATTTTCTGGAGGTGTATGCTTTTAAATGCAGCCCAAAGTCTCCTATTTTCTGGAGGTGCTTTTAAATGCAGCCCAAAGTCTCCTATTTTCTGGAGGTGTATTTGAGGTGTATCTCCTCAAATAGCCTAAGTGTGAGAATTTCCTGTTCAAACGTGAAGTGACACATTGATGTCAAATCAACTTTTTCCATTCTTGCTTCACTCTGAGCCTTCACAGGGCACTCTGTGAAAGTCACAGACATTGCTTATTCTTGTCCTGGATTTATGTTTTTAAATTTCTCCTTTTATTACCCAGCTATAGCAGGCCTCTTTTATGAGAGTATCCTGACCTCCCTACTAAAGGATGCACGACTTTCTGGCCAACAGAAGGTATGTGTCTCTCCTCTCCTGTCTCTCTATTAGACCATCTCACTTAGTGGGAACTAATGAATATTAAATGTGATACAACTGAAATACAGTTTATATATGGCAAAATCAAAGTAGAACATTGTTTTTTAAAAAAATAATTTTAACTAAAAAGCAATCATAAAATATCAAATATGATGGAGCATTTCTCCAAGTATTTAAATTGTTTTCTGTAGAATGTTAATCAAGTGCATACACACAGGCATGAATGGGTTTGTATATAATATTAAGTGAAACCCAAAGACCTCATGACAGGGAACAATTAGTTTGAGATTTTATGATCAGTAGAGGTAAGTTTTTTGTATAATAATATGTTAATATATTTTTGCTAAATTTTTTAAATATGTTCTTGGAAAGGAATTCATTGTATAGCAAAGGCCAAACATAAAACCTCATACATGTGTTAGATTGAATACAACAATCCAAAATTTTAATAAAAATCAGATTGAGGTAAGTTCCTAAAGGCTAATTTAAACTTAATTGTAAGCAATGGAAGTATTTTTTAAAAAATCAAACATAGCATAAATGACATGTTAAACTAATTGAAGACACTAACTGATATAAATCAGAAATAGTACCATAGAAATGATGACTAAAATAATAATTAAAACTGATAATTATTGAGAACTTATAAGTGCCAGGTTGAGTGCTCAGTGTTACATGTATTATATATTACATAACCTTATTTCCATTTTAGATTATAATATGATACTAGATACTAAATATTGGATAAGGAAATGGCAACCCACTCCAGTAAAGTTCTTGCCTGGAGAATCCCAGGGACGGGGGAGCCTGGTGGGCTTCCATCTATGGGGTCGCACAGAGTCGGACATGACTGAAGTGACTTAGCAGCAGCAGATACTAAATAACTTTTTGAAGATCACATTTTGTAAATTTAAAAGCTGTAATTCATTTCCAGATATTTCTGACTACTGCATCAACTGTCTGAATTATTGTTACATTATTTGGATTTTTCATAAGTAATCACCATCAGTTATACAACTAAAATGACCTTTACTAACTTTAACATCTATAGGATCTTTCCGGAAGTTTGAACCAACGGTGTCTTCCATAAATGACCTATACCTGTTTTTCATTTTGTGGGTTCAAATAATAGCCAAAATCACTTATCAACAACTTTTGTAAAATAAGTACATTTTAGTCTTTTTCTGTTGTTTTATTTTTCATATTGTTTAGTTTATATATGATTAGTGTGTCATGTGACATTTTACAATATATGAAACATTTCCTCAGTTTTTAATGATTTCTCAGAACCCCTCAACCATTCAAAATAAAAACCATTTGGTACCCCTTTTCACTGATCAAAGTAAGTCACCAAATAGTGTAATACAGTGCAGGAGATTGCTGTATATGCCAACATTACTCTCTCCTCATCTTTAAAGAACTTAGTCTTTAAATCATTATTAAATTTCAAAATTATTATAAATATAGGTGAATCTCTCTTGTTAATAGAACATTTTAATTTTAATACAAGGACTATGATGATTTTAAAATATTTCTGTGGAATCTGACTTCAGTGAGGATATTATTAGCCATGAACTTCTTTATTGCTCCATAATTTATTGCTTTTCATTGTTTCAACCAATAATATATTCTCAAATACAGAATATCTTTTTTTTTAAAAAGTATTCTTTCATGAAAGGCTTGTTTAAAGTACTGAGGAATTTAGAAGCAGGCTTTACGTTTGTTCAGCTGCAAAGTGAACGCTAAACTCTTCGCCCCACCCATCTTATTATACTAAGGTTCTTATCTCACCCACGCCACTTATTCCTCAGTTCACTTAGAGCATGGTCCTTGACCTCACTCAGCTGCAAAGATGAATAACCAAGGAGTAACCTATGTAGAACACAAGGCAGTCAAGAGCTCAAAGAGACAGAAAATGAAACCTAAGATTTCTAAAAGTTCCAGTTCAATAACTGAGCAGGAATTAACATATGCAGAACTAAATCTTCAAAATGCTCCTCAGAATCTTCATGAGAATGACAAGAACTACCACTCCAAAGGTGAAACACTTACCAGTCACACAATGAAACTGTTCTAGGATGTGCAGTTGGGGTGCAGAGGTGTGGAGGAAGAGCAGGGGGAAAGCTCGCATATTTTTCATTTTGAGAAAGGGAGTTTAAAGTTGGTTATGGTATTGTAATGTGAAATTGGAAGACTATTTTTATTCTGGCATTGCTACAATTTTAAGTCTTTGATCAACAACTCATTCACCATTATATTTGCTGAAAATGAAACATGTATTAGAGAAAGACTACAGTGGCAGAAATGGGAAGGGGTCCAAGTTTATATCCATAAATCCCTGTTCATATCAGTTCTCATGTATGTAAAATCTAACCAACTGTCCCCATCACTCTTTCACTCTTTTCTCACTGTTTCCTTTTCTCTCCCTGCAGGTTCACCATCACCTTCAGAGAAGTTCATTGCTGGGATCCTGGGAATCATCTGCCTCATCTTGATGTCTGCTGTGGTGACAGTGATCATTGTTACTCCCTGTAAGTACATTTTTTAAAAACTATAAGGGAACTTTTCACTTTAATGATGGTCAGTCCTTTAAACATTTTCACAATATTATAGAATGTGCCTATCATTAAAATACATGCAATTAGACTAAATGTAGAATGTTATTTGGAATTTGTGAAATACATACAACACAAGATAATTACAGAGAGTATGTATATGGATATTCTGATTTCATAACTCAAAAGTATGCTCTAGGAGATTGAAAGATCTTATTGAGAAACACAAATTAATTTTTGAGATTGGTAAGAGGTGGTAAAATCTGCTCCTTTAGGTTTCTAAAATATATTTTCCACCAAATCTTCATTACCCAATTAATTTTTCTTGGTAAAATCAGCTTTATTCCAGACTACTCTAATCCTAAACAATTTAGAGCAATGTTAATTTTTATAATGATTAATTTTGTAGCTACTGTAATACGGGAGCAGAATAACTCCTCTCCGATAGCAAGACTCCAGAAAGGTACATAATGATTTTAAAGCTCTGATATAAATACAATTTGTATTTTGTCTCTATCTTAGGCTAGTGAAAATAAGAAAAGATTTAGGGGTAGAAGATAAATAACAAAATCAGGCAACAAACAGGCATAAATAATGATTATGGGAGAATGTTTTTCCCTATGCAACAATATGATCACCATATTCATTGTTGGCAATTGACTCCAATTTTTGCCTGCTGTAATATGGTAAAAGACAAATAATTTTGCTACTCTAAAATAGAAGTTTCATTTCTTGATTTGTAGTACCTGTAAAAAGGAGATATTTTTATATGTTTGCTTTATATAGAGACATAAATTAGGGTATGCAAGACTGACGCTGTGAATGTATGAGTAAGATTTGTTTTATATGTACCAGCCTTGAGGGTGCATAGCTATGTTTTTTTTATATATATATATATATACACACACACATACATGTTTATATCTATGCATACATGTAAGTTAATTTTTGTTTTTTAAAATTCAAATTGCCTTTGAATAGTAATTCATAATCTTTTTCCAGAATTTCATTGTGGTTGTTATCCAAAAGAGTGGTTTACATATTCCAGCAATTGCTATTCTATTAGTCTGGAAAAAGAAACATTGAATGGGAGTTTGAGGTCCTGCACTACTAAGAATTCTACTCTGCTTTACATAGATAATGAAGAGGAAATGGTAAGATATTAAGTGTTTCCAACACTTTATTAAAGGCTTGATTCAGTCAATAATATTTGTTAGAATTCACATGTGTTTTTGTACATATTTGTAGTTTGCTTATTTTAAGATCTGTTAATAACTTTATTTTCATTTTAAAACCATTAATGCATGTTTGGTAATTTCCAGTTCTTCTGCTCCTTGTTAGCAGGTGTCCTGATGGATCACCTTGTAAGGCTCACCTGAGTTACCTACAGGATTCTATCAATACAGGAGGAACGGTTTACCTGTGCCACCTCCAACAGTTAGGTTAGGCATTTGGTGTTCGGAAGTAAGAGGCCTAGGTCACTTTCATCTGATGGTGGGGAAGATATAGTTCGGTTCAGTCACTCAGTCGTGTCCGACTCTTTGCGACCCCATGAACCTCAGCACGCCAAGCCTCCCTGTCCATCAGCAACTCCCAGAGTCCACCCAAACCCATGGCCATTGTGTCCGTGATGCCATCCAGCCATCTCATCCTCTGTCGTCCCCTATACAAGATGCCGTAATTATTGTTCCCGCACCTCCCACCTTGTTCTCTCATCATGGAGAAGTGATTAGAGATTACAGAGGATTAGCGTGGCTGGATAGTCTCAAACCTCTTCACTTTTCTTTTCCCACCATGCAGGGCTCTCCTTTCTTGTGTCTTTGATTAGTTCCCGTGTCTACAGTTCAACTGAGCAGGGAGTAACAGAGAGAAATGATTCTCTGACCCCTTGTCTCGTCCACTGGATTCCACAGAAATAGATTGCTTTGGGGTTTATCTAGTCAAAGGATGGTGTCAGACTAAGAAAAATAAATCTTTGGCTCTCATGTCACTTATTTTCTCGATTTCATTCCCTTAATTTTCTTCTAAAACTGAAATTCTGAGGAACATATAATAGTAGAGAAATGCAATTGTATACTCACAGTATCCAGAAAAAAAGAACATCACAGAATCTTAAAACTTACTTAAAGCCATGTTATGTTAGTTTTGACATGAGTTAAAAATAGATTACATAAATCAGAATTTTCCTTATTGCACGTATTCAATTACTCCACCTTCTTATCCCTCAGGCTTAATGTTACAATTCACAGCTGTCAATATCCCCACGTTGGTATACTAAGTGTCTTCTTTTGTGGGGTCTGTACAACTAATCCATGTCTTTGTAAATACTCCCTTTATTAAATGGTCCTCAAAAAAAAAAAAAAAAGAATTTTCCTTATTAACATTAGAAAACAGTGAAACTGATAAGTATAAATGTTTGAATTAATTTGAATCAAAAGTACAGACATGGTTAATATTTATGGCAATATTAAAAATTCCAACTTGCAACTTTTATGATTTTAGTATTACATTTATAATTTAACATGCTCATTCTATTCAAAGAACTAAGTTCAGTTCAGTTCAGTCACTCAGTCATGTCCAACTCTGAAACCCCATGGACTGCAGCACGCCAGGCTTCCCTGTCCATCACCAACTCTCAGACCTTGCTCAAACTCACGTCCATTGAGTTTGTCTTCCAACCATCTCATCCTCTGTCATCCCCTTCTCTTGCCTTCAATCTTTCCCAGCATCAGGTCTTGTCCAATGAGTCAGTTCTTCACAGCAGGTGACCAAAGTACTGGAGTTTCTGCTTCAGCATCAGTACTTCCAAAGAATACTCAGGACTGATTTCCTTTAGGATGGACTGGTTTGATCTCCTTGTAGTCCAAGGGACTCTCAAGAGTCTTCTCCAACACCACAGATCAAAAGCATCAGTTCTTCAGCCCTCAGCTTTCCTTATGGTTCAACTCTCACATCCATACATGACTACTGGAAAAATCATAGCTTTGACTAGATGGACCTTTGTCAGCAATGTCTCTGCTTTTAATATGCTGTCTAGGTTTGTCATAGCTTTTCTTCCAAGGAGCAAGTGTCTTTTTAATTTCAGGGCTGCAATCATCATCTGCAGTGGTTTTGGAGCCCAAGAAAATAAAGTCTGTAACTGTTTCCATTGTTTCCCCATCTATTTACCATGAAGTGATAGGACCAGATGCCATGATCTTAGTTTTTCAAATGTTTAGTTTCAAGACAGCTTTTTCACTCTTCTGTTTCACTTTCATCAAGAGGCTATTCAGTTCCTCTTCGCTTTCTGCCATAAGGGGGTGTCATCTGCATATATGAGGTTATTAAGATTTCTCCTGGCAATCTTGATTCCAGCTTGTGCTTCATCCAGCTTGCCATTTCATATGATGTACTCTGCATAAAGTTAAATAAGCAGGGTGACAATATAAAGCCTTGATGTACTCCTTTCCCAATTTGGGACCAGTCCATTGTTCTATGTCTGATTCTGTCGCTTCTTGACCTGCATACAGATTTCTCAGGAGGCAGGTAAGGCAGGTAAGAAATACCAATTTCTCTGGTATTCCAATCTCTTTAAGAATTTTCCAGTTGTGATCCACAGTCCAAGGCTTTGGTGTAGTCAACTTTTATGTATTACAGTGTTAGATGTAAAATCTAACATACTCATTTTGTTCAAAGAACTAAAGATCCTATGAAAGAATGCATCCTTTGACTTGCATTTTAAAAATTAATAGAAATCTTTCATAATGATATTTAAGTGAAAATTATTTATTTTGGGCTAGAAATTTCTGATGTCCCTGCCAGTTATGTCATGGATTCCAGTCTTTCGAAGAGGTCGCAATCATCCATGGATGTGGCTAAATGGTTCAATTTGCAAACTAAAGTAAGTTTTTAAAATGAATGCTATATAGAGGAGGAAAAATACAAAAAAAATTAATAATATGAATATATTTGTTGTCATTGAATTATAGAAAGCTGAAGAAGATGTTGAAAGTTAATAAAATGTTCATATAAATGTTCAAAAATAGGCCACTCGGTAGCCCATTTTCCTAATAACAAACTCTTACTGAAATTTTATTAAAAACATCATTACCCATTTTCAAAATATCTTTTATTACAGTTACATAAAAATACTATTGTTTCATGAGTTGTCTTCATAGAATATAACAGAATTATGCATTTTTTTCCATGACAGGATAACAGACCATTCACCTGTTGAACATAACTGTGCTGTACTATCCTCGGGGGGCATTAAAGCAGAAGGCTGTCAGATTCCAAATGCATATAATTGCAAGCATAAGCTTGAGAATTAAAAAGTGAGTTTGGATGCTGTTGAGTAGTTTTATCTTTTATGAAAAGGAAATAATGTTATGATCACATAAATTTTGAAATGAATTATGTTGTTTGTTCTAATAAGGTTTCAAAAACCTTTGAAAGAAAACATCAAAATTCTATAAATTCCTTCAATAAAAATTCAAAGTAAAAATAAAAATTCAAAAAAAATTCCTTCAATAAAAAATAAATTAATTTAAAAAACTGTTTAAATATAATATGCATACCAAAAAGTATAGATATCACTTTTGTGTCTGGCCTTTTTTCTCAACAATATGTTTATGACATTCAAACTTTCTAAAATGTCACCTGTTTTCTGAGTCTGTTTATTTGAGAACAAAGACCAAAAGTAGTTTAGCAATTACCAAGAGCTATGGGGAGATGAGAAAGGAAATGACTGCTACTTGATCAGTGATTAATATTTTCTAGATATTGATAGTGGTGATGGTTTTAAAATGTGAACATTTTTAAAATCACTGATTTATACAGTTTAAATGGATGGATTTTATGGTGTGTAAATTGTACCTCAATAAATCTGTTTTAAAAAAACTTTCTTGGGACTGCATTTAATATTTAAAATAATTTGTAAACAGAGTCATCTTTACAGTATTGGCTGTTTCCGTCAATATTCTTTATCCTTCCATGAGTTAGGTTTTCTTTAAATTTTCCCTGTCAGATTTTGTGTTTCTCTATTTTGAGATGTTAAATATACATGGGTGTTTCATAGCCATGATTTTGTAAATGACACTCTTATTTTTCAAATTTTAGTAATTTTTGGTGCAGTAAAGAGTAGTATATTGAGGTTTACATGTTGGTCTTATAGTCAATAATTTCTCTGACTTTGTATTAATTCCATCATTTCAAATATTTATTCTTATGGATTTTATATGAGATATGTATATCTTTATATAACAGCTGTTCATATCTTTTTTCCATGTGCTATTATTTTTTTTCTTGACTTATTTTCATAGGCTACAATTTAATTTCCAAAGTTGAATAGAAGGTACAGTAAAGGTTCTGTATCTATCTCTTCTTAGTCAAGGAAGAGATTTCAATATATCATCGTTAAATATGAGATTTACCTTAAGGTTTTTTCATCATATATTTCTCATGTGAAACCATAGTATTCTCATTTTTCAAACAAATTTTATGATCTAGTTGATGTTGATGTTACATTTGCATTATTTTCCATCAGTTGGAATGGTAAATGTTTTCTTTGTATAACGATTATGAAGTAAAATACCTTTATTTCTTCCATTAAACCAATATTAAATCAATCTTGCACTTCTAAAATAAAATCACAATGATCATCTGTGTTACCCAATTTCTTAAAAATTCAGTGCATATGCTATATGTAGATTAAGTTATTTTTCTTCATTTATGTTCACAAAGAACTTTAACTGAGTTTTCAGTTATGTTATATATACTTGACAGGTCAGGAAGTATTTCTCTTTTTCTTTTACCTGAAACTTTGTGAAAGAGTACTGCTACATTTTTAAGTGTTATTTTCCACTACCAATGCCATCTGAGCATCTAGAACTATTTTGTAGAAAGGTTTATATAATAAACTTAATGTTTTACAATATATGCTAGGTTTACTCAGGTTTTTTGTTTTTTTTGCTGTGCTTTATTTTGGTAATTTGTATTTTAGGATTTTTCTATTTTATATGGACACTAAAATGTATTCATAATATTGCTTTTTATCTGCTTAATATCTGTAAAAACTATACATTATACCTTTATTTATTATCAGTTCAGTTCAGTTGCTCAGTCGTGTCCGACTCTTTGCAACCCCATGAATCGCAGCACGCCAGGTCTCCCTGTCCATCACCATCTCCTGGAGTTCACTCAGACTCATGTTCATCGAGTCGGTGATGCTATCCAGCCATCTCATCCTCTATCGTCCCCTTTTCCTCCTACCCCCAATCCCTCCCATCATTAGGGTCTTTTCCAATGAGTCAACTCTTCGCATGAGGTGGCCAAGGTATTGGAGTTTCAGCTTTAGCATCAGTCCTTCCAAAGAACACTCAGGGCTGATCTCCTTTAGAATGGACTGGTTGGATCTCCTTGCAGTCCAAGGGACTCTCAAGAGTCTTCTCCAACACCACAGTTCAAAAGCATCAATTCTTCTGTGCTCAGCTTTCTTCACAGTCCAACTCTTGCATCTATACATGAACACTGGAAAAACCATAGCCTTGACTAAATGGACCTTTGTTGGCAAAATAATGTCTCTGCTTTTCAATATGCTATCTAGGTTGGTCACAAATTTTCTTCCAAAGAGTAAGCGTCTTTTAATTTCATGGCTTCAGTCATCATCTGCAGTGATTTTGGAGCCCAAAAAGATAAAGTCTGACACTATTTCCACTGTTTCCCCATCTATTTCCCATGAAGTGATGGGACCAGATGCCATGATCTTCGTTTTCTGACTGTTGAGCTTTAAGCCAAATTTTTCACTCTCCTCTTTCACTTTCATCAAGAGGCTTTTTAGTTCCTCTTCACTTTCTGCCATAAGGGTGGTGTCATCTGCATATCTGAGCTTATTGATATTTCTCCCGGCAATCTTGATCCCAGCTTGTAATTCTTCCAGTCCAGCGTTTCCCATTATGTACTCTGCATATAAGTTAAATAAGCAGGGTAACAATATACAGCCTTGATGTACTCCTTTCCCTATTTGGAACCAGTCTGTTGTTCCATGTCCAGTTCTAACTGTTGCTTCCTGACCTGCATACAGGTTTCTCAAGAGGCAGGTCAGGTGGTCTGGTATTCCCATCTCTTTCAGAATTTTCCACAGTTTATTGTGACCCACACAGTCAAAGGCTTTGGCATAGTCAATAATGCAGAAATAGATGTTTTTCTGGCACTCTCTTGCTTTTTCCATGATCCAGTGGATGTTGGCAATTTGATCTCTGGTTCCTCTGCCTTTTCTAAAACCAGCTTGAACATCTGGAAGATCATGGTTCACGTATTGCTGAAGCCTGGCTTGGAGAATTTTGAGCATTACTTTACTAGCATGTGAGATGAGTGCAATTGTGCGGTAGTTTGAGCATTCTTTGGCATTGCCTTTCTTTGGGATTGGAATGAAAACTGACCTTTTCCAGCCCTGTGGCCACTGCTGAGTTTTCCAAATTTCCTGGCATATTGAGTGTGGCACTTTCACAGCATCATCTTCCAGGATTTGAAATAGCTCAACTGGAATTCCATCACCTCCGCTAGCTTTGTTCATAGTGATACTTTCTAAGGCCCACTTAACTTCACATTCCAGGATGTCTGGCTCTAAGTGAGCGATCACACCATCGTGATTATCTTGGTCATGAAGATCTTTTTTGTACAGTTCTTCTGTGTATTTCTGCCCCCTCTTCATAATATCTTGTGCTTCTGTAAGGTCCATACCATTTCTGTCTTTTATTGAGCCCATCTTTGCATGAAATGTTCCCTCGGTATCTCTAATTTTCTTGAAGAGATCTCTAGTTTCCCATTCTGTTGTTTTCCTTTATTTCTTTGTATTGATCTCTGAGGAAGGCTTTCTTATCTCTTGCTAGTCTTTGGAACTCTGCATTCAAATGCTTATATCTTTCCTTTTCTCCTTTGCTTTTCACTTCTCTTCTTTTCACAGCTGTTTGTAAGGCCTCCTTAGACAGCCATTTTTCTTTTTGCATTTCTTTTCCATGGGGATGGTCTTGATCCCTGTCTCCTTCTACAATGTTACGAACCTCAGTCCATAGTTCATCAGGCACTCTATCTATCAGATCTAGGCCCTTAAATCTATTTCTCACTTCCACTGTATAATCATAAGGGATTTGATTTAGGTCATACCTGAATGGTCTAGTGGTTTTCCCTACTTTCTTCAATTTAAGTCTGAATTTGGCAATAAGGAGTTCATGGTCTGAGCAACAGTCAGCTCCTGGTCTTGTTTTTGCTGACTGTATGGAGCTTCTCCATCTTTGGCTGCAAAGAATATAATCAATCTGATTTCAGTCTTGACCATCTGGTGATGTCCATGTGAGAGTCTTCTCTTGTGTCGTTGGAAGAGGATGTTTGCTATGACCAGTGCATTCTCTTGGCAAAACTCTATTAGCCTTTGCCCTGCTTCATTATGTATTCCAAGGCCAAATTTGCCTGTTACTCCAAGTGTTTCTTGACTTCCTACTTTTGCATTCCAGTCCACTATAATGAAAAGAACATCTTTTTTGGGTGTTAGTTCTAAAAGATCTTGTAGGTCTTCATAGAACCATTCAACTTCAGCTTCTTCAGCGTTACTGGTTGGGGCATAAACTTGGATTACTCTGATATTGAATGGTTTGCCTTGGAAACGAACAGAGACCATTCTGTTTTTTTGAGATTGCATCCAAGTACTGCATTTTGGACTCTTTTGTTGACCTTGATGGCTACTCCATTTCTTCTGAGGGATTCCTGCCCGCAGTAGTAGATATAATGGTCATCTGAGTTAAATTCACCCATTCCAGTCCATTTTAGTTCACTGACTCCTAGAATGTCGATGTTCACTCTTGCCAACTCCTGTTTGACCACTTCCAATATGCCTTGATTCATGGACCTAACATTCCAGGTTTCTATGCAATATTGCTCTTTACAGCATCGGACCTTGCTTCTATCACCAGTCCCATCCACAGCTGGGTATTATTTTTGCTTTGGCTCCATCCCTTCATTCTTTCTGGAATTGTTTCTGCACTGATCTCCAGTAGCATACTGGGCACCTACTGACCTGGGGAGTTCCTCTTTCAGTATCCTATCATTTTGCCTTTTCATACTGTTCATGGGGTTCTCAAAGCACAAATACTGAAGTGGTTTGCCATTCCCTTTTCCAGTGGACCACATTCTGTCAGACCTCTCCACCATGTCCCGCCTGTCTTGGGTGGCCCCACAGGGCATGGCTTAGTTTCATTGAGTTAGACAAGGCTGTGGTCCTAGTGTGATTAGATTGACTAGTTTTCTGTGAGTATGGTTTCAGAGTGTCTGCCGTCTGATGCCCTCTTGTAACACCTACCATCTTACTTGGGTTTCTCTTACCTTGGACGTGGGGTATCGCTTCACGCCTGTCCAGCAAAGCACAGCTGTTGCTCCTTACCTTGAACGAGGGGTATGTCCTCACCGCCACCCCTCCTGACCTTGAATGTGGAGTAGCTCCTCTCGGCCCTCCAGCCACTGCTCCTTGGACCTGGGGTAACTCCTCCCGGCCACCGCCCCTGGCCTCAGATGCGGGGTAGCTCCTCTCGGCTGCTGCCCCTGACCTCGGACGTGGGGTAGCTCCTTTTGGCCGCTGCCCCTCAGGCATGGGTCCTTCCAGCTTCTACCCTGACCTTGGATGTGGGGTAGCTCCTCTCGGCCACGCTTATGCGCCATCGAAGCCGCCTTGTGCACTTGTGCGCTGTCACTGCCTTATTTTTATTATACATGTAAAAGATTTGATTCCTCCCAAAAAAAGGGGGGTTTTTTTGGCCTCACCTCATGGCTTGTGGGTCTTACTTCCCCAAACAGGTATTGAACTTGGGCCATCAGCAGTGAGAACATGAAGTCCTTACTACTGAAGTGAAGTGAAGTCGCTCAGTCATGTCCGACTCTCTGCGACCCCATGGACAGTAGCCGACCAGGCTCCGCCATCCAGTGGATTTTCTAGGTAAGAATACTGGAGTGGGCTGCCATTTCCTTGTCCAGGGGATCTTCCCAACCCAGGGATCCAACCCAGGTCTCCTGCATTGCAGACAGACGCTTTACCATCTGAGCCACCAGAGAATTCCCTTCCTTACCACTGAACCACCTGGAAATTCCCCCTTTTCAATTTTTTTCAGCAGTCTTTTATCAATTTTATTAAATATATTCAATAAGAATACATTTGGTCTTGTTGTTTCTCCATATTGCAATTTTGTCCTTTGTCTTGATTTTGCACTAATTATTGTTTTCTTCCTTCTACTTCATATGGCTTTTATTTCACCTAATTTTAGCTTTTTCATTTTTAATTTCTTGTGGTGCAAGCTTGGATTTCTACTTTGTTTTGTTTTATTTTATTTGTAAAGTAAGCATGTAAGGCAGTTAAGCAGATATTTGGTTTTGTATTTATCTTGTAATTCTTATAAAATTTTTGAACATTCATTGTGGTCATTTCTATGGTCCACTTGTTATTCAGACATTTATGACCAAATCTGGGGCTTCCCTGGTAGCTCAGACGGTAAAGCGTCTGCCTACAGTGCAGGAGACCTGGGTTCGATCCCTGGGTCGGGAAGATCCGCTGGAGAAGGATATGGCAACCCACTCCAGTATTCTTGCCTGGAAAATCCCATGGACTGGGGAACCTGGTAGGCTATAGTCCATGGGGTCACAAAGAGTCGGACACGACAGCGACTTCACTTTCACTTTCATGACCAAATTTAAAACCATCTAAGGATTTTCAAATTTTTGGTTATTGACTTCTACTTATGGAAAGAGTGTTCTATTTGGTTAGAGAATTTTCTGTGATGCTAGAAATGTTCAACATCTGTTCAATGTGGTGTGAATAGGAACCACATTAAAATATTAAATATTTTATTAATTAATTAATTAATATTAAATAAAAAATAAAATATTAAAATATTCCTTATTTGTAACTAATTAAAAGTTAAATTTAAATACCCACCTTTCAGGGCTTCCTTGGTGGCTCAGACAGTAAAAAATCTACCTACAATGTGGGAGACCTGGGTTCGATCTCTGGACTGAGGAGATCCCGTAGAGGCGGGCATGGCAACTCACTCTAGTATTCTTCCCTGGAGAATCCCCATGGACAGAGGAGCCTGGCAAGCCACAGTCCATGGGGTCACAGAGAGTCAGACATGACTGAACAACTAAGCACAGCAGAGCACAGCACCCACCTTTCAAGTGCTCAGTTGTCAACCTGTCTAGAGGCTAATGCAGTGACACCATTACTATATGCTATATGAATATGCTTGGAATATGATTTATTGTGTATTTTTGAAGTTTTCTGTTTGCTCTTAGTTTTATTGATCTTTTATATTGTTTTTCTATCTCTATTTATTTTTCCTTCGATCTTTGTTATTTCCTCCTATCGATTAACTTTGGCCTTTGTTCTTCTTTTTGAGGTTCTGTGAAGTGGAAGATCAGGTTGTTCATTTGATCTCTTTGTTTCTTCTTAATATTGGTGTTTCTTGCTATCACTCCAAAAAATTTCAAAAGTTTATTAACAGACTCTAATGAGTTCAGCCATGTATATTGTCAAGATGCTGTCAACAACCCATTGCTCTCTCAGATCTGCATCCTTGAAAATGAAATGGCTCCTACTTTGGGAACAGTGTACAGATGTACATTCCAAGGACAGAGGAGCTTCCAATTGCATGGTCAACTAGTAGTTATGACCTCCTGAAGACCTCCCCCAACACTCCCAACAGCAGATGTAGGGATAATGGTGGTATATCTGTACAGTGGAATGTTACTCAGCAATTAAAAAGAATGAACTCTTGATATACAATAGCATGAATGAATATCTAAATAATGATGCTGAGTGAAAGAAGTCAGAAAAAGTACATACTGTACACTTTCACATTTATACATTTCTAGAAAATGCAAACCAATCTAAAGTGACAGAAAGCATACCAGTGGTCATGTGGTGTTGAAGGTGGGCAAAGAGTGGCAAAGAGAGGGTTGTGAAGAGACACAAGCAAATTTTTTGGAGTAAAATAAATATTCATACCATACTCGTTCCAATAATTTCACAGGTATGAATATATGTCAAATGTCATATTCTACAGTTTGTGCCATGCTTAGCTGTTCAATCATGTCTGACTCTTTGTGACCCTGGACTGTAGCCCACAGGCTCCTCTGTCCATGGGGATTCTCCAGGCAAGAATGTTGGAGTGGGTTTCCATGCCCTCTTTCAGGGGATCTTCCAAACCCAGAGATCAGACCCAGGTCTCCTGCATTGCAGGCCAATTCTTTACCATTTGAGCCACCAGGGAAGCTCATTCTAAAGTTTCAATATCCACAATGTATTGAATATCAAGTATTCCTCAAGAAAGCTAATTTTCAAAAAGTATGCCTTCTCAGAAGGAGCATGCCAGCTCCAGCTATTTGTAGTTTTGACATTGCTTGATTGATAGCAGTTCTCTTCTAATTTAACATATTTGGTGAATCTCATTATGCATTGCCATGCTTCTCTTTTGTTCAGTGATCAATTCACCTCTCCCTGATTCAATATCAAATGGTCTAAATTATTATTTTCATATTATGTAGCTTAGCATTTATCATTCCAAATTCTCTTATTCTTTAACTTTGGAAATATCATGACTCTTGTTGGCTGCTTGTCCTACCATAGACATTTTAGAATTAAATGATTAAGTTCAAAGAAAAAATTAAGTTAAGATTTGTTTTAGTTTCTCTAAACTTTCAAAACACTTTAGGGAGAGGAAACATATTTAACATTATTAAATCTTTCTATGCATTGTTAAGAGCTATGTCTCTAGTAATTTAGATTTTTTTAATATTTATGAATTTTTTATATTTTTCTACATAGGATTTTCATTTTTTATTGTTAACTCCTAATATCTAATTTTTCTAATATAAATGGTATCTTTTATTAAACAAAACTTTATGAAAATAAAGCACTCATCAGTTCAGTTCAGTTCAGTTCAGTCCAGTCTCTCAGTCGTGTCCAACTCTTTGCGACCCCATGAATCGCAGCACGCCAGGCCTCCCTGCCCATCACCAACTCCCAGAGTTCACCCAGACTCACGTCCATCAAGTCAGTGATGCCATCCAGCCATCTCATCCTGTGTTGTCCCCTTCTCCTCCTGCACCCAATCCCTCCCAGCATCAGAGTCTTTTCCAATGACTCAACTCTTCACATGAGGTGGCCAAAGTACAGGAGTTTCAGCTTTAGCATCATTCCCTCTAAAGAAATCCCAGGGCCGATCTCCTTCAGAATGGACTGGTTGGATCTCCTTGCAGTCCAAGGGACTCTCAAGAGTCTTCTCCAACACTACAGTTCAAAAACATCAATTCTTTGGCGCTCAGCCTTCTTCACAGTCCAACTCTCACATCCATACATGACCACAGGAAAAACCATAGCCTTGACTAGACGAACCTTTGCTGGCAAAGTAATGTCTCTGCTTTTCAATATGTTATCTAGGTTGGTCATAACTTTCCTTCCAAGGAGTAAGTGTCTTTTAATTTCATGGCTGCAGTCACCATCTGCAGTGATTTTGGAGCCCAAAAAAATAAAGTCTGACACTGTTTCCACTGTTTCCCCATCTATTTCTCATGAAGTGATGGGCCCAGATGCCATGATCTTCGTTTTCTGAATGTTGAGCTTTAAGGCAACTTTTTCACTCTCCTCCTTCACTTTCATCAACAGGCTTTTGAGTTCCTCTTCACTCTCTGCCATAAGGGTGGTGTCATCTGCATATCTGAGCTTATTGGTATTTCTCCCGGCAATCTTGATTCCAGCTTGTGCTTCTTCCAGCCCAGTGTTTCTCATGATGTACTCTGCATAGAAGTTAAATAAGCAGGGTGACAATATACAGCCTTGACATACTCCTTTTTCTATTTGGAACCAGTCTGTTGTTCCATGTCCAGTTCTAACTGTTGCTTCTTGACTTGCATACAGATTTCTCAAGAGGCAGGTCAGGTGGTCTGGTATTCCCATGTCTTTCAAAACTTTCCACAGTTTATTGTGATCCACACAGTCAAAGGCTTTGGCATAGTCAATAAAGCAGAAATCAATGTTTTTCTGGAACTCTCTTGTTTTTTCGATGACCCAGCTGATGTTGGCAATTTGATGTCCGGTTCCTCTGCCTTTTCTAAAGCACTCACAAAGAAATCCAAATAAATCATTGCTGCTGCTGCTGCTAAGTCACTTCAGTAGTATCCGACTCTGTGCTACCCCATAGACAGCAGCCCACCAGGCTCCCCCGTCCCTGGGATTCTCCAGGCAAGAACACTGGAGTGGGTTGCCATTTCCTTCTCTAATGAATGAAAGTGAAAAGTGAAATTGAAGTCTCTCAGTCATATCCAACTCTTAACAACCCCATGGACTGCAGCCTACCAGGCTCCTCCATCCATGGGATTTTCCAAGCAAGAGTACTGGAGTGGGGTGACATTGCCATCTCCAAATAAATCATTATGTGTATATTATTAATTTTTACAATTGTTATGGGTTAAATTGTGTTACCAAAAAATATATTTGCTGAAATCTTAACTCCCATGCTTGTGAACATGACCATTTTTGGAAATGGGGTCATTGCAGGTGTATTCAAGGTAAAATAGGTCAAGGTGTCCTATTTGGAAATAGAATTTCTGTCGATGCCACTAAGGAAAGGCCTAATCAAATATGATGGGGCTATTTATAAAAAGAGGCATATTTGTACAGTGACACAAAAGAAAAATGTTGTATGGTACCAAGGGCAAAGACTAGAGTGACACAGGGACAAACCAAGAGATGAAAAGAAATGTCAGAAGTTAGGAAGAAGTAATGAAGGATTTACCAGAGTCTCACAAAATTTGGTCCTGCCAACACTTGATTTATTTTGAACTGCTGGCCTACAAAACTATATAGAAAAAAATTATGTTGTTTTAAGGCACCTAAGCTGTGACACTTTGTTATGCCACCCCCAAGAAATAAATACAACACCTCTGTAACTCAGCTTCAGATTATTAAACACAATATTACCATCAACTGAGAAATGCCCCTTGTACATTATCTCCAGGAATAATCCCTCATCATGGTAACTAATATTTATTATCAATTACTATTCCTTCTGGGAGCAAGTTCACACTGTATATTTCTTGTCCTAAATTTCTAATACCAGAGTTTTGATTTATCTCATTTCACTCTATATAAATAAGTGGAATTTTATAGGATAAACTATTATGTGTCTGTTTTCTTTTGCTCAGAATTGTTTGTGATATTAATTGACAAAGATGTGAACAAATAGTTTAATAAAAATAAATGCTATCAAGAGATGCTCAGGTAATACAGAATTGTAATTTATTTGACACAAAACAAAAGTATTTTTGGTAAATATTTTATTGGTAAAATCAAAAAGATTGCTAACACGCTTTTATAGCAAAGATGTCAGAAAGTATCACCCTTGAACATTGCTATTTGGATATAACAGGTGTATAATCTCTATGTAAACAATAAATATCAATTAAAATGTAGTATGTACATCTGTTGACACAGAAATTACATTCATGGATATATCCCGTATAGGTAAGATGTATAGAAAATAACACTTAATATATTAAGTTCTTTTTACTGTAAAGTTTTTCTATAATTACAAAACTCTGGGGAAAACCTAAATACTCATTGAAATGAACTGGTTTAATAAATTTTGGCACATCCATTTAGTGCAATGAAAAAGTGAAAGTGAAGTCACTCAGGCATGTCTGACTCTTTGCAACCCTGTGAACTGTAGCCTACCAGGCTGCTCTGTCCATGGGATTTTCCAAGCAAGAGTACTGGAGTAGGTTGCTATTTCCTTCTCCAGGGATTTAGTGCAACACTTGCAATCTTTTACAAAAAATGAGACAGCTCTTTAAGTACTGACATGGAACAATCTGCAAGATACTTTTTACATTAAAATATAAAGAAACATAACCATTATCTATAGTTATCCAGGAAACTAGTTATGTATTTGCCTCTAACAAGGAAACTAGGTGAATAGGAAATGAGTAAAGAGACTTTGCTCATTATTTCATATCTCATAGTTTGAGCAATCTGAATGCACTAATTATCTATTCAAATAAATTCAAGTAAATGATTAAGAAAATAAATATAAAATCATTATTCAGTTCAATGAATTTGTTTCATGTTCTGTGATTTACTGATTCTTAAAATTTAAAAAAATTAACAAATTTTGGATTTATCATTTTCTATATACAAAACTTATTCATCTTTTCTCACAGATGTTGAGATACCATAATCCTTTTTAAATCATACATAGTTGAGTAATTTGTTTGTAATTTAAGTTAGTGAATAATTAAAGTTTGTTCCCTAATATCTATTAAAGGATGAATGTATTAAGACATTGATCACAGTAATTCCTTTAATTATTAAGGCAAGTAAAAGTTTTTTCACAAATATAGTGAAACTGCTTAGCACAAACATCAGGAATAATATGTTTTGGCTTGAGGCTTCCACATTTTTCATTTGAATTCTGGAAATCCCTGCATCAGAAAAATATATTTATTTTAGAAAGTCATTCTTTAGCAAAATTTAATTATCACAAATTTAAAACATATAGATGTAATTATTTCGATGGAATGTTTATCTTGTAACAGATATTTACCTGTGGAATTATAAAGTATAATTATGTCTAAAACTAAGGAAAATATTGCCAGTGGTCAATTAGAGATAAGGAAGAAGTAGAAAGGATAGTATAGAATGGGATATATACATGAACTAGATATGTAGTTTGAAAAATTCTTTTGAGACTTCTGAAAATTTGGGAAGTGTTTAAATATAAAAAAAAAATATTATTTGGTTCACTGTAATTATTTTTTAAATTTTTTTGTTTTTTTAATTTAACTTCATTTTATTTTATTCTTTTTGAATATCTTCCTTTCCTTTTTTATTATTTTTTTAATTTTATTTTATTTAACTTTACAATATTGTATTTGTTTTGCCATATATCAAAATGAATCTGCCACAAGTATACATGTTCATTGTAATTAGAAATAAAAATAGATCTAGTTTCCTATGACTCAGGCTTCCTACTTTTGCATTCTAATCCCCAACGTTAAAAAGGACAGCTTTTTTTTTTTTTTTTTTTTTAACTTTACAATATTTTATTGGTTTTGCCATATATCAAAATGAATCCGCCACAGGTATACATGTGTTCCCTATCCTGAACCCTCCTCCCTCCTCCCTCCCCATATCATTCCTCTGGGTCTAGGACATCTTTTTTTTTTTTTTTTTTTTGGTGTTACTTCTAGAAGATCTTGAAGGTCTTTACAGAACTGGACAACCTCAATTTCTTCAGCGGTTGGGGCAGTGGTTGGGGCACAGACATAGAATATTGTGCTTTTGAATGGTTTATCTTGGAAACAAATTGAGATCATTCTGTCATTTTTGAGGTTTCACCCAAGTTCTGCTTTCTGGACTCTTTTGTTGACTATGAGGGCTGCTATATTTCTTGGCCACTGTAGTAGATGTAATGGTCAGCCAAGTAAATTCAGGACTTCCCTATAGCTCAGATAGTAAAGAATCTGCCTGCAATGCAGGAGAAATGGGATTGATCCCTGGGCCAGGAATCTCCCCTGGAGAAGGAAGTGGCAACCCACTCCAGTATTCTTACCTGGAGAATTCCATGGAGAGAGGAGCCTGGTGGGCTACAGTACATGGGGTCACAAAGAGTCAGACATGACTAAGCAATTAACATATAACAATTAAATTCACCCATACCTGCCCATTTTAGTTCACTGATTCCTACGATGTTGATATTCAATCTTGACATCTCCTGCTTAACCACGTCCAATTTACCTTGATTCATGGACCTAACATTCTAGATTCCTGTGCAATATTGTTCTATACAACATCAGACTTTACTTTCACCACCAGACACACATTGACAACTGAGCATCGTTTCTGCTTTGACCTAACTGCTGCAGTCTTTCTGGAGCTATTAGTAATTTCTCTATGCTTTTCCACAGTAAAATATTGGACACTTTCTGACCTGGGGTTTCATCTTCTGGTGTCATATCTTTTTTGCCTTTTTTAAGGGTTCATGGGATACTCATGGCAACAATACTTGAATAACAGGTAAGTTTGGCCTTGGAGTACAAAATGAAGCATAGCAAAGGCTAACAGTTTTGTCAAGAGAACATGCTAGACATAGCAGACACCATTTTCCAACAACCCAAGAGAAGACTCTACATATGGACATCACCAGATGGTCCATACTGAATTTAGATTGATTATATTCTCTGCAACTCAAGGAGGAGCTCTACACAGTCAGCAAAAACAAGACCTGGAGTTGACTGTGACTCAGTTTATGAACTCCTTATTGTAAAATTCAGGCTTAAATTGAGAAAGTAGGGGAAACCACTAGGCAATTCAGGTATGACCTAAATCAAATTTCTTATGATTATACAGTCAGATCAGATCAGTCGCTCAGTCGTGTCCGACTCTTTGCAACTCCATGAATCGCAGCACGCCAGGCATCC
This sequence comes from Bos javanicus, assembly GCF_032452875.1. Lineage (NCBI taxonomy): Eukaryota > Metazoa > Chordata > Mammalia > Artiodactyla > Bovidae > Bos > Bos javanicus. The sequence continues at coordinate 99,574,425 of NC_083872.1, read as the reverse complement.
CTGTCATCACCAACTCCCGGAGTTCACTGAGACTCATGTCCATTGAGTCAGTGATGTCATCCAGCCATCTCATCCTCTGTCGTCCCCTTATCCTCCTGCCCCCAATCCCTCCCAGCATCAGAGTCTTTTCCAATGAATCAGCTCTTCACTCTTGCCATCTCTTGTTTGACAAACTTTCAATTTGCCTTGATTCATGGACCTGACATTCCAGGTTCCTATGCAATATTGCTCTTTACAACATCGGACCTTGCTTCTATCACCAGTCACATCCACAGCTAGAGGTGACAAATAAACTCAAGGCATTAGATCTGATATAGTGCCTGAAGAACTATGAATGAAAATCAATAACACTGTACAGGAGGTAGTGACCAAAACTATTCCCAAGAAAAAGAAATGCAACAAGGCAAAGTGGTTGTCTGAGGATGCTTTACAAACATCTGAAGAAACAATACAAGTGAAAGGCAAGAGTGAAATGGAAATATACCCAAATGAATGCAGAGCTCCAAAGAATAGCAAGTAGAGAAAAAAAAAGTCTTCTTAAATGAGCAATGCAAAGAAATGAGGAAAACAATAGAAAGGAAAAGACTAGAGATATCTTCAATAAAAGGTCAATTTTTATTCCAGTCCCAAAGAAGGAAATGCCAAAGAATGTTCAAACTACTGTCTGCTGCCTGCTAAGTCACTTCAGTCATATTTGACCCTTTGGGAACCTATGGGCCACAGCCCACCAGGCTCCTCTGTTCATGGATTTCTCCAGGCAAGGATACTGGCCCTCCTCCAGGGTATCTTCCCTAACCAGGGATCAAATTTGTGTCTCTTATGTCTCCTGCTATGGCAGTCAAGTTCTTTACCACTAGTGCCATCTGAGAAGTCCTCAAACTACCATATTATTGCACTTATATCACATGCTGGTAAAGTTATATCCAAAATCCTTCAAGCAAGGTTTTAGCAGTATAAGAACCAAAAACTTCCAGAGGTACAAGCTGGGTTTCAAAGAGGCTGAGGAACCAGAAATCAAATTGCCAACATGCATTGGATAAGGGAGAAAGCAAGGGAATTCCTAAAAAGCCATCTAGTTCTGCTGCATTAACTACATTAAAGCCTTTGACTGTGTGGATCACAGCTTACCTTAGAAAATTCTTAAAAAGATGGGAGTACCAGACCACTTTACCTGACTCTTGAGAAACCTGTGTGTGGGTCAAGAAGCAACAGCTAGAAGTGGACATGGAACAATGAACTGGTTCGGTATTGGGAAAGGAGTATGTCAAGGCTGTATATTGTCACCTTGCTTATTTAGCTTATACACAGAGTACATCATGTGAAATGCCAGGCTGGATGCATCACAAGATGGAATCAAGATTGCCAGGAGAAATATCAATAACCTCAGAAATGCAGATGATACCACTCAAATGGCAGAAAGTAAAGAGGATCCAAGGAGCCTCTTGAGGGGGAAAGAACAGAGTGAAAAATCTGGCTTGAAACTCCTTCTTGAAAATACTAAGGTCATGGCATCCGGTCCCATTACTTTATGGTAAATAGAAACAGAAAAGTGAAAACAGTGATAGACTTTATTTTCTTGGGCTCAAAATCACTGCAGATTGTGGCTGCAGCCATGTAATTAAAAGATGCTAGCTATGACAAGTAACAGAAGCAGAAGATATTAGGAAGAGGTGGCGAGAATACACAGAAGAACTATACAAAAAAAAGATCTTCATGACCCAGATAATCATGATGGTATGATCACTCACCTAGAGCCAGACATCCTGGAATACAAAGTAAAGTGGGCCTTAGGAAGCATCACTATGAAAAAAGCTAGTGGAGGTGATGGAATTCCAGTTTAGCTATTTCAAATCATTAAAGATGATTCTGTAAAACTGCTGCACTTAATATGTCAGCAAATTTGGAAAACTCAGCAGTGGCCACAGGACTGGAAAAGGTCAGTTTTCATTCCAATCCCAAAGAAAGGCAATGCCAAAGAATGCGCAAACTACTGCACAATTGCACTCATCTCACATACTAGTAAAGTAATGCTCAAAATTCTCCAAGTCAGGTCTCAACAGTACGTGAACCATGAAATTCCAGATTGTCAAGCTGGATTTAGAAATGGCAGAGGAACCAGAGATCAAATTGCCAACATCAGTTGGGTCATCGAAAAAAAGAGAGAGTTCCAGAAAAACATCTACTTCAGCTTTAGTAACTACACCAAAGCCTTTGACTGTGTGGATCACAATAAACTGTGGAAAATTCTGAAAGAGATGGGAATACCATACCACCTGACCTGCCTCCTGAGAAATCTCTATGCTGGTCAAGAAAAAAAAGAACTGGACATGGAACAATAGATGGGTTCCAAATCAGGAAAGGAGTATGTCAAGGCTGTATATTGTCACCCTGCTTATTTAACTTACATGCAGAGTACATCATTAAAAACGCTGGGCTGGAAGAAGCACAAGCTGGAATCAAGATTGCAGGGAGAAATATCAATAACCTCAGATATGCAGATGACACCCCTCTTATGGCAGGAAGTGAAGAACTAAAGAGCCTGTTGGTGAAAGTGAAGGAGGAGAGTGAAAAAGTTGGCTTAAAAGTCAACATTCAGAAAACTAAGATCATGGCGTCTGGTCCCATCACATCATGGCAAATAGATGGGGAAACAGTGGAAACAGTGACAGACTTTATTTTGGGGGGCTCAAAAATCACTGCAGATGGTGATTGCAACCATGAAATTAAAAGACACTTGCTCCTTGGAAGGAAAGTTATGACCAACCTAGACAGCATATTAAAAAGCAGAGACATTACTTTGGCAACAAAGGTCCATCTAGTCAAAGCTATGGTTTTACCAGTAGTCATGTATGGATGTGAGAGTTGGACTATAAAGAAAGCTGAGCACCAAAGAATTGATGCTTTTGAACTGTGGTGTTGGAGAAGATTCTTAAGAGTCCCTTGCAAGGAGATCCAACCAGCCCATCCTAATGAAAATCAGTCCTGAATATTCATTGGAAGGACTGATGCTGAACCTGAAATTTCAATACTTTGGCCACCTGATGGGAAGAGCTGACTCATTTGAAAAGACCGTGATGCTGGGAAAGGTTGAAGGAGGCGGGGGAAGGGGTTGACAGAGGATGAGATGGTTGGATGTCATCACTGACTCAATGGACATGAGTGGGTAAACTTCGGGAGTTGCTGATGGACAGGGAGGCCTGGTGTGCTGCAGTGTATGGGGTCACAGAGTTGGACATGACTGAGAGACTGAATTGAACTGATGACAAGCAAAGCTATGACAAACCTAGACCATATATTAAAAAACAGAGACTTTGTTTACAAAGGTCCATATAGTCACAGTTATTGGTTTTTCCAGTAGTCATGTTAGCATGTAAGAGTTGTTCCTTAAGGAAGACTGAGCTCTGAAGAATTGATGCTTTCAAATTGTAGTGCTAGAGAAGACTCTCGAGAGTCCTTGGACTCTAAGGCGTCCAAACAAGTCAATCTTACAGGAAATTAACCCTGGATATTCATTGGAACCTGGAATGTCAGGTCCATGAATCAAGGCAAATTGGAAGTGGTCAAACAAGAAATGGCAAGAGTGAATGTCGACATTCCAGGAATCAGCGAACTGAAATGGACTGGAATGGGTGAATTTAACTCAGACGACCATTATATCTACTACTGTGGGCAGGAATCCCTCAAAAGAAATGAAGTGGTCATCATGGTCAACAAAAGAGTCCAAAATGCAGTACTTGGATGCAATCTCAAAAACAACAGAATGATCTCTGTTCGTTTCCAAGGCAAACCATTCAATATCAGAGTAATCCAAGTCTATGCCCCAACCAGTAATGCTGAAGAAGCTGAAGTTGAATGGTTCTATGCAGACCTACAAGACCTTTTAGAACTAACACCCAAAAAAGATGTCCTTTTCATTATAGGGGACTGGAATGCAAAAGTAGGAAGTCAAGAAACACTTGGAGTAAGAGGCAAATTTGGCCTTGGAATATGGAATAAAGCAGGGCAAAGACTAATAGAGTTTTGCCAAGAAAATGCACTGGTCATAACAAACTCCCTCTTCCAACAACACAAGAGAAGACTACACATGGACATCACCAGATGGTCAACACTGAAATCAGATTAATTATATTCTTTGCAGCCAAAGATGGAGAATGACTGCTCTATACAGTCAGCAAAAACAAGACCAGGAGCTGACTGTTGCTCAGACCATGAATTCCTTATTGCCAAATTCAGACTGAAATTGAAGAAAGTAGGGAAAACCACTAGACCATTCAGGTATGACCTAAATCAAATCCCTTATGATTATACAGTGGAAGTGCAAAATAGATTTAAGGGCCTAGATCTGATAGATAGAGTGCCTGATGAACTATGGAATGAGGTTCGTGACATTGTACAGGAGACAGAGATCAAGACCAACCCCATGGAAAAGAAATGCAAAAAAGAAAAATGGCTGTCTGGGGAGGCCTTATAAATATCTGTGAAGAGAAGAGAAATGAAAAGCAAAAGAGAAAAGGAAAGATATAAACATCTGAAAGCAGAGTTCCAAAGAATAGCAAGAAGAGATAAGAAAGCCTTCCTCAGCGATCAATGCAAAGAAATAGAGGAAAACAACAGAATGGGAAAGACTAGGGATCTCTTCAAGAAAATCAGAGATACCAAAGGAACATTTCATGCAAAGATGGGCTTGATAAAGGACAGAAATGGTATGGACCTAACAGAAGCAGAAGATATTAAGAAGAGGTGGCAAGAATACACAGAAGAACTGTACAAAAAAGATCTTCACAACCCAGATAATCACGATGGTGTGATCACTGACCTAGAGCCAGACATCCTGGAATGTGAAGTCAAGTGGGCCTTAGAAAGCATCACTAAGAACAAAGCTAGTGGAGGTGATGGACTTCCAGTTGAGCTATTCCAAATCCTCAAAGATGATGCTGTGAAAGTGCTGCACTCAATATGCCAGCAAATCTGGAAACTCAGCAGTGGCCACAGGACTGGAAAAGGTCAGTTTTCATTCCAATCCCGAAGAAAGGCAATGCCAAAGAATTCTCAAACTACCACACAATTACACTCATCTCACATGCTAGTAAAGTAATGCTCAAAATTCTCCAAGCCAGGCTTCAGCAATATGTGAACCGTGAACTTCCTGATGTTCAAGCTGGTTTTAGAAAAGGCAGAGGAACCAGAGATCAAATTGCCTACATCTACTGGATCATGGAAAAAGCAAGAGAATTCCAGAAAAACATCTATTTCTGCTTTCTTGACTATGCCAAAGCCTTTGACTGTGTGGATCACAATAAACTGTGAAAAATTCTGAAAGAGATGGGAATACCAGACCACCTGATCTGCCTCTTGAGAAATTTGTATGCAGGTCAGAAAGCAACAGTTAGAACTGGACATGGAACAACAGACTGGTTCCAAATAGGAAAAGGAGTACATCAAGGCTGTATATTATCACCCTGCTTATTTAACTTATATGCAGAGTACATCATGAGAAACGCTGGACTGGAAGAAACACAAGCTGGAATCAAGATTGCTGGGAGAAAAATCAATAACCTCAGATATGCAGATGACACCACCCTTATGGCAGAAAGTGAAGAGGAACTCAAAAGCCTCTTGATGAAAGTGAAAGTGGAGAGTGAAAAATTTGGCTTAAAGCTCAACATTCAGAAAATGAAGATCATGGCATCTGGTCCCATCACTTCATGGGAAATAGATGGGGAAACAGTGGAAACAGTGTCAGACTTTATTTTTCTGGGCTCCAAAATCACTGCAGATGGTGACTGCAGCCATGAAATTAAAAGACGCTTACTCCTTGGAAGGAAAGTTATGACCAACCTAGATAACATATTGAAAAGCAGAGACATTACTTTGCCAACAAAGGTTCGTCTAGTCAAGGCTATGGTTTTTCCTGTGGTCGTGTATGGATGTGAGAGTTGGACTGTGAAGAAGGCTGAGCGCCGAAGAATTGATGCTTTTGAACTGTGATGTTGGAGAAGACTCTTGAGAGTCCCTTGGACTGCAAGGAGATCCAACCAGTCCATTCTGAAGGAGATCAGCCCTGGGATTTCTTTGGAAGGAATGATGCTGAAGCTGAAACTCCAGTACTTTGGCCACCTCATGAGAAGAGTTGACTCATTGGAAAAGACTCTGATGCTGGGAGGGATTGAGGGCAAGAGGAGAAGGGGACGACAGAGGATGAAATGGCTGGATGGTATCACTGACTCGATGGACGTGAGTCTGGGTGAACTTCAGGAGATGGTGATGGACAGGGATGCCTGGCATGCTGCGATTCATGGGGTCACAAAGAGTCGGACATGACTGAGTGACTGATCTGATCTGATTCATTGGAAGGACTGATGCTGAAGCTGAAGCACCAATACTTTGGCCACCTGCAGGCCAAACCCACCAACCTGTACACCCACAGCAATTGTAATTAAACCACAACAATAGGACACATGCAGCCCATACAGGAGATACCCCGGGACACCTGGCTCCAGTGACCAGAGTGGATTGTGCCACTGGGCCCCATATGACATAGTCAGATTCATAGATTCTGCGGAAAAACTGGTGGTTGCAGAGAGAAGAGAAGTGAGAAGCTGGGAAAAATAGATGAAGGGGGTTAAAAGTTACAAACTTCTAATTATAAAATGAGTAAGTTACTGGGAATATAATATATAGTCAATAATATTGCAATAAATTTCTGTGGTGACAGAGGGTTACTAGTCTTTTCGGGGGGCGGGGGGACTCATCTTATTGTAATGATCAATTTATGTTATAACTAAGCATCAGATCACTATGTCGTATACCTGAAGCTAATAATATAATATAGTATGTCATCTATTCTTCAGTGAAAAGAAAGAAAGAAAATGTGAGTTTACTTTTTTCCCCCACTGAGCCTAATGACTTCCACTTGAAACAAAGCATTAAAAATCTGTGAAACTGAGCAATGAGATTAAGGAACATGGATTTTGCATTTTAGGGCAAGGCTACAATATATAGAAGAAAATGTATTTTAATTTTGCTCCAACTGTTCATGAATCTCAGTTAAAGTATTAATATCAAGTAACAAAATTAGCAGTGAAAAGTCACCAGCCTTTCACATTTTGCTTATTGAAGTAGTCCTTCTTTTTAATGTACCCCATGAACCTACCCTCTTCATTGACTTAATCATATTTTTAACCACTTTTCTCAGTAATGTTTTTTTAATATAAATTTATTTATTTTAATTGGAGGTTAATTGCTTTACAATATTATATTGGTCAGTAATGTTTTTGAGTTCTATAATCTTAAACATTTGGATGTCCAAGGGCCCAGACCTTAGATTTCCTGATGTTCACTTCCAGCCTCATAGTATTAATACCATCTCTGCACTGAGGCATGAATAGACCTCTCATCTGAACTTGATAATAGTGTACCAAAATGTTCATGTGACATCCTGCAGGTAATTAAATGTTTAATATATTTATCCACCATATATCTAAAACTGAATTCCAGATATGCCCCATCAAAATTACTGGCAATTATTCTTATAGTTTCTAACAAAGAAGCTTGAACTCTCTTCTTTTTACCTCCATCACAGGAAGGTACTTATATAGCACCTTTATGACAAAATGTATTGGGCTGCATATCACATCATAGCATTTACAATCCTCTAATATGCTATATAAATTACTTGGTATTTTTTGGTTTGTTATCATTCATTCCTACTGCCAAAGAATGAGGGTAGATATAATGCTTTTTGGATGTGATTATCTGGGGCCTGAGATGTGCACTTGGTTGCTGGTCTGAGAAGTGAGATGACTGGAATTAAAGATGTTCCCTAAATTCCCAAGGACCATTTCCTGTTTTTGACCTGTAATTTATGAATCAGGTACTGAGAATGAAAGGGAGTGGGGAGACTATGAAATAAAATCTTACAGATTCTTAGAAACGGTTGTGCCATCCAGCCACTTCCAGGGATGACGATCCCCTTTTTTCTCTAACCCAATCCAATGATTGTATTTTATTTTTGATTGAATGAAGACCTGTGGGAAAATTAGAATCACTAGCATTATTCACAATATCACTAATACAGTTTACTACAGGGAACTCTCATAAGATGCTGGACACATTTGTTTTCAAATACCCCTATGACAAATAGAGTAGGCACTAATTTCTCCATTGTGAAGAAAAGAAATGAAAGTGGAAAGGCCTCATGAATGAATCACTCTATTCCTCGTGTCTGGATGAAATATATAAAAGGATGAACATGATGGACTTTAAAAGTCCATGTAAAATAGATTACATAGGTAAACATGACTGCTCTAAACCTAGTACTTCTCTTCATCATAAGATACTTTAAAGAATACAAAAAGACAAGTCTGAAATCTGCAGATTTTTGTAGTGATTTAGTTTGATGAACAAATAAAATATCCCTAAAAATCAATAAGAAAGCAAAGTTAATCAATAAGAAAAATAAGCAAAATTAAGAACAAGAACCTATATTTCAAATAAATAAAACAGAGGCACTATAAACATGGAGATATAACAAGCTCACTAGATATCAGGGAGATGCAAATCAAAAGTACAAAGATTCAATGAAGCTCTAAGTCCAGAAACTTCAATGGCAGGAATAAAACTGAAGAGAACAGAACTGGAAATTACAAGAAAAAAATGGATTAAAACAAACTCTCGGGGGTAAAATAAAACTCATATCACTTGGGAACTGATTACAACTGAGGTTCAAATTGATCAAGGAACTTGTAATCTGTATCTGGATATTTGTATTTCTTTGGCTTCATATCCCACTACTTAGATAGTAAAGACTGATTCATTCATATTATTGTTATGATAATATAACTTTCATAAATAAGAAAACATAGGGCTTTAAGCTGTACTTCATAAGACACTAACAGAAATAACATTTCCAGGACTAAATATTAAGAATTAAATTCAATGCCTGAATTAAATCAGTAGAAGGAAATCTACATAATCTGTTAGATAAGCTTTATATTCTCAAATCTTATAAGTGATGGCAAATGTAATCTGGATTTTCTCTTCCAGGAAAAAGAAGCTTCCTCTGTCACTCAGGATTATAAGTAAGGTAAAAATTCATTTTTGAAGAATCATTCCAGCTAGTTCATTCACTTTTATTTTCATTCTATATTTCCTATGATCATGAAAATAAAAAACTTATCCTTCTCTACAAATGTGTTCCTTCCCAAACACTGATGGTGGAAGAATAGCACTCAATACAATGAGATGTTGTCTCTTTTAAACTGTTTGTATCATTGAAGGCAGTTTTTCATTTGCCCTGAATTAGCCCCTAGCGGCTGAATACTGAGCAATCTGATGTATACTAAAATGTGAAGAGGCAACACATATAATCGAAAGACTGAAAATCATCCCATGGCACCCACATCCACAGGAAAGCTATTTCTCTAGGTTTAACAAATAATTCTTCCAAGTCTTTGTTACACCTGTGTCCCCTGCCCTGCAGGTAAGTCTGCACCCATATGGACCAGTGCTTCAAATCAAACTGATGAAATAACAGATAACATTGGAGGAAAAGCCTATACAATTATCCTAACTTAAGACATATGAACTTCTAAAGCACTTATTCTGATGTAGTAAAGTAAACATACCTGCTCCTCTTGGTCATCAATCTTAATGAGACTAGCGCCCAATTTTTGGCATGACTTCTTACTCTCCATCCAATTTTCCTCTGTTTTTGAAAAATAGTAACAGTCTTTTCCACAGCAGGACCAGCTTCCTTGACATGTACCATAGTCTTTAACTTGAAAATAAAAACCACCATCATCCACAACCTCAAGACCATTTAGAGACCTGCACTTTTCTGTATTTCACTGCTTACTTCAAACTGAATGAACTTTCCTGCATCCCCACAGTTATGTTAGCAATAGTTCTCCTGCCAAAGTCTGTAGGTAAGAATACTGTTGAGCCAGAGACTGTCCCTGACAGACCCAAGGCCATTGTTAAGATTGATAAATCTTGACTTCTTGAATACAAATAGACTACAGAAAAATGGAGCAGTTCTCCCTGAAGGAAGAAATCCATCGGTGTAAGTATATAGAAATAATATTAATTCCAGGCTTCTCGGTGGCTCAGATGATAAAGAATTTGCCCACAATGCAGGAAACCCAGGTTCAGTCCCTGGGTCAGGAAGACCCCTGGACAAAGGAATGGCTACCCAACCCAGTATTCTTGCTGGGAGAAACCCATGGACAGAGGAATCTGGTGGAGCCCAGGAGTCACATAGACTCTGACAACGACTGAGAGACTGAGCATGACATAACCATTAATTCCAAGGAATCTATATAGGTAAAAATTCATCCACAAGCACAAAATAATCAAAACAATATAAAGGGCTAATAGGAGCTTCTTTGGAAAGTCAGTGTTCAATTAACTATAATTGATAAAATTGATTTGATAAGAAAGAATGAGCATAATTAAAGGTCCTAACAAAGTTGAGTGTAAAGTTTTACAGTACTGAAAAGGCCTTTGAATTATGGTGCTGGAGAAGACTCTTGAGAGTCCCTTGGGCAGCAAGGAGATCAAACCAGTCAATCCTAAAGGAAATCAACCCTGAATAATGATTGAAAGGACTGATGCTGAAGCTGAAGCTCCAATACTTTGGCCACCTGATGGAAAGAGATGACTCATTGGAAAAGACCCTGATGCTGGGAAAGATTGATGGCAAAATGAGAGGAGGGTGGCAAAGGATGATATGGTTAGATAGCAACACCAACTCAATGGACATGAATTTGAGCATGCTCCAGAAATGGTGAAAGACAGGGAAGCCTGGTGTGCTGCAGTACATAGGGTCACAAAGAGTAGGACAGGACTTAGCGAGTGAATAACATCACTGAAACGGTACAGTTCAGTTCAGTTACTCAGTCGTGTCCGACTTTTGCGACCCCATGAATCGCAGCACGCCAGGCCTCCCTGTCCATCACCAACTCCTGGAGCTCACTCAAACTCATGTCTATTGAGTCGGTGATGCCATCTAGCCATCTCATCCTCTGTCGTCCCCTTTTCCTCCTGCCCCCAATCCCTCCCAGCATCAGAGTCTTTTCCAATGAGTCAACTCTTCTCATGAGGTGGCCAAAGTACTGGAGTTTTAGCTTCAGCATCATTCCTTCCAAAGAAATCCCAGGGCTGATCTCCTTCAGAATGGACTGGTTGGATCTCCTTGCAGTCCAAAGGACTCTCAAAAGTCTTCTCCAACACCACAGGTCAAAAGCATCAATTCTTTGGCGCTCAGCTTTCTTCACAGTTCAACTCTCACATCCATACGTGACCATTGGAAAAAGCATAGCCTTGACTAGACGGACCTTTGTTGGCAAAATAATGTCTCTGCTTTTCAATATGCTATCTAGGTTGGTCATAACTTTTCTTCCAAGGAGTAGGGGATAATTCCATGAAAAAAATCTGTCAGCTAACAGACTCAATATTTATTTTTTTTTTAAGTTATCTCTGATTTTTATTTTTTTTAGCTTTTTTTTAAGAAAATATGCGAGTATATTTTTCTTTCATGAAGCAGTAGTTTTAGAGAGACTCAATATTTAGTACTTACCTGTGCCAAGTGGTAAAACCGAGTGATCCTCAGCTCCTGGTACAGAAACATTCCTTTCTCTTGTGTCTTTCGTATCTTGTGTATTGCACTTAGAATTTGTCTGAGAATCTTCAATCCATATTGTAAAATTAAGATAATCAATGGTTTTAATAGATCATTTTATTACAATAATTTAATTCTGAATTACAAAATAAACAATATTGACTAAATGAAAGTATGATCAGAGAAAATGTAACATTAAAATATTTTAAAGTGTCAGAACATAAAATTTATTTTTATATATAGCTGTAAATTATAATACTTACTTTAAGTATGTAAAACAGTAATCAACATTTATAAAACAGAGAATATAAACTGAAATAAAGGGCTTTTATGTCATATACTCTTCAAATAAAGATTTTGAAATTTGTGAAATTTAGTATTCACTATTTGATTTAGCATTTAATATTTTCATTTAAGGGTAACCTAAGGGATTTGGCTTTTTTTAGCACAAGTTTATAATGGATTCATTGAACACCTATGAGAAAAGAACTCAAAGGGCGACTTATAATATGAAAAAAGAGAGTTAAAAAACTCTGAGAGAAACAGCCATCTTTTCCAAAAATTCGTGCATAAAAAATGTAAAAGCAAGTGTAGGAACATTTTTCAAAACACTGGAGAATTTGTTACAAAATTGAGAATCGTTGTTTCAAACTGTGCTAACACTCATCACCATTCAGCCAAATGCAATGTCTACTTGTAAAAAAGCTCTAGAAACATTAATTGCACAGTCTCTTAATGTTCTTGGTTACAATAAATATCACTGTTGCTCTGATTCATTAATCCATTCCAATGTTTATATTTTGGACCTTAATTTAAAAGGCACACCAATACTTCTAGTTTCTAAATACTGCCATTTCTTGTGATTAGTAGACACCCACCTCCCTTTCCTTTTTGTCTGTCTAAGGCCACACAGGAAGCAACAGTTAGAACTGGACATGGAACAACAGACTGGTTCCAAATAGGAAAAGGAGTATGTCAAGGCTGTATATTGTCACCCTGCTTATTTAACTTATATGCAGAGTACATCATGAGAAACGCTGGGCTGGAGGAAGCAAAGCTGGAATCAAGATTGCCGGGAGAAATATCAATAACCTCAGATACGCAGATGACACCAGCCTTATGGCAGAAAGTGAAGAAGAACTAAAGAGCGTCTTGATGAAAGTGAAAGAGGAGAGTGAAAAAGTTGGCTTAAAGCTCAACATTCAGAAAACTAAGGTCATGGCATCCAGTCCCATCACTTCATGGCAGGTAGATGGGGAAACAGTGGAAACAGTATCAGACTTTATTTTTCTGGGTTCCAAAATCACTGCAGATGGTGATTGCAGCCATGAAATTAAAAGACACTCCTTGGAAGGAAAGTTATGACCAACCTAGACAGCATATTTAAAAGCAGAGACACTACTTTGTCAACAAAGGTCCATCTAGTCAGGCAATGGTTTTTCCAGTGGTCATGTATGGATGTGAGAGTTGGACTATAAAAAAGGTTGAGCACCGAAGAATTGATGCTTTTGAACGATGGTGTTGGAGAAGACTGTTGAGAGTCCCTTGCACTGCAAGAAGAACCAACTAGTCCATCCTAAAGGAGATCAGTTCTGGGTGTTCATTGGAAGGACTGATGTTGAAGCTGAAACTCCAGTACTTTGGCCACCTGATGCGAAGAGCTGACTCATTGGAAAAGACCCTGATGCTGGGAAAGATTGAGGGCAGGAGAAGGGGATGATGGAGGATAAGATGGTTGGATGGCATCGCCAACTCAATGGACATGGGTTTGGGTGGACTCCTGGAGTTGGTGATGGACAGGGAGGCCTGGTGAGCTGCGGTTCATGGGGTGGCAAAGAGTCGGACACGACTGAGCGACTGAACTGAATTGAAGGCCACACAGTAGAGAACTGATTTGGGCAAGACTTCCAACAATTTGAAGAATAGTCTTTAGGCACATCTTAAAATAGCCAACTCTGATAGACATGTATCACTCATCTCATCACATTGCCTGCCCACAAACTTCTGAAAGTCCAATGACAAAAAGGTCACAGAACTGTTCAGATACAGATTAGTGCTGATCGACATTTACAATTCTCATCATCATTATGCTCTTCAATACTACACAATGTGTTTATTGAGTCACATTCTTTTCCTAATTCAATAGCTATTCAGTCTTTTCCTAAATTATCTATGACCCCTCCTGACTCTCTCTCAAAAGATGGCTTCATCTGCTATCAATACTTCACATAGAAACAATAGCCATCAAGCCTAAGTTCCCCTTACCTTCTTGCTTCCCTTTTTATAAACACACAGGTATCCATCAATCTATTGCAGAAAAAATTTGTGCTTCCCACTGAAAAAGTCTGAAATTCTTACCCCTAGTCTGTGTCAACTAAAAAATATATATATTCACAACTTAAAAGTTGAGAGTTATGTTTTATTCAGTGGGAGTTTTTCGGACTTCAAACCCTGGGAAGGAAGCACTTCAAGTAACTCTGAAAGAACAATCTGAAGAGGTGAGGGTGGGAGGGAGAGATAGGTTATATAGGAGTTTGGCAATAAAAGGCAGGTAGTCTAAATTTCAAAAGATTATTGTTATCTAAACAATAAAGGAAACTAGATATTTCAAATTAAGATTCAGCGTTTTTCTTTGTACAGGAATATACAAGAGTCTGGGCTCACAGAAATCACTCCTTTGATATGCATCTCAGCTATCTGGGGCCAGTATGCTGTGTTTTCATATACTAAGTGTCCTTAGGGCTCATTGTATGGAGTGGCTTCAGTCTGATGGCTGCTAAATCACAGGTATTCTTTTGCTTCCCTCTGGGCTTACCAGCCTACCACCCCTGATGCCTACAATCACTGATGATTGTGACATCCTTTGTTTACTGACATGGCAGGCAACATTTCATTTCTCATCTGGATATAATCCCCTATCTGATCTTTCCAGTCTACCTTGACTGGACTTTCCAGAATCCAGATCTGCTCATGTAATATGAGTTATGTTTTTCCTTAATGTAAAATACTTCAATTGTTTCCTTTGATTTTAAGGCAAATTTAAAATTTCTTAACATGGTACAAGGGCTTCCCAGGTGGTTCAGTGGGTAAAGAATCCGCCTGCAATGCAGGAGATATAAGAGATGTGGGTTCGATTTCTGGGTCAGAAAGATCCCCTGGAGGGTGGTATGGCAACCCACTCAAGTATTCTTGCCTGGAGAATCCCATGGACAGAGGATCCTGGCAGGTTACAGTCAATAGGGTCACAGAGTCTGACATAACTGAAGCGATTTAGCATGCATGCACACAACATGGTACAAAAGATTTCCATGAAGTTACATACCTAGCCAAACTTCCTTCTAGCCACTTTTTTTTTTTTTTTGGTCCAAAACCTGAATGTTTCCAGCATGTACATCTGTCCCTTTTTCATATTATTCTTTACCTGAATGAGCCTTCTCTATCCTGAGCCTCCTAATTATTTCTTACCTTCCCTTTTTATCAATTATTAAATCCTACAGGAGAGCTTTCTTGACCTCAGCATGCTATACACCATTCATCTGATATCTTCATGCCATCATCCTTTATACTAATAATATTTTATTTTAAATACTGGTTCATTTTTTAAAAAATATTTTCCTTTAAACTGAGCTCATTGAAAAATGACTTTTCCTTTAATTTTTGTATCTTTGATGCCATACATAGTTCCTGATCCTAAGAGATCCTCAAAATTGTTTGTTGAATGAGTGAAACAAAGAATTAATAATCATGAGGAAAAGATATTGGAAACAAGCATTGTATAAGAATTTTTGAAAATTTATATGAACTATGTAAAATTTATAACATTTAATCATATAGAAAATAAATCATTTATTTTCCTTTGCAATTTAAACATTATTATCTTTAAGTATATAACAATATGCTTAATGCATATAATAATGAATGTAATATTCAAATAAATATTTTCCCAACTCTTTGGTCATATGGAAAACCTCATCCTACTTGAAAAATAATTTCCACTGTGTATGTAAACAGCATTATATAATCAGCAAGATTTTTGTGCTATTATACTTATCACACTATTCTGTGTGGCATAAACACTCAGTGACAGCAAAATAATAAAATCATCATCAATATTATTATCAACACCATCCATGATCATTAATGATTTCTATACAACTTTATATCAACAGAAGTTCATTAGTTATAGTATCTCATTTTTCATCCTGACTCTTTTCACTCATAAGAAATGTGTATATATGGTACTCACACATATATCCTAAGACTGTGATTGCCAGTAGGAGAAACAAGCATACAATTCCCAGGATTATTGCAATGATATGCCATGGAGATTCTGTACAAAATCAAAAAGCAATATATATATAAATAAATAAATAAATATATTAAGCATCAAGAATTTAAAAAAAAACACAGAATTAGAACAAAATGGAAATTTGTTCTGGAGTTTAAAATTAATATCTAGAATTACTGTGACCACAAATCTCATTACTATTATATTTTTATATCCCTCAGTATATAAGCACTGGAAAAAACTGTTCAGAGTCCCTTGGAATGCAAGGAGATCAAATCTACCAATCCTAAAGGAAATCAACCCTGAATATTCATTGGAAGGAATGATTCTGAAGCTGAAACTCCAATACTTTGGCCACCTGATGAGAAGAACTGACTCATTAGGAAAGACCCTGATGCTGGGAAAGATTGGAGGTGGGAGAAGGGGACAACAGAGGATGAGATGGTCACATGGCATCACCAACTCAGTGGACATGAGCAAACTCAAGGAGATAGTGAAGGACAGGGAAGCCTGGCATGCTGTAGCCCATGGAGTCACAAAGAATCAGACATGACTGAGTGACTGAAAAGCAACATATAAGGGTTTCCCTGGTGGCTCAGTGGTAAAGAATCTACCTGCAATGCAGGAGCTGCAGGAGATGCAGTTTCAATCCCTGGGTGGGAAAGATCGCCTGGAGGAGGGCATGGCAACCCACTTCAGAATTCTTGCTTGGAGAATCCCATGGACAGAGAAGCCCGGCAGGCAACAGTTCATAGTATCTCAACGAGTCAGACATGACTGAAGCAACTTAGCACGTATGCACACCTCAGTATATAAAGAACTAGGCATGTAATATCAAATATGTGTGGACACAATTATGATTTCTTTTTTTCTTACTTAACATCATAATATTTTCAGAAAACAAGAAAACAAATGAAAAAGAAACTTTACCTTTCCTTTTATGACTCTGAAATCTTTTGTCCTTCTTTTTCTTTGAATACAGGATTTTTGGCTCCATGTATATCACTTTCTCCTGGCTCATTTCTGAGGTCTGAAGGCAAAGAACACAGCAAGAATCCTTTGCAGCATTGAATAAGGCATTTTAATAGCATTGAAAAATAGCAACATTTATCATGAAATAATAGAAAGAGCTAAATGAATGATCAGCATGCTAATCTGAAATAAGTGATGCCAAATAACTATTGATCTCAAAATATCAGAAAAAAAATACTTTTAAAATTTCTCTTTGTGATTACTTACAACAGTCTCTACATGATTCATTAACAGGCCATTACAGTTCATGGGTATGTTATGTTAAGCTTTTACTGTTTTTAAAATAAACGAATTCATTGCAACAATTTGGGAAATGGTATATTTCATTCTCACATAAATATCTAGAATTAGAGCTTCTCTTGCAAATTTGTATTTGGTCACTTAGTGCCTGTATCATGCCCAAATGGCAACCATAGTCTGAAACTGAATAGAGTAATCCCTCTTTAGGACAGACACACACACTCAAATTTGACAATCTTCTCAGTTTGAGAAAAAGGCAGAAATTGTGGGATTCAAGAAAAGGCATTTTAGGAAGTAACATCAAATAACTGAGGCATAATTTGTAATTCTAACACCACAGTTCAAAAGCATCAATTCTTCAGCACTCAGCTTTCTTTATGGTCCAACTCTCACATCCATACACGACTATTGGAAAAACTGTAGCTTTGACTAGAAGGACCTTTTTCAGCAATGTCTCTGCTTTTTAATATGCTGTCAAGGAGCAAGCATCTTTTAATTTCAGGGCTGCAGTGATTTTGGAAAAGAAAGTCTGTCACTATTTCCATTGTTTCCCCATCTACTTGCCATGAAGTGATGGGACCAGAGGCCATGACCTTCATTTTTTGAATATTGAGTTTTAAACCAGCTTTTTCACTCTCCTTTTTCACCTTCATCAAGAGGCTCTTTAGTTCCTCTTTTCTTTCGGCCATAAGGATGCTGTCATCTGCATATCTGAGGTTATTGAGATTTCTCCCCAAAGTCTTGATTCCACTTGTGCTTCACCCAGCCCGGCATTTCGCATGGTGTATTCTGCATAGAAGTTAAATAAGTAGGGTAACAATATACAGCCTTGACCTACTCCTTTCCCAATTTGGAATCAGTCAATTGTTCCATATCCAGTTCTAACTGTTGCTTCTTGACCTGTGTACAGGTTTCTCAGGAGGCAGGTAAGGTGATCTGGTATTCCCATCTCTTTAATATTCTTCCACAGTTTGTTGTAAACAAAAGTATTTAGTTCAAATGAATAAATATATATAAGTACAAATTAAAGTATATATTTTATATGTAATATATATTTAGTTCAAATATGTGTGTTATATCAATGGCTTCTAAAATTACAAAAATATGATCCTTTGCCTATAATTAGTTAATATAAACACTTCCACAAAAAATACATAATGATGTCTCTTCCCTAGAAATATAAATAAATAATGACTATTTATTTAAGAGGAAAAATATTTTTCAAAAAATAATAATCTTCAAAAAATTTTCAAAATAAATTTTGAAAATAATTTTTCAAAAAATAATGTTTTTGGTAACTCGATAGAAAGAACCAGATAACTGGTCTTCCTAAATAGATTTTATTCTTGATTCTTAAAATATTAATATCATAGTATTTCACCTTTTAATTTCTTTATAATTTGAGGAAACTTGATTTGAACAATCATCAAATGATAATAAGATGTATGAATATACTACCAACCATTTTGCAATAAATATTCTTTCTACCACAGTGACAAATTACAAAGTAAATACTTTTTCAAGGACATATTTTCCTAGCTCACTGATTTTTATTTAGTTACTTTATAATTCAATAACTGTACACCCAAATAACAAGAAAATACATTTGTTATATAAACCTGGGTATATTTTAATGGAAAAATAATCATATTATCCAAACACTTGAACTTTTTCCATTACATTTAACTTTAAGACAAGGGAGTTCAAGCTTTGCATAATTAGTTGCTAACCAGTTGGCTGCCACCCCTAGAGATGAGAGGAAAAAAAAAACCCCATAAATGTATATTACCTTAAAAAGAGTTAAATATTCCCCAAAACATTTGAGTATATTTAAAACTCATATTCGGCATATTAAATATTTTGACCCATAGGGTCAAACAGGGTTAACATTAGATATTAATTAACACGGACCCCAAAGTGAATTCTTTCTTGCAATGATACAAAATCCTTGTAACTTTCTACATGGTCTCCCACTAGCAAATTCTCCTTTACCTGCTTTATCCTTCTTTGTTCAACAGCGTGACCCACAGTGCCTGATGGTACCTGTGTTTATGCCTTGAGATTTCACCAACAGGAGGAAAAGCTTGGTCAGGAACACAGCTAGGATGAGCTCACTCTGCTGGCCTTTCACTTCTGCTTTGAGACTAGGAGGTCCTTGTTGAAATATATGACTGGCCTTAGAGAGACAATGTCAGAGAAAAAGATAGCCAATGATCAAACGGCCTTCAATATTCCCACACAGAAAGTTTCCACTGGTGTCAGTATCTCATTTACTCCACATTCTGTCAGACAAGAGTCACAAAGAACTAAAGCCCCAAATTGTGAGGACATCTGTAGATCAGTTCAAATCTGAACTTTAGCAGTTACCATAAATCTGAATTAAAATGGTCATCTCAGGATCTCATGAGATTAGAAAATGGTTAACAACAAAATAAAAGGTTATATTAATAAAAACAAAAAGGAAATAATATCCATGTTCTACCTGACATGATTCATACATTTTTCCTTTTAAAGAATGAAGGTAAATCCCTAATATATATATATATATATATATATATATATGAGATAAAAACTGTAAAAATAAGTAAAATTTTTGTCAAAATGTACTTATGTCACATTTTGCTTATTTTATGTCACAAAATGTTTATGTCAAAATGTGCATAAGCAACTTATATCTTTAACAAACATTTTGATAACCACATTGCTTGACAGACTGCAGTAATAAAAATACATACATAACTGGGCTGGCTAATTTGAATAATAATAGATTTCTAGTTATTTCTTGTCTTCTCTTTAAATTATCTAAAGGAGCAGATTTTCTGTTTAAATAATAAATAGAAATCAAGAAAGAAACAAAGCAACAGGCTCAAAATGTTGAGTGGGGTTGAATGTAGTCCTTTTAAGGCATCAAAGTAAAAAATCATCTGTTCTAGTTATAGCCAAAATTGTCAGAGCATGTATTTATAAATTATGATTTGTTTAATTCAGTGAATAGTTCAATGCCCCATTTAACCCTAAAAGTGTGTGTTAGACAGGAACAAAAGTTTTGTTTTGTTTTTTTTATCAACCACATTGATCTGTGCATCAAAGGACCCTTATGTCCGATGCTTTAAAATTCTTCTTAGAAATGTATAGTAATAACCAAAACCCACTTCTATGTCAGCTATATGGTTTGAAGTCTTTTCAAAAGCACTTTTCCATGGTTTATGTTTCCTTCCCCCATTGCCTCCAAAGCAAAACTGTCTTATCTCCTTTAAATAATGGTAGCACATTTGAAAATTTCTACCTTTTGTCCTTGTAGGTTTGTCTTTGACTTATTTTTCTTTGCTAGGATCTAATGGGTTGCTTTCTGGGAGGAGGTTTCTGACATAAATAAAGACAACAAGGAAAGTGTTCTAGAAATTCTCCATGCATGTGGACTTTCTCATAAGGGCAAAGCTTAGTTTTTAGGCATATTTGTGTGCCATGAACTTCGAGGCTCATGGATGTAATTACTCTACTTGGCTGCAGTACATCTCAATTTGTACCTTCTATGTCAAATTCTCCAATCCTAAAATGTGTCATTGAACAGAAATGCATTTGATAACTATTTGTTTTGCAACTAAACAGCATTCTTATTGGTAAAGTATAATTAAGACAGAAAACTGGCTTTGAACATGTATTCTAGGGGTGAATACATATGATTTCTATGCTCTCAGTGTAGTGATATCATCCAGTGGTGTGGGTGGTAAGAGCTGACTGCAGTTCATACTTATGACTTTCTCTGTAGCAACAGTGAGTGAGGCAGCTAACTTTGGAAGCCTCATCCTCTTCAGCAGCATCGGGAATACCTTCCACACAAGTGTAGTCTGTTGGGAGGTTTAAGGAATCTACTAGGTGATATTTAATAACATTTTTATTGCAATATAATTCTTTACAATATTGTGTTAGTTTCTTCTGTACAATGAATCAAATCAGCTATATGTATACATATGTTGCCTCCTTCCTGGGCCTTCCTCCCACCCCACCCCACCCCCACCCAATCTTGATTATCACAGAGCACCGAGCTGAGCAACCTGTGCTTTAGCAGGTTCCCACTAGCTGTCTGATATAATAGTGTATATATGTTGATTCTGATCTACCAATTCTCCTCACCCTCTCTTTCTCCCACTGTGTCAACACGCCCATTCTCTTTGTCTGTGTCTCTATTCCTGCCCTGGAAATAGGTTCATCTGTACACTTATATGTGAAACCTTAAAAAAAAAAAAAAAGGGTACAAATGAACTTACTTACAAAGCAGAAACAGACTCACAGACTTAGAGAAAGAATTTATGGTCACCTGAGGGAGAAAAAAAGAAGGTGATAGAGTGGGAGTTTAAGATTAACATGTACTCACTGTATTGTGTATAGCATAAAGGGGTAAATTAAAAGGTACAATCTGCTTGTAGGACAAATATTCAGTTAGCCTTAAAAATGCATTCCAATATACTATGAAAATGAAAGTGAAAATCACTCAGTCATGTCTGACTCTTTGCAACACCATGGACTGTAACCTGCCAGAGTCCTCTATCCATGGAACTTTCCAGGCCAGGAAATGTGCTGCCATTCCCTCCTACAGGGGATCTTCCCAACCCAGGGATTGAACCCAGGTCTCCTGCATTGCAGGCAGATGCTTTAATGACTGAGCCACCAGGGAAGCCACTTCACATTAGTTCTAAGTTCTAAGTTCAGTCACTCAGTTGTGTCCAACTCCTTGTGACCCCATGAATCACAGCACACCAGGCCTCCCTGTCCATCACCAACTCCCAGAGTTCACTCAGACTCACGTCCATCGAGTCAGTGATGCCATCCAGCCATCTCATCCTCTGTCGTCCCCTTCTCCTACTGCCCCCAATCTCTCCCAGCATCAGAGTCTTTTCCAATGAGGCAATTCTTTGCATGAGGTGGCCAAAGTACTGGAGTTTTAGCTACAGCATCATTCCCTCCAAAGAAATCCCAGGGCTGATCTCCTTCAGAATGGACTGGGTGTATCTCCTTGCAGTCCAAGGGACTCTCAAGAGTCTTCTCCAACACCACAGTTCAAAAGTATCAATTCTTCGGCACTCAGCTTTCTTCACAGTCCAACTCTCACATCCATACATGACCACAGGAAAAACCACAGCCTTGACTAGACGGACCTTTGTTGGCAAAGTAATGTCTCTGCTTTTGAATATGCTATCTAGGTTGGTCGTAACTTTTCTTCTGAGGAGTAAGCATCTTTTAATTTCATGGCTGCAGTCACCATCTGCAGTGATTTTGGAGCCCAAAAAAATAAAGTCTGACACTGTTTCCACTGTTTCTCCATCTATTTCCTATGAAGTGATGGGACCAGATGCCATGATCTTCGTTTTCTGAATGTTGAACTTTAAGCCTACTTTTTCACTCTCCACTTTCACTTTCATCAAGAGGCTTTCTAGTTCCTCTTCATTTTCTGCCATAACGGTGGTATCATCTGCATATCTGAGGTTATTGATATTTCTCCTGGCAATCTTGATTCCAGCTTGTGCTTCTTCCAGCCCAGCCTTTCTCATGATGTATTCTGCATAGAAGTTAAATTAGCAGGGTGACAATATATATAACCTTGACATACTCCTTTTCCTATTTGGAACCAGTCTGCTGTTTCATGTCCAGTTCTAACTATTGCTTCCTGACCTGCATATAGGTTTCTCAAGAGGCAGGTCAGGTGCTCTGGTAGTCCCATCTCTTGAAGAATTTTCCACAGTTTATTGTGATCCACACAGTCAAAGGCTTTGGCATAGTCAATAAAGCAGAAATAGATGTTTTTCTGGAACTCTCTTCCTTTTTCAATGATACAGCAGATGTTGGCAATTTGATCTCTGGTTCCTCTGCCTTTTCGAAAACCAGCTTGAACATCTGGAAGTTCACAGTTCACGTATTGCTGAAGCCTGGCTTGGAGAATTTACATTAGGTACAGACAAATATTGTTTGATTCCACTTACACAAGGTATCTAGAATAGACAAATTCATACAGTCAGAAAGTGCTGATACACTAGTAGATGCCATGGCTGGAGGATAAGGGATGGGGAGGGGGAATGGAAAGTTAGTATTTAATGGGGACAGTTTCACTTTAGGAAGGTGAAAATCTGGGAGATGAATGATGGACAGTTGCATGACAATGTAAATATACTTAGTGCCACTGAACTGTACACTTAAATATGGTTAAAATAGTATGTTTTACAGTATCTGACTTCAATCACAATAAGAAAAAAAAAATTTAATGAGCATACTGCTCATTTGAAATATGTATATTTCAAATATATAAAGGACCAACTGTGTAACATAACTTCATTTCAGTTAAGTTCAGTCACTCAGTCAAGTCCAACTCTTTGCAACCCCATGAAGTGCAGCATGCCAGGCCTCCCTGTCCATCACCAACTCCAGGAGTTTATCCAAACTTATGTCCATTGAGTCAGTGCTCCAACCATCTCATCCTCTGTCATCCCCTTCTCCTCCCGCCTTCAATCTTTCCCAGCATCAGGGTCTTTTCCAATGAGTCAGCTCTTTGCATCAGGTGGCCAAAGTATTGAAGTTTGAGCTTCAACATCAGTCCTTCCAATGAACACCCAGGACTGATCTCCTTTAGGATGAACTGGTTGGATCTCTTTGCAGTCCAAGGGACTCTCAAGAGTCTTCTCCAACACCACAGTTCAAAAGTATCACTTCTTCTGCACTCAGCTTTCTTTATAGTCCAACTCTCACATCCATACATGACTACTGGAAAAACTATAGCCTTGACTAGACAGACCCTTGTTGGCAAAGTAATGGTAAAAAAGCATATTAAATGCTTTTTAATATGCTGTCTAGGTTGGTCATAACTTTGCTTCCAAGGAGTAAGCATCTTTTAGTTTCATGTCTGCAATCACCATCTGCAGTGATTTGGGAGCCAAATAAATAAATAAATAAATAAAGTTAGCCATTCCACTGTTTCCCCATCTATTTGCCATGAAGTGATGGGACTGGATGCCATGATCTTAGTTTTCTGAGTGTTGAACTTTAAGCCAACTTTTTCTCTCTCCTCTTTCACTTTCACACTGCTCAATAGTCTGTAGAAACATAAATGGGAAATGAATTTGTAAGAGAATAGATATATGTGTGTGTATAGCTGAATCATTTGACTGCACGCCTGAAACACAACATTGTAAATCAACTGTACTCCAATAAAAAATAATTTTTTTAAAAAGCAACCAGTTGGAAAATTGATGAAAAAAATTAGCATATATTTACAGTAATGTGTTGTCTCCACTGATTTTAAAAGTTGTACAGACTTTATGGTTATTATTGTCTAATACTAAGCCCCATGGACTGTAGGCCACCAGGTTCCTCTGTCCATGGAATTGATCTGCCCAACCCAGGGATCAAATCCAGGTCTCCCACATTGCAGGTGTGCGGGGTACAGCCCCGGTTGGGTCCAGGGATTCTCTTGGGAGGATGGTGTTGGCGATTAAAAGATAAATAATAGATAAAAGGAGAAAGAAACAGGGAAAGAATTTTGCAGTTAAGAAAATAGAAGAGAGAAAAGAGGCTGATATTCCTTCATTTACACAGAAAGCCAATAAAGCCCCAGTACAGGACTTGCTCTGTTCACGTAGACCGCAGGCACCCTCTCGAATCGCAGAAGGTGCCCCACCTTAGGCACCTTCTCGAGTGGGTCTTAGAAGCCCAGGCAGGAAAGTGAACACAGAGGGCCCCCGCGCTCCAGGGGATCAGCCTGAAAAGGAACAGGAAAGAGAAAGAATGACACTGGGATACCAAGCCTGATGAGAAAGGCCCACACTTTATTTTCCAAAGTAGTTTTTGGGGTGGGGGGGTGGGTAGAGTCATGCAAGGTCAGCAGTCCTTGATCCTTATTGAAGCCAGGCTTTCTTTCTGCAAACTTATCATATGCAAAAGCTTTAGGTGATTTACATCATCTTCTGGCCAGGAGGCCTGTTAACATTTTATGACCCTTTCTTCAGAAAACTTATTTTTCTCTAAAGGTGATTATTCTAAAGCCAGGCGCTACCCTCCAAAAGCATTAGATAAAGTTGCATCCCTATAGGGCAAAAGTGTGGTGGGCTATAACAAGAAAAGAATTAACTCAAGGGTCCAAGGTTATAAGCATTAAAGCTACTACTTACATTTCTATACACCAACTATATTAATCAATACACTCCCAGGGACACAGTAGGTAAGGGATATGGAAACTTGGCAGCAAGCATTAGCTCAACAAAGAAATCCTCTACTAGTTCTATTATAACAATTTTAACTCTGTGAGAAGCTCTGCACTGTTAGAATATATAAAGCTTCCCATGCCTCTCGTGGTTGGGAGGCTGTGAATCTGAACAAACCTGTCAGGCAAGCTAGAAAGTCATCAGAGTGGTTTGAACTGAAACACTCCTATTATGCCCAGGAGAATTATTAACTAGAGCTCTAAGTTAATTTTCTTCAGAGAAAGGTGATCGGGGATAGCCCCCGTTAATGTCAGGGGAGTTGGTAAAAGTCATAAAATAGTAAAACAGACAGATTCTGGTTTGGGGGTAGACGCTCAGGCAGATCCGGGGGGCGCCCTTGAGCCCTGACTCGCCTTGCCCATCAGGGCTCTCCCGCATGACCTTGTCATGGGTGGGAACTCCCATGCTGGCTCCCAGCATCTCCCCCTTTTGTATTTCTTAAGACAGGAACACATGTAAACCTGTGGCGGATTCATTTTGATATTTGGCAAAACTAATACAATTATGTAAAATTTAAAAAAAAAAAAAAAAGACAGCCAGATGCAATTCAGTCGCGAGCTTCTGAGTGCTCTGTCAAAGAATTCTGACAATACAAAGAAAAATAATTATGAAAAGCAGAATGAGAGCAGCTACAGCAGCATAGCTAAAAATAGTACAAAGCATGTTCTTTCCTGAAATAAAGTTAGAGAATATATGGAAGAAGTCATCTGCTACTCTTGCAGCAGTAAAATCTAATCGGGAATGTTCCATGGTCGTTATTTGATTATGAATTCTCCCTAAATCTAAACCAATGTTGGAGCTGTTCCAGACACCTGAAATATGGTTTTTAAGCTGGCTCCTGGCACAGGTGGATTCTTTATCATCTGAGCCACAAGGGAAGCCTCAACCAGTACATTTGTGTTTCTAAAAAATTGGGGTAAGTCATCAATGACAAGGAGGTCAAACCAGTCAATCCTAAAGGAAATCAACCCTGAATATTCATTGGAAGACTAATGCTGAAGCTGAAGCACCAATACTTTGGTCACCTGATGTGAAAAGCCAACTCATTAGAAAAGATCCTGATGATGGAAAAGATTAAGGGCAGGAGGAGAAGGGGGTGACAAAGGATGAGATGGATGGATGGCATCCCTGACTCAATGGACATGAGTTCAAGCAAAATCGAGGAGATAATAAAGAATAGCAAAGCCTGGCATACTGCAGCCCATGGGGTCACAGAGAGTCAGACATGACCTAGTGACTGAACAACAACCAAGGAAAAGCCATTATTAGCAGTATTCAATCCTAAGCATTTTAAAATCAGGTTCTGGGTTTATGGCAATTAAAACATATATGATAGGTTTTAGAAAATCTTTCTAACTGTATAGATTTGAATATTTTTCAACAGTATCTACAGCAAGTAAAAATATAAAATATTATCAGACTATGAGTATATCACATCTTTGAGGATTTTTTGCTATCTTTTCAACTATTTTGAGTAAAGAATAGGGCCCTTATTAGTTGTTTGATTATAAACACATTTCCCCCCACTTTCCTGTCCCTAAAACAACCACATACCTTCACACCCAAAATATCAATGTATTTTTAGTGTTTTTTATAATGTTTTCTGTACTTCCTTTTTTCGCCCAGTTTTATTTAGCCTTTCTTGTCCCACTAAACTATAAATCGTGTTTCACTGTTTTTACATCCACCAAGTCTAACCAGTATCAAAGAAAAAGGATAAACTATTGTCCTTGATTGAAAGGACAATAAATTCATAGAAACCAAGGTGCAACCTCAAGATGAAACAAATTAATAAGTAAACAATATGAGACATAAAGAGAGAAATATTCCTGATAAGGGAGGAAACAGGCAGAGTACATACAATTTTGAAATAAATTTCCAAAATAAGTTTGTAATTTTTATTTTTGTATTATGTGTTTCTAATAAGCAGTTTCCATCTATTTGGTTTTTTTTTTTTTTCACTTTAAAGCTGGTAAAAATTAGGTGAGTATAAAGAAATTGAGTCCAAAATTATTGGTTATATTAGAATGTAAGGAAAAGAGAAAAATGAGTTAACTAGCAAATAAACAGGAATGTATGTGACAAAAAATAAAAGAGATGAAGGGAGATAATTTGCTTTATTTCAGACCTTTAAAATGTCTACATATGTCATTTTTGTTTAATAACGTTTTGTTGGTCGTTATTGTTTGGTCATGTCCAGCTTTTTGCAATCCCATGAACTGTAACAGGCCAGACTTCTCCGTCCTTCACCATCTCCTAAAGTTTACTCAAACTCATGTCCATTGAGTTGGTGATGTCATCCAACCATCTCATCCTTTGTCGCCCCCTTCCCCTCTTGCCCTCAACCTTTCCCAGCATCAGGGTCTTTCCCAGTCAGCCGGCTCTTTGCATCAGGTGGCCAAAGGCACCCCCATGAACAGTATGAAAGGGTAAAGAGGTAACTAATATATTGATACACCAAAATTTAAATTATTTGGGAGCATTTCTGCTTACAGTTTTGTCTTTAATAACAAAAGATTGAGGTCTTTATTTGCCTTCTCCAGTTAATGCTTCTGCTGGCAATTTTTCTGCTTTATCTATTAAAAAAAATAAAATAAAATATTAATAGTAAGCATTGACAAGGATGTGGAAAAATTGGAATCCTTGTGCACTGTTGGAGGGAATATAAAACAGTGCTGTCACTTAAGCATCACATCAATAACGTGAACGCCTCTATGTGAGCCCTGAAGGAGACCCATATCTCCTGTAGAGCTGAAATCACTAAAAACTAAATTTAGAATTTCAACCTGCTTCTAGCTGAATTGCAATACAAATTGAATTGTCAACCTCAAAGGGTGCCTACCTTTAAAATGAGGGCATGAACAGGGCAAGAATGAAATCTTCTAAGTTGGAACAGAGGCATTAGGAAGACCCTGGTGAAGCTGGAGACACCTTTTGTTTCTTTTTGAAGAACCTCCTTTAGGATTTCTCTTAATGCAAGTCAAGAAATGAAGAATTCCTTAATACAGTATACTAATGCATATATATGGAATTTAGAAAGATGGTAACAATAACCCTGTGTACAAGACAGCAAAAGAGACACTGATGTATAGAACAGTCTTATGGACTCTGTTGGAGAGGGAAAGGGTGGGAAGATTTGGGAGAAGGGCATTGAAACATGTATAATATCATGTAGGAAACGAGTTGCCAGTCCAGGTTCGATGCATGATACTGATGCTTGGGGCTAGTGCACTGGGATGACCCAGAGGGATGGTATGGGGAGGGAGGAGGGAGGAGGGTTCAGGATGGGGAACACATGTATAACCTGTGGCAGATTCATTTTGATATTTGGCAAAACTAATACAATTATGTAAAGTTTAAAAATAAAATAAAATTTAAAAAAAAGATAAACACAAGGCATGTCAGTATATTTAAAAAAAAAAGAAAGAAATGAAGAATTCCTTCAGATTTTCTTTGTTCAGGAAAGTCTTTATCGCTCCCTCATTTCTGGAGGACAGCTTTGCCAGGTACAGTATCCTTGACAGTTTTTATTTCAACAGTTTGAATGTCATCCCAATCTCTCATGTTATGCAAAATTTCTTTTGAGAAATCCACCTGTTGTCTTGTGGGAGTTTTCCTTCACGTGATGAGTTGCTTTTCTTTTGATTTCCTTCAAAATTCTTTCTTCATCTTCAACTTTTGGCAATTTATTTATAATGTGTCTTCTTGTTTTTGTTGTTGTTATTCAGTTGCTAAGTACTCTCTGACTCTTTTGAGATTCCACGGACTGTAGGCTGCCAGGCTCCTCTGTCCATGGGATTTCCCAGGCAAGAATATTGGAGTGGGTTGCCATTTCCTTCTCCAGGGGATCTTCCTGACCCTGGGGTCAAACTTGTGTCTCCTGCATTGCAAGCGATTCTTTACCACTGAGCCATCTAGGAATCAAAAGCCCCATAGGCTTTCTTTACTCCTTATACTTTATTTTTGCTTCTCTGACTGGATAATTTCAAATGACCTATCTTTCAGCTTACTGATTATTTTCTATTGGTTGTTTTTTCAAGTGAAGTTGAAGTTCTTTATTGATTTCTTCAGATTAGTCATTGTATTATTAAATTCTTCTTTTTAATGAGTTCAATTTATCTTTTGAAGTTCTTGTTTTTGTTTTTTTAATGCAATTTTCCTAATTTTGCCAGTTGTCCATCCATGTATTACAGGCCACAAAATTTCTTCAAGTGGATTATTTTTTAATTCTTTGTTAGATGGTTCATAGATCTTAATTTCTTTGGGGTCAGTTATTGGAGCTATACTAGTTTCCCTTATTGATGTCCTGTTTACCTGATTCTTTATCATCCATTATCCTTGGTATCTGCACACTTGAGTAAGCCATCTTCTCATCCAGACTTTACATGTTTCATTTGGAAGAGATCATCCTACATCAGTCAGCTCAGCTTGGGGTTCTGGATGGGTCAGCTGAGAGCATTCTTAGTCAGGCAAGGCTTGCCACTGGGGTTTCTATTTGGGCAAGGGCATTCCCTGAGCTCTGAGGTTGCATGATTCCAGTGGCTGAGAGCAGTTGAATAGGACTACTACCTTAATTTTTTGGCCAGGCAATTGTAAGATGGGCTCTGTGAATGCTCAGACACTCTGTTCAGACTTCCTAGTTGAGTGGGATTATGTGTTCTACTCAGCTGCTGCGCAGGTCTGTAAACTTGCTTGCCTCCCTGGGCAGGGCCTGAATTGAAGACCATAGCATTGCACCTCAATAACTGGGTACCTACATCTGGTAGAGCTGCCCACCAAACTCCTTAGCCAGATGGGGTCACTGACTCAGCTTTGCATGTGGGCAGAAGCACTGCCTAGGCTTTCTGCTTAAGTGTTATCATAAGATGGGCTATGAGATAAGCTATACTGGTTGCCAGATGTTCTGATTAGGCTTCTGGGTTGGATGGAGCTAGAGGCTATCTTCAGCCATAGACCATCTTTGAATCTGTTTCCAATCCAGTCAGAGGCACAGAAAAACAGTTTCTATGCTGGTACAGCTTCTTGGCTGGGGACCCAAATTGGGAAGGACTGTTGACTGGGCTCCCCTGACAGATGAAGCAAATGGGCAGAGCTGCTCAGCTCAGATGGGCTGTGCTCTATGCTCGGGCATTTACTTCAAACCAGGCTGTAGGGTGGGTTATGCGGACTCCTGGATGCTTTGATCAGGCATTGTTGAGTGGGACTCAAAGCTACTCTTTGAAATACGTGCAGCCACAAACCCACTTTCCTGTTCAAGCAGGGTGACAAATCAGGCTCAATGAAAGGGTCAGCTGGTCAGCTGGAGACCCAAACAAACAAGGCGGAATTTTGCACTAATCATTCTGGTCAGACAGGGCCATTAGCTCAGCTCTACTGGCTGGATTGGTTCCTCAATCCCCACTGTAGGCAGACTAGCGCTTGAACTACACAACTTCCCAGACGCTATGGTTACATTTACTGGTTGGGTGGGCCTGGGGACTGTATTCAACAGTAGGGGGACTATGCAATCTGAGAGAGACAGCAGATTAGGCCTGCACATCTTGTTTGTTGTTGTTCACTCACTGAGTCATGTCCGATTCTTTGCAATCCCATGGACTGCAGCACGCCAGGCTTCCTTGTCCAACACCAACTCCTGGAGTTCACTCAAACTCATATCCAACCATCTCATCCTCTGTCATCCCCTTCTCCTCCTGCCCTCAACTTTCCCAGCATCAGGGTCTTTTCCAATGAGTCAGCTCTTTGCACAGGTGGCCAAAGTATTGGACATTCAGCTTCAGCATCAGTCCTTCCAATATTTTTGTTGTTTAGACGCCCAAATTAGGCAGAACTAAAGAGGCAGTTGATAAGAAAGCCTTCCTCAGTGATCAATGCAAAGAAATAGGGGAAAACAACAGAATGGGAAAGACTAGAGATCTCTTCAAGAAAATCAGAGATACCAAGGGAACATTTCATGCAAAGATGGGCTCAATAAAGGACAGAAATGGTATGGACCTAACACAAGCAGAAGATATTAAGAAGAGGTGGCAAGAATACACAGAAGAACTGTACAAAAAAGATCTTCACCACCCAGATAATCACGATGGTGTGATCACTGACCTAGAGCCAGACATCCTGGAATGTGAAGTCAAGTGGGCTTTAGAAATCATCACTACAAACAAAGCTAGTGGAGGTGATGGAATTCCAGTTGAGCTATTTCAAATCCTAAAAGATGATGCTGTGAAAGTGCTGCACTCAATATGCCAGTAAATTGGGAAAACTCAGCAGTGGCTACAGGACTGTAAAAGGTCAGTGTTCATTCCAATCCCAAAGAAAGGCAATGCCAAAGAATGCTCAAACTACTGCACAATTGCACTCATCTCACATGCTAGTAAAGTAATACTCAAAATTCTTCAAGCCAGACTTTAGCAATACGTGAACCGTGACTTCCTGATGTTCAAGCTGGTTTTAGAAAAGGCAGAGGAACCAGAGATCAAATTGCCAACATCCACTGGATCATCAAAAAAGCAAGAGAGTTCCAGAAAAACATCTATTTCTGCTTTATTGACTATGCCAAAGCCTTTGACTGTGTGGATCACAATAAACTGTGGAAAATTCTGAAAGAGATGGGAATACCAGACCACCTGATCTGCCTCTTGAGAAATCTGTATGCAGGTCAGGAAGCAACAGTTAGAACTGGACATGGAACAACAGACTGGTTCCAAATAGGAAAAGGAGTTCGTCAAGGCTGTATATTGTCACCCTGCTTATTTAACTTATATGCAGAGTACATCATGAGAAACGCTGAGCTGGAAGAAACACAAGCTGAAATCAAGATTGCCGGGAGAAATATCAATAACCTCAGATATGCAGATGACACCACCCTTATGGCAGAAAGAGAAGAGGAACTAGAAAGCCTCTTGATGAAAGTGAGAGTGGAGAGTGAAAAAGTTGGCTTAAAGCTCAACATTCAGAAAATGAAGATCATGGCATCTGGTCCCATCACTTCGTGGGAAATAGATGGGGAAACAGTGGAAACAGTGTCAGACTTTATTTTTTTTTGGGGGGGGGGTGGGGTGGCTCCAAAATCAGTACAGATGGTAACTGCAGCCATGAGATTAAAAGATGCTTACTCCTTGGAAGGAAAGTTATGACCAATCTAGATAGCATATTGAAAAGCAGAGACATTACTTTACCAACAAAGGTCCGTCCAGTCAAGGCTATGGTTTTTTCTGTGGTCATGCATGGATGTGAGAGTTGGACTGTGAAGAAAGCTGAGCACCGAAGAATTGATGTTTTTGAACTGTGGTGTTGGAGAAGACTCTTGAGAGTCCCTTGGACTGCAAGGAGATCCAACCAGTCCATTCTGAAGGAGATCAACCCTGGGATTTCTTTGGAGGGAATGATGCTGAAGCTGAAACTCCAGTACTTTGGCCACCTCATGCGAAGAGTTGACTCATTGGAAAAGACTGATGCTGGGAGAGATTGGGGGGAGGAGGAGAAGGGGACAACAGAGGATTAGATGGCTGGATGGCATCACTGACTCGATGGACGTGAGTCTGAGTGAACTCCGGGAGTTGGTGATGGACAGGGAAGCCTGGCGTGCTGCGATTCATGGGGTCGCGAAGAGTCGGACACGACTGAGCGACTGAACTGAACTGAACTGAAAAAGGGAGTTCTCTGGGAGACGAAGCCTCATCTTATATCTGCAAATTACAGTGGTCCCCAACCTTTTTGACACCAGGGGCATTTCACAAAGACAATTTTTTCATGGGCTTGGGTGGAGGGGATGGTTTCAAAATGATTCAAGCACATTGCATTTTTTGTGCACTTTATTTCTCTTATTATCACATCAGTTCCACTTCATGTCATCAGGCATTAGATCACGGAGTTTGGAGTGTGTGTGTGTGCTTAGTTGCTCAGTTGTATCTGACTTTTGCGACCCCATGGACTCTAGCCCACCAGGCTCCTTTGTCCACTGGGATTCTCCAGGTAAGAATACTGGGTCCTGCACTCCTTCAGGGGATCTTCCCAACCCAGGGATCAAATTCAGGTCTCCTTCATTGCAGGCAGATTTATACCAAATAAGCCACCAGGGAAGCCCCTGTACAAATGGACTCAGCTGCTGGCTGGGATCTCTATGCAGGTACCACTGTGAGGAGAAGTATGGTCTGCAGAGATGTAAGTGCTGCTTGCTCCAGTAAGTGCTGGTTGCTCCAGCACTAAGCTCCATATCCTTTCTCTGTTCCAATCTGGTGTCCATGCTGAAGCCCCACAGATTCTTGCATCTTCTTGATGCAAGACTCAGATGAATCACCCAGGAAGTGATCCACAATGCTGGGAAGCTGGATGTCCACCTTGGGCTCTCTTTTACCTACTGGGAGAAGTTGTGGGCTCAGAAAGACCCTCTGCAGTGCTGACCTGGGGGAGGGACAAGTGGTCAGACTGTGACTATTCTTCTCATCCTTCCATGCAATCCTTCTCCATCTCTGTGAACCAATGGAGTACTTGAGCCTCTGCCCTGTCTTCTGGGATTTTTGTCGTAATGTGTTGTCTGTAAGTAGCTGCTAATTGGTCTTATGTGAGAGACTCTGCTTTAAAATATCTGAATTCTACAGGGATAGTTACAGAGTTTGGGATCAACATATACACACTGCTATATTTAAAATGGATAACCAACGAGGACCTACTATATAGCACAAGAAACACTGCTAAATGTTATATGGCAGCCTAAGGCAGAGGG
Source organism: Bos javanicus (assembly GCF_032452875.1). Taxonomy (NCBI): domain Eukaryota; kingdom Metazoa; phylum Chordata; class Mammalia; order Artiodactyla; family Bovidae; genus Bos; species Bos javanicus. The sequence continues at coordinate 99,540,277 of NC_083872.1, read as the reverse complement.
GAGTCTGGGGGAGAATGGATACATGTAACCTCAGATATGCAGATGACACCACCCTTATAGCAGAAAGTGAAGAAGAACTAAAGACCCTCTTGATGAAAGTGAAAGAAGAAAGTGAAAAAGTTGGCTTAAAGCTCAACATTCAGAAAACTAAGATCATGGCATCTGGTCCCATCGCTTCATGACAAATAGATGGGGAAACACTGACAGACTTTATTTCGGGGAGCTCCAAAATCTGCAGATGGTGACTGCAGCCATGAAATTAAAAGACACTTGCTCCTGGAAAGGTAAGATATGACCAACCTAGACAGCATATTAAAAAGCAGAGACATTACCATCTTTCTAAAAAAAATTAAATAAATAAATAAAATTAAAAGCAGAGATGTTACTTTGCAAACAAAGGTCCTTCTAGTCAAGGCTATGGCTTTACCAGTAGTCATGTATGGATGTGAGAGTTAGACTGTAAAGAAAGCTGAGCACCAAAGAATTGATGCTTTTGAACTGTAGTGTTGGAGAAGGCTCTTGAGAGTCCCTTGGACTGCAAGGAGATCCAACCAGTCCATTCTAAAGGAGATCAGTCCTGGGCGTTCATTGGAAGGAATGATGTTAAAGCTGGAGCTCCAATACTTTGGCCACCTGATGGGAAGAGCTGACTCATTGGAAAAGACCCTGATGCTGGGAAAGATTGAGGGCAGGAGGAGAAGGGGATGACAGAGGATGAGATGGCTAGATGGCATCACCGACTCAATAGAGATGAGTTTGAGTAAACTCCAGGCATTGGTGATTGACAGGGAGGCCTGATGTGCTGCAGTCCATGGGATCGCAAAGAGTCGGACATGACTGAGTGACTGAATTGAACTGAACTGGATACACTTATATGTGTGGCTGAGTCCCTTTGCTGTCCACCTGAAATTGTCACATTGTTAATTGGCTACACTTCACTATAAAATAAAAAGTTCAAAAATAAAGAAAAAATGTTTGAGTTCTATACACTAAATTTTCAGTTTGATATATTAGTTTTCCAAGAGACAAGTGCTTCAATAAATTTAATGTTCATTAAAATTCAAGTAACTGTTTACTTCAGTTCATAGAAACCTTCACCTATTCCAGAAATTAAAAGTTCCCTAAAATAATATAAAGATAAACATTATTTTAAATTTTAGAGAGAAAAGGCCTCCTTAAGTGAAGCGTGACTCCTAAGTGTGATAAAGAAAAATATTTCATTGTGTATATGTATCACAGCTTTCTTATCCATTCATCTGCTGATGGACATCTAGGTTGCTTCCATGTCCTGGCTATTATAAACAGTGCTGCGATGAACATTGGGGTACACATGTCTCTTTCAATTCTGGTTTCCTCAATGTGTATGCCCAGCAGTGGGATTGCTGGGTCATATGGAAGATCTGTTTTCAGCTTTTTAAGGAATCTCCACACTGTTCTCCATAGTGGCTGTACTAGTTTACATTCCCACCAATGGTGTAAGAGGGTTCCCTTTTCTCCACACCCTCTCCAGCATTTATTGCCTGTAGACTTTTGGATAGCAGCCATTCTGACTGGTGTGAAATGGTACCTCATTGTGGTTTTGATTTGCATTTCTCTGATAATGAGTGATGTTGAGCATCTTTCATGTGTTTGTTAGCCTTCTATGTGTCTTCTTTGGAGGGATGTCTGCTTAGGTCTTTGGCCCACTATTTCTGAGATAAATTCTCTGTCCTTTGCTTCATTTGCTATTATTTTCTCCCATTCTGAAGGCTGTCTTTCCACATTGCTTATAGTTTCCTTTGTTGTGCAGAAACTTTTAAGGTTAATTAGGTCCCATTTGTTTATTTTTGCTTTTATTTCCAATATTCTGGGAGGTGGGCCATAGAGGATCCTGCTGTGGTTTATGTCAGAGTGTTTTGCTTATGTTTTCCTCTAGGAGTTTAATAGTTTCTGGTCTTTCGTTTAGATCTTTAATCCATTTTGAGTTTATTTTTGTGTATGGTGTTAGAAAGTGTTCTAGATGTCCATTAGCAGATGAATGGATAAGAAAGCTGTGGTACATATACACAATGGAATATTACTCAGCCGTTAAAAAGAATACATTTGAATCAGTTCTAATGAAGTGGATGAAACTACAGCCTATTATACAGAGTGAAGTAAGCCAGAAAAAAAAGCACCAATACAGTATACCAATGTATATATATGGAATTTAGAAAGAAGGTAATGATAACACTGTATGTGAGACAGCAAAAGAGACACAGATGTACTGAACAGTCTTTTGGACTCTGGGAGAGGGTGAGGGCAGGATGATATGGGAGAATGGCATTGAAACATGTAAAATATCATATGTGAAACAAATCACCAGTCCAGGTTTGATGCATGATACAGGGTGCTCAGGGCTGGTGCACTGGGATGACCCAGAGGGATGGGATGGGGAGGGAGGTGGGAGGGGGGTTCAGGATGGGGAACACATGTACATTCATGGCAGATTCAAGTGAATGTATGGCAGAACCAATACAATATTGTAAAGTAAAATAAATTAATTAACTAAATTAATAAAAAAGAAAAAATAAAATAAAATAATAAAAAAGAAAAATATTGTCTTATATATTATACATAAGATAAAAATCATGAAAAACTAAGTTGAAAGGTAATGAAAATATACCAAGTGAAAATACAAAAAGACATAATCAGTACTTTCTATAATCAGTAATCTATAATTACTTTCTATAATCAGTAAAGAAAAGGAGGAAGACAAACAAATAGAAAATCAATGAATAAAGAAAATAAAATAGCCACGCATGGAATAATTGACAAATAAGTAACAGAACAGGTGCTCTGTCTCACAGATAATGTGGAAGTATTAGTTAAAACAATAAAAGAACATTTGTGCCTATTAAAAATTGATAATGTAATATATTAGTAAGGGTTTGAAGAAATGTATACATGTATTGTATATGTGGCTACTAATTAAAAGCTTTTGCAGAAAGTATCTATACTTAAGGATTTATAAGATGCATACTATTTGACATGGAAGTTTTTCTTCTCTATTTCTACTTTATAGAATATTCAAATACATTCACGGAGATGTATATGTAATAAAGTTTCATGCAACAGTATCTACAGCAAAACGTTAGCCAAACTGTCTGGAAAGATAGAATCCAAATGTTAACAGTGTAACTGGAAAGGCAAAAAATCAGGAGAAAGGATTATGGAATCAGTTTTTATTCAACGTGCTTCTATTTTTATATATATATATTTTTTATTTTTCAACTATGAATTCTTACATTAATTGTAAAAATCTTCAATTTTAAAAGTGATAAAGTGGAAGTGCAGAAATAACTCATCCTCTCTGAAAGTACAAATATACTTCTCAGAAAAATAAAAATGGATGTACATAGTCATATCATGTTTCATCTTGATTTCCTGAACATCAGTTAAAAAATAGCTCAGTGTACGGCCTATTTCTTCACAATATATATGAGGGATACCATATGTTGCAGGAAAATTCAGCCAAAATAGAGGGGAAAAGAATATTACTAATAGTTTCTGAGTTAAATCTTCATCTTTCCATCAAAATTAATTCCACTTGAAATCAAGTCAAAGAAGGTGCTTGTCAACCCCCCTCCCCATGCAAATGAATCTCCAACATTTAAAGCATCTATATCAAATTTACAAGTTATCTTACATATGCAATTAACAAACAGACCAGTGTCAGGAACACAACATTTACTTGCATCTTGCAGGTAACAGACGGATGCACCAGAATGTCGACTACTTCATTTATCTTCTGATAGTTTGAGATCAACACTAGCATAATTCTTCTCACAAATAAAGAAAAACTGCCTGGTGCACACTGTGGCAGCTACTTTGGTTGCTGTGACATATGCACAGTTGTTGTTTATTTTTGAATTCAACAGATTTCTGTTAAAGAGGGGAAAAATAAAAATTGAGTCTAATATTCAGACATAAATCATATTTCCAGTAGATATACTACTATAGACAAGAAGGGAGTTATATGTTTAGTTATCTCTCTATTTATTCACTTAACAAACATTTCTAAAATATTATCATATTACCAAGATTCTGGAATGTAGATACAGAGTAAATCTATTTCTGTCCTCAAGGAGTTTACACAAAGAGAGGGAAAGATGCATTTATTTGGCACAGAAGAGTGGCTTCTAACTCAGACAAGGGGGAAAGAGTTTGCCAAGAAACACAGTTTTGATGTGGGAAGATTTTAGCTGACTGAATCCCTGCATAGAATGTGATGCATACTTTATGAATGATTAAATCAATGCACGCACAAATAAATAACTGATATACTTATCTCATAAATTAGTGACCCCAAAAAAAACATAATTCAAAAAGATGCATGCACCCAATGTTCATTGCAGCATTATTTACAGTAGGCAGGATGTGGAAATAACCTAAATGTACATCAACAGAGAAATGTATAAACAAGATACAGTACATATATTCCATAGAATATTACTCAGCTATAAAAAAGAATGAAATCAGGTCATTTGCAGAGACATGAATAGACCTAGAGACTGTCATACAGAATGAAGAAAGTCAGAAAGAAAAACAACACGTATATATATTGTACATGAAGGTGAAAGAGGAGAGTGAAAAAGTTGGCTTAAAACTCAACATTCAGAAAATGAAGATCATGGCATCTGGTCCCATCACTTCATGGGAAATAGATGGGGAAACAGTGGAAACTGTGTCAGACTTTATTTTGGGGGGCTCCAAAATCACTACAGATGGTGACTGCAGCCATGAAATTCAAAGATGCTTACTCCTTGGAAGAAAAGTTATGACCAACCTAGATAGCATGTTGAAAAGCAGAGACATTACTTTGCCAACAAAGGTTCATCTAGTCAAGGCTATGGTTTTTCCTGTGGTCATGCATGGATGTGAGAGTTGGACTGTGAAGAAAGCTAAGCACTGAAGAATTGATGCTTTTGAACTGTGGTGTTGGAGAAGACTCTTGAGAGTCCCTTGGACTGCAAGGAGATCCAACCAGTCCATTCTGAAGGAGATCAGCCCTGAGATTTCTTTGGAGGGAATGATGCTAAAGCAGAAACTCCAGTACTTTGGCCACCTCCTGTGAAGAGTTGACTCATTGGAAAAGACTCTGATGCTGAAAGGGATTGGGTGCAGGAGGAGAAGGGGATAACAGAGGGTGAGATGGCTGGATGGCATCACTGACTGGATGGACGTGAGTTTGAGTGAACTCCGGGAATTGGTGATGGACAGAGAGGCCTGGCGTGCTGTGATTCATGGGGTCACAAAGAGTCGGACACAACTGAGTGACTGAACTGAACTGAACTGAACACACATATATGGAATCTGAAAAATTGGTAAAGATGATCTTATTTACAAAGTAGAAATAGAGACACAGACGTAGAGAACGAACATATGGACACCAAAGGGGAAAGGGGGCTGGGTGGGATGAATGGGGAGGTTGGGACTGACATATATACACTATTCCTACTATGTATAAAATATGTAACTAATAAGAACCTTTTGTATAGCACAGGGAACCCTACTCAATGCTCTATGGTGACCTAAATGGAAAAGAAATCCAAAAAGGAGAGAATTTGTGTTTATGTGAGATTTATGTATATATGTTGCTGATTGACTTCTTTGTACATTAGAAACTAACAGCACATCGTAAAGCAACTATGGTGGTGGTGGTTTAGTCGATGAGTCATGTCCAACTCTTCCGACCCCATGAACTGTAGCCCACCAGGCTCCTGTGTCCATAGGATTTTCCAGGCAAGAATACTGGAGTGGGTTGCTATTTCCTTCTCCAGGGCATCTTCCTGACCTGGGGATCAAACCCTGGTCTCCTGCATTGCAGGCAGATTCCTTACTGACTGAGCTACCAAGCAACTAAAAATAAAATAAATTAATGATTAGGATTTAACCAGATGAAGAGTGGAACTACAGATAATCCAGATAAAGGATATAGTATGTGCAAATGTGCAGAAATATAAAAGAGTGCATCTCATGTGATTAACTGCAAATTTGGAACAAATCTTTATTACAGCAAATAAAAGGCACTCTAAATACTAGTGTAGTGTAAAAAGGACCAAATTCAGAAGTAGGTGACCTAGTTCTCAGCCCATCTCTGCCACTTGTAGTTGTTAAGACTTTTTTAGTTTATTTATTAATAGTATCTGTCGGGGCGGCATGTATATAATCTTAAAAATTATCATAGAAAATTACATCATGAAAAATGGGGAAAAATATAGCACACTGAGTCCAACCCAATTCATTTTCAGATTGTTTCTTAATGGTGTATTATTTGTAATATGAAATGGGCTTTGCTAGACAGTGACGAAATCTAGATAAACAGTGAAGATATTTGATTTAGACCATGGAACTAGTCATTGAGGGCTTCCCTGGTGGTTAAGCAATAAACAATCTGCCTGCCAATGCAGGAGACACTGGTTTGATATGTGGATTGGGTAGATCCCTTGGAGGGGGAAATGGCAAGTCACTCCAGTATTCTTGCCTGGGAAATCCCACAGACAGAGGAGCCTGGAGGGCTACAGTGTCAGCTATAGGATCTCAGAGTCACAACAACCTAGCTACTAAAACAACAACAACAGCAACTAGTCACTGAAACCCTACATTTCCAGCTACCCTCTATTTATGTCTATAAAATTCATTAATATCCATATTGATAATTTTTAAGTTGTTAAGCAACCATCCACCATAACCTGCCCATCTTGGATGGCTAGTGGAGGTGATGGAATTCCAGTTGAGCTATTTCAAATCCTAAAAGATGATGCTGTGAAAGTGCTGCACTCAATACGCCAGCAAATTTGGACAACTCAGCAGTGGCCACAAGACTGGAAAAGGTCAGTTTCCATTCCAATCCCAAAGAAAGGTAATGCCAAAAAATGCTCAAACTACCGCACAATTGCACTCATCTCACATGCTAGTAAAGTAATGCTCAAAATTCTCCAAGCCAGGCTTCAGCAATATGTGAACCATGAACTTCCAGATGGCCAAGCTGGTTTTAGAAAAGGCAGAGGAACCAGAGATCAAATTGCCAACATCCACTGGATCATGGAAAAAGCAAGAGAGTTCCAGAAAAACATCTATTTCTGCTTTATTGACTATGCCAAAGCCTTTGACTGTATGGATCACAATAAACTGTGGAAAATCCTGAAAGAAATGGGAATACCAGACCACCTGACCTGCCTCTTGAGAAATCTGTATGCAGGTCAGGAAGCAACAGTTAGAACTGGACATGGAACAACAGACTGGTTCCAAATAGGAAAAGGAGTACATCAAGGCTGTATATTGTCACCCTGTTTATTTAACTTCTATGCAGAGTACATCATGAGAAACGCTGGGCTGGAAGAAGCACAAACTGGAATCAAGATTGCTGGGAGAAATATCAATAACCTCAGATATGCAGGGAGAAGGCGACAGCACCCCACTCCAGTACTCTTGCCTAGAAAATCCCATGGACAGAGGAGCCTGGTAGGCTGCAGTCCATGGGGTCCCAAAGAGTCGGACATGACTGAGCGACTTCACTTTCACTTTTCACTTTCATGCATTGGAGAAGGAAATGGCAACCCACTCCAGTGTTCTTGCCTGGAGAATCCCAGGGATGGGTGGGTTACCGTCTATGGGGTCGCACAGAGTCAGACACGACTGAAGCAACTTAGCAGCAGTAGCAGCAGATATGCAGATGACACCACCCTTATGCCAGAAAGTCAAGGGGAACTAGAAAGCCTCTTGATGAAGGTGAAAGAGGAGAGTGAAAAAGTTGGCTTAAAGCTCAACATTCAGAAAACAAAGATCATGGCATCTGGTCCCATCACTTCATGGGAAATAGATGGGGAAACAGTGTCAGACTTTATTTTTTGAGGTTCCAAAATCACTGCAGATGGTGACTGCAGCCATGAAATTCAAAGATGCTTACTCCTTGGAAGAAAAGTTATGACTAACCTAGATAGCATATTGAAAAGCAGAGACATTACTTTGCCAACAAAGGTCCGTCTAGTCAAGGCTATGGTTTTTCCAATGGTCATGTATGGATGTGAGAGTTGGACTGTGAAGAAGGCTGAGTGCCGAAGAATTGATGCTTTTGAACTGTGGTGTTGGAGAAGACTCTTAAGAGTCCCTTGGTCTGCAAGGAGATCTAACCAGTCCATTCTAAAGGAGATCAGTCCTGGGTGTTCTTTGGAAGGAATGATGCTAAAGCTGAAACTCCAGTACTTTGGTCACCTCATGTGAAGAATTGACTCATTGGAAAAGACTCTGATGCTGGGAGGGTTTGGGGGCACGAGAAAAAGGGGACAACAGAGGATGAGATGGCTGGATGGCATCACTGACTCGATGGACATGAGTCTGAGTGAACTCCAGGAGTTGGTGATGGACAGGGAGGCCTGGCGTGCTGCGATTCATGGGGTCACAAAGAGTCGGACAGGACTGAGTAACTGAACTGAACTGAAGCAACCATCGAGTATTATGTGTTGTGTGCTGTGGATTAACAAAAGGTCAGAGACAGAATATTTTAGATTGGATGTGAGATGGTAAAGAAAAGGAAATGCTAATTAGGAGCATAAAAGGGGAATGAATTTCAAAGCAGGAGACCAAGAATGACTTCAAAGAGAAAACAAATTTTAACTGAAAGTATTACTGGTTGAGGAAACTGCATGAATACAAGTATAGAAACATGGAAGTCAGCAGTGTTTTTTGTAATGCCAAGGATATTTTACAAAATTAAAATTAGAATTGCTCTTGAGGTCAGAAAATCTTGCTTAATGAAACTTATCTGTGCAATTCATTTCCATAGTTAACAAGTAAACTGAAGCTTTCAAGTGTTTTGGATACTTACAGTTTATATTGTATCAAAGAACCATCTTCCCACATCCAGGGGCTGACACTTCCTTTTCGAGATAATCCAATCCAATAAAAATAAGACACCAAAGACTGAACAAAGTTCTGTGAAGGAAGAACCCTACATGTAATTTAATCCCTAGTCTTTTTTTTTTAACAATAAAAAATGAAAATAATGTGAACGCACACTGCCATATTTAAAATGGATAACCAAGAAGGACCTAGAGCATGGAACTCTGCTCAATGTTATGTGGCAGCCTGAATGAGAGAGAAGTTTGGGGGAGAGTGGATACATGTATATATATGGCTGAGTCCCTTTGCTGTTCACCTGAAACTGCCACAACATTGTGTGTTAATTGGCTATATACCCCCATACAAAATAAAAAGAAAATAATGTGAAGACAAACAATTATGATTTTTACCAAAATCTTTTTTTTACATTTTCAATTAGGACTATTTATTACTGTCTAATCATTTCTTCTGCTTCCCTGGTGGAAGGAAACACAAGAGACACGGGTTTGATCCCTGGGTTGGGAAGATCCCCTGGAGAAGGGAAGGGCTACCCACTCCAATATGTGCCAAAAGTATCAACATATTAAAAGATCCATTATTATTAAAGGACTTCAAAACAGAGAAACATGAAAAAAGGGCAACTCCCATAATGGTTTCATGAGAGATGCCTTTTTGTTCAGAAACCTCAGTTTCCTTCCTAGAGCAGATGTAGAGCATCATTACCAGAGCTTAATGTTTTTCTGAGACAAAACTAAAATTGAGACACTGTAATTCCCACCAACAAGGGATTCTTTTTATTCACTACGAAGTTTTCTATTTGACTTGAAAAGACAAGTTATTGTCATTTAACAAACACATGAGTTTCAGATGTTCTTTAAAAATTTTTAGCAATTTTCTCCTTGCATATAAAAAAATGGGAAAAATTTACAACTTCAGAACTCATTACCTGTTCATCTTCATCTTCTATCTTCAGCAGATGAGAGCCCTGGTTGGTGCAGAATTTCCGACTCTCTTCGAAGGTTTTATCTATGTCAGAAAAATAGTAGCATTTCTCTTCACAGCAAGACCATTTGTTCCTGTACTTTTCTTAAAAAAAAAAAAAAAGTTTTTAAGTTAGTCTAATTCTCTTCCTGGAAAGTTTTGCTCCAGACATCCTTCCCAGCTCTACAGGACTTACTACTTTCCATGAGCTCTGAGGACATCACTGCTAACTCAAAATGCAAAATAACGTATCTGTCGTTCAGAGGGAAAGAGTACTTTTCTTTTTCTGCAAAGTTTTCTCCAAGATGCCATGGGCACCAGGACATGAATGTAAGAGTAGGAAATATTTAAGAGCACAAAAACTGTATTGCTTTTGATATTTAATTTTTATATCAATACTAACAATGCTTTCCTCCAGGAACTCTCTAGCTTCATCAAAGTATGGTGACTATTAGTTTGGGTTTCCTTGGTGGGTCGATGGTAAAGAATTAGCATGCCAATGTGGAGACAAAAGAGACACGGGTTCGATCCCTGGGTCAAGAAGATTCCCCTGGATGAGGAAATGGCAACCCACTCCAGTATTCTTGCCTGGGAAATCCCATGGACAGAGGAACCTAGTGGGCTACACTCCATGAGGTTACAAACAGTTGGACACAAGTTAGCAACTAAACCACAACAACAGCAATTATTAGTTTAAAGAAAGAAAATAATCCATTTCTCCTTTCTCCTACCCATCAAATTTTACCATCTGAAAAATGTAAGAACAAAAAATAAAGTTACTAAAAAAGCATCTTTAAAGTATTTTCATAGAAGACAAAACCAAAGTAACTAAATTATATTCTAGCAAGAATATTTTAAGCAACTAGTTGCTAGTGGTAAGCAAAACACACAGAGAGTTAAAGTCCCACCAGAGTGCTTATCAAAACTAGTAGATGGATATAGATAAGAGTCTTATTGAATTGACTGTTGACCTGGAGAAACTTCAGGGAAGCTCTCTGAATTTTCAGGTTCTCCATGACTTTGAGAGATAGGATGGGATTGCTTGCAAGGTAAATTTTACCCATATGACCAAGTCAGGAGTTGGGATATGTTTCAAGGGACTTGAGTTAGCAAAGTGATACACAGGAGAGTTGTTGCTATTTGGTCCCTTAAGCCTTACCCGACTGTTTTTGCAACCCCATGCAACCCCAAGGAGCCTGCCAGGCTCCTCTGTCCATGGGATTTCCCAGGCAAGAATACTGGACTGGGTGACCATTTCCTTCTCCAGATCTTTCCAACCCAACAATCGAACCCACATCTCCTGCATTCGCAGGTGGATTCTTCACTACTGAGCCACCTGGGAAGTGACATAAGACAGTACCATTTCACAAGGGATCAGTGGAAAATATTGTCTTATAAAGAAGTAGGAAACTACTAAGCAATTATACTATATCTTATCCATACTAAATTGAATGCACTGAAAGATTTCCTTTGCTGATTGATATGACTCTTAAAGAAACTCAAAAGTTATTTCATTTCTTATTTGCAAAGTCAGTTAACTGACAGACCAATAAACAGAAACTACTAAATTTTGATTATCTACAGTTCAAAGATGCAGGCAAACCATGTGGAAAGAAATTGTATCTTCTTGAATAAAAAATATCTCTACCATACTTCACTTTTGTAGATCATGAGTTTAATAATAAAATGGAGATTGCCTGGCAATAAGTCATTATACCAATTTTTAATTATGAGTGCTTGTATGTTACTACATACCTGAGTTTAACCAATCCTTTGAAAAGCATTTATTTTTCATAGGAGTCCTGGCTTTCTCATATTCCTGCGTGTCATTATCCAACATGTTCTGATCATATTCCTGCGGGTCACTATCCAACATGTTCTGATAATTAAAATAATTTTGAAAATCTGAAAATCATCAGCAGAAGACAGTTAGTTAGTTAGACAGTTAGTTTAACAGGTAAAATATAAACTTTTTACACTAAACTTTTCATTTGCAAAATGAAGAAAACATATATATATAATATTATAAATCAGAAAAAAAATTTAAATCTTCTCCCATAATTTCAATTTTGTTTCTCACATTCTAGAAACTGTATGAGAGAGTGAAATCTTCAAATGTCAACATAGTTCATTCTTTTTTTTTTTTTTTTGTATTTCTCTTTTATTATTCTTATTTAATAAAGAACAGACATACAATTAGTTTGTTGAAAAGTTAGAACCCAGGCTTTCTGGCTTCAAATCTCTCTATTTTCCTTTTATTTTTAATTTAAATTTATTCATTTTAATTAGAGGCTAATTACTTTAAAATATTGTTTTGGTTTTGCCATACATCAACATGAATCCACCACGGGTGTACACGTGTTCCCAATCCTGAACCCCCCTCCCACCTCCCTCCCCATACCATCACTCTGGGTCATCCCACTGCACCAGCCCCAAGCTTCCTGTATCCTGCATCGAACCTGGACTGGCAATTCATTTCTTATATGATATTATACATGTTTCAATGCCATTTTCCCAAATCATCCCCCCCTTAACTCTCCTTTTAGGAAAAGACAAAATGTTTAGATAAAATTTAACATAAAGAATGAAGTTTCTCAACCCAATAAAAAAGTGGAAAAAAAAAACCTGAACAGACATTTCTCCAAAGAAGACATACAGATGGCTAACAAACACATGAAAAGATGTTCAACATCACTCATTATTAGCGAAATGCAAATCAAACCCACAATGGAATATCACCTCACACTGGTCAGAATGGCTGCCATCAAAACGTTTATGAACAATAAATGCTAGAGAAGATGTGGAGGAAAGGGAACCCTCTTGCATTGTTGGTGGGAATGTAAACTGATACAAACACTATGGAAGATGGTATGGAGATTCCTTTAAAAAAAAAAAAAAAGGAATAAAACCACCATATGACCCAGCAATCCCACTTCTAAGCATATACCCTGAGGAAACCAAAATTGAAAAACGCACATGTATCCCATTGTTCATTGCAGCACTGTTTACAATAGCTAGAACATGGAAGAAAACTAGATGTCCATTGATAGATGAATGGATAAAGGAGTTATGGTACGTATACACAATGGAATATTACTCAGCCATAAAAAGGAATGGAGTTGAGTCAGTCCTGAGGTGGCCGAACCTAGAACTTATTACACAGAGTGAAGTAAGTCAGAAAGAGAGAGATAAATATCATATTAACATATTGTAACACACCTATACAGAATCTAGAAAAATGGTACTGAAGAATTTACTTACAGAACAGCAGTGGAGAAACAGACATAGAGAATAGACTTGTGGACATGGGGAGAGGGGAGTGGGGGGTGAGATGTGTGGAAAGAGTAACATGGAAACTTACATTACCATATGTAAAATAGATAGCCAATGGGAATTTGCTTTATTGGGGAGGGAGACAGGAGGGAGGTTCAAAAGGGAGGAGATATATGTATTATACCTATGGCTGATTCATGTTGAGGTTTGACAGAAAACAACAAAATTCTGTAAAGCAATTATCCTCCAATAAAAACATAAATAAAAAAAAAAGAATGAAGTTTCTGTAGAATACTTACACTTAGTAGCAAAAAATGCTGATATTCCCAAAAGGATGACACATATAATTCCTAGTATTACTGCTATAATACGTCCAGAAGATGCTGCTTGGAACACTGTCAAAAGAATGTGTAAACTGAAGATAAAGTGCCACAAGGCTACAATCAAGGTAATATTCTCTGAGCTTTTGTCTCACAAAAGCATACAGGTTAAGAATGAATTAGCACTGTCACGAAGTAGCTATTGTAACCCATTCAGTTCACAGGAGTATCATTTCACTTATTAAGGAAAAAAAAAAAAAACTTACCATCTATTAGAAGTATTTGCCTCTGTTTTTAAATCATTGGTGCTCCCAATTTAAACATTATTTGGTGATGCAAAGGCAATGAGGGGAAGGGATGTAATTTTTTCTTTTCTTTCCAAGTAACATTTACTTTTTTAAAATCACCAATCTGTTATTTCTTATCTTGCTTACAATATGCATGGTATTTCCCTTATTTGGAGCTGTGCATGTGCATTCAGTCATGTCTTTGTAACCCCATGAACTGTAGTCCTCCAGGCTCCTCTGTCCATGGGATATTCCAGACAAGAATACTGGAGTAGGTTGCCACTTCCTATTTCCTTGTAAATCTTATTACTTCTAAGATAGAAAAGAAAAACACCAATAACAAAAATATTGTTTTTAAAATTTAGATGACTACTGGAACCCTTCCTAGTTGATATTCAGAGGAGGGATATAGTAAGAGAGTGTCTCTGAGTAAATAAACATAGAGCTAAGAAATACTAATTACTATAGTCAATTAAGACCTAGTTAAGATTCAACTGAAAGACTAAGGGAAGAAATCACTTGCATTTCTATATACTAACAATGAAAAATCAGAAAGAGCAGTTAAAGAGTCAATCTCATTCACCATTTCAACAAAAAGAATTAAATATCTAGGAATAAACTTACCTAAGGAGATGAAAGAACTGTACACAGAAAATTATAAGGCACTGATGAAAGAAATCAAAGATGACATAAATACATGGAGAGATATTCCATATTTCTGGGTAGGAAGAATCAATATTGTGAAAATTACCATACTACCAAATGCAATCTACAGATTCAATGCAATCCCTATCAAATTACCAATGGCACTTTTCACAGAACTAAAACAAAAAATTTCACAGTTCATATGGAAACACAAAAGACCCCAAATAGCCAAAGCAGTCTTGAGAAAGAAGAATGGAGCTGGAGGAATCAAGCTTCCTGACTTCAGGTTATACTACAAAGCTACAGTCATCAAGACAGTATGATAATGGCACAAACACAGAAATATAAACCAATGGAACAAGACGGAAAACTCAGAAATAAACCCATGCACCTATGGGTACCTTATTTTTGACAAAGGAGGAAAGAATATGCAATGGGGCAAAGACAGCCTTTTCAGTAAATGGTGCTGGGAAAACTGGACAGCTACAAGCAAAAGAATGAAATTAGAACACTTCCTAACACCCTACACAAAGATAAACTCAAAATGGATTAAAGACCTAAATGTAAGACCAGAAACTATAAAACTCTTAGAGGAAAACATAAGCAGAACACTTGATGACATAAATCAAAGCAAGATCCTCTATGATCCACCTAGAGTAACAAAAATAAAAACAAAAGGAAACAAGAGGGATCTGATTAAACGTAAAAGCTTTTACACAGCAAAGGAAACTATAAGCAAGGTGAAAAGAAAACCCTCAGAATGGGAGAAAATAATAGAAAATGAAATAACTGACAAAGGATTGATTTCCAAAATATACAATTAGCTCATACAACTCAATACCAGAATAACAAACAACCCAATCAAAAAGTGGGAAAAAAACACCTAAACAGACATTTCTCCAAAGAAGACATACAGATGGCTAACAAACACATGAAAAGATGCTCAACATTGCTCATTATTAGAGAAATGCAAATCAAAACTACAATGAGATATCACCTCACACCAGTCAGAATGGCCCTCATCCAAAAGTCTACAAACAGTAAGTGCTGAAGAGGGTGTGGAGAAAAGGGAACACTCTTGCGCTGTCGATGGGAATGTAAATTGATAAAGCCACTATGGAAGACTGTATGGAAATTCATTAATAAACTAGGAATGAAACCACCATAAGACCCAGCAATCCCACTCCTAGGCATACACCCTGAGGAAACCAAAATTAAAAGAGACACATGTTCATTGCAGCACTATTTACAGTAGTTAGGACAAGGAAGCTCCCTAGATGACCATGGACAGATGAATGGACAAAGAAGTTGTGGTAAATATACACAATGGAATATTCAGTTCAACTCAGTTCAGTCACTCAGTCACGTCCAACTCTCTGCGACCCGATGAGCCACAGCACGCCAAGCCTCCTGTCCATCACCAACTCCCAGAGCCCACCTAAACCTATGTCCATTGAGTTGGTGATTCCATCCAACCATCTCATCCTCTGTCGTCCTCTTCTCCTCATGCCCTCAATCTTTTCCAGCATCAGGGTCTTTTCCAATGAGTTAGCTCTTCGCATCAGGTGGCCAAAGTATTGGAGTTTCAGCTTCAACATCAGTCCTTCCAATGAATACCCAGGACAGACCTCCTTTAAGATGAACTGGTTGGATCTCCTTACAGTCCAAGGGCCTCTCAAGAGTCTTCTCCAACACCACAGTTCAAAAACATCAATTCTTCTGCACTCAGCTTTCTTTAGAGTCCAACTCTCACATCCATACATGACCACTGGAAAAACCATAGCCTTGACTAGATGGACCTTTGTTGACAAAGTAATGTCTCTGCTTTTTAAATGTTGTCTAGTTTGGTCATAACTTTCCTTCCATGGAGTAAGCGTCTTTTAATTTTATGGCTGCAATCACCATCTGCAGTGATTTTGGAGCCCAGAAAAATAAAATCAGCCACTGTTTCCACTGCTTCCCCATCTATTTGCCATGAAGTGATAGGACCAGAGGCCATGATCTGAGTTTTCTGAATGTTGAACTTTAAGCCAACTTTTTCACTCTCCTCTGTAGCATCACCTGAATATCTGAGGTTATTGATATTTCTCTCGGCAATCTTGTTTCCAGCTTGTGCTTCCTCCAGCTCAGCATTTCTCATGATATACTCTGCATATAAGTTAAATAAGCAGAGTGACAATATACAGCCTTGACGTACTCCTTTTCCTATTTGGAACTAGTCTGTTGTTCCATGTCCAGTTCTAACTGTTGCTTCCTGACCTGCATATAGGTTTCTCAAGAGGCAGATCAGGTGGTCTGGTATTCCCATCTCTTTCAGAATTTTCCACAGTTTATTGTGATCCACACAGTCAAAAGCTTTGGCATAGTCAATAAAGCAGAAATAGATATTTTTCTGGAACTCTCTTGCTTTTTCAATGATCCAATGGATGTTGGCAATGATGGGTTACCCCAGGCCCAAGGCCAGGGGTGGTGGCCAAGAGGAGCTACCCCACACCAGAGGTAAGGAGCAGTGGCTGTGCTTTGCTGGAGCAGCCATGAAGAGAGACCCCACGTCCAAGGTAAGAGAAACCCAAGTAAGATGGCAGGCACTGAGATAGGGCATCAGAGGGCAGACAGACTGAAACCACAATCACAGACAACAGGCCAATATGATCACATGGACCACAGCCCTGTCTAACTCAATGAAAATAAGCCATGCCATGTGGGGCCACCCAAGATGGACAGGTCATGGTGGAGAGGTCTGACAGTTGTGGTCCACTGGAGAAGGGAATGGCAAACCACTTCAGTGTTCTTGCCTTGAGAACCCCATGAACAGTAGGAAAAGGCAAAAAAGATAGGGCACTGAAAGATGAACTCCCCAGGTTTGTAGTTGCCTAATATGCTGTTGGAGATCAGCAGAGAAATAACTCCAGAAAGAATGAAGGGATGGAACCGAAGCAAAACAACCCCCAGTTGTGGATGTGACTGGTGATAGAAGCAAGGTTCGATGCTGTAAAGAGCAATATTGCATAGGAACCTGGAATGTTAGCTCCATGAATCAAGGCAAATTGAAAGTGGTCAAACAGGAGATGACAAGAGTGAACATCGACATTCTAGGAATCAGGGAACTAAGATGGACGGGAATGGGTGAATTTAACTCAGATGACCATTATATCTTCCTATGACCATATATATTCCTACTGCATGCAGAAATCCCTCAGAAGAAATGGAGTAGCCATCAGAGTCAACGAAGAGTCCGAAACGCTGTACTTGTATGCAATCTCCAAAACGACAGAATGATCTCTGTTTGTTTCCAAGGCAAACCATTCAATGTCACGGTAATCCAAGTCTATGCCTCAACCAGGGACTCTGAAGAAGCTGAAGTTGAACAGTTCTATGAAGACCTATAAGACCTTCTAGAACTAACACCCCCCTCCCCCCAAAAAAAGTGTCCTTTTAATTATAGGGGACTGGAATGCAAAAGTAGGAAGTCAAGAAACACCGGGAGTAACAGGCAAATTTGGCCTTGGAATACAGAATAAAGCAGGGCAAAGGCTAATAGAGTTCTGTGAAGAGAATACACTGGTCATAGCAATGGAATATTACTCAGCCATAAAAAGGAATGCATTTGAGACAGTTCTAAGGAGGTGGATGAGCCTAGAACCTATTATACATACTGAAGTGAGTCAGAAAGAGAAAGAAAAATACCATATTCTAACACATATATATGGAATCTAGAAAAATGGTACTGAAGAATTTATTTAAAGGGCAACAGTGGAGATACAGACATAGAGAATAGACTTATGCACACGGAGAGAGGGGGAGAGAGGGGAGGAGAAGGTGAGATGTATGGAAAGAATAACATGGAAACTTACACTACCATATATAAAATAGATAGCCAATGGGAATTTGCTGTATGGCTCAGGAAACTCAAACAGGTGCTCTGTATCAACCTAGAGGGGTGGGATGGGGAGGGAAAAGGGAGGGAGGTTCAAAAGGGAGGGAATATATGTATACCTATGGCTGATTCATGTTGATGTTTGACAGAAAACAACAAAATTCTGTAAAGCAATTATCCTGCAATAAAAAATAAATTAATTTAAAAAGAAAAGAGGCTAAGGGAAGGACTCCCTGGTGGTCCAGTGTTTAAGACTTTGCCTTCCAATGCAGGAGCTGCAGGTTTGATTCCTAGTCAGTGAACTAAGATCCCACATGCTTCACAGCCAAAAAAACAAAACATAAAACAGAAAAAATATTGTAACAAATTCAATAAAAAACTTTTTTAAAATGGTACACTTAAAAAAAAAGTCTTAAGAAAAACAGGCTAAAGGAGAAATTCCAGACTATGGCAATGGAGAAGGAAAGAAATGGAAAGCACACTCTAGGTCCTAGAAAGCCCTCTGAAGAAAGAAGCAGGTAGGAAGTTGAAGGCACCCTGATCTTATGTCCTGCTTTCATTTTGCTCAGGCAAGTCACAGTCACATCCAGTCTGAACTATCACAGAAGTCCTCTGACTGGTCTCCCTTTAGCACAGTAACTCAAAGTAGACACATACTACTGAAAAATATTTTTAATTAGTTGAGTGAATCACTCAGGGACAAATTGAGAAATTGACTGTGTGGAAATTGTCCTGGTAGAAATTTATTCTTTTCCATACCTCAAGAAAAATGTGTAGTTTGGGGAAGAAAGTATTATTTGGAGTATTCTTTACATATAATTGCATATTTAATTAATAGTAACTCTCAAAAATTGAAAGGTTATCATGTGGTAACCTAGATAGCATATTAAAAAGCAGAGACATTACTTTGCCAACAAAGATCCGTCTAGTCAAGGCTATGGTTTTTCCAGTGGTCATGTATGGATATGAGAGTTGGACTGTGAAGAAAGCTGAATGCCAAAGAATTGATGCTTTTGAATTGTGGTGTTGGAGAAGACTCTTGAGAGTCCCTTGGACTGCAAGGAGATCCAACCAGTCCATTCTAAAGGAGATCAGTCCTGGGTGTTCATTGGAAGGACTGATGCTAAAGCTGAAACTCCAGTACTTTGGCCACCTCATGTGAAGAGTTGACTCACTGGAAAAGACTCTGATGCTGGGAGGGATTGGGGGCAGGAGGAGAAGGGGAGGACGGAGGATGAGATGGTTGGATGGCATCACTGACTCGATGGACGTGAGTTTGAGTAAACTCCGGTAGTTGATGATGGACAGGGAGGCCTGGTGTGCTGCGATTTATGGGGTCGCAAAGAGTCGGACACAACTGAGTGACTGAACTGAACTGAACTGAACTGAATGGTTTTTATAATCTCATTTAGTCCCAACAATCACTCTAAGACTGTTACCATTCTTACTTTACAGATGAGGAAACCGAGGTGTAGATACTGGTAATTAGGTAACTGGCCTACTGTTAGATCAGCTACAAATTGGCACTTGTTGGCATCTAACTCTATAAGGATTAAATTTGGTACAGCTGCAGCTGCTGACTTCCAACACTCCCTGAAAGGAGTTCAGGGTGGAGAGCAGAAATGAGGCACTCTGTGCTCTGGGGTGGCTGGGGGTGGGGAGGGAGATCTGGCAAAACAGGTCTTCAGATAGATATTTTTAGAAGCTGATTTTATAAGCCCAATTCTTCTGTCTCCTCCTATCTAGAAAAGCACTAAAATCCTTCATAGTGATGACTGTTCCTCATGACCAGCAAAATCTTTATGAGATTAGCAGAAACCTTCTGGGAAAATATGTGCCTGATTGCACATACTCTCCCTTCACAAAAATCATATATATACTGACCTTCCTCCTGTCTCTTTGGAGAAATTTCTCAGAGTTATCTGAGGTGCTCTCTCCTCGGCTACTGTCCTCATTTTGCCTCAAATAAAACTTAACTTGAAACTCTCATATTGTGCATTTTTTAAGTTGACAGTTACATTGTTAATTATTGATGGAATATGTTAAAACCCAGTTCTGACTACAAAATGCATTGAGCTTTGCCCCCAACTTCTTATGATGATAACTTGAAGTGAGGTACTATTTTAAAGGAAAATAGGTATTTTTCTAAGAGAAATGTTCTCAAGTTTAGTCTAGAATACTTATCTGTTGGATTCCTGGAAGTCAGAAAAACCCTGAGCTTTCTGCAAGAAATAAGCCATTCTCTCTTCCACAGTGCCCTCAAAATCTCCAATGAGGTGATCCAGATAATTACTTCTACACTGCGTAGTTTGAATAAATAGGATTAAAGAGCATTTTTCTCTAGTAGAAGACACATTAAAATTTAGCTGCAATAATAATTCTGGTGTTCTCTATGGTTTCCTAAAAGATCATGAAAAATTCTCAATGGTCTAACATTCAGAGCATGATGGAAATTTAAAATCTTGCACATACCTTTCTTTCTGTCATGTTCAGGAATTCCTTGTATTTGTTGAGTTGTTTGGATCTGAGGCTGAGAATGAAATTCTGCATTCCTGTGAGGCCTTTTTAACCTGTTATTCTGTGTTGCTTCATAGAATAAAAATGTCCTCAGCATTAATTAGCATATTGAGACAATTGCAGAAATAATCATTATCCCAGAGGAAAAAATACAGAGACCAGGGTGAGATGTGTTGGTATAAGGAAGACACATTGTTCCCCAGACCATCAGGAGCACAGATTGACCCCCACAGCCCCACCCACTCTCAGGTTTGCTTACCCAGATTTTAGAATCTGGCAACATCTCTGGTCAAGATACAAAGAGACTCAGCATGCATTTTAGAGCATAAGTTCCAGAACCAAGATTTCCAGGTTTAACCCTGGTTCTATCACTTATTTATGTGACTTAGGCAAGTTATTTAAATTCTTTCTGTCTTTTTTCTTTTTTTAAATGAAGATAATGACAGGCTCTAATTCATTGATTAGTTATGAGAACTTAATGGGTTAATATGTATAATGTGCTGAGGATCTTGCCTGTAGTAAGTTTCTATTAAATAGAGGAGGAGTAAAGGGGTATAATGAGAATTCCAAGATGACTGTAACTATGTTTTGCCCAGAAAATGTCTGAGACCTAGTCAAGAGGGATATCATTGTACTGCTCCAAAAAGATATAATCAGCAGTTCCACATCTCAGTAAGCACTTAACCTTTACTTTTAAATAAAACACAACTAATTGTTTTTGGTTTTGCTTTTAATTTTTTACTGTCCTCTTGTTTCATTCTCCAAAGTCCAGGGCATTTCTCCAATTGACCACATCAAGAAAGGAAATATTCTAGTGTTGTAATGTGTACTTAGTTAAGTTCTTTGAAATTTTTAAGTGTAAAAGGACCCCGAAACCATGACATTCGTTTAAAAATAACTTGAAATATTTATGTATTTAGTTACATCATTGAAGGACACTTTTAAATGACTATATTATGTGTATAGATCTCTAGTCACAATATCACTATACATACAGTGTAGAAGCTCTACACTAGTCCAAAGTTAATACTGCAGAAATTTGTATTGAGATCACATTTTAAGTTAAAAAAAAAAAAATCCACCCTCTAGATTGTATACAGAACTATTTTTAATCAAGCAAAGGGAAAAAATGTGCAAAAGAAAAATATGCCAAAGTAACAAAGGTTATTTACCTCAGATATTGGAATTGAGAGTAAGTTTTTTCTAAAATGGGCGTATATCTGTTTCCAAGTGGAAAAATACATGGTAAATTAAGATTAAAATATTTGCATTTAAAAATAAAGGGTATATGTTAATAAAGGGTATATGTAAATGAGTTCAATTTAAGAAACTAGGAGAAAAAAAGAAAATAAATGATAAGCAAAATTCATTAAATAGAAAGTTTAAAACAGGATCTACACATTCAAAACTGGTTCTTTTAAAAGATTAATGAAATTCCTGACTATATGGATAAAAAGAAAGAAGGTAGAAATTAATCATATAATGAATGGAAGGAAAAAAGACCAAAAATAGAAGAGAATTCAAAGATAATAAAAACCTTATTCATTTAAGCAAATATTTATGAGCACACAATGTGGCCCAGCTACTATTCCAAGCATCAGGAATAAAGCAGGTAAAAAAAAAGACAAAAATCCCTATTCTTATGGAACTAATATTACCAACGTGGGGGGAGGGGCAGTGTGACGGAAAGGTGGGTAATAATTAAATGTTTTTTAAAATTATAATTTGGTAGAAAATGGTAAGAAATAATTCAGGAAAGAAGGAAACAGAGTGCTGAAGCATTACAATTTATTTGAAAATTTAGATGAAATGAGCAAATTCAATGAAATATTTAATTTACCAAAACTTATTCCTGAAGAAAAATTCTTTGTGTTTAACAGATACTAGGATACAACAGATATTTACAGACTGCTGTATTTTCAGGTTGGTTGAGCTTGTACCATGCTAGTTGTGAATATTTTGAATCTCATACCTGTCCATAACCATTAGTGAAAATGAGTCTAAAATATTCTCACAAAGAAAGCAATAGCTTCATACTATTTTAAAAGCAAGTCCTAAAAGTTAGAAGAACAGATTATCCTAATATTACATAAACTCTTATAAACAATAAAAACACAAAAGTAGCATGGAGTCAGAGTGAGACACAATCCACCATTTATTTTGTGAAGCTAGAAAATCCTACATCTGAGATAAGACAAAAAAGGATATCCCCCCTTTCCTTTCCCGTTAACACTCATAGTTTTCTTGATGTCACTTCCTAGTTATTTTTGTGTTTGTGTGTGCAATCTTTTTTTCTTTAATTTTTTTTTTTTGTTTGGCAGTGTTTGGTCTTCATTGCTGCATGGGTTTTTCTCTAGTTGCAGCGAGCAGGGGTGAACAGGATTCTCTAGTTGCAATGCACAGGGTTGTCGTTGCAGTGGCTTCTCTCGTGGAGCAGGGGCTCTAGGTACACGGGCTTCAGTAGTTGTGGCTCGTGGGCTTGAGAGCACAGGCTCAGTAGTTGTGATGCACAGGCTTAATTGCTATGTGGAATCTTCCACATCAAGGATCGAAACTGTGTCTCCTCCATTGGAAGGCAGATTCTTCAATGCTGAGCCATCAGGGAAGCCCTGTGTGTGCAATCTTCAAATTATTTGTATTTAGTATCTGTCCTTGGCCCCTTCTCTTCATCTGCATAATCTTTTTTAATTTTTATTTTATATTGGAATGTAGTTGATTAATAAAATTGTGTTAGTTTCAAATGTACAGCAAAGTGATTCAGCTATGCATATACATGTATCTATCCTTTCTCAAATTCTTTCCCCATTTAGGTTATTATAGAATATTGAGCAGTGTTCCCTGCACTATGCTGATGAATGATGTCATCTGCTGTCATGGTTTCATCTGTCACTTACATCCCTTTTGTTGTTTAGTTGCCAAGTCATGTCTAGCTCTTCACAACCCCATGGACTGCAGCACACTAAGTTCCCTGTCCCTCACCATCTCCCGGAGTTTGCTCAAGTTCACATCGATCGAATCAGTGATGCCATCCAACCATCTCATCCTCTGTTGCCCTCTTCTCATTTTGCCTTCAATCTTTCCCAGCATCAGGGTCTTTTCCAATGAGTCAATTCTTCACATTAGGTGGCCAGAGTATTGGAGTTTCAGCTTTGGCATCAGTCCTTCCAAAGAATATTCAGGGCTGATTTCTTTAAGGATTGACTGGTTTGATCTCCTTGCTGTCCAAGGGATTCTCAAGAGTCTTCTTCAAACACCACAGTTTGAAAGAATCAGTTCTTTGGCACTCAGCCTTCTTTATGGTCCAATTCTCACATCCATACATGACTACTGGAAAGTCTGTAGCCTTCACTGTATGAACCTTTGTCAGCAATGTCTTTACTTTTTAACACACTGTCTAGGCCTGTCATAGCTTTCCTGCCAAGAAGCAATCATCTTCTAATTTCATGGCTGCAGTCACCATCTGCAGTGATTTTAGAGCCCAAGAAGAGGAAATCTTACATCAAGTGTGTGTGTGTGTGTGTGTGTGTGTGTGTGTGTGTGTGAGTCACTCAGTCGTGTCAGACTCTTTCATGACTTCTAAATTTATACGCTCAAATACTATCAGTTTTCTAATCTGCAGGCTCACCCATTCTTCACAAGTATTGAAAACATTTTGTCCAAAGCTATCCTCCTCACCTTGGGGCCCCTCCAGCTGCCTTTCATATCCTGTTGAATGGCACCATAATTGACCAAGTATCCCATGTCAAAAGCCTAGAAATCATCTTGATTTCTGTGTCTTTTTACTCCCTTCATCCTACAATTTAAGAAACCTGATGATTCTACCTCCTTAAGTCTCTCTGCTAAGTTCTTCCATTCCCATCCCTAATGCCACAGCTATATTCTGAACACTGATTTCTTTCCCAGATCCCTTGCAAGAGGTTGGCCTACCTGCCTTCAGTCTCCTCAGTCCATCTAAATCCTGCTGGTTACTGTTCCATCACCCCACACATGTCTATGCCTTATCTTCACCTGGAACGTTCCTCCACTTCCTTCTCCATCAGACTTACCCCAATCAAGGAGTCTTTTCTATTTAATCCACTTTTATTCTTAACCCAACTCAAAATGGTATCCTTCTTTGATCTCTCATCATCTCATTTATATTCTTATATAGCATTTGTTCAAAACTGTATACTTGCCATTTCTCTTGCTGCAAAGTAAGATCCTTGAAGGCATAATTTCTCTCTTTCATCTATGCAGCATGAATACCTATCATAATGCTTAGCACATGATTCCATGCAAAAAAAATTCATTGAATGAAGAAATTAATGATTATATTAATGAATGAAAATTCGTTTGAAAAATATTTGTTGAGCATATATTATATACCAGACACTATTCCAAGTATTGATGATATATTAGTAAACCTGGTCTTGTGGAGTCTTTTTTTGAAATGGGCATGTGATTAATTAAAATA
Organism: Bos javanicus; assembly: GCF_032452875.1. Taxonomy (NCBI): domain Eukaryota; kingdom Metazoa; phylum Chordata; class Mammalia; order Artiodactyla; family Bovidae; genus Bos; species Bos javanicus. Next base: position 99,515,062 of record NC_083872.1, on the reverse strand, counting down.
TGAATCAAATAAAAATGAGTCTGAGGAAGACAGGCTTCAAAATAGATATTGATTAATTCTGCTGCTGCTGCTGCTGCTGCTGCTGCTAAGTCGCTTCAGTCATGTCCGACTCTGTGCGACCCCATAGACAGCAGCCCACTAGGCTCCTCTGTCCCTGGGATTCTCCAGACAAGAATACTGGAGTGGGTTGCCATTTCCTTCTCCAATGCATGAAAGTGAAAAGTGAAAATGAAGTTGCTCAGTTGTGTCCGACTCCTAGCAACCTCATGGACTGCAGCCCACCAGGCTCCTCCGTCCATGGGATTTTCCAAGCAAGAGTACTGGAGTGGCGTGCCATTGCCTTCTCCGTTGATTAATTCTAACACTATCAATTTCACACTTAACTTTCCTCTCTTCATATCCTCCAGAATTAAATTTTGGAGGATAATAAGACTTTTCCATTTAAATAATAAGAATACACATACACACACACACACACCTGACAGTTTCTGTAAACAGAAACTCCAAAGTAAAGATCTTATGAAGTCTAAGTATATATGTAAATATTTACCTTCTTTTTGAGATATTTCAGGTCTCTCACCTGTCCGCCGATCAGGAGCAACAAGTGGGAGCGTCATACAGTCAATCTTCTCGCCATTGTTTTCTGGGAAGTGGAACAAAATCCATTCTCATCATAATAATTGGATAAAATAACAGTTTGTATTATAACTGAAATGAAGGTTAATAACTATTTTTAAAGCTATCAAAAATTCTAAAATGATATCTTAATAGAAGACTATAACAATTAATAACCATATAATGTCATGCTTTATGGACAAGAATTTACTAAGTACTTACTGCTATATGTGTACTAAAAATAAACATTTTTAATGCTTCTTTATAAATGTAACATTCTGCAACTTCAATTTACCAATTAAATAAAGGTGTTGAAAAAAGAAAGCTGGGCATATCGCTAAGAAATTAAGGCAATAATAGTATCTTCTGAGTTGTCATATTTTAAGTTAAATCTAGGCATCTATACTGTTTATTATCATTGTTTATAACCAAAAAGTTGATCACATTGAACTGACATTTTTATAAATCAAGTCAAATGTCCTGTCCAAAACATGTTGATCTGAATATATTTAGAGCTAAATAATAATAACAATGAAAAAGAATTTCTCAAAAAATAATTATTAAAACATTCTCCATATGGAAATCTGATATCCAGCTCTCCGAATGTGTTCTAGTCTTTGCATCATCCATTTCATTAAATTTCTGGGAATTGACTATGTCATTTTTAGGCATAGTCAATGACTGTAATTTTTAGGTTAATGTAATAATAATAACAATAATAACAAACAACTCACTATGTCCCAGGTACTATTTCAGGTATTTATATGCATTCGTTTATTCAATCCTCACAACAATTCTGTATAATGGAAACTGCAAAGTTATACATCCCCGTATTATAGATGTGTAAACAGAGGCACAGAAAAATCTAACAAGCTTTACATACACATATGGAAAAAAAATTCAAGTAATAATTTTAAGTGCACAAGTTATACATGACTGTAGTAATATGTTTCTGGTAGAAAATTTAATTATAAGAATATGCAGACTTATTCCAGAAGTTTCCTAGGCACCATTTGTCTCTTGCTTGTGTTTGTATATGTATCTGTGTACCTCGTAGACCAAATTTCATTAAACGACAAAAGAAAAAGAAAACTCAAATATCCTCCCATTATCATCAATGTATTGTTCAAGATGTATACTTTACAAAAAACTATATCTACTACAAAACATGCAATGAAGCTTAATTCCCAAGAGCATAGGCTAAATTATTAAATTGTACTTATGCCAGTTATCCTGAGATCATCTCACCTCTGTGTGGTTTATGCCTCATGGTTTGGTATTCCAAGTTCTGGCAAGGAGTCTGTCTCATGAACCAAAAAGTTAGCAAAGTGACAATATGAGCAGAGTAAGAAGAGTCTAACTGCTCTGTGATGCGTCCCACACAGGAAGCCTCCCCTTAGAGTCACATTCATGCTGTTCTTCCTTCACACAAGAGGTTAAAGGATGAGGATATTTAAAGTCTGCTCAATATCAGATAATAAGGTCCTGTGTTCAACTAGCACATTTGCATCTGAGACCCACTATTGCTGAGCTATGATAATAGATACATCAGAAGGTAGAAAATTTGACTTTTTTTTTTTCCAGAATTCTGGCCAATTTTATTTTAAGGTTTGGATGCATCTTTTAAGGGATCTCTAACTTAAAAGGTATAATTTGTACAGAAGATCTTAAAATTATTTGTGTTTTTCCACGAAAGCAGCACATTCATTAGTTAACTCATTTTATGTGCATTTTACTGATCACGTAATTTTATGCCAGGCTATGTTCTAAATGCTGAAGATAGAGCAGTCAACAAATATAGCAAGTAAACTACCTGTTGGCTCATGGGGTTTATAATATAGTGAGGTGGAGGACAGTAAACCAGTAAGTCAAGTGCATACTATACTAAATTGTGATTTTTAAAAACTAAGAAAAACATATTGGAAAAGAGGTGATAGTTTGGGGATAATAATGGAAGACCTCACTTGAGAAGGAAACACTTCAATAAAGTTCTAAAAGATACTACTGGAGATCATGAGTCTAAATATATAATAGATTGTTAACTCCATGAGAATAGAAAGCATGTCTTATTATTCACAATATCAACAATTGAATAAATACATTTAGAGAAACTTCTGTGTGCTTACCATTTTGTTAATGAAATTATTTGATATTCATAAACAAATGATAAACTATGGAAAAGAGATAAAATATATATGAATTGGGCTTCCCTGATGGGTCAGGGGATAAGAACCCACCTGCCAAGGCAGGAGACACGAGTCCGACACTTCGGCTGGGAAGATCCCCCTGGAGAAGGAAATAACAACCCACCCCAGTATTCTTTCCTGGGAAATCCCATGGACAGAGGAGCCTGGCAGGCTACAGTCCATGGAGTCTCAAAGGAGTCAGAGAGTACTTAGCGACTGAACAACAAAGAGATAAATCAAAATTATGGAGAAAGAGCTAAAAATACATATGAATAGTTTAAGGCATTTCACATATGTGATTAAGAAATAACTTATTTCTTAAGTTATTTTTTAGGCACCTTCCTACAACTGTAGCTATCCTCTCCTTTTATTCTCTAATTTTATACTCTAATGAATTCACTTGACTGAAGCCACCATTTGACTTAAGCCAATCCCTTGTCTTGTGTGCCCAGTTCTATCACTCTCACCTTCTGTCTTTCCAAATTATAGCGGGCTAAATGTTATGTATCTGTCACGTTTCAGATGAAAAAATTAAATGGCTTATTTAAGAAAGCTTTTGTTGATTCCTAAAAGACGCTGCTGTAAAGTGCTAAACTCAATATATCATCAAATTGGAAAAGTCAGTTTTCATTCCAATCCCAAAGAATGGCAATGCTGAAGAATGTTCAAATTACCGCACAATTGCATTCATTTCACATATAAGCAAAGTAATGCTCAAAATTCTCCAACCTAGGCTTCAACAGTATGTGAACAGAGAATTTCCAGATGTTCAAGCTGGATTTAGAAAAGTCAGAGAAACTAGAGATCAAATTGCTGACATCCGCTGAATCAGAGAAAGAGCAAGAGAATTCCAGGAAAACATCTACTTGCTTTATTGACTATGCTAAAGCTTTTGACTGTGTGGATCACAACAAACTGGAAAATTCTTAGAGATGGGAGTGTCAGACCACCTCACCTGCTTCTTGAGAAACCTATATGCAGGTCAAGAAGCAACAGTTAGAACAAGATATGGAACAAAAGACTGGTTCCAAATTGAGAGAGGAGTACATCAAGGCTGTATATTGTCACCCTGTTTATTTAACTTGTATTAGAGAACATCCTGCAAAATGTTGGGCTGGATGAAACACAAGCTGGAATTAAGACTGCTGGGAAAAATATCAATAACCTCAGACATGCAGATGACACCACCCTTATGGCAGGAAGAAAAGAGGAACTAAAGAACCTCTTAATGAAGGTGAAAGAGGAGAGTGAAAAAGTTGGCTTAAAACTCAACATTTAAAAAACTAAGATCATGGCATCTCGTCCCATCACATCATGGCAAATAGATGGGGAAACAATGGAAATAGTGACAGACTATTTTCTTGGGCTCCAAAATCACTGTAGGTGGTGAGTGCAGCCATGAAATTAAGATGTTTGCTCCTTGGAAGAAAAGCTATGACCAACCTAGATAGCATATTAAAAAGCAGAGACATTACTTTGCTGACAAAGTCCATCTAGTCAAAGCTATGGTTTTACATCCATACAGTAGTCATGTATGGATGTAACAGCTGGACCATAAAGAAGTCTGAGCACTGAAGAATTGATGCTTTTGAACTGTGATGTTGGAGAAGATTCTTGAGAGTCTCTTGGACTGCAAGGAGATCAAACCAGTCAGTCCTAAAGGAAATCAACCCTGAATATTCATTGAAAGGACTGATGCTGAAGCTGAAGCTCCAATACTTTGGCCACCTGATGGGAAGAGCCAACTCATTTGAAAAGACCCTGATGCTGGGAAAGACTGAGGGCAAAAGGAGAACAGAGTGACAGAGGATGAGATGGTTGGATGGCATCACCAACGCAATGGACATGAGCTTGAGCAAGCTCCAGGAGATGGAGACGGACAGGGAGGCCCGGCGGGCTACAGTTCACAGGGTTGCAAAGAATCAGACACGACTGAGCAACTGAACAACAACAAAGCTAGGTTATAATCTTTTTACATTTTCCCATTCCTCCAAATATTTCCCATAATAAAAATAGAATACAGGGGACTTCCTTGGTAGTCCAGTGGTTAAGACCTCACACTTGCAGTTCAGGGTGTGTGAGTTCAGTGCCTGGTTGGGGAACTAAGATCCCATATACTGCACACTGTGGCTAAAAATATTTTTTAAAAGTATGCATTAGAATTCTTGCTAAATAGTCTCATTAGATTATATCACCAAAGAGGTGTGAGTCTTACCTGACTTTCTCATTAATATATTCTTGCAATTCAAAGGATAATGCACATTATAAACACTGAATACATGTGTGTGGCATTATCTAATAGACAAATAATCTTGGACTCTTTCTACAGAAATAGGGTCTCTTATCAACTTAGATTTTTATTTATTTGAGATCAAAGTTAAACCTAGGAATTTCATAAAGGTTTTAATATAAAGTTTCAAGCGTCTCCCTAAATAAAATATCATATTCATTTAAAATTTACATGCAGTAATTGTCATCCTTTCAAGAGTATAATCTGATGAGTTTTAACACATATGTAGCTTGTACCCACATGCATAACAGAGATAGAGAACATTTCTATCTCCCAAAAAGTTGCCTCATGCCCCTTTATAAACAATCCCCTCACATCAGCCTTGTCCCTGACAACTACTAATCTGATTCTGCAATATGAGTGAATTCATAATGATGTTTAGGTTTTTTATTATGACTTCTTTCTCTTTTCAAAGTGCTATTGAGATTTATGAATATTGTTGTATACATCAGTATTTCATTCCTTCTTATGGCTGAGAGTATTCCATTGTATAAATTGTTATTCATTCAACAATTGTTCTATTGTCATTTCTTCACAAGGTGGGGAACATATGGGCTGTTTCTGCTGATAATGATAAAGTCATAACATTAATGTTATAGGGCTTTGTGTGGATGTCTGTTTTCATTTCTCCAGTGTGAATTTGTTGTTGTTTAGTCACTCACTTGTGTCTGACCCACCAGGCTCCTCTGTCCATGAGATTTCCCAGGCAAGAATACTGGAGCAGGTTGCCATTTCCTTCTCCAGGGCATCTTACCAACCAGGGGATCAAACCCACATCTCCTGCATAGGCAGGTAGATTCTTTACCACTGAGCCACCTGGGAAGCCCCTAGTGTGAATACATAGGTATTCATTTCTGGGTCATATGGTAAGTGTATATTTAGCTTCATTAGAAATTCCTAATTGTTTTCTAAAGTGGCTGTACCATTTCACATCTGTATGAGGATTTTCAGGTATCTCACACCTTCACCAGCACTTGGCATTGTTCATATTGTAAATTTTAGCCATTATGATAGGTACATGTACCTTGTTGTGGCTTTAATTTGCATTTACTAACAATCAATCATTTTTTTAACCATCTTTTTGTCATCTGTATATCTTCTTTGGTGAAGTATCTATTCAAATCACTTAACCATTGTTAATTGAGATTCATATAAACATACCATCAGTTGCTTGTCAAGTGAGCCTCTCCACTGGGCAGCTCACAACTCAAAGTGAGTGAGTGAGAGAGAGAGCACCCAAGATGGAAGCCTATTGCAGCACTACTTTCAATAGCCAGGACATAGGAAAAAAAAAAACTAAATGTCCATCAACAGAGGAATGGATGCAGAAGATATGGTGTACGTATATATATAATGGAATATTACTCAGCCATAGAAAGGAATGACATGTATATTGTCACCCTGTTTATTTAACTTATACGCAGAGTACATCATGAGAAACGCTGGACTGGAAGAAACACAAGCTGGAATCAAGACTGCTGGGAGAAATATCAATAACCTCAGATATGCAGATGATACCACCCTTATGGCAGAAAGTGAAGAGGAACTGAAGAGCCTCTTGATGAAGGTGAAAGTGGAGAGTGAAAAAGTTGGCTTAAAGCTCAACATTCAGAAAATGAAGATCATGGCATCTGGTCCCACTACTTCATGGGAAATAGATGGGGAAACAGTGGAAACAGTGTCAGACTTTATTTTTCTGGGCTCCAAAGTCACTACAGATGGTGACTACAGCCATGAAATTAAAAGACGCTTACTCCTTGGAAGGAAAGTTATGACCAACCTAGATAGCATATTCAAAAGCAGAGACATAACTTTGCCAACAAAGGTTCATCTAGTCAAGGCTATGGTTTTTCCTGTGGTCATGTATGGATGTGAGAGTTGGACTGTGAAGAAGGCTGAGTGCCGAAGAATTGATGCTTTTGAACTGTGGCGTTGGAGAAGACTCTTGAGAGTCCCTTGGACTGCAAGGAAATCCAACCAGTCCATTCTGAAGGAGATCAGCCCTGGGATTTCTTTGGAAGGAATGATGCTAAAGCTGAAACTCCAGTACTTTGGCCACCTCATGCAAAGAGTTGACTCATTGGAAAAGACTCTGATGCTGGGAGGGATTGGGTGCAGGAGGAGAAGGGGATGACAGAGGATGAGATGGCTGGATGGCATCACTGACTCGATGGACGTGAGTCTCAGTGAACTCCAGGAGTTGGTGATGGACAGGGAGGCCTGGCGTTCTACGATTCATGGGGTCGCAAAGAGTCGGACACGACTGAGCGACTGATCTGATCTAAATGGACCTAGAGACTATCACACAGAGTGCAGTAAGTCAGAAAGAGAAAAACAAATACCATCTACTAAGGCATATATGTGGAATCTCGAAAATGGTACTGATAAATGTATTTGTAAAGCAGAAATAGAGACACAGAAGAAGAGAACAAACGTATGGACACTGAGGCAGAGAAAGGGGGAGGGAGAATGAATTGGGAGATTGGGATTGACATATATACACCATTGATATTATGAACAAAATAGAAAACTAATGAGAATCTAATGTTTAGCACAGAAAACTCTACTCAGTGCACTGTGGTGATTGTAAATGAAACCCAAAAAATAGAGAGGATATGTACACATATGGATGACTCATTTTGCTGTACAGAAAAAAATTGACACAGAAGTGTAAAGCAGCTATACTCCAATTAAAAAAGAAGCAAACACTTCTTAGCTGAGCAAGCAGAATAGAAAACAGGCTAAATTGTTTAACTGAAGATGAACTAGCTGACTTTTACCGTTCAAGCTTTGTTCTTCAGGATCCCACCAGCATGTATTTACCATATCATGTGGCTGGAGATGTCTGAACTCTGTGATCAAACTGCTAGCCTGAGATCTGGAGACTGGTGCTTCACCTAAGCATCAGGAGTACATGTTCTTCTCTCCTTAACTTCTACATTAAAGGAAAAAATAAATTTCTCTAAAGAGAAATGGACACATATTTTAAAATATATGGAAATCTAACCAAAGAAGTGATATATTGTTATTTTTACCATGTTTCCTAGGTGAGGCTTCCCCGGTGGCTCAGACGGTAAAGAATCTGCATGGGAGACCCGGGTTTGATCCCTGGATTGGGAAGATCCCTTGAAGAAGGGCATGTGAACCCACTCCAGTATTCTTTCCTGGAGAATCCCATGGACAGAGGAGCCTAGTGGGCTACAGTCTGTGGGGTCAGAAAAAGTCGGACACGACTGAGTGAATCTCTGTCTGAGTCCCCAGGTGGCTCAATGCTAAAGAATCTGCCTGCCAATGTAGGAAACAGCAGCAGCAACAGCAGACTTAGAAGAGAACCACAAATCAACACCTGTGTAGTTACAGAAGGGCAAAAATAGAAGACAGGAATCACGAAAGGCCACTTTAGAGGCTGCCTACCACGCTCATATAGAAATACAATTATACATGGACTATATATCCTGTAAATTTCATACAATTACTGATTAGTTGTCATATCTCTTTTGTAGATTCTTTGAGTAAACTATGTACAATTAGAACCTCGGCGAATAAATTTGTCTTTCATTTTTTCTAGTCTATGCATTGTATTTCTTATTCTTGATCAACTACATGGTCTGGAGTCAATACAACATTTAAAAAAGGTATGGAGAGTGTATATCCTGGCTTTGTTTTCAATCTTAGGAGTAAAGCATTCAGTCTTTCACCTTCAATTATGATGTGAGATGCAGTTTTGTTTTTTTTTTCTTTAGGTGTGCTTGCTAGCAGGCTATCTTTTGTTCACAACTTTCTAAGACCTTTTATCAAGAATAAAAGTTGGATTTTCTCGTGTATTTTTCTGTGTATGGGCTTCCCTGGTGGCTCAGCAATAAAGAATCCACCTGCAATGCAGAAGTAAAGGGTTTGAGCCCTGGGTTGGGAAGATACCCTGAGAAGGAAATGGCAACCCACTCCTGTATTCTTACCTGGAGAAGCCCATGGAGCCTGGTATGCTACAGTCCATGGGGTCAGAAAGAGTTGGACACAGCTTAGCCACTAAATAACAGCAACATGGTTATTCTTTTATAGTGTGTTGAAATAGAAATTACATTAATTGGTTTTCAAATGTTGAAACAAAATTGAATTCCTGGGACAAATCCCACTAGGTCATGATGTGTTAGTAATTTTTATATTGCTGAATTGGATTTGCTAATATTTTGTTAAGAAATTTTGATCTATCCAGGACAGATATGGGTCTATAACTTTTTTTCTTAAATTTTTTTTTTTTGTGTGGTGAATGCTGGTGAATGTTCCATGCTCCATGTGCACATGAAAAGAATATGCTTCTTCTATTGTTGAGTAGAGGGCTCTATATACATCTGATATGCATTTTGGTTGCAAAGTGCTCTTTCAGATTTTCTAAATCCTTACTGCGTTGTTTTTTTGTTTTTTTTTTTTTTTTTTGCCTAAATATCCTGAATAATTGCTGATAGCAGTATGTCAAAATGTCCAAATGAAATCGAGGATTTGTCTATTTCCCCTTTCAATTATATCAGTTTTTATTTTATGTATTTTCAAATTCTTTTATTGGGTATATATGCACTTTGAATTTTTAGGCATCTTATTATGCTGATTCCTTCAACATTATGTGATATGTGTCTTTATGAAATTTTCTTTCAGTACTGCAAAGAATGTCACTTTATCACCTTCCAGTCTGCATACTTTCAGATGGGAAATCTATGATTCTTACTGTCTCAAAGCTCTTGGATGATCTGTCAAGTTTCACTCTTTTTTTATTCTTTGTGACTCACTTGGGATATTTCTGTTGATCTATCTTCAGTTTTACTAGGATCTTTTTCCTCTCTCTCTAATGTGTCCAGTTTTCTGACAAGCCCACGGAAGGAATGATTTATTTCTTTTTTTTTTTTTCTATCTGATATTTCCATTTGACTCTTTTCTTATATAATCTTAATCTCTCAGATAAAATTTCCCCATATTCTCATGTATGTTTTCCTAAGTTTCCACTAGTATTTTGACAAGTTAAAAGTTATTCTCAAAAAGTTTGATGATGCTAATTCCAACATCTTGAACATACCTGAGTTTATTTCAGCTGTGTGCTTCCCGTGCAGCTCAGTCAGTAAAGAACCTGCCTGCAGTGTAGGAGAACTGAGATCGATTCCTGGATTGGGAAGATCCCCTGGAGAAGAAATGGCAACCCACTCCAGTATTCTTGCCTGGAAAATCCCATGGACAGAGGAGCCTGGCAGACTACACGGCGTCACAAGAGTCAGACATAACTTACCAACTAAACCAGCAGCACACCATTTTAACTTTTGGCAGTGGGTCATTGTCTCCCTTTTTTGCACATGTGTGTCAAATAATTTTTACTGAATGGCAAACATTGTATGTTTGGCTAGAAAAAAGATATCTCTTCTTCTGTAAGATTAATAGTGTGGGACCTTGGGCTGGTTTATAGTTCATTGTTTCTGAGGTTGTCTTTGTTACATGCAGACTTCAAATTTTCAGCAATATGGTGCTGCAACCTAATGCTTACTGTGGGGTCTTGGTAACTGAAGGTTTTTTCCTGAGTGGTTTTTTTTTTAGTTTTTTTTAATTTTTATTTATTTTAATTGGAGGCTAATTACAATATTGTAGTGGGTTTTGCCATACACTGACATGAATCAGCCATAAGTGTACATGTGTTCTGTTTTTGATTCAAGTCTACAATTTCAACAGATCTGAAGGGAGTCTCTTTCCAAACTCTTGCCCTCCCCCAGTGGTAAGCTTCTATAGCTTGTAACATCAAGTATGACAGTGTGGGAGACAGTAGAAATTCGAAGTTCTCTTGATCTAATCTCAGTCTCAGACAGGTACTGTCTGCCTTAGCCTTAGGAGTGTGGCTTTCTCAGCATTCCTGCCTCTCCTCCTCAGTAGCCAAGCTCTTTCTTATATCTGTCGGGGTCTTAGTCAGGAAAGAATTTCCCTCTCTTCTGTAGGTGTGGCAGAACCCGGTTTTATATACAGTATGTGGAATCCTTGGCCCCAGAGAGTTCCTTGCTTTTCTCTCAGGATTACAGATAATTTTATTCTAGTCTTTCCTTGGCAGCATCACCTTTTTGTCTAGGACCAGTGATGAAAGAGGTGCCTGCTCCACCTTGAGCAGTAGAATCTGCTGTTTGTGACGGTGCAAGGCTTGTGGTGGGAGCAATTGTGGTTTCCTTTCTTTTCAGTTCAGTTCAGTTCAGTCGCTCAGTTGTGTCCAACTCTTTGCGACCCCATGAACCGCAGCACGCCAGGCCTCCTGTCCATCACCAACTACTGGAGACCACACAAACCCATGTCCATTGAGTCGATGACGCCATCCAACCATCTCATCCTCTGTCCTCCCCTTCTCCTCCTGCCCTCAATCTTTCTCAGCATCAGGGTCTTTTCCAATGAATCAGCTCTTTGCATCAGGTGGCCAAAGTATTGGAGTTTCAGCTTCAACATCAGTCCTTTCAATGAACACACAGGACTGATCTCCTTTAGGATGGACTGGTTGGATCTCCTCTCAGTCCAAGGGACTCTCAAGAGTCTTCTCCAACATCACAGTTCAAAAGCATCAATTCTTCAGTGCTCAGCTTTATTTATAGTCCAACTCTCACATCCATACATGACCACTGGAAAAACCATAGCCTTGACTAAACGGACTTTGTTGGCAAAGTAATGTCTCTGCTTTTTAATATGCTGTCTAGGTTGGTCATAACTTTCTTTCCAAGGAGTAAGTGTCTTTTAATTTCATGGCTGCAGTCACCATCTGCAGTGATTTTGGAGCCCAGAAAAATAAAGTCAGCCACTGTTTCCCCATCTATTTGCCATGAAGTGATGGGACCAGATGCCATGATCTTCGTTTTCTGAATGTTGAGCTTTAAGTCAACTTTTTCAGTCTTCTCTTTCACTTTCATCAAGAGGCTCTTTAGTTCTTCTTCACTTTCTGCCATAAGGGTGGTGTCATCTGCATATCTGAGGTTATTGATATTTCTCCCAGCAATCTTGATTCCAGTTTATGCTTCCTCCAGCCCAGTGTTTCTCATGATGTACTCTTCATAGAAGTTAAATAAGTAGGGTGACAATATACAGCCTTGACATACTCCTTTTCCTATTTGGAACCAGTCTGTTGTTCCATGTCCAGTTCTAACTGTTGCTTCCTGACCTGCATATAGGTTTCTCAAGAGGCAGGTCAGGTGGTCTGGTATCCCTATCTCTTTAAGAATTTTCCACAGTTTATTGTGATCCACACAGTCAAAGGCTTTCCTTTGATCAGCTACAAAGAGACTTTGCTTTTAGCCATCTCCTAGCATCACTTTATTTTCTGAGACTAGGAGGGAAACAGGGAGGCTTATCTTACTTCTTCTAAAGTGGAGGAAATTTTTTGCTTCTATTCTTTCCCCAATAGCCATTCCTGGGAGTAGGAGAGTTTCCTGGCCCTCCCTCAGTGTCTCAAAGTTTTTGCTACATGTGAGAAAAAGATTTGGGAAATGATGATGTTTCATGCCTCTCCATCACTAAGGGGCTCGCCTGTGTCTCCTACTCTGCCCCAGTCTGTCTCATGAGCTCCCACTGGAGGTCTGTTGAAAAGACCTGGTGAGAGAGAGTGGACTCCCTTTATGTTTAGGGCTCTTGGGATTCTAAACTGTCAAGATAGCCCACACTCATCCTTTTAGAGTTTGTTAAAGGCTAAGACTCCATGCTTTCTATTCAGGGAGCCTGGGTCAGAGAACTAGATCCCACATGACTTGACCTAGAGTTTGCATGCCACAACAAAGACCCCGTGCAGCCAAATTAAAAAAAAAAAAATTAAGGGTTTGTTAAAGTATCTGCTACTTTTATCTTATCCACTTTTATGGCAGCCACTGTTTCTCCCCTGCCTCAGATAAAGCTCTTTGTGAGTTCTATCTTTCCTCAGGGTGGAGTTGTGGGGGGAAGGGGAGCTTGTCCCTCTTTGGCACCATTTATTTTGTGACTTTGTCACTCCGACACGCTCAAATAAAGTTAAAATTTTGTAGATAATCTAGATTTTCCTTGTCAGAGGAAATGATTTTTTGATGTGGCCTTCTATGTTCTAAGCAGAAGAGTATGTAAGATGATTTTTTTAAGTCAACTGGCTCAGTTTCTTTAAAAATGTATTTCTGAATTAGCATTATTGGATTGCTCTGCTAAGATAAAAAAACACTTTGTGAAAATAATTGCATTTTTGGATGGCTTTTCAATGATGGCATTCTAGTAAGTGAATTGTAGGCTGTATGTATATCCTTTATATAGAGATATTTAAAAAACAATAAAAAAAATTAGTGGCAACTTTGCTGAGTCACTGTGGCTCCCTTAACAAAAATTTGAATCAAATTGAGGAAATCATGCATAGAAAATTAATGTGAAATAACTGATGGTGATCTTAAAATAATGGATACCACACAAATCTGGAAATTATGATTATAGAACTCAATATTAATTTCCTTTATCTATTGACAATCAGCCATGTGGAATGTACCTATAGTCATATGTTTATAGTTGTGTATTCATAATGATTATTTCTAATATTTTATATTTTTAAAGCTTTATTCTTTGTATTTATCTGAAATGTTAAGTTTTTTGTAAAGAATCTATATATATATTTTTTAATTGTCAGTTTAATGAAACAGGAAAATAAGTAACAGCTAGAAGGGAGTTTAAAAAAAACTTTAGGTGATTATGGATAGTGAATTTTTTCTTCTTTGTAATTTTATGCACTGTATTGATTTCTAATAATTTTAATTTTAATCCAGATGTTTTAACTATATACTGTCATGCATTTAAGAATGTTGAACAAACTTTTAAAAAAAATTCAAGTGTTATATTTGTGATCAAGTAGACCCTTGAGAAGAGTACATACAATAACTGCTGAATGTTGTTAAGAAACTCCAGAAATATGTTCAATAAAATGTAGAATTTTAAAGCAAAAAAAAAATGTATTTTAATTCTTGGTGATTACAAAATAAAACTGCATTTGTATCATGAATCATCAATTCTCTATTGTCTTTGATTAGAGAGTAAAAGAAAAACCTATGACATATATAGGGCTTCCCTAGTGGCTCAGACAGTCAAGAATCTGCCTCCAATACAGGAGACCTGGGTTCAATCCCCAGGTGAGGAAGATGCTCTGGAGAAGGGACTGGCAACCCATTCCAGTATTCTTGCCTGGAGAATTCCATGGAAAGAGAAGCCTGGTGGGCTATAGTTCATGGGGTCACAAGAGTTGGACATGACTGAGCCACTAAAATTAACATAACATACATATGTTAAACACACCTGACACATATATTAAAATTGTATACATTTAAATATTTAATTTGCAATATACACATTTAATATATGGTTAAATACACACCTTTCTAACTTAAATAGTACAAGAGAGGGGAACTAATCTCTTTTAAAATGGTGGTTAGTACTGATGATAAATGGAAATTATAATGGAGTAATCACAGTTCAGGCATAAAAAATAGACTCAGCAGCCATTGACAATGTGGTTTCAGACACGACTCTGCACTTCTGAGAACTTGTATTTTCTCCAAACTGAATCAAGCCCAAGGCCACTCTCAGGCATATTTAGAACAACATCCACCAGCTGCAGCATTGAAGTCTCAAGGTCCCCCTGGTAACTATGCCACCATTTCAGGCCCCAACCATTCCTTGCTTAGCAAGCACCCTTACTCCTTGCCAACTCCAATTATAATTCTTGACAAACAGCTTATGTAACTAACTGTGGCCTTGGAGTTTTGCTTTTATAGGCTTCCTGCATTTGGTAGTCCATCAGAACACGATTCAAGTACCTCTTGAATCTGTGTCTCCCAGACTGCAGTTCTAACAAACCCCAAACAAATGCCTCTTTTATTTCAATCAGGTCTCCATTTCTAAAATGTTGGTGAACAGTGTTAATTAAAGGCACTAAGAACTCAATGAATGTCTGTTGCATAAAAAAAGAATATATGAATGAATTAATATATATATGAGGGAACATATAAATATAGAAACAGAGTTATAGGACTATTATTTGGGTTGTTTTCTAGTCCTCCAAGTTTTCCCTCCCTTTCACTCACCCTGAAAAGCACTCTTTCTTGCCTAGCCTGGAACAAAGCTGACACTACTTTGCAAAGTCCCCTAGGAGGCTGAAGTGGAGGTACTTGTTGAGCTTGGTATTTTCCCCTAAGTACTGTGGAAGGGAAAAGCAGGAAAGCAGAGCACAAAATGAAATGGGAATGGAACTAATAAGAGACCCTTTCAACATAATGGAACAGAAAGTAAGAAATGACCCAATTGTCCAAGATCATCCATTTCCTACCACCTATCTAATTTCTCTGGGCAACTTACAGTTCTGAGCACTTTTAAGCTCTCCTCAAGAGAAGGTGGGAAACTTGGATACCTTGTGTGGGGTTGGAATCACAAAAGGATAATTCTGACACCTGACCAAGATGGAAGTGAACTGAATTTCTTGTTTACAAGTTTCCTGGTGGCTCAGACAGTAAAGAATCTGCCTGTTAATGCAGAAAATCTGGGTTCAGTCCCTGGGTTGGGAAGATCCCCTGGAGAAGAGAATGGCTACTCACTCCAATACTCTTGTCTGGAGAATTCCATGGACAAAGGAGCCTGGCCAGCTGCAGTCCATGGGTCGCAAAGAGTCAGACACAGCTGAGCAACTAACAATAGTTCTAACAATAATTCCCATGTGAACAAGAGAAGAAGGAAAATTCTACTACAGAATAAAAGAATGACCCTTAATAAGAGAAAAGACATAGAAACTTTCATTCTGAGAGCAGACTCTATCACGGAAATAACAATCAGAAAACATAGCTTTGAAATGGAAATGCTAGTTGGAACTTTGTCTGAAGAAGTATACAGCAATTTCTCTTGTCTAAGAATAAAATTCCAAGAAAGGAATTCTCAGACTGATGCACTCAGAGGGCATTGGTTAACACAATTAATGGGTTGCAAATGAGTAGGACAGGACTTAGCAACTAAGCAACAATGAAAGCATAATTAATACTTCCACTGTGAAATAATTAAAAATAAATAAGAGCAGAGGTCCTTAAGCATGGTCCCTGGGACCAGAAGCATTGTATCACCTGAGAACTGTTAAAAATGCAAATTCCATAGCCACACCCCAGAATCACTGAATCAGAAACTCTTGAGATGGAGCTCAACATTCTGTATTTTCACATATTCTCCAGATGATTCTGATGCAAGCTAAAGTTTGAAATCCACTGATACTAACATTGGAAGCAAATGAGTCACAGCTATTAACAGTCCCTCCCTTTAAGCTCATGTTTAGGAGAAAAAAAAAAAAGAAAAACCAAAAGGTTGAATAACCCAGAGGTTAATCATAGTTCAGAAGTAAGGATGTACCTAAAGGTAAAAGTCTTTCTTAACCTAGATACAAAATGGGAGGGAATATGTTGAATCATTTATGCCACTTCCCATTATGTTTTTAAAGAGTAACAACCAGGCTGAACTGCAACTCTATGCTTTTGCCTTCATCTCAAGTTTTGATACTTGAAAAAGGTAAATTCCGGGTCCAGACTAATAGAGCATTATTGCTCACTTGATAGCAATACACCAAGATTAAGCATGATGCTAGAGAGATTCAGTTCAGCCTAAATAGAGATGAAGCCCTGAACTCACTGTTAGGCGATACATCCTAGTGACTTCTCCTCTTAGTGAATTTACATTTGCAATTTTCCATGCTCACCTACTTTCCTACCAGCACCTCACCCTTCTTAGCCCACTTTCTTTGGTTATGAATTAGTTAAAGCTCAGGGAATATCATCGTTGGACATTGCTTTATCAAAGTGTATTTGAACCAATAGTAAAATTGGTATGATAATTAAATGATAATGATATTTAAATGATAATTAAATAACACATAAGTGAGGTTTTGTTTTTGTTTTTTTGCATTCCAGTCCCCTATGATGAAAAGGACATCTTTTTGGGGTGTTAGTTCTAAAAGGTCTTGTCGGTCTTCATAGAACTGTTCAGCTTCAGCTTCTTCAGTGTTACTGGTTGGGGCATAGACTTGGATTACTGTGATACTGAATGGTTTGCCTTGGAAACGAACAGAGATCATTCTGTCGTTTTTGAGATTGCATTCAAGTACTGCATTTCAGACTCTTTTGTTGGCCATGATGGCTACTCCATTTCTTTTAAGGGATTCCTGCCCACAGTAGTAGATATAATGGTCATCAGAGTTAAATTCACCCATCAAGTTATGACCAACCTAGATAGCATATTGAAAAGCAGAGTCATTACTTTGCCAACAAAGGTCCATCTAGTCAAAGCTATGGTTTTTCCAGTGGTCATGTATGGATGTGAGAGCTGGACTGTGAAGAAAGCTGAGCGCCAAAGAATTGATGCTTTTGAACTGTGGTGTTGGAGAAGACTCTTGAGAGTCCCTTGGACTGCAAGGAGATCCAACTAGTCCATTCTGAAGGAGATCAGCCCTGGGATTTCTTTGGAAGGAATGATGCTAAAGCTGAAACTCCAGTACTTTGGCCACCTCATGCGAAGAGTTGACTCATTGGAAAAGTCTCTGATGCTGGGAGGGATTGGGTGCAGGAGGAGAAGGGGATGACAGAGGATGAGATGGCTGGATGGCATCACTGACTCGATGGACGTGAATCTGAGTGAACTCCGGGAGTTGGTGATGGACAAGGAGGCCTGGCATGCTGTGATTCATGGGGTCGCAGAGTCAGACACGACTGAGCGATTGAACTGAACTGAACTGAAGTGAGTTTTAGATCACCTGCTGTTTGTCTGTCTCAATCTGACCCTCCACCATCATGAGGACAATTAAAAGTACATTCTAAAAGACATAGCAAAATGCTCTATGAAAATGAAATATAAAAATAGACCGACACTTCCTGAGAGGTTGTCAACATATCTAGCTCAGCAGAGGAAGAAAAGTAGCTGGAGGTACCTCACTATCTGAGCTAAAACCACACAGGAAGTCTCAAACTCAAGGAGCTCACGGTACTGCAAGGCTCAGGGTAATGTACATTTCACTGTGCAAGGTAGGGTGACCCTGACAAGTACTTCCTCTCTTTCCTTACTTTCATGCAAGGTCTAGAAACAATGAAAAAAAGATAAAACTTAAATATTACTGATTTGAGATCTACCTTTAAATCCCTGGCTCACTTTAAATTTGCCCTCTTGAGAATGGATTCCAGTATAGTAACAGTAAGAAACATACACACGAGAATCTGATATTATATTAAAGCGTCTGATGATTGCAAATGGAGTGTTTGATCCCAGAAGTTTGTTGTTTTATGTGTGCGTGCTCAGTCCTGTCCGACTCTTTTGACCCTATGGACTGTAGACCACTAGGCTTCTCTCTCCATGGAATTCTCCAGGCAAGAATACTGATGTATAGATCAGTCTTATGGACTCTGTGGGAGAGGGAGAGGGTGGGGAGATTTGGGAGAATGGCATTGAAACATGTATAATATCATGTATGAAACGAGTTGCCAGTCCAGGTTCAATGCATGATACTGGATCCTTGGGGCTGGTGCACTGGGACGACCCAGAGAGAGGGTATGGGGAGGGAAGAGGGAGGAGGGTTCAGGATGGGGAACACAGGTATACCTGTGGCGGATTCATTTCGATATTTGGCAAAACTAATACAATATTGTAAAGTTTAAAAATAAAATAAAATTTAAAAAAAATAAATAAAAGACAAAGAAAATTAAAAAAAAAAAAAAGAATACTGCAGTGGGTAGCCATTTCCTTCTCCAGGGGGTCTTCCCAACCCAGGGATCCAAACTGTGTCTCCTGCATTGGCAGGTGAATTCTTTAACACTAAGCCACCTGGGAAGCCCCTGTTGTGCTTTTAGAGTAGTTTTCTTTCTTTGCTCAGAGATGAGTGTGAGCCAATTCTTTTTTCTGTCACCTAGTGTCTATTGTTTACTAAGTGAAGCAAAGTAGCATTTAGAAAACTCATGTGTCAAGCATAGTCTGGGGGAGTTGGGGGGTATTTTTGTTATTGTAGCTGTTCCACTTAAGCCACTTCATCTGTTCCTCAACAAACTTGATAACAGAGTGTTTTCATCATTTTATTGATGAAGACACTCAGATGTAGGAGCATTAAGTGACTCACAAAAGGGCACACAAATCCATATATGTGACTTTATGTAGAATATTTGTATTTACTTTTAAAGAGCTCCCCTGTGGCTCAGATGGTAAAAAATCTGCCTGAAATGCAGAGGACCCAGGTTCCATCCCTGAGTTGGGAAGATCCCCTAGAGAAGAAAATGGCAAACCATTTCAGTATTCCTGTCTGAGAAATCCCATGGACAGAGGAGCCTGGTGGGCTACAGTCCATGGGGTCACAAAGAGTCAGTCATGACTAAGTGACCTACACTTTCACTTCTTGCTTTTACAGGTAAAGAATAATGTGTACATTAACGTAATGAGAATTATTATGTACACATTCTCATCCCACTTTTCTGTTAAGTGAAATTCCAAAAACCAAAACAAAAATATTGGACTTTCCACAGAATCATTTTGCTTTTTACATTCAAGAGCTATCATGCACAAAATTTAATTGTGAGAGACAGGAACAAACTGGGCAGACTAGATTTTTGCCTCCAGATGACCAGTATGAGCTCACAATATCAGGAAATGAGTAAAGAGAGGAAGTGGCTAGTTCAGGGGTCTAAAAGTAGGCAGGCAGGGCGTTTCTGAGAACCATGTGGGGTGAGGAGAGAACCACCAAGCTCCAGAACCGTTTGCAGCCTAAATTAGTGCCAGCTAAAAACTGTCGTTCACCATCTGGTTCTGACAAGGATGAAGTCACTGGCCCCTGCGGTCGTGACCTTGAACAGACTCTGAAAGGAGTCCAAGGTGGAGATCAGGAATGAGCCCTCTGTGCTCCGAGAAAAACTGGCAGAACAGGCCTTCACATAGTTAGATATTTTTAGGAGAAGAGTTTATGAGCCGAGATTTTTGCATCTTCTGATATCTAGAGAAGCACTAAAATCATTAAAAGAGAGATTGCTCCTCATGACTAGAAGCAACCTTCTTGTGACTAGTAGCAAACCTCTGCCAAAATGTGTGCTTAACTACACAAACCCCCCTTTACTAATATATAAATATGTATATATATATGTGTGTGTGTGTGTATATATATATATATATGTATGTATATATTGATCTTACTCCGTACTTCTTTGGAGCAGTTTCTCAGAACTATCTGACATTCTGTCTCCTGGGCTGTAGTGCTCATTTGGCCCAAATAAAACTCAACTCACAACACTTACGTTGTGCATTTTTTTCCATTGGACATAAGGAAAGTTGTGCTTTGTTGAGAGCATTTCCATTCACTATTCTGCCTTCAAAACAATTGTCTAATATCTCCCTCATCAGTACTGCATCTTAAATGTTTAGCAAGTGAAAGGCCATGGATCAGACCTTCTGTTATTCTTAGGGAGAAAGATCCACCTCCCACCCTCACCCCCACCCCCTCCCACCACTCCAATCTCCCTAACACACCCTCAGGCCCACAGTCCAGAAATACCTTAGTGGCCTGTGGGGCTCAGAACTTCACACCCCAGTGCTAGTCCATACTCATTCAGTCACATCCCTCTAGAGAGAAGAAAAGCAACCCAAAATACAGGGCTTTTTTTAAAAGGGTAATGCCTCTCCAAAAAGAGCTGCCCGCATGTTTTCCTTCTTCACACATACACTCTGCTGTGCTAAACCAGAGAAGAGAGAAAACCTTTTGAAAATCTGTTACTAAAACTCATCTCAGCCTCACAATCAAAATGCTGGTAACCTCAGACGAGTAAGTTTTTCATAGCAGTTGTTTTATATCATCCTCCACCTTAATCACAGCAGCAACAATCCATTTCTCACAGGTAGATAATATCTTTGCCAACAGAATGGTACTCATAACCACTGGATAGATAATGTAAATATTATTTACTTGTGTGTCATGGCTGTTCTTCGAAATTCTTAATGAAAAATATGTGTAAAGTTCAGTAAATCACAGTCACAAATCAAATATTGGAGACCAAAATGGAGAACTGAGGGAATTTCCTGGTCCAGGGTTTAGGCCTCTGCAACTTTCACTGAGAGGGTCTGGGTTCAATTCATCTCTGGTCTGGGAACTAGGATCCTGCAAGCCCCATGCAATGTGGAAAAAAAAACCTGGGAGAGTTGAGACTAACGAATGAGAAAAAGAAAATGTATCAGACCATTAATAGTCTTATTCATTGCACCTGTCACATTACTTTATATAGTATCTGTTTATATGTCTCTCTCTCCAAGTTGACTGTATGTTCAGTAAAGGCAAAACCTGTGTCTTATTTTCTTTTGTATAACCATCACCCAGTGTGATGTCTGACATATGAAAAACACTAGATAATCATTAGATAAATGAATATTTTTATTGTTTAACATAGCAGATGACAGAATTTTTAATTATGATTAGCACAAATTTTTTATTCCCTTTTCTTTGTTCTCACACTTGATTTCTGCTTATTAAAAAATACGATGCTATTTCCAGCTACTCATTACTGAAAATTGGAACAAGGAAAATATGAAGAAAAATACCTTAAAATCTTGTTATAAAATTATATGCTATAAACATATAAAATATGTTTCCTTTCCATATTTTCTGTGTATATTTTGTGCTAGCAGGAGCTACACATTATTTTATGATTTTTCAACTAGCATTATATCAGGAGCATTTCTTACATTTTGAATACTTCATAAATATAATTTTTAAATTTTTGTATTTTTCAATTGTAGGGTAATATCATATATATTTAACCTTTCTCCTATTGTTGGATATAAGATTTTCCTAGTATTTGGCAAGTCAAATAATACTGAGATAAAAAAATCAAATTGTGTAGTATCTTGTTCATATGTATTATTTTTTGAAGACAGATCTCTAAAGTGGAATCATTAGTTCAAAAAGTGATAGCATTTTTAATACTACAGATATATTTTGCCAAATCTATTTGCAATACTAGCCTACTAACATTTCGAGTAGCAGCTTATGAGAATGTATTTATTTCTTTATTCTTATGAGTAAGACATTTTCAAATTGAAGGAGCTTAATTTCAGAACTTGATTTGTACGACGATGCCATCTGCTGGCCATAGTACAAAATTACAAAAGCAGAAGTGGAGGAGCCCCTTTGGAAACGGCAAAATTATTGTGACTATTATCGGTCTTACAGGTTTTCAGAAAGTGCTCTTGCTATTTGGGTTTCTAATTATCCTCAGCAACCATATAAAATAAAGCTTACAATCTTTCAAATGATACTTATTAATGCATCTTGTTCGACCTGAATTTCTGGAGAACTTCACATGGTGACAAGTCTATCGTCTGCTGAAGACAGATATGAGTCACAAAGCATGAGCTCAAGGTCATAGTTTAACAGGGATACACAAAAGCAACTGATCACTGCAAACGTGACCAAAGGCTTTTGCAAATGGAAAATAAAATTTACTAATATTTGTGATTCGAATCATCCTTATTTTATAAAATGCACAAATGCATATCTCATAGTACAGGCAACCTCTATAGTGGCCCCCAATTACAATTCCCCACCCCTTAGTATCCATACCATTTTGGAATCCTCTTCCCAAGAGAGCCAATGCATTTCCATCTCTCTCTCTTTCTTTCTCCAGTCTCTCCCCCACCCCCATAGGAAGCAAACTGCTGTGATGTGAATGGTGGTGGTGGTTTAGTCGCTCAGTGGTGTCCTACTCTTGCAATCCCATGGACTGTAGCCTGCCAGGCTCCTCTGTCCATGGAATTCTCCAGGCAAGAATGGAGTGGGTTGCCATTTCCTTCTCCAAGGGATCTTTCAGAACCAAGAATCAAACCTGGGTCTCCTGCATTGCAGGCAGACTCTTTACCAACTGAGCTATGAGAGAAGCCCCTGTGATGTGAATAGCCCTATGAAAAGGCCGACATGGCAAAGAATTTGGGTCTCCAGTCAGTAGCCAGTAATGACCTGAGACCAGCCAACACCCATGTGAGTGAGCTTGGAGGTGGGAGCTCCCTCGTCAAGCCTTGACCTGAGACCCCACCCCTGACCCACACCTTGAAGGCAGCTTCCTAAGAAACTGAGTCAATCACCCAGCTTATCTGTGACTCACTGTTCACTAATAAAGATAATTTGAAACCTACTGAAATATTTCAACATTAATTTCTACTTAAGTACTCAAATTCAGTCCTATAAAATTTTAAAATTTCAGTTAAAGTATCTAGCTCTTTGGAACACTTCAAGAAGCAAATACAAGTAAAATTATTACAAAACCTATTGCTATTCTTGTACTTAAATGTATTTTAAAATAAAGCAGTAGCTTTTAAACTTCATTTCGTGTGTTATTCCTATAATTTTTATACTTCTCCAAGGTTATAATTGTACTTAAACTGTCCAATAGTTGTTACATTATTAGATCCTTGAATACTTTTCTAGTTTTCAGTAATCTCTATGGACCAAAAAAGCAAAATACTTCAGGAAATAGTTTGTCAAACAACTGATTTTTAGATTGTTTGCTTTTGCATCATGACTGAACTCAAGCTGCAGACCATTACGTTGGCTCTTGTTTTAAACTTAATTTATTACAAAAATGGAACATTTGGAATTCTCATCTTTCATATAGATTTTGTATTTCTTAACCTAATAATCTCCATTACAAATGATACATGTTTTAAGTCTCATTTTAGCTAACATTTAATTATGCATTATGCTATCCTTTTTATATATTGCTATTATCTGTTAGCACTATTAAAAATTGTGTATGCGTTCTTGTACCATTTAAATTTTCGGGCCATTTGGAAAGTCTAAGCCCAGGAAAAGAGGAATCAAACTCTTGAAGTTAGTCCCTTTTTAAAATGTGTGGTTAAATCATCGTTTTAAAGCACGAAATTGAACTCTCTTTTCCTCTTTCTGCTTTCTTATTGTGTATGATCATCCTCCTTTGGATTCTGCTTTTTCTGGGCTTACATAATTTCCAATATATTCCCATCTTTACTTACACAGTTAAAACAAATACCTCTCTATACTTCACAAACATATATTAATATAAGCTTATACAAAATCATTTAGCTATGTTAACACATTTAATGAAATTATTAACTTCTTTTTTTATGTTCAAATTTCTTTTTTTTTATTTTTTTTATTTTTTTTACTTTATTTTATTTTTAAACTTTACAATATTGTATTAGTTTTGCCAAATATCGAAATGAATCCGCCACAGGTATACCCGCATTCCCCATCCTGAACCCTCCTCCCTCCTCCCTCCCCTACCCTCCCTCTGGGTCGTCCCAGTGCACCAGCCCCAAGCATCCAGTACCGTGCATTGAACCTGGACTGGCAACTCGTTTCATACATGGTATTATACATGTTTCAATGCTATTCTCCCAAATCTCCCCACCCTCTCCCTCTCCCACAGAGTCCATAAGACTGATCTATACATTGGTGTCTCTTCTGCAGTCTCGTACACAGGGTTATTGTTACCATCTTTCTAAATTCCATATATATGCGTTAGTATACTGTATTGCTGTTTTTCTTTCTGGCTTACTTCATTCTGTATAATAGGTTCCAGTTTCATCCATCTCATTAGAACTGATTCAAATGTATTCTTTTTAATGGCTGAGTAATACTCCATTGTGTATATGTACCACAGCTTTCTTATCCATTCATCTGCTGATGGGCATCTAGGTTGCTTCCATGTCCTGGCTATCATAAACAGTGCTGCAATGAACATTGGGGTACACGTGTCTCTTTCCCTTCTGGTTTCCTCAGTGTGTATGCCCAGCAGTTTGAAATACATTTCTGAAATATAATCTGTTAGCATTCTCATTTCAGATTACAACTATCTATGCTGACAAGCTTTTCTTTTATATCATTATGAACACATGACCTTGTAAAACAATTTTATTGATTTATATATTTGTCTATTATAATATTACTAACATTAATGCTCAAAATGTCACAAACTGCCCCCAAATAGTTCCTTCAAGCTGACCTCTATGTATATTATCTTTAAAAGAAGTTTTTTAAGACTTTATTCTTTTAGAGTAAAAGATTGGATCACAACAATCTTCTTATGCTAAAACTTTTTTAAAATTTAAAATTTATTTTTAATTGGAGGATAATTGCTTTTCAATGTTGTATTGTTTTGTGCTATACAAGGTGAATGAGCCATAAGTATACATATACGCCCTCCCTCTTAATCCTCCCTCCTGCTCCCCCCACGTCTAGGTCATCACAGCACCAAGCTGAGCTCTCTGCGTTATACAGCAGGCTCCCAGTAGTCATCTGTTTTACACATGATAGTGTAGATATGCCAGTCCTCCTCTCTCAGTTCATCCCACCTTCTTGTTGCCTGGCTGTGGATCACAGCAATCTTGAGGGGGCAGTTATAGAGATTTCTCAAGGAATCCCTATCCTGACACATACATAGATAGCCTCCCCTATTATCAACATCTCCTACCAGAGTGGTACACTTGCTGTCACTTGTTATAATCAATTAACCTGCCTTGACTCAGTCCATAGTTTACCTAAGAGTTCACTTTTGGTGTTATATTAATACATTCTATGGGTTTGGACAAATGTAAAATAACATATATCCATCATAAAATCATAAAGCGTGTTTTCAGTGACCTAAAAATCTTATGTGTTCTGTCTGTTCATCTCTCCACTCCACATCCCTGATTTTTTTACCATCATCATACTTTTGCCTTTTCCAGAATATTGATGAACTTTGTCTTAAATGCTTCCTTATTCACAGATGACAATTAAATATATCCCTTCTCCAAACTTAATTTTTCCCTCTTCAAGCCATGAAATCAGCTAAATCCCAAAGAGCCCAGGTTCTTTCTCTTCTCCATTAAAAGTTTCTAATACTTCCTTTTGAACTTAGGATGAGCATTCAAGCTTACCTCATTATTTGATCACTTTCTCATTTTCATTTTCTGTCATTTTCCCCACTACTTGTAGTCTCCTTCCACACTGACCTCCTCTGAGGTTTCAAATGCTCTGCAATAGGTATTTGATCATAATTTCCACTCCTGAGGATGTATTTTAGTCTAGAGGAAGAAGGCTTTGTGATAAACAGCAACAAAGACACAGTATCTCCTTGGTATCACTGGCACACAGCACAGCACCCAGAATGTGGCCAAGCTGCAGTAAGCAGCTGTGATTAAATGAAAGTAAGGGGATTGGAACAATAAACCTGATGAAAGCAATCAATGTATAAGTTAAAGGTATTATTGCAACAGTGTTCAAACAAAACTAATATTATATATCTAGGTCAAAGCAAGATTACAGAAGCATAAAATTATTGGAGAAAACTATAGCACAATGGGGCATGCTGCCCGATAAAGACATTTTAAAAAAAAGATAAGTTTAAGAAAATCTTCCCGGACGGGACTGTTCTGGCAGTCCAGTGGTGGGACTCTGGACTTCCACTACAGGGGGCATAGGTTCAGTCCCTGTTTGGGGAACTAAGATTCCACAGGCTGCAATGCTGCCAATAAATAAATAAATATCCATTCTTAAAAAAAGGAAAAGAAAAAAACCTTCATGGAAGCCTGCCAGGCATGTGCTTCTGTCTCTGCCTCAAGTTGCTTAATGGGCATGTCTGCCCTTAATTTTTTTTTTAATTGGGTAACTGATCTTTTTATTGTTAACGTGTAAGAGTTCATTATTATGAATCCACATCACTTCAGATATATGACTTGCAAACATTTCCTCCCGTTCTGTAGGATGTCTTTTCACTTTTTCAAAAGAAAATTTTTTGGCCACGTGGGATCTTAGTTCCCCAGGCAGGGGTCAAACTTATGTCCCGTATATTGGCAGTGCACAGTCTTAACCACTGGACTGCCAGGGAAATCTCCCTTGATTCTTATATATGTAAATATATGTCAACCCATAATGACTTCCTACAACATCTATGAATAAATGGCTAAAGTGTAGAAATTTAACATTTAATAAAGCATTACAGTAGAATGATAGAATTCACGTTTGTCCTAAGTCCTAAGCCCCCTTTCCTAATGTTATGACAAATTACAGGATATTTTTTTCTTTTTTTTTTTATATTTTTGCAACTGCTATAACTACAAGAGCAAAATAATTTAAAATTACAGATTTTTTTTTTTTTACTTTACAATATTGTATTGGTTTTGCCATACATCAACATGAACCTGCCACAGGTGTACACGTGTTCCCAATCTTGAATCCCCCTCCCTCCTCCCTCCTCCCTGCCCATAACATCCCTCTGGGTCATCCCAGTGCACCAGGCCTAAGCATCCTGTATCCTGCATCGAACCTGGACTGGCGATTCATTTCTTTTATGATATTACACGTTTCAATGCCATTCTCCCAAATCATGCCCCCCCACCCCTCCACCGACAGAGTCCAAAAGACTATTCTATACATCTGCCATACGACCCAGCAATCCCATGCTGGACATACACACCGAGGAAACCAGAATTGAAAGAGACACTTGTACCCCAATGCTCATCGCAGCACTGTTTATAATAGCCAGGACATGGAAGCAACCTAGATGTCCATCAGCAGATGAATGGATAAAGAAAGCTGTGGTACATATACACAATGGAGTATTACTCAGCCATTAAAAAGAATATATTTGAACCAGTTCTAATGAGGTGGATGAAACTGGAGCCTATTATACAGAGTGAAGTAAGCCAGAAAGAAAAACACCAATACAGTATGCTGCTGCTGCTGTTGCTGCTAAGTCGCTTCAGTCGTGTCCAACTCTGTGTGACCCCATAGACGGCAGCCCATCAGGCTCCCCCATCCCTGGGACTCTTCAGGCAAGAACACTGGAGTGGGTTGCCATTTCCTTCTCCAATGCATGAAAGTGAAAAGTCAAAGTGAAGTCGCTCAGTCGTGTCCGACTCTTAGCGACCTCATGGACTGCAGCCTACCAGGCCCCTCTGTCCATGGGATTCTCCAGGCAAGAGTACTGGAGTGGGTTGCCATTGCCTTTTCTGCCAATACAGTATACTAACGAATATATATGGAATTTATAAAGATGGTAACGATAACCCTGTATGCAAAAAATTACAGATTTTTAAATAAGGAGTTTGAAGAAGCTATTTGAAGACATAAGGACCAAGACATTTTCTTTCAGTCCTTCCACTGGTCTGGCCACCTGTGGAAAACAGCCCAGCATAGAGTAGTCACTTGGATTATTGAGAAGGACAGTCAGAAGAGAACCATTAAAAAATGATGATAAGGAGACTTCCCTGGTGGTCCAGAACCTGCCTACCAGTGCAGTGGACATTCCTGGTCCAGGAACTAAGATCCCACATGCCGTGGGGCAACTAAGCCCATGGAGAGCTACAACTGCTGAATGAAGTCTGTGTGCAGCAAATGAAGCCTGCAAGCCTAGAGCCATGCTCTGCAACAAGAGAAACCACCACGATGAGAAGTCCTCACAAGGCAACCAGCGAGTAGCCTCCACTTGCTGCAACTAGAGAAAGGCTTTGTGCAGCAACAAAGACCCAGTGCAGCCAAAAATTAGTTAGTTATTTTTTAAAAAATAAAATTTAAAATGGTGATAAAGACCCAATCATTACAGTATAAGGCCTATGCTGTTGCTACTGCTAAGTCGCTTCAGTCGCGTCCGACTCTGTGTGACCCCATAGACAGTAGCCCACCAGGCTCTGCCGCCCCTGGGATTCTCCAGGCACACATTGCTAATTCCCTAGCATTAGCATTTATCATCTTTAAAAACAAAAAAACTCTTAAACAGCAAATATACCTTGACTCTACATCTATTACTAATAAAACAAGATGATCTGCCATGCTTTCTGCACTGTAATTGATTCATGGACCCACAGGAAGAAATAATACCCTGTTGCATTGAAATCCTGGACTCAACATAAGAAGTCATCAAGCTTTTATGACAATCACTTCTTTTCCATGAAAAGGCTTCTAAGTAGTGTTTGTGCATGCCAGATTCAAGAAGAAATATTCTGATTCAGAGTAAAGCAAAAATATTCTAGGAGCAGTTACAATTTGTGGTTGACTACTATCCTGGGGAAAAAAATGAGTTTCATTTCCAAGCAGGTGTTCAAACACAGTTTAAACACTTGACAGGTAAGTTATAGGGAGACATTTACAAATTTAGTGGATTTTAAAATATATAAGATCATGTTCAAACCTGGGATGTATGATTCTGTAAATATAGATGCTTACCACCCTCATATTTCCTGTCAGCAGTTCTGGACGGCATTTTCTTCCTTTTGCCAAGAGATTTCACATCAGTATAAACATGCTTCTCTGTCATGTCTGAAGGGTAGAGAAACGTGGAGATGAGATGTGGTTGAAAGTGAACTTTCTCATACATTCAAGAAAAAAATTATTGCAATTCACACTTCTCATACAACATATGAGAAATTGTTCTTTATAAAAATTATATTTGAGGGGATCTTCCTCCTCTTTTATGAGAATTTCTTTGAATGCCTAAAATAAGTAAAGTGTGTGTTGGAATTTCACACCATTGGTGGTCTTTTGTAGGCTTGAGGGAGGCTGCTGTGCCCATGATGAATGGAGAATTGGGGTGGGGTGGGGGGGCAAATGTGTAAGGTGTTCAGACCAAAATATATATATACATCATTTTGAAGAGACTTTCCTACTGTGTTCAGAAACAGATTAAAGCAATAGGTCATAATACATAAAAGCAGAGCTGCCAGAAGAAAGGCTGAGAAGTTGCAGCTTTGGCTGCATGAGATCCTTTTATTTTTAAACCACAAATCACAAGCGTTTCCTGTTTTGTTTTGTCTTGGTTTGTTTTCATTCTAAGCTATCTTTTTCTGTAGCACAGCACATCCTCTGTATACTGTAATGCTAGATTATAATAATACATTTTATAGATATAGTGATAATAAATCCAGAGCTATTCTGATTTCCCCATCTGGTTTTTTCTAAGTCCATCCTCACTTGTCAAACATCCTGCTTATATTTTTAATTCAGTGTGAGTTCCTTCTTCTGTGTAATGAGGAACCCATTGAAACTGACAACAACCACAAGTAGGTGGCTCTTAGACATGTATCTGGACAAATACGATAAAATATCCAGAGATCAAGACAGGTCAACAACATCATCAATGCCACTGGCTCTCTAAAGCTTTT
This sequence comes from Bos javanicus, assembly GCF_032452875.1. Lineage (NCBI taxonomy): Eukaryota > Metazoa > Chordata > Mammalia > Artiodactyla > Bovidae > Bos > Bos javanicus. The sequence goes on along the minus strand of NC_083872.1, from coordinate 99,484,813 downwards.
GAAGCTGCTCTTGAGTGTGTTGACAACCTCATGGCTACAATAGAGTTGTCACAGCTCCAGGTAACTTATTTAGTATTCAAGACAAAAAAGAGTAGAGGGAATGAAAGCCATTCCAGAAAGCTAGACAACTTTGTTTTAAGTCTTAGTAGCCAAAGGTGGGCTACATAGCCATTCTAGCTACAAGGGGAGCTGGGAAAGTAACTTGTGTGAAGAAAAAGAGAAAAGGTGATTCAGAAGAGCTCGTGGACTGGTCAATAGTCTTTGGCCCCCTAGGCTGGGGCTAACACAAGATTTAATGGACATCAACACATTTTTGAAGTCTAACTATTTTTACCCTCAAATTAATGTAAAGGTAATGTCCAGGTGGTTCAGTGGTAAAGAATCCACCTGCACGCAAGAGACACAAGTTCGATCACTGGGTCAAGAAGATTCCTGGAGAAGGAAATGGTAAACCACTCCAGTGTTCTCGCCTGGGAAATCCCATGGACAGAGGAACCTGGAGGGTGACAGTCCATGGGGTTGCAAAAAGTCGAACATGACTTAGTGACTACACAACAACAACAGTGATTCCAAAAAGGCATTTTAATTTTCAGAAAAAGAGCTAAGAGCTATACATATCACAGTATAGAATGAATTTAGAAGATCTTTTACTACATTTCTTGTCTCTGCTAGTTTACCTACTGCAATTATCAGTATAAAAAATTAGCTTAAGGGACTTCCCTGGAAATCCAGTGGTTAAGACTTTACCTTCCAAAGCAGAGGGTGCAAGTCTGACCCCTGGTCAGGAAGCTAAGATCCCATGTGCCTTTCGGCCAAAAAACCAAAACAAAAAAACAGAAACAATATTATAACAAATTCAATAAAAAGCCTTTTTAAAATATAAACTTAAAAGCAGAGAACTCTGAATAATTTTTGCCTTTAGGAAAAACAAAAGTTTGAATTAGAAAGATTTCACCTGAAGGATATGTCTGGGTTAATGTACTAAGGGATTCCATACATTGTAACAACTTTATATTGGAAAGAAAAGATGGGTGAGTCCCAGAAAGGACTGGTAATCAAAAAAAGAAGAGAAAAACAGTTTGGGACTGAACAGAAATCTTAGGGTATTTTTCGATCTCTGTATAATATTCAGTCTCATTGATTCTTTAAAAACTGCTCTTAGGGACTTCCCTGGTGGTCTAGTGGTTACAAATTTGCTTGCCAATGCAGGAGACACAGGTTCAATCCCTGTTCCGGAAAGATTACATGTGCTGCGGGACAACTAAGCCCTGTGCCTTAGCTATGAAGCCTGTGTGCTCTAGAGCCTGTGCTCTGCAACAAGATAAGCCACGGCACTGAGAAGCCTGTGCAAGGCAACTAGAGAAAAGCCCGCTGACAGCACTGAAGACCCAGCACAGGTAAAAAAGTAAAAAACAGACTGCTCTTTGTTTGCCAACTCTGGCTAAATCTGATGCTGATAGCCCCTATTCACAGCTTCTCCATCAATGCCCAACATCCTATCTTCCAGCAGCACTAAGAGTCTGTGGAAATAATGTATCTGGGCTATAATCACTTTGAATGCATTGCCATGCTCCTTCTCCTCCACCTGGCAAAATACATAGTCTTCCTTCAAACTTGACTGAATGCATTTCTTTGAAAAGTCTTCCCTGTGCCTGAGCAGAGTTAACTCCATCCTTCCTGTGAGTTCTCAGATATCCTTAATTATGATCCAATTACTTCTGTTTTCACATTGCACTTTAATTATTTACAGCTATCTCTGTCCCCTGAAATTTGAATTTCAAGGCAAAGGGTCTGTGACTTAATTACCTTTAAATTTTCAGCACCAAGTATAATGTGTGCCTTGCACACAGTAAGTGTTAAGTAAGCATCGGTAAACAGAGGGATAAAGGAACAAATGAATAATCTAAGGCAGGAGGCAATTATAAACTAGGAAAACCAAAAAGAAAGAGCAATTAATTATTTGTAAAGGTGTTTATGACACAATAATTTGATCTCCTTAAATGACTTTGTTTCTAAACTTAAATACAAAGTGTTTATCTTCAAAAAATTTTCAACTTATAAGGAAAAAAGATTTCACATAGTCATTTATTTGTATACTACTAGAAACAAACAGAGAAGGCAATGGCACCCCACTCTAGTACTCTCGCCTGGAAAATCCCATGGACGGAGGAGCCTGGTAGGCTGCAGTCCATGCTAAAGGTCGGACAGGACTGAGCGACTTCACTTTCACTTTTCACTTTCATGCATTGGAGAAGGAAATGGCAACCCACTCCAGTGTTCTTGCCTGGAGAATCCCAGGGACGGGGGAGCCTGGTGGGCTGCCCTCTATGGGGTCGCACAGAGTTGGACATGACTGAAGTGACTTAGCAGCAGCAGGAGCAGCAGCAGAAGCAGCAGCAGAAAACAAAATATTCCCTATCTAGATTATTATAGTTTATAACTAAGAGTAAAAGCTAACTAAAATGATGATACAAAACATTCACAAAAAAATTATTCTTAAAAAAAATGAAAGGTAAACATACCTTTTCTATGCCTTTTCTTAGTCTTTACAATTCACTTTATTCAGTTTCTTAACAAGGAAATTTGGATGATTCAGCATTATTTCATTACCAGAATAAAAATTCTTCATTCAATGACCTCCTTTTGATTCAGTATAGTTCTACTTGAAAATGTTATAATTCAGGGGGGTTCGCTCTCCTTTCCTAAAGTCTCATTACTCTGAGTCGTGTTCAACTCTGCAACCCCATGGAGTGTAGCCCACCAGGCTCCTCTGTCTATGGAATTCTCCAGGCTAGAATACTGGAGTGGGTAGCCATTCCCTTCTCCAGGAGATCTTCTGGACCCAGGGATCCAACACATGTCTCCTGCATTGCAGGCAGATTCTTTACCATCTCAGACTTTCACATATCAAGCCCAAACAGATAGGATTAAGGATGTTAAAAATCTCTCCAGAATCAGTAGCTGATGACACACAGTAGCTTTGATCTTACCTGTAAGTTCCACAGTTTGTTCAGAAATAGAGTTGGGAGGGTTCACTTTCCCTTCTAAAGGCTGAACGGGAGGAAAAGATCTGATGTCCAGAACAACTGAAAATATTCTCAGCAGTAGAATAGGAAATCTTGACATTTGAGACATTCTGAAAGTTTCTGTTCTTGTCAGAACTCTTACATATGTCCACATTATTTAAAGTACCCTTGCCTCTCCATGGTGTGATCACTTACCTAGAACCAGATTCCTGGAATGTGTCAAGTGGGCCTTAGGAAGCATCATTATGAACAAAGCTAGTGGAGGTGATGGAATTCCAGTTGAGCTATTTCAAATACTGAAAGATGATGCTGTGAAAGTATTGCACTCAATATGCCAGCAAATCTGGAAAACTCAGTAGTGGCCATAGGACTGGAAAAGGTCAGTTTTCATTCCAATCCCAGAGAAAGGCAATGCCAAAGAATGCTCAAACTACCGCACAATGGCACTAATCTCACATGCTAGCAAAGTAATGCTCAAAATTCTCAAAGCCAAGCTTCAACAGTACGTGAACCAAGAACTTGCAGGTGTTCAAGCTGGATTTTAAAAAGGCAGAGGAACCAGAGATCAAATTGCCAACATCCACTGGATCATTGAAAAAGCAAGAGAGTTCCAGAAAAACATCTACTTCTGCTTTATTGGCTATGCCAAAGCCTTTGACTGTGTGTATCACAATAAACTGTGGAAAATTCTGAAGAGATGGGAATACCAGACCACCTGACCTTCCTAATGAGCAATCTGTATGTAGGTCAAGAAGCAACAGTTGGAACTGGACATGGAACAACAGACTGGTTCTAAATCAGGAAAGGAGTAGGTCAAGGCTGTATATAATCACCCTAGTTATTTAACTTAAATGCAGAGGACATCATGTGAAATGCCAGGCTGGATGAAGCACAAGCTGGAATCAAGATTGCTGGGAGAAATATCAATAACCTCAGATATGCAGATGACACCACCCTCATGGCGGAAAGCAAAGAAGAACTAAAGAGCCCCCTGATGAAATTGAAAGAGGAGAGTGAAAAAGTTGGCTTAAAACTCAACATTCAGAAAACTAAGATCATGGCATCTGGTCCCATCACTTCATGGGAAATAGATGGGGAAACAGTGGAAACAGTAAGAGACTTTATTTTGTGGGGCTCCAAAATCACTGTAGATGGTGACAGCAGCCATGAAATTAAAAGACACTTGTTCCTTGGAAGAAAAGCTATGACTAACCTAGACAGCATATTAAAAAGCAGAAACACTACTTTGCCAACAAAGGTCCATCTAGTCAAAGCTATGGTTTTGCCAGTAGTCATGTACGGATGTGAGAGTTGGACTATAAAGAAAGCTGAGCACATAAGAATTGATGCTTTTGAACTGTGGTGTTGGAGAAGACTCTTGAGAGTCCCATGGACTGCAAGGAGATCCAAGAAGTCCATCCTAAAGGAGATCAATCCTGAATATTCATTGAAAGGAATGATGCTGAAGCTGAAGCTCCAATACTTTGGCCACCTGATGTGAAGAACAGACTCACTGGAAAAGACCCTGATGCTGGGAAAGATTGAAGGTGGGAGGAGAAGGGGACGACAGAGGATGGGATGGGTTGGATGGCATCACCGACTCAATGGACATGATTTTGAGTAATCTCCGGGAGTTGGTGATGGACAGGGAAGCCTGGTGTGCTCCAATCCATGGGTTCACAAAGAATTAGACATGACTGAGTGACTGTGCTGAACTGAACTGGCCTCTCTCATCACCTAGAGCAAGCAGGCCAAAAAATAGTACCTGTGAAGTAAAGAATTTTGATTGAAAAATGGAGGGGGGAAAATCATACCATATATGAGTAGATAATGAAAGGAAGGCAGGAAGAGAAGAAAGGAGAGAGGGGAAAATCTTCACCATCCTAAATGCCATTAAGAATATCTATGATTCACGAGAAGAGGTCAAAGTATCAACATAAATGGGTATTTGGAAGAAGTGGTCTCAGCCTTCATGGATGACTTTGAGAGGTTCAAGATTTTAGTGGAGGAAGTAATGGCAGATGTGGTGGAAATAGCAAGAGAAGTGGAGCCTGACAATATGGTTGAATCGTTGCAATCTCTCATGATAAAACTTTAAAGGATGAGGAGTTGCTTCTTTAAGATGAGCAAAGAAAGTGGTTTCCTGAAATGGAATCCAATCCTGGTGAAGTTTCGGTGAAAATTATTGAAATGACAATAGAGGATTTATAGTATTACACAAACGTAGTTGATAAAACAGCAGCAGTATTTGAGAGGATTGACTCCAATTTTGAAAAAAATTTCTACTGTGGGTAAAATGCTTTCTGAAAATATGGCATGCTACAGAGAAATTGTTCCTGAAACGAAGAGTCAATTGATGTGGCAAACTTCACTTCTGCATCCCTGATGACCCAGCGGTCATCTGCCTGCAATGCAGGACATGAAGGAGATGCAGATTTGATCCCTGATTTAAGAAGATCCCCTAGAGGAGGAAATGGTAACCCACTCCAGTATCCTTGCCTGGAAAATTCCATGGACAGAGAAGCCTGGCTGGCTACAGTCCATGGCATCCCAAAGAGTTGGACATGACTGAGTACACATATGTATCACAGGTCTTAGTTTAAGAAATTGTCACAGTCACCCCCAAACTTCAGCAACCACCACCCTGGTCAGTAAGCCATAATCAAATATCAAGGCAAGACCCTCCAACAGCAAAAAAGAATACAGCTCATTGGAGGCTCATGTGATGGCTAGCATATTTTAGCAATGAAGCATTTTCTAAATAAGATATGCACATTGGTTTTAGTTTTTAACTTTAATTTTTTTCTGGTATGCACATTGTGTTTGTTTTTTTAAGACATAATACTATTGCTCACTTAATAGATTACAGAATAATGTAAATACAACTGTTATGTACACTGGGAAACAAACAAAAACCGTGTGACTTACTTTATGGCAACATTCACTTTATTGCAATACTGACTTGATTATAGTGGTTGGAGCAAACCTGCAACACCTCCAAGCTGTTATTATCCCACAGGATGGTTATAATAAGAAAGTAAGAAAATACATTGTACCAATCAAAGCCCAGCAAGGAAAACAAATCTCTCTGTTTTAAAACAGAGGAAATTTTATTCAAGGTACTGGGCTTCCCTTGTAGCTCAGCTGGTAAAGAATCCACCTGCAATGTGAGAGACCTGGGCTGGATCACTGGGTTGGGAAGATCCCCGGAGGAGGGAAAGTCTACCCACACTAGTATTCTGGCCTGGAGAATTCCATGGACTGTGTAGTCCATAGGCCATGGGATCGCAAAGAGTCGGACACGACTGAGCAACTTTCACTTACTTACTTACTGATCAAGAAGGTGACAAAGATGCTAAGAAACTACTTAGAACTCAATAAGGACACTCAGAGTTTAGCCGTATCCAGAAGCTTCTACTCCCCCCTAAACAAGGGTTACACTTCCAGTGTTTCTTTAGAGCCGAGTTCCCCAAGGTCACATGACCTTGTTTTGTTCATTTGTGAAGCAGTGGGCAGCTCAGTTATGTATCATTTTGTATTTATTTCCCATCCTCCTTCACCTCACTTCCTCTTTACCTCAGTTTCATTGCCCTATAAAACATTTTTTGGGGGGTGGGGTGGGGGATATACTTGCTTTATAATGTTGTGTTAGTTTCTGCTGTACAACAAAGTGAATTAGCCATATGTATACATATGTCCCCTCCCTCCTGAGCCTCCCTCCCACGACCTCACCCCACCCATCTAGGTCATCACAGAGCACCAAGCCGAGCCCTATGCCGTACAGCAGCATTGACTGTTGTTGCTTTTCAGTGGCTAACTCCTGTCAGACTCTTTGTGACCCCATAGACTACAGTACACCAGACTTTCCTGTCCTTCACTATCTCCCAGAGTTTGCTCAAACTCATGTCCATTGAGTCAGTGATGCCATCCAACCATCCCATCTGATCACTCCCTTCTCCTCCTGCGCTCCATCTTTCCCAGCTTTGGGGGATCTTTTCCAATGAGTCAGCTCTTTGCATTAGGTGGCCAAAGTATTGGACCTTCAGCATCAGCATTGATAGCACTTAAGTTTTGTCTCGGGGTTTGTCTGGTTAAAGACACTGGGAAGTGCTGCTTGGAGGTGTTCATTTCCCCACAATAAGAAGCTGAGGAGGGAAGAGCAAAGGATAGGCCTGAACACAAATAGGCCCAAAGGTGTGTATTCTAACCTTGTTGTTCATTGCCATCCTTACATTAGTATTTAAATTTTATGTAACAATGGCATGCTTCCATCTAATAAAAGGTTCCTCATTTCTGTAATAGGTCAGGAAGCTCAAGATGGAGAAATTATGCCGAGCCTGAACACTTGTAATAAGGGGATGTCCTTCAGGGCAGTCGAGTCCTAGCTCCCTTCTATGCCTAGTTTGGCAGGATTCCTTCATGGGTAGTTGCTGCTGTTGTTCAGTCGCCCAGTCATGTCCAATTCTTTGTGACCACGTGGACTGCAGCTCGTCAGGCCTCCCAGTCCCTCACCATCTCCTGGAGTTTGCCCAAGTTCATGTTCATTGCATTGGTGATGCCGTCCAGCCATCTAATCCTCTGATGCCCTCTTCTCCTTCTGCCCTCAATCTTTCCCAGCATCAGGGACTTTTCAAATGAGTTGGCTCTTCGCATCAGTTGACCAAAACACTGGCGCTTCAGCTTCAGCATCAGTCCTTCCAGTGAATATTCAGGGTTGATCTCCTTTAAGATTGACTTGTTTGATCTTCTTGCAGTCATGGGTAGTTACATAAATACAGTAGCCCAGAGATCCTGAGGTAATGGAAGACATAACAAAGATAGTCTAATTAAATAAAGCCCGGCTGTACAGTAGGACAGAAACAGTTGGGAGGGGTCATTACACTAGATAAGGGATCCCAACTGATAGGGACAGAATAAAGCGACAAAGTAAGTGATCAAGTCGTTAATGCCACTCGGGGACTGTAAGTAGAAAAAATATGTAAGACTTCTGTAAGTTAATGATTACTCAAGAAAGCAGGTTTTTGTTATTGTTTAGTCACTAAGTTGTGTCCAATTCTTTTGCAACCCCATGAACTGTTAGCCCTTGAGGCTCCTCTGTCCATGAGATTTCCAAGGCAGTAATACTGGAGTGGGTTGCCATTTTCTTTTCCAGGGCATCTTCCTGACCCAGGGACTGAACTCTGTCTCCTGCATTGGAAGGTGAATTCTTTACTGCTGAGTCACCAGACTGGGCAAATTGTGTTTCATTTCAGTTAAGTTTAGTCACTCAGTCATGTCCGACTCCTTGTGACGCCATGGACTGCAGCACACCAGGCCTCCCTGTCCATCACCAACTCCCGGAGTTTACTCAAACTCATGTCCATTGAGTCGGTGATGCCATCCAACCATCTCATCCTCTGTCGTCCCCTTTTCCTCCAGCCTTCAATCTTTCCCAGCATGATGTCCTCTGCATTTAAGTTAATATACAGCATTTATCTACTCCTTTCCTGATTTGGAACCAGTCTGTTGTTCCAACTCTAGTTCCAACTGTTGCTTCTTGACCTACATACAGATTGCTCAGGAGGAAGGTCAGGTGGTCTGGTATTCCCATCTCTTTAAGAATTTTCCACAGTTTCTTGTGATCCACATGGTCAAAGGCTTTGGCATAGTCAATAAAGCAGAAGTAGATGTTTTTCTAGAACTCTCTTGCTTTTTCAATGATCCAACGGATGTTGGCAGTTTGATCTCTGGTTCCTTTGCCTTTTCTAAATCCAGCTTAACATCTGCAAGTTCATGGTTCATATACTGTTGAAGTCTGGCTTGGAGAATTTTGAGCATTACTTTGCTAGCAAGTAAGATTAGTGCCATTGTGTGGTAGTTTGAGCATTCTTTGGCATGCCTTTCTCTGGGATTGGAATGAAAACTGATCTTTTCCAGTCCTATGGCCACTGCTGAGTTTTCCAGATTTGCTGGCATATTGAGTGCAACACTTTCACAGCATCATCTTTCAGTATTTGAAATAGCTCAACTGGAATTCTATCACCTCCACCAGCTTTGTTTGTAGTGATGCTTCCTAAGGCCCACTTGACTTCACATTCCAGGAAGTCTGGCTGTAGGTGAGTGAACACATCATCATGGTTATCTGGATCGTGAAGATCTTTTTTGTAAGCAAAATCGTGTTTGCTTAACCACTAAACCAAGCAAGTTTATTTAGCAACAAAGCCATGCAACAAAAGCACAAGACATGCCCCCAAACAATAAAACAATGGTGGTATGAGACCCAAATCCTGCCCAGCTCAGAAAGTTAATGATCCCTAGGGCGTGCTCTGTGCACACATGAACAACAATAATTTATGAACCTAGCTTGACCATGTAGGGACAAGAAAACTCCCTTGCCCAACATGGAGGAGGAGCTGATGATGGAAGCATAAGGACTACTCAAGAAAGACAAGAAAGTTCCTCTCCCCATGCCCACTTTTCCTTTTATTATTAAACCGTACCCCACTAAGTTCTCCAGGAATGGCATTTCTCACCTACCCACTTGTAAACCTGACAAGAGTCCTATTCTAATAAATCAATTCTTATCTACCACTTTCCTCTCACTGAATTCCTCTCTGTGCTGAGACATAAAGGACTGTGGTACTGACAGGGTAATAAGCGGGAAGGCCAGGGGTCTCCAAACGGTGAAAATAGGCTGCAAGTGTCAGACATTTTTTTATCTCTCCCGTAAGTGGCAGGAAGAAATAAACTAGTGTTACATTTTTTTCCCCTTCTCTGCTGCTGCCGCTGCTAGTCGCTTCAATCGTGTCTGACTCTGTGCAATCCCATAGACGGCAGCCTACCAGGCTCCCCCATCCCTGGGATTCTCCAGGCAAGAACACTGGAGTGGGTTGCCATTTCCTTCTCCAATGCACGAAAGCGAAAAGTGAGAGTGAAGTTGCTCAGTCCTGTCTGATTCTTCGCGACCCCATGGACTGTAGCCTACCAGGCTCCTCTGTCCATGGGATTTTCCAGGCAAGAGTACTAGAGCGGGTTGCCATTGCCTTCTCCTTCCCCTTCTCTATAGAAATTTAAAAAGAAGTTTCTTTTAAAATGCTGTGTTGCCATAATGACACCTGGTTCCACCTGAGCTTAACTTTTCTTAAACCTTGAGCTAACCAATGCATTTTTCTTACGGAAATGTTTGTCTTAAGCTCTGTTAATGTGCTATGTATTTACCCCAGACTCTGTCTTCAAGTCAGTTCCACCTAAAGGCTCAGAACCCTCAGAATAGACTTGACAAACCAGTATGTTATACTGTTGTAGCCACGCGTTCTGGGAAACAAACTCAGAAGGACAATGCAGATAGTGGAGTGCAATTTATGACACGGGTGGGCCCAAGGCAGTCTCCTCTTAACCAAGGACCCCGACCAGTTTTTGTGAAAACCTTATATACCCTAAGTGTACATGCCCAAACCCACTTCCCCAAATTCGCTGAAACTAGTCTGAACAAAAGAAAGATACAGTAAAAGTTAATCCATGATTCATATGCCTTAAGCCTAGGTAGTTAACAGTGGACAATTATCAATAGGCCTGTGGTCATACCCCAATAAGCATAATAGAATGTATGATTCTATTTGGTTACACAGATAATTAGGGTATCTTTCAGGCGACTGAGAGTGCTGGGGCTGTTCCTTCCGGGGGCCTGGTTTTCCTGTTGGTATATCGTTTCCATAAATACTGGGCATATAGCTCCAAGTCCACAGTCCAACCCAAGATGGAGTCCTGGTTTCAAAATAGAGCCTGTTCTGTTTCCTCCTTCAATACATTGTTCTCCTAATCTATGTTAATGAAACTATATATTTGTATTGAAATCTGCCTTTCTTCAAGATTCATGTCAATTGTTTTATGGTCCAGGATGACTCATCCTGGTGCCAATGGTATCTCAAAAATGCATGCTGTGGGGGAGGGGCCTGGTGTCATTCTCTGAGTTTTGAGACATTTCCTTTCTTTAATTAGCAGAAGGCAATGGCACCCCACTCCAGTACTCTTGCCTGGAAAATCCCATGGATGGAGGAGCCTGGTAGGCTGCAGTCCATGGGGTCGCTAAGAGTTGGACATGACTGAGCGACTTCACTTTCACTTTTCACTTTCGTGCATTGGAGAAGGAAATGGCAACCCACTCCAGTGTTCTTGCCTGGAGAATCCCAGGGACGGGGAGCCTGGTGTGCTGCCGTCTACGGGGTCGAAAAGTCGACACGACTGAAGCGACTTAGCAGCAGTAGCAGCAGCAGTAGCTATATAACACCCAGCTAAAGACTAGCAGGGAGGCACTCTTTCTGCCCTCTTCTGATGTCTATGTCAGAAGTTTTCTCTATGTCTTTTATACTTTAATAAAACTTTATTACACAAAAGCTCTGAGTGATCAAGCCTTGTCTCTGGCCCTGGATTGAATTCTCCTCCAGAGGCCAAGAATCCCAGCGTCTTTCGTAGTTCAGCAACAACCTTTCAGTACTAGAGCTCTTCTAGCCACCATCACGACACCAGTCAGCTGCACAACTAGTTGAGGCATTAGCTTCATGAGAAAAATGAGTAGGAGGAATAGAAAGTGATAAATTCAACTATGGCTTCATAACCTATTACAGAGACAAGTGTATTGGTAGCTACTTTTTACAGCTCTCTTTATAGCTATATTTTTATAGTTATACGATAAGACATTATGTCTTTTTTCTTCTTCCTTTTCCACTACCATTTGTATAAAAAGTGATGTAACACTGTGTACATTGTAACACTGTGTTTCTAATTATGAAGGGCCACGTCTAGAGCTGATGAAAAAGACAGTGTATCAACTGGAAGCCTGCTATTTGTTGTTCAAGGGCTCAGTCCTGTCCAACTCTTTGCTACCCCATGGACTGCAGCACACCAGACTTCCCTCATAGTACTGTAGCAGTGCTAAATTTCCTGATTTTGACAATTGTTCTATGGTTATAGCGGACAAAATCCTTGTTCTTGTGAAAAATTTAGACAAAAGGGCATAACGTCCTAAATTTATTATCAAATGAATCAGCAAGGAAAGATACAGAGAGGAAGAAACTATAAAAATGCATATACAGTAAAATTTAAACAAATGGTAACCATGGGTAAAGGTTACATGATAGTTCCTTGTACTACTGTTTCAACTATTCAGTAAGTTTGAAATTACAGCAAAATTATTTTTAATGAGAGGTAAGTATCTAGATGGGGTGGGAGGGAGGATAAGTACTTTTCAGTTATTAATTATGATCTCTCAAAGCCAGAATCTATTGAAATGATTTATCCTATTAATAAGGAAAAAACTCAAGCTATTTATCAAAGTTGTCTAATTGATTCTAGGGGTGTTTCAGGAAAAGAGAGAGCAATTCCTCAAGGCCATTCAAAGAAAGGGGTAATTGCTCTCCAAGGACAAAATGATTCTCTCTTCCCCAAAAAGACACATGGCATCTGATGTCTTCGATCACAGTCCAAAAGCGTTTTCTCTTCCTCTTCCATCTCATCTCTGTTTCTACAGTGAACTAAGTCCTGCAGTAAAAAACATTAATTTATAGTTAACCACAAATTACTATAGAAAACCAACAACAAAAAAATTTACAAAATTCCATTTCACCTTTTCTTCTTAGTGTTTATTGAAGCAATCAATTCTCTTCTCACAGATACAATTATAGGTGTTATAGCAGTCAATAGTTTCTATTCTTGTTGAGGTTAAAAATGCACATTCATTTTTCCCAAAACGATGATCCATTATTGTCAAATTCCTGTAGGACAGAAAACATACACGGTCAACTGTTTAATTCTGCAGCTTACAACAACATAAATCATATTTTTAAATCTATTTTCTAAATATCTGGCCTATGGAAATATTAATAATAAGTTCATCACTAAAAGATTTTTGGGACTTCCATAATGGTCCAGTGACTAAGACTCCATACTCCCAATGCAAGGGGGCTGGGTTTGATCCTTAGTCAGGAAACTAGATCCCACATGCCAACAAGCCACAACTAAGAGTTTACATGCAACAGTGAAAGATCCTGTATATTTGAAACTAAGCGTCGGCTCAGCCAAATAAATAAATAAACTAAAAGATTTTCTATTGCTCTTATCCCATTAAATAGAATAACATCTTCTTGATCACATCTATAACCTCACATGTTTCACACTGGGAATTTTTTATCAGAGAGCAATATTGCTAGTTGGGATCATGGCATAGTAACCTGCTTTCTTGTCTTAATTATTTCAATTAAAATGAGATATTTAAAAGTAGAGGAACTGAATTTCTATGATACAGGTAACAAGGTTGCATGTGAATATAATTTAAGAAGAAAAAGTAGAATCGGAATATAGGCAGAGATGAAGTTGTTGAATGGATGTTTTATATCTTTTCTTTCCCTCTCTCCCTCTCTCTGTTACCCCCAGAGCTAATAGTTACTAACTAAAACATTAAAATTTCACTGAAAAAAGTATCTAAAACAAGATCTGTATTTCAGCAAAGTGGTAGATTAGGGGAGAACTATCTTCCTGTTGAAAATAGTTTAAAATACTGAAAAAAAATTTTTAAACCTCTTGAGTAAGTTCATGGACTGGCAATAGGCAGATTCATGCTCAGACTATGAGGGTTAAGCAAAGATGGAAACCCAGAAGGGTTAGTGAAGCACTGAAACCAGTCTTTCCCTTAGATGTAGCAGACTAAAGAATGAATTCTGCCCAAGATGAAAATTCTATTGGGTTGGTCAAAAAAGTTCATAACATCTTACAGAATAACCCAAACTTTGTGGCCAACTCAATGCATAGAAAACAAGCTACCAAAAGGGTTGAGACAAAAGTGATATATTTCCAATACAAACTACCTTAGGACTGTCTTGAACCTTGAATTTAAGCAGAAGAGAAAAGGAATAATCCCACCTAATAATCCAAAATCACAAACCACACCTCATGCAATTTGCATTTGTTATATTACCTAGGAATACTTGAATATGCTATAGATAAAAAGAGAAACAACTAAGAAAGATAAATGAAACTAAATAGCTTGTGAAGCACAAGCAGAAAGTACCAGATGTGTTAAGTAAGTTAGTAACCTATGCGATTTGTTAGATATAGTAAGCAGAGGGCTTCTCTTAGCAGTAAAGAATCTACCTGCCAATGGAGACATAGGTTCAATCACTGGATTGGGAAGATCCCCCGGAGAAGGAAATGGCAACCCACTCCAGTATTCTGACCTGGAAACTTACATAGACAGAGGAATCTGGTGGGCTACAGTCCAAGGGTTGGACACAACTGAGCAACTGAACACAAAGACAAAGAGTAAGTAGAACCTATGTGTGCTGAACATAGGAAAGGAAGAAAGAATCAAGCAGACATAAACTATCATACATAAGATATACATGATGAACATAGACACTCTACATTCAGTCTTAAGGTTGTCACCCATGGGTGACACTCATTCTGGCCCCCTGCCTGAGGAACTCCAGTAGAATCCATAGCTGCCCCTCAGGTAAATTGCAAAGCTGCAGCTCTTACCAGGCATGCTTGCTCCTGTATCCACCCAGTAGAAAAAAGGTATGTGCTGGCCACAAGAACCTTCTGTCTGTTGGCCCCCTTACTCAAAATCTCAAGTCTGCCCCTTCCACCATTATCAGGGAAGTGTGATACCACAGAGCTAGGTCAGACGACGAGTGTGTAACTTAGGATCCAGGCCATCTTTTCACACACTTGCCCCTTCTCCTAACTGTGACAACCTATCCCATTCCATCCAAGTGTGATAGGCTATCCCATTTCTTTCCCCTTGCATAGTGCTATGTGTTTAACATGGATTTGATTAATTATGCAATGTGAGCATCTTATTTTGGCCCTGAAAATGTTCACCTGAAACTGTAGTCACAGACTATGATTACTTTAAGGTTGTTTTCTGAATGACATCTCTTGTAGGTTTGCAGCCCAGAATCACACTACTTGCAGAGCCCAAATTTAGAATTAAAAACTGCTCAGATTCACAATGCCCCAAGACAGCCAACAAAGGCAAATTTTTTCCTTGAGGAAGCCACCTTCATCTCAATCCTCAAATAACTTCCAAAGGCTCAAAAAAAAAAAAAAAAAAATCACTAACCACTACAAAGAAAATGACATCATGAACAAAAGATGTGATAGGTTGGACCCACAAAACTTCAAATATTAAAATGATCAGATACCAAATATAAATTGAGGATGATAAATATCTTTCAAGAAATCAATAAATTCAAGACAGTTTGAAATCATGAGTAACTAGCAAGCAGATTTGAAGATATAATAGAACTCTTAGAAATAAAAAATGTAACAGTTCAGATTTAAAAAAAAAAATCATTGAATAGATTATAACTAAATGTAAACACAAGAGTTCACAAAGTACTGCACCTAATAGAAGGACCATAGAGAGGATGTGGGTGTGTGTGTGTGTGTATGCATGCATGTGTGTATGTTTATATTCACATTTACGTTTATTTATAATTAATATAAACTACTAATACAAGGGCTTCCCGATGGCTCAATGGTAAAGAATTTCCATGCAAAGCAGGAGATGCAAGAGACACGGATTCAATCCCTGGGTTGGGAAGATCCCCTGGAGAAAGGAATGGCAACCCACTCCAGTATTCTTGCTTGGGAAATCCCATGGACAGAGGACCTAGGTAAGCTACACTCCATGGGGCAGCAAAAATCAGACAGGACTTAGTGACTAAACCATTGCCACCACCACTAATACAAAGGAGTTTCAAGTGAATTTTGAGGATACTCAAAATACTTATTTGTGGTTGTGGAAGGGATCACTATGGCTGACTCAGAATGGTTCAATCACCTTACCTAATGATTCTGTCTTAGTCTGGGGTCCTCATAACACATGCTTCTGAACATCTGTTTAGCATCGTAATTTTATATTAATAACTCTGTATGATGCTTCTCTTCCTTTTTAACTATACTTCCTGAAACACTTTTTAAATCATTCTCCTTCTTCTTACTAATGACTTCTACCTGAAAATGAGTTGAGCTACATGAAGATTCTTTTTAGAAACAGTTATTCCAACCCAACACCAATATTAGAGTTTGAATGCATCCCAGAAACTTACAGTCTAGAAGGTATGCCATTGTCAATCCATTTCAACCTATTTTCCATTTTGCTAAATGATAATCCAATCCAGTAGGAATTTTGACAAGTCTGGGGTTGAAGAAGTTTCTATAAAGGAAACAAAACATATCATGGGACTACATTACCATCTGTTAAATGAATGAAAACAAAGTCAGGTAAAAGATCCAGCTGTTTCTACTACCAGTGGTCTGCTAATTTCTACATGATCCTTCATCCATCCTTCCTAAAAGACCCTCTCTTCCTTCAACCCCTGTATTTTCATTTTCCAAATTAATTTTCATCTATTAGTTTATTTCTCTTACAAATGGCTGCCAGTCTAATAGGTTATTTAAAATGTGGAAAAGTTTAAATCTAAATATCTAACAATAGAAGAGTTGTTAAATAATACATGACATTTTATGAAACCATTCAAAGTCATGCTCCAGAGAAAACTTAAGGGTTAAGAAAAATAATCATTACATATTCCAAGTGAAAGAAGAAATCTTTTAAACAAATTATTAAAATAACAAATGTTTGTGGGGATGTGGGCATTAGAGCCTTCAACTTCATAAAAAAAAAAAAAAAAGACTTGCTGTAATTCAGTAGTTGGAAGGGGTAGAGGGAAACAGGGCCATATTTGGAAATATTTACTATGACCCCAAATGTAATATATCAAAGTGACATAGTACATAATGTCTGGTCAAATGACTGAATATATTTCTAAATATAATTTTAATTATTTCAGTGCAACAAACATAAAAAATTATTTTATGACTTGACATCATAATTCTTTCATGTTATGATTTAAAATATCTGCTAGATTTGCATAAACATTTTGTTTTGTTTTTCTAGATAATAAGTAGAGATTTCAGACTGATAGTTGCAACTGTTTCTCTGTAAAAACACATTTTGTGTGTGTGGATAGTTTTTATTTGCAATAAATTTAAAAGATAAATGCACTGTATTTTCTTTTTACAATTCTTTTTGAGAGATATACATATTTATATAATATATACAAATATTGATCAAGTAAATGCTACCTACATGCGTGCATGCTCAGTTACTCAGTTGTGTCCGATTCTTGAGACCCCAGACTGTAGCCTGCCAGACTCCTCTGTCCATGGGATTATCCTGGCAAAAATACTGGAGTGGGTTGCCATTACCTCCTCCAGAACATTGCCTACAGATGCAATGAAAATTACCATAAAGCTAATTTGTAAAACTACCACCACTTTTATGTTTCTCATTATTATCTACATTTTACAGGTGGGAAAACTGAGGCCCAGAGCGGTTAAGTAATTTGCCTAGGGTCACCCGGCTACTAAGCGGCAGAACTGAATTCAGTACCAGGCAGTCTGGCTCCTGGATTCCTAATGGTAACTACTAAACCATACTGCCTTTGGGTTTTCAGTTTCCACCTTATAGGAAAAAAATAACTGTTGGCTCCAGGCTGCCATTTACCAAAGGGTTAAGACTTCCCTGGTGGCTCAGATGGTAAAGCGTCTGTCTACAATGCGGGAGACCCAGGTTCAAGCCCTGGGTTGGGAAGATCCCCTGGAGAAGGAAATGGCAATCCACTCCAGTACTATTGTGTGGAAAATCCCATGGACAGAGAAGCCTGGTAGGCTACAGTCTGTGGGGTCGCAAAAAGTCGGACACGACTGAGCAACTAGACTTCACTAAGTACTTCATCAAAGGAAAGGCATGCTTTTTTTTCAGTCCTAAGTAAAGGAGATGATTGCAAAGACCCAAATTGCATCTTAAAGGGGGTTTCCATTTTGGAAATAATCGTGCTCATCTTGATAGATAATATGTATTGAATGCTTATAAAATAGCAAGATCATACTCTTATTAGTAGGCAAGTTCTTCTGCTCACTAATTTTTTATCTTTTTTATGGAAAACAAGAAGGTATTTGAGAATAGCATTCACCAAGAGGGGAATATTTACTAGGGATTGTGATGAATGCCACACTTAGCTCATCAGTTTTGATCTCCAAGAAGCAACTGCCACTCCTATCCTCAAGGAGGTTCTCTGTGATACAGTCTTCATGTTCTTCGGTTCTTACTTTTAAGTAATTAGTTTAACAGAAGGAAAGACCAAAGATATTTCACTAGGAAAATCTGTTCGTTTGATTTTTTGTGTGTGTGTGTGACTCTTAACTATACAGTTTTTGTTCACTTGACAGTCATGACCCAAGGAATAACTGAAGGTTCCTCTTTCTAAACTCCCCCATTTTCTCAGTATCTTGGGCCCAAAGGTGAAAGAGAGAGGCCTAGAGGATAAAAGTACATATAACAATCCATGATACCAGTTCTTTTGTATCATCTATCTTCAAAAGAGATGAATCGTGACTTTGGCAAGTCTGGTTACATCCCATCCAGTTATTAGTTTCATCAGTAAAGTAGTAACAGTTTACTCCCCAACACCACCAGGAGACTTCCTTGAGTTCGCCTATAATACATAAGGTGAAGCATTAAACGTCTTTTCATCTGGTATTTTGTTAAGCAGAGGAAGATACTTATTATGAAAAATCTTAACAGCTATCAATAATGATAATGTGAATTTCATCAGAAGTCTGGAATGCCAAGAGAACTCTGCATTCCCATAGTCTCTGCAGCACCATTCACAATAGTCTAGAAATGGAATGTCCATTGATGGATGAAGAAAATGTGATCTAGTCTAAAGGGAATATTAATTTTCCAGCACTGGGCTTCTGAGATATGAAAACAGAGACAGAGAACAATTGAGAAGCACATTCTTGATTAACCAAAGGTGACTACTTTTACAGAATCAACATTGTTTTTATTGCCCTGTATCAAGAAACATAACAATTAACAATGTCATGTTTACTTTTTTGTCTATTGCCAAAACTAAATATAGAGTTCACACATATAAAAAATAAAGGGAATATTACTCAGCCTTAAGAATGAAATCTTGCCATCAGTAACTGCATGGATGAAACGAGGATAATTATGCTAAGTGAAATAAGCCAATGACAAAGGGCAAATATTGCATGATTCCACTTGTATGAGATGTAAAAAGTAGTCAGACAGAAAGTAGAAAAGGGGTAGCTGGGGGAGGGGAAAGGGCTGTTGTTTCATGGGTACACAGTTTCAGTTACTCAAGGTGAACAAATTCTAGAGATCTGCTGTACAACAGGGTGCCTGTAGCTAATAATGAACCAAACACTTAAAAACTTGTTACAAGGGCAGACCTCATGCTAAGTGTTCTTACCACAGAGCAGAAAGGGACATAAGAAAACTTTTGAAGGTGATAGATATGCCTATTACCCTAATTGTGGATGTTTTTATCCATATATACATATGTCCCAACTCATCAAGTTGCATACATTAATTATATGTAGCTTTTTGCATATTAATAATACCTCAGAAAAGCTGTTTTTATAATAATAAAATTAACTTCATACATGTTTAGAGATTCTGAAATGCCTTCTAAAGAAAATTAAAATTATTCTTTGGAAATTTTTCTTGTCCTCATTGCTTAAAATATACCAAATCAAAATATTATTCATCCCTCAAAGTACATTTATGATTATTTATAGAAGACAAAACTGTCTAACAGTCTAATAAAGAAAACATTTAAATTGTTACAAATGCAATGCAATAATATATAACATTAAAAAACATGTTTGTGAGGAGTATTTAAAACTATGGAAGAGGCTTCCCTGGTGGCTCAGTGGTAAAGAATTTGCCTGGCAATGCGGGAGAGCCAGGCTCAAGCCCTAATCTGGGAAGATCCCACATTCCATGGAGCAACTAAGCCCATGTGCCATGACCATCAAGCCTGTGCTCCAGAGCCTGGGAGCCGCAACTACTGAGCCCCTGTGCCATGACTACTGAAGCCAGTGTGCCCTAGAGCACATGCTCCACGCCAAGAGAAGGCTCCGCAATGAGAAGTCTACATACTGCAACTAGAGAGAAACCCCGACTTGTCACAACTAGTGAAAAGCCCGTGCAGCAACAAAACCCAACACAGCCAAAAGTAAACAATTAAAAAAAAAGGCTACGGAAAAATGGCCACAGAAGGGGAAAAAAACAAGACGTGAACCTTTCTACAGCATGAAATCTAAATTTTTTATAGGTAGTAAAAAAATAAAACAAAAGAAACAAAAAAATAAAATATTATTAATTCTTCAGTAATAGGAAACAGTACATTTCTACTAACTACCATACCTAAATAATATCAAATATGCAAAATCTCTTTGTATAATAAACACTAAACAAAATATTTAGAAGTTGATTAATCAGGCCAATTCATTCCATCATTATGCATAACAGAGTTTATTATTGTATGAGATTTAATATTATTTCTTAGATGTTT
Source organism: Bos javanicus (assembly GCF_032452875.1). Classification (NCBI taxonomy): domain Eukaryota; kingdom Metazoa; phylum Chordata; class Mammalia; order Artiodactyla; family Bovidae; genus Bos; species Bos javanicus. Next base: position 99,464,361 of record NC_083872.1, on the reverse strand, counting down.
TGAATAGTATCATCACACAGTGTTACACAAACATCAACACTCTGGCAAGTCTTGTAGATGTATTAGAAGGAATACGCGTGTGCGTGCTCAGTCACTTCGGTCTTGTCTGACTTTGCGATCCTACGGACTGTAGCCTTCCAAGATCCTCAGTCCATGGGATTCTCTGGGCAAGAATACTGGAGTGGGTTGCCATGCCCTCCTCCAGGGAATCTTCCCTACCCAGGGATTGAACCCATGTCTCCTGCGTCACCTGCATTGCAGGCAGGTTCTTTACCGCTGAGCCGCCAGGGAAGCCCCCTGGAGGGAGTACATATTAATCATAAAATAGATCAAATATCTGAAGTCAGTGCAGAATGGAAACACAATCACACAGTTATCTTTACAACAGCATACAAATAAAATGACTTGCATTTATTTTAGCCTAAATGTATTTTTACTGATAGTCTCAATATTTCATGTCAGCAACAAAGTTGAAGTGTCTTACTTTGCCTGCAGGTCTAAAGCAATCCAAATTTTCAGGGGCCCTGATATAATACTATTTTACCTTCTGGGAGCATAAGAAGGCAAGAACTGCAATTGAGTTTGGGAAGTATAAGACTATTCATCCAAACATGATTCCTGGCGTCTCAATCCTGTATTTGAGATAAGCAAACTCAAATAACCATGCTACATCTAAGAGGCACAAATTAAAAGTTGTCTAGCAGACCTGGATCCCTAACACACAACATAAGCCTGTATTAAGCCTCAAAACTTTTGGAGGAGGAATAAGTAATGGAAAATTGTGCAATCTTCAATTCAAGATTTCCTCCATACCTGTATTTGGCAAAGACTCTGAAGACTTCTTTTTGTGATAGCACCCCTTCTTTTCTGTAAAGACTAAGTCCGACGATCCTTTTATTTGCTGAAGAGTTTCATTTAGTCTATCACATTCTGAAGTCTTCTTTGTCAAAAGCTGCTTCTTTAAGTAGTTGTCGTTTTGCATAACATCATACTTCTGACTGAGGTTCCGTAGAGCTTCCTCCTGTTGATGTTTTTCTAGAATATACTGGGAAACTAAAATTAACAGCATAGATATAATTTTTAAAGTACTCATAAAACTTCACTGTTGAAATTAGGACAGGAGAAAAAAATCTCACTTTGACAACCAACCTATTTCATTCCTTTAATTATTAATTTTACATTTAGAAAGTAACACCTCTACAACATGACCATATAAACTGAAACACCAGATTTCTCATTATGGGCCACCTAAGTGTACAATAAATAAATCATGATTTCTAAATAAAATTATGATGGTACCATCTAAGCATTCAGTTCAATTTCTTTGTAAGTTAGCGTGTCGTCTACAAATAGGTACCGAAGGAGAAACTGACCAACACTTAGCAACACATCTTCTGAGTATGAAAATGTACACTAAACAGCATGAAGAAATTGCACCAATATCATTGGAATAGACAGAATATCCATAAGAAAAAAGAGAGGAAGACCCAAATACATAGTTTTATCTGAGTGTAACATATTAGTACTTTTCCCCAAAGATGTCAAGGAACTCAAATGAAAACTAAAGGGCACATTCAACATCATCTAACATCCATACATAGACTCACTCATTTTACTAAATCATTTCCTTATTATAGATTTTTTAAAAATTAAGAGAAAGTCATAATTCACTTTCAAACAGTTGTTTCTCAAAGAATTTGTATCTGAGATTCAAAGTGGTGTAAATTTAGAAGGTGGAATATTACAATAGTTTCCCCTTAACCTTGGTTTTGCTTTCTGCAGTTTGAGTTACCCCATCAACCACAACCTGAAAATATTAAACGGAAAATTCTATAAATAAGTAATTCATAAGTTTTAAATTGCACGCATTTCCGCATAGTGTGATGGAAACTCGTGCCATCCCTCTCGTGTTCCCCAGGAGGGGGAATCATTCCTTTGTTGAACGTATCCCACTCTCATCAGTCACTTGGTAGCCTTCATCAGATGGCTGTCAGGGTATGCAGTGCTAGTATTCAACCCTTATTTCACTTAATAATGGTCTGAAATCACAAGAGTAGTGATGCTCACAATTCAGATATTCTCTTACTGTGCTTAAATTATAAATTAAACTTTATCGTAGGTGTGTATGAATAGGAAAAAACCATAGTATGTACAGGGTTCAGTGCTATCTGTGATTCCAGGCACCACTGGGGGTCTGAGATGGTATCCCCCATGGAAAAGGGGGTCTTCTGTGCTAAGTCAGATTCTAATATCAGAAAGAATGTTAACATGCCTTATACAGAACAAGACAGCTCATTACAGCTTCAGAGATACAGGAATAGGTAAACAAAATGAAAACCACACCGTGATTATATCTGGGGAAAAAATCACTAAGAAAAAACTCCCTGGAACATTCTCTGATTATACCATGGAACAATTGATAGAGCGTGGTTGGTACCTACACAATGAGTGGTTATTTCTAGTACTCAGACTTGGATGTATTTCAGTTACTTACTCTTTATACCCAGCACGGTGATTGTCATCAAGAGAAGGAAACAGAGGATCCCAAGAGTCACTGCAATGCCATGCCAGGGCACTGAAGACTCTTTAAATAAAGAAGGAAGAAAGTGATCATTGAGGACAGAGCCTGACCCACTACTCATCTCAACCTGGACACCATTTGAAACAGAAACAATCTTCTCTAAAAATTTTCAGGAACTACCCTGGTGGTCCAGTGGTTTAGAATCTGCCTTGCAATGCAGGGGATACCAGTTCAATCCCTGGTCCAGGAAGATTCCACATGCTGTGGGGCAACTAAGCCCATGCACCACAACTACGGAGCCTGTGTGCTACAACTACTGAAGCCCTCATGCCCTAGAATCTCTGTGTGTATGTCTGTGTGTGTGTGTGCGTGCGTGCACATACGTGCATGTGTGTGCGTGTCAGTAGTCTGACTCTTTGCGACCCCATGGACTGTAGCCCACCAGGCTCCTCTGTCCATGGGATTTCTCAGGCAAGAGTTCTGGAGTGGGTTGCCATTTCCTGGTCCAGGGGATTTTCCCAACTCAAGGGTCAAACACCGCATTGGTAGGAGAATTCTTTACCACTGTGCCACCTGGTAAGCCCCTGTGCTCTTCAGCAAAAGAAGCTTCCACAATGAAAAGCCAGTGCACGGCAACAGAGAGTAGCCCCTGCTCACTGCAACTAGAGAAAGTCCAAAAGCAGCAACCCAAGACCAGCACAGGCAAAAATAAGATACATAAAATTTTAAAAAATGTTTTACAGAAATCCATGATACACACTGTTTTTAATTTGCCATCTAGTAATTATAGTTTTAAAGTCTCAGGTTTTTTTTATTTACATTCACCCATTGCAGAAATTCTACACCACAAAAAGAATATTGGAGGATTTTTAAAATGCTTCTGTTAGAAAAGCACAGAAGCACAGAAAGGTGTGTGTGTGTGTGCATCCCTTAGAAAAGCACAGACAGGTGTGTGTATGTCGGGGCGGGGGCGGGGGTTGCAGGGAGGCTGTTCAATCATATATGACTCTTTGCAACCCTATGGACTGTAGCCTGCCAGGCTCCTCTGTCCACAAAAGCACAGATGGCAATAAACACAATACTCATGAGAATCCACAATGACAGGCATATTTCTGTGATCACAACTAATCATGAAGAAGAAGGAAAAAGCAGGCAATATTCATGAGAAATTAGTAGCCAAGAGTGAGTATTCTGAAGCTGCAAATGTTACTGGGCTCCATCGCTTAAGAACTTCCTAGAAATCAATTTTTCTCCATTTATCTTCAAAATTTTTTTCTCTAGCAATGCTCTATTTATTCTCCTACTTTCAAGATCCTCTCTCTCTCTCTCTCTCTCTCTCTCTCTCTCTATATATATATATATATATATATATATCCAAAATTTGTATCTCTGATGGACACTACATTAAATCAGTAAAAGTCATTTTCAGTTTAGAGTTTGTGACACTGTTCGAAGGTACAGAGAGAGAATGGAAAAGTTAGAATGCCCTTTTGATTTGAACATTTTTGTTTCTTCATTGCCATTAAGGTTTGGTAAATATTTAAGACACCAAAATACCTTTTGTCTAAATAAAAACACTGCTTCTAATACGTATTTCTCATGTCTTCACATTCTGTAAGACATTTCTCTAGGAACTGCAATGTTTTCTTGAGACTCTAGTCTGTCTCTTACTTTGGAAGCCCTCACAAGGGACTTCCCTGGCCAACCAGTGGTTAGGACTCCGTACTTCCAGTGCACAGGGTGCAGATTCGATTAGTTGGGGAACTAAAAAAGAGTCCTTGTGAATTTCTCTTGACCAAATTTGAATAAAAACACTCTATTACCTTCTCAAGCTTAAAAGAATGCATTAATTTCTACATTTGCACAATTTTTTTAAAAGATCATTAAAGACTATTATGGTTTCTTATTATCAACTAAACACCTAGAATATGGATAGAACTTTTTATTTCTAACGTCAAAAGTCTGACAGTCCGTAAGAGGGCTTCCCCTGGTGGCTCAGCGGTAAAGAATCCGCCGGCAGTGCAGGAGCCACAGGAGATACAGGCTCAATCCCTGGTTCGGGAAGATCCCCTGGAGGAGAAAATGGCAACTCACTCTGGTATTCTTTCCTGGGAAATACCATGGACAGAGGAGCCTGGTGGGCTATAGTCCATGGGGTCACAGAGAGTTGGACACGACTGAAGTGACTTAGCAAGCACACAAGAGTCAGGTGAATCTAGATGTCTCAAACGTGTACCTTTTTCCTCAGTCTTGTCAGGTCTTTGAGTACCATCAGGTCTTAATCTGTTTTGTGACTCTGAAGGTGATTGAAGAAATCTCAGGGTGGAATAAGTCACTTCTTGATCACTCATCTCTAGAGTAAACAAATATATGTTTTGCATTAAAACTTTCAACTGAATGATTTCATTCCAAAGAAAAATTAAAATGTCCATTTGTAAAATATACTAGGATTAAGAAGATTATGCGTGTGCGCATGTGGATGTATGCTCAGTAATTCCTTCAAGGGCCTAAAGTACGTAGACTGAGCCTGATTTATATAAGAAATGAGAAACTTTCAATATTTTTGCTAAAGTCATTTATACTCCTAGTAACTATAGCCATATTATTAGAAAATATGGGAAGAATTTTTTTTTAATTTACTGATAGATTAAATAGGCTGGGTCCTATTCCATTTAGCTCAAAATGTTCAAAATACATATACAAGTGTTAGGCAAAGTGATACCATCACAAATTACTGAGATACTTTTAAAACTATTAATTCAAAAAACAAAAATTATTTTTTTTGAGATTTTGAAAAACATAAATATCTTGGCTTTAAAAGTGTATGTATATACATATACATATATATTATGTATTCAGATCTACATTATTGATAGTAAAATGTTCTTAGAAGGATTGGAATATCAGTTTGTGATAATTATTTCTTGACCTGAGTAGATAAATATACTGTGTTGTTCTTTTCAACTATAATATGACTCTACCAAAGTATATCCCATATACTATCTGCAAAAGAAAATTATTGAGGGTTAACACTGCACATTGGTTAACATTTCAGATTCCAGTGCCTCGTGGGAGATGTGCCGAATAAAAATCTCTTACATTAGAGCCCAGACACGTGGATTTTTAATCCCAAATGATTCTGTGCATATTAAACTTAGAGAAATAATCTTCTAGCTGCAAGAGAAGCCTATGTGAAAATAAAATTTGTTAACAGGCAGTCTTTAGTTAATACCCATAAAGGACTCTATCTATCAGTTGATATCAATATAAAAAGAAACTTTAAACTGTAGATATTTATGATGTACCTTGTTTTTATATTAATCAGTGTGAAAAGATGCTAATAAACAGTAAAAATGGAAAACAAATAGCACATGTAACTATATTCTTTAATTCTTTTCTTTAGTATCTAAACTTGATTACTCACATGAACACTTCAAGATGGATAAGACAATATGCAAATCATTAGACCTAAATAAAAAGTTATTGACCCCCCCAATCCCTCTTTATTTTGATAACACAAAGCTAAAAATCATAACCAATTTTTTAAAAAGAAAATAATTTTCCATAAATGCTGAACTACATTTTTCATCTCCATAGAGTGAATGCAGTTCTAACCCAATCAATTTTTTTAAAACATGCTTTCCTATCCCTCCTATATTCATGCCAAGTCATTTATAATAAACTATCATATTCCAAGAATCTTTTTTCTCTAGAATCTTTTTTTTAAGTAAGTAGGACTAATAGATACTCAGCTACAAAGATCTGAGACAATAAAAAGTGAACATTACCTGTGTCTGTGCCGTTCAGTGATGCAGATGGAAAAAACAGACCAGAACAAGGTGAGAGAGGTTGGCCTTTACAATCCCTGATTCCTCGGGTGCATGAGAGGCTGTAAAATGGAGGCGGACATGAATTGTCTTTGAATCATGCTGTAACTCAAAATTTTCTGCTCCTCCTCTTGACCAAAGTGATGAAAGGAAATTGTATGACAAAAGCTGATGTTGACGAGAAAGGAAAATGGTCATGAATATATCTTCTTCCATTTCAACTAACCAACCAGTTAGGTGCATTCAAAATCTACATTGAAGGACAGAAAAAACAAACAAACATAGCTTTGGCGGAAACAAAAAGTAAATCTTTTAACAAAAACTTGCATCCTTAGAAACTACTAGCAAAAACAACTGATTAAAATGTATGTGCATAAATATAGATACATGTACACAAGAAATATTATGACTAAATAAATAACTTGTCTCTTAGGAACTTTCTCTTACAGATTGCTATTTGAAAATAAAAGATTTCAGCATTGAAACATATACACTACTACATGTAAAGTAGATAGCCAGTGGAGTTTGATGTATAACTCAGGGAACCCAAAGCCGGTGCTCTGTGACAACCTGGGGGGATGGGTGAGGGAGGGATTCGGGAGAGGGATTCAGGAGAGAGCTGTCACATGTAGGCCTATGTCCGATTCATGTTGATGTATGGCAGAGGCCATACATCACAATATTGTAAAGTAATTATCCTCCAATTAAAATGAATAAATAATTATTTAAAAAAACAATAAAAGATTTCTTTTTCCATTTATGTTTATTGCAGATAAACGTATTTTAGAAAGTATTTTAAAACATAATTCCACTATAAAATTTTGGTGTATATGCTTCTAGTTTTTTATCTGTATGTTTTGTTTGCTATCAGAGTTGGTGTCATTCCACACACAGTACTTTTGATCTCTTGTTTTCTACTGTTTCCTCATTTAAAAATATTCATCTAAAGTGTGATCTTAAAAACAATTGTATAGTTATTATCCATATAGATTATACCATAATTTATTCAGGAAATCCTGTATTGCTGGACATTTATGTTGTTTTCAACTTTTTGTGAATATAAAAAATGTTTGGCCTGTACTTTTGAATATTTTCTTAGGAAAACATTTCAAACAAAATATGGGGTCAAGGGGTATGTAAATTAAAGAGCTTTGATACATATTACCAATTGCCCCCCCAGAAAAGTTATTTCTGTTTACACAATACTAATTGTATGAAAATGATAACATTTGATATTCTTAAAAGATACTGATAAACTATTCTCCTATTTGAGTTTCATCTATGAATCTTACTTCATGAAGACATGATGTTTCAGCAAAAAGAAATCAGTTTCTGTAAGTCTGTTTCTCTGAGTCAGATCTTCCCAGAATACCCCCAAATCTCTCAGTGACATTCACTTTCAATTGATGCAGATACTGTCAGTCTTCAGGTGTACAGTTCTATGAAATCAATTTACATTGCTCTCCAAATCAGGTGATAACGGTGAATATGGAGTGTGGGGAAAGTGATGTGGAAAACATACGGTGAAATTGATTATGCAGAGAAACCCAGCCCTACTTCACCAGGCTCTAACCACATTCCTTGCTTACCTTTCTCTTCCAGCCATAACCAAACCATCACCTTTTCTTTAGAAGGCATCCCCATTCTTTACCTCCCAGGTCTTCCCCAGACTACTTGATAAACAGTCAACTGAATGTTCTGACCACTACCACCCCCTAGGTTATGATGCCTGTTGTCTGGTCCTCAGCTGGCTCTCTCCTGTTCTCCAATGCAACCCTTAATTTTGGAATCACCACTGAGTCTGCCATTTATCATCGTGGACAAGTGGTCAACAGAATTACCTCCAAGAACCTAATTTAATCCAATCACACAAGCAAAATTTCATGGGTAGAGTCTGGACACTTCAGGCATATTTACTGCTAGGCATTTTCTTCTCTTTACCCTCACCCCGCATTGGCTTTGTCGATCTCAAAACAGAAAGATTCTGAGCCCTCGATCCCAATGCCAGAAATGAATAAACGAATGAAGTCTGATGAGAGAACGTAGGGAGTAGGCTGGGCGAAATAGTAATGTTGTCAAAATGTGGCAGTTTAGTTCACTTCAGTCACTCAGTCGTGTCTGACTCTTTGTGACCCCATGGACTGTGGCACGTCAGACCCCCCTGTCCATCACCAGCTCCTGGAGTTTACTCAAACTCATGTCCATTGAGTTGGTGATGCTATCCAACCATCTCATCCTCTGTCATCCCCTTCTCCTCCCACCTTCAATGTTTCCCAGCATCAGGGTCTTTTCAAATGAGTCAGTTCTTTGCATCAGGTAGCCAAAGTATTGGAGTTTCAGCTTCAACATCAGTCCTTCCAATGAATGTTCAGGACTGATTTCCTTTAGGATGGATTGGTTGGATCTCCTTGCAGTCCAAGGGACTCTCAAGAGTCTTCTCCAACACCACAGTTCAAAAGCATCAATTCTTCGGTGCTCAGTTGTCTTTATAGTGCAACTCTCACATCCATACGTGACCACTGGAAAAACCATAGCTTTGACTAGATGAACCTTTGTTGGCAAAGTAATGTCTGCTTTTTAATATGTTGCCTAGGTTGGTCATAATTTTTCTTCCAAGGAGTAAGCATCTTTTAATTTCATGGCTGCAGTCACCATCTGCAGTGATTTTGGAGCCCAAGAAAATAAAGTCTGTCATTGTTCCCATTGTTTCCCCATCTATTTGTCATGCTAATTCTTGACCCATGTTTAAAATCAGGCCTGACTGAATACATAGAGCACAGATGGACTTTGAATTCAGAAGGGCCTGGATTTTCAACAAATCTCTTGCCACTGGAATTGAGTAGATCTGGCTTGAAATATCAGCCCCTCTCTTCCATGGGTGACTTGAGGCAAGTCACTTCACTTCTTTAAACCTCAGACTCACCAAAAGTAAAGTAGTGATATTTGCCTCCCAAGACTTAGGGTATATAAAGTGCTAACCAGATCTAATGCTAATGAACATTAAATATTAAATGTTATCATTTGAAGTCCAAGATTCAAATTCTTTCTAGCTGTAAAAATTTGAACATGAGACTCTTCCAAGCCTGTTTCCTCACAGGTTCAACATGAATGTCACTTACTTCATAGACCCGGGAAAATTCAGTTAGATTAACTCTACAGGTAGGATTTCTTAGGTTTCAAACATAAGTGAAAGTTCTTTTTCTTCTCTCTGTTCAAGGAGTCTATAAATAGTGAAAGAGCCAGGACTGCAATCCAGAAATGCTGACGCAGTGAGCCAGGTTCTCTTTCTCAACATGTCAAGTTTGGAATGCAGATGCTTAGAAGAAAGTATGTGGCGGGGGGGGGGGGGGGGGGCAAGTACATATTAACACAGTGGAGGAGCTGGGAAACATGGCAGCATTCCACTGCCTCTCTAGAAAAAAAAGCATTGTGACTTAAGATCTGGTTATTTTATATCTTACCACCCCATGGAGACATTGGTGATGTTGAGCTTTTTTGTTTTATATGCTTAGAGCTGGTAAGAGGGGGAACAGCTCTCATGGAGACTAGATGAGAGTAGAACATTTTTTTTACTTACATACCCATATTTACATTTCCTCTATATATATGAACTCCATACCTTGAGTACCACTTTGGTCCCATTTGTTACTGTAACTGTAGCACACAGAAGACATATGATGCCTACATGTGCCATTGATGAACAAGGTGGTTAAAGAAAAGAGGAACTAACTATAAAACCTAGATTTTTCATAGTTTTGTAGAGAGACAGAATGAGGTTAATGACTAGAAAGACAAATTGTGTAGCTGTTCCCTCTAAGCTCCAGTTTATTTTTATTACTAAGCTCTGATTTCTGAGAAAGGCAAATTTCTTCCTAAATAAGAAGAGAACCAGCATCACAAAATAACAGCAGTAACTTCAGGTGGGACTCACTGAAACTCCTAGCATTGTCTTTCAATCAAAGAAGCCCAAGATGGACGCACTAAACTTTATTACGCCCACTCCTTAAGAAAACAGAACGATTAAAAAAAAAAAAATTAAAGAAAATTTTGAATGTTCTTGTACAGTCTTCTGATTTCACTTTTGTGCAAAACACACATGACACATACACAGCATGAATACATAAAGCGTTTATTTATTTACTTCCTGGCTGCTTAAAGGTGTTATTTAGGAAACCACACATTTTACCCATCCGTTCCTGATCATATTAATTTCGTCAGCTAGAGGCTTAGCACACAGCTGCTAGTCACACCTTCAAACCTCAATGGCTTATCTTTTCACAGCAGCAGGCTGTTCTTCCTGTCCCAGCCTGAAGTGAAGGTTTCAGGAATAACCACCAGCTTCCAGGGAAAGATGTTCTGCATCACTCTGTTGGGAGGAGTAACTTCACCTGGCCATGTTCCCCCTCCCATGGTTATTTGTCCTAATGACTAAACTTTACGCCAGAGCCATATGAAATTTCCTGGCTCTTACAGTAAAAACTCAAAACAACATCTTGTTTGAAGTTTCCTGTTTCCCTAACTACCTACTTTATTAGTCCTTCTTATCTTTACAGTAAAAGCTATTCTGAGTTAAAATCTTCTATTGTCCCAACTAGGCTCCAGCCATGAACTGAACAGAAATTTTCCTTCCTCCAACTGCTAACAAAATGAGAGGAACACCTCACAAAATTAAGTAAGCATGAAAAAATCATGGCCAAAAAAAAAAAAGGATTTTGGATAACTATTCGATTCTCTGCCGCTAAGAGATAAAGTCTATTCACAAGTTGAAAGGGAAAATAATTCCATGAAGCAGTGCCATAATAAAGAACTTTAATTCTTCAGAGTTCTTGCTACTCTATGACACGGTTTGGACTATAGGCTCACCCTCAAGTCATTCATTAATTTTTTTTTAATTTTTAACCTCATTGTCATATAACGCTGCATGTGTGGTAAGTTGCCTCAGTTGTGTCAGATTCTTTGTGATCCTATGGCTAGTAGTCCACCAGGCTTCTCTGTCCACGGGAATTTCCAGGCAAGAATACTGGAGTGGGTTGCCATTTCTTTCTCCAGGGGATCTTCCCAACCCAGGGGTCAAACCCACACCTCCTGTACTGACAGGCGGATTCTTTACCACTGAGCAACCAGGGAAGCCTGGGGGAAGTTATGAATGAGGACAAAGTTAACACATTAAAGACTTTCTCATCCAAGGACTAATTCTCTGCAGTCTTGCTCAGTCCTGAGTGGATTACCTTATTCAACAGGACCCACAGAATGAATATTTTGAGGAGCAATGAAAAACTGTGGGCCCACAGGAGTTTTCTCCTTTTCTCCTTGAAGTTGACATCCAGTGTAACATGGTTTTATACTGCACATTCATCAGGGTCTACAGCTTGAATAGAAATGCTTGTTTTCATATAAGCAACCTGAAGGGGAGTATAGCAGTTTTTCACAGATGTGGTTTGGAGACCAGGTGACTTTGCATGGCAAACCAGAAGAGGATACGCATTTTAAGGCACTCCACAGTAAACAAGTGACCAAGCCGTGCTCCAGAGCTACACTATCCAAAGGGTAGCCACCAGCCTCATTTGGCTATCTCAACCTATTAAAAATTAAATAGCACTAAAAAAAAGTCTATTGGCACCAATTATGCCTGTTATTTCATCTGTAAATGAAAAATCCAACAAGAGGACATAACTTAGACTTCTTACAGTAAAGGAAAAATGTTATAGAATCTAAATTGACATATATGGGTCTTTTAAGTTTTCTGTTTGAAATTTTTCATAATAAAACATTGGAAAACATTACTTTTAATTAAAATGACTCTAAATTCAGTTATGTTAGCCACATCTCAACTACTCAGTAGCCACGTGCAGTATCCAGTGGCTACCCTACTGGACTGCTCATACAGAGAGCATCTCTATTATTGCACAGAAGTTTACCAGAGTTGCTCTAGTCTAGCTGCTCCAGAGCCCTGGCTAGCTGTCAGACCCCAGTTCTTCCACCCTAAGGTCCCTACAGGGGACCTGACTGATCTTTGGGCAAAGTGGATGATGACTGCCAGGACTGCATACTTTCAGAGTGAAGGTGCAGATGGAAAAGTAACAGAATACCAGGGTATGAGTTACTAACAGGCAAAGTAATCAAGTCTATCAGAAAGAGGTTGAAGGGAACTGGGAAATATGACTGGGACTTGTGTTCATTAGGAGTTAGGATGTAAATACAGACATACACAAACGCACACACATGGAAGTCCAAATTTTAAATAATTTGTAGAAATGAGAACTCATTTATTTCCCACAGATATACAAAACATGTGTATTGTGAAGTATGGGAATAGGCACATAATTAAAGATGTGTCTAACTTTGGATACTGACTTTACCTTTGTAACCTTGAGGAAATCACTGCTTATACAAAAATATTTAAATGTGAATAACCCCTAAGGAGTTTGTGACAAACATAAAAAATCCAAAAGCTTCTATAAACTTCTATGAGCACCAAAAAATTAAATTCGGTCAGGTGTGGCAGAAACAAGGGGAGATCTACAATTGCTTTTAAACAGATGGGAATCTGGCTATATGCGTCTACAAAAAAGATCCTCTGTCATAGGTTACACCTTCTAGAACAATTTTCATCTTTAAAATGAATCAGAGATCTGGCCTTCTGAAAAACCAAAAGCACTCTCCATCCAGGCTGTGATGTTTTATTGGAGCAAAATTTCAACAAAAGGTGGCTTTTATTTACAGTTTAATGTGTGTGGTGACTGCTCAACCCACTTGGACTAGGTGAAGATAACAATTAAGCCTGCTTAGATATTGTCTTATTTTCAATTTGCATACAAAAAAGTTTGCTTCACATTCATACAACCCCCAATATTATAAATGAACAAATCCTCCCTCACCCACCCCTTAATTAAATATAAACCCAGTTTCAAAAAACATATAGTTTAGATTGGTTTAATCTTGAAATGTAATCCAATAAGACTAAACACTAAACACTTCAGGTCCTGTACCAAATAGTAAAATACTCGAAGGCCTTCAGGATCCCTAAAATTTAAAAGATAAAAGTTAGTTTTTTATTCCAAGGATGAAACAACCTAATAATATAAATTAATTCTTAAAACAAAACAGAGACCAAAAACCAAAAACAATTAAAGGAACTGAGGAGAAAGGATTTTCTGATAACTATTAATATAACTGATGTACTGGACAATTTCTATCTTTATCTTTTCTCTGAACTTTTCTCTGAAAGTCCTATCTCTCTTTTACACTGTAACCAGTTAAGCAAACAAGTAAGTTATTACAAGTTACGCTGATAACTTGAAAATAACACTAGAAGAACATTTTGAGGGGAAAGAGTGGAAAGAAGTAGTAGGAGGCAGAGAGATTTTTCAGATAATAGGAAGAGGTATCTGTCACACACAGAGCTTGGGAAGGCACATATCGCTACAGCCATACTTAAGCTATATCTGTGTTTTCTCCATTTCTTTCAAGTATTAAACCCAAGGAGGCAAATGATGTCACACGGAACTAATAAGGCTGAGATATTCAAGAAGGATTTCTTTTAAATTCTGTGGGGCTGCATCCAGACTAAGATTTTTTGGCAATCAGTAAAATACACTGTTAACTTCTTTGATAACAAGTCTTCACTAATATAAAAATGAGGATTACACATACATAATAAATTGCTACAGGATACAATTACAGTAATCTCAACAAACTGGCTATGGTTCTAAAATGAGCCTCTCTAATAAATCATGTCAATTTAGTCAAAATGCTTTAACTTTTATTAATGCTTTTAATACTCACTTTGACTGATTGACATCAATAAGAGAACCTATTTTTGATGTGGTAAAAGAAATGTGTTCATCTCCAATTACAATTTCAAGCTCCTGAAAAAAATAAAACAGAGAAATGTAGTTAATGTAAAAATTCACCTCTTACAACCAAGAGGTCCCGATTTTAGCTGCAAGTTTTCTAGCCATAATAGAGGAGGGGGTAAAAATAAAAAAGAAACAATTTGTTAACTATAAACTATGTCTGTAAAGTAAAAATCTCATCAACTCCTCAGAGTTCCCCAGTATTAGGATGAATCAAGAAATGCTTTCCGAGATCTCATAAAGAAGATGCTATCGAATGAATGACAGACTTCAGAGTTACACAGAAATGTTTCTTATGATGTCAATAAAAACTAATAATATGGGTTTAAGCCTATTTTTAATATAATAAATACAAATACATTTATCCTTTCTACCAGGCTCTACAAATAAACTGCATAATGTTAATAATAGCACTATTTAACACCTACTGTGTATCAGGCCTGCTGATAGGGACTTTAAAAACATATTCTCTGTAATCCCCAAAACTGGTCTAATAAAGCCTGTCTTTCTCAGGTCAGCTTTATTGACTGATGTTACACATGTGAAGCCCAAGACTCAAAAGCAGACAAAAAAAAAAACTTTGTATTTGCAACCACTAATACGTGATGGTACTAATATTTAACTCTCGGATTGTAAAACTGAAAGATTCATATTCTTTTGACTTCACAAAACAATTGCAATTAAGAACTAGGAAAACAAAACAGCATAAAACAGATTTATGCTTCCAGTGTACAAAATTAAGTATAAATTTTTCTCCATATTTTATCTGCAAATCTAAAATGAAAAATTAAGAGGCTATGTCTGTATTGAGTTTTCAGTTTAAATTAACAGATGCCATTAAAGACACTCCCAGTTCTGTATTTGATCAGAATAGATATAATCATGCCCCTTTATGGCACACACATGGGAGAAGGAAATGGCACCCCACTCCAGTACTCTTGCCTGGAAAATCCCATGGACGGAGGAGCCTGGTATGCTGCAGTCCATGGGGTTGCTAAGAGTCAGGCACAACTGAGCGACTTCGCTTTCACTTTTCACTTTCATGCATTGGAGAAGGAAATGGCAACCCACTCCAGTGTTCTTGCCTGGAGAATCCCAGGGACAGAGGAGCCTAGTGGGCTGCTGTCTATGGGGTTGCACAGAGTCTGCACACAACTGAAGTGACTTAGCAGCAGCAGCAGCATAGCACACACACAGAATGGATAATTAACTAAAACTCTCAAGCAATCAAAATCTTTTACCTAAAAATCCAACAGACAACTTCAAGAGCATAAGTAATCCTCCCCATTATCCAAAACACATGAACACATGATCAAGTGGGTAGATGAAAACACTGCTTTCTCCTTGAGTCTAAGAGATAATAAAAGGTTTGCTGCTGTTGTTTCTGATTTTTAATGCCTATATATATACATATATATATGTCTAAAACAAATAGGGATTTAAATTTACTTCTTAAAAGTGTTCACAGTAAATACAATAAATACTGTTAACTATTACCTTTGCTTTCCTAATAATGTTTCTTTAAATAGAAGCGTTAAGTTACTGCTACAGAGCATCAGCATCTATTCTCCACATTTTCTTCTAGTCAAAGAAGTTGTTATAGAGTATAATCCTCAGGAACACACAAAAGCGAAATTAAGTGTTTCTTCCTCCTGCAGTCATATCTCATTCTTCCAGCAGTTGAAAAGACCCAATTCAGAAATCAAACTGTCTTTCTACAGAGTGAAATCAGGCCTTCAGAGCTCTTCAGCAGCCCTTTGAGAAATACCAATTTTTCTGAAGGGAATATGACAGGCAAAGGCAATGGTCAGTTTGAACAAAGAAACCAATCAAATCTCTCTCTGGAGTGTAAAGAAGCAAATAAGAATTTTCAAAGTTGTATATCTAGAGAAAGTGAATTTTTCATAGTGAGAATCCTAATTCTCAAATTTAACAAACATTTGTGTTTTTTTCTACGTATTTTTATTAAGAACTCATTGGGCTTCCCAGGTGGTGCCAGTGGTAAAGAATCTGCCCGCCAGTGCAGGAGATGCAAGAGACACGGCTTTGGCTTTGATCCCTGGGTCGGGAAGATTCCCTGGAAGAGGAAATGGCAACCTACTCCAGTATTCTTGCCTGGAAAATCCCACGGACAGAGGAGTCTGGTGGATTACAGTTCATGGGATCAAAAAGAGTCAGACAAGGCTGAGCATACATGCAGGCAAGATCTCATTAGTCCTAATAAAAGTACTTAACCTATAATGGAAATTAATCCTAATACTCTGAAAACATCCTAAGGTTAGCTGCGGTGGCTGCAGAGAAGACTGTTCAGAAAGATGTCTAAACTGACTTCTTTATTACTAGGAGGTAGCTCACAAATTGATGGAAAGTGAAATCCAATTATAAACCATTTACCAGGTGCCTACTAGATGAAAACAATCTAAGATTTAATGAGGATCTATTCTAGACAAATAAGGAGAAACACAACAATTCTATTAATAATGTTTACAATTTATGCGTTTAAAGAATTATTAAATACAAACCTGCCGGCCAACCCTGTCAGGGGGAGGCCACAAAGCATCGTCTTCTTTTGTAATTTCACTGTCATCAATAATTCTCTTCAGTTCTTCCATTACACTCTTGTGTACATAAGCCTGAAAGCAAGGAATAAAATGTCAGGGTCTACGTCTTGACACAACTTAGAAAGAAATAATAAAACGTGGTTACCAACCCTAAGTATTCAAATAGAACATTAGAGAAAAATTTAATTCTGATTCTAAAAGGAGAGAATCATTCATCTCTCTTATTGCTTTTTCTTCACTCTCTTGCCCTTTCCTTTAAAACGTATTTTTCCCTCTTCGTATCATTATTCCCTCCTTAAAACCTTGTATCAAATATCTCTGAGTGGTTAACACAAAATTTGTGAGGTGAACAGTGACAAATGCAAATACACATCAGAGTGCGGTAAACTCTTTCTTATACCTAACTTTTGAGACTTTCATCTAAAATGCATCCTGTGTTTAAAACATGATTGTCAATTATTTTTAAATAATGAGCAGAGTAAAAAGACCAAGTTAATTATAAAATGAATTAACTGATATGCTCAAATGTGGGACTACAACTTAATATATTCAGATTGATTCTTCTGCTGTTATACATGCTACAAAGAATCCTTTTTCAATCTATAAATCAGCCTCTTCTCTATAGCCTTACCTGTACTTTAAATAGGTAAGTAAAAACACAGACATGAGGAAAACAGGCTTAACGTAAAAAAATTAGACATCTGAAAAGAACGTACCTCCTTTCTGATCATGACATCATTTTTATAATTGCTGTTGTTGGCATATCTAAGTTTTCCTATAGGAAGTACAAAAAAATTCAATCTGTTAACAGCAAAAACTGCTAAAAAAAAATAATAAAGAAAGGACATCATACGCAATTTTGAAGGTAAAAACTATATTATACTCCTTTTATTAATATTTCCTCCCTCCTGGTATAAGATCAATGTTGGATATGCATTTGCTGTTAAGCTGGCTGAAGTTGAAGCCAATCAACTGTTTATACTCCATGCCTTCAATATAATTTCATATAATAGGAGGGTCATTTTCAAAACCCATTTTCTTAAGCAACATCATGATTTAAACAGGGAATCTGAAAAAAGAACTAACGTTTCTTTTAAAGTTTACCTTACTTTATTGTGTGATTGTCTTATTTATGTCTTATTGGTGCTGAGTTACCCAGAGCACTTAATCTAATCTGTAAAACAACCCTAAAAAGTAGGTTTCATTCTCTCACCTATTCACAGTTAAGAAAAACAGAGAGTTAAGTAACTTGCTCAGAGTCACACAAGATTCAGACTTAAATCTACTTTGTACCAATATACACTCCTTCCTCACGACTCCAAAACGTTTTCATTTATTTTCCTTCAATTCAATGTATTATGGTAATGCTACTATTTTAGAACTGTAATTAAGAAGCAATACAAACTACATGCTGCTTCCAAATAAAGACTGGCTAGTTTGTTTTCTGATTTACATTGAATGTTGATATACTCCCTGATGTACGCTTCTCCTCATGGCTGTTCAGTTGCCTAGGTACAGTTGTTACGTGATCCAGATCCTCTAAAATGATAGGTTATCTTAATAAGGTGAATCTCTAAGGAACTGCTGTCTTTGGGTCTCATTATTACTGATAGAAAGGTTGTCAAACAGTGGTGGCAGATGAGAACTACTGTTCTGAAATGAAACTTCCCTGAAAATACTCAATCGAAGATTAAGAAGCCTCTTATCCTTATCCATCAGAGGGCAGATAGAATGAAAACCATAATCACAGAAAACTAATCAAACTGATCACATGGAACACAGCCTTGTCTAACTCAATGAAACTATGAACCATGACCTGTAGGGCCACCCAAGACAGACAGGTCATGCTGGAGAGTTCTGACAAAACGTGGTTCACTGGGGAAGGGAATGGCAAACCACTTCAGTATTCTTGTCTCGAGTACCCCATGAACAGTATGAAAAGGCAAAAAGATATGACACACGAAAGATGAACTCCCCAGGTCGGTAGGTGCCCAATACGCTACTGGAGAAGAGTGGAGAAATAACTCCAGAAAGAATGAAGGGACAAAGCCAAAGTGAAAACAACATCCAGTTGTAGATGTGACTGGTGATGGAAGTAAAGTCCGATGCTGTAAAGAACAATACTGCATAGGAACCTGGAATGTTAGGTCCACGAATCACAGTAAATTCAAAGTGGTCAAACAGGAGATGGCAAGAGTGAACACTGACATTTTAGAAATCAGTGAACTAAAATGGACTGGAATGGGTGAATTTAACTCAGATGACCAGTGTATGTACTACTGAAGGCAAGAATCGCTCAGAAGAAATGGAGTAGCCCTCATAGTCAACAAAACAGTCCAAAATGCAGTACTTGGGTGCAATCTCAAAAATGACAGAATGATTTCTGTTTGTTTCCAGGCAAACCATTCATTATCACAGCAATCCAAGTCTATGCCCCAACCACTAATGCTGAAGAACTTGAAGTTGAATGGTTCTATGAAGACCTACAAGGCCTTCTACTAGAACTAACACCCAAAAAAGATGTCCCTTTCATCATAAGGGACTAGAATGCAAAAGTAGGAAGTCAAGAGACACCTGGAGTAACAGGCAAGTTTGGCCTTGGAGTACAAAACGAAGCAGGGCAAAGGCTAACAGAGTTCTGCCCAAAGAACACACTGGAAGAGGCAAACACCCTCTTCCAACAACACAAGAGAAGACTCTATACATGGACATCACCAGATGGTCAACACGGATATCGGATTGATTATATTCTTTGCAGTCAAAGAAGAGAAGCTCTATACAGTCAGCAAAAACAAGACTGGGAGCTGACTTAAATTGAAGAAAGTAGGGAAAACTACTAGACCATTCAGGTATGACCTAAATCGAATCTCTTACGATTATACAGTAAGAGTAAGAAATAGATTCAAGGGATTAGATCTGATAGACAGAGTGCCTGAAGAACTATAGACACAGGTTTGTGACACTGTACAGGAGGCAGTGATCAAGATCATCCCCAAGAAAAAGAAATGCAAAAAGGCAAAATGACTGTCTGAGGAGGCCTTACAAATAGCTGAGAAAAGAAGAGACGCTAAAGGCAGAGGAAAAAAGGAAAGATATACCCATTTGAATGCCGACTTCTTCCATAGCAAGAAGAGATAAGAAAGCCTTCTTCAGTGATCAATGCAAGGAAATAGAGGAAAATAATAGAACGGGAAACACTAGAGATCTCTTCAAGAAAATTAGAGATACTAAGGGAACATTTCATGCAAAGATGGGCACAATAGAGGACAGAAATGGTATGGACCTAACAGAAGCAGAAGATATTAAGAAGAGGTGGCAAGAATACACAGAAGAACTATATAAAAAAGTTCTTCATGACCCAGATAACCACAATGGTGTGATCACTCACCTAGAGCCAGACATCCTGGAATGCAAAGTCAAGTGGGCCTTAGGAAGCATCACTATGAACAAAGCTAGTGGAGGTGATGGAATTCCGGCTGAGCTACTTCAAATCCTAAAAGATGATGCTGTGAAAGTGCTGCACTCAATATGCCAGTAAATTTGGAAAACTCAGCAGTGGCCACAGGACTGGAAAAGGTCAGCTTTCATTCCAATCCCGAAGAAAAGCAATGCCAAAGAATGTTCAAACTACTGCACAATTGCACTCATCTCACACGCTAGCAAAGTAATGCTCAAAATTCTCTAAGCTAGGCTTCAACAGTACGTGAACATCTACTTCTGCTTTATTGACTACGCCAAAGCCTTTGATGGTGTGGATCACAACAAACTGTGGAAAATTCCTCAAAAGATGGGGATACCAGACCACCTTACCTGCCTTCTGAGAAATCTATATGCAGGTCAAGAAGCAATAGTTAGAACAAGACATGGAACAACAGACTGGTTCCAAATTGGGAAAGGAGTACATCAAGGCTGTATATCGTCACCCTGCTTATTTAACTTCTATGTAGAGTATATCATGCAAAATGCCAGGCTGGATAAAGCACAAACTGGAATCAAGGTTGCCGAAAGAAATATCAATAACCTTAGATATGCAGATGATGCCACCCTTAGGGCAGAAAAACAAAGAACTAAAGAGCCTTTTGATGAAAGTGTAAGAAGAGAGTGACAAAGTTGGCTTAAAATTCAACATTCAAAAACTAAGATCATGGCACCTGGTCCCACCACTTCATGGAAAATAGATGGGGAAACAGTGTAAGACTTTATTTTCTTGGGCTCCAAAATCACTGCAGATGGTGACTGCAGCCATGAAATTAAAAGATGCTTACTCCTTGGAAGAAAAGTCATGACCAACCTAGACAGCACCAGAGACATTAAAAACCAGAGACATTACTTTGCTGACAAAGGTTCCTCTAGTCAAAGCTATGGTTTTTCCAGTCGTCATGTATGGATGTGAGAGTTGCACTATAAAGTAAGTTGAGTGTGGAAGAACTGATGCTTTTGAATTGTGGTGTTGGGAGAAGACTCTTGAGAGTACCTTGGACTGCAAGAGATCCAACCAGTCCATCCTAAAGGAAATCAGTCCTGAATATTCACTGGCAGAGACCCTGATGCTGGGACAGACTGAAGGCAGGAGAAGGGGACAACAGAGGATGAGATGGTTGGATGGCATCACTGTCTCGATGGACATGAGTTTGAACTTAGCTTCCAGGAGTTGGTGATGGACAGGGAAGCCTGGTCTGCTGCAGTCCATGGGGTCACCAAGAGTTGGAGAGACTGAACTGAACTGAAGATTAAGAAAAGACTGCTTAATCCATGTGACTGGCTAAAATTGACACGGACCAGCTAAAAGCTGTTCACGAGCCAAGACCCTGAAGACAGTATAAACCCAGGGATTGAACCCAGGCCTCCCACATTGTAGGCAGATGCTTTACCATCTGAGCCACCAAGGAAGTCCGAAGAAAGAAAAGTTAAAGAGAATTCAAGTAAATTTGGCTCCTGAGCTAAATTTAGAAATTACCTGAGGGGAACCAGGAAGATTAGGGATGATTAAGGTCCCCAAATAATTGCAGAATGTAGTTACCCTGACTTCTACCTGACATGTCTGATATTCTTCCCTTTTCCTAGTATGTGATCCTCCCCTAATTTTTCTTGCATACTCTCCCAGAACTTTGTCCAAAGCATGAACACAGCACCTAATATGCATATAGCTTTACACTTAGTTTTATGTTTATGTTATCCACCAAGATATAACTCCTTGAGGGGAATGAAAACGTCTTATGCACTACTGTACCCTCAATTTTTGTTTTTACGTGTTGCCCAGCACATACTATGCATTCAAAAACACAGTCTATGCAGTTGGATTACTGTTATTACAATAACAGTTCAATATACAGTACAACTATCTAAAGAGAATTAGTTTTAAAAATGTAGAATTTGCTGCATACTTCTTGGGGAACTGGCAGTTTCACCTCCCCTCCCCCCTCCTTCCCCGCTCATAGGGCGCTCAGGAGTCTGACTCCTTTTTTCCCTGAGACCAAGAAAATATGTCCTCTCATTCCAATACTCATCTCAACTGTCGCTGTCGCCTTCTCGAAAGATTTCCGACTCTTTTTTGCAGAACTAACCACGCCCCCTTTTATAGTCTTAATGCATCCAATAGAGAACAACTGTATTTAAGCACCCGAAAGACATCATTACACTCGTTTTTCTACACGTTGGGCTTCCCGCCTTCAGAGCAGGACTCATTTGCTTTTTTCGACTTGTTGCCTTCCATACAGTGCCTGAATGAGTAAATTCATTCAGGATGAATGGGCCATCTGAAAATTACTATTTACAGGAAGATTTTAAGCGTCCAAGGGTCCACCGTGTGGTGGGGATGTTTTCAAAAAATGTCCAAGTATTAGGTTGATCAACTAGAAGGCCTTTAAGGTCCCTTCCGGTGAAATGATTCTAGAATTCTGATTACTATAGTTTGAACTTTAGGATCAAAGGCAGCATAGGCTTTTCTGAAATAATTGACGCCGATTAATTCTCTTTTATTCCCCTAAACCAATCCACGCTTCCTACATTTTTAAGCTCCTGGACCGAACCATACATTCGCGAGCCTGAGCAAGCTCACCCACCCACCCTGCCTCCTTCGCGGCCTCTCCGCCTCTCTTCTCCCCTGCTCAGCATCACTCCCAGTAGGGGCAGTCGCCGCTCCTCCGCTCACCGTCCGGCCGAAACTCAAACTCCAGAAACTCGTGTCCAAACTTGCCCTTATGCCCTACGTAGTAGCGCAGGTAGAAATCGCTGGCCATAGCCATCTTTGTCCCCGAAAAGCCCGCCGAAGGACCGGCCGACGTGACTCCCGGCGCCTGGTAGTGACGTCAGTCGCCCAAGAATGAGTACACGTCACAGCGGGCGCGCCGCTTCAGCCTCCCTCGGCCCGAGAGAAAAGCGGGTGGGAGACGGGTGCGGTGGGGCAGCGTTGCACCGACCTGAACTTTGCTTTACTAAGGTCATATTATTTTCAAAATTAGTTAGATCATATTATATTGGGAAAGCACAAGTGATAAAATATGAAAATATTTGCCATGGCCTTCGGAGTTGCTCTAAGTTGTAAATTAAAAGTCGCTCTGACTTTTGGGTCTCACGGCATCCCGTGAGTTGGGTGTGGCCTTATTCCCCAGGTTAGTGGGATGAGTCAAGATAAAAGCCCAGAATTAGAATGCAGATCTGCAGTACAGCCATTTCTCTTGCTAGACTTCTAACACAGGCCTCTCCCATTTGGACAATGATCGCTCGTTTTCAATGATGGCTCCTTTTCTGGCATCTAGAAGCCAGACGAGATAAAGTAGAATCCATTCAGACAGGGGTCTGAAAATTTGAAGAGCACATTGAAGCAAAATCTCTTGACAGTCATGATACGAAAAAATTTTTTATCAATAATAAAACTTGTTCGGTTACTGGAGTTTCGGCAATTTGATCACAGATCAAGTGGTTTAGCCCAGATTTCTTACGCTATAGAGTTATACTGGGGAAATAGCGCTCATCTGGGGTGGGTTTTGAAGGATGGGGAAAGACAAGCTGAGCTTTACGCAAAGCCTGTTTTTTTTTTTTTTTTCCTCTCTTCGAATATATTGATTACCTTTCTTTTATCGACACACAGAATAATCGTGCTTGTTGGATACCCTTTAACCTTCAGTGGGACTTGATAAAGAGAGTGGCAGTCAGAAGACTGGGATTTGTGCCCATTACTTATCTCTACCTAACTTTGTCTAAGACCCTATCTTTAAGCCGTTTTATTGGTCAACCAAATGAATAGACTACAATCAACTTTGTCAAGCTCAAAGAATTGTTGAAAGGACCAGATGA
The DNA here is from genome assembly GCF_032452875.1 of Bos javanicus. Lineage (NCBI taxonomy): Eukaryota > Metazoa > Chordata > Mammalia > Artiodactyla > Bovidae > Bos > Bos javanicus. The sequence goes on along the minus strand of NC_083872.1, from coordinate 99,440,300 downwards.
GATTATGTGAAATAAGATTTAAAATTTATGAAACATATGATGAGTTACAATGGGCATTTCCTATGTGCCAGAAATGGTTGGGCACTGGTAATAAAAATAGTCCTTTGTGCTTGTGGTCTAGAAAATGAACATGTAGATACATATTAGTCCATGAAAGCAAATGCTATAAGAAAATTTTGTTTGTTTAATGCTGGTAATATTGCAGAGGACTCAAGTCACTTTATTGGGGAAGAGGGGAAGTGGAAGAAAGGGGAAATATCAGGGAAGATTTGTGACAAGATGCTATTTGAATTGGACCTTGTTGGATAAATTCATTATATGTTTGGAGGGATGGAAAAGCAAACAGCCTGAGCAAAGGCACAGCAGTGTTAAAATGCATGACTTGGGAAAGCCAAGAAATTCGGTATCATTAGAATACAAAGTTCATGAAGTGGAATAACCAGAAAAACAGACTGAGCAGGTTTTGTGAAGTATTAGCAATTGTATAACTGTCAATATGGAAACCCATATTAACCACTATATAAATGTTAATATAGAAAAATTATTTGATTCCAATATAGGCTTCTATTTAGCAAATATACAAGAAACATAGCACCATCCCTCACCTCTTGGGTGACTGACCTCTCCAGTTTTGTCCAGACCAAGGCGTTTCCTGGGATGTGGGACTTTCAGTCTTAAAACGTGGAACTTCCCAGGCAAACTGGGATGAGTCAGTCACTGTGTTTATCACAAAAATGATCTACAGAAACTTGACCACAATATTCTATAGTATCTCTGGAAATATAGGCAGTAATCCATTTGGTCTGTTTTTTGTAGGAAGCCCCATGCAATCTTTGGATTCCCTAATGCTTTTCCTTCCAGTTGTTGGCACATGTGCCAGAGTTCATGCTTACCTAGAGACAGCTACAGATGCCAGATCTGTGACTGTGTAAACAGAGCTTATGGAATGCAGGGTGTTAAGATTTTTATTTGTAACCCTTGACTGACTTTATCTCCTAAACAGAAATCTGAGTTTAAGACTAATCCTCTCTAACTCTATCTGTTATTAAGATGAAGTGTGAAAATATACTTAATTAAATCCTTCTTATAATTAGCCGCAACAACCACCACAAAAAAAGTTGAATTGTGTATCTCTTGTATCATGATAAAAATTGGAACGTGATAAAGCATTTGTGTATTGTGGTCTTGGATGTTATACTGCAGAGTAAAAATGTTCTGAATGTCTATTGAGCACTTGAAATGTAGCTAGTGAGACTGAGGAACTGAATTTTTTTTTTATTTTTAGATCTTATTTTAGTTGTGTGAACTTAATATTAAATAGCCAGACATGTCTAGTGGCTACCTGGGACAATAAATAAGAGCCAGTTCATAGGCTTCTGCATGGGCTGGAAATAGTGAAAATATTTTTGGAACACAGAAATTTCAATTTCAGTGGCTATAGGCTTCAAACTAGAGCATACTTACTAGTATTAGTTTATGAAAATAAATGTTTGGGCTCCTGAAATTAAGTCAAATAAAGAACTGTTTCCTCCTTTGCTAATGCAATCTATCTGTGATCAGCTTCAAAAACCTATGTGAAGTAATTAAGAAATAAACATTTAATTTTCCAACTCCAGCTGAAATTAAGGCTTAATTATTTAATCAAATACACAATATACATTTATAAAATAATGATTTCCCACTAGAGTTTTTAAGTTTTTTATTTTCAGCTTCATGGTGACAAGTCAGAGGGCTATGGTCAGAGATGATTATTTCTTTTAAGTGTTAATTTAGTCTTTTAAAATGTTCCACTTTTTCCAGTGTCTAAAATTCTCTCTTCCTTTGATCTCTTGGGTCTTCTCTGTCCTCATACCTTTTTTGCCTTTTGCCCCAGTATTTAAAATTATCAAATCATTCCTACTTACAATCTCCAGAAATATGTTCTGACTTTCCTGTGATAAATACTGGAAAGGGTAGTTTTTTGTCCTCATTCCCTTATCAGTAGTTTTTGAATAGTTTTGGTTTTGTATTTATAAAAAAAAAAAAAAAAGCTTTTAAGGCTAACTCATCCCATTAAAAGGATCAAAGTAGTAAATTCAGAATATTATATGGTCTAAAACAGTACTCTAAGGTGATTGAAATGTTTTTAAATGTAAGAATGACCACAGTCTATTTCAGTCTTTATTCCATCCACCACCTTTCTCTCTTCTCTTCGGAAGTAACTTCTCTTTTTCAACCATATATGTCTTTTAGAGCACTCAGTGGTGTTATTTTAAAATAAGAGAACCATCATTGTGCAGAAACACCACAACTTCCACACCATTGTTTTTCAAACATGTTCATATATAGTGAGCACTTGAAGGTATTGCTGATTATTAAGACATGGTGATATACTCAATTCCATTATTCAAACTAATGATTTTTCATGCATATGACAGTATTATATGCTTCTAACACATAGCATAACCACTGACTCTTATATCCAAAACAAGTAAAGCCAGTCTGCTAAATTAAGCATAATGGCTTATTTTCTCAGTCTTCTGTTGTATTTAACACATATTTATTTTTTATGAGTCATGGTAGAGCAAAAGTTTAGTAACAGCTGTTGTTCAGTTGCCCCATCATGTCTGACTCTTCAAGTCCCCATGGACTCATGCCAGGTTTCCCTGTCCCTCACCATTTCTGAAGTTTGCCAAGTTCATGTCCATTGCATCGGTGATGCCATTTAGCCATCTCATCTTCTGTTGCCCTCTTTTCCTTCTGCCTTCAATCTTTCCCAGCATCAGGGTCTTTTCCAATGAGTTGGCTGGTTAAGGTTAAGATTTAGAAGATTCTATTTACTTTTTTCCATTTACCGAGCAGTCAATCCTAAAGGAAATCAGTCCTGAATAATTTGGAAGGACTGATGTTGAAGCTGAAACTCCAATACTTTGGCTACCTGATGCAAAGAACTGACTCATTTGAAAACACCCTGATGCTGGGAAAGATTGAAGGCAGGAGAAGGGGACTACAGAGGATGAGATGGTTGGATGGCATCACAGACTCAATGGACATGAGTTTGAGTAGACTGCGGGAGTTGGTGATGGACAGCGAGACCTGGCGTGCTGCAGTCCATAGGGTTGCAAAGAGTAGGACACGACTGAGCGACTGAACTGAACTGATTTACTTTTTATTTAAAATGGTGAAAAATATTATTCAAATTTAATCTAAGTGCTCAGTCATGTCCAACTCTTTGCGACCTCCGTGGACTCCAGGCTCCTCTGTCCATGGGATTCTTCAGGCACAAAATACCTAAAGTGTTGTGCACGAACATGATTTGAAAACTCTGGTTCAGATTATTCTAAGTTAAGTTACATTGTCAAGTTTCAATAGGACATGATTTCCAGGTCGGCATTCGCTCAGTTCCTAGCTATGTTAGAATTGTTTTTTAACCATAAAGGATAAATTGGAAAAGAAAGACTGGGAGATGAGGAAATCAAAACAATAAAACAAATCCTAACACGGATTCAACTTGATTAAATGGTAGACATTATAATTCTCTTTTCTATTCATTACCTTGGAAATACCTGATTTGAATGATAAGTGAAATATGCCAGAAATATAACTGTACTTTTGGGAAAAGCCTGGCCAATTGAGGGGAAAATCCAGTTTTCTTTGAATAAACAATTACTATATCCAGTTTTCCAGATCTATATGTAGAAAAACAAATCAAGTTGAAAATAGCAATCGTCTGTTTCTTTGTCTTCTATCAAAACAAACATTAACATACAATGTGAAATAAGTTAGCAAAATATTTTTAAAATAAATTTATTTCACCTTTATCTTACCCCTTTAAATTTATATTGCATTTATTTTATACCGTGTATATTTTACATCTCTATATAAATTACTATATTTTATTAGGATCAAGTGTTCAAAATATTGTTCCTAATAAAGATATGTAATAAAAAAAAATGGAGGCACCAGTTTACTACTAAATAAGTGACTTGAGTCATTCAGGTTTGTCTTTATTTTCTCCAGGGAGACTAACTTTGAGCTTTGTATGTGGTATAAAATGAACAACTATTTGCAGAATTAATATTTTGTTCCTCTTACATATTTTTAAAACTGTACTTTTCCATTGAGTCTATTTTTGTACATGGTGGGTATTTTGTGAAGTATTCTCTCCTGGATCATCTAACTTATTCCCAGAATTTTGATAGAGTTGATTTTTATTATTTCTAAATTACCCGTGATGGATGAGTATCAAGTACTACTTTGAATATTGTTGCTAAAGGCGAATTCATTATTTCCCTTGGGGAAAAAAAATACAGTGTGAAAGAGCACCGCTCCGTTTCATCGGCACCACTCCCCTCCTGCCTCACTGTGCCTCCCTGCAGTTCCTCAAACTGCTCTTTTTCTTGCCTCAGTGTTTTCATGTAAATAATCTTTCTCCTGGAAAGCTCTTCTCTTCACTGTCAGGCTTACTCACCCCCTTTCTAAGGTCTCATTTCAAATGCCACTTTTTTCAGCCAGGTTCCCTCTTTTTACTCCCTTCCATTTACCCTGTACTTTTTCTTCATAGCACTTACAACGGTTTGTAATTCACAAATACACATTCTTGTTGTTCAGTCGCCAGGTCGGGTCCGACTGTTTGCGATCCCAAGGACTGCAGCACACTGGGGCCTCCCTGACCTTCACCATCTCCACACCACACGTTATGCATACAAACATGTCTATAACGTCCCTTGCTTTCTAGACTCTAATCCAACACTGTTTCTTTTATCCAGCATCTAGCACAGTGTCTGGCACAGATGCCCTTAACACTCAATTCTTTGAAAATATTGAATAAATATTTTGTAAATTAGACATAAGGGAACAGCTGAGAACAATGACAATCCATAGGATTTCATTGTTTTGTGCTGAGCCATTCTACCTCCCTTCTCCCTATTGCTACTTAGCACATATTAAAATTCTGACTAGTCACTATAGTATTCCTACAGGTGCAAGAATTGTTATGCAGTTGGGTGACTCCATCAGGATTATGCAAACTTTTTAAACTGCCAGTCAGCTTTCCTATAGTAGCCTTGAATGTCTCTTCAAGAGTAACTGATGTATTCTTTAAAATCAGACCATGTGTTCAACTGAATTGTGATAGTCATGATACTTCTAGTATGTTGAAATAGTAGGAGGTGACTGCCATCATCCAGACACTCACACAAAAATAATGACTTCCTCATTTCAGTCATGTGGTATTTGTACTATAGGCTTCCCCGGGTGGTTCAGTGATAAAGAATTCGCCTGCTAATGCAGGAGGATGTGGGTTTGCCCCTGGGTCAAGAAGATCCCCTGGGGAAGGAACCCATTCCAGTATTCTTGCCTGGGAAATCCATTGGACAGAGGAGCCTGGGGGGCTACAGTCCATGGAGTCACAAAAGAGTCAGACGCAACTAAACAACAACAACAATTTGTACTATACCATCATCTTTAAGTATGTCCTGCCTTGCAATGTGACTGGCAGACCAAGGTTCTCTTCTTGGTCACCACAGATGTTAAATGAAAAATATATGAAGGAGGACCTAGGATAGTAAAGGGGTGGGTAAGGAAATTAATATTTATTGTCATATAGTACATGCCACATGTGGTACAAATAACACCCTTTCATTCCATTCTCACAACCCTGTGAAGTGGGTATTATCCCCTTTTTACACATGAGGAATCTTTTTTGACAATGTAGATTGTCTCTTGAATTTTCCTGTTGACATTAATTCACATTTATTTATTTTCGTCCTCCTTATTGTCAAGATTTTGGCAACTGTATAACCCAAAATGTATACTTTCACTCAATAAATATTGATTTAATGAAATAAGTTTCACAGTACATCATTGAATGATTGAAAATCAGAACCTACCATCCTTCTATCTCAGGTTACATCTTTTTCTAGCACTCCTTGAAGGCATCCTGACCTAGTGAGCACCCTTGCTGGTTTCCATATTTCCCACTTATTAAATACATACACAGTCTATTCATCATCAACCCTATTGGACTCTCTGAGCTCAGTCTCCATAGTCTCATTTGTCATTGTGCAGTCACTCAGTCATGCCCAACTCTTTGTGATCCCATGAACTGCAGCACACCAGGCTTCCCTGTCCTTCACTATCTCTCGGACTTTGCTCATTCATGGCCGTTGAGTCAGCGATACCAACCAACTATCTCATCCTCTGTCACCCCCTTCTCCTCCTGCTCTCAACCTTTCCCAGCATCAGGGTCTTTTCCAATGAGTCGGCTCTTCACATCAAGTGGGCAAAGTACTGGGGCTTCAGCTTCAGCATCAGTCTTTCCAATAAATATTCAGGGTTGATTTCCCTATTCTAACAGGGACCAGAATGCCAGCCTGATGGATGATACATAAACAATGCTCTTAATCATGGAATCACCCCTCCAGCTTCTAGTTAGAATAGTACCAACAGGATTTACCTATCTCAGAATTAGATAAAAGGGGGCTGCATTTCTCCATATAGGGTGAGCTTATACCTTAGGGTGAGCTCAGAAATCTTCCTTAATGGTTCTCCTTCATCCCTGCAAGAATGGACCAGAAGTGAAGAACTATATGACCTTCCTCTCCTTTCTCTGTGAAGGATGGACCTTGGTCTTCATCTATACTCCTGAGAAAACAGAACCTTTCATTTTCTTTTCATAAATTTCTTTATCAACTTTCTCTTCCCTCATTTGATTCCAATTTTCTGGACCTTACTATAGTCAGAGTTTGGAAACAAAGGAAACAAGCCTGTGGTAGAAGGGACCAACTTATCCATGCCATGTTGCAACAAAGATTGCAAATTTGTAAAACCTCCCTTGAATGGACACTGTCCAACCCATCTACCCTGTGTCTTCAGAATTGGGACAGCAGAAATGAACTGCACTTCTCCGTCTCAAGGGTACATGGTGAGGGCAGTCTCATCCAGCATCATTTCAGGTTTCTAGTGAAATGTGTAGGGGAAGATTCAAGATTCATGTCCCATTTCTCCTTTTAACTCCCACTAGAAAAGTCTTTGTTCTTGGAGAAACTGCTTTCAAGAGTATACGATCTCCCCAAAGTGGGTGTTGTCCCAGGACCTTCAGAAGATGCTGTAGCAGTAGGAGACACTCTCCACGCTGACACCTGCCACAGCTGCGTACAGTTCAGGTACCACCAACTCCGGTACTTGCAACACAGCCTTGTCATTTGCACTTTGAGCAGCAGTTTCAAGACACGAGTGTAGCTTTCTAAGTGAGGGGCGGCTGTCCTCACTCCAACGCCAGCAGGACTTCATGAGACCATACCTGAAAGGGGAGCAAGAGAAACTGACTTCCTTGACAAGGCAAATGTTTGAAAAACATGCTTCTTCGCTTACAAATCTTAACAAAAGAACCCTACAATTCTGTAATCTATTCATCACCCTGTCCCACACTCTTCCCAGAGAATACTATTCCTTCTCACCTTCCTAAATACTAAATCTCTTAATATCTTAATCTTTTTTATAATAAGAATGACTGATGATTTTTTTCTACTGTAACTTTTATTATGGAAAACATTGAACACACATAAGTGTAGAGAATAGTTATACTAGTCACACGAATAGTATACTAGTTAATACTAGTCAATAGTTATACTATGGGCTTCCCTAGTGGCTCAGTCAACAAAGAATCATTTTTTTTTACATGAATGCAAACTTTTTTTACATGAATGTGAATTCACATGAGTTCCTTTATTCAGCATAATACTAAAATCTTCTAATCCTATTTCATCTATTTATCACCTTATTCTTTTTCTTTTCCTTTTTTAAAAAAATTGGGATATAGTTGCTTTATGGGCTTCCCTCAGGGCACAGATGGTAAAGAATCCAATACAGGAGACCTGGATTTGATCTCTGGGTGGGGAAGATCCCCTGGAGAAGGGCATGGCTAGCCACTTCAGTATTCTTGCCTGAAGAATTCCATGGTCACAAGAGTCTGTCAGGCTACAGTCCATGGGGTCAATGTCATGTTGGTTTCTGCTGTACTACAATCAGTATGACAGAACAGTTTTGTTGTTTTTTCTATTACCAAAAACTCTTTCAGAAGTTAAGTGTTTTCATCCTACATATTATGAACTTGCATCATTCCAGACCACTGCTATAACTTACCTACTAGTATGAGCTACATTACAACAGGGGAAAATAAGAAGATATGGAATAACATGATTCATAGTAATTTCAGATACTATAATCAGATGGTTCTTTCCATTAATCCAGGTCATTTTCTCCCTTTATTATTTAGCTTCCCCAGGAAATGGCCTTAGATAATGTGTTTACCACCTTCAATCTGTCTTTGTTTCAATCCAGTTTCTAGAGAATGTGTAACACAGTCTGTTATCAAACGCTCTTTGTCAAGTCTCATTCCCGCCCAAGAACTTACAGCAGCTTCCTATTGTTCATCTTATAAAGTCGGCATCCTACCCCCAGCTTCTTACCACATAGGCCTTGCTTAGCGGGAGCCCTCTCCTCCTCCTAAGACAACATCTAGCTATGCCCCAGACATGGTTAATAACACCCAGCTTTTTCTTTGCTTATGCTCTGCCCAAGGCATTAATATCCTCTCCCTGGTTATTCTTTCCTATTGGTATAAGTAGGAATTTTCAATTCCTTCCCTTATAACCTGTGTTATATGGGAAACACACTGTGTTTCCCATACTCTTTAATGTTGTACCATTAGACTTTGTATAAGATGTTATGTTACTCTACTAATACTGATACCATTTACCAAGAACATACTTATTATAAAAGGCATGGTGTGCCTAGTCGACTATTCAGTCATGTCTGACTTTGCAACCCCACAGATTGTAGCCCACCAAGCTCCTCTGTCCATGGGATTTTCTAGGCAAGAATGCTAGAGTGGGTTGCCATTGCCTCCTCCAGGGGATCTTTTCAACCCAAGGACCCAACCTGAAGTCCTGTGTCTCCTGCATTGCAGGCAGATTCTTTACCCACTGAGCCATCAGAGAAGCCCAAAAGGCATGGAAAGGAAACTTAACATACATTATTTCATTGCAGCCTCACAATTACTTTGAGGCAGGACTATCATTTTACCTATTTTAAGTTAAGTAAACAATGTAACATATAGGACTAAGACTGAACATGTGTCTTTTTGACTATGACATGAATCTGAGCTTTTAACCAGTCTACTCATTGCTTCACACTTTCTGTTGATTTTCATGTTCTGTCAGGTATTCCTCATCCAAATATTACATGGTTCAAGATCAGGTACTTTTTCAGTTAAATGTCTCTACCTATCCCCAGTATCAAGGACAGCCATATATATACATATATATATATATATATATATATGGCCTTCAAGAAATATTTGTCAATAATTTCATTCTAGTATACCCAGCAGTATCATCACTATACTATGTGTGTATAAGTATATACAATTATTATTTTTAGCATTTTTAATATGCTTGATACAATTACTGTTTGTATTTGTGGGAAACTCAGGTGCTAGAAAGTTACTTTTTCAGTACTGAAGAATTTACAAAATAACAGCAATTTAAACAGAAACGTATATCAATATATTATCTCCTGCTTTCTTAAAAATAATTGAAGCCTTTCTTATAGTCTATCATAACCTGCTTTGTACTTTATTGTTTATGAAATTCTGCATGTAATTTTTACTTTTCTGCTTCTATGTTAGTTCACCAACTGTCCCTTTCTGCTGGCAATTTGATATCTTCCTTCTGCTGTCTAATTTCTTCTCACTGTCTTTCTTCTGATGGGCTTCCAACATGCTTAGAACCAGGAAAAAATTTTTTAAGTTAAATATCAAATAAGAACCAGTGAATAACTGTGGATTTTATGACAACTATATTAGAACTGAAGCTGGTAGTCTCTGAGACTGACATTTATATAACTAAAACAGTGCTGTACCTGCATTGGATTTCATCTGTTTTAAAAGATTCCAGAGGAACTAAGCTTTAACAATGTTAGCAAATCTAAATTTCTAATATAGCATTCAGTGGCTGCCTCCATATTGTGTATGTGTGTGTTTGTGTCGCACACATACACACACAAATGTAAAGACACATATACACATATATATGAGCAGATGTATTTTCTGCATAGGTTTGGTTTAAGGTTGTACCTTAGCACATAGAGGACAGCTGAGGATCATCTGAGCCACTTTACAAACAGCATGACTGATAAAGAGCAAAAAAGATTTTAAAAGCCACTTACATGGTGTGTGTGCAACTACTGGGTCTCTCCATGACTTGCCCTCTTTGGAGATGCTGTAGGATATTGGTAGGAGGGACTTCAGGATATGGAGGTGCCCCTGTTGGTATGGAAAGAGTGAGACGAGTAATACAACTTTAGGGTCTTCTAGAACATAAACGACTAAGCGACTTCACTTTCACTTTTCACTTTCATGCATTGGAGAAGGAAATGGCAACCCACTCCAGTGTTCTTGCCTGGAGAATCCCAGAGTCAGGGGAGCCTGGTGGGCTGCCGTCTATGGGGTTGCACAGAGTCGGACACGACTGAAGTGACTTAGCAGCAGCAGCAGCAGAATATAAACTGTAACTAACACTATTTTCCATCCACCTGGGCTAATCACCTACAAAAGTAGGAAACCTAATAGGTATAATGTAGTTGATCCCTGGTGATCAGATAAGGGTATCACTTGGAGAACTTTGGAGAAAGGAGATGTTGGGGGAAGGAGACCTGATAATTTAGGAAAATGTCAAGTCTTTAGGAATGTAACAAAATAAAGCTAAGCGAGAAATAAGATCTGCCCTCTACTTCTCAAACAAGAGAAAGTGCTGCAGTTTCTCAAATGGATTAATAAATCTAAAGACAACATTTTTATATTTATGCAAGATCAGCCTAGGGGCTTCCCAGGTGGCGCTAGTGGTAAAGAATCTGCCTTCCATTGCAGGAAACTCAAGAGATGTGGTTTCGATCTCTGGGTGGGGAAGATCCCCTGGAGAAGGAAATGGCAACTCCCTCCAACAAGAATTTGCCTGAAAAATTCCATGGACAGAGGAACCTGGCGGATAACAGTCCATGGGGTTGCAAAGAGTTGGACACGACTGAGCACCTGAGCACACACAAGATCATCCTTGGACTACTCCTTGGATTTTAAAATATGCCATGGAATTGGTAAAGCCTTGGGGGAAAGAAAGAGGAAGGAGGGAGACAGATAGGGAGGGAACTATGACTTTATAAGACTATCTCAAAAATCAAGCTTGGATTCTGAAAATGTGTCAGCTCAGTTCGATCTTCAGCAATTGTGCTGAAACCCCTTCTCACAGCAAATGCCATCTACCACACAAATAAACATCCTCGCGTATTTCTATAGGGGGTGCCACTACTTTGGGGATTTTCCTTACCTAGAGTCACCATCTCGTACAGCAGGATCCCAAAAGACCAGCTGTAAAAGAAACAAAGCTGTTTACTTCACTTTTATTTCTGCCTTTCATAAAGATGGCTCACTTAAATACCAGAGACCTTCAGTAAGAAACCCATGACAATGGCAGTGAATGGGAATCAAGGCTGATTGGTACAATAAGCAATGTAGTTATGCCATTAGAAAATATTTCTGTCCAGTCCCCTTCGAATCTAATTTCCTTGAGAGCTCGATTTATGTCTCCTTTCTTCACATTAATAGATATTTACTATTATTTGTTAAATATTATATATGAATAGATATTATACATTAATAGGTATTTACACACTAATAGATATTTATTCTTATTTGTTAAATGCTATGAGCGCTTATGCAAATGCAAACATTCACTCAAACATATAAAAATTCTCATGTATCTTTTTCATCTTTTCCATTCCTTCCTGCTGAAATTCCAGCTTTTATTCTTCAGTTCAGTTCAGTCGCTCAGTCCTGTCCGACTCTTTGCGACCCTATAAATTGCAGCACGCCAGGCCTCCCTGTCCATCACCAACTCCCGGAGCTCACTCAAACTCATGTCCATCGAGTCAGTGATGCTATCCAGCCATCTGCCTCCAATCCCTCCCAGCATCAGAGTCTTTTCCAATGAGTCAACTCTTCGCATGAAATGGCCAAAGTATTGGAGTTTCAGCTTTAGCATCAGTCCTTCCAATGAACACCCAGGGCTGATCTCCTTCAGAATGGACTGGTTGGATCTCCTTACAGTCCAAGGGACTCTCCAGAGTCTTCTCCCAACACCACAGTTCAAAAGCATCAATTCTTCTGCACTCAGCTTTCTTCACAGTCCAACTCTCACATCCATACATGACCACTGGAAAAACCATAGCCTTGATTAGATGGACCTTTGTTGGCAAAGTAATGTCTCTGCTTTTGAATATGCTGTCTAGGTTGGTCATAACTTTTCTTCCAAGGAGTAAGTGTCTTTTAATTTCATGACTGCAATCACCATCTGCAGTGATTTTGGAGCCCAAAAACATAAAGTCTGACACTGTTTCCACAGTTTCCCCATCTATTTGCCATGAAGTGATGGGACCAGATGCCATGATCTTAGTTTTCTGAATATTGAGCTTTAAACCAACTTTTTCACTCTCCTCTTTCACTTTCATCAAGAAGCTTTTTAGTTCCTCTTCACTTTCTGCCATAAGGGTGGTGTCATCTGCATATCTGAGGTTATTGATATTTTTCCCGGCAATCTTGATTCCAGCTTGTGTTTCTTCCAGCCCAGCGTTTCTCATGATGTACTCTGCATAGAAGTTAAATAAGCAGGGTGACCATATACAGCCTTGACATACTCCTTTTCCTATTTGGAACCAGTCTGTTGTTCCATGTCTTAGTTCAAGGCCAAGCAGGGTTTATCTTTTATCTACTATATCCTCAGTAGATCTAACTGCCCAAACCTAGGTAAAACATTAACAGAGCAAGTTTTGTACATAAATGGACTAAGTAGTTGCCTAAAAAATATGATTTGAGAGACATATGTTTCATTATTCTACAGCATCATTGTGAAATGAGCAGTATCTCCCAAGGAAGTTTATTACTTCCAGACCTCTGTTGAAAAGCAGATATCAGGGAAACAGCAATGAAATGAAAAATCAGTGTCTTAATTGATTCACCACATTAACTGATGTTCTAAATTTCCCCTGAAGCTCCTAACATTCATGGCTGGTAAGATATCCTGTATTATACCTACCTGCTCCTCCAAGCAGATGAGTCATATGGTTACCAAAGTCAATTGTTATTCTTTGCAATCCTGTTTATGCCAATCATACATGTAACTATAACTACGTTATCAATTAAATACTATGTAGATTGATTAAATATACATGCCAAAAGCCTTAGCTCCCTGAAAACTAGGTTGAATGCTTTCAAAACATTCTCTAAAATCAAGCCGCTAAAAAGAGAGTGTTGTCGAACTGTGTGAGTGAGACAACTGTAGAAAACTGGGGGAAATTTAACAATAAATGCCTGCAGTCAAACTTCATCACAATTGTTTTATACAAGAAATACAACATGTAACTTCATTTAGCACAGCACGTGTAGCCTCTTGGCCTTCCTCTGAAAGACTGATAAATATCCATTTATATGTTTTAAGTTAAAATAAATTGAGTATATAAATACACATATACATGGGCTTCCCTGGTGGCACAGTGATAAAGAACCTCCCCACCAATGCAGGAGAGGTAAGAGATAAGGTTTGATCCCTGGGTCAGGAGGATCCCCTGGAGGAGGTATAGGCTACCCAACTCCAGTATTCTGGAAACTTTCATGGACAGAAGAGCCTGTCAAAGTCAGATACAACTGAAGCGACTTAGCACAGCACATACATATATACATGTAAATATATATATTTTTTCTTTTTAATAGCTCCTAGTTTAAACTTTTGATTAAGTGGATCTGCCTCTTTCAGATAAAACTAGATAAAGAGATAGAACTATACCAAATCAAGTCCTCAGATATTGGTGTGAATAATCTATTCATTTTTCATTTTTTCTCTCCTAATCAAGGCTTCTAATCTGACACAGAGGGAATACTTCAGGAGGCACTAAAAAGGATTGCAGACAGCTGCCAACTATGAGCTCTGCCACATAACACACATTTTTGCTTGAGAGTCTGTCTGACTTCAAAGCAGAGACTTCATGCATAGACTTAATTGACAACAGACCCAGTCATGTTCACAGGCAGGAGGACACTGAAGTCAAGAAAGGAGGAACTCCACGGGGCAGGAACAAACCGTACATGTCTCCTTTGATGCCAGCTGGTTTCAGCAGAAGCCGTTCTGGGGCAAGCCACTTGAGGGGTACCACGCGAGTGGAGGAGATGGCCCCTCGGGAATGAACTTCATAAGCCAGGCCCAGCCCGCAGAGCTTAGCAGTGAGGTCACACTGGATTAGAACATTCCTGGCTGCCACATCGCCATGGAACAGACGCTTCTCCTGGAGAAATTCCTGTCAGAGTGATGTCAAAATGGATCAGCTCTCCGAGGTCATGGCTTGGGTCCCAGATAAAGTGAAGCAGATCCTCGAAAAGACATTTTCTACCCTGAACAAGCCGCATTAATAATGACATATCCATTCTCCCCCAAACTCCCTCCCATCCAGGCTGCCACATAACACTGAGCAGAGTTCCCTGTGCTCTACAGTAGGTCCTTGTTGGTTATCCATTTTAAATATAGCAATATGTATTTATATGGCTGAGTCCCTCTGTTGTCCACCTGAAACTATCACAACATTGTTTATCGGTTATACTGCAATACAAAATAAAAAGTTTAATATAAAAAAAAAAAAAAAACATGTCACGTCCACACAGCTACTAAGTGGCAGTGACCAGAACCAAATATTCTAATTCATAAAAAGCACAGTACTTATAATGAATCAGACATGTTTGCATTGTGTTTAAGATCAACAGTTTCCAGAAATTCATTCTTTAAAAAAATTAATAAAAACTTTATTATGTTTTTTTATGAGTTGTTTTAGGGTGAAAACAAAGTTGAGTGGAAAAGCCAGAGCACTCAGGCCTCCTGCCCCTTAGTTTCCTCTATTAACAGCTTGCACTACTGTGATACATTTGTTACAACTGATGAACCTATGTGCTCAGTTGCTCAGTTGTGACTCTGCAACCCCATGGACTGTAGCCCACCAGGCTCCTCTGTCCATGGGATTTCCCAGACAAGAATACTGGAGTGGTTTGCCATTTCCTCCTCCAGATCTTCCCGATACAGGGATCAAACCCGTGCCCCTTGCATTAGAAGTGCAGAGTCAACCACCAGACCACTAGGGAAGTCCCTATTTAGGTTAGTCTAAAATAAAGACATGATCTCATTTTCACCCCCTTCTTATTCCTCCTCTTCCACTTGTTCTTTGTTCCTTTTCAAGTATATGCAATTCCTGTCACATTCAGTATTACAGCAAGTCTCCTGCCTAACACATTCTGAGCTAGTATTTCTTGTTCTTTAGGTATAAATTATAAACATTCTTCTGGCTCTGTAGCCTTTCACCCATTCGTTTTCTCTTCCCAAATCTTCTACCAACTTATCTTTTCCTCTTTTACATCTGCTAACAGTATATATAGGGAAGTATGAGAAGGGGCCAGCAGAGGATGAGGTGACTAGATAGCATCACCAACTCAATAGACATGAATCTGAGCAAACTCTGGGAGATAGTGGAAGACAGAGGAGCCTGGCTGGCTACAGTCCATACAGCTGCAAACAGTCAGACACGACTGAGTGAACAACATGTGGGCATATAGCTCTTGGCCCTGGTGCCTTTACCTTTAAGACTGAGAAACCTTTTAAAACCCTTCTTGGGACTTCCCTGGTGGTCCAGTAGTTAAGATTCTGTGCTTCCCGGGGCACAGGTTTGATCCCTGGTCGGGGAACTAAGATCCTGCATACCTCATGGTGTGGCCAAAAAAAAAAAATTATTTTTAATAAGCAATAAAAGAAATAAAACCTTTCCTGTTTCTTCTAGAAGCCCTAAAGTGACCACTTTCTACCTAGAATTACCAATCCTGAATTATATTATCTAAATAATTTCATAAAGAGAAAATTGAAAACAATTAATCGATGCTTGAGTTTCTGCCCCCTAACTTCCACCAGATTTCATTTATAATATATACCCCATTTGAGAACATAAATATAAGAAATATGACATTAAATACCAGGCTAACAAAAAAGATCACTGCCATCTGTTGTCACTTCTCCAAGCCTTACCAAAGCCAAAAGGACCTGCTTCCCAATGTGATATATTTGTTTCTCTGTGAGGTCATAGGGAAGACCATCCATGGTCATCACATCCTAAAGAGATAAAGAAAAAGGCATTACATCAAAATGACATGAACAGATCTAAAGGGAAAAATAAGGAAAGAAATATTCTTAAATGCAGTTACTTAAGCTAGGGCAAAGACACAAAAATATAAGGACTTGGGAATTCCCTTGGCAGTCCAGTGGTTAGGAACCCACACTTTTACTGCAAAGGGCCTGGGTTCAATCACTTGTCGGGGAAGTTAGTTCCCATTAACCACATGACATGGCCAAAAACAAATAAATAAGAATTTAAAAACTAAAAAATGTACAAAAGCTAAAAGATTCAAGGAGAGATGGTATGAGAGATTCCCAGGTATGCAGAGAAGTGCCATGATTTACTGGACCAGGAAGACAATAAAGAATGTAGGTGAAGAGCAGAATGAAGGAAGAACAGAATTTGTCAGGCTAATTGGTATGTGCATAGCTAATCAACCAGGTCAAGCCTTTCTTCCTAGTCAGGCTAATTGGTATGTGCACAGCTAATTAACCAGGTCAAACCTTTCTTCCTAACACCTCTGCCCCACCACTCACCCGGCGACAGGTCCAGAGAAAGCTGAGCAGGTCTCCGTGGGCCACATCCTCCAGAACCATGTAGAGCGGCAGCCTGTCTGTGCAGCAACCTTCCAGCTGTACCAAGTTTTTGTGCTTCCCCAAGTATAGATAGAATTGGATTCGCCCTAAGAAATCCTGCACCTCTTGGAGCCCAGTTGGTTCTGTGGAGGACAGAAGAACCATGGGGAATGAGCAGTCACAGTGCCAATAAAGTGGGGAGTATGAGGCAGGAAGCAACCTCAGATGTAAATTTCAAAGCTTCAAAGGGGAATGAGCGTAGACCAAAAGTAAACAGAAAGGGGATCAATTAGATGATCTTCGATGTCACTGTTCTTTTATCAAAGGTAACATAGACCCACAGTTCTTCACAACTAGTTAGACTTTCCTCTGCCTAATAAAATTGTTCTGTTTACATTAAAATATTATCACACATGCTATTTTCTTGTTGTTACATGCTATGAGGTCCCAAAAGAATCAGACATAACACAGTGACTAATGTCTGATTCTTTTGGGACCTCATAGACTGTAGTCCACCAGCCTCCTCTGTCTATGGGATTCTGCAGGCAAGAATACTGGAATGGGTTGCCATTTCCTTCTCCAGGGGATCTTCCTGACCTAGGGATTGAACCTGTTTCTTCTGCATTGCAGATGGATTCTTTACTGCTGAGCTACATGGAAGCCCCTGACTATAACATCAGCTCAGTCGCTCAGTCATGTCCGACTCTTTGCGACCCCATGAATTGCAGCACGCCAGGCCTCCCTGTTCATCACCAACTCTCGCAGTTCACTCAGACTCATATCCATTGAGTCCGTGATGCCATCCAGCCATCTCATCCTCTGTCGTCCCCTTCTCCTATTGCCCCTAATCCCTCCCAGCATCAGGCTCTTTTCCAATGAGTCAACTCTTTGCATGAGGTAGCCAAAGTATTGGATTTCAGCTTCAACATCAGTCCTTCCAAAGAACACCTAGGACTGATCTCCTTTAGGATGGACTGGGTGGATCTCCTTGCAGTCCAAGGGACTCTCAAGAGTCTTCTCCAACACCACAGTTCAAAAGCATCAATTCTTCTGCACTCAGCTTTCTTCACAGTCCAACTCTCACATCCATACATGACCACAGGAAAAACCGTAGCCTTGACTAGATGGACCTTTGTTGGCAAAGTAATATCTCTGCTTTTCAATATGCTATCTAGGTTGGTCATAACTTTCCTTCCAAGGAGTAAGCGTCTTTTAATTTCATGGCTGCAGTCACCATCTGCAGTGATTTTGGAGCCCAAAAAAATAAAGTCTGACACTGTTTCCACTGTTTCCCCATCTATTTCCCATGAAGTGATGGGACCAGATGCCATGATCTTAGTTTTCTGAATGTTGAGCTTTAAGCCAACTTTTTCACTCTCCTCTTTCACTTTCATCAAGAGGCTTTTAGTTCCTCTTCACTTTCTGCCATAAGGGTTGTGTCATCTGCATATCTGAGGTTATTGATATTTCTCCTGACAATCTTGATTCCAGCTTGTGTTTCTTCCAGTCCAGCGTTTCTTATGATGTACTCTGCATGTAAGTTAAATAAGCATGGTGACAATATACAGCCTTGACGTACTCCTTTTCCTATTTGGAACCAGTCTGTTGTTCCATATCCAGTTCTAACTGTTGCTTCCTGACCTGCATATAGGTTTCTCAAGAGGCAGGTCAGGTGGTCTGGTATTCCCATCTCTTCAGAATTTTCCACAGTTTATTGTGATCCACACAGTCAAAGGCTTTGGCATAGTCAATAAAGCAGAAATAGATGTTCTTCTGGAACTCTCTTGATTTTTCCATGATCCAGCGGATGTTGGCAATTTGATCTCTGGTTCCTCTGCCTTTTCTAAAACCAGCTTGAACATCTGGAAGTTCACAGTTCAGGTACTGCTTAAGCCTGGCTTGGAGAATTTTGAGCATTACTTTACTAGCATGTGAAATGAGTGCAATTGTGTGGTAGTTTGAGCATTCTTTGGCATTGCCTTTCTTTGGGATTGGAATGAAAACTGACCTTTTCCAGTCCTGTGTCCACTACTGAGTTTTCCAAATTTGCTGGCATATTGAGTGCAGCACTTTCACAGCATCATCTTTCAGGATTTGAAATAGCTCAACTGGAATTCCATCACCTCCACTAGCTTTGTTCGTAGTGATGCTTTCTAAGATTCGTAGTGATGCTTTCTAAGGTTTCTACTTGACTTCACATTCCAGGATTTCTGGCTCTAGGTGAGTGATCACACCATCGTGATTATCTGGGTCATGAAGATCTTTTTTGTACAGTTCTTCTGGGTATTCTTGCCACCTCTTCTTAATATCTTCTGCTTCTGTTAGGTCCATACCATTTCTGTCCTTTATCGAGCCCATCTTTGCATGAAATGTCCCCTTGGTATCTCTAACTTTCTTGAAGAGAACTCTAGTCTTTCCCATTCTGTTGTTTTCCTCTATTTCTTTGCACTGATCGCAGAGGAAGGCTTTCTTATCTCTTCTTGCTATTCTTTGGAACTCTGCATTCAGATGCTTGTATCTTTCCTTTTCTCCTTTGCTTTTCGCTTCTCTTCTTTTCACAGCTATTTGTAAGGCCTCGCCAGACAGCCATTTTGCTTTTTTGCATTTCTTTTCCATGGGGATGGTCTTGATCCCTGTCTCCTGTACAATGTCATGAACCTCTGTCCACAGTTCATCAGGCACTCTATCTATCAGATCTAGTTTCTAAATATATTTCTCACTTCCACTGTATAATCATAAGGGATTTGATTTAGGTCATACCTGAATGGTCTAGTGGTTTTCCCCACTTTCTTCAATTTAAGTCTGAATTTGGCAATAAGAAGTTCATGATCTGAGCCACAGTCAGCTCCCAGTCTTGTTTTTGCTGACTGTATGGAGCTTCTCCATCTTTGGCTACAAAGAATATAATCAATTTGATTTTGATGTTTACCATCTGGTGATGTCCATGTGTAGAGTCTTCTCTTGTGTTGTTGGAAGAGGGTGTTTGCTATGACCAGTGCGTTCTCTTGGCAAAACTATAGTCTTTGCCCTGCTTCGTTTTGTACTCCAAGGCCAAACTTCCCAGGTGTCTCTTGACTTCCTACTTTTGCATTCCAGTCCCGTATGATGAAAGGGACATCTTTTTTGGGTGTTAGTTCTAAAAGGTCTTGTAGGTCTTCATAGAACCGTTCAACTTCAGCTTCTTCAGTGTTACTGGTTGGGGCATAGGCTTGGATTACCGTGATATTGAATGGTTTGCCTTGGAAACGAACAGAGATCATTCTGTCATTTTTGAGATTGCATCCAAGTACTGCATTTCGGACTCTTTTGTTGACCATGATAGCTACTCCATTTCTTCTAAGGGATTCCTGCCCACAGTAGTAGATATAATGGTCATCTGAGTTAAATTCACCCATTCCAGTCCATCTAGTTTATGACTATAACATAGATATTAATATTTTGTTGAAGGAATAGAAAACTAATGGTTGATATGTATATAGGTTCAAATTTCATAATTCTCATTTGATGCATAAAGAATGACTTTCCGACAGAGCTTTATAGATTTGAGAATAAGGAATCCAGGATGGTGTGCAGGTTACAAATATGTGTGACTATTACACAGATTAAGCTGAGGTGACAATCTTCTCCCAAACCTCAATATTCTAAACCAAGAAAAGATCTGTATTCTGCTGCTTTCTTAAAGAACTTTGCTTCTGTTTTGTTTACTTGTTTTCTTTTGTTTGCTGGACAAATTGTTTATTGTTCCTTCTGCTTTTAATTACATTCAATAAAAATAGCAATGATAAAAAATGTTATCACACATTAAAATATTATTATTTCTAGACCTTTTGATTATGATTCTTGGTAATCCTATCTCTGTTCCATTTTATGTATCCATCATTACTGGTCCACATCATGAGTATCAGTCAAAAAGAAAATGAAGTATCTGGAAAAGGAATCAAATAGGCAAGAAAAATGAAGAAACAACCTCAAAATCCTCATCCAAGAAATATTCAATAGGCAAAAAGTTAATTTTAACAGCCTTAATAGGCAAGGTTGAGCTAGGGAAAGACCCAAAGAAGAACTTTTCTGTTCTTGAATTTTTACTTTCTATTTCCTTCTTATTGTGGGCCAGCTGTGGTCACAACTATCTACTGATTAACATCCTAATGTCTGAAAATCCTGTTAGCATTCCCTGTTGAGGGTTCACAGTAAAAATGTTAAAAGAGGAAAAGAAGTGCAGTACTCCTCCTTTTACCTTTTAAAGTCTTGAGGACCACACTCCTGGGCTTCGCAGGGTTCCCAGTGTGTATTGTGGTGCGATAGATGGCCCCATAGCTACCACTGTGGATTTGCTCCAGAACTTCAGAGAGTTGTTCCCGGGGCACCTGCAGCTTAGCCAGGACTTGTGCAGAAGTTCGCAGAAGGCTTTCCACCGAGGTCTCCTCAAGTGGTACAAACACAGTTCCCCCAGGTCCTGCTGCTTCCTGGCTTAGGTTCCCAGATGGAGGCACGTGGGCAACACCTAAAACAAAGAGGTGACACCAACCAGCTTTTTTCTGGCCCCATGGACTCCAGGAAATCAGAACCTCAAACAAACCAGCAAGAAGTCCCTTCAGAAATTTTCTCTCTTGGGTCAATGTGAGGTACCTTCAGGTGCTTCTCAATGAACCAGCATCAACACAAACCTTGTAGAATATATGTCATAATCCCATTACTTCTAAGGCAACTTAAGATGGACCTCTGAAAACTGGTAAAGACATTTCTGTTCAGTCTTTCTCAGAATTCCAGTTCAGTATGAGTAGAGTCTAGAGACAATTCAAAAAGCTACTGAATATATCTTCAAACCACAGACACCTAAAGTGGTGGTAACTGTGAGGGGAGCTATCATTTGAGTCAATAAAGTGACTTTCAAGGGCGAAACAGAGGTATGGATAAGTACTCGACTCTAAGCTAAAGTTATTCTTCTTCCCTCAAGTTGTCCCCAAAATCAAATTATTCCATATTTCCCAGAGTCTCAATCAAGAAAGTCTTGGATTTCCCTGGCAGGCCAGTGGTTATGGGCTTCCCTCGTAGCTCAGTCGGTAGAGAATCTGCCTGCAATGCAGAGGACCTGGGTTAGATTCCTGGGTGGGGAAGATCCCCTGGTGAAGGAAATGGCAACACACTCCAGTATTCTTGCCTGGAAAATCCCATGGACAGAGGAGCTTGACGGGCTACACACAGTCCATGGAGTCGCAAAGAGTCGGACATGAGTTAGCGTGTAAACAACAACGTTGAAATCAGTGAGCCTGGAACCAAGTGAGATAATAAAAGAGTTACAGGAGATGAGGCCAGCAGAGAGGCCTCTGATCATGTTAGGCCACTGAAAGAATTTAATCTATTTTTCATTCTAAGATGACAAGCTACTGGAGGTTTCACGCAGAGAATTAACAGGGCTCACTTAGGCCTTAAAAGAATCATTCCACTGCTCTGAGGAGTACAGACAGTGAAAGGATACAGGTAGAAGCAGGGAAACTAGGTAACGGTGTATTACAATTTTCTATGAGAGGTGAGGGTGACTTGAGTCTCTTTTGAAGGTACAGTTAAACAGGATTTGCTAATAGATTGGATACAGAATGTGAGAGAAAGAGGAGGCAAGGACATCTTCAGATTTCATTTAGACTTCATTTTAGATTGAACACATAGTGAGCTGGGCTTGCCATTTATTATGACAGGGAAGACTATGAAGAGGAAATTGTGAGGGGAATTTCAGGACTTTTGTTTTACACATGCTATATATTTTAACTGTGGTGCTGGAGAAGGCTCTTGAGAGTCCCTTGGACTGCAAGGAGATCAAACCAATTAATCCTAAAGGAAACCAGTCCTGAATATTCATTGGAAGGACCGTTGCTGAAGCTGAAGCTCCAATTCTTTGGCCACATGATACGAACAGCCAACTCATTGGAAAAGACCCTGATGCTGGGAAAGATTGAATGCAAAAGGAGAAGGGGTTGACAGAGGATGAAATGGTTAGATAGCATCACCAACTTAATGGACATAAACTTGAGCAGACCTGGGGAGAGAGTAGAGGACAGGGAAGCCTGGTGTGCTGCAGTCCATGGGGTCACAGAAAGTTGGACACGACTTAGTGACTCAACAACAACAACAACAAATAAGAAAATCAGGATACAATTTAGAGAAGGAGAAGGGATCCACCACTCTAGAGATTCATATCGCTGTCAGGATTTTTTTCCCTTCTTTTTTCCTCTGAGTTTTCCATTCAAGCTGGCTCTCTTTCATCATATGCTCAGTGGTACTTCAGAATAGCATGCTATCATCTCCTACCTAGTGCTTCAAAGACTATTATGGGACTTCCCTGGTGGTCCAGTTTTTAAGAATTTGCCTACCAATGGAGGGGATATGGGTTCAATCCCTGATCCAGGAAGATTCCACATGTCACAGGGCAACTAAACCCATGCGCCACAACTTCTGAGCTTGAGTGCTCCACAGCCCATGTTCCGCAACAAGAGAAGCCACCAGAGTAAGTCCGTGTACCACGACGAAGAGTAATCCTTGCTGGCCAAAACTAGAGAAAGCCAGGAGCAGCAGTGAAGACCAGAACAACCATAAATAAATAAATTTTTTAAAATCATTAAGAAAAAAAAAAAACTATTATTAAGGCTACTCCTTTACATCAGAAATTCCAGAAGCACAAAGTAGAGGTGGAATGTATTATAGAGTAAAGTGTCATCCTTCGAAACTCATTACAAAGCCTTTGGCTTTATCCCCAGGCTTCCTCCCCAGTCCTTAGACACTCACATGGCCAAAGATTTGATGGTGCAATAGGACAAAGAAAACAGAAAGAGGTTACATGAGGCCTCTCTTGCCTTCTCTTCTTTCAGCTAACAAGAAATTCTGAAATTTCTTGTTATATAAATATACGAAATTCATATATTGAATTTCAACTCATGACATTCCTAAGAAAGGCTCACCTGTTGCTCTCAACTCCACAGGAGGGGACCCATACCATCTATCTCATCAGAGTCCTTGAGATTTGAGCTCACTGAAGGTTGGGTCTTCTTTCCTACCATCTCCATCTTTCCCAAGTCACTGCCCAGCCTGTTTGAGTCTTACCTCGAGGTCCTGGAGACTGCCGTTGGGCTCTCTGTCCTCTGATAAAAAGCCACAGGATGACACCAAGGAGGATGAGGAAGGTACCAACTAGGAGGGTTGGGATGATGATGATTTCATACTGCTGTTCCCGGATAACTAGGTAGGAGATCAAGCAAGAAGAGATTGAAGAAGCCCCCGAACCGGACTCCCCCTCCCCTGAGTCTTCAGCTCACTGTATGTGACATGATTATCTCTTCCTTCTGATCAGCTCCCTGATCTGAATCCCTATGCCCCTGTTTCTCAGCCCAGCCCTGTGCCTCCTCTCTCATTTTTCCTGCTGCGATGAAAGTGCAGTACATCTTTATCTCCCATTGCCACTCTCCCCTACCCTGCCCCCCTCCTTCAAAGAAAATGGTCCCTAACACCAATTCCTTTCTCACCACTCTCTTCATTTTATTAGAAATCAAATGATCTTTCTTCCAGAATCTCTTCAGATCTTGTGCGTGCATGCTAAGTCACTTTAGTTGTGTCTGACTCTGTGCGACCCTATGGACTGTAGCCTGCCAGGCTCCTCTGTCCATGGGATTCTCCAGGCAAGAATACTGGAGTGAGTTTGTCATGCCCTTCTCAAGGGAATCTTCCCAACCCGGGGATCAAACCTGTGTCTCTTACGTCTCCTGCTGTGGCAGGTGGATTGTTTACCTCTAGCGCCACCTGGGAAGCCTTATTCTGAAGCCCTCTTCAGATGTTAATCTCCATCAAAAATCAGAGGACGGATCTCTGTATCACCTGTACTTACTACACAGCTTGTCACTGAGACTGCATTCCAACAGCATCCGCATCACGCCCCTCTCATTTCCCATCACAACGCAGTGGTCCACTCCAGCGCTTGACCCCTTGAGGACGCACAGAGCACCACTGAAAATGATTCCCAAGGCTTGAGTTGTTTTGACAAAAATAAAATGGAGCACACACAGAACTTTAAAACACCTCTCCAGATCACTGGTTATTAAGTATCTGGCTAGCTGGAACTCTCTGAGCCACCAATTCATCTCTATCTATCTATCTGATATTCGAACGGGAAGAAATTGTTTCTTCCTGCCATTTTCATTTTATACAGCTAATCCAGCCTTGATCTGGTCTGATCCTTTCATGCCATTGTTTCTAAAATTATTTTAAAGGCTCCTCTCCTGCCCTAGACTCCTGCTCTGATGGTCAAGTTCACAAATGATATAAAATTGTGGTTCATGGGAACAGATGTGGGAAAGATTTATCTCCCTAGCAGTCCTTAAGCAGGTCTAATTTTCTTTTCTGTGTATCTCCTAATTTTTTAAACAAAACACTTAATTTCATTTTTATACAAACCTAATTCAGACCATGAACAAATAGTTGGTGGATTTCAAGAGAGATGAGTTATACACTTGCTTTCCTTCTCTGACATACCCACCCCACCCCACCCCCCACCCCCACCCCGCACTGCATTCACACTACTAATGAACAGACAGCAGCTATGAATAAAACTATTTAGTTTTGCAGCTCTCGAAGCTTCCTCTGTTCTTCATATAAAGATAGATACAGACACTCATTCTTACCAGGGTATGGGTTAAAGAAAGTGTCAGTGCTAAGCTCTCTTCATTTTTTTTTTAAACAAAAAGTAAATATATTCATGATTCAAAAATAAAACTACAAAATGGTATACCATGAAAATATTTTTTCTACCCCGTCCTTCTCCATCTATCCAGTTCCCAATTCCCCTTCAAGTAGTATATAGTTACCGGTGTCTTGTTAACCTGGCCAGAGATTCTTTTTATTGTTATACTCTACACCATCAGCATATGCTGCATTTAGTCGCTTAGTCATTTCCAACTCTTGGTGACTCCATGGATTATAGCCTGCCAGACTCCTCTGTTCAAGAAGATTCTCCGGGCAAAGAATACTGGAGTGGGTTGCCATGCCCTCCTCCAGATCTAATTCCATATTATCAGCACATATTTCCAAAAACCCAGTTCTTTCTTTCTGAAGAGAACTGGTGGTTACCACTCTTCCATATATGTAAAAACTTAATTTTGCCCTTGGTTAACATAATTCTGTGGCCAGCAAAGCCAAAGTCTTTAATTCTGATTGGTCTGAAACAAATATGGTGATTTCCCACTCTAAACAGGTGACCTAGTTCTGTAAAGATCTAATCACAAGGTAAAATTTAGAAAATCAGAATTGTAGCTTATATGATATTATACTATATTATACAGTATGACATTAGTCATCTTATGCTCCCTTCTGTTACATCACATGTTTTGCTTTATTATTGATACTGCTTGCATATGTGCTAATTCACTTCAGTTGCGTCTGACTCTGTGGCACCCTATGGACTGAAGCCCTGCAGGCTCTCTTCTGTCCATGGGATTCTCCAGGCAAGAATACTGGAGTGGGTTGCCATGCCCTCCTCCAGGGGATCTTCCCGACCCAGGGATTGAACCCACTTCTCTTACATCTCCTGCATTAGCAGGTGGGTTCTTTACCTCTAGTGCCACCTAGGAAGCCCTATTATTGATACTAATAACCACTAATATCCTATCGAGGCAGAGTGTCTCAATTCTGGAAACAAATATGCAAAGAAACCTCCCAGCCAGTTGAATCTTCTTTTCACTCTTCCTGGAGCTCCATGAGTTTGTCTGAGGGAATGAAAATTAAACAATTTCCTTACAACTCAGACGACAGACAGGTGTGTGACTGGTTGACAGAAGCCTAAGTCAACAGAGGAGTAGCTAGGAGGAACATCCCAGAGAGAAAAGGAAAGTTTGATCGTCTTATCTGTGGGTTTGCACATAGTGAGGGATCTATGAAGTTAATGAATTGTAAGATAGCAAAGTCCCTCTGATCTAGTTTGTGAGGCAAAAAGGCAAGGTGAGAGTTCCCACAATTCCACAAGACCACATGAAAGGGAAAACACTCTGTAAGAAACAGCAAGCCTTGAAAAAGGGTGGAGAGAACAAGGTCCTAAAAATAAAACGTTAGCTCAGCCAGGACAATCAAACATAATTTGAAAACGTCATTCTGATTCTTATTTTCCTTTCCACTTACTTCCTTTTCGGTGCATTATCAGAGGTAATTATTTTTATTCAGGGAGCAGCCAGTTAAACGAGTTTGACTCTGGGAAGTCAGTCCTGTGAGTACCTCTCTTACCACACACAGGAGAAAGAAAGGGGAAGGTGGCAGCTCCAGCTCGTGAGCTCTGCCCAGAAACCAAACTACACACCCACTGACACATACTTGAGCACAAAACATAAAGTCCTGTGTATGTGTCCCCACATAGAGTTGCTCAGGGTGGAAACCCCTAATGACAACACATAGCCACGCACACCTATGTCCAAAGACCCAAGTCCACGCTCATACCCTTTCACTTAGACGTCACACTTACACAGAGCATTCACCTTTGGATGCAACGTGACCTTCTATGTCATTTCCAGAGCAAGGTTCTCACAATCAGTTTTATTTGACCAGCCCTTTGTGAGCTTCCCTGGTAGCTCAGAGGTTAAAGCGTCTGCCTGCAATGTGGGAGACCTGGGTTCATTCCCTGGGTCAGGAAGATCCCCTGGAGAAGGAAATGGCAACCCACTCCAGTATTCTTGCCTGGAGAATCCCTTGGACAGAGAAGCCTGGAAGGCTATCGTTGATGGGGTCGCAAGGAGTTGGACACAACTGAGTGACTTAGTCCAGCACACACAGCACAGAATTTAAAGACACAGCTTAATAACAAGTAGCAATCCGATGAAACTGGACACTGGAGCAAGGAGATAAACCTATATTCTGTTGTTGTTTAGTCACTAAGTCATGTCCAACTCTTTGAGACCCCATGGACTATAGCCCGCCAGGCTCCTCTTTCCATGGGAATTTCCCAGGCAAGAATACAGGAGTGGTTTGCCATTGCCTTCTCCAGAGGATCATCCTCACCCAGAGATTGAACCTGCCTCTCCTTCACTGGCAGGCAGATACTTTACCACTGAGCCATCATGGAAGTCCAATAGGATATATAAAGAAAGATATATATACATATATATATATATGTATATATATTAGATCATAGGAAAGAGCACCTGCTTGGACTCCCTTCAGTGACTCTCTTCAGTTACCTTCTACTTAAAGGACTATACATTTGGTTGCAACTGGTGGAATTTCATTCTTTTTAATGGCTGAGTAATTATTTTATTGAAGATATATAAGCATGCGTTTCTGCAAATAAAGTACTCTTGTTTCACTCGAGACTTGGGTCCCCCGCGTCCTTCTTTTCATTGACTCCAGTCCCCAGGTCCCAGTCTGTAAAGACCATAACAAAATAGGAATTTGCTCACAAGGCTATGGAGGCTGATAAGTCCTACAATCTTCCACCTGCAAGTTGAAAACCAGGAAATCTGAGACCGTAATTCAACCTGAAGCTGGAGGCCAGAAAACAGGGGTTATAGCGTCGGAACTCCAGATTTTCCTTATGCCAACATCGCATGGTCTTAATCACTGAAGCTTTGTAGTATGTTTTAAAATAATTAAGTTATGGGGATTCCCTGGTGGTCCAGTAGTTAAGACTCAGCATTTCACTGCCAAGGGTCTGGATTCAATCCCTAGTCGGGGAACTAAGACCCTATAAGCTGCTCAGTGTGGCCTCCCCTCAAAAAAAATTCAAAAAAATGCAAATTATTAACTGAGTCCTACAGCTTTGTTCTCTTTTTGAAGATTGTTCTGGATACTTTCAATCCCTTGTGTTCCTTTTTAAATGAATTTTAGAATCAACCTGTTGCTGCTGCTGCTGCTAAGTCGCTTCAGTCGTGTCTGACTCTGTGTGACCCCATAGACGGCAGCCCACCAGGCTCCACCATCCCTGGGATTCTTCAGGTAAGAATACTGGAGTGGGTTGCCATTTCCTTCTCCAATGCAGGAAAGTGAAAAGTGAAAGGGAAGTCGCTCAGTCGTGTCTGACTCTCTGCAACCCCATGGACTGCAGCCCACCAGGCTCCTCCGTCCATGGGACTCTCCAGGCAAGAGTGCTGGAGTGGGGTGCCAACCTGGCCATCCCTAAAAAAAAGGCCATCTGGAATTTTGGCAAAGACTACATTGACTGTATCTATCAACTTGGGAATATTGTCGTCTTAACAATATTAAGTCTTTCTACTTCCTATGGGATGTCTTTCCATTTATTGTGTTCTTGCTTCATTCCTTTCAATGATATTTTGGAATTTTCAGTATACCAGTCTCATTTGCTATCAATAGCATTTACAGTTCCGTGGCCTTGAGAGGATAATTAGAATCTGTGTATGATTGGGAGATACCACTGAATGTTGTGTCTCTAAGAAAATCAGTTCTAGAACAGGTTGGACAATACATGCTTCCTAGAGGCTGGCCAGACATGCCATATATAAGATAATAGAAGCCCACTACTGATCTTTCTCATATCTGGATAATTACACAGACTGTAGAGCACCACTTTTTTTTTCCTGTGGCTCTCAAAGTTAGAACCCAGTGTCTTTTTTTTTTTTTTTTACTGTCCTGAGTTGGTGTAAATTTCTTAGGATGCCATGAATTGGTGGGACTAGAGAGGGTATCCAAAGAATCACAGCTCTAAATTCCTACCTAAAGGGACTTAAGACCACATTCCAATGCAGGGGGTGCAGGTTCATTCCCTGGTCAGAGAGCTAGATCCCATATGCCACAACTAAGTTTGCTTGCCACAACTAAAGGTTCCATGTGCCACAACTTGGTGACATTGGTGAAGACCTGGTGAAGCCAAATAAACAAATATTTTTAAATGAATAAATAAATTGTTTTCCAGGTGTTTGTACAGTAAGCTCTTTCCAATGATTACACTTTGGCCAGAGAAATCTATACTATACCAAATAAATGTATATAATTTTTAAAGAATGCACACCTGGCATACTCATATATCCATGAAAGCCTACAGGAAACCTTACCACATAGAGCCTACCAAAGCATTCAGATCATAAAATTCTTATATTCACTTGTAACAATAATATTTCTCTCTACATCATTTTTGTCTCCGCCATTCTCTCTGAATACTAATATATAAATTCCTTGGTGGTTCAGTGGTAAAGAATCTGCTTGCCAGTGCAAGAGATGCAGGTTTGATCCCAGGGTTGGGAAGATCCCATGAAGCAAAAAATGGCAACACATTCCAGTATTCTTGCCTGGAGAATCCCATGGACAGAGGAGCCTGGTGGGCTACAGTCCATGGGGCCACAAAGAGTGAGACACGACTTAGCGACTAAACAATATTCAATGATCACCTGACCGCTTGCCCATTCTGTGTCAAGCTAAGAAGAGGTATAGCTGGATGCCAAAACCTCCTGGGATGACCCTTCCTATGAGTCAATTCTAACTGACCTGACTATTAGAAGAATGTTCTAAATCTGTGACCAACTCTGTCTCCTTCAACTATATCTCACTATGTTAAAAGAAAAAATGTTGGCTAATGCTTCATCTCTTAATCAGACTGTAAAATCCTTAGGGATATAAAACACTCCTATATGCCTTATGCTTTCATGCCATTGCCTCTTAAATTATTTTTAAAGGCTCCCCTCCCATCCACGACTCCAGCTCCAGGGCTCTAGTAAATGTTGACAGCACCCGTCTGAACAACAGTGGTCAGTGGTTTATGGGGGAAAACTTTACCTTCCCCACAGTCGTTGAAAATGAAAGTGTTAGTTGCTCAGTCGTGTCCGACTCTTTGTGACCCCATGGACTATAGCCTGCCACCCTCCACTGTCCATGGAATTCTCCAGGCACGAATACTGTAGTAGGTTAAGCTGGTCTAGTTTTCTTTGACTGTTTCTCATTTCTTTTCTAAACAAAACATTTAATTTCATTTTTTAATATTTATTTGGCTGCTCCAGGTCTTAGTTGTGGCACTCAGGATCTTTGGTTGTGGCATGTGGGATCTAGTTCCCTGACCAGGGATCAAACCTGGACCCCCTGCACTGGAATGCTGAGTCTTAGCCACTGGACCACCAGGGAAATCCCTAACTTCACTTTTATACAAAGTAATTCAGACAATGAATAAAGAACTGGAAGACTTCAAGCTCTCTCTTCAGTGCCATGTATTGCTAAATGCAGGAATCAAGGGTCCAGTGAGGCTGTGAAACTGTTAATTCTGATAACTGTATTTGATGATTGGAAAATATGTACATAGCCTGCCTACAGTTTATACATACCTATGGTGTCAAATCTCCCAGGCAGGACTCTAATCAAAACAACATTATTGCATTTGTGGTTATCCTTCTTTGTTTTTTCTCTTTTCATTTACTTCTGACCTTCTATTAGCATATTAAAAAGTGTAGTTTGGGACTTCCCTGGGGGTCCAGTGGTTAAGAATCCACCTTCCACCATGGGGGGTGGGAAGCAGGGTAGGGAGGGAGCTGCCCTCATGGCTCAGTGATAAAGCACCTGCCTGCCAATGCAGGAGACACTGGTTTGATCCTATAGGCCTCGGAGCCACTAAGCCTGTGCGCACAACGATGGAGCCTGTCCTCTACAGCCAGGAGCTACAACTACTGAGCCCGCACACCTAAAGCCTGTGCTCTGCAACAAGAGAAGCCACCACAGTGGGAAAGAAGCCCACACACCACAACCAAGGAGTAGCCCCTACTTGCTGCAACTGGAGAAAAGCCTGCATAGCACAAAGACCCAACACAGTCAAAAATACATAAATTACCTTAATTACTTTTTTTTAAAATCTATCTTCTAACGCAGAGGACACGAATTCGATCCCTGGTCTGGGAACTAAGATCTCATATGCTGTGTGAAATGGCCAAAAAAAAAAAAATTTCCCCCCTTGAAGGGAAAAACTTTCCCTCCTCTAAAGGGAAGAATAGAGCTATGAAGGAGATACAAATAGAAAGAGAGTGAGAGTAAAATGGGAAATGAAATCCACCCCAAATGTTTGCAAGACTATAGTCTAGAGACCATAAAAGTTAATAATCACAAGTGATATTGAACTAAACATTCATATTAATTCTCCCAACGCATACATACTTAACAATCCAAGTGCAATGCATATCTGTTTTATTACATGCAGAGACAGTTTATTTTCAACAATAACACAACTCTCACTGGGGACATTTCTGTTCAGTTCGTACAGTAATGTCACAGATACAATCAGCAATTCACTCATGAATGTCCAGAAGAAACTCTTCTTACCAAAATATATGTACGAATAGAACTTTAAAAATTCAACACATGCTCCTGTACTCTGTCTGCCTACATGTTGTGAGAAATTCCTTAACAGACTGTATGACACCTGGTTCCACCTCATAAGGGGTTAAATCTGTTATGCCAGCCTCGCCCTCAAGCTTACCACCCACATTTCAACACAAGTGGTTCTGCCAAACACATTCTTTCCATACAGACAAATGACCTGTGGCCTATAGACAAGTGACCGCACTGAGTTAAGGATGTTATTAACAGCTGTGGGCTATGGGGCAGAAGATGTGTGTGCAGGCTAAGTTACTTCAGTTGTATCAGACTCTTTGTGAGCCTATGGACTATAGCCCACCCGGCTCCTCTATCCATGGGATTTCCTTGGCAAGAATACTGGAGCGGGTTGCCCTGCCCTCCTCCAGACGATCTTCCCAACCCAGAGATAGAACTCAATCTCTTTTGTCTCTTGCACTGGCAGATGAGTTCTTTACCAATAGTGCCACCTGTGAAGGCAAGGGGCAGAAGACAAAAAGATCCAAAGTGAGGAAGATAAAATATATGGAGATGACACCCTGAGATGGGGACCATCTGCCTTCTGGTTTAGTCGTTCAGCCTTCCCGTCTCTTCCGCATCACCCTCACCCCAAGCTTTCTAGCCAAAAATAATTCACTTAATAAATAGAGTGACCATATTAAGTTGAAATCAAGACAGAAGAGAACTGCTCAAATCTAGAGGATTCCAGAGTTACTTTATCTTACTGCTTACTTTAACTGAGCAGTCCTTCCTGTTTTCAGGGCCAGCATACTGATGAAGTACAAAGTGCATGTATCATGCTGGGCACTTTCACACTAGGAGGAAACTGAGGTTCAGAGAGATTAAGTTCTGAATTAGCCTGGGTTGAAAACAAAAACAGCAAGTAAGTAAACTTCCAAGAAAGGTTTCATATGTAGTTTTTTTGTTTTGTTTTGTTTTCCTTTTGGCCATCCTGCTCGCAGGATCTTAGTTCCCAGACCCTCAGCAGTGAAAGTACAGAGTCCTAGCCACTGGACCACCAGGGAATTCCCCAGGCCTCAACCCTTTACTACAAACCCAGTGTTCTTTAACCTGCTTCGTGACATGTATGTCCTTGTAACTCAAATGGACAAGACACATAGTATCACGAAGGAGTTATGTCAAAATCCAAAGCAATCACGGAAACCACAATGCTGAAACTAAACTTCAACAAATACACCATAAGTTGGAAAGAATGTGTGAGCAGAATCTGCCTCGGTGTTCTTCCCTGTTACCTAGGAGCATGTGTGCATGTCTGTCTTCAGAATGCATTTGGAAAATAAGTATAAATCAGAATTTGCTTCCTCGGTCCAAGCAATTTCCCAGGCAAGAGTACTGGAGTGGGTTGCCATTTCCTTCTCTAGGAGATCTTCCCAACCCAGGGATCAAACCCAGGTCTCTTGCATTGCAGGCAGATTCTTTGCCATCTGAGTCACCAGGGAAGCCCAAATTTGCTTCCAGTACTCACCAAATGATGGAATCCGGGATCACTTGTTTTGTTTGTTCATTTTCCTGGATCTGAGCCCAAGCCTATTTCTATCTTCCGTTTTAGGAAGAAGGACCTGAATTCAGACTTCCACTGTGAGCTCCGGAGGGGTTGGGGTAAGGAGTCAGGAAGGGGCCAGAACCCCGAGGGGACAGAGCATACAAATCATTCAAGACTTCAAGACGCCCTGCCAGGTATCAGAGAGCCTCAGGCTCCATCACTCTCCTGACGCCTGCTCCGGAGAGGACAAACGGACAGAAGAGCTCACTGAGTGGCGGCTCTCTTTAAGCCCAGAGACCTGCACAGATAACCCGCCCCTCTGCCCAGTGATATCTCCTGGTGATGAGGTGGAGAGCAGAGGAGTTACCAGCACATCATTCACCCTCCGGTTCTTCTCAGATAGGAAGGATTGTGACTCTTCTGATCTTCACCCTCCTCCTAGAGACCTGGGGCTTGAAATGCCCTTTGAACCGTAAAAAAAGAAAAAAAAAAAAAAGAGGCTCCGTCATGCTGCCTGAAAGTCCTGACCACATTCAAACAAATTCTTTTGACAGTAAGAGCGTTATCAGCTTTTCTTGCTTCCTTTAAGTCAGGACTTTTCATCTCTTTGGGAATTCCTGAAATACATGTGATAGACAGTAGAGATGAGAAGTTCTAAACTTTATCTTGGCTCCTCCTGAAACCTCGCTCCATAAGGGAAGAAATGGAACCCAAGATAGGGAGCCCTGGGACACCTAGGGAAATCAAATGGCATCAGATTTAAAATATCATTACCAACATGAACACATTTTATGTCCCTTCAAGTGTTATATAAATTCAAGAGGTTTTTATTATAATTATCATTTTACTTATGACATTCCTGATTTCATAACCCTCCATCTACTATATGCAAACCTCAAAAGTCCAAAAATAATATATCTTAAAATATATGCTGGCTATTTTCTCTTCCTGGGATTACTGTTGTTGTTCGGATGCTAAATCATGCCCTGCTCTTTGAGATCCCATGGACTATAGCCCGCCAGGTTCCTCTATCTATGGGATTCCCCAGGCAAGAACACTGGAGTGAGTTGCCTTCTCCAGGGGATCTTCCCAAGCCAGGGGTTGAACCAGCATTTTCTGCACTGCAGGCAGATTCTTTAATGCTGCACCCCAAGCACAGAATAAGGGTTACTGATAAGAAAGAAAAGCCAAGAACACACAACCACCATCTGCTCTCAGCACAGAGCTGCTTCTGACCCATCTGTGTTCACTTTTTCCTACCTGATGGACACACCAAAGAAGCCCGTACCTGCTGCTGGAGGCTTGTTTCACACGCCTGGCTTCCACCGCTATCAGTCACACTACATTTCCAAGGACCAGTCCCCACTTAGCTGTTCACCCTGCTTGGTTTTTTCTTTTAAAAAAGGGGCTTCCGGGTGTCAACTACAAATTGGCACTTACCAAGAGCACTGCCAACGACTGAACAACAAAGGCATTTGCCATCTGCCTCTATGGAGATTGAAGCCCATGCTGCTCTAAGTGTTGACCTTCAACAACCCCTGAGGGAGTTCAGGGTGGAGGGAGGCACTCTGTGCTCCAGGGAATCTGGTGTGACAGGTCTTTAGATAGTTGGATGCTTTTAGGAACAGATTTTATGATCTCAATCCTTGTATCTCCTCATATCTAGAAGTGAAGTGAAGTGAAGTGAAGTCGCTCAGTCATGTCCAACTCTTTGTGACCCCATGGACTGTAGCCTACCGGGCTCTTCCGTCCATGGGATTTTCCAGGCAAGAATACTGGAGTGGGTTGCCATTTCCTTCTCCAGGGGAACTTCCCGACCCAGGGATTGAACCCAGGTCTCCCACATTGTGGGCAGATGCTTTACCGTCTGAGCCACAAGGGAAGCCCTCATATCTAGAGAAGCACTAAATTCCTTCAGGGAGACATCAGATCCTCACAACTAACAAAAAACCTTTTGTAAAATGAGTGCTTCATGGTATTGAACTCCCCCTTCACCAAAACCTTATATATTTACTTTCTCCCACTGCCGCTTTGGAGCAGTCTCTCAGAGCTATCTGAGATGCTGCCTCCCAGGCTGCAGTCCTCATTTTGCCCCAATAAAACTTAACTCAAAGCTCTCAAGTTGTGTATCTTTTTTTTTAGTTCACATGGAACTTTAAACATCTTTTGGCAGTTTCCCCCTCCTAAGCAAGGAGATCTGTTTTGTTGTCCTGTCTTTCTAGCCCACAGCCCTCTGCAGAGAAAAAGGCAGAAAAAAATGCAGTCTGCAAAAGATTGCAGGAACACACACACACACACACACACGTACAGTTTCTCATTCTCTAATAAATGAGTCCCAGACCCAGGCAGGCACAATCAGGGAGTCAGCTCAGCTGCGTTGTAACCTAAATGCTGTGTCACACAGGGTGTGTCCTCCTAAGGACTCTAGATATAGAAGGGAATTTCAGGGAAACAATAATAAAGGCCTGGCAAGATGAAATAGGCACCTGTGGGAAAACATCACTGTCTCATTGTGCAAGGAAATCCAACCAGTCTATCCTAAAGGAAATCAGTCCTGAATATTCATTGGAAGGACTGATGCTGAAGCTGAAACTCCAATACTTCGGCCACCTGATGCAAAGAACTGACTCATTGGAAAAGACCCTGATGCTGGGAAAGATTGAAGGTGGCAGGAGAAGGGAATGACAGAGGATGAGATGCTTGGATGGGGAGCGTCAGCACTGACCCTGGTGCAATGATTACAGAGGCAGAGGTTTCAATTTCTAGTTCTGTGTTGGTAGGTGATTCACTGAGCATATCACCTGACCTTGTCATTCCTTCTCATCCTAATTTTGGGGCCAGGACACCTGCTTCTCTCCTGTGGGAAGTAAAGAATTACAGACAGCAGGAGGAAGTGAATGACACCAGAAAAGGGGCAGGCCAGCTAAGTCCACATACCTAGTCTCTCCCCCTCAACTCTCTAATTCTGAAGTCTCGCTTGCAACTGCATCTTGTGACCCACATCATGGTAGCCCCACCAGTTTTCATTCCTGTCACTACCTCTGCCTGTAATTTCCTATGGGGTAATCAGAAGAGCTTCCCCGGGTGGCTCCATGGTAAAGAATCCATCTGCTAATGCAGGAGACTTGAGTTCCATCCCTGGGTCAGGAAGATCCCCTGGAGACAGGAATGGCAACCCACTCCAGTATTCTTGCCTAAGAAATCCCATAGGTTGAGGAACCTAGTGGGCCACAGTCCGAATTGCTTGCTGATGGCATTATGTTTTCTACCTGGGAGAAAGCTAAGTTGGAACTTTTGGAAACAAAGTTAATATATCGTCTCCATCCAACTGTGGCAAGTAGAAGGAACACAGGGACCAAGGTCAGGGACGCAGGATAGATTTATCTCAATCTTCTAACGTCTTGGTTTTCTAATCTTTAATCTGAGATTATCATGAGCACTTACCTCAGAGGATTCTAGTGAGAATTAATGAGAATGTGAAAATGTTCTTCAAAGGAACAAACTGTGCCATTTGAAGAGACTAATATGGACCTAGAGACCGTCACACAAAGCCAAGTCAGAAAGAGAAAAATGCATTGTTTATTAAAGCATATATGTGGAATCTAGAAAAATAGTACAGATGAACATATCTGCAAAGCAGAAATAGAGACATGGACATAGAGAACAAACAGACACCGGGTTGGGGTCGGGGGGAAGGGCTGGGATGAAATTGGGAAATTGAGACTGACTTCTATAAACCATTATGTATAAAATATACAACTAACATTAACTTATTGTACAGCACAGGGAATTCTACTCAGTGCTCTGTGGTGACCTAAATGGGAAGACAATCCAAAAAAAGGGGGGATATATGTATACCTCTAGCTGATTCACTTGGCTGTGCAGCAGAAAATAACACATTGTAAAGCAACTATACTCCAGTAAATATTATGGCAAAAACCACCACAATACTGTAAAGTAATTCTCCTCCAATTAAAATTTAAAAAAAAAAAAAAAAAACCTGATGCTAAAAAGGCAAGTAATAAAGCTTCTAAAGTTAAAAAAAAAAAAAAAAAAGGTAATGTAATAGTTACACCTTCCTCTGTGTGTTTACTTTGTATACATAATTACTTTTGGATACATAATTACTTTTATATAATTATGTAGACATAATTACTTTTCAGACCAAAGGTTTCAACTCAGCGTTCCTAAATAACACATTCTACCTGACAGTCTCTAACTCTAATTTCTACTGCCCCATCAGGATGATCTCAAGACAGTGTGGCTTTCCTTCAAAGCAGTGGCATAAATGTGGATATATTCCATTTCCTCTAACACAGGCACCATATAATGAAAGTGCCAAATGACTTCCTTAGTATTGCTCTTTCCTTCTCCAGGGGATCTTCCCAAACCAGGGATCTTCCCAACCGAGGAATCAAACTCAGGTCTCCTACATTTAGCTTAGTCGTGTCCGACTTTTTGCAACCCCATGGTCCACAGCACACCAGGCCTCCCGGTCCATCACCAACTTCCGGAGTTTACTCAAACTCATCTCCATTGAGTCAGTGATGCCATCCAACCATCTCTTCCTCTGTCATCCCCTTCTCCTCCTGCCTTCAATCTGTCCCAGCATTGGTGTCTTCCAATGAGTCAATTTTTCACATCAGGTGGCCAAATTATTGGAGTTTCAGCTTCAGCATCAGTCCTTCCAATGAACATTCAGGATTGATTTTCTTTAGGATGGACTGTTTGGATCTCCTTGCAGTCCAAGGGACTCTCAAGAGTCTTGTTCAACATCACAGTTCAAAAGCATCAATTCTTCAGCGCTCAGTTTTCTTTATAGTCCAACTCTCACATCCATACATGACTACTGGAAAAAACATAGTTTTGACTAGACAGACCTTTCTTGGCAGGATAATGGAGGATAGTTGGAAAATAAATTCAGTGAGCAAAAAATGCAGAACCACTGTGTGTGTTCATGAATGTGGGTGTGGATGATGAAAGTCCGTAGGTGTGTATTTTATTAAACAGCAGTGAACAACTCTACTGGCTTGTTATCTTAATATAGCCTCAGTGCAGCCCCACAGTGGCCCCACCTCAGCTGTGCTTCCCGCTCTGAACTTACATGCATGAGAAAGGTGCTTTGTTTACAGATGTGTCTTTGCTTGAAGTCATTTATATCGTCCACAATAAAGACCCAAAAGGCGTACCCCTAGGCTTTGGCTACCTTTCAGTATTTTTATGACAAGTCTCAGAAGTATAGCCCAATGAATTTTGAAACCCAATATACCCATATTGTTGTTCGTTAATTGCTCAGTCATGTCTGACTCTGCAACTCCATGAACTGTAGCCCACCAGACTCCTCTGTCTGTGGGATTTCTCAGGCAGGAATACTGGAATGGGTTGCCAGTCCATACTCCAGGGGATCTTCCCAACCCAGGGATCGAACCTGCGTCTCCTGCATCGGCAGGAGTATTCTTCACTGTTGAGCCACCAGGAGAACTCCAATATACCCGTTTCTGCCATTAATGAGCTGTGTTCTCTTGAGCAATCTCATTTTTTTCATCTGTTAAACTGAGTTTATAGTATTATCTATCTCCACTAGTCACTGTAAGAATTAAATGATACTTAGAACAATACCTAGCACATAACAAATAATAGTTATTACTAATTACGCCTATAATAATTATAGAAATAAAATACTCCCATAATAATTACTACTATTATTCTTCAAATTATGATATCTACAAATGATTTCTCCTTTTGGATAAGATTTTCATCATAGGCAGTATTACTATAATGACATAATACCACAATTAGAATACTTAAATGTCTATGGATCAAGGGAATAAGAAAATTGCTTCCTGAAATTTAAATTTAATATGGGCTTCCCTGGTTTGCAGAAGGGACTTCCCTGGTGGTCCAGTGGCTGAGACTCTGCACTTCCAATGCAGGGTGTCTGGGTTCAGTCTCTATTGAGGAACTAGATCCACATGCCACAGCTAAGAGTTCACATGCTGCACCAGAGACCTGACACAGCCAAATAAATTAAAAATATCCTTACAGTAAATATTACCTAGGCTTCTACTATAATTTTCTCACCTTCCTTCTGAGAAGTACCTGGTTTTTATAAATGTTAAATTTTCAACTCTCCTGCTCTCTTTTATAAATTACTTCATGGTTTTAAGTTTATATACCATATACTCAGAATAAAAGTAAATAAAACAGATTTCAGATTTCCTTTTCTACACTCTAACCCCCCAAATTTAAAA
The DNA here is from genome assembly GCF_032452875.1 of Bos javanicus. Taxonomy (NCBI): domain Eukaryota; kingdom Metazoa; phylum Chordata; class Mammalia; order Artiodactyla; family Bovidae; genus Bos; species Bos javanicus. The sequence goes on along the minus strand of NC_083872.1, from coordinate 99,400,431 downwards.
CCAGTGAGGTCTCCATCAGCAGATTAATGGATAAGAAAGCTGTAGTACAAATACACAATGGAGTATTACTCAGCCATTAAAAGAATACATTTGAATCAGTTCTAATGAGGTGGATGAAACTGGAGCCTATTATACAGAGTGAAGTAAGCCAGAAAGAAAAATGCCAATACAGCATACTAACACATATATTAGGAGAAGGCAATGGCACCCCATTCCAGTACTCTTGCCTGGAAAATCCCATGGATGGAGTAACCTGGTAGGCTGCAGTCCATGGGGTCGCTAAGAGTCAGGCATGACTGAGCGACTTCACTTTCACTTTCACTTTCATGCATTGGAGAAGGAAATGGCAACCCACTCCAGTGTTCTTGCCTGGAGAATCCCAGGGGCAGGGGAGCCTGGTGGGCTGCCGTCTATGGGGTCGCACAGAGTTGGACACGACTGAAGTGACTCAGCAGCAGTAGCAGCAGCAACGCATATATATGGAATTTAGAAAGATGGTAACGATAACCCTGTATGTGAGACAGCAAAAGAGACACAGATGTATAGAACAGTCTTTTGGACTCTGTGGGAGAGTTGGGGTGGGGTATGATTTGGGAGAATGGCATTAAAACATGTATAATATCATATAAGAAATGAATCACCAGTCCAGGTTCAATGCAGGATACAGGAACCTTGGGGCTGGTGTGCTGGGATGAACCAGAGGGATGGTATGGGGAGGGAGGTGGGATGGGGGTTCAGGATGGGGAACACATGTACACCTGTGGCGGATGCATGTTGATGTATGGCAAAACCAATACAATATTGTAAAGTAAAAATAAATAAATAAATAAAATAATAATAATTTAAAATAATAAATATAAATAAAACCAGTGAGGTCAAAGAAACTTTGTAAAAGTTTCAAAGCCCAAGATGATGCATCAATTAAGTCATTATCAAGAAATAGTCTTGGAAATGGGAGCCGAGTCCTGGGATCTGTTAAAGCTCCAAAAGTTAATTCCAACATGGAGCCAATTTCAGGAACTTTGCCTTAAACCCTCATCACCTTCCTTTCTTATTTCAGTTCAGTTCAGTCCCTCAGTCATGTCTGACTCTTTGCAACCCATTGAATTGCAGCACACCAGGCCTCCCTGATCTGCCTCTTGAGAAATTTGTATGCAGGTCAGGAAGCAACAGTTAGAACTGGACATGGAACAACAGACTGGTTCCAAATAGGAAAAGGAGTTCGTCAAGGCTGTATATTGTCATCCTGTTTATTTAACTTATATGCAAAGTACATCATGAGAAACGCTGGACTGGAAGAAACACAAACTGGAATCAAGATTGCCGGGAGAAATATCAATAACCTCAGATATGCAGATGACACCACCCTTATGGCAGAAAGTGAAGAGGAACTAAAAAGCCTCTTGATGAAAGTGAAAGTGGAGAGTGAAAAAGTTGGCTTAAAGCTTAACATTCAGAAAACGAAGATCATGGCATCTTGTCCCACCACTTCATGGGAAATAGATGGGGAAACAGTGGAAACAGTGTCAGACTTTATTTTTTGGGGCTCCAAAATCACTGCAGATGGTGACTGCAGCCATGAAATTAAAAGATGCTTACTCCTTGGAAGGCAAGTTATGACCAACCTAGATAGCATGTTCAAAAGCAGAGAGATTACTTTGCCAACAAAGGTTCGTCTAGTCAAGGCTATGGTTTTTCCTGTGGTCATGTATGGATATGAGAGTTGGACTGTGAAGAAGGCTGAGCGCCAAAGAATTGATGCTTTTGAACTGTGGTGTTGGAGAAGACTCTTGAGATTCCCTTGGACTGCAAGGAGATCCAACCAGTCCATTCTGAAGGAGATCAGCCCCGGGATTTCTTTGGAAGGAATGATGCTGAAGCTGAAACTCCAGTACTTTGGCCACCTCATGTGAAGAGTTGACTCATTGGAAAAGACTCTGATGCTGGGAGGGATTGGGGGCAGGAGAAGGGGACGACAGAGGACGAAATGGCTGGATGGCATCACTGACTTGATGGACGTGAGTCTGAGTGAACTCTGGGAGTTGGTGATGGACAGGGAGGCCTGGCATGCTGCGATTCATGGGGTCGCAAAGAGTCAGACACGACTGAGCGACTGATCTGATCTGAGGCTTCCCAGGACTGATCTCTTTTAGAATGGACTGATTGGATCTCCTTGCAGTACAAGAGACTCTCAAGAGTCTTCTCCAACATCACAGTTCAAAAGCATCAATTCTTCAGCACTCAGCTTTCTTCACAGTACAACTCTCACATCCATACATGACCACTGGAAAAACCATAGCCTTGACTAGAGGGACCTTGTTTGGCAAAGTAATGCCTCTGCTTTTGAATATGCTATCTAGGTTGGTCATAACTTTCCTTCCAAGGAGTAAGCATCTTTTAATTTCATGGCTGCAGTCACCATCTGCAGTGATTTTGGAGCCCCAAAAAATAAAGTCTGACACTGTTTCCCCATCTATTTCCCATGAAGTGATGGGACAAGATGCCATGATCTTCCTTTTCTGAATGTTGAGCTTTAAGCCAACTTTTTCATTCTCCTCTTTCACTTTCATCAAGAGGCTTTTGAGTTCCTCTTCACTTTCTGCCATAAGGGTGGTGTCATCTGCATATCTGAGGTTTTTGATATTTCTCCCGGCAATCTTGATTCCAGCTTGTGTTTCTTCCAGTTCAGCATTTCTCATGATGTACTCTGCATAGAAGTTAAATAAACAGGGTGACAATATACAGCCTTGACGTACTCCTTTTCCTATTTGGAACCAGTCTGTTGTTCCATGTCCAGTTCTAACTCTTGCTTCCTGACCTGCATATAGGTTTCTCAGGAGGCAGGTCAGGTGGTCTGGTATTCCCATCTCTTGAAGAATTTTCACAGTTTATTGTGAGCCACACAGTGAAAGGCTTTGGAATAGTCAATAAAGCAGAAATAGATGTTTTTCTGGAACTTTCTTGATTTTTCCATTATCCAGCGGATGTTGGCAATTTGATCTCTGGTTCCTCTGCCTTTTCTAAAACCAGCTTGAACATCTGGAAGTTCATGGTTCATGTACTGCTGAAGCTGGCTTGGAGAATTTTGAGCATTACTTTACTAGCTTGTGAGATGAGTGCAATTGTGTGGTAGTTTGAGCATTCTTCAGCATTGCCTTTCTTTGGGATTGGAATGAAAACTGACTTTTTCCTGTGGCCACTGCTGAGTTTTCCAAATTTGCTGGCATATTGAGTGCAGCACTTTCACAGCATCATCTTTCAGGATTTGAAATAGCTCAACTGGAATTCCATCACCTCCATTAGCTTTGTTCGTAGTGATGCTTTCTAAGGCCCACTTGACTTCAAATTCCAGGATGTCTGGCTCTAGATGAGTGATCACACCATCGTGATTATCTTGGTCATGGAGATCTTTTTTGTACAGTTCTTCTGTGTATTCTTGCCACCTCTTCTTAATATCTTCTGCTTCTGTTAGGTCCATACCATTTCTGTCCTTTATCGAGCCCATCTTTGCATGAAATATTCCCTTGGTATCTCTAATTTTCTTGAAGAGATCTCTAGTCTTTCCCATTTTGTTGTTTTCCTCTGTTTCTTTGCATTGATTATTTAATAATAATAATCAAAAACCTTTCTTATTTAATACAGAGGAAATCCACCAGGCTCTAATTTAATAATAAAGTTCTAGATTGGCTGCTATGTTTATTATCCTCTCTCTCTCTCTTGCTGTCTCTCTCTCTTTGACCAAATTTTATCACTTCCCTGTGTTTTAATTCCTAATCTATAACATCATGGATTATCATTATCCTTGTAGTATCTAATCAGAGACATTCTGATAAATGAGATAAAACATGTGAAAGGACTTTTAAAGTTTTAGAATAAAAGGATTTCAGAAACCCAAGGTAGAATTATTCTGCTCCAAACACACACACACACATATACATATACACACATGCACAGACATATACACATACATACACATATATACACACACATACATATACAAACTCATATATACACACATGTACACATGCATACATACACATACACATATATACACACATACACACATGCCCACTGCCATCTCTTTTGAAGAATCCTGGCTTCCCACAGGTAAAGCTTTTCTATAGTAAGAACTGGGAATCTGTTAAGCCCTGTCTATATATTTCAGAGAACTTCAAGACAACTCTGCTCACTGCCCCATCATTTACTAGTCATACTTTTTCTCCTTTCATATATCACTGGGGCTTCTCAGATGGCATGGTGGTGAAAATTCTGCCTGGGGCAATGCAGGGACCGTAAGAGACCATGGTTTGATCCCTAGGTCAGGAAGATCCCCTGGCATAGGAAGCTCCTTCCAGTATTTTGCCTGGAGGAGTCCATGGACAGAAGGGCCTGGTGGGCTACAGTCCTTGTAGTCGCAGAGTTGGACACAACCAAGCAGGTACTCATGCATCTTTCCCTCAAAATGGCTATGTAAACCAGTCCTTCTATTAGAATCTCTATTTGCTGTAAGTAAATTGAGATCCACAGGAAAATCAAGAAATTTAAGTGTACCTTCACAAAGATGCAGAAAGCAGTTTAAAGCAAAGTGATGCAAATATTTCTTGAAACACCTGCTACCCTCCTGGGTTGTTGATGCATCCTGGGAATAAAAATGTGGCAGTGACATGAACTTTACTTGATCTTATTTTGCTTAATCTTGATTTTTGAAATGAAAGAGCAAAAGATGGGACTTCCCTGGTGGTCCAGTGGCTAAGACTCCAAGCTCCGAATGTAGGGGGCCCAGGTTTGAGCCCACATGCCACAACTAAAAATCCTGCATGCCTCGACTATAACCTGATGCAGGCAAATAAATATATAAAAATAAATATTTTTAAAAAGAGCAAAAAAGATTAAAACAAAGACAGGACAAGAGAACAAAAATCATGAGGTTTGTGTCTACGCTCAAGAGGAAAACCCTCAGAATTTTTGCCTAACATTTATTTAACTGAACAACAAAAATACATTAAGTACTGTTCACCATCCCTTGCTCTGGTTTCCTCCATTTGAGCTTCCCAGGCGGCACTGTGGTAAAGAATCTGCCTGCAATGTGGGAGACCTGGGTTCGATCCCTGGGTCAGGAAGATCCCCTGGAGGAGGAAATGGCAACCCACTCCAGTAGTCTTGCTTGGAAAATTCCACAGACAGAGGAATTTTGTAGCGGGCTACAGTCCATGGGGTAGCAAAGAGTCAGACATGACTGAGCACACAATGTATTTTTGGACCTTTTTCCAGAACCCAGGTAAGAGGATTCAGTTTAGGCATTCCACATTATCTCCCTCCTTTCCGGATAAGCCCAGGCTCTTTCCCTGAGTGAGCATAGAGCGGAGTTCAGACAATAAACCAAGTGAAGCAATCCACTTTGGACTCCACCCTTAACTGATACAAATCAGCACAGCTTTCTTGACACTGGTTTCTGCTTCCCACCACTGCCTGGTACGTTTTATGGCATATAGTTAAAACGACAAACACTTATACATTGCTCACCACCTGTCAGGCACTGTTCTAAACACTCTACATATAGATGAAGGAACTGTGTCACAGAGAAGTTCAGTAACTTGCTCTAGATCACACAGCTAGTAAGCAGGGATTTGGAACTTCAGCCCAGGTTGTGTGGTTTTAGAATCAGGGCTTTTACATTACACGGTACACTGCTCCCCTAACAGATTCTCAAAAATAATTTTTAAAAAAATTAAAATTGCCTTTAATATTGCTTTTGTGGGTTTTTTGGGAAATAAAGTTTAGAAAGCATAAAATGCACCCTTTTAATGTGTACAATTTAGTGGTTTTTTTGTATATTCACAAAGTTGTACAACCATCACTGCTATCTAGTTTTAGACTATTTTCATCACATCCTTTAAAAAAAAACCCTGTCCTAGAGGCCTCCCTGGTGGCACAGTGGTAAAGAATCTGCCTGCCAATGCAGGAGACACCAGTTTGATTCCTGTTCCAGGAAGATCCCACGTGCCGAGGAACAACTAAGCCCACACACTACAACTATTGAGCCTGTGCTGTAGAGCCTGGGAGCCGCAACTACTGAGCCTACGCACTCTAACTACTGAAGCTGGAGCACCCTAGAGCCGATGCTCCACAAGAGAAGTCACTGCAGTTAGAAGCCCGTGCACTGCAATGAAGAGTAGCCCCCCGATTGCCACAACTAGAGAAAAGCCCGTGTAGCAATGAAGACCCAGTGCAGCCAAAAATAAATAAATAAATAGATAAAAACCTGTACCAAGAGCAGCCACTTCCCAGTGCCCACCTCCCCACCACAAGCTCCTGAGCAATCACTAATCTATCTCTCATCTTTATGGATTTGCCTATTTTGGATATCTTATATAAATTGAATCATATAATCTGTGACCTTCTGTGTTTGGCTTTAGCAAGTTTCCAAGTTTCATCCATTGTATTAATGAGGGTTCTCCGGAGAAACAACCAATAGGAGATATATATATATATATATATATATATATGGAAATTTATCCTATATATAATAGGATATATATATATATATATATATATATATATATATATATGGAAATTTATTATAGGAATTGGCTTGCAAGGCTATGGAGGCTGAGAAGCCCCACAGTCTGCCATCTGCAAGTTGGAAGGTCAGGAAATCTGGGACTATAATTCAACCTGAGGCTGGAGGCCTGAAAACAGGGATCCCAGGGTCTGAAGTCCAGATTCTCCTTATGCCTATAGTGCATGGCCTTAATCACTGCAGCTTTGTAGTACGTTTTAAAATAATTAATTCTGGGGACTTCCCTGGAGGTTCAGTGGCTAGGACTCAGTGCTTTCACTGCCAAGGGCTGAGGTTCAATCCCTGGTCAGGGAACTAAGATCCTGCAAGTTTTTATATACCTTACCTACAGAAATCACCGCTCCCCAGACAGCCAAAATTTATTTAGTTAATGTTGAAATAAAAATCAAAAGGTGCAGCACCTAATATCACTGTGAAACCATACAACTCAGAGTCCTCTCCCAGGGTTCAGTGAACTTTGTCTGAAGGATTTATCTCACACACTATCTGAATTTATATAAACCCACAACCCGTGGCCTGCTGATAGTATCAAAGCTTTACTGCTCTTCTGTTTGTAGATAATCTAAGCTCATACCTTTAAATCAGCTTGCCTCTATTTCCCAGCCCATGTTAAGTCAGTCAATTAAAAACAATTTTGATAGTAACTCAAAGGGATGGATGGGAGGGGGTTCAAGAATGAGAGGATATATGTATACTTATGGCTGATTCATGCTGTTGTATGGCAGAAACCAACAAAACATTGTAAAGCAATGATCCTCCAATTAAAAATATTTTTTTTAAAAAAAGAAAAAAATAGCAGCCCAAGATGAGATCTAGAAAGATCAAGGTAGTGGTGGTGAAGAGGAGGTGCTTTACAGATAATGATAAAATCACATTTCATTTATCTGCATTTTTTTCCAATCCTGAAAACTTGGAGTGTTCTTCAAAGTTATCTTCAGTCTTAGGAAAGAAAGCCACTTCAGGACAACCCATGACCATTTTAACAACTTCATAGTGCATGTGGAAAATAAGGTCTAAGTACAAAGGTGACTCATCTAGGGTCAGAAAATAAATCCGAGATCTGATCGGATGTGGGACTTTCTGATCATGAATCCATTATTACTCTTAATGAACATGGGTGAGGACAAGAAAAACAGGGTGAGACTTTGAGGTCATTTAGTGATAAGGGAACTATTTGGGCCTCAAGAAGGAATATAGGTTTATGTACGGCTGATTCATCTTGCTATGCAGTAGAAGCTAACACAAAACTGTGAAGCAATTCTACTGCAATAAAAATTAATTAATAAAAATAAAAGAAGGGATGCAAACATGCCAAGTTAAATTCTCAGTGTCAAAAAATCATTCTGTTTCCACACTGTAATTGAAGAAACCAGCACTGTGTCTCCTGGGCCACTTCAGACACACCCCCCTGCTAAAGAAACTCTAAAAAGAGCAACCCTGCATTCCATTTCTTATTCCATTTCTTATTCTTATGAGATGCAACATGAATTCCACAAATGAATTCTAAACATGTACAATCAGAAGAGCCTTTTGAAAGCAATTAAGCAAACCTAGCCTCCGTAACACCCACTCCAGTGTTCTTGCCTGGAGAATCCCAGGGACAGAGGAGCCTTGTGGGAGGCTGTCTATGGGGTCGCACAGAGTTGGACACGACTGAAGCGACTTAGCAGCAGCAGCAGCAGCCTCCGTAACTAGCTGATGAGGAAACAGGCGCAGGGTTCAGGTTTTTTCCAATAACTAATTAGCACTTGAGCTAAGACTAGCCTTGTGTGCCTTGAATGTCCATCTGGTCCTCTTTCATTATAATTTTCCACCCTTCAAAAGGCTGACTGGGTATTGGTTCTCTTTTTATCCAGTTTTGTACGGATGAGGATAAGGAAGATGAGCATAGTTGTTAGAATTCACCATGTGCCTACAGTTTCATAGTTTCTTCTGCCTGTCATGCCTTTGGGTTGTATATGTGTCTGAATTAACCTCAGAAAATCTACCGCATACATTTCTGAGGTTGAAGAGACTTTACATTCCAGTTGTATTTTCATTGCTGGCACTGCAGGGCTTTAAGAATGTTCCAGTGAATATTCTGCTTATTTATTCCTCCACCAAAACTCATTTTGATTCATACTAAGAGGTGAGCCCCAAAGAACACTAAAGGGGTCAGGAATTGGGACCCATGGGGAAAGACCACGGAGGTAGCAGAGCAGCTTCAAACCAGACTAGTTGGATCTGTGGTGTTTGCTTATAAATCTGATGGAAAGCAAGGCAGTCAAGACAGATTTTCAGCATTCCCTTAGCTCCCCGCCCCCTTCCTTGAACCACAAGCCTAGCCTGTCACTTCTACTCAGATAAACAAGCCCTTCCCCGCTGCTGTAGCCTTTAACTAGTCTGAGGCAGCACTGACTTTGGGCTCTGGCTGGTGGGGCATCACACAGCACTTAAGCAAGGGGCAGTGGACACTTGCTCTGTCTGGGCTAAGCCGACCCCATCCAACTTAAAAGCGACTTTGGAGAAGCGGATCCTAAGGACATAAACTCAGGGTAGTTTGGTCTACAATGGGTCTTGAAATCTGATTACTATCAGAAAAAAAAAAGAGAAATTGCTTAGGGTCATCTTCTCTAAACTCCAAATTATCATCTTTGGCAAATATTTTTCATCATTCAGGTGACAGCATAATATGAATATAACATCTATGGTGTCTCCCAGAGTTGTTCAACACAACAGCCCATGTGTACCCAACAAGACAGGCCATTTGGTTAAATCATTCAAAACTGATGCTCTGGTGAAACCTAATAATTTTGAAGTTTTCTCCAGGAAGCTAACAGACTTCAAATATGAGTATTATATATGTATTATTGAGATTTTTCTATGGCCACAGTGTATGTGGTTCAGTGTAAAGAATCCACCTACCAAGCAGGAGACATGGATTCGATCCCTGGGTCAGGAAGATTCCCTGCAGAAGGAAATGGCAATTTGCTCCAGTATTCATACCAGACCCCATGGACAGAGGAGCTTGGTGGGCTATAGTCCATGGGATCTCAGAGTTGGATACAAATGAGCAGCTAAACAACAACAATTGACCTTTGAAGCACTTTTTTTCCTCAAACTTTAGCATCCCCTACAATTTCTTAGTAGAATTCTAACATAACCCAGAATTACATACATACAATAACTGTAATTTAGATCAATGCTCTGAAAACAGCACTGTATTTCTACGTATTTTGTTAACTGACAAAATACATATTATGCATATACACACTGTTATGTGTGTGAAAATAGGGTAGTTTACTATGACTGAAGGTGTAAGATGTTAACAGCTGTATAAGAAAAAACTTAAAGCAGGATTTCTTCTCATTTATCATTCTTACCAGTAATTTAGTCCATAAAAGTATAAAACTGTAGGTATAAAACATTCAGTCACTGTCTTCAAGTTGCTATGATCACTCAGTTGCTAAGAATTGGCTTTATTGAGGGATTTCTGTAGCAATTTTGTGGCTAAGATCCCACACTTACAGTGTACGTGGGGATGGGTTTGACTCCTAGTTGGGGACTGAAGATCCCACATGTTGCATGGTATGGCCAAAAAAACACCAAACAAACCAGGAACTGCTTTTATTGAGGTGGTGAGGCCCAGAGGGTGGAGTAAAAGAACCTGAACTCACCTCCTATCACCAGGACACCAAAATTACAACTATTTACAGAGCAACTATAGATAAAAGACCTGAGAAAGAGCAGGAAAGGTTTTTGACAACTACACCTATAAGAAGGACAATGAGTAGGAGAAGCAGAGTAGGAGAAGTCAAGACCCACGCCTGCAGCTGGGTACCCCACAAACTGGAGGATAGGAACTATTACAGAAGTTCTTGCCAAGTAGTGGGGTTCCGAGTCCCACACTAGGCTCCCAAGCGTAGGGTTCCTGAACCACTGGAAAGATGAGTGAAGGTCAGTAGGGCTTCCCTGGTAGCTCAGCTGGTAAAGAATAGGCCTGCAAGGCAGGAGACCCTGGTTTGATTTCTGGGTTGGGAAGATCCACTGGAGAATGGATAGGCTACCCACTTCAGTATTCTTGGGCTTCCCTGGTATCTCAGCTGGTAAAGAATCTGCCTGTAATGCGGGAGACCTGGGTTCAGTCCCTGGGTTGGGAAGATCCCCTGGAGAAGGGAAAGGCTACCCATTCCATATTCTGGCCTGAAGAATTCCATGGACTGTATAGTCCACGGGGTCGCAAAGAGTAGGACACTAACTGAGCGACTTTTACTTCACTTTCACGGCTTTCCTGGTGGCTCAGATGGTAAAGAATCAGTCTGCAATGCAGAAGACCCAGGTTCAACTCCTGGGTTGCAAAGATCCCCTGGAGAATAGAAGGGCTACCCACTGTAATATTCTTGCCTGTAGAATTCCATGGACAGAGGAACCTGGCTGGCTACAGTCCATGGGGTCAAAAAGAGTTGGACATGACTAAGTGACTAACACACAAATGCTGTGTTAGTTTATATAAATAAACACAGAGAATTAGACAAAATGAGGTTACAGAGGAATACACTCCAAATAAAGAAACAAAATAAAACACCAGAAAAAGAACAAAACTAAATGGAGATAAGCAACATATACCCAACAGTTTAGGGTAATGATCATCAACAATAATAGGAGAACTTTAACACCCTGCTTACATCAATGGACAGATCATCTAGGCAGAGAATCAATAAGGAGGGAGTGTGCAAAAAAGGAAACCCTTCTACATGGTTGATGGGAATGTAAACTAGTACAAATACTATGGAGAATAGTATGGAGTTTCCTCAAAAAATAAAAATAGAATTACCATATGATCCAGCAATTCCCCTCCAGGGTGTTTTTCTGAAGAAAAAAATACTAATTCAAAAAGATACACACACCCCATATTAATTACAATATTGTTCATAGTAGCCAAGGTATGGAAATAGCCTAAGTGTCCATAAATAGTGTATGGAAGTGAAAGTGAAAGTTATTCAGTCGTGTCTGACCCTTTGTGACCCCATGGACTATACAGTTCATGGATTTTTCCAGGCCAGAGTACTGGAGTGGGTAGCTTTTCATTTCTCCAGGGGATCTTCCCAATCCAGGGATTGAACCCAGGTCTCCTGCATTGCAAGTGGATTCTTTACCAGCTGAGCTACAAGGAAAGCCCAAGAATACTTGAGTGGGTAGCCTATCCCTTCTCCAGTGGATCTTCTCGATCCAGGAATCAAACTGGGGTCTCTTGCATTGCAGGCGGATTCTTTACCAACTGAGCTATCAGGGAAGGCCTAAATAGGTGGATGGGTAAAGAATATGTGAGATAGATACACAGACAGACATAGAGAATGGAAAATTACTCTGTCATGAAAAGAATGAAATCTTACCATTTATGACAACATTAATGGATATAGAAGGTATGGTAGGTGAAACAAATCATACAGAGAAAGACAGAAAAATACCATATGATTTCACTTATATGTGAAATCTGAAAAAGAAAGCAAATGACTAAACCTAGCAAAACAGAAATAGACTCACAGATACAGACAAAAACAGGTAGTGGCCAAAGGGGAAGAGGGTGAGGTGATGGGTGAAACAGGTGAGACTTCCAGTTATAAAATAAACGAGTCATGTGGATGAAATATATAACATGGGGAATATAGTCAATAATATTGTAATAACCGTGTATGATAACTATACTTATTGTATTGATCCTTTTGAAATGCATAGAATTATCAAATTACTATTTTGTCCACCTGGAACTAACATATGTTGTAGGTCAATTATACTTTAATTAAAAAGAAAAAGAATTAGCTATGTTGGCAACTGGCTACCTCAATGCCAAAAAAGGTTATTAGTATAAATTAGAAAACAAATTAAGTGCAGATTAGGTGTGGCAGCCAAGAAGGCAATGGCAACCCACTCCAGTATGCGTGCCTGGAAAATCCCATGGACGGAGGAGCCTGGTGGGCTGCAGTCCATGGGGTCGATAAGGATCACACACGACTGAGCGACTTCACTTTCACTTTTCACTTTCATGCACTGGAGAAGGAAATGGCAACCCATTCCAGTGTTTTTGCCTGGAGAATCCCAGGGACTGGTGAGCCTGGTGGGCTGCCGTCTATGGGGTCGCACAGAGTCGGACACGACTGAAGAGACTTAGCAGCAGCAGCAGGTGTGGAAGGGGCAAACCTAATGCTTAAAATCTGAGATAGAACTTAGACTGATGAGGGTTAAATAAACCATGAGCATCAAGGAAACCCTTGTTCCCTGGAATCTCACTTTTTAGAAGTGACTTTCACAGCATGGTATAGCTGGAGTATACATTGCCCAGTTCACCTGGAGTTGTAGGCAGGGGAAAGTTGTGGAGAAGGCTCCCTGAGCTTAGGAGTGTAAGAGTAACTTTAGGAAATTGAGCTGAAGTCAAGGCATGGATAGGAACCCCTTCACTTTATCCCCACTTCCTTTTCCTTATCCAGAGCTGACAGTCTCTGCAGCTAAATTCTAACCTATTCTCCTCATGATCATTCTGGTTAGGAAACTCAGAGAAGTTACAAGAAATTCAAAAATAAAAGACTCATTTTTTTAATCAAAGAATCTCCCAAGATTTGCCAGTCTATCTCAACTCTTCATTTTCTAAGACAGAAAGATAATAATAACAATAAAACAATAAAGTACATTGACGTAAGTACCTTGTTCTTGGCTAACAAAAAGAGTGCCAGTACTTAAACCAGATTTCAGGTCCCTGGACTCCTTCCATTCTACACAAGACTCTTTCCACACTACACAGGTATCTGTGTCATATCTCCTTTTCCTTTGTATACACTTATTCCCTTCTACTTTTATTTTCCGCAGATGATAGGCTAATATAAAGACTGAATACCTCACCTACTTATTCAGTACTTAATCAGTTTGCCTACAGTCATCAGTTTCTTTCCAACCAGACAGTAATTTCCCTGATGGCATACTCAGCTTCTTTATGCCCTTTTATTGCATGCGTGCATGCATGCTAAGTCGCTTCAGTCGTGTCTGACTCTTTTCGACCCTATGGACTGTAGCCTGCCAGGCTTTTCTGTCCATGGGGATTCTCCAGGCAAGAATACTGGAGGGGGTTGCCATGCCCTCCTGACCCAGGGATCAGACCCACATCTCCTGTGGCTCCTGCATTGCAGGCAGATTCTTTACCACTGAGCCACCAGAGAAGCCCATGCACGTTTATTAGCACAGCCCAGAAGCAGACATAGAGCAGTAGCCTGGTGGGGAGCTAGAAGAGAAGCATGAAAGTCTTCATGAGAACAAGAATTTGGGGACTTTGGCTATTTTCCTCCTAGCTGTATCCCTAACACTTGGGAACAGGGCTTTTTCCAGGTGAATTTCAGTGTGGGTGTGTTACACATTACAGTAGTTTAATGCCTTTATCACCACAACTACCAATAGCTGTCAGTAACTAGGGGGAAGAAAGCTTGGTCTCAAATGTGTGAACCGCTCAGATGAGGAGAGGATTCATAACAGGAATCCACAAACACAGAAATAAAAGGGTAAGAAAGGAGACAAAATGGGAATGAGGCTGAGAGACTGATGAAAAGGACCAACAAATTAAGAAAAAGAGGAACTTCCCTGGTGGTCCAGTGGTTAAGAATCCACCTTCCAATGCACGGGGTGTGTGTTCAATCCCTGGTCAGGGAACTAAGCTCCCACATGCCTTGAGGCCAAAAAGTCAAAACATAAAGCAGAAGCAATATTATCACAAATTCAATAAAGACTTAAACATATGGCCCACATTTTAAAAAATCTTTAAAAAAAAAGAAAAAGGAAAGACAAAGATGGCATCAAGATGGTGGAATAGGAGGAGGTGGAGAGCACCTCCCCCCATGAACACGTCTAAAATTCATCTACATATGGAACAATTCTCACTGAAAACTAGAGACTGACAGAAACCAAGTTCCTGCACAACCAAGGCTGTAAGAAAGATGAACACTTAATCCAGTAAGAAGAGAATTAAGTGATCAGGTCAGGACTTGGGAGGAAAAGGAAGATCACACGGGTAGAGAGCCATGCTGGGGAGTGGGCAGTTCAAGCCACATATTGGGCACCCCAGTCCTGGGGTCCTCTGTTGGGGAGATGGGTCCCCTTGGCAGGTGGGAAGACCACCAGGACTCACAGGAGAGCTGTGGGGAACCTGGACTTACTCAGGAGGAGTGCACATGCACTGGCCTGCCCCCACAGGTGGAGTGGAGGTGCTGTGGCCCCAATTTTCCCGAGACAGCCTGGGCGCACGCCCCAGCTGACGCAGGGGGAATGAGCCAGCCCCCATTTACCCTGGGTCACAGCGTGACACTGGATCTGGGTGGCCATGACCAGGAAGAAAGCTCAGCTGTGGGAAACGCAGGGGTGATCTGGGTGGGGCAGAGCCTGGGTGAGGCAGCAGGAGCCATTGTCAGAGCTTATTCAACAGTACCTCAGAAGCAGCCCAGATCTTTGAGGTGGCTGACCCACCATAGCTCCTGCCTGCCCACCAAGTCATTTCAGTCATGTCCAACTCTTCGTGACCCCAG
Organism: Bos javanicus; assembly: GCF_032452875.1. NCBI lineage: Eukaryota > Metazoa > Chordata > Mammalia > Artiodactyla > Bovidae > Bos > Bos javanicus. The sequence goes on along the minus strand of NC_083872.1, from coordinate 99,385,311 downwards.
GGACTGAGCCCACCAGGTTCCTCTGTCCATGGGATTCTCCAGGCAAGAATACTGGAGTGGGTTGCTATGCCCTCCTCCAGTGGATCTTTCCAACTTAGGGATGGAGCCTGAGGCTCCTGCACTGCAGGTGGATTCTTTACCACTGAGCCACCAGGGAAGCCCCCACCCCAGCTCACTCAGCCTGCCCTGAGGTTGTGCTCCACAACAGGGATGGACAGTGATCAGCCATGAGGGACAAAGGGACTTGAACCCAAAGCTACATCTGAGCAGAGTGAGAGAAACGACTGCAGGCATTGGCACAGGTAGCCCATCAGAGACAATTCAGATCTCTGTCTGTGACTGGAATGAGTGGACAGACCCTGTGGACCCCCTTGCTTCAACACTACTCCCTGTAGGACAAGGGTCCCAGAAAAAAGAGAGGGGAAAACACACTTAGAGGAAACAGAGGGGCTTCCCTAGTGGCTCAGCGATAAAGAATCCACCTACCAATGCAGGAGACACAGGTTCAATCCCTGGTCCAGGAAGATCCCACATGTTGTGGAGCAATTAAGCCCATGTGCCACCTCTACGGAGCCTGTGATTAGAACCCAGGAGCCCCAGTGACTGAGCTCCCATGCAGCAACTACTGAAGCCCATGCTCCCTAGAGCCCTTGCTGTGTAATGAGAGAAGCACCGCAATGAGAAGCCCAAGCACCACAGCAAAGACTAGCCCTGCTCGCTGCAACCAGAGAAAAGCCAGTGGCAACAGAGAGACAGCACAGCCAAAATACATAAATAAATAACCTTTAAAAAATAAACACAAGGAAACCAAGCCAGCTTGGCCCAGCCCTCAGGAATTCTGCTTCAACAACTTGGAATTAGCCCTTATCCACAATAGAGCAGTCATGGCCACTGGGAAGAGGGGAAGTTCCTGCTCACACCAGCTTCGGCTCTTGCCCCTACATGTCCAGCCTGACCTCCTATTAAGATGGCAGCTTCCAGCACTGCTGCTAAGTCACTTCAGTCGTGTCCGACTCTGTGCGACCCCAAAGACGGCAGCCCACCAGGCTCCCCTGTCCCTGGGATTCTCCAGGCAAGAACCCTGGAGTGGGTTGCCATTTCTTTCTCCAATGCATGAGAGTGAAAAGTGAAAGTGAAGTCGCTCAGTCATGCCTGACTCTTAGAGACCCCATGGACTGTAGCCCACCAGGCTCCTCCATCCATAGGATTTTCCAGGCAAGAGTACTGGAGTGGGGTGCCATTGCCTTCTCCAAGCTTCCAGCACACCCTGAGGAAAGATGTGATTACATCCACATTAAATCCAGCTCTCCCACCAAAGGCACAGGGCACACCGAGTCTACACAGAGATGCTCCCGCCCAAGAACACCCCCTTAAGACTGCAAGAGGTAACTATTTCACCTGAATTTAGGTCAGAGAAAGTTAAACAAAACAAAACAAACAAACAAACAAAAAAAGGCAGAGGAACTGCTCTCAATTGAAACAGCAAGAAAAATATCCTGAAAAAAATATAATAAAACAGAAATAAACAATTACCAGAGAAAGAATTCAAAGCATTAGTAATAAGAACGTTAACTAAATTAGAGAAGAGAATAAATGAACACAGTGAGAATTTTAACTAGAAAATATTTCTAAAAACTCTAAAAAATGGAGAATTCAATAACAAAAAGCACACTAGAAAGAATAAATAGCAGATTAAGTGATATGGTAGAATGCATAAGTGATCTGTAAGATAGAGTAATGGAAATCACTTGATCATAAAAGCAAAACGAGAAGCAAATTTTAAAAAATAAAATCAACCTAAGAGATCTCTTGGATAAGATTAAATGCACCAATATTTTCATTAAAGGGTTTCCAGGGAGAGAAGAGAGAGGGAAGGGGATCAAAACTCATTTATAATCATTTCAAAAAGAATAAAACACCGAGGAATAAACCTGCCTAAGGAGACAAAAGAAATATACTCCAAAAACTATAAGATGCTGATGAAGAAAACTGGAGATAACACAAACAGATGAAAAGCTATATCATGTTCCTGAATTGGAAGAATCTATGTTGTTAAAATTACCATACTAACTAAGGCAATTTACAGATTCAATGCAATCTCTGCCAAAATATCAATGGCATTTTTTATAGTTGTTGTTCACCAAGTCATGTCCAACTCTTTGTGACCCCATGGACTGCAGCACACCAGGCCTCCTTGTCCCTCACCATCTCCTGGAGTTTGCCCAGGTTCATGTCCATTAATCGGTGATGCCATCAAACCATTTTTCATAGAAGTAGAACAAATAGTTAAGAAATTGTTATAGAAACACAAAAGAGCCAAATAACCAATCTTGAGAAAGAAGAGACGTGGAGAAATCACTCTCCCTGACTTTAGACTAGACAACAAATCTATAGTAATCAAAATAGTATGGTATCATTGACTCAGTGGACATGAACTTGGGCAAACTTTGGGAGATAGTGAGGGACAAGGAGGCCTGGCCTGCTGCAGTCCATGGGGGTCAGAAAGAATCAGACACTGAACAACAACAACAACAACATAAAGTGACTGAATAACAATAACAACATAAAGCAGTGAGATCAGAACATTTCTTTACACAAGAAATTCAAAGTGGTTTAAAGACCAAAATGTAAGACCTGAAATCATAAAATTTCTAAAAGAAAACATAGGTAGAACACTCTTTGACACAAATTATAAAGATATTCTCTTGGATCATTCTCCTAAGACAAAAGAAATAAAAGCAAAAAAAGAAAAAGAAATAAAGAAATAAAAGCAAAAAGCCCAAATGGAATCTAATTGAACTTAGAGGCTTTTGCACAGCAAAGGAAGCACCAAAAAACAAAAAGACAATGTATGGAATGGAAGAAAATGTCTAAAAATGATACAACTAACAAAGGCTTAATATCCAAAATATACAAACAGTTCACACAATTCAATATTAAAAAATAACCCAATCAAAAAATGGTCAGAAGACCTACATAGACATTTTCCCAAAGACATACAGATTGCTAAGAGGCACATGAAAAGATGCCCAACAACACTAATCAGCAGGACAATGCAAATCAAAATCACTGTCACCTCACACCTGTCAGAATGGCTGTAAATAACAAATGTTGGAAAGGAGGTAGAAAAAAGGGAACTCTTGTACACTCTTGGTGGAAACAAAAATTGGTGTAGCTGCTATGGAAACAATATGGATGTTCCTCAAAAAACTAAACACAGAACGACCCTCTTGTTGTTTAGTCACTGAGTCGTGTCTGACTATCTTGTGACTCCATGGACTGCAGCCCGCCAGGCTCCTCTGTCCATGGGATTTCCCAGGCAAGAATACTGAAGTGGATTTTCATTTCTTTCTCCAGGGGATCTTCCCAATCCAGGGATCAAACCTGCCTCTCCATTTGCAGGTGGATTCTTTACCACTGAGCAAACTGGCAAGCCCAAACCCACCATAATACCCAGCAAGTCCACTCCTGGGTGTCTATCTGGAAACACAAAAACACTAATTTGAAAAGATTCATGTGACCCAATGTTCAAGGCAACATTATATATGATATACAAAGTATATTGCAATAGAAGCAACCCAAGTGGCAATCAACAGATAAGTGGATAAAAAAAGACATGGTATAAATATATATATATATATATATATATATATATATATATATATATATAGCTGAGTAATTTTACTCAGCATTACTCAGCCATAAAAAAGAATGAAATTCTGCTATTTGCAGCAACATAGATGAACCTAGAGAATATTATGCATAGTGAAATAAGTCAGACAAAGACAAATACTGTATTCACACTTACTTGTGGAATATAAAAAATAAAGCAAATGAATGTACATAGCAAAACAAAACAGACCCACAGATATGAAAACAAACTAGTAGTTACTGGTGGGGAAAGAGAAGGGAGAAAGGGCAAGACAGGAGTAGAGGATTAAGAGACACAAACTACTCAATATAAAATAGATAAGCATATTGTACAGCACAGGGAATTATAGCCATTATTTTGTACTAACTTTTAATGGAGTGAATGAAACCTATAATAATACTATAAAAAATCAATCACTATGCTGCACATCTGATACTAATATAGTATTTTAAATCAACTACACTTCAATACAAAGAAAAAGAGAAAACAAGAAGAAAACTGAAATTCCGGTAAACAAAGAATAGCATATCACACTACAATTTTTAAGCGTGATTACAGATATTATCTCACTTAAATATCACAACAACTACAAGAGATAATTACCATTCTTAATTATGCTTAGCAGATGAGAAGCTGAGCTGAGCCCAAAGGCGGACTGAACGACCTTACTGTCCTGTGACAAGTAATTCCTGTACTAGACTGTTTCTATCTCCCTTCTCACGATGGCCTCCTCTCCAGGAATACACAGAGACCCCTCATCCCTTCGCTTTCTGGCTGCCTCTCTCCTTGCCCAAATGGCTGAAAATTGCCAAAATTCTGTCTTAAAAAAAGACAGAAGCCCAAACTCGCAAGATGCCTGTTCGGAAGAAATACAGATTCATTCACCTGGTGATTGCTGTTTGTTCACATAAATACAGACAGCCACCCACAGCCATCCCCCTTTCGGCCGCATCACTACCATCCTCCTCTCATCCTTCATACCCCCAAACCATTTCCAGTACCTTGTCCCTCCTCCGGTTCCTCCTCCGGTCACTCTGTATTTCAGATGAAACTGGCTCAGCCAGGGAAGGGGGAAAAAAAAAAAAAAACTCGTTTTGCGTAGGGCAAGTTGTGCCGGCCTCAAGGAAATGCTTTTCAGTCCCTCCTTCCCACTGTGGGGCGTGGCCGCGGGCAAAGGATGGAGTTTGGGCGGGCTCCCCACAAAAGGAAAAGTCTGCGGGCACTGAGGTTTCCGGGCCTCACCACACCGGAACCAGAAGGAAACCTCTGCCGAAATTGTAAAAGCTGGACTTGTTGCTGATCAACTTATTCATTTCCTTCTCAAGCGATTGCTAGACAGTCAGGTATAAGAGACCTGCCTGTCCAGGTGATAATGCAATCACGATGAGGCGCAACAGCGCCACCTTCTGTGCAACTCAGTAACAGTTGCCTTCTTTGGTGCTCAAAATGGCCAGGATTTGACCTTGGGCACAGGGACAATCGCAACCCCAAACCTTTACTGAGTGCCCCAGTTAATACTGACCATGAGGCAATAGGTAGGGAATAATTGAACATAAAAATCTCCGGAGTAAGTAATCAATCATTCACAAATGCTTTTAAAATAATCTATGTGCTGGGTTTTCCCCTAGGGATACAGTAATGAGCCACCTACTTTGGTTACTGGCCCACAAGGAATTTACATAGAAGACCCTGAAGAAAACACTCGGCTGGGAGAACTCCAAACTTGATACTAGCACCGAATACACGTTCTACTCAAGAAATATAGGCCACATAGTGTATAGATCGAAGAAGGCAATGGCACCCCACTCCAGTACTCTTGCCTGGAAAATCCCATGGGCGGAGCAGCCGGGTAGGCTGCAGTCCATGGGGTCGCTAAGAGTCGGACACGACTGAGCGACTTCACTTTCACTTTTCACTTTCATGCATTGGAGAAGGAAATGGCAACCCACTCCAGTGTTCTTGCCTGGAGAATCCCAGGGACGGGGGAGCCTGGTGGGCTGCCGTCTTTGGGGTCGCACAGAGTCGGACACGACTGAAGTGACTTAGCAGTAGCAGCAGTAGTGTATAGATGGCTTGCTTGCTCAGCATTGTTAGCAAACCAAGGAGAAATTGGGCATCCTTAGAACAGAAAGAATTTGGGTACCATGTGATGTCGAGCATTTGAAGACTGGGGCACTTCAGTTCTCTGGAGTCTTTGCTATTGATAGTTTTATTTCCTTCAGAGCTCTTTTAAAATAGGAAGAACTGTACTGCATGCCACTGAATTGTACATTTAAGAATGGTTGGTGGTTAATTTATGTTATGTGAATTTTACCTCAATTTAAAAAAATGAAAGAATGAAGGCTCATCAGTCAAATTTTCTGCCCATCCTTTACGTCATAACTGATGAATAAAAGCCAAATAAACAAATCTGAGCTTTGTATTATGGTTTCTTCTACTCTGCTTCCCCATGGACCCTGATTTCCTCAAAGTAGAGACTGTGGCATACTCATTTTTGTAATTCCTGCAACACCTGAGTATCTTGCTGAATACCCATTCTGATACACAGAATTCTGTTTAAAATCTTCTTTTTGTAAAGGAGTCACCATAGTCACAAAAGTTATAACCTTTAAGACCTAGAAAAAAATTTAAATATATATAGACAGGACAAGTTCAGTTCAGTTCAGTTCAGTCACTCAGTCATGTCTGACTCTTTGCGACCCCATGAATCGCAGCACACCAGGCCTCCCTGTCAATCACCAACTCCCGGAGTTTACTCAGACTCACGTCCATCGAGTCAGTGATGCCATCCAGCCATCTCATCCTGTCGTCCCCTTCTCCTCCTGCCCCCAATCCCTCCCAGCATCAGAGACTTTTCCAATGAGTCAACTCTTCACATGAGGTGGTTAAAGTACTGGAGTTTCAGCTTTATCATCATTCCTTCCAAAGAAATCCCAGGACTGATCTCCTTCAGAATGGACTGATTGGATCTCCCTGCAGACCAAGGGACTCTCAAGAGTTTTCTCCAACACCACAGTTCAAAAGCATCAATTCTTCCGTGCTCAGCTTTCTTCACAGTCCAACTCTCACATCCATACATGACCACAGGAAAAACCATAGCCTTGACTAGACGAACCTTTGTTGGCAAAGTAATATCTCTGCTTTTCAATATGTTATCTAGGTTGGTCATAACTTTCCTTCCAAGGAGTAAGCGTCTTTTAATTTCATGGCTGCAGTCACCATCTGCAGTGATTTTGGAGCCCCCAAAAATCAAGTCTAACACTGTTTCCACTGTTTCCCCATCTATTTCCCATGAAGTGATGGGACCAGGTGCCATGATCTTTGTTTTCTGAATGTTGAGCTTTAAGCCAACTTTTTCACTCTCCTCTTTCACTTTCATCAGGAGGCTTTTTAGTTCCTCTTCACTTTCTGCCATAAGGGTGGTATCATCTGCATATCTGAGGTTATTGATATTTCTCCCGGCAATCTTGATTCCAGCTTGTGCTTCTTCCAGCCCAGAGTTTCTCATGATGTACTCTGCATAGAAGTTAAATAAGCAGGGTGACAATATACAGCCTTGACGTACTCCTTTTCCTATTTGGAACCAGTTCCATGTCCAGTTCTAACTGTTGATTCCTCACCTGCATATAGGTTTCTCAAAAGGCAGGTCAGGTGATCTGGTATTTCCATCTCTTTCAGAATCTTCCACAGTTTCCTGTGATCCACACAGTCAAAGGCTTTGGCATAGTCAATAAAGCAGAAATAGATGTTTTTCTGGAACTCTCTTGCTTTTTCCATGATCCAGTGGATGTTGGCAATTTGATCTCTGGTTCCTCTGCCTTTTCTAAAACCACCTTGAACATCTGGAAGTTCACGGTTCACGTATTGCTGAAGCCTGGCTTGGAGAATTTTGAGCATTACTTTACTAGTATGTGAGATGAGTACCATTGTGCGGTAGTTTGAGCATTCTTTGGCATTGCCTTTCTTTTGGGATTGGAATGAAAACTGACCTTTTCTAGTCCTGTGGCCACTGCTGAGTTTTCCCAATTTGGTGGCATATTGAGTGCAGCACTTTCACAGCATCATCTTTCAGGATTTGGAATAGCTCAACTGGAATTCCATCACCTCAACTAGCTTTGTTCATAGTCATGCTTTCTAAGGCCCACTTGACTTCACATTCCAGGATGTCTGGCTCTAGGTCAGTGATCACACCATCGTGATTATCTTGGTCATGAAGATCTTTTTTGTACAGTTCTTCTGTGTATTCTTGCCACCTCTTCTTAATATCTTCTGCTTCTGTTAGGTCCATACCATTTCTGTCCTTTATCGAGCCCATCTTTGCATGAAATACTCCCTTGGTATCTCTAATTTTCTTAAAGAGATCTCTAGTCTTTCCCATTCTGTTGTTTTCCTCTATATCTTTGCATTGATTGCTGAGGAAGGCTTTCTTATCTTTCCTCGCTATTCTTTGGAACTCTGCATTCAGATGCTTATATCTTTCCTTTTCTCTTTTGCTTTTTGCTTCTCTTCTTTTCATAGCTATTTGTAAGGCCTCCTCAGACAGCCATTTTGCTTTTTTGCATTTTTTTTCCATGGGGATGGTCTTGACCCCTGTCTCCTGTACAATGTCAAGAACCTCCGTCCAGAACAAAGGGGGATTCAAAAATGTATACTCTAATCTTAATGAACAATTCAATAAATGGTGAGTTTTTAAATTTTCTGAGATAGAGAAAACTCTGGAAATCATGCTCAGACATGGAAACACCAACATACATACTAAATAGAAAATCCTCATTAAACAAAAGATATAAGCAGGAGGTATACATGTGTGATTGGCTCCACTCATTTACATGTGAATAAGGTGACTGGATCATTCTTATTTTGCTCTTCTCTCCAAGTGTCCATTTTCTTATAATTTCCATTATTACCTCTGTCTCACAGTTCTGGCCCTCTTACTCATTTTCAGCAATCTTCAGTTCATCCATCCTTACCAGATGGCTATTTATACCTCACCATTAATTCAGTCAGCATTTTAAAATACATTTATTTATTTATTTTTGGCTGCACTGGGTCTTTGTTGCTGCATGCAGACTTTCTCTAGTTGTGGTGAGCGGGGGCCACTCTTTTGTTGGGGTGTTGGGCTTCTCATGGCAGTGGCTTGTCCTGTGGCAAAGCACAGACTCTAGGCATGCAGGCCTCAGTAGCCGTGGCCCACTGACTCTGTTGCTCTGAGGCACGTGGGATCGTCCCAGACCAGGGACTGAACAGTCCCCTGCTCTGGCAGGCAGATTCTTATCCACTATACCACCAGGGAAATTCCAATCAGCATTTACTGAATGCCCATTTTCTGCTCTGCCAGCGTTTATTGAGTGTTAAGTATTGAACAGGCTTCCCTGGTAGCTCAGCTGGTAAAGAATCTCCCTGCAATGAAGGAGACCTCAGTTCGATTCCTGGGTCAGCAAGATCTGCTGGAGAAGGATAGGTCTACCCACTCCAGTATTCTTGGGCTTCCCTGGTGGCTCAGCTGGCAAAGAATCCACCTGTAATGCAGGAGACTTGGGTTTGACTTGAAGTTAAATTCTATCTTAATGGATAAAAATGTAGTCATATTGAAGAAAAGAAGGACGTGCACTCATCTTCTCCTGAGAGAACTCCAAAGTTGCAACTCGCTGCTGAGCAAGCATCGACAGGAAAATGTTGGATCCCACTAAAAAGAGATACCCCATGTCCAAGGATAAAGGAGATGCACACCAAGAGGGTAGAAGGGATGAAATCACATTTAGAATCAAACCCCATACCTACCAAAGATGCTCAGGGGGCTCAAACAAAATCTTGTGCACACCAGGACCCAGGGATCCCACAGAGACTGAGCCAGACCTGCCTTTGAGTGTTTGTCTCAATCTGCCTTTGTGTGTTTGTCCCTGCGGAGACATGGGTCAGCAGTGGCCTGCTGTGGAGACAGGGGCTCTGGCTGCAGCAGACTTGGGTCATACAGTGTGTGGCATCAGCCCTCTTAGAGGAGGTCACCATTAGCTCCAACATAGAGCCACCGAGCAGATGACCCACAAACTGCAGAACAATTATACCAAATAAGTTCTCACACTGTTGAGAAAATTCTAGGACCAACAACAGATTTCCCAACCTGGGGATCTGGCAAAGGGGCTGAGAACCCCCAGGGAATATGATTTTGGAGGCCAGTGGTATTTGATTACAGAACTTCCACAGGACTGGGGACACAGACTCTTGGAGGGCATAAACAAAACCTTGTGCACACCAGGAGCCAGGAGAAAAGAACAGTGTCTACACAAGAGACTGAGCCAGACTTGCCTGTGAGTGTACAGGAGTCTCTGGCACAGGTGTGAGTCAACAGTGACCTGCTGCAGGGTCAGAGGCACTGAATACGATAGTGCGTGGAAAGTTCTTTTGAAGAAGGTCACCATTATCTTCATTACCGCTACCATAGTTTGGCCTCAGGCCAAACAACAGAGGGGGAACATAGCCCGTCCCATCAAGAGAAAATAATATTAAATATTTACTGAACATGACCCTGCTCTTCAGAACAAGACCCAGTTTCCCCCAAAGTTAGTCTTCCCATCAGGAAGCTTCCATAAGTCTCTTATCCTTCTCCATCAGAGGGCAGACAGAATGAAAACCACAATCACAGAAAACTAATCAAACTGATCACATGGACCAAAGCCTTGTCTATCTCAGTGAAACTATGAGCTATGCCATGTAGGGCCACCCAAGACGAATGGGTCATGATGGAGAGTTCTGACAAAACATGGTCCACTGGAGAAAGGAATGGAAAACCACTTCAGTATTCTTGCCCTGAGAACCCCATGAACAGTATAAAAAGGCAAAAAGTTATGACACCGAAAGATGAATTCCCCAGGTCAGTAGGTGCCCAATATGCTAATGGACAAGAGTGGAGAAATAACTCCAGAAAGAATGAAGAGACAAAGCCAAAGAGACAACAATGCACAGTTGTGGATGTGACTGGTGATGGAAATAAAGTTTGATGCTGTACAGAACAACATTGCATAGGAACCTGGAATGTTAGGTCCACAAATCATGGTAAATTGAAAGTGGTCAAACAGGAGATGGCAAGAGTGAACATTGACATTTTAGAAATCACTGAACTAAAATGGACTGGAATGGATTTAATTCCGATGACCATTGTATGTACTACTGTAGGCAAGAATTGCTTAGAGGAAATGAAGTACCTCTCATCGTCAACAAAATAGTCCAAAATGCAGTACCTGGGTACAATCTCAAAAATGACAGAATTATTTCTGTTCATTTCCAAGACAAACTATTCAATATCACAGTAATCCAAGTCTATGCCCCAAACACTAATGCTGAAGAAGCTGAAGTTGAACGATTCTGTGAAGTACCTAGAAGACTTTTTAGAACTAACACCAAAAAAAGATGTCCTTTTCAGCATAGGGGACTGGAATGCAAAAGTAGAAAGTCAAGATATACCTAGAGTAACAGGTAAGTTTGGCCTTGGAGTACAGAATGAAGCAGGGCAAAGACTAACAGTTTTACCAAGAGAATGTCATAGCAAACACCCTCTTCCAACAACACAAGAGACGACTCTACACATGGACATCACCAGATGGTCAATACTGAAATCAGATTGCTTATATTCCTTGCAGTCGAAGATGGAGAAGCTCTATGCAGTCAGCAAAAACAACACCGAGAGCTGCCTGTGGCTCTGATCATGAACTCCTTATTGCTAAATTCAGACTTAAATTGAAGAAAGTAGGGAAAATCACTAGACTACTCAGTTCAGTTCAGTTCAGTTCAGTCGCTCAGTCGTGTCCGATTTTTTGCGACCCCATGAATTGCAGCACGCCAGGCCTCCCTGTCCATCACCAACTCCTGGAGTTCACTCAAACTCACATCCATCAAGTCGGTGATGCCATCCAGCCATCTCATCCTCTGTCATCCCCTTCTCCTCCTGCTCCCAATCCCTCCCAGCATCAGAGTCTTTTCCAATGAGTCAACTCTTTGCATGAGATGGCCAAATACTGGAGTTTCAGCTTTAGCATCATTCCTTTCAAAGAACATCCAGGACTCATCTCCTTTAGGATGGACTGGTTGGATCTCCTTGCAGTCCAAGGGACTCTCAAGAGTCTTCTCCAACACCACAGCTCAAAAGCATCAATTCTTCAGTGCTCAGCTTTCTTCACAGTCCAACTCCCCAACTACTCAGGTATGACCTAAATCAAATCACTTATGATTATACAATGGAAGTGAGAAATAAATTCAAGGGATTAGATCTGATAGACAGAGTGCCTTGAAGATCTATGGATGGAGGTTTGTGACATTTGTGACAGGAGGCAGTGATCAAGACCATCCCCAATAAAAAGAAATGCAAAAAGGCAAAATGGTTGTCTGAGGACGCCTTACAAGGAGCTGAGAAAAGAAGAGAAGCAACAGGCAAAGGAGAAAAGAAAAGAAATACCCATCTGAATGCAGAGTTCCAAAGAATAGCAAGGAGAGATAAGAAGGCCTTCCTCAGTGCTCAATGCAAAGAAATTGAGGAAAATAATAGAACGAGAAAGATTAGAGATCTCTTCAAGAAAATTATTGATACCAAGGGAACATTTCATGCAAAGATGGGCACAATAAAGGACAGAAATGGTATGGACCTAACAGAAGCAGAAGATAGAAGAGGTGGCAAGAATATACAGAAGAACTATACAAAAAAGATCTGCATGACCCAGATAACCATGACGGTGTGATCACTCACCTAGAACTAGACATCCTGGAATGTGAAGTCCAGTGGGCCTTAAGAAGCATCACTACGAACAAAGTGGAAGTAATGGAATTCCAGTTGAGCTATTTCAAATCCTAAAAGATGATGCTGTGAAAGTGCTGCAATCAATATGCCAGCAAATTTGGAAAATTCAGCAGTGGCCACAGGACTGGAAAAGGTCAGTTTTCATTCCAACCCCAAAGAAAGGCAATGCCAAAGAACGTTCAAACTACTTCACAATTGCACTCATCTCACACGCTAGCAAGGTAATGCTCAAAATTCTCCAAGCCAGGCTTCAGCAGTATGTGAACTGAGGACTTCCAGATGTTCAAGCTGGATTTAGAAAAGGCAGAGGAATCGGAGATCAAATTGCCAACATCCACTGGATCATGGAAAAAGCAAGAGAGTTCCAGAAAAACATCTACTTCTGCTTTATTGACTACACCAAAGCCTTTGACTGTGTGGATCACATCAAACTGTGGAAAATTCTTCAAGAGATGGGAATACCAGGCCACCTTACCTGCCTCCTGAGTAATCTGTATGCAGATCAAGAAGCAACAGTTATAACCAGACATGGAAAAACAGACTGGTTCCAAACTGGAAAAGGAGTACGTCACGACTGTATATTCCCACTCTACTTATTTAGCTTGTGTGCAAAGTACATCATGTGAAATGTGGGGCTGGATGAACCATAAGCTGGAATCAGGATTGCTGGGAGAAATATCAATAACCTCAGATATGCACATAATACCACCCTTATGGCAGAAAGTGAAGAGGAACTAAAGAGCGTCTTGATGAAAGTGAAAGAGGAGAGTGAAAAAGCTGGCTTAAAACTCAGTATTCAAAATACCAAGATCATTGCATCTGGTCCTATCACTTCATGGCAAATAGATGGGGAAACAATGAAAACAGTGACAGACTTTATTTTCTTGGGCTCCAGAATCACTGAAGATGGTGATTGCAGCCATAAAATTGAGACGCTTGCTCCTTAGAAGAAAAGCTGTGACCAATCTAGACAGCTTATTAACAAACAGAGACATTACTTTGCTGACAAAGATCTGTCTAGTCAAACCTATAGTTTTTCCAGTAGTCATATATGGATGTGAGAGTTGGACCATAAAGAAAGCTGAGGGCTGAAGAATTGATGCTTTTGAACAGTGGTGTTGGAAAAGACTCTTGAAAGTCCCTTCAACTTCAAGGAGATCCAACCAGTCAATCCTAAAGGAAATCAGTCCTGAATATTCATTGGAAAGACTGATGCTGAAGTTGAAGCTCCAATACTTTGGCCACTTGACGTGAATAACTGATTCATTGGAGAAGATCCTGATGCTGGGCAAGACTGAAGGCAGGAACAAAAGGGGACGACCAAGGATGAGGTGGTTGTATGGCATCATTGACTCAATCTACATGCGTTTGAGCAAGCTCCGGGAATTGGTGATGGACAGGGAAGCCTGGCATGCTGCAGTCCATGGGGTTGCAAAGAGTCAGACACTACTGAATGGCTGAACTGAACTGAAGTATTGAACAATGGGAAGTCACACTGAAATATACACCAGGGGCTTCTTCATTCTTCAGTTTAGTCCATACACATCTCTACAAGATCCTCTAAATTCCTATAACAGCACTCATGCACATGTTATTTAGTGTATTCTGTCTGATTCTATGACTGAGAAATTCCAGTTGGAAGACTGGTGGGATGGACCTCCTGAAATCTATTTACATGAGACAGGGAGAAAGCCCTAGAAAATTATAAGGAAAGAGAGCAAGAAGGCTTTATCCAATGAAAATAGATCGATATTCAGTCCTGTGTCTGTGTCCTTTGGCCAAGACCTCATAACTTAGCCAAAGCAAAGACAACTGTGAATACGACTGTAGAGAGTCATTTTACAAAACAGGAAAGAAAAAAAAAAAAAAGTAAAAATGCTCTCATAGACCTTGGGTCTATCTCTAGACATTGCTAGACATTGCTCCAAACACTGCTTTAGAGCTGTTTCAGGGAAAGTTAACAGAAAAGTGAGGCAAACGGTTTCTTCCAACTTTATCTGAAAACAATCCATCTTCACCATAGGAGGGCAGCAGGGGACAGTATACAGTCTCACAGGCCCTGAGGCTTATGGAGAAAATTTGCATGGCACGTGGAAGCAGAACAATGTCGATGGAAGCTATAAACAGAGTTGGCAAGAGACTCGCTGTGGCGATGCTTCACACCTAAGTGAAGTGTCTTGGGGATTGGAAGAAGGGCTTCCCTAGTAGTTCAGTTGGTAAAGGATCCACCTGCAATGCAGAAGACCTGAGTTCAATTCCTGGATCAAGAAGATCCCCTGGAGGGGGAAATGGCAACCCACTCCTGTATCCTTGCCTGGAAAATTCCATGGACAGAGGAGCCTGGCAGGCTATATAGTCCATGGGGTCACAGAGAGTCAGATGCGAGTAATACACACAGGCATTGAAAGAACGGCGGGTGCACGCTCAGTTGCTGTCATGTCCAACTCCTTGTGACCCCATGGACTGTAGCCCACCAGGCTTCTCTGTCCATGGGACTTTCCAGGCAAAAACACTCGAATGGGTTGCCGTTTCATCCTCCAGGGGATCTTCCCGACCCAGGGATCAAATCTGCATCCCCTATACCGGCAGACAGATTCTTTACCACTGAGCCACCTGGGAAGCCCTGAAAGAACAGTAGATGTTGCCAATCAAAAACTGTCACTCACCATCTGGCTCTACAAGGATGAAGCCCCTGACCACAGCAGTCCGCTGACCTTCCACACACCTGAAAGGAGTCCAGGGTGGAGACCAGGAATGAGGCTCTCCATGCTCTGGAAAAAACTAGCAAACAGGACTCACATAGATATTTTCAAATGATTTTATGAGCCCAGTTTCTTGCATCTTCTGTTATCTAGAGAAGCGCTAAAATCATTGAGACATTTGCTGCTCGTGATTAGCAGCAACCCTCTGCCAAATTTGTGCTTGATTGCGTGGAACCCCCGCCCCTTCACTAGTATCTTATTTGTACTGACCTTCCTTTCTAATTCTTCGGAACAGTGAAGACTGCAGCCCAGGAGACAGCTCCTTCTACTGGCTGGCTGATAGCAGGACAAGTTGAAACTAGGTATTAAGGACAGCAGACCCACAGCCCAGGAAGAGATGTTATTCCTTTAAGAAGCCACTGGGAAGGGCTTCCCTTGTGGCTCAGCTGGTAAAAAAGCCACTGGGAGGAAAACTGTCCAGGGGAGCCACCCACCCAAACTCGTCCTTAAGAAGAAAATGTGTTATAGTAAGCCACTGAAATGTAAGATGGTGTGTTACAGTGGCTAGAATTAACTACCCTGAGGAATGCAGACATGTTAATACCATTTTTCATCTCAGGCTTCCACATCATTACATGTTTCCACGCCATACCCTTCTTAAAGGAATACTGCCCACACTACAGGAACAGGGGGAGAGCTCATGTCACCCACGTGGGTTTCAGTTCCCTTAGAGGTTCCCATCCCCCATCCCGAAAATCAGGATGATTCTGGATCTAGCTTATCAGCTAAAATGAAATGCTTTCACCCTGAGGAAATCACAAAGGTGATAAAGTCTTTACCACTTCCTCTGGCAAGATCACCTGGTTTTCAGAGACTTCTATCAGCACCTGCTTCCTTTCTAGACTTTTCCTACTAAGTAACACATTGATGCCTATATATACATATATATTATGTATTATATATATATATATATATATATATATATGACGCTTGTATAAAATGATTTTATATATATAAACTCATTCCTGTAGAGTTAAGAGATATTTTCCTCTTTTCAACCACAACCAAGTACTACTCTGGGATTTAGTGTGTTAATTCTAAGATTGGTAGCTCAGATGGTAAAGCATCTGCCTACAATGCAGGAGACGTGGGTTTGATCCCTGGGGCGGGAAGATCCCCTGGAGAAGGAAATGGCAGCCCACTCCAGTATTCTTGCCTGGAGAATCCTGTAGACAGAAGAACCTGGTGGGCTACAGTCCATGGGGTCACAGAGTCAGACAAGACTGAGCGACTAACACACAAAGTTAAGAGATGTTTTCCTCTTCAACCACAACCGAGTACTACTCTGGGATTTAATGTGTGAAATTCTAAGATTCAGAGAACGTAATTACTTCAAAATCTCTAAGTATAAGTCTTTATAAATACATCTCTTCACTCCCCTAAGGGCAAAAGTACTTTTGAAAACTGCATCTGTGCAATAAGCCCGGGAACCTCAATGATGTGGATGCAGTTCATTCGTGATGTGAAGAAACCTGGCATCACTCGGCACAGAGTGGGTACTCAAATACTTTGAGTTGGGTAGGCTACTTTCCCAGTAGGTGCTGTTTCAAACCGGCAAAACGCTGGAGCTTCAAGTTAATAACAATCATAGCTAATTTGTTAATTGCGGTATGACAGCCTCTGATTTAGTATCTCTAGCTGTGCTTCCACCCAGGCACTACGTTAACTCTTGGCAAAGAAATTCAACTCCCTGATTTTGTGCTGTAAAACAATGTAGGCCCATCCTTATATCACATCCAGTTTTTCTTGTCTTCTGTACCTCCAACCAGTGTCTTTTAGGGTTGTAGTTATACACACTACTGAAGTTTAGACTTTTTCCTCCAATTCTTTGCATTTCTTGTTACTTTTTTTTTTTTTTTTCTCTAGAAAGCGATAACCCTGATGGATGGTGTTTGGAGGTAAGGGTGTTAAAATGATAAAGTATTTATAACTGCAGTTTTTAGGAACCTTCAGTACCCAATAACAGAAGACTTCACTAACACACAAACTCAGTGGGTCTTTTGTGGGTGTGTGCCTGTAGAACAGTGCATGACTCAAACCTGGACTCAGGAGGTACCTGATTTAAGGAATAAATCATTTGATAGGTACAGCGGATCTGAGACGTGACTACATAGAGTTGACACAGACTGCAGTGCTGCAGTGTTTCTCCACTTGGGGGCGCCATCTACTCCCTGGGGGAAGAAATTTGTCTTGTGGCTGCAAAGAGGCCCCCTTCCTCTTTTTCAAAAGACACAGGTAGACAACTAGGACACAGCAGTTGGTGTGGAAAGCCGTCACAGTTAGAAATTCAAAGATGTTAGGACTACTAACCTCTTCAATAATTTAAAGGAAGTTGTTAACTGAAATGTCATCAACCACCTCACAAGGATGACTCAGGAGCCGAGAGCACCAAACATGCCTAGAGCGGAGCTCACACGTGAGCCTGTTCATTCCCCAAAGAATCCCATTTCCTCTGCTCTCAGCTCAGGCCCCTACATTTATTAAATAGCACAAATCCACCTGTACACTTGGCTTTGAGCTTACTATTCAGTGAATGAAGTAAGGAAAAAAGACAAAAACATGTGCTCAGATAGAAAAACATACTCCAGTTATACATCTTTCCTTTCAAGGGTAAAAATTTTATTTTTGCGGAACTTGGTACTGCACATTTTCGAAGAGAGTTACATAAGAAAGCAAAATGTTACCCTCCCCTTATCCTAGAAATAAATAAGAAGGGAATAAAATTTCTTTTTTAAATCATGACACTTGGAAGTTTAGCACCAGCATCCAAAATGAACAGAAAAGGAAAAAAAAAGCATTTACTATATATTTCAGATTTCTTTGGTTGGGAGGGGTCTCCCCATGTGGTATTAATAATTCTTCTTTCAATTCATATTACCAAAACAGTAAAAACCAGGAAAAAAATATAAACCTAGTGGTTGCTGAAACTGGGGAGGTCGCTCTCTCGTTAATGTGCAGGCATTCCCAGGATCTCAGCTGCTGGACAAAACGGCTGACGTTTTCCTCGTGCAGTTCTCTGTTTTGTAAGGAAGTGTAGTAAACATTCTAATGTCCACATCTTGGTTATTAATCTTCCACTTTATTGCTTGGACGTTTCTTTGGTGTTCGTAAGGTCGTGGTCTGCTTTTTGCTTTATTTTTTGAATGGTCATTAAGTCACCTGGAAAACGTTCACACCAGATTTATTAAAGAGTGACAAGATGACCAAGGGTTAAAGAATAAAAAGGCAAAACTTACCTGTTTTTTATGTAGTTCAAATAGTTTTAAGATTTTAGAATTAACTTATAGAAACCTTAAAATAACCCAGAACTTGAAATGTTTTAGAAGGACTGCATCCTTTTTATTAGTAAAATTTTAATCATAAGTTTAGATTTTAATGCAAGTAAAACTGTAACATTATGAAACTATAATAATTACAATCCAATAGGTTAGAATTTTGCTACAAGTCTGAATGGAATTCAGTATACAACAGTCTTGGGTTGGGTAATGTCAATGAAATTCCTCATAACAATGCAGTTTCATTTAAGACATTTTCATATAATGTAAATTTCTTTAGTTCTGTTTATGCTAAAATTTTTTTAAATTAAAAAAAATAATTTTCAAAAGCTCAAAATAAAATCTTACATGTGTACCTTTTAGAGATTTGTAAGCTGAAACATGAATTTAATGGAAACTTTCTAATAAAACATTTTTATAAACAAGAACACTCAGCGCATAATGGTAAAAATTCTGTAGAATTATAAAAAAAAGTTATCATTATGAAGCCTTTTCAAATAAATGATACTATAACATTGATAATTCTTCATAATCATTTTAGTGGTTATACAGTATCTCCTAATATGGATATATCTCAATATTTAACCACTTCTCCAATACTAGATTATAATAGAAACTTTCCTCCTATATTTTGGATTATTTCCTTAGGAACAATACCTAGAAATAATGTTACTAAAAGGTTATGGCCAAATGATTAATATATAATCCTGTGAGTTATTTCAAGCAACTCTGAATACGGAATTTATTTCTGTGATAAATTGCCCATGCTACCCAGAGATAAAACAGAATATCTTCAGCATAGCACTTGTCTACCTTGTGAAAGGCTAATTTAAATCCAAACCTCTGCATATAAAAGCAGATGGCATTTAAAATGTAGAAACTTAAAATGATCTTAAAATTTTATGAAATATTAATTTTTTGAAAAAACAACACTACTACTATAAGCTTAAAACCCTTTTAACTAAAAGCTACTTCCTTATTTATTTCATGAAAAGGGCAACAACCAAGAAATACTAAAAAATCAAATTCTCAGGACTTATTAGATGAAAAGCCCAGAATGAAACCAACTATGGCTTATATAGTCTTTTAAGACTTGCTGAATCAGTCTTTCCAGTATATTTCTACCTATACAATTTCCAAGATTTTTAGCAAGAATACAGAAAAAAAAGCAGGAAGCAATAATGAAGAAAAACAAGCTAACTTTATGGAGAGGTTATTCTTCACCACACCTTGCTTCGGTAGTTCATACGTGTGATATCACTACGTCTGTCTTTGTAATACCCAGACCAGTCAATATCCCTATTTTACCCGCAGCAAACAGAACTGTAGCAGAGGATAAATAAACTGCTCAAGAGTATTCAAGCGAATGACGAGTAGATCCTGCACTGGACATGTAAACCCAAGGGCTCTCAAGCACAACACATAAATAACGCTGGCTATCAAAGGGAAATGGGAAGGAAAAAATAACTCCTGTTTGTTCCACAGATCACAGTCCTCTGTTATTAAAAGGAAGCCTTGTCAGGCGCATTGGGCTTCCCTGGTGGCTCAGTGGTAAAGAATCCACCTGTCAAGCAGGAGATGCAGGTTCGATCCAGGGGTTGGGAAGATCCCCTGGAGAACAAAATGGCAACCCACTCCAGTTTCTTGCCTGGGAAACTGCAGAGACAGAAGAGCCCGGCAGGCTAGTCCAAAGAGTCTGAAGCCACAAAGCAAGCACGCAGGCACTTTAAAATTATCAAACTGGCCACTAGGTGTCACAAAAGTAAAACTTTCAAAAAATCTTTCGCCGGTGTAAATAGTTGACAACTGTCTATCTAGAAAAATGACTGACACTCATTAACTCTGTCTGCATGTTTATGTCTCCAAAACCAAGCAAAATAAGATCAGCTTCAGAGATATTTCACCACCGAAACAACTCTTTCTCAGAATCCTGATGGAGATAAGAAGCTGGCCCAGATGAACTGCAGGATTAGTTTAGACTGCTCTGTGCTACTGCTGAGAAATCAGCGCTGTTTAAAGAGAACATCAGTTCCGCGTGGGCCGCCTACCTGCGGATGGTGAAGGTGCCTGGGGAGCTGGCTGTTACTCTGCACTGCTCTGCTCGGGAGCTGGAGCAGGGTTCTCAGATGGTGCTTCACCTGCCTTGGTCTGAAACACACGATAAAACCACAAACCAGAAATGAACCAATTTCTGCAGCAGTGGAGAGTCCAAGACTGAAAGGTCTCACAAGTAGGGATCTTCCTGCCTGCGGAGGTAAACCACTGTGCAAAATCTTAAACACTCTTGAAGTTGGAGTCAAAAATTAGAACCACCGAAGAATGGCCTCCAAACGGCAACTAAACACCATCATTCTTCACAGTTGAGAGTCATAAAAAATATACAGTCACTTTCAACACATGCTGAAAGGCAGGTTCCTCTCTATAAATGCTGTCCTTTGTTTGGAGAGCTCTAACCATTCTGACTAGAGTGTTAATTGGTTGAATGCAAATATTTGGTTTGCGATATGGGCAAGGCATTCTCTCTCTCACCCTGTGTATATACATACCTTCATGAAAATGTTATTATATATACAGATGCATATATGATACATATTTTTGGCCTCAGTTTTCAGACTATGAAACCACTCTTAGAAAGGAATACTAAAGGCTGACATGCTCCAGGATGGTCTGGCAGCATCTCCTCTGACTAGCTGGCCTCACCTCTTTGCCATCCTGTGAAGGAGCGTTAGGGGGACGGGGGCGACGCCGATAGTTATAGGGGCGCTGGTATCCACGGCGAGCAGGTGGCTGGTTTGGACCATTGGCCGCTTGTTGATTCTCCTTATCTTCAGCCTCTCCGACAGCTGGGGCAGGTCGTGGGCGAGGAGGGCCCCTGGAGCAGAGAAAAGAGAACATGTGCAATTGGAAAGGGCCGTCAAGAACAGTAGGTTTTGTCTTTAAAGGTTTAAAAAGTCAAGGGATCAAGACTTACTCCTAGAATTATGCAAGGCTAGAGTGAAAAAGTTGGGCTAAAGCTCAACATTCAGAAAACTAAGATCATGGCATCTGGTCCCATCACTTCATGGGAAATAGATGGGGAAACAGTGGAAACAGTGTTAGACTTGATTTTTGGGGGGGCTCCAAAATCACTGCAGATGGTGACTGTAGCTATGAAATTAAAAGACGCTTACTCCTTGGAAGGAAAGTTGTGACCAACCTAGATAGCATATTAAAAAGCAGAGAGATTACTTTGCCAACAAAGGTCCGTCTAGTCAAGGCTATGGTTTTTCCAATGGTCATGTATGGATGTGACAGTTGGACTGTAAAGAAAGCTGAGCACCAAAGAATTGATGCTTTTGAACTATGGTGTTGGAGAAGACTCTTGAGAGTCCCTTGGACTGTAAGGAGATCCAACCAGCCCATCCTAAAGGAGATCAGTCATGGGTGTTTGTTGGAAGGACTGATGCTAAAGCTGAAACTCCAATACTTTTGGCCACCTCATGCAAAGAGTTGACTCATTGGAAAAGATCCTGATGCTGGGAAGGACTGGAGGCAGGAGGAGAAGGGGACGAAAGAGGATGAGATGGTTAGATGGCATCACCGACTCGATGGACATGAGTTTGAGTGAACTCCGGGAGTTGTTGATGGACAGGGAGGCCTGGCATGCTGCGATTCTTGGGGTCACAAAGAGTCCAACACGACTGAGCAAGTGAACTGAACTGAACTGAATGTGGCAAATGGAACAAAAGGATAATGAGATTAAAAAAATTCAATCATTTTCCTCCTTTATCTGAACACTATTTGCAGTGAACAAACACCTACAGAACATAGGCTCTGGTCCTACCAGGCACTGTGGGTGCAAAAATTAAGAGAAGTGCCTGGTATCCGCCCTCTGTGGACAGCCTGCCTTGAAGACGGGGAGACTAAGGGGATTTGACACAGCAAGGAAACTAACATTAGTCGTTGTGTGCCAAGGCTTGTGCTCTATGCTTTCATGTTAATTATCTCATTTAATTTCAAGGCTAATTCTGTGAGTTTAAGATTTAGAGTGAGAAAACCAAGAGGCTTAAAGGTGAGTATTTGGTTGAACCACATAGGATTGCTGCTTTTATAGGTCAAAAAGGAAGAATATAACCTTCCCAAGGTCACACACAGCTAGAGATTGACAAAATTGGGATCCGCAGGATCTTTTCCCTGTTTTCCTTAAGACATTTTTACGAAGCTTTTATTTCCAAAGTCATTAGTAGTCAATCATTAGAATGACACCATCTAAAATTACAAGGAATCTTGTGAGAAAAAAGAATGTAGAATGCTGCCAATCAGGAGAGCTCAAGTAATATCCTTACTCTCCTGTCAATAATCCCATTTTGCCAAACTTCAAGGGGGTATGGACGTCATTCGTGAATGAAGCTCTTCAATGACAGGGCAAAGGAATAGGAAGCTTACAATATAAAAAGCTTATACTGAATCTTGGGGAGTCTAGCCAATTCGGTTTTCACAAGGGATAAAGCAGAAATAAAACAACATTCCTTTCACTACTCTTAAAATCCTTGGTAGTAGTAATAATCAATTTATCGAGGGCTTACTATATATCAGGCAACATTCTGATTATCTTAAATGCCTTAGAGTACATCTAACCTTACTGACAACTGTGGAATATTCCTTATTGTCCATTTTATAAATCTGGTGACTCCGTCTAAGAGGAGTCCTGAAACTTATGAGAAGGAGATACAGCTACAGATGAGCTGCTAGTCGTAGGGTGGGAATTTAAACACAGACAACTGGATCTGTGGTTAGCTGATTCAACCCCTGCATTAGACTGCTTCATTATCAGAACATTCAGTATGGCAAGTCCCCTATGAGCTGCAAACTTTCAAAGATGCGAATGTGCTTGCCCCCCATCTCCTACTGCTGACGGTCCTTAAGTTCCACCATCTCCCACCTCCTCTCCCTCCTCCAGTCAGTAACTCTTCTTGCCTGGTCACTGGTCACTTCTTGCCAGCCCCTGTATGCCAGCTGTTGTACTGACTGGACTACTGTACTTTCAAGGTACTGTACTATAAGATTAAAAATGTTTTTTGTTTGTTTTTTAATTAATTTTTTTGTTGAAGGATAATTGCTTTACAGAATTTTGTTGTTTTCTGTCAAACCTCAACATGAATCACCCATAGGTATACATATATCCCCTCCCTTTTGAACCTCCCTCCCGTCTCCCTCCCCATCCCACCCTTCTAGGTTGATAAAGAACCCCTGTTTGAGTTTCCTGAGCCATACAGCTAATTCCTGTTGGCTATCTATTTTACATATGGTAATGTAAGTTTCCAGGTCACTCTTTTCATACATCTCACCCTCTTCTCCTCTCTTCCCATGTCCATATGTCTGTTTCTCCACTGCTGCCCTATAAATAAATTGTTTTTTATGTACACGTTATTTGCATGAAAACTATTATAAACCTGTTATAGTATAGTACTGTCTAGCCGATTGTATTAGGTGGGTACCTAGGCTAACTTTTTAGACTTATGAATGAAGCATGCTGGACTTACAAGCATGCTCTTGGAACAGAACTCATTGGCATGTAGGGGACATACTGTATCACAAATATGTGCTGGCAGCCAATTCTTCCTCCATTTGTAGAGCTACCACTGAATAACATATCAGTTAATTTATGTTGCTCTCATCTCATTAAATATAATGAAATAAAAATTAAGTATGAATTTACATCATGTGAAAGTTATCTGAAACAAAGAATGCTTTGGTAAAGGGATAACTAGAAATTTCAGTTGTTAGGGAACAGGGGAAATGTCACATAGCCATCTAAAAATACGTATATCGCAGAGCCCCACCAAACCTTGGACATATGGTCAAAGCAGTCACATCTTCTCATTACATATGGTCAAAGCAGTCACATCTTCTCATCACATAATAAATCCAAAACTAACAGAGCTGCAACAACCCCAACCACCCTACCATCACTGGCAAGTTCTTCAGTTGGTCATTAGTCAGCAGGCAACGTCACCTACCTCCGGTACCTTGCGCGGTAAGTCGGATTCCGATGGACTGGTCCCTGAAGTTGCGCTCCTTCTGGGACCCCATCCTTCATCTCACCAATCTCACCGGCCTGGAGGGAGGCAAGGAGAGCTGAAGTGAGTGTCAGAATGCAGGATATGAGAGACACAGCACAAAGTTGCATTGAAAAAAATTTTTAAAGGAAAAAATAAAAGGCTTCATTTCAAAGCTGGGGACTCTCCTATCAGTGAACCATGTACTGATTAAATGTGTGTGAATGATAGGAAAGAAAGACAGACTCAGTCCCACTAGACAGTCTTTTCCTGATCCCAGTGCAACTAAGTTTATTTTACAACATTAAACATGTTAAAATGTCCCATTTGTCTCCTGAAAGAAAACCTTTATTGCAAAAGGAAATGAAATGCTATACTATAATAAAGCAATGAGAATCTTCAGTGGGTCTGAGAATTTCAAACTCAGACCCACTCATTCTACAAACGGGGTACCCCTTTGATACAGTAATGGTTTCTACATTCAAACATCACCCCACGCCTCTTAACCACACCTTTACCTCTGATTCCTTCTTTTTACAATTTTTTCCTTTTATCTGTTGGCATATTTATTGAAGTATAACAATAAATAATAAAAAATACTTCCTTGAGAAATTTATTTGAAGCTGGGGGATTTAATTTATTATAGAACTTCCAGGGAAAGAAAGAACAAAAAACTAACAAACAAACCAACCCACCCAAAATCTCTGAATTTCTTCATAATACAGACACATCTCAATCTACTTTTTCCTACTCAAAAGTAATATCCCTTCCTTCTCCATATTTCACTAAGAAAAGAGAACCAATCAAAAAAGAATCTCTATATTCTTTCACCATCAAATCTACCACCCTACACCTACATTTGCTTTTTCTTCTCTCACTCAACTGATTAAGTGGTCCATGCCCACAGACAAAGCAAACCCTCTCTCTGGCCCTAGGAGGGCACTTGAACTCTCAGTCCTCCTCTCCTCCATCAGCCCCATCCAGGCATATAAACATGCTGAAATAACATCCATCTTTTCCAACTGTGTTCTTTAAATTATCACAAAACAAGAGGGCGGTTGAAAGTATAGACCTGAAACCTCAGACTCCATTAGATTTTGTCAGTTGTCCCAATAATGTCATTTACAATAAAAAGACTCACTTAGAACCATGCCCTGAATTTAGTTGTCTCTTTAACTGGAACAGTTCTCCAATCTTTACTTGGCTTTCATGATCTTGACACTTTCAAATTATACAAGTCAGTTATTTTGCAAAATACTCCTCATTTGGGGTTGTTTAGGGTCTCCACATGATTGAACTTACACATCCTTGGAAGGGAAGCCACAACAGTGCTCTGGATTTTTCTCACTGCATCCTGTTGGCCGGCATATGGTGTCAATTCCTACTTAATTCCTACTGTTACTGACAGTGTTCACTCTGAGAAGAACGCTGGGGGAAGTTTACGCTTTTCCCCTGTGCAATGTATGAGGATTTTGTGAAAAAAGTACTTTCAAAAGCCAGTAAATGTTTCATTCTTCATCAAATTCAATATATTGGTTTACATCTGTAAACTTTTATATTTGTTAATGTCTTATATAGAAAACTCCTGGTTTTCTACTTTATTCAATGAGCTGTAGTCTGTAACTATCATTACTGGCCAATGGGAGCCCTGTCCAGCTGGCTTGTGTCCTCTGGATGTGACTCCAGCATTCTTTGAGCACTTCCTTGTTTTCTGGCACAACAAGATGTTCTAGGCTCATATTGTACTTTCTCTGGCCTGGCTCTGAAATTGGCTGGTTCTCCAAAAGGGCTTCTATTTTTTATTGGAGAATGGTATTCACAAATGAAAAACTGGGGGCCAGACATCCTCAGTGCCTATTAAGGTGTCACTGATTTCAGGCCATTTCAGTAGGCAGAAATAATACACAAACACAAATACATACCACACTTACATACACCGTAAGTTACATGAGTGTGATGTGTGTATATGTATGGCATAGTTGATCTGCCCACCAAATGAATTTAGGTTGTTGGTGAAGGAAGGGAGGCCAGGAGAGAATTCAATGTAAAAACATAATCAAATCAAACAAAAACCTTGCCCTGACCCTACATCTTCCACCAGCCATGGCCCCATTTCTCTGAGCTCCTCTACAACATACATACAGAGGTGGAAGATCCCCTCTGCCAGCACAGACACCTCCTCAAAGGGGACTATAATACCTCCTCTTTGCTCTTTCTTGAATTCAGAGACTTTTGTCCTCACATACCACTAACCTCCAAGTTACCAAACCTAACCTAGCCTCAGTCTCCCTTTCTCCCTTCCTCAATAGCACTTAACACAGCACTTCCTTCCAGGACATTCTCTCCCCATCTGCTCCTTCCCATTGTCCTCTACCAGACTCCCTATCTCCCTAATCCTTAACCGCTTAATCCGAAACTCAGTCCTTGGCTCAGTTTTCTACCTATACTCATTTTATCAGTCCCTCTCTCCCTGGCCCAGGCCTTCACCTATGTTTTGATGTCTCCACAGGCGCACCTATAGTCTCGTCTACTCTCCAGGCTCCCTTCGGCCTTTGTATTGTACTTGCCATTCCCTCCACCCTTCGTGCCTTTCCTGGTGTGTGAATGCCTTGTTCCCTTACCTCTTTTAGGTCACTTTTGAAACATCCCCAAAGACTCTGTCTCCCACCTCATCTAAAATGACACCTTCTTAACTCAAGCCACTCTCTACCTCTTGCCTCTTTTATTTTTCTGCCAAGTTGACTTCTCTCCCCTTGGAGGTGATATTTAATGTGTCCAGAAGATCTCCAAATGCCTTCTGTCTCTCTGCCCAAACCTGGTCTTCCTTCGCAAGGTATCCTTTACTCCTAACACCACACGCTCACTCCATCACCAGACGCTGTCACTTCCTAAACGTGACCACCCCTCACACCTCCACTGACAGCACTCTTAACTCCTGCCCTGACTGCCCCTCCACAGGGCAAATGAGGGAGCTGGTCTCCCTAACTCTGCTGCTGCCTCCTGTGGTCCAGCCTCCTTAAACTGTCTGGTGATTTCTCAAATACGTTTCCTCCCCTGTTTAGACCCCTCAACTAGTTTTTCATCACACTGAGGATAGGTCAACAATTCTTATTATGGTCTATAGTAGGCATGCCTAATCTGCCCCGATGCTACCTTAATCTAACCTCTTACCCCTCTATTCACCCATAACATCCCAACCACAAGAGCCTCCCTTACTTCTCTGAACAAGCAAAGCTGCTGCTTCTTCAGGAACTTCGATTCAAACACACACACGCAGAAACAGAAAGGAGCGTGTATAAAGGATGAATGTTTACTAGAATGACAGAACAGGAGGAGACTGCACAGACCGAGTTTAAACCAAAGTCTACCACCCATGTAACCTTAGGTAAAAGCTGCTGATTTCTTAAACTACTCAAATCCCTTCACTTGCAACAACAACAACAAAAATATGGACACCACTGCCAATTTCATAAAGCTGTAGGGAAAACTAAGAACTAATTTCAAACATCTGTCTCTTAGTGGAGGCCAAACAATGCTGCTCCTTTTCCTCTGTCATATAATTCTCTTCTCAGAGATGACACACAGTTGATATCAGCTCAGTAACCACCGTGACTTATTTGCCAAATATCGAGAATTACTATCTTTGAAAAAGGGAAGTCATTTGGACACGGCTATATCATGCTATATGACATCCTCAGTACACAGTTCAGTTCAGTTCAGTCGCTCAGTTGTGTCGGACTCTCTGTAACCCCATGAACTGCAGCACGCCAGGCCTCCCTGTCCATCACCAACTCCGAGAGTTCACCCAAACTCATGTCTATTGAGTCAGTGATGCCATCCAGCCATCTCATCCTCTGTCGTCCCCTTCTCCTCCTGCCCCCAATCCCTCCTAGCATCAGAGTCTTTTCCAATGAGTCAGCTCTTCGCATCAGGTGGCCAAAGTATTGGAGTTTCAGCTTCAGCATCAGTCCTTCCAAGACAACTAAAATGCAGTTACCGGAATATGCACACATTTTCAAAATTAGTTTTCAGCCTGCTTTTCTGCGAGGCACACAAGAATCCCTTTGCTCTGAACCTCCTATTCCTAAGGTGAAATATACTTTTCTTTCAACCAATATTGAAGATACTCTTCATATTCTCAAAATAATATGCTACATATATATATGCTAAACATAAGGATTATTTTAGGAAGGCACTACTGACTCCCTAAAAATAAATGTGTCGTAGTCTCCCGGACTCTTCCTGTCCTCATTTCCTAGAGGCCCAGGGTGCTGCCCTAAAGAAACCTACTATGCCTCATGTACCCAATCTCTCCATATACGTAAGGCTACTTGCTATTTTTAGCACATTTGTCAGGGACAGCTGTTAAAGAGTAGAAGGGGAAAAAAAAAAAAACCAAGAAGCAATGTAGGAAGAACACAGTCATGCATGATAGGATAGGAAAAGGGCAGCAAAGAACAGACTGAACACAATGTTCAGTCAAAACACTCAGTGGACAAACAAAAACCAAGGACACTAAGAGGAAGAGGGTGTAAGCTAGTGGTACCAAAAATGAGGTCCTCTCCCAAGATTTCCAAGTTTCCTGGGAACTGCAAAGTTGGTGAAAGGCTTATTAACTACAGGTCAAGTTCACAATAGTTGTATCAGTATTTTGCAGTAAAAAAAGAAAAAAAGAGATAGTCATCTCCACTTTCATATGAGGTTTTCTTAATCATCAACATTATCTCATCTAAATTAAGAACTTTATAGACACCCTCCATCCTGAGCTGTCACACACTACAGTCTTTATCTTGGATTTTATCATCACAGCCCCAAGGTGGAGGCAACTATCCCCATTTAACGGATGGACAAGTTAATCTCACAAGCTCACAGTAAGTAGGAGAGATAAGACTCAAGCCCAGGCCTGACTGACTTCAGAGTTCAGCTCTCAGACACCCTCACCTGTCCCTACTTTATGTCTTTCATTTTTTCTATAAACGTGAGACTGTACCTTGTCCACCAGGGTCCCTGGGTATAGGCAAGGCTCAAGGCTCATGTGGTCGTGCTTTGAGAAATGAGACTACAAGGACCGGAGTCGGAAAGCAGACTAGTCTGCTTGGATTAAGTAGCGTCAGCATCGGGAAGCCAAAAGCAAGGTTTGATTTCCGGCCGCTGGTATCGGAAGAGGAGGAGGAAGAGGAGGCAGAGGAAGGACGGAGGGGTGAGGACTGCCGGAGAGAAGTCCCAGGTGCCGGTTTACCTGCATTCTGCTGGGATGGGGGAAGACCCGGGAGCGGCGGTCAAAGGTCTGTCCCACGTGGTAAGGCGGGAAGCGCCGCCGGTACTGGGGGCGGAACTGGGGGCGGCGCGGCTGACTCCGGGCCGCAGAGAACTGCCCGGCAGCGGCGGGGGCCTCCAGTCCTTCACTGCTGCCGCTCCCTTCCTCCTCCTCCTCCCCAGCGTACTAGCGAAGCAAAGAAACAGAGGTTCAGAGGAGGTGTCGGCAGGGAGAGAAGCAAAGAATACCATTTAGACTGAGTATCAACGAAAGAAAAAAAAAATTCTCCCCCAAAGGAACGATCCCTTCTAGTATATAGACAAAAATGCATATACCCCAGATCATCAGGTGATGACCTGAGATAAGCTACATTAAGATTAAAGCAGATCCATGCAGATAAAATACCAAGCAGAAAAGCAAGTGCAATTAATCGCTAAAGAATTTAGTTCGCATCTAGTTAGAACTGGTCAGTATCAGTTGACTAACCACCCAAAAAACATTTACACAGTTTAGAATATTTGGCTCCACCAAATGTGTCTCCCCAACACTGGCCATCCACTGGGGAAAAGTAAAGAAAAATATATTTTGTATATTTAGTGGTTGGTCCTAAGTGGTTTGCTTCCTTGACTGGTTGGGTTCTGAAAGTGTGGAAGGGGGTCTCTGAAATCCTTCCTACGGGGTCATCAAGATCAAACTAGTCTCATAAGGCTGGCAGGATGCTGTCTTTTTCCATCTCATTCTCTCCTGAGTTGGGGGCAGGAGAGGGGTTGGATGTGTTACAGAAGCTACAGTGACACATGGTCCCTCACAGCCCCAGGGCAGAAGGAGCTGTAAGAATCCAGCTGTCTTTTATTAAACCGACATCAGTGATTGGTAAAAACCTAAAGCGACACCACTCTTTTCACTCAATTAAAAAATAGCTTTCATTTAAAAAAAAAAGTTATTTGTATTTACAAGTAATAGCTTATTTTAAAATAAATTAAATCTTTTAAATTCTGCTTTACTTTCTAATACAATAAATATTAATAGATATAAACATACATAAAAACTCTGGGATCCCATAATGAAGCATATAAATGGGTCCAAAAACCAGAAGGTTTGAGAACCACTGACTTATGGCATATCTCTCTTTATTTGTTTAGCAATAAAGTTTTAATTGCACTTTAATACATAGTAGCAAGTAATAAATACAGTTTCTGAATATAATAAACTTTGTTAACACAAGGAACTATTGAATCATTTTATCTTTTTCCTGTATTTAAACTACCATTTCACATACTAACATTTTATATCAAAAAAATATAAGCAAACAGCTAAACATCCCTTAAAGAATTTTTTATTTCAAATCTTAAAGGGGGATTGCAATGCCAAAGGTAGTCTTAAGTAAAGTAACTATAGTTTTTAAAAAATGAACAAATTTAGAATGAAGAAAATTAAATGACTGATGTTGGGGGTGAGAGTATTTAAAATTTAGAACTCTCCAGAAAACCAAGCCCACATGAGCAACGAAATTCTCAGAGGAAAAGCTTCAAGTATAGCCTCAACTAGTATAATTTCAGAAAATCCAAGTAACTCTATACTTTATAAAATCTGTATCAGATACAATCTCCAATGATTTAAAGGCATATTAGCATAGAAAATGTTCCTCCAAATAGTGTGACTGAATAAACTGTAACTTTTCTCTTTAGGTTTCTCTGTATCTGAGTTTTCAAATCTTTCATTAAGATTAGTTTTACAAAATAAGAACAATGGCACCACCATTGCCAAACACACTCAGGAAGCTGTCAGGACCTAAAAGACATCACAACAGAAAACCTTCATTTATGTTTATTTTCAGAATTTGGATAATTTTGCTTCTAAACATCACATACATGACTTCAGAATTTCGAGCTGAGGAGAAACGTCTTTGAAGGAAAATTTTTCACTCAAGGCTTTTTACCACTTGTACTTCTGAGTTAAGCTAGAAATCAAAACAATTACCACCAGTGTTCCAAGAATCTGGTGAACATGAAAGAGTTAACACCATGTAGTAAACGCTCTGGTAGCCTGTTCCGACTGTCTCGGACACAGTTTATTATTAAAAATCAAACAGGATAAGCAAAACATGGGTAAGAGAAATACAGGAAGAAAAACAAGATCCAATATGGAATCTGATAAAAAGCAATTTGGGCTGCATGTTTAAGACGACACAATGAAGAGAGGAAACATTTAGGTAAGCAGAAAAATACTATTCTATCAAAGTGTAGAGATATAAACCATTCTCAATCTGCAAATACTTCATTCTGGTGAGATTATTTTCAAAAGTTTTCCCTGGATGATGCACATAGCCACAATCCTGTGTTCACAAAGCATCTTGAGTTTTATTCCAGGGTACCAATCCCTGGTACTAATTCTAGAAACATCAAAAATGACTCATATCTAAGAGGTTCCTCATGACCACAAGTTGGATGCCTCGAGAATACTTTAAACTGAGCCTCCTAAGAAAGCTCCAGCCAGACTTGGTTGTAAACTCTTTCACTTAGATTGGTACCAATCTACGGGACTAAAAATCCAGACTTAATTATTGCTTAACTTTGAAATAATGGGAAATGCTATCTTAAATAAAGCAGCTACATAATTGAGGCAAATCACTTAATATTTCTATGGCTAGCATTGTCCATCACTTACTCCAGAGCTGTTCCTCACTCTTCCTTGCCAAGGAAAGGCTGACTTTCTTAGAAAGAAACAGGGTCAGTGCCAAGGGATGAACACCAGATGTAAGCCAATCACAGAAATCCCAGGCCCCTTCCCCCTACCCCACCAAGTGGATGTCACATGGTTCAGTTCTGGCCCATAAAGGAGCCAAAAGAAGAGAAAACCTTTTTGACAACCTTGGCATGGCCCAAGTTAAGCCTTCTTGTTACAAGATAATTAAATGGCTGTTACTTGCAGCCAAATACAAACAAACTGATACAACTGCTGAATGGCAAAAATGTCCCATAAGCCCAGTGGGGATGAATTCTGAACACAAAAGATTTCCCATACAAAAAAAATCACTGTGTTTCCAGGAGAAGATACAGCTTTTATGTGCTCCAAATATACACACTTAATTTTAGATGTGCACATTTCTTGGGTCACTGATGATGAAAGAGACAACGTACGTTGCGGGGCGGTCCACGGCGCCGGCCGTAGTAGCCGCGTCTGTAGCGGCGCCGGTCAGCAGCATATCGGCTCCCTTCCACTGGAACGCCATCCGGGCCGGTCACGTTGGCTGCTTCTGCACCCTGAGAAAGGAAGAAACCAAAGACGGCCTTCGAGTCAGAAAGAAGCCAAAGACCAAAAGCACCGCCTTAGACAGCCAGAGGGTTTAAGGCTGGCAGGAGGTACTAGAAGTTCCTACGGGTGACCTCGTTTTAATAAGGTGAGCAAGATGCTTGATGTCCTGATTTAAATGTATACAGCATGACACCTGACACTGACACAACACTGTTTATCAACTAGGCTGCAATATAAAATAAAAAGTTAAAAAAAAATAGATGTATATACAGCTCACATGCTTCCACAACCTCTGCTCTCTTGATTCAAGAGCAATAGGTATATATATTTATCTTTAGGTAACATAAAACTGGTAAATATAAAGCAACTGGAGCAAAGGAATGCTAGACCAGGACGAATATTCTTCACTGGAAATAACTGAGATAACGTTCTCTTCCTAGAAAATACTGAAACCTGTTATTCTGTGAGGTACCAAGAGAATCCACTCGTGGGCTCACATGGTCCGTCCATCACTGAGCTAGTGAGAGAGAAATTCCTCCCAGCATGGCAGTGGCTGGAATGAAGGGCTGTTGACTCAGCTCCTGCTTTCACATACAGTGTCCACAAAAGTAGTCCCTTTTTAAATCTTATTGTCGAAACAGACATAGCCTGCAGATTCTCTGTGGACAAGTGAATAAAGTAATGCTTCAGAAATAGAAAAAGTTCGGGCAAAGGAGATTCAAAAGAGTGAAACCCCACTCTATGTCCATTTGTATAACCTCACATGCTGAAAATACACAGAGGTAAAATTAACCTGGCTAGACAAAATTTTAATAGTTGGATGGGACATTAGGGATTGTTACATGTCTGCATTTGCTGGTAGGTAACTTGGAACTCTGAAAGATCTGCAAGATACTCTGGGATCACATTGGTAAAGATCACTTAAATTTTTATATGAGATGAAATAAAGTGTTTCTCTTTTAAAACAGGAAAGTTTGAGAGTTGCTAAGAATAAGAACTATAGAATGAATGGTGTGTATATCAGACGAGCAATCATCTGGGAGTCAACTAGTCAGCTTACAATTAATAAATAAAGCATAAAAGACATTACTAATATTAGAATTAAACATTATCACAGCATTAAAAACCTGTCGATGCACATCAAAATGATCCTTTTAGCTTCCTGGGTTAGTCTTCATGTGAAGATAGCGGTTATACAGTCTGTCAAGATGCCTCTGGCTTTTCAAAACCCAAGCCAAAGAGAAAACATAATGATTATATTTGATTTTATTCTTAAAACAAAAGTATCTTTCACCCCAAAACAGCTTTTATCAATTTTTAATACTATAAAACTACCTTAATTCTTAAAATTTTATTTATGTATTTATTTTTGGCTGCCTTGGATCTTCATCACTGTGCATGAGCTTTCTCTAGTTGCAGCAAGCAGCGGCTAAGCTCTAGTTGTACACGGGCTTCTTACTGCTGTGGCTTCTCTTGCTGCAGGGCATGGGCTCTAGGAGGGTGTGCAGCTTCAGTAGTTTCGGCTCCAGGGCTCTAGAGCACAGGCTCAATAGCTGTGGTGCACAGGTTCAGTTTCTCTGCGGCATATGTGATCTTCCCAGATCAGAGATTGAACCCATGTCTCCTGCACTGGCAGGTGGATTCTTTAGCACCAAGCCACCAGGAAAGCCCTGTTTTAATTTTAAATTTCACTTAAAAATACATTTGGTACCAAAATAAGATTTGTCATTTTAAATCTTCAGAAATTAGCTTTTCCTTCCATGATTAAATAGTGTTCATCATTTATTAAAATGGAAATTAAAATACCCTTTTATACTGCATCAAACAATGCATATGATAGTCAATAATCAGAAACACTTTTACTTAAAGAATTGCTTCTTTCTGTCATAGTAAAAATCCAAAGTACTGTTAACTCATAAAGGACAGAGAGACCATTTACTAAGCAAGAAAATATTGCCAGCACCCTGGATACCCAACCACAATCTCCTCTCACCTTCTCTCCTTCAACCACATCAAACTCTACGGTTTCTCCATCTCCTACACTGCGCAGGTATTTCCGTGGGTTATTTTTCTTGATGGCAGTCTGTCAAGATTAAAAAAAAAAATTCCGAATGAAGTATAGGTCAAAGTTGGCCACAGAGTTCATCCCTTTCAAGTTTACTGGCTCTACTGAAGAAATCGTTGATCTAACGTTGTTGTTTAGTCACTAAATCGTGTCCGACTCTTTGCAATCTCATGAACTGCAGCGCACAACACTCCTCTGTCCATGGTGTTTCCCAGGAAAGAATACTGGAGTGGGTAGTGGTTTCCTCCTCTAGGCACCTTCCTGACCCAGGGATGGAACCTGTGTCTCCTGCATGGGCAGGCGGGTTCTTTACCACTATTCTATTCTATTCTCCCAACTACCCTGCATCTCCAAAACAAGAACAATGAAACAAAAAAAACACTATACAACTATGTTCCACATACTTTCTTGATTTCATGTTATCCTTCAAAATTCATCTTGGTAGGTGGGTTAAATAGAAAGTGCAGTTATACTGATGAACTAATCGTGATACTGGATAGAACTAATCGTGATACTGGATAGATGCGTGTCCTCACACTATGAAGTGTCTTGGGTCAGACTCTTTTTCCATCATTGTGGTGGCTGCGGGATGGGGGACGCCTCCATAAAATCTTACACATGCACATAAACACAGAAATATGGGGATAGAGATTTCAGTGGACAAGAGAAACCTCTAACCTCAAAAGAAATTTTAAAAATCCAAGGGGGGATAAATACTTCTGACAATATATGAAAATACCTCAAGAACAAAACATTGCTGACAACCTTCTCTTCACTTTACAGATGAGGAAACCAACTGGAGGCTGATAAGGGATTTATCTGAGTTTATAAAAATACAGCCTGGGGGAAGGAGGCAGGTGGGTGGGGGAAGTGTATACCCCTGTACTATAACTGTGTGATATTTATTCAAATTTTTCTCATCACATCATTCACATGTCAGCTCATCCCTACACGCTCCCTGATAAATAACATTGAAAGGTTAATGACATTATCCTGCAGTGAACATGGGCACCTAAATACCTGCTTATGAACAGGCTTCTCTTTTTCAGTCAATGGAGGGAAGAAAATAATTCCTGCAATGAATTCCATTTTGTTGGCTGGTATCTCTAAACAGTTAAAGGGGCTCTGGGTTTCTGTGGAACTAGGTCAGCCTTATTTTATAAAGCGATTAGGCA
The DNA here is from genome assembly GCF_032452875.1 of Bos javanicus. Taxonomy (NCBI): domain Eukaryota; kingdom Metazoa; phylum Chordata; class Mammalia; order Artiodactyla; family Bovidae; genus Bos; species Bos javanicus. The sequence continues at coordinate 99,349,044 of NC_083872.1, read as the reverse complement.
TGTGTAATCTAGCCCTTCCCTTACTCTGAGTAGGAGGGAGGGAAAAAAAAAAAAGAATGAGCCAGTAGCGCAGAGACCTCACCCACAGAGGAAAAAGGCAGTTCAGGACAGGATATACACGCAGGCCGCCTGAACATTCAGCCAGTCCAAAAACAGCCCCTCCCTACCGGCTCGTTCCCTTTTTCCTGTTAAACTGGGCAAGCCTCAGCACACCGAGGTGACTCACCGCCCAGCCTCACGGGGGGCTGGAATCAGGTCACACACTCACAGGCCAGTGAGGCTGGCCGCTGGCACAGAAACTTGTGAGGTCCCTTTACGCCATCAGTCACCAGAAGGCAGAGTTCTTACCCCCAAAATCTCTATTACCCGCTAGGTGTTATAAGCAGCACTCCCTTCTAGTCTGTTCTGACTTTAAAAGTCACTGTGTCTGAACAAAGTAATCCACTCCAGTTACCCAGGCACAACTGGAATATAACTGATAGAAACCACAACAGGATTGCTCCTTCTGAGATAGCACTCTCTCCAGTCACCAAACTCTACCCCATGGTGCAGAGGATCCTAAACAGCAGGAAAACACAGAAAACCAGATGCTTGACAGAGCCCTGGAGGTGAACGTGCTGGTATTGGTACCTGTCTCTGTACTTCTCTGTTGTGATGCACTAAGAACCACACATATATGAGACAATTCACTGAAAACCAACCATACGAAAAGAAAACTAAGTGCACGTAATGCTTTTAATCTCTTTTGCCAAGAACGTCCAGGATACAGAATAATATCCTAGGTCAATAATGTATGTGAGACAATTCACTGAAAACTAACCATACAAAAAGAAAAAACTAAGTGCACGTAATGCTTTTAATCTCTTTTGCCAAGAACGTCCAGGATACAGAATAATATCCTAGGTCAATAATGTAGAAAAAGACTGAGCTTCCTATACAGAGAAGTCCATGTTTTCCGTATTTTACACTTTTTCTACATCTCCTTGACTACAGGGGACTACAGGCCTATTTGATCTGGACATGTGCTAAGCAGGACAGAGGAGGGGACTAGCCTGGGAGCTGGAGTCTCCGTATGTCTTGGATCTTGCTTGTGCTCAGTCACTAAGTCGTGTTCAACTCTTCTGTACCCCACGGACCGTAGCCCACCAGGTTCCTCTGCTCATGGGATTTCCCAGGCAAGAATATTGAAGTGGGTTGCCATTTCCTTCTCCAACAGATTGTCCCCACCCAGGGATTGAACCCGAGTCTCTTGCATTGGCAGGTGGATTCTTTACCCCTGAGCCTCCCGGAAAGCCCCCATGTCTTGGATACACACACTCCAGCCATCTGCTTCGCTGTGCTATTTACCCAAGTTCAAGTTGCTCTGATGGAGGGGGATTTAACCAGTACCCATCCAGGCGAAGGTAAGGTGGGGCCCAGCCAAACACAAGGAGGAAACACAGTCAGGAGCACAGGCTGCTAAGATGGAAATAGAAGTACTTTAGCTGAAGACTTGAAGGCTCTAAAAATTAGCACGTGGTCTGATTATTACTTCATTAAGCTCAAAAAATAAAACTGTCTGAAAACAGTTAATGTGATGGATGAGAAGAGCTTAAGTGCTAATCTTAAAATGTGGAACTGGGCCCTCTTGCCAAAATAAAACCCCAGAAGGAGTTTCGAGCAGAACAGCAACGTGCAGGGCTTCACTTTGGGAAAGGGATAATAATAGCATATTACAGACTCCCCTCTCCTCAGAGAGCAAACATCACAGTTATTGTCCCTCTTACCTGATGTACAAATACATCTTCTTTGGTGTCATTTCTGTTGGAAGACAAAAAGCTCACAGTTAGAAGAACTAGGTAAGTGGGAAAACTTAAAACAGTTTAGAGCCTAGGACTTGAAAACACAACATAGATGTCTGTCTGGCCTCGAAACTCAGATGCCTCAAGTCAGTCCTCCTTAAAAACTTCTAAACCCAAAAGGGACCCACCTTACTCCTCCACATGACAATGGTGCCTGGCTTCATGCACACAGAGTCAACCTACCAAAACACCCGTTTCCTCTCATCTCTCTCTAAATCACATGGTGTGTAACCAGAGCCCGAGGTTTCCCTCCCAGCAAAAGCAAAGCAAGACAGTTAAAAGGACAGGGCACAGCTGTGAACTAGGCTCCCCTTACACTGAAACCTAAAACAACCCCCCCTCCACCACCACCCTACCCTAAACCCCCACCCCACCCCCACTGCCCACCAAAACATACAAGGAAGAAATTAGAGGAATTTTTTCTTAAGAAGGCGGGGTCCTAGCTAGGAGGGCTAGAGAAAATGATGGTATCATATAAAAACCTCAGAACACCCTCACCATTTGCAGCTGTGTTCTCATTCCTATATGGTTAGAAGTTACCATGGTTTAAAGAAAACACTGTGGTTTCTACACAGAACTTGGACCAGACCTGGGTTACAGATCCAGCTCAATTACTCACTAGTTGTGTGACCTGAGGAAAGTTGCTTAACCAGTCTAGGATTCCACTGCTCCATCTGTGAAATTGTGGATACCCACTCAATTATCTTAAGGCCCTTCCCCTTTCTCTGTTGTCCCCACTGCCACGGCTTTTTCTTTTAATGACTAGATTATATAAAATAAGTTATTTATCCATGTTTTAGAAATGCATTGCAATTAATGTTTAATGATCAGCAGTTTAGAAATGAGAGTATTTACATGACTCGGAAATCTGAAAACTTACATGAGCCATTAATAAAGTATGGGAAAAGACACCAACAGCAGGTGCCATAGCATGAGGACATATTTAAATAAAACATGCAGAGATACACACACATACCGATTTATAAATCCATATCCATTTCTGACGTTGAACCATTTGACAGTGCCAAGGACTTTGGTGGCTAAAATAGGATTAAGCAGATAAATTAGTATCTGACCTACAAAGAGATAAAGCTCATACCACTAAGGTCTTGATAGCATTATTTAAAGCCTAAATATACCTGAGGAAACCATTAAAAGCTTAACTTTAGAGTTTATCTAGAGAAGAAAATGGAGGAAGTGAAGTTGTCACAGGTTGTCACAGGGAACTACTCTTCAGAAGACTAAACCTTTCTTCCTTGGGAAATGTCTCAGTGAAACCCTGAGATAAGGTATTGTCGTAAGTCTATTTGATTCTGCAGTGATTAAAATTGAGAAACACTGTTTAAGGGGAGAAAAATGAAAACACGCTCTTCAAAGTTTTACAGCAGAAAAGTGTTCTAAGTGCTGAATGCAGCTCTTGATGAAAGTGACTATAGACACATGAGCAAGGTGAGCCCTGAGACCTGACACATCGCTTTCACACTTTGAAACAGTCGGCAAACTCCACATAGTGAAAGAGTAGCTCCTTGTTAATAGCTGATCTACAGGGACCTGAAGAAACTTGTCTTGATGCCAGATGGGGGCCCATCAGAGGAGTCCAGAGTAATAATAGAAGTGAGGCGGGCTCAGGCCAGTTCTGTTCTTACCACCCCGAGACATGATGCAACAGGCCTTTTCAAACCTGCGATGAATTTGGGATTCTGTTTCATTGTTTATCCTGCTCTCTTCATTTGGTGGGAATCAAACCAAACTGATTTTGGTTTCTCCTATAAACCAAACTCTTATCAGCATTTTCTTATAACCCTCCCAATGTGATTGCTGACTCTACTTGCCCTTGTGACAGGAGCATTTCTGTACAATGTAAGATCTTAACAGAACTCAGGAGAAGAAATCTAAACCAGTAGTATGGTCATGGAACTTGTACTTCACAGATTTATGTTTATGTTAGCCATTTATGATTTTAGATGACTCCTCTGAATCAACTGTGAATACCAAATCCAGTACTTCTATGAAATGCCCAGGTCTAAATTCAGGAAAAGCATAAAGCAATTATCAAAACTCAGTGAGACAAGAAATGTGGCAATAGAGTATCTTTAAAAAAGAAAAAAGCTTAGGAGAGAATAAAAGTAACAACTAACCATGAGATACAACATTTTTAATTTCCAAGGAAAAATAATAAAGATCCAGCTTTTAAATTCAAGAAGAAAACAGTAATTAGGGCTTACTTTGCTGTGGGCAGGGTTAGTTCTGAGTTTTGCTAAATGTATATGCTTGGGGAAGTAGTTTATTTAGCTCTCTTTGTAAAAAGAAAACACAAACAAAAAACTCTTTCTGCCTTCAAAGTCATTTGGCCCACCATTTACTGAGCAATCTCCAGTTCTTATGCCAACTAAGATCTTTCTCCAATAAAGAGATCTTTCTCCAATAAAGAGACTAAATTATTAATACCTTCAGTTTTAGGGCATTTTAATTAGAGCAACAGGGCAAAGAGGAAAAAAAATATTTTAGATCTAAATGTACACAGAAGACTGGTTTTGATCAATCATATGCTTTTAAATCTCACATTATTTCAAATTATATGCTTTTTGTCTCATTTGACCCAAAATTAATGAACTAGAAAAACATTAGGAAAATATAAAGGTAGGAACTCTTTTTGGTTCATTTTCATATAGTTAATGTCTACAGGCACTGTCAAAGGCATAATTGTGATTAGAAAAGCAACACTAATAAAGAGAAAGATGAAAGTGATTTTCAAGGATAACTTCAATCCAGGTGGAAGGTTATTTTTATTCCCACTTTAGTTTTTTAAAAATTTCCTAATTTCACCAATGTTTCCAGTGACCTCACAAGGCCAAACACAGTCATCCATTCTTCTTGGTTTAAGCCCATAAACTCACTTCACATACACAGAGCTGGATGGGGAAAGGAGGAAGACCAACAAGCTTCCATGAGGTTCATTAAGAGTGAAGTTTTCCTTCAGTCATGTCAACTACTTCCCCTGGCCTGTGGCTGGCTATACGCTGAAGTTTAGAACCATTTCTAAGAACCAGAATGTGAGAATCCCAAACCAGAATTCCATTTCAGTCAGCACTGCACCTGGCACATTGTAGGCACCATGTGTCCATTTGGCTAAGGACAGGAGATGGCAGAACATACTGGACAGAGAGTGTTGAAATGTCAGGCAGAAGGCTGTCCTTGTTGTTGCGATTTGGGAGTGACAGTGAAAAGACCCAAGACCTACAACCTCACCACCAGGGATGTGCTGGGACTGTCAGAGCAGTTGGTGGCTGAGTAATTTATCTAGTTCCTTCATCTTTAAAGATATCTACTGCAGTTTAAAATTCAGTTTAGATTCAAGAAAGATACAGGGATCCAGTGAAAAACTGAGAAATTTCCTTTATAAGAAGATAAATTAAGAACATATCCTAACACTGCTTCAGATAAACCAAGGTTGTCTCTCGACATTTGGCATGGGAAGTGTTCCAAGAAACACTTGTTGAAAACAATATCACAGTACAACCCGGACTAGACTGGAGCAACTTTTAGCCTAGAGAAATGAAGGCTATTTTGTTTCTTAACCTGCACATGTTACATTTAGCAGCTCGTTTGACAGTAACTGAGTAAAATCTAAAAAAAAAAAAAAAAAAAATGAACACAGGCCTCTCAAGGCAGGAAAAATGGGATCCTATTAAACTTTCTTCACATGATTCCTCCAAGTTTCTGCCTATAAAATTTTCTTCCTAGAAACTTGGGCAGGCAAGGCTCACAGAAACCAAACATGCCCCATGCAAAATACTGAAAATTTCTCAGAAGCATCTTACACCATCTCTTAACTTTCCCTGGTTTAAAAAAAAAAAAAGAGAGAGAGAGAGAGAATGAGATATACAGCACACACCCTTTAGAGACCTTATTCCCCACCCACTGCCTAGGCCTCACACAGGGCGTTAACGTTACTGAATGAGAGGACACTGAGATCCGTGACAAAACCAACAATGACTACAGACATCCTTTGTAACGTTCTGCCCCCGGGACCTGAACATCTCCTCTTCCGATTCCCCTTCCTAAGTTACAAGTCCCCAAGATAACGAGGCTGCGAACTAACGTCATCCCCTCACTTCCGACCAAGTTTTTTCAGCTGCTGCACCAAGCGCTTTCCCACAATCCGGGAAGACAAGAGTGATTGGTAAACACCAAGTAGTTCTTGCAGCAGCGGGCAGAGCGAGGGAGGAGGACGCGGGACCAAGACCCAAGTTTCCCCGGAGAGGGATTGCAACACCCCTCCGCCAGCATGTGGCCGACAGAAGCCTGGCCGCGTTCCCGCGCCCCCGTGAGAAGGGCGTCTGGGACGGACACCTGAGCCTTCCCAGCAAGAAGCCTTTCCACCACCATCAACTCCCCCACCCCTGCCCTGTCTCCTCCGAGCGCCTTCCTCTTCCCTCCAAGGAAATGCTCTCCTCGCCCAGATCCTAAGCGAGGACTCCAAAGTTCCCGTGCCACGTGGGTGCCTGTCCCATCCCTACATCCACTTCCATCCCACCCTGGATCCTCTCTCCCGACTGCTGCTTCTTTCCCCTCCGCACCCGGGGATGCGTCGCCACGGGACTGAGCGACAGCGCCCTCCTAGGGTACCCCCAGTTAAGACCCCCAACTTGCGAACCCAGGGGCGCTCCGGCGGCCGGGAGCGCCGCGCCCTGGTCCGGCAGCTCCTGCGGGATGGGCGGCCGCCCGTCCCGGGGTGGGGGAGAACCCCACGTCCCCGGGGACCTCGCTCCAACCCGCCCAGACAGGCGGCTGGAGTTGCCCACACGTGCTCGGCGGCCCCGGCCCCAGCCCGGAGCGGCACCCCCATCCTCCCCGCCTGACTCACCGAGAACTTTCTTCTCCGCGTCCTCGCTGCCCACGGCGGCCAAAGAGGCGGGGGCCGCGGTGCCCGGGGCCGCGTCCCCACCGGGGTTGCCCGAGACCAGGGCGGCCGGGGCAGGGGCCGGGGGAGCGCCGCCGCCCGCCGGGCTCTTGGGCGCAGGATCCTGAGGGGCCGCCTCCGCCGGAGCCTGCGGGAGGGCGGCGGCGGTGGTGATGGGGGCGCTGCTGCTGGGAGCGGCGGCGGCGGTGCTGGTGGTGCTGGTGGCCTCGCCCGCCTCGCTCATGCCGCCTCCTCCGCTGTCCCTCGGGCACCTCGGTGGCGGTTGGTCGGCGGTTGGCGCGGCTGGAGGGCGCGGCGGCCGGGGGCTCGCTCTCCCGGAGGCCGGGCTGGGTGGGGGTGTCTCGCGGCGGGAGGCGGCTCGCGCTCTTGGGCTGCGCGCTCGCTCCGGGGCTCCGCGCTCGGTCTTACTGCCCCAAAAATGGCCCCGCACGAGTTCTTCTAGGCGGCGCGCGGGCCCGGGGAGGGGAAGGGGTGGGGAGGGTTGGCTCCGGAGTTGGGGCATCGACTTCATTAGCATTTAAAGGCGCCCGCTGCCCTTTTTCCCACCTCCTCGCCACTCGGACCGGGATGGGGAGCAGGGAAGGAAAGCAAGGGTGCGCCGGGGCTTGGCCGGCTGCTCCGGAGTTTTCCGCGCAGCGCGCGCTGCCGCCCCGCTTGGTTGGAGCAGGGGCCGCAGGGCTCCCCTGCCTCTCCACGTCTTCCAGGAGGGGCACACTGGGGCATCCAGGAGACGCGGCGCTTCTCTCTCCCCAAATGCACGCTTTTAAGTCTTTTCTAGTGAAACCGTTCAGCATTTCTGAAGCACCATAAACTGTTTCTGATACAGCAATGAAGAACTGGAATAATACCGTCTTCAGGCTATTTGGCTACTTCTTCCTGAAAGAGAAGTTATGGATGACTTGTCTATGAGCCTCAGGTGAGGAAATTGAAGTCCAGCCCTCGGCGAATTCATGTAAACGTCAGTTTACAGCAATGTAAGGTCTTACCTGGTGGCTCAGGCGGTAAAGAATCTACCAGCAGTGCGGGAGACCTGGGTTCTCTCCCTGGGTTGGGAAGATAACTCTGGAGGAGGGCATGGTAACCTACTCCAGTATTCTTGCCTGGAGAATCCCCATGGACAGAGGAGCCTGGTCTCAAAGAGTCGGACACGACTGAGAGACTAAGCACACACAGGGCAACACACAGCGAGCTGTTAATATGCATAGAATAATAAACTTGGAGGAAGAAGACTAAATTCACACCCCACTTTCTGCTCGAATTCCCTCTGCCAGCCAGTGAAAACTTAAGCAGTCGAGCCCTCTTAGCCTCGAGGGCTAAGAGGAGGGTCACAGAGAAGCAGATCACTCAATAAACGGTATTTTCAGTTTAAGGAGTCCACCTGATTTTAAGAGAATGGAACTGGATTATGCGAAACACAGGCCAAAGGGCCTCTACTCAAGAACCGTGGGAATACAGGGCTGTTAGGTGTTCTTTGCCTCCAGGGTCTAGACAGCCCTAGGTATACACTCGAGTGCTGCCCTTAATTAATGGAGTCAACTTGGACTAGACATTCAATGTTCCAGAGTCAATTTCCTCCTTTACGAGGGTTTCTCCAAGGTACCCTGGAAAGTAGATGGGATTATCATATGTAACTCCAGTGTCTGGTCCAACAAAATCTCCTTTTCGTTCTCCATTCTCCTAAACTATTTCCCTTCCCCCTTCCCCTGGGAATTGTGTATCATGTGGCTACATAAGGAGGGTAGCAACCAAGTGTAATTCCTTATTGCAATTTCCACTGGTTAGCAGAGTACCTAGCAGCGAAGTAGAACACAGGAAATGTTTACTAAATGAAAACAAAAGACCACACTTTCCAAACTCAGTTGCTTATCAGCACATTCATTGTCAATAATTATAAAACTATCCTGCCTTATTACTTTCTTACTCCATCCATGAAAAAACATAAAAAGCTAAACTTGACAGGGAAAAAAAGCAAAATATGGAATATTTGACTTTTCGATGTAACTCACCTGTATTTTTAAAATTATAAAGATGTAAATTCTAGATTCATATTTTAGTTGGACTACAATATGGACTATACAGTGATGTTATCTATATGCAGGTGTGTTTAAAAAATTTCTGATCCAATTCTAAGTGTGATTAAATTATTTCTTAATTTTAAAGAGTGAGTCTTAATTACAATTAGATAATATGTATGATTTTATTCTGGTGAGGACTGGCCATTGACTTTTTTAACAAGACGATTATAACTGGTATGCAGAACTGAATTGCAAGGGGGGGAATGATCTAATAGCCAAATCCTTAAAATATTTTATATATATATATATATATATATATATATATTTATGTATACATATATATCTACCCTTGGAAAATAATTCATAACTAACAGGTGTGGTCTCCAACCTCTGGAAGACCCTAAAATAATTACAGATGCATCCTGGGATTTCCTAGAATTTTGTGCTGGAATGGCTCCCAAAACTACTCATCATTTTCATCCAAAAAAAGCAGTGAGCAGCTGGGAGTTCTTGGTACTGTGCTAAATAAATCTAGAGAGAATTAATTAGAGCAAATATGATCTGTGTTGTTTTAATAATCATAACAAGAGAGCAACTTTGATGTAGACGCACACGGAGTCTTCCATTTCTTCATTTACTCATGAACTCATGCGCTTGCTCATTAGCACATAATTACTGAACTGCACACTATGTGTCAAAGTGCTACACTATGAGTATCTGATGTTGATCAATATGAAGCTTACACTGTGTTTTTTTTCATGTGAGATCATTTTTTTTCACTGTCATTTACACTGAAAGAAAACATCATGTCTGAAATTTGAGATTAAGTGGAACAATGAAAAAGAATCATAATCTATTTGTTTGACAGCAATCATTTTTAAGCTATGACTGGTTTGGTCATGAAGACAAAAGGCACTCTGTTTTAGTATGAAAGGAGTTAGCACGTCCACAACTGCTGGAAGGGCTGTGGGAGAGAAAGTCGGAGGGTTCCATGGCAGATCTCAAGACTCCAGCCCCACCAATGCGGTGCTTCTCAAAAGGTTTCCTGAGACCACCAGAGTCACAGGATCTCTGGGAGGCCCCCAACCTCTCTGGACTAGAGCCAGGTTTCATGAGACTTAAAGTTTACATGATTTAGAGAGCTATCTCTGAGACTAAATAAACGAAAGTATGAACACAAAATTGCCAGCCACTTCCAGAGTCTTAGAAAGAGCCCATGCAAGAAAAGAGCCCTGAAGTTTAAACTTCATTAGCTTCATCATGAGTCCACCTGCACCAGTAATCTTAGTCGGCAAAGGAGATGCTGGGATTCCTCAAGATGTTTAAGCGGCTTTGAACCTCCACCTGCCCATAAGTCTTTCTGTAACTGACTGGGAAAAAAAAAAAAAAAAAGATATCTTATTCTTCCCTCTAAATATTAAATGAGTGCCTCTCATGGACAGTTTCCAGAGATTCTGGGAAATGTAGTCCTGCCTTTCAGGGGGCTTGAGGATGATGGTGAGTTGACAGGAGACCACCCAGCACATCACCCTAAGGAAGACAGTGCAGTTAATTGACTAAAGAGATGAAGGAGAGTTTAAACCTCTTCTTGGGCTCTAAAATCACGGCGGATGGTGACTGCAGCCATGAAATCAGAAGACATTTGCTTCTTGGCCGGAAAGTTATGACAAATCTAGACAATGTTGAAAAGCAGAGACTTTATTCTGCTGACAAAGGTCCACATAGTCAAGCAATGGTCTTCTCCAGTTGTCACATAAGAGCTAGACCATAAAGAAGGCTGACTGCTTAAGAATTGATGCCTTTGAGTTGTGGTGCTGGAGAAGACTCCTAAGAGTCCCTTGGACAGCAAGGAGATTAAATCGGTCAATCTTAAGGGAAATCAACCCTGAATACTCGTTGGAAGGACTGATGCTGAAGCTGAAACTCCAGTATTTTGGTCATCTGATGTGAACAACTGACTCATCGGAAAAGTCTGTGATGCTGGGAAAGATTGAGGGCAAAAAGAGAAGAGGGTGTCAGAGGATGGGATGACTGGATGGCATCACTGAAACAACCGACATGAACTTGGACAAGCTTTGGGAGATGGTGAGGAACAGAGAGGCCTGGCTTGCTGCAGTCCATGGGATTGCAGAGTTGGACATGACTAGGTGATTGAACAACAACAACAAACCCTTCAAGAGACTAAAGCTTAGATATGGAAGCATTGCTATATGAGCATATCTAAAACTGGAAAGTGTGAAGTATTAATCAATCAACACCCATTGATTAATAAATCAACACAGAATTTGACATAAAAATGTAGAGGACACTTTGCTGTGAAAGTGAAATTATTACACGTGAAATTATCACATTGTTAATTAACTATACTCCAATATAAAATAAAAAGTTAAAAATGGTTTTTAGAAGTAGAGGAATAAGAGAGCAAATGTTTTCATTTTCTCAAGCAATGTTCATGGGAATTGGTGCCCTGATTATAAGTCTGTCATCCACCAATAATGCATTCAATGCATGTATTGATTAGTCGCATTAGGTGCCAAGGATACCATGCAAATTAAAACCATATTGGCCCTGTAGTCAAGGAGCTTATGGTCTGGACCAGTACTGTCCAACTGAAATATAATTTGAGCCCCAAATTTGAGCCACATATGTAATTTGAAGATTTCTGGCAGCCACAACACATAAAAACAAACAGATGAAATTAATTTTAATACATTTCACTTAACCCAATATATCCAAAATCATATTATTGTTCCAATATTTAATCCACATAATGATATATTTTCTTTTTATCTTGTGGTACTATCTTCAAACTCTGGTGTGTATTTTAAACTTACAGCATGTCTCAATTTGTACTTGGCACATCTAAAGTGTTCAACATGGCTAGTGGCTGCTCTATTGCCTCTAGAAGAGTTACACAAGTCCTCTAGACAGCTAGAAGTTTAGCCTGCTAATTCTCCAGCAGCCCATCATGGAAAATGTCCTGGTCCTACAGCATCAGTCTGTGGTAAGCCATTAAGATGCTGCTACCTATAACACTCACTTGAGCTTCCTTATGATGTATCCCAAAGGACTTACATGAAGCATAATTCTGCATGGTAGTCATAAGTTCTGAAGTGTGTAAATAACATTATAGTATCCATTCCATGTCACCACGCCTCTACAAAATACACTCTTCTTCTTTAACTTTAATGTATATGGGTATAACAAAGTAAAGATATATTGTGGGCTTTCTTAATTTTCTTTACAAGAACTAAGAGTAGATGTGAGAATGATAGTGGCTTAACTCTCTCCTAGGGCTTCCATGGTGGCCCAGACGGTAAAGCATCTGCCTGCAATGCGGGAGACCCGGGTTTGATTCCTGGGTCGGGAAGATCCCCTGGAGAAGGAAATGGCAATCCACTCCAGCACTCTTGCCTGGAAAATCCCATGGACGGAGGAGCCTGATAGGCTACAGTCCATGGGGTCACAAAGAGTCGGACATGACTGAGCGACTTCACTTCACTTAACTCTCTCCTATGGGAAACTGGATTTAGGATTTGGGAAGTGTTGCACTTCTAGATCTAAGATTATTAAGAGGGGAGAAGCAATTCCTGATAACTTTAAATAAAAAGCAGGTTTTAAAACATCTGATTAGTTTAGCATCTCTTGATTTTGTATAAATTTCCAGTTTCTAAAAGACTTCATTGTGTTGGTTTTGTTTCCATTGTTTTTTTCTACACTATTTAGCTGTTCCTAGTGTTTCTCTAAAGACTAGCAAACTGGTATACTTTTGGTTGAAGAACTTGAAAAGATCATCTGATAGAAATAAGAACTGCAGAGAAATCTTACCAGTTACCGAACTCCATCCATTTTACAAGTGAGACTCAGAGAGATTAACCAGCTTTCTCAAACTCATTTAATGGCAAAGCTAGAACCCAAACCTGAGTCTCCTTATACTCCATCCAGTGCTCTTTCTACAGCATATATAATTCTGGTTGAAAAAAATCCCCTGGTCTGGTAAGAGTAAAGGTATTTCAACTCTCCTCTTTGATTAAGTACACAGTGATTAGAATCTGGCAAAATGTAAGAAAAATGCAGAGAAACCTGTAACCACTCCAATCTCACCTCAGCAACAGAAAACTGAGCAGGGCTCTCTGGACACTGGAAGATGTTCATGTCTTCTCACTTAGGACTCCTGGATAGGAAACCAAGCAGCTGTGTGCAATTTTATTTTCTAGTATTTTGGAACTAACTCTCTGAAACGATTAATACAACATATTCTCCTTTTCCTTAAAAAGTTTCCTTTTGTCTTTTTCTGCATACTACTTCTCTCTCTCTTTTTTCCTGTTTTAATCTTTCTCTGTTTATTTTCATCTTTTCATTACTTCCCTTTATGTCCTCACTTGTTCAAGAATTAAATCTCATGGGATATCTAGTCTAAATTCTTGTCTAAAAACTCTAATATCCTATGTTTTTTTGGTGGAGATGATAACTCTGGGAAATAAATCTTCAATGAGCAAAAGAAAAAAGGAAAAACTGCCAATAGATCTCTTTCAATTTTTGCTCTTCAAAATTCTTTCTTTTCTCCTCTTTAATCTGAAATCTTCTCCTAAGTCAGACTTCTGTTTTATCTTTATTATTAGCATCCCTAATTGCTCACTGTTATGATCCATTTGGAGAAGGCAATGGCACCCCACTCCAGTACTCTTGCCTGGAAAATCCCATGGATGGAGGAGCCTGGTGGGCTACAGTCCATGGGGTCGCTACCAGTTAGTCGCAATTGAGTGACTTCACTTTCACTTTTCACTTTCACACAATGGAGAAGGAAATGGCAAACCACTCCAGTGCTCTTGCCTGGAGAATCCCAGGGACGGCAGAGCCTGGTGGGCTGCTGTCTATGGGGTCGCACAGAGTCGGACACAACTGCAGTGACTTAGCAGCAGCAGCAGCAGCATGATCCATTTAGTACTCATTTTCTAGTGACATCTGCTTAGTTTGATTTTGGTACTTCCCCAACGTGGCAATTTTAGGGTATCAGTATTAGTTCAGTCACTCAGTCATGTCCGACTCTTTGTGACCCCATGGACTCCAGCATACTAGGTTTCCTTGTCTGTCACCAACACCCAGAGCTTCCTCAAACTCATGTCCATTGAGTTGGTGATGCCATCCAACCATCTCATCCTCTGTTGTCCGCTTTTCCTCCTGCCCTCAATCTTTCCCAGCATCAGGGTCTTTTCCAATGAGTCAGTTCTTCACATTAGGTGGCCAAAGTATTGGAGCTTCAGCTTCAGCATCAGTTCTTCCAATGAATATATGGGACTGATATCCTTTAGGATGAACTGGTTGGATCTCCTTGCTGTCCAAAGGACTCAAGAATCTTCTCCAACACCACAGTTCAAAAGCATCAATTCTCGTACGAGACAGCAAAAGAGACACTGATGTATAGAACAGTCTTATGGACTCTGTGGGAGAGGGAGAGGGTGGGAAGATTTGGGAAAATGGCATTGAAACATGTGAAATATCATGTAAGAAACAAGTTGCCAGTCCAGGTTCGATGCACGATACTGGATGCTTGGGGCTAGTGCACTGGGACGACCCAGAGGGATGGTATGGGGAGGGATGAGGGAGGAGGGTTCAGGATGGGGAACACATGTATACCTGTGGCAGATTCATTTTGATATTTGGCAAAACTAATACAATTATGTAAAGTTTAAAAATAAAATAAAATTAAAAATTAAAAAAAAAAGCATCAATTCTTCAGCGCTCAGCTTTCTTTATAGTACAACTCTCACATTCATACATGACAACTTGAAAACCATAGCTTTGATTAGACTGACCTTTCTTGGCAACGTAATGTCTCTGCTTTTTAATACGCTGTCTAGGACGATCATAACTTTTCTTCCAAGCAGCAAGCATGTTTTAATTTTATGACTGCAGTCATAAAATCTGCAGTGATTTAGGAGCCTCCCCAAATAAAGTTTATCACTGTGTCCATTGTTTCCCCATCTATTTGCCATGAAATGATGGGACTGGATGGCCTGATTTAGTCTTTTGAATGTTGAGTTTTAAGCCAACTTTTTCCCTCTCCTCTTTCACTTTCATCAAGAGGTTCTTTAATTCTTCTTGGCTTTCTGCTATAAGGGTGGTATCATCTGAGTATCTGAGGTTATTGATATTTCTCCCAGCATTTTGGATTCCAGCTTGTGCTTTATCCAACCCAGCATTTCACGTGATGTATTCTGCATATAAGCTAAATAGACAGGGTGACAATATACAGACTTGAGGTATCCTTTTCCTGATTCGGAACGAGTCTGCTGTTTCATGTCCAGTTCTAACTGTTGCTTCTTGACCTGCATACAGATTTCTCAGGAAGCAGGTAAGGTGGTCTGGTACTTCCATCTCTTGAAGAATTTTCCATAGTTTGTTATGATCCACACAGTTAAAGCCTTTGATATAGTCAATAAAGTAGAAGTAGATGTTTTTCTGGAACTCTCTTGCTTTTTCGATGATCCAGCAGATGTTGGCAATTTGATCTCTGGTTCCTCTGCCTTTTCTAAATCCAGCTTGAATATATGGAAGTTCTCGGTTCATATACTGTTGAAGCCTGGCTTGGAGAATTTTGAGCATTACTTTGCTAGTGTGTGAGATGAGTGCAATTGTGTGGTAGTTTGAGTATTCTTTGGCATAGCCTTTCTTTGGGATTAGAATGAAAACTGACCTTTTCCAGTCCTGTGGCCACTGCTGAGTTTTCCAAATTTGTTGGCATATTGAGTGCAGCACTTTCACAGCATCATCTTTCAGGATTTGAAATAGCTCAGCTGGAATTCCATCACCTCCACTAGCTTTGTTCATAGTGATGCTTCCTAAGGCCCACTTTACTTCATATTCCAGGATGTCTGGCTCTAGGTGAGTGATCACACCATCGTGGTTATCTGGGTCATGCAGGTCTTTTTTGTACAGTTCTTCTGTGTATTCTTGCCACCTCTTCTTAATATCTTCTGCTTCTGTTAGGTCCATATCATTTCTGTCCTTTATTGTGCTCATCTTTGCATGAAATGTTCCCTTGGTATCAATAATTTTCTTAAAGAGATCTCTAGTCTTTCCTATTCTGTTGTTTTCCTCTGTTTCTTTGTATTGATCCCTGAGGAAGGCTTTCTTATCTCTACTTACTATACTTTGGAACTTTGCATTCAGATGGGTATATCTTTCCTTTTCTCCTTTGCCTTTAGCTTCTCTTCTTTTATCAGCTGTTTGTAAGGTCTCAGACAACCATTTTGACTTTCTGCATTTCTTTTTCTTGGAGATGGTCTTAATCACTGATTCCTATACAATGTCATGAACCTCTGTCCATAGTTCTTCAAGCACTCAGTCTAGCAGATCTAATCCCTTGAATCTATTTGTCACTTCCACTGTATAATTGTAATGTGGTCCACTGAAGAAGCGAATGGAAAACCATTCAGTATTCTTGCCTTGAGAACCCCATGGCCAGGAGCTGACTGTGACTCAGATCATGACTTTAGGGGAGAAATTGAGAATAAGATAATTTGGGAAGGTAAGGAAGAAACTAGTTCCTAATAAGATTTCAAGAGAGAAAAATTAGTCAAGTCCCTTCAAGGGACTTCTGTATGACAAGGGTATACTGTTGAGAAAAATATATGTATACATATATATATACAAACACACACATATACGTATATAATATATATATACATATATATGCAAAAATTACCATAGTTCAGTTCAGTCACTCAGTCGTGTCCAACTCTTTGCGACCCCATGAATCACAGCACTCCAGGCCTCCCTGTCCATCACCAACTCCCAGAGTTTACCCAAATTCATGTCCATCGAGTCAGTGATGCCATCCAGCCATCTCATCCTCTGTCGTCCCCTTCTCCTCCTGCCTCAAATCCCTCCCAGCATCAGGGTCTTTTCCAATGAGTCAACTCTTCGCATGAGGTAGCCAAAGTACTAGAGTTTCAGCTTTAGCATCAGTCCTTCCAAAGAACATCCAGGACTAATCACCTTTAGAATGGACTGGTTGGATCTCCTTACAGTCTAAGGGACTCTCAAGAGTTTTCTCCAACACCACAGTTCAAAAGCATCAATTCTTCAGCACTCAACTTTCTTTACAGTCCAACTCTCACATCCATACATGACCACTGGAAAAACCATAGCCTTGACTAGACGGACCTTTGTTGGCAAAGTAATGTCTCTGCTTTTGAATATGCTATCTAAGTTGGTCATAACTTTCTTTCCAAGGAGTAAGTGCCTTTTAATTTCATGAAGCATCAATATTTGTTATATAGAAACAGATTCAAGTTCCATAATCTATAACTGTAATAAAATGGAATATTGTCCTAAAGCTAAAGTATAAAACCTGCCATTTAAAATGATTGAGAAGGTGTGTCAGAGCCTAAGAAAATAGAAGAAAGTCATTCTGTTTTAACTTCATTAGTGTATAATAATGCTAGCCAGCTATTTCATTTCTTTAATGGAAGTAAACTAAAAGAACCCATGTTAAGTTGTACCAAGAAGGATATCAATTTAATAATATCTAACTGTTAGGTGGTGAGAAATTCAATCATGAGACAAATTACTTTGAAGCAGCCCTGCTTGGAAAGGTTCTAAAGTCAGTCTTTATAGGCAGGTGGTTGTTTGGTGGTTGAATGAAGTCTTGTGTAAAACCCAGAGGGATTTTTAAAAATAATTTTTATTGGAGCCTAGTTGATTTACCATGTTGTGTTAATTTCTGCTGTATAGCAAAGTGAATTAGTTATAAATGTACATATATCCACTTTTTTAGATTATTTTCCCATATAGGTCATTACAGGGTATTGAGTAGAGTTTCCTGTGTTATATAGTTATCTATTTTATATATAGTAGTGTATATATATCAATCCCAATTTCCCAATTTATCCCTCCCCCCTTCCCACCTGGTCAATAAGTTCATTTGTACCATTTATTTTTAGATTCCCATATAGGTGGCATCATATGTTACCCTTGTGGCAGAAAGTGAATAAGAACTAAAAAGCCTCTTGATGAAAGTGAAAGAGGAGAGTGAAAAAGTAGGCTTAAAGCTCAACATTCAGAAAACTAAGATCATAGCATCTGGTCCCATCACTTTATGGCAAATAGATGGGGAAACAGTGGAAACAGTGTCAGACTTTATTTTTCTGGGCTCCAAAATCACTGCAGATGGTGATTGCAGCCATGAAATTAAAAGACGTTTACTCCTTGGAAGGAAAGTTATGACCAACCTAGATAGCATATTAAAAAGCAGAGATATTACTTTGCCAACAAAGGTCTGTCTAGTCCAGGCTATGGTTTTTCCAGTAGTCATGTATGGATGTGAGATTTGGACAAGAAATCTGAGCCCCAAAGAATTGATGCTTTTGAACTTGGTGTTGAAGAAGGCTCTTGAGAGTCCCTTGGACTGCAAGGAAATCCAACCAGTCCATCCTAAAGGAGATCGGTCCTGGGTGTTCATTGGAAGGACTGATGTTGTAGCTGAAACTCCAATACTTTGGCCACCTGATGCGAGGAGCTGACTCATTGGAAAAGACCCTGATGATGGGAAAGATTGAGGGCAGGAGGAGAAGGGGAAGACAGAGGATGAGATGATTGGATGGCATCACCAACTCAGTGGACATGGGTTTGGGTAGACTCCGGCAGTTGGTGATGGACAGGGAGGCCTGGTGTGCTGCGATTCATGGGGTCACACAGAGTTGGACATGACTGAGTGACTGAACTGAGCGGATATGTTATTTGTCTTTCTCTGTCTGACATACTTTACTCAGTATGACAATCTCTAGATCTATCCACGTTGCTGCAAATGGCATTATTTCATCCTTTTTATGGATGAGTAATATTCCATCATCAGAGAAGGCAATGGCACCCCACTCCAGTACTCTTGCCTGGAAAATCCCATGGGCGGAGGAGCCTGGTGGGCTGCAGTCCATGGGGTCACAAAGAGTCGGACACGACTGGGTGACTTCACTTTCTCTTTTCACTTTGCTGCATTGGAGAAGGAAATGGCAGCCCACTCCAGTGTTCTTGCCTGGAGAATCCCAGGAACAGGGAAGCCTGGTGGGCTGCCATCTATGGGGTCACACAGAGTCGGACACGACTGAAGCGACATAGCAGTAGCAGCAGTAGCAATATTCCATCATAGTCTTCCCTGGAACAAATCCACATGCCAATGCAAAAGACTCAGGTTCAACCCCTGAGTTGGGAAGATCCTTTGGAAAAGAAAATGGCAACCTACTCTAGTATTCTTGCCTAGAAAATCCCATATATAGAGAAGCCAGTTAACAGTCCACGTGATCACAAAGAGACACAACTTAGTGACTAAATAGCAACAATATTCCATTGTGTGTATATATATATATATGTGTGTGTGTGTGTGACATCTTCTTTGTCCACTCCTTTGTCAATGGACATTTAGCTTGCTTCCATGTTGTGAATAATGCAGCAATGAATGTGCATGTATCTTTTCAATTATGGTTTTCTCCAGATATATGCCCATGGGTGGGATTACTGGATCATAGAGTAGGTCTATTTTTAGTTTTTTAGGGAACCTCCATACTGTTCTCCATAATGGTTGTACCATTTTACATTCCCACCAACAGTGTAGAAGGCTTCTGTTTTCTCCACACCAGAGGAGTGGTCTTAACTGGTACTTTAGTACCTGGATTTGACAGGGGCAAGAGTCTGCTCTGGATGGGAACTGTCATGTCAATTCATCACTCAACTGAATTCGTCACTTCCCTTTGTAGCTTGGGGAGACTTACTATGGCTGTTCAACAGGTATAACTGGGCACACCTAAGCCTTAATTTCTGATCTCAGTGTATTCTCATCCCTCAAGATTAGCTGGCACTTTCCTGACCTCCTTTTTAACTGAAACTCTTAAGCTGTACATGCCTACAGAAGTAGGCCGCAGTGGTGTTTGAAACAGAAGTTTGTCAAGAAAATGCTTGATTGGGATTACTGATGCCTTTGCCTCCAGGTGGGGGCCAAACTCCTATTGAGAGTAAGTTTTGCCATCAGAGGATCCATCTCAACCTCCTCTCAAACAAAAACTATAAAGAAGAGAGAGAAAATAGCTCCTAGGTAGAGACTTCTTATTCTCTTCATTTGACCCTTTCCAGTTGCCATTCTTTTAATTTCATTTGTCCTTAACTCTAGTCCAATTTATGTTTGAGTCCATCAAATTCTTGGATCTTTCTCTCATTTGTTATTTTCTGTAGTATTGAGGGTGACACAGTTACTTAAATATTAAAAGAAGGCATCACTTATCTGGTAGCTATCGTGGTCTAGGTACTAAACAGGGGTCTCATAGCTATTATTTCTAACCCTTATATCAGCTCAGCAAGATTAAGTTTCATGATCCTAATTTTACAGATGAGGAAACCAAAACTTAGAATGGTTATGTGACTTGTCTAGGGTCATAGAGCTGGTAGATCACAGAACAGAGCTTCAGAGTCAGGTGTTTCAAAGTCCAAAGCCAAGAGCATCTCTTCAAATCTGCCTTGATGCATCCTCAGGCCCTTTTCCACACACAGTGTGTGAGGCCACTAGCACTAGAAAGTTATCTAGCATTCTTTCAGAGATCTGAGTTTGTTCAAAAATTGTAGAGGAAGCCTTATTACCATTTTCTTACGTTTATCTTCTCAGGTCCCTCCATTTCTATCCAACTTAAAGACTTAGGTGCATGGAAGCAAAGTGAGGAAGAGGAAAAGGTACATAGGAGTGAAATAAAGGACGAGGCTATGACTGTTCTTCTGTCTTTTTATACACTGGTTTTCTTTTTTTTAGTATATTTTTTTCTTGTTTCAGTCTTATGTGCTAGGATTAATCTCAATCTCCCCTTCTGCTAGAGTACCCCACACCATTTAAAATTTCAATTTGATTTATGTAAATTAAGTTGCATTTATTTACACTGCAATAAAAGAATCAGGGAGAATTCTGAAGAACTGTGTCAGTTTCTGGGATTTTCTTTTGCCTTATTCCAAAAAGAAAGCCAAGATTTTGGCTGTTAGCTCTATAGGACCAAAGACAGAAGCTGATCCAAGACCTCTCTTTCTATCATGAAAGTTCAAACTGGCTAAAGATAATATTCTTGAGTATTTTGAATCATAAGGGGAGAAGGGCTAGTGTCTTTGTAAAGAGATATGCAAAAGCAGAAGCCAAGGAAAGAAGATTCTCAAGCACGGGAGAGGGATGTTAGGTTACTGTGAGTGACTGGGACCTCAACCTGCTCCCTCTAGTGCCCCCTAGGGCACTCCATCAAGTGGGGTTGTCTGTATGGTGGGCACATTTGGATTGCATCATGTTCCTTGGCAGGCTTCCAAGTGGCACAGTGGTAAAAAATAAAATAAAATAAAAATCCGCTGGCCAATGCAGGAGATATAAGAGACGTGGGTTTAATCCCTGGATCAGGAAGATCCCCTGGAGGAGGAAATGGCAACCCACTCCAGTGTTCTTGCCTGGAGTATCCCATGGACAGAGGAGCCTGGTGGGCTACAGTCCACGGGATTGCAAAAAGTTGGACACAACTGAGCACACACGCACCACCACCACACACCATGTTTTTTGGCATTCTCGACTCTGCTAAAGACTCCTGTGGGCACTGTGGCATAGAGCCACAGGACTGCCAGGCTTGGACATTCTCACAAGCTTGGGCAATGCTCATCTCAGCAGAAAGCATGAATAAGCTTTGCTGGAGTTGGTGATGGACAGGGAGGCCTGGCATGCTGCGGTTCATGGGGTCACAAAGAGTCAGACCCGACTGAGCAACTGAACTGAACTGAACTGAACTGAATAAGGGTCTTGATACAACTGAGCAACTAGGCACCACCTTTCTCATGCCTTTATTGATTGGCTTCTACAGACTTCTTCGACCTCTGGATTCCAGTTGTGTTCAGCCATTGGGAGGTCCTGGCAGGAGATCAGAGAAATGGAGGAGAATAACTTGGGATATTTATTTCCAAGGTCCCTCCCTATGGGTTGACTGGGTCCCTTTACTGAAGACAGCAGATCCTGTCTGAGAGCCATTTCTTCTAGTTGCTCTCCCTGGGTTGGATTCTAGTAACCATTTCTTCTCCTTGGCCCCTCTAACTTATGATATTTGGAAGCTTCTTCATTTTTTCAGATTCTTTCTCCTTATAGGTTATTACAAAATATTGAGTATGGTTCCCAAGTAGTATCTTTGCTAAATCCTCCTCAATTAATTACCTTTTATCATGGTATCTTTTTCTTGCCAGGACCCTGACTAATGCATTATGTAGCTTTACTTTTTCACACAAGAGTGTGTGACTTTGTAACCCTTATATCATATGCTTTCTTTTTTTTTTTACTAGAATTACCAAAATTCCTTATGCAGTCTACATCAGAGTCATGGGTAGATTATAACTCCTACCACTAAAACCAAATCATTTTGAAATTTTAGCACTGAAAGCCCCACAACCTGTGACATGACTCTACCTAAGGCAAATATGATGATTATCGATTGACCCGGTTAGGACTCTCATGCACAGTTAGGTGTGCACTCTCAGAAGCCCCTAGTGATTTGTGTCTAGTGGACTGCGATGAGACAGAATTGAAAATTACTGTGAATTCTACATATAAGATTGTCCAGAAGGAGATGAAGGAACCTGGGGTAAATGCAGCACTGCTCAATAATTGTTTTGAGAAAATGTTTTAGTGGGCTGTGTATATAAGACACTCATTTCAGAATGAATTATTAAAAATTAAGCCACTTCTCACAGATAGAGGAACAGTGTGGTCAAAATTCAGAACACAAGGTAAAAATTATTCTCCAGGCCTGGACATGGCATCAGGGGTGTGGCTTAACATATTGAAATGGATGAAACAGAGCTAGAAAAAGAACAGTTAACTTGTGATTATCAGCCACTTAGAATGTTTTTAGGAGATACAGTTTTCATACCAAGAGAAAAGACTTTTCTTTCTTTTTTCTACCTGTATCTACCTTGGATACAGTCCATGTAATTCTCCAGGCCAGAATACTGGAGTGGGTAGCCATTCCCTTCTCCAGGGGATCTTCCCAACCCAGGGACTGAACCCAGGTCTCCCATATTCTTTACCAGGTGAGCCACCAGGGAAGCCCTCATAGCTCAGTCTGTAAAGAATCTGCCAGCAATATATTAGACCAGGGTTCAATTCCCTGAGTCTTCCCTGGTCAAGAAGATCCCCTGGAGAAGGAAATGGTAACCCACTCCAGTACTCTTGCTTGGAGAATCTCATGGACAAAGGAGCCTAGCAGGCTATAGCCCATGGGTTCAAAAGAGTAGAACATGACTTATCGATTCAACCACCACCACCACCTTGGATACAGCTAATATTGAGATGACAGGGAGTTGAGAAAATGAACATGATCTATGGAATGTCTGAGGATGTCACCCTGATGAAGACACTTAGGGCGCCAAGTAAAATGTTTCAGTGACTGTGACTGAAGGTACTTGAAAGCTGGTTTTGTGTGTATGTGTTAGTTGCTTAGTTGTGCCCTACTCTTTGTGACCCCATGGACTGTAGGAACCCCAAAGTTCCTCTGTCCATGGGATTCTCCAGGCAAGAATACTGGAGTTGGCTGCCATTTCCTTCTCCAGGGATTCTTCCTTACCCCAGGGATAGAACTCATATCTCTTGCATTGCAGGCATATTCTTTGCTGTATCAGCCACTAGGAAAGCAGGAAAGCTGGTTCCAGGGACTTAAATTCTGAGAATGTGGTAGGTAAACCTCCTAGAGTGTTGCCAGAAAGTTAGGGAAAGCTGACTATGTTTATGGTAAGGGAGTATAGAGGAGAGACTTTATTACAGAGGAGACTTCCCTAAGAGCCTGGGGAAGAGAGGAAATGACTCAATGCAGATGTGGGCACGAGCAAAGATGAGCATCGTTCCCTGCACAAAGCTTAGCCTGATTGAGCTCAACTCCTTTCCAAACTTCCCCCAAATCAGGAAGCTGGTGAAAAGAGGGAAGAAGAAGCAGCTGATTTTTTCCACAACAGGGAGGGAAAGTTCAGGAATATGGGTACTTTTTAGTTTATTGGTCAAAATCATATGAGAATGGGCTTCCCAGGTGGCACTAAAGGTAAAGAATCCACCAGCCAATGAAGGAGATGCAAGAGATGCAGGTTCAATCCATGGGTCAGGAAGATCCTCTGGAGTAGGAAATGGGAACCCACTCCAATATTCTTGCCTAGAAAATTACATGGACAGAGCAGCCTGGCGGGTTATAGTTCTTGGTGTCGCAAAGAATCAGGCACGACTGACACAGCAGAAGCAAATGAGAGATTAGATAGATAGTTAACATGGCAGTTAAAATCTCTGAGTGACAGGCACTTTCCAAAGTTGCAGAGAAGTAAGGGCAGATATCTTTCTCCAGTTCTCCCTGAGAACCAGCTTCTATAAGGAGTGAAACTGGTGCTCCCAACCAAACTGTCGTTGATTTTAACCTGCCATCAATATGGTGGCCAAAGGAACCCACTTAAAAGGGACTGGACCCAATAATGAGACTAACATTCCAACATCTTTGGTATTAAGGATGGAGGTCTGTTGCTCACTTAGGCAGCATATATACAATACAGAGAAGATTGGACTTCCCTGGTAGCTCAGTGGTAAAGAATCCATCTGCAATGCAGAAATCTGGATTTGGTTCCTGGGTCAGGAAGATCCTCTGGAGAAGGAAATGGCAACCAACTCTGTATTCTTGCCTGGAAAATTCCATTTACAGAGGAGCCTGGCAAGTTCCATTTACAGAGGAGCCTGGCAAGCTATAGTCTATGGAGTCGCAAAAGAGTCAGACAACACTTAGCGACTAAACAACAAAGATTAACATGCATCCTACACAAAAATGACACACAAATCTGTAAAGCAGTCCATATCTGTATGTAATGTGCAGCACAGGGGACATATTCAATAATATTATAATAACTTTGCATGATTCATAATCTGTAATATTGAACCCCTATGTTGTACACCATAAACTAGTATTGTAAGTCAAGTATAATGCAATTTTTTTTTAAAAAAGAATGGAAATCTGGAGCCATACTTGCTGGAATTTCAATCTTACAGGCTGTGCAACCTTAAGAAAGTTCACATCTCCAAGCTTCAGTTCCCTTTTCTGTAAAACAGGGTTAATAGTAGCACTGCTTTTATAAGGCTATTGTGATGATTAAACAAGATAGGGTACACAAGTGTTAGAGTAATATCTGTCACAGGTAAAGTATTCAGTGGATGTTTGTCTATCCCCCTCCTCACCAGAAAGGACACATTTTACAGGACAGCTGTTTACTTTACTTTGTGCTTCCCAGGTGGCACAGTGATAAAGAATCTGCCTGCCAATGTAGGAGTTGCAGGAGATGTGTGTTTGATCCCTGGGTCAGGAAGATTCCCTGGAGTAGGAAATGGCAACCCACTCCAGTATCTTGAAAATTTCATGGACAGAGGAGTCTAAGGTTGCAAAGAGACAGGGCTGAGTGACTGAGCATACACACACACGTTTACAGTTTAGGGTGGTAGCAATACGATTGCTTTTCTTTCATGGTGCTTTTGAGGAAGATCAACATTCCACGACTGAGCTCCCAATGAGTGCTTGTGATGAAAAACCTAACTTGGGCTTTGAAGTTCTCAAGGGAATACCAAAGGGACCACTCTCATCTTAGTGGAGGTCACCTGCAATTGACACCTCTTTTTCTTGTCTTACAGCCCCTTAACTCAACCCTCTAGTGATTTAATTTCTGCCTATGAATCAGATAGCATTAGCTCTACGAGTCTGCTCAGAAGAGGGGTTATTTGTTGTTACCGGGTAAGTGCTCATCAGAGAACTTTCCATGCTTTATTTGGGAAACGGTTTTTAGGAAATAATAAATAAACTGGTATTTGTAAAGGGAGGGAGCTACAGTCTAATCCTTCACTAGGTAATGGGTGAAGGTCAAGGGTGGGTAAAGGACAGGGAAGAATATACCACCTTCTCACTCTTCTCCCAAACATGGATGGATGTGAGCAGGAGACTGATCCAAGGGGTAGAGGAAAAGGAAGAAGGCGGTGCCTCTAAGGATGAAGAGGCCTGGCTGAAGATTTGACAGGTGAGCAACTCACATCATTTCCACCAGTTGACCCTATGTTTCTGCTTAAGCCCCTTAAGGTCCCTAAACACACAGACCATTAGACTGAAGTGGCTTTAATGCCTTACTGAAGCTGAAGCTTCAATATTTTGGCCACTTGATGCAAAGAGCTGACTCACTGAAAAAAACCCTGATGCATGGAAAGATTGAAGGCAGGAAGAAAAGGGAGTAACAGAGGATGAGATGGTTGGATGGCATCGCTGACTCAATGGACATGAGTTTGAGCAAACTCCAGGAGACAGTGAAGAACAGAGAAACCTGTCGTGCTGCAGTCCATGGGGTTTCAAAGAGTTGTGCATGATTTAGTGACTGAATAACAACAAATAAATGTAAGCAAACCAAAACTTAAGCCTGAAGTGCCTCAAGATTAAGAAATTAAAACCTAATATCAGTCAGTCAGTCAGTCAGTCAGTTCAGTCGCTCAGTCATGTCCAACTCTTTGCAACCCCATGAATCGCAGCACGCCAGGCCTCCCTGTCCATCACCAACTCCCGCAGTTCACTCAGACTCATGTCCAGAAAAAGAGGTGTCAATTGAATGTGACCTCCATTAACACGAGAGTGGTTGTGGGCAGGTCCATCCAAGATATATGAAACATGTAACATCTGCATTATGGGCTCTCAGTCTCTTTTGTTTTGCTGGTCTGTGTCTGAAATTGGCTTGGCTCCATCTTAAACCCGACTGGGTACGGGGTTGAACTGAGTGTGTTTTAAACCAGACTGAGTCCAATGTGAGGCCTCAGTTCAGTTCAGTCACTCAGTCGTGTCCGACTCTTTGTAACCCCATGAATTGGAGCATGCCAGGCCTCCCTGTCCATCACCAACTCCCAGAGTTCACTCAAACTCACATCCATTGAGTCAGTGATGCCATCCAGCCATCTCATCCTCTGTCGTCCCCTTCTACTCCTGCCCCCAATCCCTCCCAGCATCAGAGTCTTTTCCAATGAATCAACCTTTTGCATCCGGTGGCCAAAGTACTAGAGTTTCAGCTTCAGCATCAGTCCTTCCAATGAACACCCAGGACTGATCTCCTTTAGAATGGACTGGTTGGATCTCCTTGCAGTCCAAGGGACTCTCAAGAGTCTTCTCCAACACCACAGTTCAAAAGCATCAATTCTTCGGTGCTCAGCTTTCTTCACAGTCCAACTCTCACATCCATACATGAGCACTGGAAAAACCATAGCCTTGACTAGATGGACCTTTGTTGGCAAAATAATATCTCTGCTTTTGAATATGCTATGTAGGTTGGTCATAACTTTCCTTCCAAGGAGTAAGCGTCTTTTAATTTAATGGCTGCAGTCACCATCTGCAGTGATTTTGGAGCCCCCAAAAATAAAGTCTGACACTGTTTCCACTCTTTCCCCATCTATTTCCCATGAAGTGATGGGACCGGATGCCATGATCTTCATTTTCTGAATGTTGAGCTTTAAGCCAACTTTTCACTCTCTTCTTTCACTTTCATCAAGAGGCTTTTAGGTTCCTCTTCACTTTCTGCCTTAAGGGTGGTGTCATCTGCATATCTGAGGTTATTGAGATTTCTCCCGGCAATCTTGATTCCAGCTTGTGCTTCTTCCAGCCCAGAGTTTCTCATGATGTACTCTGCATAGAAGTTAAATAAGCAGGGTGACAATATACAGCCTTGATGTACTCTTTTTCCTATTTGGAACCAGTCTGTTGTTCCATGTCCAGTTCTAACTGTTGCTTCCTGACCCGCATATAGGTTTCTCAAGAGGCAGGTCAGGTGTTCTGGTATTTCCATCTCTTTCAGGATTTTCCACAGTTTATTGTGATCCACACAGTCAAAGGCTTTGGCATAGTCAATAAAGCAGAAATAGATCTTTTTCTGGAACTCTCTCGCTTTTTCCATGATCCAGCCAATGTTGGCAATTTGATCTCTGGTTCCTCTGCCTTTTCTAAAACCAGCTTGAACATCTGGAAGTTCATGGTTCACATATTGCTGAAGCCTGGGTTAGAGAATTTTGAGCATTACTTTACTAGCTTGTGAGATGAGTGCAATTGTGCAGTAGTTTGAGCATTCTTTGGCATAGCCTTTCTTTGAGATTGGAATGAAAACTGCTCTTTTCCAGTCCTGTGGCCTCTTCTGAGTTTTCCCAATTTGGTGGCATATTGACTGCAGCACTTTCACAGCGTCATCTTTCAGGATTTGAAATAGCTCAACTGGAATTCCATCACCTCCACTAGCTTTGTTCGTACTGGAGCATTCTAAGGCCCACTTGACTTCACATTTCAGGATGT
Organism: Bos javanicus; assembly: GCF_032452875.1. Classification (NCBI taxonomy): domain Eukaryota; kingdom Metazoa; phylum Chordata; class Mammalia; order Artiodactyla; family Bovidae; genus Bos; species Bos javanicus. The sequence continues at coordinate 99,320,888 of NC_083872.1, read as the reverse complement.
CTGGCTCTAGGTGAGTGATAATCACCATCGTGATTATCTGGGTCATGAAGACCTTTTTTGTACAGTTCTTCTGTGTATTCTTGCCACCTCTTCTTAACATCTTCTGCTTCTGTTAAGTCCATACCATTTCTGTCCTTTATTAAGCCCATCTTTGCATGAAATGTTCCCTTGGTATCTCTAATTTTCTTGAAGAGATCTCTAGTCTTTCCCATTCTGTTGTTTTCCTCTATTTCTTTGCATTGCTTGCTGAGGAAGGCTTTCTTATCTCTCCTTGTTATTCTTTGGAACTCTGCATTCAGATGCTTATATCTTTCCTTTTCTCCTTTGCTTTTCACTTCTCTTTTCACAGCTATTTGTAAGGCCTCCCCAGACAGCCATATTGCTTTTTTGCATTTCTTTTCCATGCGGATGGTCCTGATCCCTGTGTACTGTACAATGTTATGAACCTCTGTCCATAGTTCATCAGGCACTCTATCCGATCTAATTCCTTAAATCTATTTCTCACTTCCACTGTCTAATCATAAGGGATTTGATTTAGATCATACCTGAATGGTCTAGTGCTTTTCCCTACTTTCTTCAATTTAAGTCTGAATTTGGCAATAAGGAGTTCATGATCTGAGCCACAGTCAGCTCCTGGTCCTGTTTCTGCTGACTGTATAGAGCTTCTCCATCTTTGGCTGCAAAGAATATAATCGATCTGATTTCAGTGTTGACCATCTGGTGATGTCCATGTGTAGAGTCTTTTGTGTTGTTGGAAGAGGGTGTTTGCTATGACCAGTGCGTTCTCTTGGCAAAACTCTATTAGCCTTTGCCCTGCTTTGTTCTGTATTCCAAGGCCAAATTTGCCTGTTACTCCAGGTGTTTCTTGACTTCCTACTTTTGCATTCTAGTCCCCTATAATGTAAAGGACATCTTTTTGGGGTGTTAGTCCTAAAAGGTCTTGTAGGTCTTCATAGAACCATTCAACTTCAGCTTCTTCAGCATTACTGGTTGGGGCATAGACTTGGATTACTGTGATATTGAATGGTTTGCCTTGGAAACAAACAGAGATCATTCTGTCATTTTTGAGTTTGCATCCAAGTACCGCATTTTGGACTCTTTTGTTGACCATGATGGCTACTGCGTTTCCTCTAAGGGATTCCTGTCCACAGTAGTAGATATAAGGCTCATCTGAGTTCAATTCACCCATTCCAGTCCATTTTAGTTCGCTGACTCCTAGAATGTTGACGTTCACTCTTGCTGTCTCCTGTTTGACCACTTCCATTTGCCTTGATTCATAGGACATTCCAGGTTCCTATGCAATATTGCTCTTTACGACATCGGACCTTGCTTCTATCACCAGTCACATCCACAACTGGGTATTGTTTTTGCTTTGGCTCCATCCCTTCATTCTTTCTGAAGTTATTTCTCCACTGATCTCCAGTAGCATATTGGGCACCTACTGACCTGGGGAGTTCCTCTTTCAGTATCCTATCATTTTGCCTTTTCATACTGTTCATGGGGTTCTCAAGGCAAGAATATTGAAGTGGTTTGCCATTCCCTTCTCCAGTGGACCACATTCTGTCAGACCTCTCCACCATGACCAGCCTGTCTTGGGTGGCCCCACCGGGCATGGCTTAGTTTCACTGAGTTAGACAATGCTGTGGTCTGTGTGATTAGATTGACTAGTTTTCTGTGATTATGGTTTCAGTGTGTCTGCCTTCTGATGCCCTCTCACAACATCTACTGTCTTACTTGGGTTATCTGGATGAAGAGATACCCTATGTCCAAGGTGTGAGGCCTCAGATTAATTTTTTTTAATTGTTTTTTCAAGAGGAAGAAGAAGAAAAAATGGGTTCCTTCAAGTCCAGAGAATCTGGGTCTCCTCCATCTGGGTTTTTGGCTAACTTTACATATAAAAATTACTGGCCCTGAAGTTGTGTTTGTTTGAACAAGTAGGTTAATCTTATGAAAGATAATCTTGAATTATAACAGCCACAGTGGAAAACTTTAAACCTAGATAAGCTTATCTCTTTATGAGGTGCTCTAGAGAATAGGGATTCTCAGCCAAGAATCCAGAAAGGTGGCGGGGGTGGGGTGTGTGTGTGATACTTTTCATCTCCTACACTTTCTGGTCATTCAGAGGGAACTCTACTCACTCTGGAGCCTGCAGATGGGATCCTGGGGAGACTGGCAGAAGCTGACAAGGGGCAAGAGTTCTTACTGTAGTCAGCTTTCTGGATCTCTGTCTGTAGTGCTTGGTCAAGAGAAAGAGAGGGAGGGAGGTGGTCAGTTCTTGTGTGTGTGGGCAGCTCAAACAGCAGGCTTGGGACCCCAAGAATATGGCTGGATAGAAATGTGGATTGCATCCCACTTGCAGTGGCATCCTACTGACTATTGCCTGCTCTCATGGGAATTGTCTAAGCCTTTGCTTTCTTTTGGTTATCCTTGGGAGTGGTTCTGGATCTTGGAAGAGGTAACTTCCCAGACTTCTTTGGGGATACCTCTTGTATTCATGGTTAGACCATAAAAGGCTTATTGGTTTTGGTTGTGAGTCACTTATGAGTATGCCCTTGGTTTAAAAGGAAAAAAAATTTAAGAAGTTCATTACAGCCAGAAATATTTAGTGTTTGTCCTGGTTAAACCAGATAATAAGATATTTGAAAGAATTTTTAAATTTTTTTCTATAGTACTGTACTGTGCTTATTGATACTGTACGTTTGCATCATCTGTTTACAAGATGAATCGTCTGTCAGCATCTACGTCAGTGTTGTCTTATCTGATACAAAACGTGGTAGATGTTTTATGTGTTACTAATACTGGACATCAAAAGTTAAATGATCATCTGAAATATAAAATGAGCTTTATGATCTGATGATGGAAACTGGTATTCAGAGCTTGATAGAAATTTTTTAAGGTTTTCTTTCCCAAGCTAAAATGGAACAATGTATTCAGAAGGAAAGAAAACATCCTGAATTTATTGTGAAAGGATTTAGTAAAACAGTCCAAAGACACACAGCTCCATCTCTAGAACATAGGATTCGTTTGATTGGAAAATCTTTATTGGAAATCTTCTCCCTGATATAAAGAAATAAGTTGAATGGTTGAATCAGCCTCTTGCTACCTTTCAGGTTGAAACCCAATTCTTTGAAGAATTAGAAACAACTGTATTTTGTTTTATAATAATAGAAATGCAACACTAGGAACAATTCAAAGCCCACCAATCCTTTTATTAAAAAAAAACAATCCCCAAACCTTTCCCATTCATCTTAGAAAGCTTGCAGATACTGTAAAGGATCCGGACATTGGAAACAAAACTCTTTCTTGGAGAAAAAGTCTTTTCTTTGTGCCTTTGAGGTGTAAATTTTGACCCTGTCTTCTCTAGGAATCCAGAGCCATCTGTTTGAAATGCAAACTTCAGGGAGATGATCCTGATCCGGAAAAAAAAAATGAAAGGACCTGTCTTGTGGTTAAGATTTAAAAATTAAAGCCGCAAGATCTTTGTATCCTTCTGTATGTTTATATATTTATATAGATTGATAGATGAATTTTCTATCTGTAGAGGGTTTGCCAACATGAATTTGTAAAGGAGCTCTATTTAATCAGCTTGAAGAAAAGTAAGTGCTTATCCAAATCAAGTATGTCCTCTCAGAAATATAGAAACTAACTCAAATGTTTTTCAAGTTCGAGTGATAAAGAATAATCTTTAATAAATAAAAGCTACTTTAAGTTTTGTTTGTTTAGTTTAAACAAACATGTCCTCAGAGCTGTCAACACCATGATGCAGACGTAGAATTTTTATTCTACCTAGGTTTATTAAAGTCAAAAAAGCTTATGTTATCACCGTTCCAGAGCTTGTCAGCAAAAAAGATAAGAAGACGGTTAGCTGTTTAATGTCTTGTGAAATTTTCAAGAGTAATCTAAACATAATTGCTTAAAGATAGTTTCCAAAACATTTTCATCAGCTTGAAATCTTATAGTTATACTGTGCTGTGCTGTGCTCAGTCACTCCAATCGTGTCTGACTCTTTGTGACCCCATGGACTCATGGACCCCATGGACAGGCTCCTCTGTCCATGGGATTCTCCAGGCAAGAATACTGGAGTGGGTTGCTGTGCCCTCCTCTAGGGGATCTTCCCCACCCAGGAATCAAACCCATATCTCTGGTATCTCCTGTATTGCAGACAGATTCTTTCTCCACTGAGCCACCTGGGAAGCCCATAGTTACACTGAGGTAAGTTAAATGATGGATAGTCATTGAATATCTAGATCCTTTCCAAATAAAACACTGACATGTTAAAAACTGATATATTTATCTACTTTGAGATTCTTACTATAGAAGAATTAAAGATGTTTGGGTCTAATAGTAAATACATCTGCCACACCGAAAAGTTTACTGAAAAGACTCCATTTCTAGAAATTATTAACAGTATTTATAAGTTTTCCAGTGCACAGAATGCTGATGTAACAACCAGTCGATTATTGTTTACCTTTCAGTTTTCACTAGAAAGTAAGGTTTCTAAGGGTTAAGAATGCTAATTGATACATTTAATTAAAAATACCAGAAGTAATAATAGTGAAAGAAAACAACTGTGTACAAAAAGTAAGTCAGGAGGTATTTCCCTGGTGTTCCAGGAGCTAAGACTCCACACTTCCAATGCAGAGGGCCCAGGTCTGATCCCTGGCCAGGGAATTAGAACCCACATGCCTCAACTAAGAGTTCACATGCTGCAACTAGATATCACATGCCACAGCTAAGACTTGGTGCAGCCAAATAAATAAAAATATTAAGAACAAAAAGTGGTAAGGAAAGTAGAATGTTTTTAGGATAAGGAGAGCTAAGAAGAATGTACTTTTTTCAAGAGAAAAAGGAAGACATTTTATTCAGAAGTAGAATGACTGGCTGTTACAGAAAAAGAAAGGACAATATAGGCCAAAACGTAAATGGATAGAAAAAATTTCATGGAAGGTTTGTGGAAAAGGAATCCTGGAAATGAATTTTATGTGTGGTAAACCTGGCTATGATTGGGATTATATTTTTAAAGAATGAGCCTTAATATCAAAACTTGTTGTTTAGTTGTTAAATCGTGTCCGACTCTTTGCGACCCCATGGACTGCAGCATGCCAGGCTTCTCTGTCCTCCACTAACTTTCAGAGTTTGTTCAAATTCATATCAATTGAGTTGATGATGCTATCTAACCATCTCATCCTTCGCTGCCCCCTTCTCCTTTGCCTTGAATCTTTCCCAGCATTAGGATCTTTTCAATGAGAAAGCTCTTCACATAAGGCGGCCAAAGTACTGGTCAAAATATCAAAAATGTACTGGTCAAAATATCAAAAGTATACTGGTACAAAATTAGTATGTATTTTTGTTTCTGGGCTTCCCTGGTGGTTCAGATGGTAAAGAATCTGCCTGCAATGCAGGAGACTTGGGTTTGATCCCTGGGTCGGGAAGATCCCCTGGAGAAGGGAGTGAAGCAATCCACTCTAGTATTCTTGCCTGGGAAATCTCATGGACAGAGGAGCCTGGCAGGCTACAGCCCAAGGGGTCACAGAGTCAGACACGACTGAGCAATTAAAGCGCTGTCTGTTAAAAAGGCAGTTTTATTGGTAGACTATTTTCTCTGATTAAAAGATGTTGAAAGCTTTTTGTTTTTGTTTTGTTGCCTTTTGGATACTCAGCCTGGAAAGCAAAGATTCTGTGTTTTAACAAAATAATTTCCTGTGATTCTTATTGTCTTTATTAGATCTTTGATTACATTAGAAAATGAGTCTTCTCAATACTGAAAAAGATAAATTTTGTTCACAGCTATGTAACCTTTCATGTTACTGCTGCTACTGCTAAGTCGCTTCAGTCGTGTCCAACTCTGTGCGACCCCATAGATGGCAGCCCACCAGGCTCCTCCGTCCCTGGGATTCTCCAAGCAAGAACACTGGAGTGGGTTGCCATTTCCTTCTCCAATGCATGAAAGTGAAAAGTGAAAGTGAAGTCAGTCAGTCATGTCTGACCCTTAGCGACCCCATGGACTGCAGCTTACCAGGCTCCTCCATCCATGGGATTTTCCAGGCAAGAGTACTGGAGCAGGTTGCCATTGCCTTCTCCAATGTAACCGTTGATATTTGCCTTTAATATCTTTTATTGTCAGTTTCACTAAATAGGTAACTAAGCATTATTTCATGACCTGTGATCCTATTTAATCGAATGTTCGATCTTCTTTTTTTTTTATGACTTCCCAAATCAAACCTAAATGGAGTCTTTTTGACCTCAAACTAACTTTGAGATTTCCCAGAGGGCCCCTGGAAATTCTCAAAATTTTGTCTCTCACTCTGTAAAGAAAATGCTAAACTAATTAGGTTTATTTGGATTTGGCATGTTAAATGACATGGGAAACATTGTCAAAAAAGAAGTGATAATAAATCTTAGGTTATATGTGTATGGATATAAGTTACTGATATAGGTAGGTATTCCAGAAATCGAAGTTCAGAGTAGTATCAGTACCCTCATTGTCTAATTATTGCCTTAAATTATTGTGTGCCATGAAAATAACTGAATTTTCTTATCAAATGAACTCCTATCAGATCTTGAACTTAGCCATTTTAGAAGTCTTTTGGTCATTTACAGACAGTTATTGTTTTATCCTTATGCTTTTGAAAAAATGCTTTATCTTCAGAGAGAATCATGGAAAAGATTCAGACAAGAACTCTATAATACAAGTTCCTGGTACTTTAAGATCATGGCACAGAATTGGGTAAGAACTTTCAGAACTGTAATGGAAAAATTGGATTCAAGCAGGACAAGAATTAACAATATGAGACCAAATGAATTGATGAGGATGACTATAAAATTTAAATGACTTTATGCTAAAGTTGATAAGTGTGCTGTGGTTATTGTCATGTTAAGAGATTGTCATGATTCTTAGGAAATACACACTGAAAAGTTTAGGGGTAAAAGGCCATGATGTATGTAACTTATCCTGAAACAGTTCAGGCAAAAAGAGAGAGAGTTACAAGCAAATGGGCGTAAAATGTTATTAAGAGAATATGAGTGAAAGTATGTGGATTAGTTTTGTGTTTTTCTTATAGTTGCAACCTTTCTGAATGTTTGAAATGTTATCTACTAAAAAAAGTTAAAATAATGTTTAAGACATGCTTTTTATCCTTTCTGGTTTTTAATATACATTTTCAATGTTTGTATATGTGTACTATACACTCACATATATTTTTCTGTCATTACAAATCAAATATATTTAAAATAATTTAAAATGTATTCATCTATTAACTGCTGTGGAAAAACCATAGAGATAGACACCACCAAGGAGAACTTGGCGTAGTCGTCAGGGGTGCACCTAGGAAGAGACGGTGTAGAAGCAGAACTTATGGCATCTTTGTAAATGATTATGATGATTATGGTCACAGGGCAGGGTGGATAAGGGGTCAAAATGAGAGTGATGAAGAGAGGAGCATGATGTGAGTATCTTAACATGTCCAAGCACCCAAATGAAAATCTGCAATACATGACAGATAAATATAAATAATAACACATGATACATTTGACATATTGTGTCACTTATCCATCTTACTATGTGTCTGAGTTGTGATCTGTGTGGTGATTTAACTAAATTCCAAGATCACTAAAGAAATTTATCTTACTAATGCGTTCTGGCCAGTTACAGTGCTCTTGACCAAAAGGCAAAAGAGATTCTAAAATCTACTTATAAAAAAAGATTTTGTTGTTGGTTGTCAATCCATCAGAAAATAACCTTTAAATGGAGGTCTCTTCTTCCAATCTGGTAAACGTCATGACAGTGCTGACCCATTTCTCAGTATTGTTCCAAGAGTAGCTTGTAAAAGAGTGTGACAAGACTTCAGTAACTTAGGAAAACCTCATAAAACGAAGTTGGTAATGACAGGGCATCTCTGCTCCACATAGCACAGCAGTCTCTGAATATCAAGGGTAGAGTACAGGGGTGTTCTAAAGATCTACCTTCCAGAAGCAATAAAGAGCTTTGTGCAATATTACATGTTAGCATCATGACAGTCAAGGTATGTGTGTGTGTTTAGTCTCTCAGTCATGTCTGACTCTTTGTGACCTCATGGACTGTAGTCTGCCAGGCTCCTCTGTCCATGGGGATTCTCTAGGCTAGAATACTGGAGTGGGTAGCCATTTCTTTCTCCAGGAGATCTTCCGAACCCAGGAATGGAACACAGGTCTCCTATATTTCAGGCAGATTCTTTACTGTCTGAGCTACCAGGGAAGCCCAAGAATACAGGAGTGGGTAGCTATCTCTTCTCCAGGGAAACTTCTTGATCCAGGAATTGAACAGGGGTCTCCTGCAAGGCAGATAAATTCTTTACCAGCTGAGCTACCTGGGAAGCCCAGTAAAGGTATAAGTTACTGTTATTATTTGGGGACATAATTCCTGGAGCAATATACAGGTGCCTAAGCAGAATCAAATGAAGAGTGAAACAAACAAAAAAAAAATCGAAATAAAAATTCAAAGGCAGATGATCAAACAGCCGAGGAGGGTTGTTATCATTTAAATCACTGACAACACAACACCAGACTGCCTTATACTACAAAACAGACTCCTTTATAAAGCAGAGTCAGAGAAGATGAGCAACGATGCTTTAAAAGTTCAGGATCAGATTCCCACCCCTCCCCCAGGAGGAGAATCCAATAGCAGAAGGACTAAAAAATTATTCAAGCAATGTGGGGAAAAGATGGAGACTAGGTTATGGAAACAAAAGTTCCCCACGTCTTAGTTTTCCCTAATTAGGTCTGCCAACAAGGTTTTGATTAAAAAAAAAAGTCGCCAGATGAATTAGCCCATAAAAAAAAGAAGATGTGGTATATATATATACATAATGAAATATTATTCAGCCATAAAAAGAGTGAAATAATGCCATTTGCAGCAACATGGTTGGACCCAGAGGTTATCATACTAAATGAAGTAAGACAGAGAGTCAGACACAACTGAGCGCACGCACAGACACACATCATTCTTGGATGGGTGAAATGTGCTGAGGGAGGAAAACGTACGTGTTTTCACATACACCAAAAAATATGTGAGAAAGAAAGGAAGGAAGAAGGCAAGAAAAAGAAAAGAAAGGAGAAAGGAAAGGAGAAGAAATGGTTCTTCACTCCTGAGTTTAGAGCAGGAGGTTTCAAAGAGTAACCCCTAAACAAGCAGCATCAACACCATCTGGGAACTTTTAGAAATGCAAATTATAAAGTATAGACCCTAGACCGGCCTAAAGAGTCAGAAACTGGAGGAGGTGCAGACAGCCTTTCTTGTTTTAAGAAGAAATCCAAGCAATTCTGAAGTGTGTTACAGTTTGAAAATCACTAGTATAGAGTATAAACTGCATTTAACTTAGCTTCTGATAGTACTGCACATTTGTAATGAATTGGTACCTTTTCCTTTTCCTTTTACTAAATAGAATAAGTGTTGGTTATTAACAGCCTAAGAGTGTCACTTAAAATTTTTTCGCTAACTTGGTTCTAATCAAGATATTAAATATCCTTGTTAGATCCATCTTATTATTTAAAGATCATTTTCCAGGAAAAATGTGTTTGTTGTAAATGACTCCAACTTTAGTCAGTAATTCCAACTTTAGTCAGACATCTTTCTGTATGTCAAATTTAAATGAAATTTTGTCATGTTATGTGTATTGCTATTTGATCTATGGTCAAAATACATTTTAATTTTTACAATCCATTCTTGAAATGGGCAGGTTGAGGTACAGATATTGTAAGTTTAAATTTTCTAATTTTGATCTTTAAGTATTTTGAAAATTTATCAAAATCTATGTCCCAAATTATGGTTTGATAGTTATCACCATCTACATAGAGGGAAGGGTGAAAATGCCAAATTTCACACTGAATTTTCATCCTGATATTCTTTCAGATTCCCCAGGAAGTTATTTAGCCAGTAATGACATGCATTTTCTAGGATAGCTGCTTGGCTCAGAGCATCCTTCTTAGATAATCATCACCCTTATTTGTACTTAGTTACGCCATAGCCGTAGTCCCACCAGTTGGATTCTTTTTCTCAGAGGTTAGGAATCTGAACTGAAAGATGTGAGCCAGTCTCTGCTAGCCCCTGGAGCTGAGGGTGTGTGAATGCAGGAGCTGTGGGGTCTGGAGAAGAAGGGAAAGCCAGTTATACAGAGTGAAGTGAGTCAGAAAGAGAAAGACAAATACTGTATATTAACACATACATATGGAATTTAGAAAGATGGTAATCATGATCCTACATGTAGGGCAGCAAAGGAGACACAGATGTAAAGAATAGACTTTTGGATTCAGTGGGAGAAGGAGAGGGTGGGTTGATTTGAGAGAATAGCACTGAAACATGTACATTACCACTTGTAAAATAGATGGCCAGTGCAAGTTCAATGCACGAAGCAGGGTGCCCAAAGCCAGCGCTCTGGGACAACTCAGTGGGATAGGATGCAGAGGGAGGTGGGAAGGGGATTCAGGATGGGCGGGACACATGTATACCCATGGCTGATTCATGTTGATGTATGGCAAAACCCATCACAATATTGTAAATATCCTCCAATTAAAATAAATAAATTTTAAAAAAGGCAGTAGCCCAGACATACCAAGAAAACCATGGGCTAGAGAAAGTAGAGAGAAAGAGAATGAGTATGTGAGTGATTGCCATAATTCCTAATGATTTTATTTTTCTTTCATTTTAAAAAATGATTTTTTTAATGTGGACCATTTTTAAAGTCTTTGTTGAATTTGTTACAATACTGCTTCTATTTTATTTTGAGCAGCAGGGCATGCGGGATCTTAGGGCCCCAACCAGGGATTAAACCTCCACCCCTGCATTGGAAATCAAAGTCTTAACTATTGGACTGCCAGAGAAGTCCCCTAATGGTTTTCTGGTTCTTGACTTTAACCTTCTATATCACCTAAAAAACAACAACAACAACAACAACAAAAAAAAAACTTCTCTAATGCTGGGAAAAATTGAAGGCAAGAGGAGAAGAGGGATACAGAGGATGAGATAGTTGGATGGCATCATCAACTCAATGGACGTGAGTTTGAGCAAACTCTGGGATATAGTGACAGGACAGAGAAGCCTAGCGTGCTGGAGTCCATGGGATTGCAAAGAGTCAGACACCACCGACTGATTGAACAATGGAAAAAACTGATCTTTGGATTCTTTGAAATACATCTTTGTTCCACTGAAAAATCATCCTTTCCCTACCCCCCTTTCAGTCAAGTTTGAATGAAATTCTTTTACTTCTAACTCAAAGTACCTTGATTAAGATTACAGCAATGACAAAAATGTTCCTGCTCCATCAAAGTGGCAGGAAAAAATATGAGTGGCTCAAACATTAAAGTTTAAATTGCTATAGTGATCAATACACTAACGTGTCTGGGAAAGTTATTTGTTCTGTCTTGTGCTTAAACAGAAATCAGTCCTAAAGGAAATCAGTCCTGAATATTCTTTGGAAGGACTGATGCTGAAGCTGAATCTCCAATATACTGGTCACCTGGTGTGAAGAACCGACTCACTGGAAAAGACCCTGATGCTGGGAAAGATTGAAAGCAGGAGGAGAAGGGTACCACAGAGGATGAGATGGTTGGATGGCATCACCTACTCAATCGACATGAGTTTGAGCAAACTCCGAGAGTTGGTGATGGACAGGGAAGCCTGGCGTGCTGCAGTCCATGGGGTTGCAAAGAGTTGTCGGACATGACTGAGCGACTGAACTGAACTGTGCTAAAAAGGATCAAATCTTTTTTTTTTTTTTGGTAGAATTCAGCTGTGAAGCCGTCTGGACCGGGGCTTTTGTTTGCTGGAAGATTTTTGATTACAGTTTCAATTTCCATGCTTGTGATGGGTCTGTTAAGATTTTCTATTAGAGCTAATACCTATCCTGCTCAAACTCTTCCAGAAAATTGCAGAGGAAGGTAAACTTCCAAACTCATTCTATGAGGCCACCATCACCCTAATACCAAAACCTGACAAAGATGCCACAAAAAAAGAAAACTACAGGCCAATATCACTGATGAACAAAAATGCAAAAATCCTTAACAAAATTCTAGCAATCAGAATCCAACAACACATTAAAAAGATCATACACCATGATCAAGTGGGCTTTATCCCAGGGATGCAAGGATTCTTCAATATCCACAAATCAATCAATGTAATACACCACATTAACAAATTGACAAATAAAAACCATATGATTATCTCAATAGATGCAGAGAAAGCTTTTGACAAAATTCAACATCCATTTATGATAAAAACTCTCCAGAAAGCAGGAATAGAAGGAACATACCTCAACATAATAAAAGCTATATATGACAAACCCACAGCAAACATTATCCTCAATGGTGAAAAATTGAAAGCATTTCCTCTAAAGTCAGGAACAAGACAAGGGTGCCCACTTTCACCATTACTATTCAACATAGTTTTGGGAGTTTTGGCCACAGCAATCAGAGCAGAAAAAGAAATAAAAGGAATCCAAATTGGAAAAGAAGAAGTAAAACTCTCACTATTTGCAGATGACATGATCCTCTACATAGAAAACCCTAAAGATTCCACCAGAAAATTACTAGAAATAATCAATGACTATAGTAATGTTGCAGGATATAAAATCAACACACAGAAATCCCTTGCATTCCTATACACTAATAATGAGAAAACAGAAAGAGAAATTAAGGAAACAATTCCATTCACCATGGCAACGGAAAGAATAAAATACTTAGGAATATATCTACCTAAAGAAACTAAAGACCTATATATAGAAAACTATAAAACACTGGTGAAAGAAATCAAAGAGGTCACTAATAGATGGAGAAATTACCATGTTCATGGATTGGAAGAATCAATATAGTGAAAATGAGTATACTACCCAAAGCAATTTATAGATTCAACGCAATCCCTATCAAGCTACCAACAGTATTCTTCACAGAGCTAGAACAAATAATTTCACAATTTGTATGGAAATACAAAAAACCTCGAATAGCCAAAGCAATCTTGAGAAAGAAGAATGGAACTGGAGGAATCAACCTACCTGACTTCAGGCTCTACTACAAAGCCACAGTTATCAAGACAGTATGGTACTGGCACAAAGACAGAAATATTGATCAATGGAATAAAATAGAAAGCCCAGAGATAAATCCACGCACATATGGACACCTTATCTTTGACAAAGGAGGCAAGAATATACAATGGATTAAAGACAATCTCTTTAACAAGTGGTGCTGGGAAATCTGGTCAACCACTTGTAAAAGAATGAAACTGGACCACTTTCTAACACCATACACAAAAATAAACTCAAAATGGATTAAAGATCTAAACGTAAGACCAGAAACTATAAAACTCCTAGAGGAGAACATAGGCAAAACACTCTCCGACATACATCACAGCAGGATCCTCTATGACCCACCTCCCAGAATATTGGAAATAAAAGCAAAAATAAACAAATGGGACCTAATTAACCTTAAAAGCTTCTGCACATCAAAGGAAACTATTAGCAAGGTGAAAAGACAGCCTTCAGAATGGGAGAAAATAATAGCAAATGAAGCAACCGACAAACAACTAATCTCAAAAATATACAAGCAACTCCTACAGCTCAACTCCAGAAAAATAAACGACCCAATCAAAAAATGGGCCAAAGAACTAAATAGACATTTCTCCAAAGAAGACATACAGATGGCTAACAAACACATGAAAAGATGCTCAACATCACTCATTATCAGAGAAATGCAAATCAAAACCACTATGAAGTACCATTTCACACCAGTCAGAATGGCTGCGATCCAAAAGTCTACAAATAATAAATGCTGGAGAGGGTGTGGAGAAAACGGAACCCTCTTACACTGTTGGTGGGAATGCAAACTAGTACAGCCACTATGGAGAACAGTGTGGAGATTCCTTAAAAAACTGGAAATAGAACTGCCTTATGATCCAGCAATCCCACTGCTGGGCATACACACTGAGGAAACCAGAAGGGAAAGAGACACGTGTACCCCAATGTTCATCGCACCACTGTTTATAATAGCCAGGACATGGAAGCAACCTAGATGTCCATCAGCAGATGAATGGATAAGAAAGCAGTGGTACATATACACGATGGAGTATTACTCAGCCATTAAAAAGAATACATTTGAATCAGTTCTAATGAGGTGGATGAAACTGGAGCCTATTATACAGAGTGAAGTAAGCCAGAAGGAAAAACATAAATACAGTATACTAACGCATATATATGGTATTTAGAAAGATGGTAACAATAACCTGGTGTACGAGACAGCAAAAGAGACACTGATGTATAGAACAGTCTTATGGACTCTGTGGGAGAGGGAGAGGGTGGGAAGATTTGGGAGAATGGCAATGAAACATGTAGAATATCTTGTAGGAAACGAGTTGCCAGTCCAAGTTCGATGCACGATGCTGGATGCTTGGGGCTGGTGCACTGGGACGGCCCAGAGGGATGGTATGGGGAGGGAGAAGGGAGGAGGGTTCAGGATGGGGAACACGTGTATACCTGTGGCGGATTCATTTTGATATTTGGCAAAACTAATACAATTATGTAAAGTTTAAAAATAAAATAAAATTAGAAAAAAAATAAATAAAAGAATCTCAAAAAAATAAATAAATAAATAAAAAGGATCAAATCTTTTAAGAGCCCCTTTGTTATAAAGAAAAGGATCCCACATCTCATTTCTGTATCAATGAAGGGTGGTTAGGAAGGAAGGTCCCTTTGTTAGTCAAAATGGCTTTCTTCAGTTTTCCCTGCAAGTGTGGTGAAGGGACCCTGGACTTTGACCAGAGACACAAAATTCTGAATTCTGGCTGGATCACTTACTATCTCTGCTACTTTAGATAATTCATTTCTCTCTTCCTCGTTTCTTATGTAAAATGAGGACAAGGATGGTAAAACTCTCCTTCGCAGGACTGGGAAGACTGCAAAGGGAGTAGCTCCTAGTCAGTTTCTTCGTGGGAGTCGTCGTCACTGTTCTGCTGTTTATACTGCCTTTGTTCTCCCAGCTTCTCTGGCCTCGGTGACATCATAAAGGCGGGGGAAGAGAAATATGTAAACACTAGCCATTGAAGAAGCATTTCTTTTTAGAATTCAACTGTGAATTTACTTTTAACTCAGTGTCACTGCCACCTTGTGGATATCTTGCGTAATGACAGTCTGAGCCGGTTACTTCAGTATTAATAAATCTCAGTTGTCAATGTGTGTCCTCTCCCCAGCGCTGGAGTGAAGATCACACCCATTATTTCATTAGGGTTTGTAGAGCTGAAGGTCCTACCGCAGCGTGAATGAGATCTCGTGCATTGATCTGTCTTCTTTCATGGACACCCCTCCTCTTTCCCCCAGTTTTAAAATATTAAAGCTGAATCCCAAATAATTTGAATTTCAGGGCTCAGTTCAGTTCAGTTCAGTCACTCAGTCATGTCCGACTCTTTGAGACCCCATGGACTGCAGCATGCCAGGCTTTGCTGCCCATTACCAAATGGACAAATCTAGGAAGAGAAAATTGGGATATTCTCTTGCAATTGGCCATATTTCCATTTACAAAGTTGGATAATCAGTTCAGTTCAGTCTCTCAGTCGTGTCCCACTCTTTGCGACCCCGTGGACTGCAGCATTCCAGGCCGCCCTGTCCATCCTCAACTCCCAGAGTTTACTCAAACTCATGTCCATTGAGTCGGTGATGCCATCCAACCATCTCATCCATCCTCTGTTGTCCCCTTCTCCTCCCACCTTCAATCTTTCCCACCAAAAGGGTCTTTTCCAATGAGTCAGATCTTTGCACCAGGCGGCCAAAGGATTGCAGTTTCAGCTTCAGCATCAGTCCTTCCAATGAATATTCAGGCCTGATTTCCTTTAGGATGGACTTGTTGGATCTTCTCCTCCAGGATAGTCTCCTCCAACACCACAGTGCAAAAGCATCAATTCTTCGGTACTCAGCTTTCTTTATAGTCCAACTCTCACATCCATACATGACAATTGGAAAACCATAGCTTTGACTAGATAGACTTTTGTTGGCAAAGTAATGTCTCTGTTTTTTAATATGCTGCCTAGGATGATCATAACTTTTCTTCCAAGGAGTAAGTGTCTTTTAATTTCATGACTGCAGTCACCATCTGCAGTGATTTGGGAACCCCCAAAATAAAGTCTCTCACTGTGTCTATTGTTTCCCCATCTATTTCCCATGAAGTGATGGGACCAGATGCCATGATCTTAGTTTTCTGAATGTTGAGTTTTGAGCCAACTTTTTCACTCTCCACTTTCACTTTCATCAAGAGGCTCTTTAGTTCTTCTTCCTTTCTGCCATAACGCTGGTGTTATCTGCATATCTGAGGTTATTTATATTTCTCTTGGCAATCTTGATTGCAGCTTGTGCTTCATCCAGCCTGGCATTTCACATGATGTACTCTGTATACAAGTTAAATAAGCAGGGTGACAATATACAGCCTTGACTTACTCCTTTCTTAATTTGGAACCAGTCTGTTGGTCCCTGTCCAGTTCCAACTATTGCTTCCTGACCTGCACACAGATTTCTCAGGCAGCAGATCAGGTGGTCTGGTATCCCTATCTCTTTAAGAGTTTTCTACAGTTTGTTGTGATCCACACAGTCAAAGGCTTTGGCATAGTCAATAAAGCAGAAATAGATGTTTTTCTGGAATTCTCTTGCTTTTTCAATGATCCAGTGAATGTTAACAGTTGGATCTATGGTTCCTCTGCCTTTTCCAAATTCAGCTTGAACCTCTGGAAGTTCACGGTTCATGTATGGTTGAAGCCTGGCTTGGAGAATTTTGAGCATTACTTTACTAGCATGTGAGATGAGTCCAATTGTGCAGTAGTTTGAGCATTCTTTGGCATTGCCTTTCTTTTGGGATTGGAATGAAAACTGACCTTTTATAGTCCTGTGGCCACTGCTGAGTTTTCCAAATATGCTGGTATATTGAGTGCAGCACTTTCACAGCATCATCTTTTAGGTTTTGAAATAGCTCAACTGGAATTCCATCACCTCTATTAGCTTTGTTCATAGTGATGCTTCTTAAGGCCCACTTGACTTTGCATTCCAGGATGTCTGGCTCTAGGTAAGTGATCATACCATCGTGATTATCTGGGTCATGAAGATATTTTTTGTATAGTTCTTCTGTGTATTCTTGCCACTTCTTCTTAATATCTTCTGCTTCTGTTAGGTCCATACCATTTCTGTCCTTTACCATAGCCCATCTTTGCATGAAATGTTCCCTTAGTATCTCTAATTTTCTTGAAGAGATATCTAGTCTTTCCCATTCTATTGTTTTCCTCTATTTCTTTTCACTGATCACTGAGGAAGGCTTTCTTATCTCTCCTTGCTATTCTTTGGAACTCTGCATTCAAATGGATATATCTTTCCTTTTCTCCTTTGCCTTTTGCTTCTCTTCTTTCCTCAGCTACTTGTAAGGCCTCCTCAAACAACCATTTTTCATTTTTGCATTTATTTTTCTTGGGGATGGTCTTGATCCCTGCCTCCTGTACAAAGTCACGAACCTCCGTCCATGGTTCTTCAGGCACTCTGTCTATCAGATCTAATCCCTTGAATCTATTTCTCACTTCTACTGTATAATTGTAAGGGATTTGATTTAGGTCATACCTGAATGGTCTGGTGGTTTTCCCTACTTTCTTCAATTTAAGTCTGGATTTGGCAATAAGGAGTTCATGATCTGAGCCACAGTCAGCTCCCAGTTTTGTTTTTGCTGACTGTGTAGAGCTTCTCCATCTTTGGCTGCAAAGAATATAATCATTTCTGAAATTGACCATCTGGTGGTGACCATCTGGTTATGTCCATGTGTAGAGTCTTTTGTGTTGTTGGAAGAGGGTGTTTGCTATGGCCAGTGCATTCTCTTGGCAGACTCTATTAGCCTTTGCCCTGCTTCATTTGTATACCAAGGCCAAATTTGCCTGTTACTCTAGGTATTTCTTAACTTCCTACTTTTGCATTCCAGTCCCCTATAATGAAAAGAACATTTTTGGGTGTTCGTTCTACAAGGTCTTATAGGTCTTCATAGAACTATTCAACTTCAGCTTCTTCAGCATTACTGCTTGGGGCATAGACTTGGATTACTGTGATATTGAATGGTTTGCCTTGGAAACGAACAGAGGTCAGTCTGTCGTTTTTGAGATTGCATCCAAGTACTGCATTTCAGACTCTTTTGTTGACTATGATGGCTACTCCATTTCTTCTAAGGTATTCTTGCCCACAGTAGTAGATATAATTGTCATCTGACTTAAATTCACCCATTCCAGTCCATTTTAGTTCACTGATTCCTAAAACGTCGATGTTCACCCTTGCCGTCTCCTGTTTGACCACTTCCATTTGCCTTGATTCATGGACCTAACATTCCAGGTTCCTATGCAGTATTGTTCTTCATAGCATCGGACTTTACTTCTATCACCAATCACATTTACAAACTGGGTGTTGTTTTGCTTCGGCTCCATCTCTTCATTCTTTCTGAAGTTATTTCTCCACTGATCTCTAGTAGTGTATTGGGCACATAACTGATCTGGGGAGTTCATCTTTCAGTGTCCTGTCTTTTTGCCTTTTCATACTGTTCATGGGGTTCTCAAGGCAAGAATGCTGAAGTGGTTTGCCATTCCCTTCTCCAGTGAACCATGTTTTGTCAGAACTCTCCACCATGACTGGTTCATCTTGGGTGGCCCCACACAGCCTGGCTTATAGTTTCACTGAGTTAGGCAAGGCTGTGGTCCATGTGATCAGATTGGTTAGTTTTCTGTGATTGTTGTTTTCAGTCTGTCTGCCCTCTTGTGCAGGGGGATAAGAGGCTTATGAAATCTTCCTGATGGGAGAGACTGACTGAAGGGGAAACTGGGTTTTGTTCTGATGGGTGAAGCCATACTCAGTAAATCTTTAATTCAATTTTCTATTGATGTGCAGAGCTGTGTTCCCTTCCTGTTATTTACCTGGGGTCAAACTATGATGGAAGTAGTGAAGATAATAGTTACCTCCTTCAAAAGGTCCCATGCATCTCTTGCTATACTCACTGCCCCCAACTCTGCAGCAGGTCACCACCAACCCATGCCTCTGCCTGTTCTGGACGTTCATGGGCAAGTCTGGGTCAGTCTTTTGTGGGGTCACTGCTCTTTTCTCCTGGGTCCTGGTGCACACAAGGTTTTGTTTGTGCCCTCCAAGAGTCTGTTTCCCCAGTCCTGTGTAAGTTCTGGTGGTTCTATGGTGGGGTTAATAGTGACCTCCTCCAAGAGGGCTTATGCCATACCCAAATCTGCTGCATCCAGGGCCCCTGTCCCTATGGCAGTCCACAGCTGACCCATACCTCCACAGGATACACTCAAACACAGTTCTGTCTCAGTCTCTGTGGGGTCTCTGGGTCCTGGTGTGCACAAGATTTGTTTGAGCCCTCTGAGAGTCTCTGGTGGGTGTGCAGTTTGGTTCTAAATGCTATTTCACCCCTCCTACCCTCTTGCTGGGGCTTCTCCTTTGCCCTTGGATGTGGGTTATCACCTCAAAGTCGCTCCAGTGCTACACAGCCACCACTCCAACACCGCACAGCTGAGATATAAGTTGGACAACAGAGCCTTTAAAAAAAATTAGCTGGTGATTATTTTTCATTATTTACTTATTTTATAAGCAGACTTTAAGTGATCAATTAATTAGTTTGCCATATAGCACTGTATATATAGCCCTGTATATATAGGTCTGTGTATATAGCACTGTATATATAGCTCTGTATATATAGCTCTGTATATATAGCTCTGTATATATAGCTCTGTATATATAGCACTGTATATATAGCCCTGTATATATAGCACTGTATATTCATGGTTTCCTGCTCTCTTCTAGTCTACCTCTTGGGTGTTTCCAATCTTCCTCCTTTAGAAGCATTTTCTGGTCATTCTTTTCTGTGGAAGTATCCAGTGATAGTCCAACAGCCGTCCCTACTGCTGTAGAATTTTCACCTTTGTTTTTCCTCCTACTTCCTGAAAAATCCCCCAACTTCTCTGATACTGTGAAAATCCTATTTCTTCTGGGCACAACTCAAGTTCCTGCTTCTTCTGAGTCTTTCAGGTCACAGCAGTTCATGCTATATCTTTTGGGACTCATATCTCTGACTTCTATGTTATTTTAACATGTGCATTGTTATTTCTTTAGTGCAATGGTCATTTCTTTGAAAGCCAAGATGTCTTACCTGTATTACTAAGAGCATCTGAATTCCCAATGGATACATAATTAATACACATTTCTTGATCCATCATGGTGTTCCTGCCTCCATTCTGTTCTCTATCATCTTTCCATCCTTCCAAGCAAGCAGGAAAAAACAGAAACAGGGACTTCCCTGGTGACACATTGGATAACTGTCCCCCTGCCAATGCAGGGGACATAGGTTCGATCCCTTGTCCAGGAAAATCCCACATACTGCTGACAACTAAGCCTGTGTGCCACAACTATCGAGCCCGTGCTCTAGAGCCTGGGAGCTGCAACTACTGAAGTCCTCATGCCCTAGAGCATGTGCCCCACAAGATGCCACAACAATGAGAAGCCCTCACACCACAGCTAGAGAATAGTCCCAGTTAGCTACAACTAGAGAGAGGCCTGCATAAAGCAAGGAAGACTCAGTGAGGCCAAAATAAATAAATTATCTAAAAAGCCAAAAAACTAAGTATTAGATCATTGCCTCTTATTTCCATTGGTTGTTTACTTGTGGCAGCTTAGTCCTTCATTTGTGTGCATCTGTGCAGTGGTGTGTCTGTGTGTCTTTATGTCTGTGTATGTGTGTGAGTGTGTCTTCTGTAACTTCCAGTTCCAAACAATTCATCTATGGGTATTATAAGGCATCTGTGTTCAAGTTACTTTCCTTCACAGAGGTTCTCTTTTTTGCTTCTTAGAGGCAACTGAAGCTATCTTTTTAAATAAATTCTCAAGTTGAGGTTTTGAGGCCTAAATGTAGCAAATGGGTTTGAAGGCTGGTTTGTGATTATGGCTTCCCTGGTGATGGGACAGTAAAGAAACCACCTGCAATATGGGAGACCTGGGTTCAATTCCTGGGTTGGGAAGATCCCCTGGAGGAGGGCATGGCAACCTACTCCAGTATTCTTGCCTAGAGAATCCCATGGACAGAGGAGCCTTGTGGGCCCATGGGGCCGCAAAGAGTCGGACACAACTGAGAAACTTTCACTTTTGATTATGAGTTCTCAGTGGAGAGTACTTTTTCTCTCCACTCATTTCTAAGGTTGCAACCTATTATAAATCTTTCCATGCTTTTCTGAGGAAGTTTGTTTGCTTGTTTGTTTCATTTGTTTTGTGTTTTGTTTGTTTGTCTGCAGTTCAGCATTACAATGTGAGTGTGGCCTTCTCATATTTCAGGTGCCTGTGCATGTGGAGGGTTGTATTCCCATTAGCTCATCTCCAGGTTGACCCCTGATTTTTCACAATGAACTTGAGTGAGTACTTGGTTTTGAGTCAGCCCTTTTACTCGTGGGCTATAAAATAGAAGCTCAAGATTCTCCTGGTTGGACAGATCCCCTTATGTTAGACCCCAATTTCAGGCTTTACTTGTCTCCATGGAGTATTGCTTCCACATTATTTTGTTAAATTTCTAAGCACGTCCTTTGATTTTTGCTGACTCAGCAATGCAGTGATTAAAAAGACTTTCCATGTCATATCTAGAATTCTTAATTCTTTGAACTGGGGTGGTTATTCTTAATGAGCACGATGACCACTCACTTAATCTTTTGGATATATCTTAGGATTAATTTTTAAATTTCACAGAACAGTTCTTGTATGATTTTGGATTGAGATTTCACTGAATGTATAGAATAATTCAGAAAGAAAATATCTTCACAATGTTTATTCTTCTCATTCTTAAAATGGTTTATCACTACATATATTATATCTTCATTATGTCCTTCAGTAACGTTCATGTTTTTCTTTCAAAGCTCTTTGAGGTTTTATAAACTTTTTTTTTTTTTTTAAGCTTCATTTCTGCATAAAAGGGTGAGATTTACATAGTACTTACTGGGCATTATTTTTTTTTTAATTTTATTTTATTTTTAAACTTTACATAATTGTATTAGTTTTGCCAGATATCAAAATGAATCCGCCACAGGTATACACGTGTTCCCCATCCTGAACCCTCCTCCCTGGGCATTATTTTAAATCCTTTAGTAATTTTTTATCTGGTGAACTTGTTTATTAACTTGACTAGTCTGTTGCCTAACTTCTCTTGAATTTTGAATATAGGCAATTACATCACATATAGTCATTGACTCTTTCCTTGCTTTCAATATCTGTGTGTGTTTTGTTTTGTTTTGTTTTTCCTTTTTCTTACTGCTGTCCTGCTTGGTCCCTCTTTTTAATGAATTTTTTTTTTTTTCCTGTGTGCTCTGTTAGTCTTGATTGCAGTCTGCATTTGAGACTTCCTCTTTCCCTAAGTGTGGACACTTTAAAAATTTACCCCTGCCTGCCTCCTCTGTTGCAGTGGAGAGGGCTGGAATCCACCAGTACAGACTCTTCTGGTCACCTCTGCTGGGGTTTTTCCATTTCTTCTGGGTGTTGCCAGCCACCTGGAGGACCGTGCGGCCTCTGTGACCCAGTTACTCATACTGACTTCTTCAGTGTGGAACCAGATGTTGAACTGTTTACCACTTGGCTGTGTGTGTGTCAGAGAGTGTTTGTGTTTGCACAGAAGGGGTGGAAACAGAGCAAACCTGCTTGTCTGCTTTGCATTCCATCTCTAAGTTGTCACCCTAGTCGTCATGCTTGGCTCCATACTCCTTGTTATGCTCATTAGTTATGAGTTAAAAAAGTCTTAAGAATGACTCTCACCCATATCACCCACTATATCTGGTGTCTACCTTTGAGCCAGATTTCCTTCCTCAGTTCAGTCCTGTCAGATGTCTATCTTTTAGACATACCTAAACATTTCTGTTTTCCTGATGACATTCTTTCCAGTATGCATGCCTGCCAAGTTGCTCCAGTCGTGTCTGACTCTGTGTGACTCTGTGGACTGTAGCCCTCCAGGCTCCTCTGTCCACGGGATTCCCCAGGCAAGAAAACTGAAGTGGGTTGCCATTTCCTCCTCCAGGGGATCTTCCTCAGGGGATCTTCCTGACCCAGGGATCAAGCCAGTGTCTTTTGTGTCTCCTGCACTTGCAGGCGGGTTCTTTACCACTAGTGCCACCTGGGAAGCCCCTTTTTCCAGTATGGCTAAGGATTTAATCCTTATTTTTACATTCATTTTCAAAGATTTCCTGTGATATCAAGTTTGTTGCATTTGTTCATTCTGTTAGTAATGCCCAATAATTAATTGTTTTCCATATTTGAGCTATTTCTTATTGATTCAACTGCTAGTAAAACATGTATTAGCAATATCAATAGTGAAAGAATATTTGTATTCAGCAAACTCTGATCAATAGATCAGTGAAACACTGAACTGAACAAACATAAATTATCAAGCTATAGGGCTTCCCTGATAGCTCAGTTGGTAAAGAATCCATCTGCAATGCAGGAGACCCTGGTTTGATTTCTGGGTCGGGAAGATCTGCTGGAGAAGGGATAGGCTACCCACTCCAATATTCTTGGGCTTCCATTGTGGCTCAGCTGGTAAAGAATCTGCCTGCAATCTGGAGACCTGGGTTTGATCCCTGGGTTGGGAAGATCTGCTGGAGAAGGGAATGCTACCCCCTCCAGTATTCTGGCCTGGAGAATTCCATGGACTGTACGGTTCGCAAAGAGTCAGACACGACTGTGTCTGAGTCACTCACTCACTCAGCTTGTGTAAACTGATGTCATTTTTCACTTTCCAAAAGGTTTGTAAATTATATCACCAAATTCTCTCTACAAGTCTGAGATAATCATTATAATTTCAAGTTGAGAAAAATGTGTCCAAGTATTTAGTGAGATTCATGCCATTAGTACAAAACTATTAGTATGATTCAATGTCGAGGGAGGCATAGCTTTTAAAGATACAAAATCTATTCTGGGTTCAAATTTCACCTCAATTACCAACTAGTTGTGTCACTTTTGAAAAAAAATTAAAATTTTTCCATTTTTAGTTTCTAATCTGCAAATGTTATCAGTTACAGTACTGTTCTCAAAATATTGTAGTGAGGATTACATTTAAAGAGCTTACATCAGTTCCAATCACATGATATACACTCAATAAATAGTAATCATCATTATTGTTATTATTATAGCTACTATTTTGAACTCATATCCAGCATCTTTGCTACATGATATCATTATATGTAAGGCCAGTTCTTAAAGTCTTTTCAAAATTAGGGACAAGGTCAGAGATAAAGAAGAAATCCTCCAAAAATGCAAACATCTGCACACACACATGCACACACACATATATAAGTATTGTCTGACCGTTTGCAGTGGTAATTCCACCTGATGCTTTCTAGGTGCCAGACAATACAAAATGCATCAGGAAGCAATGTTGAACAAGACAGATACAATCATCTCTCCTGGAGCTTATAATCCAGGAGAAGAGACAGATGTTAAAGACTTGATTGTACTAAAGCAAAGTCATTTCCACTGTACTGAGGGCTTTAAAGCCAGAAATCATTTAGCAACCTATAGCTCAAAAGACTTAGGAATACTCAAGTTCAATTACAAGGACTGGAATTTTATCTCCCCAAAGGCATGTCTTCTGAAAAATAATTGCATTTTAAATTGTTGAAAAAAGTTATGGCAGAATACCCATGACTTTTATGAAAAAAATAAGACTTTAATCATTTTCATCCTTTAATATTCTAGTGTGGGAAACAAAGAATCTGAAGGCAGAATAATTCAGGTCTTTGGATACCTGTACTCTGTTAAGAGGGCTTCTCTGGTGGCTCAGTGGTAAAGAATCTGCCTGCAATGCAGGAGATCTGGGAAGGGAAGATCTGGGTTGGGAAGACACCCTGGAGAAGGAAATGGCAACTGTCTCTAGTCTTCTTGCCCAGGAAATCCCATGGACAGAGGAATCTGGCGGGCTACAGTCCATAAGATCGCAAAGAGTCGGACACAAATGAACAACTAAACCACCACCACCACCACCACCACTGCATTATGAAGAGGGCAGATTTTATATTGTTGCAGGGTTCTGGGAAGAGGTGACTAAGGCAGAACAAATATGCATCAATGTGTTCATGGATTTAAGTAATGCATTAGGATATTGATCTGGGTTACATGTTTGTGTCCCCCCC
Organism: Bos javanicus; assembly: GCF_032452875.1. Classification (NCBI taxonomy): domain Eukaryota; kingdom Metazoa; phylum Chordata; class Mammalia; order Artiodactyla; family Bovidae; genus Bos; species Bos javanicus. Next base: position 99,295,708 of record NC_083872.1, on the reverse strand, counting down.
AAATTTTATATGTTAAAATTCTAATCCCAAAGATGATGGTATTAAGAGGTGAGGGCCTTTGGGAGGTGCTTAGGCCACAAGGGTAGAGCTTTTAGGAATGGGGATAATAGTCTTATAAAAGAGATCCCTCAGAGATGCCTCAGCCCTTCCATTATGTGAGCAACAGTGAGATGCTGACAATCTGCAATCTGAAAAAGGACCTTCGCCCAAACCATGGGGGCACTACCCTCTAGAACTGTGAAACACAAATTTCTGTTGCTTGTAAGTTACCCAGTCTGTGATAATTTGTTAGAGCAGCCTTAACAAATGAAGACAAATCAAAAGTAAAAACTGCCTCTGTATTCACAAAAATAAAAAAAATCTTTCATTACTTGAATCATTAATCTATGTTTTATTTCCAGACAAACCAGTAATAAATAGCCTTAAGGTTCTAATGATTAACATTACGTGAAGTTATCAGATACATATCAACTGCCTAATATGTCCCAGGAACATTTCTAAGCATTTGGAGTATGTTGTTGCTGTTGAGACACTCAGTCATGTCTGACTCTTTTGTGATCCCCATGGACTGTAGCCCGCCAGGCTCCTGTCTAGGGAATTCCCCAGGCAAGAATGCTGGAGTGGACTGCCATTTCCTTCTCGAGAGGATCCTCCCAACCCAGGTATCAGACTCGTGTCTCCTGCACTGGCATGTAGATCTCTACCACTGAGGCACCTGGGAAGGCCCATTTGGGGCATAATAGGAGCAAAACAGAGATCTCTGACTGTGGGGTCCTTCAAATAGTTCAATAGAAAGTATCCACCTAACCTGTCTTTGTGGGAGGAGACAAGGAGGAGCAGCACACTACTTCTGATGATAGAACTGAGGGCAAACTAAAACTAACTGAGCCCCAGTCAAGGAGAGGGACTGCTGAGATGCTCCTATTGCTTGTCTCCATGATGCTTGCTGACCCCAGGTATCTTCACAATTGACCCTCACAAACAACCACACATGAGGGCTGAGTTACAGCTACGTGTAATGTTCAGGCAGTCACTACCCATCCCAAACATCAAAAGCCATATCTAATTCCAGGTGGGATGTTTAGAGCATGAGGAAAGGATGAAAGATCTCTCCAGAGTAATGTTGTAATGTGTCCAGTGGTCATGTATGGACGTGAGAGTTGGACTATTAAGAAAGCTGAGCACTGAAGAATTGATGCTTTTGAACTGCGGTGTTGGAGAAGACTCTTGAGAGTCCCTTGGACTGCAATGGGATCCAACCAGTCCATCCTAAAGGAGATCGGTCCTGGGTGTTCATTGGAAGGACTGATGTTGAAGCTGAAACTCCAATACTTTGGCTACCTGATGCGAAGAGCTGACTCATTTGAAAAGACCTTGATGTTGGGAAAGATTGAGGGCAGGAGGAGAAGGGGACGACAGAGGATGAGTTGGTTGGATGGCATACCGACTCAATGGACATGGGCTTGGGTGGACTCCGGGAGTTGGTGATAGACGTGAAGGCCTGGCGTGCTGCAGTTCATGAGGTCACAAAGAGTCGGACACAACTGAGCAACTGAACTGAACTGAACTGAATGGAAATTTAAGCCAGTACAATAGATTGAGACAGGAAAGTGTTAAAGAAGTCTTCTTAAATAATGCCATTTGTAGTAACGTGGATGAACCTAGAGATTGACGTACTGAGTGAAATAAGTCAGACTGAGAAAGACAAACATCATATGATATTGCTTATATGTGGAATCTAGAAAAATAGTGCAAAAGAACTCACTGGTGATGGACAGGAAAGCCTGGTGTATTGCAGTCCATGGGGTTGCAAAGAATCAGACACAACTGAGTGATGGAACTGAATGGAACTGATTTAAAAAGCAGAAAATAGAGTCACAGAAGTAGAAAACAAACATGATTACAGGGGACAAGGGAAATAGGGATAAATTGGGAAATTGGGATTGACATATATGCAGTACTATGTATAAAATAGATAACTAATAAGGACCTACTGTATAGCACAGGGAACTCTACTCAGTACTCTGCAATGACCCATACAGGAAAAGAATCTAAAAAGAGTGGCTATAGAACAGTCTTTTGGACTCTGTGGGAGAGGGAGAGGGTGGGATGACTTGGGAGAATATCACTGAAACATGTATAGTATCATATATGAAACGAGTCGCCAGTCCAGGTTCGATGCACAATACTGGATGCTTGGGGCTGGTGCACTGGGACGAGCCAGAGGGATGGTATGGGGAGGGAGGAGGGAGGAGGGTTCAGGATGGGGAACACGTGTATACCTGTGGCGGATTCATGTTTATATATGGCAAAACCAATACAATATTGTAAAGTTAAAAAATTAAAAAAAAATGCAAGTAAAAACTGGTAGAAACCAAATAATAGTTTACTTAATAGTGTTGTTTCAACTTTTTGATAATGTGGTTATCTATGTCAGCTGTTATCACTAAGCCATGTGAAGTGTGCATCAGAACTCTGTGCTGTCTTTATAATTTATTTTAATACTTTTTTTTTCAAATAAAAAGTAAACAATAAAAAAACTTTAAAAAACAACAACAAAAAAGAGTGCCTATATGTATATGTATATTTATAACTGACTCACTTTGCTGTACACCTGAAACTAACACAATATTGTAAACCAACTATACACCAATAAAAATTAATTTAAAAAAAAACAAAGGGGAAAAAAAAAGGAAGCCTTTTTTGAAGGTAGAGTGAGATTTGGTGCCTTTGGATGTCCTTCAGCAGTCATCCTGGATCCTGCCACTCAGGTTTTTGCTTCAGGGTGCCGACTAAGGGGTTTACATGAAAGGAACAGTGGAAGAAAAGAAAAGCACACCGCAGTGGGGCTGCAGCTGATACCAAGCTAAGAGCTAAAGTCAGAACACAAGGTGAAAATTCACATATCAACCAAAGGTACCCGTGAAAATCCTGTAATCAGTTAAAGTTAAAGTACTTGGCCCTGTTTTTGTTTTGTTTTGTTTTGTTTTACAAATATATATCAGGTCCTATGCCTTTTTGTGCCTTTAGTTAATTCTTCCATCTCTCCCTCAAATATACTGACAAATCAATCAGCATTCACACATCTGGCCACCGTGCATTTGAAACAACCATTTCTTTTCCTCGTCTTTTTCTTTCTATCTCAAAAATCCTTTAAATCAATTGTGTGATTTCCTTCGGTTCACAAATACACATCCACTCTTTTCAGTTTCACTGAACTGAGCATAAGTGATGATCTATGTATACACAATACTTCAGTAAGTTAAATGGATAGAAAGCTTACACTGAAAGATCTGAAATTATCTGGGTAGGCTGCAGGGTAAGGCAGGACTGTTTGGTGTAAACTGATTGGAAGTATGGAAGTGAGGCCTCTGAGTACTTCTCTCTCAAGAAGGTTGAGCACAAGCAGGGACCCTCGCCTACTTATTGACTTACCCAAATCGTGCACTGACCCAGCCAAATGATGGGGAGAGAAGAGAATGATTAGGCTGCTTTAAGGAAGCAAGCTTAAGGAAGCAAGGTTATGGTTTTTCCAGTGGTCATGTATGGATGTAAGAGTTGGACTGTGAAGAAAGCTGAGCACCGAAGAATTGATGCTTTTGAACTATGGTGTTGGAGAAGACTCTTAAGAGTCCCTTGGACTGCAAGGAGATCCAACCAGTCCATTCTAGAGGAAATCAGCCCTGGGTGTTCTTTGCAAGGAATGATGCTAAAGCTGCAACTCCAGTACTTTGGCCACCTCATGCAAAGGGTTGACACATTGGAAAAGATTCTGATGCTGGGAGGGATTGGGGGCAGGAGGAGAAGGGGACGATAGAGGATAAGATGGCTGGATGGCATTACCGACTTGATGGATGTAAGTTTGAGTGAACTCCGGGAGTTGGTGATGGACAGGGAGACCTGGCGTGCTGCAATTCATGGGGTTGCAACTGCAAAGGAGTCAGACACGACTGAGTGACTGAACTGAACTGAAGGAAGCAAGCCCAGCTGGTATTTGCCCCAGGAAGCAGATGAACAAAAGAGTCCTCTCATGGATTCTGAAAAAGCAAACCTACCTTAAAATATGGCCCAGTTAATATTCTAATGTCCTTGGTTCTGAACAAGCTGATTAGCAAATCCTCCTCTCCAGAGAGGGAGCAGAAAAGAAGGTGGGAAGAGGGGAGAAAGGTTGGGGGAAGGATTGGAAACACAGGAGGAAGGTCGAAAGCATATGGAGAAGGGTAAGGATGTCCCTCTCCCCATAGCTCATCCATTGCAAATCCACTGTCCTCTAGTTACAGAATGAACTGAAAATTTATAATGAAAAACACCACCAAAGGAAATGTCTCCTATTATTAATTTTTCAAATAAATATTCCTATCCTTTACAATTTAAAATCCTAAAAAATCCTCCTAAATTCCAAAATACTCTGCTCTCTAATTTAATCTTCTATTCATTGTATTTAAGCCATTCAGGTACCTCATTAGACTCTGTTTGCCTTTAGTTGTAACTGAGTTTAAACCATTTTTCACTTGAGTAAATATAGTTCCTTGAATCTCCAAAGTCGAAAAGTATCCCCATGCTTCCCACCCACAGTGTCTTATGTGTCCCATTTTGCAAATAACAAAAAGGATAATTGCACATCAAGGAATATTACAAAATTTCTCTATACTTTAAGTTTAGAAAATTTGCCTGGAGCAATAACATTTAATGAGCAAAAGCAGTGTTCCCTCATTGCAATTGCCAGCCACCGAGGTAGGGAAATGGAAAAAGAAAAACAAAAACAAGGAGAAAATTATTGTTTTCAACTGAGACTTCAGTGAACTTCTGCCAGATGTCTGTAGCCTACAAATTGTGAGCTAAGACTCAACTAGAAAAAAATATCTTCTTTAAGAAGCTATCATAATTTTTTGCCTTATCTATATATTCTCTGCCAGAGTGTGGAATGTGAAACACTGTTTAAGTTTTATAGACTTTGTTTAAAGTTTACCTAAGGAATATTCTTCCCATTAGCTTATGAGAAACTCTAAATTTTCTTTTTTCAGCCTCATGTTCCTGGCATCACAATTAAATGGAGTATTTCTCCTACAATATTCTTTAAGCAGGGCATCATTATTTGTAACAGGGAAGTCTAGGCACCTTGGCCTTCTTTCATGTCATCTGCCCTGGAAGAATTATGTCTTTAATCCCCAGTAGAAGCCTCGTATCTGACAGTTTTTTGTTGTCGCTGCTGTTCAGTCTGACTCAATGGACTGATCAACAACATAACTTTAACATTAAATCTCATAATGACATCACAAAGAATTACTGGTAAAGAAAAGAAAGAATCTGACAATTGTGCCATAATGAAGGTTGTTCATTCTAGAGTACAAAAGGCTGAAGAATCTATATGTGTATATATCATAAATGAGAATAAATACATCTTCAGTAGTCTGAAGGAGTGTAATGATTTTAAGGCTAAGGAATAGACCACAAGAGGTTATTGAACTGTTACTTTGTATCTTTGATGCTAAATATCTCCGTGAAAAGAGGTACTCTAACTTCCTAAAAATGAGACTTGAGATTCTTAGAATAAGTGGTTGTCTGAAACAACAACTGCAACAAAACTGGAAAGACATTCTGGGAAGTTCAGCCTATCTAATTGAAATAGATATTGGCCCCAACAAAGGGAACTGCATTTGGAAGTTGAAATTCTGATCAACAAACAACAAATTTTGTTAACCAGCAAAAATAATCACACTCCCTTTCCTTTCTTTAAAAAAAATTTTTAAGTGTATCAATTTACATGTTGTGTTAATTTCTGCTGTACAGCAAAGCGATTCAGTTATACATATATGCATATATACATTCTTTTCCATTATAACTTATACAGCAAGACCTTGTTGATTATCCATCCTATATATGAGTTTGCATCTGGTAACCCCATACTCCCAAGTCTTTCCCCTCCCCATTCCAGTCCCTTTGCTTTCTATTTTCTCACTGGAGGAATATGACAGTTGACTTGGAAGAAGCTCACAGAGGCTCTGTGTGGTCTAAGCACAAGGTGATGAGAACACAAGATGAACTTGGATATTTAACTCCTGTGGATGGAGACAGAAGCCTAACACAGAACAACAGCTCAGGGAAGGCTGGTCGGTACTTTGCTCTTTTAGAATATTCCTCTCTCAACTGGGAATATAAGACAGCCCAGAGTGGCTGTCAGTGGCCTTCTTGCCGTTGCACCTGGTGTTATTGACGTTTGTACTTGAACCTTTTCTGACTTAACTATCTCTCCTGCCAACCTCAACAACCATTCAGGAAACTGGAATGAGGACACTTTTCTAAATCCTGGTTGGAAAACTTTCATAATGAGGAGGCATCGCACGTCATGAGGATGAGGTCATCTGTCGTGAATAATCCATGTCAACAAAAGTGCAAGGATGATTCTGCTTCGCCTTTACCTCTATCTCCTCCTGCTTTGCAGCGCTTTGTCAGACCTAATTTAGTGTCCAGAAATAAGTAATATTCCATGGATTATTTCTGTATACCCACCAATTCCATAAGGGCTGCAATGGATATTTACCATTTTTAAAAAGAAAATGGGGTCTAAGTTAATAAGACTGTGAATTTGAAAAAGTACTTAGGTGGGGCAAACTGCCCCCCAAATCATCTACAGTAGAATTGTCATAAATAAATATGAGGCAAAGACAGAAAGCAATCTTGGGAGTCGAGACCCAAATTTTACTTCTGACTCTTCTTCCATAACAAGTAATAGAAACTCTGGGATTTACTTGACTTTGTTCATCCTAAAATTAAAGATTTGGGGAAAAAACTCTAGGATATTAACTTTAGCTTCATCAGTTTATGATAAATTTTAGTTTTCTAAAGTTGATTAATAAAAACCCAAGTTCTAAAGGGGAAAATGGAAGATTACACCTAGTGTGAGATGCCTCATTGTAATTGTGTCATGTAAAAGTGGCTCAGTCATGTCTGAATCTTTGCGACCCCATGGACCGTAGCCTGCCAGGCTTCTCTCTTCATGGGATTCTGCTGGCAAGAATCCTTCTCTGGACGATATTCCCAACCCAAGGATCGAACCCAGGTTTCCCGCATTGCAGACGGAGTCTTTACTGCCTGAGCCACCAGGGAAGCCATAGGTACCTTTATTCATGTACATCAGAAGCAATATTGTTCTGTAAACACAATACAAAAGATAGAACGTTTTCAAAAGACACGTTGTTCTTTCTCAAATTTGCATTGCTGGAGCACTTGTGTGCCTGCATGCTTACTGCTCAGTCGTGTCCGACTCTTTGTGACCCCATGAACTATAGCTCGCCAGACTCCTCTGTCCATGGGATGCTCCAGGCAAGAATACTGGAGTGGGTTGCTATTCCCTTCCCCAGGGGATCTTCCCAACCCAGGAATCAAACCTGCGCCTCCTGATTTGTGGGCGGATTCTTTATGTCTGAGCCACCAGGAAAGCCCCATGGAGAGCTTGTAGGAGTAGCAATTCAAGAGATGGAACTTTGAAGATGTAGATTTTAAATGCAGGATCTCAATTCCCAAGAGAATCTGTATGGAATCAAAGTGTTTGTTCATAGTTAAAGGCACATAAGAAAAGGAGTACATCAAGGCTGCATATTGTCACCCTGCTTATTTAACTTATATGCAGAGTACATCATGAGAAACGCTGGGCTGGAAGAAGCACAAGCTGGAATCAAGATTGCTGGGAGAAATATCAATAACCTCAGATATGCAGATGACACCACCCTTATGGCAGAAAGTGAAGAGGAATTAAAAAGCCTCTTGATGAGAGTGAAAGAGGAGAGTGAAAAAGTTGGCTTAAAACTCAACATTCAGAAAACGAAGATCATGGTATCTGGTCCCATCACTTCATGGGAAATAGATGGGGAAAGAGTGGAAACAGTGTCAGACTTTATTTTTGGGGGCTCCAAAATCATTGCATAGGGTGATTGCAGCCATGAAATTCAAAGATGCTTACTCCTTGGAAGGAAAGTTATGACCAACCTAGATAGCATATTGAAAAGCAGAGATATTACTTTGCCAACAGAGGCCTGTCTAGTCAAGGCTATGGATTTTCCAGTAGTCATGTATGGATATAAGAGTTGGACTGTGAAGAAAGCTGAGTGCCAAAGAATTGATGCTTTTGAACTGTGGTGTTGGAGAAGACTTTTGAGAGTCCCTTGGACTGCAAGGAGATCCAACTGGTCCATTCTAAAGATCAGTTCTGGGTGTTCATTGGAAGGATTGATGCTAAAGCTGAAACTCCAATACTTTGGCCACCTCATGTGAAGAGTTGACTCATTGGAAAAGACTCTGATGCTGGGAGGGATTGGGGGCAGGAGGAGAAGGAGACGACAGAGGATGAGATGGCTGGATGGCATCACCGACTCGATGGACATGAGTTTGAGTGAACTCTGGGAGTTGGTGATGGACAGGGAGGCCTGATGTGTTGCGATTCATGGGGTCCCAAAGAGTTGGACATGACTGAGCGACTGAACTGAACTTAACTGAAGGACCCACACTGAAAACAAAACTATGTCCTCTTCTGTTGCTGATTTGAATATAATTAGTAAGTATGAACATAGAGAGATGGACGTCAAAATGCAAGTTTAGTTGTTTTGGACCTAACAAAAGAACATAATTTTTCACAGCTATATAGGGGAATAAGATGGCTGCTCAAGCAAAATACAAAATATGTAAATATGCTATCTGAATGAATGTGAAAAAAATAGTACTTGGAATAAAATTTAAAATAACTATTGCAGTATTTTGAACCTGTCTGTCCTGATACTGTCCATAATTTTAAAAGTCATACCATTTTTTTTTTTAAAAACAGAGATACACTATAACAAAATTTCAAAGTTACCTTACAAGTTAACCTCAGGTGTCATTGCAGTTTTCAACTAAATTTTAAAATTGTACATTTAGTTCTTATAATCTACTTTTTGATTACTCCCTAATCCTTTTTGTACATTGCATTGTTTATTTGGCCTTGTATTTTCTTTTAATGTCGCTTATTTCTACAAAAAAAACCTTAAAATAGGATACCATCTTAAGAGAAATAATAAAAGAATCATGAAAACTGTTGCAATTGATAGCTAGAAATATTGGGTTGACCAAAAAGTCGTTCGGGTTTTTCTGTAACATTTTATGGAAAACCTGGAATGTACATTTTGGCCAACCCAATTTAATAACATGCAATATGAAAGTGTAGAAGCTATACTTACAATCATCACAGGGTGGCATACTAGCATCATGCATGGCATGATACTACATCCAGACGCTTAGTCACAATACAATGAAAACCAACTCAAATTATTGTAGGTTGCTCCCTGCAGGAAAGTTGTCCAGAGAAGCCAGGTGTTAAACATTATGCTTATTTGTATGCATGCATGCTCAGTCATGTCTGACTCTTTGTGACCCTATGGACTGTAGCCCTTCAGGCTACCCTCCATGGAATTTTTCAGGCAAGAATACTGGAGTAGGTTGCCATTTCCTTCTATGTTAAATGTACATGTATAATGCCTTATAGCACTTTAAAGACATGATTTCAAGGAGAGAAATGAGCTAACAAAAGAGCATAATTAAGGAGACTGTGGTTATACCTTTGATTAAATTCCTTATAGAATACAGAGGCAGCAGTGAAAAGGCTCTCATTTCCTCTTACAGAGGTGAAGAAGCATATATGTGTCCTGCATTTACTGCACAATCTGCTGAGGTAGACCAACAAAATGACAGTCAAGACACAAGTCAAACCAAATTTAGATGTCATTTTGACAATCAGCACCTATGCAACAATCTAATCTTTTCACATATTGTTCTGAAGATCCTTGCACAAAAGATAATGCCTGTAAAGGTGTTATGAAATGCTGTGGTACCTCTAGGTGTGGCCTGAGGTACGTACATCCTCTTACACTGATCTGTCATTTTAGATCCATTTCCACAGTCTACGATGTAAGTATCAGGTAACATCACCCCCTCATTTAAGATTCTCTCATGTTAAAACACCTTCTTTGCCTTTTGCCCTATATTCTTCTGTAGCCCACCAGACTCCTCTGTCCACGGACTTCTCCAGGCAAGAATACTGGAGTGGGTTGCCATTTCCTTCTCCAGGGGATCTAACTGACCCAGGAGTCGAACCCAGGTCTTCTGCATTGCAGGCAGATTCTTTACCATCTGAGTTACAAGGAAGTCCCTATATTCTTCTAATACACAGGATTCCCAGGTGGCTCAGATGGTAAAGAATCTTCCTGCAATGCAGGAGACCCAGGTTCAATCCCTGGGTCAGGAAGATCTCTTGGAGGAGGAAATGGCAACCCACTCCAGTATTCTTGCCTGGAGAATCCCATGGACAGAGGAGCCTGGCGGGCCCCAGTCCATGGGCTCGCAAAGAGTTGGACCCAACCGAAGCAACTTAACACACATACTTCTAATACAGACTCATATTTTATATCCAATTGCTATAGGAATTTATAGTTAGAATGGTCCAGAATTTAGATTGCTTTCTTCATGATATATAAAAGGGCATGTTTTCTCAGAAGAACATTCTAGGTATATACTCCATCTGATTTTACCTATCCATCTATTCAATTAACTAACACTTATTGAAATGCCCACAGTATGCCAGGCACTGAGAATACAGTGATGGTCAGGACAGATGCAACCACTCATGCAGTTGATAATTTCAGAGATGTTCTTTATCTTTCACTAAGTAACCAGAATTTTTCCTCCTCCTTATGTTTCCCTACTTCTCCCGCTTGATCCTTGGAAGGAAAGCTATGACAAACTTAGACTGTATATTCAAAAGCAGAAACATCACTTTGCCAACAAAGGTCTGTATAGTCTAAGTGACGTTTTTTCCAGTAGTCATGTACAGATGTGAGAATTAGACCTTAAAGAAGACTGAGTGATTTCAAATTGATGCTTTCAAATTGTGGTGCTAGAGAACTCTTGAGAGTCCTTTGGACTGTAAACAGATCAAATCAGTCAATACTAAAGGAAATCAACTCTGAATATTCTTTGCAAGGACTGATGCTGAAGCTGAAACTCCAGTACTTTGGCCACCTGATTCGAAGAGCCAACTCATTGGAAAAGACTTTGATGCTGGGACAGATTGAAGGCAAAAAGAGAAGAGGGTGACAGAGGATGAGATGGTTAGTAGTATCACTGACTCAAGGGACATGAATTTGAGTAAAGTCCGGGAGATTGTGAAGAATAGGAAATCTGGTGCGCTATAGTCCATGGGGTTGGAAAGTGTCGGTCATGACTTAGCGACTGAAAAATATCAACAACCTCTCCCCTTCCTTTTCTAAGGCAGCATAAATCCAACCCCATCTGAAAGTTCAGTTCAGTTCAGTCACTCAGTAGTGTCTGACTCTGCAACCCATGATCGCAGCACGCCAGGCCTCCCTGTACATCACCAACTCCCGGAGTTCACTCAGACTCACGTCCATCGAGTCAGTGATGCCATCCAGCCATCTCATCCTCTGTCGTCCCCTTCTCCTCCCGTCCCCAATCCCTCCCAGCATCAGAGTCTTTTCCAATGAGTCAGCTCTTCGCATGAGGTGGCCAAAGTACTGGAGTTTCAGCTTTAGCATGATTCCTTCCAAAGAAATCCCAGAGCTGATCTCCTTTAGAATGGACTGGTTGTATCTCCTTGCAGTCCAAGGGACTCTCAAGAGTCTTCTCCAGCACCACAGTTAAAAAGCATCAATTCTTCAGCGCTCAGCTTTCTTCATAGTCCAACTCTCACATCCATACATGACCATTGGAAAAACCACAGCTTTGACTAGACGGACCTTTGTTGGCAAAGTAATGTCTCTGCTTTTGAATATGTTATCTAGGTTGATCATAACTTTCCTTCCAAGGAGTAAGCATCTTTTAATTTCATGGCTGCAATCACCATCCAGAGGTCAGTTTTCAACTCTTGGTTGAATTATTTGCTTCTCTGCTTCAACCCCTGCTCACTGCCCACACCCTTCCCCCCACCGCCGTCCTGCCCCCATATTGGATGGAGAAATGGGTTCAGAAGGAAGTAACACAGAGCTTTTTAAAATGACTCATTTCTACCAAAATATTGCCCTCTCAGGCAATATCCATGTGTCAGTAAAAGCTCGACATTATCTATAGTTGAGCCATATATTCAAATTATGTTATGCTATGCTAGGTCACCTCAATGGTGTCTGACTCTTTTGTGATCCCATGGACTGTAGCCTGCCAGGCTCCTCTGTCCATGGGATTTCCCAGGCAAGAATACTGGAGTGGGTAGCCATTTCCTTCTCCAGAGGACCTTCCAGACCCAGGGATCAAACCAGTGTCTCTTACATCTCCTGCATTGGCAGGTGGGTTCTTTACTCTCAGCGCCACCTGGGAAGTCCAAGGTTTTGATTACTGTTGAGTTCTAAGAGTACTGGGAGTAACTAGGTTGCAAACATATGGCATCTGTTGTCCAGAATGGGGTTTCTTGGAGGCGATCGGGGGATAACTAAAGTTTCTGTAGAATATGAAATCTAGGGTATTTGGGGACATTTTCAGAAGGTGTGCATCTCAATTTGATCACTAAAACACCTTCATATAGTTCTGAAAGTTTATGTGCTGTACAGGTTCTGAAAGTCCCTTGAACAACAAGGACATCAAACCAGTCAATCTTAAGGGAGGCCAATCCTGAATATTCACTGGAAGGACTAATGCTGAAGCTGAAGTTCTGGTATTTTGGTGACTCACTGGAAAATTCCCTGATGCTGGGAAAGATTGAGGGCAGAAGGAGAAGAGGATGTTAGAGGATGAAATGGCTGGACAGCATCACTGATGCAATGAACATGAACTTGGGCAAACTCCAGGAGACGGTGAGGGACAGGAAGGCCTGGTGTGCTGCCATCTATGGCGTCACAAAGAGTGGGTGACAGAACAACAGGTTCTTTTGTTTCTGATTTCCCTAGTGATGTAATTGGTGTTATTTTAATCTTTCATCTTAGGTTGATCTAATCTTTTAATGTTTGTTTTGGGAAATATATGGAAGAAATTTAAGACACTGGCATTTACTGATTTGACTAGGTTAGGCCCATAATAGATTTATGAGAGTAGTCCCTTATGATGTCTACTATGAAGTTTTCCCATCTGTGTAACTTGAAACTCATTAAAGAAGGCCATAGTGGTCAAGAACCTGCCTGCCAAAACAGGAGACATGAGACAAGGGTTCAATCCCTGGGTTGGGAAGATCCCCTGGAGGAGGAAATTGCAACCCACTCCAGTATTCTTGCCTGGAGAATCCCATGGACAGAGGATTCTGTCAGGCTACAGTCCATGGGGTCGCAAAGAGCTGGATATGACTGAAGTAACTGAGCACACAGCACAAAGAAAGATTTAATGAACATTTTACCTTTTATATAGAATTACTCTGTAATATGGCCTGGAAATATATGAATCATGTGGACAGTAACTTTTATAAATCAGAGAACAAAGAAATCTGTAGCTGACTCTGCTGGCAAATATTCTATTTTATATTTTACCCAATAGGGGAAAGAATGCACTCTACAAAGAGGAATTTCATGGAAATATCGATTAGTATGTTTCTTTCATGCTTTTTCACGGAGAAGGCAATGGCACCCCACTCCAGTATTCTTGCCTGGAAAATCCCATGGACGGGGGAGCCTGGTGGACTGCAGTCCATGGGGTCACTGGGAGTCGGATACAGCTGAGCGACTTCACTTTCACTTTTCACTTGCATGCATTGGAGAAGGAAATGGCAACCCACTCCAGTGTTCTTGCCTGGAGAATCCCAGGGACAGGGGAGCCTGGTGGGCTGCAGTCTATGGGGTCGCACAGAGTCGGACACGACTGAAGCGACTTAGCAGCAGCAGCAGTTCATGCTTTTTCAAGGAAACTGAATTCTAAAATAATTCTCAATGGGTAATAAGACATTCATAAGTACTTTACATATTGAAAAAAAAAAAAGAAATTCATGTTTACTAGAAGTTAGTGGCCACATTGCATATAGCTCAGTACTGCACTGAGCTGCTCAAGACTTCTTTCCGTGTATTTCTCTGAAAAGCTACTATTCTGATTTTACTTTACTGATTCCATTAAGAAAGATGTTTGTGTTTCTGTTGCACTGAAGTGAAAGGGAGTTTATAGCTGAAAAGATGAGCTGAGCCTAACCTTACCTCTAGTCTCTACTTGTCTCTAGACTTGAATTCAGACACCTTGAATTTTGAGGGGATAGGCTGATCATCATGCTGGGTGAAATATTTAAATTAGTTATCAATTAAAAATATTTTAAAAATAAATTTTATTTATTTACAATAAATAATACATGAATTCATTCTCAGTATAAAAATGTTTTTCAAAACTATTGATAAAGTAAAAATCTTTCCTTATTTACCCAGAAGTAATTGTTGTAATCTATTTCATTTATCATCCTAACCAGCCTTTTGTGTGTGAGCATTCATGTATAGGAAAATTTATAAATATAGTTTTGTTTTGTGTACTTACTTAAATATAGAGTATATATCAATATTTTGTTTTGCAATATTTCAGCTTCAGTTTACCACTTAATGATGTGTCTTGGAGATAATCCCATGTCAGTTTACATAGAATTGCCTCATTAAACTGCTGCTTAGTATTTCATTCTATGGACATATTATAATTAATTCCAACATTCCTTTACCAGGGGCCATTCACATTGCTGTGTTATTTTTGCTACCACAGATGATTTTCATGAATCTTCTAGAATATACCTGTTTTAATATTATTTAGGTATAGATAAGAAGGCCAGCAGAGAAGGCAATGGCACCCCACTCCAGTACTCTTGCCTGGAAAATCCCATGGATGGAGGAGCCTGGTAGGCTGCAGTCCATGGGGTCGCTAAGAGTCAGACACGACTGAGCGACTTCCCTTTCACTTTTCACTTTCATGCATTGGAGAAGGAAATGGCAACCCACTCCAGTGTTCTTGCCTGGAGAATCCCAGGGACGGGGGAGCCTGGTGGGCTACTGTCTATGTGGTCGCACAGAATCGGACACGGCTGAAGCGACGCAGCAGCAGCAATAAGGCCAAAGGGCTCTCCAGGTGGCTCAGTGGTAAAGAATCCTCATGCCAAACAGGAGATGCACAGGAGACATGGGTTCAATCCCTGGGTTGGGAAGATCCCCTGGAGAAGGAAATGGCAACCCACTCCAGCATTCTTGCCTGGGAAATCCCGTGGACAGAGGAGCCTAGAGGGCTACAGTCCATGGGATTGCAAAGGGTAGGACATGACTGAGTGACTAAACAATGCCAACAACAGTAAGCCCAAAAGATCAGGGAGATGAGTACCATTATACACACAGATTGCAAGAGAAAGGGGTTGCCTTGCCATGCGTGGCCACATGGGAAAGCCCTGGGGTGGGTCAGGAGGCAGAGGGAAACAAGGACCCTTGGGCAAGAAGCTTTATTATTTTCAGCAGCCAGGAACAAGAAGGAGTTGCAGGGTAAGTGGTTTAGGATAGGCTAGTTGAGTAATTTCAGCAGACTCTGGGGCATAGGGCACCCCGAGTTGTTTGGTACTTGCCTTGGGGTGATTAAAACAGTGGAAAGTGACCCTGAGTGTAAGACTTGATAAAGGAGGTGGTTGGGGGTACAGGCTCCAGATGGGTTTGCATTTAAAAACCATGCTCAACAGACAAGCTGTTTACTTTCTCTGGGAATTTGCTTGCCTTGGAGGAGCAGGAAAGGAGTTAGTCCTTCTAATGTCAGCAGGTGCCCAGATGCCAGAATATCAGAACATAGAAAATGAAATGTCTTTTATTTAAATATCCTCCATTTTAGCACCCTGTGCAAGCTTTCAGGGCTTCCCCGGTAGCTCAGCTGGTAAAGAATCCACCTGCAATGCAGGAGACCCTGGTTCGATCCCTGGATCGGGAAAATCCCCTGGAGAAGGAAACGGTTACCCACTCCAGTATTCTTGCCTGGAGAGTCCCATGGACAGAGGAGGCTGGTGGGCTAGAGTCCATGGGCTTACAAAAAGTAGCAGATATGACTTGCACAAGTGAAAACGGATCAAAGATTAACGTGTATGTTAATCACGTTAAACAAATTCTAGTAATGATTTTGAAATTTCATATATAAGATTGTTATCAAAGCAGTTGAGTAATCTCCATATTTGAAAACTTCCCTGGTGGCTCAGATGATAAAGCGTCTGTCTACAATGTGGGAGACCCGGGTTTGAGCCCTGGGTTGGGAAGATCCCCTGGAGAAGGAAATGGCAATCCACTCCAGTACTACTGCCTGGAAAATCCCATGGACAGAGGAGCCTGGTAGGCTACAGTCTGTGGGGTCACAAAGAGTTGGACACGACTGAGCAACTACACTTTTATATTTGAAAATAGGACTGAATCTAAAGAGTGAATAAAATGGAACCCTGCTCCCAAAGCGAGGGGATGAAATGTGAGCTCACAAATTGCTGAAGATCAGTGAGTGTGCTGTTTGCTCTTCGATTCCTAATGGTCTTATCAATAAAATGGGAAAGAGGGTCATAGAGAAAGCAAATCTGTATAGACAATGAAGCAGATTTATTTTGGACAACTAGCAAAAATGGATATTTCTAGACACATGATGTTCAAAGCGTGGATGGTTGGAGATATTAAATCACTGACCAAATCCCTGGGAAGGACTTTAGCATATATGTGTGTGTGCATAGTCTTTCAGTTGTGTCTGACTCTTTGTGACCTCATGGTCTGTAGCCTGACAGTCTCCTCTGTCCATCAGGTTTTTCAGGCAAGAATACTGGAGTGAGTTGTCATTTCCTTCTCCAGAAGATCTTCTCCACCCAGGGATTGAACCTGCACTCCCTGCATTGGCAGGCAGGTTCTTTAACACTGCACCACCTGAGAAGCCCTTTAAGCAGCAAACGCTGAGCAATAGCCCACATTCCTGTGTGACCTGCTTAGAGACTGGTATGCCCCCAGTGTCTTCAGCCCTGAATTTACAGCTTCTCTGCTTTGGGATCGTTCTGCTCTTCAATACTTGGTGCTACTAGAAAGACATGCATTGGCAAAGAGCATTCTGCTTCTCCAGGCCTGCTTCTCCAGGCAGATGTATTTTTTCTCATTGAGCAAAGCTCTGGATAAATGAAATATTACCAAACTTTTGAGATTGTATGGATGTGAGAGTTGGGCCATAAAGAAAGCTGAGCGCCGAAGAATTGATGCTTTTGAACTGTGGTGTTGGAGAAGACTTTTGAGAGTCCCTTGGACCGCAAGGAGATCCAACCAGTCAATCCTAAAGGAAATCAGTCCTGAATATTCATTGGAAAGACTGATGCTGAAGCTGGAACTCCAATAGTTTGGCTCCCTGAAGCGAAGAACTGACTCATTTGAAAAGACCATGATGCTGGGAAAGATTGAAGGCAG
Source organism: Bos javanicus (assembly GCF_032452875.1). Taxonomy (NCBI): domain Eukaryota; kingdom Metazoa; phylum Chordata; class Mammalia; order Artiodactyla; family Bovidae; genus Bos; species Bos javanicus. The sequence goes on along the minus strand of NC_083872.1, from coordinate 99,278,339 downwards.
GAGGAGAAGGGGATGACAGAGGGTGAGATGGTTGGATGGCATCATCAACTCAATGGATATGAGTTTGAGTAAGTTCTTGGAGCTGGTGATGGACAGGGAAGCCTGGTGTGCTGCAGTCCATGGAGTTGTAGAGGCAGGCATGACTGAGTGACTGAACTGAACTGATTTTGAGGTTATATTAGTGAATCCACAGTCTGATATAATTTGCAAGCTGATCAATCATTCTTAAGTGCAATGCAGTATACAATACCATCTCATATGGGTGTCTTGATTTACTATTTCAATGAAGAACAGGGTGGAGATTCCTTTATTATTTTTTTTTTTTTTTTGGAGATTCCTTTAAAAACTGGAAATAGAACTGCTACATGACCCAGCAATCCCACTGCTGGGCATACACACTGAGGAAACCAGAATTGAAAGAAATATGTGTACCCCAATGTTCATCGCAGCACTGTTTACAATAGCCAGGACATGGAAGCAACCTAGATGTCCATCAGCAGATGAATGGATAAGAAAGCTGTGGTACATAAACACAATGGAATATTACTCCGCCATTACAAAGAATGCATTTGAATCAGTTCTAATTAGGTGGATGAAACTGGAGCCTATTATACAGAGTGAAGTAAGCCAGAAAGAAAAAACACCAATACAGTATCAGTTCAGTTCAGTTCAGTCACTCAGTCGTGTCCAACTCTTTGTGTCCTCATGAGTTGCAGCACGCCAGGCTTCCCTGTCGATCACCAACTCCCAGAGTTCACTCAAACTCATGTCCATCGAGTCAGCGATGCCATCAGCCATCTCATCTTCTGTCATCCCCTTCTCCTCCTGCCTCCAATCCCTCCCAGCATCAGAGTCTTTTCCAATGAGTTAACTCTTCGCATGAGGTGGCCAAAGTATTGGAGTTTCAGCTTTAGCCTCAGTCCTTCCAAAGAACACACAGGACTAATCTCCTTTAGGATGGACTGGTTGGATCTCCTTGCAGTCCAAGGGACGCTCAAGTGTCTTCTCCAACACCACAGTTCAAAAGCATCAATTCTTCGGCACTCAGCTTTCTTCACAGTCCAACTCTCACATCCATACATGACTACTGGAAAGCCCATAGCCTTGACTAGACGGACCTTTGTTGGCAAAGTAATGTCTCTGCTTTTTAATGTTATCTAGGTTGGTCATAACTTTCCTTCCAAGAAGTGTCTTTTAATTTCATGGCTGCAATCACCATCTGCAGTGATTTTGGAGCCCCCCAAAATAAAATCTGACACTGTATCCACTGTTTCCCCATCTATTTCCCATGAAGTCATGGGACCAGATGCCATGACCTTCATTTTCTGAATGTTGAGCTTTAAGCCAAATTTTTCACTTTCCTCTTTCACTTACTTCAAGGGGCTTTTTAGTTCCTCTTCACTTTCTGCCATAAGGGTGGTGTCATCTGCATATCTGAGGTTATTGATATTTCTCCCAGCAATCTTAATTCCAGCTTGTGCTTCTTCCAGCCCAGTGTTTCTCATGATGTACTCTGCATAGAAGTTAAATAAGCAGGGTGACAATATATAGCCTTGACGTACTCCTTTTCCTATTTGGAACCAGTCTATTGTTCCATGTCCAGTTCTAACTGTTGCTTCCTGACTTGCATATAGGTTTCTCAAGAGGCAGGTCAGGTGGCCTGGTAATCCCATCTTTTTCAGAGTTTTCCACAGTTTATTGTGATCCACAAAGTCAAAGGCTTTGGCATAGTCAATAAAGCAGAAATACGTGTTTTTCTGGAAGTCTCTTGCTTTTTTGATGATCCAGCGGATGTTGGCAATTTGACCTCTGGTTCCTCTGCCTTTTCTAAAACCAGCTTGAACATCTGGAAGTTCACGGTCCACGTATTGCTGAAGCCTGGCTTGGACAATTTTGAGCATTACTTTACTAGCGTGTGAGATGAGTGGATGCATATATATGGAATTTAGAAAAATGGTAATGATGACCCTATATGTGAGACAGCAAAAGAGACACAGATGTAAAGAACAGTCTTTCGGACTCTGTGGGAGAAGGCGAGGGTGGGATGATTTGAGGGAATAACATTGAAACATGTATGTTATCATATCTGAAACAGATCGCCAGTCCAGGTTTGATGCATGAGACAGGATGCTCAGGGCTGGTGCACTGGGCTGACCCTGAGGGATGGGATGGGGAGGGAGAGGTTGGGGGGGATCAGGATAGGGAACACATGTACACCATGGCTGATTCATGTCAATGTATGGCAAAAATCACCACAATACTGTAATGTAATTAGCCTCCAATTAAAATAAATATTTTTTTTTTAAAAAGGGGGGAATGGCAGTGCTGTGCTCACACTATTTACACACTTTTCATTTCTCTTTCTTTCTCTCTTTCTCCCCTTCTTTGTTTAACAATGATCAGAGCTGCCCAACCTGGAAAGTTGTGCTCACTATGAAATTTCTGATCAGAAAAGTGTATACAGATAGGTGAGCATTTAAGTGGAAAAATATTTGCTAATTATATATTTTCTTTTTCTTTTTAAATCTTAATTTCAGATGAGTTTGTGATTCAACATAAACCTTCCCTTCAGGATCCAAATATATTTTGGTCTTTATCTGTTGCTGCTAGCACCCACTGTCTCTGACTCCCAGATCACTACATCTACTTCTTAGCTATACAACTATGAGATGATTGTGTTTGTCTTATAATGATGCTTGACCTGACCTTACTAGCATCAGCAAATTGATATATCATTAAAAAAACTTTTATCAAGGTCATAAAACAGAAAGAAGTTTGTGAGAACTCACAAGTGGAAAGCAAACACAAGAGACTGTTCCCTTACTTGTATGTTCAGTGTTCCAAGAACAATGACTAAATATTTTAGTTCTGGAAGTTCTAGAGGGAGGGGATATATGTATATGCATAGCTGATTCTGTATCTATTCCACCTGAGGCAAAAAGCCGACTCATTGGAAAAGACCCTGATGCTGTGAAAGATTGAAGGCAAAAGGAAAAAGGGAGGTAGAGAATGAGATGGTTAGATAGCATCACCAACTCAGTGGCTATGAATTTAAACAAATTCCAGGAGATTATGCAGGGCAGAGGAGCCTGGTGTGCTACAGTCTATGGGTCTGCAAAGAGTCAGACACAACTTGGCAACTGAGCAACAACAAACAGCTGATTCACTTCGCTGTACGGCAGAAACTAAAACAACATTTTAAAGCAATTATACTCCAATAAAAAAATAAATATTACTTAGTTCCTCTGAGAAATTTATAAGCAAGTAAGGACTATGACACAAATAAAAACATGAAGCAAATTAAAATAAGGGTTGGGCAAAGTCTTACATGCAATCTAGTGTAGTAATTAAAAACATGGATTCTGTCTGGGTCAAAGAGTCTTCAAGTGTTAGATCTGAGCTCCAAAATTTATGGACAAATATAACCTACACTTCGATTTATTTACTTATAATATTGGAATGGTAATAGCAGTTACTTCTCAAGGTTATCAAGATTAGATTATACAATAAAATGACGAAAAGCACTTAGATAATGCTTTGGGCACAGAACCCAAGTTTACTCAGAAGTAAGATTTGATATTGATGATTGGTTTCAATGATGGGCATGTGACATTGAAACCAAGGTCATGACTATCATTTCTATAGAGCCCGTGGTGAAAGTAAATTATATCTGGAAGAAAGATGTGAAATTAAGAAATAAAGTGAAGGTCAGTTATCAGGTAGATAGAGGGAAACATCATAGTCAGTCTGATAAAGCCAAGCAGAGTGAAGTGTTAAAATTAAGCTAATTGCTGGATGACAGAAAGGAAGGTGTGAAATGTTGACTGGACCTAGACTTGAGGTCATGGTTAAAAGCCAAGATCAGCAATTGACAGAAGCTAACAAGGAAGTAGGAAGTTGAGGCATGAGGCAAATTGTGGGCCAGCCTCACTCTTGCTGTCAGACTACAGCTGGCTGGCAAGGGTCTTCATTTTCATTAGTATTTTTACATATAACCCCCCCATCATTATAAAAGGTTAAACAATGCAAAAGGATAAAAAGAAAAAAGGTGGCTTTACACATCTCCATGACAATTTCGTTTCAGAAAAAAATCACTGGCAAAATTTTGATTATAGTTTCAGGTATTTTCTGAAATGGCTCTCTAGATAGATAGATTATATATAAAGAGCTAAGTAATATATAACATGACATAAATATATTATATAATAAATTATATATAAAATGTATATATAAATATATAATATTTTATAGATATATATTATAAAATAGCTATATTTACAGACAGATTTTTTCATATAGAAAATGTGATTATACTAACCTTTATTTTTCATTTAACAATATTGTTTGAATATCTTTTCACATGCATTTCATATACATACCATATATATGTGTATATATGTTTTAAATGACTGAATTATATTGGTTGTTCAAAATTATTTAACCAGTTAGATCAATATTTATATTGTTTCCAGTATTTTGCTGTTATAAACAGTGCTCCAATAATTTCTATTTATTTGTTTATTTACCTACTCATGCAGTAACACATATAGGTTAAATTCTGAGTGTAAGATTTCTGAATGAAACATTAGGTGCCCTTTGATAGGTCAAACAACTTAGCATCTAAAAATTGTATAGCTTTGAATTCCACAACGGTGTAAGAGAGTAGCCATTTCCTATATCCTTATTGACATAGTATACATAAACAAATGATAACATCTAGATTAATAACTTTAAATATTTTTGTTACAGTATAACATGTCTAAGGAAAATATACCAATTGCAAGCATGTATATTGACAAGCATTTGCAAAGAGAACACACGCTTGTAACTAAAATCGACTCAATAAATAGCACATATATAGAAGCAACGTAAGTTGAGAAAAAAAAATTAAACAAATACATGAAATTCCAATACATTATCTGAGTTTAAACCTGTTTCCACATAGTGAGATGAAGTTGCTGCTCAGGGGTAAGGTAATTCTAAAATGGTCATTTTATATTTCTTTGAAACACATGTTGGTTTTAATAAGGATGTATCAAAGTGTACTTTATGGTAAAATTCTTTGGCCCTCAAACTCTACACTTTGTGATAGTTTGATATTAGGTGAAGAATAACAGTAAACCTCTGAGGAAAGATGATTTTTTTTTTAAAGTATGTATTGCAATTTAGTTTATGCCTAGTCTGTAAATATATTATGTCATAAATTATTCACTACAACAATTTGAAGTATATATTATCACTCACATTTTACATGTGAAGAGTAACTTTACAATTTACACACTTTGCAGCATTTGTATAATTAGCAAGTGACGAAGCTGAATTGCAGACTCAACCCTGTCAGAGTGCAAAGCCAGTGATCTTTCTCCTTCACTCTGTGACCTCTCTTTTAGCTTTTACTTCTTCTGAAATGACTTGGAATTGTCTTAAGTATGTTGACTACTTTCGAGTTATTGTCTCCCTTCCATGTCAGTTCCTTTGCCTCACGTCTCTTCTTTTTCCCAAACAGATTTCCTTTCTGAGTTCTGTTCCTGATTCACACAGCTATCAAGTGCAGCACTGTAGTCTACTCAAGGGCCATGCTTTGTTGCTCTGAGTATTCCATGAAATGTTCTTTTATCAAAATGTGAATAACTTTCAAGTAAACATATAACTTAAAAGAGTATTAAATGTAGGAGGTATGCCCGATACCACCAAAACAATCTGCCACTGAGGCAAAGATGAGTTCACTCTTAATTTTTGTCTTAAAAACAAAGGGCAAAATAAGTTCTATCTGAGATTTCCTAAGTTCTAATTACAAGTATACTAAGTACTTTTTAAGAGTAATTGGATGTATGAAACCATCACTAGCGCAAGAACTAAAGATAATTAAGAGACATCTTGTCTTCTTTTGTCCTACAGAGTGATTGCTTATCTTCAGACCTGTTTACGTTATTAGCAATTCCTTCTTCGTAGGATACATTTTACCTTCCAAAGCACCCTTAGAGATGCTTGTCTTAATTTTTTGTTCTCTAGAATTAGGAAGAGTGAATGGCTTGATGGACAGATTAAAGCTATCAACTCACCAACGATCACAGCTAATTCAGTCTCTGGCATAAAGTAGCTGGACGTGGCCACAAGATAGGCCAAGTAGTAGGCAATGAAAAGGAGGAGGAAGGAGATGACAGCCTTCATGGCGCTCACGTGAGCTTCCGTGCTGGGATCTCTGCTCCCTGGGGCACGGAGCTGCATTCGCCTGGTGTGTCTGCACAGGGAGAGGATCAGGAGGAGAAATGAGATCAGGGACACAGAAAAGGGAAGTAGTGTCAACAGATTGAGACGTATCTTGATGGACGCATGCTGAGCTTTATGTACTCTGCATCTTCGACTTAAATTTGTTTTCAACTTCATCTTGACACAGTGCCTGAAATCATCATCCAAATTGTTAATGACAGGAAGGCTAATGAACACCGAGAAGACCAAACACCCCAGCAGGATCCTAGGAATTGCACTGTCAATTCTCCACTTCATCCAGAGGAAAAAGGGATGGAAGAAATTTGCTATCTTGAGGAAATAGAAAATGCTGAGGCAGGTGGCAAACCAGACACTTAAATGGTTGGTTAGTGTCCAGAAGTAGTCAATGATTCTCATTTGTTTATCACCAGTATAGACATCTGGGTACAGGACCAATATGTAACAATCCAATAGTATTATACATAAGAGAGAAATTCTGGAGATGGCCAGGCTTGTGAGGATTAAATCAATGGAGGCAATCTTCTTGTGCTTGATCCAGTCCACACAGTTTACCAGTCCAATGAATGCGTTCCCTAAGATCCCCAGTGAAAATTCCCCAGCTGCTATGAGCATTAAGATACTCTGCCCTTCACTTGACATCTTAAAATGCAGAAATATCTGGTTCACTTCTAGTTGAACAGATGTAGTATTTACATCTACTTCTTGGATTTTGCTGTAATTTTCTTTATCCCTTTAATTGTAGTCTGTCTTGAGATGAAGACTGAAATGACAAATGAAAACTGTAGCTGTCTTCCTTAAATCCTAGCTAGTCTTGAACAAGTAATGCAGTTGTCTGTCCCTGGACTCTATGTCTATCTGTGTCCATTTACTTTCTTTGCAGATTTTACTTTTCCACATGTGCTTAATTTAGGCTGAGCTATAGCTTGCTAAGATGCAAATTAGGCTGATTCACTTTCATGGTCTGGCACTTTCTCAGGCTATGTTTTGCAAATTTAGATTCATTAAATTGTAATGCACACTAGTAATTTTAATAGGGCTGCCAGATTTACCAAATAAACTTATAGTGAAAACAGTGAAAGTATTAGTCTCTCAGTCATGTCTGATTTTTTTGCGACACTACAGACTATAGTCCTCCAGGCTCCTCTGTCCATGGGATTCTCCAGGCAAGAATATGGAAGTGGAAAGCCATTCCCTTCTTGAGGGAATCTTCCTGACTCAGGAATCAAACCCAGGTCTCCCATATTGTGGGCAAATTCTTTACCATCGGAACCACCAGGAAAAACCAAACTTACAGTACATCCAGTTAAATTGAATTTCAGATAAACAATGAAAGAGTTTTTAGTGTATGTCCCAAATTACATGTGATTAGTACTTCTGGGAAGTACTGGAATTCAAATTTAACTAGGTGTCTTATATTTTATCTAAACCTCAGCAATTTTTTTCCAGTTAGTAATGCACAAAAACTGAAATTTGAAGAAGAGTCTTCATTTTGTCAAAATATGGTTTTGATTACTACTAAACATCCAAAGTTTGAGTCAACACTGACAGCTACATATTTTCAGGAAATTTAAAAGGTTAACACTAAATTAGAAGAGTCTATTCAATTCTAAAAAAGTACCTCATTTATCTTGGTTGTTCAGGTGAACAATTATATAGCACAAGGTCTCTTAAAAGAAGGCACCACTAGACATGTGACATTTAAAGGTCATTTAATGTACATTTGTTATTCTGTATGTAAGAAGGTGAAGGAGCCATGGTGAAGAAAAGTATTGATTACTATTAGGGTTTTCTTTTTCATTTAAAGTGTTCTCAAGAGCAGTTATATATACAAGAGGGAAAAGAGTGAAATATTGTGTTTCATTCTAGTCTTTACCCTCTGCTGTACCAAACTGCATCTGAATAATTAAGCCCTTGGGTTTCCCAGGTGACACTAGTGGTAAAGAACCCACCTGCCAATCAGGAGACTTAAGAGATATGGGTTCAGTCCCTGGGTTGGGAAGATCCCCTGGAGGAGGGCATAACCCACTCCAATATTCTTGCCTGGAGAATCTCATGTTCAGAGGAGCCTGGTGGGCTACAGTCCGTAGGGTCACAGAGAGTTGGACATGACTGAAGCGACTTAACATGAACGCACAGTTAGGTCCTTAACCCTTCTAGATTGTTAGACAGGGGACCTAAGATGAAATTAACCATATTTTTACAGCCTAACTCCTGCTTTGAAATAGCTTCTCTAACTCAGAGTTACAGAGAAACACTTTACTACATTGTGTTTCTATGGAATAATTCTGGGAATCTCAGTACCTTCCAGGGAAATGCATATCTTTTCTCATCCTTCCTCAAAGTCTAGACATTTATTCTTGCATGTGCCCCTTACTTTGGACAAACTGCTCTCTCAGTAGCAAAGTTCACAGGTGACTGCCCTCCTCTGATCTTGGAAATAATCCCTGACTCGGGCACATCATTTTCTTCTCTACAGTTCTGATGAATAACCTATTCACAGTAAATAAAATGATACATTTACCCACATAAAGTTTAGACTAATGTAGATTTTATGTTTTACTAGTGTTGTTATAGCATGGAAGGTATGATGCAGCTAAAAGGGAAAAATAGTACAAAACTTCCTCAAAAAACTCAAAATACAACTGTTACTTGATACAGCAACCTCATTTTTGGGTGTATATACAAGAGAATGGGAAATCAGGATCTTAAAAAAATCAGAATCTTAAAGAGATACTTTGTACTCTTAGGCTTACTGCAGCATTATTCACAATAGCTAACATGTAAAAACAACCTACCTGTTCACTGATAGATAAATGGATAGAGAAAACACAGCAGCGACCCCACAGACGGCAGCCCACCAGGCTCCCCCATCCCTGGGATTCTCCAGGCAAGAACACTGGAGTGGGTCGCCATTTCCTTCTCCAATGCATGAAAGTGAAAAGTGAAAGTGAAGTCGCTCAGTCGTGTCTGACTCTCAGCGACCCCATGGACTGCAGCCTACCAGGCTTCTCTGTCCATGTGATTTTCCAGGCAAGAGTACTGGAGTGGGGTGCCATTGGCTTATCCATGGTGGGATATTATTTGGTCTTAAAGAAGAAAGAAATCTTCCAGTATGCAAAAACAGGGCAGTATGCCAAATGAAATAAGTTAGTTACAGAAAGACAAATCCTGTATGATCCCACTTAGATGAGGTATTGAAAATAATCTAAGTCCTGTAGCTAAGGGTAAAACAGTGGTTGCCAGGGAAGGAAGAAATGAATAGCTCCTATTAAAGAAGTACAGGGTTTCAGGGAATTCTCAAGTAGTCCAAGGTTAAGAATTTACCTTCCACTGCCGGGGACATGGGTTTGATCCCTGGTCAGGGAACTAAGATCCCACGTGCTGCAACTAAGGCTGTGTGCCACAACTAGACAGCCTGCATTCTGTGTGCCATGACTAAGATCTGATGAAGCCATAAGTGAATATTTTTTTTAAAGGAGTACAGAGTTCCATTATGGAAGATAAATAAGTGTACATAAATAGAGGAAATAATAAATATGGAAGATAGAAAAATAGAGATCTGGTGTAAAACATTGAGCATCTAATCAACAATACTGTCTCATACACAAAAATTTGTAAAACAATACATTTCATGTTATATACCCTTACTCAATTAAAAAAGAAAAAGAAATTCTGCAAGAGAGCATTTTGTCACAAGTCTGCCACTTTAAGTCCCAGTGATGGTCACTGGAGATATTTGAAACACTGGAGATACAGAAAATAAAACATGAAAGACAGGACTTCAGATGGATGAAAGGAAACCTTCCCAGAAGCACAAATGTTATAAAACATTTATTTCGTCAAAGCTTATAAAAGAATATATAGTTAATCCCAACATAGAATTTACAAATTCTTCGTAGACTATATTAGTATATTCCATCAAAAAAATCAATTCTTCTGTCTTTATCTTTTTACAAATAAGTGTAGCTTTTATATTTACTATTGTTGTACAGCATGTAAGTTACAATGCAGTTACTACAGAAAACGGTACAAAAGTTAATAAAACATTATAATAGCTGATATACTAGAGATACAGTTGATGAGATTTATTTACTTAAGACTAAACACTGGTACTTTGCAAAGTGAATTTTGCATAATCTTGTGCAGAAAAAATTGATAATCTTCAGGTAATTAACATATTAATTTTAATAAAAGGAAATGAGTAGATTGAAATAGACCTGAATTCAACACAGAGAATGGTGGGGGCCAATTGTAGAGTCAGATCAGAAGAGACATGACTTTAGACGTGCCAGATCAAATGTTCCAATAACACTCTAGAAAGGAAGGATTTGATATTCACAGTAGAACCACATTTTATTAATGAGTCTTATTTTTCTCTTTTTGCTTTTTTTTTTTTTTTAACTTACTCTGTATGTTACAGACATAATGCTTTTTTAGTGACAGTATGTAGTTATACCACAGTGCATGATAGTTTCTTCCCAATTAATTTCTTTTCTAAAGTCCTGAATGGGAAAAAAAAAAAAAATACCTGCAGGTCTTACTTCTACTCAAGATCATCCTTCTACCCAAGTTACAAAGAGTACTTAGGAACGCCCCTTAAAGGGAGATGATTTAATGGGTTCTATTCCTAGCCCAGTGCTGCCTGTTAAGCAAGTTGTTTGTGACAAAGTTTAATTTCAAGGAAATGAATAGAAGATGCCTGAGTAAGGTCACCAGGAAATATTAAGTGGGAGACCACCAGAAGTATCACTCACTTGGGAGGAGAAAGTAATTGGGAAACTAAACTAGTTAAGACAGAAAAGATCTGAGTTCCTAGTTCATATGTCAAACAGGAGGGACTCAGCAGAGACACGAAGGGAGAAGAGTTAAGGGCCAGCAATGAAACTGTATGATAGAGGGGAAAAAAAGAGAGAGAGAAACCACTGTGGTTTCAGATGCACTTTCCATGGGATTTTCCAGGCAAGAATACTGAAGTGGGTTGTCATTCCTTTCTCCAAGGGATCTTCCCAATCCAAGGATGGAACTCCAGTTTCTTGCATTGCAAACGGTTTCTTTACCATCGAGCCACCAGGGAAGCCCAGATGCACTTTAGTAGGGGCCAAAATAAAATCTTAAGGGAATTTAAGTAGGCATTACAAGCCCAATACTGGCAGTGAAGAGACAAAATCAGAAGTGTGAGCTCTGAAATTCTTCTAGGAAAGGGAGTGTGAAGATGAGAACGTCTGTGGTGTAAAGACACAAAAGATATATCCATTAGTGTACTAATGGGTCTCACTACTCCTCAAAGCTGTGTACCCAAAATAAACAGAAAACCTGGAAAACAATGAGAATGGACCTATAAGAAAAGTGAGTTTTTTATTAGAAAATAAGGTTTGCTATTAAAGTTCTTTTATAAAACCAAGATTTTACATCATGCAGGCTGTTTTCCCACATCTCAGCGTCCTGACAGATGCCAGCCTCAGCTTGTTATTTCCAACAATAAAAAACAGTGAGTGACCTAAGGGATTAAGAATTTCTATAATCTCTCCAGACATCATAGCTAACTTGCTTTCTTTCATAAAGTCGCTAAATGTTGCCAAAAGACAGGCCAGGTAGTATACAAAAAGGAAGAAAAGAAATGAGGTCACTGTTTTCCTGGCCTCCACGTGGGCCTCTGTGCTGGAGTCTCTGGAGCCTGAAACACTGGATTTCATTTGTTTACTGTATCTCCACAGGGATGTAATTAAAAAGAAAAATGAGATCAATGACACAGTAAATGGAATAATAGCAAACAGGTTAAACAATGTCAATGGGTCCAAGTATTGAATTTTACTCACATGGAACAATTCGGTGACGTTTCTTTTATGTTTTGCAATTTTAAGAAAATCATAATCAGTATTTGTTAACGTTGCTTGTATAAGGCTGATCAACATGGAAATGGCCAGGGACCCCAGTAGGCTCCAGTGAACCACCCTCTCAATTCTCCACTTCAGCCAGAGAAAAAGTCGGTGGGAGAAATTGGCTATCTCGAAGAGACAGAAGACATTGAGGCAGGTGGCAAACCACATACTTAAGTAGTTGGTGAATGTCCAGAAGATATTAAGAACTACCTTTATTTTCTCATTTTCATAAACACCTGGGTAGAGTGCCAGTATGGTGCCGTTGAGTGTCATTACACAAAGCAAATACATTCTGGAGAGAGCTAAACTGGTGAGGATGTAGTCAGCTGTGGAGATCTTTTTCTTCTTAATCCAATCAACACATATTACTAGTCCAATGCATCCATTCACAAACATTCCTATGATGAATTATGCAGTCGTTATGGTCAGAAAGATGTGGTCTTCTATACTGAACATGTTGGGAGAGAACACCCTAATCTCAAATATTACTGCAAGATGACCAGCAGAGCATGACAAATACATTCTTCAAATCAAAGAATGATTTTTTTCCTTTGCCATTATTTTGACTTTGATATCCTCCAGAAGTGCCCAGCTCTCCTCTGAAACAGAATTGCCTCTACATTTATGAAGAATAAGCCAACTGATTGTTGCAAACAGCATGACCAGAGTTGTAGCCTGGGTAAACTATAATTATCACCCCTGACTGAGTGATAACTGAAATGTTTTGTTGAAATTGATCTCATGCAAATTAAGAGATTATATTTCATGAATTTGCAATAGCCTTCTTGCTATTAAGTTCTGCATATTTGGATGGATCAAGCTGAATTTCAAATAGGGAGGCACAAAAAAGCAAACATAAACACCCATTTAATAAAAGTCAAAATGTGTAAATGAAACTGCATTTTCATCACCATAGATTATAAATTTCTCACAAGTCAAGTCTCCTTGTGAAAATGGATTTTAGTTTTGGAAACAGTGCAATCGGGTACAAATTAGTCATAATACAAAACTAGTTTACGTGATTGATTTTATAGGAAGGGCTGATGTGTTTTAAACTCTCTTCCTCACAGCCTGTGCACTTGAAATTCTTCTTATTGAGTTTATTATTGAGTTCAAGGCCTTTACCAGTAAGAGGCAGAAAGTAGAACATGTTTGCATTTAGGCAATGATACGAAGTGTGAATGCGAGGTTTAGATTCATTTCTCCTGTGAAGATAAAGAAACACATCTGGCTCCATTATAACATTAGATTCAAAATTATTCAAGACAGAAATGAGAAGAAGTATTTAGAATAATGGTAGATATGAATGATTTCCAATGGCACATAATAAAAATGAAATGCAAACAACTGAGAGAAGGGAGAGACTCTTTTGTTGATTTCTTTCTGCTTCTTTCAGGATTCTCTGGGGAACAGAATATTTCCTTCTTTTGTGGAAACCCTTCACAATCCCCAGCACCTTCAGAAAAGCCTCCCTCAGCTTGCTGTTTCCCATTAGCAGGATGAACGAATGGCTCAATGGGAAAATGACAGCTGTTAGGCCACCAAACATCAACTCCAATTTTCCATGAGGATTCAGAAAGCGAGATGTTACAATGAGAAAAACTACATAGTACATAATGAAAACAGCCAGAAAGATGACTATTGTCTTTATGGCCCTCATGTGGGCCTCTATGCTAGGGTCTCTAGACCCTGTGGTATGAAGTTTCATCTGCTTGGTGTGTCGAAGTAAGGAGAAAAATAAAAGGACAAATGAGACCAGGCAAAGAATAAAGGGAACCATAGCCTCCAGGTTCAGGATAATCTATTTGAAAGCAGTTGGGATTTTACTTACTTTGAATTCCTACGTAATGTTTGCTTCATTATTGATTCTGAAGTCATAAAATGAATCATTATTCAGTAAAGCACTAATAATTGAGGAGATGAGAAAGGACATTGGAAGAATCCCAAGGATACCCTGTTCATCTTCAGCTTCAGCCAGAGGAAAACTGGGTGGGATATACTGGCTATCTTGAGTAAATAGAAGATGCTGAGGCAAAAAGTAAACCAGACAGTTGAATGATTGCAAGTTGTCCAGAAAATATCCAAAATGTTCATCATCTCACCATGCCTGTATGTATCTGAAAAGAGTACCATAATAAAACCATCCATATATATAACACACAAAAAACAGATTCTGGAGGTGGCCAGGCTGACCAGGATGACATCAGTCAAGGATACAGCTCTCTTTTTGAGCCAGCCACTGTAGTTTACCAGTACAATGAATCGATTTCCCCAAATTCCTATCATCCACGTGCCAGTAATCAAGAGCATATATATTGCCTCCATTGTACCTGGTATATTAGAAGAGCATTCTGATTTAGATTATCTACTGATGATGACCGACTTTCAGCTGTCCAGTAAGGAATGATATATATGTCTGCCACTTAGGGCATGCTGCAGTTATCTTTTATCTGCCTTCTATATCAGATGTGATCAGGTCGAGAAGATAGCCTGTTCTGCTCTGAGTTAGAACTGCCCAAAGACTTCACTGACCAAGACTAGTAATTCCTTTCATGTGTAGTGATGATTGAAAAGCTCTAAAATGCAAATAGGAATGGATCGATTTCTGCTATGTGCACCATCTTTCTCATTTCAAACTCTTTGTGTTTTAAATTCATCAATCTATGTTGTTGGCCAGGGACTACAAAAAGAATCAATTACTTGGAAAATATGGCTAAGCTTTAATTTAGAGATGTGGCATCATTACCATCTCTAATAACTTGAAGAGCTTCCCTAAAACTGTGGTCTATTTTCTACATATGCAGGTTTCAGAGCTTAAAAATAATTGTGAATTTAAAGTGCAGACAACTAACAGCAATAATTTCAGACTAATTGATCATGACATCTTCAGGAATGAGAGAGAGGTAGCCAGTGAAAATCCTACTTGATCTTTACAGCAGGAGAAATTTTGCATCTGCTGGGCCAGAAAACTGACTATAGTTGCCACAGGGGAAAGACACAAATTTTATCTGTTTTCTAGTCCTAAACCATTTTACAGATCCAGAGCCCTTTCATGGCCCTGCAGCACTGCCACACGGTTACATTACAGATCTTCTCAAGACTTTCCTTGGTGCCATTTACTAGAATGATTCCGAAAAATACTCAGAACTTTGAGGTGTTAATGGATATTAAACCTGAAGTGACACTAATTCTTGAGGACACCAAACATCAATAAAAAACAGAGGCTTACATTGGACAAGTATTGAACTATAATAGGACAAGTAGTTCTCATGGGCTTATTCAGTGATTACTACAGCCATGAAATTAAAAGACGCTTACTCCTTGGAAGGAAAGTTATCACCAACTTAGCATATTAAAAAGCAGATACATTACTTTGTCAACAAAGGTCCATCTATCTAGTCAAGGCTATGGTTTTTCCAGTAGTCATGTATAGATGTGAGAGTTGGACTGTGAAGAAAGCTAAGTACTGAAGAATTGATGCTTTTGAACTTCGGTGTTGGAGAAGACTCTTGAGAGTCCCTTGGACGGCAAGGAGATCCAACCAGTCCATCCTAAAGGAGATCAATCCTGGGTGTTCACTGGAAGGACTGATGTTGAAACTGAAACTCCAATGCTTTGGCCACCTGATGTGAAGAGCTGACTCATTTGAAAAGACCCTGATGCTGGGAAAGATTGAGGGCAGAAGGAGAAGGGGATGACAGAAGATGAGATGGTTGGATGGCATCACTGACTCAATGGACATGGGTTTGGGTAGACTCCGCCAGTTGGTGATGGACAGGGAGGCCTGGTGTGCTGCATTTCATGGGGTCACAAGGAGTCGGACATGACTGAGTGACTGAACTGAAATGTATAATTGGAATAAAATCCATGAAAACTATAAAAATCCCCACATTGTTCTTCATATATATGGTGAAAGCGAGTGTCAGCTGCTCAGTTGTGTCTGACTCTTTGGGACCCCTTGCACTGTAGGTCTCTAGGCTCCTCTGTCCATGGGATTCTCCAGGCAAGCCATTCTCTTCTCCAGGGGATTTTCCTGACCCAGGGATTGACCAGAATCTCCGGCCTTGCAGGCAGATTCTTTACCATTTGAGCCACCAGGGAAGCCACTCATATGTATGGACTTAGAGCTAAATGGTGAAAAGTCCAGATGGAATCCTCCAAATTTCTTGCTCTAACAGCATAATATATGGACAAAATAATTCATGCTCAGGAGAATTGCCAATGTTAGCTCCATCATCATTTGGGGATGATGAAACTTACCAAATCTCCATTAATAATATATTAATTACATATCATTGGATTCCTATTTTATTGGGTGTTGCAATTAAGAATGAGTGAAATATCTTTTCCAAGTTTATGGAAATGTTTTTTTTTTCTTTAGATTAATAAATCTAGTCAATTATTTGGACGGATTTCCTAATATTGGCTTATTCTTACATTCCTGATATAAAATCTGCTAGTCTTGGTATACCATTATATTTGGGAAATGTTGGCTATTTCTGTATTCTATGGTGATTTTTATATTGATATTCATAGCCCAAAGTGAAGAAGCAGGATTAAACTAGTTTTCTAGTGTTCAGACAGATTCTGGTAGCAACATAAAACTTGTTTCACAAAAATTTTTTTAAGTTCTTTTTTCCTTTTATATAATCTAGAATGGCTCAGATGAAGCTATCTCCTCTTCAAAAGTTTGGTAGAATTTGTTTTTCATCTGAGCCTACAGCTATTTTTTTATTGTAACTTTTTGACAATGTCCACTTATTCCTTTATTCAAGTTAGTATGTTTATGTTTTCTTTTCTTCTAAAGTTTGTTATTAGTTAAGACCTATGTTCCTGACCCAAAGGGATGGTACGGGGAGGGAGGAGGGAGGAGAGTACAGGATGGGGAACACGTGTATACCTGTGGTGGATTCATGTTGATATATGACAAAACCAATACAATATTGTAAAGTTAAAAAATTAAATTAAATAAAAAAAAAGTAACTCGAAAAGAAAAAGAAAAAAAAAAAAAAAGAAGAGGATGCTGCTCTACTAGTCACATTTCAAGAACTCATTTTTTGAACAGTTGCTGACTTTATCCTCCACCCAATTCCAAACTCCTCACTATAGTCACTGAAATTCAGGCAAATTATCAGCAAAAATATTCTCATCAATTTTTCTAACAGCTCATTTTATCTATTTGCTTGAACTTGGAGTCTTTTTTAAAATATCTTTTTATTTTGTATTGGAGTATGGTCAATTAACAATGTTGTAATAGATTTAGGTGAACAGCAAAGGGGCTTAGCCATGTGTATACATGTATCCACACCCCACCCTCACCCCGCCAGCTTTCCTCCCATCGAGGCTGCCATATAACATTGAGCAGAGTTCCATGTGTGATACAGTAGGTCCTTGTTGGTTACCCATTTTAAATATACCAGTGTGTACATGTCCATCTGGGCTTCCCTGGTGGTCCAGACAGTAAAAATCTGCCCACAATAAGGAGACTCAGGTTCACTGTCTTGCTCAGGAAGATTCCCTGGAGGAGGAAATGGCAACCAACTCCAGTACTCTTGGAGAATTCCATGGACAGAGGAGCCTGGAGAGCTAGAGTCCATGGAATCACAGAATGTCAGACACGACTGAGTGACTAACATGCACATGCATGTCCATCCCAAATTCCCTAACTATCCCATCCCTCCATCCTTTTGCTCAGCAGCCATAATTTAGTTCTCTAAGTCTGTGAGTCTCTTTCTGTTTTGTAAGTAATGAATTTGGAGTCAATTTTTGTTTTACTGGACAATTTTGGGAGTCTGGTGAAGGTTATGATTTCCTCAGAATAATGTTTTTAAACAAATAAAATAAAAACATATGAATTTCAAAGGAATCCAGACACAGTCAAATATATGCATTTATATTTTAATGTGACTTAGTAATTTACTGATCTAATAATGACATCACTGTCACAATAATGATTTGTGGTTTCTGAAGGTGAAAAACTATAAGTACTGCTAATGTTTCTGTGGCTGTACTTGCATTCAAACCAGAAGGAAAGCTAGAATTACGTTTAAAACTACTAAAAATATAAATATTTGGTGTCCACACACATTCATAGATACTTTATTTTTTATTTCTTTAAATTTTTAAAAGGTCTTTATTGAATTTGTTAAAATATTACTTCTGTTTTGTGTTTTGTTTTTTTGACCGAGAGGCATATGGAATCTTAGCTCCCTGACCAGGGACTGAACCCTCACCCCATGAATGGAAAGTGTGGAGCCTTAACACTAGATCATCAGGGAAGTCTCCATAGGCCATTTTATTTTAAAAAACTAAAATTATTTAACTGGAGGATAATTGCTTTACAATGTCGTGTTGGTTTCTGCCATACATCAACATGAGTCAGCCATAGGTATATATATGTCTCCTCCCTCTTAAACCTCCCTCCCACCTCCCACCCCATCCTACCCCCCTAGGTTGTCACAGAGCACTGAACTGAGCTCCCTACATCATATAGCAAATTCCCAGTACCTGTTTTTCATATGGTAATGTCAGTCAGTTCAGTCACTCATTTTTAACTGACTCTTTGTGACCCCACTGACTGCAGCACACCAGTCCCCACCCTGTCCATCACCAACTCCCAGAAATTGCTCAAACTCACGTCCATTGAGTCGGTGATACCATCGAACCATCTCACCCTCTGTCATACCCTTCTCCTCCTTCCTTTGATCTTTCCCAGCATCAGAGTCTTTTCCAAGGAGTCAATTCTTCATATCAGGTGGCCAAAGTATTGGAGCTTCAGCATTAGTCCTTCCAATGAATATTCAGGACTGATTTTCTTTAAAATTGACTTATTTGATCTCTTTGAAGTCCAAGGGACTCTCAAGATTCTTCTCCAGTACTACAGTGCAAAAGCATCACTTCTTCAGTGCTCAGTTTTCTTTATGGTCCAACTGTCACATCCATGCAAAACCATAGCTTTGACTAGATGGACCTTTGTTGGCAAAGTAATGTCTTTGCTTTTTAATATGCTGTCTAGGTTGGTCATAGCTTTTCTTCAAAGGGGCAAGCGTCTTTTAATTTCATGGCTGCAGTCACCAGCTGTGGTGATTTGGAGCCCCCAAAATAAAGTTTCTCACTATCCCATTGTTTCCCTATCTATTTGCCGTGAAGTGATGGGACTGGATGCCATGATCTTTGCTTTTTGAATGTTGAGATATAAGCCAGCTTTTTCACTCTCTTTCACTTTCATCAAGGGGCTCTTTAGTTCTTTGCTTTCTGCCATAAGGAGGGTGTCATCTGTGTATCTAAGGTGATTGATATTTTTCCTGGCAATCATGATTCCAGCTTGTGCTTCATCCAGCCCGGTATTTCTCATGATGTACTCTTCAATTAAGTAAAATAATCAGGGTGACTATATAAAGCCCTTATGTACTCCTTTCCCAATTAGGAACCAGTCTGTTGTTACTTGTCCAGTTCTAACTGTTGCTTCTTGACCTGCATACATATTTCTCAGGAGGAAGGTCAGGTGGTCTGGTATTCCTGTCTTTTGAAGAATTTTCCATAGTTTGTTGTGATTCACACAGTCAAAGGCTTTGGCATAGTCAATGAAGCAGTGTTGATCCAATGAACGTTGCCAATTTGATCTCTGGTTCTTCTGCCTTTTCTAAATTCAGCTTGAACATCTAGAATTTCTAAGTTCATGTACTGTTGAAGCTTGGCTTGGAGAATTTTGAGCATTATGTTGCTAGTGTGTGAGAGGAGTGCAATTGTGCAATAGTTTGAACATTCTCTGGCATTGCTTTTCTTTGGGATTGGAATGAAAACTGACCTTTTCCAGTCTTGTGGTCACTGCTGAGTTTTCCAAATTTGTTGGCATATTGACTGCAGTACTTTAACAGCATCATCTTTTAGGATTTGAAATAGCTCAGCTGGAATTTCTTCACCTCCACTAGCTTTGTTCATAGTGATGCTTTTTAAGGCCCTTTCACTTTATACTCTTGGATGTCTGGCTCTAGGTGAGTGATCACCATTGTTGGTATCTGGATCATCTTTGCATGAAATGTTCCCTTGGCATCTCTAATGTCCTTGGAGAGATCTCTAGTCGTTCCCATTCTATTGTTTTCCTCTATTTCTTTGCATTAATCATTGGAGAAATGCTGATAAAATGAGAATTATCTCTTCACACCCATTAGGATGCTTATAGTGAAAAATCTAGAAAATAACAAATGTTGCAGAGAATAGGAGAACTTTGAAACCTCATACATTCATGTAAGAATGTAAAATGATACAGCCACTAGGCAAAACAGTTTGGGGGTTCCTGAAAAGGTTAAATATGTTGCTAATGGGGAGAGGGGTGAGGGAGAGATGGACTGAGAGTTTAGGGTCAGTAGATGCAAACTATTACACATGGAATGGATGGACAGCAGTGTCCTACTGTATAGCACACGGAATCATATTCAATGTCCTGGGATAAACCATAATGGAAAATAATATAAAAAAGAACGTATATAATTGGTGACACAGTGGTAAAGAATCTGCCTGCCAATATAGGAGATGCAGGAGACACAGGTTTGATCCATGGGTCAGGAAGATCCCCTGGAGGAGAAAATGGCAACTCACTCCAGTATTCTTGCCTGGAGAATTCCGTGGACTGTGGAGCTTGGTGGGCTACACAGTCCATGGAGTTGCAGCATTGGAAAAGACAGAACAAATGAGCACAGCACATAAGTGAGTCACTTTGCTGCTGAACAGAAATTAATACAACGTTGTAAACCAACTATATATATTTTATATATATATATGTATATATTGAAAGCTTCATATAGGAATTACCATATGACCCAGTAATTCCACTTTCAGACATATTCTGAAAATAGGGACACAGATAGTTGTACGCTAATATTTGTTGCAGAATATTCACAATACCAAAGGTATTTTGGAATACCTTTGGAATTTTACCCAGCCACAAAAAGGAATGAAGATCCAAAACATGCTACAACATGAAAACATTATGCTGAGTGAGAGAAGCCAGTCATAAAAGAACAAATTTTATATGATTTTACTTGTATGAAGTATCTAGAATAAATCAATTAATAAAGCCAGAAAGTAGATTAGAGGTTCCAGGAAGTTGGGAGAGGGAGAATAGAGAGTTACAGCTGAGGGGGTACAGAGTTTTTGTTTGGGGTGACAGAGGTTTTGGAAATAGTGGTGATGGTTGTACAATACTGTAAATGTAACAATACCACAGAATTATACACTTAAAATGTTAAAGTGGAAAATGTTACATCATATATATTTTACTACAACAAACAGATATTTTAAATAAATACATAAATTTGAACTGCACACCATAAGAGCATGCAGCATGGGAAGGACTAGAAGTAGACATAGCAAGCCAAATTTATTATTTTATTTGAAATAAAGAGAACGATATTTTAAAATCAGTATATGAAAATTTGTTATCAATAGTGAAGCACAAGCTGGAATCAAGATTGCCGGGAGAAATATCAATAACCTCAGATATGCAGATGACACCACCCTTATGGCAGAAGGGAAGAAGAACTAAAGCACCTATTGATGAAAGTGAAAGAGGAGAGTGAAAAAGTTGGCTTAAAACTCAACATTCAAAAAACGAAGATCATGACATCTAGTCCCATCACTTCGTGGCAAATGGATGGGGAAACAATGGAAACAGTGAGAGACTTTATTTTCTTGGGCTCCAAAATCACTGCAGATGGTGACTGCTGCTGCTGCTGACTGCAGCCATGAAATTAAAAGACACTTGCTCCTTAGAAGAAAAGCTATAACCAACCTGGACAGCATATTAAAAAGCAGACAAAGGTCCATCTAACAAAAGGTATGGTTTTACCAGGAGCCATGTATGAATATGAGAGTTGGACCATAAAGAAAGTTGAGTAGCAAAGAACTGATGCTTTTGAACTGTGGTGCTGGGGTCGCAAAGAGTTGGACATGACTGAGCAAATTGAACTGAACTGTGATGTTGGAGAAAACTCTTGAGTGTCCCTTGGGCTACAGGGAGATCAAACAAGTCAAACCTAAAGGAAATCAGTCCTGAATATTCACTGGAATGACTGATGCTGAAGCTGGAACTCCAATACTTGGGCCACCTGATGCAAAGAGCTGACTCTTTGGAAAAGACCCTGATGATGGGCAAGATTGAAGGCAGGAGGAGAAGTGGATGACGAATGATGAGATGGTTGGATGGCATCACCTACTCGATGGACATGAATTTGAGCAAGCTCCAGGTGTTGGTGATGGACAAGGAAGCCTGGAATGCTGCAGTCCTTGGGGTCACGAAGAGTCGGACATGACTGAGTTACTGAACTGAACTGAGTAGCAAAGGAGGGGAAAATTTATAAGAAAGCATGAGAAATAGAAAAAGAGAAATGAGAAGATAGAAAATTAATGAATTTAATTACAGTAAGTGTAAAGATGTGTACTCGATCATAATTTTCAGATTCTAATATTAAAGCATTGAATATCAGAGATTTGTTTTCTACAGGACACAATAAAAGAAAAAATAGATACTGAAAACGAACAGATGGAAAATACATAATAAATATGAAGTGAAGTGAATATATATATAAATTTAAAGTGAAGAATTAGAGATTTTTAACATGCAAAAACATGTTAAAAACATGGAAAAATTAAAATTCAAGGTAAAAACCTGCATGAGTTACCAAAGAGTTTAATAACAGCAATAATAATAATGTAAAGAACATGGAAGCAAATGTAACTATCAACATTGTTTCAAGTTAAATGCAGCTATAAATGAAAGAATTTAATCATTGCAAATGTACATTTATAATCTATTTCAGATTGATTCATAATGAACATGAATATAGAGATACAATATCATTAACGTGATTCGTCTAATGAAAGTTAGATGAATCTAATCTAGTAGATCAATTCATCTAACTCACCCAATGATATTCTAATGAATATTGTAAACATGGCTCCATCTAATGCATATAAATTTGCAGCATCAAACTTCTTCCAAGTAAACATGACTATTCACAAAAATAGATCTTGTATTAGGCCAAATAAATCTTATCCCAGGCTAACTATCATGTAAATATGTTGCTTACCCAAATTCAATAAAATAAAATATCAATATGAAAAATTGCCTTTAACATAGCTCAAATAGCTGAAAAATATTCTGTTAAATAATCTTTGAATTAAGAGGAAATTACAAAGAATATCTCAGGACTCTGTGCTGAACGACAATATAAGAACCATTTGTCAATGCTGTGGAATGTACCTAAACCAACAGGCAGAAAATAAATAGCTTTGAATTCATTTACAAAAAAAGAAAAATTGAAATAAAACTAGGAAAGGACAACTAACCTTTATTTTTAAGAATATAGCAAATGTATTATCTCAATTAAATTGAAACAGAAAAGAGAACTTGGCAAACCAGACATCTAGAGAAATCCCATCAGTCCAGAATACATAAAAATATGGAAAAACTAGTCTTCAGAATTATTTGAAGTTCATGACCCACCTGTCAGTGAAAGAAAAACCTTCAGATGCCAAAAATGGTGTGAAAGTACACATTCTGAGAGGAAAAAAAAAAAAGTACTGAAAATAGAGCTTTGGGGGCATTTGGAATCTGTTTGAAATTAGAGCTAAAGTTTTAAAGTATTGTGTGTATGTAGGATAAGGTAACTAGTTTTGGTCTCTGCAAGGCTAGAATCGAGATTGGAGCCTATCCACAAGCCAGGACCCTTGAAAAGAAATCTGTTAAAGGGCAAACATGAAAATAATATATGCTCAGCAAAAGGTTAAAATTAGGGGACCTTATCTCTCAACCATGACACTGAACGAAAGGAGAATGTGAAGGTTTTTTGGTTCTGAGAATTTCTAACAATAGACTTGTATATGTGTATATTTGGGATTATGTAGTACTACGCATAGGGCTTCCCAGGTGGCGCCAGTGGTAAAGAATCTGCTTGCCAGTGCAGGAGACACAGTAGATGCCGGTTCGATCCCAGGGTTGGGAAGATCCCTTGGAGTAGGAAATGGCAACTCACTCCAGTATTCTCGCCTGGAAAATTCCATGGACAGAGGAACCTTGTGGGTTACAGTTAACAGCGTCACAAAGAGTCAGACACAACTGAGCACATGCGCGCACACCCATATGGAGTACTACCCATAGAGCCTAAAACATTTCACACTGAAAATTTAATTTAAATAAGTTCAAGACTAACTTCATGTAAAATCACTGGATTTGAAAAATAGAAAGATTCATTTCATCAGTGTTCTGACCCTCTTTCCCCCATGATTACTGTTACTATATCAAAAATGCATTAGTTAAAAAAAAAAAAAAAAAAGGAATCAGATAGTAAAAACAAAAGCAATCTTTTAAAGAATTAAAACCGCATACTTGGAAAAAACAAAAAATGCATACTCAAGAGCAGCACTTTTGTATCTGCTTGTCACTCCCATGTTGTAAGTGTCGAGATTGATCACAGCTTTCTCTTGGCTTTTTTTCCTAAGATTTTGTGGTAAAAGATTGTCAATGCTCAGGAAAGTCAGGTAAGATGTAATGAGAAATATTGTTTTAGAGACTTATTCCCACCATCAACATCTTTACAGTGAGCAGTCTCCAGGTAGTTTTTTTTTTTTTTTTTTCCTCTGGGGTTTGGGGCTGTAGAAAGAAGGAACTGCAAGAGAGGGAGTCAGACTGAGCCACTCAATTTGTACATGGGATGAAAATCTCCTTGAAGAGTGGAATTCCTTGAAACATAGTCAAAACCTTTATGGAAAATTTTGGTGACGTTCAATAACATAGTTAAAACCAATGCAAGAAAGTAGTGTTAAGTTGAAAGAGATCTTCAGGAATTTTTTCACTAGATTGTTTTCTAGGAACATCCATTTCTCCCTAAGCCTGTCAAGGAGTTCTGAGGAGCTTCTCTTTCTCCCAGCATTTTAATTGCTTCAGTACTCTCAAAAAAACTTGCTTTAGCTTGTTGTTTCCTAGAATTAGGATAAATGAGTGTCCCCAGGGATAGAGGGCGGTGATGGTCAGACCAAAAATAAACAACAGCTTGCTTTCTGACATAGTAGTGCATGATATTTCTATGGTAATGCCTATAAAATACAAAATAAAAAGGATGATAAAAGATACCAAAACTTTCATTGCTTTGATATGTGCTTCTGTGCTGGGGTCTCTGAATCCTGTGGCATTCAGTAGCATCCTCTGGTTGTGCCTCCGAAGGGAAATGAGCAATAAGATACATGTAATCAGGCATAGTATGAAGATGGTAAGGGTTCCAAGATTGAGCAAAATCTGGTTTCTAAAGAATTCACCTTTATGCACTTCAACTGAAAAGACTACACTTCTATTCTTTGCTCTAGAATCACTAATTATCTTCATAGTTAGTGGAAAAGTAACTAACCATGAAATAAGCAAGTATCCCATCAGAAGGAGAAGAACCCTTTTGACGTCACTCCTCAACCAGAGAAAAATGTGGTGGGAAAAATTGGCTATCTTCAGGAAATAGAAGATGCTGAGGCTGGTGGCAAAAAAGACACTTGTTGGATTCAGAATTACCCATGAGTAAGTAATACAGTCAATTAGGTAACCAGAGGAATACATTTCTGGAGAAAAAATCTTCACAAATCCATCGGTAGTTATTAACCCTATCAGGCAAATTCTGGAAGTAGCCAATCCCATGAGAATAAAGCTGATAGTAGAAAACTTCTTGTTCTTCACACATTCAATGAAGTATGCAAGTCCAATAAGTCCATCCCCTAAAACCCCCAATATTGACTCACTAACTGCTACAAAAATGAGGAGGCCTTCCAGTACACTCAGCATATCTGCCAGTCCCTAATATTATTTCTGTTCCATCAATCTTAAATTACCTGCTGCAGAATGAGGGAGGCATGTATTGCTGCTTGATGGAAGAATGATTTTCTTCTCTTTCATTAATAAAGAATTGCAAGTGCCCCCATTACTGCCTTGTGATAGAATCCAAAATAGCTTCAGGGAGACCCCTCCAGTTATGTCTATAAAATTTAGCTAGTCTAGAGAATGTGTGTCCAGACTGAACACCTTCCTTAATTTGTTAAGATGCAAATAAAAGTTTCTGTTTCATGGATTCTACTTGTCCTCCTGAGACTATTTTGCATTTGTTACCCTGGATTGTGCAGTAGGAGTGGCAAGCAGATGCCTACAGAAAACAGAGCCGAATAGAAAGAAAAATTGAACTTCACCTTTTTCAGTGTCAGCATTAACACCGTCATTTATTTTGTGTTAATAATAACAGTTTAGATATATAAAGCAAAAATAGTGTAAAAAAGGAAGAAGAGATGTATGAAATTAGCATGAAATTAGTAGTCGTTTATCTCTATGAGTAGATGAAAGCTGCTTCTTTGAGAAGATCAATAAAAATGATTAGCCTTTCGCCATCCTGAGAAAAAAAGGGGCCGGAAGTGAAACAGGGTATAATAACTGACCCCCATGGACATTTAAAGGAATATTACAAGCATTGCTGTGTCCACAAATTTGTTAAATTAGATGAACTCTGTCAATTCTTTGAAAAATAACAACTGAAAAAACTCACACAAGAAGAAATAGGTAATGCAAATAGGCCTAAATCTATTTTAATCAAAAAGCTAATCATAAGCTTCCAAAACAGAAAGCACCGGGCACAGGTGGAGTTACTGGTAAATTCTAACAAACATTTATGAAATATTGTACTAATTGTCTTTAGTCTCTTTCAAAAAACAGAAGCAGAGGGAATATTTTACAACTCAGTCTAAGGTCAGCCTTACCATAATACCAAAACCAGACAAAGACTGAAGCTAGAAGCTAAAACTACAGACCAGTATCACTCATGACAATAGATGTGAAAATTTTCAACCTCATATTAGCAGATAAAATCCAACAATGTATACAAAATAATTGTATGTCACAAACAAGTGGGATTAAGCCTGAGTACACAAACTGGTTCAATATTTGAAAATCATTTAATGTAATTCATCATCTCAACAAACAAACAAAATCACACAATATATCAAAAGCTGCTTAAATTCATTTGATAAAATCCAACTTTTATTCATGATTAAAAAAAAAAATCAACCTGATGAAGACTATCTATAACAAGCCTAGAGCTGGAACTGCACTTAATGCTGAAATATTCAAAGTTTTTCTAACAATATAAGGTACAAGGCAAAGTTAACCTCTCTCACCACTCCTTTTCAGCATGTACTGGAAATTCTAGCTAATGCAATAGAAAAAAACAGAAATAAGAGGTATACAGGTTGGGATGGAAGAAATGAAACTACCTTTTACTGTAGTTGACATGAACATCTATGTAGAAAATACAAAAGCGGTGATCAAAAAACTCCTGAAATTAATAAGTAATTATTATAGCAACATAGTAAGATATAAAGTTGAGACAAAAATCAATTGCTTTCTTATACACCAGCAGTGAACACGAGGAATTTAAAATTAAAAACACAATACCATTTCCATAGCATCCAAAAATTGAAGTGCATAGGTATAAATATAACAAAATAAGTGCAAAACTTCTTTGAGGAAAACTATAAAACTCTGATAAATGAAAATAAAGAACTAAATAACTGTAACAATGATCCATGTTCATTGATAGGAAGACTCAGTGTTTTCAAAATGCCAGTTCTTCTACACTTGATCTATAGATTCAGTACAATCCCAATCAAAATCATAGCATGTTATCTTGTTGATACTGACAAATTGATTTTAAAGTTCATTCAATTCAATTCAATTCGGTTGCTCAGTCATGTCCAACTCTTTGCAACCCCATGAATCACAGCATGCCAGGCCTCCCTGTCCATCATCAACTCCCGGAGTTCACTCAAACTCATGTCCATCCAAGTCAGTGATGCCCTCCAGCCATCTCATCTGTTGTCCCCTTTTCCTCCTGCCCCCAATCCCTCCTAGCATCAGAGTCTTTTCCAATGAGTCAACTCTTCACATGAGGTGGCCAAAGTACTGGAGTTTCAGCTTTAGCATCACTCCTTCCAAAGAACAACCAGAACTGGTCTCCTTCAGAATGGACTGGTTGGATCTCCTTGCAGTCCAAGGGACTCTCACGAGTCTTCTCCAACACCACAGCTCAAAAGCATCAATTCTTCGGCGCTCAGCTTTCTTCACAGTCCAACTCCCACATCCATACATGACTACTGGAAAAACCATAGCCTTGACTAGATGGACATTTGTTGGCAAAGTAATGTCTCTGCTTTTGAATATGCTATCTAGGTTGGTCATAACTTTCCTTCCAAGGAGTAAGCATCTTTTAATTTCATGGCTGCAGTCACCATCTGCAGTGATTTTGGAGCCCAAAAAAATAAAGTCTGACACTGTTTTCACTGTTTCCCCATCTATTTCCCATGAAATGATGGGATCAGATGCCATGATCTTTGTTTTCTGAATGTTGAGTTTAAGCCAACTTTTTCACTCTCCTCTTTCACTTTCTTCAAGGGGCTTTTTAGTTCCACTTCACTTTCTGCCATAAGGGTGATGTCATCTGCATATCTGAGGTTATTGATATTTCTCCCAGCAATCTTAATTCCAGCTTGTGCTTCTTCCAGCCCAGTGTTTCTCATGATGTACTCTGCATAGAAGTTAAATAAACAGGGTGACAATATACAGCCTTGACATACTCCTTTTCCTATTTGGAACCAGTCTGTTGTTCCATGTCCAGTTTTAACTGTTGCTTCCTGACCTGCATATAGGTTTCTCAAGAGGCAGGTCAGGTGGTCTGGTATTCCCATCTCTTTCAGAATTTTCCACAGTTTATTGTGATCCACACAGTCAAAGGCTTTGGCATAGTCAATAAAGCAGAAATAGATGTTTTTCTGGAACTCTTTTGCTTTTTCCATGATCCATCGGATGTTGGCAATTTGATCTCTGGTTCCTCTGCCTTTTCTAAAACTAGCTTGAACATCTGGAAGTTCACGGTTCATGTATTGCTGAAGCCTGGCTTGGAGAATTTTGAGCACTACTTTACCAGCGTGTGAGTTGAGTACAGTTGTGCGGTAGTTTGAGCATTCTTTGGCATTGCCTTTCTTTGGGATTGGAATGAAAACTGACCTTTTCCAGTCCTGTGGCCACTGCTTAGTTTTCCAAATTTGCTGGCATATTGAGTGCAGCACTTTCATAGCATCATCATTCAGGATTTGAAATACCTCAACTGGAATGCCATCACCGCCACTAGCTTTGTTTGTAGTGATGATTTAAAGTTCATATGAAATATCAAAAGACCCAGAATAGCCAACACAATATCGGGGGAGAAGAATAAAGTCAGAGAATTGACACTTGCTGAGGTCAAGACTTAAACAAGACAATGTGATATTAGCTAAAAAAAGACATCTAAATGGAACAGAATAGAAAGCCCATAAATAGACCCACATAAGTATATATATATCAATTGTCCTTTAACAAAAGAGCAAAAGCAATACAATGGAACAGTCTTTACAACAAGGAGTGCTAGAACAATCAGACATCCACATGCAAAAAGTAAAATTAGGCACATACCTTATGTTATTTACAAATATTAATTTAAAGCACATCATAGACCAAAATATAACCCAAAAGCTATAGAATTCATAGTAGATAACATAGTAGAAAATCTAGATGATCTTGGGAATGGCAATCACTTTTTAGATAAAAACACCACAGGCAAAACCTATGAAAGAGTTAATTGACAAGCTAGACTTCACTAAAATAAAAAATTTCTGCTTTGCAAAAGACACTGTCAAGAGAAGGAAAAGACAAGCCAAAGATAGGGATAAAATATTTGCAGAAAACATATCTAATAAAAGAAAATGTTCCAGAATATATAAAGAAATCATAATGCTAAACAAAAAGTAGATATGCTACGCTACGCTAAGTCACTTCAGTCGTGTCCGACTCTGTGTGACCCCATAGACAGCAGCCCACCAGGCTCCCCCGTCCCTGGGATTCTCCAGGCAAGAACACTGGAGTGGGTTGCCATTTCCTTCTCCAATGCAGGAAAGTGAAAAGTGAAAGTGAAGTTGCTCAGTCGTGTCCGACTCTTAGCGACACCATGGATTGCAGCCTACCAGGCTCCTCCGTCCATGGGATTTTCCAGGCAAGAGTACTGGAGTGGGGTGCCATTGCCTTCTCCAAAAAAGTAGATAAGAAACCTGCTTAAGAACTGGGCAAAAATTTAAACATACACTCCATAGAAGCAGAAAGACAGGGGTCAAATTATATTCTTCTGGCATCAGGTCCCCGATCCAAGTGCAGAATAAGGCCCTGAATGATTTCGATACCCTGGAATGAAGTGGCTATTATTCTTGGTTTAAATAAGATTTCTGTCTCCAGCAGAGTGTGAATAATAAAACAGATTCAGTTGCCATTGGCATATATTGTAACCTCCAGGAAAGGAGCTCTAAGGAAGACCTTCAAGGTCAACACAATACAGAAGTAAATAACCTGAGTCCTTGGTGATGGACTGGAACACTCTCTCCTTCAGATGCCTAGGCAGATGAGATAATTTCCTTATAGTTAACACTAGTTTGAGATAAGACTTTTTACAGTCAAAACTTCCTAATTAATATATGTCCCCCAAA
This sequence comes from Bos javanicus, assembly GCF_032452875.1. NCBI lineage: Eukaryota > Metazoa > Chordata > Mammalia > Artiodactyla > Bovidae > Bos > Bos javanicus. Next base: position 99,247,641 of record NC_083872.1, on the reverse strand, counting down.
TATTGCTAATATGTACATATTTCCAGGTACCAGTTCATGCTGAATGTAATAAAGCATGATGTTTCCTATGCCTTAGGAATATTAACAATTAATGAGTAATTCTTTTTATCTGTGGAAACTTCATTCAGTATATAAAAGTAGTATAAATGAGAACATATTATATTTTGCAATCATCTAGAATTATTGATTAAACTAACTTCATCCAACAGGGAGCATAAGTAGGAAAATAGTTCTATACATTGTTTAAAAAGTCCTCAGATTTTCTCTATCCTCTTTTCAAAGAAAACTCATTTTCAGTGTTACCATACAAACTAAGATGCAAATGTCACATGTTTAGCATAAATAGGATTTCCATTTTACCAGGAACAGAAATTTCATGCAAAGTAGACAGCATTTTCATGGTAACCAAATCTCAGCCATTAGAAATATACTTTGGAAAGGAAAATTTCCAAGTTGACTAGGATCTTATATCCAAAGCATATGAGAGGAAGACAGTCTTGTCTCTCTAGGGACATTTTCTTCTTCTATGGCCTATCCTGGCCTCACTGATGTTCCAAGTTGACAACATTCTCAGGTCACATCTGAGTAGATTAGAATTTTGGAAGCTGGAAGCAAATTTCAAGTAGGAAACTACTGGCCCATTCACTCCTTCCTTATAAACCTCCAACTTTTATTAGGGTGACAGAGTAGGTTGAATTGTGTCTCATGCCAAAAGGTATACCCAAGAGCTAACCCCTGGTATCCGTAAATGTGTTCTTATTTGGAAAAGGGGTCTATGCAAATGTAGGATTCGGGTGGAATCTAAATATTATGACTGGTTGTCCTTAGGAGAGAGAGGAAGAATCAACATACAGAAAGAAGAAGACCATGAGAACCAGGAGGCAGGGATAGGGGTTACTACTTCTACCATTAAAGGACTATCAGGGAGTACCAGAAGGTGGAAGAGGCAAGAAAGAATTCTGTAGAGCCTTCAGAGAGAGTGTATTCCTACTGATCCCTTCATTTCAGACTTCTAGACTCCAGAACTGTGAGGAATAAATTTCTGTTTCTTGAAGGCAGTAAATCTTTGATAATTTCTTACAGCAGTCCTGGAAAACTAATACAGATGTTTCTATTATTGAAAAAATAATTAACAAACACTTTTTAGTTAAAACAATGAAATTTTACGTGAAAAGCTTCATAAATTTTTACTAACTGCATACATTCCTATAACACAGTCTAGACCAAGAAGCAGACACAATCTACTCCCTAGAAGACAACCTCAAGCTACTCCTAGTTACAACCTCACAGTCTCCCACTGTTTTGTACTTTTATGTACAAACTCATAAAGAACATAAATTTAGTTTCTTTCTTTCACATCCAGTTTTCAAGATTCATCTATATGTTTACATATAATTGTAGCTCATTTATCCTCACTGCTATACTATACAGCCATGGAAGCCTGTCTTTTGGCAGTAGGGTGAATGAGCTGTGCATTATCCAGTTGTTTTATTTTTCTTGCATAATCTTAAATGTCCCCTTCTTCCTTTTTCTTTAGCCACTCAGCTTCTCTAGGGCATTCTTCCATTCTTTGTTTCTCTCCTCTTTCAAAAGCAATCCTCAGGAGACAGACATCTCAAACTGTGTATTTTCAACTTTCTTCCTTCCTTGCTATGACCTGCTAGGATTCTTGTTCAATATTTTCACATTTAGAATGACTATTTTTTCTTCATAAAGTAATTTTAGTCAAGTCTTAAGTCCTCATTCCATAATTAAGTCTTCCATAAAATTTTTCCAGGAAGCTCTCATGATATTGTCAGGACCACCACGAATCTCCATAAGGGGATAGAGCAGAGTTGATTCTCTTCATTGCTTACTGATTCACTTCCTTTAATATTCTTTGTAATAAACCAGTAATCTACTGAGTACACACATCTTCTGAGTTTTGTGAGCCAATCTAGCAAATTAATCTAATTCAAGCAGGGGTTTGTTGGAATCTCCAATTTATAGCCAATAAGTCAAAAGCACATGTAACAACCTGAGCTTACAATTGGCATCTGAAGTGGGGGTAGTCTTGTGGGACTGAGGCCTTAACCTATGAAATCTGATGCCATCTTCAGGTTGGTAAGGGCAGAGTTGAGACAATTGCTTGGTGAGGTTGGGAAGACTCCCATACATCAGAATTTGGTGTCAGAATCAATAAATACACATCTACAAGATTACTCATAGTACTATTGTTTGTAGTTGCAAGATATCAGAAACAAATGAACATATACACAGAACCTGTTGGATTAACTCTGGTACATTCAGGCAATGGAGTACTAAAAAGGTGTGAAAAAGAATGAGAAACAATTTCACAATTGGATGCAGTGATTTCTTACATATGATAAAAGCATTGTGCAAACTATATTTTATATAAGGAATATGGAAAATTTAATATTCACATGCTTATTTTTTCAAAAATAAAATTAGGAGGAAAAATGCAGAAATGAATGAGATTGATAATTTATAGGGAGAAATTCAAAATGAGATAGAAGTTATGGAAGTGAAAAATATATTCTCAGTATGCTTTTTGGGTAATTTTGACACTTGAAATGATGTTAATATTTTACATTAAACATATAAAATAAAGGCTGGGGAAAAAACCTAAAACAGACTCATTAAGAAACAAATCTCACTTTTTCAAATGAATATAAACATGCTAAAGGAAAAGAAAGAGAACTTACCAAAGTAACTTTGGAACACAGTAGTATTTAGACTTTGTGCCCTGATACAGTCATGTATTAAAAAGCATATTAAAAAGCAGAGACACAACTTTGCCAATAAAGGTCCATCTAGTCAAAGCTATAGTTTTTCCAGCAGTCATGTATGTCTGTGAGAGTTGGACTATAAAGAAAGCTGAGTGCCAAAGAATTGATGCTTTTGAACTGTGGTCTTGGAGAAGACTCTTTTTTTTTTCTTTTTGGAGAAGACTCTTGAGAGTCCCTTGGACTGCAAGATCCAACCAGTCAATCCTAAAGGAAATCGGTCTTGAATATTCATTGGAAGGACTGATGCTGAAGCTGAAACTCCAATCCTTTGTCCACCTGATGCGAAGAAATGACTCATTGGAAAAGACACTGATTGAGGGATCTTTTGATTTGAGGGTGGGAGAAGGGGATGACAGAGGATGAGATGGTTGGATGGCATCATTGACTCAATGGACATGAGTTTCACCAAGCTCTGGAAGTTGGTGATGGACTGGGAAGCCTGCAGTCCTGCAGTCCATGGGGTCGCAAAGAGTTGGACATGACTGAGCTACTGAACTGAACTGAAAGAAAATAAAGAAAAGTGAAGTTGCTCAGTCGTGTCCAACTCTTTGCGACTCCATGGACTGTAGCCTACCAGGTTCCTCTGTCTATGGGATTTTCCAGGCAAGAGTACTTGAGGGGTTGCCTTTCCCTTCTCTAGGGGATCTTCCCCACACAGGGATTGAACCTGGGTCTCCTGCATTGCAGGCAAGACACCTTACTGTCTGAGCCACCAGGGAAGCTGAACTGAACTGATAGTCATATATGAGCTGCAACAAAGTACTTAACTGTAGTTAATAGTGTCTTCTTCCTCCCTTCCTTACTTCCTTTCCTCCCCTCCTTCTCTCTCCTTCTTCTTTCCTTTCTCCCTTCATTCCTTCTTTCTTTTTTCATTCTTTCTTTCCCTCTCTCTCTTCCTTTCTTCCCCCTTTCTCTTCCTTCTAGAAGTGGTATGAGTTAACAAATCTGAAACTAACTTCAGTGTATATTAGAAAGAAGAAAGTGAAAGTAGCTCAGTTGTGTCCAACTCTTTGCAACCTCATGGACTATAGCCTGCCAGGCTCCTCCATCCATGGGATTTTCCAGGCAAGAATACTAGGGTGCGTTGCCATTCCTTCTACAGGGGATTTTCCTGACCCAGGAATTAAACCCAGGTTTCCTGTATTGCAGGCAGACTCTACTGCCTGAGACACCACAGAAATACTCAGTGAATGTTCAGTTCAGCTCAGTCCAATCGCTCAGTCATGTCTGGCTCTTTGCGACCCCATGGACTGCAGCATGACAGCCTTCCCTGTCCATCACCAACTCTTGGAGCCTACTCAAACTTATGTCCATCAAGTCAGTGATGCCATCCAACCATCTCATTCTCTGTTGTCCCCTTCTCCTTCCACCTTTAATCTTTCTAAGCATCAAGGTCTTTCCCAATGAGACAGTTCTTCGCATCAGGTGGCCAAAGTATTGGAGTTTCAGCTTCAGCATCGTCCTTCCAATGAATATTGAGGACTGATTTCCTTTGGGATTGACTAGTTGGATCTCCTTGCAGTCCAAGGGACTCTTGAGATTCTTCTCCAACTCCACAGTTCAAAAGCATCAATTTTTTGGCGCTCAGCTTTCTTTTTGGTCCAACTCTCACATCCATACATGACTACTGGAAAAACCATAGCTTTGACTAGATGGACCTTTGTTGGTAAAGTAATGTCTCTGTTTTTTAATATGCTGTTTAGGTTGGTCATAGCTTCTCTTCCAAGGAGCAAGTGTCTTTTAATTTCATGGCTGCAGTCATCATCTGCAGTGATTTTGGAGCCCACCAAAATAAAGTCTGTCAATACTGGATTGGGTAGTCTTTCCCTTCTCCAGGGGAGCTTCCCAACCCAGGTATCAAACTCAGGTCTCCCTCACTACAGGTGGATTCTTTACTAGCTGAGCCAAAAGGGAAGCCCTAGAATACTGGAATGGGTAGCCTTTCCCTTCTCCGGGGGATCTTCCCAACTCAGGGATTGAACCCAAGTCTCCCACACTGCAGGTGAATTCCTTACCAAATGAGCTACCAGGGAAGCCCTCAGTGTATATTAGGACTGAATAAATGACTATATAAACTGAATAAAGCAAGATCCACATTTTTCATGGTTAAAGAGAGGATTTGCAACATGGCAAAAAGGAAGACTGTAGTTTTGAATTGCAGTAGAGACACAAACACAGACACATCATACATTACAAATAGAGAGATACACAGACGCAGAGAGGGAGAAAGAAGTAAGTAGGTGGGCGTAATGTTTATATCCAGCCAAATCTTGGTTTTCAAATACCCTTTTTCCCTCAAATAAATGAAGATTTCTTGGATAAATAGTGAACCCAAGGCTGGATGAGGAAAACACAAAGCAAGCCTGAAATGTTTTGGTTTGTGAGAACATAAGGAAACATGAAGGAAGAACGAGGCCATGTCAAAAGGACACAGGAGACAATTTGAAGTTCTCACTCGACAAATCTAGAGAAATGTAGGCATTAAAATAAATAAGAGAAATACTATAATAATATTTCTTTGAGTGTGTGTGTGTGTGTGTGTGTGTGTGTGTGTGTGAAGAACTATCAATGCTTCAGGGAATTCAAGTAAAATACAAAGAGAAATTTTGTTTAGAGGCTTATCCACCAATGACATCTTTATAATCAATAGTCTCCAAGCTGTTTTTGGCCTAGGGTTGGGTGGGAGAAACCACTGCAAGGGAAGGAAAGTGCCTGAGCCACTCAATTTGTGTATGGGATTAAAATCTCATTGAAAATTGACATTACCTGAGACATAGTCAAAATCTTTTTGTAAGATTTTAGTTATGTTCAATAACACAGTTAAAAACACTGCAAGAAAGCAGTGTAAGAGAAACAGATCTTGAGGAATTTCATTACTAGGCTACCTTTTTGTGATATCCATTTCTCCCCAAGCCTGTCATGGAGTTCTAAGAAGTTTTTCTTTCTCCTAGCACTTTAATAGCTTCAGTACCCTCAAAGAGGCTTGGTTAAGCTTGCTGTTTCCAAGAATTAGGATAAATGAGTGTCCACAGGGATAGAGGATGGTGGTTGTCATACCAAAAATAAATAGCAGTTTGTTTTCAGGCACTGTCACACTTAATATTTGTATGGCAGTGCCTACAAAATACAGGATAAAGAGGATGATAAAAGACACCAAAATCTTCATTGCTTTGATGTGTGCTTCTGTACTGGGGTCTCTGAATCCTGTGGCATTCAATTGCATCCTCCTGTTGTGCCTCCAAAGGGAAGCGATTATTAAGAAACATGTAATCAGGCATAGTACAAAGACAAGAAATGTTCCAAGATTGAACAAAATCTGATTTATAAAGTATTCACTTTTCTGCATGGTGACCAACCCGGTTGTGCTTCTGTTCTTCATAATATTATTAATAAAAGGCATTGTAATGTTTGGAAAAGTAAATAACCATGAAATGGGCAAACATCCCATTAGAAGAAGAAGAATCTCAGTGATGTGACCCTTCAGCCAGAGAAAAATGCAGTGGGAAAAGTTGGCTATTTTCAGGAAGTAGAAGATGCTGAGGCTAGTGGTAAACCAGACACTTGATTGATTCATAATTATCCATAAGTAAGCTATATATTGACTTAGATTACCAGACAAATAAATATCTGGAGAAAACACTCTCACATATGCATCTGTAGTTATTATCCATATCAGACAAAATCTGGAAGAGGCTAAGCCAGTGAGAATAAGGCTGAGTGTAGAGATCTTCTTATTTTTCACACAGTTAATGCAGTTTACTAGTCCAATAAACCCATTCCCTAAAACCCCCAATACTGACTCATTAACTGCTACAAAAAGGAGGAGGCCTTCTCCTATACTCAGCATGTCTGCCAATCCTTAATCGTATTCCTGTTTCATTAATTTTCTTTTTTGTTTGTTTGTTTCATTAATTTTCAATTACCTGCTGCAGAAAAAGGCAGATATTGCTGCTTTGTGGTAGAATGATTTTCTTCTCTTTCATTTCATAAAGACTTAAAAGCACACCAATTGCTGCCTTGACATGGAATCCAAAACAGCTTGACAGAGACCCCTCCAGTTATGTCTATAAAATTTAGTTAATCAATGTGTGTCCTGACCTAATGCCTACCCACAATTTGTTAAGATGCAAATAAATGTTTCTGTTTCCTGAAATCTACTTGTCCTCCTGAGACTATTTTGCATAGTTACCCTGGATTGTGCAGTAGGAGTGCCAAACACATTCCTACAGAAATCAGAGCAGAATAAATAATTGAAATTTTCAGTGTCACCTTTGATGTCATTTATATTGTGTTAATAATGACAAAAAAGATATATAGAGCAAAAACAGTGTGTAGATGAGATGGATGAATTTAGCCATTGTAGACACAACTTGCTTCTTTGAAAACATCAAGAAAGTTGATTAGCGTGACCAAAGCCTCATGCTAACTAACAGGCTTCCCAGGTGGCTTAGTGATAAAAAATGTGCCTGGCAATGTAGGAGACTCAAAATACATGGGCTTGATCCCTGGGTTGTGAAGATCCCCTAAAGAACGAAATGGGTGCCCACTCCAGTATTCTTGCCTGGAGAAATCCATGGACAGCTGAGCCTGGAGGGTTACAGTCCATGGGGACACAAAGAGTCAGACTTAACAACTGAGTACACACTTAAGTGTGCTAAGAATTAAAAAAAAAAAAATGCCAGAAGTGAAATGTGGTATCATAACTGGTTCCATGGACTTTTAAAGGAATATTACGAGCAATTTAAGTCCCCATTTTGAAAAACTAGATGAAATGTATCAATTCTTTGAAAAACACCAGTTGTCAAAACTCACACAAGAAGAAATAGAAATGTGAATAGGCCTACATTTGCTATTAAAATAAGGGTTGATTAATAAACTTCAAATTCAGAAAACAACAGGCCCAGGTGGAGTCACTAGTAAATCATCATAAACCTTAAAGAAATATTATAGTAATTCTCTCCAGTCTCTTTCAAAGGATAGAAGCAGAGGGAATGATTTCCAACTCATTCTAAGTTCAGTATTGTCCTAATACCAAAATCAGACATAGACATTACTGGAAGATAAAACTACAGACCAATATCTCTCATGACCACAGATGTGAAAATTCTCACTGCAATACAACGTTAATCCAAAAATGTATAAAAAATATATCGCACAAACCAATGGTATTTAGGCTGAATATACAAACCGGTTCAACATTTGAAAATAAAACTGGCCCAGTTTTTAACTAGGTTGAGTATCATGAATTCTTTTTATACTCTGGATAATAGTTGTTTATGTCTTTTGCAAATATTTTACCCAGTCTGTGGCTTGTCTTTTCTTTTTCTTGACTGTGTCTCTTGCAAAGCAGAGAGAAAAAAAAAAATCCAGTTGCCATTGGCAATTATCTTGTAACCCCCAAAGAGAGGAGGTCTAGGATGAAGGCCAACAAAATAGAGGCAAATAACCTGAGTCCTTGGTCGTGGACTGGAACCTTCTCCCTTCTAGATACCTAGGTAAGTGAAAAAATTAATTTCCTTATAGATTACACTAGTTTGAGACAAGATATTTTTAATTTATTTTTTTATTGCAGGATAATTGCTTTACAGAATTTTGCTGTTTTCTGCCAAACCTCAACATGAATCAGCCATAGGTATACATATATCCCCTCCCTTTTGAACCTCCCTCCCATCTCCCTCCCCATCCCACCCCTCTAGGTTGATACAGAGCCTCTGTTTGAGTTTCCTGAGCTGTACAGCAAATTCCCATTGGCTATCTATTTTGAAAATGGTAATATAAGTTTCCACGTTACTCTTTCCATACACCTCACCCTCTCCTCTCCTCTTCTCATGTCCTGAAGTCTATTCTCTGTCTGTTTCTCCTTTGCTGCCTTGCAAATCAGTTCTTCAGTACCATTTTTCTAGATTCCATATATGTGTATTAGAATATGACATTTATCTTTCTCTTTTCTGACTCACTTCACTCTGTATAATAGGTTCTAGGTTCATCCACCTCATTAGATCTGACTCAAATGCATTCATTTTTATGGTTGAGTAATATTCCACTGGAAAAGGGAATGGCAAACCACTTCAGTATTCTTGCCTTGAGAACCCCATGAACAGTATGAAAAGGCAAAATTATAGGATACTGAAAGAGGAACTCCCCAGGTCAGTAGGTGCCCAATATGCTACTGGAGATCAGTGGAGAAATAACTCCAGAAAGAATGAAGGGATGGAGCCAAAGCAAAAAGAGTACCGAGCTGTGGATGAGACTGGTGATAGAAGCAAGGTCCGATGCTGTAAAGAGCAATATTGCATAGGAACCTGGGATGTCAGGTCCATGAATCAAGGCAAATTGGAAGTGGTCAAACAGGAGATGGCAAGAGTGAACATCGATATTCTAGGAATCAGCGAACTGAAATGGACTGGAATGGGTGAATTTAACTCAGATGACCATTATATCTACTACTTCGGGCAGGAATTCCTCAGAAGAAATGGAGTAGCCATCATGGTCAACAAAATAGTCCAAAATGCAATACTTGGATGCAATCTCAAAAATGACAGAATGACCTCTGTTCATTTCCAAGGCAAACCATTCAATATCACAGTAATCCAAGTCTATGCCCCAACCAGTAACACTGAAGAAGCTGAAGTTGAACGGTTCTATGAAGACCTACAAGACCTATTAGAACTAACACCCCAAAAAGATGTCCTTTTCATTATAGAGGACTGGAATGCAAAAGTAGGAAGTCAAGAAACACCTGGAGTAACAGGCAAATTTGGCCTTGGAATACGGAATGAAGCAGGGCAAAGACTAATAGAGTTTTGCCAAGAAAATGCACTGGTCATAACAAACACCCTCTTCCAAGAACACAAGAGAAGACTCTACACATGGACATCACCAGATGGTCCACACCGAAATCAGATTGATTATATTCTTTTTTTTTTTTTATGTTGCTACTTAATGAAACCTATATTTATTTATTTTTTTTTAATTTTTTTTTTAATTTCAGGTATACACGTGCTCCCCATCCTGAACCCTCCTCCCTCCCCCCTCCCCATACCATCCCCCTGGGCCGTCCCAGTGCACCAGCCCCAAGCATCCAGCATCGTGCACTGAACCTGGACTGGCATCTCGTTTCATACATGACATTTCACATGTTTCAATGCCATTCTCCCAAATCTTCCCACCCTCTCCCTCTCCCACAGAGTCCATAAAACTGTTCTATACATCAGTGTCTCTTTTGCTGTCTCGTATACAGGGTTATCGTTACCATCTTTCTAAATTCCATATATATGCGTTAGTATACTGTATTTATGTTTTTCCTTCTGGCTTACTTCACTCTGTATAATAGGCTCCAGTTTCATCCACCTCATTAGAACTGATTCAAATGTATTCTTTTTAATGGCTGAGTAATACTCCATTGTGTATATGTACCACTGCTTTCTTATCCATTCATCTGCTGATGGACATCTAGGTTGCTTCCATGTCCTGGCTATTATAAACAGTGGTGCGATGAACATTGGGGTACACGTGTCTCTTTCCCTTCTGGTTTCCTCAGTGTGTATGCCCAGCAGTGGGATTGCTGGATCATAAGGCAGTTCTATTTCGTTTTTTAAGGAATCTCCACACTGTTCTCCATAGTGGCTGTACTAGTTTGCATTCCCACCAACAGTGTAAGAGGGTTCCCTTTTCTCCACACCCTCTCCAGCATTTATTATTTGTAGACTTTTGGATCGCAGCCATTCTGACTGGTGTGAAATGGTACCTCATAGTGGTTTTGATTTGCATTTCTCTGATAATGAGTGATGTTGAGCATCTTTTCATGTGTTTGTTAGCCATCTGTATGTCTTCTTTGGAGAAATGTCTATTTAGATCTTTGGCCCATTTTTTGATTGGGTCATTTATTTTTCTGGAGTTGAGCTGTAGGAGTTGCTTGTATATTTTTGAGATTAGTTGTTTGTCGGTTGCTTCATTTGCTATTATTTTCTCCCATTCTGAAGGCTGTCTTTTCACCTTGCTAATAGTTTCCTTTGATGTGCTGGAACAAAATAGAAAGCCCAGAGATAAATCCACGCACATATGGACACCTTATCTTTGACAAAGGAGGCAAGAATATACAATGGATTAAAGACAATCTGTTTAACAAGTGGTGCTGGGAAATCTGGTCAACCACTTGTAAAAGAAAGAAACTAGAACACTTTCTAACACCATATACAAAAATAAACTCAAAATGGATTAAAGATCTCAACGTAAGACCAGAAACTATAAAACTCCTAGAGGAGAACATAGGCAAAACACTCTCTGACATACATCACAGCAGGATCCTCTATGACCCACCTCCCAGAATATTGGAAATAAAAGCAAAAATAAACAAATGGGACCTAATTAAACTTAAAAGCTTCTGCACATCAGATTGATTATATTCTTTGCAGCCAAAGATGGAGAAGCTCTATACAATCAGCAAAAACAAGACCAGGAGCTGACTGTGGCTCAGATCATGAACTCCTTATTGCCAAATTCAGACTGAAATTGAAGAAACTAGGGAAAACCACTAGACCATTCAGGTATGACCTAAATCAAATCCCTTATGATTATACAGTGGAAGTGAGAAATAGATTTAAGGGCCTAGATCTGATAGATAGAGTGCCTGATGAACTATGGAATGAGGTTCGTGACATTGTACAGGATACAGGGATCAAGACCATCCCCATAGAAAAGAAATGCAAAAAAGCAAAATGGCTGTCTGGGGAGGCCTTACAAATAGCTGTAAAAAGAAGTGAAGTGAAAAGCAAAGGAGAAAAGGAAAGATATAAGCATCTGAATGCAGAGTTCCAAAGAATAGCAAGAAGACATAAGAAAGCCTTCCTTAGCGATCAATGCAAAGAAATAGAGGAAAACAACAGAATGGGAAAGACTAGAGATCTCTTCAAGAAAATTAGAGATACCAAGGGAACATTTCATGCAAAGATGGGCTTGATAAAGGACAGAAATGGTATGGACCTAACAGAAGCAAAAGATATTAAGAAGAGGTGGCAAGAATACACAGAAGAACTGTACAAAAAAGATTTTCACGACACAGATAATCACGATGGTGTGATCACTGACCTAGAGCCAGACATCCTGGAATGTGAAGTCAAGTGGGGCTTAGAAAGCATCACTACGAACAAAGCTAGTGGAGGTTTGGGAGAATGGCATTGAAACATGTAAAATATCATGTAAGAAACGAGTTGCCAGTCCAGGTTCAATGCACGATACTGGATGCTTGGGGCTAGTGCACTGGGACGACCCAGAGGGATGGTATGGGGAGGGAGGAGGGAGGAGGGTTCAGGATGGGGAACACATGTATACCTGTGGCGGATTCATTTTGATATTTGGCAAAACTAATACAATTATGTAAAGTTTAAAAATAAAATAAAATTAGAAAAAAAAAAAGAAAGCTAGTGGAGGTGATGGAATTCCAGTTGAGCTATTTCAAATCCTGAAAGATGATGCTGTAAAAGTGCTGCACTCAATATGCCAACAAATTTAGAAAACTCAGCAGTGACCACAGGACTGGAAAAGGTCAGTTTCATTCCAATCCCAAAGAAAGGCAATGCCAAAGAATGCTCAAACTACCACACAATTGCACTCATCTCACACGCTAGTAAAGTAATGTTTACATTCTCCAAGCCAGGCTTCAGCAATATGTGAACCATGAACTTCTAGACGTTCAAGCTGGTTTTAGAAAAGGCAGAGGAATCAAAGATCAAATTGCAAACATCAGCTGGATCCTCGAAAAAGCAAGAGAGTTCCAGAAAAACATCTATTTCTGCTTTATTGACTATGCCAAAGCCTTTGACTGTGTGGATCACAGTAAACTGTGGAAAATTCTGAAAGAGATGGGAATACTAGAGCATTTGATCTGCCTCTTGAGAAATTTGTATGCAGGTCAGGAAGCAACAGTTAGAACTGCACATGGAACAATAGACTGGTTTCAAATAGGAAAAGGAGTATGTCAAGGGTGTATATTGTCACCCTGCTTATTTAACTTATATGCAGAGTACATCATGAGAAACGCTGGACTGGAAGAACCACAAGCTCGAATCAAGATTGCCAAGAGAAATATCAATCACCTCAGATATGCAGATGACACCACCCTTATGGCAGAAAGTGAAGAGGAGCTAAAAAGCCTCTTGATGAAAGTGAAAGAGGAGAGTGAAAAAGTTGGCTTAAAGCTCAACATTCAGAAAACGAAGATCATGGCATCTGGTCCCATCACCTCATGGGAAATAGATGGGGAAACAGTGTCAGACTTTATTTTTTGGGGCTCCAAAATCACTGCAGATGGTGACTGTAGCCATGAAATTAAAAGATGCTTACTCCTTGGAAGGAAAGTTATGACTAACCTAGATAGCATATTCAAAAGCAGAGACATTACTTTGCCAGCAAAGGTTCGTCTAGTCAAGTCTATGGTTTTTCCTGTGGTCATGTATGGATGTGAGAATTGGACTGCGAAGAAGGCTGATGCTTTTGAACTGTTGTGTTGGAGAAGACTCTTGAGAGTCCCTTGGACTGCAAGGAGATCCAACCAGTCCATTCTAAAGGAGATCAGCCCTGGGATTTCTTTGGAAGGAATGATGCTAAAGCTGAAACTCCAGTACTTTGGCCACCTCATGCGAAGAGTTGACTCATTGGAAAAGACTCTGATGCTGGGAGGGATTGGGGGCAGGAGGAGAAGGGGACGACAGAGGATGAGATGGCTGGATGGCATCACCGACTCAATGGACATGAGTTTGAGTGAACTCTGGGAGTTGGTGATGGACAGGGAGGCCTGGCGTGCTGCGATTCATGGGGTCGCAAAGAGTTGGACATGACTAAGCGATTGAACTGAACTGAATATTCCATTGTATATGTGTACCACAACTTCTTTATCCATTCATCTGTCAATGGATATCTAAGTTGCTTCCATGTTCTAGCTATTGTAAATAGTGCTGCAGTGAACAATAGGATACATGTGTCTTTTTCAATTTTGGTTTCCTCAGGTTGTATGCCAAGGAATGGGATTGCTGGGTCATGTGGTGGTTTTATTCTTAGTTTTTTAAGGAATTTCCATATCGTCTTCCATAGTGACTGTATCAATTTCATTCCCACCCACAGTGCAAAAGCATTCCCTTTTGTCCAACAAAAAGGAATTCCTTTTCCAGCATTTATTGTTCGTAAACTTTTTGATGATGGCTATTCTGACCAATGTGAGGTAATATCTCATTATAGTTTTGATTTCAGTTCAGTTTAGTCGCTTAGTCATGTCCTACTCTTTGTGACCCCATGAACCACAGCACGCCAGGCCTCCCTGTCCATCACCAACTGCCAGAGTCTACCCAACCACATGTCCATTGATTCGGTGATGCCATCCAACCATCTCATTCTCTTTCACCCCCTTCTCCTCCTGCCCTCAATCTTTCCCAGCATCAGGGTCTTTTCAAATGAGTCAGCTCTTTGCATCAGGTGGCCAAAGTAATATTTCTGGGTATTTGGGGACATTAAGGATGAGGATTAGGTTTTTTTTATAAGCTGATAACTGACCAATATTTTGGTATACCTTTGGATTAGAAAAAGAATGTGGATAAATTTGATGGTGTTAATTAAACTGCAGCTCCATGCCTAAAAATTCTCTTTTATTTTTAAAAAAAATTATTTATTTTTAATTGAAGGATCATCATTGCTTTACAATATTGATTTGGTTTCTGCCATACATCAACATGAATTATTCATAGGTATACGTATGTATGGGCTTCCCTCGTAACTCAGCTGTTAAAGAATCTACCTGCAATGCATAAGACCCTGGTTCAATTCCTGGGTCAGGAAGATCCCCTGGAGAAGGGATAGGCTACTTACTCCAGTATTCTCGCCTGAATAATTCAGAGGAGCCTGGCAGGCTACAGTCTATAGCATTGGAAAGAGCCAGACATGACTGGGTGACTAAGCACAGCACAGCACATACATCTGTCCCCTCCCACCTCCAACCCTTTCCCACCTCTCTAGGTTGTTAAAGAGCCCCAATTTGAGTTCCCTGAGTCATACAGTAGATTTCCATTGGCTATATGTTTTACAGATGGCAGTGTATATGCTTCCATCCTACTCTCTCCATTCATCTTATCCTCTCCTTCCTCCCTACTGCCCATGTCCATAAGTCTGTTCTCTATGTCCCTATCTCCACTGCTGTCTTGCAATTAGGTTCGTCAGTACCATCTTTCTAGATTCCATATATATGTGTTAATATATGATATTTGTTTTCTCTTTCTGACTTAATTCATTCTGTATAATAGGCTCTAGGTTCATCCACCTCATTAGAACTGACTCAAATGCATTCCTTTTGATGGCTGAGTAGTATTCCATTGTATATATATATACCACAGTTTTTTTATTCATTAATCTGTTGATGGACATCTGGGTTGCTTCTATGTCCTAGCTATTGTAAATTGTGCAGCAAGCAACATGAGGGTACATGTGTCTTTTCAATTATGGTTTCCTCAGGGTATTGCCCAGTAGTGGGATTGTTGGGTCACTTGGTAGTTTTATTCTTAGTTTTTTTAAGGTACTGTCTTCCATAGTGGCTGGATCAATTTACATTCCCACCAATAGTGCAAGAGGGTTCCCTTTACTCCACATCCTCTCCAGCACTTGTTGTTTGTATACTTTTTGATGATTGCCAACAACACAAGAGAAGACTCTACACATGGACATCACCAGATGGTCAACACCAAAATCAGATTTATTATATTGTTTGCAGCCAAAGATGGCTGCCATGGTGTGGCAAAGAGTTGGACATGACTGAGTGACTGAACTGAACTGAACTTCTGTGCAAAATCTTTTA
This sequence comes from Bos javanicus, assembly GCF_032452875.1. Lineage (NCBI taxonomy): Eukaryota > Metazoa > Chordata > Mammalia > Artiodactyla > Bovidae > Bos > Bos javanicus. The sequence goes on along the minus strand of NC_083872.1, from coordinate 99,232,017 downwards.
ATTTTAATTAGGTCCCATTTGTTTATTTGTGTTTTTATTTCCATTATTTTAGGAGGTGGGTCATGGAGGATCTTGCTATGATATATATCATGCAGTCTTCCGCCTATATTTTCCTCTGTGAGTTTTATAGTTTCTGTTCTTACCATTTAGGACTTTAATCCATTCCAAGTTTATCTTTGTGTATGGTGTTAGGAAGAGTTCTAATTTCATTCTTTTACATGTAGTTTTCCAGTTCTCCCAGTATCACTTAAAAATGTCTTTTTTTTTTCTATTTTTTTTCTTTAATAGAAAATTATTTAATTAGTATACATGTGTTCCCCATCCTGAACCCTCCTCCCTCCTCCCTCCCCACACCCTCCCTCTGGGTCGTCCCAGTGCACCAGCCCCAAGCATCCAGCATCGTGCATTGAACCTAGACTGGCATCTCGTTTCACACATGACGTTTCACATGTTTGAATGCCATTCTCCCAAATCTTCCCACCCTCTCCCTCTCCCACAGAGTCCATAAGACTGTTCTATACATCAGTGTCTCTTTTGCTGTCTCGTATACAGGGTTATCGTTACCATCTTTCTAAATTCCATATATATGCGTTAGTATACTGTATTGGTGTTTTTCCTTCTGGCTTACTTCACTCTGTATAATAGGCTCCAGTTTCATCCACCTCATTAGAACTGATTCAAATGTATTCTTTTTAATGGCTGAGTAATACTCCATTGTGTATATGTACCACAGCTTTCTTATCCATTCATCTGCTGATGGACATCTAGGTTGCTTCCATGTCCTGGCTATTATAAACAGTGCTGCAATGAACATCGGGGTACACGTGTCTCTTTCCCTTCTGGTTTCCTCAGTGTGTATGCCCAGCAGTGGGATTGCTGGATCATAAGGCAGTTCTATTTCCAGTTTTTTAAGGAATCTCCACACTGTTCTCCATAGTGGCTGTACTAGTTTGCATTCCCACCAACAGTGTAAGAGAGTTCCCTTTTCTCCACACCCTCTCCAGCATTTATTATTTGTAGACTTTTGGATCACAGCCATTCTGACTGGTGTGAAATGGTACCTCATAGTGGTTTTGATTTGCATTTCTCTGATAATGAGTGATGTTGAGCATCTTTTCATGTGTTTGTTAGCCATCTGTATGTCTTCTTTGGAGAAATGTCTATTTAGATCTTTGGCCCATTTTTTGATTGGGTCAAAATGGTTCAAAATAGGTCAAAAAATGATTATAGTAAAGTTGCAGGATATAAAATCAACACACAGAAATCCCTTGCATTCCTATACACTAATAATGAGAAAACCGAAAGAGAAATTAAGGAAACAATTCCATTCACCATTGCAATGAAAAGAATAAAATACTTAGGAATATATCTACCTAAAGAAACTAAAGACCTATATATAGAAAACTATAAAACACTGGTGAAAGAAATCAAAGAGGACACTAATAGATGGAGAAATATACCATGTTCATGGATTGGAAGAATCAATATAGTGAAAATGAGTATACTACCCAAAGCAATTTATAGATTCAATGCAATCCCTATCAAGCTACCAACAGTATTCTTCACAGAGCTAGAACAAATAATTTCACAATTTGTATGGAAATACAAAAAACCTCGAATAGCCAAAGCGATCTTGAGAAAGAAAAGTGGAACTGGAGGAATCAACCTACCTGACTTCAGGCTCTACTGCAAAGCCACAGTTATCAAGACAGTATGGTACTGGCACAAAGACAGAAATATAGATCAATGGAACAAAATAGAAAGCCCAGAGATAAATCCACGCACATATGGACACCTTATCTTTGACAAAGGAGGCAAGAATATACAATGGATTAAAGACAATCTGTTTAACAAGTGGTGCTGGGAAATCTGGTCAACCACTTGTAAAAGAATGAAACTAGAACACTTTCTAACACCATATACAAAAATAAACTCAAAATGGATTAAAGATCTCAACGTAAGACCAGAAACTATAAAACTCCTAGAGGAGAACATAGGCAAAACACTCTCTGACATACATCACAGCAGGATCCTCTATGATCCACCTCCCAGAATATTGGAAATAAAAGTAAAAATAAACAAATGGGACCTAATTAAACTTAAAAGCTTCTGCACATCAAAGGAAACTATTAGCAAGGTGAAAAGACAGCCTTCAGAATGGGAGAAAATAATAGCAAATGAAGCAACCGACAAACAACTAATCTCAAAAATATACAAGCAACTCCTACAGCTCAACTCCAGAAAAATAAATGACCCAATCAAAAATGCCTTTTTTTAAAAAAATTAATTGTAGATTAAAGTTCTAAATGACTTTATATTTGAACGTTGGCTGTAATATTGATAATTGTATATCATAATGTATTGTTTTTCAGTATCTCTTGCCATGTGTTCATTTGCATGAATATGGTCTTATTTCGTACAACTTATTTGTTTTTCTTTGGAAGGGGTTACTCCTTTGCAATTTTACTTTCTATATTTTTATTTTTTTATCTTCTATTTTCTCTCTTCTTTCATATAACTGTTTTCTTGAATTTGATGGAAAATAGTACAATTACCCAAGAATTCTTGTGTTCTGCAGTGACTCTTTTTCAATGTTGTCTTTCATTCCCCTGAGTGCTATATATTGTTTTGTTCTTTAAAGTTTTGTTGGTTTTCTTTTACTTTGCTTACCAGTCTCAAAGAATAAGCCTTCAAATTAGGCCAGCAAATTTCCCCTGAAACCAGAGTGGATTTTATGTTTTATTTTTACAATAATTTAGATTATCCCTCTATTATCAAATTAGACAGATAATTAAATTGCTACTCAGCAATCCAGGAGAGCCAGGGAGAGTTGGTTTTCTTGGAAATTGCAATAGAGGAACTTCTCTTCCATCTTATCTCTCTGTTTTTAAGAATTTTCTCAGATATGTATGACAGGTGCTAGATTAAATGCAACCCAGTTTTTCTTCAAACAGAGAAATAGTTTGGTGGTATCTTACTCCTACGGGATCTACTTCCTCCCATCAACATGGAGCATTAATTTAGAACAACACAGCCTTGGGAAAGCACCTCATCCCATCAGGAGGTTCTGTGATGCTCACCATGGAGCTCTCACACAACTGACTCATTCAACACTCTCAGCTACCTTAATAACTATTTTTTTCAAAACAATCTCTGCTGCTTTGCTATTCACTGACACCTCCTGAACTCTAGAAACAGACAAAGATGCCACTGATGATGTAGAGTCCTTCATTTGCACCTATAGAACCAGCCCCCAGCTTCACCCATCAATCTCCCAAGGCCAGGGTCTTGTCCAAGGAAGTGAAGGTATTGCCAGTAGACACTTAGATGTCTTTCCACTGTCATTTTCAATGGGAATTCAGGCTTTTGCTTACTCCTAAGGATGAGTTCCTATATTCCTAAAGATAATATTCTAAAATATCTCCTAGGAGGATTACAGTAGAGGATTTTCCAGGCAGTGATTATATTTATGGTAACCTTGTATGAGGAGCTGTGGGGGATAAAGGGTAGGTCTACATGGACAGAAGCATAAAGGCCTCACTTGCTGAAGTGGGTCACAGTTCATTGTACAGACACAGATGTTCCCAGTGTTTCAAGCTACCAGTTTAGGGTTTAAACTCCACAAAAGTGAGGTCAAAGTGAAGTCGCTCAGTTGTGTTCAACTCTTTATGACCCCATGAACTGTAGCCTGTCGGGCTCTTTCATCCATGGAATTTTCCAGACAAGGATACTGAAGTGGGTTGCCATTTCCTTCTCCAGGGGATCTTCCAGGCCCAGGGATTGAACCTGGGTCTCTCGCACTGCAGGCAGACTTCTTTATCATCTGAGCCACCAGGGAAGCTTAAACTGCACAAGGGAAGCTCTTAAACTCTACAGTTTTCCCTTAATTTATAACACAATATATTTTGAGTATTTTATTTTTATTTTTTTATCTTCTATGTTTTTACTTTCCCTATAGCAGATTTTGTTTCAGAGTGATTAAATGTGCTTCATTCCTGGCACCAATACCTTATTGTCACTTTCAGAAACTTTGCAATTTTTATTAAACAAAAAGATCAAGAAAATATATCCTCTTCTATTTCTGTGATAATTAAAAATCATAAATTTACTTACAATTTTAGAATTTTCTTTGTATTGAATATAAATTACAACATGACCCATTGATTAAGTAGATTTATTTAAAATTTACCCTTCATATATTTTTTTCTTCCTTAAAAAGAAATGTTATATTAATAAAATGTGTCATAAAGCAGTGTAGCAGACTAATAATAACAGAATCAAAAGCTAATAAAAGAGGTTTAATTCATTATTTTTCATCCACTCAACTATTTTTTGAGCCAAAAGATTTGAGTTTGAATCCCCATGTTAACACCTTAGAGAAAGGTCACTTACATATGACGACCATCAGAATTTTCATCCAAGAAAATGGTATAATAAGTATCTTGTAGGACTTTCTGTGGCTAAAATTAAATAACTGTCAAATTGCCAAGGATAGTCCATGGAATTCAAGGAAGCATTTTCTCTTATGTCAATAGTCTGGTCAATGAAGTTTTTTTTTTTTTTTTAATTCTATCCAGTACAATATGAAAGCAATGGGAGAATGTAGGAGATCCTCAATTACTTGTTTTCTTCCAAACATCAATGGTTCCTCACCAGTTCTTCCATGCTGTGAAGAATTACAATCGCTTGACACAGGATTCAATTTGCCTTAGCAGATTCACAGAAATCTGTCTCAGTTTCCTGCTCCCCAGAATCAGAATAAAAGGGTGAATTGCAGGATAGAGAAATGCTACAGTTTGAGCAGCAATAAAAGTCACGTCATTTTCTAGTGTGAAATAGAACCAAGTTAACATGAATGTAGCCAAATAGTGCACAACTAAGAGAATGATGAAAGAAGTCAAAGTATTTCTTGTTCTCACAAGAACTCCTGTGTTGAGGTCTTTGGATCCTTTGGCATGATGTGTCATCTGCCTGGTATGTCTCCATAAGGAAAAGATTAACAGGAAAAATAAAATGAGTGACACAGCCAAGGGGATGAGAGATCCCAGGTGGAGGAGAATTTGACTGCTGTAGTACTGTGTTTTAGGCATGCATTTTTCCCAAGTCAAGTTGTTTTCTATTTCTAAATGGTCACTGACCCTGAGAGTATTGAACTTTATGTTCAGAAGATTAAAAAACAAAGAGAGACAGAATCCCAACATAATGGTGAAAACAACTCTATTTCTTCTCCATTTTAGCCAGAGAAAGAAGGGGTGGGAAAAATTAGATAGCTTGAGGAAGTAGAAGATGCTGAGGCAGGCAGCACACCAGGTAGCTAAGGAATTGCTCAGATTCCAGAAGAAATCAAAAGTTACTTCTATTACCTGGTGACTATCTAATATTTCTGGATGGAACACTATTCTAATGCCATCCAGGAGAAGTATGAATACCATACCAATTCTGGAGATGGCCAAGCATGTGAAGATGAAGTCAAGCAAGGAGATAGTCTTGCTTTTGAGAGAGTCAGCACAAAGTACTAGTGCAATGAATCCATTTCCGCAAATTCCTGTTATGAATTCTGAGATTTCAATGATCAAAAAAACATATTTGATGATATTTGACATGCCTGCAGAAGTGAAATCCCAGTTACTTCGGTCACTGATGACAGAAAGTCTTCCAAATGATGTTTTGAAAATGATATAACAGTTGAGAATGCTCTTGTTCAGGCTTGTAGTTTGGAGTCTGTTTTAGTCTGGAATAAAAATCCCACTTTGACCAGAGAAAATGAGTATCTTCCTAAAAAACACTTTCAAATGTGAAAACCCTTTAGACTGCAATCTTCCTGTATGAGCTCAATGCTAGAAACTCCTTTCACCATTGTCACAAGCTGAATTCTTCATCTATGAGTTTGACTGAAGGTGAAGTCATATTTGCTAACTTGCAAATAAGGAGAGATTTTATGACACTGTTTTGTGCTTTCTCCCTCCTCAAGCAGGAAATTTCATATGGAGTCACATCAGAATTTAAAGTAACAAATTACCTCCCCACATTTACGAATTTTCTTATAAATTCTGATTTCTGAGATTGAGTATGGTTATGATCCTGAATTCTTAACTGGCTATTGTTTTAATTCAGGATTCTAAGGCTTAGCCTTTATAAACATCAGACTCAGCATTTGTAAATTTTTTATTCTTAGCTTTGCTCTGTAGTATTTCCTATTTAGGGAAAGGTCACAACAAACCTGAGCTCCACACCACCGCACTCCTGGCCCACAGAATTCTGAGTTGGCTAGGATCTTATGTATAAAGCACATAAAAGGAAAAACAGGAAGATGCTCTTGTATCTACAGGGCCTTTTTCTTTCTGCTATGTTCTATCCGCATTTCACTGAACTTCCAAGCTGACAAGATTATCAGGCCTTACTTGAGTAGATTAGAATTTTGGGAAGATGGAAGCAAACTTCAAGGAGGAAACTACTGGCCCCTAATAAGCTCCAACCCTTATTAGAATGACTTAATAGGTGGAATTGTGTCTTCCTCCAAAAGGTATATCCAAGCACTAAATTGTATCTTCCTCCAAAAAGTATATCCAAGCACTGTGAATGTGTTCTTATTTGGAAAAGGGCCCTATGCAAGTGTAAGATTTGAGTGAAATCTAAATATAATGGCTGGCAGGTAGAGGAAGATTCCAATACAGAAAGAAGAAGGTCATGTGCAACTGGAGGCAGGGATAGGCATTACTATTGCTACTATTATATAAGGGATATCAGGGTGCAACAGACGGTAAAGAGGCAAGAAAGGATTCTTCTCTAGAGCCTTCAGTGAGAGTGTATTCCTACTGATACCTTCATTTCAGACTTCTAAACTCCAGAACTCTGAAGAGCAAATTTCTGTTTTCTGATGGCACCAAATGATTTCTTGTGGGCAGTCTTGGAAAAATAATTCAGTTGTTTCTATTATTTTGATATATAATAAAATCTTAAGTTAGGAGCTTAATGAAATTTTACTAACTTCATACACTCCTATAACCATGGCCCAGAACAAGAAACAGACACAATCAACTCCCCAGAAGAAAACATCTTGCCCCTTTTAGCTACAATCTCACAATCTCCCAATCTCCCACTTTTTAAATATTTATGTGTAAGAATTCACAGACAACATAAATTTGCTTTTCTTCATTTAACACTCTGTAAGATTCATCTTTCCATATGATTGTAGCTCATTTATTCTCTCTGCTATCCTGTACAGCCAAGGAAGCCTGTCTTTTTGGCAATGAGGGAAGGAGCTATGCATTGTTCAACTGTCTAACTTCTCTGGCATAATCTTAGATTTTTCCTTCTTTTTTTTTCCCACTCAGCTTCTGTAGGGTATTTCTTTGCTCTTTGTTACCCTCTCCTTTCCAAAAGCAATCTTCATGAGACTGTCTTTCAAATTTTGCACACTTTTTTTTAAATACAAATTTATTTATTTTAATTGTAGTCCTTGCTGTGAATTGCCAGGATCCTTTTTCAGTGTTTTCACAATTATCATTAATATTTTTTTTCCTAGAGTGATTTTAATCATATAATCCTCACTCTGTACTGACATCTTTCACACAGTTTTTTCCAGAAATGTTTCATGCCACCAACACTACCACGAAAATCCGTAAGGGGATACAGCAGAAGCTGGTCCATCTTCATCTTGTTGTCGACTCACAGCCTTTTCCATTCTTTGCGATAAATCAGTAACCTACTGAGTACACCAGATTTCTGAGTTGCATGAGCCACTGTAGCAAATTAAACAAACCCAAGTAGAGAGTTATTGGAGCCTCAGACTTATAGCCAGTAAGTCAAAAGCACAGATAACAACCTGGGCTTGCAATTGGTAGCTCAAGTGGGGATATTCTTGTGGGACTGAGCCCTTCACCTATGGAATTTGATGCTCTCTTCAGGTAGGTAGTGCCAGGGTTGAATTAATTTCTTGGTGACTCCAATTAGAACTGGGTGTCAGAATCAATATATGTATGTTCAAGATTATTCATAGCAACATTGTATGTAACTGCAAAATACCAGAAACAAACCAACATATACACAGAACCTGTTCAATCAAATCTGGTATATTCAAATGATGGAATACTAAAAAGGTGTGAAAGAGAATGAGAAACAATTTCAGAAATGGATGGAATGATTTCTAACATATTGTAAAAGAAAAGAGTAAGCTGGAAAGTGTCTTTTATGTAAGAAATATGGAAAAAGTATGTGCAAACTTGTTTATTTTTTCAAGAATAAAAATAGGAGAAAGAAAGCAATAAATTATAGATAATTTATTATCTATAGTGGAGAAGGAAATGTCAACTCATTCCAATATTCTTGCCTGGGAAATTCCATGGACAGAGGAGCCTGGAAGGCTATAGTCCACAGGGTCGCAAAGAGTTGGCAACTGCTAAGGGACTGAACACATTTTATCTGTAGGGAGTAATTTACTATGAGATTGATGTTATAAGGGGTGAATGATAATATTCTCAGGATGATTTTTGATTGTGTTTGACTCTTGAAATAATATTGATATTTTAAATTAAAAAATAAAATAAGGACTGGGGAAAAATCCTACAACTGAATAAAATTAAAAAAAAACAACAACCCTCACTTAAAAAAAAAAATGAATACTATAACCATGCTAAAGGTAAAGAAAGAAAACTAACCAAAACAACTTTGAAACATAGTATTTTGACTATTATGCCATGATTCAGGCAAACATGAGCTGTAACAAAGTACTGAGCTGTGGTTAATAGTGCCTCCTTCATCCCACCCTTTCTCTCTCCCTCGCTTCCTCCCTCTTTCTTTCTTCCTCTCTCCCTCTTTCTTTCTTTCTCTCTCCCTCTTTCTTTCTTTCTCTTCTTTACTATATGTGAGTTAACAGGTCTGAAACTACTTTCAGTGTGTCCTGTGTGTGCATGCTCAGTTGTTCCAGTTGTGTCTGACTCTGTGCAATCCTACGGACTGTAGCCTGCCAGACTCTTCTGTCCATGGAATTTTTCAGGCAAGAACACTGGAGTGGGTTGCCATTTCCTCCTCCAGGAGATCTTCCTGACCCAGGAATTGAACCCACATCTCTTGTGTTTCCTGCATTGCAGGTGGGTTCTTTACCACTAGAGCCACCTGGGAAGCCCTCAGTGTTTCTTAGGACTGAACAAATGAGTAAATACACTAATAAAAGTGAGAATGATTTTTTCACTACTAAAGACAGGATTTACATCGTGGAAAGATGGAAGCCTGTGATTTTGAAGTGGAATTAGAGATATTAGCATAAATATGCAATGTATTATACATATTGAGAGGAGAGACTGAGAAACAGAACTAAATAAGTTTGTGGAAAGTTTGTGTCCAACCAAATCTTGCTTTTCAAATACCTGGCTACACTAAAAGAAATGAGGAAACCTTGGGGAAAGAGTGAATCCAGGCTGAACGACACAGACTACACAATGAACCTGAAATATTTTTCTGTGTAAGAATGTAAAGAAAGATGAGTAGAAGCATGGGAACATGTCAAAATGACACAGGAGCCAACCTGAGTGATTCTTACTGGACAAATCTGGAGGAATGTAGACATTAATATAAATAAAAAATGGTAATATAATAACAATAATGATAATATTTCTTTGAATATCTTGCTGAAGATACTGCCAAGATATCTCTATCACTACTTCAGAGAAGTCAGGTAAAATGAAGTGAGAAATCTTATTTTAGAGAATTGCTCCATCCATCAACATATTTATAGTAAATACTCTCTAATTCTCTGGAGCTGATGGATTCAGAAAGAAGCAACTGCAAGAGAGGGAAGCTGACTGAGCCATTAGATTTGTGTGTGGGGTTAAAATCTCCTTGAAGAGTGAAATTCAGGATCACTGTGGAAGGTTGTGGTGATGTTCAGTAATACAGTTGAAACCAATGCAAGAAAGTTGTGTAAGTGAAACAGATCTTCAGGGACTTTCTTCACTTGATTCCTTTATTGAAATGTCAGTTTCTCTTAACAGGCCTGTCAAGGAGTTCTGAGAAGTTTCTCTTTTTCCCAGCACTTTAATGACTTCAGTACTCTCAAAGAGGCTTGCTTGAGCTTCCTATTTCCTAGAATTAGGATAAGCGAGTGACCCCAGAGATAGAGGACTGTGGTTGTCATACCAAAAATAAAAAGCAGTTTGTTTTCAGGCACTGTCACACTAGATATTTGTATGGCAGTACCTACAAAATTCAAGATAAAGAGGATGATAAAAGACACCAAGACTTTCATTGCTTTGATATGTGCTTCTGTACTGGGGTCACTGAATCCTGTGGCATTCAATTGCATCCTCCTGTTGTGTCTCCAAAGAGAAGTGAGCAACAAGACACATATAATCAGGTATTTTATAAAAAGGAGAATGACACCAAGATGGAGCCAAATTTGTTTTCCAAAGAGTTCACCTTTATGCATATCCATTGACCAGACTGTGTTTTTATTTTCCTTTTATCATCATTAACAATCTTCACGAAATGTGGAAAAGTAACTAACCATGAAATAAGCAAGCATCCCAAAAGAAGGAAAACAACCATGTTGAGTCTACCCTTCAACCAGAGAAAGATGCAGTGGGAAAAACTAGATATCTTCAGGAAATAGAAGATGCTGAGGCAGGTAGCAAACCAGATACTTGATTGATTCATCACTATCCACAAGTAACCATTATATTCAGTTAGGTTCCCAGAGGAATGTACATCTGGAGAGCATAACTTTAAAAATCCATCAGTAACTATTGTCCATATCAGGCAAACTCTGAAAGTTGCTAAGCCAGCGAGAATAAAGCTGATAGTAGAGATCTTCTTGTTTTTCATACCATCAATGCAGCTTATAAATCCAATAAATCCATTCCCTTAAAGTCCCAATATTGACTCACTAACTGCAAGGAGATCCAACCAGTCCATTCTAAAGGAGATCAGCCCTGGGATTTCTTTGGAAGGAATGATGCTAAAGCTGAAACTCCAGTACTTTGGCCACCTCATGTGAAGAGTTGACTCATTGGAAAAGACTCTGATGCTGGGAGGGATTGGGGGCAGGAGGAGAAGGGGACGACAGAGGATGAGATGGCTGGATGGCATAACTGATTCGATGGACTTGAGTCTCAGTGAACTCCGGGAGTTGGTGATGGACAGGGAGGCCTGGCATGCTGCGATTCACGGGGTCGCAAAGAGTCGGACACGACTGAGCGACTGATCTGATCTGATCTGAACTGCTACAAAAATGAGGAGACTTTCCCTTATACTTAGCATGTTTGCCAATCCTAATATTGTTTCTGTTCCATCAATTTTAAATTACGTGCTGCAGAATGAGGTATATATTGCTGCTTGATGGTAGAATGAATTTCTTCTCCTTCATTTCATAAAGACTTAAAATGCCCCTGAATTACTGCCTTGGGATGGAATCCAAAACACCTTCACACAGACCCCTCCAGTTATGTGTATAAAATTTAGCTAGTCTACTGAATGTGTGACCAGACTAAATGCCTAACCACTATTTGTTAAGATGCAAATAAAAGTTTCTATTTCAGGGATTCTACTTGTCCTCCAGAGTCTATTTTGCATCTGTTACCCTGGATTGTGTAGTAGGAATGCCAAATATATGCCTACAGAACACTGAACACAATACAAACAAAAACTGGACTTGACCTTTTTCAGTGTCAACAGTAACATTGTCATTTATTTTGTGTTAATAATGGCAGTTTAGATATATAAAGCAAAAGTAATGCATAGAAGAGATGAATGTATTTAGCCATTGTAGACACAAGCTGCTGCTTTTAAAAATATCAGTAAAACTGATTAGCTTTTAGTCATGCTAACTAAGGAAAAAAGAGACCAGAAGTGAAAAGTGTTATCACAACTGATCCCATGGACGTTTAAGGGAGTATTACAAACAATTCTATGTTTACAAACCTGATAAATTAGATGAAATGTACCAATTATTTGAAAATTACCAATTGCCAAAACTCACACAAGAAGAAATAATAGGTCTAAATCTATTATTAAAACAAAGAACTAATTAATAACCTTCCAAAAGAGAAAGTACCAGGCCCAGGTAGAGTCACTGGTAAATTCTAACAAACATTTAAGAAATATTGTACTAATTATCTTCAATCTCTTTTAGAAAACAGCAGAGGGAATACTTTACAATTTTTTCTAAGGTCAGCCTTACCATAATAACAAAACCAGACAAAGATATTAGTAGAAAACTATAGACCAATATCTTTCACGACCATAGATGTGAAAATTCTCAACATATATAAGCCAATTAAATCCAAAAATGTATATAAAAAATATATAGCACAAACAATCAGGATTTAGCCTGAACATACAAATTTGGTCCAGCATTTGAAATTTATTTAATGTAACCCATCACATCAACAAATGACAAAGAATCACACAATGTATCAATATATGTAAAAAAAAAAAGCTTCTGACAAAACCCAACATGATAAAAGCTCCCAGTAAACCAGGAATAGAGGGAAATATCTTCCACTTGATAAATACTATATGCAACAAACCTAGAGCTAACACTGTGCTTACTGGTGAAATACTCAAAGTGTTTCTACCAGTATCAGGTACAAGGCAAATACATCCTCTGTCAGCACTCCTTTTCAGTATGTACTGGCAATTCTAACTAATATAATGAAACAAGAAAGATAAATAAAAGGTATACAGATTGGATGGAAGAAATAAAGCTATCTTTTTTTGCTGTTGACATGATCATCTATGTAGAAAATCCAAAAGAAGTAACCAAAGAATTTCTAAAACTGATAAGCAGCTATCACAACATAGCAAGATACAAAGTTAAGATACAAAAGTCAATTGCTTTCTTGTATCAGCAATGAACACATGGAATTGGAAATAAGAAACAATAGCATTTCCACTGCATCCAAAAATTACTTAGGTATAAATATAACAAATGCAAAACCTATATGAGGAAAACTGTAAAACTCTGATAAATGAAAATTAAAAAAGAGCTAAATAAATTTAACAACAGCCCATGTTTATAGATAAGACTCAATATTGTCAAAAAGTCAGTAACTCTACACTTGATTTATTGATTCAGTGCAACCCCAAACCTCAGCATGTGATTTTGTTGATACTGACAAACTGATTCTAAAGTTTATATGAAGAGTCAAAACCCAGAATGGCCTACTCGCTATTGAAGGAGAAGAATCAAGTCAGAGAACTCACACTACTTAGGTCAAGACTAAACAAGAGAGTGTGATATTGGCAAAAATAATAAGTAGTTAAATGGAATATGCTTCCTTGGTGGCTCAGAAGGTAAAACATCTGCCTGCAATGTGGGAGACCTAGGTCAATTCCTGGGTCAGGAAGATCCCCTGGAGAAGGAAATGGCAACCCACTCCAGTATTCTTGCCTGGAGAATCCTATGGACAGAGCAGGCTGGTAGGCTACAATCCATGGGGTGGCAAAGAGTCGGACATGACTGAATGACTTCACTTAAATGGGACATAATAGAGAGCCTATAAATATAATCAATTGATATTAAATATAATCAATATATATAATCAATTGATATTCAACAAAAGAGCAAAAGCAATACAATGGAGCACAGGTAGTCTTTTCAATAAATAGTGCTGGAGCAACTGGAGATCCATATGCAAAAAAATGAATTTGGTCACATACCTTACATAATTCACAAACATTAATTTGAAGCACATCATAGACCAAAATGAAACAAACAAAATTATAAAACTCTTAAAAGAAAACATAGAAGAAAACCTAGATGATCTTGGCAATGGCAATGACTTTTAAGATAAAATGCCAAAGGCAAAATCCGTGAAAGATGTAATTGATAAGCTTGACTTCATTAAAAAAAATATTCTACTCTGCAAAAGATAAAGTCAAGAGAAGGAAAAGACAAGTAACAGACCAGGAGGAAATATTTGCAAAAGACATATCTAATAAATGACTGCTATTCAGAATATAACAAGAATTCATACTACTCAACAAAATGTAGATAAGAAGCTGAACTAATATTTAGGCCAAAGATTTAAATATACTTCACCAAAGAAGATATACAGGTGTCAAATTATGATATTCTGCTTAAAGTGGCTCCCTGATCCATGAATAAAATCCTGACTGATTTCAAAAAACTGAAAAAAGGAGTTGCAATCGTTGGTTTAAAAAAAAGTTGTCTGTCTCCAGCAGGGCAAGAATAAGAAAGTAGAAAATGACACTTGTCATTGGCAATTATCTTGTAACCCCCAAAGAGAGGAACTCTAGGATGAAGACCCTAAGGTCAACAGAATAGAGAAGTAAACAACCTGAGTCTTTGGTCATGGACTGGAACTGACTCTACCTTAGATGCCTAGGTAAATGAAATAATTAATTCTCTTATAGTTTACACTAGTTTGAGACTAGATTTATTTTCTTAATACCCAAAACCTTCCTGACTAATATACTCCCCCAAATATTGCTAATATGTACACATTTCCAAGGGTTGATTCATGTTGCATATAAGGCACAATGTTTCATATTACCTTAGGAATATTAACAATTAGTGACTAATTCTTTTTATCTGTGGAAACATCACTCAGTATAAAAGGTTAATATAATTAAGAATATATTAACATTTTCCAATCATTTAACAATATTTATTAAACCATCAGTTCAGTTCAGTTCAGTCGCTCAGTCGTGTCCAACTCTTTATGACCCCATGAATCGCAGCACGCCAGGCCTCCCTGTCCATCACCAACTCCCAGAGTTCACTCAGACTCACGTGCATCAAGTCGGTGATGCCATCCAGCCATCTCATCCTCTGTTGTCCCCTTTTCCTCCTGCCCACAATCCCTCCCAGCATCAGAGTCTTTTCCAATGAGTCAACTCTTTGCATGAGGTGGCCAAAGTACTGGAGTTTCAGCTTTAGCATCATTCCTTCCAAAGAAATCCCAGGGCTGATCTCCTTCAGAATGGACTGGTTGGATCTCCTTGCAGTCCAAGGGACTCTCAAGAGTCTTCTCCAACACCACAGTTCAAAAGCATCAATTCTTTGGCGCTCAGCCTTCTTCACAGTCCAACTCTCACATCCATACATGACCACTGGAAAAATCATAGCCTTGACTAGACGGACCTTTGTTGGCAAAGTAATGTCTCTGCTTTCCAATATGCTATCTAGGTTGGTCATAACTTTCCTTTCAAGGAGTAAGTGTCTTTTAATTTCTTGGGTGCAGTCACCATCTGCAGTGATTTTGGAGCCCCAAAAAATAAAGTCTGACACTGTATCCACTGTTTCCCCATTCAAAATTGAAAATAGGCAGAAAAATATCTCATTTCTTTAAGCTGTGCACCTTTATATCTATTTCCATAATGTATTTTAATTTGTTTCAATAGTTTCACGCTTTCAGGGTAAAAGAAATTTTATTTTAGTGTCTTTAAAAGTCCTTAGGTTTTCTCTATTGTCTTTTCAAGGAAAACTACACAAACTAAGTTGTAAATGTCACATACTAGCATAAAGAGAATTTCCATTTCACCAGGAACCAAAATTTCATGCAAAGTAGACAACATTTTCATGGTAAATAAATCTTAGGTATCAGATTACTTCAGAAGCGAAAAATTTTAAGTAACTATTAAAAATATTCAGGAGAGTCCTGTTCCATGCAGAAACCTAGAAATTACCTAGAAAGCCTTTACAAAAGAGCTTTAATATTTCATTAAATAGCTGAATCTATTCAAATATTTCAATAAGGTAAAGAATCTCACTGCAAAGCATTAGACATAGGTTTGATCCCTGGGTTGGGAAGATCCCCTAGAGAAGGAAATGGCAACCCACTCCAGTATTCTGGCCTGGAGAATTCCATGGACAGAGGAGCCTGGCAGGCAACAGTCCATGGAGTTATGTAAGACTTGGGCATGACTTAGCAACTCAACAGCAAATATATACTAAATTATTTATGGGTTTCATATATTTCTATACATTGTCTTGAAAGAATTCAAGAAAGATTATGGTATTCATTCAACAGAATTTCAATCAATAAATATTTTTAATCAAGTATTTATTTAAATGTTAAATGTTCTTATATTAAGAATATAGAAAAAGGTACAAATATATTGTGTATTCACTTGATTTCTAGATTGTTATGTCAAATAATGTATTCTTAATATTTCTATGTTTTGGGGGGGAGCAAAGTGTAACATCACTATGAACAAAGCTAGTGGAGGTGATGGAATTCCAGTTGAGCTATTTCAAATTCTGAAAGATGATGCTGTGAAAGTGCTGCACTCAATATGCCAGTAAATTTGGAAAACTCAGCAGTGGCCACAGGACTGGAAAAAGTCAGTTTTCATTCCAATCCCAAAGAAAGGCAATGCAAAAGAATGCTCAAATTACCTCACAATTGCACTCATCTCACACGCTAGTAAAGTAATGCTCTAAATTCTCAAAGCCAGACTTTAGCAATACGTGAACCATGAACTTCCAGATGTTCAAACTGGATTTAGAAAAGGCAGAGGAATCAGAGATCAAATTGCCAACATCTGCTGGATCATGGAAAAAGCAAGAGAGTTCCAGAAAAACATCTATTTCTGCTTTATTGACTATGCCAAAGCCTTTGACTGTGTGGATCACAAAAAACTGTGGAAAATTCTGAAAGAGATGGGAATACCAGACCACCTGACCTGCCTCTTGAGAAATCTGTATGCAGCTCAGGAAGCAACAGTTAGAACTGGACATGGTACAACAGACTGGTTCCAAATAGGAAAAGGAGTATGTCAAGGCTGTATATTGTCACCCTGCTTATTTAACTTCTATGCAGAGTACATCATGAGAAATGCTGGGCTGAAGGAAGTGCAAGCTGGAATCAAGATTGCCAAGAGAAATATCAATAACCTCAGATATGCAGATGACATCACCCTTATGGCAGAAAGTGAAGAAGAACTAAAGAGTCTCTTGATGAAAGTGGAAGAGGAGAGTGAAAAAGTTGGCTTAAAGCTCAACATTCAGAAAACTAAGATCATGGTATCCGGTCCCATCACTTCATGGCAAATAGATGGGGAAACAGTGGAAGCAGTGGCTGACTTTATTTTTCTGGGGTCCAAAATCACTGCAGATGGTGATTGCACCCATGAAATTAAAAGACACTTACTCCTTGGAAGGAAAGTTATGACCAACCTAGACAGCATATTAAAAAGCAGAGACATTACTTTGCCAACAAAGGTCTGTCTTGTCAAGGCCAACAAAGGTCTGTCTTGTCAAGGCTATGGTTTTTCCAGTGGTCAGGTATGGATGTGAGAGTTGGACTATAAAGAAAGCTGAACACTGAAGAATTGATGCTTTTGAACTGTGGTGTTGGAGAAGACTCTTGAGAGTCCCTTGGACTGCAAGGAGATCCAACCAGTCCATCCTAAAGGAGATCAGTCCTGGGTGTTCATTGGAAGAACTGATGTTGAAGCTGAAACCAATACTTTGGCAACTGATGCGAAGAGCTGACTCATTGGAAAAGAGCCTGATGCTGGGAAAGATTGAGGGCAGGAGGAGAAGGGGATGACAGAGGATGAGATGGTTGGATGGCATCACCAACTCGATGGACATGGGATTTGGGTGGACTCCGGGAGTTGGTGATGGACAGGGAGGCCTGGTGTGCTGCGGTTCATGGGGTTGCAAAGAGTTGGACACAACTGAGCGACTGAGCTGAAGTGATCTGAACTGAAGTTAACAGTTAATTTTTTTTATAAGCTGGTAACTGATTAATATTTTTTAATATCTTTGGATGAAAAAAAAAAAACACTCCAAAGTCAATAGTGTTTAATTGCAACTCCATGCCTAAAAGTGCTTCTTTAGTAATCTTAAGATTCTAAATGATTTAATTTATTTTTTGAACCTTAATTTGTAAATTTGATAATTATTATCATAATGTATTGTTTTAAAATTTCTTTTACCATGCGTTTAGTTCCAAGAATGCCCTCTTATTTCTTTCAGCTTCTTTGTTTTTCTCATTTGTTCCTTTGCAATTTTAGTTTCTATGTTCTGATTTTTGTTATCTTATATTTTCCCTCTTCTTTCATAGAATTGTTTTCTTGAATTTGATGGGGAATATTCAGCACATATTACTCAAAAATTTCTGCTCTCTGCAGTTATCTTTTTTAAAGGTGTGTTTTACATTTACCTCTGTGCTGTATATTTGTTTGTTTAAGGATTTTTTTTTTTCTTTTCATTTGCTTACTCAGTCTTAAACAGTAAGACTTCAAATTAAACCTGCAATTTCCACATGATTCTACTGAGTGGATTTTGGATTAACTTACTTTTCAGTTTTGCGTTGATTTAGATTATCCTTGAGTTATCGACATAGACAAACTTTCTACCCAGCAATCCAGGAAAGCTGGACAGAGTCAGTTCCTCTGGCAGTTCCAGTAGGTGAACTTCTTATCAGTGTTACCTCTCTGTTTTCAGGAGCTTCTAAGATACATGTGGCAGGTGCCAGACTAAATGTAACCCAGTCTCCTCCAGAGAAATAGTTTGGGGGTGATTTACTCCTATGGGATCAACTTCCTCCATGTCATATAGAGCATTAATTTATTTTTTTTTTCTTTTTCTTTTTTTTTTTTTAATATTTTGTTTCTCATGTGTTCCCCATCCTGAACCCTCCTCCCTCCTCCCTCCCCATACCATCCCTCTGGGTCGTCCCAGTGCACCAGCCCCAAGCATCCAGCATCGTGCATTGAACCTGGACTGGCATCTCGTTTCATACATGACATTTCACATGTTTGAATGCCATTCTCCCAAATCTTCCCACGCTCTCCCTCTCCCACAGAGTCCATAAGCCTGTTCTATACGTCAGTGTCTCTTTTGCTGTCTCGTATACAGGGTTATCGTTACCATCTTTCTAAATTCCATATATATGTGTTAGTATACTGTATTGGTGTTTTTCCTTCTGGCTTACTTCACTCTGTATAATAGGCTCCAGTTTCATCCACCTCATTAGAACTGATTCAAATGTATTCTTTTTAATGGCTGAGTAATACTCCATTGTGTATATGTACCACAGCCTTCTTATCCATTCATCTGCTGATGGACATCTAAGTTGCTTCCATGTCCTGGCTATTATAAACAGTGCTGCGATGAACACTGGGGTACACGTGTCTCTTTCCCTTCTGGTTTCCTCAGTGTGTATGCCCAGCAGTGGGATTGCTGGATCATAAGGCAGTTCTATTTCCAGTTTTTTAAGGAATCTCCACACTGTTCTCCATAGTGGCTGTACTAGTTTGCATTCCCACCAACAGTGTAAGAGGGTTCCCTTTTCTCCACACCCTCTCCAGCATTTATTATTTGTAGACTTTTGGATCGCAGCCATTCTGACTGGTGTGAAATGGTACCTCATAGTGGTTTTGATTTGCATTTCTCTGATAATGAGTGATGTTGAGCATCTTTTCATGTGTTTGTTAGCCATCTGTATGTCTTCTTTGGAGAAATGTCTATTTAGATCTTTGGCCCATTTTTTGATTGGGTCATTTATTTTTCTGGAGTTGAGCTGTAGGAGTTGCTTGTATATTTTTGAGATTAGTTGTTTGTCGGTTGCTTCATTTGCTATTATTTTCTCCCATTCTGAAGGCTGTCTTTTCACCTTGCTAATAGTTTCCTTTGATGTGCAGAAGCTTTTAAGGTTAATTAGGTCCCATTTGTTTATTTTTGCTTTTATTTCCAATATTCTGGGAGGTGGGTCATAGAGGATCCTGCTGTGATGTATGTCAGAGAGTGTTTTGCCTATGTTCTCCTCTAGGAGTTTTATAGTTTCTGGTCTTACGTTGAGATCTTTAATCCATTTTGAGTTTATTTTTGTATATGGTGTTAGAAAGTGTTCTAGTTTCATTCTTTTACAAGTGGTTGACCAGATTTCCCAGCACCACTTGTTAAAGAGATTGTCTTTAATCCATTGTATATTCTTGCCTCCTTTGTCAAAGATAAGGTGTCCATATGTGCGTGGATTTATCTCTGGGCTTTCTATTTTGTTCCATTGATCTATATTTCTGTCTTTGTGCCAGTACCATACTGTCTTGATAACTGTGGCTTTGTAGTAGAGCCTGAAGTCAGGTAGGTTGATTCCTCCAGTTCCATTTTTCTTTCTCAAGATCGCTTTGGCTATTCGAGGTTTTTTGTATTTCCATACAAATTGTGAAATTATTTGTTCTAGCTCTGTGAAGAATACTGTTGGTAGCTTGATAGGAATTGCATTGAATCTATAAATTGCTTTGGGTAGTATACTCATTTTCACTATATTGATTCTTCCAATCCATGAACATGGTATATTTCTCCATCTATTAGTGTCCTCTTTGATTTCTTTCACCAGTGTTTTATAGTTTTCTATATATAGGTCTTCAGTTTCTTTAGGTAGATATATTCCTAAGTATTTTATTCTTTTCGTTGCAATGGTGAATGGAATTGTTTCCTTAATTTCTCTTTCTGTTTTCTCATTATTAGTGTATAGGAATGCAAGAGCATTAATTTAGAATAACAGAGACTTGGAATAACACTTCATCCCATCAAGTTTCTGTAATGTTCTCAAAGGGGCCCTCTCACAGTTCACTCAGTTCAACGCTCTTGGCTACCTCGATAACTATTTCTTCAAGACCATCTCTGCTAGATTGCTATTATATGACACCTCTTGAACTCTAGATACACACAAAGGCCCCACGGTAGATGTAAGATTGCTTCATTTGCAGCTATGGAAAAGGCTGGTGAGAAACTGCCCCAAGCTCCAGTCATTGTTCTTTCAAGGCCAGGGCTCCCAGAATGCAGTGGCTCCCAGACAGCAGACACTTGGATGTCTTTCCACTGCCACTGTTAATAGAAATTCAGGTTTTTGCTTATTCCTAAAGATGAGTTCCTATAGCCCTATAGATAATATGATATTGTAAAATATCTCCTAGGAGGATTATGCAGCAGATTTTCCTGGCAGTGATTAAGTTTATGGCTACAATGTATGAGGAGATGTAGGGGATAAAGAGTAGATACAGTCCGTGGGGTCATGAAGAGTTGGACGTGACTGAGCAACTAACACACACACACTTGGGTCAAAGCATAAAGGCTTCACTTGCCGAAGTGGGACACAGGTCAGTGTACAGACACAGATGCTGCCAGGGTCTCAAGTTTAGGTTTGAAACTCTACAGTTTTCCCCTTAACTTATAGCATGACATATTTTGAATATTTTCTGAATTTTTTAAGTTATTTTATATTTTTTTACTTTCCTAATAGCAGATTTTCTTTCAGACTGATTAAACATTTTTCATTATTGGCACCAATGCCTCATTGTCACTCTCAGAAACTGCTATTTCTATTAAACAAGAAGGTTAAGAAAACATACGTTTTATTTTGTTTATGCTACAATTAAAAATCATGTATTTCTTTACAATTCTTAGAATTTTCTTTGTATTCAGTAGTAAAGTACATGACCCACTGACTAAGTAGATTTATTTAAAATTTACCCTTCATACAATACATTTTTTTCTCTTCCTTAAAAACCAACACTTAATTAGTAAAATGTGTCATAAAGCAGTATAGCAGACTACTTAAAATAACAGAATCAAGAACTAATAAAAGAGGTTTCAGTTCAGTTCAGTCGCTCAGTCGTTTCCGACTCTTTGTGATCCCATGAATCGCAGCACGCCAGGTCTCCCTGTCCATCACCAACTCCTGGAGTTCACTCAAACTCATGGCCATCAAGTCGGTGATGCCATCCAGCCATCTCATCCTCTGTTGTCCCCTTCTCCTCTTGTCCCCAATTCCTCCCAGCATCAGAGTCTTTTCCAATGAGTCAACTCTTCGCATGAGGTGGCCAAAGTACTGGAGTTTCAGCTTTAGCATCAGTCCTTCCAGTGAACACCCAGGACTGATCTCCTTTAGAATGGACTGGTTGGATCTCCTTGCAGTCCAAGGAACTCTCAAGAGTCTTCTCCGAAAGAGGTTTAGTTCATTCTTTTTCACACACTCTTCTATTTTTGAGCCAGAAGATTAGAATTTGAATGCTAACACTAATATCACTTACATATGATTACTATCAGTATTTTCATCAGAGAAAATGGTAAAATAAATATTTGTATAACTTTCTGAGGTTTAAATTAAATAACTATGTCAAATTGCCAAGGATAGTTCATGGAATCCAAGTAATGTCATCCAAGAAAATGTCCAAGTATTGACATTTTCTCCAATGTCAATAGCCTGGTCAATGAAAAATTTTTTTAAAAACTACTATCCAACACAATATGAAACCAGTGGAGGAACATTGGAGACTCTCACTGAGTTGTTTTCTTCAGAACATAAATGGTTCCCCTTCAGTTCCTCCATCCAGTGAAGGATTACATTCTCTTGATGCAAGATCCAGTTTTCCTTAGCACACTCACACAAGTCTGTTTTGTTTTCCATTCCCCAGAGTCAAAACAAAAGGATGAATTGAAGGATAGAGGAATGCTACAGTGTTAACAACAAAACAAGCAATTTCATCTTCTAGATTGAAATAACACCAATCTAAAATAAAGGCATAATATAACAGTGGAAACGGTGACAGACTTCATTTTCTTGGGCTCCAAAATCACTGCTGATGGTGACTGCAGCCATGAAATTAAAAGAAGCTTGATCCTTGGAAGAAAAGCTATGACAAACCCAGACAGAGTATTAAAAGGCAGAGACATTATTTTACCAACAAAGGTCTGTATAGTCAAAGCTATGGTTTTTCCAGTAGTCATGTATGGATGTGAGAGTTGGACCATAAAGAAGGCTGAGTGCCAAAGAAATGATGCTTTGAACTGTGGTGTTGGAAAAAACTCTTGAATGTCCCTTGGACTGCAAAGAGATCAGACCAGTCAATCCTAAAGGAAATCAGTCCTGAATGTTCATTGGAATGACTGATGCTGAAGCTGACACTCCAATCCTTTGGCCACCTCATGCAAAGAGTCGACTCATTAGAAAAGCCCCTGATGCTGGGAAAGATTGAAGGCAGGAGGAGAAGGGGATGACAGAGGACGAGATGGTTGGATGGCATCAGCAACTCAATGGACATGAGTTTGAGCAAGCTCTGGGAGATGGTGAAGGACAGGGAAGCTTCCCTGACTGTGCTGCAGTCCATGGGGTCGCAGAGTCAGACACAACTGAGTGAACCACAACAAGATAAGAGCAACCAAATAGTTCACAAGTAAGAAAATGATGAAAGAAGTTGAAGTATTTTTAGCTCTCAAAGAACCCCTGTGTTGAAGTGCCGGGGTCCAGCCCCAGCAGGATCCAGGGGTACCCTCAGGATGATGGCTTAGGCGATAAGGATAGCAAATCGGAGAGATCAGAGGCTGATCTTCCTTGATAAAAACAGAAAGCCAATAAAGCTTCTGTGTTCCAAGGAGTCATCCTGAAAGAAGAACAGAGAGAGAAAAGGAGGGAAAAGGAAAAAAAAGAACAACACGGGGAGACCAAGCTTCGATGAGTGAGGCCCATAGCTTTATTTTCAAAATGAACTTTTATACCTTGAGTTGTACATAGAGGGAAATGAAAGATGCAAAGTCATACAGAGTCAGCCCAAACATTATATCTGTTTTGTCTTTATCAAAACCAGGATTTTTCTGCATATCTTTCCCATAAACAATATTGTGTACAATATCTTCTGGCCTTGGAAAGGCTGATCACCAGAAAATGTATTTTCCCTTGAAGTGTTTTTTCTTTATATTTCTAATCTATGTCAGCCTCAGAAAGTGCTAAACAGAGTTACATTCTCACAGAGCAAAGGTGCAGTAAGTTACAACAAAGAAAGAACCAATTAGCTCAAAAGGTCTGATGTGGTTAATTCCAAGGCTGCTACTTGTTTTTCTTACATTCTAACTATGTTAACCAATGCATTCCCAGGTGCACAATAGATAAGGGATATGGGAACTTGGCAGCAAGCACTGGCCCAATTTGAAGCCCTTTACCAGTACTATCTATTGTAATAATTTTTCATCCCTTAAAGGACTCTATGCTCATCAGGACTTTTAGAATGTTTTGCTTCCTGTGCCTTTCAAGGTTGGGGAGTTGAGAACAATCATGTGTGTTAATTGCAAGAGTATGGATAAACCTGTCAGGCAAGCTAGAATGCCAACAGAGGGGTTAAAATAGAAATATTCCTTTCATGCCCATTAACTAAAGCCCTAAGTTGATTTTTTCCAGAGAAAGGTGGTTGGGGATCAGATCAGATAAGTTGCTCAGTCGTGTCTGACTCTTTGCGACCCCATGAATCGCAGCACACCAGGTCTCCTTGTCCATCACCAACTCCCAGAGTTCACTCAGACTCACGTGCATCAAGTCGGTGATGCCATCCAGCCATCTCATCCTCTGTCGTCCCCTTCTCCTCCTGCCCCCAATCCCTCCCAGCATCAGAGTCTTTTCCAACGAGTCAACTCTTCACATGAGGTGGCCAAAGTACTGGAGTTTCAGCTTTAGCATCATTCCTTCCAAAGAAATCCCAGGGCTGATCTCCTTCAGAATGGACTGCTTGGATCTCCTTGCAGTCCAAGGGACTCTCAAGAGTCTTCTCCAATACCACAGTTCAAAAGCATCAATTCTTTGGCACTCAGCCTTCTTCACAGTCCAACTCTCACATCCATACATGACCACAGGAAAAACCATAGCCTTGACTAGACGAACCTTTGTTGGCAAAGTAATGTCTCTGCTTTTGAATATGCTATCTGGGTTGGTCATAACTTTCCTTCCAAGGAGTAAACGGCTTTTAATTTCATGGCTGCAGTCACCATCTGCAGTGATTTTGGAGCCCAGAAAAATAAAGTCTGACACTGTTTCCAATGTTTCCCCATCTATTTCCCATGAAGTGATGGGACCGGATGCCATGATCTTCGTTTTTTGAATGTTGAGCTTTAAGCCAACTTTTTCACTCTCCTCTTTCACTTTCATCAAGAGGCTTTTGAGTTCCTCTTCACTTTCTGCCATAAGGGTGGTGTCATCTGCATATCTGAGGTTATTGATATTTCTCCCGGTTGGGGATAGCCCCCTGTTAATGACAGAAGAGTTGGTGAAAGGCATAATATAATAAACAGTAGACAGATTTTGGTTTTGGGGTAGATGCTCAAGAAGATTCAGGGGGTCCCTTGAGGCCTGATCCTCCTTTGCCTGTCAGGTCTCTTCCGCATGACCTTTGTCATGGGTGGGATCTCCCGTGGTGGCTCCCGGCATTGAAGTCCCTGGGATCTGTGTTATGGCATGTCATCTGCTTGGTATGTCCCCATAGGAAAAGATTAACAGGAAAAATATAATGAGTGATACAGACAAGGGGATGAGAGACACAAGGCTGAAGAGAACTTGACTGTTATAATACTGATTTTTATGCATATCTTTTTTCCAAGTTAAGTCTTTCCTTTTCTAAATGCTTGCTGAACACAAAAGTATAAATTTTATGCTCAGAAGGTTAAAAATCAAAAAGAGACAGAATCCCAACATAATGGTGAAAACAACTCTATCTCTTCTGCACTTCAGCCAGAGAAAGAAGGGGTGAGAAAAACTAGATAGCTTGAGGAAGTAGAAGACACTGAGGCAGGCAGCACATCCAGTACTTAATGAGTTTCTCAGACTCCAGGAGAACTCAGAAACTCCTCTTATTACCTGGTGACCATCTAATATTTCTAGATGGAACACTAGTTTAACGCAATCTAGGAAAAGTATGAACATCACGCTAATCCATGTGAAGATGAAGTCAAACAAGGCACTATTCTTGCTTTTGACAAAGTCAGCACAGTTATTCCTGTTATGAATTATAACATTTCAATGATCATAAAAATCTTTTGATTACACTGGACATGACTGCAGAAGTGAAATCCTGGTTACTTTGGTCACTGCTGATAGAAGACCTCTCAAGTGATCTTTTGAAAATGATACAACA
This sequence comes from Bos javanicus, assembly GCF_032452875.1. Taxonomy (NCBI): domain Eukaryota; kingdom Metazoa; phylum Chordata; class Mammalia; order Artiodactyla; family Bovidae; genus Bos; species Bos javanicus. Next base: position 99,206,148 of record NC_083872.1, on the reverse strand, counting down.
ATTGAGAACACTCTTGTTCAGGGTTGTATTTTGGAGTCTGATTCAGTGCAAAAAAAAATATCCAATCATGAGATGAGAAAAATAGGTATCTTCCTAAAAAGCACTTACAAATGTGAAAACTCTTCAAAGGCAATCTTCAAACAAGCATGAGCTCATTGACTAATTCACTCTTTTGCCATTGTCACAGGCTGAATTCTTCATTTATGAGTTTGACTGAAGGTGAAGTCGTATTTGCCAAGATGCAATTAAGGAGATTAATGACACTGTTTTGCACTTTCTTCTACCTCAAGCAGGATATGGATTCATGGTGGAATTTAAAATAACAAATTCCATTCCAGATTTCTATAAATTCTGATTTCTGAGATAATATGGCTCAGGATCCTGAATTATCAACTGGCTATAATTTTAATTCAGTATCCTTAAAGGATATAAACACCATGCCCAGCTTTTATAAACTTTTTATTAATATATCTGACCTCAAGGCTTTCCTATTTCTGTCAAATCTTGGTAGACCTGAGCTCTACACCTCCTCACTCCTAGGCCACAAAATTCCAAATTGACTAGGATCTTATGTCCAAAGCATATAAGAAGAAAAATAGGAAGATACTCTTTCTTCCCAGAGCCTTTTGCTTTCTTCTGTGTTCTCTCCTGATCTCACTGACCTTCCAACCTGACAACATTCTCAGGTCTCATCTGAGTAGATTAGAATTTTGGAAGCTGGAAGCAAATTTCAAGGAGGAAACTACTGACCCCATTCACTCGTCCATGTAAAGTTCCAGACCTTAATAAGATGCTGTAGTAGGTTGAATTGTGTATCCCCAGCAAAAGGTATGACCAAGAGCTAACCCCTTGTATCTGTGAATGGGTTTTTATTTGGCAAAGAAGGCTTTGTAGATGTAGTTTGGAACTGGAATCTAAACATAATGATTGGTGTCCTTAGAAGTGAAGGGAGAGGAAGTTTCAATATACAGAAAGAAGACCATGTGAAGATGAAGGCCGGATTGGAGTTACTATTGCTACCATCAAAAGAATGCCTAAGTGTATCAGAAGATGGAAGAGGCAAGAAATAATTCTTCTGTAGAGCCTTCAGAGACTTGTACTGATCCCTTCATTTCAGACCTCTAGACTCCACAACTGTGAACAGTTAATTTCTGTTTTTTGAAGGTGGTAAATTTGTGATAATTTCTTACAGCAGTCCTGGGAAACTAAACCAATGTTTATATTATTGAAAAAATAATTTAAAAACACTTAACATTTAATAACAGGATTTCCTTGGTGGCTCAGACAGTAAAAAATCTGCCTGCAATCCAGGAGACTTGGGTTCAGAAGATCCCCTGGAGAAGGGCATGGCAACCCACTCCAGTGTTCTTGCCTGGAGAATCCCAGGGACAGAGGAGTTTGGTGGACTATAGTTCATGGGGTTGCAAAGAGTCAGACACAACCGAGTGACTAACACTACTGCTAACATTTAACAAAATTTTAAATGAGGAGTTTCGTGACTTTTTACTAACTGCATACATTCCTATAACCACACCCCAGACCAAGAAACAGACACAATCAACTCCCCAGAAGACAACCTCAAGCCCCTTCTAGATACAACCATACAATCTTCTGCTTTTTTATATTTATATGTACAAACTCATAGAGAACATAAATTTAGTTTCTTTCATTCACATCCAGTTTGTAAGATTCATCTATATGCTTACATATAATTGTATTTCATTTATTCTTACTGCTATACTGTACAGCCATGGAAGCCCATCTTTTGGCAGTAGGGTGAATAAGCTGTGCATTGTTCAGTTTTTCTTCTCTTGCATAATTTTAAATGTCTCCTTTTTTTCTTTTGTCACTCAGCTTCTCTATGGCATTTCTCCATTCTTTGTTTCTCTCTCCTCTTTCAAAAGCAATCCTCATGAGACTGACATCTCAGACTCTGCATATTTCAACTCTCTTCCTTCCTTGCTGTGATCTGCCAGGATTCTTGTTCAATATTTTCACGTTTAACATGACTATTCACTTCATCTCCATAAGGAGATAGAGTTAAGCTGTGATCTTTTCATTGCTTGCTGATTCACTTCCTTTAATATTCTCTGTAATAAACCAGTAGTCTAGTGAGTACACACATCTTCTGAATTCCATGAGCCACTCTAGGAAATTAATCAAATCCAAGTAAGGGGTTGTTGGAATCTCCAATTTATAGCCAATAAGTCAAAAACACAGGTAATAACCTGAGCTTACAACTGGCATCTGAAGTGAGGCTAGTCTTGTGGGACTGAGCTCTTAACCAATGGAATCTGATGCCATCTTTAGGTAGGTAAGTTCAGAGTTGAGATCATTGCTTGGTGAAGTTGGAAAGATTCCCATACATCAGAATTGGGTGTCAGAATCAATAAATACATATGTACAAGACTACTCATAGCACTACTGTTTGTAATTGCAAAATATCAGAAACAAACGAACATAAACACAGAACCTGTTGGATCAACTCTGGTACATTCAGACAATGGAGTACTAAAAAGGTGTGAAAAAGAAAGAATTTCACAACTGGATGCAGTGATTTCTTACATATTGTAAAGTGAAAAAAGCATTGTGCAAACTATTCTTTATATAAGGAATATGGAAAATTTTAATACACACTTGCTTATTTTTTCAAAACTAAAATTGGGAGAAAACAGAAGAAAACAGAAATGAATGAGATTGATAATTAATACTGAAATGAAATGAAATTTATGAGTGTGAATGATCACATTCTCAGTATACCTTTTGTATAATTTTGACTCTTAAAGATGATGTTATTATTTTACACTAAAAATATGAAATAAAGGCAGGGGAAAAAACAAACTACAATAACAAACAAATTTCACTTTTTCAAATGAATAATATAACCATGCTAAAAGGAAAGAAAGAGAACTTACCAAAGTTACTTTGGAACACAGCATTTTGAATTTATGCCCTGATATAGTTATATATGAGCTGCAACAAAATACTGAACTGTAGTTAATAGTGTTTTCTTCCTCCCCTTTTCCCTTTCCTCCCCTCCCTCTTCTTTCCTTTCTCCTTTCATTCCTTCTTTCTTTCATGCTTCCTTTCTGTCACTCTTCCTTTCTTCTTTCCTTCCTTCCTCCTTTCTCTTCCTTCTAGAAGAGAAATGAGTTAACAAGCCAGAAACTACTTGTAGTGTATGTTAGGACTGAATAAATGAGTAAATAAACTGAACAGTTCAATTCAGTTCAGTTGCTCAGTTGTGTCCAACTTTTTGCAACCCCATGGACTGCAGCATGCCAGGCCTCGCGGTCCACCACCAACTCCTGGAGTTTACTCAAACTCATGTCCATTGAGTCGGTGATGCCATCCAACCATCTTGTCCTCTGTTATCCCCTTCTCCTCGTGCCTTCAATCTTGTCCAGCATCAGAGTCTTTTCAAATGAGTCAGTTCTTTGCATCAGTTGGCCAAAGTATTGGAGTTTCAGCTTCAACATCAGTCATTCCAATGAATATTCAGGACTGATTTCCTTTAGGATGGACTCATTGGATCTCCTTGCAGTTCAAGAGTCTTCTCCAACACCACAGTTCAAAAGCATCCATTCTTTGGCACTCAACTTTCTTTATGGTCCAACTTTCACATCCATACATGACTACTGGAAAAACCATAGCTTTGACTAGATGGACCTTTAACTGAACAAATGAGAGCCATATCTTTTATGGTTAAAAAGAGGATTTGCAACATGGTAAGAAGGAAGCTTTGGAGAAGGAAATGGCAGCCCACTCCAGTATTCTTGCCTGGAGAATCCCAGGGACAGAGAAGCCTGGTAGGCTGCAGTCCATGCGGTCACTAAGAGTTGGACACGACTGAATGACTTCATTTTCACTTTTCACTTTCATGCATTGGAGAAGGAAATGGCAACCCACTCCAGTATTCTTGCCTGGAGAATCCCAGGAATGGAGGAGCCTGGTGGGCTGCTGCCTATGGGGTCTCACAGAGTCGGACACGACTGAAGCAGCTTGGCAGCAGCAGCAAGAAGGAAGCTTGTGATTTTTAATTGGAATTTTCTAATTATAATTAACATCAGCATAGATACATCATACATTACAAATAGAGAGATACATAGACAGAGGCGGAGAGAGAGAAAGAAGTAAGTAGGTGTGTGTAATGTTTGTATACAACAAAAGTTTGGTTTTCAAATGCCCTTGTTCCCTCAACTAAATGAAGACTTCTTGCAGAAATAATGAATCCAGGGCTGGGTGAGGAAAAGCACAAAGTGAGCCTGAAATGTTTTGGTTTTAAAGAATGTGAGGAAACATGAAAGAAGAATGGGGACATGTCAAAAGGACACAGGAGACAATTTGAAGTGGTTCTTACTTGACAAATCTAGAAAACTGTGGGCATTAAAATAAGTAAGAGAAGTAATATAATAATAATAATTCCTTGAGTTATTTTTGGTGAAGTACTATCAATGCTTCAGGGAATTCAATTAAAACACAAATAGAAATCTTGTTTTAGAGACTTACTCCTACCAGCAACATCTTTATAGTAAATAATCTCCAAGTAATTTTCGGTCTGAGATTGATGGTTGGGAGAAACAACTGGCAAAAGAAGGAGGCTCCCCAAGACACTTAATTTGTATATGGGATTAAAATCTCATTTAAAAGTGACATTCCCTGAGATGTAGTCAAAATCATTTTGTAAGATTTTAGTTATGTTCAAAACACAGTTAAAACCACTGCAAGAAAGCAGAAAGTGAGACAGATTTTCAGGAATTTCATCACTAGATTACTTTCTTGAAGCATCCATTTCTTCCCAAGCCTGTCATGGAATTCTAAGAAGTTTCTCTTTTTCCCAGCACTTTAATGGCTTCAGTACCCTCAAAGAGTCTTGCTTCAGCTTCCTGTTTCCTAGCATTAGAATCAATGAGTGTCCCCAGGGATAGAGGAGTCTGGTTGTTATACCAATAATGAACAACAGTTTGTTTTCAGGCATAGTACTACTACCTGATATTTGTATGGCAGTGCCTACAAAATACAAGATAAAGAGGATGATAAAAGACACCAAAATCTTCATTGCTTTGATATGTGCTTCAGTGCTGGGATCTCTGAATCCTGTGGCACTCAATCGCATCTTTCTGTTGTGTCTCCAAAGGGAAGTGATTAATAAGAAACATGTAATCAGGCATAGTACAAAGACAAGAATGACTCCAATATTGAGCAGAATCTGATTTGTCAAGTATTCACTTTTATGCATGGTGATCAGCCAGGTTGTGCTTCTGTTCTTCATAATATTATTGGTACTAGGCTTTGCAATGCTTGGAAAAGCAAATAACCATGAAATAAGCAAGGACCCCATGAAAAGGAGAAGAACCCTGTTGATGTGACACTTCAGCCAGAGAAAAATGCAGTGGGAATAATTGGCTATCTTCAGGAAATAGAAGATGCTGAGGCTGGTGGCAAACCAGGTACTTGATTGATTCATAATTATCCTTAAGTAAACTATATATTGACTTATATTACCAGACAAATATATATCTGGAAAAAACATCCTTATATATGCATCTGTAATTATCATCCATATCAGGCAAAATCTGGAAGAGGCTAAGCCAGTGAGAATAAGGCTGACAGTAGAGATGTTCTTGCTTTTCACACAGTCAATGCAGCTTACAACTCCAATAAATCCATTCCCTAAGACCCCCAATACTGATTCACTGACTGCTACATAAATGAGGAGGCCTTCCACTATATTCAGCATGTCTGCCAATCCTTAATACTATTTCTGTTTCATTAATTTTCAATTACCTGCTGCAGAAAAAGGCATGTATTGCTGCTTGAAGGCAGGATGATTTTCTTCTTTTTCATTTCATAAAGACAAAATGGACCCAATTATTTCCTTGTTATGGAATCCAAAATAGCCTCACAGAGACCCCTCTACTTATGGACATAAAATGTAGCTAGTCTACAGAACACACATCCAAACTGAACGCCTACCCACAATTTGTTAAGATGCAAATAAAAGTTTCTGTTTCTTGGAGTCTACTTGTCCTCCTGAGACTATTTTGCATTTGTTATCCTGAATTGTGCAGTAGGAGTGCCAGACACATACCTACAGAAAACAGAGCAGAATAGAAACATAAATTGGACTTTATCATTTTTTAATGTCAACAGTGACATTGTCATTTATATTGTGTTAATAATGACAGGAGGCTTCCCAGGTGGCTCAGCAGGTAAAGAATCTGCCTGTAATGCAAGGGATGCCAGAGACTATGTTCGATCCCGGGGTCAGGAAGATCCCCTTGGAGGAGGGCAGGCAACCTACTCCAGTATTCTGGCCTGGAGAATGCCATGGACAGAGGAGCCTGGTGGGCTATATCCCATGGGGTCACAAAGAGTCGGACACGACTGAGCAAATAAGCACAGCACAGCACAATAATGACAGTTTAGATATATAAAGCAAAAACAGTGTATAGAAGAGATGAATGAATTTAGCCATTGTAAAGCAAAGCTACTTCTTTGAAAAGATCAATAAAATGGATTAGCCTTTAGTCATACTGACTAAAGGTTTTCCAATTGGCTCAGTGGTAAAAAATCTGCCTGTAAATGCAGGAGTCTCAGGAAATGTGGGTTTGATCCTTGGGTCAGGAACACCTCCTTGAAAAGGAACTTGCTACCCACTCCAGTACTTTTACCTGGAAAATTCCATGGACAGAGGAGTCTGGCTGGCTAAAGCCCATGGGGGTCACAAAAATTCAGACGCAATTAGGCACCTGAGCGAGCATGCAAGCATGCTAAGAATAAAAGAGAGGCCAGGAGTGAAATGCAGTATCACAACTGATCCCATGGACATTTAAAGGAATATTAGGAGTAATTCTATGTCTCCAATTTGATAAATTAGGTGAAATGTACCAACTCTTTGAAAAACATCCAATGCCAACACTCACACAAGAAGAACTAGGAATGTGAATAGGTCTAATCCTGTTATTAAAATGAGGGGCTAATCAATAACCTTCTAAAACAGAAAGCAACAGGCCAAGGTGGAGTCATGGTAAATTGCAACAAACTTTTAAGGAATATAGCGCAGGCGGCTGCGACATGGTGCGCCATAGCGCAGCCGAGAGGAGCCACCCCACGTCCGAGGTCAGGGGCAGAAGCCGGGAGGACCCCATGCCCGAAGGGCGGCGGCCAAGAGGAGTTACCCCACGTCGGAGGTCAGGGGCAGCGGCCGAGAGTACCAGACTGCGACGGTGCAGGAACGGCGGAGAGGCGCTACCCCGCGTCCGAGGTCAGGGCGGGCAACCGAGAGGAGATACCCAGCGTCGGAGATCAAGGGCAGCGGCTGGGAGGAGCTACCCCACGCCCCAACGGCCGAGGCCAGGGGTGTCCGATGGGAGGACCAACCCACGCTCGAGGCCAGGGGCAGTGACAAGAGGAGTTACCCCGCGTTCGGGCTCAGGAGCGGCGGCTGGGAGGAGCTACCCCAGGCCCCTAAGCCTGAGGCCAAGGGCGGCGGCGGGGAGGAGCAACCCCACATCCAAGGAGCTGTGGCTGCGCGGGCGCAGGAGGGCCTAGAGGAGCTATCCCACATTGAAGGTCAGGAAGGGCGGCGGTGAGGAGATACCCCTTGTCCAAGGTAAGGAGCAATGGCTGCACTTTGCTGGAGCAGCTGTGAAGAGATACCCCACGCTCAAGGTAAGAGAAACCCAAGTAAGACAGTAGGTGTTGCAAGAGGGCATCAGAGGGCAAACACACTGAAACCATACTCACAGAAAACTAGTCAATCTAATCACACTAGGACCACAGCCTTGTCTAACTCAATGAAACTAAGCCATGCCCGTGGGGCAACCCAAGACGGGCGGGCCTTGGTGGAGAGATTTGACAGAATGTGGTCCACTGGAGAAGGGAATGGCAAACCACTTCAGTATTCTAGCCTTGAGAACCCCATGAACAGTATGAAAAGGCAAAATGATAGGATACTGAAAGAGGAACTCCCCAGGTCAGTAGGTGCCCAATATGCTACTGGAGATCAGTGGAGAAATAACTCCAGAAAGAATGAAGGGATGGAGCCAAAGTAAAAACAATACCCAGCTGTGGGTGTGACTGGTGATAGAAGCAAGGTCCGATGCTGTAAAGAGCAATATTGCATAGGAACCTGGGATGTCACATCCATGAATCAAGGCAAATTGGAAGTGGTCAAACAAGAGATGGCAAGAGTGAAAGTCGACATTCTAGGAATCAGAGAACTGAAATGGACTGGAATGGGTGAATTTAACTCAGATGACCATTATATCTACTACTGTGGACAGGAATCCCTCAGGAGAAATGGAGTGGCCATTATGGTCAACAAGAGAGTCTGAAATGCAGTACTTGGATGCAATCTCAAAAACGACAGAATGATCTCTGTTCATTTCTAAGGCAAACCATTCAATATCACAGTAATCCAAGTCTATGCCCCAACCAGTAATGCTGAAGAAGGTGAAGTTGAACGGTTCTATGAAGACCTACAAGACCTATTAGAACTAACACCCCAAAAAGATGTCCTTTTCATTATAGAGGACTGGAATGCAAAAGTAGGAAGTCAAGAAACACCTGGAGTAACAGGCAAATTTGGCCTTGGAATATGGAATGAAGCAGGGCAAAGACTAATAGAGTTTTGCCAAGAAAATGCACTGGTCATAGCAAACACCCTCTTCCAACAACACAAGAGAAGACTCTACACATGGACATCACCAGATGGTCAACACCGAAATCAGATTGATTATATTCTTTGCAGCCAAAGATGGAGAAGCTCTATACAATCAGCAAAAACAAGACCAGGAGCTGACTGTGGCTCAGACCATGAACTCCTTATTGCCAAATTCAGACTGAAATTGAAGAAAGTAGGGAAAACCACTAGACCATTCAGGTATAACCTAAATCAAATCCCTTATGATTATACAGTGGAAGTGAGAAATAGATTTAAGGGCCTAGATCTGATAGATAGAGTGCCTGATGAACTATGGAATGAGGTTCGTGACACTGTACAGGAGACAGGGACCAAGACCATCCCCATGGAAAAGAAATGCAAAAAAGCAAAATGGCTGTCTGGGGAGGCCTTACAAATAGCTGTGAAAAGAAGAGAAGTGAAAAGCAAAGGAGAAAAGGAAAGATATAAACATCTGAATGCAGAGTTCCAAAGAATAGCAAGAAGAGATAAGAAAGCCTTCTTCAGCCGTCAATGCAAAGAAATAGAGGAAAACAACAGAATGGGAAAGACTAGGGATCTCTTCAAGAAAATCAGAGATACCAAAGGAACATTTCATGCAAAGATGAGCTCGATAAAGGACAGAAAGGGTATGGACCTAACAGAAGCAGAAGATATTAAGAAGAGATGGCAAGAATACACAGAAGAACTGTACAAAAAGATCTTCATGACCCAGATAATCACAATGGTGTGATCACTGACTTAGAGCCAGACATCCTGGAATGTGAAGTCAAGTGGGGCTTAGAAAGCATCACTACGAACAAAGCTAGTGGAGGTAATGGAATTCCAGTTGAGCTATTCCAAATCCTGAAAGATGATGCTGTGAAAGTGCTGCACTCAATATGCCAGCAAATTTGGACAACTCAGCAGTGGCCACAGGACTGGAAAAGGGCAGTTTTCATTCCAATCGCAAAGAAAGGCAATGCAAAAGGATGCTCAAACTACCGCACAATTGCACTCATATCACATGCTAGTAAAGCAATGCTCAACATTCTCCAAGCCAGGCTTCAGCAATATGTGAACTGTGAACTTCCTGATGTTCCAGCTGGTTTTAGAAAAGGCAGAGGAACCAGAGATCAAATTGCCAACATCTGCTGGATCATGGAAAAAGCAAGAGAGTTCCAGAAAAACATCTATTTCTGCTTTATCAAAGCCTTTGATTGTGTGGATCACAATAAACTGTGGAAAATTCTGAAAGAGATGGGAACACCAGACCACCTGATCTGCCTCTTGAGAAATTTGTATGCAGGTCAGGAAGCAAGAGTTAGAACTGGACATGGAACAACAGACTGGTTCCAAATAGGAAAAGGAGTACGTCAAGACTGTATATTGTCACCCTGTTTATTTAACTTATATGCAGAGTACATCAAGAAAAACCCTGGACTGGAATAAGCACAAACTGGAATCAAGATTGCCAAGAGAAATATCAATAACCTCAGATATGCAGATGACACCACCCTTATGGCAGAAAGTGAAGAGGAACTCAAAAGCCTCTTGATGAAAGTGAAAGAGGAGAGTGAAAAAGTTGGCTTAAAGCTCAACATTCAGAAAACGAAGATCATGGCATCCGGTCCCATCACTTCATGGGAAATAGATGCGGAAACAGTGGAAACAGTGTCAGACTTTATTTTTCTGGGCTCCAAAATCACTACAGATGGTGACTGTAGCCATGAAATTAAAAGACGCTTACTCCTTGGAAGGAAAGTTATGACCAACCTAGATAGCATGTTGAAAAGCAGAGACATTACTTTGCCAACAAAGGTCCGTCTAGTCAAGGCTATGGTTTTTCCAGTAGTCATGTATGGATGTGAGAGTTGGACTGTGAAGAAGGCTGAGCACCAAAGAATTGATACTTTTGAACTGTGATGTTGGAGAAGACTCTTGAGAGTCCCTTGGACTGCAAGGAGATCCAAGCAGTCCATTCTGAAGGAGATCAGCCCTGGGATTTCTTTGGAAGGAATGGTGCTACAGCTGAAACTCCAGTACTTTGGCCACCTCATGCGAAGAGTTGACTCATTGGAAAAGACTCTGATGCTGGGAGGGATTGGGGGCAGGAGGAGAAGGGGACGACAGAGGATGAGATGGCTGGATGGCATCACTGACTCGATGGGCGTGAGTCTGAGTGAACTCCGGGAGTTGGTGATGGACAGGGAGGCCTGGCGTGCTGCGATTCATGGGGTCGCAAAGAGTCGGACACGACTGAGAGACTGATCTGATCTGATCTGATACTAATTCTCTCTAGTCTCCTTCAAAGAATAGAAGCAGGGGGAACATTTTCCAACTCATTTTAAGTTCAGCATTACCTTAATACCAAAACCAGACACAGACATTACTAGAGGACAAAATTACAGACTAATATCTCTCATGATCATAAATGTGAAAATTCTCATTGAATTAGTAAATCAATCCAAAAATGTGTACAAAAATATTATTTAGCACAAACTACTGGGATATAGCCTGAGCATACAAACCTGGTTCAACATTTAAAACAATTTAATGTATCCCATCATATTAACAAATGAAAAAAAACACACAATATATCAATAGCTGCATAAAAGCATTCAACAAAATCCTCACTCATTCGTTATAAGAATGCTCAGTAAGCCAAGAATAGAGGAAAATATCTTCAACTTGATAAAGATTATCTAAAACAAATCTAAAACTAGCATTGTACTTAATGGTGAAATACTCAAAGTTTTTATACCAATATTAGGTACAAGTCAAAGATATCCTCTCTCATTACGGCTTTTCAACATGTTCTAGAAATACTAGCTATGAAACAAAGGAAGAAAGATAAAAGTATACAAATTGGGATGTAGAAATGAAATGATCTTTGCAGTTGACATGATCATGTATATAGAAAATCCAAAAGAAATTACACACACACAAAAACCCTCCTGAAACTAATGTTAGGTTGATACAAATGTAGCAAGACACAATGTAGCAAGATACAAAGTTACCATACATAAGTCAATTGCTTTCTTATACAACAATGAACAAACGGAATTTAAAATTAAAACAAGATACCATTTCCATAACATCCCCCAAAATGAAACACTTAAGTATAAATATAACAGAATAAGTGCAAAACTTATGTGAGGAAAACTACAAAACTGGTCAATGAAAATAAAGAAGAACTAAGTAAATGCAAATGACAGAGGAACGTGGCAGACTACAGTTCATGGAGTCACAAAGAGTCAGACATGACTAACTAAGCACACACATAAATGTAACAATAGTCCATGATTATGGATAGGAAGACTCAATATTGTCAAAGTGTCAGTTCTTCCCCACTTGATCTATAGATTCAGTGCAATCACTGTAAAAAAATCTCAGCGTGTTATTTTGTTCACATTAACAAACCAATTCTAAAGTTTATATTAGGAGTCAAAAGACCCAGTATAGGCAACGTAATATTGAAGGAGAAGAATAAAGTCAGAGAATTGACACTATTTGCTGTTAAGACTTAAACAAGACAGTGTGGTTTTAGCAAAACAATAGACCAATAGATAAATGGAACAGAACAAAGAGCCTATAAGCAGATCCACATGAATATCATCAACTGACTTTCAACAAAAGAGCAAAAGAGGTACAATGGAGCCCAGATAATCTTTTCAGCAAGCTGTGCTGGAACACATGCAAAAAAAGACACCCTCATGCAAAAAAAAAAAAAAAAATGACTTTGGACACATTCTTTACACCATTCACAAATATTAATACCAAACAGATCACACACCAAAATGTAACCAACAAAACTATAAAACTCCTATTAGATAACATAGAAGAAAACCTAGATGATCTTCAAAATGGCAATAACTTTTAAAATAAAGCACCAAAGGCAAAATCCATGAAAGAATTAATTGATAAGCAGGACTTCATTAAAAATAAAAAAATCTGCTTTGCAAAAGGCACAGTCAAGAAAAGGAAAAGACAAGTCTCAGACTGGGAGAAAATATCTGAAAAAGACATATCTGATAAATTACTGTTATCCAGAGCATAAAAAGAATTCATAATACTCAACAAAAAGTAGATAAGGAAACCTACCTAAAAACTGGGTCAAACATTTCAACATATACCCTACTAAAGAAGATATATAGGTGTCAAATTATATTCTGCTGGTAGCAGGTCCCTGATCCAACTTCAGAATAAGGTCCTGAATGATTTCAGTAAACTGAAGTGAAAGAATTATTATCCTAGGTTTAAAAAAGACTCTGTTTTCAGCAGGTTATGAATAAGAAAATAGACCCAGCTGCCACTGGCAATTATCTTAAACCCCAAAGAGACAAGGTCTAGGATGAAGATGCTAATGTCACAGAATAGAGAAGTAAATAGCTTGAGTCCTTGATCACGGACTAGAACCATCTCTCCTTTAGATGCCTAGGTAAATGAAATAATTTTCTTATAGTTTACACTAGTTTGAGACAAATTTTTTTTATATATAGTCAAAAGTTTCCTGACTAACATTGTTCAGTCATCAAGTCATGTCCAAGTTATGTCCAACTCTTTACAACCACATGGGCTGCAGCATGCCAGGCTTCCCAGTCCCTCACCATCTCCTGGAGTTTGCCCAAGGCAATAAACAACCTTGTCTTACTCCTTTCTCAATCTTGATCCAGTCAGTTGTTCCATACAAGGTTCTAACTATAGCTTCTTGACCTGCATACAGGTTTATCAGAAGACAGGTTAGATGGTCTGGTATTCCCATCTCTTTAAGAGTTTTCCACAGTTATGACCCACACAGTCAAAGGCTTTAGCATAGTCAATGAAAGAGAGGTAGATGTTTTTGTGGAATTCCCTTGCTTTCTCTTTGCTATGCTATGCTATGCTATGCTAAGTTGCTTCAGTCGTGTCCGACTCTGTGGGACCCCATAGACGGCAGCCACCAGGCTCCCCTGTCCCTGGGATTCTCCAGGCAAGAACACTGGAGTGGGTTGCCATTTCCTTCTCCAATGCATGAAAGTGAAAAGTGAAAGTGAAGTCACTCAGCCGTGTCCGACTCTTAGCGACCCCATGGACTGCAGCCTACCAGGCTCCTCCATCCATGGGATTTTCCAGGCAAGAGTACTGGAGTGGGATGCCATTGCCTTCTCCGCTTGCTTTCTCTATGATCCAACAAATGTTGGCAATTTGATCTCTGGTTCCCCTGCCTTTTCTAAACCCAGCTTGAATATCTGAAAGTTCTTGGTTTATGTAATGTTGAAGCAGGATTTTCCTGACTAACATAGCTCCCCAAAATATTGTTAATACATACATATTTTCAGGTACTGGTTCATGCTGTATATAACAAAGCATGTTGTTTCTTATCACCTTAAGAATTATAACAATTAATGACAAATTCTTTTTTAAAAAATATCTATTCATTTATTTATTTGTGTCAGGTCTTAGGGCTTCTAAGTAACTCAGCTGGCAAATAATCTGCCTTCAATGTAGGATACCACAGTTCAGTTCCTGACAGGAATATGCCCTAGAGAAGGAATGGTTGCACATGCAGGATTTTTGTGGTGCAAGGACTCTCTAGTTGCATTGCTCAGGTTTAGTTGCTCTGCAGCCTGTGGGATCTCAGTTCTCTGACCAGGGATGGAACCTATGTCCCCTGCATTGCAAGGTGGATTCTTAACCACTGGGTCACAAGGGAAGTCCTTATGTAATTGTTTTTATCTGTGGAAACTTCCCTCATGATATAAGGTTAATACAAATGAGAACACATAAACTTTTCCAATCATCTAGCAATATTGATTGCTAACCTCCCAAATATGTCTCTTCTTTACATTGTGTAGCTCTAATAAATATTTAAATAACTTATACTTATTTATCTGAATATTGACTTTTTTTTTCTGGTTAAGGGAGAATTTTGTTTTAGCATCCTTAACAAATCCCTTAGATTTCTGTATTCTATTTTCAAAGAAATCTCACTTCCAGAGCCACATTACAAACTAAGATGCAAATATCACATACTAGCATAAAGAGAATTTCCATTTCACCAGAAATAAAATTTCATGCAAAGTAGGTAACACTTTCATGGTAAATAAACTTCAGACATCAGAAAACTACTTTGGAAAGGAAAAATTCTAAGTAACTATTAAAAACTATTCAAGAGAATCATGACCTAAATAGAAAATTGGAAATCACCTAAAAAGCCTTTTTAAAGAGCCACTGTCATTATTCTGCTATATAACTTTAACTTTTACATGGTTTGTGGACATACTTGGAATATGTTGTTCTATAGTAGTTTCTCTACTAAGAAACACAGTTATCATTTCTCATATTAATAATACCCTTGTCTATCATGATATCTAAGAGAGTATCTTAGTCATCCTCCTTCTCTAAAGTTTTTAATGCTATCAGTTGTACACTACAGGGTTTCTCAACCTCACACATGACATTTTGGGCTGGATAGTTCTTTGTTGTAGGAAGCTGTCCCAGAATTGCAGGATGCCTAGCAGCATCTCTGGCCTCTACCCACAAGTAGCTGGCATAACCTCCCAGTTGTGACAACCATAAATGTCTCCAGACATTGCCAAATGTCCCTTGCAGAGGGGGCAAAAATTGCCTAAGTTGAAAAGCACTGATACACTATTATAACTACTACCCATTGTGTGGAATTTTTTCTTCTTCACATACCTATGTTTGTTTTCCATGAAAGCATGTTAAGAATAGGTACAAAAGCATGACCTACAGATGCTGAAATAGGTCAAAAAGTAGGCATTTCCCTAAAGGAATTCCACCCTACTATAAAACAAGAGATATTCCTGGTTTCACAAATGAGAGAATAGTTTTACTACACGTGGAATGGATGGAAACTGAAATGACATGTGCACTAGAGCACAGAAAGTCCTGATAAATTTTGAAAGACCCACATGCATCCCATATTCTTTATGTTGTTGTCACAATAGATAAGTAAGAAAAATTCATTACTAAAATCTGAAAAGTTCTCATAAAAACAAAATACAGCATTATTTTTAAGTATACAAACAAGAGTATAATACATAAAAATATATGCAGATGAATAATCAGCCAAGGTATAATCCATTTAAGTTAAAAAGATTTCACTAGGAGATAATGGAAGTTTGGAATAAAAGTACAGAAATAATGCAGAAGCCAACACAATATTGTAAAGCAATTACCCCACAATAAAAAAGAGAAAAAAGTACAGAAATAATTTATTTCCTAATAGGGAAATAAAAAATTATAAAAATGTAGATATATTCTCAAGGTTTTATAGGTTTAGTATATTCCCAAGTATCACCTTGAAAGAATTGTGAATAGAATTAAAAAAAGATGACAGTAGTCATTCAGCAAAATTTCAGTCAATAAAAATTTTAATCAAGTAATTTTTAAAATATTACATGTGCTTATGTTAAGAATATACACAAAAGCACAAATAAATGCTTTATTCAATTGATTTCTATTATGTGATTGTCAAAGGATGTATTCATAATATTTCTGGATTTTTTTGGTGAGTGAAGGGTATGGTATAGGTTTGTTTTATAAGCTGGTAACTGATATTTTGAATACCTTTGGATTAAAAAAGAATCTAGATGAATTCGAAGGTGTTTAATTGCCACTCCGTGTCTAAAAATTCTCATTTATTAACCATATGTTAATGTTCTAAATCACTTTCAATATCTACTGCCATGTATTCAGTTCCATGATTGCTCTCTTATTTCATTCTGCTTCTTTGTTTTGTTTTGTTTTGTTTCTTTTTCCGGTTTGCTCCTTTGCAATTTTACTTTCTATATTTTGATTTTTTATCTTATATCTTCTCTCCTCTTGCATAGAATTGCTTTCTTGAATTTGATGGAGAATATCTAGTACATTTGGGTATCTAGTACCATAGAACTCTTGTTTTCTGAAGCAACTCCTTTTAAAACTGTTTTTCATTCCACTGTGCACTATATATTGTTTGTTGCTTAAAGCTTTGGTTGGTTTTATTTTACTTTGCTTACACAGTCTCAAAGAGTGAGTAAGTAAATCTTCAAATTAGGTCTGCAACTTCTGCCTGAAACCACTGAGTGGCTTTTGGATTATCTTAATTTTTTTCTATATATTTAGATTATCCCTGTATTATTGACTTAGACAGATAACTAACTTGCTACCCAGCAATCCAATAGAGCTGGGCAGAGTTGGTTCTTTTGGAAACTGCAATAGGGGAACTTCTCTTCCATGTTATCACTCTGTTTTTCAGGAGCTTCTCAGATATGCATGACAGGTGCCAGACTAAATGTAACCCAGTTTTCCTCCAAACAGTGAAATACTTTTGGGGGCATTTTACTACTACAGGATCAAATTCTTCCATATTAACATACAGCATTAATTTAGAATAACATGGCCTTGGGATCGTACATCATCCCATTAATAGGTTCTGTAATGTTCACTAAGGAGCCCTCACACAATTTACTCATTTCAACACTCTTGGCTACCTTGATAACTATTTCTTCAAAACCATCTCTGCTGGTTTGGTATTTATTGACACGACCTGAACTCTACACACACACAAAGACTCCAACATTGATGTAGGATTCCTTTATTTGCAGCTATGGAAAAGGCATGTGAAACTACCCCCAACTTCAGCCATCATTCTTTCTTTTTTTTTTTTAATTTAATTTTATTTGTTAACTTTACAATATTGTATTGGTTTTGCCATATATCGAAATGAATCTGCCACAGGTATACACGTGTTCCCCATCCTGAACCCTCCTCCCTCCCCATACCATCCCTCTGGGTTGTCCCAGTGCACCAGCCCCAAGCATCTAGTATCGTGCATCAAACCTGGACCGGCAACTCCTTTCATATATGATATTATACATGTTTCAATGCCATTCTCCCAAATCATCCCACCCTCTCCCTCTCCCACAGAGTCCATAAGACTGTTCTATACATCAGTGTCTCTTTTGCTGTCTTGTATACAGGGTTATCGTTACCATCTTTCTAAATTCCATATATATGCATTAGTATACTGTATTGGTGTTTTTCTTTCTGGCTTACTTCACTCTGTATAATAGGCTCCAGTTTTATCCACCTCATTAGAACTGATTCAAATGTATTCTTTTTAATGGCTGAGTAATACTCCATTGTGTATATGTACCACAGCTTTCTTATCCATTCATCTGCTGATGGACATCTAGGTTGCTTTCATGTCCTGGCTATTATAAACAGTGCTGCGATGAACATTGGGGTACACGTGTCTCTTTCAATTCTGGTTTCCTCAGTGTGTATGCCCAGCAGTGGGATTGCTGGGTCATAAGGCAGCTCTATTTCCAGTTTTTAAAGGAATCTCCACACTGTTCTCCATAGTGGCTGTACTAGTTTGCATTCCCACCAACAGTGTAAGAGGGTTCCCTTTTCTCCACACCCTCTCCAGCATTTATTGCTTGTAGACTTTTGGGTCACAGCCATTCTGACTGGCATGAAATGGTACCTCATAGTGGTTTTGATTTGCATTTCTCTGATAATGAGTGATGTTGAGCATCTTTTCATGTGTTTGTTAGCCATCTGTATGTCTTCTTTGGAGAAATGTCTATTTAGTTCTTTGGCCCATTTTTTGATTGGGTCATTTATTTTTCTGGAATTGAGCTGTAGGAGTTGCTTGGCTAGAGATTCCAGGATGTAACAGGATTGCCAGCACACACCTGGATTTCTTTCAATGGTCATTTTCAACAGGAATTCAGGCTTTTGCACATTGCTAAAGATGAGGGCCAGTATTCTTGAAGATAATTTAATATTCTAAAGTATCTCATAGAGGATTATGGCAGAGGATTTTCCAGCAGTCATTATATTTATGGTAGGAGGAATTGTGGAGAATGAAGAGTAGGCCTACATGGGTGGAAACAGGAAGGCATTACCTGCTAAAGTGGGACAAAGGTCAGTGTACAGACACAGGTGTTGTCAGGATTTCAAATTACGAATTTAAGGTTTAAACGCTCCAATTTTCCCTTAATTTATACCACAAAATATTTTTAGTATTTTCTGACTTATAAAATGGAGAAGGCAATGGCACCCCACTCCAGTACTCCTGCCTGGAAAATCCCATGAACGGAGGAGCCTGGTAGGCTGCAGTCCATGGGGTTGCAAAGAGTCAGACACGACTGAGCAACTTCACTTTTCACTTTCATGCATTGGAGAAGGAAATGGCGACCCACTCCAGTGTTCTTGCCTGGAGAATCCCAGGGATGGGGGAGCCTGGTGGGCTGCCATCTATGGGGTCGTACAGAGTCAGACACAACTGAAGCGACTTAGCAGCAGCAGCAGCAGCAGACTTATAAAAATGAATCTCATATTTTTTACTCTCCTATTAGCCAATTTTGTATCAGACTGATTAAATGTGCCTCTTTCATGGCACCAATTCCTCACTGTCACTTTCAGAAAATTTGCTATTTTTATTAAACAAAAAGATCAAGAAAACATACACTTTTGATTCTGCTACAATTAAATAATTACATATTTCTTTACAATTCTTAGAATTGTCTTTTAATAGTAAAGCACAATATCTTCTGCTGATTAAGTAGATTTATTTAAAATTTACCCTTTTTAAATTTTTCCTCTTCCTTAACAACCATTGATTAATTAATAAAATGTATCATAAAGCAGTGTAGCAGACCATTTAATAATAATAGAATCAAGAGCTAATAAGAAGGGTATAGTTCATTCTTTTTTCACCCACTCTTCTATTTTTTAGCCAGAAGAATTGAGTTTGACTCCTAATGCTAACACTTTGTAAGGTCACTTATATATGATGACCCTCAGTATTTTCACCATAGAAAATTATAAAATAATAAATGTTATCTACAATTTCATGAGGCTTAAATTAAATAACTATGTCAAATTGCCAAGGATAGTTAATACAATACAAGGAAACATTTCTCTTGTGTCTTAAAAAAAAAGTTCAATAAAATATGAAAACACTGGTAGAAAGTAGGAGACACTCAGTGACTTGTTGTTCCTCATAACATAAATGGTTCCTCCCTGTTCCTCTGTGCAGTGAGGAATTACATTCTCTTGATGCAGGATTCAATTTGCCTTAGCAGAGTCACAGAAGTCTCTCTCAGTTTTCCGTTTCCTAGAATCAAAATAAAAGGGTGAATTGAAGGACAGAGAAATGCTACAGACTTAATAACAATAAAAGTCACTTCATTTTCTAGTGTGAAACAGGATCAAGTTAACAAGAATGTAGCCAAATAGTGCACAACTAAGAAAATGATGAAAGAAGTCATGTATTTCTGGCTCTCACAAGAACTCCTGTGTTGAGGTCTCTGGATCCTTTGACATGATGTGTCATCTGCCTGGTATGTTTCCATAAGGAAAAGATTAACAGGAAAAATAAAATGAGTGACACAGCCAAGGGGATGAGAGATCCCAGGTGGAGGAGAATTTGACTGCTATAGGATCGGATTTTATGCATATTTTTCCCAAGTCAAGTTGTTTTCTATTTCTAAATGGTCACTGACCCCAAATGTATGAAAACTTATGCTCAGAAAATTAAAATCAAAGAAATACAGAATCCCAACAGAATGGGAAATAAAAAATTACATCTATTATCTGATGACTTTCAAATATTCCTGGATAGAACACTATTCTAATGCCATCCAAGAAAATTATGAATATCATGCCAGTTCTGGAGACGGCCAAGCATGTTAAGATCAAGTCAAACAAGGAGACATTCTTGCTTTTGAGAGAGTCAGCACAGAGTACTAGTGCAATGAATTCATTTCTGCAAATTCCTGTTATGAATTCTAAGATTTCAATGATTATAAAAACTTTTTTTGATTACACTTGACATGCCAGCAGAAGTAAAATCTCAGTTACTTTGGTCACTGTCAATAGAGGGTCTTCCAAATGATGGTTTTAAAATGATACAACAATTGAGAATGCTCTTGTTATATTTTGGAGTCTGTTTTAGTCTAAAAAAGAAATTCCATCATGAAATGAAAAATGGGTATCTTCCAAATATATAAACCCTTCAAACTGCAATCTTCACATAAGTATGATCTCATTGACTAATTCACTCTTTTTGCCATTTTCACAGCTTGAATTCTTCATTTACGAGTTTGACTGAAGGTGAGGTCATATTAGCTGAGCGCTGAAGAATTGATACTTTTGAACTGTGGTGTTGGAGAAGTCTCTTAAAAGTCCTTTGGACTGTAACGAGATCAAAACAGTCAATCTTAAAGGAAATCAACCCTGAATATTCATTGGAAGGACTGATGCTGAAGCTGAAGCTCCAATACTTTCACCACCTGATGCGAGAGCTGACTCATTGGAAAAAACCCTGCTGCTGGAAAAGATTGAAGGCAGGAGGAGAAGGGGATTACAGAGGATGAGATGGTTAGATGGCGTTACCGACTCAATGAACATGAGTTTGAGTAAGCTCCGAGAGTTGGTGATGGACAGGGAAGCCTGGTGTGCTGCAGTCCATGGGGTCGCAAAGAGTCAGACACGAGTGACTGACTGAACTGAACCTTGGTCATATTTGAGCACTGTTTTGTACTTTCTTTTTCCTCAAGTAGGAAATTTTACATTGATTAAAGTTGGAATTTACAGTAACAAATTACCACCCAAAATGTATGAGTTTCCTTGTAAATTCTAATTTCTGAGATTAAATATGGCCCTAAATCTTGAATTCGTAGCAGGCTAAAGCTCCACAGAAAATAATCTTGACCCATTCTAGTTATAACCTTACATTCTCCTTTATATATATATATATATATTTATATGTGTGAACATATGTAAATTTAATTTCTCTCATGCAATAAGCATTTGAGAGTCCCATCATTTCATGGCAAATAGATGGGGAAACAAGGGGAACAGTGACAGACTTTATTTTGGGGGGCTCCAAAACCACCGCAGATGGGACTGCAGCCATGAAATTAAAACATGCTTGCTCCTTGGAAGAAAAGTTATGACCAACCTAGAGAGCATATTAAAAAGCTGAGACATTACTTTGCCAACAAAGGTCTGTCTAGTCAAGGCTATGGTTTTTCCTGTGGTCATGTACAGATGTGAGAGTTGGACTGTGAAGAAGGCTGAGCGCTGAAGAATTGATGCTTTTGAACTGTGGTGTTGGAGAAGACTCTTGAGAGTCCCTTGGACTGCAAGGAGATCCAACCAGTCCATTCTGAAGGAGATCAGCCCTGGGATTTCTTTGGAAGGAATGATGCTAAAGCTAAAACTCCAGTACTTTGGCCACCTCATGCGAAGAGTTGACTCATTGGAAAAGACTATGATGATGGGAGAGATTGGGGACAGGAGGAAAAGGGGACGACAGAGGATGAGATGGCTGGACAGCATCACTGACTCGATGGACATGAGTCTGGGTGAACTCCGGGAGTTGATGATGGACAGGGAAGCCTGGCGTGCTGTGATTCATGGGGTCACAAAGAGTTAGACTTGACTGAGCGACTGAACTGAACTGAACTGAACTGAATATTCCTCTGAATATATGTTCCACATTTTCTTTATCCGTCCATCTGTTGATGGACTTTTTAGGTTGCTTCCATGTCCTGGCTGTTGTAAATTCTGCTGTTGGGGCACATGTGTCCTTTAACACTATGATTTTCCTCAGGGTATATGCCCAGGAGTGAAGTTGCTGGGTCATGGGACCTAAATAAACTTAAAGGCTGCTGCACAACAAAGGAAACCATAAACAAGATGAAAAGATAACCCTCAGAATGGGAGAAAATAGTTGTAAACAAAGTAATGACAAACTCCAAAATATACAAACAGCTCATAGCAACTCAATATCAAAACAACAGATAACAAAAAAAAAAAGAGTAGAAGATCTAAATAGACATTTCTCAAAAGAGGATATATGGAGGCAAAAAGACACATGCAAAGGTACTCAATACCACTAATTATTAGAGAAATCCAAATCAAAATTACAATGATGTAACCCCGTATACCAGTCAGAATGGCCATCATCAAAAAATATCTGTAAACAATAAATGCTGGGGAGGATGTGGAGAAAAGGAAACCCTTCTACAATGTAGTTGGGAATGTAAACTGATATAACTACTATGTTGAACAATATCAGTTCAGTTCAGTTCAGTTGCTCAGTCGTGTCGGACTCTTTGCGACCCCATGAATCCCAGAATGCCAGGCCTCCCTGTCCATCACCAACTCCCGGAGTTCACCCAGACTCTGGAATATAACAATTTCTTAAAGGCAATGGCACCCCACTCCAGTACTCTTGCCTGGAAAATCCCATGGACGGAGGAGCCTGGTAGGCTGCAGTCCATGGGGTCTCGAAGGGTCGGACACAACTGAGCAACTTCACTTTCACTTTTCACTTTCATGAATTGGAGAAAGAAATGGCAACCCACTCCAGTGTTTTAGCCTGGAGAATCCCAGGGATGGCGAGCCTGGTGGGCTGCCATCTATGGGGTCACACAGAGTCGGACACGACTGAAGCGACTTAGCAGCAGCAGCATACAAGAAATAAAAAATGTAATGTGCATATACTTGTTTATTATTTCAAAAAATAAAAGGAAGAAAGCAGAAATAATTGAGATTCATTATATATAGAGTAATTTAAAATTATATGGAAGTTACTGGTGGGGGGCAGAAATGATAATATTCTCAATAAGCCTTTGCAGAGTTTTAACTCTTGAAAAATTATGTGAATATTTTACATAAAAAGTTAAAAAGAGCTGGGGGAAAAATCTAAAACAGAATACAATAAAAAACAATCCTCACTTTTTAAAATGAATAATATAACCAGGCTAAAGGAAAACAAAGAGAACTAACCAAAGCAATTTTGGAACACAGTATTTTGATTTTACACCCTGATTTATTCATAAAGCAAATATGAGCTGCAAAAAAAGACTGAACTATACTTAATGGTATCTTCTTCCTTCTCTCCTTCCTTCCTTCCTTCCTTTACTCTCTTTCTTGTCCTCTTTCTTTTCTTTCCTTCTTTCTTTCTTTATTCCTCTGTCTTTTTTTCCTATTCTTCTTTCCTTCCTTTCATCCATTCTTGCTTCATTCCTTTCCTCCTATTTCTTTCATTTGAGGAAATCTAACACTCATCCTTGATTTTAAAAAAAACTCTCAGTAAATTAGAAATAGAGAGAAATGTCTTCAGCTTGATAAAGATGATCTAGAAAAAAACCTAGAGCTATTAGAGCATTGTACTTCATGGTGAAATACTCAAAGTGTTTCCACCAATATCAGGTACAAGGCAAAGATATCCTCTCTCACCACTGTTTATCAGCATGTACTGGAAATTCCAGCTAATGCAATAAAATAAGAAAGAGAAATAAAAGGTATACAGGTTGGGGGAGGGAGGGAAGTGAAACTACTTTTGTTTACAGTTGAGATGATCATCTAAGTAGGAAATAAGAAGTATGAAAAACCCCTGAAACTAATAAGCAATTATAGCAAGATACGAAGTTAAGATACAAAAGTCAATTGCTTTCTTATACACCAGTAATGAGCATGCAGAATTTGAAATTAAAAACATTATTTACATTAGCATCCCCAAAATGAAACACTTGAATATAAATATAAAAAGTACAAGACCATTATGAGGAAAACTACAAAACTCTAGTAAATGAAAATGAAGAAGAGCTAAATACATGTAACAATAGTCCGTGTTTATGGGTAAAAAGGCTTTATTCAAAATGACAGTTCTTTCCAACTTGAGCAATAGATTCAGTGCAATCCCAATATCTCAGCATATTGTTGATAATGGCAAACTAATTCTGAAGTTTATATAAACAGTTAAAAGACTCGTAATAACCATCACTCATAATAAATATTGATGGGGAAGAACAAAAAAAAACTGACACTACTTGATATCAACTTACTATTAATCTAAAAGTGTAGTAACCAAGACAGTGTGGTACTCACAAAAAATAAATAGATAAATGGAACAGAATACAGAGCCCATGAATAGACCCACATACATACGGTCAATTGACCTTCAACAAAAGAGCAAAAGCAATACAATGGAGCACAGATAGTCTTTTCAACAAGCAGCATTGGAACAACTGGACATCTACACGCAAAAAAAAAGAAAGAAAGAAAGAAATGAATTTAGACACACACCTTACCATTCACAAACTTTCACTCAATGTAGACCATAGACCTAAAGGTAACAGTAGAATCATAAAACTCTAAGAAGACAACATAGGAAAAAAAAAAAAAAGATGATCTTGGGAATGACAATGACTTTTTAGATAAAATGCCAAAGTCAAAATCCATGAAATGACTTTGTGACCCCATGGACTGCAGCTTTCTAGATGCCTCTGTGCATGAAACTCTCTAGGCAAGAATACTGGAGTAGGTTGCCATTCCCTTCTCCAGGGGATCTTCCCTACCCAAGGATCGAACTCAGGTTTCTTGCATTGCAAGCAGATTCTTTACCTTCTGAGCCACCAGGGAAGAATCAATTGATGTTAGAATTCATTAGTACACAAAATTTCTGCTTTGCAAAAGACAAACCACAGACTGGGAGAAAATATTTGCAAAATACGTATCTGATAAGTGATTGGTGTTCAAAGCATAAATCGAATGCCTAATACTCAATAAGTAGGAGAAATGCAGTTTAGAACTGGACCAAAGGTTTTAACATATACCCCACCAAAGAAGATATACAGGTGTCAAATCATGATATTCTATTGGTAGCTGGTCCCTGATCCAAGTGTAGAATAAGGTCTCAAATGATTTTAGTAAGCTGAAATGAATGATTTAATATCCTTGGTTTAAATTAGAGTTCCCTGTCTGCTACAGGACACAAGTAAGAAAACAGACCCGGTTGCCATTGGCTCTAGGGAAGAAGGGCCTAAGATCAACACAACAGAGAAATAAATAACCTGAGTCCTTGGTCATGACCGACAACTCTCTCCTTGCAATGCCTAGGTAAATGAGATAATTAATTTCCTTATAGTTTATACCAGTTTGAGACAAGATTTTTTTATAGTCAAAAGCTTCCTGACTAATATATCTCCCTAAAATACTGCTAAGGTATACATATTTCCAGGAACAGGCTTATGCTGCATATGATACAGCCTAATGTTTAATATCACCTTAGGAATATAAACAATTAATAAGTAATTTCTCCATTTAGGGAAATTTCACTCAGTATATAAGAAAATATTACCTTTTCCAATGAATTTAGCACTATAACTTTATTCAATATAGAAAGTAAGTAGTAAAACATCTCATTTCTTTAAGTTGTATAGCTTTAATAACTATTTCTATGCTGTTGTTCAGTCACTAAGTCAAGTCCAATTCTTTGCGACCTCATGGACTGCAGCACACCAGGTTTCCCTGTCCTTCATCATCTCCCAGAGTTTGCTCAAACTCATGTCCATTGAGTTGGTGATGCCATCCAACCATATCACCTTCTGTCATCCCCTTCTCCTCCTGCCTTCAATCTTTCCCAGCATCAGGATCTTTTCCAATGAGTCGGCTCTTCCTATCAAGTGGCCAAAGTATCAGAGCTTCAGCATTCATGGTTGATTTCCTTTAGGATTGACTGGTTTGCTCTCCTTGCAGTCCAAGGGACTCTCAGGAGTCTTCTCCACAGTTAGAACTTTAGAACCACGGTTCTAAATCATCAGTTCTTCAGTCCTCAGCCTTTTTATGCTCCAGTTCTCACATCCGTACATGACTACAGGAAAAACCATAACTTTGACTAGACAGACTTTTGTTGGCAAAGAAATGTTTCTGCTTTTTAATACACTGTCTAGGTTTGTCATCACTTTTTTTTTTTTTTTTTTTTAGGAGCAAGCGTCTTTTAATTTCATGGCTGTAGCTCATTTCACATGCTTGCAAGGTAATGCTCAAAATCCTCCAAACTGGGCTTCAACAGTACGTGAACCAAGAACTTCTAGATGTAAAAGCTGGGTTTAGAAAAGACAGAGGAATAAGAGATCAAATTGCCAACATCCACTGAATCATAGAAAAAGAAAGAGAATTCCAGAAAAACACCTACTCTGCTTCATTGACTACGCTAAAGCCTTTGACTGTGTGGATCACAACAAACTGGCAAATTCTTACAGATGGGTATACCAGACCACCTTACCTGCCTCCTGAGAAACCTGTATGCAGGTTAGGAAGCAACAATCAAAACTATTTCTATATTTATTTGAATATTTCCATTTTTGGTTAAAAGACAATTTTATTTTATAGTCTTTTACAAAGCCCTTAGATTTTCTCTATTCTCTTTTCAGAGAAAACTTACTTCTGGTGTCACCACATAAAGTGAGATGCAAATGTCACATACTAGCATAAAGAGAATTTCCATTTCACCAGGAACAAAACTTTCATGCAAAGTAAATAACACTTTCATGGTAAAATAAATCTCAGGCATCAGAAAACTACTTTGGAAGAGAAAATTTTTAAGTAACTATTGAAAAGTATTCCAGAGAGTCCTGATCTGTGCAGAAATTTGGAAATCACCTAAAAAGCTTTTTAAAAAGAACCATTGTCAATGTATTGTTATTTAAATTTTAACTTTTACATGCTTTGTAGAAATAATACTATTCTCTATCATGTTTATCTTAGAGTCAATTATTTTTATTTTAATTCCTTCATAATTCTCCTTCTCTTGAAGTTTAAGCTCTTCCCAGTTGTTCACTACAGGGCTTCTCAACCTCACACATGACATTTTGGGCTGGATAGTTCTTTGCTGTAGGAGACTGTCCTGGAATTGTAGGATCCCTAGCAGCATCCCTGGCCTCTATCCATAGAGGCTGGCATCATCTCCCCAGCTGTGACAACCAGACTCTCCAAATGGCCCTAGACAGGGGTCAAAAACCACATTTGTAGAACACGAATACACTATTTTAACTACTTGATAAAGAATTGTGTGTAAGTGCATTTGCAAATGCCTGTGTTGCTTCCCTTGCATCAAAGCATGCTCAGAATAGGTTAAAAACCATAACCTTAAAATGTTGGCAGCAGATCAAAAACTAGGCATCAGTCAGTTCAGTTCAGTTCAGTCGCTCAGTCGTGTCCGACTCTTTGTGACCCCATGAATTGCAGCACGCCAAGCCTCCCTGTCCAACTCACGGAGTTTTCTCAAACTCACGTCCATCGAGTCGGTGATGCCATTCAGCCATCTCATCCTCTGTCATCCCTTTCTCCTGCCCCCAGTCCCTCCCAGCATCAGAGTCTTTTCCAATGAGTCAACTCTTCGCATGAGGCGGCCAAAGTACTGGAGTTTAAGCCTTAGCATCATTCCTTCCAAAGAAATCCCAGGGCTGATTTCCTTCAGAATGGACTGGTTGGATCTCCTTGCAAAACTAGGCATAACTCAAGCAAATTTCACCCCCCTAGAAAACTACATATATTCCTACTTTCAAAAATGATAGAATAATGCTGGTACAAGTGGAATAGAAACTAAAGTCGAATGAACATTAGATCACAAAACAGTCCTAATAAATTTTGAAAGATCCACATGCAGAACATATTCTTCATGCTGCTGAGCAACATGTAATTACATTACATAAGCGAGAAAAAATCATTAGCAAAATCCTGCCAAATCATATAAAAATAAAATACAACAATTTTTCTTTCTAAATGTGCAAACAAAAGTGAATAATACAGAAAAGTATATGCAGATAATTAGCCTAGAAATAATCTATTTCAGTCAAAAAGACAACAATGAGATAATTAAGTTTTGAATACAAGGACAGAAATGTGTTTCTTAATCAGAAAACAAAAATTTATAAATAATGTAAATACATTCTCAAGAATTTCTAGATTTTGTATATTTCCAAACATTGTCTTGAAAGAATACTAAGTAGAGGTCAAGAAAAGATGATAGTATTTATTCAACAAAATTTCAGTCAAAAAAGATTTTAATCCAGTATTTATTGAAATATTAGATACGCTCCTATTAAAAATATATGCAAGTGCTCACATGCATATTTTATTCAAGTTCTATAATGCTACTGTCAGAATATGTATTCTTAACATTTCTAGCTTTGGGGGGAGGGTGAAAGCTAAGGGTTAGGTTTGTTTTATAAGCTGGTAACTAATCCATGTTTTTTAGTCCTTTTGGATTAAAAAAAGGATCTAGACAGATTCTATCGTGCTTAATTGCAACCCCCATGTATAAAAATTCTCCTTTATTAATCTTAGATCAAGGTTCTATATGACTTTGTTTTCTGAACCTTGAGCTATAATATTAACAATTACATATATAATATATGTGTTTTATAATTTCTGTCATCATGTATAATTTCATGAATGTTATATTTACTCACATCTTTGCTTTTTTTCCCCTATGCTGCTGGTGCTGCTAAGTCGCTTCAGTCATGTCTGACTCTGTGCGACCCCATTGACGGCAGCCCACCAGGCTCTTCTGTCCATAGGATTCTCCAGGCAAGAATACTGGAGTGGGTTGCCATTTCCTTCTCCAATGCATGCATGTATGCTAAGTCGATTCAGTCGTGTCCAACTCTGTGCGACCTCATGGACAGCAGCCCACCAGGCCCCTCCATCCACGGGATTCTCCAGGCAAGAATACTGGAGTGGGTTGCCATTTCCTTCTCCTTTTTTTCTCTATGGCCCTTTGCAATTTTCCTTTTTATATTTTATTTTTGTTATTCATCTTGTAACAATATCAATAACCTCAGATATGCAGATGACACCACCCTTATGGCAGAAAGTGAAGAAGAACTAAAGAGCCTTTTGATGAAAGTGAAAGAAGAGAGTGAAAAAGTTGGCTAAACTGGAACCTATTATACAGAGTGAAGTAAGCCAGAAAGAAAAACACCAATACAGCATACTAACGCATATATATGGAATTTAGAAAGATGGTAACAATTACCCTATATACGAGACAGCAAAAGAGATACTGATGTATAGAACAGTCTTTTGGGCTCTGTGGGAGAGGGAGAGGGTGGGATGATTTGGGAGAATGGCATTGAAACATGTATAATATCATATATGAAATGAGTCGCCAGTCCAGGTTCAATGCACGATACTAGATGCTTGGGGCTGGTGCACTGGGACGACCCAGAGGGATGGTATGGGGAGGGAGGAGAGAGGAGGGTTCAGGATGGGGAACACGTGTATACCTGTGGTGGATTCATTTTGATATATGGCAAAACCAATACAATATTGTAAAGTTAAAAAATAAAATTAAAAAAAAAAAAAAAAAACTCAACACTCAGAAAACTAAGATCATGGCATCTGGTCCCATCACTTCATGGCAAATAGATGGGGAAGCAATGGAAACAGTGACAGACTTTATTTTTTGGGACTCCAGATGGTGACTGCAGCCATGGAATTAAAAGACGCTTACTCTTCGGAAGAAAAGTTATGACCAACCTAGACAGCATATTAAAAAGCAGAGACATTACTTTGCCAACCAAGTTCCATCTGGTCAAAGTTATGGTTTTTCCAGTAGTCATGTATGGATGTGAGAGCTGGACTATAAAGAAAGCTGAGTGCCGAAGAATTGATGCTTTTGAACTGTGGTGTTAAGAGAAGACTCTTGAGAGTCCCTTGGACTGCAAGGAGATCCAACCAGTCCATCCTAAAGGAAATCAGTCCTGAATATTCATTGGAAGGACTGATGCTGAAGCTGAAGCTCCAATACTTTGGCCACCTGATGCAAAGAGCTGACTCATTGGAAAAGACCCTGATGCTGGGAAAGACTGAAGGTGGGAGGAGAAGGGGACGACAGAGGATGAGGTGGTTGGATGGCATCACCGACCTGGTGGATATGAGTTTGAGTAAGCTCGGGAGTTGGTGATAGAAAGGGAAGCCTGGTGTGCTACTGTCCATGAGATCACAAAGAGTCAGACACGACTGAGTGACTGAACTGAACTGATTCATCTTATATTTTATCTCTACTTTCATAAAAAATTTTTAATTGAATTTGATGGAGAATATTTAGTATTCAATATCAATCTTTGTTTCCTACATTCACTCATTTTTAAAACTGTTTTCTGTTCTTGTGGGTACTAGGGAATACTTTCAAATACTATATACTGTTTTGCTGTTGTTTCAAGCTTTTTAAAATGTTTTCTACTTTGCTTACCCAATGTTAAACAGTAAGCCTTCAAACAAGTCCAGGAATTTCCCCCCCGTAACTGCTAATACATTTTAGATTATCTTATTTTTCATTTTACATGAATTTAGGTAATCCCTGTGTTATCAAAGTAGACAGACTGTAACCAACTTGCTGACCCAGAAATCCAGAAGAGCAGGGCAAGTTGGTTCTCTTGGTGATTCCAGTAGGGGAACTTCTTTTTCCATGTTATCTCTCTGCTTTTCAGGAGCTGCTCAGATATGCATGACAGGAGACAGACTAAATGCAATCCAGTTCTCTGGAAATAATTTTGAGATGTCTTACATCAGTTATTTACACATCAATATAGAGCATTAATTTAGAATAATGCTGCTTTGGGATAACATTTCTTCATTCCTTCAAGAATCAACTCTAGTACATTCAAATGATGAGGAACTAAAAAGTTGTAAAAAAGAATGAGAAAGAATTTCATGAATGGGTGCAGTGACTTCTTACATGTTGTAAAGCGAAAAAAAAAAAAGGAAAGTGTATATTATCTTTTATATAAAGAATAAGAAAAATTAATATATACATATTTTATTTAAAAAAAATAAAAATAGGAGGGAGAAAGCAGAAATGAATGAGTCTGATGATCTACAGGGAGTAGGTTAAAGTGAGATGGAAGTTATGGAGGGTGGGGATGATAATATTATCAATATGACTTTTGTATAATTTTGACTCTAAATGATTTTAATGTTTTATATTATAAAATGAAATAAGGGCTAGGGGATAAACATAAAACAAGACACAGTAAGAAAAATCCTTACTTTTTCAAATGAATATGTAACTCACCTAGACCCAGACGTCTTGGAGTCCGAAGTCAGGCAGGCTTTAGGAAGCACAGCTATGAACAAACAGTGGAAGTGATGGAATTCCAGTTGAGGTATTTCAAATTCTAAAAGATGATACTGTGAAAGTGCTGCACTCAATATGCCAGCAAATCTGGAAAACTCAGCAGTGGCCACAGGACTGGAAAAGGTCAGTTTTCATTCCAATCCCAAAGAAAGGCAATGCCAAAGAACGTTCAAACTACCACACAATTGTACTCATCCCACATGCTAGCAAAGTAATGCTCAAATTTCTCCAAGCCAGGCTTCAACAGTACATGAACCATGAACTTCCAGATGTTCAAACTGGATTTAGAAAACACAGAGAGACCAGAGATCAAATTGGCAACTTCATTGGATCATCGAAAAAGCAAGATGGTTCCAGAAAAATGTCTACTTCTGCTTTATTGACTACATCAAAGCCTTTGACTGTGTGAATCACAGAAAACTGTGGGAAATTCTTCAAGATATGGGAATATCAGACCACCTGACATGCCTCCTGAGAAATCTATATGGAGGGCAAGAAGCAACAGTTAGAACTGGACATGGAAAAACACACTCATTCCAAGTCAGGAAAGAAGTACATCAAGGCTGTATAATGCCTCCCTGCTTATTTAACTTATATGTAGAGTACATCATGAGAAATGCTGGGCTGGATGCAGCACAAGCTGGAATCAAGATTGCTGGGAGAAATATCAATAACCTCAGATATGCAGATGACACCACCCTTATGGCAGAAAGCGAAGACCTGAAGAGTCTCTTGACCAAAGTGAAAGAGGAGAGTGAAAAGTTGGCTTAAAACTCAACATTCAGAAAACGAAGATCATGGCATCCAGTCCCATCTCTTCATGGCAAATAGATGGGGAAACAATGGAAACAGTGTGAGACTTTATTTTCTTAGGCTCCAAAATCATCGCAGATGGTGATTGCAGCCATGAAATTAAATGCTCCTTGGAAGAAAGCTATGACCAACATAGACTGCATATTAAAAAGCAGAGACATTACTTTGCCAACCAAGTTCCATTTGGTGAAATTTATGGTTTTTCCAGTAGTCATGTATAGATGTGAGAGTTGGACTATAAAGAAAGCTGAGTGCCAAAGAATTGATGCTTTTGAACTGTGGTGTTCGAGAAGACTCTTGAGAGTCCCTTGGACTGCAAGGAGATCCAACCAGTCCATCCTAAAGGAAATCAGTCCTGAATATTCATTGGAATATTCACTGAAATTCCAATACTTTGGTCACCTGATGCGAAGACCTGACTCATTGGAAAAGACCCTGATCCTGGGAAAGATTGAAGGTGGGAGGAGAAGGGAACGATTGAGGGTGAGATGGTTGGATGGCATCACCAACTTAATGGACATGAGTTTGAATAAACTTCAGGAGTTGGTGATATAGGGAGGCCTGGCATGCTGCAGTCCATGGCATTGTAAAGAGTCAGACATGATTGAGCAACTGAATTGACTAACTGAAAGGGAAAGAAAAATAACCAAAGTAAGTTTTGCACACATTATTTTGGTTTTATGCCCTATATACACATAGGAACGGCAAAAAAAAAATACTAAACTGTAGTTAATAGTATTTTCTTCCTCATTTCCTGCCTTTCTTTCCTGCCTCCTTTCTTTCTTTTTCTTTCTCTATTTCTCTTTGTTTCTTTCTTTCTCATTCTTTCATTTTTCTCTTCTTTCTAGAAGTGATGTGAATTAACAAATCTGAAACTACTCTCGGTGTATGTCAGGACTGAATAGATGAATAAAAACACTGGAAAAAAAATGAGAGCCATGTTTTTCACTCTTAAAGACAAGATTTGCAACATGAAAAGAAGGAAGCCTGTAGCTTTGAACTGGAATTAGAGAAACCAGCATAGACGCATCATATATTATACATATATAGAGAGAATGAGGAAAAGAACTAAGCAAATGTGTGGATGTGTGTCTGCTGTTGCTTCAGTCGTATCCAACTCTTTGTGACCTCATGGACTGTAGTCCACCAAGCTCCTCTGTCCATGGGATTCTCCAGGCAAGAATATTGGAGTGGATGCCATGCCCACCTCCAGGGGATCTTCCCAACTCAGGGATCTAACCCGAGTCTCTTGTATCTCTTGCATTGGCAAGCAGGTTCTTTACCACTAGCATCACCTGGGAAGCCCATATGGATGTGTGTATACAACCATATCTTGGTTTTCAAATACCCTTGTACACCAAAAGAAATGAGGACTCCTTGGAGAATAGTGAATTCAGGGCTAGAGGAGGAAAAGTACAAAATGAGCCTAAAACATTTGTTGTGCAAGAATGTAAGGAAACATGAAAAGAATTACATGCCCATGCTCAGTTGCTTAGTCATGTCTGACTTTTTGGGACCCCATGGACTATAGCTCACCAGGCTCCTCTGTCTGTGGGATTATCCCAACAGGAATACTGGAGTGGGTTGGCATTTCCTCCTCCAAGGGATCTTTCTGACCCAGAGCTAGAACCCACATCTCCAGGGCTGCAGGCAGATTATTTACCACTGAATCACTTTGGAAGCCCAAAAAGAATCATGCTGCTGCTGCTGCTGCTGCTGCTAAGTCGCTTCAGTCATGTCCAACTCTGTGCGACCCCATAGACAGCAGACCACTAGGCTCCTCTGTCCCTGGGATTCTCCAGGCAAAAACACTGGAGTGGGTTGCCATTTCCTTCTCCAATGCATGAAAGTGAAAAGTCAAAGTGAAGTCGCTCAGTCATGCCTGACTCTTAGTGACCTCATGGACTGCAGCCTACCAGGTTCCTCCATCCATGGGATTTTCCAGGCAAGAGTCATGGGTTCATGTCAAAAGAAGATAGGGTAAAAAAGGACATAGGAGCCAAGATGAAGTTGTTATTACTTGACACATCTAGAGGAATATAGGCAACAAAATAAATAAGAATAGCAATATATAATAGCCCATTGATTAAAATGCAAATCTGTAATCTTTATTTACTGATTTAAATAAAGAAATGAATAAACAAATGGATGATTTCCAGTAATTTTATCTTCTTTGATTTTATTTTATATTGGAGTATTGTTGATTAACAATGAGGTATTAGTTTCAGGTATACAGCAAAGTGATTAAGTTATACATATATGTATCTGCTCTTTTTAAAATTCTTTTCCCATAGTGGTTTTGTTTTGCATTTCTCTGATAATGAGTGATGTTGAGCATCTTTTCATGTGTTTGTTAGCCATCTGTATGTCTTCTTTGGAGAAATGTCTATTTAGTTCTTTGGCCCATTTTTTGATTGGGTCATTTATTTTTCTGGAGTTGAGCTGTAGAAGTTGCTTGTATATTCAGCGAAGTGCAAATCAAAACCACAATGAGGTACCATTTCACACCAGTCAGAATGGCTGCGATCCAAAAGTCTACAAATAATAAATGCTGGAGAGGGTGTGGAGAAAACGGAACCCTCTTACACTGTTGGTGGGAATGCAAACTAGTACAGCCACTATGGAGAACAGTGTGGAGATTCCTTAAAAAACTGGAAATAGAACTGCCTTATGATCCAGCAATCCCACTGCTGGGCAAACACACTGAGGAAACCAGAAGGAAAGAGACACGTGTACCCCAATGTTCATCTCAGCACTGTTTATAATAGCCAGGACATGGAAGCAACCTAGATGTCCATCAGCAGATGAATGGATAAGAAAGCTGTGGTACATATACACAATGGAGTATTACTCAGCCATTAAAAAGAATACATTTGAATCAGTTCTAATGAGGTGGATGAAACTGGAGCCTATTATACAGAGTGAAGTAAGCCAGAAGGAAAAACATAAATACAGTATACTAACGCATATATATGGAATTTAGAAAGATGGTAACAATAACCCAGTGTACGAGACAGCAAAAGAGACACTGATGTATAGAACAGTGTTATGGACTCTGTGGGAGAGGGAGAGGGTGGGGAGATTTCGGAGAATGACATTGAAACATGTAAAATATCATGTAAGAAACGAGTTGCCAGTCTAGGTTCGATGCACGATACTGGATGCTTGAGGCTAGTGCACTGGGACGACCCAGAGGGATGGTATGGGGAGGGAGGAGGGAGGAGGGTTCAGGATGGGGAACACATGTGTACCTGTGGTGGATTCATTTTGATATTTGGCAAAACTAATACAATTATGTAAAGTTTAAAAATAAAATAAAATTTAAAAAAATTCTTTTCCCATTTAAGTTATTACAGAATATTGAGCAGAGTTTCCTGCACTATGTAGTAGGTCCTTGTTAGTTATCTAAATATTTTAAATATCAGTCAGTTCAGTCGCTCAATCGTGTCTGACTGTTTGTGACCCCATGAACCGCAGCACGGCAGGCCTCTCTGTCCATCACCAACTCCCGGAGTTCACTCAGACTCACGTCCATCGAGTCAGTGGTGCCATCCAGCCATCTCATCCTCTGTCGTCCCCTTCTCCTCTTGCCCTCAATCCCTCCCAGCATCAGAGTCTTTTCCAATGAGTCAACTCTTCGTGTGAGGTGGCCAAAGTATTGGAGTTTCAGCCTTAGCATCATTTCTTCCAAAGAAATCCCAGGGCTGATCTCCTTTAGAATGGACTGGTTGGATCTCCTTGCAGTCCAAGGGACTCTCAAGAGTCTTCTCCAACACCACAGTTCAAAAGCATCAATATATAGCAGTGTGTAAATGTCAATCTCTCTCCGCAATCTGTCCCTCCCCACCAACCCTAACCTCCTGGTAACTATAAATTCATTCTCTGAGCTTGTGAAACTGTTTCCGATGCAAATAAGTCCATCTGTACCATTTTTTAGATGCCACATATAAGTGATATCATCTGATATTTGTCTTTCTCTGTCTGACTTACCTCATTTAATATGATCATCTCCAGTCCCATCTATGTTGCTGCAAATAGCATTATTTCATTCTTTTAAATGTCTTAGTACTATTCCATTATACATATGTACCATACCTCACACCAATCAGAATGGCCATTATCAAAAAATCTAGAAAAATGTTACCAATTAACCTATTTTCAGGGCAGGAATAGAGATTCAGACGTAGAGAACAGACTTATGAACATAGTAGGGGAAGCAGGGAGTGAGATGAATTGAGAGAGCAACACTGAAATATATACAGTACTATATGTAAAATAGATAGCTAGTGGGAAGTTGCTGTATAACACAGGGAGCTAAACCCACTGTGACAACCTAGAGAGGTGGGATGGGGTGTGGGTCAGAGGGAAGTTTCAAGAAGGAGGAGACATAACGTGTAACTTATGTCTGATTAACATTTTGTATGGCAGAAACCAACACAGCATTGTAAAGAAATTGTCTGCCAATTAAAAATAAATTTAAAAAATCTACAAACAACAAATGCTAAAGAGGGTGTAGAGACAAGGCAACTCTCCTACACTGCTGGTAGAAATATAAATTGGTACAGACACTATAGAGAACAGTTTGAAAGTGAAAGTTGCTCATTCATGTCCACTCTTTGTCATCCATGGACTATACAATCCATGGAATTCTCTAGGCCAGAATACTGGAGTAAGTAAGCCTTTCCCTTCTCCAGGGGATCTTCCCAACCCAGGGACTGAACCCAAGTCTTGTGCATTGCAGGCAGATTCTTTACCAGCTGAGCCACAGGGAAGCCCAAGAATACTGAAGTGGGTAGCCTATCCCTTCTCCAATGGATCTTCCCGACCCAGGAATCAAACCGGGGTCTTCTGCATTGCAGGCGGATTCTTTAACAACTGAGCTATCAGGGAAGACCAGAGAACAGTATGGAGGTGCCTTAAAACCAGAATATAGAGCTACCATATGATTTTTCAGTCCCACTTATGGGCATATATCTGGAGAAAAACCTGGCTTGAAAGTACACATGCACCCCAATGTTCATTGCAGTGCTGCTTACAATAACCAAGAGGTGGAAGCAACCTAAATGTTCAGCAGATGAATAGATGAATATGTGGTACAAAATGAACTTATTTACAAAATAGAAATAGAATTATGAATGCAAAAAGTAAATTTATAGTTGCCTGGGATAAATTGGGAGATTGGCATGGACATATATACACTCCTATATACATTAATCAGAGAAGGCAATGGCAACCCACTCCAGTACTCTTGCCTGGAAAAACCCATGGGTGGAGGAGCCTGGTAGGCTGCAGTCCATGGGGTCGCTAAGAGTCAGACAAGACTGAGCGACTTCACTTTCACTTTTCACTTTCATGCATTGGAGAAGGAAATGGCAACCCACTCCAATGTTCTTGCCTGGAGAATCCCAGGGACGGGGGAGCCTGGTGGGCTGCCATCTATGGGGTCGCACAGAGTCAGACACAACTGAAGCGACTTAGCAGCAGTAGCAGCAGCACATACATTAATAAATAGATAACTAGTAAGAACGTGCTATATAGCAGAGGGAACTCTACTCAGTGCTCTTAATACCCTATATGGGAAAAGAATCTTAAAAAAGAGTGGTATATGTATAACTGATTCACTCTTTGTACACCTAAATCTAACTCAACATTGTAAATCAACTATGCCCCAATAATTTTTTTCAAGTTAAAAAATGTGGTACATATATATACAATGGAATATTATCCAATAAGTATTCTTTGTTGGACAAAGGAGTGCTCTTTTTAACCGAGCATGTGTCAAGAGACTTTCAAATCTAGTAAGTCTCCATTATACTTAGTAACAGTCATTAATATGAGAAGCTGGCTTAGGAAGATTTCCACAGTATATTTAAGAGGTTTTCCTGTTAAACAGTCTGATTCTGATATATTTTAAGAAACAGAGTCTCCTCTTACTTTACTGCTGTGCTCTCTTTCTCTTTTTTCTTTTTCAAAATTTATCAGCTGTATACATACAGCCTTTTTTCCCTTCGTCTGGGAAGCCTTTAGTTTCCATAGACACATGGTGCTTCCTGGAGAGTAAAATCTTCAACAGTGAAAATTCCTACCAAGTGCTACCTTCTAGACTCAGCTTTATATCTCATCTGAAACTAATCAGAGGGTTCACCCCCTTTCTTACAATGTCATTTTCTGGGAGAACAGCATAAGAAAGTGGAAAAGTCTGTGTATAATGCAGTGTATAGTGTTGTCTATATTAGCAAAGTCATTCTGATTTTCATTGGAGAATTCCCTCTTAAGGGCAAACTATAAGAGGTTGGGGATTATGAATACATAGATTTTATACAGTCTAAAACGTTTTCATACTTGTAGCTTCACAGGAATAATTTATAAAAGAAACAGTTCCAAGAAATTAATTGCTTTATTGAATATTTCTTATATTTCTTCTCCTTCATATCTAAATTTCATGCCTGAAAAAAAAAAACAAGAATTAAACAAAAAACCTTTCACTAATTTTTATTTAATTTTCATTGTGGAAAGTATTAAACAAAGATAAAGAAAACGGCACAATAAATCTGATGTACCCATCATACACTTTCATCATTATCAGTGTATGGTAGAAATGTAAATTGTTACAGCCACTGTACCTTAGCCATCCGACTCCCTGATGGATTATTTTGATTTACATTACAGATATGATAGTGCCATATGCCTTAGATTGCACAATATGCTATTAGTACAATCAAATTTCCAGCAGTAGTAACTAGCTGTTATGAAAATATTTGAATTCCAATGAATTCCAGGCTATTTGATTTCTGCAGTCACATCAGCAGCAAAAATTTTCACAATTTACTGTTAAATATCATCAAAACATGAATTGAATGACTAAATCTGTATTATCACAGGGACTAAGTGGTTATTTAGAGGAACTAAATACAATTTTGATGATTTTTAATTTCTAACAACCTCCCTCTTCTGCAGATCTGTGTGAGTGGTATGACTGTTCACAGTCCTTTTCTCTCTCTCTTTCTCTTTTTTTAAGCAGATATGCAAAAGTTCTAACAGCTGTAAGAGGCTATACTTCTTCTCTACACTTTTTTCCTCTGGCTACTAGATTAGACAGAGGAGCCTGGCAGTCTACAGTCCATGGGGTCGCAGAGTTGGACACAACTGAGTGCACACACACATACATACATACTAGATTAGAGGTCTATCCAGGCCTCGGGAGAACTGCAGTGATACTCAGGACACAGTATATAGGCAAAAGGAAGAATTCCATGAAGCAAGGCAGGTTCCACGAAGACTTGTTGATGACTTTTGTCCCAGGCCTACCTATGCAGCCAACAGTGCCTTCCTTATAGGCCACACTTCAGATACCTAAGAATCACCAAGAAGAATTTCCTCATTTGACTGTTTCCAAAAATTAAAACATATGAGTGACTTGAAGGATACAGCATTCCTAACATATAACCAAACATCACAACCAGCTTGTTCTGTAGGAAAAAATGCCCCCCAAATGTCATGAAAAGGCCAAATTGGTACAGGACAAAGAGCATGAGAAAGAAAAACACAGTTTTCATGGCTCTGAAATGGGCCTCAACATGGGGGTCTCTGGAATTCCTGACAGTGTGTGCAATGTTCTTCTTGTGTTTCCACAAAGAATGGAGCAACAGGAGAAAGGAAATCAGGGAAAGAAAGAAGTGGGGAGGGACTCCATAGTGAAGATAATAATAAAATTTAAATTTTGATATTCATTCACATTGCATAACTCAGTCATATTTCTCTCATGCATCTTTCGGACATGACACCAGAAGACATCAACATTACATGGCCAAGGAAAACTTATGACTAGGAAGGGCACAGATACCAGTGGAAGCATGAAAACAACCTTGTTAATTCTCCATTTTGGCCAAAGGAAAGGAGGATGGGAGAAACTGGCAATCTTCAGGAAATAAAAGACAGCAAGGCAAGTAGCAAGCCAAGTGCTTGACTGACTGGCCAGTATCCAGATACAAAAAAAGATATATTTTCTTCCTACAGTACCAAAGCCTGCCTGATAGAACATCATTGAAAAGAACATGACAGTGGTTATCCATAATTGACTGATTCTGGCAAAGGCCAAACTAGTAAGAATGAAGTCAACCAAGCTCAACTTCTGATTTCTAATCCAGGCAATGCAAGTTGTGAGTCCAATAAATCCATTCCCTAAAATTCCTATTATAAATTCCCCACCAGTAACAACCATGAAAATCTTCTCCAATATATTCAACATGACTGCAAAGAGAAAACTCTGATCCATAGTTTGTTGACTAATTTCAAGATGATTTATGAGATAATGATATAGGCTTTGTGTTTGATTGTGCAATAGTTGTTCTTCTCCTTTTTTTTTTTTTTTTTTAATTGTGGCTCTTCTTTTTAGCTAGGAAGCCCAGCAATATGTAATAAAAGTGTGGAGTCACTTTCTGTAATGCCAAGAATTTCCACTCTTGGTCCAGATGTCAGCTACAGTAATATTCTATGTACAGAGATGATTGAAAGGCCAAATTTTCATTTGCTACCATGTAAATTAAGGCCTGGATTGATTTTCACACTTTTGAATAAAAATTTGTTCTCCTCTCCCAAAGAATTATAACATTTGATATGCAAATTTGAATTGTGAAATAGGAACCTCCAACACCAACTTTCACATTAAAATTCTTTACCATGTAGATGTAACCAGAAAACCCTATTCTTTTGGTAAATTATGAAACATTCACAGTAGAGGTCACTGCATTACAGGATAAGATACAGTGTCTGAAGTTTTTAGGAAACTTGGCAGGCAACATATGAATCTAATCTCAGTATCATAATCCCCCTCCATTATGAAAGACAACTTGCTGAGCGTTGTACCTCTTAACCACTAAAAAGGGTACAATATTTGACAGGCCTTTTGGATTTCAGAGTTATTAAAAACCTGAGTGTGCTACTTTCACTTGTTTGTTTGCAGAATAATCATAATGCTGCTAATTATGAGTAGGGCCTGAACAAGCTAAAGCTATTCAGAAAATCTAGGCTCTTCTATATGAATTGAGACAATTCAATGATCTATGAAGTGTGGATTAAAAGAGACCAGATAATGCAATTGGAATTGACATTAAAGTGGTCTACATCATCTGCTCATGTAATTCACTTGTGACTTTCAGACCTGTTCATAGAATCATTTAACTTCAGCTTCTTCATCATTACTGGTCAGGGCATAGACTTGGATTACTCTGATATTGAATGGCTTGCCTTGGAAACGAACAGAAATGATTCTGCTGTTTTTGAGATTGCACCCAAGTACTGCATTTCAGACTCTTTTGTTGACTGAGGGCTACTTCATTTCTTCTAAGGGATTCTTGCCCACGGTAGTAGATATAATGGTCATCTGAGTTAAATTCACCCATTCCAGTCCACTTTAGTTCACGGATTCCTAAAGTGTCGATGTTCTCTCTTGCTGTCTCCTGTTTGACCATTTCCAATTTGCCTTGATTCATGGACCTAACATTCCAGGTTCCTATACAATAATCACTCTGTACAGCATCGGACTTTACTTCCATCACCCGTCACATCCACAATTGGGTGTTGTTTTTGCTTTGGCTCCATCCTTTCATTCTTTCTGGAATTATTTCTCCACTCTTCTCCGGTATTATATTAGGCACCTACTGAACTGGGGAGTTCATCTTTCAGTGTCATACTTTTTTTCCTTTTCATACTGTTCACGGGGTTCACAAGGCAAGAATACTGAAGTGGTTTGACGTTCCCTTCTCCAGGGGACCATGTTTTGTCAGAACTCTCTGCCATGACCCGTCAACCTTGGGTGGCCCTGCATGGCGTGTCTCATAGTTTCATTGAGTTAGACAAGGCTGTGGTCCATGTGATCAGTTTGGTTAGTTCTCTGTGATTGTGGTTTCATTCTGTCTGCCCTCTGATAGATAAGGATAAGAAGCTTATGGAAACTTCCTGATGGAAGAGACTGACTGAGGGGGAAACTGGGTCTTGTTCTGATGAGCTGTTCAGTAAATCTTTAATCCAATTTTCTGTCAATGGGTGAGGCTGTGTTTCCTCCCTGTTGCTTGACCTGAGGCCAAACTATGGTGGAGGTAATGAAGATAATGGTGACCTCCTTCAAAGGGTCCCCTGCACCCACTGCTGCACTCGGTGCCTCCAACTCTGCAGCAGGCCTCTGCCGACTCACGCCTCCGCCGGAGATTCTGGACACTCATGGGCATGTCTGGGTCAGTTTTTTGTGGGGTCACTGCTCTTTTCTCCTGGGTCCTGGTGCATGCAAGGTTTTGTTTGTGCCCTCCAAGAGTCTGTTTCCCCAGTACTGTGTAAGTTCTGGTGGTTCTATGGTGGGGTTAATGGCGACCTCCTTCAAGAGGGCTTATGCCATACCCAGGTCTGCTGCACCCACAGCCCCTGCAGCAGGCCACTGCTGACCTGTATCTCCACAGGAGACAGTT
Source organism: Bos javanicus (assembly GCF_032452875.1). Lineage (NCBI taxonomy): Eukaryota > Metazoa > Chordata > Mammalia > Artiodactyla > Bovidae > Bos > Bos javanicus. The sequence continues at coordinate 99,163,271 of NC_083872.1, read as the reverse complement.
CTGGCTCAGTCTCTTTGCGTTGGGCATACGTTTTGTATGCCCACATCTGAGCAGCTCAGGCAACCAGGTGCTTGGTGAGCTCACTGTCCCAGGTGGGCTGTGCGTCTCAATCACCTCCCCAATCCCAACCACTCAGTTTTCTGGGTGTGCCACGACAGCACCATCTCAGATATGCTATATGTCTCCTTTGGAGAGCTGATCTCAGGCTGCAGCCCTCCTGGCAGAAGATGCCATCTCTGGGGCTGAGATTGTAGCAGCCCCTTGCCTTTGGGCTCTGGATGTCTCAAGCCTGCCTCTCTGCCCCTGGATGGGGAGGGGCTGGTACACAGCCGGCTAGCTTTCCTTTGGTAGTCATTCAATCCTTTGTTCTGTGAGCGAGCCAGGATGCCCTTTAGGTTGTTAGGTTACAGTCTTTCATGGGAAAGTTCTTTTTTCTGCAGTTGCAGTTAGGTGTGTATTCTGTGGGGTGTGTGTGTGTGTGTGTGTTTCCTTCTATTTTTTCTCCTGGTTATGTTGCCTTCTGATATTCCAAAAGTTCCCACAGACCCGCCTGTGAGAGGGTTTCCTACTGTGTGGAAACTTCTCCTCCTTCACGACTCTCTCCCCAGGAAGGTCTCCATCCTGACTACAGCCATGAAATTAAAAGATGCTTGTTCTTTGGAAGAAAAGCTATGACCAACCTAGACAGCATATTAAAAAGCAGAGACATTACTTTGCCAACCAAGTTCCATCTAGTCAAAGCTATGGTTTTTCATAGTCATGTATGGATGTGAGAGTTGGACTATAAAGAAAGCTGAGCACCGAAGAATTGATGCTTTTGAACGGTGGTATTGGAAAAAGCTCTTGAGAGTCCCTTGGACTGCAAGGAGATCCAACCAGTCCATCCTAAAGGAAATCAGTCCTGAATATTCATTGGAAGGACTTATGCTGAAGCTGAAGTTCCAATACTTAGGCCACCCGATGCAAAGAGCTATCTCATTGGAAAAGACCCTGATGCTGGGAAAGATTGAAGATGGGAGGAGAAGGGGACAACACAAGATGAGGTGGTTGGATGGCATCACTGATGTGATGGACATGAGTAGACTCTGGGAGTTGGTGATGGATAGGGAAGCCTGGTGTGCTGCAGTCCATGGGGTCACAAAGAGTTGGACACTACTGAACAACTGAACTGAACTGAACCTCAGATCTGTTCAAGATGTCTCTATTCTACATAATTCCTACTTAATTATAGATTGCAACTATCCATGCCCAGATTTGTGGCTTAGTGGCTCATATAACATCCAGTTCATGATGATCACATCAATAATGAACATCGGTGGCTCAGACGGTAAAAAAATCTGCCTACAGTGCAGGAGACCTGGGTTCGATCTCTGGGTTGGGAAGATCCCCCAGAGAAGGGAACAGCTGTCCACTCCAGTGTTCTGGCCTGGAGAATTCCATGGACAGAGAAGGCTGACGGGATACAGTCCGTGGGGTCTCAAAGAGTTGGACACGACTGAGCGACTTTCACACACTTAAATAAAGTCTGTATGAGGACATAGTGGCATGATGGTTCTGCATGATATACCATAGCCTTACAGATCCACCTGGGCTTTCCCAGGTGGTACTAGTGGTAAAGAGCCCTCCCACCAATGCAGGAGACATAAGAGAAGCAATTTCAATCCCTGGGTCAGGAAGATCCCTGGAGACAGGCATGACAACCACTCCTGTATTCTTGCCTATCAAAGAGGACCTCTATGTTAGGCTCTTCCAATAAAGGATGGTAGAAGGAGACTGTAAGGCTGATGAAGGAAAATGGGATTTGTTATCTCCCGTTTATTTCTGGCTGGGTTCCTACACGCTCCCTGTCTACTCGTTGTTTCTGTGAGCACCACTCCAGCAGTGTTTCTTCATCCTGTCAGCATTTCCTTCCCCTCGGAACAACTGAATCCAGTTTTCAGTGTTTCTGGTGCTGTACTGAACCCTCCCTCTGTACAACAGCCTGCTCCCCCTCTTCTGAGTATAATCCCAGCACAACCTCTCCCTCATGTTCAGACCACTTCTATAAGCTGAGTCACAGTGCCAGTTGAGCAATGTATCTTCCTTAAGGTCTGAAATTCAGTGCCATAGGTTCCCTTTTCTAGGTTTCTAGGCTTTAATCATTTTAACCTCTCTCCTTTGTTCCTTAACCCTAGGAATGAGAGCTACTTCCTGTGGCTGCTCTCTTCATCACCCTGTAGGGTTCTCTTTCTACTCTTTTAGTTATTTTATTAACAACTCTATACCCAGTTAATAAATCTATATATTAAAATATTCTTTTCAAATCGATATGATAGTTTCTTTCTTCTGATCTACTTTGGTTGATATATTCATCCATTTAAATCTTAATTTTAAATAGTATTATTTTAGTTCTTTGATGTCCATTTGTGATCCTTTCAAAGACTATTCCCAGGAAGCAGAGTTGTAGGCTTATTGTTAGGATAAAACTTTTTAATTGATTTGCTTCCACTTAATGACTTTTTTTTTTTCATTTAAGTAGTATTTTTTTTATGATTTTATTTTATTATTATTTTTTTTTTTAATTAAAAAAATTTCAGATATACACATGCTCCCCATCCTGAACCCTCCTCCCTCCCTCCTCCCCATACCATCCCCCTGGGCCGTCCCAGCGCACCAGCCCCAAGCATCCAGCATCGTGCACTGAACCTGGACTGGCATCTCGTTTCATACATGACATTTCACATGTTTCAATGCCATTCTCCCAAATCTTCCCACCCTCTCTCTCTCCCACAGAGTCCATAAGACTGTTCTATACATCAGTGTCTCTTTTGCTGTCTCGTATATAGAGTTATCGTTACCATCTTTCTAAATTCCATATATATGCGTTAGTATACTGTATTTATGTTTTTCCTTCTGGCTTACTTCACTCTGTATAATAGGCTCCAGTTTCATCCACCTCATTAGAACTGATTCAAATGTATTCTTTTTAATGGCTGAGTAATACTCCATTGTGTATATGTACCACAGCTTTCTTATCCATTCATCTGCTGATGGACATCTAGGTTGCTTCCATGTCCTGGCTATTATAAACAGTGCTGCGATGAAGATTGGGGTACACGTGTCTCTTTCCCTTCTGGTTTCTAATAAATTTAGTTCCTCTAAAGTTTAGGTTGGCAAATTATGGTCCACAGGCTGCTGCCTATTTTTGTAAATAAAGTTGTTGAAATACAGCTATGTCCATTCATTTATGTATTGGCTATGGCTGCTTTTGAGCTACAATGGCAGAACTCTGTAGTCACAGCTCCATATAACTTGAAAAACCTAAAATATTTACTCTCTGACTCTCTACAGAAAAATGTTCACTGACTTCTATGCTGGAGTCATGCCATCAGGCTAGCACAAGGCCTTGGCTCCCTCTAATTTCACTTTTGCACACCCAGGTGTAAGCTGTGCAACAGGATGAAGGGGAGTTTCCCCAGTGGTTTGGAAGAGGCTTTGGAGACTTACTGAAGTGTCCTAGAAAGTCTGTACTAAAGATGATGATACCAGTTTTGTGGTTCTGTTTCCCTTAGCATGTCACCATATGATTAATATGGAAATTTAAGAGAAGAGGCTAAAAGAGATCATTTCTTTGAAGAGAATAATCAGTTTATCTCACCATCTAAATGAAAGGAGAAGCATGTATAGAAATTGACATATATCTCCTAGAAACTGGGGAACAAACAGCTGGGATTATACCTGAAAAAGTCTATAAGTCAAAATGTGGCTATAGAATGGTTAGAGCAGAGAGGACTGCTTGAGAATGGCTTCCCTTCCAGAGTTCACTGGGGCAGGTTTCCTGTTTCTCACGGGACAGACATGATCTTTATAAAGGGAGCTTGACACGGATCACTTGAAAGGAAACTCCTAAAAATCATCTCATGAAAGAGAAAAGTAATCCAGGCAAATACTGTCCAGGTAAATTTCAACATCAGAAACCAGAATCATAATCATTTCTTATGATTCAGTACCTTTAAGGAATCAGCACAGGAACCTCAGATAGGACAGCCCATGTGAAAAGATTCGAATAAAACCCACAAAGGTACTGATGGTAAAGGGTCAATGCTGCAAACTTAGGGTGTTTCAACCCTGCATGTTCCAAAGATTTGACACTTGACTGGTTTCTGGAAGAGAACCTCTAAGCACTTGGAATATCCTACCTAGCAAGAGTATCTCTGTATACCTGGGGTCTTGAGTCACACCAGATAGTCTAGTTTGTGCTAACAACGTCATCTATAGTGATTTCTTTTTTGTTTTCTTGGAGCTCAGAGCTATGCTGTTTCAATTTGAGCTGGAGACCAAGTAGTTACAATCAATCACATGGGTGCTCCATGTTTATGTCATGAATCCCTAATAAAACCCCTGGACACCAAGGCTCCAGTGAGTTTTTCTCATTGGCAATACTTTACATGTGTGGTCATACATTCATCATTACTGGGTGAACCAAGCACTGTTCTTCTCCACCAGGAGAGGACAATTTGAAAGTTGTGTCTGTTTTCTCCTGGGCTCCACTCTACTCTATGTACCTTTGGCCTTTGCTGATTTTCATCAATATCTTTTTATTTTAATAAAGTATAACACTGATTGTACTGAGCTCTCTGGGAGTCATTTAATGGGAGTCATCAAACCTCCAAGTGTCTTGGCAGAATGAATCTTCATTAAAATATTCAGGATGACTGATAGCTTTTGACAGCCCAAAAGAGAACTGTAGATAATGCTAGCTATAGATGGAACCATAAAGGAACCAAAAGCAGCACAGATGATAGGGAGATAAATAGCAATCTGCAAAAAAATCCTCTCCTATGTTAGATTTCCAGGCTTAAATGGGGTCTGAAATTGCTGAGTGGGAGAACTTTTATACTGAGTGACAAATTTAAACTTTATTTTTAGTCTGGGCTGCACCTGATGTATAAGTGATGATAGAAGCTGTGGGCGCTGCCTAAGAGAAGGCAGAGAAGAATAAATTCTTATTCTTGAAAGAGAAGAATAACTCAGTAAAACAGGATTGAAGGGGCAGTGGCAAGAAAAAATAAATTTGCTTACTGGTTTTGGTGCTTGAAAACAAGTTGCTTTTACATCATATGTAGACAAAGTCTTTCTATACTCTGCTCTCTAAAAATGCAGGCATTCCATATCTACATTAAATTGCCCCGGGAAGGGATCAAAAGCAAAAACTTCTGTCAAAACATGGGATTCCTGAGAACAGCAGTGTTAATAAGTTGCACTCAGTACCCAAATTAGCACTCTATCTGGGAAATGAGAAGAATGAAAGACTACTCTGCGTTTTAAAGTATTCAATAATTTCTGTATTTTCTTCTTTCACAATAAACTCTACTGTGCCCTATGCTCTGGGCCATCTATTTTCTAAGTCCTGTGCTTTCACTCTTATTCATTTATTTATTTGAGACCACCTGATCAAGAAATAATCTGGTTCTAATGAGTGTTGCAACTGCACCTCTAGGCATCAGTGAAGGTTGTGTAGTAAATTTAACTGGAGAAGGCAATGGCACCCAGTCCAGTACTCTTGCCTGGAAAATCCCATGGATCGAGGAGCCTGGTAGGCTGCAGTCCACGGGGTCGCAAAGAGTCGGATACGACTGAGCGACTTCACTTTCACTTTTCACTTTCATGCATTGGAGAAGGAAATGACAACCCACTCCAGTGTTCTTTCCTGGAGAATCCCAGGGACGGAGGAGCCTGGTGGGCTTCCGTCTATGGGGTCACACAGAGTCGGACATGATTGAAGCGACGCAGCAGCAGCAGCAGCAATAAATTTAACATGCCAGTTCATTCTATGCTCATTGTTTCCCTAGCACACTTTTGGTCATGTTGTTGTTGTTTTGTTGTTCAGTTGTGTCTGACCCCCAGGACCCCATGGACTGCAGAACACCAGGTTTCCCTGTCCTTCACTATCTCCCTGAGTTTGATCAAACTTCATGTCCATTGAGTTGGTGATGCCATCCAACTATTTCATTCTCTGTTGAGCCCTTCTCCTCTGCCCTCAATCTGTCCCAGCATCAGGATATTTTCCAGTGATTTGGCTCTTCCCATCAGGTGGCCAAAGTATTGCAGCTTCCACTTCAGCATCAGTCCTTCCAATGAATATTCAGGATTGATTTCCTTTGGAATAACTGGTTTCATCTCCTTGCTGTCCAAGGGACTCTCAAGAGTCTTCTCCAGCACCACAGTTCAAAAACATCAATTCTTTGGCACTCAGCCTTCTTTATGGTCCAACTCTCACAGCTGTACATGACTACTGGAAAAATCATAGCTTTGACTACAAGGACCTTTGCCAGCAAAATGATGTCTCTGCTTTTTATTATGTTGTCTAGGTTTTTCATAGCTTTTCTTCCAAGGAGCAAGCGTCTTTTAATTTTGTGGCTGCAGTCACTGTCCACAGTGATTTTGGAGTCCAAGAAAAGAAAATTTATCACTGTTTCCACTTTTTCCCCATCTATTTGCCATGAAGTGATGGGACCGGATGCCATGATCTTAGTTTTTTAATACTGAGTTTTAAGCCAGCTTTTTCACTCTCTTCTTTTATCTTCATCAAAAGACTCTTTAGTTCCTCTTCCTTTCCTGTCATTAAAGTGGTATCATCTGTATACCTGACACTGTTGATATTTCTTGTGGTCTTAATTCCAGCTTGTTCATCATCCAGCCTGGCATTTCTCATGATTACTCTGCATATAAGTTAAATAAGCAGGGTAACAATATAAAATCTTGATGTACTCCTTTCCCAATTTTGAACAGGTCCATTGTTCCATGTCCAGTTCTAACTGTTGCTTTTTGACCTGCATACAGGTTTTTCAGGAGACAGGTAAGGTGGTGGTTTGGTATTCCTATCTCTTGAAGAATTTTCCATAGTTTGTTATGACTGACATAGTGAAAGGCTTTAGTGTAGTCAATGAAGCAGATTGCTTTTTTAATGATCCAGCAGATTGTTTTTTAATGATCTTGCTTTTTCTGTGATCCAGAAGATGTTGGCAATTTGATCTCTGGTTCCTCTGCTTTTTCTAAATCCAATTTGTGCATCTGGACATTCTCAGTTCACATACTGCTGAAACCTTAGTTTGAAGGATTTTGAGCATAATCTTGCTAGCATGTGAAATGAGTGCAATTGTATGGTAGTTTGAATATTCTTTGGCACCGCCTTTCTTTGGGATTGGAATGAAAACTGACCTTTTCCTATCCTGTGACCACTGCTGAGTTTTTCAAATTTGCTGGCATGTTGAGTGCAGCACTTTCACAGAATCATCTTTTAAGATTTTAAATAACTCACCTGGAATTCCATCACCTTCACTAGCTTTGATCGTAGTAACGTTTTCTAAGGCCCACTTGACTTCACATTCTAGGATGTTTGACTCTAGGTGAGTTGAACACACCATCATGGTTATCCTGGTAATTAAGACCTTTTCTGTATATTCTTGCCACCTCTTCTGTTTCTGTAAGGTCCTTGCATTTCTGCTCTCTAGTGTGCCCATCTTTGAGTGGAATGTTCCCTTGGTATCTCCAATTTTCTTGAAGAGATCTCTAGTCTTTTCCATTTATTGTTTTCCTCTATTTCTTTGCATTGTTTACTTAAGAAGGCTTTCTGATCTCTCCTTAGTACTCTCTGAAATTCTGCATTCAGTTGAGTAAATCTTTCCCTTTTTCCTTTGCCTTTAGCTTATCTTCTTTTCTCAACTATTTGTAAGACCTCCTCAGACAACCACTCTGCTTTCTTGTATTTCTTTTTCTGGGGGATGGCTTTGGTCACCATCTCCTGTACACTGTTACAAACCTCTGTCCACAGTTCTTCATGCACTCTGCCTACCAGATCTAATCCCCTGAGTCTATTTGTCACCTCCACTGTTAATACATTAGCCACAGTAATGAGTTGTTATAATTTCCAAATAGTCATTGCATTGTCTTGGGGTTTTTTACATCTCTGAGACTTGCTACCAGAGCTTTTATAGCTGTAATCTAGCCACAAATAAATACCTTTCTTTCCAAGCACTGCTCTTATATCTCATCAAAATTCCCAATGTCTTAGTGATATTTGGAACACATTTTGAATCTGTTCATCTACCCATCCAAAACATACTTGCTAAATACCAAGAAGGTGAGAAAGATAGTCTTTCCTGGTAAGCAAGTCTGCTTTTAAGTGTTATGCTCTTCTTGGTTTAAAATCATGCTGGGCAATTGGTGACAATATCAAAATAATGAAGCATCAGAATATCCTACATTATGAGAGAGAGAGGAGGAAGAGAGGATCATGGAACCAATAAGTAATTGAAGAAAATATTGAAAATTAAGTCTGAGTGCATCAGAAAAACAGAAATAGTTTGGGGTCTCTGGAGTCTAGATATTTTTCTATTTTAGCTTTTATTTTACCAATTTGAGTTTTTATATTTTTGCTTTTAAAAGATGTATTGGAATAGTGTTGAAAATTTATCAAATGATTCTTTAGTATTAATCATTGAAACATTTTCCTGCTTACATGCAATATCCTCCTGCTTGAGAACTTATCCCAGTTGTTTGCCAAAGTCAGCTTGATATTCAACGGTTCTCTGGGATGATGTTTTGTCATTTTCCTTTTGCCAAGTGTTAATTGCTCCCTGATCCTTGGTTGTATTTTTGTTTTTATTGCACTCATTCTTTACTAAATCTAAATCTTTAATCTATGTGTATATGTGTGCTCAGCTGCTCGGTCATGTCTGGCTATCTGCGACCCCATGGACCATAGCCCACCAGGCTCCTCGGTCCATGGGATTTTCTAGGCAAGAATACTAGAGTGGATCGCCATTTCCTACTCCAGGTGATCTTTCTAATCCAGGGATCAAACCCATGTCTCCTGTGTCTCCTGCATTGGTCAGCAGATTTGTTACCACTGAGCCACCTGTGGTCACCTATAATTTTTTTTTAGCATTGAGGAATTTGTTTCCTTGTTAAGAGATTTTCACAAAATGCAATTTGGAATATTGCCATCCCCTGGATATCCTTGCATTTTCTGACATATATCATTCCTTTTAGCTTCTATAGCCTTAGATGATTTCACCAATCATATTATATCATTAATTAGATGATATATATTCCAAATTCTAAGTCTACTAGTTAATCCACTTTTGTATGGTTGAAACACTTAATTGTTTCTTGATGCATTTTATTTGAAATATTAACAAGTCATGGCTTATACCAAGAAGTAGTCACTAATGACCTGAGGCTTTAAAACAACTTTATTTTTGTGTTCAGATATTCAGCTTTTATTTTTAATTAAAATGTCAACATATTCCTGAACATATTTACTCTCCTTATTTTGGTGCTCTTTTCTATTTTTAAATGAAAACTTAAAATAATTACCTTTCTTTAGGAATTAAATCTCTATGTATCCTTTCAGGTATAAATATATCTACATTAATACATATTTATGGCTATTCTTTATATATACATATGTTTTTGTGAAATCAATATAGTACAAATTAAGTGAGATTAAACTAATATTTTGCCTAACATAAAATGCATAATTTTACTGTTTGTTATATCATCACCATCTTGATGGAAACACAGCAAAATCCTTTTCTTTTGGCATTTTCCAGAAAGATTTCTTTTCCTGTCATTTGTTGTTCAGTCACTCAGTTGTGTCCAGTTCTTTGAGACCCCATGGACTGCAGCAGGCCAGGCTTCCAGTTACACTGTGCAGCTTTCAGGATCCAACTTGGGACTGAATCCAGGCCACAGCAGTAAAAGGCCAGAATCCTAACCACTAAGCTACCAAGGGAACTCCTAAGATATTTTCAATAAGGCTCAATCACCCATCACAGAATAGAATTTAAACAGTCAGGATGAAAATAAAAACATAAATATGAAGTCCTGTTTGTTGTCTTCATTCTTGAGAAGGTCATCATCGCTTCAGGCTTCTTTTTGGAAGAGCAGGTTTTCTTAGATTCATGTAACCCTTCAGCTTCCTTACAACACAGAGTGAAGCCTGTTTCAATTTGCTGTTCCACAAAATCAGAAGCAAAGTGTGGCCAGAAGGACAGAAAAATAACAGCATGTTCACAAAAATCTTTGCCACGAAACTACCTAGAATGTGATTGGCCCACACAGTTATAATATTGCTCAAATAGTATAGAACGAAGAGGAGTAGGAATGAAATCATAGCCTTCAGGGCTCTCACATGGGCCTCCGAGCTACAGTCTACACTGTTCATATGCCTGAGATGACCACATAAGGAGAGGATTAAAAGGAGAAAGGAGGCCAGGGACACTACAAAGGGGATGAGGAACATTATGGTAAGGAATAAATCATATTTTATCATTAGAAAGTCCAACGTCACATTGTTTTCACTGTTTACCTGGTTTTGGAGCCGGCTTTCAACTACCGCATCCTTTTGAAGAAGGCACAAGCAGAAAGAGAAGACAGCCCCCAGTGCAATAATGAGAAGCACCTTGTGAATTCTCCGTTTCATCCAGAGGAAAAGGAAATTCGAAAAGTTGGCTATTCTGAGGAGATAGAAGACACTGATGCAGGTGGTGCAGACTATGGAGAAATAATTGGATCCTGTCCAGAGGAACCTCAAATTTATCAGGAGATTCTTATTGTACTGTATTTCCTTAGAGATTACATATAAACTTGTACTTGAAATCATTATGCACAGCACACATATTCTGGAAATAGCCAAGCAGGTGAGAATAAAGTCAATCAGGGAGAACTTCCTACTCCTGATCCAATCAATACAGTTAACCGAACAATGAATCCATTTCCCAAAATACCCAGTAAGAACTCTCCAGCATAAATGATCGTAAGTATATTGTTCAATGTTCTCTCCATGCCTGCTGATAGGAAATCTCTGCCTTCAGTACTCCACTGACTTATAAATGAGGCATTACAGATTTATGCATTCAAAGCTCTAATGTTCAATAAATTCCTTTTCCTTGCACTTTAATACTCACTGGCAAAAAAATCAAAGCCTTCAAGATGCTCCCAAAGTCTTAGTTATCTTCAGGAAACCACCTTTACTCCTCTCAAGGGCTCAGCTAGTGATTTTCAAGGCAAATATTATGTATGTGTCACCACTGCTGTAACACTGCTTATAATTTCCATGTAAAGTTATACATTAGAATTTGAATCTTGGTTTGCTAACACACAAGACAGAGATCAATTTTTAGATTTTTTTTTTCCTTAGGATTTAGACACTTTTTTGTTTCATTCAGCTCAGTTACAAGCCAGAAACACTAAACTCCAATCTAGAAAATGTCTTGTCTCAATCTAGATGCTCCGAGAAACAGGGCATTACTGAGGAAAGTGCCTGGACAGTAGAAGGTGTCTGGGGAGCTGTTATACTAGCATGTAAGTCTGACTCTTGGGGAAGGAGAGGGAATGAAAAAAGAAAAGTTGTAGTAAGCAATCCTAACAAGTTCTAAGAAAGTTCTAAGAAGGCCAGTGGGCAGTGTCAAGGCAATCGTGCACATCAGAGGGGTCCTGAGCCTCCTGGGAGAAGGACTGCCATTGAATCTCTGCTCTGTTCAGTCACTGACTGGGATCCACTTGTAGGAGGGAATGGGATTGCAGGGCATGGGACAAAGGCTTACCAACTGCTGGGGAAACATAATTAAAAGCAAAATCTCCTCCCAACCTGGAAAATCTTACCACAAGGTAGTAGAGAAAGAAGACAACTTTGTTATTGAATAACAAACTATAAAAATAAAAAAGCTATAACAAACCTAGCCAGTGTATTAAAAAGCACAGACATCACTTTGCCAACAAAGGTCTGTCTAATCAAAGCTATGTTTTTTCCAGTAGTCATGTATGGATGTGAGAGCTGGACCATAATGAAGGCTGAGCACCAAAGAGTTGATGTTTTCAAACTGTGGTCCTGGAGAAGACTCTTGAAAGTCCCTTGGACTGCAAGGAAATCCAACCAGTCAATTCTAACCTGAACATTCATTGGAAGGACTGATGCTGAAGTGGAAGCTGCAATACTTTGACCATCTGATGGGAAGAGCCAACTCATTGGAAAAGACCCTATGGTTAGCAAGGACTGAAGGCAGGAGGATTAGAAGGTAACAGAGGATGAGATGGTTCGATAGCATCACTAATTCAATGGACATGAATTTGAGCAAACTCTGGGAGACAGTGAAGGACATAGAAGCCTGGCATGTTGCAGTCCATTGGGTCACAAAGAGTCGGGCACAACTTAACGACTGAACAATACTGTTATTGTGACTTTTCTTAAACCCATAAAATATTTTTTAATGTATGTTTAAATTTCCATTTACATGGAATTTTAAAACTTTTCATTATTAATTTCTATCAAAATTGAATTAAAATAAAATATTATACTTCATAGGTTGGTAAGTCATGACATCTGTTACAATTTGTTTCACAGCATGTAGATGGCCAGTTTCAGTAAATGTTTTTCCTTAAAATAATGTGTATGTGTAGTTTTGGGTAAACTGTTTCATACAACCATTGAATTGATTTGTTAATCATGTTGTTTAAATCCTATTTATCTTTTTTGAATTTTGTCTTCTTGTTCCATCATTTATTGAGATTTAAAGTTAAATTATTCTACTCTGGGTACGGATTTTTCAATTTCTGTTTGAAATGTTGTCAATTTTTGCTTTACATATTTTGATGCCAAGCTATTTAGTGGTAGAATTGTAGTATCTGCACACTAAATTTAACCTCTTGCTGTATAAACTGACAGTGTCTGCTCTAGTGGTTTCTTTGTTTTTGTTTTTTTAAAGTTTACTTTGATATTAAAATAATTATATTAGCTTATTATCACTTGTATTTCATGGCATAATCTTCTAAATTTTGCTTTTAATTTGTTCTATATCATCAGAGTTTAGATATATATCTTGAAAGTAGTATAGAGATAGTGAAATAGGAATTAAGGCTCTACTTTTAACCTTCCATTTCTTATAGGATTCCAAGAAATGTAATTCTTGTAGGGTTCCCCTATCCCTTTGATGTAGTATATTGTCATGTGAACTTCTTGACCAATAAAGTATTGTGGAAATGAAGTCTTGTTTCTGGATGAGAGCACTGACTCACCAATTCAAGATTCTGCAGTGTTCCTGTGTTATTATGGGTCAAGAAAGAGCTTCTGTTAGCCTGTGACAACTTTGTCACTACTCTGAGCACTGGATATAGAACAGAATCTAAAAACAAAAACAAATAAAAATTTTCATGAGGTCTCTGAGGTTTGAGAGTTCTGTTATTGTAACATAGCCTAAGCTACCTTCATTAGATACCTTAGAATTGGTCTCTTCAGGTGGGGTCTGCCAAAACTAAATACCTAAAATAGGTAATATTGGCTTAATATTTAATTAGTTGGAATGAGTGGCAAGAAAACCATGGCTGGTTCCTGGAAAACATGCTAAGAAGTGGCAAAATATTTCACAAACCACTTCATGTAAATACTTAGAAAACAGATTACATATTTGAGGATTTTGTAACTCTAGGCTGAGAGGATTATAAGTGAATAGCAGTAGTGGTACATTTGACAACACATTTTTAAAAACTGAGCTCAGACATAATTATCTTCTTTGAAAGCAGAAACAAATAGTATTAGAATCTAGGAAATATGGGATCTTACAGAGCCGGAAGAGGTCATTGCTTCTCAATACTGGATAGTACTGGTTAAGAACTGCCTTCAGGCTAAGATGATCTCAAAGGTACGACTGTCATATCCATATTAAAACTTCTAAGTGAATTAAATTTACAGGTAAAAGTCCAATTAATAGTGATTATATCCAATGCATCCCTTCATTTTGACAAAGTAACTAAAGGCAGAAACACTAGAGATCTGATTTTCCCACTGAAGCTTCATAAACTGAATATATCTGCTATAAGTTCAAGAGAATAGGCACAGGGTTGAAAAACCAATCGAGTACAGTAAGAGAAATGCTTGGCTGGAGGAAGCACAAGCTGGAATCAAGATTGCTGGGAGAAATATCAATAACCTCAGATATGCAGATGACACCACCCTTATGGCAGAAAGTGAAGAACTAAAGAGCCTCTTGATGAAAGTGAAAGAGGAGAATGAAAAAGTTGGTTTAAAGCTCAACATTCAGAAAACTAAGATTATGGCATCTGGTCCCATCACTTACTGGGAAATAGATGGGGAAACAGTGGAGACAGTGGCTGACTTTATTTTACTGGGCTCCAAAATCACTGCAGATGGTGATTGCAGCCATGAAATTAAAAGACGCTTACTCCTTGGAAGGAAAGTTATGACCAACCTAGACAGCATATTAAAAAGCAGAGACATTATTTTGCCAACAAAGGTCCAATCTAGTCAAGGCTATGGTTTTTCCAGTGGTTATGTATGGATGTGAGAGTTAGACTATAAAGAAAGCTGAGCACTGAAGAATTGATGCTTTTGAACTGTGGTGTTGGAGAAGACTCTTGAGAGTCCCTTGGACTGCAAGGAGATCCAATGAGTCCATCCTAAAGGAGATCCATCCTGGGTGTTCCTTACTTTGGACACCTGATGCAAAGAGCTGATTCACTGGAAAAGACCCTGATGCTGGGAAAGATTGAAGGCAGGAGGAGAAGGGGACCACAGAGGATAAGATGGTTGGATGGCATCAACAACTCAATGGACATGGGTTTGAATGGACTCTGGGAGTTGATGATGGACAGGGAGGCCTGGCATGCTGTGGTTCATGGGGTCGCAAAGAGTTGGACATGACTGAGCGACTGAACTGAACTGAACAGTAAGTATAAGAAGGATAACTAGGAGAAAACTGTGAGTTTTTCTGGTAGCACATAAAGCTGACTGGAATCAAATAGGTAAAGCACTACATTTTCAAAAGAGCTATGATTCTTTGAAAGAACTGCCAGCCAAGACTAGGCTGCATGCTGACATAAAATTCCTAATCCAGAGATAGATTTTAACACAGTATAAAGACAAGTGGGTGAATATAGAAGATAGGAGCAAATCTCATAACTATTATATTTTGTCTTTTTCTACTTCTGAAAGTGGGCTTTCCTGATGCTTCAGCGGTAAAGAATCTACCTATCAGTGCAGCAGACTCGGGTTAGGAAAATCCACTGGAGATCCCTAGGTCAGGAAAAGCCCCTGGAGAAGGAAATGGCAACTCACTCCAGTGTTCTTGCCTGGGAAATACCATGGACAGAGGAGCCTGGCAGGCTAAAGTCCATGGGGTGGCAAAAAATCGGACACAACCGAGCACACACATGCCTCTGAAAGCACATCTCTATTTATAAGAAATTTATGTTCTTCTTTCCTTTCAAGACAACTTCAACTATCCTTGGCCTTAACAGAGACCAGTCACAACTAGAAGATCCTAGAAATACAACAATAACACCCAGCTTATTTAACGTATATAATTATTATTATTATAATATATAATAATTATTATATATTATTAACATATAGTTATTATATGCAGAATACATTGTGTGAAATGCTGGGCTGGATGAAGCACAATCTGGCATCAAGACTGCCAGGAAAAATATCAATAATCTTAGGTATGCAGATGACACCACCCTGATGGCAGAAACTGAAGAGGAACTGAAGAGTCTCTTGATGGAAGTGAAAGAGGAGAGTGAAAAAGTTGGCTTAAAACTCAAAATTCAAAAAACTAAAATCATGGCAACTGGTTGCATCACCTCATGGCAAATAGACGGGGAAACAATGAAAACTGTGAGAGACTTTATTTTCTTGGGTCCGAAATCACTGCAGATGGTGACTGCAGCCAAGAAATTAAAAGACGCTTGCTCCTTGGAAGAAAAGCTGTGACCAACCTAGACAACATATTAGAAAGCAAACATTACCTTGCTGACAAAAGTCTGTCTAGTCAAAGCTATGATTTTTCCAGTAGTCATGTATGAATGCAAAAGTTGGACCATAAAGAAAGCTGAGCACTGAAGAATTGATGCTTTGAACTGTGGTGTTGGAGAAGACTCTTGAGAATCCCTTGGACTGCAAGGAGATCTAAGCAGTCAATCCTGAAGGAAATCAACCCTGAATATTCATCAGAAGGACTGATGCTGAAGCTGAAGCTCCAATATTCTGGCCACCTGATGTGAAGAACTAACTCATTAGAAAAAGACCCTGATGATAGGAAAGATTGAAGGCAGGAGGAGAATGGGATGTCAGAGGATGAAATGGTTGGATGGCATTACCAACTCAATGGATATGAGTTTGAGCAAGCTCATTGAATTGTTGATGGACAGGGAAGCCTGGCATGCTACCGTCCATGGGGTCTCAAAGAGTCGGACATGACTGAGTGACTGAACTGAAAAAACATATAAATCCTTACATTAGCTAAGGGAGAGTTTAGTGGAAGGAAGGAGATATCACTGAGAAAAAAAGAAAGCTGAGGCAGGTGACAGACCTAACAGTTATGTACAGGAATCAGTCAGTAATCCAAGCAACCTAGTTACTGAATTAGCTCACTGTTCTTTCTCTAGTGAAAGCATCATGAACTCCACAGTTAGTACCACCATGAAAATGCCTTCCTCTAGAGAGAGAAAACCCCAGATATTTTAGTAGTGTCTCATGAGTTAAGGGATCGATAGTCAATATTTATTGTTTTTGTAATTCTCTGTTGCTATTTCATTTGATCCACAAAAAAGAAAAATCCATTCTACTGTGGGATAGGGCCACATCCGTGTTTATGAAAGCATTAACACTCATTTTTCAAATGACTCAGCTAGCAATTTGATTCTAGCAAGTACATCTTCTATTTTCTTTGATGAATCATGGGTTATATTTTTCCATATTCAAAAGAGTATCCAAAAAATTAAGTGCAGTGTTCTCAGATGCAAATATGGGCCCAGATTTCCTTTCACTGTTTTCACCCTCAAATGAACTTATGAACACTTTATGATCCCCAGCTAGGTTGGAAAGAAATAGCAGATTGAATAACAGAATTGACAGATTTCTGAATTTAGAGATGGCAATTTGGCATCCCCATCACTACCAGCATCGTTATTTGTTCATTCTTGAAGTGCTTAGTGAAAGAGGTAAACTAGCAATGAGGAGTTTGGATTCAAAATCATGTGTGACATTCCGTTAGTTATAAACATCACTGTAAAAATCAAAATTTAAATATTAAAGAAATACTGGAAAAGGTCAGTTTTCATTCCAATCCCAAATAAGGGCAATGCCAAAGAATGTTCAACTACCACATGATGGCACATATTTCACATGTTAGCAAAGTAATGCTCAAATTCCTCCAAGGTCGGCTTCAGCAGTACATGAATGAGAAATTCCAGATGTACAAGCTGGGCTTAGAAAAGGCAGAGGAACCAGAGATCAAATTGTCAACATCTGTTGAATCATAGAAAAAGCAAGAGAATTCCAGAACAACTTCTGCTTCATCGACTACACTAAAGCCTCTGATTGTGTGAATCACAACAAATTGTGGAAAATTTTTAAAGAGATGGGAATATCAGACCACCTGCCTCCTGAGAAACCTGTATGCAGGTCAAGAAGCAAACAGAAAAGGACATGGAACGATGGACAGGTTCAGAATTGGGAAAGGAATACGTTAAGGCTGTATAGTGTTACTCTGCTTATTTAACTTTTATGCAGAGTACATCATCCAAGATGCTGGGCTGGATGAAGCACAAGCTGGAATCAAGATTTCCAGGAGATATATTACTAACCTCAGGTAGGCAGATGACACCATCCTTATGGCAGAAACCAAAGAGGAACTAAAGAGCCTCTTGATGAAGGTGAAAGAGGAGAGTGAACAAGCTGGCTTAAAATTCAGCATTCAAAAGCAAAGCTCATGGCGTCCAGTCCAATCACTTCATGGCAAATAGAAGGGGAAACAATGGAAACAATGAGACTATTTTCTTGTGCTCCAAAAATCACTGCTGATGGTGACTGCAGCCATGAAATTAAAAGGTGCTTGCTCCTTGGAAGAAAAGCTATGACAAACCTAGACAGCATATTAAAAAGCAGAGACATCACTTTGCTAACAAAGGTCTGTATAATCAAAGCTATGATTTTCCAACAGTCATGTACAGATGTGAGATTTGGACCATAAAGAAGGCTGGGCGCTGAAGAATTTATGCTTTTGAATTGTGATGCTAGTGAAGAGCCTTGAGAGTCCCTTGAACTGCAAGGAGATCAAACAACTCAATCCTAAAGGAAATCAATCTTGAATATTCATTGGAAGGACTGATGTTGAAGCTGAAGCCCCAATACTTTGGTCACCTGATGTGAAGAGCCAACTCATTGGAAGAAAAGACCCTGAGTCTGGGAAAGATTGAAGGCAAAAGGAGAATTGGGCAACAGAGGCATCACTGACTTAGTGGACATGGATCTGATCAAACTCTAGGAGACAGTGAAAGACAGGGGAGCCTGACACGCTGCAGTCCATGGGGTCACAAAGAGTCAGACAGAACTTAGCAACAGAACAACATCAAACTTCTTTACAATTTTATTTCTCATTTTTTCAGTTCTTGAGTTGACTCCATGACTCATTATTTTGGCAAATACCTTTTTTTCTAATACATGAAATAGTGGATGTGAATTTTTAGCTTTAGCATATATGGAGTTTGATTATACAGAGCATTTTTTATTTCGTTGACTTCAAGATGTTTATCTCTTACTTAGAAACTTAAAAGAGAGGGTTTCATTTCTGAATTTATCTTTAAATTTTCTTTAGCATTTTATTGCATTATAATTTATGTAAGATCTCTCCTATAGAATCTGCTGAGACATTCATTGTTAGAGTATCACACATGGTCCGTGTGTGTAAATGTTTTATACATATTTGAAATGATTGTGTAAAGATTTCTGTCAAGTACCTATCCCACATAAAATCATTTGATCAATTTTGGTAATTGTATCCTTCAAAATTTTCATGTCATTAATTTGCTTGTTATAGTACCTTATGGAAAGCGTGTTAAATTCTATTCGTGTACTCATCAGCTTCTCCGTGTGATGAAGGAGAACTCCTTTTAATTTTGCTCTATTTGTTTTACCTAATGCACTGTTCATTGTTGCTGTTGTTGTTTAGTCACTAAGGTGTCCAAATCTTGCAAAGCAATGGACTGCAGCCCACCAAGATGCTCTATTCATGCTATTTCCCAGGCAAGAACACTGGAATGGGTTGCCATTTCCTTCTCCAGGGGATCTTCCCGACCCAGGGATTAAACCTGTATCTCCTGCATTGGCAGGTCGAATCTTAACCACTGAACCACCAAGGAAGCCCCAGTGCATTGTTAGGTGTGTTTAAATTTATGATTATCACATCTTTTCCATAGATGCTTTCTATCATTCTTACTCAGAAATAATACTTCTTTACCCATTGGTGCTGTTTTCCATAAATATCCTTTGTCTTATACATCCCTTTCTGTAGTATATTAGTTGTAATTTGGCTAGATATGACCAATATAAACAAATAAACAAGATATTTAATGCTAGTAACTTAACCATATAAAAAGAACATCTATTTCTTCTATAACTAAAAAGCACACAGATAAGCATTTGTAGTGCAACTATGTCAGAAAGAATAGTGAGATTCTATCCCTACAAAAGGGGAGGATAATAGATAATAGGAGACAAGCAGTAGTCACTATGGTTATTAATACATGGTACATTTTTATCCATTTATTTCCAATCATTATGGTTTTCTGCTTTAGGTATACTCTTGTAAGAAGAATATAGCTGTGTTTTGTTTTTTATTTTGAAATTAGATCTTTTGACTGGAAATAAAATAAATCTATTTAAATTCAGGTCAATCTCTAATAACACTGAACTCTTTTTTTTTTTTTTTTACCATTTTATCAGATTTTTGCTCAGTTCACTTCAGTTGCTCAGTTGTGTACAACTTTTTGTGACCCCATGGACTGCAGCACATCAGGCTTCTCTGTCCATCATCAACACCTAGAGCTTGTTCAAACTCATGTCCATCGAGTCGGTGATGCCATCAACCATCTCATCCTCTATTGTCCCCTTCTCCTCATGCCGTCAATCTTTCCCAGCATCAGAGTCTTTTCTGACGAATCAGTTCTTCACATCAGGTGGCTAAAATATTGGAGTTTCAGCTTCAGCATCAGTCTTTCCAATGAATATTCAGGACTGATTTACTTTAGGATTGACTTTTTTTTAAATTTAATTTTATTTTTAAACTTTACAAAATTGTATTAGTTTTGCCAAATATCGAAATGAATCCGCCACAGGTATACATGTGTTCCCCATCCTGAACCCTCCTCCCTCCTCCCTCCCCTTGATCTCCTTGCAGTCCAAGGGACTCTCAAGAGCTTCTCTTGAGATTTTTTCTGGTTATCAATTTTCTTTATTTGTTCTCTTTTCTTGCTTTTGGATTAGACTGATAGAATTCTTTTTATTCCCTCCTATATCTATTCTCAGTATCTATTTCTGAATCATCAACCACCCCCAAAATTAGTGGATTAAAATCGCAGCTTATTTTTCTCATGGTTCTGTTGATTCCCTAGCCATGACAAGACAGTTCTTAATTCTGACCTTTCATTTAGTTGCCATCAGATGATGACTGGGACCACTCATTTGAAGGCCCAAATTGGATGGACATATGACAAGGTCAGTCCAATGGCTGAGAGTTGACCAAAGCTGTCAGCAAGGAGCTCAGCAGCAACTGTCCACTGAGATGCCTACAATGGCCTCTCCCCGTAGCTTGGCTTCTCACAGTTTGGTGGCTGGGTTCTACAAATGGATGTTTCAAAGACAGGGAGAGGAGAATATCAGTATCATAAAGCTGGATCTAGACATTGGGAATAGCACCACTTATGCCATATTCTACTGATGAAAGCAGTTACAGAATCTGTCCACATTCAAAGAGAGGCGATGGAGACCCCCTTCTCAACAGTAGGAATGGCAGAGATTGGAGCCATTTTTAACCCTCCATATCATCTTCAACTTTTAAAATTGTACCTTATTTTCCTATTAATTCAAACTATTTACACCTGTCAAATATGAACTTTTTTATTTTTTCAAAAAGCAAATTATAGCTCCATTTTTCTATTCTCCTCCAATCAAGACTAATTCTATGGTATCCAGATGCACTTTACCTTCCTTTATATTTTAAAATATTCTACAATTCTTCCAATATTTGAAGCTTGTCCCTGTAGGAAAATTATATTTCAAATAACATAAATTTGAAAAATTGTTTAAAAAGCTATTGGAAAAAAAAAGCTATTGGAAATTATAGCATTTAATGAATATATCATAACAGTATATTTGTTTATGCATGGTTTCTATATTATATATATCATTTATATATCATATAACAATATGATACATTCACCTTGAACAGTAGCAGAAAGTTAAAGGACATTTTGCTTTAACATGAAAGAGACAGAAATAAGGGAGCCAATGTCTTGAATAATATAATAAATATATTTAACACTGTTTGTATATGTCAAATTTTGAAACTTGAAGCAAAAAGCACATTATTTTTTGTGGAATTGATTTAAAGAAAACAAAATAAGAAGACAGAATTACACAGTGTACTTTTGTAAATCACATTCTTATAACCCTATAAAATATTTTAAAATAGAAATCTAATACAAATCACATCATTTATATTTTTGAAATATTTACATAATGTAAACACCTGATCAACAACAAAGGTCCATCTAGTAAAAGCTATGGTTTTTCCAGTAGTCATGTATGGATGTGAGAGTTGGACTATAAAGAAAGCTGAAGACTGAAGAATTGATGCTTTTGAACTGTGGTGTTGGAAGAGACTCTTGAGAGTCCCTTGGACTTCAAGGAGATCCAACAAATCCATCCTAAAGGAGATCAGTACTGAATATTCATTGGAAGGACTGATGCTGAAGCTGAAACTCCAATTCTTTGGCCACCTGATGTGAA
The DNA here is from genome assembly GCF_032452875.1 of Bos javanicus. NCBI lineage: Eukaryota > Metazoa > Chordata > Mammalia > Artiodactyla > Bovidae > Bos > Bos javanicus. The sequence goes on along the minus strand of NC_083872.1, from coordinate 99,141,421 downwards.
GAGCAACTCATTGGAAAAGACCCTGATGCTGGGAAAGATTGAAGGTGGGAGAAGAGGACGACAGAACACGAGATGCTTGGACTGCATCACCGACTCAATGGACATGAGTTTGAGTAAACTCTGGGAGTTGGTGATGGACAGGGAGGCCTGGCGTGCTGCAGTCCATGGGATTGCAAAGAGTTGGACATGATTGAGCAACTGAGCTGAACTGAACTGAAACACCTAGTCAAAAATAAAACTGAAATTCACTGATAATTTTGAAAATAAAATAGCGTGAACAAACATGTGGAAACTGATGTGATTCAATTGAAATAATAGTTAGAGGATGGTGGATGATTTTAGTGGCTCAGCCGGTAAAGAATCTGCCTACAATGCAGGAGACCCAGATTCAGTCCCTGAGTCAGGAAGATACCCTGAAAAAGGGAATGGCAACCCACTCCAGTATTCTTGCCTGGAGAATTCCATGGACAAAGGAGCCTGGCAGGCTACAGTCCATGGAGTTGCAGAGAGTCAGAAACGATGAAGAAACTTTAACTAACACTGGATGATTTTACAAACCAAGAAATACTGAAAATAAATTAAGAAATAAATTCAAATAATTAGAAAAGGAGAAATAAAATAAACTTGAGAGAGCAGAAATAAGTTAATTAAAATAAATAAAAGCAATAAAAGATGAAAGAAAATTACTCATAAATTCAAGACTAACAATAGTAACTTCTTGAAGATACCATAAAATTGAAAGTCTGTGAAAATACCTAGATTACAGAAGGAATACCATCTTAGGATTAATTAAGTAAAGCTCAAGAAAAGTATTTAAAAAGAGGAGACATTTTTTCCTACATACTGAAAAAATAAAGTGGAAGAGGGGCAGTTTCTATAGATAAAAAGTACAAAATGAGTTATGATGTACAAAATGGCATTAAAGTATATTAAACATATGTTAAAGTACTTAAAAATCTAAGTAGAATATCAGAAATTCAACAGAGAATTAACTCTTCCTCAAAATTGCTGTATATACATGGCTTCATAGAAGATTTCCTCGAATAATAGTTCTTTATTGTGACAACATATACAAAATATTGAAGAGAAATAGCCAAAGTTTTTAAATAAAAAGGAACAATCACTATATGAATACTCTAATAAAGATAATAACTAATAGATCTCACTTGAAGAAATAAAACATTGTCAAACAAATTCAAGTGCTTACTTGATTCTAGTGGGTACAAAAAAATTACTAGTTAGATGATGATCAAGCAGGCTTTATTCCAAAAATATTAAGGGATGTTCATTATTTCTTTTAATAAATAAGAAGTGGGGGAAATTATGATCATCTCAAAGAACACCAATGTTGTCTGTTGCCTTCTAATAAAAAAGGAACAAAATAAGGATGCCTATCAATATAGTGGATAGTCTTATTTACCATTAGACTAAGCAATATGTAAAAGAGAGAATACATATTCAAATGGAAAGAGTAAAATTGTCAGTACATACAGATGTCTTTTACTACCCATAAAAGGACAGAGAATCAACTAAAGACAAAAATAAAGAAAACACATTGTAACAAGTTAATACCATAACTGGTTACTAATGCAATTTTTAAAATCTTTGTGATTACACAATAAGCAGCCAGCAAATATCATAAGTAACCATTCATAAAGGAATCAAAAGATGTATTGATGGCAACCACTTGATGTTTTTCACAGTTCTGATTTATTTCCTTTTAGATTATAAAACCAGCTTTTTTTTCCTGTGATGTGCTCCCCTGGTGATATATTGTCCGCATCACAAGAGTCTGGTGCTGCAGGTGCTAGAAATGCTTGAACTCATGAAGTTCAAGTTTATAAACTGAGTCTGAGAAATCTCTGCAAGTCTTCAGGTTTGGTGAATAAGGCCAAGCTCGTTCTCCCAATTCTAGTATATATAATTCATTCAGTTATTCATTCACTTACTAACTGGTCAAATATTTATTGAACTACTTTGTATACCAAGATCTCTTTTAGGTCCTCAGGCTCACTAATGAACAAGACTACCAAGTTTGTTGGTCTTACAGATCACACTTTTTACTATAGACACAGAGACTAATAGATAGCCTCTCATTACATTCATAAGTTAACATTACTCCCTGACAAAGTTTATCCTTTATCTCTCTTTTGAACTTGATTTTAAGTTGTTGTTCATTTGGTAAGTTGTGACCAATGCTTTGTGACCCGATGAACTGCAGCATGCCAGACTTCCCTGTCCATCACCATCTCCCAGAGTTTGATCAAACTTGTGTCCATTGGGTTGGTGATGCCATCCAACCATCTCATCCTCTGTCACCCCACTCTCTTCCTTCCTTCAGTCTTTCCCAGCAACAAGTCTTTTCCAGTGGGTCAGCTCTTCTCATCAGATGGCCAAAGTATTGGAGCTTCAGCTTCAGCATCAGTCCTTCCAATGAATATTCAGAGTTGATTTCCTTTAGGATTGACTAATTTGATTGCAAGTAAAATTTGACATATTATACTAAGTCTTATCTTCTTCACACAATTAAATCAGTCTTAGAAAAGTCACATCTTAATGTCCTGTTTTCCACTCACCCATAACCCAGAAGTTCATGATCAGGTAAAATATACATTTAAAAAACAAAACAAGGAATTAAGATTTCAAGCTCATTGACAACTATAAGTGAAAACATTGGAAATTTATGCATCATAGTCTAAATTGTGTATCTATTTAAAGATTGCAGTAGGACATATAAATCAATTAATTCCTAAGAAAATTTGCAAATTCCTGATAATTTATAAATACACATTTCATGAATCATTGAATGAAAAGGTACTAAAGTGAACAAGTAAGTGAAATACAAGTTGCTCCATGATTCTGAGGAAAATCTAACAAATATTTATAAATTAATTCTTGTAATTGAAAAACCAATATGCATGAAAAGTATAGCTTTCACATTTTATTAAATATATGTCTATCATGTATATTTTTGACATTTTAATTGAAAATTTCCAAAGAAGTAAAAACTGAAATACTATTTATACCATCTGTTGCTGACAAAAGTTCTTATAGATAGTCCATTTAACTTTTCACTTGTATATGTTAAATACATATATATGTATATATACATGTAACTCACATTTAATAAGCATGGAAAAGAGCCTATTGCAGATAAACATTTAAAAATATTCACTATCATGCATTACAGAAGAACACTGAAGAACTGTAAAAAAATATTCAACTTTTTCCTCTTAGAATATATATATGCTCTCCAGAATGGTCTATGAATCTGAAGGTTTCCTAGCTTTCAGCCACACCTCAACTGCAACAGCACCAAAAGTGAAGCTTTTCTTAGCTTGTCATTTCCCAGAATCAGGACAAATGAGTGAACTGAAGGGTAAATAGTTCCAAGAGCTTCAGCAAGCATAAAGGCCAGTTCACTCTGTATCACATTGTGATGAAAAGTTGTCATGAGATGAGATAGGAAGTGAATGGCAAGTAGTATGAGAAAAGATATCACCATGATCATGGCTCTGACGTAGGCTTTGCTGCTAGGATCTCTGAATCCTGTTGCATGGCTCCTCATCTTCTTGACATGTTTCAGTAGGGAGAACATTAACAGGAGAAAACAACTCAGGGATATAATAAAAGGTAAGAAAGATCCTACGGTGAATATAATTAATTTGGAAAAGGTTTCAGTGTCACGCCTTTTAGAATTTAAAGTCGTATTTCTTTCATACGGATGTATCTTGATATTAATATAGCTGCTCACCAGAGTAAGACTTAAAGGCAGCAATACTAATGTCCCCAGAAACATTACCATAACGACCATTCCAATTCTAAACTTGAGGTGAAGAAAAACAGCATTTGAAAAATTGACTGTCTTGAGGAAATAGAAGAGGCTGAGGCCTGTGGCAAGCCAGACACTAAAATGATTGGCCAAGAGCCCAGCAATACTAAAAAGTATGACTTTATTTCCCTTTATGTCTAAAGATGAAGATGGATAAGACTCCTTTGTAAACAAACTCACCATTATTACCAAACTCAGACCAATTCTGGAAATTGCCAAAGCAGTGAGGATTTGATCAGCCAAGGAGACCTTTTGCATCTTGATCCAGTCAATGCAGTTCACCAGTGTTATGAACCCATTCCCCAGAATGCCAATTATGAATTCTGAATTTATTAAAATGATAAAGATGTTTTCCAAGGAATCTTCCATGTCTACAAAAAGAGATCTTCAATCTCTAATTGCAATATTGACCATTTCTTGATTTATTATGTTTAAATGGTATATGTATACCCTTATTTATGAGATATGCAGTTAGTTTCTTCCTTTAAAAAAATTATAGGCTAAAGACCAAATCAAAAAGCACCTAAGAGGTATTAATGAATAGGCACATAGCTCTCTTTGTCAGAATTGTTTTCTCCCAGACAGATAGCTGCACTCTGAGCCAGGTAGTGTGTGTTCTAAACACAAACTGAAATTTCTCATACTTGATGGTGAAAGAAAAACATTTGTTAAAACACAAATAAATGCATATTCTGTTTATTTTGCACTGCTTGCTTTATTTAATCTCTACCCAACTTGTTCACCAATTTGAGTTATGAGCAATAACTTTAAAAAATGTATATTACCATATGTGAAATAGATGACCAGTCCAAGTTCAATGCATGAAACAGGGCACTCAAAGCCAGTGCACTGGGACAACAGTGAGGGATGAGATGGAAGGGAGGTGGAGGTGGGAGGGGGGTTCAGGATGGAGGACACATGTACACTCATGGCAGATTCATGTCAATGTATGTCAAAAACCACTACAATTTGTAAAGTAATTCGCCTCCAATTTAAATAAATTAAATTTTTTAAATGCAATGCAGAGAGCTTCATTTGGATTTAAAACTTCTTACTTTTTTCTTTAATAGCTCAGATTTTAATCCCTCATTGATACTTATGAGTATGAAATATAAAATCTATGAAGATTTTCTTGATGTTAAAAATCATATAAGATAGCAAAATACTTTAAAACATTATTAATCTTTGTATTATTTAATATTTTAAACCATTTACAGGGCTTTTGAGAAGTGATAGAACTATTTATATCCCACAACATTCTCTCAGTTAAAGCCAGATATGTACAATAGTGAAAAGAGAAGAAAATCATCTACAGAGCATAAATCATCCTCATTTTGTGTCTCTTCGCCACTCAGTAATAGCACTCACCAACAGTCATCAGCAAGGTCATACGAGTGAATGAGAAAACCGTGCCCCGCACACGAAGGGTAAGAAGAGTACCTGTCCCTATCGGTAAGATTACATGCTACAGACTGACAGTTGTATCGTCTTCAAATTTATCTGTTAACTGCTAACTCCCAATGTGGTGGGATTTGAGGTGGGGCCATTGGGTGATTAGTTTATGACTGTGGAGTCTTCATAAGTGGAAGTAGGATCCTTATAAATTGAAAAGCTGCTCAGTCATAATAAAGAACGAAATTTTGTCACCTGAAACAATGTGAATGGACATGGAGGGTTTTATGCTTAGTGAAAGAAGTCCAATAAAGACAAATACTGTATGATATCACTCATAGGTGAAATCTAAAAAACACCACAAACTAGTGAATATAACATAAAAGAAACAGACTCGCAGAAATAGAGAACAAACCAGTGGTTACCAGTGGGGAAGGCGAAGGGGGAGGTGGGATCAGAGTAGGAGATAAAGAGGTACAAGCTACCATGTAAAAAATAAGCTTCAAGGATATATTGTACAGCACAGGGAATATAGCCAATATTTTAGAATGTTGCTGCTGCTGCTGCTAAGTCACTTCAGTCGTGTCCGACTCTGTGCGACCCCATAGATGGCAGCCCACCAGGCTCCCCCGTCCCTGGGATTCTCCAGGCAAGAACACTGGAATGGGTTGCCATTTCCTTCTCCAATGCATGAAAGTGAAAAGTGAAAGTGAAGTCGCTCAGTCGTGTCCGACTCTTAGCTACCCCATGGACTGCAGCCTACCAAGCTCCTCCGTCCATGGGATTTTCCAGGCAAGAGTACTGGAGTGGGGTGCCATAGAGTATAATCTATAAAAATTTTGTATCTCTCTCTATATATAAAAATATATATCTCAATATCTTTTTGCAGGTCTGCAAAAAGCAGTAAAATATGACCCAAAATAAGAAAAATCAAATGTACATCAGTTAAGAAAAGGCACTTCAGAGGGATCCTTTGCCCCTTCTTCCACATAAGGACGCAGGAGATGAACATCTGTGAACCAAGAAATGGGATCTCATCAGACAGCAAAATTGCCAGCTCCTTGAGCTTGGACTTCCAGCCTCTAGGACTATGAGAAATAGATTTCAGTTGTTTATAAACCACCCAGTCTTTGGGTATTTTTGTTATAGCAGGCAAAATGGAATAAGACTCTGGAAAAAAACACATTTCACAGGGCATCAGATTGAATGACTAGAAAAGTGTTTCCTCGATGATGGAAAACAATTAGCTCCTTTTAACACTGCTCTTGGCCGTGTCTAACAAATCTTAAAAGCATAACCCCAAAGGATTAATTCCCAGTAATTTAACTGCATCTCAGAACAAAGCTTATGAATAACTATAGGAATATAAAAATGTCAAGCATTTCACTAAACAGGGTCAAATTCATAATTCTTGATATCAAGTTATCAATTATCAGGTCTGCAAAAAAACAGTAAAATATGACCCAAAATAAGAAAAATCAAACAAACGGCAACTTGATACTGTTACAGATATTAGAGTTAGCAGAGGAGGACATTACATTGAAACAGTTATTATAACTATATTCCAGGTGTCCAAAAACTTAAGATACAAAGAGGGTATTAAAAAAAAAAAAAAAAACTCAGATTGAGTTTCTAGAGATTAAAACTACATCTGAGATGCAAAAGGCACTAATGGGATTAATAGATTTGACACTATAGGAAAAAGATCAGTGAACATGAAAACATAGCAGTAGAAACTATCCAAAATGAAACACAAGAAGTAATAGAATTTTGGGAAAAAAAAAAGAGGCATCATTGATCTTTGGAGAAGTTCAAGGTGCCTTATGGATGTGTAGCTAGAGTGGCCTAAAATGTGGGGCTGGGGAGAAGACATAATGACCAAAATTTTTATAAATATGATAAGAACTATAAACCAATAGACCCAAGAATCTCAATACATCCCAAGCACAAGAAACAAAACAAAAATACACTAAGACACATCATAATCAAATTTATCAAAAGTAGTTTTAAAGGGAAAATATTAACAGTAGCCAGATAAAAAGATGTTACGTTCAGAGGAACAAATAAGGATAGATTTCCCATCAGAAATAGTATAACCAAGAATTTTCTGTAGCAACATATTTAAAATACTTAAATAGGAAAAAAAATCTCTCAACCTAGAATACCCAGACAAATATTTTTCAAAACTGAAGGAGAAATACAGACTTCTTCAGACAAAAAACAAAAAGAGCACACAAGCAGCAGAACCACACTATAAGGACCTCTTCCAGGCAGAATGAAAATAATATGTAATGGAAATAAGAATCAATACAAAGATTAAATAGCATTATATATGGTAACTATATGAGTAAGTATATAAGATTCTACTTTTTTAAAAAAAATTTTTTTAAGATAACTTTTTTGTTGTTGTTTTTTTTTTTTTAACTTTACAATACTGTATTGGTTTTGCCATATATCAACATGAATCTGCCTCAGGTATATACGTGTTCCCCATCCTGAACCCTCCTCCCTCCTCCCTCCCCGTACCATTCCCAACAGTAACAATGGATGGTGGGATTTTTAATATTCAGTCCAGTTCAGTTGCTCAGTCATGTCTGAGACTCTTTACAACCCCATGGACTCAGCACACCAGGCTTCCCTGTCCATCACTAACTCCTGGAGCCTACTGAAACTCATGTCCATCATGTCGGTGATGCCATCCAACCATCTCATCCTCTGTCGTCCCCTTCTCCCACCTTCAATCTTATATGCAAAGGTAAAACATATGGTAGTATGCTTTTCTAGAATAAACTAGATAGTAATAACTCTTTAAAATGGGATATGATAAATAAGTAGAGGATATGTAGTTAAACAAATTCTCCTACATTAGACACTGATGTTTGACACCATCCAGGATTAAAAAAAAATGAAACTCATCTTATGCCTCTTCCTGATCACACCACCTGTTTTACTCCCAAACAGAAATCATAATCCTGTGTGGAAGTAATTTCTATAGCTTTCTTTGCTGTTTAACTACCTACATATGATTTCTAGATATTATACAGGCACATCTTAGAGATATTGCAGGTTCAGCTCCAGACCACCACAATAAAGCAAATATCACAAGGAAGTCACACAATTATTTTGGTTTTTCAGTACATAGAATTGTTATGTTTATACTATAATCTGTTAGGTGTGCAATAGTATTATACCTCAAAAATGTGCATACCATAACTTAAAAATATTTTATTGCAAAAAATACTCACCATCATCTGAGCCTTTATCTAGTAACATCAAAGATCACTGATCACTAATCCACTTCATAGATACTATAATAATGAAAAAGTTTGAAATGTTGTTAGAATTATCCAAGTGTGACCCAGAGACACGAAGTGAGCAAGTACTGTTGGGAAAATGACACCAATATTCTTGCTTGGTGCAGGGTTGCCACAACTTTCAGTTTGTAAAAAAAAAAAAAGAAACACAATAGAGTGAAATGAAATACATAAGGCATGCCTATAGTTTAGTTGTGCCAGCAACTAGATTTTAGGAAATTGGAATTATTTATTTAGTTTTCTTTTTAAGGAAGTGCATGGGAAAAGTCAAGTTCCATTTATTTGAAAATACATTTTATATGAAATAATTATTCACAAGGTGGTATGTAATTATAGTTTATTTTTGTTATTGAATAGTATTCAACTAGATGAATTTACCACTTTTATTGATCCATTCTATTGTCAATGGATTATACTCATAATAGTGCTGGTGAACATATTAGCATCACTTTTTAATCTTTATTAAAAGTACTTCATGATTTTATGATTATTTAGGATAAATTCAGGATATCTATTCTTTATTCTCCATGAAAATCCAGTGTACCAGTTTAATCAAGTTATTTAGTAAAATTATTCCCAAACTGGAGGTTAGCATCTGATTTACTTTATTAAAGATAAGCATTATCAATATCTTAATACACATGAGAGTATTAACAGATTATAAGGTATATACAGTGCTTGTTAAACAAAAATAATAAATATTCTGCTTAGTAACTAAATCTTACATAAATGTGTATATATTCATATTTCACACTTTGTTTTTTATTTTAATATCTTTGAATAAATGAATCTGAATGAAAGTAAGGCTGGAAAAGCAAATTAAATCAAATAAAAGAAAAAAAGTCTTCAAGTCGTAGAAATTTCTCTATGAAGCCTTAGTGAAGGCTTAGTGAAGTCAAAAGACTCTTCACTTTTTACTATGTATATATTTACCTAAAGAATACTAATACAGAAATGTGTAACATCATTAACCACAGATCTTGGCTATAGATTTTCTCCTTCATGTTATTTTTCTTCATCCTTCTCATACAACTTGAATTTCTTAAGTGTTTTACCTACCTGTAGTAAATTTAGTCTTCCTTATTTGTACCAAGTCATTATTAATTATAGTCACACACATATAAAGTTTATAAAGATCATAGTTTGTTTTCAGCTAGAAGACACATCATGCCCACTTATTTCCTTTCTTTTAGCCATCAACTCAGCTGCTGCAGAAATGACAGGAAGGACTGTCCTAGTGTCTGCTTTCCCCATGTCAGGATAAGTGAAGGACATATGATTCCAAAAGCCTGGCATGCCATGATAACCAAGTTGTTCCACTGCCTATTAGAACTTCAAACAGAAAATTAGAACCCGGAAGCAAATGGCAAATAGAAAACAGATGACAGTTTGCATGGCTTTTATATGGACCTTGGTGCTGGGATCTTGGGGTCCTTTACCACTGAGCTGCATCTTCCTGAAATGTTTCCATGGGCAAAAGATAAACAGCAGAAAAGAAGTCAGGGACATAGCAAAGGGTGTGAAGTTTACTAGCATGAACAGAGTCATATTTCAAAGGTGTAAAATGTCCCTCAGCTTGGTCTTCTGAGTGATGTTTCCTTCATAGTCATTTGTCTGGATAGTCTTGTTTACATTTACACCATGAATTAATAAAACCAAACAGGACAAAGTGAACAAGAAGAACATTTTTAATTCTCCATTTTAGGTAAAGAAAAATAATATTGGAAAATTGGCTATCTTGAGCAAATAAAATATGCTGAGGATAGCAGCAAGCCAGGTACCAAAACAGTTGCTTATTATCCAGGCAATAATAATAATTCTTGCTCTTAAATTGTCTAAAGCTGGGATTAAACACATTTTCACACCAATTTATTAATGTTACTCAGAGCAAACCAATTCTGGAGACTGCCAGAGCAGTGAGAATCCCATCTGCTGAAGAGATTTTTTGTCTCTTGACCAGTCAATGCAGTTCACCAGTGACATGAAACCACTGGCAAAATTTCTTAGAATAAATTCTATTACTAGGATGGAAAAAATGTAGTAAAGTTGTCATCTGTAGAAAAATAGGTAAGTTCAATATCACCGGTCAAGATTTCTTTAATATTCTGACCACAGACTCTACATGAGCTAATTTTTCTTGATATGAGGTAAAGTCCTTATTTCTTTTAAATTCTGTGACCAGTGTCAGGCAGGAAAGCATGAGGTATGCTAATGGAAGAGCTCAATGTTGACATGATAAAAATCACTGTTATTCCCTGGTAGCTCAAATTAACTTCTATTTACACACTTTATGACCTTGCTGTAGTCTGAAATATTCATATTCGTGTTGAAGTGAAAGTTGAAGTCTCATTTGCTAACATGCAAATAAAACCATATCCTCTTTCACTGCTTTGCGATTTGTTTCTTGTTTCACATCTCCATAATTTGTGTTCATCAGCTTTACTTGTCATATAGTAAAATTTTAAAACCCAATACATAGGATATACAGTGACTCTTTTGTTAGATGGAGCTTGGTCATAACTAAGATCTTCACCATTATGAATTTCTTTAATGTCAGAATTATGTAGAAAGAATTCAATCTTTTTCTATCAAAATATCAAAGTTTTCTTGGGAATCCTTATAAGTTAAATACTCTTTAAAGGCTGCTGCTGCTGCTAAGTCACTTCATTCATGTCTGACTCTGTGCAACCCCATAGACGGCAGCCCACCAGGCTCCCCCGTCCCTGGGATTCTCCAGTCAAGAACACTGGAGTGGGTTGCCATTTCCTTCTCCAGTGCATGAAAGTGAAAAGTGAAAGTGAAGTCGGGCAGTCGTGTCTGACTCTTCGCGATCCCATGGACTGGGCTCCTCCATCCATGGGGTTTTCCAGGCAAGAGTACTGGAGTGGGGTGCCATCGCCTTCTCCCTTTACAGGCTAGTTGTTGATAAATAGCATTTACGTATAATTTATTGTTTACAAGCTCATAAGTGTACACACAGACATACACATCTGTATTTCATGGATACAAGTTATTATTGTCCTATAATTTCCAAAATAGAAAATAAGTCTCAGAGAGGCCATCTGCCCTTAAAAAAATCTTTTCTCTCATTCAGGCTTTTCATCCCATTATTAATAGTTATCATATATCTCATGATTAGGCTTTTGATAAAGTTTCTCTCCTGAGTCTATTTATATTTAAGTATCAATTATTTAATTTAAAATACTCAAGAATGATATAAATATTCCTCAGAAACTTAAAAAGTACATTTAATTCCTGCTATAAAGTCTAGGCTTCTCTCTGCATAAGTATTCAGTTTTATTTTTCCTGTTTAGTTATTAGACTATTAAAATTGGATATTTTTGTGACCTTGGAATAAGGAAAGATTCCTTAGCTAGGACACATATAAACACACACACATGTGCACACACAAAAAGTTAATAAAAGCAATGATCACTATAAAGAAACTATAGTGAGACTATAAAGACACTAAAAAGACAACAAAAATATTTGTCATAGAATGAGAGAACAAAATACACATATATATTACAAAGTACACACTCATATATATTATATATTATTTATTATATATATATTAAACATTCCTTTAACTCAATACTAAAAGACAATCTCAATTTAAGAAAAGTAAGCAAAAAATTTCAAAAGACCCTCAACAAAAGAAGATACAATAAACCAATAAAAAAGTTCTTAGTATCATTACATACAAGGGAAATGCAAATTTAAACTACAATGAAATATCACTTCAAACCCACTAGCGTGCTAAAAATAAAGAAACTGACTGGGCCAGATTTGGGCAATGATGTGAAACAACTGGAACGCTCATATATTCCTGCTGAGCACTAAAGAGTACAGCCACCTTGGAGAATTATTTGACTGTTCCTAAAAAGGCTACAAATACTGTTGGGCTGCACCCCACAGGGCTACAAGGCCTACACTTGCCCAGTTTTAGAACCAAAAACAGAGCCTGGAGTCAGCAACAGAGACATCGATGGTTTACTGGATGAAGGAGCTTATATGTCTGAGGCAAGGTCCTGGAGTGACATCCCTCTGTAGCAGAAGGTGGGCAGGACATAGCTGCAGGTTTCACAACTGAGGACAAGGGGAGATTACCAATTGATGTCAGATTGGTTTATTAGTTACCAGGAAAATGAGCAGATGGGCATGCCCCCTTACGACCCCTTTGATAAGCTATTACTAGCTGGGGCCTGGGGCAAGTACATAAAAAGGTCAGTCATGCGCACAGGATGTAGATGAAGCAGGCACTGATCAGGCAGGGGATGTACAGAGAACAAGAGAATGGCCATCTTCAGTGGCCTGACCGCACACAAGCACACTGCCCACTATCCAGCTATTCCACTCTTATATATATAGTCATTGAAAATAAATAAAAATATGTCCACAAAAGACTGATAGAAGAATGTTAACACCAGCTTTACTCATTAAATCCATTTCTAAAAACAACTTAAACATATTTATATCAACAAGGTGATAAAAGAACAAATTGTGGAATATTCATAGAGTGAAATAGCACTCCACAATAAAAGAAATAAACTACTCATATACACAACAATACAAATTAGTCTCAAAAAATATGATTGAAAAAAAGAGCTAGACAAAAAACAAAAACCCCAAACCAAAATCTATATGTATGATATGATTTCTAAAACAAGCAAAACTAAGACAGAAAGCACAAAAGCAGTTTTCTGGAACCTGATCTAAAAAGGGCATGAAATAACTTTGAAGGGGTGAAACAATTATTCTATATTTTATCATGGCGATTGTTTCAAAGATGCATACAATAGTTAAAGCTCATCAAACTATATACTTAAAGACAGCATATTTTACTATTTGTAAATTTTACCTCCATAAAGTTAATTTTGGAAGGACTGATGCTGAAGCTGAAACTCCAATACTTTGGCCACCTCATGCGAAGAGTTGACTCATTGGAAAAGACCCTGATGCTGGGAGGGAATGGGGGCAGGAGTAGAAAGGGATGACAGAGGATGAGATGGCTGGATGGCATCACCGAATCCATGGACATGAGTTTGAGTAAACTCCGGGAGTTGGTGATGGACAGGGAGGCCTGGCAGTGCTGCGATCATGGTGTCGCAGAGTTGGACACGACTGAGCGACTGAACTGAACTGAATTGAAAGTTAATATTCAAAGTAAATACAATAAATAAAAACGAGAGAAAAATGGACATTTTCAGAAGAAAAAAAAAAAAAAATCCGGCTTGACCTCCCTAATGGAAAGTCAAGCAGATCCTCTTCAAGAAGATCTGACCCCACGTGGAAAGTCAGAGATATGGAATCAATCTTAGCATTGTTATTTTCCACATTGATGAGTTAAAGAAATCTGTGACACATCGTTGTTTTATATTTTTAGAAGACTCGTGTTTTCGACGTTTTAAAAAATTATACGTTGACTCTTGTCACGGTCAGAATATACCCATATGCCCAAGAGGACACATGTGGCACATGTCACGCACGTTAGAGTCAACTAAGTAAACTATGTGGCCCCAGAAAAGCCTGTTGTGAGCTGTGCAAACCCAGGCATGTCTCTTCCAGGCGCTGGGTATGTCCTGAGTAGAAGCAGAATTGGATTTTCACCAACTCTGTGTTTCTCTTTTCTTCCTGAATCTGTGCTTTTATTTTTGATTCTGAACATTGGCCAAGTTTGGTTCTGGGTCTAATTTGTGCACAGTCAATATATTATAAAAATATCATATGATATTACTTACATGTGAAATCCAAAGAAGAGATACAAATGAACTTATTTACAAAACAGAAATATATCCACACACATAGAACACAAACTTAAGGATACCAAAGGGAAAAGGGATTGGAGGGAAGGATAAGTAAGCAGATTGGGAGTACACATACAAGCTACGATATATAAAATAGATAACCCAACTGAAACTATCATAACATTGTTAATCAGCTATATTTCAATGCAAAATAAAATGATTAAAAATAAAAATATTTACTATATGTTGAAATGATAATATGTTGGATAAAATATATTTAAAATAAATTTTAATGCTGTACAAAAAAAAAAAGATAACCAACAAGGACCTACAGTATGGCATAGGAAATTATATTCAATATTTTGTAATAAGCTATAAGAGGAAAGAAATGAAAAAAGAATATATATATATTCAGTGATATATATTCAGTGATATATATTCAGTGACATATATATCTTCAGTGATACATATATATATATCTTCAGTGATACATATATATATATATATATATATATATATATATATATATATATCATGGAATCACTATGCTGTCCACCTGAAACTAATACAACATTGTAAATCAACTTCATTTCAATAAAATATAAATAAATAAATAATTTTTAAGAAGAGCCAGTGGGCACTTTCCCTGCATTCTCCTTCTGACTTGCTTCATTAATAAAATCAAATCACCAGCTTCTCCCTGGAAGGAACTTGTCTACACATTTTGTGCCCCAACTTTTATGGCTGAGGGATAGGATCTAAGGGATAAGACCTGAAATCAACTAGCTCAGCTATCCAATGGGGCTCAGCATTCAGGAGTTTCATAGGACTGAAGCAAACAAAGCATGAGGATTTAAACGGGTGTGCAAGCATTTCTTACAGCTATGCTGTCAATCTTGGCACAGAGGGAAAAGGCAAAATACCCATCTCCTATTGTTTTCCTGGAAGGAGTTTGCATACTGGGGACAGCTGCTGCCTGAGGGTCTGGCTTCTGATCAGCCTACAACTAGGTACTGACTGAAATCATTCTGGAGACCAAAAAAGCCGGTGGGCACTTTCCCAGCATTGTCCCCCAGCTCAAGCAATAATACCAAGTTGCCAGCTTTTTTCTGGAGGGAGTTTGTCCACACATCTAGCACCCCAACTTCTGCAACTGATACCCAAGAAACTAGTCCTTCAAATCACCTAGTTCTGATAACCAACAGGGCTCAGCATTCATGATTTATACAGGATAACATTAAATTAAAAAAAAAAAAAAAAACAATTTTCAAACTGCACTCAAGCACTTTCCACAGAAATCTATTCCCCCAAGTTCAGTGCAGAGGGAGTAGGCAAATATGTCCACCTTACAGTTTTTCCTGGAAGGAATTAGAACGCATACTTTTCCAGCTGCTGCCTGTGATTTCAGATTAAAATCAGTCTGTATGGGGGTGGGGGTGGGAACCTGACTGGGATCCTCCGGAGAGTCTGAAGAACAAGAGCCATATCACTTCAATAATAAAACCAAATCTCCAGCTTCTCCCTGGAAGAGGCATGTCCACACATTTAGCACTAGAACCACTGCAGCTGCTACCCAAGGGATTGGCTCTCAAATGATATAGCTCTGAGAGCTAAGAGTGCTCAGCATTCAAGACTACACAAGACAGAACCACACAAAACAAGCAGGCAGTTATACTTGGGCCACAGGCACTCCCAGGGACAGTTCCTTCTGGCTCAGCACAGAGTGAGTGAGCAAAAACACCCAGCTCACAATTTCTCCCTGATATGGGCTAGACTGTTGAATGTTCTCACTTTCTCAGCTGCATCTAAAGGCTGGGTTTCCAATTAGCCTGCATCGGGAGCTGAAGGGGAAGACAATTAGTACTTACTTGGGAGCCTGACCAGGTAAGTGGGCATTTCCCAAGCCTTTGGGACATTGATAGGTCTTGACACACCTTCGTGTACTAGGAGCCATGGAGAACAAAGATAGCAGCTTTCAGTTCAGTTCACTTCAGTCACTCAGTCGTGTCCAACTCTTTGCGACCCCATGAATCGCAGCACTCCAGGCCTCCCTGTCCATCACCAACTCCCGGAGTTCACTCAGACTCACGTCCATCAAGTCAGTGATGCCATCCAGCCATATCTAATCCTCTGTCGTACCCTTCTCCTCCTGCCCCCAATTTCTCCCAGCATCAGAGTCTTTTCCAATGAGTCAACTCTTCACATGAGGTGGCCAAAGTACTGGAGTTTCAGCTTTAGCATCATTCCTTCCAAAGAACACCCAGGGCTGATCTCCTTCAGAATGGACTGGTTGGATCTCCTTGCAGTCCAAGGGACTCTCAAGAGTCTTCTCCAACACCACAATTGAAAAGCATCAATTCTTCGGCGCTCAGCTTTCATCACAGTCCAACTCTCACATCCATACATGACTACTGGAAAAACCATAGCCTTGACTAGACGGACCTTTGTTGGCAAAGTAATGTCTCTGCTTTTCAATATGCTATCTAGGTTGGTCATAACTTTCCTTCCAAGGAGTAAGCGTCTTTTAATTTCATGGCCACAATCACCATCTGCAGTGATTTTGGAGCCCCCCAAAATAAAGTCTGACATTGTTTCCACTGTTTCCCCATCTATTTCCCATGAAGTGATGGGACCAGATGCCATGATCTTAGTTTTCTGAATGTTGAGCTTTAAGCCAATTTTTTCA
Source organism: Bos javanicus (assembly GCF_032452875.1). Taxonomy (NCBI): domain Eukaryota; kingdom Metazoa; phylum Chordata; class Mammalia; order Artiodactyla; family Bovidae; genus Bos; species Bos javanicus. Next base: position 99,124,450 of record NC_083872.1, on the reverse strand, counting down.
CTCTCCTCTTTCACTTTCATCAAGAGACTTTTTAGTTCCTCTTCACTTTCTGCCATAAGGGTGCAGCAGCTTGGATGATCACAAAACCTTAAGCGGCAACCAGGTTCTCAGTTCAGGCTGACTGATAAGGTTCATCTCCTACATGAGGCAAGTCAGTCAACACTAGGAGAGGGCTGTTTCATCTAATGTGTAAAGACCAACATAGTCAAGGAAAATGAAGAAATAGGGGAGTAGATTTCAAACAAAAGAACAAGATAAATCACTAGAAACCAGTCTTAATGAAAGGGAGATAAGTGATTTATTTACTAGATAGGAGTTCAAAATAAAGGTCATAAAGATGCTCACTGAGGTCTAGAGAGCAGTGTATGAACAAAATAGGAATTTCAGCAAAGAGACAGAAAATATTCAAAGGTACCAAACAGGGAATTCCCCTGCAGCCTAATGGTTAGGACTCCACGCTTCCACTGCTGAGGGCCTAGGTTCAATCCCTGGTCAGGGAATTAAGATCCCACAAGTCTCATGGTGTGAGGAGGGAGGGAAGAGAGAAAAAGGGTATGGAGGTAAATGTATTATTAAAAAATAGAAAAATAACAATAAAAGTACCAAACAGAAATCATAGCACTGAAAAATATAATAACTGAACTAAAAAAAGTTTAATAGAAAAATTCAACAGACTAGTCAGGAGGAAAATAGTGAATAGTGAATAGTTGGCCTTCCCTTGTAGCTCAGTTGGTAAAGGATCTGCCTGCAGTGCAGGAGACCTGGGTTCGATCCCTGGGTTGGGAAGATCCCCTGGAGAAGGAAATGGCAACCCACTCCAGTATCCTTACTTGGAAAATCTCATGGACAGAGGAGCCTGGTGGGCTGCAGTCCAATAGAAAAATAACAATAAAAGTACCAAACAGAAATCATAGAGCTGAAAAATATAGTAACTGAACTAAAAAAAGTTTAATAGAAAAGTTCAACAGACTAGTCAAGAGGAAAATAGTCTCTCTGAACTCAAAGACAAAGCAGTAGAGATCATCCAATCAGAGGGGCAAAAAGATAGGCGAATGAAAGGAGTGAAGATTGTTAAGAGACCTGTGGGTCACCACCAAGCATGACAGAATCAGTTTACAGATCTTTGTCAGGTAGATAACTTATCTTTTTAGTTTCTTGATTACCAGATGAAGAGAAGACATAGCTAAATAAGATATAGATAATAAGATCCTGGAATTCAAGAATAATGCTGTAACTGAATGAAACTTTGGACATGCTCAGATAGAAATGAGCATGTTTTGTATATGAGAGAAGTGTGAAAAAATCAAGAGGATATACTGAAATAGATTGCCTCATTTTCATGAAATTCTTTAATCCTCACTGTACCTATACCTTTGGGAAATAATTTTGTTGTATCCTTACCATGGGTTTCCCAGGTGGCACAGTGGCACAGTAGTAAATCTGCCTGCCTTTGCAGGAAACGCAGATTCAATCCTTGGGTTGGGAAGATCCCCCAGAGAAGGAAATGGCTAGGCACTCCAGTATTTTTGCATGGACATTCCCATGGACAGAGGAGCCTCGTGGGCTACAGTTCATGGGGTCACTAGGAGTGGGACACAACTGAGCATGCATGCACACACATGCACATCCTCCACTACAGGCACATCATATAGGTTTTAAATGGTTTCCACACTGGGGCTGCCCCGGGCTTGCTCATCTTTAATCACCATGAAAACATGCCCAGGCAAGTACCCTGGTCCCAAAAGGAGAATAAGTGAATCATTGAATCAAGCTTTTCCAGAAAGATTTAACCTAATCTTTCTTTCCAGAAAGATTTAACCTAAACTTACAATCAGGGTCTTCCCAGGTGATTCAGTGGTAAAGAATTTGCCTGTCAATGCAGGAGCCACAGGAGACATGAGTTTGATCCCTGGTCAGGAAGACCATCTGGAGAAGAAAATGGCAACCAGTATTCTTGCTGGGATAATCTGATGGACACAGGAGCTTAGCAGGCTACAGCCCTTGGAGTCACAGAGACCCAGACACTACTGAATAACTGAGCACGCATGCAAACTGACAATCAGCCAAACTGTAACTGGCTCCCAGATACATTTCTCATTTAAAAATCATTTGAACAGCTGTTTCTTTTAATATAATCTACTCTTTCTCTCTGGTTACTTGAGAGATTTCCTCCTGGTTTCTAATGGTGTTAAGTTAAATTGTCTCCATCATACTGTCTGAAATTCAATAATTTTTTTTTAATTAATGCCTTGAACATTTTGAAAAAATCTGGACAACATTGGTTCCACTCCAATATTTTCTTTCCCACTTCTCAGAAATACAGAAATGTGTCAGAATTTCAGTCTATAACCTTCATATCTCCTCCCCTCTAACCTGTATTGTGCATCTCTGTCTCTTTATGCCTCATTCTGGGTAGTAATCATCTAATTCACTAATTTGTTTTTCAACAATGTCTAATTGGTTATTAAATATGTCTGTTGAGCTTTTAATTTTGAATATTCATTTTACCAGTCCTGTTGTTTCAATTGATAAGAACAGTCTCTTACTCTTCTATCCATTGTCTTTGGTGGGGAAACTGGAAAAAAAAAAAAAAAAGGATACCAACATCTTAAAGAAAGCCTTTTAATTTTAGTAGTGTTAAGGAAAAATAGGAAGCATTCCCTTCTGTTTCCAAAATTTAGTCACAGTGTAAGTAAAATCATGATCTAGTCATTCTTCACCAAGTTGGATGGCAGCTTGTCTACTGCTCGGTTGTTACTACAGGCTCTCACTCAGGAAAGTCAAGGAACAGAACTTCATCCCAAATGCCATTCAAATAAGCAAAATGTAATACATTATCACAGAGACACCATTCTATTCCATGGCTTTTATTTTTCAGTAGTCTTTATTCACTACCTCTAATGTTAGAAAGAAGGTTTGGGGACTTAACCCTGTAATTTTAAGATTACCTATCAATAATTAGCTCAGGTAATACACAAACTAAAGACTACTCAATTTCTAATGTATTCAACTTGAGTTAAACTTTACTATTTTCACTAAGGTTAAATTATCTACAGTGATCTTTAGAAAATTATTTAGACATTTTTTAACTTTTTATTAAATATTTCAAATATAAATCATTAAATATAATTATGACACAACTAAATTGGAGAATTCTAACTGATAGATATGTATTTGTCTAGTTTTCTAATTGTCAGAGAACACTGCAATCTTCTCTATGGTCTTAGGATACTTACATCATTCTCAGCACCAGGGCTAATTTGAAAGAATACTTTCACTCATGACTTCATCAAGAACATTAAAACTAACATACTTAAAATGATTTACTTGTTATTTTTTCTCTGCTTACTCTAAATTTATGGCAAACAAAACAATACTTTACTTTTATTGCATTTTTATATGGATATGTCTATATACTCTGCTTAATAATACAGTCTGTATACTTCTTTCATATTTAATAGCACCATTAACAAGCAAAATTCTCCCATCTGCTTATTTGTGTTCTGACTTATGAATGAATCTGGAGTATTTTATTACAGTAGTAAAAGCATCAATACATAAACACAAATATATACAAACATTACACAAAATATGTACTATGCTTTGCAAATTTGCTTCTCTACATGTATGTCTTTTCTTCTTTAACAAAGAACTAAAAAATGTTATGGATCTAATTTGTTCCTTTTCATTGTTGTATCAGTTGCCACAGTATATTTGTATCCGTATGCCACAATATACTTATTCATTTTGTACTGATGGACTGTTATGAAACTTCTCAATTTCAGCTAAGAAAAAGAGTAATATGCACATTTTTGCATATATATATTGGTGCATATATATCAAAGATTTCTTTGTGTATAAAAATAAGAGTGAAATTACTGTCTTAGGTTTAGACAGCATATTAAAAAGCAGAGACATTGCCAACAAAGGTCCATCTACTCAAGGCTGTGGTTTTTCCAGTGGTCATGTATGGATATGAGTTGGACTATAAAGAAGGCTGAGCACTGAAGAATTGATGCTTTTGAACTGTGGTGTTGGAGAAGACTCTTGAGAGTCCCTTGGACTGAAAGGAGATCCAACCAGTCTATCCTTAGGGAGATCAGTCCTGGGTATTCATTGGAGGGACTGATGTTGAAGCTGAAACTCCAATACTTTGTCCACCTGATGAGAAGAGCTGACTCATTTGAAAAGACCCTGATGCTGGGAAAGATTGAGGGCAGGAGGAGAAGGGGACGACAGAGGATAAGATGGTTGGATGGCAGCACTGACTCTATGGACATGGGTTTGGGTGGACTCTGGGAGTTGGTAATGGACAGGGAGGCCTGGCATGCTGCGGTTCATGGGGTCGCAAAGAGTCGGACACGACTGAGCAACTGAACTGAACTGAACTGTCTTAGGTTTAGCGTGTTCACCCTAACTACTTAAAATCACACTATTGCATAAAGTTGTTTTACATATGTGTAATTCTATGAATGGTGTATGAAATTTTCAACTGTTTCAGATCCTTTCCAAAATTAGTAACATCAGAGTAATATTTATACTTTTATATTTATATAAACATTTATTGCACTTATTACACTCTAAATTTTAAAAAAAATTTACTATTCTAATTTTAAATTTACGTTTAGTTTAAAATTGCATTACTCTTTTCTCTTTCTGTGACTGTGATTTCATATACATTTATTCATATGTAATTGTGTTGAACATATATGCTTATTAGATTTCATTGTACAGTTTTACAAGCTTTCTTCTTCAGGTTCCAAATAATCCTTTGTTAAGAGCAAATGTTACAGCAGAAGGATTTTCCTTAATTGAACATTATATCAGATAACTTTGAGAAAATATGATTAGGTAACAGCATGTTGTAAGGCAAACCAGTGCAGTTTAATAACACTTAAAAGGATTAATAAAAGAAAAACTAGGAATTAAAAATGAACATACAAAGTCTTCTATTAAGGTATTTCCATGTAGAATACAGAAAGTTTTTTTTAATGTCTATTAAGCTAAAGATTTTGATTAGTTTTTAGAAAACTTAAGACCCCACAATAGTCTGAAAGCAATCTGCCTTAGCTTGCTGTTTCCCAAAATTATAAAAAACGAGTGGCCCCATGAAAAGAGAGTTGGAATCACCATGACAAACATCATGACCTCATACCAGTGTAGCTTAAAGAAGATCCAATTTCCAATTAGAATGGAAATAAAGTAAACGATGATGAGGTGGAGAAATGTTGTCACCATTTTCATGGCCCTTTTATCGGCCTCTGTGCTGAAGTCTCTCCAGTGGTTCAAGTTGACTTGGAAATTCTTGATGTGTCTCACCAGGGAAAGAAAGAAAAGCAGGAAAGAAGCCAAGGAGAGAAGAAAAGGGATAACATATGTCAATCTGAGAAGAATAAGGCTTTTAAGATAGAAAATTTTACTTGCATCTAAATGCAAAGTCATGTTCCTTTCAGGTTCTCTAAAGGTGTTCATCCACAACTCACCAAGAGCATCCTGCATTAAGAGGTCAAAAGATAATAAAAAGAAAAAGGCCAGGAAAAGCACCAGAAGCACTCGGTTCATTCTCCATTTCAGCCACATGGAAAAGAAGTGAGAGAAATTGGCTATCTTAAGGAAGTAGAATACGCTTAGGCAGGTGGCAAACCAGATAGTTAAGTGATTTGTTAGTGCCCAACCCCACTCCAGTACTCTTGCCTGGAAAATCCCATGGACAGAGGAGCCTGGTAGGCTGTAGTCCATGGCGTCGGTAAGAGTCGGACACGACTGAGCGACTTCACTTTCACTTTTCACTTTCATGCATTGTTGGAGGAAATGGCAACCCACTCCAGTGTTCTTGCCTGGAGAATCCCAGGGACGGGGAGCCTGGTGGGCTGCTGTCTCTGGGGTCGCACAGAGTCAGACACGACTGAAGCAACTTAGCAGCAGCAGCAGCAAAGAATAAAAACTACTTTTACTAGTTTGCCAGTGGCATACAGATGTGGAGCTAATCCTACTGTAAATGAATCCAAAAGTGTTACCCACAGAACCCCCAGAATGGTTCTGGCCACAGCCAGGAAGGTAAGGATGAAATCAGCTGATGAGACGTTTCCATTCTTGACCCACGGGATGCAGTTTACCAGTCCAATGAACCCATTTCCCAGTACTCCTAAGATCAGTTCTCCTGTTGACACCACTAGAAAGAAGACCCTTGTTCCAACTGACATTTGTATATTTCTAATGTCACTGAAGCGACTTAGCAGCAGCAGCAGCAGCAATGTCACTGAAAACTTTAAACAGTTGCAGACTGACATTCACTTATATTTTCTTTAGTATTTTCACCATAATTCCAGGAAGTAAAGCCAAAATTCTGCTATGTGATTTACATGCACAGATCGTTGCAAAACAGTAGTTTATTCTTTTTATATTGTAATTCCAGTGCTACACCAAACAGTTCTGTCAGCAGGTAACAAAGCTTCATGAATACCTTTCTTATGACTTACAGTCAGTTGCTACATAATTTTCAGAATAAATGCTAACAGTGTCTGCTTATCCTTGACACCAGCTGCAGTTTCTCATTTCTGCTAATGACTAAAAGAATAAGGTCAGGTATGTCAACATGCAAATATGAGAGAGACTTGTTTCCACTAATTTGTACTTTCACTTTCCCCAAGTCATACATTTGAATGCAAATATATTAAATTTTGAATAGGAATTTCTAGAAAAAATATGTAATTCAGTTTATATTTCTCACTCATCAATAAGATCCTTCTAGCTCGCAAGAATTTTGTAGAATCAATATGATTTATAGGAATAAGAAAATTATTTATATTTCAAAAAGGGCACACAGGTACAAGGACAAATATATTAGTACACATATATATAGTATGTAGTACTAATTATATTAGTACAAGATAGTGTAGAAGCTAAGTCAGAAATTATAAGCAAAATAAAGTGGCAATATACATGAGGACTGTAAAGTGCTACAGTGCAGAATCAATTATGATTTTCTGAGGAAATGAACATGTAGTGTAAACATGACTCTTTTGAAATTTAGGAAGAAATAGAAGGAAATAAAAAGAACTTAAGCCTGATGTAAGGACATGTTAGTATTATCAAAATGACGTGAACAGGCTACACTATGCTCTGAATAGAGACACTTGCTTCCTTTTACAAGAACTTGTTGCTCTTTTCCTTGCAATCTGACTAAGTGCCCTCCCACTTCCATGTCCTCAATTCCATGTTCTTCTCTTATTTCTGGGCTAGAGGTGACCACATTCCCAGCTTTTGTCACAGATTGTTGTGGCAATGTGATCAAAATCTGAGAAATGTTATGTAAGTGAAAATTATGAGCACAATTTTAGGCCCATCCCTGCTAAATATACCCATGCACAGTCTTCCCTATGCCTTTTTCTTGCAGCTTTCTTGAAAGGGAGATAACTCCAAGCATTCTTGGAAGCAGCATGCTAAGGATGACAAACTTCTGATTAGCCTGATTCATGAATAACTGCCTAGAGAAGGCTGCTCTGACATATCACTACTCTCAAAAGAGCAATATTAAATGTGCATTGTGTTGGAGTTACGTGATGCTTGGGAGCTTATTCGGGGGCAGTTTGTCTACCCAGTCTAATGCAGAGATTGGAATTGAGACCGTTTAGACTTGTGTAGAAGCAATTGAATGGTGAGGAAACAAAATTAGGAAAGTTTGTGAAGCGTATGTGATGAGTTTCATTTTCATTGGTTTCTAGCCCTCATAGTTTATTCATCCATTTAATGACTAGAATATCATTTGGAGGAACTCTTCTATAGACTGACTTTATATCCAGGAATGGAGCAGGAAGCAGGATAAACATGATTCACCCATTGTAGGGTTTACATTGTCCTGGGACAGAGAGATAATTAAAACCAATGAATAAGTCAGATGTGGAAATTATTTACCTTAAGGTAAATAATGATGTTACAATTTCATAACTAAGAATTAATATAGACATGTAAATACAGTTGTCAAACAAGGTTATATGTTTCTTTCCTGTAGTGAAAATTGCTATCAATACTACATCAACACCCTTTCTATTTCATCATTTTCCCCAAGATTGTCATAAAACAGGTTTTGAAGACATTTCCTATAATTATTATATAGACATCATAGATACCACTTTAATACATGCAGAAAAGCCACTGACTCATGTAGCATAATTTTTTACTATTCTTATATTGAATGTGTTTTTAAAATAGGGAAGATCCGAGTCTTCTCACCTTAAGATTAAAAGGAAATTTTAGGCAGCAAAATGGAGGAGATGCTTAGCATTTCAGAGGAAGCCTCAAGATGGTTTAGGGGGAAAATGAATAATTTGACATCAGATGTCGACTTCAACACATATCTTCTTAGCTAAAAAGTCTAAAAAGTTATTTTTATAACTTCATGTGGAAATATAGCAAAACTTAAAATAAGTCATGATTATTTTATTCTTCATCCATATAACAGAACTTGATTTTTTCCTAAGTTTTTGTAAAAGTGCTAGTTGCTTGTCATTTCCAACTCTTTGCAACTCTATGGACCATAGCCCATCAGGCCCCTGTCCACGGAATTCTCCAAGCAAGAATACTAGAGTAGGTTGCCATTCCCTTCTCTGGGGGACCTTTCCAACCAGGAATTGAACCTGGGTCTCCCATGTTGCAGGCAAATTCTTTACTGTCTGAGACACTAGGGAAGTTCATAAATCTAATATTCTTTCGTAGAACTGATTGTACACATATGTAAAATGTATCTGAATATGATTGCTATTCTTGAATTTTAATGTGAGCATATTTACCTAAGAATATTGCTAATTATTCTCCAATAACCATGAAGTAAGTGATCATGATGGATAAAAATCTATCTCAAATATACATCCTCATGTTGATTCAGAATTGAAGGTCATTACATTCCAAATGATTGGAGGCTCAAACAGTAGAATGTAAACAATTTCCTGAGATAAGTTGTCAGTTGTATAAAATTCATAAATATACATATTTTTTTCAGCAGAAAAGTGGTAGTATAGAATATGTAAGTGAAATATGCATTGCTACATAATCCTGAGGCATTTCACATAATATTTGTAAAATTAGATTGCTTATCTGAAATATATTGGTTAATAGTATGGTAATCTTATCTGTTTTATATCTTTCATAAACACATGCATACACACTTTTCTAAGAAGCTTAGGTAAAGGACTTTTCTAAGTAAACCTTTAGATATTACTCACTTATATGCATATTTAAAACATCAATAGAAGGTATAAGACATTATAGACTTCATCCCTTAATTTTATGCTAAAAGACATATGTTTCCACCTATTTCCTTTCCTTCAGCCAGCATCTTGACTGCCACAGAAATGACAGAAAGGCTTGAGTTAATTTCCCGTTTCACCAGATCAAGATACATGAGTGGATTGAAGGATACATGATTAAAATGACATCATAAAGCATTTGGACTGGTTCTTTCTGCAGCTGATTAGAATTCCAAACTGATAAAATTAGAGCCAGAATGTAAATAACAAACAGGAAAAGAAAGGAGATGACAGTTTGCATGGCTTTTATGTGGACCTTGGTGCTGGGATCTTGGGATCCTTTACCATTGAGCTGCATCTGCCTGAGATGTTTCCACAGGGAAAAGATTAGCAGCAGAAAAGATGTCAAGGACATAGTGAAGGGTATAAAGTTTGTTAGTGTGAACAGAGTCACATTTGAAAGGTGTAAAGTGTCCCTTAGTTTGATCTTCTGAGTGGTATTTCCTTCATATTCATTTGTCTGAATAGCCTCATCCATGCTTAACACTGCAACTTGAAAAAATAAGAACAATGACGTCCCCAACATCATCATGAGAACTACACTTTTAACTCTCCACTTCAAGTGAAGAAAAATTAGGCTGGAGAAATTGGCTATCTTCAACAAATAAAATATACTGAGGCTAGTAGCAAGCCAGTTACTAAAATGGTTGCTTACTGTCAAGGCAACATGAACAATAATTTTTACTTCTGAATTATATAGAGTTAAATTATACACAATTACATACCAATTTATTAACATTGCCCAGAACATAACAATTCTGCAGAATGCCAGAGCAGTGAGAATCCCATCAGCTGAGATCTTTGGTCTCTTGGTCCAGTCATTGCAGTTCACCAGTGCTATGAGGACATTGGCAAAATTTCCCAGAACAAATTCTGTCATTAATAGAATGGAAACAATGTTTGACATAAACATTATCATGTCTAAAAAAAATCCAAGTCTAATGTCACTGTTGTGATTCTTTCAATATTCTGACCTTAAATTCTTTGTACAGCTGATTTGGATGTACAGTGAAATTCCTGTTTCTTATAAATTCTTTGATGAATATCAAGCAGGAAAGCATCAGGAAATAATATTGGAAGAGCTCATTGCTGTCTGGATGAAAAACATTGCTATTTCCTAATATTTCAAATTGACTCTATTCATATTCTCTGTGGCCTTGAAATGGGATGGATTGCTTCTTAACTGATGTTGAAGTAAAATATGAATTCTGATTTGTTAACATGCAAATAAGGACTTATCATTGTGCTAATTTCTCCTGTCTAACCTCTCCATAATTTGTGTTCATCAACTTCAGTTGTTAGTAAGGAAAATTTTAAAACCCAATATGTAGTATATACAGTGAAAGCCTAAACCATTAGATGAAGCTTGGTCATAACTACATTCAACATATTAGGATCATAATCACTAGGATCTTGATGTTATATGTAATGCAAGGCAGACATCTAATATAGTGATGGAAACTGTCTTTTCCTAGATGGAATCAGGGACGTTTTGTAAATTTTAAATGTGGAGTTAAGGGTGGACATGGGAAGCTGAATAAGTGGGCAATATTGGACAACTGCTATTACTTTCAGTCATCCGGGGACTGAATCCTCTTCCTGAAGCATGCACTATGAGATCTATCTCTCATTTTAGGAAACTAAACTGAAATACTTGCCCAGTCTGCATTGAAAAGCTACCACTTCAAACAAAGAAAAATAGGATGGGAAAAGTGGCTGTCTTCAAGAAAGGGAAGATGCTGAGGCAGATTTCAAACTACACACTCAAGTGGTTGATCACAATGCAAACAGAATTATAAGTTTTCCAGCTTGACCAAAGTTATGTAGATCTGCAATGAACACTATAGAAATTAATCCATCAGTACCATGATTAAAAACACATTCTGTTTATGGATAAACTGGTGAGAATGAGGGTAATGAAGTTGATTTTCCAGTGTCTTACCCAGTTGGTTCAGGTCATTATTCCCATCAATCCATTTCCCCAAATGCCTATTATGGATTTCATAGATTAAAAAATTAAAAAAAAAAGATCTTATCCTGTGTGCTTCACATTTCCTCTGAGTGAAAAACCCCCATCCCAAATACCACTACTGATGAATTAATGGATTGAAAATTAAGAGTCTTATGGTGCTTTTCTGATTTTATTGTGGCTTCCTTTCCATTTCAATAAATACAGGCTTCTATTATCACACTGGTCCTCAGCTAACATTGTGAAAACCATTTCTTTTCCTCTCAAATGTTTTAGTATGTGATCTCCCTGCCAACAAGTATGGGTATTTCTTCTTTTATAGTAATATCTGCTGTAAGTTTTCATGTTGTATGTGTTAAAGAAGAGAATTTACTTTGTATAGATGTTAATGAAGGAACATTGTCTTCCAGTGCCTTTCCCTAAAATGCACAAAAAAAAGCATGAAAACCTCCATGTTTAAAGAGTCATTTGCAGAATTTAAATTGTTGTGGAAAACTGAATGCAGGGATGAAATTTTATCATCATCGTCATAATCAGCAATATCATTTGACTAAGGAACAGAAGACACATCAGTTCAGTTGCTCAGTCATGTGCAACTCTTTGTGACCCCATGAATCACAGCACACCAGGCCTCCCTGTCCATCACCAACTCCCAGAGTTCACTCAAACTCATGTCCATCGAGTTGGTCATGCCATCTAGCCATCTCATCCTCTGTTGTCCCCTTCTCCTCCTGCCCCCAATCCCTCCCAGCATCAGAGTCTTTTCCAATGAGTCAAATCTTCACATGAAGTGGCCAAAGTATTGGAGCTTCAGCTTCAGCATCAGTCCTTCCAATGAATATTCAGGGCTGATTTCCTTTAGGGTGGACTGGTTGGATCTCCTTGCAGTCCAAGGGACTCTCAAGAGTCTTCTCCAACACCACAGTTCAAAAGTATCACTTCTGCGCTCAGCTTTCTTTATAGTCCAAGTATAGGACTTTTGTTGGCAAAGTAATATCTCTGCTTTTGAATATGCTATCTAGGTTGGTCATAACTTTCCTTCCAAGGAGTAAGCATCTTTTAATTTCATGGCTGCAATCACCATCTGCAGTGATTTTGGAGCCCCCCAAAAATAAAGTCTGACACTGTTTCCACGGTTTCCCCTCTATTTCCCATGAAGAGATGGGACCAGATGCCACGATCTTAGTTTTCTGAATGTTGAGCTTTAAGCCAACTTTTTCACTCTCATCTTTCACTTTCATCAAGAGGCTCTTTAGTTCCTCTTCACTTTGCCATAAGGGTGGTGTCATCTGCATATCTGAGGTTATTGATATTTCTCCCAGCAGTCTTGATTCGAGCTTGTGCTTCTTCCAGCCCAGCATTTCTCATGATGTACTCTGCATATAAGTTAAATAAGCAGGTGACAATATACAGCCTTGACGTACTCCTTTTCCTATTTGGAACCAGTCTGTTGTTCCATGTCCAGTTCTAACTGTTGCTTCCTGACCGGCATATAGGTTTCTCAAGAGGTAGGACACATAAAAAGAACCAATAATTGAACTCTACCTAGGCTGAATGAAGGTAGATGACCGCATAGAATCCGTAAATTAAAAAAAAAGTTGGTACAGATGAATTTCAGTATTTAAGTTTAAAGTAAATATATTTTAACCAGAATATTTATATTTTGATGTTACATTGATGGTAATCAATATTCTCTAGGTATGTGCCTTTATTACAAGGACTTTTTGTCACTGAAATCAGACTTGCTTCTTAAAAAACATCATTTAGTAGAAATTTGAAGATTATTCTATTTTGAAAAATGTGTGACCTGAGATTATAGAATTTATACAGTTTGCTCAAGATACATCAAGATCACATAGCTACATATTAGGCCTTAAATGAGATCTTTGAATAAGAGTATCCTTCTCTTATATTCCTACTATGTGGTTGCATCCAAACTGACACAGGGTTCATGTGTGAGACCCTAGAAGTTTTACTGGGGATGTATGGTCAGATTTCAAAGAATCTGGAGGACCCTAAACCCTTCCATTCTACTGATCCTCCTTTGTCAGATGAATCATCCTTTCTCCCCTCACTGAGGAGATTGGTCCTCCCTCTCCAGAAAGTGTGGTGACTTCTCCTAAGTTGGATGTCTTATGGAGGAATGCTGACCCCCCTCAAGATACATCCCTACCTCTTCTTTGTCCTCTTAGGGCTTCAACCTACAATCACACTTAACTCCCACCCCACAAATGATAAAGTGTAATGCATGAGAAGGTAAAATACACAACAGAAGAATTATAAGATATTGTATATTAACACACATTTTAAGAGTATGAATGAGAATGGATCTTACAGATGGTAGGAATTAAAAACTGCAAGACATCAGATATAATAACTAACGTATTTTCTTTAAGTGTCATACAAATAAAAGAGTCAAATAAGTAGTTCATGTGCAAAGGAAAAGAATTTTTTTCCCCAGTTTAACATCAGAATATAGAAGTGGTTAAAAAAAACAGTAGAAAGCAATTTTTTTCTAAAAAATTCACAAATAGTATTCAATAAAAGTAATTCTTGAGATAAATGCCTTAGGATAAAGTCACCCAAGGTAATCTGATATGTGAGCTTATAACTAATCTAATTCAAGAATACTCTCAATTTCCAAAAACATATATAATGAAGTCTCCTAATTCTATCATCAGCAACAATACTCTGCAAATCAACTGAAATTCCTAAAGAGGAAAAAATCCTAATCCCTAAGGTATAATTAATAGTTTGCTTCATGTTCTTCCATATCGTGTACAATGTGGCCAATATGTGATGCTTTAATGAAGAGTTTTAATCTAAAAATCCTTCAAACATATTATGGCAAAACATCTGTGTTAATTTCCTGTTCCGTATCTGGACCTCCTGTTGTGAGACAACTCATGCAAGTGGTCATTACTGTGCCTCACCAGGGCTGGCAATTTTGGTCAATGGTTTTGTAACATCAGGTTCCCTAATACATACCTCATACTTCACTGTACAGTTTTAATCTAGAAATCCTTCAGACTTGCTGTGGGCAACAAAATCTGTACTAACACATATGTTATTGCTTCTTGCAAATAGTTGTGCTGACATATACAATGGTGGCTCAGACGAATCCGCCTGCAATGTGGGAGACCTGAGTTTGACCCCTGGGTTGGGAAGATCCCTTAGAGGAGGGCATGGTCACCCACTCCAGTTTTCTTGCCTGGAGAATCCCCATGGACGGAGGAGGTTGGCAGGCTACAGTCCGTGTGGTCTTCAGGAGTTTGTTGAGCAACTAAGCACAAAACATATACAATAACCCTCCAACACTGCTAACAATTGAAAGGCTGAATTCCATTTGATTTTCATGCAAATGTGAGTAAGAGTGACTTGCACTGATGTGCAATATTCTTTTTGCCCTAAGTCATTGAATCCTGGTACCAGTTTTCAGAATTTCCACACATATTAAAAAAAAAAAAAAAAAGCAAAACAGGTTAAAAACTTGTTTTAACTTGTTATATGTTAAAGCTTTTTGTATAACTCATGATACAGAGGCTACAAGTGGATTTTCTCACTTGAGGCAAAACCAAAAGAAACCTAGAAGAATGCTCACAAGTCTTTTCAATAAGATCCTAAAGCAATTAAATTTTTAAAAATCAAAACTAGAATTCATTGTCAAATATAAAAAACATAGAGAAGAGATAAGTCGTTTCAGAAGAAATGCCCAGAGAATGCAGAGTAATTGTTAGTACACTTATGTTTTGATTTTAGGGGAGAAACTGTGTAACTATTATATAAATGCAAATATTCATGAAGAGAATAGAAACCACCACCATTGATATTATTCTTTCCCTCTCTGTCTTTCTACCCTCTGGTTCGCCTAGTTAAAATTCCTGATGATTTCCAGTATGTTCTTGAAATAACACCAAAGCCTCATAATGGTTTTTCTTGCCCTCTTCTTCCCCATGTAACAGATATTTTATGTGGCCATGTTGTTAACAGGTGTCCAGTATTTCTTTCACACAAATTCGAGTTAGTGTAATTGAAAGAAGAGTTTTAACAGAGTGGCAAGAAAAGAAAGCAGTGTAAGTGGAGGTAGACATCTGAGTTTTTCAGTGTTTGTAGTTGAAAAGTTTGGGGTTGATTATTTCTGTGATATTGAGTGAGCAAGTACATTACTCTTTTAGTTTTCAGAAGAGATGGATAGTGTCAGTGATATTCTTATGGAATTGACTTGCTTTCTCTATGATCCAACGAATGTTGGCAATTTGATTTCTGGTTCCTCTGCTCTTTTTACACCCAGCTTGTACATCTGGAGGTTCTCGGTTCGTGTACGGTTGAAGACTAGTTTGAAGGATTTTGAGCATTACCTTGCTAGCTTGTGAAATGAGTGCAATCATGCAGTAGTTTGAATATTCTTTGGCACTGCCCTTCTTTGGGATTGGAATGAAAACTGAGGGGCCACAACTGTTGAGACTGGAGATTGTGGAATGGGTTGCTTGAAATTATAGAGTTTAATCAAATCTGCCAGATAAATTTCAGAGCAATAAGTTTAATTGATGAAACAGTCAAGCAATTGGTTCAATGTATAAAACAAAGTTCTGTACCTGATAAATATGCCCAGTCTGGCTGAAACTGATCTGCCAACTAGCTGCAGGAGATGACTAGATAACTATTCTGGAATTTGAGTTGTCCTTTTCAGAAGATATTTATGCAATGAACAGAAAACAAGTGTTTGGATAATGTGTGAATATGGTTTAGATTGGATAGATATCACAAGTTACAATGGTGAAAAATTCAGTGCGTTTTTAATAAAATGGAATATTTATTTCTTATTGCTGGTGATAAATTACCACAAAGTTTGTAACTGAAACAAAACAAATTTGATGCCATATAGTTCTTGAGAAGCCAGGAAAGATCCCACTGGGCTAACATCAATGTGGGCTGAAAGAAAGGTGTTGGAAAGTATGGATTCCATCCAGAGGCTTTAGGGGAGAATCCATTCCTAGACTGTTCCAAGTCCTAGAGGTTGGCTGCATCCCTTAGCTCAAGGATGCCTCTCTTCTTTGAAGCCAACAGTCATGGTCTTCTGATCTCTGGTTACATCTTCCTATCTTCTTCATTCATTCTGACTCTCCTGTCTCTCTTCCAATGAAAAGGATCTTTGGGATTCCAATGGATAATCGAGGACATTCCCCAGATTTCAGTCAGTTGACTAGCACCCTTAATCCCATCTGCAACATTAATCTCCCCTTGCCTTGCACATAACATTATGCACAGGTTCTAGGGATTAGGATATAGACTGTTGAGGGGCCAGTATTTAACCTACCACACAAGGGAAGGCTGTTAAATGTACTAAAAAATAACACCATTGATAGAGACTATCTACTTGAGATGAATATAGGAGTCATATTCTGTCAGGTAAGTTGACAGATTTATTCTAATGTTACTAATGAGGTTAAGAACAAGTGTGCTGATTTTCAAGATTTATCTTTGGGCTTGGAGAGTTTTCTTGTTCATCTAAATCAGTTCAGTTCAGTTCAGTCACTCAGTCGTGTCTGACTTTTTGCAACCCCATGTATTGCAGCACATCAGGCCTCCATGTCCATCACCAATTCCCAGAGTTCACTCAGACTCATGTCCATTGAGTTGGTGATGCCATCCAGCCACCTCATCCTCTGTCGCCCCCTTTTCCTGCTGCCCCCAATCCCTCCCAGCATCAGGGTTTTTTCAAATGAGTCAGCTCTTCACATGAGGTGTCCAAAGTATTGGAGTTTCAGCTTCAGCATCAGTCCTTCCAGTGAACACCCAGGACTAATCTCCTTTAGGATGGACTGGTTGGATCTCCTTGCAGTCAAAGGAAATTGCAAGAGTCTTCTCCAACACCACAGTTCAAAAGCATCAGTTCTTTGGCACTCAGCTTTCTTCACAGCCCAACTCTCACATCCATACATGACCACTGGAAAAACCATAGCCTTGACTAGATGGACCTTTGTTGGCAAAGTAATGTCTCTGCTTTTCAATATGCTATCTAGATTGGTCATAACTTTCCTTCCAAAAGCGTCTTTTAATTTCATAGCTGCAATCATCATCTGCAGTGATTTTGGAGCCCCCCAAAATAAAGTTTGACACTATTTCCACTGTTTCCCCATCTATTTCCCATGAAGTGATGGGACCGGATGCCATGATCTTCGTTTTCTGAAGGTTGAGCTTTAAGCCAACTATTTCATTCTCCTCTTTCACTTTCATCAAGAGGCTCTTTAGTTCTTCTTCACTTTCTACCATAAGGGTGGTGTCATCTGCATATCTGAGCTTATTGATATTTCTCCCGGCAATCTTGATTCCAGCTTGTGCTTCTTCCAGCCTGGTGTTTCTCATGATGTACTCTGCATATAAGTTAAATTAGCAGGGTGACAATATACAGCCCTGATGTACTCCTTTTCCTATTTGGAACCAGTCTGTTGTTCCATGTCCAGTTCTAACTGTTTCTTCCTGACCTGCATATAGATTTCTCAAGAGGCAGGTCAGGTGGTCTGGCATTCCCATCTCTTGAAGAATCTTCCACAGTTTATTGTGATCCACACAGTCAAAGGCTTTGGCATGTTCATCTAAATATAGCCATATAAAATAGTTCTTATCCTTGGAACTTTCACTTGTGTAATCCATAATTTTGCTTGAATTACTTTTTTCTTACTTAAAACTTAAATATCCTTCACTAATATAAGGAAATCCACACTCTGTAGTCCCAAGTTGACATTAATAGTTACATCATAAGATAGATTTGGGAATCTTTGCACAGTTTTTAATGAAAAGTGCAACCATGTTGGAGGTAAGACACTCCTTGGGCTCTTTCCAGCCTAAAAAGAAGATAAGCCTGAATTCCATTCCTGGCTCTGACAAGAACTGTGGGTTCTTCAATTCAGTTCAGTTGCTCAGTCGTGTCCGACTCTTTGTGACCCCATGAACCACAGCACGCCAGGGCTCCCTGTCCATCACCAACTCCCGGAGTTTATCCAAACTCATGTCCATTGAGTCGGTGATGCCATCCAACCATCTCATCTTCTGTCGTCCCCTTCTCCTCCTGCCCTCAATCTTTCCCAGCATCAGGGTCTTTTCCAATGAGTCAGCTCCTCACATCAGGTGGACAAAGTATGGGAGTTTCAGCTTCAGCATAACTCCCTCCAATGAACACCCAGGTTCTTGGTCCCATATTATTTGCTAAGATGAAAACATAAAGCAGTAATTGGCCATGGACACATTTCTGGCATATTTATTGAATTTCAATATATTTATCCACATTTAGTTGGCTTTTTTTTTTTTAGCTACTTAGAGTAATGATACTATGAGCATTCTTTTACATATTATTGATATACTTCGTATATGCTTAAAAGTAGAATTTTTCTTCTAGATTTACTAAATATGAAACTCTAAACTGCCTCACCAAAAAGAAAAGATTCAAAAAATAGTTCAACTAAAATTCTCAGTCTACATGCTGCTATTCTTATATTTTATTTATTATACATATATTTAACCCCACAAAATATGGCCTCCATACAGTCAACATTCATTTAAACTCACATATATTTACTATTTCAATTAATTTTCAGTCATTTTATGACTACACTATGTATATACAATAATTTCTCTTATATCTGAAAGATATCTTTTTTAATTTCTATTTATGAAAAGTCAGCTTTTCTTTTGAAACACACTGAAGATATTCTGTGTAGTTTAGCTACCATTATTTCTTTTTTTTTATTTAATTTTTTTCTATTTTTTAATTGAAGGATAATTGCTTTACAGAATTTGTGGTTTTCTGTCATACATCAAGAAGAATCGGCCATAGGTATACCCATGCCCGCTCCCTCCAAGACCTCCCTACCATCTCCCTTCTCACTCTACCCTTCAGCCTGTCGCAGAGGCCCTGTTAAGTTTCCTGAGTCTTACAGCAAATTCCCATTGGCTATCTGTTTTACACATGGTGCTGTAAATTTCTATGTTACTCTTTCCATACATCTCCCCTTCTCCCTCCTCTCCTCCCACCTTGTCCATAGGTCTGTTCTCTATGCCTGTTTCTCCACCACTGCCCTGAAAACAAATTCATCAGAACCATCTTTCTAGATTCCAAATATATGCATTAGTATATGATAGTTATATTTCTCTTTCTGACTTACTTCACTCTGTATAATGGGCTCTAGTTTAATCCACCTTATTAGAACAGATTCAAATGTGCTCCTTTTTATGGCTGAGTACTATTCTACTGTGTATATGTACTACAGCTTCTTTATCCATTCATCTATCAAATATTAGATGGATAACTTAGATGATGGACATCCAAGTTGCTTCTACGTTCTAGCTTCAGTGAATATTGGGGTACATGTGTGTTTTTCAGTTTGGATTTCCTCAGGGTACATGCCTAGGAGTGGGAATCCTGGGTCATATGGTGGTTTTATTCCTAGCTTTTTAAGGAGTCTCCATACTGTCTTCCATAGTAAACTGTATCAGTTTACATTCCACCAGCAATGCAAGAGTGTTGCATTTTCTCCATACCCTTTTCTCCATACCCTCTCCAGCATTTATTGTTTGCAGACTTTTTGATGATGGCCATTCTGACTGGTGTGAGATGGTATCTCATTGTAATTTTGATTTGCATTTCTCTGACAATGAGTGATGTTGAGCATCTTTTCATGTGTTTGTTAGCCATCTGTATGTCTTTGGAGAAATGTCTTTTCAGGTCCCTTTCCCACTTTTTGACTGGGTTGTTTGCTTTTCTTGTATTGAGTTGTATAAGCTGCTTGTATATTTTGGAAATTAATTCTTTATCAGTTGTTTCCCATTCTGAGGGTTGTCTTTTCACCTTGCTTGTAGTTTCCTTTGTTGTGCAAAAGCTTTTACATTTAATTAGGTCCCACTTGTTTATTTTTGTTTTTATTTCCATTACTCTAGGAGGTGGGTCATAGAAGATCTTGCTGTGATTTATGTCATTGAGTGTTCTGCCTATGTTCTCCTCTAAGAGTTTAATAGTTTTTGGTCTTATATTCAGGTCTTTAATCTATTTTGAGTTTATCTTTGTGTATGGCATTAGGTAGTGACCTGATTTCATTCTTTTGCATGTAGTTGTCCAGTTTTCCCAGCACCACTTATTGAAGAGGCTGTCTTTGCCCGATTGCATATTCTTGCCTCCTTTATCAAAAATAAGTTAGCCATAGGTGCATGGATTTATTTCTGGGCTTTCTATCTTGTTCCATTGGTCTATATTTCTGTTTTTGTGCCAGTACCATAGTGTCTTGATGACTGTAGCTTTGTCTGAATTCAGAAAGGTTGGCTCCTCCAGCTCCATTCTTTTTTCTTAAGACTGCTTTGGCTATTCAGGGTCTTTTGCGTTTCCATATGAATTGTGAAATTTTATGTTCTAGTTCTGTGAAAAATGTCATTGATAATTTGATAGGGATTACAATGAATCTGTAGATTGCATTTGGTAGTATCATCATTTTCACAATATTGATTCTTCCCACCCAGGAACATGGAATAACTCTCCATCTGTTTATATAGTCTTTGACTTCTTTCATTAGTGTCTTATAGTTTTTTTGTATGCAGATCTTTTCTTTCCTTAGGTGGGTTTATTCCTAGATATTTTATTCTTTTTGTTGCAATAATGAATGGTATTTATTCCTTAATTTCTCTCTCTGATTTTTCATTGTTAGTATATAGGAGTGCAAGTGGTCTCTGTGTATTGACCTTGTATCCCACAACTTTGTTGAATTCACTGATTAGCTCTAGTAATTTTCTGATAGTTTCTTTTGGGTTTTCTATGTGTAGTATCATTTGCAAGCAGTGAGAGTTTTACTTCTTCTTTTCTGATCTAGATTCCTTTTATTTCTTTTTCTTCTCTAATTGATGTAGCTAGGACTTCCAAAACTATGTTGAATAATAGAGATGAGAGTGGACATCCTTGTCTTGTTCCTGATCTTAGAGGGAAAGCTTTTAGTTTTTCACCATTGAGAATAATGTTTGCTGTGGGCTTTTCATACATGGCCTTTACTATGTTGAGGTAGGCTCCTTCTATGCCCATTTTTTGAAGCATTTTTTTTTTATCATAAATGGATGCTGGATTCTGTTGAAGGCTTTTTCTGCAGCTATTGAGATGATCAATTGGTTTTTATCTTTCAATTTTTTGATGTGGTGTATCACATTGATTGACTTGCATATAATGAAGAATTTTTGCGCCCCTGGAATAAACCTGACTTGATCATGGTGTATGAACTTTTTAATGTGTTGTTGGATTTGTGTTTGCTAGAATTTTGTTGAGGATTTTTGCATCTATGTTCATCAGTGATATTGGCCTGTAATTTTCTTTTTTTGTGTTGTCTTTTCCTGTTTGTTGTTGTTGTTGTTTGTTTTGTATCAGGGCGATTGTGGCCTCATAGAATGAGTTTGGAAGTGTTCCTTCCTCTTCAATTTTTTGGAAGCATTTCAGAAAAATAGGCATTAGCTCTTCGCTGAATGTTTGATAGAATTCCCCTGTGAAGCCATCTGGCCCTGGGCTTTTGTTTTATGGGAAATTTTTGATCACTGTTTCAATTTCAGTGTTTGTAATTGGGTTGTTCATAATTTCTATTTCTTCCTGGTTCAGCCTTGGGAGGCTGATCTTTTCTAAGTATCTGTCCGTTTCCTCTAGGTTGTCCATTTTATTAGCATATAGTTGCTCATAATATTCTATGATTCTTTGTATTTCTGTGTTGTTTGTTGTAACCTCTACTTTTTATGTCTAATTTTATTGATTTGATTTTTCTCCCTTTTTTTCTTGATGAGTCTGGCTAATGGTTTGTCAATTTTATTAATCTTCTCAAAGAATCAGCTTTTAGTTTTATTAGTCTTTGCTATTGTTTCCTTCTTTTTTTTTTTTTTTCATTTATTTCTGCTCTGATTTTTATGATCTCCTTCCTTCTGCTGATTTTTTTGGGGTTTTGTTCTTCTTTTTCCAGCTGCTTCAGATGTAGAGATAGGCTGTCTCAATTCAATGCTTTTTTTGCTTCTTGAGGTATGATTATATCACTATAAACCTTCCTCTTAGAACTGCTTTTGCTGAGTCTCATAGGTTTTGGGTCATCGTGTTTTCATTGTCATTTGCTTCTAGGAATATTTTGATTTTTAAAAAATTTCTTCAGTAACCTCTTTGTTATTTAGTAATGTATTGTTTAAATCTTCATGAGTTTGTGTTTTGTTTTGTTTTGTTTCCTTTAGTTGATATCTAGTCTCATAATGTTATGGTTAGAGAAGATAACTTGATACAATTTCAATTTTCTTAAATTTACTGAGGGTTGATTTGTGGCCCAAAATGTGGTCTATCCTAGAGAATGTTCCATGTACATTTGAGAAGAAAGTGTATTCTTCTGCATTTGGATGGAAAGTCCTGAAGATATCAATTGGGTCCATTTGGCCTAATGTTTCATTTAAGGTTTGTGTTTCCTTATTGATTCTCTGTTTTGATGATCTGTCCATTGATGACAGTGGGGCGTCCCCTACTATTATTGTGTTGCTGTCAATTTCTCCTCTTATGTCTGTTAGTGTTTGCCTTATTTATTGAGGTGCTGCTATGTTGGGTGCATAGACATTTACAATTGTTATGTCTTCTTCTTAGATTGATCCCTTGATCATTTTGTAGTGTTCTTCTTTGTCTCTTATGATATTCTTTATTTTAAAGTCTATTTTGTCTGAAATAAGGATTGCCACTCCAGCTTTCTTTTGGTTTCCATTCTCATGGACTATCTTTTTTCATCCTTTTACTTTCATTCTGTATGTGTCTCTAGGTCTGAAGTGGGTCTCCTGTAGGCACCATATATATGGGTCTTGTTTTTGTATCCATTCAGTCAGTCTGTATCTTTTGTTGGTGCATTTAATCCATTTACATTTAAGGTAACTATTGATACATATGTTCCTACTGGCATTTTCTTGATTGTTTTGGGTTTGTTTTTGTAGGTCTTTCCTTTCTCTTGTGTTTACTTGCTATCTATGGCCCTTTAGTATTTGTTGCAAGGCTTGTTTGGTGGTGCTGAATTCTCTTAATTTCTGCATGTCTGTAAAGCTTTTGATTTCTCCATAAATTTTGAATGAGATCTTTGCCAAGTATAGTAATCATGGTTGTAGGTTTTTCTCTTTCAGTACTTTAAATATATCCTGCCATTCCCTTCTGGCCTGTAGAGTTTCTGCTGAAAGATCTCCTTTTAATCGTATGGGTTTTCCCATGTATGTTACTTTTTGCTTTTCCCTTGTTGCTTTTAATATTCTTTCTTTGTGCTTAATGTCTGTTAGCTCGATTAATATGTGTCTCAATGTGTTCTCCTTGGGTTTAACCTGTAGGGGACTCTGCACTTCTTGGACTTCATTGTCTATTTCCTTTCCCACATTGGGGAAGTTTTCAACTATAATTTCTTCAAAAATTTTCTCAGTGCCTTTCTTTTTTTCTTCTTCCTCTAGGACCCATATAACTTGAGTATTTGTGTGTTTAATATTGTCCCAAAGCTCTCAGGCTTTCCTCAATTCTTTCCATTCCTTTCCCTTTATTCTGCTCTTCAGCAGTTATTTCCACCATTCTATCCTCCAGCTCACTTATCCTTTATTCTGCCTGTTATTCTGCTATTGGTTTCTTCTAGAGTATTTTTAATTTCAATAATTGTGTTTGTTATTCATCTCTGCTTGCTTTTTCTTTATTTCTTCTTTGTCCTTGGTAATTGTATTAACTGTGTTAAATGCTTCCTGCATTTTCTCCATTCTATTTTCAAGTCTTTGGAGCATCTTTATTATCATTTTCTGAATTTTCTTTCAGGAAGATTACTTATTTCCTCTTCATTTATTTGGTCTTGTGTTTCTACCTTGCTCTTTTATTTGTGTTGTATTTCTCTGTCTTTTCATTGTCTTTTTTTTTTTTTTCCTAACTTGCTCCACTTGAGGTCTCTTTTTCCCAGGCTTTAGAGTTGTATTACTTCTTCCTTTTGATGTTTGCCCTTGGAGGGAAATGTTGGTTGGGTGGTTTGTGTTGATTTCTTGTTGTGGATGTCTTGTGCCTGTGTTCTGGTGGGAGGAGATCAAGTAGGTAATTAGAGAAATACTGGGAAGTACTGGGACTGACACACACTTCCACACATACAGTTATAACCAAAGCATTCTAAAGAAGACAGTACAGGAGATTGACCTGGTGAGCAAGGGAAACCAGAGGTGATATCAACCAGTTGAAAGCAGAGTTAGCTAATACTCAATCTAGAAATCTGAGCATGAGCAGAAGGCCAACAGGGGAATACAGCATAGAGAGCTCAGCAGTTTAACTTACTTGGTGAAAGAAGAAAGAGTGAAGGAGAAAAGGGAGAATAAAAAAAGAGAGAGAGAGAAAAGAAAGAGGAGAAGGGAAGGAAAAAAGAAAAGGAAAGAGTGGTGAAGAGGATTAAAAAGATTTAAAAAAGAGAAAAGAAAAGATAGAAAAGTAAAGATGAATGTGTGGAAAAGATTTATATATACTCAGGAATGGCTACAGCTGGTAAAGAACAGTAGGAAAAGCAGTTGAATTTATTTAAAACAAAATCCAAAACACTCATCAAGAAAAAAGAAAAACAAAAAGTGAGGAGAAAAAAAAAAAAAACTAAAATGAATTTTTTCTTGCTTTTTTTTTTTCTTGCTTTTTTTGACAAGAAACACAAAGAGGAAAAATCCACAGTACCGCAAAAGGCTAATATGAATGTGGAAATATGTAGCGGGAATAAAACATGTGATTTATATGAAAAAAAGAAAAAAAAACTTAAAAGGAAAACACCACAGCACTTCAAAAAGCTAATGTGATGGTGGAAATATGTTTCAGAATAAGCAGTGTGATTATAAGAAGAAAGAATCCTAATTTTTTTTTTTTTAAATAAAAAAAATGAGGAAAACTCCACAGCACTGCTAAATGCTAGTGTGAAGGTGGATATATGTTGGGGGAATAAACAGTGTGATTTATAACAGAAAAAAAAATTTTTTTAAGGGTTTTCAAGGTCAGTTCTTGGCTATCAAGTCTGCCTCAGTGGATAGGGTTGGGTTAGTATCCTGAGACTTTTTCCTGGTTGGCGGAGCTTGTGCCTGTGTTCTGGTTGATGGAGTTGGATCTCCTCTCTCTGAAGGGCAGTGCAGTGTCCAGTAGTAGGTTTTGGAGTGTCTTTGGGTTCAGTATGCTTTTAGGCAGTCGTTCTGGCTTTTGCGGTGTTAGGTGCGTCTACTTCCGCAGCAGTCAAAGTGACTCTCAGCGTAACTGCAGTGCAGCCAGTCCCCTACTTGTCCCTGGGATCATTGCTGGTGCATCTGTTCCCCTGTCCCACCCTGCGTTGCTGGCAGAAACTTGCTAGATAGGTGCTTGTGTGGATCCTTCTGCGTCACAGCAACTTGTGTGGGCAACCCTCAGCCTCCTAAGCTCACCTGCTGTGTTGCAGGGCTGTGTGCACTTGATTCTCAGTTCCCGAAGTCCACCCTCTGAGTCGTCGGCTTGTGCACTTGTCTCAGGGCCCGGCTGGTCTCTGCGTCGAGGAGCTAGTGTGGACTTGTTTCGGGTCCCCGTGCCCGCCCTCTGTGTCATGGGGTTTATGTGCACTTCTTACGTCTCACTGACTGCAATCTTTGTCGCGGGGGTTATTTGTTCTTCTTCTGGCTGTGCTGGGAGGGTTGTATGCATTGCCCAAGTCTGTATGCCTCCCCTCTATCAGCACCACAGTCCCGCCCTTTGCACCTGCTGTGTTTGTCTGCCGGCTACCTGGGCCCGCCCTCTATGCCATAGGTTTGTATGCGGTGTCACACTCAGCTACGTAGGCCTGCCCTCTGTGCTGCAAGGGTTGTGTGCGCTGGCTGGGTTTATATGCCGCACCTCTCTCGGTTCATCTCACACGCTAGCTAAGTAATGCTCAAAATTCTTTAAGCCAGATTTCAACAGTACTGTTCAAAAATACACAAATATGTGAAGATTTTCTGACTATAACCTTCATGTTTCTCACCCTGTGGGTTTTATTTTTTATATCTTTGTGGTTTTGTGTTTCATTCTGGATAGCTATCTCCCAGTTCACTGATTTTCTCTTAAATTGTGTCTGGTTGCTAAATACATCAGGAACTCCTGATTCCTGGGACTTCCTTGACATTTCAATGATTAAGACTCCACGTTCTCAATGCAGGGGGCATGTGTTCAATTCCTGGTGGAGGATCTGGGATCCTACATGCTATGGTGGGGCCAAAATAAATGAAATTTTTAAAATGAAATTAAAAGATACATCTACTGAATTCTTAACCTTGATTATTCATTCTTATCTTGATTATTCATTTTCTTAAGCGTATTTTTTCAGTGACAGGAATTATCTTTTGCTCTTACATAAAATATCTTCTATGAGGAAACTGAATAAAATACTAGGAACACAAGCTCTTAAAGAAAGTATCTTCTCCTTTTTTGTAGTGTTAGCTAGAATATGACAACATCTGCCTTCTATTCTGAGTGCTTTGGTTACCAATAGGATAAAATCATGATTTAGTCATTCTACACCACTTTGGAAGAAACTGAGAGTGGATGACTTCACGTTCTAGGATATCTGGCTCTAGGGGAGCGATCACACCATCGTGATTATCTTGGCCTTAGAAAGCATCACTAGGAACAAAGCTAGTGGAGGTGATGGAATTCCAGTTGAGCTATTTCAGATCCTGGAAGATGATGCTGTGAAAGTGCTGCTCTCAATATGCCAGCAAATTTGGAAAACTCAGCAGTGGCCACAGGACTGGAAAAGATCAGTTTTCATTCCAATCCCAAAGAAAGGCAATGCCAAAGAATGCTCAAAATACCGCACAATTGCACTCATCTCACATACTAGTAAAGTAATGCTCAAAATTCTCCAAGCCAGGCTTTAGCAATACATGAACTATGAAATTCCAGATGTTCAAGCTGGTTTTAGAAAAGGCAGAGGAAACAGAGATCAAATTGCAAACATCTGCTGGATCATCAAAAAAGCAAGAGCATTCCAGAAAAACATCTATTTCTGCTTTATTGACTATGCCAAAGCCTTTGACTGTGTGGATCACAATAAACTGTGGAAGATTCTTCAAGAGATGGGAATACCAGACCACCTGATCTGCCTCTTGAGAGACCTATGCACAGGTCAGGAAGCAACAGTTAGAACTGGACATGGAACAACAGACTGGTTCCAAATAGGAAAAGGAGTTCATCAAGGCTGTATATTGTCACCCTGTTTATTTAACTTCTATGCAGAGTACATCATGAGAAATGCTGGGCTGGAAGAAGCACAAGCTGGAATCAAGATTGCCAGGAGAATCAATAACTTCAGATATGCAGATGACACCACCCTTATGGCAGAAAGTGAAGAGGAACTCAAAAGGCTCTTGATGAAAGTGAAAGTGGAGAGTGAAAAAGTTGGATTAAAGCTCAACATTCAGAAAACAAAGATCATGGCATCTGGTCCCATCACTTCATGGGAAATAGATGGGGAAACAGTGGAAACAGTGTCAGCCTTTATTTTGGGGGGCTCCAAAATCACTGCAGATAGTGACTGCAGCCATGAAATTAAAAGATGCTTACTCCTTGGAAGAAAAGTTATGACCAACCTAGATAGCATGTTGAAAAGCAGAGACATTACTTTGCCAACAAAGGTCCGTCCAGTCAAGGCTATGGTTTTTCCAGTGGTCATGTATGGATGTGAGAGTTGGACTGTGAAGAAAGCTGAGCACGGAAGAATTGATGCTTTTGAACTGTGGTGCTGGAGAAGCCTCTTGAGAGTCCCTTGGACTGCAAGGAGATCCAACCAGTCCATTCTGAAGATCAGCCCTGGGTGTTCTTTGGAAGGAATGATGCTAAAGCTGAAACTCCAGTACTTTGGCCACCTCATGCGAAGAGTTGACTCATTGGAAAAGACTCTGATGCTGGGAAGGATTGGGGGCAGGAGGAGAAGGGGACGACAGAGGATGAAATGGCTGGATGGCATCACTGACTCGATGGACGTGAGACTCAGTGAACTCCGGGAGTTGGTGATGGACAGGGAGGCCTGGTGTGCTGCGATTCATGGGGTCACAAAGAGTCGGACACGACTGAGTGACTGAACTGAACTAAAGTGTTAATAATGTGGATTTATAATTCCTTTATCACATCCTCATTTTTTCAGTTAATTTAAATCATTTGTAAAATTTAACTAAGATTTAATACTACCATAATCCTGTATTCCTCTTTATTCAGCAATAACTCAAATTACTATGTTATCTATGAGAATATATGGTTCCTGCCTAATATTATTTTCAATAATTTTCTTTCTTTTTTATGCCATCTAAGCATTTAAATTACTGTAAAATGGAAGACCAATATTGATTATAAGAAAACAACAATGCATAGGAATCAAAAAATTATACTGCTGACACCATGCTACATTTGACTCATAAAATAGTATTTTGCCAGCTATTTAGACCTCCCCATATATTCCTTCTTTTGATAACATTCCTCTTCCCTCCAGACCTCCCTGCTATCCCAATTGTTACAATAATTACTCATTTGTTTAACTTGAGAGTTTTGCCACTAATCTTATGTTTCAAAAACTATACAGTTTACCTATTTTTAACTATATGAGTCTGGAATTTCAGTGCATTTTTTATATCTTGATATTTCCGCTCAATTTCTTATGTGCATTATTATCTATATAGCTCTGATTTGTTGATTTTTTGTTATATAAATTCAATTAAAAACATATAGCTCTATTTTTTCATTTCATTGCTGTGTAGTATTCTATTATACCAGTATTCTATAGTACCCAATTTATCAATGATGGAAACTTTGGTGACATCTCAATTCTAGCCACTCAGGACAATAGCAATATGCACATTTCTATATGTGTATCTTGATGTAGAGGTACAAAGATTCTCTAAGGTACAAAATTACTGAGTCAGCATATTTATCTTCATCTTACT
This sequence comes from Bos javanicus, assembly GCF_032452875.1. Taxonomy (NCBI): domain Eukaryota; kingdom Metazoa; phylum Chordata; class Mammalia; order Artiodactyla; family Bovidae; genus Bos; species Bos javanicus. Next base: position 99,095,227 of record NC_083872.1, on the reverse strand, counting down.
TAAACCATGTCATATTACTGGCCAAAGTAATTGGACTACTGTATAATCCTAGGAATAGAGTATGAAAATTCTCATTGCTTCATATTCTTTACAAAATTTGTAATGTGAGAGTAATTTTATATTTATATGAAAATTATTCCACATAACATTTTAAAAGCCTTTTCCTATTCCAATTTTGAATTGATGTTTAATTTTAAAAATTATTTTACTCTTTTTGCTTTCTATGATATGATTTCATACACATTTATTTATATCACATTGGAAATCAGTCCTGAATACTCATTGGAAGGACTGATGCTAAGCTGAAACTCCAATCCTTTGGCTACGTGATGTGAAGAGCTGACTCATTGAAAAAGACCCTGATGCTAGGAAAGATTAAAGTCAGGAGAAGGGGATGACAGAGGATGAGATGGTTGGATGGTGTCACTGACTCAATGGACATGAGTTTGAGTAAACTCTGGGAGTTGGTGATGGACAGGGAGGCCTGATGTGCTGCAGTCCATGGGGTGGCAGAGTCAGACACAACTGAGTGACTGAACTGAACTGGTATTGTATATATTACTATTCCATTACATATTTTTAATCTCTTTCTTAAACCCTCAAATACTTTTTTTGTTACCAGCAAATGTTATTATAGCAGGCATATTTCCTTTAATCAAACATTGTTTCAAAACACTTTGAGAAAATATAATTAATTAATGACTGGTTGTAAGGGAAACCTTACAAGGACCTGATGAAAGGTCCTAAATGGACCTGATGAAAGATTTGTTAAAATTGAAAATGAATCTACAAGTTCTTCCATTAAGGCATTTTCTCTAGAATACATAAAGTACATTTAAATTCTGTCCATGAAACTAATGATCTTGGTTTTCTCAAAGAGAATATAAGATTCAAAATTAAACTCAAGGTGATCTTTCTTAGCTTGCTAATCCCCGAAATTAAAACATAAGAGGACCCAAGGTGAAGACAGTTGAAATCTTCATGACAAACATCATTGCCTGATACTGCTGGACCTTAAGAAAGATCCAGCTCCCTAATAGAGTGGAAAAAGTAAATGATGAACAGGAAGAGGAAGGTTGTCACCCTTTTCACGGTCCTTTTATGGGCCTCTGAGCTGGTGTCTTCTGAGCCATTCAGGTTGAGTTGGAAATTCTTGGTGTGTCTCACCAAGGAGAAAAATAAAAGCACAAAGAGGCCAGGGAGAGATGAAAATGGATAACATAGGTCAAGCTAAGAAGAATAAGGCATCTAAGATAGAAAATTTTATTTGCATCTAAATGCAAAGCTGTGTTTCTTCCAGGCTCTCTATAGCTACTCATCCACAACTCACCAAGAGCATTAAGAGGTTAATAGACAGTTAGAGCAAAGAGCCCAGGAAAAGTATAAGAATCACTCTGTTCCTTCTCCACTCCAGCCATGTGAAGAAGAAATGAGAGAAATTGGCTATCTTAAAGAAATGGAACACACTTAGGGGTTAGCAAACCAGGTAGTTAAGTGATTCGTTAGTGCCCAAAAAAGAGTAATCACCTTTGCTAGTTTGCTGGTAGCATACAGATGTGAAAATAGCCCCGCTGTAAATGAACCCAATAGTGTTACCCACATTTGAATGATTCTCTCCACAGCTAAGCAAGTAAGGATGAAACCAGCTGATGAGACTTTCCTGTTCTTGACCCATTTCTCAGCACTCCTAAGATGAGTTCTCCTGTTGCCACTGGTAGAAAGAGCCCTTCATTCCAACTGACATTTGTATTAAAATATTTCCCTTATTGTGCTTCACTGACAGCTTTATGGTAAAACAGTTGTAGACTTACAAATGTTAATGATGCTTTCTTTACTGTTTTCATCATAATTTCAAAAAGAACAGTCAAAATTCTGCAATGTGATTTAGTTGTGAAGATATTCATAGAAAGAGTAGTCTATTCTACTTATACTGTATTTCCAGTGCTACATCAAATGGTTCTGTTAACAGATGCAAAGCTTCATGAATACCTTTTTTATGGCTTACAGTCAGTAGCTATATAATTTCCAGAGTAAACATTAATAATGTCCATGTATCTTTGATGCCAGCTGCAATTTTCCATTTATGCTGACTAAAAGGATGATTCAGCTATGTAAACATACAAATATGAGAGAACTGGTTTCCACTAATTTGTGCTTTTATCTCCCCTGAGTCATATATTTGAATGCAAATATTTTAGATTTTGAGTAGGAATTGCTAGAAAAAAAATTATATAGCTCAGACTTTATTCACCATTCATCAATAGGATCCTTCTGTCAAGAATTTTGTTGATTCTATATAATTTATAGGAATAAAGAAATTATGAATAGTTCACATTTCACACCCAAGTCCTAGGAAAAATAACTAGAAACATTAGAACAGAACATTATACTAGCTAAGTCAGAAATTACAAACAGAATAGACAGGCAAAATACATGAAGAAGCTACAAGTGCTACAGTGCACAATCAGCTATGACTTTCAGTTCAGTTCAGTCGCTCAGTCGTGTCCAACTCTTTGCGACCCCATGAGTCGCAGCACGCCAGGCCTCCCTGTCCATCACCAACTCCCAGAGTTCACTGAGACTCATGTCCGTTGAGTCAGTGATGCCATCCAGCCATCTCATCCTCTGTCATCCCCTTCTCCTCCTGCCCCCAATCCCTCCCAGCATCAGAGTCTTTTCCAATGAGTCAACTCTTCGCATGAGGTGGCCAAAGTACTGGAGTTTCAGCTTTAGCATCATTCCTTCCAAAGAAATCCCAGGGCTGATCTCCTTCAGAATGGACTGGTTGGATCTCCTTGCAGTCCAAGGGACTCTCAAGAGTCTTCTCCAACACCACAGTTCAAAAGCATCAATTCTTTGGCACTCAGCCTTCTTCACAGTCCAACTCTCACATCCATACATGACCACAGGAAAAACCATAGCCTTGACTAGACGGACCTTTGTTGGCAAAGTAATGTCTCTGTTTTTCAACATGCTATCTAGGTTGGTCATAACTTTCCTTCCAAGGAGTAAGCGTCTTTTAATTTCATGGCTGCAGTCACCATCTGCAGTGATTTTGGAGCCCCCAAAAATAAGGTCTGACACTGTTTCCACTGTTTCCCCATCTATATCCCATGAAGTGATGGGACCAGATGCCATGATCTTCATTTTCTGAATGTTGTGTTTTAAGCCAACTTTTTCACTCTCCTCTTTCACATTCATCAAGAGGCTTTTTAGTTCCTCTTCATTTTCTGCCATAAGGGTGGTGTCATCTGCATACCCGAGGTTACTGATATTTCTCCCGGCAATCTTGATTCCAGCTTGTGCTTCTTCCAGCCCAGCATTTCTCATGATGTACTCTGCATATAAGTTAAATAAGCAAGTGACAATATACAGCCTTGACATACTCCTTTTCCTATTTGGAACCAGTCTGTTGTTCTATGTCCAGTTTTAAATGTTGCTTCCTGACCTGCATACAGATTTCTCAAGAGGCATGACTTTATGAAGATACAAACATGTAGGGTGAACTTGAATTCTTTGCAGTTGATGAAGAAATAGAAAAAAAGAACTCAAGACAAATATAAAGGCATGTAGATATTATCAAAATGACATGAACAAGCTACACCATGCTTCTTAATGGAGAAATTTCTTTTCTTTTACAGTTGACTTGTTGCTATTTTAATTGAAATATAACTAAGTGCCCTCCCACTTCCACCATCTCAAGTCCATGTTCTTCATTCTGGGCTAGAGAGTGACCACATTTCCCGGTCCCCTAACAGATGATTGTGGCAAGCTGATCAAAATCTGAACAATGTCATGTAAGTGAAAATTACGTCCACCCTTTTTAGGCCCATTCCAAAATCTTCCCCATGGACAGTATGCCCCACGCCTTTTTCTCCCAGCTTTCTCGTATGGAAATAATCCCAAGCAATCTTAGAAACCGCATGATAAAGATGGTAAACTTGGTTGGCCTGATTCCTGTTATTCAACTGCCTAAAGAAGGCCGCTCAGACATACCAGTCCTCTTCAAAGGGCAAAATGAAATGTGCACTGTGTTTGAGCCACTTTATGCATGAGAGCCTAGCAGTTTGTCTACTCAGTTTAATTCAGAAACTGGAATTGAGACTGTGTAGATTTTGTAGAGGCAACTGAATGGTGAGGAAAGAGAACTAGGAAATCCATGCGACCTGCAGAGTTTGTGATTGGTTTCATTTTCATTGGTTTTCAGCCCTCATAGTTTATTCATCCATTTAGTGACTAGAATATCATTTGGATGAACTCTTCTATAGCCTGTTTTTTATGTCCAAGGATAGGGTAGGAAACAGGATAGACATGATTCCCACATTGTAGGGTTTACATTGTCCTAGGACAGAGAGATAATTAAAAAGAATGAATAAGTCAGTGTGGATTAATAAGTCACAATGAACAAGCACTGTGGAAATGACTTACCTTAAGTTTAGATCATGTGTTTATAATTTTACAACTAAGAATTAATGTAGACATGTAAATTCAGTTGTTGAGCAACATTATACATTTCTTTCCTCTAGTGAAAATTGTTATCAATACCATGTCAACACACTTTTTCTATTTCATCATTTTCCATGAGATTGTTATAAAACAGATCTTGAAGACATTTCCTATAATTATTACATAGACAGCATAGATACTACTTTAATACATGCAGAAAAGCCATTCAATCATATGGCAAAATTTTTTACTTTTCTTAAACGGAATGTATTTTTAAGATAGGGAAGATCTGTGTCTTCTTGTCTGAAGGTTAAAAGGAATTTTTAGGTAGCAAAATGGAAGAGATGATGAGCATTTCAGAGGAAGCCCCAGGTGGTTTAGGGGGAAAATGAATAATCTGACATCAGATCTCCATTTCGACATGTCTTCTTAGTTAAAAATTGTAAAAAGTGACTTTCCTTAGTGCATGTGGAAATATACCAGCCCTGAAAACAAGCCATAATTAATATTTTCTTATTCATCCATATAACAGAACTGATTTTTTTCTAAGCTTTTTTGTCTGCATATTAAATATAATAGTTCCTTATAGAGTTGATTGTACAAATATGTAAAATTTATCTAAATATGATTGTTATTCTTGAATTTTATTGTGGGCATCTTTTCCTAACAATGTTGCTAATTACTCTCGAATAACCATAAAGTAAGTGATGGATGGAAGTAAGTGATGATGGAGTAACATCTATCTCAACTATATATCCTCAATGTGTGATCTAGAATTGAAGGTCATTACCATCCAAATGATTGGAAGCTCAAACAATAGAATCTAAACACACCATGGTACTAGAGTGAAAATAACGATGAATTCCTAAGTTGTCAGTTCTTTAAAATTCATAACTGTAGATCATAAATTTTTCAATTAGAAGGTGATAACATAGAATATGTAGGTGAAACACACATTGCTTCATAATTCTGAAGAATTTCACATAATATTTTGTACAGTTAGAATGCTTATCTGAAATATATTGGTTAACAGTATGGTAATATTGTTATCAGGACTTCCTAGATGGGGCTAATGGTAAAGAACCCACTTGCCATTTCAGGAGACGCAGGAGACTAGGATTCAATCTGTGGGTTGGAAAGATTCCCTGGAGAAGGAAATGGCAACCCATTCCAGTATTCTTGCCTGGAAAATCCAGAGACAGAGGAGCCTGGCAGGCTACAGTCCACAAGGTCTCAATGAGTCAGACATGAATGAAGTCACTTAGAATGCAAGAATGCAATTTTATCATCTTTCTTATATCTTTCATAAACACACACAAAGACACTTTTTGTTATTAGCTTGGGTAAAAGACTTTTCTAGGTAAACCTTTGGATATTTACTCAATTATAACACATTTTTTCAAAAAGCAGAAGAAAATATAAAATGTAACAGACTTTATCCTTTAATTTTCTGCAAGAAGATATATGTCTCTACCTAGTTCCTTTTACTTTTAGCCAGCATCTTGGCTGCCACAGAAATGACAGAAAGGTCTGTGTTAATTTCCTGTTTGTCCAAATCAGGATAAATGAGTGTATTGAAGGATATGTGATTGCAAGAGCCTGGAAAAGCCTTTGGACCAGTTCCTTCTGCAGCTCATTAGAATTCCAAATTGTTAAAATTACAGTCAGCATGTAAGTGGCAAACAGGAAAAGAAAGGAGATGACAGTTTGCATGGCTTTTATGTGGACCTTGGTGCTGGGATCTTGGGATCTTTTGCCGTTGAGCTGCATCTTCCTGAGATGTTTCCACAGGAAAAAGATTAGCAGCAGAAAAGATATCAGAGACATAGTGAAGGGTATGAAGTTTGTTAGTGTGAGCAGGGTCATATTTGAAAGGTGTAAAATGTCCCTTAATTTGGTCTTCTCAGTGATGTTTCTTTCATATTCACTTGTCTGAATAGTCTCATCTATACTTAACACTGCAACTTGAAAAAACAAAATCACTGAAGTCCCCAACATCATCATGAGAACTACACTTTTAACTCTCCACTTCAGGTGAAGAAAAATTAGGCTGGAGAAATTAGCTATCTTGAACAAATAAAATATACTGAGGCTAGTAGCAAGCCAGTTACTAAAATGGTTGCTTACTGTCCAGGCAACACGGATAACAATTCTTAAACTATATAGAGCTGGATTATACATAGTTGCATACCAATTTATTAATATTGTCCAGAGCAAAACAATTCTGCAGACTGCCAGAGCAGTGAGAATCCCATCAGCTAAGGAGACCTTTTGTTTCCTGAGCCAGTCATTGCAGTTCACCAGTGCTATGAAACCATTCACAAAATTTCCCAGAACAAATTCTGTCACGATTAGAATGGAAATAATGCTCGATACTAAAGTTATCATGTCTAAAAAATCCAAGTCTAATGTCACTGTTGCGATTCCTTCGATATTCTGACCTTAAATTCTTTATGAAGTTGATTTCTGGTTGTGCAGTGAAGTTCTTATTTCTTTCAAACTCTGTGATGAATGTCAAGCAGAAAAGCACCAGGCAATAATATTGGAAGAGCTCAATGACATCTCGATGAAAAACACTGCTATTCCCTAGCAGCTCAAATTAGCTCTCTTCATATACTTTGTGCCCTACTATGGGATGGATTACTTCATAAGTGACTTTGAAGTAAAATATGAATTCTCATTTGCCAGATGCAAATAAGGACTCATCGTTTTACAAAATTTCCCCTGTCTACCTCTTCATAATTTGTGTTCATCAACTTTTGTTGTTAGTGAGGAAAATTTTGAAACCCAGTGCAGAGGATGCACAGTGAAAGCTTAAATAATTTGATCAAGCTTGATCATAATTATGCTCTACATTATCAGGATAATCATTAGGATCTTGAGGTGATTTGTAATGCAAAACAGACATCTACTATAGTGTTGGAAACTTTCTTTTTTTTTTTTTTTTTACAAAGAGAAAAATTGAACTTTTTTTTTTAAAAAGCACAAAAACCCTATATACTACTTTTAGACAGAATCAGGATCTATTTGTAAATTTTACATGTGGGATAAAGGGTGGAATTGGAGAGCTGAATAAGTGGGCAACATTGGACAATTGCTACTATTTTTAGTCACCCAGGAACTGAGTTCTATTCCTAAAACCATGCACTATGAGATCTAGCTCTCATTTTAGGAAACGAAATTGAAATACTTTCTGAGTCTGCCTTGAAATTACAAAGCTGCCACTTTAACCACAGAATAAGAGGATGGGAAAAAGTAGCTATCTTCAGGAAAGAGAAGATGCTGAGGCATATGTCAAACAAGACACTCAAGTGGTGGATCATTACACAAAATTGAATATTATTTTTCCCTGTTTGATCAGTGTTATGTAGCTCTGCGTAGAGCATCAAAGTAGATATTAATCAATCAGTACTAAGATTAAGAAACATAACCTACTTATGGGTAAGCTAGTGAGAATGAGGTTAATGAAGTTGATTTTCCAGTGTCTTCCCAGTTGCTTCAGTTCATTATTCCAATCAATGCATTTCCCCAAATGCCAACTATGAATTTCATAGATTAAAAAAAATAGAGTCCTTATCTTGTATGTTTCACATTTCTTCTGAGTGAAAAAAAACTCTCATCCCAAATACCACTACTGATGATTAATGGTTGAAAACTAATAGTTTTGAAGTACTTTTTTGTTTTTATTGTGGTTTCCTTTCCATTCCAATAAATGCCAGCTTCTATTATCACACTGGTCCTCAGCTAACACTGAAAAACATTTAAATTCCTTTAAAATGACTTAGTATGTGATTTCCCTGCCAAGAAGAGTGACTATTTCTTCTTTTATTATAATGTCTGATGCAATATTTTGTTATAATATGTATGAAAGAATAGAATTTGGTTTACTTAAATGGTGATCAAGAAAGATTCTCTACCAAAGTTTCACCTCTGAGTTCCCTAAAATAATTTTAAAAAGCATGAAAACCCCCAAGTAGGAGTTTCTAAGAGCCATTTTTCAGAATTAAAATTGTGATTTTAGGAATGAAATTTTATCATCGTCTTTGTAATCAGCAGCCTTAATTGACTATAGAGCCAAAGAAGAAAACATGTAAAAAGTAACAATAATTCAACTTGGTCTAAGTGAAGGAAGGTAGGCAACTGAAAATAATTCATAATAATTAAAATAAATAAATTTAAATAAAAAAATAACCTTATACAAGTGAATCTCAGTAATTGAAGTTTAAAGGAAACATACTATTTTTACCAGAATAATCTTCATTTTGATGATTATAATAATAGTAATCAGCATTTAGAAGAAGGCAATGGCATCCCACTCCAGTACTCTTGCCTGGAAAATCCCATGGACGGAGGAGCCTGGAAGGCTGCAGTCCATGGGGTCACTGAGGGTCAGACACAACTGAGAGACTTCATTTTCACTTTTCACTTTCATGCATTGGAGAAGGAAATTGCAACCCACTCCAGTGTTCTTGCCTGGAGAATCCCAGGGATGGGGGAGCCTGGTGGGCTGCTGTCTGTGGGGTCACACAGAGTCGGACACGACTGAAGTGACTTAGCAGCAGCAATCAGCATTTGCTAGATATATCCCTATATATTACAAATATTCTTGTCTTTGACATCATATTTGCTTCTCAAAAACCTCATTTACTAGAGATAATGTGAGTAACTTTCCTCGGATAACAGCTTGTCTGTCATTATGGGGAAAGTCAAGAAATAAAATGTGATCTCAAAACACCATTCAAATGAGCAAACTATATACATTGATGGCAGTGACACCATCCTATATGCATGCTACGTGTGCTCAATCATTTTGGTCATGTCCAGCTCTTTGTGACCCTATGGACCGTAGCCCTCTCTCCATGGGATTCTTCAGGCAAGAATACTGGAGTACACTCTAAAGCCCTCTGTTAAGAGCTTGTTCGTAAAGGTTATTTAGTTTATCTTTTTTATTAAAGGAATTTAATTTAGTAAATGAAATAATTTGTGCAAGTAATACATTTTAAACTAAAAAATTTAATTTATAAATATACTCATTTTGACTTAATTTTTTTTCTTCACTAGGCTAAGACATCACTTCATGGGAAATAGATGGGGAAACAGTGGAAACAGTGTCAAACTTTATTTTTCTGGGCTCCAAAATCACTGCAGATGGTGACTGCAGCCATGAAATTAAAAGACGCTTACTCCTTGGAAGAAAAGTTATGACCAACCTAGACAGCATATTCAAAAGCAGAGACATTACTTTGCCAACAAAGGTTCGTCTAGTCAAGGCTATGGTTTTTCCTGTGGTCATGTATGGATGTGAGAGTTGGACTGTGAAGAAGGCTGAGCACCAAAGAATTGATGCTTTTGAATTGTGGTATTGGAGAAGACTCTTGAGAGTCCCTTGGACTGCAAGGAGATCCAACCAGTCCATTCTGAAGGAGATCAGCCCTGGGATTTCTTTGGAAGGAATGATGCTGAAGCTGAAACTCCAATACTTTGGCCACCTCATGCGAAGAGTTGACTCATTGGAAAAGACTCTGATGCTGGGAGGGATTGGGGGCATGAGGAGAAGGGGACGACAGAGGATGAGATGGCTGGATGGCATCACTGACTCGATGGATGTGAGTCTCAGTGAACTCCGGGACTTGGTGATGGTCAGGGAGGCCTGGCGTGCTGCGATTCATGGGGTCGCAAAGAGTCAGACACGACTGAGTGACTGATCTGATCTGATCTGAGGCTAAGACAATGTTAATCTTTAGGAAATTACTTAGATACTGTCCAAGTTACATTTATAAGCATCACTAAATGACATAGTTCGTGATGATGATGATGTCAGCAGTGAAATGGGAGAACTCTAATAGATGTGATATCATCCAGTTTCCAAAGTGGCAAAATTCACTGTGACAGGTGAACACTAGCCAATCTTTCCTATTAGGTACTTCAGTCATTCTCAGCATCAGAGCTAGCATGAAAGACTATCTTTACCTACTACGTCATCAAGAACAACGTCAAACTGACATACTCTAATGATTTACTTGCTGTTTTTTTCCTTTACTTACATTCTGACAATTATGGCTAAAGTTACCTCAAACAGTACTTTGTTTTTATTGAATTTTCATATGGAAATGAAAAAATATATATACAATAATACACTATACAATCTTCTTTCATATTTTAATACCATCATTAGCAAGCTAAGTTCTCTCACCTGCTTATTTATATTTCTAGCTACTGTGATTAAATCTAGGTAATTTATTAAGCAGTCAAAGTACAACAACATATGCACAAACATTTTCAAACATTCCACTAAACGTGTATTGAGTTGTAACAAATTTACCTTTCTATGTCTTTTTTTCCCTAACAAGGAACTAAAAAATTTATAACAACAAAAACATATGCATCAACACACGTGTACATACACATACACACGCACACACATTCTTAGTGTGTGATTGATTATAGATGGAAGCACAAAATTGTTATTTAATTTTAAGATAAACTATCATATTTTTTATATCTAGGTTTAGTTCATAGGAAATTCACTAAATTTTGCTCTCAAAATGTGTGTGTGTCTGTGTGTGCTCAGTTGTGTCCAACTTTCTGCAACACCATGGACTGTAGCCCATCAGGCTCCTCTGTCCATGGGATTTTCCAGGCAAGAATACGGGAGTGGGTTGCCATTCCTTACTCCAGGGGATCTTCCCAACCCAGAGACTGAACCCATGTCTCTTGAGTCTCCTGCATTGGCAGGCAGATTCTTTACTACTAGCACCACCCGGGAGTGAGTGGGTATTTGAAAAAAACAAAAAGTGTCTAGGAAAACTAAGATATTTTGAATTTGAGATTTTAATGGGAGCTGGAAGGAAGGTTCAAGAAGGAGAAAACACATGTATACCTATGGCTGATTCATGCTGATGCATGGCAGAAACCAACACAATATTGTGGAGCAATTATCCTTCAATTAAAATTAATAATTTTTTAAAAAGCACAAATAATGTGGATTTATAATTCTTGTATCATGTCTTCCTTTTTTCTATTAATTAAAATTATTTTTAAATTTTAACTCAGGCTTCATACTACCATATGTGGTTTCAGGTTAATATTATTTTTAATAATTTCTTTTTCTGCTTTATATACATATTCATTATTGTAAAACATAATACCTATAGAGATTAAAAGGAAATACAAATACATAGGAATCAAAAAATTATAGTGTTAATACCCCTTTCACATTTGACTCATAATACAGAATTTCACCAGGTATCTAGACCCTCCCCCATATATTCCTTTCTATTGATACTATTTCTCTTCTCTCTCCACCCTCCATACACTCCCAATTGCTATAGTAATCACTAATTTGTTTTACTTCAGAGTTTTGTCACTAATGTAATGCTTCAGAAACTATCATCAACCTATTTTTTAACTTTGTATGTCTGGAATTCCAGTGAATTTTTTAATCTTGATATTTCTCCTCAATTTCCAATGTGCATTATTATCTATATAGCTCTAATTTGTTGATCTTTTGTTATATAAATTTTACTGACATCATGTAGCTCTACTTTTTATTTCATTGCTGTATAACATTGTTTTATACCAGCATTCTATTATATCCATCTTACCAATGATGGAAGTCCAGGTGATGTCTTAACTCTAGTTACTCAGAACAATAATGACAGGGACATTCGTATACATGTATCCTGATACACAGTACAAAAATTCTCTAAGGTACAAAATTTCTATTATATATTAAATGTATTAATATTTCATTATATAGTTTTAATCATAATACAAAAATTGTAAGAAATTATTTTCCTGAGTGTGATAACGCTACAGCATTAAAAACAAGTCATGATTATTTTTTTCTTCTTCACCCCTATCACGGAAGTGTTAGTCCCTCAGTCGTGTCTTACTCTTTGTGACCCCATGGACTGGGGCCCGCCAGGCTCCTCTGTCCATGGAATTCTCCAACCAAGAATACTGGAGTGGGTTGCTGTTTCCTTCTCCAGGTGATTTTCCAGACCCAGGGATCAAACGTGGGTCTCTCTGCATTGCAGACAGATTCATTACTGTCTGACCTACCAGGGAAGCTCACCCCTATCTTAGGATTTCATTTTTTTCTAAGATTTTAGCCTACTTATAAAAATCTAATATTCTTCAGTGAAATTTATTACACACATATATAATATACACAAAATGTTTATTACTTTTGAATTTAAGGTGATTCTCCTTTCCTAACAACATTTCTAATTACTCTCATTGACTATGAAGTAAGAATCCATGATGAAATAATATCTATCCCAAACATACATCAGTTCAGTTCACTTCAGTCACTCAGTCATGTCTGACTCTTTGCAACCCCAAGGACTGTAGCACGCCAGACTTCCCTGTCCATCATCAACTCCCAGAGCTTACTCAAACTCATGTCCATCAAGTTGGTGATGCCATCCAACCATCTCATCTTCTGTTACCCCCTTCTCCTTCTGCCTTCAATCTTTCCCGGCATCAGGGTCTTTTCAAATGAGTCAGCTCTTCTCATCAGGTGGCCAAGCTTCAGCATCAGTCCTTCCAATGAATATTCAGGACTGATTTTCTTTGGGATGGACTGGTTGGATATCCTTGAAGTCCAAGGGAATCTCAGGAGTCTTCTCCAACACCACAGTTCAGAAGTATCAATTCTTCAGTGCTCAGCTTTCTTTATAGTCCAAATCTGACATCCATACATCCTCAGTGTGTAATTTAAAATTCAGAGTCGTTACCATCCAAACAATGGATATATGTGAAAAACACAATGCTTCATCACCCTGATCAATTGCACAATATTTTGTAAAATTGTGTTGCTTACCTGAAAAATCTTAGTTAATGGTAAAGTAAACACCATTTTCTTAAACACACACAAAAATACACTTTTTGTAATAAGCTTTGGTGAAAAACTTTTCTAGGTAAACCTGTGGGTATTACTCAATGACATACAGAATTAAGAAAGGAGTAGAAAGTATAAAATGTTACAGACTCCATCAATTCATTTTTTGCTAGAAGACACATGATACCCACCTATTTTCTCTCTTTCAGCCAGCACCCCAGCTGCCACAGAAACAACAGAAAGGCCTGTGTTAACTTTCTGTTTCCCCAAATCAGGATAAATGAGTGGACTGAAGGATAGATGACTTTGACTGTTGGGAAAAGCAAGAGAAATGGTTCCTCATGCAGTTTTTTAGGCCTCCAGATTGATATGATTAGAACCAGAAAGTAAAAGGCAAATAGCAAGAGAAAGGAGATGACAGTTTGCATGGCTTTTATGTGGACCTTCGTACAGGGATCTTGGAATCCTTTGCCATTGAGCTGCATCTTCCTGAGATGTTTCCACAGGGAAAAGATTGGTAGCAGAAAAGATATTAAGAACATAGTAAAGGGTGTGAGGTTTCCTAGAATGAGCAGGGTCACATGTGAAAGCCATAAAATATCCCTCAGTTTGGTCTTCTGTGTGAAGTTTCCTTCAAATTCACTTCTCTGCATAGTCCCACTTACGCTTATAACTACAACTTGTAAAACCAAAATGAATGAAGTTCCCAGAAGCATCATGAGAACTATACTTTTAACTCTCCACTTCAGGTGAAGAAAAGTTAGGCTGGAGAAATTGACTATCTTCAACAAATAAAATATACTGAGGCTAGTAGCAAGCCAGGTGCTATAATGATTGCTTATTGTCCAGGCAACATGAAAAATAGTTCTTACTTTTAGACTATATAAAGCTGGATGAAGCAAAATATAATACCAATGTATTAACATTACACAGAACAAAACAATTCTGGAGACTGCCATAGCAGTGACAATCACATCAGTTGAGGAGATCTTTTGTCTCTTGACCCAGTCAATGCAGTTCACCAGGGCTATGAAGCCATTGGCAAAATTTCCCAGAACAAATTGTATTATTCCTAGGATGGAAAAATGGTTGATAGTAGAGTTATCATGTCTAGAAAAAAAACAGCCAAGTCTAATATCACTGTAGTGATTCCTTCAATATTCTGACCTTAAATTCTTTGGGCAGCTGATTTGGGGATGTGCAGTGAAGTTCTTGCTTCTTTTAACTTCTGTGACCAATGTCAAGCAGGAAAGTACCAGCATATGTAAATGAAAGAGCTCAGTACTGTCTTGACGTAATAATTGCTATTACCTAAAAGCTCATATTGACTTCTCTTCATGCACTCTGTGTCCTTGCACTCACATTTGTGGGATGGGTTATCGCTCACCTGATGTTGAAACAAAATAAAAATTCTCATTTGCCAGCATGCAAATAAAAACATATTGTGTTGCAACTTTTCCCTATTTAACCTCCCCATAATTTGTGTTCAACAAATTTAGTTGCTGGAAAGTAAAATTTTTAAACCCAATACACATGCCAGATTTACAAAGAAAGAATTCATGATTTTCTTATCAAAAATATCTAAGATTTCCTTGGGGACCCCAGGAAAACCAACACACAATAAAAATTGGTTGCTGATAACCAATACAAAAACAAGACTGGGAGCTGACTGTGACTCAGATAATGAATTCCTTACTGCCGAATTCAGACTTAATTTGAAGAAAGTAAGGAAAACCACTAGACCATTCAGGTATGACCTAAATCAAATTCCTTACAATTATACAGTGGAAGTGAGAATAGATTCAAGGGATTAGATCAGGTAGACAGAATGCCTGAAGAACTATAGATGGAGGTTCATGCCATTGTACAGGAGGTAGTGATCAAGAAAAGAAATGCAAAAGAAATGCAAAAAGGCAAAATGGTTGTCTGAGGAGGCCTTAGAAATAACTGAGAAAAGAAATGATGCAAATGGCAAAATAGAAAAGGAAAAATATATCCATTTGAATGCAGAGTTCCAAAGAATAGCAGGAGAGATAAGAAAGCTTTCCTCAGTGATCAATGCAAAGAAATAGAGGAAGACAATGGAATGGGAAAGACTAAAGATCACTTCAAGAAAACTAGAGATACCAAGAGAACATTTCATGCAAAGATGGGCACAATAAAGGATAGAAATGGTATGGACCTAGCAGAAGCAGAAGATATTAAAAAGAGGTGGCAACAATACACAGAAGAACTATACAAAAAAAGATCTTCATGACCCAGATAACCATGATGGTGTGACCTGGAGCCAGACATCCTGGCATGTGAAGTCCAGGGGGCCTTAGGAAGAACCACTATGAACAAAACTAGTGGAGGTGATGGAATTCCAGTGCAGCTATTTAAAATTCTAAAAGATGATGCTGTGAAAGTGCTGCATTCAATATGCCAGCAAATTTGGAAAACTCAGCAGTGGCCACAAGACTGGTAAAGGTCGGTTTTCCTTTTGTTCCCAAAGAAAGGCAATGCCAAAGAATGCTCAAACTACTATAACTGCACTCATCTCATATGCTAGTAATGTCAAGATTCCCCAAGCCAGGCTTCAACAGTACATGAACCGTGAACTTCCAGATGTTCCAGCTGAATTTAGAAAAGGCAGAGGAACCAGAGATCAAATTGTCAACATCCACTGGATCATCAAAAAAGCAGGAGAGTTCCAGAAAACATCTACTTCTGCTTTATTGACTATGCCAAAGCCTTTGACTGTGTGGATCACAATAAACTGTGGAAAATTCTTCAAGAGATGGGAATACCAGACCACCTGACCTGCCTCCTGAGAAATTTGTATACAGGTCAAGAAGCAACAGTTCGAACTGGACATGGAACAACAGACTGGTTCCAAATAGGTAAAGGAGTACGTCAAGGCTGTATATGGTCACCCTGCTTATTTAACTTATATGCAGAGTACATCAGGAGAAATTCTGGGCTGGATGAAGCACAAGCTGGAATCAAGATTGCCAGGAGAAATATCAATAACCTCAGATATGCAGATGACACCACCCTTATGGCAGAAAGCAAAGAATTAAGAGCCTCTTGATGAAAGGGAAAGAGGAGAGTGAAAAAGTTGGCTTAAAGCTCAACATTCAGAAAACTAAGATCATGGCATCTAGCCCCATCAGCTCATCTCTAATAGACGGGGAAACAATGGAAACAGTGACAGAGTTTATTTTGGGGTGCTCCAAAATCACTGCAGATGGTGACTGCAGCCATGAAACTAACAGACACTTGCTCCTTGAAAGAAAAGCTATGACCAACCTATTAAAAACAGAGACATTACTCTGCTGACAAAGGTCCATCTAGTTAAAGCTATGGTTTTTCCAGTAGTCATATATGGATGTGAGAGTTGGACTATAAAGAATGCTTTGAGCAAGCTCTGGAATTTGGTGATGGACAGGGAAGCCTGGCATGCTGCAGTCCATGGGGTTGCAGAGTCGGACTTGACTGAGCGACTAAATGAACTGAGCTGAACTCCTGTACAATGTTATGAACCTCTGTCCATAGTTCTTCAGGCACTCTCTCAGATCTAATCCCTTGAATCTATTTGTCACTTCACCTTTATAATCATAAGAGATTTGATTTAAGTCATACTTAAATGGTCTAGTGGTTTTCCCTACTTTCTTCAATTTAAGTCTGAATATGGCAATAAGGAGTTCATGATCTGACTCACAGTCAGCTCCCAGTCTTGTTCTTGCTGACCATATAGAGCTTCTCTATCTTTGGCTGCAAAGAATATAATCAATATGATTTTGGTATTGATCATCTGGTAATGTCCATGTGTAGAGTCGTCTCTTGTGTTGTTGGAAGAGGGTGTTTGCTATGACCAATGGGTTCTCTCTGTAAAACTCTGTTAGCCTTTGCCCTGCTTCGTTTTGTACTCCAAGGTCAAACTTGCCCATTACTCCAGGTATCTTTTGACTTCCTACTTTTGCATTCTAGTCCCCTATGATGAAAAGAGTATCTTTTTGGTGTGTTAGTTCTAGAAGGTCTTGTAGGTCTTCATAGAACCATTCAACTTCAGCTTATTCAGCATTAATGGTTGGGGCATAGACTTGGAATGCTCTGCTATTGAATGGTTTGCCTTGGAAACAAAGAGATCATTTTGTTTCTTTTGAGATTGCACCCAGGTATGGCATTTCAGACTCTTCTGTTGACTATGAAGGCTACTTCATTTTCCCTAAGGAATTCTTACCCACATTAATAGATATAATGGTCATCCACATTAAATTCGCCCATTCTGGTCCATTTTCGTTCACTGATTTCTAAAATGTCGATGTTCACTCTTGGCATCTCCTGTTTGACTACTTGCAATTTACCTTGATTCATGGACCTAACATTCCAGGTTCCTATATAATCTTGTTCTTTACAGCACTGGACTTTCGTTTCATCACCAGACACATCCACAACTGGGCATTGTTTTCACTTTGGCTCATCCTCTTCATTCTTTCTGGAGCTATTTCTCCACTCTGGTAGCATACAGATGTGGAAAAAGCCCCACTGTAAATTACCCACAGTTGAATGAATTTGGCCACAGCCAAGCAGAAAAGGATGAAATCCGCTGATGAAACGTTCCCATTTTGGATCCACTTGCAGTTTACAGTTTACCCATCCAGTGAGCCCACTTCTCAGCACTCCTAACACAAGTTGCCACTGTCAGAAAGAGACCTTAATTCCAATTGACATTTTGATGAAATTGTGATATTGTGCTTCACTGAAAACTTTATGATCAAACAGCTGCAGACTGAAATCCATTTATGATGCCTTCTTTAAAGTGTTCATCATAATTCCAGAAAGTACAGCCAAAATTCTGCTCTGCTATAGTTTCAGATCTTCACTAAAAGAGTAGCTTATTCTAAATTTCAGTGTTAAACCAAATAATTCTGTAACAGATACAAAGCTTCATGAATATCTTTCTTATGACTTACACTCAGTTACAATATAATTTCTATAGTAAACATTAATAACGTCCACTTATCCTTGACACCAGTGCAGTTTCCCATTTCTGAAAATGACTAAAACGATGAAGTCAGTATGTAAACACGCAAAAATGAGACAAACTGGTTTCCACTAACTTGTACTTTCGTCTCCTCTGAGCCACATGTGCTGAGTGCATGCTAAGTCACTTCAGTCATGTCCAACTCTTTGCAAACTAATGGACTGTAGCCCACCAGGTTCCTCTGTTAATGGGATTGTCCAGGCAAGAATACTGGAGTTGGATGCCATGCCCTCCTCCAGGGGATCTTCCTGACCCAGAGATTGAACCCATGTCTTTATGTCTCCTCCATTGGCAGATGGGTTCTTTACCACTAGCACCACCTGGGAAGCCCTGTGAGCCACATATTTGAATGCAAATGTTTTAGATTTTGAATAGGAATTGCTACAAAAAATTATATAACTAAGCCTTTGTCACTCATCAATAAGATCCTTCTACCTAAAAAAGTATTTTGTTGATTTAATTTCATTTATAGAAATAATGTGGTGGTTAAAACAGTAAAGAATCCACCTGCAATGCAGGAGACTTGGATTCAATTCCTGGGTTGGGAAGATGCCCTGGAGAAGGAAATGGCAACCCACTCCAATAGTCTTGCCTGGGAAGTCCCACTGACAGAGGAGGCTGGTGGGTTACAGTCCATGGGGTCACAAAGAGTCATACACAACTGAGTGACTAACACACACACACACACACACACATAGAAATAATGTGAGGAAGTTATTTACAGTTCAAATTGCACACCCAAGTGCCAGGAAATATAGCTAGAAATATTAGTACAGAATATCATAGTAGTTAAGTCAAAAACTGTAAGCAGGTTAGGCTGGAAATATACATTAGGAGGCTACAAGTACTATAGTACAGAGTCAGTTATGACTTTATGAAGATATAAATATGAAGCGTGAACTTGAATTCTTTGGAATTTGTGAAGAAATAGAAAAAAACTCAAACTGATGTAAGTGTGTGTGCATATTATCAAAATGACATGAAGAATATACATCATGCTTCTAAAGGGAGGAACTTCTTTCCTTTTACAGTAACTTGTTGCTATTTCAAGTGAAACGTGACTAAAGGCTCTCCCATTTCCGTGTCCTCAATTCCATGTTCTTCTCTTATTTCTGGGCTAGAGAGGGAGCACATTTCCCAGCCTCCCTTACCTTTGGTTGTGGCAAGGTGATCAAAACCTGAACAATGTTATTTAAGTGAAAATTTTGTGCAATATTTTAGGCCCATCCCCAATACTCTCCTCAGGGACTGTCCTCCCTATGTTTTTTTCTCCCAGCTTTCTTGAATGGAGAAAACTCCACCCAATCGTCCAGATCCACATGTTAAATATGACCAACTTCTGATCAGCCTGATTTCTTGGATAACTACCTAGAGAAGTGTGCTCAGACATATCAGTACCCTTAAAGAACAATATTAAATGTACACTGAATTTGAGTCACTTAATGCTTTGGAATGGAGAAGGCAATGGCAACCCACTCCAGTACTCTTGCCTGGAAAATCCCATGGACGGAGAAGCCTGGTGGGCTGCAGTCCATGGGGTCGCTGAGGGTCGAACACGACTGAGCAACTTCACTTTCACTTTCCATTTTCATTCATTGGAGAAGGAAATGGCAACCCACTCCAGTGTTCTTGCCTGGAGAATCCCAGGGACGGGGGAGCCTGGTGGGCTGCTGTCTCTGGGGTCGCACAGAGTCGGACACGACTGAAGTGGCTTAGCAGTAGCAGCAGCATGCTTTGGAACCTATTTGTCTACTCTGTCTAATGCAGAAACTGGAATTGAGATTGTGTAGATTTGTGTAGAAGCAATTAAATGTTGAGGAAACAAAACTAGAAAATCCATGTGACCTGCAGATTTTGTGAAGAGTTTCATTTTCACTGGTTTCCAGCTTTCATGTAGTTGTTTTTTATCCAAATAATCATTAGAATATCTTTCATATAAACTCTCCTGTAGACTGATTTTTATGTCCTGGAAAGTTAGCATAAAACAGGACAAGCATGATCCTCACATGAGAAGGCTTATGTTCCACTAAGCAGACAGATGATTAAAAATAGTGAGTAATTCAGATGTGGAAATGATTTACCTTAACATTTAGATAATGTTGTTACACTATCATAATACCAAGAATTAATAGAGTCATAGAAATTCAGTTGTTGAACAAGGTTATAAATTTATTTCCTATAGTGAAACTTGCTATCAATCCTGCTATATGTCAACACACTTTCTATTTCATCATTTTCCACAAGATTGTAATAAAACAGATCTTCAAGACATTTCCTATAATTATGACATAGACATCATAGACACCATTCTAATACATGCAGAAAGATCATTGAATTAAGCATCATAATTTTTTTTACTATTCTTACACTGAATGCATTTTTAACATTGGGAAGACCTAAGTCTTTTGTCTGAAGTTTAAAATGAATTTTTAGGTAGCAAAATAGAGAAGATTGACAATTCAGAGGCCCAATTTTGGTTTAGGGGAAAACTGAGCAATTTAAAAAAAATATTTATTTGGCGGTGCTGGGTGTTAGTTGCAGCATGTGGGATCTTCAGATCTTCCTTGATCATGTGAAACCTTCAGTTGTGGCTTGAGTGCTGTTAGTTGTGGCAGGCTAGATGTAGTTCACTGACCAGAGATGGACCCCAGGCCCTCTGTTTTGGGATCACAGAGTCCTAGCCACTGGACCACTAGGGAAGTCCTGAAAACTGAACTTGAATTTGACACCAGATCTCAACTTGAAAAGAGGTCTTCTTAATTTGAAACCTCTAAGAAATAATTTTCCTAACTGCATGTGAAATATAGCAGCTATAAAGACATCATGATTATTTTTTCTTCTTCATCCTTACTGTAGTATTGATTTTTTTCTAAGTTTTTTGACTACTAGTAAAAATCACATATTCTTTAGTACAGTTAATTATACACATATATAAACTTTAATCTAAAAATATTTGTTACATTTGAATTTTATTGCAGACATCTTTGCTAAGCACATTGTAATACTAATTTCAATGGAAAATAGCAATAATGTCCTGAGATAAGCTCAATTCTTAAAAAGACATAAATACAGATTATAAATACTTCATTTGAAGATAATAGCATAGAATATACATGTGAAATACACATTGCTTCATAACCCTGAAATTATACATCATTTTGTAAAATTAGATTGTTTATCTGAAAAATATTGGTTAGTGGTATCATAATCTTATCATCAGTTTTATAGCATTCATAAACATTCACATATATACTTTTCATCATAAGCTTGAGTAAAAGACTTTGCATGTTAACCTTTGGAAATTACTCAGTTATATTCACATTAGAAAAAGCAGCAGAAAGTATAAAATTTTACAAACACCATCAGCTTATTTTTTTGCTGGAAGACACATGATGTCCACCTATTTCTTTTCTCTCAGTCAGCACCTTAGCTGCCACAGAAATGACAGAAATGCCTTTGTTAACTTCCTGTTTCCCCAAATCAGGATACATGAGTGGTTTGAAGGATAGAGGAATCCAAGAGCCTCAAAGAACAAAAAGACAGTTTCCTTCTGCTGCCTTTTAAAACTCCAAATGGATCCCATTTAGAGCCAGGAAATGAATGGCAAACAGCAAGAGAAAGGATATCACAGTTTGCATGGCTTTTATATGGACTTTGGTGCTAGAATCTGGAGATCCTTTACCACTGAGCTGCATCTTCTTGAGATGTTTCCACAGGGAAACAGTTAATAGCAGAAAACATGTCAGGGACATAGTAAAGCATATGAGATTTCCTAGCATAAGCAGAGTCACATGTGGAAGCCATAAACTGCCCCTCAATATGGTCTTCTGAGGAATGTTTCCTTTGTATTCATTTGTCTGGATAGCCTCATCATTGTATATCACTGCAACATGAAAAACCAAGGAGAATGAAGTTCCCAGAAGTATTATGTGCATGACACTTTTAACTCTATTTCAGGTGAAGAAAAATTAGGCTGGAGAAATGGCTATCTTCAACAAATAAAATATGCTGAGACTAGTAGCAAGCCAGGTGCTATAATGGTTGCTTACTATCCAGGCAATATGAACAATAATTCTTACTTTTAAACTATATAGAACTGGATTCAACACAACTAAGTACCAATTCATTAACATTACCCAGAGCAAAACAATTCTGCAGACTGCCAGAGCAGTGAGAATCCCATCAGCTGAGGAGATCTTTTGTCTCTTGACCCAATCAATGCACTTCACCAGTGCTGTGAGGCCATGGGCAAAATTTCCTAGAACAAATTCTGTTAATACTAGGATGGAAAAAATGGTCCATAGTAAAGTTATCATGTCTAGAAAAAAAGCCTAGTCTAATATCATGGTTCTGATTCCTTCAAGTCTGACCCTAAATTCTTTGTGCAGCTGATTTCTGGATGGGCAGTGAAGTCCTCCTTTCTTTTAACTTCTGTGACCAATGTCAAGCAGGAAAGTACTAGCATATGCTAATAGAAGAGCTCACTGCTATCTTGATGAAATAATTGCTATTCCCTAACAGCTCAAATTGACTCCTCTTTATGCACTCTGTGTCCTTGCCACGGGATGGATTACTTCATAAATTTAATGGAGAGATGAAATGTCATTTGCCAGCATGGAAATAAGGACATATCGTGTTGCAACTTTCCCCTGTTTAACCTCTTCATAATTTGTACTTAACAAATTTAGTTGTTAGTGAGCAAAATTTTAAAAATCAACACATAGAATGTACAGAGAAAGCCTAAACTATTAGACGGAGCTCAATCATAACCTGGATCATCATTCCAATGGATTTTTTTTTTTCCTAATACTGGATTTATGTAGAAATAACTCAAGCTTTTCTTATCAAAACTATCCAAGATTTTCTTGGAGACCCCAAGAAGACAAAAACACCCTATAAGCTGGTTATATATAACTTTATTGCTTATAAGCCTATGAACACATTAACTCAACCAAATGCACATTCATCTCACTGATGAAATTATTTTCCTATAATTTCCAAAACTGAAGTGAGTCTTGGGGAGGTCACCTGGTTGTAATCTCTTTTCCAGTAGGCTTTTCCTTCCACCATTTAAAGCTGTCAAAAATAACTCTCATGCTTAGGTCTTTAATAAAGCTAACTATTTAATTTAGTTAATATTTAAATATTAATTTTTAAATAAAATATTAATTTTGTCAATATTTCTTGGGCACTTCAAAAGAATATGTGTTTTCCATTGCACATTGAAAACTTCTCCATATATGAATATTCAGTCTTATTTTTCTCATTTAATTCATTTTTGACTGTAATTTTTTTTAAGAACAGATGTTGAAATCAGGTATACTTTTGGATTCTCTTGTTTCATTTTTTATAGTAGAAGTTTTTAAGGAGAGGATCTTGGAACCGGACTGACAGGGTGGAAAATCCAGATTTCCTGCTACCAATCTCTGATCTTTTACTCTGTTTGAAAACTACTGTCTGCTTCAGTATACTCCTCAGCAAAATGCAGATAATAATGATATCCTCTTCCAGAGATTGTTACTTATTCATTTGATCCTGTGTCATTTGATACTTCACAGTTAACCTGTTAGAACTTCCACTTATGAGTTGAAGATAGCAAGTGCAAAAAGGCAAGATTTTCTCCTACAATGACCAGGAGAAGGGGAATAAATTTCAAATTACATTTTAAATTGATAAGAGAGCTGTTCAAGGAAAGAGGACAACTGAACTAAAATCTGGAGTGAGGAGACTCTTTCCAGGTCAAGAGATTATCTATATATTCAGGACAATCTCTATCAAATCCCACAAATCCTTGCAGAAAGCTGAAAAACTATTCTTAAAATGTACATGGAAATGCAAAGCTCCCAGAAGAGACAAGGAAGTTTTTTTAAAAAAGGAACATAATTAGACGATTGCAGTTCCTGATATCAAAGCTAATCATTGCTGCTGCTAAGTTGCTTCAGTCGTGTCCAACTCTGTGCGACCCCATAGATGGCAGCCCATCAGGCTCCTCTGTCCCTGGGATTCTCCCCACTAAACGGCATCAATGAAAATAGAGTAGTACTTTCATGAAGACAGACATATATAATAGTTAAGCACAATTGAGAATCCATCTTAACATTTACATTCATGGGCAATTGATTTCAAAAAAGGTATCAAGGCAATCAAGGGAGAAATAGCCTTTATTTTTCCAACAAATGAAGCTAGGACTTTATTAGATACCCATATTCATAAAGATTAATTTATACCAT
Organism: Bos javanicus; assembly: GCF_032452875.1. Lineage (NCBI taxonomy): Eukaryota > Metazoa > Chordata > Mammalia > Artiodactyla > Bovidae > Bos > Bos javanicus. Next base: position 99,070,677 of record NC_083872.1, on the reverse strand, counting down.
TATTTCTTACCACATAAAGATTAAGTCTAAATTGATCTTAGACCTAAGTACAAATGCTCAAACTACAAACTTTAGCAAAAAAAAAAAAAATGGCAGAGAACTTTTGCAAACTTGAGTTAGACCTTTTAGATATAACACCAAGAATATGACTCAGAAAATTCTAAGCTAACCAATTAGAATGCACCAAAATTGAAAACATACTCCACATGATTACTGCTCCCTGATTGTCATACCCTATATAATTCCCTCCACCTCAGTGTGGTGGCTCAGATGGTAAAGAACCTCCCTGCAGTGTAGGAGACCCGGGTTCAATCCCTGGGTTGAGAGGATCCCTTGGAGAAGGAACTGGCAACTCATTCCAGTATTCTTGCCTGAAGAATCCCATGACAGAGGAGCCTGGCGGGATTGAGTTCATGGGACCACAAAAAGTGAGACTTAGTGACTAACATACACACACACACACACAATGTGAAACAGACCTGCGACTTATAATTCTTGCCCCTTCAGTGTGACAAAGACCTTCTAAGCTGCAGCATTTGGCAAGAATGAAGGGATTTTTCAGTTAAGTTCCATTCAGTCACTCAGTCGTATCCAACTCTTTGCCACCCCATGTACTGCAGCATGCCAGGCCTCCCTGTCCATCAACAACCCCCAGAGTTTACTCAAACTTATGTCTGTTGAGTTGGTGATGCCATCCAACCATCTCATCCTCTGTCGGCCCCTTCTCCTCCTGCCTTCAATCTTTCCCAGCATCAGGGTCTTTTCCAGTGAGTCAGCTCTTCTCATCAGGTGGCCAAACTGTTGGAATTTCAGCGTCAACATCAGTCCTTCCAATGAATAATCAGGACTGATTTTCTTTAGGATGGACTGGTTGGTTCTCCTTGCAATCCAAGGGACTCTCAAGAATCTTCTCCAATACCACAGTTCAAAAGCATCAATTATTTGTTACTTAGTTTTCTTTATAGTCCAACTCTCACATCCATGGATGACTAGTGGAAAAACCATAGCCTTGACTAGACAGACCTTTGTTGGCAAAGTAATGTCTCTGCTTTTCAATATGCTCTCTAGGTTTGTCATAACTTTTCTTCCAAGGAGTAAGTGTCACCATCACTGCAGTCACTATCTGCAGTGATTTTGGAGTCCAGAAAAATAAAGTCTGACACTGTTTCCACTGTTTCTCTATCTATTTGCCATGAAGTGATGGGAACAGATGCCATGATCTTAGTTTTCTGAGTGTTGAGCTTTAAGCCAACTTTTTCACTCTCCTCTTTCACTTTCATCAAAAGACTCTTTAGTTCTTCTTCACTTTCTGCCATAAGAGTGGTGTCATCTGCATATCTGAGGTTATTGATATTTCTCCTGGCAATCTTGATTCCAGCTTGTGCTTCTTCCAGCCCAGCATTTCTCATGATGTACTCTGCATATAAGTTAAATAAGCAGGGTGACAGTATACAGCCTTGACATACTCCTTTTCCTATTTGGAACCAGTCTGTTGTTCCATGTCCAGTTCTAACTGTTTCTTCCTGAGCGGCATACAGCTTTCTCAAGAGGCAGGTCAGGTGGTCTGGTATTGCCATATCTTGAAGAATATTCCACAGTTCATTGTGATCCACACAGTCAAAGGCTTTGGCATAGTCAATAAAGCAGAAATAGATGTTTTTCTGGAACTCTCTTGCTTTTTTGATGATCCAGCAGATGTTGGCAATTTGATCTCTGGTTCCTCTGCCTCTTCTAAATCCAGCTTGAACATCTGAAAGTTCACGGTTCATGTATTGCTGAAGCCTGGCTTGGAGAGTTTTGAGCATTACTTTACTAGCCTGTGAGATGAGTACAGTTGTGCGGTAGTTTGAGCATTCTTTGGCATTGCCTTTTTGGGATTGAAATGAAAACTGACATTTTCCAGTCCTTTGGCCACTGCTGAGTTTTCCAAATTTGCTGGCACATTATGTTCAGCACTTTCACAGCATCATCTTTCAGGATTTGAAATAGATCAACTAGAATTTCATCACGTCCACTAGCTTTGTTCATAATGATGCTTCCTAAGGGCCCCTTGACTTCACATTCCAGGATGTCTGGCTCGAGGTCAGTGATCACACCATCGTGATTATCTGGGTCGTGAAGATCTTTTTTGTAAAGTTCTTCTGTGTATTCTTGCCACCTCTTCTTAATACCTTCTGCTTTTGTTAGGTCCATATCATTTCTATCCTTTATTGAGCCCATCTTTGCATGAAATATTCCCTTGGTATCTCTTTCTTGAAGAGATCTCTAGTCTTTCCCATTCTATTGTTTTCCTCTATTTCTTTGCATTGATCATTGAGGAAGGCTTTCTGATCTCTCCTTGTTATTCTTTGGAACTCTGCATTCAAACAGGAATATCTTTCCTTTTCTCCTTTGCTTTTCACTTCTCTTCTTTCCATAGCTATTTTTAACGCCCCCTCAGACAGCCATTTTGCTTTTTTGTATTTCCTTTTTTTGGGGGATGGTCTTGATTCTTGTCTCCTGTACAGTGTCATAAACCTCTGTCCATAGTTCATCAGGCACTCTGTCTATCAGATCTAGTCCCTTATCTATAACTCACTTCCATTGTATAATCATAAGGGATTTGATTTAGGTCATACCTGAATGGTCTAGTGGTTTTCCCTACTTTCCTCAATTTAAGTCTGAATTTGGCAAAAAGGAGTTCATGATCTGAGCCACAGTCAGTTCCTGGTTTTGTTTTGCTGACTGTATAGAGCTTCTCCATCTTTGGCTGCAAAGAATATAAGCAATCTGATTTCGGTGTTGGCCATCTGATGATGTCCACGTGTAAAGTCTTCTCTTGTGTTGTTGGAAGAGGGTGTTTGTGTTGACCAGTGAGTTCTGGTCAACTGCTTGACCAGTTGGCAAAACTCTGTTAGCCTTTGCCCTGCCTCATTCTGTACTCCAGGGCAAAATTTGCCTGTTACTCCAGGTGTTTCTTGACTTCCTACTTTTGCATTCCAGTCTCCCATAATGAAAAGGACATCTTTTTTGGGTGTTAGCTCTAAAAGGTCTTGTAGGTCTTCATAGAACCATTCAACTTCAGCTTCTTCAGCGTTACTCGTCAGGGCATAGACTTGGATTACCATGATATTGAATGGTTTGCCTTGGAAATGAACAGAGATCATTCTGTCATTTTTGAGATTGCATCCAAGTACTGCATTGCAGACTCTTTTGTTGACTACAATGGCTAATCCATTTCTTCTAAGGGATTCCTTCCCACAGTAGTAGATATAATGGTCATCTGAGTTAAATTCACCCAATCCAGTATTTTAGTTAGCTGATTCCTAGAATGTCAACGTTGACCCTTGCCATCTCCTGTTTGACTACTTCTAATTTGCCTTGATTCATGGACCTAACATTCCAGGTTCCTATGCAATATTGCTCTTTACAGCATTGGACCTTGCTTCTATCACCAGTCCCATCCACAACTTGGTGTTGTTTTTGCTTTGGCTCCATCCCTTCATTCTTTCTGGAGTTATTTCTCCACTGATCTCCAGTAGCATATTGGGCACCTACTGACCTGAGGAGTTCATCTTTCAGTGTCCTATCTTTTTGCCTTTTCATACTATTCATGGTTTACTCAACAGAGTATAGAAAGTCCTAGCAATAGCAATTAGGCAAGATAAAAAATAAAAAGTGCCCATACTGAAAAGGAAGAAGCAAAACTGTCTTTATTTGCAAATCGCATATGTTAAAAAAAAAAAAACCCTAAAAACTCCACACACAAAACAAAAACTGCTAGAACTAATAAATTCAGGAAACTTACAAGATATAAAATCAATATCCAAAATTCAGTTGCATTTCTATACATTAACAACAAAATATCAGAAAGACAGATTAGAAAAACAATCTCATTTATAACTGCATCAAAAAGAATAAAACACCTCAGAATAAATTTAACTAATTAGGTGGAAGATCTGTACACTGAAACCTGCAAGACATTCAAAGAAACTGAAAGAAGAAAATAATAAGTAGAAAGCTATTCCATACTCATGGATTGGAAGAATTAATATTGTTAAAATATCCATACCACCCCGAGAGCTGTAGATTGAATGCAAGTTCCATAAAAATTATGAGTTTAATTAAAACATTAAATTAATTTAGAAGTATTAAGTATTATAAATTTATAATTTAAAAATTATAATTTTATGTATTTTTCACATAAATAGAAAAACCTCAAAAGACCGTGGACAGCTAAAGTAATCTTGAGAAAGAACAAAGCTGGGAGCATCACACATTCTGGTCCCAAACTATAGTTCAAGCTTTAATAATCAGAACAGATGGTATTGGCATAAAAAACAGACACAGTTCAATGGAACAGAATAGAGAGCCCAGAAACAAACATAATTTGATGTTGCAGCTAATGATTTCCTTCTGTATGACATATATTTGATACTTGATTGTGCAGTCTTAATTCAGAAATTGTAGTTTTATTATGGGATCTAATCATTGGTATCAGCTATTACAATTTTTTTCCTTTCAACAAGTTTACTACCTACATAACAGTTTCCACTAAACTTCAGTTCCTGATGTGATGCCTGCAGAAAGACTAAATTCAATTTGTCAGCCTGCAAACGTGAGACTTTAATCAAGTTGTAATTTTTCTCTTGTGTTTAGGGTTGGATCATTTGATTCAATCCTTGCATTCTGAATGTATTTCTTATATAATAGAACACTTACATTAGCAAATTCCTTAAAAAAGGAGTTGAGAATTTGCCAATATGGTAATTTTCAGACCCATAATTACCAATTACCAATATGGTAAATTTGGTACCAATTGCCAATATGGTAAATTTCAGACCCAAAATTTACTAATATAGTAAATTTCAGACCCGTAATTACAGCTTACCTTTAAACTTTCAAGCTGCATTAAACTTAACAAGCCATTAAAAAGTACTAAATTTCCAGGCTTCCCTTATAGCTCAGTTGGTAAAGAATCTGCCTAAAATGCAGGAGACCCAGGTTCAATTCCTGGGTTGGGAAGATCCCCTGGAGAAGGAAATGGCAATCCACTCCAGCATTCTTGCCTGGAAAATCCCATGGACAGAGGAGCCTGGCAGGCTACAGTCCATGGGTCGCAAGAGTCGGACACAACTTATCAACTGAACCACCACCAAATTGGCAATTTTAGGGTCAACAATAGGAATATAAGATTTAGAAAGGAAGGGCAAGTTAAAGGGTCAATGAAATATTGTCTTCAGGAATGGATTAATACATGTTGATAACTTACTTATATGTGCCTACTTGGCAACAAGTGTGGATCTGTCATTCAAGTCTAAGTATCAAGGGACAGAATAAAAACCACAATCACGTAAAATACTGATCCTATCCCACTCTCCAGTCACTTTCACACGACAGAAATCTTTCAACAGCTCTACAGTATTAAGGATAGGAGTTGGAGCTTAGTAACTACTCTTTTTTTGCCTGTGTGTGCTTAGTCACTCAGTCATGACTGCGACTCCATGGACTGTAGCCAGCCAGGCTCCTCTGTCCATGGGGATATTCCAGGCAAGAATACTGGAGTGGATTGCCATGCCCTTCTCCAGGGGATCTTCCCAACCCAGGGACTGGAACCAGTTCTCCCACATGGCAGATTCTTTACCATCGGAGCCACCAGGGAATCCCTATTCCTTTCCAATTAGAACAGGAAATCTGTTACTTGTAACAGCCATTATAAGTAAACGGCTGCTATTTTCCTGGGGGTTTCCAATGGAAGACCCGGTTTTCATGGAATTAATCAAAGCTAGGGGTGAAGGGAGTGAAGAGCAGAATGGTAGAAGAGGATGAGTCCACATTGTTTTAGGTAGTTGGAAGAGGAAGGTTCAGGGACTTAATGATTTGTGTGGCACTAATACCCACAAATTGTACTTCTATACCAAAAATTTACATCTTCTCTTGGTTCTGAATTGTCATTATCTTACACTTTCCTTTAGTCTCCAAATCAGTATTTCATAAATTGCCCTAAGTGAGCAGTCATCAGTTCCTTTAGGTGCTGTCTAGTTGATGGGTTGGTACTGGTCTAACAAAGCAGCAAAAGAAACTAGTTGGGGATACACAATTCAGCTTTATAAATTGCACAAGGGCATGTTATTTGTACCAGTCTTATCATCAGTAGGCTGTACAAAAAAACAGAGGTCCTTCAAAATACATAAATTGTGCTTTGAACAGTTGCTACAATTATTCAGTGCAGGGTGAATTCTGAGATATTGAAAGAACGCTTTTCTGAACTAGACCATAATCTGAGTTATAATCAGTTACATGTCTGAATAAGTCACAAATGTACAGGTGGTCTATGAGGAAAAATACAGTGCTTACTAGTTAAAATAGATTATATAAGTTAATGAAATGGGCATCACTTAAACACCAGAAGAATATGGACGATTCATTAAGATGTTACCTTAAGGGTATTCGGGGCTTGGAAGTAATGTCAGTAATATTCTAAGCCTTCCCCGCCTAACCGCATATTTCACAGGTGCCCATGAAGAAATTATAGAAGCCTTCATACATAATCTGAACGTTTCATGGGTTTACATGAGGGAAAATTTGATATTTGCATGTAATATGTACCTCAAAAAATAATAATTAATCTGTTTGCTTTACATGTGTTAATTTCCGGCACTTCCAACTGAAACAGTCCTAATACATAGGAAATTCATTGCCTGAGATTGTGACCCTTTAAGTTTTAATAGTATGTTGTGAATACAGAGACTCTGCCCTAACTGGCTTATTTAAAGAGATTAATGTTATGAAATCGAACGGGAACAGTTCAGAGCAGACTAACCCGAGTTTTAACGCGAGCTTTGGACGGAGCTCTAGGGCAAATAACAGAATTTTACTTAGTTTCCTTTCTTCATTTTAAAGTGAAACGAGTATCTGTAAGGCTGTTTGTAATTGCTATATAAAATAACTGTGTGGCATATATGTAAATAAGTAACCCGTTCCGGACCTACTAAGAGTTAAACTCTAAACGCTGAATGTCACTTTAAGCAGCAGACAGGAAGGGGAGGAGCGCCAGCCGCAGCCCCAGCCTCACCGCCGCTCGGAGAGAAGCGGCGTCTGCGTCAGGCGGGAGTGCTAGCCCGGAGGCCGCTAAGCCCCCGGCCCCTCCAGGTCATCGCCATCAGTTGGGGGTCCGCGGGGTCTGCGGTCACCCTCGGTTCCAGGCACTGCACCGGGCTAGCGGCAACATCGCGTCCATGGCCACCACGGCGGCTCCGTCATCTTGGGCCCTCAGGGCCTCGAGCCCGGCCGCGACCCCCAGCTCGTACGGGGTCTTCTGCAAGGGGCTTTCCCGCACCCTGCTCGCCTTCTTCGAGCTGGCCTGGCAGCTGCGCATGAACTTCCCGTATTTCTACATCGCGGGCTCCGTCGTTCTCAACATCCGCTTGCAGGTACATTTTTAGAGCCCTGGGGATGCCGCCGGCGTTCTGGGCCTGCATTATGGCCGACTCCCAGGAGGCGCCGCGGCACCGTGGAGCTTGGGGCGAGCAGTCCCGCTGTCTCGCGAGAGGAGTGCTTGGTCTCCCTCCACCGCGGCGCTCTCGCCTCTCCGCCGTCTGCTGTCCTCCGATCCCCTGAACTGGCACCGAGACCTCCTGAGTGTAGGAAGAGGAAATACGCGATTCCGGGAACCGAGAACTTCAGTTAAAACCCACTACAATATTTAAGAAGCTGTGCATCCTTAAAAACGGGACGAACAGGATGTATTATAACAAGGGAAGGCTGTCAAAACTTTCAGGACAGAAATGTACAAGCTCATGGTCCGTGTTCATAAATAGTAAATTTCGGGAAGATGAGACTGGATTATAAACAGGATCAGTCAGAAGCTGAAGATCTTAAGGATATGCAGTGGATGGCAAACATCTCTTCATTCCACAACAGAAAACTATGACGATCAGAAACTTTAAGTGAAAAAAAAAAAAAAAACGTTGTAAGAGGAACACATCCTTCAGATAACCAAACAATGTAAAATACTGCAGGGTTTTGACCGAGGGTTGGAGTGTAAGAAGGTGGACTCAATTTCAGTGTCGCTGTAATTCGCATTGTGGTTCAGAATCTTGGAGCCAAAAAAAAGGAAATCCAATCATAGCACAAAGCTTGGTGGTTTATTGAATAACATTTAAATAATCATAATGGAAATGCTGTTTATGGTTTTCATCTTTTTAAGAGAATGCTTAATTACGGTTACAGAGTTGAGTGTCAATATTATCAGCCTTGATGGCGTAAAAGTGCAATTTACAAGGTAGGATGGCAGGGCGGGTGCCTGGAAAAGTAATGGTGTCTTTTAAAGTGGGAAGTCGACAGGTAGAGTCTGTTGTCGATGGGGGAAGAGGTCATTTTATTTTACTTAAAGAGTGATGATAAAGTTCTAAAATATAACCATATAACAGAGAAGAAGGGAGAACAGCATGAGGTCAACAAGAAATGCCTAAAGATGATAGTTCAGGTGGAATGTCTCAGAAAGGAAAACGGATACATTGTCATGTATTTATAAATATAGGGTCAAGAGGTTTTTAGGTGTTAGAGAGTCTGGAGACGAATTAGTGGTCTGCATATTTTTTTTCTAATTAAGGAAGCAAAATTGAGGCAATTATGAGCCTCAGGAAAAAGAAAAGTTTTCAGAAGTTACACTGTATTAAGTCAACTGTGAATAATGTTAGTCATCATATAAAGTCAGTCATATTTATGTAAACAATGAATACAAATAATAACAAATTATTAGGTAACCCTAGCAGAATTGGAAAGAAGTATATATGTAATGGAGAATACATCAAGATCTGATACAGAAATGTCGGTTTAAAAAAAAAGCAGTATAACTTGTCACTTAGAAAGAAGTACAGTAACAAATAGCTGAAGAGTTAAAATTGGTAGTCTCTGGTGAAGGAAAATCAGGGATGGGCAGAGAAAAAGTGGAGAATTGCTGTTTTTTACTACTGGTCTAACAGTAACAGTGTTTTTTTCTTAGCCCTGTGTGTATGTGTATATCAGACACACCTCTGTTAAAATACAAACCAATTTTGTGGTCCAGATGAGCCCAACAGTCTGCCTAAATCCCTGTTTTCTCAAACCTATTAAATGAGAATAAACATACCCAATGGATAGATCAGTCTGAGAGTTAAAAATAAGCCTGCCTTAGTGCTTGATATATACACAATAAAAGTATTTGTTTTATAGAATATCTCATTAACTTGTGAATAAACCTTAAAACTCTGGAGTGCTTGCTTTACAAGTGGAAGGTTTTAGTACTGAAAGATATTTGTAGATTACTGACAGTAAGGGTAGCGGGAAGCCCTTCCAGAAAGATACTGGTGAGACATTTGAGCAGAAAGGGACAGTCATTCGTCAAGGTAAAGATTGTAATGTTCTGTATTCCACATTTCACTAATTGTGTCCAACAAACAAGTGTACTCTAGAGTTGTAAAATAAGTGCCTCCTTCAGCAACATGTCTGGCTTTGAGTAATTGTTCTTCCTACCCTTCATTCCTTGTCTCCAGCTGAACTGGAGCACAACTTCCTCTTTCTTCTTACAGTTTCTTCTGCCTTCTGTACCTGTGGGGTTTTTGTTTGTTTGTTTGTTTGTTTTGTCTGTGGTTACTCTGTATTTCAAGGCCAAACTTGGACATCACTTTTTCCACTAAGGTTTTCCCAGATGCTCCTAATCAGATTAGAGTTCATTTCTTTTAGTCCATCTAAAAGGCTGTTAGTATCAACCTATACCAGTATCATAGGCTTCTTTATTCATTCTTAATTGTGCATTAATTAGTGTATTTAGGTGTTTTTTTTTTTTTTAATATTCAAGAAGACAGGCTTCCTATACTATAATCTCTTCCCTTGGTAATTATATGTTCCTATGAAAGTACAGGGACTAGAATATCCTAGTCTAAACTATGAGAAATGTAATTAGATCAATGAAATAATTCAGTAATGCCAATGAGCTGGCAAATGGTGGGCATCACTTTCATAGAGGCACTAATATCCCAGTTTGTAACACAAAAGAATGTGGCTGCCATTAGCCCTGGAATGGTGACATACAGGAATACTCCATTTGGGTGGTTCATGAACATATGCTTTCCTCAGCCTTTTCTCTTCTGTTCGTCTTCTGCTACACTGAAGAAGGGCTTCCCAGGTGGTTCAGTGGTAAAGAATACGCCTGGCAATGGAGACACAGGTTCAATCCCTGGGACTGTCCCCTGAAAGAGGAAATGGCAACTCACTCCAGTATCCTTGCCTGGGAAATCCCATGGACAGAGGAGCCTGTCAGTAGCAAAAGTTGGACACGACTTAGTGACTAAATAACAACACTGAAGACAGTAAGGTGCTTGAGCAGATTTATTAGTATATCATCCAACTAGATTAGAAGCTCTGTGAGGGAAGATACTATATCCTATCAAATTTTACAGCCTATACTGTCAGCAGGTATAGAGTAGGAACTGAATGAAAGCTCTGTGATTTACCACTTATTCTTTTTTAAATTTATTTTTAATTGAAGGATAATTGCTTTACAGTATTATGTTTCCACCAAACGTCAACATGAATCAGTCATAGGTCTCCACTTATTCTTAACAATTGCTTTTAAAATCAGATGTCTATTTTTCTTCCTACATATTACAGCTCAGTGAATTTTCCCAAAGAAGAAAACAAGATTTTTGCCCTCACTGCTTGTTAACCACTTACTATTCCACTTTACAGGTAATTTTATTCTTCCCGTTATCCATGAAGCCAAAGATTTTGTCTGTTGCTCTCTTTCCAGCCTAGAGCTTTGCCTAATGTGATATTAGGTAAATTGTTGAATGAATGCCATATTTGTTGATTTTCCTATACCTAGTCAGCAGTCAAAGAAATAAGAATATATTTGTCCCTGATAAAGGCATCTACTTTATTGCCCATAAATCAAGTTTTTACAGGCCATGGTGAATATTAATTTGCCCAGAGAGCTCTCAAACTGGAAGAAGCAACAAGGTGGCATAATTCTGATCAAGAAAGGAAAAAACTTGTTTATGCAGTGTAGCTGAAAAAAATTCTAAGAAGTAGAGACTTAAAATTTAACTGTGAAGGGAGACATAATGATCATAGTAAACACATAACCTAAGTGATTACTTGGCAAAAAAACATAGCATCGCTATCAATAGTTTTTAAAGTTATTAACATTTTTTAAAATTTTATTGAGCTTTTAATATTAGGAACTATGAAAACTTATTTACTTATATGGTCATAATCCTTGTGTGTACCCTACGAGGAAGATACTTTCACCATCATTTTTCAGATAAGGAAACTAGGATTTCGTGAGGTTGAGTATGTTTCCAAGGTCATAGTAACTGGCCAAACCACAAGTGAATCTCAGGTTTATTCCTAAAGATACATTTGATAAGGAATTCAATTTTTTTTAACTATAGGTAATTATTTTCATTGGAAAAGACCCTGATGCTGGGAAAGACTGAGGGCAGGAGTAGGGACAGCAGAGAATGAGGTGGTTGGATAGCATTACTGACTCAGTGGACATGAGTTTGAGCAAACCGAGATTGTGAAAGATAGGGGAGCCTGATGTGCTGCAGTCCATGGGGCAGCCAAGAGTTGGACATGACTTACTGACTGAAAAACAACAACAGCAATTCTGAATAATCCCATTGCTTTTCTCAGATTCTCAAACAAAAGTATTACCTATGTAATACTTCAGGACATCTTTTTTTAAATATAATTATTGAGGGCCTTTTGTATTAGAATATATTTAACATTATTTGAGAGCTTTCCTTGAGGCTCAGCTGGTAAAGAATCTGCCTGCAATGTGAGAGACATGGGTTCGATCCCCAGGTTGGGAAGACACCCTGGAGAAGGGGAAGGTTACCCACTCCAGTATTCTGGCCTGGATAATTCCATGAACTGTGTAGTTCATGGGGTCATAAAGAGTTGGACACGACTGAGCGACTTTCACTAACAATATTTGATTGGCTCAGATGGTAAAGAATATGCCTGCAATGTGGGGTACCCAGGTTCAATCCCTGCTCAGGAAGATCCCCTAGAGAAGGGAATGGCAACCTACTTCAGTATTCTTGAGTGGAAAAACGGGGTCACAAATAGTTGGACACAATTTAGCAACTGAACAGTAACAACAATTCTGAATAATCCAATTACTTTTCTCAGATTCTCAAACAAAAGTATAACCCAAATAATATTTGAGGATATCTTTAAAATATAATTGTTGAGAGTCTTTTGTGTTAGAATATATTTAACATTATTTGTTAGGGCTTCTGTCCTGGCTCAGGTGTTAAAGAATCTGCCTGCAATGTGGGAGACCCGGGTTTGGTCTCTGGATCAGGAAAATCCCCTAGAGAAGGAAATGGCAACCCACTCCAGTATTCTTGCCTGGGAAATCCCATGGAGAGAGGAGTCTGATGGGCTACAGTCCATGGGGTCACAAAGAGTAAGGCATGACTGAAGGACTAACACTGACTTTTTAACATTATTTGATTTGTAAATTCAAGTGTTTTATACTCTGATGCCTAAAGCCATTTGGCCTATTTGTGGAGAAGAGCGGGGAAGATGATGGAAGAGACAGAGGAAAGGACATTTCCCCTAGGATGGAAAGAAAACACTTTGCTTCCCATGATGTAGGTAGAGATCAGTTACAAACATAAATTTTGAAGCTGAATCATCAATGTCCTAAGGAGACCTAACTAAATTTCCTGTTAAAATTTCTGCAGTCCTGTTTTAATGGGGACTTTTCCTGGTGCATCAGCAGTATTTGATAGAGTCAAGAAAAAAATAGGACTTACACATGGAGACATACAGGGGTGGCAGAATAGAAAGCTTACGAGTATAGGGACAAAAGAAGGAGAGGGAAGTCCTAATGCCTGGAAGGTAGTCTGGGGAGTAGATTTGAAATGTTCCAAACAACTGGACCAAGAAAAAAACCCCTGCAAGAACTGTCAGAATTTTCAACACTTGGGCTGGATTGAGTCACATCAAGTCTACTTTTTGAATTACCCTGAGTGTGGGAACTGCCTGGAAATTTCAACAAGAGCCCTGGATGTTTCCCAGCAGGGTTTCTACCAGATCAGGTCATGAATCTTTTCACAGCTGAAGCCAACTCCTCCCCACTTCTGCTTCTCACTGATAGGGATCTCGTCTCGGCATTGCTCTTAGAGGAGCTGAAAGGCCAAAGGACATTCCTGAGTGCCTACAACTAATGACGAAACAATAGAATTCTTAGTAAAGTACATCAGAGGGCACTCCTGCCAGTTTCTGTCTTAGTTAGGGATCTACAGTGAGCATTAGAAATTCCTGGTCATCCTTAATGGCTTTCAAGGACCAAGTGGGTTTACTCACAGCAAGCTGGTGAAGTGCCATCAATGAACAATAAGGAGGAATAGAGGCCTTCCATATATTGAGTGAGGGAGAGTGGGTATACTTTTTCATGCAAATCAAAATGAGGAAAAATAAATCATCACACCACCAAAAAGCAAAAACCACTAAGGAAATGCTGTACTATACTTAGAACATCTGACTCTGAAATCATTGGCATGGTAGTATAGATTGTGTCCAGCAGATAAAGAAACAAAAAAGATGTTTTTAAAAAAAGGTGTTTTTTAAAAGTCTATTTTAGCTTTTTAACTGATAAAACATCTCAAACCGCAGTCAAGGAGGAATACAGTTAACAGAGGCCTTAAAATTTAGAGGTTAAGCTAAATCTGTATAGAAGGAAAAGAAGATATTTTAGAACTCATTTAAACATGGGACTAAGAAATAGCGGTACTAATATACAAGTTAAGATAGTGTCTTAGTCTTCTGAAACAGAAAACTATGTATCTAGTTATCTATGTTGGTATCCCTCCAAAATTGAAAATAACCCATCTGTCACCTGTGCTTTTTTTCCCTCCAAAAAATGTATATTGTCTAAATTGACCAAACCAACCACCTGATCCATTTTATAAATGAAGGTTTGTTACAGGCAATCCAGCCCAAAGCATAGATCTCTATACACAGCACTAACCAAGGTCAAAGTGGGTGGACTGTGGAAGAATGGGTTTTTCTGGTGTCCCTCTGGCTTCTGTATTTCAGTTTGAAAGTTATAAAAGTCTCTGGCTCAGAGGACCTGAGGTTTAACCAACAGCAGCGGACAAAATAACCTGAACAATCAGAGATTCAGCATTCTGTATTAATCTGTGCAGATTTCTGCTGGGATCTCTCCTTTCAGTAAAGTTCAGGACAGCATGGCTTGAACACTAAAATATCTTTACAGTTTAAGTTCTAGCCTCTTTTGACATTGGGGGCTTCCCTGGTAACTCAGCTGATAAAGAATCTGCCTGCAATGCAGGAGACCCCTGTTCAATTCCTGAGTCGGGGAGATCCTCTGGAGAAGGCATTGGCTACACACTCCAGTATTCTTGGGCTTCCCTGGTGGCTCAGCTGATAAAAAATCCACCTGCAGTGTGGGAGACCTGGGTTCGATCCCTGGGTTGGGAAGAGCCACTGGAGAAGGGAACGGCTACCCACTTCAGTATTCTGGCCTGGAAAATTCTGGACTGTATAGTCCATGGGGTTGCAAAGAGTCGGGACACCACTGAGCAACTTTCACTTTCACTTGACATCAGAAACAGCTTATTTGCAACACTCCTGATCTTAGGTGTGGGCAAGCTGAAAAAGCAAACAAACAAACAAAATTCTCTATACCGAGATTATAAAAAGTTTATTTTGGAGGGAAGTGATCAGCAGGCAAACATTGACAATCGTTTTATTTTCCCAATAATTTGGTTCCAGTTTAGAATCCAGCACTCTCCAGATTGCATGAGACCAGCTATGAATGTAATACTAGTAGCTTTTCTTGGGTCAAGACTGGGGTCTCTAACACAGGCTGTGCCATGGTAAGGAGAGGCACAGAGTTGTGTTTTGTTTTTAATTTTTTGGACTATAATTGGTTTACAGCGTTGTGTTAGTTTCTGCTGTACAACAAAGTATATTCTCTCTTTTTAAAATTTCGTTCCCCTTTTTAGATGTCCTTTCCTTCATTGATGTATAGGTTGCCACAGAGCATTTACTAGAGTTCCCTGTGATATCCCATAGGTTCTTGTTATCTGTTTTATAAGTGTGTGTGTACTAGTCTCTCAGTCGTGTCAGACTCTTTGCGACTGCATGGACTGTAGCCCTCCAGGCTCTTCTGTCCTTGAAATTCTTCAAACAAGAATACTGGAGTGGGTTGCCATTCCCTTCTCCAGAGGATCTTTCCAACCCAGGGATGGAACCCAGGTCTCCTGCATTGCAGGTGGATTCTTTTACCATCTGAACCATCAGGGAAGTCCATTTTATAAACATAACAGTGTGTATATGTCAATCCCAATCTTCCAGTACATCCCACCCTGCTCCCCCCTACCCACCCCTTGATATCCATTTGGTGTTCTCTACATTGAGAGGCACAGAGTTTAACCTCTAAATGCCAGTTTAATAGGGAGAAGACACAAAATACATTGGTAGCCACTGTCTGACCTATTCTCCAGGCTCCATCTTTTATAGTCATTTTTCTGTGTGCCTATTATTTGAAATAGGCTCCTACTTCTTACAGCTTATCTCTCCAAGATTAGTACATGAGAAGGAAGGATTTAATCCTAATGAGGCATTTGCTGCTAAATCGCCTCATAAGCATCAAGGGCTATGCATAGTTGCTTGAATCTATTTTTTAATCTTAGTCATTAAAGAAAAGTTTAGTAACACTGAAATGCAAATCTAAAAAACTAAAATTGTGCTTCTTATAAGTACAAAGGAATTTTTAGCTTTTTTTACTGAAAGGAATTCTAAATCAAATTATCCTCCATATTGAATTTAAATATAATCAGTATAATTAGAATTTCACCTTTCCTAAAACAAGGTAATTCCAGTGACAATCATTAGGAAATTCAAGTTTTCTTTCACTTTTATTGAAATATACTTGACACAGCACTCGATAAGTTTAAGGTATACACATAACAATCTAACTTACATATATTGCAAAATGATTACCACAATAAGTTTAGTTAACATCCATCATCTAGTAAGAATACAAAAAAAAAAAAAGATATATTTTCTCCTGTGATGAGAACTTTTGTAATCTACTCTCTAAGCAGCTTTCAAATTTACCATGCAACAGTGTTAATTATAGTCATCATTTTATACATTACTTTGCTACCACTTATTTTATCTTACAACTGGAAGTTTGTACGTTTTGACCATCTTAATCTACTTCACCCACCCAAGAAACTTCTTATATAGTGTCCAACATAATGAATACAGCTAAAAAATCTAAATCTTTATGCTGCTGCTGCTGCTGCTAAGTCCCTTCAGTCGTGTCCGACCCCATAGACGGCAGCCCACCAGGCTCCACCGTCCCTAGAATTCTCCAGGCAAGAACACTGGAGTGGGTTGCCATTTCCTTCTCCAATGCATGAAAGTGAAAAAATAAAGTGAAGTTGCTCAGTCGTGTCAGACTCCTAGCAACCCCACGGACTGCAGCCTACCAGGCCCCTCCGTCCATGGGATTTCCCAGGCAAGAGTACTGGAATGGGTTGCCATTGCCTCTCCGCTAAATCTTTATAGACCGGCATATACATGTATCATCATCTCCTCATCATCCTTAACATCAGAGCACACCATCGCTCAGTTCCCTGGAGTAAGGGTACACTTAACAAAGCCCTTATGCTTCTTACACTCTTCCTAGTGTCAGACCTGACCTACTGCTCCATCAAAATCAACTTATAACCACATATTTTCATATATTTCATAAATATTTTCAACATTTATTTTCTGGTTTGCTGGATGAGTGTTTGTTTTTTTGCTTCTACCATTGAAAAATTATGGCAATTCTAGCAAAGATTTCTTCTTTTTTTATGTTTTTTTTTGGGGGGGGTGGGGGTGGGGTTTCCCAGGTGGCCCAGTGGTAAAGAATCTGCCAGCCAATGCAGCAGATGCAGGAGACTTGGGTTCAATCCTTGAGTCAGGAAGACTCTATGGAGTAGGAAATGGCAGCCCACTCCAATATTCTTGCCTGGAAAATTCCATGGACAGAGGAAACTGGTGGGTTATAGTCCATAGAGCCTCAAAGAGTCAGACACCACTGAGCAACTGAGCACCGCCAATGTCAGCAAGCACAAATTTGCCACATGCTGGTCTTAAGATGCATATACATTTTCAGCTGCTTTTATTTTATTTTAATTATTATAAACATCAACTCAGCACTACACATAAACAACATACACACACACACACACACACACACACACACACACACCCATAAACATGTCCGAAAATTCTACAAATAGGTAACATTCTCCTGTAAATTTCCCTTTCTGTTTTTACCCCTAGTGAATTGTTTTTGTTCTCTTTGACAAGCGACATTATTGTTCATACAATTCTTCTACACACACACCCACACACACACACCCACACACACAAATTTGATATCAAAGTATGATTTTGATCCATGTAAAGTAGACAGAAAAATATTAAGTAGACAGAAAAGTATCATTATACACTTAGGATAATTATACAGTCTCTTTTTATAGGTTCAGTTAATTTTTTTCTTATTCTACAAAGTACTGGCTAGTCTAGCTTGGATTCCTAATATTAGTCTGCTCCTTTTTCTAAAAGATATGTTGGCCAAGTCAGCTACGAAATGCCACTTGCCATCTATCTCCATAAGGATTAAATCATCTACTGTTGCAGCTGCTGATTTTCGAGATTCCCTAAAGGAGTTCAGGGTGGAGAACAAAAATAAGGTACTCTGAGCTCAGGGAAAAACCGGCAGAACAGGTCTTCAGATAGTTAGATATTTTCAGGAGACAACTTTATGAAAGCCTAGTTCTTGTATCTCCTCATATCTAAAAAACACTAAAATCCTTCATGGTGACGACGCTCTGTGTGACTAGCAGAAACATTCTGCAAAAACCCTGCTTGATTGCATATATTCCCCCTTTACCAAAATCACCTCTGCACTGACCTTCTCCCCTGCCACTTTGGAGCAGTCTCTCAGAGCTACCTGAGGTGCTGAATCGAGGGCTACTGTCCTCATTTTGCCCTAAGAAAAACCTAACTTGCAAAATTCACACTGCATTTTTTTAAGTCAACAGCCATTTTAAGGTTCTGTGCTTTCAACATTTTTAGCCCTTCATTTATCTATTGTTTATAATTCAGCTTCTTTATTTTTCATTTGGGACTTTCTTGGTGTTCACTGCTGTGCAGGCTTTGCTCTAGATGCAGAGAGTGGGCTTCTCATTGTGCTGGCTTCCCTTGTTGCAGAACACGGGCTCTAGGGTGCACAGGCTTCAGCAGTTGCAGCACAGGGGTTCAGAAGTTGCGGCTTCCAGGCCCCAGGACACAGGCTCAATAGTTGTGTGCAAGGGCCCAGTTGCTCCGTGACATGTGGGACCTTCCCCTGTCAGGGACTCAACCCGTGTCTCCTGCATTGGCAGGCAGACTCTCCACCACTGAGCCACCAGGGAAACCCCCTTGATTTATTTATAGCTTAATATTATACAAATATTTAACCTGCTCTACCTTGCAAAGGATGGGCATGTCCAAATGATTGTGTATTTGTCCTTATATATTCAGTGGTAAACATACACCAATTTTTTGATTAGTAGAACTGTTAAGATGACCATGATGCTTGCTTTGTAAAACATCGATTCACTTCTGTGAGTAGATTGTTAGTTTATAGGCCATTCTAGGGAAAGTTTCTGATGCTCAGTGGAATTTACCAATACAATATTGTAAAGTTAAAAAATAAAATTAAAAAAAAATTTTTTTAAAGGAATCCAGTAAGAAAAACAGAAGTTAAAAATGAGTCTTTACTGTCTCTTGATTAATTCAATGCTCTTGGAATATAGAAAATTCTGGATAAATCTATGAAGCTAAAGATTTCACTCTTTTCGGGTGGCAGTTAAGATACCACAGTAGTCGTAAGGCATTCTGTCTCAGCTTGCTATTTCCCAAAATTAGGATAAAGGAGTGGCTTGAAGGAAAAACAGTCGAAGTTAACACAACCACCAATTGGGCCAGACGTCCCTGCAGTTTAAGGAAAACCCAAGCTATTAATAGGATGGAAGAGACATGAATGATGAAGAGGAAGAGGAAAGACATCACGATTTTCATGGCTCTTTTATGGGCCTCTGTGCTGAGATCCTTTGAGCTGGGGTTGAGTTGCAAATTCCTGATGTGTCTCATCAAGGAGAGAACTAAGAGGAGCAGTGAGGTCAGGGACAGAAGAAAGGGGATTAAGTTGATGAAGTTAAAAACAATCAACTGGTGAAGATAATGAGTTTCACTTACATCTGAGGACCACGTTGAGTTTCTTACATATATTTTGTAGCTGTTAGTTAAGATATGACTAAGTGTATATATTGATTCATAATTCAAAAACAGTAAGGACAAAGACCCCAAGAGAAGCACCAGTACCACACTACGAATTTGCCACCGCAGCCAAGTGAAGCAGGGGTGGGAGAAGCTGGCTACTTTAAAGAAGTAGAAAACACTTAGACAGGTGGCAAACCAGGTAGCTAGGTGATTGGACAATATCCAAAAACTACTAACAACTTTTGTTAGTTTATCAATGGCATATAGGTGTGGCCATAGTACCAATAAAAATGAGTCACATAGTATTACCCAAAGTTGACTGATTCTGGAGATAGCCAGGCCTGTGAGGATGCAGTCAGCTGATGAGAGCTTTTGTCTCTTCACCAGGTCAATGCAGTTAACTAGTACAATGAACCCATTCCCCAACATTCCAATCAGGAATCCTCCTATTGTTGCTGCTAGAAAAGTGTTTTCAATTCCAGATGGCATTTCTGTAGAAAGAATCCAGAAAGCTAATACTATTTTTCACTGATTTTTTTCTTGCTGCTGTTGCTGTCCAAGTGTTGTAGAACGATACCCAGTTTGATCTTTTTCAAAAATGCTTAATGAACCTCAGATACCATCTCACATATCTTCATAAAGATCTTTCTCTTTTATTCCAGCTGAAGTTCTGAAATTTATGCAAGGAGATCCACTCCCATAGCTCTAAATGGAAAACTTGAATTTTGCTTTCAATCAGCTACTGATTTCCAGATTAAGCAGTGAATGTGCCCACTCATCATTGGTGCTGGCATCAATTTTCTACTTGTGGAGACATCTGGAAAAGGAAAATCAGGTATGCAAACATGCAAATGTGAGACAGATTTCTTTACACTCATTTGTACTTCCTTTCTCAACTCATGTTTCTCAATTTTAACAGTAGTTTCAGAAAATAACCTCCGAAATAGAAGCATCGTTCATGGATTTCATTTAATAATATCCATAACATTTCAGATACTGTTACAGATGAAAGAAACATAATAAAGAGAAGTAATATATAGGATATCACAGAGTTACAGAAGAAATAACTTTAAATAAACTATTACTGTTGTATATGACAAAAACTTGACCAAAACGCAGTTGTAACACTGAGGATAGTGTTACAAAATCTATAGTTGATAGTTAATTCTCGTTTCCTAAGGACAAAGACAACTGGCTTAGGGTTTGAAGCTATTTAAGATTTCTTGAAGAAATAGATTAAAAGGGAAGTGATCTTCCAGATAATGTGCAAAGGTACCAAAATCACACCTCTATCTGAGCTCCTACTGTGGATTTTTGAACTTTGTTTCCAAGGAGCTACTGCCTATTTGATTCTGAATTAGCTATCATCAACTGAGAGGAAAAAATACTAAGAAAAAAGCCAAAAAAAGCTAGTGATGGATGAATAGGAGATAGGTTCTCCTTTTCATTAATTCTGCTTTTGATAAAATTCTTCATCTCATAAAAAACCAATTTATAAGTAAACTGTATTTTCACTTCAACTAACAACTAACTCTAATACAATGGTTTACAACCTTGACTGTAAACTGGAGCCTCCCTCCCACCGCCCACCCCATCTCATCCCTCTATTTCATCACAGAACCCCGAGCCCATTGAGCCAACTCTGACTGTGGTTGACAAACAACCTACTTCATGTCCATCTCAGCCTCTCTGTGTGATGCAAGGCACTCACCTGGGCTGAAACTACCTGTGGGAGTCCTCACAGACATTTCCCCACCAGCCAGTGTTGCCTCCGGACTGGCTGTTTTGGTTCTTATTATGATTGCAAGACCCACCTCAGTAGCAACCATCAGGTAAAAAGCAAAGTTTATTACTCACAGATCCAGAGGGTACATGACACATCCAGGGCCATACGGTGAAGTCATAAGGAGAGAGGAAGAAAGCACCTGGGGCTCTGCCTTTCAAGGGTTGAGGGTAGGGCGCCTAGGGTTTCACAAGTTCACTCTTTAATGGTGAAATTAAAATGTAAGAGAGGGAATTAGGGCTCTTTAGGGGAGGAATGGAGTCACTTGAGTGAATGGTCAGTTATCTAGTTTACCTGGCATTTTCTAAAGGGGAAACTTCATGGGTTGGGGGCAACCTGGCATCTTATCTAGGTGTTGATTAGTACTTATAGACAGCTGGCAGTATGTCCTGTCAAGATGGAGCCTTTAGGACCTCCATGTTGATTCAACAGTTTCACTGCCGAGGGAGTGGTTTCAATCCCTGGTTAGAGAGCTAAGATCCCACAAACCACATAGCCCAGCCAATAAAAGTAAAAGACAGAGGTCCTAGAGATGGATGCCTCAGCAATCAAAAGCTTATTGTTAGGCACTTATATTATATGACCTTAGTCACCTTGGCAGTCACCTACACTCCATGAGGAAAGAAACTATTTTCTGTCATCCACTGATATCTTTCCAATTCCTAGAATAAGGAGAGCCTGGCAAATAGAAGGCCCTCAATAACTATTTGTCAAGTGAATGAATGCTAACTCGGTTGGTAATCTTATTGAGAACACAGAAAAAGAGAAAATGAGTTAAGACTTGATGGTGAAGCTAGTATTAGAGCAAGAAAAGATGGAAACCCTTTAAAGCTAGAGACAGTTTTGTAACATATGAACTCATGAGAGATTTCTGTACTCACCTGAAATAACCAACACCACTCTTTAGTCTTCTGGTTCAAATCAGAAGTCATACTGAATCATCAAGGTCATTGTACACATCTGGCAACCAAGATGTGGGAGTTTTTGAAAGAGAACTACTTTAAGCCCAAAGATTTGAAGATGTGTAGAAAACTCTAGATTTTGTGGCAGGGGAGCAAGAAGGCCTAGAGATCACTGATGTTTTCAGAAATGCTCTGACCTGATATAGAAGGCTACCTGAGAAGCAGACTTCATTGATAGGTGTGGCTTAGCAGTGACAAAAAACAGACAGCAAATCAGCCAATAGGTGCTCAGTCATTAAAAAACACTTGAGTTCATAGTTATACACTTTACGCTAAGGAGAAACTCAGTCTAAAGGATATAATAACAAATTTAAAATCACAAGTGCCATACGCTATAAGTTAAATTCAAAGTCCAAGGTAACAATCACAGTTTAAAAAAATCTACAGAACTGCAGAACTATCTCAGTTCCTGGGGAACTGCCTTTATATCCTTTATTCTTACAATGATTGATTTATACATGCAAAAGAAAGTGCTATGGTATGTTTAAATGAAAAGCATATTGTTGCAAAAATTTTAGGTAGATAATGATTCATTAAATTTATGTATATGCTATAATAACAATCCAAACTAATCAGTCTAAACTTACCATAATGACTATAATTGAAGTCAGTAAATTTGTGAACATTGAGTTTCTAGTTGTCAATAGGAAGAATCACATTTCATCCAAGAAATAGTGAGAAAACACACTGAGAGAAGCTAAAGCAGAGGATATGAGGGAAGGCCTGTAGGGAAGGTCCCGTGGGGGCCTTTTCCCTTCCCTGAGCCCACACATTTAGATTTCCCGATAGTCTCAGACATGAGGCAGAATTAGAGGAGAATAAAGTTTATTAGAGTGGGAGACGCTATTAGAACAGTGGGCCAGCTCAAGGAAGAACCAACAAAAAGTCCGAGAGTTGCAAAGGGTTGGACACGCCTGAGTGACTGAACTGAATAGTCTCGGAGAAGCCAGCAAATTCTCCCCTAGTTGTGATGCTCTTTGATCCTGTTAATAGAAAGATGTCCCATTTATTTGCAAGCAAAGAAATAGCCTCCTAATTCTTTTTGAATCACAACTTAGAGCTTCCACACATTGACCTTAACAACCACTTCTTTTCTAGTCACTAAATGAAAGCACTAGCCTTTGTGTTTTTCAGGTAAAAGGGATCTTCAATGTTTCTTTGCCTTCAGTGTTTCTAGGACAAGAAGCAGTCAACTGGGTCCAGGGCCACAGCTTGAAGGGACAAAGATTTAATCATTCATACCTGAAGGATATTTGCTCAGCTTAATCACTACTGTGGCGCTCCCAAGGTGGCACAGTGATAAAGAATCAACCTGCCAATGCAGAAGAATCAGGAGATGCAGGTTCAATCCCTGGGTTGGGAAGATCCCCTAGAAAAGGAAATGGCAACTCATTCCAGTATTCTTGTCTGAGAAATGCCATGGACAAAGGAACCTGGAGGGCTACAGCCCATAGTGTCGCAAAGAGTCAGACACAACTGAGCACAGGGCACAAGCACACAATCCCTACTGTCTGCGAACATCTCTTGTTTCCTGGTACATTTTTGTTTCACTTAGAATTCTTTTCATTTTTGTAACTGAGGTTACAAAATTAGGTTTTGCTATTAGGTTTCTTTTCTCCCCAAAATCTTTAAAGGGCAAATATATCCCCTGATTCCTCCTCATGGCAAAACTTAGGCAATCTAACTTAATAAATTCCCACACTGGTAACCATTAGTATCTCAAACTCAAAGTAAGAATGCTATGCTATGCTAAGTCACTTCAGTCGTGTCCGACTCTGTGCGACCACATAGACGGCAGCCACCAGGCTCCCCTGTCCCTGGGTTTCTCCAGGCAAGAACACTGGAGTGGGCTGCCATTTCCTTCTCCAATGCATGAAAGTGAAAAGTGAAAGTGAAGTCACTCAGTCGTGTTCGACTCTTAGTGACCCCATGGATTGCAGCCTAACGGGCTCCTCCATCCATGGGATTTTCCAAGCAAGAGTAATGGAGTGGGGTGCCATTGCCTTCTCTGCAAAGTAAGAATAGTTGTGCTTTTTTTTTTTTTTTAGTTTTCTGAGGTTGCATTTATATTGGTGTCCAAGGAGATAAAAAAGGCTCCCCTACATATGTTCCTCAAATAAATCAAAAAATCTTTCAAATCAATTTGTTTTTGTAATGATTGGTCTTAAGGTCCTTAATAGAACATAGATTACTCTAGACAACATATCCAGTGTCTTATATGACAGAATTGAGAATGACTGTGTGATAAGCAAGCACCTCTTCAAAGGATGTCCCTGGCTCAGAGGACATGGAATCTAATCAGGATCTTGCTAGGAGAAGCCACCTATTGAGAGAGAACAGATAAATGACATGAGACATTAGGAAATCTGCACACCTCTTTCTCAGACATCAGTGAAGTTATGTGTTTCTATCTGATCTGCACATTCAGCAGGGTTCAAGAAAACATGCCCTGATGTGCTTGATTTATGTCTTACCAGATGGGCTGCCCAGGTAGTGCTAGTGGTGAAGAATCCACCTGCAATGCAGGAGACTTCAGATATTTAGTTGGATCACTGGGTGGGGAAGATCCCCTGGAGAAGAAAATGGCAAGCCACTCCAGTATTCTTGCCTGGAGAATCTCCCCATGGACAGAGGAGCCTGGAGGGCTACAGTCCATGGGGTTGTAAAGAGTCAGACACGACTAAAGCGACTAAAAATGAACTGACTTCAGCACTAGTCTTACGGATCAATGATAACACTCTTCCATCCATAAAAAGTTTATTTTTCCCCTCCTACAAGTTGCTTGAGTGAACAAACTGAAATGAAAACGATTACACCCAGATTCTTAAAATGAACATTTATTTGGTGGATGAGAAAAGGGTGGTTAGTGAGAAATCAGTGTTAATCTCCCTCTTACCCCAACATTTTTTGTCACAGGGTAGGTTATTATCTGGAGAAGGAAATGGCAACACAATCCAGTATTCTTGCTTAGAGAGTTCTGTGAACAGAGGAGCCTGGTGGACTGCTGTCCATAGGGTCACACAGAGTCGGACATGATTGAAGCAACTTAGCAGCAGCAGCAGCAGCAGGTTATTATCATTCAGTCTTTCTTCTCCAGATTGCATGGGACCAGCAACATACATATTGGGAGTGGCTGTTCTTGTATTGTGGCTTGTCTGCCACTGAGTCACCCACAGAGGCTCTTTTTACAGGGCTGCCAAGCTTGATCTCATCTGCTATTCAAGCATACTGCTTATAATATCTATACACCAATTGTAATTACTCTAGCCTATGGCCTGGTCTTTTATTAGTCCTTTGGTATACTTCTTTTACAAAAATAGGGCTCTGTTCCTTATAATTCCATCTTCCTAAGGTTGCTGCAGAAGTATGGGCTTACTACTAGTTAGACATTTACACTGCAGGTTCACTTATTAGAAGCAAAGTTTACTTATTATTTTATATACTTTACCAAAGATAAATTTAGTAACTAAAAAAAACAAAGGTAAAACTTAGATGTTACTTTTGGTTATTATCTTAGAAAGAGTGCAAGATTATCTTTAAGTAATTTATATGAAAGACTATCCAAGACAAAACAAACTCAACTAAATGTATTCAGCTTGATTTGTACATTACTTTTTACCAATCCAAGATAACTACAATGATAATCTTTGGTAAAATACTAAGTTAGTGTCCAAAACAATATATGTACATTTTATTTTGTAAAATGAAAGTTACTTTTTATAACAGACACTCTATTTTTTTTTAAACTTTTTATTTTGTTAGAGTATAGCCGATTAATGTTGTGATAGTTTCAGGCAGACAGCAAAGTAACTCAGCCATACATATACATGTATCCATTTTCCCCCAAACTTTCCTCCTATCCAGTCTGCTACATAGCATTGAGCAAGACACTCTATTTCTTATCATTAAAACCATCATCAGAATCATTATTGTAACTGATACATAAAAGCACCACAGAGTCTAGACGTGCTAGCCATTTCAGTTCATTTCAGTTCAGTTCAGCTGCTCAGTCGTGTCCGACTCTTCGCAACCTCATGGACCTCAGCATGCCAGGCCTCCATGTCCATCACCAACTCCCAGAACTTACTCATATTCATGTCCATTGAGTCGGTGATGCCATCCAACCATCTCATCCTCTGTCATCCCCTTCTCCTCCTGCCCTGAATCTTTCCCAGCATCAGGGTCTTTTCAAATGAGTCAACTCCTCACATCAGGTGGCCAAAATATTGGAGTTTCAGCTTCAACATCAGTCTTTCCAAAGAACACTCAGGACTGATATCCTTTAGGATGGACTGGTTGGATCTCCTTGCAGTCCAAGGGACTCTCAAGAGTCTTCTCCAACACCACAGTTCAAAAGCATCAATTATTAGGTGCTCAGCTTTCTTTATAGTCCAACTCTCACATCCATACATGACCACTGAAAAAACCATAGCCTTGACTAGATGGACCTTTTTTGGCAAAATAATGTCTCTGCTAGCAATGTCTCTGTTGGCAAAGTAATGCCTCTGTTTAGTTTCCTACATATGATGTTTGAGGGTGGACATAAATATTACTAATTCTAACATCATTCCTAGCTTCAGGGAACAGCCCTAAAGCAGTGCCTTACCTATGGCTTTATTAAGATTAACTTACAGGTCACATATTTATCACCATCTAATTGCAGCTTTTTGTTTCTTTACTCTAATACAATCTGAAGATTATATCAAAGGTAAACCTTAACAAGGATTATTTCTAATAATTTCCATTATATATACAAGTATAGGATCTGTGCAATATTAAAATTCATACCATCATTTTGAAATTTTATAGTAAACTTTTTTATCCTTAACTTTATTTACAATTTGTAGTCACCTTATATAAATTCAGATAATTTTAGTCAAAAC
The DNA here is from genome assembly GCF_032452875.1 of Bos javanicus. Classification (NCBI taxonomy): domain Eukaryota; kingdom Metazoa; phylum Chordata; class Mammalia; order Artiodactyla; family Bovidae; genus Bos; species Bos javanicus. Next base: position 99,043,717 of record NC_083872.1, on the reverse strand, counting down.
AACACTATACACATGCACAACCAAAATTTACACTAAACATGTAATGTTCTAATAAAAAATTTCTGTGTCTTTACTATTGACCTGTTTCCATTTGTTTCTCTAAGAACTCTACTGATCAGATTACAAGAAAATGTATCTGCACAGACAAAAATATATTCTCAAACTGTAATTATGATATTTTTGTAAAAGCAGTAGTGTGATTTTGAATTAAGGATAATTCTTCCATATATGTTTACTTCTATTACATAACATGATAGAAATATTGACTTCTACCACTCTGAAAATACATACCCCTTATCCTGGAATTTAGCAAAATTAGTAAGTGCCCAGATACATCATTTATGATTTGGGGTTTCAAATTAAGATTAATATTATAAGCATGTTTTGAACTTCTACTTAAATATAATTTATTTTATTTTGTACTATGAATATAATTCTTTTTCCCAAGGGAAATAAAAGCGATTTATTTGGATAGATGTCAAAAAGACTTCTGATAAAATTTCACCCTCAATCCAGATATAACCATTAATAGGCTTGGTCTAGGAGAACACTTCTTGAAGTGATAAAAACTATTGAAACCTCAAGATGGAGATGTCTGGTAACCTTGCTGTTTTTCAGTAGTGTTCTTATAACACTGATTGATGTAGGCATAAAGGATAAAGAAATATGGTAATTGATACCACATTGTAATATAAAAACAAACGAATATTGGAAAGGAAGAGGTCTTTTTCATTTTTTTGCAGATAACGTCTATATTGGCAGCAGCACTATGAATATCACTCTTATTCTGAAACATCTCATTCTTTTGTTATCAGTAAGACTCCCAATAACAATGCAAAGCCTTTTTTTCTTTTTAAGACTTTTGAGCTATGAGGTTATGTTTTTCCAACCTATGACTTTAGCTGCTTAGTTAACTTTTCTATCAATATTTTATAGATCTTCTACTTAGTCAAGTTTAGGATTTATCTTAATTTCTAAAGAGTTACAAGCCTCTTCTCCCATATACGAGTTGAAATTACACACATCTTTTTCAGAAATCTAATTTGACTCTCTTTAAAAGAATATTTGAAACTTTTAAATATTGGTAACCAATGAACATGTGTGAATTATCATCAAAAGCTACCTGTTCTAGGGAAAATTTCAGTTATGCTCAACAATACCTAAAGGAATCCAAGAGGAAAAACAAAATAGTAGAAATGAAAATTAACCCTCAAAATCTCCTCATAAAGTTTTCATCTTTGAAAAGACTCTGAAAGTGTTTCTATAAAGCCAATGGATTTTGTCTTTTCAAGGAGCTTTTAAGATGCTTCAGTACCTTCAAGGCTATCTGTCTTAACTGGCTATTTCCCAGAATCAACATGAACGAGTGGCCTGAAGGAAAGACATATAGTGCTAACATGATGAACTTTGTGAACTTATTGTCCAAAAACCTATGAAACATCCAATTTGCCAATTGTGTAAAAAGAAAATGAACCATAATAAGGAGGAGGAACGACGTCACCATTTTCATGGCTCTTTTATGGGCCTTTGTGCTGAAGTCCCTGGAACCCATAAAATTGAGCTGCAAATTTCTGGTGTGTTTCACCAAGGACCAAAATAAAAAAAACAATGAGAGCAGGGACAGAACAATAGGAATGAAATAGGAGAAACTAAGAAGACTCTCGCTTTTAATATAATGAGTTTTACTTTCAACTAAAGTCCAATTGCCTTCATTTATTAAATTCCAGAAGAGATCATTAAATGTTTCTAGCAAAAGAATATCCAAAATCAGAAAGACCAAAGAAAATGCAAGCATCGCAAGAATGACTCTGTTCATTCTCCACTTCAGCCAGAAAAAAAGAGAGTGGGAGAAATGAGCTATCTTAAGGAGATAGAAAATACTTAGACAGGTGACAAGCCAGGTAGTCAAATGATTAGATATTCTCCAAAGTAAAGTAATGGGTTTTGCTAGTTTAAAAATGGCAAATACCTGTGAATCTAGTCCCATCATAAGTGACTCCACAAAAAACACCAACAGTTGACTGATTCTGGAGATAGCCAAGCCAGTGAGAATGAAGTCAAATAAAGATGTCTTTTGGTTCTTAACACATTCAGAGCAGAGTACCAGTCCAATGAACACATTGCCTAGAATTCCGATTAAGAATTCCACTCCTGATAGTATCAGAAAGATTGTACTCAACCCAGGGAACATTTCCACTGGAAGAAATCCAGATTTCTAATACTACGTGTCAATGAAAAAATTAGAATGAGGCTACAGCAGAATAGGATCCATTTCTGATCCTTATCTTCAGTGCTTTTATTGCAGTTCCAGTCTGAAGAAGAATTCTTGCTGTTGGATACAGTCTCATACCTAGAAAACCTTTCTGCTTTGATTGTAATGCCAATATCAATCCAGAAAGATTTGCTAAGTTTTACAGTCTTAAGTACTTTCATGGAAATGGTTTTATTTCTTTGAGAGAGCTACTAATTTTCAAGCCAAATAGTTTGTCTGTCCATTTATCATGGGCAGAGACTGAAATTTTCCACTTGTGGTGGTGATGAAAATGTTAAAGGCAAATATGCATGCAAATATGGAGAGGTTCTTTTTCACTGATTGTACTTTCCTCCTCACCAGAAGTCCTATACCATTTGGATCAAAATATCTTAGCTTGCTTTAGAAATAAGCTAAATAATTTAGGTATCATTCAATGATTATATTTTATGAGTGCCTACTTTGTGTCAGAGTTTTTTCCAAATACAGAATAGATTAATACAAAAAAGAAGAAAGAAAGCATTAGGAAATCTATAAAATAGTCAAAACACAGAAAGAAATAACAATATAGAAGTAAAAATAAAATGTAATGTGAACATGGAAAAGGTAACTACAAACATTATTGTCAGGAGAGAAAAGGAGGTGATATTTGCCTTGGATTTTTAAGATATTTAGAATTTCATGAGAAAACTGGCAAGTAATTTGGACTGGTTGAACAATTACAAAAAGACACCAAAACTCACACTTTTCTGAAATAAAAGTCTAACTGAAAGTTTACTTTTAGTAACATGCACAATTAAATAGTAGGCAAAGAATAGATAGAAAACTGTTTTAGTTTAAATAAGAAAATAGTGAACAAATGTATCTGTTCTATATTCTAGGAACAATAATTTTGACCAAAGCCATTAATGCATTAGAGTGAGCTTTACAGCCTTTGTATCTTGGTGTGTTTGCAGGTATTCTATTGTTAGTGTTAATTATTCAAGCATTTAAGTGTTGCCAGATAACATCCCCCTAGAATGAATAAAATCATTAAAAAATTCAGCCTTTTCAATGCTGCTGTCACATGCCTCAGTTAAATTCTACTAATTTTTAAAGTGTATTTTTGAAGAACAATGATGTATAATGAACTGTTAGTAAGTTATTTTGTACAAAAAATATTTTTATTTAGGACAAATATTTAAAATTATAAGAAGAAAGAAAGAATGGAAGAAAAGGGGAAGGAAAGAACAGGAAGGAAGAAGGGAAGGAAAAAAAAGAGGAAGGAATTTATTGGCTAGAGCAAGAAATTTGTGTATATCTGTGGCAGATTCATTTTGATAATTGGCAAAACTAATACAATTATGTAAAGTTTAAAAATAAAATAAAATTAAAAAAAAATAATAAATAAATAAAAACTAGCAATAAAACTGCCATATGACCCAGCAAAAAAAATAATAAAAAATAAAAATAAAATTAAATTAAAAAAAAAAGCTAAAAATAAAAAATAAAGTCAAATGAATAAAAAAAAAAAAAAAGAAATTTGGTTCTGTTTTCAAGAGGAGAATGGTACACACAACTATTAATAAATTAATGTCTAGAGATAGAGAGAAATTCACAACAATGAGAAGCATCCGGGAAGTAGAATCCATAAGACTTGGTGATGGATTTGGGGGTTATAAAAAAGGAAGAGAAACCAACAATGACGGCAAGCTTGCTTTGCACCTGGATATGTGAAATACAGTGACCTGAGGGAATCGTTGGAGAAATAACAGGTTTAGAAGCCATTAGGGTAGAAAAACAGAGAAGGCAATGGCAACCCACTCCAGTACTCTTGCCTGGAAAATCCCATGGATGGAGGAGCCTGGTGGGCTGTAGTCCAAGGGGTCGCAAAGAGTCAGACACGACTGAGCGACTTCACTTTCACTTTTCACTTTGATGCATTGGAGAAGGAAATGGCAACCCACTCCAGTGTTCTTGCCTGGGAAATGCCATGGACAAAGGAGCCTGGAGGGCTATGGTCCATAGGGTTACAAAGAATCAGATGTGATTGAGTGAGAACATACCCTTTAACCAACACACTGTCCCCACTGAGATCAAAATTTATAATATGCCAAATAATGACCGTTCACTTTTATCTTTCTGCTCTCATATTGTTCCAGTGAACACAGAAACAGATACATTTTCAAAGGTAGTACTAATCATTTTACCTTTTATTTACCATTACCTAGCCTCATAAAAACCACTGAAATAAAAATCTATTCATTCATATCAGCAAATATTTATTGAATGCCTACTGTGTTCCTACCATGGAGAGGAAATGGCAACCCACTCCAGTATTCTTGTCTGGAGAATTCGCAGACAGTGGAGCCTGACAGGCTATGGTCCATTGAATCACAGAGTCAGACACGACTGCAGTGACTTAGCAAACCCGTAACATGTGTTAAATGTTATGCTAGATCTGAGGCCTCTTTTCCTAACACTTTTATTTTGATTAGCTCTGTTTTTTTCAAAAAATTGCATGTGTGGTATTTCTGGATCCTGGCATTTCCATAAAGGACTTGGTTTTACCTTCACACTAGAGCAATAGCGTCGCTGACAACATAAAGGTCACAACTCTTTCTCTTTGGAGATCTGTAAATACTACTTCCTTGTCTTCTAACTGGAGACCATCCAGCTATCTTCCCTTGGTAGGCAACCTTTGTTTTCATCCAGAAGCATGTGTGGTTTTTCTCTTTATCTTTGGAACATAGTACATTTGCTAGGATGCGTGAAAAAGTATGTTTATTTATTTTTTCAGTGTGCTTATCCAGGGCTCAGTAGTCCTTTTGAATTGAAAATCAGTCTTTCTTTCCACTCAGGAATATTTTTTCTAGTTCTTTGATTATCCTCTATCATTTATATTATCTCCATTTTGATCATTTCTTTTCATTCCCCACATCAGAATAAATGGCTAAGCTGAGGGATAAATAACCACCTAGCACAGCTATGTTTCTCTTGATTGTAAAGTAGCTAAAGATGTTAGAAAAATTTCCAAATAAAAGAAAAAGAAGAGAAAGCAATCAAAATGCTCATGGTCTCTCGTTGGCCTCTGTCCTTTGAGCCAGATGTCTGCTGTTTTCTCCACAGAGGGTTAACTGACAAGGAACGCAAGATGTGAGAAATCCTAAGTGAATAGACTTCAGGTTAACAAGAATCTGATCAACAGAAAACTGGGTTTCACTCACAGTGACCTTCCAATTAGAAGGTCATTTAAAAAGTCAAATTAGAAGAGAATACAATTCTCTTGTATTTCATTTTGATGACAAATCAAAATGAGAATGGAGTAATCACAGTTCAAGCATACACCAAGGGTATAAAATGACCATTGAGGATCTAATCTCAGACACCTCTGTCTCACTGAAAACTGGAACTTTCTTTGAACTGTACCAGATCCAAGATTATCACCAGTGGTATTCAGAACACCTGCCAGCTACAACCTTATGGTCTCACCATTAATAAGGAATGTGCAAAAGATTCAGAATACTTTGGAAGTGGTTTATGAATTGAAGCAGTGTATATGTTTACCATGAGTTATTCAGATAAATATTTTCCAGTGTTTATCTGGGTTTAAGGAAATACATTGGAGAAGGCAATGGCACCCCACTCCAGTACTCTTGCCTGGAAAATCCCATGGATGGAGGAGCCTGGTAGGCTGCAGTCCATGGGGTCGTGAAGAGTCGGATACAACTGAGCGACTTCACTTTCATGCATTGGAGAAGGAAATGGCAACCCACTCCAGTGTTCTTGCCTGGAGAATCCCAGGGACAGGGGAGCCTGGTGGGCTGCCATCTATGGGGTCGCACAGAGTCGGACACGACTGAAGTGACTTAGCAGTAGCAGCAAGGAAATACATATTTATTTTGAAAATTTAGATCAAATGCCTACCAGGTACAAGGCACAGTACTGGGTATGGTTCAAAGGCTCATATAAAGAAAACCATATTCTGTCAGTTCTAAGCATAATATTTCAGCCTGAAGTCCTGAAAATAATACTTAATCATTATTATCATTAAAATGCTTTCCCATGTATAAAAGCAATATCTTAAGAGTATGAGGAAAAATTACTTTACATCATTAATTATAATGGTTGTCACATTTTAAAGCTTCTATCCAGTAATAGCTACAGGTAAATATCTCATATACCCTGTATGTGCATGCCACATAAGAAGAGGATGGGAACTATCTGCTCCCATAAAGTGTGTTAGTCACTCAGTTGTGTCCGACTCTTTGCGACCCCACGGACTCCGCAGTCCATGAAATTCTCTCCAGGCCAGAATACTGGAGTAGGTAGCTTTTCCCATCTCCAGAGAATCTTCCCAACCCAGGGATCAAACCCAGGTCTCCCACACTGTAGGCGGATTTTTTACCAGCTGAGCCACAAGAGAAGCCCAAGAATACTAGAGTGGATATCCTACCCCTTCTCCAGTGACCTTCCTGACCCAGGAATTGAACCGGGGTCTCCTGTATTGCAGGCAGATTCTTTACCAAATGAGCTATCAGCTCGCGTGAAAGGAGTGTTTTATTGCTGAATTATAAGTGCATGAAGATCATAAAAAGTGGACTGACTTTTAGTTCATTGTATTACAGTTTTTAAATTCTCTAAAATCAGCCTTTTATTGTTTGTAGTAAGGACACTCAACTCTCATCCCTCCACACCCAATACTGTGATGCCCTCTACCTTAAGTCCTCCACAAAACTAAAGCTTATTTTATATCTCCATTGTACATAGAGGCAGCAGTAAAGTATAGGAAAGTCATTAGGGTTGCTGATGTAATTTCACTGCATGAGCTGAATACAATTATCCCCATGAAAGCAGTAAGAATACAAATAAGAGCTGACATCTACTGGGCTCTTGCTCTGTCTAATCAGTGTCTTCACTGTTTAATTATTTTACTTGTCTCAGTTCAGTCGCTCAGTTGTGTCCGACTCTTTGCGACCCCGTGAACCACAGAACACCAGGCATCCCTGTCCATCACCAACTCCCAGAGCCTATCCAAACTCATGTCCATTGAGTCGGTAATGCCATCCAAACTCACATCCTTTGAGTCGGTAATGCCATCCAACCATCTCATCCTCTGTTGTCCCCTTCTCCTCCTGCCCTGAATCTTTCCCAGCATCAGGGTCTTTTCAAATGAGTCAGTTCTTTGCCTCAGGTGGTCAAAGTATTGGAGTTTCAGCTTCAACATCAGTCCTTCCATTGAACACCCAGGACTGATCTCCTTTAGGATGGACTGGTGGATCTCCTTGCAGTCCAAGGGACTCTCAATAATCTTCTCCAACACCATAGTTTAAAAGCATCAATTATTCTGGGCTCAGCTTTCTTTATAGTCCAACTCTCACATCCATACATGACTACTGGAAAAACCATAGGTTTGACTAGATGGAACTTGGTTGGCAAAGTAATGTCTCTGCTTTTTAATATGCTGTCTAGGTTGGTCATAACTTTTCTTCCAAGGAGCAAGCATCTTTTAATTTCATGGCTGCAGTCACCATCTGCAGTGATTTTGGAGCCCCCAAAAATAAAGTCAGCCACTGTTTCCAGTGTTTCCCCATCTATTTTCCATGAAGTGATGGGACCAGATGCCATGGACTTAGCTTTCTGAATGTTGAGCTTTAAGCCAACTTTTTCACTCTCCTCTTCAACTTTCATCAAGAGGCTTTTTAGTTCCTCTTCACTTTCTGCCATAAGGGTGGTGTCATCTGCATATCTGAGGTTATTGATATTTCTCCCGGCAATCTTGATTCCAGCTTGTGCTTCTTCCAGCCCAGCGTTTCTCATGATGTACTCTGCATAGAAGTTAAAGAAGCAGGGTGACAATATACAGCCTTGACTAACTCCTTTTCCTATTTGGAACCAGTCTGTTGTTCCATGTCCAGTTCTAACTGTTGCTTCCTGACCTGCATATAGATTTCTCAAGAGGCAGGTCAGGTGGTCTGGTATTCTCATCTCTTTCAGAATTTTCCACAGTTTCTTGTGATCCACACAGTCAAAGGCTTTGGCATAGTCAATAAAGCAGAAATAGATGTTTTTCTGGAACTCTCTTGCTTTTTTGATGATCCAGTGGATGTTGGCAATTTGATCTCTGGTTTCTCTGCCTTTTCTAAAACCAGCTTGAACATCTGGAAGTTCACGATTCACGTATTGCTGAAGCCTGGCTTGGAGAATTTTGAGCATTAAAAAATGGCATTTAATTTGATGTGCTTTCCTGACTATTTACATATTAACAAAATAGGAGATAAATTTAAATTTTTAAATTTACAATCAGAAGCACATATAATGGAGAAAAAAGGCAGAGAAGTTGTAGCATACTAGGGAGATTGGTTTTAGGAGAAAGCAATTTGAATTCATGCTTTTTATAACAGCTCCTTACTACAACCCTACTTGTTCTAGGTGCTCAATTGTGTCCAGCTCTTTGTGATCCCATGGACTGTAGCCTACCGGCTCCACACTTGATGGAAGCAAGAATACTGCAGTAAGTTACCGTTCTCTTCTCCAGGGGATCTTCTCGACCCTGGGTTCAAACCCAGGTCTCATGCGTTGCAGATAGATTCTTTACCATCTAACCCAACTTAAGGTAATAAGTCAGGAGACAATGCTTTTTAAGCTACAAACCATAGTGATAAAGCAAATTGTAAGTGAGACAAAATTTGGAGGCAATAAAACAGACAAAGATGTAGTAAGGGCTGTGATTTAGCAAATGAAAAATGTAGAAAACCAGCTATAAGGAAAGCTGAGAAGCAACCTGATTTGTATTATAAAATATGATGAGGATGAAGGTGAGGTCAGAAACTGATTGGTTGAAAGACACATTGGGGTAATTTGATTTGGAAAGCCCCTTCAGGTTTCCACACAGCTGTGCAGCTAGCCCTCCCTTTGCAACCAGACTTTCCTTCTCTGGAGAGGTCACTTGTCTGGACTTGGGATTGGACACACTAAAGACAGAGAAAGAGTTCTGAAAACTGCAGATTCATTCAGTGTTAATGTCCTCAAAGTTGAAACAGAAACCTCTTTTCCTCCCAATCCCCCAAAATATTAGAGCCAGGGTTATTCCCTCCAGATGGATTGGAAATGTCTTCTTTAGGGATTCTGAGTGGATGTTTTAAAAATACCTAAAGATACTTTGTTTATATGCCAATGATAAGTTTCAAAATACAATTTTAAAAAAATACACACACTACAGCAACAATCAAAACTACCAAAAATATCCAGGAATTAGTTAAGAATTTACAGAATTGATTTGTAACAATACTTTAAAAGTCTACATGTGGGGCAAGTTCTTAATTAATAAAGTGACTTGCCTTGTTTCTTTTTAAAAAGACTAAACATTGTAAAGATGTTAGGCCCAAATCAATTGAGAAATATAATATCAATACATTGTTTTTATTAAAGATATTTTTAAATTATCATGATGTTCAACTGAAAAACTAAATAAGAGTAGCAGGAAAAAGTCTGAAACATAAAATCAATGGAAGCACAAATTCTATTCACACATTGAAAGATGACAAGTATGCGGTAAACGGAAAAATTTGGCTTTGATAGAGTAAACCAACAATACAAGAATGGAAAGTACAGATAGAAGAATATGTAAGAACTTATATGATAAAAGTGAATTTCCTAGTCAGTAGGAAAAAGATAAATGATTAAGTAGAGTAACAAATGACCAGTCATGTACTCAAAATTGAAGTTAGATTGATATATATTTTTTGATTGGGGTATAATTGATCTACAATGCTGTGTTAGTTTCAGGTGTACAGCAAAGTGAATCTGTTATACATAAACATATATCCATAGATTGATATGTTTCTGTAACATAGAAGCTGTCCAATAGTAGGTTTTAAATTTCAAAGCAAACTATTCTAAAGCATACTGGAAGAAAAATTAAATATATACAGATAAATTGCATGTAGATAAATTATGTACATATAATATATTAAAAATATATAGATATCTTAGACCAGAAAGTCTTGTTACAAGCATGCAATAAAATCAGAAGCCATAGAGAAGAAAATTCATAGATTGAATACATAATCAAATTTAATTTTAAATGGCACTGAAACATGTATAATATCATATATGAAATGAATCGCCAGTCCAAGTTCAATGCATGATACAGGATGCTTGGGGCTGGTGCACTGGGATGACCCAGAGGGATGGTACGGGGAGGGAGGTGGGAGGGGGGTTCAGGATGGGGAACATGTGTATACCCACGGCGGATTCATGTTGATGTATGGCAAAACCAATACAATATTGTAAAGTAATTAGCCTCCAATTAAAATAAATAAATTTATATTTAAAAAAATAAAATAACGAAGCTAACATTTATTCAGCCTGCATTATATGCTGAGTATGATGTTATTTCATTTATTCTTTACACCAGTGTTATGTTATATATTCTATTATTTCCATTTTTCAAACAAAGACACTGAGGTTCATCAAAGAAAGTGATCTGACCAAGATCATATAACCTTCAAGTGGTGCATGAAGCCAAATCCTACACTGATTATTCCTAACTGGTCATCCATGGGTTCTCTAGCCAGGGACCCACAGTCTGACGCCCTCATTACTCCAAGATCAGGAAGTGGAGGGAAGTAATTTTTGACAACTTCAGAAGTGATAGGTTCTTCAGGCACAGGCAGCTGAGGCTCAGGGATCTCCAGTGGGAAGGGGAAACCCTGATATCCAGGTGACACAGGGTGCAGGCTAAAGTCTGAATGAAGTAGATCTGAAGTCTTCACTGGTGACAAGACCCTACACGATCTGCCTACCACCTGCACCCAGCCCCCCTCATAGCTGGAAGATCTGCCCCATAGTCACACTTTTATTGTTGCACTGCCCTCCAACTGTTCCTCCAACACTCCAGGCTCCTCCAGCTTCACAGTCTTGAGGGATGGTCCCTCTGCCTGAAATCCACATGTTTCACTGCTAAGTACCACATGTCTTTCTGCAAAAGTTCCCTGATGTCTACCCAACCTGGTCAACCATCTCCTCCTTCCCCAATGTTTTTCCCTCCTTAGCACTTATTACTATCAAACATAGATTAGATTGGTTTTGGTTTTGTCTGTTGTCCTTCTTGCCCCTAAAAGGCAAATCCCATGAGAGCAGGAGTTTTCTCTATTTTGCTCACTTCTGTATTCCTGTGCTGTGCTTAGTTGCTCATTCATGTCATACTATTTGTGACCCCGTGGACTGTAGCCTGCCAGGCTCCTCTGTCCATGGGGATTCTTCAGGCAAGAATACTGGAGTGGGTTGCCATGACCTCCTCCAGGGGATCTTCCCAACCCAGAAATCGAACCAAAATCTCCCGTGTTGTAGGTGGATTCTTTACCAGCTGAGCCATAAGGGAAGCCCAAGAATACTGGAGTGGGTAGGTAATCCCGCTCCAGCATAACTTCTAGACCCAGGAATTGAAATTGAACTGGGGGGCTCCTGCATTGTTGGCAGATTCTTTACCATCTGAGCCACTAGGTCCTAACACTTAGGATATTCCTGAGAAATAAATTAATAACATGATTTTTTTTAAAGGGATCACTTCCCCAAACTGCAAATATTAGTGACTCTCTCTTTGAATTTTTTAAAAGTCTTGCATAAAAACCGACTGAGAAACAAGAAAATAAAAGGTGCTTAAAAATTATTTTTTATTTTTTTCTTTGGCTGTGCCAGGTCTTGGTTGTGGCAGGCAAAAATCTTCACTGCAGCAGGATCTTTAGTTGCAGCATGCAGGGTCTTGAGTTGTGGCATGTGGGCAGGATCAGTTCTCTGACCAGTGATCAAACCAGGCTCCTGCACTGGGAGCTCGGAGTCATAGCCCCTTGGTCACCAGGGAAGTCCCTAAAAGCTACTTCTGATCAGACTAAGATGTCCAAAACATCCAGCCAGTAATCACCAAAATGAGTCGAGGACCAGTATAAGAAAAGCAGCTGAAACAGGGATTTTGCCCACTTCAGGTACAGCTGAGTGTGAGGGTCCTATATGAGGTCTGAAGGGGTGGAAGCTGCTGTGTCACAAACACCCCTACAGCTCCCTTACAAACAGAGCCCTACAGTGAGCAGAAACTGCCAAAGTAATCAAAATTGAGCAGAATAGAGATAAAACAGACAAAGAGAGACAATCCAGACAAAAATGTAGGATAAGAACATGGCCAGGAAATGTCACAAAACAAACCATTACAATTTTTAAAATGATTTTTGTGTTAGATTTCAATACATGGTATTTAATGTTATTGACTGATTGATTTTGGCTGTGCTGGGTCTTCTTTTCTCTAGTTGCAGTGTGCGGGCTTCTCTTGTTGCAGAGCATGGGCTCTAGGCTCCTGGGCTTCAGTAGGTGTGGCTGTGGGCTCAAGAGTTGCAGTTCCCAGGCTCTAGAGCACAGGCTCAGTAGTTGTGGTTCATGAGCTTAGTTGCTCCATGACATGTGGGATTTTCCTGGACCAGGGATGGAACCCATGTCTCCTTCATTGGCAGGCAGGTTCTTTACTACTGAGCCAACAGGGAAGCCTCTACAATTTTCAATAACATGAGAAGAGTTAAGCTTTGTGAAGATAGGAAAGTTGTCTATCTGACCCATGCTTCCCTATAAAAGTTTAAGTATATATAAAAGTGATTTCATGTACCAATTTTTAACTCTAAAGAATGTAAGTCAAATCTCCTACAAAATTTTAATGAGGAAAAATGAGAATAATAAAAAGAATAACATCCCTAGGGATAATGAAAATACTTCAAAAAGATGAACACAGAAAAGATACAATAAAAAACAAAAACTCCAGAACCTTCTAATAGAAATGAGATAACAGGACTCAGGGAAGAATTAGAAATAAAAGGAAAAAAAAAATCAAACACTTCCTAGTCAAAGTCTGAAATAGAAAGAAAATGAAAATAATGCATATGACAAAAGTGCCTAAAAGAAATAAGAGCTGAAAAGGAAAAAAAAAAAACAAAAACTTAAAATCAAAAGGAATGAAGAGATTAATTAATTAAAAAAGGGATTTTAGAGAAAGTAAAAATTATTGAGAACTAGCCAAAGAAGAGCCAACCTACAGTTACTAGGAGGCCTTAAAAAAGGAAAATACAGCAAGGTAATAGAATAAATTCTAAAAGCACTAACTCAAGAAATGTTCCTGAAATTTCTTTTTAAAAGTTTTTTAAATTAAATTTATTTATTTTAATTAGAGGCTAACCACCCTTATGGCAGGAAGTGAAGAGGAACTAAAAAGCCTCTTGATGAAAGTGAAAGTGGAGAGTGAAAAAGTTGGCTTAAAGCTCAACATTCAGAAAACGAAGGTCATGGCATCTGGTCCCATCACTTCATGGGAAATAGATGGGGAAACAGTGGAAACGGTGTCAGACTTTATTTTTGGGGGCTCCAAAATCACTGCAGATGGTGACTGCAGCTATGATATTAAAAGACGCTTACTCCTTGGAAGGAAAGTTATGACCAACCTAGATAGCATATTCAAAAGCAGAGACATTACTTTGCCAACAAAGGTTCGTCCAGTCAAGGCTATGGTTTTTTATGTGGTCGTGTATGGATGTGAGAGTTGGACTGTGAAGAAGGCTGAACGCCAAAGAATTGATGTTTTTGAACTGTGGTGCTGGAGAAGACTCTTGAGAGTCCCTTGGACTGCAAGGAGATCCAACCAGTCCATTCTGAAGGAGATCAGCCCTGGGATTTCTTTGGAAGGAATGATGCTAAAGCTGAAACTCCAGTACTTTGGCCACCTCATGCGAAGAGTTGACTCATTGGAAAAGACTCTGATGCTGGAAGGGATTGGGGGCAGGAGGAGAAGGGGACGACAGAGGATGAGATGGCTGGATGGCATCACTGACTCCATGGACATGAGTCTGGGTGAACTCCGGGACTTGGTGATGGACAGGGAGGCCTGGTGTGCTGTGGTTCATGGGGTCACAAAGAGTCAGACACGACTGAGCGACTGAACTGAACTGAACTGAATTACTTTATAATATTGTATTGGTTTTGCTATACATCAACATGAATCCACCACAGGTGTACATGTGTTCCCAATCCTGAACCCCACTCCCACCTCCCTCCCCATACCATCCCTCTGGGTCATCCCAGTACACCAGCCCCAAGCTCCCTGTATCCTGCATCAAACTTGGACTGTCGATTCATTTCTTATATGATATTATACATGTTTCAATGCCATTCTCCCAAATCATCCCCCACCTCCCTCTCCCACAGAGTCCAAAAGACTGTTCTATACATCTGTGTCTCTTTTGCTGTCTCCCATACAGGGTTATCATTACCATCTTTCTAAATTCCATATATATGCATTAGTATACTGTATTGGTGTTTTTCTTTCTGGCTTACTTCACTCTGTATAATCGGCTCCAGTTTCATCTACCTTATTAGAACTGATTCAAATGTATTCTTTTTAATGGCTGAGTAATATTCCATTGTGTATATGTACCACAGCTTAAACTAGAAGTTGAAAGAACAAATTTGCCAACTGAGAATACTGACCCAGAACAACAAACATGAAGCCATGTCTTAATATGGTAATTGGACTTTAAAGAAAAAGAGAAAATTCCTTGAACATCTATAAAAAACTGCTAATGACTTACAACAGGAATAAAAATAGATTATTCTAAGAGTTCTTCACAGTAACACTCTTTGATAAAAGAAAGTGGAGTAACCTATTAAAGATGTGGAGAGAAAGCAAGTGTGATGTTTCTATATGAAAAAATAACACTCCAGTAAAAGGGTATAAACAGTTTTTAACTAAGGGACTGTTGTTCTCATGAGTCCTTCTTAATGAATTTATTGGAGAATGAGTCTCAGACAACCAAAATGCCTAGGGAAAATCAATATAAATATTGGTAGAGCATACAGTTATTTGTAGAACTAAAACAAATGAAAGTTAAAAGAGAGAAAATAATGGCTATATGATCTGACAATCCAGTTAAATGGAAAACCCAATTAAAAATAGGATAGGGAAATGGAGAGAGCATATGCAAAAAAATAAATTAAAATTTAATACTGTCAAAAATCGTGCAGCTGGTGGTAGTATTAATATTGTTATTCTGAGGCTACTTATGTAATGTGACAATATTCATTATCCATGGTTTCCCTAACTTTTTTAGTAAGTCAAGAATTCATATATTCTCAGACATTATTTTTAAAAGCCTCCCTTGCAAGGTGAAATTCATATGGTAACATCTAGTGTTGTATAATATTTCTTTGAGTAGAGAGCAGAGCAATGACAGAAGAGTCAGAATGACTGAAATGTCCACCTCATTGCTTATTTTAAAAGAACAGTCTTTGCTATCTGTTTTTTAATAGGCTCCAAAGACATCACAGTTGTCATATGATTTAATTTGAGGCCATTAACAATCTCAATATCTAGGACACTTAAGGCATGGGATCAGACATTCATTTCTCTTGGCCTTGGCTATTTGATAATCTGCAGTCTTCCAAGGTATAACGCCATCTTTCCCCAACAAGGAAAGGTCATGCTTTGGAACACTCTTGTTTCTCATGGCTGACTGTGACCATCGTTGGCAGAATTACTTTCCCCTGATCTGCTGCAACATTTAAGCAGGCATGTCCAAGCTTGAGAAACAACCATTACTTCTGTTCTCAATTCAATAGCAAGATTGACCGTTTCATGTAAGAGATTCCATCATTCAGGAAATTTATACTCTGAGATGTTGCTGCTGTTGTTCCGTCGCTAAGTCGTGCCTGACTCTTTTTTGACCCCATGGACAGTAGGCTGCCAGGCTCCTCTGTCTATGGGATTTCTCAGGCAAGAATACTGGAGTGAATTACCATTTCTTTCCCCAGGGGATTGTCCTGACCCAGGGATTGAACCCTCATTTCCTGAACTGTCAAGCAGATCCTTTACCACTGAGCCACTAGGGAAGCCCCAAAATCTGAGATATGAGTCTTTAAAAATTATCATCCATGCCCTTCTCTTTATTGATTCTTTCCTATAAATTACTAGGAAATGAATCTCTTTAGGAAACTCTGTCAAGGCTTCAGTTCCCTTCCCAAATCTTCTGACAACACTCACTATCTTTTCAGGATTACTAAAAAAAAAACTGGTTAAGTGTCCTTTCAGGTTGTCGTGTACCATCCTCTGATTATCACTAAAGGAAAAATGACTATTGCATTTTCACACTCATTTCTGTACATCTATTATGTGCTTGTTTCAGACCATTTTCCCCAAAATTTATGATCATTGTCTGCAAACAGCTGCAATTTTCTCTAGACCTATAATCTTAGATGTCTAGAGACTTTGGTGACTGTTAGATGTTAGAACAGAAAAAACATTCAGTATTTTAACCAAGAGATGAGTGCACTAGAGTTCTCTCTTTAGTATTGTTAGGAGAGGCAGAGTGTTGAAGATGTGGGCTCTCAATGCAAGTTATCTCAATTAACCATTGCAACATTTCCTTGAAGGCCACCTCCTACTCCTGATATCCACTCAATTTCAATACTGAGCCATTCTTACCTCCTTAACTGTCTCCTCTTGCATGTACTTTTAACTCTGAGGGTTTCCTTCCACTTCTCTCCATTAATCTACAGCTTATGTTACCTTCAGGAAGTCTTTATAAATTTCTACTTCTCAGTTAATAGTCTCAGCTAATGATCTCTGTTAATATTTTCAGTTAATGCTGTTAATTTTCATAAATGTTATGAAATCATTTTTTTGAAAGTATTTTCTATCATTTCAGAGAATTTGGGTCAAAAGGAAATGTAAATATATGTGTTCTATTTCATTTTCTTGATCAAATCTCATGACAAAGATATATATATATATATATATATATATATATATATATATATATATATATTCATATGGGCTTCCCTGGTAGCTCAGCTGGTAAAGAATCTGCTTGCAATGCAGAAGACCTGGTTCCACTCCTAGGTTGGGAAGTTCCCCTGGAGAAGGGATCAGCTACCCACTCTAGTATTCTTGGGCTTCCCTAGTGGCTCAGACAGTAAAGAATCTGCCTGCAATGCAGGAGAACTGGGTTCGATCCCTGAGTTGGGATGATCCCCTGGAGGAGGGATGGCAACCCACTTCAGTATTCTTGCCTAGAGACAGAGGAGCCTGGTGGGCTACAGTCCATGGGGTCACAAAGAGTGGAACACGACTGAATAACTAAGTATGTGTATATATATACATATGTATACATACATATATATATATACAGCCACACCACTTGGCTTGTGGGATCTTAGTTCCCTAAGTCACGACTGAGTGACTAAGTATGTGTATATATATACATATGTATATATATAGCTACACCACTTGGCTTGTGGGATCTTAGTTCCCTAACTAGGGATAGAACCCAGGCCCTCTGCTGAGCCCTAACCACTGGTGTGTGTGTGTGTGTGTGTGTGTGTGTGTGTGCGCACGCACACGCTCAGTTGCTCAATCATGTCCTACTCTTTGCAATCCCATAGACTGTAGCCTGCCAGGCTCCTCTGAACGTGGGATTCTCCAGGCAAGAACACTGGAGTGGGTTGCCATTTCCTTCTCCAGGAGATCTTCCCCATCCAGGGATTGAACCGAGTCTCTTGCATCTCCTGCATTAGCAGGCGAGTTCTTTACTTCTAGGGCCACCTGGGTAGCCCCTCCCCCCCCAACCACTGGACCATGGGGGGCTTTCCTCATGACAATGATTTTCGTGGTTACATTAAATGATTGAAGAGCAGCAAGATTGTTCTCAATGTTTTTGTTACTTTAAAAAAACTTAAAGGAATTTATAAGCATATATATTTGTTCATTTTTTGTTATGTAACTGTTACTTCATAAGAAACACTGGGCTGGAAGAAGCACAAGCTGGAATCAAGATTGCCGGGAGAAATATCAATAACCTCAGATATGCAGATGACACCACTCTTACGGCAGAAAGTGAAGAGGAACTAAAAAGCCAGATCATGGCATCTGGTCCCATCACATCACATCAGTGATCATATTCACATCAGTGGCTGACTTTATTTTGGGGGGCTCCAAAATCACGGCAGATGGTGTTTGCAGCCATGAAATTAAAAGATGCTTACTCCTTGGCAGGAAAGTTATGACCAACCTAGATAGCATATTCAAAAGCAGAGACATTACTTTGCCAACAAAGGTCCATCTAGTCAAGGCTATGGTTTTTCCAGTGGTCATGTATGGATGTGAGAGTTGGACTGTGAAGAAGGCTGAGTGCCAAAGAATTGATGCTTTTGAACTGTGGTGTTGGAGAAGACTCTTGAGAGTCCCTTAGACTGCAAGGAGATCCAACAAGTCCATTCTAAAGGAGGTCAGTCCTGGGTGTTCTTTGGAAGGACTGATGCTAAAGGTGAAACTCCAATACTTTGGCCACCTGCTGCGAAGAGTTGACTCATTGGAAAAAGACTCTGATGCTGGGAGGGATTGGGGGCAGGAGGAGAAGGGGACGACAGAGGGTGAGATGGCTGGATGGCATCACTGATTCGATGGACATGAGTTTGAGTGAACTCCGGGAGTTGGTGATGCACAGGGAGGCCTGGCGTGCTGCAATTCATGGGGTCACAAAGAGTTGGACATGAATGAGCGACTGAACTGAACTGTTACTTAGATATTTCTGCTTATACAGAATATTTTATTGTCAAAATAGTGATAGCTTTATGAAAATAAGTGGAATTTTCCTTTTTCTCTATGTTGTAGAGTGAATAGCACAGTTGTCTATTCCTGTAGATTTAAAAGAACTAACATTTAAAATGATATTGAACTGTCCTTTTTTTAGTTAATTAATTGGCTAATAATAATGATCAGCCAATTTAAAAAATATCTACTTTACTTACTGATTTAGCTGTGTCAGGGCTTAGCTATGGCACATGGCATCTTCGTTGCATCGTGCAGGATCTTTGTTGTGCTGAATGGTCTCTCTGGTTGTGTCCAGGCTCAGTAGTTCAAGGTGTGAGCTCAGGTGCCCTGCAGTATGTGCTATCCTAGTTTCCCAACCAGAGATCACACCCACGTCCTCTGCATTGAAAGGTGGGTTCCTAACCACCAGACCACCAGCGAGTTCCTGAACTGTCCTTTTTTAAAAGGGGTAATTTTTAATACTTTTGGGGCTTCCCTGGTGTTTCACATGGTAAAGAATCTGTCTGCCAAGCGGGAGACCTGGGTTCGATCCCTGGGTTGGGAGGATCTCCTGAAGGAGGGCATGCAACCCACTCCAGCATTCTTGCCTGGAGAATCCCCGTGGACAGAGGAGCCTGGCAGGCTACAGTCCATAGGGTCACAAAGAGTTGGACATGACTAAATATAGCAGAGCACACAACTTTTTAATAACTTTCTCAATATCATCTGTTGATATTGGTCTATTCATATAATCCTGACTTAATTGTATTCATTTATATTTATTGATAGTCTTTTTTATTCAGAATTTAAAATCAGTTGGCATAGAGTTGTACCATAAATTTTTTAACTGATTTCATTTAATCTCTCATGGGTTCTTCTATAATTGACTTAGCTTACTGTTTTATTTATTTACTGCAAATAACAGTCTTGGATTCATATAAAATTCGGTTTTCATTCTGACTTCAGCTTTATATTTTTGTCTCTTCTATTGGGTTTATGTCTTTGTGTTCCCTTTTTCTGTTTTCTTGAATTTAATATTTATTTCACTTATTTCCCTAATATCTTGTTTAGTAGTAAAAGTATTGAATTCCATGAAGTTTTACAAATAAAATGTTGCTTGAATTTTTAACACGTAGGTTTTAGCTTAAAATTCTAGACTTATTCCTTACAGATTTCCCTTAAAATCAAGTAGGGAAGGGTTGTTCATGATAAAGGATATTAGTCAATACATTTCTAATGAAGAAAATGTAAAATCAAAAAAGGCAGATTGTCACTTAGAATAAAACTTGAAGGATTGTTTGGAAGTCTCAACAAAGATTAAAGAACTTACGCTTCTCCAAGCAATTAATTGTTTCTACTTTCCTTCAACCTTAAACCTCATCCTTGGTGGGTGGTTTACATACCTCCTCTTCTGGTGTGTTTTTTTGTCTTGTTTCATTTCATCTAGGGATACAGTTTCTGATATTTATTCTGTTGTGGTACATTGATAACTTCTATTCACTCTCATTTCTTACGAAGTTGGGAAAAGTTCCTGAGTTGAAGGACATTTTTACAATGGGGATAACAAAACTGGTATTTAAAAGGAAACCTGACATTGGGGTTGTTGACATCAATAGAAAGTAAACATTTGGATTTCACTGAGCATTTCCATCTATCTTCAAATCACGTACAATGATGAGGATCTGTCCTGGTATATCTCTACAATGTCACGAAGCCCATTCATAAACTTATCTGAAAAAGACTGACAAACATCATGGATGGAGAAAAGAAAATCTGAGGAACATTCCTTCAGAGCCAGATTCATGATAACTCCAACTCTACTCACCATACTTCTATTAATGAATGTTGAGTATGATTTTATTTTCTTACCTACTAGATGACACTAGATTTTGCATAAACTGCTACTTGAGTAATTCACTTTTAAATCTAATAGAGAACTTCACAAACAGTTGATTGTATCTTTTTTTTTTCCTTCCAATTTTATTTTATTTTTAAACTTTACATAATTGTATTAGTTTTGCCAAATATCAAAATGAATCCGCCACAGGTATACATGTGTTCCCCATCCCGAACCCTCCTCCATCCTCCCTCCCCATACCATCCCTCTGGGCCGTCCCAGTGCACCAGCCCCAAGCATCCAGCGTCATGATTGTATCTTTGAACTTGGAGTATTCCCAAACTTGATTTCAGTATCTACCAAATGTGATAGAACCCTCAGCTTTATGTCCTCAAATTAGTAAATATTCTAATTCTTCTCAAAATAGACATGTACTTCATTTAATTTTAGCAAGTCTTAATAAGAACTTTTGGAAATTTTATTTGCTCTACCAGCTCTAACTAGAAAAGCTTACATTGTTCTCACTGCTAATGGCATTAAGCTAGAAGTACCTACATAAAGGCAGTTTGGAAAAAAATGACATGGAATATCCACTCTCTCTTCTACCTACCCCGCCCCAGAACAGCTCATCAACCAAAGGGAAGCCTGTCTTCGAGCAGGACCACTCCTTCCAAGCCCCTACTCAAGTTGGCTGCCACTTCCCTCTCTTCCTTATCTCTGATTTTTTCCCACCAGAAAGTTCTACCAAAAGTCACCAATCAGGACTCATCTTCTCCCCTTTCCTTTCCAAATTGTTGTCTGAGGAAACCAGAAACAGTCATCACAATACCGTAAGAGGACCTGTTTTTCCCAGGAAACTGCTCCTTTTCTCCCATGAAGCCCAGCTGAAACCATGTGCCTCATCAACTAGCTACATAGCTTTCCCACATTGCCAAATGTGGATACAGTCCCCATTCTGAAATAAATCCCTTTTTATGCCAGGAAAAGAAACCAATCTGCCCAGCCACCCTTCAAGGGCACAGTTATCTGTAGAAAACTCCAGTTATCAGGAAGCCTTCCTGTAATGTTATCTGCAACCCATCAGAAAGTCCCAGACTTGTATGCATAGCAAGGGACCTACCTATCCACACTGGTCAAGGGACCTGTTCTGTTGGATTTCCAGCTCACTATGTATATGGCTTTCCCTCAGATACCCCAAGCACACCATCATAAAATTTCACTAGGTGGCCAGAGTGTTAAATGAACCTGTTTCTGCCAGTACAGGAAACATAAGAGATGTGGGTTCAATCCCTGGGTGAGGAAGATCCCCTGGAGGAGGGCATGGCAACCCACTCCAGTATTCTTGCCTGGAGAATCCCATGGACAGAGGAGCTTGGTGGGCTACAGTTCATAGGATCGAAAAGAGTCAGACATGACTGAAGTGACTGAGCACACACACAAAAATTGAACAATATAAATGCTACACTAGTTCTGAAATAAGTGGCAGGTGATGATATTGATGAATCTCATTCTAAAATAAAATGACAAGCAGATAACTATTCAACATAATAGAATACTCAACTGAAAAGAAGAATGCAGATAATTTTTTTTTTAATTTGGAAATACAGTACTTCTGAAATACAAGCAACAGGATAGTGAAGAGGAGAAAGGCCTGATATAGATGATCAAATACAGGAATTCCTCCAAAATGCACAGGAAAAAAGCTAGACATAAGAGGGAAAACAACACAAGGAGAATTGATTCCAGATAAAATATCAACAAATAAGATTCAGATAGATAATGGGGAGATATAAGTGCAGAATACTGCACGGAAAAAATACTTTGTTGGAGAACAAAATGAGAAAATAGACTCTAGTGTAGAAACTAATTGCAAAATAGAAGATTCATGACATGCAATTGAGGCTTTAAAGCGGGTATCAGACTATCTTGCTGGAGTACACAATTGCAATCACTAAATTATCAGGGGGTAGGGAGTTAAAAATACTTTCTAGAAAAAATAAAACCTAACCAGAATCTTACAAAAGATCCTAGAAAAGGGAAGTGGCTTGGAAGAACTCTTAGAGACATGAAATGACATGATCCATGACCCAATCTAGGAGCTATGTATTCATTGATTTCTTCTGCAGGAGGCCCTGGGTCAGGAAGATCCCCTGGAGAAGGGATAGGCTACCCACTCCAGTATTATTGGGTTTCCCTGTGGCTCAGCTGGTAAAGAATCCATCTGCATTGCAGGAGACCTGGGTTCAATTCCTGGGTTGGGTAGATCCCTTGGAGAAGGGAAAGAAAACCCATGCTAGTATTCTAGACTGGAGAATTTCACGGACTGTATAATCCATGGGGTTGGAAAGAATCAAACATGACTGAATGACTTTCACTCTTAGACTCTGTCCTAGAAACTCTGTGGTGGATTTCCTATCTATATTTGCATTTAGTAAATACAACTTTCAAGAATTTTAATAAGAATAGAAAGCCTTAAGTTACATTTTTTTTTTTCTACAACATAAAGGTTTCCCAATTAGAGCCAGGGAATCTTGGATGATGGTTGGGGGCTTGAGTAGGTTGAGAGCCACCCTTCTGCCATGCATGTGAGTCCAAGTATGAGTTTTCCATGTATTTCTCAAAGTTAAACCAAAATGATCTCTATCATAAACATGTTTTGCTACATATCAGGTGGTGCTAGTGGTACAGAATCCACTTGCCAACGGAGAAGACATAAGAGACGGGGATACATGAATGATGGTGCTTCAGCCATAAAAATAGCCAGAAGTATTGATCAGTTCCATTATGGGCAAAAGGATCATTGCCAACAAACACACACACACACAAATACACATACATCTATACCCCATTCATGAGAAACACTGGGCTGGAAGAAGCACAAGCTGGAATCAAGATTGCTGGGAGAAATATCAATAACCTCAGATATGCAGATGACACCACCCTTATGGCAGAAAGTGAAGAAGAACTAAAAAGTCTCTTGATGAATGTGAAAGTGGAAAGTGAAAAAGTTGGCTTAAAACTCAGTGTTCAGAAAACTAATATCATGGCATCTGGTCCCATCACTTCATGGGAAATAGATGAGGAAACAGTGGAAACAGTGGCAGACTTTATTTTGGGGAGCTCCAAAATCACTGCAGATGGTGACTGCAGCTATGAAATTAAAAGACACTTACTCCTTGGAAGGAAAGTTATGGCCAACCTAGACGGCATATTAAAAAGTAGAGACATTACTTTGTCAACAAAGGTCCATCTAGTCAAGGCTATGGTTTTTCTAGTAGTCATGTATGGATGTGAGAGTTGGACTATAAAGAAAGCTGAGCGCTGAAGAATTGATGCTTTTGAGCTGTGGTGTTGGAGAAGACTCTTGAGAGTCCCTTGGACTGCAAGGAGATCCAACCAGTCCATCCTAAAGGAATCAGTCCTGGGTATTTATTGGAAGGACTGATGTTGAAGCTGAAACTCCAATACTTTGGCCAACTGATGCAAAGAGCTGACTCATTTGAAAAGACCCTGAAGCTGGGAAATATTCAGAGCAGGAGGAGAAGGGGATGACAGAGGATGAGATGGTTGGATGGCATCACTGACTCAATGAACATGAGTTTGGGTAAACTCCGGGAATTGGTGATGGACAGGGAGGCCTGCGTGCTGTGGTTCATGGGGTCGCAAAGAGTTGGACACGACTGAGTGACTGAACTGAACTGTACTGAACTGAATATACCCCACACATATGAACAACACTTTGGTAGAACAGAGAAACAGACCACTAAACAGACTGAAAATCACATGATGACAGAACAATTCTAAAATCTGCTCTGATTGCTTGGATATCCTTCCTTCAAAATCTTTGCCCAAGTCACATCCTGTACCTTTAAGAAATGACACACTGATAACACCTAACCTCTCAATCCTGTTGGGCTAAGTCCCAACTCTAACCGTGTCTATACAGCGACAAGTTCTGCCCAGTGTGAAACTCAAAAGATAACATTGTTCTGGTCCCCTTTATAAAGGAAGCTGCCTGGTTTCTCCTAGCCCAGAACTGAGAACATTCCAGAGCTTCCTCCAAGATGCTGCTGATCCTGCTTTCAGTGACCTTGCTGGCCCTGAGCTCAGCTCAAAGCCTGTTTGATGGTAAGAGAAGGAAAGGGGAGAGTCCTGAGACTCTGCTTGGGGCTTAAGGGATGGCACTGCAGTGAGGAAGACGGTAAGAGAGGGCAAAAATGAAAGATGAGGTACAGAGTTCTTAAGACAAGGATAAAGCCCTTCACATCCTCATTGACACCAAGGCCTCATACTTTATTTAAAGTGCAATTCCAACCCAATCCAGAATTTTAACCAGAGGAATGACAAGGTAAGTTTTTAACAAAGATCTCTCTATGTGTTATGAAGGATGCATTGGAAAAAAATAAAGACTGGAACAGAGATGTTTCTTTGTGAAGATGTTATGGTAATCAAAGTAGGCAGTAGATGAGGGTGACCCTGTTAGGAGGTGCCAGATGGATGGAGGAGGTGAAGCCCATTCAGAGCTATTTCAGAGAAAGAGACTAGGATAATCTCTCTATCTCTCTCTCTCTCTCTCCCCCCCCCCCATCTCCCTCTCCCTCTCCCTCTCTCTCTCTCCATGTAGATACAGAGATCCCAGGAACCAGTGGTCTCATTTTACCCCCATCCATATTTAATATTTCAGTACATTGCTCCCAATATGGGCAAACTTGTATCCACTTGTTTACTGCTGGTTGCCCCACCTTGAGAAATATAAGTAAAGGATTTCATGAATGGATATCTTAGAATTCCCATAGGATATAAGTCAATATAAGTAAAGGATTTCATTAATTGAGAGGGCAGAAGTCCACTAAAATATGACATTGAAATAGCCCAGCACTTCACCTAAATTAGCATTATGGTTTGAGGGATCCTAGGCTTCCCTTGTAGCTCAGTCAGTAAAAAGTCTGCCTGCAAGGCCAGAGACCCAGGTTCAGTTCCAGGCTCAGGAAGATTCCCCTGGAGAAGGAAATGGCAACCTACTCGAGTATTCCTGCCTGGAGAATCCCAAGGACAGAGGAGCCTGGCAGGCTATAGTCTATAGGGTTGCAAGAGTCAGACACGACAGAACAACTAAGCTACACACACACAGGGAGGACAAAACTGCCTTTTCTCTTAGAGTTTGTGATTGATCCTCAGCACAGGAGCAACCCTGCCATTGCTTCATGTCTGCTTCCCTTTGCAATAGCATCACAGACAGTGACTGACAAGTTAACTTCAGGGATATAGAGATGTAGTTGAAAAGTCCCATTCCCTGTACAACAGCTGTGAGCCCTGAACTTACTTTACACTTCATCTTCTGCTTCTTTCCCTAGAAGGCATCAGCGAAGACTTCCCTGCCCCATATATGGCAAGACTTAATTAGTTCTCATTCAACTGTTTTTTTTTTTTTTTTTCCATTAGCCACTTTTCATTTTTCCGGTGTCCTACTATCATCTTTGTCTTGTCAAGGACTGATTAATGCTAGAAACCCTTCCCAGGTGGCTCAGAGGTCAAGAATCTAGCTGCAACACAGGAGACGAGGGTTCAATCCCTTGGTTGGGAAGATTCTTTGGAGAAAGAACTCCATTCCATTCCATTCCATTGTTCCTGCCTGGGAAATCCCATGGACAGAAGAACCTAGCAGCCGAAAGACCATGGGGTTGCAAAAGAGTCAGATACGATTAAACAACAACAGCAATTAGCTCGGATGACACAGGAGAATTCTGCCTATATACCCTCAGACCAGAAATAACTGTTTAGTACCAACCACTCATCTTGTTCCTTCTTCCCTAATATTCCTCTCTCTAAATATATGGTTTAAGAAGAAATGTAAAGAAATGGAGTCTGGGTCCCTTTGTCCCTGTAATTAATTTTGCTCACTGTTATTTAGTCACTCTTAGGCAAACCATTATTTATGTTTCTCTCTATCTTTCTTTATTGTTGCTTATCAGGTCTTAAAAGAAGTGAATTCCACATATGCATTCAACTGGCCAGACTTGAAGTCACAGATGTCAGTTCACATCACTGACCCAAAATATAACCAGCAACATAACTGACATTGATAATCCATTTGCTTTCTTTTGTCTTTGGAAACATCCTCTGAGAATTCTAAGATATCCAATAACTTCATTTTTGCCAAATTGAGGACACCTATTTGTCTCAAGAACACAGAATTACTATTCAATATCACTAGTATGTGAGTGAACAGGAACCCTGCAAAATGAAGCTGAGGGTAAGAGGGAAATTGGTAGTTCACAAGCAGGTCCTAGGAGAAAGGGAATGTCTGATAAGGTGACCAGAGATCAAAATAAGAGGGGTGCCTTCCATCACCAAGTTCTTCTATTCCTGTGCTGTATCCTACAGATGCAGAAAACCCGGACCAGGGCTCCCCTGAGCACTTTCAGAGATCTACTGAGGGACCTGAAACACCACCACCTGGAGCCCCTCCTAATGGTGAAAACCTAGAAGGTGAATCTCAGCTAGGTCCAGCCTCACAAGATGGTGAACCTCAGCAAGGACCACCCCCAAAAGGTGATGGACCTCAGCAGAAACCACGTCCACAAGGTGATGGACCTCAGCAGAGACCACCTCCACGAGATGGTGAACCTCCGCAGAGACCACCCCCACCAAAGCAACGTTGTCATCACCATCCTCCCCCACTTTCTCCTGAAAGACATCACAGACCACCACCCCCAAGACGTGGACCACAAAGATCTCCCCAAGGCCCACCAACCCAGTAATCTGGAATTCAATGACAGGTATGACTCAAGCTCACTTTCCATAAAGGTCCTAACTACTACAAGTTTCACACTTTATTATGTCATTGAATCAACTGAAAATATGTGGAAATTGCCTACTCCTGGATTCCAGTCTAAATATTTCTGTTCAGATATTCTGGAATAAAGTAGCAAGACCTTGTATTTATTACATGCTATCCAAGGTGATTCTGATTTTAAGAAAGATGGACCATAGATTGCCTTTTCCCTGATGACTACCTGTCGTAAAGTGGGTTGGTGATGAGAAAGTAGAGCTGTGTTCTCCCTTGTCCTCTCCTATCCTCCTCCTCAGGCTCAATGACTTCTCTTCTCAAGTTTCCACCTGCCAGGCCTCTCAGGTCCTGTGTGCCTGATAAATGACACTTTAATTTTTATGCCTGTAATGTTACCCAGTTTTTAAAATATTGACTTTTGATTTAATATATGCTCAAAGTAAGAAAAAAGAAAACAAGACAAAAGTATGAGGTTAATTCTTAACAGCATATTACATCCTACCTTCCCACTTCCTTCCCCAAAGGCCACCACAATTAGCTCCTTTGAACATCCCCTTGGGAATATTTAGACTTCCCAGGTAGCTCAAATGGTAAAGAATCTGCCTGCAATGTGGGAGACCTGGGTTCGATCTCTGAATCAGGAAGATCCCCTGGAGAAGGGCATAGCAACCCACTCCAGTATTCTTGGCTGGAGAATTCCATGGACAGCGGAGCCAGGCGGGCTACAGTCCATGGGGTTTCAAAGAGTCAGACACAGCTGAGTGACTAACACACACACACACAAACATATGCTATCTTTTTATTTGCAAATGCTATACTATTTTATTTACATATCTATAAGTTCTTATCTCAAATAACATATTTTGGGGGATCTTTTATTTTTATTGAAACACAGTTGATGTACAATATTATACTAGTTTCAGATGTACTACTTAGTGATTCGACATTTATATACATTATAAATTGATCACTACCAGAAGTCTAGTAAGCATTTGTTAAATAACTTATTTCTTAGAAAAATTCCATATCATTTTGTAGAGCTATATGGATCTGTTTGCTCCTGGTTTTATTTTCATTTTAACTATATTCTATTCCTTTGTCTGACTGTGCCATGATTTCTTTAACTAAAGCTCTATCAATGGACACTTAGGCTAACCTCAGTTTTTTGCTATTATAGGATATGCTGCAGTAACCATCTTTGTAAATATAATGTATGTTTGAACATTATAAATAGCAGCCTAGAGACAAACAGCCTAAGAAAAAACTTTCTTAATCTTGCAAGCAACAATTTAGAACTCACTGTCTGTTACATGCATTCTAATCATAAACAAGAACATTTAGAAGATTACAGGACATGGAGGAAGAAGAGAAAGTGAGAAGTTGGGCTCTCATCAACTTCCTTTCAGTTACCAGCAGGGCTATGAACTCAGTTTCCAATACTCTCTGAACTTCCCTTTTTTTTGTTTCAGAAAATATGAAGATATGTGTCCTTCAGAAAGCCATGGAAGAAGGCAGTCTATCTTCCATTTATCAATAAAACAATCAGCATCTAATTTCTAAGTGTCATGTCTCATTCTGGGTGTTTGTGAGTCTGAAATTTGAGGGCCGTGAACCCAGCATAGGAGCATCAAAGACCCGTTCTCATCGATAGGTCCGGATGGCTTCCTCTGGGGCCACCTTCCTAGGAAACATTTTTCCTTCGTTCTTTGCTTGAGGACAGGAGTGTGTATCTCCTTTCAACCTGCTTTTGCCTCCTCCTTCCCCCTAGAACCATTACTCATAAGCCATATACCTCTTCCTCTCCCTCCATGGTTTCTATGGCATTAGGCCATATTTATTTTCTTTACACTTTTAACTAAGACTCTAGTAATGTTATGGAAATAAGGAAAATATTTCAAATGTAAGAAGTTGCACAGAATGGAAATTCTTAAAATTTCCGAAATAATTGATGCTATTGCTAGGGAAATGAGTGGTTCTAGGTCCTTACTCTCTGGAGTCTACTATATCCCACCTCCATATTTTTTTTAAACATTTCTCAGTTTTTTCCCTCCTTAGATCCCCGGCCTTTCTTTAACAAAACCTGAGTATATTTCATAAAGGAAGTGGTATGCTCCAAAGGAATTTGGAGTTCTTGAGACTTGAGTTTAAATCCTATCTCTTTATGTTAGCTCTGGACTCTTAGCAAGCTGCTTCAGGCCTCAGAGCCTTTGTTTACTCATCCATACAGTGAGGATAATAATAATATCTACCCTAGAGGATGAATATAATGAGTTAACATACATAAAGAAAACCATTTACATCAACAAGTTAACGTTATGGGGAGAAAGAGGATGTCCTTCTCTAGATTAAAAATGAAAAAACTGAATGTGGGAAGGAGCCAGATTTTAAGGAGCCAAAAGCTTATATAATTTAGATTGCTCTCTGTAAGGTAAATAGTTGTTGTACAGTTGCTAAGCAGTATCTTACTCTATGAGACCCCACAGACTGTAGTACACCAGGCTTCTCTGTCCTCCACTATCTCCCAGAGTTTGCTCTAACTGATGTCCACCGAGTCAGTTTTGCTAACCATTTCATCTTCTGTCACCCCCTTCTCCTTTTGCCTTCAATCTTTCCCAGCATCAGGATCTTTACCAATGTATTGGCTCTTCTCAACAGGTGGACAAAATATTGGATCTTCAGCTTCAGCATCACTCCTTCCAATGCATATTCAGAGTTGACTTCCTTTAGGATCCAACGGTTGATCTCCTTGCTGTCCAAGGGACTCTCAAGAGTCTTCTCCAGCACCACAATTTGAGCATCAGTTCTCTGATTCTCAGCCTTCTTTATAGACCAACTTTCACATCAATACATGACTAGTACAGTAAATAGGAAAACAGTACAAAATGATTAATACAAAATTCCCAGGCTTCTCCCAGGGCATTAAAAGAGGCCTGTGAAATAGGGGATCCCAAATTTTAAGTTGCATCAGCTTTGTAGAAAATGTAAAACTGACCAAATATAACACATAAACATTGTTCAAGTCCTCATTTAAATAAACCAGTATTTGTTGGACAAAAATGTACATTTTTCATATAGCCAGGATATTGTGAGTATAGACTAAGTTTAGCTAGAAGCAAAGAAATTTAGTGAAAATTTAAGAAAAATACAAACTTTTTATTTCCCTTAACATAAAGTTGAGTTTCCATCTAGATTAGTTTACTAAAAAGACAAATTGTATTCCTATAATGTTAAGAGGTTCATTTGAACAGTTCTCAGGACTGTTAAGTGGTAGGTTTGAAACTATGGAACTTTGCTGTAGAAAGCTATATTTGTTAATTGTTAAACA
The DNA here is from genome assembly GCF_032452875.1 of Bos javanicus. Lineage (NCBI taxonomy): Eukaryota > Metazoa > Chordata > Mammalia > Artiodactyla > Bovidae > Bos > Bos javanicus. Next base: position 99,012,917 of record NC_083872.1, on the reverse strand, counting down.
GAAAACAGGGCTAGTATACTTAAAATTATTATTCCTATGCTTGAAAAATATGTTATTTACTCATCAATCTTGTAAAAATTACCCAATTGATTCTGAACTCACAGTCATGTTTTATTTGATGCAGCCAATAAAAAAGCACTGTGCAGATTCTTCTCCTAAAATTATGAACATAGCTAACAGTTGTTTGCCTAGGAAAATAACTTAAAAGTGCAAAAAGACAAAACAAACAAAAAACAACGGAGCAGCAAAGGCTGATTTATACAAGTTCTTTTAATCTATCAAGGAATTTGCTCTTTTAACCTAATGATATTGAAATATTGGATATTGGAATGCTATCAGAATGTTAAGCCAGGAAGTTACAGGATCAGACTAGACATTTAAAAGATCATTAAGTTTTTATTTTAAATTAACAAGTTGCCAGTCCAGGTTCAATGCACGATACTGGATGCTTGGGGCTGGTGCACTGGGACGACCCAGAGGGATGGTATGGGGAGGGAGGAGGGAGGAGGGTTCAGGATGGGGAACACATGTATACCTGTGGCGGATTCATTTCGATATTTGGCAAAACTAATACAATTTTGTAAAGTTTAAAAATAAAATAAAATTTTAAAAAATTTAGTACATTGGACACCTATATTTATTTATGTTTTTACCAATGCCCAAATAAAACTATAATAATGAAATTTTAAAGTAATTAATGGCCAAGGATAAGAAGAATGTGAGAGAAGACAGCAAACAAAAAAGATGAACAAAATTCTGGAATTGGAATGACTAGATGAAAGTTAACATGGAAGTGAGAAGAGCAGTGCAGATCAAAGTACTTCAGAACCCCTGAGATATTGCCTCTTTTAGAATATTGAATTTCCCTCTCCAGAAGTTCATGTTTATCCACATTTAGTGAAGAACTTGTATTTCTAGTTGTTTGATCCTAGAAATTTTGATTTGTTCTTGTAAGTAAGGTTGTTCTCTCTTTCATTCTCTGTCCATTGAATCTCCTACTAATTTTGATACTTACAAAGTACATGGTGTGGGAAAGTCACTCAATCAGATTATGCCTTTATTCTTTGATCTGAAACGTGAACATGATGCCAAAAATCCAAAGGGATCTTGTGAAAGGTTTCAGCTATATATATGAAGCACTTATGGCTCTGCTGGACACAAAGGAATGATCAATAGACATGTAGCTATACAGCTGCTCATGTAAAGAAGCTTAATATGGGAAAAGGTTAACTTGTCAACCTGCATCTCTGATGCTGTTGCAAAGCAGAAAGACATGAAGGGATGGCAGGGTTGCTCCTGTTCTGAAAATTAACCACAAACTCAAAAGAGAAGAGGTCCTTTTGTCCTCCCTAGGATCTCTCAAACCCTAATGGTTAAGTGCTGGAGCAGTTCAGTGTCATATTTTTGTGTCCTTCTGCCCTCTTTCTTCATGAAATATTTTACTTATATTAACATACTTTCTCAGGGTAGTGGGACCAGAAGTAAATACATGGATACAGTCTGGCCTATATTCAGCAGAGCACATAGAAATATTAAATGTGGGTGGGAGTAAAATAAAACAAATGGGCCCCGGAATCTGTATATCTCCATGTAGAGAGAGAGGGGTTTATTACTGTAGTCTCTGTCTCTGAATTACCCCTGAGTGGCCATCCAGCCATTGATATCCCCTAACAAGGCCACTGCCTACTTTGATTACCATAAGTCTTCATGAGAGAACTTCTCTGTCACAGAGAGGCTTTTGTAAAAACACAAATTTTACTTTGTCATACCTCTGGTTAGGATTCTGTATGGGGCTGAAATTGCGCTTTAAATAAAATGTGAGGACTTGGTATCAATACAATGTTAAGGGCCTTATCTTTGTCTTAGGAACTCTGCAGATCATCTTTCCTTTCATTTATGTATGCCAGCAAATTTGGAAAACTCAGCAGTGGCCACAGGACTGGAAAAGGTCAATTTTCATTCCAATCCCAAAGAAAGGCAATGCCAAAGAATGTTCAAACTACTGTACAATTGAACTCATCTCCCACGCTAGTGAAGTAATGCTCAAAATTCTCCAAGCCAAGTTTCAGTAGTATGTGAACCATGAAATTCCAGATGTTCAAGTGGGATTTAGAAAAGGCAGAGGAACCAGAAATCAAATTACCAACATCCGTTGGATCATTGAAAAAGCAAGAGAGTTCCAGAAAAACATCTACTTCTGCTTCACTGACTATACCAAAGCCTTTGACTGTGTGGATCACAACAAACTGTGGAAAATTCTTCAAGACATGGGAATACCAGACCACCTGATGTGCTGCCTGAGAAATCAGTATGCAGGTAAGAAGCAACAGATAGAACTGGACATGGTACAACACACTAGTTCCAAACTGGGAAAGGTGTATGTCAAGGCTGTATATTGTCACCCTGCTTATATGCAGAGTACACCATGCGAAATGCCAGGCGTGGTGAAACAAAATCTTGAATCAAGATTAATGGGAGAAATATCAATAACCTAAGATATGCTGATGACACCAGCCTATAGCAGAAAGTGAAGAAGAACTACAAAACCTCTTGATGAAAGTGAAAAAGGAGAGTGAAAAAGTTGGCTTAAAACTCAGCATGCAGAAAATTAAGATAATGGCATCTGGGCCCATCAGTTCATGCAAATAGATGGGGAAACAATGGAAATAGGGACAGATTTTATTTTCTGGGCTCGAAAATCACTGTAGATGGTGACTTCAGCCATGAAATTAAAAGACACTTGCTCCTTGGTAGAAAAGTTTTGACCAACCTAAACAGCATATTAAAAAGCAGAGACATTACTTTGCCAACAAAGGTCCATGTAGTCAAATCTATGGTTTTCCCAGTAGTCATGTATGGATGTGAGAGTTGAATGCTAAGGAAAGCTGAGCACCAAAGCACTGATGCTTTTGAACTGTGGTGTTGGAGAAACTCTTGAGAGTCCCTTGGACTGTTAAGAGATCAAATCTGTCAATCCTAAAGGAAATCAGTCCTGAATATTCATTGCCAGGACTGATGCTGAAGCTCCAATATTTTGGTCACGTGATGTGAAGAACTGACTCATTGCAAAAGATCCTGATGCTGGGAAAGAATGAAAGCAAGGGGAAAAGGGGACAATGGAAGAAGAGATGGTTGGATGGCATCACCGACTTGATGGACATGAGTTTGAACGAACTCCAGGAGCTAGTGATGGACTGGGAACCTGGCATGCTGCAGTCCATGGGGTCGCAGAGTTGGACACGACTGAGCAACTGAACTGAAGTGATGTCCCTTTACCAGCTTCCTTGCTGCAATGTGATCTCCCAAGTCCCAAACAGAGTCTCAGCATCATCTCCCTTCATTCTTACCAGAAAATGGGCCTTGAACTGAGCTAAGGGCCAGCAAGGCCTCATAGAGCAGGACCAGCAGGTTCTTGGAGGAAGCTCTGGAATGTTCTCAACTCTGTGCTGGGAGAAACCAGGCAGCCTCCTTTATAAAGGGGACAAGAACAATGGAATCTTTGAGTTCTATACTGAACAGTCCTCATCATGGTTTATAGTTGGGACTTAGCCCAGCAGGATGGAGTGGGTAGGCTCTGCCTAGTGTCTCATTTTGAAAATGTTCAGCATGTGAGTTGTGCAAGGTTTTTAAAGGACCGGTGTCCAAGCAGTCAGCACAGATGCTAGAATTATTCTGTCATATTTGTATGTTCTGTGTGTTCCCTGAGACTCTTTCTCTGTCTCCCCTCTGTGTTTTTCATGTGTTTATGTGTGTATGTATGTTTATGTGTTGGCAGTGATCCTACAACCCAATGTGAAGTTGATCAATATCTCTGGCCATTATTATGACCAAATCCCCATCATTCATGGTATTTGGGTACCTATGTATATGATACATAGCAGAACATTCTGATGATATAGAGTTATTTCTGTTTATCTTTGAAGTGTGTGTGGAAAACCCATGCTTGTGCACACATGGAAGGCAGAAGGTTGACCTTCAGTCAGCTCAGGCCGCCAGAGGTCATCTAAGATTCCTCGGTTCTAAAACCAAAGCTTGTCATTTTTGAACAAAGATAACTTAAGACTTTCTATTGTTATTAATAGTCTTTGGATTTATAATATTAAGGAAAATAAAAATAGATACAAATACAACCATAGGATATCTAGAACAGAACAAGATGAATGCAGTTATTTGAACGTGTGTGCTGAGTCTCTCAGCTGTGTCCAATTCTTTGCAATGCCATGGACTGTATGTAGCCCGCCAGGCTCCTCTCTCGATGGAGGTTCTCCAGGCAAGAATTCTGGACTGGGTTGTCATGCCTTCCTCCAGGGGATCTTCCCAAATCAGGGATCGAACCCAGGTCTCCTGCAGTGCAGGTTGATTCTTTACTATCTGAGCCTCCAGGGAAGCCCAGTTTTTTTGATAGTTCATATTATTTTATGTTTTTAAGACTTTTTCCATGCTCTTTCTCTTTTTTGAAATCTGGGAGGTTCTAATTGGCTTTATTTCTGCTAGGAAATATTTTTAATCTCCCCTGTCCTGGCCCCCACTGATAATTTAGTGGCCACAATTATGCATTTCAACAAAACAGCCTGATACTCCCTTCAAAACCTTAAATGCATTGTCTTGCTTGATTTGTTGTTTTTCTGTCAGTCTGCATGTTAGAAAATATTTTTTCAGGTTGTTATTCAATACAGGGAAATCTCTCTATAATATTCTGACACTCATTTCTCCCCATTCTCTGTCTGAAGCTTTTTTGCTGCTATTTCCTGGTAAATCAATTCTTCTCCTGTTTATTAATTTTTTATGTGTAGCTGTTTTGCTATGCATTTGGGGCAAATTTTTACCTAATGACTTCATGAGGATCTATTCTATTCGTCACTATTCTTTTACATTTATTTCAAAAATTCAGCACAAGCTATTGTGTTTCCAAAATATTTTTAAATAAACTTTATTTTTTACCATTTATGTATTTGCCTGTACCAGGTCTTAGTAGCAGCATGTGGGATCTAGTTCCCTGCTGAGGAATTGAACCTGGGCTCCCTACATTGGGAGCTCGGAGTCTCAGCATCTGGACCACCCGAGAAGTCCCCCAGATATTTTTTGATTACCTGAATTCCACTTTTCAGTTGCTGGTTATTCTATAGTGTTTAGTATTTAACTTCTCATCCTGTTTTTTTCTTTTTTAGTAATTAAGATTAGTTAATATGATCAGTAGGAAGTTATTTCAGAACTAGTATAGAGTTTATGTTCTTGTTCATATTTTGACTTTCAGTTCAGTTCAGTTCAGTCACTCAGTCCTGTCTGACTCTTTGAGACCCTATGAACCACAGCATGCCAGGCCTCCATGCCCATCTCCAACTCCCGGAGTTCACCCAAACTCATGTCCATTGAGTCAGTGATGCCATCCAACCATCTCATCCTCTGTCGTCCCCTTCTCCTCCTGCCCTCAATCTTTCCCAGCATCAGGGTCTTTTCAAATGAGTCAGCTCTTTGCATCACGTGGCCAAAGTATTGGAGTTTCAGCTTCAACATCAGTCCTTCCAATGAACACCCAGGACTGATCTCCTTAGGATGGATTGGTTGGATCTCCTTGCAGTCCAAGGGACTCTCAGGAGTCTTCTCCAACACCACAGTTCAAAAGCATTAATTCTTCAGCGCTCAGCTTTCTTTATAGTCCAACTCTCAAATCCTACTTGACTACTGGAAGAACCATAGCCTTAACTAGATGGACCTTTGTTGGCAAAGTAATGTCTCTGCTTTTTAATATGCTATCTAGGTTGGTCATAACTTTCCTTCCAAGGAGTAAGCATCTTTTAATTTCATGGCTACAGTGACCACCTGTAGTGATTTTGGAGCCCCCCAAAATAAAGTCAGCCACTGTTTCCACTGTTTTCCCATCTATTTTTCATGAAATGATGGGACCGAATGCCATGATCTTAGTTTTCTGAATATTGAGCCTTAAGCCAACTTTTTCACTCTCCTCTTTCACTTTCGTCAAGAGGCTCTTCAGTTCTTCTTCACTTTCTGCCATAAGTGTGGTGTCATCTGCATATCTGAGGTTATTGATATTTCTCCGAGCAATCTTGATTCCAGCTTGTGCTTCTTCCAGCCCAGCATTTCTCATGATGTACTCTGCATATAAGTTAAACAAGCAAGGTGACAATATACAGCCTTGATGTACTCCTTTCCTATTTGGAACCAGTCTGTTGTTCCATGTCCAGTTCTAACTGTTGCTGCCTGACCTGCATATAGGTTTCTCAAGAGGCAGGTCAGGTGGTCTGGTAGTCCCATCTCTTTTAGAATTCTCCACAGTTTATTATGATCCACACAGTCAAAGGCTTTGGCATAGTCAATAAAGCAGAAATAGATGTTTTTCTGGAACTCTCTTGCTTTTTTGATGACCCAACTGATGTTGGCAATTTGATCTCTGGTTCCTCTGGGTTTTCTAAAACCAGCTTGAACATCTGGAAGTTCACTGTTCATGTAGTGCTGAAGCCTGGCTTGGAAAATTTTGAGCATTACTTTACTAGCGTTTGAGATGAGTATAATTGTGCGGTAGTTTGAGCATTCTTTGGCATTGCCTTTCTTTGGGATTGGAATGAAAACTGACCTTTTCCAGTTCTGTGGCCACTGATGAGTTTTCCAAATTTGCTGGCATATTGAGTGCAGCATTTTCACAGCATCATCTTTCAGGATTTGAAATTGCTCGAATGGAATTCCATCATCTCCACTAGCTTTGTTCATAGTGATACTTCCTAATGCCCACTTGACTTCACATTCCAGGATGTCTGGCTCTAGGTGAGTGATCACACCATTGTGATTATCTGGGTCATGAAGCTCTTTTTTTGTACAGTTCTTCTGTGTATTCTTGCCACCTCTTCTTAATATCTTCTGCTTCTGTTAGATCCATACCATTTCTGTCCTTTCAAGCCCATCTTTGCATGAAATGTTCCCTTGGTATCTCTAATTCTCTAATTTTCTTAAAGAGATCTCTAGTCTTTGCCATTCTGTTGTTTTCCTCTATTTCTTTGCATTGGTCACTAAGGAAGGCGTTCTTATCTCTCCTTGCTATTCTTTGGAACTCTGCATTCAGATGCTTATATCTTTTCTTTTCTACTTTGCTTTTTACTTCTCTTCTTTTCACAGCTCAGGCCCCCTCAGACAGCCATTTTGCTTTTTTGCACTTCTTTTTCTTCGGGATGGTCTTGAATCTGGTCTCCTGTACAATGTCACAAACCTCCATCTATAGTTCATCAGATACTCTGTCTATCAGATATAGTCCCTTAAATCTACTTCTCACTTCCACTGTATAATCATAAGGGATTTGGTTTAGGTCATCCCTGAATGCTCTAGTGGTTTTCTCCACTTTCTTCAATTTAAGTCTGAATTTGGCAATAAGTTCATGATCTGAGCTACAGTCAGCTCCTGGTCTTGTTTTTGCTGACTGTATAGAGCTTCTCCATCTTTGGCTGAAAAGAATATAATCAATCTGATTTCAGTGTTGGCCATCTGGTGATGTCTATGTGTAAAGTCTTCTCTTGTGTTGTTGGAAGAGGGTGTTTGCTATGACCAGTGCGTTTCTTGAAAAAGCTCTATTAGCTTTTGCCCTGCTTCATTCTGTACTCCAAGGCCAAATTTGCCTGTTACTCCAGGTGTTTCTTGACTTCATAGTTTTGCATTCTAATCCCCTATTTTGAAAAGGACATCTTTTTTGGGGTGTTAGTTCTAAAAGGTCTTGAAGGTCTTCATAGAACCATTCAACTTCAGCTTCTTTGCATTACTGGTCAGGGCATAGACTTGGATTGCTATGATATTGAATGGTTTGCCTTGGAAATGAACAGGAATCATTCTGTCATTTTTTGAGATTGCATCCAAGTACTGCATTTTGGACTCTTTTGTTGACTATGAGGGCTACTCCATTTCTTCCAAGAGATTCTTGCCCACAGTAGTAGATATAATGGTCATCTGAGTTAAATTCACCCATTCCAGTCCATTTTAGTTCTCTGACTCCTAGAATGTCGATGTTCACTCTTGCCATCTCCTGTTTGACCACTTCCAATTTGCCTTGATTCGTGGACCTGACATTCCAGGTTCCTATGCAATATTGCTCTTTACAGCATTGGGCCTTGCTTCTATCACCGGTCCCATCCACAACTAGGTGTTGTTTTTTTCTTTGTTTCCAGCCCTTCATTCTTTCTGGAGTTATTTCTCCACTGATCTCCAGTAGCATATTGGCCACCTACCAACCTGGGGAGTTCATCTTTCAGTGTCCTATCATTTTGCCTTTTCATACTGTTCATGGGGTTCTCAAGGCAAGAATACTGAAGTGGTTTGCCATTCCCTTCTCCAGTGGACCACATTCTGTCAGACCTCTCCACCATGACCCATCCATCTTGGGTGGCCCCATACAGCATGGCTTAATTTCATTGAGTTAGACAAGGCTGTGGTCCATGTGATCAGATTGACTAGTTTTCTGTGATTGTGGTTTCAGTCTGTCTGCCCTCTGATGCCCTCTATCAGTACCTACTGACTTACTCAGATTTCTGTTACTTGGATGTAGGGTATCTCTTCACAGCTGCTCTAGCAAAGTGCAGCCGAAGCTCCTGACCTTGGAAGTGGGGTAGCTCCTCTCAGCCACATTTTTAGGTAGGTTGATAAGAAGTCCAGGATCCCTGAGGAGAGAGGTGTCTGGGGTTTTAGAGGAGGAGATAGGAGTCTGGAATTCTCAAGGAGGAGGAAAGGACAAACTTTTTTTTTTCTCTCCATTCCTTAGTCTTAGTCACATAAAACTTTTTCTTTCTTCTTCTTCTTTTTTAAGCCTGGAACTGATGATTACACAACAAGCAACTCAGTTTAAACTCTGTTTATATGGATTATATAACAACAATGTATCCTGCTTGAGGACAGTTTCTCCTTCCTGAAAACTTTCTGACTGGTCCTGAAATTCTTAGAGTGTATATTATGGGAGTATGTCTGGTACAATCTTTCTATTGTTAACTTCTAATCCTGTTATCCTAAAATATAAATTGTGGGAGTGGGTCTGGTAAAATTTTTACAACCTTGAGACATTCTTTTGATTTATTGTAATAACCAGTTTAAAAAGTATATAACTCCCTTGCTTAGACTCATAAGGGGGGCACTCTCTGTCCACCTTTTGATGTCTATATCAGAAGCTTTCTCTGTCTCTTTTCTTACTTTAATAAAACTCTGCTACACAAAAGCTCTTGAGTGATCATGTCTGGTCCCAAAGCCAAATCTTCTTTGGAGATCATGAATCCAACATTTTTTACTGTAGGCTATCATCTTGGGGGCTCATTCAGGATCTTCAGGACAAGGTAAGAACACTCAGAGCTCTAGCCTCTCTGCTTTCTCAGTATACACATTATCTGCTTTACTTTACTAACTCTTCAGTGTGCTTGTGTGAGTGAATGACACACCCTGCATGAAGCAAGTTATGAGCCCTGCTCTGTGGTTTGCAGTGCCTCATAAGGACTGAAAGCAGCCCCCAAAAGGGGAGCCTTTATGTCAGGGGTTTATACCGACCTGCCAATGCCAAGGACACCTGCAAGCAAAGGGACCAGAAATGGGCAAAACGTGTGGGCCAAACTTTCCTTTCTTGGTCAGCTTTTCCTGCTCTCTTTGACCATTTCATAATTGTGTGGGAATTTAGAACTACCAACCTGATCTGTCGGATCATAGACTTTTAATGGACTCGTGATTCATGCTGTTACTATATACTTTTACTTAGATCCCAAGCTTGGTAGTTATGGAACCCAGACTTGCTAGGAGCATGTTTAGGAACTAATTGGAACTAGTGAGTCTTTGTCATAGCTGTTCATCCAGACTGGATGGAAGCTCTCCTAGCAAGCATGAGTTTTCTAAGAAAATACGTTTGAAATCCCAGTTTGGAAGTACCATGGGCTTCTTCCTTTGGTAGCACTAGCTCTTAGTATATTAGATAAAGCTCTGCAGTGGCTTACTGATGTGGCAATGATTCATCACTTCTACTGCAGTCAGGACTGTACTCAGGAATGTGAATGGGCACATGGAAGACAGAGGCTTCCCCTAGTAGTACAAGCTTGGGAAACATTCTGTGAAACTACTCTGCCAAATCAAACAAAGGTTGTGGTGGTATGGAAGTAGAAATCAATTCGGGATGCCATCAGGTCTACCCCAGGTGCATCTCCACACAACCTCAGGTGGTAGAACCTGAAGGGACTAGTAAGGCGTTTGGGTCGGTAAGGGACTGACTAAGTCCAGCCAGGGAAGGGAAGCTTCAGTGAAAACTCTGTCTACACCCCAACCTATAGCAGGGAGGGGCACCACCAGTGGAAGGAAGCAAAGGCGCTGGTCGCTGCTGTTTTCTCTCTTACAGATGAAAGCTACTCTCAAAGTTCCAGACTCACACCCTTGGATTGTGTCCTGAAAAATGGAAAAGTTTGACCCCCAGAGTTTAAAGAAGACATGCCTGACTTTCTTCTGCAAATCTGCGTGGTTTGCATCATCCATTGGAGGGCAGCAGACAATGGCCAGTTGAAGGGTCTCTTAATTACGATACTGTTTTACAACTAGACTGGTTCTGAAGAAGACAAGGGAAATGGGTAGAAGTGCCATTTGTGTTACCCTTTTTCCTTCTGCAAGATATGCCAGACTTATGTCCTAAGGCTACAGATTTGGATGTAAAGCCTTCAGATCCCTCCTGTCCTCCTACACTGCCTCTGCCTCTGTACCCAGGTCTCACAACTGGGCAAGCTGAAGGTCAAGGAATCCCTCCAGGGAGGGGTGCTTCTGTCTTGATAGAAGTTCAAACAACCCCAGGTCCAATGCAGCCTCAGACTACTTTGGTGTCAATAGGAACTCAGACAGTCAAAGTAGAGGAGGTACAGACAACCAAAAATAAGGATGAGACATAGGATGAGAAAGAGGATGAGGAAAAGCAGATTTCTCTAATCTATCCCTGGGAACATATGCGAAGGGTAGCTAGAAGGGCCACACAACTTACCACCTCTTCAGGAGCCTCCCCCCAAGAAAAATAACTAATCCATAAAAATCCATAAGCCCTTTTCTTACCTTGAGGTACAACAAATAAAGAGAAATCTGGGAGACTATCTAGAGGATCCTGAAAAATACATAGACACCTCTGCAGGACTAACTTTACTTTATGAGCTTACTTAGAGAGACTTAATGTATGTATGTATTGGGACACATGCTTACTCCTGACTCGAGAGCTCCAGTTTTGGGAGAAGCTACTGCCTTTGGAGATGGATGGCTTGAGTGTGAGGCAAGGGGAAAGAGGGACCCTCCTCCCTACAGGGAGCCGAGCAGTTCCCATAGCAGAGCCAGATTGGGATTATCACAAAGAGAAAGATAATTTTCATGAAGAGAAGACAGCATACATAAAGGACTTATTTTGGGATAAAGCATGGAGCTCTGGAAGAATAGAAAGTGTTTCAATGGATGGAACATGGGGGAAATGGGAGAGGGATTAAGACATAATTTCAATATGTATTGAGATGAAACTTTGTATCCAAAAGCCTTTAGAACTAACTTCTAGTAAACAGGTAATGCAGAGGATAGAGAATATGAAGTGAAATAACCACATAGCTTTCCCATATTGCCAAATGTGGATACAGCCCCCTTTCTAGAATGCATCCATTTTTGTGCCAGGAAAAGAAAGCAATCTGCTCAGTCACCTTGCAAGGGCACAGTTATCTGTAGAAAACCACAATTATCAGGAAGCCTTCCTGTAATATTATCTGCAACCCATCAGAAAGTCCCAGACTTATATGCATAGCAAGGGACCTACCCATCCACACTGGTCAAGGGACCTGTTCTGTGGGATTTCCAGCTCACTATGTAAATGGCTTTCCCTCACATACCCCAAGCACACCATTATAACATTTCACTAGGTGGCCAGAGCGTTAAATGAACCTGTTTCTGCCAGTACAGGAAACATAAGAGATGTGGGTTCAATCCCTGGATGAGGAAGATCCCCTGGAGGAGGGCATAGCAACCCACTCCAGTATTCTTGCCTGGAGAATCACATGGACAGAGGAGCTTGGCAAGCTACAGTCCATAGGGTCGCAAAGAATCAGACACAACTGAAGTGACTGAGCACACACACACAAATTGAACAATTATATAAAGGCTACACTAGTTCTGAAATAAGTGGCAGGTGATGATATTGATGAATCTCATTCTAAAATAAAAGGATAAGCAGATAACTATTCAACATAATAGAAAACTGAAAAGAAGAATGTAGATAATTTTTAAAAATTTGGAAGCACAGTACTTGTGAAATAAAAGAAACATAATAGTGAAGAGGAGAAAGGCCTGATTCAGATGATCAAAGAAAGGAATTCCTCCAAAATGCATAGCAAAAAAAGCTAGATAAGAGAGGGGAAAAAAAACAAAAGCAAACAGAGAATTCATTCCAGATAAAATATCAACAAATAAGGTCAGATAGAGAATGGGGAGATATGAGTATCAAAATATTGCACAGAAAATATACTTTGTTGAAGAACAAAATGAGAAAACAAACTCTAGTGTAGAAACTAACTGAAAAATAGAAGATTCATGACATGCAATTGAGGCTTTAAAGGGGCTATCAGACTATCTTATTGGAGTATGTGATTGCAGCCATTAAATTATCCAGGGGTGGGAGTTAAAAATACTTTCTAGAAAAAGAAAATCCAACCAGAATCTTACAAAAGATTCTAGAAAAGAGGAGTGACATGTTAGAATTTTTAGGGACATAAAATGACATGATCCACGCCTCATTCTAGGAACTATGTATTTATTCATTTCTTCTGTCCTAGAGTCTGTGGTGGATTTCCTATCTACATTTGCATTTACTCTGGGACTTCCCTGGTGGCTTAGATGGTAAAGCGTCTGTCTACAATGTGGGAGACCTGGGTTCGATCCCTGGGTGGGGAAGATCCCTTGGAGAAGGAAATGGCAATCCACTCCAGTACGATTGCCTGGAAAGTCCCATCGACAGAGGAACCTGGTAGACTATAGTCCATGGGGTTGCAAAGAGTCAGACATGACTGAGCAACTTCACTTTCACTTTCCTTTCCTTTTCTCAATATCATATCTTGCAAGAATATTATTAGGTATAGAAAGCGGTTCAGTTCAGTTCAGTCGCTCAGTCATGTCCGACTCTTTGCGACCCCATGAATCGCAGCACGCCAGGCCTCCCTGTCCATCACCAACTCCCGCAGTTCACTCAAACTCATGTCCATCGAGTCGGTGATGCCAGCCAGCCATCTCATCCTCTGTCATCCCCTTCTCCTCCTACCCCCAATCCCTCCCAGCATCAGAGTCTTTTCCAATGTCTTTTCAACTCTTCGCATGAGGTTCCCAAAATACTGGAGTTTCAGCTTTAGCATCAGTCCTTCCAAAGAACACCCAGGACTGATGTCCTCTAGAATGGACTTGTTGGATCTCCTTGCAAGGGACTCTCAAGAGTCTTCTCCAATACCACAGTTCAAAAGCATCAATTCTTGGGTGCTCAGCTTTCTTCACAGTCCAACTCTCACATCCATACATGACCACTGGAAAAACCATAGCCTTGACTAGATGGACCTTTTTTGACAAAGTAAAGTCTCTGCTTTTGAATATGCTATCTAGGTTGGTCATAACTTTACTTCCAAGGAGTAAGCGTCTTTTAATTTCATGGCTGCAATCACCATCTGCAGTGATTTTGGAGCCCCCAGAAATAAAGTCTGACACTGTTTCCACTGTTTCCCTATCTATTTTCCATGAAGTGATGGGACCAGATGCCATGATCGTTTTCTGAATGTTGAGCTTTAAGCCAACTTTTTCACTATCCACTTTCATTTTCATCAAGAGGCTTTTTAGTTCCTCTTCCCTTTCTGCCAAAAGGGTGGTGTCATCTGCATATCTGAGGTTATTGATATTTTTCCCAGCAATCTTGATTCCAGATAAAGTCTGACACTGTTTCCACTGTTTTTCCAGTGCTTCTTCCAGCCCAGCGTTTCTCATGATGTACTCTGCATATAAGTTAAATAAGCAGGGTGACAATATACAGCCTTGACGTACTCCTTTTCCTATTTGGAACCAGTCTGTTGTTCCCTGTCCAGTTCTAACTGTTGCTTCCTGACCTGCATATAGGTTTCTCAAGAGGTCAGGTGGTCTGGTATTCCCATCTCTTTCAGAATTTTCCACAGTTTATTTTGATCCACACAGTCAAAGGCTTTGGCATAGTCAATAAAGCAGAAATAGATGTTTTTCTGGAACTCTGTTCCTTTTTCCATGATCCAGTGGATGTTGGCAATTTGATCTCTGGTTCCTCTGCCTTTCTAAAACCAGCTTGAACATCTGGAAGTTCACGATTCATGTATTGCTGAAGCCTGGCTTGGAGAAAAGTGGTAGGTCACGTTTTTTTTTTTTTACACCATAAAGATTTCCCAATTAGAACCAGGGAGTCTTGGATGATGGTTGGGGTCTTCAGTAGGTGGAGGGTCACCCTTCTGCCATCCATATGTGCCCAAGTATGAGTTCTCCATGTATCTTTCAAAGTTAATCTGAGATGATTTCTATCATAAACATGGTTTGCTATGTATCATATACTAGGTATGGGGCTTTCCAGGTGGGGCTAGCAGTAAGGGACCCAGATGCAAATTTAGGAAGATTAAGAGACACAGATAAACAAATAAATGATGGCATTTTGGCCACAAAAATAGCCAGAAATATTGATGAATTTCACTGTGGACAATAGAACCATTGCAAACACACACACAAATATATATACATATATACCCCATACATATGAACAACACTTTGGTAGGACAGAGAAACAGACGACTAAACAGACTGAAAACCACATGGTGACAGGACAATTCTAATATCAGCTCTGATTGCTAGGATCTTGTTCCTTCAAAATCTTTGCCCAAGTCACATCCTGTACCTTAAGAAATGACACACTGATCACACCTAACCTCTCAGTCCTGTTGGGCTAAGTCCCAACTCTAACCATGTCTATACTATAGTGACGAGTTCTGCCCCGTGTGAAACTCAAAGATAACATTGTTCTGATCCCTTTATAAAGGAAGCTGCCTGGTTTCTTCTAGCCCAGAGCTGAGAACATTTTCAGAGCAGTTTCAGAGACCTCCTGAGGGACCTGGAACACCACTCACAAGACCTCATCATAATGGTGCAAACCTAGATGGTGAACCTCAGCTAATTCCACCCCCACAAGATGGTGAACCTCAGCAAAGTCCACCCCCACGAGATGATGGACCTCAGCAGGGACCATCTCCACCAGATGGTGAACCTCCACAGGGTCCACCCCGCCCCAGCACTGTTGTCATCACTATCCTATCCCACCCCCTGCTGAGAGGCATCACAGACGACCACCCCTGAGGAATGATCCACAAAGACCTCCCCACGGCCCACCATCCCAGGAATCTGGAAGTCAGTGAGTGGTATGACTCAAGCTCGCTCTCCAGCAAAGTCCTAACCCCTACAGTTCTCACCCTTTAGTGTGTCACTGAATCAGCAGAAAATATGTGGAAATTGCGTAGTCTTGGGCCCTAGTTCTAAAGGTGTTTATTCAGATATTCTGGAATAAATAGCAATACCTTTTGTTTATTACACGCTATCCAAAGTGATTCTGATTTTAAGAAACACTGACCATAAACTCTCTTTTCCCTGATGACTACCTGTCATAAAGTGGGTTGGAAATAGAGCTGTGTTCTCCCTTGTCCTTTTCTCTCCACTTCCTGGGCTCAGTAACTTCCCTTTTCAAGTTTCCACCTGACCAGTCTTCTCAGGGCCCTTGTGCCTGACAAATGATACATTAATTTTTATGCTTCTAATGTTAGCAAGTTATTAAAATATTGACTTTGGAATTAATGTATGCTCAAGATAAAAAACAGAAAAAAAGAAAACAAGAGAAAAGTATGAGGCTACTTCTTAATGGAATATCACATCCAGCCTTCCTACTTCCTTCCCCAACGGCCACCACAATTAGCTCCTTTGAACATACCCTTGGGAATATTTAAACCTCCTGGGTACCTCAAATGGTAAAGAATTGGCTTGCAATGTGGGAAACCTGGGTTCAATCCCTGGGTCAGGAAGATCCCCTGGAGAAGGGCATAGCAACCTACTCCACTATTCTTGCCTGGAGAATTCCACGGTCAAGGCGCCTGGCAAGCTACAGACCACGGGGTTGCGAAGAGTCAGACACGATTGAGCAACTAACACAAACATATATAATCTTTTTCTTTGCAAATGATATAGTATTTTATATACAGATCTATAAGTTGCTTATTCCAAATAACATAATTTTGGGATCTTTATTTTTATTGAAATACAGTTGATGTACAATATTATACTAGTTTCAGGTATTCTACTTACTGATTTGACATTTATATACATTACAACTATATTTATATATATTATACTACATTTATATGCATTATAACTATTATATACATTAATATACATCATAGCTTATAATAATAAGTTATAATTATTATAAATTTATAACTAATATAACTAAAGTTATATTATAAACTTATAACATAACTTCACTGCCAGAAGTCTAGTAAGCATTTGTCAAGTAACTTATATCTAAGAAATCTTCCATATCATTTCATAAAGCTATATGGATCTGTTTGCTCCTGGTTTTATTTGCATTTTAACTGTATTCTGTTTCTTTGTCTGACTGTGCCTGTGTCAGTGGACACTTAGGCTGGCCTCAGGTTTTTGCTATTATAGGGTATACTGCAGTAACCATCTTTGTAAATATAATGTATGCTTGAACATTATATATTTATAATGAGATAAACAACATAAGAAAGTTCTACTTCATCTTGCAAGCAACAACATAGAACTCACTGTGTTACATGCATAATAATCATAAGAAGATTAGAAGGTCCGGGACAAGGAGGAAGAAGAGAAAGTGAGAGGCTGGGCTCTCATTGACTTCTTTCCAGTTACCAGCAGGGCTATCAACCCAGTTGCCAAAACTCTCTGAACTGCCTTTTTTTTTTTTTTTTTTTCAGAAAATATGAATTTACAGGTCTTTCAGAAAGCCATGGAAGATGGCAATCTATCTTCCATTTACCAATAAAGCAATCAGCATCTAATTTATAAATGTCATGTTTCATTCTGGATATTTTTGAATCTGAAATTTGAGGGCCATGAACCCAGCATAGGAGAATCCAAGGCCAGTTCTCATTGATACGTACAGATGGCTTCCTCTGGGGCCACCTTCCTGGGAAAGATTTTCCCTTTGTCCTTTGCTTGAGGACAGGAATGTGTATCTCTTTTCAACATGATACTGCTTCTTCCTTCACCCTGGATTCTTTAATCATAAGCCAGGTACTTGTTTTTCTCCTTCCCTGGTTTCTATAGCACTAAGGCTATGTTTTATTTTATTTTATTTTATACTTTTCACTAAGACTCTAGCAATGCTAAGAAATGAGGGAAAATATTGCAAATGTAAGAAGTTGCACAGGATGGAAATTCTTAAAATTTCCAAAATAGTTGATGCTAGGGAAATGAATGTGGTTCTAAGTCCTTACTCTTGGAGTCCCCTATATCCCAGCTACATATTTTTTTTTAAACCTTTCTCCTTTTTCTCCCTCATTACATACCCTGCCTTTCTTTAACACAACCTGAGTGTATTTCATAAAGGAGGTGGTATGCTATATTTTAAATAGTAAGGAATTTGGAGTCCTTCAGACATGAGTTTAAATCCCATCTCTTTTTGTTAGCTTTGGACTCTTGGAAAGCTGCTTCAGGCCTCAAAGCCTTTGTTTACTCATCCATACAGTGAGGATAATAATAATATCTACGCTAGAGCATGAAGAGTAATGAGTTAACATACCTAAAAACCATTTATATCAATAGGTTAATGTCATGGGGAAAAGGAGGACTTCCTTCTCTTTAGATTAAGAAATGAAACAAGTGAATATGGGAAGGAGCCAAATTTTAAGGAGCCAAAATCTTATATAATATGGATTGCTCTCTTTAAGGCAAACAGTGTTGTTCAGTTGCTAAATCATGTCTTACTTACTCTTTGAAGACCCATGGACTGTAGCACATCAGGCTTCTCTGTCCTCCACTATCTCCCAGAGTTTGCTCTAATTCATGTCCATTGAGTCAGCTATGCTAACCATTTCATCTTCTGCCACCCTCTTCTTCTTTTGCCCTCAATCGTTCCCAGATTCAGGATCCTTACCAATGTGTCGACTCTTCTCAATGGGTAACCAGAGGATTGGACCTTTACCTTCAGCATCAGTCCTTTCAATGAATATTCAAGGTTGGTTTCCCTTAGGACTGACTGGTTTGATCTCCCTGCTGTCCAAGGGACTCTCAAGAGTCTTCTCCAGGACCACAGTTGAAAGCATCAGTTCTCTGATGCCCAGCCTTCTTTATGGCCCAACTCTCACATCCATACATGACTAGTACGGTAAACAGGAAAACAGTACAGAGTGATGAATACAAAATTCCCAGTCTTCTCCCAGGGCCTTGAAAGAGGCTTGTGCAAATAGGGGATCCCAAATTTTAAGTTGCATTAGCTTTGTAGAAAATGTAAATCTGACCAAATGTAACAGGTAAATCTTGTTCAGGTCCTCAACAAGCATTTAAATAAACCAGGATTTGTTGCACAAAAATGTACAAACACTTTCTATTACAGTCAGGAAATTTTGAGCATAGACTAGGTTTAGCTAGACAACAAAGAAATTTCATGAAAATTTGAGAAAAATCCAAGCATTTTCTATCTTTTAACATAAACTTGAGTTTTTATTGAGATTTGTTTACTATAAAGACAAACAGATTTCCTAAAATGTTGAGAGGTTTATTTTAGCAATTCTCAGGACAGTTAAGTGGTAGGCTTGAGACTATAGGACTATATTTCTTAACTGTTAAATAGAAAACAGGGTTGATACATTTAATATTTTTGTTCCTATGCTTGAAAAATATGTTATGTATTCATCAATCTTATGAAAAGTACCCAACTGATTATGAATTCACACTCATGGTTTATTTGATGGAGCAAGTAAAAAAGCACTGTGCAGATTCGTCTTCTAAAATTATGAACATAGCTAACTGTTGTTTGCCTAGGAAAATAAGTCAAGAGTGCAAAAAGACAAATAAATTTAAAAAAAAATGGAGCAGCAAAGGCTGATTTATATAAGTTCTTTTAATCTATCAAGGAATTTGTATTTTTAACCTAAAGATATTGGAATGCTATCAGAATGTTAAGCCAGGAAATCACAGGATCAGACTGGACATTAAAAAGATAATTAAGTTTTCATTTGAAATGTAGTACATTGGAAACATATATTTATTTATGTTTTTAGCAACGTCCAAATAAAGCTATAATAATGAAATTTTAAAGTAATTAATGGCCAAGGATAATAAGAATGTGAGAGGAGATGACAGCAAACAAGAAAGATGAAAAAATTCTGAAATTGGAACGACTAGATGAAAGTTAACAGAGGTAGTGAATGTGCAGAGGATGAAACCAGACATGGAAGTGAGAAAAGCAGTACAAATCAAAGTACTTCGGAATCCCCGAGATATTGCCTCTTTTAGAATATTGCATTTTCCTCTCCAGAAGTTCACATTTACCCACATTTATTGTAAAACCTGCATATCTAGTTGTTTGATCCTAGAATTTTTTTTTTTTGTATTAACATGTTTTTTTTTTTTAAATTCTTCCAATTTTATTTTATTTTTAAACTTTACATAATTGTATTAGTTTTGCCAAATATCAAAATGAATCCGCCACAGGTATACATGTGTTCCCCATCCCGAACCCTCCTCCCTCCTCCCTCCCCATACCATCCCTCTGGGCCGTCCCAGTGCACCAGCCCCAAGCATCCAGCATCGTGCATCGAGCCTGGACTGGCAACACCATACACAAAAATAAACTCAAAATGGATTAAAGATCTAAACGTAAGACCAGAAACTATAAAACTCCTAGAGGAGAACATAGGCAAAACACTCTCCGACATACATCACAGCAGGATCCTCTATGATCCTAGAATTTTTTATTTGTTCTTGTAAGTAAGGTTGTTCTCTCTCTCATTCTCTGTCCATTGAATCTCCTACTAATTTTGATACTTACAAAGTATATGAATGTGGGAAAGACACTCAATCAGATTATGCCTTTATTCTTTCATCTGAAATGTGAACATGATGCCAAAAATCAAAGAGCTCTTGTGAAAAGTTTCAGGTATATATATGAAACACTTATGGCTCTGCTGAACACAAAGGAATGATCAATGGACACATAGCTATACAGCTGTTCATGTAAAGAAGCTTAATATGGGGAAAAGGTAACTTGTCAACCAACATCTCTTATACTGTTGCAAAGGAAGACATGAAGGATGGCAGTGTGGCTTCTGTGCTGACGCTCAACCACAAACTCAAAAGAGAAGAGGTCCTTTTGTCCTCCTTCAGTTCAGTTCAGTTCAGTTCAGTCGCTCAGTCGTGTCCGACTCTTTGCGACCCCATGAATCACAGCAGGCCAGGCCTCCCTGTCCATCACCAACTCCTGGAGTTCACTCAGACTCACGTCCATCGAGTCAGTTATGCCATCCAGCCATCTCATCCTCTGTCGTCCCCTCCTCCTCCTGCCCCCAATCCCTCCCAGCATCACAGTCTTTTCCAATGAGTCAACTCTTCGCATGAAGTGGCCAAAGTACTGGAGTTTCAGCTTTAGCGTCATTCCTTCCGAAGAAATCCCAGGGCTGATCTAGGATCCCTCAAACCCTAATGGTTAAGTGCTGGGGCAGTTCAGTGTCATTTATTAGTGTCCTCTTGCCCTCTTTCTTCATGAAATATTTTACTTATATTAACATACTCTCTCAGGGTAGTGGAACCAGAAGTAAATATGTGGATACAATCTTGTCCATATTTGGCACATAGAAATATTAAACATGGGTGGCAGTAAAATGAAAAAACTGGGCCCTGGAATCTCTGTATCTCCATATATAGAGAGAGGGATTTATTTCCATAGTCTCTGTCACTAAAAGAGCCCTAAATGAGCATCGCCTCCTCCAGCCACTGGTATCCCCTAACAAGGCCACCCTCACCCACTGCCTATTTTGATTACCATCAGTCTTCATGAGGGAACTTCTCCATTCCTGTCTTGTCACTGTCAGAGAAGCTTTTATAGAAACACAAATTTTGCTTTGTCATTCCTCTGGTTACAGTAGTGTACCGGGCATAAATTGTACTGTAAATAAAATGTGAGGACTGGGTATGAACATCATGTTAAGGGCTTTATCCTTGTCTTAAGAAATCTGTGGGACCTAATTAACCTTAAAAGCTTCTGCACATCAAAGGAAACTATTAGCAAGGTGAAAAGACAGCCTTCAGAATGGGAGAAAATAATAGCAAATGAAGCAACTGACAAACAACTAATCTCAAAAATATACAAGCAACTCCTACAGCTCAATTCCAGAAAAATAAATGACCCAATCAAAAAATGGGCCAAAGAACTAAATAGACATTTCTCCAAAGAAGACATACAGATGGCTAACAAACACATGAAAAGATGCTCAACATCACTCATTATCAGAGAAATGCAAATCAAAACCACTATGAGGTACCATTTCACACCAGTCAGAATGGCTGCACAAATAGTAAATGCTGGAGAGGGTGTGGAGAAAAGGGAACCCTCTTACACTGTTGGTGGGAATGCAAACTAGTATAGCCACTATGGAGAACAGTGTGGAGATTCCTTAAAAAACTGGAAATAGAACTGCCTTATGATCCAGCAATCCCACTGCTGGGCATACACACTGAGGAAACCAGACACATGTACCCCAATGTTCATCGCAGCACTGTTTATAATAGCCAGGACATGGAAGCAACCTAGATGTCCATCAGCAGATGAATGGATAAGAAAGCTGTGGTACATATACACAATGGAGTATTACTCAGCCATTAAAAAGAATACATTTGAGTCAGTTCTAATGAGATGGATGAAACTGGAGCCTATTATACAGAGTGAAGTAAGCCAGAAAGAAAAACACCAATACAGTATACTAATGCATATATATGGAATTTAGAAAGATGGTAACAATAACCCTGTGTATGAGACAGCAAAAGAGACACTGATGTATAGAACAGTCTTATGGACTCTATGGGAGAGGGAAAGGGTGGGAAGATTTGGGAGAATGGCATTGAAACATGTAAAATATCATGTATGAAACGAGATGCCATTCCAGGTTCGATGCATGATACTGGATGCTTGGGGCTAGTGCACTGGGACGACCCAGAGGGACGGTATGGAGAGGGAGGAGGGAGGAGGGTTCAGGATGGGGAACACATGTATACCTGTGGTGGATTCATTTTGATATTTGGCAAAACTAATACAATTATGTAAAGTTTAAAAATAAAAAAAAATTAAAAAAAAAAGAAATCTGTGGCTCATCTTTCCTCTCATTTATGTATGCCAGCAAATTTGGAAAACTCAGCAGTGGCCATGGGGCTGAAAAAGGTCAGTTTTCATTCCAAGCCCAAAGAAAGACAATGCCAAAGAATGTTCAAACTGCTACACAATTGCGCTCATCTCACACGCTAGCAAAGTAATGCTCAAAATTCTCCAAGCCAGGCTTTAGCAGTATGTAAACCATTAAATTCCAGATGTTCAAGCTGGATTTAGAAAAGGCAGAGGAACTAGAGATCAAAATGCCAACATCCCTGGATCATCAATAAAGCAAGAGAGTTCCAGAAAAATATCTACTTCTGCCTCACTGACTAGGCCAAAACCTTTGACTGGGGGATCATAGCACACTGTATAAAATTTTTAAGAGATGGGAATACCAGATACCTTACCTACCTCCTGAGAAATCTGTATGGATGTTTAGAAGCAACAGTTAGAACTTGACATGGAACAACAGAGTGGTTACAAATTAGGAAAGCATTATGTCAGGGTAATATTTTGTCACCCTGCTTACTTAACTTCTATGAGAGTACATCATGTGAAATGCCGGGCTGGATGAAGCACAAGCTGGAATCAAGATTGCTGAGAGAAATATTAATAACCTCAGACATGCAGATGATACCACCCTGATGGCAGAAAGCAAAAAAGAACTGAAGAGCCTCTTGATGAAAGTGAAAGAGGAGATTAAAAACATTGCCTTAAAACTCAACATTCAGAAAACTAAGATTATGGCATCTAGTCCCATCACTTCATGGCAAATAGATGCGGAAACAATGGAAACAGTGATAGACTTTATATTTGGGGGCTCCAAAATCACTCTAGATGGTGACTGCAGCCATGAAATTAAAAGATGCTTGCTCTTTGGAAGAAAACCTATAACCAACCTCGACAGCATATTAGAAAGCAGAGACATTACTTTGCCAATGAAGGTCCATCTAGTCAAAGCTATGGTTTTTCCAGTAGTCATGTATGGATGTTAATGTTGGACCAAAAATGAAACTGATGTCAAAGAATTCATGTATTTGAACTGTGGTGTTGGAGGAGATGCTTGAGAGTCCCTTGGACTGCAAGGAAATCAGACCAGTCAACCCTAAAGGAAGTCAGTCTTAAATACTCATTGAAAGGACTGATGCTGAAGTTGAAACTCCAATACTTTGGTCACCTGATGCAAAGAACTGACTCACTGGAAAAGACCCTGATGCTGGGAAGGATTGAAGGCAATAGGAGAAACAGGGGACAGAGAATGAGATGACTGGATGGCATCACCAACTCGATGGACATGAGTTTCAGCACGCTCTGGAGGTTGGTGATGGAAGGGAAACCTGGTGTGCTGCAATCTGTGGAGTCTCAGAGGGTCAGATACTACTGACTGACTGAACTGAACTGATGTCCCTTCTTTACCAGCTTCCACACTGCAATGTGATCTCCCAAGTCCCAAGCAGAGTCTCAGCATCGTCCTCCTTCATTCTTACCAGAAAATGGGCCTTGAACTGAGCTAAGGGTCAGCAAGGCCACTGAGAGCAGGACCAGCAGCTTCTTGGAGGATGCTCTGGAATGTTCTCAATTCTGTGCTGGGATAAATCAGGCAGCTTCCTTTACAAAGGGGACAAGAACAATAGAATCTTTGAGTCCTCTACTGAACAGTCCTCATCACTGGATAGACATGGCTTATAGTTGGGACTTAGCCCAGCAGGATGGAGTGGATAGGCTCTGCCTAGTGTCTCATTTTGAAAAGGTTCAGCATGTGACTTGTGCAAGGTTTTTGAAGGAACATTGTCCAAGCAGTCAGCACAGATATTTGAATTATTGTCATATTTGTATGTTCCATGTGTTCCCTGAGACTCTTTCTCTGTCTCCCCTCTGTGTTCTTTATGTGTTTATGTGTGTATGTATGTATATGTGTTGGCAGTGATCCTACAACCCAATGTGAAGTTGATCAATATCTCTGGCCGTTATTATGACAGAACTCCATCATTCATGGTATTTGGGTACCTATGTATATGACATGTAGCAGAACATTTTGATGATGTAGAGATTATTTCTGTTTCTCTTTGAAGTGCATGTGGAGAACCTATGCTTGTGCACACATGGAAGGCAGAAGATTGACAGTCAGCTCAGGCCCCAAGAGGTCATCTAAGATTCCTTGGTTCTAAAACCAAAGCTTGTCATTGTTGAACAAAGATAACCTAAGACTTTCTATTCTTATTAATATTCTTGGGATTTATAATATTTAGGAAAATAGATACAAAAACAACTGTAGGGTTTATAGAATAGAACAAGATGAATCCATAGTTCTTTGAATGTGTGTGCTGATTCACTCAGTCGTGTCCGACTCTTTGCAACCCCATGGACTGTATGTAGCCCACCAGGCTCCTCTGTCCATGGAATTCTCCAGGCAAGAATACTAGAGTGGGTTGTCATTCCCTCCTCCAGGGGATCTTCCCATACCAGGGATTGAACCCAGGTCTCCTGTAGTGCAGGCTGATTCTTTACCATCTTAGTCTCCAGGAAAGCCCAGTTCTTCGGATAGTTCATATAATTTGATGTCTCTAAGACTTCTTCTATGTTCTTTCCCTTTTTTTTTAATCTTCTGTAAGATTCTCTTTGGCTTTATTTCTGCTAGGAAATATTTTTAACCTCCCCCTGACCCTGGCCCCCACTGATAATTTAGTGCCACAAGTATGCACCCAACACGACATCTGATATCTCTTCAAAATCTCAAATGCATTGGCTTGATAAGCCCTTTTTCTGTCAGTTTGAATGTTGCCAAATGTTTTCAGGTTGTTTTCAACACAGGGGAATTTTCTCTACAATATTCTGACACTATTTTCTCCCCATTTTCAGTCTGAAACTTTTTTCCTGTTTTTCCTGGTAAATCAATTCTTTTCGTGTTTATTTTAATTTTTGTATGTAGCTGTTTTGCTATGCCTTCAGGGAAATTTTTACTTAATGACTTAATTAGGGTCTATTCTATTCTTCACTAGGGTTTTTTACATTTATTTGAAAAATTCAGCACAAGCTATTATGTTTCCAAAATATTTTAAAATGACATTTATTTTTTTATCATTTATTCAGTTGGCTGTACCAGGTCTTAGTTGCAGCATGTGGAATCTAGTTCCCTATCCAGGGATCGAATCTGAGCCCCTAGCATTGGCAGCTCGGAGTCTCAGCCCCTGGACCACCAGGGAAGTTCTCCCAAATATTTTTTGATTACCTGCATTCCACTTCTCAGTTGCTTTTTATTCTACTGTACTTACTAGTTTTCTACTCATCCTTTTTTTAATATAATTAAGATTAGTTAAGATAATCAGCTGGAAGTTATATCAAAACTAGTGTAATATTCTTGTTCATATTTTGACCGGGGCTAGTGTTAATGTTAGAATGGTATGCTTGGGGTTTCAGAAGGTGAAAGTGAAGGTGAAATTCACTCAGTCGTGTCCAACTTTTTGTGACTCCATGGACTGTAGTCCATGGAATTCTCCAGGCCAGAATACTGGAGTGGGTAGCCTTTCCCTTTTGCAGTGGATCTTCCCAACTCAGGAATTGAACCAGGGTTTCCTGCACTGCAGGCAGATTCTTTACGAACTGAGCTAGAAGGAGGGCCACATAACTGGAAGTCCTAAACACAGTACCCTTGACCAGTGTGGATGAGGGGCTCCTTGCTCTACATATGAGCATCTTCATCTGTGCCTTTGTGAAACTTGCAGATAATTAGCACAGGAAGGCTTCCTGATATTTACAATGGGTTTTTCTACCTTGCTCTTGCAGAGTGACAGTGCAGATTGGTTTCTTTCCCTAGCATAATAAAGGATGTATTTCAGAAAGGGGACTGCATCTGCAGTTAAAGGAAAGCTATGTGGCCATGTGGTGAGGCAGAATGCTTCCAACTGAGTTTGGTGGACTAAAAGGAGATAACAGGCCCCCTTTATTGTATTGGGATGACTGTCTCCGGTTTCCTCAGACAATAATTTGGAAAGGAATGGGGAGAAGAACAGTCCTGACCAGGTGACATTTGGTAGACCTTCTAGTGGGAAAGGAGGGTCAGAGATAAGGAAGAGAGCGAAGTTGCAGTCAACTTGAATGGGGGGTGGGAAGGAGCAGTCCTGCTGGAAGCCAGGCTTCCCTTTGTCTTTTGATGACTGGAAAAGGGCAGGTGATTCTTCAAAATATCACTCAGTTCAGAACATTTTACTAACCTTCTACAATGTCAACAACACAGGGAAGAGATTAGTGTGCTGTGACGGAAAAAATATCAGCCTTGAAATCACC
Organism: Bos javanicus; assembly: GCF_032452875.1. Taxonomy (NCBI): domain Eukaryota; kingdom Metazoa; phylum Chordata; class Mammalia; order Artiodactyla; family Bovidae; genus Bos; species Bos javanicus. Next base: position 98,986,228 of record NC_083872.1, on the reverse strand, counting down.
AAAACAACAAAAACAGATGAAATGGAAGAGATGAAAGAGAAGGCTGCCATGCAGGAAGGATGGGGAGGACTCAAAGAGCATGATTGCAGCAGAAGCTTGGGTACCTGAAAAGGAATGGAGGGAACCAAGCAATGCACTTGCCTAATATGGACGCTTAATTTAACATGTCCCCAGGAGAATTTCTAATTTTTTTCCCTAAAACCTGCTCTCCTACAATCTTTTCTCAGTTAAAAAGAGCTGTTTCATCCTTTTGTTTAAAACTTGGGGATTCATTCTTTTTTTTTTTTAATTTTATTTTATTTTTAAACTTTACATAATTGTATTAGTTTTGCCAAATATCAAAATGAATCCGCCACAAGTATACCCACGTTCCCCATCCTGAATCCTCCTCCCTCCTCCCTCCCCATACCATCCCTCTGGGTCGTCCCAGTGCACTAGCCCCAAGCATCCAGTATCGTGCATCGAACCTGGACTGGCAACTCGTTTCATACATGATATTTTACATGTTTCAATGCCATTCTCCCAAATCTTCCCACCCTCTCCCTCTCCCACAGAGTCCATAAGACTGTTCTATACATCAGTGTCTCTTTTGCTGTCTCGTACATAGGGTTATTGTTACCATCTTTCTAAATTCCATATATATGGGTTAGTATACTGTATTGGTGTTTTTCTTTCTGGCTTACTTCACTCTGTATAATAGGCTCCAGTTTCATCCATCTCATTAGAACTGATTCAAATGTATTCTTTTTAATGGCTGAGTAATACTCCATTGTGTATATGTACCATTCTTAACTATTCATCCCCAATACTTGCCAATCAGCAAGTCCACTTGGCTGGACCATCAAAATATAGTCCGAGTATGAGGCCATCCTTAATCTCCACCACAGGAATCTGGTGCAGAAAATGTTCCTTTCTCTCCTGGAGGTGTATAATAGCATCAAAGTTGGTCTCACTAGCATTCTTGCCCTCCGCCTCATCCCATATCAGTTATCCACCCAACAACCAGAATGATCTCTGAAAAAAAATGTAAACAAGATTATATCAAGTTCTTGCTTAAGATCCCCCAATTTTTCCCTTACATATGTAATCAGCTATGCATTTCCTTGTAGCTCAGTTGGTAAAGAATCTGCCTGCAGTGCAGAAGACCCGGGTTCGATCCCTGAATTAGGAAGATCCCCTGGAGGAGGAAATGGCAACCCACTCCAGTATCCTTGCCTGGAAAATCTCATGGACAGAGGAGCCTGGTGGGCTGCAGTCCATGGGGTTGCAAAGAGTCAGGCACAACTGAGCAACTAATACTTACTTATACATTTCCTACCTCAGCGTTCAATAACTGTATTGATCTGTGACAGAAAAAGAAGCTCCAAAAGGGGCAGAATATGACTCTTGTTGCATCGAATCCTCCACCTCTAAAAAGTCCAGCTAACAGATGAACGTGAGTCTGGGTGAACTCCGGGAGTTGGTGATGGACAGGGAGGCCTGGCGTACTGCGATTCATGGGGTCGCAAAGAGTCGGACACAACTGAGCGACTGAACTGAACTGAAATGAACAGATTTGAAAGAACTATCCTTGGTTGTTTCACAAAATACCAGCTTTTTATAGGTAAGTCAAATACCCATTGATTCTTGCAGAACTATTTCATTTTTCTGAGATATTTTGTATACTGCAAATAGCATTCTTTTTTTCCCCACCAAGATCATTTTAGTTTCAAATGCAAGAAACCACGCTAAATTTACCTTTAGGAGAAAAGGAAAATTTAATATGAAAATAACAGGGACCTCAAATGAGTGAATCAGTGGCTCAAAAATGTTACCAAAAGCCTTCTGTCCAGGGGTCTCCAAACTTGGACTTTGGACCAGTACTGGAGTACTGGTGTGTACTTGGTGTGTTAGGAACCACACTGTACAGCAGTAGGTGAGTGCTGGGCAAGTGAGTAAAGCTTCATCCATATTTACAGCAACTCCTCATTCCTCTCATTACCGCTTAAGCCTCATCTCCCATCAGATGGGCTGCAGCATTATATTCTCATAGGAGGGAGAACCCTACTGTGAAATGCAGATGGGAAGGCTCTAGATTGCATGTTCCTTATGAGAATCTAATGTCTGGTGATCTGAGGTGGACCTGAGGCAGTGATGCTGACACTGGGAAGTGACTGCCACTGTCTCCCATCATCTGTCTAGTCGCAGGAAAACATACTTGGGGCCCTCACTGGTTCTGCAATATAGTGCATTGTATAATATTTCATTATATGTTAAAATGTAATAATAATATAAATAAAGTGCACAATACATTTAATGTGCCTGAATCATCCCCAGAACATCCCACCCCACACTGGTCTGTGGAAAGGATGTTTTCCAGGAAACTGATCCCTGGTGCCAAAAGGATTCTGGACTGCTGCTTTGATCAATTACTCTCTTTTACTATGTGGCTGCCCATGGCTCCATACCTCATCCTCTCATCTTAGGAACTCATTCCTATATTTTCCTATGGAAGTATTTCCTACAATTAAATCTCCCTCTCATTCTTTCTTTCACTTTCCACTGTATTTCCTAAGTATGCTCATACTCCTGTTTCTTATCTGTGCTGATGCTCATTAAGTGTAGGGGTTTGTGAAAGTCACTGATCTTATTATGCTCAGATTCCCTCATATGAAAAGTGAACATGAGGCAAACAAATCAGGAGCGATTATGAAACTAAAGAGCTAATGAATTTTTAAGATTTGTGTCTGTGCTGGGCACAGAGGAATGATCATGGAAATTTAGCTATACAACAGCACATGTAAAAATTTTGTTATGTGACAAAGATGCAATTCAAGTCAAGGACAGAGATAGAGTTATTCCATAGAGTTTAAGAATGATTATCCAATTATTTTTAAACACTAATTTTAGAGCATTAGAGACAAAGAACAAATTTATTCATAAGAACCTGAGAAGGAGGATGGAAGAAGATCAAGAGAGAATCAAAATCTGCTTCCTCATTACTGAACAACTTTAAGATAAGCAGCTTGGGGTCCATGTTTTTCAAAATCGGATGCACCATGGATATCTCGTCAAAAACACAAAGTTCTACTACCCTATTCCATATATCTGAACAGAAATCTCTAGAACTGGGATTAAGGACTATGCAGTTTCTTTGTGGTTCCAGTTGATTCAGTGACTCATTAAAGTTTGAGACTTGTAAGGGTTAGGGCCCTTGATGGAGAGTAAGCTTGAATCACACCTGTCATTGAATTCCAGATGACTCGGGTAGTGGGCCTTGGGGAGGTCATGGTGATTCATGCCCTGGGAGTGGTGGGTCCTGATTCTTCCTAGGACAGGTGTTTGAGAAGAGCAGTGACCAAGACCTCTTTGTGGTAGTGGTCGCTGTTGAGGGTGACCATTTTGTGGGCATGGTCTCTGCTGAAAAATCACCTTCTGGTGGAAGTGATCTCTGTTGAGGTTCAGCACCTTGTGGGAGTGGTTGCTGCTGAGGTTGACCTTCTTGTGGTTGCGGGTTCTCTGCTGAGGCTCACCATTAGGATGGGGTCTAGATGGTAGTGCACCAGGTCCCCCAGAAGGTGGTCTCTGAAACTGTTCAAAGGAGCCCTGATCTGGGTTCTCTATATCTGTAGAATACAGCACAGAAATAGAAGAACTTGATGTTGGAAGGTTCCCCTCTCAATTTGATCTCTGGTCACCTTATATAGTCTCTTTCTCCCAGGACCTGCTTTTGAACTATCAACTTCCCTCTTACCCTCAGTTTCATTTTGCATTATTCCTGTTCATCCATATGCTAATGATATTGAATTGTAATTCTGTATTCTTGAGACAAACATGTGTCTTCAATTTCACACAAAAAAAGAAGGTGTTAGATACCTTAGAATTCTCAGAGGATGCCTCCAAATACAGAAGAGCTAAGGGATTATCCATGCAATCATGTTGTCATGTCAGTTATATTTTGGGTCACTGACATAACGTAACAACTATGATTTCAAGTCTAGCCAGTTGAGTGGATATGTAGAACCATCTGCTCTGAGACCAGGTGGAGCAATAATAAGAGTGAGAGAAAGACAACATGAGGGCCCACACAGGAATCACTGAATAACCATAGGCATATTATATAACTACAGGGACACAGTTGAGTGGAGAAACATAAAGGAAAGGTACCCAAAGTCCATTTCCTTGCATTTTTCCTTAAACCATATATGCAGAAGACATAAGAGATGTGGGTTCAATCCCTGGGTTGGGAAGATCCCCTGGAGAAAGGAATATCAATCCACTCCAGTATTCTTGCCTGGAGAATCCCCATGGACAGAGGAGCCTGGTGGGCTGCATTCCATGGGATCACAAGGATTCTGACATGACTGAAGCAAAATGGCACCACAAAGACAGAAATATTGGGAAAGAAGAAAATAGTTGAAGGGTTGGTTCTCAGGAGTCATTTCTGCACAAAGGGAAATGGCAGCATACTCCTGTGTCATCCAAGATAGACATCTGAGCTATTCGAGTTAGGGCCATGCTCATAGTCCTGAGATCAAGATTGGGTAAAGGGTTGCCTATGTCTTTAGGAGCTCAGACATTAATCAGTTCTTGATCAGAGACTAATGCTAGTAAGACGCCAGAGAAATGAAAAGTTTTTAAGGAAAAAAAAAAGAATTGATTGAGGATTAATTGAATTTTATAATACATGCAGCTGAGAAACCTTCACTGTTGTCTTCTAGGAAAAGAAGCAGAAGATGAAAGACAAAGTAAGTACTAAATCCTTCAGGGCCAACAACTATTCTCCAGGAAAAGGCGTGCTTCAAACACTCTTATATTCCCTAAGTTAACTTGTCAATCACTATCTGTGATGCTTTTGCAAAGGGAGGAAGACCTGAAGGGATGGCAGGGTTGCTCCTGTGCTGAGGATCAACCACAAACTCAAAAGAGGAGAGACCCTTTTATCCTCCCTAGGATCCCTCAAACCCAAATGCTAATTTAGGCTAAGTGCTGGAGCATTTCAGTGTTGTGTTTTCATACATCTCTGCCTCTTACATCTTTTAACATGCTTTCTCAGGGTGGGGCAACAGGTATTAAACTTGTGAATACAATCTTGACCATAGTGGACACAGTGCATTGAAACAACGGATGTGGGTGGGAGTAAAATGAGAGCACTGGGCACTGAAAACTCTATATCTTCATGTGGAGAGAGAGGGATTTATTATGATAGTCTCTGTTTCCGAAATAGCCCTGAATGGGCTTCACCTCCTCCATCCATCTGGCATCCCCATCCATCTGGCAAGGCCACCTTCATCCCCTGCCTACTTCAGTTACCATAACATCTTCCTGAGAGAACTTCTTTGTTTCAGTCTTGCTTTTTTGCAAAGCATCCTTCTTAGCACAGTCAGAAAGACTTTTGTAAAAATGTAAATTTTGCTTTGTCTTTACTCTGGTTTAAGTTGTGTATTGGGCTCAAATTGCACTTTAAATAAAATGTGAGGACTTGGCATCAATGAGGATGTGAATGGCCTTATCCTTGTCTTAAGAACTTTGAAGGTTCACCTTTCTTTTCACTTATGTCCCCTCCTTACCAAGCTTCCTCATTGCAGTGTCATCTCCCAATCCCAAGCAAAATCTCAGCAACCTTGCCCTTTATTCTTACCAGAAATGGGGCCTTGAGTTGAGTTCCGTGGTAGCAAGCCCACTGAGAGCAGGATCAGCAGCATCTTGGAGGAAGCTCTGGAATATTCTCAGCCCTGTGCTGGAAGAAACCAGGCAACTTCTTTCACAAAGGGGAGCAGAACAATGTTAACCCTGAGTTCTATACTGAACAGTCCTGGTCACCAGGTTTTGTTGTTGTTCAGTTGCTCAGTTGTGTCCAACTCTTTGCCCACCCCATGGACTGCAGTATGACAGGCTTCCCTGTCCTTCAGCATTTCCCAGAGCTTGCTCAAACTCCTGTGAGTTGAATCAGTGATGCCATCCAACCATCTTGTCCTCTGTCATCCCCTTCTCCTCCTGCCTTCAATCTTTCCCAGCATCAGGATCTTTTCTAGTGAATCAGCTCTTCGCATCAGGTGGCCAAGGTCACCAGGTAGACACAGTTATAGTTGGGACTTATCCCAGCAGCACGGAGTGGGTAGGCTGTGCCTACTGTCTCATTTCCAAAAGATACAGCATGAAACTTCGAGGGAACTATGTCTAAGCAGTCAGCACTGATACTAGGATTGTTCTGTCACATTTGATTTTCACTGGGTTCCCTGGGACTTTGTCTTACCATTTGTTCTTCTTGTGTTTATGTGTCTGTTTCGGGGTTGACAGTGATCCTATAGCCCAAAGTGAAGTTGGTCAATGTCTCTGGCCATTAGTATGACCAAAGTCCATCATTCATGTATTTTGGGAACCTGATATATCATATGGTGCATAAGATGTATAGCAAAATAGTTTAATGATCATCTCTGTTTATCTTTGAAATGTACACATGGAAAGTAGAAGGTTGACCCTGTGTCTGCTCACACTCTGAGGTTGTCTAAGAGTTTTTTTGTTCTAATAGAGAAGCTTGGTGTTGTTGAACAAATATGACCTAAGACTTTCTATTCTTATCAGTATTCTTGGGATTTATAGTATTTAGGGAAACAAAGGTAGACACAGAATCCACCACAGGCTATCTAGGACAGAACAAGATGAATACCTAGTCCCTTGTATAATTCATGTTATTTTATGTTTTTTAAGACTTCTCCCATGCTCCTTCCCTTTTATGAAATCTTCTATAAGAGTTTGTTTGGCTTCATTTCTGCTGCAAAATATTTTTAACCACCCTTTGACTCTGACCACCACTGACAGTAGTGGCAACAATTATGTTCTTTAACACGACAGTCTACTACTCCCTTCAAATCCTCAATTGCATTGCCTTGATCCTCTACTTTCCTGTCAGTATGCATGTTAAAAAAATGTTTTTTCAGATTGTTATATAACACAGGGAATTTTCTGTAGAATATTTTGACACTCATTTGTCCCTATTTTCTGTCTGAAATTATTTGGTGATATTTTCTCTGCTTAATCAATGCTCCTTGTGTTTCCTTTAGCTTTTATATGTGGTGGCTTTGCTGTGCATTTGTGGGGAATATTTATTAGAGCACTAAATTAGGACCTATTCTAGCTTCTCTGGTTTGGTTCATTTTAATTTTAAAAATTTGGTGACAAAAATTTATTTGCAAAATTTTTTTTATTATCTGCATTCTGCTTTTCAGTTGCTTGCAAATCTGTTATATTTAGCAGTTGTCTCTCCCTCCTTTTATTTGGTGACTGGAATTGTTAATATTATCAGTTGGAACTTATTTCAGAACTATTAATACTATATCTTATGTTCTTATTCAGATTTTGAGTGGGGCTAGTGGTAATTTTAGAATGGTGTACTTGGAATATCAGGAGTGTCACATGGCTGGAAATCCTAAGAACAGTGCCCTTGACCAGTGTGGATAATCCAGTAGTTTCCTTTCCCTGCATATGAGTGTTCTGATCTTTCTGAAAGGTTGCAGATAATATTACTGGAAGGCCTCCTAATACAACGGATTTTTCTACAGATAAAAAACCCTTGTGCCCATGCGGGGTGATTGCAGATTGTTTTCCTTCCCTGGCATAATAATGGATGTATTTGAGAAAAGGGACTGTATCTGCAGTTGGCAATGTAAGAAAGCTATGTGGCTGTGTGGTGAGGCAAATGGTTCCAGTTGAACTTGGTGGAAGAAAGGGAGTAGTTTTAGGGATAAGCAGAGACCCCCTTTATGGTATTGGGGTGACTGTTTCTGGTTTCCTCAGACAATAATTTGAAAAGGAAAGTGGAGACAAACTAGTCCTCACTAGGTAGCTTTTGGTAGACCTTCCATCAAAGGAGATAAGGGTCAGAGATGAGGAGAGGGAAGTGGCAGCCAACTTGAGTGGGGGCTGTGAAGGGGCGGTCCTGTTGGAAGGCAGGCTTCCCTTCTGCTTGGTGAGAACTGGAAAAGAGCAGGTGACTCTTCAAAATGTCACTCAGTTCAGAACCTTTCAATAACCTTTTCCAGTGTCAGCCACGCAGTAAGAGATTAGTGTGCTGTGACAGGAAAAATATCAGCCCTGAACTCACCAAACAGAACAAAAACATAGGAAACGGAAGAGCTGAAAGAGAAGGCTGTCCATCAGGAAGGGCAAGGAAGAAGCAAAGAGCATGACTTCAGCAGAAGCTTAGGTAACTGAAAAGGAACAGACGCTCTCAAGCAATGGATTTGCCTCCTGATACAGACGCTTAACTTGACATGTGCAAGGAGAATTCCTAATTTCCTTCCCTGAAACCTGCAAACTTTTCTCAGTTAAAAACAGCTGTTTCACACCCCAAGACACATATTAACCAAATTAATGAAGAGCAAACTCAAATAACAAATATTAAAAGCAGCAAGGGAAAAACAACAAATAACTCATAAGGGGATTCCCATAAGGATAACAGCTGATCTCTAAATAGAAACGCTTCAAGCCAGAAGGGAATGGCAGGACATATTTAAAGTGATTAAAGAGAAAAACCTACAACCCAGATTACTGTATCCAGCAAGGATCTCATTCAAATATGAAGGAGAAATCAAAAGTTTTACAGACAAGCAAAAGCTCAGAGAATTCAGCACCATCAAACCAGTTCTTCAACATACACTAAAGGATCTTCTCTAGACAGGAAACACAGAAAAGGTTTATAAACTGAAAACCACCCCCCACCCACCCAAAAAACAACAACAACAACAAAGTAAATGGCAACAGGATCATACTTATCAAAAATTACCTTAAATGTAAATGGGTTGAATGTCCCAAATAAAAGACAAAGACTGGCTGAATGGATACAAAAACAAGACCCTTATATATGCTGTCTACAAGAGACCCACCTCAAACCTAGGGACACATACAGACTGAAAGTGAAGAGCTGGAAAAAGATATTTCATGCAAATGGAGACCAAAAGAAAGAAAGAGTAGCAATACTCATATCAGATAAAATAGCTTTGAAATAAAGGCCATGAAAAGAGACAAAGAAGGACATTACATAATGGTCCAAGGATCAATCCAAGAAGATATAAGAATTATAAATATATATGCACCCAGCATAGGAGCACCACAATATGTAAGGCAAATGCTAACAAGTATGAAAGGGAAAATTAAGAGTAACACAATAATAGTGGGAGACTTTAATACCCCACTTAACACCTAGGGATAGATCAACTAAACAGAAAACTAGCAATGAAACACAAACTTTAAGTGATACAATGAACCAGTTAGACCTAATTGATATTTATAAGACATTTCACCCTAAAACAATGAAAACCACCTTTTTCTCAAGTGCACATGTAACCTTCTCCAGGATGGATCACATCTTGGGCCTTGGTAAATTTAGCCTTGGTAAGTTAAAAAAAATTGAAATCATCTCAAGCATCTTTTCTGATCACAGTGAGATAAGATTAGATGTCTACAACAGGAAGGACTGATGCTGAAGCTGAAACTCCAGTACTTTGGCCACCTCATGAGAAGAGTTGACTCATTGGAAAAGACCCTGGTACTGGGAGGGATTGGGAGCAGGAGGAGAAGGGGACGACAGAGGATGAGATGACTGGATGGCATCACCAACTCGATGGACATGAGTTTGAGTAAACTCCAGGAGTTGGTGATGGATAGGGAGGCCTGGCGTACTGCGATTCATGGGGTCGCAAAGAGTCGGACACGACTGAACAACTGAACTGAACTGAACAGGAGAAAAACTAGTAAAATACAAACATATGGTGGCTAAACAACACACTTCTGAATAACCAACAAATCACAGAAGAAATCAAAATATGCATAGAAATGAATGAAAATGAAAACCCAAAATCTATGGGATTCAGTAAAAGCAGTGCTAAGGGGAGGGTTCATAGCAATACAAGCCTACCTCAAGAAACAGGAGGGAAATCAAATAAATAACCTAACTCTACACAAAAGCAACTAGAAAAAGAATAAATCAAGCACCCCAGAGTTAGTAGAAGGAAAGAAATCTTAAAAATTAGGGCAGAAATGAATGCAAAAGAAACAAAAGAGACCATAGCAAAAATCAACAAAGCCAAAAGCTTGGCTCTTTGAAAAGATAAATAAAATATACAAACCATTAGCCAGACTCAACAAAAAAAAGGGGGGGGGGGGATCAAATTAACAAAATTAGAAATGAAAATGGAGAAATAACAACAGACAACACAGAAATACAAAGGATCATAAGAGACTACTATCAGCAACTATATGCCAATAAAATGGACAACTTGGAAGAAATGGACAAATTCTTAGAAAAGTATAACTTTCCAAAACTGCACCAGGGAGAAATAGAAAATCTTAATAGATGCATCACAAGCACGGAAATTGAAACTGTAATCAGAAATCTTCCAACAAACAAAAGCCCAGGTCTAGACAGCTTCACAGCTGAATTCTACCAAAAATTTAGAGAAGAGCTAACACCTATCCTACTCAAACTCTTCCAGAAAATTGCAGAGGAAGGTAAACTTGCAAATGCATTCTATGAGGCCACCATCACCCTAATATCAAAACCTGACAAAAATGCCGCAAAAAAAGAAAACTACAGGCCAATATCACTGATGAACATAGATGCAAAAATCCTTAAAATTCTAGCAATCAGAATCCAACAACACATTAAAAAGATCATACACCATGACCAAGTGGGCTTTATCCCAGGGATGCAAGGATTCTTCAACATCTGCAAATCAATCAATGTAATACACCATATTAATAAATTGAAAAATATGGGGAACACATGTATACCTGTGGCGGATTCATTTTGATATTTGGCAAAACTAATACAATTATGTAAAGTTTAAAAATAAAATAAAATTGGAAGAATAAAAAAAAAAAAAAGGAAAAAAAAAATAATAAATTCAATTAAACATAAAAAAAAAAAAAAAAGAAAAATAAAAGCCATATGATTATCTCAATAGATGCAGAGAAAGCCTTTGACAAAATTCAACATCCATTTATGATAAAAACTCTCTAGAAAGCAGGAATAGAAGGAATATACCTCAACATAATAAAAGCTATATATGACAAACCCACAGCAAACATTATCATCAATGGTGAAAAATTGAAAGCATTTCCCCTAAAGTCAGGAACAAGACAAGGGTGCCCACTTTCACCACTACTATTCACCATAGTTTTGGAAGTTTGGGCCACAGCAATCAGAGCAGAAAAAGAAATAAAGGCAATCCAGATTGGAAAAGAAAAAGTAAAACTCTCACTGTTTGCAGATGACATGATCCTCTACATAGAAAACCCTAAAGACTCCACCAGAATATTACTAAAACTAACCAATGAATATAGTAAAGTTGCAGGATATAAAATCAACACACAGAAATCCCTTGCATTACTATACACTAATAATGAGAAAATAGAAAGAGAAATTAAGGAAACAATTCCATTCATTTTATTCAACGAAAAGAATAAAATACTTAGGAATATATCTACCTAAAGAAACTAAAGACCTATATATAGAAAACTATAAAACACTAGTCAAAGAAATCAAAGAGGACACTAATAGATGGAGAAATATACCATGTTCATAGATTGGAAGAATCAGTATAGTGAAAATGAGTATACTACTCAAAGCAATTTATAGATTCAATGCAATCCCTATCAAGCTACCAACGGTGTTCTTCACAGAGCTAGAACAAATAATTTCACAATTTGTATGGAAATACAAAAAAAACTCAAATAGCCAAAGCAATCTTGAGGAAGAAGAATGGAACTGGAGGATTCAACCTGCCTGACTTCAAGCTCTACTACAAAGCCACAGTCATCAAGACAGTATGGTACTGGCACAAAGACAGAAATATAGATCAATGGAACAAAATAGAAAGCCCAGAGATAAATCCACGCACCTATGGACACCTTATCTTTGACAAAGGAGGCAAGAATATACAATTGATTAAAGACAATCTCTTTAACAAGTGGTGCTGGTAAAACTGGTCAACCACTTGTAAAAGAATGAAACTAGAACACTTTTTAACACCATACACAAAAATAAATTCAAAATGTATTAAAGATCTAAATGTAAGACGAGAAACTATAAAACTCCTAGAGGAGAACATAGGCAAAACACTCTCCAACATACATCACAGCAGGATCCTCTATGACCCACCTCCCAGAATATTGGAAATAAAAGAAAAAATAAACAAATGGGACCTAATTAACCTTAAAAGCTTCTGCACAACAAAGGAAACTATAAGCAAGCTGAAAAGACAGCCTTCAGAATGGGAGAAAATAATAGCAAATGAAGCAACTGACAAACAACTAATCTCAAAAATATACAAGCAACTCCTACAGCTCAATTCCAGAAAAATAAATGACCCAATCAAAAAATGGGCCAAAGAACTAAATAGACATTTCTCCAAAGAAGACATACAGATGGCTAATAAACACATGAAAAGATGCTCAACATCACTCATTATCAGAGAAATGCAAATCAAAACCACTATGAGATACCATTTCACGCCAGTCAGAATGGCTGCGATCCAAAAGTCTACAAGCAATAAATGCTGGAGAGGGTGTGGAGAAAAGGGAACCCTCTTACACTGTTGGTGGGAATGCAAACTAGTACAGCCACTATGGAGAACAGTGTGGAGATTCCTTAAAAAACTGGAAATAGAACTGCCTTATGATCCAGCAATCCCATTGCTGGGCATACACACTGAGGAAACCAGAATTGAAAGAGACACATGTACCTCAATGTTCATCGCAGCACTGTTTATAATAGCCAGGACATGGAAGCAACCTAGATGTCCATCAGCAGACGAATGGATAAGAAGGCTGTGGTACATATACACAATGGAGTATTACTCAGCCATTAAGAAGAATACATTTGAATCAGTTCTAATGAGGTGGGTGAAACTGGAGCCTATTATACAGAGAGGGGGAGGCCAGAAAGAAAAACACCAATACAGTATACTAATGCATATATATGGAATTTAGAAAGATGGTAATAATAACCCTGTATACGAGACAGCAAAAGAGACACTGATGTATAGAACAGTCTTTTGGACTCTGTGGGAGAGGGAGAGGGTGGGATGATTTGGGAGAATGGCATTGAAACATGTATAATATCATATATGAAACGAGTCGCCAGTCCAGGTTCGATGCACGATACTGGATGCTTGGGGCTGGTGCACTGGGACGACCCAGAGGGATGGTACAGGGAGGGAGGAGGGAGAAGCGTTCAGGATGGGGAACACATGTATACCTGTGGCGATTCATGTTGATGTATGGCAAAACCAATACAGTATTGTAAAGTTAAAAAAATAAAATAAAATAAAAAATAAAGGAAAAAAAAAAAGTCAGAGGAACCAGACATCAAATTGCCAATATCCGTTGGATATCAGAAAAGCAAGAGTTCCAGAAGAATATCTATTTCTCCTTTATTGACGATGCCAAAGCCTTTGACTGTGTGGACCTAACAAACTATGGGAAATTCTTCAAGAGATGGGAATACCAGACCATCTGACCGACCTCTTGAGAAACCTGTATGCAGGTCAGGAAGCAACAGTTAGAACTGGACATGAAACAACAGACTAGTTCCAAATCAGGAAAGGAGTACATCAAGGCTGTATATTGTCACCCTGCTTATTTAACTTATCTGCAGAGTACATCATGAGAAACGCTGGGCTGGAAGAAGCACAAGCTGGAATCCAGATTGCCGGGAGAAATAGCAATAACCTCAGATATGCAGATAACACCACCCATACGGCAGAAAGTGAAAAAGAACTAAAGAGCCTCTTGATGAAAGTGAAAGAGGAGAGTGAAAAAGTTGGCTTAAAGCTCAACATTCAGAAAACTAAGATTGTGTCATCCGGTCCCATCAACTTCATGGCAAATAGAGGGGGAAACACTGGAAACGGTGGCAGACTTTATTTATGAGGTCTCCAAGATCACTGCAGGTGATGATTGCAGCCATGAAATTAAAACACAGTTACTCCTTGAAAGAAAAGTTATGACCAAACTAGACAGCATATTAAAAAGCAGAGACTTGACTTTACCAACAAAGGTCCATCTAGTCAAAGTTATGGTTTTTCCAGTAATTCTGTATGGATGTGAGAGTTGGATTCTAATGAAAGCTGAGCCCAGAAGAATTGATGCTTCTGAACTGTGGTGTTGGAGAAGACTCTAGAGAGTCCCTTTGACTACAACCAGTCCATCCTAAAGGGGATCAGTCCTGAATATTCGTTGGAAGGCCTAATGCTGAAGCTGAAACTCCAATACTTTGGCCACCTGATGCAAAGAACTGACTCATTTGAAAAGACCCTGATGCTGGGTAAGATTGAAGTCGGGAGGAGAACGGGATGACAGAGGATGAGAAGGCTGGATAGCATCACCGACTCAGTGGACATGAGTTTGAGTAAACTCCGGCATTAGTGAAGGACAGTGAGACCTGCATGCTGCAGTCCTTGGGGTCACAAAGAGTTCGACATGACTGAGTGAGTGAACTTAACTACATAGGAATCACAAAAAGTACCATTTTGGATTAAAGAGGTAAATGTGATTTATTGCCTCAAAACAAATGTGTGTCTACATGATGTTGAAGTAGAGAAGCAGGAAGGGAATATATGTAATAGTGGGATGGGGAATAGGGGTGTTTATGGTAGTAAGATAGGCAAAACAGTCTGAACCAGGACATAAAACACATAGACATAAAAGAAAAAAGAAGCTTAATTACATCAAAATTTGAAGTATTTATTTAAAAAAACCCAAAAACAAAATTAAAAGACATTCATATTAGGAACTAGGAGCAAATATTTATAGACTATATCTCATGCACTGTGTAGATATCCATAACATATGATAAACCCAACAATAATAATACTTCAAAAAATATGAAAATGAATAAATATGATTACACACCTGGCACACTAGCTGCTAGAAGAGACTGTCAGCAGGATTGCCAAACCAAATGGGTTTTTGATCATTGTTTCAAGTTTGAAGCTCTTTGTCTAGAAATGTGCTGAACCAGCCTAGACTAAGCTGAGAAGCTAAGGGTGAAAGCTGTGTTCATGCCTGGGTGTATGCTTCCTTACTCTGAAGTCATCTTGAAAACTGTTAAACTATGAGATGGATGGTGGCCCTACTCATAGGAGTTGTGCACGGCTTTAATCTACATTGACCTCTACACTCACACAGCCATCTCAGCCTGACTCGTGTACTGCTGAAACCTGGAGGCAGCAATTCATACTCCAGGAAATCTGACCTTCACTTATTCAGATTCATCACCCAACCAGGAACACACTACAGAGGCTTTGGCAGGGTCTGATCATTGGACCTTTGCTGTCTTAAATGATAGTGATTATTGCTCTTTAGGTATTAATACTGTCTGCACTCTGTATTCTTGGAACAGTTTAGCCTCATATACTTTATTCAAAATGTATCTTTCTACCAGTCAGAGATAGATATGAACTCTAAGTACACACACACAAGGACACATAAAAAGGTCAATAATCATACAAAAGGAATTTAACTGTAGCTGATATCAAGAAGAGACACAATTAGATTAAGTATTTTTGTGCATATTAGAGTTATAAAAAGATAAAAGTAACATATCAAGGACTTGAGAGGATGTGAGCAAGCCAGTACTTTCATGAACTGCTCCTATTTCTTTAAATTATCATAGTTATCTTTGAGAGGTTAACACTTGCTACCTGCATACATTTTGACCCAGAATTTAAATTTTGGTATACACTGGTTATATACAGAGTATTCTCCATAAAATACACAAAAATGGGACTTCCTTGGTGGCACAGTGGATAAGAATCTGCCTGCCAATGCAGGGGACACAGAGTCAATCTCTGGTCCAGGAAGTTCTCACATGGGGCGGAGCAACTAAGTCTGTGTGCCACAATTACTGAGTCCACATGTTGTAACTGCTGAAGCCTGTGGATCTAGAGCCTATGTTCTGCAACAAGAGAATCCACTGCAATGAGAAACCCACACACTGCAACGAAGAGTAGCCTCTGCTTGCTGTAGCTAGAGAAAGCCCACATACATCAAAGACTCAGTGCAGCCAAACATAAATAAATAATTTTTTTTTAAAAGATAAGTCCACCTGGAGGAAAAGTGAGTCATTCGTTAACCATTTCAACAAAATCCTTCTTTTAAGGATATCTGCTTCCTTCCTTCTTCCATGTCTTCATACAACTAGGAGGGAGATATGTGTTCCTTTAGATTCCATATAGAAGAAGTTATGGTTTTATTTCTCTTTGAATTCAGAGGAAGAGCCATTGAAAGTTTCAGACCCCGCTATGCTGCTCATAGTGGTGAGCAGAATCTACAGACACTTGGACACGGAGATGGTGAGAAATGCCTTCTGCGGCTGTCATCGCTGGAGACCAGAACCTGGGAGACACTCTCAGGCAAAAGACTGAAAGCAGTGCAGGAGATTTACAAATACACATTTTGATAGACAATTCCTTGGCCAGGCTTTCTCTCTGGGCTTTCTAAAGTTTAGAGTTATTGTGATTAAAGAATCAAAGTTTTGCCCAGCTAAAAGAGGCATCCACAATTTTAACCAACACTATGCCTCCCCAGAGAAATTCGTATCATTGTGCTCAAAGTTGCAAAGACATGATCTTCATTGTCGTGGTGTTTGTACCAGCAACCAAAAAAAAAAAAATTTCTATAAAGCTTCTTTTTATGAAGCCAGAAGAATAAGATACTAGAAACTTGTGTGAATGTATTGCTGATTTTAAAGCAAACTAATGTATATGGGGAAAAAATTTTTTTTCAACTCACCTGTTAAGATCAGAGGAAAAGTTTAGCAACTGTAAAGAGGAATGCAGATAATCAAAAAAAAAAAAAAAAGTTTGGAAACCCAATACCTCATTATGAAATTTTTAAATAAAAGTCAACAAATCTAGTGAAGAATAGGCCTTAATTAAACAATAACACAAAAATCCTCCAAAATGCATAACAAAAAATAAGCTACAAATGAAGGTTAAATACAGTGGCTGGATTAAGGAGCGAAAATATCAAAAAATAAGTTTCATGGAGACAGTGGGGAGAATGAGTGTCAGAATATTCTAGACAAAATTCCTTGTGTTTAAGAATAATCTGAGAAAACATGTTCTAACATGGAAACTCACTGAAAAATATAAGATCAAGGCAATGAAACCAAAGATTTGAAAGGAATATAAGACTGTCTTTTGGGAGTTCATAAGTGTGGCTATTAAATTATCAGTGGAAGACAGGGAGGTTAAAAATATTTCATCACAGAAATAAGCCAAAAAGAATCTCACAAAGAATCTAGAAAAGAGAAGAAGTCCTAGAGATATAGAATAACATGCTCCATTCAAGGAGTGTATATTCATTTCCTTCAGTCCTACAAGTCCTGTTGTAGATTTTGTGTCTACCTTTGCTTTTACTAACTATTGTAAGTCCTAAGATATTGAAAAGAATAGAATGTCTTAGGTTACCTTGTTGGACAACTCCAATAATTTCCTATCAGGGACCAGATAGACCTGGATGATATCTGGTGGCCTGAAAATGCTGAGGGTCAGCCTTCTGCTGTCCACGTGTGCCCAAGGATGCTATCCACATATATTTCATAAATAACTTGAAATGATCTCTATCATCAAAATGTTTTGCAATGTATCATATACATAGGTAAACAAATACCAAAATGATGGAGTTTGGATGATATGAAGGCCAGAGATCACAGCCAAAACACACACAAATAATACTTGGAAGGACAAAGAAATGCATTCACCAAAAAGACTGAAAATCAAATGATGACAGAGCAGTTCTGTATCTGTGCTGAATGCTTGGACATTCTCCCTCAAACGCTTTGCCCACATCACATGTTGTATCTTTTAGAAATGACACAATAATAACATTCTATCCATTCCATCCTGCTGGGATTAGTCCCAGCAATAACCCTGTCTAACCGGTGACAAGATCTGCCCAGTAGAGAATTCAAAGATACCATTGTTATGATCCCTTTTATAAAGGAACCTGCCTGGCTTCTCCCAGTGCAGAGCTGAGAGCAAATCCAGAGCTTCTTCCAAGATGCTACTGATCCTGCTCTCAGTGGCCTTGCTGGCCCTGAGCTCAGTTCAAGGCTCAGATTCTGGTAAGAATAAAGGGGGATGGTGCTGAGACTCTGTCTGGGGCTTGGGGGATCACACTGCAGTGAGAAAGCTTGTAAAGAGGAGAAATAAGTGAAAGATGTGGCTGCAGTGTGCTTAAAATAAGAGGAAGGCCCTTCACCTCCTCTATGATGTGAAGGCCTCAAACTTAGTACGACTGGAAACCAGCACTGAATTTTTAACCAGAGGAATGATAAATTAAGATTTATCTCTGTGCTATGAAGGATGCATTGCAAAAAGACAAGACTGGAACAGACAAGGTCCCTCATGAAGATGCTATGATAATCAAAGTAGGCAGTGGATGAAAGTGGCCTTGCGAGGGGATGCCAGATGGATGGAGGAGGTGAAGCCCATTCAGAGATATTTCAGAGACAGAGATGAAAGTAATAAATCTCTGTGTCTACATAGAAATATGGGGATTCCAGGGCACAGTGGTCTCATTTTACTCCCACCAATATTTAGTATTTCAGAATGTTGTGCCCAATATGGCAAGATTGTATCCACATGTTTACTCCTGGTCCTTCTACCTTGAGAAGCCATGTTAATATAAGTAAAGTATTCCATAAATTGAGGGCAGAAGGATACTAAAACATAACACTGAAATATTCCAGCACTTAACCTAAACTAGTATTAGGGTTTAAGGGATCCTAGGAAGGATAAAAAGGCCTCTTTTGAGTTCAAGGTTGATCCTCAGCACAGTAATAACCCTGCCATGCTTTCATATCCTCTTCCTTTTGCAAAGGCATCAGAGATGGTAGTTGAAAATTTATAATATCTTAGAGTATATAGAGTGTGCCCTTTTACTGTAGAACATTATGAACCCTGAAGGATATAGGCTCATCTTCTGCTTCTTTTCCTAGAAAGCAGCAGTGAAGAGTTTCGGAGAACCGTATTAGGTAAGTCGCAATTAATCCTCCCTCATATTTCTTTTTTTCATTAGCAACTTTTCAGTTCTCCGATGTCTTGTTATCATCATTACTTTGTGAAGAGTTATAATCAGTGATAGAAACACTAAAAATAAAGGCAGTCCTTTCTAACCTTGGTCTTGGGCACCACGAGCAACACTCTAACATGATGTCTAGCCTGGATGACACTGGCTATGCTGCCTGTTCCCTCAGGCCAGAAATGATTGTTGAGAGAGGACAACAAAGGGAAGGAGTCACAATTCTGACTCCTGCAGCCTACTGAGAGCCAACCCCTCCATTGACTGTTTCCTTCTTCCTCAGTATTCTTCTCTTTAAATGTATGGTTTAGAAAAAATGCAAAGAAGCTAGGTCTGGTTCATTTTTCCTGTTTCTCTGCTCAGCTGTGTCACAGTACCTAATTAAAATTGGCAAGTTATTTAAAGATCCAGTATAGGCCATCGTGTTCTCTCTCTCTCTCTCTCTCTCTCTCTCTCTCTCTCTCTCTCTCTCTCTCTCTCTCCTATTATTGCTCCACCTGGTTTTAGAGCCAGAGGGTTCCATATACACTCTCCACAGGCCAGACTTGGAGTCACAGTTGGCAGGTTACGTCAGTGACACAAAATATATCTGGAAGCATAACTGACATGATTAATCCCTTTGCTTTTCTTCTGTCCTTGTAGATATTGCCTGCCAATTCTAAGATATCCATCACCTTTTTGTCAAACTGTTTTTCTCCAGAGCAAAGAACTAAGACTCAATGTCACTAGTATGTGGGTGAACAGGAGTACTGCAAAAACAAGTGAATAGGAAGGAAGCTGGTAGTTGAGAGATGGGTTTTGGGGAAAGGGACTGTCTGAAAAGTTTATGAGAGATCAAAATGAGAGGGGAGCCTTCCATCACCTAGTTCCTCTCTTTTTGTGCCATACCCTGTAGATAGAACCAGCTCAGACTCAAGCTCAGATGAGGATTTTTTCATACGACGTCCTGGAAAACACAGAGAACGCAGAGGACCACCACCTTCTCCTAATGATGAAAACGAAGATGAGGAAGCTCCACCAGGGCCACCCCCACCAGGGCCACCCCCACCCAGTGATGAACCTCAGCCAAATCCACCCCCACCAGAGGAGCAACCTGAGCAGAGTTCAGATGAAGACTGACTATCCAAGTAATCTGGAAGTCATTGACAGGTACGACTCCAGCTCACTCTCCATCAAGGGCCCTAACCCTACAGATCTCACACTTTAGTGAGTCACTGAATCAACAGAAAATATGTGAAAATTGCATAGTCCTGGACACAAGTTTTAAAGATTTCTATTCAGATAGTCTAAAAAAGGTAGCAAAACCTCACATTTATTACAAGCTACCCAAGGTGATTCCCATTTTGAGAAACAAGGATCATATATCGCCTTTTCCCCGATGACCACCTGTCTTAAAGTGGGCTGGTGATGAGGAAGTACAGGCACGTTCTCCCTTGTCCTTTTCTCTCCTACTCCTCTGGTTCAATGACCCTCTCTTCTCAAGTTGCCACCTGACAGGCTTCTCAGGTCCAGGGTCCCTACTAAATGATACTTTAATTTTATGTTGCTAAATTTATCTAGCTAAAATATTTCCTTTTCAATTAGTATATGGTCAAGGTAAAAAAAAAAATAACTGAACAGAAAAGTATGAGGCTAACTCTTAAAGGCATCCACATCCTACCTTCCAACTCCCTTCCCCAAAGGCCACCACAGTTAACTCTTGAACATCTTCTTGGAAACACTTACACCCTTTAAAACATAACTATACATTTTATCCACAAATGATGTCTTACTTTATGCAGATTAATAGGTTGCTTATTTCAAATAACATAGTTGTTAAAAATATTCGTAACAGTTCATTGAGCTATATGGGTCCGTTTAATCCTCATTTTGTTTACTTTTTAATTTTGCTATTCCATTGTCTGGCTGTGCCATGATTTCTTTAACCAACGCTTTATCAATGGACATTTAGGCCAGTTTCAGTTTTTCACTAGTTAAAAATTGGTTGCAGTAACCATCTTTGTAAATACATATTTGAACACTTTAAATAGCAACCAAGAGATAAACAAGCTAAGAACAACCTTTTATCTTGAAAGCAAGATTTTAGACCACATGATCCATTTGGTACATAAAAATGACAAATCAAAAGAAATTTGTAAGGAAACAGGAAAGGGAAGAAGAAGAGAAGGGAAATGTGGGCTCTTGGCTACTTCCCTTCACTGTTACCTGCAAGGATTAGAAACCACCTGCCCACTTTGTGTCAATCTCCTCTTTTGCTTTTCAGAGCATGAGTGTGAACATACCAGTCCTTCAGAAAGCCATGACATTGGAAGAAGGCACTCTGTCTTCAATTTACCAATAAAATAATCAGCATCCAGTTTCTAAGTGTCACGTCTCATTCTGGGTGTTTGTGAGTCTGAAATTTGAGGGCCATGAACATCCAAGACCAGTTCTCACTGAAGCTTCCAGCAGCATTCTTCCTGGACTGTCTTCTTAGAAAAATTTTCCCTTTGTTCTTTGCTTGGGGACCGGAATGTGTGTCTCCTTTCTTCCTCCTGTTGCCTCCCCCTTCCACCTGACACCTTTATTCAAAAGCCAGGTGCCTTTCCTGTCCTTCCCTGGTTTCTATTAGTACTAATGTGATGTTTTTATTATTTTCACACCTTACTAATAATTTTAGGAAAATAAAGAAAATATTGCAAATGTGAAGAAGTGGCAAGAGCTGAGGGAAGCCTTAAAATTTCCAAAAGAATTGATCCCGGTTTCTAGTAAAATAAACGTGATTCTAGGTCCCTATTCCCTCAAGCCCATTACCACATCCCCCTCTTTTAAATCATTTCTCAGTTTTCTTTCTAGATCCTCCACCTTTCTATAACTGTGAGTCAGTTTCATAAAGGAGATGACATGTTGTTTCTAAAAAGCAAGGAAAATTGGGGGTTCTTCAGACATGAGTTTATCTTATCTGCTTTTATTAGCTCTGGACTTTTAGAAAGCTACTTCAACTCTCAGAGCCTTAGTTAGGGTAATATTAATACCTATCCTAGGCACGAAGAGTAACAAATACCACACATAAAAAACTAGCAGAGGAACTTCCCTGGTGGTCTGGTGGCTAAAACTTTAATCTCCCAATGCAGGGGACCTGGTTCGATCCGCGGTCAGAAAACGAGATCACACATACTCAACTGTAGATTCCCATACTGCAACTAAGACATAGACAGCCAAATAAATAAAAATAAATACTCCTTTTAAACACCGGCAAAGATTGCCTTCACCACTTCCTAATAATTATTATAGGGAAGGCTAGTACATGTGAAATTGTAAGAAATTAAATACTTCTCAAATTAAACTGTTCATATTGCTTTGTCAGAAGGTCAAATGACAATATTTTCTCTTTTTTATTATTTTTTATTTAAATTTATTTATTTTAATTGGAGGCTAATTACTTTACAATATTGTATTGGTTTTGCCATACATCAACATGAATCCGCCACAATATTTTCTGACAATGCCTCTTCCAAATTCAAAAACAATGAAAAATGCTTTGCTCTCTGGTAGCACTTTCTGGTGTCTTTTCATCTGTGTGATACTATTTCTGATACTGATTCTGTCATGGAATATTGATAACTTCCACTCACTTCCATTTCTTAGAGGTTGGAAAATATTCCTGGGTTGAAAGACACTCTTAAAATGAGCATTAACAAAATCAATATTTAAAAAGAAACCTGACATTGAGGCGGTTGACATCAAGTGAAAAAACAAATGTTTCCATTCCATCAAAGGCTCCCCTACCTTGAAATCACATAGAATGAGAATCTGCCTAGGATGGAAAGCAGCCCATTCATGAACATCTCTGGCAAAGACTGACAAGTCTTATGCACTAGAAAGAGGGGATGTCAGGAACATTTCTTCAGAGCCAGATTCATCCTAACTCCAGGTCTACTCGCTGTACTTCTGTGAATGAATGCTGAGCATGATTTTATTTTTTACCTACAAGCTCAGACTATTATGCTGAACTGAAGTTAACTGAAACAAACATTTTACTTGAACTGCTTCTTGAGTTATTCGTGTTTAAATGTAATATAGAACTTCTCATGGTGGATTGTAGCTTTGGACTGTATTTTCAATTCTGATTTTGGCATCTACTAAAAGTAATAGAACCTCAAGCTTTCTGTCAGCAAAATGATAAATACGTTCTCTAATTTCAAAAAACTAGAATGCATTTCATCATTTCATTTAAATATGGCAAGTATTTTTTCCTATATTTAAAAAAAATTTTGTCTAAAAAAAAATACTGCACCCCTCAACGACAAACACACACACAAGGGTGAGGTACTCTCAGAGGCTGCAGCATAGGCACCAGTGGTCACAGCAGGCTTTGAAAGTGTGGCAGCTGTGGGGTCTGGTACCCTGAGACTCCCTCCTGGACCGCTTCTGCTGCTAAGTCGCTTCAGTCGTGTCCGACTCTGTGCGACCCCATAGATGGCAGCCTACCAGGCTCCTCCGTCCCTGGGATTCTCCAGACAAGAGTACTGGAGTGGGTTTCCATTTCCTTCTCTTGGAGCACTAGAGGAGGCTTAATCACCAAGACTCCCATGGTGCCCCATCCTTAGGCCCCCTTTCAGCCCCACAGATGCACTTCAAGTGATGCCAGTTTGCAGCTGGACTGGGATTCTGCAGTGTGGGTCTCACTAGGGCCAGCGTGTGCCTTTGCAGTCAAGGCCAGGAAACAACTGCACTGACTCTGAAACTATGACAGAGCCCACTTCGCTTCACCCCCACACACACCGTGGGTGGGTCCACTGGCGAGACAGGCCCTGGGGCTGCTGGCGGAGAGTGCCAGGGTTTGAGTGGACACAGGCCTGCCCACACTCTTGAGGAAGGGGTGGGAGACTGAGGGAAGGGGGAGTCCGCAGTCCACCTTCCACACAACACCTCCAGGTGGGCAGGAGAGTCAAGGGACCCGAGGGCAGAAGAACGAGAGCCATCTGCTTCCCCAGACATCCATCACTCCTGTGGGACGGCCTAACCCCAGCCCTGGAGAGCAGACATCACCACATCCAGCACTTCTGCAAGTCTTAACAGACCTTCATCAATTGCTTGTGTTCTACCCAGCTCTGACTTTCATGTAGTGTTCCTACTGAAAATGGCATAAAGCATAGAGAACTCAATTAACCCAGGTTAGAAGAAAATAATGTGGAAAATCTTCTCTCTTCACCCCTACAAGGCTCCAGCTGTGGACCTAACACTTGTAACACTGATCTGTGACAGAAAAAGAGGCTCCAATAGGGGTTGAAAATGATTTCTTGTTTCAGCCAGTCTTCCACCCTCAGCAAGACAAATTAGTAGGTTTTGACAGGACCCTCAGTTGTTTCACAAACTATGTGCTGCTTTCTTATTGAGGAAATTTCAAAACTCTGCTTTTTAGAAATGTTTCAAATGTGTTTCACAATTAGCACCCTTTTTACTACCAAGATAATTTTTGTTCCAAAGCCAAGAAACCCAACTAATTGGCTCATGTGGAAAAGAAACAAACAGAATATCAAATAAAAGGGACATCAAACATGAGTGGATTCAAAGGCTCAATATTTTCAAAAGGCTTTAATCAGCCATGATTATTTTCATCTGAACCCCCCTCCCATCTCCCTTCCCATCCCATCCCTCAGGGTTGTCCCAGTGAACAGGCCCTGAGCACCCTGTCTAATGCATCGAAGCTGGGCAGATGATATATTTCACTTACGGTAATATACATGTTTCAGTGATATTCTCTCAAGTTCATCCCACCCTCGTCTTCTCCCACAGAGTGCAAAAGTCTGTTCTTTACATCTGTGTCTCTTTTGCTGTCTTGCATATAGGGACACAGGTACACCCATGGCTGATTCATGTGAAAGTATGGCAAAAATCACTACATATTGTAAAGTAACTAGCCTCCAAATAAAATAAATAAAAGGCTTTAAATAATCAGTCTTCCCATGTGACTTTAATTTTTCCACCAGGCATATTGACAGCTGAGCGTCATTCTCCCTCTGGCCCAGTCACTTCATTTTTCCTGGAGCTATGAGTAATTGCCCTCCACTCTTTCCCAATAGCATATTGGACACCTTCTGACCTGGGTGCCTTATCTCCCATTGTCATATCTTTTTGTGTTTTCATACTGTCCATGGGGTTCTCCAAGCAAGAATACTGGAGTGGATTGCCTTTACCTTCTCCAGTGGACCACATTTTGTCAGAACTCTTCCCTATGACCCATCTGTCTTGGGTGTCCCTGCTTGGCATGGCTCAAAATTTCATTGAGTTACGCAAGCCCCTTTGCCATGACAAGGCTGTGATGCATGAAGGGGATCAGCTGCAGGCAAGAATCCCTTAGAAGAAACAGAGTGGCCCTCAGAGTCAACAAAGAAGTCAGAAATGCAGTACTCCGGTGCAATGTTAAAAAGGACAGAATAATCTTGGTTCATTTCCAAGGCAAACCATTCAACATTAAAGTAATCCAAGTATTTGCCCTAACCAAAGAAGCTGAAGTTGACTAGGTCAACAAAGACCTATAATACCTTCTAGAACTAACACCAAAAGAAAATGTCCTTTTCATCATCAGTTCAGTTCAGTTCAGTTCAGTTGCTCAGTCGTGTCCGACTCCGTGACCCCATGAATCACAGCACGCCAGGCCTCCCTGTCCATCACCTACTCCCGGAGTTCACTCAGACTCATGTCCATCGAGTCAGTGATGCCATCCAGCCATCTCATCCTCTGTCGTCCCCTTCTCCTCCTGCCCCCAATCCCTCCCAGCATCAGAGTCTTTTCCAATGAGTCAACTCTTCGCCTGAGGTGGCCAAAGTACTGGAGTTTCAGCTTTAGCATCATTCCTTCCAAAGAAATCCCAGGGCTGATCTCCTTCAGAATGGACTGGTTGGATCTCCTTGCAGTCCAAGGGACTCTCAAGAGTCTTCTCCAACACCATAGTTCAAAAGCATCAATTCCTAAGCGCTCAGCCTTCTTCACAGTCCAACTCTCACATCCATACATGACCACAGGAAAAACAATAGCCTTGACTAGACGGACCTTTGTTGGCAAAGTAATGTCTCTGCTTTTCAATATGCTATCTAGGTTAGTCATAACTTTCCTTCCAAGGAGTAAGCATCTTTTAATTTCATGGTTGCAGTCACCATCTGCAGTGATTTTGGAGCCCAGAAAAATAAAGTCTGACACTGTTTCCACTGTTTCCCCATCTATTTCCCATGAAGTGATGGGGCCGGATGTCATGATCTTAATTTTCTTAATGTTGAGCTTTAAGCCAACTTTTTCACTCTCCACTTTCACTTTCATCAAGAGGCTTTTGAGTTCCTCTTCACTTTCTGCCATAAGGGTGGTGTCATCTGCATATCTGAGGTTATTGATATTTCTCCCAGCAATCTTGATTCCAGCTTGTGTTTCTTCCACTCAAAGTAGGAAGTCAAGAGATACCTGGAATAACAGGAAAATTTCACGTTGAAGTGCAAAATGAAGCAGGGCACAGGCCAACAGAGTTTTGTCAATAGAACACACTAGTCACAGCAAACACCCTCTTCCAACAACACAAGAGACAACTCTACACATGGTCATCACCAAGTAGTCAATACCAAAATCAGATTGATTATGTTCTTGGCAGCTGAAGATTGAGAGCCTCTATACTGTCAGCAAAAACAAGGCCAGGAGCTGACTGTGGCTCAGATCATGAACTCCTTATTGCAAAATTTAAGCTTAACTTGAAGAAAGTAGCGAAAACCACTAGGCCATTCATCATCACTACGCCATGATCTAAATCAAATCCCATATGATTATACAGTGGAAGTGGAAATTAGATTCAAGGAAGTTGGTCCGATAGATCCAGTGCCTGAAAAACTATGGACAGAGGTACATAACACTGTGTAGGAGGCAATGACAAAACCATCTCAAAGAAAGGTTTTACAATGAAAAACACCATGAACAACATTAAAAGATATTCAATATTTAGAAGAAAAACATTTATTAAATATATATCATACAGGACTGATACCCACAATATATAAAGAAAACAAACAATAAAACTACAAAATAACCAACATGAATATGGATAAGTATGAAATCAGACCAGGCACTCTGGCTGCTATAAGAGACTGCCAGGGTGATTCCCAAAGGTGTCTGGGTTCCTGGTCATTGTGTCAAGTCTGCAGCTTTGTTTGGAAATTTATTGAATCAGCCAAAACTAGGCTGAAAGGCTAAGGATAATAATTGTGCTGGTGTCTGGATGTATGCTTCTTTACTTGCAGTCCTTTTAAAAACTATAAAACTATGAGATGGATGATAGCACGGCAATAGGAGGTGTGCATGTTTTTAATCCACATTGGCCTCTACACTCACACAGCCATCTCAGCCTGACTTGTGAACTGCTGAAGCCTAGAGTGAGCAGTTGATCTTTCAGAAATTCTGGCCCTTATAGTTCAGGCTCTTCATCCATAAACAGGAATGCACTGGAGAGGCTGTGTGGGACTCCAAACATTGAACCTCCACTGTGGAGTGCTGATCGCTGAATGAGATATTCTGATTGGTCTTCCATCTCTATTCTTAGAAAAGATTTGTCTGATATGAGTTACTCAAATTCTTTGATTTATACAATACACCTTGGTACTTCTTTTATGAGATACATACAGTTTTGTTAAAGAATGGTAGGGCATCTAGGGAGGGAAAAAATTGAGTAATAATTTTAAAAGGGAAATGGGATGTAGTGGGCTCAAAGATATGGGGACTTGGGAAAACATTCATTTTCTTAGCAAGAAGATTAGTTATTTTAGACTTTCTTTTTTGTTTGTTTGTTTTTCTTTAATTTTTATTGTGTATTGGTCTATAGTTGATTTCACTCTCCTCTCCTTTTTCACTCTCTTTCACTCTTTCACTAAGGAGAGTGAAAAAGCTGGCCTAAAACTCATTATTCAGAAAACTAAGATCATCGTATCTGGTACCATCGCTTCATGGCAAACAGATGGGGAAACAATGGAAACAGTAGGAGACTTTATTTTTTGGGCTCCAAAATCACTTCAGATGGTGACTGCAACCATGAAATTTAAAGATGCTTCCTCCTTGGAAGAAAAGCTATGACCAAACTAGACAGCATATTAAAAAGCAGAGATATTACTTTACCAATAAATCTCTGTCTAGTCAAATCTATGGTTTTTCCAGTAGCCATGTATGGATGTGATAGTTGGACTGTATAGAAAGCTGAGCGCCAAAGAAGTGATGCTTTTTAACTGTGGTGTTGGAGAAGACTCTTAAGAGTCCCTTGCACTTCAAGGTAATCCAAATAGTCACTCCTAAAGGAAATTAGTCCTGAATATTCATTGGAAGGACTGATGTTAAAGCTGAAACTCCAATACTTTGGCCACCTGATGTACAGAATGGACTCATTGGAGAAGACCCTGATGCTGGGAAAGATTGAAGGCAGAAAGAGAAGGTAACCACAGAGGATGAGATGGTTGGATGGCATCACCCACGTGATGGACAGGAGTCTGATTAGGCTCCCGGAGATGGTGATGCACAGGGAAGCCTGGTGTGCTACAATCCATGGGGTCACAAAGAGTAGACATGAGTGAACAATTGAAATAAACTGATAGTTGATTTACAATGCTCTGTCACTTTCACGTGTACAGCAATGTTATTCACATGTCAGTCAGTCAGTTCACTCACCCAGTCTTGTCCGACTCATGCAACCCCATGGACTGCAGCACGCCAGGCTTGTTTAGTTCCTTTTCACTTTCTGCCTTAAGGCTGGTGTCATCTGCATATCTGAGGTTATTGATATTTCTCCCGGCAATCTTAATTCCAGCTTGTGCTTCATCCAGCCCAGCATTTCTCATGATGTACACTGCATACAAGTTAAATAAGCAGGGTGAAAATATACAGCCTTGATGTACTCTTTTTCCTGTTTGGAACCAGTCTGTTGTTCCATCTCCAGTTCTAACTGTTGCCTTCTGACCTCCATACAGATTTCTCAAGAGGCAGATCAGGTGGTCTGGTATTCCCATCTCTTTCAGAATATTCCACCGTTTGTTGTGATCCACACAGTCAAAGGCTTTGGCATAGTCAATAAAACAGAAATAGACATTTTTCTGGAACTTTCTTGCTTTTTCAATGATCCACCGGCTGTTGGCAATTTGATCTCTGGTTCCCCTGCCTTTTCTAAAACCAGCTTGAACACCTGGAAGTTCACAGTTCATGTATTGTTGAAGTCTAGCTTGGAGAATTTTGAGCATTACTTTACTAGCGTGTGAGATGAGTGCAATTGTGTGTTAGTTTGAGCATTCTTTGGCATTGTCTTTCTTAGGGATTGGAATGAAAACTGACCTTTTCCAGTGCTGTGTCCACTTCTGAGTTTTCTAAATTTTCTGGCATAGTGACTACCACACATTTACAGCATCATCTTTTAGGATTAGAAATAGCTCAACAGGAATCCCATCACCTCCACTAGCTTTGTTCATAGTGATGCTTTGAACACTTTGGATACTGGAATGACAAACCACTCCAGTATTCTTGCCTTGAGAACCCCATGAACAATATGAAAAGTTATTTGCATATACATATACAAATGTCTATTCCTTTTCAGATTCTTTTCTCATGTAGATTATTGTATATTATCGAAACAAGTTCCCTGTAGATCCTTATTGATTATCAATATTATATATAGTATATATAGTAGTGGGAATATGTTAATCCCAAGTTTGGCCCTGCTCATAGCCCTGCAATTCAGGTTGGGTAAAGGATTAACTTTATTTTTAGGAGCTCTAACGTGAATCAGTTCATGACAAGACAGTGATGTTAATAAGATGCCAGAGAAATGAAAAGTTGTTACCAGAAATAAAAGGGATTGATTTGATTAAGGATTAATTGTTGTACAATTGTGCAGTTGAAAAACTTTCATTGTTGTCTTCTAGGAAAAGAAGTGGTAGTTTAAGAACAGAGCAGTTTCTAAATCCTTCAGGGCTCACAGCCATTCTACAGGGAAAGAAACATTTCCAGCCACAACCTGTTTGTTCTCTAAGTTAAATTTTGAACCCCAATCTGTGATGCTGTTGCAAAGGGAGGAAGATATGAAGGGGTGGTAGAGCTGCTTCTCTTTTGAGGATCAATCCTTTGAGGATTCAGCTCTCTTGTCCTGCCTGCTGCTGCTGCTTCTGCTAAGTCACTTCAGTCGTGTCCGACTCTGTGCAACCCCACAGACAGCAGCACAGGAGGCTCCCCCATCCCTGGGATTCTCCAGGCAAGAACACTGGAGTGGATTGCCATCTCCTTCTCCAATGTAGGAAAGTGAAAAGTGAGAGTGAAGTCGTGTCTGACTTTTAATGACCCCATGGACTACAGCCTATCAGGCTCCTCCTCCATCCATGGGATTTTCCAGACAAAGATACTGGAGTGGGTTGCCATTGCCTTCTCCACTTGTCCTGCCTAAGATCCCTCAAAACCTAAGGCTAATTTAGGTTAAGTGCTGGGGTATTTCAATGTCATATTGTAGTGTCCTTCTGTCCTCTTAATTCATGAAATACTTTACTTATATTAACATGGTTTTCTCAAGGTTTCAGGACCAGGAGTAAACATGTGGATACGATCCTGCCCATACTGGGCACAGCACATAGAAATATTAAATGTGGGTGGGAGTAAAATGAGAGCATTGGGCCCTGGAATCTCTGCATCTCCATGCAGAGAGAGAGGGAGTCTCTCCCTCTGAGAAAGCTCTGAATGGGCCTCACTTCCTGCACCCGTCTGGCATTCCCTAGCAAAGCCACCCTTGTCCACCTCCTACCTCAATTACCATAGCATCTTCATGAGGGAATTTTGTTATTCCAGTCTTGCCTTTTTGTAATTCATCCTTCATTACAGTCAGAATGACCTTTGTAAAAAACAGATTTTTCTTTGTCATTCCTCTGGTTAAAGTTCTGTGTTGGGCTCAAACAGCACTTGAAATAAAATGATAGGCCTTGGCATCAGTGAGGATGTAAAGGGCCTCGTCCTTTTCTTAAGAACTTTGAAGTTCACCTTTCCTTTCATATATGTCTCGTCTTTACCAGCGTCCTGACTGAGGTGTGATCTTTCAAGTTAGAAGCAGAGTCTCAGCACTCTCTCCCTTTATTCTTACCAGAAACTGGGCCTTGAACTGAGCTCAGGACCAGCAAGGCCACTGAGTAGCATCTTAGAGGAGGCTCTGGAATGTTGTCAGCGCAGTGATGGGAGAAACCAGGCAGCTTCCTAAATAAAAGTGAACCAGAACAACGGTATCTTTGAGTTCTATACTGAGCAGCCCTTGTCACCGGATAGACATGGTTATAGTTGGGAATTAGCTCAGCAGAATGGAATGGATTGGATGTGCCTAGTGTCTTGTTTTCAAAAGGTGCAACATGCAACTGGGGAATTTGTATAGAATCAGTTTCCAAGCAGCCAGCACAGATACTAGAATTCTTCTGTCATGTTTGATCTTCTGTCTGTTCCTTGACACTCTTTCACTATCTTGCCCTTGTGTTCTTCATGTGTTTATGTGTGTGTTGACAGTGATTCTATAACCCAAAGTGAAGTTGGTCAATATCTTTGGCCATTATTATGACCAAAATCAATCATTCATGGTATTTGGGTACCTATGTACATGACACATAGCAGAACATTTTGATGATGTAGAGATTATATTGGTTTATCTTTGAAGTGTGTGTGGAGAACCCATGCTTGTACACACCTGGAAAGCAGAAGGTTGACCCTCAGTCAGCTCAGGCCCCTAGAAGTCATCTAAGATTTTTTCATTCTAATAGGGAAGCTTGTCATTGCTGAACAAAGAAGGCCTAAGACTTTCTATTATTATTATTATTGTTATTAGGAATTATAATATTTAGAAAAACAAAGGGGTACACAGAACTCACCATAGGATATCTAGGACAGAACAAGATGAATATAATTCCTTGAATAGATCATGTTATTTTATGTGTCTAAGGCTTCCTCCAGGCCCTTTCCTTTTTCTGAAATCTCCCATAAAATTCTATTTGATTTAATTTCTGCTAGGAAATATTTTTACCACCCTCCTGACCCTGCCTGCCACTGGGAATTTAGTGACCACAATTATGCACTCCAATTATGACAGTCTGATCCTCTCTTCATATATACAGTGGACTATTCCTCAGCCATTAAAAATTATAAAATAATGCCATTGACAGCAACATGGATGGACCTAGAGAGTGTCGTAAGTGAAGTAAGTCAGAGGAGAAATATTATATAACATCCCTTACTGGGTAATCTAAAAAGAAATGAAACAAATGAACTTGCAAAACAGAGAGACTCACAGGTTGAGTCCCCTGGTAGTTCACCTGAAACTACCACAACATTTTAAAGCAGCTATGCTGCTTTAAGTCGCTTTAAGTCGCTTCAGTCGTGTCCGACTCTGTGCGACCTCATAGACGGCAGCCCACCAGGCTCCCCCATCCCTGGGATTCTCCAGGCAAGAACACTGGAGTGGGTTGCCATTTCCTTCTCCAATGCATGAAGGTGAAAAGTGAAAGTGAAGTCGCTCAGTCGTGTCCAACTCTAGTGACCCCATAGATTGCAGCCCACCAGACTCCTGGAGTGGGGTGCCATTGCCTTCTCTGATCATATACATAGGTAAACAAATACCATGAATGATGGAGTTTGGGCCATATACATCCCAGAGATCACAGCCAAAACACACACAAATGACAAGTGGAAGGACAAAGAAATGCACTCACCAAAAAGACTGAAAATCAGATGACAGAGTAGTTCTAATATCTGTGCTGAATGCTTGGACATTCTCCCTCAAAAGCTTTGCCCACGTCACATGTTGTACCTTTTACAAATGACACACTAATAACATTCTATCCACTCCATCTTGATGGGATAAGTCCCAACTCTAACTGTGTCTGTCTGGTCACAAGATCTGCCCAGGATAGAACTCAAAGAAACCATTGTTCTGGTCCCCTTTATAAAGGAAGCTCTCTTGTTCCTCCCAGGACAGAGCTGAGAGCAAATCCAGAGCTTCTTCCAAGATGCTGCTGATCCTGCTCTCAGTGGCCTTGCTGGCCCTGAGCTCAGCTCAAGACCTGGTTTCTGGTAAGAATAAGGGGGAGGGTGCTGAGACTCTGCTTGGGGCTTGGGGGATCACACTGCAGTGAGGAAGCTTGTAAACATAAGGAGACATAAGTGAAAGATGTGTCTGCAGGCTGCTTATAAGAAGAGGAAGGCCCTTCACCTCCTCTACGATGTGAAGGCCTCAAACTTAGTACCACTGGAAACCAGCACAGAATTTTTAAGCAGAGGGATGACAAATTGAGACTTTTCTCTGTGCTGTGAAGGATGTGTTGCAAAAAGGCAAGACTGGAACAGACAAGTTCCCTCATGAAGATGCTACGATAATCAAAGTAGGCAGTGGATGAAGGTGGCCTTGCGAGGGGATGCCAGATGGATGGAGGAGGTGAAGCCCATTCACAGCTATTTTGGAGACGGAGACAAGAGTAATAAATCTCTCTGTCTACCTAGAGATATAGAGATTCCAGGGCACAGTGGTCTCATTCTACTCCACCCACAGGTAATATTTCAGAATGTTTTGCCCAATATAGACACGATTATATCCACGTCTTTACTCCTGGCCCTTTTACCTTGAGAAAGCATGTTAATATAAGTAAAGTATTTCATAAATTACAAGGGCAAAAGGACACTAAAATATCACGCTGAAATTTCCAGCATTTAACCTAAACTGGCATGAGAGTTTGAGGAATCCTAAGAAGGACAAGAAGGTCTCTCCTGTTTTGAGTTTGTGGTTGACTCTCAACACAGAAACAGGTCTGCCATGCCTTCATGTCTTCATCCTTTTGCAACAGCATCAAGATGGCATCAAAACATTATAATATCTTAGAGTATATATAGAGTGCATCCCTTTTCCTATACAGCATCGTGAGCCCTGAAGGATATAGGCTCATCCTCTGCTTCTTTTCCTAGAAAGCAACAGTTAAGAGTCTCTGAGTACCGTACTAGGTAAGTTGCAATTAATCCTCCATCATCTTTCTTTTTTTCATTGGCAACTTTTTGTTCTCTGGTGTCCTATTATCATCATTATTTTGTGAAGAGTTATAATCAGTGATAGAAACACTAAAGATAAAGGCAGTCCTTTCTAACCTTGGTTTTCAGGAACATGAGCAAGGTCCTAACATGAATAACATGATGTCTAGCCTGGATGACACTGGCTATGCTCCCTGTTCCCTCAGGCCAGAAATGATTGTTGAGAGAGGACAACAAAGGGAAGGAGTCACAATTCTGACTCCTACAGCCCACTGAGAGCCAACCCCTCCACTGACTGTTTCCTTCTTCCTCAGTGTTCTTCTTTCAATATGTCGTCTAGTAAACCTGCAAAGAAGCCAGGTTTGGTTCATTTTTAGTCTGGTTTTCTGCTCAGCTGTGTCACAGTACCTAATTAAAATTTGCGAGTTGTTTAGTGACCCCTGTGTGGGCCATCATGTTGTCTCTCTCTCTCTCTCTCTCCTTTTCCTAGTATTGCTCCACCTGGTTTTAGAGCCAGAGAGTTCGACATATACTCTCAATGGGCAAGGCTTGGGGTCATAGTTGGCAGGTTATGTCAGTGACCCAAAATACATCTGGCAAGCATAACTGACATGATTAATCCCTTTGCTTTTCTTCTGTCCTTGTAGACATATTCTGGGAATTCTAAGATATCCAGCACCTTCTTTTTTGCCAATTTGAAGATACTCTTTTTCTCAAGAGCATAGAGCTAAGACTCAGTTTCACTAGTATATGGGTACTGCAAAAAGAAGTGATAAGGAAGGATGTTAGTAGTCGAGAGGAGTACAGCAGAAAGAAGAAGTGAGTAGGAAGAAAGCTAGTATTTGAGAGTTGGGTTCTGGAGGAAAGAACTTTCCAAAAGTTTATCAAAGATCAAAATGAGAGGGGAGCCTTCCATCACCTAGTTCTTCTCTCTTTGAACCAACTCAGATTTAAACTCAGACAACGATTTTTCCAAACCACCTCCTGGAGGACCTGGAGGGCCACCACCTAGACTCCCTCCTGATGATGAAGATGAAGGTGAGGAACCTCCACCAGGACCACCTCCACAAGGGCCACCACCACCAGAGGAGCAACCTGAGGAGAATCCAGATGAAGACTCACCATCCAAGTAATCTGAAAGTCATTGACATGTACGACTCCAGCTCACTCTCCATCAAGGGCCCTAACCCTAAAAGTCTCACACTTTAGTGAGTCACTGAGTCAACAGAAAATATGTGAAAATTGCATAGTCCTGGACACATATCCTAAAGGTGTCTATTCAGATAGTCTGAAATAAGGGAGCAAAACATTATAATCATTACCAGCTATCCAAGGTGATTTCAATTTTGAGAAGCAAGGACCATAAATACCCTTTTCTCCAATGACCACCTGTCCTAGAGTGGGTTCCTGATGAGGAAGTACACCATGTTCTCCCTTGTCCTTTTCTCTGCTCCTCCTCCAGCTCAATGACCTCTCTTCTCAAGTTTGCACCTGACCAGGCCTCTCAGTGGAGAAGGCAATGGCAACCCACTCCAGTACTCTTGCCTGAGAAATCCCATGGACAGAGGAGCCTGGTTTCGAAGACTCAGACATGACTGAGCGACTTCACTTTCACTTTTCACTTTCATGCACTGGAGAAGGAAATGGCAACCCACTCCAGTTTTCTTGCCTGGAGAATCCCAGGGATGGGGGAGCCTGGTGTGTTGCCATCTATGGGGTCGCACAGAGTCAGACACAAATGACATGACTTAGCAGCAGCAGCAGCAAGCCTCTCAGGTCCACTGTCCTGACTAAACAATACTTTAATTTTAGGTTGCTAAATTTATCTAGCTAAAATATTTCCTTTTCATTTAGTATATGGTCAAGGTAAAAAAATAACTGAACAGAAAAGTATGAGGCTAACTCTGAAAGGCATCCACATCCTACCTTCCCACTTCCTTTCCCAAAGGCCATCACAGTTAACTCTTGAACATTGTCTTGGAATCACTTACACCCTTTTAAACATAATTGTCTTTTTTTTTCCTTTTTTTAATTTTATGTTTTAACTTTACAATATTGTATTGGTTTTGCTATATATAAATGATGTCATACTTTAAGAAATTTTATAGGTTGCTTATTTAAAATAACATAGTTCTTAAAAATAGCCGTAACAGTTCATAAAGCTATATGGGTCCGTTTAATCCTCATTTTGTTTAGTTTTAAATTTCTGTAATTCCATTGTCTGGCTGTGCCATGATTTCTTTAACCAACCCTGTATCAGTGGACATTTAGGCCAGTTTCAGCTTTTTGCTAGTTAAAAATTGGTTGCAGTAACCATCTTTATAAACACATATTTGAACACTTTAAATAGCAACCAAAAGATAAACAACCTAAGAACAACCTTTTATATTGCAAGCAACAATTTAGAGCTTGCAATAAAACATTATTTATTAGGTGCACAAAAATGACAGATCAAAAGAAATTTGGAAGGAAACAGAAGAGGGAGGAAGAGAAGGGAAATGTGGGCTCTTGGCTACTTCCCTTCACTGTTACCTGCAAGGATTAGAAACCACCTGCCCACTTTGTGTCAATCTCCTCTTTTGTTTTCAGAGCATGAGTGTGAACATACCAGTCCTTCAGAAAGCCATGACATTGGAAGAAGGCAGTCTGTCTTCAATTTACCAATGAAATAATCAGCATCCAGTTTCTAAGTGTCACATCTCATTCTGGGTGTTTGTGAGTCTGAAATTTGAGGGCCAGGAACCCAACCTAGGAACATCCAAGACTGGTTCTCACTGATGCTTCCAGCAGCATTCCTCCTGGACTGAATTCTTAGAAGACATTTTCCCTTTGTTCTTTGCTTGGGGACCGGAGTGTGTATCTCCTTTCTTCCTCCTGTTGCCTCCCCCTTCCACCTGACACCTTTATTCAGAAGCCAGGTGCCTTTCCTGTCCTTCCCTGGTTTCTATAGCACTAAAGCGATGTTTTTATTATTTTCACACCTTTCTAGTAATTTTAGGGAAATAAAGAAAATATTGCAAATGTGAAGAAGTGGCAAGAGCTGAGGGAATCCTTAAAATTTCTGAAAGAATTGATCCTGGTTTCTAGTAAAATAAATGTGATACTAAGTCCCTATTCCCTAAAGCTCATTACCATGGTCCCCCCTTTTAAATCATTTCTGTTTTCTTTCTAGATCCCCCACCTTTCTATAACAAAATATGAGTCATTTCATAAAGGAGATGGCGTGTTGTTTTTATAAAGCAAGGAAAACCCCATTTGGGATCTTCAGACATGAGTTTATCTTATCTGTTTTTATTAGCTGGACTTTTAGCAAGCTACTTCAACTTTCAGAGCCTTGGTTTCCCTATCCATATGACGAGGGTAATATTAATACCTACCCTAGTACACGAAAAGTAACAAATACCATACATAAAAACCTAGCAGAGGAACTTCCCTGGTGGTCCAATGTTTAAAACTCTAACCTCCCAAAGCAGGGGACCTGGTTCGATCCATGGTCAGAAAACTAGATCCCACACACTCAACTGTAGATCCCTATGCCACAACTAAAACATAGCACAACCAAATAAACAAAAATATATATTCCTTTTAAACACTGGCATAGAATGCCTCCAACACTTCCTAATAATTATCATAGGGAAGACTAGTACATGTGAAACTGTAGGAAATTAAATATTTCCCAAATTAAACTGTTCATATTGCTTTGTCAGAAGATCAGATTACAATATTTTCTGACAATGCCTCTTCTAAATTCAAAAAACAATGAAAAATTATTGGTTTTTTGGTAGCACTTTCTGGTGTCTTTTCATCTGTGTGATACTCTTTCTGATACTGATTCTGTCATGGAACATTGATAACTTCCACTCACTTCCATTTCTTACAAAGTTGGAAAATATTCCTGGATTAAAAGACACTCTTACACTAAGCATAACAAGATCAATATTTAAAAAGAAACCTGACATTGAGGCTGTTGACATCAAGTGAAAAACCAAATGTTTCGATTCCATCAAAGTCTCCCGTACCTTCAAATCACATAGAATGAGAATCTGTCTAGGATGGAAAGCAACACATTCATGAACATCTCTGGCAAAAACTGATAAGTCTTATGCACTAGAAAGAGGGGATGTCAGGAACATTCCTTCAGAGCCAGATTCATCCTAACTCCAGGTCTACTCACTCTAATGCTGTTAACGAATGCTGAGTATGATTTTATTTTCTTACCTATGAGATCAGACCAGTATGCTGAACAGAAGTTAACTGAAACAAATAGATTTTATTTAAACTGCTTCTTGAATTATTCATCTTTAAATGTAATATAGAACTTCTCATGGTGGATTGTAGCTTTGGACTGTGTTTTTGATTCTGATTTTGGCATCTACTAAATGTAATAGAACCTTAAGCTTTCTATCAGCAAAATGATAAATACATTCTCTAATTTCAATAAAATAGAATGCATTTCATTTTAAATTTGGCAAGTCTTATTTTCTATATTTAAATAAAATTTGTCTTAAAAAAATGGAGCACAACCCCCCCTGCCCGCCAACAAACACACACACAAGGGTGAGGTATTCTCAGAGGCTGCAGCATAGGCACCAGTGGTAACAGCAGGCTTTGGAGGTGTGGTGGCTGTGTTGTATGGTACCAAAGACTCCCTCCTGGACCACTAGAGGAGGCTTTCTCACCTAGACCCCAGTGGTCCCCCATCCTTAGTCCTCCTTTCAGTCCCTCAGAGGCACCTCAAGAGATGCCAGTTTTCAGTTGGGCTGCATTTCTGCAGTGTGGGTCTCAGTAGGGCCAGCGTGCACCTTTGCAGTCAAGGCCAGGAAACAGCTGCACTGCCTCAAGCTCATCTGTCTGCAGAAGAGGTGGGGGAACTCTGAAACTATGACAGAGCCCACTTCGCATCACCCCCAGCCCCACCTTGGGTCCTCTCGACAGACAGGCACTGGGGCTGCTGGCGGAGAGTGCCAGGGTTTGAGAGGAACCATGCCAGCCCACATTCTCAGGAAGGGGTGGGAGACTGAGGGTAGGTGGGCATCCACAGTCCACCTTCCACACACCACCTCCAGGTGGGAAGGAGAAGCCAGGGACCCAAGGGCAGAAGGAGAGCCACTTGCTTCCCCAGACATTCATCACTCCTGTGGAACAGCCTAAACCCAGCCCGGAAGGTGCGACATCACCACATCCAGCAATTTTGCAAGTCTCAGTAAGATCCTGATCAATTGTGTGTGTTCTACTCAGCTCTGACTTCCGTGTAGTGTTCCTACTGAAAATGGCATAAAGCAGAAAGAACCAATTTAATCCAGGTTAGAAGAAAATAACGTGGAATGTCTCCTCTTTCACCCCAAGACAGCATCCAGCTGTGGACTTAAAACCTCTAATACTTTGATCTGTAACAGAAAAAGAGGCTCAAATAAAGGCTGAATGCGATTCTTGTTTCAGCCAGTCTTCAGCCTCAGGAAGTCAAATTTAGAGATTTTGACAGGACCTTCTGTTGTTTCACAAACTATGTGCTGCTCACTTATTGAAGGAACTTCAAAATTCTACTTTTTTAGAAAAGTTTCAGATGTGTTCCACTTTAAGCACCCTTTTTTCCACCAAGATTATTTTGGTTCCAAAGGCAAGAAACCCAACTAACTGGCTCATGTGGAAAAGGAAAAATGGAATATTCAAAAAAAGGGACATCAAACATGAGTGGATTCAAAGGCTCATATTTGTAAAGGCTTTAATTCGTCTTCCCATGTGACATTACTTTCTCCAGTAGACATATCTACAGCTGAGTGTCATTCCCTCTTTGGCCCAGTCACTTCATTTTTCCTGTATTAGTAACTGCCTTCCACTCTTCCCCAGTAGCATATTCGACACCTTCCGACCTGGGGGGCATATCTATTTGCGTTTTCATCCTGTCCAGAGAGTTCTCCAGGCAAAAATACTGGAGTGAGTTGCCTTTTCCTTCTCTAGCGGACCACATTTTGTCAGAACTCTTCCCTATGACCCATCTATCTTGGGTGTCCCTGCTCCGCATGGCTCAAAACTTCATTGAGTTTTGCAAGCCCCTTTGCCATGACAAAGCTGTCTTCCATGAAGGGGATCAGCTGCGGATGTGTCTGCTAGTGAAAGTAAAGAATAATACTGATAAAAATCTGTAAGGTTATGTCCATAAATCAAGGTAAATTGAACATTGTCAAGAAAGAGATGGCAAGACTGTAAAAAGACATCTTAGGAATCAGTGAACTAAACTGGACAGCAATAGTGAAGTGAAGTCGCTCAGTTGTGTCCAACTCTTTGTGACCCCATGGACTATAGCCCACCAGGATCCTCCATCCATGAAATTTTCCAGCCAAGAATACTGGAGTGGGTTGTCATTTCCTTCTCCAGGGGATCTTCTCAACCTAGGGATCGAAGCCGGGTCTCACACATTGCAAGTGGACGCTTTACCATCTGAGCCACAGGGAAACTGGACAGGAATGGGTGAACTTAATTCAGATGCCTATTATATCTACTACTACTTTATATCCTGGTGGCTCAGCTGGTAAAGAATCCACCTACAATGTGGGAGACCTGGGTTCGATCCCTGGGTTGGGAAGATTTCCTGGAGAAGGGCAAGGTGTCTCTCTTTCACTCCAGTATTCTGGCTAGGAGAATTCCATGGACTGTATATAGTGCATGGGGTCGCAAAAAGTCGGGCACAACTGAGCAACTTTCACTTCACATTATCCCTACTACTGTGGGCAAGAATCCCTTAGAAGAAACAGAGTGGCCCTCAGAGTCAACAAAGAAGTCAGAAATGCAGTACTGGGGTGCAATGTTAAAAAGGACAGAATAATCTTGGTTTATCTCCAAGGCAAACCATTCAATATCACAATAATCCAAGTCTTTGCCCCAACCAAAGAACCTGAAGTTGACTAGTTCAATGAAGACCTATAAGACTTTCTAGAACTAACACCAAAAGAAAATGTCCTTTTCAACATAGGGGTTTGGATGCAAAACTGGAAAGTCAAGAGATACCCGGAATAACAGGTAAGTTTGGCCTTGGAGTACAAAATGAAGCAGAGCAAGGGCCAACGCAGTTTTGTCAATAGAACACACTGGTCAGAGCACCCTCTTCCAACAACACAAGAGATGACTCTACACATGGACATCCCCACATATTTAATACCGAAATCAAATTGATTATGTTCTTTGCAGATGAGATTGAGAACCTCTGTACTGTCAGCAAAAACAAGGCCAAGAGCTGACTGTGGCTTAGATCATGAACTCTTTATTGCAAAATTCAGGCTTAAATTGAAGAAAGAAGGGAAAACCAATAGGCCATTCAGATATGACCTAAATCAAACCCCATATGATTATACAGAAGAAATGACAATTAGATTCAAGGGATTTGGTCTGATAAAGTGCCTGAAGAACTATGGACCGAGGTATGTAACACTGTATATGAGACAATGACAGAAACCATGCTAAAGAAAGGTTTTACAATGAAAAACCATCATGAACAAAGTTAAAACATACTCAAGATTTAGAAGAAAAATATTTATAAAATATATATCATACAGGACTGATACCCACAATATATAAAGAAAACAAGCAATAGAACTACAAAAATACTAACATGAGTATGGATAAGTATGAAATCACACCAGGCACTCTGGCTGCTATAAGAGACTGCCAGGGTGATTCCCAAAGTTGTCTGGGTTCCTGGTCATTGTGTCAAGTCTGCAGCTTTGTCTGGAAATATATTGGATCAGCCAAGACTAGGCTGAAAGGCTAGGATGATAATTCTGCTGGTGTCTGGATATATTCTGCTTTACTTGTAGTCCTTTTGAAAATTATGAGATGGATGGTAGCCTGCTCTTAGGAGGTGTGCATGTCTTTAATCCACATTGGCCTCTACATTCACACAGCCATCTCAGCCTGACTTTTGAACTGCTGAAACCTGGAGGGAGCAATAGATCTTCTGGAAATTCTGACGCTTACAGTTCAGGCTCTTCATCCATAACCAGGAACACACTGGAGAGGCTGTGGGGACTCCAAACACAGAACCTCCACTGTGGAGTGTTGATCACTCTATAAGGTATTCTGACGGCCTTCCATCTCTATTCTTAGAAAAGATTTGTCCAATATGACTTACCCAAATTCCTTGATTTATACAGTACACCGTGTTACTTCTTTTATGAAATACAGGCAAGTTTGTTATAGAATGGTAGGGTATCTAGGGAGGGAAAAAATTGAGCAATAATTTAAAGGGAGAAATGGCTCAAACAAATGGGGACCTTGAAACACATTCATTTCTTAGCAAGAGGTTCAATTATTTTGGAGTTTCATTTTTACTTTTCTTTAATTGTTATTTTATATTGCACTATAGTTGATTTCAGTCTCCTCTCCTTTTTCACTCTCTTTCACTCTTTCACTGAGGAGAGGGGAAAAGTTGGGAAAAACTCAAAATTCAGAAAAATAAGATCATGGAATCTGGTACCATATCATCATGGCAAATAGGTGGGGAAACAATGGAAACGGTAAGAGACTTTATTTTGGGGGGCTCCAAAATCACTGAAGATGGTGACTGCAACCATGAAATTAAAAGATGCTCCCTCCTTGGAAGAAAGGCAATAACCAAACTAGACAGCATACTAAAAAGCAGAGACATTAGTTTACCCACAAAGGTCCGTTTGGGAAAATCTATGGTTTTTCCAGTAGTAATGTATGGATGCAATTGTTGGACTATAAAGAAAGCTGAGCACTGAAGAATTGATGCTTTTGAACTGTGGTGTTGGAGAAGATTCTTGAGAGTCCTTGCACTGCAAGGAGATCCAAACAGTCAATCCTAAAGGAAATCAGTCCTGAATATTCATTGGAAGGACTGATGTTGAAGCTGAAACTCCAATACTTTGGCCACCTGATGCAAAGAACGAACTCATTGGAAAAGACCCTGATGCTGGGAAAGATTGAAGGCAGGAGGTGAAGAGGAAGACAGAGGATGAGATGGTTGGATGGCATCACCAACGCGATGGACATGAGTTTGAGTAGACTCCAGGAGATAGGGATAAACAGGGAAGCCTGGCGTGTCGCAGTCTATGGAATCACAAAGAGTCAGACATGACTGATGGACTGAACTGAACTGATAGTTGATTACAATGCTCTGTCACTTTCATGTGTATGGCAATGTTATTCACATATACATACACAAATGTCTATTCCTTTTCAGATTCTTTTCTCATATAGGTTATTGCAGATTATTGAATCAAGCTCCTTGTAGGTTCTTGTTGACTATCAGTTTTCTGTATTGTATATATTGTAGTGTGTATATGTTAATCCCAACATCCAATTTATACCTCCACTCCCAGCTTCCCCTTTCGGTAACCACAAGTTTGCTTTCTAAGTCTCTACATATATTTCTGTTTTGCAAAAAGTTCATTTATATCATTTTTAAAATTCCACATATAAGTGATATCATGTGATATTTGTCATTCTCCTTCTGACTTACTCAGTATGATAGTTGCTAGGTTCATCCCTGTATCTGCAAATGACACCTACTCTTTTTTATGCCTGAGTAATATTCCACCATTAGAGGTACCACATCTTTATCCACTCATCTTTTAATGGATTCTTAGCTTGTTTCCATTTTTTGGGTATTGTAAATAGTGCTGCAGTGAACACTGGGGTGCATGTATATTTTTGAATTATGATTTTCTCCAGATATGGGACTGCTGGATCATATGGCAGCTGTATTTTTAGTTTTTTAAGGAAACTCTGCACTGTCGTCCACAGTGGCCTTACCAGTTTACATTCCCACCAGTGGTGTAGGAGGGTTCCCTGTTCTGCAAACCCTCTCCAGCATTTATTATTTGTAGACATTTTGATTATGGCCATTCGGGCTAATGTGAGGTGAACCTCACTATTTTTGATTTGCATTTTTCTACTAATTAAAGGTGTTGAGAACAAACTTTAAAAGTATCCAGGCCTCCCCAGAGTGAGGTAGACTCTTGCTAGCTTCTCCAGCATTTACCGTTGGTATTTTAGGGATTTTCTCACTCTGCAACTTCTTCAAATTTGCAGTATTTTCCATGTTCACTATAATTACTGGAATATCAGA
Source organism: Bos javanicus (assembly GCF_032452875.1). Lineage (NCBI taxonomy): Eukaryota > Metazoa > Chordata > Mammalia > Artiodactyla > Bovidae > Bos > Bos javanicus. Next base: position 98,942,046 of record NC_083872.1, on the reverse strand, counting down.
AAGGTGTGAAAAAATTGCATTGTTTCTATAAAATCCAGGGAAGGAGAAAAACAGTGGAGGTATGTCACCTGACAACTGGTTTGTGAATAAAGGTGTCAGAAGAACAGAGAGGCAATAGCAGGTAGAAAAATAGAGATCTAGCCCTGCCCTCAGGCAAAGAACAAGGGAAAATGTTTTCCAGGAAAGTGGCCAGAGAGAAAACCTGTGGGAAACATCAATGAGAAGGGGTCTTGGATGTTCCTATCCTGGGTTCATGGCCCTCAAATTTCAGATTCACCCAGAATCAGTAATGGCACTTAGAAACTGGATGCTGATATTTTATTAGTAAATTGAAGATATACTGACTTGCTTCAGTGTCCTGGCTTTCTGAAGGACTGGTATCTTCTTGTTCATTTTCTGAAAAACAAAAAAGGAAGATCAGACAGAATTGGCAAAGGGTTTCTAATCCCTGCTCCTCACTGAAGGGATGTAGGTGAGAGCTCAACATTTCTCCTCCTCTTCTTCCTCATTCTCCTCTTTCATTCTTAATTTCTTTAAGGTTTATATGTATCTAACAGATACCAGGTTCTAAATTTTTGCTTGTAAGATGAATAAAAAGATTCTTCTGAGATTATCTCTTGACTGTAATGTTCAAATATGTACTTACAAGGATGATACATACCATATATCCTATATTAACACAAATGAAAAACCAGCTTATATATCCATTCATGGAGGTTGGTTAATCATGCCATAGCCAGACACTTGATATATACAATGGTAAAACAAAACAATACCACCAACAACAACAAATAAGATCAAATAGATCCACATAGATCTATGAGCTAAAATGGAAGTTTTCAAAGAATTATGTTATTTGAAATGAACAGCAAGAGATCTACATAGAAAATACGATGTCATTGGTGCATTAAAAAGATTATATGTGTGTGTTTGTTGCTTAGTCAAATCTGACTCTTTGTGACCCCACAAACTGTGGTCTGCCAGGCTCCGCTGTCCATGGGGTATTTTCCCATCAAGAATATTGGGGTGGGTTGCCATTTCCTACTCCAGACGATCTTCCTGACCCAGGGATTGAACCCACATTTCCTGTGTCTCCTCCATTGCAGGTGGATTCTTTACTGCTGAGCCACCTGGGAAGCCTGTTCTTGCATATTAAGTTGCTTTGCTTATGTCAAACTCATTGAGAACCTTTGTACTATAGCCTACCAGGCTCCTCTGACCAGAGGATTCTCTAGGCAAGAATACTGTAGTGGGTTGCCATGCCCTCCTCCAGGGGATCATCCTGACCCGGGGATTGAACCCGCATCTCCTGCAACTCCCACATTGCAGGCAGATACTGCATCACTGAGCCACCGGGGAAGAACCATATATATATATTGTGCTTCCCAGTGGCTCAGCACAAAGGCAAGTATGGAGAATGTAACATGGAAACAGACATTACCATGTGTAAAATAGATGTGGCTTCCCTGATGGAGCAGATGGTAAAAATCTGCCTGCAATGCTGGAGACCCACGTTCGATCCCTGATTAGGAAGATCTCCTGGAGAAAGGAATGCCCAACCATTCTACTATTCTTGCCTGGAGAACTCCACAATTCCATGGAGAGAGTAGCCTGGTGGACTATAGGGTTGCAAAGAGTCAGACACGACTGAACGACTAACACTTTCACTTTCATGTAAAATCGATAGCCAGTGGAAATTTGCTGTATGACTCGGGTAACTCAAACCAGTGCTCGGTAACAACCCAGAGGGGTGCGATGGGGAGAGAGGTGGAAGGGATGTTCAAGTGGGAGGGCACATAGGTAAACCTATGACTGATTCATGTTGATGTCTGGGAGAAACCAACACAATACTGTAAAGCAATTATCCTTCACTTAAAAATAAGTTAACTGAAACAATCATCCTGCAAAGCAGAAAATGCCAGTTCAATCCTGAGTGGGAAGATCCCATAGAGACAGGCTTTCCTGGTTTCTCAAATGGTAAAGAATCCACCTGCAATGCAGGAGACCTGGGTTCGATCCTTGAGTTGGGAAGATATCCTGGAGAAGGGCATGACAACCCACTCCAGTATTCTTCCTGGAGAATCCCCATGGACAGATCACCATGGGCTGTAGTCCACAGGGTCACAGAGAGTTGGACACAACTGAGCAACTAAGCAGATGTGCATGTGGAGAAGGAAATGGCTACCCACTCCAATATTCTTTCCTGGGAGATCCCAGGACAGGGAAGCCTGGAGGGCTACAGTCCATGGTATTGCAAAGAGTCTGACACAACTTAGCAACTAAACAACAACAAGGCACAACTGCTTTCAAGAGGATGTCCAAAGGAGCTAACTGTGGTGGATCTGGGGTAAGGAACTGGAGAGGTAGGATATGATAAGCCTTTAAGAGCTAGTCTCATACTTTATGTTTAGTTTTTTCCTAACGAGCATATATAAGCAATATTTTTAAATTACATAACTTAGCAGTAAAATTTTTCAGTATCAATCATCGGGGACACTGGACCTGAGAGGACTAGTCAGGTGGAAACTTGAAATGGTAAATGAATGAAGCTGAGGAGGAAGACAAGAGAGGACCATAAGGCACCACCACTCTATTTCCTCATTACCAAACAGCTTTAAGACAAGTAGTAATCATTAGGGGAAAGGCAGTTTATGGTCCATGTCTCTCAAAATCAGAATCAACTTGGATACCTTGTTAAAAATACACAGCTGTTGTTCAGTTGCTCAATTGTGTCCAACTATCTGCGACCCAATGGACTGCAGCATGCCAGGCTTTTCTGTCCTTCACTATCTCCAAGAGCTGCTCAAATTCATGGCCGCTGGGTCACTGATGCCATCCAACAATCTCACCCTCTCTTATCCCCTTCTCCTCCTGCTTTAATCTTTCCCAGCAACAGGGTCTTTTCTAATGAATATACCCTTCACATCAGCTGGCAAAGTATTGGAGCTTCAACTTCAGCATCAGTCCTTCCAATGAATATTCAGGTTTGAGTCTGTAGGATTCATTGGTTTGATCTCCTTGCACTCCAAGGGACTCTCAAGAGTCTTGTCCGACCTGACAGCTCAAAAGTATCAATTCTCGCCATTCAGCCTTCTTTATTTTCCAAATCTCACATGCATACATAACTACTGGAAAAGTCATAGCTTTGACTAGATGAACCTTTGTCAGCAAATATATGTCCCTGCTTTTTAATATGCTGTCTAGATTTTTCATAGCTTTTCTTCCAAGGAGCAAGCATTTTTTAACTTCATGACTGCAGTCACAATCTGCAGTGATTTTGGAGCTGAGGAAAATGAAGTCTGTCACGGTTTCCATTATTTCCCCATCTATTTGCCATGAAGTGATGGGACCAGATGCCACGATCTTCATTGAATCATGGCTGTCTGAGGAGGCCTTGCAAACAGCTGAGAAAAGAAGAAAAGCAAAAGGCAAAGAAGAAAGGGAAAGATATACTGATGAATGCACAGTTCCAAAGAAGAGCAGGGAGAGATAAGAAAGCCTTCCTAAATGAACAATGCAAAGTAACAAAGGAAAACAATAAAATGGGAAAGACGAGATATCTTTTCAAGAAAATTAGGAGATACCAAGAGAACATTTCATGCAAAGATGGGCACAGTAAAGGACAGAAATGGTATGGACCTAACAGAAGCACAAGATATTAAGAAGAGGTGACAAGAATACACAGAAGAACTATACAAAAAGATCTTCACGACACAAATAACCACAGTGGTGTGATCCCTCACCTAGAGCCAGACATCATGGAGTGTGAAGTCAAGTGGGCCTTAGGAAGTGTCACTATGAACAAAGCTGGTGGAGGTGATTCAATTCCAGCTGAGCTATTTCACATTCTAAAAGATGATACTGTCAAAGTGCGGCACTCAATATGCCAGCAAAATTGTAAAACTCAGCAGTGGCCACAGGACGGGAAAATTCAGTTTTCATTCCAATTCCAAAGAAAGGCAATGCCAAAGGATGTTCAAACTAATGCACAATTGCACTCATCTCACACGCTAGCAAAGTAACGCTCAAATTTCTCCGAGCAAGGCATCAACAGTACGTGAACCATGAAACTCCAGATGTTCATGCTGGATTTAGAAAAATAAAATAAAATAAATGGAAAAAAAATTAAAAATAAAATTTAAAAAAAAAAAAAAGAAAAGGCAGAGGAACCAGAGATCAAATTACCAACATCCACTGGATCATAGAAAAGTCAAGAGACTTCAAAAAAAAAACTCTACTTTTGCTTCATTGACTACGCTAAAGCCTTTAACTGTGTGGATCACAACAAACTGTGGAAAATTCTTCAAAAGATGGTAATTCCAGACCACCTACCCTGTCTCCTGAAAAATCTGTACTCACATCAAGAAGCAACAGTTAGAAACAGACATGGAACAATAGACTGGTTCCAACTTGGGAAAGGAATACATCAAGGCTATATATTGTCACTCTGCTTGTTTAACTTCTGTGCAGAGTACATCATGTGCAATGATGTCCTGGATGAAGCACAAGCTGGAATCAACATTACCGGGAGAAATATCAATAACCTCAGATATGCAGATGACACCACCCTTATGGCAGAAAGTGAAGAGGTACTATGGAGCCTCTTGAAGGTGAAAGAGGAGAGTGAAAAACCTGGCCTAAAAATACATGGTATTGCTATTCTATACCAGATTTCTGAATAGAGATCTTTAGAACGGGATTTACTACTATGAAATGTCCACATGTTTCTAGTTGATTCAGTGATTCACTAATCACTGAATCATTTGATTCTCAAAAATGTTTGAGACCTGTAGGGATTACTGACCTTGAATTATACCTGTTATTAAATTTCCAGATTGCTGGGTTTGTGGGCCTTGTGGAGGTCTTTGTGAGCTATCCCCTAGGGATAGGCGTTGCTAATCCTTCCCAGCAGGAGGTGGGGGAGAATGTCGATTACGAGGACCTCTTGATGGGGGTGGTCCATGTTGAGGCTGATCTCCTTGTGGAGGTGGTCTCTGCTGAGGTTCACCATCTAGGTTTTCACCACGAGGAGGGGATCCAGGTGGTGATGCTCCAGGTCCCTCAGGAGGTCTCTGAACCTGCTCTGAGGATCCCTGGTTTTGGTTCTCTACATGGCACAAGAATAGAAGAATTTAGTGATGGAAGACTCCCACCCCTCATCTCTTACCAGAGATGACCTTATCAGATAGTCGCTTTCTCCCAGGACCTACTTCTCACCTATCAACTTCCCTCTTACCCTTAGCTTCATTTTGAAGTATTCCTATTCATCCATATACTGTGATATTGAATGTTAGTTCTTTGATCCTGAGACAAACATGTGTCTTCAATTTGGCTAGGAAGATGTTGCTGTACATATGAGAATTTTCAGAGGATGCCTCCAAAGACAGCGGAAAAGCAAAGGGATTGTCCATGTCAGTTATGTTGCCAGTTGTATTTGGTGTCACTGACATAACCTGAAAACTAACTCCAAGTCTCTCCAGTTGAGTGCATGCATGGAACCCTCCTGCTCTAAGACCAAGCAATAATAAGAGAGAGAAGAAGATAAAGTGAAGGTTCACACAGGAGTCACTAAATAACTGTGGGTAATTTTAATTAAGTACAGAAACAAAGTTGCATAGAGAAACATAAAGAAAAGGGACCTAAAGCCCACCTCTTTGCTTTTCCCTTAAACCATATATTTAAAGAGATGAACAGTGAAGAAGTAGGAAAGTGTTAATAGTTGGTTCTCAGGAATCATTTCTGCACAAAGGGAAAAGGCAGCACATTTCTGTGTCATCCAAATTAGACATCTCTGTTACTAAGGTTTGGCTCCACTCATAGCCTGGCAATCAAGGTTGGGTAAAGGATTACCTTTATCTTTAGGAGCTCTAACATGAATCAGTTCATGACAAGACAGTGATGTTAGTAAGATGCCAGAGATATGAAAAGTTGTAGCTCAAAATAAAAGGGATTGATTTGATTAAGGATTAATTATTTTACAATTTTGCTGTTGAAAAACCTCATTGCTGTCTTCTAGAAAAAGAAGTGGAAGTTGAAAAACAGAACACGTTCTAAATCTTTCAGGGCTCACAACCATTCTACAGAGAAAGAGACATTTCCAGCCACAACCTGTATGTTCTGTAAGTTAACTTTTGAATCCCAATTTATGATGCTGTTGCAAAGGGAGGAAGACATGAAGGGGTGGCAGAGTTGCTTCTGTTTTGAAGATCAGTCCTTTGAGGATTCAGCTCTTTTTTCATGCTGAATTTGATATCTGAAACCCTAATGCTAATTTAGGTTAAGTGCTGGGGTGTTTCAATGTCATATTGTAGTGTCCTTCTGTCCTCTTAACTCATGAAATACTTTACTTATATTAACGTGGTTTCTCAAGGTTGCAGGACCAGGAGTAAACATGTGGATACAATCTCGCCCATATTGGGCACAGCACACAGAAATATGAACTGTGGGTGAGAGTAAAACAAGAGCAGTGGGCCCTGGAATCTCTGTATCTCCATGCAGAGAGAGAGGGAGTCTCTCTCCCTGAGAAAGCTCTGAATAGGCTTCACTTCCTCCATCCATCGGGCATTCCCTAGCTAGGCCACTGTCATCAACTGCCTACCTCAGTTACCATAGCATCTTCATGAGGGAATTTCTCTGTTCCAGTCTTGTCTTTTTGTAATTCATCCTTCATTTCACAGTCAGAGTGACTTTTCTAAAACCACAGACTTCCTTTGTCATTCCTCTGGTTAAAGTTCTGTGTTGGGCTCAAACAGCACTTGAAATAAAATATGAGGCCTTGGCATCAGTGAGGATGTAAAGGGCCTTGGCCTTGTCTTAAGAACTTTGAAGTTCACCTTTCCTTTCATATATGTCTCCTCTTTACCATCTTCCTCACTGTAGTGTGATCTTTCAAGTTAGAAGCAGAGTCTCAGCACTCTCTCCCTTTATTCTTACCAGAAACTGGGCCTTGAACTGCCACTCAGGACCAGCAAGGCCACTGAGTAGCATCTTAGAGGAGGCTCTGGAATGTTGTCAGCGCAGTGATGGGAGAAACCAGGCAGCTTCCTTAATAAAGGTGACCAGAACAATGGTATCTTTGAGTTCTATACTGAGCAGCCCTTGTCACCAGATGGACATGGTTATAGTTGGGACTTAGCCCACAGAATGGAATGGGTTGGCTGTGCCTAGTGTCTTGTTTTCAAAAGATGCAACATGCAACTTGGGAAGCTTTTTATAGGATCGGTTTCCAAGCATTCAGCATAGATACTACAAGTCTTCTGTCATGTTTGATTTTCTGTCTGTTCCTTGAGACTCTCTCTCTCTCTCATGCCCTTGTGTTTTTCATGTGTTTATGTGTGTGTTGATGGTGATCCTATAACCCAAAGTGAAGTTGGTCAATATCTCTGGCAATTATTATGACCAAAATCCCATCATTCATGGTATCTGGCTACCTTTATATATGACATGTAGCAGAACATGTTTATGATGTAGAGATTATCTCTACATCTCTTTAAAGTGTGTGTGGAGAATCCATGCTTGTGCACACATGGAAGGCAGAAGGTTGACCCTCAGTCAGCTCGGGTCCCCAGAGGTCATCTAAGATTTTTTGGTTCTAATAAGGAAGCTTGTCATAGTTGAACAAAGCTGGCCTAAAACATTCTGTTATTATTATTATTATTATTACTGGGAGTTATAATATTTAGAAAATCAATGGGATATACAGTATCCACCATAGGATATCTAGGACTGAACAAGAAAAATATAGTTCCTTGAATAGATCATGTTTTTGATGTGTCTAAGCCTTATTCCATGTCCTTTCCCTTTTCTGAAATCTCCCATAAAATTCCATTTGACTTTATATCTGCTAGGAAATTTTTTTACCACCCCACCGACCCTGGCTGCCACTGGTAATTTAATGACCATGATTATGCACTCCAATTATGACAGTCTGATACTCTCTTAATATATAGAGTGAAATATTACTCAGCCATTAAAAATCATGAAATAATGCCATTGAGAGTAATATGGATGGACTGGGAGAGTGTCGTAAGTGAAGTAAGTCAGGGAAGGAGAAATACTCTATGACATCCCTTATTGTGGAATCTAAAAAGAAATGAAACAAATGAACTTACAAAACAGAGAGACTCACAGGCTGAGTCCCCTTGCTGTTCACCTGAAACTACCACAACATTGTTAATCAGGGAGACAGGGATCAAGACCATCCCCAAGAAAAAGAAATGCAAAAAACCAAAATGGCTGTCTGAGGAGCCTTACAAATAGCTGTGAAAAGAAGAGAAGTGAAAAGCAAAGGAGTAAAGGAAAGATATACCCATTTGAATGCAACATTCCAAAGAATAGCAAGGAGAGATAAGAAAGCCTTCCTCAGCAATCAATGCAAAGAAATAGAGGAAAACAATAGAATAGGAAAGACTAGAGATCTCTTCAAGAAAATTAGAGATACCAAGGGAACATTTCATGCAAAGATGGGCTCAGTAAAGGACAGAATGGTATGTTCCTAGCAAAAGCAGAAGATATTAAGAAGAGGTGGCAAGAACACAAAGAAAACTATACAAAAAAGATCGTCATGACCCAGATAATCATGATGGTGTGATCACTCTCCTAGAGCCAGACATCCTGGAATGTGAAGTCAAGTGGGCCTTAGGAAGCATCACTATGAACAAAGCTGGTGGAGGTGATGGAATTCCAGTTGAGCTATTTCAAATCCTAAAAGATGATACTGTGAAAGTGTTTCACTTAATATATGTTAGCAAATCTGGAAAACTCAGCAGTGGCCACAAAACTGGAAAAGGTCAGTTTTCACTCCAATCCCAAAGAAAGGAAATGCCAAAGAATGCTCAAACTACTGCACAATTGCACTTATCTCACATGCTAGTAAAGTAATACTCAATTTTCCAAGCCAGGCTTCAGCAATACGTGAACCATGAACTTCCAGATGTTCAGGCTGATTTTAGAAAAGGCAGAGGAACCAGAGATCAAATTGCCAACATCCACTGGATCATGGAAAAAGCAAGAGAGTTCCAGAAAAACATCTATTTCTGCTTTATTGACTATGCCAAAGCCTTTGACTGTGTGGATCACAATAAACTGTGGAAAATTCTGAAGGAGATGAGAATACCAGACCACCTGACCTGCCTCTTGAGAAATTTGTATGCAGGTCAGGAAGCAACAGTTAGAACTGGACATGGAACAACAGACTGGTTTCAAATAGGAAAAGGAGCACATCAAGGCTGTATATTGTCACCCTGCTTATTTAACTTATATGCAGAGTACATCATGAGAAATTCTGGGCTGGATGAAGCATAGGCTGGAATCAAGATTGCCGGGAGAAATATCAATAACCTCAGCTATGCAGATGACACCACCCTTATGGCAGAAAGTGAAGAAGAACTAAACAGCCTCTTGATGAAAGTGAAAGAGGAGAGTGAAAACAGTTGTCTTAAAGCTCAACATTCAGAAAACTAAGATCATGGCATATGGTCCCATCACTTCATGGGAAATAGATGGGGAAACAGTGTCAGACTTTATTTTTGGGGGCTCCAAAATCGCTGCAGATGGTGATTGCAGCCATGAAATTAAAAGACGCTTACTCCGTGGAAGAAACGTTATGACAAACTTAGACAGCATATTAAAAACCAGAGACATTTCTTTGCCAACAAAAGTCTATCTAGTCAAGGCTATGGTTTTTCCAATGGTCATGTATGGATGTGAGAGTTGGACTATAAAGAAAGCTGAGCACTGAAGAATTGATGCTTTTGAACTGTGGTGTTGGACAAGACTCCTGAGAATCCCTTGGACTGCAAGGAGATCCAACCAGTCCATCCTAAGGAGATCAGTCCTGGGTGTTCATTGGAAGGACTGATGTTAAAGCTGAAATTCCAATATTTTGGCCACCTGATACGAAGAGCTGACTCATCTGAAAAGACTCTGATGTCGGGAAAGATTGAAGGCAAGAGGAGAAGGGGATGACAGAGGATGAGACGGTGGATGGCATCACCGACTCAATGGACATGAGTTTGGGTAAACTCCAGGAGTTGGTGATGGACAGAGAGGCCTGGTGTGCTGTGGTTCATGGGGTCACAAGGAGTCGGACATGGGTGAGCAACTGAACTGAACTGAACTGAACCCCAATACAAAATAGAAAGTTTAAATTTTGGAGGAAAAGAAGCCTCAGTTGCATTGCCTGTATCTGCTATTTTCTTTTAACAGTGTAGATTTATTTTATTTTTTAACTTTACAATATTGCATTCGTTCTGCCATACATCAACATGAATCCACCACAGGTATACATGTGCTCCCCATCCTGAACCCTCCTCCCTGCTCCCTCCCCATACCATCCCTCTGGGTCGTCCCAGTGCACCAGCCCCAAGCATCCAGTATCGTGCATTGCTATTTTCCATCAATTTTCCATCAGTTTAGAACATGTTACAAAATGTTTTCTCAGATTGTTACTTAACACAGGGAATTTTCTGTAGATATTTTGGATACTCATTTCTTGCCATTCTCTGTCTAAAAACTTATTTGTTGATATTTTCTTGGCTTCAGTAATCATCCCTGTGTTTTTTTAACTTTTGTATCTTGGTAGTTTTGCTATGCAATTGCAGGGAATATTTCTCTGATCACTTAATTAGGGCCTATGCTAGAATTCACTAGTTTTGTTGACTTTAATTAAAAATTTGACCCCAAGGTATTGTATTACCAAATTTTTTATTCTACCTGCATTGTGATTTTTAGGTGCTTGTTATACTGTTATATTTAGTAGTTGTCTGCTCATCCTTTTATTTTTTATTGAAATATTTAATATCATCATTTGGAGTTTATTTCAGAACTAGCATAGGGTTTATGTAATTATTCAGTTTTTGACCATTGCTGATGATAATTTTTGCCAAGATCATACCACATGGGTCTTATCACTTCATGGCAGATAGAAGGGAGAAAGTAGAAACTGACAGATTTTATTTTCTTATGCTCCAGAATCACTGCAGACAGTGACTACAGCCATTAAATTAAAAGATGCTCTTCCTTGGAAGAAAAGCTATGATAAACATACAGGGTATATTGAAAAGCAGAAACATCACTTTGCTGACAAAGTCTGTATAGTCAAAGCTGTGGCTTTTCCAGTAGTCATGTACAGATGTGAGAGTTGGACCATAAAGAAGGCTGAGCACCAAAGAACTGATGCTTTCAAATTCTGGTGCTGGAAAAGACTCTGGAGAGTCCCTTGGACTGCAAGGAGATCAAGCAAATCAATCAGAAAGGAAATCAACCCTAAATATTCATTGGAAGGACTGATGCTGAAGCTGAAGCTCTAATACTTTGGCTACCTGATGCAAAGAGCCAACCCATTGGAAAAGACCCTATTGCTGCGAAAGATTGAGTGTAGGAGGAAAAGGGACAACAAAAGGTGAGATGGTTAGATAGCATCATCAACTCAACAGACCTGAATTTGAGCAAATGCTGGGAAATAGTGAAGGACAGAGGAGCCTGGTGTGCTACACTCCATGACGAAGGAGAGAGTCAGACAAGACCTAGAGACTGAACGACAACAACAAAGTCGTAATTTTAGAATGATATTCTTGAGTTATCACAAGGAGAGTCACATAGCCGGAAGTCCTAAAGGCAGTGCCCTTGACTGATGTGAATGAGTGAGCCATTTGCTCTATATGAGTGTCTGGGCCTTTCTGAAACATTGCAGATAATATGCAGTAAGGCTTTCTGATACAGTGAGTGTTTTAGTAGATAACTGTGCTTTTTCAGGGTGACTGGGCAGATTGGTTTCCTTTCTTGGCATAATAATAGATATATTCCAGAAAAGGGACTGTATCCACAGTTGGCGATGTGGGAAAGCTCAGTGGCTATATGGTGAGGCAGAAAGAGTCCAGCTGGGCTTGATGGGAGAGAAGTAGTTTTAGGGATAAAAAGACCCCTTTAGGCATTGCGATGAATGTTTCTGGTTTCCTCAGATGATAATTTGGAAAGCAAAGTGGAGACAAACAAGTCCTTGCCATGTGGCTTTTGGTAGACCTTCCAGCAACAGAGAAGAAGGGTCAGAGACAAGGAGAGGGAAGTGGCAGCAAACTGGAGTAGGGGCTGGGGAGGGGCAGTACTGCTGGAAGGCAGGCTTCCCTTTGGCTTGGTGAGAACTGGAAAATAACAGGTGGCTCTTCAAAATATCACTCAGTTCACAACCTTTCAATAACCTTCTCCAGTGTCAGTCACAAAGGTAAGAGATTAGTGTGCTGTGACAGGAAAAATGTCAGCCCTGAACTCACCAGTCAGAACAAAAATAGAGGAAATGGAAGAGCTTAAAGAGAAGGCTGTCCATCAGGAAGGGTGGGGAGGAAGCAAAGAGCATGACGGCAGCAGAAGCTTGGGTACCTGAAAAGGAGCGGAAACTCTCAAGCAATACACTTACCTCCTGATATGGATGCTTAACTTGACATGTACGACGAATTCCTAATTTCCTTCCCTAAAACCTGCTCTCCTGCAAGCTTTCCTAAGTTAAAAACAGCTGTTTCAGAAAAATTAAAAAATAAAAGAGAGCTGTTTCATCCATTTGTTTAAAAATTAACTGGGGATTCATTCTGGACAACTCATACCCCATACTTCCCCATTAGCATGTCCATTTGCCTGGACCATTAAAATATACCCCAAATATGAGTCCATCCATAATATCTACCACAGGAATATGATGCAAGAGATGTTTCTTCTCTCCTAGAGGAGTGTAGCAGCCTTCCAGCTGGTCTCAGTAACATTCTTGCCTTCCACCACATCCCATATCAGTTCTCCACTCAACAATCAGAGTGACCTTGAAAAAATACAAATTAGATCATATACTTTCTTGCTTAAGCACCATCGTTTTCCCCTTACAGGTGTAGTCAGGTATACATTTCATACGTTAACTTTCAACAGCCATATTGTGTATGACAGAAAAAGAGGCTCTAAAAGGGGCACAATACAACCATTGTTCCATCTAATCCTCCAACTCTGGGAAGTCTAATTAAGTGAATTTGACAGAATTACCCTTGGTTGTTTCACAAAACAACTGTGCTGCTTTTTTTTTTTTTTAATCTTTTGTTGATGGATAATTGCTTTCTACAATTTTGCTGTTTTCTATAAATTTCAACATGAATCAGCCATAGGTATACATATATTCCCTCTCTTTTGAACCTCTCTTCCATCTCCCTCCCCATTACACCCCTCTAGTTTGATACAGAGCCCTTGTTTGAGTTTCCTGAACCATACAGCAAATTCCCTTTGGCTCTCTATTTTACATATGCTAATGTAAGTTTTCATGTTACTCTTTCCACACATCTCACCCTCCTCTCCCCTCTCCCCATGTCCATAAGTCTGTTCTTTATGTATGTTTTTCCAATGCTGTCCTGCAAATAAATTCTTCAGGACCATTTTTCTAGAGTCCGTATATATGCATTAGAATATGATGTTTATCTTTCTCTTTCTGACTTACTTCACTCTGTATAATAGGTTATAAGTTCATCCAACTCTTTAGAACTAACTCAAATACGTTCCTTTTTATGGCTAGGTAATATTCCATTGTGTATATGTACCTCTACTTCTTTATTCATTTTTCTGTCGGTGGACATCTAGGTTGCTTCCATGTTCTGCTACTAAGTCACTTCAGTCGTGTCCGACTCTGTGCAACCCCATAGACGGCAGCCCACCAGGCTCCCCACCCCCCAACCCATACTGGAGTGGGTTTCCATTTCCTTCACCATGTTCTAGCTGTTGTAAATAATGCTGCACTGAACAATGGGATACATATGTCTTTTCCAATTTTGGTTCCCTCATAGGTCATATGGTGGTTTTATTCCTAGTTTTTTAAGGATTCTCCATACCGTCTTCCATACTGGCTGTATCAATTTACATTCCCATCAACAGTGCAAGAGCATTTCCTTTTGTCCACACCCTCTCCAGCATTTATTGTATGTAGACTTTTTGATGATGGCCATTCTGACCAATATGAGGTGATATCACATTTTGGCTTTGATGTGCATTTCTCTAATAATGAGTTTTGTTGAGCATCTTTACATGGGTTTGTTAGCCATCTGTATGTCTTCTTTGGAGAAATATCTGTTTAGGTCTTTTTCCCACTTTTTGATAGGGTTGTTTGTTTTCCTAGTATTGAATTGTATGGGCTGCTTGTATTTTTGGAAATTAATCCATTGTTGTTTGTTTCACTTGCTATTCTTTTCTCCCATTCTGAGAGTTGTCTTTTCATCTTGCTTATAGTTTCCTTTGCTGTGAAAATGCTTTTAAGTTTAATTAGGTCCCACTTGTTTACATTTGTTTCTATTTCTGTTAGTCTAAGAGGTGGGTCTTAGAGGATCTTGCTGTGATTTATGTAATTGAGTGTTCTGTCTATGTTTTCTGCTAAGAGTTTTATAGCTTCTGGTCTTAATTTAGGTCTTTAATCCATTTTGAACTTATCTTTGTGTATGGTGTTAGGAAGTGTTCTAATTTCATTCTTGAACATGTAGCTGTCCAGTTTTTCCAGCACCATTTATTGAAGAGGCTATCTTTGCCCCATTGTATTTTCTTGACTCCTTTGTCAAAAATAAGGTACCCATAGTTGCATGGGTTTATTTCTGGCCTTTCTATCTTGTTCTATTGGTCTACATTTCTGTTTTTCTGCCACTACCATGCTGTCTGTCCACTGGAAAAGGGAATGGCAAACCACTTCAGTGTTCTTGCCTTGAGAACCCATGAATAGTATGAAAAGGAAAAATGATAGGATACTAAAAGAGGAACTCCCCAGGTCAGTAGGTGCCAAATATGCTACTGGAGATCAGTGGAGAAAAAACTCCAGAAAGAATGAAAGGATGGAGCCAAAGCAAAAAGAATACCCAGCTTTGGATGTGACTGGTGATAGAAGCAAGGTCCGATGCTGTAATGAGCAATATTGCATAAGAACCTGGAATGTCAGGTCCATGAATCAAAGCAAATTGGAAGTGGTCAAACAAGAGATGGCAAGAGTGAATGTCGACATTCTAGGAATCAGCGAACTAAAATGGACTGGAATGGGTGAATTTAACTCAGATGATCATTATATCTACTACTGCGGACAGGAATCCCTCAGAAGAAATGGAGTAGCCATCATGGTCCACAAAAGAGTCCAAAATGCAGTACTTGGATGCAATCTCAAAAACGACAGAATGATCTCTGTTCGTTTCCAAGGCAAACCATTCAATATCACAGTAATCCAAGTCTATGCCCCAACGGTAACGCTGAAGAAGCTGAAGTTGAACGGTTCTATGAAGACCTACAAGACTTTTTAGAACTAATACCCAAAAAAGATGTCCTTTTCAGTATAGGGGACTGGAATGCAAAAGTAGGAAGTCAAGAAACACCTGGAGTAACAGGCAAATTTGGCCTTGGAATATGGAATGAAGCAGGGCAAAGACTGATAGAGTTTTCCCAAGAAAATGCACTGGTCATAACAAACACCCTCTTCCAACAACACAAGAGAAGACTCTACACATGGACATCACCAGATGGTCAACACCAAAATCAGATTGATTATATTCTTTGCAGCCAAAGATGGAGAATCTCTATACAGTCAACAAAAACAAGACCAGGAGCTGACTGTGGCTCAGATCATGAACTCCTTATTGCCAAATTCAGACTGAAATTGAAGAAACTAGGGAAAACCACTAGACAATTCAGGTATGACCTAAATCAAATCCCTTATGATTATACAGTGGAAGTGAGAAATAGATTTAAGGGCCTAGATCTGATCGATAGAGTGCCTGATGAACTATGGAATGAAGTTCGTGACATTGTACAGGAGACAGGGATCAAGACCATCCCCATGGAAAAGAAATGCAAAAAAGCAAAATGGCTGTCTGGGGAGGCCTTACAAATAGCTGTGAAAAGAAGAGAAGCGAAAAGCAAATGAGAAAAGGAAAGATATAAACATCTGAATGCAGAGTTCCAAGAATAGCAAGAAAAGATAAGAAACCCTTCTTCAGTGATCAATGCAAAAAAATAGAGGAAAACAACAGAATGGGAAAGACTAGAGATCTCTTCAAGAAAATAAGAGATACCGAAGGAACATTTCATGCAAAGATGGGCTCGATAAAGGACAGAAATGGTATGGACCTAACAGAAGCAGAAGATATTAAGAAGGGATGGCAAGAATACACAGAAGAACTGTACAAAAAAGATCTTCACGACCCAGATAATCACGATGGTGTGATCATTGACCTAGAGCCAGACATCCTGGAATGTGAAGTCAAGTGGGCCTTAGAAAGCATCACTACGAACAAAGCTAGTGGAGGTGATGGAATTCCAGTTGAGCTATTCCAAATCCTGAAAGATGATGCTGTGAAAGTGCTGCACTCAATATGCCAGCAAATTTGGAAAACTCAGCAGTGGCCACAGGACTGGAAAAGGTCAGTTTTCATTCCAATCCCGAAGAAAGGCAATGCCAAAGAATGCTCAAACTACCACACAATTGCACTCATCTCACATGCTAGTAAAGTAATGCTTAAAATTCTCAAAGCCAGGCTTCAGCAATATGTGAACCGTGAACTTCCTGATGTTCAAGCTGGTTTTAGAAAAGGCAGAAAAACCAGAGATCAAATTGCCAACATCCGCTGGACCGTGGAAAAAGCAAGAGAGTTCCAGAAAAACATCTATTTCTGCTTTATTGACTATGCCAAAGCCTTTGACTGTGTGGATCACAATAAACTGTGGAAAATTCTGAAAGAGATGGGAATACCAGACCACCTGATCTGCCTCTTGAGAAATTTGTATGCAGGTCAGGAAGCAACAGTTAGAACTGGACATGGAACAACAGACTGGTTTCAAATAGGAAAAGGAGTTCGTCAAGGCTGTGTATTGTCACCCTGTTTATTTAACTTATATGCAGAGTACATCATGAGAATCGCTGGACTGGAAGAAACACAAGCTGGAATCAAGATTGCCGGGAGAAATATCAATAACCTCAGATATGCAGATGACACCACCCTTATGGCAGAAAGTGAAGAGGAACTCAAAAGCCTCTTGATGAAAGGGAAAGAGGAGAGTGAAAAAGTTGGCTTAAGGCTCAACATTCAGAAAACGAAGATCATGGCATCTGGTCCCATCACTTCATGGGAAATACATGGGGAAACAGTGGAAACAGTGTCAGACTTTTCTGGGCTCCAAAATCACTGCAGATGGTGACTGCAGCCATGAAATTAAAAGATGCTTACTCCTTGGAAGAAAAGTTATGACCAACCTAGATAGCATATTCAAAAGCAGAGACATTACTTTGTCAACAAAGTCCGTCTAGTCAAGGCTATGGTTCTTCCTGTGGTCATGTATGGATGTGAGAGTTGGACTGTGAAGAAGGCTGAGCGCCAAAGAATTGATGCTTTTGAACTGTGGTGTTGGAGAAGACTCTTGAGAGTCCCTTGGACTGCAAGGAGATCCAACCAGTCCATTCTGAAGGAGATCAGCCCTGGGATTTCTTTGGAAGGAATGATGCTAAAGTGAAACTCCAGTACTTTGGCCACCTCATGCGAAGAGTTGATTCATTGGAAAAGACTCTGATGCTGGGAGGGATTGGGGGCAGGAGGAGAAGGGGACGACAGAGGATGAGATGGCTGGATGGCATCACTGACTCGATGGACGTGAGTCTGAGTGAACTCCAGGAGTTGGTGATGGACAGGGAGGCCTGGCGTGCTGCGATTCATGGGGTTGCAAAGAGTCGGACACGACTGAGCGACTGAACTGAACTGAACTGAACTGAATGTAATTTATCAAATTCAACTCAAAAAGCTTAGGAAAAGTTGAATAGAAAATAAACATGAGGAGGCGGTCCTAATATGGTGGAGGAATAGGACGGGGAGACCACTTTCTCCCCCACGAATTCATCAAAAGAACATTTGAACGCTGAGTAAATTCCACAAAACAACTTCTGAATGCTGGCAGAGGACATTAGGCACCCAGAAAAGCAGCCCATTGTCTTTGAAAGGAGGTAGGAAAAAATATAAAAGATAAAAAGAGAGATAAAAGCGGTAGGGATGGAGATCTGTCCCGGGAAGGGAGTCTTAAAAAAGAGCGAGGTTTCCAAACACCAGGAAACACTCTCACTGGCGAGTCTGTGGCGAGCCTTGGAACCTCAGAGGGCAACATAACTGGGAGGAAAAATAAATAAATAATTAAAACCCACAGATTCCGTGCCTAAGTCAACTCCCAGAGGAGAAGCAGCACAGAGGCCCGCATTCACCACTAGCAAGCTGGGGCTGGGCAGGGAAGCCCGGGCTGCATTTCCAGTAAGGACCTGGCCTGAATGCCCCAGGGCAACCTGAGGGAACTAACTTGAGATAGTAAACCAGACTGTGGGATAAGTACCCTGTGAAAAGCCCTAACCTAAGACACCACCAGGCCCGCTCACAGAACAAAGGACTTACTAGAGCTAGCTGGCTGCGGACAGGCCCATCCCCCCAGGAGACAGGCAGAGGAGGGCAGCCAGAATCGGAAAGGGGCAATCGCAGCCCCAGAGAGGCATCATCTACCAAACTGCAAGCAGGCTTCATTGCTAACCAAGACTTTTTGGGATTCTGGACAGTCGACATCCACCTGAGAAGGTGCGCCGGTTGTACAACCAGAAAACCGAGCACCAGGGACGGGGGAAGGTGATAAATCACAATGACAGCGCTTGCAAAACTCCTGGTCACCTGAGCTGTTTGGACCTGGGAAGGGCACAAAACGCAGGCCCAACGGAGTTTGCACCTTTGTGGAGTACCCCAGTACCTGAACCTGAGTGGCTTAGACCTGGGGAGTGCAGGCAACCCAGGGCTGGCCTCAGACAGTTCACGGCAGAGCAACCTAGAGCCTAAGCAGTGTAGACAGGGAAAGCACACACGTCATGAGCTGGGGCAAGCCAAGTGTGCCCAAGACACTGGGAGCACTCCCCACAGATGCCAGTGTCATTTGTTTGCAGCGTTCCTCCATCGCCACAGCCCAAGTGAACAGATCAGATCAGTTGCTCAGTAGTGTCCGACTCTGCAACCCCATGAATCGCAGCATGCCAGGCCTCCCTGTCCATCACCAACTCCTGGAGTTCACTCAGACTCACGTCCATCGAGTCAGTGATGCCATCCAGCCATCTCATCCTCTGTCGTCCCCTTCTCCTCCTGCCCCCAATCCCTCCCAGCATCAGAGTCTTTTCCAATGAGTCAACTCTTCGCATGAGGTGGCCAAAGTACTGGAGTTTCAGCTTTAGCATCATTCCTTCCAAAGAAATCCCAGGGCTGATCTCCTTCACAATGGACTGGTTGGATCTCCTTGCAGTCCAAGGGACTCTCAAGAGTCTTCTCCAACACCACAGTTCAAAAGCATCAATTCTTTGGCGCTCAGCCTTCTTCACAGTCCAACTCTCACATCCATACATGACCACAGGAAGAACAACAGCCTTGACTAGACGGACCTTTTTTGGCAAATTAGTGTCTCTGCTTTTGAATATGCTATCTAGGTTGGTCATAACTTTTCTTCCAAGGAGTAAGCATCTTTTAATTTCATGGTTGCAGTCACCATCTGCAGTCATTTTGGAGCACAGAAAAATAAAGTCTGACACTGTTTCCACTGTTTCCCCATCTATTTCCCATGAAGTGATGGGACCAGATGCCATGATCTTTGTTTTCTGAATGTTGAGCCTTAAGCCAACTTTTTCACTCTCCACTTTCACCTTCATCAAGAGGCTTCTGAGTTCCTCTTCACTTTCTGCCATAAGGGTGGTATCATCTGCATATCTGAGGTTATTGATATTTCTCCCGGCAATCTTGATTCCAGCTTGTGTTTCTTCCAGTCCAGCGATTCTCATGATGTACTCTGCATATAAGTTAAATAAACAGGGTGACAATGTACAGCCTTGACGAACTCCTCTTCCTATTTGGAACCAGTCTGTTGTTCCATGTCCAGTTCTAACTGTTGCTTCCTGACCTGCATACAAATTTCTCAAGAGGCAGGTCAAGTGTTCTGGTATTCCCATCACTTTCAGAATTTTCCACAGTTTATTGTGATCCACACAGTCAAAGGCTTTGGCATAGTCAATAAAGCAGAAATAGATGTTTTTCTGGAACTCTCTTGCTTTTTCCACGATTCAGCAGATGTTGGCAATTTGATCTTTGTTTCCTCTGCCTTTTCTAAAACCAGCTTGAACATCAGGAAGTTCAGAATGATCTCTGTTCATTTCCAAGGCAAACCATTCAATATTACAGTAATCCAAGTCTATGCCCCAACCAGTAACACTGAAGAAGCTGAAGTTGAACAGTTCTATGAAGACCTACAAGACTTTTTAGAACTAACACCCAAAAAAGATGTCCTTTTCAGTATAGGGGACTGGAATGCAAAAGTAGGAAGTCAAGAAACACCTGGAGTAACAGGCAAATTTGGCCTTGGAATACGGAATGAAGCAGGGCAAAGACTAATAGAGTTTTGCCAAGAAAATGCACTGGTCATAAAAAACACCCTCTTCCAACAACACAAGAGAAGACTCTATACACGGACATCACCAGATGGTCAACACCGAAATCAGATTGATTATATTCTTTGCAGCCAAAGATGGAGAAGCTCTATACAGTCAGCAAAAACAAGACCAGGAGCTGACTGTGGCTCAGACCATGAACTCCTTATTGCCAAATTCAGACTGAAATTGAAGAAAGTAGGGAAAACCACTAGACCATTCAGGTATAACCTAAATCTAATCCCTTATGATTATACAGTGGAAGTGAGAAATAGATTTAAGGGCCTAGATCTGATAGATAGAGTTCCTGATGAACCGACTGAACAAGTGAGCCTAAAAAAGTGTCCACCACCGCCCCCTTGGGTCAGGGTGGAAATTAGACACTGAAGAGACCAGCAAACAGAAGCTAAAACAGAGGGAACCACCTAGGAAGTGACAGGTGCAATAGATTAAAACCCTGTAGTTAGCATTGACTACATAGGATGGGGCCTATAGATCTTGAGAAGTATAAGCCAGATCAAGGAACTATCTGAAAATTAAATGACCCCACACTGTCCACAACAACACCAGAGAAAGTCCTAGATATATTTTTACTATTATCGTTCTTTAAATTAAAAAAAAATTTTTTTTTATTTTTAAGTACCCTACTACTCCTTTCATTTTCATTTTTATAACCTACTAGTACTTTGCAAAAAAAAAAAAAAGGCTCTATTTTTTAAAGCAAACTTCATATATATTTTTTCTAATTTTTGTGACTTTTTTTCTTTAATATTGTATTTTTGAGAATCCAACCTCCACTCTAGATTTTTTATCTTTGCTTTTTGGTATTTGTTATTAATTTTGTACCTTTAAGAACCCAATCTTTAGTACCCATTTTACTTCAGAGTGAGATTACTGGCTTGACTGCTCTCTCCCCCTTTGGACTCTCCTTTTTCTCCAGCAAGTCGCCTCTATGTCCTCCCTCCCCCTTCTCTTCTTTAGCCAACTCTGTGAATCTCTTTATATTTTCTGGACTGTGGAGAACACTTAGGGAACTGATTACTGGCTGGATCTGTCTCTCTCCTTTTGATTCCTCCTTTTATCCTCCTGGCCACCTCTGTCTCCTTTCTCCTTCTTCTCTTCTCTGTATAACTACATGAACATCTCTGAGTGGTCCAGACTGTGGAGAGCACATAAGGAAGTGATTACTGGTTAGCTTGCTCTTTCCTCTTTTGATTCCCCCTCTTCTCCTCCTGGTCAACTCTATCACCCTCCTCCCTCTTCTTTTCTCCATGTAACTCTGTGAACCTCTCTGGGTGTCCCTCACTGTGGAGAAACTTTTCATCTTTAATCTAGATGTTTTATCATCAATGCTGAATAGATGGAGAAGTCTTGAGGCTACTGCAAGAATAAGACTGAAAACCAGAGGCAGGAGGCTTAAGTCCAAATCCTGAGAACTCCTGACTCCAGGGAACATTAATCAATAGTAGCTCATCAAACGCCTCCATACCTACACGGAAACCAAGCACTACCCAAGGGCCAACAGTTCCAGAGCAAGACATACCATGCAAATTCTCCAGCAACACAAGAACATAGCCCTGAGCTTTAATATGCAGGCTACCCAAAGTCACTCCAAACCCATTGACATCTCATAACTAATTACTGGACACTTCATTGCACTCCAGAGAAGAAATCCAGCTCCACCCACCAGAACACCAACACAAGCTTCCCTAACCAGGAAACCTTTACATATCACCTGCCCAACCCACCCACAGTGAGAAAACTCCACAATAAGGAGAACTCCACAAACTGCCAGAATACAGAAAGGCCACTCCAAACACAGCAATATAAACAAGATGAAGAGGCAGAGAAATACCCAGCAGGTAAAGGAACAGGATAAATGCCCACCAAACCAAACAAAACAGGAAGAAATAGGGAATTTACCTGATAAAGAATTCCAAATAATGATAGTGAAAATGATCCAAAATCTTGAAAACAAAATGGAGTTACAGATAAATAGCCTGGAGACAAGGATTGAGAAGATGCAAGAAAGGTTTAACAAGGACCTAGAAGAAATAAAAAAGAGTTAATATATAATGAATAATGCAATGAATGAAATCAAAAACACTCTGAAGGGAACCAACAGTAGAATAATGCAGGCAGAAGATAGGATAAGTGATGTAGAAGATAGAATGGTAGAAATAAATGAAACAGAGAGGAAAAAAAGAAAAAGGAATTTTAAAAAATTAGGACAATCTCAGAGACCTCTGGCACAATGTTAAACACCCCAACATTCTAATCATAGGAGTCCCAGAAAAAGAAGACAAAACAAAAGACCATGATAAAATACTTGAGGAGATAATAGTTGAAAACTTCCCTAAAACGGGGAAGGAAATAGTCACCCAAGTCCAAGAAACCCAGAGAGTCCCAAACAAGATAAACACAAGGAGAAACACCCAAAGACATATATTAATCAAATTAACAAAGATCAAACACAAAGAACAAATATTAAAAGCAGCAAGGGAAAAACAACAAATAACACACAAGGGGATTCCCATACGGATAACAGCTGATCTTTCAATAGAAACTCTTCAGGCCAGGAGGGAATGGCAAGACATACTTAAAGTGATGAAAGAAAATAACCTACAGCCCAGATTACACTACCCATCAAGGATCTCATTCAAATATGAAGGAGAAATCAAAGGCTTTACAGACAAGCAAAACCTGGGAGAATTCAGCACCACCAAACCAGCTCTCCAACAAATTCTTTTTTTTTTTTTTTTAATTTATTTTTTTAATTTTATTTTATTTTTAAACTTTACAATATTGTATTAGTTTTGCCAAATATGGAAATGAATCCACCACAGGTATACCTGCGTTCCCCATCCTGAACCCTCCTCCCTCCTCCCTCCCCTACCCTCCCTCTGGGTCGTCCCAGTGCACCAGCCCCAAGCATCCAGTATCATGCATCAAACCTGGACTGGCAACTCGTTTCATACATGGTATTTTACATGTTTCAATGCTATTCTCCCAAATCTCCCCACCCTCTCCCTCTCCCACAGAGTCCATAAGACTGATCTATACATCAGTGTCTCTTTTGCTGTCTCGTATACAGGGTTATTGTTACCATCTTTCTAAATTCCATATATATGCGTTAGTATACTGTATTGATGTTTTTCTTTCTGGCTTACTTCACTCTGTATAATAGGTTCCAGTTTCATCCATCTCATTAGAACTGATTCAAATGTATTCTTTTTAATGGCTGAGTAATACTCCATTGTGTATATGTACCACAGCTTTCTTATCCATTCATCTGCTGATGGGCATCTAGGTTGCTTCCATGTCCTGGCTATTATAAACAGTGCTGTGATGAACATTGGGGTACATGTGTCTCTTTCCCTTCTGGTTTCCTCAGTGTGTATGCCCAGCAGTGGGATTGCTGGATCATAAGGCAGTTCTATTTCCAGTTTTTTAAGGAATCTCCACACTGTTCTCCATAGTGACTGTACTAGTTTGCATTCCCACCAACAGTGTAAGAGAGTTCCCTTTTCTCCACACCCTCTCCAGCATTTATTGCTTGTAGACGTTTGGATCACAGCCATTCTGACTGGCGTGAAATGGTACCTCATAGT
Source organism: Bos javanicus (assembly GCF_032452875.1). Lineage (NCBI taxonomy): Eukaryota > Metazoa > Chordata > Mammalia > Artiodactyla > Bovidae > Bos > Bos javanicus. The sequence continues at coordinate 98,917,965 of NC_083872.1, read as the reverse complement.
GGTTTTGATTTGCATTTCTCTGATAATGAGTGATGTTGAGCATCTTTTCATGTGTTTGTTAGCCATCAGTATGTCTTCTTTGGAGAAATGTCTATTTAGTTCTTTGGCCCATTTTTTGATTGGGTCATTTATTTTTCTGGAGTTGAGCTGTAGGAGTTGCTTGTATATTTTTGAGATTAGTTGTTTGTCCGTTGCTTCATTTGCTATTATTTTCTCCCATTCTGAAGGCTGCCTTTTCACCTTGCTAAAGACCTATATATAGAAAACTATAAAACACTGGTGAAAGAAATCAAAGAGGACACTAATAGATGGAGAAATATACCATATTCATGGATTGGAAGAATCAATATAGTGAAAATGAGTATACTACCCAAAGAAATTTATAGATTCAATGCAATCCCTATCAAGCTACCAACAGTATTCTTCACAGAGCTAGAACAAATAATTTCACAATTTGTATGGAAATACAAAAAAACCTCGAATAGCCAAAGCTATCTTGAGAAAGAAGAATGGAACTGGAGGAGTCAACCTACCTGATTTCAGGCTCTATTACAAAGCCACAGTTATCAAGACAGTATGGTACTGGCACAAAGACAGAAATATTGATCAATGGAACAAAATAGAAAGCCCAGAGATAAATCCACGCACATATGGACACCTTATCTTTGACAAAGGAGGCAAGAATATACAATGGATTAAAGACAATCCCTTTAACAAGTGGTGCTGGTAAAACTGGTCAACCACTTGTAAAAGAATGAAACTAGAACACTTTCTAACACCATACACAAAAATAAACTCAAAATGGATTAAAGATCTCAATGTAAGACCACAAACTATAAAACTCCTAGAGGAGAACATAGGCAAAACACTCTCCGACATATATCACAGCAGGATCCTCTATGACCCACCTCCCAGAATATTGGAAATGAAAGCAAAAATAAACAAATGGGACCTAATTAAACTTAAAAGCTTCTGCCAACAAATTCTAAAGGACCTTCTCTAGACAGGAGACACAAAAACGGTGTGTAAACTCGAACCCAAAACAATAAAGTAAATGGCAATGGGATCATACTTATCAATAATTACCTTAAACATAAATGGGTTGAATGCCCCAACCAAAAGACAAAGACTGGCTGAATGCATACAAAAACAAGACCCCTATATATGTTGTCTACAAGAGACCCACCTCAAAACAGGGGACACATACAGACTGAAAGTGAAGGGCTGGAAAAAGATATTCCATGCAAATAGAGATCAAAAGAAAGCAGGAGTAGCAATACTCATATCAGATAAAATAGACTATAAAACAAAGGCTGTGAAAAGAGACAAAGAAGGACACTACATAATGATCAAAGCATCAATCCAAGAAGAAGATATAACAATTATAAACATATATGCACCCAACATAGGAGCACCACAATATGTAAGACAAATGCTAACAAGTATGAAAGGGGAAGTTAACAATAACACAGTAACAGTGAGAGACATTAATACCCCACTCACACCTATGGATAGATCAACTAAACAGAAAATTAACAAGGAAACACAAACCTTAAATGATACAATAGACCAGTTAGACCTAATTGATATCTATAGGACATTTCACCCCAAAACAATGAATTTCACCTTTTTCTCAAGCACACATGGAAACTTCTCCAGGATAGATCACAATCCTGGGCCATAAATCTAGCCTTGGTAAATTCAAAAAAAAATTGAAATCATTCCAAGAAACTTTTCTGACCACAATGCAGTAAGATTAGATGTCAATTACAGGAGAAAAACTATTAAAAATTCCAACATATGGAGGCTGAACAACACACTGCTGAATAACCAACAAATCACAGAAGAAATCAAAAAAGAAATCAAAATATGCATAGAAACGAATGAAAATTAAAACACAACAACCCAAAACCTATGCTGCTACTGCTGCTAAGTCACTTCAGTCGTGTCCGACTCTGTGTGACCCCATAGACAGCAGCCCACCAGGCTCCCCCGTCCCTGGGATTCTCCAGGCAAGAACACTGGAGTGGGTTGCCATTTGCTTCTCCAATGCGTGAAAGTGAAGTCGCTCAGTCGTGTCCGACCCTCAGCGACCCCATGGACTGCAGCCTTCCAGGCTCCTCTGTCCATGGGATTTTCCAGGCAAGAGTACTGGAGTGGGATGCCATTGCCTTCTCCCCAAAACCTATGGGACACTGTAAAAGCAGTGCTAAGGGGAAAGTTCATAGCAATATAGGCATACCTTAAGAAACAAGAAAAAAGTCAAATAAATAACCGAACTCTACACCTAAAGCAACTAGAAAAGGAAGAAATGTAGAACCCCAGGGTTAGTAGAAGGAAAGAAATCTTAAAAATTTGGGCAGAAATAAATGCAAAAGAAACAAAGAGACCATAGCAAAACTCAACAAAGCCAAAAGCTGGTTCTTTGAGAGGATAAATAAAATTGACAAACCATTAGCCAGACTCATCAAGAAACAAAGGGAGAAAAATCAAATCAATAAAATTAGAAATGAAAATGGAGACATCACAACAGACAACACAGAAATACAAAGGATCATAAGAGACTACTATCAGCAATTATATGCCGATAAAATGAACAACGTGGAAGAAATGAACAAATTCCTAGAAAAGTACAACTTTCCAAAACTGAACCAGGAAGAAATAGAAAATCTTAACAGAGCCATCACAAGCACAGAAATTGAAACTGTAATCAGAAATCTTCCAGCAAACAAAAGCCCAGGTCCAGATGGCTTCACAGCTGAATTCTACCAAAAACTTAGAGAAGAGCTAACACCTATCCTACTCAAACTCTTCCAGAAAATTGCAGAGGAAGGTAAACTTCCAAACTCATTCTATGAGGCCACCATCGCCCTAATCCCAAAACCTGACAAAGATCCCACAAAAAAAGAAAACTACAGGCCAATATCACTGATGAACATAGATGCAAAAATCCTTAACAAAATTCTAGCAATCAGAATCCAGCAACACATTAAAAAGATCATACACCATGACCAAGTGGGCTTTATCCCAGGGATGCAAGGATTCTTCAATATCCACAAATCAATCAATGTAATACACCACATTAACAAATTGAAAAATAAAAGCCATGTGATTATCTCAATAGATGCAGAGAAAGCCTTTGACAAAATTCAACATCCATTTATGATTTAAAAAAAACCCTCCAGAAAGCAGGAATAGAAGGAACATACCTCAACATAATAAAAGCTATATATGACAAACCCACAGCAAACATTATCCTCAATGGTGAAATATTGAAAGCATTCCCTCTAAAGTCAGGAACAAGACAAGGGTGCCCACTTTCACCACTACTATTCAACATAGTTTTGGAAGTTTTGGCCACAGCAATCAGAGCAGAAAAAGAAATAAGAAATAAAAGGAATCCACATTGGAAAAGAAGAGTAAAACTCTCACTCTCTGCAGATGACATGATCCTCTACATAGAAAACCCTAAAGACTCCACCAGAAAATTACTAGAGCTAATCAATGAATATAGTAAAGTTGATTGATATATATCAACTTTATATAGTGAAGTTGATTGATTTATATCCTTGAATCATATGACAGGATATAAAATCAACACACAGAAATCCCTTGCATTCCTATACACTACTAATGAGAAAACAGAAAGAGAAATTAAGGAAACAATTCCATTCACCATTGCAATGAAAAGAATAAAATACTTAACGAATATATCTACCTATAGAAACAAAAGACCTATATATATAAAACTATAAAACACTGGTGAAAGAAATCAAAGAGGACACTAATAGATGGAGAAATATACAGTGTTCATGGATCAGAAGAATCAATATAGTGAAAATGAGTATACTACCCAAAGCAATCTATAGATTCAATGCAATCCCTATCAAGCTACCAACAGTATTTTTCACAGACCTGGAACGTTTTTATAGAAATACAAAAAAATCTTGAATAGCCAAAGCAATCTGGAGAAAGAAGAATGGAACTGGAGGAATCAACCTGCCTGACTTCAGGCTCTACCACAAAGCTACAGTCATCAAGACAGTATGGTACTGACACAAAGACAGAAATAGAGATCAATGGAACAAAATAGAAAGCCTAGAGATAAATCGACACACCTATGGACACCTTGTCTTTGACAAAGGAGGCACGAATATACAATGGAGAAAAGACAATCTCTTTAACAAGCGGTGCTGGGAAAACTGGTCCAACACTTATAAAAGTATGAAACTAGAACACTTTCTAAGACTATACACAAAAAATAAACTCAAATGGATTAAAGATCTGAATGTAAAACCAGAAACTATAAATCTCCTAGAGGAAAACATAGGCAGAACACTCTCTGACATAAATTACAGCAGGACCCTCTATGACCCACCTCCCAGAGTAATGGAAATAAAAGCAAAAATAAACAAACAGGAATTAATTAAAAGCTTTTGCACAAGGAAGAGAACTATAAGCAAGGTGAAAAGACAGCCTTCAGAATGGGAGAAAATAATAGCAAATGAAGTAACTGATAAATAATTGATCTCAAAAATATACAAGCAACTCCTGCAGCTCAATTCCAGAAAAATAAACGACCCAATCAAAAACTGGGCCAAAGAACTAAATAGACATTTCTCCAAAGAAGACATACAGATGGCTAACACATGAAAAGATGCTCAACGTCATTCATTGTCAGAGAAATGCAAATCAAAACCACAATGAGGTACCATTTCACACCTGTCAGAATGGCTGCTATCCAAAAGTCTACAAGCAATAAATGCTGGAGAGGGTGTGGAGAAAAGGGAACCCTCTTACACTGTTGGTGGAAATGCAAACTAGTACAGCCACTATGGAGAACAGTGTTTAAGGAGATTCCTTAAAAAACTGGAAATAGAACTGCCATACAACACAGCAATCCCACTGCTGGGCATATACACTGAGGAAATCAGAATTGAAAGAGACACATGTACCCCAATGTTCATTGCAGCACTGTTTATAATAGCCAGGACATGGAAGCAACCTAGATGCCCATCAGCAGACGAATGGATAAAGAAAGCTGTGGTACATATACACAATGGAGTATTACTCAGCCATTAAAAAGAATACATTTGAATCAATTCTAATGAGGTGAATGAAGCTGGAGCCTATTATACAGAGTGAAGTAAGCCAGAAAGAAAAACACCAATACAGTATACTAACACATGTATATGGAATTTAGAAAGATGGTAATGACAACCCTGTATGCAAGACAGCAAAAGAGACACAGATGTATAGAAGAGTCTCTTGGACTCTGTGGGAGAGGGTGAGGGTGGGATGATTTGGGAGAATGGCATTGAAACATGTATATTATCATATGTGAAACAAATTGCCAGTCCAGGTTCGATGCCTGATACAGGATGCTCGGGGCTGGTGCACTGAGATGACCCAGAGGGATGGTATGGGGAGGGAGGTTGGAGGGGAGTTCAGGATGGGGAACACATGTACACCCGTGGTAGATTCATGTTAATGTATGGTAAAAACCAATACAATATTGTAAAGCAATTAGCCTCCAATTAAAATAAATAAATTTTTTTAAAAGAAAAGAAACATGAAAGAAATGGAAGTTAGATACAGGAAGCTTGGGGCTGGTGCACTGGGATGACCCAGAGGGATGGTATGGGGAGGAAGGTGGGAGGGGGTTTCAGGATGGGGAATACTGTGTACACCTGTGGCGGATGCATTTTGATGTATGCCAAAACCAATACAATATTGTAAAGTGAAAAAAAAAATAATTAAAAAAAATTTTTAACTGCAACAGCCTATCTCTATAACCTCCAATATCAATGGACATAGCAAATTTTAGTATCAAGCTTTTTGTATCATTAAAAACATAATTCTGGGACTTCCCTGATGGTCCAGTGGTTGAGACTTCATCTTCCAAAGAAGAATGTGTAACACATTCAATAAAGATTTTTTTAAATGGTCCACATTTAAAAAGAAAACTTTTAAAAAACATAATTCTTATATAAATTATTCCAAAATAATATTAGTACATTTCTAAATTCATCCTGTGAGGCTCACAAAACAAAACATATACCGGCAAAAATATTTCACTAGGAAAACCTCTCAGTAATATCTAAAGTAGTCAACACTGTGTTAGAAGACTAATACATCATGTTGAAAGAGGATTGCAGGGTGGTTCAGTATTAGGAAATGGACCCTCTCCCCACTACTGATGGACTCAAAATTTTTACTGAGAAGTTCAAGAAAAATCAGAAAAGAACTCTTTCACCTGAACAACCACCAAGTTGACTAACCCACAGTCACTTCTAGCTCTATTTGCTGGCTTCTCTCCCATTGCAGTTGAAGTCTTCTTCCTCCTTTTACTTCTACTCTGAATTTCAACCCATACTGGCTAGTCAAAGGCTTTGCTGCTACAATTATGTCGCTTTTCTCCCCCTGCATCTTCCATTTCTACTTTTCTACAGGACCAGTCCAATCAGCACAAACCCATGGTAACATCTCCCATTTTTACAAACCTCTCCCTAGACCCTTAATTTAGCCTCTCCATCTACCACACTGTGTGTCTGCCATCTTTATTGCAAAATTCCTTGAAAAATATGCCTAAAGTTAGTGCCCCCCGCTTTCTCACCTCCCATTTTTCTCTTCCAATCATTCCATTGTTGTTGTTTAGTCATTCAGTTATGTCCAACTCTGCAACCCTATGGACTATAGCCCACCAGTGTTCTCTGTTCATGAGATTTCCCAGGCAAAAATACTGGACTGGGTTGCCATTTCCTACTCCAGTTGATAGAAACTTGTGTACTCACCATTCCCCTTTTTTTAAGGGTTATCCGTGACCTGCATTCTACTAAATTTAATGGTCGGTTCTCAGGCCTCATCTCACCTAACTCAGCAATTTGGCAACATTGATCATACCCTTCTTTAGTGAACACTTTTGTAATAGCACCAGTGACTTCATGCTCTCTTCTAGGTTTTCTCCTACCCTACTGCTTACCTCCTACAGTCACAACGTTATATTTGCCTAACTTTTCTCCAGTTTAGTAAATAGCACCTACATTCACATATTTGCTGAAGTTAACTAGGAATCATTCCTGACTCTTCTCTTTTCCTCACACATCACATTACATCTCATCAAATAGTAAATTCTATTATTTAGAAACTCAGCCGTCAAAATAAACCTGAAATACAGCCATTTTCCATCACTTTCATTGCTATTTTCCCATGTAAGCAAGCACTGTCTCTAGCTTACTCCCATAGCCATTCCACTCTTGCTCCAAAAGTCAGTTCTCCACCCCAGACTCTTCTGTCCATGGAATTCTCCAGGCAAGAATACTGGAGTAGGTAGTCATTTCCTTCTCCAGGGGATCTTCCCCACCCAGGAATCAAACCCAGGTCTCCTGCATTGCAGGCAGATTCTTTACCATCTGAGCCACCAGGGAAACCCAACAGTCATTTTAAGATCACATTACTCTTCCATTTCAAAATTTCCAATGGATTGCCACTATTTTATCCCATCAGAAAAAAAAAATCCAAGTTTGTTACTATGGTCAGCACCATGCATTGGAGAAGGAAATGGCAACCCACTCCAGTGTTCTTGCCTGGAGAATCCCAGGGATGGCAGAGCCTGGTGGGCTGCCGTTTACGGGGTCACACAGAGTTGGACACAACTGAAGTGACTTAGCAGCAGCAGCAGATGACATGTGATGTGGAGGATCTCGTCATATGCTTGTTGCCATCAGTTTTCTTTGCTGAGTTATATGCTATGGTTTTTGGTTCATTTTTAATCAAGTTGTTGTTTTATTATTGTTGAGCTTTAAGAATTCTTTGTATATTTTGGATAATGGTCTTTTATCAGACGTGTCTTTTGCAAATATTTCTCCCAATCTATGACTCCTCTTCCAACTCTCTTGACTGTCTCTTTTCAGGGCAAAAGTTTTTAATTTTAAAGAATCCAGGTTATTAGCTATTTTTTTCATGCATTTTATATTTGATGTGATATCTAAAAAGACATGCTTTAAAAAAAAATTAAAATAGTCATCACTGGCAGATAGCCAGCATTCAAAATCCCCACCTCTTTGAAATCACCCTCTAGTGTAATTTCTTACTATATCACACCAGAATTAGCCTGTGTGACTAATAAAATATGGCAGAAACGGTAGCATGTCCCTAGTAAGATTGAGCTATAAAGGACATTGTGGCTTCATCAGGGTCACTCTTTCTTGCCCTGTCTGTCTGTCTCTCTCTCTCTCTCTCTCTCATCAGTTGCTTTGGGAGAAGCCAGGAGTCTGAGCCCTGTAGAGAATACCCATCCTTTACAAGTGAGTCCCTTGGAGGCTCCCTCATTTGGTTTCACAGAAGGGAAAGCACAAGAGGGGAAAAGAAGAAAAAATCTTGTACCTCCAGTACTTCCCACTTGACTTCTTTTCTTTTACTTTCCTTTTGTTGTTGTTGTTGTTGTTGTTGCAATGGGTCTTCATAGCAGCATGCAGGTTCTCTAGCTGTGGCATGGGCTTAGTTGCCCTGCCATATGTGGAATCTTAGTTCCCCAACCAAGGATTGAACCCACATCCTTGCATTGGAATGTGGATTTTCAACCACTGAACCACCAGGGAATTCCCCTACCTGACCGCTGATAACACCTTCACTGTCCCCAAATTGTTTCTAACCTGGACTGAGGTGGGGTGAATGACAAGGGTGGGTCTGCTTCCTCACAGTAAGCCCTACACTAAGGTGTCAAGCTCCAGGTACTAAAGAGTCTTTGGGGTGTGTGTGTGTGTGTGTGTGTGTGTGTGTGTGCTCAGTTGTGTCTGATTCTTTGCGACCCCATGGACTATAAACCTCCAGGCTCTGCTGTCCATGGAATTTTTCAGGCAAGAATACTGGAGTGGCTTGCCATTTCCTCCTCCAGGGGATCTTCCTGATCCAAGGCTAGAACCCACAGCTCCAGTGGCTCCTGCGGCTCCTGCATTGGCAGGCGGATTCTTTGCCACTGGACCACCTGGGAAGACCAAAAGAGTCTATGGTAGTGACTATTTTTAGAATGAGAAAGGTTTCGTTTATAAGTGTATCCTATAATCACCAAGGTAAACTCTACTCCGTAACTAAAATCACCTGTTAATTACTTACAGTTCCTTCCTTGAAAACCTTTTTGTTTTCCTGGAGTTAATAATTATCTTTTTCTTCATTTGCTTGGTTTTCTTTAACATCTAAGTCTTCCTGCAACTGTCAACAGACCCATAAAAATCTCTCTCAACACAATTTTCCTCACCTTTAAACTTATCAGATAATTTGCTTTTGTCCTGGAAATTCCCTTTTCTCCTTCTTAAGTAGGATGATGTACATCTTGAGTTAAAGCCTTTCTCTTTCTTGGTTTTCTTCTTTGTTGGGTGAAATACATCCTACCATATCTTCTTACAAATGAGTGCAAGACAAGCAAAGTATTTTGAGATTTTTAGTCTGAGAATGACTTTACCCTAGCCTCATGCTCAATTAATAATCTGACTAGATATAAGATCCTAGGTTAAAATTATTTTTACTCAGAAGTTTTACAGGACAAATCCCTGAATTCCCACTGTTTTTCCACTATCATTCTGATTCTCGATTCTTTGCATATGACTGCTTTTCTCACTGAGAACTTCAGTATCATCTTTTTATCCCTAAAATTTAATTGGATATAAATTGGTTGATGTGGATTATTTTTCCATTTATTGTACGGGGCACTCAGTATTCCAAGATGGTCTCCTGTCCTGTGGTCTGCACTTCAGAAGGGGTCCCATGCAAACACCAGAACAAAGGCATTATTTTTTTCCTTTCATTCTCATTAGAAAATATTTTTAAAGTTCAGCAAGTACATTTAAAAACAAGAATTGTGAGAGAGAGGCACAGATTGAACATGGGACCCCCAAGGCCTGAGTACACAGGATTGAGCATGTGTTAAAAGGTTCAGCATAAGTGCACATCTTCTGTCCTGGTACATCAGGCAACAACGACAAAAATTACTTTTGCATAAATTTAGTGAAGTGAAGTCGTTCAGTCATGCCCGACTCTTTGCGACCCCATGGATAGTAGCCTGCACCAAGCTCCCCTGTCCATGGGATTTTCAAAGCAAGGGTACTGGAGTGAGTTGCCGTTTCCTTCTCCAGGGAATCTTCCCAACCCAGGGATTGAACCCAGGTCTCTTGCTTTGTAGACAGATGCTTTACCATCTGAGCCACCAGGGAAGTCCTTAACTTCCCTGTGCATAAACTTAGTCACCTCAAATCAACCAAAAACACATCCAGACAGACAGGTTCGCCCACCCCCCCTACTGTAACTACTCTCCCAGTCGCCCCTGTGCTCAGTGGTATATTTAGGAGAGATGCTTAAAAATTCCTGGAAATCCTTTTCCAGAACTGAGACAAGAGGAAGGGAAACTTGTCCAGCAAGTTCCCACAGGAGCTTAACCAGGTCAGTCCTGGGCCTGACTGGCCTCCAACCTGCTGTTCTGCAGACACCCTGCCCCGACCCCCCTGAGCTTGCAGAGACGACCCAAGGGAACTCATGGCTCACTTGGTCTCTGGGCTTGGTCAAAAGGACAGTTTTCAAGGAACAGGCTTTGGGAGTCAGACAGCATAGGAAACTCAACCTGAACCTAGGGTCTAACTTAGCTTGTAACATGTGAATATTCAGAGTTATTTATGCAGGCCTCCATTTGTATTCCTGCACTGGATTCTGCAATGTTAAATGTAAGACTGTGCATAATAATTGGACAGTTTCAGCATGGAGGAACATCCTAAGTTCTTGAAAATGTATCACACCACTTCACTTATCATTTCTTTCCCACTATATTCTATTTTCTCTGAACTTTGTGTTAGTTTAATTTTTTCTCACCTGTTGACCATGCCTTTGAATTTCTGTTCTATTTTAATGAAGGAGTTCCTTAACTTCATGTTCCATTTAACTTATCATCAACTGTATTTACAAGGGCCAATATTTCTTTTCATCTTCTGGTTGATTATTTAGCAGCATCCCATTCTTCTTTCAAGGATGCAATGTGTATTTTTGTCTCTCAGAATATATTAATTACAGCTTCTTAAAGGCTAGGAGCTGACTGTGGCTCAGACCATGAACTCCTTATTGCCAAATTCAGACTGAAATTGAAGAAAGTAGGGAAAACCACTAGCCCATTCAGGTACGACCTAAATCAAATCCCTTATGATTATACAGTGGAAGTGAGAAATAGATTTAAGGGCCTAGATCTGACAGATAGAGTGCCTGATGAACTATGGAATGAGGTTCATGACATTGTACAGGAGACAGGGATCAAGACCATCCCCATAGAAAAGAAATGCAAAAAAGCAAAATGGCTGTCTGGGGAGGCCTTACAAATAGCTGTGAAAAGAAGAGAAGTGAAAAGCAAATGAGAAAAGGAAAGAAATAAACATCTGAATGCAGAGTTCCAAAGAATAGCAAGAAGAGATAAGAAAGCCTTCCTCAGCAAGCAATGCAAAGAAATAGAGGAAAACAACAGAATGGGAAAGACGAGATATCTTCAAGAAAATCAGAGACACCAAAGGAACATTTCAGGCAAAGATGGGCTCAATAATGGACAGAAATGGTATGGACCTAACAGAAGCAGAAGATATTAAGAAGAGATGACAAGAATACACAGAAGAACCATACAAAAAAGATCTTCACGACCCAGATAATCACGATGGTGTGATGACTCCCCTAGAGCCAGACATCCTAGAATCTGAAGTAAATGGGCCTTAGAAAGCATCACTATGAACAAAGCTAGTGGAGGTGATAGAATTCCAGTTGAGCTATTTCTAATCCTGAAAGATGATGCTGTGAAAGTGCTGCACTCAATATGCCAGCAAATTGGGAAAACTCAGCAGTGGCCACAGGACTGGAAAAGGTCAGTTTTCATTCCAATCCCAAAGAAAGGAAATGCCAAAGAATGCTCAAACAACTGCACAATTGCACTCATCTCACACGCTAGTAAAATAATGCTCAAAATTCTCCAAGCCAGGCTTCAGCAACATGTGAACCGTGAACTTCCAGATGTTCAAGCTGCTTTTAGAAAAGGCAGAGGAACCAGATATCAAATTGCCAACATCTACTGGATCATGGAAAAAGCAAGAGACTTCCAGAAAAACATCTATTTCTGCTTTACTGACTATGCCAAAGCCTTTGACTGTGTGGATCACAATAAACTGTGGGAAATTCTTCAAGAGATGGGAATACCAGACCACCTGATCTGCCTCTTGAGAAATTTGTATGCAGGTCAGGAAGCAACAGTTAGAACTGGACATGGAACAACAGACTGGTTCCAAATAGGAAAAGGAGTACGTCAAGGCTGTATATTGTCACCCTGCTTATTTAATTTATATGCAGAATACATCATGAGAAACGCTGGGCTGGAAGAAACACAAGCTGGAATCAAGATTGCCGGGAGAAATATCAATAACCTCAGATATGCAGATGACACCACCCTTATGGCAGAAAGTGAAGAGGAACTAAAAAGCCTCTTGATGAAGGTGAAAGAGGAGAGTGAAAGTTGGCTTAAAGCTCAACATTCAGAAAACAAAGATCATGGCATCCGGTCCCATCACTTCATAGCAAATAGATAGGGAAACAGTGGAAACAGTGTCAGACTTTATTTTTCTGGGCTCCAAAATGACTGCAGATGGTGACTGCAGCCATGAAATTAAAAGACGCTTACTCCTTGGAAGGAAAGTTATGACCAACCTAGATAGCATATTCAAAAGCAGAGACATTACTTTGCCAACAAAGGTCCGTCTAGTCAAGGCTATAGTTTTTCCTCTGGTCATGTATGGATGTGAGAGTTGGACTGTGAAGAAGGCTGAGCACCAAAGAATTGATGCTTTTGAACTGTGGTGTTGGAGAAGACTCTTGAGAGTCCCTTGGACTGCAAGGAGATCCAACCAGTCCATTCTGAAGGAGATCAGCCCTGGGATTTCTTTGGAAGGAATGATGCTAAAGCTGAAACTCCAGTACTTTGGCCACCTCATGTGAAGAGTTGACTCATTGGAAAAGACTCTGATTCTGGGAGAGACTGGGAGCAGGAGGAGAAGGGGACGACAGAGGATGAGATGGCTAATGGCATCACTGGCTCGATGGATGTGAGTTTGAGTGAACTCCGGGAGTTGGTGATGGACAGGGAGGCCTGGCGTGCTGCGATTCATGGGGTCGCAAAGAGTCGGACACAACTGAGTGACTGAACTGAACTGACTGAAAGGTTTCTTCTACTCCTCATATTGTCTACTTCCTCTTAATTCTTTTACTCTTTCTTTACTTGAGCTTTATTTGATAGAGATTTTCCTCAGATGTCTGATGTTTGTTTTCTGTTCACATGTCAGAGTTAGATACTAAGATGATCAGAAAACTCTGTGTGCATGAAAAGAATTTTTGTAGAATCTTGTGCCTCACAGTAGGATGATTGAATGGCATGATAGCTTGTTGAGACTTATTTCCAGGTGCTGTCTCTCAGATAGCCCTGAATCTTCAGAAGAATCTTCTGTCTCCTGTTTGGGAAGCATAATCCTCATACTGGCATTTGGAGCTGGCTAGAGGTTGGACATCCTCCATTTATTATAATTTTTATTTATTTGTAAAGGTTTTTTTTATATACTTAGTCACTCAAGTCATGTCTGACTCTTTGTGACCCCATGAACAGTAGCCCACCAGGCTCCTCTGTCCATGGGATTCTCCAGGCAAGAATACTGGAGTGGGTTGCTATTTGTTTCTCCATTTTTTGATGTAGACCTTTTTTAATTTAAATTTATTTATTTTAATTGGAGGCTAATTACTTTATAACATTGTATTGGTTTTGCCATACATCAACATGAATCCGCCACGGGTGTACTCATGTTCCCCATCCTGACACCCCCTCCCACCTCCCTCCCCGTACCATCCCTCTGGATCATCCCAGTGCACCAGCCCCAAGCATTCTGTATCTTGCATCGAACCTGGACTGGCAATTCATTTGTGTAGACCATTTTTAAAGTCTTTATGGAGTTTGTCATAATATTGCTTCTGTTTTCTGTTTTGACTTTTTGGCCCTGAGGCATGTGGGATCTTTTCTCCCCAGCCAGGGATCAAACCCATACCCTGTGCATTGGAAAGTCAAGTCTTAACCACTGGACCACCAGGGACATTCCATCTCCATTTATTTTATAGGCTTTCATTGACTGTCCAGTTTTTTAATAGAATCTCACTTGTATCTTCTAATGTAACAGTTGTCCCCAAGTCTAGTGCCCCTTTGATTCAGTTTTCCTATAGAATAAACCTACTCTCTCCACTGCAACAAGAGAGGATATGAACCTGTTTCCTACCACCTGTCTCCCCACCATCATCACTCCTCCTTTAATCTAATCTCACCAGGGTTCTGTAAGACCATCTGCTTACTTCTATTTGGTACCACTGTACCCACCCTCAGATGTGCACAGCTAACGGAGTGTTACCTTTCTCCTTTCTGGTATATCACTAGCCAATTTGCCAGGTTCCCATCTGTGTGTGTGTGTGTGTATATATATATATATACACATATATATGTATATACATATATATATATGTTTATATATACATATATATATATATATATTTACAGCCTGAATATATTATGGCTTTTAATTGTACTATATATTTTATCAAAAATGATATTGCATTTCTGTTTCTTTACCTGTTGTTTTTGTTTAGACTTTGAGGGAAAAAAGGATAGGAAATGTTTTACTATTAACCGTTAAGTCACTCTCAGCTATATTTTAGGAAAGCAGTTGACCAATAGGCTAAGAAAGCAAAGCAAAATGGCTGCCTGCCAAAGGCTTATAAACAAAGGCTCCTGTTCCCATCCTTCCACTCAAACAAGTCACACTAGGGTAATGAATGACTTTCAAGTTGCTGAAGTCAATGGACATTTTTCAGTCATTATATTAACTTGCTTCTCAGGAATAGGACATTTCATCCTATTTAAACACTCTTCCCTTTGGCTCCATGATGCTGTATATACCTGTTTCATATCTAACTCTCTGATTGCTCTTCTTACTTCTTTCATTTATCAAATATTTATCAAATATTTCTTGAGTCCCTCCTATATACCAGCTATTCCACCAGGAGTTTAGGATGTAAGGATGAATACAAAATCCTGATTCCTACTATCTAGGATTTAAAGCCTTGCATGTCCTTTGCAGATGCATCTCCTTACATTTAGCCATGAAATTATGAAATTCCTCTAATTTTGTTTTAGATTATTTTCTCATTATATACTATCATCTTAGAAATTTTCATCCTTTAAAAAAAACAGTGACAGGTATGTTAATCAACTTTATTGTGGTAATCATTTCACTATGCATGTGTATATCAAATCATCATACACTTTAATTCTATACAATATTTTTTATGGAACTTTTACAAACTTTTGTATCATTCTTGCCCAACGAATATGTTAAATTACACAGCAAAGGGAGGAATAAAGGTCATTAGTCAATTGACCTTGAAATAGAGATTTTCCTAGATTATCCAGGTAGGGGCTCAGATGTGCAAGACAAGGGACAGCATGGTACGTGTTGGTGACTCTGTGATATATTATGAGAATCAGTCAACTTTTGCTGGCTTCAAAGACATAAGAGCGCTATGGGAAGTGGGAAAGGAAATTGATTCTTCCAGAAAGTATCCAGAAAGAAACTCACCCCTGCCAACATGTTGTCTTTTTTTTTTTAATATAAATCTATTTATTTTAATTGGAGGCTAATTATGATATTGTATTGGTTTTGCCATACATCGACATGAATCTGCCACGGGTGTACACATGTTCCCTATCCTGAACCCCCCTCCCACCTCAATCCCCATACCATCCCTCTGGGTCATCCCAGTGCACCAGGCCCGAGCATCCTGTATCATGAAACTCAGTGAGATACCTTTCAGAATTGTGAGCTACAAAACTATAAAATAAGAGGTTTATATATTATTTTAGTCTACTACGTTTGTAGTAATTTGTTATACTAGGAATAGAAACACCAATATATTTTCCATAGGCTCATTTCATACTTTTCTGTGGCCGGAAAGAGTTAGGATCTGATTACAGAGTCCCTTGGACAGCAAAAAGATCAAACCAGTCAATCCTAAAGGAAATCAGCACTGAATATTCATTGGAAGGACTGATGCTGAAGTTGAAGCTCCAATACTTTGGCCACCTGATGTGAAGAGCTGACTCATTGGAAAAGATCTTAATGCTGGGAAAGATTGAGGATAGGCAGCGAAGGGGAAAACAGGGAATGAGATGGTTAGATGACCTCATCGACTCAATGGACATGAGTTTGAGCAAACTGGGAGATAGTGAAGGACAGAAAATTCTGGCATGCTGCAGTCCATGGGGTTGCAAAGAGATGGACACGACTCAGCAATTAAACAACATAAAGTATGTATCAGAGAGGAATAAAATGGCTATTGGTATGAAAACAAGGCAACTAAGCAATATGTTGCCTTGTAAAATAACCTCCCCCCTCAAAATTCAGTCAGTGCAGATGAACATGTATTGAGCCTATTTTAAATTGGACATGTTTGAGAGATGCTTTTCTTCTGTCTGTGTATTGTCAATCCCTGCCACTCTGTTTATCCTCAAGTGGGTACATTCCGTGTCTCACTAGTCTTTTATAATTATCCAAGCTCCTATGATGGAATGGAGGTCTTGTTCAAAAGCTCAGAACCTTCTTGGAAAATTGTGGTTAATAGAGCAACAGTCACAAGTATGAGAATCTGCTTCATTTTCTAAACTGAAAAACAAAACAAAAACAAAGAAACATGAGTTCCCAAGAGACAAGAACCTAGTGTTCAAAGATCAGGCTCATCTTTCCAATTTCCCACTGTGACCATGGGCATGTGACTTAATTTCTTAAAGGTGTAAATTCCTCATTCTCCCTCCTCTTCTTTGAGCCTTAAGCAATATACCTGCACACCATCCAGGTTTACATTTTATTACATGAAGAAAGCACTTTAGAAATTTCCCAAAATGCCAGAAGTGAGGCAGAGTATTAAAACAGGGACCTCCTAATTGAGAGCTTCTGGGTTTTATGACTTTTAATTGAATTATGCTGCTGCTGCTGCTAAGTTGCTTCAGTCGTGTCCAATTCTGTGCAACCCCATGGACTGCAGCTTACCAGGCTCCTCCATCCATCCATTATATATATTTATAAATCAGAAAATCTGATGCCTTTTCCTCGGGCTGTCCCTTAAAAACATTCCATGGACTGGACTGGAATCCTCATATTAGAGAGACAAGAAATCTTGAAAAACTCAGAAGAGAGAACTTGTTTATCCTATGCCTATTCGATGACTGAAAATCCAGACAGTTTGACTTAGAAGGTAAACCTCAGAGAGGAAAAAAAGCTGGCTTTCATCTCTGTATTAAAATTATAGCTGATCTCAACATCTTGAAAGTTTTAAATTGGAATCCTTTCCAAGTGGATTAATACCAGCATTGAAAATGGTATGAAATTCCTAATAAGGTATTGGAGACAAGAGAGAAGAAACTTACCAAAAAACACTGCATTGGACTTGTTCCTTCCCGTAGAGATCCTGGGTCATCTGTAATTAAGAAATGGCTTTTATTCACTTCCAGTAAATATCATTCAGAGTGTATCTTTAATTCAGCTCACAGCCTCAAGTAGCCCCCTAGGAAATGTAGGACTCCATTGAGAATGGCAGCAAAACCTCCCTCCTCCTAACTACTGAGTCACTCTGCCATGCCTGAAGTCCTACCAGTGGAAATGAAGCACAACAGCACTTCATGAGAAAGATTTGGTTAAAGGGCTGGTCTCCACTGACACTGGAAGAAGTCCCTGAGAGTCGCACATGACTGGTCATACCTTCATGTGAAGAACCATATTCTCTCTTCTCCCCCCAAAGTAGATTCAGCTAGTGAACATGGTGCCTGGCTGAGAAGGGTGTAGACATGGTAAGAGTACCTACCCCAGTCCCACTTCTTGAGTCATGTCATGGAGTGCCTCCGAAGAAAAAAATCCCTCAAAGACCAAGAAGAGCAAAAAAGAGAGGTCTTTGAACTTGCCTTATGCTTCAGTCACAGGCTCTTCAGAATAACCAGCAGTGACACCTTCTAGAAATAAAGGAGTAAATTTCCTGATTTAAAAGGTTAAAATCTCCATAGATTTACTCTTCCTATTAAAAACCAAAGCTTCTCAATATATACATGTATCAAATAATTGTTACACACCATAAACTTTTAAAATATTTTATGGCAATTATATCAATAAAACTGGGGGAAAAACTATTAAAAAATAAATGTATTATAGGAAAAACAAAACTGCAAAGCTTATTGGTAATTGGCATAGTTAAAAGGATCTCTAGATAAACAGGTTACAGGGTCCAATCATTAGCAGAAATGACCGAATGGATCTGGGCCATAAGACTGCTTCATACTCCTACAGTCAAACACGAGTGTTTTCCTAAAATCCCATGGGATGGAGGTGGTGGTGGGGATGGAGGAGGGACAAAGAACTAACTCACATTAACTTTTCAATCAATTACTACAGACTGGGTAGTTAGAGCATAGTACTCAGGTGGAGCTCCATTTTGCAAATGAGGTATACTCTACAAGGAAGATAATTAGTGGAAAAGGAAGAATTTAAAGCCAGAAAAACAAAAAAATAAATAAATAAAGCCAGAAAAACAATCTTGTTTAACTGGCCCTTTGAAAGTGAAAGTGAAGTCGCTCAGTCATGTCCGACTCTTTGCAACCCCGTGGACTATAGCCCACCAGGCTCCTCTGTCCATGGGATTCTCCAGGCAAGAATACTGGAGTGGGTTGCCATTTCCTTCTCCAGGGCATCTTCCTGACCCAGGGATCAAACCCAGGTCTCCTGCATTGCAAGCAGACACTTTAACCTCTGAGCCACCAGGGAAGCCCTTTGGCCTCCACTAAAATACAATTTCTAGATTCCTTCAATTAGTATCTAAAGTACCCTGTATGCTTAGAGCTGTGTTGCAAAACAGTAGATCTCAATCAATGTTGGCTATTATTTAAGACATAAGAATCAGACTGTTTAGAAATTTACATTTGCAAGTAAGAACCAAGGGTCTTTCTTAGCAAAAATTGCAGGCATTCCCTCAGACTATTGGGGTTTGTTTGTAGGGGTAGAAAGCATTGAAATCTTACGAACTCTTGGCTGAGTGGCAGGCAGAAAATTGGAAAATAATGGTGGCTTAGGAGAGGGTTGGACAGAGGTAGGAACACTGCTTAATTCCAAAAGCTTTTAAATCAAAAAGCTTCTGTTCAGTCTATATTTAAATAAGATTTACATTTAGTGTAATATTTACTTCAAAATTCTATATGAAATGAATTGTAATCAACTGGAAAGGAAAAGGAAATTGTTAACCCCTTTATTGATACCACTTCCATCGACCCTACAGAGACATGAAGTAGCTTGTCCTTTCTAGCGAATCCCAGAAAGTGGGTCCCAGAGTTCAGATCAGGACAGAACTTAGAGCAGGAGCTAGGTTGATATTCAACTGGTTTCAATTCCTGACATTCTGTGAAATACTTCAGTTTTCCTCAAGTTTCAGTGAATTTTTGACA
Source organism: Bos javanicus (assembly GCF_032452875.1). NCBI lineage: Eukaryota > Metazoa > Chordata > Mammalia > Artiodactyla > Bovidae > Bos > Bos javanicus. The sequence goes on along the minus strand of NC_083872.1, from coordinate 98,898,386 downwards.
AAATTTACTCCACCTCAGAGAACAAAGCCACAAAAATACCCCCAAATGTATAAATCATGATAGCACATTCCTTTGCAAAGAGCTATAAACGAGGAAAGGGAAAGCAGGGACACATTTCTACATTTTTGAAGAGAGGAATCCTCACTTGTGACCTGAGTGGCTTCTCTCTTAGAGCTGAGGGTGTTTAATTCCATATTAGCAGGCAATTCTAGGAAAACAGAATGGAGGATGGGTGTGGTCACAGGCTTATGCTGGGAATCAAGTACACTGGAAAAAAGCAGGCTTTCCCTCAATAATACAAAAGAGGGAGCCCACCAATCTCCACCCAGGCTTCCTGTGCCAGAACCCTCACTTACCAAAAGTCTGTGTGTTCTCCAAATACACTTCAGTGGTTGTTTCTGTATCTTCAGTGAAGTCATGGTGAGTGGTCAAGTCTGATAGGCCAGTGGTTGACTCTAAGCCAATGGTTGACTGTAGGTGAGTGGTTGACTCCAGGTCAGTGGGGCTAGTAGTTGACTGTAGGCCAGTGGTTGACTGTGGGCCAGTGGTCGACTCCAGGTCAGTGGGGCCAGTAGTCAACTCTAGGCCAGAGGTTGACTCTAGGTCTGTGACTGACTCCAGGTTAGTGCGGCCAGTGGCTGACTCTGGGCTAGTGGTTGACTCCAGGTCAATGGGGTCAGTGGCTGACTCTAGGCCAGTAGTTGACTCCAGGTCAGTGGGGCTAATGATTGCCTCTAGGCCAGTGGTCGACTGTAGGCCAGTGGTCGACTCCAGGTCAGTGGGGCCAGTAGTCAACTCTAGGCCAGAGGTTGACTCTAGGTCTGTGATTGACTCCAGGTTAGTGCGGCCAGTGGCTGACTCTAGGCCAGTGGTTGAATCCAGGTCAATGGGGCCAGTGGTTAACTGGAGGCCAGTGGTCAACTCCAAGTCAGTGGGGCCAGTGGTTAACTCTAGGCCAACTGTCAACTCCAGGTCAGTGGGGCCAGTGGTTGCCTCCAGGTCAATGGGGCCAGCTGTGGACTCTAGGCCAGCTGTGGACTCTAGGCCAGTTGTCGACTCTAAGCCAATTGTTGACTCAAGGCCTGTGGTTGACTCTAGGACAGTTGTTGACTCCAGGTCAGCAGGGACAGTGGTTGACTCCAGGTAAGTGGAGCCAGTGGCTGACTCTAGGCCACTGGTTGACTCGAAGCCAGTGTACTCTATGTCAATGGTTGACTCTAAGTCAGCAATGAATTCTTGAGGAGATAAGAAGAAAAAACAGCTCAAGTACTTTCTAGTGAGAATATTTCCACCATCTCCACACCCTTCCATTCATAGCTAGATCTTTTTCCAGGAAAAACATAGAACAGAAAAGGGTATATTGAATCATACTGGTCTCCCCACAAGTTTCTCTTTTACCAAGTGCTAGAATGTCCAGAAGACTAACTACCAGGAATATGCTCATAGGCTACTACTCCTCCCTCTTTGAGGGGCTGGTTTAGGAAGGAGCATTTTATACTATGCCTCTAAATATTAATCAGTCAGACTGCAATGGAATAAAATTTCAAAAACTCTCCTATATAATTCTTTCAATTCCTAAAACAAAATTATCAGAGAGGGCAAGGAGCAAGGACAACTATTTCCAAGATGCAAAAGCATGGACGGATTTGACTCTAAAATAAGGCCTCCTACCATTTTCATTTAGCAGGTTATATTTAGTACTTCATTTTCCAGTCTGCCCCAGAGAATGCATAATCCAGTCATTCTGGAACTTGTGAACCATAAAAGCATCATAACCTGATGAACTTACAACCTGGGCCTTCTTGGGCTGGAATGAAAGACTGCAGTTCTCATGGCTGCCTAGCCCAGCAGGTTGTGGGCAGCCTGCTAATGAGGCCAAAATCATGAACTCTAATTTAGTAATTTGCTTTATCATTCTTTCATATGCAATAAAAAAAATCCAGACCCAGCAGTGGATAAATTGAGAGCTACAGGAAAAGAACTGGGAGAAAGTAGAGGGGAAAATCAGCACTTATATTAAAATGAATGAACACCCCTCCTCTTTTTTGTGTTTTTAAAAAATTAATTTTAATTGAAGGGTAACTGCTTTACAATGTTGTTTTGGCTTCTACCATACAACAACATGAATCAGTCATAAGTATACATGTCCCCTCCCGTTTGGAGCTCTCTCCCACCACCTCGCCTGACCCTATCTCATCCCTACAGGTTGTCACAGAGCAACACGTTGAGCTCCCTGTATTTGCCACTAGCTATCTATGTTACATATGGTAATATATATGTTTCAATGCTATTCTCGCAATTCATCCTATCCTCTCCTTTCCTCACTGTGTCCACAAATCTGTTCTCTATGTCTGCATCTCTATTCCTGCCCTGCAAATAGGTTCATCAGCATCATTTTTCTAGATTTCATATATATGCATTAATATGCATTATTTGTTTTTCTCTTTCTGACTTACTTCACTCTGTATAACAGGCTCTAGGTTCATCCACCTTACTGGAACTGACTCAAATGTGTTCCCTTTCATGGCTGTGTAATATTCCATTATATATATAGACCACAACTTCTTTACTCATTTGTCTGTTGATGGACATCTAGGTTGTTTTCATATCCGAGCTATTGTTAATAGTGTTGCAGTGAACATTGGGGTCATTATAAGTATAATGTCCCAGTCATTCTGGGACATGTGTTTTTTCAATTATGGTTTTCTCAAGTTTTATGCCCAGTAGTGTGATTGCTGGGTCATATGGTAGTTCCTAGGTTTTTTTTTAAGGAATCTCCGTACTGTTCTCCATAGTGGCTGTGTCAATTTACATTCCCACCAATGGTGCAAGAGGGTTCCTTTAAATTTAAAAGCTTTTGCACAGCCAAGGAAAATATAAGCAAGAAGAAAAGATAGCCCACACAATGGGAGAAAATAATTGTAAATAGAATGACTGACAAAGATTCACTTCCAAAATATACAAGCAGCCCAGGTAGTTCAAGATCAGAGAAACAAACAACCTAAACAAAAAAATGGCCAGAAGACCTAAATAGACATTTCCCTAAAGAAGACATACAGATGGCCAATAAACACGTGAAAAAATGCTCAATATCACTCATTATTAGAGAAATGCAAATCACATCTCTAATGAGGTATCACCTCACACTGGTTAGAAAGGCCATCATAAAAAAGAAAAATCTACAGACAAAAAAATTGTGAAGAGGATGATGAGAAAAGGGAACTCTCCTCTTGAGAAATTGAGTCCAGGAAGAAATGGAGTGGCCCTGATAGTCGACAAAAGAGACCAAAACGCAGTACATAGGTGCAATCTCAAAAACAACAAATGATCTCAGTGCTTTTTCAAGGCAAACCATTCAGCAACACAGTAATCCAAATCTATGTCCCAACTACTAATGCCAAAGAAGATGAAGTATACTGGTTCTATGAAGACCTACAAGACCTTCTAGAACTAACACCAGAAAAAAAGATACCCTTTTCATCATGGGGGATTGGAATGCAAAAGTAGGAAGTCAAGAGATACCTGGAATAACAGAGAAGTTCGGCCTTGGAGTACAGGGCCAGGGCTAACAGAGTTTGTCAATAGAACACGCTAGTTATAGCAAGCACCCTCTTCCAACAACATAAGAGAAGACTCTACACATGAACATCACCAGATAGTCAATACTGAAATCAAATTGATTATATTCTTTACAGCCAAAGATGGAGAAGCTTTATACAGTCAGCAAAAACAAGACCTGGAGTTGACTGTGGCTCAGATCATGAGCTCCTTATTGCAAAATTCAGACCTAAATTGAAGAAAGCAGGGAAAACCATTACACCATTCAGTGAAAGTGAAAGTCCGACTCTTTGCGACCCCATGGACTATACAGTCCATGGAATTCTCCAGGCCAGAATACTGGAGTGGGTAGCCTTTCCCTTCTCCAGGGTATCTTCCCAACCCATGTATAGAACCCAGGTCTCCCGCATTACAGGCAGATTCTTTAGCAGTTGAGCCTCAAGGGAAGCCCATGCCATTCAGGTATGACCTAAATCAAATCCCTTATTATTATAGTGGAAGTGATGAATAGATTCAAGGGATTAGATCTGATAGACAGATAGATCTGAAGAATTGTGGACAGAGGTTTGTAACACTGCACAAGAAGCAGTGACCAAAACCATCCTGAAGAAAAAGAAATGCAAGAAGGCATAGTAGTTGTCTGAGGAGGCTTTACAAATAGTTGGGGGGGGAAGAAAAACGAAAGGCAAGAGACAAAGGGAAAGATACATCCAACTGAATGCAGAGTTCCAGAGAATAGTAAGGTGAGATAAGAGAGCCTTCTTAAATGAACAATGCAAAGAAATAGAGGAAAACAATAGAATGGGAAAGACTAGAAATCTCTTCAAAAAAACTGGAACATCTCATGCAGGATGGGCACAATAAAGGACAGAAATGGTATGGACCTAACAGAAGCAGAAAATATTAAGAAGTGGCAAGAAAACACAGAAGAACTGTACAAAATAAGTCTTAATGACCCAGATAACAATGTTGGTGTGGTCACTCACCTACAGCTGAACATCCTACAGTGTGAAGTCAAGTGGACCTTAGGAAGCATTACTACAAACAAAGGTAGTGTAGGTGATGGAATTCCAGTTGAGCTATTTCAAATCTTAAAAGATGATGCTGTTAAAGTGCTGCATTTAATATGCCAGCAAATTTGGAAAATTCAGCAGTGGCCACAGGCCTGGAAAAAGTCATTTTTCATTCAAATTCCAAAGAAGGGCAATGCCAAAGAATGTTCAAACTATTATACAATTGCACTCATTTCATATGCTAGCAAGAATATGCTCAAAATTCTCAAGCTAGGCTTCAGCAGTATGTGAATAAAAATTTCCAGATGGAAATATGGGTTTAGAAAAGGCAGGAAAAAGAGATCAAATTGCCACCACTCACTGGATCTTGAAGAGAGCAAGGGAATTCCAGAAAAAATCTATGTCTGCTTCATTGACTATGCTAAAGCCTTTGATTGTGTGGATCACAATAAACTGTGAGAAATTCTTAAAGAGATGGGAATATCAGACCACCTTACTTGTCTCCTGAGAAGCCTGCATTTGGATCAAGAAACGACAGTTTGAACCAGACATGGAGCAACGGACTTGGTTCAAAATTGAGAAAAGAATACGTCAAGGCTGTATACTGTATCCTTGCTTATTTAACTTCTATGCAGAGTACATCATGGGAAATGCCAAGCTGGATGAAGCACAAACTGGAATCAAGATTGTCAGGAGACATAGCAACAATTTCAGATATGCAGATGATACCACTCTAATGGCAGAAAGTGAAGAGAAACTAAAGAGCCTCTTGATGAGAGTGAAAAAGGAGAATGAAAATGCTGGCTTGAAACTCATTATCAAACAAACTAAGATCATGGCACCTGGTCACATCACTTCATGACAAATAGAAAGGGAATAAGTGGAAACAGTGACAGATTTTATTTTCTTGGGCTCCAAAATCAATGTGGACAATGACTGCAGCCATGAAATTAAGACACTTGCTCCTTGAAAGGAAAGCTATGACAAACCTAGACAGCATATTAAAAAACAGAGACATCACTTTGCCAACAAAAGTCCATACAGTTAAGACTATGGTTTTTCCAATAGTCATTAGAGTTGAACCATAAAGAAGGCTGAGCACCTAAGAACTGATGCTTTCAAATTGTGGTGCTGGAGAAGATTCTTGAGAGTCCCTTGTACTGCAAGGAAATCAAACCAGAAGGAAATGGCAATCCACGCCAGGACTATTGCCTGGAAAATGCCATGGACAGAGGAGCCTGGTAGGCTACAGTCCATGGGGTCGCAAAGAGTTGGAAACGACTGAATGACTTCAGTTCACTTCACTTCACTTCAATCCTAAAGGAAATCAACCTTGAGTATTCATTGAAAGGACTGATGCTGAAGCTGAAGCCCAAATACTTTGGCTACCTAATACAAAGAACTGACTCACTGGAAAAGACCTGATGCTGGGAAAGATTGAAGGCAAAAGGAGAAGGAGGCAAGAGAGGATGAGATGGTTAAATAGCATCACCGACTCAAAGGATAGGAATTTGAGTGAACTCCCAGAGATAGTGAAGGACCCGGGGGAGCCTGGTGTGCTGCAGTCCATTGGGTCACAAAGAGATTGGACACAATTGAGCGACTGAACAACAACAGGAAGGACTAAAAGAGAAAGAGCCTTGTGGGAAAAGCAGCCTACCACTGGTACTGGAGACACTGATTCTTTCCTCCCTCAAGCGGCACAAATTTTTGCTCCAGACCCACTGATTCCCACCGCATGTGTCCCAGCCAGTGGCTAGAGCACTTTGAATCTTACTCTCCTGTAAAGTGAGAATATACCTGAGGACTTTTTAACCTGACCAAAATAAAGTCTCTTTTAGCACCTGACAGTGAAGGGGACCATAAGGAAACCCCAGGAGCCCTCTCATCATCAACCCTAATTCCATCTATCATTCAGGTAGCCTGACTATATGAGGCAGGTTCAAAACACAGCCTTAATCTTAGCCAAGCCACTCAAATTCCCCAAGGCCTCAGAGCTCAGCCGCCCATCCCCACCACGCTTTACAAGGCCTCTGTCTCTATCTCACACATACACACACAAATACACTCACACACACAGTGAATGGATTTTAGCCCTCTTCTTCAAAAGATTCCCGATGTCCACTCACCCTGAAGCAGTGCAGGGTAAGTCATAGCCAGAGCGAAGCAGGTGGAGAGAAGAAGGGCTTGCCGGAGCATGATGCTGGTGGTGCTGGGTGGAGAGCCCAGGAGGCTGGCAGAGGTGGGGAGGCCAAGAGTGCGGGACTGCAACTCCACAGGACATTTATACAACCTCAGGCCCAGATCTCTGGAGTCAGCATTCCCAGGGGGATGGGGGAAGGAAAAAAAAAAAAAAAACTTCACTCACAAAGGATGAAATTGCCCTGGAGCAAAGGAGGGAAAAGGTAAGTGGAGGGGTGAGGGGCAGAAGGAGGAAGCAAGGAGTTTGGAGGAAACCATCAATGAGATCCTTGTTGATGACACTAGAGTCCTTTGCCCCATTTACCACCAGGGGCAGGGCTTCTTCTTCCACCAGATCGCAGACACTCCCCTCCCGACTCAGGACTGCAGGTGTATCCTATAGCATGCCTCAGCATGTGTCTTGTGCTCAGTCATGTCTGACTCTTTGTGACCCCATGGACTGTAACCTGCCAGGCTCTTCTGTCCATGGGGATTCTCCAGGCAAGAAAACGAGTGGGTTGCCATTTCCTTCTCCAAGGGATCTTACCCACCCTGGGATCAAACCCACATCTCTTGTGTCTCCTGCATTGCAGGCAGATTCCTTACCTGATGAGCCATCAGGGAAAGCTGTAGTTGGGAGCCTAATATTGCTTTACTGAGCCACTGAAATGCCACTGTTTGTCAGGCTGTGAGACTAAGAACCGTGGTGAGAGCCTGCTGGCTACTTTGGTGCTAACTGTCCAAGCCAGGCTTCAGCAATGCATGAACCGTGAACTTCCAGATGTTCAAGTTGCTTTTATAAAAGGCAGAGGAACCAGAGATCAAATTGCCAACATCCCCTGGATCATCAAAAAATCAAGACAGTTCCAGAAAAACATCTATTTCTGCTTTATTGATTATACCAAAGCCCCTGACTGTGTGGATCACAATAAACCGTGGAAAATTCTGAAAGAGATGGGAATACCAGACCACCTGATCTGCCTCTTGAGAAACCTATATGCAGGTCAGGAAGCAACAGTTAGAACTGGACATGGAACAACAGACTGGTTCCAAATAGGAAAATGAGTATGACAAGGCTGTATATTGTCACCCTGCTTATTTAACTTCTATGCAGAGTACATCATGAGAAACTCTGGGCTGGAAGAAGCACAAGCTGGAATCAAGATTGCCAGAAGAAATATCACTAACTTCAGATATGCAGATGACACTACTCTTAAGGCAGAAAGTGAAGAAGAACTAAAAAGCCTCTTGATGAAAGTGAAAGTGGAGAGTGAAAAAGTTGGCTTAAAGCTCAACATTCAGAAAACGAAGATCATGGCATCTGGTCCCATCACTTCATGGCAAATAGATGGGGAATCAGTGGAAACAGTGGCTGACTTTATCTTTTTGGGCTCCAAAATCACTGCAGATGGTGATTGCAGCCATGAAATTAAAAGACACTTACTCCTTGGAAGGAAAGTTATGACCAACCTAGACAGCATATTAAAAAGCAGAGACATTACTTTGCCAACAAAGGTCCATCTAGTCAAGGCTATGGTTTTTCCAGTAGTCATGGATGGATGTGAGAGTTGGACTGTGAAGAAAGCTGAGGGCTGAAGAATTGATGCTTTTGAACTGTGGTGTTGGAGAAGACTCTTGAGAGTCCCTTGGACTGCAGGGGATCCAACTAGTCCATCCTAAAGGAGATCAGTCCTGGGTGTTCATTGGAAGGACTAATGCTGAGGCTGAAACTCCAGTACTTTGGCCACCTCATGCGAAGAGTTGACTCATTTGAAAAGACCCTGATGCTGGGAGGGATTGGGGGCAGAAGGAGAAGGGGACGACAGAGGATGAGATGGCTGGATGGCATCACCAACTCGATGCACATGAGTTTGAGTGAACTCTAGGAGTTGGTGATGGACAGGGAGGCCTGGCGTGCTGCGATTCATGGGGTCACAAAGAGTTTGGACTAATCGACTGAACTGAACTAAACTGAGAGCCCTGTGCTAACAGGCTTCTAACTCCAGCAGACCCCTGCAAGAGAACCGTGATCAGAATGATAACTAGTGCAACTGTTATAACCACAGAAATACCTAAAATGGTAAGATTTCACATGTGCCACTCTCACTGGATATTCACCATGATTCTGTGCGAGAGTCACTCTTATTCTAATTTTTTTTTTTTTTTCTGGTGAGGAACCTAGAGGCTGAAAGACTACATGACTCCAGATTTCACCTGAAGATACTCACGCCCTTCGTCCATTCCTTGAACATGGAGCTCTTAGCTGTGAGGACTGGCTCCTGCTAATGACCTTCCCAGTCCTCTAGGGGGCAGCAAGAAGCTGGAAGGCGTCCTTAGCTGAGCACTGAACCCTCCTCAGTTCAGTTGCTCAGTCGTGTCTGACTCTTTGCGACCCCATGGACTGCAGCGCGCCAGGCCTCCCCGTCCATCACCAATTCCCAGAATTTGCTCAAACTCATGTAATTGAGTCAGTGATGCCATCCAACCATCTCATTCTCTGTTGTCCCCTTCTTCTGCCTTCAATCTTTCCCACCATCAGGGTCTTTTCAAATGAATCAGTTCTTCGCATCAGGTGGCCAAAATACTGGAGTTTCAGCTTCAACATTTGTCCTTCCAATGAATACTCAGGACTGATTTCCTTTAGGATGGACTGGTTGGATCTCCTTGCAGTCCAAAGGACTCTCAAGAGTCTTCTCCAACACCACAGTTCAAAAGCATCAATTCTTCAGCACTCAGCTTTCTTTATAGTCCAACTCTCACATCCATACACGACTACTGGAAAAACAATAGCCTTGACTAGAAGGACCTTTGTTGGCAAAGTGATGTCTCGGCGTTTTAATATGCTGTCTAGGCCGGTCATAACTTTCCTTCCAAGGAGTAAGTGTCTTTTAATTTCGTGGCTGCAGTCACCATCTGCAGTGATTTTGGAGCCCAAAAAAATAAAGTCTGCCACTGTTCCCACTGTTTCCCCATCTATTTGCCATATTTGCTAACCCTCCTGTTAGATACCAAACAGGCTGAAGAAACAGAAGTTTGTGAGGCAGGCTCACCTAAGTCGGCCTCTGCCCATTGAAGCCAGGACTGTTACCTGGAGAGGAGGTCTGTAAAATTCCAGTCACAGGGTCAAATCCTGTGAGACCTTTTGGTCTTTTTCTTTACTTAAAAGGTCACGGCTGATTCCTGCTCCTCAGAAAGCACGGGGCTGACAATACTTCTCAGAAATAGTAATAAGAGCTAATAGTTATAAAGAACTTAACTGTTGGCATAGGCATATGTTTCTTTATCCTAATGCCAAACCTAAGGTAATCTTATTATTCTCCTTTTCCAGATAAAGAAACCATGGCACAGAGAGGTTAAGGAACTTTTGAAAGTAAATGTTATAGAATCAGAAAGCAAACCTTTGGGCAGCCTGATGCTGGGGCCTCTGCTTTCAACCAGCTCTTCTGTTTGTGCCCCCAGCCCGGTTGTCTGGCTGGGCTCACTGACAGTTTTGTCCTGGGAAATGTGGTACTGCACAGGCTCTACCTTCAAGGCAGAAGGAAAACAACAAATTCTGCTTTTCGGAAACTACATTTCCTTGGCAAGGCCTGTACCATGAAGTGTAACCAAACCCAATAGTCAGGAGCCTAAGAAGCAAGAAGCTCATGAAAAAACTTGCAGGCTAATGACACTAGCAAACAATAGACTCAAATTGGACAATCATACAGCAAGTCACTGGCTGGTGGAAAAGGAAGGATTTCATCTGGGTCAGCACAATGTGAGAGTGTTTCCTACGCTAGAAAAGTGGAAGAATCGGCTTCCAAATGTGCAAAGTAGAATCTCTGGTCTCTTTAAGGAGTTGCAGGACTTAGACCAGAGTCATCAGAAATGACCAACTTCTTCTAGAAGCTTCCTTTAGAAGCTTTGTTTCGAAACTCAAAAACCAAAAAATGTAGATACTGCTTTAGATGTTCTTCCAAAGCTCAGATGGTAAAGCATCTGCCTGCAATGTTGGAGACCCAGGTTCAATCCCTGGGTCGGGAAGATCTCCTGGAGAAGGAAATGGCAACCCACTCCAGTATTCTTGCCTTCAAAATCTCATGGACGGAGGAGCCTGGTAGGCTACAGCCCATGGGGTCGCAAAGAGTCACACACAACTCAACAACTTCACTTTCCTTTCTTCTTTTTCCAAAGATCATGGTACAATTTTTATGTGCCTCAGTTTCGACTGGAGTTAGTGCAAGTACAGCTTCCAGGTGACCATTGTATTGAAATATGGGAGCAAGTTGGTCTCCTTTCATGAAAATGTTTTATTCTTTCTCATCACTTGAATATAGTTAGGTCATTAACACAGTGGGTTCCAGAGACATCTCTGCTAAGGTGGAGATGTAATGACATTGTCAGGTTATAATTATAGGGTCTTTTTATTGATATGGCTTTGTAGGTCTGTTTTATAGTATTAAAATAATTTGGCTTTCTTAACTTTTTACATTGCTATCAACTGTTATAGAATCATATCATCTCAAAGCTTGAAGGTATATATTAAACTGTACCCTGCTCAATCAAATAGCCAATTCTTTTTTTTAAAGTGAGAATAACTTTTTCTTTAAATAACATCCCTAGTAATGGAGAACTCACTGCATTGAGAAGAACAGTTCATCTTTGGACAATTATTCCTCGCAGTGGAAAAAATGTGTCTTCTTGCAATTTCAACCTATTTGCCCTAGTTTTATTCCTGGGGTGCATATATATATATATATATATATATATATATATATATACATACATATATATGTATATATATACATATATAAAATTAGACCCTTTTTTCCCTCTCTTCAGATATCAAAAGTGGCTATCATTTTACTTTCAAATTTCTTCACCATCCTAAAATATAATGGAAGTTTCTTACTATCTTATTCCCTCAAATTTCTCCAAAACCTAGCAAAGTGTCTGGCACATCAGAGGTGATAAAAATATTTATTAGTAATTTAATGATAGATGACTCTTGGTCTTTAGTCTCTGGTCGCATTAATCTGTGGTCTTCTGAAAAGGAAACACTATAATTGAAACAAGTTAACACAAATTTGATTTAATTAAAGAGAAGAAAAAACTTTCACTATCCTTCTTTCTAGAAAATTTGCACATTAAATGCCAAATTAAATGCTAAAATGTAAGCCTGGCAGGAAGTGTGGAAAGTTTCCTGAAAGCACAAAAGAAATGCAAAAGCTTTTGCAGCTACTTTCTCCAGAATGAGATCAGTTTCTGGCAAGTGGGCTGAGCTGAGGATTGACATCCTTCAGACATGCCTCTATGTGCGCGTGCTTGTAAGTTGTTTCAGGCATGTCTGACTCTGTGCAACCCTATGGACTATAGCCCGTCAGGCTCCTCTGTCTATGGGATTCTCCAGGGAAGAGCGGGTTGCCATGCCCTCCACTAGCACCATCTCACCCTCAACAGGTAGAAGCCCTGGAAGCACCTAGCAGCTGTGGAGCCAGCAGTTTGGCCCAGGGCAAAGTGCTCCTTTCATTCTCCATTCCAAACTCTAACAGTCATTCTCCCCTTAAGGGGCAATTTCCAGAGAGCAAGACAAGTTTCTCCCTTGAGGATCTAGGTGTCCAGAATGACTACCTGACCTCACAGATTATATACCGATAAAGGTTAGCCTAGTCTTTTTAAGGCCAGTCAAGCATTTTTCCAGCATATGATCAGTGACCTAGCAATTACACTAAGTATCTTGAACAATTCAAAAGAAACCTCAAAATCGATTGTTTCTCAGAGATTATAACCATGGAGTAAGTTTATTTATTTTTACATTTACATTACAAAGGCAGTTTATAACATGATACTGAGACTCCCAACCCAGCGCTAGATATACAAAAAATGTTATTTACTTAAAAAAACATTTACAGAGTCACTGAAATACCATGACTAAAGCAGAACAGGCACTAGACAAAAGGTCAAAACCACAGACTCTGGCGTCCAGCAGCCTGGACTCCATCCAATATATCCTGGCTCTGCCAGTAATAATTAAGCAACCACGGACAAGTTACTTAACTCATAGGAGTGCAGTTTTTTGTTTACATGAAGATAAAAATAGGTTTACTTTATTGGATTGCCATAAGGATTAAATTAATGTGTTCATGTAAAATGCCTAGAATAAGGAAAACCATAAGGAAAATGAGCTATTATTAGGCACTAAAAATTAGCTACTGTTAGGTGCTAAAAAAAAAAGGGCTCAGGCCTCCAAAGAGTTGATAATATTAAGGTGGAAATACAAAGAAGCATCATCCTGAAAAGTTCCATGGGGAAGGTGGAACAAGTTAAAGAGTTAAGATTCACTCAAGTTTTTATTTACTTATTTTATATGTGTGTGTGTGTATATATATATATATATATATATATATATATAGACACACATATATATATATATATATATTTTTTTTTTTTTTTTGCTGTCCTGGGTCTCCTTTGGCCTGCGGCCTTTCTCGAGCTGCAGATGTGAACAGGTGCCACTCTCTCTTTGTGGTACACGGGTTTCCCACTGTGGTGGCCTCTCTTGTGGAGCTCAAAGGCACACAGGCTCAGGAATTGTGGCACATGGGCCTGGTTTCTCCATGGCATGTGGCATCTTCCCAGACCAGGGATCAAAGCTAATCCCTTTCATTGGCAGGTGGATTCTTAACCACTGGACCACCAGGGAAGTCCCACTTGAATTTAATATATTCCTGGGCTAATAGAAAGAAGGTAAACAGAAGGGACTCTAGGCAAAAGAAGTAATGCTGTATTGGAAGAGACAAAAAAGTGCACGAATAATAATGTTCAAGGTGTCATGTCATGAGAACGATAATCAATTTAGGAACATAGAGGAAATATATATTAATTGCTAGATTCTAAACCACTGAAAGAGGGTGCTGTCTTCATCAACTTTGCATTGCCCACTCCTACAGAGTCTATGATAGTCACATAATGATTGCCAAATAAATTATTAGTTATCTGTATTGAACTATAACATGGGATAAGTGGGAAGGCATCATTATTCAAGCAACAAAATAGAGCTAAAAACTTGAGTTTTGGACTGTGAATCCAGGTCTTTGTGAGAACTCAGTCTTGTGCAAGTTACTTGAACCTTCAAAATGCAGGCGACAATAGTAATCATTTCACAGGGTCATTGTGAATGTTAAATGTAATTTAATCCATTTACTCCATGGATTAAATGTAATTACTGTACAGTAAATGATCAGTGATTGGCAGCTATCATTATTATGACTTGAAATGGGCCTTGAAGAATGAATTAAAAGTGCAAGCGTGGCTATTCTCATTCAAAAGAAGTTCCTGACTGGAGAACATAGTGAGAGCATGAGAGGAAAGAGGGTAGAAGGAGAGAAGTTTATTTAAAAAAAACAGTCTGAAATGGCATTTGGGACCAGATCAAGAAACGGGTGAGTCATTATTCTGCCAGCAGAATGGAGTCCTTAAGGTTGTTAAATCAAGGACTATTCTGGTAGAGTCATGCTTTAGACAGGCTAACCAAACCTGCACAGAAAGAAAACAGGTCAGCTATGACGCAGCACAAACAAGAACTGCTGCAGGTTAAAAAGTGTGGTGGCCTTAGGCATGAAAGGAAATACACAGATACCAGAGACATTACACAGAAAACTAGCCAATCTGATCACACAGACCACAGCCTTGTCTAACTCAATGAAACTAATGCCATGTGAGGCCACCCAAGAAGGACGGGTCATGGTGGACAGGTCTGACAGAATGTGGTGCACTGGAGAAGGGAATGGCAAACCACTTCAGTATTCTTGTCTTGAGAACCCCATGAACAGTATGAAAAGGCAAAATGATAGGATACTGAAAGTTTTCTCAAACTTATGTCCATTGAGTTGGTGATGCCATCCAACCATCTCATCTTCTCTCATCCCCTTCTCCTCCCACCTTCAGTCTTTCCCAGCATCAGAGTCTTTTCAAATGAGTCAGTTCATCGCATCAGGTGGCCAAAGTATTGGAGTTTCAGCTTCAGCATCAGTCCTGTGAGAGGTTGGAAAAGGTAAATGAAAGAACTTCAGTTTCCCCTATCACATTTCGAGTTACATAAGGAAAAAGAAAGAAAAGGTTTGAGTGTGTTTTGCTGACCTCTCCAAGAGATGTAATACAAATTCACCATGGAATTTTATTCACCATTATTTTCCTTACAAATGAGCCTCCTCTTAACGACAACAAAACTCATTTAGATAAAGTTGAATAGAGGTTAAAGGATCGATAAAGAATGAAAGAGCCCATATTTCATTATAAGATTTTATATAAGATGATGGATGTTCACTGAACTTACTGTGGTAATCATTTCATAATGCATGTTAAGTCAAATCATTGTGCTGTACACCTTAAATTTATACAGTGCTATATATCAATTATATCTCAATAAAACTGTAGAAAAATAACATATTTATTCAAGTAAAATGAACATAGTACCTGATAAAAATTTCAAACAAGGCTTAAAATATAAAATTGTAATGGAAAATACCTCTGCTTCCTAACCCTGAAACCATGATTAACAGTTTCTTCTATTTCTTAAAAAAAATTCATTATTCTTACTGCTCAATACTCATGGAGGATTATAGTCATCCTATATGACTATATATAGTCTCTTAGAATATGAGATATTCTAAATTTTATTCTTAGATTCATACATTTAACAAGTATTTGAGTCTTATTTTATCCAGGCCCTGCTTCACTGCTTAGTTGTTTTTTTTTTTTTTTAAATAAAGTGGGAGGTTCTTTAAAGTCTATAATGCCTTACAGTTTTCATAAGTTTAACACACGTAATTTCATATAATCCCATAATGACCCTTTTTCCCCCTCTAGCCCTTTATTTACCCTCTCCCCTTCCTCTCCCCACTGGTAACCACTAGTTTGTTCTCTATATCTGGGAGTCTGCTTCTTTTTTGTTATATTCACAAGTTTTTTGTATTTTTTAGACACCATGTATAAGTGGTATCCAGAGAAGGCGATGGCACCCCACTCCAGTACTCTTGCCTGGACAATCCCATGGATGGAGGAGCCTAGAAGGCTGCAGTCCATGGGGTCACTGAGGGTCGGACACGACTGAGCAACTTCCCTTTAACTTTTCACTTTCATGCATTGGAGAAGGAAATGGCAACCCACTCCAGTGTTCTTGCCTGGAGAATCCCAGGGACGGGGGAGCCTGGTGGGCTGCCGTCTATGGGGTCGCACAGAGTCGGACACGACTGAAGTGACTTAGCAATTAGCAATAAGTGATATCATACAGTATATGTCTTTTATAATTTATTTCACTTAAAGCATAATGCCCTCCAAGTTCATCCATGTTGCTGTAAATGGCAGAATTTCATTCTTTTTTATGGCTGAGTAGTATTCCATGATGTGTGTGTGTGTGTGTGTGTGTGTGTACCACATCTTCTTTACCCATTTCTCTGTTGCTTACATATTTTGGCAATTGTAAATAATGCTACTATGAACACTGGAGTGCATGCATCTTTTTGAATTAGTGCTTTTGTTTCTTTCAGATATACATCCAGGGGTGGAATTGCTATATCATATGGTAGTTCTATTTTCAATTTTTTGAGAAATCTCTATGCTGTTTTCCATAGTGGCTGCACCAAATTACATTCTCACCAACAGTGTAGGAGTGTTCCCTTTTCTCCTTAGCACCAGTTTTAACCATTTGAGCAAACTTTCTGATTAATAACCCAGCATACTCCCTATGCCCCCTGGAGTTCATTCATTTAACATATATTGATGAATCACCTATTTTTTTTTCAGAATTTTTCACTATTGCAAGGGCTTGAAGCTATGTATACAAATGAAGTAAAAGATATAATATGACAAGAGCCTTAAGGAAGCATAGGGTATTCTGGTGATCCAGAGGAGATAGAGATTACACTCACTAATGATGGTTAAGTCAACAGTTGTTCAAAAACTCAGTGAATCAGGAAGTATGATAGACTCTAGTGACATAAAGACATAAAGACTGTCTCTGACTCTAAAGATATTCTTGGCTAGTTGTTCAGGAAGCTTTCATAAAGGAGGTTACATTTTAATTGGATCTTAGAAGGTGGAAAGATTTCATCAGGGGAAATATGGGTAAAACAGGGAGGATTATCGATGGGTAAAACAGGAAGGATTATCAGGAAGAAGAAATAATCCAACTAAATACACACAGAGGCAAGATAGGAGAGCAGAGGAATATTCAGGGAGTAGCAATTAGGCTCATTTCTCTTACAGGGTGGTTGCAGAAAACATAAGGAATTTGAGACCATAGAATGGAATGCCTACCCTAGACCAAAGAGATCTGACTCATTGGTAGATAATAGCCTGTTAGTGAAGGGCAACCCTGGTGGCTCAGTGGTAAAGAATCCACCTGCAATGCAGGAAATTCAGGTTCAATCTCTGGGGTCTGGAAGATTCCCTGGAGAAGGAAATGGCAACCCACTCCAGTATTCTTGCCTGGGAAATACCATGGACAGAGGAATCTGGCAGTCTACAGTCCATGGGGTTGCAAAGAGTCAGATGCAACCAAGCACACATGCATGAAGGCTTGTTAGTAGATTACGCTGATCCAACTCATATTGTATGAAGACAATCAGAGAGAATTTTAAAGAAGAGAAGAGGTTGTTACAGTAGCACAGTCAAGATGTTAAGTAGAAAGAATAGCATACAATCAGCAAATTAAATTTGTGTGGATGGCATGGGAAGTGAGGGTCCAGGGAGTGGGAAAACAACACCAAATTTTAAAGAGTAAATTATTCCAATGACATACACAGGCGGTCAAACCAGAAACCAATTTCTGAATGCTGTTAGGAAGAGAAGAGCTTGGGTGAGGAGAGAATTTTCAGCAGGGGGCAAGATCAGTTTGGCTAGTGGAAGTTATTTTGCTTTAAGAGAATCTTCATGGGAATATTCCATAAGCAGCAGAAACCATGAGGCTGAAGTCCATGAGATTTTGCTTTATGCGTAGTTATGTGTGATTCATTTGCTCTGAAGTGATGACTGTGACCAAAGAGTAGATATGATTCCAAGACAGATGGGGAAAGACAGGAAGACTAGGAAGAAGCTTGGTATAGGAAGTTCTTTCATTTAGGACGACCAAGGAAAAGTCAGCAAAGGAGACAGAGAAGTAGAAAACCATAATGTTACGTGGACAATGAAAATGAGGAAGGAGAATACTTCAGGGTGATAGTAAACAGCATCAGATGCAGCCAAGACAGGTCAAGAATAAATAAAATTAAGGAAGTAAGCAGAGGAGAAAAACCAATCAAGAGACAATGAGCAGGGGGCAGTCCTAAGATGGAGGAGAAATAGGATGGAGAGACCACTTTCTCCCCCACAAATTCATCAACAGAACATTTGAACACAGCAAATTCCACAAAACAACTTCTGAATACTGGCAGAGGACAACAGGCACCCAGAAAGGCAGCTCATTGTCTTTGAAAGGAGGTAGGACAAAAGATAAAAAGAGAGACAAAAGAGGTAGAGCCAGAGATCCATCCCAGGAAGGGGGTCTTAAGAGAAGTTTCCAAACACCAGGAAACACTCTCACCAGCGGGTCTGTGGGGAATCTTGCAATCTCAGAGGACAACATAACCAGGAGGAAAAATAAATAAGTAATTAATTAAAACCCATAGATTACATGCCTAACGGCAACTCCCAGCGCTGCAAGCTACCAGCAAATGAGGGCTGAACAGGGAGGCACTGGCTGCATTGCTTAGGGCACACCTGGCCAGAGCGCCCTGAGGGCAATCAGGGAACTAATGTAAGATAGCGACCCAAACTCTGGGATAGCCAGAGAAAGAGAGGGAAAAAAAAAAGAGAGAGAGAGAGAGAGAACTGTCCTGCAAAAAGCCCTAAACTGAGGCACTGCCAGGCCCGCTCACAGAACAAAGGACTGAGTGAACACCAGAGGAGAGCTAGCAGGCTGCGGGCTGGTCCATTCCCTGCCGGATACAAGCAGGCGGGGTGGGGGTGGGGGGGTGCGGGCAGCCAGAGCAGGAAAGGGGCAATCGTGGCCCCAGAGAGGCATCCTCTACCACACTGCAAACAGGCTCCATTGCTAACCAAGAGTTCTTGGGACTCTGGACAGTTGACATCCCCAGGAAGGTCGCAGCCAGAGATCAGCTCCCCAGAAGAGACACATGGCACACCTGAGAAGATGCACCCGTTGTACACCCAGAAAACTGAGCGGCTTGGATGGGGAATGCGATAAGACACACCGCCCACCTAGGGGCAACTGCGCTCGCCAAGCACCTGGTCACCTGAGCTGCTCAGACCTGGGAAGGGTACAAAACGCAGGCCCAACCAAGTCTGCACCTTTGGGGAGTACTCCAGAACCTGAACCTCAGCGGCTTAGACCTGGGAAGTGCATGCAACCCAGGCCCCGCCTCAGAGAGTTCCCTGCAGAGCAACCTTGAGTCTGAGCAGTGTAGACCGGGAAAGCACACACACCATGAGTGGGGCAAACCCAGTGTGGCTGAAACACTGCAGCACTCCCCACACACGCCAGTGATATTTGTTTGCAGTGTTCCTCCCTCCCCATAGCACGACTGAACAAGTGAGCCTAAATAAGTGACCACCTTCGCCCTCCTTGTGTCAGGGCAGAAATTAAACAGCGAAGAGACCAGCAAACAGAAGAAGCTAAAATAAACAGAGGGAACCACTCTGGAAGTGACAGGTGCAACAGATTAAAACCCTGTAGTTAGCACCAACTACATTGGAAGGGGCCTATAGATCCTGAGATCTATAAGCTGGATCAAGGAACTATCCGAAACTGAACTAACCCCACACTGTCCACAACAGCTCCAGAAAAATTCCTAGAAATATTTTTACTATTATCACTTTTTTAATTTTAAAATGTTTTTATTTTTAAGTCCTCTATTACCACTTTAATTTTCATTTTTATAATCTATTATCTTGCAAAAAGAAGCCCATATTTTTAAAGCAAACTTCATGTATATATATATTATAATATATATTATATAATATATATTACTATATAATATAATATTATGTGTTTATTGTTATATTATAATATTATTGTAATAAATATTATTATTTATTATAATAATAAAGTGTTGTTATAATATTATTATTTATTATAATAATAAAGTGTTATCATATTATTATTATAAATATTATTATTTATTATAATAATAATAAAGTTTTGTTTTGTTTTTTTAATATTGTATTTTTGAGAGTCTAACCTCTACTCTAGATTTTTAATCTTTGCTTTTTGGTATTTGTTATCAATTTTGTACCTTTAAGAACCCAATCTTCAGTACCCATTTTTACTTGGGAGCGAGATTACTGGCTTCACTGCTCTCTCCCCCTTTTGATTCTCCTTTTTCTCCACCATGTCGCCTCTATCTCCTCCCTCCTCCTTCTCTTCTATTCCCAACTCTATGAATCTCTTTGTGTGTTCTGGGCTGTGGAGAACACTTAGGGAACTGATAACTGGCTGGATCTTTCCCTCTTCTTTTGATTCCCTTTTCTCCTCCTGGTCACCTCTGTCTCCTTCCTCCTTCTTCTCTTCTCTGTATAACTCCGTGAACATCTCTGAGGGGTCCAGACTGTGGAGAGCACATAGGGAAGTAATTACTGGCTAGCTTGCTCTCTCCCCTTTTGATTCTCCCTCTTCTCCTCCTGGTCACTTCTACTTCCCTCCTCCCTCTTCTCTTTTCAATGTAACTCTGTGAACCTCTCTGGGTGTCCCTCACTGTGGAGAAACTTCTCATCATTAACATTGATATTTTATCATCAGTGCTGTACAGATGGAGAAGTCTTGAGGCTACTGTAAGAATAAGACTGAAATCCAGAGTCAGGAGGCTTAAATTCAAAACCTTAGAACACCAGAGGAATCCTGACTCCAGGGAGCATTAATTGATAAGAGCTCATCCAAAAGCCTCCATACCTACACAGAAACCAAACACCACCCAAAAGCCAACAAGTTCCAGAGCAAGATATACCATGCAAATTCTCCAGCAACACAGGAACATAGCCCTGAGCTTCAATATACAGGCTGCCCAAAGTCACACCAAACCCACTGACATCTCAAAACTCACTAGTGGACACGTCATTGCACTCCAGAGAGAAGAAATCCAGCTCCACCCACCAGAACACCAACATAAGCTTCCCTTACCAGGAAATCTTGACAAGCCACCCTTCCAACCCCACTCACAGTGAGGAACCTCCACAATAAAGAGGAACCACAAACTGCCAGAATATGGAAGGGCCACTCCAAACACAGCAATCTAAACAAGATGAAAAGGCAGAGAAATATTCATCAGGTAAAGGAACAGGATAAATGCCCACCAAACCAAACAAAAGAGGAAGAGATAGGAAAATCTACCTGAAAAAGAATTCAGAATAATGATAATGAAAATGATCCAAAATCTTAAAAACAAAAAAGAGTTACAGATAAATAGCCTAGAGACAAGGATTGACGAGATGCAAGAAACCTGGAAGAAGGACCTAGAAGAAATAAAAAACACTCAATATATAATGAATAATGCAATAAATGAGATCAAAAACACTCTGGAGGGAACCAACAATAGGATAATGGAGGCAGAAGATAGGATAAGTGAGGTAGAAGATAGAATAATAGAAAGAAATGAAGCAAAAAAAAAAAAAAGAAAGAAAGAAAGAAATGAAGCAGAGAGGGAAAAAAAAAAAAAGAATTTAAAGAAATGAGGACAACCTCAGAAACCTCTGGGACAATGTTAAACACCCCAACATTCGAATCATAGGGGTCCCAGAAGAAGAAGACAAAAAGAAAGACCATGAGAAAATACTTGAGATAATAGTTGAAAACTTCCCTAAAATGGGGCAGGAAATAATCACGCAAGTCCAAGAAACCCAGAGTCCCAAACAGGATAAACCCAAGGCGAAACACCCAAAGACACATGTTAATCAAATCAACAAAGATCAAATGCAAAGAACAATATTAAAAGCAAGAGAAAAACAACAAATAACACACAAGGGGATTCCCATAAGGATAACAGCTGATTCTTCAATAGAAACTCTTCAGGCCAGTAGAGAATGGCAGGACATACTTAAAGTGATGAAAGAGAAAAACCTACAACCCAGATTACTATACCCAGAAAGGATCTCTTTCAAATATGAAGGAGAAATCAAAAGCTTTACAGATAAGCAAAAGCTGAGAGAATTCAGCACCACCAAACCAGCTCTCCAATAAATGCTAAAGGATCTTCTCTAGATAGGAAACACAGAAAGGGTATATAAACTCGAACCCAAAACAACAAAGTAAATGGCAATGGGATCATACTTACCAATAATTACCTTAAATGTAAATGGGTTGAATGCTCCAACCAAAAGACAAAGACTGGCTGAATGGATACAAAAACAAGACCCCTATATATGTTGTCTACAAGAGCCCCACCTCAAAACAAGGGACACATACAGACTAAAAGTGAAGGGCTGGAAAAAGATATTCCACGCAAATAAAGACCAAAAGAAATCAGGAGTAGCAATACTCACATCAGATATAAATAGACTTTAAAATAAAGTCTGTGAAAAGAAACAAAAGACACTACATAATGATCAAAGGATCAATCCAAGAAGAAGATATAACAATTAAAAATATATATGCACCCAATATAGGAGCACCACAATATGTAAGGCAAATGCTAACAAGTATGAAAGGGGAAATTAATAATAACACAATAATGGTGGGAGACTTTAATACCCCACTCACACCTATGGATAGATCAACCAAACAGAAAATTAACAAGGAAACACAAACTTTAAATGATACAATAGGCCAATTAGACCTAATTGATACCAATAGGACATTTCACCCCAAAACAATGAATTTCACCTTTTTCTCAATTGCACACGGAACCTTCTCCAGGATAGATCACATCCTGGGCCATAAATCTAGCCTTGGTAAATTCAAAAAAAAATGAAATCATCCCAAGCATCTTTTCCGATCACAATGCAGTAAGATTAGATCTCAATTACAGGAGAAAAACTATAAAAAATTCCAACATATGGAGTCTGAACAACACACTGCTGAATAAACAACAAATCACAGAAGAAATTAAAATATGCATATAAACAAAGCAAAATGTAAACACAACAACCCAAAACATATGGGACACTGTAAAAGCAGTGCTAAGGGGAAGGTTCATAGCAAATCAGGCTTACCTCAAGAAATAAGAAAAAAGTCAAATAAATGACCTAACCCTACACCTAAAGCAACTAGAAAAGGAAAAAATGAAGAACCCCAGGGTTAGTAGAAGGAAAGAAATCTTAAAAATTAGGGCAGAAATAAATGCAAAATAAACAAAGAGACCATAGCAAAAATCAACAAAGCCAAAAGCTAGTTCCTTGAGAAGATGAATAAAATTGACAAACCATTAGCCAGACTCATCAAGAAACAAAGGGAGAAGAATCAAATCAACACAATTAGAAATGAAAATGGAGAAATCACAGGAGACAACACAGAAATACAAAGGATCATAAGAGACTACTATCAACAATTATATGCCAATAAAATGGACAACTTGGAAGAAATGGACAAATTCTTAGAAAAGTACAACTTTCCAAAACTGAACCAGGAAGAAATGGAAAATCTTAACAGATCCATCATAAGCAGGGAAATTGAAACTGTAATCAGAAATCTTCCAGCAAACAAAAGCTCAGGACCAGACGGCTTCACAGCTGAATTCTACCAAAAATTTAGAGAAGAACTAACACCTATCCTACTCAAACTCTTCCAGAAAATTGCAGAGGAAGGTAAACTTCCAAACTCATTCTATGAGGCCACTATCACCCTAATACCAAAGCCAGACAAAGATGCCACAAAAAAAGAAAACTACAGGCCAATATCACTGATGAACATAGATGCAAAAATCCTTAACAAAATTCTAGCAAACAGAATCCAACAAAATATTAAAAAGATCATACATCATGACCAAATGGGCTTTATCCCAGGGATGCAAGGATTCTTCAATATCTGCAAATCAATCAACTTAATACACCACATTAACAAACTGAAAGATAAAAACCATATGATTATCTCAATAGATGAAGCCTTTGAAAAAATTCAACATACGTTTATGATAAAAAAAAAAAAAAAAAAAAAACTCCAGAAAGCAAGAATAGAAGGAACATCAGTTCAGTTCAGTTCAGTCACTCAGTCGTGTCCGGCTGTTTGCAACCCCATGAATCACAGCACGCCAGGCCTCCCCGTCCATCACCAACTCCCAGAGTTCACTCAAACTCATGTCCATTGAGTCGGTGATGCCATCCAGCCATCTCATCCTCTGTCGTCCCCTTTTCCTCCTGCCCCCAATCCCTCCCAGCATCAGAGTCTTTTCCAATGAGTCAACTCTTCACATGAGGTGGCCAAAGTACTGGAGTTTCAGCTTTAGCATCATTCCTTCCAAAGAAATCCCAAGGCTGATCTCCTTCAGAATGGACTGGTTGGATCTCCTTGCAGTCCAAGGGACTCTCAAGAGTCTTCTCCAACACCACAGTTCAAAAGCATCAATTCTTCGACGCTCAGCCTTCTTCACAGTCCAACTCTCACATTCATACATGAAACTCAAAATGGATTAGAGATCTAAACGTAAGACCAGAAACTATAAAACTCCTAGAGGAAAACATAGGCAAAACACTCTCTGACATAAATCACAGCAGGATCCTCTATGATCCACCTCCCAGAATAATGGACATAAAAGCAAAATTAAACAAATGTTGGTGGATTCATGTTGATGTATGGCAAAACCAATACAATATTATAAAGTAATTAGCCTCCAATTAAAATAAATAAATTTAAATTTAAAAAATAATAAAAAATTTTTTAAATGGGACCTAATTAAACTTAAAAGCTTTTGAACAACGAAGGAAACTATAAGCAAGGTGAAGAGACAGCCTTCAGAATGGGAGAAAATAATAGTAAATTAAGCAACTGACAAAGAATTAATCTCAAAAATATACAAGCAACTCCTGCAGCTCAATTCCAGAAAAATAAAAGACCCAATCAAAAACTGGGCCAACTGACTAAACAGACATTTCTCCAAAGAAGACATACAGATGGCTAACAAACACATGAAAAGATGCTCAACATCACTCATTATCAGAGAAATGCAAATCAAAACCACAATGAGGTGCCATTTCACGCCAGTCAGAATGGCTGCTATCCAAAAGTCTACGAACAATGAATGCTGGAGAGGGTGTGGAGAAAAGGGAACCCTCTTACACTGTTGGTGGGAATGCAAACTAGTACAGCCACTGTGGAGATACCTTAAAAAACTGAAAATAGAACTGTCATATGTCCCAGCAATCCCACTGCTTGGCATACACACCAAGGAAACCAGAATTGAAAGAGACACGTGTACCCCAATGTTCATCACAGCACTGTTTATAATAGCCAGGACATGGAAGCAACCTAGATGTCCATCAGCAGACGAATAGATAAGAAAGCTGTAGTACATACACATAATGGAGTATTACTCAGCCATTAAAAAGAACACATTTGAGTCAGTTCTAATGAGGTGGATGGAACTGGAGCCTATTATACAGAGTGAACTAAGGCAGAAAGAAAAACATCAATACACCATACTAACACATATATATGGAATTTAGGAAGATAGTAATGATAACCCTATATGCGAAACAGCAGAAGAGACACAGATGTATAGAACAGTCTTTTGGACTCTGTGGGAGAGGGCAAGGGTGGGATGATTTGGGAGAATGGCATTGAACCACGTATATTATCATATGTGAAATGGATCACCAGTCCAGGTTTGATGCATGGGACAGGGTGCTCGGGGCTGGTGCACTGGAATGACCAAGAGTCATGGGATGGGGAGGGAGGTGAGAGAGTTCAGGATGGGGAACACATGTACACCCATGGCTGATTCATGGCAATGTATGGCAAAACCACTACAATATTATAAAGTAATTAGCCTCCAATTAAAATGAATAAATTTATATTTTAAAAAAGAGACAATGAGCAGTTGTTTGTGGGGGGGCAATTATTTGGGGGTTTAGGTAAAAAGTATTGAAATCAAGACAACAAGCCCCAAAAGAAGGTGTTTATGCTAATCCCTATATCACCAAACTGAGACTTAATTACAGTTTCAGTTCTTCTAGAAATGGAATCTTAAAGCAGTCAATCAGGATTCTCTTGATGAGCACTATTTAGGTAATGTGCCTGTTAGACTCTTTGCCAATACCTGAAGGAAAGCAACTTTGCCATAACCAACCTGGTTGGATGGTTGGTTGGTTGGTTGGTTTTTTGCTTGTATAACTTTCTTGTTCCTGCTTGCTTCTGTGTTTGAGTTTTTCACCTAGTACATCTCCCGGGAATTCCTTTCTATCTACTAGATTAGATGCAGCCTGATTCACAAACTGTTGAATGAAGTCAATAAGATCTTTGAATTCACTCAGTTGAATTTTGTTTTTTAACAGTTGGCAAGAGCATAGACAGAGATAAGGGAGAGAAAAGAATAAGAGAATCAAGGTATTAGATGGTGAAAGTGTTGGGATAAATGACCACACAGAGTTGCAAAAAATATGTGTAATTACCTATTTACACTTCTGTTTTCTTCCATTGAAGTAAGCTGCTTTCAGGAAAGGACCAAGAGCTGTTCATGTCTGCACCCCAATTAAAGACTGCTTCTTATCATTAATATGCATTCTTCTATTTTCTCACAGAATCACAGAAGCTCTGATGCTTCACTGGGCATTTATGACAGCCCAACAGAAGACTGCACTTCCCAGAGGATATGAGCAGAAGTAATGTGTGAAACTTCTAGGTTTTGTTCTTAAAGGGAAGAGACATATCCTCATTTCCACTTGCCCCCTTTCTGCTGCATGGATATAGGTATGGTGATGGCTCATCTTGAACCATCTGGATGAGGGCAACACCATAGGGATGGCAGAGAAGATACAAAGGAAGGATTCTGCATTCTTCTCAAAGTTGTAGAACATGGCCATCATACCAGCTCCGAGAAATAAGCCCCTGTCCTGTTCAAGGCCCTGATGGTGTAGTGTGACGAGGGATACACTGGCATTGTACCCCAAGTAGCCCGGACTAATCCACATCCCAACACTCTGCATAGCTTCTACTGGTTGCTTCATAAAGATGCAAGGGAAGGAGGGAAAAGATGTCTAAGAAGACGTTTTAGATGTTGGCAGGACTTTAGCAGGAAAAGGAAATGCTGCTTTGAGTTATGAACACACAGTTTCATTCCTTGTGTCTCCATTTCCTTGTACAAAATGAGGTTACGAAAAAAAAATCTCCAATTTGATCTTGCTTCAATTTGCTATTAATTTAGTGAAAAGTTTTCTTATTACAAGTCTAGTCTTAAAAGAGGCAAGGATTTGTTTTGATTTCTAGCCTTCTGTTCTGAGATGCATGAGATTTACAAATGTTTCAAAGGGCTTCCAAATCCAAATTCACTCTGATACCAATACTGAGAGATTGGCAGAGTGCATATTATTTTTTTTTTACAAGTGAGCCCCCAGCATATTGTTGCCTCCATAAATAGTTAAATATTGAGTGCTAACCAAAGAGATAGAAATCCAAAATGGTTAATGACCTGCTCAAGGTCATAGCTCTTTAGCACAATGCCAAGTGGTAGAACCAAAACTTCTAAAAACCTTTTTTTTAACAACTGCTTATCGATTTATTAAATAAAAGTCTTCTTCTAAAACTCTTTTCACCTCTAATCATAACAGACTTAGTGGACAATAACCTCTGATGGCATAAACCATCTCACCCAGAATAAGGTTTCTCTTGAAACACTTTGAGGCATCCAATTCCTCATTCTTTCTGTTTGAAACCCAAAACATCTCGTGATTGGCATTTTGTTCCACCATCACTTCTGGGGAAGTACATACAAGCACATTTTCCTAATCTATTTTATACCTCAAATGGGAAATTGTGAGAGGCAAGGAAAATTCTAATTCATTTCCAAGAAACTAAGATCGATACTTTCTCAACTTATCCCACTCTTTGCTTCTATGAAAAGCAGTTCTTCCCATAAGAACAAACACCCTGTTCATCTTCATTCTCCATCTTTAGCTGGAAGCCCTACCATGAGCATGTAAGCTTGCAAGTTCTCTTGCTTAAAGCACAAAACCATATTTGATGGCTTAACTGATAATTTTTCTAAGAACTACAGGAAAAATCCATGGAATTTTAATCCTGGGAGCATTTCTAGAAGGAAAGCCAGATAGATGTTTTGCCTTCCAGGCCTTTGTGGTTTATGATAACGGTACCTCATTTGGATGGCCTCTTGCAGGCAATTACTCAATATCAATGATAAGGAAACACTGCTGTGTTCTTTCCATCCTCCGTGGCCAGCAAGAAGTTCCAGTATGCCTAGTAAGATCAATTCCTTTTTTTTATATCCTCAACCACGTTCTTCATATGGTGGGAGACCAATAAAGTAAATACTCATTGAATCCATGAGCGAATAAATGAAGAAACTGACCTTTTCAAACCAACTTTGTTTATAGTCTCTGTCCTCAATTCAGGGGGGCATTCTATGACAGCCATTCTGTGTGATCCAGCAATGGGTACTCCCAAACAAGAAAAGTACATGTAACACAAGCCCAGAGATCCAGGAAGCCAGGAAAAAAGAACCCAGGAAATACCGACATGTATCCTGCTTTTCCATACAAAAAACAAATACAGGTGGGTGATATGGATGGGGTGAGCAGCCTGAGATCAAGCAGAATGCTAAATTCACAATTCAAGCTGCGTTTTAGATGAAACCTGCAGGAATTGTGCCCTGCCTGTACTTCTGTTTTTAACTAGTTAGGGGAATTTAATGGAAAGTGGAGCAGCGTGGTGCCCCTAGGTCTCTGGCTAACGACTAAACATACTAGAGGTCTGTTTATGGAGGTTATTGTGTCCTGACCCTAGAAAAGCAAAATCAAGGCTGGAGTATTTTACCCTTTAGTCAGCACAGATATTAATCCTGGCAGGCAGAATGTATGTTCATTTAGGCTTCCTAAATGCACCATGCATAGAAATCAAAAAGGAAAACTACCCAAATTTCTGACCTGTGAATCAGTATTACATGGCAATACCAATAGTTCCTGCATTTATGTGGAATTTGACAAGTTACAAAACAGTTCCTAAACATCATCTTATTTGAGTCTAACAAGATCCTTGTGTTAGTTATTATTCCAATTTTACTGAGTATCTTCAGGACTTGATTCTGGTTCTTTAGAGGTAGGAAAAACAGGTTGATCCACACTTCCTTTTAAAGAACAGTTATTGGTTCCTTTGTCTGAGGTGATGCCAACTTCACACCCTAAAAAACAGCAACCTGAACCAAAATGACAGGGAGTGAAAAAGGAAAGTTCTTGAAGTCCTGATAAAGGCAGCTATCCAGGCCATTACTACATGAAATCAAACCATCCTGCAATTGTTATGGTCGGGGGAGGGGGACCAGAGACCGGGGTAGGGGTCCCTGTCTGTAAAACCTCAGAAACCCAGAGAGTTTAGGATAGATACGAACTCAGCGATCATCTGGCCTAATACCTTCATTTTAGTGAGGAGGAAATAGAGATTCAGAAAGATTAGGTAAGATTATTTGGCTTCCAATGACAACACTGCCTTTTGGCAAATTCCTTAACATATCTCTGCCTCAGTTTTCCCATAAGGAATATGGGAATACCAATACCTACCTCCTGGGGTTGTGATGAGAATTAGGATACTTAGCAATACTGAATATTTAGTAAGTACTAAAAAATACCATACTGTAACCATCATCATATACCAAGAGCACATAGAAAAGTGGGGGCTAAAATATGACTCTAAATACAGTATTCTTTCCACCACAGGACACTATCTAATTCCTCAGGAGGAGCTCTTCCACCCCCCACTGTGAGGCGCCAAACGCATTAAAAGTAAATTCTTGTTTTCCACATCTAAATGCATGGTAGAAATTGGATACAGAGAAGTGATTCAGAGGCAATGGGCACATAAGAAATTTGGTATTAGATAGACATCCACCATCAAAATCAGGTATCTGAAATCTGTATTTGGATGAGAGTTTCAGACAAAAGAGCTACAGGAAAAGAAAAAAAAAAAAAAACACATGGTAACCTCAGTAGTAACAGGATCAAAGAATATATGATTCACTGTCCTCATTTCTAGTGGCTGTTTTCCCATTGTTCTGTATGTGAAGAGGAGGTGGGGGGGAGTGTTATTGTTGTTGTTGTTGTTGTTTTGAAAGTTATTGCAGACAAAAAATAAAATAAACTTACCCAGGGGATAGAGGGAAGGAAAGAACGAACAGGCAGAGCAGGGTGGTTGTGGTTTAGTTGCTAAGTCATGTCTGACTGACTCTTTGCAACCCCATGGACTGTAGCCCATGCAGCTTCTCTGTCCATGGGTCTTCCCAGGCAAGAATACTGGAGTGGATTGCCATTTCTTTCTCCATGGGATTTTCCGAACCCTGGGAACCTGTGTCTCCTGCATTGCAGGTGGATTCTCTACCAAGAATCCAAGAATTATCTACTGAGCCACCAAGGGAGATTTAAAGGCAATGAAACCACTCTCTGATACTGTAATGGTGGACATGTGTCATCAGTTCAGTTCAGTTCAGTCGCTCAGTTGTGTCCGACTCTTTGTGACCCCATGAACGGCAGCACACCAGGCCTCCCTGTCCATCACCAACTCCCGGAGTCCACTCAGACTCACGTCCATCGAGTCAGTGATGCCATCCAGCCATCTCATCCTCTGTCGTCCCCTTCTCCTCCTGCCCCCAATCCCTCCCAATATCAGAGTCTTTTCCAATGAGTCAACTCTTCGCATGAGGTGGCCAAAGTACTGGAGTTTCAGCTTTAGCATCATTCCTTCCAAAGAAATCCCAGGGCTGATCTCCTTCACAATGGACTGGTTGGATCTCCTTGCAGTCCAAGGGACTCTCAAGAGTCTTCTCCAACACCACAGTTCAAAAGCATCAATTCTTTGGCGCTCAGCCTTCTTCACAGTCCAACTCTCACATCCATACATGACTACAGGAAAAACCATAGCCTTGACTAGACGGAACTTTGTTGGCAAAGTAATGTCTCTGCTTTTCAATATGCTATCTAGGTTAGTCATAACTTTCCTTCCAAGGAGTAAGCGTCTTTTAACTTCACGGCTGCAGTCACCATCTGCAATGATTTTGGAGCCCAAAATAATAAAGTCTGACACTGTTTTCACTCTTTCCCCATCTATTTCCCATGAAGTGATGGGACCAGATGCCATGATCTTCGTTTTCTCAATGTTGAACTTTAAGCCAACTTTTTCACTCTCCTCTTTCACTTTCATCAAGAGTCATAAATTTGTCCAAATTCATAGAATGTACACTAAGCATGAAACCTAATGTGGACTTTGGATGATGGTGTGTGAGAAAACTGTAAAGCATTTAAAGAATATTTCATTCAATAATTTTTTAATTTTAAGCAAACTTAGGTGTCTGAGTGCATGTTAAGTCACTTGAGTCATGTCCAACTCTTTTTGACCCTATGGACTGTAGCCCACCAGGCTCCTCTGTCCACAGAATTCTCCAATCAAGAATACTGGAGTGGGTTGCCATGCCCTCCTCCCAGGGATCTTCCCAACCCAGGAATTGAACCTACATCTCTTATATCTCCTGCATTGGCAGGTGGATTCTTTACCACTACACCATCTGGGAGGCCCATGTCTGAGTATAGCACTGACTGATTCCATCTCAAGGCCAAATGTCCATGAAATAATGTAGGTAACAAAACACAGTTGTTTCACGCAAAAGGAGCCTACTAGACCCCTTACTAGAAAGAGTCTCACTAGAGGAGAAATAAGTCACAGCATCCCAGAAATACTCTGCTACAGATGCATATGGAATAGAGCCACAGACTGTTAGTCTGTAAGAACCTAGAGAAGAAGGTCCATCTAAATATCGCGTCTGTTCTCCAGAACTTAGCCCTATGCCTGGAACATGGTAAGTTTTAAAGCTTAATAAAGAACAGGGAGAAACTCTCTGAGATAGAATATCCATGAGATTAGTATTGGTGTGATCATAAGACCCCATTTATCCAGTGTGGCATCGGGATCTCCTTTGATGAGATGGTCCACAGGAATGAAATCAGATTCTGGAGCCTGTTGATCTAGGTCCCAGGCACCCCCAGCTGCCCCACGAAGCACAGGGCCTTGGTTTCCATGGTGTAGCCAAGCAGCCCTTCCCCATGAGACAGCAGGATAAAGGTCTGATTTTTCAGCTGTCCTCTGATTGGAAGGAGCAGTGTATCACCAGGGCCCAAGCCCCAAGGGCACAGTGCTATGGCTGTAATCCCACTAAAGCCCATAAAAAGAGTTTTAAAATCTTACTGGAAGTAGAGCAAGAATCCCAGACCCCTGAAAACAGTATTCAAAAGAGGAATTTACTTATTAATTTTCCTATTTTTATTTTTTTTTCTCTTTCTCGTCCACTGGATTCCCAAGCAGGCTACTGCTTATCCTCCCACTCATATCAATCAGGATTACCCTTCCAATTGTACTCCTCACTGGAGTTAATTTAGGGCTATTCTGACTTTTCTTTGGATTTCTCAATAGGTTCTTTCCTGGACTCTTCACTCAACAGTTCAAATGACTCTTCGGTGAACTCCCAACTGAAATCTTGTTCCCAAATGTCACTGAATTATCCACCTATGTGTCTCAATCTGTGGGCACTGTCTCATGCAGAAAACATGAAATAAAAGGCAACCAAGCAAATACAAGCCAGAGACTGAGCAGTTCAGCAAAATCTAGGGTAAGCCTTTCTCCCATAGCCCTTACTCTGAGACAGGAGCAGAGGGCACATCCCTGGCTTTCCACCATCTGGAAATTCCTCTATCTGTGCTGTTAGTCATTGGTCACAGTTGGACATTGAGTACTTGCATTTTTCATTTTCTTTAATTTTAATTAATTTATACAGTTAACTACTGATCATGGCTATGGTACTAGACAGTTTATAGCCTTTGCTGCACTACTTGTGTGACAGAGAGAATTAATTCTCATTTAAGGAGCAAAATGCCTTTTCCCTGCTACTTGTCCAGTCAAATTTCTCTTGTCAGGAATGGAAATTTCCTCAGGGGAAAAAAAAATGAAATAACTGAGAGGTTTGGACTTCACTAGCACAAACAGCTGAACCACTCCCATAGGACCATTCTCATGGTCCAGCTCTATCTGACCAAACTGATTGTCATTTTTATTGCCATATTTATTGTCCAAATTTATTCTTATTGCAATGTGTGCATACTCAGTTGTGTCCAATTCTTTGTGACCCCATGGACTGTAGCCTTCCAGGCCCCTCTGCACTCCACTTTCCAGTGGAGAAGAATTGATAGATGAGCCACTAAAATTCATTGGAACAGTCACCAGAGGCTGAATGAGTAGGAATCATTAAGGGACCAAATCAAAGATTTCAAAGCACATCAAGAACAACAAAGACTGTTGATCAAAAGAAAAATACACAACCTAAAAGTTGCAAGTTGAGGGTTTTTTTTTTTAACTTTTTATTTCATATTGGAGTATAGTTGATTGGCTTCCCAGGTGGTGTGGTGGTAAAGAATTCGCCTACCACTGCAGAAGACACAAGAGACACAAGTTCGGTCTCTGGGTCAGGAAGATCCCTGGAGTAGGAAATGGCACAACTGAGCACCCACAGTAATAGTTGATTAACCAATGTTGTATTACTTTCAGGTGTACAACAAAGCGATTCAGTTATACATATACACACATCTGTTCTTTTTTCAAATTCTTAGATTGTTACAGAATATTGAGCAGAGTTCTCTGTGCTAGACAGTAAGTCTTT
Source organism: Bos javanicus (assembly GCF_032452875.1). Lineage (NCBI taxonomy): Eukaryota > Metazoa > Chordata > Mammalia > Artiodactyla > Bovidae > Bos > Bos javanicus. Next base: position 98,864,812 of record NC_083872.1, on the reverse strand, counting down.
GTTGGTTATCTATTTTAAATATTTGGGGACCTTATTGAGGGCTTTTGAGCCCAGGAGACAGCCTCTCAGATAACCCTGAGGAACTGCTCCAAAGAGGAAAGGGGAGAGTCAGGATATATATATTAATATTTCATGGGGGGAAAAAACTTGTAGTTGAACATCAAAAGAGTACTGCTAATCAAAAGAACAGACATCTCAAGTTAATGATTTTTGTTCTTTTCAAAGTATGAGAAATGGCAAGGATCTGGGGTCATCCAAATTTTTCCTCAGATGTGCATCATAACCATCTAGGCCAATATCCAGGGCACAGAGTTCTTCCTATTTTCCTCCACCTTGAATTCCCCACAGGGTGCACTGTCCTGGGTGACTGCAGTGGCTGATGGCTTGATCCTGGTAAAACTAGAATGGCAGGCAGTTTTCCTTTCTTTACAGAAGGCAAAAGGGGAAAGATTATTAGAATCATTAAATATAGTTGTCACTTTCAAATAATAATTACTAAGTACCTACTTACAAGTATTAAAAGTATTAAGTATAAGAAATATTAAGTACCTACTGGGAATTGAGCAGAAATAACCAGTTTAGTAATTCAATGGAAGGATTTGTAAGAAAGGCTAGTACAAAGCATCAGAGATTAATCCAAATCATTATGACCAGGTCCTCTTACTTGTAATAATCAGAAAAATAAATAAAACCAAAAGGATTCAGAAAGAAAATACCCACAGATAATGAAAAACATGAAATATATTCTGTAGCTTATAAGGTACATTCTAGAAACATATTAGTATTAGCAAATCCAGCTAGCTGTTAGCTATGTTTTGGCTTTAAAATTAGTTTTCCTCCATTGAGGACATAAATTCAGGGATGGGGAAGGTGAAGATGAGAGGAAGACTGGAATTCAATAAAATCCATTAGAAGGTAAGGAAGAGGTAAAAGGGAAAATCAGAGCTAAACTAGATCTCAGGGGCAAGGTGAGAGGATGAGAAGTTATTGCGTTTGAAGAAACTCTGAGAAGTAACAGGATGAAGGAAATCTTCACATATCCTATGCAAACCAGGCCGGATGAGGAAGCTGAGGCACAAGAGAAGTTAAGTAACTTATCCAAAAACACAGAACTATTTAATGTCAATTTCAAGGGTTAATGAAACATCCATAACAACCTTGCTGTATATTATTTTGATAGAATTTCAATCCTCTTGTTTATGACTTCTGTGGTTTCAATCCACTTGTTTACGGCAAAGACAAAGAGCTTTTTGACAAAGAGCTGATTTTAGGAGTAAAGCTGTTTTGCTATAAGAATGAAGTAAGCTGTGTTAGGATGTCACCATCTCATCTATTCTTGATAAGCACTCAGTGATCAGCTGCTGAGGGGCTGCCTTAGAGACTTATCAATAAAAACATTTGTTGCTCATCACTAAGTCGTGTCCGAGTCTCTGCGACACCATGGACTGCAGCGCACCAGGCTTCCCTGTCCTTCATTGTCTCCAGAGTTTTCTCAAACTCATGTCCATTGAGTCAGTGACGTCATCCAACCATCTCATCCTTGATCTCCTCCTTCTCTTCCTGCCTTCAATCTTTCCCAGCATCAGGGTCTTTCCCAATGAGTCAGCTCTTTGAATCAAGTGGCCAAAGTATTGGAGCTTCAGCTTTAGCATCAGTCTTTCTGATGAATATTCAGGGCTGATTTCTTTTAGGATTGACTGGTTTGATCTCCTTGCAGTCCAGGGACTCTCAAGAGTCTCCTCCAGCACCACAGATGGAAAGCATCGTTCTTTGATGCTCAGCCTTCTTTATGGTCCAACTCTTACATCTGTGCATAACTACTGGAAAAACCATAGCTTTAACTCTAACAGACATTTGTTGGCCAAGTGCTGTCACTGCTTTTTAATATGCTGTCTAGGTTTGTCATATAGCTTTTCTTCCAAGGAGCGTCTTTTCATTTCAAGGCTGTAGTCATCGTCCACAGTGATTTTGGAGCCCAAGAAAATAAAGTCTCTTACTATTTCCATTTTTTCTCATCTATTTGCCATGAGGTGATGGTGCCAGATGCCATGATCTTAGTTTTTTGAATGTTGAGTTTTAAGCCAGCTTTTTCACTCTCCTGAACATATGAGGCACTTAAGTGAAGGAAACATTTAGGCTATAAATACCCAAAGTTTGTAAGGACTACGTGAGAGCTTCCTCTTGGCAAAGCTACCCTTTGCTGATCTAGTCTCTAAAGACCTTAGTGCTTTAGCTCCTGTCTTGGTAAAGTCTACCCTCTCATTGGCAGTGGCCAAAGCTATGCAGCATTCTGAGAAAAAGCCCACCTTGGCCCCCAACACCAATACACCCTTGTTCCTGAGCGCTCTAACCGCTCGAATTTTCACTCGAGTTTCACCACTGCTGGGCAAACCCGATTGTGGTCGGTTAAGCCAACTCTCATAAAACATGTACACCTCATATGAATTTGAACTTTATTTCTATCACCTCCCTTTGCCTGGAAACAACAGTGTAATTAATCTGTCATTTGTTTGGGGTATGTGATTTCTTTATTGGCTTATTGAGATGTTACTAAAATCCTGGTCTACAAGTCCTGGTCTCAGGACTTGAAGCTCAGATTCTTCTCCTTTTTTAAATATTTATTTATTTTGGCTGCACCAGGCCTTTTTTGTAGCACATGGGATCCTCCTCGCTCATATGAGACGTTCCAGTTGTGGGACTCAGACTTCTTAGTTGTGGTGTGAATGTGGGCTCTAGTTCCCCAACCTGGGACTGAACCTCGGGCCCCTACATTGGGAGCACTGAGCCTTATCCACTGGACCACCAGGGGAGTCCCAAGGCTCACGTTCTTGATGTCTTCTCTCAGAAAGAATTCAGTGAGAAATGGAGTGATAGGTAAGAAGTGGATTTATTTAGAGAAAAACACACCCCTCACACAGAGTGTGGATCTATCTCAGAAAACAGGAGGCCCAGAAACATGGGATGGTTAGTTTTTATGGGCTGGGAAATTCCACAGGTTAATGAGTGGGAAGATTATCCCAACTATTTCAGGGAAGGAGTGGGGATTTCCAGGATTGAGCCACTGTCCACTTTTTGACCTTTTATGGTTGGCCTCAGAACTGTGAAGGTGGTGTCACTTAACTTATGCTAATGTATTACAATGAGCATATCATGAAGCCCAAGATCCATTGAAAGTCAGATCTTCTGCCATCTTGGACCTAGTTGGTTCTTCCCAATTTTTGTCATATCCTATGGCTATGTTATTCTTTTAAAGTTTGTGCCCTGCCCCTTCCCTCCTGTTTCATTACCCTATGTGCTGTTGGTTTGTGAAACTGTTGTAATTCCTGCAGTGAACCTGAGTTCAATTAACTACTGGCAGAGACCATTTCAGCCTGAGCATAATTTACTGTTCCCTGAAGCAAAACAAGTATCGACAGATAAGATTCATCAAAAACTGATTCACGGCTTATAAACAAGACCTGAGCTTAGCTCACAACCTTCCGGCAATTTTTCTTTACCCCAAATTCTTCCACCCAAAAACTAAGGGAACAAGGGAGAGGGAAAAAAACTCACATAAACAAGCACATAACCACGGTGATAAGAAGCAAGCCAAGGTCTTTGATCGTTCTCCATTCTGTTTCCAAAAATACACCAGAGAGTAGGAGCCAGGAAAAGGAGTAGAAGAACTGCCAGGACTGTGGGCTTAGTCCAGGGTCCTGGGCCAGGAAGGATGTCATCTTCCTAACTGAGCCCAGCCCACAAGGCCCAGGCTACACGCTGCAATGTTCCTATTCACTGAAAGTGAAACAAGCAAACTTGTGTGGAATAAGAAGAGGAAGAAGAAAAAAAGATGAGAGAGACTCCAGGAGAACAGAACATCAGGGTCAAGTGAGGACTAGATGATTCCCTGAAAAAGCAAGCAAGATTTAAAATGCATGTGACCTGCAGCAGGAAAGCACATTTAAATAGCCAGAGCCTCTGAATGTCGTCAGCCACATGCACTGCTCCTGAGTCACTGAGAAACAAACCTGGAACAGACAATGGAAAGCAGAGAAGACCATCCCCTGCTCCCACAGATTATACCGTTCACTGCTCATGCTGCAAGGCACTTGGGAAAAATTGGTACCTCATTGTGATTTTCACTTCCCAGGTCTCACCTGCCAGGTTCTTTGCTCCTAAACCTTGGCTCAAAGGTTCAGAAACCTCCACAAGGACTCCAAGAGAGATTTGCAATTCTTCCTTTAGATTTTGCACAGCGACAGAGTACACCCACCTGTTCAGAGAATCTGGGCAGTCAGAGTGGCCCTGGCCTCCTTTTCCAACTATCTAACCAATCCCCTCAATTCATCTCTCCCCTTGTTCCTTCAGCTGTTCCATTATTTTAATAATAAATTCATTGAGTGAGCATGATTCACCTTTATGATAAGGGGTAAATTATTTTCTAAAGAAAATATAAACACTGCCATCCTTTTTTACTTGTTCTGACATGCATATTAACTTGTTCAACAAATATATATTGAGTGTCAGACGTTGTTCTAGGTATAATAGTAGTAGAACATGAAATAGGCTTACTTCCTGGCATCATGGTGAAGAAAGACATCAATAAATAAATAAGTAAATATAAGTAAGCTAAATAGAATTAGTGGTATAGAAAAAATCAAGGAAGGTTTATGGATAGTGCAGGTGTGGCAGGTCTGGGGTAAGTTAGTCAGTGGATATGCTATTTTGCATAAAGGCTCCAAGAAGGGCTGTCTGAGAAAGGCTTCAACAAAGTGCGGGAGGGAGACGTGTGCTCTCTGGAGAGGTTTCCAGGCTGCAGGAAGAGTAAATGCAAAGGCCCTGAGGTGACATGGGAATGGGCTTGGTTAATTTTCTTCATTCCAAGTTGCCTGGTCTTCTCCCAATATAGTATGAATAAAATTAAGAGCCACCACAGAGAAAGAAGCATCAGACACAATCCTTGTGGATGAAGGAAGCAGTTAAATGTTAACACAAAGGTCTAAGATCCAAAATGATAGACATCATGCATGCTAAGTCGCTTCAGTCATATCTGACTCTGTGTGACCCCGTGGACATAGCCCACCAGGCTCCTCTGTCCATGGGATTCTCCAGGCAAGAATACTGGAATGAATTGCCATGCCCTTCTCCAGGGGATCTTCCTGACCCAGGGATTGAACCCACGTCTGTTATGTCTCCTGCATTAGCAGGCAGGTTTTTTACCACTAGCGCCACATGGGAAGTCCTTCCTTGGTGAAAGGCCCTCAAGAGGAATCAAATATTCATACAGTTATTAACTAATTTATGTGGTAAGTATTTTTGAAGTAAGCTAAAGAAGAAGGCTGAGGTAAAGCTGGAGAAGAAACTAAACAGACTCAGGGAGCAGAGGGGAAAGAGAGGGAGCCAGGAGAAGGGAAGAGTTAGAAAGGGTTGTGAAAGAACCTCACCAGGGAGGCAATAAAAAACTGTTCAGTTCAGTTGCTCAGTATCGTCCGACTCTTTGTGACCCCATGGACTGCTGCACACCAGGCTTCCCTGTCCCTCACCAGAAACAAAGGTAAAAGGAAACAGGAAAGAATCTGAAGAAACCATGTTGCAGAAAGATTGGAGAAGGCTCAGCATATGCAGTGATGCTAAACTCATACCAAGGATGTCATTATTCACAAAGATCCTGTCAGCCTCTCCTTTGTGGCAGGAATCATTGCCATCTGACATTTCAAGTACTGATTCCCACCTGGCTGGTCACTTGGCTTTGCTGGTAACACATTCCTTGGTTTAATAAATCTCCATACCTCTTATAGTCAAAACAGTAATAACTAAACCATTAATATTGGTGATCCTCTATAGTTTGGTTCTATAACAAGTCCAGCTTCACAAAGTAATAGTCATTCCCAAGTCTGGAAGCAGGGTGATATAACATGGAACAACAGACCGATTCAAAGTCGGGAAAGTAGGACATCAAGGCTGTATTTTGTCACCCCGCTTATGTAACTTCCATGCAGAGTACATCATGAGAAATGCTGGGCTGGAGGAAGGAAAAACTGGAATCAAGATTGCCGGGAGAAATCAATGACCTCAGATATGCAGATGACACCACCCTTATGGCAGAAAGCGAAGAAGAACTAAAGAGCCTCTTGATAAAGGTGAAAGAGGAGAGTGAAAAAGCTGGCTTAAAACTCAAAAAACAAAGATCGTGGCATCCGGTCCCATCATTTCATGGCAAATAGATGGGGAAATGATGGAAACAGTGAGAGAATTTATTTCTGGGGGCTCCAAAATCACTGCAGATGGTGACTGCAGCTATAAAATTAAAAGACGGTTGCACCTTGGAAGAAAAGCTATGACAAACCTAGACAGTGTATTAAAAAGCAAAGACATTACTTTGCCAGCAAAGGTCCATCTGGTCAAAGCTATGGTTTTTCCAGCAGTCACGTATGGATGTGAGCTGGACCATAAAGAAGGCTGAGTGCTGAAGAATTGATGCTTTTGAACTGTGGTGTTGGAGAAGACTCTTAAGAGTCCCTTGAACTGCAAGGAGATCAAAGCAGTCAATCCTAAAGGAAATCAATCCTGAATATTCATTGGAAGGACTGATACTGAAGCTGAAACTCCAATACTCTGGCCACCTGATGCGAAGAACTGACTCATTAGAAAAGACCCTGATGGTGGGAAAGATTGAAGGCAGGGGGAGACAGGGATGACCAAGGATGAGATGGTTGGATGGCATCACCGACTCAATGGACATGAGTTTGGGCAAACTCCAGGAGAAGGTGAAGGACAGGGAAGCCTAGTGTGCTGCACTCCATGGGATCACAAAGAGTCAGACAAGACTGTGTGACTGAACAACAACAACCGTTCATCATTTTTTTTTTTTCTCAAATATTTATCAGGCACTTATGTGCAAACTTGAGAAGAATAAGTAATCCCTCCTCTTACCCTCTCCCATCCTCACTGGTGAGGAAAACAGGGAAGGGAAGAGCATTGGATCCTAGGCTTTGATTTTGCAATCTAGTTTAGGAGGCAGATTCGTATCAAAGCAAGACAAGGAAAAAACAATGCTGAGAGTTCAGAAGGCAAGTGATTAGAATCAGGGTTTGAGAAATTTGTATTACTGACAGTAGCATTTGGTATACATGTTGACAACTGGGAAATTAGGGGAGGTAAATAGCACTCTGAGGCTGAAGTTCATCCTGTGTTCATGTCAAACCACTAAGAAAAGACAAACAGGTAGCCTCTGGGTAGGAGGTGGTTGGCTGACCAGAGACACTTTATCTGAAGGGATATACTGGAAGGATGTCCTAACTCTTCCTTGAGGCCTTAGACTAGGAATTCTTTATGTAATTGCTCCCATTTATACAGAAAGGAAAAATTTTGTTCTGGTTCTTCTGTCCGTAATGATGAAATGAGATTTCCAATTTCATTACTGTCAGGTCCACCCCTCTCCCCACAAATTCTTGCTCATCCACCTTTTACTGAATACCTAGTAATGCCTCACAGGCTGCTGAACAATGCTCAGAAAAAGAAGAAAATTGCTTAAGTTCTTCCTGTCAAGATTTCAGAGACTTATAAGAGAGAGGCCTAACAGAGAAATAATGGCACCTCGATACAGCTGGTGAGAATGCAGGTCTATTTTTTTTTAATTTTTATTTTATTTTTAAACTTTACAGTATTGTATTAGTTTTGCCAAATATCAAAATGAAATAAAATCCAAGGAGATGCAGTGTAAAAATTCAGTAACCGTGGCATTGGGGGAAGGAAGATCTTGAGAAGAGCCTGGTCTGAGACACTTCAGAGACAGGGGATTTGCCAGTAAAGGGTAGAATAAGTGTTGAAGACTGATGGAGGGAACACATGAAACAGATTAAAGGCCAAGTGGGTTTAAAACAAAGTGGTGCTCTGCCTATGTTTTCCTTAAGAGTTTAATGGTGTCCAGCCTTCCATTCAGGTCTTTAATCCATTTTGAGTTTATTTTTGTGTACGGTGTTAGGGAATGTTCTAATTTCATTCTTTTACAGATAGTTGTCCAGTTTTCCCAGCACCATTTATTGAAGATGCTGTCTTTTCTCGATTATATATGTTGTAGATTAGGTGCCATACCTGTGTGGGTTTATCTCTGGGTTTAGTATCCTGTTTCATTTATCTATATTTCTGTTGTTGTGCCACTACCATATTGTCTTGATTACTATAGCTTTGTAGTATAAAATCAGAAAGCCTGAATCCTCCAGCTCCATTTTTCTTTCTCAGGATTGCTTTCGCTATTCAGGGTCTTTTGTGTTTCCATACAAATGGTAAAATTATTTTCTTCTAGTTCTGAAAAAATAACATTTGTTTGACCTGCCTCCTAGAGTCATGAAAATAAAAACAAAAATAAGCAAATAGGATCTAGTGAAGTGAAGTAAAAGTCGCTCAGTCATGTCCGACTCTCTGCGAGTCCATGGAATTCTCCAGGCCAGAATACTGGAGTAGGTAGCCCTTCCCTTCTCCAGGGGATCTTCCCAACCCAGGGATCGAACCCAGGTCTCCCACATTGCATGCGGATTCTTTACCAACTAAGCCACAAGGGAAGCTCAAATAGGACCTAATTAAATTTAAAAGCTTTTGCACAGCAAAGTAAACCATAAACAAGAAGAAAAGACAACCTCAAAATGGGGAAAATGTTTGTAAAATGAAGCAACTGACAATGGATTAATTCTTAAAACATACAAGTAACCCATGCAGCTCAATATAAAAAAAAAAAATGAACAACCTAGTAGATAGCAAGGAGATCAAACCTTTCAATCCTAAAGAAATCAACCCTGAATATTCATTAGAAGGACTGATGCTGAAACTGACTGAGGCCCAAATGTTTGGCCACCTGATGCAAAGAGCCAACTCATTGGAAAAGACCCTGATGCTGGGAAAGATTGAGGGCAGGAGGAGAAGGGGATGACAGAGGATGAGATGGTTGGATGGCATCACTGACTCGATGGACATGAGTTTGAGCAAACTCTGGGAGATGGTGAAGTACAGGGAAGCCTGGCATGCTGCATTCCATGGGAGTCTCAAGCAGACACAACTGAGCAACTGAACTGAACTGAACCAGAAAAATGGGCAGAAGACCTAATAGACATTTCTCCAAAAAAGACATATGGATGATCAATAAACACATGAAAAGATATTCAACAACACTAAATGTTAGAGAAATGCAAATCAAAACTACAATGAGGTTTCACCTCACGTGGTCAGAATGGCCATTATCAAAAAAAAAAAAAAATCTATCAACAATAAATGCTGGAGAGGGTGTGGAGAAAAGGAAACCTCCATGCCCTGTTGCTGGTGCTGCTGCTGCTGTGTCACTTCAGTCGTGTCCAACTGTATGCCCACCAAGCACAGGCATAGACGGCAGCCTACCAGGCTCCACTGTCCCTGGGATTCTCCAGGCAAGAACGCTGGAGTGGGTGGCCATTTCCTTCTCCAATGCATGAAAGTGAAAAGTGAAAGTTAAATTGTTCAGTCGTGTCAGACTCTTCACAACCCCATGGACTGCAGCCTACCAGGCTCCTCCATCCATGGGATTTTCACCATTGCCTTCTCCAAACATGCCCTGTTGATGGGAGTGTAAATTGAGAACACTATGGATAACAGTGTGGAAGTTCCTTATAAACTAAAAATAGAACTACCATATGACCCAGCAATCCCACTAATGGGCACATACCCAGAGAAAACCATAATTCAAAAAGATACATGTGCTCCAATGTTCATATAGCACTATTTACATAGCCAGGACATGAATGTCCATCAACAGAGAAATGGATAAAGAAGATGTGGTACATATGCACAACGGAATATTATTCAGCCATAAAAGGGGACAAAATGTCATTTGTAGAAACACAGATGGACCTAGAGACTGTCATACAGATTGAAGAAAATCAGAAAGAGAAAAACAAATATCATATATTAGTGTATGTATGTGGAAACTAGAAAATGATATAGGTGATCCTATTTACAAAGCAGAAATATAGACACAGGCATAGAGAACAAATATATATATACCAAAGGCAGATAGGGTGGTTTGGAATTGACATATATACACTATTGATATATGTGTTCAGTTCAGTCCAGTCGCTCAGTCGTGTCCAACTCTTTGTGACCCCATGAACCACAGCATGCCAGGCCTCCCTGTCGATCACCAACTCCCGGAGTCCACCCAAACTCATGTCCATTGGGTTGGTGATGCCATCCAACCATCTAATCCTCTGTCGTTCCCTTCTCCTCCTGCCCTCAATCTTTACCAAATCAAGGTCTTTTCAAATGAGTCAGTTCTTCGCATCAGGTAGCAAAGGTATTGGAGCTTCAGTCATCATGTGATGACGGACTTCCACATCAGTCCGTCCAATGAACACCCAGGACTGGTCTCTTTTAGGATGGACTGTTGGATCTCATTGCAGTCCAAGGGACTCTCAAGAGTCTTCTCCAACACCACAGTTCAAAATTATCAATTCTTCAGCACTCAACCTTCTTTATAGTCCAATTCTCACATCCATACATGACCAGTGGAAAAACCATAGCCTTGACTAGACAGACCTTTGTTGGCAAAGTAAAGCAAAGTTTCTGCTTTTCAACATGCTGTCTAGGTTGGTCATAGCTTTCCTTCCAAGGAGTAAGCGTCTTTTAATTTCATGGCTGCAATCACCATCTGCAGTGATTTTGGAGCCCAGAAAAATAGTCAGCCACTGTTTCCCCATCTATTTGCCATGAAGTGATGAGACCAGATGCCATGATCTTAGTTTTCTGAATGTTGAGCTTTAAGCCAACTTTTTCACTCTCCTCTTTCACTTTCATCAAGAGGCTCTTCAGTTCTTCTTCACTTTCTCCCATAAGGGTGGTGTCATCTGCATAGCTGAGGTGATTAATATTTCTCCCGGAAATCTTGATTCCAGCTTGTGGTTCTTCCAGCCCAGCATTACTCATGATGTACTCTGCATATAAGTTAAATAAGCAGGGTGACAATATACAGGCTTGACGTACTTCTTTTCCTTTTTAGAACCAGTCTGTTGCTCCTTGTCCAGTTCTAACTGTTGTTTCCTGACCTGCATACAAGTTTCTCAAGAGGCAGGTCAAGTGGTCTGATATTCCCATCTCTTTCAGAATTTTCCACAGTTTATTGTGATCCACACAGTCAAAGGTTTTGGCATAGTCAATAAAGCAGAAATAGATGTTTTTCTAGAACTCTCTTGCTTTTTCCATGATCCAGTGGATGTTGGCAATTTGATCTCTGGTTCCTCTGCCTTTTCTAAAACCAGCTTGAACATCAGGAAGTTCACAGTTCACATATTGCTGAAGCCTGGCTTGGAGAATTTTGAGCATTACTTTACTAGCGTGTGAGATGAGTGCAATTGTGTGGTAGTTTGAGCATTCTTTGGCATTGCCTTTCTTTGGGATTGGAATGAAAACTGACCTTTTCCAGTCCTGTGGCCACTGCTGAGTTTTCCCAATTTGCTGGCATATTGAGTGCAGCACTTTCACAGCATCATCTTTTAGGATTTGAATTAGCTCAATTGTTATTCCATCACCCCCTCTAGCTTTGTTCATAGTGATGCCTCCTATGGCCCACTTGACTTCACATTCCAGGATGTCTGGCTCTAGGTGAGTGATCACAAAATCATGATTATCTGGGTTGTGAAAATCTTTTTTGTACAGTTCTTTTGTGTATTCTTGGCACTTCTTAATATCTTCTGCTTCTGTCAGGTCCATACCATTTCTGTCCTTTTTGAGCGAGCCCATCTTTGCATGAAATGTTCCCTTGGTATCTCTAATTTTTCTTGATTACACATATTGATATATGTGTAAAAATATGGTAACTAAAGAGAGCCTGCTGTATAGTACAGGGAACTCTGCTTAACACATTGTGGTGACCTAAATGGGAAGGAAAAACAAAAGGGAATGGATATGTGTATATGTATGGCTGATTCATTTTGCTGTTAGAAACTAACACAACATTGCAAAGCAATTATACTCCAATAAAAATTAATTTTTTTAAGAAAAGCAATGGGTTTGGTGAGTCAAGATCACACATTTCAAGACTGGAGATTTACTGGGAAGCCAGAGAGAGATGAAGGGCCCTGAGAGTCCTATTAGGAAGCCTGGGTTCCACCCTGTGAGTCAGTCAGCAAATACTCCTTATTTCAAATCCACAGGGTGACTTGCTGAAAATAGGAATTTCTGAGCCCTACTAAGAGTGTCGAGCCAAGGAATCTACAGGCTGTTTTTAACAGCCTCCTCAAGTGATTCTTTTCTATACAAATTTTTCTAATATAATTTTGTTTATTTTCTTATTTATTTTTGCCTGTGCTGGGTCCTTATTACTGCGGGGGCTCTTCTCTAGCTGTGGTATGCAGGCTTCTCATTGTGATGGCTTCTCTTGTTGTGGAGCATAGGCTCTAGCGTGCACAGACTTCAGTAGTTGCAGCTCCCGGGCTCTGGAGCACGGGCTCAGTAGTTGTGTCTCATGGACTCAGTTGCTCCACAGCAAGTGGGGTCCTCCTCGACCAGGGATTGAACCCGTGTCTCTTGCATTGGCAGACAGATTCGTTATTACTGAGCCACTAGGGAAGCCCCCTCCGCAGGTGATTCTTTAGTAAAGTTTGATAACGAAGGCTAGAGTAGGGGGAGCTTTGAAAAAATTTAACCATGAGAGAAAAGTAAAAAAAATTGACATTTATAAACATTGTATATGTACATACTATATATGGGTATATGTGTGTGTATTATAACTAACCTTTGTACTGGTTTAAAATTATTTTCCATGGGTAGGCATCTCATTTTCCCTATTAGCAGAGAAAGACCATACTTACCCCAACATGCACTATCAACTAATTACTCCTCCTCTGACCACAGCCAACAGTGCTTCAGGGTCTTAAAACACAGAGGCAGGAGTCCCCAAGCAGGGGAAAGGCTGCACCTAAGACCCAGGCTCATCCCGAGATCCACACTGGCTGCAGCATCTTCAGCACCGCATCCAACGGTCCAGTGTTGAAAGGCTGCTACCTGATCTGCCATAAGTCTGGTAAATCTAATCATGGCACTCCCCCTCCTTAATGGCTTTCTACTGTCCACAGGAATAAGGTCAAATGCCAGGGTAAAACATAAAAACCTGTCTCAGTCTATCCCTACCCACTTTTCCTAATTTATTTCTTACCAATATCATGGGTTCACTTGAGGGACCAACCACATGGAACCACTTATCATTCCCAAGTATGTGACGTATATTCCCATCTCTTTATCTTTGCACATGGGGCTTCCCTGATGGCTCAGTGGTAAAGAATATGCCTGCCAAGCAGGAGAAGTGCAGGTTTGATCCCTGGGTTGGGAAGATCACCTGGAGAAGGAAATGTATTCCAATCCAGTATTTTTGCCTGGGAAATCCCATGGACACAGGAGCCTGGTGGGCTATAGTCCATGGGATCGGACATGACTTAGTGGCTAAACAACAACAATCTTTGCACATGCTATATTTCCTGTGAGACACTGACTATCCTGACTCCACACTAGTCTCTGCCTGGGAAACTCTTACTCATGCTTCAAGATACAGCTTAGATGTCATATTCTCAGTGAAGTCTTCCTTGATTCCCTCTGAGAGAAATACTTAAGAACTGTGGTTTTTAAAAGCCCATAATGTAGAATTAACCATCTTAGGATTTCCTTGGTGGCCCAGTGGCTAAGACTCTGCACTCCCAATGCAGGGGGCCCAGGTTCGATCCCTGGTCTGGAAACTAGATCCCGCATGCCGCAACTAAGACTTGGCTCAGCCAAGTAAATAAAAATTACCATCTTATCCATTTTCTTTGTTTTTCAAGGAGTGCTTAATTACAAAGTAGATAACATATGTTTATCTAGCATGTGTTTTTATTGTGATCTTATTTGCATTTTCCAAAGATAATTCTTGTGGCAGTGCAAAGGATGGTTTGGAAAAGGAACCACAGGAGCAGACTCTCTCATCTAGACATTAAAACAAGGACATTCACTGAGAAACACAGGATGCACAGGGTCGGGGCTGGCGTTGGTGGACACACCGTGGGCTGATGGTGTCACTCTAAGACCCAGATCTTTTCTACCACCACCGGCTGCTTTCCCAGGTCTCTTGCCCTGGAAATGGCTGCCCTGGAATGGCTCTCAGAGCAATCATCTCTTTCCAGGGGCAATCACTGAGTGATTAGGACAGTTCTGGACTATGCCCGTTCCAGAGAAAGCAGAGGACTATATTGCTAAAAGGCATCTTAGAATCTAATCCAGTGCTTACTTGAAATTTAGGTCCAGAGAAGTAATAAATCACCCAAGGCCAAGACAGCTAATCACTGAAGTCAGGACTCAAACCTGTCCCAGGACTCTGGTGTTCCCAGCTGTCACACTGCAGAATAAAGACAGAACCAAAGCTCCAAGTCCCTGTTTCCCACTTCTGCTGCTTTTCTCTGACTGAGTCACACCAAAATTCATTAACAGTGATGTGTGGAAGATCCCCTGTGGATCCTGTTGGGTATGGTGCTGTCACAATGGTTGAGGCACCGCACCAAGCTGTGAAATCCACAAATGAAATACAGTTCTTCCCTGTGGGCGTCCACTCACATAGGCAGCTCTGGCAGGACTCCGCTTTGTTCTTTTCTGCATAACATGAGAGGAGGCCCAAAAATTTGTGGACAAGCCTTGGTGAATGCACAGCACCAATCATGGTAGGAGAAAACAAGGTAGCAAGAGAAAAAAAAAATGAGTGTGTGATTTTCAGAGAGGCTGACTTGGAAAAAGGAAATTCAGTAGCAGACAAGTGTGATTATGATTTAATACCTTAAACAAAATAGATGTGGCCTTTCTGATGCAGAATTAGGTAGACAGCCAATGTGGAGTGTGAGAAGCGATAGCCCTGACTAAAATCACATTCTTAACACAACTCCGGAGTGGCCAAAATTTACAAACATGATAGTTTTTTGTGTGGTAAACCATTATCCCTAGAATCTCTGACCTTTCCTTTCCATCCCTATTAAGCTGATGTGCTGCGTTAGCTAATTCATTAATATTAATTATTGTTTTGCCTGGTAATAAGTGGATGCTATGAATGACCATAAGTGCAAAGATTGTTTTAAGCATTTTATCACAAACTTTATCTCCCCTGATTCTAAAATCAGCCCTTGTACATAGAATACATCTTCATTTTAGGACAAGAAAACAAAGGCTCAGAGAGGTTAAGGGGAAAACCGCAAGTCACACAGCCAGGAAATGGCAAAACTGTGAGTTTAATCTATGTCTTCTGATCTTTTTCTTTTTTTTTTTTTAATTTTTTTTAAATTTAATTTTATTTAACTTTACAATATTGTATTGGTTTTGCTATATATCAAAATGAATCTGCCACAGTTATACATGTGTTCCCCATCCTGAACCCTCCTCCCTCCTCCCTCCCCATACCATCCCTCTGGGTCGTCCCAGTGCACCAGCCCCAAGCATCCAGTATCGTGCATCAAACTTGGACTGGCAACTCGTTTCATATATGGTATTATACATATTTCAATGCCATTCTCCCAAATCATCCCACCCTCCCCCTCTCCCATAGAGTCCAAAAGACTGTTCTATACATCAGTGTCTCTTTTGCTGTCTCATATACAGGGTTATTGTTACCATATTTCTAAATTCCATATATATGCGTTAGTATACTGTATTGGTGTTTTTCTTTCTGGCTTACTTCACTTTGTATAATAGGGTCCAGTTTCATCCACCTCATTAGAACTGATTCAAATGTATTCTTTTTAATGGCTGAGTAATACTCCATTGTGTATATGTACCACAGCTTTCTTTATCCATTCATCTGCTGATGGACATCTAGGTTGCTTCCATGTCCTGGCTATTATAAACAGTGCTGCGATGAACATTGGGGTACACGTGTCTCTTTCCCTTCTGGTTTCCTCAGTGTGTATGCCCAGCAGTGGGATTGCTGGATCATAAGGCAGTTCTATTTCCAGTTTTTTAAGGAATCTCCACACTGTTCTCCATAGTGGCTGTACTAGTTTGCATTCAATCTTTTTCTTTTAACTAAGTTTATTTTAATTTTTAACTGAAGGATAATTGCTTTACAGTATTTTGTTTGGTTTCTGCCAAACATCTACATGAATCAGCCATAGGTATACCTATATCCCCTCCCTCTTGAACATCCTCTTCTGGTCTCAAATAGCATATTCTTTCCCCTACGTCTGCTCAGTGTACCAGTAGAACTCTCTAAAACAAACAGAGCTCACATCTCAAAAAAAGAGACTAACACAAGACATAATAGAGTATAAGGTAAATAACAAATCCAGGTTTAAAATACTTTTCAGAAAAAAAACTTGCATCAGTAACTGCCTTAATGTGCCTGTGAATTAAGCACCATATCTAGGAAATCCAAACCCATGGCTCTATTTTCTAAAAAAAATATTTTTTAAAAAATGTATTAGTTTCAGGTGTACAACAGAGTGAATTATTTTTATTCATTGAGAAGTGGTCACCACTATGAGTCTAGTTACCTCCTATCACCACACCACCCAAAGTTATTACCGTATTATTGACTATTCCCTATGCCATTCTTTGCATCCCTGTGATAGTTATCTTATAACTGGAAATGTGTACCTCTTAATCCCTTCACCTGTTTCATTCATTCCTCTCCCCTCTCCCCCCATGGTGACCATCTGTTTGTTCTCTGTATCTTTGAGTCTCTGTTTTATTGCATTTGTTTATTTGTTTTGTTTTGTAGATTCCACATATAAGTGAAATCATATTTCTCTGACTTGTTTCACTTAACATATATCCTCTAGGTTGATCCATATGGTTACAAACGTCAAGAATTTTTTTATGGCTGAGTAATAGTTATCTATCTATATATATTAATATAATAAGTCTTCCCAGGTGGCTCAGTAGTAAAGAATTTACCTGCCAATGCAGAAGACACGAGAGATGAGAGTTTGATCCCTGGGTGGGGAAGATCCCCTGGAGGAGGAAATGATAACCCACTCCAGTATTCTTGCCTGGAAAATTCCATAGACAGAGAGGACTGGCAGGCTATAGTTCATGGAATTGCAAAGAGTCGGACATGATGGAGTGACTGAGTTCACACACACACACACACACACATATATATATATGTATATATACCATATCTTTATCAATCTGTCAATGGGCACTTAGGCTGCTTCCATATCTTGACTATTGTGAATGACGCTGCAATGAACATTGGACTGCATATATGTTTCTGAATTAGTCTTTTTGTTTCTTCCCAATAAATATCCAAAAGTGGAATTGCTGAATCATATGTAATTCTATTTATAGTTTTTTGAGGAGCCTCCACATTGTTTTCCAGAGTTGCTGCTGTGTTCACACTCCCACTAACAGTGCACAAGGATTCCCTTTTCTCTGCATCCTCAGCAACACTTGTTATTTTTTGTGTTTCCAATGACAGCCATTCTGACAGGTTTGAAGTCATGTTGCAGTTGTGACTTGCATTTTCCTGATGATTAGTGATGTTGAGCATATTTTCATGTGTTTGTTGACTGTGAGTCAAGTGAAAGTCGCTCAGTCATGTCCAACTCTTTGCAACCCCATGGACTATACAGTCCATGGAATTCAGAATACTGAGGTGGGTAGCCTTTCCCTTCTTCAGGGGATTTTCCCAACCCAGGGATCAAATCCAGATCTCCTGCATTGCAGGTGGATTCTTTACCAGCTGAGCCACAAGGGAAGCCCTATTGACTGTGGTTCCATACATTATGATATACCACTCATCAGCGATTGTTTCATAGGTATCTCCCAGGAAACACTGGCAGAGGTTTTTTGTTTTTTTTTTTTAATATTTAAATGACTTCAGCAGGTATGTTTCTCCAAATACTCAAAAATTCCATCCATCCTTGGCAAGTAGGCCTGCCTAAAACAAAACTGAAGATTTTCCGAATGAAACACGCTCAAATCCAAATCTTTTTTCTATTCTGTTGGTTTTCATACTAACTAGATAAACTTCAACTAAAAATGAAAGAAACAAAAAGTTTGGTTTGCACTCATTCTTTAGAAGAGAATGAGGTAATGCCCTGAGAATGACACACTTCAGACTTCATTGCCTGAAGGAAGCACAGCATCAACAGGACACTGTGTTAAAGTTCAGAGTCTGGTTCTGTGGGATTTGGATGGGGCCCGAGGCTCTGCATTTTAACAGACCTTACATTTGGAGCAGCAAAACCCTGGAAAACCCCTGAGTGCTCTACTGCTGCTGCTGCTGTTGCTGCTGCTAAGTCGCTTCAGTTGTGTCTGACTCTGTGCGACCCCACAGACGGCAGCCCACCAGGCTCCCCCGCCCCTGGGATTCTCCAGGCAAGAACACTGGAGTGGGTTGCCATTTCCTTCTCCAATGCATGAAAGTGAAAAGTGAAAGGGAAGTCGCTCAGTCGTGTCTGACTCTAGTGACCCCACAGACTGCAGCCTACCAGGCTCCTCCGTCCATGGGATTTTCCAGGCAAGAGTACTGGAGTGGGATGCCATTGCCTTGTCCGCCTGAGTGCTCAGGGTTACATATATTGACAAACGCTGGCTCCCCTCAGTTACCAATAAAATAAATTATTAATCAGACAGGGCTTCTCTGTTGGCTCAGTGACAAAGAATCTGCCTCCATTGTGAGAGACTCCGGTTCAATCCCTGGGTCAGGAAGATCCCCTGGAGAAGGGACTGGCAACCCTCTCCAGTATTCTTGCCCAGAAAATCCCTAGGACAGAGGAGCCTGGTGGGCTAAGTACATGGTGTCACAAAGAGTCGGACACGATTGGGTGACTAACACACAGCACAACAGTTAATCGGGTAAAGTCAAGTTGCTTGCTCACCACCATAAAGGACACACATAACTACCTAGACTAAGTCCTAGTAGCAGCTCAAAGCCAGGGGCAAAGTCCAGATACTTATGACATTTTGAGGGTTTTGTTAAAGGTGGGTCTTTCAATATGAAGACTTGATAACAATTTGCAAAGATTATGAAATAGTAATAATTAAAGATTGGTGGACAGTAAAGATTTCCAGAGAGTCTTGGGGAGTAAACAGCTGTTTGATGCCACCTACTGGGAAGAAGTCTGATTTTGCAGGAGTTTCCTAGAACAGCAAAGACTTGGTGAAGACAATAATAAATAATACATAGTAAATAATACAAGGAGGAGAAGGGGATGACAGAGGATGAGATGGTTGGATGGCATCACCGACTCAATGGACATAAGTTTGAGTAAGCTCCAGGAGTTGGTAATGGACAGGGAGGCCTGGCGTGCTGCAGACCATGGGGTCGCAAAGAGTCAGACATTACTGAGCAACTGAACTGAACTGAACTGAAATAAAACAAATATTAAAGCCTTATTAATAATAAACTGTGTGGGTATAAGTGGTTTTGATTTCTAATAGAGATGTGCACTTGACATATTATGATACACAGTATCCACAGTTTCCTGCAAGGAGTCAGGCTGGGCCTAAAGAAAGCAGGGAGGAACTCCGTGTATCAGAGAGAGCCACCTTCTGGCTCTTACAGGTTTATAAAAACAATCTATGTGCAATGATTGATTTTAACAGAATGACTAGGCTGCCACCTATTGATATATTTTTAAACTTTTCAAACGTTTTACAGAAAGCGTACTTTCAGGTAAGACAGGAATGTGTGTGTGCTCAGTCGTGTCCAACTCTTTGCAACTCCATGGACTGTAGCCCACCAGGCTCCTCTGTCCACGGGATCCTCCAGGCAAGAATACCGGAGTGGGTTGCCATTTCCTACTCCAGTCGTTGGCACTGCTGAATTAGCCCCAGTCGCCCCAGTGGAGGCACAGGATGGTCAGCTCTCCACAGTCTGCCCATGTCTTGGTTTCTCACTCACTGGGAAGGACAACTGGCCTCTTTGACTTCAACAATAGAGTTGTTTGTTTGTTTGTTTGGAGTACAGTTGTTTTATAATGTTTGTGTTAGTTTCTGTTGTTCAGCAAAGTGAATCAGTTATACAAGTACATATAGACAACAGAGTACTAATTAGGGGATCTGTTTGGCTGGAGTAACAAAGACTAAATGTAATGATGACTTAAACAAGGCTGATGTTTCTCCCTCATAACGGTCCATGTTGTTTCCTCTGTGAAGTCAACGAGCCCTGGCCCAAAATCCCTCTGTATTTTCACTTTGTAATCCTCCACAAATAGTTTCCATTTCATGGTCCAAAATGCTGCTCCAGTTCCCATCACTTTTCCATTCCAGTCGAAGGAGAAAGGCAGGGCTTCCTTTTGTGTGAATAAAATAAACTGTTCTCATTTTTAAATTCCAAATATCCAGGCTGGAATTATTTCTTTCCCTACTTCCTTTTCTTCACCATGTAAAATATAGCTGTGGTCTCCATGAAACACTATAGGCAGAGATGAATAGGTTTTAGCCATATGAAGAGTAATTCGCATATAATGTGATGGTCCCAGTAATGTTTTGGGGAGAATATAGAATTTCTGTGCTCTGATCAACTTTATGCATCAATTTTTAAATTAAATTTAATTTATTTTTGGCTATACTGGGTCTTCGTTGCCTTGCATGAGCTTTCTCTAGCTGCAATGCTTTGCATGGGCTTTCTCTAGTTGCAGTGAGTGAGGGCTACTCTGTTGCAGTATGTGGGCTTCTCATTGTGGTGGCTTCTCTCAGTGAGGAGCACAGGCCACGGTGCATGGGCTTCAGTAGTTGCAAATAAGGACTCAGTAGTACTGGCACATGAGCTTAGTTCTCCAAGGCATGTGAAATCTTCCTGGACCAGGAATCCAGTCCATGTCCCCTGCATTGGCAGGGAATTCTCATCTACTGTGCCACCAGGGAAGCCTGTATGCATCAATTTTTAAAGTCAAGCTTATTGAGTTCTAATATCTATACAGTAACATTTACCTTTTTAAAGTGTAGAGCTTGATGAGTTTTGACACTTGAATACAGTTGTTTAATCACCATCACAATGAAGATATAGAAAAATTGGGTCACTCCAAAGAGTTTTCTTATCTTCAAAGTCAATCCCCCCGCCACTATCCACTCCCAACTGCTGCTCCCATTAATCTGATTTATTTTTTTATAGTTTTGCCTTTTCCAGAATGTCATAGGAATTGAAACACATCATACTTGGTTTCTGTGTCTGACTGTTTTCACTTAACGAAATGCTCTCAAGGTTTATTGGCTTTGTTGCTGGGATCTGTAGTTGTTGCTTTTTATTACTGAGTAGTTAGCCACTGTATGGATGCACCACAATTTGTTTATCCTTTGATCAGTGGACAGACATTTAGATTGTTCTGGATTTGAGGTTATTATGAAAGAATCTGCTATAAACATTTTCATGGGGGCCTTGATGTACATCTATGTTTTATTTCCCCTGGCAGTGGGGTTGACATGAACAGTTTTATGCTTAACTTCCTTTTTCTTTTAATCCATTTTTTTGGCTGCACTGGGTCTTCATTGCGATTTGTGGGCTTCTCATTGTGGTGCCTTCTCTTTTGCAGAGCGCAGGCTTCAGTAGTTGAAACTCAGGCTCAGTAGTTGGAGCACACAGGCTTAGTTGCTCCACGGTATGTGGACTCTTCCCAGACGAGGGATCAAATGCATGTCCCCTGCACTGGCAGGTGAATTCTCATCCACTGCCCACCAGGAAGGCCCTATGCCTAACTTTTAAAGTAATAACAAAGCTGTTTTCCAGAGTAGCTCTCCCATTTCATATTCTGCCCAGAAACTCATAACAGCTCCAGTTTTCTCCACTTCCTCAACAGTGCTTGGTATTGTCCACTTAGTATTAGTCATTGTAGTGAGTGACTCATTTAGTGACTATGTAATGGTATCTCCTTGTGGCTTTAACTTTTACTTCCTTGGTGACTAATGATGTTGAGTGTCTTTTCACGTACCTGTTTATCACCTTTATTCAAGTGTCTGCTCACATTTTTTGCCCATTTTTTAATTGGATTGTCTGTCTTAGTATTGAATTGTAACAGTTCTTCATATATTGTGGTTAGTATCCCTTTTTTCATTTATGCTTTACCAATATATTCTCTCAGTCTCTAACTTATCTTTTAATTATCTCAACAATGAAAGATGTTTATATTGATGACGCCTAATTTATCTTATCATTTTTTCTTTTGTAGTTCATGTTTTTTGTATCCTATTTAAGAATTCAAAGAATGACTTAAATTCCTTGCACTTGTTGTTAAATAAAACAAAGCTATATTAACCAATATAGTATAATATTGACATAAATGTAAAAATATAGATCAAAGAAACAGAATAAAGTCCATTTGATGCTTGCTGTTATCACACCTAATATATTCATAATTGCTTAGAACTCATTAAGTAGTCAGTATTCACATTTCTCCCAGTCTCTCAAAATACTTTTTCCACTGGTTTGTTTGAATTGTAGTCAAAATAAGACCCTAACTTTGTAATGAACTGATGTATCTCCTAAGAATTTGTATCTATGCCCCCCCTCTTCATCAGTCTTTTTCTTACTTCTTTATATCAATAGAAGAAACTGATTATTTGTCGTATAGAATTCCCCCACAGTCTAGCTTTTGCTAAGTTGCATCCCTGCAGTGCCATTTAATGCATTCTTCTGTCCCGTTTGCTGTGAACTGGTAGTTATATCCAGGGCCTTGATTAGATTCCAGGTGAATTTTGTTGTTGTTTTTCCACAAGACTATATCATAAGCAGCAGTGCGTTCTCGCTTCAGGAGGCACTTAATATCTGTTCTTCTCTGTTTCAATATTACCAGTCATTGAGAATCATAACACAGACCCTTAAGGGTGTACTCTCTTGCCAGTCCCTTCTTTGTGCCCACTCACCAGACTAGCATGCAGTAATGAGCACCAGACATATAGAAGGGAGTTGGAGACATGAAAATAGGTAACACAGGGATTGGCCCAAAGAAGTTTGCAATCAGCTAGGGAGAAAACCAGGGTGGGAGACATAGGAGAGCTATTACAGTGCCACCTAAGTATTGAAATTGAAGAATCTCAATATAACTAGAAACCATAGAGGGAGGGCAGTCTTCACCTTGCCACTTATTAGCACAAGAAAGCCTTCAAGTTATTTCACACTCATGTTTTCCAATAAATTAATAGGGCAAAAGAGCACCAACTATGAGTGATAGTTGCTCAGTCATGCCTGACTCTTTGCAACCGCATGGACAGTAGCCTGCCAGACTCCTCTGTCCATGAAATTCTCCAGGCAAGATTACTGGAGTGGGTTGCCATTTCCTTCTCCAGGGGATCTTCCCGACCCAGGGATCCTGCATTGCAGGAGAGTCTTTACCATCTGATCCACCAGGGAAGACTACTATTAAGAGACATTTCTAAGTATAAAGACAGGTCAACGTAAAAAGTATCACCAGATACATGCTTGACTTTATCTTATAATCTATAGACAATACATTAGAATATGTAATGAATCCATACACCTTTTCCTAAGGAAAACCCAAGACAGAAGTAGCAATAAAGTTATAAATGGCAGTCATCAATAAGATGAAATAACTTAGATGAAGCTTTTCTCTCTCGAAGAGATGGGGACTGGCAAGTGGTCAGGAAGGAAATACAATGTGCTTTTAACTGTGTATGAAAAATAATGTTCAGTTCCATGTTGCTGAACATAGTTCTGTTTTTGCCAAATAAATCCTCTACTTCAAATTACTGTTCAAATGCTTTATTAAAACTCCTCTTCTGGCCTTTGTTTTAGAATTTGTTACTTTTGTTGCCACCTCCTGATTGTTGTCCTCTGAAGCTTCTACTTTTTTCCCACTGTCCCCTGACACCTCGGTAGCTCTCATGCTGTCCCCTGAAGCCTCCATTGCCTTCCCGCTGTCCTCGGAAGTTGTGATATCCTTCCCGTGGACCTTCTAATTCTGGTTGCTCCGTGGCCACAGAAAGCTTCCAGCGCCATGAATCATGCCACTTGTCCTGTACTTCTGTTACTGATGCAATAGGGATATCAAAGCAAATACCCTGTTTTCCTTTGAGAAAGACCATTCCCTTCACTTTGGAATCAATATCCTCACCCAGCTGCTCTTTAAGTTCCTTCCAAGCATAACTAATGTTTGGCATTTCAATTGAGCACCAAATGAGCCATTAAAACATCTCAGCCCCATATAGTTTGGTTGCAATATGACTTAGTAGAAGAATATGAAGAAAAGATAGAGGACTTCCCTGGTGGTATAGTGGGATGAGAATTCTCTGCCAATGCAGGGGACATGGGTTGAATCCCTAGTCCAGGAAGATTCTGCATGCTGCTGAGCAACTGAAGCCCATGTGCCACAACTACTGAAGCCCGTGTGCCTAAAGCCCATGCTCTGCAACAAGAGAAGCCACTGCAATGAGAAGCAAAGAGTAGCCCCGGCTATCCACAACTAGAGAAAACCTACTCGCAGCAACAAAGACCCAGCCCAACCAAAATAATAATAATTAACAAATAAATAAATAATATAAAAAAGAAAAGATAGGAACGACAAACTTGATATTGTCAATAATCAACATTATTTTACCTCCTGTACCTGTCTTCTGCACCAACATCTAATGTAATCCTAGGTTATCTTAGCAGAATTACCATGTCTCTGTATAATGATTTCAGCTCTATTCTGCCCTGGTCAAGCTATTCCATGAGAACTTCCGGAGGGAGATATGTAAAGAATAATACAGTCTGAGGAGAGAAACCTTTGAAGAAAAGCTATGACAAACCTAGACAGCATATTAAGAAACAGAGACATTACTTTGCCAACAAAGGTCCATCTAGTCAAAGCTATGTTTTTTCTAGTAGTCATCTATGGATATGAGAGTTGGACCATAAAGAACACTGAGCACTGAAGAAGTGATGCTTTTGAACTGTGGTGTTGGAGAAAACTCTTGAGAGTCCCTTGGACTGCAAGGATATCAAACCAGTCAATCCTAAATTAAATCAGTTCTGAATATTCATTGGAAGGACTGATGCTGAAGTTGAAACCCCAATACTTTGGCCACCTGATGAGAAAAACTGACTCTTTGGAAAAGACCCTGATGGTGGGAAAAATTGAAGGCAGGAGGAGAAGGGGACGACAGAGGATGAGATGGTTGAGTGGGATCATCTACTGGATGGACATGATTTTGTGCAAGCTCTGGGAGTTGGTGGATGGACAGGGAGGCCTGGCGGGCTACAGTCCATGGGGTCACAGAGTCAGACATGACTGAGCGACTAAACTGAACTGAACTGATACACCCAGGACTTATTTCTTTTATTTTAGAATTTTGCACCTTTTGACCTGTTTTAACAATTTTACCCATCCCCCCACCACCATCGCCTGGCAACCACCAATGTGTTCTCTGTTTCTATGGGTTTCTGTTCTTAGATTCCACGTGTAAGTGAGACCATACAGTATTTGTTTCTGTCTGACTTACCTCACTTAGCATAGTGCCCTCAAGGTCCACCCAGCTATCAAAAATGGCAGCACTTCCATCCCTACCTTCTTTCTTGACCACATGCACCCTTCCACTTCCCAGATCCTTAGAAGTCCTTCCCTTCCATCTCAAAACTTCCCCCAGTGTTTGCCCATATTTTCCTTCCCTTTTATCTTTTTAAGAACATCTTCAACTGCTTCTGGCTCTTTATTCTCTTCGGCCCTCCATAATCTGAGCTTTTCACATATTCCTATTCTATCAAAAATATTCTTCGCAAAGCTCACTCTTGACCTTCCTAATCATCAGGAAGTAATTCAGCCAAAGTAGAACCTCTGTGGCCCTAGCGGCACGGGGAAAGGAAGTGATGAACCCTGAGATGAAAGAAGGAAGAGACCGACAGAGGCCTGGTCCATGGTTTTGCAAGTGAAGTCCATGGGCCACCTGCATCAGAAACACCTGGGGACTGAGAAAAATGTATGGCCTTAGGGCCCACTCCAGACCAGTGTATCTAGAATTTGGGATTCTTCCCAACCCAGGGATCGAACCCAGGTCTCCTGCATTGCAGGGAATTCTTTAGCAGCTGAGCTACCAGGGAAGCCCATAGAATTTGGGAACATTAATAAATTTTATTTTATTAAGTTTAATAAATTTTATTTATTAAGGTAAAATCAGTATTTTAATCATGTATTTTTGTTGATATTTACATAGGAAATCTAAGAAGCACTGGGCTACATCATGAAGATTTGGCCAGAGGGTGAACACTCAAGCTGGCTTCACATCCACTTGCCATTTTATCATAGTTTGTTGTTGTTACTGTCTTTGGTTTGAATACTTCCTTGTTCGGGAAATGAGGTGTTCTAGGTTCACTTTGTACTTTCTCTACCCAGCCCAATTTGGCCAATACTTCAAGGAGTTCTGATGTCTTTTACTGGAAAATGGCCATTAGAAGTGAATAGCTGGACATGAGATGAACTCTTTGCTATTGGGCTGTCACTGCTCTCAAGCCTCTTCAGTGTACAGAGCTAAGGAACACAGACAATACATGTATACACACAATCATACATGCGATTGCATTCATATCTATGCCTATACCTATCTAAACCAGTCAATCCTACAGGAAATCAACCCTGAATATTCATTGGAAGGACTGATGCTGAAGCTGAGGTTCTAATACTTAGGCCACCTAATGTGAAGAGCTGATTCACTAGAAAAGACCCTGATGCTGGGAGAGATTCAAGGAAAAACTAGAAGGGGACAGCAGAGGATGAGGTGGTTGGATGGCATCACTGACTCAAAGGACATCAGTTTGAGCAAGCTCTGGGAGATAATGAAGAAGAGGGAAGCCTGGCGTGCTACAGTCCATGGGGTCGCAAAGAGTAAAACACGACTTAGAGACAGAACAACAATCTATCAATATCATCCATCAATCTGTCTAATCTATCTGTCTATCATCTATCAGTCTCTATCATCTAACAGTCTCTATCATCTAACAATCTCTATCATCCATCTATCTATTTATGTATCTACATGCTAAAAACCACGAATTGACTGATGGGAAGACAAGAGAAAAGTTACAAGCACAGTGGAAATTACAAGTACACAGAGAGAGGAAACTAGAATGATCCCAGTTTCTTCTCTCTGTATACTTGTAATTTCCATCTGAGACACTGAAAAAAAACTGGCTTATAGTATATTTACCTGTTCTACCAGTCCCAGTGTATGTAACTTTTCTCCCATTTTCCCTGCCAATCCCTCCTGCTCCAGCCCTGAACCCCATTCCAAGCCATCCTCCCTTGGGGTGCCTTCCTTAACTTCCCTGGGCTCGGACACCTCACATCAGGCCACACTCTTGCCTCCACATGCGCAGTCTTCACTGGGTTTAGGCTCGAAAACCCAACTGGGCCACTGAATTCCCCCCTCCTCGACCACACTGCAGATGGTTTAGGACTGAATTTTTTAGGAAGGGATGAGAAAGGAAGGTGAAGAGAAGTGAGAAGAAGGATAAAAGAGAGAAAGGAGTGGGGGAAGAAATAGGAAGGAGACGTAATACATTTAACAGGGAAGCAAAGTAGATAAGAGTGGGTTAGAGACAGCACTAAGGAATCATATTCCAAGCCATGGATGGTGAGTTTTACAGCAGTATGGCAGCAACGGAGAAGAGTCAATATGAGAGATATTTAGGAGGTAAAATGGACCGAACTGGACAATAGATTAAATACAAGGGGCAAGGGAAGGGAGAGGTTCATATTAAGGATGATTCTGAGGTCTCTGACTTCATAATTATATGGATAATTATGCCCTTGCTAGGAAGAATGCTGTAAGAGGACCAAATTCTGTATATGGACACAATTTGTACTTCTCTTTTATAGCATTGCTTCTATATAATAGAAGTAATATACAATGTGTGCAAATAATATACAATAGAAGCATTGTACTTCTATTATAATTATACACGTGTAAAATTTTGAAATCAAGGCTTTTTAAAAATAATCTCTTTATCTTTGGCTGTGCTAGGCCTTCATTGCTATATGGGCTTTCTCCTCATTGCAGTGCATGGGCCTCTTGCAGTGGCTTCTCTTGTTGCAGAGCACAGGCTCTTCGGCATGTGGGCTTCAGCAATTGCAGCACATGGGCTTCAGTAGTTGGAATGAATGGGCTCAATTGTTGAGGTTCCTGGGCTCTAGAGGACAAGCTCAATAATTGTGGCACACAGGCTTAATTGCTCCACAGCATGTGGGATCTTCCTGGATCAGGGATTAAACCCGTGTCTCCTGCATTGGCAGGCAGATTCTTTACCATTGAGCCACCAGGGAAGCCCTGAAATCAAGGCTTTTCAAAGCTTAGCAAACTAAGGCCCACAGGTCAAATGAATCATGGCCCACAAGCTAATAAAAACGGATATACAACAAAGACTGTACGAGATTTGCCAGTCTGAAATATTTACTCTGTGGCCCTTTGTAAAAAGAGTATGTGGACCTTTGCTTTCATAGTTCATCTTGCTTCATGAGATAATGAATACATGTTTATAAAAATAGATTTTATACTTAAAACATTCTCCAAGGAATTTAAATTGTAAAGGAAAAATAATATATAAGGAAGCATAAATTTCATGTATAGAAAAAGAGAAAAATGTGTATTTTAAAACCGGATAAAATGGAGAACTTCCTGTCGATTTAGTCAGTCAATAAAAATTCATGGGGAAGGAGAATTTGTAAGAATTTGAAAGTTCTCCTTGTGTGGTCTAACTGAAAAAATTTAGGCAATCTTGAATTTTTGTGGCAGAATGAACATATTTTTTACTCTTGCAAAATTATACACTGTGAATAAGAAATCATATTCTCCTAAACATCAAGTTTTATTGCTCATGAACTTCTCAGTTTCACCTTTACTTTCCTTTAACTAGCAAAAAATACTCTTTAAACTAAATGTTAGCCCAATAATGGCTCAACAATTTAGTAAATGTGAAGCCATATTCCATTATCTTGCTTACGATTACAATTGCATTTATACAGAACCCAGTAATTTTTCCATGTAAGAACAATTGCTTCACCTCTTCTACAGACCCCCATCAGAGTTTACATTGTTTTAGAGATTACATGTTCTGTAATCACTACTTAGAATTAAGGCTTGGATATTTTTGCAGTTGATTTCCTTGGATAATTAACTTCATTTTGTCTGGTTTTCTTAAGAGGCAGGTTTACAGGAATTGCCATGTAAATGAATATGCAAGTTGGTAACTAAGGATACTATGGTTTTACTAGGACAGCAGCCAAGTCCATCTGTGTACATACAGGTGGTTATAAGCAAAACATACCAGTCATGGAGAAGGAAGTAAGAAAGAAAGAAAAGAGGTAGAAACCCCACCCTGTCCCCTCCATACAAGGAATTCGACTTTAAGCACTTAGTTTAACGAAGGCTTCCTTTATAAGGCATTTCCTTACCCCTCTGCTGTCTGATTTAGAAGTTAGAATCAATTACTTCTTTTCTTATACCCCATTACACCTAGTTCAAGTATCTATTCTAACAATTACAGACAATTGGCTTACATGTCCACTTCCGTCCGCCAGGCTGTAGGCTCCTTAGGGAAAGGACTGTACTTCAGCCTTGCCAAATTCAATGCCAGCCACAGAGCATTTTCAGCAAACCTTTGTAGATGAGTAAATGCACCCCAGTATCTTTGCCTGGAGAATTCCATGGACAGAGGAGCCTGGCGGGCTACAGTCCATGGGGTCGCGGAGTCGAAAATAACTGAAGCGACTTAGCACAGCTCAGACAGCACAACTTGCTCAATGCGGGCTTATCTGCTTTCTCATTTGCAGCCAAACTAAACCAGCCTGAACCCTGAGATCCTTGACTTCCCATGTGCCTTTTCTTGGGGTACCAGGGAATGCTCATAATCCCCCATCATGCCTCTCTGCTCCCAAAATAGTCCCTTTGCCTGGAGCACCCTGGCCTATCCTACCCACACCCACACAAATCAGCAAGAAAGAGTTTTAATGGATTTAGAGATCATGTGCTCCTACCCCTCCTGTCTATCCATAAAAATCCACTTCAAGCACCACTTCCTCCATAAAGACTTTGTGGTCACTCTGTCTCACAATACAGAAAGACACTTGGCACTTTGGAACTCCCCTATGGCAATCATTGTATGTGTTAGACTTATTCCTGGGCATGTTTTTCACATCTGCTACAGGGCCAGGTTGAAAACTATAAATTTTAAAATATTTTGGTGTCCTAAAAATTAAACAGTAACATCTGTAATTTCTACAATTAAAGCTTTTATGCTTTGGGAGGAAAGCACTTCATTCTTTCAAACAAAACGAAAGTTTGTTTCTCTGCTCTTCAAGTTTCCCAAGTGTCAGCTTCGTGTGTGTAATGGGTATTTACTCGTCAACCTTGATTCTCAAGAACACAGCGGCCTGTGAGCATTTTCAGGAAAGACAGCCCTACTCCTCTCAGTGAGCCTTCAAAGGGTAAGCAGGGGACTAACAGCACAGTAAGTGTATGACGAGATGACTAGAACTAGCATTTACTCAATGATGAGCAAGAAATAAGTTTAAACAGCCCCATCCAAATCTTTTTAGTGCGCCATGGAGACCACACATCTCCCATAACACAGGAAACAGCGCAAATCTTGAGAAGCCAGCAGTACAAAAAGCATAGCTTCCTATCTTTCGTCTCCCCACCACTCAGTGCCCTTGGCGGGGAGCCACCTGCTTCCAGCTTTGTTTGGAAAAGGATTTATGGGACAGTGGCATTAACATTGTGCAGACTAACGCATCTTTGGATTTTTCTGGAGGCCACTGCTGTTTCTTCTGCTGGAGTCCACTTAGCAAATATCTTGGGAATGCAGTTTCTCTAATGTCTTGGAAGTTTCTCTACATTTGATTCCTGAAGCATCACTTTCCACATCCTCAATCAGAAATCAGAAGGTACCTAGCCCATTTCCTGTGTTCAAGGCAGCACTAAGCACCAAGAGCTGTAGGCTCCTGGGCTGCTGCCAGGTTGGGGCATGGGCAGAGAGGATGCAGAGCAGAGCAGCACTGACTCTACCTAGTCTTTTAGATCAGTATTTCCAGGACCAGACCAAAACACAGACCCGTGTCTTATCGGGCATCTTCTAGTTAGTCCAGTCAACAGTTTTCAAAACACAATCTGTGGGGCTTCCCTGGAGGCTCAGTGGTAAAGAATCCGCCTGCCAATGCAGGAGACACAGGTTCGATCCCTGATCCGGGAAGGTCCCACGTGCTGCCAAGCAACTAAGCCTGTGCACCACAACTATGGAGCCTGTGTCCTACAGCCCCGTGCTCCACCAGAAAAGCCACTGCAGTGAGGAATCCACACACCGCAACTAGGGAGCAGCCCCTTTTTGACACAGCTAGAGAACAACCTGGACAGCAATGAAGACCCAGCTCAGCCAAAAATAAATGAATGAGCAAATACAATTATATATATATATTAACATATATATGGCTGCCCTGAATTCCTAGAAGTTTTCTGAAGGATGGAGGTCTCTGAGAGATGCCTACAGAAAGGGTAGCACCAGACAGGAGAAAGAATGGAGTGGGCAGAGCTTCAAACCACTGACTCAAAGCAACCCTTCTCTTGTGTGTCTTACTTTATAAAATAGCTTTTAAATTTTATCTTTTATTATTAAAATTGCCCAAAATACATGAAAATAGGGAGAACCCAAAACACTACAGCTTTCAACAAAATAATGCCTTACTTGTTTCTACTTTTCTTATAAGAATTTATGTGAAATAAGACTTCTGCTACTATTTTTTTTTTTAATACTGGGTTAGATAACTCACTTCCAGTATAGATTATAGTTTGCTGGCTCCAATTGCTGCATCGTGAATTTAATCTATTGAAAGGGAAGTGTCAGGTCTAGGGGCCAGTCTTCATATTTGCAGAGCTTCCATTGTTTTAAATATTTATTTATTTGGCTGTATCAGATCTTAGTTGTGGCACACAGGATCTTCGTTGCGTCACGTGGGGTCTCTCTTGTGCACTGACTCTCTAGTTGCGGCACAGGCTTAGTTGCTTCACAGCTTGTGGGATCTTCCCAGATCAGGGATTGAACCTGTGTCCCCTGCATTATAAGATGGATTCTTAACCATTGGACCACCAGGGAAGTCCCATGATTCCATTGTTTTTGACCTGAGGTAATTTCTCTCTTCAAGATATTGCATTGAAACAAACAAACAAAAAAAAGATATTGCATTGAGTTCCCACTACATTATTTTTTCACATTTAAAATCCTCCTCCTCATGGGATTTCCCTGGAAGTGTAGTGGTTAGTACTCTACTCTTTTCTTGCTGGGGGGCCTGGGTTTGATCCCTGGTTAAGGAACTAAGATCCCAAAAGCTGCACAAATAAACAACAAAAAAAAATGCCTCTCCTTCGAAATTCAGTGCTTTTGATTATGGTACTCAAGAGGATCTAACACCTTCCCCTCACAGTCTGTTACTTAGAGTGAATCACCCTCTGTGATGCCCTCGTGTGGTCCCCTCTCAAGTTGCCATGGCAAGCCAAATACAATGGAGCCTTGATAAGCTTGCATGTGGGACTTGTCCCTTTGGAATGCTCTTTGTTGAATCCAAGCCCTCATGCTGGGAGGAAGCCCAAGCGACCACACGAAGAGGCTGCTGGTGAAGAAGATTGAGACGCCTGACTGACAACATCAGCTGAGCAGAGCAACCAGCCAGCAACAAGCACTGACCCCCAGCCACACAAGCAAGACCAGTAGAACCTTCCAGCCACCCCAGGGCCCCAGTCAATGCTCACAGGACGCAGAACTGCCTAGTCAACCTCTAGAATCATGTGAAGCAGTCAACTCCATGTGATATGAAGTTGTTGTGTTAAGCCACTACATTTTAAGATGTCTTATCTTGCAGTGGTAGATAATGAAAGCACATGACTCCACTCTTCCTACACCAAAAAAAAAACCACAAAAATTATCTTTCAGTTCAGTGTGTGTGGGTTTCGGTCATGTCCAACTCTGTGACCCCATGGACTGTAGCCCGCCAGACTCCTCTTTCCATGGAAGTCTCCAGAATACTGGAGTGGGTTGCCATTAACCACTCCAGTGGATCATCTCTACCCAGTGATCCAACCTGCATCTCCTGCTTCTCTTGCATCAGCAGATGGATTCTTTACTACGGAGACATAGCAAATACACAGTTTTTAAAATTTTTTAGCATCAGTTTATTTATTTGGCTGCTCTGGGTCTTAGTTGGGGCATGTGGGATCTTTGATCTTTGCTGTCACATGCAGTATCTTTAGTTGCAGTGTATGGGATCTAGATTCCTGACCAGGGCTCGAATCCTGGTCCCCTTCACCGAAAGGAGCATGGAGTCGTAGCCACTCGACCAACAGGGAAGTCTCTCAATAAGCATATATTAAGCGTATGCACATAGCAGAAGCTAGCTAGATACTGGAACCATGATGGCAAAGAAGTCCATTCCTGTCCCAGGGATTCATTACCCGGTAGGAGAGACAGACATCTAAACAAATAAATACAGTGGAGAGTCACACATGCAATAGTAAATGTGTGTAAAAGAAATAGGACTAATAGGAAGGAGTAATTAACTATTGAGAAAGACTGCCAAGAAAAGTTTCTTAGAGGCAAAAACACCTCAACAGGGTTTATAAGGGTGAATTGGGAAAAAGCAGGTGGGGAATCATGAGAGCGTGATGCAGAAAAGGTAGTAATAGAACATGATGCGTGCAGACACCTGCAAAACCTGTCTCTACTGAAAGGACGAGGGAGGGAAAGGTGAACATGAGAATGTACAGAGGTGCACAGAGGCCGGGTCACGGTAGCCTAGGAGAGCTGCTCCATTCAACTCCAAGGGCAATGCGGAAAGTGAGGAAAGGAATTCCAGGCAGGGTCAGGCTGTTCTTTTTTTTTTTTTTTTTTTTTGGTCTTCGTTGCTGTGCACAGGCTTTCCTTAGTTGTGGCAAGTGGGGCCCACTCTCTAGTTTCCAACTTCTCATTGAGGTGGTCTTTCTTGTTGTGGAACAAGGTTCCAGGCTTGTGGGTGTCAGCAGTTCTGGCACACAGGCTTAGTTGCCCCACACCACGTGGAATCTTCCTGGACCAGGGATCAAACCAGTGTCCCCTGCATTGGCCAGTAGATTCTTAACCACTAGACCACCAGAGAAGTCCCTTAGCTCAGGTATTGAAAGATCGTATGGGCTGCTATTTGCAGGATAGATCATCAGAAGCAAAACCAGAAACAACAGCACTTGTTAGAGGCTTGAATTCGGGCAGTGAAAGTATAACTGAGGGGAGAGAATGGATTTGAGGAATACTGAAAAGGGAAAAATTTGGTAAAAAGAAAAGTGAAAATAATTTTGTGTTTCACCATCCTCTTTTTCAGAGCTGGTGTGCTAGGGCTGCAGACAAGTCTGGCATAGCTGGGAGAATGGCTTCTCACAAGAAGATTAAGCAAGTAAGTAAATATTTTGGAAGTGGCAGAGCAGTTTCTCACTGTTGCAGAAAGGCGTTGTAAATGTGGAGAGAAGAAACTGCAGAATTGGACTGGAATTTGGAGATATCAGTTTGAAGTCATGGTTGTTTAAGATTACATGATAGACGATGGGCTTCCCAGGTGGCGCTGTGGTAAAAAACCCGCCTGCCAATGCAGGAGACTTAAGAGACAGGGGTTCAATCCCTGGGATAGGAAGATCCACTGGAGAAGGAAATGGCAACCCATTTCAGTCTTCTTACCTGGAGAATCCTGTGGACAGAGGAGCCTGGCCAGCTATGACTGAAGTGACTTAGCACTCACGCATTTACATGGTAGGATAGATAGATAGATCCATAGATATGAAAATAGGTATGAACAGAAAAGTGTGTTACATTTCCTAGGTGTGGGCACCAAAAGGGCTCAGAAGCAATGACAGCCGGTTGCACTGAAATCCCACCATCAAAATCTCAGTTTCTGGTTTCTTGGGAAAATGTCTGATTCCAAGGCTAGGGCAGGAAAAAACAAGATTAGTCTGGAAATACAGAAAGTAAAGAAGCATTCAGAGAACTGTGAGGACATGCCCAAAGAACACAGGAGCCCGCTAAACGGGGCTTCCATTAGCCAGAGCTGGGATGATTTGAGCACCAAAATAAATAATGACACTGATTATAATCCATCAGGGAAAAAAAATCAAAATTCATGAGTTCATAATTATATAACTACATAAATAAATAAATATTAGGGAAAAGAGAAAGCCTCTACCTTATAGCAGAATGCCAACCAATAAATATAGACAGAATGATGGAATTAGAAAATCATGACTTGGCAGCCATCCAAGTTATTAGTAATAACTAATAGTAATAACATTATTAGTTATTACTAATAACTAATTTAGGTAGAATCATCATTGGATGCTAAAACTTGCAGGGAACATTTGATAAGGATATGAACATAGTCTCAAGGCACATCCCCAAATATTTATCTGATTATTTAAAAGTACAAAATACTTACTATTTAACTTGAAAATGAACAAAGTTAGCCGGCTCCATCTTAAGTGATAAAATACAACATGACCAGGAACAGGATAAATTGACATTGTTCCTTTTGATAAACTAGAAATTACTTCCAGGAAATTCCTGCCAAAAATGCTCGACCCAAATCTAGTAATGAGAAATATCAAATCAACACGTGGTAAGGGACATTCTACAAAGTAATTATCCTGCTCTTTAAAAATTGTCAAAGTTGTGAAAAACAAGGAAAGAATGAGGAAATGCTCCAGATTGAGGGAAACACTTGCTAAATACAACACATGATCCTGGGTTGGCTTCTGAAATTATAAATCACATTATTGAGATGATGTTGAAATTTGAATGAGGCCTACAGATCAGGTGGCAGTATTACCGCAATATTTCCTGGTCTCGATGGTTTCATTCTGACTAAATAAGTGTCCTTGTTTTGAGGAAATACACACTAAGTGATAAAGGGTGATGGGACATCATGTCTGCACTGCTCTCAACTGGCTCAGGAACAAAACAACAGTACTATGTATAAGCATTCAGATGGAACAGTAAGATACATGAGGCAAGGTGTAAATAACTGAGGAGCCTGGGAAAGGACATGAAAGTTCTTGTGCTACTCTTGCAGTTGTTCTATACACATGCAGTTATTTTTAAACAAAAAAATATGTTTAATGTGTTAATATTCTAGAAAATGCAAACTCATCTAAAGTGACAGAAAGCAGAGATGACTGGTTGTCTGAGTGGGGAGGGACCGAGGAAGGAGCCAGGATTACACAGGGACACAAGGAAACTTTGGGGGCTAATGGATATGTTCATTATCTTGATTGTGGTAATGACTTCCCTGGTGTATGTCAGAACTTACACTGCACCGTTAAAAATCTACTAATAAGTAAAATAGAAGAAATTATTTTAAAAATTCCTGATCCCTGTCTAGGGAATCAAACCAACTTTTTCTGGTCATGTGAGTCCATATTCCTGGAACACCTTATCCCAGGAAACTCCTCTATCTTATCCACTGTTCTGTAAGCAAAAAGACAGTGGACTTCCATCTCCTCCATTGACTCTTCCTTTACCAAAATCTGCTGTCTTTCATTGATTCAGCAAATCTTATTGTTGAATATTTTTAAGGAGTGACTTTTTTTTTAAGTATAGCTGGTTTGCAATGTGGTGTTAATTTCTGCTGTATAGTAAAGTGATTCAGTTATACATATATATTATATATATGTATATATATATTCCTTTTAGTATTTTTATGGGCTTTTTTTCCTATTTCACACACTCCCTAATCAGTACATTTTATTTTTTTTATTTACTTGGCTGCATCGGATATTAGTTGCTCTGCAGCATGTGGGATCTTAGTTCCCCTACCAAGGATCAAACCCATGTGCCCTGCATTGCAAGGTGGATTCTTAACCACTGGACCACCAGGGAAGTCCCCTTATCGTTGAATTTTAAAGTGTACTCACCTTTACCATTCATACAATGGAAGTATACAATCTTTTCTATTGCTATTATTAATCATTTAAGATATTCATTTTTATGTTTCTGGCTTATTTTTACATCAGAATTGAAGGTCAGATGTTTAAGTTTTCAGAGAATATATACTGTGTGATGCAGAATTGTGTGATGTCTACCTTGGTGCAGTCAAGGGAGGAGAGGCAGGCAGGAGGGCAGCACAGGGAACGTGGTTGGATTCCAGGGTGGGCTTCCAGCCCTGGTGCCATCACTAACCAGCTGTCAGCTGTGGGCCAAGAATGCTTTGCCTCCACCTGAAAGTAACACAACACTGTATACCAACTATACTTCAATTAAGAATTTTTCAACATATAGCAAGATTCATCTTACCATTGATGACATCTTACAATTATAAGGGGCTTCCCACGTGGCGCTGGTGGTAAAGAACCTGCCAGGCTACAGGTAAAGAACCAAGTAAAGAGCCTGGCAGGTAAAGAACCTGGCAAAGACCAGGTAAAGAACCAGGCTACAGGTAAAGAACCAGGTAAAGAACCAGGCTACAGGTAAAGAACCAGGTAAAGAACCAGGTAAAGAACCTGGCAGGCTACAGTTCATAGGGTCACACAGAGTCGGACACGACTGAAGCAACTTAGCACACACATGTAAAATTATAAATGGCAACACTTTTTTTCTTAGTGGTGTTTAAACTGAAGGTATATCTTGAATGATTAAAAAAAGCAAGGGGAACTAGTCTGGATTAAAGGAAGTAAAAGAGAAATGACACCTAAAAAAAGAGAATGTTTTGCCTCATCTGTTCGGATCTAGATGTCCCACATGTCAAAACAAGGGGTGGATTAAATGTCATATAATCCACCAGTAAAATGTTCTCCACCTTTAGATTATTTGAGGTGTGACCTCTAGATGGAACCCCTGAGCCCATGTCCATGCTGTTGCTTTATAAGGAGAGGCGGTGAGGCAGCAAGAAGCCCAAAAAGCATGGATGCAGATGATCCTGTGGTTGATGCAACATGCAGAAAGAATGCAAAGTTGTCCCCTGCAAACAACCATATTCTTGTGTCTTTAACATCTGGGCTGGGAAATTAGAGATCAGAGGAAGTCAGGCCAAAGAGAAAGCCACAAATGTTTTTTCATTCTCCCCTTTACTAAACTCCAAGTCCCTTTGACATGAAGTATGCAAATCCTGTGTGATTTTCTGTGTTATCTGAAGTGAAACTTATTTTGAGTTTCACATGTTTTTAGCCAAATGTATTCAAATGAATATTATTTTTTAAAGAAGGGGGATGTGTGTCACTTATGTCAAAGGCATTCAAGGATGCTAAAGAGAAATGTTTTTTTTTTTAATTTGAAAATAAAATTTCTATGAAATCAATCAAAATGGATGAGAATTTTAAAAAAACATATCAAACTATAAGCTGATAGAAAAGATTTTATTTTTGTGGCATTTGTGTATGCTAATACAAAATGTTCTGTTCTATGTTCTGTTAACACTTGAACACAGAAGCAACAAATGCTACAGGATAACTGATTCCTTATTCAGTGTTTACAAGTTACACGTGTAAGAAGTGACATACTCTGTGCCCCTCAAATAATCCTTTGCTCTTATTGCTGAACTTTTCTGATGAATATTTTTCAAAACTCTTTCTAAACTGACTTCAGTGTCTCTATTGGGAGATATTCCCTTCCACTGTGCACCTTTAGCAGTCAGATACTCTGCCTTTGGGAAGAACATATCCAGACACTTAAGGATGATAAATGATAATGGTGGGATTCAGGCAGCATCATTCAGATTCAGCAAGAACTTAATGAGAAAACAGTATGTGGCAGAAATCTCAATTCCTTTATTTATTTCTCATAATACCTTTGTTCATGGCAAATAGATGGGGAAACAATGGAAACAGTGAGAGACTTTATTTTGGGAGGCTCCAAAATCACTGCAGATGGTGACTGCACCCATGAAATTAAAAGACGCTTGCTCCTTGGAAGAAAAGTTATGACCAACCTAGACAGCATATTAAAAAGCAGAGACATTACTTTGCCAACAAAGGTCCATCTAGTCAAAGCTATGGTTTTTCTAGTAGTCATGTATGGATGTGAGAGTTGGACTATAAAGAAAGCTGAGCACCAAAGAATTGATGCTTTTGAACTGTGGTGTTGGAGAAGACTGTTGAGAGTACATTGGACTGCAAGGAGATGAAACCAATCAATCCTAAAGGAAATCAGTCCTGAATATTCATTGGAAGGACTGATGCTAAAGCTGAAACTCCAATACTTTGGCCACCTGACGCGAAGAGCTGACTCATTGGAAAAGACCCTGATGCTGGGAAAGATTGAAGGCAGGAGGACAAGGGGATGACAGAGGATGAGATGATTGGATGGCATCACCGACTCGATGGATATGAGTTTGAGCAAGCTTCAGGAGTTGGTGATGGACAGGGAAGCCTGGCTTCCTGATGCAGTCCATGGGGTTGGGAAGAGTCATCTGACACAACTGAGAGACTGAACTGAACTGAATGTCTTTGTTGATTACCATTTTTAATGACATTTTATAGACTGTGAGACAGACACTTAGAGATGGTAGGTAATTTGCACTAATAACCAAAGTGGGAAAGCCAGAATTCATACCAATGTCTCTTGAGGTCAAACCCAGTGCTTCCCAATTCTCCAAGGTACAACTTATTACCTGAGTCTTAACAGAGAAGGCAGAACTCTCACAGGTGAGTAAGCATGAAGGTATGGAAAGGTTTGGGCTTCCCTGGTGGCTCAGTGGTAAAAAATCCACCTGCCAATGCAGGAGATGTAGGTTCAATCCCTGGGTCAGGAAGATCCCCAGGAGAAGGAAATGGCAGCCCACTCCAGTAATCTTGCCTGGGAAGTCCCGCTGACAGAGGAGACTGGCAAGCTACACTCCATAGGGTTGCAGAGAGTCAGACATGACTTAGCAACTGAGCATGCTCGTACACGTGGAAGGGGTGTCTTCCCTCCTTGTTAGAGATACTCTTCCTTTTCATAATTATCATTCTTCTTTCACCAGCAAAGAGGAATATGTAGGGGACAGACCACATGTAGGCTCTTGTCATCAATAGTGCAGAGCTATATAATGTCAACAGTCAGCAGCAGATGAGGAGAAATCATGTAAAAGCACTGACTGACAAATAGGAACACAAGGAAGGCACCACAGCTGCTGAAGGGTCACCTCCATCGTCCCCAACCCAAGGAAAACGTGTCTGTGGGATTTGGGCTGAAGCTCAACACAGTACCAGAGACCTGGTTTTCCTGTCACTGTTGTTGACAATGATGATCTTGTAAAGGGATGGTGCAGACAATGAATTCTCTGAGCAGCACAGAGAAGGATTTTCTCTAAGTGTTCTTCTTCTCACCCACAAACTAGTGCAGGATGTCCCACTCAGCCTATAGTTAGGAAGGCAGCTAGACCTGATGTTTAGGGAGCTCTGCCTTCCCTCAGGAGGGTGAAGGAGGGGAACCTGAATGCAGAGAGTATCTACCATTTTCCCTAAGGCCTCATAAAGTGTCCGTCTTCCTTACTTCCTGCAGTTCCTGGAACAAGACTGAAGGAATTGTGAGCTGTACTCATCAGCCCTCTAACTTTCATATCAAACTGAGCACATTGTCCTCTAAGTAGAAATCTCTCACAAGGAGAATGTCGGTCCCTGTGAGTAGCCAGAAAGGTTGGTCCATACATCTAACCTGTAGGTAGAAGAGAGAGCTGGGCTGTTCCAGTCCACTCCCCTAATAACTTCCCAGCCCCATTCAGTTCCGTGGGCAGCAGATAAGACAGAGGCTGTTAACCCAGCCTGCTGACCAAGTCTCCACAGGTCCTTTTATCATGGCAAGTCTGAACTGAAAGAGAAATTTTGTTGCAGTGTTTCTTTTCTTTCTCTGAAGCTATCTCTGCTCAGAGTGATGGGTGCAGCCTCCTGCTGCAGATGGCAAACCGCCCCCTCCCATGGTGTTTCTGGTCACTGGCTTTTGTGCTGGCTCCGTGGGAGGAAATTCCTTCTTGACCTCAGCATTCCTTCCTGACAATTACCATATGCCTTTAGAGACCTGGGAAGCTTCACCCTGGTTTGCACTGTCCCTGTGGAGGCCATTCTTATCCAGAGCAGGACTGAAAGCTTGCTTTTTTCATTATAAGCTACCTTGTTTCTGTGAGATTCTGTAGAAGTGAAGGACTAATGCTAAAGCTCCAATTCTTTGGCCACCAGAATGGAAGAGCCAACTCATTGAAAAAGACCCTGATGCTGGGAAAGATTGTGGTCAGAAGAAAAAGGGGCTGACAGAGGATGAGATTATTGGATGGCATCACTGACTCAATAGACACGAGTTTAAGCAAACTCCAGGAGACAGTGAAGGACAGGGAAGAGTGGCGTGCTGCAGCTCATGGGGTCACAAAGAGTAGGATATGACTGAGCAACTGAACAACAACAAAATCGTGAATTGCACAAATTATTCCATCCATTAAAAAAAAAAATATTTCATCTAAATCATTTAAAGCATGTTGCCTTGTTGCTAGGGCTTCCCAAATGACTCAGTGGCAAAGAATCTGCCTGCAGTGCAGAGACTCAAGAGACACGAGTTCAAGCCCTGGCTTGAGAAGATGCCCTGGAGGAGGGAGTGGCAACCCACTTCAGCATTCTTGTGTGGGAAATCCCACATACAGAGGAGCCTGGTGGGCTACAGGCTATGGGGTTGCAAAAGAGTCAGACACAACTGAGCAACCAAACATGCACGCACGCCTAGTTGCTGGCCTGTGATGACTGGCACAGGTAGCCAGGCTGAGTTTAATTAAAGGATTTTCCTGTCAACAGCTGAGAGTAGCATTCTCATCTCTAACTCAGGAGGAGACTTTGATTAAAGTAGACGGCCATTACCTCAGGGAGCAGGCCCTCCTCCTGTCTCTACCCCTAGATTCTCCGCGTGTCATCCTTACCCTACACTCCCCTGGGAAGAAGAGGGGACTGGAAGGAAATGCTATGCTGCCCAGGACCACCATCTGCACAAAGGTAGAGAAGATGTGCTCACAAAACAGTTACACAAGGCTTAAGTGGGTATTCTAAAAGCAATGAAATCTTTAAAAATTAGTAAGGCAGCCTATTTTTTTTTCCAATTTTACTTATTTACAAGGTTACCTGCAAGGTTTTGCTTGTTTCATTTTTGTTGAATTGTTTATTTTGTGAATAGGAAGACATGCATATAGTAAAAGGCTACATAGCGAAAGTAATCTTCCTCCCACAGGTCTGCCAGACTCCTGCCCCAGTTTCCTTGCCCTCCATGTGCTTAGTGACTCGGTCATGTCCATCTCTTTTGCAACCCACCAGGCTCCTTTAGTCCATGAAATTTTAAGAATACTAGAGTGGATAGCCATTTCCTTCTCCAGGGGATCGTCCCAACCCAGGGATTCAACCCTCATCTCCTCCTTTGTAGAGGAGATGCCTCCTGTGTTGTAGGCAGATTCTTTACCGTTGAGCCACCAGGGAAGCCCAGTTTCCTTGTACATTCCTCCAGAGATATTTCCCTCAGTTATAGGCTGTATGTGTGTGCACTCATTGTTTATCTGAAATTCAAATTTAACTGAACATCTTCTATTTTATCTGGCAATCTCACACTGGGCATCTCTGCTTCTAGACCTTCTCTGGAACAGAACTAGAATATACATAATTTTAAAAATATAATATAATGCAGAAATATAACATGTAATATATTAATAGCATAATATATAATAAATAAATATACATATAAAGTATATTAACTCATGTTTATATACATATCTGTTATTTCTTTATTTTATCTATAATATATAGATAGAAATACATCTATTATTTCTATATTTATTATATATCACATATAAATAATATATGTTTATATTAACCTCTTTATATAAATATCCATTATTATTTCTATATCTGTGTGAATATATATCTCATATATATCCAGTCCATCCTAAAGGAGATCAGTCCTGGGTGTTTATTGGAAGGACTGATGTTGAAGCTGCAACTCCAATACTTTGGCCACCTGATGCATAGAGCTGACTCATCTGAAAAGACCCTGATGCTGGGAAAGATTGAAGGCAGGAGGAGAAAGTGACAACAGAGGATGAGATGGTTGGATGGCATCACTGACTGGATGGACATGAGTTTGAGTAAACTCCGGGAGTTGGTGATGGACAGGGAGGCCTGGTTTGCTGTGGTCCATGGGATCATGAAGAGTCAGACATGACTGAAATGAACTGAACTGAATATGTCCATTGAGTCAGTGATGCCATCCAACCATCTCATCCTCTGTCATCCATCCCCTTCTCTTCCCACCTTCAATCTTTCCCAGCATCAGGGTCTTTTCAGATGAGTCCATTCTTCACATAAGGTGGCCAAAGTATCAGAGTTTCAGCTTCAACATCAGTCCTTCCAATGAACACTCAGGACTGATCTACTTTAGGATGGACTGGTTGGATCTCCTTGCTGTCCAAGGGACTCTCAAGAGTCTTCTCCTACACCACAATTCAAAAGCATCAATTCTTCAGCACTCAGCTTTCTTAATAGTCCAACACTCACATCCATATATGACTACTGGAAAAACCATAGCTTTGACTAGATGGACCTTTGTTGGCAAAGTAATGTCTCTGCTTTTTAATATGTTGTCTAGGTTGGTCATAACTTTTCTTCCAAGGAGCAAGTGTCTTTTAACTTCATGGTACTAGATTAGAGTCAGGGATATCATTTATATATGTGCTATATATATTTATAACAAATATAAATGTACATATCAAATATATAAGTTAAATATGAGTTCATAATGATATCCCTGACTCTAATCTAGTATCATAGGGGTCCTTCTAGTGTCCCCCTTGCTTATCTGTAACTTCCTTATTAGACAGTGAAAAACCCAGCCCCACTATCTGCCATCCATTTACTCATGTGTCCATTATTATTACTTACTGTGCATGTAAAGTGGTTTCAGAATTGCTCACTCATACCCGCATGAGAAACAGATTTACCACATGGAGCACACTGTTTACACACAGCTCCTTCTGCCATCAACCTTACAATTCCCAGTCCAGACACCAGTTTCCAAAGTCACTTAGGTGACTCCTCCCTGATTCCCTTCACAGTTGTTATGTTATCCACTCATAATACAGTTGGATTCATACCTCAGTGAAAGTCTGCTTTCCATCCTGGGATCCGCAACATCCTGGTGGATTTTTTAATAACTGTATACATAAAGGTCACTGTTTGTTTTTGGAGCTTTTTAATATTTTTTAGATTTATTATTTGTTTGGCTGCACTGGATCTTAGTTGCAGCATGGGGCATCTTTAGTTGCAGCATGCAAACTCCCAGCTGCAGCCTGTGGGATTTGGTTCTCTGACCAGCCATTGAACCCGAGCCCCCTGCACTGGGGGAGTCTTAGCTACTGGACCACCAGGGAAGTCCCACGGTCACTCTTTGTGTCATATAGTTCTATGGATATTAACAAATGCAAGGTCATTTATCCACCATCTTAGAATCGTAGAGGGGTTCCATCACCCTGAAAATTCTTCCATGAATTTTCTTTGTGGTCAATCCATGTTTTCTACCCTGTGGTGTTTTCTACCCTTAGAGTGTTGCCTTTTCTAGAGTGTTACGTAAATGGAATCATAAAACATGTAGCCTTTGGGATCTGGCTTTATTCACTTAGCAAAACGCATTTAAAATCTATCCATGTCAGTGTGTGAATCAATAAATAGCTTGTTCTTCTTCATAGCTGAATAGTATTCCAGTATATAAAGGTACCACAACTTGATTATCCTTTCACCTTTTGAAGGTCATTTTGGTTGCTCCCTGGTTTGGGAGATTATAAATAAAACTGCCATAAATATTTCCATACAGATTTTTGTGTGAACGTAAATTTTCGGTCCCCTTG
The DNA here is from genome assembly GCF_032452875.1 of Bos javanicus. NCBI lineage: Eukaryota > Metazoa > Chordata > Mammalia > Artiodactyla > Bovidae > Bos > Bos javanicus. Next base: position 98,820,041 of record NC_083872.1, on the reverse strand, counting down.
GGACCAAAATCTCTAGGAACGTGATTGCTGGGAGGTTGTGTGTGTTTGTCCCTGTTACAGTTACAAATGTGGCAGGACAGTCTGCACATGTAACGGTGAGAGTATAACTCACCACTGAGGTGCAGGAGATAGCAGGTCTAGTAAGTTTGGAAAGTCCAGGCCTCAGAAGGCTCCCTTAAACAGAGGTGGGCAATGAGCAAGCGTTTTTGTTTAAGGGTCAAAAAGAGAATGTCCCAGTTGAGCATCAGCCTGTTGAAGACAATCCATAAACAGAGTCATGTGTCGTGAATCACAGTACCACTCTAGAAGAAATATAATGATTTAATTAGGTATTTTTAAAATATTATTTATTTTTTGTTTATTTCAAGTGCTGTGCTGGGTCTTAGTTGAAACACACAGGATCTTTGATCTTCAGAGCAGCGTGTGGGATCTTTATTTGCAGCATGCAAACTCTTAGTTGCAGCATATGGGATCTAGTTCTAAGACCAGAGATGGAACCCATGTCCCCTGCATTGGGAGCTTGGAGTCTAATTTTATGTTATCTATTCTGGTTCCCTTCGCCAACCCCTGCCTCCTGATCAGTAGGGATGGGGGGAGGAAGATTCAGCTTGCTCTGGTAACTTACACAATCTCTTTAGAAAAATTTTAAGTTATAAATAAGTCTGGGGAGAGGCATGAGGGGCCCTGGTCTCATGACATTCCTTAACATGTGCTGGCTGACATCAGCTCCTCTCCAGAGCGTTGACCCTTCTCCCTCTGGTCACTGAGTTCCCTGAAGGGATCCGATGCTGAGCTCTATAGCTGGAGGACTTGTGACTCCTGTTCTTTGAGCTTGCTTGATTCTCTCGCACTGCGAGGGGACTTGGGGGAGTGCAGGGAAGTGAAACCTCAGGATCTCTGTCTGATCATGCTGGATCAACAGATCTGCTTGGACTAGAGATCTCTTCAAGAAAATTGGAGATACCAAGGGAACATATCATGCAAAGATGGGCACAATAAAAGACATAAATTGTATGGACCTAACAGAAGCAGAAGCCATTAAGAAGAGGTGGCAAGAATACACAGAACTATACAAAAAAGATCTTCATGACCTAGAAAACCACGATGGTGTGATCGTTCACCTAGAGCCAGACATCTTGGAGTGTGAAGTCAAGTGGACCTTAGGAAGCAGCACTATGAACAAAGCTAGTGGAGGTGATGGAATTCCAGCTGAGCTATTTCAAATCTTGAAAGATAATGCTGTGAAAGTGCTGCACTCAATATGCCAGCAAATTTGGAAAACTCAGCAATGGCCACAGGACTGGAAAAGGTCTGTTTTCATTCTAATCCCAAAGAAAGGCAATGCCAAAGAATGCTCAAACTACCACACAATTTTTTGCACTCATCTCACACACTAGTAAAGTAATGCTCAAAATTCTCCAAGCCAGGCTTCAACAGTAAGTGAACTGTGAATTTCCAGATGTTCAAGCTACTTTTAGAAAAGGCAGACGAACCAGAGATCAAATTGCCAACATCTGTGGGATCATCAAAAAAGCAACAGAGTTCCAGAAAAACATCTATTTCTGCTTTATTGACTATGCCAAAGCCTTTGACTGTGTGGATCACAACAAACTATGGAAAATTATTAAAGAGATGGGAATACCATACCACCTGACCTGCCTCCTGAGAAATCTGTATGCAGGTCAGGAAGAAACAGTTAGAACTGGACATGGAACAACAGACTGGTTCCAAATTGGGAAAGGAGTACATCAAGGCTGTATATTGTTACCCTGATCATTTAACTTATATGCAGGGTACATCATGCAAAATGCCAGGCTGGATGAAGCACAGGCTGGAATCAAGATATTGCTGGGAGAAATATCAATAACCTCAGATATGCAGATGACACCACCCTTATGGCAGAAAGTGAAGAAGAACTAAAAATTTCTTGATAAAAGTAAAAGAGGAGAGTAAAAAGGTTGGCTTAAAACTCAACATTCAGAAAACTAAGATCATGGCATCTGGTCCCACCACTTCATGGCAAATAGATGGGGAAAAAATGGAAACAGTGAGAGACTACTTTTGGGGGCTCCAAAATCACTGCAGATGGTGACTGCAGCCATGAAATTAAAAGACGCTTGCTCCTTGGAAGAAAAGCTATGAAAAATCTAGATAGTATATTGAAAAACAGAGACATTACTTTGCCAACAAAGGTCCGTCTAGTCAAAACTATGTTTTTTCCAGTTGTCATGTATGGATGTGAGAGTTGGACCATAGAGAACACTGAGCACAGAAGAATTGATGCTTTTGAACTGTGGTGTTGGAGAAGACCCTTTAGAGTCCCTTGGACTGCAAGGGGATCAAACCAGTCAATCCTAAAGGAAATCAGTCCTGAATATTCATTGCAAGGACTGATGCAGAAGATGAAACCCCACTACTTTGGCCACCCGATGCAAAGAACTGAGTCACTGGAAAAGACCCTGATGCTGGGAAAGATTGAAGGCAGGAGGAGAAATGGACAACAGAGGATGAGATGGCTGGATGGCATCACCGACTCAATGGACATGAGTTTGAGTAAGCTCCGGGAGTTGGTGATGGAGAGGAAGCCTGGCAGGCTGCAGTCCATGAGGTTGCAAAGAGTCAAACATTACAGAGCAACTGAACTGAACTGAATTGATTCTCTATGCACTGTGTGGGGACTTAGGGGAGTGCAGGGAAGTGAAACCTCAGGATCTCTGTCTGATCATGCTGGATCAATAAATCTGCTTTGCATGGCTGCACCTCAGTCCAGCACAAGGCAGCTTGGAAGGCAGTATTCTCACACAGGAGGAGGTGAGGATGGGTAAGGTGAAATTGGCAAGAGGCTGGAGATGGGAGGCTGGAGCCCACCCTACCCTTGGTGACATCATCCTAAGCTATTGCATCTCAGGTCTGTGGACTAAACCTAGGAGACAGCAAATCAGATCACAAGTGCTATACTCTCAGGCACCTCCCTCCATCCTCTATGGGTCTTACCATAATCCTTCGGGGCAAGAAAAGACCTGGCTTTCTCCCTTCCCATTCTTGCCAGACCACCCATAGGTAAAACTCAGTGGTCTATTCCAGGATGGGCAGTTACAGCTTCAAATGTCACACTTGGAAGGCACAGTGGAGTAGGATTTTTTGCTCTTGTGTTTATGAGGACTTCACAGCTGTGCTAAAAGCATATACACAGACATGATCAGACTACTAAACTCTCATCTCAGTATTTCCAACTCACAGGAGAACAGTGGTCAGGGATAAAATTAAACATTTTAAAGGGAATTTCTCATCTGGCAGAATTCTATCACACAAAAAGTCCCTGAAGATGAGACTGCAGAGTAAGATTCTGAGGGACACGTTTATTAACCAATCAAGGAAAGCTGTTCACTGACAGCAAATTAATTAAATCCTGTTTGTTTGTGGCAGCCAAAGAAATGTGTTCAAAGGAAATAAACTTCTTCAAGACTATCAGCCTTTTGGTGACAACAGTTGCTGGCAGAGCTGAGGGCATTGGGAGCAACATCGATCGTCAATTAAAAAAACAAGACAGATGATTGGAGTGGTTTTCCTTGGCTCTGGATGAGTCAACAGATGTTTCAAATGCTCCTCAGTTGTTTATTCAAGGAGTTAGTGCAGAGATGACTGAGAATCAGGCTCTGGGAATAGTCTGAGAGGAAAAAGGCCCTTCATCGTGCACAGAAATCAACCAGGGTGACTTGTGAAAAATGTAGATTCTGATTCTGTAGATTTCAGATTCTGCTTTTCTAACAAGCTCCCCAGGATGTCAGTAGCATTATTCTCCTGGACCACATTTTAATAAGCAAAACTGGCATGTATTTAGCAAGGGACAAGCTTTGCAGCTTAAAGCTGTCACCTGTGGGTCGGGCTAAGAAATGCATAGGGTAGTGAAAATTAAACCTAATGCCTAAAGGTATTTTGTGTAATGTTCTAATTCTCTTTTCTTTTTTTAAAAAAGTGATTTTATTTATTTATCTATTTTTGGCTGTGCTCTGTCTTCGTGACTGCGACGGCTTTTCTCTAATTGTGGCAAGTAGGGCTTGTCTTTAGTTACAGTGCATAGGCTTCTCATTGCGGTGGCTTCTCTTATTGCAGAGCGTGGGCTCTGGGGCACACTGTCTTCCGTAGTTGCAGCACATGGGCTCAGCAGTTGCAGATCCCAGGCTCTAGTGCACAGGCTCAATAGCTGTGGCACACGGGCTCAGTTGCTCTGCAGCATGTGGGATCTTCCCAGATCAGGGATCGAAACCATGTCTCCTGCATGGGCAGGCAGATTCTTTACCACTGAGCCACCAGGGAAGCCTATTTTCTCTTTTTTTTCTAATAACTATGTATTTATTTATTGGCTGCACTGGGTCTTCATTGCTGCACGGGCTTTCTCTTATATGGCAAGTGGGGACATGAGTTTGAGTAAGCTCCAGGAGTTGGTGATGGACAGGGAAGCCTGGTGTGCTGCAGTCCATGGGGCTGCAAAGAGTCAGACACGACTGAGCGACTGAACAGACTCTAGTTGCAGTGTGAAGGACTTCATTGCAGTGACTTCTCTTGTCACAGAGCACAGGCTCGAGGGCGACCAGGCTTCAGCAGTTGTGAGTGCATGGGCTTAGCTGCTCCACGGCATATGGGACTCCTTCAGGACCAGGGGTTGAACCCATTGCCCCTGCATTGGCAGGCAGATTGTTAACCACTAGACCACCAGGGAAGCCCTCTAACTTAATTTTCTTAATTGAAATATTGTTGACCACAGTATCACGTTACTTTCAGGTATCAACATATTGATCTGACATTTAATCACATTATGAAATGATCACCACAATAATTCTAATAGTCATTTGTCACCTTACACAGCTATTATAATATTATTGACTATATTCCTTATCCTGTATATTACCTCCCTGGGACTCATTTATTTTATAACTGGAAGTTTCTGCCTCTTAATCCCCTCCACTTATCTCCCTACTCCCCTCCCCTCTGGCCACCACCAGCTTGTTCTCTGTATCTACAAATGTTTCTGTTTTGTCTGTGTGTTCATTTTTTTATATTTTTAGTTTCCACATATAAATGAAATCGTACAATATTTGTCTTTCTGTGTCCAGCTTACTTCACTTAGCATAATACCCTCTAGATCTATCCATGTTGTCACAAATGGCAGGATTTCATTCTTTTTAAGGCAGAGTAATATAATATATATAACATCTGCTTTATGTGCTCATCCATCGATGATGCTTAGGTTGTTTGCCTTTCTTGGCCATTGTAAGTAATGCTGGGTTCTAACTTTAAATGATTGGAGATGATACGTTGTGTTGAGGTTTTAGCGGGATGGTACATAACACATCTTTTCCCTGTCTGAATTCAAAACTAATTGAGATATAAGGCATATAAAGATCAAAATATCCCGTTTAATACTGATAAAGTTACTTAGAGAGGTTGTCCTAAACATGGGCTTGCTAATGTTCCTCTGAATTGAGTGAAATGAGTTAACTTTCTGAAATAACAAGCCAGACCCAAAGAGACAAAGCCTGGGACACAGACTCACATCAGTAGCCAAGAACTGGTGTGAACACACACTCTCTGCCGACAGCACATCCCCAAAAGAGAAGGAGATGGGCTGAGTTCACACCCTCAGCCCCTGGGGGAGGAGCCAGTGGGGGCTTCAGAGAGAGACTGGGTGTGTGAAAGTTCCTCCACCTGGAGTGAGGAGAACCTGTGACCTGCTCAGTCCTTAGATGGCTGAAGGAGAACCTGGAAGGGGGGTGAGGAATTATAACACATTTGCAAGCAGTAGCTAACTCCCGCATCTATTTATACTCTCAGCCCAAGGTTTTGCTAACATATCTATTACAAAGAGATCTATTCCCCCCCTCCCCAAAAAAAATACAAAATAGAGCATGCATCCACATCCTGACACAAGACTGGGAAAGAAAGTTAATTAGACTTTCCAGTTTCTGGAGACCAAAATTCAGTTCAGCTCAGTTCAGTCGCTCAGTCGTGTCCAACTCTTTGCGACCCCATGAATCGCAGCACGCCAGGCCTCCCTGTCCATCACCTACTCCCGGAGTTCACTCAGACTCACGTCCATCAAGTCAGTGATGCCATCCAGCCATCTCATCCTCTGTCATCCCCTTCTCCTCCTGCTCCCAATCCCTCCCAGCATCTGAGTCTTTTCTAATGAGTCAAATCTTCGCATGAGGTGGCCAAAGTACTGGAGTTTCAGCTTTAGCATCATTCCTTCCAAAGAAATCCCAGGGCTGATCTCCTTCAGAATGGACTGGTTGGATCTCCTTGCAGTCCAAGGGACTCTCAACAGTCTTCTTCAACACCACAGTTCAAAAGCATCAATTCTTCGGCGCTCAGCCTTCTTCACAGTCCAACTCTCACATCCATACATGACCACAGGAAAAACCATAGCCTTGACTAGACGGACCGAAACACCCAAATGGAAGAAGAGTTTCCAAATACTAGAGAATCCAAAAAATTAAATTAAATTAAAACTGACCAATGTCATTTACTCGTGGCCCCACTTGATCATTGATTCTCCATCTATGTATTAACTGTTCACCTGTACCTGTGATAACTCCATGCTCCTCCATGCTCTTGACTTTATAGTAGAGCTGGAGACCCCTTGCCCAGTCCATCTTTATGACCAGACTCAGGAGCCCCTCACTCTTTTTCACATCTTCCAGTGCCTCACCTGAGAGTGTTTTCCACTGTCTCTTTACCTGGAGAGAACTATGTACACCCCCATCAAATTACCATGCATTTTGTTCCTCCAGGACAATTTGACTCACTTCATTCTAGAGGGTCTCCCATTTCTCCTTCGGCAGATTCACTTCTTTGATTGATAAGGTAGTTCACTGCATTTGAATAAGTCACTAAAGTAGTCTGGAGTTGACAAAAAAGTGACACTACATTAACAAAGAAGTGACAGTAAGTTGTTCTCTCTTTTTAAATATTTCTTTATTTGGCTGCCCCGGATCTCCATTGCAGCATGCAGGATCTTTAGTTGTAGTGTGAGAACTTTTAATTGCAGCACATGGGGTCTAGTTCCCTGACCAGAAATCGAACCCAGGCCCCATACATTGAAAACATGAAGTCTCAGCCACTGAACCACCAGAGAAGTCCCAGTAAATTGTTCTTATATGTTCCTTCAACTCTGGAATCCTGTGATTTGGTGATGGTGATTTTGAGTTCTTAAGAAAAAGCAGAGCTATTATTTTCATGATCTTAGCAACCTTTTTTAAATTATTTTAATCTAAATGATTGATAGATTATTTAATCTAAATCAAAATATCATGCAAAGTCTAGACACAGAAATCAGTGGAATAATAAATCAACTATTTAAAACTGAGAATTTGATGGGTGGTTTCTTTGTTTTGAGCTACAAGTGGCTTTGCTAAATGTGACAGCATTTACATCTACTTAATTTAGAGCTCTAGTAGTGGTTTACAAAAAGAGAACTTAAAGCAAGTCAACCATATAATTTTTTGTTAATTTGTATGCTGAATAGCCATTTCTGTTCTAGTAGCATGCAGCTGGAGGTTTTATAGGACAAAATGCTTTTATAGGACAAAAACAATTAATATGTGCTCACTGACATAATTTATCTGCAATCATTCCTCAATTACTGTATTTTATTTAAATTTGGATAGTGTCTCCAAGGGTGTGATTTTTCATAAGACATTGGGGGACAGACTCTTAGAATTAGCTGGAGTCCTAATGTCTAGCTTTGTGTTTGCTGCTTTTTTGCCATCCTCTGAGGGTTTCTTGGATTGCATGCCAATTGTATGCCTTTCCTTTCCAGTTATATTCATCTATTTAATTTGGTGGAACACAGTTAGAGGTTTGGGTCATCCCTGGTGGCTCAGCAGGAAAGAATCTCCCTGCCCGTGCAGGAGACTCGGGTCCTGACCCTGGATCGGGAAGATCCCCCAGAAAAGGAAATGGCAACCCACTCCAGTGTTCTCTGTCCTAGGAAATCTCATGGACAGAGGAGCCTGGCAGGCTACAGTCCCTGAGATCACAGGGTCAGCCACAGCAACTAAACAAGTTAGAGGTTTAACTCCAGAGATTAAGTTGGTGCAGCTAAATATATGAATTCAGAAACAGGAAGTTGAAATCCTATTGCCAGATAACGTCTCCTTTCTTGGGGAAGTAAGAACGAAATTTACTTGCTGAAATTGTCAGCTCTGTGAGAAACCTGAAGATGATCTACCATTCCAGTATTTTTACAGATGATACTACAGGGCAAAGGAGTGGTTTGGTTAACATTTCTCTGAGAAAGTTTCATAGGCAAAAGAACCAGAGAACTCAGGGGTATTTCTTGAGAAAAATAGTAGTTGAGCTTGGAAGTAGACAAGAATAACACTTCCATAAGATAAGTAAGAAGAGCAAAGATGAATTAAAGAAAATGATCTAGAAGATCTTCATGACCCAGATAATCACAATAGTGTGATCACTCACCTAGAGCCAGACATTCTGGAATGTGAAGTCAAGCGGGCCTTAGAAAGCATCACTATGAACAAAGCTAGCAGGAGTGACGGAATTCCAGTTGAGCTATTTCAAATCCTGAAAGATGATGCTGTGAAAGTGCTGCACTCAATATGCCAGCAAATTGGGAAAACTCAGCAGTGGCCACAGGACTAGAAAAGGTCAGTTTTTATTTCAACCCCAAAGAAAGGCAATGCCAAAGAATGCTCAAACTGTCGCACAATTGCACTCATCTCACACACTAGTAAAGTGATGCTCAAAATTCTCCAAGCCAGGCTTCAGTAATACCTGAACCATGAACTTCCAGATGTTCAAGCTGCTTTTAGAAAAGGCAGAGGAACCAGAAATCAAATTGCCAACATCCACTGGATCATCAAAAAAGCAAGAGAGTTCCAGAAAAACATCAATTTCTGCCTTATTGACTATGCCAAAGCCTTTGACTGTATGGAACACAATAAACTGTGGAAAATTCTGAAAGAGATAGGAATACCAGACCACCTGACCTGCCTCTTGAGAAACCTATATGCAGGTCAGGAAGCAACAGTTAGAACTGGACATGGAACAACAGACTGGTTCCAAATAGGAAAAGGAGTACATTAAGGCTGTATATTGTCACCCTGCTTATTTAACTTATATGCAGAGTACATCATGAGAAATGCTGGGCTGCAAGAAGCACAAGCTGGATCAAGATTGCCAGGAGAAATATCAATAACCTGATATGCAGATGACACCACCCTTATGGCAGAGGAACTCTTATGGAAGAAGAACTCAAAAGCCTCTTGATGAAAGTGAAAGAGGAGAGTGAAAAGTTGGCTTAAAGCTCAACATTCAGAAAACGAAGATCATGGCATCTGGTCCCATCACTTCATGGGAAATAGATGGGGAAACAGTGTCAGACTTTATCTTGGGGGGCTCCAAAATCACTGCAGATGGTAATTGCAGCCATGAAATTAAAAGATGCTTACTCCTTGGAAGGAAAGTTATGACCAATCTAGATAGCATATTAAAAAGCAGAGATATTATTTTGCCAACAAAGGTCCATTTAGTCAAGGCTATGGTTTTTCCTGTGGTCATGTATGGATGTGAAAGTTGGACTGTAAAGAAAGCTGAGCACCAAAGAACTGATGCTTTTGAACTGTGGTGCTGGAGAAGACTCTTTCGAGTTCCTTGGACTGCAAGGAGATCCAACCAGTCCATCCTAAAGGAGACTTGTCCTGGGTGTTTATTGGAAGGACTGATGCTGATGGTGAAACTCCAATACTTTGGCCACCTCATGCAAAGAGTTGACTCACTGGAAAAGACCCTGATGCAGGAGGAGAAGGGGACAACAGAGGATGAGATGGCTGTATGGCATCACTGACTCAATGCACATGAGTTTGGGTGAACTCCAGGCGTTGGTGATGGACAAGGAGGCCTGGCATGCTGCAATTCATGGGGTTACAAAGAGTCGGACATGACTGAGCGGCTAAACCGAACTTAACTGACTGATCTAGAAGAAATGATAAATGTCAATTAACTCCAATACTTTAACAGATTAAGAAATGAGGTCAGAGGGGTTAAGTGCTTTACCCCAGGGTCACACAGAGAGTTAATGTCAAGAAAGTCTTAGAACCCAGGGTATCTCTCTCATAGCACCTCATTTTATTCATTTTTTAACTATGAAATTATCTCAAATAATCATTTTTTTTGTCTAAAAAGAGAGGAATTAAGTATCTGTAGTATCTCAGAATGCATTAGAACATGAAGCAGATAGAGGATCCATTTTCTCTCTGATATAGTGATTTCCTGAAAATAATTGAGATAATTTTTTGGTTCAATTAAATTACCATGCACCTTTATGAGAAATGTATTAAGATAGGAGATAAAAGTGGTACAATATGAATAAGAAAATGGCTCTGACCCCTCAAATGTTTATTCATTTACTCTTTGCTGCTGCTGCTGCTGCTAAGTCGCTTCAGTTGTGTCCAACTCTGTGCGATCCCATAGACGGCAGCCCACCAGGCTCCCCTGTCCCTGGGATTCTCCAGGCCAGAACACTGGAGTGGGTTGCCATTTCCTTCTCCGAAGCATGAAAGTGAAAAGTGAAAATGAAGTCAGTCAGTCGTGTCCGACTCTTTGCAACCCCATGGACTGCATCCCACCAGGCCCCTCCATCCATGGAATTTTCCAGGCAAGAGTACTGGAGTGGGTTGCCACTGCCTTCTCCATCCTTTACTCTACTGACTGATAATTGTGAAAAATGACAAATAAGAAGTTTCAAATGTACTGAGGATTTAAGGGGAAAAAGAAATCAGATGTTAGATCCTGATGTTAAAATTATATTGTTAAAAACTTATACTCTTAATAAAGACTTAATCACTTGGGAAGAATGAAAAAGATTGAAAAACATTCTAATTAAAAATAAATCTATCTTACAGAATCTTTTAAGATAGATTAGCTTAATTGTGGTCAAATGAATTTATTTCTTCCCCAAAATGTTGATACAATGTGGTTTCATTTCGTGCCTGTACACAGTCTTCAAGTGTCAGAGCTTATCCATGCACACACAGATCTTCCCCTATGGTTTTTCTTGAGAACTGTTTCAGCTTCCTGACAAGGCACTTTTCATGTCTTGCTTCACCCAACATTGCGACTTTAGATAATCATTTGTTAAATCATCATCTCACCAAAGCAGAACAGCGGGCCCTAAGAAATGTGAGAATGAAAGACTGGGGTCTTAACATTTACAAATCTAAAACAAATCTACTGTATCCATTAAACAATGTATCTTGCATTCACTCAACCAATCAACATTCACTGAGAAAACATTGGAGGTGAAAACATGGTAATAATAGAGCTAGAATCACTAAGAAATACAGAGAAACCAAAATAATAGGTTGTGATGTATCATGAGAAATATGGTCAGGGAACGTAAGTCTTTGTTGGAAGTCAGAGAATGCTTCTTATAGGAGCCAACAAAAGAATTAAACCTTCAGAACTTCCCTGCTGGTTCAGTGGTTAAGAATCCACCTTGTAATGCTGAGATTCAGCCAGATTCTTGGTCAGAGACTTAAGTTCCCACATGCCCTGAAGCAACTGAGCCTGCCAGCCACAAATAGAGAGTCTGTGCACCCCAAGAAAAAGATCCTGAGTGTCGCAACCAGGTCCCAATGCCGCCAAATAAATATTAAATATTTAAAATAGTAAAAATTAATTAAACCTTTAATTACGTTCTCCATCCACGTGACTTCCACTATCCAAAAGCTGCTTTTCACTAAACAAATATTTACTTAGTAACTGTAGACACTATTGGGACCATTAAGAAAAGTGAAGAAAATAGGTGGCATGCTTTGAGTTTAGATTAAGAAGCATGTCTCAGAATGTAAACCTCTTTTCCTCATTCACTATTTATTGTTTTACTTGACAGACTTTAATGAGCAGATGAGAGTCATTGAATACTAGTAATTAATAAGTATATAAACACTTGAGAGTGCTGTTAAAGTGTTTAAAAGTCCTTAAGAGCCGTTACTAGGTCACACATGTCCTGAGTCATCTTATTTACCTTATGAATTCGCCTGGCAAACCTTGTTTTCATATGCAATGCAAAGGTGGGGTTCAGGTCAGTCTATGTGAAAACAATTACAAATGGATGGCCCTGAATGCCTGAGGTTGTACTTTTTTTTTTTTTAATAAAGTTTAGTATCTTTTCTTCTTTTTGCTTCACTGGGTCTTTGTTGCAGCATGCAGGTTTTCTCTAGTTGTGGCTCTTGGGTCCTCTAGTTTCTGTGTGCTGACTTAGTTGTTCTGCAGCATGTGGGATCTTAGCTCCCCAACCAGTGATCAAACTCTCTTTCCCTGCATTGGAAGGTGGATTCTTAACCACTGGACCACTGGAGACGTCCCCAAGGTTGTTTTTTTATATATATATAATTTTATTTGTTTATTTTTATTTTGGCTGTGCTAGGTTGTTGTGGCTGTCGGGCTTTACTCTAGTTGTGGCCAATGGGGGCTACTCTTTAGTTGCAGTGCGCGGTCTTCTCTTTGCGGTGGCTTCTCTTGTTGTAGAGCACAGGCTCGAGGGCACATGGACTTCAGTAGTTGGGGCTTCCGGGCTGTAGAGCACAGGCTCAATAGTTGTGGTGCAGGGGCTTAGTTGTTCCAAGGTATGTGGGATCTTCCTGACTCAGGGATCCAACCTGAGTCCCTGCATTGGCAGGCAGATTCTTTACCACTGAGCCACCAGGGAAGCCCCCAAGGTGCTCTAAATGGAAAAACAATAACAGCATCAGGCATCCCATTTTGGGCCATATTTTTCCCCACATGCTGCACATTATAGAAAATGTATAGTTAGTCCAGTTTTTTTTATTTGCTTGGCCATAAATACTCTGATCTTTGATTACTCAAAACACAGAATTTCCCCCCCTTAGATTACGTTGGTGGGGGGTAGGAAAAAAGTATTCCAGGTAAAAGGACCCAAAGAGAAACACCAAATTATCAATAATAGTTGTCTTTGGATCGTGGGGCTATGGGTCATTTTATTCTGTTGTATATTTTTCTATATGCCCAAGTGCTCTACTGCAGAAGGAAATGGCAACCCACTCCAGTATTCTTGTCTGGAAAATCCCATGGACGGAGGAGCCTGGCGGGCTACAGTCCATGGGTTCGCAAAGAGTTGGACACGACTGAGCAACTTTCACTCACTCAAATGCTCTATAATAAGCATAACGTGTGTAGAATCCAACTAAAATGGAGTCACTCATATCAGGAGCAAAATGAAGATAGTCAGTGCAGGCACATAAAGGAAATTTAACCTAACCTTACAGGAATTTACAGCTCTTCTCAGAAATCAGCAGAGGACAGCAGCCAAGCCCCAAATGCTATCTCAGGACTTCCTTCTTCCCCTGACCCAAATAAAAACAGAGACCTCTAGGCAACCAACAAGCTGAAAAAGCCAAATAACTTCCGTATTTATCCCATAAAAATCCTGGTCTGTGAGCAACTCAGAATTGCTCCCATAACCTTAAGTTTCCTAACTTGCAAGTCAAAAACATTACAATAAACTCATCTTTGTGCTTTGGTTTCTTCAGTATGCAGAGATTGGTTTTCGATACTTGCTTCTTTAAAAACTTGAAACTAAAATTATTAAAAGATCCTAAGACAGTAGCCTAAACACTGAGCAGTACCTTCAAAAGCATTAATACTTTTGTAAGAACAAACTCTTTTTGTAAGCAGTTTGCTGTGGTCTGTGTTTAATTTAGATCTCTTTATTATGCTGGCTACAGTTAGCCCTGAATCAGAGTGCCCAAGGACCAGAAACCTGTCAGGAGACCAAGCAGCAAGAGTAAGCAGACACCAGTGAGGTGGACAGGGTTGTAGAGAACTAACAGTGGGTCTAGAAACTCTGAGTTAAACAGCAGTGGAAAGAGAAGTGGAAGCAGAGAGCAGCTGAATCATCATGATGTCAGGGCATTGCATGCAGAGCCACAGACAAGATGACAGGATGGATAGAGCTGCTTCTTATCAGAAGAGCTTTTTTAGTGCTCATCAAGACCTCCGTGTCTTGCTCCTCAGCCCTGTGGCTGACGAGATCTTGCTGTTCTTTCTCTGCTTTGCATATGTTCTTATACTACAAACCATCAACTGAGACAACCTGAAGATGTAGCTGCTCCTTGCAACCTACAAGAAGCTAACTGGCATAGACAAATATTTAGGTTGTATCCACTGAACCAATAAACAGACAGAGCTCTGTGGTAAACCGCCTAGAAGATAAACATTTCTGTTTAAAGTTATTTGCTTAGGGTTGAGTCCTAGAATAAAAACTGACAGGTCAGAGGGTAAAGAACTTTGTGAATACTGCCAAACAGCTTTTCATAAATTGCTCTAATTTCTATGAGGGTTTTTTTTTATAACTTTTAATTTCTCACATATGCATTTTCTGTTTCCCGTGTCTGGATGGCTGACACTGATTTGGTCGACCCAACTTTCATTTGCATCATGATTCTTCCCTTACTTGACTTTACTATGTTTGGGGCAGAAGCTAAATTGTGATTTCCACTTTCCCTTGTTGATGTGAAAAATAAGTCTTCTAGTTCTTTCTCCAAATTCTGCCTTCTTCCTCCTTGAACTGCAGTGAGACACGGTAGTCATTGTGAAAAACAGAAAGATAAAAGCCACCTGCTAAGATATATGAGCCAAAGGCTTATGCCTTGGCCATTGGTGATGCTTGGAGCCAATGTATCAGCCCTAGACTGATTCCCATGGGACATCTTTTTTTATGTGAATGAAACAGTTCTTTCACTTGTTAAGCCATTGTAGTAGGTTTTTCCATTTCTTGTTGCTAAATGCAATTTTGACTATTATACACACTTTTCATGACTTCTATGTTGCAGATGTCTATGGTTTGCTGCAGAAATTTTCCCAGTTTGTTGTTTGTCTTTTAATTTGTTTTTGATTTTTTAATATACATATGGTTTTATGTTTGTGCTTAAATGTACCCATTTTTCTGTTATTTATTCAGTCAAAAAATTGAAAAATGTTGTTAACAATTTTGAAAGTTATTGAAGAAATAAACAACACATAGTCTATCAACTGTAAAACAGAAGGCAATGAAGAATAAAGACAGAACATATATATATACATATATAACTTAGTATCACAACATGTATATTAATAATAGTGAAAATGGGTTCAATTTCTTAAACTTCCTTATTAAAAAACTGGCTGAACACACACACCTATGCACACACCCACGCACATACAATCGTGCTGTTTATAAAATGTACCCAAACCAAAATGACTAAAAACTTTGAAAGCAAAAAGGTATACAAGGATATACCAAGAAATTAAATTTAAAACAAGGATTAATCTTGGGCAAAATACAACCTAAGGTGAAAAACAATAAATAAGTTCAAAACAACCATTTTGATAAAAGTGCACCATGATATGTCATGTAATTTTATTCATAAACACTAGATAGTTATATACAGAGCAAAACACAATAGAAACACAAGAGGAAAATTACAGAAACACAAATGCTCTGGGACATTTCAGGTAAAATAAGCAATACATAAATATTAAGAGAGCTGAGTAATATAATTAGCATGTTTGATTTAATCAATGCTTACAAAATTATGTTTGCTCCAAAATAGTATGCCTTCTTTTTTAGTGTGCCTGAAGTATTTACAATCATTTAATATTTTGCCAGAAGATAGTTTGGAGAAATTATACGTTGAACAGATCATAACATGTTCTCTCAGCATAAAGCAAGAGAAATTGACTTTAAAATTTAAGTAAGTTCCATAAAATATCTTTTGAGTGAAAGAGGAAATTCACTGCATGCATATGTCACATTTTGCTTATCCATTTATCAGTTTATGAATTTTGGGGTTGTTTCCACTTTGGGGCTTGAAAAAAATCATGTGTAACGCTGCTATGAACATTTGCATCAAGTTTGTGTGTGAACATGTGTTTTCAACTCTCTTGGGTACATACCCAGGATTGGAATTTCTGGTCATATGATAACTATATATTTAATTTTTCAAGGTACAGCCAAACAGTTTTCTAAAGCAACTGCACCATTTTACATTCCAACCAGCAATGTATGAGGGTTCCAACGTCTCTACATCCTCCCCAACACTTGTTATTAAACATCTTTTGATAATACAGTTATCCTAGGGGTGTGTGAGTAATACCTCATTATGTTTTTTATTTTCATTTCCTTGATGATACTGACCTTTTTTCCTGTACTTATTGGTAATTTGTATATCTTTTAAGAAATATCTATTCAAATACTTTGCTCATTTTTACTTGGATTATTTGCCTTTTATTACTGAGTTTTGAGGTTTCTATATACTTTGGTTACAACTTTCTTATTAGATTTGTAAATATGTTCTCCCATAATGTGGAGTTTTTTTCACTTTCTTGCTAGTGTCCTCTGAAACAGAAAAGGTTTTTTTAAAACTTTATTTTATTGAACTATAGTTGATTTACAATGCTGTGTTATTTTCTAAGGTAGAGCCAAATGATTCAGTTATACATACATAAACATTCTTTTTCCTATTCTTTTCCATTATGGTTTACCACAGGATATCGAAGATAGCTCCCTGTGCTCTACCGTAGGACCTTGATGTTTATCTGCACTATATATAACAGCGTATATCTGCTAATCCCAAACTCGCAATCCATTCCTCCCCCACTGCCTTGACAATCTCAAGTCTGTGCTCTATGTCTGTGGGTCTGTTTCAGTTTCGTAGATAAGTTCCTTTGTGCATTATGCATTCTACTGCATTTACCAAATACACATGTGCATGTATGTGTGTGTATGAAAGTATCAGGCATAAGGTTAAGTCAAACACGTATATAACCTCTCATTGCTTGCTGAGGCCAGTAGTGAAAATGGGGAAAAAAAAAAAAAAGACTCTTGGATATATTAAGAGGGTTTGATTTGGTTTTGTTTTTGAGCGATCCCAGAATCAGGTTTATGGATGTGTATGGCTCTCTGAGGCTCATTTGATGCCAAGGAATAAAGGCAGATCTCTTCCATGAAGTTATGAAAGCATGACACCTCCATGGGCAAAGAAAGGTGAGACTGGAGAGGGAAGATATTTAATACTAAACAACAGGGAAGGGCCAGGCAGTTATGGACTTAACAGGGAGGGCTATGTGTGGACCAGGCTTTGCTTGTGCCAGTAACTGGACACCATCTGTTTGTACGGGTTTTGTTTTCCCTGCACCACCCTGGGTGATGCAGAGTTCAGCCACTCACTGTGTCCACTTAGACTAAATATTTTTCTTACAGCTTAGTGGAATTAAACTGGAGACTTAGAAGTCAGAGAATATGACATTCTGTCATCTTGCCATCTGTCTTGCCTTCTGTCTCCTTCGATCTCCTCTTCTCATTAACTTCCCTGCTCCTTCACTGGTATAAAGTCTTCCCTTTGTCTTATATGTACTAGTTTGGACACCAATATTTTTTATAACACGGCCAGTTTAGGAGCCCAGTCCTCCCTTCCAGGACAATTTAAGCATTTTCTTCCAGTCAAATCCCTCTCCCAAAATGCAATTTTTGTGAATTCAAGTTGTCGTATCAGGGGCTTCCCAGGTGGCAAAGAACCTGCCTGCCAATGCAGGAGATGTAAGAGACACGGGTTCAAACCCTGGGTTGGGAAGATCCCCTGAAGGATTCTTGACTGGAGAATCCCATGGACAGAGGTGTCTGGCGGGCTACAGTCCCTAGGGTTGCACAGAGTAGGACACGACTAAAGCCACTTAGCATGCAAAATTGTTTCATCACCTCACATAATTAACTGTGTATTGAATATATTTGTTCTTGTAGTAGGTTAATATTTTGATACTTAACTATGTGTTTTTTTTTTAATTCCTTTTACTCATCTCTTTTTCCCCCACCATTCAAGGAATGTTAGAATTTTTAGAGATACAGATACAGAGATGTTACAGAGAGAACAATTAAATCCTAAACAGTTAAGCTCCTGAAAGTAATTTGTAAAGTCTAATTTGTAAAGCAGACAAAAAGTTCTTAAAATCCAGTAATTGAGAGAAAAAATGGAGGTGTTTTTTTTTTTTAATTCCCAAAGTCTGGCTTTAAATATCCAGAGCCAATGCCTGGAGGATCAAGAACATAGTATCTACACCATAACCACAGAAGTGGAGGCTGCGATGTCAGAAGAGCCTGAAGGAGATAAGAGCTTGATCAGCAGACAGGAAAGTGAGGATTGTGGGGGATGTGCTGAGGGCTCATTTGTGGGGCCTCAGGCTGTTCGAATCCTTCCTTCAAGGTCAAGTCTTTGCAGAAAAGCAGAATAAGCTTTAAATCCGTTTGAGGCATTCCAGAGCAAACAGAACCACTGCACGGCTTCACAGACAACCTAAATGACCGTAAACCTCAGAGAGCAGCCTGAGTTTTCCTGAGCAGCAGAAGGACCAGTAGTGGTCAGGATAGGGGCATCGGGGCCCATGGAGTTCTCCCAGATTCTCCTACATCCACTGGGCATGATACAGGGGCAGGAGCTGCGATCGCCAGGCTCCCTGAGAGGGCAGGGCTTAAACTGAGGATGCCGGATTAGGAAGAGGAAGACAGAATTTAGATGGGACAACTGGGGTCCGTGGCACCGCTCAGCAGGAGCAGAAAGTAACACTCAAGCCTGGAAGGTGTGATTACAGATGTCAGCACAGACAGAGACACCCGCCGTGCAGACTCACACACCCGCCCCGATGCTACGAACATCCCCCAAATAGAGGCCTGCCAGTAGTAAAAGAACTAGAGCAGTAGGGATGGAGGGTGAATTTGAATTACCCGTAGGAAACTGAGTTTTTAACTGATTGTAAATTAAGGATACAAATAGAGAAATCATTAAATTTTTAATAAAGCCATCTTCTGATAGTACAAAGTTTATACTCCCAAATTACTCAGGAAAGTTACTTGGCAGTAGCCACTAAAACTAAAACTGCACAGACCCTTTGACCCAGCAACCCCAGTTTTAAGAATCTACCCTTTAGGGACTTCTCTGGTGGCCCAGTGGTTAAGAACCCACCTGTCAATGCAGGGGACATGGGTTCATTCAATCCCCGGGCCAGGAACCAGGATCCCACATGCCGTGGGGCCACTGAGTCCATGTACCACAACTACTGAGCCCACACTCTAGGGACTGCGAGCTGCGACTGTTGAACCCATGTGCCACAACTAGAGAAAGCCTGCGTGTAGCATCACAGAGCCTGTGCACCGCAGCAAAGACCCAACACAGCCATAAAGAAAGAAAGAACCCATCCTTTAGAAGTAAAAGAGCCGGGATTCAAAGGCATGTGTAAAAAGTCTTTATTTTGACAATATTTGAGGTGCCAAAACCCTGGAAATAGCATGAATATGTATCAGTAGAGGATGGGTGGATAAAGGACTGTGTATCTATTCCCTGAAACGTTATGTTGAAATATTAATAAGTTATTAAATGAAAAAAGCTGTAGTGTAAGTATATTATCTCATTTTTGTTAGCCAAAGAGAGAGAGGTCCTTACATACGCTATTATAAAAATGTAAAAGAGACCTCAAAGTGTAGCCATTGGCTCTTTTATGGGTGGTGTTGTAAGGAGGAAAGAGCACTCATTTTTTATGCACTTCAGTATTGTTTGACTTGAAACAGAGAGAAGGCTCTGATTTTGTAATATGTTTCAAGTAATAAAATAGAAACGTGGGAAAAATGGATGTAAGAAGGAGAAAAAAATCCCTCAGCTTAACAGTTTCAAATGATCCCCTCAAAAGCTTCTGTTTAAGAAATGAATATGATTTTGAAAAATTAGATTTTCATTTCTCTCTTGTCTATCTTCTCTTAACTCTGCAATAAACTATGGTGAAACGGTGTGGGGGATTCTTAAAATAAACCATTCACACTGGAGAATATACTGAAGAATGAAGGTTTGATGTTAACTGCTTCTGAGTCCTACTTTAAGGGCTGCTTTGCGTTTGGGGAGCTGACCCCCCCTCCTTGCCTGGCTAACACCCCCTCACCTGTGAGCTTCTCTCCTCCCCTCTGTCCCATGTCTCCCTGGTCCCACATTTAACCACCTTCCATCTCCAGCCCTCCTTTCCTCTGACTTAACTTCTTTGATCTTTTTAAAAAATTTTTATTGGAGCATAGTTGATTCACAATGTTGTGTTATTTTCAGGTATACACTAAAGTAAGTCAGTTATACATATCCATATATCCACTCTTTTTTTAGATTCTTTTCCCATATAGTTCATTACAGAGTATTGAGTAGAGTTCCCTGTGCTATACACTAAGTAGGTCCTTATTAGTTATCTGTTTTATATATAGTAGAGTGTATATGGAACTTCTCTGGTAGCTCAGTGGGTAAAGAATCTACCTGCAATGCAAGAGACCCCAGTTCGATTCCTGGGTCAGGAAGATCCCCTGGAGAAGGGACAGGCTACCCACTACAGTATTCTTGGGCTTTTCTGGTGGCTCAGACAGTAAAGAATCCACCTGCAATGCAGGAGACATGGGTTTGATCCCTGGGTTAGGGTTTGATCCCCTGGAGGAGGGCATGGCAACCCACTCCAGTATTCTTGTCTGGAGAATCCCAAGGACAGAGGAGCCTGGCAGGCTACAATCCATGGGGTCACAAAGTGTTGGACATGACTAAGCACACTCCCAGTCTCCCAATTTATCCCTCCTCCCCTCACCCCCTGTAACCGTAAGTTTGTTTTCTACATCTGTACCTTTACTTCTGTTTTGTAAGTAAGTTCATTGGTACCGTTTTTTTTAGATTCCACATATAAACAATATGATGTTCATCTTTTTGTGTCTGACTTCTCTCAGTTTGACAATCTGTATGTCCATCCGTGTTGCTGCAAATGGCATTATTTGTTCTTTTTTGTGGCTGAGTACTATTTCTTTGTATATACATACCACATCTTCTTTGGAGGTTCCCAGGTGGCACAGTGGTTAAAAAAAAAATCTGCCTGACAATGCAGGAGATGTAAAAGATGTGGGTTTGATCCCTGGATTGGGAACATCCCCTGGAGTAGGAAATGGTAACCCACTCCAGTATTCTTGCTTGGAAAATTCCATGGACAGAAGAGCCTGGCAGGCTGCAGTCCATGGGATAGCAAAGACTAGGACACAACTTATCAAATGAACGCACATACACTACATCTTCTTTATCCATTATTCTGTGGATGGACATTTGGGTTGCTTCTGCTGTCCTGGCTATTGTAAACAGTGCTGCAATAAGCATTGGGGTGCATAGATCTTTTTGAATTATGGTTTTCTCTGGGTATATGCTCAGGAGTGGGATTGCTGGATTATATAATAGGTCTATTTTTTAGCTTTTTAAGGAGCCTTCATACTGTTCTTAGTGGCTATACTGATTTATATCCCCACCAACAGTGCAGGGAGGTTCCTTTTTCTCCACACCCTCTTCAACATTCATTGTATTTTTTTTTTTTTAATGATGGCCACTCTGACTGGTGTGAAGTGATAGCTCATTGTACTTTTGATTTGCATTTCTGTGATAATGAGCCAGGTTGACCTAACTTATTTCCTCCCCATTCATGGGGGCACCTGGAACCCATGCCAAGTAGCACACAAGCTTTTTTCATGAAAATCACTTCATCTTCAGAAATGGGATGAAGGAAGGGGGCAGGGTTGGATGGGCCACATCTAAGAACAGTTCAGGAGTGGAGGGTTCCAGGCTGTGTTAAAGATGGCCTGTTCAGTTCAGCTCAGTCGCTCAGTCATGTCCGACTCTTTGCCACCCCATGAACCGCAGCACGCCAGGCCTCCCTGTCCATCACCAACTCCCAGAGTTCACCCAAACCCATGTCCATCGAGTCCGTGATGCCATCTAACCATCTCATCCTCTGTCGTGCCCTTCTCCTCCTACCCTCAATCCCTCCCAGCGTCAGGGTCTTTTCAAATGAGTCAACTCTTTGCATCAGGTGGCCAAAGTACTGGAGTTTCAGCTTCAACATCAGTCCTTCCAATGAACATCTCCTTTAGGATGGACTGGTTGGATCTCCTTGCAGTCCAAGGGACTGGCAAGAGTCTTCTCCAACAACACAGTTCAAAAGCATCAATTCTTCGGCACTCAGCTTTCTTTATAGTCCAACTCTCACATCCATACATGACCACTGGAAAAATCATAGCCTTGACTAGACGAACCTTTGTTGGCAAAGTAATGTCTTTGCTTTTTAATATGCTGTCTAGGTTGGTCATAACTTTCCTTCCAAGGAGTAAGCATCTTTTAATTTCATGGCTGCAATCACCATCTGCAGTGATTTTGGAGCCCCAACAAATAAAGTCTGACACTGTTTTCACTGTTTCCCCATCTATTTCCCATGAAGTGATGGGACCAGATGCCATGATCTTCGTTTTCTGAAAGTTGAGCTTTAAGCCAACTTTTTCACTCTCCTCTTTCACCTTCATAAAGAGGCTTTTTAGTTCCTCTTCACTTTCTGCCATAAGGGTGGTGTCATCTGCATATCTGAGGTTATTGATATTTTTCCCGGCAATCTTGATTCCAGCTTGTGTTTCTTCCAGTCCAGCGTTTCTCATGATGTACTCTGCATAGAAGTTAAATAAGCAGGGTGACAATATACAGCCTTAATGTACTCCTTTTCCTATTTGGAACCAGTCTGTTGTTCCTTGTCCAGTTCTGACTGTTGATTCCTGACCTGCATACAGGTTCTCAAGAGGCAGGTCAGGTGGTCTGGTATGCCCATCTCTTTCAGAATTTTCCACAGTTTATTGGGATCCACACAGTCAAAGGCTTTGGCATAGTCAATAAAGCAGAAATAGATATTTTTCTGGAACTCTCTTGATTTTTTGATGATCCAACGGATGTTGTCAACTTGATCTCTGGTTCCTTTGCCTTTTCTAAAACCAGCTTGAACATCAGAAGTTCACGGTTCATGTATTGTTAAAGCCTGGCTTGGAGAATTTAAAGCATTACTTTACTAGCATGTGAGATGAGTGCAATTGTGCAGTAGTTTGAGCATTCTTTGGCATTGCCTTTCTTTGGGATAGGAATGAAAACTGACCTTTTCCAGTCCTGTGGCCACTGCTGAGTTTTCCCAAGTTGCTGGGATATTGAGTGCAGCACTTTCACAGCATCGTCTTTCAGGATCTGAAATAGCTCAACTGGAATTCCATCACCTCCACTATCTTTGTTCGTAGTGATGCTTCCTAAGGCCCTCTTGACTTCACATTCCAGGATATCTGGCTCTACGTGAGTGATCACACCATAATGATTATCTGGGTCGTGAAGATCTTTTTTGTACAGTTCTTCTGTGTATTCTTGCCACCTCTTCTTAATATATTCTGCTTCGGTTAGGTCCATACCATTTCTGTCCTTTATCGAGCCCATCTTTGCATGAAATGTTCCCTTGGTATTTCTAATTTTCTTGAAGAGATCTCTAGTCTTTCCCATTCTATTGTTTTCCTCTATTTCTTTGCATTGATCGCTGAGGAAGGCTTTCTTATCTCTCCTTGCTATTCTTTGGAACTCTGCATTCAAATGGGTATATCTTTCCTTTTCTCCTTTGCTTTTCGCTTCCCTTCTTTTCACAGCTATTTGTAAGGCCTCCCCAGACAGCCATTTTGCTTTTTTGCATTTCTTTTCCATGGGGATAGTCTTGATCCCTGTCTCCTGTACAATGTCACAAACCTCTGTCCATAGTTCATCAGGCACTCTGTCTATCAGATCTAGTCCCTTAAATCTATTTCTCACTTCCACTGTATAATCATAAGGGATTTTGGAAGAGGGCCCGTAACTGCCAGTAATTTTAGCAAGGAAGGAGAGAAAAGGAAAACATGAACTAAAGCCTAAGAAAAGATCAGAATTGGGAGAAGAGGTGATAGAATGGTCTGTCAAGCTAAAGGGCAAAAGAAAAAAAAAAAAAACAATAAACAGTGTATCAGGAAAGAGATTTGACAATTAATTTGTCCAACCTGGTGTCTGCCTCTGGCCCTCCTCCACATAGTGCACACCACTGAGATCAGAATGTGTTCTTCAGTCTCAGAGTCATCAAGAGGAAACCCAGCTTCCTATATTGGAGGTTCTGGGGGTGGGAGTCTACCAGCTAGAAATAAGTATATTTTCCACTTCAGGATTTAATTTAGGGTTAAAGGCATAAAGTAAGAATGCATTTCTTAGACAAACGCGTTTCCGTATTCCAACAGTCATTCTTACCTACTTACTCAGAATATTTTTGGTGTGATGACATGAGATAGAAGAAGGGGGTCTCCCCTACACATGATTTAGTGCAACCAAATAGTCTAATAACCAGTGCATTTGTGCTCAGTCACGTCTGACTCTGCGACTCCACAAACAGTATCCCACCAAGTTCTGTCCGTGGAATTTCCCAGGCAAGAATACTGGAGTGGGTTGCTATCTTATCCTCCAGGGGATCTTGCCTACCCAGGGATCAAACCTGAATCTCCTGTGTTGGCAGAAAGGTTCTTTATCGCTGAGCCCCTGGGGAAGCCCCTAATAACCGAGTAAGTAAATGTTTTCTGGACAAAATATTAGCAATTCTTAGGAAACCCTTGGCTTGAAGCGGGGCCAGATGAGAAGAGGCCTTGCAATCACTGGTGGACTCAGTACTAGGCTCCTCTTCCATGATGAAACCATCCCTGAAGTTGTTCAACTCCCTCTGAGAACGGATAACGCAAAACAAATGACCTATTTAATGCCTCAGCCTCTGAACCCTATCTTCTGCCCCGCATTCTGAAGCAGCCCAGAGGACCTGAACCAGACGACTCATGAGGAAGTAAGTAAACTAGCCCACACAGGACACTGCCCTCCTCACACAGAAGTGAGAGTAAGTTCAAAACTGGATGGAAGTGTTTGCTGCAAAGGCCTTTGCTGCCCATGTTAAGCAACTCAGGCTCACACTCCCAGTGTCCTGGCAAGAAGGTCTCTCATAAGAGCGGGAAAAAGGCCAAAGAAGGACAAAACCTCCAAAACAGAAGCTCGGCAGCAAAACTGTGGGAGGGAGAGAAATGAGGCAATTGCCCTGGGCAAATGGGCAGGTGACTCAGCATGCCTGCAAGAGAGGAGTCAGAGGTTCCGGGGAAGTTAGGGCTCCTGTTCCCATGGGGCTGGTGGAGCGGAAAAGGGAGGGTTTCGTCTTCAAGGAAAACGCCGAGGTCCCAGGGTGCGAAGCTGAAAAGGTGGACGGACCTTCACCAAGGAATTTCTGGTTTCTCCGTCCATACCTAGGGTTAAACGCTGTGAAAAAGCAAATGTCCAGCAGGTGGCAGCACCAGATAACTGGAGTAAACAGAGGCTGCAAAGCGAGGCCGACAGCTCCCCGGCACACTGCAGCGTAAAACACTCCACTCGGTGACTTTCCTGGTGGGATTTCATTTAGTCATCAGCCCGTCGCTCCCTAAAAGGAAGAGCACTGAGTTCATTTGTATGTTCCCAGCACCTATCACCGTGCCTGGCACATGCTTGGCTGTATCTGTAGATTGAATGAATCAATTAATCAATTGTTTCTTTTCCCATATATACAATTTTAAAATTCCCCTAAACTCAGTGGTAAAGAATACGCCTGCCAAGCAGGAGACACAAGTTCAATCCCTGGGTCAGGAAGATCCCCTGGAGAAGGAAATGTATTCTTGCTTGGGAAATCCCATAAACAGAGGAGCCTGGTGGGCTGCAGTCCACCGGGGTTGCAAAAGATTTGGACACAGCTGAGCGACTAAACAACAACAAAAACAAAAAAAAACTAGAGAAAGGTCATCATTGGAAGTGATCCTATTCCCTTCTTATCCCATCACTACTACTGTCGTGTCAATTACAGATTTAATTAGTTTTAGCAGTAGTGATAATAAAGCCCCAGACTGGATTCATTCTCTATCCACCCTTCTGCCTACCTGCATTCTTTTTAATATAAATTTATTTATTTTAATTGGAGGTTAATTACTTTACAATATTGTATTGGTTTTGCCATACATCAACATGAATCCGCCACAGGTATACACATGCCTACCTGCATTCTTAAGTGATAGTCGTTCAGTCGTGTCAGACTCTGCAACCCCATGGACTATAGCGCACCAGACTCCTCTGTCCATGGAATTCTTCAGGCAAGAATACTGGAGTGGGTTGCCATTCTCTACTTAACTAATATATCCCTATCTTTCAGAGACTTTTAAAAAAATCATGGGTTTAAAAAAACAAGCAAACCCTGAGATTTATAAGGAAGGCAGTAATCATTCTCTGATTAGGGTTCTGTTGTTGTTGTTTTTAACCAAGGACTCATTCGCCAGCTATGCTTACTTTAAGTTTTACTCTTAAAAAAATGTTTCTTCCATTGGCCCTTTCCAAAATACATTACTGTGATGTGTGGCTTGTGCTTTTTTAGAATAGTTACTTACTAGTAATTTGAAGTAATAAAGATAAGGATTAAATAAAGTAATATGCGGGGACTCCCTGGTAGCTCAGCTAGTAAAGAATCTGCCTGCTGTGCAGAAGACCCCAGTTCAATTCCTGGGTGGGGAAGATCCCCTGAAGAAGGGATAGGCTACCCACTCCAGTATTCTTGGGCTTCTCTGGTGGCTCAGACAACGGTTAAGAATCCACCTGCAATGCAGGAGACCTGGGTTTGATCCCTGGGTTGGGAAGATCCCTTGGAGGAGGGCATGGCAGCCCACTCCAGTATTCTTTCCTGGAGAATCCCCATGGTCAGAGGAGCCTGGTGGGCTACAGCCCACAGGGTCACAAAGAGTCAGACATGATGAGCTACTTAGCACAGCACAACACAAACTAATGTGTAGTGAGAACCCACTGTGCACCAGGCCTTGTGCTGTACTGGTTTAGGGTGAAGACTGCCTATCACTCCTGACATAGAGTAAAAAAATCCTCACCCTTTGCCTGACCAGCTACACAGAACAGCTATGCTGGACACCAGAATAAGACCTTCCATATCTACCTATCTTTCCCTAAAAGCTAAGGACAGGATCTTTGCTAATAAAACAGTGTCAGTCAACAACAGTGAGTTGGAGTGTGAGGGATGTTTTATGAATACCTGTGAGTTCTTTGAGGGCAAGAATGTCATGTTATATATTTTCATATCCCCTACACCTCACCCAGAGTCTGGAACACATTAAGGCCTCAATAAATATTTGCTGAATGTGTGAAGACTATCAGGGTATTTCTCATTGAACAATGGTACTTGAATCAGAGTCATGTTCTCAGCAGGAGAAAAAAAAATACTAGAGCAGATCATGGGAGCCATCACTCAGTAGACTCATGAAAATGGGCCTAGAACCAAAAAAGTCTGATAGCATCATGTGGAGACAATGACACCCTTGATTATCTCTCCCATCTCAGGAACTCCTATCCTCACCCTGTTCAACTTTGTTACACCTAATCATCTTGCTGTTGCTTTCACACCTTTATTATATATTAAATGCAACTTTCCTGAACTCAAGGAGTCCATATGAGTCCTTTCTATTCATGGGGGAAAGTTCTAAGTTAACATTACTCTCCCTAACTCTAAAAGAATTTTATATCCTGAAAACAGTTATCTTAAATAGTGATGGTTCCCAGCTTTAGGCTTAATTCCTGTTGTCTTCCCATTCTGCACATTCTCCAAAGGTACTCTCATCCACACCCATCATTTCTATACCAGTAACTCCTGATCTTCACCTGTAATTTAGGTTTGTCTCCTGAATTCCAAGTTCATACACACAGCTAATCACCTACTATAAACCTCGACCTCTATGTACCATAGCTACCTTAGATACATCATTTGTGTGTGTGTGTGTGTGTGTGTGTGTGTTGCTTAGTGGTGTCTGACTCTTTGCAACCCCATGGACTACAGCCCACCAGGCTCCTCTGTCCATGGAATTCTCCAGGCAAGAATATTGGAGTGGGTTGCCATTCTCTTCTCCAGGGAATCTTCCCAACCCAGGGATCAAATCCAGGTCTTCTGTATTGCAGGTGGATTCTTTACCATCTGAGCCACCAGGGAAGCCCTAAGTACATCATATCAAAGATCAGTTTCAAGAACTTCTGGTTTAAGATGTAGATTGAGCATATCCATTTATTCTTTTTTCCAAAAACTATATTAAAATCATAGTAAAGAAATAAAAATGTGTGGACACCCTCCACCAACCCCATTCAACAAAGAAAATGGGAGAGAAGCATAGGAGTAGAGATTCCAACACAGTTCTGAAAGTCAGGAGGTGAATGAAGAGGGGAGAGCGATACTCAGAAATGAGCTGCAGCCTAGAACACCAACAGCAAGACCACAGTCAATGGAGGAGTCCGTCTGCCTGAAATAAACACTCTCAACTCACAGATTGCAAACTCTGTAGAGAAGGCAAGAGAATGAGACACGAGTGGAAAACAAACAAAAGCACTTCAGGATCTTCTGAAATATTAGGAGTGATGTTGCATCTATAAAGCAAAACCAGGATAAAAGATGTGAGTGCCACAACTTCACATGTCTCCACCAACCTCCTACCTCAGTAAACACCACCATCATCCACCCAGTTTCCCAAAGCCAGAAAGTTGAAAGTGACCCTTAATTTTTCTCTTCTCCTTA
Source organism: Bos javanicus (assembly GCF_032452875.1). Classification (NCBI taxonomy): domain Eukaryota; kingdom Metazoa; phylum Chordata; class Mammalia; order Artiodactyla; family Bovidae; genus Bos; species Bos javanicus. The sequence goes on along the minus strand of NC_083872.1, from coordinate 98,791,490 downwards.
TGCCTCAGCCAGTAAGAAAAGAGTTGATTCTGACTTCTCTTTCCCCACAGCCATAGTCTTTAATAGACTTTTATTATGTCTTCTCTGGATTGTCTCAAAAGCTTTGTTACTGTCCCTTCTGACTCTAGGTTGAAGCCTTTTCAAGTAATTCCCTCAGATCTTCTAACTCCTAATCAACCAGCATCTGGAATACTGCCCTTCCATCACTGAGTGCTCAGTGGTTATCTTGAATAATATCTGACCATTTGTCTAGTCCCAGATTTTCACTACTTCATATCTTGTTCGCTGCATCCCACTCATATGAACTTACTTTCAGTTCTTCCTCAAGACGCGTCTCCTTTTTAAAACATGCTCTGTTCTCCCTCCCTGGAACCCCTTTCTCTTTGCTGGCGTGGGAACTCCCTTGAGGCTCAACTTGAGTGTTACTTCCCCTAAGGAAGTTCCCTAACTTCCCTGGACTGGTGTGGGAATCCTGGCCCTTCTATGTCCTCTGTGTATCTCATCCACCTCCACTTACAGCATTTTTGTGTTAAATCATAATTGTATGTTTCCTGTCTCCCTGAGACCAGATGGAAGGCTCTTTGGGTCCCATGAATGAATGACAGCATCCATTCTGTGATAATGATCGTAATCACAGCAGAAGGAAACTCAAGAAACCCTCCATATAGTCCCCACCCTTGGGATCATTGAGATATTATCACTTTCATTTAATTAGAGATTAAGTGAAGAAAGATGGTAATGCTAACCCTATATGTGAGACAGCAAAAGAGACACAGATGTATAGAACAGTCTTTTGGACTCTGTGGGAGAGGGAGAGGGTGGGATGATTTGGGAGAATGGCATTGAAACATGTATATTATCATATGTGAAATGAATCGCCAGTCCAGGATCGATGCATAATACAGGATGCTCGGGGCTGGTGCGCTAGGATGACCCAGGGGGATGGTACGGGGAGGGAGGTGGGAGGGGGGTTCAGGATGGGGAACATATGTACACCCGTGGCTGATTAATGTCGATGTATGGCAAAACCACTACAATATTGTAAAGTAGTTAGCCGCCAATTAAAATTAATTTATATTTTAAAAAAGAGATTAAGTGATTTATTTATGGTTACAAAACTGGAGCATAGGGCTTGTATGTGTGATGGAAAAGAGGCAGGATGGGGAGAGCATGGTGGTTATAACTAAAATCCTGGTTTCCTATCTTTTTAAAAAAAGTTTCATTGGCATATAGTTGTCTTACACGTTGTGTTTAATTTCTGCTGTACAGCAAAGTGACTTAGTTACATACGGTAGTGGTTTAGTCACTAAGTCGTGTCTGACTCTTGTGACCCCATGGACTATAGCCTGCCAGGCTCCTCTGTCCACGGTATTCTCCAGGCAAGAATACTCAGTTATTTTTTTATATATATATATATATATATATATATATATATATAACAAGCAATGCTCCCACAGGTTATCTCATTCATTTCTTCCCCTAATTCTCTCCCTTTAAAAAAAAAATATTTATAGTTTGGCTGCTCCAGGTCTTAGTTGTGATGTGCGGGACATATGATCTTCCTTACAGCATGTATGATCTGTAGTTGCAGCATGTGAACCCTCAGTTGCAGGACCTTTTAGCTGAGCATGTGGGATCTAGTTCCCTGACCAGGAATCACACCCAGGCCCCCATGCGTCAGGAGCTCAGAGTCTTAGCCACGGGACCACCAGGTAAGCTCCCCCTTTTTAACTTTTTAGATGAACCAAGTTGGGCTTTTGTCATTTACAAAATCCCAACTTAAATATTTTATTTTCACCACAGGCTTCTCCTTCCCGTGAACACATAGGAAAGCATTTCACCAGTTACCAAACCATGTGAGTTCTACCTCTTCACCACCTCATTTTCTTCACCAAACTCAGGTGCTAGGTTTCCTTAACCCAGACTCCAGTCTCACCTCCTCTAAACATCGTCCAATTTCTGTCAAATAACTTTCTAGAAAAAAAATTCTTCTTTTCCTTAACCCTCAGTGGCTTCCTAGGACTCAGAATAAAAACAAAGCTGCTCAAACAGGCTCAACATGCTACGATTCTGCATTTGCTTTCTCTTTTGCTTCATCTCTCCTAACATACCCTTCAACCAAAGATGATCACTCACCCACCAGCTAAATATTTTCTGAACTTTCCTGCTTCTGTTCTTGTCATTTTCTCTCCACTTTGCAAAGATACAAATTCTACCCATTCTTCAAATGTCACCTTCTTCAGAAAGCCTAAAGCCTCTCAGACAGCAGAAAACTGCATTTCCTTGGCTTCTACAGTGCTTTAAACCTCTAGCAAAGCACGTTTGCTATGTGCTATAGTACGTTCATACATATTATCTTCCCTGTCCTCAGGGAACTTTATAGCTTAAAAAAGAAAATAATATGGTTAACCATTTGGACTAAAGCTTTCCAGAATGTGCCATCCCAAAATGTGCCTCTTTGGCATATGGATTATTTTCAGCTAAATGCAATTGAAAACCAGCAGATGCAGGAGACTCTTGAGAGTCCCTTGGACAGCAAGGGGATCAAACCAGTCAGTCCTAAAGGAAATCAACCCTGAATATTCATTGGAAAGACTGATGCCGAAAGCTGAAGCTCCAGTAAGTACTTTGGCCACCTGATGTGGAGAGCTGACTCATTGGAAAAGACCCTTATGTTGGGAAAGACTGAGGGCAAGAGGAGAAGGGGACAAGAGGATGAGACTGTTGGAAGGCATCACGGATTCAACGGACGTGAGTTTGAGCAAGCTCCGTGAGACAGTGACGGACAGGGAAGACTGGTGTGCTGCAGCCCATGGGGTCGCAAAGTGTTGGACACGACAGAACGACTGAACAACAACAAGATGCAGGGAAAGCTCTTTACTTCCCCCAACTGCCCAGAAACAGAGTAAAATATTCCCCTTTTGTAATGGAGATTTACATTTATAAAAGAAGTCTCCACTTAGAAAGGGGTCATACCAGCAAGAGAGCTACTCCCTAAGACAATTCACCACCTGGGAGCCTCTTATCTGCTTTACAGGAAAACCTCATAACCCATGTTTACCAGGCTTTCCTCTCCTCCCCTTTCTACAACTTGCCTCCTCCATCCAGAAGCTCAAAATCCCTTTTTCTTTGTTTATCCTAAGATGGTATATAAGCCTCAATCAGCCAGCCACTTCCTTGAGCTTTCATTTCTTTGGAAACTCATTGCACCTATACATAATGAAGTCTGGGGTTTTTGTTGTTCTCTTATTAATCTATTTCTTATCAGTTTGATTGGAGAAGTGGGCAGCCAGTGAACCTAGGGAGGGTAGAGAAGAAAGTTTTCCTCTCTTGCATTACTCAACATAGTCTTTCTGCACTACATACAAACAAACACCTGTGATGCTCTCGATATGACTTGGAGGTTTGGCCAGAGGGATTGTTTCTCCTCTCATTATTTAAAATCTTAGTTCAGTGTTGGAATCAATGCTTATTATGGAATCTGTGAAACAATGATTATGAAATTCCAGATAATTATAGCATTTTCTATTGTTCTGTTCTCATGAATGTTTTCTGCACGAGAAGTACCAATTTAAAATAAAGTCTAGAAGGAAACTGAATGTCTGAGCCTATCCTATTAAGAAAAAAAAAAAATTTGCCTGCTTGTCTCCTTCTTTGTTTTTTTTTTTGTTGTTGTTGTTCTTGTTTCTTCTTTCTTTCTAAGAGACAATCTACATGCAAGCTATGGCTCGGGTGTAATTATAAGTGCCAAATCGAAGTCAGCTCTTATTTACAAGTCCTTTGCCAAGTCAGCAGTCCATCTCCTCCTGTCTGATGTACACAGACTGCACCCAAACCAGTCTGAGTCATATTATTTGTTTGCCATGACAATGGAGCATCTGATAGCATCTACTCCCTTTCTTGGTTCAGATCATGAATGTGGCTCCTCTCAGCTCTCTAAGTCACCAGCTTTTGAGTATTTACAATCTGTGACAGTACAAAGAAATGGATTTTGAACTCTAAGCAGCCCATGGTAGAAGCAGGGAAGCCACAGCGGAAGCAAAACCAGAGTGGGTCCTGATAACAGTGAATTTTCTGTAAGTGGGAAGGAGTTATGAAAGGTGGCAGAGAGGAGTGACGATAGATGACTAAAAGCAAAGGAAGCTTATAAAGAAAGCGGGACATTTGCTTATGGATGGACAGGAAGGAGAGAAAGCATCGTGCCCAGCAGCCACTTAGAGAAGCGTCTGCACAGGGATTAAAAAAGGGCTTTCTTCAAGTTGAGAAGAAATAAGGAAGTTATTCTCTTGAAAAGGTCGTGGTAATTTTAAAGCTGTGAGTGTGTGTATGCTCAGTTGTGTCTGACTCTTTTGTGACCCCCATGGACTGTAGCCCGTCCAGGCTTCTCAGTTCATGGAATTTTCCAGGCAAGAATACTGAAGTGAGTTGCCATTTCTTTCTCCATTTAAGGCTATGGGATGACATATTTAAATGGTTTGACTGGAATTTGGCTAAGTCCCTATCTGCATGCAATTCTATATAAACTGAGTTTTACAGAGTCTTTGTTTCTGGGTGTTTACAGCCTGAATCTCGATCTCCATTTTTGCAGATGAGCTGTATTGAGAACATTGGTTTTCAGACTCTCTAATCCTGGTTTTTCAACCGGGCAGAGCCAATCAGCCAGCCCAGTTTTTGCTGGGTTAGCACAGTTAGTAAGAACCGAAGCAAACCTGATTAACTGGATGGGGACTCCTGCGCCTGGCTTGCTGAGGAAAGTAGGCAGATGTTGCTGATACAGAGTCGAAGAATCTGTGGGTAATTGATCCAACACAGAATCTAAGAGTCAGGATATTGGAGTCAAAGTTGCATCTGGTTTGTGGTCAAAACAGCAGGAATCTGAATCTCTGTAGTGTGGACTTTGAGCAAATCACTCAATTTCTTTATGATTCAGTTTCCTGTGACCTTGAACAAAACACTATTTCTCTCAGATTTGGCTTCCTGTGAAAAATCAGAATATGAAGTTGTTGTGAGGATTAAATGAGATCAAGTATGTGAAAGTGTTTTATAGTCTGCAAAGTGTTATATAAACATAAGGCATTATGAATTTTGGGTTACGGTCTTGAAAACATTATGATTAAGCAATGGTTTCTATGAGTTTCTGAAAGCAGGTGACTCATGCACATTGTGTGTGGAAAGGATGAGCCATTTACTAGCTCAACATTAATTCAAATTAATTCAAATGTTTATTAATGGCATACTAGGTACCAAGAGTGCTTTAAGTGCTGGAGATATGCTGTGAAAAGAACAGGTAAAAATCCCTGTCCTCATGGGCAGGATGAATGATAAGCAGACTAGTAAAAACAGAGGAGGGCTGAAAAAATTCCTCGTGTAAAACCTGGGGATCCATTATTGTGAAGTTAATGTAGAATGGTTTTCAGTTGATAATATAAAGATAATGAGACAGGTAGTCCAGTGGCTAAGACTTCAGGCTCCCAATTCGAGGGAGCGTAGGGGAGGGTGGGAGGAGGGTGGGTGGGCAGGGTACAATCCCTGTCAGGGATCTAGACCCCACAAGTTGTAACTAAGAGTTTGCATGCCATGACTAAAGATCCCACATGCTGCAACTAGCCCCAGTACAGTCAAATAAACAAAAATACATATTAGAAAAAGATAATGAAATACAGTATCAATAGACAGGGAACTGAGGAAATCCCAACTGTCAGGAGGAGGTCACATCCAGACTCCTTTCACCTCCCTGCCCACAAGAACTTTAGCTGGTTAAGAACTGAGAACAAAGGCTGGGCAGAGGCTGGGAGTCAAGGGCTTTATAGCTGGCATTCATGTAAAGAGTTTAAGGGGATATGTCTTAGAGAAAAGTAACACGGGGAAGGGAAATAGGGAGGGACATGGTTGGTGAGGAAGAGAATGGTCAGGATGGCTCACTGAGAAGGTAGCATCTGAGCAGAGGCCTAAAGGAGGGGAGAGAACCATCCGCGCAGACATCTGGGGCATCCCGTGCTCATAGGAAGGACAATGAATGGAAGACCCTGAGAGGGGAGTAGGCCCGCTGTGCGTGAGAGACAGCAAGGTACCAGTGAGCTTGTAGTGAAGTGAATGAGGTGGGGGAAGAGCAAAGCAAAAGGCAGCATCGGAGGGAATGGGGCCACATGTGGGGGCTGGGAAAGACGCTGGATTTTACTTTGGTTGAGATGGTAAACCACTGAAAGATGTTGAGTAGGAGAGTAACATGATCTGAAGGTTCTGACAGGATCACCCAGGCCACCGTGTAGAATACTAATTACAGGGAACAAACGCAGAAGCAGAGAGAGCAGAGGGAAACTATTGAAATAACCCCGAAGAGAGATACAGTGGCTTGGACCAGGGTGGAACCAGTGGTGGTCAGAAGTGGATGAACTTGGAATACATTTTGAAGGTAAGACCAACAGGATTTGCTGACAGATTGGATGCGGGTGTAAGAGAAAGGCAAACATGTAGAACGACTCTAAAGGTTTTAGCCTGAACAACCGGAAGGTCCAATTGACTTTTTACTGCCATGAGGGTGAGTAGGGGTGAGTGGGGTTGGTTTGAGAAGTCAAGGATCATTTTTCTGTTTCTCTTCTGATTCTGTTAAGTGTGGGAGTTCAAATTTAACGAGCAAGTGAAAATCACTCAGTCATGTCCAACTCTTTGCGACCCCATGGACTGTAGCCTGCCATGCTCCTCTGCCCATGGAATTCTCCAGGCAAGAGTACTGGAGTGGGTAGTCGTTCTCTTTTCCAGGGGATCTTCTCAACCCAGGGATCAACCCAGCTCTCCAGCATTGCAGGCAGATCTTTTACTGTCTGAACCACTAGGGAATCCCAAGAATACTGGAGTGGGTGGCCTTATCCCTTCTCCAGGGGATCTTCCTGACTCAGGAATCAAACCAGGGTCTCCTGCATTGTAGGTGGGTTCTTTACCAGCTGAGCTACCATGGGAAGCCCTGGTAAATGAGTAAAGGTGGAGAAAAAAAATAGCAAAGTTAAATAGAAATGGCATTCCAAGAGTAGGTTGAAGCTATAGGTACAAAAATAGAAGGGTAGGGGATAGGTCTACCTAGCAAGCTTTCTAGAAGCAAAGGGAGATAACTGGGTTGAAGAGTTGGGAGGAGCCAGGGAGTTGGGATAACACAACAAAGACTTGCACCTTGCTGTTGTAGGTGTCCATTGCTGGGGCCCAGGAGGGAGTGTCAGGAGAAAACTGGATGGCGGACCATATAATCTCATTAAGTCATAGGATATGTGAGTGAAGAGCTAGCAAGAATTTCAGCAAAGACAAGCCAGTGGTCTTGGGATGGGGGAGGAATTTACGGCATATCTTCAGAAGGCAATGGCAACCCACTCCAGTACTCCTGCCTGGAAAATCCCATGGACGGAGGAGCCTGGTGGGCGGCAGTCCATGCGGTCGCAAAGAGTCGGACACGACTGAGCGACTTCACTTTCACTTTTCACTTTCATGCATTGGAGAAGGAAATGGCAACCCACTCCAGTGTTCTTGCCTGGAGAATCCCAGGGACGGGGGAGCCTGGTGAGCTGCCATCTATGGGGTTGCACAGAGTTGGACACGACTGAAGCGACTTAGCAGCAGCAGTTTGAGGAAAAGGGTTCAGTTGAGAGCATGTCATCCATGTGGCATGAAAACCAATATATTTTTTAGGTGCTCTTCCTTTTGGCTCACTGCCCCATCCAATCTATTTTTTAGTTCTGTAGGTTCTACTTCCAAAGTGTTTCTTGGATCTGTCCATTTCTACTGTTTTCCACTGCTAATACTCTAGTCTAGGTGACTAAAATCTCTTCCCATTAATATCGAAACAGCCTCCTAAATGTTTCTCCGTGTTTATCCTTATCTCTTTTAATCTATTTCCCACATAGATGTAGGAGGGAGCTTATTAAAATGTCAATCAGCTCTTGATAGTTTCCTTAAAATTCCTCACTGACTCCCCATTGCCCTTAGAATAAATAATTGTGATAAAGATAGCACATCTATGATACATACTGGCCCTCTACTAAGAGCATTACGTGTAGAAATTTGCTTAATATTCAACCCTATGAGGCAGGAACTATTATTATAATGTATATGTATCAAATGAGGAAGCTGAAGCACTGAAAGGTAATTTTTTCAAAAGGCCTGCCCTAACCTGTTTTCCCAGAAACAGAGGCTGAAGTAAATGCATATGTCCCACAACTTAACTAGAGAGTGCACCCTCAGGAAGCAGGAGTGAAGTCGGGTCAGGAGGAAGTGATGGGGCCACTGTGTGGTATCCAGTCCTACTGATGGCTTGATTGTGCCTGAACAACTCTGAGAAGCTATGTGAGGGCATCTCTGGTGGTCCAGTGGTTAAGGATCTGCCCTTAGGGATGCAGGGAACATGGGTTCAATCCCTGGTCCAGGAAGATTCCACAAGCCAAGGAGCAATTAAGCCTATGTGCCACAGCTACTACGAGCTATAACTACTGAAGCCCATGCACTCTAGAGCCAGAGCTCCGCAACAAAGTGTAGCCCCCACTTGCCGCAACTAGAGAAAGCCCGAGCACAGCAAAGAAGACCCAGTGTAGCCAAAATAAATAAAATAAAAGACATAGTTATTTGGCATAAGTTAAGGCAAAGTGGTTATCACAATAAATTTAGTTAAAATCCATTACCACACATAGTTAGAATTTTTTTCCTGTGATAAGAACTTTTAAGATTATTCTTTCAGGAAGCTTCAAAGATGCAACATAGTATTGGTAACTATAGTCCCCCTGCCGTACATTACATCTCCAGGATTTATTTATTTTATAACTCTAAGTTTTTACCTTTTAACTGAAACCATGTAACTCAGACTGGGACGTGAACTCAAGCACTGGAACTTGAAGCCAGCCAAAACCCACACTGGGACTTCAACCTTTTAACTGAGATCACACTTGGTCTCAGAACTTAGTGAAGCTCAGGTTCTGGATATCTCATGGCAGAAAGAATTCAGTGAGAAAGTGACAGATAAGAAGTGGAGAAACACATTCCACAGAGACAGTGTGGGCCATCTCAGAAGCTGAGAGTGGCACTAGGGTATGGGGTTGTCAGTTTTTATAGGGATGGGTAATTTCATAGGCTAATGAATAGGAGGGGATTTCAGCGATTTTGGGGAAGGGGTAGGGATTTTCAGGTTTGGGGCCATCACCCACTTTTTGGTGGTCGGCCTTGGGACTGTCATGGCAACTAGCCGGGTTGTTACTTAGCTTACCGTGAGCACATAGGTCCAGTGGAAGCTGACTTGTCCACAGTCTTGAACCTAGTTGGTTCTTACCAGTTTATGTCATGTTATGTCATGCTTTTAAACGTTGTGCGTGTCCCCTTCCCTCCTGTTTCATAACCACCTGCACCCATTTTACCAGCCCTTCTCACCTCCGACCTCTGGCAGCCACCAAAGTCTTCTGTTGATTTATGAGATCTTTTAAATATTTTTAAAAAATTTTAAGCTTTCATTTAAGTAAAATCATACAATATTTTAGTTGGCTAAAAGCTAAAAAGTCTTTGTTCAGTAGGTAACCTAACTTGTTCTACCTATCAGAAACACATTGGGATCCAAATATTTTAGATAAACCAGTACATTCTATATTATTTGTATCTAACTCACATATAAAATTTTTAAATGAATGCTATAAGATTCCTTTGTGCTATAAGATTCATTCATTCATCATATTATTCACTATAATGCTGTTTGTGTCTGTCTGAATGTTTATGTCTACATACGTATATTTTGTATATGTGATATTTTTCTATTTATGGATGGTATTGCCAAAATTCATAAAAGAACTCTGCTTTAATTGGTTTAAAAAGGAACACTGAAATAAGTATTCCTAAAACTGTCAGGAAAAGAGGAATTAACCCAAATTGGTTGACTTTTTTTTTTTTCCAAGTCCATTTGATCTCAGATAATGTATGGTCATAAAACTAGTTTAATATTGCTGGTTAAAGAAAAAAAAAAGTTGTGTCCTGAAAGTTGTTGTCATTAAATATCATGCAGACATACAATTTTATTATATTTGGGTTTTTTAGTCCAATGAGAATATGTTATCTCTACTAGCTGTTTAAAATTATAAATTTATTCTAAGGCATATGTTTAATCCTTAGTTTCTTTACTCTCATGACTTTTAATATTTTCCTAACACACATGTTATAAAATTTGTTAACAAGAAAACAACCTTAGATGAAATTTTCATGAACAATTCAAACATAATTGTTAGCAATATGTGTGTTAAATGGAAGTGGGTAACAAGTTTTTACATGAGCCTTTCTGCTTAAGAATATTTTCCAAAATCTTTTGGGTATCTTAAAACTTTGAAGTTATACTCAGTTAAGTTAAATGATGTTCTTTGATTATCTAAAATCATTTCCAAATAAGATAAAATACCAAACCTTAACTTGCTAAACATTTAGTTTAATTTTATTTACTTTGGCCTCGTTATAGACCAACTTAAGATATTTGGGACTGTCAAAAAATGTATTATTTTATCATATTGAAAAACTTTACTATGAAGAAACAGATGCCTCTAAAAATTATAAAATTGCTATATTCATAAATTTTCTAATTTAACGCAGAATGCTAATATATACATACATACATACATAAAACATGTGTGTGTTCACATGTGTTCACAATTGCTTACTTCCTTGCTTTCCCTGGAAATTAAGGTTACAAAGGGTTAAGAATTCTAATCAACATATGTAAATTAGCTATTAAGAATAATAAAAATGTAGGGAAAACCCCTGTGTACAAAGTATGCAAGAAAAATAAAGCAGGATGTGAGACATGAAGGATGCTTTTTTAAGAAAAAGGAGAGTAATTTTATCCTAAACTATTAGTTTAAGGTTATTTAAAAGTTGTTTCAAATGAGAAAGAGGAAAATAAAGGGCAAAAACCTAGACAGATATATTAGTTCAGTCATGTCAAACTTTATGACCCCATGAACTGTAGCCTGCGAGGCTGCTCTGTCCATGAAATTCTCCAGGCAAGAATACTGGAATGGGTTGCCATTCCCTTCTCCAGGGGATCTTCCTGACCTTAGAATTGAACCTGGATCTCCGCATTGCAGGCAGATTCTTTACCATTTATAGGATGTTTAAAAGGAAAAAGAAAGAAGGTCTTTTCTCACATGGTCAAGCTGGCCAAAAGTATTCATCATAAGGTTTTAAAATGAATTTTAATATCAATAGTGTACTGATACAGAACTGGAGTTTGATTACTGGTCTGTTCTTAATATGATACTGTAACAAATTTTTCTTTACCTGTTGAGTGGTTCAGTGGTAAAAATAATCCACCTACCAATGCAGGAGACCAAGCAAAAGCCATGAAGCTTTCGTGCTCCATCATTTCGCCTCACTTGGCAGCTCCCAGCCCCACTGACGGTGTGCTGTCATCTCCAGAGCCATTGTTCAGCCTGGGTCCCTCCCAAACTAACGAGGAAAGTGAGGGACATGAACATGCAAGAGGTGGCCACAGACTGTGGCCAGAAACACAGGACAAGGAATGACACAGGAAGCTTCAGCTCGCCTTCAGTGGCTTTTTCTTTACAGTATTGTTTCATTTGGGCTTCCCTGGTGGCTCAGTGGTTAAGAATCTGCCTGCCAATGTAAGAGAAGTGGGTTCAATCCCTGGGTCAGGATGATCCCCTGGAAAGGAAAGTAGCAGCCCACTCTGAATTTCCCATTCTTGCCTGGGAGAAATCCCATGGACAGAGGAGCCTGGAGGGCTCCAGTCCGTGCGATCACATAGGAGTCAGACATCCCTTAGTAACTAAACAACAATAATCTGCCTAGGAAACAAAGATTCTGTATCTGATCAAAATAATTGCCTGTGCTTTGTACTCTCTACATTATGTTTTTGATTACTTAAGAATACAGACTTCTAAATATTGGAAGTTCTAAGTTGTGTCTTTTTTTTTTTTTTTAACAGTCATGTGACCTGTATTTGCCCTTGAATCTTTTATTGTCACTTTGGTTATCTTTTATTTTTAATATTATTTATTTCTTTGGCTGCACCAGGTGTTAATTGCAACACTCAGGGTCTTTAGTTGCAGGACTTTTTTTTTTTTTCCTTTGTCAGTTGAGGCATGAGGGATCTAGTTCCCTGATCAGTTGGAAGTGCAGAGTCTTAGCCACTTAGGTCCAGTGGCCCAGGGGCTGGGGACCTCTGCTATAATGAGCTTTCATCAGATTTTTAACCATGGGCATTTTAAAGTTTGTCATTCACACACAAATAATGTCTTACACTTCTTCGTTCTGGAAGTGGTAGCAGTCAACTCAGGTGAAAATGCTTCACCTCAGGGAGATTCACAGAAAAGAGCCTGATGAGTATTCTGGAGAGCAGGTTTCTGATAACATAAAAATCATGACACTGGACTGGGTAAATAAAAATTCAAAAAACTCTAATGGAGCCTTATGGTTAGGCCACCCAAGATGGCTGTTCTCTTGCTCTCTCTACATTCCCTGCTCCACCAGTATCTGCTTCACCTACACTCTGCACATAACTGACCTTAGTTCATACTTGCCCCAGGCCCCAGCTAGTGACTGTTCTTATCAAAGGGGTGGGGAGCGGGCTTGCCCATTTGCTGGTTTCCCTGGTAACTAATAAGCCAACCTGACATCAGTTTCTCCTATACATGGCAATCTCTCCTTTCCCTGCCAGGAGCAAAGACCTCCACCATGTCCTGCCTGTCACCCGCCACACATAGTGGGGTGTTGCTCCAGGACCTTGCTTCAGGCACGTAACTTTCCACCATCCATTAAATCATTGATGTCTCTGTCACTGACACTGGTCTCTTTCTTCAGTCTTAAACCTGGACAAGTACAGCCCTTGTAGGTCTATGGGTTGCAGCCCAACAGAGAATCTGATGAATTTATAAAATTGCTAACTCCAAATCAAGCAAAGCAAGAGTAATTTCCTGGGACTGAATGTACTGATAAGGATTATTATAATTTTTCTGGCCTTTTTGTTTGAAACATCACTGGTTCTTTAATGTTTCATTATTCAGATTTAAGGAACCACTTTTCTTTTTTAAGCTATCTTTAACTCATAGAAATATGTTAAAGTATGCTATGTGAATAAAGATGAAATATTGACTTTTTTCTTTCTACCAGATCCCTCATGAATTTGGAAGCTCTTATTAAATATTCTCATTTTCATGATAATATAATTACTTGTTAAATAAGAATCTGATGTTCTGGGAAAGTACCTGGCAGTCCAGTGGTTAGGACCCCACAGCAGGGGCCATGGGTTTCATCCCTGGCTGATCCCTGATCAGAGAACTGAGATACCAGGCAGCCAAAAAAAAAAAACAAAAAATCTGTTGTGTTTATTAATAGGACACAGTTTGAAACATTGGTTATATTACTAAGGCTTTCATTGGAATGGTGAATTTGAGAATGATGTGCATAAAATAAGATATGACCAGAAAGCTTCAAGAACTAAGGTTCACTGTAGGGAATCCATGCTTACAATGCCCTCTTAGAATACCCACCTGGCTTATACGCTTCCTAGTCTTACAGGTAAGTGAGAAAGATTACTTCCTAATAGACACAGGAGCCTTAAACACCTGAGAAAGGAGGAATGCACCAAATCTATAGGTACTGAAGATGAAGACTGATGATAAATTCTTGGCTTCACATCATACCCTGACAAGGCATTTAAAAATCTAATCTGAGTTCCCTTATTTAAAGTTCCAGCAAAGCAGACTTAAGAGAGCCTAAATCACTTCAGTTCAGTCGCTCAGTAATGTCCAGCTGTTTACAACCCCATGGACTATAGTACGCCAGGCTTCCCTGTCCATTGCCAACTCCTGGAGTTTACTCAAACTCATGTCCATCAGGTCGGTGATGCCTTCCAACCATACCATCCTCTGTCGTCCCCTTCTCCTCCAGCCTTCAATCTTTCCAGACATCAGGGTCTTTTCCAATGAGTCAGTTCTTCACATCAGGTGGCCAAAGTATTGGAGTTTCAGCTTCAGCATCAATCCTTCCAATGAACACCCAGGACTGATCTCCTTTAGAATGGACTGGTTGGCTCTCCCTGCAGTCCAAGGGACTCTCAAGAGTCTTCTCCAACACCACAGTTCAAAAGCATCAATTCTTCGGTGCTCAGCTTTCTTTATAGTCCAACTCTCACATGCATACATGACTACTGGAAAAACCATAGCTTGGACTAGACAGACCTTTGTTGGCAAAATAATGTCTCTGCTTTTTAATATGCTATCTAGGTTGATCATCTTTTCTTCCAAGGAGCAAGTGGCTTTTAATTTCATGGCTGCAATCACCATCTGCAGTGATTTTGGAGCCCAGAAAAATTAAGTTTGTCACTGTTTCCACTGTTTCCCCATCTATTTGCCATCAAGTGATGGGACCAAATGCCATGATCCTCGTTTTCTGAATGTTGAGCTTTAAGCCAACTTTTTCACTTTCCTCTTTCACTTCCAAAAGAGGCTCTTTAGTTCTTCCTTGCTTTCTGCCATAAGGTGGTGTCATCTGCATATCTGACGTTATTGATATTTCTCCAGGCACTCTTGATTCCAGCTTTTGCTTCATCCAACCTGGAATTTCCCATGATGTACTCTGCATATAAGTTAAATAAGTAGGGTGACGATATACAGCCTTGACATACTCCTTTCCTGGTTTGGAACCAGTCTGTTGTTCCATGTTCAGTTCTAACTGTTGTTTCCTGACCTGCATACAGATTTCTCAGGAGGCAGGTAAGGTGGTCTGGTATTCCAGACCATTCCATCTCTTGAAAAATGTTCCAGTTTGTGGTGATCCACACAGTCAAAGGCTTTGGCATAGTCAATAAAGCAGAAATAGATGTTTTTCTGGAACTCCCTTGCTTTTTTGATGATCCAACAGAGGTTGGCAATTTGATCTCTGGTTCCTCTGCCTTTTCTAAGTCCAGCTTGAACATCTGAAAGTTCACGGTTCACATACTGTTGAAGCCTAACTTGGAGAATTTTGAGCATTATTTTCCTAGAGTGTGAGATGAATGCAATTGTGCAGTAATTTGAGCATTCTTTGGCATTGCCTTTCTTTGGGATTGGAATGAAAACTGACCTTTTCCAGTCCTGTGGCCACTGCTGAGTTTTCCAAATTTGCTGGCATATTGAGTGTAGCACTTTCACAGCATCATCTTTTAGGATTTGAAATAGCTCAACTGGAATCCATCACCTCCACTAACTTTGTAGTGATACTTCCTAAGGCCCACTTGACTTCACATTCCAGGATGTCTGGCTCTAGGTGAGTGATCACACCATCATGATTATCTGGGTCATAAAGATCTTTTTGGTACAGTTCTTCTCTGTGTTGTTGCCACCTCTTCTTAATATCTTCTGCTTCTGTTAGGCCCATACCATTTCTGTCCTTTATCGAGCCCATTTTTGCATGAAATGTTCCCTTGGTATCTCTAATTTTCTTGAAGAGATCTCTAGTCTTTCCCATTCTATTGTTTTCCTCTATTCTTTGCACTACCCACTCCAGTGTTCTTGCCTGGAGAAACCCAGGGATGGGGGAGCCTGGTGAGCTTCCGTCTATGGGGTCCCACAGAGTCGGACACGACTGAAGCAACTTAGCAGCAGCAGCAGCAGCAGTCTTTGCACTGATCACTGAGGAAGGCTTTCTTATCTCTCTTTGCTCTTTGGAACTCTGCTTAAAACCAAATAAGTCCAAGATGGTGGAGGAACCAACTTCCACTAGACCTTGAGCCTCAGTATACACTCACTGTAACATATCAGCAAGCTAAATGCCACTCCTTCAGGCACCATTACAGTTCCAAGGCCAACTATAAAGATCAAAAAGTGGGCGGTGGCTCAATTCCTGGAAATCTCTGCCCCTTCTCCAAAATAGTTAGAATCCTCCTCCCACTCATTAGCCTATGAAATTACCCAGCCCATAAAAATAATCACACCATATTTTGAGGCCACTCTTCCCTTCTGAGATGGCCCATACTGTCTGTGGAGTGTGTTTCTCTGTAAATAAATCCACTTCTTACCTGTCACTTTCTCTCTCACTGAATTCTCTCTGTGATAAGAAATCAAGAACCTGAACAGAGTCCTGAGACCAGGAATATGATCTCAGTTAAAAGATTTTGGGTTCAAGTCCCAATCTGGGTTACACTGCTTCAATTCTAGAGAAAGAAATTCTTTCACAATGAAAAATAGAGCACATCCTTATGGGTGGTTGGATTCTAACCATGTTTGCTCACTTCATGCTTTTTTCACCTCTTAGTAAACAGGCTCCTGCTATTTTCTACATTTTGTCAGTAATTAAGATCTCTAATTTATCTCTCAACTTTCTTATTTCACATCACTGAGAATGAAAACCTGACTATCCGGATCTTGATTCAGTTCAGTTCAGTCGCTCAGTCGTGTCCGACTCTTTGCGACCCCGTGAATCGCAGCACACCAGGCCACCCTGTTCATCACCAACTCCCAGAGTTCACTCAGACTCACTTCCATCAATTCAGTGATGCCATCCAGCCATCTCATCCTCTGTTGTCCCCTTCTTCTCCTACCCCCAATCCCTCTCAGCATCAGAGTCTTTTCCAATGAGTCAACTCTTCGCATGAGGTGGCCAAAGTACTGGAGTTTCAGCTTTACCATCATTCCTTCCAAAGAAATCCCAGGGCTGATCTCCTTCAGAATGGACTGGTTGGATCTCCTTGCAGTCCAAGGGACTCTCAAGAGTCTTCTCCAACACCACAGTTCGAAAGCATCAATTCTTTGGCGCTCAGCCTTCTTCACAGTCCAACTCTCACATCCATACATGACCACAGGAAAAACCATAGCCTTGACTAGCTGGATCTTTGTTGGCAAAGTAATGTCCCTGCTTTTGAATATGCTATCTAGGTTGGACATAACTTTCCTTCCAAGGAGTAAGTGTCTTTTAATTTCATGGCTGCAGTCACCATTTGCAGTGATTTTGAAGCCCAAAAAAATAAAGTCTGACACTGTTTCCACTGTTTCCCCATCTATTTCCCATGAAGTGATGGGACCAAATGCCATGATCTTAGTTTTCGGAATGTTGAGCTTTAAGCCAACTTTTTCACTCTCCTCTTTCTCTTTCATTAAGAGGCTTTTTAGTTCCTCTTCACTTTCTGCCATAAGGGTGGTGTCATCTGCATATCTGAGGTTATTGATATTTCTCCCAGCAATCTTGATTTCAGCTTGTGTTTCTTCCAGCCCAGCGTTTCTCATGATGTACTCTGCATATAAGTTAAATAAGCAGGGTGACAATATACAGCCTTGACGTACTCCTTTTCCTATTTGGAACCAGTCTGTTGTTCCGTGTCCAGTTCTAACTGTTGTTTCCTGACCTGCATACAGATTTCTCAAGAGGCAGGTCAGGTGGTCTGGTATTCCCATCTCTTTCAGAATTTTCCACAGTTTCTTGTGATCCACACAATCAAAGGCTTTGGCATAGTCAATAAAGCAGAAATAGATGTTTTTCTGGAACTCCCTCGCTTTTTCAATGATCCAGCAGATGTTGGCAATTTGATCTCTGGTTCCTCTGTCTTTTCTAAAACCAGCTTAAACATCAGGAACGTCACAGTTCACATATTGCTGAAGTCTGACTTGGAGAATTTTGAGCATTACTTTACTAGCATGTGAGATGAGTGCAATTGTGCAGTAGTTTGAGCATTCTTTGGCATTGCCTTTCTTTGGGATAGGAATGAAAACTGACCTTTTCCAGTCCTGTGGCCACTGCTGAGTTGTCCAAATTTGCTAGCATATTGAGTGTAGCACTTTCACAGCATCATCTTTCAGGATTTGAAATAGCTCAACTGGAATTCCATCACCTCCACTATCTTTGTTCGTAGTGATGCTTTCTAAGGCCCACTCGACTTCACATTCCAGGATGTCTGGCTCGAGGTCAGTGATCACACCATCGTGATTATCTTGGTCATGAAGATCTTTTTTGTACAGTTCTTCTGTGTATTCTTGCCACCTCTTCTTAATATATTCTGCTTCAGTTAGGTCCATACCATTTCTGTCCTTTATCGAGCCCATCTTTGCATAAAATGTTCCCTTGGTATTTCTAATTTTCTTGAAGAGATCTCTAGTCTTTCCTATTCTGTTGTTTTCCTCTATTTCTTTGCATTTATGGCTGAGGAAGGCTTTCTTATCTCGTCTTGCTATTCTTTGGAATTCTGCATTCAGATGCTTATATCTTTCCTTTTCTCCTTTGCTTTTCACTTCTCTTCCTTTCACAGCTATTTGTAAGGCCTCCCCAGATAGCCATTTTGCTTTTTCCATGGGGATAGTCTTGATCCCTGTCTCCTGTACAATGTCACGAACCTCCATCCACAGTTCATCAGGCACTCTATCAGATCTAGTCCCTTAAACCTATTTCTCACTTCCACTGTATAATCATAAGGGATTTGATTTAGGTCATACCTGAATGGTCTAGTGCTTTTCCCTACTTTCTTCAATTTCAGTCTGAATTTGGTAATAAAGAGTTCAATGTGTGAGCCACAGTCAGCTCCTGGTCTTGTTTTTGTTGACTGTATAGAGATTCTCCATCTTTGGCTGCAAAGAATATAATCAATCTGATTTCGGTGTTGACCATCTGGTGATGTCCATGTGTAGAGTTTTCTCTTGTGTTGTTGGAAGAGGGTGTTTGCTATGACCAGTGCGTTCTCTTGGCAAAACTCTATTAGTCTTTGCCCTGCTTCATTCCGTATTCCAAGGCCAAATTTGCCTGTTACTCCAGGTGTTTCTTGACTTCCTACTTTTGCATTCCAGTCCCCTGTAATAAAAAGGACATCTTTTTTGGGTGTTAGTTCTAAAAGGTCTTTTAGGTCTTCAGAGAACCGTTCAACTTCAGCTTCTTCAGCGTTACTGGTTGGGGCATAGACTTGGATTACTGTGATATTGAATGGTTTGCCTTGGAAATGAACAGAGATCACTCTGTCCTTTTTGAGATTGCATCCAAGCACTGCATTACAGACTCTTTTGTTGACCATGATGGCTACTCCATTTCTTCTGAGGGATTCCTGCCCGCAGTAGTAGATATAATGGTCATCTGAGTTAAGTTCACCCATTCCAGTCCATTTGAGTTTGCTGATTCCTAGAATGTCAACCTTCACTCTTGCCATCTCTTGTTTGACCACTTCCAATTTGCCTTGATTCATGGACCTGACATTCCAGGTTCTTATGCAATATTGCTCTTTACAGCATCAGACCTTGCTTCTATCACCAGTCACATCCACAGCTGGGTATTGTTTTTGCTTTGGCTCCATCCCTTCATTCTTTCTGGAGTTATTTCTCCACTGATCTCCAGTAGCATATTGGGCACCTATTGATCTGGGGAGTTCCTCTTTCAGTATCCTATTATTTTGCCATTTCATACTGTTCATGGGGTTCTCAAGGCAAGAATACTGAAGTGGTTTGCCATTCCCTTCTCCAGTGGACCACATTCTGTTAGATCTCTCCACCACGACCTGCCCATCTTGAGTTGCCCCACGGACATGGCTTAGTTTCATTGAGTTACATTAGAACTATCTAAAAGCAGACCTTCTTAACTGCCTCCTGAGAAATCTGTATGCAGGTCAAGAAGCAACAGTTAGAACCGGACATAGAACAACAGACTGGCTCATAACTGAGAAAGGAGTATGTAAAGGCTATATATTGTTACCTTGCTTATTTAACTTACATGCAGAGTACATCATGAGAAATGCCAGGTTGGGTGAATCACAAGCTGGAATCCAGATTTCCAGGAGAAATACTTGCATCAGAAAGTGAAGAGGAACTAGAGCCTTTTGATGAAGGTGAAAGAGGAGAGTGAAAAAGGTGGCTTAAAATTCAACATTGAAAAAACTAAGATCATGGCAGCCAATCCCATCATTTCATGGCAGATGGATGGGAGAAAAGGGGAAACAGTGGCAGATGTTATTTTCTTGGGCTACAAAATTGCTGCGGATGGTTACTCCAGCCACAAAATTAAAAGGCACCTACCCTTGGAAGGAAAGCTATGACAAAGCTAGGCATCATGTTAAAAACCTAGACAGAGTGTTAAAAAACAGAGACATCATTTTTCCAATAAATGTCTGTCTAGTCAAAGCTATGGTTTTTCCAGTAGTCATGTATGGATGTGAGAGTTGGACCATAAAGAAGGCTGAGCACCAATGAACTGATGCTTTGTGTGCTGGAGAAGGCTCTTGAGACTCACTTGGATAGCAAGAAAATCAAAACTAATACAATTATGTAAAGTTTAAAAATAAAATAAAATTAGAAAAAATAAATAAAAAAAAAAGAAAATCAAAGCAGTCAATCTTAAAGGAAATCGGTCCTGAATTTTCACTGGAAGAACTGATGCTGAATCTGAAGCTCCAACACTTTGGCCACCTGATACAAAGAGCCAACTAACTGGAAAAGACGCTGATGATGGGAAAGATCGAGAGCAGGAGAAGAAGAGGGCAACACAGGATGAGATGGTTGGATTGCATCACTGACTCAATGGACATGGGTTTGAGCAAACTCCCGGAGACAGTGAAGGACAGGGAAACCTGGAGTTCTGCAGCTCATGGGGTCACAAAGAGTGGGACACAACTTAGTGACTGAGCAACAAAAACAAAAGGGCTCTGCAAGCTAACATCAGACCCTTTCATGCTTTGCTCTGAAAAAAAATAACCATGACTGTGACATTGATATACATGCCATCACCAAAGACATTCAGACTACAAACCAGGAAATTCAAAGTAAGATTGTGACAGTCATCCTCTCTCCATCATCTAACCATGCTTTGAGCCCAACATCCAAAAATAATTTTTATTTCTTTTCTAGTCCTCAAATCTGGGTTTATAATTTGCTCTACCCATGAAACTCTGAGTTTTTGTTTGTTTTGTTTTAATAGAAATGCCTTTTACTGGGTGTGCTCAGTCACTCAGTCATGTCTGACTCTTTGCAACCCCATGGACTGTAGCCTGCCAGGCTCCTCTGTACATGGAATTTTCCAGGCAAGAATACTGGAATGGGTTGCCATTTCCTTTTCCAGGGGAATCTTCCTAATCCAGGGCTTCAATGTGCATCTTCTGTATTGCAAGTGGATTCTTTACCACTGAGCCACCTGGGAAACCCCTTTTTTCCTGGGAGAGAGGGGTATTCAAAAGGCAGACTGAAGGTTGGCAGAATATGCTGCCCCCAAATATGCCTCTTTAGCATATGAATTTTTTTGAGCTAACAGAAGCAGAAGATATCAAGAAGAGGTGGCAAGAATACACAGAACTATACAAAAAAAGATCATCATGACCCAGATAATCATGATGGTGTGATCACTCACCTAGAGCTATACATCTGGGAATGCAAAGTCAAGTGAGCCTTAGGAAGCATCACTACAAACAAAGTTAGTGGAGGTGATAGAATTCCAGTTGAGCTATTTCAGCCCTAAAAGATGATGCTGTGAAAGTGCTACACTCAATATGCCAACAAATTTGGAAAACTCAGCAGTGGCCACAGGACTGGAAAAGGTCAGTTTGCATTCCAATCCCAAAGAAAGGCAATGCCAAAGAATGCTCAAACTACTGCACAATTGCATTCATCTCACACGCTAGGAAAATAATGCTCAAAATTCTCCAAGTTAGGCTTCAACAGTATGTGAACTGTGAACTTTCAGATGTTCAAGCTAGACTTAGAAAAGGCAGAGGAACCAGAGATCAATTTGCCAACCTCTGTTGGATCATCAAAAAAGCAAGGGAGTTCCAGAAAAACATCTATTTCTGCTTTATTGACTATGCCAAGGCCTGTGACTGTGTTGATCACCACAAACTGGAACATTCTTCAAGACATGGGAATACCAGACCACCTTACCTGCCTCCTGAGAAATCTGTATGCAGGTCAGGAAACAACAGTTAGAACTGGACATGGAACAACAGACTGGTTCCAAATGGGAAAAGGAGTACGTCAAGCCTGTATATTGTCACCCTGCTTATTTAACTTATATGCAGAGTACATCATGAGAAACGCTGGGCTGGAAGAAACACAAGCTGGCATCAAGATTGCCGGGAGAAATATCAATAACCTCAAATATGCAGATGACACCACCTTTATGGCAGAAAGTGAGAAAGAACTAAGGAGCCTCTTTTGGAAGTGAAAGAGGAGAGTGAAAAAGTTGGCTTAAAGCTCAACATTCAGAAAATGAAGATCATGGCATTTGGTCCCATCACTTGATGGCAAATAGATGGGAAAACAATGGAAACAGTGACAAACTTAATTTTTCTGGGCTCCAAAATCACTGCAGATGGTGATTGTAGCCATGAAATTAAAAGCCACTTGCTCCTTGGAAGAAAAGATGATCAACCTAGACAGCATATTAAAAAGCAGAGACATTATTTTGCCAACAAAGGTCTGTCTAGTCCAAGCTATGGTTTTTCCAGTAGTCATGTATGCATGTGAGAGTTGGACTATAAAGAAAGCTGAGCACCGAAGAATTGATGCTTTTGAACTGTGGTGTTGGAGAAGACTCTTGAGAGTCCCTTGGACTGCAGGGAGAGCCAACCAGTCCATTCTAAAGGAGATCAGTCCTGGGTGTTCATTGGAAGGATTGATGCTGAAGCTGAAACTCCAATACTTTGGCCACCTGATGTGAAGAACTGACTCATTGGAAAAGACCCTGATGCTGGGAAAGACTGAAGGCGGGAGGAGAAGGGGGATGACAGAGCATGAGATGGTTGGATGGCATCACCAACTGGATGGAGGTGAGGTAGAGTAAACTCCAGGAGTTGGTGATGGCCAGGGAGTCCTGGCATGCTGCAGTCCATGGGGTCGCAAAGATTTGGACATGACTGAGGGACTGAACTGAAAGGCAATTGAGAGCCAAAAGTTGCCGGAAAAAACTCTTTACTTCCTCCTAACTGCCTAAAAATATACTAAAATTTCCCTTTTTGTGCTGGAAATTTACAATTAAAAAGGAAATTTCCATTTGCAAAGGTCTCTCACCAGAGAAATAGCTGCACCCAGAGACAAGTCTTATTTGTCTGAATAAGGACCTGAAGGACTTATTTGCATAAGGAATCAACCCTTAGTTATCTATGGTTCCTCCCTTCTCCTTTCCACAACCTGCCTCCTCCACCCAGAAGCCGCAGCTCTTTTGTTTAGCTTGAAAGTGTTAGTCACTTAATGGTGACTTTGCAACCCCATGGACTGTAGCCCGCCAGGCTACTCTATCCATGAAATTCTAGAGGCAAGAATACTTGAGTGGGTAGCCACTCCATTCTCTGGGGGATCTTCTTGACCAAGGGTCTCCTGCACTGCAGGCAGATTCTTTACTGTCTGAGCCACCAGGGAAGCCCTGCTGCTGCTGCTGCTAAGTCACTTCAGTTGTGTCCGACTCTGTGCGACCCCATAGACGGCAGCCCACCAGGCTCCCCCGTCCCTGGGATTCTCCAGGAAAGAACACTGGAGTGGGTTGCCATTTCCTTCTCCAATGCATGAAAGCGAAAAGTGAAAGTGAAGTCACTCAGCCGTGTCCAATTCTTAGCGACCCCATGGACTGCAGCCTACCAGGCTCCTCCATCCATGGGATTTTCCAGGCAAGAGTACTGGAGTGGGGTGCCATTGCCTTCTCTGAGGGAAGCCCTAAGATGATATATAAGCCTTAATCTGACTGCCTCCTTGAGTTTTCATTTCCTTATAAATCTCTGTGTCTATGTGGGTCTGTGCATGCTAAGTCACTTCAGTTGTGTTGGACTCTGCAACCCTATGGACTGCAGCCTGCCAGGGTTCTCAGTCCATGGGATTCTCCAGGCAAGAATACTGGAGTGGGTATCCACTCCCTCCTTCAGGGGATCTTCCTGACCTAGAGATCCAACCTGCATTGGCAGGTGGGTTCTTTACCACTTGAGCCACCTGGTAAGTCACTGTATTGTCTATGTATATTAGCAAATCTGTGTTGTTGCTTTTTTTTCTCTCTCTCTCTCTTTCTAAACTTGTTCTTATTAGTTTAATGGCGGTGGGGGAGGGAGGATGCCCAGCCAGTGAACCTAGGAAGGTAGAGGGGAAAAATGGGTTTTCCTTCCCTTTGTAGGCAAAGCCCCTGGGGATGACTAAGACCAGAGAATCTGAAGGTAGCTCACAAGAACTGGCTGAGGCATATAGATAGTAAGTAATAAACCTGGGATTGAGGCTCTGGCTGCCTGGCCTCAAAGTCCATCCATTTCGTTGAACTTGAAATAATTTATTAAATTCTTTGGGGAACTTCCCTGGCAGTCCAGTGGTTAAAACTCTGTGCTTCCATCAAAAGGCGTACTGGTGTGATCCCTGGTCAGGGAACTAAGATCCCACATGCCAAGTGGTGCGGCCAAAACAAACTCGTTGGTAACTTGTTTTTTGTCAGTCACTTCAGGAAGCCTGGGCTTCTCTGGTGGCTCAGATAGTAAAGAATCTGCCTGCAATATAGGAGACCCAGGTTCAATCCCTGGGTTGGGAGGATTCCCCTGGAGAAGGAAATGGCAACCCACTCGAGTATCCTTGCCTGTAAAACTCTGCGGACAGAGGAGCCTGGTAGGCTCAGTCCAGGGGTATTGGTAGCAAAGAGTCTGACACAACTGAGCAACTAACACTTTCAAATGTAACTTAGTACAAGTCAGCTATTGGAACCAATATTGCCCGAGAGCCTGCTATGTATCAGGCTTTAAGCTACACTGTGCCTGTTAGTCCTTGCAAAAATGCCGCTGAGAAATCAGGAAGCCTCTTGGGCCTCCCAGATGGTGCTAGTGGTAAAGAAGCTGCCTGCCAATGCTGGAGACCAAGAGGCATGGTTTTAATCCCCGAATTGGGAAGATCCTCTGAAGGAACAAATGGCAACCCACTGCAGTATTCTTGCTGGGAAAATCCACGGACAGAGGAGCCTGTGGGCTGCAGTCCACAGGGTCACTGAGAGTCGGACGTGACTGAGCGACTGAGCACGCATGCAGTCAATACTCCAGAAAGCCTCTTGAGGAAAAGACAGTGTCTATCTTATCTGCCATTATATCTTCAACAAGGAACTCAGTGCCTGACCCAAGGAGATGCCCAATAAATATTGTAGAATGAATGAATTAAAAAGGGTCCCTACATGGGATTTTAATGGGCTATTGTCCATGCCATTATTCAAAATAAAAACACTATTGAGTTACTAAATGGACAGATGAGAAGTACTGGTAAGTGAAGGTAATAGACAGGAAGGCATAAAGCTTGCTCAAATTGTTTTCCAACTCTAGGAGACTTGAACTATGGAGGACATCATTCAGGAAACAGGAAGGAAGCAAAATTAGGAATTCCTTAGGAGGTTCCAGAAGGGAAATATAAAGAATCTGACACATTGTACGACACACAGTAAGTTAGATAAAGATGGTTTTTGAAACTGTGAACCTGAAACGGGTTACAGAAGTCCAAAAGTCCTGTACAGTATTATACAAAAACGTGCTTCTTTACATCCACATGCAAATTTCTAGACAATGATTTGTCTCACATTTAGGAAGAAATCCCGAACTTCCACCTGGGTAGGAAACACTGATTACAGCAACTATAGATTATCTAGACGACATTCTCAGTTTGCAAATAAAGAAATCAACTCCCCCAAATGTTGTGGGACCTGTTGAACAGGCAGACAATAAACTAGGTGACAAGAAGAACCAGAAGTCGGGTCTCTCAATTCCCAAGCCTGTATTCTTTGCTGTGCCTCAACGCCTCCCTGAAATTAAGTTAAATACCATGCAAAGGAAAAAAAAAAAGCTTAATTTCTTTGAAAAATGAAGAAGAAATCCAAAAAGATTAATTACAAAGGTAAAAAGCAATAGAACCATTAGGCTGAAGGAACCCCGAGATGCACCTAGTATTTCCCCAATTTCAGGAAAAGCACCTCTAAATATTCCCGAATGTATGTTTTTCAAGGTGGTTAAGGACTGTGAAAGAAAGAAAAGTGAAGTTGCTTAGTCGTGTCTGACTCTTTGCGACCCCAGGGACTGTAGTCTACCAGGCTCCTTGGTCCATGGGATTTTCCAGGCAAGAGTACTGGAATGGGTTACCATCTCCTTCTCCAAGGACTGTGAAAGAAAGGACCAAAAAAATCAGTCATTCATCTGAGAAACAAAAAGAACTAAGTTATCTTTATTCAAAACATAAGTATGAACGAATATATATCAAAGTTATCCACACCCAAAAAAATTTTAAGACTAATAAAGGCATAAGGTGACAATCTGTCAAAGTCTAAGGCTTATCTATGACACGAAGTATAAGAGCAACACACTGTGTTCATAAATACTAAGATAGCAAAGCATTTTAGACATTTGATCATCTTTCACAATGTGATCTCAAGGATAAAGTAAGTAAATGACATCCACGCCCTCCAGTCCTCATGTTCGGCAATTAATCAACTTTTGCTCAGAAAATATCAGGCTATTTGAAGACCTAAATTCAAATCTTGCGTTTGCCACTAATTCTCGGACTTGGACAAGTCAACTTCTCTGGTTCTCAATTTTTTTGATCTTCAGAGTGGAAAATTTTTCAAACTTTTTTTTTTTTTTTAACGTAAAAAGGGTTTTATTTGCAGGAGAGCCGAACTTGAATCAAACCAGCCAAACCCCATGTGGTCATGTGACTCCTCCTCCTCTTCCTCTGTTGCAGCGGGGCGGAGACTGCCAGGGCTCCGCCCACGGGCACGCTGGCCAGCTTGCCGATACCCTAGACAATGACGTCCTCAGTGTTCTTCCTGTTCAGCTCACTGATGACCTTGTTGAGCCGATCGTCATCTGTCTGGATGCACATGCTGTCCAGGATCTTTCCGATGTCCTTGGAGCTGGGGGAAGAATTGCCCCAGCGGGCGGCAAGCAGGTAGGAGGCCACGTAGCGCAGAGAAGCCTTGCACGTGCGACCTCTTCAAAGTCGGGGGCGGAAATCTCAAGCTATTTTCGATTTTTTTTAATTTAATCTTTTTGGTAACCACTTATAGTAAGATATGTTTCATATTCTCTGCATGAATAAACGTATATGATTATAACTGAAACAAACTTTCCTGAAAGAATATCTACCCTATTCAATGCACCCTGGTATTTTCTATTCTATTAGACTAGGTCCTGCTTCTTTTTTAAGAAATGCAAGTTATGACCCATAAAATTGATTTCATGACCTACACGTGGGTCACAGCCTACAGTTTAAAAAACATTATGAAAAACATGAAAGTCACTAGAAGGTTTTTTATTCTAATAAACTCTCTGTGAGAACCACAGGACAACAGTAAAATCAATTTACTTGAATTTCTGTTTTCCCTCCCCACCCCCATGTTGAAGGTGATGATAGGTTCTGATGAGGAATTACTGGTGGGAAAAGGGAAGGAGAAGATCTGAGCATCCATGAAAGGAAATTCTGCCAATAAGTAATGTAACACTGACACTAGAAAAAAAGACAGAAGACATTTACAACTAAATCAGAAAAGTTTTCATTGATATTTGTAAAGACTTCCCATGATCTGTTTTCAGAGCTTCTTAAGAGAATGTTTAAGAGAAGGAAGAGGCTGAGGGGATAGGAAGGAGAGAGAAGAAGAAAAAGAAGAAAAGGATTAAAATGGGTAAATGCTCTGTGTTGGTGGATGTCCTAACCCCTCTGACCTTCATAGGCGCTAGGCTCAGCTCTCATGAGAAACGCCCTCTGTATGCGTGAACGAGGATCTTCTGAGTCATGTCAGTGGCCCCCACTGCTAGAGCACTCTTTTTAAATCATTAATACAAATCTAATCATTATATTTCTGCTTAAAGTTCTCCAGAATATAACCTGCACCCTTCAGCATGGCACACAAGTCATTCATAATCTGATCACATCTGATTACACATTCCCCCTAACCGCTTCCCATCATCCCCGCCCCCTCTCCCCCAATATCATCAGTTACATCAAGTCCTGGAGTTCCCCAAGGTCCGTTATCATGCCTCTAATTGTTTCTTTCAACTCTTTCCTCTTTCTAGAATGCTTGTGAGAGCTTACCTCTCCAGGTCTTCAAGTCTCAGTGCACATGTCCTCTCTCCATCATTGCCCACCTGGTCTGTTCTCTAACACTGTGCTTACCCCAATCCCAGATGCTAAGGCCATGTATTGCAATATGTTTATCTTCCCCCTAGACAATGATGTCCTTGAGAGCAGGGATCATGTTCACCCTATTCAGGGGTGAACAGTGCCCAGCACATAGTAGAAATTCCACAGGTATTTGTTAACTTAATGAATATGAATAAGGAAGGACTTTCTTGTGTTCTACCTGTTTCAAATGCTGAGAGTGAGTGAAAGTTCTGAAATTCAGTGATGATGCTTGCCAGTCAAGTGTAATCAGATTAAGGACATAATCCTTCAGGCTTCCAACAAAGCCTTAGCTAAATTTTTACGTAACAAGTAAAGTGTAAGCGATCTCTGGTTTAAAAAGATAATGATTAATCGGAATGGGAACGTGAAAATTGAGAGAATGATGTCTTAAAACAGTCCCTCCAAAAAAGTTGGAAATTAGAAGTGGAAAGAAGTCAGAAAACCGCAGTGGAGAGTTACCAGAATTTAGAAAATTTACTATTTCAGCTATATCCCCTTTTTTAATGGTAAACATAAATTTTGCTAATGGTAAAAATCTTATGTGTGAAAGAAAGCAAAACACCTCTAAAACTTTAGCTGTAATCCTACTTTGATTGTTAAAAGAGTACGATTTTACTAAGATGATAGATCCTTTGTGTGAGGAATAAGTAACGTGGGATCAGGATAATTAATTTTTAAATATGGTAAATAAAATAAGAGAGGATAAGCTAAAACCAACAAGGAAAAAATAAGAGGAACAAAGATAATGAGTGTTAGCCCAAGGAAGGAAAAGAATAAAATATCTAAATATTAGAAAGTGAACAGGACTTGGCTGGTGGTCCAGTGGTTGGGAATCTGCCTGCCAATCCTGGGGACATGGATTCAATCCCTGGTCCAGGAGGATCCCACATGCCATGGAGCAACTAAGCCTGTGCGCCTCAACTTGCCAAATCTGTGCTCTAGAGCCTGTGCTCCGCAACAAGGAAAGCCACCACAATGAGAAGTCCAGGCACTTCAACAAAGAGTAGCCCCCTCTCGCCAAAACTAGAGAAAAGCCTGAGCACAGCAGTGAAGACCCAGCTCAGCCAATACACAAATAAATAAAAAGCAGCCTTTAAAAAAAAGGAAAAGAAAATGAACAGAAGTGAGCCCAACAAAAGCCCAAAATAAGGAATAAAAACAGATCATGATTCTAAAGCAGCCAGGCAGACCCTTCTGGAATTGAAGCAATCTTAGATCTGGTGTTTTAACAGGAAACACAGGAAGACATAGGAAGGAAAAAAACATGCTTCCACTAAATTGGTGATAAAATGCAGGTAAGGGACTCTAAAAGCCCAGGGATGTGGCTTAAATCTCCTTGCCTCTGTGACACACAGGATATCTCAATTAGATGATGGTTTCATTTCCTAAAGAACAAAGGAACTGAATAAAGTAAATGAATTTATTGTTCATCATAGAAAATAAAGAAGTCAGATGCCAGAAGTATTTCTCAGTGATTCAAATTCAAATTCTGATCCTTGGGGAACTCTCTGAAAAAAAATCTACGAGCACATGAAAAAATACCAGTAAAATTATATGAATTCATGAGGATAATTCAAGATACTGATATGCTTACACTTTCATTTTTTGGGGGGTTTCAGCCTAAAAATTACAGATGGCTATCTGTTAATGACTGATTTTGGAAATTGTTGACCTATATACCTTATCAAAAGCTTCTACAATGAAAATAGTACTACTTCATTACAATAGTAAGGAAGAAAAATCCCCTGACTTCCAAAAATTCTGAGTTGAATAACATCTAAAAACTTGGTTTATTTGATCTTTTGTGATAGAAATATGAAAAATTTGATCCCATCAACTCAAATGACTACTCAGATAATCTCCAGGAAATCAGAAGAGCATCAAATCCAAACTCTTGAACTAGAACTCGGAGGACACCATGCCAACAGCCATGATGGCTTTCATATGCTTCCTTCTGGGCGGAGGTGAACTTTAATGTTACTTGACAATAAGTAATCAAGTATGGTTAGGAGATTTTTACCTAATTTAGTTATTGACTGTATTATTACCAATTTCCTTGGCTCAAAAACCAGAAACCAACTCAACTTAGACTTTTTTTTTTTTTTAAGTGGGTTTATTTTTAAGCACAGAGAGAACTCATATTAAACACTACTCAATCCAGCTCATGGGAGCTGAGAATAAGAACTGGTAAGCTGTCAGCCTGGAAGTCATGCACTGTAGGTCCTGGAACCCCATGGCCACTCTTCTTTGCTTGTTTTTCGGAATATCTGCCCCCATGCTTATCTTTGCAGACCAGATCCCTTTACTTATTCAGTATTTCTGTTCTATGATTTTGGCCGGCACATGGCTTTTTGTAGCCCATAGAACTGACCCCGAGGATGGTGCTACATAACAGATAGGTACCTCAATTAACATAGACTCTGCGAGACCCAGTTCCATATTGGTTACAAGAGAAACTGCCGATTTTCTCAGCTTGGGTGAGGTATCCATACATCCCTCTTCCAGTCTGCCGTGGAAGAGAAACCAGCATGCATTGTATCCATGTGGCCACCTAGGTTCACCTCTTCCCCAGAGGCTTTTCTGGGGCTCATTTCCAAAGAAAGGGACTTTGTGCTAAAATGCACCCAAAATGTATGTATTGTGTTTTACTGTGCAACTTTGGATAAATCATTATATTTAGTAATGTGATGAACATGTTACTGTGTAGTTTTTCCCTGCCTCTCCCCACCTGGTCACCACATATCCCATTATTCCTTGCTTTGACTGCCAAGAGCCCCAGCCCCAAACTTTTCCTCACAACTACAAAGCCATCTCCAAAAGCATCTGCTCTCTTTCTCCCCGTCCACAGTCTTATTCCTGTTTCAGCCTGCTCTTTCTTTGCTGAAAGACAGCTAATTCATACTAAAGTAGTTACTACTGATGAAGTAACTTTACAGCAAGCCATTCATCTTCTCACTGACTTCATTTACTTAATCTTTAAAAGTGACAGGGCCTGGATTGACTCTTAAGTAAATTTCTAGTATAATACAACTTTTTAACTTCCAAAGATTCCCCCCTACAAGGCTATTTGCATTTTTTAAAAGCATTCTAAATGGTAATAATAGTTAACATCCATTTAGTGTTTCTTATATGCCAGACACTTTTCTAAGAGCTTTACACACAGTAATTACTTTAATCCCTGATAGCTCAGCTGGTAAAGAATCCACCTGCAATGCAGGAGACCCCAGTTCAATTCCTTGGTTGGGAAGACCCGCTGGAGAAGGGATAGGTTACCTACTCCAGTATTCTTGGGTTTCCCTGTGGCTCAGCTGGTAAAGAACCTGCCTAGAGTGCGAGACCTGTGTTCGATCCCTGGGTTGGAAAGATCCCCTGGAGAAGAGAATGGCTGCCCACTCCAGTGTTCTGGCCTGGAGAATTCCATGGACTGTTATAATCCATGGGGTTGTGAAGAGTTGGACATGACTGAGTGACTTTCACTATGTTTAATTGGAAGCATTTTTTCCTATCTTAGTAATACATAAAATTGTGTATTTGACAATCAATAAAATCTTAAGTTAGATGAAATTCACTGTATAATGTGGAAGACGGGGCTGATATTTTGGCTCTTCCTCAGTCTGCCATTCTTTTCACCAAATATTCATGTGCACCCATCTTGTTGAGTTTTAACAACTCAACATTTAAAAAACTAAGATCGTGGCATCTGGTCCCATCACTTTATGGCAAGTAGAAGGAAAAAGTGGAAGCAGTGACAGATTTTAATTTCTTGGGCTCCAAAATCACTGTGGATGGTGACCGCAGCCATGAAATTAAAAGATGCTTGCTCCTTGGAAGGAAAGTCATAACAAACTTATGCATAAACCTCTGCATATTAAAAAGCAGAGACTACTTTGCTGGCAAAGGTCCTTATAGTCAAAGCTATGGTTTTTCCAGTAGTCATGTATGGATGTGAGAGTTGGACCATAAAAAGGCTGAGCACCAAAGAATTCATGCTTGCAAATTGTAGTGCTAGAGAAGACTCTTGAGAGTCCCTTGGACTGCAAGGAAATCAAACCAGTCAATCCTAAAGGAAATCAACCTTGAATATTCATTGTAAGGACTGTTGCTTAAGTTAAAACTCTAATACTTTGGCCACTTGATTGAAGAGCCGACTCACTGGAAAAGACCCTGATACTGGGGAAGTCTGAAGGTGAAAGGAGAAGGGGGCTGCAGAGGATAATATGAATAGATAGCATCACTGACTCAATGGACATGATTTTTGAGCAAACTCTGGGAGATAGTGAAGGACAGAGGAGCCTGGTGTACTGCAGTCCATGGGGTTGCAAAAAATTGGACACGACTTAGCAACTGAATAACATTTTTTCTTACCACCATTGCTACTAATGGTCTGGGTCACTGGGCCAAACACTTTAGTTGTCTAAGGCTCAGCTTCCCCTGCTGTGAAGTGAGGGCTTTGGGCTGATTCTCAAAATGCTGTCTCTAGATCAGCAGCAGCAGCAGAACGGAAGAACTTGTTAAAAATACAGATTCTTAGGTCTCATCCCAGATTTACTGAGGCTCTGCCACCTGTGTTGTAACAAGCCCTCTGTCAGAGAAACCTGTAAAGTTTGAGAACCACTGAGAAAGCCACCAGTCAACTGATCTCTACGTTCCTTACAGCTGTAAACACTCTTTACATGCATGTGTGCTCAGTCATGTCCGACTCTTTGCAACCCCACGCACTGTAGTCTGCCAGGCTTCTCTGTCCATGGGATTTTCTAGGAAAGTATACTGGAGTGGGTTGCCATTTCCTTCTCCAGGGGATCTTCCTGACCTAGGGGATCGAACCCAAGTCCCTGTGTTTCCTGCATTGGCAGGAAGATTCTTTACCACTCCACCACCTGGGAAGCCCTCTAATTCTAAGTAAACACTCTAATTCTGAACAAAAGAGGAAAGACAGCTGGATTAACCTAGTTGCTGGCATGAAAGATGTTTTAAAAGATATTCAATCGGACAGAAAACGACTGTTTCAAATGAGGCAGGTGTTTGCTTAAACTATTCAGTTTTATGAGATTTGAGAACACCATGCACAGGTAAGGAGCTTTCCAACAATGAAATGAAATGAACTGAAGCAAAGTTAGAGACCACAGGTGGCCAGATGAGGACTGTCACAAATGCCCAGCAGCACTTTCCCTAGGAGGGTATATAACACACACAGGTTCATGGCTCACACTAGGTTAGAAGGGTTCCTCCCTTTCAGTGTTGAAGCTCTGCATTAAAAAACAAAACAAAACACTTAGTAAACTGCCTCATAAATGAGCTTCTTTATACTAACCATGCTTACGTTTACAAAAAAATCTTCAAGGTTCATTGTAAATTTTAGTGGTGTCAGAGGGCTCAAAGGTTTTGAGCTATAATACCAAAAAGCAAAGCAAAACAAACAAAAAACACAAGCAAAGAAGAAAAATAAACAAGGAAACCAACCCCAGAATCAACTTCTCTCTGTCCGGCACTGTTGGAAGATGAACAAGACGGCAGAAATGAAAGAGCTCAGCTTACTTTCTATAACATCCCCTTTTGGTCTTCCCTCTTTGCTTTCAGGGTGTGCTGTGCGTGCTCAGTCGCTCAGTGATGTCTGACTCTGCAACCTCATGGACTATAGCCTGCCAGGCGGGACCTGCTCTAATTTCTTTTCCTTATTGGTCATTTATGCCTATTAATTCATTGACTTAACACATAAGTATGAATAAACTTGATGATGTGCTGTGTCAACCACGCATTTTTATTGTGTTTTTCATAATGAATTCTAGAATAAAAGGTTCTGTCATCTGTGAAGGTATCACCTAATAGGTAGGGAAATTTTTGAGTGGCGCAGAAAAGCCTCCAGGGTCAGTAAAGAGAGCTCTGAAAATCATCTTAGTATATTTGGAAGCAATGGTAGCAGGGGAGGTGGAGAAACAGGGGACGTGAAGAAGGGGAAGTGAGTAGCAGAGGAGATAGAGTAGGAAGGAAGATGAAGTGGTGGAGCAGTCCAGGAGCCAGTGGTGAAATATTCATTTTATACTGGCCTCTTTGCTAAAGAACATTCTCCCACAGGAAGTAAAACCTGCAGGTTGATCAGGCAAGACCACCCATATCAGTAGTTATGAAATCTATAAGGAGTCTCTTCCAAGACTGAAGACTTCTTTCCCCACAGGTGAGACCTTTCCCACCTACCTGTTTTTGTGCTCCATCTTTCTGTGCCTGAGTAGAGATCAGCTCCTCTCCCATCCCCCTAATCATAGTCCATTTTCTGTCCCAGGAGCTGGGGCTACTGTGTTAATTGTGTTGGTTGGGCTCATGTAAGTGGTACGATGCAGACAGGGTGGATGGAGGGAGAAACCTAACCCATGCTTTCCTTACCAAACCCTGTGTTAGGGCAGGGGGTGCCTTTTTCTAATTCACACAAAGATACCCTATGAGCTAGCCACAGCCATGCCCCTGCATTCTGTTTTTGGGCATATATGACACTATAGTATTTTTAAAGAAGGTCCTCTTAACGTAGTGCTTAGATTAAGCCAGGCTTCTCGCTCCTTCTGTTAAACATTCTGACAAGTGTCGGTGGCATGTCCTTGCCAGCAGCTGGTAGAGGCCCTCCAGTATGTTCTGTTGTGTTATATGTGTATCAAGCACCCCCATTTGTTCCCAGACTGGTTTCTACTCATAGTACTTGTTGTTTTAATTATCTAAATTAATTAAATATTGAAAATACTGATGACAGCATGAAAAAAAGAATTGTAGTTTCTGTGAAAACTAAGTTTGATACTTTGCAAAGATTGGAAAGAGGTGAGTAGTAGATGTTGATAGAGTTGTGAGGGGCAGCTATAAACACCTGCCAAAAAAAAAAACAAAAACAAAACAACGCAAAGTTTACCATTCTAGGTTTGAATTACTTTATATGTGATTAGAAGTCCTTGATTCACTTGAGAGAAAGTCAAGCAAGAAATCACAAAACATGAATGATGGGCAGAGTTTATGAAAGAAAGGTGTCACTGCAATCCTCAGACCCACATTAACAACAAAAAATAATAAAACTTAAAAACTTACCCCATATCGGAAAACATATATTTATATTTTTTAAATTGAAGTGTAGTTGACTTACATTATTGTATTAATTTCAGGTGTACAACAGTGATTCAGTATTTTTACAGTTTGTACTCCATTAAAAGATATTACAAGATAAAGATAAAAAATTCCCTGTGTTATACAATATATACTTGTAGCTTTTCTGTTTCATACATAGGTATTTTATGGTGTCATGTCTTATATTTAAGTCTTTAAACTATTTTGAGTTTATTTTTGTATATGGTGTGAGGGTCTGTTCTCACTTCGTTGATTTGCATGTAGCTGTCCGACTGTCCCAACACCACTTGCCGAAGTGTATTGTATATTATATATTCTTGCCTCTTTGTCGAAGATTAATTGACCTTAGGTGTGTGGGCTTATTTTCCGGCTATTATGTTCCACTGATCCATATGTCTGTTTTTGTTGCCAGTACCACCCTATTTTGCTTACTGTAGCTTTGTAGTGTTGTCTGAAATCTGGGAGGGTTACGCCTCCTGCTCTGTTCTTTTTCCTCAGGGTGGCTTTGGCAATTCTGGGTCTTTTATGATTCTATATAAAGTCTATGATTATTTGTTCTATTATGGGTAATTTGATAGGGATCTCATTAAATCTGTAGATTGCTTTGAGTAATATGTCCATTTTAAAAGTATTAATTCTTCCTGTCCAAGAGCTTAGGATAGCTTTCCATTTCTTTGAATTATCTTCAGTCTCTTTTATTAATGTGTTGTAATTCTCAGCATGTAAGTCTTTCAACTTCTTAGTGTGGTTTATTCTTAAGTATTTTATTTTCTTTGATGTGATTTTTAAAGGAGGTTATTTATTTACATTCCCTGATATCTCATTGTTAGTGTAAAGGAATGAAACCAATTTCTGTATGTTATTGTTTTTTTAATTTTATTTATTATTTTTTAACACCAAAAGCATTTTGAACTGGGATATAGCCAGTCAACAATGTTGTGACAGTTCCACGCGAACAGCAAAGGCACTCAGCCATCTTTATATTAATCTTGTATCCTGTTATCTTGGTGAATTTGTGTATCAGTTCTAGTGGTTTTTACGTGGAGTCTTTAGAGCAGAGACCCTTAAGTTTGAACGCAGTTGGCTCTGATCCCTTCCCCTGTCCCCACACCTGGATCTTTGCCCGAGTGGGGCCCGTGTGGACTCTCAGCTCATGCTGGTCATGAACAGAGGTCCAGTGTACTGCCTGTGCGGGTGCCCATGGCTCTGCTCAGAGCAAGTCTCCTTTGTCTTTCACAGTCAATTGCTACCCCAGCCTCCACCCTCCTGCCTGGTTGTAAAATCCCTCCACAGAGCTGGCCAGCCGGCGTGGACCCTCAGCATGTACTGGGAGGTGAGCTGCAATGGAGCAGCCATCATCAGAGATCTGGGCTGCTGCTGAGGCCCTGCCTGAGTAAGAGACAACAGTGGGTGCCGCCACCCAACCTGGACTCCTCCCCAGGGTGAGGTTGCTTCTGTGTCCTACAGCTGAGTCTTCCCCCAGCGTCCTAGATCCAGTGCCATGCCATTACATGGAGTGAGTGGGAGCAGATGATTCGCTCAACCATGGCCAGGTGTGCCGATAGGGGTCATGGAAGCCCAGAAGCCACTGGAGCAGACCTCTCTCCTCCTGTTCTGGGGGCAAAGCCAGCGTGTGAGCACTCCTTGCAAGTGGAGTCCAGCCATCTCACAGCCTTTTGTTAGTCTCAGAGTTCCTCCAGTCAGGAAAGTGGGCTGTCTTCCCTGCCTAGGACCCCACGACTGTGGAGTCCAGTGTAGCTCAGACCTCTCCCTCCCCAGGGCGTGTGTCCTCTTCCTCTCCGTCCCCCTCCCAGGGGCACAGGTTCTGACCTGGCAGCTTCTCTTCCTTTCCTACCCAGTTACGTGTGGATCTTTCTTACAGCCTTGTTGGCCCAGAAGTCTTTTTGCCAGTCTCTGGTTCTTTTTCAGTGAGAATTCTTCCATATGTAGATGAATTTTCAATGTGTTTGTGGGAGGAGGTGCGCTCCACCTCCTCCTACTTTGCCAGCTCAATCTGAAACCCCTATTTATGTGCTTTATTTTATTATTATTATTATTATTTTTTGGCTGCATCACATGACTTGTAGGATCTTAGTTCCCCAACCAGGGATTGAACCAGCACCCTTGGCAGCAAAAGCACAGAGTCCCAACCACTGGACTGCCAAGGAATACTCATCTATGTATACATTTTCAGGTA
Source organism: Bos javanicus (assembly GCF_032452875.1). NCBI lineage: Eukaryota > Metazoa > Chordata > Mammalia > Artiodactyla > Bovidae > Bos > Bos javanicus. The sequence goes on along the minus strand of NC_083872.1, from coordinate 98,754,125 downwards.
AAACACATGTTTAAGAAAACTGTGTGCTATTTTAATCAGTTTTTCCAATTAATCCAACATTAACCAATACCTAGTCCAGATCATGTCATGTAAGAAGGCTTCTCTAGAAATTTTAGAGTTTAATGAGATTTGTGTATAGTAGCTCTTCCCCTGTGAGATGCCCTTCCATGAAACTTTAAGTATACTGTACTATGTCCGTCTTCGCTAACAATATTTTAAACCTTTTCAAAAATTTTAAAATTTGCTAAACAGTGTTTTCAACAACACAGCAATCACTTATCACACAAGAAAAGAGTCATCCTTGGGGCTTCCCAGGTGGCCCAGCGGTTAAGACTCTGTGCTTCCATTTATTGCAGGAGGTGTGGGTTCGATCCCTAATTGAGGAATTAAGGTTCCATATACTATGGCCCAGCCAAAAAACGAGAAGTCATCCTCAATAGCAGTCACATCTATACCAATTTGAAATATAAAAAGTGTTATTTTGAGTCTAAGTTTATGAAATATTACTTTACTATGGATTAGAACAAGACACACATTCTATCTGGCAACTTCAAATCAATATTTGGCACCTCTGCTGGGAATTCTGTAAAAATTGCCCTTTATGTTCAAACTGACAAAAACAGCTGGATATTACAAACTCAGAACTTTCTTAGGAAAGATGATTTAATGTGTGGTTAATTATTCATTAAGGGAGGAAGGAAGAAGACTGGAAAAGAAGTTTTGTTTCATTATTTCCCAACTATTTGGAATCAAAGAATCATGCAATTTGGAACTAAAGAGAAACTTAGAGGTCAGCAGGTTATGCTTCTGTCTCGTGGCAGAAATTTCTTCTTTAGATCAAATGGTCCCCATTCTGTTTTATTACCATCAAAAATGAGGTGTTCCCCATATTGGAGAGAAATATGCTTCATTCTTGAACAACTCAATTTAGAAAATTCTTTCTTGCTATCAATTTTATGCTGTCATATTGTCACCTCTACTCTTAGATATTAGTTCTGAAATTTGCAGTTTGAACACTTCGATCCTTGCATATTTTGAGGAACTGGATATATTTATCCCAGAGAAAACAAAATGTGTGTGTATGTCCTAGGTGGATTGTGGGTAAGAGTAACCAGCTTTTTAGTACAGAGGAAAATGACCTATGTGTTAGTTTAACAATTAAGCAATGTGGAGGCATGCCTTTGAAAGTAGTAAACTCATTTGTTGCAGAAGAGAGCAGTGATTATTGACTGGGAAATCTTCAGGATGGAATTCTTACATCAGATAGAAGGCCAAGGTAAGAAGCCTCTAAGATTTCTTCTAAAATTCCTTACTATACTTGACACTGTCCATAACTTTCTACTCCATAACATACTTGGTTCCTTCAAATATACATATATGTTATAGCTTCTAGATCTCTACACTATTCTACGTTGATCTGTTGTGAAAGCATGTTGATGTAATAATATCCTTGAAATTTTGTATTCAAAATTAAAATTTATAATTGGCAAACATGTTGCTGAAATAGGTCATCAGGAAATGGCCTCCCCTTGGTGACTTTGATACTGCTATTAAAAACCAATATTTGGGAATTCCCTAGTGGTTCAAGGGTTTGAACAGCACACTTTCACTGACAAGGACCTGGGTTCAATCCCTGTTTGGGGAACTAAGATTCCACAAGCCTGCACCAGGGCGCAATGTATATATGAAATACAATGTATATATGAAATACAATGTATATATGAAATACAATGTATATATGAATACATTGTTGCTAAAGAGCCTTGGAAGACAGCAATTCTACCTAAAATGGCCAGAATTTATCCTTAGAACTAGAATGCCACTGACAAAATAATAATTGATTACTTTGTAGCCTATTTAAGGAAATAAGAACCAAGAATCACTTATTTGTAATTCCAGAAAACCACGAAAAACTATTTTTTAAGACTAATTTGTTGGCAGAATCTGATATGAACCACCAGAGGCTACTTGATTATCTGTATTTATCCTATTTATTCTGAACATTCACATGTTTGACTGCTGAAGTATTTAGATGTTTGATTCAGAAGTATACTGTATTACCTTTCTAAATCCAAAAGATCTGAATTCAGAAACACATCTGGCCAAAGAATTTTGGCTTGGGGGCTATGAGCCTGTCATGTGTGACAGAAGATTGGTGGTGAGCATCTGTGTTACTTGGGGTCATAAGAGTTGGACACAACTTAGCAACTAAACCACTGCCACCAGCGTCTGTATATTAAAAAGAAAAGGATGTGATTCTACTTGCAGGAGTGTGGTGCTCCACACATTCTGAAGGATCCAGCAGTACAAATAAAAGCAATTATATCCTGAGTAAACCACGTCATGCTGGGCTATCAAACAGTAATGGAAATCTTCAACACCCACTCCCCTACCCCTGCATACACACACAAATACAAAATAACTAGATAGAGACCAAACACATTACAAATCAAGGGGGAAAATGGAAAAAAAAATACAATCATTGCAAAGATTTTAAAATGACATATTAATCACAGTAGGCTACCTCATGCTATGATGCTAAATCAGCTTGACTATCTCACTGACGTAACACAAATGAGATTGATTTTCTCTCTTACTGCACAGGAATCCAGATTGGAAGGAGACCCTGCTCCATAGTTACTGAAGGGCTTGGTGGATGAAGGTTTTGCCATGTGGCATATGTTGTTGCAACAGGATAAAAGAACATGTGGAAAACTCTGACCCTTCCAGCTTTGGATGGAAGATGATATGTCACTTGCATTCCTGTTGTTCAGGATTACTCACTTTGCCTCCCCAAACTTAAGTGTTCATATGGGTAAGCATAAGAAATGTTTGCCAATCATGACCATCTTTCCCATAAAAGGAAAAAAAAAAGAAACAGAAAAGATGGGACAAATAGGAATTTAAAACAACATGGTACAAACAAGTTCAGAGAAATCTATAATTACAATACACAAATGGAGTATACTCATAAGTAAAATAGCAGGGCTCCCCAGGTGGCACAGTGGTCAATAATTCGCCTGCCAAGAGGAGACATAAGACACTCAGGTTCAGTCTCTGGGTTGGGAAGATCCAGTGGAAGAGGAAACGGCAACCTACTCCAGTATTCTTGCCTGGGAAATTTCATGGACAGAGGAGCCTAGCAGGCCATAGTCCATGGGGTCACAAAGGGTCAGACATGACTGAGTACGCCTACATAACCAAAAAAACAGGTAATGTCAGAAGGGATTGTTTTAAAAATCTGCTTATATGATGTTTAGAAGAGATCCATCAAACATGTTAGAACAAATAAAGTCTAAAATAAAAAGGCAAAAAAGGATAAAACAGGAAAATATTTAACAGATATGGCTATATTTTTATTAGAAGTATAAAGATTAAAAAATTATTCAGTTCAGTTCAGTTGCTCAGTCGTGTACAAGTCTTTGCAACCCCATGGACTGCAGCATGCCAGGGGTACCCTGTCAATCACCAACTCCCAGAGCTTGCTCAAACTCATGTCCATCCAGTCAGTGATGCCATGCAAACATCTCATCCTCTGTTGTCCCCTTCTTCTCCTGCCTTCAATCTTTCCCAGCATCAGAGTCTTTTCCAATGAGTCAGTTTTTCACATCAGGTGGCCAAAATATTGGAGCTTCAGCTTCAGCATCAGTCCTTCCAGTGAATATTCAGGACTGATTTCCTTTAGGATGGATTGGTTGGATCTCCTTGCAGTCCAACGGACAGACTCTCAAGAGTCTTCTCCAACAGCTCAGTTCAAAAGCATCAATTCTTCAGCATTCAGCTTTCTTTATAGTCCAACTCTCACATACATGACTACTGGAAAAACCATAGCCTTGACTAGATGGGCCTTTGTTGGCAAAGTAATGTCTCTGTTTTTAATATGCTGTCATGGAGAAGGCAATGGCACCCTCCCTCCAGTATTGTTGCCTGGAAAATCCCATGGATGGAGGAGCCTGGTAGGCTGCAGTCCATGGGGTTGCTAAGAGTCGGACACTACTGAGCGACTTCACTTTCACTTTCCACTTTCATGCATTGGAGAAGGAAATGGCAACCCACTCCAGTGTTCTTGCCTGGAGAATCCCATGGACGGAGAAGCCTGGTAGGCTGCAGTCCATGGGGTCGCACAGAGTCAGATACTACTGAAGTGACTTAGCAGCAGCAGCAGCAGCAGCAGCAGCTTGGTCATAGCTTTTCTTCTAAGAAGCAAGCATCTTTTAGTTTCATGGCTGCAATCACCATCTGCAGTGATTTTGGAGCCCCCCAAGATAAAGTCTGACACTGTTTCCACTGTTTCCCCATCTATTTGCCATCAAGTGATGGGACCAAATGCCATGACCTTAGTTTTCTTAATGTTCAGTTTTAAGCCAACTTTTTCACTCTCCTCTTTCACTTTCATCAAGAGGTTCTTTAGTTCTTCTTTGCTTTCTGCCATAAGGGTGGTGTCATCTGCATATGTGAGGTTATTGATATTTCTCCCAACAATCTAGATTCCAGCTTCTAGATTGTGCTTCATCCAGCTGGCATTTCTCATGATGTACTCTGCATATAAGTTAAAAGCAGGGTGACAGTATACAGCCTTGATGTACTTCTTTCCAATTTGGAATCAGTCTGTTTTTCCATGTCCAGTTCTAACTGTTGCTTCTTGACCTGCATACAGATTTCTCAGGAGGCAGGTCAGGTGGTCTGGTATTCTCATATCTTTCAGAATTTTCCAGTTTGTTGTGATCCACACAGTCAAAGGCTGTGGCGTAGTCAATAAAGCAGAGGTAGATGTTTTTCTGGAACTCTCGTGCTTTTTTGATGATCCAACAGATGTTGGCAATTTGATCTCTGGTTCCTCTGCATTTTCTAAAACCAGCTTGAAGTTGGTTCATATACTGTTGAAGCCTAACTTGGAGAAATTTGAGCATTACTTTGCTAGCATGTGAGATGACTGAGATTGTGCAGTAGTTTGGACATTCTTTGGCATTGCCTTTGGGATTGGAATGAAAACTGATCTTTTCCAATCCTGTGGTGACTGCTGAGTTTTCCAAATTTGCTGGCATATTGAGTGCAGCACTTTCACAGCATCATCTTTTAGGATTTGAAATAGCTCAACTGGAATTCCATCACCTCTACTAGCTTTGTTCATAGTGATGCTTCCTAAGGCCCACTTGACTTTGAGTTCCAGGATGTCTGTCTCTAGGTGAGTGATCACACCATTGTGATTACCTGGGTCATGAAGATCTTGTTTTATATAGTTCTCCTGTGTATTCTTGCCACCTTTTCTTAATATCTTCTGCTTTTTTTGGTCCTTTATTGTGCCCATCTTTGCATGAAATGTTCCATTGGTATCTCTAACTTTCTTGAAGAGATCTCTAGTCTTTCCCAATCTATTGTTTTCCTGTATTTCTTTGCACTGGTCACTGAGGAAAGCTTTCTTATCTCTCCTTGCTATTCTTTGGGACTCTGCTTTCAAATGGGTATATCTTTCCCTTATTCCTTTGCCTTTCGCTTCTCTTCTTTTCTCAGCTATTTGTAAGGGCTCCTCAGACAACCATTTTGCCTTTTTGCATTTCTTTTTCTCGGGGATGGTCTTGGTCACTGCCTCCTATACAATGTCACAAACCTCTGTCCATAGTTCTCCACGCACTCTATCAGATCTAATTCCTTAAATCTATTTGTCACTTCCACTGTATAATCGTAAGGAATTTGATTTAGGTCATACCTGAATGGTCTAGTGGTTTTCCCTACTTTCTTCAGTTTAAGTCTGAATTTGGCAAAGGAGTTCATGATGTGAGCCACAGTCAACTCCTGGTCTTGTTTTTGCTGATTGTATAGAGCTTCTCCATCTTTGGCTGCAAATAATATAATCAGTCTGATTTTGGTATTGACCATCTGGTGATGTTTAGAGTCTGGTCCATGTTTCGAGTCTTCTCTTGTGTTATTAGAAGTGGGTATTTGCTATGATCAGTGCATTCTCTTGGCAAAAAAAATGATTAAGTATTAATATAAAGGGGGACATGTAATAGTATTTTAAAAGCCCAATTCTCTAGTAAGATATAAAAATTCTAAACTTATGTGCACCTACTACAACAGTATCAAATTATAAAAGTAAAATTTGATAACATGAAGAGAGAATACGCCTCACAAAGCTTAAAGTAGTTACTACATGACTTTTTATAGAAAAAATTTGTAGTCCACTGTACCTGGACATAAATAATCTCAACAAATTCCAAATATCAGCATCAAGTAATGACCATCTTTGAACTGGAATGCTATTAAGATATCAATAAAAAAAATAAGTTTAAAAATTCCATGCTTCTGAAAAAATGAAAAAGAAACCACAGTTGAAAATAATGCACATGTGAAAGGAGAAATGATAATGGAAATTTTAGACTACTCTGCAGTAAATGACAATGAAACTGTTATATATTAGAATTTGATAGATGGCCAAGGATGAACAATTAGGACCTCAGTAAGGGCACTAATTACAGTGCTTATAAACAGGCCAGATGTGTTTAAATCCAAGAGTTTAGATACATGGGCGGAGACAGTCTAGTAGGTCACCTTGGGAAAACAATAGAGAACCATTCATTATGTTGAGAATAGGTAAGTAAAGTGGGGGTGGGGGTGGGGAATCAAACATTTATCAATCTTTTCCTATGTGATTATACTGGTAAGCAGTCAATGATCAATCAGCTGGAAACACTGGTGCGGGTGGACAAGTTGAGGCTTGCAGAGAAATCCAAGAGAGCAATCATATTCAGATGCCCAAGTGAGCCTCTGAAAGGGAGCTTGTGGAGCAATCTGTGGGCTGGTCATGGGATTCAAGAGCGAGGACTCACTGCAGTCCCGTGGTGACCTCTGAACCTAACCATCACCAAACTTGACTGCAACAAACCTCTGAAAGCTGTGACCACGACTTCCACTCTGTCTTCCAGTTTCCTGCAGGCGTTCCTGTAGCCGATACTAATTCAGAACCAGAAGGGAAAGGGGATTCTAGAAAACAGCCCCATTTAGAGTAGTCCACCGTTTCTTAATCTGGCAGCTGTGCATCTTCTTTTCAACCACTTCTAAATATGGATAATAGCAAAATCATGTTTCCACTTAAGATGTAACTACCCTCACACAACTGCAAAGACACTTACCATCTCCCCCAGATGATCCACACATGAGATCCACTTTTCAATGATAGTCCTACAGCAGGACCTCACTCATCCTTTAATATCCTGTAACTGTTAATATTGTATGTTACATGGTAGATGAATGGGAGAGGAAAAATGAAACAAACAAGCCGTGTGTGTGTGTGTTGCAGACACAGGCAACAGCTCTTCTCACCCCCACACATTCATATCAAAAAGAAAATACACTCAATACTACCATCCTCATTTCTGCAATTGGTCACCTGATCATTAATATTTGTAAATCTCCTTTCCCCACTACCCATTTAGTATTCTCTGCACTCAGGAAGCACCTCAGCTTTCCTGGGGTATCACCCAAATTTTAATTCCCAAAGGATCTGTAGCATTTGCAGTCCTGCTGTATTGGGTTGTTGTTTTCTATCAGGCTTTCCAGATGCTCAGTGGTAAAGAATCTGCCTGCCAATGAGGAGACACAAGACACACGGGTTTGATCCCTGTATCGAGAAGATCCTCTGGAGGAGGAAATGGCAGCCCACTCCAGTATTCTTGCCTGAAGAATCCCATGGACAGAAAAGCCTGGTGGGCTACAGTCCATGGGGTTGCAAAGAGTCAGACAAGACCAAGAACACACAGTTTTCTGTCAACTTTTTCCATGGTGCATATGAATATGAAGAGGTATTCCCAGAGGATCCATTGTTACTCCACCTTGCTCCCATTGTGTGGTAGCAACCCAGTTTCCCCTTGAGGATCAGGATCAGTTACACTAGCTAATATATATTAAGCCCATTTTTTTTTCTCCTGCTGGTTGGTTCAGTGGCATGAGAAACTCAAACTGTCCAGGTTATAGTCTCAGCTTCCACTTTGGTAGAAGCATTGCCATGTCTATGCTGAAAACACACTTCCTTGGGAACTAAGACGTCTAAACCAACAGAGCACACCATTCAGAGGATAGGAAGCATCATTTTTACTAGTGGAGCTCTGGAGTTCAGAATAAAAGCAACCAGTTCCATTTCTACCGCTTGATTCTTGGAATGGAGAGAAGCACCACAGGGTGGCTGCTTGCCCAGTGCATATACACTGGAAGAATTTACTCCACCCTTGCACAGTGGTGCCACCCAGCTGAACCACAACTGAGTCTTCAAAGGGCCATCTCACTACCCTAGCAAGCTAATTGCTTCAAAGTAATGGGGAACATCACAGCTCAGTGAATTCCATAAGCTCAAGCCCATTGCTGCCGTTTGTTTGTGTGCTCAGTCAGTCAGTCGTGTCTGACTCTGCAACCTCATAGACTGTAGCCCGTCAGCTTCCTCTGTCCATGGGATTCTCCAGGCAAGAATACTAGAGTAGGTTGTCATTTCTTCCTCCAGGGGGATCTTCCCGACTCAGGGATCAAACCCGTGTCTCCTGGGTCTCCTGCATTGTAGGTGGATTCTTTACTGCTGAGCCATTGGGTTGCTGTCCTTTACTTGATACAGAATCAACTTCCTGTCCAGAAGTGATGCTGTATCGAATACTCTGAGGATGAAGAGGGCATTTTTTAAGTCCACAATCAGTGATTTTTCTCAAAGCTTGGCAGACAAAAAAGGTAAGTCCATTTCCAGATCTGACCACTGGAAGGGTTTTTTGTGACCACTATCCTTTAGAGCCACTCCAGAGTGGGGCAGTATGGCCACAGTTGTCCACTCTCAGCTGATATCAGCATGTTGACTGAAAACCACCTGAAAACAGGCCTGAACTTTGTCTTCGTTAGTATAGTGGACACAGAGAACTTCCAATGAGGCTGTAGGTGTGGGTTGAGAGACAGGAGGCAGTTTAACAGGAGTAAGAACAATAGGAATCTGAGCCAGTAGCTCAGGCAACTTCCTTGTGCCTTTAGGACCTGCTTGTGCCCAAACCTGTATATACTTCCACTCACACTGGAGCACTGCTGTGTGTGCCCAGCCCAGTGGCTTCCTGGGTTTTGTCATGGGTCTTTCAAATTTCAGTGGGTCTTCTGGATCAAAGGGCTCAAGGGGCAGAGGAGCACCCACACAGCATGGGTCTGTTGTAGAGTCTTCTTTTACACTGGGCCCCACTGAAAACTGGGAGCCAGTAGAAGTAATGCTTCTTCCTCTGGGGTGGGAAGGGTTAGATCCAGCAGCTTATTCTTCCCCTTAATAGAGATATCATGACCATGCCCCAGATCAGAGAGGGTAGTCACTAAGGCAGAAAGCCCCTAAGCTTTTGTGCAATTTATTTTTACCCTCTGGATAGTTGCTACTTCCTGCTGATCAGGTCCGGTCCATATGCTGTCACTGCCATAATGAACGAAAGTGATATTTTGTGGAATGCAGAGGCAATCCATGTCTTTTCAGACTAAATGATGATACAGGGCTGTAGTGTTGATAAAGGCTTGAGACAGGACAGTGAAGTGTATTGTCACCCCTACCAGGTGAAAGCTAACTATTCTTTGTCGTCTTTACTATGAGACAGGGGATCTTCCTGACCCAAGGATCAAACCCAGGTCTCCTGCATTGCAGGCAGACACTTTACCCTCTGAGCTACCAGGGAAGTCCCCCCTTACTATGAGAGATAAGAGAAAAAGTATTCACCAGGTCAAGTGCTACATAATGGGTACCAAGGGTGGTACTGATGTGCTCCAAAAAAGAAAACTCATTTGCAAAAGCAGATACTTTTGGAATCATGACCTGATTAAGTTCACCATAACCCACCAGCATTCACAAAGACCTCTCATTGACAGGCCAATAGGTGAAATGAATGGGAACGTAGTAGAAATCACGACTTCTCCATCCTTTAAGACTTTTATTGTGGCCACAATCTCTGTAATTCCTCCAAGAATGCTATTACCTTTAGTCTGTTATTTTGGCAAGAAAAAGTTATTCTAGGAATATCTTTTTTCTGGCCTTTAGTTTTTATTTTTAACTGGAGGATAATTGCTTTATAATGTTGTGTTGGTTTCTGTATACACTTTCTGGTCTTTTTTTATCATAAATCCCTCACTTCATAATTTGGGGAACAACATGGGGATCCTACCATTTGGTGAATATATAAATTCCAACTCTGTATTTCAGACCTGGGAAAATAATCATGGAGCAGATTTGGGTATCTACCAAGACCACTACTCAAGCCAAAACTCCACTTATTGAGTTTCTAGGACTCAGTGTTAACTCAGAGCCAGTGTGCAGTAACTGCCCCCAATTCTGGTTGCTTCTCCTTCCCTAATACTCAACCATACTGCTAAGTGGCCACAAGTGCCTTCGGGGAATGGTAGGTAGAGGCTTATAGTACATATTTTTGGGCAGTGTAGTGGGTTTCTTTCTTAAGGAGAGCTGCTTCCCCTTAATTTAAGGGGCTCTGTATCTACTCAGTCTGGACCAAATCAAGTCTGGGAATAAGTCAGGGACCCAGCACTGTTACTGGGACACAAATCACAATTTTTGACTCTAGACCTAGAGCTTTTTTTGTGTATACAAACCAAGTAAGACTTTATTAGGATGTCTATTTATTTCAGTCCAAGGGAGATCACAATAAATTAGCCAGTTACAAAGATCAAACCATTCTGATGACCAGTTTAGTTCTGCTGTCCATTATGACAACCATGTTCTCTTTTTTTCTGGTAGGTGACACCATCCTACAGAAAGTGTAGGCAGAAAGTGAAGAGGAACCAAAGAGCCTCTTGATGAAGTTGAAAGAGAAGAGTGAAAAAGCTGGTTTAAAACTCAACAATCAAAAAACAAAGACCAGTCCCATCCGGCAAATGGATGGGGGAAAAATGGAAATAATGACAGATTTCATTTTCTTGGGCTCCAAAATCACTACAGATGGTGACTGTAGCCATGAAATTAAAAGATGCTTGCTCCTTGGTAGAAAAGCTATGACAAACCTAGATAGTGTATTAAAAAGCATAGATAGCACTTTGCTGACAAAGGTCCATCTAGTCAAAGCTATGGGTTTTCCAGTAGTCATGTACGGATGTGAGAGTTGAACCACAAAGAAGGCCGAGTGCCTAAGAATTGATGCTTTCAAACTGTGGTGCTGGAGAAGACTCTTGGACAGCAAGGACATCAAACCAGTCAATCCTAAAAGAAATCAACCCTGAATAGTCATTGGAAGGTTGCTGGAGCTGAAACTCCAATACTTTGGCCACCTGATGTGAAGAGCAGACTCATTGGAAAATACCCTGATGCGGGGAAAGACTGAAGGCAGGAGAAGGGGATGACAGAGGATGAGATGGTTGGATGGCATCACCAATTCAATGGACATGAGTTTGAGCAAAATCTGGGAGACAGTGAAGGACAAGGAAGCCTCGTGTGCTGCAGTCCACGTGGTCACAAAGAGTCAGACAGGACTAAGCGACTGAACAACAACAACAAAGATAGTTAAGCCATGTGACTTAGCACCTGTCACTCCAGTATCCCACCATTGTCAGTGAATTCAATGGCTCACAGAGAAAGACTACTACAGAACTCCACAGGGATGCTGGTGTTTGCTTCAACAATGCACTACTTAAAGCCTCATGGAAGGGAGTGTCTTCTGAACCCTCCCAAATCATAATTAGGGGACAGTTGCACAGTTCTCACAAAACAAATCCACTCCAGCATTCTGATTACTTATCTTTTGGATACCTTCCATCTATGCAGTGTGAGATGGATTTTTAAAAAGGTGATCTTCAGGTACTACTTGATAGAAAACAGTTTCATAGTTTGTGTGTGTGGGTGGAGTTTTGAGTAATATGGGACAAGGCCTGAGGATAGAAATGGGTAATGAACTAAGAGATCTGAGCAGAGATAGGCAATTCAGCAGTGATTATACATGAACTATAGAAGTTAGGTGCTGAAAAAAGGGGAGTGGCAATAATCCAAGCTGAAGAGTTACTACTTCTGGAAAGATTAAGAATCTGTGAAATGAAACAGATTTGGGAAGAGGCAATATTTATGGCATAAAAGAGAGCAGCATGTCAAAAATTATTTTGAGGTTCATTAACTTGGAGGTTGATAATATGGTGGCATTAGGAAGAGAGATGAGGACGCCATGGGGAGAAGGCATATGGAATACAATAGTTTGAAGGTTAGATGGGGAAAGACGTGACAGAGGACTGAAAAATGCTAAAAATATAAATGTCTGGACGGGCCTATGGGAAGCTGATCATTTTGCACAGTGATTTTGTTTTAAACAACTGAAAAAAAATTTATGATTTTTTGGCCAGACTGCATGGCATGTGGGATCTTAGTTCCCTAGCCTCCCTGCATTAGGAGCAGGGAGTCTCGACCACTGGACCACCAGAGAAATCCCTGGCAGGGACTCTTAAGGTTTAAAAACCATTGTCTTATTTGGATAAGCATAAACACTTCTCGTCTTCTTTCCCACCCCACTAGTTATGACAGAACCCTTTTAAAGAAGCATGCCCACTGGGTTAAGGAACGCTGGAGTGGCAGAGATACGTGGATGGTGTTTCTTTTTGCAGTCTATGTTTTTAAAATGTTATTATTTTCATTGTAAAAATATAACTATATTATGATAATGACTATGTTTTTAAATTAAGCACATCCACTTTCCACATGTTCTTAACTGTTCATTCTTCCCCACTATTCCGCCCTCATCACTCTTGTAGGATAAAGATTAAACATTCAGGTTCCTCTTCCAGTTTGTAGAAAGTCACAGGAGACTGTAATTCATTCCCTAACACCCCAAACAAATTACAGAGTCTACATGCTGCTGCTGCTGCAGTTAAGTCGCTTCAGTCGTGTCCAACTCTGTGCGACCCCATAGACAGCAGCCCACCAGGCTCCGCTGTTCCTGGGATTCTCCAGGCAAGAACACTGGAGCAGGTACAGTCTACATAATTACCCCCCCCCCCAAAAAAAAAATCAGAGAGATGAGAGAACAAAGAAACCTCAGTGAATTAAATTTCAGAAAATGACAGTTCTTCAAATGAAAGAAAAGATCCGCATTGGTTCTCACCATTGACTGAATTATAGACAAGAGGACCCCACCACAGATGATGGCAAGGAGAAATCAGCCTAACTTTTAACAAATTTTAATGGCTGAAACAGCCATTTAATGGCTGAAAGCGAAACTATACTATCTCACAATTCTTTCCCACTGATTTTCATGAACCACTGGGATCGGACCACAAATAGAAGGACAGTGAAGAAGAGCTGAGAGACACTTTCAGAGACACATTGGACTTTCAGTTAAGACAGACTTACAGATGGTAGGAGAACTGACAAAACTCATGGCACTCCAGGCCTTCAGCTAACAAAATTGAAGGGCAGGGCAGGAGAGAAGGGAGCACCTACTCAAAGGCTTGAAAGATAATGAAGATACCAAGCAAGGCAGAACAGCTGAGATAACAGCACTCAGACAGTATCTAAGAAAAGTTCTGATCCTGCCTGAATCGAACTGCAAAATTACAACAAAGCTCACATCTGGCTCGATTATAAATTGTATTAACTCAGCTCCAGTTCTTATAGGAGAATGTGTGTACCCCTTTGGGGCGGGGGAAATATCATTTAATTCATTCTCTACTGTGTATTTTTACATAATGTATGTATTTTTATATAAAATGTCCAGTAAAAAAATCAATACACACACACAAAGGTAAGAAAATGTAACCCATGGTCAAGAAAGGAAACCAATAGGAGTTAACCAAGAAAACATTGTATTTGAGAACTGTAACAGTATAACAATGCTAAAGGATTTAAAAGTAGAACTCATGTATAATGATATGGGCAACTTCAGAGAAATGATGAAGAATATTAAAAAATGGAAATGCTAAAAATAAAAAAAAACAGTATCAGAAGTAAAGAACTAGATAGGTTTCATAGTAAGTTGGATGATACAGAGGAAAAAACTTAGAAAAGAGATAAATAGTCATAGAAAGCATCCAAATAGAAAGTTAAAGGGGAAAAAGAGTATTTAGGTCTATGGAACAATGTCATACGGTCTAACACTTGCATCAGCTGGAGTAAAAAAAGAATAGGACAAAGAATGGACAGAAAGAATATTCAAAGAGCTAATACATGAGAATTTTCCAAAACTGATGAAAGATATCAACTTATAGGTCCAGGAATAGTTGCCAACATCAAGAATTAAAAAAACAACTACCAACCCCCTATATGTAGGCAAATCCTAGTCACAATTTTGAAAACCAAATTTATAGAGCACATCTTAAAGACAGCCAGAGAAAAAAAGACATTATGAACTGGGAGCTAAAATATGAACTACAAATGAATCTTAATCAAAAATAATGGAGACAGAGATGGAATGACATGTTTAAAGTGCCAAAAGGAAAAAAAAAATCCATCAACATAAAATTTTATATACAGTTGAAAATTATCCTTCAAAAATGAATGTGAGCTAAAGACATTCTGACAGACAAAGCTGAGAAGACTCTGTCTCCAATAAGAAATGCCAAAGAGGTTCTTGAGGACAAAAAGAAATAATACTAGATCTGCAAGAAGGAATAAGAAAGTACCAAAAAGGATAAATAGTTGGGCAGATGAAAAAGAGACACATATTTTAGTACCTTCATTATACACATATATTTACAATATTAAGAAAAAAGTATCAACCACTATACAATGTATGGTGGGTTTCATAATAGGTAGAAATAAAATATAGGACAATATCATAAAGGATGGGAGAATAATAATGAAATTATACTGTTGTAAGTTTTCTTATATATCCATAAGTTAGAATATTATTTGAAGATCGACTGTGGTAATTAAAGACACAAATTGTAATTTCTAGAGCAACCACTATATTCAGCATAGAAACAGAACACTAGAAAGACCATCTAGGAATTTAAATGGAACATGAAAAAAATACCTTACTACCCCAAAGAAATCAGGAAACAAGGAATAGAGAAACACCTGACAAATGGGAACAAATGAACGAAAAGAACGTCCTTCAACCATAATTACTGAGTAGTTTGGAAATTAGTTTGTTATAGACTTGATAATGTTTTTCATGAATTCAACCTAAAACTGCAAAACAAAATACAGCTAGCTATATGTGAAGCTCATACTGCAGTTAAATTATTTTGACACAATTAACATTGTTTGAATCACAAATAATATCAAGCTGCTTTATACACTTCAGTTCAAACAAGTTTTAAAAAAGTTAAACAAGAAGCAAGATCTCCATTCTAACACAAATTTGCAGCAGTTCTATTTTTCTGAGCTCAAACTACAGTTCCAACAGTGGTTTTGGATTTTGACGCAAGTGAAAAAGACATTTTCGTATTTAAAATCCACTTCACTGTGCAATTGAGGCATTTCCACCTAATTTTCAATTGGAAATGATTAACCTGCAATGTAATGGCATACTAAAGGTGAAATATCAAGAGAATTTATAGAATTCCAATAAAATTGTATAACTGCCTTATAAGCAATAAATACGCTCAAGTAAAACCATATGCTCATGGATTGATGTATTTGGCAGTATCCTACTGGGTGAAAAGATATTTCCAAATGAAATAAGTAAAATCTCATGAGAGATCCACATTAACAGATAAACCTTTGCAATCAATTGTGATGATAGAGAACATTTACTTTAAACTGATGTTTAACTTAGTGAAATGTTATCCCCCTAAAAAAGAGTTCCATTCCTCTCATTGTTAGACTTGTATTACAACTCTTATTATTACACCTTATACCTTGTTTGTTTTCTCAATTGTTACATAAGTAACTACAAAATCTAAATTTTGTCTCTTGGGGCACAAAGCCTAAAATATTTAATATCAGGAGCTTTCTAGAAAGAGATCACCAGCCCCTGGATAAATGCAACATTTGCCACAGCAGCTACTGCAATATTTTGCTTTGGACCACACACACTCATTTAAACTTCTTTTGTGAGTCACCTGGAGAAAGTGAGGAGAGAGAATAAAGTTGAGCGTTAATTCGGTCCTGAGGTTAAATAATTGTAGCTAACATTGAGCAGGTAAAATATATAGCAAGCACTCAGATAATCACTTCGTATATATCTGCTCATTTAACACTCACAGGAATCTTAAGAGATAGGTACTATTCCCCACCCCATTTTACCCAAGCTGAGAACGTGAGCTGTCAAAGATCATACTGGTAAGTAAGGGATGTAGAGGTTTATAGGACTTAACCCAGCAATGGGACATCAGAACCAATGCCAGCAACACCAGCCATGGGATCAAAGGCAGATACGTGTGTGTGGATTGGGATGGGGGGCAGCAGGTGGTTCAAGGCAGAGGAGTTGGTGTGGATGTGAGCCCTCCCGGGAAGAATAGGACTACCAGGTGACAAGGACTTCTGAGGTCCTCGGAGACTCACAAAATCCCATTATTCCCACCTTCCCAGAAACAGGGCTTTCCCATTCCAACCCCTTAAATAAATCCTGGTTCAGAGTGTTCTTCGAATGAGCGTGTAAAAAAGTCTGCACAAGATTTATCACGTGGAGAGATGAAGGGAAGTGGGTAGGAAAATGGGGAGGCTCTGGGAAATGAGTCGTGGTCTATATATTCATAATTTAATACACATCCATACGTTAAAGCCGAAAGTACTAACAGGGTTTAGAATTTACATATAAATTAATGACGTGTCCACTTCAGCGGTGGACGCTTCGGAGCATTTTCAGAGACTATAAACAACAATAAAAATAATAGAGTGATCAGACAACACGTACTCAAGGATAGAACCTTCAGCCCCACCGGCTTTAACCTCCTCTCAATTGTTTTCCCAGCCAAATATTCTTCCCACCCTCCCGGCAGGATCCCGGGGGTCGTCCCATCTGGCAGTGACGGCTTCTGAGAAGCGGTCCGGGGAGGGCTATTATCTCCAGGAACCCGTTCTGTCAACTTTGTACTCGAGTCCCCTTTGTCGGTTGGTAGCGGCCGCTATTGCTTTAAAAGGACAGCGGATTTCGAAAGACGGAGGAAGGGTGGCTGGGGGTGGTGGTGGTCAGGAAAAGGAACTCAACCGCCTTTGATAACTGCCCAGCAGCCTTCCCTTCTCCAGGACGCGTGCTCGGCCGGGCAGCGACCGTATCCCCAGCCGGGCGGGTGCGCGCGCGCACCTAGCGTTTTCTGGGCGCCCACCTCGGCGGGGAATTTCCCCCCGCGGCCGGGCCGGCATCTGCGGGCAGCAGCCCCGCTTTGTCTCCGGCGGCGTCGCGCTCCGCCGCTCGCCCGCTCGCCTCTTTTCCCCGGTGCGGGCTGTAACCCGATCTCCCATTTCCTGGTGGATTCTCTTAAAGAGGCCGCGGTCTAGTAGCAGAACAAAGGCTATTGTTTTATTTCCTCCTTCGGGTTCCGCGTCCTTACCGGAATGTCCCTTCCTATATAATTATTTTCATTGCGTCTGCGCTCGGCTCGGGGTGGCGGGGGAGGGGGGGGGCGGAGGAAAAATTAAAAAAAAAAAAAAAAGCCCTGTGCCTTTCAGTGTATCTAAGAGACGGAACTAGGGGAGGGGGAGGCGTTGATCCTGTCCGGAGGGTTCTGGGGCCCCGAGCGCGAGCCCGGCGGCGGCCCAGCGGAGCTTAGCAGCCCCGCGCCCGGGCCCCGGGGGCCTCGCGCATCGTCCCCCGCCCCCCGACCGCCGCGCCGGCCTCTCTCCCCCTCCCCCCGCGCGGCTTTTATTTCCCGATGCCGGGCTGTAACCCGAGCTTTTATTTCCTGGTGGCTCCTTTAAGAGGCAGAGCTCAGTGCTGGGAATTCACGTCAGTTTCTGCACTGAAACTCTCAAGATCAATGAGCAAAGAGCTTTCTCAGTTCTGCCTTTCAGTTTCTCTCTTCCAGGAAGGAAAACATTCGAGAGAGAGAGAGGGAGGGCGAGGGAGAGCGGCGGGAGGGCGGGGGGCGGGGGCGCCGGCCCGGGTGGGAGGAGAGAGCGGGGCAGGCCGGCCGGGCTAGCGCCCCGGGTCGCCGCGCCGCGACCTGCAGACCCCGCCGCCGCGCCGCCCGCTCCCACGCCCCCGCCACCCCGCGCGCGGCGACTCGGCCGGCGCCCGGCCCGCCCCGCCCCGCCCCGCGCGCTCGCGGCCCCCCGGGGCGGCCGCCGGGAGAGATGCTGCAAGAAACTTCTTAAATGACCGCGTCCGGCTGGCCGTGGAGCGTTTCTGGGTTGGGGAGAGGAAAGGAAAGTGGAAAAAAAACTGAGAACTTCCTGATCTCTCTCGCTGTGAGACATGTCTGAGACTCCTGCTCAGTGTAGCATTAAGGTAAAGATCTTCTCCCCCTCCCTCTCCGGGGTGGAAAGCCTTGAGCTGCACCGGCCCGGCTGATCGTGCCGGGCTCCTCCGATCCGAGGGGGCGGTTGCAGTCGCTCTGTTCGCAGGAAATTATTTGGGGCGCCGGGGAAGGAGATGCAGCTCTCGGCGGCGGCGTACCCTTTAGTGTAACCTTGCTGCTTCCCCGCGCCCGCCGAGCCCCCTGTCGGCTCCTGCGCCCCCACCCCACCTCCTTTGCTTTATTGACAAGGAAATGCCGGTCACAGTCGGTCAGGAGGAACCCGAGTGGTCCTCAGGTCTGCAAAACACCCCGGTAATTAGTGCGCTTAAAAAAAAAAAAAACCTGCTCCCTACTCCTACTCCCAACATGTGATCGAAATGTAACTTTTGTTCCCGAGGGTGGTCTCCTTAGAAAAAAAAAAAGTTCTCCGGCTCTATCGAGGTTGGAATCTTTTTTTTAAGGGTTCCGCGAGTCTGGTCAGACAGTCTCTCCCCCGCGGCCCCCCCCCCCCCCCAATTGTAATTGCAAGCGCTTGTCGGAGAGACAGTAGTGCTGTCAGCTTTTCCTGGGCATTGCACAATGAATTTCTTTCTTTTCTTTCTTTCTTTTTTTTTTTTTTAAACCAAGGTGAATAAAGTTGCTGAATGGTTATTTTACTCTCGTAGACATCTGAACGTTGAGCAATCCAAAAGTAGAAAACTCCTGTGATGCAGGGAGAATGATTGAAGTGACCAGGCAGAATGACCTTCCCACTTTGACAGTGCAGAGAGGGTAGCTAAGAGTAGAAATCTCCCAGTCTCTGGCCAAGATTTGCAGTCTGGTAAATGCAGGATGGTGGAGGATGTTTGCAAACACAGTACTTATCTTCCAAGTAGTGGTGTGTGTGAGCATTTATGTACATGTCTGTATGTCTGTAAAGGCTAATGGTGCTGCGGTTTGTTGCTTCTAAAAAGTTGTAAAGTTTGCCACCGTGAGGAGGCACACTGATTTGTCCATCTCCCCCAATTAATTTTCCCTTCCCTGCGTTCGGTGTGCACTTTGATTTCACTGTTCCATCAATGCTCAGATGGAAAAGCCTTCTTCAGTGAGAAGCTGAAGCTGCTGAAGTTTGTTTGTGGCTTGGCCCATTTAATATGTTCATTGAGGGGACCCTGCAGAGACAATGAACAAATAACCAGTTTTCTTCATCCGTGGGGCATTTTGGGAAACGTCTCTCCTGTTTTAACATGGCATTTACATAGGATCTGTTTAGAGGAAAACACAACATTTTCTCATATTTGCTCATTAGGGTTTCATAATTATACTCAGGTGTTAGTATTTCTTACCAGGCACGATTTCTAAGGGGGTTTGAATTAGGGTTAATGTGAACTGAAAAGGTGGGTTGGGTTTGTTTTTGCCTCGCACAAAAAGCGCTTAGTGGAACTTTCGGGTTTCTGTGTAGGTATCTGGGGATAGCAGTATGTCTGCGGTGGAGAGGGTGTCAGAGTAAAGAATTTAGGTAGGTTGATACTTTAAAACCAATTTCTTTTGCTGAATAAATTCGATTCTATGAGTTCAGAAAAATCCTTGGGTATGCCTAATCTATCTGATACTTCATAACACAGAGGTAACTAAATAATAGGATATTAAATCTGTAAATTGTATTTAGCTCAACGACAATAAATCTGACCTCAGGAGAACTTGAACAACTATGGGAGAGTGATTTTGGAGTGGAGACAACGAACAGCAAGCCGTTTTGTGGTTTGCTAGCTCTTCTAAAGAGACTGCATAAGCCCGCTCTTCTGAGGGGCTCGGGGCTGCAGGCAGAAATACCAATGAGGGGCTCATCTCATGGTACCTCAGTGGAAGACTACAGCAACTCTTTCCTTACATGCACGGAGGGAACCAATCCCAAACCCAGACAGTGCAGTTTCTTCACTGTGACCTAAAAATTGCAGCCACGGTTTGTGTTATCATTTTCTATCTTATCGTTTACCCTCTCCATTCTTTTCGAAAGCTTCTTTTCTTGATTTCTGTGTTTCTCCGTAATTAGAACAGATCCAATGGTCTTCCCTAGTAGTGAAAGTATCACTTTTAATTTGGATTGTCCTTTATAGAATCGGTCTACGACTGCTTACTTGGACCATGCATATGTTTAAACGCACGCACGGGAAGTGCATTTTCTCATGGAGTTTGTTTAGTTTGCAGTGTTCCAGTAAGAAGCTCTGGAGATCAAGGACTGGGATTATTCTAGCTCGTCTGAAAATGTTCTGGTGATTGTGTGCGGTGTTTCCCTGAGTCCCTGGGATGTGGTACAATGACTGCATGATAAAAAATGTTTGCCGGGAACCCACTAGTACAGCGATTTTTTTTTTTTTTTCCTAGAGTCCAGTAAACAATAAAGTTTTCTGTGGAGCAGAGAATGAGTGTCAGGAGCTTTAAAAGATGAGCTCATGGCTCTGCTGTCCTGAGGACATGTGGCATGGAAAGCTCTCTGTGGAGAGTTTTCCCTCACCTCTCCTGTCTGCTCCTAAAATCTTTCACCCTGGCTTGTATCCTCTACGAGCAGCTGGTCAGCAGGCAAGTAAATTCCTCAGCAGCTGGTATGATGGAGCACAGAGGAGCCCGACCAGAGGCAGCCACAGGGGGAAGTACTCTGTTTACTTCTGAGCAGTGTCAGTTCTGCTAGAAAAAGAGTAGTGTATGATTTCGGTGGAATTTCCAAGGTGAAAGTTTCTGAATCAGTCAGTCAGTGACACCTTTATATGTATCGCTTGCGTGGTGGTGGTTGCTGATGAGTGCCTGATACTGGCTCTCATGTTTCTTTTGCACTTTATAACCATCTTCCCGGCACCCTAGGGAAGTTATCAGACACATGTTTACAGCAGAAGACAGGTGGACCAGCCCAAGGTCACCCAGACTAGGACTGCGCCCCTCTGTGTGTCTGCACTGGGCACTTTCATCATGAGAGATTAAATGCTTCCATTCCCGACCATTTGGGGGCTTTTGTTTGTTTGGCTTTTTTTTTTTTTTTTGGTCTTTCTGTGTGGCATAAGGGACTTTATTGCCCCACCAAGGATGGAACCCATGCCCCCTGCATTGGGAGTGTGGCGTCTTAACCACTGGACCACCAGGGAAATCCCTGGGGTTGTTTAAATGTAAGGACTAACTATATAAAAAGTCGACTGTTTTTTATCAGGGGATCGTGTGGCTGACTGCTAGGCATGGGAGGAAGGAAGAGGCTGTCTTTTCCATCATCAGTCTTCACCTTCAAGTCACCTGTTGAGTTCTAAGTTCAGCCAAGTTGTAGTGGAAAGCAGTTATGACCCAGCGGACCCAGCCCTTTCGGGGAGGGCTTCCAGAATACGATAGAAAACAGTCAGATAACTTCCCTGGTCCCCTCCCTCTCTTCCCTCTGTATGGGCTGGCTTTCTTAGTGGAATGAATTCTCTTTCTTACTCTCTAGGAGACTCCCCTCTGGACCCTGAGCTCCTTGGGTTGAGTGGTGATTATCTTTGTGTGTCTGGTGCCCACCTTGGCATCTGGCTTAGATGTATGTGTCAGTCACATTGGCTGACTTGCAGTGAGGCACGGAAGGTGGTCAGGGCCCCTTCCTCTCTGTCCTGTGTGCCTGGAGTGACTTAACGCTGCATCCACAAGCTGGCATGAAGTGGTTGTAGGGTCACTCTGCTGACTCAGGGAGGCCTGGGGCACTCCCTAGGGCATCATCAGTAGAATTTTGACCTTATAATTTTTCTTACTTTGGTGATATTTTCAAAAACTGCTTTAGTGTCTAAAAATAAGCAAAAATGTGGAGTTGAGTAAAAGATAAAGGGGCTTGAGGAATCACTGGAGAAGGTCCAGCTGAGGAGACTTCTAAAGTTTTCACTGGGTTCTTTAGCAATTGAATTAATTAGAGACTCGGAGTTGGGAGGCTATAAAGATCACCTGGGCCAGCGTCTTTTATGGCAAAGAGGTCCACATGGCTAAATGGTTTGCTTCAGCTGATATGTGTCCGAGGCAGAGCAATGCAGTCCTCTTGGTTTTCAATCCCCTGCCCCGTACTGGCTGGGTTCACAGGTTCGTCCCTATAAAAGGCCAAAGAAATTCGATACAATAGACTGTGCGCTCTCTGGCACTTCCTAACTTGGTCCATTTTAATCGCAAGCCAGCTGGTATGAGGGCATGGAGGTCTGTGCCAAGTAAGACGGTGTGTGGGGGAGCCCTGGGTCGAGAGGGTATATTGTTAGATGTGAGAAGAGGAAGGAGTAGGAGTGGGGGGTGAGGGAAGAAGGGCTCGATGGGCTTGTCTTTGCACCACCATCTACCACAATAACTTTTCTCTGTATTGTGGTGAAAAGCATGTAACATTAAGTTTACCCTCTAAACCATTGTTGAGGGTGCAGCTCAGTCATGTTAAGTCTCTTCCCATTGTTGTGCAACTGATCTCTAGAACTTTTCTGTCTTGCAACACTGAAACTCTATACCCGCTCAACACTAGTTTCCCCTCTACCCTCCTCCCAGCCCTCAGTCACCACCTTCCTATTTTCTGTTTCTGTGATTTTTGTCTCCTTTAAAAGTTCATAGAATTATACTGTATTTCACTTAGCAGAATGGCCTGGAGGCTTGTCCATATTGTAGCATGGGACAGGGTTTCCTTTTTTTCAAGGCTGTTTTACATTCCATTTTGGCTTCCCTGGTAGCTCAAATGGTAAAGAATCTGCCTGCAGTGCAGGAGACCTAGGTTCGATTCCTGCATCAGGAAGATCCCTTGGAGAAAGGCATGGCAACCTACTTCAGTGTTCTTGCCTGGAGAATTAATTCCATGGACAGGAGCTTGGCAGGCTACAGTCCATGGGGTCGCAAAGAGTCCGACACGACTGAGCGACTGCCACACACAGCATTCCGTTTTATGTATATGCCATATTTTCTTTAATCCGTTCATCTGTTGAAGGACATCTGTGTTACTTCCATCTCACGGCTGTTGTGAATGAGGCTGCGATAAACATGGGTGTACAAATGACTCTCTTGAGATTCCGCTCTGAGTTTTGGATATATCCCCAATGATGGAGTGCAGTGGTACTTTTTTTTTTTTTTTTATAGTATGTGAGAAGCTGGTACTTGTGTTTTGGGTTGAGGGCTCTGGGCCTCTTTGCTGGGCCTTTTCTGAGAAATCCTGGAGGGGAACCTTGGGCTCAAACATACACCTTAATTTATACATAGTGAGGCTCTGTGTTTCAAACAGCATCAGCTGAAAACATGGCAGCTAGTCCTAGAGAAATAGCTTACCTCTTTAGCATAGGTAAGTCGAGGGGAAAAACAGCCCAGTTTCTAGAATTTCCTAAGGAAGCTAGCACTAAAACAGATTCTGTGCAGCCAAGTTGACCTGCGTTTACTCACGCTGAGGCAGGTTGGAGGCAGGTTGGGGACCAGCATCAAGAGCCTGTGCGCCTGTTATGGATATTGAGAAGTTGCTCTTTGGTGTGACACTCCCAGCAGAGTGAATCAGTGTCAGACGAAGCCCCGTGGGGCATGGGGTGTACAAACAACGTATTTGTGAATGCTACTTTAGGAAAAGCACTGGTGCTGATTTCCTGGCAGAGGCCCTCGCTGCCATATTTGTTATGAGACGTGTGTAAGAAACCAAGCTCTGTGTGGATTTATTGAATAGAATGAGTGTAAGTTGATGCGGGGTTCCCATGCCAGGAGGGACCCGTCATAAAGACCATTCGCTGCCAAACCTAGTATTTGGGGAGAGAAAGACTAAAGTTAGAATGGCAGTCTATTAAAAAACAAACACATTTTTGTTGATTTCGGAACATACAGAAACCAGCCTAATAAATGTGGCTTTCTGGGGGCATCTCAGTCTGCGCCTCCATGAATAGGCAGAAATGACGTGTCCACACCGTCCTCTGATTAGAAATGACGGATGCTGTGTGCTCAAGACGGTGCCTTCTGCATCAAAATAGTACCACCCATGTGTTATTTGCTCTGCTAATTTGCTTGATCAGTCTTTTCTTCTTAGTGAAAGTATACGGTTCAGCCTGGTCTCTGTTTGAGGCAGTGTCCCCAGTCTTTTTGGCACCAAGCACCAGCTTTGTGGAAGACACTTTTTCCGCAGATGGGGGATGGGCGCGTGGTGGTGGTGGTGGGTGGTTTTGGGATGACTGAAGCACATTTCATTCACTGTGGACTTTATTATTGTTACATCAGCTCCACCACAGATCATCAGCATTAGATCCTGGACATTGGGGACCCCTGGGCTAATGATCTGGAATTTGGGGAGTATGGGTGGAAAGGGCGATGAGGCATTAGTCTGTGTTTGTTAGGTATGAACCCCCTAGAAGCACAGACTGCTCAGTCAGGTCTGTGGACTAAACTGGAACACCTGCATTTTGGGAGCTTTCTAAAGTCTCGATGGGCTTCTCTGGTGGCTCAGAGAGTAAAGAATCCACCTGCAGTACAGGAGATCCGGGTTCGATCCCTGGGTTGGGAAGATCTCCTGGAGAAGGGCATGGCAACCCACTCTAGTTTTCTTACCTGGAGAATTCCACGGACAGAGGAGCCGCTTGGGCTACAGTCCATGGGGTTGCAAAGAGTCAGACATGACTAAGCAACTAACACTCTCACTTTTCACTTCCTTTTATAAAATTTTAATTGGAGGATAATTACTTTACAATGTTATAATGGTTTTTTATAATGGTTTTTGCCATACATTGGATGCATAGGCATATATATGTCCCCTCCCTCCTGAACCCCCTTTCCCACCTCCCTCTCCACCCCATCCCTCCAGATCTTCTTGAGCTTTGGGTGCCTCGCTTCATACATCAAACTCCCACTGGCTATCTATTTTATGTATGGTCATATGTATGGTTCAATGATATAAGTCTAGGTAATTAAAGGGGTTTGCGTGCTGCTCTGGAGGTCATCCATCCTGCATTTCTTCCTTCTCCTCATCCTCCATCTCTACTACCATCACTTATTGGATCCTGCTGTGTGCCAGTCCTCAGACGAAGTGTTTTATGTGCATTATCTTATTTCTTCTTCACAACTCCCTCTGGGAGGCAGATTTTCTCCCTATTTTACAGAAGAGGAGCCTGCAGCAGTTAAGCGATGTGTTGGCCTGCCATCTCCCAGGCTGTGCATGGAGAAGCTCAGGGCAGCATCTACCTTCCCTCCTGACCCCAGTCTCAAGGCCAGCCTCCTTTGTGAAGAAAGTTAGAGAACTGAGAGCGATGGGGTGATGGTGGCGCTTCCCACAGGCCAAGCTGAGAGGCGGGAATAGAGCTGGCAGGGAGGTCTCCTTCTGCTTGGGTGGGTGGTTCCTAACCAGCCCTCTGGGGGCAAGGTAGCCAGATGGTCACTTTGCACACAGCACCCTCCCTGGAATGGATGTCCAGGTGTCCTGTTTCTACACCAATCCCTGATGTTGTCTTGTGATGCTTTGTATTTGGGTGGGTTCATTTGGGCCCTTTTCATGTTTTTCTTAGAAACCTTTCCCCTCTCTACTTTCCCGTCTGTGTGTGCTAAGTCGCTTCAGTCGTGTTAGACTCTTTGCGACCGCATGGACCATAGCCTGCCAGGCTCCTCTGTCCATGGGATTCTCCAGGCAAGAATACCAGAGTGAGTTGCCTTGCCCTCCTCCCGGGGATCGTCCTGACCCAGGGATCAAACCCGCATCTCTTAAGTCTCCTGCATTGGCAGGCAGGTTCTTTAGCGTCATCTGGGAAGCCCGCAACATTCCCCCAGTAACTCCTTATGCCATTGTCATGTGATCAGGTGGGTGACAGGCTGGGGCCATGGGAGCCAGACACCTTGGTCATACCTTCCTCAGTCTCTCCTTCCACTGCTTTTTATTTTTTTCCAATTTAAAAATTTTTACACAGTTCATGAATGCAGTACGTTTTAGAGACCTTCCCTCTTAGTTTGCTGTACAATGCAGGGAGCTCAAACCTGTGCTCTGTGACGACCTAGCGGAGTGGGATAAGGTGGAAGGTTCAAGACGGGAGGGGTCATATGTATGCCTGTGGCTGATTCATGTTGATGTGTGGCAGAAACCAATACAATATTGTAAAGCAATTATCCTCCAATTAAAAAATTTTTAAAAACCCATCCCTTTCGCTCATCTAAAGATACTGTGTGATTTCTTGGAATCTGTCTGATGTCGCTTCAGGGATTCCCTGATTTCCCCCACCACCAAAGGAATCGTCTTTTTTGTTTTCCTCTCTCCTGATAACCTGATGCCACTGCCCTTGTTCTGATTTCCTGAAGACAGGCTGTGGGCCCTCTGACTTGATGCATTTCTGGATTTGAGCAGCTTTCACGAAGCCTGTCTTCAGAGCAGATGTAGCGAAGGAAGCAGACAGAGTACGGTGTGGAGGGAGTTGAGGGATTAAGAAACTCTAAGTCCCAGTTCTCATGAAACAGAGGAGGCAACTGAATCCTGCAGTATTTAGATGTGTGTGTGTGCTCAGTCGTGTCTGACTCTGTGACCCCGTGGACTGTAGCCTCCCAGGCTCCATGGGATTTTCCAGGCAAGAACGCTGGAGTGTGTTGCCATTTCTTATAGCATTTCAGTAGTCTGCCTGAAATGGGTAGAGATGTGGTACATATTTACAATGGACTATTACTCAGCCATAAAAAGGAACAAAATTGGGTCATCTTTAGTGACGTGGATGGACCTAGAGTCTGTCAAACAGAGTGAAGTAAGTCAGAAAGAGGAAAACAAATATTGTATAGTAACGTGCATGTGAAATCTTAAAAGCTGGTACAGATGAGTCTATTTGCAGGGCAGGAACGGAGGTACAGCCTTAGAAAACCAGTATGAACACGGTAGGGGATGAATAGGCAGGTTGGGATTGACGTATATACACTACCATGTATAAAAGAGAGAGCTAGTGGGAACCTGCTATATAGCACAGGGAGCTCAGCTCAGTGCTCTGTGGTGACCAGCAGGGCGGAGGGGACTGGAATGGGGTGGGAGGGAGGTCCAAGAGGAAGCGGTATATGTATACATACAGCTGATTCTCTTCTGTGTATGGCAGAAACTAACAGAACACTGTAAAGCAACTATACCCAATTTTAAAAAATGAAAAAAAAAAACCTGCCTGAGATCACATTGCTGTTCGTAGCTGAGCCAGAGTCAGTCAGGTGTTCATGATCCCAGGGCCGTGTCCCACTGACACCAGGAAAGTTGACAAAAAGCAGACAATAACTCAGCCCAGCTTCGTCCTGGGATCTCCTGTCTAGAGAGTGAAACCGGTTTGTCTGGCACCACACAATGACTGATGGTATTAATGATCATCATTATGACCTCCGCGTTAAAGACAGTCTTTATGAGGTTTAGGAAGTGAGGAAATAGTGTTGTGCATTTTGGAAAGCTAGCCAACGAACAGGGCTGGCATAGAAATAACGTTACCTTTTAAAAAGGCTACACTTCGGTTATCTGGACCAGTGACTTACGAAACATATTACTTTCCTCTCCAGTGAAGACAGGAAAGAGCTACTCAATAAATCTGCACGCTCAGCAGACTTTGTGTGTTCCCCGGGGGTGTTTTCCCTTTGTATGTGGGAGTCAGACACACGGAAAACGATCTGATTTCCTGAATGACCCGCAAAGGGCGTGCGGTCCCGCTGGTGTGAGCGCTGTGGGTGCCGGCGCATAGGGATGTGAGCACTGTCATCGTAATCACCGCTGTTTCAGAGTTTGATTTGCATTTTATTCTGCCTGATAGCTGTTCATTGGTTCTTATCTGTAATGCTGATTTCCCTTAAGGGGATTGTAAGTTCTTGAGAAGAGGGTACCAGTCATTGCTGTACCATGAAGGGCTTCTAGGGGAAGGACAGACCCTGGAGTAAATAGACCTGAGTGTGAATCTTGCTTCTTAAACGTATTCATTAAAAAAATATTTTTATTAGAGTATAATTGCTTTACAATGTTGTGTTGGTTTCTGCTGTACAATGGAGTCAGCTATTTGTATACATATATCCCCTCCGTCTTGAACCTCCCTCCCTCCTGAACCTCTCTCCTATCCCCTAACTTGTTCATCTTAAGCTTGAACCTGGTAAGTCATCTGAAGTGGTAATAAAAATATCTATCACAGGACTTACCTGGCTGTCCAGTACTTAAGACTTCATCTTCCAGTGCAGGGGGTTGTGGGTTCGATCCCTGGTTGGGGAGCTAAGATCCCACGTGCCACGGGGCCAAAAAACCAAAACATAAAATAGAAGCAGTAGTATAACACATTCAATAACGAATTTAAAAAATGGACCAACTCAAAAAAATCTTTAAACAAGCAAAAAACAGTCCTTGAAGGCTGTTGGCAGTGCCTTAACATTGTTCAAAGCAAAGCAAAATGTAGTTCTTCTCTCTCTTTGTATATCCTCCCATCAGAGGAATCTAGAAGGGGTGAGAGATTTTCTAGTCCTGTAATTTTCCCAACATTACATCGTTGGGAAAACAGAGGCCAGAGACATCCTGGTATTGCTAGAGCTCCCGTGGCTGGTTCTTGGCCCTGCCTGAACCTCCAGGCCTCTTAGGTTGGCTGACTCCCAGCCAGGGCTCTTGTCACTGTCCCTTTGAGCTTCTCCCAGGCTTGGGGTTACTCAGTCAGCTCTCAGCAAAGCTCCGATTTTTGACTCTCATTGAATACAAGCCTCAACAACAGAAGAGACGAGCCAACTGCAATTACATGGTCGAAACAGATGCCGCTTGCATCTTAAAATTGTGAGGGAATAGCTCGCATGGTTCTGAATAAGTTTCCAGAGATGAAAGGAAAAAAACCCGAAGCCTGCAAATACTGTGCAGTGCCTCTGATGGGCATTATTACTCAGCCCTCAAGTATTCAAACCTATTAAAGGATCTGCTCGTTCATACAGTTACTTATTATTTGCAACCGGGACGAGACTCCGGAGGGAGCATCCATTCTTCAGTCTGCTTTTGTGTGGCAGGCAGCCCCGTGGCTGTCTGACCACAGAGCAGACACTGTTTGCAGTAGATGGTGAATTTTCTGGTTCCAAGAGTCTGAAGTAGATGGTTCTTCTTGGAGGTTTAAATGGGAGAATTTGAAGAAGCTAAATTTGTAACTTTCGGGTATCAAGGAACCTTGATTTGTTGTAGAGGTTAAGGGAGGCTGGGGGTTGGGGGCCTTCCCAGGTGGTGCTAGTGATAAAGAAAGTTCTTGCCAGTACAGGAGATGTAAGAGATGTGGATTTGATCCCTGGGTCGGGAAGATCCCCTGGAGAAGGAAATGGCTACCTACTCCAGTATTCTTGCCTGGAGAATCCCATGAACAGAGGAGCCTGTCAGGCTACAGTCCATGAGGTCGCAAAGAGTCAGACACAACTGATGTGACTTAGCATGCATGCAGGGAGGCTGAAGTATTTGTTATCAGCAGCTGTGATTCCTTTTGCTGTGGACTTACAGTGCGTTCCTGAGTTTTCTGCTGTATATCCATGTTAAATGAGAAGATGACATGGAGCCTGCAAAACCTCCCCCCGCCCCCCGCCGCCCCCCGCCTTCGAAAAAAATTTATTTGGCTGCTCCAGGTCTTAGTTGCGGCATGTTAGACCTAGTTCCCTGACCAGAGATCAAACCTGGGTCCCCTGCTTTGGGAGAGTGGAGTCTTAACCACTGGACCACCAGGGCAGTCCCAAAATGGCCCTTTTTGAGAATACTGTAGAGAATGTTCAAGGCCTCCTGTGTTGACTCCTGGAAGCAGGTGTAGGCACTTTTAAGCTGTTGAGGACAGAGCTTAGGTCTGGAGAGAGACCCAGTTCCTCTGCCCTCGCCCTGTTGGTGATTTTCTGCTCAGCTGTCTGTGCACTCTCCAGTGGGTTATGATGGGACCTGGTGACTTTATCTTTCTGAAGACTTTTCTGTATCATGAGGTCAGTAATCCCCGATTCTGTCACATCCCCTCTGCGAGGAAGCAACAAAGTTGAGATACTGACTCTCAAGTATTTCCGGAAAGAAGTGAGCTACAGATAGAAATCTGCATTGTAACTTAAAAGTCAGCCCCCCAAGAACAGCTTGTCAGTCTCTGAAGTCACCCGTGTGGGTCTAGGTGTGCAGTGGTGGCCTCGCATGTACCTGCCAGACTCTAGTGTGCTAAGAACAGGCATCCCTGGGGTCCCTGTTGAAGATTCCAGGTCAAGAGAAAATTTGGAACCAGTATCATCCAAAGGCTCCTAATAGCTAATAATTAGTACTTGAAGAAATAGATCTGCCACTGGTGTGGGCAAGAGGAGCTGTACCCGAGACTTGATGAAAGAGGAGCAAGCGTTTCCTGAGCACCTTTCTGGGCTTCTCTGGGGATTTTGCACAAGGGAAGGCAACGTTTTTTTTTCCCACGTTACTTCCTTCCTTCATTGTTCTAGACCGTATATCTTTCCCAGACACTATCCTTGAACATCATATCAGCCTCCTGCCGGAGCAAACCACAGGGTAGCGTCTCCTGACTCAGCCATCTGGTCCTGCTCTGTCTTCTCGTGTGCAGGCTTGTGATCACTGGCCGGGCACCCCCAGGGACAGAAGTGAGTTCTCTTTTCTTTGGGCCTCTGTGGGTGCGCTCGTGTCCAGCTTCCTGCCCCAGAGTGGGTACATCTGGTTTTGAGAAGTGGGCATGTGAAGGGATCCCGGGTGCATTTTGTAGTTACCGTATCCTCCTTTTGACTTACGATCTGGGAGATTTTAAAAATCCAGGTCAGGAGTTCACTTGACTGGTGTTCTGCTTGGAGACAGTGGCTCTCCTAACAGCCTTGATAGTCATGGCCAGTGATGGGCAGGGACAGCAGGGTCCCTGCTGGGGACCCTGCAGGGACATCCCTTCAGGGTCACTCTCACTTCATGCCTCTTAATCTAGCCTGTCTCTGAGCCTCGGTGAACTGGGGGGGAGAGCCATCGTTTGGGGATGAAATCTGAATAACAAAGGGCTCCCCCGTCTGGGTGAGTTCCCCTCTTCTCCTGGATGTGGAGACCTGAATGACCTGATGTAGCTGACAACAGCTCAGATTCCCTGGCAAGCTGCCAGCTCCGTATTTGACTCTGTCCAGGGCTTCCCTTGTGGCTCAGCTGGTAAGGAATCCGCCTGCAATGCGGGAGACCTGGGTTCAATCCCTGGGTTGGGAGGATCCCCTGGAGAAGGGAAAGGCTACCCACTCCAGTATTCTGGCCTGGAGAATTCCATGGACTATACAGTCCATGGGGTCGCAAAGAGTCAAACAAGACTGAGTGGCTTTCACTTTCACATCCCCCTGGTCCTTCCTTGGGTCTGCTGACTTGAATGCTTTAGGCTGAGGTGGAAGGAGAGACCATACTTGTTGGGAAGGCAAAGAGTCTTTGCCCTGAGAACCAGGAAACAAAGGCTCGCCCTCTGAAGCTGGCATGCTGCTCTCTTGTGTCTCCGAGGCTCTGTGATCCTGGCCAGGCTGTGTGAGCGGTGAGCGTGCTGCTTGGTGGCAGGAGTCCCCTGTGGGTCAGACGCAGTTTTTGAACACGATGGAATTCAGGGGGAATGCTGGCGAGCCCAGAAAGACTGGAGTGATGATCCTCTAATCTTTTTCAGCATGCTGCAAGGGGATCTTTCACTTTGAGCCAGATGGGAGGGAGATGGGTGTTGGGTTACACCTCAAATAGGGCACCTATTAGTACACCCGTCTATGTGCTCCCACCCTCCCTGGCACCTTGGCTGTTCTAAGCTCCCTATCCTAGAAAAATGCATAAAGAACCACTGACATCGATGGCAGGAGATTTATTTCTCCTTTCTTGGTACAGGGCTGCGGGCCTTGCTTGGAGATGGGTGGTACTTAAAAAGACTTAAAAATGCAAGAAGGGAAAAAGGCAGAAAGCCAGGCAGACCCCACCGAAAGGCCCTGTTATTCCAGCAGAGGGAAGAGGTGGGCCCCCGGGCACCAGTCACTCTTAACCTGAGCTGGCTCTTCTGAGAATTCGTCTGTCTTGAAAACCTTGGTAAAAATGGCCAAATGGAGCTTCTGTTAAGGTAGGGGGAATGCCTGCGTGTGCTTTTGTGGTTAGCCATGGTGTTGAACA
The DNA here is from genome assembly GCF_032452875.1 of Bos javanicus. NCBI lineage: Eukaryota > Metazoa > Chordata > Mammalia > Artiodactyla > Bovidae > Bos > Bos javanicus. The sequence goes on along the minus strand of NC_083872.1, from coordinate 98,721,772 downwards.
GTCCGGTTTAAGGGGAAAATGGTTCTGGGTACGTTTCCATTTCAACTGTGGTCTTTAAAGGTTTACTGCGAAGGGGATGGGTGTGGGAGAATGTGAGTATAGTCGTCTGGCCTCTTGGTTAATTTTATCTAGGTTACAGGTGAGAAATGAGTTCACAACACCTCCTGTTTCTTATTTGGGTCTGTTTTAGGGTGAGTCTAGTTTGGGCAAATCTCCTTTTACCCAATGCACATATTTGTGGACTGCCAGCTTACATACCAAGTGAATTATTAGAAAAAATCCACTTCACAGCTCTGGCCCCTAGAGTGGTGTCTGTGATTCTTACAAGACTTAGGTCTTGTAAACCCTAAGTTTACCTCTTCTCTTCATCCTACTGGGATCCCATGTGGGGCTGTGTTGACAAGATTGTGCCACGTTGGGCAAGTTTTGACCACACACTTTCCCAGGCACGGTGAGGCAAGTGTGGGTTCAGCTGGCTGCTCCTAGGCAGTTGATGGTACTTGGCATATCAAGGGTTTCTGTTATGCTGTTTGCCAGAAAGGTAATCTCTCAACTGGTCCGAGTGTCCCAGGGCACACATGTTCGGCTTTGGGGGAAAAGTCACAATTTCAGGTTCACTCTTTGCTTGCATCTTGTGTACATTAATGGCCTCATAGCTGAAGTGCATTGAACTATTGCTACACTGTCCAAAGCCTGCAGCGTAGCTCCTTTGAGTCAGGGAAAGGTTTCTCTGTAAAGTTACTGAAGGCTGAAGCTTGAAAACTAACACTGGAGGTTAGAATCAGCGTGTTCTAGTGGGAACAGTGCAAGGGCAGCTGACACCAAGCCTTTCTGCACTATTTTTAATCCTAGTCGGGACTATATGGGATGGCTTGTGCCTTCTTGGATGTCATTCTGCTTTTATTCCAGGGGTTTCTTCTTGTGACTCTGTATATATGTGTGTATTGCATGTGCATAGGATCATATGTCCCGGAAATTATGGCATAATCTGTTTTCCAGTTTATAGAGTGAAAGATTGCATGAATCCCAGCCTTGTGACAGGGAAATCTTATATGTAGATGTAAAATACTTCTCCTTGGAGGGCTGGCTTTCTGATGGGCTATAAACGGATTGTTAAACAGCAATGCGAGGGGTTGTTAACAAGCTGTTTCTGAGAGCATCACCCTGGTCTGGTCTGAAAAGGCAATGTGTACATATTGCAGCTATGAAACAGTTTGCCTGTGGTGCTTATATGTTGGTAGGGTGGGTGTGTGTGTATTTTCAGTGGTGAATGAACTGAAAAGATAATTTTTAAAATCAAGGTCCCTGGTGGCTCAGAAGGTAAAGAATCTGCCTGCAGTGCAGGAGATCTAGGTTTGATCCCTTTGTCAGGAAGATCTCCTGGAGAAGGGAATAGCTACCCACTCCAGTATTCTTGCCTGCAGAATCCCATGGACAGAGGAGCCTAGCGGGCTACAGTCCATGGGGTCACAAAGAGTCAGACACGACTGAGCAACTAACACTTTCACTTTCTTTCGTAGTTGATTTACAATATTGTGGTTTCAGGTGTATAGCAAGGTGATTTGGTTATACATGTATGTATGTGTATACGTGTGTATATTCTTTTTTCCGATTCTTTTCCTTTATAGGTTATTAGAAGATACTGAATATAATTTCTTGTGCTATGCAGTAAATTCTTGTTTATTTTGTAATAATGTATATCTGTTAATCTCAGACTCCTAATTTATCCCTTTCCCCCTTTCCCCTTTGGGAATCATAAGTTTGTTTTCTGTCTGTGAGTCTGTTTCTGTTTTATAAATAGTTCATTTATATTTTTTTAGATTCCACATATATGTGATGATGTCATATAATATTTATCTTTCTCTGACTTCACTTTTAGTATAATTTCTAGATCTGTTCATGTTGCTGCAAATGGCATTATTTCATTCTTTTTTATGGCTGAGTGGTATTCCATTGTACCACATCTTCTTTATCCATTCATCCATTGATGGACACGTGTCTTGGCTATCGTAAATAGTCCTGCTATAACACTGGGCTGCATATATCTTGAAAAGATAATTTTAAATGTTTTTTATTTGCTCCTATGTCAGTGTCCACTTTCTCCACTGGGATATGTTTTGGTTGTTGGTTTTTTAAGCTGGCTTAAATGAAGCGGTATTTGGTCAGTACAGTGTGTGAATCAACCAAACTTCAAAAAGCTTTAGTTAATGTTCATGGTAACACCCTGTGTGAATAATAGCTGCCTTAAGGTTTTAGAATCACCTCCCAATAAGCAAACTAACATCTATGTTCCAAGTTCAGCGAAGCAGAGTTCCTCGTATGTGTCAAATCTTATTTGAATTTCTTGTCACATTCACGTGACATAGCTGGAAATTGGTCCATGCCAATTTCTGCTACTATTGGATTTTAATGAGCACGCTTTCTTGTTACTAGGTTGCCATGCTTCTACTGTGTTCACAGCTGCTGTGTTGAAAAACAGGTGTCTGTTATAATCCCCTGCCTGGATCAGTTTGCTAGTCTGGCAATACCTTATTATTATTGTTTTTTATTTATTTATTTTTGTCTCACATAGGTCAGAGGTGTTGATGAGCAGGATTAAGGAGAGAGAAGATGGTAACTTTTCTTGGTGGAGATTTCTGTTAAAAGAATCTAAGAATTGTAGCATGTAAAGATAGAGCTAAAGAAAACTGTTCAGGATTCGAATCACAGGGAGAAGAGCCAGGACGATCATAGTAATAATAGTTCTGCCAAGTCACCTCTGCCTAATTCTTCAAAGGCCAGTGTGGCCACAAAGCCATCCAAGACATGGGGAGTGAGTGATGACTGTCCTCCGGTCCATGGAGCACTCACGGACTCATCCACAGTTGCTTCTCCACACTTCTGGATCCTGTGCAGTCCACACCCCATGTATCTTGTGCTGTCCTTTCTTCTCCATCCTGACTAGCGCTGTCTTCCCTCTGGCCCTGGACTCTTCAGCTGTCTCCCATCTGGTCCTCCTACCTCCACTTCCTGCTCCTTCGAAACCAACCCAGAATAATTTTTTTTTGTTTATTTAGCTGCATCAGGTCATAGTTGCGACACATGGGATCATTGTTGTATTATGCAGGATTTTTCATGGCGGTGCATGGGCTTAGTTGCTCCACAGGCATGTGGGATCTTAGTTCCCCAACCAGGGATCAAACCCACGTCCCCTGGATTGCAAGCCAGATTATTAACCACTGGACCACCAGGGAAGTCCCCGAAATGATTCATTGTAGATAAGAAATTGATCACGTTCTTTCTGACACTGCAGTTCAAAATGCAGCCCAGCTGTTTATCATGGCAGTGAGGCCTTGGACAGGCTGACTTTCTAGAATCATCTCCACTCCCCCTACCCCCATTCCACATTGTACTCCAACCAGTACCTGCCCTCCTCCCAAACCACATGATGAACTTTTTTTATTATTATTATTTTAATTTTTACAGTGCTGTGTTGCACACGATGAACTTTTACGCCTGGAGTCTTGCACAAGTCCTTCTGCTGCCTGGTAGCAACTTGTCATCTTAAGCGTTCCCTGGTGCTGTTGGGTACATCATCCTTCAAAGTCACTGAACTTGTCTCATTACTGGCACTGGTCCCGTTATAGTTTAATTGTGTATCATCCTCCAGCTGAAGTGAAAACACACTGAGAGCAAGAGATTGATGAATGGATTCATTCTCTCTTCTCATTGTGCAGAGCCGTGCCTGGTATAGAGAAGATCCAGTGTCCTTTATTTAAATTGAATTTTTTAAATCAGCAAATATTTATTAAGCTTCTTTATGTGCTTGGTGGTTGCTAGGCTCTGTGCTACATAAGAAAAGTATAAAGTTGAAAACCTTGCACAGTCAGCATGCGTGCTAAGTCGCTTCAGTCATGGCTAACTCTTTGCAACCCCATGGACTGTAGCCCGCCAGGCTCCTCTCTGTCTGTGGAATTTTCCAGGCAAGAATACTAGAGTGGGTTGCCATTTCCTCCTCCAGGGGAAGTTCCTGACCCAGGGATCCAAGTCACCTTTCCTGAGTTGGCAGGTGGGTTCTTTACCACTGAGCCACCAGGGAAGCCCATAGGTTCACATGTTCCCAATGAATAGGCACATCTATGATACTGCTGAGGTCATGAAGGGTGTGCCTTTTCAGAACACTTGGCTCCTACAGCTCATACCTGGATGACGTGGTGGTGTCAAATTTCCTCCTGCCATTGTCCTCCTGGTCTAGTGTCTCCACTGCCAAGACTATTGATGGAGAGGCCGTTCCCTTCTCGTCCACTTCCTCTCTCTTCCTTCCAGCCTTACCAGACCCAACGGTAAGCTTACTCTTCTGGGGACTTGGGAACCTGTGCTTAGCAGTGAGGAGAGCTGGGTTCTTGAGAATTAACGCAAACCATCTAGTCTTAGGATTCTCTGCCTTCTAGTCCTGGAAGGAATTATGGTCCTACTCTAGCAACCTGCTCAAGATGAACTTTCCAACTTCTGTGACTATCTTTAGGGCCATCAGTCACTGTTTTCACTTGAAGTTGCTTAAAAATTGACCTGCCCAGAGGAAGATTTCAGGACATGTTCCTTAGGGAGCTGTTGAAATAGAAACAGGAATGAAGTAACCAATGCCATGCAATTGTGTGGGCGAGGCATCCCCCTCCACCAGGAGTTATCATATTTTCCAAACCCTAAATTGTGACATTTGATCTGATAAAGGACTTCTCAGTGTTTTTCGTTTTATGTGGCAAGGCTTACAGATATTTTAACAGTTTAGCTCTTGTCGAAAAGAAAATCGCGTGAGATTAGGCCTGTTGAGGAACAGGCTTCCTGCCAGCCGGCCCACCAGTGTGGCCAAGGTGACACTTGGTGACCAAAAACACCGCGCTCTGTACTTCCTCCATTTCTACCACCCTTGGCTGGTATCAAGAAGGACGAGTGAGTCTGTTTGTCTTTCTTCTGAATGAAATTTGCAAGGACACTTAAGCCTTCTGCTTTAGGGCAGAATCCGATCATGGGCTGCGATCAGGAAGAAGCTCTCTCCCGAGGTATCAGATTGCGTGCTTGCCCAGTCAGGTGTGTTCCCTCTGTTCAACACTCACAGGATTCTCCCTGGCCATCTTCAGAGCAGGATGTTGGACTGCTTGGCCAGCAGCCTGATTCCTCTGGCAGGTCCTGCACTCTGAGATGGCAGGCAGTTGTCTGGGGTGCTCTTGAACTTGGCTTTTCTCCAGCCATGTTGGACAGACCTCAGGGCCATGTTTTCAGACCCCCACAACTCTTTGCAACTCTCACTTTGCAGGAGACTTTCTCTTAGGTGCTTAGCCCTATTCTAAGAGCTTTATTATTTTTTTTTAACTTTTTATTTTGTATCAAAGTATATATAGCTGATTAACAATGTTGTGATAGTTTCAGCTGGACAGCAAAGGAACTCAGTCACACGTATACATACATGTGTCCATTCTCCCCCAGACTCTGCAGGGGATTTGAAATTGGGTCTAAGTGAATCCGCGTGCCAATGCAGGAGAACCTGGTTCAATCCCTAAGTCGGCAAGATCCTCTGGAGAAGGAAATGGCAAGCCGTTCTAGTATTCTTGCCTGGGAAATCTCATGGACAGAGGAGCCTGGTGGACTTTGGTCCAATGGGATTGTAGAAGAGTCGGGCGCAACTTGGCGACTAAACAAAAACAGCTAAGTGTGTACACACACACTCATGCATGTACACAAACACATATACACACACATTCACCTTTAAAGAGTTTTGCCCCAAAAACGAACAAAAAAAATAGGCAGAGGAGTTTTACATAAATTCACTTTCCTTTTCCTGGGCTTTACTTGGGTTCCAACACCACATTCAACCCACATGCATTCCCAGAACATCAGAATGCTGTTCTCAGCTAATAGTCAAATTCTTTAAGACCTGCAGGAGCCAATCTCAAGCTTGTGTCATAAGTGACTTTGAAGTGTGATTGAAAAGAAGTTGGGGAGTAGGAAGAGACAGACTTTTTCTTTTTCTTTGCTCAGGCCATGGCTGTACAGCCTCTTACACAATAGGATAATTATCCCTGGATTCCCAGGCTGGCCGGCCTGAGTCTTCTTCCTTAGCATCTCTATCTCCTGGGGCCCAGTGTTTCCTTCTGTCTCTATTCTTAGCCGACACAGCTTTCCCGTTCAGTTCCCAGGTCCCTCCTCATCTTCCCCCGGTCTTTCTTCTCCCAGTAAAGTTATTTTGGGGAGCACTTCCCATGTTCTATTCAGATGTGAATCTTCCTTCTCTTTATTAAAATAAGATTTTCTTCTTCATTTCATCATGCATGCTTCTTCCCAGAATATAATAAACCCTTGCCCTCCAGCCACATAATGTCTGGTTTGTGAACCTTTAAAACAGGGTGTGCTGGGAATTCTCTTCAGTAGTTAAGACTATCTGCTTCCACTGCAGGGGGCATGGGTTCAATCCCTGGTTAGGGAACTAAGCTCTCACATGCTGAGCTGTACAGCCAAAAAGTAAAAACAAAAGCAAAACACCAAGCAGTAGGGTGTGCTGATGTGAATTCCCCAAAAACAGGTTTGCTCTATCCCAGGACCAGGCATTCAAATACCCTGGTGCCCACTTGCTCATCTTTGCAGTCTCTTACCCTTTTTCCTTTGATGATTCTGCCCCAATCACGTTCCTCCCCCAAATTACTATTTTATTTATTTATTTTATTTTTAAAAGTTGAGGTATAGTTGCTATATAATATTATAGTGTTGCAGATGTACAGTATAGTGATTCAAACTTTTTAAAGGGTTATATTCCATTTATAGTTGGTATAAAATATTGGCTGTATTCCCTGTGTTGTATATCATTGTGATTTATTTTATACCTAATCGTTTGTGCCTCTGAATTTCTTACCTCTAGATTGCCCCTCCCCCTTTACTCTCTACACTGGCAGCCTCTAGTTTGTTCTCTGTCTCTGTGAGTCTGCTTTTTTTTTGTTACATTCATGAGTTGGTTGTATTTTTTAGATTGTACACACAAGTGATATCATGCAGTATTTGTCTTTCTCTATCTGACTTATTTCACTTAGCATAATGTGCTCCAAATCCATCTGTGTTGTGCAGATGGCAAAATTTCAGTCTTGTTTTATGGCTGAGTAGTATTTCATTGTGGAGAAGGAAATGGCAACCCACTCCAGTATTCTTGCCTGGAGAATCCCAGGGACAGAGGAGCCTAGTGGGCTGCCGTCTATGGAGTCGCACAGAGTCAGACATGACTGAAGCGATTTAGCAGCAGCAGTATTTCATTGTATAGGAATTCTCCAGGCAAGAATACTAAAGTGGGCTGCCATTCCCTTCTCCAGATGATCTTCCTGACCCAGGGGTTGAACGTGGGTCTCCTGTATCACAGGCAGATTCTTTACTGTCTGAGCCACTTTCAAATGACTATATATAAGCCACATCTTCTTTATACATTCATCACACTTGGGTTGCTTCCAAATCTTGGCTATTGGAAGTGGTGCTGCTGTGAGCATTGGGATGCATGTATCTTTTCAAATTCGTGTTTTCTTTTTTTTTTTTTTTGGATATATATCCCGGAGTGGAATTGCTGGGTCATGTGTTAAGTTCTATTTGCAGTTTTTTGAGAAACCTCCATACTGTTTTCAGTACCTCAATTTACATTCCTCCCAACACTGTACAAGAGTTCCCTTTTCTCCATATTCCCACTGGCATTTATTATTTAAATTCTTTTTGATGATAGGCATTTTGACAGCTCTGAGCTGATAGCTCATTGTCCCAAATTACTGTTTTTATACTTACTTGTTCAGCTTGGTTTGTTTATTTTGTAGTTTATTGCTTCGTTTTGTCCTTATAAGTTTTTCTTATTCTTGAGGGTACACTGATATTCCTTCCTGTTAGAGATTTTTTATGCCAGTTTTCATTACCTAAATTTGCTAAATGGACATAATAGTGAGTGTTTGGTACTTATATCAAGCTTGCCTTTCAGAAATAAGGAAAGAAAAAGTAGATTTTTGGCAGCTTTCAGTATAGTGATAATTTCAAATTTATAATAACTGAGAAATAGTTCATGTGATTCTGATAGAGTAGAAGCTTGAAAGTTATTCTTTTTGTAATTTATGTGGCTCTCATTCAGTTTGGGTAAGAAACCGAGTTTAACTGTAAGAGTTTTTCAAATAATGGCCTTAGAAATTATTATAATTACTGCTTTAATTTCAGCAACTAATAATTAATTTCTGTATGTTAAAAGAGTTTTAATGTTGGTGAAATATTACTGTGGAGTATTATCCTATTGGGAATTATAATTTTCCCATTTTATAATAGAGCTTATAGTGCATGATGTATTACATATAAGTACTGAAACTGCACTTCCTTAAATAGGCTTTCCTAGTCAGACTTTTACTGAAGTCACCATACTCTCTGACATTTCATTACTGCCCATTTGTAAGATTTTTTGGTACAAGAGTAGTTTCAACATACTCTGTTCTGGGAATAAAGGGAAAGAGTTGAGGGAATTCTGTTTGAGTCATACCAACCAAAGAGCAGCCTCATTTTGGGAATGAAAGCAGAGAAGTCCTCACTCTTCTAAAAATAGTGGGGAGAAGATTTAGGGAGGTTTGAAGACCAGCACAGCTATCGATTCTGATTGCCTCCTTGTAAATGAGAAGTAAAGCTTGACTTTAGTTTGGTGGGGAGGTGAAATTTCCTTCCACCTAAAAGCATGACACTGCCATAAGCATTACTCTTTGACACTTGTCTTGTAGGGTTAAAAAATGTTCTTTTCAGGATTTCATCATTTCTAAAAGCTACTGGAATTTTATTAAAACCATATGTACTTTTTGGTGAGGGATAAGTGAGGAAGTGGGGCTTCCCTGGTGGCTCAGTGGTAAAGAATCCGTCTAGCAATTCAGGAGACCAAGTCAGGTTCCATCCCTGGGTCAGGAAGATCCACTGGAGAAGGAAATGGCAATCCACTCCAGTATTCTTGCCTGGAAAATTGCATGGACAGAGGAGCCAATGGGGTCGCAAAGAGTCGGACACGACTGAGCGCTCATGCACCAGAGAACTGGGGTCTGGCTCAGCACTGCTGCATGTAGTCTGAGCATTAAGATGGTGCCAGTCAGAAGCCTCGTTGCTTTGACTCTTTCGTTGCACCCAAGCTTGCTGTTCAGACCTTGGGTCTCCTGTGTTGGTGATGAAGGATGGCAACAAGCAGCTTCGTGACATCTGTCTAGCAGTTCTGACTACTGAGCACTTGTAATTCAGAAGATAGTTGTTAGAGTTTAGACACTTAGAGCTCCAGCTTTAAGGAGTTTCAGACAGGGCTCAAAGTAGAACCCAGGTCTTCTGACTCCCTCCCAGTTTACTGATTTCCAACTCAGAAGTTGTTTTCACTTTAGGCGTGTTTTCTAAATAGCAGATCTGCTGCTGCTGCTAAATCGCTTCAGTTGTGTCCGACTCTGTGCGACCCCAGAGATGACAGCCCACCAGGCTCCCCTGTCCCTAGGATTCTCCAGGCAAGAACACTGGAGTGGGTTGCCATTTCCTTCTCCAATGCATGAAAGTGAAAAGTGAAAGTGAAGTCGCTCAGTCGTGTCTGACTCTTAGCGACCCCATGGACTGCAGCCTACCAGGCTCCTCCATCCATGGGATTTTCCAGGCAAGAGTACTGGAGTGGGGTGCCATTGCCTTCTCCAAAATAGCAGATCAGTTCAAGTCAAATCACTCTACTTAGTGGGAAGAAGATTTTTAACCTCAACCAAGTGAACAGAGTGAATACGTCTGCTTTTCAGTTGGGTGTTTTGGTCATGTGAAGAATATCACAAACTCGGAAGGTCTTCATTTTTTTAATTAAAAAAAAATACCCAAAGTGATTAGGACCAGAAGAGTGGGAAATAGACCTTATACATAACACACCATATCCTCCCCTGTTTGGTCACCTGCAGTCCCCTTAGATGTTTCAGGGCTCATTTTATTTATTTATTTTGACTGCCCTGGGTCTTTGTTGCTACATGTGGGCTTTCTCTAGATGTAGAGGGTGGAGGCTACTCTTCAGCTGTCATGTGGGGGCTTCTCATTGTGGTGGCTTCTCTTGTTGCAGAGCACAGGCTCTAGGGCATGCAGGCTCCGTAGTTGTGACATCGGGCTTTAGTTGCTTCACAGCTTGTGGGATCTTCCCAGACCAGGATCAAACCTGTGTCCCCTGCATTGGCAGGCGGGTTCTCAACCACAGAACCACCAGGGAAGTCCTCAGGAAGCCTCCTTTTAAGGTGAGAGGTTGTTTTTGGCCCTCCTGACCACCCTGTTTCCTTCAGCTTAAAAAATGTGATGGTAAGTTTTTAATTTTACAATGTACTTTGATGCTGAAAAGGAACCCATTCCCAGCCCAAACTGAATCGCCTCTGAGATCCTATTAAAACAGCTAATGCCCTGAACACCACTAGATGAAAATGCTTTTCTAGGATGAGCTCAAAGCATTCATCCTCCAAATAAAATCTATCTGCTCGCACTTAGATTGTTCAAAGGCAGATGGTAGGCAATTGAAACAGAGAGGCAAGCTGGCAAAAGGAAAAATAAAACCACAAATATCTGTACATGAAGGTGATATACGCCCTTGCCAGCCCCCCTCCTAACTTCGTTAACACAGCAGTGTAGCAATTAAGTAACACGGGAACTCAGACTCATATGGCTAATACAATTGTCCTCCGTTAATGGGGTGAAACAAAGCTTGCATATGATATACAGTGCTGTTCACTCAGAGGCAGAGCTCAGGGAGACTTTAAAAGGGAATCAGCAGAGGAGCCCATAAAGGATGGTGCCCATACCTGATAGCCACCTTACTGCAGCCTCACTGACCCTCACCTCATGTCATTGGGGTCCCTGGTATGAAATATTTGCTCTTTAGAGTTACCACGTCTTAAGGAAAAGGACCTCACTGTAATACTGAGCTTCAGATTGGAGTGAGGGAAGGAAGGTGCCCAGCAGATTCACTCAGAACATCGCAAGCCTGCACCCCAGTTTCCTTGTTTTTGTTTGGTTGCTAAGTCATGTCCTATTCTTCGTGACCCCATGAACTGCGCACCAGACTTCTTTGTCCTTTACTATCTCCTGGAGTTGCTTTGTGGGAAACTCCAAATTCACCCGGGATGCACACCGTTGCCATCTCATGGCTGCATGATGATGAGAAAGTCCTTTGTGAAACCCTGGCGCTCCTCACTAACCTTGAACTTGAACATTCAGTGACAGAAGGGAAGGGCGAGTGTCTCAGCTGCTGGAGACAGTACTTGTGAGCGGCTCTCTTGTGGCCCATTTGTGTCCCCAGTGGTACCAGGCCTGAGTGCATGGGAATGAGAGGGGTGGGCCAGGCCGTGACGGAACAGCACTTGAGGCAGGTGGGCGGGCTGAGTGAGGAAGGGGTGTGGGGGGCAGGATGCCAGAGGGGTTTCCTCTGCGAGAAACAGTCTGGGACGTCTGTGAGGAGAACTGGGAACCTCTGGGGAATAGTCGGAGGAAAGAGGTGACGGTGCTGAGCAGAATGAAAGAAAGGCTCTCTTAGTATTGAAGGAAACCACTGTGAGGACATTAAACTACAATTTCATTTAAGAAGTCAAGTGTTACAAATTTTTTCTTTAATTTTTAGTTGTGCTGGGTCTTCACTGCTACGTGTGGGCTTTCTCTAGTTGTGGCAAGTCGGGGCTGCTCTTCATTGTGGTGCTTGGGTTTCTCATTGTGGTGGCTTCTCTTGTTGCAGAGCATGGACTTTAGAACACTTGGGCTTCAGTACTTGTGGTGTATGGGCTTAGTTGGCTCATGGCATGTGGGGTCTTCCCAGACCAGGGATCGAACTCATGTCCCTTGCACTGGCAAGTGGATTCCCAACTACTGGACCACCAGGAAAGTCCTGATTTTTTTTTAAATTTTTACTTTTTGCCCGTGGGCACATCAGATCCTAGTTCCCCCACTAGGGAGTGAACCATGCCTCCTGCATTGAAAGTGCAGAGTCTTAACCACTGGAACTCCAGGGAAATCCCAAGACATTAAACCTTCTGCTGACTAAGTAACTGATGGACCACTCAGAAGAGTTCCATATGTGAAAAGATAAGAAAGTGAAAGTTGCTTGGTTGTGTCTGACACTTTGAGGCACCATGGACTATACAGTCCTTGGAATTCTCCAGGCCAGAATAATGGAGTATTTTTCCCTTCTCCAGGCGATCTTCCCAACCCAGAAATCAAACTGGGGTCTCCTGCATTGCAGGTGAATTTTTTACCAGCTGAGCTACCAGGGAAAAGATAGCAAAATCAGGACACAAACCTTGAACTTTTCAGTCCCACGAGTTCACATGAGGAGCAGTGACATTGGAGAAAGGAACACACCCTTCACAAATCAGTGTTTTGTCCGCCAAGCCCTCCACGTCATACAATTGTAGTTGTTCCAAACACGCTGCTTTATCTCTTACATAAGAGAGTTGCTCTCACTTTATTGCTGGATTCCATTTTCAGTTCTTTTTGTGCCTAATGGTCCCGCACGTGATCCTGGTTAGAAATTGCCAGCGAGGGTTGTTAGAATGACCTTTCCTCTCCCCCCAAGCCCAGTCAGAGCCGGGCCCCTGGTCTCCAAAGCAGGATTTGGCAGAGATTCACCACTCTCATGAGCGCAGCTCAGTGATAAAGCTCAGGAATGGCATGGCCGGATTGTGGAATTCGGTTGGAGCAGGTGTCATTCTTATCCCTCCGCCAATGCGCACGTACCCCAGAGACTTTTTCTTTACTCAGAAAGAATGACGTCCCTGCCCCCTTCTCTAAAAGGGACCGGGTAACAGTAACACATGTGTGACTGACACGTTTTACCTTTACCTTGGGGACAGCGAGCCCCCCTTCCCCCCGCCAGCCAACAATAAAGAATCCAGCCAACAATAAAGAGCCTGGGCTCGCGTGGCCAGATCGTTAGCTTCCTTCCTTTCCCGCCTAGATTTTTGGGAAGCCCTGGCTTGCTCACTGCATAGGCCCTGGGACATAGTGATGTAAAATGCCAGAGGATGTGCAAACAGGCGGCTGGAGGGAGAAGGAAAGCAGGAATTCTGGGCCAGAGAGTAGATAGCTGGCTGGTGGCCCAAGAAAGGAAACTCGGGCTTTTTAAAGTAAAAAAAAAAAAAAAAAAAAGTATTCTTTCATGCATGTTTTTCATAGCATCGTAGCTCCACATTAGAGAATTCCAAGAGCGGTCGATCATAGCATGCCTGTCCTCAAGGGTTTACGATCCAAAGAGGTTTTTCGTGTCAGGAAGGTGCACAGAAAACAGAAAAGTAGAAGCACCCTTGGCTCAGTGCCATCTGTGCTTCTGCTAAAATCTGTCCTGTGGCTTCAGGCTTCGGGGATTTTGGGGGGGTTTGTTTCTGGTGTTTTCCCTTCGATGACTCGGTTGGTTGTGCAACCCCACATTTGGAAACAAACTGCTTCCTGCTCCTCTATTCTAGGAGAGCATGAACATCCATCTCCCAGCCTGATGATGGAGGCGCGGGCGAGGGAGGAAACGGCTCAGCCTCTGCTTTCTCACTGCTGTCCCATTCTCCAAGATCCAAGAACGGGGCCCTGGAGCTAAGGAGGCTCCAGGGCCGTGTCCTCGCCTCGATGAGGGTTGTAGGGAGCCTGGCCATGTTGTGATGGGAGATGCCACCATGCCAAGCTCAGTTGTGTCCGACTCTGTGTGACCCCATAGACTGTAGCTCCCAGGCTCCTCTGTCCATGAGATTTCCCAGGCAGGAATACTAGAGTGGGTTGCCATTTTCTTCTTCTCCAGGGATCTTCCCGACCCAGGAATCAAACCCAGATCAAACCCCTGCCTTGGCAGGCAGGGTCTTTACCCCTGAACCACCCTAGAACCCCTGTGATGAGAGTCACGGCCCCCCTGATTTTGGAGGGAAGCCGAAGCCCTGTCTGTCAACACTTACTGAAGGAGCACCTTCTGGGTTGTGCAGGTAAAGCCAGGCCCTCCTATAGCTCCTGGGCGGGCCTCGCCTCTCCGTGTGCACATGTTTGTTTATAGTTACAGACCAAGCTGTAGCCACAGAGGTGAGCCTGGTTCTCCACCCCACACAGGTTTATTACTACAAGGAACAGGAACATGGGAATGTTTTCTTAAGGTTTGCTGTTGCCCTAAAGTACCTGTAGCTTCAGGGTGTTTTTACCTTGATCTCAGAATTGCCCAGAGAGGATTCAGCCAGGAACCAGGTGGAGACGGCCATCTGTACTTGTGCTCCAGAGAGCAAAAAATAAAGCAAGCAATCCAACAACAACAACAAAAGCCCTTGCAAGTCCTTTAGTGATAGTGGTATATGTTTGAAGAGTATTCTGTGCCACTGAGCAGGGGCATCTGTACAGTTCAGTCCTTTGGAAAATGCACTTTCCCAAACTTTATGATACAGCCTTCTAAAGCCAGCACATTGTGTACATGCAGAGGAAACCTGATTTGAAGCCCAAACATGGGCTTCCCCTCCCTCCCTCAGAAAAAATTACCTAAAGAGGAGCTGCATGTACGTAGAAATTAATAAATGAAACAATTGTTGTTAAGTCGCTGAGTCATGTCCAACTCTTTTGGGACCCCATGGAACGTAGCCCTCCAGGCTCCTCTGTCCCTGGAATTCTCCAGGCAAGAATATTGGAGTGGGTTGCCATTTCCTTCTTCAGGGGCTCTTCCTGACCCAGGGATCAAACCCGAGTCTCCTGTATTGGCAGGAAGATCCTTTACTGCTGAGCCACCAGGGGAGCCCAAATGAAACTTGTAAAGAAAAAGCTGCTAAAGGCGAGTTGAAGATTCCTATGTCATTCCTTGCCCTGTGTTTCTGGCCACAGTCTGTGGTCACCTCTTGCTTGTTCATGTCACTGACTTCCCTCATTAGTTTGAAGGGACCCATGCTGGGAGATGCCTCTGAAGGCAGATAGTCAGCTGGGGCTGGGAGCCGTCAAGTGAGGCGAAGTGATGGAGCTCACAAGCTTAATGCCTTTTTCTTGGTCTACGACATCTACCTGTGTTATCTGACTGCGCTTGGACCCCACCCCCTCCTCTTTTCTGGAACTCACTTTACCCACACTGGCTCCCAAAGATTCTAGCAGATACCACTGTCTCCTCTCCCAGCCTTTGCATGTACCATTCAACTTCCAGAAACACCCCTCCCATCTTTCTTCTCCTGACTGCTGTTCATCCTCAATCTCACCTCCAGGAGACTATTCCTAGCTCTCAGAGTCTGGGTGAGATTTCCCACTCAGATACTCCAAGTGCACCCTTTATTATTATTTTTTTGTAATTTATTTACTTTTGGTTGCACTGGGTCTTTATTGCTGCTCACGGGCTTTCTCTAGTTGCTCAGAGTGGGGCGCGGCATGTGGGCTTCTCATTGCAGTGTCTTCTCTTGTTGCAGAGGACAGGATCTAGAGTGCACTGACTCCGTAGTAGGACCTCACAGGTTCTAGAGCATGGGCTTCAGTAGCTGTGGGCCTCCAGCTTAGTTGCTCCGTGGCACGTGAGATCTTCCTGGACGAGGGACAGAACCTGTGTCCCCTGCATTGGCAGGTGGATTCTCAACCCCTGGACCACCAGGGAAGTCCAGTACATCCATTTTGAAACTTCCATCCCCTGCTCTTGGAATTGGCTATTTATATCCATCACCTGACAACAAGCCCATTAAATCAGGGCTCACCCCGGTTTTGTGTCTGTGACCACAGCGTTGGCCATAGGAGGTGCTCGCCCACAAATAAATGACAGGATGTGTAGAAAACAGACCACGGCCTTTGATTCTCTGCGTAGCTCAGTGCCTGATGTTCTGTGTGCCCTGATCCTTCCTGTTGTCAGGCTCCACAGGACTGTCTACTGAGCGGATCTGCAGTGTTGTCAGATGTAGTCAGGTTGTCACAAGTTTGCTTATGCAGAGGACATCATGGAGTTTTTTATTTTTAGTTGTGAATGCAGAATCTTGAGTTTTGAGTTATGCATGAGCTGCAGTGTTTTTTTTTTTTTTTTTAATGGACTTTCTGCTTACTGTGAAATCCAAACCCAGTCATCTGAAGGAAGGTCTCCTTTATCATTTGGTCCTTTCTGCAAAGACACTGCAGGTCTCTGGATGTTCCTGTAAGACAGGAAAAGCCCTCACGGATCAATTCTAGTTGCTGCCCCTGGAAAAGGAGAGGAAATAGATCGGTCTGGCTTTTCAGGAACTTTTCCTCTCTCTCCTCCTGCCCCTTCTCCTACATCACCACCTCCTCCTTCTTTTCCCTGTCTCTCTGCCAGTAATTACAAAGCTGAACCGAAGTCCTGCTGAGAATCCAAATTCTTTCCTGGTCCTGAATAAGAGAATAGCACATGCATCTTGTTGCTTCAAAAATATACATACATATACACACATGTGCACACACAGGCATGCATACACATACGCATACACACACAGACACATACTACCTTTGGCTTGAAATGATGGCCCTATATGGAGACCTGTTTCTTGTTTCCTAAGCAGTTGGCCAGTTAATATGTTTTAACCTTCCTTGCTTGGTATCTTGGGATGTAGCTGAAAGAACATGAGAGATGGGAGTCCAGCAACATGGATTAATTGGATAAATACTGAGCACCTATGTGTGATGTTCAGGATACTGTTGGAATGTCCATAGTGAAGAAGATAGGCCTCTGACTCAGCAGCTTGGCTGTGTAATGAAGTCAAGTTAGTGCCAGTTTGTGACTTAGGGGACCAGTCATTTATCCTCTTTAATCTTCCTGTTTCTTCACTCTAAAAGGATAGTAGCACCTACCTAAGATTGCTGTGAGGAGAGTAACACCTGCTTTATAGAGCTGCTAAGAGCATCTGCTGTGTTAACATTTGTCACATCCCACCTGACAAACTCCTGTTCATCCTCCAGGTCTCTCAAGCCCTCCAATCTCCCCTGGCAGAGCTCTGTGCCCCAGCTCTCCCCGGCCCCTCCCGCAGGTGGCTGTGGCATTTGGCCGCTCGCTGTGGTGCCTGCACCTGGTCCAGACTCTTGTGGATGGACATCCATATTGTACCCATCTCTACAACCCAGGGCCATGGGGTGTCTAGCACACAGCACTTTAAAAAATTTATTTTATTGAAATATAGTTGATTTACAATATTATTTTCAGGTACACAGCAACGTGATGCAGTTCAGATCAGATCAGATCAGTCGCTCAGTCATGTCCGACTCTTTGCGACCCCATGAATCGCAGCATGCCAGGCCTCCCTGTCAATCACCAACTCCCAGAGTTCACTGCGACTCACGTCCATCGAGTCAGTGATGCCATCCAGCCATCTCATCCTCTGTCGTCCCCTTCTCCTCTTGCCCCCAATCCCTCCCAGCATCAGAGTCTTTTCCAATGAGTCAACTCTTCGCATGAGGTGGCCAAAGTACTGGCGTTTCAGCTTTAGCATCATTCCCTCCAAAGAAATCCCAGGGCTGATCTCCCATTCATCTTTTTTAAGATTCTTTTCTCATAGGTTATCCCAGAATATTGAGTAGAGTTCCCTGTGCTATGCAGCAGGTCCTTGTTGGTTATCTGTATAGAGTAGTGTGTATATGTGATATGCATATATGTATGGTTTTTTATATGTATATATGTTCTTTTTTGCATTCTTTTCCATGATGGTTTCTCACAGGACATTGAATATAGTTCCCTGTGCTATATATTAGGACCTTGTTGTTTAACCGTTCTATGTGTAACTTTGTATCTGCTAACCCTGAACTCCTAGTCCATCTCTTCCCAAATCCTCCCTGCCCCTTGGCAACCACAAGTCTGTTCTGTTTCTGTTTCATAGATTAGTTCATTTGTGCCATATTTTAGGTTCCACTTATAATTGATATCATATGGGATTTGTCTCTTCACTTAGTATGACACTTAGTATGACACTTAGTATGACAATCTCTAGATCCATCCATGTTGCTGCAAATGGCATTATTTCATTCTTTTTTATGACTAATATTCCCTTGTATGTTATTGCATCTTTATCCATTCATTTGTGGATGGATATTTAGATTGTTTCCATGTCTTGACTGTTGTGAACAGTAGACATAATGCTCGATGCATGTTTGCTGCTGAATCAATTAAAGAATAAGGCTTATGAATGACCAAGTACCACAGATATCATCTAATGAATATAAGAACTTTGGGCAAGAAAAATAGAACAAAAAGACAGCGTGCTTGGAGGCCCTGGAGAATGAAGGAGAGCCTGGCCTTATTACAAAGGTTGTAAAAGTGTGATGCTTTCTACCATGGATGCCGAGGTAAAGAACCCCCCTGAGATCTGGGAAGAAGTATACTGAGTGTTTAATCTGGAGGTGACCACACAGTTTCATTAGCTAGTGAGGCTCACAGATCTAGGTGGTTGGCAAGGTGAGGCTTATTTTGGTTTTTTTAGGCCATATTCTCCACAACTCACGGGCTGACCTTCTTCCTCCAGTTTCATCTCATCTCGCAAGAAGAAATACGTTTCTCTTCTTGGAGTCACCTTTTTTCTGCTCTGACCCTACCTCTTTGTTGCTGTTGTTGTCCAAGCAAGCAAGAGCATTCATTTGCGTTATTAACGACATTTGAGTTGAAAAGACGGTGTTCTTGTTCATTGTAGGATGTGTGTGTGTGTTTAAGTGTGTAATATCTTCAACGTGGCCTGAATGTGCGGAAAATAAAGAATAAACACATTTGGGAGAAGATTATGCCTTTTTTTTTTTTAAGTCTTCATTGAATTTGGTACAATGCTGCTTTTGTTTTATATTTTGGTTTTTTGGCCCTGAGGCATGTGGGATCTTAGGTGCCTGATGAGGGACTGAAATCTCACTCCCTGTATTGGAAGGTGAAGACTTAACTACTGGACTGCCAGGCAAATTCCAAAGCTCATGTCTTGAAGGATTATTTTTTTTTTCCTTTTTACCCACCTCTCTAGGGCTTCCCCGGAGAAGGCAATGGCACCCCACTCCAGTACTTTGCCTGGAAAATCCCATGGACGGAGGAGCCTGGTAGGCTGCAGTCCATGGGGTCACTAAGAGTCAGGCACGACTGAGCGACTTCCCTTTCACTTTTCACTTTCAGGCATTGGAGAAGGAAATGGCAACCCACTCCAGTGTTCTCGCCTGGAGGATCCCAGGGATGGGGGAGCCTGGTGGCTGCCGTCTGTGGGATCACACAGAGTCAGACACGACTGAAGTGACTTAGCAGCAGCAGCAGCTGGGGCTTCCCAGGTGGTGCTTGTGGTAAAGAACCCACCTGCCAGTGCAGGAGCTGTAAGATCTCTGAGTTGGGAAGATCGCCTGGAGGAGGGCCTGGCAATCCAGTGCAGTATTCTTGCTTAGGGAATCCCATCGACAGAGGGACCTGGCAGGCTACAGTCCACGGGGTCACACAAGAGTCGGACATGAATGAAGCGACTAAGCATGCACCCGCCTCTTTGATCTCAGCATTGAAATGATAGTAAGGTCATATGGTTGTGTGAAAGATCTTCTTTGCAAGGCTGCCGCAAAGTTCACTTAGGGAATGTTAAATGATCTTGATGTCTCTCCAGTCTATAAATAAATCCTTTTTTAAATGGGGCCATCACGGGATTTGACTGTATTTAGTTTTGTCATTCTCTCATTCTCTCCTCTCCTCTGGCACGTTTAGGAAGAATTTCCCTCATTGGTAACATTCAGTGATGTGTGTCTTCCATGGACCATTGTCTCTGTCTAGGTGTCAAAGCTAGAGGAACAGGCAGTTCCTTACTTTCAAGCATGCTTGTTCTAGGGTCCGTGGGGAGGGACCACGCTCCCACTGGGATTCATCATTATGACATCCTCTGGGTCTCATGCAGCTTCTCATCATACTACTCGTATTCTTGAGTTTACAGATCTCTACTCACTGATTTCATTTTCATTTTCCATCACGATGTACTTGGACTAGTACTTGGCTGGGAATTGGGATGAGCTTTGGGTCAGAGACTCAACATTTCCGGTTGGTAATTTTCTCCTGTGTAAAAGCTGAGACATCTAGGTTGATAGCTCCCTGACTTGAAGGGTGTTTTGACCTTTGAATGCTCAAAGGATGGTGTGGGATTTCTGTCTTTCATATCTTATGCTTTGGGGGAGCATTTTGTTCAGCCTGTGAGTTATTAAAAAAATGTGTGTTCTCATGAGAAAGGGAACTACACTGATCCTTTCAGGTGGTGGCCGCTAAAAATACAAACCCTACAGTTGTTGGGGGGCAGTCAGTGTATTTTAGCTCTATCGATAAAAATCTGGAGACCAAATTGCAAAGTTGATCCATGCCTATTATTTAACATCTTCAATGTTTACTTTTTTCTCATTTCTAAGAAGCTTCTGATGGTGGAGTGTTTGCATCCTCTTTTTTTTTAAGATTTATTACTTTTTGACTGCAGTGGTGGTCTTCGATACTGCTTTCTCTAGTTGTGGCAAGCTGGGGCTACTCTTTCTCGTGGTGTGCAGGCTTCCCTTGTTGTAGAACACAGACTCTAGGTGCTCAGGCTCAGTTAATTGTGGCACACGGGCTTAGTTGCTCTGTGGCACGTGGGCTCTTCCTAGACCAGGGATCAAACTAGTGTCCCTTGCACTGCAAGGCGGAATCTTAATCACTGAACCACCAGGGAAGCCCCACGTCCTCTGTTTTTGATTAAAAACCCCTCTGCCCCTTAGTGATGATGCTATAGTCGATCTCATCCCGAAAGGTCCGTATTCCACGTCCAGCTGGGTCTGGGACTGCTGCAGGGCAGTCCTCGAATATAATGTGACTCAGCTGAACACATTGATTTCTCACAGCCAGGGATTAACTCCCTCTATCGAAGGGCCATGCAAGAGGAAGAACAGAGAGCATAGTATTAGTTAAAATGACGGACTGTCCTTATTTCATCTTCCGGCAGCAAAGCGATCTGCTGGGAAATTAATTAGAGCATTTCCCCAATGGTGTGATGATCCACTTCTCCTCCTGGCTATAATTTGAATGCTCCCGGGGTCTTCTAGACAGTCTTGCCTGTGTCGGGACCCAGATGTTGAGTAGCCACCCCGGGACCTCTCCATCATTCCCCGTTTCCTTTGAAGTAGGAGAAGGCAGAGAGAGAGGTCAGTTCCTCCAAGGGACTCTCGGACCTTTTATTTCAGGCTTGTTGTTTAAGAAGGCTTTTCATGCCTCTGTGGGCTTCCCAGGTGGCTCAGTGGTAAAGAATCCACCTGTCAACGCAGTAGATGCAGGAGACTCAGGTTTGATCCCTGGATGGAGAAGATCCCCTGGAGGAGGAAATGGCAACCCACTCCAGTATTCTCGCCTGGAAAATCCCATGGACGGAGGACCCTGGCGGCCTACAGCCCATGAGGTCGCAAGAGTCAGACACGACTGAGCATTTACACACATACTGTGATGCTCCTTACTTTCTTCACCTTTCCTTCTGGATCCCAGGGTTGGCCAGGAAAATATGCTTCATCTTTAGTATCATATATAGGTGTTTAGGAAATTTCACGGTCCTCCAGTTGTGGTCTATGCTTCTTGGTGGCACAGGAGCAAGCTGAACTTTTCTCTGGAAGCCTGCCAGGCCAGCCTGTCTTCTGTGCATCCCATTGAGTGTGGGCTTCACTGCTTTGTAACGTGGCCAGCATGCTCCCCACACGTGAAGCTGAGAGTGGTCTTTGTCAGGCTGAGGCAGCTCTAAGCCACATGCATCTGGGTTCCATAGCAGCTGAAGCGCCAAGTTGGTTGGGTTTCTTTGTTTTTCAGGTTAGTTTTTGTTTGGCTTATATGTTGAGGAGCAGACACAGATGCCCCCCACCCTTTTCTTTCTGTTGCACTTGCTAGAGATTTGAGGTCTGTGGCCTTAGACAGTCGTTTCCCTACATCATTAAAGTTAGCTATTATTGCTTTTCAGTGTTATGCCCCTTTCTGGTGGGTTTCTGGTATTTTTTTGTTTTGTTTCCACACATCATAAAGTGCATGGGAAGTCCAGTGACTTGCGTGGGATGATGCCAAAAAATCAAGAGGTAAGACTGAAGTTGGGAATGAAGTTCCTGACTGTAAGTATGATATTCATCATCACCAGTGGCTAAAGGCTTCAGACCACAATTCAGTGAGCAAATCCGTACTCTTTCTCTCTCTCTCTCTATATATATATGTGTGTGTGTGTGTGTGTGTGTGTGTGTGTATATATACATATATATATGCATTTTGTCAACGCTAGGCCTCGTATTATTTTCTTTAATGTATGTATTTATTCATGGCCGCACTGAGTCTTTGGTGCTGCACTCAAGCTTTCTCGTATTGCAGTGAGTGGGACTACTCTTTAGTTGTGGTGCTCGGACTTCTCATCGTGGTGGCTCCTTTTGTTGTGGAGTGCCGGCTCAAGGATGCTCCGGCTTCAGCAGTTGCGTCACACAGGCTTAGTTGCCACGAGGCATGTGGGATCTTCTCTGACCAGGAGTTGAACCTGTGTCCCCTGCATTGGAAGGTGAGTTCTCAACCCCTGAACCACCAGGGAAGCCCAAAGGCTAGCACTTAGTTCAAGATTGTGCCTTGATTAGATTCAGTTTATTAGACATAAGCTCATGAAATTTGTTTGAATTTCTACCAGACCTTTTTCACTTCACATCTCACAGTTAACGCACAGGTGTAGCCACACTTTTCATACTGATGCCTCCATTATAAATAAGACATGTAAATTATACTGCAATTAAAGTAAAATAAAAATGTAAAAGGAACTCTAACATTAAATGAAGTTTTTCTTCCTTTCTGGAGAAATTATTTCATCCAGTATTCCCATTATTAATCCATTTATTGCTCCATTTTTAGCCGTGATGCATATACCAGTAGACTGTGTGTACATGCAGCTGTGTGTTAGTCGCTCAGTTGTGTCCGACTCTTTGCAACCCCGTGGACTACTGTAGCCCACCAGGCTCCTCTGTCCGTGGAATTCTCCAGGCAAGAATACTGGAGTGGGTAGCCATTCCCTTCTCCAGTAGACTGTATCACTGTCTATCAGTTCAGTTCAGTTGCTCAGTCATGTCTGACTCTTTGCAACCCCTTGGACTGCAGCATGCCAGGCTTCCCTGTCCATCACCAACTCCCGGAGCTTACTCAAACTCATGTCCATCAAGTCAGTGATGCCATCCAATCATCTCATCCTCTGTCATCCCTTTCTCCTCCTGCCTTCAATCTTTCCCAATAAGTCAGTTTTTTTGCATCAGGTGGCCAAAGTACTGGAGCTTCAGCATCAGTCCTTCCAGTGAATATTCAGGACTGATTTCCTTTAGAATTGACTAATTGTCTAATTTATAGGTAGGCTCCGACTACTAGGAATAGAAAAAAGAGAGTGGGCAACAACTTCCCCATCAGACTTCTTTTTAAGTCTGACTGTTCCTTTCTGTAACTCTCACGTCTCAAAGAACTGAGGGCAAACTGTGAACCTGAGTTTAAAGTTTGTCTTCCTAGAAATGTCATCAGAACATAAACTCAGAAACAGACTGCCCACAGAAAAATTCCCTCAAGAATTGTTACTCTCTTCCTGATGTTACTTGTTGTCTTGTGGGGTTCCATACAACAGAATGTACTTCATAAAGTTCCCTCCAAAATTTCCATGTTTAGTTCCTTCCAAAAGGAACTAAATAAATGCCTCTGGGAAGAGGTATTTCATTCATTACTATGCAAACATGGTTATAAAGAAAGCCTGACCTTCCTAAACACTGTGTTGCAAAATGAATTGATAATTAATCCCTCAGGTGTGTGTTGACACATGGACAGAGAATAAGGATGATCATTTGTTACAGACGCGGACAACGGAGTCACAGTGGTTCAAGGAAGTTGGCCCTGAGTGTGAGAAATTTTAGCAACAGCATGACCAATTAATTTCACTTATTTTTCCTTATAGTATTTGCCCAAGATGAATTTAAATGTCATGTATGTATCTAAAAGTTCTTTGAATAACTTACAAAATAATTGTAAGTGATAAAATGGTATTTTTTTCCCTTACTGGTAGATAAATCAGTGTGTCATAGATGAATTCTCATCTATGGCTTGCTTTGACTCATTGCTAATTGGATAAACTCAGTGAGCATATCTACTTTTACTCTGCTCTGAAAACAATTCTTTGTGGGTTTTCTCCTTTGATACTTCCCTGGTGGCTCAGACAGTAAAGTGTCTGCAATGAGGGAGACCCGGGTTCGATCCCTGGGTTGGGAAGTATCCCCTGGAGAAGAAAATGGCAATCCACTCCAGTACTGTTGCCTGGAAAATCCCATGGACAGAGGAGCCTGGTAGGCTACAGTCCATGGGGTCGCAAAGAGTCGGACACAACTGAGCGACTTCACTTACTTCTCTATCCTAAGATTAAATAAGTATTTAGTTAAATATATGGAAAACTACATATTTCATCTTTTCAATTAAGCTTAAGATTTTATTAGAGAAATTTTCTGAAGAAAAGAGAACAGTAGAATGAACTGTATATGCTCATTACTCATTTTCAGTGCTGATCAGTTCATGACTGATCTTGTTCTTTGTAGGTCCTCTGGCCACCCTTCTCACCTCTTTCCCACCCTGTTATTTTGGGATTATTATTGGATTATTTTCCCATCCTTCCCATGGTGTTACCTATGAATACTGACGTATGTGTCTTTAACAGATTTTTTTTTTTTAATATACAAAATGTCATTAGCACACCTAACAAAGCTAACAGTAATTCCTTCATGTTACCTAATTGAAACCTGAATTCAAATATGATAACCTAGTGTTTTAGGCACTAAGAACACAGCTTATAAAGGTAAAGCCTAGAAGGTTTTAATATACGTAAGCCAATGTTCTGGTGTGAGGAGACAGACACAAAAGGAGTAAAACAAAACCAAGATCATTTCTGTGAATGCTGGGCAGCAAACACTGGGTAACAGAGCAGCCCGGGTAGAGGGCAGGGCTGTTCCAGGTACGGTGGTCAGGGGAGCCCTGGGGAGGCATCCTAGGCGCCAAGGCCCATGGGAGGCAGGAGCTGGGAGCAGCTTCCAGGGCAGACAGATGTGTCAGTTAGCATCATCCAACCAAGCAAAATTTTTCACCATTTATATTAGCTTTAGTTATCATCTGTAATATGTAACTTTTCAGTGTTTCCCTTCTTGGCAAGGTCAGTAGAAAGAAGCATCCAGAGTACACTGATATTGAACTATTTTTAAAAAATACTTTTATTTATTTTTTGGCTGTGCTGGGCCTTCTTGCTGTAGTTACCGCGAGCGGGGTCTCCTCTGTAGGTGCGCAGGCTTCTCACTGTGGTGGCTTCTCTTGTTTTGGAGCGTGGACTCTAGGGCCAGCGGGCTTCAGTAGTTTCAACTCATGGGCTCAGTAGGTGTGGCCCCCAGGCTCGAGAGCACAGGCTCAGGAGTTGTGACTCCCGGACTTCGTTGCGCTGCAGCATGTGGGATCTTCCCAGACCAGGGGTCGAACCTGTGTCTCCTGCATTGGCAGGCGGATTCTTTGGCACTGAGCTACCAGGGATGCCCCTGATATTGAACTTTGTGATATTCTTTGGCTTATTTCTTTGTCAGTTATGCTTAATTGCCTCTGGACATTTCAGGGGGAAAACGGAAAATTCAGGCTACTTAAAGACCTTTTAAAATACATAAGCTGCTAAGGGCTCGAATCCTTCTCTGTCTATAATAATAGAGCTCTAATTTCTGCAGGACAGTTTCCCTCTTGAGATTTTGGGCACTTCTTGATTCTGGGTAAATTAAAAGTGACAACTTTTTTTTTTCCTGTAACTTTTTAATACTTCTCCTCCTTCTCTGGGTAAAAACCAGGAAGTGGGAAATGAATGTATAGAAACCAACAATACACATACACAAGTGTATGTTTTCATGAGCATATGAATAGATATGCGGGTAATTGGGAGAAGGGAATGGGTACAAAGGGAAGATGGTCTTTGTCAAATTTTATTTAAATGTAATAGCAAATTAGGGTACATTCTTGTCTTAATCTTTTCTGTAATAAAGATAAAATGGGGTATTATGTTCAAATGATTGAACAAAAGTGGATGATTCTGGCATTTTTCTTCTCAGTCATTAACAGAAGCATTTGAAAGAAGCATTCGTTACATACACACACACACACAGAGTTTGTCAGTCTTTCTTCAAACACAGCCAGCCACAGTCAGACTAAACATTGGTAGACATTTCATTTCGTCCACAGAGGAGATATTTGTTGATTCACATATTTTCTTTGTACAAGAACAGCTTCAAGGTTAGTATTCATCACTGAATGTAACCCAAAGTAAAATTCCATTGTGTCGTAAGACAACTTAAAATGTTATCTTTGATTTAATCTAGAAAGCTATATCATCTTCACTCCTAAAAAGGGTTCTGGTGTTTTAGGTTTAACCATTAGCTACATTAAAGTCTGTGGATAGTTTTGCAATGTATGAAATTACTACTTATTCCCACTTATCTTCTTCATCTGCTAAACATCAGCGCCCGTGTATTCCCTCAGGGACTAACTATTGGATTTTTCTTCCCAGGAGCTGCGATACCCTTAGGTTGGTTAGAGAGGTTATGGTAGATGCAGTTCATCTTTATTTACTTAACCACTCTTTCAGGGCCTGAAGCTGTCAAAGGCAAACCAGAAAATTATTGTTTACATCTGTCAGGAATTCCCCGTTTTCTCTTTTATGAACTTCATGCCCTTCAGAGATCATTCTGCACACCTTGATTGTCAGGAGAGGTCTGGGATGAATTTGGAGTGATACAAGATTGCATATCAACAACTTGGCTGTGATTCTCAATGCTCTGTAGTATATGTTTCCCTTAATATTTTAAGCTTGCTTAGCAAATTTCTTTTTTTTTTAATAAAAAATTGGGAAGACACATCTTTGGGAGTTCAACACTCAGTCAAGTTCATGGAGTGTGAGAAATCAACAGACTGAGTGAGCTAATGCATATGAAGGACTTAGTACAGCTATAGCCTAAGTAGAGCTTCATGGGTATGAATGTGCTGTTGTTAAGTAGCCACCATTTATTGTATTCCTGCATTTAAGACCCTTTCAAACATTGTAGGGAAATAAAAACACATGAGCTGCAGTCTTTACCTCCAAGGAACTTGTAGCCTGATGGGGAGATGAGACATATGTAAGTTTCGTAAGGAACACCAATTGCGAATGTGTGCTAGAGAGGTTTATTTATTTCTTTTTTTAAGTGTTTTTGGGACCATTTTAAAAGTCTTTATTGAATTTGTTACAATATTGCTTCTGCTTTATATGTTTTTTGTTTTTTTTGGCCCTGGGGCATGTGGGATCTTAGCTTCCCTACAGGGATTGAACCCACATTCCCTGCATTGGAAGGCAAAGTCTTAACCACTGGACCACCAGGGAAGTCCTGCTAAAGGGATTTAAAAGGGAGAGAATTCATTGCAGTAGAACTAGAAGACTAATGACAACTGGCAACATTTATTGAGTGCTTACTGTGTATTCAGTACTGTTTGAGGATTTTACAGGTGTTTACACGTCAGCTATGTGAGAAGGACATTATTTTACAGATGAGGAAACTGAGGCAAGGTTTGTTCACTGGCCCAGGGTCACAGGCCAAGGAGATGGTGGAACCCCTATTAGATTCCGGGCTGCCTGACTCCAGAGCCATAGTCTCATCCATACCAGGTGGGCTAGGGACCCTGCTGCAGGGGGCACCTTGTGGGCAAAGGAAGAAGCTGGAGTAGACAGGGAAAGAGTGGAAGGTGAGGTTTCAGAGG
This sequence comes from Bos javanicus, assembly GCF_032452875.1. Classification (NCBI taxonomy): domain Eukaryota; kingdom Metazoa; phylum Chordata; class Mammalia; order Artiodactyla; family Bovidae; genus Bos; species Bos javanicus. Next base: position 98,694,057 of record NC_083872.1, on the reverse strand, counting down.
CATATTTAAAAGGCCTTCAGTGCAAGTCAGAGGCATTTGGACTCCATGGTAAAAAAGTAATAGAGAAACAGTGAGTGAACTGAACAGGAAAATGACATGGTAACCCAGCACCCTGGGAGCATGGCTCTCACAGTGAATGCTGGGTGTGCTGTAGGGCAACTATTATGGCTTGAGTCTTGTGACTGTCCAGGGCTTCCCTTGTGGCTCAGATGGTAAAGAATCCGCCTGCCATGTAGGAGGCCCTGGTTTGATCCCTGAGTTGGGAAGATCCCCTGGAGGAGGGCACGGCAACCCACTCCAGTATTCTTGCTAGGAGAATTCCATGGACAGAGAAGCCCAACAGGCTACAGTCCATAGGGTTGCAAAGGGTTGGACACGACTGAGTGCCTAACACACACACTTGTGGCTGTCTAGAAGTTTACCTGATTTCCTGCTAGCCCTTTCTCCCTTGGCCTGGAGGGATCAATAACTACCAAATCTCTGTTGTCAGGGTAAGAGTTTGGTGTCCCACACATCTTTATAGCAGCTTGCCCATGGGCTAAATGCTGGAAGATAACCTGCCTTCTTAGCTGGCAGAAGGGAGAGCCCCAGATGATGTCAATACCCCTCTGAGATCCCTTGACTCTTCTCTGGATTTGGGGCCAAAAAATGCAAAACCACATTTCAGAGTAATCTTAGAAACTTGGGAGGAAGGTGGTGGCACATGGAGAACATTCCAGAATAACTGTAGCCCCAGCTGCCCTTCCAGGCCTGGCTCTGGGTCCCCAGGGCCCAGGTAGAAGAATCCTTTGTGATCCCTGCTCAGGACTGCGTGTATTTAGAGATCAAGGTTATGGGGAGTAGCCACAGTTTTCTACTCTATGCTGATTAGATTCATCTAGAATCAAAATAAGGGTCAAAAATAAAGCCGAAGTGGGGAATCACTTGAAGAAGACAGAGCTTCACTTCGGAGGATTTGGGGCTCCTGAAAGTGTGGGAAGAACTGGAAACAAAGGTTGCTTTCCCCATCTATAAAGTTTTAGACCAAGAAAATATGTGATTAAGAAATGTTTTGGCAAGATCTCACCAAGATTATTTACTGGGAAGGAGGCCCAGGGCAGGAAAGGAAAGGCCCAGCCAGGTAGGAAAATGGAGGGTGTTTGCTGGGGGTGTGGAAGAACATTCTCAAGTGTGGAAGTAGCGTGAACATCCGTGTCTGGAGGGCGAGGAGTATCATAGTGCAGTTTTGTGCTGTTGAAGACTTCCCCCCAAAGCCAAAATAAATAGAGAAAGGGACCTGCTTGAAATGTGGGACTTGGAGAGCAGTGGTGGGAGTGGGGGATGGTTAAGCATGCTTTAGTGTTTAAAGGCACAGCACAGAACATTTACGTTACTGTTTTATTTTAAATTATGGTCTACCTCTCCAGGGCTTCCCTGGTAGCTCAGATGGTAAAGAGTCTGCCTGCAATGCCAGAGACCCAGCTTCAATCCTTGGGTTGGGAAGATGCCCTGGAGAAGGAAAAGGCAATCCACTCCAGTATTCTTGCCTGGTACATGCCATGGATGGAGGGTGCTGGTAGGCTGCAGTCCATCGGGTCTCAAAGAGTTGGACACGACTGAGCGACAACACCACTAGCTCCTCTCCTGTCTCGTCCAGGAAGAAAACTCTGATTGTTTGCCATCATCCTGGCATGGGAGTGTGTCCACAGTTATGCTAACGGGCAGGTTTAGGTGAGCAGACAGGATTTGCCTTTCTGGTTCTAGTGTTTCGCTGCCTGGCTTTTTATAAAAGAAAAAATCAACTACCAGCAACTAAAATTTCAGGTTAGGCGCTTGGTTGGAGGGAGTTTGGAGCAGCAGGCATTCTTTGCCATGTTTTGTGTGTGCGTGGACATTGAATGCATTTCACTGTCCTGGCTGACCACGTTTCCCCCTGGGGTACATCCTCTCCAGAGTCCTTTGCCTCCCACTGGGAGACTTGCCTCCCTGCTCTGTGTTTCTCAGACCTCTGCTGCACCTTTTGTCCAGGGCATATGGTCCAGACCATCCCGAGAGCTTGGCCTGCTTAGTTTAACTTCTGGAAGAAGGTAGAACTTATTGATTTTCATACGCTAATACAGGGATATTCTTGCCCAAAGCTCCACATTCTCAGTGTCACAAGCATGAATTTATGATGCCATTTGGAAAGGGTCAGAATATTCAAAAACGAGATTGGTGCTGGTCTGTGAGTGCTGTGTCATGCTGAGGTAGCCCACGTGTATCCTGTGTTCTCCAGAGCTTGTATTCTTCCTGCCAGTGCCAAGAGGAAGAAGAAGGCTCCGAGGATTGACAGTGGGAGGTGTGGATGCAGATTTCTTGCCTTTTTTCAGTTGGTAACCTAGGCTGGGCTCACCCCAGCTGCCAGGGGTGATCCAGGGGAAAGTGCAGAATGGGGCGTGAGTTACCCTCTCTAAGCCCTTCTCACCTCCTTACAGGACACTTTGTAGTTTGCATAGATGCAGGTGCCATACTACGATGTTCCTATAACTTAATTATTATTTGTTTTGTTTTGCTAGTGGACTTCTATATAAACAGTTAGGTTAATCATAGTCCTTACTTCGTGATATTTCCTAAATGCTTCCCTGGTAGCTGAGATGGTAGAGAATCTGCCTGCCATGCAGGAGACCCAGATTTGATCCCTGGGTTGGGAAGATTTCCTGGAGAAAGGAATGGCTTTCCACTCCAGCATTCTTGCCTGGAGAATCCCATAGAGAGGGGAGCTTGACAGACTATAATCGTGGGCTCACAGAGAGTCAGACACGACTGAGTGACTAACAACTTTCACACTTTTACTTCATTATATATTATCTTTATTTAAATACATTTTTAAAAATCTTTGTTTAAATTAAAATAATAAGTAACCATAAACCGATCTCCTGAAACAAAAGCTGAGATCTTAAAACTAACCAACACGTGCTCACCAATATAGAAAATAAACTACTGGATACAGAGGGGAAAAGGAAGGGGAAGGGGGAAATAGGGGCATGGCATTAAGAGATACAAACCATTGTGACGCAAAAGCAATAAAGATATTGGACAACACAGGGATTTGTAGCCATTATTTTGTAATAACCGTAAATGGAATATAATCTATAAAAGTACTGAATCACTATGCTATACACCTGAAACTAATATAATATTGTAAATTAAATATTTTTTAATTTAAAAAGACAAAAAATATAACCTACATGTGATTGGATGATGGTCCTCCCCACATCTTAGTCCCCTTCCTTCCCATCCCCAAAGTAACACGTCACCTGAATCCCGTGTGTGTCATCCCTGACTTTCCTTTCTGTGTTCTCTCTCACCTACAGGTGTCCTAAAAGGGACTCCATAAAACATACAAAAAGTATGTGTTGATACAGATGTGTATTTTAATTTTAGTTGTCTTTTAACGCCGTAGAAAGGGTATCAGGCTGTGTATAGTCTTTGGGGTCTTTTTTACTTAACATTTTCACCGCTGTTGTTCATCTGCATTGTTCCATGTCACCATGCGTCATTGCTTTATCTGCTCTAGAATGTTCCCTTACATGGTGCTACTCTGTTTAGTCGTTCAGCCTCCCGATGATGTGCCCATAGATTGGTGCTGGGATTTTGATAATTGCAAATGTGTTTGCTCTAAGTATTCTCATACATAGGATCAGTTATCTGTGTGCAGGGGATTGCTTTGTATATTTGACCTCCCTCATTGTTTTGGAAACCATCAGTTCTGTGAGCTGGGGAAACATTTAATGGAAGCAAAATCTCAGTGCTTTTTATTTCAGTTGGATGTGAAGAAGTAGCACATAAACTTCGTATGAGACTAGACACCATCCTGTTTCCGCGTTATTCCTCCGACCATCTTCTCAGTCCCACCCGATGCTTGAAATGACTCTGGCGGCACCCAGCAGGCACTTTCCTTATATGTGGCTTCGACGCAGTCAGTGCTTGCTGACTTTGACTTATATTTTAAACTCTTTGATGGGAAAACCATGTCCCTCTGAGACCAGTCTCTTCGGGTCTACTCAGATCAGTTCTTTGCACTGTTTCATTTAGCACCTGCCACGAACCAGGGAGGCACCATCTCAGTAAGGCAGGGTTCTTGCCCTTAAAGAACTTCCTGTCTTGTGGGGAGAAGACGTGTCCAAAGTGAGCATTTTAATGCATTAATGAGGTGTGCTGTAACGCTTGGGTCATAGAGGAAGGGGGCTTACCTCTCCCTGGGAGAGAAGGCTTCTGGGGGAGGGAGGAGGAGAATGCATTGGATCTGATATTTGGAAAATGAGCCTGAGCTCACAGGATAGACGGGGGAGGATGGGGTGGACTATTTTGGGGGAAGTTAGAGGCCTGGAGAGTCTGGCACACTTGGCCCTGGCAAGTGGTTGGCTTTGACTGGAACTTGCACTTCGTTCAGTTAAGTGGAGGCCGTGAGAGATCAAATGTGCGTGTGTTTTGGAAATGTCTTCAGTTTCCACGGTTATGGATCAGGGATCCCTGGCTCCAGGATCTAACAGCTGATGATCTTAGGTGGAGCTGATGTAATAATAATAGAAATAAGTTGTTGTTGTTGTTGAGTTGCTAACTTGTGTCCAACTCTTTGTAACCCCACGGACTGCAAAACTCCAGGCTTCCCTGTCCTTCACCATCTCCTGGAGTTTGCTCAAACTCACATCCGTCGAGTCGGTGATGCTGTCCAACCATCTCATCCTCTGTCGTCCCCTTCTCCACCTGCCTTTTGTCTGTCCCAGCATCAGGGTCTTTTTCAATGAGTTGGCTCTTTGTGGTCAGGTGGTCAAAGTATTGGAGCTTCAGCATCAGTCCTTCCAATGACTATTCAGGGTTGATTACCTTAAGAATTGACTGGTTTCATCTCCTTGCAGTCCACGGGACAGTACACGATATATGTAATATGCTTGAATCATCTGGAAACCATCACCACCAAACTGCCCCCTGGCACCAAAAAGACTGTCCTAGGTAGACCAGAAAAGTCATTTCCAGTCACTTCCAAGCCCTGCCTCCCGGTCAGTTGGGTCTTTGGTCCTCAGTGATGTCCATTGTCCTTCCCTCATGGCACACCCAGTTGGCTAAGAGGGCAGGCCTAAATCTGCGCCCAGAGGAGGGGAATAATCCTGGTGACCTCTGTCCCACTCAGTCTGTTTGCCTGGACAGTGGAGTTCGCCCACCCCAGCATTCAGGACCAGTCTGGGGTCACAGAGTAGTGTTTTCCTTTCCAAGATAACTCCATCAACACAGTACAGGTCACAAAGCCAGCTTCGTACTTCCTGTGTCTTTTCACCCCAGGACGTGCACTCTGCCCTGTCTGTGCCCCCAGCTGCTCTCACATACTTGCTTTCTAGTGATAAGCACTGGGCTTACTCACGGCCGTCCCTGGCCATCTGTTCTCAGAGACTCTGGTGAGCAGAGGGAGCAGTGATTTTGGGGAAGAGAGAGTCCCACAGGGGGCTGATGGGTAGCAGAGGTCTCTTCTCGGAGAAAACAGCCAGTCCTCTACAACCAATTCTCCCTCTAACTAGAGAGATTATGTAGCTACAGTGCGCATATGTACACACCACACACACATATACACACATACTTGGGGACAGCAGATAGAGTTGTACCAAAGAAAAATTTTATTTGAATGGATGCTGGTAGAGAAACACTTTTTATTATGCTGCAGCATAATATAGTGTTATTTTGGATGATTTGGGGGGAAGTCTTTTTTTTTTAAATATTGTTTAAAAATTATTTTTATTAATTTATTTGGCTGTACCAAGTCTTTGTTGCCACATGCAAGCTCTTACTTATGGCATGGGGGATCTAGTTTCCTAATCAGGAATCAAACCCAGTCCCCTGCATTGGGAGCGTGGAGTCTTAAGCTCCTGGACCACCCAGGAAGTCCTTGGGGCATGTCTTTATTTTTTAGGTTTGCCTTGTTAGAGATCTAATGTCTTGGTATACTTCTAATTACCTAGCACAGTGTTTAAAAAATTTTTTTAATTCAGTGGACCTGCCCACCGGGTTTGAATTCTGTCTCTGCCATGATTTAGTTCTGTGACTTTTGGTGTATTATTTAACCTCCGAGGCTCAGTTTGCTCAGCTGAAAATATGGGCCACTAATATATAGCTCCTGCCCGGGGTTATTGTGAGGGTTATGTGAGATGTAATGGATGCAAAATATATTACGGTGGTTTCTATATGAAATGATTTGAATTTTGGACCCACATGATGCTTTGGAAGACAGCTATGCTAAGCCCTATACCACCACCACCTCGGCTCATATGTTGCTTTAATAAGATTCAGTCCCTCCTTTAAGCTTTGCCAGTCAGATGGCCATCTTGAAACCAAGTGGACTGTCTTCTGTAATGCTGGGTACAGTTTTGATATTAGTCAGTGCCAAGACTAAAAAGGAGGGTGATTATATACAGACCGGGTGCCCACATCTGCCTGATCGTGGCTCTCTCCCACTTTCAAAACAGTGCTTGGAAGGTCTCCTCCCATTAGGAACTTTCCCAGTGAAAACGCTTTTTCCACCTGGTTATTGTCTCTGTGTTTGTGACAGCCTTCTCTCTGCTTTCGTATATTTAGCTCTGCAAAGTCACAGTCATTTATCCACATGTACTTAGCTGTGTGTTTGTCCCATCTCTCTCTCTCTAGAAGATATATTCCTGCTCGTCCAGGGAATAAGATGTTCTTTTCCCTCCAGGAAACAGTTGCCGTTGATGTTCATTTTGTGTCCGTGTATCACTGTGCCTTTCTTCCCTTTGATCGCCATGTGATTAGAAAAATAAATGGGGGCACTGCCAGGTGGCTCAGTGGTAAAGATCCGCCTGCAATGCAGGAGACGCAGTTCGATTCCTGGGTCAGGAAGATCCCCTGGAAGAGGAAGTGGCGACCTATTCTACTATTCTTGCCTGGAAAATCCCATGGACAGAGGAGCCTGGTGGGCTAAAGTCCGTGGGGTCACAAATAGTCGGACAGGACTTAGCAATTCAGCAACAACGGCCCACCATGTACGGCATCTGTAACTTTTGTATCCTCAATTTCATTGAAATCTGCCAAAAGATAAGGAAGACGGGCCCATTTGAGACATTTCGTTCCCTGGTGTTTTCCAACATGTCAAACTGATCTCTTGGCCTTTCTTTTCAGGATGTGGCCAAATCTAGCCCCAGTTCAAAGGAAATTACTGTGATTTGAACATATTCTAATAAATGGAAATGTAGATTTCTCAACCTAATGGGAGTTAAATATTGAAGTGGGAAATATGGATCAACAGGGTTATGACGGTGTGGAGAAAGGGGGCCGAGGAACAGTGATGAGGGGAGGAAGGGAGCACAGCCCCCAGGGTCGTGTGCTGTGTGCTGTGTTTAGTCCCTCAGGCGTGTCTGACTCTGCTGTGGACTGTAGCCCGCCAGGCTCCTCTGTCCCTGGAATTCTCCAGGCAAGAATCCTGGAGTGGATTGCCATGCCCTCCCCCAGGGGATCTTCCTAAAGCAGGAATCAAACCCAGGCCTCTCACATTGCAGGCAGATTCTTTACCATCTGAGCCACCAGGGAAGCCCTCAGGGGTCATGGTTTCACACAGTCGGGCCTCTCTCATGGGGTGTTAGAATTGTTTCTGCCGGACGCTTTGTCCTGGGTTCTCTCTGGTTTCAGAAGCATGATTTGTTTCGAGGCAGAGCTGGGACCAGACCTGGGCTTCCGGAATCCTCCTCTAGGCCCATTTCTGTTAATTGACCCCCTTTCTCCCTTCCCCTGTGCATTGGCGGACATGGGGAACCCCAGTAAGGATGTCAGCTGATGAATCTCAAACTGCCATAAGAATAGAAGTTTCTGTGAAAAACCTATATTTAAAAAATTGATTTATGATGTTTTACAATGTTTACATTGATTTACATATAAGTATTGTGTTAGGTGTACAGCCAAGTGATTCAGTCATATATCTCTGTGTGTGTGTGTATTGTTTTTCAGATTCTTTTCCCTTATAGGTTATTATAAAATATTGAGTATAGTTCCCCATGTTATACAATAGGTCCTTGTTTGTTGTCTTTTTTATATATACTATTTTATATCTAGTAGTGTGTATGGTGGCTCAGACAATAAAGAATCCGCCTGCAATTCCGGAGACCTAGGTTTGATCCCTGGGTTGGGAAGGTCCCTGGAGGAGGGCACGGCCACCCACTCCAGTATTCTTGGCTAGAGAATCCTATGGACAGAGGAACCTGGTGGGCTACAGTCTGTGGGGTCACAAAGAGTGGGACACGACTGAGTGATAAGCACATACATGCACAGTGTCTACACGTTAATCCCTAACTCCTAATTTATCCTCTTTCCCACTTCCCCTTTGGTAACCAACCATAAGTTTGTTTTCTCTATCTGTGGATCTATTTCTATTTTGCAAAGACGTTCATTTGTATCATATATTTTTTTTAAAGATTCCACATGAAAACCTTTAAATCCATTTCTTCAATAAAGGCACATGATATTAATATTTATAATCAGAAGAGGACAGTAACAAGTGCTTTTAAGAGATGAATAGAGGGAAGTCACAGCTTCTGTCCCTAGCCTTTTTTGCCCTGCATAGTGTGGCAGGGCAGAAAGTGTCGGGGTGCAGCAGGACTGCCTGCCTGTGTCTCGCTCTGCTGCTTGGGGACCCCCTCTGGTCTCTGCTGAAACCCTCCCAGGACAGTTCTTCCTAAAAATAGCACCTACCCAGCCACCGCCACTCACTCTTAAGTTTCCCTTCCCTGCTTTATTTTTCTGTTTAGCACTTGTCACTCTCTGACTTTGATTCTTTTTTTCATTTTTAAGTCTTTATTGAATTTGTTACAATACTGCTTCTGTTTTTTGTTTTGGTTTTTTGGCCGTGAGCCATGTGGAATCTTAGCTCCCTGACCAGGGATCAAACCCGCACCTTCGTCATTGGAAGGTGATGTCTGAAACACTAGAGCACCAGGGAAGTCCCAATTGTCATTTTTTACTTAATGTTTTTTCCTTCCACTAATACGTAAACTCCACAGGAAGAGGGATTTTCACTTCTTTTGTTTACTGCTGTATCTCCTGCACCCAGAGCAGTGTGCAGAACACAGTAAGCAAATATTTGTTGAAACGATGAACGTGTGAACTTTGGGCAGGAAGCTCAGCCTTCTGTGCCTTCGTTTTGTGAGTCAATGAGGAATCAAAAATAAAGCTGCTTCTTCAAGTGCAATGAGCATTAAGGGATTTCATCCGTGTAAAATACTTAGAACCAGCCTGACACAAAGTAAATGCTCAATAAATGGTCTCTGTTATTAAAATAATTGCTAAATATTTGACTTCTTCACATGAAGAAGTCTCTCCTGCAGGCAGAGACTGTTTGTTTTGTTGTTGTCGTTACATTACTGCTATTTTTCTTTTTTTTTTTTTAATTTTACTTTTTTTTTGGCCGTGAGGCCATGTGGGATCCTAGTTCCCATACCAGGGATCGAACCTGCACCCCTGCTTTGGAAGTCGAAGTCTTAATCACTGGACCACCAATAAAGTCCCCCAGAGACTGTTTCTTTATGTCATCTTTTAATTCCTGGTAGTGATGTGGCAAACACCATGATTGGTATTCAGTGTTTGTTAAATAGATAAATTGTAGAGAAATTGTAGGCAGTCCCTCTGTTACATGTTAGTTACATTTGAATAGGTTTCTTTGCTTTCTCCCCACCCCTCCCCCCACCTCTAGCTGTTGTGGTGAATCCATGTGGAAGGAATATGATTACGATCTGTCTTAGCTCATCCCTTAAGCAGTGGAGCCAGTAATTTATTTTTGTTGCCGTGACTTGGCTGAAATTTCTTGAGGACTGACAGCATTGACGGAAACTTGACGGGTGATGAATGTCACTCCAGCCTGTAAGATCCCCATCAGTTACTTGAGATCTCTTTCATTCATAGTGGTTCATAGAAATCTTTCTCTGCAAGGGGGGCTGCCCAGCAGAGGCTGTCGGCATTCGAATAGACAGAAACGTAAAAAGGAAGGTTAGAAGAGAAACTAACTCCTCCTCCGCTGTTTTCAAGAAAGAGGTTAAAATTTGTCAAAAAGATTCAGCTTTTAAACTTAAGCCAGTCATTTTAATTCCATGGGCCTCATGGTTTTTCCAGTAAAATTAGAGAATAGGACTAGATGATCTCCAAGGAACTATCTTGCTTGTTCAATTTCCTGATTCTGTGCAAAATGTTTCAGAAGGCTCCAGGCTGGTTAAGAACTTAAGGTCAGAAGTTTAAATGAAGATCCTGATAAAATGGAAGGGATCGTCACTGTAGGAGCATCGAGCAAGTGGCGGACTGTGTCTTTTTGCAAGAGGAACTGGGAAATTATAGTATTTAACTAGAAAATGAATCAGAACCCACATCTTAACAGAAGGCTTTTCCGAGTTCCTGGTTTGGGTCTGTTTATTTGACGTGAACTAAGTTGCATGTTGGCTATTCCTTCTGGATGACTGATTTGTGGGCCTTTCCCATAACTTAGTCCCCAGAGACCCCAATCATGCCCATAAGGTAATGCAATTTGGCAGGAGGATTTGGACCCAGACAAAATCTCTTGCCCAATTTGGTTTCCAGAAAGGCTGACTTACCTAATTTGAAAATAAATTGAAAACAAAACCTTTGGTTGTTACTTGTTTGGTGAAATGCCACAGAAAACTGTGGGTTTTTTTTTTTTCCATACCCCATCACTGTGGAGAAGAGTTACCATTCACTCCTAAATACCTTGATTTACTGTCTCTCCTGCCAGCCAAGATGCAACTTAGTTCACGTTAAATAAACAGACCCAGTATGTGTTCTAATAAGCTAAATCACTATAGCAATGACATTAAATCATAGGACTGTGTGTGTGTGAATGTATTTTTGCCCATATATGTATTTTTGTACCATGTGTATCTACTGGCATTCCCAGTCTCCACATTAATACTAATTTTCTATTGTTGCATATTACCTCACCAAAAACTTAGTGGTTTAAAACAACACACATTTATTGGGTTGGCCAAAGAGTTCTTTTGGTTTTCTCCATAAGATGGCTCTAGTAGAGCTTAGTTGTTTTTAACTTTATTCAGAACACTTTTTTTAGATTATATTGTGACAGCTGTCATATCAGAGTACATTATTAAAAAAAAAGATCAAAATTGGCGAATGTTTGTTTAGCCATTTTAATACTAAGGATGGAATAAAACAACATTTTAGGCATATTATGCTTTGTTATTTCAAGAAAGGTAGAAACACAGTTGAAATGCAAAAAATTTGTGCAGTGTATGGAGAAGGTTCTGTGACTGATCGAACATGTCAAAAGTGGTTTGCGAAGTTTCATGCTTGAGATTTCTCATTGGGTGATGCTCCACAGTGGGGTAGACCAGCAATCAAATTGAGGTATTAATTGGAAACAATTAATGTTATACTACTCAGGAGATAGTTGACATATTCAAAATAACTAAATCAAGCATTGAAAGTCATTTGAACCATCTTGGTTATGTTAATCGCTTTGATATTTGGGTTCCACATAAGTTAAGCAAAAAAAAAAAAAAGAAAGTCTTATTGCCACATATGATTCTCTACTTAAACCTAATGAAAATCTCTTTTTAAAACAAATTGTGACAGGCATTGAAAAGTCGATACTGTACAATAATGTGGCATAGAAGTGATTGTGGGGCAACCAAAATTAATACCACCAACCATACTAAAGGCTGGTCTTCAATTCAAAGAAGCTGCTGTTGTGTATATCCACGGTGGGATTGGATGAGACCCGTCTATTATGAGCTCTTTCCAGAAAACGAAGCAATTAATTCCAGCAAGTACGACTCCTAGTTGACCAACTGAAAGCAGTATTTGACAAAAGCATTGGGAATTAGTCAACAGAAAATGCATAATCAATGCGTATGCATTGATGACCAAGCAAACGCTGTTACAGCTTGGCCGGTCAGTTCTGACTCATCCTCCATATTTACCAAATATTGAACCTTTGGATTTCCATTTATTTCTGTCATTACAAAATTCTCTTATAATAGAAAAAACTTAAATTCCTTGGAAGACTATAAAAGACACCTGAAATAGTTCTTTGCTGTAAAAGATTACAGAAGATGGAATTATGAAGCTGCTTGAAAAATGGGCCAAGGTAGTGGAACAAAACAGTGAATACGTTGTTCAAGGATGTTATTGGTGAAAGTGGAAAAAAATATGTTAGTTTTTAAAAAATAAAAGCCAAAGGAACTTTTTGGCCAACCCGGTACTTCCACAGTCTCTGTAGGTCAGGAATCTTGATCATCTGTTTAGGGTCTCACAGCCTGCAATTCCCGTGTCAGCCAGGACTGTGGTCTCATCTGAGGCTTGACTAGGGAAGACTCCACTTCTGTTGGCAGAATAGGGCCTTGTGGCTCTAGGACATTGGGTGTCAGTTTCTTGTTAGCTGTTGGCTGGAGGTTGCCCTCAGCTCCTTATCATGTGGGCCTCCCAACACAGTCATCCCACACATGACAGCTTGTACCCTCAAAACTAGCAAGGGAGTTAATGTTTTCCTATAGTTCAAGTTTCATTATAGATGTAACCTCAGTTTCCCTTCTGTTATTCTTGTTAGGTAGGAGTAGGGAGAACCAGAAAGCTCCAAAAATTTGCAAACCAGCTACTGGTTGCATTGGAGTAAGAATACGATTTGAGTAATAACAAAAACTCACGTTTGTGTGCATGTGTGCAAAGTTGCTTCAGTTGTGCCTGACTCTTTGCGACACTATGGACTGTAGCCCTCCAGACTCCTCTGTCCATAGGGTTCTCCAGGCAGGAATACTGGAAAGAGTTGCCATGCCCTCCTCCAGGGCATCTTCCTGACCCAGGGATCAAACCTGTGTTACTACACACCAGATATGTACTTAGAGCTTTATGCCACTACAGGCTCGTTTAGTTCTGAGCACTACCTTCTGAATAATGGGTTACTATTACTAAACTACTTAACAGGTAGAGAAATTGAGGGTTATAAGTTATATAACCTGCCCAAGGTTCACAGACAGTGTCCAGGCGTGAATATAGGCAGATTACCGAAGGCACTAACATCCTACTCTGAAGATCTTTGAAAGAAAAAGTGAAAGTTGCTCAATCGTTTCCAACTCTTTGTAACCCCGTGAACTGTAGCCCACCAGACTCCTCTGTCTATGGAATTCTCTAGGCAAGAATACTGGAGTGGGTTGCCATTTCCTTTTCCAGGGGATCTTCCCAACCAGGGATTGAACCTGGGACTCCTGCATTGCAGACAGGTTCTTTACTGTTTGAGCCACCAGAGAAGCCCACTACTGAAGATCTTTACATTAGAATATAACGTAGAGAAACAGAATTCTTCCACTCCTTTATCAGATGCTTACATCGCTTCAGCGTTGCAAAAGGATACTTGCAATAAGTTGTGTTGTTTCTTTTCTTTATTTGTTTCTTTGTGGCTGTGCTGGGTCTTTGTTGCTGCATGCAGGCTTTCTCTAGTTGTGCTGCACTGGCTTCTCATTCAGGTGACTTCTCCTGCTGTAGAGCACAGGCTATAGAGTATATGGGCCTCAGTAGTTGTGGCACATCGGCTTAGTTATCCTGTGGCATGTGGAATCTTCCAAAGCAGGGATTGAACCCGCGTCCCCTGCATTGGCAGGTGGATTCTTTACCACTGGACTACCTTCTTTTAAAATAAAATGGAGGGACCGTGTTCTTTCTTTTCTACTGAATGAGGCTTTCTCATTTTCTTGAAGACATATGGGATGAATTGAAGGAAACCATAGTTTAGTGGGATTTGCATGTTTTAATAACACTTCCAAACTTACAAACTCCTTGAAGTTGATAGGCTATAGCTTGTTAATATTAATTCATTGAAAACATTCATTTTAATTCAGCATTGTGCATTTTACTATTCTGTAAAACACCAGTAATCTGGGAAAGACAGAATAAGCCTGTTTCTTCACCCTGTAAAACCATTTATGTAGATGGAGTTTGTTGAGAGATGGGAAGGATTTGATTGGAGTATTAGAAACTGAAATTTTAGAGTAAAAATATCTAGTTGTGTATATGTATTTCTTCTCTATTTCTGGAAACCTAGAGAGTTATCCTGCAAGATACTGTAAAAATCTATAAATACCAAGGGGAAATAAAGTACAGAGAAGATTTGTTGATTATTGAGTTTTTTCAGGAGTAACAGAATGGAACAGCTGCAGATAGAGGTCAAGAGGAGAGAAAAATGTCACACTAGGTCAGATCCAGCCAAAGGGTTGTGGCCACTTTCATGTCATACAGCATGCATTACATATTATTATTAAATATTATATACATGTTATATCTTATGTATATGTATATTTATGTTGTATGTTATATATATGTGTATATACATGTATATACACAATGTGTATCTGTATATATACTTGTATATGTGTATATATATGTTATGTATTATATATATTAGGTATATATGTTACCCATCGTATGGCAAACCTGAATGAACTTTTTAGCCAATCCAATATAGTGCTGCTGCTAAATCACTTCAGTTGTGTCCTTTCTGTGCGATCCCATAGACGGCAGCCCACTAGGCTCCTCTGTCTCTGGGATTGTCCAGGCAAGAATACTGGAGTGGGTTGCCATTTCCGTCTCCAGTGCATGCTAAGTCGCTTCAGTTGTGTCTGACTCTGTGCGACCCTATGGACAGCAGCCCACCAGGCTCCTCCATCCATAGGATTCTCTAGGCAAGAATACTGGAGTTGCCATTTCCTTCTCCAACCCAATATAATAATAGTATATAATATATATAACCAATATAATATATAACAGTATATATATCTATAGCATGTAGGATGCCAGAGTCCTTCAGCTGGAAGGACGTAGAGCGTACCAGGAGCCCTGTCTTTACTTGCTGGTGGGGATGCTAAGGTATATAAATGCACCAGGGTCAGCATCCAACTTCCTTCATTAAATGTCTCTGACATCGCCTTCCCTGAACTTCTGTTGGAAAACTTCCTTGAACCGTCTGTTGTCCTTTCTCCTAGACTATGTTTGTATTTCTTTTTATAAACCTCAATCCAAGTCAGCCCAGTGCTGTAGTTATTTGGGTAGATGTCTCATTCTTCCTAGGATACTCTAAGCTCTTTTCAATCAACTTGGATGTTTTTCAGCATCTGCCGAACATGAGGCCTGGAACATTGGAGATGCTCAAAATCTACTGGTTGTATTGAGTGGAAGGTATTGAATGCATTGCACGTACTCTCACTACTATGGAACTCAGACTTCCAGCCATTAGTTCTAAAACTTCATTATAAGGCTCTGAGGGGGATGCCCTCATTCCTGGAATCAGAGTTTGTGAACCAATTCAAATATACTGTATCTGCTACCCTTCATGTGCCTATACTTTTAAAATTTTAATTATTTTGACTCTCAGCCATTGTCTCTGCACCCCCCCATATGGTAAAATATACATAACATGAAATTTACCATTTTAACCATTTTTATGTGTACAATATAGCATCACTAGCTACATTCACATTGCTGTGCTATAGCCTCCACTATCCATCTCCAGAACTTTTTGATCTTCTCCAGTGAAACTCAGTACCAGTTAAAAAGAATGGCCCTTCCTTATATGCATACAATGGAAACTACTCAGCCATAAAAAAGAATGAAATAATTCCACTTGCAGCAAAATGGATGGACTTAGAGATCTATCATACTAAGTGAAGTCAGAGAGAGGAGAGAGACAAAAACCGTGACATCACTTATATGTGAAACCTAAAATATAACACAAATGACTTCATTTATGAAACTGAAACATACAGACATAGAAAACAAACTTATGATTACCAAAGTGGAAAGGGAGTCGAGAGGGGATAAATCAAGAGTTTGAGATTAGCAGATAGAAATTACTATATATAAAATAGATAAACAACAATGTTCTACTGTATAACACAGTGATGTATTCAGTATCCTACAATAAACCTTAATATTCAGTTCAATTCAGTTGCTCAGTCATGTCTGACTCTTTGCGACCCCATGGACTGCAGCATGCCAGGCTTCCCTGTCCATCACCAGCTCCCGGCGTTTACTCACTCATGTCCATTGAGTCGGTGATGCCATCCAACCATCTCATCCTCTGTCGTCTCCTTCTCCTCCTGCCTTCAATCTCTCCCAGCATCAGGGTCTTTTCAAATGAGTCAGTTCTTTGCACCAGGTGGCCAAAGTATTGGAGTTTCAGTTTTAGCATCAGTCCTTCCAATGAATGTTCAGGACTGATTTCCTTTAGGATTGACTGGTTTGATCTCCTTGCTGTCCAAGGGACTCTCAAAAGTCTTCTCCAACACCACAATTCAAAAGCATCAATTCTTCGGTGCTCAGCTTTTTTTTTAGTCCTACTCTCACATCCATACATGACTACTGGAAAAACCATAGCCTTGACTAGATGGACTTTGTTGGCAAAGTAATGTCTCTGCCTTTTAATATGCTGTCTAGGTTGGTCATACCTTTTCTTCCAAGGAGCAAGCATCTTTTAATTTCATGGCTGCAGTCACTATCTGCAGTAATTTTGGAGTCCCCCAAAATAGTCTCTCACTGTTTCCATTGTTTCCCCATCTATTTGCCATGAAGTGATGGGACCAGAGGCCATGATCTTAGTTTTCTGAATGTTGAGCTTTAAGCCAACTTTTTTACTCTCCTCTTTCACTTTCATCAAGAAACTCTTTAGTTCTTCTTCACTTTCTGCCATAAGGGTGGTATCATCTGCGTATCTGAGGTTATTGATGTTTCTCCTGGCAATCTGGATTCCAGCTTGTGCTTCATCCAGCCCAGCATTTCTCATGATGTACTCTGCATATAAGTACATGATGTACTCTGCATATAAATCATAATGATAAGAATATGAAAAAGGATATATAGAAATATATGAAAAAGTGAAAGTGTCACTTGCTCAGCCATCTCCAACTCTTTGTGACCCATGGACTATAGCCTGTTAGTCTCCTTTGTCCATGGAATTTCCCAGGCAGGAATACTGGAGTGGGTTGCCATGCCCTCCTCCAGGGGATCTTCCCAACCCAGGGATCGACCCATTATATCACTTCCCAAGCCACTAACAGAAACTAATACAACATTATAAATGCACTACACTTCAGTAAGAAATAAAAAGAACATCCACGTCATCCCTCCCTCTCATCCCTTTTCACCACCATTCCCCACTCCAGTACTCTTGCCTGGAAAATCCCATGGATAGAGGAGCCTGGTGGGCTGCAGTCCATGGGGTCGCTAGGAGTCAGACATGGCTGAGCGACTTCACTTTCGCTTTTCACTTTCATGCGTTGGAGAAGGAAATGGCACCCCACTCCAGTGTTCTTGCCTGGAGAGTCCCAGGGACGGGGGAGCCTGGTGGCCTCCCGTCTATGGTGTTACACAGAGTCAGACACGACTGAAGTGACTTAGCAGCAGCAGCAACAGCAGTACCTTTCTTTCTGTGGATTTGACTCTTGTAGGTTCCTCATGTAGTGGAATACTACAATATTTGTCCTTTTGTAACTGACTTATTTCACTTAGTGTTCAGGGTTCATCCATGTCACAGCATGTACTGAATTTCATTCCTTTAAGTCAGCCAATGTCTTTTTTTTTTTAATAATTTTGTTTATTTATTTTTCCTGTGTTAGATCTTGGTTGCTTCGAGGCCTACTCACTAATTGTGTGCAGGCTTCTCACTGTGGTGGCTTCTCTCGTTACAGAGCACAGGTTCTAGGACATGTGGGCTTCAGTAGCTGTGGCTCCTGGGCTTTAGACCACAGGCTCAGTATTTGTGGGGCACAGGACTTAGTTGCTCTGGGATCTTCCTGGACCAGGGTTCGAACCTGTGTCACCTGCATTGCCAGGCGGATTCTTTCCCTCTGAGCCACCAGGGAAGTCCCAGCCATTGTCTTTTAGGACTCGAGAGTTTCAGTGTTTTTAGTTTTTGTAGCCAGAGGTGGGTTTTTCTTCCAGATCTATCCTTGGCCTGTTCCTGGAATGACTGTTCCAAGGGCATGCCCTATTTTTCTTGAATGGTCTTTCTTCTGGGGAGCTGAGTAGCAAAACTGAGGCAATTAATGTCAGAGCAACAAATGAGCACCTACTGTGCATCAGAGGCTCTATGTCTGACCAGAGATTGATGGTGCAGTCTTTTGAAGGAGACAGCTGTATACTCTGCTAACTACAGTGTCATGTGCTAAGTACTAGAAAAAGGACCAGAAGGGATCCAATCATCTGCTGAGGACTGTGAGCAAAATTTAAGAAAGATTCAAAGAAGGGGTCATATTTCAAATGCGCCTTAAAAAAAAGGATGGGATTCCATGAATGGCCTGAACCATGGTGAGGTAAATACGTGGTTCATTGGAAGAATGGAAAAGGACTGTGGATGTAGAAAGCAGAGGAGGGTAGAGGGATGGTGGGGGGCTTAGAGGAGCTTGAACACCTTGCTGAGGAGTTCACTTTGGGGGAATGGGTCACTTGGTGGCTTCATGCAGTTAGACTGACCTGATTGGATCCTGGGTTGACAGGGTGGCAGATGGAACTGAGTAGGAGAGATGGGGATTGGAGAGCAGTGTGTACAGAGGAGAGGGGGAGTGAGGTGACAAGGTGGTTGCTACATTTTAGGCAAGGGATGCTGGTGGCCTGGACCGAGGCAGCTATGGACAAGAGTTTGCTCATGGTCGGTAGCGTTGGGTTTGTTGACATCAGAGTTTGTTGGACCAGCTCTGCCTAACCTTTTTTTTTTTTTTTAAACATTCTGAAATTCTTATTTCAGCTTCAATTTAGAGTTTTGTTTTTGTGAAATTTCCATTAGACCTCTCATTGTAACCAGAGTGGCAAGAAGGGATTGATTTATAAAAGACAGCCAGACAGATTCCTACCTCCAGGCTTTCCACTCAGTAATGCACTTTTTGGAAGTATTTTTTTTTTCCATGTATTATTAGTCTTTATTAATATGAATATATTATAAATACTACTTTAAAGTATTTTAAGATAGTATTTTACCACCCTGTAATTTATTTTTCCCCTTTTCCTTATCCTGCCCACAATATGACAATGAAGACCAATAATTATTAAATCCGTCTGTAAGGTAGATATATTTAACTCAAAATTCCAGTCTTCCCTAACCCCTACCCTAAGTTCTGAAAAAATTATCCACATTTGCTCACTCTATTTTCTCTGGGAAGGGGTAGTTTTTAATAGTCTTCCATGCTCTAAGTGATGTGGGATCTAACAGCTAGAAAAATACGATTGTTACGATTGAAATACACATAGAATAGTTGCAGTCCAACCATAATTAGAACAAATCAGCCGGGGCACCTCGGGGGTTCTCTCTGCTCTCCCCGTGATCTCTTGGTAACTGGAGAACTCAGGCAGACTTTCTTGTGAGTGAGAAAACTGGAACTTTGAAGTGCGTGGGTGCTAAGTTGCTTCAGTCGTGTCCAACTCTTTGCAACCCTATGGACTGTAGCCCCCCAGGGTCTTCTGTCCATGAGATTCTCCAGGCAAGAATACTGGAAGGGATTGCTATTTCCTCCTCCAGGGGATCTTCCCCACCCAGGGATCGAACCCACATCTCTTATATCTCCTGCATTGACAGGTGGGTTCTTTACCACGAGCGGCACCTGGGGAGCCCTGTAACTTTGAAGAACAAAGCTCAAAAATTGTTGGCACAGCCAGTAGAGCTTCTCTAATGGTTCATAAAGAACTCAGGTCTTAGGAAGTGCTTTCATAGTCCACTTAACAGGAAAAGACAGTGTCCCTGCCCATAGGCAGTTTATATTCTAAGTCATAAAATGTTAGCAGTTACGCTGGAAAATTAGAAAAAAATGGAATTCAGTCAATACTCTTAAAGAATGATGTGTCAGAGGTCCCCAAACATTCACATACACAAAGGGAAAATACTACTCAGTACAAATATTGAAAGAAAATACCCAGAAGTCATTAGTCAACTAAAAGCTGATTGAGGAAAAAGTGCTGAAATATACTAAAAATAAGATGAGTTTCAAGGAAAATAACCCTTTTGCTAACCTTTGCATTAGTCAGTTCCTTATTAGAATATTCTTTCCCATTTTAGTCACTGCTTTAAAAGTGTGTCTAAATATAGAAGATCAAGAGGAGTGGGATTAAAATAATTTAAGATGTAGGACATGACTTTTAAAAGAAAAGGTTAGAGAAATCTGGGGAATTAAAACGGGCTGACTTTGTTATCTTCAATATAAAAATAAAAAATAAAAAGACTATTTATGAGTAAGCCAGTGTGAATGATACCAAGAAGTTTAAACCATGCACTCTGCCCTGAGGAAGGTTTAATCCAGTGGCCAGGTTTTTACCATGCAGTTGACTAATCCAAACATTTTTTTTAGGTTCTGAAGAAGCACTCAGTGAAAGAAAATGTTAAGTTCTGGGAGTTATTTTGAATGATCCACAGAGCCTAGCAGAATGCCTTGTAACCACCCAGTGCAAGGTGAGGGGTTTCCTTCCTGGAGGCTAAAAGGGCTGAGCCGGAGAGCTTCCTGAAGGGTTTGGACCGAAGTATCTCGATTATGTAATCCCTTTCCATTTTAAGATTGAAAGGAAAGTTTAGCGAGAGATGGGTCATTGACTGTCCTGTGAGTATAAGAGTCAACAACCAAAATAAATGTATATTTCTAAGGCTTTAAAAAAAAAAAGCTGTCTTGGTCATCCCAAAGGATATTCAGGTTCTCCTTCTGTGGTTTTTTTTTTTAAATTTAATTTTTGTTTTATATTGGAGTATAGTTGATTTACAGTGTTGGGTTAGCTTCAGATGTACAGCAAAGTGATTCAGTTATACATATATCCTCTCTTTTTCAGATTCATTTCCCATGTAGGTTATAACAGAATATTGAGTAGAGTTCCTGGTGCTATATAGTAGGTTCTTGTTGATTATCTGTTTTATGTATATTTCATGTATATGTTAATCCTAAACTCCTAATTAACTCCCCCCACCACCGACCTTTCTCCTTTAATAACCATAAATTTGTTTTCAAAGTCTAAGTCTGTTTCTGTTTTGTGAGTTCATTTGTTTCCTTCTGTAGTTTTTAATCTCACTTGATTGTGGCCTTCTTAACAATGATGACAACTTGCAAATATTCCTTTATTTCCCCTCTCATTCTTTTGTCTGTCTCGCCCTTACAGGATGAGCACCATGAGGACAGGCACCCTGTCTGTTTGGCTCGTTACTATTTTTTCTGGCATCAGGCACAATGTCGACACATAATAGATACTCAAGAATAGTGGTTGACTAAACGGGAAAAGAGCTTGAAAAAAGTACGTGTATATGTGTAACTGAACCACTTCCTTGTACTGAAACTGTGCTGTACCTGAAACCAATACAACATTGTGAATCAACTAGATGACAGTATTAAAAAAAAAAAAAAAGAATAGTGGTTGAATAAATGAACAAGTGGGAGTGCCCCGGGGAGAAGAGGAGGGAAAAGGGAAGGAAGGTGCTACAGAGACCAGTCAGCGGGTCATCGTCTCCTGGAAGGGATGCTTACCTGGGGGTTAAGGGAAGGGAGAGGGCATGAAAGTAGAAGGAAGGAGAGTGAATTCACAAGGCCTTGTCTCCTTCTGTTACCCCTGCATTAGGTAAGAATGAGAGTCATACGGTGTCATAAAAAGCAGGAGACAACATGGGCTAGTCCGCAGACACCAGCTCTTGGAAGCAGTTCATGATGACATGGCACTGGATAAAGTTTGTTAATTTTTTTTTTTTTTAAACAGCCAAAGGCTCTATAAAAACCTAGTTTTCCTGGTTTGTAAATCACCTGAGAATTTATTTGTGTGTGTGTGTGTGTTTTAAGCATCTGACTCCTGTATTTATATTCTCTGTCCCTGGCCTTCAGATATTTTCTGAGTGACTCTAGATTAGATTATCTGCATGGAGCTAATGGAGCAATTTTGCGGCCAACTGCCTCTGTGCTTTGGGCTGTCCAACTCTTTTTGTCCTGAGTAGAGAAAAAAAAAATCTTGATTTAGTCTGGTCTGGTCTGTTTTAGTCTGACTTAAGAACATAAAGTCCCAGATCTTAGGATGCTTCACTCAAAACATTCACATATTAACAAAAGGGCAAAATAAAATAAGAACAAAAAAGCACCTCTTCCCAAACAAACAATCCCACCCGTACCCAAATAATTCACCTTTTACAAGCTGCCCTGTGCTGATGGAGCTTTCCAGGGAAATTTTTTTTTTTTTTTTTTGGAACCACTGAGTTCCCTCCTAGCCAGAACAATATTCCGAGGACTACAGAGACAATTCTGACTCCACCATCCCACCACACTCTTGCCATCTCTGGACTCTCTTTATCATGAGAAGATTGGCTGGGAGCCCATTCAGCTGCCTGCATTTATCTGCTTAAAATTTTTTTTACTTTATAGTTGATTTACAATATTGTGTTTCAGATATACAGCTTCAAATTCTTTTCCATTAAAGGATATCAGAAGATAGTGAATATAGTTTCCTGTGCTATATAGTAGGACCTTGTTGTTTCAGTTCAGTTCAGTCGCTCAGTCATGTCCTACTCTTTGCGACCCCGTGAACCGCAGCACACCAGGCCTCCCTGTCCATCACCAGCTCCCGGAGTCCACCCAAACCCATGTCCATCGAGTCGGTGATGCCATCCAGCCGTCTCATCCTCTGTCATCCCCTTCTCCTCCTGCCCTCTATCTTTCCCAGCATTATGGTCTTTTCAAATGAGTCAGCTCTTTGCATCAGGTGGCCAAAGTATTGGAGTTTCAGCTTCAACATCAGTCCTTCCAAAGAACACTCAGGACTGATCTCCTTTAGGATGGACTGGTTGGATCTCCTTGCAGTCCAAAGGACTCTCAAGAGTCTTCTCCAACACCACAATTCAAAAGCGTCAATTCTTCGGCATTCAGCTTTCTTTATAGTCCAACTCTCACATCCATACATGACCACTGGAAAAACCATAGCCTTGACTAGACAGACCTTTGTTGGCAAAGTAATGTCTCTGCTTTTTAATATGCTGTTTAGGTTGGTCATGACTTTCCTTCCAAGGACTAAGCATCTTTTAATTTTATGGCTGCAATCACCATCTGCAGTGATTTTGGAGCCCCCAGAAAATAAAGTCAGCCACTATTTCCACTGTTTCCCCATCTATTTCCCATGAAGTGATGGGACCAGATGCCGTGATCTTAGTTTTCTGAATGTTGAGCTTTAAGCCAACTTTTTCACTCTCCTCCTTCACTTTCATCAAGAGGCTCTTTAGTTCCTCTTCACTTTCAGCCATAAGGGTGGTGTCATCTGCATATCTGAGGTCATTGATATTTCTCCCTTGTTGTTTATCTATCTTATATATAGTTGTATGTATTTGTTAATTCCAAACTCCTAATTTATCCCTCTGCACCCCTTTTCCTTTTGGGAACCGTAAGTTTTCTATGTCTGTGCGTGTGTTTCTGTTTTGTAAATAAGTTGATGTGTGTTTTGTTTTTTTTTTTAGATTCCACATGTAAGTAATATATAATATCTGCCTTTCTCTGACTTACTTCACTTAGTCACTAAATATAATGATAATCTCTAGGTATATCCTTGTTGCTGTTGCTATAAGTGGTAATATTTCATTCCTTTTTATGGCTGAATAATATTCCATTATATATATGTGTGTGTGTGTGTGTGTGTGTGTGTGTGTAGAGAGAGAGAGAGACACACACACACACACACACATATATATCATATATTCTTTACCCTTTCATCCATCAATGGACACCTAGGTTACTTCCATATCATGACTATTGTAAATAGTGCTGCTGTGAACACTGGAATGCAGGTATCTTTGTTAGAGTTTTCATCTTTTCCAGGTATATACCCGGGAGTGGGGTTGCTGGATCATATGGTAGCTCTATTTTTAGTTTTTTAAGGAACTTCCATACTCTCCTCCATAGTGACTGTGCCAATTTACTTTCCTACAAGTGGCGTAGAAGGGTTCCCTTTTCTCTACACCTTCCGAGCATTTATTATTTGAAGACTTTTGGATGATGACCATTCTGAACCGTATTAAGCGTTTTTAATAACCACAGAAGCACAGAGAAATGACAGTGAGAGACTTGAACCTATGGATTTTTCCAGAATCATTTCAAGAAATTAGTGTTGTGGCAGGGCTCCTGTGTTCTGGAGTTGTCTCTGAGCTTCTGTGGTTTTAAACATCCTTGAGGGTCTGTGGCTCAGAGGTCTCCTGCCAAGACCTCTTCAGCACAAGGATGATAAGAAGCAAGTGTTCCTTCTACCGATGCGCCTGTGTCTGAGCCCTTGGAAGGAGAATAACAGCGCCTTTCATTTGTCAAGCTGCTTCTAAAATATTTGCCTTTGTTATCTGGTTCCATCCTGATAATAACCGTGTGAGAAAAGCGGTGTGGTGTCCTTCTTGTCCTTGTCCACATGCGGGGAAGCTGATGCCCAGGGAGGTTAAGTCACCCTGTTTGGTAAAGGGCAGAGCGGGGAGCAGACTCTGTGTCTTTTGGCTGCAAGAGACACAGAGCCTGCAGTGCCAGGTGGGCTTTCGTGAAGCATCCCGAAAACAAACAGCGGGTGGAGAGCCTGATGCTGAGAACTTTAGCTGTTAGAGGCACGTGCACAATCATTCTTCCTCATCAGTAAAATAGAGAATCCATGTCCTCTGGGCCTCGGTGGTGGTGGCCCATCTCCATGGGCACTCTTCTCTAATGACTTGAAGTTTAAGCGCTGGAGAAACAGCAGGGCCAACTGGACTGTCATTTGAGAGCGGGACAGATAAGAGAGTGAGTCTTAGGTGGACTGAACTCCGAGGAGTTCTTACATTGACAGGTGGCAGGGCTGGCAGAGCCGCTGACAGCCTTACTTCCTGCCCCCTAACTCTCCTTCCAGGCCCAGACAATTAGGAGCTGGGTGTTTCCTTGGACAACTGACTGCATCCAGGCTGTACTTCTTTGCTTTCTGATGGGGCACGTGTTTACCTTTCGAGTTCTATAAACGGAGTCGGGGGGTGACATCTAGTCTGCAGTGGACCTGGGGCCTGAAGTTGGGCTCTCTTGTTCGGGGAGCCCTCTGTTCTCTTGCGAACACTCTGTACAGTCAGGTGGGCCCGCCCGCCAAGGGACCAACTCCCGTGTGTTTGAAAAGGAAGACAAACCTGTATGTTGGAGAAAGGGCCTATTGTTCCCAGAGAGTGCTGGTGGCCAACTTCTCAGGCTCCTTTGGCTGGCTCTGAAGAGGGAGCTGAGGTCAGAATGCTAATCAGTGACTTGCGAGACACCAGCACTCAGACCTCAGGAACTCGCAAGAAAGTAAACAAAAGTGCTCCATTTCAGATTCCAGAAGAAGAGCCAGCGGGATCAGAGAGGTGGAGATGAGAAAAATGTGTGGCTGAGGAAACACAAAAGTTCTCACCCCCTGCTTCTCTGAAGCAAAAGAAAGAAAGCTTGCGGTGGAGAGGCTAGTTCTCCATTAGGGGACTTGCCGAGGTGGGTGGCTCACCCTCTGGGAGGTGGTCTCCTGAGCTCAGAGCGGGCGCGTACCTGTGGGGATTCCCCCTGTTCTGAACTACAGGATTGCCCCACCGGAGCTGGACACAGACTTCTTGACTCTAGTTGTGCCCTGCATTTCCGGTGACTCATTTTATGCCCTCAGTTTCCCCCGCCCTAGTTTCAGGCTGAGGTTGAGAATTCTGTCCTCTTGAAGGAGCACTTTCTGCTATACGTGAGACATCTGTGGGTGGTTGGAACCACGGTGTAGGTCCTAGGGGTGGGTCCGTGAAACGGTCTCAGTTTGGGTTAGCCTGGATGGAGTTCCTTCTCTGTAGGGAGAGAACTCTTTTCCTCTCTATGACTGCCCTTCAGTCTCCTACATGGAGATGTGTATATTCTAATCTGGACCTTTTCTTTAAATTGGGGTATGGTTAACTCACAATGCCCTGTTAGTTTCTGCTGTACAACGAAGTGAATCAGCCACACATACACATATATCCCCTCTGGGGCCTCCCTCCCACCGCTCATTCCACCCCTCATCCCACCCCTCTAGGTCATCACGGAGCACCAAGCTGAGCTCCTTGTGCTATACAGCAGCTTCTACTAGCTGTGTATTTCACACATGGTCAGGTATATATGTCAGTCCCAGTGTCCCAGTTCATCCCCCATCCTGTCCACACATTCATTCTCTCTATTTCTGCCCTGCAAATAGGTTCATCTGTACCATTTTTCTAGATTGCATGTATATGTGTTAACATATGATATTTATTTTTCTTTTTCTGACTTACTTCAGTCTGTATGACAGACTCTAGGTCCATCCATGTCTCTACAAATCACCCAGTTAATTCCTTTTTATTGCTGAGTAATACTCCATTGAATATATGTACCACATCATCTTTATCCATTCACCTGTTGATAAACATCTAGGCAGCTTCCATGTCCTGGCTGTTGTAAAAGTGCTGCGGTAAACATTGGGGTGGACTTTTTTTTTGGGGATTCAGTGCCAGTTCACACAAACTCCAACTCCTCTACATGGCAGGTGGCCAAAATGATCTATCCTTCAGTCCAGCTTGGTGGAAAGAGCACTGGCCATGGAGTGGAGGAATCTGGGTCTAGAGCTTACCCTGTCAGTGACCTGAGTTGTTACTCAGCTGGTTATGTCACCTCACAGGGCCATATTCACCTGTTAATTGAGGCTGGACTAGACCATTACTAGGAGAATTTTAACCTCAGCCTTCTCTCCTTCTAAACTATAGCATATTAATTGGCCTTTGAACAGGATCTGTTCATAAGTGGCTTGAAGCCTATCCATTCCTCTCTAACACCTATATTTGTGATTCTCCCAGCCTGATTCCCTAGTTTGGCAAGTAGGGAAGTCATCTCCATCTGTAGGGAGCACACATCAAAAGCTCCACTTGCTCTCCAGGCTAACATTCTATTCCCACAGAGGAGAGCACACACCACCACACACAACCTTGATCTCCTCTAACCAAGACTGGAATAAGCCAGAGCTGGGATTCATCGGCTTCCCAAGTAGCTCAGCAGTAAAGAATCCACCGGCCAATGCAGGAGACACAGGTTCAATCCCAGGTCAGGAAAATCCCCTGGAGGAGGAAAGGGAAACCCACTCCAGTATCCTTGCCTGGGAAACCCCATCGGCAGAGGAACCTGGTGGGCTACAGTCCATGGGGTCCCCAGAGAGTCAGACACAACTTAGCAACTAAACAACAACAGGGCTTATGGGACTCATGGGGGCAGCTTAAGTTCAGGGTTGTGGAGTCCTGATGAGAAAAATTAACAGTGTATGGACCAGGGATTGAAGACAAATAAAGCACTCCTACTGTTGACTCTTTGGGGGAGTCCTGTTGCCTCCTAGGGACTTCCCAGGTGACACAGTGTTAAAGAATCTGCCTGCCAATGCAGGAGACTCCAGTTTGATCCCTGGGTCCAGAAGATCCCTTGGAGAAGGAAATGGCAACCCACTCCAGTATTCTTGCCTGGGAAATCCCATGGACAGAGGAGCCTGGTGGGTTTCAGTCCGTGGGGTCGCAAACACAAGTGACTGACATGCACACAGGTTGCCTCCTACCTATTGATTAGACTAGGCTGGAAGCTGGATGGAAGATCAGAAATTTGTTTGGGGACTTGGCTAGACTCGCCATGGTGCCATAGTATGTTTCTTAAGGACACTTGAGGGGTGAGGTTCCACATTCCTGGGAGCTGTTTCCTCCTGGTTGCCTGCAATCTGAACATCCCCGAGGCCCTGGGCTCCCATCTGTCTTGTGTACACCTCCTTCTACAAGCCTTGTGTGTTACCCTTATTAACAGGATACCATTTGTGGTACACCACCATGTGGGATGGGCATTGTTTCATTCCAGGCTTCTAAAAAAGTCACGCATGTGACTCTACCTGGGTTCTGATGCCTCCAGCTGACTTTTGGAACTGTTCATGCCTTCTGTACAGCTGAAACCCAGCGCCACTCAGGCCGCTCTGCTATCCCGCCGGTTTATTTTTGTTGCCCTTGCCCCCGCCCACCCTTGCTTTTCAGCCTTCAGTGAGTTTTTATTGAGTTATTCAGACATTCAGTCAGACTCTGGGGGGGAATAAAAAGATGTTGTAAGAAGCTGTCTCAGAAGTTCACAGATTAAAATCCATTTGAGCAGCAAAGGGCTAAGCACATGAAGAGTCATCTAGAGTATCAGTCCACGGATGGAGGAGACGACGTGATTAGAGAAGGCACGAGTTGTGTTCAGGAGTGGTCAGGGGGCTGATCTTGCAAATGGCCTGAAGACTTGGTTTTTCTCCCTTTGTCTCAAATGTAATATTTGATATTATATATAAGAAGATATGTACATTACAGAGCATAGTGATAAAATGACCCTCCAGCCTTGCCACTGAGTTAGCTACCATTCTTTAATTTAGTGGATTTTAGTCCTTTGCCCTTTTTGAAAGTCTTTGTAGAACCCATATGACTTCATTGGAGATCTCATAATTTTCTGTAAAACATGAGAGTTCAGTTGCTCAGTTGTGTCCGACTCTTCATGACCCCATGAACTGCAGCACGCTAGGCCTCCCCGTCCATCACCAATTCCCAGAGTCCACCCAAACCCATGTCCATTGAGTCGGTGATGCCATCCAACCATCTCATCCTCTGTTGTTCCCTTCTCCTCCTGCCCTCAATCTTTCCCAGCATTAGGGTCTTTTCAAATGAGTCAGCTCTTCACATCAGGTGGCCAAAGTATTGGAGTTTCAGTATCTGAAGGCAATAAGGGCATATGTGATGGTTGATATTATGTGTCAACTCGGCTGGGCCACACTGCTCAGATATATGGTCTACTGTTATTCTGGATGTTTCTGTGAAGATGTTTACAGACGAGATTAACATTTAATTTTTTAAAAAGTGGTCTTTATTTTTAGCCGCATTGGGTCTTCATTTCTGTGCACAGACTTTCTCTTGTTGCAGGGAGAGGGGGCTACTCTCTGGTTGCATCGTTTGTGCTTCTCGTTGCTGTGGCTTCTCTCATTGCGGGGCACAGGCTCTAGGCTCACGGGCTCAGTAGTTGTGGCGCATGGGTTTAGTTGCCCCACGGCATGTGGGATCTTCCCATACCAGGGATTGAACCTGTGTCCCCTGCATTGGCAGGTGAATATTAACCACTGGGCCACCAGGGAAGTTCTAACATTTAACTTGGTGGACTTTGAATAAAGCAGGTTGGCCTTCATAATGAGGGTGAGCCTCATCCAATCAGTTGAAGGTCTGAATAGAGGAAAAGACTGACCTCTCCCAGGGAGTAGGGGATCAGCAGACAGCCTTCAAGCTTGAAGGCTTCAAGCTTGAACTCTAGCATGGTCTCCGGCCCAGGTCTCCGGCCCTCCCTGTAGATTTTGGAACTTGTTGGCCTCTGTAAACCTATGAACCAATACTCCTATGTATACACACAGATGCCTTTGGTTTTGTTTCTCTGGAAAGCCCTGACTCATACAGCATGTCACGCTTCTCCACACGCCACATAGGCAGCCTTATAGAACTGACGTGCAGGGACTCCTTACATCAGTAGGGCAGCAGTGTATTAATCACATGCTGGGAAAGCATTTGGCTGACTCTAGCCTAGGCCTGGAAGAAAAGCCCTTGGAGCAAAGGCAGCCCTCTTTTCTCCTCTTTAGTTCCTCTCCCTCCCCGCCGCCCCCACACCCCCGCTGTTTGGCCTGGCTTATGAGATCTTAGTTCCCCAACCAGGGATTGAACCTGTGCCTTCTACAGTGGAAGCATAAAGTCGTAACCACTGGACACACCAGGGAAGTCCCCTTTCTCATCTTTAGTGCTCTGTCCCCATCCAAAGTTCTCTAGCTTTCCCTGATCACTCAGAAACCCTCTCCTACCCCCGACTCCCACCCCAAATACACCCATCTCTTCGCAGCACGTATGCCCAGCCACACCTGTGTGTCCTCATACCTTCTGTGTGGAATCTTGTTCTGCCTGTCACCATGTTCATTTCTCCATCCTAATTGCGGAAGGAGCAGAAGTAACTCCATTTAAGTGTAGAAATCTTGTGTTTTTTACTCTTAACTGTATAAAATACTGTTTTTGTTGGGGGGGGGGGACTTTATTTTTTGCTATATTTGCATAACTTTATTTTTTAAATTAATATTTTGGAGTGCAGTTGATTTACAGTGTTTTGTTAGTTACAGGTATACAGCAAAGTGAATCAGTTATACATATATCCACTCTGTTTTAGGTTATTTTCCCATATAGGCTGTGTCACAGTGTTGAGCAGAGTTGCCTGTGCTATACAGTAGGTCCTTACTAGTTATCTGTTTTATATATAGTAGTGTGTCTATGTCAGAAATATTCTTTCTAAACTACCTCCCTTCTCTCAGTGTGGTGACCTAACTGGGAAGGAAATCCAAAAAAGAGGGGATATATGTATACATACAGCTGATTCACTTTGTTGTACAATAGGAACTAACACAGCATTGTAAAGCAACTATACTGTGATAAAAATTAATTAAAAAGTAAAACACTTCCCTTCGTTTTTCTTCATATATCCTGCTTCCCCCTCTTCTCGACTCTCAGGGAGATGCTGGGATGTGGAAATACTGTTTTTGACCCCAGATTCCTTTTCCGAGGGAGAGAGAATGTTCATGGATGCCATTGTTTTCTGCAAGACATCAGTGCTGCACCCTTGACTTTGCAGACATTTCTCCCTAAAGCGTTTTCAAAACACCTGTCATACGAGGTAACAATGGCTTCTGGGCCCTTTTAGGGGCTCGTTCGTAACTACTCAGAAATGAGTAAAAAAAAAAAAAAAAAAGAATACTCATCTGAAGTGTGATTTGTATGTCATTTCCTTGTTTTCTTCAACATCATTATTTTTGAACCAGCAAGTATTCTGATCAACATTTTTTGAGGAAGAATTGTGCAGTATTTCCCAACCTCCTCTTCCCCCTCTCCCCCCGGCCCGTGGGTGGAATTGCATCACTGAATCACTTTTCTCTATTTTTTTTTTTCCCCGCTTTCTGTCTCCTGTTTTGTCAAGGCTCCAGCAACCCCATTTGGTGTTTTTCAGTCCTGAAGTTTTATCGTGGCATCTGTGATTGTGTCAATTTCCCATCATTATTTCCCAGCCCATCAAGGAAGCCTCCTAGAAACAAAGCACTTTGGTTAATCCTCAGGTGAAAGTGTAAGCCTTAGTAAACAGGGACCCTCCTGTCTCACTTTTTTAGCAGCCCTAGAAGTCAGAGGATGGTGATCTTATTGGCTGTCGGCAAAGTGAAGTGCTCTCCTTTTATTTGCCTTTGCCTTATTCCCTGTTTCATCCACGCATCTGTTTTCACGGATAAAAATGCTATTAAAGCCATCCCACATGTGATCAGAGGTGTAGCATTTTAACCTGGTCTGAGACTTAAGATGAATGCCAGCTCTGCAAGTGGCTTGTGCAGAGTAAAGGGCTGGATCCCAGTCTCCGTCCATCATTTCATAGAAGTGTGACCTCGGGACACCTCTCAGAGATGCATCACGCCATCCTTGGTGGGGATGATGTTACTGGTTGTTCCATCTGTATCAGTCAGGGTTCTCCAGAGAAACAGAACCAATAGGGTGTGTGTGTGTAAGTATGGAGAGAGAAAGACTGAGTTCTTTGGCCGATGAGGTTGTGGAGGCTGGCAAGTTGACTAGACTCAGGGACGAATTGAGGTTGGCAATAAGGAGGGTGAATTCCATCTTCCTGGAGGACCTCAGTCTGTTTGTTTGTTGTTTTTTTTTTCCCCCCGATTAAAAAAGATTTTGTTGGAGCTTATATAGGGGGCTCAGAGGTAAAGAATCCACCTACCAATGCAGGAGACACAGGTTCCATCCCTGGGTCAGGAAGATCCCCTGGAGAAGGAAATGGCAACCCACTCCAGTGTTCTTGCCTGGAAAATCCCATGGACAGAGGAGCCTGGCGGGCTACAGTCCATGATGTTGCAAAAGAATCAGACACGACTTAGTGACTAAACAAGAACAAATATGGTTCATTTACAATGTTGTGTTAATTTCTGCTGTACAGCAAAGTGAATCAGCTATACATATAGCCTCTCTTTTTTTTAGATTCTCTTCTCATGTAGGTCCTTATAGAGTATCGAGTAGAATTCCCTGTACTATACCGTAGGTCCTAGTTTTTATTTTTTGGTCCCACCATGTGGCATGTGGAATCTTAGTTCCCTGACCAGGGATCAAACCTGTGCCCACTGCAGTGAAAGTGCCCAGTCTTAATGTCTAGATGGCCAGAAAATCCCCTGAGTCTCTTTTTAATTAAGGGCTTCAACTAATTGGAAGAGATCCACCCACATTGTAGATGATAATACGCTTTACTCAGAGTCCACTGATTTAAATTTTCGTCTCATCTAAATGTAACCTTCACAGCAACATCTGGACTGGTATTTGACCACATGTCTGGGTTCCATGACTCAGTCACGTCGACATGTAAAATTCACTCTCACACCAGCTCTCAGGGCTTTTTATGAGCATCAACTGTGAATAGTCAGGAGCTGAAGGCATGGGAGGAGAAGGGGACGACAGAGGATGAGGCGGTTGCATGGCATCACCGATGGGATGGGCATGGGTTTAAGTAGGCTCCAGGAGTTGGTGATGGACAGGAAAGCCTGGCGTGCTACAGTCCACGGGGTCACAAAGGTTCGGACACGACGGAGCAACTGAACGGAACTGAAGGCATGTGGGGAGGAGGCAGCCATCCTTTACCTCCTGAATTTTTCTTCTCTTCTCTCACTTTTACCTCTTCCCTCCTGTTTCCCACCTAGACCCTTCTTCTCCCACCCAGTCCACTTGAGATGGGAACACTTGTGAAGTGAGAGTAAAGGAAAGCAAGCCAGTATAGGAAGAATTTATCATGGAAAGAGAAGAGACCTTGAGGTCACACAGACTGGAAGTTGATCTTGCCTTTTTGTGATCAGGGGCAGATGGACAGGTGTCTCTGAGCTTCTGGTCACTTCTCTCTAAAATGAGGATAATATTTATTGGATACAATTCTTGTGGTGATTAAATGACCTCACAGGTCCTTGTGTGTTTCCCTCACTTTCAAACGTTTGCCCATCTCTGAGTGTTTTTTCCTAGATTTAAAACATTACTCATTTTGAACTCCTTCAGGTCTCATATGCCTAGACTTTCCATTAAGGTCAGGTTAACTATTTTACAATGATTGTAAATTATTGTTTCAGTGAAGCCTCCCAATGAATATTCTCATAGGCTAGTCTCCTTTGCTGTGTCTTAAATGTGCAAACCACGCTCTGACCACAGAGCCTTAGCGCTCACTGTTTCCTCTACCTGTAGCCCTTCTCTGTGGCTCAGAGGGTAAAGCATCTGCCTGTAATGCAGGAGACCTGGGTTCGAAATCTGGATCAGGAAGATCTCCTGGAAAAGGGAAATGGCAACCCACTCCAGTATTCTTACCTGGAGAATCCCATGGACAGAGGAGCCTGGTGGGCTGCAGTCCAAGAGGCCACAGAGCGTCAGACACGACTGAGCAACTAACACTCCATGTAGTCCTTCTCTCAGGCCGTGACTTGGCCTATTCTTACACGTCTTTCAGGTATCTTCTCAAATGTCACCTCCTCAGAAAGGTGTTTCCTGAAATCACCTTATATAAAATAATACAATCTCTCACTTTTGCTTGTACTTTGCTTTTTCCTATCATAGTATTCTCTGAAATAAATATCTATTTTCTATCTACACCTTTCACCAGTGGACGTGCTCAACCTTGGATGTGCATTATAATCACCACGGGAGTTTTTTTTTTGTTTGTTTTTACAATCCTAACGCACTCCAGAACATTGAAATCAGAAATTCTGAGGAAGAGGCCCAGGCATCAGTATTTTCAGAAGCTTTCCAGGTGACTCCTGTATGCAGCCCTGTTAAGAACCAGTGCTCTGGTCTAGAACCTTACTCCAGAGAATGAGAACTGCTGGTGTCAGGATCACCCAGAAGCTTATTAGAAATGCAGGTGCCTGGCCCCACCCCAGGCCTCCTGAGTCCAGTCCCACTGCTTGGCAAGATCCCTGAGTGATTCAGATGCCATTGAAGTTGGAGATGCAGTGCCCTGGGATGTAAGTTAGTAGCCACATCCTGTGGCATTCTTAGTGCTCAAACAGTGCCCTGCACATAGTAGGCACTCGTGTGTGTACACGAGCCTGTGTGCTCAGTTGCTTTAGTTGTGTTGGATTCTTTGCAACCCCGTGGACTCTAGTTCATCAGGCTCCTCTGTCCATGGGATTCTCCAGGCAAGAATACTGGAGGGGGTTGCCATGCCCTCCTCCAGGGGATCTCCCTGACCCAGGGATTGAACCTGTGTCTCTTCTTACCTCTCCTGCACTGGCTGGAGAGTTCTTTACCGCTGAGCCACCTGGGATGCCCAGTAGCACTCACTAAACACTTATTAAGCAGATGATGGGTTAAAGTTAGAGATCAGAGGGAGAAGGAGGTGATAAGGGAGAGATAAGGGAGAGGGGACAGAGAAGGAGAGGGAAAGGAAGACAGAGAAGAAAGCCTTGCCCTGCCCATGTTCTCTGGGCACAAGAATGGGCGGGGCTGCTCTCTGCTCTCTCCTCCCAGTGAAAACCTCACCAGCCTCCTGCTTATCATCTCATAGGCTTGCCTCCAGCCCGCTCTACTTTCCAAGGTGATGGCTGACTAATCAAAGATATTGTGATAATGAATTGCCAAACTGCCCGGCCCTGCTTCTTCTCCTCAAGCATAGATTTGATTAGGAGCCTGGTGAAACCAATTAACCAATTAAGTAATAATTCCTAAGGACTTTATGGACTATCTACCACATGTGTGGCTTACCGTGCCTTGGGAGGCTAAGAACCAAAGAGGGAAAAGACACAACTCCCAGTCCAGCAGGAGAGAGATGCGCGGAGGTGAATGATTATAATAGCCACTTGCTGTAAGGCACATGTATACGTGTAGACAGACTATTGTGGAAGGTCAGGAGGAAATGATTATTTCAGTTTAGGGAATTGGAGCAGACTTCCTGGGAGGCTACAGAGGCCTCGTGCATGGACCACACAGCCAGACAGGTCACACATCTAGCTACATGTGCCCTGCAAATGCCTAAATGAACTGTCTAAACAGTTAAGGGGCTTCCAGGTGGCTCAATGATAAAGAATCCTCTTGCCAATGCAGGAGACTTGGGTTTGATCCCTGGGTCCTTGTTGCTTACTTCCCACGACTTAGCGACTTAACAACAACCAGCCCATCTAAGCTGTGTTCTTTATTGCCATGCCCTGCTGGCTCCTGACTCAGCACTCCCTCCCACTCCTGCCGATGAGTTGATCTTTTAAAGGAAGGTCAGACATTGTTCTCCTCATTTCTGGACAAAGGTTTGTTCTCTCTGATTATCATAAATTGGGGTTTTGTGAGAGCTGATTCTCTAACTTGGTCACAGTTAACCCAACATGACCTTTGGAGGTACTAAACTCTCTGAGTTCCTTAAAAAAAACCTGAAGTGTAAGAGGGGAAAACAAACTCAAATCTGAGAATTTCTCTCAGGTTTCCTTATTAGGTTTCTTCTAAAAATTAAATAGTCAGCAGTTCTTTCTTCACATAAACGGGAGAGCCCTGGGAAGAATGGTGACCCTTGACCTGGCTGTATCCAGCCTACCATCTTGGTTAAAGGGAATTTGTTCTCTGGGTCTGATTGCTGGGTAAGATTGAAGGCAAGAGGAGAAAGGGGTAACAGAGGATGAGGTGATTGGATGACATCACCGACTCAATGGACTTGAGTTTGGGCAAACTCCAGGAGATAGTGAAGGACAGGGAACCCTGGCGTGTTGCAGTTCATGGGGTCGCAAAGAGTCGGACATGCCTTAGCCACTGAACAACAACAACAGGGTCTCCTACTGAAAAGTTGAAGAAAGCAACAGCTTGCTCATTACCCTTATGTGTCAGAACATGTGGGCCCAGTTTGGTGGAGATTGGGGAGTTCAAGGCTGTGATCTGGTTACTGGCTTTTGCCACCCAGATGAGTCGACCTGAATGAGTGGGCTGCATCCAGACTGCTTCCGTTTCTGCACTGGTGCTTCTATTAGTGTTGGGTGGAAGTTGGTCCATTTGGGGTTGAAACTGGTGGACGTGGGTGGAGCAGGACTGGTTTCTTTCTTTCATACTCTGTTCTGGGTCTGCTCCAAAGAGGCTCAGAAAGACTCAGCGTGCAGATCAGCTGCCCACCTACCCTCCACATCCCGTTTATCTGGCTGTGAGATAAGGGACCCAGTCAGGAGAGTCACACTTCTCCCTTCCAGCTCTAAAATTCTGGGATTCTTCTTTTAGTTGGTGAGTAGCCTAACCATCAGAGCTGCTGGGTCAGGTTTTACTTCTTTCTTCCTGTATTGAGTAATTCAGCACCTGTTGGCGTCATCCAGTCCTGAGAACACCTTGGTGGCTTCAAAGCAGTGGTATGAAGTCTGTAAAGAACCCTGTCTTATGCGTAGGTGCAGATTTTTATCTCTTATATCTAGAATAATTCTGTGGATTTTGATGAAAGGGCCGGCCTGGCTCAAAGCAGGCTCTCCTCCGAACAGCTGTTTCAGAAGGTGGCGTGGGCACTGCTGGCCTTCTGTGTACAGAGGTGAGAGCTTCCCTGGGCCTCAGGGAACGACCTTTGTTTTGCCTGTCCCTGCTCTTCCCATCTCTGGCATGTTAATCACATTCTTCTGGTCCCAGTACAGCAGCATCTTCTCAACTTCATTTTCTTCCTTTTGCCAAGATGCAGACACCCAGCTCTGCTTTCCTGAGAGAGGACAGACCTGGAGCCTAGGGTACCCTGTTTCCAGTCTTGTTGGCAGTTGCTTCTGGTCTCTCGTCTCACCACTGGTTAGGACGAGTCAGTGCTGAGTGACACACAGCTCGTCAAATATACCTGCTTCCTGCTGATCTCATGGCTTAGGAGGAGAGGCCATGCACGAGGATCAGACAGACAGGGGTGACAGGCAGGGGTGCTCTGAAATATTTCCTTTACTTAAAGAGAGCAACTGCCCTTTTGAGAAGGGCACAGTTGTTTTCCTCCTAGTATAATACTGTCATGTTGTGTGTGTGTGTGTGTGTGTGTGTGTGGAGTAAAGAGCATCCATCCATCTCTTGCTGTCGTGTCTGAGAACATACATAAAAGATGCAACCCTGTATGGCTGCAGGTTATCGCAGGACAGCTGTGGACACGTTCAAAGAAGTAGTGTCTTCTGGAGGTGAAAGCTGAAAGTTGCTCAGTCACCTCCTACTCTTTGCAGCCCCGTGGACTGTAGCCCACCAGGCTCCTCTGTCCATGGGATTCTCCAGGCAAGAATATTGGAGTGGGTAGCCATTTTCTTCTCCAGGGGATCTTCTCAACCTAGGAATCAAACCCAGGTCTCCTGCATTGCAGGCAGATTCTTTACTGTCTGAGCCACCAGGGCTCCTTTTGAAAAAACTTGGGAAAAGGCCACTTCTTAGAAGATACACTTGGGTATAGCTCTCCTGCTATAGTTTATGGTCGTTGATGATCATTGGGGAGTTTGTGCCCAGCCAGACCCTAGACCATGAGTGGCCCCAATATTCCCACCTGTCGTCCTGGTCGCTGTGGGGTCCTGTCCTGTAAGACTACCAGCTCTGTAGCTGACAGAGCCTGGACTGGCGGCCGAGGATGGACAGCCTGAAAGTGTAGTTGTCTCCATTCCAACAGCCCTCATCTGCTGCACATGTCTCTCCAGCTGTGGAGCAAAGGAAAAACCAACAGACGGTGAACTTTTTATTTATTTGGCTGCATCGAGTCTTAATTGCAGCACTTGGGATCTTTCATTGTAGCTCACAAGACTCTCGAGTTGTGGCACACGGGCTCAGTAGTTGTGGCAGGAGGGTTTGGTTGCCCCGAGGCATGTGGGTTCTTAGTTCCCCGACCAAAGACGGAACCTGCAGCCTGCATCGCAAGCCGGATTCTTAACCACTGGACCACCAGGCCAGTCTCTGAAGGCCAACATTTTTAATGAGCTTCTTCTCTGAAACACCAGGGGAAAGTCAGACTTTGTATAAACCAGTGAGTGAGAGAATGAGGCCCGTAATCAAAGATATGAGATGGATGTGGGGAGTGACTGAAGTGAGCAGTACTTGGTGGGGGAGTTTGAGAAGCTGTTGCTGGAGCCACCGTTGCCGGTGGCATTGCCCCCTCCCCGCACCCTGTGCGCCCACCTCTCTGTAGGTCAGTCACCGTTCGCACAGGTCGGAAGCCTCACTCACACCCTCCTTGGCCACACCCTGCTTCTACTGGCACAGCTACCCTGGCTTACTAGGTGGTTCACAGTGATTCTTTGACTGAAGTTCAAGTGCTCGGCAGGACTGGCTGCTCATCTTGTGAGGCCCAGGGCAAAAGGAACGTGCAAGGTCCCTTGTTCAGAAGTTCCAAAGGATTTCAGGATGGCCTCGGCAGACAGGCCCAGACACAGGTCCTGTGGAACTGTACACAGGAAGCCAGCCTGGCACTTAAGATTGTAGCTTGGAATTAGCAGGGGTCGCTTTGAGGGGCTATCTGCCTCTCAAGTCCCATCACTGGGCCATCCCCACCCTGTGATTCAGAAAGAGTCATTCAGACAGGAACTGCCTGGGGTCTGGGCTCACGTCTCTTTTCCCTGGTAGTTGAGGCTGAGCAGGATGCATTTGTCCAGTGTTTCATCTAGTTTGGTAGGGCAGCCAATGGGGTTTCTCTGGCATCTCCAGGCCTGGCAGTAGACCAAGTGAGCTCAAGGATGTTGAGGCTTCCCGGGGGCTGGCCACAGTGCCCTCCTGTCCATGAGTCCATGGGGAGAGGGGACCCACTTTCCTGGAGTCTAGGATCCATTCGCTCCAGGTGGGAGGACTGCATTCAAATTAGGAGGCCCCGCCTGGGTCTCCAGTGTCACATGGATGTCTTTTGGTGGAGAAAACAGGGTCCTTGCTCCAAATTATTTTACAATCTCTCAGGCAAGGGAATGCATAGAAAAATCCCAACAATCTTGAAACATTATGATATTCTAGGCTTAGGATGTGCCAGAGACAACAAATGCTGTGGACTGGGGAGGGAAGAGATTTTTTTTCCCCCCCGAAGGACCAGCTTTTGTGGTATTTCCTGCACTGAGAGTACATCACTCACCAGGAAAGCAAGAAAGGAGCCAATGCCTAGTGATGAAGCAAGCCCATTTGCGTGTTTATAGGATGCTAATTGCTAAGTCACTTCAGTCGTGTCTGACTCTGTGCGACCCCAGAGATGACAGCCCACCAGGCTTCCCCATCCCTGGGATTCTCCAGGCAAGAATGCTGGAGTGGGTTGCCATTTCCTATCCAATGCATGAAAGTGAAAAGTGAAAGTGAAGTCGCTCAGTCGTGTCCGACCCTCAGCAACCCCATGGACTGCAGCCTTCCAGGCTCCTCCATCCATAGGATTTTCCAGGCAAGAGTACTAGAGTGGAGTGCCATTGCCTTCTCCGATAGGATGCTAAATAAAGGTGAATTTCTCTCTGGTCAGTACCTGGAGGCCTTGGTGCTTCTTCCAGTGAGAGACTCAAGGTGCTGTGGCTCTTTGGGGGTGCTGGGGTAGAGTTGCAGCAGACAGCCTGGCTGGTGAGGCTTGGGGAAGAGAAAAGGCAAGTTGAGGCACTAAACCCAGCAGTGGTGGGCTGGGCAAGGGGACAGGAGCAGACACCAGGGAATGGAAGATGGGGATTGAGACTGTAAACAGGTCTCTTCCTCCTTCCTCCCATCTGCTGGACCGTTCAGCTCCTTCCCTCCCTGAAATGGGAAGCAGCCATGTGGTGACACCGAGGGCATGGCTTGGGCTGCGTGGGCATCCTGGCACGCTTGCCTGCCCTGAGTCATCCGGGAAGTCAAGGCGCCTCTTCCGACCTCCTCTCCCCTCCGTGGCCTCAGGCTTCTGCTGTGCAGGAAATGCCTGTTCTCCCAGCAACCCGAAGCTGTGAACGAGATCTGCGGGCGTCTGGACAGATTGGGTAAAGGGGTGGGAGCTGATTTATTAGAGCGGATGGAAAGGAGAAGGGTAGACACCTGAGGATGTTATGAGGGGCTTCTGACCACGCTGTTAGCACATCCAGGTACGGCCTTCATCTTTAAAAATCAAAAATAGCGATTAGCACAGTCATCTCCCAGATGCATTGGGAGCACTGTCTCTGACAGAGTTCTGTGTAGATACAAAAAATCTTATCAATAAGGCTAACTTTTTTTTTAATTGAAGTATGGTTGATTTACAATGTTGTGTGAACTTCAGGTATACAGCAAAATGATTCAATTATTTATATATATATATTTATTTATATGTAAATTTATATATATATATAATACATACATATTTTTCAGATTCTTTTTCAGGTTATTACAAGATATTACATCTAGTTCCCTGTACTTTACAATAAGTGTTTGGGATTAACAGTGGCTGACTTGGGCAGTAGAAAGAGCATAGTTTTGTCAGGCAGAGAAGATAGCTCTGTATTCGGATCTGTGGCACTTACTAACTTAAATTCTCTAAGCCTTGGTTTTCTCTATAAAATCAGGATAAAAGCTTCTTGCCCAGTTTTAGAATTAACTGATTATGTTCCTAAGGTGGCCAACAGAAGTTCTGGCATCCTAGAATATTTTTGTTCTCAGTTGTATCTGACTCTTTGTGACCCCATGGACTGCAGCATGCCAGGCTTCCCTGCTCTTCACTGTCTCCAGGAGTTTGCTCAGACCCACGTCCATTGGGTTGGTGAC
Source organism: Bos javanicus (assembly GCF_032452875.1). NCBI lineage: Eukaryota > Metazoa > Chordata > Mammalia > Artiodactyla > Bovidae > Bos > Bos javanicus. The sequence continues at coordinate 98,653,334 of NC_083872.1, read as the reverse complement.
ACCATCCAACCATCTCGTCCGTTGTCGCCCACCCCTGCCCCGCTGCGTCTCCTTCTGGAATATAGCAGGTGCCTAATTCACGTCAGATCTTTTGTTTCTCTTATGAGCATTGAAGATGCATGTATTCCGTTAGGTGAGGTTAAGTTAGAAAGGTAGGGAAAACCAGGGTTGAAAATGGGACCTGTAGAGACATCACCACTTCTGAGCCTCTCTTGCTGTCATCAACATTGTCCATGACCTTGGCATTTTTAAGAGCTGTAATTTAAGAGATCACAGGCTACCTCTAGAAATTCTAGAATGTGAGTTATGCTTCTCTTTACCTGTCAGTGAGCTAAAACTATAAAGTTAGACTGGCCTGATGGTGTGTGATAATTAGGAGTGGGGTTCGGGGTGGTAAGGGCATGGAAAATCAGAGCCTGTAGATCATCCCTGTGTCTCATTTTAGCCGATAACAATTCTTTTCCCACCAAGTCTTCACTAGAACTGCTAACAAGGAGAAAAATTGACTGGTTTGAGGTTAGTCACCTTTCACTCTCCCCTGCTGATCCTCAGCAGAGGTGCTAATGAACAGTGAAATGGCCAAAAGGTGGGCTGCTCCAGGGCCCAGACACACAAGGCTTTGGTCATCTACTCACTGGGTCATTGGTTTGCATCATTGAATTAACTCCTGGAGAAAAGGACAGAGAATGCCACCTGCCCTGTATCACTGGAAGCTAAATTAACACACTAAAGGCAAAGCTCTCAAGTTCCCTTTTCATCTAGTGGTAGATACTTCGGGTCACCGCTCACTGGTGGTGAGTTGCCATGAAGGAGTTAAACCATCCTAAGAATATCCAGGGATTCTCAACCCCTCCTCACTTCTTTATGTCACAGGATGAAATCAGAGAAACCGTATTGACTTTTCTGAAAATGATGACCATTAAGACTGCTCTCCCAAGCCCCAACTGCAGGCTGTGCCCTAAACTAAAAGGAATGGAGGACCCAAGTATTTTGACTTTTGCCCATTGGCTGGTGAAGCCACTGAGGGAGACGTGTTTTCTTATCTGCCTTACTGTAGCCACTCAATGGAAATGCACTGTACCATCATGAGTGGCATGGTGCTCAAGCTTTGCTGTTCGTCACAGTCACCTAGTTGTTTTGTTCCGTCACTCAGTCATGTCTGACTCTTTGTGACCCCATGCATTGCAGCATGGCAGCCTTCCCTGTTCTTCATTATCTCCCTGAGTTTGCTCAAACTCATGTCCAGTGAGTCGGTGATGTGATGCGACCTTCTCATTCTTTGTCGTCTATTTCTCTTCTGTTGTATTGAGTCTGCTTAGGATCAAGGATTTGCGAATCTAAAAAGTTTCCAGGTTCTGGGGACCAAACCTTGAGAAGCTCAGGTTTCATGGATGAAAGGTGAGAAGGGAATTAGACACTTGGGTTTGACTACCCCCTGCCGCCCACTGCCGCCATCTCTCACCTGATGGTTGTGTGACTGGGTAGTTAGAGCTGACATATCCCTTGGTACCCATTTTCCCTCGTGTATGAAGTGGAAATACTGTTATCTCGTAGGCCTGAGCGTTAAATGAATTAACACATGGTAAGCCCTTAGCTTCCCTGGTGGCTCAGATGGTAAAGCATCTGCCTGCAATGCAGGAGACCCGGGTTCAGTCCCTGGGTCAGAAAGATCCCCTGGAGAAGGAAATGCAACCCATTCCAGTATTTCTGCCTGGGAAATCCCATGTACAGAGGAGCCTAGTGGGCTAGTCTATGGGGTTGCAAAGAATCAGATATGACATAACGACTCAACAACAAGCCCTTAGGTTATTACCTGCCATATGGGATGTGTTCAATGTAGCCTAGCACGATGCAGTTCCAGGTCCTTATAACCATGCCCAGGGTTTACTGAGCACTTTCTGTATGCCAGAGACTGATTGAGTACTTTACAAGGATTATCCCGTTTAATACCCACAGTCTCTCCTCCCTTTTTCTCTTCCTGCTTCTCTTCTATTATCCTTTCCTTCCTACCTGCCTCCCATTCTCTTGCTCTCTGTAATCAATACTGTAACAACATTAATAAAATTCTCTCGTTTGTCATCATCAGGTGTGACCTCCAAGAGTCTGGCTCTCTGAGGACTGCCCCCTTCTTCATTTTGATATTCCAGGGTGGTACCAGGCACAAGTAGGAGCTTGGTTTATTACGCTAAATCCTATCATCCTTACAAATCAAACAGGTTTTATCCATCAGGGTTCCCATCTGGTCCTTCATCCTGTCCTGCTTCTCCTTAACTGACACCTTGGTGAGTTTAGCCTCTGTCTCTTCTTCCTCCTAGTGCAGGCACCCACATGCCCAGGTAAGTTGGCATTGCCAACCATCTACAAGGCTTTCTTGTCACTGGCTGCTGCCTGGAGTGAAATGAAAGGTTTTCACACAAGTCATCCCTGGGACAAGGCAAGGTTCTTCCTAAGAACCTCCAGGGAAGTCTGTGGGACTCCTGGTTGGGGAGGGAGGAGCCTACACTCCTGAAGGACCCTGGAGTGAGCTGTGCGCCCTCACCCAATGCCTCCAGCAGCCCCCGCCACCCCACTCCTCACGTGTCAGCCCAACTCTGGGTCTTGTAGGGAAGTGTGTTGCCAGGTATGGCCCAGTTACAGTCGGTTTAAACTCATCCCTAAACTGGGACTGCCTCCAGATCGCAAGCAGGTCAGCTGCCCAGGTCTCCGGTTACTTGTGCAGCTCAGGTTTCCCTCAGACCAGTCCTGATGGGGGCCTGTTTGGCACAGTCGATGTGGTCAGGGCTGATGGCAAGGTTTAAGATTTCCACATGCAGCCTCCTTCGCAGGCAGCACCTAGAGAGTGTGTCCTGAGGCTTGGGAAGGGAGCTGCCTTCCATGCAAGGTGTGTTCATGCACCTTCAGTATCTGGAGCCGATTTTGTGGATCTCTGCAGGTCAGCGCTGCAGAAAGTTATCTCTGGGGAGAGTCCATAAACCATGTGATGTTTCAAGGGTCCATTTTCTCATTGTCTTGCTTAACTTGACCCATGACTGGGTGTTCAGAAGCCTTGATTGAGAAGCTGCCGTGTGTCCGTCTTTCCACTACATATCCATGAGGATGGGTAGGAGGATATGGAGATTGACGAGAGCAGCCCTTCAGGAAGCCTTTTTGCTCTGTGTTATCAGCAGAGGGTTGAATTGCTATAAGAACAAGGAGTTGGGGGAAGAGGACCTGAGATACAATGATAAGCCTTAGAGAAGTAGGGAGAAAGTCTTAACTGTTTAGACAGTTCATTAAGGTATTTGTAGTGGAGTATAGCTTGACACAGGACCTGTCTGGTTGTGTGTTCTACACATGAGACCTTTTGCAGCCTCCTCTGCTTTTTTTTTTTTTTTTAATCTCTCTCCATCTATTTTTTAAAATTTTATTTTATAAATTGGAGTATAGCCGATTAACAATGTTGAGATAGTTTCAGCAAAGGGACTCAGCTATACATATGCAGTGGCAGATTTTATTTTCTTTGGCTCCAAAATTACTGTGGATGGTGACTGCAGCCATGGAATTAAACGATATTTGCTCCTTGGAAGAAAAGCTGATAAACCTAGATAGCGTATTAAAAAGCAGAAACATCACTTTGCTAACAAAGGTCCGTAATAATCAAAGCTATGGTTTTTCCAGTAGTCATGTACGGATGTGAGAGCTGGACAATAACAAAGGGCTGAGCACTGAAGAATCGATGCTTTCAAATCGTGGTGCTGGAGAAAACTCTTGAGAGTCCCATGGACAGCAGGGAGATCAAAGCAGTCAATCCTATTAAGGAAACCAACCCTGAATATTCATTGGAAGGACTGATGCTGAAGCTGAAGCTCCAGTACTTTGGCCCATCTAGCAAAGAACTGCGGAGAAGGCAATGGCAACCCACTCCAGTACTCTTGCCTGGAAAGTCCCATGGACGGAGGAGCCTGGCATGCTGCAGTCCATGGGGTTGCGAAGAGTCGGACATGACTGAGTGAATTCCCTTTCACTTTTCACTTTCATGCATTGGAGAAGGAAATGGCAACCCACTCCAGTGTTCTTGCCTGGAGAATCCCAGGGATGGGGGAGCCTGATGGGCTGCCATCTATGGGGTCGTATAGAGTCGGACACAACTGAAGCGACTTAGCAGCAGCAGCAAAGAACTGACTCATTGGAAAATACCCTGATTCTGGAAAGGATTGAGGGCAGGAGGAAAGGTGGCAGAGGATGAGATGGTTAGATATCATCACCAATGCAGTGGACATGCATGTGAGCAAACTCTGGGAGATAGTAAAGGACAGAGGATATCCTGGTGTGTGCAGTCCATGGGGTCACAGAGTCAGACACAACCTAGCAACCAAACAACAACATACATATATGTGTGTATCCATTCTCCCCCAAACTTCCCTCCCATCGAGGCTGCCACATGGCATCGAGCAGAGTTCCCTGTGGTCTACAGTAGATCCTTGTTAGTTACTTCTCACACCACCTTTGACTGGGTGCTTCGCCTTAGTGTGAATTTAGGTAAGAGGAGACCCCCCTTATCACATGACACCCAGGTTTCAGGTGGGGCTGCTCTAGTGTCCCATAGATGAACTTTGTCCTCCTGCCCTGGGTTCTTCAACTTTCCATCTGGGAAGACTGGAGTCTTATGACCATGCATTTCTTCTATCTAAACTGGATACCACCTGCTTCCTGTCCACTCTGTCATCAGGTTTCTCCAGGATCCTTTCCTTTGCCTAAAATTGGCAGAGAGCTTTAAAGACTTCTGTTTCTTTTTCTTAAAAAAAAAAAAAACTCAATACCTAGTCTGGCACTAAAAACTTACATTTCCTGCTGTTATGTGTGGAATGGATTGGGCAGAATGGAATGGATTGGACAGAATTCCAGGTCTGAGTTGCAGGAAGATTCTTTTGTTTTGCATTGCACATTGCCTAACATGAGAGAAGCTACTGACAAGGACTTGGCAGTCCTGAAGGTTTGTTTGGAATGACATTTGCCTTAATAAGTTTTGTAATAGACAAGGATGGGATTTCCCTTTTACCTCCTTTTTCAACAAAGTTACATGCGTTAAAGGTCCATCTCAAAGGCAGTATGGTGGTGGTGGTTTAGTTGCTAAGTTGTGTCCAACTCTTGCGACCCCATGGACTGTAGCCTGCCAGGCTCCTCTGTCCATGGGATTCTCCAGGCAAGAATACTGGAGTGGTTTGCCATTTCTTTCTCCAGGGAATCTTCCCTACCCAGGAATCAAACCCGGGTCTCCTGCATTGCAGGCAGATTCTTTACTGACTGAGCTACAGCAGAAGCCCCAAAGGTAGTATATATGTTTTTAAATTTCGGAATAGTGTTTCCCGGCTGAATTATGACTTCTTCCTCTTTGTCCCACAGGACTCTCAGATAACACTTTTCTTTCACGTTTGGTGTGCTGTGTCATTTTGAACGTGTATTACCTTCCCGTATGAGTCCCTTTGGCAGCCTCAAGGGCAGGCAGGAATCGCGTCTTGTCGTTTCCATGTATAAGTGTGAATCCACAGTGCCTTCCGTTGGCACAAAGTATGTGCCCAGGAAATGTTTATGGTCTCAACAAGTAGACTCGAGAGGAATGCACTCAAGAAATGATCAAATGAATGGATAACTTGGTTTCTGAGCATTCTTAAGGGCATTCCGGATGGCTGAGGGGTGTGTTAGAAGAAGGGGCGTGAGCAGCTAGTGGGCCAGAAGGGGATCAACCATATCCACAGCTCATAGTAGTTTCCTCTGGAAGCATTACCAGCTATTATGGGATGTTCAGTACCCTGGACCACAGTTGTCAAGTTGGGCACCCACTCGGGGTAGACACGATGAAAGCCATGTCTTCTTCACAGTCTAAGTGGGAAGATAATGTAGAAACACAGAATAATTTGAAAATATGAATCAGTTCAGGCTAGAGAGAGGAAGGCAAATGCCTCCTGTGTGCCAGATGTTGTGTAATTCTGAGGTGGGAGCCCTTGACACACACACACACACACACACACACACACTTTCATTTAATCTGCACAGCCTTCCAAGATGGGTATCTTTATCTTCAGTTTACAGATGAGGAGACTGAGATTCAGGGGCCAGGTCGCTTGTGCCAGGTCTCACAGCTTGTAAATGTCAGTGCTTCTTGTAGGGAAGAGTCTTATGAGTGGAGGGTAGGCAGACGATGCATGAGCAGGGGGTGATGAACACCTGAGGAGGCAGCCTCCTGGCGAATAAACAAACACCACCTGCATGACAAGTTGTTGAACGTGGAGTTTGTCTGACTCTCCCAAGAGGGAGCCTGGTGGGCTTCTCTGGTGGCTCAGACGGTAAAGAATCTGCCTGCAATGCGGGAGACCTGTGTGCAGTCCCTGGGTTGGGAAGATCCCCTGGAGAAGGGCATGGCAACCCACCCCAATATTCTTGCCTGGAGAAGCCCATGGAGAGAGAAACCTGGCGGGCTGGTGTACAGGGTCACAAAGGGTCAGACACAACTGGGCGACTAAGCACAGCGTAGCAGGGAGCCTGGTAGGGAGGGAATCTTGTATGACACAGATGTGCCCACATCCCATACACCCATCCTTTAGGGTCTTCTCCTCTTAAGGGCAGCATAGCTGGGGGCTTCTGCTCTATTTGTGGTGTCCATGTTCCCTTCCATCATTTAACTTCACTGTGTTCCAGGTCCCCCTCATCCATGTCACTTGGAAGGAATAGTAATTCTAAAAAATTAGAGAATAAGGAATAAAAAGAACTAAGAAAATACATCCTCCAGCATATGTAGAGCTGGCTTTCCAGTTACAAGGCTTGATTAAAAGTGTGGGGAATGCATCTGATTTACAAGGTTATAAAAAGTGAAGAAATCTGAGTCTCAAAAGTTCTGTAGTGGCTGCATCACACGTGTGGGGAAGAAGCAGACCTGGTGGTCCACAGGTGTGTGCAGGAGCCCCAGGCAGGTGCCCCTCAGATGCTCCATGGGAGTGGACCCAGGTGGGAGAAACTGGCTCTGTTTCTAGTTATGAGACTTGGTGACCTGTAATGCAGTAAATGGTGCTTATGTAAAGAAATCTGTTGGCTGTGTATCCTTCTTCCAGCTGGACATTTGTTCAACACAGAAGTAAACTTAGGATGGATTGTACACTAGCAAGCACTGGTGAGTCTCACAAGACGACAGTCTACATCTTAGAGAATTGGTTTCCTATAGTTTGTGGTGATAAAGAAGATAGGGCTGGTCTTGAGGCTTCTTGGAGATTGCCCTTCCAAGTTGCGATTATGACAACTGGTTTTACTGTTGAAATTGGATCATAGGCACTTATACTGGAAGGAAATCATTTAAACTTATTTATTGTTTGTTAAACATTCAAACCACTTTAACAGATTTATTTTCAATGGAGCCTTTTTCTGTAGTAACCAATACCTGCTCCTGACCTCTTCAGGTCATCAGCCCTATGCTCACGTAGTCGTTCCATAGTTATTATTGATGTTTATTTACAATTTGATATGCCACTTTTAGCATTGTTTAATATCAAATTAACTGTAGGTAGTATTGTGTGTAGAGCTTTGTAGTTTACAAAATATTTGGCATATGTTCTCTCTCTCTCTCTCGTTTTTTGACTCTGTGACATTCCATGGAACTGATTGGCAGTAGCTGAAGGTTCAGTTTCTAGACTGAGCTCTGCTTTAGGGTGAGAAACCATAGCAATCAATATGAACCAGCTTCAGCCTTATCTCTGTTTCCTGCTCAGGCAGGTAAGATCTGCTAAAGGAAGGAACAGTTGCCAAATAGCCAGGTGTGCCAGTTCGTGGCCTAGAAGGGGCAGCTGTTGGTTGAACTTTGCCCATGTTTTCCAGGTTTTATCTGATCTCGGGGTGTACTCCTGTGGGTGGGAGCATTAGGATCAAAAGACCTGTTCAAAGGCTTTGTTCTTTTAACCATATACTTTCTGCCATCTTGGAACAGGTGAGGGTTGAGTTGCAGAGTGGTAGGTATGGGTTCATGCCTAAAAAAATAGTCTCCCAGGATCTAAGAGGGTTGCTCTGTGGAATCTTTACTATGAATGAAAAGGAGGTGTGACAGGAGTAGTTAGTTTCCATTTCTGTTTGGTGAGATTGCTTCCAGTTTGAGGAGCCTCTTCTTAACCTTGAGGCAGTCTTAGTAGGACTGACTCATACCATGGGTTAGATATAGTGGCTTGGTTCATTCAGTCTTGACCTTGGTTAGATACCGTTTTGAACTCTGGAAAGATCTGCGCCCTGGGCTGCTATTTCATTGGTTTTCCTCTCCACAAAGTAACTGATGTCTTTTAACAATTTTTGGTACCTTATACAACCGAAGTTGAAGGTCATCTCTTTCTTTTTAGTGAAAGGTATCCATTTTCCCCATGTTTTGCTGGATGTGAGGGTCAAGCCAGGAAGACTGGCTGTCCGGGGCTCTATCCCTATGATTTTTTTTGCTGATTCACAAAGGCATTTAATTCCTCTCTCCCAACTTTGTCTAGATCTGAAAAGTAGAGAGGGGAATTCATGAACATTTTTGTCCCATGGGGGATTTTTCTGTGCAACTAAAAATCAGTGTTGATGCAACCACAGGACTTGCCGCTGGGGCAGGGAGGAAGGCAGCATTTTACTCTCTCTGGAAAGAAACCAAAGTAATGACAGAAATGGTGCACTTGACTCTGACCTTACTTTTGACAGTTTTTCCCTTTACCATCCTTCAGAACACACTCCACTCTCTCAGAGACCCGCAGCAGGCCTGTGGCCAAGTCTGTGGCCTACGCTTGCCTGTATAGGCCTCCGGGATTGTGGTGAGAAAACCCTAGCCCTCTCTCGCTTCCTGATACCTTGGCACTTGGGAGGCGTCTGGAAGGAAAAGTGGTAGAAAAGCAGCCCAACCTGCTCGACAAGTCTTGTATAAACAGGGCAAGTCCAATAAGGCTCCTGGTCTGGAATTGCTCAACTCAAAGAGGCCAGTTGTACTGTGTACAAAGGTACAAGTCACCCAGGCCCCTGGGAGCCCTCAGGAGGCCTGCAGGCATGCAAGACCAGGAGTTCTGGGGACTGAGGGGCCATCACAGCCCAGGTGGTGAGCTGAGCTCGTTGACGATGGACTCTTCGGTGAGGTGGCGTCAGTACCTGGACTGGCCGTGTGCCTGGGTGGACATCTGACAGTGTTCCTCCTGTCAAGTCCTCTGGACTTCATCCTGCAGGTGCAGCCCTTTCCACTCAGGAAGTTGGTGGGATTAGCAGGCTTGGTTCCATTTCCCCCTTTTGCTTTGGAGGGCATGTCAGTCAGTGCATTAGAGAGGAAGTGGATGGAGGGGAAGCCTTTCTCAAGGGTCCTCAGTGGGCTACATTTGCCCTTTTCTAGAAGATTACTTTATATTTGAAACATGCTTCCAGGAGATTAGAGGATGGGAGGACGCCTTTTTCAAATATGAGTAGAGGGCAGCGTTAAGCCGTTCTTGTGAGGAGGGAAACCCGTTGACATGCCCCCTCCCCGTGGTGTAAGCCCCTCCTTGACTCACATCCTTACCACTCCATTCTAGGCTGAGTACTTCCCATGTACTTGGTGACCCAGAAAAGGGGAAAGTGAAGCTCCCTTTGGGGCATTGCTGTTTGTGATTAGAAAGCACTGCTCAGGAGAAATTAAATAAATGTGAAGTTTTGGGGGAGGACATGGCAACCCACTCTAGTACTCTTGCCTGGAGAATCCCATGGACAGGATAACCTGGCGGGCTACAGTCCACAGGGCTACACAGAGTCAGACACGACTGAAGTGACAGCACACAGCTCTCTTTCTATGTTTCAGCAAGTATAAGGATTAAGTCCCCAAACCCGTTTTTGATCTTCAGGTGATTGATAAATGAAATGAAAATATACTCTCCTTATTCAGTATTGTATTCTCTGCTACTATCAGAGTACTTAAAAACAACAGAATTTTTTTTTTCTTGAAAATACAACTAGATGCTTGAGTGCACAGGTACTACTTAAGTGCATGTATTTATTGTTTCTAATCAGATGGTTTTCTACTTGTGCACAATTATATGTATAAAGAATTTAGGATGTTTACAGAGAAAAATGGCTATTTATTTCTCCATAATATTTCTATCTGACAGCAAGGGCTGGCTAAACTTTGAAATTCCCCACTGTTCTTAAGAGAAGAGGGAATAGTTTTTTTGTTTTTCCTTTTTTCCTATCTTCTTGGCCAATAAGGAATAGCAAATTTCAGAAAAACATGGGACGGAACAGGAAGTGTTTAGAGGTTTAGTCATACTTGTTAGGTATGAAAAAGCCCCGCTGCCTTCTCATATTGTTTCTTTTATGGACTTAACACTTCCTACTTTGAGAATACCTTCCTCCCCCAGGGCTTGATGCTCTTTACAGTCATTAATCTTCATTCTGCTTCTTTTCGTAAAGACTTGAAATGTTAACTACCGCTTAGCTAGTGTCACACCAGCCAAAACATGCAGCTAAATGCATTTTATCTCTGTGGGTTCATTAGCTCAGTTGAGAAAGTGGCCCTACTCAAAGCAGTTGAGGGGCCCATTTGTCCTGGTTTCTTTGGGACTTTCCTGGCTTTAGCCTTGAAATCCCAACATCCCAGGAATCAACTCAACCCCATAAACTATGGTCTGTCATCCAAGACCATGACAATGAGGGTCACCCTAGGTAAAGAGGCATCCCTTAGCGGACTCCTTCAGAGGAGTCTGGTGGGCTACAGTCCATGGGATCGTGAAGAGTCAGTACAACTGTGACTGAGCATGCATGCACTGCACTGCTCACACAGCACCCTCTAGGTCATTTCAGCACCTGGCCAGCTGTGTGCCTGCTCAGTCGTGTCTGACTCTTGTGACCTCATGGACTCTAGCCTGCAAGGCTCCTCTGTCCATGGGAGTTCCCAGGCAAGAAAACTGGAGTAGATTGCCATTTCCTTCCCCAGGGGATCTTCCTGACCCAGGGATCGAATCTGCGTCTCCTGCACTGGCAGTAGGATTGTTTTCTGCTGAGCCAGCCACGTGGGAAGCTAGAGCAGTTTAGCACACACACCTTTAATGCCATGGCAATGGAATTAGGGAAATTTACAAGATATGTAGGGCTTTCTTTGTGTCTACAAGTTAAAAATTCATGTTTCTTGCTTGTGGATTTTTTGTTTTGTGTTCTGTCTACCCGTTTTTCTTTTTACGGCAGAATATGGTGAAAAATGAAAACAGGAACTGATCACTACCTGATTCCTGAAACAAGAAGTGTGATTGCAGAGACTTCTGTTGGTCTCAGATTTTTCCTCTGAAAAATGAGGATGCTGGTCTCGATTTCTAGGGTCCCTTTCTGCTCATACTTATCGTGAGGAAAGAAGTAGGAAGTAGGAAGCCAGAGAGGCCAGAAAGAAAATGGACTCTGTCTCCTTCCCTAAGCTCTACTCACAAGGAGAACAGTTTACTTTAAGTGTTAATCTCTCCAGATATGCAGGGCATCTTCATCCGTCATATCGCACCCCTTCTTCTTCATCTGTTGTTTGAATGTGCTGCATTTTCAGAGCTGGGGAAGGTGTGGGTGGCTGCCCTGGTTCTCTGGGGGTACCTACCACACAGTCATCCATTCCAAATTCCACCTCTGGAGGTCCTAAGGCAACCCTTGCTCTTAGCACACCTAATGCTGGGCCTCAATACATTATCCCCCTTGTCAGAATGTGCTTTTTTCTGTTTAAGTTACCCAATTCCAGATTTGCAATCACCTTGGGAAACACTGAAACTTTAAAAACCTTTCTTTTTTTTCTTTTTTTTTAACTTTTTTTTAACTTTAACTTTTTTTTATCTTCCCTGAGTCTATGGTACCACTTGTCATTTTGCCAAAGATCCTTCCTCCTCATTTTGGAGGAGAAAAATGTAAAAGCGTGGCTTTAGAATCTGACCTACCTTGATTCAAATTCTAGCCCCACTTGTTGTGTGATGTTGGGAAAACCAGTTTAGCTCGGTGAGACTTGGTGTCTTTATTTCTGAAACAGAAATGTCTCAATGTCTTCGGTATTTGGCACATAGAAGGTGCTGAATGTATTTGGTAGACCTCTTTATTTTCCTTTGGGCTTCTCTTGTGGCTCAGCTGGTAAAGAATCTGCCTGCAATGCAGGAGACCTGGGTTCAATTCCTGGGTTGGGAAGATCCCCTGGAGAAAGGAATGGCTCCCCACTCCAGTATTCTGGCCTGGAGAATTCCATGGGCTGTATAGTCCATGGGGTGGCAAAGAGTTGGACATGACTGGGAGACTTTCATGTTCACTTTCTTTTCCTTTAGCCCTTCTTCCTGTACCATGCTCCCTGGCACATCACTTTGTTTCCATTCTTTACCTTCTGTTTAATTTCAGAGGCTACAGAAAAGGTGTCTGTGACAGGCGAATGGATAATGAGTGGCTGCTCATTAAGTACATCAGACTCTCCTCCTGACAATTCATACTGGGCTATGCTGCCCCCTGAATGTTTGTGTAACCAAGTGGGAAAGAAGCGTCATTAGCAAGAACCAGTTACCTCCATGCAGAGAATGAAGTGTGTTCGTTATTGGAGCAAGGCAGACATTCCCCATACCACCAGCCCCAAGCTCCATGATCCTGAAGTTGTTTAGTCACTCAATCATCCAGTCCACCTCTTTTTGACCCATGGACTGCAGCACGTAGTCCCTCTCTTCACCATCTCCCAGGGTTTGCTCAAGCTCATGTCCATTGAGTCGGTGATGCATCCAACCATCTCATCCTCTGTTGTCCCCTTCTCCTCCTGCTTTCAATCTTTCCCAGCATCAAGATCTTTTCCAAAGAGTCAGCTCTTCACATCAGGTGGCCAAAGTATTGGAGCTTCAGTTTCAGCATCAGTCCTTCCAATGAATATTCAGGACTGATTTCCTTTAGGATTGACTGCTTTGATCTCCTTACTGTCCAATGGATTCTCAAGAGTCTTCTCCAAAATCACAGTTCAAAAGCATCAATTCTTTGTTGCTCAGCTTTCTTTATAGTCCAACTCTCACATCCATACATGACCACTGGAAAAACCATAGCTTTGACTAGACAGACCTTTGTTGGCAAAGTAATGTCTCTGCTTTTTAATATGCTGTCTAGGTTTGTCATAGCTTTTCTTCCAAGGAGCAAGTGTCTTTTAATTTCATGGCTGCAATCACCATCTGCAGTGATTTTGGAGCCCCCAAAAATAAAGTCTGTCACTGTTTCCACTGTTTCCACATCTATTTGCCATGAAGTAATGGGACCAGATGCCATGATCTTAGTTTTCTGAATGTTGGGTTTTAAGCCAAATTTTTCACTCTCCTCTTTCATCTTCATCAAGAGGCTGTTTAATTCCTCTTCACTTTCTGCCATAAGGGTAGTGTTGTCTGCATATCTGAGGTTACTGATATTTCTTCCCAAAATCTTGGTTCCAGGAAGAGTTGATCCATTAACCAGTACAAATGATGCTGAGAGGCAGCCCCCTGCACTGATCCTTGTGACAAACAGTGGGAAACCTCTTCTCAGTGACCTCTTGATGTTCTATCTGTAGCCATTCAAATGCTCATCCAAAGAAGCAAAGGCATGTTTTCTCTTTGGGCAGAGCATGGGTAACAGTGTTACAGAAAGTCCCTTGAGATCTGTCTACCCCATCTAGAGGGATGGAATGTCTGATCCTCCTGAGACATGCAGACCTAGCAGTGGCCATGTCTGCTTATTGCAGGATCTTTATAGGAATTGAGTCTTTTTTTTTTTTTTTTTTCTGTTTTTATTTATTTGGCTGCACCAGGTTTTAATTGTGTCACGTGGTGTCACGTGGGATCTGTTCCCTGACCAGGGATCAAACCTGGGCTCCTTTCATTTGGGAGGGGGGAGTCTTAGCCACTGGACCACCAGGGAAGTCCCAGGAATTGAGTCTTTTGATTTCCATTTTCCCTTTTTTTTTTTTTTTTTCCGCTTGAAAACAGATGATTTGCAAGCTACTTAAAAGTGACTTAAACTTGCTAATGGATAATAGTTTTGTTGGGTTGGCCAAAATGTTTGAGTTTTTCTGTGAGGTCTTACAGAAGTACATGACTATTGTGTCTTTTATTACACGATTCTACGTGTAATTATATAATATTTTGAGCTTACCACAAATGAAACCACCAAACCATTTCAGAAACAACCATCTCTATAGTTGTGCCTATTTGTCAGTCCTGAAGATTTATACCACCACACAGACACGTGTTTTTGTCATTGATATTTGTTAAGCTGTTTACGCACGAGGCCCTGTGCTGAGTTCTAGTGTATTAGCTCCTTCACAACCTTTTGAAATAGATAGAACCAGTGTTTCATTATCACTGGTTCATTACCAGTATCATTATCCCATTTTCAAGAAACTGAGGTATGGGGAGTTTAAAAACTTGTCCAGAGTCATGCACGAGCCAAGGTTCAAAACAAGTCTGAGTATCTCAAAGCTGTAAGCTTTTCACCACCACCCTCTACACTCAAAAATATTTTTAAAACTGAATGAAGAATTCTAAGAGAAAGGAAAGCATGGTCCTTAGATTTTAATGTCTTTTGTGATAACTATACGAAAGCCATACGAAACCTGCTGTTTTTCAAATGTCACTGAAATGAAACTTGAAAGGCTCTGCTTTTCATCTTCTACGTAGTAAGAATGAGTAAATGTCTTGCTAATTTATGGCATGTGTCCTGAAGGTGGCCCCCTTTAGTGACACCAGTTCCTGCTTCTGAGCCGCCTCCTTCCTTCCAGCTCCTGTGTACCGGTGTTTATCTGCTATGTACTCCACCTGCCCCTCTCTAGGCATTTAAAAAAATTATTTGTTTGGCTATGCCAGGCCTTAGTTGCAGCATGTGGAATCTAAGTCCCAACCAGGGATGGAATCCGGGTCCCCTGCGTTGGGAGCGCAGAATCTTAGCCACTGGACCACCAGGGAAATCCCATCTGTAGGCATTTGTAGACCCAGCAACATTCACATTGAAACTTCTACTAAAAACTCTTCGCTGCAACATTGGTGCACAGATCCGGGGTGGTTGACCTCAGACTGGAAAAGCCTCAGGCTTCTTGATACCCATGTATACCATACCTTAGCCAGGGCTAAGGGAGATGGTCTTTGGAGAACTTCTTAGATCAGAGTTGGTGGGTCACCTAACATGCTTTCTGGAGTAGTAAGGGTGGGTTAAGGCTAGGAAAGGTTAGGCCCCATGTCAGCACCCAGTTATCCATGTCAATGTGTCTCCTTCAAAAGAATTTCAAAAGTAGTCCCTTATAAGACAGTACATTTCCTTGAGTTTTACGCCCTTCCTTGGTGTCAAGGAAAAAAGGACCTAGGTTTTTCTGTCCTTAGGCTCTGGGCTCAAAGACCGGCTTGTAACTGATTAACATTATGCAAGGTATGCAGCATTGCTGAATCCTAATTGTTCAGTCTCTAAAATGGGAATTTAAATATCATGCTTATTTGATTGGTGGGACGTTTAAGTGAAATGATGTATGTGTGTGTTACATAAGAGTTGATATTATAGTAAATAATACTTTCTTTTCCTTTTCTTTTAAATTATTTTTCCCCCTTTAGATGTTAAGCTCCTTAAAGATGATAGAATTTTTTTTTTCTTACTCATGTCCATATTCTCAGCAACGGAGGAGCCTGGTAGGCTGCAGTCCATGCTAAGAGTCGGACACGACTGAGCGACTTCACTTTCACTTTTCACTTTCATGCATTGGAGAAGGAAATGGCAACCCACTCCAGTGTTCTTGCCTGGAGAATCCCAGGGATGGGGGAGTCTGGTGGGCTGCTGTCTATGGGATCGCACAGAGTCGGACATGACTAAAGTGACTCAGCAGCAGCAACAATGTCAGACATGTTCTTGATGAAGCAAAGAAAAATCTTTCAGGAAGGTCTTCAGATCATTTGTTCGTTCACTTACCAGTCACTAGCTGTGTGTCTACAGTGTATCAGGTGAATGCGGTCAACAGCAGAAACAAAGACTGTGTCCCCGCTCTTGTAGTCTAGCTGGAAGAGAAACCTTACACAGTTATAGAGTAATGAACAACTTTGATCCTTGAGGTGAGAGCTGAGTTTTGCTGAAATCATTTGGCATCAAGTTCAATGAGTAAGGCTTCCAAGTTAAAATGGTTCTTGGTCAGATCCAAGACATGGTATGAAACTGTTACCTGTTGTTGCTTCTGAAACTCCCAAAGAGGTGTATTTAGGGTGTTCTTAAGGAGTGATGGCATCATTGGAATAAGTATAGTGATAGTCACTCAGTCGTGTCTGACTCTTTGTGACCCACAGACTGTAGCCCACCAGGCTCCTCTGTCCATGGAATTCTCTAGGCAAGAATAGTGGACTGGGTTGCCAGTTGCTTCTCCAGGGGATCTTCCTGACTCAGAGATTGAACCTGGGTCTCCTGCATTCAGGCAGATTCTTTACCATCTGAGCTACATTATCAAGTCTCTCTCTCTCTCTCAGCTGCAGGGTTGAGATAGGAACTTTGTAGGAAAGGTGTTGCAGGAATGTGGAATGGCCTAGAATAAGGCCTAAGAACAAGTTACATTAACTGGATAAGAGGGCAGTGAGCGTGTCTTCTACAGAGAAGTAGCAGGAGAAGGGCAGCATTGGCAGCTTGTAGCAAGACTTTTGTGCAGACAGTTGAACTTAAAACTGTGTCCAAAAGTCACTGGATGGCCCCAGGGGAAAACACAGGACAAAAGATGAGTTTGTATTGGCATCAAGAAGTGCGCTGCATGAGACTGTCTAATGAGGCTCGTTCATTCATTCAGTAAATATGTAACGAGAGTTGTGAGCCCAGAGGTGCTGCTCTGGGTACAGGATGGGCAGTGTCCCCTGCTCAGGCCAAGTTTGCTGCCAATGACAACCTTGCCTTCCGGGTGAGAGGGTGGTCCTGGGGCCCCCATATGTTTTGGGGAACTGAGAGACACGTGAAGGTGAGATAGACCTCCCAACCATGGATGTGGACACAGAAAAATGGAAGTTGAAGCTCTAGCAAATGATTGACCTCAAAACAGGGAATTGGAAAGGAGGAGACCCAGATTCAAAGTCAAGGGCAAGGTCTGCTGAGGGCGTCAGGCAAATGTGGGTGGAAGAGACTTGGCTGGGACAGGGCAGGATAGGAAATTCCAAAGGGGACCATCCAGCTGAGCCCTGGATGGGGGAGGAAATGCTGAAAGCACCGAGCTGGAAGATGGAGTTAAAAATCTTGTTCAGTCGCTAAATTGCGTCCAATTCTTTGGAACAACCCAGAGTCCTAACCCACAGACTGCATCACACCAGGCTCCTTTGTGTTCCACTCTCTCCCAGAGTTTGCTCCAACTCCTGTCCGTTGAGTTGATGATGCCATCCAACCATCTCATGCTCTGCCATACCCTTCTCCTCTTGCCTTCAGTCTCTCCTAGCATCAGGGTCTTTTCCAGTGAGTTGACGCTTCACGTTAGGTGGCCAAAGTACCCACAGTCAGCTGTAAGAATTTTTCTAAACACCCTTATTGAACTAGAAAGTGTGTATCGACGGTGGTTTGAACAGAGTAGGATTTTTTGTTTAGGTCATAGGATACTCGGGGCCAGGCAGAGATTCCCAGCTTATCAAAGTTTGTCCTGTAATCTGATGAATCACACTCCAGGCTGGCTTCTGGACATCAGACTGATGTAGTTTTCTAGTCTGAACTGAGGAAAATTCTACCTGTCCTTCTCTTCCCAACCAAGTAATGCTTAATGTTTGTACATGAAAAGGGTATCATACAGTGAGACAGTGCATATGAATTTTTTTAAGCTCTGCTTGAAAGGAATGGGCAAGCCAATCAGCTTGAGTCTTTGGACCTTGGTCTGAAAGCTCTGAAAACCATTGCATAAAAATAATAAGGTTGGCATAGCCTTTTTACCTATTTTAACTCAATCGATTGACTCAGAACCTCACCAATCAGTGAGCAGAGTTGTCTCCATTTTATAGCTGAGGAAACTGAGATTCAAGTCTGCACTTCCCCACTTTTTGTACATTTTGTGGGTTAAAAATTTTTTTTTCTCATCTTCTTTTTTTTAAATTTTTATTTTATATTGAAATTTAATTGGTTAATAATGTTGTGTTAGTTTCAGGTGTATAGCAAAGTGATTCAGTTACTCATATACATGGATCTGTTCTTTTTCAAATTCTTTTCCCACTTAGGTTACTACAGAATATTGAACAGAGTTCCCTCTGCTATACAGCAGGTCCTTGTTGGTTATCTCTTTTAAATATAGCAATGGGTACATGTCCATCCCTAACTCCCAATCTATCCCTCCCCCACACTCTTCCACACCCCTGCCCCCCGTTCCCGTTAACCATACATTCATTCTCTTAAGTCTGAGTCTGTTTCAAGGTAAATTCATTTGTGTCATATTTTAGTTTCCACATATAAGTGGTATCATATGGTACTTGTCTTTCTCTTTCTAACTTAACATCACTTAGTATGATAATCTCTAGGTCTGTGTATGTTGCTGCAAATGTCATGACTTCATTCCTTTCAACGGCTGAGTAATAGTCCGTTTTATCTAAGTACCACATTTTCTTTACCCATAGTTGCCTATTTTCTATAGCAATTAACTTAGAACCTCATCAACCAGTGAGCACTGTTGTCTCCATTTTGTAGTGGAGGAAACTGAGACTTGAGCCTGCACCTCCCATTTTTATAGTTTTTGTAGTTTTAGAGGGAGTAATCAGTGTGGAATATGGAGTATTTGTTCAGGGTTCTACTTATGTTGTTTTCTCCTCTTGTGAGTAGGGGAAAGGAGATAAGGATGGTTAACATTGTCGAAAGAATAAAGGCAAGTTGCATTAAAATTGTAAGATTAGTCTTAGAAAGAGGCTGAATCTGGTGGTGGGGGGAGGGGATATGCCTTATCAAAGGTCCTTATGAAACATTCTTCCTTTTAGAAGGTCCTTCAGATGGAACATCAGTCATAGCCTAGGGAGCCTGTGTTCCTTTTCAACATCTGTTGTACCTGCTGTGTGGAGTCAGGTCAGGCATGTGAGGATGGGTCAAACCCAGACTTGCTCTCAAGGGGTGTTGAATCGTGTCTTTTACTCCATATGGAGCTTTCCTTCTGCTTCAATTCTGTTTTTTCCTAATTAGAAGCGTCTTGCCTCTGATGAAGGCAAAGTATCTTTTGAGAAGTTTAAACCTCTGTTTTTATGGGACAGAATTCTGGATGGTAGAAATAATTAGTATTAAACCATGTGCCCCAGAGCTGGCTTATATTTCTGGGCCTATCTTAAGGATTGTGGCCAAGTTCAGGAGTGACCCACACGAGGAAAGGTTGCAATGCACAGTGACAGTTCATGCTGGGGAGGACAGCTGAAATGCTGCAGTGTGGTGTCCTGCGAGAACTCGTTTCTCAGCCCCCAGGGAAGTTGGTTAGGTAGTCAAAGGGAGAAAGAGAAAGAGACATATTGATAGAGAAGAAGGCAAAAGACTTGACCTGATGGAAACTCAACTCCTCTATATTTTTGCTGAGTGCTGGGAGCGCATGGTCTCTGAGGACTTCTGGACCCTTCATCCTTCTCTATAGATCGCTGTCAGTCTGGAGAACTCTGATGACTGCCTCTTGCAAGTGGGAGAGGAACACGATCATCTGTAGCCATTGCCCATCCAGAGTTGAGTAGTCTATGAAAGGTTCTGAAGGATGTGCAATCACATCCTGCCTCTGCCTCCTCTCATCCCTGTCTGTGCTCATTGCCCTGAGACCTAGCCCTCAGTGTGCTGTGTATCACCAGCAGCTCCATGAGGCTGTGAGCACTGCAGGTGGCTCGTGCAGTAGAGAAACTGAATTCTTAACCTATTCAGTTTTAATTAATTTGAATTTTTAAATGTACTGGGTCACTTACTAAAAATCTTTTAAAAGCTGTTTGGAACAGCATTGGGTATGCAAATTTACCTTTTCAGCTATAAATTCTGTGGACTTTGAAGACAGATCAAGTTTTTCCAGTGAAAATTTACTGAGAGATTTGAACTGGAAACTAGACAGTACATTTCAGGGACTTGGTATTAAAAAAAAAATTAGCATCTCAATAACGATTTATTGATTATATGTTGAAAAAATAGTTTTGGCATGTTGGCTTAAATGTAATAAACTAATTTTAATTTCTGCATCCACTAGAAAACATAAAATTACACATGTGGCTTGCGTTATATTTCTGTCAGATGTGCTTGTCCGGATAATGCCTTATGGGAAGTGGGATCAAAACTTCCTAGGGGAAGTTGCTAGACTACAAAAGTTAGAGATACATTTTTTTAATTGTCTTACTGTGGTCTTTTATGAGGATGGATTTATGACAGTTGAGGGTAAATTCATTGAGAAGATAGCTTTGCTTGTGTTCGTCAGAATGATTTTTAGATGCTTTTCACCCAGTCAGAAACCACAGGTTCTCATGAGAGCAAAGACCTATATACTACATACTGTCTTGCTGATTCATTCACCTTTCCTTCAGGCAGAAATCTTGGTGATTGTTAGCATCGATTTGATTGGCTTGTGGCAAGGAATATAAAGTAGTACAACTAGAGAGAATTCCTTAGTGATAAAGGAAATATTAGCCCTTTCTAAGCTCTTGTTTCAACCCTACAAGGTGCAATTGATTTTTAGAGCCCGTAGTTTAGCTTTTTGGTTAAACTTTCCAGATCTTCCTATTGATAGATTTCAATTGTTGGCATCTCCATGTTGTAACTGTTGACACCATCCTGAGGCTTGGCTAGCAATGCTTTCATAGTGTAGCTTGCAAGGTGCTTCCTAAAGATGCAAAGAGAATCACTGCCCACCCTAGGACTTTGAACAGCTGAGTGAATTTCAGATGATAAAGCCATCTTTATGCCACCATGCTATCATGTATGTTTTATAACTGTATTTTGCTTAAAGGAACAAGAGTTAAAATACTAATAACCTGAAGATGCTTGGAAACTGTTGAAAATTTTGTTTTATTGGAAAGACTTCAGTTCCCAGTGGCTTCTTTGGAGTATGTTTGTATCAATGAATGAATAAATAAATCAGCCTGGTTCTTAAGTGTGCTCCCATTCTGCTTAAGGGCCACTTTGTGCACAGACCTGACCGTGATGACCAAGAGTTTAAACAACACCATAGGCAGAAAGTTAACTCGGGAGAAAGATGACATCTTTGGGCTTAGGACACTGCTCCCTGCAGAGCAGTTACAGAATTCATTCAAGAACCTTGTCAACCCATCCACCTCAGCTCCTACACCTGTCAAGTAGGTTTTGTGCCTGTTCTGGTGACAGGACTCCTAGGGGTGTTAGGAGGACAGTGCAGTACGTCATGGAAGGACTTCATGATCTTGGTGAAGAACTTGGCAGACTCAAGCCTCTACTACTAGTCTCTTCTAGTTTCGCGTTCCAAGATTTCATGAAGAAGTCAGCTGCTTAGAAGTCAAGACCTTTCTCCAGAGTATAGTTAGTTGACAGTTTATGTGCAAAAGTAGACCCTATCACTAGTAGTAAGGCTGAAAGTCATACTTGTTCAGTCATATCCAACTCTTTGTGACCCCAGAGACTGTAACCCGCCAGGCAGCTCTGTCCATGGGATTTCCCAGGCAAGAATACCAGAGTGGGCTGCCATTTCTTCTCCAGGGGATCTTCCCAACTCAGGAATCAAACCCATGTCTCCTGTGTCTCCTGCATTGTCAGGCGGATTCTTTACC
Source organism: Bos javanicus (assembly GCF_032452875.1). Lineage (NCBI taxonomy): Eukaryota > Metazoa > Chordata > Mammalia > Artiodactyla > Bovidae > Bos > Bos javanicus. Next base: position 98,631,666 of record NC_083872.1, on the reverse strand, counting down.
GTCTGAACCACCAGGGTAGTAAGGTTACTTTGGGGATAAGCGGTGTCCCACTTGGCGTTTTTGAGGGGCATATGGGCAGCCCTGACAGCCATTGTGGGGCTCATCCATCTCACCTGGGGAAAAGAGGCTCCCCAGACTCCAAGGTGCTGGATGTGGGTTCATTCTTGAGCTGGAGAAAGGAGGTCTGGGGTCTGAGCATATGGAGACAGACAGACCCTTCTGGGTGGGAGAGGGGAAGGCAGGGCAAGCTGGAAGTGAAGTGGGTCTTTGTGTCCTCTAACTTCTCCACCAATAGGCTTCTGTTAAGTCCAGCTTCTGCTGAGAACAAGGGCTCCGGGTGGAGCTCCAGAAAGTGAAGCCAAGCAGCCTCCCTGGGGGTGGGGCTGGGGGAACTCCAGAGGCAGTTGGGAGGGAAGAGGAACCGCTGTAGACACACCTGTCTGTGGCATCGGCTCCTATGTGGGTCAGGTCCTCATCAGGCAGGAACTTCCTGTATTACACTGATAATCTCTGTTTTATGGTTAAAGGCAGAACAATAGCCGTTTACTCAGCAGGGAAGGACAATTAGTAAATGGGTTAATGAGGTTTCTACAAAACTATTGTGAAAGATACTCATTTAGCCCTTGTCTGGATTTACTCATTTATTGATTGAAGATGCTGATTCTCGGCCTTACCTCTCTGCATATTGGAATCCCGCATAGATTTTTTTGGGGGGGGGGGGCAATTACAGACAACCGTTGTATTTATATTCATATTCTTTTCCATTACGGTTTGTCACAGGGTATTGAATGAAGTTCCCTGTGCTATGCAGTGAGACATTGTTTATCCATCCTACATATATACAATAGTTTCTCTCTGATATAACGGACACTAGAATTTCTTTTGCCTTAAAGTTTCTTCAGATGATTCTGATGTGCAGCCAGGATTCAGAATACCTGTGGTAAAATGTGTGTTTCCCAAAAGCTTAGATGATCGGGAGTCCTTGAAGTACGTGGAAACTTGAGCGTATTTTTCATGTACTATTGAGCACGGTAGTTTTAATGAAGGCACAGGATCTTATGTAAATGATTAATTAGTCTTAATAGGGCTGCAGGAGTGCAGCACATGAGTTTATTATTTCAAGTCACTTTTATTCTGTTAATCACTGTTGTCTCACACGCATGCACACACCATCCTATATTTCACTCTCATTCTTAAGTCATTAAGTTTTTAGAGTGCTGCTGGTACTAATGGTCAGAGAAGGCAATGGCAACCCCCTCCAGTACTCTTGCCTGGAAAATCCCATGGGCGGAGGAGCCTGGTGGGCTGCCGTCTATGGGGTTGCACAGAGTCGGACACGACTGAAGAGACTTAGCAGCAGCAGTACTAATGGTATTTTTCCTATTAGTACTCCTCCTCCTCAGTGGAACTTGTTTTTGATCATCAGTGGCCCAAAAATACAAAAAAAAAAAAAAAAAAACAACCAAACTCCTAGAACTTTCTAACTGTGACCACAATGAAAGGGAAGATGCCTTTTCTGAATCCCTATAAGGAGACGTGTGTCTATAAAAATTAGGAAATTTCTATGGTTCCTGGCAAAGTATATGAGAAATTACTTGCCAAGATGGTCATGACTTCTGGAAAAATTTTTCTAAAAGAGGAAATGTAAGTGTGTGACTCTTAATTGCCATTTGGGGTTGTCTCTAGGTTACTTCTGAGTTACAGAGGCTGCCGGGTGTTGGTGGGGAGGGATCAAATCTGCCCTGATTTCTCAGTCAGTCGTAGAGTGAGGTCATTGTCCATCCTCATTTGTGGTTTCAGTTAACTTAATTTCCCTTTCTATAACATGAAGTCAGGTTGAATTCTTAAGGCATCCATAAAAAGGTAGTGCTTTATTTAGGACTTCTCAAATTTCTCATTGTAATAATGCCTTGCATTTATAGAGAGCCTTCCTTTCAAGAAAGCATAATATTTCATAAGCTTCATCTCACTTATCCTTAAAAATAGCATTCTGTGATGGTAAAGGTTGGAAATTGTAATGCCTGTTTCCTTAGCATATACTGAGACTTATTTCCTTTACATTGATTTTTTTTTAATTGGAGGATAATTGCTTTATAATATTGTGCTAGTTTCTGCTGTACAACAGAGTGAATCAGCTATATGTATACATGTATCCCCTCCCCCTTCAGCCTCTCTGCCACCCCACGTCCATCCCTCCCTTCCAGGTCACCACAAAGCACTGAGCTGAGCTCCCTGTGCTGTACAGCAACTTTCTGCTAGTTATCTATTTTACATATGGTAATGTATATATGACAATGCTACTCTCAATTTTTCTCACCCTCTCCTTCCCTCACCCCATGTCCACAAGTCCATTCGCTGCATGTACATCTCTATTCCTTCCCTGCAAATAGGTTCATCAGTATCATTTTTCTAGATTTCATACATGTGCATTAATACACAGTATTTGTTTTTCTTTTCCTGACTTACTCTATGTGACAGACTCTGGGTTCATCCACATCACTATAAATGACTCAGTTTCTTTCCTTTTTATGGCTGAGTAATATTCCACTGTGGGCTTCCCTGATGGCTCAGATAGTGAAGAATCCACCTGCAATGCAGGAGACCCACGTTCAGCCCCTGGCTTGGGAAGATCCCTCGAAGAAGGTAATGGCTATTCGCTCCAGGATTCTTGCCTGGTTATTTCTTTGGACAGAGAAACCTGGCGAGCTACAGTCCATGGGGTCGCAGAGTCGGACTCTACTGAGTGACTAAAACTTTCACTTTTAAATATTCTGTTGTATGTATGTAACACGTTGTCTTTATCCATTCATCTGTAGATGGACATCTAGGTTGCTTCCATGTCCTAGCTATTGTAAATAGTGCTGCAGTGAACATCAGGGTGATGATTTTCTCAGGGTACATGCCCAGTAGTGGGATTGGTGGATCATATGGTAGTTTTATGTTTGGTGTTTTAAGGAACCTCCATACTGTTCTCCACAGTGGCTGTATCAGCTTACATGCCCACCAACAGTATAAGAGGGTTCCCTTTTCTCCACGCATTTTATGTTGCTTTTTAAGTATAGTGTTCTTATAGGATTTTGTTGAAATTCCTTTGGTAGTAAACATTTTCCAGACCTAAATCTTTTCCAGGCCTAATTTGCACTTGTTACTCTAGGTTTAGTTTACAGACCTTTTTCTATTTCTTTCTCAGCCTGAAGCAACCCAGGAATTATCTGGTATATGCAGAGCAAGGGAAGTGTTCAACTTGCCCCTGGCAGTGGTTCTGACCCAGCCTTTTCCCTTCCTGATTGAGGTGTGGGGGTGGGTGAGTGTCTAGTTCAAATAAGAATACTCCAGAGAAATGCTGAAGAAAGTCTCTCTAAGATAACAGTCCCAGTGAAGTCTGCAGAAGTCCCGCAAGGTCCTAACTCGGTGCAGCCCATTTCCAATGAACTAGGCATGGGGCTGGGTGGGTGGGTGACTCCCAGTTCACTGGAAGTGGGCTACATATAGTTAGGACTTCAAGGGACTTCCTGGGACTGTTATTTTAGAAACTTTCTTCATATTTCTCTGGAATATCTTTACTTGAACTAGAATGCACATCCTGCCCTGGTAACCAATCTTTAAATCCTAATATTTCTCATTCAGGGCTTGCCAGGTGACTCAGTGGTAAAGAATCCCCCAGCCAATGCAGAAGACACCGGTTTGACCCCTGGGTTGGGAAGATCCCCCAGAGCAGGAAATGGCAACCCACTCCAGTATTCCTGCCTGGAGAATTGCATGGGCAGTGGAGCCTGGGAGGCTACAGTCCACTGGGGATGCAAAAGAGTCAGACACGTCTTAGCGACTCACCAACAACAGTTTCTCAATCAGTGTGTGGTCCATTTAAGCTGTCGAGATTTTGTGAAGATGTATCACAAGGCAAAAATATCTTTTCAATTGTAAAGGAGATCTGAGTTGCCTCCCCCTCCAACCATCCCTAGCCACCAGCTGAGGGTGTGAGTTGCAGCCGAAACTTCTCTTACTTTTATTTTTTTTTAACAAGACTTTCAGGTACAATCATTCTGGAAAGAAATGAAGATGGGGGCTAAGCCTAGAGTGATGCTGTAACAGAAAGAAGAGAGCTACTTGGGGTCGGGGAGAAGGTTTATGAGGCAGAAGAAGGCAGGTAGAGAGGGAGGAGGAGCGAATGGTTAAGTACAGATTCAGAGCATCTCTCTGGAGCTGCCTCTGCTGCTTCTGCCTCTGATCTGCAGTCTCCACATGAGCCTGACCCTCATCCTTTCCTCCGCCTAGATCTTAAGGTCCCATGAGTCCCCTGGGACACTGTGAGTGCAGTAGGAGAGCAGCCGTATGGCAGGTAGAACTGCCTGGAAGGTTTCTTTTCTTTAGGGGGAGAAATTGAGAAGCTCTCTCTAATGGCGCCCTTGATACAACTAAATAGTAACACTCGCAGTTCATTACTTGTTAGCCCCAGGCAGGGACACTGCAGACTGGCTAATTTTAATGGCCAAAGCATTAGAGGAAAAAGCATTAATGGAGTAGAAAGCAGCTAATCAAGAGCCGAACTTGGCCGCTCTTGACTGTGCCCTGGATATAAGCTGCTTTTCATTTAAGTTCTTGTTGCTTCTGCTGCTAGAATTAGTTAAGAAGTCCTTTGTTACGGCCTCTTAGACGCATCCATCGTTTGAAAGTGGACATTTAATTTCCAAATATATGGGAATTTTAAAAGTATCTTTGATATTAATTTCTCACTTAGATGCTTTCTTTTCTAAAATCACCCTCTGTGTTTCTTCAGTCTTTTAACTTTACTGAGGCTATCAATGCCTAAGTTAAAGCATTCTCTTGGTATATGTCACATTGGGCTTGAAAATACAAGAGTTATTTTCAAATATCTTCTAATAGGGATTTCTAACATAATTCTGTGGTGATAAGAGAACAGACTCTGCATGATTTCAATACATGAAATTTTTGCACCTTGTTTTATGTCCCTGGATATGTTCCAGTGTCTCCTAGTTTATAGTCTATGGGAACTTGAATAGGATTTCTATCCTGTTATTGTGTGAACACTATATAAATTATGTTGAATTGGTTCATAGTGCTTTTCAGGTCTACTACATCCTTTGACTTTTCTGTCTCTTCATTCTGTTAATTTTTGAGAGTTTGATATTGAAACTCCAACTAAAAGTCTTACTTAAAAAATAATTGTAACATGTAGTTGAACTAGGCTTCCCTGGTGGCTCAGTGGTAAACCTGCCTGCCAATGCAAGAGACGTAAGAAACACGAGTTTGATCCCTGGGTCAGGAAGATCCCCTGGAGAAGGAAAAGGCAACTCACTCCAACCTTCTTGCCTGGGCAATCCCATGGACAGAGCAGCCTGGCTGGCTACAGGCCACTGGATCCCAAAGTGACGGACACGACTCTGACTGAACACACACATATAGTTGAACTTTATGTAACTTTGTTCTGTATTTTCCAAGTCTCCTGTAAATTTGTTATCATACTTTTAAAAAATTAAACAAAAACATTTTAAAAAATTAGGAAGAAAGGATTCGGTGACCCTGCTTTCAAAAGGTGGATCAAAAGCTTAGGGGCATCCATGGATAAATCCCACAGCCTGACTATTTTTCCCAGAGGCCACACTGGCTGCTTCTGTGTGAAGTCCCACCGCCTTTCTTACACCGGAGTGACTCACTATCAGTCATGCACTTCTGGGGTTTGCAGGATGGTGATGTGTGATGTTCACCTCATCTCCACCAGAGATGCCATCATCTGCATCCTGGCAGGGATTAGGGGTATAATCTGGGCTGTGGGGTGGCATGCATCTCATTTTCCCCATCGTGTCTTAAGCCTGTGACCTTGCCTGCCTCGGCACTGGCTTCCAGCCAAAGGAGCTGAGCATCCTTCAAGCATAGGCCTCCCTGGAAACCACAACCTGGCATGAAAAGAAATCACAGCTTGAGAGTCTGCTTACTATTCATGTCAGAAATATTTCAGAAATTCAGAAGAAAAAAAAATTCATAGCATCTCAGGGTTGGAAAGGATCTTAATTAAGATGTTTTACAATTAGAACAATAAAGAAAGCTACTTGCGGATTTGGCTTTGGTGCTTGTCTTCAAAAGGGGTGCTCCAAGTTGTAGATACTAGTGCTTTTTTCTAATTATATTGTGTAGAACCCTTGGATCGTGTGCAGGGCCCCCGGGGTGGAGGGTGGGGGGTGAGTTGATAGAGAAGGGAATCTATCTCCTGATCTTTTTTTTTTTTGGATCTGTTCTGCCCACAATGTAATGAATAAGCATTGACTTGCTGGGAGATATGAGAACATGTAGAAGCAGCATCTTGGAGTTTAGTTATAAGGCACCTTCAGGTTCTACTTTAGTTAATTCCCAGCCCAGGGACCCCTTTCAGAATCACCCTTCAGCCTCAGCTTAAATTGGCTTGTTGTTTAGTCTCTAAGTTACGTCTGACTTTTTTGCAATGCTAAGGACTGTAGCCTACCTTCACTCTGTCTTACATGAGCCTTTATGTATTTTAAAACATCTGCGAGGATCTGTTCAATCTTTCTCCCCCGCAGGCCCCCACAGTGCCTCCATCCCTCCCTCATTTGCCAGAAGGAGAGAGTGAGTCTTCAGACCACTGGACCAGCCTTGCTGGATGGTGGCCATTGTGATGGGCTGTTGGACTCAGCACCTCCTCAGTACAGGGCTCGAGGCACCAATAGACCCCGAGTAGATGTTGACCAGGCCTTTCCTTCCCACTGCTCCTGTTATCTCACCTGCACATTTAGATTTGTCACTCCTGGTTAGATGGAAAGGCATTGAGTAAGGGAAATGGTTTTTGTGTTGAAGAAAATGTTAGAGAAAAAGGAGCATAGAAATCCAGAAATAGAAAAAGGAGCATAAATATTCAGAAATCTCCTAAGATGAGCTTTCTGTACGAGGTGAAGTCCTTATAGGCACCAGTGATCTGTAACTTCCCTGACGGCCCTGCTGAGGGAGCCCTCCAGGTAAATTGCACCCCTGGGTGGATTTCAGGGGTCATGCCAGGGGGCTCCCTCATACGTTCTGTTTAGTCCCCTTCCTTCAGCTAAAGGCACTTACTCCTTGCATCTGTGTTCCCAGTATGAGAAGCCACGGCTTAAGGAAGTCAGCCTCCTGGCTCAGAGGCTTCTGTAGGGTGACCCTCAGGGACCCCACTGGAATATTTGCAATGAAATATTCCAAAACTGCAGCTGTTCTTATAAACTTGAACTTACCTCGTGGAATTCCTCAGAACTTTTGAAGCCACTGTTGATGGACTGGCCCAACTTGCATATAATTTCTCATTTCTCCTCTTTTTACCAGCCATACCATCTCCTGAGCAGGTGCCTTGCAGAAATGGCTTACTCCCTGCCATCTTCAGATCAGGTTCTTCGTGTGGAATGGGGGTCATGAGACTTCCTTGCAGGATTACTGTGAGTCTGAAATAAAATAGAGGGCTCGTGAGAAGCATATACCCAGTGCTCCCTTAGTGATACCAGCTTCCCTCCCTGGTTGTTGCAATGACTTTTTTTTTCCAACAAAGGTTGGAACATGTGTTCTGAGGAGTATATTTATGAGTGTGTATGTGCTCAGTCGCTGAGTCGTGTCTGACTCTTGCAACCCCATGGACCATAGGCCACCAGGCTGTTCTGTCCATGGGATTTCCCAGGCAAGAATACTGGAGTGGGTTGCCGTTTCCTTCTTCAAGGGATCTTCCTGACCCAGGAATCAAACCCGTGTCTCCTGCTTGGCAGGTGGATTCTTTACCACTGTGCCACCTGGGAAGCCCATATTTATATACAAGTACCTATATGTATTTATGGGTAAAGTGATACAGATGTTTTTAAATTAATTTTTATTAGAGTATAGTTGATTTACAATATTGTGTTAGTTTCTGTGGTATAGCAAAGTGAATCAGTTATACATATATCCCCTCTTTTTTAGATTTTATTCCCATATAGGTCATTACAGAGTATTGAATAGAGTTCTGTGTGCTATTTGGTAGGTTCTTTTTTATTTTTATTTTTTAGCATTTATTTATTTGGCTGCATCAGGTCTTGTTGCGGCACACAGGATCTTCAATCTTCACTGTGGCATATGAGGCCATTAGTTGCAACATGCAAACTCTTACCTGCAGCATGTTTGATCTAGCTCCCTGACCATGGGTCAAACTCAGGACCCAGGTCTTAGCTACTGGACCACCATGGAAGTCCCCAGTTGGTTCTTACTAGTTATCCGTTGTATATATAGTAGTGTATGTATGTCAACCCCAATCTCCCAATTTATCCTTTCCCTCCTTTCCCCCTTGATAACCATAAATTTATTCTCTACACCTGTGACACTATTTCTGTTCACTAAATAGATTCATTTGTACCATTTTTTTAAGATCCCACATATAAGCGGTATCATAATATATTTGTATCTCTCCACCTGACTGAGTTTACTCAGAATGACAATCTCTAAATCCATCCATGTTGCTGCAAATAGCATCATTTCATCCTTTTTTTTTTATGGTGGCTGAGTAATATTCCACTGTATACGTATACCACATCTTTTCTATCCATTCCTCTGTCGATGGACGTTTGGGTTGCTTCCATGTCCTGGCCAGAAATTTTTAGTTTTGGGGCCATCTTTGGAATTCCGGGATTTAATGGGGGCAGAATTCATAATGTCTGGTCCAGACCTCGGCTCATAGTGGATGCTTGGTGAATGCTGAACAATTTCATAACAGCCATAGGGAGAATGAACCCTTAATAACATTTTACAGTAGTGCTTGATTGCAGGGCCTGTTGCCAATGCTTCTATTTATTTATCCATTTGTGCACTGATAACTCAGTTCTGGGCAAAAGAAAGATTGAAGGTGCTTTGACTTAATTGTAGCTCTTAAATACAATACGCTGTCTTCTGACTTTAGAATGTAATAGGTAGGCCAGGAAGAGGAGAAAATGGACTATTTCAGTTATAAGTATGTAGTTGTTGTTCAGTCGCTAAGTCATGTCCAACTCTTTGAGACCCCATGGACTATAGGACACCAGGCTTCCCTGTCCTTCATTGTCTCCCAGAGTTTACTCAAACTCATGTTCATTGAGTCAGTGATGCTATCAAATCATCTCATCCTCTGTCACCTGCTTCTCCTCCTGCCTTCAATGTTTTCCAGCATCAAGGTCTTTTCCAGTGAATTGGCTCTTGGCATTAGGTAGCCAAAGTATTGGAGCTTCGGTATCAGACCTTCCAGTGAATATTTGGGATTGATTTCCTTAAGGATTTACTGGCATGTAAGTACGTAGGAAACTACATAATTCAGGTCCTGAATCCATCTTCTTGAGTGTCCAAAGGAAGAGCACTCCTTGAGGGGGTGAAGCTGGGCTCCTAGGAAGGACTCCACTTCAGTGTGAGTGTAGATGGTGAGGTGCACCCTCCCTTCCCGGACTGCATGGGCATCTGGAAGACCAAGCCAGGGGTGTAGCTCCAGAGACCAGGAGTGTAGTTCCTGCCCACCCTGTTTTCATGGAATATTGCCATTTTTCTTATTCATTTATTTTGGGGGGCACTGGGTCTTTGTTGCTGCATGCAGGCTTTCTCTAGTCGTGGCGAGCTGGGGCTACTCTATAGCTATAGTGCTCAGTGGCTTCTCTTGTTGCAGAGCACAGGCTCTAGGGTGAGCGGGCTTTAGTAGTTGTGGCACATGGGCTTAGTTATTCTATGGCACAGGGATCTTCCTGGACTAGGGATGAAATCCATGTCCCCTATATTGGCTGGTGGATTCTTAACCTCTGGACCACCAGGAAAGTCCTCCGTTTTTCTTCTGGAGGTGACAGCAAGCATGTTAAAAGCCAAAGATCAATTGGGGTGTAAAAGTCTATTGTCTCAGCACCCAGAAAGGATGGTTCCCTCAGGAGACGAGCTGGACTCTTAAGAGGAAAGCTGACTCGGGCCACTTGTTGGGACATCTACTGCAGCCTCTGTGGGTAGGAAGGATAGCACCACAACTGCACTGCTGTGATCTGATGGACCTGGTTTTCTCTTCCAAAATTCAGATTTGATTTCCTCAGATCCTAACTTTACTCTCCTCACCCCAGATCCTAAAGTACATGGATTCTTTCTGGAAAGATATCAAAGATGCTGTGAGCTGTGACAGTGTGTACATTTTAGCAAAGAGTGACGTCTACATCTTTTCTCAAGTTCTTTAAGTTGATCTTGCTAAATTTGGGGATGAACAAAATATTCAATGTAGTTTTTCAAGTGAAAGACGCTGGCATTCAAGAATGTGTTAGTTTAGGTTCTCATGTGTGCTATTTGCATCCCTGACACTAAAAACCTAGAAAACTGTGCAGCTCAAAATTCAGTCTTGTTCAGTTTTTTGGTGATGTGTTGCTTTTGCTTATTAATGACAGCTTATTTAATGAAAACCTAAACCACCACTTTGAATTATTTTGCAGCCAGAAGAGTGTAGTTAAATGATTGTGTATGCAGACTTCAGTTTAGTTGTTGTTGTTTAGTCACTTAGTCGTGTCGGACTCTTTGGGACCACATGGACTTTAGCCAGCCAGGTTCCTCTGTCCATGGGAATTCCTAAGTAAGGATACTGGAGTGGGTTGCAATAGTAAATCTCACCGAATAGTTTTTCATAGGAGAGATTTCTTTTAGTCTATAGAAGATGACTATAGTACAAGCCTCAGTTTTCCCAGGCAACTTTCCTCAAAGCCTGCAGGGTAGAAAGGAGATCCTTCCCTGGAAATATTGAATATTACCAGCATGACCACTGTGTCTTTGGTGCCTGTTGCTTTCTCTCTTGTCTGGGTTGCCAGTTTTTAGCACAGTAAAGGGACACCAAAAGTGTAACAGGACAAAAAGTGCACCTGTAGCATTTTTACCGTATTTCCTTGGGAAATGGTCCAGAGATACCACTGTTTCCATGACAGTCTTTGTCCTCAAGGCTTTACTTGGGCTTCAGAAACCTCCACTGGAGTAGTTCTGGCACTCAGTATGGGGATTGTTTTTGGGAAAAGTTCCTAAATCAAGGGCATCTCAGCTCTATGGTTAAGGAATCTTTGAAATTGCCTCTAAAACATCTTTTTACAAATACAGTTGTCCCTAGGTATCTGTGCGAGTCTGGTTCCATGTCCCCTGAGGATACCAGAATCCATGGATGCTTAAGGCCCTTACCAAAAAAGGCCATAGTATTTGCATATAATCAGTACACATCCTCCTGTATACCTTAAACCATCTCTTGATTGCTTATAACAGCAATACCTATACGATGTAAATTGTAGGTAAATAGTTCCAGCACGTGGCAAATTCAACTTTTGCATTTTGGAACTTCCCAAAATTTCTTTTTCCCCTCAAATGTTTTCGATCTGTTGTTGGTTGAATCCCCAGATGGGGAGAGTGGACTGTATAAGCAAACTTTGTTTCTGTTTTTCTTGATTCCAGAAATGCTTTATCTTTATTTCCAGAAGGTTCTTACTTAATGAGGAATAGGCTTTAAGCTCCTCAGGCCTGCAGCTTTTTCAAAGAGCTCATGGTATAAAAACAAATGCATGGATCCCTATGATTTCTAGAAGTGCTATATTAAATCACTTTGAAAAGGAAAGGTTTTTTTTGTGTGATAATAATATTCAGTTTTTAACTCTTGTAGTCTGTAAAATGCAGTCATAGAGAAGACTTGGGAGCAGGAAAAACACCATTCTCCTAACTGAACCCGGAATGCATGAGGTTGATTTACACTATTGTCACAGATTCTAAGCAGTCAGCTTAAAAATCAGCAGAATTATTACTTATTAGATGAATATTCAAACTACAATGAGGTACTACCAAACCTTAGTCAGAATGGCCATCATTTAAAAAAATCTACAAATAACAAATGCGAGAAGGGATGTGGAGAAAAAGGAACCCTCCTACATTGTTGATGGGAATGTAAATTGGTGCAACTACTATGGAAAATGGTATGGAGAGTCCTTAAAAAAATAGAAAAGTTGCCATATGATCCAGCAGTCCCACTCTTGGGTACATATCCAGAAAGAACTATAATTCGAAAAGATACATGCACCCGCTATGTTCACAGCACCAATATTCACTATAGCCAAGACACGGGAACAACCTAAATGTCCATCCACAGATGAATGGATAAAGAAGATGTGGTGTGTCTATAAAATGGAATACTACTCAGCTGTAAAAAAGAAAGAGATAATGCCATTTGCAACTACATGGAGGGTTCTAGAGGTTAACAAACTAAGTGAAGTAAGTCAGACAAAGACAAGTACCATATGTATCACTTATCTGTGGTATTCAAAATATGACACAACTGAATTTATCTGGAAGCAAGTTAGAACTGGACATGGAACAACAGACTGGTTCCAAATAGGAAAAGGAGTACGTCAAGGCTGTATATTGTCACCCTGCTTATTTAACTTATATGCAGAGTACATCATGAGAAACGCTGGGCTGGAAGAAGCACAAGCTAGAATCAAGATTGCTGGGAGAAATATCAATAACCTCAGATATGCAGATGACACCACCCTTATGGCAGAAAGTGAAGAGGAACTAAAAAGCCTCTTGATGAAAGTGAAAGAGGAAAGTGAAAAAGTTGGCTTAAAGCTCAATATTCAAAAATCTAAGATCATAGCATCTGGTCCCATCACTTCATGGCAAATAGATTATTCAAAAATCTAAGATCATGGCATCTGGTCCCATCACTTCATGGCAAATAGATGGGGAAACAGTGGAAACAGTGTCAGACTTTATTTTGGGGGGCTCCAAAATCACTGCAGATGGTGACTGCAGCCATGAAATTAAAAGACGCTTACTCCTTGGAAGGAAAGTTATGACCAACCTAGATAGCATATTCAAAAGCAGAGACATTACTTTGCCAACAAAGGTCCGTCTAGTCAAGGCTATGGTTTTTCCTGTGGTCATGTATGGATGTGAGAGTTGGACTGTGAAGAAGCTGAGTGCTGAAGAATTGATGCTTTTGAACTGTGGTGTTGGAGAAGACTCTTGCGAATCCCTTGGACTGCAAAGAGATCCAACCAGTCCATTCTAAAGGAGATCAGTCCTGGGTGTTCTTTGGAAGGACTGATGCTAAAGCTGAAACTCCCATACTTTGGCCACCGATGCGAAAATTTGACTCATTGGAAAAGACTGATGCTGGGAGGGATTGGGAGCAGGAGGAGAAGGGGACAACAGAGGATGAGATGGCTGGATGGCATCACTGACTCGATGGACATGAGTTTGGGTGAACTCCGGGAGTTGGTGATGGACAGGGAGGCCTGGCGTGCTGCAATTCATGGGGTCAAAAAGAGTCGGACATGACTGAGCGACTGAACTGAACTGAAGTGATAGACTCACAGTCATGGCAACAGACTTGTAGTTGCCAAGGGGAAGGTGGGGATGGGAAGGATGGATTGGGAGTTTGGGATTAGCAGATGCAAACTAGTATATAGACAATGGATAAATGACAGAATCCTACTGTATAGCACAGGGAACTAGTTCAGTATCCTGTGATAAACTATAATGGAAAAGAATATGAAAAATGTGTGTGTGTACACACATATCTGTATATGTGTATACATACATACACATACATGTGTGTACATATATGTGTATATATACGTACACATGTGTATATAAGTATGTGTGTATATAAACATACGTGTGTGTGTGTATATGTATATATATGTGTGTGTAGTTGCTAAGTCATGACAGATATTTTTTGTGACCCCATGGATGGTAGCCCGCCAGGCTCCTCTGTCCATGGGATTTCCCAGGCAAGAATAGTGGATCCCCTGTTCCAGGGGATTTTCAACCCAGAGATTGAACCTGTGTCTCCTGAGTTGGCAGGCAGATTCTTTACTGCTGAGCCACCAGGGAAGCCCCATGTGTGTGTGTGTGTGTGTGTGTAACTTTGCTTTATAGCAGGAATTAATACAGCATTATAAATCAACTACACTTTAATAAAATAAAGCCTTAAAGCAACGAGCAGAATTAGATGGGTACCATGTGATCCTTTGCAGTCAGGGAGGAGTGAGGAAAGGGATGGATGGAGCTCACTTTGGTTTCCGTAGCATGCCTGCTGCAACCCTAACTCCACATTCCATTTTTTAAAAAAATTTAAGCTTTCTATAATGGTGAGTAACATTTACATTTCATCCTTTGCCTAAAACTATTTCTAGCTTTATTTTCTCTTTCCAGAGCTTGGCACCACTCCTTCAACCACCCCCCACCCCTGAGGTATTACCGTCGGCCTTAGAAATGGCATTGCTCCCTTTTGTTCTGCCCGCTGGTTTGATAGGTTGTGTCTGCACATTTGAGAGCAGCATGTTTTCCTTTTTCAGCATCTAAACAATCCTGTAACCGCATCACGGCATTTTTAGTCACATCATTGACCTCCGCCAGTGGTGAACCCCCCTCCAACACTTAAATGCATTAATATCACCGTCTGCAGCATTTTAATTTAATTAGAGCAGTGCTTATAATCCTCCTGAGGAAATGGTTATTCCCCTCTGTAATGTTAAAATAAAACACCTCTGCTTTTCATCCAACTGACAATTTGCTCTCGAGGTGAATGTACCGTAAACGGGTACTCGCCGTCCCTTCCTTGGGGTTGGGCCAGAGAAGCAGTTCTGAGAATGAAGAGGTTTCCTTTATTTGGAGAATTGGATGTTAGTCTCTTTACGTCTCTCTGCTTGGATGTCTCCATCAGAGATATTGGTATTTGTTTCGTATTTCTAACTTTTGACAGTCTGCTGATGTGCCATGGTAGATGGTAAGTGCACTGCTGGAGTAATAGATTTAAAAATGAAGACCACGTCAGTCACCCTAGAGATGAACAGAAAGAGAAACAAGGGAGATAAGTGTGTGGTATGGGATGCCCAAGTGACTGTTTTGTCCTCCTTGCAACGGAACCCATAGGCTGGACAGCATCCTTTCCGTGGTCCGATGAGTGTTGTCCTGGCCGCGGAACCCAGGGTCACAGTCGGTGTGTTACTGCCGCTAGCAAATTGCTCAAGGCCCTAGAAGCACATTTTACTTATCCCCCTCAGTGTCAAGGTACCCATTCTTTCTTTTGTTACTGACAAACCTATTCATTAAATATTTTAACAAGAACTTCCCAACCCAGACTTACTGTGTTGCCACATTGCTGAGTGGAAACCTGTATCAGAAGTGAGAAGCATTCAAGGTCCATGATACTCAGTCTCTGGCCTTCTTTTTTAATAACTTTATTTATTTATTGACTGTGTTGGGTCTTCGTTGCAGCATGGACATTTCTCTAGTTGCAGCGAGCAGGGGCTACTCTCTAGTTTCAGTACGCAGGCTTCACATTGCAGTGGCTTCTCTTACTGTGGAGCACAGGCTCAAGGGCGTGGGGGCTTCAGTGGCTGTGGCTCGAGAGCTCTGTAGTTGTGGTTCCTGGGCTGTGGAGCACAGGTTCAAGAGTTGTGGTGCACTGGCTTAGCTGCTCCTTGGTATGTGGGATCTTCCCGGACCAGGGATCATATTTGTGTCTCCTGCATTGGCAAGCAGATTCTTTACTGCCGAACCACCAGGGAAGACCTGGCCTTCTTTTTATGAAACAGCAAGGTAGTCTTCTTCTGGAATTGTTTGGATGTGGAGGGGAGGGCATGAAATCCCAGAGCAAGCCCTGAAGTGTGACATTCAGTGTCGCAGTAAAGACAGGGAACCACACACACATAAACACGCATGGGGCTGCCTCCGAAAATTATAGTAAAAAGAAACTTGTTGTCATTGAGTCACCAAGTCGTGTCTGACTCTTGCAACCTCATGGACTGTAGCCTGCTATGCTCCTCTGTCCGTGGTATTCTCCAGGCAAGAATACTGGAGTGGGTTGCCATTCCCTTCTCTAGGGGATCTTCTCAACCTAGGGATCGAACACAGGTCTCCTGCACTGCAGGTGAATTCTTTACCACTGAGCCACCAGGGAAGCCCCCAAAGAAGGTACAACATGATAATTTACCAAGTCAGAATATATACATTTTAAAGGTGATACCTGGCTTGACTCTTTTTCTCAGCAGGCTGGTGATACATTTTCCCAAGAAATAAAGTAGAATCTGTTTGGAGAGCTGGGTTTCTCCCTCCTCATCATCCTAGATGGAGATGGTAAGGGGACTGAGGTGGCTTCTCACTCACGAAGACTAGTTATAGAATCTTGTCTTCCAGAGAAAGTCACCGTCTTACGAAATGACATCTTTTTTTCTTCTCGTACTCATGCCTTGCCATTTGAAAGGTCTCTGGTTGCACAGGGTTTTCTTCATCAACAGTTTCACTTCTGCAAAAACCCTAACAAAACAGAAAGCTATTTCTGGGAATAAAGTAACGGTAGATAAGATATCAAGGCGTATGTTGGGACTGGGGTGGGGTGAGGGGTTATTCAAGGGTTGAAGTGTATGAAGAATTTGTTCAACTAGAAAAAACAGACTCCACTTAAAATATTTTAAAAACCTATCTCACCTTGAAAAACCCCTCAACAGATTTCATATGTTTCCCATATGTGTGTTTATGTCTTTTCCTTTTTCACCTCAAAAACCCCAAACCAAACACCGAAAATATAACTCATCCCTAAGTTAGAGTTGCTCAGAATATGTGTGATGTTTGGTAAAGTTCAAGAAAAGTGAAGTTGAAGGTTTTGCCCCTGGGTGACCTTTCACAGGACACCTCAGTCAATCTAGAAATGAAATCTAGGGTGTATGTGTCTTCCCTGAATTAAGAAATTCACCAGGAAACTTTAGGATGTGTGTTTAAGCAGAAATATTCCAAAGGCCCTAGTTGCCAGTTGAGGATGCCTCGGGGAAGGTATAGCAATTCCATTCGGAAATTACAAAAATATGTATATATTCATTTAAAATCGAAACTTCCTACCACAACCGCCTAACTTTCCAGGTTATGAGAAGAGAAGCTTTAATTTGGTTACAGGGCTGGGGGACCCCCCGCTTCCCTTTGCATATTTGATGGAGTATAAAATGTTAGAGAATGCTTTGTAAAACCTAAACACCCCCTTGGCTTTATTTTAATCCGTAATTTTTCTTTTGCTCTTGATTTTTGTTTTCACAATGGCATCTTGCCGATCTCCCCTATCCCCACCCCCAACTTATTTTTGGACTGTGTGTGTCCCACTTTACTTTGCCCAGTTAAACCACAGAAACTAACGGAAGTTGTGTTTATGTATGGACTGCAAGTGAAATCAGTTGGTACACAGATCTAAGATGCAAATTGCACTACTCTCCCCAGTGAACAGCATAGTTAGTTTCTTGCCATTATTTGCCACATTTTAACTTTAAACTAATCCCTCCCAGCCCATGGCATTGTTTTAATCGATGTAACAAACACTGCCCTTTTGAATTTAAACAGGGGAGGTGCTGACTTTCCCCTCCCCCTTTCCTTGTCCGTTGAGTAAGTACCTTCAATTAAACCAAACTTCCTTAAATGCAGAGGATTCTTTGAATGAGCTCTTGAAATGCTTCAGAAGGAAAGGAAATATTGATTCTAAGATGGAGCACGAGGGGAGCAAGGAGATAACTGGTTGATGTGGCAGATAATTCGCAGCTATGAAGGAAAAAGTGAAACCCTGGAGGTTTTTGGTGGTGATGGTTGTATAATGGGATAGGTAGGTGATAGACAAATATTGCTTGTAGATTTATTAACTGAAACCTCAAACTTATAAGCTATCACTTTGGGCTCACCTCTCATTGGATATAAGTATGGAATCCTACTTTGATCAGAAGCTGGGGATATTGCCAGAGAAGAGAAAAATGGTTTTTAATGTATTGGTGACATAAATTATGTGACCGGGAAGAGTAATTTTTGAGAGAGGAGTCTTTAATGACATTCTCTTGGGATATATTGTTTCATCCCCTTCATCTTGCCTCCCCTCTTTACTGGAACAAACCACTAATACAAAGAAGAAAAAAAAAAAAAATGAACACCTATTGACCCCAGTGCACGGGAAAAGCCCTATCTTAAAGCTTTTCAGCATTTTGTTATAAATCCCGAGTGCTGGCGATCTGAAAGGACAACTGCACAGAGAGGGGTCTCCTCTGAGCGGTGACCTGCACCCAGACGCCCCCACCCACCCCCTCGCGGCTGTCACCCCTCAGTTCCAGGCTTTCATTGTCTTTTCTCCCCTTCCCCTCTCTCTGCCCTTCTTTTTAACAGCAGGAACGAATTTCATACACACCCCCCGAGAGCCCGGTGCCCAGCTACGCTTCCTCGACGCCGCTTCATGTGCCAGTGCCCAGAGCGCTCAGGATGGAGGAAGACTCGATCCGCCTGCCCGCGCACCTGCGTGAGTGTTCCTGAGTCCTGGATGGATGGGGGATGGATGGAATGGGTGGACGGACAGACTGTCAAACAGAAGGGTCAACCGCATGGGCTGAGGGAGGTAGGGCTGCAAGCCTGGGCAGGGGGCACGCTCTGAGATGGTTTTCCTACAGTTTCCAGAAACTCTTTTGGCATCATTCACCTCCTGCCGCCCCATCCCCCAAAATGGCTTTGAAAACTGTGAGATTCCGAGATTCCTGGGTGTTCCGTTGTTTCTCTGTGCATTGATTTCACCTCTGACTATGACAGGGGCACTACAGGTTCCACTGAATCTCCCAAGAGGCAAGGTGAACTCTGGGGGAGAGTCTGTCTTCCTAAAGTTCACACTTCCTCCCCTTCTGTGTCTTCATTGCCCCGAAATTTTGCAGGGCTTCTGTGCCGGTCTCCCTCCCCCTCTGCTTTTTGCTGGGTACTTGGATTGAACTTTCTTTGCAGGGCTGTCCCCTCCTCTTCCATGGTCGTCGCTCTGTTCTTTCCTCTTATGCCAACACAGGGCCTTTCTCCCTCCCCACCTGTCTTCTCCACCTCTCTTGTACCTTCATTTCCTCTACGGCTCCCATTGTGGGTACTCAGTCACTCAGTCATGTCCCATTCATTGCAAACCCATGGACTGTAGCTCTCCAGGTTCCTCTGTTCATGGGATTCTCCAGGCAAGGATACTGAAGTGGGTTGCCATTCCCTTCTCCGAGGGATCTTCCGGACCCAGGGATGGGACCCGCATCTCTTGCATTGGCAGGCAGATTCTTTACCGGTGAGCCACCTGACAGCTCCCATTATTTTGTAATAGTTCTACCTTTCTCTTCTGAGTTTCCTCTGCCTCTTCCTCTTCCACTTCCCCTGCCTGAATCCTCAGCTGCAGCTGGGCAGGGCATCAGGGGCCCCACACTTGGGCTGCTGGGGCCAGGCTCCAAAGCACCTGACACCTGTCCCTTTCTTTTTTGTCTCTCTTCTGAGCTGCCACTCAGCCCCGATGATCCAGGGTGCTGGGTGTGGCTGGGGAGAATGGATCACTTGATTTCCACCCTGGCTGCGGTGTCCAAGAAAATGCTGGGTGCTCTGGCTTGACTGTTACCCTCGGAACACAGGTTCAGGTTATGGAGGACTCGGCAGGGGGAGGGAGTCACCTTGGCCCTTCCCTACTTGATTTCTCATGACTTGAATGGTTGTCTGGTTGTACCTGCTGTCTCTTTCTGCCACAGTCGTGCTCCCTGGGTTATTCTGCTCTTCATGGCTTATCCCTCCTGAGAAAGCCCAAGGCTGCCTACTAAGAGTGGGGAGCGAGAAGAGAAGATGCAGGCTTCTGTGTCCTCTGTCTGTGTCTACTCAGCAGATCTGATGACTGTGATGCTAGGAGGTACTGGGGGGTGTTACTGGCATATCCCTTCTCTTTCACAGTGAGGATGGTAGCTGTAAACTTCAAGGGGTTTTGGAGCATCCTTCACCTCCTTCAGCCAGCCTGCCATGTCTATCAATGTTTACAAATCTGGTATACTGTGGTCAGCACCTTCCAGCCTCAGTCTACCATCTTCTCCACAATGAACTTTAAAGAGATTAGGACTGTGAAGGTGTCAGGGTCATGACTGTGGGCACGGTCGTCTGCAGTATACTGGAGCGTTGTGGTACCAGTGAGTGTTGTGAGCAGACAGACTGGGAAAGAGACCACAGCCAGGTGTGAGCCTTCTTTTCTCCAGAAGCTGCTCTGTGATTAGGACATTCACTTCAGGATGGAACAGACTCAGGCCATTCAGACAAAGCATGCCTGCTACTAATCTCATTCATTTATTCATTCCACAAGCAGGTACTGATTACCTGCACTATGCCAGGCACTTTGAAGTAAATAGAGTAGACCCAACTCCTCGCCCTTGTGGAGCTTGGAGTCTCCATAAAGAGAGAAAAGGAAATAATAAACTCCTGTTCCAAATAGGCTGAGGTTTCTTTCATGGCTTTTGAATTCTGTACTATGACACATTCACTGCCCCCCAACCCCGCCCCGCATCCCAAGAAAGCCCTAACTCTTGGTTTGCCGCTGGATGACTTTCACATATGGAGGCTCTTTTACCCTAGTGCTGCCACTCCATAAAAAGTTATCATGATAAAATGCACTAACAAACAATGAACCGGCGCTCAGATCTTAATCCTTAACTAGTTCTGCTGTTAGACAAGCTGTTTGACTGTGAGTCAGTCATCATAACACTCAGTTTTCCTACCATGCAAGATGGCAATTGGGCAGGAGAATGTTTAACAGCCCTCTTACCTTGAAAATATTATGACCTCACCTAAGACATCATTTTCCCTACTTGGATCTGTTTCTTCCATACAGACATTTTAACGTTTTTTCTTGAGTAGACAGTTTCCTCGTTGAGTCACAGCTGTGCTGTTCACCACTGTTTGGCCAGGTCCTGCCATGTGCCTAGCACATATACATCATAGCTAATATTTATTTATTGGGATGACTCTGTAGCAGGCACTGTGTGAAGTCCTTGATGGAAATTATTTTATTTATTCTCCCAGCAATACTTGTAGATATTTTTTGTATATCCATGTCACACATAAGGAATTCAGGGTTTAAAAGAATGTGAGCAAACTAACAAGGTCACCCAGTCAGCGAGAGAGTCAGGGTTCAAACTCAGTTCTGTCTGACTGCAGAGCCTGTGTGTCTGTGTGTGTGCTCAGTCATGTCCAACTCTTCTGGAAACCATGGGCCATAGCTGGCCAGGCTCCTCTGTCCATGGAATTCTCCAGGCAAGAATACTGGAGTGTGTTGCCATTTCCTTCTCCAGGGGATCTTCCCAACCCAGGAATTGAACCCACGTCTCCCAAGTCTCTTGCATTGACAGGCAGATTCTTTACCACTGCGCCACCTGGGCTCTTATCTATCCTGCCACGATGTAAGTATATTTACTATGTACCTTTTGGATGGATGGATGAGTTCAGGGTTGACACTTAGCCAGTATTCACTGATGTGGCCAGAGGGCTGGTTTCTGGCTGAAATCTGTTCTAACTGGTGGATCAGTTGTCGAATAGTTTGCATTTCTTGCTTGGATAATGGATGGATGAGTAGATGGATGGTTGGATGGATACCCACGTAGAGAATTATCCAATATAGAACTGTAGCAGGGCACTGCTGGCCTTAAAACATAGTCAGTCGTTAGGTGATGGATTTAGGTTTCATGGTGATAGTTTTGTCTGAGTGCTACTCTCTGGGCAGCCTGACGTTAGGGCCCTCCTTGGCATCTGCATTGGCCATCTCGTAACACCACTGGTTCCCACATCTGGAACGAATCCTCCAGTTCCCAGGCTCTTGCCATCTGTCCTCAGCTGGGACTTTCCACGAGAGGCTGAGCTGCCCGCCTCTCTCGCAAGTTCCAAAACTCAGCTGCCCGTTGTGCTGTTTGAGAAACATCTCCTGAAGCCTCTAGGTTGGTTGCGGCTGGGCTGTACACTTGAGGATGCCTCCCAGCTGGGTTTCCAAGCTGAAAAGAAAATAAATCTTCTGACAAGGGAATTTGGTTATTGCTGTTCAAATCTGGGATTCCAGACAATTCCCAGTGGAATGCTCATGGAAAGTACGGGGAAGAATCCGAGAGCCAAGACAGCAGCGGGACATTTATGGTATTGCTAGTTCGAAAGCTTTTTTAGCTGCTTGTTTTAAAGAGACACTCACCAGCTTGGTATGCCTCCAGTGGCTTCTTTTCTCCCCTTTATCCTCATTGATCTGCAGATAAATCCTCTCTCTCTTTTAACCCTTCCGTTTCCTCCTTTCTGAAGTCGATATCTAGCCTTTCCTGGTTAAAAGGGAAGGCGAGGATAGTAATATTCTTGTAAGGTTCTTGTATGGTGGGTTTCTCACCATTTTGTTCTGCAAACACAGGGCCAAATGGAAGACACAGTGTGACAAATTAGGAAGCTGTTAAGAAGTAGAAAGTAATGCCTTTTCCTCTTACTTGCCTGTGATTAAAAAAAAAAAAAAAACCAGACAGTGATAAATAGGGCAACCTGTTAAATAGTGATTCTAGAGAACTTGATAGGGGCAGGCAGGGCAGTTTGGGCCCAGGAGAGGAGGGGAGCCCAGAGGAAAAGGGCTTGCCTGCCGTCCTTGTCTGGCCTCCTGGTCTGGCCTCCTGACCCCCACTCCCCACTCCCTTGCAGGAGTCCTCCAGCAGCTTCTTGGAACTTCCCTGCTGCACCAGGAAGCAAACACAAGTATGTTTATTGAAAAGACAGAAAGATATTTTTTTCCCCTTCCTTCCGTCTAAGGTATTAAAAAAAATTTTTTTTTTTAAGCTTGAGGCTAGAGGAGCTGAAGTGTGACAATTACAGCAGGTAGACGAAAACGAAAAGTTCCATTCTTTAAAGGGGACATAATCCTTTCATGCGTCTGTGCTAAGTCCCTTCAGTCATGTCCAACTCTTTGCAGCCCCATGGACAGTAAACTGCCAGGCTCCTCTGTCCATGAAATTCTCCAGGCAAGAATATTAGAATGGGCTGCCATTTCCTTCTCCAGGGGATCTTTCCAACCCAGGGACTCAACCCAAGTCTCTAACATCTCCTGCACTGCAGGCAGATTCTTTACCATTAGTACCACCTGGGAAGTCCCCAAACCTTTCATGATACCTTGAAAAACTCATAGGACTGTGGTGCCCCCGAGAGTGGCTGGACAAGGCCGGTTTTGATTCTCTGAGCAGTGAAGGGCCTCATTGGACCTTCACGGTGTGAAGGAGAGATTCTTTCTAGTTTGTCTGCCCAGGGGTCACTTTTTTTCCCCTAAATTCATGGGTGGTGGGTGGCAAGGAGGACAGCAGAGATACCTTATGGGCTGATGCCAGCCCTGTGACATACTCAGCCTCAAATCACGATGTCCAGGGCCACCTAAGTGGTCACAAAGCATATATTTCAGATCTATGGGGCAGAATTGAAATCACTAAATGCCTTTACTTTATTAAATTCCTTTTCACATAATCATCTTGCATTTAGTTGACATGATCACCTCTAATCACAGGCTGAGATGATGCCATCTGCCTAGAGTCTCTGCCTTCCGTGGTGCCAATTTGTTCTTGTAAAATTCCTGTGGTTGATATTTAAAAATCAGAACCCAGGGCTCATTCATCACATTGAATCGGGTTATGGTGTATGATGTTGCAGGTTAATAAATAGCCGTAATAGCCACTCAGAGTTTTCTAGCGTCAGAACACCAGAAATAGTCCCTTAACTCTCTCCTTCCTATGCTTGTGAATCTTCCAGAAATCTTGCATTACGGCTCCTACTTGCGTGTGTTTAATAATTTAATTTAATGCCTTCCTATGGAAACGTTCCCTGGTTGCTCACCCTCTTTGGCGATTTTGCACTCTCAGCAGAGTGTTGGAGTGTCAGAGAGTCATGTGACATACAGCACCCGGTTAGAGCCAGGGAGTGAAAGGAGATGCTGTGTCTCTCTTAGTTACTGAGTGGAGCAACCAACAATTTTATATACTTTCAAGCTCTTCCCTGTCCCAGAGAAGAGACAAAAAATGGGAATTAAGTATAATCATAGTTAGCGTTTTACACTATTGTAAGTAACAAAACGTGTTCATTTAATCATGCAGCCCTCCTAGGTGTTATTAATCCTATTTTATTGATTAGATTACCGGGTCTCAGATATTTTTACTGAATACGGCGCCTGAAGAATCTGATGTGATTTCTGTTCCCAAAGTCACCACTTAGCCTTTTGGGGAGAAAACATGATGACAGAGTGTCACAGACTTGAAAGCAGAGGCAATGCTGACCTTTGGTGTCTGGGCGGCTGTGGGTGCGGGGACTTGGGGCAGCAAGGGCTCTAGGAATGCACTAGCCCGTTCATTGGTGCTGATCCTCCAGCAGGCTGGCTTCTGGCAGGAACAGGCGCCTGTCCTGATGGATAATCATTTTGGTTTTTCTCACCCGTTTCTCCTGCTCCTCCCTCTTTACTGTCCTGTGAGCTGAGGTTAAAGACCAGTATCTCTCTTGCCACTAGAAGAACAGCGCTAGCCACAGAGGACTCACCCAAGTCCACAACTTTCCTGGCATTTCATCAGGAGTTACCTCTCGGGATCAGGGCTCACTGCTCTTTCTGAGTTTCCGAGTGAAAAAGCACAGCAATAGAAAAGACTTGGGCTGGGACAAATGCAAGAGACTGGCCTCCCAGGGCTGCCTCTGTTAGATGAGTTCCCCTCTCCAAGACTCAAATTGCATAACACACCTACTGATGAGGGTTTCTTTTTAAATCTTTATCCCTAAATACTTCTGTGTATTTTTCTAAGAACAAGGGTATTCTCTTACATAATCACAGTATGATTATCAAAATCCAGAAAATTTTTTGAAATATATTAATTTCAGATGTACAGTAATTCAATATATGTATATATTGTGAAGTGATCATAATAATCTGAAAAGGGAAAGTGTTAATTGCTCAGTCATATCTGACTCTTTGTGACCCCATGGACTGTAACCCATCAGGCTCCTGTGTCCATGGGATTCTCCAGGCAAGAGTACTGGAGTGGGTTGCCATGCCCTCCTCCAGGGGATCTTCCTAACCCAGGAATCGAATCTAGGTCTCCTGCATTGCAGACACTCTTTACCACTGAGCCACCAGTGAAGCCCATAATAAATCTAGTTAAGATCTGTTACTACATGTAGTTTCTCTTGTGATGAGAACTTTTAAGATCTGCTCTCTTAGCAACTTTTGTTTTTCAAGGGTTTAAAAAAATTTTTTTTATTGAAATAGAGTTGATGAGTGTTTCCTATACGTATCAGAGGTAGTTTGCGTGTAGCACCTAGCACAGTGCCTGGCAAACAGTGACCACAAACTCACTGAGAGCTCTATTTCAGTTTTCACAGCTAGTGAATCGCCTGTTTAGGAGGGGCATCCTCCCTTTCAAGGGCGGAGAGGAGCATGGATGTGCTTGCTTGCTTCATTAAAGAAAGGGCCTGGGGTTCTGCCTGCATGTTCTGAGGCTATTTCCTGAAGTCACAATGGAAATGAGGTCTATTTTCTAACTCGGTGATTCCTGGGAACTTGGTCCTGCACTGGGGCACTCCACCCCAGGGCCTTGACCATTCCCACACCGCAAGTGTACTTCTGTCTGAAACTACTTTCTTTCCTTGCCTGGATCTGTCATCTTTTTCTTCAACCGTCCCCATTCTCCTCCCCAGACCCAGCAGATCCTCCCTGTCCTCAGCCAAATGTCAGGGCTCCCCAGATGCCTGTGGTGTGCTGTGACGTCACTGGCAGAGTTGAGGCAAGGACACAGAGAAGGATTTTCTTCTCAGTATCTCGACAAAGCAGTCGTGACTTCTAACAACGATGGCCAGCCACCAGCATTTTCTGTTGTGTTGCCCGCAAGCCTTCTTTGGGGGCCTTTATTTTCTAGTTTCAAATGCTTGAAGGCTCTCTGCTTTTCCAGCCTCGTGGGGTCCTGGGTAGCTACTTCAAAGAGCTCGAAGAGAAAAAACAGGCCACAACAGAACAGCCAGGATGCTTTTGGAAGGGAAATTTCCTTTTTGGGTTTGCTGTCTGCAAGAATTTCCGATGCAGGCAGACATTAATTCCTAGCTCCATGCTTCCTGATAAGGAAGCAACTTCAATAAATGCAGCTATTTATAGATGTCTTTTTTAAAAAAAAAGAAAAAAATATATAACCAGAGGTCTATTGACCTTTTCTTTCGCTTCGCATTTCATGCCGTGTGCTCCGTGTGCATTTAAGGCAGTTCCTCTGGCAAACGCTCCAACACAGTGGCTCTGGTCCTGCAAGGAATGGGGGAAAGGCTCTCACTTTCCTTGAAATTTTGAAGTAAACATCAGAAGCCTCTGGCTGTGGGTTGTCCTTACCTGGTGCTGTGGGTTATTTACCATGAGAGAGATAGAGAGATACCTGGCTCCATTCTACACCCAGTGTTGAATGCTTATGACAGATTAAGCGAGAGAGCCATCTAAAAAGCAGAGCCGATGGGAACCAGTCTGTTCTATGAATAGACTTGAACAACAGGAAGTAAGAAATGTTATTTCCATTTCTTCTGTGTCCCTTCTCCCATCTCCCCTTGGATCTTCCCCACTATCGGTACCACTGTGATCTTTCTCTTCGTGTTTTCGGGGGTTCTGCAGATTGACGGCTCCCTGTCCATCATCCTCACGTCTGTCTACCTAACACTTGCCGGCTGGTCTGATAAAGATTCAGCGTCACGTTGGCTCAGATGTGCTCGGCCTAGGTTCCTCCCCACCTCCTCTATGTTATCACAAAGCATATTGATTGGGCCAAGTCTGTACAAATGTGAGCAAGTTTCCATCATCAAGTAACAGGTATTTTTTTTCCCCCATTTGCTTCATGCCTGAGTTCACAGTAGCTCAGACTCTTGGAGTTTCTTTCTTTCTTTGTTTTTGGCTGTGCTGGGTTTTTGTTGTGGTGCACGGGCTTCTCATCGCGGTGGCTTCTCTTGTTGCAGAGCATGGGCTCTAGGGGCACAGGCTTCAGTATCTTCTCGCACCAGGGATCAAATCTGTGTCTCCTGCATTGGCAGGCAGATTCTTGACTACTGAGCCACTAGGTAAGCCCCCGCTTGGAGTTTCTGACATGACTTTGTGTGGTTTATCTTTATGTATTTCCAGAGGTCAGTGTTACCAAGGACCATTGAGTGTTGCTGATTTCACTTGTTAGCATCAGAGGATTCTGGTTCGGTAACCTGAAGCATCCATGTGTGTTTTGTTGGGGGGAGGCAGGGGACTGATTTTTCTGGTCTCTTCTGAAGGAAGATAGGGTAGGATTTGAGAGATTTAAGCAATCCCTGTCCCTAACCACATGCTGACTGTAAATTCCCAAGAATAATTAGTCACCCCACCCCAATATTTACTGCTGCCAGCTTGGGTAGCTGGACTGAACCCCATTCTTCTGAAATTAGTCCTTGTTTCCTCTAGATCATGAACAGTTGTTGTTCAGTCACTAAGTTGTGTCTGACTGTTTGCGACCCTATGGACTGCAGCACATCAGACTTTCCTGTCCTTCACTATATCCTGGCGTTTGCTCAAATCCATTGAGTTGGTGATGCCATCCAACCATCTCATCCTCTGCCGCCCCTTCTCCTTTTGCCTTCAGTCTTCCCCAGCATCAGAATCTTTTCCAATGAGTCGGCTCTTTGCATCAGCTGGCCACAGTATTGGAGCCTCAGCTTCAGTCCTTTCAGGATCATGCATAGAAATAGCCTCAAATGGGGCACTAAGATTTCAATCCTAGAAATGCAGACCACATGTGTGGATCCTGGATGAAGAGCTCTGGGTATGTGGTGGGTACAGATAGGATGCCTGTGAGGAAAATCCTCACCCATGCAGGGCTGTGCAGAGAACATGTTGTTTGATCAGTTTCTGCTGGGGCTGGATTCTCTGGGCTGGAGTAGGAGCTTTCACTATAATGGTTCACTTCAAACAAGAAGGGGAAGGTTTGCAAGGGGATAGATAACAGTCACTTTTTAAAACAAAAGATACCTAGGTAAGTGTTGGCGAACAGCATGCTCTTAAAAAATATTAGAGGGCTATCGGGTAATTATGTAGCTCTACTTGGCACCCCACTCCAGTACTCTTGCCTAGAAAATCCCATGGACGGAGGAGCCTGGTAGGCTGCAGTCCATGGGGTCGCTAAGAGTCAGACATGACTGAGCGACTTCACTTTCATGCATTGGAGAAGGAAATGGCAACCCACTCCAGCGTTCTTGCCTGGAGAATCCCAGGGATGGGGGAGCCTGGTGGGCTGCTGTCTATGGGGTCGCACAGAGTCGGACACGACTGAAGTGACTTAGCAGCAACTTTATTTTATTTCATTTGTTTATTTATTTATTTGGCTGTGTTGGGTCTTGGTTGTGGCACTCAAGATCTTCATCGTGTCACGGGGGCTTCTCTAGTTGTGTGCTCTCTCTGGAGCACGTGGGCTCAGTAGTTGTGGCACTTGGACTTTTCAGTGGCCCCCTGGCCTGTGGCATCTTAGTTCCCTGACCAGAGATCGAACCTGTGTCCCCTGCATTGGAAGGTGGATTCTTAACTGCTGGACCCCAGGGAAGTCCCTGTAGCTCCACTTTAGAAGTAACAGGGTTAGGGTTTACCCATTTGTTTTCCAAGAGTGGCTTACCTTTGCAAATCAGTTTCTTTTTTTGTCATCACCCCCCACCTTACAGTTTATAAATGCTTTGGTTTTCCTAGGAGCCGTTCTGAGGTCGACTGTGTATGAGATACCACCTTAGGGAATCTGTTGCAATAGAGTGTGGAATGAGAAATCGTTGTCACTACAGCTTACTGAACACTTTCTCAATGCCAGAAACTTTATGTATATGATTTTAAATAATCACTAATACTGCATGGTAGATGTTTGTCTGGTTTGTGTCTGAGTGGTGCATCACTTGCTAGAGTTCACACAGAGAAAGTGGAGGAGCCACAATTTGAATCCAGATCTAATTCCAAAACCCAGGCTTTTATTCACTTCACCATGTTGCTTCATAAAAATACTAGGAACTGTTGAAAATCATTTCCCTCTAGCTGTTGGTTAGAAAGAGAAAATGCAGACTTACAGGTTGATTTTATTTTTTCTAATTTAGGCAAAACTTATATATTTTTGCCAACAAGAAATGCCAAAGGAATAAAATCAGAGACAGACACTAAATCATCTTTTGAATTTAGAAGAAGATAAACTTTCAAATTCAAGCCTCTTTGTAGACTGGTATCTGTAACTTATTTTCAGGTGTCGATAAAGGCTGGAGTGTTAAAAACAAAATGAAGTGAAAAGAGGTTCCTGTTGTTCACAATTTTCCATCTTTTTAAAAGTGATAATCTGCCTCACAGATTATTATTCAGCAGTAGAAATGTTGATGGGCTTACGAATGAAAACATTTCACTTCCTAATGCTTTTCGTTAATCTCACACGCTTCTTCAGAAAAGTTGTCTGGCCTGTTGATGTCTTGGGTTTTACCCTCATGACCTGCATTCCAGGAAGCTCTATTGCAGAGTCACAGAGCCGTGGACGCCCTTGACAGGGGTCAGCCCTCCCAGCGTTGGCCCAGTGTGGTCAGTAGTAGGTGGGGTCGTCTTTAACACTTCACTCTTCCTCCCAGGGTCATCATTTCCTCACCCTGTGTATGTAACGTCCCTGGGTTCTTCCCAGCTTAACCACTTTTTTTTTGTTCTTTAATTCCAGAAGAGAAATACAAGGCGTATCAGCAGTGGTGCATTATCTATAAAATGCTCATGATTATTCACTTGATTTCATGTGCTCAACATCACATTTTAGTGCAGATGGTGGTATTTTAATGACGCAGGAAATTGTCTTCGGCTTTGGCTGTGATGGTTTTGTGAGGATGTTCTCCTGCAAAGAAATTTGGAAATTCAACTCCCTGACGCCAAAGGGTGCTTCCCCACGCTGCCCATGCTGAGATCAGTTGATGCTTTTGTGGGTTGGGAACCCGAGCCAGCTCGTGGGCTTTGCAGGTCTCCTGAAGGCTGCCTCAGCCACTTGCATCTTCCCTTGGTTCCCAGGACCTCAGAGTAGAACTACAGGCCCACTCCCCTGTCCTCCAAGCACCCCCCACCCCGACCCCGTTCCGGCTTGAGAATCGGCTGTGAGCCTGGCTCTTGGCCCAGTGCATTACGCACAGGTGTGACTTCTGGTAATTACCTCCTTGACCCCAATTGCATGATTTGTGGGAATCCCCTTAGCAGCTAGGGGCACGTCTGCCTTTCCTGTAACCTGTACAAATGATGGACTCGCTGTGCTCCCTCTCTCGGTGGCGTCCATTGGGTTTCAGGCTTTCCAGATTGGCCACGCTCCCCTTCTTCTGCTGGTCCCATGCACATGCACAATTAATTCCACATTAATAGTGGGAGTGGGGAAGCCCAGTTGGCCAGGGAATGGAGGCTTTCAGCTTCTCCAGTGAAAGCTTTCATGCTGAGCTTTAATGTATATTTCTATTCGCACAGCTCAGCAGAGAGAATCCGTGACACTTAGACCATCCCCTGAGTATGAAAGCTCACACCCAAGAAGCTATTTCTAAATGGAACCCCTGTACCAGTTACTCGAATCCTCTGCTCATTGCCACAGGCTGTGAAAAGGGGGTGTAGGATGAGGGAGAAAAGAATCAGCCGTGCTGATTCGTGAACAAAGCTGACGAGGGGTTTTATTTTGCTTCCTTCAGTAGCTCTCGAGTCACCAACATTGAGAGCTCTTTGCAGGGAAACAAATATGAGCCGATGATCTGGTGCCAGCCCTCTTGGGGACATGAAACGACTCTTTCTCCTCACGAGCCTGACTTGAGGAAGCAACCGTGTGGCCAGGCAGGTTTGCAAACCTGTTATTCTGATGACGAGCTGGAGGGTTCATCTGTCTTGGACGTATTTTCCTGGTAGATGACAACCAAGGGGAAGGAGGATAAATTGCTTCTCTTTCTTTTTTCACTCTGATTCCTTACACAGCGCTGTTCTCACAGCTCTGAACTCTCACACTTACTCTTTTCACTTCTCCTGTGAAGTGGCCGTGAGGTTGGCTCACGAAATCCCCACCCGGACAGACAGCAAGCTTATGTTCCCCTGTTTGCAGTTCCGCCCCGTGTGGTGGGGGCCACTTGCTGATCTTACAGTCTGGCTGTGATTCAATGGTTCACCCAGATATTTGGGGTTTACTTTTAGGAACACGAAACTAGAAATTCCCTGAGAGAGAGACACCCCACTTGAGAGTCATGGGTTAATCTTCCTCGTGTTCTCTGATGGTGCTGAGAGGAACTTCAGAGACCCACAGAAATCTGAACAGGTGTGAAATGTGTTTGGACTTTATAAAAGAAGAATTTTTTTTTTTATCTTTTGATTCCTTAGTAAAGAAGAATTTCACTTCAGATAAATCCAAATGAGTGTGCATGTATGTTTGAGTGTGTATATATGTTTGAGTGTGTATATAGGGGAGGATGGGGGGCTTCCCAGGTGGCGCTGGTGGTAAAGAACTTGCCCCCCAATGCAGGAGACATAAGAGACACAGGTTCAATCCCTGGGTTGGGAAGATCCCCTGGAGACAGGCATGGCAACCCACTCCAGTGTTCTTGCCTGGAGAATCTCATAGACAGAGGAGCCTGACAGGCTACAGTCTATTGAGTTACAAAGAGTTGGACATGACTGAAGCAACTTAACATGCACACACTAAGGGGTGGGGGGGTTTGGTTGGGAACTGTCTCAAAGCTAATACTCCAGACATCTGCTTCTTGGAGCTTCTGTGATGACTCCTACCACTCAGAGGGATCCAGGGAATGAAGTTGAACAAGTACAACTGGGCATTGTCGCGTTGGCATTGTACATTCAGCTGGGTAGCCATCTCTCATCTGCTGCTCCTTTGTTTGCTGAAGGAGTATTGAGATTCAGAAAGAGGCTGCCTTCTGCACTTGTATTGTCCAGACAGCACTACTCTGACTCCAGAACTGAGGGCTTATCATTGTCTGTGAACAGGGCCCATGTTATGCTTTAGAAAGTGTGATCACCAGCTGCCGTGGGATAAGAGTGCCTCGAACTTGAATATCTCCCAAGATGAACTCCTGTGGTACCTGAAATTCTTCTAAGATATATTCCTTTGGATCAAGCATTTTTTCCACCTAGCTCCACTTTTTTTTTTTTTAATTTATTTGGCTACTTTGGGTCTCAGTTGTATCATGTGAGATCTTTCATTGCAGCATACAGACTCTCTAGCTATGGACCATGGGCTTAGTTGTTCCCTGGCATGTGGGATCTTAGTTCCCTGACCAGGGATCAAACCCAAGTCCCCTGCATTGCAAGGTGTATTCCTAACCACTGGACTACCAGGGAAGTCCCAACCTAGCTCCACTTTTAAAAGTGAATAATTGTGATAGCACATGATACATTGGATTGAG
Organism: Bos javanicus; assembly: GCF_032452875.1. Lineage (NCBI taxonomy): Eukaryota > Metazoa > Chordata > Mammalia > Artiodactyla > Bovidae > Bos > Bos javanicus. The sequence continues at coordinate 98,599,443 of NC_083872.1, read as the reverse complement.
GTAGTTGATACCTGACATCCTTGATGTCTTAATGAAAATTAGTTTAACAAATCTCTTGAATCTTTTAAATTAGACAATCCATGGTTAGATCCATGGTCAGCACAGAAGGTCAAAGTGAGGGATCTGAGTTGGAAATAAACCCCATGATTTTGCTGGGGGCTGGCTTTCCCCATGGAGGAGACTAAATAAGATTAGATGGAAAATCCAGATCCCTAGATTTAGACAAAACATTGTGAACCTGGATCTGTGAGACCAAGATGAATCATCTGATGCTTCTTATGTCTAGCTGTTGGTCTCAAGACGTTGCCTGAATCTTTATTAGCTGAACAATGTTGGACCTCTCTAGCTCACTGTCAGCCTGAGAAGGTGTAAGTCATCTGCATTTTCTTGAGAGGAGTAGTGAACTTGGAGATGTAAGTCTAGATCCTTAAGCCTTTCAACCGTTCTTACCAGAGTGTCTCTGAGACTCTGGAATGACTAAATCATTGATTGCATATGTATAAGGGAGCTGTTAATCCAAGGCTCAAGTTGAAGGGGCCAGGAACACCTTGGCTTGTGTGGAAATTGAAGCAACTGGCCGAGCTGGGTGGCTTCTACAAGGAGTGGGCATTTGGCTTTGGGAGAAAGAGTCTTCAGAGCGTTCCATATGGAGCAGTAACTTCATTTATTGAGTGCTTACGGTAGGCACTTTTCACATGTATTATATTATTTAATCCTCACAACAGACCTATGAACTGAGTTTTATTGCCCTCACTTTACTGATGAAAGGTCAGGTTTAAAGAGGTTACGGAACTTGGCCGAAGTTACAGAGCTGGTAGGTGGCCTAGCAGGTCAGACCCTTCTCTTTACACCTCTCCTCTCGGTCTGAGCCAAAGACTGAGTCCCTAGACCAGTCTCTTAAAGAACTTGAAAAATGGTGTTGGATCCCCCTCTGTGATCCAACTGTGGTTAAAACGTCATAAATTTTAGAAAAACAGAATAACTCGCTAAACTAGAATCGTAAATTCACTCCTCAGAAAACATCCACCGCAACCTCAAACCTCAGGGTTAATATATTCAGATTTCAGTGGGCTATAGGAGTCTTGCTAGTCCCTTAAATATCTCTCTGTTTCCTGGTAAATAATATCCCTTACCGATTCCTGGCACATGAATAGCGTAACCAGATCAGATCCTATGACTCGGCCATTCAAGTTCAGTCTGAAGTACAGAGTGAAAATCCAGGATTGCCTTAGTTCCTCCTCTGTCCCTGTCTCTCTCTGTCCTGTCTCTTGTGATACAGTTTGAAGTTCATTATCACTCCCTCGTTTTGTTCTTTAGGTCTCTGTGTCGTTTTCCTTTTCACAACTTTTTTCTTTTAATGAAATAATTTGAAATGGAAAATTAAAAACTTAACTGTGAGTCTGGCAGTTTTCTGCTAATGCCTCTGTACTAAGAAGCTTCATAAAATATTATATATTATTCTTCACTTCAGCCCAGCTGCTCTGGGTGCTTACCCACTGAGTCATTCACAGTATGTCTGAGAGATTAATTTTTATAAGGCTGTGGTTTGGGATCTTTTCTCCCCTTCCATGTTTTACTTTAAGTCCTCACCGGGAAAGTTTGTGTAGGAAAAAAAAAACCTACCACCCTTGATAAAAGGTCATTTGTCAATATACGTGCTTTAGGAACTGTAATTGGCTGTTTTATTTTTGTGTACCCTCTTGGTTTGAAATACTGCCGTCTTTCTACCAGAAGTCTAAAATGTGTGTGGGCTTGAGGACAAGAATGGGTGCTTTGTATTGAAGTCTGTTGTGTGAAGTAGGTACGTCTTCATAGATGATTTTCTTTTTTTTTTTTTTTTTTGAGTTTGCGCTTTTTGGAAGAAGTGGATTAAATACATAGTACATCAAATTCTACTTTAAATAATCCTGTGCAAACAGTGCAAACTCCGTTCCCTTTTCAGATTAGCCCCTTCCATTGATTCACATCAAAATTGTGCATGTGCAGAGTTTAAAAAATTAAATAATTCAGTAAAGCTTACGGTGAAAAATAATCAGAGATGCCTATTTCTTGATGAGAGTCACAGACACGATTCCCTCTTGGAGAATTAAAGCTCTGGGTGTGACACAGGGTGGTGGGGTTACAGGGCTCAGGAGAAGGAGGAAGATGGGGTGCCAGGGTTCATTTCAGTGGGGTCCCCACCCCCTGGGGGAGAGCCACACTGTTTATTCCAGCAGCCCAGCCGCTGCCAGCCAGCCAGGGGTGTTTTCAGGACTCAGCTGCCAAATTTCTTGAAGCAGCTCTGCTCAAAGGCATATGCTGGGCTCACTTCTGAGGGAAATTTCCTTTTTGGGGAAGTTGAAGCAAAGGAATTTCCTGTGTGGGCAGACAGAGCTTCCTGACTTGAAGGCTTCTTGGAAGGGAAACAGTTTCATAATGAAATGACAAATTAAAGACATACCAGCCGGGTTCACTTCAAAACAGCTATTGAGAGCGCAGGCAAAGCCCTATTATACTCCCTCACAGAACAAAAATAAATCCCATCCTGACAGGTTTCTGTATGCTGGATTATATCCGTCCCCCCACACCTTCCCTCACAGCCCTCAGCATCTCCCTTCCTCCCACCCCCGCCATTAGTCTCTATCTTTAACAGGCTCTGAGCAGCCAGCCGGGAGGCTGGGAGCATCGCTAGCCGCCTTTCTTTGTGGCTTCACCCAATCCTGACCAACACGGAGGCCTTATAGGTTCTGTGAGAGCCCCAGACTGCCAAGAAATGACCCCTTTCCTTCCTGCTTTGACACAAAGCGATAATTGAAAGTGTCTTCAACCATGGGGTTTAAAAAAAAAAAACAAAAAACCATTTCCTCAGGCTGGCCTTTACAATCTTGTAGGCAGTAAATGTAAGTGTTCTGGTCCTTGGAGCTGGGTTTCAAGTCTGGTTTGTTGAAGAAAATTAGGGTCTGTGTTGGGCAGATGATGTTCTTATAACCTGAACTTATAATTTTATGTATATGTATATATATGTTTATGTATAATTTTATGTAGTCAGCCAGCATTTTTTTTTAATTGACTTGAATATGCCTTATGCATTAAGTTTCTTCTTTGGTGGAACAGACTAGGAAAAGGAACAATGGCAGTATTATCTGAAGTCATTATTAATTGGTGGCCCAGAGGTTAAAGCATCTGCCTGCAATGCGGGAGACCCGGGTTCAATCCCTGGGTTGGGAAGATCCCCTGGAGAAGGAAATGGCAACCCACTCCAGTATTCTTGCCTGGAGAATCCCATGGAGAGAGGAGCCTGGTAGGCTACAGTCCACAGGGTCGACACAACTGAGCTACTTCACTTCACTTCTTCACTTTAATTAAGTAGAAAAAGTACAGATTTTGGAATCAGATGTCAAGCACCAGCTCTAACAAGAGACAGCAGTTGGGATGAGTCCATTTAACTTCCTGGCCTCAGTTTCCTTATCTCTGAAGTGGGTACAGCAACACCCGTTTTCACCTTGTTGTGAAGAAATTGAATTAGTCGCTCAGTTGTGTCCGACTCTTTGAGACCTCATGGAGCCCACCAGGCTCCTCTGTCCATGGAATTCTCCAGACAAGAATACTGGAGTGGGTTGCCATGCCCTTCTCCAGGGTATCTTCCCGACCTGGGGATCAAACCCCCGTCTCCCACATTGCAGGCAGATTCTTTACCATCTGAGCCACCAAGGAAGCCCGTTGTGAAGAAATGAGGAATTGTGATTTCAAAAACACTTCATACATTTATCTGAAGCCTTGGCCAAATATTAATAGCACTTATTCTTTAGTCACTATTGGGATCTTCAGGGATTGAAATACAATATTGGGTTGAAATAGCAGAACTGTAGAATTTGTAGGTCAGTTTGGCAGATGTTTATTAGAGTTGGGGAGGAATCAACAAAGTGTGAAGTGTAGAGAGGTCATGTGGTGTAGCAGAAAGAATCTTGAACTTGGGATCAGGAGGCCAAGGTTCAATCCTGGCTGCCACCCAGTGCTCGGTGGCTCAGGGTGAGCTGTTTAACCCTTATGAGACTCCATTGCTCATCTCTAAACTTAGGGGAACTCAAACTCTATGACTTTAATAAGTTCTGTCTGCTCTGACATTGTCTGATCAATTTTAAAAGGCCCCTGCCTTTTGCTGATAGGATTTATTCTGGAGAGGAAGGAAGAAATACTCCCTGTATAACTGATGAAGAAACTTGCTCAAGAAGCTAGATAATTAGTGTATATGATGTAAACAAAAAAAACCTGGGGCATACCAGATATGTCAGCAATAGCGATTCGTTTGTGTGTATGTAGGTAGGGGGGCAGTGTTTCTGAGTGAATAATGACTTGAAAATGACTAGGGTTGTGGGTTGAAGGTGGCTGTTTCCTTAAGAGAACGTGTCCCAGGATTTTGGTTTACCTTCTCCCAGCTGCTCTGGGGGATACTCGGCTTGTTTCCAAATGGTTGTTTGTTTAAGCCGTCCCCGTTGTGGATATCCTTGTCCAAAGAGGCTTCCAGGATAGAGGGTGTGATGCTGACCGGTCCTGCCAATTAGGTTTTATGATGTGCTGATGTGTATTCATTTTAGGGCTGCCACGTTATTCTTCCTCTCATCTTACATTTGTATGAGTGAAGAACTATTACTGATTTTGCCTCAAAACAGTCTTTTCAGTACCTATTTTTTTTTTAACTTTTTATTTTCTTTTGGGAGTATAGCCAATTCACAATGTTGTGATAGTTCCAGGTGGACAGCAAAGGAACTCAGCCACACACATACATGTATCCATTCTCCCCTAAACTCTCCTCCCATCCAGGCTGCCACATAACACTGAGCAGAGTTCCCTGTGCTCTACAGTAGGTCCTTGCTGGTTATCCATTTTAAATACAGTGGTATGTACATGTGCATTCCAAACTCCCTGACCATCCTTTCTCTACATCCTTCCCCTCTGGCAATCATAGGTTTGTCCTCTAAGTCTGGGAATGTGTTTCTAGTTTGTAAATAAATTCATTTGTATGATTTCTTTTTCGATTCTGCATATAAGGGATGTAGTAGGAAATTTCTCCTTCTCTGTCTGAATTTTACACATTATGACAATCTCTAGGTTCCATACATGTCGCTACGAATGGCATTCATTCTTTTTCGTGACTGAGTAATATTCCATCGCACGTATGTACCACATTTTTTTTTATCCTTTCCTCTGTCAGGGGAAACTTGGGTTACTTCCATGTCTTGGCTTTTGTAAACAGTGCTGCAGTGAGCGTTGGGGTCAGCACTCATTTTTTATTTGACAAAACCAAAGTGCTAGAAAAACTAGATACCATGTAGAAGATGACAGTTGTAAAATGGTGACAAGTTGAGCCTTGAGTCAAAAGAGCTAATGTTTACTGAGTGTGTACTGTGTGTTACTGGAGCTTTAGTAAATCATCTCCTTCCTGTTATTCTGCCAACAAGCCTGAGAGGTAGGTGATAATATGTTCATTTTATAGATTCAGAAACTAGGGCTTTGAAATGTTAGTAACTGGCTCCAGGATACAGAACTGGTTGGTGGTAGAGTCAGACTTTGAATGCAGATCTGTCTGCTCTTGAACTTGTGTTCTTCCATGCTGCCCATCTGTGTCGTCCATTGTTATGAAATTGACCTCAGTGCCTAGAAGTGGAGTCAAAACTGTATCAGGTCCTGATAGTCAACATGCTCCTGAAAGGGCAGAAAAGCCTGCAGCTTTCCAATGGTGGAAAATCATATACCTGGGCGTAAACCAAGCAAACAGAGCCCTGCCCCTTGCCTCTGGAAGATAACCTGTTTGAGTTCATCACAGGGCCAAACTGGTCTAGAACCTCATTGGCCAGTTCTGGTCACACCTTGAAAAGTAGATCAGAAATCTGCTGACCATGTTTCAGGTGGTTAAGAACAATGCCCAGTGACAGACTGCATCCTTTTCCTTGTGAAATTCCTTGGATATATTGTTTGTGGCTCTCTGGGCTTGTTGGGAAGAAAATTAAAATCTGGTTCTGTTCAAGAAACATTGATTTGAACAAACACTATGCTCAGTGCTAGGAATACAAAGATGAGCAAGGTAGGAACTTGGTCTAAGGGAGCAAAGACTTGGATAATGATTCAACAAAACCAGTAATTACTGAGCTCTTACTGTGCCAGTAAATGGTAATTATAAGAGACAAATAAATATCTAAAAAACTTCCATCCAAAGATGTGTTTTAAATCTCTACAGAAAGAACTTTTTTTTTGTCTTGATCCTGTTTGATTTTATTAACTTTACAAGTAAGCTTTTAATGTGCGCTCTATTGTTTAAGCCCATTTTATTATTATTTTTACTTATTTGACTGTTGTGAAAATAGCTTTGGACTTTCTCCTCCTCATTATCATTATTAATCTCACTTTTCTTCCCCCAAGAATATAAACTTTCAAAACAATTTTTCAATAAAGGCCACAATATTTTTAAAAAGTCACGTCTATTTAAAACACAGATAATATCCTAGAGAAAATCTGAGAGAAACATACGATTTTGACAGTATCTAATAATAAAAAGACAGTACTAAGCTGTTCTTTGGCAAATGTAGCAAAATACCACATGTATGTCATTTTGAGTTCATATTAAGGGTAGACCTGGTGTCACTTCTGCAGAGAAATGTAATCGCTCATGTTGATGTTTCATTGGCCTTCTAGCTGCCATGGTGTCTGGTTTTTTTTTTTCCCCTTTAAATCCTTTTCTTCATTACTTCATTATTCCCCATTTGGTCTTAAGGTAGAAAAAAAGAAAGTACTGTTGAAACGCGTGCATGCTCAATCGTGTCCGACTCTTTGCAATCCCATGGACTGTAGCCCGCCAGACTGCTCTGCCCATGGGATTTTCTAAGCAAGAACACTGTTGAAATCCTCTGATCCAGTCTACACTTTAATGGGCTCCTGTGCTCTTCTGGTGGAGTAAGTAGGAGGGAAATGGAAGAGATGGATGATTATTTATTCTGTTTGGATGCGAGGAGCAGGGAGGCAGGGCCGGTTTAGAATAAGAGCTGGTGTACACTCTTCTGCATCCTAGTCCCATGGATGGGATGATTCCCTGGATGCTTTTCTTACCTGGCAGCATTGCAAGGGGAGAATCCATTAGGAGGAAGAACATATTAGTGGAGGAGCTGCAGGAGCTGAAGAGGTAGAACAGGGAGCAAGATGACTGACAGGTGGATGGAATTCAACATCCTTTCTGTTCAAAGTTTTTTCTAAAAAAGGAAGTTGCTAATTAATGAGTTTGAATTATAGCTGTTATTTGGGGCTTCCCTGGTAGCTCAGTGGTAAAAGAATCTGCCTGCCAATGCAGGAGACATGGGTTAGATCCCTGGGTTGGGAAGATCCCCTGGAGAAGGAAATGGCTACCCACTCCAGTATCCTTGTCTGGAGAATCCCATGGACAGAGGAGCCTAGCGGGCTACAGCCCATGGGGTTGCAAAAAAGTCGGACACAACTGAGCGATTAAACAACAATGCCACATAGCTCCTGTTTAATGCTTCTTGCTTTTCAGATCAGTAGAATATCAGTGAGCAGCTGTGGGGAGGAAGAACTAAATTCGCTGGGTCTTGAGATCCCTAAGTGGACTGCCAGGCTTTGAATGTTGGCAATTGATAGTGTCTAACTGGTGGCTCCAATGGTAAAGAATCTGCCTGCAGTTCAGGAGACCCAGGTTTGATCCCTGGGTCAGGAAGATCCTCTGGAGAAGGGAATGGCCACCACTCCCGTATTCTTGCCTGGAGAATTCCACGGACAGAGGAGCCTGGCAGGCAGCAGTCCATGGAATCACAAAGAGTTAGACACAACTGAGCCACTAATGCTTCAGCAACCACTTGCTTAACCATTTCACTGGCCATCAAGGCCCCAAGGGCTGAGGCAGTAGCCTAGGTTCAATTCTGATTTCGCGGAGCAACAGAAGCCCCGCCTCCTTTGCTCTCCTCACCCAGCGGGAGTTGCCTCCGCTCATCATAAAGGAAACCAGAGAACTTTGTGTTCTTATGTGGTCCAGGCCCAGCTTGAAGCCTGAGCTTGTGAACATAAGCCTGGCAGTCCCAGCCTCCCTCCCTTCCAGGACCCCTGTTAGAGGATCACAGGGAAGTCACATCTAGCTACTATCAACCAGATAGTCCACAGCCTACCTGCCAGAAACCTTAAGATTTAGGGGAAGTTAAAATAGACTTTCTTCTAGAAAGATGGAGGTCTCGCACAAATGTAGCCTTTTTCACCACTACCGAAAGAAAACCTTTTTGACTTCTCTGAATAAAAAATAAATAATGGCTTGGTTCCACCTTCCTGGTTGAGCCAGGGCACTTGCGTGGGACCCAGAGTGATTCTGGCAGGCTTGAACTGATGACCAACGTCAAGTCTCTTTGTCTTCACATTAGAGACTTATTGTGACAATATTGCCATCGACCTGCCCCATCTAGGAAAGAACTCCAGTTTCTAAAAATGTAGAGATTAACTCCCAGTAATGCTTTAACAGTCCACAGCTCACAGTAATGAGCTAGTGTGTCAACAATATGTTGCCGATGATCAATAAGCGTTACCACCCTCCACATTTTACTCTGGTTCTTTGTGAAGTAGTGTAACAACTGAGTCAATCACTCCAACCTAGGGAGCAGTTGCTATGTGTGAACTTTGTTGTGTTAAAATCTTGAGACATCCTTTCTTTCCCTCTTTTCTTGTCTCTGACTATTTAGACTTCTAATGACATTTAAAAGTCAGTCTTCAAACAACTTTAGAGCTAAATCCTAGCAGAGACAAACTTTAAACTGGTGGGACTAGAGAGGAGGATAGAGTAATCCTCCTGGGAGTCAAAATGAGACACTTGTGTGTCTGGACTCGTGGCAGGTTTGTATGTTACCACAGTGATCTCCGTGGTAACAGATCAACATGGCGCAAGTGACAGCTCTATACTCAGAGCTTAAGGTTCCCATGAGAAAGTGGATCCTCACAGCAGATAGAGGGGAAGAAATCAAGAAATTAGGGGTGCATGGTCCCCTTCCTTGCAGAATTCTGAACATGCAGTTTCAGTTCAAATAACCACTGATACATCCTATTTAACCACTTGGGTTCCTCTGAGAAAGCTAAGATTCTTTCTAGAATGCATGGTGTTCTCTCGAATTCCAACTAAACTTGCATGAGGTTTAAACAGGCTTTCTTACTTAGCAAAGAATTATGTTGCCGTGGAATGAGAGTGTGATCTGGAGTTGGGAAGCCAGGCTTCCAGACCCGGCTGACTTGACCTGCAGGTCCTTACTTTATAGTTTCTTGGATTCCCACTAGTTCTAATCATCCAACTATACTGAAAAGCCCTAGAAGGATACACTGGCAGTCAAAAAAGCTGGTTAATATAATCTAGTGTATCATCCCCACCACCATCAAAGCTGTGAAGATGTGCCTGGAAACTTAGAAACACCAAGAAGTGGAAGGTGGGATTCACCTCTATTAAAGACTCATCTTTGAAACTAACAACTGCAATCTGCAGGCTGAGCAGCCACCAGAAGAATTTATTTTTCTGGAACCTTGGTGGTGGTAGTGGTGGTTCAGTCACTAAGTTGTGTCCAACTCTTTGTGAGCCCATGGACTGTAGCTTGCCAGGCTTCCCTGTCCTTCACTGTCTCCTGGAGTTTGCTCAAATTTGTGTCCATTGAGTCAGTGATGTTATCCAACCATCTCATCCTCTATTTCCCCCCTTGCCCTCCTACCCTCAGTCTTTCCCAACAGTTCATTTGAAGAAAGAATCAGCAATCACACACTTATCTTAAACCACAAGAGAACCCTTAAACTTGTGAATTCAGAAGAACAATTATATAATTCAATGATTTTAAGAGCATCTTCCCTGGGGCCTTCAGAGGTATCAGAGCAGCAAAGATAGTTTTCCGAGGTCAGGTCTGTGCCCGTGGTTGGGCTTGGGTCCACTCTGAAGTGAGCTTCTTTGTGACCAAGACCGCAGAGAGATTGGGTGATGGTGTCTGCTGTATACACTTAAAGGGAACTAGTTTTTCCCCTAAAGAGAAATTTCTTTTCTAAGGAATTTATTCCTGGGACTATGGGGAAATTAAATCCACTGTGAGTCAAGGAAGCAAGAGCATATTTCCTTTATAAGTCAGGTAGTGAACTTGGTATTAACCAAAGCAAACTGGCAGCCCCTTCTACCACCAAGTCAGAATAGTTCTTTACCCGCACTTTGCAAGGTTACAAAGAACTAACTAATGATGGCAGTGCTCAGTTTAAACGTGCTGTCACTCTCTCTGGTCTGTCTTTAACCAACAAAAGTATAAAGTATTTTAGAGTCATAATGTTGGAAGATTTGTTGATTACCTACATTGTAACTCTGCTTCCAGGATTGTTTTTAGGAAGGTCCATGGTCAGGATTTAAGTATAAAAATCTTCATCTAGATAATTTATCTAGTCACTTCTTTGTCTTTAGTTTACTTTATTGACATAATTTTAGTTCAGCAAGTGCTAAAAGAGCCATATGTGTGTGTGTGTGTGTGTTTGAAGTGAAGTGAAAGTCACTGAGTCGTGTCCGACTCTTTGCAACCCCGTGGACTATACACTCTATGGAATTCTCCAGGACAGGATACTGGAGTGGGTAGCTTTTCCCTTCTCCAGGGGATTTTCCCAACCCAGGGATCAAACCCCGGTCTCTCGCATTGCAGGCGGATTCTTTACCAGCTGAACCACAAGGGAAGTCCAAGAATACTGGAGTGGGTAGCCTATCCCTTCTCCGGGGGATCTTCCTGACCCAGGAATTGAACCAAGGTCTCCTGCACTGCAGGTGGATTCTTTACCAACTGGGCTATCAGGGAAGATATATGTATATGTGTGTGTTTATGTATGTATATGCATGAATATGTATATATGTATGTATATAAGTTAAGTTTTTTGTTTTTGTTTTTTTTGCTTGAGTATCAGCTTGAGTATGGTCTGTTGAAAATGGAAGAATTTTTTTTGCACATATATATATTCTTGTTAAAGTATTCTTTTCCATTATGGTTTACCCCAGGAGATTGGATATAGTTCCCTGTGCTATACAATAGGATCTTGTTCATCCATTCTAAATGGAATAGTTTGCATCTATCTGCCAACCCCAGATTCCCAGTCCATCCCTCCCTCACCCCTACTTCCCCTTGGCGGTAAGTCTGTTCTCTTATGTTTCTGTTTCATAGAGAGGTTCATTTGTGTCCTATTTTAGATCCACGTATAAGTGATGTCATATAGTATTTGTCTTTTTCTGACTTACTTCACGTATGATAATCTCTCATTGCATCCATGTTGCTGCAAATGACATCATTTCATTCTTTTTTATGACTGGGTAGTATTCAAAATTAGAAAAATTCTTCAAGTGGTATCAGAATGAACAACATGGAGAGTTAGACTTTTAGAGCACAATTTATTATATCATTCCTATTCTAGAACATTAGCTGTCTCTGTTCAAATGTAAATATGCGTTGTTTTATTGATATCTGATGGACAGGGAGGCCTGGCGTGCTGTGATTCATGGGGTCTCAAAGAGTCGGACATAACTGAGTGACTGAACTGAACTGATTTCATATTTTTGGTTGTACTCAGAGATAATTGAGAGTCATGATCCATTTGGGAGATTTTCTACATGGATCTGTCCAGCTGATATTCAAAGCACCTTTCATAAGCTCTGACTGCTAGAGCTTTCGGAAGAAAAGGTTCTCATAGAAAAAGGAGGGCAGTTGAGTAAAACAGAGCATGTATTTATGAGAGCAAACTTCTTCCCCTCAAAAGAACAAATAAATAAACAAACAAACCCCAGGCCCCGTGATGAGGGCTGAGGTTATCCTGTGAATAAAATACAGGCACCCCTCTCTTTATTTCTTATGAAAATGTCTTTCAGAAAGTTTGTGTTCACAAGTATTAACTGAGCATCTCATGTGCCAGCACTGTGGAAAGCACGGTGAATGAGAGCAGATGGTTTTCCCTGTTAATTTGTGGAGCTTATAATGTAGAGGGAAGACACCCAGATGCCAAAATAAGACATTCTTAACGCCCAGTGTTGTCTTTGTACATTTATACACATTTCTGTTGTGGGAGCCACTGAAGAGCCCGAGGCACCTGAAAAAGCACCACACAAGCATCACATTTAAGCAATGGTCAGGGAGCCACTTGTGGCAGGAGTCCCCCGCACTGAGCATTGTGGTCTTATCACGTCCGTGTGTTACTGACTGCTTCATTGTGCTGAGCTGTTTCTTATAGTTCTTCAGGTCTGTCCCAGCTACTGTAATCTGTTTGTTTGTTTTAATCAATTCAGTTTTTTAGAAAAGTACAGTTCAGTCACTGAGTCGTGTCCGACTCTTTGCAACCCCATGGACTACAGCACGCCAGGCTTCTCTGTCCATCACCAACTCTCAGAGCCTGCTCAAACTCATGCCCATCGAGTCGGTGATGCCGTCCAACCATCTCATCCTCTGTCATCCCTTTCTCTGGCCTTCGATCTTTCCCAGCATCAGGGTCTTTTCCAGTGAGTCAGTTCTTTGCATCAGGTGGCCAAAGTATTGGAGCTTCAGCTTCAGCATCAGTCCTTCCAATGAACATTCAGGACTGATTTTCTTTAGAATTGACTGGTTTGATCTCCTTGCAGTTTAAGGGACTCTCTCAAGAGTCTTCTCCAACACCACAGTTCAAAAGCATCAATTCTTTGGCAGTCAGCTTTCTTTATAGTCCAACTCTCACCTCCATACATGACTGCTGGAAAAAACATAGCTTTGACTAGACAGACCTTTGTTGGAAAAGTAATGTCTTAGAAAATTTATTTATCTATTTATTTATTTATTTATTTTTGGCCATGCTGGGTCTTCACTGATGCTTGAACTTTTCCCTAGTTGGGTGAGCTGGGACTAATCTCTAGTTGCTGTGTGTGGGCTTCACAATGCAGTGGCTTCTGTTGTGGAACATGGGCTCTTGGGCATGAGGACTTCAGTAGTTGCAGTGTGTGGACTCCCAGACTCTAGAGCACAGGCTCAGTAGTTGTTGCAGATGGGCTTAGTTGCTCCACTGCAATGTGGGCTTCTCAGACCAGGGGTCAAACCCATCTTACTTGCATTGGCTGGCAGATTCTACCCCTGAGCCATTAGGAAAGCCCTAATATGATCTGTTTGTTTGTTTGTTTTTAATTCATTTATTTTTTAATTGAAGGATAATTTCTTTACATAATTTTGTTGTTTTCTGTCAAACCTCAACATGAATCAGCCATAGGTATACATATGTCCCTTTCCTTTTGAAATTCCCTCCCATCTCCCTGACCATCCCACCCCACTAGGTTGATACAGAGCCCCTGTATGAGTTTCCTGAGCCAAACAGCAAATTCCTGTTGGCTATCTAATTTACATATGGTAATGTAAGTTTCCATGTCACTCTTTCCATACATCTCACCGTCTCCGAGGTTCCTAGAGTTTGGGGAACTGTTTAATCCACTTTCTGCACCATCAGCTGCAGCTCAGAGCTCCAGGCCTGGTACCTATGCTTGATGGGGATGCTGAAGCAGTACTGGGTCTGCAGACCATTTATCAGTGATGGAGTTGTCAGAGCTCAGAGTGTTTCCAAAGAGGGAGCTCAGGACCACACTGAAGAAGTAGTTATGGAGTTATGGAAATTGATCTCTTCTTTGAAAGTGACCCTGCCAGCACTAAGTCCTTCCATGGTGGTGGTTTAGTCACTAAGTCATGTTCAACTCTTTGCCACCCCATGGACTATAGCCCACCAGGCTCCTCTGTCCATGGGATTCTCCAGGCAAGAATACTGAAGAGGGTTGCCATTTTCTCCTCTAGGAGATCTTCCTGACCCAAGGATTGAACCTGGACCTCCTGCATTGCAGGCAGATTCTTTACCAACTGAGCAAGTCACAGTGTGGGGACCTGACTTCTACCTCAGATTGGTTTTTTTAAAACCAATTAAAAAACCAATTTAAAACCATTAAAAATTTTTTTCTAACTGTTTAAGCCCATTTATTATAAAAAATTTTTATTGAGATATAGTTGATATACAATATTATCATTGTTTCGGGTCTTTAACATAGTGATTGACAACTTGTAAAGCTTATATTCCATTTATAGTTTAAAAACATTGGCTATTATTTCACGCACTGTACAATATTTCCTTGTAGCTTTTTTTTTCCTTTTTAATTAAAACTTTGTATTTTTTATTGGGGTATAACCGATTAACAATATTGTGATAGTTTCAGGTGAACGGTGAAGGGACTTAGCCATTTATATACATGTACCGATTATTTTATGCATAGTAGTCTTTACCTCCTAATTCCTTACCCCTATCTTGACCTTCTCACTTTTCCTCTCCCCACTGGTAACCATTAATTTGTTCTCTTTATGAGTGTATTTCTTTTCTTGTTATATTCACCAGTTTCACTTTTTTGACTCCACATATAAGTAATATCATACAGTGTCTGTCTTTGACTTTTTTCACTTAGCATAATACCATTCAAGTTCATCTGTGTTATTATGAATAGCAAACTTTCATTCTTCTTTGTGGCTGTGTAGTGTTCCTGTGTGTGTGTGTGTGTGTGTGTGTGTGTGTGTATCACATCTTCTTAATACATTCATCTGTTGATGGACACTTCCTTTGCTTCCATCCTTGGCGGTTGTAAATAGTGCTGCTGGGAACATTGTGGTGCACGTATCTTTTCATGTTAGTGTTTTCATTTTTTTTTCAAATATATATCCAGGGATTGCTGGGTCATATGGTTGTTCTATTTTTAGTTGTTTTTGGAAAACCTCCATACTGTTTTCCAAAAACCTCCATACTGTTTTCCAAAAACCTCCATACTGTTTTCCATGGTGGCTGTGCCAATTTACATTCCCACCAGCAGTGTATAAGGTTCTGTTTTCTCCACATCCTCACCAATATTTGTTACTTGTGTTCTTTTTGATGATAGCCATTCTGAAGTATGAGATGACATCTTCTTGTTTGCATTTACATTTCTCTGATGATTAACGATGTTGAGCATCTTTTTACATGATTGAGCACTAAGATTAAATAACTCGCCAATAACAAATACCTATATACATACACAATTTAATACCTATGAACAAATACTTATATTATTTCTAGTGTGTAATATATATATATTTATTTATAGGTATTAAATAATATATATACTAGAAATAATAAAATGACAAAATACAAATTTGTATTTTTTTTAAACTAGCAGGATTTTTTTTTTAATGTTAATTCTCAATTTAGATGGAGAGGGGGCTTCCCTGATAGCTCAGTTGGTAAGGAATCCGCCTGCAATGCAGAAGTGAAGTGAAAGTGAAGTCGCTCAGTCGTGTACGACTCTTTGCAACCCCGTGGACTATAGCCTACAATGCTCCTCTGTCCATGGGATTTTCCATGCAAGAGTACTGGAGTGGGTTGTCATTTCCTTCTCCAGAGGATCTTCCCAACCCAGGGATCAAACCTGGGTCTCCCGCATCATAGGCAGATGCTTTACCATCTGAGCCACCAGGGAAGTCCTGCAATGCAGAAGCAATGCAGAAGACCACGATTCAATGCCTGGGTCAGGAAGATCCGCTGGAAAAGTGGAAGGTTACTCACTCCAGTGTTCTGGCCTAGAGAATTCCATGAATCGTATAGTCCATGGGGCTGCGTAGAGTCGGACACAACTGGGCGACTTTCATTTTCACGTTCACTTGTGGAGAAGACAAGAGATGTTACTTGCACCTGGCACAGCCGGTTACTCTAGACTTGCAGCAGCTCACACGCAGGAGACCTCCATATACACGTGGAAAAGAGGAGACACTAGCAGTGACGTGAGAACAAAAATATAATTCAGGGAGCATAACCATTGTAGAAACACTTCGATCGTGTGCAGAAAGAACCTTCAAACAGCTTTATCCATTGGCTCAGGAATTCTTTTCAAAAAACCTGTCACTGGGAAACAATATCAGATGCTGACAAAAAATTCTTACATGCGGATGAGCAGTGCAGCAGGAGCCAACAACACTGGATTGCTTAAGGAAATTGGGGCCGGGCTTGAAGCTGGAAAATTACCCAGCAGTTAAAAATCAGGTTTTTTAAATGCTCGTGTAATGTATTCGAAAAGGCAAGATACAGATCTCTCTCCTGAAAATAATCTCCTCTCTCCCCTCATTTTTAAACTATAAATAATAGACCAGAAGGAAATGCAAGGAAATAGTTACTCTAGGTGGTTATCTCTGAGTGAAAGGATTGTGGAAATAATTTTTTTCTCCTTTATATTATAATTTTTTTCTAGCATAATTTTCTAGCATAATTTTTTTTCTAGCTGCCCATGGGGACCTGTGAAATAGTGGTCACTTCTGTCTCCAGCTTTGCACCGAGATTGTGTTGAAATGCAGATCTGGGCTTGTATTCTTCAGCATCCTTCTCAGGACTGATCTGCTACATGCAGCATGAATGCAGCAGCCTGCAAAACCCGGTGGGCTCTGGGTCCCACTCCCTTGCCAAACGGGGCCTTTTCCCATTTCCTGTATGGATCACATTCTCTCTCTTCTTCTTCTGGCGGCCCCTCTCTACACTGAGCCCTTACCCTGTGCCACCACCTACCCCTAACTCAGCAAGATAAATTCAGTATCGTTCCAGTAGGTCCTTTAGTCCGGGGTTCCCAACCCCCCAGTACCATCCGTGGCCTGTTAGAAGCTGGGCTGCACAGCAGGAGATAAGCAACGAATAACTGAGCACAGCTTTATACCTGCTCCCCATCACTTGAGTTACTGTGTGAGCTCCACCTCCTGTCAGATCAGCAGTGGAATTACTGATGCAGTAGAACCCTACTGTACTTAATTCATTACCAAACCATCCCTCCCCACCATCCTGGTCTGTGAAAAAACTATCTTCCACAAAAGCAGTCCCTGGTGGCAGAAAAGTTGGGGACCACTGCTTTAGGCCTCAGCTTAAGTCACTTACTC
Organism: Bos javanicus; assembly: GCF_032452875.1. NCBI lineage: Eukaryota > Metazoa > Chordata > Mammalia > Artiodactyla > Bovidae > Bos > Bos javanicus. The sequence continues at coordinate 98,582,500 of NC_083872.1, read as the reverse complement.
AGGCCGGGCTTCCCCAAGGACTCACCAGCACCCTCACTGTGCTTCCAACATGCTCTCAGCTTCCCTGCTTAGAACACGGGTGCCCAGTCTGTCCTCCTCCCTGAACCACACAAGGCCCACAAGGGCTGGGACTACGCCTCCTGGGTTACCACTGCCTTCCCGCAACACAACAAGGGCTCAGCTCCCCAGGGATGCTTTCTGAGTACTGATGCGTGGCTGGATCTCCTGTGGTGGGACTGGGCCTTCTTTTCTCAAGAGGAGCCATGTCCAGTATAGGCAGAAGCCTTGGAGCCCTGCAGACCAGAATGTCACAGGGTCACATTTTCCTCACCCCTAAGAGGAGGATCTCATGCCTGTCATTTGCAGGGCTTGTGAGCTTACCCGAGTCACCATCTAATGCATGTCAGGCACTCAGTAAGTGATCCTGTTTCCTGGGCAGCAGGCTTGGCACACTGCTCTTTTTGATATCACCTTGTCTATTGTAAGTCACTTGAGAGATTTCCCCAAAAGAAACTCCCCCACCTCCGAGAATCAGGTCTGGTCAGTGTTCCTCCTGAACCCTAAGGCCATGTGAGGTTTCTGGGGGGCAACACAGTTTCCCATGTGTTGTTCAGTTGCTAAGTCATGGTCCAACGCTTTGCAACCCCGTGGACTGTAGTCTGCCAGGCTTTTCTGTCCATGGGATTCTCCAGTCAAGAATACTGGAGTGGGTTGCCATTTCCTTCTTCAGAGGATCTTCTGATCCAGGGGTCAAACCCAGGTCTCCTGCCTGGCAGGCGGATCCTTTACCACTGAGCCACCTGGGGAGCCTGTCCATGTGTATTTGGGCTGAATTGACAGAACCAGACTGAAGCTCTGAGTGATACCTACGTGTCCACCTGCCACCTTCTCGTGCATACAAATCACCCCTCACTCAGCTTGCAACTGCTTGACACCGGCTTGGAAGAGGAGAAAGAGATCTCCCCTCCGGGACCCAAGAGCTCTTGTTTTATCCTTTCTGAAAATCACTCTTTCAAACACTGTTCAACCAGCCCTGTTGTGTCCACCTGGTTTGAATTGCACGGTATAAAAGCCAAGTTCTATCTCTGGATTGGAGCCCTCAATGTGGTTCGTTTCAGGTAAAGGTCTTAGAGGCTCAGCTGTGCACCTCTAGGGCTGTCCCTTATCATAGTTTCCTGAGCATTGCCAAACTGTCAGACCAGGGCTGGTATAGTTGGTTTATCTCCCAGACAACCAGAACCAGATTTATGTGGGAAGTAGATATTAGTGTGGTTTTCATCCTTCCTGTAGCTGGGCCCCAAATAGTTCAGAACTGGATCCAGTATTTTGCTCTGTTGGTGATACAGCTATTTGTTTTCACAGATTTGTGCTTTCAGCAAACCAGGAAACAGGTCTTTGCCTCTTCTCTGTGTATCTGTACACACACATCTCTGGGTTGGTCCATGCCTGTTTTCCTGAAGAAGTCCTCCTCCAAAACTCAACTTTTTATCACCCAAGCAATAATTTGCTATTTCACAGCTTGTACTTTCTCTGGTTCTCGGAGGATCATTGCAACAGAAAGGCAGCACGCAGGCCATTCCCCAAAACTCAGGGCCAAATCTGCTGAGTTCCCATCTCAAAACCTTAAAATTCCTTTGACTTTTCCCGTGATGTGTGCTCATTTCAGATCTAAAACTGTACTTGAAAGCTAGTCTTGGTAATCATTCACATCAAGAGAGAAGTGAATTTCTCAGAAAAGAAATTGTGCTAAAAATAGTTCTTCCACAAAGGCCCACTTTCTTTTCTACCTGGGGAACCAAGACAGAGACTTTTCCAGGCTGGAAATGGCATAGTTCAAGTGATGCAACTATTTGGCTGCCTGCTGTTTTTCTCTTTTCTGCCAGAAGAAAAGCATATAATGTCATATTGAAGAATTTCCCCAGAGTTGGTAAAATAAGCACCGAGATAACCTTGCGTGCTTATTACTATGATACCCTGTAAACTTGGAGCCTTAGCATGGTTCATGTCTCAGATTTTCCAGAGAGCCAGGTTTTTACTCAAAACCTGGTTGCAGGATTTCCCTAGCGGCCCATGGTTAAGAGTATGCCTTCCAATGCAGGGGGTCTTCCCTTGTGGCTCAGCTGGTAAAGAATCCACCTGCAGTGTGGGAGACCTGGGTTTGGTCCCTGGGTTGGGAAGATCCCCTGGAGAAGGGAAAGGCTACCCACTCCAGTATTCTGGCCTAGAGAATTCCATGGACTGTATAGTCCATGGGGTCGCAAAAGTCAGACATGACTGAGCAACTTTCACTTTTTCCAATGCAAGGGATGCAGTTTTAGTCCCTGGTCGGGGAACTAAGATGCCACATGCTGCAGAGCAACTAAGCCTGAGTGCTACAACTAAGACTGAGATAGCTAAATAAATGAATTAAAAAAAAAACAAAAACTGGTTGCGTAGCAGTTCTCACTGTTACAGTTCAGCACATTATAAGAATCCTTTATGGGGGTAAAATGTATAAAGAGCATTGTGGAGGGTGACCTGTTTTCTTCTTCTGTGTTTGCCTAGTGTGCTGGATAATTAAATGAGTAGATAAAGTCTATATGAAGTAAAGTCTTATGTAATATCAAAGAAAAAAACGTGATTTTTGGAAAGGTTTTGCCTAAGTGACTTTTTTCTGTGTTTATAACATTACAAATGTTCTGCCTTCAACCTTCTCGGATCATGCTGCTGCTGCTAGATTCCTCAAAACAAAAGGGTTCATTAGGAATCATCCCTTATCTCTCTTCCTGGCACAGAGAAGGCTTTCAGTAAATACGTGCCCTGTGAATGAGCCAGTCGGTGAGTCATCATTTATCACACAGTCGATTAATTGAAGTGTAATTGTTATCTCTTATAATTTAATAGGATTTTGTTTTTTAACTTGGGATTTTTCTCTGTCACCAGGATGCCAGCTTTTGAGAAGAAGGAACATCTGGGTTTATGTCTGAGGTAGTTTTTAGGTTTAGTAACCTGTACCTTTTTTTTTTTTTTAAATCGTACTGGGGCAATAGTAAGTATACAGCCAAACTCATTCCATGATTTCACTGTTAGAAGTGAATAACAACAACAACAAATGTTATGTATAACTTAATCAGAAAAATTTATTGGAAAGATAGGTAAATCGTTGGCTCAACTGGAGAAAGGAAAAAAAAAAAAAACGTAATGGAGTCTGAGGTAGGCTGTGCAGCCAGGATCTCAGCCAGAATCATACCCCGGGGACAGTCCTCTTAGAATGCCACTGTGGCATGGCTGCCAGTGGACGTGCAGATTTCTGAGGCTGATGGTACCGCCATGCATACTTGCTCACCGTCCTGGGGAATCAGTCACTCCCTTCAGATTCAAACACCTGGGCGAGTACATCTGATTGGTCCAGGCTATTTCAGGGAACAGGTGAAAAAGCCCTGCCAATGTTGGGATTTCCCCAAGCAGAAGGGGTTTGTGGATGTTGAGCAGACAAAAGGATTCTAGTATAAGATTGTAAGTTGTTGCAAAGCAGTGGGTTTTGTTTTGTTTTATGTCCTGTGGACACTATTCACAGCAGAGTTAAGGGGGTTCACATGTATATTCCCCGGGTCAGCATACAGACTATCAGTAGATTGTCTTCTCTGCTGGGGCTCCTCCACTCTCATGTATGAGGCGTTAGCAAATTAGACAGATCCCAACGAGCTTTTGTTTCCCTGTTCCCTGGTGTGCCAAGAAGCTGGCCTCTACCAGGAAACAAAGGCAAAGCCTGAGTGCAAGACATAAATAGAGACACAGACGCAGAGAACAAACATGTGGACACCTAGGGAGGAAGAGGAGGTGGGGTGAATTGGGAAATTGGGATTGACATATATACACTTACATTTATGCTATGTATAAAATACATAACTAACGAGAACCTACTGTATAGCACAGGCAACTCTACTCCATGCTCTGTGGTGACCTAAATGGGGAGGAAATCCAAAAAGGAGGAGATATATGTATACATACAGCTGAGCACTTTGCTGTACAGTAGAAACCAACACAACATTGTAAAGCAACTATACTCAAAAAAAAATTAAGAAAAAGATGGGCCTGGTGGTTTGACACAGGCAACTCTGTGGAAGTGTTTATTATACTTTTTTTAAAATGGCTTTTAATAATTTCTGATCCATACCAATGAGTCTGGAGCTGTGAAGGACTTCAAAGATGACATTTTTTCACCTTATCACCGAAGTCACATATGTGTCTCCGGCATCCCAGGTAGAGCGAAACTTTCGCCTTCTACCTGGATGTGTTCAGCAAGGTGCACATTCCCCCCTCTTTTCCATCCTATTCTTGGAGATGTCTAGGTGGGATAAAGCTTTTCTGAAATTCTCTCTGAAATTCCTTGAAATTCTCTGTCCCTTCGCTCTTTGGTGCTAGTCTTGTAGGTGCTACTCTTTGCTAGTCTTTGGTGCTAGTCTTGTAGTCTTTCGTCATGTAGGACCAAACGGGGCATGTTCCATCTACATTAATTCTAGAAACAGACAAAATTTTAGAATCAAATATGGATTCGATTCCCCTTTTTGCCATTTACCAGCTGGGTAAATTTTAGGCAAATATGTAATCTGATTTTTTTTTTCTTTTAAAAATGTTACTGAAGTATAGTTGACTCACAATGTTAGTTAGTTAGCCTATAAACAATAAATGCTGGAGAGGGTGTGGAGAAAAGGGAACCCTCTTACACTGTTGGTGGGAATGCAAACTAGTACAGCCACTATGGAGAACAGTGTGGAGATTCCTTAAAAAACTGGAAATAGAACTGCCTTATGATCCAGCAATCCCACTGCTGGGCATACACACTGAGGAAACCAGACACATGTACCCCAATGTTCATCGCAGCACTGTTTATAATAGCCAGGACATGGAAACAACCTAGATGTCCATCAGCAGATGAATGGATAAGAAAGCTGTGGTACATATACACAATGGAGTATTACTCAGCCATTAAGAAGAATACATTTGAATCAGTTCTAATGAGGTGGATGAAACTGGAGCCTATTATACAGAGTGAAGTAAGCCAGAAGGACAAACACCAATACAGTATACTAACGCATATATATGGAATTTAGAAAGATGGTAACGATAACCCTGTATACGAGACAGCAAAAGAGACACTGATGTATAGAACAGGCTTATGGACTCTGTGGGAGAGGGAGAGGGTGGGAAGATTTGGGAGAATGGCATTGAAACATGTGAAATGTCATGTATGAAACGAGATGCCAGTCCAGGTTCAATGCACGATGCTGGATGCTTGGGGCTGGTGCACTGGGATGACCCAGAGGGATGGTATGGGGAGGGAGGAGGGAGGAGGGTTCAGGATGGGGAACACATGTATAATTTTTTTTTAATTAAAATTGAATAAAAAAAATAATAAAAAAAATTATGTATTTGGCTGCAAAAAAAAAAAAAGAAAAGAAAAAAATGTTACTGAAGTGTAGTTGACTCACAATGTTAGTTTTCAGGGGTACAGCAAGGGGAGTCAGTTGTACATGTACATATAATCATTCTTATTCAGATTTTTTTTCTTAGAGGTTATTACAGAATACTGAGTAGCATTCACTGTGCTATACCGTAGGTCCTTGTTTGTTTTCTACTTGATGTATAGTAGTGTGTGTATGTTAAGCCCAAGATCCTAATTTATACTCCTCACCACATTTCCCCTTTGGAAACAAAAAGCTTGTTTGCAAAATCTGTGAGCCTGTTTCTGTTTTGTAAATAAGTTAATTTATATCTTTTTTTAAAACTTAGATTCCACCTGTGAGTGATATTATATGGCAATTGCCTTTCTCTGACTTACTTCACTTAGTATGGTGAAGTGAGGTCTATTGGTGTTGCTGCAAATGGCGTTATTTTGTTCCTTTTTATGGCTGAGTAATACTCCATTCTGGATATGTATCACATCTTTATCCACTCCTCTGTTGATGGGCATGTAATTTGCTTCCATGTCCTGGCTATTGTAAATAGTGCTGCAGTGAACATTGGAGCACATGTATCTTTTTGAATTATGGCTTTCTCTGGATATATGCCCAGGAGTGGGATCAGTAGCTCTGTTTTAGTGTTTTAAGGAACTTCCATACTGTTTTGCATACAGTCTCTTCAATAAGTGGTGCTGGGAAAACTGGATAGCTACATGTAAAAGAATTAAATTAGAACACACTCACTCGAATACCATACACAAAATAAACTAAGAATGTAATCTTTTTTGAAATGTTTTCTCCTTGGTAAAATAAGAAAATTAGTACCTACGGTTGCAGGGATTAAAATATAATAGAAAGGACCTTGCCCTATGCCTGGTCTTTAGCAGATCTTTGATAGATGCTTAGCATGCTCCTTATTATTGGTCATATATTTGAAGATGATTCTCTTGACCCTTCAGGCCTGTTTTCTGTGTTAAACCTCTTTTCATTTGAAATGAACCCTCCCAAGTAACCGACCATTCTCATCTGCCTCCCAAGCTCCCTTCAGTCCCTGTTCTCCCAGCTTTACTAATGTTTGTGTGACAGTGTGGTCAGCGCACTCTTTGGTTTAACAGAATGGGACTCTTACATCTTCTACAAGTATTTTTCTTCCAGTAGGTGCAAACTAATTGTTGAATGAGTAAACATGCAATTATTTTATCAGTGTGATGTAAAGTTACGTTAGCACTTTAGTATCTGTGTTATACTCACATTGATCATTTTGTTTTTGTTTTTTTTTTAGTTTTCTTTTTTTTTATTTTATTTTTAAACTTTACAATATTGTATTAGTTTTGCCAAATATCAAAATGAATCCGCCACAGGTATACCTGTTTTCCTCATCCTGAACCCTCCTCCCTCCTCCCTCCCCATACCCTCCCTCTGGGTCGTCCCAGTGCACCAGCCCCAAGCATCCAGTATCGTGCATCAAACCTAGACTGGCGACTCGTTTCATACATGATATTATACATGTTTCAATGCCATTCTCCCAAATCTCCCCACCCTCTCCCTCTCCCACAGAGTCCATAAGACTGATCTATACATCAGTGTCTCTTTTGCTGTCTCGTACACAGGGTTATTGTTACCATCTTTCTAAATTCCATATATATGCGTTAGTATACTGTATTGGTGTTTGTCCTTCTGGCTTACTTCACTCTGTATAATAGGTTCCAGTTTCATCCATCTCATTAGAACTGATTCAAATGTATTCTTTTTAATTTTGATTTGACATATAGCCAAAGTCAGAATTCTCCTCTCTCAAGCTTTTATGGGTCTTTTTTTTTTTTTTAAAGTTAAATATTTGTTTTTACTTGTAATCCTATTAAATTTGCTTTAAATTGGCTGAGGTAATTTTGATCTTACATCTTCATCCCTGTCTAGAATTGCTTCTTTTTTGCTTTAGATGAGTATTCCCTGTAGGTCTTTATGTTAATCGTTTGGAAGCAAAAAAGATTGAATGGGATGGGATGAGTGAAAAACACTGTGGCATGCTGCTGGAGACTGCCTTCCAGGTGGGCACTGACGATCTTTATCATTAACAAGCGTATTGTGGTTATGTAGTGTTTTATGGCATATACATCTCTTTATATGCCCATGTACCACATATACCATAAATGACACATTGTCATTTTTACCAGTATGTCCAGTGGTACTACATTTCAGTTTAACCCATAAGAAAGTGTCAAGACAAACTGTCAGACTATTTGCTGAAGTCAAAATGTACTTTTTGGCGCTCCTGAAAAATCTTTCCCAAGTACCCCCATTTTTGCTTTGCTAATCTCATGGTGAACCTAAAACCTTATAGTTAGGCTTACAGAAAAAAATCTTGGGTCAGAGATAATAATCAGATGGCTAGTCAATTTACATACGCTCTGTGCTTTCAGCAGAGACACAGAAGAATTGTAGTTTTGTGTGAGCAGAGTTTTTAAGCTGGAAAAACAGCTAGAACATATCTGAAATCCACTGAGAGAAAGTGTCTTGTACTCTTTTACTCGTGACCGTGTGTATATTTGTGTTTTCTACCCCATTGAAAACTTGTGGGGTTTTATATTTTATTTTTCATCTTAAAATGGACTCTGTGGAATGTTCAGTAATGTCATGAAAAAATGGACTTGAGGATCACTGGGAAAGGCTTGGGAACAATTCATTATGTAGATGTTTATGGTAACAGTTCAGGAGGAGACAGCGTTTCTTGCTTAACGTGCTTTTTCTTTCTTTTCAGAATATTCTCCAAAAATTAACTTGTAACTATGGTATCAAAAGAATATGTCCCCTTACTGTATAGCTCAGGGAACTCTACTCAATGCTCTGTGGTGACCTAAATAGGAAAGAAGTCAAAAAAAGGGAGGATATATGTATACGTATAACTGGTTCACTGTGCTGTGAAGCAGAAACTAATACAACATTGTAAAACAACTATACTCCAATACAATTTTAAAAAATCATCAATGCCCCACTGAGGCATATTATGGGATGTCTCACCCTCAGCCCCAAGAGAGGATTGGCATTGTGGGGCCCTGGCCATCCACTTGACAGGGCAAAAGTAGGAACTCGTAGGAGTAGATGGTCATATCTGTGATTTAACAGGAAGAACATAAGAGCAGGAAGAAGAAAACTTGAATTTTAATCCTGACTCTTCAGAGAATTAGCTCTGTGATATTTGGTCAACTCAGCTTTGCCTCTTTGTCTTAAGCAGGAATTTTTATCCCAAAGAGTTGATTCAAATGAAACTTACAAAACTGTATTTCAAGTTGTAAAGCAAAATCAAATAGAAGCATTTTCAGCATTGTTTTAAATTATTTTCACATAGAATGACTAAATATCTGTTGGAAGAACAAAAAAAAACATGCCACCTTGGCTTGTATGTGTATAAAATGGTATCTAGGATGACCTCAGGAGTACTGATACAAGAATTGGAATTAAAGTATTTTGAGTGTGTAAGAAAAATATGGGAAGTGTACATATATGTAAAATAAAAACTGCAAATCTATTGACTCACTGAAGAAGGAGATAGGAAATAGTTTTTAGGAGACTAAGGGTATGTCATTCTAAGGAGTTTAGATTTAACCCTGAAAGCCAGGGAATTTAAAGAGGGGAGAGGAACTACCCTGGTAGTCCAGTAGTTAAGACTCTGTGCTTCCAATGCAGGGGCGCGGGTTCAATCCCTGGTTGGGGAACTAAGATCCCACATGCCTCACATCGCAGAATAAAGATTAAAATAAAGGAATGACCAGATTCATGTCTAAAAGCTTTCATAGGCAGTAACACAGAGGATGAAATGAGATAAGAAGCTATGTATATGAAATGAATTTGAGCCAGTTCTAGTGAGGCAGATGAACCTAGAAACTATTGTACAGAGTTAAGTAAGTCGGAAAGACAAAATAATGTATATTAACATATATGTATGGAATCTAGAGTAATGATGCTGATGAACCTATTTGCAGGGCAGGAATAGAGACACAGACGTAGAGAGCAGACCTAGGGACAGAGCAGGGGAAGGGTGGGACAAACTGAGAGAGTAACACTGAAACTTGTACACTACCATATGTGAAATAGATTGCTAGAGGAAAGCTGCTGCGTAACACGGGAGCTCAACTCTGTGCTCTGATTTCCTAGAGGGGTGGGATGGAGTAAAGGGTGGGAGGTGGGAGGGAGGTTTAGGAGAGAGGGGGATATATGTATACTCATGGCTGATTCATGTTGTTGTGTGGCAGAAACCAACACGGTGTTGTAAAGCAATTATCCTCCAATTAAAAAAAAATTTTTTTAATAAAGTACAAAAAAAAAGATATATATGGGAAAAAATGCAAGTCCAAACTGAAATAACATCGAGAAGGGGGGATGTTGTGAATGGGAAATACTCAAGTGATATTGTGTGTTCAGTGAGGCAGGTTCGGAGACAGATCAGATGAGGAGGGTAAGGGAAAGAAGTTGAAAAGATGACTCTTTGGGGAGCCCATTATCTTGGGTGGCAAGATGTGAAGGAGGATGTTGCCGAGAGGGGCTCCCCAAGAGGTGGGAGGGAAATCACAGACCAATGCAAGAGAATTTCGGGAGGGAAAGAATAATCCCGCAGAGCCATATGCTATGGGGAAGTGTGGTAAAAGGAGGACTGAAGATGCCCTTGGCTTTTACAAGCAAGGAAGTCATCAGGGACCCAGGAAAAAACAATTGTTGAGGTGAGGAGAGGTGGGTAGAAACCTTATTTCTGTGGTTAATGTGGATAAAAGTGATTATAGGTGTCTCTTTGATAGACTATGAGTTGGAATCCATAAGAGAGAAGCCAGAGGGCAGCAGTGGTTGAAAAGAGTGTTTTGATTTTTTCTTTAAAAAAAAAAAAAAAGTCTACAGGGGGAGTATAGTTGGCTTACACTCTTCTGTTAGTTTCAGGGGTACAGCAAGGTGAATCAGTTATATATATATTTATCTCCACTCTTTTTTAGATCCTTTCCCCATGTAAGTCATTACAGAGTACCGAGTAGAGGTCCCTGTGCTGTGCGGCAGGTTCTCATTAGTTGTCTATTTTATATACAGTAGTGTGTATACGTCAGTCCCAACCTCCTAGTTTATCCCTCTTCCCCCTGGGAACCATACATTTGTTTTCTACATCTGTAACACGATTTCTGTTTTGTAGATCCATTCATTTGTAGCGTTTCTTTTTAGATTCCACATATAAGCAATATCATGTGGTATTTGTCTTTCTCTGTCTGACTTAGTTCACTCAGTATGATAGTCTCTAGGCCTATCCGTGTTGCTGCAGATGCCATTATTTTGTTCTTTGTTGTGGCTTGGTATATATCTATGTATCCCAGCTTTTTAATCTCTTGATGGATAGGTTTCCATGTCCTGGCTGTTGTAAATAGTGCTGCATTGAACATGGGGGTGCATGTATCGTTTTGAATCACAGTTTTCTGTAGATGATATGCCCAGGAATGGGATTGCTGGATCATATGGTAGTTCTATTTTTAGTTTTTTAAAGAACCTCTGTGCTATTCTCCATAACAGCTGTACCAATTTACAGTCCTACCAAAGGTGTAGGAGGGTTTCCTTAATGTTTTCTTTGTGTAACGGAAGATATTTGGCCATGAAGAATTGTTGGTGAGAGCTGAAAATATGGGAGAAATTGGAGGCGATTTACGGAACTGGGTCTTGCAGAAGTGGGAGAAAGGGCAAGATACAAATTAAAAATGGAGGTAGGTATTCTTTAGTGTTCAATAGGCGGAATAGCTATTCATTCCACTGGAACTAGAAGAAAAGCGGGTATAAATATAGGATAATTGTTTGAATGAGAGCAGGCTTAATAATTGATGGGAATTCCCCACAAAAATTCCTTTTTTTTTTTTTTTCCCCCGAGAAGATTGGATGGAGGGGATGGTGGTGAAGGAGATGGGAGAGTGGCTGATGGTTCAAGGTCCTGGCATTGAGTCCCAGTGGGAGACCGTGGCTTTGTCTTGGTACCAGTCTGTCTGTCTGTCTGTGTGGTCTTCCCTGTGCTGTTCAACAGCATGGTGTCGGAGGGGAGGCAGGACACGGTGAGACCCAGGCTGTCAGTAAATATGGAGTAGCAGCCATAGGAGAGGCAGCAGTTAACAATACAAAGAAGTGAGGAAGTGAGCTGTGTGCTTTCCCAGGTCAATGGGTTCCAAGTGCAGAGGGCAGCAAAGGCCTTGGGGAGGGAATATGTTCAGTGTATTAAAAGGAGAGCAAGGAAGCAGAGGACTGGCATACAGGAAGTCCCTTACGAACCAGCCTTTAAAGATGTGAACTTTTGAAGATGGGAACATACGCTGTCACGCCCAGTCACGTCGATTAGTTCATGTGTCTGGGGTGCGTCGTCACATGTGTGCGTCCTCTACAAGTGCTTGTGCTTTTGTGTACTGTACAGGACTCTAGAGTACAGTAGTATAGTATCTTTTTAAAATTAATTTTATTTTTGGCTGTGCTGGGTCTTCGTTACTGTGCAGGCTTTCTCTAGTTGCAGTGAGCAGGGGCTGCTCTCTAGTTGCTGCATGCAAGCCTCTCATTGTGATAGCAGAGCGGGAGATCTATGGTACACGAGCTTCAGTAGTTGTGGCACGTGGACTTAGTTGCCCTTTGGTATATGGGGTCTTCCTGGACCAGGGACCGAACCTGTGTCCCCTGCACTGACAGGCGGATTCTTAACCACTGGACCACCAGGGAAGTCCAGTAGCATAGTATCCTTATTTCAAGTCCAGGATATCTGGAAGCAAGAATAAAAGCAGCAGTGGTGTAACTTCTCAAGGTCCTGAAAATGTTTTCTTTATTTTTTGTTTTCTGTGTATTATTCGTGTGAAAAGTATTGCAAACCTATTACAGTACAGTACTGAATAACCGATTATGTTAGTTGGGGACCAAGGCTAACTTTGTTGAACTTACGAACATGTTCTCTCAATTGGAACTCATTCATATGTAGGAAAGAAAAATGAAGTCGCTCAGTCATGTCTGACTCTTTGCGACCCCATGGACTGTAGCCTACCAAGTTCCTCAGCCCATGGGATTTTCCAGGGCAAGAATACTGGAGCAGGTTGCCATTTCCTTCTCCAGGTAACCTTCTTGACTCAGGGATTGAACCTGGGTCTCCTGCATTGTAGGCAGACGCTTTATTGTCTGAGTCACCAGGGAAGTCCATTGGCAGGTCGATATAAACCCCCGACAGGGTTTCTGCCATTAGCCGTATGAGGTCACCGTGGGACCGCAGAGCAGGGCTCCTCACTTGCTTCATGCAGGGCGTGTCATTCATTCACACAAGCACACTGCAGAGTTAGTAAAGTACAGCAGAAAACATGTTCACTAGGAGAACAAAGAACTAGAGCTCATTTGTAGGGGACTTACTGTATTCTGACTTAGATTTTTAAAGGGTGATTCTAGCTGCTGTGGGGATAAGAGGAAGATTGGAGTGTTGAAAACAGAGTGGCCCCTTAGGAGCTGGTGAACATTAAGTCTGGAAAGACATGATGGAAGGTCAGACCAAGCATGTTCTACCTCAGGGCCTTTGCACTTTCTGCTTTCTGTGTCTGGGCTGCTCTTCTCCCCCATAGTCCCATGGTCCACCCTCCCCACCTTCAGATGAATGCTTAAATGTGAGGTCTTCGTAGCAGCCCTTACCCCTTCAACCCACATACGCAGTGCCACCTCCACCATTGTAACTCAGGGCTAATGGCAATGCTGATATTAGTTTTCCTTACTGTAGCTCCCATTTTGAAAAGGTGTGGTACATCAAGCTTCACATACCTTCCTCTGCAGAGTAGAAGAATGCCATGAAACCATGGGGCTGGTTTCTTGGCTCCTCATGTAGCAAACAGCCTTGCATTCGGCTGGCGCCAGTCTTTGCATCTTTTTTTAGCCCCGTCGCTCACACTCTTCACAATCTTCCAGCTTAAACTCTTGAGTAACTCTGGACATTGGAGTTAGCTGGGAACTTGAGAACCAGATGAAGGATACTGCCAATAGCATGCCTTATGTGCTTGGCATCTAATTTTGGCACTTGCTTTAGCAGGTTTGATTGCATAATTCAGCCATTGGCTACAAAAAATGACCACATATCCAGGGGGAAAGGAGGATTTGGAAGCACAGGATTCAGAGGATATGCTGGGTTTCTTGTTTTTTAAAATGTACCTGCATATCCAACACTCTTGGGATTATTCCAGATCTTACACATCAACCATCACTTCCTTTGGGGAATATGGTGTGCTGCTGTTATTCATGGTCCTTTCTACGAAGTCTCCATTTTTATTATATCTTTTGTGCCTGAATCCCATGTTTTGCAATAGTTTCTCTCCTACAAAATCTGTATCAATTAAGTACAACTTAATTTGTTTTCCCACTTTTCCCTAATTAAAGACATGCTATATAAACTGCTATTTAGAACGTCTGATAAATATGAAATAACTGAAAATAGCACATGTAATTGACACCATTCCAGAATAAAGCAAGCAATTTTCAGATTTAGTCCTTATATTCTCATTGTGTATCAATAATAGGATTTCTGACATATATACATGTCAGATGTATACATACACACACACACACACACACATATATATAGGGGAGATACTATTTTCATGATTTATTTTACTTTCATTTAAATTTCACCTTTAAATACTGAGTGTAAGTATATGCTGGCCTTGTTTTCATATATTTGAAGTAAAGATAAATGGACAGCTTTTAAGGAGCACTGTATTGAACATGGCACAATATGTTAAACAATTAGATAATCTAAGGGATGGTATAACTCTGTATCCTTTTACACATTTAGTGGCACAAGGAAACCATAGGGACAAGACAGCAATTGGAGAGGAAACCCATTCGGGACTGAAATGAGAGCCCTTGGTTGCGGACAGAATCTCCCCTTGACTTCAGAATCGAGACAGACTAAGAAGTCTGTCCGTATACAGAAACCACTGGATTCCTGGTTGGCAGGATGAACAGTGGCATCAGCAGAGATGATAAGAAATTGGCTCGTGCCAGTTGGGGTTGTGGGGGCCAGTCTGAAGTAAACATGGTGGGCAGGAGGCTGGAAATCGAGTTGAGTGTTGCGGCTGCAGGCCAGGAGCTGGAGATCAGAACCAGAGGCTGGAAGCTGAGTCTAGAGGTGGAATGATTAATGCATTCTCTGAGAATCCTGTTTCCCAGATAAGTTCCTAGGATGCTTTCCTTAAACAGGGGAATTTCTATGTTTTGGGGTGTTTTTTTTTTCTATTTATTTTTTTTATTGTTTTTTTTTATTTTATTTTTTAACTTTATTGTATTGGTTTTGCCATATATCAAAATGAATCCACCACAGGTATACATGTGTTCCCCATCCTGAACCCTCCTCCCTCCTCCCTCCCCATACCATCCCTCTGGGTGGTCCCAGTGCACCAGCCCCAAGCATCCAGTATCGTGGATTTCTATATTTTTGAATGCACAAACATGATGTTTCTTGAGAACCTGCAGCTCATTTCTAGGGAGAGATTTTTATGGTTGTTTGTTTTGGTTTTATTTCTTAAAAAAATATTTATTTGTTTATTTGGCTGCGTCAGGTCTTTGTTGCGTCACTTGGGTTCTTTCGTTGAGGTGCATGGACTCTCTAGTTGGGGCACACGTGCGCCAGAGCCGGGGCTCAGTCGTTAGAGCACATGGGCTTAGTTGCTCCGCAGCATGTGGAATCTTAGTTCCCCGACCAGGGATCACACCCACGTCCCCTGCATTGCAAGGCAGATTCTTAACCACTGGACCACCACCTGAATATTTACATCACTAATAAGTACCTGCATAATTGATACTGTTGCCAGTACTCAGATGCTGAAATTACCAACAGAGGTTGCTGGAGGAGACCTTAAGTCCAGTTGTGACCCCCAGACCCCAAAGAGTCTGAAAAGAGTAAGGGGGAGTATGTCCATGAGTCAAATTTAATATTCCACATGCCCCATGGTAATTCTATATTTGAGGACAATATTGTAAGGTTGGTTAAGCTAGGGAAGCCCGAGATCACTTGCTTTTGGCTGGAGTTACAGACGTGAGAGTAAATCAGTTATTCCTTGTAACTGTTCTTGGGGAAGAAAAATCTTTCAAAAACAGTGCCTGTAGCTACATTGTACAGTACAGTTAGCCACTGGCCACATACGGCTGAAGAGCACTTAAAACACAGCTAATCCTTCTTGAGCTCTGCTCTAAGTATAAATGTACTCCAGGCTTCAAAAACTCAGTATTAAAAACCTTACAGATCTCATTACTCTTCAAACTGGTTACATGTTTAAATGATAATATTTTACATGTTGTTGTTGTTCAGTCGCTCAGTCGCATCCAACTCTTTGAGACCCCATGGACTGTAGCCCACCAGACTCCTCTGTCCACAGAATTTACCAAGCAAGAGTCTTGAGTAGTCTAGAGTAGGTTGTCATTTCCTGCACCAAGGGATCTTCTCAAGCGAGGGGTTGAACCCACATCTCCTGAATTAGCAGGCTGATTCTTTACCACTGAGCTACCTGGGAAGCCTATTTTACATATAGTTTGGGTTAAATGAAATGTTTTATTAAGGGTAATTTCAATTGTTTCTTATTCTTTTTTCCTTGGGGACTAAAACAATGAAAATCACATTATCTGGTTCATGTTAGATTTCTATCAGAAGTGCTTGTCAACAGTGAGAGATTTGTGGGTGGTGAAAAGGCTGGGACAGGTTCTTTTTGCCCACAAACAAAGTAAGATCAGAGAAGTTAGACCACTTGCTCAAGATTACACAGCAAGTTGGGAACTAAGCTAGGATTAAGCCAGTATGTTTTATATTACCCAAAACAGCCTCAAGGATCACAGCGATTTGTTTTACTGGTAAAATGGCTGCTTTGAGTAAAAGCCAAGACTCTTGTGTATAGATTGCTAGCAGTTTTCTGAAGCACAAGCCCTCAGTTCTGTCCTCCAGTATCAAATACAACCAAAAACAAAGAGAAAAATAGAAAAGGAAAGAAAAAAGCTTCCTCTTAAAGGGCCTAGGGAGAAATCCCAGTTTTCCTTCTTGAGTAGATTTCTTTCACACCAGCATCCTGGAATGGAACATTAATTACTGAAGAAAACCGCAGTAAGAAAACACTGACCAGGAGTCCAGCCTTCATTCATCATGCTTTCCCCTTCAACACAGCAAGAGTCGTTTCAACAAATAGCCATTAAGAGATTAAGGCCAACTAGGAATAAAATGTTTTGGTCCCCAGGCAGCTCATTTGACCTCATTTTCTCAGAATTAGGGCCCCCAATGGTATGTGTTTAGCATGAGGCTATGTTAATTCTACATCGTGTTACTCTGAAAAGCTTTTAAATATATTTCTAAAAATACTGAACTAATAAGACTTTAATGTGGCTAATAATCTTAGTAATATCTTGCCCACAAATGGGGTCTTTTTTTTCCCTCCATGGTGTGTAACCAAACCCAATAATTCTATCATTTTAAAAAAATTGTAAAAAGTGATCTGTGAAGTGCAGCAACATTATGGGCACTTGTGGATTGTCATTGGATGAAAGGAAGCTTAGCATCTTGTGTGGTTGGCCCTGCGTCCCTTCTCCCCAGAGCCATGGTCACTTCTCCTCTGATCATTTTGATTCTTCTGATTATCAACATTGTTATGTATGGAGTTTAAATAGGTAACAATTCTACAACGTTAGTTACAAAAACCTTCCATGCCCCTACTCTGTTGTTCCCACTCTTGATTTCCTGCTCATTGGAGGCGAACACTTGTAAATGTTTGAACTGGTTCTTTTGTCATTTACCTCCAATTCTTGAACCACCTGCCAGTGTTGCTATTTTTTCATTTTTCACCTCTAGACATTATCTCATGTTATCCCATCATGGAAGATGACTGTTTATCCTTTTGTCCTCTACTGCAGCCCCTACTATGGAAGCATTCCAATAATCATAATTTTGGATAGATCAGTATTTAGTGTTTACATCTTGTGATTAGATAAAGTTATTTGCATCATATACTCTGGTGGCTTATACAGTGAAGGATCTGCCTGCAATGCTAGGGGGCCCAGGTTCGATCCCTGAGTCGGGAAGATCCACTGGAGAAGGGAATGGCTACCAACTCCAGGTTCTTGCCTGGAGAATCCCATGGGTAGAGGAACCTGGCAGACTGTATAGTCTTTGGGGTCACAAAGAGTCAGACAGGACGTAGCTGAGCGACTAACACTTTCACTTTCATATACTCTATTAAGATGACTTTTCCTGTAACTTTGTTTCCGCTGGGGTTGATACCTATGATGTCCTTACCATTTTACTGCCCATAGTACTTACTTTTTCATGTGCTTGTTGCTAATTCAGACTCTGCCTCACCTCCCTCTTGGTTATTCGGATGCAGTAGGTGTCACAAACCTGAAACAGAGCCTCTCAGAGCCTTCCACCTGCTCTGATCTTGGTTTAACTTGGTGCCCAACAGCCATCTGGACCTTTCTTCCCTTTATCTCTTCTTTGAGTCTGATTCAGTTTCCTGAATGCCATGCTTTTCTCTGCTTTAGTTTATTCCCTATTTTAATAGAGAACCATTTCCAATAGCTTCCTGGAAGGGAGAGGGTAGCTAGTAAATTTTTTGAGACCTTGACTGTCTGAAAATATCTTTTTTCCCTATCCTTGATCACTTGAGTATACAGCTCCAGGCAGGAAATGATTTTTCCCCCAGAATTTTGAAGGCATCGCTCCATCACGTATGGTCCAGTGGCGCCTTTGAGAAGAGCATGCCATTCTGACTCTTAGTCCTTGGTGTGTAACTATTTTTGTTTGCCTGTTTGTCCTCTGAGAAAATGTTTATCCTCCAGGTTGTAGGATTTCCCTGTCATGTTCCATGGTATTGGGTCTGTGTTAATTGTTTCATGTCCTTTCAATCTGCCTGTTCATTTCTTTCAATTCTGGGAAATTTCCTCTTCTGTTTTCTTTCCCTGGGATTCCCATTATTAGGGAATCGGACCTGTAATTGTCTCACCTTTTTTGTGTTCCACCTACTTATATTTTGAGATCTTCTTTGAGAGATCTCTGCACTTTATTTCCTACTATTTCTATTCAATTTTTATTCCTGACATCTTATCTTTAATATACAACTGCACTTTTTTTGTCATTGTTCTGGACATGTTCCTCATTATAGCATTTTGTCTTTGTTTCAGAGTTACAATATCTTCTCTTATCAAAACATAATTATTCTACTCTTTTCCATCTTCCCTACATTGTCTCTGTTTTCTCCATATTGCCGTTTTCTGTTTCTTGGCTCATTGGTTTTGTTTTGCTGTCTGCCTTTTATGCTCAAACTTCTGGCGATCTCTGCTTATTTGCTCATGTTGTCTGCTTGTCTGCTCAGTTGGTGGCACACTGAATGGAAATTCTACATCCATGGTTGGGCTTGTCCATAAGAGTAACCAGCCTGGGCATTTCCTTGAAATACCTATAGTGTGAATATCTCCGGGTTTTGGCTGCTCAGATTCCCCAGAGATGAATGATGCCAAGTCCAGCTGCCAACATCCTGGGAACGTAGTCTCCCAGGTCGGGAGGTCTCAATGGTCAATGTACACACATTCTTTTAATCCTCTGTGTATAAATGTTCAGTTAATTCCACTTAGTCGTTAGGTGTCAACTCTTTTGGATGTATTGTACTTTACTGACTCTGGTGCATGAACTTGTAATCTCCTGCCAGGGTAGGGGAGGCGCAGTAATACGATGGTCCAGGATTTCAGATGTAACCCACGCCACTAGTTCCAGGGTGCTGCCGTCTACATCGAACTATTTCACAGCTTTCCCTTCTATGAGAGTATAATTCTGCCTTCCCGGCTCTTCAAAGTAAATTACCATTGGTTCATCTGCTGTCAAGTTTTTGGCTTGTTTCTCTTTTATTCTCCACCCTTTCCCCCTGTAATTTCTTCCTCTCATCTCCTCTTCCTGGTGTCTTTGTCTTTGTGTCTTCTTAAAAATCTCTTTGCCGTTGTTTTAGAGGAGTCTGGGAAAAGAGAGTAGAGCTAAAATTAACTTCTTCAAACTCTGATAAACTCTGACAATCTCTCTGCCATAGGGAGATTGTCTAAAATATATGTTTCTTATATATGTCAACCTAAACCTTCTCAGGAAGAAACTTCACTGTCAGTTGAAATTATTATTACTATCAATAATTTTTTTTTAACCCTTGACAAGTTCAACTTGTATCACAAATGTTGCTTGTGTATAATTTTTGCAAGTTGTTCCTTAAGGGGCAGGTAGTTATCTCTTTGTGTTCCTATGTCCAGTGAATGGAAACAAGTTGTTTCATCTCCTTTGTTATAAGAAATCAAAGGAATAATCTGAGACTCTGTCCATCTCTTCCAGGTTGTCCACTTTATTGGCATATAGTTGCTCATAACAGTCTCTCATGATCCTTTGTATTTCTACATAGTCTATTGTAACCGCTCCTTCATTTCTAGTTTTGTCAATTTGATTCTTCTTCCTTTTCCCTCTTGATGAGCCTGGCTAATGGTTTGTCAATTTTGTTCATTTTCTCAAAGAACCAGCTTTTAGTTTCATTAATCTTTACTATTGTTTCCTTCATTTCTTTTTCATTTATTTCTGCTCTGATCTTTACAATTTCTTTCCTTCTACTAACTTTGGGGTTTTTTTGTTCTTCTTTTTCCAGTTGTTTTGGGTCTATAGTTTAAAGGCATAATTTAGATAAAATCCAGTTAGTTCAATTTTTTTGTTCTGTTTTTACACCAGCACCTTTTAATTCAATAAAGAAATCAACATGCAAATTAATAACAGACTAGTTAGCTTCTGTAAAGCTCTTAGTACCATGACTACCACATAGCACCATGTCAGTGTTAATTTCTACTGTTATTTTCATACTTGTTCATACTTCTGTTTCCCAGTACTTAAACCAAGGGTCCTCAGGTCCAGGTGTACAAGAGAGTCACCTGATGAGCTTTTTAAAAAGATTCCATTTTCCACCTTGGACCTACTTAATTAGAATCTTTGGTTGTGGATTCCAAGCACATAACAAGTTAGAACTCTAGTTTTGGGGAGAAGAGATAAGTGAGACATTTCAAGGATCCCTTAGAAGAAAGAAGACATCAGTGGATCATTGATGACACTTACCATGTGGAGGGTAGTTCAAGAAGATAGCAAAGGAGTCAGTTCTGAGAGCTGAGACGAGGAACAAAGTACATATACAAAACAAAGAAATTTGTTTTATATTTATATATTTTTAATATATAATACACACACACACGTATATACACACACACACAGTGAATACATGCACACAGAGCTTAGAAACCGAAGGTTGTGCTTGGCCCTCTTTCTGTTCATAGCATTTATTTATTTTTATTGGATTTTTGTGTTGTTTTTTTTTTTTTTTTTTGGCTGCTCTGTGTTTCATGAGGAATCTTAATTCCCCTACCAGGGATTGAACCCACAGCCTCTTCAGTGGAAGTGCAGAGCATTAACCACTGGACCATCAGGGAAGCCCTGGTACAGAACATTTAGATAATGTGTTGCTCTCTTTCTTTATGCTGTTTTGTCCCTTTGTTCAAATCAGGTTTTACCTGGAGAGAGTTAGAGGAGGTTCGTGTGGATAGGCATGCCTTTATTCCTGCTCTCACAGTGGCAGAAGTATTGGCCAGAGTCAGCTAAGCACTTACTTTAGACAAAATCCACACTCCTGAATGGGAGCCATGTGATTCTGATAGATTACATTTAAATTAATCCTTGTTCAGATTCAGGTCTCATCTGCTAATGGGGTTCAATTTTCATTCATCTACTATAAGACCAAATAACCCTTATTTGCACCAAAGGGAGAGAATAGGAAGGAAATTTAAAAGCATTAGGTTTTATTTCCATCTAAGTGACTCAGAAAGCTCTAAACAGTTATTTTATTTGAGAATTAATAGCAACCCTTTGTTTAACAAAAGCAGTCAATGTTGGAAAAATAATTTATAGAATAGGAAATAGAATGATAGAATTGTATGTTATATGATTATAGTATAATTGGTAGAAATCCTAGTTGGTGGGGTGGGGGGTGCACTATTAAAGAATAACCAGGTTCACACCTGCTAATACTTTAGGCTGTAAAAATTTTAACATCTGACTCTAAGGAATAATCCTTTAAAATCTATTTTTTCAAGTATTTTGAAATTCTGTATTCTAGTGTTGGAACAGTAGAGAATAATATCAGAGCTTTTGGTGGGTGAAATAATAATAGCAAACACTCCATGCTGGCTATGTGCCAGGCGTTGCTCTGAGCATTGTACATCCACTTACTTGTTGGAACCTTTAATTTATTGAATTTTTTTAAGCTTTTAATTTTCTACTTGTGTTTAGCCAATTAACAATGTTATGATAGCTTCAGGTGAACAAAAAAGGGACTCAGCAATACATATACATGTATCTATTCTCCTCCAAACTCCCCTCCCATCCAGGCTGTCACATAACATTGAGCAGAGTTCCATGTGCTATACAGAAGGTCCTTGTTGATTATCCATTTTAAATATAGCAGTGTGTACATGTCCATCCCAAACTCTGTAACTATCCCTTCCCCTTATCCTTCCCCGCTGGCAACCATAAGTTCTCAAGTCTATGAGTCTCTTTCTTTTTGTAAATAAGTTCATTTGTATCATTTCATTTTTAGATTCCACATATAAGGAATGTCATATGATATTTCTCCTCTGTTTGACTTACTTCACTCAGTAAAACAATCTCTAGGTCCATTAGACACCAGTTTTCTGGACTTCCTTGGACTGCTCACTCCAGGTGCCTGGTCCAAAGGACATTATGCTCCAGGCTGGGCTGGGCAGGACTGTAGAAAGTGTTTTAGAAAAACTCAAAGGAAGCCAATGGATGCCCACTCTTCCTTCTGCATGTCATCTCATAAAAACCAAGTTACTCTCTTAGGGGCCTATTAGAACAGGTGACTTCAGAAAACTCGAGGACATTACTCAAGGTCACACAGATGGACAGTAGCAGCCAGGATTCAGTCCAAGTCGGATTCCAAAGCCAGCAGCATACCTCCCTGCCTCTGTTAATACCTTCTGCTCCGGTTTGCCTCTTGGAAGGTGGGAAGAAAGCCAGGGATGCATAGCTTCCTCAACTTGCAGTTTCCTTGTGCGGTGCTGTTTGACTCTTTGGTGGATTTCCCAGGTATCAACCTGGCTGCATGGTAAAGAAAGCCCAGGGAGGAAGGTACCATCCTCCTTTTGTGTCTAGAAGAAATAACCCTCTTTTGCATCAGAGAACTGTGCCCACTACCTCTGGGTTTTTCCTTCTCTCCTTTTCTTTTTTTCCTTTATCAAAAAGATACGACTGCTGAGATCATCCCAGAGAGATCTAGAATAAATACCATGAGAAAACGGTCCCTCTGGAAGGCGTCTTGTTCTCTCGCTGTTTGTAATTGTGAAAAGCTCAGCAACTGGGCAGCTGGATGGGGATAAATATAGCCCACAGCACTGACGCCCGCTGAATCCTGCTTTCTTAGAAGCACAATGGGAGTCCACGGAAGTCCGGGGTAGGAGCAGTAAAGCCCAGCCAGTCAGCCAGCCTCCTTCCCTCCCTCCGCCCCTTTCTCTCTCTCCATCCTAGACCTCGGTGTGGGTGTGCTGGTAGAGGTAGCTCCAAGGTGCACTTAAAATAGCTGTGGGACCTGCGTGCTGGCTGAGCTCAAAGACAGGGGAGATGCTGCCTATAAAGCCAGCCCCTGTCTGACGCTCAGGACAATTTTGACCATTCTGGTCCGGGGACTCCGGGAGCACGTTCTTTTCTCTGCTGCGTGGGTACAAGCAAGTTTTATAATGTGAGCTCTGGGTGTCTGGTGCTTCACTGATGCTTGCATGCTTAGATATCTTATTCTAACCAGACTCAGCTGTCTAAAGCCTCAGAAATTAAAAATAGCCTCCCAGTGCTAGCTGTGGAATCAAAGGAGAGATACTCAGCAGAGAGGTCAGCGTTGCTCATGGCACCTGACTCTCATACCTGTGGATTTCATTGCACCTATGTGTTTAATCTCTCAAGATCATTTTAGCCTTATGCAAAACTGTTGCCCCTTTGTTGGGGCTATGCAGAATAAAACAGTCATCTTGGATTTGTGGGCATCAGTTTCATTAGGAGTCTGGATGTTGGCAGGAGAGAGCCATTATTTTCCTTGGTGGTTCCCAGAGACAAATGGTACCTTGTTATCTCCCCATGCAGATGTCAGTGGTATTGGCTATTGATGCATACATTTATTTGTCTTCTCTCTCCCACTTGGGAGTAAATACTTCAAAGGAAAGAACCACACTGTCTATGCTCATTGTAACTGCCCACAAAACTTAATTAAGCATCTTACACATCTTAACATGTTTTGTGACCATTGAATGGACCAAGGCAATATTTCACTAGTGTTCATGGTCCCCCTCTAGAAATAGCATAAATACTATGTTATTTGCTTACCCTTCCATTGTTTGAGGTTCTGTGTTCATGAGTTGTCTAGAGTAAATCAGCATGCGCACATTTGTGTGTGTGTCATTGGATGCAAATTGCATTGATGCTATTTTTTTTTCTTTAATCTCGATGACTGCTTCCTTCAAATTGAACCTCAGAGTGTAATATTTGTAAAAACAAAGCAAGAGCAATTAAAGCAGAATATATTTAAAAGATAAATTTAAACATGAATAAAACTGGAGGGGACGACCCTGAAATTGATGTCCAAGAGCTCTGTCTGTCCGTTGGTGGACAGGGTGCCCCAGGGCATGGCCTACCTTATGAAACTTCTTGCCTGCAATTCCCCGCCCTTGGAACTAGAGCCTTGTTAGCAGCAGAACACCAGCTGTTCTGGCCCTGGTAGTGACTCAGGGAGGAGGGACACTCTCCAGGGAAATCAGGCCACCACATGGGAAGTCTTGGTGCCAAAGTGGAACATCTTGAGTTACAGTTGGGAGCCACTGCAGGTTATACAGAGTTGACTTCCTAAAGACATTCACTGAGGACAGTGCCTGGCCTATAGTGAGAACCCAATGATCACTGGCCAAGGTGCAAAGAGGCCCCCGCCCTTATCTGTTAGCTCAAATTCAGAAAGCCAAGGAAGATAACACAGTGAACTTGATCTAAGCGTCCACAGCAAATCCATCCTTTCAGCTGGTGGTGCTCAGATGACCTTGACCACATTTTTCAGATTTTTTCCCCTTTGTCTCTGAATGAAGACTCCTCTTTACACAAATAAAATGCAGACATCCCAGCCTCCAGTTCAGCTACTGACCTGTATAGAAGGAAGACGTTGCGAATGAAACTCATACGAAAAGGACTAGTTGTGATACGTTGGAGGCAAGAGGGTAGATTGAGTTTGAGGCTTTTCTGCCCAGAGCATGAAGGAAAGGAGAAAAGCACATTGAATAAGTCATCTTCTCCTCTTCGGCCAAGATTGACATTCACCTGTTATGCTTCATCTTCACAGTGTTACATACCAGCCCCGTGACATTTGTCATTTTTCTTAGCCCTCACAACAACCCACAAGCTCATTGGTATTACCCATAGCCTACAGATGGGGAAACTGAGTCTTGGTGGACAGATAGATGACTCGTCTGAGGTCTTCGAGCTAG
Source organism: Bos javanicus (assembly GCF_032452875.1). Classification (NCBI taxonomy): domain Eukaryota; kingdom Metazoa; phylum Chordata; class Mammalia; order Artiodactyla; family Bovidae; genus Bos; species Bos javanicus. The sequence goes on along the minus strand of NC_083872.1, from coordinate 98,557,466 downwards.
TAAGTAGCAGAGTGAGAATCTCAACCCATGTCTTCTCAACCCTGCCTGATGGAGTAGGAATAAAAGAGTGGAAACAACTGACCAGCTCTCCCAGAGTGACCACAGGCATTAAAGGTCCAGATTGTCTTAAAGGTGGCACAAATTCTTATCCATCACTTACCATTTTTTCCCTGTATAATTAGAGAGTAAAGTCAGGTACAATTTACTGATTTGTCTGACTTAGTAAACGCCATTTTTGGTACATCCCCTAATGAAGGGCTTCCCTGGTGGCTCAGCTGGTAAAGAATCCGCTTCCAATGCATGAGACCTGGGTTTGATCCCTGGGTTGGGAAGATCCCCTGGAGAAAGAAACAGCTACCCACTCCAGTATTCTGGCCTGGAGAATTCCATGGACTATATAGTCCATGGGGTCGTAAAGAGCTGGACATGACTAAGTGACTTTCACTAATGAAGCCAATAGGGATCCCATAAATAACCATTAGATTAAGAAAAAGTACTTGCCCTTGGATTTGATCCCTAACGTGGGATAACTGAGATGCATTGTATGTAAGACATGGTGGTGTCCACAGTCAAGGCTGATGGGGCTGGAGACCTGCAGTTAGACACATGCAGTGGGCTTACTCTGTTATAACAACTTTATTGACAGACCATACAGTTCACCTATTTAGAGTTCAGTGGCTTTTAGTATATTCACAGAGTTGCATCACTTAGCATTGAAACAGAGCACTAGCTGTGTATTGTCTGTGCCTAGAACCCACCAAGGACACTGAGGCTGTGCATTGACAGGTTTTCTCTCTACAAGCTTCCTTCATCTCTTTCGTTTTAAGGAATTGAACAGCACTGTGGGATAATTCCTTAAAGGAGGGCTTTATCTCCTTCTTTTTAGGATATATTTATTTATTTGTCTAAGTCGGCTCTTAGTTGTGGCATGCAAGATCTTCACAGCATCATGCGGAATCTTTCTCTGTGGTTCATGGGCTCTAGTTGTGGTGCAAAGGCTCAGTAGTTGCAGTGTGTAGGCTTAGTGTAGGCTTAGTTGCTCCACGGCCTGTGGGATCTTAATTTCCCAACCGGGGATCAAACCCACGTCCCCTGCATTGTAAGGTGAATGCTTATCCACTGGACCACCAGGGAAGTCCCTCCTCCTCCTCCTTGAGAAGCATTTAGACGTCCTTTCTTCAGTGGCAGATCCTCTGTCTCCTGTAAAAACCTGGATGTCATTTGTTGGTCTTCCACTATGATGTTTCCAGCAAATCCAACTCATGCCATAGATAGGGCTGTTTTTGAGAGCCGGTTCATTCTTTCAGATACTAGTATTTTTAGTCATACAAAGCCTAACTCTAGTCTAGGCACTGGAAATGTAGAAATGAAAGAATGTTCTGTTTCAGAAATTCAGTTTCCAGACCTCAGCTGTGCCCACAGAGTCAGGGAAATTGGGAAAGTTTCAGTATCAGACCATGGGAGGAAAGCTGGGACTGTCATTGGTGAGCGTGGTAGGCAAGCCAGCTGTTGGTAGTTGGGATCTGGGGTCTAGCGTTAACTTTGGAAACATGGCTCCAGAAGCAGATAGCAGTTAATGTGTATCCCTCACATTGTATATTATATCCTTGGAGATTATTTTGTACCTAATAGTATACTGCTACCCCTGTATTAACCTGACCCTTTACAAGGTGTTTTCTTGGTTTGTTTTTGATAAAGGACAGGTTTGGGCCTGGAATCTGGGCAAGGCTGCACTTACAGAGAAAGGGGTTAAGTAAGCCCAGCAGGAAAGATTATAGGGTCATAAGGGCAGACCACCAGGCATCCCACTACAGCTAAAACCCAAGTAAAATAAATAGGGCTGATGTTACACACAGGAGAAAATGGACATCCCAAGACTGCATGACCTGAGGGAAAGGATTTCAGTTCTGTGGGTTTCATAGACTAAAATACAAGATTGATCAAATGCTTATGATACAAGATAGCTTTGGAGAAGGAAATGGCAACCCACTCCAGTACTCTTGCCTAGAGAATTCCGTGAACAGAGGAGCCTGGTAGGCTGCTGTCCATGGGGTTGCACAGAGTCGGACACGACTGAAGCAACTTAACATGCATGCATGCATTGGAGAAGGAAATGGCAACCCACTCCAGTGTTCTTGCCTGGAGAATCCCAGGGACAGAAGAGCCTGGTGGGCTCTATGGGGTCGCACAGAGTCGGACACGACTGAAGTGACTTAGCAGCACCAGCAGGAAGATAGCTTTGTGTGGTCTGTTTATTTTTTTATTTATAGTAGAAACAAAAGAATATTCCCCTAGCTTTTCTTACCACACAAAAGAGTATCTTTACCCTTCAGACTATCTTTCTAACAAATACCTATCAACTATTATGTGTTAGGCACAGTCCTTTGTACTGAGATTCCAAAAGCAAATAAGATGGTTCTTGCCCTCAAAGACCTGGCCTCTGTGGAAGACAGATAACTAACCAGCAAATTAGAATATAGGGTGATCAGGGATGCAGTTCATGTCATTGATCCACAGAGGAGAAGCAAGTGCCTTAGGGAAAGAGAACGTGTTTAAGGTGGAATCATGAAGGACTGGTTTCTCCAGTAGGCATGTTCAGATGTGAGAGTTGGACCGTAAAGATACTTGAGCGCTGAAGAATTGATGCTTTTGAACTGTGGTGCTGAAGAAGACTCTTGAGAGTCCCTTGAACTATAAGGAGATCAAACCAGTCAATCCTAAAGGAAATCATTCCTGAATATTCATTGGAAGGACTGATGCTGAAGCTGAAGCTCCAGTACTTTGGCCACCTGATGTGAAGAACTGACTCATTGGAAAAGACCCTAATGCTGGGAAAGATTGAAGGCAGGAGGAGAAGGGGGCAGCAGAGGATGAGATGGCAGAGGATGGCATCACCAACTCCATAGACATGAGTTTGAGCAAACTCTGTGAGATAGTGAAGGACAGAGGAGGACTGCATGCAGCAGTCCATGGGGTCACAGAGAGTCAGGCACGACTTAGCAAGTGAATAACAGCAACAAATGAAGGAACATCAAGGTCAAGATGGGTCTGAGGAAGACAAAAAGAAATGATGCATGCTAGTAAAATAAAACTGGGAAGGTAGGCCGAAAGGGCCTGCTATGCTTAGTGGAGGAATAAAATTTTACCCTCAAACCTGTGGGTGTCCTTGAAGGAGTTTAGGCAAGGAATTGACATGCTCCTTTTTTGTATTTAGAAAAAATACCTTGGGAATTATGTGAAGAATGATGTATGGTAAGACAGGAGTCAGAAACACCAGTTAGGAGGGAAAATGATGCTGGTAATTCACAAGTACTGCCTATGGCAGCTTCCCAAACTGTGGGCTCAGCTACAGAGAAGAAAGACAGGTGTGAAATAACTGGTTTGTGAGACACTCAGAAAAGTGTAGACTGAGGCCTTAGAAGTGGCGGGAGATAGGAAGGATTCTGAAATGAGGAAGTAAGTTCTATTAGGGCATAATTGGTAGCGCTTCCCAGGTGGCTCAATGGGTAAAGAACCTGCCTGCAAGTCAGGAGATGGAGGAGACATGGGTTCAGTCCTTTTGTTGGGAAGATCCCATGGAGGAGGGCATGGCAACCTACTCCAGTATTCTTGCCTGGAGAATCCCAGGGACAGAGGAGCCTGGTGGGCTCCCGTCCGTAGGGTCGCTAAGAGTTGGACACGACTGGAGTGACTGAGCAGGCACAGGGCATGTAGGTAAGGAAGTTGTAAAAGTGTTTGAAATCTAAATCCCTTTGCAGCCATGCTAATTATCAGGACCAAAATTTTCTCCAAGTGAAATTTTGCTAAGTGCTTTGAAGTTGGTCCCTGCCACTGCTCCCCACCCCACCCCAAGAAGTCTTTACTGTTACAAACTAAAATTCACATGTTACATAGCCATGGGAGTGATATTTACATTCTCACACATTTCAGATCTCTTGAGTCCATTTTGCAAGTTATTTATTTTCCTTTGAGATGGGAGTTAATTCAGTCACACTTTCTTCTCCTGACAATAACTGCTTTTTTTTAATTTTTTTTTTTTTGCCCGAGGTAGCTTTCCCTCCAACCGTTTCTTGTTGTTCTTACCCAAGACCCAGTATCTGCCAAAACAAATGTATGTGAGTGATAAACGCTGAGAGGAATGTCTGTTGGACCACAGGAAATTTCCTGTTCAGGAAGAGATCTTGGGAACTTCCTGTGGAGGAGTGCATTGTGGGACTTTTGGCTGCAGGCCCTTGACCACAGCTGCAATTAACTAAAGGCAGGAGGGGGAAGGGAGAGGAAGAAGAGGAGACAGCTACCCACAGACATTTTTATCCATGTAGGTTGAGGAGAGAATGGGCTAATACAGCTTTAGAACTTGCCAAGAGCACTCCTTCATTGCCTCCCATCTTTCATGGCATTCCAGACACTTCCTTAGGGTTTTCCAAACAAGCAGTGTCCCATTGTCCGTGTGTGTCCTTCTGCCCCCCACCCCACACCTGGTAGCCTGCATGAAGCGCCTACCTCCTCGAGCACCCCCAACTAGTTGGAATCCACTCATCAGCCTCAGGGCTCCCTCATGACTACTGGTATCCAAGCCTTGGAGCGGGTAGTGTGTGTTCTTCCCAGATACAAAAGAGAGTAGACATTGGGGTGTTTGATTTATTTCTATTTGACTCAGAAAACATGAGCTGTTATGGATTATAATGAAAGACAAGAGTGATAAATCCAGCTGATAAGCATGACCAAAACCAACAGAAGAACCTTGCATTTTGGTTGGTTCAGTCAAGTATGAAGTTCTGAGGAATGCCTCATAGCCACACTTCTCAGCCCCTGAGTGGTCTGCCCAATAGAGCTGGACATCACCCCCCGCCCCCACCCCAACCGGCCTGGAAACTTCAGTGGCACTTTGGCTAGGAGGTTGGTGGCAGACCTTGTCAAGGCCAGTAGGACTATGACTAGCTTTCCAAGCCCCAACTTAGGAAGGAAAAGTCCTTAAAAGGGAAAGTCACTTTATCTCTCTTTGCAGTTTCTCTGTCTAACCTGGGGAATTGAAAAAAAAAAAAAAAATTCCCCTCTCAGAATTGGGGTGAGAATTAAATCATGGACAGAAAAGTGCCAAACCCAAGGCAGAGGCTGAAAAGGCTAGATGGATTTTTCCCTCAAGTCTCTCATTGGTACAAATTGAAGGTCACTGAGGTGTGGTTCTGGCCTGAGTCAGAGGGAAGGCTTTGAGCCTCAGCTCCTGTGATTTGCATTGAAGGAAGTTTGTCCTAGAGCATCTGTTTTGCATCCAGGTACCTGTTATTTCTTTACAGCCTCCACTCACCGCTGTGGGGAGTCCATCTCTGAACAGCAGGGCTATGTTTGAGTTTCAGAACCAGTCACAGCCTGGTAGCAGCTTATGTCCTTGGGGAGTTTCAGCTGGGGTGGGGGAGGGGAGTGACCAGCTAAGGACTGACGAGTAGTCCACGCCGTGTTCTGGGTCACATAGCAGGACCTTGTCCTTTTGTGCATCACCTGCCTCGCCATCCACCCCTCTCCCTCTCCCCTGATGGGCAGAGCCCCTGTCCTCTCCAGGGCTGGTCCCTGAACAGGAATTCATTGCTGTATGCTACTCAGTGCCATGTCCACATCACCTGCTAGAAAGTGACTTCCTAGGGACAGGGGCCACGTCTGCCTCATGGTTTGTGCTCAATAAAGGCTTGGAAAGTGGAATCCACTTGATTTTAAGGGGAGGCTCCAGGGAGGCCTTCACAATGGGGCTGAACCAAAAGACACTCGTAATAATATCATACAGTCCCATAACAACCAGGCTGAACATCATTTATTATTAAAAATATATGTCTGTGTACTCTGCTGACTGTATTGTCCTCTTTTGTTATTTGACCTACAGGCTCCACTGCACATGTTTAGTCTCTGTTTTCATGGCCTCCTTTCTTCAAAAGTTGCATTTTCTTTTTTCTCCCTCTCTCTTGGGTGGGGGGATTCCCCTCTTTGTAGTCTAGAAACTTGAAATGCAGGCCTATTTTTGCAACAGGTCAGTAAACAAAAGACAGTGGTATTGACCCTTGAAAGAATGAACCTGCAGAATTATCTTGAAACGTGAGGTTCCAGTTTTAAAATTTTCTTCAAGGTTATGTGGCCAGAGGTTCACCAGAAAGAATTAAAAAGCCAGAGTATTGTGTGGCCAACATTTTCTGAGTGTGGAGTCTACCCCCTCAAGTAGTGTAAGTATCAATATGTGCTCAGTTGCTCAGTCATATCCAACTCTTTGTGACCCCCTGGACTGTAGCCCACCAGGCTCCTCTGTCCATGGAATTCCATGGCAAGAATACTGGAGTGGGTTGTCATGCCCTCCTCCAGGGGGTCTTCCCAACCTAAAGATCAAACCCATGTCTCTTGCATCTCATACGTTGGCCCACCACCGGGGAAGCCCACAAGTATCAATATATCATGGTTTTAAAAATAAAATTAAAAAATCAAGATGAGACAAAGAATTAGCTGTGTTCACTGAAAAGTTGTCCTCATCATGGGGGACGAGTGATTTTGTTTTACGTTATCCTGAGGAGACTTCCCGCATGAGAATGGCAAGTCTGTGAACAGAGAAACACGAATTCACTGGAAGAGAGCAAAATAGACCTCTCAATTGACCTTTCTAAAACTCTGACCTTGGCAAAGTTTTTTTTCCCAAAGTTATCTGACTTGATTCAGGAGGCTGCTCTCTGGCTATGGCTTAGAACATTCAGGCCAGTTTCCTACATTTTGAAGATATTCCTTACAGTTGGGAAAATAAAAGCTTGTTTAAGAAATCTTGATGCCTCCCCCCAAATATCCAGGTGTGTAATCAGAGTGCTCCCTTACCACAGCTGGTGCTCTGATTCATTCCGAGGGTCTTGACAGAGACTGGGAAACAGAACAGTCATCCCAGGGAGAGACCAAGCTATTCTTCAGGTAACACACTGTCATCCAGGCATTTGCTGTGGTGGAGATACTGTTATGATGAAGTGAAGAGGTGAAAGTCACTCAGTCACGTCCGACTCTTTGCAACCACATGGACTATAGAGTCCATGGAATTCCTCAGGCCAGAATACTGGAGTGGGTAGCTGTTCCCTTCTCCAGGGGATTTTACCAACCCAGGGGTTGAACCCAGGTCTCCCACGCTGCAGACAGATTCTTTACCAGCTGAGCCACAGGGCTAGTCCTATTTTACATTTATATGATACTTTTGTTCTTGTTCTTGTTTAGTCGCCAAGTTTTGTGTGGCTGTTTTGTGACCCCATGGATTGGGATTTTCCAGGCAAGAATACTGGAGTGTGTTGCCATTTTCTTTCCCCAGGGTATCTTCCCAACCCAGGAATCAAACCCCTGTCTCCTGCCTGAGTCTCCTACATTGCAGGAAGATTCTTTACCACTGAACCACCTATGGCTTCCTAGTAGTGCTAGTGGTAAAGAACCTGCCTGCCACTGCAGGTAGACATAGGAGATGTGGGTTCAGTCTCTGGTCAGGAGGATCCCTTGGAGGAGGGCACAGCAACCCACTCTAATATTCATGGCTAGAGAATCCCATGGACAGAGGAGCCTGGTGGGCAACAGTCCATAAGGTCACAGAGAGTCAAACACGACTGAAGCAACTTAGCCCGCAAGCATGAACCACCTATAGTTCACCAATGTGAATGTATGGATTAAATTATCTCATTTAATCATCACCATCCTCCCTCGTTGTACAGTTGGGGGAAACAGACTTGGAGGTTAAGAGTGGAGGTTGACCAGCAGACCCTTCACTCTCTTTAGGTCTTTTCTCCCCAAGTTCAGTGTGGTCAGGCCAAGAGGTGAAAATGAATATGCACCAGTTAGTACGCAACATTCTAACAAACTCCAGGCCAAAGGAAGTAAAAGGGCTTCTTTGTTCCCCTTCATTTCTCCCCATGCTGTCTGCCCCTGCCCCTCAGCTCCTGTTTGCACCCACCCCTGTCTGCCCACTCTGCCTTAGCCTCCTCTGCAGGTTCTGGTGGGGGTCGGGTAGGGGTGCTGAGGAGCTCTTTGTTTGTGCAGTAAGGGCTTCCTCACAGGAAATTTCCGGTGATGGAAACTCTGCGGAAACTTCCTGTTGGTGAGGACGCTGCAGAGATCTGATAACACTAACCACTTAAACCTCCAAACTTCAGCTGCCCTGGAGGCTGGGAAGGTCCATCCCTGCTTTCTCACAGTCTGAGAGGGCAAGAAAGTACAAGTGTACAGAAGCCTCAAGAGTCTCACTCGGGCAGCATTTTCTCGAAGCAAAAACTTGTGATCAGCAAGTTGTCCTAGAAGATCAGCCCTCACAGTTAAATGGACTACTTAGATCATTTCTTAAAAAAAAAAAATTTATATATATATATATATATTTGGATGCACTGGGTCCTAGTTCCAGCACGTGGGAGCTAGTTCCCCGACCAGGGATGGAACCCTGGGCCCCCTGGATTGGGAGCACAGAGTCTTAGCCACTGGACCACCAGGAAAGTCCCCTGACTAGATTTCTAAAGAGACTGGTGTCTGCAGGGACCTTCTGTGTGGAAGCATTGAGGGGGCTCTGAAACATGTCTTGAGGTTCTTCCTAATCATATTAAATCCGGTTCTTTCTCATCATGTTAAAATACATCCCTATGACTCTTCAATGTTATGGGTTCGTGAGTACTACAGACACTTCAGCCATCACATATGGACAGGGAATTGTAATTAATCCTTTTTATTGGTAGACACAGTTGACAATGTATGTGACGTGGTTCTCTTAACACCAAGTGTAAATTATATTCGGTATGTACCGCAGAACGACCAACCTTGAGCACCAAGTTCTCCAGCAGGCATTGTGTTCATTCGACCTGCTCTGGACCTCTGCTGCTTTTTGTTGTTGTTTGTTATCATTTGGGCAAAGTTAATTATTCCTAACTCATCCCTTGGAGTAAAACTGAACTCTGAATATCTCCAGTGTTGAGAATTCTATAGGTTTCTGTAGGTGACTCTCATAGCCCAGCTCATTGTTTAAAAGCTTGGTCTCCTAATTAGGCTAAATTCACCCTGGTGACCTATAGCCTCATTACCACTTGCCCTGCCCTTGTCATATAATAAAAATAGTTGACCCCCCCCGTCCTCTTTCTAGCTATTCCCATTTGCTTAGACAGTTACTGGAAGAATGTCTCTTAATCACTTGACCTGCCCCAAGCCAAGTTCATTTCTCTACAAATTTCTTAATAGGTGTTATTTCCTGGTTAGGGGCTAGGTGGCCTTCCTTTCCAAAGTGTCCTAGATTCAGTGGAAGCTTCTATGAGTCCCACCTCCCCAAACTTCTGCCACAAACTGGGGGTCTTTCTTGCTTTCTTGATAGGAAATGATCATTCCAGCATCAGAATAAATCAATGAACTGGACTATTTATAGGTGGGGTTTTGTGGTTACATTCTTGCAAATTAGGGAAGCATGAAAAAAATTACAATTAGCCAGGAAGAAATTTGTTGGCTGATAAGAAGTCTGCCTGTTAGATTCCTAGAAGACAGAGACCATTGTTTATCATTGTATACGTGATATTTTTCCATCTTGGCATATAGTCTTAGTACATGTTTGTTGAATAAATGAATCATAAAGGTAAAAAAGGAGCAAGGTTTTAGACAGTGTAAAATGCATAAAAGTTGTGAATGTTTTCACCTTATTTTAAGGATCAGCTGTCCTCATGAATTGAGTATTGATTTTCAAAGTGGTAAATTATCATTGATGAATGATACTGCATATACTTAAAGGCGAAGAAAAACATTTTTTAAAAATGCCTCAGAATAAGTTTTAAATATGGAAATGCAAAATAACGAATTAGTCTGGGCCACTTGGGAAAAAAGAAGGCCTGTTTGCAATATAACTTACTGTTGGTTTTATGTTTGAGTTCATAGTGTAGACTGGGATTAACTGGAACAGGTTATAGAGGCTGTCATTATAAACACTAATTAGCACAATTTGTCTACATAAGAATAATTGCCATTTTCAAAGTACTCTACCTTAAAATAGATTGCAGTGATGTCATAATAGCTATAGACCAGACTAAGATATTATTATTATGTCATTCTGCTGCTGCTGCTGAGTCGCTGCAGTTGTGTCCGACTCTGTGCAACCCCATAGACAGCAGCCCACCAGGCTCCCCCGTCCCTGGGATTCTCCAGGCAAGAACACTGGAGTGGGTTGCCGTTTCCTTCTGCAATGTGTGAAAGTGAAAAGTGAAAGTGAAGTCGCTCAGTGGTGTCTGACTCTTAGCGACCCCATGGACTGCAGCCCACCAGGCTTCATCAAAATTGTATTAAAGTACCATAAGACTGTCTGCTAGGTAGCCTTATATTTTCTGGAAGTCTAGTGTGTTAGAGGGACCACAAGCTTGGGATTCTCAGAACTAATTTTAGTTCTACCTTTGCTGTTCTAGTCATCCTTTCAACAGGTAATTTACTGGGTGAGTACCGTCTCCCATGAGGTGCTAGATGTGTATCGGTGACCTAGACAAATATGGCCCTTTCCTTCATGTTGCCCATAACAGTGTATAGTGAGGGAGAGTCCGGCTTCCCCAAGAATGAACACCAGCACGTAGTCCATTTTCTGCAGAGTAATCTGCTGTAAAATAGAAACCAAATAGGGTCATTTCACTGCTACAGAACCTCCACTGGCTTCCAGTTACATTTAGAAACATTGTGAGCGTGAACCACCTGGCCCTGTATGATCTGGACCCGATAAACCCTGTGAACCTCTCCAGTCTCACCTCCTGTGTCACCTTGTGTTTTGCTCAGTCCTCTCCAGCCTTACTAGTCTTGCTTTTCTTACACCACCTTGCCTGTGCTCTCCCACCTCAGAGCCTCTGCGCTTGCCATCTGTCTGCCTATAAGGCAGTTCCTCCAGTTATTCCCATGGCGCAGTCTTTGCTCAAATATCAACTCCTAGAGAAGCTTCTCTGACAGCTTTATCCAAAATGGTATCTGCCTTCACTCCCTGTCCTCTTTACCCTGTGCTGTTTTCCCGTGTAGCACTTTTCACCACCTGATTTGTCTTTTTTTTTTTTTTAATTGGGTGGTGACTCTTAGGAGTCTATTCAAAAAGGTGATTGGCAATTCAGTGTGCACAGATTGGGCTTGATGCCTTCTGGGATCAACTGGGGTCCAGTTGGATGGGAATCTGGCTGTCTCATGGGAGGCTCCAGAAGTTTTGGAGCAAATGAGTTTGTCCCCAAAGAAGTCCTGTGGTCTCTGGCTTGTAAGGAGCCTGGCTGGGGAGGGGCTTGAGCTTGTAGAAGTCATTATGTGGATTCTCATTAAAATCCCCTGTGTTCTTACCTGTCCTCTCTCCTGGACCTTCTCATCTTCTGACTAAACCTGGTTCCAGCCAGCAAATGTTCTGTCATCTCCCCAAAGGAGCAGCTTCTGGACGGGGGGCAGGGCAATGGAGTACAGACACCCCCAGTGCCTCCCCTTGCCCTCCTGTCTTCAGAAGCACTTAGAACCTCTAGTGTCTGAGGTTTGGGGGGTTCTGCCAGGAAAACCAGCTTGTTTCTTGCTGTCATATCCCCCCACAGGCAGATAGGGTTCAACTGTCCCGCTCCACTGAGTCAGATAGCAATTGTGCTCAGTCACTCAGTTGCATCTGACTCTTTGTGACCCCGTGGACTGTAGCCCACCAGGCTCCTCTGTCCTTGGGATTTTCCAGGCAAGAATACTGGAGTTGGTTGCCATTCCTACTCCAGGAGATACCAATTGTCCATCTGTTTTTCATGCTCTAAAATCTTGCGTACCCCTCTTAATTGCCACTGCTGCATCTCCCATTCTGTCTCTTCATGGGTTTGTACCTTTTTATTCCTTCTCTATGGTTTAGTGAGACCTCGGACAGGGGCAGGGAGAGACACAGGTATGACTCAGACAGATAGTTACACTCCGGGGTAAGTGTATCCATGCAGCCCTCCAGGAGGCTTCAAAAGCACAAAACATGCAAACTTGGCCTAGTCTCTCGCATACATTGAAGAGATTTAAAAGCTTAGCAGGCGTTAGTTGGGTCAAGAGGAGGCAAGATTATTTCTGGGAAGGAGAACAAGGTGTGTGAAAACTCTGAGCCCAGAAGAGGATATGATCTTAAAGAAATAGAAAGATCAGCCAAATTCACATTTGGTGAATTTGCTGCAGGAAACCAGAGCAACATGTTATAGAACTGCAAGGGGCGAAGATGGTGAGGGAGAGTGAGGCAAAGTCACATTAAGGATATTGGTCTTTGTCCTAAAAGCAATGAGCAACCATGACTGTTTCAGGAGTAACCTTGGACCTCACAAAATCTCAGTTCTTCTTTTGTAAACCAGACACTCTACCTCATAAGAGTTATGAGCATGAAATGATATCGTCTATTAATATTTACTGTTCTGCTAAGGGGCTGCAATGATCTTTTGGGACAAGTCACTGTAGCCCCTCAGCAGAACAGTATAATCAAGATGTCAAGTTGGGGAACAGTCTTTGCAGTCAAGTTAAGTGAGAGGTATAAAGAAATAGTTGAAAGTCATGGTTCTGGGACCTAAAAGTCTAATGAAAGGAAGTTTCTGTTGTTCACACCTCAGATGAAAGTTGACTTGGAAGATGGTGGAAAGGTTAAAGGTTTGACAGTATTCCAGTCATTTTGCGGAACATGCTGCAGGAAGATTAAGAAGCTTACCAATTAAAGAGAAAGACAAATACCATATGATACCACCTATAGGTGGTATCTAAAATAATATCACAAATGAGCTTACCTACAAAACAGAAACAGACTCAGAGATGTAGAAAACAGATTTGTGGTTGCCAAGGGGGCAGCGGTAGGGGAGGGATGGATTGGGAGCTTTGGATTAGCAGATACAAACTATTATATATAGGATGAATAAACAAGGTCTTACTGTATAGCACAGGGAACTATATTCAATATCCTATGATAATCCATAATGGAAAATAATATATACATATGTATAACTGAATCACTTTGCTGCACAGCAGAAACTAACAGAACATTGTAAATCAACTATATTTCAATAACATAAATTTTTTAACATAGAAACTTATCAGTTGGTAGTTGGGAACGATGAGGAAGCAGACACCAAAGAAAGATGGGTAGCTCTTTAGCCCTTTGTCCTGTGTAATCAGTGTTGTTTGATAATGAAGCAGCCAGTCTAGGTTTCCATGTGAAAAAGTTTCATGAAAAGGTGCTAAATGCTATAGACAATAGACAGTAAAATATAAGAGGAGCGCTCCAGGAGCTTTTAAGCTTTAGTATATTTTTATTTGAATTGTAATATATTTGCTCTGTACAGAATTGGTCATTGAGCTGCACTATCAGCGCAGGGATAAATTGACAGGTTTTGGTTCTCTGAACTTCACAGTGTACATACATGGTGTTCATCCTGCCAGCACCAAAGAAGCTGATGAGCTCAACTCTGTGAGCTCTTCATTTGAGCAGGGGAATCAGCTTTCATTCAAAACCTGACATTTCTTTTTTTTTTTTTTTTTTAGATTTTTTAAATTTTTTGATGTGGACCATTTTTAAAGCCTTTATTGAATTTGTTACAATATTGTTTCTGTGTTATAGTTTTTTGGTTTCTGGCTGTGAGGCACATGGGATCTTAGCTCCCTGACCAGGGATCGAACCCGCAGCTGCTTGCTTTGGAAGGTGAAGGCTTAACCACCAGACCACCAGGGAAGTCCCAAGACCTGACATTTCTGAATATGCCAAATATTCTTTAGAAGACAGCAGTGACTTTTATAGTCCCTTGGTGGTGTCCCTCCCCAGTCAAGTCAACACACGGAATTGTAACACAGGTGAATGGTCTCAGTCTCTTAGAATTCTTTCTGGGTTTTAAAGATGTAGGCAGAGTCTGAGACCCACCAATGGCAAATCTCCAGGTAAGCTTAGGCTGTAAAGTTGTCTTTAAATAGTCTTGCAACTGCAGTAACTGTGTGGCTTTTTACAGCTCAGTACGAATGACTTGCAGTTGTAAATTGTAGTAGAAACAGGCATCTACTTAATTTTGATCTTAAAGAATTTCAAAGAAAATAAGTGCACGCTGGAGAGTAGGTGGATTTTGAGATCGCATGCTGAGCATCACTTTTTATGAAGCGCCTGCGGAAATGGGTAGTAGCAGGGAGAATTGGTAGAGTGAAGAAAAATCTAGATTCATAGGGGCTTTCAATGAACACGTGCGAGGCCAGGCTTCCGTGGCCAGGTTTCCGCTTAGGAAGCGGTGGCTCTGGCAAGGATCTCTAAGTGTGCAGGGCTCATTAGTCATGAGCAGGTGGGGCCCCAAGCTATTAGGGTGACAGCTGTGCCGTGAAACCTCAGAAATGAAAGTTGTTTTTTTTTCATTTCTGAACCTGTTGAAAGGTGGATGAGAGAGAAAAAATAGTAGTCACATAATAAAATCATATGTAAAGACTAACCAAATAACCCATTTCGGGTTTTAGTCACTGCCAGGCAGGAACACATATTTAAAGAGGGGGAGGCTTTACCTCCATGTATCTATGTAAACTAACCACCTTTCCAGGGAACCACGATGCACCTGGCCAGGGGTGTTTTTGTTACTAGGGTAATGGCTGTTTGATTGGACTCACAGATTTTATTTTCTTTTTGGAACAGAAGAATGGCAGGTGGTATCCAATCACCGTTACTCTTGCCCCCAAGAAGTTTTGCAAAAGTAGGAGTTAACTTCCTGAACCAGAGGTACCTTAGCACATTCTGAAGTACTGGATTAGCCAAAAAACTCATTCAAGGGACTTCCCTGGTGGTCCAGTGGTTAAGACTCCATGTTCCCAATGCAAGGGGCCTGGGTTCAACCCCTGGTCAGGGAACTAGATCCTACATGTCGAAACAAGGACCTGATACAGCCAAATAAATAATTTGTTTTCCCTTTTTTAAAAGTTTGAGTTTTTCTGTAACATCTTACGCACTTTTTGGTCAACCCAATAATAGGAGCATATGTTTTTCTCTTTCCAAGCCTGCAGTGGCCTTTCCTGATGATCATCAACAATACACCCACCCATAAATCAAGGAAAGGATTATGAAAGGAAAACATGAAATTCACTTGAAAAAGAATAGCTCTAAGCCTTTTCTAGAATTTTCAGACTAAACCCTTTTTTTTTTTTTTTTTTTTTGGTCATCAAAGTTCATTGTTTGCAAACATTTGTTAGCAAGAGTGGCATATGTAGTTCGGTCCAAAAGTCTCAACTCTGGGATTGGGCCCCACAAACCGCTGTTACTATGTAAGCAACTCTCGCTTTAACGTGAATTTTGTATTTTTCGCCACAATTGTGGTCACACCACCTCCGTCCACCCACCCCACCCCCGTTTCCCCCATGGGATGCAATAAGAAGGAAAAAGTGCCTGTTGCGGTATCCTAGAGAAATACATTGAAGGGGATAATAGCAGGCAACAAAGCACTAAGAGGAAAACAGTAGCTGAGAGGAGATGTGATATTGTAATTTATAATAAGCAGTAAGTATTTGGTCCCTATTTCTGGCGCAGGGTTCCTAAAACCCTTGGAATTTCCTAAGTACTGAGTGTGGTACAGGTGTCTTTTGTTGTTAATGAGGCGGCTTTTGGAGACACTTAAAGATTCAGGTTGACTGCCAGGGGAACCAGTCCTGTGATTATAGAGGGGATTCATTATAGAGGGGCTGAAGGTTGAATCAGTAATCCATGGCCAATGATTTAATCAATCATGCCTATTTAAGGAAGCCTCCATAAAAATCCAAGAGGACTGGGTTCAGAGAGGGTTCTGGGATGGTGACCATGTGGAGGTGCTGGGAGGGGGCATGGAGCTCCTGCCCTTTCCCCAGACCTTGCCCTCTTCACTTCTTCCATCTGGCTTTTCCTGAGTTACATCCTTTTATGCTAAACCAGTGATCTAGTACGTAAAATCTTTGTTGAGTTCTGTGAGCCACTATAGCATGTGAATCAAACCCTAGGAAGAAGAAGGTGGTAGGACTTTCTGATTTATACTTCATTGGTTAGAAGCACAGCTGACAATCTGGACTTGTGACCGGCGGCTTAAGTTGTGGGGGAGGCACAGTCCTGTAAGACTGAGCCCTCTACCTGTGGAACCTGATGTTCCCTCTGGGTAGATAGTATCAGACTTGTTGAATCCTAGGACACCATGCTGGTGTCCCAAACACTGTTTGATTTTGTGTGGGAAGTGGCCCTGCCCTCCCCCTAAAGAACCCCATACATTGGAATTGAATCAGTGAACCCAGGAGGGTACCTAGGAAATATAAAGGAGCCCTGGGAAGAGGAAGGATGGGTAGAGGAATGCGACTTTAGGGAATCATGGATACCTGGGTGACCTATTTGTAATGATAGAAATGGGAGGAAGGGGGGCTGGAGGTAAAGGGATGCTGGGATAAGTAATGTTCAGCAAGGAGGAAGGAAAGAATAAAGAGGAGGGAAAAAGTACTGTGAAATGGGAAGGAAAAGCACAAAAGGAATATAAGAAAGAACGCAGAGAGACATGAGGGACAAGAAGAAAAGATGTAAGAGGGGAGGAATGAAAATAAACAAGTAAAGTGGGAGAAGTGTATACTCAACTATTGATTTTCTATTCTAAGAAGTGGAGAATGATACAGATAATCCAAAATAATGGGTCCTTTCCAAGCCGTCAATATGTTTTGACCTAGTATGCATCTTTATAATGTCATTGTTTTGTTTTTAATTTTTTTTAAATAAAACAGAGAAGCCACAGATGCATAGCTGATTGAGTAGCCCCAGCTCCTTATCTTCAATTTAGTTCCTTCCTGCATCTTCCTTTGGGTTGGGAGGGATCAATATCTACAGACGGCCGTTATTCTATAAGGAAGCCAAATCCCCACCCACCCACCCACCATAAAGCCCTGATCTTGGTGGCTGCTTGGGAAGGGTGGGGGTGGTTAGAGCGGTTGACTTCAAGATGTCTGTGAGCTGACCCTGAGCCTGGCTGTGAACCCCAACCCCTTTTTCTCCTGAGTCCTTCAGGATTGTGATGTGCCAAAGTGAGACTTCACAGAGGGGTTGAGAGGACCACCAGAGCACCATGTTTCAAATAGAAAACCCCTGAATGTAAACCCAAGAGGAAAAACACTTCTTTATTCCAGAAAGAGCCCAGAAGACTCATTATTCACGTGCATCTGTGAAGACCTAGAAAGAGCTGAGCATAGGTGTGTGGGGGGTGGTGAGGGAGTGCAGGCATGAATATCTGTATCTCTGTCAGAGAGGCCCTGCAGCTCAGAACCAAGTACCTGTGTGCCATGATCCATGGTTTCTTTAAAAATTTAAGTGTAAGTTAGTATAAGACTTAGCCACTCTTGACCAAAAATACCTGTTGTGTCTTGAGGTTCTAGTTGGCAAGAGCCAATCTAAAACATGATGACTGTCACCATTAGTAGAATCCATGTGTCAGATTTTACTCTTTCTGATGAGGATTAACCTCCAAATGAATCCTGGATTGGGTCCATCTTTAATAATAACCTATACTTTCTGGAAGGCTCAAACTTACTGTTTCCTTTTCCAATGCTTTTATGACTTTAAGAGTAGGATTCCTGGATTAGATGGACATTCCTGGTCATCTTGTCTACCCCTGCTGGGTTTTTGTTTTTGTTTTTTCCCACCTGTAGCTTCATTGAGTGGTGACCATCCACTTTCTGCCTAAGACTTCAGAGGGTGGGATATCCCACAGGCAGTCTTGTCATTTTGAAACACCACCGTCTGTCAGAAAGTTCTTTAAACTCTTTGTCATGTGACATTTGTTAACACAAAATCTCATGTGTTACGTGAGTAGTACAGCAAATGATTGGTCCTCATGTGTTGTTTTTTTTCTTCGCCAACTCTGATCATTGCCCAGATATTGTTTTTAACAGGATCTCAACCTCAACTGATCTTTTTCTGCTTTTACTTCACTCTCTGGTGGTATCTAGATTATGAGTTTCATTTAGAATCTAACTAAAGAATGAGAAATCCTCTGTTACCATAAATATAATACTTGGCAGTCAATAGAAGAAGGAAAAATGATTTAGCAAAGACTTGTGACAATTCCAAGAAGCAGTGTCTTTTGGAACATTCCATGGTGACCCTGCCCCTGGAGTTATTTGCTTATCTGTCTGGTTTTGGAGTTTCCAGAAAAGACTTGCTGCCTTCAGAATACTTTCTGGCCCTCCCTTTAGTGCCTAAATTTCTACTCTTAGTATTTTACCCCTTGAACATGGATTTTTGTTTTAAAAAGCCCATAGCCTGGGAGATGGCTCATTAAGCGCTGGGGGGTCATTTCACAAGAACATTAATTATTTTTAGATCTCTTTCTGGAAGCATGTTTTAATTGATAGGGGGATGTGTAGATCATTAGACACACATTTTGAGAAGGGGTGGTGGGAAGGGAGGAAAGAAGAAAGGCAACATTTCTGAGTGCCTGTTGGGGACCAAGCACTTTCACACATGTAATTTTCCCAACAGTCCCTGTGAGTTGAATTCTACTTTTTGTTATTGTTGTTCAATTACCTAAGTTGTGTCCAATTCTTTTGCCACCCCATGGACTGTAGCCCACCAGGCTCCTCTGTCCATGGGATTTCCCAGGCAAGAATACTGGAGTTGGTTGCCATTCTCTTGTCCAGGGGACCTTCCTGACCCCAGGATCGAACCTGGATGTCCTGCATTTTAGGCAGATTCTTTACCATCTGAGCCACCATGGAAGCCCCCTATCTCCCTGAATTTGCTGAAGTTCATGTCCATTGAGTTAGTGATGCTACCTAACCATTGCATCTTCTGCTGCCCTTTTCTCCTTTTGCTTTCAATCTCTCCTAGCATCAGGGTCTTTTCCAATGAGCTGGCTCTTCGCATCAGCAGCAAGACAGAGTGTCCTGCTCAGGTCATGGGCTAGTCAGGGACAGGGCTGGGACTTAAACCAGAGCTGCATGATCTAAAGCCTGTGCTGCTGCTTATTCTGTGATATTAATACCTTGTGCTGTCGTCAAAGGGAAAAGGGCAGAGATCTGGGGAGGTGAGATGGAGTTTGCCTCCTTCCGAATTTTGCATAAGGCTGACCTTGTCTGACAGCATCCCTGTGAAATCAGATGCACGTGCATGGCAGTAAAAATGTCCTCATGCCTTGGCTTTACCTAAAATTTATGTACCACTGTAAAGCGTTTTATTTGGAATGAGGTATTTGTTCATCAAGAACCTTTCTCCACATGATCAGGATGCTTTTTATCACTTCCTTGTTCATTCTCATAGCTGGTCCCCCCTGTTGGAGAAATGGACGGTATTCCTACTCCTCGTGTGAACTGGCACAGATCTTGCCTGATTACCGGAAGGCTGGTGATGATCCCCTCTGAGGTCCCCTCCACCTCTAATTTCTTGTGGCGTTTTGGCTCTGTGCTGTCAGACTTGATCACAGTAAGCAGACTGCCTGTTTTCTACACTGGTCCCCTGAGGAAGGATATGGAAATGATTCTTAGGTACCTCCCTCATCAGTCACAGCCAGCAGTGCAGCCAACCTCCTTTAACTCCCCTCTTCTTTCCCATACTCAATCAAGGACATTCACTGCTTGTCTGGGGTTCTTTCTTGCCCCTCTCTCAGTCACTTCTCGGGAGAGCTTTGGGGTGGGAACACAGTCTCTGGTGAATTTTCCTGTTTCCCTGACACAGGCCACCATCAGACTTTGGGAAGCAGGTCTCTTCCACCCACCTCAGCATCCTTTCACGGCACCTACAAAACCACGGTTTCTCTGTTAAGTACACATCCCTAGGACTGTAACAAAAGGCATCTGTGAGCCCGAGAGCAGCAGGGGAGGGTACCACGAGAAGGACTGAAGATTTAAAGGGTTTCATTTCTTCCTTGCTGCAGACCGTATTGTGTCTGAATGCAGTTTGGAATCTGCTTCTCCAGCACGAGGGAAATAGAAATGAGTCCTAAAGCTGCCCAGGGACCCCAGCTGGTCTTTATCCTTAGAGCTTAGTGATTTCCTGCCACGCGATTGAGCGGCAGAGCTCCCTGACCTTCATGAGGCCCCAGGAAGCCCCGTGTGAATGTCCTCCCTTTGCCGAGCAGCTCCCCAGCCAGGCCAGGTCTTTCCAGCCAGAGCCCACAGCCACAGCTAAGCTGCCCTCCTGGGATGGCGGGATGCATTGTTTTAGAAGAGACGCAGGAAATCAGAAATCTCTGTCCTCCCCCAATTGGGGAGAATTGAATTCTACGGAGCAAGTGGCCCATATTGAAAAAGAAAGCCTCTTCTCTTCCCTGCTTCTTTCCTCATCCCACCCCCAGGTCACCCCACCCCACCGTCCTGCATTTGCAGGAAGCTCCCCTGCCTAGGGATGCTGCTCCTTGTGACTGTGGATTTGGCTGTGCTGCCAGGTTCTTGCTTTTTCAGTAGCAGAGTTAATGTGGCCATGACTCAGAATGATGGGACCCCAGATGCTAAGGAAGTGAACTGACTTCTTTTCGGCTCACAGTGGACTCATAGCCAACAGAAGAGGTTTCATGTTCTAATGAAATGGCGCAGAAACTCTGTCCTTGGTGGCTAAGTGGTGTGTGTTATGGCTCTGATTCTCTCTCTCTCTCTCTTCTCCCTCCCTCCTTTCATCACCTCCTCCCTCTCTTTCTTCAAGTCAGAGCTAAGAACTCTAATTCCAGCCCAAATTCCTGTACGCAAAGGGTCCTTCTGAACATGACCTTAAAAGAGTTCTTCTTTTAAGAATCCAAGTTGCATGTTGTTCCTTGGATGTAGGAAAGGCTGGAGAAATCTTCCACTCCATTTAAGGAGAGGCTGGATGCATGGTGGATAAGACCGCAGGCACAGGATGAACAACTTACAATTATATAATACCTTTCTTCCAGGGAGTACTGAGCACTTCCTTGTAAACCCTGCCCTATTCTCATAGAGCATGAGTTATTTCCTAGAAGTGATTTAGTCTTTTTTGGAAAAAAGCATTGATTTCTTTCAACTATTATGAACCCAGTTACAGTAAAACCTCTATTATCTGATCTTCTGTGACTTTGTAAAGCTATTATTAACTGGCACGTTATATATTTCACCAGTACAGTGACGACTGATGTTTTTAATAGTGACCTCAAACTTCTGTAATATCCTGCATTATCCACTCAGGAATCAAAGAAAAATAAAATTATCTTCACTAGAGTTTGTTATGTTGTATCTATTTTGTTATATTTAAATCTTTTTTAAGGAAATTCAGGTCTACTGTGACTTCCCAGAGTAGTACCAATTTTATTTCTTTTTAATAATTTTTAATGAAATACAGTTGCTTTACAGTGTTGTTAGTTTCTACTGTACAACAAAGTCAATCAGCTATACATATACGTATATCCCCTCTTTTTTGAGTTTCCTTCCCTTTTAGATCTCACCGCAGAGCACTGAGTGGAGCTCCCTGTGCTCTACAGTGGGTTCTCATTAGTTACCTACTTTATACATAGTATCAGTAGGGTATATATGTTAATCCCCATCTCCCAGTTCATCCCACGCCCCTTGGTGTCCATATGTTTGTTATCTATGTCTGTGTCTCTATTTCTGTTTTGCAAAAAAGATCATCTATATCATTTCTGTAGATTCCACTCCAATTTTAAACATTTTATCCTTTCCTGGCTTTGTAAACCAAACCTTGTTTAAAAAAGAGAGAGATTCCAGTATTTTGGACCCAAACTACAGGTGATCATTCAAACCTGACCAGGAGACAAAATTTCTTTCTCAGAGCAGGTATATCTCACCACCGTGTGGACAGGGCATCGTAAACACTGCCCACAGTTCCTCTCTGAGATCTTAGCCCATCTCTGCTAGGCGTTCTGAGTCATGCCAGGGTTTGACACCATCATTCACTGACTGGCAATAGTTTAGTATCCACATCACGATAGCTCAGATCCATGACCCTGCTTCTCGAGCTCTGCACCTCTCTCTCAGGCTTCACCGTGAGATCCGGTTTGTATCCTTTCCCCTGAAGGAAACCTTATATAGAAAGACAAATGCAAAAAACAATGTGGAGAGCTTAGGAAATTAGAATTCTACCAGCATCTTGGAAGGGGGTTAGTAATGACAAAAGACACCTGAGGAGAAAGAGATGTGAGCAGAATGCCCCTCCCCACTGCCTCTGCCTTGCCTCCAGCCTGATGCCAGCTGCCACCAGGGTAGTCCTGGTATGGGGCAGGGGACCTTGGTGATGCTTCTGCAGGCTCAGCTCAGAAAACCGAGAGCTGGCGCCCAGCCAGAGCAAAGGGAGAAGGAAACAGAGGCCCTAAAGCAACAGAAAAGGACATGCCCAGCTCTCCTGAGGGCAAGCAGTTCACGCACTTGGCTGGAGAAGTCAAAGCATACCATGAACAGGGTATGTGCTTATCACTGCATGCGTGCTAAGTCGCTTCAGTTGTGTCCAACTCTTTGAAACCCAGTGGACCTAACCTGGCCAGGCTCCTCTGTCCATGGGATTCTTCAGGCACAAATACTGGAGAGGGTTGCTGTGTCCTCCTCCAGGGGGTCTTTCCAACCCAGGGATCAAACCCATGTCTCTTTATGTCTCCTGCATTGGCAGGCAGACAGTTCTTGAATGCTGCCTATTGTAACGTTTAAGAACCTTCTTGTCTATCGTCTCATGTGATCTCACAACAGCCCCGGGAGGCGGGCTTGATAGAAAGAGTCACTCCCATGTTACAGAGACGGAAACAGCCTCAAAGACAGTGATGCCTTAGCTCAGCCCTTGTCAAACAAGGCAGGTGACAACCAGGACCAAAACACGAGGCTTTTGATTCCCTGGTGGCTCAGAGGGTAAAGCATCTGCCTGCAATGACGGAGACCTGGGCTCAATCCCTGGGTCAGGAAGATCCCCTGGAGAAGAAAAAGGCAACCCACTCCAGTACTCTTGCCTGGAAAATCCCATGGAGAAGAAAAAGGCAACCCACTCCAGTACTCTTGCCTGGAAAATCCCATGGACGGAGAAGCCTGGTAGGCTACAGTCCATAGGGTCACAAAGAGTCAGACACGACTGAGCGACTCACTTTCACTTTCACTTTTCAGTTCATTATCCAGAATCTCCTGATTGAATAGGGTCACCCTTTCAGGTGACTGGTCCCCCAGGGACTGTTTATTAACAGGTGGATACATGTGGAGAGTACCTTTGAGGACACTGAGCCAGGGGACCACCTCTGCTTTCAGAGTTCAGAGTATTAGACAAATCCTTGACTGAGAGCCAGAGCCCTTACTTCTTATCCTGGCCCTGCCTCAAACTAGTTGGGCAGCTTTGAGCAAGCAACCAGTTACATCCCCCCCTTCTGGGTGCTCAGCTGGAAGTAAGAACAGTAATGTCTGTACCACTGACCCCTCTGGCTGTTGTGAAAGCTGCAACTTTTGAAAGCCCTTTGTTGCCAGAGGTCTCCATTTCCCATGACTTGGTTCAAAGGAAAAGGGCATCCAGGTATAGGGTGTGGTGACTTAGATTTGAGAATTTTTTTGAACAGAATACAACAGATTCATTTGACCAGAAGCAAGTAAGGAACCCGCCTGCCAATGCAGGAGGTACAAGAGACACAGGTTCCAGAAGATCCGCTGGAGGAGGGCATGGCTACCCACTCCAGTATTCTTGCCTGGAGGATCCCATGGACACAGGAGCCTGGAGGGCTACAGTCCACGGGGTTGCAAAGAGTCACACACGTCTGAAGTGACTTAGCACAAGCATGGAGAACCGTATGCTGGATGTGGTAGAAATGCCTGGAACCCTCAGCCATCGTAGGATTCGAAACTCAAAAATGATGCAAAAGGCAGTTCCCTCCCAGTTTTTCTTTGTTCTGAGGATGACACCCCCGAGGATGACATGGCACACGTCTAATCCTTCCAGGGGATTTAATTTATGAAAGACCTCACCAAGAAGCTGAGCCTTGAGAGATCTGAGTACATTTTGAAGGGTGCCTGGTTCACTGGACCAACAGCAGAAGCAGCCCATCCCGGGCAGAGCGGGTGGCATGCACAAAGGCCGGAGAACGCAGTGCCTCTGGGAACTGCAAGCCTGGCCACGCGGCTGGAGCCAGGTCAGCCAGAGGGCGACGTGGTGAGTTAGGCAGGCACTGAGGTGGCCCTGGGAAGCTTCTGAAAACATTTAAGCAAAGCAGGAACACAGCTCTGTGTCTGACAGAGATCGCTGCCTGAGACTCAGTGCTCAGCTAAGTTTTATTGGCTGGAGGGCAGATCTCAAGGTGTGTGGAGACCAAAGGGATAGGGAGTCCGAGGTTCTGCCTGGCCGTCCCTCCAGGAGCCCACCCTCAGCCATCCTTGTCTGTTGAGGCCAAAGGATGATGGGTCCCCGGGAGCCTGGAGCTCACTAAAAAAGGGTAGGAAGGAGCCGACCGAAGGGTCCACGCCACAGTTGATAACTTGCTAGCTTTAAGTCACTCAGATTCAACCATCTCCTGCTTTTCCTGGATGTTTCTCTGAAGCAAATGGAAACTTCAGTCAGACACCAACTTCCTTCTGTCCTTCCACTGGACTCAAAGCCCGCCCAGAATTCAGGTGTTCAAAGTCCCAAGCCACAGATAGCGTGTGCCATTAGGGGAGAGAGCGAGGGGTATACTCTCCAGGCTTTAGAACTGCCTGGTGATATGCTGTGAACTGGGGGTGTGGGAACATGAACTGTGGAGTCGGGCGGTCTGGGCTGAGTCCTGGTCTCAGCGCTCAGCGGACACAGGATCTCTGTAAGTCATGGAACCCCTTTGCCTGTGTAGGCACTTTATCATCTGAAAAATAAATGAGAACAGTAGCATTCACCTCCGAATGTGCAGGAGGATCCCACAGATAGAATCTCCAAAGCACCAGGTATACAGTAAAATCTCAGTTTATGTTTTGCCTTTTCACATTGGAAGTTTTCAGTAATTAATCTCTTAGAAACAAACAGAAGAGAGCCTGCGTATGTGGTGCTCCTACTTTACGGAAGCTGAAGAAGTAGGAGTTCGTGATGAACTACTTCAGAAAGAAAAATGTTTCTTAAGAGCCAAGCAAGGAAAACTTAGGATGAAGAGCCAATGAATAAATCAATTGATTAGAGTCCAAAATGCCCTATAGACTGACCTAATATTATGGTCCTAAGATCTCATCTCCAGCTCATTGCCTACCCAACCTATAGTAGGCTTTTCTAGCCAGAGACACAGACCTCATAGGGTGTATTCAATTTCAATGCATAAGTCATTATTACTGGTCAAAAAGCCTTCTTGTTCTTTCCGTGGCCGCAAAAAGCACACCTCAAGCCTGGCCCCATGCCAAGTCAAATGTGTGAACACAGGCAGAGTGGGTTCCGTGGAGGGGGTGGAGGGACCACCTCCAACATGAGTAGGCTTGTGTTTAGAGCTTATTGCATAGTGGAGAAGAAGGCACAGATGTGGATAACTCTTAATTTATCACAGCTTCTGCGAGTCCTGTATACATCTTCAGAGCATTCTGGAAGCAGAAAGGCAGGAGAGACATTTTTGGAAGAAGGTTTCAGGGAAAGAGTGATTTTAGTGCCAGGCCTTAAAAGAGGGGTGAGTTCCAGCAGGCAGTGCTGGAGGGAGATTGGGGTGCAGTCAGAAGCAGCAAGGCCATGCTGAGCAGAGGGCGAGGGGCTGGTCCCGGGCAGGAAGGACGGAAAGTCAGGTGAAAGGTCTTGGACAGGGTCTGCGTTAGAGTGTTCAATGCCCCTGTCAAGAGAGTGGTTTTATTCTGATGCATATTCAGTGCAGAGCCTTGAAGGTGTTTCATCAGAGGAGCAATGGGGATGGTACTTGAGGAGGTTTCTCTGGGAACACTGTATAGTCTCACTGTGTACTTGTTGTGTTTTGGTTTTATACCAGTTGCAGTCTGGAGCTCCGTGTCTGTGAGCCTACAGTCTGCATTTCCAGAAGAGACCGGGTTTTTGTGCTTCCTCCACTATCCCCAGTCAGCGCCTTCCTCTCTGATATGCAGTTGATATGCAGTCAGGCCTACAATTACCCTCCGTCCTCCCCTCATTCCCTCCCACTGTCTTTTCTTTTCCCCTCTCCCTCCTCCCCTCTCCCTCCTCTCTTTCCCCCTGTTCCCCTTCCTCCTCTCCTTGTCCTCCCCCTCCTCCCCTCTCCCCCTCCCCTCCTCCTCTTCCCCTCTTCCTCCTCCCCCTCCCTCCTCCCTTTCCCCCTGTTCCCCCTCCTCCCTTCTCTCCTTGTCCTCCCCCTCCTCCCCTGTCTCCCCTCCTTCCTCCCCCCAGCTTGTCTGCACTCAGGCCCAGCTCACTGCTCCCTCCAGTCACCGTGCAGCAGGTCTCCCCTGGCTGCACACAGCACCCTTTCCCCCTGAGCCCAGCTCCTGTGCCCCGGCCTCCCCAGCTGGTTATCCTCTCCCTTCTCTGCTCTCAGCCCTCTTTCTCATGTTCATCTCATTCCCTTCCATCTTGAAAGAAACCTGCCTGGACTCAACATTGCTCTTCACTACCACCCCAGCTCTTTTTCTCTCCTCCCAGCCAAGTTTTTTAAAAGAATCCTTGACACACGCTTCCCATTTCCTCACCTCCCGTGAATGCCTCCACCCTCTGTGAGCTGGTTTCTGTCCCCACAACACCTCTGCTCTGGCTAGAATCCCCAGATGCTAAATTCACTGGACGGGCCTTGGCCCTTCTTATCTTGCCTCTCGTAGTGAGTCTCACTGTCTCCTGAGATTCCCTCTGTCTTGGTCTGCAAGGTACCACCCTCCCTTGCTGTCCCTTCCATTCCTTCAAGAATACACTTGGGTTTTTTTTGTTTGTTTGTTTGTTTTTAAATTTGGCTATGTCAGGTGTTAGTCACGACATGTGGACTCTTCATTGCGTCACACAGGATTTTTCATTGTGGCTTGAGGACTCTCTAGTTGCACCACGGCTCTAGTTCTGGCACGGCATGTAGGCTCCTAGTTCCCCGACCAGGGATTGAACCCACATCCCCTGCATTACAAGGCAGATTCTTAACCACTGGGTGGCCAGCAAAGTCCCAGGTTTTTAAAACAGTTTGCTCCTTAAATGTTTTCCTTAAAACTCATCTAAGAATCACCAGTGTGATAGTGACTCCCAAATATCTTTTGTATCTCACCAAGATTTTTCTCTTAAGTACCAGATGGATACCACCTGGGGCTCAGTGCCAAAGAATCCACCTGCCAATGCAGGAGACATAAGAGATGTGGGTTTGATCCCTGGGTCGGGAAGACCCCCTTGGAAAGAAAATGCAGATCCATTCCAGTATTCTTGCCTGGGAAATTCCACGAACAGAGGAGCCTGCCAGGCTATAGTCCATGGGAACACCACTGACCGTACACAGAGTGGGCGTGTGTGCACAGCTGTGTGGCGCTGGACCTCCCCACCTCCACCTTGCTAGCCTGCAGTCACCTCTGGTGAAACAGAATGACATATACTTTCTCCCTGTCAGTCCTCTGTGGACTGGGGTGGCCGGGCCCCCCTGTTTGGTGGCAGAAATCAGAAGCCTGGATTTTGCCTTTGCCGGCTTCCTCCACATTGAGTTCCTCTCCAAGTTCTGACAGTTCTGCCTCCATGACATCTTGAGCCCTCTCTTTCTTTCTCCATTCTTTCTGCTTTGGTTCAGGCTAATGATATCTGTCATCTCCATGTCTACAGCAGCCCTCAGACTGATCTGGTACCAGTCTGGCCCTGTTCTTATTCATCCTCCGCTTGCAGCTGGAATGACCATTGGAAAACAAGATCTGATTGTGTTACTCCCTTGTTTAAAATCCTTCAATGACTCCAAGTAGCCTTAGGATAAAGTCTAAACTCCTTAGTACAACAGACAGGCCCTTTCTAATAACGGCTAACATTTATCAAGTGCCTCATCATTGCCAGGCTCTGATCTAAGAGCCTGACACACGTCTCAGCATCCTGAGTGCTCACAGCGCCCCAGTGTGTCTTCTGTCACTGTCGCACTTTTACAGTTGTGGAAACTGTGTGGTCTTACCTAAGATCACACAGTTAGTGAGGTGGGGAGCCAAGACTTAAATCCACACTATGATACACCGTCTTTTCTTCACAGGTCATAGCTTCTCATTCATTCAAAAATACTTATTGAGTGCCTGCAATGTGCCAGAAACTGCTTGACACATCAGAGATAGAGTCAGAATCAGAACAGTTCTTTCACTGCCATCTTAAATTTTTATTTGTTTCTTTATTTTTGGTTATGCTGGGTCTTTGTTACTGTGCGGGCTTTCTCTAGTTGTGGTAAATGGGGGCTACTCTTTGTTGCAGTCCATGGGCTTCTCTTGTTGCCGTGGTTTCTCTTGTTGCAAAGTACGGACTCTAGGGCATGTGAACTTCAGTAGTGGTGGCTCGCGGACTCTAGAACACAGACTCAGGAGCTGTGGCACACTGGCATAGCTGCCCCACGGCACCTGGGATCTTCCCAGACCGGGGATGGAACCTGTGTCTCCTGCATTGGCAGGCAGATTCTTTACCACGGAGCCGTCAGGGAACCCTCCTCTCTGCTATGGAACCTGTGTCTCCTGCATTGGCAGGCAGATTCTTTACCACGGAGCCATCAGGGAACCCTCCTCTCTGCTATCCTAGATTTGTATAACTAATTATACTAAACATCAAAAGATGTTTAATCAGGAGTCTACCTCGAACTTGTAACAGGCTTTTTGCAAGCATATTCAGAGGTTGGATGTCAGCATGAAGTAACTTTAATGATAGTAATATTTGCTTCATTTAGATAGTTTGCAGAATATATAATTATATTTAAAGGATTTTAAAATGTGCATAGTCTTCAATCCATTGAACACCAAAAAGATAAATAATAAAGCAGAAGATAAAAATTGTTTACATCCTAATGAATAAAATGAATAGTAAACAAGATAAATAGTAAAATATATAGATTTGATTGTGATAGATGCTAAGGAAGAAAATAAAGCAGGAAGGAGAATAAGGAGGCGTCAGAGGACAGAGATTTGTAGTTTTATATGGAATGTCTGGGAAGGACTTGGAGAAAGTGAGGATGTCTGAGATCAGAATACTCCAGCTAAAGCAAAGCAAGTACAAAGGCCTCACATGAGGTAGAAATATGCCTGGTGTGTGAGGGGAGACACGGGTCAGGTGGCTCGAGCAGAATGAGGGAAGGGACAGGTAGGAGGAAGCAGGTTTGGACAGAGGTTAGATCCTGTGGGGCCCAAAGGTCATTTTAAGGACTTTGACCTTGACCGAGTGAGAGGGAGATCCCTGGGGGATTTTGAACAGAGGAGTGACATGTTTTACATGGCTCCTCTGGCTGATATATGGAGGATAGACTGTAGGGGAACAAGGGTGGAAGCTGGGCGACCAGTTCGGGACCAGCAGCAGTAATTCCAGGTGAGAGGTGATGGTGAGGGGGACTGAGTGGCAGAGCAGAGGTGACAGGAGTGGTCAGATTCTGGATGCCTTTTGAAGGCAGAGCCAGTAGCACTTGCTGCTGATTGAATGACTGCAAGGTGTGGGGCGCTGGCGTGGGAAGAGTGGACTTGGCATTCTCTGAGGAGGGAGAGACTGGGGACAGCAGGTCTGGTCAGGGGACAGAGGAAGGGCAGTTTGGGATGCCCTAAGCCTAACATGCCTGTTAGGCATCAGCATGGAGTTGCTCTGTCAGTTTCTCTCCTCATTTATTTATTTTTTTTAATGTATTGCTTTTAAAATTTTACTTATTATTACTATTCTTATTATGGCCATGCTGTGCAGCTTGTGGGATCTTAGTTCCTCAACCGGGGATTGAACCCACACCTCCTGCTTTGGGAATGCAGAGTCTTAACCACTGGACCACCAGGGAAGTCCCTATTTTTTTTAAATATATTGTATATTAGTTTATTTGACTGCGCCGGGTCTTCTGTCTTCTTTGCAGCACGTGGGATCTAGTTCCCTGACCAGGGATTGAACCCTGGGGCCCCTGCATTGGGAGCACAGAGTCTTAGCCGCTGGACCAGTAGGGAACCCCTTGTCTCTCCTCCTTTAACACGTTCCATGTACATCTCATGTTTTGTCCCACTGAGCTACTCTATGGTTCCTAAATTGGCTTTGCTCTTTCATGTGTCCAGATTTTTATATCCACCTTAAAAAATTTCCTCTGCCAAGAAAGCAGTCACCCCTTCCTTCAGTTCACAAACTCTTCCCCCGTCCTGCACTAATGCATGGATTTGTCAGTGTCTCTTTACATTCCTTTCTTCCTACCAGCATCCCTGTGTCATTCACCTGGGTGTACCCTGCCCCTGACACGGGATGTGGTGCACTGGGGGAGGGAGGGGCCCCTGGTTCTGTTAGATGTCTGGGTGAGTGGGAGAATAGGTGGACAGATGGACAGGAGAGCCCTCAGCACGGTTAGACCAACCATGTTTTGATGGTAATGATGGAAATTCCCCTGGAGCAGTGCCAGGTGACATGATCGCCCCAGACTGAAATGAAAGAAACAGCAGGTGTCAGGAAGTTTCTGTGTTCATGCTGCCGTCTGTGCTAGAACACTCCAGCGTGGGTCCCTCTTCCCCACACTCTCCCCACCCTCCTGCCCCCATCCCGGCCCCTGATTTTATTGATCACAAGCCTCAGTGAACACACACCCTGTCGTGTATACATCCACGTCTGCGGGGGAGATTTCTTTATGAAACCGTAAGAGTGTTTAACCTAAGGACAAGATGTGAGCCTGCTTCCCCAAGCCCCGTCTGCTCTGCTAAAAAATAATAGGTCCTCATTCTTTGGGAAGCTGCCTCGGCCAGCCGTTACTAACTTGGGCATCACTAATTCGGATGCCCATTCAGGCAAATGAGGAATGGCTGCAAAGTGCTTTTGTCTGTGACTTGCAAGCGGAGGGGAGAGCTGGGGGCGTGAAGTGAAGGGAAGGAGGTTAGATCGTTTTGAGCTTCATTTCATTTCCAGAAAGGACAGTCATCGCTTCCTGGAAGCAGCACTTGGCAACAGGCGTGGAGAATGGGAAAGATTTATTTATTTCTCTTTGCCAGAGCTCAATAACTCAGCTCAAGGATCGCAAATCGATACATTGCTTGCAAAGTTTCCAGGGACTGCATTAAAAAAGCCATTTTTTAAAAAAAGATCATTCTACGGCGACAGCCTCTGATGAGACCAGCCAGTCAGGGTTGGGTCAGGTCTTCCAAAGCCACCAGACCCTAATGAGAAAGGAAGGCTTTTGAAAAAGCAGGAAAGCGAAGTTTAGAGCTGACAGCAAACGGGCCACACTTGCAAGGGCTCCGACAGCCACACCCGGCTGCTCTGTGGGGCTCCTTCTCAGACGAGCAGCTGCGTCGCTCCCCCCGGGCTTCTGTGGGAAATATGTGACTAATGCATGGCTAGCTCCATCTTTCTTGGAGCTGGAATTGGTCACTGAGCAGAGGAAAGACTCACTCGGAGACACCATCACCATGATCTAGGGCTTCTGACATGTCTGGCCTGCAGGCCGAGTCACTCACAACTTGGTGAATTTTTAAAAATGCTGTAGTTTTTTGACATCTGGCAGTCTTGACTTTTTCGTGTGAGGAGGTGTGGAAAGACAGTGAAGAGGTCAGCTGTCTGTATTGTGGTCATCGAGGCTATTGTTTTCATCCCCATTAGAAAGTCCTTCCCTTTGGAAGTGTTATCTTCACTGGAATAGTTCCGTAGTCTTCTCCATAAGAGAAGCTGGGTGCCCTCTGCCTGGAGACCCAGTGCCAACCGAAGCTCAGAGACATTTGCTATTGTGTCTTCTGTCCAGGTGCTGTGTCTGTGCTCCCTGCACTTGGGGCTGTCACCCCCTCTGGTGTGATCAGAGACCCCCCTCACATTTTTAATTCTTATTGGAATATAGTTGATTACAGTGTTATGTTAGTTTCTGCTGTACAGCAAAGTGAGTCAGTTTTTTATATATATGTATATATCCACTCTCTTTTAGATTCTTTTCCCATATAGGTCATTACAAACTATTGAGTTCCCTATGCTATACAGTAGGTCCTTATTAGTTACCTACTTTATACACAGTAGTGTCAATCCTGCTGCTGCTGCTAAGTCACTTCAGTCGTGTCCGACTCTCTGTGACAATCCTAGTCTCCCAATTTATCCCTCCCCTGCTCCTTACCCCCCAGTAATCATAAGTGTGTTTTCTACATATGCAACTCTATTTCTGTTTTATAAATAAGCTCATTTATACCCCTTTATTTTAGATTCCACATATAAGCAATATCATATATTTGTCTTTCTTGGTCTGACTTACTTCACTCAGTATGACAACCTCTAGGTCCATCCATGTTGAAGCAAATGGCATTATTTCATTCTTTTTATGGCTGAGTAATATTCCACTGTATATATGTACTGCATCTTCTGTACCTACTCTTCTGTTGATGGGCATTTAGGTTGCTTCCATGTCCTGACTGTTGTAAATAGTGCTGTGATGAACATTGGGGTACATGTATCTTTTTGAAGTAATGGTTTTCTCCATATATATGCCCAGGACTGGAACTGTTGTATCATATGGTAGCTGTATTACTAGTTTTTTAAGGAAGCTTCATACTGTTCTCCATAGTGGCAGTACCAATTTACATTCCCACCAACAGTGTAGGAGGGTTCCCTTTTCTCGACACCCTCTCCAGCATTTATTGTTTGTAGATTTTTTGATGATGGCAGATTTTTTGATGATGGCCATTCTGACCGGTGTGACATGATACCTCATTGTATTGATAGTTTTGATTTGCGTTTCTCTAATAATTAATGATGTTGAGCATCCTTTTCTGTGCTTTTTAGCCATCTATATGACAGACCCCTTAGATTATCACACTTCCGCTTATTGCCATAAAACCCAGTGACAATTCACCAAGAGACACACAAAGTTTGGTGCCCTTTTTTTATGAGACACCAGAGGAACCCTGGCCTTGCCAATAGGAAGTGTCCTGAGATAGACTCTGGGGAGACAGCACTGGCAGCAGCATAGTTTTCAATCTCTTAGAACCCCTGGGAAAGAGCAGAGCATCTTAGTATCAAAACTTCATACCCATGAGCAGTGACAAAACTAGGGGACAAGATATCCCCAAGGAACAGTGGGACTTTTGGATGTTAGAACAGGAAAAGCACCCCAAATAGTGACTACTGCAAAGCATAGAGGGTCAGTATGAGAGGAACAGCTGAAAGTGGGAGTCCTTTTACTGATTCCAAGAGTGATGAGTACAAGTAGCCTGCAGAGAGGGGGCTTCCCTGATAGCTCAGCTGGTAAAGAATCAATCCACCTGCAATGCAGGGGACCCCAGTTCGATTCCTGGGGACCCCAGTTCGATTCCTGGGTTGGGAAGATCTGCTGGAAAGGGATAGGCTATCCACTCCAGTATTCTTGTACTTCCCTGGTGGCTCAGCTGGCAAAGAATCTGTACACAATGCGGGAGACCTGGGTTCCATCCCCGGGCTGGGAAGATCCCCCAGAGAAGGGAACGGCTACACACTCCAGTATTCTGGCCTGAAGAATTCCATGGACTGTATAGTCCATGGGATTGCAACAAGTTGGATACAACTGAGCAACTTTCACTTTCACAGCGTGCAAGGGAGGTCTAAAGCAGCAGTTCCCAACTCTTTTGGCACCTGGGACCAGTTTCATGGAAGACAATTTTTCCATGGATCTTGGTGGGAGGATGCAAGTGATGGGGAGCAGCTGTAAATACAAGTGAAGCTCTACTCACTCACCCACTGCTCACCTCTTGCTGTGTGGCCCAGTTCCTAACAGGCCACAGACCGATGCTGGTCCATGGCCCGGGGGTTGGGGATCCCTGATCTAAAGGATCTAGAGCCTTCCAGCCACTTCGAACTCTGGAACTAACCAATCAAGTCCTCCTCTAGGATGGCCATGTAGTGAGAAGCTGCCTGAAGTGAAATCAAGCTGAACAGGATAGGGACAGCAGAGACTTACAGGAGAAAAAACTCCATAAGGGAACAGAACCTGGAAACTTCAGCAGTCATATATTTGAACACACATGAACGAAATGGCAGAGAAGTGAAAATGAAAGTGTTAGTCACTCAGTTGTATCCAACTCTTTGAAACCCCGTGGACTGTAGCCTGCCAGGCTCCTCTGTCCATGGAATTCTCCAGGCAAGAATACTGGAGTGGGTTGCCATTCCCTTCTCCAGGAGCTTTGTAAAGTTAGAACGACACTGTTCTAAAAGTTCAGGAAAATGAATTTCACATGGAAACAAGCAATTGCAAAGCAGCGAGGTCAAATCCCGTACAAAGCTTTTATATAAAAAGAAAATAAGGAGCAGACTACATTTCTAAAGAAAGCATGCCAAAAAGACATGGCTTTGGAACAATTCAGAACTATGACCCAGGTCCAAATGAGCTGAAAGGCATTAAGAAATGATATAAAACATGAGGGAGGGAGGAACCAACATAAATCAGAATTATGAAAACTTAGAAATTAGATGACAGAGATCAGGAAAGAATTTAAAATTAAAAAAAAATGATAAGTAAACTAGTAAGACTAAAAGATGAATATATATAAAAGGTAATTTTTAAGAGAAAAACTGGAACATTTTTAAAGTAAAAGAAAAAAAGGGATTTCCCTGGCAGTCCAGAGGTTAAGACTTCACCTTCCAATGCAGGGGCACGGGTTCAATCCCTGGTCAGGGTGCTAAGATCCCACATGCCTTGCAGCCAAAAACCAAAAGGTAAAACAGAAGCAATATTGTAACAAATTCAATAAACACTTTTAAAATGGACCACATCAAAAAAAAATCTTAAAAACATAAATTTCAAGAGAAAGTGACACATGTTGAAGGGGGACAAAGGCATTTCAATATGTGGATAATAGGAACCTGTGAGGAAGGAAAACAGCAGTCTTGGGTCTGCATCACTCCCATCTCTGCCTCTGCAGTCACGTAGCTGTCTCTTCTTCCTTGTCTCTCCTCCATGTTCCCTCATGAGGACCCTTGTCCTTAGATTTAGTGTGTTAGTCGCTCAGTTATGTTCAACTCTTTGTGACCCCATGGACTGTACTCTGCCAGGCTCCTCTGTCCATGGAATTCTCCAGGCAAGAATACTAGAGTAGGTAGCTTTCCCCTTCTCCAGGGGATCTTCCCAGCCCGGGGATCAAACCCAGGTCTCCCACATTGCAGGCAGATTTTTTACCAGCTGAGCCACAAGGGAAGCCCAAGAATACTGGAGTGTGTAGCCTATCCCTTTGCCGGTGGATCTTCCTGACCCAGAAATTGAACCGGGGTCTCCTGCATTGCAAGTGGATTCTTTACCTACTGAGCTGTCAGGGAAACTCCCAGAGAGTCAGACGCCATAACCAAACCAGCGTGCAAGTCTTCTCCTCTCAGTGCCTCTAGCATCCTACTACCTGTGGGCTGCAGCAACTCCCACCAGCCCTAAAACTCGAGGGTTGCTCACGCTTCCCTTCTGACTCTTTTATCCAACTACCTCACAAAGCTAAGGTGTGAACCATTATGTTGATTTGATGTGTTCCTTTTGCTTCCCTGATAGCTCAGTTGGTAAAGAATCCGCCTGCAATGCAGGACACCTCCGTTTGATTCCTGGGTTGGGAAGATCCGCTAGAGAAGCGAAAGGCTACCCACCCCAGTATTCTGGCCTGGAAAATTTCATGGACTGTATAGTCATGGGGTTGCAAAGAGTCGGACACAACTGAGCGACTTTCACTTTGCACTTTTTTCCAGCAACCCCCTCCATAGAAGGCTCCATGCTTTCGTCCAAAGGGGTGAATAATATACAACTTAAGCTGGGATGACAGAACCAATGAGAAAGATATTTTGTGGCCAGGGAGAGTCCCTCAGTGCCCCATTGTGCCATGAGCTGGCCAGAGAGGGTCTACTGTGGCTCCCAGGCCTGCCCAGCCACCCCACCTCCCAGCATCTCAAGTCTTAGCCCAGCCCCGGGCCAGGTGTATAGCGGAAGGCATGTGTCATTGTCTCCAGCTGCATGTCTGCAGCTCTGTTGAAGGAGGTAAGGACTTGGTTTGGTTTTTAAATTTTTATGACTCTGTCTTAAGCCTGGAAATATTAGTAACGTTCACAGCTCTAACACTAGGGCATACAGCTGATAAGAAAAAAAGACAACTTTTTTTTTTCTGAAAAAATTTTTTCATTGAAATATAAAAGTGCTTTACAAGGTTGTATTAGTTTCTGCGGTACAACAACATGAATCAGCTATAAGTATACATATATCCCCTCCCTTTTGAGCCTCCCTCCCACCCCACACCATCCCACCCCACTAGGGCATCACCGAGCACTGAGCTGAGCTCCCTGTGCTGCACAGTAGCTTCCCACTGGTTATCCATGGGACACATGCTGGAGTATATATGTCAGTGCTCCTCTCTCAGTTTGTGTACTACAACATTTTAAGTGATTACATCTGTGGAAATAGATTCACATTTCCCCACAAATCCTCGAGGAAATGAAGGACCAATGGGATGAGGAGTGGAGTGAAATCTTGACACACATGAACATGCACACTCACACACACAATCATCTTTAAACACAGGTTGCTTCTCCGGGTTTGATGGGTTTTTTGTTCTGTGAGGCCTCCACAAAAACCCTTAAAGTGACTGCATCCTGCCTGTGTTCAGTCCACCTGCCCCTCTTCTTGCTGAGTCAGCATCTGCTTGGGCAACCTCGGAAAACATTGACTGCCTCCCCAGGGAAGAGTCAGGGAAGAAGAGAAGGAAGACAGGGTCAGGGGAGTGTGGAATTCTCCATCAAAGAAGACATTTTCCAGTGAAGCATGGTTTTGCCAAGTGTGTTAGGTTTCTTGAACCCCTGGTGCCATCTGCCTTTTGGACCCTGGACGTGTTTGCTGAGGACTGTGAAGTTAGCATTGTGAAAGATAAAGGCTTCCTAGGGTCTCCCCATCCACCCCCAGTCTTCACTCCATCCTCAGAAGATGCAGTGACCATATTGACTGAGAAAGGCATCCTGAAAAAGGCAGCCTGCTTTTTTATTTTTTTAACTTTTTATTTTGTATTGGGGTATAGCTGATTAACAATGTTGGGATAGTTTCAGGTGAACAGTGAAGGGATTCAGCCACACATATCCATGTATCCATTCTCTCCCAAATGGATACATGTATGTGTATATATGTGTGTGTGTGTATATATATATGTATGTATGTATGGCTGAATCTCCCCTCTCCTTGGGGCAAGGCAGCCTGCTTTAAAATCCGGGAGAGAAGGGACCAGGCACAACTGAACCACACATGGGAGAGACCCCGGCTGCCAGTGACAGGGCTCATCAGCCCAGCCAGAGGGAGAGTGAGTTCTGCTCTGGTTACACTTTGCAAAGGAATGTTCTGCAGACCAGCAGGCACACAAGATGATCCTGTGTGGTTTAAGAGAAGAAGAGCAGAACAGATAAAGAAGATGTGGTACAATGAAATATTACTCAGCCATGAAAATGAATGAAGTTGTATCATTTGTAGAGATGTGGATGGACTTGGAGACTGTCACACAGAGTGAAGTAAGTCAGAAAGAAAAAAACTCATACTGTATATTAATGCATATATGTGGAACCTAGAAAAATGGTACAGAGAGCCTGTTTGCAGGGCAGTAGTAGAGACACTACTTTGGCCACCTGATGCGGAGAGCTGACTCATTTGAAAAGACCCTGATGCTGGGAAAGATTGAGGGCAGGAGGAGAAGGGGACGACAGAGGATGAGATGGTTGGATGGCATCACCGACACAATGGACATGGGTTTGGGTGAACTCCAGGAGTTGGTGATGGACAGGGAGGCCTGGCGTACTGTGGTTTATGGGGTCACAAAGAGTCAGACACGACTGAGCGACTGAACTGAACTGAATAGAGACACAGACATAGAAAACAGACATGTGGACATGGAGAGGTGGGGAGGAGAGATGAGATAAATTGGGAAAGAAGTGGTGGCGTATATATATGTGACCGTGTGTAAAACAGATAGTTGGTGGGAACCTGCTGTATAACACAGGGGGCTCAGCTTGGTGCTCTGTGGTGACCTAGAGGGCTGTGATGGCATGATGGCAGGGGAGGGGGAGATCCAAGAAGGAGGGATATGTGTGTACGTACATAGAGTTGATTTGCTTCGTTGTACAGCAGAAACTAATACAATGTTGTAAAGCAACTATATACCCCAGGAAATTTCTTAAAAAGTGAGGGCACACAAAGGATATTCATTCTTCTTTATCCAGACACCCAGAGTGGATCGTCTGTGTTCCATGACTCTTGCAAATCCAGCGAGATCTTTAGGTCCTCTGCGCCCCATCCATTTCCACGGAGGAGTAAAAAACCTTGCACCAGCTTTCCCAACCCATTCTGATTTGCTTGCTAAATCTATTTGAGGAATGTTTCAACTCTCTTCATGTCTATTTTCCTACATATTTATTTCTTCTTAAAATTGGGCTTTTTGTGTGTGTGCATAAATATCAGTAGAGTTGAAAATAAAAATGTGTCTCTCCACCCAGCAATATGAGAAATTCTGCCCTTCATCGCCTCCTTCCTTTAGAAATTCATCTCAGTGGTCTCTTTCCATGCCAGCCCAGTTGCTTCAGCATTCATAAAGTTAAGATAATTTGCAGTGATTAACCTTCAACACTATGAATAAAAACTTGCAATATGTTAGCAATGAGTTCCAAAATACCTGAAGACGGGTCATCCCGTGTTTAAGGTCAGATATGTGCATTTCACAAGGAAATGACGTCCAAGTTGGCTTTCATCATTGCATTGCCTGCCCCCACCCGCCCTCCCACCCTTTGCAGAGTGAGAGGAGGTCAGCCTGCCAGCCTCTCTCTTCTCTTCTCCTCCCCCAAAATATCAGGAGAGATGTGTGTGTTTCTGTCCTCAAACCTAACTTGGTTTTTGCATTATAACCCTAATATATATCATCAGATCTCTTTGCATGTACAAGGCTAAAAAGTTCTCAACTGATTGTCCAAGTGTCCATAGGTAAACTGGAGCTAGTCCACAAACTTTGAAATTGTAGGGGAATGTTGGTGCGCATGGGTCTATGGGTCTATGCATTTTCAAAGATCGGTTGTTGTCATTCAGTCACTCAGTCATGTCCGACTCTTTGCGACCCTATAGACTGTAGCCCACCAAGCTCATCTGTCCATGGAATTCTCCAGGCAAGAATATTCCAGGCAAGAATACTGGAGTGGGTTGCCATTTCCTTCTCCCGAGGATCTTCCCAACCCAAGGATCGAACCTATATCCTCTGCATTGACAGGCAGATTCTTTACCACTGAGCCACTGGGAAAGCCCAAAAAGGGTCAGTAGCGCTCACTGAATTCTCAAAG
Organism: Bos javanicus; assembly: GCF_032452875.1. Taxonomy (NCBI): domain Eukaryota; kingdom Metazoa; phylum Chordata; class Mammalia; order Artiodactyla; family Bovidae; genus Bos; species Bos javanicus. The sequence continues at coordinate 98,518,237 of NC_083872.1, read as the reverse complement.
GGGTCCATTATCTCCCGGATCACTCTAGTCTGTCCTCTTCCTCTTCATCACAACACCATCCCCATTATCTCTTTTTTCAATGTAACTTTAGTTAAAATGTTGATATTTTGTTCATTATGAATTTTTTTTGCATTTATTGGGCAGGTCAAAAAATTCCTTCGGGTTTTTCCATAACATTGTACAGAAAAACCCAAAAGAACTTTTTGGCCAGCACAGTAGTTTGAGTTTAAAATAACGCATTAAAACTATCATTATTGTTTGTGATTCCTGAGCTTTCGGGCACTGCCTTCAATTCTGCACCCGAAGTAAGCGCCTCACTTACCTCACCCTAATCACAGGCCTGAGTGGACTCTTACCCTGGCCTTTTTGCCTCCAGCCTCTCACCTGCTCCCTGCCTGTCTCTACATCTCCTCCTGAGCTGTCTTCCCGGCCTGCACACAGATGATGCCCACCCCTCCTTAAAACCCCATGGTGGGCTCGTACCTCCCACCAGACCCTTCACACGGCTCACAAGAACCCTTGCTTCAGCTTCTGAGGCTCCAGTGAGCTTTAGAAAACATTTCAGTCTCCTGAACAGATGACAAAACGCAACAGATTTGCTTTGGGGTCTCTGCCCTACCCAGCTCCCCAGAATGCATTGAGCACTTTCCATGGACCAGCTATAGTGCAGAGTCCTTTTTTAAAATTATTTATTTGTTTTATTTATGGCTGTGCTGGGTCTTCCTTGCAGCACACAGGCTTTCTCTAGTGCAGTGAGCAGAGGCTACTCTCCAGCTATAGGCTCGGGCTTCTCATTGCGGTGGCTTCTTTTGTTGCAGAGCATGGTCTCCAGGTCTTGCGGGCTCAGTGGTTGCGGCTCACAGGCTACAGTGTGTGGAATCTTCCCAGGCCAGGGATTGAACTCGTGTCCCCTGCATTTCAGGTGGATTCTTCACCACTGGACCCTCAGGGGAAGTTCAGTGCAGAGCCTTTGTATGAGTTATCTTACTTCATATTTAATTTTGCCCAAGGAGGTAAATACTGTTCTTGGCCTCATTTTACTGCTGAGGAAATTGAGATCCAGAGACATAACTTATGCAAGGCTACTGAGCAGGTGGCAGAACCAGTCTTTGAACTCAGGACTATCTGACTCCAAAACCCAAGTTTTTAATCTAAAATATTCCATGCCTCTCACCACATTGGGCTTGCTGCCTAAAGGCAGGAATGTAGGGGAATCGTCGAACTCATGTTTGTAAGAATGAATAGCGGGCCCTGGGCCAGTTTTGCTGTCAATAGGTTTGCTGATAAAAAACCCCTCTGTGGCTAAAACTGAATGAAAGCCAGAAAAAATCCACAAAATGAAGTGTATAGGGAAAATTTTTTCCAGGGACTAGAGTGGGACTTTGGATCAAAACATGAACGTGTAGTATTCTTGTTCTTGGGGGGGTTTGGCTGAAAAGACACTGTTATAATCTTCCAACCTCCACTTGGAAACTGAGTACTGAGATATAGGGTGACCCTGAGGACAAAAATAGGAAATGTTTGAGAACGTCCCATCCCCTGGTGATAGAATCTGTGTGCCAAGAGCAGTGATGAACAGATAGCCGCCCATCCAGGGTTAGGGGCAGACCCAGAGGAATGAGAATGCTGAAGTTTATCAGAGTCCATCCAGGACTGGGGTGGGGGCCAGAACTTGGCCTGCAGGGAAGGGAAAGGCATCAGAAAAGACCCCTGGGAAATGCTCTGGGAAGCAGCAGCTTAACAGGATCTGATGATAGTTTGTTTTATTTTGGAAGGTTTGTTTATCCTGAGGGAAACCCTGCCCCCTGTACCCCCTTCACAGAGGTCAGAAAGGGCTAGATTTCTGGATCCGCAGCTAAGCCAGACCTGCCAGGAGTTGAGTTTATGGTTAATTATTCCTAATCCCCTTGCATTTTTACAGTGCATTTTAGCGTGCATTAGAATGCAAGGGGCTTTTGTATCCTTTATTTGCTTTGACGGAGAGGAAGTTCACTAGGCAGATATAGAAGACCAGAAACAATTCTGGTTCTGGGGCCCATTGTGACCTTGGGGAAGTAACTCAACCTCTCTGAGCTTCAGTGTCTTCTGCAGATGCAGTTGTGCCAACCTGAGCTCTTTCACAGAATAGTTGCTAGGATGGCATAGGTGTGGAAGTGTTACCCACCTGGATTCTTGGCCTCCTTAATCAATAGAAATCAATCAGGGGCCAGATAGGAAATTCAGACAAGCCTTTATCGGGGTCCCTGCTGCAGCAGAGGGGAACGAGAACACATATGTTTCCTTTGCTTGCTTGCCAAGGAGGGGCGAACTGGTTCCTTATATGGGGTAAGGGTGTGTCCAGGGGTCGGGCCGGAGGGGTGGCTTAGGTGGTCTGCCCACCCCTTTGGTGGTGTTGAGTGCGGGGGTATGTGCAGTACCCTGCTTTTGCTTCCAACACCCTGTTTTTGCTCCAGCTCTTCATAAGTGGCTAAAGTTGGATTTTGGTCTTTTTGTATCTTGTCCTTAATTTTATTGCCCCAACCACGCATGCACACCATTCTTTTTAATCCCTTATTCTTGTATTCTGTTGCTCACGGAGATTTGTCCAGGTACAAGCACTGCAGCAATGAGCCCCAGATCCCAACCTGTCTCAGAAGCATCTGGTAGTGGCAGTGAACCTCACGGATCAGAAGTGTCCTACCTGGTGAGAAGGGTGTTAGGAGAGGGTGGCAGTGCAGAGCTGTCCCATGGGTAGGTTACTAGTATTGGGGTTCTTTTGTCTTACAGTCTGGCATTACCAGGGGACCATTGTGTGCCAGGCATGATGTGAGTATCACTGAGCAGTTGTCTTCAGCTACACGATTAGCGCTTTGACTTCCCAGAAGGTAGAAGCAGCAGTTGAGGGGCACTGGTAATTCGGTCTCAGGTCTAACAGATGAGGAATTGGTTGGCCAAGTAGAAATGATGGGGAATTGTGGTGAGAATGAAAACATCATCTTGGAATTGGGGAAGGGAATTAAAAGGCATGAGCAGATGTCTTCTCTTGACTAGAAGAAGACAAATGATTTCAGTTGAGGGGAAAAAGTACCTAAGGATCCGTGATCTGAAAGGAGGCAAAACCAAGTCTAAAGAATCAGCATGCTCTTGAAAATGAAATTCTGGCGTATCAACTGCTCGGGGCATGAGCAGGAAGAAGACGATGAAAGAATCTGATGAAGCTGTTGAGGGGACATTCTCTGATGAGCTCCATTTTTAAACAGATCTTTTTAAATATAAAAGTAACACATGCTTAATAGGGAGTATTAGGAAAAAAGAATGAAAAGGAGACAGTAAACATCATCTGTCATTTGGTTGAGTGACGGTTGTTAATATTTTTATGTTGCATTATATTTTCCATAAGTTGTTTGAGATTATAATACATATGTACACATGTTATGTGGTGATTTTTCCATATGTGTAGATACTTTTTATAAATATTATGTTATTGGCTGCATCATATCCTACCAGAGATGTTGTTTATAGATTCCTTAACTATTTCCTTATGGATGTTCCCAGTTTTTTAAACTATTAAAAATAATACTGCAGTGAACATCTTTGTGCATGAACAGTTTCTCTTTGTCTGAAATTATTTTCTTAAGGTAAATTCCCCAAAGTTAACATTTATAGGGCCCTTGAACTATCACCACATTATTTACCAGAAGGATCATGCCAATTTATCATCCCACTATTTTCTGTGTACCAGTCTAATGAGCTCAGATTTTCTAAGAGGATGAAAGAACAACTTACTGGAAATAAAAAAAATTTTTAATACAAAAAATGACATTTTGCAATCTGCAACAACATGGATATACCCAGCAGGTATTTTGCTAAGTGAAATAAATCAGAAAGAGAAAGACAAATACTGTATAATATCACTTATATGTAGAATCTAAAAAGTACAACCTACTAGGGAATATAACAAAAAAGCAATAGACACACAGGTGTAGAGAAGAAATCAGTGGTCACCAGTGGAGAGGATGGGGAGGGAGGGGAAAAGATAGGAGGAAGGGAACAAGAAGTACAAACTACTAAGTGTAAAATAAGCTACAAGGATATATTATACAACACAGAGAATATGGCCAGTATGTTATAATAACTATATGTGGAGTATAATCTTTAAAGATTGTGAATTACTGTACACTTGTATAATATCCTACAACAACTATGTGTCAACAAAAAAATTTTGGATATATAATGGAGAGATTTTTATTTTTTTTTAACTTTATTTTGTATTTGAGTATGGCTGATTAACAATGTTGTGATAGTTTCACGTGAACAGCGAAGGGACTCAGCCATACATACACATGTATTATTCTCCCGCAAACTCCCCTCCTGTCCAGCCTGCCGCATAACACTGAGCAGAGTCCCATGTGCCATACAGTAGGTCCTTGCTGGTTATCCATTTTAAACACAGCAGTGTGTACATGTCCATCCCAAACTCCCTAACTATCCCTTCTCCCGCCCCCTCCGGCAACCGTAAGTTTGTTCTCCAGGTCTGTGAGTCTCTTTCTGTTTTGTAAGTTCCTTTGTATCCTTTCTTTTCAGATTTCACATATAAGGGATGTCATACGATATTTCTCTTAAAGGAGAGATTTTTTTAGATCTAGAATGTTAAAGCTAAGTAAGCTAAAAACAATGGGAGATACTTAAGAAAATGGTGTGTTTGGAGGGACAGTAAGAGAACAAGCGTGGTCTCAGCACCTAGACTGAGTTGGTGGCAAAGAGAGAACAAAACTGTACAACTTCTCTCTTTCCTCCCCCTCTTCCATCAAGGAGGGTGATTGTCAGACTGAAACAGGTAGTACAAACTGCCATAAGGGAATTGAAGCCCAAGGCGGATGAGTCGATTGTAGAAACGAATCTAAGTCATTCTAAATAGATTCAAGGCTCTTGGCCCAGACAGATGACACCCCAGAATAGAGAATTTACAAGGGTGAAAAGTCACTGATAGTGATCCCTAAGGTTTGCAGGAAATGAAAGAGATCCTAAAAGAGAGAATACGAACCACTGTTTACCCTACACTCAGAAAAGGAGAAAAGGGAATATGTACAGACTAAAAATAGCTGACCTGATACAACTTACAGATGAAATTCAGGAGAGATTTTCAAACATGTATGTTATGAGCACTTAGGAAAAGTTATTCCTTAGGCCCCAATCACCTTCTCCCTTTTTTCATCTTATTCAATAAAGGTGCTATAGATTTTGTAGTTATTGTATTTCTGGACATCAAGAAAGCATTTTATTTGAATTTTGGATGGTTCCTTTTATGGCTGAACTAGAAAGATGTATCTAAATACCGGAGTAGTTAGGGGGGTTGATCATTGAACACCTGTATGCAAATGGGGCCAGGGCTTCCCAGGTGGCACAGTAGTAAAGAACCCACCTGCCACGCAGGAGATGTGGGTTATAGCCCTGGGTCAATAAGATCCCCTGGAGAAGGGAATAGCTACTCATTCCAGTATTTTTGCCTGGAGAATTCCATGGACAGAGGAGCCTAGTGGGCTACAGTTCATGGCGTTGCAAAGACTCAGACGCAACTGAGTGCGGGCACACACATACTCCAAATGGAGCCAATAACTTGATCAGTATCCGTCTAAAAGGAGGTGGCTGGTTTGTCACCAGAAGGCTCTCTTTCAGCCCTCAGCTAATCAGCACTTTGTCAGTAACCTGTTGAGGTAACAGATGCTTATCAAAGGCAAAGTTGACATGAAGCTGTGAAGTATAGATGATACTGGATATAGGTCTCAGTCTGGAGTGACTGCTGCAGGCTGGAATGATGATGGAAAATGGCAAGGTAAAAATCTAATACTGGCTAATATACATGTCCTTTCTCCACAGGTGGGTTACAAACAGCAGCTATTATGTGCAGGATAGGGAGATTATAAAAATAATCATGGTGGTAACTATAAAATGCTCGCTCTATGCCAAATACTGTCCTTTGTATCTTCTATCATCATTGAATCATCTTACTCTATACTAGCTTTATGTCATCTGCACATTTGACAAACACATCATCTGTGATTCAGTGGCACTCGCTTGTCAACTTGAGAGTTGTCCTCATTCTCCAGTTGAGGCAAGTGAGACACAGAGAAGTTAAGAAACTTGTCTGAGATCACACAGCAGGGACACGGAGTTTCCAAGCTGGTGCCCCGTGCCTACTTGCTTAAATACTGTGAAAGTTCACACAATCACTGAAACTTCTCTGTCTCTCTCTTTTTTTTTTAATCCTGAATTTAATTTAACGTCCTGCCAAAACACCAAAATAACCTTAGAGAGGCAAGGAACTAATAGGAACTTTGGGCTAGACCAACCGGGTTCAAATGTTGGCTCTTCCACTGGGTGTGTGACTTTGGCCAAGTCGCTTAACTTCCTAGTGTTCCAGTTTTCTCCTCTGTAAATAAGGATGGTGAATGTTTCTATTGTATAGCATCCCTGTGGGGATTACATGAGTTACAAACAGAAGACATTTAGAAAAGCGCCTGGCACACAATAAATGCTTCTAAGTGTCTGCTGTTCCAGACATCCCTGAGTATCCACGTGGCAGACTGATTCCAGGACCGCCCCCCGGCCCCCACTAGATACTAAAATCCATAGATGCTCAAGCCCCTTACATAAAATCACATAGTATTTGCATATAACCTACACATACCTTCCCATGTACTTTAAGTTATCTCTAGATAACATTATAATTCCTCACACAATGTAAATGCTATGTAATCTGTTGTGACTATGATGTAAACGCAGCGTGAATAGTTGCCAGCACACAGCAAATTCGAGTTACGCCTTTGGGAGCTTTCCGAAATTTTTTTATTCTGAACAGTCTAAGGGGCCACTTGAGAATCCATATGGTGGGGTGTTGAGTGGGTCTGATTTTCAGTCCCAGCCCCACCAATTCCGTTTATCGTGTACTGCAGTTTTGTCCTCTACAAAATGAGAAGAATCATCATTGTAGTGAAGACTTGTGTAAATGCTCAGTGTTCGCTATTATGAATAAAAACATTGTCCAGAGATACAAAGGTTCTAGTCCTGCCTCTGGCACTATGTTTAGGAATGGGAGCCACAGAGGATCTCAGGAGGAGGCAGGCAGGCTGGTGAGGCTCTGAAAAAGGCCGTACTGAACTTCTGTTTGGACCAGTGAAGGATGTTTAATCCAAAGGCAAGATGACTAAGCAAGGAAGTGATAGCTGTCCTCACTGTCAAGGGTGACAGAATGCTTCTTTGTCATCAGATCAAGTTATGAGACCCCATGGGAGGTTGGAAAGAGGAAACCTGGGGCAGCTTGAGGAGGGTTCAAACTCAACTTTTCCCAGCTTCAGTTTCCTCATGAGTCAGATGGGTGGGGGTTGTCTTCTGTCTTTTCTGCTTCTGTCCTCTAAGCCACTGATTCTGTAGCCAATTTCTGTGTATACAGACCGTTTAGCATAAAGGCTGCTTCTGATGAATGTTTACTACAGCAAAAGAGCTTGAATTGACTATTATGCAAACCAGCAAAATCCTCTAATGACTCTGAGCCCCTATTTCCTCATCTTTCAACTTGAAGTGAGACTGCAGTGGGTTTCACAGGGCTTTTTGGAGAATAACCTGAGGTCATCCATGTGAAAGCACCTTCTTAAAATGTTATGTTTATTATTGGGTAATTATAACCCATTACCAGGTTATAAATTTTCAAGAATTAGAATATAATAAAAACACTCATAAGCACCAACATCTATTTAAAGTAACTTAATCTGTTTTCCGTGATTCAGAGGAGCCTTCAGGAAGTTACAGTCTCTGGGTCATGGTCGTGAGCATGGAGTTGCTCTGTAGAAAAAGGTCCTGGCTGTTTAAGTTCTTTGGATTTTAGGATTCATATTAAGTGGAAGCATGTTGACCATATTAAACCCAAAAGGGAATAGAAATCACATACTCTAAGCCCCTCATTTAACAGATGAAACCACTGAACCACAGAGAAACTGAGTGACTGGCCCAGAAACACATGTTACTTAAAGGCAGATCTGGGAGTAAGATCTAGGTCCCTGACTCCCAGCACGCTTTCCATCATTAGTTTAAACACAACTCAGAAAGTCTGAAATGAGGCTAAGCGTGTACTGATGAACGTGGCTGCTCCTTTGAACGTGGAATTGGAGAACTATCAGACGGAAGTTTAAGGGTCTGGGTATGTCATTAAAGGGTACGGCCCCATGAACTTGACTTGACCCACTTGGGGGAAAAAAAAGTGCGGTGGAATGCTTAGTAATTTTCTTAAGCATAGCAGTTCATTTCTTCTGTATAAAATCATCTCAGCTACCCTCTGAAATTAAATGACATTCCAAATGCGGGTCTTAGGGTGGCTTTCGCAGGCTTGTTATGTACACAGGGAACAACATGATGTAGGTACAGTATAATAATGGTCTCTGTCTTTTTTCTTTTCACTAATGATCATTAACATATAAGTTCTCTAACTTAATTGTTTTTTTTTTTTTTGGCTTTGCCGGGGTTTGGTTGTGGCATGCTGGCTCTAATTCCCTGACCAGGGATCAAACCCAGGCCCCCTGTATTGGGAGCTCAGAGTCAGCTACTTGACCATCAGGGAAGTCCCTTTGTTAATGTTGCAAGTTAACGTTGCAAGAGATAAGTGTGAAACAAGTTACTTGTGATGCAGCCTCCCTGGTCTTGCCTGTGTGCTATTACGCTGCTGCTGCTGCTGCTGCTGCTAAGTCGCTTCAGTCGTGTCCGACTCTGTGCAACCCCATAGACAGCAGCCCACCAGGCTGCCCCGTCCCTGGGATTCTCCAGGCAAGAACACTGGAGGGGTTGCCATCTCCTTCTCCAGTGCATGAAAGTGAAAAGTGAAAGTGAAGTCGCTCAGTCGTGTCCAATTCTTTGCGACCCCATGGACTGCAGCCTATCAGGCTCCTCCGCCCATGGGATTTTCCAGGCAAGAGTACTGTAGCAGCTGTCTACTCAGGATCAGTGTCTACGCGGCAAATGCCTATGAGCAAGTAGCTGGTGATGCAAAGCCTTCCTGGATGAGTTAAAAGCAGAGTCTCGCCTCCACCTCCTTACTCCCTTGTATAAATGTATTTCTCCAGGGATCTACAGGATTTTTGGCTCTATTTTTAGTTCGTTGATAACTTGAGAAACCTCCGAGGATCAAAATCTTGAATAGGGAGGATTCAGTTCACTCAGTCTTTTCTGAATCCCTAATAGATGTTGAAAATGAATCTGAATGGGAAGTGCGTGGGTCAGAGAATGTGGTGCGGAAGAACACAGACTCAGAAACCAAAACAGCCTGGTTTCGAATCCCAGGTCCTTTTGTGACTCTGGTTGCATGCCTTTGGGCAAATCCCTTAAATGCACTGGGCCTCAGTTTCCTCACCCTGAAACCTTATCTCATAGGGTTGCTGTGAGCATGCAGTCAAATCAACTGATACTCATAAAGTGCTCAAAATAGTGCTGGATGGTCAAAGTGTTTAAAAGATGACTCTGAGTCCAAGGCTATAACACACAGGCCTTAGGGTCTTAAGGTTTGAGCAAAGGGGGCTTGTTTTTCCTCAGTCAGAGTAGCCAAGCACATCCTACACCAGGACTTTTTAAGGAACTAGCAGGGGGACTTGCCTGTGAAGACCAGAGTTTGTTTGTTTTATTTTAAATGTGTTTATTTTTGGCTGTGCTGGGTCTTCATTGCTGCACACTGGCTTTCTCTAGTTGCGGTGAGCAGGGGCTGCTCTCCAGTTGCGGTGCACGGGCCTCTCATTGCAGTGGCTTCTCTTGTTGCAGAGCATGGGCTTTCGGGTGTTCAGGCTTCAGTAGCTGTGCACGGGCTTAGCTGTCCTGCAGCACTGTGGAATCTTCCCAGCCCACAGGGACTGAACCCGTGTCCCCCCGCATTGGCAGGTGGATTCTTAACCACTGGACCACCCTGGAAGTCCTGAACACCAGAGTTTATCATCAAGCCTCTTTCCAGCTCAGTGAATGTGTCCACATTCTCTCCTGGGAAGAGTGGTGGCGATTCCGATAAATGTGTAGCCTGGCCTCCAGCAGGTAGCTTGGTCTGTCGGGGTCACTTTTGTAAAACTGCTGGAATTGCCATGGTGTTTCCTGAACTGACTGGGACTCACCGGGTCCCCTGAGCCCACAAGCCCAGAGCCTTCAGTGGATCCCCTGGCAAGGGGGTTTCCGAGTTATGGTTTTGCTTTCTTCGGGGGCTGGGCTGTAGGAGAGATTAATGGGAAGTGAAAAGAGAAACAGTTGTTCTCAACCGGCAGGTCTGTTTGGAGTGTGTGACTCTTCTTGTATTTAGGGAAAAGATTACTCATGAGTATTTTCTTCCATAGAATATAAAGAACCTCAAATTACTACTTGCATCCCCCACCCCCTTCTCACCCGCCTCTCTTGTTTCAGTGTCTCCTCTGCAGAAACTTCAGCATTTTACTCTCGTTTCCCCTCCCGAGTGGGATTCGGTTCTGTATTTGCTTTGGCACTCGCACTTCCAATAAGCAGCCCCATCCTTTTTCCTGTTTCTGACCGAGCATCTTCTGCTCTGTGGTCCTCTCACCACCAGGCACTTCCTTCAGCCACGCTTGGCCGGTCCTCATATTTGTCCCCAAAGTGCTGGCTGTGCTCTCGCTGTTCGTGTGAAGGAGAAGAAAAGTCCCTAATAACTAGACACCCCGCTGTTCCTCTTCAGAGGTGACACCATGACTGTGGACTCTTAAGGCCTTTCTTCACTGGTTCAGAAGTTGAGATTTTGCTGAGCCTTTTTCATGCCCGTCCCCACCTCTCTATGGTCCCAGATATGCATCTTTAAGGTCATTGGAAAGAGTTGGGGTACCTCCTATGTCCAAGAACCATTTTTTTTTAACTTTTTAAACCATTTTTTAAACTTTTAAGAATACAGTTCTTAAAGATCACAGTTATCACCGAATATTGGCTATATTTCCCCATCTTGTACCAGACATCCTTGAGCCTGTACATCCTTCGTACCTCCCACTTCACCCACCCCTGTGTTGCCCCCCTGCCACTAGTAACTACTAGTTTCTTCTCTATGCCTGTCAGTCTGCTTCTGTTTTGTTATATTCACTAGTTTATTTTTCAGATTCCACATATAAGTGATATCATACATTATTTGTCTTCCTCCAGTTTATTTCACTTAGCATAAGGCCCTCCAAGTCCATCCATGTCCAAGGACCATTTTTCATAGGCATTGCTTCTTGGCCCAGTCAAGAGTCCAAAACAAAACCCTGAATTCTTTAGTTGCTGTGTGTATTCTAAAGATCGTAAAGCAGTAACATATTGCATGGTATTATTTTACAGTGCCCCTTTATTCCCCATGTGACAAAAAAATACTGTGAAACTTAAAAACCAAGAAAAAAACTCTATGATGCTGTATTAGTCACTCAGTCATGTCAGACTCTTTGTGACCCCATGGACTGTAGCCCACCAGGCTCCTCTATCCATGGAATTCTCCAGGCAAGAATACTGGAGTGGGTAGCCATTCCCTTGTCCAGGGGATCTTTCCCAGCCAGGGATCGAACCTGGGTCTTCTGCAAAGCAGGCAGATTCTTTACCATCTGAGCCACCAGGGAAGCTCATCTCTAATTTCAGTGCCCATAGTTCTTTATCCATGCCCAACACAGTGGACCAGTTTCAGAAGGACTCCCCAGAGTTCAAGGGAACCAGCTGCCATTCCGTAAAACTAGACTTTGCAAAGGAGCCACCTGAAAGATAGAGCCACCGGTCATGCCCAGAGACCCTGGATCTTCTCAAGGGCACTGAGCTATTCCATTTCCTCATCCACCCAGAAGGAAAAGTAGCCCATCCAAATAGACCAGTTCTTTATGATGCCTGACAAATGAAAGGTCCTTTTTTCCAGGATCAGACTGAAGGACGCTGTCAGAGCACACTCACAGAGTCCCCTTAGCAAGTTGAAGTAACCACCAATAAATAACAGACTGAAGTTCCTTTTAGCAAACGTTGATTCTGTTGTATTTGAGCTATTAGATCATACAATATTTTAGAGAATAAAGCACTCCTGAGCATCTGGCTTTTAACCCATCAGTTCTCAAACAGTTGGTTTCAGGATTTCTTTTAATCCCTTAAAATTATTGAAGACCCCCAAAAAGCTTTGCTCATGTGGCTTTTATCTATCTATGTGTACTGTATTGGAAATTAAAACCAAAAATTTTTACTATTTGTTGTAATACATATCAAAATATGTGTCAACTCGCTAAAAAGTAATAAGCCAAGTATATGTTAACATAAATATGTATTTATGAATATGTTTTCCAAAACCAAAAAAAAAATCAGTGAAAAGGTGGCATTGTCTTACATTTTTGCAAGTCTTTTTAATGTCTGGCTTCATTTAAAAAAAGGCTGGATTCTTGTGTCTGCTTTAATATCACATGCTGTGTAGCTGCTAGGAAATTCCACTGTGTGCTCATGAAAGATTGAGAATAGAACAACAGAAAAAACAAGTAACCTCTTCATATGGTTACAAAAAGTTTTGACTTCTTAGACACGCTGAGATGGTCTTGGGAACCCAGAAGGGTACCTGGTACACACTTTGAGAATTACTGTTCTCTAAACCACTCATATGATATGTCAAAGGTTTCCCGCAACCACAGAATAAAATGAAAACACAGACTCACAGTCAGGCTTCCAGACAGAGATCCAGCCTGAGCCATCCTCTTGGGGGGCTGCCCTCCCTCCAACCCATTCCTGCCCCTACTCAGAGTTCAAGTGCCACCCCCACCAGGAAGTTGTAACATGAACAAGTACCTGTTATCCTTACCTTGCCCTCTCATTCCCAGAGGCTAGGCTGATAGTGTCCTCGAGACGAGTGAGTTGCTCTTTCTGGAAGAACTTGCAGGGAACACTATATTATTTGGCATCTCTGGCAGGTCAAGCCCCACTCTGGAACATTCTCACTTCAAAAGGACACTGGGCTGCCATCAAATCAGTTCTGTGCATGGAATTCTCCAGGCAAGAATACTGGAGTGGGTTGTCATGTCATACTCCATGGGATCTTCCCGGCCCAGGGATCAAACCTAGGTCTCCTGCATTGCAGGCAGATTCTTTACCCTCTGAGCCACCAGGGAAGCCCTGTGATTCTAGAGTTGCATCCAAAGCCCACTGACATTATTATGACTCCGCATCCCCTCAGTGCTTCAGGCCTCTATAGAGCTGCACCTTCAGGACCGACTGGGAATCCGCATACCCCTGGAACTGCAGCTGGGCAAGGAAGAACAGGGCTGTGAGACCTATGGTTCCTTAGAGACACAAAAAGCAATTCTGTCCCCTCACACACACTTTGCCTCTAAATAAAAAATTCATTTGATATCACACTTTGACACTCATGAAGCTGGAGTTCTACCTGAGATTCAGAGTTGAACCCTAAGGGCTCTTCAGACATGGAGACTCAGTTTTGTTAACCATTCAGAAATCTTTTCCCTTTATCTCGGCTGTCTAACTGATGAGATCTTTTTTCTCTCTTTTCTTTCTGCCTTGCTCTCTCTCCAACAGGCTTGCAGCCAATGTTCTGGAGCAGAGATGACGTAGCCCAGTGGCTCAAGTGGGCTGAAAACGAGTTTTCTCTAAGGCCGATTGACAGCAACACATTTGAGATGAACGGCAAGGCTCTCCTACTCCTGACCAAAGAGGACTTTCGCTACCGGTCTCCTCATTCAGGTGAGAGTCTGGACTCTGGACCTGGGCTCAGTCTGGGAAGTCTGGTCTCCAGCGCTGGCCTTTGTCACCACTCACGCTCCCAGGAGATCTCCACGTCAGGTCGCCGTGAATGCAAGGACAGTGACCCTGCTTAGTGGAGCGTGGATCCTGCTGATGAGGGCCAGTGTGAGGGGAGAAGAGGAAGGGTTTCCAGGTCCAGGAGAGACTTTTAGGAGAAGTGACCGAGTTCAGACCCACAGACCCTGGAACTTAAGGGATCCAAGTGTACCACCATAAAAGGAAGAAAATCCGTTCAAGAAGCCCTTTCTCTCCACCTTGCTTCTGATTCTGAAGTCTTTCAGAAGAGATGCAAACTGCTCAGTTAAAAACAAAGACAGGAGAGGGCAGGGAATGAGTGGTGCTGAGGCAGGAGGAGTAAAAGGGGAAGGAGAAACAAGAGAATGGGTGAGAAGGGCTGGGGAAGGTGGAGATCCTTGTAACTCAGACAACTTGAGACCTAAATTCAAAGGGCTTTAGGTGATTTCTTTTGGAAGTTGTGAATTTTTTGAAGTATGAATCTTATGTTGAATACTTTGTGTGTTGGTATTAGTCGTTCAGTCGTGTCCAACTCTTTGCAACCACACGGACTGTAGCCCGCCAGGCACCTCTGTCCATGGGATTCTCCAGGCAAGAATACTGGAATGGGTTGCCATTACCTTCTCCAGGGGATCTTCCCGACCCAGGGATCAAACCTAGGTTTCCTGCATTGCTGGCACATTCTTTACCGTCTGAGCCACCAGGGAAACCCGAATAGTTTGTACAAATCTTGAAGGATACAGGTGACAGTTTCCCCTGGCTCATCTAACAAGAAAGATTTCTCGAAATAAGGGCTCCTAAAACCACATGTAAAAGTTTCCTTTAGTAGGAAGCTTTAGTACCTACAAAATGTATTGGTGATATGGATAAGAACTCAAACAGACTTTCTAATTTCATTTCTCACACTTGATGGATTTTTTTTTTCTTAAATTTTTTGTGATGTGGACCATTACCAAAGTCTTTATTGAATTTGTTATAATATTGCCTCTGTTTTATGTTTTGGCTGCAAGGTATGTGGGATCTCAGCTCCCCGGCCAGGGATTGAACCCACTCCACTCCCCTTGTGTTGGAAGGTGAAGTCTTAACCTCTGAACCACCGAGGAAGTCCCCTTGATGGATTTTTAGAAGAGATTTGGGAACTCCGTATGTCCAAGGGGAACCCGGGTCTCGGGTTCTGCCTCTTGAGGACAGTTATTCGAGGACCCACGGGTCCTGCCTTGTCAAGTCTCCTTGCCACCCCCACTTTGAGGTCACTTGCCTGGCAGAGCTCCTTTCTTCCTTGACTTAAGGGCAAAGGTCCTGCACAAGGTCTTGGCTTTGTCCCCAACTGTGTTCACCCTTCTTTACTCCTGGAGGCTGGCCAGGAGTTAATAAACTAGCTAACCGTCCTGAGGAAACGGCCTGTCACACAGGGCAAGATAAGGATGTGTATGGAACTGTAGCGTTGCCCAGCTTTTCCCAGTTGCAGCAGAACCGTTTAGAGGAGGAAATGATAAAAGGGAAGTTTCCCCCAGAAGTACAGATGTTCATGGAAACTTGAAAACTTCTACAGCTGAGAACCAGGGCACTGTGAAGGTTTTAGAAGGGACACAGACATACTTGAAACATTTCATCTTCCCTCATTGATTCTTTCTGTAGCCTCAGGATAAGAAAACTGTAAAACAACAATATAAATAAATAAAACCAACCTGAAAGGAACCTTGAGAGTTCCTTTTAATTTAATGCAAAAACACTTCCCTTTTCTGTTCCAGTGGGAACTCAGAGATTAGACTCAAAGGGGCAAAGTTACCCATCTGGAGGGAAATGTATGCTAACTCGTCAGTGTTCAGGAGAAGTCATTCATGTCGGGCAAACAAAGGAAAACACAATGATGTGTTTTAAGTTGACTTGATTTAGACCTTGGGCATGCTTTCCTCTTTGTAAATCTCTCTCTGCCTCCCCTCATATCTCAGGTATGCCCTTTTTTATATTTTATTTTTTTAACTTTCTGTTTTGTGCTGGAATGTAGCCGATTAACAGTGATATAATAGTTTCAGGTGGACAGCAAAGGGGCTTAGTCATACATATACACATGTCTATTCTCCTCCAAACTCCCTTCTTATCCAGGCTGCCACAGAATCATTGTCAGGTGCTCCTTTTTGTTGCTGATTTTTTATTTCTCCAATGACCTCTCAGCTTTCCTTAAAGCTGGGAGCAGAGACATAGCAAACCTGTCAGTACATCCTTGCCAGTTTGTCGGGTCTGTGCAGGGTGAGCCATGTGGGAGGCTGGAAGGGAGCTCACCACCCCATTGAAGGCAGGATCACACTGAACCTGAAGGCAGAGGCAGCTGGGGAAGGAGAGAGCAGCATGAATGGGCCTCAGAAAAGGAGTGGAGCTGGTCTGGAACGTGAAGGATGGAACTGCATGACGGGTCATTGCAGCAGCGTTAACTTAGTGGGTTTGGGCGGCCGTGAGGAATCCCACCTGGAGATGGAAGAGGCAGCATTAGGCTGGTGCGCTAGTTGGGACATGGTTATCATAGCCACGGTTAAGAGGGAGCAGTAGAAATTCATTCTGTGAGTGTTCCCTGAGTAGCTCCATGCCAGAGGACAAGAGAGCTGGCTGAGGAAGTTAAGGGAGAGAGAGGTGATTTCTAGCCGGGTTGTCAGATGAGGCTCAATTGTGTGGTAGCCGAGCCAGACTTTGAAAGCTGTGAAAGGTGAACAAGAAGCGGGAGGGAAAGGTGTTGAAGAGGAAGTGAGGCCAGTTCATGTGGAGGAGGACCTTGGAGACGAGTTTTCGTTTGAAACACTGTTCATCATTACTCATCACCCCTCACCCTTGTCTGCTTGCCTCTTCAAGTTCTGCTACTTTCTCCAGGAACACTTTCCCTGACTCTCCCGTCCCCACATCCCTGGTTCCGCACATCCCTGGTTCCACCCTACCTTCCTTTCCTCCACGTCTCCCTGCCTCAATCTGGGTGAGGTGCTGGTCCTCATGTTTTTTCCTTTTGGCTGCACCACATGTGGGATCTTACTTCCCTGACAGCGAGTGAACCTGTTCCTCCTGCATTGGAAGCACTGAGTCTTAACAGCTGGATCACCAGGGAAGTCCTGTTGATCCTCTTTTCTGTTCAGTCGCTCAGTTGTGTCCGATTCTTTCTGATCCCATGGACCGCAGCACGCCAGGCATCCCTGTCCTTCACCATCTCCCGGAGCTTGCTCAAACTCATGTCCATCGAGTTGGTGATGCCATCCAGCCATCTCTGTCATCCCCTTCTTCTCCTGCCTTCAATCTTTCCCAACATCAGGGTCTTTTCTAATGAGTCAGTTCTTTGCATCAGGTGGCCAAAGTATTTGAGCTTCAGCATCAGTCCTTCCAATGATATTCAGGACTGATTTCCTTTAGGATGGACTGGTTGCATCTCTTGCAGTCCAAGGACTTCAGATCTCCTTGCAGTCCAAGACTCTCAAGAGTCTTCTCTAGCATCAGAATTCAAAAGCATCAATTCTTTGGCACTCAGATTTCTTTATGGTCCAATTCTCACATGCATGACTACTGGAAAAATCATAGGTTTGACTAGATGGACCTTTGTCAGTAAAGTAATGTCTCTGCTTTTTAATATGCTGTCTAGGTTTGTCATAGCTTTTCTTCCAAGGAGCAAGTGTCTTTTGATTTCATGGCTGCAGTCACCATCTGCAGTGATTTTGAAGCCCAAAAGAATAAAGTCTGTCACTGTTTCAGTTGTTTCCCTGTCTATTTGCCATGAAGTGATGGGACCAGATGCCATGATCTTCGTTTTTTGAATGTTGAGTTTTAAGCCAGCTTATTTACTCTCCTCTTTCATTTTCACTTTCATCAAGAGGCTTTTTAGTTCCTCTTTGCTTTCTGCCATGAGGGTGGTGTCATCTGCGTGTCTGAGGTTATTGATTTCTCCCAGCAATCTTGATTCCAGCCTGTGTTTCATCCAGCCTGGCATCTGGCGTGATGTACTCTGCATATAAGTTAAATAAGCAGGGTGACAATATACAGCCTTGACGTACTCCTTTCCCAGTTTGGAACCAGTCTGTTGTTCCATGTCTGATTCTAACTGTTGCTTCTCAACCTGCATACAAGTTTCTCAGGAGGCAGGTAAGGTGGTCTGGTACTCCATCTCTTTAAGAATTTTCCACAGTTTGTTTTATCTCAGAACATTTCCTAATTCTGTCATGGCCCCTGACACACATACACAGGGTTCACACTGTGATACATGAGATTGTTTTCTATTCCATATCCTCTCTCAGAGTAGAAAGTTCAGGCTGCGTCCTGTTCAGCTGCCATGTCTCCAGTGTCTAGCACAGGGCATGACATCTGGTTGGCACTCAATAAATATGAGATGAATTATGACCCAATCCAAGAGTATCTTACAGCCAGTTAAGGAGTTTGGATGTTATTTTGCAAATAATAGGAAACCACTGAAAGGTTCTGATCAGGAGAAAGATATGATTGAAGCTCTCCCTTTGGTACAGTCAGTCCCCTACATACAAATGAGTTCTATTCTGAGAGCATATTCGTTAAGTCCAGTTTGTGCATAAGTTCAACATACTTAGCCTCAGTACCTAACACAATCTGCTATTTAGTACTGTACGATAATAGGTTTATAATACTTTTCACACAAATAATACATTTAAAAAAGCAATAAATAAAGCATTTTTTATCTTACACTATAGTACCTAGACAGAGAAGGCAATGGCACCCCACTCCAGTACTCTTGCCTGGAAAATCCTATGGACAGAGGAGCCTGGTGGGCTGCAGTCCATGGGGTCGCTAAGAGTCGGACACGACTGAGTGACTTAGCAGCAGCAGCAGCAGCATAGTACCTTGGAAAGTATAGTAGTGTAGTCCAATGGCTGGCATACAGGGGCTGGCCTCCAGTGAACAGGTAAGAAGAGTTACTGATTGGAGGAGGGAGAGGAGGCAGTAGATGGTGGAACAGAAGGACCATCAGCAATAAGAGATGGAGGGCAAGCGCATTCACGTCTTTGAAAGTTTGCAACTTGAAGGTTTGTATGTAGGGGACTTGCTCTCTAGACACTTGCCATCAGTGCGTAGCGTAGATTCACTGGGTCACTAAAAGCAGGAAAACCAGGTACAGTGCTACTGCTACAGTCCTAATTTGAGACTCTGAAGTCCAGGACGGAATCAGTGACACCAAAATAATATGCTTTAGGCATGAAATGGTTATCCTGGCATTTTGGCCAAGTGATGCCAGAGCATTCAGGAAGATGTGCCCTTTTCTGCACAAGTCTGAGACAGAAGCCAGGCCAAGCTGGGAATAATAGATTTCAGAGCATCCCCCATTACATCGAGCTGAGACTAAAGATAAATCTATGCGGTAGGTAATTTAATTTTAAGGCAGCAACCAGAAAGCCATGGACAGAATATCAAGGTGATACCTGCCAGTAGGGGCTATCAGAAAACTTGCCACAGAACAGGAGTATTGTCAGAGGAATTGGAAGACAGAAATAAGAAGATGATGAGATGACCCTTCCCATGAGGTAGGTAGCCAGCCAGCAAGGTGATGAGGGCGTGATATACCTGCTCACCTTCTCCTTAGGTAGAGACAATGTATAAATAGAAAACCTTGTTTCTCTCTCATATGAAACATTTGGCACTGCTTCTATTGACCTGCACTTTGCTCTTGCCTTCAACGTAGTAGATGTCACAAGGTCCAGATTCTACACATGTCTCTTCCACATATATCATCACCTCGTTTGCTCTTATCTTCCTTGTCCATAAAATGGAATTTTCACCCTGGGGATCCCAAACTCTCTTTATAGTTCAACCCAACTTCAACCACTGAAAGTGTTAAGCTTTGAGTAAGCATTACGACTTCCCACCTATAGGCAGTAAATAGATACTTTAGTCTCCTTCATGACTGTATACCATGAAAAAACCTAGACTTTACCCAGTTTTTTCCTGTCTTTCTTTAACCTTTATTGCTGCCTAAGACAAAGCAGCAGCAGCTTCTCACTAGTCATAGTGTTGCTAGAATGAAACAAAAGGATCTGATGGGCCATCACCATGAATGGAAGTTTACAGCTTCCTCCCGGCCATGTTTCCTGCCTGGCCTCACCCAGAGTTATGTTTTCTGTGCATAGAAATAACATTCCTTGACACAACTCATCCCATATGTAGACAGGAGAGAACAAGAGTTCGATGAATTATAATTAGTTGAACTATTAAGATACCTTCAGTCAAATACAGTAGCCTCCTTGAACCCCACATTCTCCAACCAATTAAACAAACTACATTTATGCTGTCCACTTTAAGGACAAATGTCCTCCCTTTTCAACCACTAGACTAAAACAGGGAACGTTCACAATATAGTTTAAGATATTATCTCCAACAGAAGATGTCAAGGTTGAATATAAATGGTAGCTTTTCTTTGAAATAATCTTCTAATCAGGATATAGCAGGATGACAAATTTATAATATTCACAAAGTTAAAGGAAAAGTGTAAAAAAATCTCTATTTTATAAACCTTATCCAGACAGGATTATTTTACCTAGTCCTTGGGCAACTGGGTAGTTATCACATTAAATGGTCTGGGATGATTCAATTCAAAGGAGTTTCATTGAATTTTATGAATTTATTGAATGCCTTGAAATGAATAACTCCAATTGTTACTTGACCTCTTTGAGACTCTGAGAAAACACATTAATCCGAAGGAACAGACAAGTTAGCATTGATATTAACACTCTCATTTAGAGTTATCCATTGCAAGATACTCAGGTGGGATGTATTTAAGTATTCCTTATTTAAATGAACAAAAAGTGTTATTAATTTAATTCATATTAGACTTTTTATCAATGCTTTGTAAAAAACAAGAAATGTTCAAAGATCCTTCAGGTTAATTCAGCAAAAAATGTATTGGGGTTTTACTAAGTAAATGAGTTTTTAACATACTGGAGTGTGATGTTACAAAGTGTTTCTTCCTCTCCAGCCCACCAGCATCTTTTTCTTTGGAAATGTGTTTTGCTTGTGACTTTCAGATATATTAAATTTCTTTTAAAGGTTAAACTTAAATACTGGTCTGTATCTACATATGTTTCCTAGGAAACCAACCTGCCTATTAATCTCTATTAAGCAGTGGTAGGTGGTTTGCTGGCTTGAGTCCACTGGCTGCTTTAGTCTCAACTCACTGGGTTTCAGGGCATGGGTAACAGAGGGGAATTTTAGCCCTAAAGTGTGGGAGTTCCAACAAACATGACCCTTGACTGAAGATACCCAGAGTTGCCTCTCTCTTCTCTTCCTGTGTCTTTGAGCAAAACAAGCCAAAAATATGTGTATTGCCCATCAGCAAAATGCTCAGATAAATCAATTACAGGAGAGTCATGGAATTTGTTAGCATTTTGCTTATCCCATTGGTGAAACGTTGGTGATGACTGACTGATCGCTCTGCTATGCAGAGTCATATTTTAACATGTGAAACATACAGCACTTCCTGTAACTGACAGTGCATACTTATGTCACAATATTTAGATTTTCTCACAAACTTATTCTTTGGTTTACCTTACTTTATCTTCTGTATGCAGGAAAAGGCAGTTGTCTTTCTAGATGTCTTCCTGAGTGAGTCTCCTCTTAAATTTTCAGAGACTTCTCTGGTGGTTCAGTGGCTAAGACTCCATGCTCCCAATGCAGGGGGCCTAGGTTCAATCCTTGGCTGGAAACTAGATCCCACATGCTGCAACTAATTAAGATTTCACATACCCCAACTAAAAATCCTCCATGCTGCAACTAAGACCTGGCTCAGCCAAATAAATAAATAAGTAAATAATTAAATATATATAAAATATTTATGTTAGATATATATTATATATATAATATCCCAATTTTCCCACAACCTGCTCCCTTTTTTTCCCCAGGATCTCTGTGTCCAAGACATAGATATCAAATAAATTTCAAATATTTGTTCCTAAGTGAAAGACGAATTCATTTTTATGGTCACAGAAAGCACTCTGTATTAAATTAAAAGATTTGTAATTCAATCAGGCTATAAAAATGGATTGAGTGGAATGCTTGGAAACGAAGATAGAGCAGAGCTGGAATACCAAGCAGTCCCACGATGGGAATGTTCTTAGACCACCAGTGGGATCTCCCAGGCCTGTGTCTGAGTTGGATTTTTCACTGTTGAATTTATGAAACTGAAGGGACTGAGGCCTCAGATGTCATTTTGAACCTGTCACGGGCGGGAAAGAGCAGCAGAGAGTTGAATAGTGTCCCTCCCACACCATATATGCTGTTATTTTTTTGTAACTGGTCAGAGGGAAACTAAAATCTCTGAATAAAAACAGAAGAGAGAGAAAAAGAGAAGAGAACGCTTTGCACATGTAAGAATGTGTTACTTCTGATTATCTTCGTAGGAGGGTGTGTACATAGTAAATTGTCACCTCTGAAAAATGCCAGCTTTTAATAATGTGAAGATTCCGCTTTAAACCTACTGAACTCAAGGTAAACGCCGTGAAACCCCACGGGGAGGGGCTCTGGGTACCCCTGTTGATGACACTCTTCATTGGTCCGATTCTTCTGGAGAATCAGCACTGTATAATAAGAACTTTAAAACTAATCGTACCCTTTCACTGATAACACCATTTTAGGAAAAGAAAAATCCCGTGGAAGCAATCCAATAGGAAGTCAAAAAAGATACCCTTAGTAATTCTATTCATGACAGTGAAGACTGGAAATGCCCATACCACCCCCAGTAGGGGACTGACTGGCTTTAAAAAAACATGGAGAATATAAAAATAGAGGCATACACTGTAGCTTTGCAGCCATTCATTGAGTCACTTCAGTAGATCATTACAGGCCTTGTGGATCATGTTCGGAACTTTAAATGTTATTTTAAAAACAGGTGGAAGCCATTCATGGTCTGAAGCAGAGACTGGCATGGTGAAACACAGAATTGAGAAGTGGGATGTAGAGCAGTCGGTAGACGCAATGGCAAGTGACCGAAACTAAGACATCCATCGGGGAAAAGCAGGGGATTCAAGGACTGTTTAGAAGGCAGAGTCTTGGTGATGTTGAATGAGAAGGAGAGAGTCAAGGATGAGTCCTGGTTTCCGACCCAGACAGCTGGGGATTTACTGCACTAGGAAGCACCGATGGTTGTAAAGGCGTTTATGTCGAACATGTAAGACATGTGGTGCCCGGGTGACAGGCAAGAGGACGTGTGTAGGAGGTAACCGAAGGTTCTGAAGGTGAGGAGGGGTGTCTGACTGAGCAGATGTAGTGGAGACCAGCTGACAGCAGCCATGGAGGGGCTGAGATGACCCAGGAGAAAGGCGATGAGAGGCCTGGGAGCCTTAAAGGGTGAGGAAGCAGCGAGAGCAGAAAACCAGGAGATGAGGCATGTCTGAAGCTGTGGGGTGTTCTAAGCGAGGGGGAGACAGTGACTAGTGTTAATGATGTTGCTGAGAGGCAGGTACGTCACTCTTTGGCTTTGATGACCTGGAGGTGACCTCGGCAAGAGCACCGTTGTACCTTCCTCCCACCTTCCCCCCATCCCACCCCTCTGAGTCATCACAGAGCACCAAGCTGCGCTTCCTGAGCTGTACGACAGGTTTCCACTAGCTAGTTACGTTACACCGGAGAAGGCAATGGCACCACCCCACTCCAGTGTTCTTGCCTGGAGAATCCCAGAGACGGGGGAGCCTGGTGGGCTGCCGTCTGTGGGGTCGCGCAGTCAGACACAACTGAAGCGACTTAGCAGCAGCAGCAGCAGCTGTGTTACACATGGCAGTGCATGTACATCAGTCCCAACCTCCCAGTTCATCCCCTCCCCCACCCCATGTCCACATGTCCATTCCCTACATCTGCATCTCGATTCCTGCAAATAGGGAGGGGATATACATCCATGGCTAGCTGATTCACTTCCTTGTACAGCAGAAACCAACACAGCATTGTAAAGCAACTATACCTCAATTTAAAAAAAAAAGCACTTTGGAGAGGGTTGGACTGGAGACCAGAGGGCCCGGAGAAGTGCACAGAGAGGGGCGTAGTGATAACAGAGTTGGACAGCTCTTCGGGAAGTTTGGCTGCAATGGGAAGAGAAACGGGGACAGCACCTGGAGGGAAAGATGAGGACAGAGGAGGGTGTGTGTGTGTGTGTGTGTGTGTGTGTGAGCACGTGTGTGTATGTGTGTGTAGAAGACAGAAAACACTTGAAGCTGCTTAAATGCTAAAGGGAAGAGACCCATAGGAAGAAGTTGACGATATACTGCACACTGGGACAGGGAAAGAAACGGTGAACTCGAAATATGTGTGTGAAATGATGTCCGCTATAAAAAAAATTCCATTCTTATGACTTTATGAAACTTATGTGTGTCCTTGAAAGACAAAAAGTACTGAAGCAGAGCAGATAGTTTCCAGATTTTTTTGGAGACATGTCAGTTAATAATCATCATAGTCACAAGGAATACCATCTCCTGATCACACAGGAGAGAAGACCTGGGGCTGACGCTCATTCACATCATCTCGTTTATTCCTCATAACAGCCCTGCCAAGTCTAGGCATTGTTCTCATTTGATACAAAAGAATATTTAAGCCTTGAACTAAGGCTCAAAGACAAAAGGTAATTTGCCTCAGGACATGCAGCTGATGAATAAAGGAACCGGGATTCAAACCTGGGACTCCCTTGCTCCAGAGCCCAAGCTCTGTCTTCTAAAAGTAAAGAAACTTAGGTAAATTTAACCCTCTAAACAGTATCTTTATGTTCTTGGTCTTCAGACACTAGTAAAATTGCTAAGGCAACTTGCAGCAGTTTTGTTCACTATCTCTACTGCTTGTTTCAAACAAATTGCAAATAATAGAATTTAGGATTCTCGAAGTAGATGCCTAGGTTTTAACACCAAGGTCACTGATACAAAATTGTGTATGTGTTTAGTTTGTGGGTTTCTGTGTGTGTATGCAGGTATCTAGGAGTGTATCTAGGGTTTATAGGACCTGAAGTTATAATGTGAAGACACACAGTTCTAGGTTTCCTTTTTTTTAATTTGCATTTATTTATGGTGTGCCAGCTCTCCGTTGCTGTGCACGGGCCTTCTCTAGTTGTGACAAGTGGGGCTCCTCTCTAGTTGCAGTGTGCGGGCTTCTCATTGTGGTGGCTTCTGTTGTTGCAGAACACAGGCTGTAGGCCGTGTGGGCTTCAGTAGTTGTGGCGAAGGGGCTTAGGTACCCCATGGGCATGTGGGCTCTTCCTGGACCAGGGATCAAACCCATGACCCCTGCATTGGCAGGTGGATCCTTAACCACTGAGCCTGGAGGAAAAGTCCCTTAGGTTTCCTTTCATGGGACTATGCAAACAAAGGCCCCTGAAACTCACTGGCTTCACAGCAAACCCACCTGTGCATGTGGATACATGAACTATGTGTGTATGCCTGAAGATAGCGGGAGAAACCAACAAAAGCTATTGTCCCTTAAACAATAGCCTTGGTTTCATTGCTTAGTACAATGGAAGCATCTTTTAGGGTTAGTACTAGTTATGTCTTTTCTGGGAAGACAGGGAAGATTTATCAAGGATTGAACAGGCCAAGAGTTTCTTGAACAAGTGCCTTGAATTCAGGCCAGTGGTCATTGGCTTTGTTAGATATGTAGCACTATGGCTCCTGCTCTTTATACAGCAGGCAAATAAATATAACTTCTTTTTAAATATCTTCTTTATTCCAGAGATCTTTTTGTTAATATCACTTTTGCGATGTCATCTCCTGTGTGTATAAAGATTTTCAGAATGTAGCCAGAAAGCATACTGGCTGCTGGAGGAACTGGGGGCCAGTGAAGATGGAAAAGGATGGGGGGGCACCTTTATTTATTTAGGAAATGGTTGCAGATGGGACACACGTGCTGTGCTGCTCCAAAAGCCAAAAACTAGGAACCGAGGTACATGAGATTACAGAGGACGCCAGCTTCCAGCCCAACAGAAGAACCTTCTAGCGACTAGAGCTGTCCAAAAATGGTTTGCTTATGCTGTGGCCGGCTGCCTGTCATGGAAGTACTCAGCCAAAGCTACTTCTTGGCAGGGGGCTTTTGCTGAACACAAGTTCGAATCCTTCTAAGAAACTTGTAGAATCCTAAGATTCCAAGTCATTATCGGCCACAAAATATTCCTGCCAGGCACACACAGCGACACACGCAGTGGGTTGGTTTTGCCCCAGAGTAGTGATGTTTGTGCTAAGCCAGCCCCGTTCCCCAACTGAG
The DNA here is from genome assembly GCF_032452875.1 of Bos javanicus. Lineage (NCBI taxonomy): Eukaryota > Metazoa > Chordata > Mammalia > Artiodactyla > Bovidae > Bos > Bos javanicus. The sequence goes on along the minus strand of NC_083872.1, from coordinate 98,492,260 downwards.
CTCCTGGTCGCCAAGGAAACATGTCTGTGGATGGACTGGTTCAGTACTCTGCGGTCTTAGAAGTACGTTTTTCCCTAACCTGGGACCCTGGGCCCAGGCTCCTACCCTTTAGCTAGCTGTCACAGGTGTCACTTCTGAATGCTGTCTTACCAGTTCTTGCAATTTAGGTAAGGAACTGGCCGAGCTCTGCCTGACCTCCTCTCCCCCACTCACTCAGAGAGAAGCCTTCTCTGCCTGGCTCCCTTTGCCAATTTTGGGATGAAAGGCTGCAGAGAGGCAGCACAAGGGCCTGGGGGAAGTACAGGGCAGAGCACAAGTTGGTCCGGCTTAGCCCATCAAGCCAGGGTGAGGCATCCGGAGAGACCAAGATGGGCGAATGACCTCAGTCCACCTTGCCCTTTCTGAAAGGGGAACATAAACATGACCATGACCCAGATACTCCTGCTTTGTTCTCCCTCGGGATCCACAGGTCTGTCCTAAACCACTTCAGTAATATCTGCAATAATAGTGGAGATAGTGGTGGTCACACAGCAACTGGTGTTTGCTGGGTTCTCACTGTCAGATGCTGTGATGACTGTATTACATGATTACCTTGTTGGGTCCTCATAGGCACCCTGAAAGGTAGTGATGGTTGTTTAGCTGTTCAGTCATGTCCAACTCTTTGTGACCCCAGGATTGTAGCCTGCCAGGCTCCTTTGTCCATGGGATTTCTCAGGCAGGAACACTGGAGTGGGTTGCCATTTCCTTCTCCAGGGGCTTCCCTGGTGGCTCAGACGGTAAAGCATCTGCCTGCAATGTTCAGTCCCTAGGTCAGGAAGATCCTCTGGAGAAGGAAATGGCAACCCACTCCAGTACCCTTGCCTGGAAAATCCCATGGACAGAGGAGCCTTGTATGCTACAGTCCATGGAGTCGCAGAGTTGGACACAGCTGAGTGACTTCACTTTCCTTTCTCCAGGGGATCTTCCCAACCCAGTGCTCGAACCCACGTCTCCTACATCGGCAGGCAGGTTCTTTACCACTGAGCCACCTGGGAAGCCCTCCTGGGAGGAAGATGCTACTGTGCTGTGTTGTGCTTAGTCTCTCAGTTGTGTCTGACTCTTTGTGGCCCCATGGTCTGTAGCCTCCCCAGGGTCCTCTGTCCATGGAATTCTCCAGGCAAGAATATTGGAGTGGGTTGCTATTCCCTTCTCCAGGGGATCTTCCCAACCCAGGAATTGAACCCAGGTCTCCCACATTGTGGGTGGATTCTTTACTGTCTGAGCCACCAGGGAAGCCCAAGAATACTGGAGTGGGTAGCCTATCCCTTTTCCAGGGGATCTTCCCGACCCAAAAATTGAACCACCTCCTGCATTGGAGGTGGATTCTTTACCAGCTGAGCTATCAGGGAAGCCCAGATGCTGCTAATACTGCCGTTTTACAGATGAGGAACTGATGCCTGGAGAACTTAAAGGACATCCGCTTTGTTGACTCGCTTTCTCTGTACCCACAGAGAAATGGAAAGAAAGTGATGGCCACTCCCCACTCAGAGCCCTTGGAGTGACCCCCAAGGAGGGGCCAGGTGTCATGTGCACCCAGACCCTGCTGCTTGACATCCTCCTCTGAGGGGAATGTTTGCATTTCGCAGAAAGTTCAGAGACCTGCTCAAGGTCGCCTGGTGCAGCGAGGCTCGTCCCGCAGGCCAGGCCCCAGGGCCCTCCCCGCACACCAGCCTGCCTCCAAACCCGCAGTCCACCACCCTCACACACACTCAATCTGCATTTCCTGGCCTCCCCTTTCTAAACGGGCACATTAATTACTGCCCATTTGTCTTAGTAATCATCTGGAACACTTTTTTTTTTTCAGGGTTTTCATTTTCTCTCGGGCTACTACTGAAATAAAGCTTTGCTCAAACCCACGGGATAGAACACCAGCTATGCGAGGCCATGTAAATAGGAAAAGTTCAGGAAGACATTTACGCTAAACCCCAAGAAACAAAGTGTTGATTAGGGACTTATTTTTGTGAGCGATTAAAATATGAATCATTAAAATAGGACGGTATTTCAGGCTCTGTATCCTGATCTCGTCAGCGACAGCATCACCATGACTACTGGGTCTGAATTAGATGAGCTCCAGAGCCTTTCCCAGCCTCTCGCAGTTGTGTGTCATCGCTCTCCCTTATACACACAACGCTCTCAAGTCTGGTTCAGAACACCTCTGCGGCTCCTCGCCCGTGTCAATGAAAGCAAAGACCCAGTGATATAAGGCCTTCCGTTCTTAAAGGTTTTTTGCTCTGTTTGATCACAGTCATAAAGAGTGGCAATAAAAGTGTTGTTCAGTTGTGTCCAACTCTTCTTGACCCCTTGGACTGTAGCCCACCAGGCTCCTCTGTCCATGGGATTCTCCAGGCAAGAATACTGGAGTGGGTTGCCATGCCCTAACAGTGGCAGTAAGTTATATTAATATAACGACCAAAATTCGAAGATAGAGGAAGAAACAAAAGTGAAACCCAAGGGAATCTCAGGGATCACTTAGGATGGAGTATTATGGAGCTTTATTTGGTACAGATAGAAAAGGTGCAGAAGTTTGCAGAAACAAAGGAATTCATTTGGAGTGTTTCTCAGGTTCAGACTGAGTTGAAGGGAAAAAAAAAAAAAGTTTAGCCATAGCCCAAAATATGCAGTTAAATTAAGTTGTTAATTAAAGTATCTGTTAAAAATGGCTAAAATTAGAGACAAAAAGCCCATTGTTTGGTACAATTGTTGACTGCGTATCTGTGTGTGGAAGGGCGTAGGGGGACAGTCAGAAAAGCCTGTGGTATTTTTAAGATTAATCACCCACGTCGAAGGGGTGTTGAGGCACCCACCTGCGTTTTTGAACTTGGAGCTAAGTCAAAGGGGAGGGACAAGACCAGAACAGCTTTTCTTTCTTTCTTTTTTTTTTTTTGCTAATTAACTACTCAGTGGACACTTCAAATACAAAATATATCAGCACAGAAGGCCCCCAGTTCAAACCAGCCCCTACCATCCTCTGCGAGAGGCTGACATCCAAAGATGATTTTTAGAGCTGATGGAACCTGGGAGCAATGCCTGTGTATATTTTTAGAAGGAAGCATAAGTTTTAGCTTCCCAGAATATGCTAGTTCATTATAGGGTATCTTTAATATTAATAGTTAGCACCTCTGATTGGACGTGTAAATTTTTTTTTCTGTATTTATTCTTTTCCTGCCTGGGATTGGGGTGGATTAGAAAAAGGCACTTTTTTTTTTTTTTCCTGTTGGGAAGATTTCTATGAAGAATCCATGAGTTGTCATTGAAACATTAAAACTTTTCATCCTTAATGACTTTATCTTCTTTGAATAATCTAAAATGCAAATAAATACAAAAAGTATTTTTTTTAAATAAAAGGAATAGCAATAAGTTGGGACAATTTAAGTTTCCAGTAAAGTCTGGTACATCCCTATGACAGGCTGTTATATTGCAGTTACTAAAGCAGTTGAATGATGTGGAGGGAAAAAGATACTCAACTATGATAAGCTTGATTCTCATTCTATAACTATATCATATACTGTTGTTGTTGTTCAGTCGCTCAGTTGTGTCCAACTCTTTGCAACCCCATGAACTGCAGCACACCAGGCTTCCCCATCCTTCACCATCTCCTGGAGTTTGCTCAAACTCATGTCCATTGAGTCAGTGATGCCATCCCGCCATCTCATCCTCTGTCACCCCCTTCTCCTCCTGCCCTCAAACTTCCCAGCATCAGGGTCTTTTCCAGTGAGTCAGTTCTTTGCATCAGGTGGCCAAAGTATTGGAGCTTCAGCTTCAGCACCAGTCCCTCCAGTGAATATTCAGGTTTGATTTCCTTTAAGATTGACTGGTTTGATTTCCTTCCTGTCTAAGGGACTCTCAAGAGTCTTCTCCAGCACCACAGTTTGAAAGCATCAATTCTTCAGCAAAAACATACTGTATATAGTATTAACAGGGTCCGTGTTTTTTAGGAATAGGATTATAGATAACTTTTGTTTTCTTTCTCCCTTCCTATTCCTTTTTTGTATATGACTTTCATAATTAAAAAAGTTTTTTAAAAGTCCCACATGGCTCTGACCATCTGAGTATTAGTGCCACATCCTATCCCCTGCAAGCTCCTGGTGGACAGACCTACCTTCCTCAACACTGTGCCAGGCTCAGAGTCAGAGCTCAGCAAATAGTTGTTGAACGGAACACTCCCATTTCCCTGTTTCTTTCTCCTTTTTCTCTCCAGGTGATGTGCTCTATGAACTCCTTCAGCATATTCTGAAGCAGAGGAAACCTCGGATTCTTTTCTCACCGTTCTTTCACCCCGGAAACTCGATACACACGCAGCAGGAAGTCATCCTTCACCAGAACCATGAAGAAGGTACCCGGGAGGCGTCTCTCTCGTCCGAGATGTAGCCCAACCCCAAAGCTTCCGCTGTCTCTGTGTTCTTATTCACGTGATTCATTTTTCATTTGACCAACATTTATTGAGTACTGACTGTGTTTGAGACCCTAGGGGAAATGCCAAGGTGAATAATAAGATCTCTCTTTGGTTCTCTGCAACTCCCAGTCTCGTGGAGGAGATGAGATAGATACGCATGTCAATAACAAAGAATAGCTATAACAGGCACCATAAAGAGATGATGGAAGGGGAGATGACAGCCAGTGCAGGCATCAGGTTCAGCGTCACGAAGGAGGTGACCTGCAGGACTCCTTGAAGGTCTGATAAGCCGGAATGAAGTGGGGGAACATTCCAGGAGGACCCAAAATGGAGTTAGAGAGCAATCTCTAACTGGAATTGAGAGCAATAGAATAGAGAGCAATCACGTACCTTTGATGAAGAAAGATTTCAAACAGACCCCAAATAGGGAGAATAAACTAACGAGAGCCCTGTGAGCCATCCCCCTGTCTCAACAGTGATCCACATTTCGCTGCTGTAGAACCAGTCCAAGGAGGTAAGATTAGAAGCAGGATGTGGAGGACTTTGATTTCTGGGCTGTGGAGCAAAGTAATGGGGAGTCATTGAAGATTTTGAGCAGAGGGTCACATATGCTGGGGGAAGAAAAGAGACCCAAACCCTGTGAACTCGATGGGGATCCGGGGGGGGGTCTCGTCCTCGTGCTCCGAAGGCGGCGTCTTGCCGTGTGTTTGGTGGGAGGACTTAGTTCAGACGTTCAGGCAACGCTCTGCTCTGTCCAGTTACATGGTTCTTATCAAATTACTGGTAGAAAACAGAACAAAAGACCAGAATTGAATTGTGGCCCCAGACAGAGTTCCACAGCAGGTGTTTGGGGACAAAAATAGGGTGTAAAAAATCTTCCTCTGCTCCCTGTTCTGTTAAACTGCAATGTATCAGGCCTCCTGGGAGCATTTCCTCCACATCTTTCTGCCTGAATTGGAAACCAAAGTAATTCTTTTAAATGTATCCTTCAGACCAGATTATGAGGGGCCTAAAACCCTGTGTTTTTTGTTTGTTTGTTTTTCTAGAGGCATTTCCTTAAACTGATGGAGCATCCCCCAGAGCAGCACTATTTTTGTTTCATTGTTGGCAAATTAAAAAATGAGAAGTTATGTGTTTTCTTAATTAACACTTCACCAAACAGAGCCTGGCTCCAGGCGACCTGACCGGCATCTCTTTCGTGTGCCAGGCATTTCACAGTGGGTTCCCTCGCCTCCATGATGGAGAATAAACCTGTGCTTCTTGCAGGCTCCCTGCCTGTGCCTCTCAGCCTGTCTTCCCCCAGCGTTACCTTTGCTGAATTTACCTGCTGCCTCTCAATCCCAGTTTGGTTTCTCTGCTCTTTTACCCTTCCTGCCCTATACATTTGCATAGTAGCCAATAGCTACTCCAGAGAACAGGAGGTGAGTTTACTGAAGCTTGATATTAGGGCAAGAAGCAGAGTATGTAGGCTGCGTCTTCAAATACAAAATGTGTGTGATGGCTTGTTGGGGGTGGTGCATGCGTGCTGGTCACTTCAGTTGTGACCCTGCGACCCCATGGACTATAGCCCACCAGGCTCCTCTGTCCATGGGGATTCTCCAGGCAAGAATACTGGAGTGGGTTGCCGTTCCCTTCTCCAGGGGATCTTCCCAACCCAGGGATTGAACCCTCATCTCTTACGCCTCCTGCATTGCAGGCAGGTTCTTTACCATTAGTGCCACCTGGGAAATCCAGCTGGGGGCGGGGTTGTCTTTTATTTGTTTTCTCTTTGTCCTTTTGTCGGTTTTCTCTCTCTTTTTCTCATTATTTATAAAAAGGAAAATTCCTATTTGGAATTTCTCTTCCCCTTTTTATCCTCAGCTGTGATTGGTGGCCGATGGCCTCGCCTCATGACAACTCCCTCCTCCCCTCGGCCTGACCTGACTCCTGAGCAGGTGTGTTTGTTGTTCTCATTGGCAGGAGCCACTCGGTAGGGAACGCCAGCCCCTCTCTGAGCCCGTCTCCCACCAAGAAAATACAAATGCACTACCAAACATGCCCTAGTGAGCCATGCCCTCAAGTGCTGTGCTGTTGGCAGTAGTGAGCTCAGCAGGTAAAAAGATGGAGCTAAGGAGGCCAAGGTCAAGGGCTGATCAATCGCCCTGTGGACTAGATAGCTCTGCTTCAGACCTGCCCTTAAAAGTAGCCCCATCTCAGAGATGGTTCCTTCAAGCTGTTGGCCAGGAATCATGATCGTGCTACCTGCCCTGCTCCTCCACCTGCTCTCACATAAGCAGGTGGACACACAGAAAGGAGCCTAGGTCTGCGTCAGATGGGATCACGTGAGAAGAGCTGTACTAGCCACAAGGTGATATGAGGCGCCTGCCGGCCCCCAGAACTCCAGATGTATGGGTGGATTTGGCGACAGAAAGGGACCAACTCGAGAGGTGAATGATGTGTACAAGGTCCCTACCTCCAACCACCTTTCCTTTCTTTTCCATCAAAAAAAATATATATCCAGCTTAACGTGAGTTGGCCCTAGGATCAATACTGTTATATCATGAATGAAAGGAAAACTGTTAGTTGCTCAGTCATTTCTGACTCATTGCCACCCCATGGACTGTAGCCCCCCCGCCCCAGGCTCCTCTGTCTAAAGAATTCTCCAGGCAAGACCACTGGAGTGGGTTGCCATTCCCTTCTCCAGGGGATCTTCGCGACCTAGGCATCAAACCTGGGTCTCGCATGTTGCAGGCAGACACTTTACCGTCTGAGCCACCAGGGAAAACTGGTAACACATTAATATGGGCATGTGTTCACATACAGAAAGATCTGATCTTGCGGGGGAGAAAGTTTGTAAAGTGAAATTATAAGCATCCAATATTACATCCCTAATGATTTGTGTTACATAATTGGGGTTACAGAACAATGTAAAAGTGTGTTGCTGTTGACTTGACACAGAGCTGAGAATGAAAAAACAGGACACTCCAGAGAGAATCAACTCAGCCCCTCAACAGGCTGGCACCGTGAGGCATGCAGAGACATGGAAACACAAAGCTTCATTCACTCCTCCACCCCACCTCCCCCAGGGTCTTCACCTCATCACTGCCATCGACTTGACCAATTCAGACATTCATGATTTCACAGCGGGAATTTATATCACAGGACAAGCGTATCTTGTTTATCCCAGCAACAGTTCCTTGCAGATACCCCAAGTGAGTACATTACACTGCAGTCTCGCCTTCTGTACTAGCATCCACATGGCAGTACCAAGCCAGGAGGTCACTGTTAGCTCAGAGGCTCTGATGGGAGAGAAAGGTGACCTATGAATTCAGATCTTTCATTCTGTAAACATTCATTGTCTCTACGATGTACACTGTTCTACAACTGTGTTATAACTTGGGCCTAAGCAGTACTCAAATTACCACCTTCGTCTAGGAGAACCAGCATTCTTCTCTTCCCTTACTTAGTTACTGAGCTTCCCTGGTGGCTCAGATGGTAAAGAATCTGCCTGCAGTGTGGGAGACCCAGGTTCGATCCCTGGGTTGGAAAGATCCTCTGGAGAAGGGAATGACTCCAGTATTCTTGCCTGGAGAATCCCATAGACAGAGGAGCGTGGTGGGCTACAGTTCATGGAGGTCGCAACAAGTCAGGCATGACTGAGGGACTAACATTTTCACTCTTACATAGCTATGGAAGGGCTGGGGAAGGCACTATTATATAAGTAAGATAACTATTTAACTTTTCATCTGTACCCAGACACTTACGCCACTGAAATGGGACTCTAGACACATGGTCAGCTTAGAAATAATGTTCTAAAGAATGGGACCTGGCCATCAGGAAACCAGGTTCTAATCCTCTCTTCTGCTGTAACAGTCATAAGGGCTCAGTTTCTCATTTCTGTCACTCACCCCAGTTACAAGACAGGAAATTCAACCAAATGGTCTCAGATCTTAAGAACTCTCAAGTCCTAAGGACTGAGTCTCCCTGGGTGATACAAAGATGAATAAGACACGTTCTCTACCTTCAGAGTCATGAGCGACTAAAATCCAGAAAAACACAACAGTGTCCTGTCTGGTGATGCTCAGAAATGCTGAGCATCAATTCTCGTTTATCTCATCTTATCAAGAACTTTTGATAATATTACCCCTCTTAGTAGTCAGACCAAGAGTAGCGTCATTCACTTGTTTCATGATGAAAACCTCATTTTAAATAGATTGCTTTTCTTTGGTGGGTGACCCATTTTATCTGCATGAGATGAGTTAGGTGTAAGTTAGATAGCAATGTGGGGTATAGCTATGTGGGGTAAAGAACCTGCCTACCAATGCAGGAGATGTGAGTTCAATCCCTGGGTTGGGAAGATCCCCTGGAGAAGGAAATGGCAACGCACTCTAATATTCTTGCCTGGAGAATCCTGTAGACAGAGGAGCCTGCCAGGCTACACTCTATGGGATCACAAGAGTGGGACACAACTGAGCGACTGAACAACAACAGATAGCTATGCAGGCAGGAGACTACATATTTCACCAAAACCAGGAGGCACAACGTCTTTAGAAATTTCAGACCCACAAATGGTCGTGATGATGGTTATTTAGTTGCTAAGTTGTGTCCAACTCTTGGGACATCGTGGACTGTAGCCCAAAAGGCTCCTCTGACCCTAGGATTTTCCAAGCAGGAATACTGGAGTGGGTTGCCATTTCCTTCTCCAAGGAATCTTCCCTACCCAGGGATCAAACCTGGCTCTCCTGCACTGCAGGCAGATTCTTTACCGACTAAGCTACCAGGGAAGCCCCTACAAATGCTTATAAAAATACATTTGTTTTGTTACAGTTATGATTAACTTTTGATACTTTGGGTTCTGAAAGCAGTGACTTTGGGCTCTGATGGAATATTTAAGGAGATAAGCTTTGTCCCAAAATATACACTGGATTGCCACTGGTCCTTTGGTATTAGAACTGCTTGAATGAGTGATTCCCTAAAAGCTCATTGAGTGATTAAAATATGCTTCTAATCCGGGCTGGTCTCTGAATGAGATCAGTTCTGCAAAGCCACCCATGTTGGACTGGATGTGCACAAGCTTCCAGGGAGGAAGAACAGGATCTATGTTTCTCAAATATGCCCATCTCACTACCTCTTTGGGGGACCCTCCTATAATGTCAGCCCTTCAGTCCCACCCTCTCCTGTGCTCCCATCTGAGAGACGGAGGTGATTTTTCATCACTTGAGTTTGAAACTGTTTGCACCTGCTGTGCTGTCACTGCTTTCTGCAGCCGTCAGCACGGTTCTAAGGTGAAAACTCTGCTCTGGGGCAGCTCCTTGCCACCAGGTTCTAAGGTGAAAACTCTACTCTGGGGCAGCTCCTTGCCACCAGGTTCTAAGGTGAAAACTCTGCTCTGGGGCAGCTCCTTGCCACCAGGTTCTAAGGTGAAAACTCTGCTCTGAGGCAGCCCCTTGCCACCGGGTGAATGTGGAAACTGGAAGTGAGGACTGGAAATTTTAGGTGTCAATGTGCTGCCATTCTCAGTTCTCCTCCCAGCTAGCCCATGGTCATGGCCCAGATAATACAGAGAAATCATTTCTTTGTGTAGGGTGGGGAGAGTGACTTGTATTCTGGGATAGACCACAGAAATTTTATTTACATGTCTGTTTTACTGAGGGAAACATTATCCCACTTCCCTCCCCTGGACTTCACCCATCAAATCCAGCTGCCCAAAGACTGCTTTGGAGGAAGGAATTCTTCTACAATTTTAATGAGATAATTAAAGGAGATGAGGTATATGAATCTACTTCATAATCCCAAAATAATAGTTAACATTTATTGGGTTTTTATTGTATGCCAGGTCCTTTTAAGCATGTAAGCTTTTCCATGTTTAAATCATTTAATCCTCACGACCACCCTATGAAGAGGGTAATATTATTTCCACTTTATAGATGAGACAGTCGAGGCTACCAGTGATAAAGTAGCCTGCCTCCAAATCACGTAGCTACCAAGTGGCAAAGCTCGACTTAACCCCAGGCCCGCTTGGCTCCAGCGCCTGTGTTCATTTCACAGCAATATCGATGAGCTGACCGGAATCATGTTTTTATTAGTTTTTTGTGTATTTGCAAGTACCCTGAAAATAGCACAAATGATTAAACAATGAGTAGAAAAATTATGGAGATTAGGATGCTAAGACAGATTCTCTGAATGGGGTACAAAAGACTGGCAGGTCCCAGCACTCCTGCTTATAATGTTCCTGTTTCACAATATAGATCTTCTCAGACTTAGGATGGGGGTGATAAATGCATGATAATAGCCTGATAAATGCATCTTTAAGCTGAAAATATCCTAAGGTGAAAATGCATTTACTACTCCTAGCTTGTCAAACAGCATGGCTTAGCCTAGCCTATCTTAAACGTGCTAGGAACACTTAGATTAGCCTGCAGTTGGGCAAAATCATCTAATGCAAAGTCTGTCTGATAATAAAGTGTTGAGACTTCCCTGGTGGTCCGGTGGTTAGGACTCGGTTCTTCCAATGCAGGGACCATGGGTTCAATCCCTGCTCAGGGAACTAAGATCACACATGCCATGCAGTGCAGCCAAAAGATTTAATGATGATGATAAAGTGTCGACTATCTCATGTAATTTATTGAACACTGTACTGCAAGTGAAAATCAGAATGGTCATCTGGGTGCAGGGTGGCATCAGCTGTTTACCCTCGTGATCACGAGGCTGACTGAGAGCGGTTCTCACCGCCACCACCCAGCACCACAGGAGTATTCTCCTGTACATCACTAGCCCCGGAAAAAGACTGAAATTCAAAATTTTGAAGTGTCATTTCCACCTAATGAGTATCACTGTCCCACCACTGTAAAGTCAAAAAATTGCTAAGTCAATCCATCATATGTCTGGGACCATCTATACTTGAAGCTGTCATATGTAAACCAAAAAAAGTCAGAGGTAACTTTTGAGACCCTAGTGTATGTCTTCAGTTAATGATGTTAAAACCTCATACTAAATTGGACTGAATTAACCCATTTGGATCATTGACTGCCCCAGGATAAATGGACTTAACAGGACAAAAATCTACCATAGACAGACAGACAAGCAGACATAGATGTATCTATATATATATATTTTCCAATTATTTTCCCTTATAGGTTTTCACAAAATATTGATTACAGTTCCCTATGCTATTCCGATTCCAATTTTCTTAACCATTCCCTTTATTGCAACAACATGTACTTTGTGCAAACACCAGGTTTCTGCATCCAGACATAGGAAAGGCCTGTTCCCTGCCCACACCATTATCCTAGGACTTCCTCATGGGTTAACCAGGTGCCATCTATACCAGGACTTGTATGGGGAAATGCATTTAAAGTGCCAGCCTTAATCGAGAACACAGGCTGTTTTGAAAATAAGCGATGCCTACTCTTTGTGTACCTCACACATGATAGGTTCCCCACGAACCTTTGGAATCTTTCTATTAATCTGTCCATCTCCTCTCACCCTCAGCTCTGACAGTCACCATTTTATGCTACCCTTTCATCCCTGTGACTGTGGAGTCCAGCAGAGGTAACAAGGTCCCACCAGGACTTAATGTTGTCCCCGGTGTCAGAGTACCCAAGCACCAGTTTACACTTTCCTCTGCACTAAGCTTCATTCCTCTCTTCCTTACCCCGCTTTCCTCTCCAGGGCCACCTCTTCCTGCTTTGCCTCTTATGTGTCATAGCCCAGGGCAGCATGACCTTTCACCCTTGGCCCGGTCCCTGATGCAGAATGAGGTTGTGATGGGACCTCGCGGAGACCCTGGGTGGTGCACAGAACTGCTTTTCATCCATCTGTATCATCAGCCTCCTGCTGAGGGGGACCCATGCCCCTTCCCTGCCTCCTCTGTCCTCCAGGGTTGTGGAGGCTATACTTAATCCAGAGGCTAGCTTGCTATATTGAGCTAAATGTTTTAGGGTCCAGAGATCCTTAATACACAGGAATAATTCTCCCTAGGTAACCAGGAAGTGTTCAGGAGACTTCCTCTTCAGTTCAGTTACGCAGTCGTGTCTGACTCTTTGCCACCCCATGGACCGCAGCACGCCAGGCCTCCCTGTCCATCACCAACTCCCAGAGTTTACTCAAACTCATGTCCATTGAGTCAGTGATGCCATCCAACCATTTCATCCTCTGTCGTCCCCTTCTCCTCCTGCCTTCAACCTTTCCCAGCATCAGGGTCTTTTCCAATGAGTCAGCTCTTCCCATCAGGTGGCCAAAGTATTGGAGTTTCAGCTTCAACATCAGTCCCTTCTCTTACCCCTTGGGAAATGCCACCTGATTTCTTTGAGATAAGGACTCAGAGGACTTCCCAGGTGACGCTAGTGGTAAAGAAACTGCCTGCCAATGCAGGAGAGATAAGAGACAAAGGTTCAGTCCCTGAGTTGGGAAAATCCCCAGGAGGAGGGCATGGCAATCCACTCCAGTGTTCTTACCTGGAGAATCCCATGAACAGAGGAGCCTGGTGGGCTACAGTCCATGGGGTCGCAAAGAGTTGGACATGACTGAAGCAACTTAGCAGGCGCTCACACAAGGGAGCTAGTGGGGGACTGGGTTCACCTCCAGAGAAGGAAGTCCTCTGATGACGTCATCTTGCTCTTTCCCCTCTGACCTTCGTGCTACCTTACCCCCTCCCTGTAAATGGCTCACAGTGTTTACCTCCAAATGGCCACTTGGCTCATCTGCAGCCTGATTGCTTGATTTCTCCATTCACTTCTCTTGTGGGGCTTTCTTGAGACTGAGGGAAACTCTTCCGCACCCCCTGCGAAGAGCAGAGCCAGTGTCCAGCCAGGAGCACAAAGCCTCCTCTATGGCTGCCGTGGACTTGCCCACGCTGTCTGCTCTGAACCGCCAACAGCGGTGGCCCTTTGGAGGCCATCTGCACACAGTGATGAAGATTAAGCCTCAGAGCCCTACACGTCCCCTGTTTTGTTTCCCTTTTTAGTTTTTGGCTGCAACACAGAGCTTGTGTGATCTTAGTTCCCCGACCAGGGATCAAACCTGTGCCCTCAGCAGTGAGAGCGCAGAGTCCTAACCACTGGACAGCCAGGGAATTCCCATGTTTATTTTCTTTCAATCCCTTTCACCAAATGATTATAAAATTCTAGACACTTCCAGAGGATTTACTGTGTTTGACCTCGGACCTGTGTGAATCCTACACTCCAAGCGAGGGCAGTTTTCTTCTTGGGGCCTACAGGGGAATTCAGTGACCGCTGAATGTGACAGAGGAATTGAGTGAAATGGGAACACTGAAATGGGCAGGCACAGAGTCGGTGGGAAGTCTTAGCTGAACGTCTTGGAAAGGCGATACCGGGCATAGTCTCTAGGGCTGCCACACGCTGGATGGCTTGAACAACAGAAGTGCGTTGCCTCATAGTTCTAGAGGCCGGAAGTCCAAGAGCAAGGCCTCAGCAGGATGGGTCCCTTCTGAAGCTGGGGGGATATCTGTGCTATGTCTCTCCCAGCATCTGGTGGTTTGCCAGCAATTTTTGGAGATCCTTGGCTTATGGGTCTTGCGTGGCTTACCTCCTGTGTCTCTTGATTCTTCATTCAGCACCTGTAGGCTTTTGTTGCTGTTTTGCCATGTCTGCCTTCTCCATGAAACTATGATACCCTTGAGAGCCAGGACCACGTTTCCTTACTGTTCATATACTGTACATCTGAAAGACTACCACACATATGGTTGGCATCGCCGAAAGGTCTTTGCTGCAGTTCGTATCATAAGGACTGTGACAAAACATACCTCTCTGGTCGTGCAGCGTGTGCATGTCTGTGTCCAGCCTCCCCTATTCAGGGGGGCAGCAGTCATGTCAGAATAAGGGGCCCCCTACTCCAGTATGACCTTCTCTTACCTAAATATATCTGCAATGACCCTTTTCCCAAATAAGATCTCTTTCTGGAGTTCTAGGGGGTGGTGACTTCAACACATGAATTTGGGGGTGGGGAGCACAAATCAACTCATAACAGAAGTGACAGAGCCTGACTATATGTATGAAATCTATTTTCAATTCCATCTCAAGACCTAGAGTCTTTAATTTTTGTGTAGGTCTTTATATCACACATGATTTCTGCTACTCCTTTACAAAACAGCTGGGAAATGGTGTTTTCAGTGAGAAAAAAATCTGGATCCCAGTGTACTGAGGATGATGAGTGAGAGTTAGCTGCTGGGCCTGTTGATTTGTATCTCCCTGACCAATGGCTCTTATCATCATCCATAGCCTTAGGGATAACACAACAGGGAGATGTGATCCTGGTGCAGGAGACATAACTTGACCTTAGCCTCTTCTCTACCCTGGAAATTTCCTAGTCAAAAACTAAGAGTTTAACCAAAGGCAGTTTTGCTTTGTTTTTAAGGTCTACTAGTTATTTATTGGAGAAGGCAATGGCACCCCACTCCAATACTCTTGCCTAGAAAATCCCATGGATGGAGGAGCCTGGTAGGCTGCAGTCCATGGGGTCGAGAAGAGTCGGACACGACTGAGTGACTTCACTTTCACTTTTCACTTTCATGCATTGGAGAAGGAAATGGCAACCCACTCCAGTGTTCTTGCCTGGAGAATCCCAGGGACGGGGAGCCTGGTGGGCTGCCGTCTATGGGGTCGCACAGAGTCGGACATGACTGAAGCGACTTAGCAGCAGCAGCAGCAGCAGTTATTCATTACATAATGTGAATAAGTGGAAAGTGTTAGTCACTCAGTCACATCGGACTCTTTGGGACTGTATGGACTGTCCATGCAGTTCTCCAGGCAAGAATACCGGAGTGGGTAGGCATTTCCTTCTCCAGAGGATCTTCTCCACCCAGGGATCAAACCTGGGTCTCCTGCATCGCAGGCAGATTCTTTACCATCTGAGCCACCAAGGAAGCCCAGTGTGATTAAATGGGGTTGAATTTTGATGAATTTTAAGTAGAGAAACTTTACTAATAAATAAAAGGAAAAAGGATGAGAAAAGAAATCAGACTTCTTTTTGTGACCATCACATTTAAGGTCCTACCTTACTGGGGGCTTTTTGGTAGTGAGAAGAAGGGGTTATTTGTGTCTAGAAGAGGTCTACAAGGAGAAGAGTTTGGGGTCAGAAAGTACTTTCCACCAGAAGGAGGTCCCCTACCAGTCCCAGCTACATTCCCTGCCCCACCGCACCCCACCCCCTTTCTAAATCCCAAGTGACAAATTGTATGTGGCCTTTCCTCTCTCTTCCTTGTACGTTGCCCTACTGTATCAAGACCTTCAGACCAAGGGCAATGTGGATAATTTCCCAGTTTTCCAGCTGGGCAGTTCACCAAGAACAAACCCAGACATCAAGGCCAGACCAAAAAAACATCTTCTTGTTTTAGACAGAAGACTCCTACATCTAGGGGATTTAATGCACCCACTGTCCGCTGAGTGCATTTCCTGTGTCCGGAGCTTCTCTGCCTGGCGGCTCTGGTCTCATAAGTTTCCATACCCTGCTGCCAACTTATAATAACAGAGGCAGCAGGGTAGCAACATCAGAGCCCTCTCCATACGTGGGCGCGTGCTTTTTGCAAACTGAAACAAAGCTTGGAAGGGCTCATTGCAGACCTTTCAGCCTTGACAGTGCTTGTACCCAGACCACCAGGAGCCTGGAATTAAATACCCTCTGTTCCAGTTCTCCACAGTTAATGTTATCAACTTCATCAAGTACTTCCTCTTTCAGTGGTGTCTGCAGAGAAATAAATAAATCAAGCCCATCCAAGTCCTGTTTCTGCCCAGATCCTGAGTCAAAAGTAACATCAGAGTTGGATAAGCCAGAGCACTGTCTCCCTCCCTCATTGTTCCCAAAATCTGGGCAGGAACAGAGAGTGAAATCTCTCCAGGACATTACATCAGTTCCTCTTTTACCCTTGGCATGAAAAGTTCTTCCTCTCATAGTCCTCCCAGACTTCCTAAGGCTTGCCCCAAGTGCACACCCATCCACTGAGCCTTGACGCCTGGGACATCAAAGAAAACCTGCAGGTAACCAGGCTGCTGGCCAAAGCCTGTGTCCATTTTGAAATTTGTAAGACAGGAAATGGATTCAGGAAATAGGATTTCTCGGTACATGGTCTTCATCATCCTTAAGTATTTTTAAACCTTAATAAGCTTTTAAGGAAAGGGAGACATTCTATAAACGGCATTTAGAATAAAATATATGAAACTTCAAAATGTAACTGTCTTAAATATTGCTTACAGTGATGATATTCTGTGACGTGGACAAAAGAGAAATTCATTTTTGTGGATGCAGAATTGAGATCTATATTAGCTATGAAAAGAAAAATTTGCCTCATTCCCAGATGATTGCAGGTCATTTCTGTCATACTAATAATTTCAACCATTAAAGTTAACTCCCTGGGCTAATCAGTGTCCTGCAAGCTTTTGTCTGCACTGAGATTAAAGTGAGGAAGTTAGGACTTGTCATCCCAGCGTGTACCCTTGCAAGGTTGATTAAGCACTTTAATTCCTTTATAAAATCATAACCACTGAGCCATCATATCACCTGAAAACTAATAGTTCCTCAGTATCATCAGCTATTTTCTTAATGTCACATTTTTCCAGCTATTGCATAAATGTTTTTACAGTTGGTTTGAATCACAATCTAAGCAAGGATCTGTTTGTTCATTGCAAACAGTTGACGTGTTTCTTGAGTCTCTTTCAATCTATAGGTCTCCAGCCATATCTTTTCTAATATTTTGTTTTTTATTATCTGTTTATTTGGCAGCACTGGGTCTTAGCTGAGGCATGCACACTCTTTGGTTGCAGCATGTGGGGTCTAGTTCCCTGACCAGGGATCAAATTCAGGCCCCCTGCCTTGGGAGCAGAGAGTCTTAGCTACTGCACCACCAGGGAAGTCTGTCCTTATTTTTCTTGTGCACACGCTTGCACACTCTCTTTCTAGGTGTTTAAAAAAGAAGTGAGCCATAGTTGGTATAACTTTCCCCCTGTGTATTTTCTCTCTGGTTGCTTTCAAAATTTTCTGTTTATTTTTGGTTTTCAGCAGTTTGTGTGCCTGGATGTGGCTTTCTTTGTATTTATCCTATTTGGAATTTGCTGAGCTTCTTGGATCTTTAAGTTTGTCTATTGCTGCTGCTGTTAACAAATTGAGGACAGTTTGGCCATTATTTCTTCTTCTTCTTCTTTTTTTTTTTTTGCCTCATTCTTTGTTTTTCCTTGTTTGACAATGTTACAGTGACTGTGCAGGAAAATCATCTCATTTTCTTAGATGAGCACATAAGTATTTAGGGTAGGATATCAGAATTTCTGGGGCTTCCCTGGTGGCTCAGTGGTAAAGAATCTGCCTGCCAATGCAGGAGATGTGGGTTCAGTCCCTGGGTAGGGAAGATCCCCTGGAGAAAGAAATGGCAATCTACTCCAGTGTTCTTGCCTAGGAAATCCCATGGACAGAGGAGCCTGGCAGGCTACAGTCCATAGAGTCACAAGACTCAAACACAACTTAGCAACTAAACCACCACCATCAGAATCTCTAATTTGCTTTAAAATAATACAGTTTTTAAGAATGTGTTCAGTTTGGTTCAGTCGTGTCCAACTCCTTGCAACCCCATGAATCGCAGCACGCCAGGCCTCCCTGTCCAATGTGTTGGTGGGAGGTAAAAACCCTCCTCCATTAAAAACAAAAAAATTCTCACTTTCTTGAACTCCAATTACATCTCTTTTAGACCATTTCATACTGTTCCCACAGGTCTCTGAAGATCTATTTCTTTGTCTTTAATCTTTATTGATCTGTTTTCATATTTGCTAACCCATCTCCCATCTGCTAAGTCTGTCCAGTCCAGTATTTCAAGTACTGTATTTTTCAGTTCAAAAACCTTTTTTGAGAGTTTCCTTTTCTCTTCTGATGATCTTCATCTGTTATCAGTCATTACCACCATCATCTTTAAGTACTTGAACTTATTTATAATAGCTACTTTAAAGTTCTTATTTGCTCCTTCCAGTATCTAGATTATCTGAGTCTATTTCTATTGCCTGCCTTCCCTCTTGAATATGGGTCATATTTTTATGTTTCTTTACATGTCTAGGAAATCTTTAGTGGATACTTAATATTAGTTATAGAGACTCTGGATTATGTTATATTCCCCTGAAGAGTGTTGATTTTTCTGCTAGCAGGCAGTTAAATAACTGGCTGATCACTTTGGTTTTGTGGAGGCTAGATCTTATAATTGGCTAGGGAACATCTACTTCAGTTTTACCTTAAGTCCTCAGGCAGATCCCTTTTTCCTAGAGCACTAGTCCTTACTCCAAAGGTATGACCATTCTGGGGTAATAAATAGCCTGAGGTGTTTTCAGAGTCTTCCTTGATAGATCTCCAACTCTGAACTCTACCTCTAGTACTGTGACCAGCAGCTGAAATTTCTGCTCATGTCTTTAAACCATACAGCCGTTCCCTTTCATTGAGCTCCTTGGAGTTTCCCCTGCACATTGCTGTTCGGGAGCACATGTTAAGGATTTGGGAGAATTTTATGTGCCCGTTAGTGGCTACTCCTTCTGAGGCTCCCTTCTTTATGGAAATTTTCTCACTCAGGTTGTTTTTTTTTTTTTTTCCCCCTTCTGGTAGATTCATACTCTACTCCCTGGCATCTCAAGCAACTTTCTGTTCTTTTTCTAGCTGCCCCAGACTACATGGACTGGGGAGGTCACTCTGGGTGAAAAAGTGAGTCACTGAGTCACGTCCGATTCTTTTCAACCCATAAGACTGTAGCCCACCAGGCTCCTCTGTCCATGGAATTCTCCAGGCCAGAATACTGCTGAGTGGGTAGCTATTCCCTTCTCCAGGGGATCTTCCCAACCCAGGCATCAAACCCAGTTCTCCCACATTGCAGGTAGATTCTTTACTGTCTGGGTGAAAGCTGTATAAATTTGGATCTCACTCTGGACAGTTCCTTTCTTGCAAGACTAAAATCCCCTCAATAACTTTTTTTTTTTGGCCACACCTCAAAGCATGTGGGATCTTAGTTCCCTGACCAGGGATTGAATCCATACCCCCTGCATTGGAAGCACTGAGTCTTAACCACTGAACCACCAAGGAAGTCTCTCAATAACTTTTATAAATACATTTTATCCAGACACACAGGAAAGTTAGTCTGCTACAAGTCACTCTGCCATTATTGAAACTGGAATCCTCTTTATGAGGAGAAAAATGATAGCATACCGTAGTACTTCACCGTACTTTACTTATCTAACCATAGAGCCTGGAGACTGGTCCTTAGCACAACATCAAGGTACTCCTCATTCCATTTTATAGCTGTGTATCCTTCATCATTTAGAGAGAGACTCTCATTTGTTAAATCAGTCTTCTATTGGTAGCTATTCCAATGATTGTGTGGACCCTTAACCATGTCCAACTCTTTGTGACTTTATGGACTGTAGCCTGCCAGGCTTCTCTGCCCATGGGATTCTCCAGGGAAAAATATTGGAGTGGGTTGCCATTTCTTCCTCCAAGGGATCTTCCTGACCCAGGGACCAAACCTGTATTTCTGGCATCTCCTGCATTGCAGGCTGAACCACCACTGAACCACCTGGGAAGCCAGTCCAGTGATTAAGCACTTTCATAGCAGCATGTTATATAGTGATTACAAAGTAAGCCCTTTGCCTTCAGGCAGACGATCATGAACAATATTCCTTTTGTTCACCATCTCATATGATTGGTGAGATCTAGTGGAGTCCCCATTTTCCTGTTATCCCTGTGTTAAGAAACCATCACCTTTGACTCTTGTGTGCTAACCCTATCAGATTCCCAGATCCCCTTTATATGTTCTTCATATAGATACTGACGTCATGGTGAAAGGAGATGACTTTGTCTTGCTTTACTTAGAACCATGGACAAGTCTTTGACCAGAACAAGGACCTGCAGGTATATGCATGCTCTTGGTGAAACAGCTCTGGGAATAGATGTGGCCAGAGAAACCTCACTGAGATGAGTGGGGGACTCTGGAGAAAGCTCCGTGTCTGTAGGCAGATGTCTGCACTTCTGACCCTGTTAAGAACAGGGCCTCCTAAAGCCACGTGTTTTCTGGTCCCTCCCTCATCCCAGCCCATGGAGCTACTTCTGCCACTGAGCTGTATACACTCCTGATGTTGTCTTTGTTCAAACGTCTCCAGCTGGAGAGTTCCGGTGGGATAGGGTGGAGTCATCTATCATCAGGGGTCCACTCTTCCTCCTGTACTCTACTTGTCTGACCATTTGTAGGGACTGTGCATTCAGAAACAACATGCTCCTAGATGTTCTTTAAAGTGCAAGACTGTCATTCTGTAAATCAGGCCCACTGTGCCTGCTCAGAGCAGGGTTTAATATGACCCCCTCCCACCCCCCGCTGCCCCCCGCTGCCCCCAGTTTCTACATAGCAGAGAGGTAGACGCTGTAATGGACATATAAGGCTATAGAATCTGACTGGAGTCTGTCTGGCTGGGTGACCTTGGGCAAGTTGCTTAACTTTTTATTTAAGAATATTTGTTTATTTGACTGTGTCAGTCTTAGTTGGGGCACACAAGATCTTCATTGCATCATGTGGGGTCTTTTGCCGTGCGTGCTCGGGCTCTCAACTTGTGGTCCATGCGCTATAGACCGTGCGGGCTTAGTTGCCTGGTGATATGCGGAATCATAGTTCCCTGACAGGGATCAAATCCTTCTCCCCTTCATTGCAAGGCCGATTCTTTTTTTTTTTTTTTTAATTTTATTTAATTTTTAAACTTTACAATATTGTATTAGTTTTGCCAAATATCAAAATGAATCCACCACAGGTATACATGTGTTCCCCATCCTGAACCCTCCTCCCTCCCCATACCATCCCTCTGGGTCGTCCCAGTGCACTAGCCCCAAGCATCCAGTATCGTGCATCGAACCTGGACTGGCATCTCGTTTCATACATGATATTTTACATGTTTCAATGCGCAAGGCAGATTCTTAACCACTGGACTACCAGGGAAGTCCCTGCTCAACTTCTTTATGCCCCCATTTTTCTCTCCTGTTATAAACAGGAGTAACGGTAGCATCCTCTACTTGTGTGAAAGTATTAGTGGCTTCAATTGTGTCCGATGCGTGGTGACTCCATGAACTGTAGTCCGCCAGGCTCTTCTAACCATGGAATTCTCCAGGAAAGAATACTGGAGTGGGTTGCCATTCCCTTCTGTAGGGGATCTTCCTGATCCAGGGGTCAAACCTGGGGTCTCTTGCATTGCAGGCAGATTCTTTACCATCTGAGTCACCAGGGTGTGTTGTAAATTTTAAACAATATAATCCAATCCATAGAATATACAGTAATTGCTTTATTATTTTCCTCATCTTTATCATTAATAGCAACAACTCCTGGAAGCAGAGAATATGAAAATTGGGTTATGAAAATGTAAGTCGGTGAAAGCCTCTCGCGAGACCCTCAAGGGCCCTGAAAAACCACACTAAAGAGTCAAGTAACAAAAAGATAAATGAATAAAGAATGAGTGTGTGGCTTCCTTGTGTTTATAAGCGACGAATGGGTGATAAATGGAATACTTGTAGACATTCTTAGCTTCTCCAGGGGCAGGAAAAGAATTTCAAGTATGTGCAATTTAATGTTTTTTTAAGCGGGGAAGAAGACCCCACATCTGGGGGAAAAGGGTCTTCCTACACCCGCACGTGCTCCATGCTTGTCACCTTTAGGACTGCTGTGGGGTTCCCTCCCCTGAGCATCCATCAGGGTCTCTGACTGTCCTTCCCTCTTCCCCACAGATAACGGTGTCCAGAGGACCTCAAGGCCGTCGGCCGAGAACGTACACCAGAACCCTCCCACCATTGAACTGTTGCACCGTTCCAGGTCGCCCATCACAACAAACCACCGGCCTTCTCCCGACCCCGAGCAGCGGCCCCTCCGGTCCCCCCTGGACAACATGATCCGCCGCCTCTCCCCAGCCGAGAGGGCCCAGGGACCGAGGCTCCACCAGGAGAACAACCACCAGGAGCCCTACCCGCTGTCAGTGTCTCCCATGGAGAACAACCACTGCCCACCGTCATCCGAGCCCCACCCGAGGCCCTCCAGCCCCCGGCAGGAGGGCACGCGGGTCATCCAGCTGATGCCCAGCCCAATCATGCACCCTCTGATCCTGAACCCCCGACACTCCGTGGATTTCAAGCAGCCGCGGCTCTCCGAGGACGGGCTGCACCGGGAAGGGAAGCCCATCAACCTCTCGCATCGGGAGGACCTGGCCTACATGAACCACATCATGGTCTCCGTCTCACCGCCCGAGGAGCACGCCGTGCCCATCGGGAGGATAGCAGGTGGGTGAGCCCCCCGCCCTCCCAGGAGCCCCCACGCCGTCCCAATTAGGTGCCCTCCAGAGGCTCTGGGAGGCCAGGGGGAGGGAGGCTTTGCCAGCAGGAGACGAAATTCCCTAAATGGGCTAGTTAATGAGGAGCTGGGCTGCCGGAGTTAATGAGCCTCAGAAATGTGAAGAAACAAATGTCCTCCGACCA
This sequence comes from Bos javanicus, assembly GCF_032452875.1. NCBI lineage: Eukaryota > Metazoa > Chordata > Mammalia > Artiodactyla > Bovidae > Bos > Bos javanicus. Next base: position 98,469,375 of record NC_083872.1, on the reverse strand, counting down.
GCTTACAAGGGGAGTCACGTTACGACTGTGGCTAAGCAAAAACATTTAAAATCAAAGGTTTATGAGCATGTTAATGGCTCTGTCCCGGAGTTTCCAGTGGCTAATTAATGAGCAGGCACAGCACAGAGGACCTCTGTCTCAGATTCGGGCCTGGATTTCCATCCTCTGGGCAGTAACTCCATGTAGCCTTCACCTTGGGAAGAGGCAGGAGAGAAAAGTAGGATTAGGGTGTTATTCGTCATTTGGACAGAGGAAGCCACGCCCGAATTCTTTTCCTTTGATGATGACAAGCCCAAATTTGTTTCCCTAAGATGAGAAACCAGTGAAAAAAATCACCATGTGGTATTTCTGCTCATGTGCCCATAATTTACATGAAGTCATTCTCCAGAAGCTTTTATAATCCTCTCACCTCTTGGCAAAGTTAGGGCTTTTCCTAGAGCTTCTCTCTGGTCACGAGACACTTTTTGAGCACCTACTGTGTGCAGATAAACTCATTAGGACATAGAGGACACAGAGCTGATTAAACACAATTACTTCCTCAGGGATTTAAATTTACTCTAAGAGACAGGTGTGAAAACCACTAAGGTATAAGACAGAAGGAGATAAGCCCTCTGCCCCATTCAGTCAAAGCACAAGTATTTATTGAGTACCTATTGTGTGGTGTGGATGCAATGCAGAGAGAAAGGTTTTTAATATTTTACTTATTTGACTGCGCTGGATCTTAGTTGTGGAATGCAAACTTTTAGTTGTGGCATGTGGGATCTGGTTCCCCCACCAAGGATGGAACCCAGGCCCCTTGCATTGGGAGTGTGGAATCTTAGCCACTGGACCACCAGAAAAGTCCCAATAAGGAGCATTTTGACTGGAGGAATTGAGGAAGGAAGATAGCTCGAAGTTGAAAGTGGTTATGGGTCCAGTAACGGGAGGACCGGCTAACCTGGTGGCTCCGTGGTAAAGAATCTGCCTGACAGTGCTGGAGACACAGGAGACATGGGTTTGATCCCTAGGTCAGGAAGATTCCCCTGGAGGAGAAAATGGCAACCCACTCCAGTATTTTTGCATGGGAAATCCCATGGATAGAGGAGCCTGGCGGGCTACAGTCCAGGGGGTCGCAAAAAGTCAGACACAGCTTAGCAACTAAAGAACAGTGCAAGAGAGACATGGAGGCAGGAGAGAGGTCAGACTGTTCAGGGAAACGTGAGGCATTCTCCTGCCTCCTTGACCTGATGCTGTAGGACTGAGATCCAGCTGAACCACAGGAGGAAGCAGGGCTCACAACATCATGATAACACAGGTCCTAAGGCTACTTTACCTCTGTCTTGACTCGCTGTCTCTTTTTTATTGGAGTCATTTGTTTCTAAATTTTTCTCTGGCCCCAAGGGCACCTCTGGTATCACCTCAATTTTACCACTATAAATAAGTTACATCAAGAATGTTGAATCAAGAAAACAAAGAGCTATGACTTACATGTTTCAAAAAGAAAAAAAAAAAAAACTATGAAAAGTGAAATGGTCTATGCTTGGAATGTGATTCAAAAGCATCCCACAGGGCTGGAAGAGAGGAATGCATAGTTGTGGTGGTTCATTTTCTAAGTCATGTCCAACTCTGCAATCCCATGGACCGTAGCCCACCAGGCTCCTCTGTCTATGGGATTTCCCAGGCAGGAATACTGGAGTGGGTTGCCATTTCCTTCTGTGGGTAAAATAAGGTTAGTTATGACCCAAGGGCCATATGGCTGGGTATTGGATGCACAGAGATTTACATTAGTGTTCTGTCTACCTTTACATAAAGTTTTTTTAATGATGGAGAAAGAAAAAAAAAACTGTGAAAAGAAAGAACAGGGGTTAATGTAGCTTTGCTTATTCTGCAAAGCATGTGCGTTTCCCATATAGTTGGAGGAAGAGGATGGGGTCAGTGTATTCCTGTGAATAATATAAATGACCTGCTTTGAGCTTTCCAGGCATCCCCTTCTTGTCTGTATCTGCCGTGTTTGTCTTTTTTTCTTGCATGGTCTGTACTGCAGTTCTGAACATTCTGAGGGTACTTGCTACTTGTTTCAGGACTGCTCTGCAAAAGGAGCTAGTCATTGCTGAATTCATTTTGTATGGAAGGGATCATTTACGGGGGAAACGATGGAGGAAACTGAGTGCAGAGAAGTGGAGGCCACGTAGTGGCTGGACGATGTGGCTGCAGGACAGCCCTTGCTAGCACCATCCCCCCAACTTCCTAATCACATTTGTCTTGTCACCTCCTCTGTAATGCTGTCTTCGCCACAGACTTCTTAGGAATCCAAGATAAGCCCCATGTGTCAAGTTAAATTGTTTCGACTTAGAGCTGTTTTTCCCTTGTTTAGTAGGTCTAGAAATTTTTTAATATGGCTGTCTTAAAAATCGTTCTACTCTGTTGGTATATTCCCAGATTTCATAATCTCCATATGTCCGTGTTCAGTAATATGACCAAATCCAGGATTAGCTAATATAATCAAAAGGCAGTGTTTCTGAAGGGTGAAACAAGAGGGAAATCTATGGTCTAATATTTAGTCTTAATCCTGTGACCCTCTGAATAGAACCCATCATAATTCCAGGCTCCTTTGTTTCATTTGGGAGCTCCCTGTCTCTCCACCCCATTTTGGTATCTTCTTGGACAGCTCACATCCTTGTGGAATTTATTCTTTTATTGGCAGTTGAATTCATTGGGTGATTCTTATGTACAATGTAAAGTCCTTTCATTACTGAACAGTCATAAAAGCCCTTCAGATCTCTATAAAGCAGCTTTTAGGTGAGAAAACTTAGCTCCTTATGCTTCTTTTTTATATTTATTTATTTTGAGAAGATAATTACAACATTGTGATGGTTTTTGCCGTACATCAACATGAATTGGCCACAGGTATACATATGTCCCCTCCATCCTGACCCCCCCCCACCCCATCCCTCTGGGTTGTCCCAGAGCACCAGCTTTGAGTGCCCTGCTTCATGCATCGAACTTGCACTGGCCAGCTGAGCTGAGAGGGCACCAAACCTGCTGCTGTGTCACACTGACAGAGACTGTAGCTGGAGAATATGGGTAAGAACAGTACTTGTGACTGTGGATGAAAAGGTAAGGTCTTGTCCACTCAGACAGTCCTGGGGATATGCCTTTGGACACCTTCTGTGTTTATGGCGCTGCTCTGCATTCATAGGGATTGGGTGTTCAAGGAGATTGTAAGACACGATCTTTGTTGCGAAAGAGCTGAAGACAATTGACTACAACTGCAGCTCATGGTACCTTCCAGGGACTCCCATTAAATGCTGTAAGAGGTCAGAGCAGGGGTGTCAGGAGGCCTTCACGGGGAAGCTGGCTTTTGGCTGGGCTTAGATGAATGCTTAGAATATGAACAAGTAGAGATTAGAAGGAAAAGAGGTCATTCCAGATGGAGAAAACTCCAAAGCAAGATAAGCCCCAGTATATTTGTTCTAGGTTTCACATAGAAATGTAAACTCCAGAATCCAGGTTTGTTAAAAACTGAATTTTTCAGTTCAGTTTTCTCATGTTTTAATCTCTCCAAAATAGGGACGCATCATACACTTAAGAGATTACATGCAAGTTGTGATGGTTTGCTTAGGTATTTACCTGGTGGAAAAACTAAAATATTCAGTAAATATTCATCTAGGAGGTAGTTGACAGTTTAAATACAAACCACAAATTACATCAATTGAAATAGAACATGTAGCTTATTTTGAAAGGTGGTGTTTATTTTTCAAAGAATAAGAAGGATGTTACTGAGTTTAACAAGTTGGAATGGCTGGCATTTGTGGGATAGAATGAGAAGATTCCTGGATTCTGTTTAATTTATTTTTAATTAGGGGATAATTGCTTTACAGTGCTGCTTTGGTTTCTGCCATACAATAATGTGAATCAGCTATAAGTACACATGTATCTCTCCCTCCTGGGTTGTTTTTTTTTTTTTTTAAACTGAAGAGCCAGTGGTGTGTGCGATGCTGAGCAAGTTGCTTCTTTCTGTGCTATTTTCTATTATCTTCAGGAAAGGATTACTTGGGGGAGGTGAGAGCATCTGTCCACCTTTCTAGCATTTTCTTAGCCCACCAAAGTTTTACTGGCCTGCGTCTCACTGATGTGTTTCAGAGCCAAAGACTGGTACTGGCCGTGAGCGCCATGAATTGAGGAAGGGTAACAAGGGTAATGTTGTGTTTTCAGTGTAATATTGGAAACCACTCTTACAACTCATTGACTTCAAAGCTAGAAGCATCTTTTACAGATGGAGAAACTGAGCTGCGGGCACGTCAAGCATTCAGCCTCGAGCTTCATCCAGGGTTCTTTCCAGCGCGTTTGTTTCCTTAGGCCCAGGGACTGGAAACGCTGGCCTATGGGCCAAGTCAGCCACCGCCTGTTTTTGTAAGTCAAGTTTCATTGGCACACGGCCACAGCCATTCACTTAGTATTGTCTGTGGCTGCTTTGGCGGGGTTGAGGAGGTACAGCTGACACAGGATGGCCCGCAAAGCCTGAAATATTATATTTACTGATGGGCCTTTTACAGAAAGAGTCCGCCACTCCCTGTTCTGCGGCACTGTCTGCTTTGAAATCATAGGTATAACGGAGGATTCAGGGGGTAGAAAATGCCGTCGTTGCTCTCCAGGAATTACACCTCAAAGAATGAGGCATGCCCGAGACATGTGGAGGGAACAATGGCAAGCAATGTAAGGAGGGAGATAAGTCCTGATGGCGGGCTGATTGCTGAGCCGCCCAGAGTACTTACAATAACATCATTAACATAAAATATAGCTGAAGAACAGAAAGGGTCAGGCTGCCTACTTGAACTGTGTGGTTCAGATCATTCACTCATTCCGAAATTCTCCCGTCTCTCTCTGTGCCAGGCATTTTGCTCGGTGATAGGGTGAAGCTTCTCTAAATGCCAAATGTTGTGTCTTCGCTGGCAGAAGGCAGTGTGCTTCTTACTTTATGCCATCAGACAAGCTAAGCGCCCCGCTTTGGTTTTAACCATAGACACCTCAGTTTTAAAAGAAAAAAATTGAAGTCATTTTGGCTTTCTTAAACTTCTACAATTCCACTAAAACCTGAGTTACCAGACTTCCTGTCTGCTTATCCCTTCCTTGGCCTTAATCCAAAAAGTCAGCTAAGGAAGCGAGATTCATTGGCAATGTGGTGATAATCCATTCAAAGTCATTCATCTGTTCCACAAAATTGGGGGCTGTAGAAGCCTGTACAGAGTTGGTTGTTCAAAGCCCATGGGCCATGCTAATAGAGAACATCTTGTCTTATGCTTACCTCACAAGTTTTGCTGCTGTTGTTCAGTTGTGTCTGACTCTTTGCAACCCCATGGACTGTAGCACACCAGACTTCCCTGTTCTTCACTATCTCCCTGAGTTTGCTCAGACACATGTTCATTGAGTCAGTGATGACATCTCTCGCTTTTTTCTGCAAACGTGAGCTTCTTCATGGTTTATGAGGATCTCACTGGTGAGTTGATTCTACTGCAGATAAAACAGAATTCTCCCCCACGCCACCCCCAGGCCCTGTGCACTTCACTTCCAACCCTCTGATAATGCTGGCCTGGCAATCTGAGATCCTCAAAGGATCTGAGAATATATGTATTCTCTCTCAAGGTTGTATTTTTAACAGAAACAAAAGGTTTCTCATCAAGGAGACATCGAATCTCCCATATTGTTTGCCTGTCACAGAGCACCGTCCTCTTTTGATCTGGCTTTATTGGCTGGATGAGCTCTGTGAGCACAGACGTTCACAGCTCTGGAGCCTCTAATCATGTGATCAGACATCAGATAAGCCCAAGACTCCAGGGACAGCACCTGGGGGCTCATCCTCACAACTCACATGGACTTATATTGCTTCAGGAGCAGCCCTGAAGAGAGAAAGACCTCCTAAAAGGCCAGTCTTAATGGATTGTATCAAAGTGCTGAGGGCAGCCCTTGTGGTAAGGTGTGGCAGTATGCACACACACAGTTGTAGACACTGTATTTGGAAAAAAGGACAGGGTCGTGGGATATCTCCGTAAGCCAAGGGGCCTCGGGGATTTATTACCGGCTGGGAGAGCCATGTCCTCCCACACCGTCTCAGGCAGGTGACCCTCTGCTGACCCAGAGCCCTCTCTGGCGCCCGGCCCGGGGCCTTCATCCACGGCTGCTTCATATATGCTGCTCCTGGGGAAGAGCATATAGCCTCTGGAATCAACACGATTAGAATGTAGCCTTTGACTCCCAGGCTGAGGTACTTAAGATTGCTGAAGCCCAGTTGCCTTATCCATAAAAATGCAGATACTAATACCCATTTCTGGGCACTTTTGAGCACTAAAGAAACACTATGCAAATATTAGCACAAACAGGTTAATTTCTACGAGTTAGTGTCCCTGCTCTGCTCAAGGGTTGAACAAGGGGAGGGCAATGGATACGGCCAGCACCACTGCCCGCCAGAGTGGGTGTGGGGGCCTTGACCCAAACAAAGCCTTGTGTCTGAACGTTTGTTCCAAGTGGCCTCTGACGTGCAGACCTCCAAAGAACCCTAGGTTCCTTGGAGACTGACTTCTTCCCTCCTGCTCACCTCCCCCGAGGCTTTGCCCACTGTATTTTGAGGAGACCCTTGGAGACTCTGGCAGACTCCACCCCAACAGGAGTCTCCCAAGTGTCCTGGCTTCACACACTCTATCTGAGTCACTGCACTTTCTTTTCATTGGGACCTCTAAGAAATCAGCCCTAAAAGAGAGGGAAGTTTCAGGATGGCCTTTTTAAAAAGATAACACAGTACCAGCACAGTAACGGGTAGGAAATAAGAGAAGGGGCTTGAGGAGACTATAGGTTCCAGTTTTTTTTAAGGGCATGCGTTTCTGGAACAGCATCCCTAGTCCCAGTGGTGCCTGGATGCAAATTCCCTGGCTGCCACCACATTTGGAGGAGGGGGCCGGGTCTTACTGGAATCTGTCCGGGGGCTTGATCTCAGCTATAAGGCATGATTGCAGATTCCTGCCTTTCCCAGCGTTGCTCCACACCTCCTGCCACCAACGGTGAGAAGGTTTAGCGGCGTTTGCAGCTGCGGTCCCTCTGCTTCAGTGAAGCCAGGAAGCACAGATTTGTGTTCTCTGCCTCGGCTTCTCCCCCTCCCGGCTGGCTGCTGTGCACATATGGCTTCTGTTTCCCTACGCCACAGCAGAGCACAAGCAGTTGCCTGCTGTAAACACACCTCTGCGTATCAGCACAGGGTTGGCTGCACTGAATTTATCAGCTTTCTGCTTCTAGGTAATGGCCCGTCTAGAATCAAGGCAGGAAAAAAAAAAAAAAATAGCTGCAGACAGCCACCCCCCTGCAATGATGTAAAACCCATGCTTCTGTAAGCAGGGTTTCTCAAGCTGGGCAGTCTCGGTATTTCAGCTAAATAATCCTTTGTTGGCGGAGGGATGGCATTCTTTTGTGCATTACAGTAAGTCCCCTACATACAAATCTTCCATGTTGCAAGCTTTCAAAGATGCAAACGTGGGATCCCACGTCTGGCGTGTATTCTCTAAAGTGGTTGTGCTCTTGTATACTTTGCTGTACAGCACTGTACAGAGTACAATATAGTAAGGACTCTATATCTTTATGCAAGCCCGGGCTGTCCAGAAGCAAGCATAAAAGCAGCGGTGATGTAGCTGGTACTGCTGTACTTTTCAAGATACTGTGTGTGAGAACTCAGTCACTCAGTCATGTCTGACTCTCCTGTGAGCCCATGGACTCTATAGCCCACCAGGCTCTTCTGTCCCTGGAATTTCTCAGCAAGAATACTAGAGTGGGTTGCCATTTCCCTCTCCAGGGGATCTTCCTGACCCAGGGATCGAAACCCATGTCTCCTGCATTGGCAGGCAGATTCTTTACTGTTGCACCACCAGGGAAGCCTTCAAGGTACTATACTGTAATATTAAAAATGTTCATATTTTTTATGTACTATTTATGTACAATTTGTGTGAAAAGTATTATAAACCTATTACAGTACAGTACTATACAGCCGATTGTGTTCATTGGGTACCTAGACACTGTTGGACTTGTGAACAAGTTGGACTTAAACAAATGCACTCTTGGAATGGAACTCATTCGTATATAGGGGACTTGCTATATATTGTATAAGCTCTTTAGCAGCATCCCAGGCCTCTGTCACAGCATCCTCCGCCCCAGATATAATGACCAAAATTGTCCCCAGACATTGTCAAATGCCTCCCCCACCGCCCCACCCCCCACAGCAGGCAAGATTGCCCCTAGTTTAGAACCACTGCTGTAAAGCAGAGAAGCAACTTTTTTGTTTTGCATATTACCTACATGTTGCTTAATCTGAAATAAATTGGTTAGCTTTTCATAATAATTTGAAAGCAGTGAGACTGGGGCACTAGGCCCCTCCTTGTTGGTGATTATACCCACAGAACTCCAGTTTACAGACCTTCATTTAAAATTCCATTTGGGCAGTTAAGACAACCTAAAATTGCTTTCTTAGACTCTTTCCTGAAATTTAAATTAACCACCATCATTAAACATTCCCTGGTCAATGACTGGCCCACTCAGATTTTTTGAACATCAGTTTTGTCTAGCATGGTTTTTTTTTTTTTTTTTTTGAAACCATGTTGCTTATGTGTGACCTGCCCATCTTTTTACAGTGTCTGCTCAATAAGCTTGTACAACGAGTCTCTGGTAAGAGACAGGCGTGGGAGGGAAAATATTTCTCCCTAACCACAGAAAGGGTTTTTCTTTTTTTTCTTTTCTTTTTGACAATGCCTTTTAACTGTGGATACCCAGGGTACCTCACCCAGCAGGAAAGAGAACTCTCTTTCTGCAATTGGAAAATAACACTTCACTCCACTAAACCCTTTTATAAGCTTCCTCCCGTGGAAGAGAGAATCAAAATCATGCCCATTTGTTTAAAGGGCCTTCCTTCTCAAGGCACGTGGGAATTTTAGTTTGAGACATGCACATAAAAGTAATGAACACTTTGTGATATAAGATTATTTTTCACATGCCTAGTCAAGTGTTTTGTAATGTGATGAACCTTTGTTTTCAAAGCCTGATGCTTTTTATTATATAGTAGTGTTAAGCATTTTTATTAATGACCAAAGAACATTGTATCTGTGCAGACTATGGATGGATTTTAACAAAACTGAAAAACAGCCGGTAGGCCATGGCAACAGCCTTCCGAGGACCCAGGGAACTAAAAAGAATCTGCCTTTTTATTTAACTAAAGTCTTAAAAATAACTCACTGGGCTTTGAATTTCAATTGTTTTTTTTTTAAAGGAAAAAAAACTGTCAGGTAGTTATTTTTATCATCTGGCATAATTTTTAACTAAAGCAACAAAAGAATCAATAGTGTTATAAAAGCCACTTATACTGTGAGCTTGAACAACTGCTTTGTGCCACAAAATTCCTGTTGCTACCTCTGTTAGTGACCGAGTAATTCAGTGTCTTGAATGTCAACATATTTTTATTACTCGGCTAAAGTTGACTTTGCTGGATTAAATGTCATTTAAAATTATCAATTGGCAGCTTGTTTGGGGCTCTTTTCACATTTATGAAAGGGAAAAGTTTGCAGGCTACAAATGGTCTTACAACTCGAGGTAAAGTCCATTCTCTGGAAAACCCTGCCTTCCAGGTACCAACCAAACACAGATCACATTCTAGACCTTTTTCAGTAAATGATCTACGGTGTGAAGTTCTCAGTTTGATGCCTCTGAAGAACCCAGCGTGGTAGGTACCCAGAACTGGTTAAGCCCTTACTTTGAGAAATGGTCTGGTTCTCACGTCACCATTTTATGAGAAATAGAATGTACAAGGCAGTAAAAGAGAAGCAACAGAAACACTGAAAGTGAAAAATCCTTGAGCAGATGGTGTCAAGACAACACTCATCTTCCATTTTAGCTCCAGGAAGTTCTCGAGGTTGAGAGGACTGCCCATATATCGTGGGCACAAAAAGTTCTTTCTATCAAACTGCTAAAGATAACCAAATCAGTTTTTTTTAATTATTAAACTCTATTAAAATGATTCACTCTAGAGAATCTTATACCCCATCCACAAGCATCCAAAAGGTGTCATCAAGCCTCTGGTGGTAAAAAAGATTGTAACCCTGTCAAGAAACACGGACAAGAAGCTCTTCACAAACCAACTTCCTTCCTCCTAGTGGAAGGGCATATTTTATGATACTGTTTGGTTCTGTCAGATGGCTTCCACTTGGAAGAGATTGTCAGAAATTAAAACCCATCTGCTGTTTGACGGTAAGACACAAACTGGACAATTAAACCGCAATTCAGTTCTCTATTGGAGAAGGAAATGGCAACCCACTCCAGTACTCTTGCCTGGAGAATCCCATGGATGGAGGAGCCTGGTAGGCTACAGTCCATAGGGTCGCAGAGTCGGACATGACTGAGCGACTTCACTCTTTCACTTCAGTTCTCTATTTTTTCACCGATAATAAAATGATATAAGACGAGGAGGTGGCAGGGAGAATGACACTGCCTGCTTCACCACTTTGCCTGGAGTCGCCCTCTTACAAGTGCCTTCATAATGAGCTCGATTATTCTCAATCTGGGATCATGAGGCACTCACTTCCCAAGGTACTTCCTCTTGCTGGGACTGGTCCCCTTGCTGTCTCTCTGCTCCCCCTCTGGCAACCATGAGCACAGCGTCAGGCAGGGTTGGTAACAGATCGCTGGCCAGCTTTCATAAGCGTAGGGTTCAAACGCCAGAAATTCTCTAAGAAGAAGACCACGGGTCCTTTGGTGAAACACAAGAAACCACATGTCAACTTAATTTTTTTTTTTAACGTGCACCATTTTAAAAATCTTTATTGAATTTGTTACACAGTATTGCTCCTGTATTATGTTTTGAGTTTTTGGCTGCAAGCCATATGGGATCTTAGCTTCCCTGATCAGGGAACGAAACAGCACTCCCTGCAGTGGAAGGGGGCTGGGTCTTAACCACTGGACTGCCAGAGAAGTCTCCACATTACATTTTAGACGCAGATCAATCAGGGAAAAAAAGGATACAGTAAGGGAAACTAAAGATGTATGGTCAGACTTCCTGGCAGTCCAGTGGTTAAGACTCCATGCTTCCACTCAGGCACCTCATGTTGGATCCCTGGGCAGGGAAGTTCCACATGCCTCTCAGTGCACCCCCCCAAAAAAATAAATAACTGAAAATGTAAAACTCTTAGAAGAGAACATAGGCAGCAGTATTTGTGACCATGGATTAAGCAACTATTTCTTAGATATGACATTTAAAGCATAAGTAATTGACGAAAAAATAGATTTAAAAAAAAAAAATCTGGTCATTTTAATGGATGTCCAATTTAAGTTTCACAGTTGCTGCCTAAAAGATACTCCCCTGGTGGCTCAGATGGTAAAGAATCTGCCTGCAATTCAGGAAGCCCAGTTCAATCCATGGGTGGGGAAGATCCCCTGGAGAAGGGAATGACAACCCCTCCAGTATTCTTGCCTGGAGAATCCCGTGGACAGAGGAGCCTGGCGGGCTACAGTCCATGGGGGTCACAGAGTCAGACACAACTGAGCGACTAACACTTTCACACTTTGCCCTCCTGGAAAATGCTGTGCTGGGTGCCAGCTCCTTCTGCTGTTCAGAGGGAAAGCTGGGTTTCACAAAGGACACACTCATCTTGCTTGGAAAAGTCCTAAGGCTTGACTCATAGACACCTGTGAACCAACTTCTCTGAGAACAGAGTTCTCAGCAGGATGTGTGGCACAGACTGTGACCTGTGTCATAAGCTGTGCCTTTGAGCTGATGACCAAACCCTCTAAACCCCAGCTTCCTCAGCCATGAAGTAGGAATAGCAAGAGCGCCGGCTGCACCGGGCGTCCTGAGGGTCAGAAGCAAGTGGCTGGAGGCATGCGTGGCCCCATGCCTGCAAGCAGAGCCCAGCACGCACCATCATCGTGACACTCCTTACTGTCTTCTTCACTCGCATCATCGCTCATACAGTAGTCCCGGAAGGACGCACTCCCCTTTCATAAAGGAGGAACCTCAGGGAGATTTAAAACACTTGCTCAGTGCGACCTGACTCGATTCCTCCTGTAAACGTGTGCCCAAGGAGGGTGTGTTTTGTGCTCTGGGAGGTGAATGTGTTGGCTCTGAGATAGCCCAAGTCAAGATTAGACATTCCCCTTGCCCAGGTGTGCCAGGCCTCACCTGGCATCAGGAAGTGGCTCCTGGCCATACAGAAGGCCCACAGTTCAGATCCTCTTGTGACCTGGGGCACAAGAGGATTAGGAAGGAGGTGGCGCGCCAAGTGAGGGTTAGAAATAACACTGGTAAAGTGAAGAACATACGTACTGTGTCCAATAATTACGCATTTACGACCAGCCATGCTGGCCAGTGCTCCCGAAAACAACAGTGCACACCTGGGAACGTGAGTCTCTGACTCTCATCCCGAGGCTGGTCCTGCATCAGCTGGAGCCGCAAAGTCCACATCTGTCCCCATGCACCTGTCAAGGCTGTGCCAGGGGAGCAGGCCACATCCCGTCTGGCACTAATCCAGTAAGCACTAGAACAAGGTCAAGGAGTGCAGTCTGCCTCTTCTTGTGGAATTTGCCAACCCGTAGCCAAAAGGCAAGGCCTAGCCCAGCACCCGGCCTGTGCTAAGGAAGATGTGTTGCATGACCAAGTGATCCAACATCTGTTCTGCACATGGAGAAACGGATTTTTTTTTTTTTTCCCTCCTGGGTTCCTTTCTACCCTGATTCCATTATAATAAAATGATTTTTAAAACTTCCAAAGTAGCTGTAAGGTGACTGTTTTCTTAAACCACATGAGTCTTCCTTTCCCACAGCCAACTTCAGTCGTCACATCTCCATCTGTTCACTGTCTCCCCCCACCAAAGGACCTTCCACCCCACCACTGACACCACACCACCCTCTCTGGAACACGAGGGCACTCTCTGCCCTTTTACCTGCCAGCCTGTCTTCAGCCCCTTTTCAGAACCGATTCATTTCCTGTTAGAGCTTGTTCTTTCCCTCCTGTGGTCTCTACTCCAGTTCAAATCATGGGTCATGACCATAGACCAGTCCTTTCCTCTTTCCGGGTTGCTGCGTCCTTATCTGAGGTTGTGGGGAGGGAGGGGCTGGGCCAGGATGGTCTCGAAGGCCTCCACAGGTCAAAGGTCACCATCTCCCAGATCTCTCTGTGCCTTGGTCTCCTCACTGTAAAAGTTTTGTTGTTTTTGTTTTGGCTTGCGGGATTGAACCCTGGCCCTCCGCAGGGAAAACGCAGAGTCCTAACCACTGGACTGCCAAGGAATTCCCAAAACAAGGAGCTTGGACTCAATCCGAAGAAGGCAAAAGCGGTTCCTCGATTATTTTCTTGATTCTTGCTCTTCATACTTACAAGCAGCCTTGTCAACGGTGTTTTCTTGCCCTTTTCCTCTGTAGACTGTAGACTGCTTTGGGATTACGTCTATCAGTTGCTTTCTGACAGCCGGTACGAAAACTTCATCCGATGGGAGGACAAAGAATCCAAAATATTCCGGATAGTGGATCCCAATGGACTGGCTCGACTGTGGGGAAACCATAAGGTAAAAAGAGCATCAGACATTTGTCCCATAAACTAGGGCCCAAATCCAGTTTTTGTCCCTGGGTTGGAGGGTAATTGTCTGTCCTCTGCTTCCTAAGTCGGCCTGTAATTATTCAGTTTATTCCTCACTGGACAAACAATTAAGACAGTTGCAAAGGGAAGGAAGTAATTAAAGATGCCCCTTTCCATGTGTTCCTCGTGCCAGGCTACAGTTAACTCGGCATCTCCCGGTCTGATCGGCCTCGTGATGAGTAACCATTATTCCCTCACCACGGCCTGGGTCTGCTGCTGCCCACGCCAGCATTAAGAACTGGGGACCAGAGATGCACTGCGGCACTTTGTAACTCACGAGGGGCCTTTGGGAGGTGCCGCTTCTGTTCCACTCCGTTAGATACTCCCATGGTCACAAAAGCCCAGTTCTACACGGAAAATGCTTATCCTCTGAGTGTAAAACATCTTCCTGAAAAGCAAACCCTGCAAGAATTCTGACTGCCCCACAGCTTTTCCAGCTTGGGAAGAGGGAATAGAATTTAAAAGATTTAGTCTTTTACAGTTTAAAAAAAAATCATTAAAGTAGATGTACTTTACATAGTACTTTTACATAGATGTAAAAGGTGGGTACAACAACCTCAACATCACGGATAGATGAATGGATAATGAAATCGAGCTATATACACACAATGGAGTATTATTACGCTTTTAAAAAAGATTCGGCTGCATGTGGCAACATGGATGAACCTTGAGGACAGGATGCTGAGTGAAATAAGCCAGTCACAGGAAGACAAATACTGTCTGATTTCACTTAAATGAAGTTAGATCTAAAATAGACAAATTTCACTGAGTCCGGGAGTGGACTGGTGTTGCCAGGGGTTGGGAAGAAGGGGAGAAATGGGGAGTTACCAACCAGTGGACAGAAAGCTTCCGTTAATCAAGATGAGTAAGTTCTAGAGTCTGATGTACAACAGTGTACCCATAGTTAACACTGTATTAAGTGCTGTATTACCCACTTAAAACTTTAAGAGGATAGATCTCATGGTTGGTGTTCTTATCACAGTAAAATAAACAAAGAGTTCCCCTGTTTAAAAAAAAATTGAGATAAATCAGTATTCCTACTTTAAAAAGTCACCAAGATCCAGGCCTGGCCACAGGCAGATAGACATGGGACAGAGCTAACAAGACACCATGAAGGCCCCACTCCAGATCAGCCAAAGGGGAGGGCCCAGGGGAGGCCCGGCCGAGCTCTGCCCCAGCTGCAGTTTCCCGGACGGCAGGCAGCCCGTGCTCTGGCCCCGCTAAGGAGAACCTGCCAGAGGCCATGACCAAATATGGCCAGGCCCCACGGACACCCTCCATCCCGTGAGTCACTGAGAAAAATCGCTCCACAGCTCCCACAGGGTGCCCTTGCCCCAGGGCTCGGAACCACTGTATTCTTGCTTCCACAACAGGAATTTAAACAAAAAAATCTCTTCCTTAAAATGACAAACGAGAAGCACAAGTTTGAGAAAGGTCACTTTTTTGTGTGTTGTTTTTTCTTTTTTAAAAAGGGCAAAAGGAAGAGAAATTCTCTGTGGGTCAGAAGGTGAAGGATGACCCCAGATAGGGGGACCCGCAGGAAATTCCTCGGGCACAACAGAGCGCAGTCCTGGGAGAGGAAGTCGGGGAGGCCGAGGCGGGATGTGCTTTGTTGGCTGGACTCACCTTAGGAGAGACCTCAGCCAGGGACACGTGGGACAAAGCCCGGGGTGGGCCTGGCAGGGCCACGGGAGCACCCTGTGGAGCTGGATGTGAATAACTCCTCCAGCCCCTATTGCTGAGGTTCATTTCATTGTGTCTTTGTGCTTTTTTTTTCTCTCTCTCTCTTCCTCCTTTGAACAAACAGAACAGAACAAACATGACCTATGAGAAAATGTCCAGAGCCCTGCGCCACTACTACAAACTAAACATTATCAGGAAGGAGCCGGGACAAAGGCTTTTGTTCAGGTAGCACTTCCTTTTTCTCCTTTCCTTCTTCTGGGAGGATATTGTTTTCTTGAAATAAGACGGAGGAGGGAGACTCTTGAGGTCTCTACCTGCCTGTCTGATCCTCAAAGCTATCAGTTGCTGCTCACTGGAGACAAGGTTGCTGGTTGGTTAGAATTTAAGAAGAAAAAATTTTTGTTTGCTTATGTCTGTCCTAGAAGAAAGCCAAAAGTAAATCAACACAGTCTGACTCACCTTTAAAATAATGCAGTGATCAAACAGTATTATCTGACATTTATATCCAGTATAGTTAAAGGGAGCAATCAGAGGAGCTAATGGCAAAGAAAGGGACTAAACAAACCTAGACCTCTAGGTTTCCAAACTGGACCAGTGTTTGTCATGACCTGTTAGTGAGTCATAAAACAGATTTAATGAATCAGTTTTTTTTTTTTTTTTTAATGAAATAGAACAGAACTGAATAGGAAAATATCAGACTGTGCCATATGAATTAAGAGTGTGGATTCATGATGAAAATTATCTTTCTGGGGTAGTCGGGTGTGTGTGTGAGCACGTGTGTGATGAGTCATAGTGTAAAATATATTTATGACAATGCATTGTAAATATCTGAAAGCTGCTGGACTAGACATTCCTCTTTCTAGAATCCCTCCCAGCTTACAAGTTCTAACCACTTAAGCTACCGCCATAGATTGTGATTCCCAGGGAATCACATAGAGTTAGAAGAGGAAGAAGAAGGTATCTAAGGGACCAATCAGGAGAGGTAGACGTAGTCCTCTGACACTGGTGGTAATTGATGTGTTGAGACCACGTGAAACTGAGGAGAAGGTGGGCCCCAGACCTTAGGTTCTGGGTTTTGGCAGGTGGGACAGAAGAGAGTTACAAATGGGGCTTGAGATGTAGATTGGGGTAGAAAGAGACTGAATGACTCTGTGTATGAGTGCACGAGCTCACTGGGATAATTATCCAAAAGAGCAGAGAGCCTGGGTGTGAGTGCTGGGAAGGCATGGTAACCTAGGGGCAGTAAAAACAATTGTGATCTTCAAAAGAAACAGAGAAGGCTTTTCAAGAGCTGGAAATAGAATAAAATGCAAAAAAGACCCCTCCTTTCTCTGGCTCTGCTGATGCCTTCTCTTCATCCTCCACCCTAAACTCAGTCCTTGGCTTCTGTTCCTCGCACGCTATACTAGTTTCCAGGATGAATGGATCCCATGACACAGCTTAGTTATCACCTCCACGATGGGGCTCTCAAGTCTCTACATGCAGCTATAAAATCTCCCTGGAATTCTAAATCTTAACACATGATTGACCAGGGGATTTTTACAGAATCGAATTTATTATGGAATTGAAATACTGAAACACTCCAATCAATAACATTCGGGGAACAAAAAATGTATGAGTAAAGTCTCTGGTCAGTAAGTGACTAATGTTCAAGAGCTTCTTGTAAGAAAGATCCACTTAAATATCACATTAGTATCTCAGACATGAAATGTTCAAGACCAGCCTTCTTCCCATACTGGACATCCCCCTACCCTCAGAATTCCTGTTACATCAGCAGTGGCATCACCATTGTTTAAGCAACCAACCTTTATACCAGAGTTATCTTTGAGCCTTCCTACATCCCAGTCACCCCTGTGCTGGACTGTCCACTGGCTCCATTCCTACTCCAGTCTGTGTTGCAGGGGCTAGAAGACTGGGAACCTCATTTCCTGACATTTCTTACCACCAGGTTTCAGGTTAGAATCTACCAATGGCAAGTACTCCCATGAGACCTGGAAGATGAAAGCAAGGCAGACACATTATTATTGCTTCCCGGGCAGTGGAGGCTGATGTCTGTTCTTCACAATTGACACCTAGATTCAACAATCTCTCCCTCTGGTCCATTCCCCTGCCACCTAGATTCTTAATACACATTGCCAGCTGCCCTCCAACACTAATATGGTTCCCTATGTTAGAAATGTAAATCACTTTAACGTTTTAAATATACAAACCACCAAGTCTACCTCAAGTCTACTTCTCTTTATGAGGCCACCTTCAGTGGCTCAAACACAGCCAAATATCTTCTTCCATCATCTCTTGAGTTCCCTTGGCCCTATGCCACACCATGATTTACATTTTTAATAGCTGTACATGTGAACTCCTCCCCTCAAGTAGGTCATAAGTTCCTAGAAGGTAGAGGGTTACATTTTATAGCAGTTTTATATAACCTCAGGAGGCTTTCAATAATGTTTCTGGACAAGCCTGGTGGGAAGTATCAGAAACTTAATATGGAAGAGCCATCCAAAGATAAGGTCAGACACAGCACATCTGAGGACTCAGCCTGGAGGGGATGATTAGTGACTTCAGATGTCGAGGGAGAAGTTTTAGCTACAGGATAAAAGCGGAAGATAGGCTGTGGATGCTACAGATCACCCTGCTTGAAAAGATGAGCAATAATGGGCAGAAAAGTAGTCAGAGGTGGAAGGCTCACAGGCTTCCAGTAGTGATTTCAATAAGACAGAAGGAAAGAAGAGCACTATTTGTGACAAGGGATTAGTCATTTTTGAGGAAATGAATGTCGAAAACCAGACTCACCCCAAAACGAAGGCTTCTCAGTATGGAACCGGGTATGTAATTGAGTAAAGTGTTCAATTGTAGGGACGCTTGGAGATTTTTGGCTCTTTGATGGTGAGACTGAGCTCAGAGAATGAGTCAGTCTCAGACAGGGGAAGGAGTCAAGAGGGTTCCAAACAAAGGCAAAGCTAAAGGTTTGGAGGTCAGCATGAGCTGTGACTTGCATCAGAAAAAAAGACTGGCCGGACTGGAATAGAGTTCACGCTCGTAAACAGTGGAACACAGGAGTTTCCTGGGTTGAGACGACAGAGAGGCCCAAGGAGCAGGCCAAAGAGTGAATCCTTGACAAGTCATCATAGGCTTTTGAATGTGGAGTGAGGACAGAAAATGCCTGTTCTAAGACAGGTCATATGGTACCAGGCAGACTATAGGGGAAGGGAATGGTGTGTAGGCTGTGGAAAGGGCCTTCCTACCGTAAGGATGGAACTTTTGCACCCAGGCTCCCTTCCTGAACCATGGTCATGGTCAGAATGTGCCACTGATGTTAATTCCATATGAACCCAGTGACCGAGAAGATGAGGCTTGCTGCAGGCACCCAGCTGCCAAGGAAGACAGAATAAAGGGAGTGAATGGCTAGCATTTAGGGTGCATCAGTGATAACACCAAGAAATGTCTTTCTCTCGGCCTTTCTAATTTCCAAAAGCTCCATTGTCTGGCCCTGTTACCCATTCCATCCAGCGTTTAATTGTATCCTTCAAGTTAGATTCAAGTTTTGAATACCATCACTTGAGCTTATAGTCTGGGATGGAGATGGGTATATATCTCCCAGGGTCCTCTCAGATGGTCGTGCAGCAATGCACTGCCTGCTCCATCTTCTTCACCATCCTCCCAGCCTTTTTTATAGTTATTTTGCCAGCTTTCAAGCAGTGAGAGCCTGGGGTATCTTTTTCTAAGAAAATGCTAGGTTAGCATTAACAACCAGGTTCAGTAGCCCTCCAGCTACGTAAAAGTGACGGGCTCCTCTTTTTAAAGAGTTCAAGATGAAGACAGCTTTAGGGAACTGTAACCTCTTCATGCCACCGTTTCCTCTTCCAAAGGTTTATGAAGACCCCAGATGAAATCATGAGTGGCCGAACAGACCGTCTGGAGCACCTTGAGTCCCAGGAGCTGGATGAACAAATATACCAAGAAGACGAGTGTTGAAGGAAGTGGTTCCCAGCTTAGTGGGCCAGCAGCCAAGGGCACCCCCCCTCCCCAGGATGGATGGGGCAAGATGAAGCAGAAAAGAAGAGACATGGATGTGGCAGTAACACTCCTCTCGCCCAGCGCGAGGGATCCCGCGGAGCACCTTAGACAAACCACTCAGCAAAGACGGCGCTGGAATTCTGGCCGAGGGCACCAGCCTGGGACTCGCGTTCACGGTTCCTTCTCGATCGGAATCTCTTGTCTGTGATTCCTCCCCCTCCCCCTCTTGTTAGTTTCATGGTGTTTTTGTTCTTTTTTTTAAAAAGACCATGCAGTTTGACTTTTCATCATTCATATAGGGGAAGACATCCGAGGCTGTTTTCCTATGGAAATACGTATCTATTATATATATATATATCTATTTTTTGCAAATCTCACAAAGTGCAGAAGCCCAGCTGGTCAAGAGAGAGAATATTTGCAAAAGGGTTCAGGTTCCTCTTGACCCTGCCATGTGGATCAGGTTTGTTCCCATTGCTGTTGGGTCTTGGCTGGAAAAAAGAAAAAAAAAAAAAAAGATGCTCTTACAAAAGATAAAGTGAAAAGGAGAGCTCTCTTCTCTCTCTGGCTCCCTTTCCTTCCTGGCCCCAGCTCTGTCCTCCCTCCTCACTGGCTGTTGAACTTCAGATGCCCTTTCAGCAGAGTTCAGCCTCTTGGAGAGTCTTGGGAATTTTCGGCACCTGTACATTGGAATATGTGGTCTGGGTGCTTTGCAGCTGGCACCACAGAAATCAAACCCACATCCCAACGTCTGGCTCCCTGCCGGAGAGGCCCCAGAGATGCTGCTGTCCTCTGGAAAGATACATGTGAATCCAGCAGGCCACCCCAACCAGCTGTGAGGACCATGAGGCTTGGTGGTTCCCTGGAGCATAAGGCTGTCCAGATTATCTGGAAGCCCCAGCATCATGGGATTAGTTTGCAAGTGCTGCAGAGCAAAAAAAAAAAAAAAAAGACAGCACAAGTCTTACGGTCCAGAGACTAGATGACAGGTCTTTGGTGGTGGTGTGGATTATCCCAGAGCAGGTTACAGAGGGTCTTCTCTGCTCTATCCCAAAGGCCATCTCGCAGTCAGTTTCATATCCTCACTTAATTTTTTTCCCCCCAATTCCTAGCATTTTTTTTTAAAGTTTCCTGGTCCCCACGGGACACAGGGCATTTGAGAGGGAGGATCCAGGAGTGTGTCGTCTCAGTTGTCAGCGGTGTTTGCCAAGCCTGGGCAGACGGGAAATTCCTCAGATTCCTCACTTTTTCCCTTTTTCCTTCTTCCCTTGCTGTGTTTCAAAATGGACTCGTGTGTGGCTCTTTTTCACCTCAAAGTAAGATCAGTCACATCTTACAAGGAAGGTGCCACCTCTTAGTACTTTTGATGATAACAGATATTTTTAGAAAGCTCTTGTTAGATTTTTTTTTTTTTTCCTTTTCTAGCCACTTAAATCAACTCTTCCAATACAGGCTCGGAATCCAATATTAGGAGTATGGTCTTTTTGTACTGGGAAGATTAGACCTGCCTTACAAAGCACCCCCTCCTGGTTTCTCTCCGCTTCTTCTACTCCGTTGGGCGAGCATCTCATGGCCCCCCGGGTACGTGTCTGCACTGTCAGCAGCACTTGCAGATGAAGCCAGCAGACCTCCAGGCATGTCCTCAAGCCATTTCTGATGGAGTCAGGCCGGCTGGGGTTGTGGGCACCCAGGCAGGAGGAATTCTCCCATCCCCTCCCGCACCCCCTAGCCCTACCAACAAGGGCACCAGCCTGCAGGGAGTGGGAGAGGACAAACAGATTGACTATTGTTCAAGGACAGTGGAAACGTACCTGCGTCTTATGCAACCACAGAGAGATGCATGGAGGTGGCCGGCCTCCTCCCACCGTCGCACACTCCCCTCTAGTCCACCTTCTAGAATGCTGGGCCTGAAGTGAGGTCAGGGACCTCCAGTGTGGGCTCGAGGGTCCCCTGATGAAGGAAGGGTTTGGGCTCAGTCTGCTCGAATGGGGATGAAACCCAGCGTGCTACAGATGTCTTTCAAGAGTGTCAGCAGCACACAGGGATAACCTTCCAGCCTGGAAGGTGACTGATGTTGGCTCTCAAATGGGGAGATTAAGCCAAATACCTGGGGAAGTCACTGAGTTGAAGGGCTGGAGAGAGAGGGTGGATCATCACTGAGTCTTTTTGTGTGATGTGACATCAGAGACCTGGGTGTGTCGCTGCTCTTCCCTGAGATCAGAGCATCTCACTCTGTTCACCCAGGTGTAAGGACTCGGGCTCTTGTGGTCCAAAGAATCTTAACAAACAGTTGAATTGTGGAGGGGAAATTCCCCTTTGCCCCTAGGGTTTCTGTATTTAAAGCAATATCCTCTAAGAGTCTGTAAGACATAGGCTGGCACCGTCAGCCACTTGGAGAAATAGAAGGTGTCAACTCCAATCCAGTCTTTATTGTCCATCCGGATATTACCGTTACTGGTTTTCTGTTCATTCCCTTAATGGCAGAGGTTCTTCTCATTGGTTCTTTGAGGGAATCTTTGAGTGATGCTGACAGTAGGGACACAGCAGACCCGAAAGATTGCAGGTTCAGTTTAGCCAACTTGGGTGGAGCATCTGCTCGACACTGAATCCCAAGAGTCAGGCACCATCCTTGCCCTCTGAGCTCACCTCCTTCCTGCAGAATATCTCCAGCATGAAATGTCTCACTTCAACACTAAGCACTAGAGGTGACGAAAATCTCACCTGGGACCAAATTAAGGGTACGTTCATGGTCGGAATAGTTGGCCTTTCCCTGCTGCCATCATGGGAGCGCTTGGCTTGCAACATGAGAAACTGGAAAGGAAGGTGTAAAACAGTGCTGCCGGAGCAACCTTACCCACCAGCAGTGTCCAAGGCGGACATTCTCGCTTGGATCTTGAAATTCTCTAGCATCTTCTTTTCCCTACACCTTGAGGTAGCCAGGGTGTCTCCTTTCCATCAGAAGAAAGCAGTGGTAAGTGGCTGGACTGGCTCCAGGGGAGTAAAGTTATCTCTAAGATCTTTCTGTCCCCAGGTGACTTTGTCTTGCCTGAGGTAGCATCACGGATGCTCCGAATCCTTTGGCGGGCGGGCGTGGCCCCACGAGCAATGAGGAGTAACAACTAATGGATTACTCTCCTTTCAACAGTATGTTTAGAACCCCTGCCCCATCTTCCTACACTGAACTTTGTCCAGATGAGAATGTAGATTTAGCTCAAACTTAAAGGCCATGATAGGATGTACCTAAATGCCTAAGTAACCACCACCTCCACCGTTCACTGCCTAGGGTCCGACATATGTTTGAAAAGTTAGCTCTCCTTTTGAAGAAGGGAAATCTGAGTATCAGGCCATGTGACTTGTCCCAGGAGCAGACGGCATGCCAGGGTCAGAATTAGGACTGGGATCCAGCCCCAGTTATCCCCCCATCTGACCCATTCCCACCCAGGAAGCTGAAGATAAAAATTTGGGGAAACACACAAAGAACAAAGGGCAGTTTCTTGGCCCAAGCATTCGGTGCTAGTTTTCACCCACTCAGCCTGTTCCTCTTCTGAGCAGTAATGAAGGGATTGATCCAAGGAGCCGTGGGGGGTGAGCCGGGGGCGGGGGTGGTAACAGTGGTCCCTGCAAACCACAGAAGACTAACCTTATACTCTTTTGGCCTCATCTGCATCAACACTAAACAACTCCCTGAATCTTTCGCACATGCCAAGTGGACACTTCACCATTTCTCTCTGTGACTGCAACCACCTGCAAACCAGACTGAATCTAGAATTTTTTTTTAATTTCTAATCTCTTGTTGTTTTATGAGGTGTGGGGTTTATAAGGGACTGAATCAAATGAATGTAACAAAAAAAAAGAAAAACAAAAAAAAATGCCTTTTCTCAGGGCCAGTGAGTTGCAAATAATTTTTAAAGAAAAGCCTATAATTGCATCATCTCAATAAATTTTTTATAAAAAAAAAATCTGAGTCTTTGTTTTTAATAATATGGAGTCAGGCAGGCCAGGTGGTCCAGTGAGGTGCATCCTGTCTACACTCAGTTATGGTGGGAAGTGTGGTCCTGGATTCTCACTGGCAGGAAGCCTCCATCACAGAGAGGTCTGCAGGCAATCTTTGAACAAGCGGCACCGGAAAGGTCAGAGCACATAGTTCAAATCTGAGCGCCTGCCACAGGTGGAGAAATCTTCCAGAAGGAATCCCAATCAGAGATGCCTGGGTGCTGTGCTGTGCCAAAGCTTTGTCAGTTTGCTGCAGACTGACTTGACTCCAGGAGTTAAAGATCCCTGGGTCCTCCCACAGTAGAAGTGCTCCCTCAATTGAAATCACGGGTGTGCAAGTGTAGGTGATGAGGTCAGGAATGTAGGGTAGAACCTGTGACTATACCCAGGGCAATAAAGACCTGGAAGCCCAACCATCACACAACTCAGAGCCACCCCCACACTCAGAAGGTCTCCACCACGCTGACCAGTGGAGCCGCCTGCCCACCAGTAGCTGTTTATGACCCCAACATCAGACATCCTGCAGTGGATCAGAACTATCTACCTGCCATCAGCGGTGGGTAGAAACTAAAAATAAAGCAATGAAAGCAATTTACATTGTTTATAAGCAACTTGGATATAGGTTGCAGAAGCAGAAATTTAGAATCAATGTTTGAAAACAACACTCAGAGAATGTTGTGAGGTTATTTTTATATTTTAACTTGTCCTATGTTATTCTATGACCCATGACCTGGAGGTCTTCTCAGGTGGCGCTAGTGGTAAAGAACCCACTTACCAATGCAGGAGACTTAAGGGACATGGGTTCCATCCCTGGGTTGGGACGATCCCCTGGAGGAGGGCATAGCAACCCACTCCAATATTCTTGCCTGGAGAAACCCCATGGACAGAGGAGCCTGGTGGGGTACAGTCCATAGGGTCGCAGAGAGTCAGACAAAACTAAAGCTACTTAACATGCATGCACACCACATCTAAGACCCAGTGCAGCCAAATAAACATTTTAAAAATACAATAATAAGGGTCTATGGGGTCACACAGAGTCGGACACAACTGAAGCGACTTAGCAGCAGCATGTATTTCCTAAGGTGGTAACAATGCATCTGAAGCTACTACTATAACCAGTATCATATCCCCTGAGAACTGCTAGAAATGGAAATGATGGTTCCTGTGCCATCAACTGAATCGAAAACTTTGGGAATAGGGCTTAGAAATCTTGTTTACAAAGCTGTCTGTGTGATCTGATGCACACTCAAGTCTGGGAGCCACTGCTAGCATCAATCTATTCATCATAGTATGAAAAAGAGCATGTGGCCAATTAAAGTAAATACATTAATTGATGACAACTAATTGTCATGAATCATTCTCACAATAATGCTAGCTTTTTTCCCAATACTGTATATACTGTGGAAGGAGGCGAAATGGACCAAAGTCCTTTTCCTGCTTCCTCCAAACCTTTTAGGACATCTGTGTGCTATAAAGATTAGCTGTTTCAAAGGGTGACTCTAACTACTGACCTCCACTTGCAAATTAGAGCACAGCAATTCATCCCCTTCTATCCGCTATCTGCCTAACTAGCCTAGTCTAAAAAGAATCGTTCTCATGTACTGACTGCCCTTGGCTGGCTGTCTCTGGAATTGTTAAGCAGAGCCCAGGTGAGCACATGGCCCGGGGTTTTTTACAAGAGACTCCAGAACCACTGGACCAGATCAGCGCTTCTCAAACCTAAAAGTGCTTCAAATCACCTGGGGATCTGGATAAAAAGCAGATTTTGTCAGTAATGTCACCATCTTTGGAAGCAGAGGCAGAAGATCTACTCTGCTCCCCTACTTTATGGGTGAGGCTGGAGATACAGACTTTTTAACAGAAGATGCCCAGTAATTCTGATGAGGCTGATCCTTGAACCACACTTTGAGTAGCACAAGGCCAGCGATCTCCCGTGAAGCCCTGAGATTCTGACCTTCAAGCCACGCTGAGCTTGCCCTCTCTCTCTCTGGTGTATCCTGTTGCCAATTCCTTCTCTAGAATCGTCCCCAGGGCCAGGCCTGCTCTTCAACAAAGTTTGCTTGCTCTCCTTTTAGAGCAGCCCCAAAAGTAAACACGGTGATCAAACATCTGCTGAGTAAAGGAATAACTACTCACATCCTGGACCTTCACACAGACGTTCACAAGATGATTCATGGTCAGCATCATGGCAGGAAGGGAGAGAATTCCTGGCATCACTGCCTCTCTTTTAGCCTCTAGAAAGATCTTTTTTTTTTTCCAAAAATAATAAGAGAGTTACCAATATAACACTGTAAAGCAATTTTCCTCCAATTATAAAACAACCACAAAAAAGGGTAGAGAGTTAGAGTTCACGTACATTCTTCACCCAGCTATCTCTAATGGTGACAACTTAGAAAGACCAATCCTGAGTAGTGTGAGCAGACGGAAAGCTGAGGAAGCCGTTCTTGTTCCAAAAGACAACAGGACAGATGACAGATCTTCTATGGTGCTAACAGCGGACAGTCCCAGGCAGCGTCCTCAGGGTTGCCTCTTATATTCATCTTTTTTAAGGACCTCATTCCCGCTGGACTGATGAGGTAGATATCTGCTAGTATAAACCATTGCATTCAGTTCAGTCACTCAGTCATGTCCAACTCTTTGCAGTCCCATGAATCACAACATGCCAGGCCTCCTTGTCCAACACCAACTCCCGGACTTCACCCAAACCCACGTCCATCGAGTCAGTGATGCCATCCAGCCATCTCATCCTCTGTTGTCCCCTTCTCCTCCTGCCCCCAATCCCTTCCAGCATCAGAGTCTTTTCCAATGAGTCAACTCTTTGCATGAGGTGGCCAAAGTACTGGAGTTACAGCTTTAGCAGCATTCCTTCCAAAGAAATCCCAGGGCTGATGTCCTTCAGAATGGACTGGTTGGATCTCCTTGCAGTCCAAGGGACTCTCAAGAGTCTTCTCCAACACCACAGTTCAAAAGCATCAATTCTTTGGTGCTCAGCTTTCTTCACAGTCCAACTCTCACATGCATACATGACCACTGGAAAAACCATAGCCTTGACTAGATGGACTTTTGTTGGCAAAATAATGTTTCTGCTTTTCAATATGCTATCTAGGTTGGTCATAACTTTCCTTCCAAGGAGTAGGCGTCTTTTAATTTCATGGCTGAAGTCGCCATCTGCAGTTGTTTTGGAGCCCAAAAAATAAAGTCTGACACTGTTTCCACTGTTTCCCCATCTATTTCCCATGAAGTGATGGGACCAGATGCCATGATCTTCATTTTCTGAATGTTGAGCTTTAAGCCAACTTTTCCACCCTCCTCTTTCACTTTCATCAAGAGGCTTTTTAGTTCCTCTTCACTTTCTGCCATAAGGGTGGTGTCATCTGCATATCTGAGGTTATTGATATTTCTCCCGGCAATCTTGATTCCAGCTTGTGCTTCTTCCAGCCCAGTGTTTCTCATGATGTACTCTGCATAGAAGTTAAATAAGCAGGGTGACAATATACAGCCTTGACGTACTCCTTTTCCAATTTGGAATCAGTTTGTTGTTCCATCTCCAGTTCTAACTGTTGCTTCCTGGCCTGCATACAGGTTTCTCAAGAATCAGGTCAAGTGGTCTGGTATTCCCATCTCTTTCAGAATTTTCCACAGTTTCTTGTGATCCACACAATCAAAGGCTTTGGCATAGTCAATAAAGCAGAAATAGATGTTTTTCTGGAACTCTCTTGCTTTTTCCATGATCCAGTGGATGTTGGCGATTTGATCTCTGGTTTCTCTGCCTTTTCTAAAACCAGCTTGAACATCTGGAAGTTCACGCATAAATTCTGCCAAATATTTATCAAGGTAGTAGATGACTACTCTCTCTTTCCCCAAACCCTCTTAGCAACACTCTTCAAGAATCCCCCGAGAGTCTCCATGCCTGTCCCTTCAACTAGAGTTTTGGCCATGAGATTCCATGTCAGATTACTTGAGTTGGTCTCTGCTTCCTGGGAGCACTAAGCACCCGCTCCTTGCTGACCCAATGGCAAGCGCTCTATGAGTGCAACTAGATGCCCATCTGCCATGGACTGCTCACCACCCTGTCCTTACTAGGGCTCTCAAAGGGCAAGAGGGTGTTTTATGCACTTTCATATGACCAGCCCCTCATGTGCTGCCTGGCACGTCTTTTTCTGAACAAGTGCTTTGATTGAGAGTAGAGTGAGAGTTCACTTGAGTTAGACAAAGATTTCTTAGATATGACACCAAAAACACAATCCATAAAAGAAAAAAATGCCGGGGGCCCAGTTTGTTCCCTGGTCGGACCTAGATCCCACATGCCACAGCTAAAGATCTTGCCTGCCTATTGCAATTAAAGCACCCATACATGGCAATGAAGATCCTGCACAATGCAAGTAAGTCCTGGCACAGCCAAATAAATGATTTCTTTAAGATTAACATTTCCATTAAGATAACTATCATTTAAATTATAATTTTAAAAATAAATTATAATCCATTAACATTTCCCTTAAGATAATTATAAATTATCATTTTAAAAATTAAGTATAATTTTTTTAATTGTTGACAAATTGGACTTTATCAAAATTAAAATTTATTCTTCAGAAGTCACCATTAAATGAAAAGACAAGCTACAGACTGGGAGAAAACACTTCTCTTTTAGGTACAAAATAAATTAATCACGTGCACTGAACATATCGACATTTTTACTTTATCTAAAGCTACTCTGAAAGACAGTTATCTTTCCATTCATAACAGGTAGTTTTAGTCACTCACACAGAAAAGACAGAGATATATTACACGTCTGCTGAAATGAAACCATCTTCCAAATGTATTTTAAAATGATTTCTTCTGTCTGTCATGTTGGCAAAATAGTTTGCACTGTTCAGTAATTCGCATTCCCTCTTCCCTTTCCTTCTGCAAATCTCTGAAGTAGGAAGCATCCTGGGAAGCATATTAAAGGGTTTTTAAATGAGTTAATAAAAGAAATCCCTCAATCCTGATAAACAGCATTATTGGCTGAATCTTTGGTCTCAGAACTCAACCTATTGCAATTACAGGCAAAGAGATATATCCAGACAGTGGACCTTTGGGCTGGAGGAACAGCCTGCAACGTCATCAAGGAATGATCTGCTGTGTCAGGAGCAGAACAGTGTTCGAGACAGGGCAGGATCAGTAAGGATGCTGATTTTTGTCCACCTGAGGATCCTGTCAGCTTGAGCATCAGTGTCCAACCTTCATTCTGCCAGTCACATCAGAGATCCCAGGTACAGACCTGAATTCATTGGTACCAAGTCTCTAATTCTGTATCCCTCACATAGTGAAAGTCACTCAGTGGTATCTGACTCTTTGCGACCCCATGGACTACACAGTCCAGAGAATTCTTCAGGCCAGAATACTGGAGTGGGTAGTCATTCCCTTCTCCAGGGGATCTTCCCAACCCAGGGATCAAAGCCAGGTCTCCCGAATTGCAGGTGGACTCTTTACCAGCTTAGCCACAAGGGAAACCCAAGAATACTGGCATGGGAAGCCATTCCCTTCGCCAGCAGATCTTCGCAACTCAAGAATCAAACCAGGGTCTCCTACACTGCAGGAGAATTCTTTACCACTGAACCACTGGGGATGCCCTTACATAGACTGGTTCCCAACACAGCAGTCATAGAGTGTTTAAACAAGAGCAGTCAAAACACCTGCCTCCTTGCTCCCCGACCTCAGACAGTTGGCTTAACCTCTCTCTGCCTCCATGTCTTCAAATATCAGCTCTGCTTTTTATCAGTTCTACATGTTAGGAATACCCAAATAGATAACCTTCTGAAAAAGTTTCTATTGGTTTCGTTTTATTTAGCTTGAGTTTGGACACCATGCACCAAGTACAACCCCGTTGCTCTACAGATGAGGGGTCAGAGCTTGACCAGGTGAGGGGCAGTGTAAGCCACCCACACCCTGGGGGTGTCTGAGCCAGGGTCCCCAGCTCAGGATGCTCCCTGGACCACATTTTCAGCCTCAAAGAGCCCTTGAGCAGTCAATGAAATTAATCTGTTGCTCTGGACTCAAGGGAAACAATTGCCTTGATTCAGCTTTACTGAAGATGTTTTGATCCAGTTTTGTCCCGGTTCGATAGCTTTAGGAAATGTGTAGGTTTTGTTCTATTTTAAATTGCTTTGTGAGGTTCTTTGGTTTTGTTTTCTCCTTCTTGTTAAGGAAGTCCCAGCTCAGCCCAGTGCACAAAACAATGTTATTTGGGTTCAGTCTGGGGACTGGGAAATGAGAATGACACCCCTGAAAAGAGCCCCAGACACAGGGAAGCCCTAGAAGTCTGGGCGTTTGGAAAACTGGAAGGTCCAGCTGTGAGACACCCTGACCGTCTTTGCCCATGGCTGGCCTCCTGCTTTTCTGGAGTCCATGCACATGACCAAGGAAGAATCTCTTCTTTCCAGAGATGTGTGGGGAAGCAGGAGGAACAGCTGCTGTACTGGGTTCTAATCCCATCTAACCACTATCTCAAGCAGTTCACTGAAGTCTTGAGCCTTTGTTTCCTGGAGGACTATTTTCATCAATGAACCACTGAAATGGTTCAATGAAGAACATGTGTAACAATCTGGCACATCCACGTTATTTCTTTTCCCTCTTTCCTGCCTGCCAAACTCCACTCCACCTCAGTGTATATACACACTGCCCCGCCAGCACCTCGGTGGCTAAGTGGTTAAGAATCCGCCTGCCAATGCAGGACTCATGGGTTCAATCCCTGGTTTGGGAAGATCCCCTGGAGAAGAAAATGGCAACCTATTCCAGTATTCTTGCTTGGGAAATCCCATGGATAGGAGAGCCCGGCAGGCTACAGCCCATGGGGTCTCAAAAAGTGAAACACAACTTAGCGACTGGACAACAACTGCCAGCATTACATTTCTATAGTTCTGATTTTATAGAACTCCACATGGGAAAATCAGCCAATGACAATTCCTGAGGGATATTAGACCTTTAGTTTCTAGTCAACTGAATTGTCCTGTCCCCTTCTCAAGGTACATACGGCCCTTAGTCAAAACCTTGAACAAAATGAGGTAGTTACCTTGCAATACAACCTGGGGAGTCCTAACCGAGGAACCTCCCCCAGGATTAGAAATTTGCAATCTTATCCCCTCCCTGAGCCTCTTCCTCCTAGTAAAAGCCTGCAGAGGCCATTTGCATCCACTTGGAACTGGTTAGTCAAATCAGCAAATGAATGCAAACTCTCCAAGGAATTTGAAACCTGCTTTGGGCAATTCAGCTTGGAGTTCTTTCCTTTCCTTTCTCTAATAGCCCCTAACTCAGTTCCCTGCCTGAGGAAAACCCAGGAGAAAGGGAAAACTCCAGTGAGAGCTTTCTCCAAATTCACCTCCACCAACAGAAAGGTTTTCTATTGAAAGGGAAATTGGGTTTTGGATTAGGTGTAATCAGGGTTTTAGATGCTCAGATATAGCTCCCTTGTTGGGAAATGCCTAATTCTCTCCCTCTACTGCCAGTGTGACCACCATGGTCATCGTCAAATATTGCTTGGGTACCCATGGGCACCTGACCATCCTTGAGGACCATGGAGTCCTTTCCCATGAAGGGTATGGACTGACTCATCCAATATAAGTGTAGGAAGAGACTTTAGGGACTCCTGCACCTTGTCCTGCCTCTTGGCTAAGACATTTGCCATGAAGAACACCCAGTTCAATGGAAACAATATAAATGTCCATCAACAGTTGAATGGATAATGATATATATGTACACACACACACACACGATGGAATATTACTCAGCCATAAAAAAGAATAAAATAATGCCATTTGCAACAATATGGATGAAACTAGAGATTATCATACCAAGCAAATTAAGTCAGAAAGGAAAAACAAATCCCGTATGATATCACTTACATGTGGAATCCAAAATATGACACAAATGAACTTATGTATGAAACAGAAACAGAGTCACAGGCATTGAGAACAGCTTGTAGTGGTCAAGAGGGGATGGAGGAGGATAGACTGGATGTCTGGGATTAGCAGGTCTTACACACAGAACAGATATCTTAGTCTGTATTACATATAGACTATTACATACAGAACAGATAAACAACATGGCCCTATTGTATCACACAGGGAACTGTGTTATATATCCTACAATAAACCATAATGGAAAAGAAAAAAAATAAATAAACAAGGAGAAAAAAAGGATACCCAGTTCAGTTCTACGCTCACCTACAAAGACTTCTTCCATCTCAGACACTAAGGTGGCTTAACCAGTAGTCAAGCAGAAATTACACCAATGTGAAATAATTATATGGTGTCATGATGCAGCGGCTCCTTTAGTCTCCCTCCCTTTATAATTCTGGGTGCCAAGGTGCCAACCTTTAGGTGGCTCCAACTTGCCAAAGCACATCCCCTACTGGGAGCTCCACAGAGGAATCCTGTTCTTGGGAGACTGCTCAGGCCACAGCACAGTTCTAACAGGTCCAGCCCAACAACCCCAGGCCAGTCAACCTCAAATTATTTTGAAACATTCCTGTCCTTTGTTTTTTGAACTTTTTTTTTTTTTTTTTTTTTTTTGAAGGAGCTCCAGGTGCCCCTGGTGATATGCAGCTTCTGAGATGGATCAGTAAGCCTCTTCAAATTAAGTAAGAGGAGGGTGGTCTGGAGAAAGAGACATAGGCTTTGGGATTAGCCAGAGCTGAGTTTGGAACCAGCTCTACCCACCCCTATAGAAATAAAGCATTAGTCACTAAGTCATGTCTGACTCTTCTCTGACCCAATGGACTATAGCACATCAGGCTCCTCTGTCCATAGGATTGTCCAGGCAAGACTACAGGGATGAACAGGCATTTCCTTCTTCAGGGGATCTTGCCCACCCAGGGATCTAATCCAGGTGTCCCGCACTGCAGGCAGACTCTTAATCAACTGAACCACCAATGTGACCTTGAAAAAACTACTCATTCCTTTTAAGTAGCCACTTTCTTTCCTACAGTTATGAACGGTTTCTTTGAAAAGTGGAGAAAATGTATGTAAATGCCTGGCACATTACAGTTCAGTTCAGTCGCTCAGTCGTGTCCGACTCTTTGCGACCCCATGAATCGCAGCACGCCAGGCCTCCCTGTCCATCACGAACTCCCGGAGTTCACTCAGACTCACGTCCATCAAGTCAGTGATGCCATCCAGCCATCTCATCCTCTGTCGTCCCCTTCTCCTCCTGCCCCCAATCCCTCCCAGCATCAGAGTCTTTTCTAATGAGTCAAATCTTCACATGAGGTGGCCAAAGTACTGGAGTTTCAGCTTTATCATCATTCCTTCCAAAGAAATCCCAGGGCTGATTTCCTTTAGGATGAACTGGTTGGATCTCCTTGCAGTCCAAGGGACTCTCAAGAGTCTTCTCCAACACCACAGTTCAAAAGCATCAATTCTTCAGCGCTAAGCCTTCTTCACAGTCCAACTCTCACATCCATACATGACCACTGGAAAAACCATAGCCTTGACTAGATGGACCTTTGTTGGCAAAGTAATGTCTCTGCTTTTCAATATGCTATCTAGGTTGGTCATAACTTTTCTTCCAAGGAGTAAGCGTCTTTTAATTTCATGGCTGCAGTCACCATCTGCAGTGATTTTGGAGCCCCAAAAAATAAAGTCTGACACTGTTTCCACTGTTTCCCCATCTATTTCCCATGAAGTGATGGGACCAGATGCCATGATCTTCGTTTTCTGAATGTTGAGCTTTAAGCCAACTTTTTCACTCTCCACTTTCACTTTCATCAAGAGGCTTTTTAGTTCCTCTTCACTTTCTGCCATAAGGGTGGTGTCATCTGCATATCTGAGGTTATTGATATTTCTCCTGGCAATCTTGATTTCAGCTTGTGTTTCTTCCAGCCCAGCGTTTCTCATGATGTACTCTGCATAGAAGTTAAATAAGCAGGGTGACAATATATAGCCTTGACATACTCCTTTTCCTATTTGGAACCAGTCTGTTGTCCCATGTCCAGTTCTAACTGTTGCTTTCTGACCTGCATATAGGTTTCTCAAGAGGCAGGTCAGGTGCTCTGGTATTCCCATCTCTTTCAGAATTTTCCACAGTTTATTGTGATCCACACAGTCAAAGGCTTTGGCATAGTCAATAAAGCAGAAATAGATGTTTTTCTGGAACTCTCTTGCTTTTTCCATGATCCAGCAGATGTTGGCAATTTGATCTCTGGTTCCTCTGCCTTTTCTAAAACCAGCTTGAACATCTGGAAGTTCACAGTTCACATATTACTAAAGCCTGGCTTGGAGAATTTTGAGCATTACTTTACTAGCATGTGAGATAAGTGTAATTGTGCAGTAGTTTGAGCATTCTTTGGCATTGCCTTTCTTTGGGATTGGAATGCAAACTGACCTTTTCCAGTCCTGTGGCCACTGCTGAGTTGTCCAAATTTGCTGGCATATTGCATGCAGCACTTTCACAGCATCATCTTTCAGGATCTGAA
This sequence comes from Bos javanicus, assembly GCF_032452875.1. Classification (NCBI taxonomy): domain Eukaryota; kingdom Metazoa; phylum Chordata; class Mammalia; order Artiodactyla; family Bovidae; genus Bos; species Bos javanicus. Next base: position 98,435,605 of record NC_083872.1, on the reverse strand, counting down.
ACAGCTCAACTGGAATTCTATCACCTCCACTAGCTTTGTTCATACTGATGCTTTCTAAGGCCCACTTGACTTCACATTCCAGGATGCCTGGCTCTAGGTGAGTGATCACAGCATCGTGATTATCTGGGTTGTGAAGATCTTTTTGTACAGTTCTTCTGTGTATTCTTTCCACCTCTTCTTAATATCTTCTGCTTCTGTTAGGTCCATACCATTTCTGTCCTTTATTGAGCCCATCTTTGCATGAAATGTTCCCTTGGTATCTCTAATTTTCTTGAAGAGATCTTTAGTCTTTCCCATTCTGTTGTTTTCCTCTATTTCTTTGCATTGATTGCTAAGGAAGGCTTTCTTATCTCTTCTTGGTATTCTGTGGAACTCTGCATTCAGATGCTTATATCTTTCCTTTTCTCCTTTGCTTTTCTCTTCTCTTCTTTTCATAGCTATTTGTAAGTCCTCCCCAGACAGCCATTTTGCATTTTTGCATTTCTTTTCCATGGGGATGGTCTTGATCCCTGTCTCCTGTACAATGTCACGAACCTCATTCCATAGTTCATCAGGCACTCTATCTATCAGATCTAGGCCCTTAAATCTATTTCTCACTTCCTCTGTATAATCATAAGGGATTTGATTTAGGTCATACCTAAATGATCTAGTGGTTTTCCCTACTTTCTTCAATTTCAGTCTGAATTTGGCAATAAGGAGTTCATGCTCTGAGCCACAGTCAGCTCCTGGTCTTGTTTTTGTTGACTGTATAGAGCTTCTCCATCTTTGGCTGCAAAGAACATAATCAATCTGATTTCAGTGTTGACCATCTGGTGATGTCCATGTGTAGAGTCTTCTCTTGTGTTGTTGGAAGAGGGTGTTTGCTATGACCAGTGCATTTTCTTGGCAAAACTCTATTAGTCTTTGCCGTGCTTCATTCTGGCACATTACAGGTATTCAACAAATGATACAATTCTTCATGGATCCTTTCTCCAGAAAGTGGATGGATAGGTAGATATGGGATCTTCTATCCAAAGGCCTTATCTTCCATTCATCAAATCTTACCTAGCATCTCTCTTCACATTTTATTCTTTTTTCTATTCATTAGTCAAGGGAAAAAGATTATAAGAAATAACTTCAGCGTGGAGGCTGTTCTAGATCTATCTTTTTCCAAATGAACTGAACTCTTTCCCAATTAACAATGTATTAATATATGGTGGGGCTGAGAAGCATTGTAGATTCCCAAGTAAAAACTTCATGCTTACATTATACTTACAAGAAGTGTTTGCACATACTATAAATCCTTATAGTATAAAGGATTATAATAATCCTTTATAGTATACTATAAAACCCCATGAAAGGGACTTCCCTAGTGGCCTAGAGGCAAAGGGTCTGCACTCCCAGTACAGGGGCCCCAGGTTCGATCCCTGGTCAGGGAACTAGATCCCACATGCCACAACTAAGAGTTTGCATGCTGCCACTAAAGATCTTGCATGCCACAAGGAAAACTGGAGATCACACATGCTACAATGAATACCTGGCACAGCTGAATAAATAAAAATAAATATATATTTTAAAACCATGAAAAAAGAGACACAAGAAGGGGTGAAGTTACTTCGTAAAGTTCACATAGATAGAAGCAGGAGAGCTCGGTTTCAAACCAAGACCTTCCAATTCTCCTTTGCTTTTTTCTCATGCTCTATCATGTTATCCAGGACAGGAAACTCTTCAAACCACTGTCAGCCTTTGACACAGATCCCTCTTGATCTGGCTATTACAGAAGAGAACTCTTAAAGGAGTGAACACAGGATAAGTAAGTCAAGCTGGTGGGAAGAGTTGGGCATGGCCATGATGTAGAATTTGGAGTCCTGAGATCTAAGTGAAGGTGCCTCTGGTGTCCACTAAGGCAGCAAGGAATAGTATAAGAGCACCAGATGTGGGGCAACAGAGAAAGGGAACGCATCTGAAAGAAACATGGGAAAATACTGGAAATAAACTTCTTGTAAGTCTTCATCTCACCCTGGGCCAGCCTCAGCTCTCTTTGGTACTATACTGACTTCACAGACTTCAATTTTTTTTCCCATGGCCTTTTCTTGGGAAGGTGAGGGTATGGTGAAGGGATTGAGGAGGAAAACTTGGGTGAACTCAGCAGGCAGAGGTGGAATATAGCCAGGAGCAGAGCTGTGTGCATTATCAGGGTAGGTGAAAAGGGCCAAAGCCCCAGTCAAGAATATAAGCATTGAGGATATTTGAAGAGCCAGGAATAGCAATACACAGAAGCAGCTTCTAAGAGTGGGGATGATCAAAACCATAAGTGTCAGAAGGTAATAAGAGAGGAGGGTGTGTGTGTGTGTGTGTGTGTGTGTGTGTGTGTGTGTATGAACAAGTGATCATAGCAGTTTCAACCCCCACCACCCCACACACACTAGGCAATGTTTGTATGTCACTAAAAGTTCAGTTCGAGTCATAGGAATACAGAACATTAGAACTAGAAGGAATCTTACATCATTTCATGTAAATTGGAGCTCAAAGGAATTAATGACTGACCTGAAGCCACACAGCTACCCAGTGGCATAGCTAGCATGCTTCTGTATGGTTCACTGACTTTGGCACAAAGAGTAGGGAAAACACCTCGGCAAGGAATTAAAGGCAAAGAATAAAGAAAACAGTCAAGAGTTACCAACCAACAGCATAAATACAAAGGCGAAAGAAATGAGGAAAATATTCTGAAAAGACCACATTCAGATATGAAAAGTCCCATACTTAAGAAAATGATTTTGTCTTAGGAAAAACAGATCCTGAAAGCAAAAAAGGCATAAGATATAGTTCAGAAGGAAATGCAAAAAAAAAATAAAAATATTAAGTTTATGGACAGTTTGATGCCAAAGTGTTATAATAAAGTGCATGCCATAAATATTTGATTTTTCATGAAGAAATACAGGCAACTGGTTTGTGTGGGAGGAAAGAGGCTTTATCTGTGATTTAAATTTAAAAAGAGGATGAATAAACCAAGTTTATTAGCAGAAAGCTTGCAATTGGGTGTTCCAATAGAGTGGCTTCCTGCAGGCTTCTCAGCAATTTATAAATGTATCTGGACAGTTCCAGAAACAAGAAGTCTACTGAAGCTATAAACCAACCTTGGTTTTCACTCTTGTCCCAGAAATGATTAGGTAGACTAGTGCCTAAAATCTCAAAACTTTGAATGAACTGAAGTTGAAGCAAAAGTTATAGTATCGTAGTGTGGGGTAACATACAAAAATGTAATCCATATGACAAATATGGCAAGAATGATAGCAAGGAAGGTGATAAATGGATCTATATGGTTACCAGGTTCTTATATTTTACAGGAAGCAATATAACAGTAACTCTGGAATTCTAAACAGTTAAGAATATTATAACATCTAAACAATCATTTTAAAAATGAAAATAGGATAATAGATTAATTAAAATGAAATTGTTAAAAGTATACATTTAACCCAAAAGAAACCAGAAGAGAAACAATAGAACAGATGAGACAAATAGAAAACAATAGAACGTGGACAATCAAATTAATAAACACAATAAATGTGAAAAGACTAAACACTCCAGATAAAAGAGACTGCCAGAATGGCTAAAAAAGGCAAAATCCAAGTATGTGATGTCTATAAGAAACACACTTTAAATATAAGGACAAAGGTAGACTAAAAATAAGTGGATAAGGGGGGGACTCTAACATTCCACTTACACCAATGGACAGATCATCCAGACAGAAAATAAGGAAACACAAGCTTTAAATGATACAATAGAACAGATAGACTTAATTTATATTTATAAGACATCCCATCCAAAAGCAGAATATACTTTCTTCTCAAGTGCATAAGGAACATTCTCAAGGAAAGATCACATCTTGGATCACAAATCAAGCCTCAGCAAATTTTTAAAAATTGAAATCACATCAAGTATCTTTTCTGACCACAATGCTATGAGATTAGAAATCAATTACAGGAAAAAAAAAAAAAACTATTAAAAAACACAAACATATGGAGGCTAAACAATACACTACTAAATAACCAAGAGATTACTGAAGAAATCAAAGAACAAATCAAAAAACACATACAAACAAATGACAATGAAAACACAATGACCCAAAACCTATGGGATGCAGCAAAAGCAGTTCTAAGGAGGATTTATAGCAATACAACCCAACCTCAAGAAACAATAAAAATCTAAAACAACCTAACCTTACATTTAAAGTAACTAGAGAAAGAAGAAAAAGCAAAACCCAAAGTTAACAGAAGGAAAGAAATCATAAAAATTGGAGCAGAAATAAATGATATAGAAATGAAAAAAAGAAATAGAAAAAAATCAATGAAACTAAAAGCTGGTTCTTTGAGAAGATAAAAAAAATTGATAAACCTTTACCTTATCAAGAGAAAAAAAGAGGATTCAAGTCAATAAAATTAGAAATGAAAACAGACACTACAGAAATACAAAGGATCATAAGAGACTACTATAATCTACTATTTGCCAATAGAATGGACAACCTGGAAGAAACTGACAAATTCTTAAAAAGATACAACCTTCCAAGACTGAACCAGGAAGAAATCAAAAATATAAACAAATCACAAATACTGAAATTGAAACAGTGATTTAAAATCTTCCTACAAACAAAAATCCAGGACCAGATGGCTTCGCAGGTGAATTCTACCAAACATTTAGAGAAGAGTAACACTCAGCCTTCTCAAATTCTTCCAAAAAATTGCAGAGGAAGGAACACTTACAAGCTCATACCATGAAACCACCATCACCTTGGTATTAAAATCAGAAAAGATATCACACAAATAAGAAAATTACAGAGCAGTATCATTGATGAATATAGACACCAAAATCCTCAACAAAATATTAACAAACAGAATCCAACAATACATAAAAAGGATGATTAAAAGGATCACACATCATGAACAAGTGGTATTTATTCCAAGGATGCAAGGACTCTGATTCAATATATGCAAATCAATCAATGTGATACATTATATTAACAAACTAAAGAATAAAAACCGTATGATCATTTCAATAGATGCAGGAAAAGCTTTGGACAAAATTCAACACCCGTTTATGATAAAAACTCCAGAAAGAGGACATAGAGAGAACCTATTGTTAGTTTTGTTTAGTTGCTAAGTTGTGCCCGACTCTTTTGTGACCCCATGGACTGTAGCATGCCAGGTTCCTATGTCCATGGGATTTCCAAGGCAAGAATACTGGAGTGACTTGCCAGTTCCTTCTCCAGTGGATCTTCCTGACCCAAGGATAAAATCTGCATCTTCTGCATTGGCAGGTGGGTTCTTTACTACTGAGCCATCAGGGAAGCCCAGAGGGAACTTACCTCAACATAATAAAGGTTATATATGACAAACCCACAGCAAACATCTCTCTCAATGGTAAAAAAAAAAAAAAAAAAAACTGAAAACATTTCCACTAAGATCAGGAAAAGACAAGGATGTCCACTTTTGCAATTTTTATTCAAGATAGTTTTGAAAGTCCTAGCCACGGCAATCAGAGAAGAAAAAGAAACAAAAGAAATCCAAATTGTAAAATAAGTAAAACTGTCACTGTTCACAGATGACATGATACTATACATGGAGAATCCTAAAGACACCACCAGAAAACTACAGGGTCAATCAATGAATTTAGTAAAGCTGCAGGATACAATATTAATGCACAGAAATCTCTTGCATTCCCATACGCTAACAATGAAAAATCAGAAAGAGAAATTAAGGAAACAATCCCATTTACCGTTGCAACAAAAAGAATAAAATACCTAGGAATAAACCTACCTAAGGAGGCAAAAGATCTGTACTCAGAAAACTATAAGATAATGATAGAAGAAATCAAAGATGATACAAATAGATGGAGAGGTATACCATGTTCTTGGATTGGAAGAATCAATATTGTGAAAATAACTATATTACCCAAAGCAATCTACAGATTCAATGCAACCTCTATCAAATGGCACTTTTCACAGAATTAGAACAAAAATGTTTACAATTTGTATGGAAACACAAAAGACCCTGAACAATCAAAGCAACCTTAAGAAAACTGGAGCTGGAGGAATCCCGCTCCCTGACTGTAGGCTATACTACAAAGCTACAGTAATCAAGACAGTAAGTATTGGCACAAAGAGAGAAATATAGGTCAATGGAATAGGATAGAAAACCTAGAGATAAGCTCACACACCTATGGTCACCTAATCTATGACAAAGGAGGCAAAAATATACAATGGAGAAAAGACAGTCTCTTCAATAAGTGGTACTGGAAAAACACAACATGTAAAAGAAGGAAGTTAGAACATTCCCTAACACCATACACAAAAATAAACTCAAAATGGACTAACAATCTAAATGTAAGACCGGACACTACAAAACTTTTAGAGGAAAACATAGGCATAATACTCTTTGACATAAATCACAGCAATATCTTTTTTTGACCCACCTCCTATAGTAATGAAAATAAAAACAAAAATAAACAAATGGGACCAAATTAGACTTAAAACCTTTTGTATTGCAAAAACCATCACAATATTCTAAGGTAATAATCCTCCAATTAAAATACTTACTTAAAAATAAAAATTGAAAAAAAAAAAAACCTTTTGCAAAGAAAACTGTGAAAGTGAAGTCACTCAGTCGTGTCCGACTCTTTGTGACCCCTTGGACTGTAGCTCACCAGGCTCCTCCGTCTATGAGATTTTCCAGGCAAGAGTACTGGAGTGGGTTGCCATTTCCTTCTCCAAAGAAAACCATAAACAAGATGAAAAGACCATGCTCAGAATGGGAGAAAATATTTACAAATGAAGAAACCTAAAAGGAATTAATCTCCAAATATACAAAGAGCTCATGCGGCTCAATATCAAAAAAACAAAGAAGCCAATCAAAAAATGGATGGAAGATCTAAACAGACATTTCTCCAAGGAAGACATATAGATGGCCAAGAGGCACGTGAAAAGATGCTCAACATCACTAATTATTAGAAAAATGCAAATTAAAACTACAATGTGTCTACAAAAAAAATTACAATGTGATATCACCTCACACTGACCAGAAAGGCCATCATCAGAAAATCTACAAATAGTAAACATCAGAGAGGGTGTGGAGAAAAGGGTGTGCTCTTGGTGGGAATGTAAATTAATACAGCCAGAATGGAGAACAATATGGAGGTTCCTTAAAAAATTAAAAGCAAAACTACCATATGATCCAGCAATTCCACTACTGGCCATATACCTCAGAAAATCATAATTCACAAACATGCACTCTAATGTTCATTGCAGTACTAATTACAACGGCCAAGATATGGAAGCAACATAAATGTCTGTTAGTGGATGAACAGATCAAGAAGATTGGTACATATACACAATGGAATACTACTCAGCCATTAAAAGGAATGAAACTGAGTAGAGACATGGATGGACCTAGAGACTGTCATACACAGTGAAGTCAGAAAGAGAAAAAACAAATATCATATATTAATGCACATATGTGGAACCTAGAAAAATGGTACAGATAAACTTAAATGCAGGGCAGGAATAGATATGCAGACATAGAGAACAGATGTGTGGACAGGGGAATGGAAGGTGGTATGGAATGAACTGGATGATAGGGATTGACATATATACAGTACCACGTGTAAAACAGATAGCTAGTGGGAACCTGCTGTAGAGCATAGGGAGTTCAGTTTGGTGTTCTGTGGTAACCTAGATGAGTGGAATGGGGAAGATGGGAGGGAGGCCCAAAACAGAGGGGATATATTTATACACATAGCTGATTCACTTCACTGTATGGCAGAAACTAGCCCAATATTATAAATCAACTACACACCAATTTTTTTTAATGCATAAAAAATATGCTATACAAGCAGCAAGCATAGGAAGACAGAAGTGGCTATGTTAACAGAAGACAAAGTAGACTATTACTGGTGATAAAATCAGAGCCTCTGTAAATAGACATTAGTTAGCTGACTATAGAACCTAAAGAGTGAAAAAATTAAAAAAAAAAAGTTAAAGGGAGGACAAGATACAGTATGTACAGCATTTCCCCTAATTGCCTTTGCTAAGCTGCTTCAGTCATGTCCAACTCTTTGCAACCCCATGGACTACAGCCCCCCAAGCTCCTCTGTCCATGGGATTCTCCAGGAAAGAATACTGAAGTGGGTTGCTATGCCCTTCTCCAGGGGATCTTCCTGACCCAGTGATTGAACCCAGGTCTCCTATGCTGCCTGCATTTGCAGGTGGATTCTTTACCATTATCACCACCTGGGAAGCATAAAATTGCCTCTAGTGTATCTTGAAAATAATTTAAGACAACATGGTTCAAGCACACTCAAATTTCTGAGTGCTCATTATGAAAAATGAAAGACTTTAATTAGAAAATAAACTCAGGAAACACTGAGCTGGGTAGACCCTCCAGCCTTAGGTACAATTCAAATGAATGACGAATAATATATATTCATTAAGCAAATGTTTTGTTAAGTTCCTGCCATGTGCCAGATACCAGGCTAAGCATTGGATGAAGAGCATAAACACAGCCCCTGAAGCAGATAAACCAACAAGTCACTAAAGCAGCTATAAGTTGTGATCATTGTTATCAAGAAAATACTTATGATGCTGATATAGAGAACAACAGATAAGAGAGGAAACCTGCTTAATATAGGTTGATCAGAGAAGGGCTTCAAAGGGGGTTGACATTTAGAAAAAGCCTGCACAGTGGGGTACAAAGGCACCCAGGGAGGAAAGGACTTCAGAGATTTTAAGTAACTGAGTCAGAGTGACTGGAGCCTTGAATAAGGGAGATAGGGAATCAACCTTATGGGAGAGTTCTGCCAAATCTTTAAGGACAAATCTTACATAAAAGTAGCCACAAAGTAAAAAAGAAGTAATACCTTCCTAACTCAAAAGTTCAATATAACCTTGACATTAAAATCATATAAGAAAAAAAATAAGGATGACATAAAAATGGAAATCATGGAACATCTCATTCATCAAATAGATATTAAAAATTCTAAACCAAGGGACCTTCTTGGTGGTCCAGTGGCTAAGAATCTACCTTGCAATGCAGGGGATGTGGGTTCAATCCCTGGTCCAGGAACTAAGATCCCACATGCTAGGGAACAACTAAGCCCAACTACTGAGTCCAGGCTCTCTAGAAACCTCCCTCACACCACAACTGGAGAGTCCATGCGCCGCAACGAAAGATCCCGCGAGAAGCCATGAAGATCCCGCATGCTGCTACTAAGATCTGACACGACAAAATAAATAATAAATATGTTTTTAAAAATCCCAGATTCAGCAAAATAATAAGACTTCATAGGCCCTGGAAGGTATTATGAAACAGCCCGAAGCATTACACTTTGAACAGGGGCAAAACAATTCACAGTTGCTCATGATACTGAAATATTGACATCTGACTGGGATGTAGGACTTATGGTCCCGAAGACACCCAGCTTTCAGATTTATACTGCAAGAGAGAACTGGCTCCATGCAAATAGGTAGATTTTGCCTTTGCAACAGTAGCTTCTTTCCTATCCCTCAGCCCATGAGGTCACCTTGGGGGTAAAGTATTCACTAGCTGTAAAAATTCTCTATAAAATCATGGTAATACCCAGTTCCTTTGGCTGCTGTGATATAACTAAAAGAAACAATGCATGTGCTAAGTCACTTCAATCATGTCCAGTTGGTTTGCAACCCTACAGACTGTAGCCCACCAGGCTCCTCTGTCCAGGGGATGCTCCAGGCACGAATACTGAACTGGGTTTTCCATGCCCTCCTTCCAGGAGATCTTTATGACCCAGGGATTGAAAACACATCTCTTACACCTCTTGCATGGGCAGGCAGGTTGTTTACTGCTAGTGCCACCTGGGAAGCCCAGAATAATGCATGGGAGATGTCCATTAGAGCATTTGGAAAAGAGCAGGAATTCAACCTTTTTGTTCTATCTGAAGAATGAAAGTTTTTGCCCCATGTTCTAGGATTGCTAAATTTTCAGGAGCACAGAGAGGGATGATTGAAACAGTGCTCCTGATGTAAAATCTCGATGAGGGTGGTGGTCCAGTGGTTAAGAATCCACCTGCCAATGCAGAGGACACAGGTTCAATCCCATCCAGGAAGACTTCACAGACCACATGGCAACTAAGCCCATGTGCCACAACTACTGAGCCCACACTCTAGAGCCCATGCTCTGCAACAAGAGAAGCCACTGCAACTAGAGAAAGCCTGTGTACTGCAATGAAGACCCAGCATAACAAAAAATAAAATAATTTTAAAAATAAAGCTTTAAAACATCTCAATGAGTGACACAAAGAGCAATAAATCAACCAGATTACAGAGCATACTTTGAGAGCAAAGTATCAGTTAAGAGATTAATTTTATTTATTCTCACTTTGAATTGCCTTTGGTCAGTTTTTTTCTCACTTATAAACATTCTCTTTAATAAAACTTAGTCCCCAACAAATGATCTCATTAAATCCCTTCTCTTAATGACAGTAAAATTTACGAGATTGAATGTAGCAAATATAATAAACGTATTGCTTTTAAAGGACATCTCTGCCAATCCTTGGTCCACCTAAGTGAGTATCATTAAGTCCACACCAAAGCCATCTAACACTTAACATCTTGGGAGTTCAAAGTTCAGAGTCAGGTAGCATCCAAAAGACGAATCAAAAGGAGGAGCTCAGTCTGTTTCACTACTAGATAAAGCCCACTGACATTTTGTGAACCCTCCATGCCTAGTTCTCTCTGTTCACTTCTATAGTGAGGGGGAAATGATGGAATGATCTAGAAGCATCTGGAATAGCTAAGGCATTCATCATGCGAGTCCATTACTGGGACAAGGTATATATCACCTCTGAGAAAGCTATCACCCCATCTCTTCTTATAGCTCTTTCCATTATATTGCTGCTGCTGCTGCTGCTGCTAAGTCACTTCAGTCGTGTCCGACTCTGTGTGACCCCATGGACAGCAGCCCACAAGGCTCCCCTGTCCCTGGGATTCTCCAGGCAAGAACACTGGAGTGGGTTGCCATCTCCTTCTCCAGTTCATGAAAGTGAAAAGTGAAAGTGAAGTCACTCAGTCGTGTCTGACTCTTAGCGACCCCATGGACTGCAGCCTACCAGGCTCCTCTGTCCATGGGATTTTCCAGGCAATTGGGCACTCTAAAATTGCATCAGTCAGAAAGAAGACTATCTTTTTTAAAAAGCATCCAGAAACTAGATTCCAAACCACAAAAAGCTCAAAATTAGCTTTGATAGTGATTGGCTGACTGACTACTTAAATTATACTGGTTTCCAATAAAGAATTTTTTTATTCTGACTTGTTATATAATTATTTATTCATGTCTTTAAAAATTGCTGCTGCTCACCTCACTCCAAATTTCTTAAGCTCCAGGAAGGCAGGACCATAATTCACTCGTGTTATCTATGCTTTATTGCTCTTGTATCTGGGAAATATTCTCAGAAAAAAGAATCAAGACCTAAATGTCCCTGTGGGAGTTCTGAAGAAGGAACTCGGGCAGAAAGGCTGATCTGGTCATCCAAAAAAAGCAATCCAAAAGGGGAGTGGCAAGCTGGGATCTGAACCAGGCAAATCAATAGCCAAGAACTGGGATGGAGGGAGTTGGGGAGAGGGGAAGAAACTCAAATGGGAAAGTGGAGTGGGGTTCCCAAAAGGTTCAGGCTTTTCCAACCACAAGATCACTGCTGTGGTCCTATTTCTAAGCCAGTCCTGTCTGGTTGGAGGAAGGGTATGGCCAGCAGTTTGAGGAAATGGGAAAATAAAATCAACTCCCAAAAGTAAAGAGATCCCATTAGACACAAGATATCTCTTAATGAGACAATAAATAGACTGACAGTAAGTAGATTGGGCTTCCCTGGTGGCTCAGAGGTTAAAGCGTCTGCCTGCAATGTGGGAGACCTGGGTTCGATCCCTGGGTTAGGAAGATCCCCTGGAGAAGGAAATGGCAACCCACTCCAGTATTCTTGCCTGGAGAATCCCATGGACGGAGGAGCCTGGTTGGCTGCAGTCCATGGGGTCGCAAAGAGTTGGACACAACTGAGCGACTTCACTTACTTACTCACTTAAGTAGATTGAACGATAAATAGACTGAAAAGATCAAATGTAAACACATTGCTTTTAAAGATACTTTTGTCATTCCTTGATCCATCTTAGAGTTCCTTGGGCTTTCCATTGGTAAGATTCACCTGTGTGTTACCTAAGAGAAGCCAGAGAGTTGACAATGCCTTCTAAGTAATTCTGACCTTCTGGTTGTATCCCATCCAGGCAAGCTGCCCAGCCACTCATTAGCCTGAATGGCTTGGTCAGGACTAGAGTCAGTCCTACCAGCTTGGTAGAACATATATCTCCACAGCCATCTTTGTTTCTCCCTGTCATAAACTGTATCCTTTCATCCCCCTTTAAAAACAGCTGGAGTAACAGGTATGGAATCCAGTTCAAGTGGCAATAAGCTATCCAGTTTTGAGGCAACAGCCTGTGCATGGTATGGCCAGTCTCTCTGAAACTAACCTAGGGCTTGCACTATGAGTCACCCACTGGAATCTCCTTTCTCCTTGCTGCTCTACTTGTTCCTGGAGTGTGATTCCTTGCACCTTTCTTTGGGGTAACCCCCAGCCTCTACCAAACTTTACCCTTGCCAATGGGGAAAAATTCCCAGCCCCTAACTGTACACAGACTTATTGAATATTCCATCCAAGCCCTCAGCTGAGACACTCCCCAGGCAGTAAAAAATAAACAAAGATAAAAGGAGCCATATCTAAATGCAACCCCTATGAAGTTCTCTGCAGTAATTTCATCTTCCAATAGGTATGCAAGGGCTTTGCTCCTTCACACAAATCACCAATTAAAGCTTAGCTGTCAGGGTAGCCAGTCCATTCTCACATTTACCTAAATATAAATCTGTAACAGAGGGATTTCTAGGAAGTAGAAGGTCAGAGAATGTGCTTTCTTCTAGAAACATATATTCCCTGGGTCAAACAGGAAAATAACTCAAGGAGAATATTCTTACCCTCCTTTCGAACTCATATTTGTAAAATTCCCTACTGGATTCACTGTAGCCCTAGTGAAATCCCAAACTAAAATTTTTAGCAAAATCCCCAAACTTATCCTATCTTCAATATTTTTAGAATTCAAAAAAAACCTAACAAATAATTCATTTGTCAGGCATACTGTTGATATAAAGTGTAAAAAAAAAAAAAAGTTTCCGAAAACTGAAATTACAATTTTAAGTCCTGAATAACATATTTTTATCTTTGTTTTAATATACTTTATTTTTTAAGGGCCATTTTAGGTTCACAGCAAAACTTAGCAAAGGATAGATTTCTCATAAACTCCCTGCCTCTACACATCCACAGCCTCCCCATTAGCACTATCCCCCAGCAGAGTGGTACATCTGTCACAATTGATGAATTTATACTGACACTTCATTATTACCCAAAGTTCATAGTTTACATTATGATTAACTCTTGGTGTATATTTTATGATTTTGGACAGATACATCAAGACATGTTTCTGCCATTATAATATCACACAGAATAGTTTCACTGTCCTAAAAATCTCTGTGTTCTGGCTATTCATCCTTTCCTCCCCTCAACCCCTGGCAACCACTGACCTTTTTACTGTCTCCACAGTTTTGTCTTTCTCATAATTTTATTGAATATATAGTTGGAATCATATAGTACCTAGCCTTTTCACTTGGCAATATGCATTATGTCCTTGAATTCCATGGACAGAGGAGCCTGGCAGGCTATAGTCCACAGGGCTACAAAGAGTTGGACAGGACTCAGTGACTAACACTTTCCCTTCATGCCTTTTCATGGCTTGAAAAATCATTTTCACTGCTGAATCATATTCCATTGCCTGGATGAAAAGTTTTTATCCACTTACCTACTGGAGAATATCTTGGTGGCTTTCAAGCTTTGCCAATTATAAATAAAGCTGCTATAAACATCTGTGGAACATTTTTGTTTGGACATATGTTTTCAATTCATTTGGATAAATACCATGGAACATGATTGCTGGATCATATGGTAAGACTATGCAAAGTACTGTGCCATTTTGTATGTCCATATTCCTTAGCAGTGAATGAGAGTTCCTATTGTTCCAAGTCCTTGTCAACATTGTGTTGTTCAGTTCAGTTCAGTCGCTCAGTCGTGTCTGACTCTCTGTGACCCCATGAATCGCAGCACCCCAGGCCTCCCTGTCCATCACCAACTCCCGGAGTTCACTCAGACTCACGTCCATCGAGTCAGTGATACCATCCAGCCATCTCATCCTCTGTCATCCCCTTCTCCTCTTGCCCCCAATCCCTCCCAGCATCAGAGTCTTTTCCAATGAGTCGACTCTTCACATGAGGTAGCCAAAGTACTGGAGTTTCAGCTTTAGCATCAGTCCTTCCAAAGAACACCCAGGACTGATCTTCTTCAGAAGGGACTGGTTGGATCTCCTTGCAGTCCAAGGGACTCTCAAGAGTCTTCTCCAACACCACAATTCAAAAGCATCAATTCTTTGGCGCTCAGCTTTCTTCACAGTCCAACTCTCACATCCATACATGACCACTGGAAAAATCAAGGCCTTGACTAGATGGACCTTTGTTGGCAAAGTAATGTCTCCGCTTTTCAATATGCTATCTAAGTTGGTCATAAGTTTCCTTCCAAGGAGTAAGCATCTTTTAATTTCACGGCTGCAGTCACCATCTGCAGTGATTTTGGAGCCCCAAAAATAAAATCTGACACTGTTTCCACTATTTCCCCATCTATTTCCCATGAAGTGATGGGACCAGATGTCATAATCTTCATTTTCTGAATGTTGAGCTTTAAGCCAACTCTTCCACTCTCCTCTTTCACTTTCATTGTGTTGTTAGTGGTCTGGATTTTGGCCATTTTAAAGGGTGTGTAGAGATCAGACCAGATCAGATCAGTCGTTCAGTCGTGTCCGACTCTTTGTGACCCCATGAATGGCAGCACGCCAGGCCTCCCTGTCCATCACCAACTCCCGGAGTTCACTCAGACTCATGTCCATCGAGTCAGTGATGCCATCCAGCCATCTCATCCTCTGTCGTCCCCTTCTCCTCCTGCCCCCAATCCCTCCCAGCATCAGAGTCTTCTCCAATGAGTCAACTCTTCTCATGAGGTGGCCAAAGTACTGGAGTTTCAGCTTTAGCATCATTTCTTCCAAAGATATCCCAGGGCTGATGTCCTTCAGAATGGACTGATTGGATCTCCTTGCAGTCCAAGGGACTCTCAAGAGTCTTCTCCAACACCACAGTTCAAAAGCATCAATTCTTCGTGTAGTGATACTTCATTATTATCTTAATTCCCTAATGACATATGCTGTGGAGCATCTTTTCACATGCTTATCATCCGCATATGTTCTTTGGTGAGGTTTTGTTTGTGTTTTGGTTGCACCAGGCAGTTTGTGGAATTTCAGTTCCCTGACCAGGTATTGAACCCAGGCCCCTGGCAGTGAAAGTGTGGATTCCTAACCACTGAAGCTGACTCATTTTTTAATGGAGCTAATTTCTTATTGTTGAGTTTTAATAGTTATTTGCATATTTGGGGAAACGGTCCTTTATCAGATATATCTTTTGCAAATGTTTTCTCCTGCTCTGTGGATTGTCTTTTTGTTCTGCTGACAGTGTCTTTGGCAGAACAGAATTTAATTTTAAGTAATCCAACTGATCAATGCCTCCTTTCATGGACTGTGCTTTCGCTGTTGTGTCAAAAAACTCATCACCAAACCCAAGGTCATTCTGTGTTAGATTTCCTCCTGTGTCACCTTCTAGACGTTTTATAGTTTTGTATCTACATTTAAATATGTGATCCATTTTGAGTTAATTTTTGTGAGGCATGTAAGGTCTAGGTTTAAATGCCCTTTTTTTTTTTTTTACATGAAGTTTTCAGCACCATTTGTTAAAAATATCTTTGATCTATTACATTGCCTTTGCTCTTTTGTAATGATCAGTCAGCTATATTTGTGTAGGTCTTTTCTGGGCTCTCTGTTCTGACCTACTGGCCTATCTGTTCTTTTGCCAGAACCACACTGTCCTGATTACCATAGCTTTACAGTAAGTCTTAAAGTTGGGTAGTGTTGGTCCTCCAACTTTCCACTTCAATATTGTGTTGTCTGGCTGACTTTTAAAATTTATTAAAGTCTTTTTTGGGGGGATGGAAGCTTTACCACTGTAATAGTTCCTCAGTTTATCAAACATTTGTGTGTTTTAATTTTTTGCTGACCCAGGAACATGTGTGTTATTCTTCCACCCACACATAAGAAGACTCCAGATTACATTATACTTTGGTGATTGTGCTGTTTTCATAACCTCTACTCTGCTTCTCATCCCTTCAGTTTCCATCCAGCCTTTCTCCTTCATACCCAGTACCATCTAATTTTGTAGGAATAAATAGAGGTTTCCATAGGAACTATGGAAACTTTTACACTCAAGTTTAAGATAAATGGTCTGAGAGGTGCCGAGAGGAAGCTTGTGTTCCTTCTGTGGAGTGAGTTAGTCTCCTGCAGAAGCTCTAGATTTGGAAGCCTGATCTGGGCTGCCTCAGCACCCCAGATCCTTATCTCAGGATGTGAGTCACTATTCAGATACAACTATAATAATGACAACCACAATTAGCGGGTAAATACAAACTCCATCTTTCTTTCGCAAAAACTCAATTCTGGGAGTTTTTCCTTATCCCTTCCCCTTTCCCTTACTTCACTTTTTATGAAAATAAGCAACTTAACATCTCTCAGAAACTTTAAAATTATATAATAGATGCCACTATCAATAGTCCCCATAACCTGTGCCTGCCAGTGATACATTCCTCCCCAAATCCTCCATCCAGACACCTGCAGGTTACCTTTCAAATGTTTCTTTGCATCAAGAGATATGGGGAGGACTATAGCTTGGGAAGAATTACACAGTTCAGGGATTAGAATTGATCTAATGAAAGTGGATAAGACTAGTTTGCCTGGGGTCATTGAGTTGTAGCCAAGCCAGTTCAATGCGTCCAATTTCTATCTTATCACTTTTCACCCTTCATCAGGAGCAGGTGTACTGGAGAGACAGCTGAATCCACAAAGCCAGTATTGTCCATTGTGATTAAAAGAAGTGTGGGATTCACTTTTCCTAACACAAGGGGGAAACCAAAGCTGAGTCAACTGAGAGGAGGGCAAGAGGAGTCCCAGCCAGTGTCACCTCACCTGGAGAGGGACTCCAGGGAAGACTGGGGCTTCCATTGTACAGGGTTGGGGAAACACTAGAGGAACAGGGCTCTCATTGTTCCTCTTCCAGCACTGAACTACCAAAGATGAGAGCTTCCTTTCTACTTATTACCTATTTGGTCCAGAGTTGCTGGGGGAGGTAATCAGACCGTATTGTCACATCCTGTGAACTCCCTGGAGAACTTAAGCAATAGTAAAGCATGTGGGATCCTTATCAACACTAACTCTCTCGGGTCCTCCTCTCCCATCTTTGTCACCTGGGCACAGCCACTCAACTCGGTTCAGCCATTCATTCACTGCTGCTGCTTTTTATTTCAAGTCCATTAGAAAGCTGATTCTAGGAAGTACAAAATAACATAAAAACCTGTGTCAGCCTCCCAAGTTTCAAAGCACAACCTGGGGATGGGGGGTGTTTAACATGAACTTGATCTCTTTGCAAATACCAGATCAACAGCAGTACATATTGATTCTGCAAACTTAAAACCATTACAAGAACCCTTGGTCTTCAGTCAACATTACTGTCCCTATTTTTAACTTTCCCCAGAAGCAAAAACACTAACTTTTTTTCCCTCTAGATTCTCTACATTCTTTTCCTTCCTTAACTTCAAGTCAGGACTTTTATTATTTTTCACATCAAAAAGGTGGCTTTACAAAATTTCTACAGATTTTAAGGATGTTAACAGAAAAAGCAAACAGAAATGGAAACATTACTTTTAAAAAAATGTATTCCTTCCCAGGAAGATCTGAACAGTGCAGGTAGTGGAAGAATATGGAGTTATTTCAAAATGTAGCATATTGGATTTAATCGTTAATTATGAGCACCAATCCAGTGTGACAATAAATTACCAGAACAATACAACAATAGATCCCAGTTACCAGTAAATAAAACACCTTTTACTTCAACAGGCTTCATTCTGAAAACATTCTCCTAAACCTCTTATAAACCTGATAATTACACTACTGTCGAGATAGAATTTTTTTTTTTTCCTAACTTTTCCCCCATACCACTTGGACTATCTCACATCTGGTCAATAAATCTAAAATTCAGAGACTTAAATCTTAATTTTCTAAAATAAAGTTTATAAAAAGGCATCCATCAAAAGTTCTTATAATAGACTAAGCAATCTTGAGAAAGAAGAATGGAACTGGAGGAATCAACCTGCCTGACTTCAGGCTCTACTACAAAGCAACAGTCATGAAGACAGTATGTTACTAGCACAAAGACAGAAACATACATCAATAGAACAAAATAGAAAGCCCAGAGAGAAATCCACGCACCTATGGACACCTTATCTTTGACAAAGGAAGCAAGAATATACAATGGGGAAAAGACAATCTCTTTAACAAGTGGTGCTGGGGAAACTGGTCAACCACTTGTAAAAGAACGAAACTAGAACACTTTCTAACACCATACACAAAAATAAACTCAAAATGGATTAAAGATCTAAACGTAAGACCAGAAACTATAAAACTCCTAGAGGAAAGCATAGACAAAACACTCTGACATAAATCACAGCAGGATCCTCTATGACCCACCTCCCAGAATATTGGAAATAAAAGCAAAAATAAACAAATGGGACCTAATTAAACTTAAAAGCTTCTGCACAACAAAGGAAACTATAAGCAATGTGGAAAGACAGTCTTCAGAATGGGAGAAAATAATAGCAAACGAAGCAACTGACAAAGAATTAATCTCAAAAATATACAAGCAACTCCTGCAACTCAATTCTAGAAAAATAAACTACTTAATCAAAAAATGGGCCAACGAACTAAACAGACATTTCTCCAAAGAAGACATACAGATGGCTAACAAACACATGAAAAGATGCTCAACATCACTCATTACCAGAGAAATGCAAATCAAAAACACAATGAGGTACCGTCTCACGCCGGTCAAATGGCTGCTATCCAAAAGCCTATAAACAATAAATGCTGGAGAGGGTGCGGAGAAAAAGGAACCCTCTTACACTGTTCGTGGGAATGCAAACTAGTACAGCCACTATGGAGAACAGTGTGGAGATTCCTTAAAAAATTGGAAATACGACCATAAGACCCAGCAATCCCACTGCTGGGCATACACATCGAGGAAACCAGAAGGGAAAGAGACACGTGTACCCCAATGTTCATCACAGCACTGTTTATAATAGCCAGGACATGGAAGCAACCTAGATGTCCATCGGCAGACGAATGGATAAGAAAACTGTGGTACATATACACAATGGAATATTACTCAGCTATTAAAAAGAATGCATTTGAATCAGTTCTAATGAGGTGGATGAACCTGGAGCCTATTATACAGAGTGAAGTCAGAAAGAAAAACACCAATACAGTATACTAATGCATATATATGGAATTTAGAAAGATGATAATGATGACCCTATATGTGAGACAGCAAAATAGACACAGCTATAAAGAACAGACTGTTGGACTCTGTGGGAGAAGGCAAGGGTGGGATGATTTTAGAAAATAGCATTGAAACATGTATATTATATGAAACAGATAGCCAGTCCAGGTTTGATGCATGATGCAGGGTGCTCAGGGCTGGTGCACTTGGATGACCCTGAGGGATGGGATGGGGAGGGAGGTGGGAGGGAGGGTCAGGATGGGGAACACATGTACACCCATGGCTGATTCATGTGAATGTATGGCAAAACCCAACACAATATTGTAAAGTAATTAGCCTCCAATTTAAAAAAATCGAAAAATAAAATTCATATAATAGAAATAGATGGATACTCCCTTGACAGCATTACATATTAATATATATATACACACACAAGATTACATAATATAGAAAAAATGTAAACACATTATATACATAAATATTTATCTTTATATACTTTCAACGTGTACCGCTTTTGATTTGGTATTTGCAAAGAGATCAAGTTTATGTTAAAACTCCCCAGGTTGTGCTTTGACACTTGGGTGGCTGACACAGTCTCTAATAAATTCATAAATAAGACAAGGCTGTCAACTATCACTATTTGTTCAATATCACTCTGTATTATTCAAATGATTTGGACAAAAAGAAAAAAATAGCAAGTGTATCCTTTGATGATACTATATTTTCTTGGAGAATGCACAAAAATTCACTAAAATTATAACAATAAGAAATTAAAGTTTCTACATATGTTTTCTACATAAGTTTTTAATATGCTGTCTAGGTTGGTCATAACTTTTCTTCCAATGATGCTACTGAGGGAATCCCCCCAAATTTCAAATACATAAAAATAATGTGTTCTTAGACAGGAAAACTCAGTATCATAAAGATGTCAATTCTTCCTAAATTAATCTAAAATATATGTCATCCTCAAAGATCAACAGAATTTTTTTTTTTTGAAGTAGACAAAGTGATTCTAATGTTCATATGGGGAATAAACAGGCAAGAATTGCCAGGATAATTCTAGGGTGGAAAATAGTGAAAGAAATCTATTCTACCAATTTTTAGCTAATTAAAACGTTGTGAGACTGGTACATAAATACATGAATAAAATAGCCTAGAAAATCAAGAAATTGATTCAAATTCATATAGGAATTTTGTATAAGATGTATAAGATAAAGGTAGAATTTTAAATCTGTGAAGAGAAATTATTCAATAGTATTAAGACAACCAAAAAGAAAAAAGAAAACTGAGCTGTCATCTCATAAAAAAATACTTGTATTCCAAAATTAGTAAAATAAAAAACAAGTGACTCAAAGATCAAAATGTAAAAAGTTAAGCTTTAAAAGCATTAGAAGGAAACAGGAGGAAATTGTTTCCATAATCTTGAAGCGACGAGAAGTCCTCTCTAATGCACCAAATGGTGTGACTCGTTTGTCCATTATATCCATCATCCACTCCCCCATTTCTTTGCCGGAGAAGGCAATGGCAACCCACTCCAGTGTTCTTGCCTGGAGAATCCCAGGGACGGCGGAGCCTGGTGGGCTGCCGTCTATGGGGTCGCACAGAGTCGGACACGACTGAAGCGACTTAGCAGCAGCAGCAGCAGCAGTATTTCTTTCCAGGTAAATACAACCCTAATTCTTCTCAGGATGGCAAGAGGCTCAACCTGCAAAGATGGGTCATGATGACAGTTCTCCACCCTGTTCTCCACCTTCCTAGCCTCCCTTACAGCTATGGTGGTTGTGTGACTTGGCCTCAGCCATTAAGACTTTGGTGGAAATCTGCTGGGAAAAATTCTAACTTTTCCAAGAAAAATATTATAAAACATGCCAGTACCTATGTCCTTGGAAAGGCTAGTCCTAAAGAAATCCTCTTGGGAACAGAAGGGAAAGATCAAGAAAGTAAAATAAGAGACACTGGACCTGAAATGGCTGAACAGTAGAACACTGCTAACAGCCACCTATCCCTACACTTCTCACCGTGAGACACACACACCCCTCCACACACACATGTCTAGTTACTTGAGCCACTGTGTTCAGACTTCCATTTCATGTAGTTGTGTGATATTTGCAATCCTAACTGACACGCTAAGAATATCATGGAACTCAGAAACCTTAAAGTAAAGCCTGAACAATTTAACAACATTGAATAGACATTCTTCCAAAGAAGACATACAGACGGCCAATGGGCACATGAGAAGATGTTTAATACCACTAATCATCAGGGAAACTGCAAATCAAAACCACAATGAGATAATTACCTCACACCTGTCAGAATGGATAGTCTCAAAAAGACAAACAACGAGTGTTGGTGAGGGTCTGGAGAAAAAGGAACCCTGACACACTCTGGGAATGTGAACTGCTGCAGCAACTATGGAAAATGGTATGGAGGTTCCTCAAAAACTTTACAATTAAACTATCACATGATCCAGCATATGGGGTTTTTATCCAAAGAAAGCAAAGCACTAATTAGAAAAGATATATGTACCCCTATGTTCGCTGCAGCATTATTTACAATAACCATGATATGAGAGCAACCCAAATGCCCAGTGAAAGATGAATGGATAAAGAAGATGCATGTGTGCATGACACACAGCAGAAGTATTACTCAGCCGTAAAAGCGAAATCCTGCCATTTGTGACAACATACCAGAACATAAAGTGTACTGTGCTAAGTGAAATGAGTCTAAGATAAATGTCATTAAGATTTCACTTACATGTGGAATCTAGAAACAAAACAACGGAACAAATAGAACAGTCACAGAGCTGTAGTTACAGAGAACAAATAGGCGGCTGCCAGAGGGGAGGTAGGTGGCAGGGTCGGGGGACAGGTGAGAGATTAAGAGATACAACGTTCCAGCAGCAAAATAAATGAGCTATGGGTAAGAAATGTACAGTCTGGGGACTACAGTCAAAAATTGTATAATATTTTGTATGGTGACATAACTAGACCTATACTAGACTTACTGTGGTAATAATTTTGAAAAGTATGGGAACACCAAATTACAAATTGTGTGTAGGAACTAACATAGTGTTGTAGATCAATTATACTTCAAAAACGATAAAATAAACCAACCCATAGAAACAGAAAACAGATGAATAGTTACCAGAAGCATGGGGTGGGGTAAAGCGAATTGGATGAAGGTTGTCTACAGATGAAAAAAAAAAAACAGTTTAAGAGAAATAAATACTAGGGATGTGATATATTCAACTATTGTTCTTTATTAAGTTGTGTCTGACTCTTTGAGACCCCATGGAATGTAGTCTGCCAGGCTCCCCTGTCCATGGGATTTCCCAGGCAAGAACACTGGAGTGGGCTGCCATTCCCTTCTCCAGGGGATCTTCCTGACCCAGGGATTGAATCCACATCTCCCGCTTAAGCAAGCAGGTTATCACTACCCCACCTTAGAAGCCGCTTTCTTCTTGCAGCCTACCTTTATTTCCTAATTTCTCTAAATAATCAAGTACTACCTGTTATAAGGTATTATAAGTGTTTAGCAAAATCATGGATCTATTTTAAGTGTTTCTTGTGTGCCGTATAGCAAAACTATATTTCCCTTGCATTTTCCTTGGGAGTTTGAAGTAGTGACACAGTTTAGAGATACCTCCTTGCATATTCTTTCTACACAAAGATGCATCATCTAAGAAGCATTATTTATAATAGCCGGGACACTGAAACAACTTAAATGTCCATCAACAGATGAATGGATAAAGAAGATACGGGACATATATACAATGGAGTACTACTCAGCCACAAAAGGAAACAAAACTGGGTCATTTTTAGATGTGGGTGGACTAGAGTCTGTCATACAGAGTGAAGTAAGTCAGGAAGAGAAAAACAAATTTGCATATTAACTCATACATGTAGAATCTAGAAAAATGGTTCAGATGAACTTATTTGTAAGGCAAAAATGGAGACACAGACATACAGAATGGACAGGCAGACACAGAGGAAGAAGGTGAGGGTGGGGTGAATTGGGAAAGGAGCATTGGCGTAAATACACTGCCATGCGCAGACTAGACAGCTAGCGGGAAGCTGCTGTACAGCACAGGGCACTCAGCTCAGTGCTCTGCATCGACTTAGAGAGGCAGGATGAGGGCTGAGGCGAGAGGGAGGGGATACATGTATTTGTTGTTGTTGTTCAGTTGCTCAGTCGTGTCTGACTGTTTGCAACCCCATGGACTGCAACATGCCAGGCTTCCCTGTCCTTCACAGTCTCCTGGAGTTTGCTCAAGCTCATGTCTGTTCAATCGGTGATGCCAGCCAACCATCTCATCCTCTGTCATCCCCTTCTTCTCCTGCCCTCTATTTTTCCCAGGATGGGGTCTTTTCCAATGAATTAGCTCTTTGCATTAGATGGCCAGATTATTGGAGCTTCAGCTTCAGCATCAGTCCTTCCAATGAATATTCAGGGTTGATTTACTTTAGAATTGACTATTTTGATCTCCTTGCTGTCCAAGGGACTCTCAAGAGTCTTCTCCAGCACCACAGCTTGAAAGCATCAATTCTTCGGTGCTCAGCTTTCTTTACCATCCAATTCTCACATCCATACATATAGCTGATTCACTTGGTTGTACAGCAGAAACTAACGTAACATTGTAAAGCAATTATATTCCAATTGAAAAAAAAAAAATTAAGAGGCATTATGGTTGCATACGCCCTCACACGAGTGAATATATTTTATTCATTTGTAGCATTTGATTCATTTACAGAATCAGGTTCTACAGGCACAGACAGATACTGTTTCCATGGACTTTACCTGGACCACATCCAGCTGTGTGGCTGAGCTCTGTATCACCTACATCCTTGTCATGTGGGCATGAAGCAGGCCCAGGACAATGAGAGACTGGCCTGCCTTTGTCCTCTTGCCTGCCTGTCACACCTCTAGAAGCGGTTATTCTCCCTCAGTCTCTGTCTCTCCTACATTTCTTCTTTCTCTCTCCACACATGCACCTTCCCCAGATGTTTATTCTTTAATCTATGTCCTCTCCAGCCCTATCTACTCTCTCCTCTCTTCCCTCACCACACCCACCTTCAAAAGCACTAGACAAAGATCCCAGGTAAGGGTGGGCAAGGCAGCGGGGGAAAGAGGAAAAGAGCCTCAATCAAAACAGGTTTACAGGGCTCTGAAACCTTCTCTCAGTACCCGTTTGGGGTAATTTTTTTTAAGGGAAATATAGGTGATTTACACTTTGTGCTACCTTCAGCTGCACAGCAAAGTGATTCAGCCATATGTATATACACATTCTTTAATTATTTTATTTTTGGCTGCTCTGTGCCTTCGTTGCTGCACACGGGCTTTCTCTAACTGTGGCAAGCAGGGGTTATTCTTCCTTGTGGTGCACGGGTTTCTCGGAGCATAGGCTCAGTAGACGCAGCACGCGGGCTTGGTTGTTCCTCGGCACGTGGAATCTTCCTGTGCCAGGGATTGAACACACATCCCGTGTGCTGGCAGGCAGACTCTCAACCACTGGACCACCAGGGAAGGTCACATACAGTTTTTATATTGTTTTCCATTATGGTTTCTCCCAGAAGATTGGATATAGTTCCCTGTGCCATATGTTAGGACCTTGTTGTTTATCCATTCTAAATGCAATCGTTTACATCTACTAATCCCAAATTCTCAGTCCATGCCTTTCCCTCCCCTGATCCCACCTACCAATCAAAGTCTGCCCTGTATCTATGAGTCTGTTTCTGTCTTGTAAATAGGTTCATTTAATAAAATAATGTCATTCGCAGCAACACGAACACAACTAGAGATTATCATACTAAGTGAAGTCAGAAAGAGAAAGACAAATACCATATGATATCACTTACATGTGGAATCTAAAATATGGGTGGCGTTTTTTTTTTTTTTTTTTTTTTGGTATCACTCTGCTTTATTTTATTGGTGCTCTTAACTGACACTTTCTAATTTTCTTTTTTTTTTTTTAATTGTGATAAAATATACATAACATGAAATACACCGTTGAGCCATTTTGAAGTGTACAGCTCAGTGGCATTAAGTATATTCAATGGTTATACAACCATCACCAACATCATCTCTGGAACTTTTTCATCATCTAAAAATGAAACTACACCCATTAAAAATGAATTCCCCATACCTCACTCCCTGAATCTGGCAACTACCCTTTCTACTTTAAGTATCCATAAATTTGACTACACTAGATATTTCATATAAGCAGAATCACACAGTAATTGTTCTATTTGTGTCTCATTTGTTTCATTTAACATAACGTCTTCAAAGTTGATACGCATCAGAATGTCAGAATTCCTTTCCAAGGAATGTCAGAATTCCTTCTCAAGCCTCAACAGTATTCCATTGTTTGTACATACAGTATTTGCTTTATCCATTCATGTCTTAGTGGACCTGGGTTCTCAGCTATCAGTTTTTTCCCAAACAAAGTGAGGATTCCCTCCCTGCCCAGATCTTTCATTCCTCGCCCACAAGCTCCCTGCTCAGGCACCGGGTCCTATACCCACCTCTCCCCTTTTTCTATACTCTCCCAAATGACAGCATCTATTTTCATGGTCTCAAATACCCTCTAGTGCTGATGGCTTCAGACATATCCATTCAAACAGAACTTTTCAAAGAGCCCCCAAACTTCCACCGACCTTCACACCTGACACCTCTCTTCATGCATGTCTCATCATGTATTCAAAACCAGACTTCCTGATTTTTCCTCACCCCTCCATTCTCAGGATAAAAGCAATCAGAGAACCCTTTTCTCAATCAGCTAGGAGACTAGAGGTTTAGCCTTTGGAGAAACTGAAGCTTGCCACCTCTGGACACCAGTCACAGAGGAGGGCAAGTGTAAGATTCAGATCTGAAAATCAGGCAATTTTTTTGGCTTGCACTGTGCAGCGTGTGGAATCTTAGTTCTCCCAACCAGGGATCAAACCCATGCCCCCTGCATTGCAAGCACAGAGGCTTAAGCCCTGGACCACCAGGGAAGTCCTAAAAATGAGGTAATTAAGAGAAAATCTGCATGTGCTGTGGCAGGAAGCAGACCCAGCCCCTTCCCCCTGCCATGCTCCCAGAACAATAAGAGTCAAAGGTGTGTTTCCAGACAAGAGACTGGAATTTTCTTCCCTGGAGAAACTGAGCGGCCCCACAGAAACGATCTTCAGACACTGATACAGGACCAGTTCACTGTCCATTTCCTCTCCTGAGGGGCCTCCTAGTCACCAAGAACAAAGCCAGCCATGCACACAGAGCTTTAATCCATGCACTAGGGTCTCTCTCTTGAATGTCAACAAACAGCCAAGGGTCAACAGGCATTTAAGGAAAACAGTGATCACGGATACGATCTAGAAACTTAGAGAAAAACACTGAGAAAATGGCTAATTCAAGACGGTGTCTTCTGGGGGACAACACCAGGGGAGGGGACTGGCACTTACAGTCATACCTTTTTTTTTGAGTATTGATTTTTAAAAATATGTATATATGTGTATTTTAATAAAAATAAATTTTTAAAAGGAGTACCATCATCTACCAAGCTGTTCAAGAGTGGAGAAATCTAGAAACTATTTCTGATTCCTCTCTTTTTCTCCTCCCATAATATCTATTCTATCTCTAAGACCCAACTACTTTCTCATCCTAAGTAGTTCTTGATCCATCTTTGCCACCATGATCCTCAAACAAGCTCCCAGGACCTGTCCCCAGCTACACACAGTCCCTTATTGGTCTCCTTTCCAATCCTGCCCCCAATTAATTCTCCTTTAGGGCATTAAAAGTGATATTTTTTAAAAAGTCTTTGTTTGTTACAATATTGTTTCTATTTGCTGTTTTGGTTTTTTGACCAAGAGGCATGTGGGATCTCAGCTCCCCGACCAGGGATGGAAACGGCACCCCCTGCATTGGAAGGCAAAATCCCAACCCCTGGACTACTAGGGAAGTTCCCCAAAGTGATCTTCTTAAAATTTTGGTCACTAGGGTCACATAAAACCCTACCCTGAGAATGGATTGCATTGCAACAGTAACCCCAAGGCTGCTTGATCTGAACCCTGCCTGCCTCTTCAACCACAGCTGGCTTTGTTCACTCTTTCTTGGTCATTAGGCTTCAGTCTCACTATTTTCCTTTCCTTCAATACCTTTTAAAAGGCCAAAATCATTGCTGTTGTAGTCTTTGCATCTTCTCTTCCATATCCTTGGAGAGCTTTTGTCCTACTCTTTAGCTGCTGCTCCCTTCCTGTCCTTCACATCTCAGTATAAAATATCACTTCCCCAGGGAGGCTTTCTCCGACCAAACTCTCCAAAATGAGTCGCCTATACTATTCTCCCATTCACCCTCCTATTGCTTCCTTCATGACACTTTAAAATTGTTTTTATTTTTTATCTAGCCATTTGCTTTATTTTTCTGCTCCCCTAGTAGAAAATTACCTCCATGAAGGCATGAACCATGCCCTACCTCTAGTATCTGCCCCAGCAGCTGTTTGAATCAATTATACCCCAAACTGAATGAAAATCTCAATGTGCATCTCTCCAGGCAGTTTTCCAGGTTGTGCTGCTCTTCAGAGTACAGCCAACTTAAAGGTTAAAGGAGTTAACAGATGTTCCCCACTGTGTGAGCATCATCCCCACTCCAAACTGCTAAGACAGTTCCCTATCTATATTGAAGGGAGCAGAGAACAGAAAAAAACATACATAAAAATTGATTCGGGGGTAGGGAGACCACTACTTTTTTAATGATTCAATAAATCTTTCTTAGATAATAGAGAAGAAATCCTATCTTGAAGAGCTTTGGGGCATGGGAGTCAAATGTCAGTTTTCATTTGAATTGTATTAGGATGGGTGACATGATGGCTTAGTATTTAATCGTCATGATGACTATTACAATTATAATAATGTGATTTTATTATTTATTAGGAGAACAGGTACCCAGATGTGAAAAGGGATGGACAGGTGAGAAACCCTCAGCTGTGCTCTTTGACATTTTCAGTTATGTCTAAACTCATATCTGCATTTAAAAAGACCTATAGATTGGACAGTGCTGGAGACAAAATGTTTGTACTTTGTCTGACTTGGAAAGAAATATCTACTTTGTTACCTTAAAGTTCAATCCATGTCATCCCTATAACCTATCTTGCCCAAAGTCACAGTGACTTATTTCAGGCACTATTGAACACATACTTGAAAAGAAAAGAATATACTCAGCTAATGCTGAAATCTGAAATCACACAATCTTCTCTCCTACTTATTATGGGGCAGAAGATGAAGTCCTATCTTGAGGGGAAAAGAAGGGTCAAATGATTCTTCAACATCCCTTCCAGCTCTAAGATTCCATAACTGTATGGTTCATGATTTGCTGAAGGAAACTAGCTTAGAAGATTGGGTTGTAGTAAGCTGTGAAACTCTCATAAACCCAGTCATAATTACTGAGCTACTAAATCTATACATTTAGTATCCTAGAAGATGCTTACTCCTTGGAAGAAAAGTTATGACCAACCTAGATAGCATATTGAAAAGCAGAGACATTACTTTGCCAAGAAAGGTCCATCTAGTCAAGGCTATGGTTTTTCCAGTGGTCATGTATGCATGTGACAGTTAGACTGTGAAGAAAGCTGAGCACCGAAGAATTGATGCTTTTGAACTGTGGTGTTGGAGAAGACTCTTGAGAGTCCCTTGGACTGCAAGGAGATCCAACCAGTCCATTCTGAAGGAGATCAGCCCTGGGATTTCTTTGGAAGGAATGATGCTAAAGCTGAAACTCCAGTACTTTGGCCACCTCATGCAAAGAGTTGATTCATTGGAAAAGACTCTGATGCTGGGAGGGATTGGGGGCAAGAGGAGAAGGGGATAACAGAGGATGAGATGGCTGGATGGCATCACTGACTCGATGGACGTGAGTCTGAGTGAACTCCGAGAGTTGGTGATGGACAGGGAGGCCTGGCGTGCTGCAATTCATGGGGTTGCAAAGAGTCAGACATGACTGAGTGACTGAACTGAACTGATTCTAGAAAAAGGGAATGCCAGAGGAGCAAATATCAAATTTTGTATCAGCAGAAACCAGCAGGAATGAAATTCTACTTATTTGTTTATTAGGCAAAAATTCATTTAGCATTCACTATATAACTGGCACATCAGCCCCATCATTTCATGGCAAATAGATGGGGAAACAATGGAAACAGTAACAGACTTTATTTTCTTGGACTCCAGAATCACTGCAGATGTGGTGACTACAGCCATGAAATTAAAAGACGCTTGTTCCTTGGAAGGAAAGCTATGACAAACCTAGACAGCATAATAAAAAGCAGAGACATTACTTTGCCAACAAAGGTCCATTTAGTCAAAGCTATGGTTTATTCAGTAGTCATGTATGGATGTGAAAGCTGGACCATAAAGAAGGCTGAGCACCAAAAAATTGATGCCTTTGAACTGTGGTGTTGGAGAAGACTCTTGAGAATCCCTTGGACTGAAAGGAGATCCAACCAGTCCATCCTAAAGGAAATCAGTCCTAAATATTCATTGGAAGGACTGATGCTGAAGCTGAAGCTCCAATACTTTGGCCACCTGATGCAAAGAGCTGACTCTTTAGAAAAGACCCTGATGCTGCAAAAGATTGAGGGCAGAAGAGAAGGGGATGACAGAAGATCAGATGGTTGGATGACATCACCAACTCAGTGGACATGAGTTTCAGCAACCTCCAGGAGATGGTGAAGGACAGGAAAGCCTGGCGTGCTGCAGTCCATGGGGTCACAAAGGGTTGGACATGACTGGCTGAACAACAATATAACTGGCACAATGCTTGAAATGAGGGACAGATACATTTTTTTTTTAAGTTGCTATGCTCAGTGAGTAGTCGAGATAGACTAAAAATATGCAATTGTAGCACAGTCAGGTGAATGCTATTGTTGGAGTCAGAGCTGCAAAATTGTATAAGAATCCAGAGTAATGTGTAGCTCTATTGAGAAAGAGAAGACTTTATCAAGGAGATGCTATTTGAGCTGGGCTTTGAAGGATGAGTAGAAGTTTTCTCATGATGAAGGGAAAGAGATTCCAAAAGGAAGGAATTGAGAACAAAAACTTAGAGGAATGAATCAGAAGGATAGGAAAAGAAAAAGGAAATATTTGGAGTAAAGCAGGGGGTATATAGGGATGAGAGACTAAAATCAATCCAAACATGGAACAGATCATCAAGGAGTTTCCATGTCACACCAAAAGATTGCATTTTCCCCCTACAAACAGAGAGAAACTGACAATGATGCAATAATAGTAGGGGATTTTAACACCTCACTGGCATCAGTGGACAGATCATCCAGACAGAAAATCAATAAGTAGTCTTAAATGACATATTAAGAAAGCTGGACTTAATACATGTCTATAGAACAGCCCATCCATAAACAGCAGAATACGCATTCATTTCAAGTTCACATGGAACACTCTTCAGGACAGATTATATGCTAAGCCACAAAACAAGCCTCAACAAATTAAGAAAATTAGAAATTATATCAAGCATTTTTCTAATCACAAAAGTATGAAACTAGAAATCAGCTACAGAATAAACAAGAGAAGAACACACACGTGCAGACTAAACAGCATGATACTGAAAAAGAAAACAATAGGTCAATGAGGAAATCAAAGAGGAAATTAGAAAATACCTTGAGATAAATGAAAATAAAAACATAGTTTTTCAAAAACTATGGGATGCCATGAAAGCAGTTCTAAGAGGGAAGTATGCAACAATACAGGCCTTCCTTAAGAGAAAATAAAAATCTCATATAAGCAATCTAACCTACCATCTAAGGAATAAGAAAAGGAAGAACAAATAAAGCCCAACATCACCAAAAGAAAGGAAATAATAATTATTAGAGAGGAAAAAATAAAGACCAAGAAAATAATAGAAAATATCAATGAAACCAAGAGTCCGTTTTTGAAAAAATAAATGAAATTGATATGTTTTTAGACAAGCTCATTAAGAAAAAAATGGGAGAGGACCTAACCAAACTAAGAAATGAAAGAGGAGGAATTACAATCAATAAAAAAAAATCATAATACTATGAACAGTTATATTTCAACAAATTGGACAACCTAGAAGAAATAGATAAATTTCTAAAAACATACAGTGTTCCAAGACTGAATCAGGAAGAGAAATAAACAGTTTGAACAGACCAAGCACTAGTACTGAAATTGAATTAATAATCAAAAAACTCCCAGCAAATGAAAAGCCCTGGACTGGATGGTGTCATGATGGAATTCTAACAGACAGAAAAGGAAGAGCTATTATCTGTCCTATCACACTATTCCAAAAAATTGAAGAGGGAGCACTTAAGACATTCATTCTAAAAGGTTGCCATTACCCTTTGTCTGGATACTAAAACCAAACAACACTATTAAAAAAAAAAAAGAAGAAATAAAGAAAATATACAGGCCAATATCACTGGTAAATTCAGATACTATTTATACCATGCCAGTATTCTTGCCTGAAGAGGATTCTGTCAGGATACAGTGCATAGGGTTGCAAAGAGTCAGACACAACTGAGTTACTAACTCTTTCAATAGGAAAACAGTTTTCTCAAAAAAACTAAAAATATAACTACCATATAATCCAACAATTCCACCCGGGGTATATATCCAAAGAAAATGAAAAACACTAATTTGAAAAGATACATGCACCCCAATATTCATAACAGCATTATTTAATAATAGACTAGATATGGAAGCAACCTAAGTGTCAATTAACAAATGAGAGGATAAAGAAAATGTGAGATATCCATATATAAATATATATTTATATACATTTATTCATACTTACATATAAATGTAAATACATACAAACACATGAAGGTGAAAGTGAAAGTTGCTCAGTCACGTCTGACTCTTTGCAACCCCATGGACTATACAGTCCATGGAATTCTCCAGGCCAACACACTGGAGTGGGTAGCCATTTGCTTCTCCAGGGGATCTTCCCAACCCAGGGATTAAACCCAGGTCTCCTGCACTGCAGGCGGATTCTTTACTACCTGACCACAAGAGAAGCCCATACATACAAACACATGCTGCTGCTGCTGCTGCTGCTAAGGCACTTCAGTCGTGTCCGACTCTGTGTGACCCCATAGACGGCAGCCCACCAGGCTCCTCCATCCCTGGGATTCTCCAGGCAAGAACACTGGAGTGGGTTGCCATTTCCTTCTCCAATGCAGGAAAGTGAAAAGTAAAAGTGAAGTCGCTTAGTCGTGTCCGACTCTTAGCGACCCCATGGACTGCAGCCTACCAGGCTCCTCCATCCATGGGATTTTCCAGGCAAGAGTACTGGAGTGGGGTGCCATTGCCTTCTCCCATACATCCACACAAAATGAAATATTACTCAGTCATTAAAAAGAATGAAATTTTGCCATTTGCAACCACCTGGATGGACCTAGAGGACATTATGCTCAGCAGAATAAGTCAGAGAAAGATAAATACTGAACATTATGAGTTACATGTGGAATCTAAAAAATAAAATGAATGAATGTAACAAAAACAGACTCACAAACATAGAGAACAAACTAGTAGTTACCAACGGGGAGAGGGAAAGGGAGGGGCAAGATGGGGGAGGGAATTAAGAGATACAAACTATTATGTGTAAAATAAACAAGTGACAATATATTGTACAGCACAGGGAATATAGCCAATATGTTATAATAACTTTAAATGGAGTATAATCTATAAAAATATTGAATCACTATGGTATACACCTGAAATTAATTTAACATTAGAAATCAACTATGCTTCGATTTTTTAAAAAAGAAAAAAGGGCCTGCTTTAGCACATGACAATATGCTCAACTTCACATAAAGAGAGAAATTCAAGCTTCTGTAACTTGAAACTAAACTCACAATGAGTATCATTTCTCATCTATCAAGATGGCAAAAATTCCAATATTTGAGAACACACTCCGTTGATGAGGCTATGGGAAAACAGACCTAGTATGCCGCATTTTAAGAATAAAGGGAAAATAAAAATGAATATTATTTGCTTGTTTTTACAAAAAAGAAACACAAATATGAATCAGAAACAAATGCAAATGGTTACTAAGAAAGAGTGGATGAGAATGAAGTAGAAAGGATAAGAAAAAGAGTGATAGGCACAGAGTTTTGTTTTGTTTTGTTTTAAGTAAAACCTAAAATTGAATGCAAATGTCAAAAAGTAACCTTAGGAACAAGGAAAGGATGTTCCTCTCACCACTGTTTTTCATCATCATTCTGGATGTTCTAGCTAAAGCAAGAAGACAAGCAAAGAAGAGATGACGTATTTGAAAGGAAGAAATTAAACTGTCTTTGTTCACAGATAACAAGTCACCTATACAGAAAATCCAAAAAAATCAACAGAAGACTCCTGGAACTAACAAGTGATTGTAGCAAGGTTGTGGGATACAAGGTTAACATGAAAAAGTCAATCACTTTTCTACATATAAGCAACGAACAAGTGGAATTTTATATTAAAGATGCATTACCATTCATAGTAACACCCTTCAAAAAAGAAATCTTAGTTAGATCAATGGAATAGAATAGAGAGCCCAGAAACTGACCCACATAATAGAGTCAATTGATCTTTACAAAAAGCAAATGAAAATCCGTCTAACTTGTTGAAATATAACTGTTCATGATATTCTTTTATGATTGTTTTGGTGTTGGTTGTAGTACCTACTTTTTCATTTCTTACTTTGAGTCAACTCTCAATTTTGTTGTTGTTGGAAAAAACTATTTCATTTAACAAATGGTGCTGGAACAACTGAACATCCACATGGGAAAAAATGAAAATCTACACATAAACCTTACACCCTTCATGAAACTCAAAATAGTTCACAGATGGAAATGCAAAATGCAAAACTATAAAACTCTTAAGAGGTAACATCGGAGAAAAACTGGATGGCCTTAGGTTTGATGATGACTTGTTAGACACAGCACCAAAGTCATGATCCATGAAAAAATGAATAAGCTGGACTTCATTAATATTAAAAAAGATTCTGCTCTGTGAAAGAATGTCAAAAGAACGAGAAGATAAGTCACAGACAGGGAGAAAAATATTTACAAAAGACACATTTTAAAAAAAAAAGACAGTTATCCAAAACATACAAAGAACTTTTAAAAAATTCAATAGGAAAACAACTTGACTTTTAAATAGACAAAAGCTCTGAACAGACACCTCACCAAAGAAGATATACAGATGGCAAACAAGCATATGAAAAGATGTTCAACATCATATATCATGAGGAACTGCATATTAAAATGATAAGATACCAGTACACACATATTAGAAAAGTCAAAGTCCAAAACACTGATAATACCAAACACTGGCAAGGATGCAGAGCACTAGGAACATCCATTCACTGGTGGTGGAAATGCAAAATGGTACAAACACTTTGGAAGATAATTTAGCACTTTCTTACTAAACATAATCTTTATAATAAGGACAGAGATTAACAGAAGATGCTAAATGCTGAAACTACCAGCATATTCACATCATCTCAAAGCATTATCCATTGCTTAACAATTATGATTGCTTAACAATTGCTTAACAATTATGAAGGCAGAGTTACTTTTGCAATTGAAGGTATAATTGATATTTTCTTTCTCTCCTCTAGGGCTTTCTTTCTCTAGGGTGCTAACCAAGATTATTATCTGTGGTGCCTTTGTGTTGTATCAGTTTAGCTAAGCTGGTGTTCCATCTCTCAGAATTCCCTACCTTTACATCCTGGAGTAGAGCTGGCCACGAGAGAAACTGTCAGTGATTTAGAAGATGGACGTCAAGTGGCATAGTCAAAGAAATGTCAAGGGTTGAAATACTACTGGGTTAAGGGCCATTCAGCCTGTCTGCTCCTCCTTCTAATCCTCAGTGTTTCCTAGGCATTTCTAGGCTGTGAGGCCACTGATCTGGCTTAGGAAAGAAGCTCAGAATTAGACTGGCTTTTAAAATCTTCCTCCTTAACTTCTCTCATCATATCACAGCTTGTCCTGAAAGCCATGAAAAGAAAGAAAAAAAAAAAAAAAACCACTATTGGAAACATCAACCTCACCCACAATGAGGGATCTGGGGATTACATAAAGCCCCTGCGTGTGTTGGCATAAAGGAAAAAGCTAATTTGAATATCTGTGACATCAATGGAACAGACACTAATTAGACAGATGGACGGTGGCATTTTTAGTATAACATGCCCTATAGGCCCCCAGAAAAATCGCTCAGCCCACCATGATGTTAGTGACTCATGGGTGTTAATAGTGACAGTTCATAACTCTGAGAATACAGCCAATTTATGCTTATCCACAAATAGATTATTACTTTGCCAAGTATTTGCACAGCAATCTGTTCCAGCCTAGGCTACCATAGTCGGCCCCAGTTTGGGTGAAGTGAGGGCTTTATAAGGGAACATCAACAGCAGGGGCAGGAGAGAAATATAGAGTGAAGGGTAAGGGGGTATTTTTACCTCAACATGTGTCTGACCATAGTCTAAAGTGACATATTAGTCCTCTGTGTCACCAGATATTTACTGAGTATTTAATATGCTTGGGATGCTGTGCAAGCCAGAAGGGACTCAAAGCTATAAAACAGGATTCCCTACTTCAGGGCTTACAGTTCAAACCAAAAACAGAAATACATGTATCAATATTCATCAAGATGCCAAGTGCATGATGCAGCCAGTAAGTAGAAAACAGAAGAGATATTCCCTGTGCAGGTTTGACAGGTGAATCACAGGAATCAGGGAATTCTCCAGGGAGAAAGAAGAAAGCAAGAGGAGCAAGAAATACATATTCAGCATCTATCTACTAACAATAGGGCTTCCCTGGTGGCTCAGTGGTAAAGAATCCACAGGAGATGTGGGTTCAGTCCCTGGATGAGGAAGATCCCCTGGAGAAGGAAATGGCAATCTCTTCAGTATTCTTGCCTGACGAATTACATGGACACAGGAGCCTGGCGGGCTACAGTCCATGGGGTCACAAAGAGTTGGACATGACTGAGTGATTGGAGAAGGAAATGGCAAACCACTTCAGTATTCTTGCCTTGAGAACCCCATGAACAGTATGAAAAGGCAAAATTATAGGATACTGAAAGAGAACTCCCCAGGTCGGTAGGTGCCCAATATGCTACTGGAGATCAGTGGAGAAATAACTCCAGAAAGAATGAAGGGATGGAGCCAAAGCAAAAACAATACCCAGTTGTGGATGTGACTGGTGATAGAAGCAAGGTCCGATGCTGTAAGAGCAATATTGCATAGGAACCTGGAATGTCAGGTCCATGAATCAAGGCAAATTAGAAGTGGTCAAACAGGAGATGGCAAGAGTGAACGTCGATATTCTAGGAATCCCTTAGAAGAAATGGAGTAGCCATGATGGCCAACAAAAGAGTCCGAACTGCAGTACTTGGATGCAATCTCAAAAATGACAGAATGATCTCTGTTCATTTTCAAGGCAAACCATTCAATATCACAGAAATCCAAGTCTATGCCCCAACCAGTAACACTGAAGAAGCTGAAGTTTAACGGTCCTATGAAGACCTCCAAGACCTTTTAGAACTAACACCAAAAAAAGATGTCCTTTCATTATAGGGGACTGGAATGCAAAAGTAGGAAGTCAAGAAACACCTGGAGTAACAGGCAAATTTGGCCTTGGAATACAGAACGAAGCAGGGCAAAGACTAATAGAGTTTTGCCAAGAGAACACCCTGGTCAAAGCAAACACCCTCTTCCAACAACACAAGAGAAGACGCTACACATGGACATCACCGGATGGTCAACACTGAAATCAGATTGATTATATTCTTTGCAGCCAAAGATGGAGAAGCTCTATACAGTCAGCAAAAACAAGACCAGGAGCTGACGGGCTCAGAGCATGAACTCCTTATTGCCAAATTCAGACTGAAATTGAAGAAAGTAGGGAAAACCACTAGATCATTTAGGTATGACCTAAATCAAACCCCTTATGATTATACAGTGGAAGTAAGAAATAGATTTAAGGGACTAGATCTGATAGATAGAGTGTCTTATGAGCTATGGAATGAGGTTCGTGACATTGTACAGGAGACAGGGATCAAGACCATCCCCATGGAAAAGAAATGCAAAAAAGCAAAATGGCTGTCTGGGGAGGCATTACAAATAGCTGTGAAAAGAAGAGAAGCAAAAAGCAAAGGAGAAAAGGAAAGGTATAAGCATCTGAATGCAGAGTTCCAAAGAATAGCAAGAAGAGATAAGAAAGCCTTCCTCAGCGATCAATGCAAAGAAATAGAGGAAAACAACAGAATGGGAAAGACTAGAGATCTCTTCAAGAAAATTAGAGATACCAAGGGAACATTTCATGCAAAGATGGGCTCAATAAAGGGCAGAAATGGTACGGACCTAACAGAAGCAGAAGATATTAAGAAGAGGTGGCAAGAATACACAGAAGAACTGTACAAAAAAGATCTTCACAACCCAGATAATCACAATGGTGTGATCACTGACCTAGAGCCAAACATCCTGGAATCTGAAGTCAAGTGGGCCTTGGAAAGCATCACTACAAACAAAGCTAGTGGAGGTGATGGAATTCCAGCTGAGCTATTTCAAATCCTGAAAGATGACCCTGTGAAAGTGCTGCCCTCAATATGCCAGCAAATTTGGAAAACTCAGCAGTGGCCACAGGACTGGAAAAGGTCCGTTTTCATTCCAATCCCAAAGAAAGGCAATGCCAGAGAATGTTCAAACTACCACACAGTTGCACTCATCTCATACGCTAAGTAAAGTAATGCTCAAAATTCTCCAAGCCAGGCTTCAGCAATATGTGAATCATGAACTTCCAGATGTTCAAACTGCTTTTAGAAAAGGCAGAGGAACCAGGGATCAAATTGCCAACATCCACTGGATAATGGAAAAAACAAGAGAGTTCCAGAAAAACTTCTACTTCTGCTTTATTGACTATGCCAAAGCCTTTGACTGTGTGGATCACAGTAAACTGTGGAAAATTCTGAAAGAGATGAGACTACCAAACCTTACCTGACCTGCCTCTTGAGAAAAATTTGTATGCCAGTCAGGAAGCAAGAGTTAGAACTGGACATGGAACAACAGACTGGTTCCAAATAGGAAAAGGAGTACATCAAGGCTGTATATTGTCACCCTGCTTTTTTAACTTATATGCAGAGTACATCATGAGAAACACTAGGCTGGAAGAAGCACAAGCTGGAATCAAGATTGCCGGGAGAAATATCAATAACCTCAGGTATGCAGATGACACCACCCTTATGGCACAAAGTGAAGAGGAACTAAAAAGCCTCTTGATGAAAGTGAAAGTGGAGAGTGAAAAAGTTGGCTTAAAGCTCAACATTCAGAAAACTAAGATCATGGCATTTGGTCCCATCACTTCATGGGAAATAGATGGGGAAACAGTGGAAACAGTGTCAGACTTTATTTTTTTGGAGCTCCAAAATCACTGCAGATGGTGACTGCAGCCATGAAATTAAAAGACACTTACTCCTTGGAAGGAAAGTTATGACCAACCTAGATAGCATTTTGAAAAGCAGAGACATTACTTTGCCAACAAAGGTCTGTCTAGTCAAGGCTATGATTTTTCCTGTGGTCATGTATGGATGTGAGAGTTGGACTGTGAAGAAGGCTTGGCGCCGAAGAATTGATGCTTTTGAACTGTGGTGTGGAGAAGACTGTTGAGAGTCCCTTGGACTGCAAGGAGATCCAACCAGTCCATTCTGAAGGAGATCAGCCCTGGGATTTCTTGGAAGGAATGCTGCTAAAGCTGAAACTCCAGTACTTTGGCCACCTCATGCGAAGAGTTGACTCATTGGAAAAGACTCTGATGCTGGGAGGGATTGGGGGCAGGAGCAGAAGGGGACGACAGAGGATGAGATGGCTGGATGGCATCACTGACTCGATGGACGTGAGTCTGAGTGGACTCTGGGAGTTGGTGATGGACAGGGAGGCCTGGCATGCTGCAATTAATGGGATCGCAAAGAGTCAGACACGACTAAGCGACTGAACTGAATTGAGTGACTGAGCAAACATGCACTAATTTTACTATTAACAGCTACAATTTGGGGGCATTTAATAAATGCCAGCTGCTTTATCTGTCTCCCTCATTTAACTCTGCCACTATCCTGTGATAGTGGTGCTTATCCTCTGTGATAAGCAAACAAGTATGGTCTCAAATGGGAGGCTTCCCTGATGACTCAGGTGATGAAGTATCCACGTGCAAAGCAGGAGACCCAGGTTCAATCCCTGGGTTAGGAAGACCTCCTGGAGGAGGGAATGGCAACCCACTCCAGGATTCTTGCCTGGAGAATCCCACAAACAGAGGAGCCTGATGGGCTCCAGTGCATAAGGTCGCAAAGAGTCAGACATGACTGAGCGACTAAGCACACGCACATGGTCTCAGATATTACTCCCTAAAGGTCACACAATCTGTGGACAACTGAGGAGAACTCACAGAGGTTGGCCTGACTCAGAGCGCACGCTCTGCTTCATGGTCTGGACTCACTCTCTTGGATCTTTCCACTCTAGCAATGTGTCATATATGTCAGGTGTAATCCCCACGGGCTCTCCCTTCAAGGAGAAAGTCATGCACACAAGATGATGGGGAACACGAAAATGCCACACCAAGGGTGACTTAATGCCCAAATGTGTGGAAGAGCTCATCTGCGCTGGCAGAGGAGAGCTTGGGGGTGATCATGGTACCATGGGGTGGAGATGCCGTTCTTAAGGCATCAGGTCCCTCAGGCTGCCTCCATGGAGCCTGGCAGGTGCTCTCAGACAAATTTCAGTTAAAAAAAAATCATAAACTGCAAGAAGCACTCCTCAAAGAGTCTCTTTATGTGATGCTGCACAATGGGGCACCCTGATTATGCCGCAGTAGACACACGGCCTGTGAGTGGTCTGACCGGGCCAGGAGATTATTGACAGAAGGCGTGGCTGCCATCCCCAAGGCTGAACCTCCCATCTGAGTGATGGCAGCTCTCCAGGGACAGAGGACACGTCCTGTGACTACAATGGGCCTAACAAGTGTCAGTATTTGCAGAGGAACTCAAGGGACAACAGATGAACAAAATGAACCCAAAGATGGCTACTTCCCAGCCTTCACTTTGAAGTCTCTGCCCCAGGAAAGGAAGAACAATTTGGGGAAAGAGGTTTAACTCCTCAGTGAAAGGTGAATAATAAGTGGCAGTAGTTCAGTAAAGTTTAGCATTTCTGTCTTAGGATAAGACAAATCATCTCCCTTCCCCCACGACTATAATTTTCTTCTGTATAATTTTCTAGCAGTACTCAGTAGGTTTGAAAGTCCCCAGCACATAGTCATTAGCTGTATAAACAAAAGCAGATTCAGAAGGAAGAGAACTGGCCAATAAAAACCCCAGGGATATGAACACATAAGAGTGTGATGTGAAGATGAACCCATAAACACGATGTGATCATGGACCTACATCAAGAACCAGGACTTCAGTCTCCAGGTATCCTGGGAGGCTCAAAGGGTCAGGAGTAGCAGGGAAATCCAGGAAGAAATCAAGTAAAAAATGGCTCTCACAGAACCCTTCTATCCTGTAGAACCCATTTTACACATAGATGGAGATGTAAACTGGTGAAGCCACTATGGAGAACAGTATGGAGGATCTTTAAAAAACTAGATGACTACATGAGCCAGTAAACTACCATATGCTTCAGCATACATTCAGAAAATACGAAAACTCTAATCCAAAAAGATACATGCACCCCAGTGCTGACAGCAGCACTATTTGCAATAACCAAGCCATGGAGGCAACCTAAATGCCCATTGACAGATGAACAGTTGGATAAGTGTGGTATATACATATACACACAGAAATATTGCTCAACCATAAAAAGGAAGGAAATAATGCCTTTTGCAGCAACATGGATGGACCTAGAGATTATTACAGTAAGTGAACTCAAAGATAAATATCATATGGTCACTTATATGAGGAATCTAAAAAATAATACAAATGAACTTATTTACAAAACAAAAGCTGACTCATAGAAAACAAAATTACAGATAAATTACTGGGGTGGGGAGAATCCTTCCTTTTTCTGAGAAGCTCAATGGAAGAGGAAGCACAGTTCTTTTTGAGTGATTGGAAGGGCTCAGTTGAGGTGAGATTTGAGCTGGTCTTGGGAAGATTTGTAGGAGCAAAGAAGCTGCAGGAGATGCAGAACCTTAGATTTTGATCTAAGGAAAATTTTTCTGGCATTTCCACAGAAAAGGATAAACTATTGGTTTGGCCAAAAGGTTCATTCAGGCCATTACCAATGTCTCTTCATACAAATGAACACCTTGAACAGGAAACAGAGAGCAAGGCCTGAGCCTTTGGAGTGGAAGCACTAATTCCAAGACTCTAGACTACCAGACAACTAACCCTAGGGAATATCAGATAGTGAGAACTCACACAAAGGAAACCACGTGAATACAAGACCTGGCATCACCCAACCACCAGTAGCACCCTGTGCGGGACGTTTCATCTAAACAACAAACAAAACAAAAATACAAACCCAAGCATCAGCAGACAGGATTAGTACCTCACCCAGCCTTGTCCATCAGAGGGAAAAAAAAAAAAAAAACTCAGCACAAATCTCACCCTATACTAAGCTTACACAAACCACTGGACCAACCTGAGGAAGGCAGAAGTCAAAAGGAAGAGAGAATTCAAACTTGAAGCCTGGAAAAAGGAGACCTCAGACACAATCAGTTTTTAAAAAGTAATGAAAAGACAGAGAAATACTACACAAGAGAAGAAACAAATTAGAAACACAGAAGCACAAATAAAGGAACAGGAAATAGGGAAACTACCTGAAAAAGAATTCAGAATAATGATAGTAAAGATGATCAAAAACCTTGAAAACAGAATGGAGAAAATGCAATAATCAGTTAACAAAGACCTAGAAGAATTAAAGAATACACATACGAGACAAACAACACAATTACTGAAAATAGAAGGAATCAATAGCAGAATATCTGAAGCAGAAGAATGAATCAGTGAGCTGGAAGATACACTGGTGGAAATAACTTCTGAAGAGCAGAATAAAGTAAAAAGAATGAAAAGAACTGAGGATAGTCTCAGAGACCCCTGGGACAATATCAAATGCACCAACATTTGAATTATAGGATTCCCAGAAAAAGAAGAGAAAAAAAAAGGGGGGAGGGTATGAGAAAATTTTTGAAGAGATTATAGTTGAAAATTTCCCCAACATGGAAAAGGAAATAGTCAATCAAGTCCAAGAGGAGCAAAGAATCCCATACAGGATAAACCCAAGGAGAAACACGCCAAGACACATACTAATCAAACTAATGAAACAAAGACTAAACACAAAGAAAGAATATTAAAATCAGAAAGGGAAAAGCAACAAGTAACATACAAGGGAAACCCCACACATTTAACAGCTCATCTTTCAGCAGAAACTCTGCAAGCCAGAAGGGAATGGTAGGATGTGTTTAAAGAACTGAAAGGGAAAAATCTACAACCAAGATTACTGTACCCAGCAAGGATCTCATTCAAAATTGATGGAGAAATAAAAAGCTTTTCAGACAAGCAAAAGTTAAGAGAATTGAGTACCACCAAACCAGCTTTACAACAAATGATAAAAGGACTTATATAGTCAAGAAATACAAGAGGAGAAAAAGATCTACAAAATCAACCCCAAACAATTAAGAAAATGACAATAGGAACATACATGTATATCAATAATTACCTTAAATGTAAACGGATTAAATGCTCCAATGAAAGATACAGACTGACTGAATGGATACAAGAACAAGACACATATATATGCTGCCTACAAGAAACCCACTTCATACCTAAAGACACATATAGACTGAAAATGAGAGGAAAAATACATTCCATGCAAATGGGAAGCAAAGGAAAGCTAGAGTAGCAATCCTCATATCAGACAAAATCGATCTTAAAATAAAAATTACAAGAGACAAGGGAGAACACTACACAATGATCAAGGGAACAGTCCAAGAGGAAGACATAACAATTGTAAACATCTAAGCACCCAACATAGGAGCACCTCAATGCACAAGACAAACACTAACAATCATAAAAGGAGAAATTGACAGTAGTACAGTAATAGTAGGAGACGTTAACACCCCACTGACACCAATGGAGAAATCATCAAAACAGAAAATTAATAAGGAAACACAAGTCGTAAATGATACATTAGATGAGATGGATCTAATCGACATCTTCAGGACATTCCTTCCAAATGATGAAGAATACACCTTCTTCTCAAGTGCACATGGAATATTCTCCAGGATAGGTCTACCCACATCTTGGGTCACAAATCAAACCTCAGTAAATTTAAGAAAATTGA
This sequence comes from Bos javanicus, assembly GCF_032452875.1. Classification (NCBI taxonomy): domain Eukaryota; kingdom Metazoa; phylum Chordata; class Mammalia; order Artiodactyla; family Bovidae; genus Bos; species Bos javanicus. The sequence continues at coordinate 98,391,721 of NC_083872.1, read as the reverse complement.
AATCATATCAAGCAAATTCTCTGACCACAACGCTATGAGACTAGATATCAATTACAAGAAAAAAAAAACTGTAAAAAACACAAACACATGGAGATTAACAATACATTTCTAAATAATCAACAGGTTACTGAAGAAATCAAAAGGGAAATCAAAAAATTTCCAGAAACAAATGACAATGAAGAGATGACAACTCAAAAGCTATGGGATGCAGCAAAAGCAGTTCTAAGAGTGAAGTTTATAACAATACAATCCTGCCTCAAGAAACAAGAAAACTATCAAATAGACAACCTAACTTTACACCTAAAACAACTGGCAGAAGACCCCCCCCAAAAAAAAAAAAATAGTGGAAGGAAAGAAATCATAAATACCAGAGCAGAAATAAATGAAAAAGAAATGAAAGAAACAATAGTAAAGATTAATAAAACTAAAAGCTGTTTCTTTGAGAAGATAAACAGAATTGACAAAACTTTAGCCCAACTTATCAAGAAAAAAAGAGATAAGAATCAAATCAACAGAATTAAAAATGAAAAAGGAGAGGTTACAATGGACAGTGCAGAAATACAAAGGATTATAAGAGACTATTATGAACGACTATAGAGCAATAAAATGGATACCCTGGAAGAAATGGACAGATTCTTAGAAAAGTTCAATCTTCCAAGACTGTACCAGGAAGAAATAGAAATTGTGAACAACCCAATTACAAGCACTGAAATTGAAGCTGTGATCAAAAATCTCCCAAAAAACAAAAGCCCAGGACTAAATGAATTCACAAAAGAATTCTATCAAACCTTTCGAGAAGAGCTAACGCGTATCCTTCTAAAACTCTTTCAAAAAATTGCAGAGGAAAAAACATGTCTAAACTCGTTCTATGAGGCCACTATCACCCTGATATCAAAACCAGACAAAGACAACACAAAAAAAAGAAAATGACAGGCCAACGTCACTGATGAACATAGATGCAAAAATCCTCAACAAAATTTTACCAAACAGAATTCAGCAACACATCAAAAAGCTCATACACCATGATCAAGTTGGGTTTATTCCAGGGATTCAAATTGCCAACATCTGCTAGATCATGGAAAAAGCAAGAGAGTTCCAGAAAAACATCTATTTCTGCTTTATTGACTATGCCAAAGCCTTTGATTGTGTGGATCACAAGAAACTGTGGAAAATTCTGAAAGAGATGGGAATACCAGAGCACCTGACCTGCCTCTTGAGAAACCTGTATGCAGGTCAGGAAGCAACAGTTAGAACTGGACATGGAACAACAGACTGGTTCCAAATAGGAAAAGGAGTACATCAAGGCTGTATATTGTCATCCTACTTATTTAACTTATATGCAGAGTACATCATGAGAAACACTGGGCTGGAAGAAGCACAAGCTGGAATCAAGATTGCCAGGAGAAATATCAATAACCTCAGGTATGCAGATGACACCACCCTTATGGCACAAAGTGAAGAGGAACTAAAAAGCCTCTTGATGAAAGTGAAAGAGGAGAGTGAAAAAGTTGGCTTAAAGCTCAACATTCAGAAAACTAAGATCATGGCATCTGGTCCCATCAGTTCACTTCAGTTCAGCTGCTCAGTCTTGTCTGACCCTTTGTGACCCCATGAACCGTAGCATGCCAGGCCTCCCTGTCCATCACCAACTGCCAAAGTCTACCTAAACCTGTGTCCACTGAGTCAGTGATGCCATCCAATCATCTCATCCTCTGTCGTCCCCTTCTCCTCCTGCCCTCAATCTTTCCCAGCATCAAGGTCTTTTCAAATAAGTCAGCTCTTCACATCAGGTGGCCAAAGTATTGGAGTTTCAGCTTCATGGCAAATAGATGGGGAAACAGTGGAAACAGTGGCTGACTTTATTTTTGGGGCTCTAAAAATCACTGCAGATGGTGATTGCAGCCATGAAGTTAAAAGATGCTTACTCCTTGGAAGGAAAGTTATGACCAACCTAGATAGCATATTAAAAAGCAGAGACATTACTTTGCCAACAAAGGTCCATCTAGTCAAGGCTATGATTTTTCCAGTGGTCATGTATGGATGTGAGAGTTGGACTGTGAAGAAGGCTTAGCGCCAAAGAATTGATGCTTTTGAACTGTGGTGTTGGAGAAGACTCTTGAGAGTCCCTTGGACTGCAAGGAGATCCAACCAGTCCATCCTAAAGGAGATCAGTCCTGGGTGTTCATTGGAAGCACTGATGTTGAAGTTGAATGCACATGAGTTTGGGTAGGCTCCAGGAGTTGGTGATGGACAGGGAGGCCTGGCATGCTGCAATTCATGGGGTCACAAAGAGTCAGACACGACTGAGCGAATTAACCGAACTGACTGAGAACATGGAAGCAACCTAGATGTCCATCAATAGATGAATGGATAAAGAAGTTTTTGTACATATACACAATGGAATATTCCTCAGCCATAAAAATGAATGCATTTGAGTCAATTCTATGAGGTGGATGAATCTAGAGCCTATTATACAGAGTGAAGTAAGTCAGAAAGAGAAAGATAAATATCGTATTCTAATGCATATACACAGAATCTAGAAAAATTATATTGAAGAATTTATTTACAGGGCAGCAATGGAGAAACAGACATAGAGAATAGACTTATGGACATGTGGAGTGGGGAAGAGAGGATGAGATGTATGGAAAGAGTAACATGGAAACTTACATTACCGTGTGTAAAATAGATCGCCAACGGGAATTTGCTGTATGGCTCATGAAACTCAAACAGTGGCTCTGGATCTACCTAGAGGGGTTAGATGGGGAGGGAGATGGGTGGGAGTTTCAAAAGGGAGGGGCTATATGTATACCTATGGCTGATTCATGATGAGATTTGACAGAAAACAACAAAATTCTGTATAGCAATTATCCTTCAATTAAAAAATAAATTAATTTTTTAAAAATTACTGAGGGGTAAATTAGGAGTATGAGATTAACAGACAGGCACCAACATATAAAATAAACAGCAAAGATTTGCTTTACAGCTCAGGCAACTATATTCAATATCTTGTAATAACCTGTAATGAAAAAAAATCTGAAAAAAAGTATGTAAATATATACAACTGAATCACTTTACTGTACATTTGAAACACATTGTCAAGCACCTCTACTTCAATAAAAATATTGGTCCTTATGTTTGATATGCAGGTCATGATTGATCTTAGCATGAGTTTTGGTGGAATGATGGGGTTCAGAAGACAGACTAAGGTGGAATAAAGGGCAGAGACCAAGAAGACAGGGAAGCTTTCAGAGGAGTGTGACCATGCTATCAAGGGAGGGTCGTGTATTTTTCCAAGACAGAAATTAGTTGAGTGTGATGAACAGTTCAGGGGCATGATCCAGTGGGGAATGAGGATTGATTATGGGGTCAAGAAGCTAATGGATGGACACTAGTAGACATTATACAAAGAGAGCCTGGAACTGTGCTCCTCAGCCAAGGTTTTCTCAAGAATCCACAATTGGAGGACCTCCCTGGTAGCTCAGGGATAAAGAATCCACCTGCCAATGCAGGGGACACGGCTTCCATCCCTGGTCTGGGAAGATCTCACATGCCACGGAGTGCCTAAGTCCGTGTGCCACAACTACTGAGCTTGTGCTCTAGTGCCCAGGAACTGCAACTGTGGAAGCCCATGCACCCTAGAGCCCATGCTTGGCAACAAGCGAAGCCACTTCAATGAGAAACCTATGCACCGCAACTCAAGAGTAGCCCCTACTCTCCACAACCAGAGAAAAAGCCCTCGTAGCAATGAAGATCCAGCACAGCCAAAAAGGAAAAAAAAATATTTTTTTAAAAAGAATCCATAATCAACTGATATTGTTTTCCTTGATCTCCCTTTTGACCTGCTCAAGGACAAGAGGCTCAGACTGGCCATCTTTTCTGGCTGCCAGCTAATGAGTTTACCCCCTCAAAAGTGCAGACAAGATCTACTGTGTACAGACCGTCTACAGTGCTTCCTAACCTACTCCACCTGAAAACACATGAGGAGACACTTCACATATGAAATAACCAACATGCAAACTAAGTAAATGTTTTTGTGATTTTTTGAGAAAGGCAGAACGAGACCGGGCCAGAGGTGCCATATGAGGTTGCCTATATGTAGGAAAAAAGGTGCCCCTTGTTCTCCCCCTAAGGAAAGCCAGGGAGCATGCAAAAGATGGTGGTGGGGAGTGGGTGTGGAAGGGGTGAGTAGAACAGAAAGTTAAAGGGTTATCTAAGAAGGAGAAATACCCTATGGCCTTCCTTATGTGTGGAATCTAAAAAGAAATGATACAAATGTTACAAAATAGAAAGAGGCTCACAGACTTAAAGAACCAACTTATGGTTGCAGGGTGGAAGGATAGGGGAAAGGGATGGTTAGGGAGTTTAGGACGGAAATGTACACACTGCTGTATTTAAAACGGATGACCAACAAGGTCCTACTGTATACCACAGGGAACTCGGCTCAATGTTATTTGGCAGCCTGAACGGGAGGGGTGTTTGGGGGAGAATGAATACATTTACAAGGATAATTGAGCCCCTTCGCTGTTCACTTGAAATTATCACATTATTAATCAGCGATGTGTGCTAAGTCACTTCAGTTCTTTCAAACTCTTTGTGACCCTATGGACTGTAGCCCGCCAGGCTCCTCTGTCCATGGATTCTCCAGGCTATACTCCGATGTAAAATAAGAAGTTTCTTTTTTAAAGTTAAAGGGCTATCTGCTAAGAATGAAGAGCCCACATATGTAAGAGATAGTAGAAGTTCTAAATCGTTGAAAAGAATGGGAGATGGACATGACAAAAGAAAGAAAAAGATTCCTGGGTATCCAGTGACCCAGTTGAGGTTGAGACACAAATAACAGTTTACCTGGCTCTGCGATTTCCTCCCACAAAGTGCTGAACTGCTCAGAGGTAGAGAGAAAGGAGGGGCAGGTATTTTGTTGGGTGGGTGCAGGAGGCAAGGAAGTGGAGAAGAGAGAAGCTCAGATGACCACAGGACATGAAAAGGGAAGGGAAAGAGGCACAGAGGGTACCTATAGGGTGTCCTAGTTAGAATCCACTTCTGCTGACTTAAACAGAGAGGGATATACACAGCTCAAAAAAATCACCGAGTGGTGTCAAGAAATAGCCTCTAGTTGGTGTTCAGGAACGACTCACCCCAACACACCATAGGCCTGGTCCATCAGATAGGCTGAGACTCCAACCCTAATCATTAAGCTTTAGCTCCAAGGTGCCCACCACAGCTGCTGGCTATAGAACCAAATGCCCCCAACAGCCTGTTCCAAGGAAAACAGAGGCCCCTACTCAGCCCTCTCTGTGTTAATATAACTCAGTTTTGAGTCAAAGTCTCTTACAGATGCATTAGGTTGGTGGAACTAAACCAAGTCTCTGCCCCAGGAAGCAAGGGAGATTGAGGACTGAACTGTGTGTTGCACACAGGACTGGCAAGGTCTGTCCTTTCTAAGAAGACAGAGGTGCTCCTTCTTCCAGGGGGACATGGCCCTGCCCCTGTGTCCGGCTTCCTGAGCAACGTGTAGATTGGGCTTCAGTCCACCCTTCACCCCTACCTCTTCAGGTGGCAGATTCCCTGCAGAACAGAAAGGATACACCCTTTCTGGGGCTTACTGATCCAGGAGAAGTCTTACAGGAGTCAAAAGTGAGTCTCCACAAAGTCAAGAGTACATGTGTGATGGGAAAGAGACCATGGGCTGAGGTAGGGGGAGGTGGGCAGAGCAGTGGGTATCATGGTCACAGCACAAAACACAGAAGCGGGGGGTATTCAGTGTGGGAACAAGAAGTTCCTGTTGGAGGTGGGCGAAGTACACGAGAGTCGAGGAAGCCTTGACCTCAAGGAAGCTGTTGGAGAGACACAGCATCTCTGTGGATGTAAAAAACCAGCCTGAAGGAAGAATAGGGGAGTCGGATTCCACAGTCTCTGTGAGAAAATGACAGGGAGACAGGCTGATGGCAACCAGCAGTGACCTCAAAACAGGAGGGGCTTCCTGCAAGGACAGACGTTGCAGCAAGGAGCAGACAAACCACCACACATCCCAGCTTTCCTCTCCTCGTCCACTTAGGCCTTCATTTAAGCAAATACTTACCAAACTTCCAAGTCTTAGCTCTAGCAGCCATAACAAAACACCACAGATGGGGTGGCTTAAACAACAGAAATCGATCACTTACAGTTCTGGAGGTCTGGCTGCAGGTCCTAGAGGATACACAGCACTGGCCTGGCCAGGTTCTGGAGAGGAGAGCTGTCTCTTTCCTGCCTCTGCCCCCACTTCCCCGTGGAGGGAGAGCGGCAGGTTCTCAGGTGTTTCTTTTTAAGGACACTAATCCCCTTGCAAGAGTCTCACCCTCCTGATCTCATTTAACCCTGATTACCACCCAAAGCCCCACTTCCTAATATCACTGTACTGGGGGTTAGGATTTCAGAATATGAATTTGTGGGCCTCCCTGGTGGCTCAGTGGTAAAGAATCCGCCTGCCAATGGAGGAGATGAGGGTTCAGTCCCTAGGTCAGGAAGATCCCCTGGAGAAGGAAATGCAACCCACTCCAGTATTCTTGCCTGGAGAAGTCCATGGACAGAGGAGACTGGTGGGCTATAATCTATGGGGTTGTAAAAGAGTCAGACATGAGTTAGTGACTAAAAAACAACAATATCAATTTGTAAGGGTCACAAATTCCACTCCACTGTCTGTGAACAAAGTCTATTCTCATGGATTTTACTTATGCAGGGAGGCAGACAATAAACAAACAAACAAAAAAAACTGGAAAAATAACTGCCATATGACCCAGTAATCCCACTGCTGGGGATACACACCAAAAAACCAGAATTGATAGAGACACATGTACCCCAGTGTTCACTGCAGCACTGTTTACAATAGCTGGACATGGAAGCAACCTAGATGTCCTAGATGGCAGATCAACAGATAAGGAAGTTGTGGTACATATACAAATGGAATATAACTCAGCTATAAAAAAGAATACATTTGAGTTGGTTCTAATAAGGTGGGTGAAACTGGAGCCCATTATACAGAGTGAAGTAAGTCAGAAAGAGCAACACCAATACAGTGTATTAATGTATATATATGGAATTTAGAAAGACAGTAATGACGACCCTATATGCAAAACAGCAAGAGAGACACAGATGTAAAGAATGGACTTTTGGACTATGTGGGAGAAGGTGAGGGTGGGATGATTTGAGAGAATAGCCTTGAAACATGTATGTTACCATATGTGAAATGGATGACCAGTGCACGTTCGATGCATGAACACACAAAGCCCGTGCTCTGGGAAAACCCAGAGGAATGGGGTGGGAGGGTGGTGGGAGGGAAGTTCAGGATGTTGGGGCACATGTACACCTGTGGCTGATTCATGTCAATGTATGGAATAACCACCACAATATTGTAAAGAAATTATCCTGTAATCAAAATAAATACATTTTCTAAAATGAAATTTTAAATAAATAAATATATATATTATGTTAGGGTCACCAGTGCTATAAAAAAGTTAGTTTGGTGGGGAGAGGGGAAGCCAGGGTATTATAGTGTACAGAGCTGATATTGAAGAAGGGAGTGGGGCATCAAATATATGGCGCAAGGGTACAAAGTGCACAAGTCCTGAGACAAGACCAAATTTGACTTGAGAAAATGGGGCAAAGAGATGGGAGAAGAGGACAGTGGTAGGGTTTACTGTAGTTGGAGTATAATAGGGGCGAGCCACAGAGGAACACTGTAAGGACTTCAGCTTTTCCTCTGAGTGAGGTGAAAGCCACCACAGGTTAATGAAGAGAAAAATGACACGACCCGGAAACCGGAGAATGGAAAATCTACAGTGGAGAAAAGCTACACATGTGGTGTTGCAAGGAAGCAGGCGGGGTTGGGGGTAAGCGGAAAGTGGATTGAGGAGGCTGAGCACACAGAGGTAAGGGCTCACAGGGCCCTGTGGACTTAGAGATGGGGAGGATAGAGGTGGGAGGATGCCTGGGAGATGCAGGGTTAAAGAGGTGAGAGGTGGCACCAGGCCAAGATGCTTTGAGGCAGGATGTGGCCAGAGTAGCAGGGAGATACCAGGGTCTGCGGGCAGAGGGCAGAACAGACTGTCCTGTGGAGCTGGGTTCTGGGCAAAGACTGTGGTAGATCATGGAAGCCACCAGGAGAAATTCCCATGTGGCCCAGGACCTCTGGGGGGATGTGAGAGGTGGGGACACCTCCCAAAAGTGCAGCATGGTGCTCTGGGTTCCAGGAGGTCAACAGACTGTCTGGCCAACATCTCTCTTGTGGTAAATGTGGGGAGGTGGGAAGTAGAAATAAAGGAAACCTGGAAAGCTGTGCAGCCCAGGAAAGTCCTCACCCTGTGATGACTGATGAGGAGGGAGGAAGAGGTTTGGGGAGAGAGATGCTGAGCCAGGAAGGGAAAAGGAAAGTGAAAGGCTGCAACCTGGGATACTTCCTCCTCCCGGCTTCACCCTCCCGATGACCTAGACCCGCTGAGGACTCACAGGGAGGAGGCCACAGATTGTGGAGGCAAAAAGCCAGCGCGGATCTGATCAAGAACCAAGCCTCCAGAACTTCATTTGCAATTCGGCTGCTCCTTTGGCAAAAGGTCCCCTGTGCAGCTGTTCCACCCAGAGAGCCTCTGCCAGGTAAACTGCACGATGCCTCCCCAACACCAGCCTGATGGCTACAGAATGTCGCTCCCGCTCCCAGCATTCCTAGCTCCGGGCAGGCTCTCTGGCCAGAGTTACAGTGGGCAGCAGGTGAGGGAGGGAGCCCAGGCTCAAGCAGGGAGCACTGGCCTGCTCTTCCTCGCCTGGTTGAGGCGAGCCCCAAAACGCTCTCTGATCTGAGCCCTCTGCCAGTTCTGGAAAGGTTGGGCTTGTCAGAACTCCAAAAAAGAGCAGGAGGCTACTTAGCTATAGATGAATAATAATTGGGCCTTTGTCTAACAGCGACTGTGCTGATGAATAATTAAAATTTTTATTACAATTGAGAAGCACTCTGCCCACATGGATGGTCCTGTGGGCTGTGCCAGGGGAAACACAGGTAATGAAAGAGTGCCTTTCAGGTTCTGAAGTCACAGTCATCATTGTGTTTAAGATGGTTGGGGTCTTCAGAAAAGTTATGCGTTAAGCAGACCCAAACACTCTCTTCCTTTACACTTCTTTTCAGGATCTAATAAGATAAATCAGTTCGAGCAGAACATGGGCATGCAAATGGCTGAAGTAGCTAGAAGTGAAAACCAGGAGGCAAGAGATAAATAGGCCATTAGCCATTAGACAGACAAATATCCTTGAGTCATAGCCGATGATAAGGATGGTGATAATGATAAGAGGGCACAGCTGGCGTATAATGGGAGGCAAACTGACCTCAGGAGTCAGAACACCTAAGTTCAATAGCTTGCCTACTTCTCACCTGTGGCCTTGGGCAAACTCAACTCTGCAGACCTCCCTTTTTGAACCTATAAAATGGGGAAAATACTACTCGGTCCTTGTGATACCCTGAGGGCTTAACAAAGTAGTGTTAATGAGAGTATTTGGTGATTCTAAAGACAGCGAATGCAAGTAATTATAGCTTACAAATCAGAATTAAAGGCAACTGAGTCCAATCAGCTTGAGTTGTGATAGGCTGAGCGAATCAGGATTCAGAAATAGTGGAAAAGAAAATCTGTAGTATTTGGATTAGATATGAAATTACTGCAAAAATTCTATAGGGTTCAACTTAAATGCATTGAAAAAGGTAAATAAATCCCTCTCGTTGTTAAACAGCATTTCATCTTTCTCTAGTTTGTGAAGAGGGTAGAACACTTAAAGCGGGACCACTAGATGTTAATTATTTTTATGGAACAGTGCCTACAGAATTCATACATCCACCAATATATTCACGCAGTGGGAAGTAACCATGGGCAGGAGGAGCTGTTTTTGTTAAATGTATAAAAACTGAACGTTGACCATACCTCATCTCCTTTAATGCTCATAACACAGAATGAAACTAAGGCTCAGAGGAGCTCAGGTAACAAGATCAAGGTCCCAAGGTTACCAATGCATAGACCCACAATTAGAAGTTTTTTTCTCTCTTAAAAGCCATCAAAGCATTCACTACACTATTCTTCATAATTCAGGTGGAGAGGCACCATTTACCATCACATGGTCCCTTTCCCTTATAATCTCCTGGGAGAGATGACAGTGCAACAGATGAATTCAGCAAGTATTTATTAAGTTCCTTTATTCAAAGTGCTGGGGAACCACTGATAAAGGAAAGAGATGAAACCCTGTTCTTGGGAGCAGCTATGAGGTGAGGACCAAGTGCGTGGTCTAGAGCCAGTGCTGGAGATCCTGAAAGCCCCTCATGACCCTTGGTGGTGAACCCTTACATTCTTGCTATTAGGTGTCCATGGATGCAGCTACCCCACCCCCACCCCCAGGATCCCCCACCAGACTGCAGCATCCAGAAGCTGGCTGACAGCGGGCAGACCAGCATGGAAATGGACAGAGCAGGGATCTGAAGTCCTGTTCTGGCTTCACCATTAGTGGGTCTGTGAACTTCTGTCTACCCCTCATCCACTGAACCAGTTTCCTTGTTTGTAAATGTGAATATTGTTGACTAGAGAGGGGCTGGTAAGACATAGTCCAAAAGGACTTGAACAATAATACTAAAAGTTCACTTGTATTCACTGGCAACCCACTCCAGTATTCTTGCCTGGGAAATCCCTTGGACAGAGGAGTCTGGTGGGCTATAGTCTACAGGGCTGCAAGAGCCAGACATGACTTAGTGATTAAACCACCACCACCCATTATCCCTTTATGTTTCTGTTAATCAAACTCAGGATAGTTGGTTCTTAGCCATCTGTGGGGCTCCATTAAATACAAACTTCGAATATTCCAAACTGCTCCTATGTAGCAGGAGGAGGGTCTACCCCATAAGGAGTGGGTGCAGAAAGTGAAGGACCAGAAAAATGAGGCATCTTTTCAGGCCAGATCCTTCCTTCCACCTCTTCTTGGGCCCAGATCTATGTAACATATGCTGGAAGTCTGGGTATCTGCAATTAACAAAGGGTCAAATGGGAAGAGGAGGAATTTCTAAAACTTTTGATAGAAATGCTGAGGTATAGACAATGGAATACTACTCAGCCACAAAAAAAGAATGAAATGATGCATTGGCAGCAACATGAATGCAAACAGATATGATTACATTAAGGGAAGTAAGTCAGAAAAAGACAAATACCATGTGACATCACTTATACATGGAGTCTAAAATATGACACAAGTGTTTCTGTTTTGTAGATAGGTTCAGACTCATGGACATAGACATCAGACTTGTCGTTGCCAAGGGGAAGGAGGTTGAGGGAGGGATGGAGTAGGAAGTTGGGGTTAGCAGATGTAAGCTATTAGACATAGAATGGATATACAACAAGGTCCCACTGTATAGCATAGGGAACTATGTTCAATATCCTATGGTAAACCATATGGAAAATAAAAATAATATAAAGAATAAAAAGAATAGCTAGTGGGAAGCTGCTATATAACACAGAAAGCTTAGTCTGGTGCTCTGTGATGACCTAGAGGGGTGGGATGGGGGAGGGGGGAAGGAGGCTCAAGAGGGAGGGGATATATGTAGACTTATGGCTCATTCACATTTTTGTATGGCAGAAACCAACACAACACTGTTATGCAATTATCCTCCAATTAAAAATAACTTATTAAAAAGTGCCAAAGGAAAAAAAGACATAAAAAATATAAAGAAAGAATATATATATATATGTAATTGAGTCATTTTACAGCAGAAAGCAACACAACATTATAAATCAACTATTTTCCACTTAAAAAAAAAGATCTGCTGAAGTATTTAGCTACACTGGAACTTCCTTGATGCCAGGAGCTGCCCTCCTGTGACTGTGCCCTTATCACTGAGCTCCATGGCTTGGAAATGCTGCCTCATCTCACAGAACAACAGACCAGCTGTCCCCCAGCCAACCATCCAAATGGGCCTGGACATCTGGCCCATGTCGCTCCGAAGGGCCCCATCCTGAGCAACCCTCAAGTAAAATACTCTAATCTGCCATGTGGACTTGGTTGGCCGCCAGCCGATGAGCTCCCCTTGACACAGGTCATGAAGAGTTGGCTGGTAGCTCAGTCCTTCTAACAACGAAATCAGATGTGACAGACAAGCAGTCAAATTTATTTGTGAAGCTCTCAACTCCTGTACTTAATCAGAAAGAAACAGAAACCAACCCTAAAAGGTGAACTTGGGGTGTTATGTAAACATGGACTTCGTTGTTCTTGCTCTTTCCTTCTTAGCTGCCTCAAGTTATCTGAACAGGGAACTAGGCAATCTGCCCACAGGTCTCCAGGGATGAACCTGGATGAATGTCTGCTACCATTTTACTGAATTTGCAATCTTCTGAAATTCAAAAACATTTGCAGTTGGCTCATCTCATGCCTGGTCTCCCCTGGTGGCTCAGTGGTAAAGAATTGACTTGCAACGCAGGAGACACAGCTTCAATCCCTAGGTCAGGAAGATCCCCTGGAGTAGGAAATGGCAACCCACTGCAGTACTCTTGCCTGGGAAATCCCATGGACAGAGGAGCCTGGAGGGCTACAGTCCATGGGGTCACAAAAGAGTCTGACACAACTTAAGGATTGAACAACATCTCATGTACATTGTCCCTACAGCATCACAGTGGGAGACTGTGATACTCGTGTCCTCAGCCTCCATCCTGGTGCCAGTGGGAAGAAGGGAGAGGAGACGGGGCAGTGAGAACAGGGGAGAGGGTCCTTGCCATTCAGGGAATCTGTCCATCCCTGGAGCTAGACCTGCTCACACAACCTCCTCCAAACAGCAAATCTGAAACCACCTAAGATGCCATCACAAGAAGCCTCCTGGTAACCACTGCATGAAGAAACACCATGACTTCATAGGCATCCAATTATTTAAAACAAACTTCCTTATACTGACATGAAACCAGCTTCTCTAGTACTTTCTTTCATTGGTCCATTAGATATACCATATTTATATCAGACCTTCAGAAAATATAAGTGGCCAAAAGAAGAGGAACAGGGGCCTCGATGCTCCCTTGCAGATCCTCCTCCTAATCCATCCCCACAGAGGCGTTTTAACTTCTTTCTTGAATTGTTTTGAAAAGTCAGGTCCTCAGACTCACATCTGCTGCTGCTGCTGCTGCTGCTGCTAAGTCGCTTCAGTCGTGTCCGACTCTGTGCAACCCCATAGACGGCAACCCAACAGGCTCCCCCGTCCCTGGGATTCTCTAGGCAAGAATAGTGGAGTGGGTTGCCATTTCCTTCTCCAATGCATGGAAGTGAAAAGTGAAATTGAAGTCGCTCAGTCGTGTCCAACTCTTAGTGACCCCATGGACTGCAACCTACCAGGCTCCTCCATCCATGGGATTTTCCAGGCAAGAGTACTGGAGTGGGGTGCCATTGCCTTCTCCGGACTCACATCTTGATCAGTTATAAAAGATTTTCCCTCCAGCGTACTGCTTTTCCTGGGCCCCTCATCTGTCTCCCTAGAAATCACATAACCCTCCAATCACTGTAATCCAGTCCATGGACACTAGAGAATTCGAGGCAAAGCCCAACATTAGTGACTGTGAACATCAGAAGCACAGTTTTGGCTGCTTCTTGATGCTTATTAGGGGCAAAATAAAACCCACAATGATAAACTTTCCATTTCCCAGTGGTGAGATCACGTGGTTCAATCCAGCAATGGCTTCTAGCTTTAACTTTTCTCCAAAATTATTTCTGCACACATATCAAGTCAGTTCAGTTCAGCCACTCAGTCATATCTGACTCTTTGCAACCCCACAGACTACAGCACACCAGGCTTCCCTGTCCATCACCAACTCCCAGAGCTTGCTCAAACTCATGTCCATCGAGTCAGTGATGCCATCCAACCATCTCATCCTCTGTTGTCTCCTCCTCCTCCTGCCTTCAATCTTTCCCAGCATCTGCAAACATGTCAAATGCTGCTCTAAATGATAGGGATATACTCTATGGACCTGAACCATCATCAGAAAAAAAATCACCCCCTCTTCTCACAGTCATCTCCATCTGCCAGTACACTCCCTCACAGTGAGAAGGGAGATGGTAGAGAGCCAAATAGTAACTAGTTAATAATCCTGGGGACTTCCCTGGTGGTCCAGTGATTAAGACTTTGCCTTCCAAAGCAAGGGTTGCAGGTTCAAACCCTGGTTGGGAAGCTAAGATCCCTTATGCCTCTGGCCAAAAAACCAAAACATGAAACAGAAGCAACGTTGTAATAAAGACTTTTTAAAAAATGGTCCACATAAAAAAAAAAAAAATCTTTGACTCCACACATTTGCATGGAACAAACCTTTTGTTTTCAGAGCATTAAGTGGCTGAGAAAAAAGATCTTATAAAATCATAACCCATATCCATATATTCTGGAAGCTCTGTGGTGTCTTTCCAGTGGGAAAGGATTCCTTTATTGTTGACGTGGATGATATTTTTGGCTCATTTTATGTTATCCAGTATTTCACTGTGGAGAGTAAAGTACAGACTGTAAGAAATCAAATATCTGTGTATCCAACACCTAGCTTTCATATTATTAGCAAGTTACCATATATTGTTCAGGCTTTTTCTCTTCTTTTTGTAAAAGAAGAAAGCATCTAGGTACATGTAACGCTCTGTGAATGTTTTTCCCTGATCTCATGCACTTCCTTCCACTCCAGTAGGTAATCATTGGCCTGAGGCGAATGGTATCAGTCCCATAAAGACCTTTACAAAATACTTACTACATATATACACATATGGAAATGATGGGGGGCTTCCCTGGTGATCCAGTGGTTCGGAATCTGCCTTGCAATGGAGGGGACACTGGTTCGATTCCTGGTTCGGAAGATCCCACATGCTGAGGAGCAACTAAACCCTTGTGTGACGATTACTGAAGCCTGTGCGACCTAGAGCTCATGCCCCGCAACAAGTGAAGTCACTGCAGTGAGAAGCCCGTCCACTGCAACTAAAGAGAAGCCCCTGCTCACCGACCACAACTAGAGAAAGCCCGTTAAGCAACAGTCAGTGTAGCCAAAAATAAAAATAATAAATTTTAAAAAGAAATGATAGGATTTGGAGTGGATATTTTACATTTTTAGTAAAATTATATCATTCTGTATGTACTATTCTGTACTTGCTTTTTTCACTGCACATTATGCTTTTGAAATGTATCCATAATGGTCCATGCAACTCTAAGCCACATATCCCAGCTGCTATTATTTCTATCTTTAAAAAGAAAAATTTCATTGACTTTGCCAGCCACTTGCTTCCCTGTCCTTTGTTCTCTTTACCCTTTTGGCAATAAAATTCCTTGAAAGTGCTGTCTACTCTCACTGACTCTAAGTTTTCTTTTGAACCCTTTCACTCCATTGCAGTCAGGCCCTCGACTCCCCTAGCAAGAGACCCTGATGTTGACAGCTATAAATCCTTCTCTCAAGAGTGGCTGCCCTGCTTCATGAGTGGCCAACAAGAAGCCTCTCATCTCAGCATCTGCTGGCCCCACAGTTTAGAGGGACTCTCTTGGCTTCTCTGTCTGGAACTCTCGGACCTGGGGCCACACACCTCTGTAGGCTGGCTCACCTCAAGAGATCATCATTGCAGTTTGGCTGCCTCTGCTGCTGTGTGATCGTCCTAATAACACTGCACAAGTGAAGATGCCCAGTCTAGAAGTCCATTGTGATATCTTCCAAGGACTTGCAGAAACATTATGTTGAGTTTTCCCTTCCTTTGTGGACACTGTCTCCTGAGAGATGGACAAAGAGCCTCTCTCCAGGACTTCCTACCCTCAGTGGCCCTTGGCTTCCACTCAGCCGTCCAGCAAAGCCCCTAGCATCTAGAAGGCTAGAGGCCCACAGGTGGGCCAAGAAGATTTTCCAGCCCATTTCTTCCATTCCTGGAAACATACTTCGTCGCAGTTTGCACTAAGGGTCTATGAATGCGGGCTTAGATTCCCATCAGGGAGAGGACTTGGAGCTTGAGAAGGAGCAAGAATGAACCATTTTCAGAGAATCTCAACTGTGAAAGGACACCTTTCTCATCCATGCAGATGCTACCCAGACCTTATCTGTGTACCCCACTCATGGAGAAAGATAGAGTCATACACCAAGAAAGGCTTCCCTGGTGGCTCAGATGGTAAAGAATCTGCCTGCAATGCAGGAGACCCAGGTTCGATGCATGGATCAGGAAGATCCCCTGGAGAAGAGAATGGCAACCCACTCCAGAATTCTTGCCTGGAGAATTCCATGGACAGAGGAGCATGGCTGGCTACAGTCCATGGGTTCTCAAAGAGTCGGACACGACTGAGTGACTAACACTGTATACCAGGAAGCCTAACTGTACTGATAAATTGCCTAGATGCACTAGCCAGATTCATGGAGCTGACAAGGCAGTTTCTTTCTTTTTCTTTTGTTCTGTTCAATTGCTTTGCATCTCAATTTATACTGAAATATGGGTAGATACACCTGAGTTCCAAGAGTCCCAGTGTCCTGCTCAGGAAATGTTGTAGAAAAACAAAACAGACACTGTAAATATTCTCTCCAAAGCCCAGCGCTGAGAAACAAATTACCTGTGCAGAGAAAACTGCAAATAGATGCTGCTTATCCTGTCAATATGTTTCCTAGACTGATTTTTGTTTTGCATTATGCTTTTCATAAAATGCATCCTAAAAAGATTTTCACAATGAAGCATGTAAATGTTGTAAGGACTGCAGAGAGAGGAAAATAACAAGAGATAGGGACAAAGAGAAAAATCTGAACCAAAGATTTTGGAAAGAAGGGTTATTGGGGACAAATAGAACATTTAAAAGTGGGTCCTATTTAATTAAATAATCAGAGAAGTAACTCAAGACAAGTAAACTGGCTTTCTTCTCCTTTCTGGACATTTCTCGTCTTGAGTTATTTCTCCCCTGGGTAAGACAGCCAG
This sequence comes from Bos javanicus, assembly GCF_032452875.1. Classification (NCBI taxonomy): domain Eukaryota; kingdom Metazoa; phylum Chordata; class Mammalia; order Artiodactyla; family Bovidae; genus Bos; species Bos javanicus. The sequence continues at coordinate 98,374,792 of NC_083872.1, read as the reverse complement.
GGTTTGAGTCTTGGCTCCCTCACATGTTATCTGTGACCTTGGGTGATTTATTTTACCTCCGTAAGATTCAGCCTCATTATCTGTAAAATAAAAGATAATTACAGGGACGTCTCTAGTGATCCAGTGGTTAAGCCTTTGCCTTCCAATACAGAGGGTACAGGTTCCATCCCTGGATGGGGTGCTAAGATCTCACATGCCTTGCAGCCAAAAACCAAAACATAAAACAGAAGCAGTATTCTAACAAATTCAATAAAGACTTGAAAAAAAAAAAAAAGGTAATTACAGCACCTATCTTTATAGTTAGCTATGAGCATTATACTGAATGAAGCACACTGCCTGGCACATCAAATGAATTCAGTTCATATCACTGGTAATAGTATTAATAGTCCCTTCATAAATTTTTCAGTACTCATTTCCTCCCATTTTAAACCTCCCTTGACCCCTCATCCACTCCGTCTACCTTCAGCCTCCCACCTCATCACTGCTTTCATTCCCATCTCTCTAAGCCAGGCTGACAAACTCCTTCACAATCTTTCCCAATCTCCCTTTCCAGCCACAGATACTTCCCTCACTCCGTAAACATCCTCCGTGCTGACCACACACTTCTTCCCTGACCTCAGTGATGACGGCTCTGTAGTGGTGCTCTGTCCTTACCTCCTTTGTGCTCTTTCCCTGGAATGCCCTTCTCCTCCTGCCATCTGACCCAAGATGATCAGTCCTCTCTCCAAGGCTCCAGAACCCACTTCTGATACTGCACTTGTCTCTTTGTATTGCCAAGTTCTGTCTCTGAAATATACTTCTCACCCAAATTGTGAGCAGTAGATCACTATATATTGGGTTGGCCAAAAATTTCCTTCACATTTGTCCATAACATCTTATGGAAAAACCCAAACAAACATTTTGTCCAACCCAATAGATCAAGATTGATAGACAGACAGATAGATGATAGAGACAGATTGCTGTGTTAGTTGCTCAGTCACATCCAACTCTTTGCAACCCCATGGACTACAGCCTGCCAGGTTCCTCTGTCCACAGAATTTTCTCAGCAAGAATACTGCAGTGGGCTGCCATTCCCTTCTCCAGGGGATCTTCCCATGTAGGGATCTAACTGGGATCTCCTGCATTGCAGTCAGACTCTTTACCATCTAAGCCACCAGGGAAGCCATAGAGACAGATTGACAGATGAAAAATAGATGATAAAGACAGATCAATAGAGAGATAGGAAGGTAGGCAGACAGATAACTACATATATTAATCAAAGTATCTCCAATCAGTAAATACTTAGACATGCTAATAGGATAACTGTGTGAGCAGGCTATTTCTTCTGAGCCATTCCAGTCTTTCTAGGCCACTTGGAAGAACTTTCAGGGACACACAATCAATGCTGTCTTCTCTTGTCACTTACAAAACCAAAGTACATAGGACCCTCAGATCATTCAAGCAAACGTTCCAGATTGAAAACACCAAGCCTGCATTTGTTTCTCAAGTCAGGGTGAGTCTCCTCAGAAGAGGAAATGGAGTTGAGGGGTGAGATGCCACCAAGGGCCCAATTCCCCACTGTGAGATCCTCTGGTGACTTAAAAAAGTATCCTGGAAAGAATTACATGGTACATGCCTCACCCACTCCAGACCGTGACAAGATCAAGCTCTCAGCAGTCAGCGTGGCTCCATCCTAGGAGAGGCAACATGAGAGCAGAGATTTCCTGGGAAACCCTGGAGATTCTTTATCATCTCAGTGCAGCTGTTGGGAACCCAGAAAGGATCCACAGCTGAAGCCACTGTCCCAGATCAACATGTCACATAGCCACTTAAACTAGAAACCTGATGGCCATCTGGATGCAATCTATTCATACTTTGTGAGGTTGTAAATATACAGTGAGTAGGAGTCCAGTAAAATCTTATCATAGTGTTGATGCCCGGATACATGAAGAGTGCCTGTGACGGACGTTCCCTGATCTAAAGAAAGACATACTGTCTACACAGTCCAGGGTCCTGGGTGAAAGGATGCCATTGGCTAGAAAAATGAGAGAGAGGAGAGATGCATTTTCCAAAGGAGAGAGAGGAAATATACATTTCCCAGTATATTTTTTGCCTTTTTTTTTTTTTTTGGTTGTTGACTTTGTTCTATTTTACTATAATTCAGTTCTACTGGTAGCAGAGTAGGACTTACACATGAGGGGCACAGTTTCCCTGACTTTTAGTAAAAGATAGGTTAAAACAATGGCCTCAGAGCTTCCCTGATAGCTCAGTGGTGAACAATCTGACTGCCAGTGCAGAAGACATGGGTCCCATCCCTGGTCCCAAAAGATCCCACAGGCTGCAGAACAACTAAGCCCGGATACCACAACTACTGAGCCTGTGCTCTGGAGCCTGGGAACCACAGCTATCGAAGCCCACAAGCCTAGAGCCCATGCTTGACAACAAGAGAAGCCCCCGCAAGGAGAAGTCTGCACACCGCAACTAGAGAAAAGCCCACGCGGCAATGAAGACCCAGCACAGCCACAAATAAAATAACTAGTTAAATTATTAAAAGGAAAAAGAAAAAACAATGGCCTCCATGGCAGCCTCAGAAATAACAGATTAGCAAGTGAAAAACCAGGAAAGGTAAGTGACCCTCCCAAGGTCACCTGGTTAGTGGCAGAGTGGGGACCAGAGTCCAGGTGTCCTGGCCACTCGCCACCAGCCCTCGTTCCTCTGACAAAAATCCCTTCGAGGTCAGAGCCGGGAACCCAGGAATGGTGTCACGGGGTGGAGACGGGGCAGATAGGGGGCAGAGGCAGCAAAAAAGGCAGGGAAGGCACCCGGAGAGCCAGTTCTAGCATGAACTCCAACAGCCTGGGCTCCAACATTCCAGCTCTCCTTAGTGGCTGTGAGTGAGATGTTGGGCCCATTTACTTCATTTCCTGTGCCTCTATTTCCTTATCTGGAAAGTGGACGGATGATAATCTGGGTCACTCTAAGATCTGGGGGACTCATTAAAGCTTTGGGAAGCAGGCCTGACAAACAGTGAGGATGGTGTTAAGTGTTATTATTCTGAAAGTGGCTTTACTCCTAGCCTTCTCCCAGTGCGGGAGAGACTGGCTTCCACCTGTTCCTTTCATCGTGGCCGTGAATTGCTCTGGCATCAGTACTCCCAGAGTGGAATCCTCTATTAACTTTCCCAGGCCCGTGACCCATCTCCGCTTGGGAAACTTCAGTAGCTGCTTGCTTACTTCTTCTTCTTTTTAATATTTATTTATTTGGCCATGTCAGGTCTTAGTTGGTGGCACACAGGGTTTTTGTTGTGGCACACAGACTCTCACGTTGTGGCTCAAGGGCTTAGCTGCCCCGTGGCATCAGTTGCCCCTACTTCCCCAACCAGGGATCAAACCCATGTCCACTGTGTTGCAAGGGAGATTCTTAACCACTGGACCACCAGGGAAGTCCCCCTACTACTTCTTTAGAGGTTCCCTTCCACTGATGGGAAACAGCACCTATTAGAAAGATTCCTCTGTCATTGGAGTAACACAGATCTGCCTCTCTCTAACTTCTCTGGGATTGTCTTTTTTCTTTTCTTTTCTTTTCTTTTCCTTAGCTTGTGGGATCTTAATTCCCTGACCAGGGATTGAGCCAGGGCCCACAGCAGCAAAAAACCAGAGCTATCACTTTGATGACAAATGTCAGTACAGTCAAAGCTACGATTTTACCAGTAGTCATGTACGGATGTGAGGGACCATAAAGAAAGCTGAGCACTGACAAATTGATGCTTTTGAACTGTGGTGCTGGTGAAGACTCTTGAGAGTCCTTTGGACAGCAAGGAGATCAAACTAGTCAATCGTAAAGGAAATCAACCCTGAATATTCACTGGAAGGACTGATGCTGAAGCTCCCATACTTTGGCCACCTGATGCAAGAGCTGACTCATTGGAAAAGACCCTAATGCTGGGAAAGACTGAAGGCAGGAGGAGAAGGGGACAACAGAGGATAAGATAGCTGGATAGCATCAACGACTCAGTGGACATGGGTTTGAGAAAATCTGGGAGATAGTGAAGGGCAGGGAAACCTGTCGCGCTGCAGTCCACAGGGTCACCAAGAGTCTAACAACTTTGCAACTGAACAACATAACGGCAGCAAAAGCTCTGAGTCCTAACCACTGGACCTCCAGAGAACTCCCCTCCCCGTTGGTCTATACTCCTGCCTTGCTTCTTGTACTAAGATAAACTTTCTCCCCAGACACTTGGTGATGGGTTGGAAACATAAACTCAAACAGTACATGTGGCATGTTTTCCTAATGAACCAAACTGAAACAAAGACTTAGGAAGAGTAAGGGGGAGTTGGATTTTAGACTTGACCCTGAATGTCTTAATATTTTTAAAAATTTTCTAATTTAAAATGCTTTCCAAACAAACAAGCATATTTTCATGGATAACTATAAAGTTCAGATCATTTCCTTATCAGAGATGACACAAAATTTTGCTTCCAAAAGCTCTGCCCTGGGCCCCCAGGAGTATCTATTCACTTGCCTTTGACATTGGGAATTTCTAGATGGAAAAGCCTGAAACAGGCTGCTCTGCTGTGCAGCACTACAAAGAACAAGTCTAATTCCTCTCCCATGAGACCACTGGGTGAAATTTTCATAAAATCTTACAGCTGGAAGGAGACTCAGAAGTTGTCTAAATGTATCTTTCTTCTGCAGCAGGCCTGACAGATGGACACCCAGCCTCTCCTGGAGCAGGCTCAGAGCAGAGACCACATGGTAAACGCTGCCATCCCATCGCCGGCCAGCTCGAAATGTTAGGATGTTCTTTTCTTAAGCCGAGCAACATGCCCGAAGGCCTGGGAACGAGGCAGACCTGAGCTGGGCTTCAGGATGAGTCACTTAACCTCACTGGGCCTCAGTTTCCTCAGCTGTAAAATGGGGTGAATGGTGTTGGTCACCCCATAGGGACACTTAAAAGTGAAAATGCATTTAAATCACTTTACATTCTTCTTGACACATTGAAGGACTCAGTAAATGTGCACCATCATCACCAGCACCATCTCCCTAAGAGCTTCCACCAGCCAACGTTCCAGAGCCCACCTTGACAGCTCTGCTCCAAAACCATGTTTTAGACATTTGGTAACAGTTCATACACCCCAACTGTGCCTAAAAAGGCACTTGCCCTCAGTTAAATATACCTCCACCTTCCTCAACAAAGAAACATTCAGATGTTTCAGTAATGTCTCTTTATCAGAAAGCCACTTGAATGAAACCAGAACACTTTCTAACACCATACACAAAAATAAACTCAAAGTGGATTAAAGATCTAAACGTAAGACCAGAAACTATAAAACTCCTAGAGGAGAACATAGGCAAAACACTCTCCAACATAAATCACAGCAGGATCCTCTATGACCCACCTCCCAGAATATTGGAAATAAAAGCAAAAATAAACAAATGGGACCTAATTAAAATTAAAAGCTCATGCACAACAAAGGAAACTATAAGCAAGGTGAAAAGACAGCCTTCAGAATGGGAGAAAATAATAGCAAATGAAGCAACTGACAAAGAATTAATCTCAAAAATATACAAGCAGCTTCTGCAGCTCAATTCCAGAAAAATAAACGACCCAATCAAAAAATGGGCCAAAGAACTAAACAGACATTTCTCCAAAGAAGACATACAGATGGCTAACAAACACATGAAAAGATGCTCAACATCACTCATTATCAGAGAAATGCAAATCAGAACCACAATGAGGTACCATTTCATGCCAGTCAGAATGGCTGCAATCCAAAAGTCTACAAGCAATAAATGCTGGAGAGGGTGTGGAGAAAAGGGAACCCTCTTACACTGTTGGTGGGAATGCAAACTAATACAGCCACTATGGAGAACAGTGTGGAGATTCCTTAAAAAACTGGAAATAGAACTGCCTTATGATCCAGCAATCCCACTGCTGGGCATACACACTGAGGAAACCAGAACTGAAAGAGACACATATACCCCAATGTTCATCGCAGCACTGTTTATAATAGCCAGGACATGGAAGCAACCTAGATGTCCATCAGCAGACGAATGGATAAGAAAGCTGTGGTACATATACACAATGGAGTATTACTCAGCCATTAAAAAGAATACATTTGAATCAGTTCTAATGAGGTGAATTAAACTGGAGCCTATTATACAGAGTGAAGTAAGCCAGAAGGAAAAACACCAATACAGTATACTAATGCATATATATGGAATTTAGAAAGATGGTAACAATAACCCTGTATGCAAGATAGCAAAAGAGATACAGATGTATAGAACAGTCTTTTGGAGTCTGTGGGAGAGGGAGAGGGTGGGATGATTTGGGAGAATGGCATTGAAACATGTATAATATCATATAAGAAACGAATCACCAGTCCAGGTTCAATGCAGGATACAGGATGCCTGGGGCTGGTGCACTGGGATAACCCAGAGGGATGGTACGGGGAGGGAGGTGGGAGGGGGGTTCAGGATGGGGAGCACATGTACACCCGTGGCGGATTCATGTTGATGTATGGCAAAACCAATACAATATTAAAAAAAAAAAAAAAGCCACTTGAAAGTGTATTAAAAGATCCATATGGATGAACTAGAGAAATGGTTGAAGGTGAAAAGTGCCATGGGGGGGAAAAAAAAGTGAAACAGCAGACAAAGTAAAAAAAAATGGGAAAATCAAGGATGGGTGGGGGTGGCAGAGATGAAATTTAAAAATATGTGGTCAGGCATACACTGTGCTGTACTAAGCTGCTTCACTTCGTGTCCTGCTTTTTGCAACCCCATGGACTGTAGCCTGCCAGGCTCCTCTGTCCATGGGATTCTCCAGGCAGGAATACTGGAGTGGGTTGCCATGTGCTCTTCACAGATAGCTGGTGGGAAGCTTCTGTATAGCACAGAGAGCTCAGCTTGATGCTCTGTGATGACCTACAGGGGTGGAATAGAGGGGTAAGAGAGAGGGGATATATGTATACATATAGCTGATGCATGCTGTGGTACAGGAGAAACTAACACAACATCGTGAAAGCAATTATACCCCAATAAATAAATAAATATGTGGTCAGGTAGCTCCAGAGCTCAAGAGACTGAGCTTTCTCATATCTGATTGGAGGACAGGGCTTGGATCAGAGTTGAGGGGGACATCCTGCTCCTCCTGGGAGCTGAATCTGAGCACAACACTGGCCTGATTTACCCACCCTGCTGCAGCTGATAGCAGGAAGGGATGCAACAGAGTCCAGCTGGGGCAGCCTAAGCCTCCTTGCTGTCCTGTTTCCAGCGTGTGGCTGCACAACGCCAGCCTCGGAGGAAAGGAGCAGAGGAGCAGGAGGCGGGGCACAGGCCTTCATCTTTACAACACACCTTGGCCCCTAAAAATCAGCCTGATGGGTGTTTCAGGCTCTCAGTTATTCAGTTAACTCCTCCTCTGGAAGGGAGGTGTGACCTGGGTGCTATGGATGGGATTGTGTCCCCCTAACATTCACAGTGAAGCTCCTACTGCCAGTGTGACTGTACTTGGAGATGGAGGTGGGTAAGTGAGGTCACTGGGGAAGCGGGGGAGGGTATCTGATTGAAATGTTGTCCTTATAAGAAGAGAGACACAAGAGTTCTCTGCCCTGTCCCTGAGTGCCTCCCCCCTATACATTGCAAAGAAAAGGCCCCAACAAAAGGGCAGCCATCTGCAAGCTAGGAAGAGAGCTCCCCCTGGAACCCAATCAGATCATACCTTGATCAAGGACTTCTAGCCTCCAGAAGTATGAGAAAATTAATTTCTGTTGCTTACGCCTCTCAGTCTGCAATATTTTGTTACAGCAGCTGCAGCTGACAGATACACACAGCAGAGCAGGTCCCCAAGAGAGTGATATTGTCAGTGGGAACTTTTTCCTTTATGGGTGGAGACAGAACACAGGGAGAGAAGAGGTCCCCACTGGAGAAAGAGTTAAAATAATTCAGAGCTGTGATTATAAAAGGTAAGAATGGAGAATAAAGCAAAATTTAAATAGAATGTTAGGATGTCCCTAGCTATGTGCTCGATATGTCAATTTATTCTTGGAAAAGGAGAAAGTGAAAGAAAGCCTTGAATAGATGAAACATAAAGAAAGAAAACATTCAGTTAGAAGTTAAGTACTCTTAGAAGGAAAAAATGTAGAAGCGGTGATAGATTTTATTTTCTTAGGCTCCAAAATCACCATCGTCAGTGACTGCAGCCATGAAATTAAAACACTCCTTGGAAGGAAAGCTGTGACTAATCTGCTGCTGCGTCACTTCAGTCGTGTCCGACTCTGTGCGACCCCATAGACGGCAGCCCACCAGGCTTCCCTGTCCCTGGGATTCTCCAGGCAAGAACACTGGAGTGGGTTGCCATTTCCTTCTCCATTGCATGAAAGTGAAAAGTGAAAGTGAAATCGCTCAGTCGTGTCCGACTCTAGCGACCCCATGGATTGCAGCCTACCAGGCTCCTCCATCCATGGGATTTTCTAGGCAAAATTACTGGAATGGGGTGCCATTGCCTTCTCCAATGACTAATCTAGACAGTATTAAAAAGCAGAGACATTCACTTTGCCAACAAAGGTCAATATAGTCAAAGCTATGGTGTTTCCCAGGTGGTACTAGTGGTAAAGAACCTGCTCACCAATGCAGGAGACTTAAGAGATGTGGGTTCAATGCCTGGGTTGGGAAGACCTCCTGGAGAAGGGCATGACAACCCACTCAGTATTCTTGCCTGGAGAATCCCATGGACAGAGAAGCCTCGAAGGCTACAGTCCATCGGGTCTCAGAGAGTCAGACACGACTGAAGTGACTTAGCACACACATGGTATTTCCATTAATCATGAATGGATGTGAGAGCTGGACCATAAGGAAGGCTGAGAGCTGAGGAACTGATGCTTTTGAACTGTGGTGTTGGAGAAAACTCTTGAGAGGACAGCAAGGAGATCAAACTAGTCAATCCTAATGGAAATCAACCCTGAATATTCACATTCAGGACTGTTGCTGAAGCTAAAGCTCCAATACTTTGGCCACTGCTTATAAAGAATTGACTTACCAGAAAAGACCCTGATGCTGGGAAAGACTGAAGGCAAAAGGAGAAGGGGACGGCGGAGAATGAGATGGTTAGATAGGATCACCAACTCAACAGACATGAATCTGAGCAAACTCCAGGAGACAGTGGAGGACAGAGGAGTTTGGTGGGCTACAGTCTAAGGGGTCCAAAGAGTCAGACACACTTAATAACTGAACAGCAACCCTCTTTAAACCATACTCAGATGATGCAAATTCTAATGGAAAGGTTTTGAGAAATATTTACTGATTGCCTGATGTATTCTTGGTGCTGAGCTAAGTGCAGAAGATACAATTAAAGAGTGGGATATACATCCTGCTTTCCAGAAACTTCAGTGTTGTTTTGTTTTTTGTTTTTTTTCCTTCAGGAAATACTTATTTTATTTTATTTATTTTTTTTAGTTTTTTTAAAATTTAATTTTATTTTTTAACTTTACAATATTGTATTGGTTTTGCCATATATCAAAATGAATCCACCACAGGTATACATGTGTTCCCCATCCTGAACCCTCCTCTCTCCTCCCTCCCCATACCATCCCTCTGGGTCATTTTAAAATGCAAGTCTATCCTTCCATCCTCCCTCCCCCTCTCTCTTTCTCCATAATTTATCAAACATTTATTGAGCCGGACCTTGGCTGTACAGCACAAAAGATATATAAAGGTAAGTTATTGGTCATATTCTTGAGGTATTCAAAGTCTCAAAACAAAACCAAGTTCAAAATAAAATCAGCCTGTGGAAGGGCCATTAGCTTTACAAAGATGAAAAAACTTAAAGATGATATCAAATTCCTCAGACGGGATCAGAGAAGAAGAAGAACATTCTGGGCAGAGGAGATGGCTTGAGCTCCAGGTCAGAGAGACCTGGACACACAGTGATCTTCTGAGAAGCCAAGTCCAGTCCTAGGAGTTCTGGGTGGGAGGGGCTGAGCCCTCAGTGGAGGTTTCCTCTCTGCCTGCAAAACCCTTCTGAGATGTGATTTTTGCCTGGAATGACTAACCTGATAAAACATCCAGAAATAGCTATTCTGATAAAAATAGCCAACCCCCCTCCCTTCAACAGCTTCTCCAAAGCTGCTTCGGTGCCTCCATCCTCCACGAACCCCCACCCCTTCCCAAGTTCATGACTGATAGCCTAGGCAGAGAGGAGCCAAAAGGGAAAACAGCTTAGTTTCTCTGCCCTGCTTTTCATTCCCTTTATGATTACAGTGTTTCCAGACCTTTAAGCCGCCTATTCCTGCTGCATCCCTAACAACTACTCATAAAGTTACCTCTTTAAAATGTTGGGCACTTAAATATATTTTTAAACTGATATTCAAAGCAAGTCCAATAAGTATTATTCGTCTTTTACAAATGGGAAGACTGAAGCTCACAAGATTCAATTCACTTGCCTAAGGTTATGAAAGTGGCTGCTGTTGGAAATTTACAACCAAGTCCATCTGACTATATAGCTGTGGTTATCAAAGTGTGGTCTCTGGGCCAGTTGCACCTCCTGGGAACTCCTCGCAGACCTACTGAATCAGAAATGGTATTGGAGGTGAGGCCTAGCAGTCTGTATTCCACCAAGCCCATGAGGTGATGCTAATAACACTAATGACTGAGAACCTTTGCTTTAAGTGTATACTCTTATCCCATTGTACATTCCTACATTCCTACTATCCAAATGCAAAAAATCACCATGGGGGAGTCATCTAGAGAAATACATCATTTTCACTTCTCCACCTTGATGCTTCCAAGGAATTAAAGGTAACACTTCACTCTAGGGGCTTCCCAGGTGGCTCAGTGGTAAAGAATCTGCCTGAAGATGCAGGAGACACATGTTCAATCCCTGGGTCTGGAAGGTCACCTGGAGGAGGAAAAGACAACCCACTCCAGTATCCTTGCCTGGAAAATTCCATGGACAGAGGAGCCTGGCGGGCTACAGTCCATGGGGTCACAAAGCGTTGGACACAACTTAGTAATTCAGCTAGCACACTGCACTCTAAACTCAAACACCATTCTCAGTTGGCTATCCCAGATTACTTATCAGAACAATCCGTCAACTGTTTAGGGTGGAAATCTGTGTTCCCATCCTGTAAGGAATTCCAGGACACTAGCATCTCAGCTTAGCTACTGAATCCAACCTGGAGTCAAGTTTCCTTTATTGGCACAACCCAACCCTCTGGAGACTAGCAGCTCATTCTAGGCACCACCCCAGAGGTGCTGCTCCAACTGCCCCCAGTCAATATTTACTGATTGAGTATTCCTCTGGGTGAGGTCCCTCGCTAGGCTAGCACTTGAGATGCATTATCTCAATTAATTCTTACAACAGCCTAAGATGCAGATACTATCAGCCCCATTTCAAAAATGAAGAAACAAAGACACAGAAAGATTAAGTAATTTTAAGAAGACTACCAGCTAACAAATTGTTACACTGAGACTCAAACTCAATTTTTTGTTAAACTTTTTTATTTTGTATTGGGGTATAGCCAATTATATAGACTATATAATCTAGACTACTAAAAGTCTCTTGGACAGCAAGAAGATCAAGCCAGCCAATCTCAAGGGAGACCAACCCTGAATATTCACTGGAAGGACTGATGCTAAAGCTAAAGTTCCAGTATTTTGGTCATCTGATGCAAATAGCCAACTCATCAGAAAAGTCCTAATGCTGGGAAAGATCAGTGGCAGAAGAAGAGGGAGTCAGAGGATGAGATGGTTAGAGGGCATCACCAATGCAATGAACATGAACTTGGGCAAACTCCAAGAGTTGGTGATGGACAGGGAGCCCTGCTGTGCTGCAGTCCATGGCATCACAAAGAGTTAGACATGATTGGGCGGCTGAACAACAACACAGTTGATTAACAATGTTGTAATAGTTTCAGGTGAACAGCAAAGGGACTCAGCCATACATATACGTGTATCCATTCTCCCCCAAACTCCCCTCCCATCCAGGCTGCCATAGAGCATTGAGCAGAGTTCCCTGTGCTCTACAGGAGGTCCTTGTTGGTTATGCATTTTATAGATAGCAGTTCAAACCCAATTTTTGTCCCCCAAGCACTACCACATTTCTAAAACAAGTCTTCTTTTTTGGTATACTTCAGGCATAACCTCTACATTTCAAGTTTCGAGTCCTCTTTGCAGCTAGGGGATCCAGTTTCCGGCTCAACCAGATTCTTCTCTGGCACCACTCTCCCAGCTGCCTTTCATCATCCCCTCCCCACCTGAGTGACACTCCATCTGGACCTACTTCCTGCTCACCAGGCTTTCACCCCCTGGTCACTCACTTTGTCTTCCTTCAGACCAGCTTAACCCCCTCTATGTGCTGCTCAGCATGGCATACATGCTAGCTTCTGCCAGTTCCCAGTTTCTAAGGCAATTTTTTTCTTATCTTACCATCTCTGCTTTGACCAGACACTTGGTACAACTTCAAACATTGTCGCCTGTTGTCTGGCTGCCTCACAAGAAACTCTTGGCCCACTCTGAAGCCAGCGCTCTTGAAGCCACTGTCACATTTAGCACCCTTAATATAGACGTTGTCTACCACAGAGTGGGGTGCGCTGTGAAGACAGATGAGCCTCTGGGAAGAGGCTGTTTCTCTGCTTGTGATTTCTAGCCTGGTGGTGGAACCAATGCTTCCCAGGAGGTGCAGTGGTAAAGAACCTGCCTGCCAATGCAGGAGACACAAGAGACATGGGTTCAATCCCTGGGTTGAGAAGATTCCCCTGGAGAAGGAAATGGCAACCCACTCCAGTATTCTTGCCTGGAAAATTCCATGGACAGAGGAGCCTGATGGGCTACAGTCCATGGGGTTGCAAAGAGTCAGACACAACCGAGTGCACACACATACACAGTGGAACCAATACTGATTGGTGATAGAAACTGAAATGCCAAAAAAAAGTGTGGGGGGTGCAGAGGGGATCGCAACTCCTCAGACTTGGCCACTAGAGTTCACTGTAGATGCCCAGTAAACCAACAAAGTTGGGGAGAAGCCCCTTGGAGGGTCCTTTCCTCCAAGAATGATTAGGGGATAGGCCAGCTCAACCTTACTGGCAACAGGAAACTCTGCCCACAAACAAAAGGAAAAAGGAAGCTTCCAGAGTCCTGTTCCAAGTAGCCTCCCTAGAAGGACTTTATCTTTGGGGAAAATTCTGCAGAAGGAAATCTGAACTGAAGTTGTGAGTTTCCTTTGTTAAGAAAAGCAAATAACATGAAAAGAGAGAGAAGCAACGAGACAAAAGATTGGTCATCACAGATACAGATCTAATCTCTGGGATAAAATATACTGGAAAGAATCTAGATTTAAATATACAGAGAGAAGAGGTGGGAGAGGCAGGCAGAGGAGTTGAGGTGGGCAGGAACAGGGCAACAAGAGCCAAGGCTCAAGACAGGATGGGCCTGAACTCCAAGAGGGGCCATAAGGCGTCCTGGCCAACCAGAGAGGACAGTACAGAGTCAGGCCTGCAAGGGCAGATTAACATCCTGTGGTATCAGGATAGTGTTTACTCAACCCATGGGCCATAGAGAGTTCTGGCTCCAAGTATCTAGGAAATGAGATCAAAGCATAGTAATAACAGTCAACATTTTTAAACATATACTCAAAGCTTCTTAAGCCTTTTGCATGTATTAACTTATTTAAACCTGGCATGGAATAGATATCATTATTGTCATTCCCCTTTATAAGACACAGAAAGGTTGACTATCTCTCAAGTTCACAGTATGCAAGGCTCAGAAGCAGACGTGAATGCAGACCATCTGTTTGCAAGGTCCCTACTCTTGACCACCACAGTTGACAGCAAAGAAGTCCACGAAGTTAGGAAAGTCTATCATCTTCTCTCTGTTGAGAAGAATGCAGGCCACTCCTGGAATGCCAAAAAGCTACAGCAGAAAAAACTTGGATTGGAATCCTAACTCTACAACTGGACCTTGGATCTTGAACCTTATAGGGTTATTTGAAGTATTAAATGAGATTAGGCATGTCAAACCAGTCAATCCGAAAGCAAATCAACCCTGAATATTCATTGGAAGGACTGAAGCTGAAGCTCCAATACTTTGGGCAACTGATGGGAAAAGCTGACTCCTTGGAAAAGACCCTGATGCTGGGAAAGATTGAAGGCAGGAGGAGAAGGGAGCAACAGAGGATGAGATGGATGGATGGCATCACCGACTCAATGGACATAAGTTGGACAAGCTCCAGGAGATGGTGAAGGACAGGGAAGTCTGGCATGCGGCAGTCCATTGGGTTGCAAAGAGTTGGACATGACTGAGCGACTGAACAACAACAGCAATAAGGCATGTCTCTGGCACAGTGGATGTAGATGGGAGATGGCACAGTAGATGCCCAGTAAATCATTAACACTAGCTTATATTCCTTGATGCTTCTCAGGGTCAGGCATTTTTTTTCAGGGGCTTAATACAATACATGTTTATTGCTCATAACAAAACTGAGAGGGTAACAGGCAGGAAGGCCAGAGGTCTCCAAAGGAAGGAAATAGCCTGCAAGTGTCAGACATTTTTATCTCTCTTAAGCGGCAGAAGGAAACAAACTAGCTATATTTTTTCCTTCTCTATACAAATTTAAAAGGAGGTTTCTCTTAAAATTCTGTGTTGCCATAATGACACCTGGTTTCACCTGAAGTTAACTATTCTCAAACCTTGAGACAACCAATGCATTTTTCTTATGGAAATGTTTGTCTTAAGCTATGCTAATGTACCATACATTTACCCCAAACTCTGTCTTCAAGTTGGTTCCACCTCATGCCTCAGAACCTACTTGACAAACTAGTATGTTATACTCAGATATTGTTCCCCTAATCTATGTAAATGAAACTATTTGTATGGTAATCTGTCCTTCTACAAGATTTAAGTTAATCATTTTATGGCCCAGGATGAACCATTTGGTGCCAAGATTATCCCAAAATGCATCTTATGGGTGAGGGGCCTGGTGCCATTCTGAGTTTTAAGACATTCCTTTCTTTCACTAACAGACTGCTGCTGCTGCTGCTGCTGCTGTAGTCACTTCAGTTGTGTCCGACTCTGTGCGACCCCATGGACAGCAGCCCACCAGGCTCCCCTGTCCCTGGGATTCTCCAGGCAAGAACACTGGAGTGGGTTGCCATTTCCTTCTCCAATGCAGGAAAGTGAAAAGTGAAAGTGAAGTCGCTCAGTCGTGTCTGACTCTTAGCAACCCCATGGACTGCAGCCTACCAGGCTCCTCCATCCATGAGATTTTCCAGGCAAGAGTACTGGATTGGGGTGCCACTGTCTTCTCCATAACAGACTGCTAGTGACTATATAACATCCAGCTGAAGACTAGCAGGGGGTACTCTTTCTGCCCCCTTCTGATGCCTATGTCAGAAGCTTTCTCTATCTCCTTTATACTTTAATAAAACTTTATTACACAAAAGTTCTGAGCAATCAAGCCTCGTCTCTGACCCCAGATTGAATTCTTCTCCTCTGGAGGCAAAGAATCCCTGCGTCTTTTCATTCAGCAACAATCTTTCAAAACCCAACATGGATTTTTTCTGGATAGGTAGCTTTCTAGATCACTCTCTTCTGATTAGTGACACAGGATATTGTTTCTGTCTTGCAAGAGAATGGTCTTCTGCAAAAACCCTCCATGGTTTCACATTCCAGAAGGCAGCTGATTCAATTCTCATTTCTGTTTCAGGAAGGAATTGAAATCTTTCTGATGAATTCAGGAGCCCTCAGAGCCTGTTGGGTTCTTGCATGTTCGTGGGTCAGGAATGCAGGAAGGGCTTGCCTGGGTTCCTCTCTGATGGAACCTAGATACTGTACATGCCTTCTGAATTGAATTAAATGTGTGTCGGGGGGTGGTGAGTTTTATACCTGCTACACTGTAGGGCATGAAAAATGGTTCTGTTCAGCATCTTGCGAAACTGCTCAACACCTCACACTAGTAAGAGTTGCTGAGCCCCATACAGATGAGGCTGTCATGTCCATTCTCTTTTAGTCATACATTAATGAATGAAAGAGGTTCAAAAGGTTACAGTCATAAAGCAGCTTTCTTTTTTCTCCCACTGTCCTCTGTAAGTGGTTCTTTCTCTGGCATTAGCTGATATTTCAGACAGATCTAAGAGCTCTCCTGTCCTTCCAAGGCACATGGGTCATTTTCAGTCACAAAATAGCCTCATTTCAGTATTTGAAATGTAGTATGGTAGTAATCACAATTCTGAACTTTTATCTAAATGAGTGCCTCTCTCTTTCCAGTAGGGCAGTATTTCAGGGCACTTAGGGTTTGCCTACAGACAGGGAGGGCCGTGGGGACATCTTTCTCCCTGTCTTAACCCCTCTTCCTGGGACCCTCTCCCACTCACCAGCTGCTACTTCTGACCCCTTCTGGTCAGAATCAAGGAGGATGGGAATTAGAGAAAAAGAGCATCTGTCTTGTATGGCTGGGACTAGTAAGACCTGGACTCGGGGCCATGGGGCCTGGAACACTTGTGAAGTTAACCACTGTGTGTGAGGGGATACAGGTGGCTATGGGAACCTCCCACTCAGTTACCTTAACACCAGGGTGACTGTATGGCCTGTGTGCATAGGCAATTCCGGTTTAACAGTTGCCCCAGCATACCTGTTAATAGCATCCCCTTTCTTTCTTTCTTTCTCAAAAGTGGCCCCATTTTGATAATCCACAAGGACCTACTGTATAGCACATGGAACCCTGCTCTATGTTATGTGGCAGCCTGGATGGGAGGGGAGTTTGGGGGAGAATGGATACATGTATATGTATGGCTGAGTCCCTTTGCTGTTCACCTGAAACTATCACTACTTTGTCTGTTAAACAGCTATATCCCAATGCAAAATAAAAAGGTTGTTAAAAGAAAGAAAAAATAAATCTGTAGATTGTAAAAAAAAAATAATAATAATCAAAATGAAAAAAAAAGTGGTCCCATTTCAATGATAAGCTAAATAACCATCCTACTTAACATGGATGACCACATTTCAACTTCCCCCTGACCTACTGGCTCCCAACAATCCACTCTACTGGTCACTGCATCCTTCCAGTGAGTCCCCATGGATGAGGTCCTCTCAAGAAACCTCCAGGCAGGCTCACCATCCACATGGCTCACGTCTGGTGTCCACTGAAATGGATCCCCTTTTTCAGCTGGCCTAATAAACACAGCTCACAAGGACCACAGTCCCCTTGGTCTGTTGCCATTTCTCTCCCTTCTCAGGACTATCTTTTTCCCTACATCTTCACACTCCTCCTACTCTGGAGACTGTCCAGAACCACCCTGAAGCCCCTCCCACTTTGCCCTAAAGTGACAAGGGAACTCCTATTTCTCACCCCTGTGGTGGGAGTGAGGCCAGCACTCCAACAGCTGCCCCCTAGAGGAACCCTCAATCCAGGCTCTCCATTTCTGCTCTTTTTAAAGGCTGCCAGTGGGTGACTATCGATGCTGTCAGACCTGGTTTTACCATTTCTCAGCATGTCTTGAATAGTGATCCCACTTCATATTCCTTTATAACATGGTGTTACTTAGCACCTATTGTAGTATTCTCAGACTTCAGGGACTCTGCCCATCTCCTAAGCAACAAGAAGAGTTGAATTTAACATCTAGTTACGTCTGATTTAATAAAGACGTGAGGGGAAAAAATACACCACCCGGGTCTCCTAAACTTTACAAAGAAGGTGATTCTTGTAGCAGGCTGTGGCCCAAAGCCAGGTCAGCTGCCAGAAACGCAATATGGACAATCCAAGGAAGGAGCAGAGCAAGTGCAGGGTCCCCACCACCAAGAAGAGGAGACAGATTCCATCAGGGCTTCAGTCACTGTCCTTAATTATTGAATTTTGCCCAAAAAGTTTGTTCGGGTTTGGCCACACATTGGAACAGAAAAACCCGAGTGAACTTTTTGGCCAACCCAATACTTCTTGAAGATGCCAGTGCATGTAGAATCTGAAAACCTAAAGCAGGCCTCTGGCATTCCATGTCTGAAATAAAGGATCTGTGCAAATTCTGTCTCAGCTTTGAGTGGGTGAACAGAAAATCTGCCTTAACACTAACCCTGTAATCGGGGAGAGCTGGCCACATTGCTAACTGAGACATGCACAGAGGTGTCAATCTCATTGGTTCAGTTTTCAGACTCCTGTCCAATTCGAAGAGCAGAGAGTGAAGTAGAGGGAGGATTCCTCCTGTGTCTGCCGCCGGGGGATCACAGTGGTACCCCTGAAAGCTGACAACAGAAATCTACAAGTGTGACCTTATAGAGGCATCCCTGAGCTGTCTCCATTTTCCTGGGAGTAACCCGAGAGGCCTTGCGGGTATGCCTGAGCCACAGGCTGGATCAGAGGCTTAGCCAGGAACAATTTGCAAGGCCTGACTTTTTGCCTCATCCTGATCACTACACAACTTAAGCTCTGTAGAGCAGAGTGTCTTCAGAAACAAAGGAAAGCTTTTAGGATAATCCCACCTTTTCCCACAAGCCATGTTTTTATAGGAGGTTTTGTTTTTCTCCCAGCAGCAAGGTAAAGCAAGCAATTGAACCAACTTGTTCTTGGATCAATGACTCCATTGTGTGTCTCAGGGAGCCAAAGGGTTTTTTGTTGTTGGGTTTTTTCCTCCTCTTTCAATGTTGGTTTGGAGCAGGAATTAAACTTGGCCATGGGGTATGAGGAAAAAGAACTAGAGAGACAAAGCTTCTCTTTCTTTGGTTGGGATTTGGATTTCTGTAAAAATCTATAGGTTTATAACTAAAATGGTTATTAAATATGTATTCACTTATACACATGTACTCTTTCAACCCTCCTTCCTGGTTCCCTCCCCTTACTCCTCACAGATGCACCAGCGGAGCTCTACGACCCTAGAATACCCTTTATTAAGGTGCTAAAGTATTATGTGCCTGACATAGCTTGATCATCTTGCCAATAGAAACAGATGCAAGGTTACTGAGGTTCTGTCAAATGCTGGCAAAGAAAGGGAGATTCAAAAGTTCACATCAAACATGAACAAAGCTCCACATCAAAATTCTAGAATGCCTGATCTACTTATGAACTGAGGAAGGAAATGGAGTTGTTCAGTTCACTGTTTCTTCTCTGTTCACAGACAGTGTGGGTAGATTCTACTCACAGCTCTGAGCTAGTTTGAGTAACTGGTATGAAGACAATTCAGTGTGAAAGTCTTTTAGCCAAATGGCACTGGGACAACTGGATGTCCACATGCAAAAGAATGAAGTTGGATCCTATATTGGTCAACTCTGGCCACCAGGACAAAATACCAAGACTGGGCGGCTTAAACAACAGAAATGTATTTTCTGTTCTGGAGGCAGAGAGTCTAAGATCAGGGTGCCATCATGGTCAAATTCTGGTAAGAGCTCTTTTCCTGACCTGAAGAAGGCTGCTTTCTCACTGTGTCCTCACATAGTGAGTAAAGTGGGGAGAGAAAGGTATCTCTCTCTCCCTCTTCTTATAAGGCCACAGTCCTACTGGAGTAAGGCCCAACCCTTATAACTTCATATCTTTAACTACCTCTTAAAGACCCTGTCTCCAGATTGGGGGTTACAGCTTCAACATATGAATTAGGAGGTGGACACAGTTCAGCCCATTGCAGTCCCTTCCTCACACTGTACACAAAAAATGAATTCAAAATAGATCAGAGGCCTAAATGTAAAAGCAAAACTATAAAACTTTCAGAAGAAAATATGGGAATAAATCTTTATGACCTCAACTTAGAAAAAAACTTAGAAATGACACCAAAAGGATAAATGGCAGAAAAAAAAGATACATTGGACTCCACGAAAATTAAACACTTTTGAGCAATGGACACCATCAAAAAAAGTGGAAGAACACCCCACAAAAAGACAGACATTTGCAAATCATTTATCTGATAAGTGACTTCTATCTAGAAGACATAAGCTCTCACAACTCAATAATGAAAAGGCAAATAGCCCAATTAAAACATAGTCAAAGGCTCTAAATAGACACTTCTCCAAAGAAGATACAAAAATGGCCAAAAACCAGGTAAAAAAATGTTTTTTATCATAAAACATTTGGTTCAGTTCAGTTCAGTCGCGCAGTCATGTCCGACTCTTTGTGACCCCATGAATCGCAGCACACCAGACCTCCCTGTCCATCACCAACTCCCGGAGTTCATTCAAACTCACGTCCATCAAGTTGGTGATGCCATCCAGCCATCTCATCCTCTGTCGTCCCCTTCTCCTCCTGTCCCCAATTCCTCCCAGCATCAGGGTCTTTTCCAATGAGTCAGCTCTTCGCATGAGGTGGCCAAAGTATTGGAGTTTCAGCTTCAGCATCAGTCCTTCCAATGAACACCCAGGACTGATCTCCTTTAGGATGGACTGGTTGGATCTCCTTGCAGTCCAAGGGACTCTCAAGAGTCTTCGCCAGCACCACAGTTCAAAAGCATCAATTCTTCAGCACTCAGCTTTCTTCATAGTCCAGCGCTCACATCCATACATGACCACTGGAAAAACCATAGCCTTGACTAGATGGACCTTTGTTGGCAAAGTAATGTCTCTGCTTTATATGCCATCTAGGTTGATAATAACTTTCCTTCCAAGGAGTAAGCGTCTTTTAATTTCATGGCTGCAGTCACCATCTGCAGTGATTTTGGAGCCCAAAAAAATAAAGTCAGCCACTGTTTCCACTGTTTTCCCATCCATTTCCCATGAAGTGATGGGACCAGATGCCATGATCTTCGTTTTCTGAATGTTGAACTTTAAGCCAACTTCTTCACTCTCCACTTTCACTTTCATCAAGAGGCTTTTTAGTTCTTCTTCACTTTCTGCCATAAGGGTGGTGTCATCTGCATATCTGAGGTTATTGATATTTCTCCTGGCAATCTTGATTCTAGCCTGTGCTTCTTCCAGCCCAGCGTTTCTCATGATGTACTCTGCATATAAGTTAAATAAGCAGGGTGACAATATACAGCCTTGATGTACTCCTTTTCCTATTTGGAACCAGTCTGTTGTGCCAGGTCCAGTTCTAATTCTTGCTTCCACCTGCATCAGATTTCTCAAGAGGCAGGTCAGGTGGTCTGGTATTCCCATCTCTTTCAGAATTTTCCACAGTTTTTTGTGATCCACACAAAGGCTTTGGCATAGTCCATAAAGCAGAAATAGATGTTTTTCTGGAACTCTCTTGCTTTTTCCATGATCCAGCGGATGTTGGCAATTTGATCTCTGGTTCCTCTGCCTTTTCTAAAACCAGCTTGAACATCAGGAAGTTCACGGTTCACATATTGCTGAAGCCTGGCTTGGAGAATTTTGAGCTTTACTTTACTAACATGTGAGATGAGTGCAATCGTGTGGTAGTTTGAGCATTCTTTGCCATTGCCTTTCTTTGGGATTGGAATGAAAACAGACCTTTTCCAGTCCTGTGGCCACTGCTGAGTTTTCCAAATACTTTCACAGCATCGTCTTTCAGGATTTGAAATAGCTCAACTGGAATTCCATCACCTCCACTAGCTTTGTTTGTAGTGATGCTTCCTAAGGCCCACTTGACTTCACATTCCAGGATGTCTGGCTCTAGGTGAGTGATCACACCATCGTGATTATCTGGGTCGTGAAGATCTTTTTTGTACAGTTCTTCTGTGTATTCTTGCCACCTCTTCTTAATATCTTCTGCTTCTGTTAGGTCCATACCATTTCTGTCCTTTATCGAGCCCATCTTTGCATGAAATGTTCCCTTGGTATCTCTAATTTTCTTGAAGAGATCTCTAGTCATTCCCATTCTATTATTTTCCTCTATTTCTTTGCACTGATCACTGAGGAAGGCTTTCTTATCTCTCGTTGCTATTCTTTGGAACTCTGCATTCAAATGGGAATATCTTTCCTTTTCTCCTTAGGAAAATGCAAATCAAAACCACTATGAGATATCATTTCACACCCTAGGATCACTAAAATCAGAAAGATGGATAATAACAAGTGTTGGCAACCACATAGAGAAATTAGAACCTTCATACATGCCTGGCAGGGACATAAAATGGTGCAGTTACTTTAGAAAACGGTCAGCAGTTCCTCAAGGTTAAACATAGAGTTATCATAAGAACCAGAAGTTTCACTCCTACCCAAGAGAAATGAAAACACACCTTCACACAAACATTTGTACACAATGTTCACAGCAGCATTAGTCATACTATCCAAAAAGTGGGAACAATCCAAATATCCATCAACTGAGGAATAAATAAAACGTGGTAAGTCTATACAATAGAGTATTATACGGCAATAAAAAGACTGAAATAATGACACCTGCTACAACACAGAGGAAACGTGAAAACACACAGATTCAAAGAAGCCAGTCACAAAAACTCCACATTGTGTTAACATGAGTTGATTTATATGAAATGTCCAGAGTAGGCAAGTCTATAGAGACAGAAAGATTAGTGGGTTTCCTAGGGTGGAGTGAGCTAAAGATACATAGACACACCCAACTTGAAAAACTACTTCACCTGAGATTTGAAACAAAATAAAAATTTAGGATAAAAATAGACGGGTTTGACACAACATATGGGATTTTACTCACTCTGGAAAAAGCATCAAAATATCTGACAGCTAGAAAAATTGAATTAGGGAAAAATATTCTCAGGAAAATGAAACCAGAGTTCAGATTATGTTAAGCTGAACCAAAGAAGACACTGATCTTGTTTAAAGGGCTGAGAGCACAGGGACACAGATTTGACCAAGCTCTGAATGCCTCTCGTTAGGAAGGAAACGGAACCCACACAGTCATGCCTTCCTTCCCAGGAAATGACCTCATCTGTAACATATGACTATACAGAATAACAACACACTCTTTTTCCTGATAATAAAAGTAAGGTATTTAAGATACCAGAAAAAGTACAGAGAGAATAAAAAGATCATTTGATCCTATACTGGGCTTCCCTGGTGGCTCAGATAGTAAAGAATTTGCCCACAATGTGGGAGACCTGGGTTTGATCCCTGGGTTAGGAAGATCCCATGGAGAAGGGCATGGCAACACACTCCAGTATTCTTGCCTGGAAAATCCCATGGACAGAGGAGCCTGGCAGGCTGTGGGTCCCAAAGAGTCTCCTCCTATACTAATATTTAGCAGAGTTCTTTCCTGTACATGTGGCTTCAGCGTCAAACTCATACAATACATAAAATGTTATATTCTTATTTTGCATTTACTATCAACATTTCTAGGCTTCCCTGATGTTTCAGTGGTAAAAGAATCTGCCTGTCAATGCGGTAGACATAGATTTGAACCCTGGGACAGGAAGATGCCCTGGAGAAGGAAACGGCAACCCACTCCAGTATTCTTGCCTGGAGAATCCCATGGACAAAGGAACCCGGCAGGCTACAGTCCATGGGGTCACAAGAGTCAGACACAACTTAGCAATTAAACAACAATCAATATTTCCATTATTTAAAACTCACGTAAGTATCACTTTCAACCAGAAGAACAAGCTGTCATTTATTTAACTAATTTCCTAATATGGGGAATTTCTCTTCTCAATCTTTTGCTGTCATTAAAAACAAAATGAAGCAAAAGAAATTTTGAGCATAGGTTTAGGTCATGTTTCAAATTATTTTCTGGGATATAAATAATTTTATAGTCAAAAGGTAGGAAACTGCTTAATGATTCTTGCAGTATTTATCAAAAGTGTAATATAAACTAATCTATAAACAGTGTTGACAAGCCCATCACATAGCATGAGGACTTTTAAAAGTAACTCCCATTCCCTTTCTGGAAAAGAATTCTCATCACAGCATTATTGATGATAATGAAAACTGGATGAATAATAAATACCCATCAAGAGTAAAAAAGTTCAATAGATCATGATGGGTTATTTTTCAATTAAAACTTGGTATTTTCAAAGAATATTAAACAGCAAAGCAAAGTGATTTCTACAAAAATTTTTAAATGAAATGATGTGTATGACAAACACCAAATTGCTGGTGAGTTCAGGTAACAAAAAAGCACACCAGCAAGTGCCTGCATCTGGTCTGTGAGATCACAGGTGACTTTGTTTTCTGTTTGCACCCTTCTATATTTTCCAACTACCTAAACTGACAATGTGGACCATGTTTTAAAGTTCATTGCTTTAAAATACTAGCCTCATAAGTGAATTCCCATTCAGTGTGTATCCTGCAGAGAAAAGGTAAGAAAGGCCAAAAACATATGGGTACCAGTGAAAGCTGGGCTTCCCAGGTGGCTCAAGTTTAAAGAATCCAACTGCCAATGCAGGAGACACAGGTTTGATCTCTGGATCAGGATGATCCCCTAGAGAAGGAAACAGCAACCCACTCCATTATTCTTCCCCAGGAAAACCATGGACAGAGGAGGCTGGCGGGCTACAGTACATGAGTCACATAAGAGTTGGACATGACGTGGCAACTAAACAGCAACCATTGAAAGTCAGGGGGAAAGGTCTTGCTGCTCTGGCTTCTAGCTCAGCTCCAGCCCTACTGTTTGCAGGGTGTGCTGTATGTGGAGGCTTCACTTCCTCGCTGTTATAGGGAGCAATCTGATGACGTCCGGGTGTTCTGTCCCCAAGTCTTTGTCCTTGAGTGTGGCCCCCCACCCGGGACTGTGCTGCAGCCATCTAATGAGCATTAAACATTGATTGCACACAAGGCAAGCATCCAAGAGAGTTCCACATTTCTTGCCAAGCACAGAAGGAGACGGTGAACCTTAGGGCAACACATGCATTTGGCAATCTAAACACGATCCTGGCTTCAAGGAAACCTCTCAGCTTGGCCAGAAAGCGAAACACACCCAATATCACTGCCACTGTGTCTGTGAGTTTTCTAATACCATTCCCTCCAATGACCTCGGACTTGTCCAGCAGCCTCCTGGAGGTTAGAGCAAAGCTAAAATGAGAGGAAGGAGTTTCTCTGAAAAACAATAAGGTTGACAGAAAGTCCAGAGTCAGTGGTATAGTTGGGGCTTCCTGGCTTGTACACTGTTCCTAATGACTCATTAACTTTTCAGGCATTGACCACAAACTGAACTTCCCTGGACCTAGGGTTAGAATATTAGTAATGTATTCCTTAATGTATTCAGTTCCTTAACTGAAATGCTGGAATTCATTTATAATCAAGGAGGGAAAGTTATATTTGCCCTGGATGCGAAGTCAGGCTGACCATATTCTTTTCTTTCCAGGTTATCATCATCACATTTTTGGATGGTTTTTGCATATTTATCACACACAGGCAGGGAGAAATCTCTTTTCAGCCAGCAAGGACTCCGGTGGGTCTGTTTAACAGACCTAGACCAGTGTACCAACCAGTTACAGCCTCAGGGAAGTTACACAATAAACCACCCCAAAACTCAGTGGTTTCAAACAGCTAGGATTTAGTCTCCTACTCACGAGTCTGCAAGACTGATTACGGTTTGGCTAGTCCAGGCTGGGCTGGGCTGGGGGAACTTGCTTCAGGCAGCCGTTCAGCAGCGCTTGGCTCCAGACTACAGGCTGGGTTGAAGGCATTATATTTATTCTGGAGCCCAGGCTGATGGGGCAACAGCTGCCTGGAGGAAGTTCTCATGGTGGGTCACGGATGTACAAAAATTGCAGCCTGAATGTATGGGCTCTTCAAGCCTCTGTAATCCCCCATCCACTAATATTCCCTTTGGCCAAACCCAAAGTTAAGGGGCAGAACATATACTGCAACCACCTTTGCTATGAGGCCATAGCAAGGGCATTGATGAATACTCTCTTTGAATGCTGTGAAGAATTGAGAACAGTAATTTGATTTTCCACAGTGGTGATTAAATCTCCTCATATCAACCACTTCTTCGTCCTCTGCCTACTGCTGGTTTTCTCTAGTTTCCCAGGCAATGTCTGCACCCCTGCCAACAGGTGAGCCAAACTGCCAAGAGGTCAGGATTATCCACCCAAATGGAGGAGGACCAACTTTTCTTTTGGACGGTTCCGCCCAATCTGCCACATGTCAAGCTATCTTCATGGCTGGAAAGGGACACAGATACGCAAAATAACAGAGTAGAAAGAACTCAGAGCCAAAAAAGAGTAAGGGGGAAAAGAAGATTCAGCCATCTGAACTAGAAATGAAGCTCAAATTAATCTCAACCAAGATATCCAAAGCAAAGGAGCGTCTCCTGGACCCCTTTTTCTAATTTTTGCTATTTTGTCAGAGAGGCAATAAATGTTCACTGTAGAAAAAAAAAAAAATCAGCTTGCCAAGCAGAAAACACATCATCCATATTTCCTATCACCACAGTTGTCCACTGCTCAATTTTTTCTTTGAACATGAAGTATAGAGGATCGGAAACCAAAGTAACAGTGCTGAAACAGTGTGGCGAAAATGTTAAGGCCTGAGGTCCAGACCACATGGACACAGAACCTCTTTTCAGCCCCCAAATACACATGCCTAGGTGAGTCCTCTCTTACAGACTTTTTTAAGGCTTATAGTATATGCATATATACTTTTGTCTTTGCAAAAACAGGATCATCTAATACATATAGTTTTAACCTGTTTCACATATCAGAATACTTTTTCATATCAACAAAGATGTATCTATATCATCATTTTATTTTTAGTTAAGCATAGTTGATTTACAATGTTGTGTTAATATCTGCGATTGAGCAAAATGAGGCCTATGTACACATTCTTTTTTATATTCTTTTCCATTATGGTTTTAAATGCTGCCTTATATTTCATGTGTGAATTACTATCAATTATCAAATCTCCATTGAAGGAAATTTAGGTTATTTCCAATTTTTCAGAATTACTTTCTGCATGTATTTTAACCCACATCATTTCATATATAAACTAAGGCATTTATTTTCATTTTCATATCTAAGCAATCTAAGAAGTGCCTTTATTGACAATAAATAGAAACCACCCTTGGGGGTGTTAGAATGTGGGCAGAAAGAAAGGAAACAGCGTGGTTGAGTGAGATTAGTCATTTTTGAAAGAGCATGTATGTGTATTTCACATATTGACTCCAATCCACTCAAAAGTTTAGAAGGCAGCTTAAGATTTGAATCAGCGTTAAGCACTCTTAAATTCAGATGTTTATTTGAGCCTCTCGGGTCTGCCAACCAGCTGGAAACAAAACAAGGGCAGCCTCCCTGTCTGCCTCCTGGCTATCCTGCCCTTGGAGTCATTTCTGGAAGGGCAAAGGAGTCCCACAGTCTCTTGTGCCACGGGGACAGAAACACCACCCAGCTCCTCAGCCCAGCTCCATCACCACAGCAGGCAGGGTAGGCCGGTCATTACTGCATTGGTCAGGAATCGCTCAAAGCCAGTATCAAGCTGGCTGACTGTAAGCAAACTCAGGCATTCAAGGGAAGGTTTTGGAAGGAAATAAGCCAACAAAACAGCACCAGAGACTAAGGGAGCATTCCTTTTCCAGCTCTCTTCCTAAAGAGCTAGCAAGGTGACACAGCCTAAAGTGGGTATTGAGATTATTACCACTATGCCACAGAGTTTCAGGCACCAGGAGGATTTATTCTCTTCCTTCCACCCTTCTTTCCCCTAGAGTTTATTTTCTCTCTTTCCCATGGTAAACCAAGATTGTCCAGCATGTTAATGTGGACAAACATGTTTGTTCCAAAAATTGCAGTGCCATTCAGAAGCAAGAAAGAGCAACTCTCCCATTAGTCTTTTTTTGGGTTTTGTTTTGTTTGTTTGTTTGGCCATACTGCATG
Source organism: Bos javanicus (assembly GCF_032452875.1). Taxonomy (NCBI): domain Eukaryota; kingdom Metazoa; phylum Chordata; class Mammalia; order Artiodactyla; family Bovidae; genus Bos; species Bos javanicus. The sequence continues at coordinate 98,347,166 of NC_083872.1, read as the reverse complement.
GCTTGTGGGATCTTAGTTCCCTGATCAGGGACTGAACCTGGGCCCTTGGCAGTCAAAGTGCCAAGTCCTAATCACTGGACCATCAGGGAATTTCCTCATTAGTCTATTTTATAACCTTAGATCAATGCTGCGACCTTCTTATTTTGAAATGTGGGCTCAAAATAATACATTTATAGAACATTGGCGCGTATGAGGTCCAAAGAGTTTTTATCCAATACCCTCATCCTTTTGGTGAACAATAAAGGTCTCGGAGAGGGGAAAAGACCTTCCTACGATCCCACAAAGCTGGTGGCAGAGCCCAAGAGTCTCGGCCCCCAAGCACTCTGTCCAGACTCCAAACTGATGCTCTTGCCAATGCCCCACCATTGTAACAGCCTTTTTGCCTGAATGCCTCCTAGGTGTGTCATGAAGACAAATTACTCTCTGGCTGTATGGCTCTTGAATTGTTTGGATAAACACTGAGTGTCAGTGTGCCTGATGGGCCCTAGTGGGAACTAAAGCTGGGAAGAAATGAAGCCCACCTTGGCAAAAACCACGGACAGAACACTCACCCCAGAGCCCAAGCTCTCTAGACACCCAGCAGGTAAATGACAGAGAGTTAAATCTCATCTATCAGTTAGGCTAAAAGAACAGTTAATTTCACACTTATCCACTTTACAGAAATAGAACCCAAGCTACAAGGCAGAAAGAACAAAAGGAACAGACCAGATACAGAGATTTTTCAGAAATTTTAAGCTACGGAAGAACAAAAAAATTTTTCTTCAAAGAAAATTTGGGGGCAGGGGACTGAAATACATGCAAAGCTTATTTTTAGTGCCCTTTACAGATATAAAGTCATGCTGTTCGTTTAGGAACATAAAAATGCATTATGTATAACTTGTTTCACTCATAAAATTACCATGTTTTTGTATATTGATATATTTAGACTGAGAGAACTGAAAAAAAGTTTTTATCATTTCTTTCTTGGTTATTTTCTTGGGCAAAAGGGAGTTATGGGTTTTTTGGTTGTTTTTTTTAAGTCCTCAGTGGGAAAACTTTTCAGAATTTTCAGAAACTTTTTACAATACTTACAGATTTTAGAGGATCTTTTAGTTCTTCCAAATCAACTAGCTCAAGTCTTTTTTTTTTTTCTAATTTTATTTTATTTTTAAATTTTACATAATTGTATTAGTTTTGCCAAATATCAAAATGAATCCGCCACAGGTATACATGTGTTCCCCATCCTGAACCCTCCTCCCTCCTCCCTCCCCATACCATCCCTCTGGGTCGTCCCAGTGCACTAGCCCCAAGCATCCAGTATCGTGCATCGAACCTGGACTGGTAGCTCAAGTCTTTTAGGTCTTCAAGTTGTTGAATTCACATGGGTTCAACCAACATTCTCTCTCCAGGCAAGAGGTTAGCACAACCTGGTTTAGTGATGGTAAACCACTGTGAAACTTTAAAAAGTCCATTTTATCAATAGAAGTCCCACAGATCTGGAATTCGCTTTGCCCTCCAAGGCAAATTTCTTCCCTTCTATCCACTGCAGCACTACCTAGAACACATTTCTAGAAATGAGCAGGAGAAACCATAAGTTTAGACCTGACAGAAGCACACATCCTCTGCTGCTGCTGCTGCTAAGTCACCTCAGTCGTGTCCAAGTCTGTGCGACCCCATAGACAGCAGCCCGCCAGGCTCCCCCGTTCCTGGGATTCTCCTGGCAAGAACACTGGAGTGGGTTGCCATTTCCTTCTCCAATGCATGAAAGTGAAAAGTGAAAGTGAAGTCGCTCAGTTGTGTCCGACTCTTAGCGACCCCACCAGGCTCCTCCGTCCATGGAATTTTCCAGGCAAGAGTACTGGAATGGGGTGCCACTGCCTTCTCCGACACATCCTCTGGAAGGTCTACAAATGGGTGCCTGTCCCTTACTTCAACCACTGTCAACGTTCTAAGTCCTAGTTGTTACATTTGATGATCTGCATTCATATGTGTGTGATTATCTGATCAACTTCTGACTTCCTTGCTAGAGCATAGCTGCCATCCTGGTAGGAGCCAGACCTTCTTGCTGACTATTTTGTCCTCAACACCTATCAATGACAGGAGATGACAGCAGTAAATATGTGCTCACTACCTCTTTTTGACAGCTCTTATTACTAGGGTTTTCCTCTGTACATTGAACTCGTATTACTCTCCCTGTATCTTCCACTCACTGGCTGGATTCTGCCCTTCTCATCCATCCAGACTTCACAAGACACCACTTCAAATATGTGAAGACATGGGTCATTACCAACTCTTCTTTCCTCTAAGCTAAAGATCCTCAGTTTCTTCAGCAGGTCCCTGTGTGACATGATATTTTAGATCCTTTGTTATCTAGTGGCTCAGATGGTAAAGAATCTGCCTGCAATGCGGGAGACCAAGGTTCAATCCCTGGGTCAGGAAGATCCCCTGGAGAAGGGAATGGCAGCCCACTCCAGTATTCCTGCCTGGAGAATACCATGGACAGAGGAGCCTGGAGGCCTACAGTCCGTGAAGTCACAAAGAATCGAACACAACTGAGCAGTTACACTACTACTACTACTACTATCCTATCACTGCTCTGGTTCTACAGACCCACAGAGCTACCAGGGAAGGGGAGCAGTTATCAGAATACAGGTTATTGACATATTAAATACTCTTCTGTCAAAAGTGATTTCAAGGTCCAGGACTAGGCTGGAACTCTGTAATATTCTTTCCGAGAGAGCTGACTGGTGACCAAGACTGCTGGTTAACCCTCAATATATAATACATTCTTCTCTTTCTCTATGACAGTAGGGACTTCCCTGGTGGCTCAGATGGTAAAGCGTTTGCCTACAATGCAGAAGACCCAAGTTCAATCCCTGGGTCAGGAAGATCCTCTAGAGCAGGAAATGGCAACCTACTCTAGTACTCTTGCCTGGAAAATCCCATGGACGGAGGAGCATGGTAGGCTACAGTCCATGGGGTCGAAAAGAGTCAGACACGACTGAGTGACTTCACTTTTTTTCTATGGCAGTAGAACCCCTGATTTTCAGCTGGACAAACAGCTGCCTACAGTAAAGGCTCTGTTCCTCAGCCTCTCGTGCTGCTAAGTATTACCACATGAAAAAGTTCTTGTCAATGGAGTGAGTAGGAATGTACTGGACAACCCTTAAGGACCTTCCCTAAGAGGTGGTATACACCTGTACCCTTTGTCCAGCTTCTTTACATTTCTTTTTTTCCTTTTCCTAGAATCTGAATGCCACCATCTTAGACTATGAGCCCAAGATCACACATGGCTGAGAAATAAGGTAAAGAGATCCTGGATCCCTCACACCTTGGGTTGTTTTTTTTGTTTTGTTTTGTTTTGTTTTGGTCACACACAGCCAGATCCTAATGGATAGTCTATTGCTTTGTCTTCAAGTAGTCTTGCTACTGAACCAAAACATAGTATAATTAGACTTGATCTTGCAAGCTGAGGACTCTCCCAGAACTTGTTACTTCCACGGGTGATGGTGGGTAGGGACACGGAGGGTATGACATGCTCTCTATGGCTTGACTGCAAAGAGGTTCCAAGAGCTGACTCTCTGCCCAGTTAAAAAAAAAAACTACAAAGTAAAAGAAAGGAAGAGGTGCAAGCATATGAAGAAGGCATAGATGATATTTATGCTTAAGAGGATTAAGCAAAAGAGGATATACTATTTTTCTTCTCCTTCCAAAGTTTTGCTATCTAATGGTTGATTTCAAAGATTACTGAGTCAACAAGACAGGCCCCAGACAGAGAGGCTTACATGGGGACTTACCTGGTAGTCCAGTGGTTAAGACTTTACCTTCCAGTGCAGGCGGGGTGGGTTCAATCCCTGCTTGGGAAACCAAGACCCCACATGCCTCGTAGCCAAAAGCCAAAACATAAAACAGAAGCAATATTGTAACAAATTCAATAAAGACTTTAAAAAATAGTCTACATAAAAAAAAAAAAAAAACAGAGAGATGCTCACATGGAAACCACTGAGAAAATGAGCAGGAGGAGCGCCATACTGCCAGTGTGGCTAAGGCTGGAGCCAATGCCATTTCAGAAGATGCCCCATCTTTGTGGGCAGAGGTGACTTGATGGGCTCCCAAAGACTGGAGTTTCAGCTTCCGTGTGACATTTCCTGACTTAACACCAGTTATCTGGTATTTCTTGCTAAAACTAAACTTTTATTACAAAACCATAACAATGGTCAAAGTATCAGTAAGACGCAAATTATGACAGTTCCAAATTTTAAAATATTCCCAGCTATTATGCTTCCATTTAGAATACAGAAATTCACAAGAGATCATTGTTGCCCGCTAACATTAACAACAAGCTAGAGAAGCTACTAATCATAATTTTAAAATTCATCTGAATGCTGAGGACACAAGGAAATCTAAAGTAAATGAGAAACAATTGTAGAAAGTGATAAACACTTCTTAGGAGAGACCGTGGCTGTCTTCATCCCTGGCAGAGTGAAAAGGAGGAACAGACAGACAGACTGTTTGAAACCAGTCAAACTTCATAAACTTCTAGCTCTGTGTGGACAAGCTTGACAGATTAGAATCCCAGTGAGCTCTGGCCGCAGAGCAAGTTGACACCACCCACCTGTTCTCCACAGGCCTTCAGTGAGTGAAGGGCAGCAGGCAGAAAGCTGGAGGTGAGACACTACCCCTACTTCCTACCCTACCAAGATGCACAAAGCCCTTTACTACGGCAAGGCAGCACCTGCTAAAGGCCGAGAGTGGGGCTGGAGAGCCAAGGGGAGGCACCTGGGGCACTTCGCTAAGAACCCTGAGGGCAGCAACATTCCCAAGGCTGGAGGTGAGGCTAGAGAGTGGGAAGAGACCCCTCCCAATTTCTCCAGGCCTTCGCTGATTGTAAGCCAGAGTCCCTCAATGGCCGGGGATGGCAGGAGAGCAGAAAGAAATACCTCAGAGGCACCTGAGTCTTTACCAACTATACCTCAGCAGCCTTCCAGAGGCCAGGAAAGCATGGGAGAGCTGAGAGGAACCCCTGCAAAATACTCTGAGACTTCACGGCCTACACTGCCGAGGGGATGGGGGCCAGGTAGAAAGAGATCTCCTTCGAAACTGAAAGCTAGAGGAACAGAGAGCAAAGAAAACTCCCAGACATGCAAAAAAGCTGGCAACTGGCTATGAAATATAAGAACAAGAGTCTACCAGTGTTTAGGTCCAAGCATCTCTGAAAGGAAAGGCCCACTCCTGCTTTGATCCTGAAGGTAATGGTGAGCTGAGTCTAACTTAAACTATGACGAAGTAACTAAAACTACAACCAAGACCAACCCAAGTTCAGCTACAGAGCAGACCAACTCAGCTCCTTTAGTGGTGTGACCTGCTGCCCCTGCCCCACCAAAAAAAAAAAAAAGAGAGAGTATATTTTTCTGGAGGTAAATATTATTAATTTTTATCCACTGCTCTTTGTTACACAAAGTCCAGCATACAATTAAGATTTATAAGACATGTGAGGAAACAAGAAAATGTGAACCATGGTTAAGGAAGGAAAGGGTGACTAGAAACAGATCCTGAGATGGGTTTCCAGACGTTGGAACGGTCAGACACAGACATCAAAAGAATTACGACAGAGATATTAAAGGATACTGCAGAAATGTTGGGCAACAAGAGTGAACAGCTAGGGAATTTCAGCAGAAAGATGAAAAATATTTTTGAAGACCCAAGTGGAAAGGCTAGAAATAAGTAAATAAATATCAATATCTGAAATTAAGAATTCACTCAGTGGTCTTAAAAATAATTCCAGTATTGCTCACATGGAAAGAATGTGCTGCTAAGGCAACAATGCATAAAACTGACTTGGGTCTTCCAGAAAGGAAATGTTTACAAATGCTTTGCCTCCATTCTTTTTTTTTCTGGCAAACTGAAGCTGAGGAAAGTGCTAAGGTGTATCCCTAACTCAATCAGCCACTTAAGAAATGTTTGTTCTGGCAAGTTCTTGATGAAGTCAGAAAAAAACAAGAGTCTTACAGTAAACTATAGACGAAGTAAAAATTATTGGAAATTTATTTTAAATGTTTGGTTTATTTTTATCATGCTGCATGGCATATGGGATGTTAGTTCCCTGACCAGGGATCAAACCTGAGCCCCCTGCATTCGAAGTGTGAAGCCTTAACAACTGGACTGCCAAGGAAGTCCTGGAAATTTTTTTATATTAGGATATTCATGTACTGTTTTTCTTAAGGAAAATTTCAAATCCCATTAGCTGGCCAGTAATCATGTTTTTAGATGCTAGATTAGATTACAAAGGAGGGCCGTGCACATTAACTCCTTATTCTTCTCTTCTCACTACCAAACGACACCCATCCAATCTGGGCAGGTTTACTTCTCTTTGGCTGAATTAAGGGGTAGGAAGAGCAAGTAAGGGCTTCCCTGGTAACTCCGATGGCAGATAATCTGCCTTCAATGCAGGAGACCTGGGTTCAATCCCTGGGTGGGGAAGATCCCCTGTAGAAGGGGATGGCTACCCATGCCTGTATTCTTGCCTGGAGAATCCCATAGACAGAGGGGCCTGGAGGGCTATAGTCCCTGGGGTCACAAAGGGCCGGACACGACTGAGCAACTAGCGCTAAAAACAAGCAAAGCAACAGGCTTCCATGCATAAAAGCTAGTGACTGAGCAAAACCCCCAGGAGAATGACGACTGTCATCTCCTAGTTCAGGACTGCTTCCAAGCTGCCATGCTGACAGATGGAGCAACATGGATTTAGGGATTATTTATGCTGCTTCACCCACACTAACAGGAGAAATAACCACACAGGCCACATCCAAGAAGCTGTTGAGTTTGCAAGATCAATGTAATATCTCCTTTTAGCCATAGTTTGAACACTTTCCCACACAATCCACATCACTGACTTCAATACGAAACTCCTCCAAAAGTCCATCCAGAGCTCCCCTTTCTCTAGAGTCACAAACAAGTCAACACTACAAGATCTTTAACTTCTTTTTTTTTTAATCACATGTATCTCTCCAAGCATCTTGTTGAATATTATTGCTGATCAGGTCATGTTTGCCTCAGTTCAGTTCAGTCGCTCAGTAGTGTCCGACTCTTTGCGACCCCATGAATCGCAGCACGCCAGGCCTCCCTGTCCATCACCAACTCCGGGAGTTCACTCAGGCTCACGTCCGTCGAGTCAGTGATGCCATCCAGCCATCTCATCCTCTGTCGTCCCCTTCTCCTCCTGCCCCCAATCCCTCCCAGCATCAGAGTCTTTTCCAATGAGTCAACTCTTCGCATGAGGTGGCCAAAGTACTGGAGCTTCAGCTTTAGCATCAGTCCTTCCAAAGAACACCCAGGGCTGATCTCCTTCAGGATGGACTGGTTGGATCTCCTTGCAGTCCAAGGGACTCTCAAGAGTCTTCTCCAACACCACAGTTCAAAAGCATCAATTCTTCGGCGCTCAGCTTTCTTCACAGTCCAACTCTCACATCCATACATGTTTGCCTAATTTCACTCATTTATTTTATTTGTGCCAAAAGCATCATATGTGAAATATTCCCAAATGAGTATTGCCACATTGTTGAATCTCTTGAAAAAGTTATTTCCCATATATATTACCTAACCAAACAATTTAATACCACATACATCAAAGTTAAGATACCAAATCAATTATAAGATGCACCATTATCTTAGTACAGTAACATCTACATAATGTATTAAGAACAGTCACATTCACACAGCCTCTTGTTATTTCGAAATCTACAATTTGCCTATTTCTCCTGCCTTAGGCTGCACTGTTTAGTGTGTGATAATGTAGTCATAGTGTAAATCTTACTGAAGATACTTCAAATACCAATTGAATTCAACATTTATACTCCTGAGTGAGCATAACCCACGTGAAGTGGAGATATCATGAAAAGCTGTGAACTAGCTCACACATGTAGACAACAATGACTATGTTCTGATGGCTGCCTGGCAGTGTTTACGAGACATCATTGCATACGAAACACTTGCTGATTTCAGGGAGGTTAAGATGAGCAAATCAAATGTGCATTTTAGAATCATTACAATATGAACAATAAATTTCCCTCCTGATCAGTACTAACCATCTGCCTTCATCTGTTATAAGCATCTTTCTATATGTTTCAAGTAGCTATGAAAAGGATCCTGCACTTGAATTTCCCTTTCTCTTATGATCAGTATACACATTTAGAGTTCTATCCTTTAGTGGTGATATTTTAAAACAAAGAGTAAAATGTGTGTAGAAGACAGTTGGGAGGCATATACCCCAAAATATAAATAGTTATCTGTGGGTGGTTATCTATGAGTGGTGTGAAAATGAGTGATTTTTGTAGTCTTCTTTTGGCTTATTGTATTTAATAATTGTCTATAAAGAAAACTAATATTACCTGGGTAGTTTTTAAATTATCTGGTACATTTTTTTAAACAATCTTTTGACTCAATGGAAAAGACACTGATTCTGGGAAAGATTGAGGGCAGAAGGAAAAGGGGGTGAAAGAGAATGAGATGGTTGGATGGCATCATTAACTCAATGGACATGAGTTTGAGCAAACTCCGGGAGACAGTGAAGGACAGGGAAGCCTGGCGTGCTGCAGTTCTTGGGGTCGCGAAGAGGCAGATATGACTTAGCAACATAACAACAACAAAGGTAAACAAAGCCAAAGTCAAATGATAGCTGGGGAGAAAATGTCTGCAACACACAACACGTAATATCCAACTGAATACAACAGACCATTCCCACAAGAGGAAATCCAAATGGCCAATGGACATATGAAAAGATGCCTGTCCTCGCTGGCAGATAAGGAAAAGCAAATTAAAGCAATAAGGAGGGACTCTCCTGCTAGTCCAGTGGCTAAGCCTCCGCACTCCCAGTGCAGGGGGCCCGGGGTTCAATCCCTGGTCAGGGAAAAAGATCCCACATGCCACAACTAAGAATTTGCATGCTACAACTAAAGATCCCACATACTGCAACCAAGACCCAGCAAGCCAAATAAATTAATATTTGTTTCTAAAAAAAGCAATAAGGAGGTGCCATTTTTCCCTACCCCTCAGATTGACGAAAGAACATTTTTTTTTTAACATTTTTAACTCAAAACATATAGCATTCTGTGCTAGCAACCACTCTCACATGCTGCTATTAGAACGGGAATTGCTACACTTTTTGGAATGCTAGCTGGCAATGGCACCCCATCCAGTCCTCTTGCCTGGAAAATCCCCTGGGCGGAGGAGCCTGGTAGGCTGCAGTCCATGGGGTCGCTAAGAGTCGGACACGACTGAGTGACTTCACTTTCACTTTTCACTTTCACGCGTTGGAGAAGGAAATGGCAACTCACTCCAGTGTTCTTGCCTGGAGAATCCCAGGGATGGGGGAGCCTGGTGGGCTGCCGTCTATGGGGTCGCACAGAGTCGGACACGACTGAAGCGACTTAGCAGCAGCAGCAGCTGGCAATAGCTACTGAAAATTCAAATACATATAACCTTTGACCCAGTGACCCCATTTCAAGGGATAGGTCCTATGGGGGTGAGGGGGGAAAGCACTAGTTCATAATGATATATTTAAAGAATATTTACTGCTGCATCATTCCTAAAGGTGAAAACCTTGAAACTTTCTGACTGTCTATCAAGTGGACATTAAGTGGATTTTGGTCCATCTATACCTTGGATTACTGTGAAGCTATTAATATAATGACTTAACTATATTGATCTAGACGGATATCCACAGAAAATTGTCATGTGAGAAAAACAGGTTGCACAAAACTGTATACAGGGGGAGTCCAATTTTCAGGAGTCAAAATCACATCTACTTGCATTTACTTGGGAAAGATGTGAAAAGATACACAATAGGTCATTCTCCTTGTTTATCTTAGAGGAGCAAGAGGTGGGAATGGGAACGCAGGAATCATGAGAAAGATGTTTAATTTTTTGCCTTCTTTCTTCATATTATTTCACTTGTTATAGAGAACATATGTGAATTCTCTATTTTTAGAAATGGAATTTAATGAGAGATTTTTAAAATTGAAGAATGTGCGTCATGCATTCTTATCACTCTGGAACGACAAGATTAGGTCTCCCTCCAAGTGACAGAACGAATTCTTCCTATGCCCAGATGATCACAGTCAGTGAGTCTCCTCAGGTAACCTGGTTCTCTGGTTGATCTTTTGATGCATGAATAGTTTTACACTTTTATTTACTGAAAAAAATAACGGTGGCCAATGAACATATGAAAAGATGCTTGTCCTCACTGGCAGGTAAGTGAGGACAAGCAGGAAGTCACTCCCTCATGAGGCTAACTGGACACAGCATCTCTGTCTAAATCACATCCCCCCATCACATGTACCCCAGTAATTCCAGGAAGCGTGTTGTTCTGTGGCTCTGTGAGAAGGAATCCACGGCAAGAAATGAGGGGTGTTCCTGAAAGTGAACACGAGACTGAGATCTGACAACCATGCAAATAGGATCTTTTGGGTTCCTCTCATTCCAGCCCCTCTCTCCTGTTTACATGAGCCACCACTGCAGTCCAGTCAAATCCAACAGCTGTACCACCGATAAGGATTTAAAGAGTCACCCATGCTTGCTGGCTGTGCTTCCCCACAGCTCTTCTGAAGACACCAACAACTGCCATATACCCATCAATGAGAAAGGCCCTGACCGCTGTCACAACCATCCAGAGGAACTTGGTATCAAGAACCTAATTAAGAGATCATCCATTCATCCAGCAATCCCACTCCTGGGAATATATCCAGACAAAACTATAATTCAAAAAGATAAATGTACCCCTATGCTTACAGCAGTATTATTCACAAAAGCAAAAGCATGAAAGCAACTTAAATGTCCACAGACAGATGAATGGATAAAGAAGATGTGGGGTGTGTGTGTGTGTGTGTGTGTGTGTGTGTGTATATACTGCATATACACAATAGAAAACATTAATACTCAGCCATAAATAGGAATAAAATAATGTCATTTGCAGCAACATGAATGCAACTAGAGATTATCATACTAAATGAACTAATAAGTCAGATAGAGAAAGACAAATACCATATGATATCCTCAGATGTGGAATCTAATATATTACACAAATGAATTTATTCAAGAAGCAAAAACAGACTCATGGACACAGATAACAGACTTGTGGTTGCCAAGAGGGAAGGGGTTGGGGGAGAGATGGATTGGGAGGTTGGGATTAGCAGGATGTAAACTATAACATATAGAATGGATAAACAACAGGGTCCTACAGGAAACTAAATGCAATATCCTGTGATAAACCATAACATAAAATATTTTAAAAAGAATGTAATATGTGTATAACTGAATTACTTTGCTCTATAGCAGAAATTAACACAACACTGTAAACCAATTACACTTCAATTTTTTAAAATTCCAAAAAAAAAAAAAGAGAGATAATCAATGAAGAGAAACTCTGATTGCTATCTGTCCAGCCTTTATGTGTTAAAAAAAAAAAATGTGGGCTTAACAGTGGTCAAGTCTCTCTCAAAACTATGGAATCCTGTGGAAAAAACAGTGATATTCTTCTACTTGTTCCTTTCCTAGGAGTAAGGAACCAAAATTACTCTCCTCTGTTTTTCAGTCATAAGCAAATCAAATGGCCTGAGACATTCTGATAGCAAACCAGGAAGAGGACCACTGCCGGATTCCTAGTTGATAAAGTCATCACCAGACACCACGCTGTGACTCCCATGCCTTCCATCTGGGGACAGAGATCGAGAAGAGACAAGGTGCAGACCTTTACTGGTCTCAGAATTGCCAGGTGCTAAAATACAGGCCTCTGCAGTTGAATGGTAGAACCAACACCGAAAAAAGATGTCCTTTTCATTACAAGGGACTGGAATGCAAAAGTAGGAAGTCAAGAAACACCTGGAGTAACAGGCAAATTTGGCCATGGACTACAGAACGAAGCAGGGCAAAGAGTTTTGCCAAGAGAACGCACTGGTCATACCAAACACCCTCTTCCAACAACAAGAGAAGACTCTACACATGGACATCACCAGATGGCCAACACGAAAATCAGATTGATTATATTCTTTGCAGCCAAAGATGGAGAAGCTCTATACAGTCAGCAAAAACAAAACCAGGAGCAGACTGTGGCTCAGATCATGAACTCCTTATTGCCAAATACAGACTTAAATTGAAGAAAGTAGGGAAAACCACTAAACCATTCAGGTACAACCTAAATCAAATCCCTTATGATTATACAGTGGAACTGAGAAATAGATTTAAGAAACTAGATCTGATAGAGTGCCTGATGAACTATGGACGGAGGTTCGAGACATTGTACACGAGACAGGGATCAAGACCATCCCCAGAGAAAAGAAATGCAAAAAAGCAAAATGGCTATCTGACAAGGCCTTACTTACAAATAGCTGTGAAAAGAAGAGAAGTGAAAAGCAAAGGAGAAAAGGAAAGATATACCCATTTGAATGCAGAGTTCTAAAGAACAGCAAGGAGAGATAAGAGAGCCTTCCTCAGTGATCAATGCAAAGAAATAGAGGGAAACAATAGAATCGGAAAGACTAGAGATCTCTTCAAGAACATTAGAGATACCAAGGGAACATTCCATGCAAAGATGGGCTCAATAAAGGACAGAAATGGTATGGACCTAACAGAAGCAGAAGATATTAAGAAGAGGTGGCAAGAATACACAGAAGAACTGTACAAAAAAGATCTTCACAACCCAGATAATCACAATGGTGTGATCACTCACCTAGAGCCAGACATCCTGGAATGTGAAGTCAAGTGGGCCTTAGGAAGCATCACTATGTTCAAAGCTAGTGGAGGTGATGGAATTCCAGTTGAGCTATTTCACATCCGAAAACATGATGCTGTGAAAGCGCCACACTCAATAGCCAGCAAATTTGGAAAACTCAGCCGTGGCCACAGGACTGGAAAAGTTCAGTTTTCATTCTAATCCCAAAGAAAGGCAGTGCCAAAGAATGCTCAAATTACTGCACAATTGCACTCATCTCACATGCTAGTAAAGTAATGCTCAGAATTCTCCAAGCCAGGCTTCAGCAATACGTGAACTGTGAACTTCCAGATGTTCAAGCTGGTTTTAGAAAAGGCAGAGGAACCAGAGATCAAACTGCCAACATCCGCTGGGTCATCAAAAAAGCAAGAGAGTTCCAGAAAAACATCTATTTCTGCTTTATTGACTATGCCAAAGCCTTTGACTGTGTGGATCACAAGAAACTGTGCCGGGGACCAGCCCCGGCTGATCCAGGGTATTCGAAGGAGAGACGGCATAGGCGAGGATCAGGATACGATAGCTTCAATTAGATATTAATTAGAGATATAAAGAGTAATAGAATAAGGATAGCTCAGTAGGGAAATTCAGTGGAGAAAAGAGGCTGAGTAGCTTGGTTTACGCGGGGGACCAATAAAACTTCAAGACAAGAAGCTTGCACCACTTACGTAGGCCGCAGGCGTCCTTCCGTTCTCCCGAAGGAGAGGAGACACTGAGGCCTCCCCGGTCGGATCTTAGAAGCCCAGGCATAATTAGTAAGCATGGTGGGTTCCGCGCTCCAGATGGAGACTCAGCCAGAGTGAGAGAGAGAGCGACGTGGGGAGACCAGTATTTCAAGAAACTGATCCCAATTCTTTATTTTCCAGAGTCTGTTTTTATACACTGAGATGTTATACAAAAGTCACGTGGGGACAGCAGTCCTGACTTTTATTAAAGTCAGGTGCTTCACACAAATGTATACAGAGGTCTTAGGGGTGTTACATCATCTTCTGGCCAGGGGGGCCTGCTGACAATTTACGACCCTCTCCTTGTGACAGCGGTCAGTCAATCAGGACACTTATTTCTCCAGGGCTGATTATTCTCAAAACAGACGCCACCCAAATAAAGTTACATTCCTACAGGGTGAGGGTGTAGTGGGTTTTAGTTAAGGAAAGAATTTACTTAGCCTAAGGTCTAACGTGATTAATATCAAAGGTTAATACTTATTTCTTCTATATATTCATTAATGTGTGTAAGGGCAGGGGATATGGAGACTTAGCAACAAACATTGGCTCAACAAATGAAAAACCCTTCACCAATACAATTTCTAATCAGCCCATTATACTTATACTAATAGTTTTCTAACTTTTCTAAGGAACCTGTTTTTAGAAGGTTTAAAGCATCTCGTGCCTCTCATGGTTGGGAGGCTGTGAGCAATCACATGTGGCCCGACAAGCCTGTCAGGCAGGCTAGAGAACCTTCAGAGGAGTTTGTAGGTTAAAACACTCTTGTCACACCCAAGAGTTTTTATTGACTGGAGCTCTAGGTTAACTCCTTCTCCGAAAGAGGTGGTGGGGGACAGCCCCCCGTAAAGTCAGAGGTGTAGGTAAGAGCACAAAGTAGTAAAGTAGGCAGGCTCTGGTTATGGGGGTAGACGCTCGAGGATTTCCAGGGGGACTCCTGAGGCTCGATCCCGCCTTTGCGTATGTCGAGCCTCCTTCCTCATGACCTTTGTCACGGGCGGAGTACCTCACTCTGGCCCCCAACAAAACTGTGGAAAATTCTGAAAGAGATGGGAATACCAGACCACCTGACCTGCCTCTTGAGAAATCTGATGCAGGTAGAAGCAAGAATTAGAACTGGACCTGGAACAACAGACTGGTTCCAAATAGGAAAAGGAGTACGTCAAGGCTGTATATTGTCACCCTGCTTATTTAACTTCTATGCAGAGTACATCATGAGAAATGCTGGGCTGGATGAAGCACAGGCTGGAATCAAGATTGCCAGGAGAAATATCAATAACCTCAGATATGCAGATGACACCACCCTTATGGCAGAAAGCAAAGAAGAACTAAAGAGCCTCTTGATCAAAGTGAAAGTGGAGAGTGAAAAAGTTGGCTTAAAGCTCAACATTCAGAAAACGAAGATCATGGCAACCAGTCCCATCACTTCATGGGAAATAGATGGGGAAACAGTGGCTGACTTTATTTTTGAGGCTCCAAAATCACTGCAGATGGTGATTGCATCCATGAAATTAAAAGACATTTACTCCTTGGAAGGAAAGTTATGACCAACCTAGATAGCATATTCAAAAGCAGAGACATTACTTTGCCAACAAAGGTCTGTCTAGTCAAGGCTATAGTTTTTCCAGTGGTCATGTATGTATGTGAGAGTTGGACTATAAGGAAGGCTGAGCGCTAAAGAATTGATGCTTTTGAACTGTGGTGTCGGAGAAGACTCTTGAGAGTCCCTTGGACTACAAGGAGATCCAACCAGTCCATCCTAAAGGAGATTAGTCCTGGGTGTTCATTGGAAGGACTGATGTTGAAGCTGAAACTCCAATACTTTGGCCATCTGATGCGAAGAGCTGACTCATTTAAAAAGACCCTAATGCTGGGAAAGATTTGAGGGCAGGAGGAGAAGGGGACGACAGAGGATGAGATGGTTAGATGGCATCACCAACTCAAATAGACATGAGTTTGGGTAGGCTCCGGGAGCTGGTGATGGACAGGGAGGCCTGGCATGCTGCAGTTCATGGTGTCACAAAGAGTTGGACACAACTGAGCAACTGAACTGAACTGAACTGATAGGCCACCAAGACCCTGCTGGGAAACAAAGATCATCTGACACTAATTGTTCTTATATGCCTGATAGTTCAGGAAGATTGGGCTTCCCTGCTGACTCAGACAGTAAAGAATCTGCCTGCAACAAATTGAGACCTGGGTTCAATCCCTGGGTCGGAAAGATCCCCTAGAGGAGGAAAATATTATTGGAGAATGCCTCCTTCCCCGCCAAGCTTCAGCAGCGCCTATGCTGTTTATACCAACTCTGTCCTCTGGGCAGTGTTTTCTGAAGAGAGCAACAGGAGTGTAGAGTCAACCCTGGTGTAAACCAGCCTCCAGAAACAACCCCACGCACCCTGTCCTACCCCATGTTTTCTGACCTTAAACAAAAAAGTCAAAAGATCCCAGAGAACAGCAGGGTTCTAGAGCTGGGTTCACATATAGAGTAAACAATCTGGTTTGTGTCCTTAACATTCATTTCCCCTTCTGCCAACAGCCCCCAGTTTTTGTCTGAGGGCTCACCTCTCCTTCACTCTTAGTCAATTAAAGCACTGCAATCTCTGGCCACAGCAAGCATAAAATCCCACAGCACCCATGAGATGAAATGGGACTTTTGCTGGGATTCTGGAAAAGGGGGCTTTCCCCCTGAGATTTGAGGGCAAGAAGACTTGAGGTCTGGAGCTGGGCGGCCAATACATCCCTGAAATGAGAACCTCTGATGAAGGTGGGTAGAGTCAGGGTGCCCACAGACAGAAAGGGTATGTGATGACATTAGTGCAACAACAAGATGCCCCTGAAGCCAGGCATGGTCACATCAGTAATAAATTCCCTTTTTGCTTAAGCCATTTGGGGTACAACTGTCTTTGCGTCTTGCAACAGATGCATCCTGGTTCACAAGACATGAAGTGCCAAAAAGCCTGGGTCAACACGAGGACAGCCACACGACCCTTTTGTTCCATTTGTTCCATTTTTTCCCTTGCATTGTGCTCACTATTCACACACCTGGGGAAGGTGTAACATTCTCACCTGGGAACAGGCTCCTTCAATTCTGGTTAAACCTGCTCCTGGAGACATTTATCTTCCTGAACAAGATATTCTGGTGGGAAGTCAAAAGCGTTGTTTACTGTCACTTTTATTTTATTCTTATTAAGAGTAATTATGAAGCATCTCTCAATGTTCAGTCATCATTCCGTTGGTCCAGCCCCAGCAGGAGGTTTGCGCCCCCCAGTTGTAGAGCATTTTGCTCTGAGTCACCCACATTCTCCCATGGCCCCATGGTGACAAGGACACACACTGCACAACACTTTCCAAATCCTCCCCAGTCCTCCTGTGTGGTTTAATTAAATTGGCCACTCTACAGGAGCCATGTTTAGAAGACAGGATATTGAGAATTATAAACAAAAAAAAGGGAGGAAATACAGAAAGTAGCACTCTATTCTCTTGCTCCAGGCCCCAGGGCAGGATATTCTTCCAAACTGGTGTTGCTCGATTAGGATAAATGAGGCATGAAGTTGTTAATGACGCCTCTCAAGTTACACTTGGCTATTGACAGAACTCTGTTCTTTTTTTTTTTTCCCTTCTCGATTGCCTGCCTTTTTATGGGCAAAGTTATAAACATCAAGTTGGGTCTTGAAGATGATCCGATTAAAAAAGACGTGTCCCTAAGCATTCACCTGACCAGGGCTCACAGGAACTCCCATCCTATTGGCTAAGACATGGCTGGCTTCTAAAAGGTCCCCCTCTCTCCTGGCCTTTCATTGGCTGGTTTCTTCTTACGATCCAGTCAGAGGAACTGAGAACTAACAGTGATTGGCCGCATTGGTTTATTGTGCCAAGGTTCCTTTACCTCCAAAGCAAAGGATTTTTGGAGGAGTGGGGTCTCAGTAAATAGGATAAATTAACTGCTATGTGAGTCGCCATTAATGTCAAACCAGTTCATACCTCCTATTGGCACTAAACATGATCAAGGTGGCTTTTTCTTCATCTTTCTCCAACGGCAAAAGTCTAATAACAATATTCTGCAGAAAATTTCAGATCTAACATATCTAAACCCTCCCAAACTGATACATATATTCCATTCTCTTGCTTTTCTCAAGGGAAGACCATCACAAGAGCTTAATGAGATCTCACAGGCACTGCAGGATGGATGGTGAGGATGCCTAATGGGATGAAGTAAAGAGACACCAGGTTCTTCTTCACCTGGTCCCAGTGTGTCCCACCAGCTTCAGCTCCAGAAGGAAGTGCTCTAATGGGTCCAGCTCCCCTCTTCACCAGGAGGGAATGGAACTCCTGATGGCTTGCAGCTGAACCTGTGATACCCTCCAGGACAGCACATCAAAAGAATGAATCCAAATAACAATACAAAGGAAAGTAAAGAAATACTAACCAAAAAAATCCAAGAAATTAAAGCCAGTGAGCATCAATACACAGAAAATTAAAACAAACTCCTTTCCAAACTCGGACAGATTCTATCAGCAAAACATGAAGTAAAGTGAAAAGTGTTAGTCACTCAGTTGTGTCTGACTCTTTGTGACTCCATGAACATGTAACCCACCAGGCTCCTCTGTCCATGGAATTCTCCAGGCAAGAATACTGGAGTGGGTTGCCATACGCTTCTCCAGGGGATCTTCCCGACCCAGGGATCAAACCCAGGTTTGTTGCATTGCAGGTAAATTCTTTACCATCTGAGCCACCAGGGAAGCCCCAGTAAAATATATCTTCTCATTAAAAAAACAAAAATTAAGGGGAGAAGAACTAAGGTAGTCTCTTTAAACTCTGTAATCAGTTCAAGGACTCTGGCTCTATTTCTTGGTGGTGTCTCTCAAAGTGTGTGCGTAATACATACAACACTGGCAGTATGAGCAAACAGGCTAAGGTGGAAATTGAGAACTCTGAGATCGGTCTGAGACAAAGGAATCTTATGTCATTTTTTTCTTTTTTGGAAAATAATAATTACATTAACAAAACACAGCAAAAGCATGAAAACCTATCACAAGTATGAAAATCATAAAATTATTAACAATCACAAATATTCTGGATTTCACACCCATGAAATTTACCATGCTTTTCATCATATTAAGTGCTTCCCTGGTGGCTCAGATGGTAAAGAACCTGCCTGCAATGTAGGAGATCTGGGTTCAATCCCTAGGTCAGCAAGATTCCCTGGAGAAGGAAATGGCAACCCACCCCAGTATTCTTGCCTGGAGAATTCCATGGACAGAGGAGCCTAGTAGGCTACAGTCCATGGGGTCCCAAAGAGTTGGACATGACTAAGCAACTAACACTTTCACTTTTGTCATCGTATTATAAGATTTATGTAATAGCTATCCAAAAGACATGTACTAACATCCCCATTTTTGTTGAGAGGGAAACTAGGGATAAGAGGTTGCATGGCCAGTTCAAACCCAGGTATTTCTGACTCCAAAATTCATGGTCAGTTAGACAATTCTGCCTCTTTTCAAAATATTCTAAACTGCTCGAGAAAAACCCAGCCCCATCACTGACAGTCTCCTGAAGAAGGAAGAAGTCTTCTCCTACTTGGGACTCTTCAGGAAGGACCTCACCAACCATCACCAAGACCACACTGCCTGCAATGCTATCAGCCCCATGTGCAGCTGTGGGAGGAATCCTGGTCTTGTCACCACCTTGAATACGTACATGCCCATAATCCTAACCCTCTGCATGTGGTCTCTGCACTCCTCCATGAGTTCCCAACCAGCTGGCCTCTTCCATGGTATCCACCCCTTTCCCAAAGCAGCTTTGTTACCCTCTAGTTAAGGAGAAACCACCTTGTTCCTGTTGTGGCTTGGTCTTCCCTATGTTGGGTTTCCTACCCTGATACTCTCAGATGTCCTTGTGTTGGTGTGACAAGGTTGTAGCAACTCTAACCCAAACTAGCTGCCTCTACCTCCATCAAATCTTCAATCCATCAGCAATATCCACCAAATCCTGGCCTTCCCAAGGTACACCCTGGCTCAGTCTGGGAGCTTGGTTAAAGTCATAGCCAGTTTCCTCCTTCCCTCCTTCCAATGGTTAAGCATATATTAGAATGTTTTAATAAAACAAATGAGAAATTACAGCCTTCTGATGACAGTTTAATTTTTAGAGAACTATTCAATTTTATGAGAACACTCAGATGAAAATAAAATAAAAATATTTTAAATGAAAATGTAAATAAAAACAGTAAAGATGAGTAATAAAATAATAGATATCATCCTGCCATCATGAAACAAAGTATAACAAAAATAAAATAAAAAGATCACATCAAAAGCAGTCATTAATTCTTTAAGACGAAGAGAAGGATACATTTCAGATAGAAGTAATGGTAAGTAATAAGCTTTTAGAACATTTGATAATCCAATTAATGAGAAATGAATCATAAGAATAGAGGAAATATGTAAGTTTCTTGCTGATTTGACAGAAAATACTACTATGAATGAAGATAACATAAAATTCATAACATACGAGGAAAATGAGGACATCAGTGTCATTGATTCAAAGAGCATTTAAGATAGAAAATCAGAATAAAACCTCAAATGTCCTGAAATCTTACAGCTCCTCTATGAAAGAAACATGGTAGTTGGTTTGCTTAGGTTTGACAATTCTAAACATTTTCTTGGCAATACTGCTCATGAAGCTAGAAAAACTTTCCTAAGCTCTCCACAATAAACATAAATATTTCATCAACTATACTAGGTAAATAACTGAATAATCTGTTTTTTCTACAGAAAATATCACAAAACTACTGTCAGATAAAACCACAATCAAAAAGTATGTTGATAAAATAACTTTTAAAACAATGTTATAAAACTGTGTTTGGTACTTAGTTGACAAAAATATTATCATGATTTCTGTTCTCATTATAAATACTCTATTATCACACCTAACTTTGCATTCTTTCAAAGAGGGCTTCAAAAATTATCAGAGCTTCAGCTCTATAAGCCCTGGATTCATCCTCACAATGAGATCTTAGATTTGCCCCTTCCTCCCTCCTCACCACTGGAGAAGGTTCTTAAGAGTCCCTTGGACAGCAAGAAGATCAAATCAGTCAATCCTAAAGGAAATCAACCCTGAATATTCATTGGAGGGACTGATGCTGAGTGGAGGGACTGATGCTGAGCTGAAGCTCCAATACTTTGGCCACCTTCTGTGAACAGCCAACTCTCGAAAAAGATCCTGATGCTGGGAAAGACTGAGAGCAGAAGAAGAAGAGGGTGACAGAGGATGAGATTGTTGGATGGCATCATCGACTCAATGGACATGAGTTTGAGCAAGTTCTGGGAGATGGTGAGGGACAGAGAGTCCTGGCATGCTGTGGTCTATGCAGTCGCAAAGAGTTGGACACAACTGAATGACTGAATAACAAAAACCCTCCTCAGAATAACTCAGGGCTGACCTTCTTCCAGACAGTGGCCATGACAGAACCAAAGCAGAATGAACTAAAATGCTACCAGGTGTGTTCTCCTTAAAATTCAGACAATGTCAACAACAAAGTAAATGGTAACAGGATCATACTTATCAATAATTACCTTAAATGCAAATTGGTTAAATGCTCCAACCAAAAGACAAAGACTTGCAAAATGGTTACAAAAACAAGACCCTACATATGCTATCTACAAGAGTCCCACCTCAAACCCAGGGACACAGACTGAAAGTGAAGGGCTGGAAAAAGATATTTCATGCATGGAGACCAAAAGAAAGCAGGAGTGGCAATACTCATATCAAATAAAATAGGCTTTGAAATAAAGACAGTGATAAGAGACAAAGAAGGACACTGAATAATGATCAAAGGATCAATCAAAGAAGAAGTTATAACAATTATAAATATATATGCACTCAACATAGGAGCATGACAAATGCTAACAAGTATGAAAGGGAAAATTAACAGTAACACAATAATAATGGAGGACTTTAATGTCCCATTCACACCTGTGAATAGATTAGCAAAACAGAAAATTAGCAAGGAAATATAAGCTTTAAGTGAAACAATGGACCAGTTAGACCTAATTGATACCTATAGAGCATTTCACCCCAAAACAATGGATTTCACCTTTTTATCAAGTGCACACAGAACATTCTCCAGGATGGATCACATCCTGGGCCATAAATCTAGTCTTGGTAAATTTTTAAAAATTGAAATCATTTCAAGCATCTTTTCTGATCACAATGCATTAAGGTCAGTTCAGTTCAGTTCAGTCGCTCAGTCTTGTCTGACTCTTTGCGACCCCATGAATTGCAGCATGCCAGGCCTCCCTGTCCATCACCAACTCCCAGAGTCCACTCAAACTAATGTCCATCGAGTCAGCGATGCCATCCAGCCATCTCATCCTCTGTTGTCCCCTTCTCCTCCTGCCCCCAATCCCTCCCAGCATCAGAGTCTTTTCCAATGAGTCAACACTTCGCATGAGGTGGCCAAAGTACTGGAGTTTCAGCTTCAGCATCAGTCCTTCCAATGAACACCCAGAACTGATCTCCTTTAGGATGGACTGGTTGGATCTCCTTGCAACTTGGATCTCTCAAGAGTCTTCTCCAGCACCACAGTTCAAAAGCATCAATTCTTTGGTGCTCAGCTTTCTTCACAGTCCAACTCGCACATTCATTCATGACCACTGGAAAAACCATAGCCTTGACTAGACAGACCTTCGTTGGCAAAGTAATGTCTCTGCTTTTGAATATGCTATCTAGGTTGCTCATAACTTTCCTTCCAAGGAGTAAGCATCTTTTAATTTCATGGCTGCAGTCACCATCTGCAATGATTTTGGAGCCCCCAAAAATAAAGTCTGACACTGTTTCCACTGTTTCCCCATCTATTTCCCATGAAGTGATGGGACCAGATGCCATGATCTTAGTTTTCTGAATGTTGAGCTTTAAGCCAACTTTTTCACTCTCCACTTTCACTTTCATCAAAAGGCTTTTTAGTTCTTCTTCACTTTCTGCCATAAGGGTGGTCTCATCTGCATATCTGAGGTTATTGATATTTCTCCCGGCAATCTTGATTCCAGCTTGTGCTTCTTCCAGCCCAGCATTTCTCATGATGTACTCTGCATAGAAGTTAAATAAACAGGGTGACAACATACAGCCTTGACGTACTCCTTTTCCTATTTGGAACCAGTCTGTTGTTCCATGTCCAGTTCTAACTGTTGTTTCCTGACCTGCATACAGATTTCTCAAGAGGCAGGTCAGGTGGTCTGGTATTCCCATCTCTTTCAGAATTTTCCACAGTTTATTGTGATCCACACAGTCAAAAGTTTTGGCATAGTCAATAAAGCAGAAACAGATATTTTTCTGGAACTCCCTTGCTTTTTTGGTGATCCAGCGGATATTGGCAATTTGATCTCTGGTTCCTCTGCCTTTTCTAAAACCAGCTTGAACATCTGGAAGTTCACGGTTCACGTATTGCTGGAGCCTAGCTTTGGAGAATTTTGAGCATTACTTTACTAGCATGTGAGATGAGTGCAATCGTGCGGTAGTTTGAGCATTCTTTGCCATTGCCTTTCTTTGGGATTGGAATGAAAACTGACCTTTTCCAGTCCTGTGTCCATGGCTGAGTTTTCCAAATTTGTTGGCATATTTAGTGCAGCACTTTCACAGCATCATCTTTCAGGATCTGAAACAGCTCAACTGGAATTCTATCACCTCCACTAGCTTTGTTCATACTGATGCTTTCTAAGGCCCACTTGACTTCACATTCCAGGATGTCTGGCTCTAGGTGAGTGATCACACCATCGTGATTATCTAGGTAGTGAAGTTCTTTTTTGTACAGTTCTTCTGTGTATTCTTGCCACCTCCTCTTAATATCTTCTGCTTCTGTTAGGTCCATACCATTTCTGTCCTTTATGGTGCCCATCTTTGCATGAAATGTTCCCTTGGTATCTCTAATTTTCTTGAAGAGATCTCTAGTCTTTCCCATTCTGTTGTTTTCCTCTATTTCTTTGCATTGATCGCTGAGGAAGGCTTTCTTATCTCTCCTTTCTATTCTTTGGAACTCTGCATTCAGATTCTTATATCTTTCCTTTAATTACAGGGGGGAAAAGCTATTAAAAATACAAACATATGGAGGTTAAACAACACGCTTCTGAATAAACAACAAATCACAGAAGAAATCAAAAAGGAAATCAAAATATGCATAGAAACAAATGAAAATGGAAAAACGACAACCCAAAACCTATGAGATTCAGTAAAAGCAGTGCTAAGAGGGAGGTGCATAGCAATATAAGCCTATCTCAAAAAACAAGAGAAACATCAAATAAACAACCTAACTTTACACCTAAGCAACTAGAAAAAGAAAATAAGAATCCAAAATTTAGTAGAAGGAAAAAAATTGTGAAAATCAGAGCAGAAATAAATGGGAAAAAATGAAGACTATGGCAAAAATCAACAAAACTAAAAGCTGGTTCTTTGAGAAGATAAATAAAATAGACAAACCGTTAGCCAGACTCATCAAGAAAAAAAGGGAGAAGAATCAAATCAATAAAATTAGAAATGAAAATGGAGAAATCACAACAGACAACCCAAAACTACAAACAATCATAAGAGACTACTATGAGCAATTATATGTCAATAAACTGGACAACTTGGAAAAAATGGACATATTCTAAGAAAAGTATTGAACCAGGAAGAAATAGAAAATCTTAACAGGCCCATCACAAGCATGTAAATCAAAGTAATTAAAAATCTTCCAACAAACAAAAGCCCAGGACCAGATGGCTTCACAGGTGAATTCTACCAAAAATTTAGAAAAAAGGAAGGTAAACTGCCTAACTCATTCTATGAGGCCACCATCACCCTAATACCAAAACCAGACAAAGATGCCACAAAAAAAGAAAACTACAGGCCAATATCCGTGATGAATATAGGTACAAAAATACTCAACAAATTTCTAGCAAACAGAATCCAACAACATATTAAAAAGATCATACGTCATGACTAAATGGACTGTATCCCAAGGATGCAAGGATTCTTCAATATTTGCAAATCAATCAATGTGATACACCATATTAATAAATTGAAAGATAAAAACCATATGATTATCTCAATAGATGCAGAGAAAACCTTTGACAAAATTCAACATCCAGCCTCCAAAAAGCAGGCATAGAAGGAACATACCTCAACATAGTAAAAGCTATATATGACAAACCCACAGCAAACATTATGCTCAATGGCAAAAAATTGAAAGTATTTCCTCTAAAATCAGGAACAAGACAAGGGTGCCCACTCTCACCACTACTATTCAACATAGTTTTGGAAGTCCTAGCCACAGCAGTCAGAGAAGAAAAAGAAATAAAAGGAATCCAGATTGGAAAAGAAGAAATAAAACTCTCACTGTTTGCAGATGACATGATTCTCTACATAGAAAATCCTAAAGACACCACCAGAAAATTACTAGAGCTAATCAATGAATATAGTAAAGTTTCAGGATATACAATTAATACACAGAAATCCCTTGCATTCCTATACACTAACAATGAGAAAACAGAAAGAGAAGTTAAGGAAACAATTCCATTCACCACTGCAACGAAAAGAATAAAATAGCAATAAATCTACCTAAAGAAAAAAAAGACCTATATATAGAAAACTATAAAACACTGCTGAAAGAAATCGAAGATGACACAAATAGATGGAGAAATATACCATTGTTCATGGATCAGAAGAATCAATATAGTGAAAATGAGTACACTACCCAAAGCAATCTATAGATTCGATGCAATCCCTATCAAGCTACCAATGGTATTTTTCACAGAACTAGAACAAATAATTTCAGAATTTGTATGGAAACACACACAAAAAAACTCAAAGAGCCAAAGCAATCTTGATAAAAAAGAATGGAACTGGAGGAATAAACCTGCCTGATTTCAGACTATACTACAAAGCAACAGTCATCAAGACAGTATGGTACTGGCACAAAGACAGAAATATAGATCAATGGAACAAAATAGAAAGCCCAGAGATAATTCCACACACCTATGGACACCTTATCTTTGACAAAGGAGGCACGAATATACAATGAAGAAAAGACAATCTCTTTAACAAGTGGTGCTGGGAAAACTGGTCAACCGCTTGTAAAAGAATGAAACTAGAATACTTTCTAACACCATACACAAAAATAAACTCAAAATGGATTAAAGATCTAAATGTAAGACCAGAAACTATAAAACTCCTAGAGGAAAACATAGGCAAAACACTCCCTGCCATAAATCACAGCAGGATCCTCTATGACCCACCTCCCAGAGTAATGGAAATAAAAGAAAAAATAAACAAATGGGACCAAATTAAACTTAAAAGCTTTTGAACAATGAAGGAAATTATAAGCAAGGTGAAAAGACAGCCTTCAGAATGGGAGAAAATAACAGCAAACGAAGCAACTGACAAAGAAATAATCTCAAAAATATACAAGCAACTCCTGCAGCTCAATTCCAGAAAAATAAACGACCCAATTAAAAAATGGGCCAAAGAAATAAACAGACATTTCTCCAAAGAAGACATACAGATGGCTAACAAACACATGAAAAGATGCTCAACATCACTCATTATCAGAGAAATGCAAATCAAAACCAGAATGAGGTACCATCTCACACCAGTCAGAATGGCTGCCACTAAAAAGTCTACAAACAATAAATTCTGGAGAGGGTGCAGAGAAAAGGGAACCCTCTTACACTGTTGGTGGGAATGCAAACACAGTACAGCCACTATGGAGAACAGTGTAGAGATTCCTTAAAAAACTGGAAACAGAACTGCCATATGACCCAGCAATCCCACTGCTGGGCATACACACCAAGAAAACTAGAATTGAAAGAGACACTTTCAATTGAAAGAGACCCCAATGTTCACTGCAGCACTGTTTACAATAGCTAGGATATGGAAGCAACCTAGATGTCCATTGGCAGATGAATGGATAAGGAAGTTGTGGCACATATACAAATGGAATATTACTCAGCTATAAAAAAGAGTGCATTTGAGTCAGTTCTAATGAGGTGAATGAAACTGGAGCCTAATACACAGAGTGAAGTAAGTCAATACAGTATGTTAACACATGTATATGCAATTTAGAAAGACGGTAATGACAACCCTATATGCAAGACAGCAAGAGAGACATCGATGTAAAGAAGAGACTTTTGGACTATGTGGGAGGTGAGGCTGGGATGATTTGAGAGAATAGCATTGAAACATGTCTATTATCATATGTAAAACAGATGATCAAAGCAACTTCAATGCATGAAGCAGGGAACTCAAAGCCTGTGCTCTGAGACAACCCAAGAGGGATGGGTTGGGGAGGGTGGTGGGAGGGGAGTTCAGGATGGGGGGACACATGTATGCCCATGGCTGATTCATATTGATATATGGAAAAAACCACCACAATATTGTAAAATAATTAGCCTCCAATTAAAGTAAATAATTGTTTTAAGTCAGACAAATTCATTTTTAAACAAGAAGAAAGCCTCATGAAAATGCAATAACCAACAAGACCTACTGCATAGCACAGGAAACTCTGCTTAATGTTATATGGCAGGCTGGATGGGAGAGTAATTTGAGGGAGAATGGATTCATGTATATATATGGATGGCTGAGTCCCTTTGCTGTCCACCTGAAATTATCACAACATTGTTAATCAGCTATACTCCAACACAAAATAAGTTTTTAAAAAAAATTTAAGTAGTTTTTGAGAAAAAGAAAGGAAAAAGGAAATTCAGAAAACTGTTACTCAAAATTCCAGGGACTATTGTTTTCATCAAATCACCTATGAACTCCACACAGATAATAGCTAGAAAGGAAAACCAAAATAATTTTTTAAAGCTATTTTGTTTTTTCAAAAGCAAATATTTCCCTGGCATAAGTTAGCAGATTAAACACAGACTTTTCCTTCCCTGCCTGATGAAAACACAGGTGACTGAATGGATTTACATACTTGAAGAAGACCTGGCAACCTTCTCACTCTAATTTCAAGAATATTATTTATTTGGACTGAAGTCTCCTTTCTAAGAAAAAGCTCTTTGTGTCTTGAATAAGCATGTGTTGATACATTAGACAAACCAAAACAAACTCAAGCTAAGACTGTTGCACTACAGAAAGAGTTATCCTTTTATTTCATTATTTCCTTGATTCTTCTTTGCTTGTGGTTATGTCTCAGGAACTATTTCATTAACATAAAAATGCAAAGCTTTACCAAAGAATGTAATTTTATAATTATTTCATTGATGTGTTTTTCACATCAATTAAATTCAAGCCTGCAAACACTGGTTGAGAGCCTTCCAGTGTGCTGGGCCCTAATGAATATAAAGATGAAGATTAATATGAGTTAAGGTGATAAATGCTGCTTTGGTGATAAGATCAAAATGTTGAGAGAACAGAGGAAGGAGCAATTAATCTTGTGTGGCCCAAGTGGGAAAAGAAAAGTGGATTCAGAGTAAGGTTGCTGGCTTTCAAGAGCTCCAGGGAGCAGTCTCTGGGTGTTTTCTGGGACAGAATGGTGCTTGGGGGCAGGGCGCCCAGCGCTCACTGTTGCTTCAATCCAAGTATATCTCCTTCCATCTGGTTTCTGGGTTGGAAGTCTGCATTAGACTTCTCTGACAAAATGCTTGTCTTTTGAAAAGTAATTTTTTAAAACTACTAAAACAAGATGCCCTTTGATCTGAGCTTTCAAGGTTAAAGAATTTATCCAAATAGAGATGAAATGCAGTGGTTTCAGCTCCCTTCATATGTTCAAATTCCCAAGCCCAAGTATTTAACCCTAACCTTTCTCCTAGCTCTAGTATCCCCCTTCTCCAGTCTACCCTCTATACTCTCTACCACATCCTAGCACTACCAATGGCTCCCCACTGCCTACCAGATAAAGTCTGGTCTCCTGACATGGCCTATGATCTAAATGCTTCCATCACCCATTTTCTCCACTTACCCAAAGATATTGTTGGAGACAGTTCTCCACAGGTCTTCCACGTTTCTGTACTTTCTGCAAATGGAGGCATTCACACATGTTGTCCCAGAGTATCTCTCCAAGAATATTTGTAAAGTGAGCAACCTTGGAAAACAGTGACAGTGAGTCTTCCCAGAATGGAGGGAAAGTCTGCTTGCTTTCCAGTAAAGATAATATCTCCAGATGAATGACGAAGATGCAGTGCACATATACAATGAAATATTCAATTCAGTCAATTCAGTCGCTCAGTCGTGTCCGACTCTTTGCGACCCCATGAATCGCAGCACACCAGGCCTCCCTGTCCATCACTGACTCCCGGAGTTCACCCAGACTCACGTCCATCGAGTAAGTGATGCCATCCAGCCATCTCATCCTCTGTCGTCCCCTTCTCCTCCTGCCCCCAATCCCTCCCAGCATCACAGTCTTTTCCAATGAGTCAACTCTTCGCATGAGGTGGCCAAAGTATTAGAGTTTCAGCTTTAGCATCAGTCCTTCCAATGAACACCCAGGACTGATCTCCTTTAGAATGGACTGGTTGGATCTCTTTGCAGTCCAAGGGACTCTCAAGAGTCTTCTCCAACACCACAGTTCAAAAGCATCAATTCTTTGGCACTCAGTTTTCTTCACAGTCCAACTCTCACATCCATACATAACCACAGGGAAAACCATAGCCTTGACTAGATGGACCTTTGTTGGCAAAGTAATATCTCTGCTTACAATGAAATATTACTCAGCCATAAAAAAGGAATGGAATTGGGTCATCTGTAGAGACATGGACGGACCTAGAGTCTGTCGTACAGAGTGAAGTAAGTCAGGAAAAGAACAGCAAATACATTAACGCATGTATGTGGAATTTAGAAAAATGATACAGATAAATCTGTTTCCAGGGCAAGAATAGATATGTCAACATACAGAACAGACATGTGGACACAGGAGGAAGGGAAGAGAGGATGGGAATAATTGGGAGAGTAGCACTGACATATACACAATACCACGTGTACAACAAAAAGCTAGTGGGAAGCTGCTGTGTAGCACAGGGAGCTCAGCCGGGTGCTCTGTGATGACCTACAGGGGTAGGAGGGAGGCCCAAGAGGGAGGGGATATATGTACACATACAGCTGATACACTTCATTGTACAGCAGAAACTAACACAACATCATAAAGCAACTATATCCCATTCAAAAAACAAACAAAAAAAGATAGTATGTCCTTTCAGGACAAAGTTTGGGCAGGTTGGTTCTAGTCCATTACAAAAGACTTGGGTTTCCCAAGCTTGAGGTTCCTTGGCTGTGACACACACCCACTGGATACAGCATCCATCTGGGCCTGGAGGAAAGTGAAAAGCTGCCAACCACATGCCTAGAAGGATTGAGAGTTGGGCTATTCCTATCAGTAAGTCCACCCAATGACCACCAGAGCACATTGGTCTCCATTTGCATGAGATGACAGGTCTTCATGCAAACCTGCTGAACTCTCTCAGGTCTGTGTGTCTGGATTTGCAATTTCTTCTTCCCAGAATGCACTGCTTACTCTGATTTCTTCACCATTCCCATACCTCTTATTACCAGGGAAATTCCTAATATTTTTCAACACCTAGCCTAAATATCACCTCTTTTTTAATGCTTTTTCTAACCACCCTTACCCAGAAAAATCTCTTATTTACGCTTCCCTGGCACTCTATAATTCTATCAAGGCAATGAACACATTGTTTCATAATGACTCATGAATTTAAGGTCTTCCATAAACCAAGATCTCCTGAGTAGAGAAGATAGAGATAAGCCTATCTTCTAAAAGATCATAAAAAGATGATTATTTTTATCTTTATGCAAATCTATTATTTTTATTAAAATATTTCAAGGACTTCCATTACTTAAGATTAAAAACAAAAACAAAATCCTTAACACATCTACAAAGCCCACAAAATCTAGTCACCTCCAGCCTTCAAACCCCACACCTTTGCCTCTGCCTGAAATCCCCTTGTTTCCCCATCCCCAGCCTTGTCTAATTAACCCTACCTCATCCTTCAGATGAGCAGCAGCATGGCTTCCTCAGGTAAGTCCTCCTGCCACCCACCCCCAGCCTAGACCAAATCCCCACCTTGCCCCCATTATAAGATCTCATGGTGCTGTGGACTTTCCATCACTGCACTTGGTGTAGCTAGTATTTCAGTTATTTGTTTGACCATTTTATTGTGATTCATTCTCTCTTGACCTAAAGACATGAGTTCATAAGGGCAGGAACCTTGCCTGATTTTGCCCATCATTGGATCTCTAGCACTTTCGGTATATTGTCTGTCACGTGATAGGACTCAGCAAATACAGGGTGGGTGAATAAATGAATGAGTGAATATAATAAGACATTCAATGTATGTGGGCTGGATTGAAGAATTCTAAGCAGAGGGGACAACAGAAAAGAAAAAGAAAAAGAAAAAAAAAAGAGGTGTACAGCCTGCAGGAAAAACTCTTTTTGAATAAAAAGAATAGCCAGGGAGACAAACCAAACTTTTCATAAATCCTCCATGGTTTTCATCTCAGTTTAGAATCTGAATTCTGAACAATCAACTCAGCAGACACTGGATTTCCAGGAGAGCTTAAGGATTTAATCTCATCATTTTGCAACTTCCGTCTCCATGTATAGTTTATATCTAATTCTTTAAACAAAAAGAGATCTTCAAAGCCTGTCACTGTCATTATCTAATATTTATTTGATTATCTACCACTTACAAAGAATATTCTCTTATGCTGCTATATTTTACACTAAACAACCCTAATAATCAAGATTAAAGTCATAGGCTCTGACTTTGATATCTTTATGGGATAATCTTTGGCTATATTTGTGTAATAACTATATGACAGGTCAGGCAGAAAAGAGGCCCCCCCCCACCAAAGGCAAGAAGAGCAGACAGCAGAGACACAGGGAGGAAGATCAGAAAACAAAGAATCGAAAGGGGACAGGATATAACCTACAAGTCATGCGGGGGTGGTCTATGCAGTTGACTGACTGCTTGTGTCCCCTCTAAATCCTTAGGTCAAAATCCTAGCTCCCAATGTGAAAGTATTAGAAAGTGGAGTCTTTGGGGGATAATTAGCTCATGAGGGTGGCCCCTCATGAATGAGGTTAGCGCCCTTACAAGAGAGATGCCCCTCCCCCCAGAGAGCTCTCTTGCCTTCTTTCTGCCCTTTGAGAGCACAGAGGAAAAACTCACAGTCTGGAACTCAGAACCACGCTCTCACTGGAACCCAATCAAGCTGGCAACCTGACTTTGAACTTCCAGTCTCCAGAACTGTGAGAAATAAGTGTTCATTGTTTAAGCCACCTGATCTACAATAATTGATTATAGCAGCCTGAACTAAGACCACCCACAAAGTAGGGAAGAGGGGGTGGTGATCTTTGAAGCTGGCATTAGTGAGTTGTAGGGAGTGGAGACAAACAACTGTGTGGGATAAGAAATGAGTGAGCATCTTATTAAAGGGACAAATCTTAGAGGGGCAAGTCCCTGAGGCAAGAAAGACATAGAGTCTATAGGGAGCTTATAGGGACAAGAACTTGTCAACGGGAACATAAAATATAATTTAAGGTGGTGGTGGTGTTGTTTAGTTACTCATTCATGTATGACTCTTTGTGACCCCATGGACTGTAGCCCGCCAGGCTCCTCTGTCCATGGGATTTCCCAGGCAAGCATACTGGAGTGGATTGCCATTTCCTTCTCCAGGAGATCTTCCCAACCCAGGCATTGAACCGGGGTCTCCTGCATTAGCAGGCAGATTCTTTACTACTGAGCCACCAGGGAAGCCCATAGTTTTAGGTATGCATGCCATTAACAGATTTCTTATATGGGTGGATGGGGGTTGGAAGTTTTATCTAGAATTATAAAATTCTAGAGATTAGGTAAAAGGTCACAGAAAATGGGAATTAGTTATTACTGTTTGTCTTTGGGATTCCATCAGTATCTGGGGATGGGTAGTTGGGGAAATGAGCAACCTGAGAGTGTGTAGGTGAGAATGGAGGTGGAAGGTGGAGGACACAACAGGATCCAAACAGGCTGGCAAGCTGTGAAGTAGAGGATAAACACCCTACTCATTTCACTGAGATACACGCCATCTCCTGATGCTCCCAGGAGCTCTGAGCCACTTGTGGGAGGCTTAGGGAGACCCAGGAGCCCGAGCTGCCAACAGAGGGCCCCTGTGGTCCTGGTTGGCACGGAGGCAACCCTACTCCCCGAGTCGAGAGGCTCCAGCATGGCCAGCCCAGGGAACAGTATGACCTTCCAGCCCCTAGCAAACACCTGGACATTCTCCTTGACTTTTCTCTCACTTTCCTCCCCACGTCAGGTTGATTCTATGTTCTTACATCTATCAAATCTACCCACCTCTAGCTATGCTGCTGCTAAGTCGCTTCAGTCGCGTCCGACTCTGTGCAACCCCATAGATGGCAGCTCACCAGGCTCCCCCGTCCCTGGGATTCTCCAGGCAAGAACACTGAAGTGGGTTTCCATTTCCTTCTCCAAAGTCGCTCAGTCGTGTCCGACTCTTAGCGACCCCATGGACTGCAGCCTACCAGGCTCCTCTGTCCATGGGATTTTCCAGGCAAGAGTGCTGGATTGGGGTGCCATTGCCTTCTCCGACCTCTAGCTATGCCCACAACCTTAACACAGTTCAGGAAACCAGCCCTGAAGCAGGTTCAAACTTCCACTCCACCTGGCTCCATTCCCATCTGTTTCTCATGCTGCAAAACTGCTCAAAGTCCCTTCTCTGATTACTCTTTGTGAGCTCCCTTTGACCCTCAGGATAAAGTCCAAAGTTCCTAGCATGTCTTCAATACCCCTAGTGAGCTGGCCTCTGGTCCCACCTCCAGGACTGGGTCCCTCACCGGCTTTTGCAGCCACACTGATCTACCTGAATCCCACCCAAGAGCCTTGCTATTTTTCACTCCTGGACTCGGAATATGCTTCTTGCTTTCCCTGGAAATCCTCTTAACCTCACCTGCACTCCGTCCTGATTCCACCTGGTCAATTCCTACTCTTGACATCTCAGCTGTGATCTTCTCCACTTTACAAAATCACCCCAACACTCTAGGCTGGTTAAGTTGCCCTGTCTATATGCTCCCATAGCACCTTGTATTTGCCAAAATCAGAGCATATGATGCTCTATGTTGTCAGGTTTTTTTTTTTAAGCTTATCTGTATCTCCATCTAAATCAGTGAATCTCTACTCTGCATGGTAGAATCACCTAGAGACCTTATTAAAAAAAACATGAATGCCAGTTAAACAAGAAATTCTTAAGGTGGATCTGGACATAGGTGTTTTGTTTTTGTTGTTCAGCCGCTAAGTCATGTCCGACTCTTTGCAACCCCATGGACTACAGCACACCAGGCTTCCCTGTCCTTCACTATCTCCCAGAGTGCTCAAACACATCTAATGAGTGGATGATGCCATCCAACCCCCTCATCCTCTGTCACCCCCTTCTCCTCCTGCCCTCAATCTTTCCCCACAACAGGATATTTTCCAATGAGTCAGCTGTTTGCATCAGGTGGCCCAAGTACTGGCCCTTCAGCATCTGTCCTTCCAATGAACATCCAGGGTGTTTTGTAAGTGTCCCCAAATAATTCTAATGGGTAGCACCCACCAGAATATCACACTCAGATGTGGGTAGCTAGGCACCACCTAGTAAACCATAATTCTTTGCTCTCAGAGAACATGCCAGATCAGTATCTGCTCCCCAGCGCCCAGCAGAGGAGACAACTCTCAGTGTTTGTCACCCAAACAAATCTTTGATCGCTCCATTTGGGTCTGCAGGGTGGAAGCTCTGCTGAGCTGGTGTGGAGAAGAAGAGGTAGGTCTGGGAGGATACCCTTCCCCTTCAAGATAGAGTGAGTTGGGGTGGAAATCAGTCTCTTCAGCTTGTTCTGGTACAAAATCACACTCATATACAAGTTTGTCCTATTAGGAAAGCATTGAGGTCAAACGGCAACATATTTCCCTGCACAGAGGAGACAGTACCTTGGAAGGATGAGTTTACTTTTCAGAGCTCTTCATATGTCACTACCTCTCCAGAGAAAGCAGACAGATGGGTGAACTGAAGCTCCATGAGTGGCCCACACTGCCATCCTCTCTAGCACAACACAGAGCACAAATACACAGATGACTCACCAAGAATTCTCAGCCTCACAGCAGGGGACACAGACCCCCACTTTCCTGCCTCCCAGAGCAGGGCTTGCCCACTGTGCAATCCTGCCTCCCAGTGTTGATGGAGACACATCTGCGGGGCAGGAATCTACCCAGGAAGGCGGCAGAAAGCCAGAGGAGGAAGAGGAGTTTGCACCTGAGTGACTCTTAATAAAAACAGGATCATGTTAGTTCCTCCTAAGGGAGGTAGCTGTTGATTTTATCAGGGAACCTATGGGTCGCAGTGGGAATGCTCTGGGATCCGTCTGTATGAGCTTGAGAGCCCAGCGCTAGAGCGACCCGGTGAGGGATGGCGGCCACTGGGACTGCGGCCACCGCGGCCACAGGCAAACTCCTGGTCATGCTGCTGCTCGGGCTCACAGCTCCCGCCATGGTGCTGGCCAGCTACATTAGTCACAGGAGGGCCTAGAGGAGCTATTCCACGTTCAAGGTCAGGAGGGGTGGCGGTGAGGAGATACCCCTTGTCCAAGGTAAGGAGCAGTGGATGCACTTTGCTGGAGCAGCCATGAAGATATACCCCACATCCAAGGTAAGAGAAACCCAAGTAAGATGGTAGATGTTGCAAGAGGGCATCAGAGGGCAGACACACTGAAACCATAATCACAGAAAACTAGTCAATCTAATCACACTAGGACCACAGCCTTGTCTAACTCAATGAAACTAAGCCATGCCCTGTGGGGCCACCCAAGACGGGCGGGTCGTGGTGGAGAGGGCTGACAGAATGTGGTCCACTGGAGAAGGGAATGGTAAACCACTTCAGTATTCTTGCCTTGAGAACCCCATGAACATTATGAATAGGCAAAATAATATGATACTGAAAGAGGAGCTCCCCAGGTCAGTAGGTGCCCAATATGCTACTGGAGATCAGTGGAGAAATAACTCCAGAAAGAATGAAGGGATGGAGCCAAAGCAAAAACAACACCCAGTTGTGGATGTGACTGGTGATAGAAGCAAGGTCCGATACTGTAAAGAGCAATATTGCATAGGAACCTGGAATGTCAGGTCCATGAATCAAGGCAAATTGGAAGTGGTCAAACAGGAGATGGCAAGAGTGAACGTCGACATTCTAGGAATCAGCGAACTACAATGGACTGGAATGGGTGAATTTAACTCAGATCACCATTATATCTACTACTACAGGCAGAAATCGCTTAGAAGAAATGGAGTAGCCATCATGGTCAACAAAAGACTGAAATGCAGTACTTGGATGCAATCTCACAAACGACAGAATGATCTCTGTTTGTTTCCAAGGCAAACCATTCAATATCACAGTAATCCAAGTCTATGCCCCAACCAGTAACGCTGAAGAAGCTGAAGTTGAATGGTTCTATGAAGACCTACAAGACCTTTTAGAACTAACACCCAAAAAAGATGTCCTTTTCATTATAGGGGACTGGAATGCAAAAGTAGGAAGTCAAGTAACACCTGAAATAACAGGCAAATTTGGCCTTGGAATACAGAATGAAGCAGGGCAAAGACTAATAGAGTTTTGCCAAGAAAATGCACTGGTGTTAGCAAACACCCTCTTCCAACAACACAAGAGAAGACTCTATACATGGACATCACCAGATGGTCAACACCGAAATCAGATTGATTATATTCTTTGCAGCCAAACATGGAGAAGCTCTATACAGTCAACAAAAACAAGACCAGGAGCTGACTGTGGCTCAGATCATGAGCTCCTTATTGCCAAATTCAGACTGAAATTGAAGAAAGTAGGGAAAATCACTACACCACTCAGGTATGACCTAAATCAAATCCCTTATGATTATACAGAGGAAGTGAGAAATAGATTTAAGGGACTAGATCTAATAGACAGAGTGCCTGATGAACTATGGAATGAGGTTCGTGACATTGTACAGGAGACAGAGATCAAGACCATCCCCATGGAAAAGAAATGCAAAAAAGCAAAATGGCTGTCTGGGGAGGTCGTACAAATAGCTGTGAAAAGAAGAGAAGGGAAAAGCAAAGGAGAAAAGGAAAGATATAAGCATCTGAATGCAGAGTTTCAAAGAATAGCAAGAAGAGATAAGAAAGACTTCCTCAGTGATCAATGCAAAGAAATAGAGGAAAACAACAGAATGGGAAAGACTAGAGATCTCTTCAAGAAAATTAGAGATACCAAGGGAACATTTCATGCAAAGATGGGCTCGATAAAGGACAGAAATATTAAGCAGAAGATATTAAGAAGAAAGATATTAAGCAGAATATATTAAGAAGAAGTGGCAGAAATACACAGAAGAACTGTACAAAAAAGATCTTCATGACCAAGATAATCATGATGGTGTGATCACTGACCTAGAGCCAGACATCCTGGAATGTGAAGTCAAGTGGGCCTTAGAAAGCATGACTATGAACAAAGCTAGTGGAGGTGATGGAATTCCAATTGAGCTATTTCAAATCCTGAAAGATGATGCTGTGAAAGTGCTGCACTAAATATGCCAGCAAATTTGGAAAACTCAGCCATGGCCACAGGACTGGAAAAGGTCAGTTTTCATTCCAATCCCAAAGAAAGACAATGCCAAAGAATGCTCAAACTACCACACAATTGCACTCATCTCACATGCTAGTAAAGTAATGCTCAAAATTCTCCAAGCTAGGCTTCAGCAATACGTGAACTGTGAACTTCCAGATGATCAAGCTGGTTTTAGAAAAGGCAGAGGAACCAGAGATCAAATTGCCAACATCCACTGGATCATCGAAAAACAAGAGAGTGCCAGAAAAACATCTATTTCTGCTTTATTGACTATGTCAACGCCTTTGACTGTGTGGATCACAATAAACTGTGGAAAATTCTGAAAGAGATAGGAATACCAGACCACCTGATCTGCCTCTTGAGAAATCTGTATGCAGGTCAGGAAGCAACAGTTAGCACTGGACATAGAACAACAGACTGGTTCCAAACAGGAAAAGGAGTACGTCAAGGCTGTATATTGTCACCCTGTTTATTTAACTTCTATGCAGAGTACATCATGAGAAACGCTGGGCTGGAAGAAGCACAAGCTGGAATCAAGATTGCCAGGAGAAATATCAATAACCTCAGATATGCAGATGACACCACCATTATGGCAGAAAGTGAAGAGGAACTAAAAAGTCTCTTGATGAAAGTGAAAGTGGAGAGTGAAAAAGTTGGCTTAAAGCTCAACATTCAGAAAATGAAGATTATGGCATCTGGTCCCATCACTTCATGGGAATAGATAGGAAAATAGTGGAAACAGTGTCAGACTTTATTTTTGGGGACTCCAAAATCACTGCAGATGGTGACTGCAGCCATGAAATTAAAAGACGCTTACTCCTTGGAAGAAAAGTTATGACCAACCTAGATAGCATATTGAAAAACAGAGACATTACTTTGCCAACAAAGGTCCATCTAGTCAAGCCTATGGTTTTTCCTGTGGTCATGTATGGATGTGAGAGTTGGACTGGGAAGAAAGCTGAGCACCAAAGAATTGATGCCTTTGAACTGTGGTGTTGGAGAAGACTCTTGAGAGTCCCTTGGACTGCAAGGAGACCCAACCAGTCCATTCTGAAGATCAGCCCTGGGATTTCTTTGGAAGGAGTGATGCTGAAGCTGAAACTCCAATACTTTGGCCACCTCACGCGAAGAGTTGACTCATTGGAAAAGACTCTGATGCTGGGAGGGATTGGGGGCAGGAGGAGAAGGGGACAACAGAGGATGAGATGGCTGGATGGCATCACTGACTCGATGGACACAAGTCTGAGTGATCTCCGGGATTTGGTGATGGACAGGGAGGCCTGGTGTGCTGCCATTCATGGGGTCGCAAAGAGTCGGACACTGAACTGGACTGAACTGATGGTCCTAATTAACTTCCCAGGTGGTGCTAATGGTAAAGAATCCGCCTGCCAATGCAGAAGATGTAAGAGATGCAGGTTAAATCCCTGGGTCAGGAAGATCCCCTGGAGAAGGGCATGACAACCTGTTCCAATATTCTTGCCTGGAGAATCCCACGGACAGAGGAGCCTGGCTGACTACAGTCCATGGCATCGCAAAGAGTCAGGCATGATGGAAGCGACTTAGCTCCCACACATGGTTCTAATTAATATTGGAAGATAGATGTCTGTTAACATCACACTGACTGGCCTCCCCAACACCACTCCCCCAGGGGGGCTCACAGTTAGAATCCCGGAGCTCCCTTCCCTGCCCAGTGGGTGTGACAGAGGCTGGGCAAGCAGGCAGGGCCAGGGCTGTATTGACTGCTAGATTCCTGTGGGGCAGGATGGCTTCAGCAAGGACACACGGAACTCGAATCCTGCCTGGCTCTGACCCTAAGCAGCTCTTGACCCTGAGCAAGTAAAAATCATGAGTCTAGACTGTTTACCTCTTAACAATGTCAGGATTTATTGTTGTTGTCATTGCTGTCATTTTTGTTTTTACAAGGAACCCACTTTGCAGCTGCACTGAAAGCCCCTCATCCCAAAAGGGCAACAATAAACTACAAAAATGGAGAAGAACCCAGTGACCTAGCAAAGCTGCAAGCGAAACCAAACACGGTGTCTCACTGTGGTTTGTGGTGTTGAATGCTCTTCCTCTGCTGATCATCGGGGAGGAGGTCAATGACCCTCCAAGGACCATCCATGCTCCCTTCAAAGTCTCACTCTGACCAGGTGGCCCTGGGTTTGGCCACCCCCGGCTGATGCTGTGGCTCAGAATGCCTGGGACCTCGGGCAGGCATCCACACATTTCCTGCCTGCCTGTCCCCACATGCAGTGGCTCCTGTGAAAGCGGAACCAAGGGCCATCCAGAATCCTTCCATAGCTGACGACAGTTGGGTTCCTGTTCTGAGCAGCCAGGCCCTGAACATTCTCTGCCACTTCTGTTCACAGTCAGCAGGGAAATGAGCGGACAGAGGGGTCCTTGAGCCACGGACCACCTCGGCCGTCAGGAAATAGAGATGGTGCTCCTTTAAGATGAAGGTGGTGGGCAGCCACCCATCTTCCCTAAACACAGACTCGCCTTGTTCTTCCATTTCTGGCTCAGTGATAAAAACGTTAAATGTCATTTCCTGTATCAGTGGTTAACCACGAGATGCTGGATCAGAGATTTACCAGAAGTGCTGAAGTTAAGGAAAAAAAAAAAAAAGAAAACAACCCTGCTGTTTTCAATAACCCTTTCTTGCACCCTGTGGGAACTATTTAGCCTTTCTGGTAGGTGGGAGGGGAGCGGGGGAAAGGAGCGGGTTGCTGGATTTGGCCTGAGCAATAAACTTCAGATTAGATTGGCTAAAGGCTTCCTCGTGCCACAGACAGGAAGTGGATGAAGGCATGATTTCACCGTTCTGCATTCCTCTCCGGAGAGTGAGTGTGTGTGCAGGGAAAGTGGGAGAAGACAGGAGGAACAGTCTTCCACGAGCATTCAGCGCCCACCTCTCTCTCAGGACATCCGTGGTCATTTGGTTTTATTCACCTGATGTTTTTGTGGAGGACTGCGGCTCTGGTTACTTGTTTCCCCAGCTTCCTGCAGCAGCATCCAGTGACAAGGAAGCATCCCAGTGTCCCGAGAAAGAGATACTCCCAGGACCAGGATGAGCAGCTCTGGTCTTAAGGATGGAGAGCCCAGCTTGATTCCATGCTGTGTCTTCTTGGATTTCTCCATCATCTTCTTCATTTGTGGGTTAGATCCCTGGGTGGGGAAGATCCCCTGGAGGAGGGCATGGCAACCCACTCCAGTATTCTTGCCTGGAAAATCCCATGGGCAAAGAAGCCTGGCAGGCTACAGTCCATGGGGTCGCAAAGAGTCGGACACAACTGAGCACGGTTTCTCCATTCAATGAATTAAGTGCTTGGAAAGTGCAGCGGGGGAGGTTTGGCTTGGCCCCATGAAGACATAGATGACTCACAGCTTTGCTCAAAGCCCCTCTACTCTGCTGGGCACTGTCTGCCCTGGGGTGACCTCCACGGGGAGAACACACAAAGCCCTCCTGGGCTCCTCCCTGCTGCCCCCCAAGCACCCCTCTCAGTCTGGGCAGAACACACTAAAGAGCTCACTTTGCTCCAGCAAAATTGTTTCCTCCCCCAACGCCCTCTAGAAAGTTCTGCGCACACACCAAGCAACCCTAGTGCTTCATGTCCATCTGGGGCAACCAACAGTCCAGCTCTTCCTGGGACTAAAGGGATTCAGAGGAGGCGGGGCTTTTGTTTTTAAAACTAGGAAAGTCCCTGGCAAACCTGAATGAGTTGCTCACCCCAAAAGAAGTGTACATGCATGCGTGCTAAGTCACTTCAGTCCTGAGACTCTTTGTGACCCTGTAGACCATAGCCCGCCAGGCTCCTCTGTCCATGGGATTCTCCAGGCAAGAATACTGGAGTGGGTTGCCACGCCCTCCTCCAGGGGATCTTCCTGACCCAGGGATTGAGCCCAGGTTTCTCATGTCTCCTGCACTGGCAGGCAGGTTCTTTACCACTAGTGCCATCTGAGACCGTGTGTGACAGGCAAATAGACATGCTGCTTCTAAGCTGAAACTGATCATTTAGAATGGGATCCAGCCAGGTCAAACGAAAAAAGGATGTCATGGCGGTGTAAGAGTTCCTTGGGGAAAATGATGTTTCACTGCTCCCCCACCACCCCCAGCACATTCAGCAGGTACTGGTGGAAATCTGAAATCAAAGTCAGAATTGGGAGGGAGGGCTTCCCTGATGGTACAACTATCAAGAATCTGCCTTGTAATGCAGGGGACTCAGGTTCAATCCCTGATCCAGGAAGATCCCACACGTCATGGGGCAACTGTGTCTGTATACCATAACTATTGAGCCTGTGTTTTAGAGCCTGGAAGTCGCAACTTCTGAAGCCCAAACACCCTAGAGCCTGTGCTCCACGATAAGAGAAGCCACCGCAATGAGAAGTCCACTGTGCAACTAGAGAAAGCCTGCACGCAGCAATGAAGAATCAGCACAGCCAAAAGTAAGTAAAAACAAAATAAAAGAGTGCATATATTTCTTAAAGTAAAAATTATATATTGGGCTTCCCTCCTGTTTCATTGGTTAAGAATCTGCCTGCCAATGCAGGGGACACAGGTTTGATCCCTGGTCCAGAAAGATCCTACATGCCTGTTAAGCCAATACATCACGAGTACTGAGGCCCAAGCACGTAGAAGCTGTGCTCTGTGAGCAGAGAAGCCATGGCAATGAGAAGCCCAAGCACCATGACTAGACAATGCCCACTCACAGCAATGAAGACACAGCACAGCCATAAATAATGTTTTCTTTTTAATTATATACATTATTATATTAAAATTATATATGATTAAATATATACACACACACACATACACATATATAAAGAACTGGAAGGGGAAAGATTCTGGAGGAAAATATATTCCACCAAAGTTCTTGGAAGTTGATGAAACTCATACTCATTCTCCTCATAATCTTGAGTGAAAGCACCCTCACCCCCAAGAAAGATACAAAACTCAGAGCACTGTCTCCTCAGCTGACCTCTGTCCCAACCCCCCTCAACGCCCC
This sequence comes from Bos javanicus, assembly GCF_032452875.1. Classification (NCBI taxonomy): domain Eukaryota; kingdom Metazoa; phylum Chordata; class Mammalia; order Artiodactyla; family Bovidae; genus Bos; species Bos javanicus. Next base: position 98,305,095 of record NC_083872.1, on the reverse strand, counting down.
CACCCCAGGCTTTCAACAAGCCCTGACTTTTCTCCCACCTTCTCTCTCTTCTCCCTCTTGCTGCTGCTACCTGAGCTCAGCTTCCAGTGTCCCTTGGCTATCGCTTCCATCCCACTCAAGCTCCATTCCATCTGCTCCCTGACCTGTTCTACTTCCTCCTCTTTTCTAAATTTTTTTTCCACTGCACTTCACCTGTTTTTGAGGGGGTGGACTGTTCTAGGTCTTCTTTGCTACTCGCAGGCTATCTCTAGTTGAGAAAAGGAGCTTCTCATTGTAGAGGCTTCTCTTGTTATGGAGCATGGGCTCTAGCGTGTGAGGGTTCAGACACTGTGCCTCCCTGGCTCTAGAGCATAGGCTCAACAGCTGTGCTTCATGGGCTTAGCTGTCCCACAGCATGTGGGACCTTCCCAGACCCGGAATCAAATCCGTATCTCCTGCATTAGCAGGCAGATTCTTGACCACTGAGCCACCAGGGAAGCTCTCCCCGTTTTTGTTAAAACTAAATTCGAGAAACATTTATTCAGTACCTAGATCAGGAATGATGCCATGGATGTCATTCTCTGGATTTCATACGACTTTGGACATTTCTCACGGGCAACTTGCTAAATGATATCACCTGTGATGTCTTCTCCACAGACTATCTCCCTGACATTTCCAGGCAAAGACAAGCCCTTGCCCCCAGCATGCTGGTTAATTCATATTGCCCTTGAGCCCTCATCACGTTGCTGCAATTACTGGTTTATATTGCCATCGCATCTACCAGCTGTGAACCCCTGGTGTCTTATTTATCTTGTTTCCCCAGAGTCAATCCCAGACCTTGATAGATTGTAGCCATTAAATAAGAACAGAAAATGAGGTGGTCAGAGTTAAGAAAGGAAAATATCATCTGGGTGCTTTGTATACTTAGATGGGTCCATGGCCATTTGAAAAGATAAAATCCAAAGGTTCTTGATCATGGTTAGATCAACCTGGTAAGTCTCTAGCAGAGACCAAAGGTCTCTCCCTACCTTCAGCCACATCCTAACCAATGGTTTTATAAACATCCTGGATGAAGGTATAAACGGCATTTGAAACAGATTAGCAGAAAAACCAACGCTGTAAGGGACCACTAATACATAGGATGTTAGAATAATGTTGCAAAATTATCTCAGCTTTGATCAATAGACCCAAACTAAGAAGATAAAAACTCACACGAATAAATGTAAATGGTACCCGCCCGCGTGGTGACCTTATGCACTAGTCGATGACGCAGATCTGGTTTAGCAGCAGCTCAGATGAAAAACTTCTAGCAGTTCTCACAGCCTTTGAGTGAGAAGAGAACCCAGCAACTCTCCAGTATGGAGATTCTCAAGCTTTTTTTTTTTTTTTAACAACAGAATATTGTGATCGATTAGAATTTCACAGAGGCCAAGGAAAGAGAGGTTTCAAAGGTACTGCTCTGAGGAGGCATAGACAAGTAGGCCATGATCTCTCGCTTCCACCTTAGGAAGACCCCCTAAGGCATCTCTCCAAGATTCTAGGCTCCACGAGCACTATTTGAAACAGCTGATCTGAATTGTCTCTTTGCTCAAAGGTGGAGTCTTAGTAAATTTTACACAGCTAGCTAGTGTCAGAACTCCTTCAATCCTTCACCCAGCTTTATATTTGCTTGCTTTTACCCCACTCCAGTACTCTTGCCTGGAAAATCCCATGAGCTGAGGAGCCTGGTAGGCTGCAGTCCATGGGGTCGCTAAGAGTCAGACACGACTGAGCGACTTCACTTTGATTTTTCACTTTCATGCAATGGAGAAGGAAATGGCAACCCACTCCAGTGTTCTTGCCTGGAGAATCCCAGGGACGGGGGAGCTTGGTGGGCTGCCGTCTATGGGATCTCACAGAGTCGAACATGACTGAAGCAAATTAGCAGCAGCAGCAGCAGTTTTATCTGTTGTTTGTGTCCCTCTCTGGCATTATACTACCATTTGCCCATTTGTTCATCACCTGCCCCCTCGCTGCAGGTCCGCCATCTGTTTTGCTTACTGGTGACCCCTGTGCACGGTACAGGTGGGAGGAAACACTTGTTGGGAAGATGAATGCAAGAGCAGGAGAAGAACCCAGATGCCTTGACTCCCACCCAGTACCACTGTCCCAGAGGTGTGTCCCAAAGAGCAAAAACACAAGTCAAGGTCACTAGGCTGCATAAGAAAATGGTGTCCTCCCAATGTAAAAGTGGGCAGAGGACCTAAACAGTCATTTCTCCAAAGAAGATATACAGATGGCTAATAAACACATGAAAAGAAACTCAACATCACCCATTATTAAAGAAATGAAAAATTAAAACTACAATAAGGTATCAGCTCATACCAATCAAAATGGCCATCATCAAAAAATCTACAAACAAGAAAGCCTGGAAAGGGTGTGGAGAAGAGGGAACCTTCCGGCACAGTTGGTTCAGTTCAGTTCAGTCGCTCAGGCATGTCTGACTCTTTGGGACCCCATGGACTGCAGCACGCTGGGCCTCCCTGTCCATCGCCAACTCCTGGAGTTTACCCAAACTCATGTCCATTGAGTCAGTGATGCCATCCAACCATCTCATCCTCTGTTGTCCCCTTCTCCTCCTGCCTTCAATCTTTCCCAGCATCAGGATCTTTTCAAATGAGTCAGCTCTTTGCATCAGGTGGCCAAAGTATTGGAGTTTCAGCTTCAACATCAGTCCTTCCAATGAACATTCAGGACTGATTTCCTTTAGGATGAACTGGTTGGATCTCCTTGCAGTCCAAGGGACTCTCAAGAGTCTTCTCCAGCAACACAGTTCAAAAGCATCAATTCTTCAGTGCTCAGCTTTCTTTATAGTCCAACTCTCACATCCATACATGACTACTGGAAAAACCATAGCCTTAACTTGACAGACTTCATTGGCAAAGTAATGTCTCTGCTTTTTAATATGCTATCTAGGTTGGTCATAACTTTTTTTCCAAGGAGTAAGTGTCTTTTTATTTCATGGCTGCAGTCACCATCTGCAGTGATTTTGGAGCCTAAAAAAATAAAGTCTGACACTGTTTCCCCATCTATTTCCCATGAAGTGATGGGACCAGATACCATGATCTTTGTTTTCTGAATGTTGAGCTTTAAGCCAACTTTTTCACTCTCCTCTTTCACTTTCATCAAGAGACTCTTTGGTTCTTCTTCACTTTCTGCCATAAGAGTGGTGTCATCTGCATATCTGAGGTTATTGATATTTCTCCTGGCAATCTTGATTCCAGCTTGTGCTTCTTCCAGCCCAGCATTTCTCATGATGTACTCTGCATATAAATTAAATAAGCAGGGTGACAATATACAGCCTTGACGTACTCCTTTTCCTATTTGGAACCAGTCTGTTGTTCCATGACCAGTTCAAACTGTTGCTTCCTGACCTCCATACAGATTTCTCAAGAGACAGGTCAGGTGGTCTGGTATTCCCATCTCTTGAAGAATTTTCCACAGTTTATTGTGATCCACACAGTCAAAGGCTTTGGCATAGTCAATAAACCAGAAATAGAGGCACAGTTGGTAGGAATGTTAATTGATCCAGCCACTATGGAGAATAGTACGGAGGTTCCTTAAAAAACTAGGAATAAAACTACTATATGACCCAAACAATTCCACTACTGGGCATATAACCTGAGAAACCATCATTGAAAAGGACACATGTTCCCCAATGTTCATTGCAGCACTACTTACAATAGTCAGGACATGGAAGCAACCTATCCACTGAAAGATGAAGGGATAAAGAAGTTTTGGTACATATATACAAAGGAATATTACTCAGCCATAAAAAGGAATGCATTTGAGTCAGTTACAAATAGTTCCAATAGGCTGAGGTTGATGAATCTACAGCCTATTATACAGAGTGAAGTAAGTCAGAAAAATAATCATATATTTACTCATATATATGCAATCTAGAAAGACAGTACTGATAAATCTATTTGAAGGGAAGCAGTAGAGATGCAGATGTAGAGAACAGACTTGTCCTCTAGGGAGGGAAGGAGAGGGTGGGACAAATTGACAGAGTAGGACTGAAACATATGTATTACCATGTGTAAAATAGATAGCCAGTAGAAATTTGCTATATGACACAGGGAGCTCAATTCAGTGCTCATGACAACCTAGAGGGGTAAGATTGGGTGGGAGGTGGGAGGGAGGTTCAAGAGGGAAGAGACATATGTATACTTATGGCTGATTCATGTTGATGTATGGCAGAAACCCAACACAATATTGCAAACCAATTATCTTCCAATCAAAAATAAAATTTTTTACAAAGAAAGTGATTTTCCTAAGTACAGAAGAAATGGCCTCCAATTAAAAATAAATTTTTTTACAAAGAAGGTGATTGTCCTAAGTGTAGATGAAATAAGTACAGATGAAGCAATTATCCTCCAATTAAAAATAAAAATTTTTTACAAAGAAGGTAATTGTCCTAAGTACAGATGAAATTGTACTCTTCATTGTTCAAGTCATATCAGCAATTTGGTATTAAGTTCTGAAAGTACCATCAAAGAAAGAAGAAAGGAAAGCCAGTGTGGCAGGGCTGAGATATAAATAATATTTGAGAGGCCAACTTTGTGCCGGGCACATTACACATTCACATGATTTACTCATCACAATTATGGTATAAAGTAATTATTATATTCCTTTTACGTCTGCAGAAATGGAGACTCAGAAATCTGAAGTAATTTCTCCAAAGCAACACAGCTAAAGGCCCAGGATTAAACCCCTGGCAGGGCTTGTGTTTCTTTTGCTTCACCAAGATGCCCTGTGGAGAAGGTCCCCAAAAGGGCAAGCTGAGTGTGGAGGGTCTGGATACCATCACCGATGAGATCTCAGCCTGGAAAAGCTTCGGGATACATGCTGGGCTGGGTGGGGCATGAGAAGATGATAGCAGCAACCAAAGAGAGGAGGGAAGTGCTGCAACTCAATGTCACCTGTCAGGGAAGGTGGAGAGGAGACCCTTGGGTGGGTAGGAAGTTGGTCCAAGTCACTCTAAGATCTGTGCATGTTGGTCTGCCTGCTCCTTGTGGGGTGGAGACAGTGCCTTGCGCCCATTACACACATTCACACCATCCCTTCATCCCCCTATTTTACGTGCTGCTGCCTCTCAAAAGCTACGTGAGGGGTTTGTCTTCCTTGGAGAGTGAATACTAAGCAGCAGCCATTTATAAGAACGGCCTGCAAGCTGTAGATGGAATCGCTTTTCACAGCTGCTTGGCTTCTATGGTTAAAGAAACAGCCCCGGGCGGAGCAGCTCACCCTGCAGTAAACAGGCACAGATTACAGTCTCAGACAGCGGGCACCAAGGGGCAAGGCTGGGGTCCAAGTCAGAGACCTGGGCACTGGGGTGGGAGGAGTTGGGCCACAGGACCCGCTCCCCACAGGGCCAGCTTCTAATCCAGTGCTCCGCTCCAGGTTGTGGGTGTAAACTCTTGATCTGGTCTAACACCCAAAAGCCAAGAGCTAGAGAGGGAATTCAGGAGAAAATGGCCTTTCCCCAGCTAGAAGTCTACTGAGACCCTTTACAGAGGTTGGTCCTTGTCCCAGACCCACAAGAAAATCTAGCGTGAATCTGAGTTTTCAGGGACATGAAGGTGACTGCAAAAATACTGGCTCAACTTGTTGATCAATATGTTAAGTATGACAACTAAGAAACGGTTTTCTGCTCTAATCTGAAAAGATACGTGCACCCCAATGTTCACGGCAGCACTGTTTACAATAGGCAAGATAGGAAACAACCTGAGTGTCCACTGATGGATGAGTGGATAAAGAAGATGCGGTGCACATACACAATGGAATATTACTCAGCCATTAAAAAGAACGAAATAATGCCATTTGCCGCAACATGGATAGACCTAGAGATTATCATACTAAGTGAGGTAAGTCAGACAGAGTAAGACAAATAGCATATGACACTTATATATGGAATCTAAAACAGGACACAAGTGAACTTATTTTAAAAAAAAACAGAAACAGACTTTGAGACACAGAAAACAAACCTAGGATTACCAATAGGAAAGGGGGTAGGGAAAGGATACATTAGGAGTTTGGGATTAGCAGATACAAACTATTATATATAGGATAGATAAACAATGAGGTCCTACTGCAGAGCACAGGGTACTACATTCAATATCGTACAATAAACCATAATCTGGGACACAGTGGAGGACAGGGAAGACTGGCGTGCTGCAGTTCATGGAGTTGCAGAGTCAGACATGACTTAGCAACTGAACAAGAAACCAGACCAGAAAAGAATATGTACATGTATAATTGAGTCACTCTGCTAAACATCAGAAACTAACACAACATTGCAAATCAACTATACTTAATTTTTCTTAAAAGGCTGATGCTGCTAAGTCACTTCAGTCGTGTCCGACTCTTAGCGACCTCATGGACTTCAGCCACCAGGCTCCTCCGTTCATGGGGTTTTCCAGGCAAGAGTACTGGAGTGGGTTGCCACTGCCTTCTCCGTCTTAAAAGGCTAGCTAACAGGAATGGTTTTCTGCTCTGTGTCCTATGTCACTATCCTCCCACTTTCCCTGGCCCCTGCCAAGGTACCTTTCTTGAGAGCCCCAGGTTTCTAGCAACATACTTCTTGAATTATGCTTCCCTTGGCTGAACCCATCCAATCAGGACAGGGAAGGGCCAGATGGAGAATTCACAGGGAGAACTGATGCTGATGGGAGGTGGGAAGACCTCAAACGTGAAGGCAGTGCCCTGTCTAGAATGTGAGAGCCATGAGGGCCCTCCAGTCATCTGGTCCAGGGACTGGCAAATTTTCCCATGAAAGGCCTGAGAGTGAACACCCTGGACTTAGCAGGCCACGTGTGGCTCTGTCACAACCCCTCACCTGGCATTGAAATACGAGAGCACGCACAGACAATATGTAAAGGAATGGACACGGCTGTGTCCTGTGTCTGGTTATGAGCACCTAATTTTGAATTTCAGATAATGTTCACATGTCATGAAAATGGTGGTCTTGGACTTCCCTGGGGGTCCAGCGGTTGAGAATTGACCTGCCAATGCAGGGAACACGGATTCCATCCCTAGTCTGAGAAGACTCCACACGCCATGGAGCAACGAAGCCCATGCACTGCAACTACTGAAGCCCTCGCACCCCAGAGCCCCGTGCCCCAAAACAAGAGAAGCCACCGCAATGAAAAACCAGTGTGCCACAATTAGAGAGTGGCCCCTGCTCACTGTAACTAGGGAAAGCCTACTCGCAGCAACAAAGACCCAGCACAGTCAAAAATAAATAAATTTTTAAAAAGAAAACGATGGTCTTAAATTTTTTTTTTCAATTATTTAAAAATATAAAAGCCATTCTTAGTTCACAAAAACAGGCCACAGGTTGGATGGAGCCTGTGAGCCACAGTCGGCCAATCCCTGGCCTGGTCTAAGCCCTTCCTGAAACATGACTCAGGGCAGCATAAGATGGGAGTCCACACGTGTGACTCTGTTGTGCTCTGGGCCCACAGAGAGAGGGGTCCTCTGCGCCCTACTCCCTTGAACACCAAGCACCTCTGCTGCAAGGGTGGCAGCCTGGGCCCCGCCTGTTGTCCCATCTGGAGAGAACACCTGGACATGACACACTCCATGTCTGTCCCATTTCCATACCCCTTCATGGGACAACTTGGGCAGTCGATCCCCCTCCCGGGACTCAAACAGAAAGTACACACGCGGGAACTCAACGCGGTCATCTCCAAGCCAGCCTCCCTCCCACATCCCAGCCAGCTCGCTGCCTCTCGCTGTCCTGGGACGTTTCGGTCCTGGGACAGCCTGGCCCCCTAACCAGTTGGTCCTGCCCACTGCCCTCACCAGCCACCACGGCAGCCACTGGTTGTGAAGTCACCAAAGGATAATGACTTCTGGGCAGGAGAAAACGCAAAACAGAAGCAGATGAACTGTCTATTTTCATGCAGATGAAGCCGTGGGAGGCTACGTGATTCATGTGTGGCACGCTTTCTGAAGAGCGCGTTTCTCTCATTTTCTGGAAGACAGAGAGTTGGCTTCCCCTGGGGTGACTGGTGAGAATGATGTTTGGGGTTTCCTCTTTTAAAGGGGGGATTTGATTTGGTTTTGGTTGACGTTGTTTGGTTGGTGTCTTAGTTTTTGTTGTGCTGTGATTTGTTTCCGAGAGGAGTTGGAGATAGAGTATCAAGGGAGCATGTTGAGCCCATGGATGGTACCTTCTCTCTTCACACAAAGAAGGTCCAAGTGGCCCAAAGTCATAGAGTCACATGTCTCGGGATCTGCCAAACACCAGATGCCTTAGTTAGGAAACTGGTAACACTTGACCATCAGGGTTTCATGTGAATGCCATTCAAAGATAAGAAGGAAAAGGGGAGAGTCCTGGCGTGGAGGCACGGTCTCATCCTTGCCGTCACATTAAAGAATGTGGCCACTCTCTCTAGTCATGCAGGAAACCATGGCCCAGAGCCTGATCACCATCCAGCCCAGAGAAGTATTCAGCACTGGTTCCCTCTGCTATTCTTTCCCAGGGCATCCAATATCCAGAGAGGGTAGAGACCTTCAATTAGATATGAGATCACTGGATCTTCTCAGGAGGACTTCCCAGGTAGCACTAGTATAGTGGTAAAGAATCTGCCTGCCAATGTAGGAGATGCAAGAGACGTGGCTTCGATCCCTGGATCAGGAAGAACCCCTGGAGTAGGAAATGGCAGCCCACTCCAGTATTCCTGCCTGGGAAATCCCATGGACAGATGAGACTGGCTATCTGGCTTGTCCATGGGTTTGCAAAGAGTCAGGCACCAACTGAGCACCAACACACGTGCACACACACACACAACCCCCAACCAGGGTCTAGCTCATTCCTCCACACAGACGCCTGAGAGTAGGGATACAACTAGGGCTCCCCCCGCCACATCAGAGCCCCATGGCTTATCCTCTGGGTAGGACACAGCCTGTGGTTAAGTTTCATGTCCCTTTGGCTCATGTCCATCAGATCACATTCTGATTGATTCCATCCCCAGGCCGGTGACTAACATGAATACCACTCAACATCAATGTTGGAAAACTAGGTCCGTCCTGAGCAAAGCTGGTGAGTGGGTGCAGCCATCTTCAGTGAGTCTTCCCACCTCTTGCCCACAATTCCATGCCTATTCCTAACACTCTTCATTGTCTTAATACTGGCCTGGGCCTTCCAAAAGAAAACACTTCATCAAAAACCTTTCTAGTATATTCGCTCCCTTGTTGTTGTTCAGTCACTAAGTCGTGTCCAACTCTTTGCAACCTCACGGAGTGCAGCACACCAGGCTCCTCTGTCCTCCACTATCTCCCAAAGTTTGCTCAGATTCACGTCCACTGAGCCATCTAACCATCTCGTCTTCCTTATTCCCCCCCACCTCTTGCCACAAAACAGGGCTGACAGCCATCATTTCACAAAAGGGTAAAGAAACAAGGACCCCCTCTCACTAGACATATATTCCCTTTACTTCTTTTAATCTTATGTTTTTTTTTTTGTTTTTGTTTTTGTTTTTTTTGCCACACCATGTGGCCTGTAGGATCTTAATTTCTCAACCAGGGATTGAACCCATGTCCCCTGCAGTGAAAGTGCAGAGTCTTAACCACTGGACCTCCAGGGAAATCCTCCTTTACTTCTTCAGACACAGTTCTCCCCTTTCTGTCCTGTGTTGCCCTGTCTACCACAGGGTTGAAGTTTTCCACCTGCCTTGAGTCCTTTATCACTGTAGCTATTCTTTATCATTATCTCTATTGTATGTCCTGGATGTCATTTACTCCCCTGCTGCTGCTGCTGCTAAGTCGCTTCAGTCATGTCCGACTCTGTTCGACCCCAGAGACAGCAGCCCACCAGGCTCCCCCATCCCTGGGATTCTCCAGGCAAGAACACTGAAGTGGGTTGCCATTTCCTTCTCCAATGCATGAAAGTGAAAAGTGAAAGTGAAGCCGCTCAGTCATGTCCAACTCCTAGCGACCCCATGGACTGCAGCCTACCAGGCTCCTCCGTCCATGGGATATTCCAGGCAAGAGTACTGGAGTGGGGTGCCATTGCCTTCTCCGATTCACTCCCCTACCCTCTACCAAATCAGCTAAGGCAAGAAGGAAAAACAAAAAGCACCAGAAACCACTACCATTTAAATAGCACTTTGTGATAACAGTAGCCTCCCAAAGCCCTTGATGAATTCTTATAACAATCCAATGCAGTAGATATACTCATTTTTACAGATGAAGACACAGAGGTTCAAGGACTTTATGGCTCATTCAGCTACTAAGTAGAAGAGCCAGAATGGTAATCTTTATTCATCAAACCCCAAGGGCAATGGCATAACCAGGGTACTCCCTAAGAAATCACCTAATGAGAATCTTCAGCAATATTTGCCTTTTAACAGCAGTGTCTTAAAACTAGAGCCTAACAATCCAGCCAACAACACTCGTAGGGGCCATCACCAGCCATGGCTGATGCAGTCATACAGACAACCCAGTGGGTCCTAAACGTAGGATTTGCTTACTGGTAACACACCAACTAGATAGACAGTCACCAGTACTGCTGACCATAAAAACCAACCATACAAGTAAACAATAAGCCTCAATCCCATGGGTCTGGAGACTGAAAAGATGAGGCCTGCAAACCTAAATTCTGAATCAGAAATGGAGGCACAAACCCATATGCCAAAGTCTGGGCTTTCATCCACATCACTGAGGGAACCAGCATAGTAAGAGGTTCCCCAAGGTTGCCCAGCCTCTGGGACAGCAGTCAGGCTGTGCCTTCTCAAGCCCTCTGTGGTCTGGGACCTGTGTTACAGAACCCAATTTCCAATTCATTTTGGATGAACCCAAAGTACAGATTTGCAGACCTTCCCAGAAATGAAGAGTAAGAAGTGTGAAGTAAGTGCAGACCACCAGAGGACTCTGATATATCTTAGAAACTTTATCAGTAAAAAGGGGTCTGGGTACTACAGGAACTTTCTGGTGCTTCCACTGGAAGCAATCTAAAGGCCTCATTCACAACTACATTATGACTCAATTCATGAGACCTGGGGAGTGATTAACTATCTTGTAGGGCTAATAATTGTTGAGCATTGTAGAGCTTAGACTGGGGAAGTAGGAAATTGAACAGCTATCAGAAAAGCTTGAATGAGTGGATATGTATATATGTATAACTGATTCACTTTGCTATACTCCTGAAACAAACAACATTGTAAATCAACCAGACTCCAATAAATTTTTTTAAAAAAAGAAAAAACAAGCTTGAGATATTTCCCCGGGTTTTTTTTATAAACAATAAAGCCCTGCAAAAGAGAAAGCTCAAGAAATCATCTGAGTGGAATGTGAAATCAATCTTTCAGCTACTGAGAATACAACCCTTACTACCTAATGTGTGTATGGCCTTTGCTGAAGAACAGCCAGGGAGACTGTTGAAAAGCAAGTCATGAAAACATGGAGGCTGGACCAGCTGGGCTGGATTCAAAGGTGCAAAACAAAGGGTGAGCTGGGAACACCTACCTGCTCAAATGGAGTCAAGGAAACTATGTGGGACTGGGAGGCAAGGGAAGGGGTTCCGCAGAGCCTCCAGAAGGGGAGGAAATAAAGACTGAGTTCAGCTGGTGATGGGGAACAATGGGGAAAGGAAACCCAAGAAAGAGGCCAGGGTATGGTGATCAAGTGCCCTGAGAAGACATCCAGGAAAAGATAACTTCTGATGAGGAAAGGAGCCTAAGAGATAAGCCTGACTCCAGGGGGGAAGTTCTGTGAAGTGCATGAAAGAAGAGGAGGAACAGCTATTCAAAGAGATAGAAAAGCTTGGCCAGCACACTGTGGATGGATCCCAAGTCCTGGAGGAATGGGCGGAAAAAAAGGAGACAGAAGAAAGTAACTTTAAAAGGAGCCTTTGGAGACTAATTATATTTTCAACCAAAGAGGACAGTGAATAATTCAAAGTAAAAGCATGAAATTATCACTAACAAGAAGGCAAGCGTTACTGCTCAACAGACTCCAGGGAAAGAACAAGGCATGAGTTTGTGCAGGAAGTAGCCTGGGTATGACCTGTTTGGAGCAGATTATTCTCCAAATGGAGAAGAGAAGAACCAGATCCATGGGTTTCCCTACCAGGCAGTTTAAAAGAGACTTTTATTTATAGTTTATAGTGGGAACTTTGCAAAGATTTGTAGGATCTGGAACTGATGATACATAATGATGCTTGTTAATTAAAGAAGCAATCGATCTGCTTCATGGATATGCATATCTCCCCCAAAAGAAATCTTTATAACCCCCAAAAGAAATATGAAAAAAAAAAAAGCCGTATATAAAACATCACTCATTTTCTAAATGCCACAAGAGGAGTATGAGGGCCGGGAAGAAAGGAAGATTTCTACCAATTCCTCAGAAAAGAATGAAATGAGAGAGCTAAGAAAAGTTCCCCAACAAACCAAATAACCCCAACTGTAAGTGCATAGAATTGAAAGATATTTGTTTAAACACATTCTCCAGCAGTTGGCCACATGATTATCAAAACAGAAACTGAGCCAGGAGGGTTGACATTATTCATGTACAAAAAAGAAGCGAGGTGGTGACATGTAATGTAACTGACTCTCCGATTTTTATTTTGTGAAGGTAATAGCCAAAGTTTGCTAGTCAAAAACTAGAAGTCTGGCAGAAGCATAAAGAAGGGGGTAGATGCCTGATGGAACAAGAAGAGATTAAAAACAAAAGAGAAAAGATCAAGGGGAGGGCAGGCCTCTGATCTTTCCAGGCTGGCAGGGGTGGGTATGTAAGAAAATGACATAATATGAGGAAGTGCTCAAGGACAGTGGCCCTGAAACCACGGGTTTTAAAGAGAAGACCAGACTCCCTCAAGTAGAAGCAATAAACAGAGAGGCCTGGATGAAGAAACTGGAGTAGAAATGATGAAATTTAAAGAACCACAGAGAGGTTTCTAGAGGAACTTGTACCAAGAACAAAATGAGGGAAAAGGAGAAAGATACAGCAAAAAATAAACTGCATATGAAATTACAGAGTATGCTAGAAATGTAAGGGAAAAAGAGAATAATGGTAAAAAGAAGAGAGAGAATTGGACATATTTTAGTAGCATGATTGAAATGGATCATAAGGGGATCTTTATGAAATTGTTTCCAGGAGAAGAAAAGTATAGAAAGAAAAAGCAGTGCACTCATTCCAGTATGCCAAGAATAATAAAGAAATGCATGAATCATCAGCCGACAACCCATAGCCAACAAGAACCACATTCAAGCTGTGTATGGAGAGGCAGCTGGGCTCCCCAGCCTCCCCCTGACTCCTCAGGACCTGGGCTCCTCACTGGGGCCTCCCTGACCACCTGTTTTCAATGGCATGTGAGAAAAGGGTGAAAAGATGCATGAAATGAAACTCATTTCATCTTTGGTTCAGTTAAAATGTATAAAGCTATTAGTCACTCAGTCATGTCTGACTCCTGAAACCCCATGAACTGTAGCCCGTCAAGCTCCTCTGTCCATGGAATTCTCCAGGCAAGAATACTGGAGTCAGTAGCCATTTCCTTCTCCAGGGGATCTTTCCGACCCAGGGATCGAATCCAGGTCTCCAGCATTGCAGGCAGATTCTTCACCATCTGAACCACCAGGAAAGTCTAAAATGTATAAATAGAAGTCTATATAGTGCTTTATGTGTAGAAAAAACAAGAATAAATAAGAACCATGACTAGATATTCCGGAGAAGGCAATGGCACCCCACTGCAGTACTCTTGCTTGGAAAATCCCATGGATGGAGGAGCCTGTTACGCTGCAATCCATGGGGTCGATAAGAGTCGGACACGACTGAAGTGACTTAGCATAGCATAGCATCTAACTACATATTCAGACATAAATAGAAGCAGAAAGGAGAGGGTAGATTTTTAAGATACAAATTGTGCCAGATAGGGTGGAGCAAAGTTCAAAGCCATGAAAATGAGGGACAGTGGGAAATATGATAGAACTGAAGGTGTGATGGTGGACAAGAGATCACCATATAGTCTTTTTAAAGAGAAACAAGATGGAAAAGGAAAAGTGATACAGAAAGGAGGAGTGATCGGAGAGCCCTAGAACCAGGCAAGCGTGGGCTCAGATGTGAGTCCCAGCCCTTACCCAGTTGGCTCTGGTGTGACCTTGAGCAAGGTCACCTATGGACCCTGACTCTCCAGTCCCTTGACTCTTTAAGAAACTAATAATGTCTAACTACAGAGTAACCTCTGTATCACCATGACAGAGTAAGCTTATTGGGCTCACCCTCTCATCATAAACAATAAAACTGGACAAAATAGATTAAATGACTGTTTTCAGGTGCAAAACTACAGAGGGTAGAGGGATGGGAACATCCCTTGAGAGAAGAGAAACAGAAGAGGTGAAATCCACATGTAGTCTAGTCTTTTGCCTGGGGGCTTTCCAAACCACAGCACAGGGAAGTAGAACTCAAACCAAGGTGGGAGGAAAAGGTGACCAAATGCTAAGGCAGTGAAGGGGCTGAAATTAGCAAGGAAGGTCTCAGAGGAGGAAGCTGCACAGAGAAAAACAGCCTGAGTCTTTGACTTCAAACAGAGTTGCAAGTGTGCAGAGTGAAATACCAGAGCCTAGGAGAGAACAGGGCTTGAACAGAGATCCTGAGGTCACGCAGTTGGGGAGACACTGATGTCCTTGGTGGGCATAAGCAAGAGAGTTCGATGAACACTCTGGTCATTCAACAGAGATCCAGGAAAGGCCACATCTTAGGAGCTAGGCCACCTGGACCTACTGTAACAAAGCCAAAAGCCAGCATTCAGCCCCAGCAAGCTGACCCACCAATAAATCAGCTGCTACCAGAATAAAGTCTTGAAAAGAAGACAATAAAGTCTAATAGAAAATTATGACATGTTTCAAAGAGGAAACAAAGCAGTCAAGAGATGATACAGATGGAATTAGGAGACAAAAAGGTGAAAATGACTAGGATAAACATGTTCAGGAATTTCAAGGAAAAAACAAAAGACATAAGGAATGAATAGATGGATAATCTTATCAGAGAATAGAAACTATGAAAAAGAACCAAATGGGAACTGTAAAATTCAAAAATACACAGTAACTGCAATAACTCACAGGATGGGCTTAACAGCAGATTAGACACTGCAAAAGAAAAGATTAGTAAACTTGAAGATGGAATAATAGAAAGTATTCAAGTTGAAACACACAGAAAAACAAGAACTGAAAAAAAGCATACAGCTTGAGTTATATGTGGTACAGTATTAATCAGTGTAACACACACACACACATACACATATACACACACCTGAAGTCTCAAAAGGAAAGCAAAGAGGAACTGGGGCAGAATAAACATTTCACAAAAGGAATGACTTTGAAATGTGATGGAAAACACCAAGCCACAGATCCAAGAATCTCGATTTACATACAGCAAGACAAACTAAACTATACTAAGCTTAGTTTGTCACATCTAAGTATGTCATAGTCAAATTGCTGGGAAACAAAGAGACAATCTTAAAAGCTTCCTGGAGACAGAAGGAAAAAAAACCTACCTTACTACAGGGGAACAATAATAAGAATTATTCACCAACTTCTCATCAGAATCTGTGCAAACCAGAAGACAGTGGAAGAACCCCTTAAAGCTCTGAGAGGGAAAGCCCTGTTAGCCTGGAATTCTATATCTAGTGAAACCCTCTTCCAAAAATGAAGGCAAAATAAAGACATGTTCACACAAACAAAAACTGAAAGAATTTATCACCAGCTGAACTGCACAATAAAAACTATAAAGTCCACCTGATGTGAAGAACTGATTCATTGGAAAAGATCCTGATGCTGGGAAACATTAAGGCAAAAGGAGAAAGGGCAGCAGAGGACGAGATGGTTGGATGGTATCACCGACTCAATGGACATGAATTTGAGCAAACTCTGAAAGATAGTGAAGAACAGAGGAGCCTGGCATGCTGCAGTCCATGAGGTTGCAAAGAGTTGGACACAACTTACTGACTGAATAACAGCAAAGGAAGGGAATTCCCTGGTGGTCCACCGATTAGGACCTCAGTGCTTTCACTGCAAGGGGCCCAGGTTTGATCCCTGGTTGAAGAACTCAGATCCTACAAGCCCTGCAGTGTGGCCAAAAAAAAAAAAAAAAACCCTCAAAAAACAAACAAAAACAAAAATCAAAAGATGTTACAGGGAATCTTTCCAGCCAAAGAGAAACATTACCAAATAGAAACACAATCTATAATACACATTCTACCCAAAAAAAAAAAAAAGTGCTGAAAATGGTAAATATATGTGGTAGATATAACACGTCTTTTTTCTTTTTTTTTTTAATTTATTTAAAATACATTGACTGTTTAAATCAAAAATAATAACAATGTGTTTCTGGGTTTATAATATATGTGGAAGAAAAAGGTATACTAACAACATCACAGAGGACGGGACAGGGGCAAATGGAAGCATACTGTTGGAAGGTTCTATTTCAGATGAAGTCTTATTAATCCACGTCAGACTGTGATAAAATAAAGATGCACATTTTCAGCAACCACGTAAGTAAACAAAAATTGTAGCTAAATAGCTAACAGAGGCGATAAAATGGAATGCTAACAAACACTTCACTAATCCCAAAGAAAACAGGAGAAGGGAAAGGAACAAAATAGATGGATAAACTCAAGAATAAATGGCAACATGATAGAATTAGACACAACCTAACTTACAGATGGACATCACCAGATGGTCAACACCAAAATCAGATTGATTATATTCTTTGCAGCCAAACATGGAGAAGCTCTATACAGTCAACAAAAACAAGACCGGGAGCTGACTGTGGCTCAGAACATGAACTCCTTATTGCCAAATTCAGACTGAAATTGAAGAAAGTAGGGAAAACCACTAGACCATTCATGTATAACCTAAATCAAATCCCTTATGATTATACAGTGGAAGTGAGAAATAGATTTAAGGGACTAGATCTGATAGAGTGCCTGATGAACTATGAAATGAGGTTCGAGACATTGTACAGGAGACAGGGATCAAGACCATCCCCATGGAAAAGAAATGCAAAAAAGCAAAATGGCTGTCTGGGAAGGCCTTACAAGTAGCTGTGAAAAGAAGAGAAGGGAAAAGCAAAGGAGAAAAGGAAAGATATAAGCATCTGAATGCAGAGTTCCAAAGAATAGCAAGAAGAGATAAGAAAGCCTTCCTCAGCGATCAACGCAAAGAAGTAGAGGGAAACAACAGAATGGGAAAGACTAAGAGATCTCTTCAAGAAAATTAGAGATACCAAGGGAACATTTCATACAAAGATGGGCTGGATAAAGGACAGAAATGATATGGACCTAACAGAAGCAGGAGATATTAAGAAGAGGTGGCAAGAATACACAGAAGAACTGTACAAAAAAGATCTTCACGACCCAGATAATTACGATGGTGTGATCACTGACCTAGAGCCAGACATCCTGGAATGTGAAGTCAAGTGGGCCTTAGAAAGCATGACTACGAACAAAGCTAGTGGAGGTGATGGAATTCCAGTTGAGCTATTTCAAATCCTGAAAGATGATGCTGTAAAAGTGCTGCACTCAATATGCCACCAAATTGGGAAAACTCAGCAGTGGCCACAGGACTGGAAAAGTTCAGTTTTCATTCCAATCCCAAAGAAAGGCAATGCCAAGAATGCTCAAACTACCGCACAATTGCACTCATCTCACATGCTAGTAAAGTAATGCTCAAAATTCTCCAAGCCAGGCTTTAGCAATATGTGAACCGTGAACTTCCTGATGTTCAAGTTGGTTTTAGAAAAGGCAGAGGAACCAGGGATCAAATCGCCAACGTCCGCTGGATCATGGAAAAAGCAAGAGAGTTCCAGAAAAACATCTATTTCTGCTTTATTGACTATGCCAAACCCTTTGACTCTGTAGATCACAATAAACTGTGGAAAACTCTGAAAGAGATGGGAATACCAGACCACCTGACCTGCCTCTTGAGAAACCTGTATACAAGTCAGGAAGCAACAGTTAGAACTGGACATGGAACAACAGACTGGTTCCAAATAGGAAAAGGAGTACGTCAAGGCTGTATATTGTCACCCTGCTTATTTAATTTATATGCAGAGTACATCATGAGAAACACTGGGCTGGAGGAAGCACAAGCTGGAATCAAGATCATTGGGAGAAATATCAATAACCTCAGATATGCAGATGACACCACCCTTATGGCAGAAAGTGAAGAGGAACTAAAAAGCCTCTTGATGAAAGTGAAAGAGGAGAGTGAAAAAGTTGGCTTAAAGCTCAACATTCAGAAAATGAAGATCATGGCATCTGGTCCCATCACTTCATGGGAAATGGATGGGGAAACAGTGTCAGACTTTATTTTTTTAGGCTCCAAAATCATTGCAGATGGTGACTGCAGCCATGAAATTAAAAGACGCTTACTCCTTGGAAGAAAAGTTATGACCAACCTAGATAGCATATTCAAAAGCAGAGACATTACTTTGCCAACAAAGGTCCGTCTAGTCAAGGCTATGGTTTTTCCTGTGGTCATGTATGGATGTGAGAGTTGGACTGTGAAGAAGGCTGAGCACCGAAGAATTGATGCCTTTGAACTGTGGTGTCGGAGAAGACTCTTGAGAGTCCCTTGGACTGCAAGGAGATCCAACCAGTCCATTCTGAAGGAGATCAGCCCTGGGATTTCTTTGGAAGGAATGATGCTGAAGCTGAAGCGCCAGTACTTTGGCCACCTCATGGGAAGAGTTGACTCATTGGAAAAGATGCTGATGCTGAGAGGGATTGGGGACAGGAGGAGAAGGGGATGACAGAGGATGAGATGGCCAGATGGCATCACTGACTCGATGGACGTGAGTCTGGGTGAACTCCAGGAGTTGGTGATGGATAGGGAGGCCTGGTGTGCTGTGATTCATGGGGTGACAAATAGTCAGACACGACTGAGCGACTGAACTAAACTGAACTAATTTACAGATCTGTTGTGAAAGTAAAATGGAAGCATGAAAGTGGAACTCTGCATCAAGCTGGCCTCAGAACAGATACGAGGTCTGAACAGAGGGTTTCTAGGTGGAGGGGAGGAGAGTAACAATTAAGGAAATGGAAAAGTAAGCCTGGGGGGCGGGGGATGTGAAAACTCTAAAAGAGCAGGCTCTAAGTGGCTATGCAAGTTCCCACACTGATTTTTCTGGACACACACAGCCATGAGCCACTTACACGAATGGGGCCTGGAGCTGGTTGATTGAGTGCCATCTTCATGAATGTATGGGACAATGGCATGAACTTGGCTTAGGATCTACCCCCATGGGAGGGGAAGCTGAGCTGGTCTGCAAGGCCTGTACTGAAGAGGTATGGAAGGCAGGACATGAACAACCAAATCTGCTCAAATGAACAGCTGGTGGGACAAGAGCATCCTATTGAAGAAAAAAAGGAAAAGGCTCTCTTCACTGAGAGGATCACATAAAAAGATGGCAGAAGAGAACGAAGGCAGCAAATCTAGGCAGAAAAATGATAAGCAAACAGGGACTTCCCTGGTGGTCCAGTGATTAAGACTTTGTCTTCAATGTAGGGGGCGAGGGTTCAGTCCCTGGATAGGGAACAAAGATCCCACATGCCTTAAGGCCAAAACCCAAAACATAAAACAGAAGCAATATTGTAACCAATTCAATAAAGATGTTAAAAATGGCCCACCTCAAAAAAAAAAAAAAAATCTTAAAAAGATAAGCAAACACATGATATAGGAAGCAGGTAAATGTAAAATTAGAATTCGACAAGGTACTTAATGGGCAAAAGAGAAATGAAAACAGGACTCTCGAGTGTAGACAAACCTCGGGTATTTAACTCAAGAAGACTCTAGAAGTGTAGACACAGCACCATCTCAACTAAATGTATTATCTCATATTCGTAACTAGTCAGCAAAGAGATGCAACCAAGTGTGATTCAGTGCAGCTCACGAATTTCCTGAGGACTTTCCGACACCGGGCTGTTGTGTGTCAGGAGCTGGGGGACCAAGATTACGGAGACCATATCTCTACCTGCACAAACTACCCAGCTCTCATGGGGGAAAGGCACACGGAAACCAGTCAAAAGTAGTGTGGCTTTGGTTCTTGTATCCCTCGGCCACTCACTGGCTGTGTGACTGTGGCCAAATGACTTAACCTCGGTTTTCTCATCTGTAAGATGGGGATAATAATTAGCAGCAGGCCAGACTATTATGAAGATCATTGTGACCACGAGTTAGAGCGTGCCTAGCGCACTGGCTGGCCTGCAGTAACTCAACGACTCTCAACTTGACAGCAGGAGGCGTGTTCGAATGTGGGCAACAAGGAGAGCCCCTAATCCCCTCAATGTCCTGACAAGGGGTTGGTGTCCATCTATGCTGAGCCCATGATAAGCCCAGGAACAAGGTAAACTTTGAGAATCACTGTGAGCATCTCATTCAATTCAGTACTTACAAAGAATTTTCTGTATGCCAGGTTCATAAAAACACTATAGTTAGCATTATTGCAGCATAGTGATTGAAGAATGCATAAAATGTTGCTGCTAAGTTGCTTCAGTCGTGTCCGACTCTGTGTGACCCCATAGACGGCAGCCCATCAGGCTCCCCCATCCCTGGGATTCTCCAGGCAAGAACACTGAAGTGGGTTGCCATTTCCTTCTCCAATGCATGAAAGCGAAAAGTGAAAGTGAAGCCGCTCAGTCATGTCCAACTCCTAGCGACCCCATGGACTGCAGCCTACCAGGCTCCTCCGTCCATGGGATTTTCCAGGCAAGAGTGCTGGAGTGGGGTGCCATTGCCTTCTCTCTGCATAAAATGTTAAGAGAGTACAAAAGAGACAGCTCCTGGCACAGGGTCGGGTAAGACCCAAAGACCCTGGCTGTTAGCCAGGCAAACAGGGGTGAGAACAGAAAGGCAGGAACATGACTGTGTGCAAGGAACTACAACCCAAGCTTTAAATGGTTGGCAAATTGTGTGTCTGGTAGACAAGGGCAAATTCATGAAAGACACACATGCCGAGAAACTCACCTAACCCTGGGGAAGGTGAGTGTACCTGAGGGTACGGATGGTGTGAAAGGGAGGCTCAGGGTTTGCACTGTGCTCCAGGTGGTCTGGGAAAGCAGGTCCCAAGCTGAATGTAATGAGAGCACAGCCGGCCTCAGCTAGCCCAGTTTCAAAAGAAATTCCTCAAAGGTAGGGTCCTGCCGCACTCAGCTTGGCTTCCCAGACACCCACCAGAGTCTGACCCATAGGAACCATTCGATTGAACAGAATCAAAATGAATCAACTTCCTTATCCAAACCTTTTGCGTTTTAGACCTTATCTCCAACTCTGGGATTCATTCCATCACAGTTTTATTAAGCCACCTGATGGGTGCACCCTCAAGTGGGGAGGGAAGATATGAAAGCAAATAATTACAATATAGTGAAATAAAGGTTATAATTCAAGTGCATGCAAAGTACTTTAGGAGATAGACAAAGAAGCAATTCACTGTCAGGGAAAGCCAGGAAGTTTTCACTATAGAAGGAATATTTGAACAGGGTTTTGAGGGAAACATAAGAGTCTGGTAGTCAGTGACCTACAGCCTGAAGATGGGTAGAAGGAGGGAGTTGTGAGAGAAGAGCTGGAAGCATTCCAGGATGGATGATCAGTACTTCTATTCACTGGGGATTAGGTATAAGACGACAAAGAGAAGAGCCTAGAATAGCAGGTTTCCAACCTGGGCTGCACATTAGAAATACCTGGGAAGCCTATAACCATCAGATGCCCTAACCACCCTCCAAACCAATTAAATCAAGATCTCAGGCTGGCAGCCAGTCATAGGGACTTTTTTAAAGCTCCCAGAGTGATTCAGTGTGCTGCCAAGTTTCAGGACCACTAGTTCAGAAAGAAGAGAGAAAGATTTGCAGCCATCCCTGGAGGTCAGGCCCTTGCCCCCGCAGTCCAGGCACACATGCCCCTGTGGGAAAAAAAGACCAGCCAAACCACAGCCAGGGGCTTCCTCCTGCTGCTCCTCTTCCCCCACCAGCTCTGAAAAAGCGGTTCTCAAAAGTGTGGTCCCCAGGCAGCCTCAGCCTCACAGGAGAACTTGGTAAAAATGCAAAGTTTCCGCCTGCCCCTGAGACCAAGGCCAACTAGAGCGAAAAGTGCGGCCCAGCAATCTGGCTTTCCAAGCCCCCCAGATGATTTTGCTGCCTGCTAAGGTGTGAGAACCACTGCTCTGGAACACTGATTCCTCCAAGTTGCAGCCCAGCAGCATCTAGGTGTAGCTCTGAAAGTGTGGAGGTGGGAGTACCCCCAGGACCTGGTGGAATCTCTGCTTAATCAGCAGAGATGCTGGAAGCTGACCTGTGCCTGGAGTTGAAGGAGCCAGGGGGTGGATACAGCAGGCTGCTTTCTATCAGACCAGGAAAATGCTTTAGGGTAGGGAGGCATCAGAGAAGGCAATGGCACCCCACTCCAGTACTCTTGCCTGGAAAATCCCATGGGCGGAGGAGCCTGGTAGGCTGCAGTCCATGGGGTCACTGAGGGTCGGACACGACTGAGCGGCTTCACTTTCACTTTTCACTTTCCTGCATTGGAGAAGGAAATGGCAACCCACTCCAGTGTTCTTGCCTGGAGAATCCCAGGGACCGGGGAGCCTGGTGGGCTGCCGTCTATGGGGTCACACAGAGTCGGACACGACTGAAGCGACTTAGCAGCAGGGAGGCATGGGTTTTGCTTATTTTCTCCTTTCAATACAAAGTGTCCCCTTGTAAGCCCGCCAGGCTCCTCTGTCCTTGGGAATTTTCCAGGCAAGAATATTGGAGTGGCTTGCCATGCCCTCCTCCAGGGGATCTTCCCAAATTCAGTGTCAAACCCAGGTCTCCCACATTGCAGGCAGATTCTTTACCGTCTGAGCCACCAGGGAAGCCCCTTGTAAGCCAACTTTCAAGCTGTTTTAAATCAGGACTGACAGGAAAACCCATGATGTCCATGGGCCTGGATTTACCATATGCATTTTTCTTTTTGCAGAAAGGGGTCAGTTGGGGTGCTGGACGGCTTCCCAGGTGGTGCTAGTGGTAAAGAACCTGCCTGCCAATGCAGGAGACCTAAGAGATGCAGGTTCAATCCCTGGGTCAGGAAGATCCCTGGGGGAGGGCATGGCAACCCTCTCCAGTATTCTTGCCTGAAGAATCCCCCAGACAGAGGAGCCTTGCGGGCTATGGCCCATAGGGTCAAGAGTTGGACACGACTGAAGCAACTCAGCACAGGAGACGGTGGAAAGCCTTAGTAGGGGGAGGGGTGGGAAGGAAAAGAGGGCGCTGCTAGTTCACAGCTTCTTCCCTGCCCTCCTCACAGGTCCCAACCTGGCTGAGAATTCACAATTCTTGGGAGGAAAATAAAGGAAGCAACAAAGGAAATGAGTTTTCTGTATAGAAATGGAAATTGCCTTTCCCCTTAAGGTCAGACGGTCAGATGTGAAGGAGTACACCTTGCAGAATGACCCCGGGCTTTCTTGTTGCTGGAGCCAGTCGCTTCCTGAGTCCCCACTCAGGGGACTTCCTGAGTCCCCATTGGAGAAGTCAGCCAGTTGCTCATTTACTCAGTGAATTCAAAGAACACCAGTGGATTCTCGGCCACACAACTAAAGAATGCTCTAGGGGGTCGGGGGGTGGGGGAATACCATCCCCTTTCAGTTCTACTGGCCCATGCTGAAATACTGGAACCACGTGTTTTGCTTTTTTTTTTTTTTTCCTGTTTCAGTAGATCAAATTCCCCAGACTGGGGAGGAAGAAAAGCTCATACACGTTGTTAATTTGACAGCGAGTGTGTAGCGCCACCTGGTGACCACTACTTATCAGAACAGCTTTCTTCCCAGTTCTCTTGTTTATGTTTGTATCAGAGGCTCCAGCTTACAGACAGGTATACACGTTCAGATCTCATGGCTGGTCTACTTTCCCGTGGGAATTTCAACCTTGGCTGAACACCTCCTGTGTTTTCACAGGCACAATATAAATAAGCAGCAGAGCTTTTTCTCTCTCCCTTAAATAACCAAGCATTTTAAATCTCCTAAGGTAACAAAAAGCTGGAGCTCCAATACTTTGGCCACCTGATGCAAAGAGCAGACTCATCTGAAAAAAGCGTGATGCTGGGAAAGATTGAGGGCAAGAGGAGAAGGGAGTGACAGAGGATGAGATAGTTAGATAGCATCACTGACTCAGTGGACATGATTTTGAGCAAACTGGGAAATAATGAAGGTCAGGAAAGTGTGGCATACTGCTGTCTATAGAGTTGCAGAGTCAGACATGACTTAGCAACTCAACAAGAACAAGGTACAAATTAACTGACAAAAGGAAGTGAGAAAGCAGTTTCTGGCTGTTCCTATCAATCATGACGAATTGTCAGGGGTACTTTCTCTCTTACTATGATTCCTGTGGTCCCAGCAAAACGAAGAGCTGAAGTATCTTTGACACTGTATATCCTGGTTTTCAAGTTTCCAAAGCAACATATTTTTTTAATTGGGGTATAATTTTACATACAACAGTGTTAGGTGTACAACATAACAATTTGATATTTGTATACACTGCGAAATGATCACCACAGTAAGTCTACTTTACATCCAGCACCAGACATAGAGGCTTCCCAAGTGTCTCAGTGGTAAAGAATCCACCTGCCAATGCAGGCGACACGGGTTCAATCCCTGGGTTGAGAAGATCCCTGAAGAAGGAAATGGCAACCCACGCCAGTATTCTTGCCTGGAAAATCCCGTGGATGGAAAATCCCATGGACAGAGGAGCCTGCAGCTCATGGGGTCGCAGAGTTGGATACGACTTGGCGACTAACCACACATAGTACCGTGTTCTGGTGACCAAAGAACGATCTGGGGCTGAGACAGAAGGATGGTCTGCAGGACTGCTGTAGGTAGTGGGCCTTGCAGACAATGAGACACCAGGGGAAATCAGTCCTTGTCTGGGCTGCTGCTAACCTGCTGTGTGACCTTGGGCAGGGAATACTTCATCTATTTGCCATCTTAGTGTTCCAGACATGTTACCCTCTTCACTGTTTTCCCGTGATTCCAAAAGACGTTGCCTTCCAAAAAGTAGCTCTAAAAGTAGCTAACAAATCCTCTATCTTTGGGAATCAGATGGACCCATGTCCACTGGAGCTTCTGAACATCATAGAGCAACCAGAGTTACTGCAATGACTTTACATTCCAGACAGAAGCCGAGACACCATATCCCTCCTTATCCTGATCCTTGGTAAACGTATGATTTCTATAAGGCTTTTAGAGTATCGAAACTAACTCCCAGACCCTAGTTATGATGTTCCCAGGCCCTAAGGGCTGGGGAAGCCCAATGTGGGAACCAACATTTGGTTAATCATGAAAGCAACTCGAGCTCTTATGAACTAACACAAGAGAATAACGTAAGGCTGTGGTATGTGTGTACAGGTAGCATCTTGATTTAAGAAACGTCATTACAAGGAATTAACATTTAAGAAATGCCCGCTCTGTGCTAGTTCTCAATGCGGAATGCCCATTGGTCCCCACACTAACCTCTGAAGTAGCCATGCAGATGAGGAAATAAGCACAGAAAAGTCAAATAAATTGCCTGCACCACACAACTGGGATCAGAACCAGGTCTAATTTCAGAGCACACAATCGTTTAAAATAGCCAACTTGTAAAATAAAACATGGTAATTCTTGAGTAGGAACCAATATCCCAACTTAAATCTCTTTGTTGAATGGATACCCTAGCCATTGCAAGTTCCCATCTTCTTAACATGGATCATTTTTGGTTTAGTGGTTATTGACAAACCTCTTGGATATCTATGCAATGTTAATTATTTTTTTACTATCCAATCGTTTACTGTAGTAAAGCCAATTTCCTGACCTCCTGTCCTCTTATCTGAAAGCAAACTGTGAAGTGCTTCCATTCTACATCCTGCCAGTTTTTAGTGACTTGAGCTCATGTGTTATTTCAAGATATGAAAGCTCAGTTCTGAAATATTTTCTTCTATTATTCCTTTGATAATTTTTCTACCCGTTATCTCTGTTCTCTCTTTCTGAAATTCCTAACAGTTGAATATTGGACCACTTGAATAGATATTCTTGTTTCTTAACTTTTCTCTTTGTATTAAGGAATATGATTCAGCTAGGAGTAGAAGAATATCCAATTAAACAGTAACTTAAATAAACTGGGTTTGTTTTCCCCACACAAGAAGTCAAGAGCTAGCTGGGCTGGTATTATTTCAGAGGCTAGAGAATATCCGAGCAAGGATCTCTGGAACTCTCTTGGCCTCTTAATCACAGCTGCACAACAATTGCTGCAGCTCCAGCCATCACATCCACATTCATAAAGAATAAGGAGGAAGCAGAAAATGTTGCATCTGTAGCAGGAAAGTAAAGGTTTTCAGAAATCCCCTGCAGACTTCAACTTTTGACTCATTTACCAGACATGTGTCAGAAGTCAAATCTAATTATAGGATAGTCTAGAAAAGGAAGTTTAGTATCCCACCCCCAACAGTGAGGGTAGAAAAGAGATGGGGCAGCATGGTTTGTAAAGGAGAATTGCACCAACCACGTGTCCCACTGTACAGTCTTTTCTTTTATACTACTTTATGCAAGAATTCTTCAATTTCACCTTCCAAACTGATTTTTTTTAATTTCTGCTCTAATCATTTTGGTTTCCAAGAGTTCCTTCTTATTTTCTAATACTCCTTTATTTTGTTGCTTTAATGGCATCCATTCTAATTTCATGGCTGCAATATTTTCACATCTCTCTACTTGTAATTTTTCTTTAAATGTTTTGCTTCTTCCTTACAATATTTTCTTTTTCTTAAAATTGATAGTTTACACTCACACACACACACACACTTTGATCTCGTTCTTTCATGTTGGTGGTGTCTGATGACCCTTGGTTATTGGTTTATGCTCAAAAATGAAGTCGCTCAGTTGTGTTCGACTCTTTGTGACCCCATGGATTGTAGCCTACCAGGCTCCTCCCTCCATGGGATTCTCCAGGCAAGAGTACTGGAATGGGTTGCCATTTTCCTTCTCCAGGGGATCTTCCCAACCCAGGGATCAAACCCAGGTCTCCCGCATTCCAGACAGATGCTTTAACCTCTGAGCCACCAGGGAAGCCCCTTATGCTCAAAAATGAGACACAAAGAAGTTGTTTGGAGATGCTGTGTGATTAGATCAGTATTGTCATCTGACAGCTTGCAGAAATATCAGGTGTTGAGCCACTCTGTCATTAGAGGAGCACACACCTCTCCCAATTGTCATTCTGTGTGAGTATTTTCTCCAGGGCAATCAAATTTTTCCATTGACTTCCTCTGATCTTCTCTGACTTGATGGAGTTAAAGAACTGGGTCTGAGTAATGAGCCTGGAGCCATAGACGGAGAAGGGAGTCTCATGGGGGCTCACCCTAGCATGTCCCAGAGCTGGAGACTCTGGTCAATTTCTGCTGAGAAAGAACTGTGTTCTACACTAATCAGGGACAGGTTGTCCCATATTGGTGTAGGTCAGAGGTATAACAGATCCTTCGAGAAACTTTTAAACCATCTCCCTATCCACAGTCCCATGAGGGGTCCCATGTGCCCCCTCCACTGTCATCCTGTCTTCAATTCTATATGTTTCCATGGTTCTAGCAAATGAATCTGCTGTTGATCAGTCTTCCTCTCCACAGGCACTTGAGTTTTAGCCACCTCTTCTCAGCTAAGCCAGTTGCCATCCTTCAAAACACTTTTCAATTCTCAGATGCTATCATATCTCTCCCCTAATTCTTACCTCTCCTCCAATTCTCTCTGTCCTATGGATTTCTGCTCTTTATTCCTTCACTGTAATTTTGGATGGGGAGAGGGGAGGGAAGGTACAGCACAGAATATGTATGTATTTAGTCTGCCATGCTTAACTGCAAGTGTATGTATATATATGTGTGTGTGTGTGTGTGTGTATATATATATATATATATATATGAGATTTTATATATATTTAAAATCTCCAATTTCAAAGCACATTTCAAAAAAATCCCATATAGTTATTTATTATGAATGTGGCACCAGGCTTCTCTCATAGTAATAATATGTCTTAGCAAGTTTATAGGCTTATACCAGGTTGAAAAAGTTTGACAGACACTATTCTGAAAACCACATTTAGTTGGTAATCCCTATGAATTTCTCCAAAATAAATAATTTGTTAAAGAGGAAGAAGGTGAAACAAATTCAGATCGTGTTCATGTTCTGTAAGTCAAAAGTAGAGAGGGTTTTGAGAAGAAAACTCAGATCTTCCAATATTACAAGATCTGGAGGGCCAAGATAAAGTGAGCTGGGCTGGTATATCACCAAAATAGCTGAACACCTATTTTAAAAAATATGATTTCCAGGGAAAACCAAACTGTGAAATTTTACGAACAACCTCAAGATAATCAAACAAAAGAAAATCCATCTTCATATCTAGGAATAAACTTATCTAAGGAGACAAAAGAACTGTACACAGACAATTAACCGATGAAAGAAATCAAAGACAACATAAACAGACAGAGAGTTATTCCACGTTCCTGGGTAGGAAGAATCAATATTGTGAAAATGACTATACCACCAAACACAATCTACAGATTCAATGCAATCCCTATCAAATTACCAATGGCATCTTTCACAGAACTAGAACAAAAAAATTCACAATTCATATGGAAACACAAAAGACTCCAAATATCCAAAGCAGTCTTGAGAAAGAAGAATGGAGCTGGAGAAATCAAGCTTCCTGACTTAAGGTTATATTACAAAGCTACAGTCATCAAGATAGTATGGTACTGGCACAAAAACAGAAATATAAACCAATGGAACAAGATAGAAAGCCCAGAAATAAACCCATGCACCTGTGGGTACCTTATTTTTAACAAAGGAGGCAAGAATATACAATAGGGCAAAGACAGCCTCTTCATTAAATGGTGCTGGGAAAACTGGACAGCTACATGTAAAAAAATGAAATTAGAACACCTCCTAACACCATACATAAAGATCAACTAAAAATGTATTAAAGACCTAAATGTAAGGCCAGAAAATATAAAACTCTTAGAGGAAAACATAGCAGAACACTCGATGATGTAAATCAAAGCAAGATCCTCTATGACCCCTTCCCAGAGTAATGGAAATAAAAACAAAAGTAAACAAGTGGGACCTGATTAAACTTAAAAGTTTCTGCACAGCAAAGGAAACCATAAGCAAGGTGAAAAGACAACCCTCAGAATGGGAGAAAATAATAGTAAATGAAACAATTGACAAAAGATTAATTTCCAAAATATACAAGTAGTTCATACAACTCAATACCAGAAAAACAAACAACGCAATCAAAAAGTGGGGAAAAGACCTAAACAGACATTTCTCCAAAGAAGACATACAGATGGCTAACAAACACATGAAAAGATGCTCAACATCGCTCATTATTAGAGAAATGCAAATCAAAACTACAATGAAATATCACCTCACACCAGTCAGAATGGCCATCATCAAAAAGTTTATAAACAATAAATGCTGGAGAGGGTGTGGAGAAAAGGCATCCCTCTTGCACTGTTGGTAGGAATGTAAATTGATACAGCCACTATGGAAGACTGTATGGAGATTCCTTAAAACTCAGAATAAAACCACCTTATGACCCAGCAATCCCACTCCTAGGCATATACCCTGAGGAAACCAAAATTGAAAAAGACACATGTATCCCACTGTTCATTGCAGCACTATTTACAAAAGCTAGAACATGGAACAGCCTAGGTGTCCATCGACAGACGAATGGATAAAGAAGTTGTGGTACATATACACAATGGAATATTACTCAGCCATAAAAAGGAATGCATTTGAGTCAGTTTTAATGAGGTGGATGAACCTAGAGCCTATTATACAGAGTGAAGTAAGTCAGAAAGAGAAAGAAAAATATCATATACTAATGCATATATACAGAATCTAGAAAAATGGTACTGAAGAATTCATTTGCAGGGCAGCAATGGAGAAACAGACATACAGAATAGACTTATAGACATGGGGAGAGGGGAGGAGAGGGTGAGATCTATGGAGAGAGTAACATGGAAACTTACATTACCACATGTTAAATAGATCACCAATGGGAATTTGCTCTATGTCTCAGGAAACTCAAACAAGGGGCTCTGTATCAAACTAGAGGGGTGGGATAGGGAGAGAGATGGGAGGGAGGTGCAAAAGTGAGGGGATATATGTATACCTATGGCTGATTTATGTTGAGGTTTGACAGAAAACAACAAAATTCTGTAAAGCAATTATCCTTCAATTAAAAAATAAATAATTAAAAAAAGAAAATGCATTTTCAGAAGCTAAGAGACAGAGGAAAAAAGAGCTAGCTGAACTATATGGAGAATATTGATAAACCAAGGACTCAGAGTGGCTTGTGAAGCTCACCTTTTGATCTAACAAAACTAATTCTAGGGATCTGTTGTACAGAAACAGTTGCCCAAGTGTTCAGCTATGTTCATTCAAGTATGTTTATTTTGAAGTATTTAAAATAATAACACAAAATGGAAACATCCTATAGATCCTTCAGTAAGGCCCATGAGACCCAGAAGTCCATGATATCTGATACCTGGGGAATGATACCTGAACCCTGAGTATAAACCAAAGGACTGTAAACCTGGGCCAAAGTTCAGCACCAGGAAGGTTTGTGGTGCAGCAGTGGGTGGTGTCTCACTGGGTTGAGCAAGGCCCATTCAACAGCAGAGGTTTAAGACAGCTGGTGCTCAGTCTCTCCAACTCTCTGCCTGGCATCTGGAAACCACATTAACTTCTTAAAATTGAATAAATCCCTGGAATAGACCATGTGAGGAGCCAGGACTTCCTCCTCCACCAGGTGGTAAAGAGGAGGCTCTCCCTTCCCTGATGGGGTGATATCAAAGGAGGCAGGATTCTCACCGTTGTCCAAAGGTTATGAGACCACTTCCCCATGGTGTCTGTGGGAGCCACACAGAATCTCAAGGACCCATGAAAGTGTTAGTTGCTCAGTCGTGTCCAATTCAACTGTCTGTGACCCCATGGACTGTAGCCCACCAGTCTCCTCTGTCCATGGAATTCTCCAGACAAGAATACTGGAGTGTGTTGCTATTCCCTTCTCCAGGGGATCTTCCCATCTCAGAGATTAAACCTGGGTCTTCCACATTGCAGGCAGATTCTTTACCATCTGAGCCACCAGGGAAGCCCCCAAAGACCCATGGGATGCTAATAAAAGATCTAATATTCATGTCATTGGGGTCCCAGAAAGAAAGAAGAAAGAAGGCAGAGCTAAAATAGTATTATCATAGAAAAAAATGGTTGAAAACTTACCAAATTTGCCAAGACATAAAGCTAGTTTCAAAAAGTTGAGTGAAACTCAAATAGAATAAACCCAAAGATATCCAAACCAAGGTATGGCACAGTTAAATTTCCCAAAACTTAAAACAAAGAAAATCTTGAAGTCTTCCAGAGAAAAACAGGGACAAAAGAGTTAATGACAGTAGACTTCATATCAGAAACCACGGATGCTAAAAGGAAGTGGCAAAATGTTCAAGTGCTAGAAAAAAAGTACCAGCAACCCAGAATCTTATGCTTGGGTAAAAAAAAAAAAAACAATCCTTCCAAAAATAAAGGGAAATCAAGATATTCTCAGATGAAAGAATACTAAAAGAATGTGTTACCAGGAAGCTAAGAGAATGCGTTAGCCTAAAAGAATGACTAAAGGAAGTTATCCAAATGGAAAGGAAATGATAAGAAAGAATCTTAGAACATCATGAAGCAAGGCAGAGCATACACAGTAAGCAGAAATATGGGCAAATACAATAGACTTTCTTTCTCTGAGTTTTCAAAATTACATTTGATAACTGAAGCAAAATTGATTTACAACACTTAACATTGATATAGTTCTCAATGGGCATGAGGAAATATTTACAGTAAATATACTATGTAAATAGAGAAGTCAAAGAGATGTAAAGGGGGAAGATTTATATGCTTCACAATAACTGATAAGATAATAATAGCAGTTGACTATGATAATTATATAAATTATGTATATATAATTTAATACATAGAGCAGCCGCTAAAAAGGCTATACAAAGAGACATTTAAAAACACTATTGGTAAATCAAAATGTAAAAATGTTTAACCCAAAGGAAGGCAGGAAGATGTATAGAGAAATGAAACTCAAGAAACAGAAAACAAAAACCAAAATGTCAAATCAAAATTGACAAACCTCTAGCAAAACTAACCAAGAAAAAGATGGAGAAAACATAAATTACCAATGAATGAAACAGGGGATGTCATTACAGACCCTGAAGACATCAAATGAATATTGAAGGAATTCTACAAGCAACTCTACACACATAAATTTGAATATATTGATGAAATGGAACAATTCCTATAAATAACTAAATAAAAAACTGCAATTCATGCAATATGAAATCGGTAATTTGAATAGCCTTGTGACTAATAAGAAAATTAAATTCATAATTTTAAAACTCACAAAGAAGAAATCTCCAGGCCCAAATGGTTTTACTAGACAATCTACCAAGTATTTAAAGAGTTAACACCAATTCTACATAATCTCTTCCAGAATGAAGAGAAGGAAACATTTCCCAATTCATTTGATTTATACCACAACCAAAGGCAGAAAAGCAGAAAACTATAGACCAACATCCTTCTTGAGTACAAAA
This sequence comes from Bos javanicus, assembly GCF_032452875.1. Taxonomy (NCBI): domain Eukaryota; kingdom Metazoa; phylum Chordata; class Mammalia; order Artiodactyla; family Bovidae; genus Bos; species Bos javanicus. The sequence goes on along the minus strand of NC_083872.1, from coordinate 98,272,453 downwards.
GTCCATAAAAAAAAAAGAAAAATCAGCAAATAGAATTCAGCCCTATACAAAAAGAATTATACACCATGAGCAAGCAGGGTTTATTCCAGGGATATAAGACTGTTTTAATATTTAAAAATCAATCAGTGAGTCAATCACATTAACAAACTACAGAAGAAAAAAAAATCACATGATCATATCAACTGACTGTATCAATATCAATATCCTGACTATGATACTGTACTACAGTTTTTGAGTGATGCAACCATAGAGGAAAACCAGATAAAGGGTACACAGGATCTCTTTTTATTATTTCCTACAAGAATCTGTGAATTTACAATTACCTCAAAATAAAATGTTTAATTTTTAAAAACTCATGCATGACATAGCAAAAAAAACCACACCACTTTATTTTCCATAAATCTGCAAGGTTCAGCTGATGTAGCTGGCTCTGCTGATTTGGTTGGCCTCACTGATGTGCATGGTTTTCAACTAATCTAGGCTGGGTCCCCCTAAGTCAATCTGGGAGCTTGGCTCCGATCCATGTATCTCTCATCCTCAGCAGCCAGGCCTGGACATGTTCTCCCAGCTACTGCAGAGGTACACGAGAAAGCACGTTCTAATGGATGAAGGCCTCTCAAGCCTGGACTTAGTCATGGCTTTTCCATTATGATGGTTGAAGCAAGTAACATGACTGGAGTCCAGTCTCAAGGGACAGAGTAGCTTATTCTACTCCTGGGAGGGTACTCGTAAGGTACAGGCATGGACACAGGGAGTAGTGAAAAGCTGGAGCTGTGATGGACTCTACCTCACCATCCCTGATCACCTCCAGGATTAAAAACACCTACTGCTCTCTTCCTTCTCAGAGGCAGGCTGTGCTTATTCTCCACTGTTTCAAGGGTCATATAACAGGATCTGAGTGTCCCTTTGCCAAAGACAGGTCATAAGGGAAGAGAATATATGATGTCTAATAATTTCCTAGTGGCTCAGAGGTTAAAGCGTCTGCCCGCGATGCGGGAGACCTGGGTTCAATCCCTGGGTCAGGAATCCCCTGGAGAAGGAAATGGCAACCCACTCCAGTGTTCTTGCCTGGAGAATCCCATGGATGGGGGAGCCTGGTGGGCTATAGTCAATGGGGTCACAAAGAGTCGGACACGACTGAGCGACTTCACTTCACTTCACTTCAACAATTTCCTACACTGAGCCAAGCTCCCTCTAGACTGTCCTACTGCCCTTGTCTCCACCTTGCTCAACCCCGATCTAATCCTTACTCCATCTGTGCTCCATCGCTGATTCTCTTCTCACCCCTTAATCTTGTAGATTGAAGTTCCTTTCCTGGCATTCACCAGACTCTTTTTTTTTGTTTTCTTTAGAATCTCTGTCTAAAGTCACTAAGATCAGTCTTTTCTGGTCTCCATTTTCTCATCTGTAAAGAGGGAATAATAGCAGTACCTACACTGCTCCATCAGAGGGTCCCTGTGGGGATGAAACAATACAACTCACATAATGAGTTTACACTGCCTGGTACATAGTAACCTCTCAATAAATTGTATTGTGGTTTTTTTTTTTTTTCTTTTCTTTCAATATAGAGGTGAGAGGCATTCCCAATCTAACTACAGTTACAGGAGAGTCAGCATTCCAAGTTGGAATTCTGAACATATTTTCCCATAGAAACACTGTTCTACACTGTGATGGTATTCTACACCACCATTACCACTCCTAAGGATTCCACAGTGCTGGTACTTCAGCTTACCCCTACAAGTTAAATGGGCTCTCCTGGACTGGTCTGGCAAAACTCACCACCATGAAGAATACTACTTCAAGAGAAAAACGTGAGTTCTAAATAAGTCCCTTACAAATGAACTTTTGAAGTAGAACCCACTCTTAAGTTTAGTGCTGGCTAGAATGTTGTGAAGCCAGATGCTTTGGAGACTACAGATGTATCAGGTTGATGAAGGGTAGATATTCTACAGACCTGACCTCTCTGAGCAAGAACCTTAGGGATGAGGCCAGATGGCAAAGATGCTCAGGGCCAATGGTGAGAAGCAAAATTGTGTTGTGAAGAAAATTAGGTTGACCTTGGGGGTGGGGGCAAGATCACAAGGTCACAAATGATACCTGGGTATACAGAGGCCGGGTAGATGTCTTGGAAAGGAGGCTCAAAAACAGGGTCTTGAGGGCAATGCCAAAGGAGTAGGTACATACTTGTTGGTGGGAGGCTGTGAAAAATGAAACATTTTAAACCAGAAACTTATAGAAATATATCTGGAATCCAAACATAGCTAGATCCATCATTTGAAAATGAAATGGAGGGACTTCCCTGATGGTCCATCGCTTAGGATTCTGTGCTCCCACCACCAGGAGCCCTGGGTTCCATCCTTGGTTGGGGAACTAAGACCCCACAAACTCTGAAGCTGTGTGCAGCAAAAAAAAAAAAAAAAGAAGAAGAAGAAGAAAAAGAAAGAAAAATGAAAATGGAATGGAATGATCAGAAGAAATGTAAAAACTATAGCTCCAAGGCTAAGAGCCAAGAAGAGATAGATTTGGGGCCTTTATGTGGAATGCTTGTAAGGTCTGAATCACACTATAACCGGATGTTAAAAGCCAAGCTGAGAGCTTTGGGATATAACTGAGACACTCAGGACACTCCACGCTAGAAAGTTCACATGAAGGTGACCTTCTGGGTACACAGGATAGCAATGAGCAGAGGAGGAAAGGGAAGGAAAGAGATTCTGCAAAACTAGAGGAAGTAGGGAGAGGAGCTGGTTGTCTGTGGCGGTACAGGCCCTACGCACCCTGGACTAGCAAAGCTAAGAATGAACCTGAGAGACCCAGGTCTCCCTGGGCAGTGCTGGGGTCCCTCTCAACCCTGCTGGACACCCTAAACCTCTACTGTGTCTGCAACTACATGTGGACCCTAAAATGGCACCAAGATCTTGAGTGATGCTGAGCGTAGCTAGCGAACAGGGAACTTGGAGGATGTATCCTGTATTACTACTTACTTCGTCCCTGACAGTGGTTACCAAGCTTCAATCTGAATATCTTCACTGATGGAGACTCACCTCTCATAAGGTCCCCCTTTCCTTATTAAATGTCTGTCATTGTAAAGGGTTCTCTCCAAACAGCCAGACCAAATCTGACCCCACCCTGGTCCTCCTCCTGTTCTCTGAAGCTAAGTAGCTAAATCCAATCCATCCTCCTCCTGAGAATCAGTTTCATTCCCTCCAGATCTTCTCTCTTCTGAGAAATAGTCCACATTTCACAACCTTAATTACCAAGTCCAATGATCACGGCAGGACGGCCCATCTATGCAAAGCACCATGCACATGCTAAGTGGGATCCTAAAGTGAATAAATGATCTCCTTGTTCTTCAGGCAAACAGGGTGAAGACAGAGGTGTGGACAAGGGACCCTAATACAAAGAAGACTGATAAGTACTATAATCAACGTTCAAAACTTGCTATGGTGTAGATAAGGGGAAAGAGGAGACCAATTCCATTCAGGAGCATCTAGAAGGGTTTCTAGGAAGAGACGGGATTTGAGTTGGAGTTTGAAAGACTTTGATGAGCAGGGGTGAGGAAGGGGTGGTGAGTGGAGAAAGCACACAATATGGACTTGACCCTGGTTCTTAACTTCCTATGTGACCTTGAGAATATTGAAAATGAGGGCACTGAATTCACTGATCACTAAAGTCTAGTGATGGAGACCCAAAAGGGTATGAGTTTGAGCATTCCAGTTTAGGGAAGAGTCCGAAAGTGTTCTGAAGCCCCTTCTGTATCACAGGAGTGGTGGGTGTGTTTGGGCCAGGGGTAAAGGGAGAGGAGGAGGAGAATTTATTCAATATTCTGCCTGTCACATGGCTGCAGCACCCAGCACCATTCTGCTCCTGTCACTGGGGGAAACTGACAATGCCCTTCTTAGAAAGGTGATGATACCACTACCGCCAGCAGCAACAGCACTTCTTTGGCAATTATTATTAGCCCAGATTTTAGAAGCGTTTTATATGTTTACACTGACATCCCATTGAATCCTCATGACAGCCCTAAGAGGTAGGTACCAATTATATTATTCCTGTTTTACAGATGGGAAAGTAGAGGCACAGAGAGGTTGGGTAACTCAATCAAGGTCATAGAGCTAGTCTCATGGTAGAGCTGGGATTTGAACTGCTGCTGTCTAGCCTCCTGCTTTACTTCCTCAATAAAAAACACAAGGGCGGAAATGACCCCAGCTCTGTAGACGTGTTCTGCCTCCCCAAGAGGAGAGTATAAATGGCACCATAAGCCTCTCTGCACCCCCATTAATTCAGCCTAAGACAACACTGACTTTTTGGAAGCCATACCATGCTGATGATTCACATTCATCGGGCAGTTGCCCAAAATCCCTAAAATGATTTTGATATGAACTGCTCTAAAGCCAGGTCAGTCGCATTCTGTTCACATGCAGTTGAGTAGTTAATCCTAAACGTTGGGCTTTAGGCTTTAGTAAGCCGGACTACATTCTAACTCTAGGCTCATAGCTTGGCCCTACAGTAATTTTTAAAACATACTATGTTATCCAATATAAATTCTCCCAATTTAGGGATAATGTAACAATAAGAGCTAACAGTTACTGGAGAACTGTCTTTGGGCCAGGCACCTTGACAAGTGTTTTTTCATGTAGTATCTTATGTAGTTATTTAGTCTTTACATGGAATCTATTATTATTGTTACTATTTTTGTTATTATTCAAGTAAATAGAAAATCAAGGCTAGTGAAGTTAAGAAATCTGCTCAAGATCCAATTAGGAAGTGACGGACCCAAGGTTCATATTCCAGGACTGTCTGACCCTGGGGCTTGAACTCTTATTCATCCATGTGTTCCCTCAGCTCTTTGTATCAACCATGTACTTGCCATTAGATAAGTCAATCATGAAAAATGTCAAACAGAATCAAGGACAGAACTCAGAAATAAATTACATCCCTCCAGGCATACGTGAACCAATTTCTCATGGAGTTATAAACAACTAGAGATTGAAGCATTTTTTATATAATACTGAGAACCAGGGAAGCTGAGCGATTTGCCCACGCTCACACAACAAATTAAGGAGATGGAGAAGTAAACAGTCCAGAGAATCCAGTGCTTCATTCCATCAACACACACTTTGAGTATAAAGGAAAAACCAGCTGAAAAGTTTTGCAATTACAGCATCATCTAAATTGCCATTTTCCAATTTGTTCACATTGATCTCATGAGATTTTTATCAAAAACCTTGCTGGATTCAATGTTCACTTCATCAAAAGCACCCCCCTGATCTGGGGAGATGGGATTAAACTGTCCCAACCAACTCACAGTGAACACGTGGAACTCCCTCCTCTAAAGGTTCATAAATCGTCTGCCTGATAATTCAGTAGAGGATTTTGTGGAGGATTAACATCTGTGTGAGGTTTTGCAAGGCTGCCAAGGCCTGACAACCATGCAAGTTATCCCCAGTCACCAAGCATCATCCAACAGTGTTACTGAGTCCAAGCTCGTACTGCTTGCCAAACTAAAACCATTTGGGTGTTGTTTCAGGGGCTCCAAAGAGCTCCAGTACCATAGTCCTTCATGTCTCAGCACAGAGAAAAATCCATCGAGAGCAAAGAGATAGATAAGAAGAGATTTATTAGAACAGGACACTTGTGAGGCTTAAAAGCAGGCAGGCGAGGGGGCACCCCACCCTGAGAACTTACTGGGCTTTATAATCAAAGGAAAAGTGGGGAGGGGGAGAAGAACTTCTTTGTCTTTCTTGAGTGGATGTCATGCTTCCATCATCACTTCCTCCTTCAGGTCTGGCAAGGGAGTTTTCTTGTCCCTACATGGTCAGGCTAGGTCCACCAATTATAGTCTTTTATGTGTGCAGAGAGCATGTCCTAGGGATTATTAATTTACTGAGCTCAATGGGCAGGATACGGGTCTCATGTCACCATCGCTTTATTGTGGGGGGGGCATGTCTCATGCTTCTGTTGCATGTTTTTTTTTTTTTTTTTTTTTGCTAAGCAAGCCTGCTTGGTTTTGTGGTTAAGTAAATCTTCTTTCTTGAGCAATCATTAACTTATAGGGAGTCTCCCATATTTCTTCCAGTTATTGATACAATCCCCTAGTGGGGTTAACTATTTAATCACCTACTTTGTCCCTTCACTCTGTCCCTATCAAAATGACAAGTCAATAAATTGAGAGATGAGGTTTGTGGAAAGGAATAGTGATTTTCTTTGGAAATCCAGCAGACAGAGAAGATGATGGACAAGTGTTCCAAAGAACCATTTTACTGCCTTCTTCTATACTAAAACGGGAGAGAACTGTGGTTGCTTGTTACAAGCTTCTTGGTGCAGGAATCCTTTGTTCTTGCAGCTGTCTGCATAGGTTTGATCACAATGTTCCTATATACTTCCAACAGGACAAATGTTATTCTCTGTTCTGCAACTTTTTATCTCTATATGAATGGGAAAATGCTACCTCTTTAAAGGTCAGAGACCTGAGAATATGCTATCCTGTATATTTCAGGCTACAGAGAACATACTTTTAGGAAAGATTCAGAGCCAGCATGACCAAGCACGGGAAAACCACACAGGGGTTAGAGCTAAAGAAACAGATGCAATATGGAGTCAGATCTGTTCTTCTCTGTTACAAATGGTGGTTCTGGGTCTTCCTACTGTGGGCCTGAGATCTACTTAAAGATACTCAACACATCTCTGTCATCTAAAGTTCCAACTTCTCTCTGTCATTCCCAAGTGAGACTGCTTTTCTTGGTACAGAAGACGAGTCAAATTGAATCAGAGTGGTTCTGTTTTCTTTCTGCCTTCTGTTGTTGTAACTGAATCTGAAAAACCCCTTGTTTCGTCATTTACATTTTCAAGAACCTCGGCTCAGTCTGACACTTAACTCCAGACCTATCTTTGCTTTTTGTCACAGTCCTTGTCAAAGACTGTCCCTGAACAAACTTTAGTCAGGTTCCTCTGAGCCCAGCTAAGTCCCATCATTGGGCACATTATCCAAGAGCCCAGTTTTGGCAAGAATCCTGCTAAGTTAGTTTAGCCAGAATCTCCCACCCTTGATATCTGATTAAGTTCTTCATCCTCGATCATTCCTCAGGTAACATCTGGTTACCCTGGCTTGCCTTCACCAAGAATCCTATCAGGTCATTTTAGCCAAAATCTCCCCTTACTCCTGATTCTTCCTTAGTAATTTTTCATCCACTGGTACCATCTTCCCCCAACCCTGATTCAGCTCCTTGGCTATGAATTCCCACTTTTCCTTACTGTATTCACAGCTAAGCCAAGTCTCTCTTCCCTATGCAAAGCCCCATTGAGGTAGCCCCTGTAACCTATCACGACAGTCCTGATCACAACAGTGACACAAGAGACAGAATAAGTCTTCTTTAATATCTCCTCCAGACTTCTTTCATACATGTAATTTTTAAGCCCAAGAACTTCCTTTCAGCCTCAACTTCAAGTGTCTTTCTTTTACTTCCTTCTTCAGAACACTCTCCCCTACCCTTCATTTAGTAAGAGGTGGGATCAGTATTCAACTGCAAACCACCTTTGGAGCCTCAGCCTTTTACTGCTATGCTATACTATACCTATATTATCTGCAAATGTATCAATAACTAAGGCATTGATTAAAACACAGCCCCTAACAGAATCTTGAGATTTCTACCCACCTGTCTCTCAGTCAGTTAAGCAGACCATCAAAGAATAGCCTGAAGGGAACATGAAGGTCCAGAGATTTTGAGTAATTTAATCAGTGTTAGTAGATAATTTCTTTAAAGATAAAATCATGACTCTGGCAAAGACAAACCCAGTAAATGTGGTCAGGACAGACTTTAATCAGTCATAGACTACAGCAGTAAAGAAACCAAAGTGAGCTGAATTTGGATTTGTGCGTTTTGAAGGGAGAATGAGGGAATAGGGACAGAGTGGGGACTCGGTAGAGTCACAGGAGTGGTACATTACAGAAAATAGGAAGGGGAGGCTGGTCGGCATGTTAGGCTTCTCTCCTCCTACAGACACTGGGGAACAGGGACCCTACATTTAGGTGTTGGTTGGAACCAAGAGCAGATTATGTTCTCAGGTAGGCACTTGAAGGTGGGGGGTGGGGTGATGTGGGGGTTGGGTTGGGTCATCCTAAGGATGTAGCTATGAGCTGTTAGTGTTGTGTTCACATCTTTAAAGGACTAGTCAAGAAAGGCTCAGAATTTGATTAAGGCTAGAATCTTAGTCAACTCTCAGAACATGTGTCAAATATTTTACTTAACTCATTAATTAATAATAGAACCAATTAAAATGTTACAACCAATTCAAAGGAGAACTCACACTACTGCACACTTATAGTCCAATAAGAAATACTGAAATGATTTTACAAATAGGACAAAACTGGAAAAACCAGTCTGGGTTTTTCCCCACAATGATAAACAGTTGCATTCCAAAAGAGACAATTTGCATTTTATGAAAAGAAGTATTTGCGTTACTATCAAATAAATAAAACCAGAAATCAAAGAGGAGGTGTTACAAGTGAAAACGCAGAAATACTAAGAATCATAAGAAACTACTATAAACAATTATATGCCAACAGATTAGATAACTAGAAGCTGCTGCTGCTAAGTCACTTCAGTTGTGTCCGACTCTGCAAGACCCCATAGACAGCAGCCCACCAGGCTCCCCCATCCCTGGGATTCTCTAGGCAAGAACACTGGAGTGGGTTGCCATTTCCATCTCCAATGCATGAAAGGAAAAGTGAAAGTGAAGTCGTTCAGTCATGTCCAACTTTTAGCGACCCATGGACTGCAGCCTACCAGGCTCCTCCATCCATGGGATTTTCCAGGCAAGAGTACTGGAGTGGGGTGCCATTGACTTCTCCATAACCTAGAAGAAATAGATACATTTCCTAGAAACATACATCCTATCAATATTGAATCATGAATAGAAAATCTGAATAGAATAATTACTAGTAAAGAAATTGAATCAGTAAAAAAAAAAAAAAAAAAAAAAACTCCCAACAAACAAAAATCCAGGAACAAAAATCTAGTCAGGGAACCAGATCCCACATGTGACAAATAAGAGTTCAAATGTTGCAACTTCAAATGCTGGAAGATTCTGCATGTTGCAGCTAAGACCTGGCACAGCCAAATAAATAAATAAGCTGCTCATATTAAGAAAAAAAAAAAGGACCATGTTGGAGAGGATCTCCATTATCCTTGGGATTATGCCTTCTGCTTCCTTCATCCATCTTGAGGCTTCCCAAATCCTACTGACATACAGTACAAGCTGATAAGGAACTGGCAGCCTGCAGTGCAGTGCAGTGAAGTGAAGTCGCTCAGTCGTGTCCAACTCTTTGCAACCCTGTGGACTGTAGCCCGCCAGGCTCCTCCGTCCATGGGATTCTCCAGGCAAGAACACTGGAGTGGGTTGCCATTTTCTTCTCCAGGGGATCTTGCCGACCCAGGGATCGAACGCACGTCTCCTGCACTGCAGGCAGACGCTTTAACCTCTGAGCCACCAGGGAATAAGCCTGCAGTAACAAACCCCAATAAGGATTCTGAACTCTTAAAATAAAAAAAATATGAGGACCCTCCCTGAATTGAGGAAATTCTTTAATTATGGCCCTTCATTTTGTCTTTGACCAAGGAATGAACAATACCCAAGGAGGTATAGTTCTTAGGTATTGTTCACCTGGATCTTGGGAGGTTTTACCAGGTAACTGTTTAACAGTCTCGCCAATGGAAAGGCAGTTCAGAGAATCAGGAAAATGTGAGTTTTCACATGAGGAAGGACAGTGGGGAGAAATGGGTGGTACCTCTTATCTCCTGTATAGTTCACTTTTCCCTAGCCTTCCATAACAAGCTTTTTAATGAAGTTATTTTGAAGCTTCAGAGCAGCTCTGTAAACCAATTTGGCAGACTTTATTTTAGGGGGCTCTAAAATCACTGCAGATGGTGGCTGAAGCCATAAAATTAAAAGACGCTTACTCCTTGGAAAGGAAGTTATGACAAACCTAGACAGCATATTAAAAAGCAGAGACATTACTTTGCCAACAAAGGTCCATATAGTCAAGGCTATGGATTTTCCAGTAGTCCTGTATGGATGTGAGAGTTGGACTATAAAGAAAGCTGAGCGCCAAAGAATTGATGCTTTTGAACTGTGATGTTGGAGAAGATTCTTGAGAGTTCCTTGGACTGCAAGGAGATCCAACCAGTCCAGGAGATCAGTCCTGAGTGTTCATTGGAAGGACTGATGTTGAAGCTTCAACTCTAGTACTTTGGCCACCTGATGCAAAGAACTGACTCATTTGAAAAGATCCTGATGTTGGGAAAGATTGAAGGTGGGAGGAGAAGGGGATGACAGAGGATGAGATGGTTGGATGGCATCACCAACTCAATGGACATGAGTTTGAGCAAGCTCCAGGAGTTGGTGATGGACAGGGAAGCATGGCGTGCTGCAGTCCATGGGGTCACAAAGAGTAGGACACAACTGAGCAACTGAACTAAGAAGATGGCATACTCGACTCTAGAATTTAAGAATCCAACGGAAAGAGACTCCTTTAGAGAATGAGTTTGGGGTGGGGGCGTGGGAAGGGACAGTTAGGGAGTTTGGGAGGGACATGTACACGCTGCTGCTGCTAAGTCATTCAGTCGTGTGACTCTGTGTGACCCCATAGACGGCAGCCCACCAGGCTTCCCTATCCCTGGGATTCTCCAGGCAAGAACAATGGAGTGGGTTGCCATTTCCTTCTCCAATGCAGGAAAGTGAAAAGTGAAAGTGAAGTCACTCAGTTGTGTCCGACTCTAGCGACCCCACGGACTTCAGCCTACCAGGCTCCTCCGTCCATGGGATTTTCCAGGCAAGAGTACTGGAGTGGGGTGCCATTGCCTTCTCCAATGTACACACTGCTATATTTAAAATGGATAACCAACAAGGACCTACTGTATAGCACAGGGAATTCCACTCAATGTTACATGGTAGCCTGGATGGGAGGGGAGTTTAGGGGAGAATGGATACTTGTATATGTATGGGTGAGTCCCTTCACTGTCCACCTGAAACTATCCCAACATTGTTAATCTGCTATACTCCAATACAAGGTAAAAAGTTTAAAAAAAAAAAAAAAGAATTTAAGGATTCTGTGAGCTAAGTGTTTGGGTTGCTGCTGCTACTGCTAAGTTGCTTCAGTTGTGTCCAACTCTGTGCGACCCCATAGACAGCAGCCCACCAGGCTCCCCCGTCCCTGGGATTCTCCAGGCAAGAACACTGGAGTGGGTTGCCATTTCCTTCTCCAATGCAGGAAAGTGAAAAGTGAAAGTGAAGTCGCACAGTTGTGTCCGACTCTTAGTGACTCCATGGACTGCAGCCTACCAGGCTCCTCCGTCCATGGGATTTTCCAGGCAAGAGTACTGGAGTGGGGTGCCATCACCTTCTCCCAGTGTTTGGGTTACTTGGAGCCAAAGGAAACCTAAAAGGGTGTGAAGCTGTGTTGGGTACTTTATGTGTTCTACAGTGTCCCTCGTTGCACAGAAGTTTCCCTGAGGTTGGCAGGTAACCTGTAGGTCTAACCTATTCCAAGACCAACTTGTCTCAACACTGGAGTTTTTTATTTAGGCAACAATGGTTCACTTGTGCCCACCAATTATTGCAGCTTTTTGGCCTCTGAGACCCCCGCTAGCAATAGCATTTACATAAAACAAGACAAACATGTGCACTTTGACATACCAGCAGTGCCCAAGAGATGCCACTGTGACCTGGCCTAGAGAAGGCCTGTGAACTACAACAATTTCCACAGAACCTTGACCAGGCAAAAGGACTGAACCAACAATGGGGATGTAACATGTGAAACTGCAGCCTGGGGGCTCTACATGGACAGAATCAAGGGTTGGGGTTTTTCCACTTAAAACCTGCAAATTGTCTGAAAGGCTAGCGGCTTAACTCAGTTGGCTGGGGGTAGAACCACTCACCAGCAGAAGCTGACCTCCTCCGTATGCCAAACAGATCAGGAGCTGGATGCAAAGAGAGAGGGATGGGGCTTCTCTATTGGTTCAGTGGTCAAGACTTTACCTCACAATGCAGGGGGTGCCGGTTCAATCTCTGGTCTGGGAACTAAAATCCCACATGCTTCAGAGCCCCCAAAATCAGAACATAAACAGCAGAAGCAATGCTGTAACAAATTCAATAAAGACTTAAAAAAAAAAAAAAAAGAACCAAGAGGGAAATTACCCACAGCCCTCAGAAAGACAGTGAGCTCAAAAAGGGTCTCACAGGTACCTCATCAGTGTTTTTCATTGTCCGTGAGGCCATCAGGAGTCTCCTTCATCCCTCTGCTGCCGTCACATCTGTTAAATAACAAGTCAACGGTTAAGGCTCTAATTGGCTTTATTGGATGATTCACGAACCAGGCAGGATCCCATCTAGCAAGTAAAGAGGAACTCTACTGAGCTGCAGAAAAGGAAAGGTTTTCAAAAGGCAGCAAGGGAGCAGACAAAAGGAAATTATCAGCAAAGATGTATTGTTTTAGGCGAGGCCTCACTCCTGAGGGGAACAGAAGGGTCTATCTGCAAATTTCCCAAGACTGACCAGGAAATTCCAGCATGGCTGGAATCACATTCCTCGGAAGGCTGAAATTATAATCAGCTTAGGCATCAAGTCCTGGTCTGCTGCCATGGACCCAACACAAGTGACTCCATTTGAGGTCTGTTGTTTCCTTCTTAACAAGGGGCAGGGGTCACTTGGTCCATGTGACTGCAGGGGAGCATCCTGGTAGATGCATGACTGAGGGCAGCATGCAGAGAACGGGCAGTGGGCCACACAGACACCTCAAGGGCAGCAAAGTGATAGTGTCCCAGAAGGAAGGAATCACACCAAGTTTTTAATTATGTATCACTGGATGACTGGATCATGGTGGTCTTTATTTTAGGTATGCTATTTTTTGTTCTACAAGTTTTCTACAACAAATGTGCATTTTTTTAATTTTTACAGTGTTGTGTTGGTTTCCGTCATACAACATCAATCAGCTATAATTATACATATATCCTCTCCCTCTTGAGCCTCACACTCTAATGTGTATTTTTAGAATCAGAAGAGAGTAGGTTTTGCTTCGTCTGCTGCTGCTACTGCTAAGTCACTTCAGTCGTGTCCGACTCTGTGTGACCCCATAGACAGCAGCCACCAGGCTCCCGCATCCCTGGGATTCTCCAGGCAAGAACACTGGAGTGGGTTGCCATTTCCTTCTCCAATGCAGGAAAGTGAAAAGTGAAAGTGAAGTCCCTCAGTCGTGTCCGACTCTTAGCGACCCCATGGACTGCAGCCTAACAGGCTCCTCCATCCATGGGATTTTCCAGGCAGGAGTACTAGAGTGGGGTGCCATTGCCTTCTCCGTTGCTTCGTCTATTAATATATAACATGTATTGAGCCCCATCTACTTTGTGCTAGTGTGTTGGAGGTGGGAGCCACAAAGCTGAATGATTAATGAACATTCTCTGTCTTCAGTGAGCCTGACTCCCGGTGTTCATACTTCCTTGTGTTCATACTTACCTCGTAAGACCTCTAAACAGTTTCTGTCACCAGTGTCCTTAAGTTATGTAGCTCTGAACTCCAATAACAACTGTCATCCCTACTATGTGATTTACTTATTGATTACAAGCATTTGTTGATTCTTAAATTATTTTGAATGAACATATCTTTTCTTCCCAAAAAAAAGACCAAGTTATTTAAAAAAAAAAAAAAGTCAATATTTCTTTAACATCTCTCAAGTTGACTAGACTGGTATACATTATGGACAATAATATGAGTTTGCTGGTTAAAATTCACTTCAAATCACCAAAGGACTTTCCCATAACTGTGCACGCTTCCTTCATCTTTACATTTTGACTAGCCAGTGCTCATGGATTTCAGTCAAGAATCTGGATAGAGCACAAAATCATATGTTTCTTTTTTCTTTTACATAGGAAATTCTATCCCTAAACTGTGGCACGTGGCCTTTATCAGCGTTTGTGGCTTTCACTATGGCTGGTGTTGGATTCCATTTTGGAAGTGTTTGCAGTGGTCCTATTTGAATACAATCTATGCTATGGTGTAAAGCCAAAAAGACCTAGCTTTGGATTTCAACTCAGCTGATGGGGGACCACCAGCAAGATACCTTAGCTCTCTGAGCCTCAGTTTCCTAGTATATAAAATGGTAACCCTAACACCTCCTTCTTGCTGTGAAGAATAAACACATGTGACCATATCTGCCACAGAGGTGATCAGTAAACATTTGCTTAACTGATGAAGGCTTCCCAGGTGGCGTAGTTGGTAACGAACGGCCTGCCAATGCAGGAGACTCAAGAAACTCGGGTTCAACCCCTGGGTCGGGAAGATCCCCTGGAAGAGGAAATGGCCACCCACTCCAGGATTCTTGCCTGGAGAATTCCATGGACAAGGAGTCCTGGCGGGCTACAGTCCATGGAGTCGTAAAGAGATGGACACAAGTGAGCACCCACACAGTTGATTCAACTTGATTGAAAATGATCAAAGGAAAAGTAAAGTCCTATGGGGGGAGGGCATCCACATAATTGTCCCCGTCCTAAAGGGCAGTGAGAGTCCTTAATGAAGATGCAGAACTCCTAGAGTCAAATTACTTGGGCAAAGGTCAGTCCCTCCTTCAGTTAAATAGCTGCGGGCAGGGCTTAACAAGGAAGTGACTCCCTTCCTAAGCCTCCCTCCAGCCTCAGTCCCAACCTGAACACGCTACACTCCGGTGGCGTCTTAGGTCACAAGGGCCTTCTGAAATCAGGAGCCAAGAAGACTAGGCCACAGTTTCCTCTTAAGTTTCGTGGAGAGAGACTCGGGTATAGAAATATCCTTACAGCCACCTGACTCGAAGCAGGAGCAACCACTGACAGCTTGAAGACCAGGTAACACCAGGAGAGATTCAGCCTTCCCAGCAGGACATGGGGGAGGGGGGGGGGGGAACTACAGTCCTGGATGTGTTCATTAGGCGCTCTAACTGGGGGCTGGTAAACCTAATGCTTACTGCGTTTGTTTAGGAGTTCTGATCCTGTAAGTCTCAGGAAGCAAAAGTAAGAATCTAAAACTAAAAGCTAAGTGTACAGTTTATTAGGGGGTTTCAGGAAAGGCAAAGAGAGACATTTAGGTTTCCCTTTCATTTCTCCTTTGCTCCAGAATGGCTGGGGGAGTTAAGAAAATATAACTGGCTGAATCGTTTTTAATAGTATGCAGACCTGTCTCACTGAGGATGTGACAGCATGACAGAAGCCCATGGAAATACTAGGTCCCTCCTCCAGGGCACAAATGGGCTGAGGACAGGAGTCCCTGGCTTTGAGCCCAGAGCATCTCTGGGCACAAGATCTAGTCCTCTTAGAGCCTTCCTTCAGCACCCGGCTCAGGTGAAATGGGAATTCCCCCTCCCCTTTGAAAGACTCCCTCCTGAGTTCCCTGCCCGCTCTGTTCTATAATCAGAGCCTGAGTCTGTGTTTAATTCATGAGACCTGAGGTTCTCTCAGTTTAGCTTCTATTGTAGGACGGTAAGACATTTTACCTCATTTCACCCTTAGGATTAAAGACCGCGTCCTACTCAGAAATGACAAGTGGGGGAGAGATAAGGATCCCAGAAGGTCTGACGTTCAGGGAAGAAAGCGGAGGGGAGGCCTGTGAGAGGGCAGAGAGTGCGAAAGGAGAGGCGTGAGACAACCAGACAAAACCCAGCTCATCAGCTGGTCTGCGTAGGTCCCTCTGAGATGAGTGTCCTCCCCTCCCCCACCGCCCCCGTCTTACACTCAGGCCTTGCCTGTGTGTCCAGAGTGATGAAGCCAGCTCTGCGGCTGAGTCTGTTGGGCCAAAGGGTGTTCCATGTCCCTCACACCCGGGAAAGGCCAGGGCAGAGTTCTGTCCAGCTTTCTGGGTCACAGCCTCTGTGCACAGGAATCACGGAGCACGCATGAAGGCTGTTTGCTCCACGACCTGCGACAGGAAGAGAAGCAAAATCTAAGCTTGACCCACAAATCCAGAGCTAGAAAAATCCCTACAGTGTATCCTGTGATCCTGGAGGTCAGCTGCAGCTCTGCGGTGCTCCCAGGGGACGAGCCACCAATGGGGACCCGGAGGACTTCGACCACTTTGGGGGTTGTGGGGGATGGAGGGGAGGAGAAGCAAGTCTCCAAGAAAGAAGAGAGACCAGGAAAAGATGCCGTGTAACCTAGCTTTGGGGAGTAGGTCTGCCAGAGTTTGCTGTAGATAAGGAAGAGGGTATATAAGGAAGACTGGGTCAAAAGGGTAGGGCCACTGAGTCACTGAATCATAACAAGCCTCACAGAGAGCTTGTTATTCTGGAGCTATTCATAATTTCCACTCCAGGCTCTGAACTTACATTCTGGGGCCCCACCCAGGGCTTCATTTCCATCAGTGTTATGTATAAAACTCATCTGTACGTTTCCATTAGGAGAAGCTTGACTTTAAACAGGAACAGCAAAGAGCAGAAGGGCTGCAATTTGTGATAAAGAAACTCAATCCTTTGCTTTAAAATAAGACTTCACTATCCATTTAACAGCTCTCCCTTCATTCCCAACGCAGATTAATAGGAAAAATACCCTATGCTTGTTAAGCGCATCCAACGTGTTTTACCTGATACTTCGACACAGCTGCAGGCAATTGCCCAGCCTGACTACCCTTCACTCCTGGGGGCTGCTGGGCCCTCTGCTTCTCTGGCCCTTGGCCTGGCCTCTAGGTTGGGCCAAGCACTCAAATGCTTTCTAACCTGGAAAACCACAAAATCCTCTTCTTTCACCAAGTGGAAGGGCTGTGTTCTCCACCTTGACCTCAGGTTTTCCCCTCTTTTCAGATGTTGCTCCTGAATCAATAGTTAGCAAACTCTGGTTTCTCAAAGAAGTCGGGCCCTTTCTCTCTCCAACAGCAACGCTACTCCACACACACACCCACACCCACACCCACACCCACACCCACACACAATGTTGAAGTCTTCACAGTACTTTAGAAAGGTTTGGGTTTGGTTTTTTGTTTAATTTACCTGGTTTCTCCCGAGCATAGTATGCTGGCTGCAAATTTAAGGCCTTGCTTCCTAGAGGACCCAGGTGTATGTCCTGCCTAAGGCATCCAGAGCTGCCCAACTCAAAAGGAAGGTCCAAATTAAAACCCACATATATGCTCTCCTGGGGCCTTCCAGTGCTGCCCTCCAGCCCCTTCTACACCGAGTCACTTCCCCGCATCTGGAACCATAGGTCACGCTCTCCTCTCACTTTTTAACCACTCTTTATCTGGTGAGACTCAGGTCGCTCAGTCTCCACCTGGGTCCACTTTACTTGCTTCCAACAATCTCAGATCTCAATTTTTATAAACAGCACTTGTTAATCACAGAATTGCCAGATTTGCACAAAAATACAAGAGGCCCTGTTAGGTATGAATTTCTGATAAACAGCAGACATGCTTAGTGTAAGTATTTTCCACACAATATTTGGGACTACTAAAAAATTATTTGTTGTTTACCTGACATTCAGATTTGACTGCTGCTGCTAAGTCGCTTCAGTCGTGTCCGACTCTGTGCGACCTCATAGACGGCAGCCCACCAGGCTCCGCCGTCCCTGGGATTCTCCAGGCAAGAACACTGGAATGGGTTGCCATTTCCTTCTCCAATGCATGAAAGTGAAAAGTGAAAGTGAAGTCGTTCAGTCGTGTCTGACTCTTAGCAACCCCGTGGACTGCAGCCTACCAGGCTCCTCCGTCCATGGGATTTTCCAGGCAAGAGTACTGGAGTGGGGTGCCATCGCCTTCTCCTAGATGTCTCATATTTTATCTGGCAGCACTGTATCATTTTTCTTTCATTCTTCAAATATTTATCAAGAAGTTACCATGTATCAGGCATTATGTTAGGTGCTGGGAAAGCCAGCCAAGTTCCAGGCTTCATAGCTTATGGTATGTATGCTTTACACACATACACACACACACACTATATATATATAGTTTCCTATAGTCATATATAGGCTTCCCTGTTGTCTCAGACAGTAAAGAATCTGCCTTGCAGTGCAGGAGATCTGGGTTCAATCCCTGGGTTGGGAAGATCCCCTGGAGAAGGGAATGGCTACCCACTCCAGTATTCTTGCCTGGAGAATTCAGTGGACAGAGGACCCTGGCGGGCTGTAGTCCATGGGGTCACAAGGAGCTGGACCCCACTGAGCGACTAACACTTTCACTTTTATGCACTATTTTAAGTGATTCACATATGCCAGTTTTTTTTTTTCTGTCCACATACCCATGTTTTATAGGTTTAGAAACAATTTTTTATTAAGGTATAGTTGATGTACAATATTATATAAGCTTCAGATGTATAACAATTATTCACAATTTTTAAAGGTTATACTCTATTTACAGTTATTATAAAGTAGTGGCTACTTTCCCTGTGCTGTACAATGTATCCTTGTAGCTTATTTTTTATACCCAACAGTCTGTACCTCTTAGTCCCCTACCGGTCTCTTACCCCTTCAGCTTTTCCCTTCCCAACTGGTAACCACTAGTTTCTTCTCTGTACTTGTGAATCTGTTCCTTTATTGTTATACGTATTAGTTTGTTGCACTTTTTAAGAGTCTACATATAAATGATATCATACAGTATTTGTCTTTCTCTGTCTGGCTTATTTCACTTACTCTCCATACTGTTGCAAATTTCATTCTTTTTGACAGCTTATGTAATAGTATCTCACTGTGTGGAGTGGGTGTGTACACATACATACCACATCTTTTTACCCATTCATCTGTTGATGGACACTTAGGTTGTTACATATATTGACAATTGTAAATATTGTTGCTATGAACATTGTGCCGTGTGTGTCTTTTTGAATTAGTGTTTTTGGTTTTTTTCGGATAGGTACACAGAAATGAGATTGCTGGGTCATATGGTACTTGTATATTTTTGAGAAACAGCCATACTGTTTTCTGCAGTGGACACACCAATTTACAGTCTCACCAGCGGTGTATGGGAGTTCTCTTTTCTTGATATCCTTGTCAATGTTTGCTATTTGTAGACTTTTTGGTGAGAGCCACTCTGACAGGTGAAAGGTCATATCTCATTGTGGTTTTGATTTGCATTTCTCTGATGATTAATGATACTTTTGATATAACTAATAAGTTTTATTTTATAATCACATTTAGCAATGTACCTAACAACTGGAGCACACATATTCTGATCAAGCACACATGAAGTGTTTTTGAGAACTGACCATACAATAGACCATCAAGCAACATTCAACAGAGTTCAAAAACTGCATCGCATACAGGTCATACTTTCTCACCATTAGAGTGGGTTGCCATTTCCTTCTCCAGGGGATCTTCCCAGCCCAGGGATCAAACCTGGGTCTCCAGCATTGCAGGCAGATTCCTAACCATCTGAGCCACCAGGGAAGCCCAAGTTAGAAATTAATAACAAAGTATAACTATGATAGAAAATACTTGAATAAAGAAGTAACCAAACAACTGATTAGGTAAAATTCTTCTTTATAGAACAATTCAGCTACTAGATGCAAAAGTAATAATAGAATTAGCTGTTATTTTCAATAATTAATAAGATATGAATGTAGGCAACTATGATTATTAACAATGTTGTCTCTTTTCCTGCACCCATTGGCCATCTGTATTTCTTCTTTGAAAAACTGTCTCTTCAGGTCTTCTCCCCATTTTTTAATTGGGTTGTTTGTTTTGGGTAGGGAAGTTTTCAGGTATTATGCCTTCAAATATGTTCTCAGCCCCTTTCTCACTCTCTTCTCCTTCTGGATCCCTAAAATGCAAATATTTGTGTGCTTTATGCTGTCCCAGAGATCTCTTAAGCTCTTATTTCTTTTCATTCTTTTTTTTTTCTGTTCAGCATTAATGATTGCCACTAGTCTGTCTTCCAGCTCACTAATCCATTCCTCTGTATCATCTGGTCTACTGTCAGTTCCTTCCAGTGTATTTTTCATTTCAGTTTTGTATTCTTCATCTCTGGTTGTTCTTTTATTTTCTCACTCTTTGTTAAAAGCCTCTAACTTCTCACTCTCCATTCATTCTCCTCCCCACTTCTTGCGTCATCTTTATGATCCCTACCCTGAACTCTTTCTTGAGTAGATTGCCTATCTCCACATCACTCGCAGTCCTTCTCCTGAGGCTTTATCTCATTCCTTTGTTTGAAACATGTTCCTCTGTTGCATCATTTTGCCTAACTTGTTCTTATTTCCATGTAGCCAGTAGGTTGGTTACATTTCCTGATCTTAGAGAAGTGGCTTTTTTGAAGGAAAAGTTCTCTGCATCCCAGAATTCACTCCCTTCTCATCACTATATGCTCCAAGGGTGCTCCCTGTGTGGTTGCATGTGCCCTTCTGCTATGGTGGGCTGGCTACCATGGGCAGTCTGGTAGGCTTGGTTGGCCCCCGACCCAGTTGGATGGCAGGCCCTACCTTGTGCTAAGGCTGCCAGCTGCTGGTTGGCAGGGTCAGGTCACAAGGTGTCTGACTCTGGAACCCCAGGGAGACCCATGGTTACTGATGAGTTGACTAGAGGATTGAGTTAGGGTTCAGGGGTCCCTGGGACTGTTGCCTTCCCATTGGTGGGTGAAATCACATCCTGGAGCTAGTGCCCACTTACTGGTGGGTGGGGCCAGGTCTGAGGGTCTGGTTGCAGGGCCCAGGGAAACAACCTAAATTCACCTATGGTCTGCTCTGTGCCCAGATTGTTCTAAGCCCCAGAATCCAGTCACAAGGAGCCTGCACTTGCCTCTATTTGCAGCTCTCTGTTCTTCCCCCATCTCCTATGTTTGCTCCAGTATCTTTGTTCAAGCTCCTAGCTCACTCTCTCGGTCTGGAGTTATCTATGTACACATCTCCTCATCTCTGCAAATCTGAACTTGCAGAAAGAACCCTGGCTTTTCCATCTCTGGCTACCCGCTGCCTCCCAGCACAAACAGAATTTGTTCAGTCGCTCAGTCGTGTCCGACTCTTTGTGACTCCATGGACTGCAGAAAGCCAGGCTTCCCCGTCCTTCACCATCTGCCTGAGCTTGCTCAAACTCATGTCCATCAAGTCAGTGGTGCCATCCAACCATCTCATTCTCTGTCACCCCCATTCTCCTCCTGCCCTCAATCTTTCCCAGCATCAGGGTGTTTTCCAGTCAGTCAAGCTCTTCGAATCAGGTGGCCAAAGTATTGGAGCTTCAGTTTCAGCATCAGTCCTTCCAGTGAATATTCAGGGTTGATTTTCTTTAGGATTTACTAGTTTGATCTCCTTGCAGTCCAAAGGACTCTCAAGAGTCTTCTCCGACACCACAAAGAGAATAGGTGCTCAGTAAATGCTTACTGACTTTCACCCCGTCTCCCCTTTCCTACCAAGAGTAGGTAGCTCCCAGGTGGAAGGACACGTGTGATTTTGTCATTGCAGCCCCACCATGTGCACTGCCAGCCCCTGTGACCTGGAAGAGATCCCCCTGGATGATGAGGACTCAGACAGCTTGGAGTTCAAAATCCTGGAGTTCTATGTCAAACACCACGTCTTCCAGAACACCTCTGCCATCCTCTCACCGAAGCACCTGAGAACAAGGAGTCTGTCCCAGAAAGGGCCAGAGCGCTGGCCAGTGAGTGAGGCATGGACGCAGGGGCCGTGGCCCTGCAGACATTCTCAGTCCAGCGAGAAGGCCATAAACCTCACCAAGAAAAAATCATCCTGGAGGACCCTCTTCGGGGTAGCAGAGAAGGAGGAAGACTCACAGAGCTCGCCTCCGGAAATCTGTGCCCAGGCACAAAGGTCGGGGGTACCTCAGGCCCGTCCTCGGAGTCCGAAATGGCCAAGGTCCCGCTCCAGCATGGACCAGCGCTTAGAGCACAAAGGTAAGCTTTGGGGGACCAGCTGCACTTTCTCTCCCACAGCCACTTCTTTCCCTTCTTTGTATGCCTGGGGGTTCACCTCCTCCCACCCTGAGGTAGGGAACTCTTTGAACCTCAGCTTCCCAACCTATTAATACTCAATTGTTTTGTTGTTGTTGTTTTTTAATTTTATTTACTTTTTATTTTTGGCTGTGCTGGGTCTTCATTTCTGTGCAGGCTTTTCTCTAGTTTTGGAGACTAGGGGCTACTCCCTAGTTGGGGTCTGTAGGCTTCTCATTGCCGTGATTTCTCCTGTTGCAGAGCACAGGCTCTGGGGCTCATAAGCTTCAGTAGTTTTAGCACATGGGCTCTAGAGCACAGGCTCAATACTTGTGGTGCATGGGCTCAGTTGTTCCACGGCACATGGGATCTTCCCAGATCAGGGATCAAATCTGTGTCTCCTGCATTAGCAGGCATATTCTTTACCACTCTGGTTGTTCAGTCACTAAGTCATGTCTGACTCTTTGCAACCCCATGGACTGTAGCACTCGAGGCTTCCCTGTCTATAACCAACTCTCAGAGCATGCTCAAATTCATGTCCATCAAGTTGGTGACAATGTCCATCACCGACTCGATGGACATGAGTTTGAACATGCTCTGGGAGTTGGTTATAGACAGGGAAGCCTGGAGTGCTACAGTCCGTGGGGTCACAAAGTGTCAGACATGACGAGCAACTGAACTGAACTGATCAGTGATGCTATCTAATCATCTCATCCTCTGCTGCTCTCTTTTGCTTTTGCCTTCAATCTCTCCCAGCATCAAGGTCTTTTCCAATAAGCTGGCTCTTTGCATCAGGTGGCCAAATTATTAAAGTTTCAGCTTCAACATCGTTTCCAATGAATATTCAGGGTTGATTTCCTTTAGGATTGACTGGTTTGATCTCCTTGCAGTCCAAGGGACTCTCAAGAGTCTTCTCCAATTCCACTGAGCCACCAGGGAAGCCCAATTCTCAATCCTAATTGTCCTACTTTCCTTAAGACTGAGCAGAAAGGAAAAGTTTCGTGGCAGTGGGTGACAGGACTGGTTTTCTGGCTCCACCATCTATAGCTAAGCTTGCTGCCCAAATTCCTAATCCTCTGTGCCAGAGACCAATACAAAGGGAAGATCCCCAGATCGGCTCAGGCTGTCCTTCCTGAGGGACGTCAACTCCCATCTCTGAGCCTCTGCATTTCCATCTGTAAATTGGCTTCTTGAAGGTGGATGGAAAGATCAGATAGCCATATACAAAAGTGATTTCAAAGTTCAAGCCACTCAAAAAACCAAGAAGCATTTTGACAAAATCTTCTTTCAGCGGGACAAAACACATTGTATTGAACAGAACATTTTCATGCAAGGCTTTAACAGTGTTGCCCTTCATCCACAGACCTAGGCATAAACATCTTCCCCTCCAACCATGTCTTCTGCCTGATGCCCAGATTTTAAAAGAAACCTGCTCTCCTGCTGGGCTGTTTGGCCTGTGTCAATAATTAGTCAACAGGTGGCAGTAATGTCTCAAGTTTTAAATGTTGTGACTGTCAGGCTTGTTGGAGAATCAGCACACACAATGACAGCTTTAGAGCACTCGCTGCAATCAAGGAAATTTCCATTTCCCATTAGACTTGTAAACTTTAGGGAGGAGAATTTAACATTGGGATTATCTGAGGAAATCCTCCTCCCTCCAGGGGTTCTTCTGCTGGGGGTGGGATCTGAGGTCCACAGCAGACAGAACAGTTTGGCTTGCTTGCCTGTGTGTGTGTTGTTGTGATTCCACGGATGGTAGCCTGCCAGGCTCCTCTATCCATGGGATTTTTCTCGGCAGGAATACTGGAGTGGGTTGCCATTTCCTACACTCCAGGGGATCTCCCCAACCCAGGGATCGTACCCGGGTCTCTTGTGTTGCTTGCATTGGCAGGCATATTCTTTACCACTGAGCCACGTGGGAAGCCCCATAGAACAGTTTCAGTTCAGTTCAGTTCAGTCGCTCAGTCCTGTCCGACCCTTTGCAACCCCATGAATCGCAGCATGCCAGGTCTCCCTGTCCATCACCAACTCCTGGAGTTTACTCAGACTCACATCCATCGAGTCAGTGATGCCATCCAGCCATCTCATCCTCTGTCGTCCCCTTCTCCTCCTGCCCCCAATCCCTCCCAGCATCAGAGTCTTTTCCAATGAGTCAGCTCTTCGCATGAGGTGGCCAAAGTACTGGAGTTTCAGCTTTAGCATCATTCCTTCCAAAGAAATCCCAGGGTTGATCTTGCAGTCCAAGGGACTCTCAAGAGTCTTCTCCAGCACCACAGTTCAAAAGTATCAATTCTTTGGCGCTCAGCTTTCTTTATAGTCCAACTCTCACATCCATACATAGAACAGTTTAGAGGCACATAAAAAGGTTTTTCTGCTTGTCCCATTCTTTGAAGTTTGCAGGAAACAGAAGATTTTACAGACTTTAACTTTCTGGCTTTCCTGAGGAAAACAATGTTCTGTATTTCAAGATTACTGAAGGGTCATTGGACCTTTGCTTATTTTCTCAATTTCCAGATCTCTGTGTAGACCTATAGATGTTCCTACAAAAGTGGAAATGGTTATCTCCTAAGGAGGCTTAGCTTTAATAATTCGCTTAAGTTGATCTCCCTCTCCCCTTTCTCTCTTTTTGCTTTCTTGTTTAGGTAATTATGTGGGTGGTTAGCTGGTTCTATGCTGGGTGTGACCCAAGAGGGACTTGCCCTCTCTTTCTCTTTTGCCACATGTAAATCAGAACTCAGTAGTTGGTGTCCCCTGGGTTCTTTTAACTAAAGGTCACAATGTAGCTTGTGCTGCCATTTCAGACACCAGGCTGGACTAAGAACTATGAGATTACGTCCCAAGACCAAGGTCTAGTAGTGACAGGCCTTGGGATGTAGAAAAACGAATGGCAATACCAATTTGAGAAACACCAACCCAGTTTTTCTGTGAGTCTCTTTTTTCTCCACAGCTGTGATCTGCTGTAACTTCACTGACATAGAGATTATTTTTCTCTCCTATAAAAGAAAACCACAGTTAGGCAGTTCAGGCTTGATCTGCCAGTTCCCCAGTCTTTAAGGATTCCTTTCTGTTGTCCCTTAGCTAGTGGCTTCCAACCTCAACATCACCTTCAACCCCAAGATGGCTGCTCAGATTCCAGCCATCACGTCTACATTCTAAGCAGGGAGAAAGAGGAAGCAAGGAGAAGGACAAAGGTTATCTTCTTTCTAGATAATTCAGCTCCCTTTAGCAAGCTTTCTTAAAACAGTAGCCAACTTCTTACATCTCAGTGCATACACCTTATTGCAAAAGAGGCTGAGAAATGTAGTTCTGTCAGCTTCCCCTGACATTTCAGGGGTCTGTTACTAAGGAAGATAAAGAAAAGGGATACTAGGTAGGAAATAGCAGACTTCCCTATATGGAATTCTCTCCCAAATGCCCTGTCCTTTCTCTTTCAAAGAAAAACCTCAAGCCAAATGCCTTCCCCACTCTCCTGCTCTCCTTAACTGCACAATGAGCCCCCAGAATAAACTCCAAAGGAAGGGCAGCCTTTCCATTTTCTCTCCACCCCCATCCAACGTTTCCTTGCCTATCAGATCAGACCAACTCTGACCAGAAGGAAATCTTGGGGGAAAAAAAGATATTAGAATGGAAATTTTCTTTTTCTTTTTTATTTTTTTGCCATACTGCAAGGCCTGTGGGATCTTATAGTTCCCTGACCAGGGATTGAACCAGAACCTCCTGTGGTGGAAGCACAGAATCTTAACCACCGGACTGTCAGGGAAGTCCCTAGAATGGGAATGTTAACCAGATTAATTCATTTGAGTTTCAAAATGTGTTTGCTTATAGATTTTCCTGCACATATTTTGTCTGCATTCCTCCAATCCATAGAAACAGATACACAGGTTAGTCAGCTTGGGGACCACCTCTGTGTCCTCTGCTGGTCTCATGACCATGTGGTGGAGACTGGGAGATGGGGAGGGACAGCCATGAGGGCCTTCATCTGCCTCCTTTGAGGGCAAGGTGGGTAGAGTGTGACTCTTCCATGGAAAAGAACTTGCTGATCACCCAACCAACCACACAAGGTTAGAGAGGCAAGGCGTGCAAGCTTTCCTTTTCCAGCTCCCGCGGACACAAGGGAAGGCTCCCACTGGTTTGGGAATCCAGCCTCTTGCCACCTCCTTGCATGGGTGGCTGGCATTCACGAGGAGGCTGGTTGGGTTGCAGTAAGGTGATTTAAAAGTGGAAAAGTATTTTTGGTAGGATTGTTGTTAAACGGAAAGGAAAAGCACTGATCCTCCACTCCTTGACCTCTCCAGTTCTCTCTCTAATCCACTGCTGATCTGTTTTTGAACCCAATGGAGCACCATGATAAATGTGGCTTTTTAAGGAAGCCATTATGCCTTCTTTTTAATAGGAAGGCATTGTGGACAGAGCATCAGTGGCCTGTCAGTGAACACCCAGGAGGGTGATGGGAGAATCTGGGAAAAGAGAACCAGACATCACCTGGCAGCTCCTCAGGAGGTCACACCCAGCTCTTCACATGACACCCACACCTTGCCTTGCTCATCTATCCTGATTGACAAAGTCTGGGAGTTCCTCTGAGCATGCTGACCTTCTGGCCCAAACCTGTTACTGTCAACAAGTCTTATGAATTAAATACTGTTGTTCTTAAACATTACATGATACGACTGCTCCATATCAAAGGCAGAGCTTGTACAAGCTTCTACGTGTTAAGAACGTAGTGACAGATTAACAATGAAATTTTACTCCCAAATAACTCAGCAATACTGCCTGCCCTCCTACCCTAACCCTGTCCTCCACCAGGGGCCAAGTCGACTTATCCTTCACAGGCCATGACGTTCAGGGACCAGAGCCGTTTAAACCTTCATGTCCCCAGATGCCTTATTCTCCAGTTACACGTGCAAACGCTTGACATAAGTCTTTTCTCGGATTGTAAATTCTTGAGGGTCATGGGTTAGATTTTATGCATCCTTGTTTATCTATCCACATTTTCTGCATGTTTCCCAGCTGGAGTGGAGGCGGGGAAGACGACACGTGACCATACCAGCAAGGGGAGTCCGTGTTTCCTTGATAATGGACTTGAGTCAGGAATACGGCCCAAGAGAAGTGATATTTCTCTCTCCTCAGTGACCAGCCCCCAAAGGCTTGTCACACTGCTGAATGCCTTCCGAAGTGCATAGGGGCCAGCTCTCCGAGATATAAAGCATGCCCCGAAAAAGAATAAAAATAAAAGCGTAATGAGCGTTCCCTCAAGCAAAGAACTAAGCACTGCCTTTTGTGTTGCAAAGGGGCAAGGGGACCCTAATTTTGCAAGACTTCCAAAAGAGGGTGCAGAGGGGTAATTGTTTCAAGGTGGCAATCATTCCTGTGTGCCCCTCCCCCATCCCAGCCTCTGCCAGGCAACTGCCCAGGCTTTCTGAAGAATGCCACCACCCCCACAAACGCACACTCCTGCTCGGCCCCAGGCCATTTCCTTTCCCTCTAGGCCCGGTGTTTTCATTTCGGGCAACCGTGCATACCAATGAGCCAGACAAAGTTCTGGGAAGGGCCTGTCAGCACCGTTTTGTCTTCTTTCAGCCGCGGACCCCAGAGTCGTTTCCATTGCCAACCGAGTCGCTGAAATCGTTTATTCCTGGCCGCCGCCAGAAGAGCTCCACAGCCAGGGAGGAGGCTTCAAGTCCAAAGGGGTTCTGGTATTCCAGGGTCCCCAAGGGCAGTCTGGAGCTGAAAGTACCAAGAAAGGTAAACTTCCCTTCTGAGCATTTGCCCCAGGGTGCGTGTTGGCCAAGCAGAGGTCCATGAGCACGTATGCATTTATTCAGCTCAGGGCCCCGCCACTTAGGAATCTCTGCTGACCTGCACTCAGGGCACCACAACCACACGCTGGAGGCACTGACCTTTAGCTGGAGAACCCAGCCCAAGCCAAGGGGAGAGCGCCAGCAGAGGGAAGCAGCATGCCAAGCTCACTGCTAAGTCCAAAGAAAAGTCTCCTATTGAGGGGCAGGAGGAGGTACAAAGGGAGCGCTCAATCTTGCTCACAGTTGGGGGGCAGCGGGGGAGAATACAGCATTAGATTTCACCATGTTAGCCATGGCCAAGGCCCGGTGTGCTCAAGCGAGTGCACAGGCTGTAGGTGGAGCGTCCACCCGGGAGTTTACACTATTGCCTTGGGCTCCCGTGAAGAAGCAGGGGGCTTGTCAGGCACAAGCCTAGAGCCAAACATGAAGCAGACCTGAGAAGCAGTGATCCAGCTGGGTCGGTTGTCACCCAAACTGGAGCAACAGCCAGGACTGTGGACCCCAACTGACCTGTAGAAATTCTAGATGTGAGGGAAAGGGAAACTGAAGGTGTTAGTCATTCAGTTGTGTCCAACTCTTTGTGACTCCATGGACTGTACTCTGCCAGGCTCCTGTGTCCATTGGGTTTCCCAGGCAAGAATACTGGAGTGGGTTGCCATGCCCTCCTCCAGGGGATCGTCCCTACCCAGGGATGGAACCCGCATCCCCTGCATTGGCAGGCGATTCTTTACGGTCTGAGCTACCAGGGAAGCCCAGAGTTGAGAGAAACAGGACCAAGTGCCCGGGAAGAGGAGTTCAGTCTGACATTCCCTCACTAATGACTGTCCAGCCTGTGGTTCTCTTTCTCAAACCCCAGTGGACGATGAGGGGCCCAGCTGGCTCTTGAGTTTGCAGCACCTTGAGCTACAAGGCAGAAGATTCTCCAGTCATGGCGGTGCCCTCCAACCCCAGAACCAGACTGGTAAGTGTGTCCACCCTTGCTGAGCTGCCAGGACCACAGACTACCAAAGGGGCTTAGAGTGAGGAGCTGGGAGAGCAGGGACCCCCAGAGAGCAAAAAAAAGGGAAACCAAAGTGTTCGTACTTTACTGCTATCTCATGTGTGTCTGGGCCACATAAAGTGACGACACCAAACAAGCAAAAGCTCGGGCCCCGTCTTCCAGGCACGTGAGAAACTGGGATTGCTGCTGCAGCAACTTTCCCAGAAAGAGGCAACAGAGTCAGATACAAGCTACACACGGGTGGCGGAAGCATCCAGTCCTTCTCCCAGGCGACTTGGGTCTCAGGCTTCCTACCTTATTGCCCTTCACGCGACCTCGTGGCATGACTTTCCTGGCCTCTCCTCCCCTTCTCCTCTGGGACACACATGAGGACTTCATGACTTCAGAGACTATGCCCCAAGGAAAACATGCTGTTCCCTCAGTAACAGGCTTGTCTCTGTTTGGATTCAACGCTATAGCAATGACTGTTTTCCTAATATTATTTCCCTGTTAGCATGTTTGGAGACAAGGGAAAGCAGACTCCACCTTCCCTGTTCCAACACACACAGCACATACCAACTGGAGCCATCTCTGTCTCCATCTGCCATGTTAGCCTTTGGGGTGGGAGAACTTATTCATTGTATTTACTTAGACTCTACCCTGTTGTGAAGACACAGCATACAAAGTACATGTTTTAGTTAGATAAGTCCAATTTGAAAGATAATGTTAAAAAAAAATTGTAGGAAAACAGGTGGGTTTAGGAATGACTTTAATTCCCCAAATTCAGGAAGACTGTACCTTCCTCTTAGGAGGCCACAGTTTGGCTCTGAGTTTTCTAGCAGTTAACACAAAGGATGAATATGATCAAATAGGGGTTTATGATGTCTTCATGGGAAAAGACCACCTGCTCAGGAAAACCCTAAAGACCTGAGAGACATTTCTTCTAAGTATCGGGGAGAAGGGATAGTTAGGGAGTTTAGGAGGGACATGTACACACTGCTGTATTTAAAATGGATAACCAACAAGGACCTACTGTATAGCACAGGGAACTCTGCTCAATGTTATATGGCAGCCTGGAACATAGCGGAGTTTAGGGGAGAATGGATACATGTATATGTATGACTGAGTTCCTTTACTCTCCACCTGAAACAATTACAAGGTTGTTAATCGGCGATACCCCAATACAAAATAAAAAGTTAAAAAATATTTCTTCTAAGTATCATTAGAGATAAGCTCATGCGTCTTCAACAGCATTCTTAGAGCAAATAAAGTGATGAGTTTCCTGGTGAGAATCGGGGGACTAGGGGAGGAAAGAAGGAAGAAAAGAAGGGGATGGAGGAGAGGGTGTTCAGAATGCTTTGGGTGTCATCAGAAGAGGTGAAGTAAGATTTACTTTGCTCTAAGTTACAAAGTGCATGGTCTTCCTCACTCCCTAACCAGGCTACAAGCTTGTCCCTGGAAACATACAAGATTTTTTTTTTCTCTTGAAAGAAATAACTGTAATTTTCCCCTGACAGAAGGAGAAGACCAAATAATAGCCAGAATTGTTGAGCTGCTGAAATATTCGGGGGAGCAGTTGGAAAGAGAGGTAGGGAGCGTCTTGAACTAATGGGTTTTCTTTCTGAGTCCCCGCCCTGTACCGGGGAATGGAACTGGACTGATGGTTGTACTCCTTTTTCAAAGTTCTGGTTTCCACTTAAGTCCTAAATTTTATTTCCCTTGGAGTCAAAACTCTTCATGCTGGCAGGGTCTCAAAAATGAATCACTTTGGAAAACATAAGTAAACCTTCTGGAGCCTCCTCGGAATTTTTGGAAAGGAAAAAAGTCACCAATAAATTAAAATTCGCTGAATAGAATTATGAATCTAGTTCCCCATGTAACTGATCCTCAGGGAAGTTTAGATTCTTGTATTTGCCCTGCAGCCTGAATATCTGTGTCCCACAGCTGCTCCAAGTCTGGAGTGTTGTCTGAAATCTCCCCCTAGAATGGCCAGACTGTTCTCTCTCAGCAGTTCGGCCAGGGGACGGGTTAGCGTTACCTGGAGAATGCTGGGTTTCAGGCCAGTTAGAAGTTGAGACTGGTTATTCCCATCAGGAACGTGCAAGGGTTACCTTCAGGTAAGGAGGTGGTGGACAGGCCCCCCTGTGGTCACGGCTTCTGAAGGCATCTCGTCTCTCTGTGTTACCCGTAGATGGCTATGAGGTCTCCTGCATCTGGCCATTGGGAGCTGGCCTGGGGACACACTCTCTTGTTTTGCAAGGATCCATGGGCAGGAAGTCAGGTCCGAGGAGCTCTGCAGGAGGGGTTAACAGCACTAACTAGCCAGCCACCCACCCCAGTCCACCCCAGTGTGCTTGGTGGCTCCTCGATGCCTTTGTCAGAGGTGTCCCAGAGGATGGTGACCAGGATGGGGGAGGAATATGCGATGGTGCAGAATGAGAAACATTGAGGAAACCAAGGTATCAGACCAAAGAAAAGAGGAGGAAATAGGAGAGCTTTGGGGCCATAGTAGAGGGTGGTCAGGGGTGCAGACGAAGCAGAAAACAGAACAGGGCATATGATGACCCTGTGTTTCTCCAGAACTAGCATCAATGGACAGGAGTACGGGGCAAGTCATTTCTCCCCGTTTGAAGGATGAACCTTGTAGCTCTCAAGGCTGTCCACTGAGACTTCTCTGGTGGTCTAGCTGTTAAGACTCCATGCTCCCAATGCAGGGGACATGGGTTCAATCCCTGGTCAGGGAACTGAGATCCCATATGCCGTGCAGCGTGGCCAAAAAAAAAAAAAAAAAAATAATGCCAAGGGAGTATTGTTCTTTTTCTAAGACCATGATACTCTAAAGGGAGGAAAGCTAAGAAATACAACGTTCAAGAGAGGAGTATAAGGTAAAATCAATTGAGTAGAACAATGGAAGGGAATCAATGGATTAGGTTTTGTTTTTCTTTTCACATGAACTCAGGTAACTCATGAAGGTTTCAGCATCCTGGACACATGCTAACATTTCAAGAGCATTTCCTCCATGTTGGGCACAAAGCCAAGTGTTTCAAAACTACCCTGGGTTTCCCTGGTAGCTCAGATGGTAAAGAGTCTGCCTGCAGTGTGGGATACCCAGGTGCAATCCCTGGGTTGAGAAGATCCCTTGGAGAAGGAAATGGCAACCCACTCTAGTATTCTTGCCTGGAAAATCGCATGGATGGAGGAATCTGGCAGGTTACAGTCCATCAGGTTGCAGAGAGTCAGCCACAACAGAGTGACTTCACTTTCACTTTTTTCATAGGGGCTGTTGCCCCAGTTTAGAGATGACATAACTGAAACTGAGAAGTTAAGTAATTTCTCCAAGATTGCATAGCTAATAATAAATGGAGCAGGGGTTTGAGCCAAAACAGTGATTTCCAGGTTGTGGATTCTGCTCATTACACAACCTCTGACAAAGCACCTTTCACTGGGTCACAAGTGTCAGTGGACTCTGAGCCCCTTGAGTGAGGACGCATCTTAATCGTTCACAGTACCACCTGTCATAAGCGCTAGGAAACATTTGTTGAATGTCCTGTGAACAGGCTGTTCAGTCTGTATTGGTTCCCATGGAAGGAAATCACAGAGAAAGTCCATGCCTGTCTGGTCCTGTGGGATATGGTCCCACATTTGAGATTAGAATCCAGGGTTTTCCACTGGGTGTTTTAGTCTCCCAGTGTCCACCTGGAGAGTCTGCCTCCCCGGCCAAGGCTGATAAATACTGTTTCTCCTCTCATACACAGTTGAAGAAAGACAAGGTTTTGATGACCTGCTTCCAGGATGTGTTATCCTATTCTGTTGTCAAGACCATCACAGACCAGTTCCTAAGGGGCGTGGACACCAGGGGAGAATCAGAGGTCAAAGCTCAGAGCTTTAAAGCTGCTCTTGCAATAGATGTCATAGCCAAGCTCACGACCATCGACAACCACCCCATGAACAGGGTGCTGGGTTTTGGAACCAAGTACCTGAAAGAGAATTTCTCGCCCTGGATCCAGCAGCATGGTGGATGGGTAAGTGAATTCTATCTAAAAATGAAATCTTCCCAGAACTCAGGGAGCACAGCATGGAAAGAGGTTTTTTTCTGGGGGTTGTTTTTTTTAAGTGAAGGGAACCCATCTTTGAAGCGGTTCTCATGGGTTTAGGATACTTGAGTGGCAAGAGATTTACCCCATTAATGGGAACATATTTTTAGTTATTATCTTCATTATCAATAAATATTTACTGAGCTTCCAAAGGGTATGTGGGGTATGTGAGTGAGAGGAGAGGGACTGGTCAGACAGAACAGGAAATGAAGAGATGCTGAGATATAAAATGTTTGGATAGATACAATTTCTGTTTTCACAAATTTTACAGGCAACGGAAGTCTGGCAGTGAGACTAGGAGAAGTTCCTTATTCTCTCAGGGGTGTGGGAATAATCTTTACACAGAGGTTCAGGGCTTATGACATTTTGTCATTGCTGTTGGGACCCAGACATTCTGACAGGGACATTTTAATACAAACTGAAGAGCAGTTTAATTTTCATCTATTTTTAAATTATCTGCTATCAGGCAAAACAGACATCTTTACCCTGATTCCTCAGCCCTTCCCCTACCCTTTTCCTCTGAGACTTCCTTAAAACTGTCCTGTTCAAATGGCCTCATAAGGGGAGCCTTTTCAAACTGCTTTATCTCAGAGCTCTAAACCTCAGCAGGCTAGGACATTTTTGTCTGTTCCAGCCCTTCCGGAGGACATGCACTACTATCATGAGTCCTCTTTCTACTAGGGTGGTCCAGAGGCCAGGAAAAGACTTGAGTCTGCTCTGGGCATGGCCAGCGTGACCCCAGGGCCTCCAAACAGGCTTAGTCTCTTGGCTACCAGATGGGAAGTATAGCTGATCATGCCTATGGCGCTGATGTGCCCACCACAATCACCAGTTGCTGCCCATTTAACTACCCAAACTTCTGTTCTTTCCTATTTTCCACTGTTGCACCAGATACGATAGACCTTAAGTGGCTAATCTGAGCTTCCCAGGTGGTGCTAGTGGTAAAGGAACCTGCCTGCCAGTGCAGGAGACGCAGGTTCTACCCCTGGGTCAGGAAGATCCCCTGGGGAAGGAAATGGCAACCCACTCCAGTATTCTTGCATGGAAAATTCCAAGGACAGAAAAGCCAGGTGGGCTACAGTCCATTGGATTGCAAAGAGTCAGACATGACTGATGTAACTGCAGCAGCAGGAAGTGGCTAATCTGAACAAGGCTCTTGCTGCTGCTGTTGCTTCAGTTGTGTCCCACTCTGTGTGACCCCATAGACGGCAGCCCACCAAGGCACTGCCGTCCCTGGGATTCTCCAGGCAAGAACACTGGAGTGGGTTGCCATTTCCTTCTCCAGTGCATGAAAGTGAAAAGTAAAAGTGAAGTCGCTCAGTCATTTCCAACTCTTAGCGACCCCATGGTCTGCAGCCTACAAGGCTCCTCCGTCCATGGGATTTTCCAGGCAAGAGTACTGGAGTGGGGTGCCATTGCCAGTGCTCCAAATTCAAGCTGCCTTAACTCATGGAGGAAGATAGATTCCTGAATATCACTTCAGATTTAACAGCTCTTAGGCCCATCAAGACCAGGGCCCCCTCAAGTCCCGCCCCAGAGCCCCTCCTGAGTACTCCAGCTCAGGACCCTTACCAGCCTCTGAGCCTTTACAACACTTCATATTTGCACTACAATTATATACAGGAAATTACCATCATTGTTGGTCTTCTTAATATAGTCTTCCAGAGGGACTGTAAGTATCAACTGGATTTACAAGCCAGTTCTCAAAATCTAGTTAACTAATGTAACTGAAACGCCAAAAGTGTTCTATGAAAAACAGTGTTTCTATACCAAAGTACAAACAACAAAGGAAAAAATAAAAGGGACTACATCAAGATTAAAAACATTTCTGCTTCAAAGGATACCATCAAGAAGGTAAAGAGACAACCCACAGGATGGGAAACAGTAGTTGCAAATTATATATCTAATAAGGGACTTGTATTCAGAATATGTAATAAATTCTTACAAGTCAACAATAAAAGGACAACACCCCCCACCAATTTTTAAAATGGGCAATCAATTTGAACAGACATTTCCGGGACTTCCCTGGTGGTCCGGTGGTTAAGAATCCACCTTGCAATGCAGAGGATGTGGGTTCGATCTCCGGTCAGGGAGCTAAGCCCCCACATGCTGTGGAGCAACTAAGCCCGTGCACCACGACTACTGCACCTGTGTGCTCTGGAGCGCGTGAGCCACAGCTAGAGAGTCAGTGCACTGCAACAGAAGACTGTGCATGACACAGTGAAGATCCCAGTGTCACAGCTAAGACCTGACACAGCCAAATGAATCAGTATTTTTTTAAAACAGACATTTCTCCAAAGAAGATATACAAATGGCCAATGAGCACATGAAAAGATGTTTGCTTGACATCTTCATTTCAACATTCAGTTCAGTTCAGTTCAGTCACTCAGTCGTGTCTGACTCTTTTCGACCCCATGAATCGCAGCACGCCAGGTCTCCCTGTCCATCACCAACTCCCGGAGTTCACTCAGACTCACGTCCATCGAGTCAGTGATGCCATCCAGCCATCTCATCCTCTGTCGTCCCCTTCTCCTCCTGCTCCCAATCCCTCCCAGCATCAGAGTCTTTTCCAATGAGTCAACTCTTCGCATGAGGTAGCCAAAGCACTGGAGTTTCAACATTAGGAAAATGCAAACCAAAACCACAATGAGATACCATTTCACACCCACTAGCATGGCTAAAACAAAAAAGACAAGTGTTGGTGAGGATGTGGAGAAATTTGAACCCTCATACATTGCTGGCTGGATTCTAAAATGGTCCGACCTCTTTGGGAGACAATTTGGCAGTTCCTCAAAATGTTAAATGTAGGGTTACCAATTCCACTCTCTGTCTATACCCAGGAAAACAGAAAACAAGTGTTCATGTAAAAGCTTGTACGTGAATGTTCAGAGCAGTATTCATTATTTATAAAGGCCCCAAAGTAGAAACAACACAGAACTTTTTCCATGATGAATAACGAATGGAAAAACCAAATGTGAAATATCCATACAGTGGAGTAATATTCAGCCATAAAAAGGAATTAAGTATGGACAGATGGATGAACCTTGAAAACATTATGCACAGTGAAAGAAGTCAGACAAAAAGGCCATAAATTGTGTGATCCCATTTATATGAAATGTCCAGAATAGACAAATTGGTAGAGGCAGTGACTTCCTAGGGCTTTGGGGAGAAAGAATGGTGTGTGACTGCTGATGGACACAGTTTCTTTCTGTAGTAATGAAAGTGTTCTAAAATCAGATAGAGCTGGTGGTTGCACAACTCTGAACACACTAAGAGCCACTGAATTATATATTCTTAAAAGGCAGAATTTTATACTGTATTTCATGAAATCTGTCATTAAAAATAGTGGTTGTAATTCTAATAAGCAAATAAAAAGAAAGAATAAGTTCTATTAATTTTTAATTTGGCTGCTAGTGCTAGAGAGAAAAACAATTCCAGTCAGAGAAAACAGATGGATTTTTTGGGGTAGAAATAATAAAGTGAATTTCCAAAGGCTTTAGAATTTTGTGGCCCTAGTTCTTTATCACATGTATTTTCAATTCAAAATTATTAGTTTACTTTTCCAGGTCATCATAAATCCTAATCTTAAGTCTTGGCCACAGTTAGGTTTAATGTGGAGCACAAAGCTAGAAATTAGGAGAGGGAAGGGGAAAAAAAAAAAAGGACTAATTTTTTCCAAAGTCAGAGACAGAGTTGCAAAAAATAAAGGATGCTGCTGAAAAAATATTTATGAGTCAATATGATTATGGGAATATGGAGAAGATGTGGATTGACATGTGAGCTCAGTTTCACTGAACAGGAATAAGGGGACACTGGTGGCCAGCCTTCCATTGCCCCAGGGATTTCAGTGGCTCTCTGGAGTGTCCCTGTAGTGGTGTGGAAGGAGAAAAGCTATTCCTAGGCATACCATTTCCAGGAGCCTTGGGGTTCCTAAGTATTATATCTCAGCATTCCACGTCACACAGGAGTGCACCAAATCTTCCCAATGGAACCACAAGCCTATGAAGGCAGGGTTATGTATTTCATTCCCTTCTTTCTCTCTCGTGGTTTCCATTACCTTTACATAAGTCACAGATGCTCAGCCAATACTTGGAGAGCAATGTGTGTGTTAGCTTCTTAGTCATGTCTGACTCTTTGGAGCCCACCAGGCTCATTTGTCCATGGGATTCTCCAGGCAAGAATACTAGAGTGGGTTGCCATTTTCTTCTCCAGGGGATCTTCCTGACCCAAGGATAAACAGGTCTCTCACATTGGAGGCAGATTCTTTATCATTTGAGCCACCAAGGAAGCCCTGGAGAGCAATAATTAATTAGTCAAATCAGTGAATAGTGACTGTATCCACAAAGCATACCAAACAAGCCACAATTTGATTTTCATTTATTCCTTGGCCCTTTTTGCCTCACTTGAAGCACTATTCACGTAGCTATCCTGTGGTCCTGCAACCTCACCCCTTCTACCGCACCTTGAAAGGAGAGGTTAGCAACCTCCATAGTCATCAACCTTTTTGAATTTAAATACAACATCAACGACTCTTCCCATCTAGACTCTTCCCATACTCAACCCTGAGTGTGTAATGTAAGTCCTTAGCTGGTGTTTTCCTTTCAGGCATACCAAGGATGCTAGTTACCTTTCCAAACCCTCCCCCAACTCTAACACGTCTCCATGCCTCGGGTCAGGCTTGGGATAAGAAAGCAGAGTTAACAGGCATATGTTTTCACTTCAATACTGAATCAAATTTGGAATTCTAAAAATTTATTTATCTTTTTCCCCTTCTAGGAGAAAATACTTAGGATGCCACACGAAGAAGTAGACTGAAACATCAGAGGATTTGTAACCTGGAATACTCATGGTCCGGTTCTGGTCTTGTGTACATCGGTCTCAGCACAGACTATGGGAGAAAACACAAATGGAAAAGGTCGATGGAGCACCAAAGGTTGAAAAGCCATTACTCCTGCAAGTTAAGAGGCATCAGGAGAGACCTTGACTGTTTCCAGCTCCTAGGATATAGAGCATAGCCTCCGGCATCCATGTTTTCAGGTTGTCCAGTGAGTATGCAAGGAAGTCTAGGAAGACAAGTGATAACCTTCTGTTCAAATGCTTACAACAGAAACCATCACCCAACCTCTGCTGGCCACTTTAGGGAAAGTGCGTGCCACATACTTGTTGACCTCATGAAGGTGAAATGATAAATGGTGCATGTGCTTACTCTCTGGTTTCTAGTACTGTTTATTTTTCAAAGTTCACTTGAGATGGTCTGACCTTGTTTCAAGCCTGCCTTTAGGCTGATGTAGCTGTTCATGTTGGTAGACAGAGGTCAAAGAGACTCTCGAGTTTATGGCCAGCCTGGGGAGAGACTGCCTGATCTGCCTTTTTTGGCTCCCTTCTCTGGACAATTCTTTGGCAGTTCGAAAAACTTGTATTTGGCAGAAAACGATTATTTCTGTCACCCTCAACTATCTCAGTGACCTCATCTCTACTTCTAGAGGTTTCTAGAACTTTGTTATTTTGGGGGCTAGTGTAATGATTAGTGCTTGGTAAAATAAATGAGTGGAAAGACAACTGTTTAAAGAGTACGTTTATGGTTAAAATAAACTGTAAGTAAAAGCATATGATTTCTGTGAGGATCATAGAAGTTAATTTATACCAAGTGCTTAGAAAAGTGCTTGTTATTTAATGCTGTGTTTACTTATGTCCACTACTGTGTGCTGCCCTCTGCTAAGCTGAAAACGTCTTCTCCTCTCAAAGCTGTCACTAATTGTTTTTCTGAAATTGACACTGTTTCAAGTGAGGTTTTTTAGTATGTGAAGTATGTTCCATAGTAGGTGTTTAAGGCAAAAAACAATTTTTAAAAATACTATCAAATTATGGTCTTCCCTGGTGGCTCAAATAAAGAATCCACCTGCCAATGCAGGAGATGCAGGTTCCATCCCTGGGTTGGGAAGATCCCCTGGAGAAGGTAATGGCAACCCGCTCCAGTATTCTTGCCTGGAGAATTCCACGGAGAGAGGAGCCTGGCGGGCTACAGTCCATGGGATCCCAAAGAGTCAGTGCTATCAAATTAGTCTTACAACAAATTTCTGGCTCTCTAGTATCCAGCATGTAGCCTGATGTAAAACAAGAGTTTAATAGACCTTTGATGAACAAATAAATGAATGAGTTAATCAGACATTTTCATCTTCAAGGGAAAGCCAGAGCTATCTATTATGGCATGCTTCACTACTTTACCCTTCTGGATAAAAATGAGTTATTCTCTTTTATTTTCTTCCCCTACACTGAAACTCAGACATTTTAGGGAGAAAGGAGTTTCCCTTTACAGAGGGAGACACTAGAGATCACTTCCTCTTTATTCCAAACAATCTGCAGTCCCCCAAATGTATGACATAACCTCGTACCTCTGAGCCTCATAACAGCATTTTCTCCACTTGGACTGTTCTTGTTGGTCAGTCCTCTTTCCCCTGTTTTCCCTATTGCAACTCATTCCAGCCCATTTTCCAAATTTGCATCTTCATTTTCTCAAAGAAGCATTTACTAACCTTCCCTGGGCCACCATTTGGAAAGGCCATTTGGATGCCTTTCCTCATAAAGATGTTCCATAACACCCTGTAGAGAGACATTATACCTAATATATTTTATACTCATAAAAATAAGTCTTTTGCACTGGATTATATAAATTATTTTGTAAACAAGTATTATGTCTGGGCTTCCCTGGTGGTTCAGTAGTAAAGAATCTGAGTGCAATGCAAGACACCTGGGTTCAATCCTTGGGTCAGGAAGATCCTCGGGAGAAGGATGGCAACCCACTCCAGTATTCTTGCCTGTGAAATCCCATGGACACAGGAGCCTGGAGGGCTACAGTCCATGGGGTCACAAAAGAGTCGGACACAACTCAGGGACTAAACAACAAGTATTAGGTCTACTTTAACTTTGTAAAAGCTTGACACGTTTTCAGTGCACAATTGCAGAATCACACCCTAGCTCACTGCTATAACCTATAAATCAGTAAGGACAAAGCACGGCCGAAGGTATGTGTACTTTTAACAACCATTCCAAGTGTTCCAGTATCATCTGCAGCTTCAAGATAAGATGAAGGACTAGTAACTGAATTTAATCTCCCGCTAAAAACAACTGGAAGAACACATGGGATTTATGAAAGAACAGTTATCAACACACTGTGCATCAGGTAATGAAGGATTGGTCCCTGAGAGATAAGAAAAAAAGTGAGCCCAATGACTGCCCTAGATTACTGCAGGTAAAGAGTTCCCAGGCCACGTTACAGAAAAGGGAGCCCTCACAGGGCTGAGCATTCTCCCTGCAGAGAGAAGGCAGAGCCTGGAAGTGCAAAAAGGCCAAGGCAGCTCAAATTTGCAGGGCAAATGGAGAGAAGAAAATGGCACACAAAGTTTGAGAGATCTGCAGACAGTTCCCCTTAAGTTTTCAAATGAATGCTCATCAACACATGCGTGTGAAGAAGTTACCCAAGGCTTGGGAAAGAAATGCCTGAAAATACAAAGCCGAATACTCTCTTCCAGGCTCACACAGGGTTGGGAGCAGGGCCTATTTCCACTAACCAGAAAGGAAAAACCTCAAAATTCTCATGCCAATAGGCAGGGTATAAAGAAGAATTTTGCCTCAGTAGTGGGGAAAAAATTAGCCGTAGACTAAACATACTTATAGTTCTCTCCAACAAAAGCGAAGAGCAAGTACCAAAAGGATTAAGCTGTTATCATGTAATTTAGCTATGTTCCAGAACAAAGCTCAAGAATCCTCAAAGGATCACAAAAATATGCAACACCCAACAAGGTAACAATCACAATCTTTAGTATCTAATACAAAATGACAAGGCATGTAAAGAAGCAGGAAAATTAGGCCCATATAATGAGGGGAAAGTTACACACACACAATGATACAGTTGATAGAACTATTAAAAGACATC
Source organism: Bos javanicus (assembly GCF_032452875.1). Classification (NCBI taxonomy): domain Eukaryota; kingdom Metazoa; phylum Chordata; class Mammalia; order Artiodactyla; family Bovidae; genus Bos; species Bos javanicus. Next base: position 98,231,785 of record NC_083872.1, on the reverse strand, counting down.
AAAACCATCCTGATTGTGTTCTGTTTGTTCAACAAGCCAGAGGAAAGATAAATATGACTCAAATCAAACTCCTAGGGAAGAAATCTATAACTCCAAGATGAAAAATACATTGGATTGGATTAATAGCAGACTAGACACTGTAAAAGAGTAGATAAGTAAACTTGAAGACAGAGCAATAGATTCAAAATAAAACACAAAGAAATAAGACTGGGGGCGGGCAGAGGGGGTAGGACAACAGAGCAACAGTGACTTGGGAAGTGATTTCTACCAGCCTAACAGACTGGTTCCAAATAGGAAAAGGAGTACGTCAAGGCTGTATATTGTCACCCTGCTTATTTAACTTATATGCAGAGTACATCATGAGAAATGCTGGGCTGGAAGAAGCACAAGCTGGCATCAAGATTGCCGGGAGAAATATCAATAACCTCAGATATGCAGATGACACCACCCTTATGGCAGAAAGTGAAGAGGAACTAAAAAGCCTCTTGATGAAAGTGAAAGAGGAGAGTGAAAAAGTTGGCTTAAAGCTCAACATTCAGAAAATGAAGATCATGGCATCTGGTCCCATCACTTCATGGGAAATAGATGGGGAAACAGTGGAAACGGTGTCAGACTTTTATTTTTTGGGCTCCAAAATCACTGCAGATGGTGATTGCAGCCATGAAATTAAAAGATGCTTACTCCTTGGAAGGAAAGTTATGACCAACCTAGATAGCATATTGAAAAACAGAGACATTACTTTGCCAACAAGGTCCATCTAGTCAAGGCTATGATTTTTCCAGTGGTCATGTATGGATGTGAGAGTTGGACTGTGAAGAAAGCTAAGCGCCGAAGAATTGATGCTTTTGAACTGTGGTGTTGGAGAAGACTCTTGAGAGTCCCTTGGACTGCGAGGAGATCCAACCAGTCCATTCTGAAGGAGATCAGTCCTGGGTGTTCTTTGGAAGGAATGATGCTAAAGCTGAAACTCCAGTACTTTGGCCACCTCATGCAAAGAGTTGACTCATTGGAAAAGACTGATGCTGGGAGGGATTGGGGGTAGGAGGAGAAGGGGACGACAGAGGATGAGATGGCTGGATGGCATCACTGACTCGATGGATGTGAGTTTGAGTGAACTCTGGGAATTGGTGATGTACAGGGAGGCCTGGCATGCTGCAATTCATGGGGTCACAAAGAATCGGACACGACTGAGTGATTGCACTGAACTGAACAACTTGAAGATTTTCCAAATTTGAGGAAAACTATAAACCTACAGAGACAAGAAACTCAATGAATGCCAAGCAACAACAACAACAACCCCAAAAATGTAGAAAACTACACTAAGGTACATCTTAACTGCTCAAAGCCAATGATGATGAAAAAAGAATCTTAAAAGTAGACAGAGAAAAAGGTACACTACCTACAGAGAAACAAGAATAAAAATGACAGCAAATTTTCTTGATAAACAATACAAGACTGAAGAAGATTAATAACTTTAAAGCATGAAAAGAAAAAAGCAAACTTGTCAGCATAGAACTCTATACAACAAAAAGATGATTTTTTTTTTAAATTAAACATTTTTTAACAGGGCAACTTCATTAATTTAACAGCATCTACAAAAATCCTATAATTATTAGGGTCCTAAGTTGCTTCTGTCACGTCTGACTCTTTGCAACCCCATGGACTGTAGCCTACTAGGCTCCTCTGTCCTTGGGATTTTCCAGGCAAAAATACTGGAGTGGATTGCCATTTCCTTCTCCAAGGGATCTTCCAGACCCAGGGATTGAATCCACATCTCTTAGGTATCCAGCATTGGCAGGCAGGTTCTTTACCATTAGTGCCGCCTGGGAAGCCCAATTATTAGGATACTGATGGTAAAACACAGGTTGCTTCCCCTTAGGTCAGCAAAAAGATGACTGTAAAAAGGCAGAAGGAAAATTATATCAAATAGAAATCTCAAAGAACAGTGGGCACTGGAAATGATAAGTATGATAAAATACTCTTATTTGAATCTCTTAAGATAATTGACCATTTAAAGAAAAAATAAATACAACATATTGTAGGATTTATAACATATGTAGAATAAAATGTGTGATAATAATAGTACAGGGATGTGGAGAGAGAGAAGGAAATATAATTGCAAGATTCCATGCTCTACATGAAGCATATAATTTCATTTAAAAGTAGCCTGTGGTAAGTTTAAAATGTATACTGTACATCTAAAAACATCACTAAAATATGCACATACATATACACTTACACAAGACTTAACAGTTCATAAACCAACAGATGACAAATCTAATTTACAGCAATTTTATTGTCCAGTAGTATTCTGGCTATGGAGAAGGAAATGGCTGCCCACTCTAGTTTTCTCACCTGGAGAATTCTATGGACAGATAAACCTGGCAGGTTATGATCCATGGGATCACAAAGAGTCGGACACGACTGAGTGACTAACACACACATTCTGGCTAAAGAATCTAGCGCTTTCTGCTGGGAGGCCATGGCTTGAGCCATTTGTTACTATTCCCATAGTAAAAAGAAAATTTAATAGTTGTAAGAGAAGAACTTGAGATCGTAAGGTTGCAGGTGGCAGCTCCCAGCAGACACTGCTTTGAGAATGGCTAGTAGCATCCCTGAGCCTGACACAGGTCACAAAATTCAAGTTCTCATCTCACCTCTCCATTCACATCCAAAACAGCCACCCAGCTCCACCCCAGATGCCTGAACCACAGCCACACCACTCTGACTTTCAAATGAATTCCCTTCCTTGATGGCAGATATACAATGCATGATGGACAGGCCACAAAATAGGCCATGCTGATCAGAATAAAGTTCAAGTTAAATCATGTATGAGCCAGAATGACTTTTCCATAACTCAACATGTGAAGATTTCTTCGATTGTTTCCCCATATGTTTGCAAATCTTTTGATATATCAGAATATTTGTCCCTCAGTGCTAGAGTGGTTGCTACCTGCCCTGGGTCCATAACATCCCTCAGGGATAGGCCTCCTCTTTGATCATATATTTATATATAATTTATATAAATATACATATATAAATCTGCCCCAATAAATATACATATCTGCCTAGTTGTCCATGTTGGGGGAAAATTAATCAGAATCAGTGAAACCACACAGAGGTATGCTAATGGATAAATATTTTATAAGCTATACATTTTACCAATTATGCTGAATTATAACACAAATATTGTATATGTGCTTTTAGCAGTAGACTTGCAGTGAAATATGTCATGAGTAGTTATGATAATAATTTATAATTCTCTGTGACAACTTCACTAGAGAATTTTCTTACCATCCTAACCATTGAGGGCAATGGTACGTTTAGAAGTAATGTATGTTTTTTTTTTTTAATTTTATTTTTAAACTTTACATAATTGTATTAGTTTTGCCAAATATCAAAATGAATCCGCCACAGGTATACATGTGTTCCCCATCCTGAACCCTCCTCCCTCCTCCCTCCCCATACCATTCCTCTGGGTCGTCCCAGTGCACTAGCCCCAAGTATCCAGTATCGTGCATCGAACCTGGACTGGCAACTCGTTTCTTACATGATATTTTACATGTTTCAATGTCATTCTCCCAAATCTTCCCACCCTCTCCCTCTCCCACAGAGTCCATAAGACTGTTCTATACATCAGTGTCTCTTTTGCTGTCTCGTACACCGGGTTATTGTTACCATCTTTCTAAATTCCATATATATGCGTTAGTATACTGTATTGATGTTTTTCCTTCTGGCTTACTTCACTCTGTATAATAGGCTCCAGTTTCATCCACCTCATTAGAACTGATTCAAATGTATTCTTTTTAATGGCTGAGTAATACTCCACTGTGCATATGTGCCACAGCTTTCTTATCCATTCATCTGCTGATGGACATCTAGGTTGCTTCCATGTCCTGGCTATTATAAACAGTGCTGCGATGAACATTGGGGTACACGTGTCTCTTTCCCTTCTGGTTTCCTCAGTGTGTATGCCCAGCAGTGGGATTGCTGGATCATAAGGCAGTTCTATTTCCAGTTTTTTAAGGAATCTCCACACTGTTCTCCATAGTGGCTGTACTAGTTTGCATTCCCACCAACAGTGTAAGAGGGTTCCCTTTTCTCCACACCCTCTCCAGCATTTATTATTTGTAGACTTTTGGATCGCAGCCATTCTGACTGGTGTGAAATGGTACCTCATAGTGGTTTTGATTTGCATTTCTCTGATAATGAGTGATGTTGAGCATCTTTTCATGTGTTTGTTAGGCATCTGTATGTCTTCTTTGGAGAAATGTCTATTTAGCTCTTTGGCCCATTTTTTGATTGGGTCATTTATTTTTCTGGAGTTGAGCTGTAGGAGTTGCTTGTATATTTTTGAGATTAGTTGTTTGTCAGTTGCTTCATTTGCTATTATTTTCTCCCATTCTGAAGGCTGTCTTTTCACCTTGCTAATAGTTTCCTTTGATGTGCAGAAGCTTTTAAGGTTAATTAGGTCCCATTTGTTTATTTTTGCTTTTATTTCCAATATTCTGGGAGGTGGGTCATAGAGGATCCTGCTGTGATGTATGTCAGAGAGTGTTTTTCCTATGTTCTCCTCTAGGAGTTTTATAGTTTCTGGTCTTACGTTTAGATCTTTAATCCATTTTGAGTTTCTTTTTGTGTATGGTGTTAGAAAGTGGTCTAGTTTCATTCTTTTACAAGTGGTTGACCAGATTTCCCAGCACCACTTGTTAAAGAGATTGTCTTTAATCCATTGTATATTCTTGCCTCCTTTGTCAAAGATAAGGTGTCCATATGTGCGTGGATTTATCTCTGGGCTTTCTATTTTGTTCCATTGATCTATATTTCTGTCTTTGTGCCAGTACCATACTGTCTTGATAACTGTGGCTTTGTAGTAGAGCCTGAAGTCAGGTAGGTTGATTCCTCCAGTTCCATTTTTCTTTCTCAAGATTGCTTTGGCTATTCGAGGTTTTTTTGTATTTCCATACAAATTGTGAAATTATTTGTTCTAGCTCTGTGAAGAATACTGTTGGTAGCTTGATAGGGATTGCATTGAATCTATAAATTGCTTTGGGTAGTATACTCATTTTCACTATATTGATTCTTCCAATCCATGAACATGGTATATTTCTCCATCTATTAGTGTCCTCTTTGATTTCTTTCACCAGTGTTTTATAGTTTTCTATATATAGGTCTTTAGTTTCTTTAGGTAGATATATTCCTAAGTATTTTATTCTTTCCGTTGCAATGGTGAATGGAATTGTTTCCTGCCGAGGTCCAGCCCCAGCTGATCCAGGGTATTCGAAGGGGAGACGGCGTTGGCGACTATTTATTTATTTATCAAAGATATAAAGAGTAATAGAATGAGGATAGCTCAGTAGGAAAATTCAGTGGAGAAAAGAGGCTGAGTAGCTTGGTTTACGCGGGAGACCAATAAAACTTCAAGACAAGAAGTTTGCACCACTTACGTAGGCCGCAGGCACCCTCTCGAATAGTGGAAGGTGCCCCACCCTAGACACCTTCTCTAGTGGGTCTTAGAAGCCCAGGCATAATTAGTAAGCATGGTGGGTTCCGCACTCCAGATGGAGACTTCAGCCAGAATTTAAAGGGAAGAATGACATGGGGAGACCAAGCGCTGATGAGCAAGGCCCATAGCTTTATTTTTAACAGGGGCTTTTATACCCTAAGTTACACATAGAGGATAATAGGGGATGCAAAGTCAGCAGTCTTTGATTCTTATCAAAAACCAGGGTTTCTTTCCTGCAAATTTATCATATACAAATGGTTTAGGTGATTTACATCACCTTCTGGCCAGAAGGCCTATTAACATTTTATGACTCTTGACAAGGACTTATCAACAAAGACTTATTTTCTCTAAGAGTAATTATTTTAAGGTTTGGCGCCATCTTCCGAAGATAAAATTGCATTCCTATAGGGTGGATGTGTAATGGGTTTACAACAAAGGAAAGAATATATTACCTTAAGGGTCTAAAGTTACTAGCACCAAGGCCACTACTTATTTTTTCTACATACCAACTATATTAATTAATACACATTCAAGGATACAATTCAGGGGATGTGAAAACTTGGCAACAATCATTGGCTCATCAATGAAATCCTTTACTAGTTTATTCTGACAGTTTCTAACTCTCTGAGAGGTTCTAAGCTATTTGAATATCTTAAGCTTCCTATGCCTCTCGAGGCTGGGAGACTGTAAACAATCGTATGCACAGCTATAGGAGTCTGGGTAAACTTGTCAGGCGAGTTAGAGAGCCATCTGAGGGGTTTGGATTTAAACACTCCTAATTGCCCAGGAACTTTATTAATTGGAGCTGTAAGTTAACTCTTTGACAGAGAGAGCAAGATGGTGGTAGGGGACAGCCCCTAGTAAAGTCAGAGGTGAGAGCACAAAGCAATAAAGTAGGCAGACTCTGGTTTTTGGGGGGAAGATACTCGAGAATATCCGGAGAGACTCCCGAGGCTCGACCCTGCCTTCCTTCCTCATGACCTTTGTCACGAGCGGAATGTCTCGCCGGCTCCCGGCAGTTTCCTTAATTTCTGTTTAGAATGCAATGTTAATGGAGAGACACACATTTGGTAAATAGTTCAATTAGATTAGTGGGATTGGTTTTACCAGCATGGTCCAGATTGTGGGTACAGCTGCCTACCGTTGCTGTTGTCTTCTCATCCTAGGGTGGGTCTGGGTTTGGGGGGTCAGCAGTCCTTACCATAGACCAGTTCAATGCAGAGACCCTTCTTAAGAGAGAAACACAAATTCAAGAGACAATTTCCTGTAGTTTTGCTGTGCATGAGCTCGTTAAAAGCACCTGGTAAACGTCCTTTTATCTGGGATAGACAAAGTCCTTTAAATGATGCCTTTTCCAGTATATATAATCTCCTGGCTGCAGGTCATGGGGCATCTGATCTTCATCCAAAGATAGAAGGCTGTGATAAGCTTCAGAAACAAACAAAGCATCCTTTAAATCATTCAGTTAAACTTTAAGATTATGTAACATAACAAGGAACTATCTGGGAGGTGAGTCTTAGACAGTAAATACAGACCTCAACTAACAAATTTTAGAACTTAGTATCTACAGAAACATAATCTTCCTCTCACTAAAAGGAAACCCGTCTGCAAAATAAGTCAGGTTTCAATAAACTTGGCCTGTTTATTTATATAGCTGTAATTGATGACATTGGGTTTCATTGTTTTTTTTTTTTTAATTCATTGTGCTGGAACTTTTCATAAGGAATCTCAGATTGAATCTTTAAAAGATCTCAAGGCCAGAAAAACGATGCCAACGGCTTGTCAGATTCTGCCTATAGATCTGGGTGAATTCCTCTCTTCTTGAGATCCTGAAAATATCTTGAGATTCCTGCACCATCAGGAAGGGACCTTCTTTTTCACCTGATAAGGCTGTTGGGAACATGCATACATATATGCATGTGCAGTCGCTCAGTTGGGTCCAACTCTTTGCGACCCCATAGACAGTAGCCCACCAGGATCCTCTGTCTATGGAATTTCCCAGGCAAGAATAATAGAGTGAGTTTCCATTTTCTTCTCCAGGGGAACTTCCTGACCCAGGGACTGAACCCACATCTCCTGTGGCTTCTGCATTGGCAGGTGGATTTTTATAACACCTGGGAAGCCCCAGTTTGGTTTCTACCTTCTAAAGGAATCAGGGAGAGAGAAAAGATAAATGTTTCCATCCTATTTACGAAAGTATAATTTACCAAGTCATTACAAGCCATAAGAACTTTGAGGGGAAAGGTTCCTTGTATTTGGAAAACACAGATTAAAAAGCCAGTAATATTTCAGACAAAACCCATAAAAATTATAACTGTATTCACTCGAGCATTTCAGTTCAATTCAGTTCAGTCGCTCGTCGTGTCCGACTCTTTGCGACCCCATGAATCGCAGCATGCCAGGCCTCCCTGTCCATCACCAACTCCTGGAGTTTACTCAGACTCACATCCATCGAGTCAGTGATGCCATCCAGCCATCTCATCCTCTGTCGTCCCCTTCTCCTCCCGCCCCCAATCCCTCCCAGCATCAGTCTTTTCCAACGAGTCAGCTCTTCGCATGAGGTGGCCAAAGTACTGGAGTTTCAGCTTTAGCATCATTCCTTCCAAAGAAATCCCAGGGCTGATCTCCTTTAGAACGGACTGGTTGGATCTCCTTGCAGTCCAAGGGACTCTCAAGAGTCTTCTCCAACACCACAGTTCAAAAGCATCAATTCTTCGGCACTCAGCTTTCTTCACAGTACAACTCTCACATCCATACATGACTACTGGAAAAACCATAGCCTTGACTAGATGGACCTTTGTTTGCAAAGTAATGTCTCTGCTTTTCAATATGCTATCTAGGTTGGTCATAACTTTTCTTCCAGCATTTAGTCTTATGTAATTAATCCTTTGTGTTAGCAGTATTATGAAGCCACTGTATTTTGTCAGAATTCTTTCTTACCCAGTTCATTGGTATGTTCTAAATGTTATGAAAATATATACTTGTCAAAAAGGCCTTTCTATGAATCTTGAAGATGAAACATTTTCTTTTTGTAAAAGTACCAATAATAGCAAAACAACTCTATAAATGATAAGACTTTAAAAGACACCGTTTAACACACAATTACATTGTAATGGACAAAGAAACTCGGTTATGATGTGACAGATATTTTAATAACTAGAATTGTGACTGATAGCATTATACCGAAATATACCAGATTTTTAAAATTTCATACAATTTCTAAAGTCTTTATATTAATGACATTTACCCATATAAGCTAAGAAAATTTATTACCAATTACTTGACAATTTTGATATACCAAATAACCCTAACTATTTCAATCTCTCTCTCTGAGATGTTTTTGGTTTCCCCTGAAGCATTCTAAAGATAGCTGGGGATCAAACGCACTTCAATTAGAATTTGATATTTGGAAAGTTTGTCAGAAACATGAAAAAGTTGCAGAACACCTGGTCGAATCAGCTCACAGGTCACTGTGAAATAATACTTATTTACTTAACCAAAGTGACAGTAAAAGATTTTAAGAGCAAATTCAGAAAGTTACAACAAATTACTTAAGAAACTTTACAGTCTGTTATCAAAATCTGATCAATATTCCAATAAAATTGTGTTCCCTTACCAGAAAAACATAATTCAAGTTTTGTACTGCTTTGCTATCAATCTTACTACTCAAAGTCATTCTAATCCTAGTCCTGATCACACATAGAATTCCTTTTAAAGATTCTTTTTCGTTTCTATAAATCTACAACTTTCTGTATCAATATTAGTTTATCCCTTATTTCCTTTCCCATTTAGAAGTAACCAGCTTTAGGACAAAATTACTTTCTTTTCCCTTAAAAAAATACATTCCAATTTCTTATAAATTCTTTTAATAAAAACACACCTCCAACTTTCCCTGCATACTGAAATGCTTTCTTTATTAGTTTAGTAGTTTTACATCACATATATTACAAATTTTAACCATCAAAGACAATCTCTAGTGAAAACCACAGAGTAAGCAACTGTGAACATTCCAGCATTTCCTGATTGGTCAACGCATAAATATATTCTATCACCTCTAGAAACCTCTAGAAACTAACCTCTAGAAACCAATCTCTAGAAACCTCTAGAAACTAACATCTTTTGCTGGCACAATTTCCTTCCTCATTGTGGTACCAGATATGTGTCTAACAAACACAAACATCTTTAGTTTTCCTCTCACAAGAAGACAACAGTAGGTACACTTAGATTTATCTAACAACTAATGTTTCAGCATTTTACCTTATGTGAAATGACCTGGATATTCAATAAATTTCCATCATTTAAGTTTCAAGTTACCAAAACCTGGAGAGATGATTTTCAAGTAGATATTCCAAATTAAATATTCACAAAGACTACCACTTCATATAAACTTTCATCGTAACAACTTATTTTCCTTGCTGACAAATTTTGTAACAGGAATATTAAAATCTTACTGATGCTCAGTAAAACTAGGTACAGTAAAAATATTCTACTTAATGTCAATGAATCAAAAACATGTCTACATTAAATCAATAAATTTTAATACCAGAAATATTTAATACTAAATATTTCCCAGATCATGTGAATCTGAAATTCATTCGGTTGACTTTCTTTTATAATTCTGAGAATTTATGTATGTGCTTACTTTCCTTTAAGCCAATTAAACACAGATCATTTCCAAATTAATTTTGATAATATCAACCAGAGGAAAAAACATAGCGTCCTTGTAACGTACACATCCATCCATATAGACGCAGATCCCATAGTTTTCCTGAGAGAGTTAAAAATCCCTCTTTTTCCTTTTTTTCCCTTTAGTGTCAGGAATTGTGGATGTCAAAGTTCCTGAGAGTCCAATCAAAACGTTTATATCTCAAATGCACAGGGAGAGAAATGCAAGTTCCTCCTAGAAAACCTGCTTCCTCTATTTGCATTACAGAAGAACAAACGAACAAAAAAAAACATTTTAGAATGTCAAAAGAGCTCCATCTTCATCATTTTTCTCTGGAGTCTAAAGGACTTTGTGGCCACATGGTATTATAGAAAAAAAACGAGGGACCCCAACTGAGGGTGGTCTATTTTTGTAGGATGCATCATAAAGAGCTATTTTCAGGAAATGAATTTTTGTTTCTCAACTCCACCAATCAAAACACTGCACCTTCTTTAATACAAATATACACTCACAACACCCCCCCACCCCCAATATGTAAGCCAAACCAGTTCCAAAAGGCTCAAAGCCAAACCATTTTCAAAAGATTTAATTAGACACAACAGCATAAAAAGCCTATGCATAAGGAATTTCATCACATTTTCCTTCCCTTTTATAAAACAGTTCTAGTTGAAAGATGATGTTATAATTTAGAGAGCCATTAGAGTCCACTGTTCTCCATATCTCAAGGAGTAACCAGTCCAAGCAGTTTAAAAAATTTTTTTCTTTCATGTGAGTATAGCTAAAGATCTCCCAGATCTACAAAATATACTGTAGGGGTCTACAAGATAGAGCTCGGGTTACCCGTCGTTAATGATCCACGGACGGTACTGTTAGATATCCACCAGTAAGTGCCAAAAGAAACACCAAGGCAATGAGGTCTCTCAGGATCACAGCTCCTTAGTTCAAGAGTGAGGAACCTCTTCCACTGTTCTAGATGGTGATGTGTGGGTCCTCGTCCAAACCAGAGATCTCCAGGTACCACCCCAGGTGGTACACAAGGGTCAGAAAGACTCCTCAGTCCAAAAGAGAAAAGCCACTTAAAGCAGTGCTCCACTCACACAAAGCCAAATGACCAAGTCCCAAACACTAAAGAAAACTTCCGGTGAGGGCAACACAATAGGGAAGAAGACCCTGGTATCATCACACAAAAGACTTATGCTACTCACCAGACACTTGAACCACCTCCTTCAAATGCCATGTTTCCTTCACCACAAATATCGAGAGCATGTGGGCCAATGACTCTCAGTCAGTGGCAAGCAACAAATGTGCTCAGGCAGCTGCTAGACAGAATCAGAACCACCACAAACTAGGGTCTAAGGTGCTACATGAGACACACCCATGTGAGATGATGAGGCCCTACGTGGGTGCAGAAACTGTTACCAAATCCATCTTGGGTCTGCTCATAAAGCCAACCTACGGACTCCAGGCTTTGGTATAGGAAAGTACAGCATTTATTTGCAGGGTACAAGCCAAAGGCAACAGAGGAAAGGAAAGATATGCCCATCTGAATGCAAAGTTTCAAAGAATAGCATGGAGAGATAAGAAAGCCTTTCTCAGTGATCAATGCAAAGAGATAAAGGAAAACAATAAAATGGGAAAGGCTAGAGATCTCCTCAAGAAAATTAGAGATACCGAGGGAATATTTCATGCAAAGAAATAAAGGACAGAAATGGTATGGACAGAGCAGAAGATACTAAGAAGAGGTGGCAAGAATACACAGAACTGTACAAAAAAGATCTTCATGACTGAGATAATCACGATGGTGTGATCACTCACACTCACCTAGAGCCAGACATCCTGGAATGTGAAGTCAAGTGGGCCTTAGAAAGCATCACTATGAAAAAAGCTAGTGGAGGTGATGGAATTCCAGTTGAGCTATTTCAAATCCTGAAAGATGATGCTGTGAAAGTGCTGCACTCAATATGCCAGCCAATTTGGAAAACTCAGCAGTGGCCACAGGACTGGAAAAGGTCCGTTTTCATTCCAATCCCAAAGAAAGGCAATGCCAAAGAATGCTCAAACTACTCCACAATTGCACTCATCTCACACGCTAATAAAGTAATGCTCAAAATTCTCCAAGCCAGGCTTCAGCAATACATGAACCATGAACTTTCAGATGTTCAAGCTGGTTTTAGAAAAGGCAGAGGAACCAGAGATCAAATTGCCAACATCTGCTGGATCATCGCAAAAGCAACAGAGTTCCAAAAAATAATCTATTTCTGCTTTATTGACTATGCCAAAGCCCTTTGATTGTGTGGATCATAACAAACTGTGGAAAATTCTGAAGGAAACGGGAATACCAGACCACCTGACCTGCCTCTTGAGAAACCTGTATGCAGGTCAGGAAGCAACAGTTCGAACTGGACATGGAACAACAGACTGGTTCCAAATAGGAAAAGGAATATGTCAAGGCTGCATAGTCACCCTGCTTACTTAACTTATATGCAGAGTATATCACGAGAAATGCTCGGCTGAAGGAAGCAGAAGCTGGAGTCAAGATTGCCAGGAGAAATACCAATAACCTCAGATATGCAGATGACACCACCCTTATGGCAGAAAGTGAAGAGGAATTAAAGGGCCTCTTGATGAAAGTGAAAGAGGAGAGTGAAAAAGTTGGCTTAAAGCTCAACATTCAGAAAACTAAGATCATGGCATCTGGTCCCATCACTTCATCGGAAATAGATGGGGAAACAGTGGAAATAGTGGCTGACTTTATTTTGGGGGGCTCTAAATTCACTGCAGATGGTGACTGCAGCCATGAAATTAAAAGATGCTTACTCCTTGGAAGGAAAGTTATGACCAACCTAGATAGTCTATTAAAAAGCAGAGACATTACTTTGTCCACAAAGGTCTGTCTAGTCAAGGCTATGGTTTTTCCAGTAGTCATGTATGGATGTGAGAGTTGGACTATAAAGAAAGCTGAGCACCAAAGAATTGATGCTTTTGAACTGTGGTGTTGGAGAAGACTCTTGAGAGTCCCTTGGACTGCAAGGAGATCCAGCCAGTCTATCCTAAAGGAAATCAGTCCTGGGTGTTCATTGGAAGGACTGATGTGGCAGCTGAAACTCCAATACTTTGGTCACCTGATGTGAAGAGCTGACTCATTTGAAAAGACCCTGATGCTGGGAAAGATTGAGGGCAGGAGAAGGGGATGAGGGAGGATGAGATGGTTGGATGTCATCACCGACTCAATGGACATGGGTTTGGGTAGACTCCAGCAGTTGGTGATGGACAGGGAGGCCTGGCGTCCACTGGTTCATGGGGGTTGCAAGAGTCAGACACAACTGAGCGACTGAACTTAACTCCTGTGATGTCAATCTTCCCTGGTTGATGAAATTCTCAGGGGAGGGAATTTATCATTTATGACAATTGTGCTCCTTTTAGATAATCTGTCTTTAGGTAGATAATGGGAATTCAGAGACAGCTTTTCTCTGCATTTGCTATTTTTTAAGGGCCTACTGATCAAAATAATCAAGATGCCAATGTGGCATATTTTGCAGTGGTATACTCTGCTACCCTTCAGTATCATCATATCCTATTGGGCTCTGAACCAGGAAAAGCAATGTTCATTTTTACAGAGAATTTGGAGGAGGAGAAGGGGATGGCTTAGAGCCTACATCAGGATGTCTTCCAGGAACTTACTAATATCAAGAGCATTCTGAAGCACAAACTGTGAAACTGAGCTGGAGCCTGTGAGGCCCTCCTGTTTCTTGCCTGCAGAATAAGGCTTCAGTCTCCGAGATTTCCGAAGTTCCTGCTAATTAGGGAAGCAGGGGAATGTAGAAATAAAGGAAAAGCAGTCAAGCAAGAAAAGTAATGACAATAGCTCTGTGATAAAACAGCTCGTTCTCAAGGATATATATAACAATCTGATGCCTATCTCTGAGTTATTCCACAGAAACTAAACCCTCCCAACCAGGTAGACGATGGTGACTACATGCTGACCACAGGCGATATCACAAAGGTGATGAAAGAGATTCCTGAAACACCACTGCTACATTACCACCAACCAATCAGAACAATTTGTAAGCCCTCCTCAGACAACCATTTTGCCTTTTTCCATTTCTTTTTCTTGGGGATGGTCTTGATCCCTGCCTCCTGTACAATGTCACGAAGCTCCATCCATAGTTCTTCATAGACACTCTATCAAATCTAATCCCTTGAATCTATTTCTCACTTGCACTGTATAATCATAAAGGATTTGATTTAGGTCATACCCAAATGGTCTAGTGGTTTTCCTTACTTTCTTCTATTTAAGTCTGATTTTGGAAATAAGTTTATGATCTGAGCTACAGTTAGCTCCCGGTCATTTTTGCTGACTGTATAGAGCTTCTCCATCTTTGGTTGCAAAAAATATAATCAATATGATTTCGGTGTTGACCATCTGGTGATGTCCATGTGTAGAATCTTCTCTTGTGTTGTTGGAAGAGGGTGTTGCTGTGACCAGTGCATACTCTTGGCAGTAGTCTATTAGCCTTTGCCCTGCTTCATTCTGTACTGCAAGGCCAAATTTGCCTATTACTCCAGGTGTTTCTTGACTTCCTACTTTTACATGTCAGTCCCCTATAAAGAAAAGGACATCTTTTTTAGGTGTTAGTTCTAGAAGGTCTTGTAGGTTTTCATAGAACCATTCAAATTCAGCTTCTTCAGCATTATTGGTTGGGGCATAGACTTGTATTACTGTAATACTGAATGGTTTGCCTTGGAAATGAACAGAGATCATTCTATTGTTTTTGAGATTGCATCCAAGTACTGCATTTCAGGCTCTTTTTGTTGACTATGATGGCTACTCCATTTCTTCTAAGGGATTTTTGCCCACAGTAGTAGATATAATGGTCATCTGAGTTTTAAATTCACCCATTCCAGTCCATTTTAGTTTGTTGATTCCTAAAATGCTGTTCAGTCTTGCCATCTCCTGTTTGACCACTTCCAATTTACCTTGATTCATGGACCTAGCATTCCAGGTTCCTATGCAATATTGCTCTTTACAGCATTGTACTTTACTTCCATCACCAGTCACAACCACAACTGGGTGTTGTTTTTGCTTTGGCTCCATCTCTTCATTATTTCTGGAGTTCTTTTCCCACTCATCTCCAGTAGCATATTGGGCACCTAAGACCTGGGGAGTTCCTCTTTCAGTGTCACATCTTTTTGCCGTTTCACACTGTTCATGGGGTTCTCGAGGCAAGAATGCTTAAGTGGTTTGCCACTCCCTTCTCCAGTGGAACATTCTGTCAGAACTCTCCACGGTGACCCGTCCGTCTTGGGTGGCCCTACACGGACAGCATGGCTCATAGTTTCATCGAGTTAGACAAGGCTGTGGTTCATGTGATCAGGCTGGTTAGTTTTCTGTGATTGTGGTTTTCAGTCTGTCTGCCCTCTGATGGAGAAGGTAAGAGGCTTAGGGAAGCTTCCTGATGGGAGAGACTGACTGAGCAGGGAAACTGGTCTTGTTCTGATGGGTGGGGCCATGCTCAGTAAATCTTTAATCCAATTTTCTGATGATGGGTGGAGCCACAGGACTGGAAAAGGTCAGTTTTCATTCCAATCCCAAAGAAAAGCAATGCCAAAGAACGCTCAAACTACTGCACAATTGCACTCATCTTACACGCTAGTAAAGTAATGCTCAAAATTCTCCAAGCCAGCCTCAACAGTACGTCAACCATGAACTTCCAGATGTTCAAGCTGGTTTTAGAAAAGGCAGAGAAAACAGAGATCAAACTGCCAACATCCACTGGATCATCAAAAAAGCAAGAGAGTTCCAGAAAACATATACTTTGGCTTTATTGACTATACCAAAGCCTTGACTGTGTGCTGCTGCTAAGTCACTTCAGTCGTGTCCGACTCTGTGCGACCCCAGAGACGGCAGCCCACCAGGCTCCCCCATCCCTGGGATTCTCCAGGCAAGAACACTGGAGTGGGTTGCCATTTCCTTCTCCAATGCATGAAAGTGAAGTCGCTCAGTCATATCTGACTCTTAGCGACCCCATGGACTGCAGCCCACCAGGCTCCTCCATCCACTGTGTGGATCACAACAAACTGTGGAAAATTCTTAGAGAGATGGGAATACCAGAGCACCTGACCTTCCTCTTGAGAAATCTGTATGCAGGTCAGGAAGCAATTAGAACTAGACACGGAATAACAGACTGGTTCCAAATCGGCAAAGGAGTACGTCAAGGCTGTATATTGTCACCCTGCTTATTTTAACTTATATGCAGAGTACATCATGCACAATGGCGGGCTGGATGAAGAACAAGCTGGAATCAAGATTGCTGGGAGAAATATCAATAACCTCAGACATGCAGATACCACCACCCTTACGGCAGAAAGCAAAGAAAAACTAAAGAGCCTCTTGATGAAAGTGGAAGAGGAGGAAAGTGAAAAAGTTGGCTTAAAGCTCAACATTCAGAAAATTAATAAGACCACAGCATCCGGTCCCATCACTTTATGGCAAGTAGATGGGGAAACAGTGGCTGACTTTATTTTCTTGGGCTCCAAAATCACTGCAGATGGTGACTGCAGCCATGAAATTAAAAGATGCTTGCTCCTTGGAAGAAAAGTTATGACCAACCTAGACAGTATATTAAAAGGCAGAGACATTACTTCGTCAACAAAGGTCCATCTAGTCAAAGCTATGGTTTTTCCAGTAGTCATGTATGGTTGTGAGAGTTGGACTATAAAGAAAGCTGAGCACTGAAGATTGATGCTTTTGAACTGTGGTGTTGGATAAGACTCTTTGAGAGTCCCTTGGACTGCAAGGAGATCCAACCAGTCCATCCTAAAGGAAATCAGTCCTGAATATTTATTGGAAGATGCTGAAGCTGAAACTCCAATACTTTTGCCACCTGATGCGAAGAACTGTCTCATATGAAAAGACCTTGATGCTGGGAAAGATTGAAGGCAGGAGGAGAAGGGGATGACAGAGGATGAGATGGTTGGATGGCATCACCAACTCAATGGACATGAGTTTCAGTAAGCTCCAGAAGTGGGTGATGGGACAGGGAGGCCCAGCATGCTGCAGTCCAAGGGTCACAAAGAGTCGGACATGAGTGAGCGACTGAACTCAACTGAATCAGAACAAGGTCAAGTCCTTTGCCGTTCTTATCCCAAATGTGGCCTTTAAAAAACCTTTCCTGAAAGTCACAAGGGAGTTTGGATCTTTGAGCACAAACTTTCCATTCTTTTTGCTTGGCGCCCTGCAAATGAACATGGTGCTTTCCTTTACCACAACCTGGTGTCAGTAGATTGGCTTTGCTGTGCAGAGGATAAGCTGACTCAAATCTTCCCTATTTTGTTCCCAATCACAAGTATTGTAAACACTGCACAAAGCAAAGCCTTGCTCAACCTCTCTTCCAACGTTGTATTTTATTTGAAATGCAAACAATAAAGGTGAGTTCTGTTGTGTCTGAAACACAGCATTCATTTATCACAGCAAAGCACAACCGTTTCAATTTCTTGCTGAAAAGAAGTGACACTTTTATTTTCCACTGTTTTATTATAAAAATCAACATTTCATTTGTTACAACTCTACTTATTGTAATAATCAAAAGGGGGATTTATACAAGGTATTTTTTATACAGTTTAAAATTAAAGCACTTATTTTACAAAAAGGGGGAAGTGAATAGTGGACAAGGGCTGACCAAATGTTGGTCATTAAAATATAATTACATCCTTGCAAAGCACCATCGTACCAAAGTCCATGAACAAGAAACACCAGCTGACTTTAAGACAATGACGAAGATTAAAGCTTAAAAAATTTAAAAACACAGAGGATAAAACATCTGAAAGCAGCACCAGATCCTTCACTTGCAAATAAGGCTAGTCCAGCTTAAGCGTCTCAGTATCTTCTTTACTCTCATTAAAATGTTCTCAATTAATCCTAGATACTCAATTTCATGTAACCTTAGTTTAATCAGACTTGTTTTATTTTCTTTTTAATATTCTTACTTAGGCATTAGTATTTAGTGAGATATAATAGAGATCTCTCTCTCTCTATATATATATATATATCTTTCTATATATATCTATACCCCTGCCCTGCTTATATGTGATTTTTAAAAAATTATTTCTTAAAGAATGGACAGTTAAGCAAAGCAGACTGTATAATTCTTTGGTGTTAACTTTTGGACAAACCCAAAGTAATGGGAAAATTAAAAGTTATTTCCACTTCTGTGTATAAGACATCACTTTCTTTATAATTGTATCTGCAAAGTCATGATGATTTTTTTTCAGCAGTAATTTAAGAATGGTTTAAGAATGGCTTATAAAAAAAGAAAAGGAACAATAAAGTTTACCTGAACTGAAGAAGGATGAGGTCAGTAATTTCATTCTAAATCATCTAGATAAACTGAAGAATCTTCCTCCGTCTCCATTCAGGTATAGAATTAGTTTTAAAAGAGGCAGAATCCAGTCAAATATCTCAAGTATATGGATTCACAATTTTAAAATCATGTTATGCATTAGGGTCCAAAATCCTTTAAAACTTTTCAGAATTTCAAAAGCTAAAGTTTGAGCCCATTGTAAAATGATGCAATTCCAGAAGTCAGAAACTATACATATGCTACAGTACTTTGTAAAATCATGTTATTTCTCTCGGTTCACTTTAGATGTGAAATAAGGAAAGGAGTACCAAACAAAATTAAATTTCTTGAGTTTAAGAATTCTGAGAATATATATTAAACAGTGCTTGATTATGACCTTCCTTAAGACTTGGTCCACGTCTATACTTCCTCTGTAGTCTCATTTATTGATGCTCAAACATTTGACAGCCATCTGATAATCCCATACTCATATCCACACTCCAGGCATACTACTCATGTCATTATTCAGAAGGAAGTACTATACATATTTAAAGTATGACATACTTGGGAGGTATGAAAAGGCCAAGGTTTTTTTTTTTTCCTGAATCTTGTTAGATGTGTAATAGTAATAACCATCATGCTGCTTTTATGACATGCAAAATCAATGAACTAACAAATTTTCCCCTGCAAGAGATAAAGCAATTTTAAAAACTACTTTTTAAGACTCTAGTCTAGGCACAAAACAACAGCAGCAGACCTATCGCAGAGAGCGAGGCTTGCTTGCTGAAGGCAGGCCTTTCCTGTACCAAAAACAGTCTCTATACTATGATTATTGATATCAGGCCACATAAATATACACAGTTCATTAACAGGTTAGATAAGACACAGCTATTAAACCTACTGGCAGTATTCCTCATTAATGAGCCTTTATAGCAAAACAAACAAACAAAAATTATCCTGCCAAACTTGACTGTAATCTAATGCAGACAGAGGCTATTTCTATAGCTCAGTATCAAATGAGTTGGTCTTGTACAAATTATTGACTTTGGAATATTTTAAAATGATGAACAAAGTCAATCCTCTGCTCAAAGCCCCATCCCAATTAATGGTCTATACTAGATAAAAATGTACTGTAAAGTCTTCATTTCTACATATGAGTCCTTCAGAACAGCTGTTCTCAAACTGGCTAAAGGGTCAGATATCTTTTGGTGGTACATCAGAGTATTTTTGTATTAAAATTAAAATAATGATAATTTTCTGCTAAACACATATCTCACGATATGCTAGATTTACAGCAAGTGTCAGATGCATAATAAAATTCCCCAAAGAAAAATCAGTATTGAGAAAATTCTACGCCTTAACTGTTTTTTTGTTAATTGTGAATATGCCATTATCTGATATAAACAGCAAAATTCTTTGGGCCAGGTTCAAAAAACCAGAGCTCTGCAGGAGCAAAGTTCAAGGTTATAAAAGTTTAGAAGTATAAAAGACCACTTCAGTGAAGAAAAGCTTACTGTAGTCCACAGAAAGTATGCTATGCCAAAGTTCAATTTTCAGGTCATTTTAATCACATCTCTAAGTGGGCACACTTCAAGATACACAATCACAACAAATACTATATATTTAAGGAACATAATTAAATTTTATTCATTGCCCCTCAGCTGGCTAATGCATCTAGCAATAATCCAAATTCAAAATAATCCAAATTCAAAACTGTATTCTTTTTCCCCCAATTTGTGCTCACATTAACTTTTTATCTTCCAATTAAAGATCTTGTGTTTAATAAACTAGATGGTCTACTTTAAAGCTTAACTGTCCATATAACCTGAGGACCAATAAATCCATCCTCAATTTTGACAATTCTCTCAAACTGTACCTTTCAAATATTCCCCAAAATGTTAAGACTCCATCTCAAACATTGAGAAAGAGGATTCTGAGACTAAGCTGAACTGCCTTCAAATAATTTCAAACAAATTGGCACACAAATTAGTATTTTGCAAGAAGAGGCCATTGCCATCGCAGTACAAGCACTTGAACTGACATATAACAAGGCAATATTCTTCTTAGTTCATTATAGTGCAAGTTTCCACATGGGAAGCCCACCAGATAAAGATGCACATTAAAAAATGTAAACATCGAGAATTCTCATATTTTAATTGATACCCAGTTATTGCTAACCTTTCCATCTTCATGTGAGCATCAAGTGCCTCTGTGTGTCACAGAATGCAACTTCAATTTCCATTCTGTTAGAACTTGAGCACTTTGTTTCGTCAACAGGAAGAGTTAACGCTCGTCTGACTGAAATGCAAGACACTGATGGATTACCATTTATTTATATGCAAAATCAAGTGCACCAGATTCATATAAGGTACCCCAATAACCGATGTGATATTCTGAAACCGCATTTTTAAATTTTTTAAAAAGATTACTTAGGTATTTTAATTGCTTAAAAAGTTAGTTCACCTCCACCAAAATTATAAATCCTTTCTTCCATTGTTTTCTCTTGGGCCCTGAAATCTAGAAAGGGTGGCCTCAGCAAAACAGAATTAAAAAAAAAAAAAAATCATCATTTATTAAGTAACTGACCAACATCTGTTAAGGTAAAAATACATTAGTATGAAAACACATTCAACTTTAGCAGAGAAATGCTGGAAACATGTGAAAAAGCAGGAAACTGACTTCTGGAAAGGTGGCAGAGCAGTGCCAGCATCGTTTCACGGGTCAGCCCTGACAGCTGAAGCAGCAGCAGCCCCAGTACCACACAGGACAGGCAGAGCACGGAACAGCCTTCCGTTATCCCCCTCTACTCAAGTTCCGACAGCTGAAAAGTTCAGTTTTCCTTCTCATGTAAGCCATATCGTTAAATTTGTTAAATCACCTTAATCCATAATGGAGTAAGAGAGAAGACACGTAAAAATATATAAGAGGTGATTATAAAAGTAATTCATGGATAATTTGAAAACAATCTAATATTCACATTAGGTTAACAGAAAGATACTGTGTTCAACTCACGCCACACATTAGAAAGAGGTTATGTGTGTAGAGATCATTCTGAGAAAAATCAGCCTAAAGAACATGAAAATGTCACCAACAACTAATATAGGGAAAACCTAACGATAACAAAAAAAATCCTCTTTTAAAATAGATTGTCTCTAACCGGAACATATTTAAATGTTTTACTAGGAAAAAAAAAATATATATAAATGATTTCATACTGTGATATTATATGCTGAAAGTACTGCAAGGATATATGATTAATTTACAACAAAAACTTAATGGTTAAATTTGTAACTCTTAAACGCTTTCTATTATGTGCTGTAAAAAGACACTGTATTGAGCAATAAAACAATCTTGGAATAAAGAGGAACAGTAACTTGTCTAACCTTTGATCCTTATGTGGACATAGCAGTCCAATTGAAGAGCTAAGCTGACTGGGGAATGGAGTTAGTAGAAATATTACAACGAAACTTTTATTTAGCAAATTCTGTTTAATCAATCCCCAGATTTTATGGTGAATAAATTATGGTATCTTGGCAAAATATAATGCTGCTAAGGGAGGAAGCAAGGTGAAATCACCCAGGGAATTACTGACGTATGACAGAGGGGTGACTTTTACGATAGGGACAGAAGGCTTGCAAACAAAACGGCCCCATAGCATCTTACCAGATAGCTCATCTCTCCCACAACAGCAGCACCCCGAATGAATTTTTAGAAATATCTATCTTCCTCACTAAAATTATTGGACCCCTAGAGAAAACAAAGCCTTTTATCCAAAATTAGTATTCTTTTCTTTTGCTTTTCATTTCTTAAACTTGTTGGCATTCAAATGGTAGTTAATATGAAGGCCACTGGGCTCCTTCCGAGTATATATGGTTTGCTGCTGAGATGGACTTTAATTTCTTTGCTTTTTAAAAAAAAAAAAAAAATTTTTGGTATCAATAAAGCCCCAGACATTCCTGGTCAGTGATGCTGTTTTTTTAATTCCTGTTTCCTTTGTACTCAGTCACTTCACTGGGTTTAAGGCATGCTTTGTGTATTTAGTTTGCAAAAATAAAACTTTTAGTACAAATTTATTATTTATACAAATTTTTATGGCACAAGCAGCAAATCTGCTATTTTAAGAAAATATATAAATATCTTTTCCTTCTGTACAAATATCTCCAGTTTTCCCTACCCCATTTATAATTTTAACTGTACACGGTCTGCCTCATCCTTCAATAATAGCTCCCTCCCCCCCCTCCAGATCGCAACCAAATTCGTATTTACACTTTTGTGTTGGAGGCAGTCAGAGGAGGAGGGCCCCTCCTCAGGAGGAGTCTGTACAGGGAGAGGGTGGCGGTGGGTAGAGGTGATGAGAGTAGCTCCTCTCCGTGTATGGAGAAGGCGGGCAGCTTTCATAGTTCTCTTCTGCTGACAAGTACTGGCTTCGGGGCGTGGGAGGTGGGGGCACAGGCTCTGAGTCATAGTTCAAGTCACTAGTGTAGCCCTTGGCCGTCACCACTGAGGTCATCCTTCGGCTAGGAGCATAGTCACTGTCACACACATCTGTGCTGCAGGGCGTGGTGGGGGGCGCAAAGTGCCGGTAGCTGTACGGCCTGTAGCTGATACAGGGAAGAAAGCAGAAGAAGAGGAATTAGTTTTATAGAAGAGTGGTTTCTCTATCCAAATACAGAGGCATTAAATGTAAACCTGACTTGGAAGACAATCAACTTGACAATTTAAACTGGCACCAACCAAGAGGCAATTTTCAAAGGCAGGCTGAAGGAGGAAGACAGCATTATCTTGTGAATGATGAACTCATTCTGACCTCTGGATGTGTGCTTATGTATTTAAGTTGGGCTTCCCTGGTGGCTTCACAGTAAAGAATCTGCCTGCAATGCAGGAGATGCGAGTTCAATCCCTGGGTTGGAAAGATCCCCTGGAGGAGAAAACAGCAACCCACTCTAGTATTCCTGTGTGGGAAATCCCATGGACAAAGAAGCCTGGTGGACTACAGTCCATGGGATCATAAAGAGTCAGACTAGATTTAGTGACTAAAAAACATCATCTTTAAGTAACACTGTATCAATAAGAAGGAACTATCCAAAGTTGTATTTAATGGTCATCTTTGGAAAAAATCTCTCATTTTGCATTTAGTCTGTATAGTGGACATCAATGTCTGCCTTTCCATGATCTGTGAGAACGTGTCTTTATGATTTTACATTACTCAAACATGTGAGCATTCCCCGAACATTCCTCAAATGCTCTATGATTTACCTGATGAATAATTTAATGATGACTGAAGACTTCATTACTCTCTTTACTTCATTCTCTCTTGTACAAATACTGTACAAGCCAGGCTGAATTTTGGTAGACAGCCTAAGGAACATATCTATCCCATTACTAATACTATCAGTACAGAGAAATTACCATGATTTGGGGGAAGAAGTGTCAATTTCCTATGCTGTATGTAGACAAGCATGTTGTCATAAGAGCAGCTCTACCTGAACACCAAAATGACAAATTCCAGGTATCCATACAGAACCAGTGACTTTTATAAAACATATTTCAGAGACCTAATTTATTTCTGTATACCCTTTAAGCTATCTTTTCAAGCAATCTATAACTGTTAAGTTTGTAGTGTGGCTAACTAAAGAAAAAGGCATACTGGAAAAAGAAATATACTAGTAAAATTAACAGCTGACTTAAAAAGTGTTGATTTTTCCATCATTTCTACTATAACTTCTTATGTCATTTTATAGTCTAAGTATAGTAAAGTTGATCTTATTTCATATTTATCCCAATCAGGATTTATTTATATGCTTTCTCATCAAATAAAATGACTGCAACAGTGGGGCAAGAGCAAGTGTAAAACTGAAGCAACAATTTATAAAACATCTAACGATGTGCCAGGTAACACACCTCAGGATACATGCCACTTGAGGCAAGCCCTCCATATCAAAAGAAATGGCTATAAAAGACCAAAAGTTACATGACCTGCTAAGCAGGTTCTCAAGCACTTTTACTACCAGTATTGACATGATGTCACAGTATTTTTTAGGTCTTATCTTTCTGTCCAATGAGGTGGTGAGCCTTGGTGAAATTTCTTGGCTCAACATTTAAAAGGCCCAATACTTCTACTTCCACAGGAGAGGAGGAAAAAACAAAACACCAGAGGAGAGAAAGGAAACAGATTAACAAAATGTATTAAGTTTTGCAAACTTTCCCCCCACCCCCAAGAAAATTTAAATGAGAAAAGTTTCACTCTGAAGAAATAAACTGGGCTTAATTTGAGATGTGGGAAACAGTTAAATAAGAACTGTTTTTCAGAGACAGACAGACAGACATAGAGAACGAACTTAGTGCAGCTGGCGGAGGCAGGGGGTTGGAGAAACACAACACGGACCATGGGAGGAAGGTATAGATGGAGAGTTTGGGATGGACGTGTACACACTGATGTATTTAAAACGGTTAACCAAGAACCTCCTGTATAGCCCAGGGAACTCTGCTCAATGTTACAGGGCAGCCTGGATGGGAGGGAAGTTTGGGGGAGAATGGAAGCAGGTGTCTGTGCGGCCAAGTCACTCTGCTGTGCACCCGACACTATCACAGCGTAACACTGATAATCAGCTGCAGTCCAATACAAAACAAAAAGGTTTTCATAAAAAAAGAACTGTTTTTGATGCAATTATGTCTACCTGAATCAAACAGTGTTTAATTTAAAGAAATTGTTTAAAAGTAAAATTTTTGCTCTTTCCTTTTGTTTTTTTCAATTTTCAGGTTTCTGCCTATTTTGACTTCTTAGAACAAACCTGGGGTAGGGAAAGCAGCACTTTAAGTAAAACATAAAATCAATCAGTTCAGAGTCAAACCTATCTTATCCATAAAGTGACATAAGGATTCTGAATGAGATACGGTATAGTTTCCACTTCATTTCTACACATCTATAAGGTTATATATACAACAGGGCAATCGACTGGAATGCCAGGAAACACCTTATTGAGAAGATAATGGGCACTTGAGTAATGCCAATAAACACGGGCACTAAGTGTCTGAAAAGAATGTAAGTTTTTGACTTTCTGTTGGCCTGTCCAATAAGACAAAAGAGTAAGGATGACACACTAGGACTGAACCTGTTCACTCTGCTCCACAGTCGCAAATGAGCACAAAGGCATAAGGTCTCCCCTTTTCTGGCTTACAAACACACTGCAGTTTATTTTAATGAGTCACGATTTATTCCATGCAACTATATGAGAAACCTTTCACTCCAGATTGTAACAACAACATATGTAAGCAAGAGCTGAACTTAAGCTTCTTTCAGCTTCTCTCAAACTCTGTGCCCTTAATACTTCTGCTATTTTAGAGCTCTCCTAACTCTCTGGACCTTCGTCTTATCCCAACATTCCACTGAGATGATCAATCAAACCTAACCTCAGCAGTAACATATTCTGAAATCAAGTCACTTTGGGGGTAACTTTTCCTTAGAATACTGCCAAAGCCTGGAGGCTCTATCTTAATACTACAAAAGCCAGCCACAAAAAAAATTGCGGCTCCCTTTAAAAAATGTAGAGTTCCCCAAAGGCCTGAACAGACATTTTTCCAAAGAGGAAATGCAGATGGCCAACAGGCATATGAAAAGATGCTTGATGTGGCTATTTATCAGCAAAGTGCAAATCAAAACCACAGTGAGTTATCACCTCACACCAGTCAGAACGACTATCACCAAAAAGAACACAAATAACAAGTGCTGGCAGGATGTGGAGAAAAGGGAATCCTTTTACACTGTTAGTGGGAATGCAAACTGAGGTAGCCATTGTTTCTCAAAAAACTGAAGTAGAACTATCATATGACCTGACAGTTCCACTCTGGGGTATATATCCAGAAAACTGCAAACACTAATTTGAAAAGATACACACACCCCCAAATTTCCAGCAGTATTATTTACAATTGCCAAGATATGGACACAACCTAAGTGTCCATCAACACATGAATAAAGAAGATGTAGTGTGTGTATACAGACACACACAATGGACTACACTCAGCCATGAAAAAGAATGCAATTTTGCCATTTGCAACAACATAAGATGGACTTGGAGGATATACACTAAGTAAAATAACTCAGAGAAAGATATATACCGTGTGATATCAATTATATGTGGAATCCAAAAAATACAAGAAACCAGTGAAAATAACAAAAAAAGCAGCAGGCCCACAGGGATAGAGAACAAACTAGTGATCACCACTGGGAAGAGGGAAGTGGGAAGGAGAAATCAAAGAACAGGGGAATGAGGTATGAACTATTAGGTGTAAAATAAGGTACATGGATATACTGTACAACACAGAACTATAGCCAATATTCTGTAATAACTACAGATGGAACAAAACAACCTCTAAAAATTGTGAATCACTAAATTACACAACTGCAACTTACATAATATTGTGCATCAACGATATGTTAATTAAAGGAAGTCTAATGCCCTGAAAGAAAAGGGTTTGTGGTAGAGGCAACACCAGCATTGCCCAGACAAGAAGCCTGTTCTCTCTACAAGATACCTGTTCTCTCTTGGTGGCCATCATCTACTCAGCCAGGGCCACAGCAAACTCACAACTCAAACACTTTCTTCTAATAAACATGTGGACTGACACTGGAGGAGGATGTGTATTACCTGTAGGACCTGTGAGTGGAAGGGCTGTTAGAAGAATAACCGAATTCCATGGTGTAATGTGATCGCTCTGTGGCTGGGGATGGCGGAGGGTTCAAAATCTAAAAGGAAAGAAAACCAAATGATTGAAATAAGAATAGTCTATCCAGACAGAGACTATTAGCCTTTTCTCAACTTCTCTTCCTCCATCTCTGTTCATATTCTTCTTCACTTCCTTTTTTTCAAAGAATTAACCTAAAACAGTACTTTAGAACTATGGCTCTCCACCCCTCAAGACACAATTTCATAAGGTGTAAATAACACAAGGTGATGAGAAGGAAATCTGCAACCTACAAGTTACTGGTTTAATGTGTAGCACAACTGGGTTCTGATTTTTAAAACTATAAATGTTTAGAGAAAGATTACTTACTTAGGAGAAATACCACGTTTTCCTTCTTTTGGGAGGTCACAGAATGACAGTACTTAGCCTCTCAGGAGGTACTATTCAACAGTTCTACTTTCACCTGGTATATGAAATTCATGTCTGATACTTTCAAATATGCTGGTTGCTACACAGTCATTAAGTTGACCACATTCTAAGTGCTCACATGGTGGTGGTAAAACCTTTGGGCCTTGTATGTCTAAATTCTATATTAAAACCTTTTATACTACCATCACTAAGTACCCGTATTTAATAAATAAGTTAAACATCTAAGATCTTATTTATCTCAGCATTCAAAGTGAACAGAGGAAAACAGGCTACTTACTGCAGGGAAGTAAGTGCCTTTGGTGCTTGATGAACTACTTGACGATGCTCCTGTGACATGGGCTCGGTCATAAGGGGGTCCACTGCTCCCCCCCATGATACTGAGGGAACTGATCATTGATTTACCACGAGACATTCCTAAAATGAGGGGTAAATACTGAAGTTGAGTGCAATCTATAAGAAGGCATGAAATCATTTTATTTAGTCCTAGAATTGCAAATATCAATAGTCAAATAGCTCCATTTTCAAACAACGTATGCCCTCTTTTCCCAATAATAATTGAAAATACTTAATGGAAAAGGCAAACAAATGTTCTCTAGAAGTGGGGACTTCCATTGAGAGCTGGCCTATAACACAAGGCCAAGGATAGCTCCTGGCTCTTCCTACTCGCCAAAGTGGAAGCAGAGCTCCTCAAGATGAGAGGTTTTCAGTCTCTTAGAAGACCTGAGAAAAAAAGAACTGTGAAGAGCAGAAGTGCAAAGCAGGCTAGACAAAGCAATAGGTCTGCTCAAAAGAAAAGTAAACCCATTGTTAAGAGCATAAATTCAATGTATGGGAAATTATTTATCTACTAGATGCAAATGTTGTTGTAATCACAACCACAATGCTAAAGAAGAAATTCTATTTTTCACAAGTGACTTCCCAAATTCCACCTTTAACAAACTAGGTATGGCAACAGGGAATCTATTAACAATTTAAAAACCATCTATTTCCTTACAGCTAACAACCAGAGTCAGTTATTTTCACAGGATTTTTGGCCTGGTATCTCTTTCTCCATATTCATTACAAGAAAGGCTTCTTTTCATTAAGGGTACCAAAAGACATTGAAAAGAAAGCTGTACTTCCCTAGAGGAATGCAGTCTTCCCCAAGGACAGAACATCTGGCACCCTGGCCATGCTTGAATAAACCCTCCTCCCATTGTCTTCATCTAAGTTAGGAGAAAACATAAGATGATGTATTCCTCCCTGCTATCAATCAGGCATTTCTAAATCTGCTGAAAAGGAAACCTCATCTGTTTTTTCGGGCTCCTCTAATTCCTGGGCTCCGTAGTACAGGTCTCTTGGTAGTGAACCAAATGAACTGTGGTTTATGATTCTTTTCAACAAATGGCCAGTTGATTAACTTTAGTAGAGCACATCTAGAAATGCAGAGTGCTTGCGTGCTAAGTCACTTCAGTCTCTTTGTGACCCCATGGACTGTAGCCCACCAGGTTCCTCTGTCCATGGAATTTTCCAAGCAAGAATACTGGCGTGCATTGCCATGCTCTCCTCTAGATTGTCCCGACCCAGGGATCGAACCCGTATCTCCTGCATTGGCAGGCAGGTTCTTTACCACCAGCACCACCTGGGAAGCCCAGAAATGAAGTGTACATGCAACAAATGTATGATATATTAATATAAATGCTTGTATGTACATGTATTTGCTTTGTATCCTTTGCCAATTTCTAACAAACCATACCTAAGGTCTTCTGTGTAAAAAGAAGGTGCTAAAAGTAAGCGAACATTTGTCCTTCTAACTGTTTAAACCCAAAATAGTCTACATTGAAGTAGACTGTAGGCAGTATTCTGTTTCCATAATGGAAGCTTGGCAATCTTGCCAAGACTTGATTCTCAATGGGTCAGTCCTGGCTCACCTGGAAGAGATCCTGACAAAGAACTGGGGTGTGGCACGTAACCAAGGGGCACAGAAGCTGGTCCATGAACTACATAGTCGTTAGTCATGGTTTCCCCATCGCCCTTCATCCGTGGACACAACATCCTCTGGCAGATAAAGTATATGGTTCCAGACACAAAGATGGTAACAATTACTCCAATAACAGAACCCACTGTATTGGTGGCCTGTGGTGCTGGCTCCTCAGTTGGATCTAAAATGGGAATGCAGTACAGTTACATAATGGAAAAACAACTGCAGGTTCAAAACAGTAATGGAAAGAGGGTGTGCAAGCAGAATTTGAGCCTAACGAAGACAACTCACACACATTTTTCCTTTTTATGAATACATACACACCATGCCCCATGGATATGTAGACAGATAAATGTCACTTAGGAATCAAAACGAATGACTCCTAGGTGAAAACAGACATAGGACAATACATTGGAAAGTATAACTGTAAACTGGTAACAAAAATGTTAAGTGAATTACAGATTAAAACACCATTAAGAAGTTTAAAAACACATATATAGACAAAATCTATCCTACTTCATTCTGTATATCATAAAAATCAATATTATTTGGAGATGTCTAAGAAAATTTT
This sequence comes from Bos javanicus, assembly GCF_032452875.1. Taxonomy (NCBI): domain Eukaryota; kingdom Metazoa; phylum Chordata; class Mammalia; order Artiodactyla; family Bovidae; genus Bos; species Bos javanicus. Next base: position 98,201,632 of record NC_083872.1, on the reverse strand, counting down.
AGGGTCAAACGTTTTACCTGGAATGGTAAAGAAGCCAAAATCAGCTCTGAGCTTGATTTTAGATCTGAAAAGTGACATTTATGCCTGGTGAAGAGAAATTAGAAGCTACCGATGAGCATCAGCTCTCAGGCCCAATATGCTGCTGCCTTAAGGGTGAGTCTAGTTGCCTGAGGGCAAGGAATATAAGGTCTCTGGTACCAGAATAGCTGAGGACTCAGAGAGAAAAGCCGGAGCATGAGAGGACCATGTCAGCAACCTTCATGGGATCCCCGAGCTATCTGAGACTTTAAAACAGGGCACCAACATGAGAGATAGGGGAAAATATAGCCAAAGAGCTCATCAAATGCAGAACATTACTCTTCTGTTGAGAAGGAAAATCCTTCTGTTGTGAATAGTCAGACTGTATTTCACAACTGCGTATCTCTTAAAACTTTCCTTTTGTTCCACCTCACCTCAAAACCTCCCATCCACACAGCTAAACTCATCTTATGATTAAACCTAAGAATTGAAAGAAAACGACATCACCAAGTTATATACCATGGAGGGGCTGTGGGTCACATATTATATCACCTATGGGCTCTGAGCCCATATGCAACCAGCCCATCTTTCTCATTCCCCACTTCCCCCCACCCCCACCCAGGGCCTTGGCATTCCTTCTAACACCAACTTTCAAGAAAGAATAGTTTACACTCACTGTTTTGTCTCTGGGTCACATTTTAACTCATTGAAAGTAGACTTCTGTCCTTACTACCACAATGAAACTAGTCTGGTAAAGTTCTCCTATATGCCATAGTCAATACACTCTCCATCTCACTGACAACTCTATACATTCAGTACTGCTGGCTCCTGTTTTCTCCTCAAAAATGTCTGATCATTTCCCCTTCCAGGACACCATTCTCTTAGTTTTACCATCTCTGATTATTTGTTCTGTCTCCTCTCGTTGGCGTCATTCTCTCCCGTCTGCCTCAAGTACAGTGCTTCCTAGAGTTCTGTTTACCTCCTGCTATTTTCCTCCTCTGCCTCCTCTCCCTCAGAGATTTCATCTACTGCCTCAGCTGTAATTACCAAGAATAAACCGAAAAGCCCATCTCTCTCTCTTGAGCTACAGACCCACAGAGTTATTAACAGCTTTCTTAATAGCTTCAATGGGACACCCAAGGGGGCAGCTTCAAAGCTGCATAATCCAAACTGAACTCACAGTCACCACCATTTGTCAACATTTCCTGGATTCCAGGGACAAAGCAGATCATGAATAAATAATGGCGCCTGTGGCAAATTATAAGCATTTAAATTTATATAAAAAAATAATTAAAAACCTACATCAGCTGAACATGATATCCACAGTCATGATACACAATGGTATTTTGGTTTTTAGTCTCTGCCATATAGTCTCATTTATGAGTGTAGTCATTCAATGAGGTTACCTGCTAATTCAACCTAAACTCATCACCTCTAAGCTAGGTTACGAAAACCTTTTCATTCTACGTCTGAAATAACCCTGAAATCTATCCGCTCCCTCCTCTCCATCAGTGCTGCTTCCCTTGATCTAGACACCCACCATCTTCTGCTGAACTACCAGTCTCTGAAACATTTTAAAGGTACAGCCTGCAAGTCTTTAGTTGGTAAAAACAACTTAATGTGTTGAAACCAGCATTCTGAAACAGAAAACTTCAGGATGCATTCCATACAATACAGGTAAATACTGTTGCATGACTCTCATTTCTTTATGTGTACATCCACATCTTTGTATTCTTCTCCATGTGGTCAAAACATTTGAAAGCACCTAAGCTAACAGATTTCTTTGCCTATCATCTTTCACCTCCAATCCATCTACTTTACTACTTTCACAATTACACAGCCATGCCAGTCCTCCACTTCAGGCTTTTAACGGCTCTTCATCATTCTCGGGGCTTCCCTGGTGGCTCAGACGGTAAAGAATCTGCCTGCAATGCGGGACACTGAGGTTCAATCCGTGGGTTGGGAAGATCCCCTGGAGAAGGGAACAGCAACCCACTCCAGTATTCTTGCCTGGAGAATCCCATGGACAGAGGAGCCTGGCGGGCTACCATCCATGGGGTCGCAAAGGGTTGGACACAACTGAGTGACTAACACAATAACAACAACGTTATTCTGGAGTACTGTCTACAGACTCTTTAGAGGAAAAGCACAGTCCTTTGTGATCTCACCTTTACATATATCAGCTTCTGCCGACACACCTCAAGACAGCAGCCTGTATTTCGGCAGTTCAATTTACAGGTAATTTCTCAAAAGTGCCCATTTCACTCTGGTTTTGGGCAGAACAAGAGAGTCCCTCTACCTAGAATGCAAATCTCTCCACTCAACTGCATAAGTAATGCTATTCAATGATCAAAAGCCACCCAACCTTACCACATTTTTCTAAGATATTTTCCTTGCTGAAGCCCATCTTCGTGTCTAAAGATCTGGCCATTCTCTTCTTTGTGCTACTCCTTGTACAGATCTCTATTACAGCACATTTATCATTACTCATCACACTCCTTTATCAATAACACCTACTCTGATTTAAGCTGTTTCATATACATTAAATCATTTAATCCTCTCACAATCACCATACTAAATATTATCTTCATTTTAAAGATGGAGAAATTGGAGAAGGAAATGGCAACCCACTCCAGTATTCATGCCTGGAAAATCCCATGGACCGAGGAGCCTGGTGGGCTACCATCCATGGGGTCGCAAAGAATCAGACAGGACTGAGCGACTTCTGTGTTTTTGAAGCTCAAAGGGATATGGGTCACTGAAAAGGATATAAACCAGGGCAGAATTTCTTAAAGAAGTAACAGATTAGTTAGTTACAACATCAAGATAAATGGAATTGAAACAGAGATGCTACCAAGAGAGTTGGGCAGTACTGCTTAAATAATGCTCAAGAGTTTCTATTCTTAAATTGTTTCCTCTTGAGAGAAGAGGAGCAGCCCTGGGCCCACTCCGCTCTGCCTTTTCTGTTCCCCACTTTGGTTGTGTGTTGTCACTTTCAGAATTGCACTTTTTTCACCTTGTCATAGTAGCTGCCAAAGTGTGTTTTTATAAACATGGGGTTCTAGAGCGCTGGCTTCCTGGGGCAGAGGAGAGAAAGAAATGTGTGTTGTACAAAATCAGTACGTTCATATGTTTAATAAAATAGTTCTATTATTGAAAAAAAAAAAAAAAAAGATGGAGAAATTGAGGTCTAACAAGCAAATAATTTACTGGTGGAGTCAGAATTCAAATCCATATCTGCCTGGCTTGAATATCCCTCTTCCGACCCTCCTCTGGCCACAGAGAACTCTTGAGGAACCTGGTACAGGTGTGATGTGCCCTCAGCACATAGCAAGTACTCAGCAAGGTCTGCTGAATAAACGGAAACAGATCCCAGTAGTCTCAGTGAGGATCCCACTTGAATTTTGTAAAAACATCACCTTGAAGTCTTTGTCACAATTTAAAGAGTTTTAAAATGAGTTCTGTCTAAATTCCACAAAATCAGTTTCGACAGGGGAGACCTGGCTTGCGCTGAATGTCATTTGTCAATACTTGACAAATGGAATATTTGTCAACAGGGGATACATTTCATGTTAGAACATTAGTCAGTAGTTGTGTACCTTGAAGAAACAACAGGCTATTTAGCCTAAGGTTTCTAGGCTCAGGAATATATATGTCGGGGCTCAAGTATTCTCAGGCTGTGTTTTAAGGAAGCTCTTAAAGTCACTGAGAGACTGGTAGAAAATTACGCAAGAAAAAAAAAGGGAAATTTTAAACATGTGTTAACGTGCAGAAGGGGCTTCCCAGGTAGCTCAGTGGTAAAGAACCCACCTGCCAATGCAGGAGATGCGGGTTCAGTTCTTGGGTTGGGAAGATCCCCTGGAGAAGGAAATGGCAACCCACTCCAGTATTCCTGCCAGGGAAAGCTCATGTAAAGAGGAGCCTGGTGGGCTACAGTCCATGGGGTTGCAAAAAAGTCAGATACGACTTAGTGACTAAACAACAAACGTTCAGAAATTCTTAAGTTTAGACCACTAATTTCCACACATTGAAACTGAGAATTTCCTAACCTTAGTTTTCACAAAACAATATTCCTTTCTGATGCTTTGCTAAATGTTTCTGTGAAGGTTTCTGAACATAAGAAAACTACTATCTTTAAGAAATGATTAAATGTAAAATGTAAGAAATCTCAAGTACAAATAACTAATATCAATAACTTGCTTCTTAATAAGAAAGCACTGGTCATAAGTGAACCTCACACATAATGAAAAAGGAAAAGAACATTAAAAATTCTCCCTTATCTACCTGCAGTGTGGGAGACCTGGGTTCGATCCCTGGGTTGGGAAGATCTCCTGGAGAATACCCACTCCAGTATTCTGGCCTGAAGAATTCCATGGACTGTATAATCCACGGGGTCACCAAGAGTTGGGCATGACTGAGCAAGCTTCACTTTCACACTTTCAAGACTAATAACGTTATTTTAAAAAAGAAAATTCTACCTTAAGAGTAATACAAGGTTTTCATCATACTTACAACAATCCAGTTCATCTGATTTGTCACTGCAATCCAAATTATGATCACATTTCTTGTGTTTTCCAATGCATTGACCATTGGCACAGCGGAACTGATCAATTAAACAGAGTACTGTGGGGGGAAAAATATAAATAGTTTTCTTAGTTTTGCTATCGTGTAAAGTCTGGCAGAAGTCAAAGAGAACATTCTGGGCACACATGAAAAATCAGACTTTTAGAGAAAACTTACAAATAGTTCTCTGGGGATTTCAACTGAGAGACAGAAAAGAGAAGAAAAAGCAATCTAGCAAGAAACTTCCTATTTTGTCCTTTATAAATTCCATCTTTCACTAACAATTCTGTTAAGGATTAAAAGAATTCTACATGCATTTCTAGACACTAAAGATTTCCAGAGAATATTTTTGTTGTGGTTGTTTTATATTCTGTTAAAAGTTAGTGGATGAGAAGAAAACATGAAATTACTTTATGTTGTTAATAAATATGTCATGTGTGTGTGCTTAGTCATTCAGTCATGTCCAGCTTTTTGCGACCCCATGGACTGTACCCCACCGTGCTCCTCTGTTCATGGAATTCTCCAGGCAAGAATACTGGAGTGGGTAGCTATTCCCTTCTCCAGGGGATCTTCCCGACCCAGGGATCAAACCCAAGTCTGCTGTATTGGCGGGTTCTTTACCAGCTGAGCTACCAGGGAAGCCCCATTCAGAGCTCACTGCAAACAAGGACCATTTTTACATACTGAAGGGCTAATCTTTTGGTGTCATTTCTCAACTGCAAAGCTTATTAATGTGTATAAATCTTACACACATTAAGAGAATTAAGACAATTTAGAACATGCTACTATGTTTAGAAATAATAAAGTCAAGCACACTTGAAAAACCCCAAATCTACCACTGAATGAGCCAAAGCAAAACTCTGAATTTCAAACAACTTAATGGAAAAGGGAAATCTGTAACCAGGCCTAGGAATTGCGGATACCTTCACAGTTCTTCTCATCTGACTTATCCTGGCAGTTCGCGTCTCCGTTGCATCGCAGGGCACCATCGATACACTGTCCACTGGCGCACTGGAACTGGGACTCTGAGCACACAGGACAATTGAGTTCATCACTGTGGTCTTCACATTCAGTAAACCCATCACACCGCCAAGCCACAGGGATACAGTCAATTTCTCCCGTGAAACAAGTAAACTGCTGAGGAGAACATGTTGGGGGTTCTTCAAATGAATAGGGGGAGGGGAACGAAAAACACAGTCATGTCACACAGAGGCACTGACATTTACACCTGAGTGAAGCCCATTTCATGATAACATATACAAAACACTTTATAACACATAAAATCTATAACTTATCTTACCGAATCGGAAAAGAGATATAATTTTTACACTACTTCACTGAGATTCATTAACTTACAAAACTATAAGGCAGAAAGAAGTTTTCTTATATAATTTAAGTAGGAGTACTGAATTTGCAATCTGTTATAATCTCACACATAACCCAGGAATTACCATTATAATCATCCACCTTCAAATATTTTAAAGTTATATTAGAATTCATAACTTTTCCAGCCCTGAGGTTCTCAAAGAATGATCTACGAACCCCTGGGGGTTCCTGACCTGCGACCTCTTTCCAGGGAACTGACAGACAGTATTTTACAACAACACTAATATATCACTTGCCTTTCTCACTATACGTGCACTGATGCCAAGGAAGGTAAAACCCTTGGCACCTAAGCAGACTCGGGGCAAGGGCCCCAGACTGTACCAGTAGTCACCGCATTCTACATAGTCATATACCATACATACACTCAGCGGTGGGGGGTGGGGGTGGGGCAGTTTCATTCAAGAATGTTCTTGACGAATCAGTAAAAAATACTAATTACATTAAAATCAATTCTGAGTACACATCTCCTCAAAACTGTTTGACAAAATGGAAAACATGTACAAAGCTTGGGCTGCATACCTCAACATGAAGGTTTCCAAAGCGAAAAACTTTGAGCTGTAAACGCAACCCAAAACGTGACACCCTTTTAATGTGAAAGAACGAGTGGCAGATAAACTATTGATATTTGCACTTGGGTATTTTGTGGGAAGTTTTTAAAAAATGAACCAGTGATTTCAAACAATAGCAAACCACAACGTACTTGTGTGGCAAATTAGACAGCACTGGAACTTTCTATCAGAAATTGTAATTTTAGAAGACCTGTATCCAACACTGTTAGCTTGATGGAGTCCTAGTACTTAAATATTCTTATGAGGAGATTGGTGGTAATATTAATGTGATTGTTTTGATACTGTATAATGAAGTGCATCAAAACCTGATGATGTGGGAATTTCTGAATGGAACTCTAGTATTTCCAAATGACCAAGATGCATAAGGTTACAAAACAGTGCATGGATAAAATACCCATTCACGGTACAAAATAACTAATGGATTTCAATATGAGAGACTATAATAGTGAACTGATATGGTTTCAAGTTCCACAATGCAACTAACACTATAGAAAACTATCATATGTCAAAATTTGGTGTAGAATTCAATATGCATATACATAATTATTTGAAAAGGCTATTTAATTATAGCCCTCCAGTTTCCAACTACTTATCTTTGAGGCCAAAATTCTTCATACAGTTCAATGAAGCTACAATACTACAACAGACTGAATGCAGAAGTAGACAAGAGAATCCAGCTCAACACTCAAAAGATTTTTTAAAATGTAAAAACAATGCTATATTTCTCACTAAAATTATTTTGCTTTAGAAAATACCATCAATTTTCTTAAGAGTTTTAACTTGAGAACATGTAATGCTTTATTAATATTTTTAACAAGTATTTTTTAAAGTTCTTGGTTTCAAATCCTACCACAGTAAACATAGATTAGATATACAAAATCTACACAAACAAAAGCTCTCCTCAAAAATTTTTTAAAATGTAAAAATATGGTGAGACCAGTTTGAAAACACATTCAGACTGGCAGAAGTACAAAATGAGATGATGGGGAGGTAACACAGGCTCAAATGAAAACACATCTTGAGAAGGGCAAGCAGAGAAATTCAGATTGTGTATTTCATTTGCCTCCACTGTAAAATCTGAGCTTCCCAGGTGGAATTAGTGGTTAAGAACCTGTCTGCCAATGCAGGAGGCATAAGAGATGTAGGTCTGATCCCTGGGTCAGTAAGTTCCCCTGGAGGAGGGCATGGCAACCCACTCCAGTATTCTTGCCTGGAGAATCCCAGACAGAGGAACCTAGCAGGCTACCCAATTCATGGGGTTGCAAAGAGTCAGACAAGACTGAGGCATGCATGCATGCATGTAAAATCTACATTAAATCACAAGAAAAATCTTATATATAAATTCAAGATTTATTGAATTGACAATTCACTGCAGTTTCACTCTTAATAATAAAAACTGAAAACAATTAATATGTCCCTGAACACAAGAATAATAAAACTATGGCTTATTTGTATTGATACAATGAAACACACTATACAGCAACAAAAAGAAAACCACAGACTGTGGCACTCCACTCACTATAAAGATGAATCTCAAAATATCACAGTAAGCAAGAGAATCCAGACATAGAGTACATACATCATGATTCCTTATGTAAATTATGTTCAAAAATAAGTAAAGCTAAACCATGGAGATGAAAACTACTCCAGGAAGAGAACTGGCTGCCAAGACGCAGGGAACTATTCTTAATGACAATACTGTATGTTTTGATCTGGGTGGGCTTCCCTGAGAGCTCAGTTGGTAGAGAATCTGCCTGCAATGCAGGAGACCTTAATTTGATTCCTGGTTCGGGAAGATCCATTGGAGAAGGGATAGGTTACCCGCTCCAGTATCCTGGCCTGGAGAATTCAATGGACTTGTACAGTCCATGGAGTTGCAAAGAGTCAGACATGACTGAGTGACTTTTACTTTACTTCACTTGAAACGGGTGCTGGTAACACCACTTTACACATCTGTTAAAGTACACTGACTATTCAGTTAATACATACATTAAAAACAATCACTAAATATGAAGAAAAAAAATATTGGTCTTTTAAAAGACATTTTCTAAATGAAAGGTGATATCATTGATTCAGTTTTATCTGTGTCTACATAAAGGCGTATTTTTCTAAGATTTGCCTTACTGGAGCAATAATCTAGCATTCTGACATGGAAACACTTGCTTTTTTCTTTTTTTTTCTTTTTTAAATTATGGCCCTGTGGCATCACATGGTAAAGAATCTGCCAGCAAGGCGGAAGAACCAGGTTCAATCCCTGGGTCAGGAAGATCCCCGGAGAAGGGAATGGCTACCCTCTCCAGTATTCTTGCCTGGGAAATCCCATGGACAGAGGAGCCTGGTGGTCTACAGTCCTTGGGGTCAGAAAGAGTTGGACACAACTCAGCAACTAAAACACACTTTACGCAAATAGATTCCATTTTGGGGGCTTCCCTTATGGCTCAGCAGGTAAAGAATCTGCCTGCAATACAGGAGACCAGGGTTTGATCCCTGGATCAGGAAGATCCTCTGGAGGAGGAAATGGCTACCCACCCCAGTATTCTTGCTTGAAAAAAAATCTCATGGACGTGGAGCCTGGCAGGCTACAATCCAAAGGGTCATAAAGAGTTGAACACAACTGAGCAACTAAGCACACACAAAATACATGTAACAAGTTCACCATTTTAACCATTTTTAAATGTACAGATCAGTGCATTAAATATATTTACATCATTGCGTAATACCTGCTATTCTGGGGACAGATATTTCAAGAACCAGAGCTTAACTTTCCCTGTGCACAAAGCTGATCTCCCCAACTAAACTGCATTCTCTGTGTCAAAGATCTTCACGTCTCCCGCGATCCAGACAGAGATCCTCATAGCTACTACTCACTACATGTTATTTTTTTTTTAAAAACTTGAAAGTTAGAAGAATATTCTTATAATACCATCTTATCAATAATTTTCATATTTGAGTGTAAACCCTTTCAATCTTTTTTTCAGAGATTTATTTTTTATGTAGTTTTCATGACACAATAAAACACCATTTTAATATTTTTTTCCACTTGCGCCAACTTTGGGCTACATTTTTACATCAGTTTACGATCATAATTTTTAACAGCTACATAAGCTCAGTTATTTTATTACATCATTTTCCTATCATTAGAAATTGTTTTTAAATTCCCGCCACTGTAGAAAACAGTCCTTTTCCTTTGGTTGAATTCAAATAGAATTATCACCAGCAGGAGAATTTCTAAATTAAGGGAATAAATATTATAATGCATTTGATGCTACCATACTATGCTTTAACAAAAGGATACACCTTTGCTGTGGTCCTATGAGTAACTGAACCAATTTCACTACAACATTACTACTATTCAGTTCAGTTCAGTTGCTCAGTCGTGTCTGACTCTTTGCGACCCCATGAATCGCAGCACGCCAAGCCTCCCTGTCCATCACCAACTCCCAGAGTTTACCCAAACCCATCGAGTCGGTGATGCCATCCAGGCATCTCATCCTCTGTCGTCCCCTTCTCCTGCTGCCCCCAATCCCTCCCAGCATCAGAGTACTTTCCAATGAGTCAACTCTTTGCCAAAGTACTGAGGTGGCCAAAGTACTGGAGCCTCAGCTTCAGCATCATTCCTTCCAAATAACACCCAGGACTCATCTCCTTTAGAATGGACTGATTGGATCTCCTTGCAGTCCAAGGGACTCTCAAGAGTCTTCTCCAGCACCACAGTTCAAAAGCATCAATTCTTTGGCCATCAGCTTTCTTCACAGTCCAACTCTCACATCCATACATGACCACCGGAAAAACCATAGCCTTGACTAGATGGATCTTTGTTGGCAAAGTAATGTCTCTGCTTTTGAATATGCTATCTAGGTTGGTCATAACTTTCCTTCCAAGGAGTAAGCGTCTTTTAATTTCATGGCTGCAGTCACTCACCATCTGCAGTGATTTTGAAGCCCTCCAAAAATAAAGTCTGACACTGTTTCCACTGTTTCCCCATCTATTTCCCATGAAGTGATGGGACCAGATGCCATGATCTTCGTTTTCTGAATGTTGAGCTTTAAGCCAACTTTTTCACTCTCCACTTTCACCTTCATCAAGAGGCTCTTTAGTTCCTCTTCACTTTCTGCTGTAAGGGTGGTGTCATCTGCATATCTGAGGTTATTGATATTTCTCCTGGCAATCTTGATTCCAGCTTGTGCTTCTTCCAGCCCAGCGTTTCTCATGATGTACTCTGAATAGAAGTTAAATAAGCAGGGTGACAATATGTAGCCTTGATGTACTCCTTTTCCTATTTGAAACCAGTCTGTTGTTCCATGTCCAGTTCTAACTGTTGCTTTCTGACCTGCATATAGTTTTCTCAAGAGGCAGGTCAGGTAGTCTGGTATTCCCATCTCTTGAAGAATTTTCCACAGTTTATTGTGATCCACACAGTCAAAGGCTTTGGCATAGTCAATAAAGCAGAAATAGATGTTTTTCTGGAACTCTCTTGCTTTTTCCATGATCCAGCGGATGTTGGCAATTTGATCTCTGGTTCCTCTGCCTTTTCTAAAACCAGCTTGAACATCTGGAAGTTCACGGTTCACGTATTGCTGAAGCCTGGCTTGGAGAATTTTGAGCATTACTTTACTAGCGTGTGAGATGAGTGCAATCGTGCGGTAGTTTGGACATTCTTTGGCATTGCCTTTCTTTGGGATTGAAATGAAAACTGACCTTTTTCAGTCCTGTGGCCACTGCTGAGTTTTCCAAATTGGCTGGCATATTGAGTGCAGCACTTTCACAGCATCATCTTTCAGGATGTGAAATAGCTCAACTGGAATTCCATCATCTCCACTAGCTTTGTTCGCAGTGATGCTTTCTAAGGCCCACTTGACTTCACATTCCAGGATGTCTGCCTCTAGGTGAGTGATGACACCATCGTGATTATCTGGGTCGTGAAGATCTTTTTTGTACAGTTCTTCTGTGTATTCTTGCCACCTCTTCTTAATATCTTCTGCTTCTGTTAGGTCCATACCATTTCTGTCCTTTATCGAGCCCATCTTTGCATGAAATGTTCCCTTGGTATCTCTGATTTTCTTGAAGAGATCTCTAGTCGTTCCCATTCTGTTGTTTTCCTCCATTTCTTTGCATTGATCGCTGAGGAAGGCTTTCTTATCTCTTCTTGCTACTCTTTGGAACTCTGCATTCAGATGCTCATATCTTTCCTTTTCTCCTTTGCTTTTCGCTTCTCTTCTTTTCATAGCTATTTGTAAGGCCTCCCCAGACAGCCATTTTGCTTTTTTGCACTTCTTTTCCATGGGGATGGTCTTGATCCCTGTCTCCTGTACAATGTCACGAACCTCCATCCACAGTTCATCAGGCACTCTATCAGATCTAGTCCCTTAAATCTATTTCTCACTTCCACTGTATAATCATAAGGGATTTGATTTAGGTCATACCTGAATGGTCTACTGGTTTTCCCTACTTTCTTCAATTTCAGTCTGAATTTGGCAATAAGGAGCTCATGATCTGAGCCACAGTCAGCTCCCGGTCTTGTTTCTGCTGACTGTATCGAGCTTCTCCATCTTTGGCTGCAAAGAATATAATCAATCTGATTCCGGTGTTGTCCATCTGGTGATGTCCATGTGTAGAGCCTTTGTTGTTGGAAGAGGGTGTTTGCTATGATCAGTGCGTTCTCTCGGCAAAACTCTATTAGCCTTTGCCCTGCTTCATTCTGTATTCCAAGGCCAAATTTGCCTGTTATTCCAGGTGTTTCTTGACTTCCTACTTTTGCATTCCAGTCCCCTATAATGAAAAGGACATCTTTTTTGGGTGTTAGTTCTTAAAGGTCTTGTAGGTCTTCATAGAACCGTTCAACTTTAGCTTCTTTAGCGTTACTGTTTGGGGCACAGACTTGGATTACCGTGATATTGAATGGTTTGCCTTGGAAATGAACAGAAATCATCCTGTTGTTTTTGAGACCGCATCCAAGTACTGCATTTTGGACTCTTTTGTTGACCATGATGGCTACTCCATTTCTTCTAAGTGATTCCTGCCCGCACTAGTAGATATAATGGTCATCTGAGTTAAATTCACCCATTCCAGTCCACTTCAGTTCGCTGATCCCTAGAATGTCGACGTTCACTCTTGCCATCTCCTGTTTGACCACTTCCAATTTGCCTTGATTCATGGACCTGACATTCCAGGTTCCTGTGCAATATTGCTCTTTACAGCATCGGACCTTGCTTCTATCACCAGTCACATCTACAACTGGGTGCTGTTTTGCTTTGGCTCCATCACTTCATTCTTTCTGGAATTATTTCTCCACTGATCTCCAATAGCATATTGGGCACCTAATCACCTGGGGAGTTCATCTTTCAGTGTCCTATCTTTTTGCCTTTTTGTACTGTTCATGGGGTTCTCAAGGCAAGAACACTGAAGTGGTTTGCCATTCCCTTCTCCAGTGGACCACATTCTGTCAGACCTCTCACCATGACCTGCCCGTCTTGGCCCCAGTGATACCTTAAAAAAATTTTTTTTCTTTTTTTATTGGCTAGATAAGTAAGAGAAACAGCAGGCAACTGCTGATAGATCCAAACAGAAGAGTGTTCTTTTCACTGGAGACATTCGCAACAATGACACATAAACTGACAGAATTCAGCAGATTAAGATTACAGGAGGTGGAATTAATTCTTGTTACCCTTTGAGGGAGCAAAAACTACTCTGTTATTAAGAAATACACTCATTTACAGTTACGAGTTTCCCCCCAAAAGGGCTCTTCTGCCTTAGGCCCAGGGTCAGGTTACACCTATCTCTTGTCATGATGAATTTTATCTTAGAATACCCCAAAGCCTAGGATAGTGCAGATGTATGAAATACAAGGGACCAATCAAGTTAGGAGAAAGCAATTTCACTGTCAAAGAATGCTAGACTAAGTTTTGGAACATGTGACTGGAATTACACTTTTAGAAGAAAATAACAACGTATTTACCTCCACATAATAGCTCATCCTGAAGAAGAACCAAGTGCATGGGGCAAGAACACCTTGTAGTACCATCTCCCTTTACAAGACAGATATGTGAACAGCCACCATTATCCTGAGCACAAGGGTGCTGTCCTGCAAGAAAAGAGGAAAGAGAAGAGAATGAGAGAGAGAAAAAAGAAAGGGAAATGAATAGCAAGGGAGGGAGGGAGTAAGAAAGGCCCAGCCAAAATCAATTATTTATGAGTTAACAAGAAAATCAAATTCAAAATTCCTTTGGACTTTATTTCCACTGAATATAATTACTCACACCATCTCTACACAATCTACAAGAAAACAAGGACAATTTAAGACACAAAGTATTTATATAGCCACTGTCTTTACATATTTATACATAAAATATTTTAAAGTATTTAAAGTAAGGTAATTGTACAGCTCATGTTAATTTTTGTGAGTAAGAAAAGCTGATTATTCAGAGTAAAAAAAATTGCTGGGGAGAATGCTAAAACCTGGATCTTATTCTGTTTAAAATATAAAAATTCTTCTAAAGATTTTTTAACTCAGAAATTCTATCTTTCTGAGAGACATGGTGATTTTGCTCAAAAAGTGTATTCTAAGGAGGAGTCTGCTAAAAATTAAGAGCTGTTAGAAGAAAAAACAAGTTCACATGAATTCAACCACTCAGAGACCATCAAAATTATTTGCTTGGTCAACCGCAAAAGAACTTGCAATATTACAAACGTCTGATTTCTTCCTACTTGGGTTAACTAAATAAATACACTGTCAGGCACATTTCAAAGTCTGCCTCATAAGTTATATTTAATGAAATCATTGCTTTGACTTTTCTACTTAGCTCACGTCAAAAGCAACTTGACAGCTATCATCCCAGAATACCAACATCAAATGTGGCCACCCGTTTATTATCTGACTCTGTCAGTAACACATCAGTCCTGCTTCAGGGTGTGTTGACAGATGGAGAGAGTCAGCTATGCACAAACGAGCAGAGGTGTCACACTACAGAGATGTCCCAAAGCAGACATCAGTCCTCGTGTCAGAATCTACAACCTGTACAGCAGTGTTTTTCAACCTTTTAATTCCAAGAGACTCTTGATAAACAATCTCCTTTTCTTTAATGTTTTTAGAAACTTTATTTGAAAAATAAAGTTTTTCTAAATATAAACCATATTTAAGTGTTGACCTATAAAAAAGATACTCCCCCTGAAATTCTGAAAACATCCATAGATTTTCTGCCATAAAAAGCTCATGTATCAACTGAATACTTAGCCATTACATCATCTCTACCTTATTTCTATTAAACACTCAGCATGAATTACACATCATAACATAGAATGACAATTCTAACTATTAAATCTCAAATACCTCTGATTAACTTCTAAGTTCATGAACAGTGACAACACAATAGAGACTTGAACAAGCTATGGTGTTCTCATTCCTGTTTCCTTCTTAAATACTCCAATTTGACTGGAAAACATTGTGCTGAGAAGTTCAGGAGTGAATACTTCTCTCACTAGTCCTCCATTTTCACATCTGCATTCCTGATATAACTGTGTAAGACCTACAGTAGTGATTGCTGGGAGGGTACATCTGATGAGAGATATAACAGTATTAATAGAGTTAATAGTATTAATTACTGTTAATGTTAACTTATTAATAATGTTGATACTAACTAAAATATTAATACTAACTCTAATATTAATACTATATTAATAGAGTTAATAGTATTATATGAACACATATTAACTAAGCCAAGATGACTAGTCATTTTTAAGTTTTCAATAATTTATGGCCACTTTCCTAAGCTGTGAATTGAAAAACTTAACCAAAAGGGGAAAAAGCAAGCACTTATTAAGCATAGTCTTCTCTAAGTTTATACACTAATTTTTAGTTTGTTTTGTTTTTGCCAAAGAATAGGTTTATTTTCATAACTATATTCATCATTATATAAATGTTAACTTCTGCTTCTGTTGAAACCATGGGGATGTACGTGAAACAAAAGAAATATTAATACAGGCTTTACACCAGTATTCTTGAAACGTTGAAGGAGAGAAAGAGAAAACATGAAAAGCAAGTCCTTGCTGTTCCTGGGTGGGGAGATTTTTGAAAATGAGACACACCGTTTCTTTCTCTAACTCTTGTTTTATAGGGAAAACAAGTTTAATATGAAAAAATTTCCAGGCGAGTCTAAGGTTTTAAAGACATGAAGACTTTTTAAAAATGGCAAAACTACAAGTGTATGAAAATCTTAAAATAGAAGACACACAACATCTTAATTTTTGTCCCTTCTAATAACAAACATGAATCTTGGGACTAGCAATACATCATCAGCACTTACTATATTCCTGAAGATTCAGCTCCTTTACCGCGTGAATGTCACTAAGCTGGGCAATTCGAGCCTGGACTTTGGTTCTACCCTCTCGACCTGTCATGTCAATTTTTTCAATCATTTGCTGCTGCTTATCGATCCAGTACAGCCAGTTTTCAAACACAGTCAGTCCCACAGGCTGTAGAATGTTGGTGTCTTCTAATACTATTCGGTTGGCCCCTTGGAAAGGAGAATGTTCAACAGAAATGATTCATGTGGTCAAGTCATACATTCAACAGCTATTGACTGAAAACCCGTTAAGATTCTGGAAGTACTGAGAAGGAAAATATAAGCTCTTCAGCAGAAAACTTAAAAATTTTTCTCAGAAGAAAAGATATATACATACCAGATAACAGACTAGACATTTAAATGCAATCAAGAGCAAATAAGTGTCCAATACACACTAAATACTGAGTTCACAGAAATGTAGAAAAGAACTTTAGAGCCATTTCCAAAAAAAATTTTTTAAACCAGTCCATTTTTTTCCAGTTAAATCTTATGAGGATTTCTAATACATAAAACATACAAAACAATGCTTCTCTATATGAAGCAGTGATGGTGGGCAGAGCACTTTGTGTTGTTGGCCACCCACACCTGCTGAGCACACTCAAGGCATCTGTGGAGAACAACAGCCTCACTCACTCAGCCACTCAGAACACTGGAAAAGACTCATACATTACCTGGTTCAAGCTTCGCCTCAAAATAAGTATTTCTAAAATACCCCAGACACAAAGCCAGCCAGATTCTGGAAAGGCAACCAATTCTGTTAATGAACTATGAGAAAGTTTTTTCACACCATATGCTGAAATCTGTGCCCCACTCCTCACCACCCCAGTTGCTTCTCCCTCATTCAAATAGAAAACATACATCCATTCGTTCCCTCTTCCTCCTAGTCATCCTTCAAATATCTACAGAACTTTTCCCTGGTTGTTCATTGATGAGTTCAATCAAAGAAAGATACTAGCTTAATACTCTGGAAATATCAGGGGAAGTTCCAGGAAAGAGCCAAGCATAAAGCTAGGCTTAATCAATGGAGAAAGGTGGAGACATACATATGAGACAGCACTAAGTCAACACTCAGATCCAAGGAGAGTTAAATACAAGTCTACTTACGCGCCCTCCTAAAAATCTACTAAAATGACAGTGAACAATTAAGGCATAAGTAGGCATAAGGAAAAATAGGACATAAGAGTAGAAAAGCAATATAAAATTTACAAGCTGGATAAGAGACAAGCAACAGATCTAGAATATTAATTTCCTATGAACCTCTTTTCAAGTAGCTAGTAGAGTATGCAATCTCTCAGGGAAAAGGAATGAACCAAAGAAAAAGAAACTAGGAAACAGCAGGTTCAGCACAAAGACTAGCAAGTATATCCCCAGGATAACAGTGAAAGGAGGCTGGCCTAGAGCAAGCCAATCCAGACTGACTGAAACAGAATGATAAAGAGGTATGTCTTCAGTGAAACAGAAAAAAAAAAAAAAAGAAGAAGAAGAAGAAGATGGACTCGTTGCTGCATCTGCATATAATGAAACAATATTTAAATTAGACAAGAATAATTTCAGAGAGGAAAAAAGCTGCAGAAAGAAATGAAGGTGATGGCTATATTTCCATACCCATAAATAACAAATAATTATGAGCTTGAAATTATGATTTAATTTTTTTAAAAAAATCATAGTTTTAAAGTTGAATGGGATAATTTTTTAGCTGGGTGGATGATAGAAAAGTTCATATGGGTATTTTAGTGATATATGGTTTAAGACAACAAATCCTCATCTTCCACCAAAAAAAGTCAAATTGTGATGTCTAAAATTTAAACATCAAGAAGCAGCTGTTTTAAATCAGATATTTTAAAATGACTCTTGATTAAACCATCAGAGATGCCTCTAAGAGTAGGACTAACAGGAAGAAGGAGCAGAGCAGTAAACTTGGATTTTATTACAAGTCAAGTGGAATCACTTGATTTCCACATTTACATGTATTATTTTAATAAAAATTAAAATTAAATTTAAAACAGCAGCAGAATCATTTAGAAAAAAAAAAAAAAGATGAGTTGTTGGTAGTGTAAGGATGGCCTCAACTGAACAACTGGGGAAAATGAGGAGAGGTCAACAGTGTTGCTGGAGGATCCAAGATCTACTCTGAAAGCAGATAAAAAACACCAGAACCAGCAATGAAAAAACATACTTATTCAACAGACTAAAGCATATACTAAATCTACTCTAGCATAAAAGACTCCAGGTAGAAAGATAACCCATGACAAAAGTATAGGCTCATCTGTGACTATATAAAAGGGGTTAAAAAAAAAAAAAAGAAGAAAACCCTACCAACATTAAATCAACCTTTTTCAGAAAACAGGAAAAAAGGAAATGTTTCTTTTTATGAGGCCAATGTAACCTTGATGGCAAAACTCCAACAAGTGCATTATATTAGTAAGAAAGGAAAATCATGGGGTAATCTTTCTCATGAACACAAATGTAAACATCTTAAACAAAACCAAATCAAATTCAGCAATATAAAAAAAGGATAATGTATCAGACCAAGTTTGATTTATTCTACAAAACTAACAAGAGTTCAGTTCAGTCGCTCAGTTGTGTCCAACTCTTTGCAACCCCATGGACTACAGCATGTCAGGCTTCCCTCTCCATCACCAACTCCCGGAGCTTGCTCAAACTCATGTCCATAGTCAGGGATGCCATCCAACCATCTCATCCTCTGTCATGCCCTTCTTGCCTTCAATCTTTCCAAGCATCAGGGTCTTTTCCAAAGAGTCAGCTCTTCGCATCAGGTGGCCAAATTATTGAAGTTTCAGCTTCAGCATCAGTCCTTCCAATGAATATTCAGGACTGATTTTCTTTAGGATGGACTGGTTGGATCTCCTTGCAGTCCAAGGGACTCTCCAGAGTCTTCTCCAATACTATAGTTTAAAAGTATCAATTCTTCAGCGCTCAGCTTTCTTTAGAGTCAAACTTTCACATCCATACATGACTACTGGAAAAATCATAGCTTTGACCAGAGTAAGTTGTCTAGGTTGGTCATAGCTTTTCTTCCAAGGAGTAAGCATCTTTCATGGCTGCAGTCACCATCTGCAGTGATTTTGGAGTCCAAGAAAATAGTCTGTCACTGTTTCCCCATCTATTTGCCATGAAGTGATGGGACCAGATGCCATGATCTTAGTTCTCTGAATGTTGAGCTTTAAGCCAACTTTTTCACTCTCCTCTTTCACTTTCATCAAGAGGCTCTTCAGTTCCTCTTCACTTTCTGGCATAAGGGGTGTCATCTGCATCTCTGAGGCTATTGATATTTCTCCTGGCAATCTTGATTCCAGCCTGTGGTTCATCCAGCCCGGCATTTCACATGATGTACTCTGCATATAAATTAAATAAACAGGGTGACAATATACAGTCTTGACGTACTCCTTTCCCAATTTGGAACCAGTCTGTTGTTCCATGTCCAGTTCTAACTGTTGCTTCTTGACCTGCATACAGATTTCTTAGGAGGCAGGTAAGTGGTCTGGTATTTCCATCTCTTGAAAAATTTTCCAGTTTGTTGTGATTCACAGTTACAGACTTTGGTGTAGTCAATAAAGCGATGTTTTTTTGGAACTCTCTTGAGTTTTTTCTATGATCCAACAGACGTTGGCAATTTGATCTCTGGTTCCTCTGCCAAGAACAGAACTTCCTTAATCTGATTTTTAAAAGTTACCTACAGAAAAATCTTAGCAAAAACCTAATCATGAAGTGTTGGATGCTTTCTCCTCAAATCATGGAAAGCAAATACAAAATGAAACAAAAATACCTAGGGATTCTATTATTTTGTTCAATATTGTATTGGAGGGGGGGCCGGGGAGTGATCCCCAGTCAATGTAGTAAGGCCACAAGGAAAAAAGGACTGAAAAAGAAAAAAACTTTCTTCATTTGTAGACAAATGATTCCATAACACAGAAAATTCTATTAATAATTTAGCAAGATGGTTGGGAACAAACTCAATGCTCTAGGGTAAGAGAGGAAAAGGAAAACTGTATTTCTGTATTCCAGCCACAGCCAGAAAATGAAATATTAAATATTTAGAATATTCTTTACCACTAGCATTCAAAAGCATTAAATGCCAAAGAATAACTCCAATGAAAGACAGGCAACCTCGATAGAGAAAATTACAAAACACTAAGGGAAATTAAAGTTTTAAATATATGGAGGGATATACCATGTTCATGGTTTAGAAGACTAATATTATAAAGATAACAATTTTTCCTAAATTGCTATAATCTTAAAGCAAGGCCACTCAGAATTCTACTAGGTGTTTTTGTTTTTGGTGGAAACTCAGAGGCTGATTCTAAAATGTATATGGAAATGCAAAGTGTCAACAACTGCCAAGGTAATCTTTGGTACGAAATATTAAGGTAATACTAATCAAGGTAAGAAATACTAAGGACATACACTGCTAGATAAATCTGCTATAAATTAAGACAATACAAAGACAAGGTGACCCAGGGAACATTAGGGTCCAGAAATAAACTCATACAAATATAATCACTTTATTTACAACAAAAGTAACAGGAAAGAAGAGTAGGGGAAGAATGGTCTTCTCAAAAGAGATGGTACTGAGTCAGTCACATGGAAAACAAAATTAAACCCCTGTCTCACATCATACACAAGAATAAATTCCAAAATGGATTAGAGATCTAAAATAAGACAAGTTAAACAAAAAAAAGTTAGGAAAAAACACAAGAAAATATCTTTGTAACTAAGCAGTAGGCAAAGATTTCTTAAACATAACATAAAAGGCACTAATTGTACAGGGAAAAATTAATAATAAGCTGTGCAACACTAAAAATATGACTTCTTTTCATCTAAAGACACTACTGGGAGAGTGAAAAGGTAAATCACAAGCAAAGATTTATATAAAACATATCTTTCTCTATAGAGGCAAGTATAAAGACGTACCAAAAATTATTACAGACGACTTTTAAATGGAAAGATACACCAGTCATAAATGAAAAGATTGAATTCTTTAACCATAACAATTCTCCCTGAATATGTATGTAACTTAATAATGCATTAATACACTGAATAAAGAATTTCTAGAAATCAGTAATAGAAAAATGGGCAAAAACTAAGAACTGCAATTCACAGAACATGAGTGACCAATAAAATAATTTCAATATCAAACAGAAAAGTTTGTATTTTATTAATAATCAGATATACCTTTAAAACTATTGGATTGGTAAAAATTCAGAAGTCTAACAGTACCAAGTACTAAAGGAGAAACTCATATACTTCTGGAGGGTATTTTAAACTGATACAATCACTTTGGAGAGCAGTCTGAACAGATATATTCAAGTTGAATATATACACACCACATTACATGGCAATCCCACTACTAGGTTTAGACTACTGCTTTTAATGGCAAAAAATGGGAAACAGCAGTTTAGATAGCAGAATAGAAATAGAGAAACTGTAGAATGATCATACAACAAAACCACTATTTAGCAAAATAACTAACAGATTTGTGGATCAATAGGGATCATCTCAAAACTGATATATTTGAAAAAGGCAAGTGACAAAAGAATACATGAGACTATATTAAGTTTACAAAGTAAAAAGGCTTAAATTTGTATCAGTATACACAGTAAAAAAATACACACACACAGAGCAAACCATGCATGACAAAGAAACATATCAGAAGCTGCCTCTTAAGAAAAAGGAAGGAAAACAGAATTGGGGAAGGAGACGCAAGAGCTTCAAATTCTCCCTATGTCTTTTTTCAAGAGAGGAGGAAGGGAGGTTCAAAAGCAAATATGGCCAAACACTAAGGTTTGACTAAGTTGGATGGCAGAAATTCTGTACTTTCTGTATGTTAGAACCATGTCATAATAAAAGAGTGGAGGAACTAACAAAAAAATATATAGAAAAAAAGAAAGCTAATTCATTCAAGTATCAGTATCAATAATGACAGTGTTTTGGATTTTCTTCTTTTTTATTTTCTAAACTGTCTAAAGAACATGCATCACCTCTATTTGAAAAAAAAAAAATCCTAAATGAAGAAAAAAGAGAAAAGGACAGTAGGGGAAAAAAATCCACTGACTTATTAGTAAGGGCTAAAACATGTATATAAGTAACTATTAAACAAATGAGATGGGATATAAGAGACACAGGTGATCAGTTAAAGAATATACTGTGCAAGGTGTGTGCCTGACAGTTTGGAATCAAAGAAGACATAATGGAAAGGAGTCTTTTGAACCTGAAAAGAGAACTTGTTTAGTTTTTGAAAAATTACAAATACACTGCAATATATAAAACTTTAAATGATACAGAAATACTCTTAACATATTAGCATGCTCAACTTTTAAACCTTTCTCAAGATATATTTGCTTGCATATTTTTCAGGGAATACACAAACACACATGTTTATTAATAGTATATACATATATTATATGTGTAATGTATGTGTATATATATACATGTATGTCTCTCTGTGTATAGGATATATTGCATTTTTGGAGGCAATCTGCCAGTATATATAGTATATAGTGTGTGCATATATATATGTCTGTGTGTGTGTGTGTGTGTGTGTGTGTGTGTCTGTGTGTGTGTGTATATATACACATATATAATATAGTTTTAAATTTTAAATAAAACTAAATCTTAATAACATTATTACACACTTAATTTTAAAAAATCATCCTTCTATGTCACTACACATCTCATCTATTGAATGACTAATATTTCACACATTTAATATACTCAGATGTATTTCTGTGTACATATTACAAAGAATGCTCAGCACATACCCCTGTACAACTGGTTCAGTATGTCTGTAAAACAGCTCTGTGAAATGGAAATTCACCAGCACATTTCCCTCTGAAAAGGTTCTACCAATTTCACTTCACAAAAGTATATGAGAGCTTGCCAGCTGTTACCTTTCTGGCCAATGCTGGGAATAATCAACTTTATATTTTATGGCTCTCCTATAGTGTATTATTTTAATTTCATTTCCTTGATCACCAGTAAGGCCACACAGAGTATTTGGACTTCAGAAACTGGGGGTATGCGAACAACTGTGATTATAAACAGAGGGTCGCAGAGAAATGAAAAAGTACATTTGAAGACCAACAAATTATTTAATTTCATTAAAACACATCAGGAATGTTAAGATCATTTGCATTTATGATGAGTTTGTGAAAGACAAATACCAACTTATGCATTCAACCAGACTTTTTTCTTTGGGTTATGAGACTACCCTGGAGGGTTTTTTCAGTATGGCAGTGACATAATTAGAAACCAGGCTTTGGAAAATTAATTTAGGAACAGTGTGTAAACTTCCAGGGAGGAAAAATCAACAGGGAGGAGACTAATCATAGGCTAAAATTCAGGCCAGAGATGATGAGAAGAAAAGTAGAGTGGAAGAATTAGAAAAAGAGAAGAGATGCATTAGAAACATACTATTTACAGAGCCCAAATCAAGAAAATTGGCAAGTTATTAGATAACAGATGGAGTAAGCATGTTGATGGTTAAAGAAAAAGTGCTTCCCAACCAACTTGCTGCTGACTACTCTTAGCGAATAAAACTGTAAAGAAATGTGTACAACGGAAGGAAAATACAAATGCTATCAGTGAATCATCTCAATTATTGAAACAGAAATAATATTTCTTGGGTACCTGAAAGATCACTGCTTTCAATTCGTCGGAGATCTGAATCAGCCCAGAAGAGTTTGCCCAATCTGCTATCAAGAGCTAAAGCAACTGGTTTACTTAAACCACTGAAAAAGAGGACCTCTCGTTCTGTTCCATCTAAAGCAGCTCGTTCAATTTTGGGAGACCTTTCCTGAAGATTGGTAAAATACATATACCTGAAAAGAAAGGAGGAAACTCTAAGTTTACTAAAGTAAGAAACCACACAAAATGAGAATATTTCTGTTAAGACAAAAGGAAGCAGTCATTTTTTTTAAGGTTTTTAAGGTTTTAGAGTATTTTTTAAAGATCATGGAATACATTCCTTAATTTCAAAAATAGTAACAAAGGTTGCACAGAAGTTCTTAGGGAGTTAACGTTCAGGAATTAATAAAACAAAACGTTAGACACAGGCACACTTATGCTTTTGGAATAATACGATAAATAAAAGATAACAGCAGTAATCAGATTTGGACACAAACTTAAATTTCTTTTCTAGTCCATTTCATAACTGAAAATAAGTCGTATGTGAATTATTTCTTATATTTAACTTCTTCAATTCATCTCTTTCCTGTAACTCTTCTGAAGTAAGCTACTTTCCTTGCTGAATTCCTTATCATTCATTCATGTCAATTAAGTACTATTAATTGAATGCAAAGCTCTGTATTAAAGACATACTAGTTCTTATCATAAAGGAACCTAAAGCCAAGAAAATATAAGCCTGGAAATAATCAAGTATAAGGTAAACTGGAAAGGACTAAAGAGGCACAGATATAGACTAATGGGCATCTAAGAGAGGAGGACGTCACATTTGGGGGAGGGGAGCACAGGGGAGATCAAGGGGAAATTATTGGAGGATGACATAGTTCCAACAGTTCTGGAGGTATGGGTAGAAATGACAGATAAAGCAGCAGTGCCTAATGAAAGACATTCTAGGCAGAAAAACAGAGAAAGCAAGAATATAAATGGGATAAATAGGAAGGCTGATGAGGGTTTCAGATTCCCCCTTGGTAACATACCCTTTTTCTGGGTTTACCACAATGGCTCGAGGTCTGTCTTGCTCGCCCTTTAGCACCACTCCAATTGATCTCCCATCTAATCTCGTTACATTAATGACATTGGTGGCCTCGCAAGTCCAATAGATGTAGCGGCTATAAATATCAATGCTGAGGTCATAGGGCTGGATTTCTAGGTTTTGATTCGGAACTGAGCTCACAACCACAGTAAAGCCCTAAGGAGGGAAAAAGAAACATACACAGAACATGAGACTCCAAGCCAGACAGCCCTGAGATTACTCACAATACTTACACGCATGTGGTCACATACCTGAGTGGAACTCTTACATACCAAGGGACATTTCTTAGTGAGCATTTGAAATGTTCCCTTGGTTATTATGACACAAAGCAGAAGAGAGACAGAGGCTGTTTTAGTTGCTCTAAGAACATGACAGTGCATTAATGAGACATGGGAGTGAGAAGGTGGCAGCTGCTTCCTATAAACTCAAGACAGCTGTGGCTAGAAGAACACTCTAGAAATAGCTCTAAAGCAGTGGTGCTCAACCAGGAGCAATTCTGCATTTGTAAGTACCCCTGGAGAAGAAAATGGCGACCCACTCCAGTATTCTTGTCTGGAGAATCCCATGGACAGAGGAGCCTGGCAGGCTACAGTCTAGTCTACGGGGTCGCAAGAGTCGGACACGACTTTGCAACTAAACCACCACCTACCAGAGACACTGGTCAATGTCTGGAGACATTTCTGACTGTTACACCTATGGGAGTATAACTGGCTTTTAAAGGGGCAGAGGCCAGTGCATGCGGGCCTAGTCAGTCATGTCCAACTCTTTGCAATCCTTTTGGACTATAGCCCGCCAGGCTTCTCAAGCCCATGGGGTTTTACAGGCAAGAATACTAGAATGGGTTGCCATTTCCCTCATCAGGGGATCCACCTGACCCAGGGATGGAATCTGTGTCTCCTGCACTGCGGGTGGATTCTTTACCTGCTGAGCTGTCAGGGAAGCCTTACTAAACATTCTTTAGCCTTGCTAAAATGTGATGTATAGGTCAGACCTCCCCCACACAGAATTATCCAGCCAAAAATGTCAACAGTGTGTAAGTTGAGAATCTCTGCTCTAGAGACAACAGCAGTTAGTCAGGGCTACAAACCACATCTATCAGTCATGTCCTCTAATCTGCAAATCTACCCCCTCAAAAATATTAAAAAACAAAAAACAGACACTGTTCATCTGTTTTATCTGAATAAATGGTATTTTATTTACTCGGCATCTCCAAGGTAACACTCCTTAATGAGGCTGTCTGATTTATTTGCTACATCTTTGGCTATATAACAACAGTTACAATTTCTATCAACTGGTTATCAGCCAATCAGTCCTGACCTATACAGTGTAAACTGCATCTGTAATATACAGCTATAACTATACCTTAAATTATCTCTCAGCAGACCTAAATACATTATCTCCTCGCTCTTTTGTCAGATCAGATATTAAAAACAAAAAACTAGCAATCTAATTTTCATACATTAAAAATCTAACAACATTAGTGCTATAAGGAAGATGACAAATAATTATTTATAGTGATCCCGGTGTAATACTGCTTGGACACAGAAAGAAAGCAAATTATGGACAGTGTTGTGTGACTCATGATTAGAATGTAAGCACAGATAAGATGTGTTGATAATATTTTCATTCCTATGCCACAGTCACCAAGTAATATTTACCAAAACAAAAACAAAACCAAAAACCATTAGATTAATAACAACATATCTTAGATGCTTTTAATTTTACTGAGATTGTGTTTTATGTTTCCTATTCTCTGGAACTTTTAAATAGTTACTAGTAAAAGAACTATTATTTATAGAGAACCTACTGTGTAATACATAGTAGGCTATGTGCTTTATATTCCTTTCACCTAAAGATTCGTAAGAATCCTAGTGAGTGACAGAGCTGAGATTAGAACCAAGGGTCTATTTGCTTTCAAAGTTTCCAACACTCCATGTAAACGAAACAAAATATAAAATGGAATATAAATGGATATGGGTGTACTGACAAAGTCATTCTAATATATGAGCAGAAGTTATTTTAATACAATACCATCTTCATTTCAATAGCACTAGCAAACAACTGTTTACTCAAAGATCATTTAGGAGAGAAAAAGTGCTGCCAGGTTCAGAATTCCAGTTTTACACACACACACACGCGCGCGCACGCAGAGTCATGATAGGATGGTTGGGTGGTCCAATAACTACACAGAAGAACTGGATTTTGAACTGAGCCCTGGATTACCTGGCTGCCATCTTCTTGTGCTTTTCGGATCATGTTTTGTCGTGAATCAATCCAATAGAGTTGCTTGTCCAGGGGGTCATAGTCAATGGCCCGGACATTCCGAAGGCTGTGGATGGGAAGGATGATGTCAGGGCTCTGCTGTTCATCAATCACCATGCGGTTGATGGCACTCTTCTGACTGAAGAGCAGGAAAGTAGTTGGAGCTTAAAGAGAGAAAAAAGCAAATATGAAACAGTTATCCTAAGTCTCAGATCACTCAAAGATTTGATTGGCCTGTTGTCTGTATCTCATAAAAAACAGACATGTATGTTGAAGACTTGTATGAGACAAAGCCCTTTGGAATGCCTTCAGAACTCTTAGAGGAAACACTGATCACACTCTGGTTACTAAACCAGTTATGAATTTATGCCATGACACAGCCAACTAGCCAGTTTTTCTCTGTCCGATGTCCACAGTGGCATCAGCACAGGACACCTGATTTCAATGAAGCATTTGACAAACAAAATTCCCCTGCCTACCAAGTAAATAATCCTAACTCCTCCCTCATCTATTCTTGTGGGTGAAAGGAAGTCTGGGTCTCCATAGGTCAGAAAAGAGACTTCAAGAGTGGTTTTAGTCTCAGTTCTCACATAATTTAGTCACTTGATCTTAACTACAGCCTTCAACCTCTTTGGATTGAAATTGACTCAACTAGAAGTTTATAGTTATGCTGTCCTGCTCACTGAGTTGCTATAAGACTTTTATAACATAAGTAAAAATTAAAAGGTAAGGTATTATGTCAATTGTACAATGTTGTTGTTTAGTCACGAAGTCATGCCTCTTTTACAACCTCAAGGACTATAGCCCGCCAGGCTCCTCTCCATGGGATTCTCCAGGCAAGAATACTGGAGTGGGTTGCAATTTCCTTCTCCAGAGGATCTTCCTCATCCAGGGATTAGACCCACATCTCCAGCATTGGCAGTAGGATTCTTTACTACTGAGCCACCAGGGAAGCCCCAATTGTACAATACCTGAACAAAAAAACTATAAGGCATTATATAAATGTCAAGTAAAAATAGCTATTGCTTCTTATTATCAGTAGTCGCAACAATAAATGTGATGTTAGTAGGAATGAAACAAACCCTCGTGGGTTGTAGAAATATAGGCTTTGTTTTACATTGTGGGGATGTAATGGTTGCAAGGAGAGAGAACCATTAAAAAAAAAAAAAAGTCACACACTAGTTGATGCCTGAAGTCTACAAAACAGGGAATGCAGCCGAGACAACACTTCCCTGTCCCAGGGACTAGGCCTCTGATTACTATGCAGTCATCTTTAATGGAGGAGAGTATCCAGAAAAGAACACCATCTGACAAAGCTACCAAAACTTCAAAGTCTAACAGTCTTTTTAAAAATCTTCATTAAAAGAAATGTAAAAATCCCCAAATTATACTCTCTTCTCTTGTTGCTCAGTCATCACCTCATCCAGCAGAATTTTGTCCTTATCAGGGATATAAACATAAATGGCCAAAACAGAACTCCTTGCTTTATCTCCCTCTAAACCCCAGTCTTCACAGTGCCCTTACTTGTGGTTCCCTGGTTGATGTTACACCTACACCCAAATGTATATCAGCTTAAATCTTGAAGAAATCATTGCTTCTCACAAAGAAACTTGGTATTCACAACCCTGAAATTATGCTTTAAGTTCCCCACTGGCTGAAAGTCCACACCTAGCTCAGAAGATTTAGAAAATATTTCAGTGACCCCACTGAACTCTTCATTGTGTAGAGTCCACAGCACACTGATTTAACAACTTTCAGCAATTTTAGTAGAACCAACACCTTAAGTAGTAAAAATACATGTCACAACAGAGTAGGTAACAAGTCTCCCATTAAAAAAAAAAAAGAATTACTTTTTGGCAGTACTACTTCCTTATAAATCAAGAAAATAGAAAAAAAAAAAAAAAGAGGTCCTGAATAGTAAGCTTCCAACAAAATAGCATATTAAGACATACAATGAAACTCAGAAGACCCCATAGTTTTAGCTGCCAAATTTTCCTGCCTGGGAAATAATTAATCAAATATATATTAGGCTCCTAGTTATGTTTCACTTTGTACTGTTTTTTTCTTTCTTTGAGTCAAATTTTAATCTTTAATAAGCTTTCACGATTAGGTGAAACATAGATGATGACAAAGCCAAATATGGCTCCAAATAAATACTCATTTCAAAAAGTCTATGGGTGACATTAATTACAGTTGGCTAAATAGTTCCAGGAGAAAGCTGACGTTTTGACTTATTTACAAAAGGGACAAAGGATATTCAGTTTTGTAAGCCTAAACCCATGCTAATTTATATCACCTCTAACCACCACTCCCTCGTCTCTTGCAGAAGGCTTTCAAAACGGTCCTGTCGGGCTGTCTCAGCGTTGCACTCCCACATGCAGAAGCTGGAGGAGAAGGTGTATGCAGGCAGGAGCTTTTCCGCTCTCCTCCGAAGACACAAGTGTTCACCCAAAGCTTAAAGAAAGGTACCACTCTGGTATAAGAACATTGTAAGTGAAAAGCCCAAGCCCACCATGTTGGACTGTGCCATCTCTGAGCTGTGCCAAAGGCCTCGAGTAGGGACTGAAGTCCAGGCCACACTTGGGTAGCCAAGTCAAGCACCTGTGCAGCTCCATGTGCCCAGAGGAAACACCTTTTCTCAATCTGCACAAAGCTGCCACAGAGGCCAACTGCTTCAGTACTGAACACAGCATTATACAATGTGGCCTCCTGCTTCCTCTCTGACTTAATCTCTTTACACTCTGTTCCAGAGACACTGGCCCCCAGGTGTTTCTCCAACATGCCAGACATGTTCCCCGCAGGGCCTCTGTATTTGCTGTTCCCCTCTGCTTGACAGGTCTTCTCCCAGAGAGCCAGCACAGCTCATTTCCTCACCTCCCTCAGTTCCTGACACAGTGTCACTTTTATGCCAGGACTTCTCTCATGATCCTATTTAACATCAAGATCCTCCTATTCACCCTTTCCTGCTCATAATTTTCTCCATAACACTCATCTCCATCTACCTCATGATATAGTTTACTTATTTAGTTCATTATCTATCCCGATGGAACACAACCTCCACAACGGCAGGGATTAATGTCTGTTTCATTCAGCAATACATTCTTCATTGGCTCATATAATGCCCAGTGTGGATTAGCTGTTCGGTAAATATTCACTGAAAGAATACATGAGTAAACAAATGAAGACAAAGCATGAGATGACATCATTAAGGAGAGCCCTGTAGCCATGATTTTGAAAGGAAACAAAATTATTTCCAAGAACTAGGGGAAAAAAAGAAACAAGCATTTACTTAGAACCTCCAGCATGCCACACATCATACCAGATGTCTTCTAGTCCCCCAAATTATTCCACTTTACAGGTGAGCAAACAATAGTTAACTAATTTTTAAAGAAAGGTTAAAAAATTGTTCCCAGGTCACAAAGCTGCTGAATGGAAAAGCACCTGTTTTTCCAAATCCTGTCTTGCTTCTTCATTCTTCTACTGAAAATGACTTCTTGAATGACTACTGTTTGCCGAAAACTATTTTAGGCACCTTAGATATACATCAGTTAAAAAACAGGAAAAAAAAATTGCTTCCTGGAGTTTACATTTCAATAAACAGACAGTAAGTAATAAACATAATAAAGATGCTATAGTATATAAGTAATGAGTTACACAGTATACCGGAGAGTGATTAAGAGTCATGGGCAAAAGAAGAATTGTAGGTAAGGGGCACTGGCAACGCAAGATAGGGTGGAAGGAGGACTTGCAACTTTAAATAGGGCAGATTAGGTCTCTCTGGGGAGGTCATGATTAAGTCAAGACATGGAAGTGAAGTATATGCATGCAAATATTTGCAGGAAAACATTCCAAGTAGAGGAACTACACAGTACCACAGTCCTGAAGTAGGAGTAACTGGCACATGTGAAAAGAGCACTGAGGCTAGTGTAGCTGCCATGGAGAGAAAGAGAGAACAGTAAAAGCTGAAGTCAGAGAAGCAAGGGAGTGGGGAGGCTATGAAGGAACAGATCGTGCAGGAACTTGTAGGTCATTAGAACGAGGTTTTCACTCCCCGTGAAATAGGAGATTTTGAGCAGAGAAAGGCCAAGATCTGATTTAGCTTTTGAAACACAGGTCCAGGAGTAAACAACACAACGTTAGAAAACTTTCTGAGGGCAAGTACTTTGTGTTAAACTTCTCTTGTAATCTCCTTTGGGATTTAATACATCTCTGCACAAATATTAAATAATACACGTTACAAAAAAAATACATGGACAGGAAGCCTCTGGAAACACTGCTAATCATCTCAGAAACAGCCCAAGACAGACACTAGGGATACTCAGCAGTGATTTCTCATAACCTTCATTTACCAACTAGAACACACTGGTATAAACATCCCAAACAATGACCTCGAAAGGCCCTTCCATATTCTTCTATCTCCATCCTCCATCACTTCCTACCCCTATTTTCTCCTTCCAAAGTCAAACTCCTTTAAAAAAAAGTCTACATGACACACACACACTATTATCCCCTTTCTGTGCTCCATTCACTTGTTGATCTATTTCCATCTTTCACTGTTACTTTCCTGAAATTATGTTCTTTCAGGATTATTAACAACCATCTCACCTGAATATCCAGTGGATATTTTAGGCCTCACCTTACTCAACCTCTCAGCAGCAATCACAACACAGTCCTACTCTGAAACAATCTTTTCTCCTGCCTTCTGGGTCGTATCCTTTGGCCTCTCTGGCTGCTGCTCTACAATGTCTACTGAGAACTTCCCTTCCACAAGCACAGCTCCTGAGGTTACCAGACCCCTTCTTTTCTCCAGACCAGGAACTGGCAAACTACAGCCCACAAGGTAAATCTGGCCTGCTGCCTGTTTTTATAAAAGTTTATCAGAAATGATCCAATTTTAAAAACACATCATCTGTGGCTGCTTTCACATCGCAGTGGACAGGGCTGAAGAGGTGTGTGAGAGACTACAGGCTTCATGAAGCCTACATATTCTCTCTGGCTCATTAAAGAAAAAGTTTGCTGACCGCCAGATATACACCTTCTCCCTAAGTGCCCATTTTAAATACATGCTGGCATTTCTAAAATTTATGCCCCTAACTTCATTTCTTTTTCTCTGAGCTAGAGATTACTCTAATTACCTATTTAATGTTTCTATCTCCCATAGGAAAATCAATAAAAACCTGACTAAAATTCATGTTGATGTATGGCAAAACCAATACAATATTGTAAAGTAATTAGCCTCCAATTAAAATAAATAAATTTAAATTTAAAAAAATCTGATACAAACTAATACAATTATGTAAAGTTTAAAAATAAAATTAAATAAAAAAAAAAACCATTAAAAAAAAAAATCTGACTTGCTTTAGCAAAACACAAACTAATGTGTGACAGAGACTCCAAATCATTCAACTATAAACTGATGTTCTTCCTTTTTCAGAACTAAGCCTTGTGTGAGAACACACTAAATCCTTGCCTATGTGACCTCCTATACTTTCAGGCACAGAATAAAGTAATTTCAGTCATTCATTATATCCAATATCCTACAGCAATTGTTACCTTCTAACATAGTGAATCATACCCTACCTTTCTCCTACAAATCTACTTTTCCTGATCTAATTCTCTATTTCTTTATCATATCTATCAGTTTCTAATTTGTTCTTATGTATCCAAAAGAACGTTCACATACATGTGAGTCATAAATCAGGATTCCCCAAGCCAACAATGTTTTGTTATACACTGTGTCCTGGTGTTCCAAGCAGAGTGTGTGTGTGTGTCTCTTTGTGCGTGTGAACCCAGATTCATGGCTAGATGAGACGACCTGCTACCGTAAGCTAGAATAAGGTGGCAACCACTCACTGCGTTCAGAGCCTGTGCTCTCTGGCTTGCCTCCCCATCTACTTACTATTGTTTCATACTGGCTACATTTACTCATAAGCCTGGCCTCTTGCACACTTACATTTTTCATCTTTCGCCTATTCTGCGAATTTCAAAGGACAAGGAGATTATATTTTGCAGAGTCTCTTTGCTGTACTATTTGTACTGTTCTTTCCTTCCTTCACCGTGAATAAATATGAATTATGTCTAGCGTACATGCATGTTCTCTCAAAGAAGCTATGCAAATTTTGCTATTCATATTTAATCCCCAAGGATAAAATACTTACTTTTCCTATAATATCAATTTTTCCATAACATCAACCAGTTATCACTGAACAAAAGTAACAAAAACTTGCACTTTTTCACTTTTAGTCCTTCCCTTTTATACAAACAAATGATCAACTCTGGACTTTGACAACTTCTCCTTTTAGAAAGAATATGAACTACAGTGTTTTCAAAAGTCTGCTTCCTTCTCTAACTTTAGTTTGCGTTGAGGGGGCAATGCAGCTTACCACTGCAAGTCCTGTTGTCAGCATTCAGAGAGTAGTGGGCAGGGCATCCACAAACGAAACCTCCAACTGGCACGGCCAAGCAGAGGTGGGAGCAGTGCCCGTTGCTGGAAGCACACTCGTTCCATCCTGCCTGCCGTGAGGAGTGAAACACGAGGATGTCCATCACATAATCCAAGTGGCCTTGAATGATGGTGCGGTTTTGGCCACTGGTTTTGTTGGCACGCTCAATGCTGCGTCGGCTCCAGTCCGTCCAGTAGATGTAATCTTGGTACTGAGTTAAGCCAAAAGGATGAGGCAAGTCATCTGCTATAACTTCACGGTTGAGTCCTATTTTCAGAAAGGCAGCAGACAGGGGAGACGCAGAAAGATGTAATATGTGACAAAGTGAGAGTCTTGTTGGCAAAGAAAAAGAAAAGGTAACATTTAAAACATTACTTTTGTAAGCAATTTAAAGTAGAAAAATTCCTTCAAAAGCAATTCTTAAACCAGACAAGTCTTCTGAAATCAATCTATCTACAGTCTGACCCCACACCCCAAACTAATTTTTGTTCTAAAACTCACTGAGTTTGTTTAAACTCATGTAGATGGCCTATTTTGATTGTGGTCTTATTTTGCCTCCATAAAGGTCTACAGTTCAACTCTTTTTCCTTCCATAAAAAGATGGAAATGTATATATTGTATTCTACTGCTACAAAAAGTCACTTCAGAAATATCCAGGGAGTTATAAATTTTATTATAAGCCCAACAGTAATGAAATTTCCACATATTAAAGAGATATGAATACAAGTCCTTGGCCCACTATTAATGAATAGGATACAATGTGAGACAGAGGATGAACCTAGACATTCATATGAAGTTTTATGAACAGTATCATATCTAACCTATGGTAAACAGCAGCCACTGATTTTTGCACAGAAAGGATTATATATTCTCTCTCTGAACAAAACAGAAGAATACAGCTTACCAAGCATATTTGAAGACTCTATTAAGTTGGTGTCCAGGTCTGTCCAATAAAGCCTCCTTTTAGCATAGTCAATGGTCAGGCCATTTGCCCGCCCCACATTGGGAACCAGCGTGGTACGTTCACTTCCGTCCATGGCAGCTCTGTCTATCTTAGGTTTTCCACCCCATTCGGTCCAATACATAAATCTAAATTCAAACCAATGGATATTTAACATTTTACTTCTGATTATTTGGGAGAAACGATCATATTCATGTATAGTAACTAAGCCAATTTAAAGAAAATATACACTAAATCAAGGAAATTGGCAAAGCAAAATCAAAGCTATTAATTTTTTTCAATTACATTGGCAGTCTCAACTAAATATTTTTTCTCATATCCTAAAAAGGAAGTGAGTCAGCTTTCCTTAGTGTTTCCAATGAATCTGTTCCATCCAAAACCTAGGAATTGGAAACAAACCCATGGTTTCCTTATTGCAGCACTTGCATTTATAAAACTAAAACATAAATACAGTATACTAACGCATATATATGGAATTTAGAAAGATGGTAACGATAACCCTGTATACGAGACAGCAAAAGAGACACTGATGTATAAAAAAAAAAAAATAAAACTAATATCAAGAAGATAGCAAAGGATTAAAGTGCTAGTCTCAGAATTTGACTCACTTCAGAACAAAATACATGTATTTCTGAAGACAAGTTAATTAGTTTTAAATTTTTAAAACTTACTTTCTGATTTGTGTAAATCACTCTCAAAAACCAAGCTGCAGCAGTACATCAAAGGTACAACTTAACAACTGTGAGCTGAGGTTTAAAAGGAAAGTTTGAAATGCATTTGGTCACACTGTCCAAGGTAACATACTACTGAATCACACACACCCCTTAGTGTGTCAGCTGAGCAATGAACACTACTACTACAGCCCCTGTGAGTGTACTCTTTTGGGTTTTTCACATTAACTGTAGAGCAACCGCACAGTACAGACTTCTGCAGATGAGGAGGACAAGGCCCTACAAGAAGTGCAACTGATCTAATGTCTTCAAGCCAGTCATAGGGCAGAGCTAGAACTAGAAGGTAATTCTCAGCCAAATGTCTTTTGGACTGAACCAGTAGTGCTAATTTCAAGCCGCTTTGAATACTGGGTCTAGGAAAGTTCTCCGCATGCCAGGTCTCATCAACTACCCAAAGGAGACATTCATTCACCAGCCCATCGGCTGATGGTTGACTTGGTAGAAATGTATAAACACACTTTGCTGAAAACTCAAGTTGTCTTGGGCTTTGTTTGCATTTGTACTTGTCAGCTAACAGGCATGAGTACATCCCAAGAGCCAAAGAGAAAACTACTGTGGGAGAAATGTCACAGCTGCCAGCAGCCATGTAAACTAGAGTCCTTTGTCCCAACTACTAAATTTATCTGTCTGGTAACTAATAGCTAGAGTAAAAATCACCATAAACCAATCACAACATGTCAGCACGGAGATGGTGCCTTTGGTATGACTTTCTAACTACATGGCCAGCAAGCTAACCATGGAATTGACTGATTCAGCGAAACAACTTTTCAATATGGCCATGGTCCAATGTGCTGGTATGTTTACAAGGTTAACTTCTGCTTTTTAAAATGGAGTTATTCTTCAAAATTCAGCTTTCTTACATGATGGATTTTTTCATTGTGGTTCAGTTGTCCAGTGGTGTCTGATTCTTTGCAACCCCATGGACTGCAGCACACCAGGCCTCCCAGTCCCTCACCATCTCCCACAGTTTGCCCAAGTTCATGTTCATTGCATCAGTGATGCCATCCAGCCATCTCATCCTCTGACACTCTCCTCTCCTTCTGCCCACAATCTTTCCCAGCATCAGGGACTTTTCCAATGAGCCGGCTGTTCGCATAAGGGGACCAAAATACTGGAGCTTCAGCTTCAGCATCAGTCCTTCCAATGAGTTTTCAGGGTTGATTTCCCTTAAGATTGACTGGTTTGATCTCTTTGCTGTCCAAGGGACTTTCAGGAGTCTTCTCCAGCACCAGAGTTTGAAGGCATCAATTCTTTGGCATTCTGCCTTCTTTACAGTCCAGCTCTCATGACTATACGTGACCACTGGGAAGACTGTAGCCTTGACTATACAGATCTCTTTTTAAAACTTGTTAAATCATGTAAGAAGGATCATCTATCTTTGAAAAACATGTCACGTTGTAAATAAATTTATGAGAAAGTTCACTGTTTAATATCAAAGTTTCTCCAAGTTTATAATAACTAATTATCCATTTTTGAATTAATGAACATTCTAAAGTAGAGCTTTTTAATGTAGTTATTTCTTAGCACACATTATCTCAGTGGGTTTACTTTTACAGGTTTAGAATCTGGTATAACTTGGGAGAGAGTGCAAGCAAATAGATTTCACGACACCTTTCAAAAGGCTGTCTACTTAGCATATAAATACAATCATTAATATTTAACTAATAACCCATTTCACTAATTTTTATTCACCTAATGCTAATAATGACAAAAGTAAAATTTAGTTAATTCTAAATCAGTGAAATCTCAACTAACGATTTTAAGATAAAACCTATCTATAATTTACCTGTCAGCTTCCTAATAAGCATGATTTAAAGACATCAAGAATACAATCCTTAACTAAGCCATGCGCAATACAGTTGCAAAGAATGCATATGAAAAGCTGTTTACCCTTCAGCGGGGTCCAACGCAAGAGCTCTGGGACTATCTAGGTCTTTCCACACCAAAACTTGTCGGTGTTGCCCATCCAACTTTGACACCTCAATTCGATTGGTTCCTGTGTCTGCCCAGTACAAGTTCTTCCCAAGCCAGTCTACAGCCATGCCTTCCGGATAATCTAAGCCAAATTCTACCACATGTTCCAGGGCACTGCCATTCATAAAGGCTCTGCTGATAGTCTGCAGAAATAAGATTAACAATATCACAGGGCTTAGGTACAACACCCTAAGGTTTTAAGGGAAGATACAGAAGAGCCAAAGGCACAGTTTCTCAATACAATTCACATATTTTATGAGAACAGTAAAAAAAAAAAAAAAATGACGTCAACCTCCAATGAACACAACTGCGACCTCAAGTTTTATTGTCAATTCAGGGAGAAATTTTTCAAAGTTTTAAGAACCAGAAATTTATTCTAGTAATATAGCGGAGTGACTATTCTTATAAAACTTATTATTAGTAATCAAGTGAAAAGATGTGACCAGAGTATTGTAGACTTTTAACTGGTAGTCACTTTCCTGACTTCCAACCTGGTGGCTCAGATGGTAAAAAATCTGTCTGCATTGCAAGTGGCCCGAGTTCGCTCTCTGGGTTGGGAAGACCCCCTGAAGAAGAGAACAGCAACTCACTCCAGCATTCCTGCCTGGAGAATTCCATGGACAGAGGAGCCTGGCAGGCCACAGTCTATGAGGTTGCAAAAAGTCAGACACGACTGAGCGACTAACAAACACACAGCTTCCTAAAGGTGCTTGAGAGTATGCAAAGTCATTGCATCAACTGAGGAAGAGCTCAACAACCTTATACCTTATAAAATGCATATGACACTACTCATATCATTACCATTGTGGCTATGAATCACCTAAAAATTAAAAGTCATAATTTAAGCTATTAATAATAGCTCCTACTTCATGGAAACTACCATCCTAAGTGCTTGGTGTACATATATTTTCTCATTTAATGCTCACAAAAGCCCTGCAAGATAGGCATTATTTCTGCTTTCAAGATGAGGAAACTCACAAGCCCACACAATAAAGCATTTATTTACTCATTCATTTAACAGATTTTACGGACCACCATTACAGTCTAACTCTGGCTCTAATACAATTTTTGCATATTAGACAAAGTTTTACATAAGCTATCTAAAACAGGTCCAAAAGAACCTGGAAGAAGGAAGAATTATACTCCAGATTTTCTGGTCAAGAGCTCCTCCTTACTGACTCAGTAAGCTTGTCAATATTTATTCTAGGGATGGGAGGGGTGGGGGAGAGAAGGTATGCTATAACTCATAATTGGCATTTTCTACCTCAGTCAGGTGCCAAAAAATTTTTTTTTAATAAACTAAGAGTCAAGTCTCTATAAGCCATTTGTGAAGCATACAAGTGCTTATTACTCTCTAGCTGAGGAAAATGTCATTTATGTATTCAAATAGAATGAAGCAGAGGAAGATTATGTCTTGCAGATTTAGAATACTCAAACTATCTTGCACTAAAAACACTAGAGATACTTAAGAAAATACTGAATGGACCTTCTCCTTGGCTTCCTTTAAAATGTTAAGGGTTTTTTGTTGAACTCTTGCCTATTAAGTATGAAGGAAGCTGTAACAGCATGAAGACTCAGAAATTCTTGAAGCTCTCCCCATTAGTCCTCAGTTTTAATATTCCAATTCTCTGGCTAACCTTGAGTGATATGTCAGTCCAGTAAATCCGGTTGTCTGTCACGTCAAAATCCAAAGCAGAAGCTTCTTTGACACCAGTGAGTGGAATGGCCACGTTATTATTATTAGTTTCCAAAGAAATTCTCCTGATGTCAGCTCTTCGTGAAAACAGAAGGAAAGCCTCTGGGACAATGCAGGTCTTCATGTCACTGATGAGTTCAAAGCCAATGGGGCAGGCACAGCGAAGGCCCTGGGGTCTATAGAGGCAGAGATGGCTACATCCCCCATTATCCTCAGCGCAGGGGTTGGAACCTAAAATACAAATTCATTATAAAAGGACACACAATCGACATAATCAACACATTTTCAATTTAAATGACCAAGCATTTGTTTGACAAAGACATAGGATTATATTTGCTCCCCAATCTAGAGTTTCAATTCTAATCTCACAAACAAGCATTATGAGGATTAACAGGGAATAAAAGACCAGGCACAGTGGTGCAGGCCTGCAGTCCCAGCTACACCAGAGGCTGAGCAGGATGGTTCCAGCCCAGGAGTTCTGATTGGAGCTACACTAGGCTGACTGGGTGTCTGACTAAGTTGGTGGCAGTATGGTGACCTCCCAGGAGCGGTGAATTGGCCCAAGCTGAAAATAGAGCAGGTCAGGAAGCAACAGTTAGAACTGGACATGGAACAACAGACTGGTTCCAAATAGGAAAAGGAGTACATCAAGGCTGTATATTGTCACCCTACTTACTTAACTTATATGCAGAGTACATCACGAGAAACGCTGGGCTGGAGGAAGCACAAGCTGGAATCAAGATTGCCAGGAGAAATATCAATAACCTCAGATATGCAGATGACACCACCCTTATGGCAGAAAGTGAAGAACAACTAAAGGGCCTCTTGATGAAAGTGAAAGAGGAGAGTGAAAAAGGTGGCTTAAAGCAATGGTATGGGGAGGGAGGAGGGAGGAGGGTTCAGGATGGGGAACACATGTATACCTGTGGGGGATTCATTTCGATATTTGGCAAAGCCAATACAATATTGTAAAGTTTAAAAATAAAATAAAATTAAAAAAAAAAAAAGCTCAACATTCAGAAAACGAAGATTATGGCATCCAGTCCCATCACTTCATGCAATTAGATGGGGTAACAGTGGAAACAGTGTCAGACTTTATTTTTGGGGGCTCCAAAATCACTGCAGATGGTGACTGCAGCCATGAAATTAAAAGATGCTTACTCCTTGGAAGGAAAGTTATGACCAACCTAGACAGCATATTAAAAAGTAGAGACATCACTTTGCCAACAAAGGTCCGTCCAGTCAAGGCTATGGTTTTTCCAGTGGTCATGTATGGATGTGAGAGTCGGACTATAAAGAAAGCTGAGCACTGAAGAATTGATGCTTTTGAACTGTGGTGTTGGAGAAGACTCTTGAGAGTCTCTTGGACTGCAAGAAGATCCAACCAGTCCATCCTAAAGGAGATCAGTCCTGGGTGTTCATTGGAAGGACTGATGTTGGAAGCTGAAACTCCCAATACTTTGGCCACCTGATGAAAAGAGCTGACTCATTTGTAAAGACCCTGATGCTGGGAAAGATTGAGGGCAGGAGGAGAAGGGGACAACAGAGGATCAGATGGTTGAATGGCATCACCAACTCAATGGACATGGGTTTGGGTGGACTCCGGGAGTTGGTGATGGACAGGGAAGCCTGGCGTGCTGCGGTTCATAGGGTCGCAAAGAGCTGGACACGACTGAGCGACTGAACTGAACTGAAAACGGAGCAGGTCAACTCTTATGCTGATCAACTGGGAAAAAACGTATGACAAAATTATTTTCCTGTGTACCTATAGGAGGCTTTAAGCAAACTGCATTATTCATACAATAAAAGTTCTTTTTCTGACAGTGTGTGGGTGTTAAGTTTAGCCCTTCAATTCAAACTATGAGGCCAGTATTGAACCAACATTTAAAGGTCCATCCTTGCCAATCAATCCAATGACTTGTGTTCTCATTTGTCCCTGGGTAAACACTTAAAGAAACTTCTTGATTCAAAAATTAATCATGGATACCTAGATGGTACCCAGCACTGGGTCATCCAAAATTATCATTGAACTTGGCAATATGCTGAAAACTGGTCTGGAGGTTTCAGGAACCAGAAGAAAGCGATTTGGAGTATTTCTTCCTGGGATGTTTATTTGGGTTTGACCGTGAGATGTGGAAGGAAGTTGACTGATATTAGCCTTGGAAAGAAGGTAACTGTCTAAAAACTGTTCACTGTCTTCCTTGACTTAGCCACTATGAAACATCACGTGATATGAAGTGAAAGGCAACAAATTTTTAAGAAAAATGTAAAATGTACTTGTACCACAAAGAATTTATTAACTTCGTGAGCTTCAACAAATTAAATAATCTCCTTAAAAGAGAGAAGAAAAAAAAAGGTCCATTTCTCATTACAGAAAGCTTAACAGATGATTTTTACATCCACTCAAAACATCAACAATTTACACTGCTGACTTTATAGGCTGCTAACTATATCTTTTCTCATTCCTGGTTCATCCTCTGAGAGAACTGTGAAATTACCTACCAATGACTCGATGAACATTCGTGGCCTTCAGGCCCATGAGGTCAGGGAGCTGATCGATGATGACTTCCCGCTCTGCGCTTCGTTTGTGTACTCTTTCGATGCTCCGCCTCTGCCAGTCAGTCCAGTAGACATAGTCACCCAACAAGGTAAACCCAAATATGTGGGGGATTTTGTCTTCCACGAGCACTCGTCTCCCAGTCCCATCGGTATTCATAACCTTCAAGTTTAAGTTTAAAGAGAAGGAAGAGAAAAAGATGTGTACTTATTCTTTATATATGTAAAAAATGACAAAAACCAACCATGCTTTTGTCAAAATCCAAGAGATCTTAGTTATTTCTATTACAATGCTTTCACAAAATGACAACATGCTGATTTAATAAGAATGATTTCAAAGACTCAACATAGGCTCATATTTAACTTCTATTTCTCCATTCTCTTATTAACCTTCCTTCTAGAAATTCTGACATTAGATTTAGTATGCATCTCCTATATTAAATGACCAAACAGAAGTACAATATTGTCACCTTAAGTTTGCCTGTCCATCTGTCTTCAAATTAGTATATACCTTTGCAAACATTGTACCAGTATATATTTTGTTTTATGACACATTTTATTTTATCCTGAGAGTTTTGCCTTTTTAATATCTAAGGAAACAGATTCTTTTTACAAGCTGTGTAAAAAGAATTGGTGTCTTTTTTAGGACTCCTCCTACTTAGTATATTTCTTATTTCACTGTTTGAAGATTTTTTTTTAAACTACACATAATAGGATTCTCAATAATCCCTCAGTCCTCTAAGGTTCTAATCACAAAACTGTCAGGTGTTTGACACTCTAGATACTCTCTCTACAACCAAGTTTCAAATAACTAGGCCGTATCTACAGTAACATGATTAAATTCACCCTGACACTTTCATTACGCACAGAAGCAAATTCTCTAGAAGTGGCAAAGGCATCTAACCTGTCTCTGACACTGCAGAAACACGTACTAATCTTCTGTTCTAAAACACAGGAAGTCTTCCGAAGCACCAACTTTCAAGTTCCCAAATGAGAACATTTCTACCATTTAAAGTGGTCTGGGGATCTCCCTGGTGGTCCTCTGGCTAAGATTGCAATCTCCCAAATAAAGGCCACCTGGGTTCAATCCTTGGTCAGGGAACTAAATTTCATGCTTCAACTAAAAATCCCATTAGAAACAACTAAGACTCAGTGCAGCCAAATAAATAAATAAAAACTCAAAAAAAAAAAGTAGTCTGGGTGCCAGGCAAATCAGCCTTCAAAAATGTCATTCTGTGGCTAAAAACCTGTACATACAAACATCTGCCACCCACTCACCTAAAAAGAAATATCAGGTATAATCTTAGGCAAGTACTAATTTTTTATCCATAAATTATATTCCATGTAAATCAATACTATGATGCCTAGATGGAATGACAAG
This sequence comes from Bos javanicus, assembly GCF_032452875.1. Classification (NCBI taxonomy): domain Eukaryota; kingdom Metazoa; phylum Chordata; class Mammalia; order Artiodactyla; family Bovidae; genus Bos; species Bos javanicus. The sequence continues at coordinate 98,159,020 of NC_083872.1, read as the reverse complement.
CAAATACCTTCTCTCTCCTCTCTAAAAATTTTAAAATACTTGCTGACCTTTCCAAAACAGCCAACTCTTTGAAACAAAATATTTAAAATCTGAGCAAAATTATGCTATACTCTTATATCTTCAACTGCAAATATTGACTTATATCTGATGGAAGAGAGATTATATTAAATGTTTATATCTGATACAACAGGACTTCTATTAATCCAACTGAATAAATCTGTCTTTAAACAGAATGTTTCTAAAAGTAAAAAACATAGTTCAAAATAATTAATTACTACTCCAACCCCTAATATTAAATACTTTTTAAGGTTAATAATTTCTCCTTAATTTGAGACATGAGTTTAGTTTTTTTATATTCACATTTTCTTGCAACGGACCATTCCTGGATATATTTCATGATGTCTATGGCTTATCTTGAAGTTATTTTGATGTTTAATAAAAGTAAAATGACTAAGTGGTCACTTGTGATAATCTGTTTACTTATCTAACTAGAAAGTCATCTCAAGAATACCAGGAACCTAATTCATCTACTTCCTTATTACATCGGTTCATAGCTACGATTAGAGTCTCATGAAGAACTCAATAAATATTTTTAAAACAATTTTTAAAAAGAGAGCAGTTTCCTAAGACACTCAAGAAAGCTTCTTAAAAATGAAAATGAAAATGTATAGAACAGTTCTTATCCTCAGATCCTAGTTTGGCCGTGTGCATGAATAAAAATTATCCTTGCTCAAATTTTAAATTCATATAAAAATGCACACTGCAGTCTACTTTGGGAGAATGAATACATTCCTGATTCCCTCCTATAACCAGAGCTCCAAGAAAGAATTTCTGGCCCCATTTTACTACTTACTGCCTGGAAACTCTGATCAGGGTGAAAAATCTTTCCTATATAAGATCTAATTAAAAAAAAGACTAGCATTTTGAAGGAAGGCTTATGCGTGTGTATTTAAAAGAAGTATATGTGAAATTTTATAGATTTTAATAAAGTATATTAGCATATTTTTTGTTGTCTTGTCACTAGTTTGTGTCCGACTCTTTGCGACCCTGCCAGGTTCCTCTGTTCATGGGATTATCCAGCCAAGAATACTGGAGTGGACTGCCATTTCCTTCTCCAGGGGATCTTCCAACCCAGGGGTCGAACCATGTCTCCTGCCATGGCAGGCGGATTCCACACCGCTGGGCCACCAGGGAAGCCCTATTAGGATATTAAAAAACATAATTTAGAATAGTCGTTATTGTAGGTAGGAAAAGCTTATTTTAAAACTTGGTCTTTTTGCTTTCATCATAATATGGAGATTCTCTCTTGACTCTGGTATCTTCCTCTACCCTCCTTGCAAGAATTTCCTCCCAATACTATTTCCTTCCTTACCAGTAGCTCCAATTTCTCCCTCTCCGTAAGGTCCTTCTTTTTTGCCTTTAACACAACAGTTTCCACCATCTTAGAAAGATTTTTAAAAGCTGAAAGATTCCGTTTTTATTATTTGACAGTGATCTGTAACTGCTGCCTCCACCTAACACCACTCAGTCCCTTCACTCCTACAACCGGCTGACAACCTGTGACTCAGACAAAGTAACTACTGAAAACGATCAAAGACTACTTCCTTGTTTTTCTCAGCTTTTGTTAAGTTTGCCTCTTTTGACTCACTGAAACTCTACACTGGGTTTTCATGGCACGGATCTGATGTTGCTTCTTTTTCTATACAAAGACTGCTTTCTATCTCCTCATTTCACTGGTTCCTCTTTCCTTTTTCAAACCTGGCTGGGGATTTTCCAAGATTTCCTGAGTTGTTCTCTGTAAAACATCATTTAACAAGACAATCAAGTCTTATGCCTTTATTATTTATTACCTTCTGCAGAAAAATTACAAATATGGCAAGCTCTGGTCTAAGGTCTCATTAGTCTCTGCTGCAGTATTTCCCAAGGCATCTCCCAGAAAATGTACTGTTACCTCACCCAAAATGTCATATACGGAACAGGAAACCTATCTCCTCCATTAGAGGCAGGAGTTCATCATCCTATTAGACAGCATCTAACACAGACTGCTGAATAGTCTGTATTTTAGAACCCTAAAATAATAGTTTTTTATAAGTGTACAGTACATTAAGACATGTTTGATTTTATTTTATTCCTAGATTCAGTATTGTCTTGCATCAGCTATTTTACTTTTAATAAATTAACACTAATTTTGCTGATTACTATGCTCAAATACTGGCCTTCCTGTTAAAATTTACTTGCTGATCTAAATGCATACACCAGTTGTCCAATACTGAACTTGTTTTTAAAAATAAAACCTAAATTTCTACTTCAAAAATGCTACAGGATTAACCAACTCTCTTTTTTCAGTTATGTGTCCTGCAACATTCCTGATGCTTCATTTTGATAAATTAACAATTTAAACACAAATAGCTGATTAAATATGAATTCAGATAACAGGCAAAGAATAAAACTGAAAATCACAGGGAGAAATATAACAAAGAAACAATTTCAAAAGATTCTCCTGGTTCACAAAACCCAGCATTTTCTCTTCATTCTTTTGCTCTCTAAAAATCTCTTATGGGGAAATTCACTGGTGATCCAATGGTTAGGACTCTGCTTCCACTTCAGGGGGCACAGGCTCGATATTTGGTTGGGGAACTAAGATCCCACATGTCTCATGACTCGACCAAACGCAACAAAACAGAACATCTTTTATGATTATCTACCAATATTCTGGCAGAATTCAACAGATTTGGATTTTAAATATAAACCCTATCACTCATGAGGTAAGGCAATTTCTCATACAAAAAACAGGAGAACATATCATGCTAAATTATTTAATGAATAAAGACTGTTTACTTATTAGCACAGTATCAGATGTGTAGTACATGTTTACTAAATGCTGTTTTTCCCCTTCGTTGTTTTTAGTAAAATGCTTTAGTCCCTAAAAGTAAATAGCTACACTTAAATGACTACATTTAATTTAGCAAAATATAGCACTTCAAAATAAATAAATATAAAAGCATATGTGGAAATAAAAGACCAAACCATCACACACTTTTTAAACAGAATAAAAGCAACAGACCTTTCTGTATCCTGGCAACTAGTGGGAAACTGCAAGGCTGCAGCCTTTGCTCATTTCTAACACCCATTTTTACTGTTTGCTTATGCCCACCACTTCATGGGAAATAGATGGGGAAAGAGTGGAAACAGTGTCAGACTTTATTTTTCTGGGCTCCAAAATCACTACAGATGGTGACTGCAGCCATGAAATTAAGACGCTTACTCCTTGGAAGGAAAGTTATGACCAACCTAGATAGCATATTCAAAAGCAGAGACATTACTTTGCCAACAAAGGTCTGTCTAGACAAGGCTATGGTTTTTCCTGTGGTCATGTATGGATGTGAGAGTTGGACTGTGAAGAAGGCTGAGCGCCGAAGAATTGATGCCTTTGAACTGTGGTGTTGGAGAAGACTCTTGGGAGTCTCTTGGACTGCAAGGAGATCCAACCAGTCCATCCTGAAGGAGATCAGCCCTGGGATTTCTTTGGAAGGAATGATGCTAAAGCTGAAACTCCAGTACTTTGGCCACCTCATGCGAAGAGCTGACTCACTGGGAAAGACTCTGATGCTGGGAGGGATTGGGGGCAGGAGGAGAAGGGGATGACAGAGGATGAGATGCCTGGATGGCATCACCGACTCGATGGACGTGAGTCTCAGTGAACTCTGGAAGTTGGTGATGGACAGGGAGGCCTGGAGTGCTGCGATTCATGGGGTCGCAAAGTGTCGGACACGACTGAGCGACTGATCTGATCTGATCTGATCTATGCAACTTAGATGCACATTAACTAAAACAGTAAGCACAAAGGAGTAAACAGTTGGACAATTTAATTGGAATATACTTTTTTTTTTTAACTTTACAATATTGTATTGGTTTTGCCATATATCAACATGAATCCGCCACAGGTATACATGTGTTTCCCATCCTGAACCCTCCTCCCTCCCTGTACCATCCCTCTGGGTCGTTCCAGTGCACCAGCCCTAAGCATCCAGTATCGTGCATCGAACCTGGACTTTCACTGTTCTATGAGACCCTCACTGCAATCCCCAGAATCAATGACCATACTTACTAAATGCAAATCACATGAAAAACATGATGAATGCTGAGAAGTTTACAACAGGGCCCCTTCTAGCTAAGGGTTACAATCCAATTGAGGAGGTAATCTACATTTATATTAAAACCACACACATACACCCTTCTCTGGTCTACAGCTGATCAGAAAAAACTTGAGCCAGAAGTAGCAGTTCAAAGCCACCTCCAAGAATTAGAAGAATTTTGACAAAGAAAAAAAGAAAATGATTTAAATTGAATGAAAAAGGAATATTTAAATGAATAAAAAAAGTAACACAGTCCAGAATGTCTTGTTTGACTAAAAGAAACGCTTTGAGGTAAAAAGAATACATACAAAAGGGACTCAAAGAGACAGCTTCAGGAAGATATCACCTGATAGCCAGGTATGAAGTTCCAGATAAGAAAACTACAGAAAACAAGAAACTTATGAAAGCCACTTTAAGGAGAGTGACATAGCACAGCTATGTTTCAGGAAGACCTCATGTAGCGTATCACTGTGTCCTGACTGTGCTAAAGATAACTATCTCAAATGCAGAATTATGGTTAATAGGGCATTCCTAGTGGCTCAATAGTAAAGAATTTGCCTGCCAATGCAGGAGACAAGGGTTCAATCCCTGGTCCAGAATCCCACTTGCCACAGAGCAGCTAAGCCCATGCACCACAACTATGGAGCCTGTGCTCTAGAGCCCGGGAGCCACAACTACCGAGCCCATGCACCCAACTACTGAAGCTGGTGCACCCTAGACCCCATGTTCCACAACAAGAGAAGGCACCACAATGAGAGGCCTGCACACCGGAACTGGAGAGTAGTCCACGCCCATCACAACTACAGAAAGCCTGCACAGCAACAAAGACCCAGCACAGCCCCCTCCCCCAAAACTTAAGTATTATAGTTAATAAAATATTTTCAATTTTCATGGGATGATAATGTGTCTGTGTGTGCGGGTCTGAATGTTTGCAATTCCATGGACTGTAGCCCACCAGGCTCCTCTGTCCATGGGATTTCCCAGGCAACGGAACTGGAATGGGTTGTCATTTCTTTCTCCAGGGGATCTTCCCCACCCAGGGATCCAAACCCAAGTCTCCTGTATTGACAGGCAGATTATTTACCACCACGCCACCTAGGAAGCCACAGAATAATAGAGGTCCAAAAAATCCCTTTTCTTGGGGTTAATTAGCCCTGTTTTGGAATTCAGAATTTTTTCTTGAAATATAGAAAAGTTAACACAATGCACACAGCATATCACCTCTACCTGGGTCCAGGGCAACACTTCATTGCCAAGCATAATAATATTTTTGCTGAAAGACATACACATATTCCCACAAAGGAACATAAACAGAGACTACAATTGGTCTTACACTACTTCAAGTCAGGGTCTTTACCAACTTAATTAACAAAAACAATTTTCAGTTTTGAGAGCTTTTTAGATTTCAGAATTGTACATAAGGACTGCAGGTTAGGAGTGCTTTGCTGACCTTTACTCTGATCCCCTGACAAAACTGAGGCTTAGATCAGTGTTAATGCTGCTCTAAGTGCAAGCAAGGGTCTCAGAAAAAAGAAAAAAACATGCAAAGGACATGCTTAAAAGTTAAAAGGTAAGGTAACTTTTAGCAACATCTGGCAAAACCACAAATGATAATCTTTAGAATAGCAGAGTCCAAGGACTCAAATACAGTTCCCTAAAAGCCACAGCTAAGGATTCTATATAGCTTTAGCACATTAGAACATTAGTCCCTTCTAGCTAGCTATTCCTTCTTCTCTCACTTGAAAGGCAAAACTAAAAATCTTTTGTTTTGGGTTTTTTTTGGCGGGGGGGCGAGGGGGGGGGGTAGTGGAGTAAATACAGTACTCACTTAAAGCTAGATGTAGCAGCTCTATTTCAAATTCAACAGTGTAACTAAGATATGCTAAAGACACTTTCAATATAACTTTGTAAGCACACCTATCCCCTTGACTACTCCCCTTAACTATCTTCCCATTCTTGACTGCTGTAGCTTTTTACAACTGAGTTGAGTCTAGAATAGTGCTGTCCGAACAAAGTATAATACAACTCACAAATGTGAGTCCTGTGTAATTTAAATTTTTCTAGGAGCCAGAATTTTTTTAAGTTTAAAAAAATATATATTAATTTATTCAAGTATATCCAAAATATTTTTACTTCAAAATGTAATCTTTAGAACTTTTGCTGAGATTTTAATACTAATATTTACAGTCTTCTCAGTATGCATTTAACACTTTAAGCATCTCAATTCAGAGTAACCACACTGTAGGTGCTCTGTGGACATACATGGCCACTGACTCCCACAGTGGACTGTGCAGGATTAGAATTTAATGGTGGTGACTATACAGCCCACAACAAAGTTAATTTATTCCTGTTTTAAATTGGACCTCCATCCCCTCTCAAACCTGCCTGCCACCTTCGATGCTGCCCTAGACTCTCAGGCTCGGTAGAACCACAAACAAATGTTTTCCATTTGAGCTTTCTTCCCTCCCCAGCTAAACTAAATTCTAATACGGGTTAAAATTACTTCAAAAAAATGGTTTCTCATGAGAAGAATGAACAAAACGCTACTTGTTTCATCTTTTATCACATTTTCAAGTTTACATTTCAAAGTACCAGCTGAGATTTGTTAAGAATAAGGACAAAGGCCTGATTTCATTTCTTTCTGGTTATTTCAAAACAGAAGTATTAAAACCACATTTATTGATTACTGCAGATGGTGATTGCAGCCATGAAATAAAAAGACGCTTACTCCTTGGAAGCAAAGTTATGACCAACCTAGATAGCACATTCAAAACCAGAGACATTACTTTGCCAACAAAGGTCCGTCTAGTCAAGGCTATGGTTTTTCCAGTGGTCATGTATGGATGTGAGAGCTGGACTGTGAAGAAAACTGAGCGCCAAAGAACTGATGCTTTTGAACCGTGGCGTTGGAGAAGACTCGAGAGTCCCTTGGACTGCAAGGAAATCCAATCAGTCCATCCTAAAGGAGCTCAGTCCTGGGTGTTCATTGGAAGGACTGATGTTGAAGCTGAAACTCCAATACTCTGGCCACCTCATGCGAAGAGCTGACTCATTGGAAAAGACCCTGATGCTGGGAGGGATTGAGGGCAGGAGGAGAAGGGGACGACAGAGAATGAGATGGTTGGATGGCATCACCAACTCAATGGACATGGGTTTGGGTAGACTCCGGGAGTTGGGTGATGGACAGGGAGGCCTGGTGTGCTGCGGTTCATTGGGTCACAAAGAGTCGGACATGACTGAGCAACTGAACTGAACTGAACCTGCCATTACATTTATATCTGCCATCTCCTTGGCTCTCCCCATCTCACTGGCTCTCACTAGGGAGAAGCTAGGTGGTTCCTAAGTATCTCCACTTTAATATTGGCCTGAAATTTTCCATAAGTAAAAAAAATTGAAAAAAAAAATGGAGGAAAGAGAACAGTCCAAGGGCATGTGAATAATGATATAATAGTTATTAACAAATGCTGCTATCATTTTTGTTATTCATACAATGTAGGCAGCAATTTATAAGAGTAGTCTGAAGAGATTAAGGGATCAAAAGTTTAAACAAAATGTGACTGTGAGACCTCGCACCTAAAGAACTCTGTATTTCTCTTTATACTGAGTCTAAGGATTACTTTGTGAAATCTGTTTCCTTCCATTACTTTTGCAGAGTTGACACTTCTTAGCAAATTGGCTTCTACCCTAAACATTTCTTTTATCAACCACACAATCTCTCTTCTAGGCAAAAGCAACACAGTAAAACAAGAACATGTTGCTTTGTCTCAAAGAAAATTACTATTACATTCTCATACCCAAGGAGTAACAGTTTTGGACAGGTTACTAGGTTTGTAAATACCATTTTAAGCCTCTTTATGTTTAAAATAACAACCCAAATCCTGGTAAAAGACTGCTTGTACACTGTGAACCCAGAACAAATGCACCATTTTAGCAGATTCCAAAAGATTACCCTTATGCTTTATAAGTTGAGCCAACACTAATTAAATCTTCTGGCAACTCTTGAGGTTGTGCTTCATCGTATTACCTCAGAGTGGTTTAATTAAACTGAAATTAGGCTTCTGTCACTCCTAAAATCTACCTCCAAATCTGAACCAGAGTCTCCAGTGGTTTCAGCTGCTTCAACCACATTGTGGTACGGATTTAACTTTCCGAGGCATTCCCAAATATTACAAACCACACTTAGAATATGGGCTACAACAAGAAACAGATGTGGGTTAACCAGAACATTATCTTCACAGATAGGAGGTAATGGCAAACCTTCTGTAGACATGACATCCATTTTTGAACAGTTTCGTCAGCTCATTAAATGTCAACACAGGATTACCCATCTTGGAATGCAGCCAGTCTGCTACCAAAGTTGCTGCTATGCAACTTCTCTTGACTAGACATGTCCGAGAAATAGATGACAACAGGACAATCAGGCACCCATCACGAAATGAACTGGGGGTACTATCACGTTCCAAAGGAAATTCAAACGAACCATTCCTCTTATAATAGCCCAGCCAATACTCAAAATTATCAGTGAATTATTAGTTTATATATTATGTATATAAACAATTATACACTACAGAGGTTAACATAATTAATATATATTAATATATAATTATATATATATGACAAATAGGTATCATTGGGGTTGATTCATACACTCCATAGGGTATAAAGTATAATTTCACAGAAATGGCATTTTTGAAAACAGAAAACAATATATATTGATGACAATAACATTTCAGTCACACAGAATCTCACTGGAGTGAGAAGTAAAGAGAAACGCTTTGCACCCAGTAGGGGAAACAGAGGGATATTCTGCATCTGTTTAAGAGAGCAGTAAGAACAAATTCAGTGCTGCATTTAAAGACTTTAACCTACTTCAAGACATTTTAAGTCTGAGTAAATACAAGTGATTTTCAATATGGAAAAAGAAAGTGTCACACTTGCACTAGGTGGTTTTATAGTATTTTTAGAAGGAGTCATGCTTAGAATATCAAACATTTGCAGTTACTATGCTCTTTTACAGACAAGAGCTACAGATTGCTATTGTGATCAGAGCATTCTAAAACAAGAATTACTCAGCAAAACTATAAAATTGAGAACAGATTTTCAGCTGAAGGTATAGTTAAGATGAAAACCAAGACCACCTTAGTCAATTTACTCAACTGCTTCAGAGACACCTCTGAGAACCTCACTGTCCCGGAGCCTTTAATAAACCCTACTGGGAGAAACATCAGCATATTAACAAGTGAAAATTGATCCCTTTCCTCTCACTCAAGAATAACTTATGTACACTCTATTTGGAGTCTTAGTAGGGAAAAAAATTGTCTTAGTCATTAAGGCAAATTACTCCAGTACCAATGAGCATGCCTTATGTCCAGATTCTGGCTTTTAAATACTGCTACTGCTAAGTCACTTCAGTCGTGTCCGACTCTGTGCGACCCCACAGACAGCAGCCCACTAGGCTCCTCTGTCCCTGGGATTCTCCAGGCAAGAATACTGGGGTGGGTTGCCATTTCCTTCTCCAATGCATAAAAGTGAAAAGTCAAAAGTGAAGTTGCTCAGTCGTGCCCGACTCTTAGCGACCCCATGGACTGGAGCCTACCAGGCTCCTCCGTCCATGGGATTTTCCAGGCAAGAGTACTGGGGTGGGGTGCCATTAAAAAGAACCATGGCTTCTTGGCACGGGAAATAAGAGAAAGCTGGACTATACTGTTGTTTCAAAAAAGTGAGTTTAAAATGATGGGGACTCCTTATAAAATTAAAGTCCCATATGATCCAGCAATCCTACTTCTGGTACAGATTGCAAAATGGGATCGATCCCAAAGAGGTATCTGCACCTCATATTTATTGTGGTATGGTTATTCACAATAGCCCAGAGGTGGAACCAACTTAAATGCCCATCAAAAGATGAATGGTTAGAGAAAATGTAGTATAGGCATGAAATGGAATATTATTCAGCCTAAAAAAATGATGGGAATCCTATCACATGACACAATCATGGATGAACCTTGCGGACATTATGCTACATGAGATACAGCCAGTCACAAAAAGGTATCAATCAGTTCAGTCGCTCAGTCGTGTCCAACTCTTTGCGACCCCACGAACTGCAGCACGCCAGGCCTCCCTGTCCACCACCAACTCCCGGAGATCACTCAGACTCACGTTCATTGAGTCGGTGATCCCATCCAGCCATCTCATCCTCTGTCGTCCCCTTTTCCTCCTGCCCCCAATCCCTCCCAGCATCAGAGTCTTTTCCATTGAGTCAACTCTTCACATGAGGTGGTCAAAGTATTGGAGTTTCAGCTTTAGCATCATTCCTTCCAAAGAAATCCCAGGGCTGATCTCCTTTAGAATGGACTGGTTGGGTCTCCTTGCAGTCCAAGGGACTCGCAAGAGTCTTCTCCAACACCACAGTTCAAAAGCATCAATTCTCTGGCGCTCAGCTTTCTTCACAGTCCAACTCTCGCATCCATACATAACCACTGGAAAAACCGCAGCCTTGACTAGATGGACCTTTGTTGGCAAAGTAATGTCTCTGCTTTTTAATATGCTATCTAGGTTGGTCATAACTTTCCTTCCAACTGCGTAATTCCACTTAGACGAGTTATCTAAAGTAATGAAATCCTGAGAATCAGAAAGTAAAATGGTGTTTGCCAGGAGTTGTTCAATAGGAATGGAGATTCAGTTTTGCAAGATAAGAAAGTTCGAGAGATCTTGAACAATAATGCACATATAATTAGCACCACTGTATGTTTTAAAATGGTTAAGGTGGTAGCTTTTATGTTATGTGTTTTTCACCACAATTAAAAAAAAAAAAAAGGACACATGTGAAAAGAACATGGAATCACCTTGATGGTACTCCTATTGCCAATTCTGGGATAATCTTTGCAACAACATAATGATGACAATGGAATGTAACCTGTGGAATAAACTGAACATCCATGGGCTCATATATAGAAATATGTATGTACAAATATACATGAATAACTGAATAAATAGGAAAGGGGAAACCTCTTCCTTATGAGAGAATTTCAATTAATATAATAGGAATAATGGAAATGGTGTAAGCGTTCATTTCCTGGTGATCACTATTCTCTGAGTATATAAAACAAATCTGGGTGAAAGTTTTACTACTCTTGCCAATTTTTTGTTGAAGTCTGAAATTATTTCAAAAACAAACAGGCAGCAGAACTCAACACAAAAAGTATTGTACAGGAAACCTGAATTCTATTGTTTTCTAAGTAGAAAGCTCTATGACCTTTGGCAAATAAAAGAAGCTAATCAGAAAGCACCAAGCACTGCTCCAGTTTAAGAAACAAAACCTGGGTTAGAGAAAATAAATGTTTGCTTGAGTATAGGGAAGTATCCAGAAACCATCTGATGATAATATCTAAACTGTCTGAACATGGCTTTTTTCCCCAAAGACAATGATACTCTGAAAACACATGAAATACCGTTTCCTTACTATCTGCAGACTAATGAAATCCATTGTAACCCAGAAGAGTTTGGGGTTTGCTCCCCCATATTTTAAGAACAACACTGTAACTAACACAAAAATAGTATTATAAATCTCAACCAGACATAAAAACCAAGTCATAAATCAATCCAAAATCAAAAATGAATGAACAACAAAACTAAATAAGTCTGAGCAAGGGCTAGATTAATAGCAAAGCCTCTAATTTCAGTCCTACTTACTAACTACAATCCTGGAAGATTTCAGAAGTTCAAAATAATAAATGAAATAACAAAACACTAGTCTACTGAAAATCTCAGCACAATAAAAGGGATTCTAACTCCTTCCCTGAGATTATTATTTCAGATCATATCTACCAAAAAAACAATCACAGTACAATGAATGAAGAGTCTGGGAACTCAGAGTTCAACCAAAAAATTAACACGGCCTGCATTATAACATTCTTAACATTTAAAACTGAAAACTACATTTAAAGTGGGGGGGGGGGGGAGACAGACTGAAGGTGAATCCTTTGCTCATTATGGATAACTTTAGGAATGACTATTACACAAATTGCTTAAATAGCTGGTGATAACTTAAGGTGAAAATGCTTGTCATTGTTAACACTGTTCAATGTTTTGCAAATTCCCTCCCAAGAAGTCCCAAAATTGTGGTCCTTGCTATTTATATGACTGTTTACCCTTTCCAAATCTAATAACAATAAAAATAAAATCTCTGTGACCCCACTTAAAGTATATATAATAGCTTCCAAGCTACAGGGAAATAACCGCCTGAAAAATGTTTTACATGGACTCAATTAACATCTACATATTTGGCAAGCTTCAAACAACAGCTTTCAACATTTATTTAAACCCGTCACACATGTTAATAATGAAGTAGTCCGCACAGAGGTCAATGCAAAATCTAAATGAATAGCTTACCAGAAGTTAATATCAGTAAAACTGAGTTACAAAGATACTGAACCTCCAATACGCCAAGTTTTCCTTAGATGAGAGGAATTACAGGCACAGTATATAAGGAAAAATTTAAAGGAAAAAAAAAAAGTCATGTCATCTGTGATATACATTCCTTCTTAGCAATTCTCCCAAGCAAAATGCTTTATTTGTTCTTACCCTATGATATGCAATTAGTATAAAAAGCACCAGAAAATGTTAAAGCTGGAAGGAACGTCAATATCATCAGCTTCAAATGATCTCAATGGTCAAAATACAAAGACCAGCAATTATGTGAATTATCTATAGTCACCCAGGTAAATGGCAAGATCATGTGAGAACTAGGTCCAATATCACAAAAGGATTCAATAAAGATCTAGAGATTACCTCCATAAGAACTAAAAACTGTTATAAATTGTAAAGAGGTTGACCTCTCTTCTCAAGAAAGTGGGACACTCAAAGTCAGCACTCCTACTACACGGGTAGAGAAACCAAAGGGACAAAACAGGCACTTGCCAAAATAATCAGACGGTAACTAAAAACAGCTCCCCACATATTAAACGGCTTAATACCAAAACATGAGATGAAAACGTGTAATACGATAATATTTAAAAAATGATACAAGTGCAAGTTCAAACTTGGTCACTAAAATGCTTTCTAAGTACCAACGTGTATCAGATTATCCTAATTTACACAGATAAAATTATTCTAACTCCAAAGTGAGGTAAATGCATCTTGCCTGGTGAGACTCACGGGTCTGTTGTGGCAGTTCAGGAAAAGTATGATTACATCTATCATCAAGCAAGTTTCTCTCATCATAAATATGTGCAATAATTATTTTAGAGCCAAAGTAGAGTGGATAATGAGATGACAGAGCTTATAATTGGATGATGTACTACTCTGCCTACTGCAGATTGTAGAAACAAGTTTAAAAATGTTGTTAGAAATGTACATCAACTTTCATATAGGTATCAAACAGGTAATTTTCATACAGAAGCTTAAAGATGTACATAATCGTTAAGATACATCCCAAACAGAAGAAATATAATGGGAGAGCATCATGTTTACAACTCTATGAATACAGGCCCCAAATCCAGGTGTTCTGTTGAGCTAAGGAATCTAACAGTGGAATTTATCAGTATAATGTTGAGAATACACGGGGAAAAAATCTATATATTCACATACATATATACTATGGTAAAGTAGTAGGAATGGGCAAAGATTCAGATTATTTAAGTTCATTATCTTGAACCTTTTTCTAAAACTAGAAGTAAAATAAATTTTACAGATCAGTGTTATAAACTGGCAAAGATTTAAAAGGAAGAACTTGTTGGTACTTGTCATATACTCAGGAAAGCTTTACCTCAACAGATGAGATGATTAACCCAATAATGATTAGATTATTATAATTTCTTAAGGAGCAATTAATCTAAGAAACAAACAATAAGGAAAACCATCATAAATGGTCCTTGTGTGTTTCAACAGACTTTCACAATACTCAGGCTAAAGATGCCAGACAAAGAAATTACTTTAAAAAGAAATCTGAATACTTGGGAAACAAATTTCTTTATAAGAGTACTGATTAAATAGAGGAAGCTGTCATGAGAGGAAAATGTAGCCCTGCAATTTCAGGCTTAAGACTATGAAACAGAACATTCACCAAAGGCCAAGTTTTCAGTACACATCCTACACAATAATACCCTCTTTATTCAAAAGTTCCTTGGTACTCAAGGTTCTAATAATCTCTGTTTCTCTTTCCCAACAGAATTGTGCCAGGCATAACTAGATTTTGGAGAAACTATCTATGGATGCTGTATTCTCTAAAATAGCGAAATTTATAATAAGAGATTTGAAAAAAAATTCTACATGTCTTTGACATAGATCAGAAAAACCTTTATCTCCACTAGCTCTTGCTGCATTTGTCAGTATAAGCTCTGAAATAAAAAAGGGAAAAAAAAATAACAAGTATATACTGAGAAAATAAATCATGAGAAAATCTCAGAGATTTTAATACTAAAATCGCTATGACAGTATTATTATTTTCAATAAAACCAGTGATTGAAATCACATTAGTAATATCAAGTTAAACTGGTATGTAAAAATCATCCTCAAGAAAATACAAGCTAACAGTATATTCTTAATTTTATATAAATATTTTAAACTTTTAAATTTTCTCTGATATGTCTTCACTATTGGTAAGCAATACTGCAGGCCAGTAGTGCAACAAATGCTTAATGCTTTTGGCATTAGGTGGATCAAGAAACATGAGAATATTGTTAAGACACAATGTGCTTCTGCCTACTGTAAGGCCTTACAAAACAGAAATTAAGGCTTGTTTAATGTCACCTACCAGAAAAAAGAAACAACCTTTTTGGCTAATGCTTTAGTATTTATTATCAGAAAGTATTTCAGTATTTATTATTCTAACACCTGAGTGGAGGGTTGAGGGGACCCCAGTGCAGACAAGTAAACTAGAAGCCTGTGTGTAAAAGGTGATGAAATGATTTGAGCATAATGAAGAAACATAAACAAGTACCTACAGTTAAGTGGTCCCTATCAGTTCACAAATACGAAAATCAGACATACACTCACAGGAACATTCTTAAAGCACCAGTCAATACGATGATCGTCTTTTTTAAAAAAGAAAGGGAGAAAAAAAAAAGACATCATTAGCACTTCACTATACAGCATTGCTCTCTGCGGAAGTTGGTTATAAATCTCAGGTAAACCTATTTATTTTTTCTTGCAACTCTGGACAACAGAAATGAAGTCTGAAATCCAAAGCTCCCTATTAATTTTCTCTGGTTTCCCCCAATCCTCAGACTTAGCTCCCCAACATATCCAGCACCTGGTTACATCACCACTTACCAAAAGAAGTGAGTGAGAACCTGATCTAAGTAATCTCCACTGAGGGAGCAGAGAGCATAACTGAATGAACATTTTGAGCTCTTCCCGTAAGATCCACGCAAAACACAAGAGCTTACTATGCCTTACAGTGCTACGTGATCATTTACCAAACCCCTATTTTTAATTCCCAAATGTACTGGAAACATACAACCCAGGTAAACTTGAAGTCTTCCAGTAGAGAACAGGGTCACTACCACTGTAATTTACTATTTTCGTATAGTCCCAGGAAAAAGCACCTTTCATTCTTAGGCATGACAGAAGAAGAGGGGAAGCTTTCTAAAGAGAAGGGGACTAGCAAGGAGCATGTGACCTAGACTAGGTCAGATGAGCACTAAGGATAAGTTGATTACTTGCTAGCCAGCAAGTAATCTAAGAAAAGAGAGCATTTTTAAAATTATGTATCTTCCCAAAAGTTTTAGTCGACCTACTATCAAGTAAGACAAGATGAAAAGCTGGGGTCACAGCTGCTCCTATAATCACTACTTATCTCAGAGTAGGAACCTAACAGTTTTTCTTCCTCACTTATGCAAAACTGATTTAGATGGACAGCTGTGCTCTTTCCTTAGTTTGTCATATACCAGCAGTTTTAGATAACAGTATCAGCTCTATTTCCCAGATGCATCTGTAAAAAAAAAAAAAAAAAAAAATTTTTTTTATACTGTAATTGTAATTAAAATTACAAATGCATTGAATGCTCAATTAGGGAAACTTCATCAGAATCTCCAGGGAAAAAACAAGGGGAGGTCTTTGTGTGTATGATTTGGTAGAAGCAGATGTATCACCAACCCTGAACAATCTGTCAAAAAGAGAACAAAGAACAAATAGCAGTTGTGTTCCAATAAACCTGGAAGAAAGCTGACTGCCAAAGAATTGATGGTTTTGAACTGTGGTGTTGGAGAAGACTCTTGAGAGTCCCTTGGACTGCAAGGAGATCCAACCAGTCCATCCTAAAGGAGATCACTCCTGGGTGTTCACTGGAAGGACTGATGCTGAGGCTGAAACTCCAATACTGTGGCCACCTCATGCGAAGAGCTGACTCATTGGAAAAGACCCTGATGCTGGGAGGGCCTGGGGGCAGGAGGAGAAGGGGACGACAGAGGATGAGATGGTTGGTCGGCATCACTGACTCAACAGACATGAGTTTGAGTAAACTCTGGGAGATGGTGATGGACAGGGAGGCCTGGAGTGCTGCAGTCCATGGGGTTTCACAAAGAGTCTGACACAATTGAACAACTGAACTGAACTGACTGAAACCTGGAAGAGAAGCAGATCTGAAAGGAAAGTTTAAGGATGATGGTACAACTCAAGGAAGAAAAAGGAAGTGAGAAAGCAAATGACATCACATATATTAATACATATACACAGCTCAAGAGGCCAAAATTAACCCTAATTTTTAGACCTACTGCACTTCCCACAAAATAAGAAAATAAATCCTGTAAAATATTCTATATTGTTATATGATATGTGTGCATTTTTACTCTTAAACACTGTCATTCAGAACCTCCATAAATTCCCATTTTTCTACCTGAATCTCTTGACTTCTTGTGATTTCAAATAAATTTCTCTAAATAAAGTGACCTAACATAGCCTAGACAGCATATTCAAAAGCAGAGACATTACTTTGCCAACAAAGGTCCACCTAGTCAAGGCTATGGTTTTTCCTGTGGTCATGTATGGATGTGAGAGTTGGACTGTGAAGAAGGCTGAGCGCCGAAGAATTGATGCTTTTGAACTGTGGTGTTGGAGAAGACTCTTGAGAGTCCCTTGGACTGCAAGGAGATCCAACCAGTCCATCCTGAAAGAGATCAGCCCTGGGATTTCTTTGGAAGGAATGATGCTAAAGCTGAAACTCCAGTACTTTGGCCACCTCATGCGAAGAGTTGACTCAATGGGAAAGACTCTGATGCTGGGAGGGATTGGGGGCAGGAGGAGAAGGGGATGACAGAGGATGAGATGGCTGGATGGCATCACTGACTCGATGGACATGAGTCTGAGTGAACTCCGGGAGTTGGTGATGGACAGGGAGGCCTGGCATGCTGTGATTCATGGGGTCGCAAAGAGTCAGACACGACTGAGCGACTGAACTGAACTGAACTGAAACAGTCATAATAAGCTAAGAAAGATAAGATCAAATAGGGAATTTTTAAAATCCCTATGAAATAAAAAATCACGTTCTCTTCTCTGATGTAAACTATGTGCTCCTGCCTTATGTACACACAGTCCTCTGGGACACATGGGCCAAAACTGTTTTTCTAAGAGTAGTAACACATATACACTCATGGAGAGTCCAGGGTGGATCAACAATTCGCAATTCGTGAACTGGAGGGGAATGGTGTATAATCTGTACCCCAATGATGCTCATGGCCTGTCTGAAAAGTAAACTCACAACCTCTGTCTCAGCAGCACTGCACTCCAGCTGCTAAAAATTTCAACACTAACATGGATTTAGAGGGGGTGAGGGCAGTGAAACACTAACAACAGGGAAGACATTTGTATAGTCAAGTCTTTGTGAAGTTTTCTATTAATGGAAACCAGCTGCAAGAGCAGAAGATGGTTTTCAGGACTTAAGCCCAGTGGAATGGGTTTTTTTTCCTATTCCAAGATTCCAACCTGAAACGAAGGCCCTTTATCTCATTATTCCCTGAGAGTCCCTGTCACTCCCAAGAATTACCTTTCTAAAGTAACTGCTCTATAGCCCAAATTATCTATTACGAGATGCGTGCCGTGGCTTTGAAGAGCCATTCAAACCTACACCTTATATGAAATCATGTATTCTCCAAAGAAACACTGTGATCAAAACTCTGTTTTAAGTATGTGACCCACAAGACCTCTAGCAGAGCCCAATTTAAAGTTGTAGAATTCAGACTTCACATTCATTATCAGGGATTTTCACCCTTTACAAAACAAAGTAATAAAATACTCACATATAGTGGCTGTTTCCACCATAATTCCATTCTGACTGCCCCAACGTAGTTCTATGATTTGTTAAATATTTTCCCTCAAGCCCTGGCTAATTAATTTTTCTCCCACATAGCTCATAAATCAATTTAAAAACAGTTTGCATGTAACCATCTTAATAGTTAATATATACCACAAACTTCCCCAACACCAACAAAGAGTATGCTTTGTTTTCCTGACAATGACTACCAGCTCTTCCAGTATCAAGCTTATTTAACATCTGATTTGCGCAAACTACCCCTAGGAAATTCAGGCAGTGGTTTTATCCATAATGAGAAAAATCATTCACATAAGCTTTTTAGACTAGAAATAGATGAACACCTATTTCTCATGTAAGTTTAACTCAGAAATCTTCTGGTGAGTTGGAAGAAAAGATGTTAATTCCTATAATCCTAAAGGTTAATTAAAATATAAGACACCTCTGGCAACCCAGTGAAGAGACAAGAATATCTGCATCAGATCACCATCAACTCAAAAACCCTTATAAAAGTGGTTTTAAAGTGAAAAAGCAAGAAACAAACCTCAATTTTGTCTGTTTTGGCATCTCCCCAGTATATTTTGCCTTCATCATAATCCAAGGCTAAACCATTTGGCCAACCAAGAGAAGTGTTAACCAACACTACTCGATCAGAACCATCCAAAGCTGCTCGCTCAATTTTCGGGATTTCTCCCCAGTCAGTCCAATACATGTACCTACAGAAGTATACAGAGTATGAGCTAAAAACGGACAATAAACTGTAAATTTCAGATATCCTGAAGGTGAGATCCAACCCTTTTGTACATTGGTTACCAGTTAACATCTACAGAAGGAAAAACAAGATTTAAAACATACAAAGAGTCTGTTTAAGACATTTATAATTGCAGTGTATAAGCTTGTAAAAAATTTTTTCAGATCAAACAGTGTTTTCTAGGACTGATAATGAAAAATGCCTTCCAATAATGAGATTCTATGTTTAGGTTTTTTTGTGTTCCTTACCAGGAACAATCTTCTCTCTCTTGCTAGCTTATTATCTCTGACAAAAAAAAAGGTTATCCCAGTAGTAATATTCAGATGGAAAACCAATTTCCCCAAATAACTAACTCTTCTCGTAGCACTGATTCTTGTGGCTCCTGAAAGTTTAAGGGGCTCAAAGGCATTGGCATGCACTGAAGTGTAATAATCTGTCATTATGTTCACCCTCAGGATGAATCTCACATTAACAAATAACGTTGATGAGTATGTAGAAAGCTGTGTTTCCATGGATCATGGTCAGGGTGTAATAGCCAAAAAAAAAAAAAAAAAGGAAGACAGACCAGGCATATAGCTGCACATCCTGACCAAGTTTTAGAAATCAGGCCATTCATATATTTAGGGACATTTAAAAAGAAACATATTCTTTACCAAATCATCCTAGAAGTACTGAAAATGAGATGAAATTAAATTTTCTAGAGGAAGAGAAAGAGTTCTGAAAACAATTTCTCTCCATATTTTTCATGGTCATGATACAACCTTGGCAAAATCTGCAGCCAACACCCAAAGTCAGCAAGTATGGACTTAATTTAGAAAGAAAACGTATTAAAAACATTCAGGGGAAAAAACTAGCAATTCATTAACTTGAGGTTTTATTCCAATCACTGTATTCTAAAAATGCACAGTCATTAAAGAACTATTTATTGGAAAGCAACATATACTTCATGTTGTTTTTGTCAATGTTTTGGGTACCTGCGGAAATAGAAACCCCTGGCAAAATTTTCTGTCAGTAGAGCCTCTTACCCAACCATGGGATCTAGCACAATAGCCCGGGGTTCCTCTAAGTCCTCTGAAATCAAGATCTTCCTCATGGTCCCGTTGAGCCTTGTCACTTCTATCCGATCAGTGCCAGTGTCTGTCCAATAAAGATTTCGGGCAACCCAATCAACAGCAATACCATCAGGATGGGCAATTTGGGCAGTGACCACAAACTGACTGCCAGATCCATCTATGAAGGAGCGGCGTATGGCCCTCACTTCATCATCAGTCCAGTAGATATAGCCTTCCACGGGATCATAATCTATGGCAATGGCATGGCGGATGTCTTCTAACTGTAGAACAATGTCAGTGAAATCTGGTGTATCCAAAGAAATGCGTCTCAAGTCTGTCCTTCGGGCTAGAAGCAGTAATTCAGTGGCACCTAGAACAACAAAGGGAAAAACAATGAAGAAAAAATGGAAACCCACAGGCCAAATTTAGTCTCTAAATAAAGAATGCAGAACTTTTTCAGGAACTGAAAAGCAATGAGTATAAAAGGATACTAGGGTCTATTTTGGGTAGAATAGAAAGTAATGCAGTAAAACAGGAAGAGCTGGACTAAGAGGTCATGCTCTGTAATGGCTGAACTCTCCAAAACAACGTCTGATTCTCTCTCTGGCTTCATTCATTACATAGCCCCTGGAATTAAGAACAGCCACTTAAAGGTCAAATGAATATAACTAAGTAATGACTAAGAAGCTAAGTAGCTAAATATTAGAGGAAGTATAGGATATATGTCCTTTGTTCAAGAAAGATGTTTAAAAAGGTAAGGAATCCAGGACAAGGATCTTTTGTTATTAATGAGAATGTTCTAAAATTGGATGGATTGTGATGATTGCACAACTCTGTAAATTGACTAAAAATCACTGAATTATACACTTGAAAAGGCTGAATTTTATGATATGTAAATTACCTCAGTAAAGTTGTTTTAACAAAAAGAACTATAGGGCAATGTCTGACAGAACTAAGGACAAAAGAGGCTATGGAGGAGCAAACAGTAGCAGAAGAGAGAGGGAATGTGAGGGGAGGTAACCAAATAAATGTGACCCAGTGGTTCAAGGTGAGACCTGTGCGTTTAACAGAACCGATTCAAGCAGTTATACAAAGTCAAGCAAAACACCTCATCTCTCTAAGCCTGATATCTTCATCGATATCTCATAGGGTTGCTGAGAGACTTAGAGGAAATAAATATAAAACTCAAAAATGTACCAAATACAAAAGTACTCAATAAATACTAGCTAATACATTATTTTCTAATAAACTCTTTAATTTTTATTTCACTGAGTTTTTAAAAACAGATTTATTTATGAAGTGTTTTAAAACCAAAGCAGCAATCAATAAAAATACAGCTCAGAATGAGAACATTACCTCAATCTTGTTTGTTTTGATTTTAAATGCTCAAGTCAACCACTAGCAAAAAATCATCTAACATTATATAAAAGCTAACAAAAAGACAGCAAGCAAGTTGACATCTGGAAAACGATTCCCAAACAAAGAAATGAGTCTGAAAGAAAATACTGATATTAAACTTCAAGCATTAATCTGGAATTATAGTAGAAAAAATTAAGGAGAGAAGAAGCTCTCAGCATCAGCTTTTTGACTCATGGATTAATTATAAATAAACCCTACCTTGGAGAGAATACAGCCCTAAATGCCACAGTGGACACCAAGTAGGAATAACTTTATAAAATTCACTGCCTCCGCTAACTACCAAAAGGAGCCAGCCATAAACTCTTCAAACAAAGAAGTCTTAGAAAGTGAAGCTGTTAATTTGGCAAGGGGATCAAAACAAAATAGTTAACTTAAGGCTGCTGCTGCTGCTAAGTCACTTCAGTCGTGTCCGACTCTGTGCGACCCCATAGACAGCAGCCCACCAGGCTCCCCCATCCCTGGGATTCTCCAAGCAAGAACACTGGAGTGGGTTGCCATTTCCTTCTCCAATGCATGAAAGTGAAAAGTCAAAGTGAAGTCGTGTCTGACTCTTAGCGACCCCATGGATTGTAGCCCACCAGGCTCCTCTGTCCATGGGATTTTCCAGGAAAGAGTACTGGAGTAGGGTGCCATTGCCTTCTCCAAACTTAAGGCTACTACATGCCAAATGTATATCTGAAATTAAGATGCTCATTAAACAGGTACATTTGCACTGCTCTAAGGCTGTAAACAGACCACTATGGCTAAAATAAATCCACTATTTTAAAGTCTACATTTTTTAACAAAAAAGCAACATTACATAAACCTTTTGTTTTAAATTGAAACCAAATTATTGTTTGCCATGGAAACATGTCACAAGAATCAGCCAGTTTCACCTCTGACCAGGAGGATAATTTATCAATGCCAAGTCATGACAAATACCCTGTATACCAACTCAATCCCATCTCTCTGACTCCCTGATCCCCTTGCCAGAAACTCTACTGCTGCTGCTGCTAAGTCGCTTCAGTCGTGTCCGACCCTGTGCGACCCCATAGATGGAAGCCCATGTCCCTGGGATTCTCCAGGCAAGGAACTCTAACCGACTCCTAAATAAAGGCTTCTGCTTTTCAGAGTTAGATAAAGAAGCCACTGCTACATACAATTTTCTTACCAGGTCTTGTGGCTAGAGAACCAGATGGTGATCCATAGGGTTAAGAATGAAGAACAACATTCTCTTTAAGAAGAAAAAGAGAACTGGCATTCTCCCAAACCAGAAGGACCTTGAAATGTCCTAAATCAGAACATTTCTCCAACATGCCCTCTCTACAGGGAACTGAGAGCAAGGAGAAGAGGCAGTGTGGTGGTTAAGTACAGCAACAGGCTGCTTTGAGCAGAACAATAAGGAATTCTTTTCTTCTTCTGAAGGCACTTCTCTATTGTTAAAAGGCAATTAAAAATATCATTCAATCATTTTTCAGAAAATGTATCTATCCCATGATAGTCTTTATAATTAAAAGTTTAATATACATCTTTTCCTTGCAAAGGTTATTTACAAATGTTACTTGTTAAAAATATATTCTTTATGAGAATATTCATTTCCACAAGAAGCAACTGTGATATTCATGACTGAGATCTAACAAAGAAGAGAAATGGCACCTATTTTTTCCCCAAAAAATTGCATGTTAAAAATTCAGCTAAAATACTAAAATAATTTATAAAACAACATTCAAGAGATGCCATAAAATGCAAAACACTCCTATTACATAGGCAACTGTGAAGACTGAGGGATTAAGTGACTAGTCTCCCAAAGCACTGTAACTTACAGAGCTTATTATAGAGAAATAAAATAACCATATAGAATCCGAACTGCTATCTAAAATTCTTCCTTCTTGGCAACCAACTTCTTACCATCTTTGCAGGTTTTTCCGTTCTCCAGGAGTGTGACCCCAGTTGGGCAAGCACACTGATAAAAAGGCTTGACTGGAGACATCAAACACAAGTGGGAACAACCACCATTATCAATTCCACATGGATTTGTAGCTGTCAAATATAAATCACACTGATTAATACCAATGATTATGGATGACCTCCCCCACTCTAGGTACACAAAGGTTAACGACCATAACATAAGCACCTCTGATAAACCAAATTATTACCAAATGTCATCTGGGTGCTTGACGACCAGACCATCTGCAAGGAAGGGAATTAAACAGTGAAAAATCTACTTAGCATTCTGTATCCAAAGAGGAATACACAAGAAGTAAAGCAGGCTGTCCCTGCCCCAAAAGAGCTTGCAATCTAGCCAGTAAGCCAAAATTCATGAACAGTAATAATGGAAAATACTACAGAACAACAAAATTGAGATCTTGCACATTCAGACTGTAAGTAAGTATAGAGTCAATGGGAAATAAAGCACTAACAGATTGGAGAACTGAAGAAAAGCTTCATAGTAGATACAGGCATGGCAGAAGCCTTGAAAGACAGGAAGGACAGACAGGAGGACATTTAAGTGTGGTAAAACCACACGAATGAAAGCTTGGAGGCTGTACACTGTGTGAAATAGGAAGGTGATCAGAGTAACTGAAGTTAAGATTTGACTAACAACAATAAAAGCTGAATGAGCACAGAGAAGGGAATGTCTGTGGTGGAGGCATGGAGAGTCAAGAAAAGCCACATTGTGGAAAAGATTTACATGGAAAAGGTAAGGATTATGGATTTTAAAAGGGGAAACTTAGAACCAGAGATTAATTAGAAAATCTGAAGAAACAATAGAAAAGGATGAATTTAAACAATATTCAGAGAAAAATCAACATGGAAACAAAAAATATGAAAGATAAAAGGCAGTATCACAGATAATTGCAAATTCTCAAACAAGTAAAACATAAAGGATCAACAGTGCCATTAAAAAGCCAACAATGAGAATAAGACATTTATACAAGTGACTAACATTCTTTTTTTTTTTTTTTTACAAAAGAGTAACACAAACATTTTAAAACATTTTTATGAACTCATGATCACTGGATTCCAATATGACACATTCAATATTTGACTATCTCCCCTTAAATGGAAAGAGCTAATACAAAGTAATGCATAATCCAAAAGCCCTGCATTTTTGGCTCTGGAATACAATCTGAAATACACTCAGACACATGTCAGACATTTATTTACACACAACTGCCAAACACTTAACATTCTCTTGCAAGAAACTGTTGTCAGCAGTCACAGTCCAAATCATTATAAAGGGTGACCAGAAACAGAAGAAAAAGGAGGGGGAGATATACACAGAAAAGGGATAAGCAAGTACTTTACTGAAGCAACCTGAGGTACTTAAATGAACCAGTTACATTAATAATTACATTAATTAATAATTAAGAGGTTTCCATTCAAGGAAAGTGTCTGTTTCTAAACATACAATGGACGAAATCACTCATTAGTGAGAAATAATATGAATACAAAATGTATTTGCACAGAATCTTAATATATGAGCTATCTCAATTTTTTTTTTCCTCTCTCTTCTTTACCTTCATAACCCCAGACTAAAACAAAGGGCTGAGGTGGTCTGCAGCGATAGATACTAAGCTACAAATGGTTTAGACTATTGTCTACCTTGAATTTTGACATTTTCCCAATTTTTTATTCCTTCCCACTCTGAATACATCCTCTCTCCTCTTGCCCCCTCACTAAAGCCAGACATCAGAGGGCTACAAAGCTATTCCAACTTGCAATTTAAAAATCAAGATCACTTACCATTTGGCTGCCTCTGTTGGCTGAAGACATGTATATCCATGGGAGAGAAGATGTTAGAATGGATTTCACGCAGACCCTCGCCAGTGTACTTGTTGCAAGCCAAAATGGAATGTGTATTCCAGTCAGTCCAGTACAATGTGTCCTCAAATAACGTCAGGGCAAAAGGATGTGGAAGGGAACCTTTAACCACCGCCTGCCTAGTAACCCAAAGAGAAAAGCGCAAACATTTCTAAATTTTCTTTTTTAATCTAAACTTTATTGCTCCCACTGAAATGGTCTTGTAGTCCACATTAACACATACAAATCCTGGATAACACGTACCTTAAGGTCAAATATACCTATGAAAAATAGTCACAGAGTAAATTCAAATTTATTTGAGTTCATGGTGTGCAAATTCCCCAATCAAGAACGGTTTCTAGCTTGGCACCAGGCGCCAGGCGCACTGCAAGCAGACGAGTGAGAGCTAACGTACCAACACTGCTGTCGGTTCCCATCTCCCACCCTCCCACATGATTCATGTCATCAGAAGGAGGAAGGCCAGCAACATGAAAAATCCCAGGGTTTGAAGAAGTCACTGGGAAGTAGTTTTAATTAGCAGTAAGTTTCTCCCTTCTTGATGTGGAAGAACAAATAATCTGAGCCTATTTCTTCGGTCACTTTTTATGGCTTTCATAAGTGAAGAGTAAAAACATGCACATGAGGCTAGAAAGGCATTCTGGGAGAGTTCTCTCTGCAAAGCCCAGATTAGCTGCAGCAAATGATCATCTTAGCTGGCTTTCTGCTGTATGGTTACTTCATCCCCACAAGCCAAGGGGCAAAGAGGAAGCCCAACCACTGGCTGAATGTGTTCAAGAGACAAAGCAGATCCCCAAATTCATAAGCAATCCTAACTATATGGAAGGAGAGGTAGACAGCCTGACCAGTACTCAAGACACAGAACTGTGCAGTCTCATGGAGAGTTATGTAAATAAGAAAATTCTTGAATAATGAATAAATCACATTTAAGCCACAGTAATAAATTAAGAAAATAAATGCTTTGATATTTTCATAATACCAAATCTTAATATTTTCATAAATCACTCAGCGAGGAGAGAAAGAGGAAAATGTAAGCAATTAAAGAGAAATAAAGGATAACACACTCAAAGACAATCCAACTTTTCGGTCCGTAAGGTTATCTGATGATTTCTAATACCTAACAGACCACCTATACTAAATTAAAGTGCAGTAAGATCATTTTCATCTAAGCAGAATTACACGGAATGATTCTAGCCTAAAGTGTTTAAAATTTGAGCCAGATTTTTCAATAACTGAATTCAAGATTAGAATGACTAGTTTCACAAACTTTCTATTTTAAAACCTCACAACTATGCCACCCATCACCACAATTTTCTCCTCTCACTTTTCTTAACTCTCACTTCCCTAGCATATTACTTTCTCTCTCATTTCCCAATAACAACTGTCACAATGTCACGATGTCTACTTCTGAAGTGGACTTTCTTTCACTTTTTAAATGAACAGCTTTATAACATTTACGATTGTTACTATGTGAGTGATACCATAGTTCAAGTTCAAATTTAAATAGGCTTGCACCCCACTCCAGTACTCTTGCCTGGAAAATCCCATGGACGGAGGAGCCTGGTAGGCTGCAGTCCATGGGGTTGCTAAGAGTCAGACAGGACTGAGTGACTTCACTTTGACTTTTCACTTTCATGCATTGGAGAAGGAAATGGCAACCCACGCCAGTGTTCTTGCCTGGAGAATCCCAGGGACGGGGAAGCCTGGTGGGCTGCCGTCTACGGGGTCGCACAGAGTCGGACACGACTAAAGTGACTTAGCAGCAGCAGCATATTTTACACTTAAGTATCCCAAAATTCATTATGGTAAAACATAAACAGCTGCCAAGAAAGTAAAGTAACATGATTGAGAAATATAAGTAATACTAAAGATGAAATTACTTAGGCTTTCATTAGACATCTTAAAGTATCAGAAATTACATTATCAGTTCTTTGAAAGACTTTGGGGAGGAAAAAAAGTCTAAGTCCTTTGTATATTATTAAATAAAAAGTTAAAATTCACTCTAATAAGCTTAACACAGAAGAATTAACAGATAGCAATAGCCAAAATCCCTCTCTAAAAGATATACGCATTTTACAACCTGACTGAAAGCATTGATGTACTGATAAGAAATGAGCCTGGCGTGCTGCAGTCTGCTGAGTTGTAAAGAGTTGGACTTGACCTGGCAACCGAACAAGAAAAGAGACAGAACTGAGTTCAAATGTCCCCCTGCAATTATAATAACTTATTTCCACAAATTCTGTTTTCCTCACCTGTTATTAAAAGATGATAATCTAACCTGAGTTACTGTGAAGATTAAATCATAATATATGAAAAAGCATTTAGGCAAAAAGCATTTAGGCATTATGCTTGGTACTTAATAAACATTTCATAAATGGCTCCTCAACTTTAGGACGTCTGTTTTCAGTATTTTAGTATTTCTGATTCAGGGATAATATTTTACAAGTTTAGTAAACATTTCATGTGCTAGTCAATAAAAAGCTTACTAGAGTCAAGTAAATACTAGACTTTGGCTTATTTATATTCCCAGGATCTCACACAATACAGTATGTATGAATTAGTTAGATTCATTAGTATTATTACATACTCAGTGAATGCCTGATAAAATGAAACATTTTAAATGAAATATGAAATTAACAAAAAGCACAGCTAAGATGGCTATCACTCATTGTCATATTCTTTGGTAATTTGTCTAGCCAATGGTGATCTGTTCCTCAAAGTACAGATTAGTGTACACTGTCTTCACCTGTCTTCTCTCTGGTTGGGACTACTCCCCTGGAAACTCAAGTGAAAAGGAGGAGTTGATCATGGATAGTGAGAACAAATGTGGCAGGCAAGATTGAAGCCCAGTTCTTCAGTAGTATGCCTCAACTATAACAGGAATTAAAAAGTGGATCACTACAATGGGTACCAAAAGAAAGAAACCAAAACCCCAAAGTGATGTTATGCTTTAGTGCTGGCAACCTCTAAGCATCACCTCCTCCACCTGCCCATCATTTTCTTACGAGCTCATTCTCGCCAGTATCCGAAGTACAGGTGTGCACTTGCTGTCTATTTCAGATTCTACGGCTGACAGGTGCCTCTTTCAAATTCTGCACCAACCAGACTTACCCTTTATAAAACACCTGTGCACTTGTATTCACTTTCTGTTTCTGGACCTCCTCCCAGAAAATTGTCCTCTGCCCCTGACTCAGAACTCCCCATCTGTGTAGGAAACAAATCTACTTAATCACATCAAAGTACTACTATGATAAATTCTGACATCTGAACCTAACCTTAGAAGAGTTTCTCCACATCACAGTGAGGTTTTCTTAACACCTAAAAATATGACAACAGTGGTAGCAGTATACAGTGTTTGAAAAAAATCTCTACAAGTCTTTCACAGGAAAACAGAACAACTAGGAAGGAAAACCAAAACCTCATGGACAACACTTACAGCCAAGACAGGTAAGAAGGTATTACTTCAAAACCCTAGACACAGAAAGGAAAACTACCAACAGCTGTAAGATCTGATTAGCATCAGCACTTCTGCAGGAGGAATCAGAAGGAAAAAAATAGGGCATTTGGCAGATCCAGGCCCAGGAGAACACACAACAGATAGCAATGGAAAGCTTCACAAACCAATCTGAGAGCAGCAGCTGACAAGGAATGGTTCTGGCCACTTGGAGAGTGAGTGAATACAAAGACTGGATGGATGGTACGGAAGGGACTGGCATACTAACAAGGAACTCTCTCACTGGCCCAACAGAGCTCCCTTCCAGACAAAGGCCCAATCCGACCTACAGGGAACAGAAAGAAAGTGAGGATGACAGTGCAAGAGAAATAATGGAAAATAAGGTGCAGAAAAAACTGGCAGAAGGAAACAGAGCTAGGAGTTTGCACAAGCAAGCTGCCAACTTCTCACACACACTCAAGACTTCTGTAAAGTGAATGAAGTTATGATAAACTCTGCCTTCTTCAACAAGTTCCAGAAAAACAATTTCATGTGAAAATATAAAAATATATTAAGATCAAGCCCCATTTTAAAAGTTAGTTTTAAAGGCACTTCCCTGGAGGCCCAGTGGTTAAGACTCTGTACATCCAATGGAGGGGGCACGGGTTCAATCCCTGGTCAGGGAACTGACATCCCACAGGCCACAGATGTGGCCAAAGAAATAAAAAGTTAATATTAAAAACAAAAAAGAATAAAGAAAATAACATCCCTAAGGACAATACAAATATGCCAGAAAAACTGGCTCTAGAGCAAATAGTTCACAACCTATTACAAAATACTTTAAATGCTTTAAAGTAGTATACTAGTGATAAAAGAACAACAAAAATTTAAAATTTAAAACCTCAAACTGAGGTGAAAGAACTAACGAAAGTGTCAGAAGTCACTTCAATGAATTATCAACTAGAAATAACACAAGAGTGAATAAACGGAACCGATAAGGAAAACAGAAACAGCTGGTGAAAATAAAGAATTTTTTCTTTTTTCGCGATTTTTTTCTGTTTTATTAAGAAATAATTAACATACTGGGTTGACTAAAAAGTTCATTTGGGTTTTTCTGCAAGATGTTAAAGAAAACATCTTACATATTATTATACATATTGTGTGTGTGTGCATATATGTATATAAAAGGCAAAGGGTGTTAAACTGGGTAAAACTAAACAAGATTCAACTGTATGCTGTCTACAAGAGGCACACATACCCAAAGACCCAAATTTACTGAAAGCCAACAGTAACCATAAGTGAGATGAAGTGGTCTATCAGACAAAACATACTTTCAGACAAAAAAATATTACTAGAGATAAAGCAGCACGTTTTATAATGGCAGTCAAATCATCAAGAAGATATAGCGATTATAAACATACACAAGTAAAAACAGCCCCAAACAAAGCAAAACCTGACAGAACTGAAGGAAAAAACAAAACAGTAACAGTCTGAGATCTCAAAATCCTATTCTCATTAATAGGTAAGACAACTAGACAGAAAATCATCAAGGATATGGAACTCTGAATATTAGGACAAGTATCAATTAATTTTAAAAGACTGAAATCATACAAAGTATATTCTCTAAGATCCTGTTCAATGGCCAAAAAAAAAAAAAAAAAAAATCACTGCTTTCCCCCAAAGGTCAGGAACAAAGCAAGAATGTCTTCTATTCAGCA
The DNA here is from genome assembly GCF_032452875.1 of Bos javanicus. NCBI lineage: Eukaryota > Metazoa > Chordata > Mammalia > Artiodactyla > Bovidae > Bos > Bos javanicus. The sequence goes on along the minus strand of NC_083872.1, from coordinate 98,128,468 downwards.
GAGGGTCTAGTGAGTATTATGAAATAAGACTAAAGGCAACCAGATGGGAAGGGAAGAAATAAAACTGTCATTATTCACAGATGACATGATTCTGTATGCAGAGAACACTGAAGAATTTAAAAGAAAAAAAAGCCTCAGACTTACTTAATTCGACAAGGTTACAGCATACAAGATTAATATATAGAAATAAATTTCTACAGACTAGCAGTGAAAAATACAAAAAGTGATACAGCCAACTAATATTTAGCAAGGGAACCAAGAACAGCCAATGAAGAAAAAGCAGTTTCTTTAATAAATGGTGCTGAGAAAAACGGCAAAATTGAAGTTTATTAAATAACTTGTTCATAACACCATAAAAAATAACCAAATATTCGGAAGTGAATAAAAGAGTGTAAGACATCATACATAAAGTGGATCACAGATCTAAATGTTAGGAATTAAAACAATAAAACTCTTAGAAAAGCATCAATCCTTGTGACTTTGGTTTAAGCAAAGATTTCTTAGTACCTCAAAAACACTTATAACAACAACCAAGAAAAGCTAATAGATTGAACTTTTATTTCTAAGTAATATATCCAATGAAGAACTCATATCTAGAATACATAAAATTCTTACAGCTCAACAGTAAGAGAAATAAACGAATTTAACAGTGGGCAATTCACTTGAATAGTGTCTTAAATATTCAACTGAGCCTCACGTGAAGGAAGACCAAACTCAACTATATTCAAGAAGATTATAGGCAAAACAGATTGAAGGAAAGTTAATAATTTATCTTCTGGAATAGAGGCAAAAGAGAAGCATAAAGGAACCTAAACCACACTGGCAAAATCTGGCATTACTTTCTCCAAAATCATCATTTTCTCCTCATTACATAAAGAGTACATGTATGTTCACTAGAAAAAAACTGGAAATAGAAATACAAAGTGTATCTTCCCATTCCTTGATTAGGTGCACATGTACAAAGTGTACATGTATGTACACAAATACAAGCGACTTCCAAAGGTCAAGGCATCGAACACTGGTTTCTGTTATCAAGAGCTGAGGCACAACATGAAACCAACTAAGATAGAACAGGAAACCAACTAACCAATGGAATTTAGAATTAATAATTTGGTAAAAATTCATTCGCTCTAAATCACAGCCCCCAACAGGACGAAAGAGAACAGCTGAGCCAAAGCAAGAGACAACTGAGGCACCTGCACCAAACACAAATAAAGAGCATTCGCCACCCATCAGGACTGAGCTTCTTCACGGGATTATATGCAGCGGGCCCCATGCACCTTGTTGCATTAATGATGATTAATATGCCCTGAGGAAAAAATGGTTAATGTATGCATTCTGAAAGACTCCAATGCGTGCTGTCATCTTATTTAAACAACATCTGACTGTAACTTTTTTTTTTTTTTTACAAAAAGTGAATTTCTGTAAATGCCCAGCATTTAGTGCATTATAATGACCTGTCTTCATTTCATAACGTATTGTAAAAATTTTAATATTATTAAATATTGGTTTCATATTAATTTTAGAGGCTATATAACACTGCACTGAATGTGCTATAATTAAAAAACCCATATTGCCAACATTATATATTAAATAAAGCATCTTTAAACATAAACATATATTTTAAAAATTATATAATCATCAGTTGACAAAAATTTTTTGACCACAGTCTAGCAGAAACCTAACGGTATTTCTCCTGAGAACATGGTTCATTACCCACTGTATTTCAGTGTTCTGCTAACACCAAGAACTCTGCTGATACCATGATCCTGCTTATTCTCTGGCACCACTGAACTCATTCACAGCCAGCTTTAACTACACCTCTGATCTTTGCCTAACATGTTCAATCATGTCAAATTTGGTTGCCATAAGGTGCATGTCCTTTAGTGTCTGGTATATGCAGTATTTCCCAGAGGTGCTAACAGAATCCAGATGAGGCCCATCTTTCACCCTACCCCACCTCCCTCTCACCAGCCTCACCTTCAGCCCTCCATCTCTAGAGTTGTGGTTACTACTGTTTATGTGGGTAAATTACGTCAATTTCCTTCTGTGGGAAGCAGATTCTTCACAAGCTCAGTAGATGACCAACCGTGCTGATCTGCCTGGGTCTGAGGGTGTTCCCGGAAACCAGGCAAATGGGGATAGCTGATCAGGAGCAGCTCGGACTGGGACATCCCTCAGTCTTGAAGAAATTCTTCAACATATCTGGTATGTGGTCGTTATCTCTGCCTAGGCCTCTAGCACTGATGCAAAATACCCCTAAGTTTACAGTCCACGGCTTTAACAACCATTAACTTGGTAATGGCTATAAATCTAAGACTCCCTCTGAGACTACTCTGCTGAGCAGCAGGCTCATTCATCCAAAGCTCCCCAGACTTCATCATCATAGTTTTCTATTAGCAACTCAAATGCAAATGCAAACTTGTCCAAATTTGAATTCAATCTCACTCTCTTTCTACATTAAAAAAAAAATGAAAAGGAAGGAAGGAAGAAGAATCTATCTTCCTTTCCTTAATCTTCTATCTCACTGAATGGCATTTCCATTGAATAAGCCATTCAAAGCAGAAACCTAGGAGCTATCATAAACACCATCAGGGAGCCACAAATGGTTTGACAGGATTGGGGCACACCAGACAAGGGCAGAAGTGGTAAGAATATTGTCTAAAACAAGGTAAATAAATGAGATCATGTAAATTACAGTGAAGAGATTGTACTTTTCTGGAGAATGATGATGACTAACTGGAAGACTTAAGGAAATGAAATCATTAGTCTTCATTCTCTACACAACTACCAAAGGTATTTCTTTTTTTTTTTTTTTTACCAAAGGTATTTCTAAAAGACAAATCCATGTCAATCTGCAACTTCAAAACCTCCAATGACTCAACACCTACAGGCTAAAATTCAAATGCCTCATTTTAGAATACTAGACCTTGTGTGATCTGGCTCTTAGCCAGTTCTCTACACTTGCCTCCAACCATCCCTCACATTTCTAACTGCAGTTGAATAGGAGGAACACTGACAAACCAAAGCGTTAATAACCTTCATAACTTTAATAACCTTCATAACTTTAATAACCATAACTTGAAAACCTGACTCTAGTCATCAGGAATTTAAAATTTTTCACAGAAAGAGCTTTTATATTCCTCCCAGTTTTTAAAGTTTATTATCTTTCTTCAGTGTCTGTCAAGGCCAGTTAAAAGTGTGTATTTATCCAAGATATCCAAGATACCTATGTCACAAAGTCAACTAACCATATACATGTAAACTACCTTCTGAACCCTATTCTGTTCCACCGACATCTATGCTCAGATTTAGTACCTCATTGTTTCAACTACTCTGGCTTTACAGGAAGCCCTGAAATCAAGTGCGAAGTCACAGTATCCAAAGTCCACGGTTTACCTTAAAGACCAGTCTTGGTGGTGATATACACATATACCTATCATTATACTACAAGTTTTCTCACTGTCCTAAATTTAAATCCTCTGTGCCTATTCATGCCTTCACCCACCCTCTTTTCAGTCTCTTTTTAACTAAAATACTGATTTACAATATTCTGCTAGTTTCAGGTGTACTGCAAAGTGATTCAGTTATATATATATATATATGTAACATATATGTATATATACTCTTTTCAAGATTCTTTCCCAATATAAGTTATTACAAAATATTGAATATAGTTCCCTGTGCTATACAGTAGGTCCTTGTTGGGTACCTATTTTATATATAGTAGTATGCATATTTTAATCCCACACTCCTAATTTAATCCCTCCTCTCGCCCTTTCCCCTTTAGTAAATTTCTTTTCTATGTCTGTTTTAATCTCTAAGTTCCCTTATCATCTTTGCAGTTTATCTGTTCAAACAACCCCTGTCATTTGCCCTGTGTGTCTGAATCTGCTGATGCATACACATGGCGCAATTCAATGTTTCCCTGTCCTCTGCTTTCCCACACAATTCCTGCAAATAACAACTCTGATCAGACTCCTAATGAATTGATCCTTTTGGCAAGATAAAAGGGGGTGACGCTCTTTTCTTCCATCAAATAGGGTCTGTTCTTTTCCTTGTGATGAAGCAGCCACTGATGTTCAATGCCTAGACTGAACAGTTCACTAGAAGTAATAAAATGCTGATAATTCTAATTATTTCTCATTTACTAGCTGGAATAGCTTTTTTGTATCTACTAATTTGTTAGCTACTGGTAGATTCCTATAGAAAAGGGGGGATAAATTGCTGAATTCTTTCTCTTTATTACCAACATTCAAGCTAATGAACTGGTTGGTTCCCTTCATCCTCTGAAAGTAACTACTTCCTTTTCTTAAAATTAAAGAAAGACAGAAAATCAGTATGAACTCAAGGATTTAAACAAACCTGGTGGGTTTCAATCAATCTCTGACCAGAGAGAGACTTTTCAAATTATTTCTCTGGGCTTTACGAAATGACGCTAATAGCCTGTAACAGCTTCCATGCTATCGACTATGACATAACATCCCAGCTCAACTTGGGTATTTCCTGTAAGAGACTTAGGGTTACCCAAATCACACCTGATTTCTTTTAAGGTGGAACAGTTTTCCAAGAATACGGTCTGGGTGGGGTTTTTTTTTCCCCCTAGTCCTCATCAGTGGTCATAAGAAATAAACATACATATTTGTATGTATTTTTATAACTTACAATAACTAATGAGCTCACACCAGTACTCTCAACTAAAACTCAGAATTATCAATTTCTCTTAAACTCCACAATACTACATCTATACATCTTTTCTTCCACACGGAGAGTTCTACATATTCACTGGCATTTGATTTAATATATCCAAAAATTACTCACTTATTTGATCCAAAATTAAAAATATTAATACCAATACACCAATGTAATTACCATAAAGAGTTAAACAAAATCTATGTATATAGTACCTGTACTTCTCACTCTGATTTTTTATTTTACTCCATTTTTTCTTTTTTAGCTATGCTGCAAAGCATGCAGGATCTTAGTTTCCCAACCAAGAATCGAACTCATGTCCCCTGCAGTAGAAGCCGTGGCACCTTAACCACTAGATGGCCAGGGAAGTCCCTTCATTCCAATTTTTCAGAATGGTACTTTATTTACATTATCTAAACATACAGTCATTACATACCATACTCTCAATTTTAATCATCCTTTAATTTTCATACAAGTTAATTAAATGTTTACTGCTCTTTACCAAGCCTTATTTTGTTATCTTGCTCATCACTGTGATTATCTAAAGCTCAGCCACTAGTCCATTTTCACAATGACTCAGGGAAATAGTATTTCTTGATTTCTTTCATGTTCATAACAGTTCATCTATAGCTTTGTATAAGGAAAGTCAATTTTGCTGGGGGGAAAAATAATTGGTTCACACTCTCCCTGAGTATCTTTTAAAAATACTACTTCACTTAATTCTGACAAGGAGTGTTGCTGTGAGAAAGCCTAATGTGAATCTAATTTTTTCATTTGAAAAATTATTTATTTTACTATTAAAGGCCCAGAGAATATTTTCCTTTTTCTACAGAGTAACTTTACTAGAATATACCTTGGTGCTGTTTGCTTTAACTTGTATTACCAAGTACATAATGTTCTCTTATCAATCTGTAGACTCGAATCTCCTTTTAAGAAACTTTCCCAGAATTACAGTTTCTCATATTTGTTCTCTTACTTTCCTTAGGTTATCTTCCTAACAGGGTTTTTTATCTATGTGTTTTTCCTTCTTTGCCTATCTTTAATATTTGTCACTTTCTCTCAAATCCTTTTCATCTTTTTCCATTTCTTTTAGTCCTCAATTTTTCCCCCTTTACAACTTCAATTTAAAATCTTTTCGGTTTAGTCACTCTTGTGTCCCTTCCAGTTTAGTTGGCTTTTCTGAAATTAGTTTTTTCTTTTACTTCTTTCCTCAGTTCTGGCATCTCATCTCTGAACTTTCTCATTCTAACTTATGTTGGTCTTCGATATGTAATATTGGTGTCTCAATTAGTGATAGTGCATTTTAAAGTGGAGGTTTGATCTATTCTGGGTTGGTAAAGAATCCACCTTCAATGCAGGAGACCCCAGTTCAATTCCTGGGTTGGGAAGATCTGCTGGAGAAGGCATAGGCTATCCATTCCAGTATTCTTTGGCTTCCCTGGTGGCTCAGCTGGTAAAGAATCCACCAGCAATGTGGGAGATCTGGGTTCAATCCCTGGGTTGGGAAGATTCCCTGGAGAAGGGAACTGCTACCTACTCCAGTATTCTGGCCTGGAGAATTCCACGGATTGTTTAGTCCATGGGGTCACAAAGAGTTGGACAGGACTGAGAGCCTTTGGAACAACAGATTGGTTCGAAATAGGAAAAGGAGTACGTCAAGGCTGTATATTTTCACCCTGCTTAATTAACTTATTTGCAGAGTACATCATGAGAAATGCTGGGCTGGATGAAGCACAAGTTGGAATCAAGGTTGCCGGGAGAAATATCAATAATCTCAGATATGCAGATGACACAACCCTTATGGCAGAAAGCAAAAAAGAACTGAAGAGCCTCTTGATGAAAGTGAAAGAGGAGAGTGAAAAAGTTGGCTTAAAACTCAACATTTAAAAACTAAGATCATGGCACCCAGTTCCATCACTGCATGGCAAAAAGATGGGGAAACAACAGAAACAGTGAGAGACTTTATTTTTGGGGGCTCCAAAATCACTGCATGGTGACTGCAGCCATGAAATTAAAAGATGCTTGCTCCTTGAAAGCAAAGTTATGACCAACCTAGATAGCATATTCAAAGCAGAGACTTCCTTTGCCAACGAAGGTCCGTCTAGTCAAGGCTATGGTTTTTCCAGCAGTCACGTATGGATGTGAGAGTTGAACTATAAAGAAAGCTGAGCACCAAAGAATTGATGCTTTTGAACTGTGGTGTTGGAGAAGACTCTTCAGAGTCCCATGGACAGCAAGGAGATCCAACCAGTCAATCCTAAAGGAAATATTCATTAGAAGGACTGACGCTGAAGCTGAAGCTCCAATACTTAGGCCACCTGATGAAAAGAACTGACTCATTTGAAAAGACCCTGACGCTGGTAAAGATTGAAGGCAGGAGGAGAAGGAGACAACAGAGGATGAAATGTTTGGATTGCATCATAGACTCGACAGACATGAATTTGAGTAGGCTCCAGGAGTTGGTGATGGACAGGGAAGCCTGGCATGCTGCAGTCCATGGTGTCGCAGAGTTGGACACAACTGAGCGACTAAACTGAACTGACTGAACTGAGCGTCTTTCACTTGATCTGTTCTATAATCATATTTTTCTGGGGAGTTTTCTACCTAAGGACATTATTCTGTTTTTCATTCTTTTTTTTTCCCCCCGGCTTTACCAGGTATAATCAACAAACAAATCTGAATGATAAACTGTATACAGTGATGATACACATATGCAAGAATACTCATCCAGCTATTTACAGTATCTCATACACTGACTGGGGTTTCCTTTTTCGGGTTTTTTTTAAATGGGAACATCTATTTCCTCCAACTCCTTGACAGCCAGTTTTCTTTTGTTTCTATGAGTTTGTGACATTTTTTTAAGATTCCGCATATATGTGACACACCCAATATTTGTCTTCCTTTATCTGGCTCATTTCACTGATCATTAGGGCCTCAGAGTCCATGCATGTAACCACAAACAGCAGGATGTCCTTCCTTCTCGTGGCTGAACAATATTCTACTGAATGTGTATATACCACATCTTCTTTATCCATTCATCCACTGACAGACATTTTGATTGTTTCATGTATTGGATACTGTGAATAATGCCACTATGAACGTGGTAGTGCAGATATCGCCTCAAGATTGTTTTCATTTCCTCTGGATAAGAATTCCAGAAGTGGGATTACTAGATCATATGGAGTAATATTTTTAATTTTTTGAGGAGGCACCATACTGTTTGCTTGAGGTTTCAAACACATGCTCACAAAATCATAACCAACACCAATGTGAAGGAGCTTGTCTCCTGTTTCTTCTCAAAAAAAATTTATAGTTTCAGGTCTTATACTGACATCTTTAATTCATTTTTAGTTGATTTTGTGTGTGGTATAAGACAGGGATCTAGTTTCATCCTTTCGGGTGTGGATATCCAGTTTTCTCACACTATTTGCTGAAGATACTACAGAAACTGTAATGAAGACATTAGTTTCCCCACTGAACATTCTTGGCTCCTCCGTCATAAACTGACTGACCAAATACGCATGGTTTGTTTCTGGGCTCTCTATTCCATTCCACTGATCTAGTGTCTGTCTTTACGCCAATACCATACCACTTTGAGTAATACAGTTTGCAAATATAGTTTGAAGTTAGAAAGTGTAATGCCTCCAGCTTTATTCTTTCTCAAGATTCCTTTGGCAATTTGCGGTTTTTTTGCAATTCCACACAAATTTTAGAATTGTTTGTTCTACTTCTGTGAAAAGTGCACTGGAACTCTGATTTGTGCACTGGACTGCACTACATTTGTAGATGGATTTCCACAGTATGGATGTTTTAACAAATTAATTTTTCTAATCTGTGAGCATGAAATATCTTTCAATTTATTTGTGTCTTCTTCAATATCTTTCATCAGCATCATAGTTCTCAGTGTATAGGTCTTTTACTTCTTTGGTTAAACTTATTAGGCATTTTTTTTGTATGATACAATAAATAAGATTGTTTCCTTAATTTCTCTGACAGTTTGTTATTAACATACAGAAATACAGGTGATTTTTGTATATTGATTTTGTATCCAGCAATCTAACTGAATCTGTTTATTGATTCAAACAGTTCTGTGGTGGCGTTTCCAGGATTTCCTATGTATAACACGAGACCATCTGCAAATAGTTTTACTTCTTCCTTTTTACTGAGATGCATTTTCCTTCTTTTCCTTGCCTAACTACTCTGGTTAGAACCTCTAGCACCATGCTGATTAAAAATGGCAAGAGTAAACATCCTTATCTTGCTCTGACCTTAGATGAAAAACTTTCAGTTTTCCACTTTTGAATATATTATTAGTTGTTTGTCATACATAGCTTTCACTGTTGAGGTATGTTCCCTCTATACCCACTCTTGAGAATTAATCATGAATGGATGTTGAATTTTATCATATGCTTTTTCTGCACCTATTGAGATGATCACACGATTCTCATCCTTCATTTTGTTAATGTGCTGAATCACATTAATTTGCATATACTGAACAATCCTTGTGGAGTATGATCCTTTTAATGTGCTGCTGAATTCAGTTTGCTAGTTCTGAGTTGAGAACTTCTGCAGCTATATTCATTAAGAATATTGGCCTGTAATTTTCTTTTCTTGTAGGTTTCTTGTTTGGTTTTGGTATCAAGATAATGCTAACCACATAAAATGAGTTTTTAAGAATTCCCTCCTCTTCTATTTTTCAGGAGACTTTAAGAAAGATTGGTACTAATTCTTTCTCAAATGTCTGGTAGAATTTGCCAGTGACGTCTTCTGGTCCTCTACTTTTGTTTTGGGGAGGTTTTTAACTACTAATTTAATCTCCTTATAAATAGTTGGTTTGTTCAAATTTTCTATTTCTTCATGATTCAGTCATGATCCCTTTCTTCTAAGCTGTTCAATTTGATGGCATATATTGTTGACAGATTTTCTATTTCTTCATGATTCAGTCATGATCTCTTTCTTCTAAGCTGTTCAATTTGATGGTATATATTGTTGACAGTAGTCTCTTATGATCCTTTGTATTTACAGTTGTAATGTCTCCTCTTTCTGATTTTATTTCAGTCTCCTCTCTTTCTTATTAAGTCGAACTAAAGGTTTGTATAGTTTCTCTTCAAAAAAACCAACTCTTGCTTTTTCACTGATCTTTCCTACTGTATTTTTAATTTCTATTTCATTTATTTCCACTCTGATTTGTTATTCCCTTCTTTGTGGCAGCTGTGGGCTTAGTTTCTCCTTCTTTATCTATCTCTTTGAGGTTTAACATTAGGTTGTTTATTTGAGACTTTTCTTGTTTCAAATGTAAGCATTTATCACTATGAACGTACCTCTTAGAAACCCTGTAAGTTTTGGTATGTTGTATTTCTATTTTCATTGGTCTCCAGATATTTTTTATTTTCCTTTGACAGCCTCCTTCAACCACAGGTTTTTCAGGAGAATCTTGTTTAATCCTCCATGTAATTTTGAATTTTCCAATTTTCTTTTGTTTTTAATTAAGGTATAATTGACATACAACATTAGTTTCAGGTTTACAACATAATAATTTGATACTTCTATATAATGCATAATGATTGCAACAAGTCTAGTTAACAACCACTGCATACCCTAACTTGAAAAGACACATGCATCCCTATGTTCACTCAACATAATTCACAAAAGGAAATGAAAAGGAAACAACCCAAGTGGGATGTTGGGATGGTGGGATGGTGGGATGGTGGGATGGATAAAGAAGATATGCTATATATGTACAACAAAATATTAGTCAGCCATACAAAAGAATGAAATATTACTAGTTTTGACAATATGAATAGACTTTGAGGGCATCATGCTAAGCGAAATAAGACAGAGAAAGAGGAATACTGTATGATCTCACTTATATGTTGAATCTAAACAACAAACAAATGAACTAAAAACCAAGCCCACAGATAGATTGATGGTTGCCACAGGCAAGGTATGGAGGCTAGTGAAATGGCTAACAGGCATCAAAAAGATACAAACTTCCAGGTATTTAAAAAAAAAAAAGTTAAGTCCTGAGAATGTAATCCACAGCACTGCAACTGTAGTTAATAATACTATCTTACATATTTCAAAGTTCAGTTCAGATCAGTCGCTCAGTCATGTCTGACTCTTTGTGACCCCATGAACCACAGCACGCCAGGCCTCCCTGTCCATCACCAACTCCCAGAGACCATCCAAACCCATTTCCATTGAGTCAGTGATGTCATCCAACCGTCTCATCCTCTGTCGTCCCCTTCTCCTCCTGCCCTCAATCTTTCCCAGCATCAGTCTTTTCCAATGAGTTAGCTCTTCGCATCAGGTGGCCAAAGTACTGGAGTTTCAGCTTCAACATTAGTCCTTCCAATGAATACCCAGGACCAATCTCCTTAGGATGGACTGGCTGGATCTCCTTGCAGTCCAAAGGACTCTCAAGAGTCTTCTCCAACACCACAGTTCAAAAGCATCAATTCTTCGGTACTCAGCTTTCTTTATAGTCCAACTCTCACATCCATACATGACCACTGGAAAAACCATAGCCTTGTAACATTTCAAAGTTACTAAAACAGTAAATCTTAAAGGTTCTCATCACAAGAAAAAAATAAAAATAGTGCAACTATATATGGCAACAGATGTTTTCACTTTGACAAATTCCTTCAATTATCTAAGGCTTTCTGTTTCTGCTGGGGTCTTAAAATGAGACCACTAGAAATCCAAATAATCTTCCAAACACAAGGACATCAAGTGTCTTTAAAAATATTAACACAACAACCCTGTAAATCAACTACTTTTGAATAAAAAACTTAACTAAATAAAAACAATCTGAACATGATCTGAGTGGGAATTCCATGTTTATATATTATGTCTCTGTCTTCTGTGGATACCAGGATACAGCAAATATGCAGCAGGTTTTCTCCTGATCTACAGGTCAGCAAACCAGAGTCCACTGGCTCAAAAATGTTTTATGGAACAAAACCATGCCCATTCCCTTAAGTATTCTATATAGCTTCTTTCACACCACAACAGCAGAGGTAAATAGGTGCAACAGAGATATGGCCCACAAAGCGTATAATGACTTGGCTCTTCACAGGAAAAATTGGCCAACCCTGTCCTGGTTTAGAGGTTTATCAAATAAGCTTCCACAAATAGCACCTGGTGGGCTCTGTGGGCAATTGTGAAGGATGAGCTCTTTGTCATACTAGGAGTCCAGCACATTACAGAATGTTTAGTATCCCTGGCCCGCCAGGGAACTAAAATGCTAGCAGTACTCCCAGTCTCTGTGTCAACCAAAACTCCCCACACATTTCCAAACACTCTGTAAGAGAGTGGAAGTACTATCCCTGATTGAGAACCACTGAAGAACTAAATTAGCTCAGAGTAAAGGAGGAGAAAATACAGTCCATAAATTCTAAATGCCACCAAGACAGACGAGAAATGTCATTACCTTTATAGAAAGCAAACTAAAAATCTATTCTTCTTCCCCTTTGACACTTAAGCCAAAAATATGTTAACAACTTCTTGATAAAATTAGGCTTTATAATTTGATTATCATGGGGCTGACTTTAAAAATATCAGGCAATCTTACCGATTTGTTCCATCCAGATTTGATCGGTGAATGAAATTAAGTTTTGCATCTGCCCAATAAAGCTTCCGTTCCTCATAATCCAAAGTCAGTCCATTTGGCCAGTAAATTTCAGTGTTTATTATGACGAAACGATCAGAACCATCCATTCCAGCACGTTCTATCTTTGGTACTTCTCCCCAGTCTGTCCAGTACATGAACCTAAAAAAAATATGAAAAATAAACCCATGACATAAGCAGGTTAACTACCAAGTATCTTACAATCATCACTACTGGATAAAGAAAGCTCTCTAAGAAACACTAAAACTGAAATTCCTAGAAATTGTTATTGAAATTTTAATCATCTATCTTTTTGCTTCCATGATGGTAATAACTGATTCAAGTCCAGCATCATCCACAACAAGAAAACCATGTGATCAAAGCTTTTAGGGAAAAAGGGTATTTACACTGTCTCGGTGTATCTCCCCATAAATTAACAATAATGTTAAGAGAAAATAAACTTGGTGGACAACACCTTACTCACATCATCTATCATCAATTAAGGAAAACACTGGCAATATGTTGGGAAAAAATGTACCATTTTTTATGTTAAGTTCTCTTACACAGTATTTCTGTCCAAAAATGCATAAGTTGAACAAAATTATAAAGGAAACAGACTACCAAATTAAAGAACATTCTAGAAAACAACTGCCTTTGAACATTTCAATGTTAATAAAGTCAAATAAAGGCAGATAAATTAATCTGGGTAAAAGGAGAACAAAGAGACATAGTAACTACTGCATACAGTGTATCAAACTGGTAGATAGGTTGGGGAAATGGCTGCTGCTGCAAAGTCCCTTCAGTCGGGTCCGACTCTGTGCGACCCCAGAGACGGCAGCCCACCAGACTCCTCAGTCCCTGGGATTCTCCAGGCAAGAACACTGGAGTAGGTTGTCACTGCCTTCTCTGGGCAAACTGTTACAAAGATATTATTGGGCAACTTGGCAAAATCTGATGGTATGTCAAATTCTATAATAGAAATGTATTAATGTTAATTTACTAGGTATGATCATTTTATTGTGGTTTGGGTAAAGAGAATTTCATTGTGAGAATGCAAGACTTCCCAGTTTCCAAACAGTCTTATATGCAAGATAACCTTACTAAATACTTCTCTAAAAAAGACTGCTTAAGGTGATTATTATAACACAGTATTACACAATATTAGAGCTTTAAATACAGAACCCTAATATATGACAACAGTAGCAAAACAGAGAAGGAAAAACAAAGATTAGTACTGAAGCAAAGTTTCTGTATTTTACTGGAATTAAATTAGCATTAATCTGAAGTCCATTGTGATTAAAAATGATATTATAATCTCTTAACAAATACTAAGAAAATATCTAAAGAATTATAGCTAAAAATTTAACCAAGAAATTAAAATTATACCCTAGAAAACATCTGCTTAATGGAGGCAGTTAAGTTGAAGCAAAATAACAAAAAAGCAAGACATAAGGAAAACTTAAATTGAAGAAAGTAGGAAAAACCACTAGACCATTCAGGTATGATCTAAATCAAATCCCTTACGATTATACAGTGAAAGAAAGTGAAGCTGCTCAGTCGTGTCTGGCTCTTCACAACCCCATGGACTGTAGCCTACCAGGCTCCTCCGTCCATTGGATTTTCCAGGCAAGAGTACAGGAGTGGGGTGCCATTGCCTTCTCCAAAAATTCTCCTAGCCAGGCTTCAACATTACGTGAACTGTGAACTTCCAGGTGTTCAAGAAAAGGTGGTTTTAGAAAAGGCAGAGGTACCAGAGATCAAATTGCCAACTGCTGGGGTCCAACCTGGCTGATCCAGGGTATTCGAAGCGGGGACGGCGTCGGCAAGGGTCAGGATACAATAGCTTCAATCAGATATTAATTAAAGATATAAAGAGTAATAGAATAAGGATAGCTCAGTAGGAAAATTCAGCGGAGAAAAGAGGCTGAGTAGCTTGGTTTACGCGGGAGACCAATAAAACTTCAAGACAAGAAGCTTGCACCACTTACGTAGGCCACAGGCGTCCTTCCGTTCTCCTGAAGGAGAGGAGACACTGAGGCCTCCCCGGTCGGATCTTAGAAGCCCAGGCATAATTAGTAAGCATGGTGGGTTCCGCGATCCAGATGGAGATTCAACCAGAGTGAGAGAGAGAGCGCGACATGGGGAGACCAGTATTTCGAGAAACTGATCCCAATTCTTTATTTTCCAGAGTCTGTTTTTATACACTGAGATGTTATACAAAAGTCACGTGGGGACAGCAGTCCTGACTTTTATTAACGTCAGGTGCTTCACACAAATGTATACAGAGGTCTTAGGGGTGTTAGATCATCTTCTGGCCAGGGGGGCCTGCTGACAATTTACGACCCTCTCCTTGTGACAGTGGTCAGAACACTTTTTTCTCCAAGGGTGATTATTCTTAAAACAGACGCCACCCAAATAAAGTTACATTCCTATAGGGTGAGGGTGTAGTGGGTTTTAGTTAAGGAAAGAATTTACTTAGCCTAAGGTCTAACGCGATTAATATCAAAGGTTAATAGTTACTTCTTCTATATATTCATTAATGTGTGTAAGGGCAGGGGATATGGAGACTTAGCAACAAACACTGGCTCAACAAATGAAAAACCCTTCACCAATACAATTTCTAATCAGCCCATTATACTTATACTAATAGTTTTCTAACTTTTCTAAGGAACCTGTTTTTAGACGGTTTAAAGCATCTCATGCCTCTCAAGGTTGGGAGGCTGTGAGCAATCACATGTGGCCGGACAAGCCTGTCAGGCAGGCTAGAGAACCTTCAGAGGAGTTTGTAGGTTAAAACACTCTTATCACGCCCAGGAATTATTATTAACTAGAGCTCTAAGTTAACTCCTTTTCCGAAAGAGGTGGTGGGGGACAGCTCCCCGTAAAGTCAGAGGTGTAGGTGAGAGCACAAAGTAGTAAAGTAGGCAGGCTCTGGTTAATGGGGGTAGATGCTCAAGGATTTCCAGGGGGACTCCTGAGGCTCGATCCCGCCTTTGCGTATGTCGAGCGTATGTCCTTCCTCATGACCTTTGCCATGGGCGGAGTACCTCACTCTGGCCTCCAACAGCCAACATCCATTGGATTATCAAAAAAGCAAGAGTTCAAAAAAAACATCTACTTCTATACTTCACTGACTAAGCCAAAGTCTTCAACTGTGTGGATCATTACAAACTGTGGAAAATTCTTCAAGAGATGGGAATACCACACCACCTGACCCGTCTCTTGAGAAACTTGTATGCAGGTTAGGAAGCAACAGTTAGAACTGGACATGGAACAACAGACTGGTTCCAAATAGGAAAAGGAGTAGTCAAGGCTGTATATTGTCACTCTGCTTATTTAACTTATATGCAGAGTACATCATGGGAAACACTGGGCTGGAAGAAGCACAAGCTGGAATCAAGATTGCCAGGAGAAATATCAATAACCTCAGATATGCAGATGATACCACCCTTACGGCAGAAAGAAAAGAAGAACTAAAGAGCCTCTTGGTGAAAGTGAAAGTGGAGAGTGAAAAAGTTGGCTTAAAGCTCAACATTCAGAAAACTAAGATCATCGCATCTGGTCCCATTACTTCATGGCAAATAGATGGAGAAATAGTGGAAACAATGACAGACTTTATTTTTGGGGGCTCCAAAATCACTGCAGATGGTGACTACAGCCATGAAATTAAAAGATGCTTACTCCTTGGAAGGAAAGTTATGACCAACTTAGACAGCATACTAAAAAGCAGAGACATTACTTTGTCAACAAAGGTCCATCTAGTAGCAACGGCACCCCACTCCAGGACTCTTGCCTGGAAAATCCCACGGACAGAGGAGCCTGGTAGGCTCCAGTCCATGGGGTCGCTAAGGGTTGGGCACGACTGAGCGACTTCACTTTCACTTTTCACCTTCATGCACTGGAGAAGGAAATGGCAACCCACTCCAGTATTCTTGCCTGGAGAATCCCAGGACGGAGGAGCCTGGTGGGCTGCCGTCTATGCGGTCGCACAGAGTCGGACACGACTGAAGCGACTTAGCAGCAGCAGCAGCAGTCAAGGCTATGGTTTTTCCAGTAGTCATGTATGGATATGAGAGTTGGACTATAAAGAAAGCTGAGTGCCGAAGAATTGATGCTTTTGAACTGTGGTGTTGGAGAAGACTCTTGAGAGTCCCTGGACTGCAAGAAGATCCAACCAGTCCATCCTAAAGGAGATCAGTCCTGGGTGTTCATTGGAAGGACTGATGTTGAAGCTGAAACTCCAATACTTTGGCCACCTGATGGGCAGAACTGAGTCATTGGAAAAGACCGTAATGTTGGGAAAGGCTGAAGGCGGGAGGAGAAGGGGACGAAAGAGGATGAGATGGTTGGATGGCATCACCTACTCAATGGACATGAATATGAGTAAACTCTGGGAGTTGGTGATGGACAGGTAAGCCTGGTGTGCTGCAGTCCATGGGGTCACAAAGAGTCAGACGTGACTGAACTGAAGGAAAACAAAATGACAGACATAACAACATTCAAGTAAATAACAACAATAAAATATAAATGGATTAAAGATTCCATTCAAAAAAATAATCATAGAGGGTAAAGCCAACAGGTATTTGGGAAGAAAAAACTGACAGGACTTGGCTTGAGGAGTGACGAAGAGCAAGAACTAAAGATGATTTCTAGGTCTCTTGTCAAAAAAGGGATGCCTTAAAAGAGGTAAATATTAATAAACATTAAAATAAATACACAGCTATTAAAGTAAAAGATGTTCAGCCATATACCACCAAACAGTATGATGTCATATTTGAGATATCACCATAACAGGAACTGTTCTTTTGAACTCTTCAATTATAAATCATATAATTTATAACTACAAGTACTTTAAGTGTGGAAAAGTTGGATTATAAAAGATAGTGTAGCGATGATGTAAAGCAGAGATTCCAGAGCTAGGGTGCTCAGGCCCGCCACTCCCAGACACATGATTTTGAGCAAGTTATTTCACCTTTCTGTCCCTCATATTCCTCATAACACAAGGATTAAAAACAGATGCATGTCAAATGGTTTCTGTCAGAATATAGCAGTTAATACATGCAAAGCACTTAGAAGCTCTATCTATGCTCTAGCTATTGTTTTTTACATCATACATCTCTTGTTCATGGTTTCACTTTTAGAATGAACGGCAAAGTTATTAACACAATCTTTATACTATCTGGCTCCTACCCATCTCTTCAGCTTCAATTAACACCACTCTTCTCTTCATCACCTTGGGCTTCCCAGGTGATGCCATGGTAAAGAATACACCTGTCAATGCATGAGATGAAGGAGATGTGGGTTTGATCCCTGGGTTGGAAAGATTCCCTAGAGTAGGAAATGGCAACCCACTCCAGTATTCTTGCCTGGAAAATTCTATTGACAGACGAGCATGGTGGGCTATACTCCATGAGGCTGCAGAAAGTCAGACACAACTGCGCATGCACACGCACACACACACACACACACACACACCCACCCACCCACACACACACCTTTATTTATTATATGCCAGGTACCATACTCCCTGGCAGTACAGCGCTTTCCCTTTACCTGTTATCTTCTCTTTCAGAGTTCAACTTAAATCAAGTTTTCTCTAACAGACCTTCTTTAAATTACAAATTAGGTCATACAGTCCCATATAAGCTCTCAGAGTACTTCACATTCGTTAGCATTACAAATACATCTGATCATTCGCTTAATGTTTATTACCTCTAACTTACACATTTATGTTTTTGGCAATTTCTGGATTAAGAAAAGTTTTTTTTAAGTAAATGAGGAAAAATTTTTCCATTTGCTGATTTGGTAAAGTATTCCTTTTGCAGAGGCATACAAATACCTCTTTGATAGAACTCTTGTCTACAACAGCCAGCAGAAAAGAAAACAATAGGTTCGAAGAATAAGCTGGCAGAGAAACTGACTAGAGATTTCCCATGATCACAGACTGAATCTGGTGGCAGTATTTCTTCACGTACTTTGACATGCTAATTTCATGTCTCAGTGCCAACTGTTCAAAGGTCATTCTATCAGTAAATATTTTAGCAATGTTCTAGCTAACAGCTCACCTCTGGTTTATATCTCATAAAATCAAACATAAGAAAGCTAGAATGCAATTATCCTAAGAATTCAGATCTCTCACCGTAAGAGTTTTAAAAAGAAAGCAACCAGTCAATGACAAAATACTAAATCAACCCATGTATTATTTGTTCTTTTATTACTATACAATCCAGGTCCAAAGTTTCCCTATCCTAAATGTTTTTTCCTTCTTTAAACTGAAATATAACTGACACATAACATCATGTGAGTTTAAGATGTACAATATGTTGGTTTGATACTTATATACTGAAATATGACTACCATAGCATTAGCTGACACACTTACCACTTCACATCATTACTTTCTTTTCTTCAGTGGGAACAATTAAGATCTCGTTGTTTACAATATAGTATTGTTGACTATAATCACTACATTGTGCATTCGATCTCAAGGACTTATTTATCTACTAGCTCTAGGTTTGTACCCTTAAACAACATATTCCCAGTTCCTCCAGCTCCCAGCTTCTGATAACCACCAGTCTACACTGTTTTTGTAAGTTTGGCTCTTTTGGATTCCACATGTAAGTGATGCTATATAATATTTGTTTTTCTCTGACCGACTTATCTCACTTAGCATAATCCCCTCAAGGTCCACCTATGTTTCCACACATGGCAGATTATTTTTTCTCAATGGCTAATATTCCATTGTGCATATATACGGCAACTCCTTTATCCATTCATCTATTGAAGAACATGTAGGCTGTTTCTGTATCTTAGCTATTGTGAATAACTAACAATGAATATAGGAGTACATACATCTCTTCAATTCCTGTTTTCATTTCCTTTGGATATACAGCTGAGCTGTGAACAACAGAAATTGAAACTGCACAGGTCCACATACAAATTTTCTTTTCAACAATAAAATACTACAGTACCACACAATCCAGTCAATCTTAAGAGAAATCAATCATGAATACTTATTGGAAGGATCATCTGATGAGAACAGACAACTCACTGGAAAAGTCCCAGATGCTGAGAAAGATTGAGGGCAGAAGGAGAGGAGGGTGTCAGAGGATGAGATGGCTGGATGGCACCACCAATGCAATGGACATGAACTTGGGCAAATTTTGGGACCTGGTGACGGACAGGGAGGCCTAGCGGGCTGCAGTCCATGGGGTCACAAAGCATCAGACACAAATGGGTGACTGAACAGCAACAACAGTTGACAATCACACAACCCATGGCAGGTTAAATCCACAAATGTAGAATCTCAGATACAGAGCAATCATGTATATACAAAAGGAAGACTATAAGTTACAAGTGGATTTTCAACTGCACAGAGGGTCAGCACTCCTAAACCACGCTGTTCAAACTCAAGTATAGGACCTCCCTGGTGGTACAGTGGTAAGAATCCACCTGCCAAAGCAGAAGTCAAGGGTTCGATCCTGGTCCAGGAAGATTCCACATGCCATGGACCAACCAAGCCCGTGTGCCACCAACTGCTGAAGCCCAAGCACCCTACAGTCTATACGCTGCAGCTACTGAGCTACTGAGCATGTGCACCTAGGGCCCATACTCCACAATAAAAGAAGCCACAGCAATGAGAACCCCGAACACCAAGGGGAAGAACAGCCCCCACTTGCCACAACTAGAGAAAGCCTGCATGCAGCAACAAACACCCAACACAATCAAGATAAATTAAAAATAATAATAAGCTCTACTGTATATCCAGAAGTGGAATTGCTGAACCATAAGGCAGTTACATTTTTAATTTTTTAAAGACTTTCATATTGGTTTCCATAAGAACTAAACCAATTTACATGCCTAACAACAGTGTACAAGAATTCCCTTATCTCTACATCTTCAGCATCACTTACCTCTTGTCTTCTTGATAATAAACATTCTAACAGGTGAGAGGTGATATCTCATTGAGGTTTTGCCTTGCATTTCCCTAATGATTATCAATATGGAGCACCTTTTCATGTAGCTACTGGCCATTTAGGTTTATTTTCTTTTGAAAAATATCTATTTAGTTCCTCTGCCCATTTTTTTTAAATGGATTGGTTTAAGTTGTGTAAGTTCTTACTATATTTTGGATACTAACCGTTATCTAATATATTACTTACAAATATTTTCTCCCACTCTGTAGGGCTTGGCAGGGGGACTATTTCCTTTGCTGTGCAGAAACGCTCCAGTTGCTTGTGCTGATCTAATTTTTTTCACTTTTACCTGTGAGTTTTTTCACTGTTCTGGATCTTGATAAACAATAGGAAAAAGAGGCAGGTGGGAAGATAAACTGAATATCTATGTTTATCTTTTCCCAATCAGCTAGTATCCCCATAAATTAAGTGCTTGGCTAAGAAGAAGTCTTATGTA
Organism: Bos javanicus; assembly: GCF_032452875.1. Taxonomy (NCBI): domain Eukaryota; kingdom Metazoa; phylum Chordata; class Mammalia; order Artiodactyla; family Bovidae; genus Bos; species Bos javanicus. The sequence goes on along the minus strand of NC_083872.1, from coordinate 98,107,756 downwards.
TATGCACAACAACATAAAAATGGCAAAATCATATAGAAGATTTCTTCCAAAAAAATCGAAATTTAAACTCTATCTGTACCAAAATACACAATTTCTCAAACTTTCTTTAGTTCATCATTGTATATAGCATGTAACAACTCAGAAGCAGATTTACCATAAATGAAGCATAAGCAAACTTCAGGATCCTTCACGTAGGTTCACTCCAGTACCTTGCCTTTAATTCTGCTCAGGAAGTCAATGCTTTGCACGATTCCACCATAGATGAATTTCAGTTAAATAACATCACCCTACATACACGCAACATGGTCAAATTTCAGTTATGGTAACCACAAATTTCACTACCAGCTCCACAAATCACCGTGTAAATGACAGATGTGTTTCATGATCCATCATCAATCACACTCCTCTTTCAAAGTCTATGACTGGTCTCCACTCAACTGTTATTCAGCTCACACACAGACAGCAGAGTGTATGCCCATGCTGCCTCTTTGTGCTGATAAAAGCTATGTGACATTCTATGAAAATATATTATCAAAAGAAAATTGGCCAAGAAAGATGACAGTGCAGCAAAGAAATGAAAAGTGGTAAGTATAGATGAAATCTGAACTGAATATAAATAGAGTTATAGAAGAAACAGTTGACTATGGGTTGTTGACACCACTGTCATTCAAAATTCTAGATAGATACGCAGCCGGGAGAATTTAGTCAAAGCCAGCTTACCAACATAAATGAGCAAAGTGGTTGTGCCCAAAAGGATAAACACATCCCAGAGTGATGCCACCAAAAATAACTTCACACTGAAGGAACTCTCTCAGATAATTCACAACACTGAAAACACAAAATTAAATATTAATTATTAATATTAAATATTTTGAAGGCTTGCTCCAAACACAGAGAGGAATATTATAATTCACTAGGGCACAGAAAAGATGCTTGCTCTGTATAGTAAGTTATACAGTGAGAAGAGAGCAGCATTCTCTGCTCAAACTATTTTTAATGATACTTCTAATATTTTATAGATGTAATATAAGTAAATACATACTAGTTTTACTGTTTTTCTACTTCTCTATACATTTACATCAGACAGTAATAATATTTAATATTTTGATGAAAAATTTTAAAGTCACGAAAGAATTGTAATTTATATACTAATTAGTAAGATTGCTTTATGTAGTTTCGGCTTTGCATGGAGTTCCCCCCTTTTTGTTTTGTTTTGTTGTGTTTTAATTACTTATTTTGGTCTTCCCTGCTATGTAGGCTTTTCTCTAGTTGTGGTGCACCGGCCTCTCATTGTTGTGGTTTCTCTTGTTACAGAACACAGGATCTAGGGAACGAGAGCTTTAGTATCCACAGCACAAAGGCTCAGTAATTGTGGTTCCCGGGCTCTAGAGCACAGATTTACCTGTTCTGAGGCATGTGGCATCTTCCTGGACCAGGGATGGAACCCATGTCCCATCCAATGGCAGGTGGATTCTTTACCACTGAGCCACCAGGGAAACCCAGTGTTGCACACTTTAGCGTTTGTCTCCATAAGCAAAGTTTTTTAAATTAATCTTTGTTTCATTTTCATCAATTCAGTTCAACGCAGAATTAACACTGAGCACCTCAGTTCAATTCAGTTCATTGCAGTCGCTCAGTCGTGTCCAACTCTTGGCTATCCCATGGACTGCAACACGCATGTACTGTCCATGGACTGTCCATCACCAACTCCTGGAGTTTACTCAAATTCATGTCCATTGAGTCAGTGATGCCATCCAGCCACCTCATCATCTGTCGTCCCTTTCTCCTTCCGCCTTCCATCTTTCCCAGCATCAGAGTCTTTTCAAATGAGTCAGTTCTGCCCATCAGGTGGCCAAATTATTAGAGTTTCACTTTCAACATCAGTCCTGCCAATAAATATTCAGGACTGATCTCCTTTAGGATGGACTGGTTGGATTTCCTTGCTGTCCAAGGGACTCTCAAGAGTCTTCTCCAACACCACAGTTCAAAAGCATCAATTCTTTGGCGCTCAGCTTTCTTTATAGTCCAACTCTCACATCCATACATGACCACTGGAAAAACCATAGCCTTGACTAGACAGACCTTTGTTAGCAAAGTGATGTTTCTGCTTTTTAACATGCTGCCTAGGTTGGTCATAGAAATTTGGAAAACTCAGCAGTGGCCACAGGACTGGAAAAGGTCAGTTTTCATTCCAATCCCAAAGAAAGGCAATGCCAAAGAACACTCAAACTACTGCACAACTGCATTCATCTCACACGTTAGTAAAGTAATGCTCAAAATTCTCCAAGCCAGGCTTCAGCAATACGTGGACCGTGAACTTCCCGATGTTCAAGCTGGTTTTAGAAAAGGCAGAGGAACCAGAGATCAAATTGCCAACATCCGCTGGATCATCGAAAAAGCAAGAGAGTTCCAGAAAAACATCTATGTCTGCTTTATTGACTATGCCAAAGCCTCTGATTGTGTGGATCACAATAAACTGTGGAAAATTCTTCAAGAGATGGGAATACCAGACCACCTGACCTGCCTCTTAAGAAACCTATATGCAGATCAGGAAGGAATAGTCAGAACTGGACAAGGAACAACAGACTGGTTCCAAATAGGAAAAGGAGCACGTCAAGGCTGTATATTGTCACCCTGCTTATTTAACTTATATGCAGGGTATATCATGAGAAACGCTGGGCTGGAAGAAGCACAAGCTGGAATCAAGATTGCCAGGAGAAATATCAATAACCTCAGATATGCAGACGTCACCACCCTTATGGCACAAAGTGAAGAGGAACTAAAAAGCCTCTTGATGAAAGTGAAAGAGGAGAGTGAAAAAGTTGGCTTAAAGCTCAACATTCAGAAAACGAAGATCATGGCATCTGGTCCCATCACTTCATGGGAAATAGATGGGGAAACAGTGGAAACAGTGTCAGACTTTAATTTTGGGGGCTCCAAAATCACTGCAGATGGTGATTGCAGCCATGAAATTAAAAGACACTTACTGCTTGGAAGGAAAGTTATGATCAACCTAGATAGCATATTGAAAAGCAGAGACATTACTTTGCCAACAAAGGTCCGTCTAGTCAAGGCTACGGTTTTTCCAGTGGTCACATATGAATGTGAGAGTTGGACTCTGAAGAAAGCTGAGCACCGAAGACTTGAAGCTTTTGAACTGTGGTGCTGGAGAAGACTCTTGAGAGTCCCTTGGACCGCAAGGAGATCCAACCAGTCCATTCTAAAGGAGATCAGTCCTGGGTGTTCACTGGAAGGACTGATGCTAAAGCTGAAACTCCAGTACTTGGGCCACCTCATGCGAAGAGTTGACTCATTGGAAAAGACTCTGATGCTGGGGGGATTGGGGGCAGGAGGAGAAGGGGATGACAGAGGATGAGATGGCTGGATAGAATCACTGACTCGATGGACATGAGTCTGAGTAAACTCCGGGATTTGGTGATGGACAGGGAGGCCTGGCGTGCTGTGATTCATGGGGTCTTAAAGAGTCAGACACGACTGAGCGACTGAACTGAACTAAGGTTGGTCATAACTTTCCTTCCAAGGAGTAAGCGTCTTTTCATTTCATGGCTGCAGTCACCATCTGCAGTGATTTTGGAGCCCCCCAAAATAAAGTCTGACACTGTTTCCACTGTTTCCCCATCTATTTCCCATGAAGTGATGGGACCGGATGCCATGATCTTAGTTTTCTGAATGTTGAGCTTTAAGCCAACTTTTTCACTCTGTCATCAAGAGACTCTTTAGTCCTTCTTTGATTTCTGCCATAAAGGTGGTGTCATCTGCATATCTGAGGTTATTGATATTTCTCCCGGCAGTGTGTTTTTTTCCAGCTTGTGTTTCATCCATCCAAAGCGTTTCTCATGATGTACTTTGCATATAAGTTAAATAAGCAGGGTGACAATATACAGCCTTAACTACCCCTTTTCCTATTTGGAACCAGTCTGTTGTTCCATGCCCAGTTCAAACTGTTGCTTCCTGACCTGCATACAGATTTCTCAAGAGGCAGGTCAGGTGGTCTGGTATTCCCACCTCTTTCAAAATTTTCCATAGTTTGTGATGATCCACACAGCCAAACATTTTGGCATAGTCAATAAAGCAGAAGTAGATGTTTTTTTGGAACTCTCTTGCTTTTTTGATAATCCGATGGATATTGGCAATTTGATCTCTGGTTCCTCTGCCTTTTCTAAAACCAGCTAGAATATCTGGAAGTTCACAGTTCACATACTGTTGAAGCCTGGCTTGGAGACTTCTGAGCATTACTTTACTAGCATGTGAGATGAGTGCAATTGTGCAGTAGTTTGAGCATTCTTTGGCATTGCCTTTCTTTGGGATTGGAATGAAAACTGACCTTTTCCAGTCCTGTGGCCACTGCTGTGTTTTCCACATTTGCTGGCATATTGAGTGCAGCATTTTCACAGCATCTTTTAGGATTTGAAATAGCTCAACTGGAATTCCATCACCTCCACTAGCTCTGTTTGTAGTCATGCTTCATAAGGCCCATTTGACTTCGCATTCCAGGATGTCTGGCTCTCGGTGAGTAATCACACCATTGTGATTAACTGGGTTGTGAAGATCTTTTTGGATAGTTGTTCTCTATTCTTGCCACCGCTGTCCTTTATTGAACCCAACTTTGCGTGAAATATTCCCTTGGTATCTCTAAGTTTCTTGAAGAGATCTCTAGTCTTTCCCATTCTATTGTTTTCCAATAGTTATTTGCACTGATCACTGAGTAAGGCTTTCTTATCTCTCCTCGCTATTCTTTGAACTCTGCATTCAAATGCGTATATCTTTCTTTCTTTTCTTTGCTTTTCGCTTCTTTTCTTTTCACAGCTAAATGTAAGGCCTCCTCAGACAGCCATTTTGCTCTTTTGCATTTCTTTTTCTTGGGGATGGTCTTGATGGCTATCTCCTATTCAATGTCTCGAACCTCAGTCCATAGTTCATCAGGCACTCTGTCTATCAGATCTAGTCACTTAAATCTATTTCTCACTTCCACTGTATAATGGTTAAGGGATGAGCACCTACCAAGTGACAAACATCCCTTGAGGGATGGTCCTAGCATTCAAGGAGTTCTCAGAATTGACAGTTTTCAAATATCACAGGGCTTTAAGACAGGTAAGCGTGACCTCTCTGCTCTGACAGCAATAGAAGAGGGGCCACAAGGGCAATCAAGAGATAATGACACCTGAGCTGAGCCTTGAAGAAGCAGCAGGTTGGATTATAAGAAATTAGAAGGAAAAAACTTTACAGTGAAGCACAAACTGTATGTGAAAGGAACTACATGCATTCCAATATTACTACAGCATAAAACGAAAAGTCTGAGGTCAGGGATGAAATCTACTCCAAGACCCTGAGCAAAGCAGTAAATGAAAAAAACAAAGTATTACAAAAGCACTCTTTCCACTGCCGTATACATGCTATTTTATTGTGAATAGTATTATGGTTCCAATTAAACTGAGGCATTGAGACCAATCACTCAGAGTTTACAGAAAAATGAATTGCCTAGGTTAAATGTAAATATGACTTCATTAAAAACCAAACAATGTTTATTACAGCTTTCCAGGTGAAGAAACACATAAAAATTGGGAGACTAACAAAGCTTTCTCCAGCTAACATTACTGAATTCCTCCTACAAGAAAAGTCAATAAAAGAAATCATAGTGCCACCAATTTCCAAAGATACAGTAACATGAAATTTAAAATTTAGCTGCAAACTCAAACACAGAAGATCATCTAAGAAACTGTGCCTTCACCTGGTGGTGGTGGTGGTGTAGTCATCAAGTTGTGTCTGACTCTTGCGACCCCATGGACTGTAGCCCACCAGGCTCCTCTGTCCTCCATGCATGGGATTTCCCAGGCAAGAATACTAGAGTGGGTTGCCATTTCATTCTCCAAGGGATCTTCCTGACCCAGGGATCAAACTGGGGTCTCCTGCATTACAGGCAGATTCTTTACCAACTGAGCCACCAGGGAAGCCCCACCTTACATAAGACTGAATCTAAGGAGATGGCCAGACTTCTGTTTTGTTTGTTCATCAGGTGTCAGTACCAACTAATCATCAAAAATCTTCTATGTGAATGTTCAGATCAATAAACATTCAAAGTGTTGAATAACTCTGTTGAATTGCAGAGATTGCCCTGAATGAACTGTCTTTATTGTTGTTGTTCAGTAACCCAGTTGTGTCCGACTCTGCAACACCATGGACTGCAGCACACCAGGCTTCACTATCTCCCAGAGCTTGCTCACGCTCATATCCATTGAGTCGATGATACCATCCAACCATCTGTTGTCCCCCTCTGTTGTCCCCTTCTCTTCCTGCCTTCAATCTTTCCCAGCATCAAGGTCTTTTCAAATGAGTCAGCTCTTTATTAGGTAGCCAAAGTATTGGAACTTCAGCCAGTTCTTCCAATGAATATTCAGGGTTGATTTGCTTTAGGATTGACTGGTTTGGTCTCCCTGCAGTCCAAGCAACTTTCAAGAGTCTTCTCCAACACCACAGTTCAAAAGCATCAATTCTTCAGCACACAGCCTTCTTTATGGTCCAACTCTCACATCCATACATGATTACTGGAAAACCCATAGCTTTGACTAGATGGGCCTTTGTCAGGAAAGTAATGTCTCTACTTTTTAATATGCTGTCTTGGTTGGTCATAGGTTTTCTTCCAAGGTGTAAGTGTCTTTTAATTTCATGGCTGCAGTCACCATTTGCAGTGATTCTGGAGCCCAAGAGAAGAAAGTCTGTCACTGTTTCCAGTTTCCCCATCTATTTGCTATGAAGTGATAGGACTGGATGCCATCTTAGTTTTGTGAATGTTGAGTTTTAAGCCAGCTTTTTCACTCTCCTCTTTCACTTTCATCAAGAGTTCCTCCTCTCTTTCTGCCATAAGGGTGGTATCATCTGCATATCTGAAGCTATTGATATTTCTCCCAGCAATCTTGATTCCAGCTTGTGCTTCACCCAGCCCGGCATTTCTCATGATGTACTCTGCATATAAATTAAATAAGCAAGATGACAATATACAGCCTTGACATACTCCTTTCCCAATTTTGAACCAGTCCATTATTCCATGTCCAATTCTAACTGCTGCTTCGTGATCTGCATACAGGTTTCACAGGATGCAGGTAAGGTGGTCTGGTATTCCTATCTCTTTAAGAATTTTTCACAGTTTGTTGTAATCCACACAATCAAAGACTTTAGCGTAGTCACCGAAGTAGAAGCTTTTCTGGAATTCTCTTGCTTTTTCTATGATCCAACAGATGTTAGCAATTTGATCTCTGGTTCCTCTGACTTTTCTAAAACCAGCTTAAACATCTAGGAGTTCTCGGTTCACATAGTGTTGAAGCCTAGCTTGGAGAATTCTGAGTATTACTTTGCTAGCATGTGAAATGAGTGTAATTGTGTTGTAGTCTGAACATTCTTTGGCATTGCCCTTCTTTGGGTTTGGAATAAAAACTGACCTTTACCAGTCCTGTGGCCACTGCTGAGTTTTCCAGATTTCCCAGGCAAGAATATTAGAGTGGGTTTCTATTTCCTTCTCCAGGGGATCTTGCCATCCCAGGAACTGAACCCATATCTCCTACATTGGCAGGCAGATTCTTTACCACTGAGCCACCTGGGAAGCTCCCTGAACTACCTACCTGTGTTGATGTTTGCACTGATGAAAAAGCAATGATGGGTAAAACTGCAGGGAGTGACAATCAACTGTATGAACAGTCACTGCATTTATTCTTCACCATATACAAAAGAAAAGCCACTATCAATGGATACTCACATTGGTTAGGTAGATAATTATTAATTTCATTAAGTCTTTACCTTTGACTCTGTATTTAATATTCTGTGTAACAAAATGCAATCTACAGAGAAAGGACTTCTGCTGTACATGAAAGCAGAATGGTTGTCTTGAGAAAAAGCACCTGGCCAACTGAGATAGATGTTTTCACAGACTGCAATTTCTCACTTTAAAAAAATTAATGACAAACCGTGATTAATAAAACTTAGGTATCAGGCAGATACTTTCGTGGAAATAGATGAAATGACCTTGTCACTTCAATTTGTTGCGAGTAATAAAATCTGAGCTTTCTGCATTCAATCTGTTGCAGTACATTATATATATCTGACAAAGTACTTATATTTACAATGTATGAAGAACCCCTAAAATTCAATAGAAGACAAACAACCAAATTAAAAATTGAGCAAAAGATCTGAAGAGACAGATCGACAAGACATACCAATGGTAAAGAATTACACACAAAAAGAGTACATAATTATTCATCTCAAAAATGAAAATTTAAACTCTAATGAGATATCACTACGTATCTATCAGGATGGATAAACTTTAAAAAAAATAGACAATACAAAGTACTAGCAAATATGCAGAGCAACTGAAACTCTTATACACTGCTAGTGTTAATGCAAAATGGTACATCTACTTTGGAAAACTGTTTGGCTGCTCCCTATATTAAGTAAACATTCCCATAAGATCTAGTAACCCCATTCCTCTTTTCAGATCAGATCAGATCAGATCAGTTGCTCAGTCATGTCCGACTCTTTGCAACCCCATGAATCGCAGCACGGCAGGCCTCCCTGTCCAACACCAACTCCCGGAGTTCACTCAGACTCATGTCCATGGAGTCAGTGATGCCATCCAGCCATCTCATCCTCTGTCGTCCCCTTCTCCTCCTGCCCCCAATCCCTCCCAGCATCACAGTCTTTTGCAATGAGTCAACTCTTCGCATGAGGTGGCCCAAGTACTGGAGTTTCAGCTTTAGCATCAGTCCTTCCAAAGAAATCCCAGGGCTGATCTCCTTCAGAATGGACTGGTTGGATCTCCTTGCAGTCCAAGGGACTCTCAAGAGTCTTCTCCAACACCACAGTTCAAAAGCATCAATTCTTTGATGCTCAGGTTTCTTTATAGTCCAACTCTCACATCCATACATGACCACAGGAAAAACCATAGCCTTGACTAGACGGACATTTGTCGGCAAAGTAATGTCTCTGCTTTTCAATATGCTATCTAGGTTGTTCATAACTTTCCTTCCAAGGAGTAAGCGTCCTTTTAATTTCATGGCTGCAGTCACCATCTGCAGTGACTTTGAAGCCCAGAAAAATAAAGTCTGACACTGTTTCCACTGTTTCCCCATCTATTTCCCATGAAGTGATGGGACCGGATGCCATGATCTTCGTTTCCTGAATGTTGAGCTTTAAGCCAACTTTTTCACTCTCCTCTTTCACTTTCACCAAGAGGCTCTTTAGTTCCTCTTCACTTTCCGCCATAAGGGTGGTGTCATCTGCATATCTGAGGTTATTGATATTTCTCCCACCAATCTTGATTCCTGCTTGTGTTTCTTCCAGTCCAGCGTTTCTCATGATGTACTCTGCACAGAAGTTAAATAAGCAGGGTGACAATATACAGCCTTGACGAACTCCTTTTCCTATTTGGAACCAGTCTGTTGTTCCATGTCCAGTTCGAACTGTTGCTTCCTGACCTGCAGACAAATTCCTCAAGAGGCAGGTCAGGTGGTCTGGTATTCCCATCTCTTTCAGAATTTCCCACAGTTTACTGTGATCCACACAGTCAAAGGCTTTGGCACAGTCAATGAAGCAGAAATAGATGTTTTTCTGGAACTCTCTTGCTTTTTCCATGATCCAGCAGTTGTTGGCAATTTGATTTCTGGTTCATCTGCCTTTTCTTCTAAAACCTGCTTGAACATCTGGAAGTTCACAGTTCACGTATTGCTGAAGCCTGGCTTGGAGAATTTTGAGCATTACTTTACTAGCGTGTGAGATGAGTGCAATTGTGCAGTAGTTTGAGCATTCTTTGGCATTGCCTTTCTTTGGGATTGGAATGAAAACTGACCTTTTCCAGTCCTGTGGCCACTGCTGAGTTTTCCAAATTGGCTGGCATATTGAGGGCAGCACTTTCACAGCATCATCTTTCAGGATTTGGAATAGCTCAACTGGAATTCTATCACCTCCACTAGCTTTGTTCGTAATGATGCTTTCTAAGGCCCACTTGACTTCACATTCCAGGATGTCTGGCTCTAGGTCAGTGATCACACCATCATGATTATCTGGGTCATGAAGATCTTTTTTGTACAGTTCTTCTGTATATTCTTGCCATCTCTTCTTAGTATCTTCTGCTTCTGTTAGGTGCATACCATTTCTGTCTTTAACAAATCCATCTTTGCATGAAATGTTCCTTTGGTATCTCTAATTTTCTTGAAGAGATCTCTAGTCTTTCCTATTCTGTTGTTTTCCTCTATTTCTTTGCATTGATCGCTGAAGAAGGCTTTCTTATCTCTTCTTGCTATTCTTTGGAACTCTGCATTCAGATGGGTATATCTTTCCTTTTCTCATTTGCTTTTTGCTTCTCTTCTTTTCACAGCTATTTGTAAGGCCTCCCCAGACAGCCATTTTGCTTTTTTGCATTTCTTTTCCATGGGGATGGTCTTTGATCCCTGTCTCCTGTACAATGTCACAAACCTCATTCCATAGTTCATCATCGTTCATCAGTTCCTCTTTTCAAGGGAAATTAAATATAAGTGAAGTGAAGTCGCTCAGTTGTGCCCGACTCTTTGTGACTCCATGGATAGTAGCCTGTACCAAGCTCCTCCATCCATGGGATTTTCAAGGCAAGAGTACTGGAGTTGGTTGCCATGTCCTTCTCCAGGGAATCTTCCCAACCCAGGGATTGAACCCAGGTCTCTCACATTGTAGACAGACAATTATATATGTATTCACACAAAAATCTGTATGATAATATTTATAGCAAATGTATTCACAGTCACCAAAAATTATAGAATGTTCTTCAAACGGGGACAGACAAACTGTGGCACATTCGAACAATGGAATACTCTATGAAAAAAAAAAACAACAAACACTAATAAAAATAAAATTAAAAAAGACATAAGGAAAACCATTTTAGCTGTTAGAAGTTAAAATAATGGTTATTTCTGGGGAAGGAATGGAACATGGGTGGGGGGCGGTTTCAAGAATGCTGGCATTGTACTGTTTTTTAATCTATATGCTGCTCACTTTGGTGTGATCACATTTATAAACTTAATTTGCTCTCTTAATATGATGTGTACATTTTCCTATATCTGTGTTGTAATAAATGTTTATAGTTTTAGGGAAAAGAACCACCAACACACACAACAACATATATAAACTTCAAATGCTTTATAGTAAGAGAGAGTAGCTAGAGTCAAACACTAGAAGATACATGATTCCATTTATATTACTTTCTGGAAAAAACAAAACTGTGTAGAGTCAGAAAACAAATCAGTGGTTGCCTAGAGCTGCAGGTAGAGGAAAAGGTTGATGACAAAAAGGAAAAATGGGGGGAGTTCATGAATTACTCTCTATTTTAATTATGTCAATGATTACCCGAATGTGTGTGTGTGTGTGTGTGTGTGTGTGTGTGTGTGCTCAGTCCCTCAGCCGTGTCTGACTCTGAGACCCATGGACGGTAGCCCACCAGGTCCCTCTCTGTCCATGAGAGTTTCCAGGCAAGAATACTGGAGTGGTTTGCCATTTCCTACTCCAGGGGATCTTCTCGACTCAGGAATGTAACCAGCATCTCTTGCATTGGCAGGGGGATTCTTTACCACTGCACCAATGGGGATCAACACCCAAATCTATGTATTTGTATAAATTCGGCAATGGCCACCAAAAAGCATAAATTTACTGTATACAAATTTTACTCTTTTTTAATAGGTAGAAGACTTCACTAAATACTTCACACAAGAAGATACATGAATGGCCAGCTGGCACATAAAAAGATGCTCAATCTCAATCATCACAGAAGTAGAATAAGATACCACTTCACACCCACTAAAATAGCTAAGATTAAAAAGACCAATAATTCCAAGCGTTGGTAAGGATGGAGCAAATGAAACTCTCATACACAACTAGTATAAACTTTGAAAACTAGTTTGGCAGTTTCTTACAAAGTTAAATGCACACTTAACCCTATGAACTAGCAATTCTAGTTTTAGGTATTTACTCAAGAGAAAATTAAAATATATCCACACAATGATCTCTACATATAAGTTCAGAGAAGTTTTATTCATAATAACCAAAAACTGGAAATAACACAAATGCCCATCAAGAGGATGATAAACCAACTCTGGCATATTCATACAATGGAATACTACTCGGCAATGTAAAAGAATTACTCACATATTCAACAATAAGGATGTCTTTTTAAAATTATGGTAAACAAAAGAATTCAGTCTCAAACAAGTACCTACACAAGGACTCCATTATATCAAGTTCTGGATTCAGCAAAACTAACCTACAGTGATAGAAGTTAGATCAGTACTTGTGGCGGTAGAAGTAGGAATTGACTGGAAACTGACTATGGCAGTTTTCTGGACTGACGTGATAAAACAGGTTTGTTGTATCTTTTTTTTTTAAGGGGGGTAATGGTAGATACACACATATATGAAAACTCATCAAGCTTTAAATATTAAAATATATATATTTTACAGGTAAAGTTTATCTCAAAAAAGTTGCTTAAAACACAAATAGGAAACAGACTATTTTTTGAGTTACACAAAGATAACTTCTTCTCTATAGAAGCTTTTCCCAGCTTGTCTAGACAAAGCAGAGTTACTCTCTCATGTGTTCCTAGAGCTTGTTTTGCTATGTTAGAATATTAACAATTATCATGGTTTGTAGATAAACTATGAAGAACTCATAGTGGCAGACCATAAGCCATTTGCACACTGCCAAAATGCAGACAGCAAGTAAGTACTATTGTCTTTTCTGTATAATTTACAGAGGTCTCACAACTGTCACTAAGCTTGTCTAAAGAAGCACTAAATTTGTAAGAACTCAGTGTCTAGATTATGACATAATAAAAAGTTGTCACAAATGAACTAGTCAGCTCAAGAAGAATTTTAGCAATAAATAAAATTATCTGCATGCCGCTGCTCATCAAAACTAATAAATAATACTTCCATTACTTAATACTAAGAAATATATCATGTCATGTTACTTCACAGATCACCTTCATATAAAGGCTTCAACAGCAACAAATGAAACTGAGGCATTTGTCAAGTGAAAATTTGATAAAAATTTAGAATTTTTAAATGAAGCTTGCTGGTATTTTCATTTGTTCTAATGTTTCAAATTTGAAGTAATAAATTTCATCTATAAATACTAAACACTTCCATGTGTAATTTGATTAACTTTTAAATTAGAAACTCATTAAAAACTTAATAGAGAAAGGGAAAGAAGAACAGGTGGCAGAAAAAGACAAACAATTTTATAAGTTACTAAGGTACTAATTTTTTTAAATGTATTGAGCATCTATTAGGAGCTTATTGGCATCATGCCTGACATGGTAATACAAAAACAAGCAAGGCAAAACTACTGGTAAAATTATCCTTTTACAAAATCACTGATGATTACATTGAGGTCCTGGCTAGAAGGAGAAGCAATTAGAGAAAGAGAAAGCACAGAACTTCTCAAATACTTCAAAGGAGCACTGATGAAGATAAAAGTTGACGGATGGATCCATGTGGGAGAAGAAAGATAAAGGACAGGGTAGGCCAGCAGTTCATACTGGTGTCATTCAACAAATATGCAATATAAACAGAGATTAAGAGGCAACCTATCAACTTTAGATAACGATGAAATAAGCACACTGACCTCACTGTTCTTCCTTCTATTAATATAGTCAAAGAATCAGCCAAAAGAATAACAAACAACAAAAGGTGCAAAAGTTAAGGAAGGGCTGGACTGAAAAAGCAAATAAAATAAAAAGTAGTTAACAGTCATTGAAGTTGAACTATAGTATTAACAAGGCAAAAGAAACAATTAAGAGTTGCATATGAAACCAAGTGAATTCTGAAGTGTACATAAGAGTCAGGCCACCTTTTAAGGACACAATGTAATAGATATATGGTAAAAATCTAACTATAAAGGGCCATGGGGGCCTCAAGAACATTCTCTTACTATAAAATCTGTTTTGAGAAAACTTCTAAAATCACATCCATAATTAATCAAACAGGGACTAAAGCCAGTGAAAAAAATTCTGACCTAATGAGAGTGGGAAAAAAAAGGGCCATGTAGAATTTACACAGCCTTCCTCTTCTTCATCCCTGAAGCAGTTCCATTATACTTTGTTTAGTATCTCTTCTCAGCGAAATTTTTACAGAGAATATATAGTAACCAGATTTAAAAAAAAAAAGATTCTATTACTGAGGCACAGGAAAGAACATGGGTTCTATTAAACATAATCCTTGCTCTGAAAATATATATGCATCATAATGGAATTCTGCATGTATAAACTGATTACCCTGGAGAAAAATGATCCTCAGGCACCTAGTCTGGCTGACAAATTTAAGAGTGAGTGGACACAATACAAAGAATATATTTAATTCAGAAATAACATCGATGTAACACTACTGGGAAATAAAGCTTATAAATCTGTATTAAATAACAGACCAAATCAATTTAATTCCCTACCCTTATCAAAGAAAATTAACTACAGGAATTCTACCAAACTGCTGTTATCCACATTCCTCTTTCTGAACAAAACAAGGTGATGCATTTTGAGCTCCTTTAAATATAATAAAAATGATACATTAACTTCTGGAATGTCACCCTCCTCCTTCTAGACACTCAGAAATATCCTGAAATGTCACCACACCTAAGTGAAAGCATTTCATGAGTCCCTCAAGCACACCCTCCTCTATACTCCTCCAGTGCTCTGTACATTTCAAACACATGATATTAGAATGGTTTTCACATTTCCTACCCCTCTATACTCCAGGGCTTTGTTTCATTCATAACTGTATCCCCTATCCTAAAACCATCTAATACAATGGCAAGCATACTTATATCAGCACTCAAATGTTTAATAATGGTCTGCACTCATCAGCTCTTGGACCATCTTGTATGTGGGTCTCATTAGAGATGATATTCTTGAAAAATACAGATAAGCTTTTATTTTAATGAATACCATTATTCCTCTACTATGCTCCAGTAACAACAAGCTGTTTGTTATTCCTTGAATGTATAATGAATGGCATGACAGAAGTCTGGTACATAGCGTTCCTACTGACTAAAAGCTATTAGACATTTCCATACCTTGTCCCTCTTGCCAACAACTGCTCACCTAGAAAGCACAACCTGAAATAGCCTCCTGAGTAAAACTGATTACTCTCTCCACTGCACAGATTCCCAAAGCGACACCTACAAAGCTTTATTACACACATTATTTCCCTAAATTTAAAACTGCTACTGCTAAGTCACTTCAGTCGTGTCTGACTCTGTGCGACCCCATAGATGGCAGCCCATCAGGCTCCCCCGTCCCTGGGATTCTCCAGGCAAAAACACTGGAGTGGGTTGCCATTTCCTTCTCCAATTTAAAACTAAAAAAATTTTTCCAAAAAATTTAAAACTAGTTATACCTAATAAATCTATGTAATTAGTCTCATCTCTGTGCACATTTTGTTACTAGGTCACCTCAGAGAATGTATTGGAATATCTCACTGCTAAAATCCAAAAACTATACATATAGCTTCACTGACTGCTTTTTTAATGGCCTGGTGAAGAGAAAAAAGGTAAAATTATTTCAATCACGCCCTGTGAGGATTTCAACTACATGTCTGATGTACTACAGGAATCCCAAAATTAAGTTTCTGGGAGAATCTTGCCCTTGCCTTTGAGTGCTCAGTTACATTTCTAGCTCCCCTTACCTGCTTTCACTGAACTGCACTGTGCCCTGATGCTGGGAAACACTGAAGGCAGGAGGAGAAGGGGACGGACAACAGAGGATGAGAGGGTTGGATGGCATCACCAACTCGATGGACATGAGTTTGAGCAAGCTCCGGGAGTTGGAGATGGACAGGGAAGCCTGGCGTGCTGCAGTCCATGGGGTCGCACAGAGTCAGACACGACTGAGGGACTGAACTGAACTGACCTACTTTTACTAAACTGCACTATTCACTGACGCTGCAGGACAAAGGCCAAACTAATGTGTCACTGGTGATACTACAAGGGTGTTGTTCACTACTTTATACAGCAGCTTCTTAATGAGGACTACTGGGGCAGAAACTGGTTTCAATAATATGAGTAAAGATGATTTCTCACTGAATGGTATTACTCTTATAATCAGCAGTCTATTCTTTAGATTGGCTTAGATAATTCCTAAGGCCTAGTTCACTTCCAAATTTTATATTTCTATTAAATTCTTCTTCCTTTATATCTATCATCACACTCCATTCATTCTTTCAACATTAGAAAGGAAAATAAATATAATATTCAAGGCATAGGACACATACAGACAAATCCTATGACCATTCACTTACAAAATGAATAGTCATTTTGTAATGTCATGGATAGTCAGCATCTAAACTACCCTCCTATGGCTGAAGAATCCTCACCTTATGAGGCAGAACCACTAACTGGAACTAAAGAAGCTGAAAACACCAGCTATTTGCCTTCCAAACCTTCCTTGCAATTGGGACAGGTGCATGACCCGTCAGGCAAACCAGGAGAGGAGGAAGCAACAGCTGCAGGAGCAGCAGGGACCACAGCCACCCATTCTGGTGAGGCTGTGCGTAAGAACAAAGACTAGTTAAATCCAGTTTAAGCTAACTCATTCAGCTAACTCATCCAGGGGCTTCCCTCCTACTTCAGTTGGTAAGAATCTGCCTGCAATGCAGTAGACCTGGGTTCGATTCCTGGGTCGGGAAGATCCCCTGGAGAAGGAAATGGCAACTCACTCCAGTATTCTTGCCTGGAGAATCCCATGGATAGAGGAGCCTGGCGGGCTACAGTCCATGAGGTCGCAAGAGTCCGACACGACTGAGAGACTAAACCACCATCACCATCCTTCTTGTATCCCATTTTTCAAGGGAGCACTGGCATCAGTTTAAGGCATACTTGTCGCCTCAGGTCAGAGAGAGAGTACAAAGAGTGGTGAGTATGCCATCCAACAGTAGTACCTTCACCACACCAGGCATGTGCTATGGTCTGTTACATAGCTCCTGGATGTGGATTCCAAGCCTGGTTCTTCCACTATTTAGGAAATTCTATGAGTAACCCAATATCTTCTCTAAAAATACTTTTTCTGTTTAAATTAGAGGAATCTTCCATCTGTACACTGAAACAACAGCTTAATGAAAACTGATGAAAAAGCAACAATCTGGAAAAGCCAACTTAACATTAAAACATGATACGTGTGTCACACATCAATAAGGCATAAAACAAAATTTAACTGAACAGTTTGCTTTATCTACATGTTTATAACTTCAAAATCCAATAATCACCAATATATAATGACCATGAGATAATCAGTTCTTGAATATTCAGAAACTAGAATTGTACATTTAACAGTTCTTATATGTACATATAACATGTAACGGTTATGCTATGGCCTGAATGTCCCCCTACCCTCTACAGCCATACGTTAAAATCCGAACTCTCAAGGTAACGGTTATTAGGAGGTATGGCCTCCGGGGTGGAGCCCTCATGAATGGAATTAATACTTTTATTTAAAAGGCCCCAGAAAGTTCCCTTACCCCCTCTACCATGTGCAGTCAAAGTTAAAAAAAAAAAAGCCGACTAGGAAGTAGGCTCTCACCTGACCCCAAACCTGCCAGTACCTTGATCTTGGACTTCCCAACCTCCAGAACTGTGAGAAATAAACTTCTGTTGTTAATAAGCCACCAGTTATGTATGGTACATTGTTACAGAAGCCCAAACATACTAATGCAAGTTATCTTGAACACCGTATTTCTTAGATTATGTACCCCCTTCCCCACACAGACACAACAGTAATAAAAATAACAGTAACAGAAATACCACTACCAACAACAGTAGCAGCAACAGCATGATATACCTAATGCATAAATTTTTTAACTCTGGTAGCATTTGAGAATGATCTGAAAAATTCTATAAAAATATAGACTAACTTGGGTTCCTCCATCAGAGATTTTGATTAAACTGGTCTGAATTGGGGACCATGCATCAATATTATCTAAAAGCTTCCAAAGCAATGTTAGTACATTCGGATAGGTTTAGAAACAGTAAAGAGGAATCTGGCTTTCCCATCTACCTGTTTATCCATAGCACTCTGCTCTCATACAGGTGGTGCTGATGTGTTTAAATCATTAACCAGCTGACCCTAAATATTAGCTAATAACTAGCCCCAGATGGTACTCAACTCAAGCTGCGGAAGACTAATGAGAAACAAAGTACCAAACAAATTCCTTCCCACACAATAGCTTTCCATGTTTCTTTCAAGCTTTATAATGTAAGAACTGGGATTTTGAAAGTTCACAATTACTGTTTAAATTGTACTAAGAATAAATATACAAATATCTGTGAGGATAAAAATGAGTTTTCAAATTTCTTCTAAAACTTTTTAAGCTTTTGGTATCCAATTCTTTATATACACTGGCAATTCTTCACTGGAGGTTTAAGTTTGCTAATTCATTCAATATTACACATAACATGGTCTCCTTCTACTTATAAGATATGAAAAGTATGGAGGTTCCCAAAAAGTTTCTTAAAAACAGAAAATAGAGCTACCATCTGATCCATTAATCCCATTCCTGGGCATACATCCAGAGAAAAACATGGTTTGAGAAGATACATGTGCCCCCAATGTTCATTCCAGCACTCATTACAACATCTAAGACATGGAAACAACCTAAACATCCATCAACAGAGGACTAGATAAAGAAGATTTGGTACATATATACAATGGAATACTACTCAGCCATAAGAAAGAATGAAATAATGCCCTTTGCAGCAACAGAGAAGAAGATTATTATACTAAGTGAAGCAAGTCAGAGAACGACAAATAGCATATGCTATTGCTTATATGTGGAATCTAGAACTAAAAAATAATACAAATGAACTTATTCACAAAACAGAAACAGACAGACTTAAGAACAAACTATGCTTACCAGCGGGGAGAAACAGATTGGGACTTTAGGACTGACATGTACACACTGCTATTCTTAAAGCAGATAACCAGCAAGGACCTACTGAATAGCACAGGAAACTCTGCTCAGTATTTTGTAATAACCTAAATGGGAAAAGAATTTCAAAAAGAATAGATACATGCATACATATAAATGAATCACTTTGCTACACACCTGAAACTAACACATTGTTAAATCAACTATGCTCTAATATAAAATAATTTTAAATAAATAAAAAATAAAAAGCCATCATGCCTTAAACAAAACTACATTGTTCAAAAAACATTTCGTAATTCTGAATTTGATATGCCCCAAAGCTAGCCCCTTCTTTTAAGTATGTGTGGAGGCATCATTAAGATTCTTTGACTAAATCAGAAGTTTCTGCCCAAGAAGCCAAGAATTAGAGTGAAACAGCATCTAGAAGATCTACAGTTGTCTGATACATGTCAGTTTTAGAGCTACCTGGATACTACCTAGTGCTAAAAGTTACCTCCAATTTCACCTAAAGGTCAAGCAAGTCCACAGAACAAACATCAAGATAACCACCAAAAACACATCAGAAATACTTATCTAAAAAATAAAAATAAAAACCACCAGAAACATGTATTTTTAGATTTACTCTCCAATTAGAAAAGGAACTAAGTAAAAAGATTATTATTTTCAGTTCAGTCGTTCAGTCGTGTCCGACTCTGCGACCCCATAAATCGCAGCAGGTCAGGCCTCCGTGTCCATCACCAACTCCCAGAGTTCACTCAGACTCACAGCCATCCAGTCAGTGATGCCATCCAGCCATCTCATCCTCTGTCCTCCCCTTCTCCTCCTGCCCCCAATCCCTCCCAGCATCAGAGTCTTTTCCAATGAGTCAACTCTTCACATGAGGTGGCCAAAGTACTGGAGTTTCAGCTTTAGCATCACTCCTTCCAAAGAAATCCCAGGGCTGATCTCCTTCAGAATGGACTGGTTGGATCTCCTTGCAGTCCAAGGGACTCTCAAGAGTTTTCTCCAACACCACAGTTCAAAAGCATCAATTCTTTGGTGCTCGGCCTTCTTCACAGTCCAACTGTCACATCCATACATGACCACTAGAAAAACCATAGCCTTGACTAGACGGACCTTTGTTGGCAAAGTAATGTCTCTGCTTTTCAATATGCTATCTAGGTTGATCATAACTTTTCTTCCAAGGAGTAAACGTCTTTTAATTTCATGGCTGAAATCACCATCTGCAGTGATTCTGGAGCCCAGAAAAATAAAATCTGACACAGTTTCCACTGTTTCCCCATCTATTTCCCATGAAGTGATGGGACCAGATGCCATGATCTTCATTTTCTGAATGTTGAGTTTTAAGCCAACTTTTTCACTCTCCTCTTTCACTTTCATCAAGAGGCTTTTTAGTTCCTCTTCACGTTCTGCCATAAGGGTGGTGTCATCTGCATATATGAGGTTATTGATATTTCTCCTGGCAATCTTGATTCCAGCTTGTGCTTCTTCCAGTCCAGCGTTTCTCATGATGTACTCTGAATAGAAGTTAAATAAGCAGGGTGACAATATACAGCCTTGACGTACTCCTTTTCCTATTTGGAACCAGTCTGATGTTCCATGTCCAGTTCGAACTGTTGCTTCCTGACCTGCATACAAATTTCTCAAGAGGCAGGTCAGGTGGTCTGGTATTCCCATTTATAAAGTACTGGGTGAAAAATTAATTTGTTAATAAACTCTACACAAATATTACTTAAGATGAACGATATGTTTGAGTAGGCTATTCATTAATCTACCAGAGGTGGAAAGCAGGTAAAACAGAAAAAGGGTAAAATCAACTGAAAGCTAACAGAATAAACTTTTTCCTGAAATGAAATAACTGAGAAAAGGAAAATGGCACTAGATTAGGAATTAATTTCTAATCCAAGTCTAAAATTTATCCAAATTAAAATCCTAATATGTATTTTAAAAGCTCTTGGTTGGAGCAGCTATTTATAGTCTCACTCTACTTCATATTCCCCAAAACAAAGAACTAATGTATGGTATAGAGGAGGCAACCAGTACAGGAAGCAAACTGCACTGGTAATTTTCTATTGCTTAGCTGATATAGTAGGCACAGTGTTCATTATGTCATTCTTTTTATCTTCTTGTATACATGAAATGTAACTATGTGAATGGTATATGAGGTTGGTACAAACATAACTGCGGTTTCCGATCATGGATTTTAAACAATCATTACCAGGGTCAAACACATCTTTATTAACCAAAATAGGAACCATTAATATCAACACAATTTTGCCAATTATAAATAAGTTTGTTTATTCCTGCAGCATAAAAATTTGTGCTTTGGGAGTCAATGAACTCTTGGAAAGTATTTTCTGCCTCCTGCTGACTGTGGAAGCATTTTCCCTGCAAAAAGCTGTCGATATGCTTGAAGTGGTAGTCAGCTGGCGAGAGGTCAGATGAATACTGCAGATAAGGCAAAACTTCGTAGCCCAATTCATTCAACTTTTGAAGCACTGGCTGTGTGACATGCACTCAGGCATTGTCAAGCATGCATGCACGCGCGTGCGCACACACACTCACTCACTCACACACCTGGGTTGGTGGGGAGGGAAATGGTAGGAATACATTACTGTATGAAGAGATAATTAATGAACATGAAGATGATTCTGGATAATCTCTTTCGTGCTAAATACAAATGGAAAAAAACCGATTTGTAAAAGACAGGTCGTCATAAAAAAATACATGGAAGAGTAAGGAAAACAGATGTATACTTAATAGTTCTAAAAGAAAATAAAGGGAGAAAGGCAGTATTTGAAGAGAATTTTCTACAGCTAATGAAAGACATCAGCCCACAGAATCAAGAAACCCAACATATTCCAAGCAGCAAAATAAGATATAAAAATCTAGACAAACTATATGAAACTGTAGTCTGTAAGAACAACAGATTATTTTTTAAAAGAAAAACTACAGAAAGAGATACATGTACCCCAATGTTCATCACAGCACTATTTATAATAGCCAGGACATGGAAGCAACCTAGATGTCCATCAGCAGATGACTGGATAAGAAAGCTGTGGTACATATACACAATGGAATATTACTCAGCCATTAAAAAGAATACATTTGAATCAGTTCTAATGAGGTGGATGAAACTGGAACCTATTATACAGAGTGAAGTAAGCCAGAAAGAAAAACACCAATACAGTATATTAACGCATATATATGGAATTTAGAAAGAAGGTAATGATAACCCTGTATGCGAGACAGCAAAAGAGACACAGATGTATTGAACAGTCTTTTGGACTCTGGGAGAGGGCGAGGGCAGGATGATATGGGAGAATGGCATTGAAACATGCATAATATCATATGTGAAATGAATCACCAGTCCAGGTTTGATGCATGATACAGGGTGCATGCGGCTGGTGCAATGGGATGACCCAGAGGGATGGGATGGGGAGGGAGGTGGGAGGGGGGTTCAGGATGGGGAACATGTGTACACTGTGGCAGATTCAAGTCAATGTATGGCAAAATCAGTATAATATTGTAAAGTAAAATAAATTAATTTAAATAAATAAATAAATAAAAGAAAAACTACAGATTATTTCAACAATGAAGAATGCCAATAGATAGGAGAATGTTGCCATCAACATGGTAAAAAAAAAAAAAAAATCTATTGACTTGAAATAAGGGCATATCAGACAGACAAAACCTGAAGAAAGCCAGCCACCAACACACCTTTACTAATGTAAATTCTAAAGATTCAGAAAAATTATCTCAACTGAAGGTCTAATGTGCAAGATGACATGATAAATCTAAATTTTAACAAAGTCTAGTGAGTTATAAACATGGAAGCAGAACTTAAATGTATGGCAATGACATTATATAAGACAGGAAGGTAAAAACCAGAGGTCAAGTGTACTAAGAATTCATAAGTATACATGTGAATAATTCCCAGAGTATCTTCAAAAAGAACAGAATGCATACAATTAATTGGCACGAGAGCAGAGGGGGGAAACTGAATGACAAAATGTAATCAATACAAAAGAAGCCACAGAAGAACAGAAGAAGAAACAGAAATGGGCAGGACAAACAGAAAGCTCAAAATAAGATATGAGAAGTTAATCCAAATACATTATTAACTATAATAAGCACAAATGGCCTAAAAGCTTCAGTAAAAGACAAACTGTAATGAACTTAAAAATCAAACCACAAGCTACATAAAAAAGAAATACCAGGAAAACAAAAGCACAGAAAATTTAAAAACAGGGAACTATTTATCAGGCAAAATGAACTGAAAGAAACTGCATGTGGTTAGTAAAACTAAACAAAATAGACCTTAAGTCAGAATGCATTAGTAATAAAGTCAGTCCCTAAATAATAGTATGCAGTATATAAGAAGATAATCTATCTACCTACACTTCAAAAAAGCCTCAAAGCACACTTTTAAAAAGCAAAATAGGCAGATGGATAGATAGAAATTGTCAGATCAAGATTTTTAACACATTTCTCTCAGCAACAGATAAATCAAACAATCATAAACCAATCAGATGATTTCAACACAACACAACAAACATGCTTGATTTAATGAATACACCCAGAACACTGCAGTCAAAAACTGTAGTACAATCTTTCCAAGCACACATGGACTATTTTAAAAGTCTAACCACACACTGGGCCATAATGCAAATCTTAAATATTAGATGACTGATACACGTCACACAGGATGACTGCAATGTAATTAAGCAAGAAATAATAACTAAAGGAAAAAATCCATATATGTCAGAAAATTAAAAATCACATTTCTAAAATAACAGAGTTCAAAGAAATAAATCTTAGTGGAAATTATGACAAGATACTAAATTATTAGATGCAGACAATAAAACCTATGAGGTACAGGTAAAACAGCACTCATGTGTGCTCAGTTGCTCAGTCGTGTCCAACTCTTTGTGACTTCATGGACTGTAGCCATCAGGGTCCTCTGTTCATTGGATTATTCCAGCAAGAATACTGGAGTAGGTCACCGTTTCCTCCTCCAGAGGAGACAGGGATCGAACCCATGTCTCCTGCAACTCCTGCATTGGTAGGCAGATTCTTTACCACTGAGTCACGTAGGAAGCCTTAAGACAACACTGAAGGTGTTTAAACTGGAAAAGCTGAAAGGTTAAAAAGAGCTAAGCCAAAGAAAGTGTAAGAAACATAAAGAAGGGAGAAGAAATCCTTAAAGTTTAAAAAAAAAAAAAAAAAAGGAAAAGCACCACAGAGAAAAGTGAAGGGGAAAAAAATGTGCTAAAAAAAACAACTGTGTCAAGATAAAAGTTTTAAAAACCCGAATAGAGCCCACTACAAGAGTGGTTCATCTTTTCCAGAGGGAGAGAAACAGGGAAAACAAAGCCCAAATATTTACTGGTAAATTCTATAAAAATTTGAAGGACCAAATAACTTAAAAACATGTCAGTGTACACAAAACGAAGACACCTCAAAACAGAATACACAGTCTTCTCAAGCACATATGGAATATTCAAATGAGCCATGCAACTAAAAAGAATTAAATTCATTCAAGTATATTCTCTGGCCACAAATACGTAGAATTGATTTCGGTAAGAGAAAGACATCTAGATAAGCATTAAAATTTCAAAATTAACTAATATACTCTTCTGAACACATGTAGGCAGCAAATTATTAACCTTCTCTTTGGCCCTCAGCTACTGGCAGGTAATGTCTAAACTGCTGGACTGTCCTGCCCAGTAAGTGTGCTTTTGCTTATCTGGAGCCCTGGGCCAGCACAGACAGTCTATGCTAACAAGGTGATTTATGGTGGGTGCTTTGGGCCACTCAGTATCAGCTCACTCTTTTGGAGGGGCTGGAGGAGACTAAAAGGTCAGTCAAGCAGGCACACTGTCTGCCCCAAGAAAAACTGCACTATAGGCCTCAGGTGAGCTTCTCTCATTTGCATTACTCTGCATGAGGTCACATAACTCCACTGAGAGAAGACAACTGGAGGCTCTCTTCCCTTGGGTGACTTATTTGAATACTTTAATTGAAATAAACCAGAACAGGCATATTACAATTTCAAGTGATTCTATGAGTTATTCTAATTCTCCAGTGAATAACTGAACCTAAGAGTAGTCTTGAGGACTCCAAATTTGCATCTGGTATCAAAAGTGAGAGTGGTCTGGGGGACTTCCTCCAACTTCTCATAAGAATCAAAATAAAGGAAATTAGAAAATGTTTATAATCTAATGAAACCAGAAACACATCGTATCAAAATAATATGGTGCAACTAAACACGTTCAAAGAAAAGTAAGATTAAATGCTTATATTATAAAAGAATAAAGTTTCTCAATCAATGACCTAGGCTTCCACCTTAAGGAACTAGAAAAAAATTAAAACTGAAGCGTAAGGAAGGAAATAAAGATAACATAAATCAATGCAATTGAAAACAGGAAAAAAAAATCAATAAAACAAAAAACCAAGGCATTTGAAACTATCAGTAAACTTGATAAAACCTGAAATAACCAAGAAAAAAAAAAAGCCACATTCCTACTAATGTCAGGAACAAAGGAACTATACAACACACCAGATAAACATTAAACAGCTATCAGTTACAACTTAATTACCCCAAGTTTGACAAACTGAAGACACAAACTATGAAAGCTATGAACATTTAATATGTCTATTAAAGAAAAGAGCTTCACAATTTAAAGTCTTCCAGTAAAAAAAACTCAAGGACGGTCTAGATGGCTGAACTGGTGAATTCCATCAAAGATTTCAAGACTAAATACCAATTTGACACAAATTCGCCCCTAAAACAGGAGGGAAAAACAAATATCCAATGCATTTTATGAAGTCAGCATGACCCTGATCCCCAAATCTGAACATGACAAGAGGAAAAAAACCTATAAACCAGAATCTGTCATGAAGACAAACACAAAAAGGCTCAACAAAATTTTAGCAGATCAACCTAATATATAAGAAGGGTAATCGTTGTTTAGTCACTAAGTTATGTCCAACTTTTTTGTGACCCCATAGACTGTAGCCTGCCAGGCTCCTTTGTCCATGGGACTTCCCAAGCAAGAATACTGGAATGGGCTGCCATCTCCTCAAGGGGATCTTCCCAACCCAGGGATCAAACCTGCATCCCCTGCACTGGCAGATGTGTTCTTTACCACTGAGGCACCAAGGAAACCCCTATAAAAAGTTTCAAACCTCTAGACTCAGTATGTGAGATGAGCAAGATCTCATAATAGAAAGTAAATATAAAAATCAATTTATCTACACAAAAGCAATGAACAATTAGAAATTAAAATTTCTAAATAGTATCATTTACAGTAGAATCATAAAACATAAAATTTTTTGGTAAAAATGCAATAATGTGTATGACCTATGTGCTGAAAACTACAAAATAGGGATAAAAAAATCAAAGACCTAAATAAAGATAATCTATGTTCATGGATGGTGGTTAATATGTCAATTCTCCCAAAACAAATTGGGATTTACAATCAAAATTCCAATAAGATTTAATTAGAGTTTGACAAGCTGATACTAATATTCATTCAAAATATCAAAGACTAGAGTTGCCACAACAATTCTGAAAATGAAAACCATCTTGGAGAACTCATAATAACTGTTTTCAAGACTTACTATCTTGACTACAGTAGTCAAGAGAGCATGCTATTGACAAAACAATGGATGCAAAGATCAAATGAACAGAGTCCAGAAACAGATTCACATATTTGGTTTAAAGACAGTTTAATGGAAGACAGTCTTTTCAACAAATGATGCTAGAACAACTTGATATTTACATGCTGAAAGATGTACTTCAATCACATCACAAGTTATACACAAATTTTAAGTCAAAATGGGTCATAGAATTAAATGTAAAATCTAAGCCTTCTAGAAGAAGAAAACCGGAGAAAACTGTTGTGACACTAGATTAGGCAAAGGTTTCCAAGATTTAGTGTCTGTGTGTGTGCAAGTGTGTTTGCATGTGTGTGCTCAGTCATGTCTGACTCTCTGCAACCCCATGGACTATAGCCTACTAAGCTCCTCTATCCAAGGGATTTCCCAGGCAAGAATACTGGAGTAGGTTGCCATTTCCTCAGTGATCAATGCAAACAAATAGAGGAAAACAACAGAATGGGAAAGACTAGACATCTCTTCAAAAAATTAGAGATACCAAGGGAACATTTCATGCCAAGATGGGCACAACGAAGAACAGAAAAGGTATGGACCTAACAGAAGCAGAAGATATTAAGAAGAGGTGGCAAGAATACACAGGAAAACTATACAAAAACGATCTTCATGACCCAGATAATCACGATGGTATGATCACTCACCTAGAGCCAGACATCCTGGAGTACGAAGTTCAGTGGGCGCTAGGAAGCATCAATGCTAACAAAGCTAGTGGAGGTGATGGAATTCCAACTAAGTTATTTCAAATTCTAAAAGATGATGCTGTGAAATTGCTGCACTCAATATGCCAGCAAATTTGGAAAACTCAGCAGTGGCCACAGGACTAGAAAAGGTCAGTTTTCATTCCAATCCCAAAGAAATGCAGTATAGAATGCTCAGCCTACCACACAATTGCACTCATCTCACACGCTAGTAAAGTAATGCTCAAAAATCTCCTTGTTATTCTTGCTAGCAAAGATATACAAGTAACATTAAATACATAAAGACAAGCTCACCATCATTAGCTATTAGAGAAATACAAATTAAAACCACAATGAGATCACAATATACATATAAGAATAGCTCAGTTGGTAAAGAATCCACCTGCAATGCAGGACATCCTGGTTCAATTCCTGGGTCAGGAAGATCCTCTGGAGAAGGGATAGGCTACCCACTCCAGCATTCTTGGGCTTCCCTTGTGGCTCAGCTGGTAAAGAATTCGCCTGCAATGTAGGAGACCTAGGTTCGATCCCTGGGTTGGGAAGACCCCCTGGAGAAGGGAAAGACTGTCCACTCCAGTATTATGGACTGGAGAATTCCATAGACTGTATAGTCCACGGGGTCACAAAGAGTCGGACACGACTGAGTGACTTTTACTTCACAAAGGAAACTGACATTACAAATGCTGATGAGGCTGCAGAACAACTGAAACTTTCAAAGACTGCTAGTGGGAATAAAATACAATATAACCACTTCAGGAAATTTTCAATTTCTTATGAAGTTATGCTACAGTTACCACAGAATCCAACAATCTGACTTCTAGGCATTACCCAAGAGGAGGAAGAGACATGAAAACTAATGTTCACACAAAAACCTGTACATGAATGTTTACAATGGATTTGTAATTACCAAAACTGCAAACAACTCAAAAACTCCTGATTAATGGACAAACTAATAGATCAATATCACAGGATACCACTCAGCTACAACAAAAACAACAAAAACTACGGCTACTCACAACAACACAGACGAATCTCAAATGTATTATGCTGAGTCAAAGAAGCCAGTCTCAAAAATCTATATCGTTTCATTTACATCATTTCATTTACATGACAGTCTGGAAAAGATAGAATAATAGGAACAGAGAACAAATCAGTAATTACCAAGAGCTGAGGATGGGACAACAACATAAGTACAAAAAAGCATGTGGAAATGTGCGGGGGCGGGGAGCAGGATGATGATAGAACAGTTCTACATCTTGACTGTTTGACTGTGGCGGTGATATGACAAAGACTTTAAACTCTAGCCGGCTCCTGAGTCCTTTCTCAACTATGCCTATTAAGACTTATGTCTTTATGGCTGATAAAGACTTGCATAAAATGCTAACACAGTTTCATGGCTGCATCCTTAGGATGCCCCAGCTCCTCTTAGAGCACCTGCCTGAAAACACTCAAAGCTGCAAGAATTTACTGTTTGTTCCAGCAAACACCTGAGCTGCTTCTGTCTGGCAGGATGTGTGGGATGGGGAGAGCTTCTGATGGGCAACAATTAACCAATCCAGGTAGTTTCACATAAACCAATAACATAAAGCTCCTCTTCCAGTTTTTTGTTATTTATCATTTCCCTGACTCCAATGAATCCCCACTAATCCCTTCTCAATTGCATTATTCTTCCTTTAAAACCCCAAGTCACTGCTGTACAAATAAAAGTCCAGTTCCATTCACACTGCAGTCTCTTCCATAATGCAATAATAAATTACTGATTAAAATCTGTGCTTACAATTTGTGCTTACAAAATCTGTGCTTACAACTAGGGTCCAGCTTTGTTCATCTTTAACAGTACACAACTATATTCATTTGTTAAAATTCATAACACCATACAATAAATATGATAATTTTATTGTATGTAACATTATACCCTTATTAAAAAAAGAGAAACTTTTGTAAACAACAAAGAGCTTCTGAACCATCAGCAATAACGCTTTGTAAAAGAGCTTCTGAACCATCAGCAATAACGCTTTGTAAATGTGGTCCACAGACCAACAGCCTCAGCAAAATCTCAGGCTCCATCCAAAACTACTAAATCAGAATTTGCGTTGTAATAAGAGAATGAAACCACAGTATTATCTTTCCTTATATATGTATTTTTGTGACATCAGAAAATACATAGTAAAACATAGTAATAGTAGTATACACAACTCTAAAAAACACTAAGCAATACTCCTAGGATAAATCTATAAAGCATTTGGCAAAATGCTCCTTGGTTAATTTGGAAAAACCATCCATTAAATTTCAATCATATTGTGACTATTTTCTGAACCCAAAATTATAGCTGACACAGTCCAACACCAAGATAAAATATTTTAAATCATTCTTCCCAAAAATGTGGTTAAGTATTCATGCCATTAGCCAAGCATAAAAATTATAAAGACACTCCAAGGTTTTAAAGAAATATTTCCCCAGTCATTTCATTCAATCAAACCCTTCCTTTCATCAAAAGAAAAAACTCAACCTGAATTTTCCCAAATCTTTATATGCACGTTATATCATTTATCTCAGCCTCCCAGAATGACTAGGAAATGGCCATTCTACAGTCTTTCCACAAACTGTTTAACTGAAAATTACATACAAGTATTAGCTCCATTCAAACACGGTTGCTGTTTCCCCCTGAGAATGAGAGAGAGAGAAGGAAGGAGCATATCACATATATTTAACAATAATTTATATAAAACTACAAATACTGCAACATACGATCATAACTGTGATCAAGGGATTGTATTTGTATCAATACAAATCTCCAAGAGATCATTCAAGAATATGGCAATAGTACTGGCCAACACTTAGGTCTGGATTTAGGACTCTCTAATTCTGTAAGATGTGAAAAATACCACAATACGTATTGAGGGAAACACCTAAATATTAGCTACAATATACTTTTCAACTACTCCCACCTTGATTATAAAAAACCAATCGTTCTAGGAATGAAACTTCTGTTTTTTATTGCTCTGAGGCTAATGAACTAAACTCATATATGATGTATACTTGTATCGACATTAAGTTAAATGTGAGCTCATACTAATGTCTCCAATTCTAATCCATGACCACATGGATCACTGTAGCCTCCTTCCCTTGCTTGTCTGTAACCTCCTACTCCAACACTGAGAAACCTTGTTCCCACCACCTACCACCTATCTTCCTGACTTGGTGAATTCTAGTATAGAATCAGAATTGTTAACTATTCCTCTGTGGAAAGAAACATAATGAACCTGAGGATGCTACTTATGTGCAGTTCCTTTTGCCTTCAGTCTAACAGGTTCCAAGCATTTCCAAAGTTACTTAGGTGAGCCCCTTTCCTCCCCCATTCTATTCAGATTTTTTTCATACGTTTCTAACAGAATTAGATTTGTTTGGCTCTATCTGCATTTTATCCTGGGATCCTCCAAACACCTATAAGGTTGTTGTTTTTTTTAATTTGCATACGTTAAGGTTCTCTTTCTGCTGTAGAGTTCTATGAGTTTTGACAAATTAACAGTGTGCTCTTTTTGATAATGCTTCTCATCTTCTATATACATACAACAGCTTACAATTTTACTACTTATTCTTCAGGCAAACACACAAATTTCCAGAGTCCTCTTTAATTCTACTAAACAAAGTACAGAGTCTCCATATTGCAGGCTTATCTCCATCTATATACCACTGTTTTCACTCTAGGAGGAGACATTTCAGAAAACTTACTTTCAGACTACAAACAGTTGTCTGCTCATGATTAGGCTTCAAAGGAAAATGTTACAGAGTTGTAAGAAAACAGATTTCATATTTTATTTTACATCCAAGTTCTGAGAGTTTCACTTAAGCCTCTATCATTAATAGATTAATGAAAACTTTAAAAGACATTTATAGGGGAGGGAGGTGGGAGGGGGGTTCAGGATGGGGAACACGTGTACACCCGTGGCAGATGCATGTTGATGTATGGCAAAACCAATACAATACAGTAAAGTAAAAAAATAATAATAATAATAAAAATAAAAGTTATGAATTCATTTCACTGCTTTCATTTCCACTTTGGTTTTCTTACATATAAACTGAGATGATATTCACTGAGATGAGTTCACTTCCTTAGTTCAGTCTCAGCATAAGGATTCTTAAAGTCAGTCTAGTCTAAAAGTATGTTTACTGTAGACAAACAGTATGTTATAAAGAAAGTTATCAACAGACCCATTATCAATGGATTAGGAAACTAGACCAAGACTAAGGATATAAATAAGATATAAAAGCATATAGGTTCTATTCCCTGGATGTCTGCCCCAATCCAAATTAAAATTCCTGAACATGTCTGAAACTCATCTAGCAAAATTAGGACTCTAGATTATATTAGGTAACATTCTTCTAGTTAATAAATACTGTATTACTTAAGATTTATGTATTTGGATTTTTAAAACAAAAAAGCAAAGTCCTAACTTTCAATTTCTGGTACAGCATGTAAGAAGCTTAGAACTCATCACTCCATCCTAATGACAAACAAAAATCTGAACAAACTGAAAAAAATGTCAACAATTCTTAGAACCATCAGAGAACTGGGTTACAGAACAAACTGCTGATCCAAAAATTGGAGAGACAAGCAGATACAGAGACTAATAACTTAGCAGGGCAGAAACCCGAAAGGAGAAACCTACGTGGGAACCAGAACCAGGGCAGTGAAATCTAAACTGTTAACTGATGAGTTGCTACAGGCTTGGTATAAACAAACCTCAAAAACTCCAGAGCGGCAGTCACGAGGTGAGCCTCACACTCTGGAGAGTCCTCCTCCAGCAACTCTGCCAGGCGCTCACTGTGAAGACCAAAGCGACCAAAGAAACTCTCACCCTTCCAGCAACGGCCAAGACAAAAATAATAACTTTTGAACTACATCAGTATTCTATTCTTCTTAACAAGGCCTGCCCTCAAGATCGAGAGAGACTATCCCAATCAATTGGGTGCTTCATCAGAGCCTTCCAGACCTGAGAGAAGGAAAAACCAAACTCAGCACCCTCTGCTGCTCCTAAGGGGATGAAAAACATCTGAGATGTATTTATGGCGCTACCAGCCCAGCAACTAAAAGACTCACTAAAAGACCAAGACCTACTCAGAACTACAGAACACATTCCCTCTCCTAACACTTCAACACATTCAGTTCAGTTCAGTCTCTCAGTCATGTCCGACTCTGTAACCCCATGAATCACAGCACGCCAGGCCTCCCTGTCCATCACCAACTCCCGGAGTTCACTGAGACTCACGTCCATCGAGTCAGTGATGCCATCCAGCCATCTCATCCTCTGTCCTCCCCTTCTCCTCCTGCCCCCAATCCCTCCCAGCATCAGAGTCTTTTCCAATGAGTCAACTCTTCACATGAGGTGGCCAAAGTACTGGAGTTTCAGCTTTAGCATCACTCCCTCCAAAGAAATCCCAAGGCTGATCTCCTTCAGAATGGACTGGTTGGATCTCCGTGCAGTCCAAGAGACTCTCAAGAGTCTTCTCCAACACCACAGTTCAAAAGCATCAATTCTGCGGCACTTAGCTTTCTTCACAGTCCAACTCTCACATCCATACATGCCCACAGGAAAAGCCATAGCCTTGACTAGATGGACATTTGTTGGCAAAGTAATGTCTCTGCTTTTCAATATACTATCTAGGTTGTTCATAACTTTTCTTCCAAGGAGCAAGCGTCTTTTAATTTCATGGCTGCAGTCACCATCTGCAGTGATTTGGGAGCCCCCCAAAATAAAGTCTGACACTGTTTCCACTGTTTCCCCATCTATTTCCCATGAAGTGATGGGACCAGATGCCATGATCTTCGTTTTCTGAATGCTGAGTTTTAGGCCAACTTTTTCACTCTCCTCTTTCACTTTCATCAAGAGGCTCTTTAGTTCCTCTTCACTTTGTGCCATAAGGGTGGTGTCATCTGCATATCTGAGGTTATTGATATTTCTCCCACCAATCTTGATTCCAGCTTGTGCTTCTTCCAGCCCAGCGTTTCTCATGATGTACTCTGCATAGAAGTTAAATAAACAGGGTGACAATATACAGCCTTGACGAACTCCTTTTCCTATTTGGAACCAGTCTGTTGTTCCATGTCCAGTTCAAACTGTTGCTTCCTGACCTGCATACAGATTTCTCAAGAGGCAGGTCAGGTGGTCTGGTATTCCCATCTCTTGAAGAATTTTCCACAGTTTATTGTGATCCACACAGTCAAAGGCTTTGGCATAGTCAATAAAGCAGAAATAGATGTTTTTCTGGAACTCTCTTGTTTTTTCGATGATCCAGCGGATGTTGGCAATTTGGTCTCTGGTTCCTCTGCCTTCTCTAAAACCAGCTTGAACATCTGGAAGTTCACAGTTCACGTACTGCTGAAGCCTGGCTTGGAGAATTTTGAGCATTACTTTACTAGCGTGTGAGATGACTGCAATTGTGCAGTAGTTTGAGCATTCTTTGGCATTGCCTTTCTTTGGGATTGGAATGAAAACTGACCTTTTCCAGTCCTGTGGCCACTGCTGAGTTTTCCAAATTGGCTGGCATATTGATTGCAGCACTTTTGCAGCATCATCTTTCAGGACTTGAAATAGCTCAACTGGAATTCCATCACCACCAGCTTTGTTCGTAATGATGCTTTCTAAGGCCCACTTAACTTCACATTCCAGGATATCTGACTCTAGGTGAGTGATCACACCATCGTGATTATCTGGGTCGTGAAGATCTTTTTTGTACAGTTCTTCTGTGTATTCTTGCCACCTCTTCTTAATATCTTCTGCTTCTGTTAGGTCCATACCATTTCTGTCCTTTATCGAGCCCATCTTTGCATGAAATGTTCCCTTGGTATCTCTAATTTTCTTGAAGAGATCTCTAGTCGTTCCCATTCTGTTGTTTTCCTCTATTTCTTTGCATTGATCGCTGAGGAAGGCTTTCTTATCTCTTCTTGCTATTCTTTGGAACTCGGCATTCAGATGCTCATATCTTTCCTTTTCTCCTTTGCTTTTTGCTTCTCTTCTTTTCTCAGCTATTTGTAAGGCCTCCCCAGACAGCCATTTTGCTTTTTTGCATTTCTTTTCCATGGGGATGGTCTTTGATCCCTGTCTCCTGTACAATGTCACGAACCTCCATCCATAGTTCATCAGGTACTCTATCAGATCTAGTCCCTTAAATCTATTTCTCACTTCCACTGTATAATCATAAGGGATTTGATTTAGGTAATACCTGAATGGTCTAGTGGTTTTCCCTACTTCCTTCAATTTCAGTCTGAATTTGGCAATAAGGAGCTCATGATCTGAGCCACAGTCAGCTCCTGGTCTTCTTTTTGTGGACTGTATCGAGCTTCTCCATCTTTGGCTGCAAAGAATATAATCAATCTGATTCCGGTGTTGACCATCTGGTGATGTCCATGTGTAGAGTCTTTGTTGTTGGAAGAGGGTGTTTGCTATGACCAGTGCGTTCTCTCGGCAAAACTCTATTATGCCCTGCTTCATTCCGTATTCCAAGGCCAAATTTGCCTGT
This sequence comes from Bos javanicus, assembly GCF_032452875.1. NCBI lineage: Eukaryota > Metazoa > Chordata > Mammalia > Artiodactyla > Bovidae > Bos > Bos javanicus. Next base: position 98,072,916 of record NC_083872.1, on the reverse strand, counting down.
TACTCCAGGTGTTTCTTGACTTCCTACTTTTGCATTCCAGTCCCCTATAATGAAAAGGACATCTTTTTGGGGTGTTAGTTCTAAAAGATCTTGTAGGTCTTCATAGAACTGTTCAACTTCAGCTTCTTCAGAGTTACTGGTTGGGGCGTAGACTTGGATTACTGTGATACTGAATGGTTTGCCTTGGAAACGGACAGAGATCATTCTGTCATTTTTGAGACTGCATCCAAGTACTGCATTTCAAACTCTTTTGTTGACCATGATGGCTACTCCATTTCTTCTGAGGGATTCCTGCCCGCAGTAGTAGATATAATGGTGATCTGAGTTAAATTCACCCATTCCAGTCCATTGTAGTTTGCTGATTCCTAGAATGTCTACATTCATTCTTGCCATCTCTTGTTTGACCACTTCCAATTTGCCTTGATTCATGGACCTGACATTCCAGGTTCCTATGCACTATTGCTCTTTACAGCATCGGACCTTGCTTCTATCACCAGTCACATCCACAACTGGGTATTGTTTTTGCTTTAGCTCCATCCCTTCATTCTTCCTGGAATTATTTCTCCACTGATCTCCAGTAGCATACTGGGCACCTACTGACCCGGGGAGTTCCTCTTTCAGTATTCTATCATTTTGCCTTTTCATACTGTTCATGGGGTTCTCAAGGCAAGAATATTGAAGTGGTTTGCCATTCCCTTCTCCAGTGGACCACATTCAACACATTACTAAATACTTATTTACTGCAGTTCTTTTTGCCCAGTATATAATGTTCAGTTTTCAACAAAAAAATTGTAAGTCTTACTAAAAGGGAAAAAAAGATTGAACAGACAAAGCAAGCATCAGAACCAGACTTAGATATGGCAGCAATGTTGGAATTATTAGGCCAGGAATTAGAAACAACCATGAATAATATGCTAAGGACTCAAATGGAAAGAAAAAAAAAAGGCAGCATGCAAGAACAGACAGAATAACCAGAAAAATTCTAAGAAAGACCCAGAAAGAATCACTGGAGATCAAAAACACTGTAACAGAAACAAGTGTCTTCAATGGGCTCATTAGTAGACTGGACAGAGCTGAAGAAAGAATCTCTGCATTTGTGAAATGTCCATACAGATTTCCAAGCTAAAAAGCAGAGAAAGAATAAAAAGACTGAGGGGGCTGGGGGGAATAGAATACAATATTCCAGAACCGTGGGACAGCTACAAAAGGTGTATCATAGGTGGCTCAGCTGGTAAAGAATCCGCCTGCAATGCGGGAGATCTAGGTTCAACACCTGGGTTGGGAAGATCCCCTGGAGAAGGGAACAGCTACCCACTCCAGTATTCTGGCCTGGAGAATTTCATGAACTGTATAGTCCATGGGGTCTCAAAGAGTCGGACGTGACTGGTTAAGTTTTGCCTTTCACTTTCATACCCACATGCATAACAGGAATTCTAGAAAGAAAAGAAGAAGAATTACTTGAAACATATTCTAATTTGAAGAAAATTCTATTAACTTAGAATTTTCCCAAATTAGTATCAGATACCAAACCACACACTCAAGAACCTCAGAGAAGAGCAAGCAGAAATAATGAATTGAGAGGGGAAAACCTACCAATCTAGAACTCTGTACCCTGCAAAATTATCCTTCAAAAGTAAAGGAGAAATAAAGACTTTCTCAGACAAACAAAACTTTAGGGAATTCATTATCTAGAGACCTACTTTGTAAGAAAAGACATTCTTTCAGAGAGAAGGAAAATGATACAGGTAAGAAACTCAGATCTATATCTTTAAAAAACGAAGCATATTAGAGAAGGAATAAATTAATATCAAAAAACTTTTCTTTCTTTTCGTTTTACTTATTCTTAATTGATCAAACAGCAATTTGTTCAAAATAACAGCAGCAACAATGTATTTGATAATTTTATATATGTGTGTCTGTGTGTGAAACAAAGGACAGCAGTAATGTAAGGTATAGAAATTAGGAATATATGTCCCACTCAATTCTGCTGTGAACCTAAAACAGCTATAAAAATAAAGTCTATTTTTTTAAAAAAAAAAAGGCAGAGCTGTTTCTGCTTCAGTTTACTGTTCTATAAACCCTGGTACTCATTTTTAGTGTTAAGACGGGTACCAAATCTTGATTCTGTGCATTTCCCCAAAAGCAGCTAAATTATGTAACCAAAAGAAAGAATAAGAGAGAGAGCTTAAAGACATTAAATGTCATTCCTAAAATGTCTCCAGTCAATGCAGTGACCTTTCTGCAGAATGAGGCTCTCTGATGTGTCTTCTCCTGAATACAGTTTTTCCTGGGTTTCAGCCTCAGAATGTGCTTTATGAAACTTTGTCCTTCTCCAGGGAGTGCAGGGAAAAAATGGCAATGGGCCCTAGCGAGCCAGGAAAGCAACATTCACGGCACTTGGGGATGAAGCACTGAAGCTGATTCAAATGAATGGAAGCTATTGAGCTCTGTGCTCAAGACCTTTGCACAGGTATGTGATGTTGGACAGCTACAACAGCTGATCTCGTCACCGGGAATTGCATTTCTGTAACCCAAACTCATCATTCAACATGAGGGGAGGAGAAAAATCCTTGGGGGAGAAGGGGAAGCAACCCACTGGTATTTTCCTCCAAAATCAAAGTATCCTCTCTATCCAAAGTAGATACAGAGGATTTACTACTCTGTATTTTGAGTTTGATTATCTAAGAGCATTATTTGGTCCAGGTGAGGGGACAAAGTTTGAGCTACAACATTTTAACACTGTTAAATGAGTATCAATTTACATCCCTTAGTACAAATGCAACACAAGACTAGTATGCTCTGCTTTCAAATATATGTGATCCAGACATGGCATAAATATACAATATCTCTATAAATATAACAGACTCTAGTATTCTAGGTACTGGAAGAAACTTAAGGTTTATTTTATGTATCAGAAATATTATATAACTTAGAAAAATTCCAAGTAAAGTCTACAAAAGAGATTTAAAATTTACCAGTTTTAACTTTATGATTTTTCACATTAATTATATAGTATATAATTTAAAACAAAATTGAACCTTTTACAAGTTTGTTGTTTTTCAAGATGATTCTGACTTCAAAATTCCCAGAAACTTTACACAGCTAGAAGACAGCTGCCAACAGAAAGCATCATGGGGGTAATGAATGCCAAATAAGCCATCAAGAATTGTATCTGCATTGGAGAGGTGAGGGAATGTCATTTCCAGGACTAAAATATGTAACATGAATACCGACTCTTGTTCTATTAAGCTGCATAAAACAATATGAAGAAATTAGGTTAATATAGTAAAGGGTACCTTCTAAAAGCTTGAATGTCATAAATACTAGATTTAATAAAGGCATTAGATTTAATAAAGAACAATATTTAGAGGCTACTTCTTCTAAGACAGCTACTCCTTAAAGCGGGGTGGGCACCAGCCAGTAAAAGAAAGGCATAAACTTTTTATCTAAAGATCAGCTAGTAGAATGGAGAACATCAAGACTGCTAGCAGACTAGAGACTTCATGATGCAGAGAAAAAAGAAAATTCCTGAAGTAGAAGGAAAAAAACATTCTCCAGATTATCTGGAGGATATGATATAAACAGTTTCTATTATTAGAATGAATAATATTTAACACTGGGGCCTGAAAACCTCCACCCTTAACCCAGCTGCCTAAAAATTAGACTATTAGGTAAACTCCTGGACTACCTCATTTTATTGTGGACTCTTTCCAAAAATAAAAAATAATTGGGGTACACATATTAACTAGTCAGTTTGGTTTCGCTTGTTTTGTTTTTGTTTGGACAGTTAACCTGGCTTAGTAACCTAGGGTTACCTAAAAGCACTTAACAGTAAAGCTGCTAAATTTAACTAGCTGTGTAATATATTCTGCAAACACTTTTTTATCAGCATCATATTTAAAAGCCAAAAGGATACCTAAAGTATTCTCTAGGAAATATGTTAAGTGTTTGATAAGTATCTCCCATGGCTTCATAAAAGCCAAGTAACAGGCTCATTCATATAAGAGAAATCTTTCTTCAGCAACAATTATCACTAACTTTTCAATTATGTAGCCTATTTGGCCTCTTATTTTGGCTCATGGGTTCTATCTTGGCTTTGAATTAAGAGAATATAAACGTATTTACTTGACACTGAAGAACTAAATATATGTGGTTGCAATTCCACTTTGCAGTAGTATGGACATCTGCTATCCATCAAAAATCATGCAAACCAGTACTAGGTTGTTATGGTCACTAGTTTCCACACAAATGTACTTTTACTGCTATATCTGGCATGATACCCATTTGCAATGCTTTCTGGAAAGTAATTTTTAAATGGAGTGAAGGGTAGAAGACAGGGTTTAATTAGGAAATAACTAATGGAAGTAAACACTGACTTTTCAAGATACCAAAATTTCTTATGCCAATAAAATAAAAATATCTCAAATGTCAATCAGACTAGATAGCAGCCATTTTATACAAATTTATTACAATCCCAAGCATGTAACTTCTAAGATTATGTAAGGAAAAAACAATAAATTTTCCAAAATATTCACAAACTCCTAATCTAGCATGTATACTTAATCTGAATCCAGCTTCCCCTAACAAAAATACTTAGAAATGTTCACTTTCAATAAAGCTAAACAGAAGGGATAAATTTTCATCCTTTACAAGATGTAATTACATACAAAGGTGGCTAATTAAGACAACATTTAGAATTGAGTCATAAAAACTAAGTGAACCAGATCTATATTAGGTCATAAATCACTCCATGATCCTTGAAGTTACTTATATAATCCTACCTATAATTAAAAGAAGTCATTAACACAGGTATTACTAAGTATGAATAATGCCCAACTATCATGCACATATATTCCCAAGAAGAAAAGGTAATATTTAAAAACATAAAAGTTAGAGTTTCTATTTCTGGTAGTTTATTAACAACATAACCAGAAAACCTTCCTTTTCCTAGAATCAGTGGCAAGCCTTTTGATTTATACATTGCTATGGTCTGAATGTTTATGTTTCTTCATAATTCCTATGTTGAAATCCTCAAAGATGATACTATTAGAATGTGGGGCCTCTGGGAGGTGCTTTGCTTTAAGGGCAGAGCGATCAGGAGTGGGATTAGTGCCTTATAAAAGAGAGATCCCCTAGGCTCTTCCACCACATGAGGACACAGAAGGAAGGTGCATGAACCAGGAGGAGGGCCCTCACCAGAAGAGGACCAAGCTGGCACCTTGACTTTGGACTTTCCAGCCTCCAGAACTATAAGCAGCAAAATCTCTGTTGTTATAAGCTACTCAGTCACTGAGTAGCTTACGGTGTGTTATAATTGGTCAAATGGACTTGATACATATATATGTGTGTCTATAAAAAAAAATCACATAAACACTACTTTAAAAGTACAACTAAGGTATGAAAGCAGGGGAAATCAAATCTCTGAAGAGCCAAAAGTTAATAGGGAAGTAAAAAGAAGTACTTAGCAACTAAACAACAACAACAAAGCAGTAGACGCTTGATGCTACGGCCACTCTGAAGGACATTCTCAACTCAGAAACTGCTGTCTCAATGGCGAAAAGGAAAATAAGGCCCTGACACACAAGAAGCAAGCACTGTGTTATAACTGAGATTTTTGCACAAAGCACAGACCTTCAGGGAACGATCAAGCACAGAAACCTGCCACTGGTAGGAGGCGGCAAAGAAATTTTCTGCCTTGGCCTAAGCTCTGAAAAGGTAGGAAAAACCACCAAAATCTGTAATCACAATGCCCTCACATAGGTTTAAGCGTCTGAATTTATTCTATCTACACTGTACGGGAACTCCTAACTCCAAAATTAAATAAAAAAATCATCTCTGCTTGAACTGGGTGGTAATACAAGTACCTACGTACATCAAAACAACACAGAAAACCTGTGCATTTTAGTACATCTAAGTTATACTTCAGTTTAAAAATAAAGTGGTCTCTGGAAACACCTGTAGTGTGCATAGCAAAAACAAACCTCTCTCTCTTCCTCCGGAGAGAGGTTTGTTTTTCACGACCCTCTACCTGAAGCCACTCAGGATTCACACAAACAACCCCTCTGAAGATCAACTCACAATTTATTTTATTTTTTTTAACTTTTATTTGCGTTTATTTTTTGTGGCATTTATTCCCGGGCCCTAAGTTTTTGTTTCTTCAGTTTCTTCTGGGATATCTTTTTCTTCTGTGCAACCTCCTCTTCTGGTTTAGGAACAATCTGTTCTTTTTCATCTCATCTCAATGTGGCAGGGAGAGCTCATGTAGGGGTTGATCCGACCGTGAGCTCTGTAAGTCCTGCGCCGCATCTTGGGGGCTTTGTTCACCTGGATGTGCTCAATGACCAGAGAATCTACATCTAAGCCCTTAAGTTCAGCATGACTCTCTGCATTTTTGAGCATGCGTAGTAAAAATTCAGCACTCTTTTTGGGCCACCAACGCTGCGTCCAGCCCCTCTGTTTGGCCTGTGCACACCTACCAACTCCACCGTTGTAACGACGGAATGGCACACACTGCTTCTTTAAAGTGACATCCTTCAGATACTTGGTGGCTTTCCAGATATGCATACCCTTTACGGCCTGGGCAGTTTCATGAGTGCTCTTAAAGCGAACGAAGATTTGAACCTCTTGATTTGCATGATTTTGTGGGGTTTTCTTCATCAAGTGAATAGCGAACCATTTTTAGGGGTCACCTCAGGCCGCTTACCGGAAAAGGAAGCCAACTCACAATTTAAAACTATAAAACACCTAAGGAAACAGTTCACCTTAAGAATCAGGAAATTTAACAAAGAACAGAAGTGGATTTCTAAGAACTTTAGACAACTGAATAATCTGGATAGAGACTGTAACTATTTTAAATTACCAAAACACATAAAAGACAGACTAAACCACATGGGACAGACATCATAAAAAAGTAACAGACATCCTTAACAAAACAAGAAGTGATAATCAGTGGATGTTAAAATAATCAGTAGACAAGGAACTGGATATTGGCCTTGTACAAAAGGATCATTCCACAGATTACTTGAATGATATAAAAGGAAAAGCTCAATATTATAATAAAAATACAAACTTTCATCATCTATTGAGCCATCTTAACATCACTACAGGTAGAACAAAATACTATGCGCTTTCTGATGTGATAAAGTACTTAATACTACCTATGAAGCACTTGTGCCAAGAAACTGAATTCGCTAACCAAGTCTCCTATCATAAACTTTAATTTTTATAAGAAACGTAAAGGAGTAAAAATAAATCAAACAGCCCAAGTATCTCTTAGAAAACCCCAAATCCATAACATTCTACAAAACAACTACAGAACCTTCTCAATAAAAGCATGAGAAAAAAATAGATAGGGAGGGACTATTCCAGAGAAACTTAAGAGACATCATCAAGTGCAATCTGTGAACCTTGTTTTAAATCCTAATTCAAGTATACCAACTATAAAATAGCATTTATGAGGCTATGACAGATATCAGAATATGGACTGAGTCATCTATAATATTAAAGACTTGTTCATTTGGGGTGCGTGGAAGAAGATGGTATTGTGGTTATGGAGGAAAATACCCACTTTTCAGAGTGAAATGTCACTGTGTGGATTTGCTTTAAAACACCTCAGCTAACAAAACAGGAGAGCAGCTGAATACATTATGCTATAATCACACAATGGAATACTAGGCAGTCGCCAAAACAAACAAACAACAAAAAAAACAAGGAGGATCTCTATGAAGTGATATGGAGTGATATTCAGGATACTGCTGCTGCTACTGCTGCTAAGTCGCTTTAGTCGTGTCTGACTCTGTGCGACCCCATAGATGGCAGCCCACCAGGCTCCTCCATCCCTGGGATTCTCCAGGCAAGAACACTAGAGTGGGTTGCCATTTCCTTCTCCAATGCGTGAAAGTGAAAAGTGAAAGTGAAGTCGCTCAGTCGTATCAGACTCTTAGCGACCCCATGGACTGCTGCCTACCAGGCTCCTCCATCCATGGGCTTTTCCAGGCAAGAGTACTGGAGTGGGGTGCCATTGCCTTCTCCGCTGTTAGTTAAAAAACAAAGTGCAAGAGAGCATCTTTAGTATGTTCCTCTTTCATGTAAAAAAAAATATTAAAAAATTTATATGTATCAGCTCATCTGTACAAAAAGGAATTCAATTAAATAATAAAACTAGAAATAAATAATAATAAGATATCCTAGGGGGTAAATGGGGAGGGACAAGCTGGAAAGAAAGGGGAAATGGGACCATCGCAGAAGGATCAGGAGGAAGGACGCTACTGAGTTAAAGCTTTTTGTATTATTTCTAAGCTCTAGGAAACATGGCAATTGCTTCACACAACCCAAAAATAAATTGATAATTAAAATCAACCAGGATACAGGCAGATATTCCAAACGGAACACAAACAGTAATATATTACAAATGCCACACTGCAACTGGTGGGAAGGAAAATTGACCTAAATACATTTGGAAGACAGCATTCTGACTGACAGGATTTTCACAGTAGTGTATTCCAGACAAAAAATTTGTTTCTCACAAGAGTACAGGTTGGCAATTCTGAAATTTGTACACTAGGATTGAGGAAATAAAATACATTGTGGACAATGAGAACCCCGTTTCTCACTATCATAAACTGGAATAATAAAGAAAAGGTTTGGGGGAGAAAGGGGAGAAGACTGTAACATAATTTTGTAAGTGGTGGGTTGGAATTGGAGATAAACACAAGCTCATTTTTTTAATATGTAGATACAGATACACACACACGAACTAGGTGTATATATATATACACACACACATGTACTTCCTACATGTATCTCTCAACTATTCACTGCAATGAAAATCCAGTGTGAACACATCCAGCTCCCAGATCTTAGTTCCTCAATACCATCTTCCAATAAAGGAGACAGAGCTCCTTGGAGAAAGGGTTGAGTCAAAGGGTGAAGCAAAAGGACAGGATGAATGTGGAACATCTTGTGCTTTGCAGATAGTAAATAAGTGTTTAAAAATGATGAGGGCCTGTCAAAAGAACACAGGAGCAAACCTGAAGGAACTCCCAATGGCAAAATCTAGGACAACCTGAGCAAGAAAAAGACAGTAATGGATTATAACTTATAGAATAAACAAATGCCCCGAGTCCATATTCATATAAATTATTGGGTAAATACCTAAGTAGGAAAGACAGGACAGTTCTTCCTTAAGGTAGAATTCTAACTAATAATGCATGTTTAAGAGGAACAATGGAACTGCAAATATCACCATTTGGCAGAAAACCACAGTATTAATTGTTGCAGGCAAAAACGAACAAAGGTTGCTTAAAAGTAATGTAAGAAGTGGACTTCTCACGTGGCTCAGTACTAAAGGATCCGTCTACCAACGCAGGAGACTTTGTAGATGTGGGTTCGAGCTTATGTGGGTTCGATCTCTGGGTCAGGAAGATCCCTTGGAGGAGGAAATGACAACCCACTCCAGTATCCTTCCCTAGAAAATTCCATGTACAGGGGAGCCTGGCGGGCTACAGTTCATGGGGTCACAAAGAGTCAGACATGACTGAGGACGCAGGCTGTAGCTGTATGATAAGAAGCAAGATAGCTGCACAGTTTCAGGTAGTTATTATAAGAGGGGAAAATGTAAACACACACACAAAACCTGGCAGAGAAAGCTATAACCAAGGGATCAAATAATACATCATCAGTATCCACATCACATATCTGCTGATACGATGCCCTGAGGGGAGGACGTCACGTGACCTCTGCTACGCCAAAAACCTATAACTGATCAAAGGAAAACCTCAGACAAATCCTAAATGAAGGACATTCTGCAAACTGACTGGCCTTGCTGCTGCTGCTGCTAAGTTGCTTCAGTCATGTCCGACTCTGTGCGACCCCATGGACTGCAGCCTACCAGGCTTCTCCATCCATGGGATTCTCCAGGGAAGAACACTAGAGTGGATTGCCATTTCCTTCTCCAATGCATGAAAGTGGAAAGTGAAAGTGAAGTCGCTCAGTAGTGTCTGACTCTTAGCAACCCCATGGACTGCAGCTTACCAGGTTCCTCCATCCATGGGATTCTCCGGGCAACAGTACTGGAGTGGGGTGGCCATTGCCTTCTCCCACTGATTGGCCTTAGTAACCTTCAAAAGGTCATGGTTATGAAGACAAAGACTGGTAAAATGTCCCAGATTAGAACAGACTAAGGAAGTAACAACTAAATGCAACACGGAACCCTCGACCACAAAAAGGACCCTTGTGGGAAAATTAGAGAAACTCAATTATGGTCTAGAGATCAGTTAACCATATTGTATTAATTTCCTGATCTAGATAACTCTTCTATGATTACACAAAATATAATATTAAGGGAAGCAAGGTAAAGATTATGGGTTTCCTAAGTGGCTCAGGGATAAAGAATCCACCTGTCAATGCAGAAGCCACAGGAGATTCAAGTTCGATCCCTAGGTCAGGATGATCCCCTGGAGAAGAAATGACAACCCACTCCAGAACTCCTGCCAGGAAAATCCCAAGGACAGAGGAGCCTGGGAGGTTACAGCCCATGAAGGTCACAGAGAATTAGACAAGACTGAAGGACTGTGCATGCAGGTAAAAGTTATACAAGAACTATCAACTATTTTTCTAACATTTTGTAAGTCTAATATTATTGATACAATATTTCTTCTTTTATGTAGGGTAACGATCTCATAGTAAGTTTTAAATGAAGGGCGTAAAGAAATTCTACAAAAGCAAAACACAACCACTGATATTAAGCTGCAAAATTAAGCACAGCTGAACAAAGAATTATCTAGAAGGCAGGTGCAAAAAATAACCACAAGCCCAGAGAGATAAAGTGAGAGAAGATATGAAAGCAAGATTAAGGGGCATGGAGCATAAAATCAGGTGGTCCACATACATCAAACAGGAATTCCAGAGAAGGCTAAAGAGAATAACGGAAAAGAAAATGATGGATAACTTTCTAGAATAAAGAACAATGATGATTATATTCTAGAAACAAGGCTTCTAAGCAGGATAAATAAAACACAGCCACATCTGGACACAAAGTGAACAGAGCTGCAAAGTACCAAAAATTTAGGAATGCAGGGATTGCTTTTAAGAAACCAGAAAAAAATTAATTACAAAGCAACAATAATTAGAGAACAGACTTCTCACAGCAACAATTAAAAGTCATAATACCCTCAAAAGGACTGAGTGAAAATAACAATCAGAGAATTCTATAATCAAATAATTATCTTTCCAAGAATGAGGACAAAATAAATATATTTGCAGATATAATGCAGCTTACCATTAACAGACTTCTGCTGAAATATTAAAGAACATACTGCAAGCAGAAGGAAGCTAAAACCAACTGGATTAAGTGGGATGCAAAAAAATAGTAAAATCAGAAATCAGTACAGTGAGTAAATCTAAAAACACAGAATTTATAAAATCCTCTTTTAAATAAAACAACCAGGTTGCATTTTTTAAGTAATTCAACGTGCAAAAAAAGAGGACCAAAAAAAAAAAAACAAACAAACCATAGCTTCAGCAGAACACTTTTCATGGGGAAAAAAAAAGGACCTAACGTGGAACTGGAAAATCTCAACCAAGAATCTGACTTTCTCTTATTTTACCCAAAGGACTAGGTTTGTTCAGACAAAAAGTGAAGGTCATTTATCAAGAAGATCCTTAAAATTCCCTACCACTCCCAGGATTTAATTGGCAGAAAACAGGCTTCCCCAATTGACCAAGAGGACACCTTTCAAAATTGTACGTTATTGAGAGTTCAGACAGAGCAAGAGCTTTCATACACAGAACCAGTGCTTCAGGATATGGAGCTTTATGGATAATCCGCTATCTGCTTCTATGCAAAAACTGTGGGAATGTATATGATCTTAGGGAAAGAATAAACGATATACTTTTAAACTTAAGAGTTATTAAGAAAGGAAAAGTGTGGTCCAAGAGGTAGGAGAGCCAACAATATAAAAATCAGAAAATCTTGCGAAGAATTTCTAAAAGAAATATGGTATAATATCAAATGCTACCAAAAAAAAAAAAAAATACTAAAGACAATCACTTCATTTCTACTTCACAAATTAGCTGTCACATACTCCTCCTTCCAAAATCTTAAAGATTCAATAACACAAATATCAGGTGTGCTCAAACTAATTTGCTAAAATTTCTAAAGAGCCAATCACACTGAAATACAGCAAGGATATATAAGAACACCAAAATGCAGAGAACTCAGATAAAGGTATCCTATATTCATTACTCTCATAAAATATCATTCTTCTCTTTTGCTAGGATAAACCAAAAGGTCAATGTGCAAGCAAGGAAAGCTTTTATTTATTGATAAAAGGCAAAGAAAGCTATTAAGAGACTAGGCTACTTAGAGTCATATAGTCATACTGCAAATACTCCCTTTTAATATTCCCTCAATTTAAGTAGGCCTGGAGACATACAACATAAAAATGGTAAACCACAATCAAAACTCAATGAGATGTGATATGTATCACTAGATATAAAGGATTAAAAGCTGGATGACACTTGTAAGAGGAAAGATCGACACTAACATTTGAGAATACATACAATTAAATACACACATTTACTTATTTATTCTTAAAAAAAAATTTTACCTTCCATGGGCCTTGATTTCTATCCCAGAGGCTAGTAAAGTAAACCTATAATACAGGTTTCCTGGATTCGTGGCTTTCCAACACACTCTTTTTAGGTAATTTCAAAAACACCTATCTCCAAGCATATCTGAATATATATACCAAGCATATCTGAATATATATAACCTGCTTGAAAGTAATGGGCCACATTTTCCATTCTTCATACAAAACATATCCTTTGATATTTTAAAGTACTTTTCAGTTTACAAGTGGAACTGGAAAAAAGGTTTAAGCTAGTTTTAGAGGTGAAACAGCCTAAAAAAGGAGGCTGAATGTGACAGCATGTGCAATAACGGCAGTAGAAACAAAATCTAAAGAATCTGTTCTGAGAAACACAATTATTAAGTATAAAATATCTAAATTAGACTGAATGTGTAACTATAAAATACAGTTTTTAAAATGAGAGTACTTTCTGTAAATGTCTGGCTTTTAAAGCTTAAATAATGTCTTTAAAATGAGATAGAGTACTTTTTTTAAATGTCTGGCTTTTAAAGTTCAAAATTGAAAGGAACTCATTTTAGAAATGAGGAAACTGACATCCAAGAAAACAAAGTAACTTGCTTGCTAATTAACAAAGCTAGATGTGACATGAAACATTCTCCAATGAGTGTATCTTTAAAATACAATTTTGAAAACTTCTAATGAAAGACTAAAAATCTTAACCATGTTTCAAATTAACAATTGCAAGTAGCCATATACAATATGAGAAAGTAGCCATATACAATATGTCTTGATTACAGTAGCTTTAAAACAAGCCTTGAACTCAGGTAGTTTCAGTCCTCCAACTTTGAATCTCTTTTCCAAATTTGTTTTGGCTACTATACAATTTAGTTTTGCATTTCTGTATAAATTTTAGGTTTAGCATGACAATTTCTATTTAAAAATCTGTTCATATTTTGTGTGGGATTGTATTGATTCAATTTAAAGAGAAATGACAGCTTAATAATACTGAGCCTTCTAATTCACAGGCATGGTGTATTTTTGCTTTTCTCTCATAAATTTTTTATTTATAAATGTTTTCCAAAATGAAAATAGGTCTACCAGAAAAATGTCCCTCACTGAGGAGAGTCCTTGCTCCTGCGGCATCAGGATGGGAAAACCTCGGGCCCCTTCCCTGCTTTCTAAGGGAGGGGGACTCCCATGGCCCGGGACCTCCTCTCATTTTTCCAGGCCAGGGCCCTCACCTGGGCAGAAGAATCAGCATGCCAGGGAGAGGGGTGGGGTGGAAGGAGGGACCAGTGTACTCAAAGGTAAAACCTTCCTTCTTCTGTAGAGCCCATTTCTCCTAGCTGGACTATCAGCAGATACAGGTGTCCTGCCCAAACTCAACAGTGATGGCTTTGGGCTCCTAGTACATCTGGAACCATAGTGTGTATTTGGTGTGGAACTTCCACAACTGCTTTTTTAGGACTTTGGCTGCCAGGTACTACACCTTAGGGCCCTCTGGATAGAAGAGGATGAAGTAGAGCATCTCCATTCACAGGCACTGGTAGAACTCTACAGTGTTCAAGTGCCACGGCAGCATCTGCTGGTGCTAGGGGATTCTGTCAGGGGCTTCTGGGGAAAGAAGCTTCCCTGGTGGCTCAGATAGTAAAGAATCTCCCTGCAAAGTGGTGGGATCCGGGTTCGATCCCTGATTTGGGAAGATTGCCTGGAGAAGGGAATGACAACCCACTCCATATTCTTGCCTGGAGAATTCCATGGACAGATGAGCCTGGTGGACTACAGTCCATGGGGTTGCAAAGACTGTGAGATGGGCTCAGAGTCTCAAGGGTGGGACATGTGGTGCCAGGTGGGTTCTTCTATGGCCTGCTGATTGAGCTGTGTTTGGTGAGGGCTGCAAACCCTGGTGGACACACACCCAGCAACAACCATGGAACTGCCATGGTGCTGCTCAGAATGATGTCTTGCTCTGTTGGGTGCATCATAGGCAACATGGGAACTGAAGGATGCCAGCTCTGCCATGGACTTCAAAGAGCACAGAGGCAAGGGGCCTTGAGCTCCAGGGCAGTGCTGAGCTGCCTTGGCCTCGCCAGGGCTAGGCTTTGGGGAGTTGGGAGGATTCACAGGTATTAACACCAAGAGCCACCGCCTCCTACCCCAAGTTTTCCCTGATCCTAGGATCACACAGCACCGAGTTCCTTTGAAGTAGTTGTGGGGGCCAGGTGGGGTACCCAGAGCCTGCCTTTTGGTGTTTTTGCCTCCACTGTTGCTGAGGGTTTTCTTTTTTCTTTTTTGTAGTTTTTAGTGTACAGGTCACATACATGTTTGGTTAAATTCATTCTTAAGTATCTTACATTTTTGGTGCTACTGCAAATTCCACTTGAAATTTCCTGTTCCACATTTGTTGCTAGTATACAGAAATACGTTCAATTTATTTTGTATACTGATCTTGTATTCTGCAACCTTATAAACTCACTTATTAATGTAGGAAGGATTTTGTAGATTTGTTAGTATTTTTAGGTAAACAGTTAGAAAAAAAAAAAAAAACAATTGCAATCAAAGCCAGACTGATTTAGAATTCACAAGACCACACTAAAGTTTACACTGCTTAGAAAACAAATGTCCCTCACAAGAACAATTAACAGAGGATTATAAAAGAAATATTTACTGAAATTTTTACTTAACGTCTACTATGTGGCAGCAACTATTTAAGTCATCTGGGATACACCAGTATAGAAAATACTTTTAAACATACTCAAGTTATGACAATTACACGTACTTAACTGACAAGGAAATTATAAATCGTTCTCTTTCCACTGAACTAGTTCTGCAGCTCCTCAACATCTCTAAGATTAGAACAGTCGCTGTGGATCAGATTCAGGAGCTCCACCATCAGGAGCAGCCACATAAGAATCACCTCTCACCATAAAGCAAGGATACTGCTTTCTGTAACTACGATTGTTCACTTCTGGAACTATTTCCATACATATGTTTTTCCCGTTCCTTACTCAGAATTCTACACTGCCAGTCACTCAAAAGAAAGAAAGAAAGAAAAAAAAAAAAATCTCAGGCTAATAGAAGCCAAATTTAGAGAGGGAAATAAAAATCTTCCTTCAGTCTAGGCTAAATGAACTGACTGCACAAAGAACCCCATACATCCGAAAGCACACAGATGTCTGCACCAGTTCCCAGGGCTCAAACAATGCCAGTCATTCAAGAGCTTTCCTTTTACATAAGCTGATGTGAGAGCACTCAGTCAGCTCTTCTGAACCTCATAACCCAGGATCCCGGAACTCTGATAAAGCCACCATTTTCCTCAGCTCTGTTTTCATATATTTTCTCTGGTAAGCAAACTTCATTTTTCCCCTAAAAAATAAATCTGGAAATCATCTCTCCTGTTTGCTATTAACTGATATGAGTGATATAATTCAATCCAAAATTACTATTCCATTAAAACTAAAAGTGTTAACACAAATCTAAGATCAATACTGAAAAAACTATTTGAAAAAATATATTTTTAAATGCAGAAGTTTAAACTATTAGAAGTTTAAACTATTAGAAGTGTAAACTATTTTAAACATGCTTCATCATGCTAAGTATGAAATGACACCATTTGGCTGCATTCTATCTGCTTCCAGTTGCACAATGTAAAAAACAACCATACGACACTAACTTTCCAAAAACTAAAAGAAACTTTTGGAGAACTGCTAAAGAGTTGAAAAAGTGAATTTACATGCACACTCACACATATGCAACACTAACTACAGACATCAAAAATAATGAAAGGTATTTGACTGTTTGACCAAAACCCCATTTAGTCCTCAGGAAAAATATTTTTCAGTGAATGTCCCTCAGAAGCTTAAATAACAGTACTGTCACCTTCAAAGTACATTACTATTGATTCTTTCAATAATATCCTTAACTTGCTGAGTCTGGCAAATTCAAGATTCAAACATTAGTAAATATTTAAGCCACAGAAATGCTAATGTACTTTTTCATCACATGGGAAACTTACTTCCTAAGACACTTATCAGACCTGCCAGCAAGAAGTAAAGCTCAAGTTTTAAGGGACAAAATGAGAATGACTCTTTTAATTATTAAATTATTAGATCCTGAATAGTCAAAAGAGTTGTCTATAAATTCACCTCCCTTAACTATGTACTATCCTTAAGAGATTTGTGGCTCTTATAATTTAACACTCTTTCCCTCTCCACATACACACTACATAATGCAAAAAAACATGCTCTGAAGAAGGAAAAGTTCTCTCCTAAGTTTTCTCTCCTTAAATAGTAAATCCTTAAAGATATTCCCCATCTCTCCCCAAGAACACAAAAAAGCAGAGCTCTGAACATACTAACCATTTAATAGATATTTGGGGAAATTTCCATCATCCTTAGAGTTATAAGACTGAATATATCAAAAAGGAGAGGGGGAGAACTATTTAATCTTTTCATCAAAGTATTACTTCCTAATAAGCATGGAAAGCAACAAAACCCTGTATGTTCTACAAAGCAGTAACCTCAGAGACATTTCAACACTCCCTGAGACTTAACAACAAACTTTGTTGGCAAAACAGATTCCATTTCTCAAAAACACCTTGAAAGTTTTCAAGAACCAGATTGTTCAATCAGGACAGTTTACCATACATTCAACATCTATGACCTTCTTGGAACACACAACCCTGTTTCCTACCACTCGAGTCAGTATAATATTTTCTGATGCTTTATTAAAAGAACATCTGACTTTAGCAGACACCTCTTAATGCTCCTCTAAAAATACATTTTTATATATTATATAAAGTATATTTATATATGCTTTCTAGAACTTCTCACTCTAAAATTTCACTCACTATTGCCCATGTTATCTTTTACAGTCAGACAAAGCTTTTCATTTTCCTGTAATATGGCATTGTCTTAAGACTTTGTCACCAAAAGGACCTGATATCGAGACAAAAGAGCATATATAAACTTTTCATTTTTTCCCAAATTTTAACTTATTACATAATATTAATTCACTCCCTCCTATAAATGAGTTTTAAAGCATTCCAATATACTTGAAAGTCAAAGAAGAAGAAGGACTAAAAGAGTTATTCTCAGGTATTTATCTTTAGGTTTTTACCAATTAATAGAAGTTCATTTCAGGTCCACGT
This sequence comes from Bos javanicus, assembly GCF_032452875.1. Taxonomy (NCBI): domain Eukaryota; kingdom Metazoa; phylum Chordata; class Mammalia; order Artiodactyla; family Bovidae; genus Bos; species Bos javanicus. The sequence goes on along the minus strand of NC_083872.1, from coordinate 98,055,177 downwards.
TTTATCTACACCTGGCCATGACAGACTCTGGCATGGCACTGTGTTCAACAGAGACACAGCAAGGAATCGTACAGGCAGGACTGAAACATGGTAAGAGAGAAGCACCTGGGGACCAGTTCACATTCTATACAGTAAGATTTGCCCACAGTTTTAAGTTTCTCTTATTAGAAAATAAACTTTATGATAAATACATGTTTAGTGAACTAGATATGAGTTAACAACTTATATTTCGTTCAACACTGTAATACTAAAAAATCAGCTTAATAAAAAAACACTAGTATTACAAAATAATGGTGTATATAATAAAAGGTATAAGATTCAGAAGATTTGAGCTATCACATACCTATACTCTTGTTATCATTCCTTCTTCTCTGCCTTCTAATTATTCTCTCATAATTATAAAATATGCAGAAGATAAAACAAGAACTATAAACATGGTTATCCCCTAAGTGATACTCGAAACACAAAACTATTTATAGACACACCTTACTTTAAGAACATGACCTAACTTCCCACATTCAACTCTACTTGACAAAGAAGTCCAAAGAACCCAAAAGGGGGGTCTAGTGTTTCTTTTCTCTTGGAAGTGAGGGGTGTCTATGCTAATGGAAGAAAACAGCCAGGAGGAGATACAATAACCTTTGTACATTATGCAAAACTTACCCACTTGAAGGATCTAAGGCAATTGCTCTAGGTTGATCCAACTCTTGCCAAAATAAAACTTTTCGTAAAGATCCATCTAAATTAGAAACTTCAATACGATTAGTTTCAGAATCTGTCCAGTACAATTTTTCTCCAAGCCAATCACATGCCAGCCCATCAGGGGACAATAATCCAGAAACAACAACATTCTGTACACTCTCAGTTTTGTTGAACTCTATTCGTTTAATGGCTTCTTCGCTGACATCACTCCAGTATATCAAGCCATGACTAAACACAAAGTCCAACGCAGCTGCATCCTCCAAGCCTCCAACTACAATCGTAGCATTCTCTTTGCCATTTGCAGCATCAACCAATCGCAAGTCCCGTCTGTTTGCATAAAGCAACAAAGGGGCCGCTAGAACGAAAAGAGAAAAGTAAGTAAGTCAAAATGAACAACATGTATTGATTCCCATAAACTGAGTTTCAAATCAGCGATGGTAAGCAAATACTATCAAAGAGTAAATAAATGTATAGGAAAACTGTCGAAATCTTTTCACAAACAAAGCATTTCTTCTGCAGCATTTTAAATACAAAAGACTTTTAAGAGGGGGAAATAAATTCTACCAGGATGGTCTTTTCTTATTAAAACAGTCTACCAGGACGGTCTTTTCTTATTAAAACAGTCTGTCAGATAAAACAAAAAAGCTTGATCATTTCAAGAATTTGACAAGGATATGGAGCCAGTGGACCACTCATACTTTATTGAGGCAGGGCCTGTAAAATGCTGCAGCATTTTTGGAAAGCAGTTTGGCAGTTTCTTAAAAGAGTAAATAAACAACCTACTATATGATCCAGCCATTCTATGTCTAGATATTTACTTCAGAGAAATAAAAGTGTAATGTCAGTACAAAGACCTATGTATAAAGTTCATAGCAGCTTACTTGTAATAACCCAAGCTGGAACCAACCCAAATGCCATCAACAGACTAATGGATGAATAAACTATGATATATCCATACGATAAAGAGTAATGAACTATTGGGACTTCCCTGGCAGTTCAGTAATTAAGACTCTGAGCCTCCACTGAAGGGAGGCTGGGTTCAATCCCTGGTGGAAAAACTACTGATAAAACCCCACATGCCACAGAGCATAGCCCCCTCCTCTCCAAAAAAGTAATGAACTGTCTGATCATGTAACTTGAGTGAATCTCAAAATAGTTATGTAGAATGAAAGAAGCCAGACAGAGAAAAGTATATACTGCATACTCCGTTTATACAAAATTTTAGAAAATTGAGATTAATCTATTGTGACAAAAAGCAGTTCAGTGGTTATCTGGAGGTGGGGAGAGAAGATGGAAAAGAAAAGGAAGGAGGAATGATAACGGGGCATGAGGAAACCTTTGTAGGTGATGACTATACTGTAGTGACTGATGATGGTTCCAGAAGTGTATACATATATCAAAATTTATTAAACTTTACTTATGTGTAATTTATTGTATTAAGTATACCTTAATAAAACTCTTCAGTCTGGCAGATATAGTTATTAATACAACTATTTTTTATTGCTTTATATTATTATTAGAATGATCTTCAAATAAGACTTAATACTAGAATTATACATAAAGCCTATCCTAAGAGACAGTATTTAACTCTGAGAAAGCGGAAGCCATTAGGACTAAAGCAGTATAAATGGTGTTTTTTTTTTACCCAAAATATTGGTTTGGGTTTTTTTTTTTTAAAGCATTTATTCCAAGCTTCTGACATTTACTTTCCTGGTACCAATAGTTATTAAAGATACAGAGCACCGATATCGAACAGAAATTTCTATGATAACAGACGTGTTCTCTCCACTGTGTAATACAATAGCCACTGGCCACATGTGGCTACTACAACTAAAAAATTAATTTTTTAAATTTTATTTAACCTCAATTCATTTAAATTTAAGTAGACAAGTGGTCAAATGGACAGCACAGATCTAGAGGCTAAGATGAAGAACACAAATGAGGCACCCAAACAAAAAGCCCAGGGTTAAGAAGTAAGAACCTACACGGTCTTCTCTCACAATACTCACTGAAGGCCTGCCATCCAGAGCTAAGACCAACTACCAATGAAAACTAACCACGCCCCATTTAAGAAGTTAATCTTTGAAAAATTAAAGTGTTTAAAAAGAGTAAAGAAAAAAGTGATGTTTAAGCCAGTTTATGGGCTGTGTTGGCCAAAAAGACTTATGAGGGCCACTATTTTCATCAGTAAGCACAACATGAACTTTCCTTCTAACTAAGTCTAAATCCAACTTTCTTAGTTAAAAACAAATGGGCGGATAGCTTTTTCAAAAAGCGACAGCCCTTTCTACTTGTTTGTGTACCTACAGCTGCTATTGGCAAATTAGTAAATTTCCATCACAGATTCACTTTTGGCTCATTTCAGCCCTTAATACATCACACTACTTATCAGTCCGCATTGTGTTCACTGCACTATCTAAAACTGAGTCCCTCATACTATGCGTCCATTATAAAAACCAGGAAAAAGATCATGTTAGTCAAGGATATAATGCTAAGTGCTGCATAAGGCTAAGAAATAGCCCCAAAACATTTACAATTTAAAATGCAAGGGTGGTAAGAATCCAATATTTATTGGGCACCTTTCTTTATGGTACTTTCCTTGGAAAACTATACAAAATCTGCATACGGCATTAAGGGGCAGCTAAATGTCTTTTTATGACTTTCAAGTCAAACATTATCATTTCTACTAAACATCTGGTCTACAAAATCCAAAGAACCTTTCTGGTCATTTAAGGCCTCACAAGCCTTAAGAGTAACAAAAAAAAAAAAAAGGAGGGGGGAGGAGTGGACAAGTCAATTTAAGTTAGCAATATTGATTACAACTGAGGACTATGCATAAACCTATACACACTATTAAAAAGAAATCCTGGAGTTCATCCTGTCCAAACATCCTTCTGATACTTGAATACTTTCTACAATGTTTTCACCAACATCTATTTAGGAATATATTAAATGGGATATCTACAAGGTGTAATCTGATTTCCAATACTGTTTTAATCTACTAAAGAAATATGCTGGATCCCCACACACTTTCCCTGAGTTGTAGCCTATACGCCATGCATTCAATATTTTCATTCCAAGGAACGTATCTTCAGACTTCCTAATACCCAGACTTACTAACTCAAATAAGCACCACCATATCTCTTTAGTGAACCCTCACAAGAGCTCAGAAATCCTTCTTTTCCTTTATTAACTTCCTACCAATCTTTCTCTAGTGCCATTCTAACCTTCTTCTGCTTTCCTGAAGACAAATTCCATGCTCTGAATCCTTCATCCCACATCATCTCACAAAGTAATCTCAGTGAAGCAGGAAGTGAGGTAAATATTATACATCCCCAACATCTTAAACCTCTCAAAAATCTCTTTATATCCCATCCATCCTCCTCTATGTTGTCCTCAGTCTCAAATGACAAGCTTTCCTTCCTCCTTTCTCAGTCTATACCTATATTTGAAACTAAAAGGCAGGTTAAGCATGATCAGAAGAATTAACACTATATTATAAGGAGAACATTCTACATAGGTGGGGCTACGGTCAACATTTTTTTTCCAGCTGGAAATAGACCTTTTAGGAAGCTCAATGATCTCATCCTCTCATATACTCTCTTGTTTGAATGGTATATCTATATTGGTCATTCTGTGAAATCTTATTTCTTTTGTATATAAAATAAGTTATGTCATTTATATTCAACAAAATGCACATATACATATTTAAAGTGTACAGTTCAATAAACTTTAATAAATGTATGCAACTATGACAACCACTCCAATCAAGACACAGAATATTTCTATTACTCCCCAAGTTCTCTGTTCCTTTGCCATATATCCCGGTTACTCCTGGCCCCGGCAACCATTGATCTGCTTTCTGTTGCTATTGATTAGCTTTGCCTGTTATCTAGATTTTTGTGGAATCCTGTAGTGTGTACTCTTTTGTTGACATATTTTTGAGCTTCATCCATTTTGTTGTATGTATCAACATTATTGTTGAGCAGAATTCCATTGTATGTATATACTAAAATTTGTTTATCCCTTTTCCAGTGTGTAGAATTCAGACTGTTTACAGTTTTTAGCTATTATTAGTGAAGCTGCTATAACAATTCATGTACAAATTTTTGTGAAGTCATATACTTTCATTTCTCTTGAATAAACAACTAGGAGTGGGACTGCTGGGTCACACAGAAGTTCGTATGCTGATCAACATTTTTGAATGCTACAAAAATGTCAAGAATTAAGGACAGATAAGGCAAGTTGGATTTGGTTATGACAACTTGGAGAAAGCAGTTTCAGTTGAGTGATAACGTGGTAAGTTGGACTAAAGGAGTCAATAGCTAACAGATGGTTAAATGAAGCGTACATCAATATTGTAAGATTTTGTGGTTAATTATTCTCTTGGTGATAGAAAGGTTAGCTTTATTAAAAACAAAATGTTTTGATAGCAGGGACCTGGCAAGAGCCATTGCAGATATAAGAAACAGGATGGTGAGATGGCCAACAAGAAGCTATTTGGGTAGAACTGAAACTCGGGCTGGAGATGACTTGAAAATCACTGGACTTCAGCTGCTTGTGATCAGGTAAACTCAGATAATCTTCTCTTCTATACTTCCATACTTAAAAAACAAGAGTATGGACAAGAAAATTTTACAAGTTGACCATCTCTCCCTGCCATAAAATTCAATTCATCACCTTTCTCCCACAGGAAACCCTCAAGAGTCAATGATACCACAATTTTCCTAATTTCTCTGTGGTGTCATGGAGCCATCCTTGACACCTTCCTTTCCCCCTTCTCTCCGCCCCCTCCCCCCACCCCATCTGCCAATTACAATCTTCTTGATTCTTCTTTAGCAGGTCCTTATCTCTGCCTCTTGTTTTGCACTTTTTAGACCACTACCCTACTCTAGCCCTTCATTACCCCATGCTAAACTACCTCAATAGTAAACGATCTCAAAACTCTCTCCCTTCCCTTTTCTACTTCGTGTGTGTGTGTGTGTGTGTGTGTTAGTTGTTCAGTCGTGTCTGACTCTGTGTGACCCCACTGACTGGGTCCTGAGGGGTCCTGCCAGGATCCTCTGTCCATAGCATTCTCCTGGCAGGAATACTAGAATGGGTTGCCATTCCCTTCTCCAGGGGATATTCCCAACCCAGGGATTGAACCTGAGTCAATCTGCATTGAAGGCAGATTCTTTACCATCTGAGTCACCAGGAAGCCTACTTCTAATACTTGCTATTTTATCTAATTCAAAAAGGTTTCTGATTTCCTTTGCCTAAAATTAAAAAGCCTCAATACCTCAGGGCTCCACTAGGTGACTTTTACCTATGACTCCACCTTACCCTCGGAGAAGGCGGTGGCACCCCACTCCAGTACTCTTGCCTGGAAAACCCCATGGACGGAGGAGCCTGGTAGGCTGCAGTCCATGGGATCCCAAAGAGTCGGACACGACTGAACGACTTCACTTTCACTTTTCACTTTCCTGCATTGGAGAAGGAAATGGCAACCCACTCCAGTGTTCTTGCCTGGAGAATCCCAGGGACGGGGGAGCCTGGTGGGCTGCCGTCTATGGATGGGGTCGCACAGAGTCGGACACGACTGAAGTGACTTAGCAGCAGCAGCAGGCCAACTGACACACTGACTTGGTCTGACCAGTTTAGTCAGGCTTCTCTGTTCCCCACAGACCGCTAAACTTTGGCTAGCTCTAAGCTTAAGCAAGCCAATCCAGAACACCCTCTCTTTAAGCAAGCCAATCCAGAACACCCTCTCTTAAGAACTCATTTGAAGTATCAGCTGACACCACACACACACACACCCGTCATGTTAAAACTGCCCGGGCCATGTCATCCGCTAACCTCTCACCGCTTGTCCCACTTTCCCACAAAGATCCTGCTGGTACTATTCACTGAAAGCACTTTTTGTGTTTGATTCTGAGATATCTGCATACCTTGTGGTCAGAGCAATCTCCTAACTGCAAAAGCCTTTTCAAATAAAATCTCTCCTTGCCAAGTAGGAATTTAGTTTTATTTGACATGTGTATAGTAACATGACTTGGATGAGGATTGGACCTCACCCATGCCATCCCCACCTCAATAATCATATTTCAAGAGTCATTTCAACTCCTCTCCTGCTAAGAGATTCAGGTATCTTTCCCTGAGTTTAAATCCTGAACCAGTGCTATAGCCATCTTATCTACTACAACATGGTAAGAAGTTACTTTAATATTTTCCGGCAAAGAATTTTTTTGACTCTCTGACCTCAACACACCTCAACCAACACACCTCAACCATCACATTCTAACTCTTGAGTGGGAATATTCCCAGCTCTTCTGTGAGGCCTCTTTCTTGACTCCTACAGTGGAGATGACAGAAGGGAATTTCCTTGGCTCCTCACAAAGGAATATTCTTTACCAGCTCTTTTCAAGTCTCATGTCTGGTTTAACTATCTAACCCCATAGGTAATTCTCACTCCAATGAGCACCCTTCCATCTCATCCGACACGCTGCACCATTACAGCACTAATCCAGTCCAGTATCTTCAAAAATGCAAAATTTTACTATAACAACTTAGAACTTCCATATCCTCCTTGAGAAACAGGATGGATCTCCCTAAAACCTCCCCTTTTCCATCATCCTCTCTCTTCCTTTTTACCACCCTCAAGCTTCCCTTCAGCTCCCCCTGAATCCTTAACTGTCCTCCTTTAATACCCCAATCTCCTCCACCCCTCTTATCCACTCTTCTCACACCAACCCCTCAGCTCCCTGTAGTCACTATCACTTTAAGGCTCCCTTTAACCCACTAGGGACTCTTGGACCTGGAGTCAAAAATACAAATTGGAAATAGGCTAGATCTTTTATCCACTCAAATGAGCTTGAGACACCCAGACAGCCTGTGGTCTCTCTTCCATCCCTCACTCAAAATGCAGTCCACAGTCTCCCTGAGATTACATGTCAGGGCAAAGAAAATCCAAAAGGTCTCCTCCACAAATCATGGTGGGAAGATGGTAGCCTTCACAGTGACTGAGTAGATAACCTCAACCTGCCCTATCTGCCAGAAACACAATTAAAAATAAAGGAAGGAAGAGAACGAGCTCTTCTATACAAACCATCAGCGAGCTGAAACTTTAAACTGAAGCTGTAGTAAGCTCTCTATTTAGGTGTTCCTATGTGTACATGTGTATGCATGTTATATGTATATGTGTACATATGTATGTATATATGTACACACACATGTATATGTATCTATATATGTGTGTGTATATGTATCTATATATAGAATGTGTCTATATATACATATATATATGAAAAATTACTTCCCTACCTTCAGTTGGTATTGCCAAGTTTAATTTTACATTATGAAATCCCTTAAAGGAGTTCTGAGTAGAACTGATGGTGGTGGTGGTGGCACAATTCTGTGAAAAGACTAAAAACTACTGAATTATACACTTGAATTATATAATGTGACTAAAGCTGTTAAAATGAAAACAAAAAGTGCTCATAGAAGAGATTTCCTGAAATTAAGGAAATTAAAATTCTTAAACTTTCACAACTTTAATTACAGAAACTAACCCAAATGTTTTAAGAATCCAAGTTTAAAAACATTTAGGCAAATCTTTTTATGTGAGACTAGTTTGATATCATAGGTTTAATAAAAACAGCTATGTCTTCTGAGTTACAGGCATTAAGTATAACACAAGAGTACATTTTTATTCTACTTGAAAACTCTCTTCCTAAACTTTTACAGGTTAATTGACAGAATAAACTAGCATTATATCTATATCTGTATTTAGCCAAGTTGACTCATTATTCTGACAAACTGTATTTTGAAAGTAATTAAGTCTTGTAATAGGCCAACTTGAAGATCATTTCCAAAATCTTTTAGCATAAGTCTAAGGCTTTAAGTTACTAAGTTAGTACATGAATATTCATTAAATACCTAGGTCATTCCTGTGTAAGACAGAACACTGAGGCATAAGCATTTCAAGTTTATATAGGTTTCTGATTCTTATTTTCATGGCACCAAGAAGCTATGTATATTTGAGTCTATTAATAAATATATTCATTTCTGCCACACTGAGAAGTTGTACTATTTGGAAGAATATGACTATAAGTTGTAAGATATATACTCATAAGCTCCACCAGTCTACTACAAAATGCTACTGCTGCTGCTGCTGCTGCTGCTACTAAGTTGCTTCAGTCATGTCCAACTCTGTGCGACCCCATAGACGGCAGCCCACCAGGCTCCCCCGTCCCTGGGATTCTCCAGGCAAGAACACTGGAGTGGGTTGCCATCTCCTTTTCCAATGCATGAAAGTGAAAAGTGAAAGTGAAGTTGCTCACTCATATCCGACTCTTAGCGACCCCATGGACTGCAGCCTACCAGGAAAATCCCTCTGCCCACGGGATTTTCCAGGCAAGAGTACTGGAGTGGGTTGCCATTGCCTTCTCCGACTACAAAATGCTGGTGTATGACAATTCACAATTCTTTACCTCATAGTTTTCTCTGTAAAATAGAAGTTACTGTAATTACAAGTTACAATCTTGTATGTAAAGGAGACCCTAATAGGAGAAATGATGACAGAAAGGAACAACTCTGTATACAAGTTATGCAAGATGTTGCTTTTAAGGAAAAAGAAAACAGTACTAAAGTAAAATGACTAAATTTTAGAATTTAGTGTTTCAGAATGAGAAAAAGGAACATATATAGAACAAAACCTGAATAGAAACAGAAAAAGTTACAACAAATTCATGAAAAAAATAATTTTGTCATCAAAGCCAGCTAAGACTTGACAGGTTTATTTGTGAGATTTTCAGAAAATCCTTCACTATCAAATATTATATTTGTATAAAACTAAAATTTGATTTTCTACTAAAATGACAAAAACTTTTTGGGTTACTGATGTGCTCTTAAAGAGGTTATAAAAGGTTTTTCTTTGCCTTCTGAATAACCAATCTCCCAGGAAGCCAAAAATTCAGTGTCTTTTCGGAATTTCCTGTACTTGGTCTTAATTTCATCACATCTTACTATTTTAAAAAGTCTTCTCACTTTTGAAAGAGCTAAGGTTGCTTCCCATGTTCACTTTCAAAAAAAATTTGTTTCTGACACTGATCCATGATCCTATTTAATAGAATGTTCAAATTTCCTGACAGTTTTTGACATTCTGTCTTTTCAAAATAAAATACCAAATGATGTGTTTTGCACCTATAACTCTTTAGAATTTCCTAAAGGGCCCCTGGAAGTTCACAAAGGATTAATCCTTTCACCTTGTAAAAAGAGAGGCATTAAAAATAACTGGTTTATTTGATCAATGTTTTGCTTCTAATGTTATGGGAAGCACAGTCAAGTCAGAAGAGATGCTTACCCTCCCTAGATTAAATCTGCATGAGTAAAATGTCAATATGATTAAAAGTTGAATGAGGTTCCTGGAAATTTATCATTAGTCTCAGTGTCCACAACATGCTTCTACTGATCAACAGACTGAGCGGTGCTTTCTCCAATATTACACAACAGTACAGTGTCAATTATAATTTTCATTACTCTTTCTTTTATGATTTTTTTTTAGTATTATCTTGGTCATAACTTCATTTCTTTAATTTGAATACAGTATATTCTTGGTAGACCAGTGAGGGTTCTCCATCAGGGATTCACACAACTTATTTATGGAATTTCATTAGACAGATGTTCAGGACTTACTCCAGACTTAACCAAAAAAATTTTACTTGATAACCCTGATATTACTCTTCATATGCTCTAACTATATGCTTCAAGATACATTATGTCTCAGGATTACTACATACCTTTAAGTCTTCTTCTCTGCAAAGATTATATTCATTTATACTCATGAATCAACATAATATCTACTTTTTAAAAATAAGATTAATCATTATGTTTACAGGTATTTTGCCTAAAACTTCTCTAAACTTATTTTGGTGTGCATGCCATAAAAACACCCAAACTTATTTATCAACTGCATTTTTTTCTATAACAAACTCTCATCAGATCTTTCAGTTTTTAAATTACCCATAATAAACTATCACCACCACTTTAAGTCTTGTCATTACAGAGTGCTGAGTGTTGTTTTACTTTGATGTTTCTCTGAAAGCACCTGCAAATCAGCTACTGGCCAAGCATTTGTCTTCAACAACAAAACAAGTATTGCTGAAAGAGGACTGTATTCTTGGACACAAGCTTCTGATGGCATCACTTAAATAACTTTGAGACTATATTGAGTCAGGATTATGGATCCATGAGACTGCTAACCCAAGATCTAGCAGAACAAGAATTAATCACTCAGGACTGAATAAACTGACAGTGACTGTGGGTTTTAAAATACTGCTGATGCTTTAATGTCCTATTCTCTAGATATAAGGAATTTGTTTCTCTTTTCTCTTAAGCTACCTGTAATTCAATGACAATGTAAGTAACCTACAATGCAAGTTTACTTCTGTAAACGAAAATAAGACATTTATCTTTCTCTCCAATTCCATCATTCAAAAACAAAACTCAGGTATTAACTGAGTTTTCTTATTTCCATGGCAATATAGTTATTTGCATAAGTTCAATAAGAGTCTGTCCTCCAGGCTGGAAACATTATTATGCAACCAAGGCTTTGACTGGATGTCATATTTGAAAGTCATGTTCCTTTAATCTAATACCACCAGACACTTTTAAGGAGCTGTGGTTGATTTTATGGAGCAATGCTTACAGTCCTCTTGGGAAAACTAGACTGATACTTGGCTTACAGAGTTCTCAGACTTAAAGGTAAAGTAAGCAAAGTTAATTTCAGGCAGGAACCCCAGGATATTCTGGGGACTTGAAGAATTCACCCAAATCTGTAAGTACTGCAAGTGAAATCCAATGGTGAGTACCTGACTTGGCTTTCTTGGCCTCAAGAGGCTTTTAAAGTTCATTCCAAGATTCGTTATACAAAAATCCCACTGAAGCAAACTGAAAATGCCTACACCTATATAAATAATCAGACCAAACTTACAAGGACTTCAGCCTACCTTGTTGTGGACTGAATGTTTGTGCCCCTCAAAATTCACATGCTGAAACCCTACAAGTGAATGTTATCAGGAGGTAGGGCCTTGGGGAGGTCATAAGGGTGAAATCCTCATAAATGGGATCAGTACCCTTATAAGAGTCCAGGGAGAGCTCTCTTCTCTCTGCCCTGAGAAGATACAAAGTGAGGTCTTAGCTGTCTGCAACCTGAAGAGAGTCCTCAGCAGAATCTGACCATACTGAGACCTTGTTGTTGGCCTATCAGCCTCCAGACTGTGATAAATGAAGTTCTGTTGTTTATAAGTCATCCAGTCTATATTGTGTTAGAGCAGCCTGAGTGGACTAAAACATATTCCTAAGACTGACAAATCTTGTTTTAAACAACAGTAGGACTGACCAAGTCCTCAAAATTGCCCTCGCTTAGCCACTGACTTGGCTCGACCAAAAAGTCTAACTTTAGTCAGACTTTTCTCTTTCCTACAAGCCCCTAAAGTTTGGTTAGCTCTAAATGTAAGCAAGCTTATGTTAGGTCCCCTATCAGCTCTTTCCAAGCCATCAACTGACTCTGACTGCAGGAAATTAGAAACTCCAGTTTCACTTTCCTGATCTTGAATCTGCTCACCATCACCCACTCAGCTCACACTCCTACAAAGTTCCTGCTAGACTGCTCACCCTTCTTCATAAAAATCTTTTTGTGTTTTACTTGGAAATGCCTGCAGATGGTACAGTCAGAGCTTTCTCCCTATTGCAATTATCTTTTTGAATAAAGTCTTTTCATACTCAAATCTGGATTGGCTTTTACTTATCAGTAATATGACAAACCACCTACATGCAAACTCCAAAATTTAGTTCAGTTCAGTCCCTCAGTCGTATCTGACTCTTTGCGATCCCATAGACCGCAGCCTGTCCAGCCTCCCTGTCCATCACCAACTACCGGAGTTTACTCAAACTCATGCCCGTTGAGTCGGTGACACCATCCAACCATCTCAATCTCTGTCGTCCCCTTCTCCCGCCTTCAATCTTTCCCAGCATCAGGGTCTTTTCCAATTAGTCAGTTCTTCGCATCAGGTGGCCAAAGTATTGGAGTTTCAGCTTCAGCATCAGTCCTTCCAATGAATATTCAGGACTGATTTCCTTTAGGACTGACTGACTGGATCTCCTTGCAGTCCAAGGGACTCTCAAGAGTCTTCTCCAATACCACAGTTCAAAAGCATCAATTCTTTAGCGCTCAGCTCTCTTTATAGTCCAACTTTCACATCCATACATGACTACTGGAAAAACCATAGCTTTAACTAGACAGACTTTTGCTGGCGAAGTAATGTCTCTGCTTTTTAATATGCTATCTAGGTTAGTCATAACTTTCCTTCCAAGGAGCAAGCGTCTTTTAATTTCATGGCTGCAATCACCATTTGCAGTGATTTTGGAGCCCAAAATAAAATCTGCACTGTTTCCACTGTTTCCCCATCTATTTCCCATGAAGTGATGGGATCAGATGCCATGATCTTAAGTTTTCTGAATGTTGAGCTTTAAGCCAACTTTTTCACGCTCCTCTTTCACTTTCATCAAGAGGCTCTTTAGTTCTTCTTCACTTTCTGCCATAAGGGTGGTGTCATCTGCATATCTGAGGTTATTGATATTTCTCCCGGCAATCTTGATTCCAGCTTGTGCTTCTTCCAGCCCAGCATTTCTCATGATGCCCTATGGCAGAAAGCGAAGAAGAACTAAAGAGCCTCTTGACCTCCAAAATTACAATGATATTTATTTTCCCCTATCAAACGTGATTGGTGTCACTTTCAAAACCATATTAAGGTACAGGTGAATTTAGGTGCACACAGAAGGCACTGTGTGTAAAATTACTGTCCAGAGTACAAGCAATCTGGCCTTAGGTCAGTCATTCATCTTTCTAGTGTCAATTAGCAACTTAAAAATTCAGTATTTTTTTTGCCTAAAAGTATGATTTCACTTCACATCCCCAAGCTCCTGGCCCTTCCAAGCAAGGTATTACAGAAACAAAATTTAGCACTGAATTACTTAGTTTTCACCAAACTGAGCCCAGGTACATTTCAGAGTTTTCCAATCTCTCATGTGAATGACTTAAACCTTTTGTGAGAAAAGTCACTACTTCCACAAATAACACTAACAGCTTGAGAAACAAAAGCAACTACTAATAAAAACAAATAACTGTTTTCCTTATATTTATGATGAATTATGTTTTAAATGAATAATCTCAAAGGCAAATACTCTATTCTTTAGGTTGCCTGGTCCAGGTATCTGACTAAATTTCCAAGTTATTCACAAGAAGCAGAATTCTATTCATTAAGGGGAGGCTCCTTTTACAGAAGAAATATAAAGACTCTCATATAAAGCATGAAACATACAAGGCAGGAGCTCAGTATAGTATTTACCCACCCTACAGGGAGAAGTCCATCAATCGAATGATTTTAATTTATAAACAAATAATACAATGAAAAAATTTCAATTAGAAATACTTTGATTATTTTCTCCATAAATATGGGCAATTTTAAAATAAATATCATAATCAACTATTTATTCTTATTTATAATAATCACATAAAAGGTTCAAGTTGTAATCCCTTAAAAGGTAAAATAAATTAAGTAGACAGAGGCCATGTTGTTTATATAAAATAGAAAATATCGTAGTATTTCATGTAGTTCTAGTTGCAGAATAATCAAGTTCAAAAATTACTGGCCTAAAACAGTGCCCAGAACATGTTTTGTCTTTCCTGAGCATTAACATTTCTTTTAAATTAGCCATCTTAACAATAGTAACTCTTCACGCAAAATCTACTACTGTCCATGCATTATGCTATCTATCCCTTTGCAAACAAACCGTAAGTTCTCACAGAAATCTTGGAAGATATTACCCCATCTAACAGTAGGAACCAAAGCTAAGAAACCTGTCCAAGGGTGCCATAAAGTGGTAGAAGACTTGAACTTGGTTTGTCAATAAAGCCTATAGCTTTCTGCTACAGTGCCCCTCCGTATAGTCTTCTCAGAATATGTTTGCATTAAAATTTCCATGAAAAAAATCAATTTTCTCAGAGTAATTACCCATGGCCTAAACATAACTATAACCTGTTACTTATTTTTCCATTATGTTCAATTTATAAATTCACATAGAATATTTTCCATTTATATACTCCTTCAAAAAACCTTCCTTGATACTCAAAAAAAGACTAACCTTTCTGATAGTCAAAGCATATACAACTAACGATACAGAAAAGTATTTCAGTTCAGCAAATGGAAAAATTTCAATTAAAGAAAAGAAAAATTCTCTGAAAAACTGAACCATGGGAAATTAGTTAGGCCTGATGAAAACAATGAGCTGAAACCCAAAAGTTTCATAACCAGTCAAATTATTTCCTAGCCAGATGAGCAAATCTAAAGCCAAGTAAGTAAGCAGGGATTAAAGTATCAAATTTAATTATATGAAACTGTCATCAAATATCAATTCACATGACTCACCCTAATGCTTAAAAGGCTACCTAGCTCAGGTTCTCTCCACATGTGTTCTTGGAACACAGGTTCAGCAGAATGTTACAAAATTACAGAATTCACCAAAAAAGTTCATTGTTGAGTTTGGGAAACAGTAGATTTCAACAAAGTTAAAACTGGTCTCTACCCCATAACTTCTCAGAGCCCTTAGTGCCTTAATATGAATTAAGAACCTGCATAAGAAGGATTCATTATCCTAATGAAGCTAATGAAGGTGTACAAAGATTAAATGAACTATCCAAGGTCACACAGCTAGCAACTGGCAAACTTAGAATGAGAATCAAATTCTGATTCCCACTCTAAAATTCATTCTATCTTCCTAAGATCTCATTATACTGGATATTAAGCAATTTGCCAAGGACCACTCCTATAAAAATTTGAGATGGAAAACACTAGTGGCTTGTGCTGACAGTATTTACCACCACCCCGCCAAAACAAATTAACAACAACAAAAAAAGGTAAGTAGCAAAGGATTCTTACAAAACAACAAAGTCTTCTCAAAATATGCTGGGACACAGTATTTATAAAATTTACACACCTATGGTACTCCGAAACTTATCAGTTCAGTTCAGTTGCTCAGTCGTGTCTGACTCTTTTCGACCCCATGAATCGCAGCACGCCAGACCTCCCTGTCTATCACCAACTCCCGGAGTTCATTCAAACTCACGTCCATCAAGTCAGTGATGCCATCCAGCCATCTCATCCTCTGTCGTCCCCTTCTCCTGCCCCCAATCCCTCCCAGCATCAGAGTCTTTTCCAATGAGTCAACTCTTCGCATAAGGTGGCCAAAGTACTAGAGTTTCAGCTTTAGCATCATTCCTTCCAAAGAACACCCAGAACTGATCTCCTTTAGAATGGACTGGTTGGATCTCCTTGCAGTCCAAGGGACTCTCAAGAGTCTTCTCCAACATCACAGTTCAAAAGCATCAATTCTTCAGCGCTCAGTCCAACTCTCACACCCATACATGACTACTGGAAAAACCATAGCCTTGACTAGACGGACCTTTGTTGGCAAAGTAATATCTCTGCTTTTGAATATGCTATCTAGGTTGGTCATCACTTTCCTTTCCCAGGAAATCAAAGCTATAATCTTTTCTAACTAGTAACTGGATGGAAGTTAAGGATGGCAACCTAGATGGTGAAGTCCATCAGAGCAGGGCCCATGTTGATTTTGCTCACCAATGTACCATCGGAGTCTGATACACAGTAGATATTCCATAGCTAATTGCTGAAAGAATGAACAATAAATTCATGCTCTAATATTAATCAGCTGTAAGATTTTGATCAAGTTATAATCTCTCTGAATTTGAGTTTCCCCACTTGCAAATGAAGTGGTTAGACCAGAAGGATCAAAATCTTTAAGAACTTGTGAATCTCATAGAAATTAAATCTCAAATCCCTGGCATTTGAGGATATGTCCACCATCGAAAATTGTAACAAAAAATAACATTTGCAAATCACTTTATATTCAGTATTTCATTTAATATGCCCAACAAATTTGCAAACTAGCTTGGTAATACTACCCACATTTTACAGATAAAGAAACTGGAGCCCAGAGAAACTAACTAGATCAGAATCATAAGGTTATTTGGTAGTGACACACAGACTTTAGGAGAAGGCAATGGCACCCCACTCCGGTACTCCTGCCTGGAAAATCCCATGGACGGAGGAGCCTGGTAGGCTGCAGTCCATGGGGTCGCTAAGAGTCGGACACAACTGAGCGACTTCACTTTCACTTTTCACTTTTATGCACTGGAGAAGGAAATGGCAACCCATTCCAGTGCTCTTGCCTGGAGAATCTCAGGGAAAAGACTCTGAGTCTACGGGGTTGCACATAGTCAGACACGACTGAAGTGACTTAGCAGCAGCAGCATGGACTTTAAACTCAAGGTTTGGGTGCTCAAGTCCCCCAATCTTTCCATTACACTTTGTCCTCTGATGACAGGGATGAGGACACAGTACAGATAATGACAGCATTTTTCCCGGCTTTCAGCTATTGATTTAACTGGGCCAGAGGACCAAAGGTCTCCCAAACTCTCCCATCATCCCATCTTCCCAATGTTAAACCTCCAACTCTTCTGTGAAGAAAAGTGATCTTAATACAACAAAGTAATCACGTTTTTCCCTGGAGTTCAAGATTAACTAATAACACAATTTTAACAGAGAATGACATTATCAAGGAATGAGAAGAACCTAAATTATGAATAAAAATCTTTCACAGTAAAAAGAGTTTTAGTTCAAATATATACCCATGGTTAACTATGTTAAATTCAAAGGCCACCTTAAACCATGATTAGACTGTATTTAAATTAAGAGCTTCACTTTCAGAAATTCTATTGGTGGAAATGAGGCAATTTGAACTATTAACTTTTCTAGGTCTTCTTATATAATATCATACTTCATAATATTATTTCAAGTGTAACTTCTCTTAACTCCAATAATGAATAAACTCAATTCTGGGCTCAATCCTGGTGTCAAACAAGTGGCATTTACAACATAACCTTCTCTTCCAAGAAATACAATTGGGCAACCAGAAGCATCTGGGTAATGGAATGCAATTTCACCAAGGCTTTAACCCAACAGGGGACTCTATTTGTTAATTCTATTAACCTTCTGTTTTAAAAATACATCCATATTCTATGTCAAATAAAATTGTTTCTCACAACTATAGCAAAATCCCCTTCAATAGGGACTATATCATACTAAAATAAACATATACTTACTAGACCTCTCAAGTACATACCACTACATTCAATTCTCTGCCAAGAAAATAAAATAAGCACTAGCTTTCTAAAGTTTACACGTGGAAATAGTTTAGAATATGCTTACAGTGAGTTGTAATTAAGTATAAGTAGATAAAATAGGCAGACCTAATAATCCTGCTGTTGCGGCTGCTGTTTAGTCACTTCAGTTGTGTCCCAGTTACATCAACAGCTCTTTTGCGACCCCCAAGGACTGTAGCCTGCCAGACTCCTCGGTCCATGGGATTTCCCAGGCAAGAACACTGGAGTGGGTTGCCATTTCCTTCTCCAGGGGATCTCCCTGAATAATCCTGAAGTGTAACTACAGAAAAAAATTCCTCCTCCAAAACAATGTCAATCACGCTCATCCAATAAACATATACTCAGAAATGGCATATCTGGCTCATTTATAACACAAGACTGTTACTACTGTGTTCTGGAAACTTCAGTAAGTGTGCACACTGAACATAAATTTAGCCTATTAAATTAACAGCTAAAAATCTCCTTAGACCCAAGAGGCCTGAAAAGAACTGACCGCAACACAAGTGAGAATTGTTAACTGAAACCAAAGCTTCAAGTCATTCCATCAATTGGTACTTAAATTCCTCTGCTGGTAAATGCCCCATAGCATCAGAGTCATCACCACTTCACCACTGATGTGAGAAGAGCTGTTGAAATCTCGCGGGCCAGTCAAAAACCTCAGTGAACTGTCACAAAATAAAAGTCGCAGGATATGTGACAGCTTCGCAGGTCAATCTAAAAAACAAAACCTGGGACCATCGAATTTACGCGATTCTCTATTCTCGGGGCAGATTACCTAGAATAGGGCAGATTACCTAGAATAGCCTATTTACCAACGTGCCACGCAGTCTCCAGGGGAGCGCAGCAGATGATAACTTAGGTCCCAGGACAGGCTCCTCTCCACCAAGGATGACTTTCCTACTTGGTGCCAACTGTACACTTGCATGCTCCGAAAATAGGGGCAAGTCCTGAATGCCAGAGGTTGCAAGGGCAACGTTTCTATTTTATTACGGACTGGAGCCCAGGCGATTCCCCAAGGCTGAAAACACTCGACCTATAACCTCGGAGTCCCTTTCCAACTGTGCTCTCACCCACGATCATTACATCCTCCACGGAAACCAGTTATTAGTTGTTACAAGGCCTGGAAAAAATAGTAAGAGGGTTCTAAAAGTTCACGGGACCCACAGGGAAAAGGTGGGGGCTTGGAGGGAGAAATCCAAACGCTGAAGCATCTTGGGCTCCAACGTTCCGAGAGCCAAAATCCATACAAAGCCCCTCGTCCCCGGTGACTGCAGGCAGGGGACCCACCGATCTCCAGTCACTCGGACAGGATGGGGCTCCGAGGGCAGGTCATCCCGCCAGGCAGCCCGGACCAACGCTCTGTCCGGACGCGGCGGGCCAAGCGAGGCGGGGGCTGCAGCGTGGCCGGGCGGAGCGCGCAGCCCCTTCTCCCGGGCCCCTTGCTCCCTCCTTCCCCACGACCAGGCCTCTCCCGACTCCTCTTCCCCAGCTTCGCCTCCCCCCCTCCAATCCCCCCCCGCAGACACAACAGACCGAGACGCCCTCCTTCCCCCCGCAAATCCCACCAACTTTCCCGTCCCCCCGCTTTCTCTCCCACCTCTCAGGAGCACGCAGAAACTGCAGGCCAGGAGGCTCCTCAGGACGGCCCCCATCTTCCCTTCTCGCGTTCGCTTCTCTCACCGGCGAGGGGCGGCCCGAATAGGGGGAGGCGAGGAGCCGGGGCGGCCGCCGCAGCGGCAGGTCTGCACGCTCATGCTTCCCAGCTTTCCAGAGAGAGAAGAAAGAAAAGGGGGGCCCGTCAAGGCTCCGCGCGCGCCGCCGCCGCCGCCGCCCTCTCTACCGCGCCGCGCCGCCCGGAGCTCGCGCGACGCCAGCGTCTGCTTCCATCCCGCCGCCTCCTCCCCCGGCGCCCCGCTTCCCCCGCGCAGCTCCTCATTCAGCCTCTTCCTCTCACGCAGCGGCGCAGGGATACGCCTCCCGCCGTCACGGATCGCCGCTGAGGTCTCCCTGCGCGCGGGCGAGCCCTCCCCTCCCTCGGCACCGCCTCCCGGGCAGGTTAGAAAAGGAGAGGAGGCCGTGCGCACAGCCTCGGCGAGGAGACCCCGGGAGATTTGCGGGGCCAGTAGAGGCGGGCTGGAGGGGAAAGGCCGCCCGGCGGCGCATTCCGAAGGGATTCTTTCCCGGCCGGCCCCTTCAGCCCTCCCCGCGGAGGGCGTGAAGCAACGTTGAACAACATCGGGAGCCGGCGTGGTCGGGACTACTTTCTGCGGCTCGGCCCGGCAGCCGCTTGCGCCGCTCTTTATGCGGCCGTCGCCGGCCGAGCCAGGTGGGGCTCCCGGTCCACGCCGGCCGCCACCTGGGCCGGGGCCGGGGCCGCAGGAGATGGCTGGCTGGGTCTGCAGAGCTGCAGGTCCACGCTCAGAGATTCACCTAGATCCCGATACGAGGCATGAGTTTAGTCCCAGGGTTGGAAATCTGTTTAAGCATCTTTTTTTTTTTTTAAGGAAAATAACTAATCTTGCTTCCATCGGCTTTCAACATGGATATGGTGAAGGGTATTCAAACGCCAACAGAAAACTGAATTTTTTTACATTTTCTCCCGGTTTCCCAGAACTACAGACTGCCCCCCAAAATTAAGTCCGACAAGGACTAAAGGATTTCTAAACCGGCAGATAAAATTCCAAGATATATGCGTCAGCACCTAACAGAGTAAAGGGACGGTGGGCAGAACGGTGCTAGGATTTTGCAAACTGCGTTTAGTGATGAATGTCTGGCATGTTTTGACGATCCGCTCTCAGATTGAGGAGGAAAAGATTCCTCGGAATCTCAGACTCGATTTTGCACAGCCTCTGGCCGGCTGCTCGCCGCCTTGCACTGGGCGTTCGGGAGTAACGGCCCAGAAGCCCTTGGAATCACGTGGCAGCTTCGGGGTGGGGAAGGGATAGGGTGAAGTTGGGATGGCACCACTGAGAGTTAACCTAAAGGAGCCATCAGCAGCATTCTACCCACCTGTCACTCACCCTTACCTGTGGGCAGGTGGCACGGAGCTGGAGCTACTCCAGCAGTGGTACTCAATATCGTAGTAACACTGAAGTTCACCAAGTGCTGCTCACACTCAGATTTGACGCTCATAACTACCCTGGGGTAAGACAGGTTGTGTCACTTGGCATCCTCATTGCATCAGAGGAGGAAAATGGGAACCTAGGGGATTCAATGATTTTCCCAAGGTCATTCACGTAGACCATAGCAAGTCCTAACCTAACCCAGGTCTTCCGACCACAGATGCTCTGCTACTTCCAGGAAATAGACACCGAGCCAAGGTGATGCGTGCCTGTAAGCGGATTGTTTAGCGAATCAGTCGTGTCCGACTCTTTTGCGATCCCGGAGACTGTAGCCCGCCAGGCTCCTCTGTCCATGGGATTTCCACGCAGGCTAGAAAGAGCCAAATCTCTCTCCTGAATGCACCTGTGAAAGTCTAGCCACCACTGATCTAAATTACCTTCTTCCATGAACCATGTCAGGATTCTGCAAGTTTTGTATTCTGTCATCTTCAAATCACTAAGAACCGGTTTTCAACAATAACTTAGAAAACATTACCTCGAAGCTATGAGACTGTGGAGACACCATGATGTAGTCAGGAAGGTATGAGCTTTGGAATAAGACCAGAAGGATCCAACCCTTTCAGTCACTAGATGTGTAACTCTGGGCATACGATTTAAGCGCACTGCACCTCCGTTTTCTCATCTGTAACATGGAGATTTTAGTTTTCAGGCTTGTGGTAGGAATTAAATTTAAAAATATATAGAAACTGGTCATTATGTAATAGCTGCTCAATAAATGACCATTTCCTTTCCCAACTCCCGCAAGGCAAATGGGATCCTGGTAACTAGGAATCCCTTAGACATCATGGAAGCAAAGAGAAAAAAAAATTCATGCTCAAAATGTTTAGTCCAGGATTATTTCTAGTTGGAGGTCGATAACTGCAAAGCTAATGAAAATTAATCTTCAGGACTCCCTTCCCACTTTCACAGGCCCCTGTGAAACACAATGTGTTCACATGGTCCTATTTGCAAAAGTAAGATAATTTTGTGTTCTTTTTCTGAAAACATCACTCAAAATTGTATAAATTTCAGGTTCACAAAACCTGGATCTGTTCCTATTTATAATAGAAAACTGGGTATAACCTAAGTCTCATTTAGACTATCAACCTTAGTAGGGAGTTGAGATATTTGTAGTCCTGGAAAATAATGATTTGGAGGGCTATAAAACTATTAGAAAAATGTTTACAGATCGTTAAGCTTGAAAACTTTTAAAAATGCTTTTTTTAAAAAATATTTATTTATTTGGCTGCACCGGGTCTTTGTACAGCTTGTAGGATCTTTAGTGTGGCATTCGAAGTCTTAGTTGTGGCATGTGGAATCTAGTTCCCGACTAGGGATTGAACTGGAGTCCCCTGCATTGAGATCACAGAATCTCAGCCACTGGACCACCAAGGAAATCCCAAAGGGCGTGTAGATTTTAATTGCTGCTGCTGCTGCTGCTGCTAAGTCGCTTCAGTCGTGTCCAGCTCTGTGCAACCCCATAGATGGCAGCCCACCAGGCTCTGCCATCCCTGGGATTCTCCAGGCAAGAACACTGGAGTGGGTTGCCGTTTCCTTCTCCAGTAGATTTTAATTACAGCTATATAAAATATAAATATATACATACATGTTTAAACATAAACATATATATGTTAATATCACATGTTTGAGGAAAGATGAAAACTCAATGCACTAAAACAGTGACTAGGATAGTGAAATAATAGGAAATTTACTTTATTTTTCTGTTCTTAAATTTGCTTTAATGTATTATTTATTTTTTGCAATTTCTTTAAAGCTACTTAGGTGA
Organism: Bos javanicus; assembly: GCF_032452875.1. Taxonomy (NCBI): domain Eukaryota; kingdom Metazoa; phylum Chordata; class Mammalia; order Artiodactyla; family Bovidae; genus Bos; species Bos javanicus. The sequence continues at coordinate 98,032,307 of NC_083872.1, read as the reverse complement.
AAATCTATAGCTTAAGTTCAGTCAGGTTGCTGGTCTTCTTAATAATTTGTTTCACGTGCATTCAACTGCCTATTAAAAATATTCAAGGTCAGTCTCAGTAAAGTGCTGGGCATGCAAAGATGGATTAATCATATAGTCCCTACTCTCTAGAAGCTTACAACCTGGTTTTAAAAATCCAATTAATGAAACAAAAATAAATAGTTAAAATTACTGTAGTATGTGTTTGTACCATATCAACAAGGAACTCAAGTACACAGCACGTATGGCTAACTGAACAATTTAAAGAAGGGAAAATAACCCTGCAGTTGAGTCTTGAAATTTAAGTCAGAGTTTGTCAAGCCATCACGACTGACAAGGAATTCCAAGCAGAAGGAGAGCAGGTGCAAAGGCACTGAATTATTAGAGAGAGAGCTTGGCATGTTGGGAATTTGAAAGTAGATCCATATATCTGAAGCCTAGGGCGCTTTCAGAGAATATCAGGAAATGAGGCAAGACCGTCAAGTAGGTATTGGATAATAAAGAGCTTTTAAAGTCATGCTAAGAAGTTTAGATTTTCACCTCTTGACAGTGTGGATATTGAAGGATTTTTCTCATGGTGAGAATTGATTTGCATGTTAAATAATTCCTCTGGCAGCAGTGTGGGTAACAGAGGGGAGGCAAGGCAAGAAAAAAAAGTAGGAAGACCAGTGATGAAGTTATTTTTAGTCTATGAAAGAGATGGTCAGGACAGCAGCCCTCGAGTTTGAAAAGAGGTGGTGGATTTCAGGAATATGAAATCAAAACTGCAGGACTTGTTGACCTATCAGATGTAAATTGAGAGAGACAGAAGTAGACTAGGATGAATTTCCAGGTTTCTAAATTATGCATCCCAGTGAATGGCAGTCTTATTTACTAAGAAAAGAAATGCATAAGGAGCATTTCAAGAGGGGCTGATGGTAAGTTCAACAATGGGCCTTTTATACTGGCGGTGTTTGTAAAACACCGAGCTGCAGCTATCCAGGAGAATATGTTGTTCTATTTTTCTTAAGTTTTTATTGGAGTATAGTTGGTTTACATATAATGTGATGTTAGTTTCAGGTGTATAGCAAAGTCAATCAGTTATACATATATCTACTCTTTTTTTAGATTCTTTTCCCACATAGGCAATTACAGAGTATTGAGTAGAGTTCCCTGTGCCATACAGTAGGTTCTTATTAGTTATGTATTTTATATAGTAGTATGTATATGTCCATCCTAGTCTCCCAGTTTATCCCCCCCACATACCTCCTGGTAACCATAAGTTGGTTATCACATCTATAGTTCTGTTTCTGTTTCTTTTTAATAGATTCCACATATAAGCCATCAATTCAGTCGCTCAGTCATGCAATATCATATGATATTTGTCTTTGTCTGATTTAATTCACTCAGTATAACAATCCCTAGGTCCATCCATGTTGCTGCAAATGGCATTGTTTCATTCTTTTTTTAGGGCTTCCTAATGGTAAAGATAGTAAAGAATTTTCCTGCATTGCAGGAGACCTGAGTTCAATCCCTGGGTCGGGAAGATCCCCTGGAGAAGGGAATGGCAACCCACTCCAGTATTCTTGCCTGGAGAATTCCTGGAGAATTCCATGGAGCCTGGTGGGCTATAGTCTATGGGATTGCAAAGTCAGCTGAGTAATATCCCACTGTATATATGCACCACATCTTCTTTATCCACTGCCTTGTTGAACATATAGGTTGTTCCCATGTCTTGGCTATTGTAAATAGTGCTGCAGTAGACATTGGGGTGCCTGTATCTTTCAAATTATGCTTTTCTCTGGATACATGTCCAGGAGTGGGATTGCTGGGTCATTTTGTAGCTCTATTTTTAGTTTTTTGAGGAACCTCCATACTGTTCTCCATAGTGGCTGCACTAATTTACATTCCTACCAACAGTACAGGAGGGTTCCTTTTTCTCCACGCCCTCCAGGAGAGCGTTTTGATATAGAAGTTTAGACTTTGGAGAGGAATGGAGAACACAGCTATCAATGGTGATGGTGGAGCATGTACACCATACAATCCAGGGGACATACTATAGAACATTAAATAGTAATCAAGAAGTTATTACTACAATTTTCTGGATAATGATTGTAAGATATCTTCAGGAAGGGAAATTCTTTTCCAGTTCAGGTGAAGTCACCTTGGGGTCAATTCATTGGCAGGCTGAGTGCAGAGATGATATAGTTGAAACCATAAACTTCCCTAAAGAGAGAATAGAACATTTAGTGTGACTAGAAAAGTAAATCTTGGCAGAACCATGGCAAATCTTGGAAGCTAAGCAGAGTTAGGCCTGGTTAGTACTTGGATGAGACAAGTACTAACAAGTACTTGTAAGTACTTGACAAGTAACAAGTTAGGCCTGGTTAGTACTTGACAAGAGACAGAAAAAGGCAAGTAGAAAGCTGGTTGCAAGTGATGCCAGGATAAAAAGTGATTAACAATAGCAAACACAGTGGTGGTTTAGTCACCAAGTTGTGTCTGACTCTTGTGACCCCGTGGACTATACCCCACCAGGGTCTTCTGTCCATGGGATTGGGATTTTCCAGGCAAGAATACTGGAATGGGTTGCCTTTTCCTCCTCCAGGGGATCTTCCTGACCCAGGGATCAAACCCTAGTCTGCACGGCAGGCAGGTTCTTTACCGACTGAGCCACCAGGGAAGCCCAGTTGGCCTTCTGTATTCTAGGTTCTGCATCCAGATTCAACCAACCCTGGAAAGGATGGTGAAGCAGAACCGGGGATGAGGAAGGCTGACAATACTACACCACTTTATATAATGGACTTGAGCATACCAGGATTTTGGTATCCAGGGGGGTCCTAGAATCAACCCCTGCAGATACCAAGGGCCGACTGTACAATTTACTGTGAGGTCTGCTAAGAGAAGCACTGAAAAGAGATCATTGTGACTTATAACTTCCCCAAAGGCTGTTGATGGGAACATACATTATGTCACCATTTTAGGACAGCAATTGAGAAGTAAAATATATACACCTTTAACACTACAGTTTCACTTCTTGGAATTTATCAGCAGAAAGAAAAGATCATAGAGATAGGCACAAATAGATATTTTTTATAACATTGTATGTAGCAGAAAACAAAACAAACAAACCAAAAAACAAGCCTACAAAAGTGGCACTTTTATACGTTTCAACCTAGTCAAAAGAACCTGAATGCACTCCAACAGGGTATAGTTGAATCAACAACAGTATATCCTGGGACTTCCCTGATGGTACAGTGGTTTAAAATCTGCCTTGTAATGCAGGAGACATACGTTTGATCCCTGCTCGGGGAACTAAGATCCCACATGCTGTGGGGCAACTAAGCCCATTCGCTATCACAACTACTAAGCCGGTATGTCACAACCAAGACCTGACTCAGCTAAACAAATTAATATTTTTTAAAAAGACAAAACAGTGTATCTTTAGTGTGGGATACTATACAACTGTCAAAAAGAATTCTGTAGATTTATATCTCTTGGTTTGTAAGTGTAGCTGTGACATATTACTAATTGAAGAGAGGGAATAGAAGATTCAGTGTGATGAGATTTATGTTCTGAAGAAAAGCAGGAATGAAGGGAAGGAGAACGGGAAAGGAGAGAGAGAGAGATCCTATGTAATCATATATGTGTTTATTTTAGATATGGATGAACAAAGCAAAAAGTAAGGAGAAGTAACAATTTCTAAACATGAAATTGTTAAGAGTAGGCATTCCAAGGCGTGTACTTAGTGGAGGTAATGGGAAACTTAATTCTATTTTAGACACTTCACTGTTTGAGATGCTAAGAGGACCATTACTTTTTTAAATTCCACTGCTTGGGTTGTTCTTGTTGTTTTTAATCACTAATAAACTTAAAGTGAACAAAATAGTCATTGATGACTTAACCAAACCTATTTCAGCCAAGTTATGAGAGCCAAAGGAAGAGTGCCATGAATTGGGAAACGAATGGGAAACAGGGAGAGAGGCCAGTGGTTTTCCCAGAATTTTGTTGTTAAAGGCTAGGGAGCAAATTGGGTGGCTAGAAAGGAATTTGGAGATGGAGCAACTGGGGAGCGGGGTAGGGGTGTTTGACACTGTTAGGATTGATTGGCTACTTTGTTTTTAAGTTTGAGAGGAACAGGGTCACATTTATAACCTGAAGTGGGTGATTCAATAAAGAAGGAGGAAAAGAAAGAGTGAATCAGAGGCTTCCCAGAAGATCTGGAGCTTGACAGGGTGGGTGGCCCGGGGATGCAAGGAGGACCAGGAGGAGGATGGGGAAGAAGGGAACGAAAGGGGAGGGGGAGGGGAGGGGGAGAGGAAAGAGGAAGGAGAAGGGGGAAGATGGGAAGGGAAAGGGGAGGGAATGGGGAGGGGAGAGGAGAGAGGGAGGGGGAGGAGGAGGGAGGGAGGGAGGGGGAGGAGGAGGGAGGGGGGGAGGAGGAGGGAGGGAGGGGGAGGGGGAGAGGAAGAAAGGGGAAGATGGGAAGGGAAAGGGGGAGGAGGGAGGGGAGGAGACAGGGGGCGGGTGGCGGGGGGGGGGGGGGGGGGTCCACTTCTGGGTAAAAGGAGAATCCAGGGTAGAATGTGTGTGCCTATCTAAGTCTGCTGAAACCCCAGCACCCTTCCTCCCACGCCCATTTTCTATAGACATCTTCCAAAGGCCCTCGGAGGGACCCTGGCAAAGATATAACATGCTCACATGTTTTTACAAACTTTGCAAAGGTAAATATTTTTGCATCCATTTTTTTAAAAAGTTCTCCCTTCTCCAGTTGTATCTGCTCAGGCACCACAAAACTTCAGTCTTCCCCTAGTGGCTGTTAATAGGTTTAGGGGTGAGCGGAGACTGAGAGAAGTTGACATTTGTTTGCCTGCGTTTGCTTAACAAACAAAAAGCAAAGTTAATCTCTTCAGAGTGAAGTTAGAAAGAATATAGTGGGAACTTGAGGAAAGTAATGAAGATCTGGAAAGCTGCTGAAGGCATGGATGAGGGTGCTGACCAAGAATTCCCCAAACCACAGAGGGTGCTGCTGCAACTGATTACCATAAATTTTGTGGGTACCATGGTGAGTGGCTTTCTCCCTCTATATTACTGTCACTGAATGGAAATCATATTTGTTCCTAGCTACACAATGAGAGCATTGGGAGGGGAGGATACCTAAGAAGAATTCATGAGAATTTGAAAAGAATTATACTTTGTTTCTAGTAGTAGTTTTTCTTATTTCAAGATCAGCTATATAAACCCCCAATAAAACTAATAAAATTAAAACATGAACAGTAAATAAAATACTTAGTTCCAGCAGAAGCAGACGACATCTGCAGTAGAGGGTACCCCTGCCATAGGGAACCAGAGTCAGAGCAAAGAAGAGGATATTCACGCAGGGATGGGGATAATGGTGAAGTTAGAATACTGGGCACATACAGAGGAATTGGGGCTTCCCGGGTGATGCTACTGATAAAGATCCCGCCTTCCAAAGCAGGAGACATAAGAAACACAGGTTCAATCCCTGGGTCCGGAAGATCCCCTGGAGGAGTAAAAGGCAACCCACTCCAGCATTCTTACCTGGAGAATCCCATGGATAGAGGAGCCTGGTGGGCTACAGTCCATGGGGCTGCAGAGAGTCAGACATGACTGAAGTCACTTAGCATACGTACACAGAAGAATTGATCAAGTAAGTAAATGCATTAAGGACAGTGGAAGCCACGTTTCTAACTACTGGAAAAGGAGTTGCAAACACAAGGGAGATGCATTGCTGCCAAAGTCAATGAACATGATAGAGTAGTTCTCTTAGGTCCACTGAAAAAGCCTGGCAGAAACTGTCAGAAGCAACTTCATCAGAACTTTAGGTCGTTAAGGGTTTACAGAAACAGAGCAAATGCTTAATTGGGAAAAGGGCCCCTGAAGCATGGTGTAGAGCAGTGGCATTTGTCGTGTTTTTCTTTGCCCTTGCCCAGCCTTTGGCAACCCACTCCAGTACTCTTGCCTGGAAAATCCCATGGACGGAGGGACCTGGTGGGCTGCAGTCCATGGGGTTGCTAGGAGTCGGACACGACTGAGCGACTTCACTTTATTTTTTCACTTTCATGCATTGGAGAAGGAAATGGCAACCCACTCCGGTGTTCTTGCCTGGAGAATCCCAGGGACGGGGGAGCCTGGTGGGCTGCCGTCTATGGGGTCGCATAGAGTTGGACACAACTCAGCATTCTGGAAATCAGCATCCAGTGTTCCCCAAGTAGGTTCCTTGTTCTGGAGAGACCACAGGGTACCTTGTGCCCAAGGAACTGTGTTTTTTATGTTTTGACCTGTTTGGAGGCTCCCTGAAAGACTGAAGCAAAGGGCTTGCCTTTGCACCACCTAACTCAGGACCCTCTTAATGAAGAGAAGTGGTTGTCTGGAGGAGATTCTTCAAAAACATGGAAAGACAGGACAAACCACAGACATGTAGAAACCTGGGAGGAAAAGCTGAGGATTGATATACTTGGGGAATAATAGTTTGAAAAGCTTATGTATATTCAGGGGAATCGGGAACACTGTACACATGCTCAGGACATGTCCTCAGGAAAGACCTGGAAAGGCCACACAGTTTCACCTCTGGCTGACCTTCAGGCTTAGCACAAGCGAGAGTGAAGGCTAAAGCCAAGTTACGAATGGCCTGGCTAAGCACTGAAGCATTGGCTGCAACACTCAGCCAATTTGCAAAGACCTGGAGAGGATTTATTTATTTATTTTGGCTCTAGGAGTTTAAGAAAGTCTGTTAACCCGTCAGCTGACCACCAGGATAAAGAAACAGAGACTTCAGGGACCCCGCAAGACAAAGAAAATGACCTTTACAAAAGTAGTTTAGGAAAGTCACTCAACGAACAACTGCAACCCACAGCAAGCAACAACAACAAAACCTGGGAAGGAGGAGAATTTGATTTCCGGAGTAGCTGGGGGTGTCAGTCAAGCATGCTTCCTGTAGCAGGAGATTGAGTGACACATATTTATAGCCATCACAGCAGACCTGGGAGCGTGAGAGACTAGTAGAAATGAGCACACTTAGTGTCGAGATCTTGGCATCTAAATCACAATTTTCCTTTGAAAGGAACCAGAGCTTCCTAGAGAAATGGCTGATCTCACATTTGAGGCAGGGAAAGTGTGAGTCTGGAACATCTTGTTGGGACAGAAAGCAAGGAAGGGCTTAATGAATGATGTGAACATATCAAAAGGACAGGGATACCAGCTTGAAGAGACTCCCTCTGGCCGCATCAAGAACAATTCGAGCATCAGAATTTTAAACAACAGGGAAACTTCCCTGGTAGTCCAGTGAATAACACTAAGCTTCCAATGCAGAGAACATGGGTTTGAGCCCTAGCTGAGGAACTAAGTTCCCACATGCTGCGTAGGGTGTTAGTCATCCAGTCATGTCCAACTCTTTGCGACCCCATGGACTGTAGCCCACCAGGCTCCTCTGTCCATGGGATTCTCCAGGCACATAGGTGTAGCTAAAATTTTTTTTTTAATTTTTTAAAGGACAGGAAATATTATCACTCATTAATAAAATAAGAAAATTTAAGAACAGACATAAATAAATGAATACAGCAATATTTGATGAAGAATGGGATGTTTACAGATTTCAAGAGAAAAAAAGAATATTCACAGAGAATATGCCTGGCAGAGACCACCTTAATCAAAGGATCAAAGGAAACATCATTAGAGGTGGGACAAATTGAAATCGTGAGCCACCCGACAGGATATAACGGGAAGAAAGCAGCATCACTTGTACGATATATCTGGGAAACACCAGTAAAGCTCCAAACTAAGGGACGAGTTACAAAAGAACTAACCCATCTTCTTCACAAGTCCCAAGGTCAAGAAAGTCAATGAAAGTCCAGGGAATTATTCCAGGCTGAGGGAAACAGGAGAGACATGACAATTCAATGCCATGTGTGATTCTGAACCAGATCTTGTTGCTAGAAAAGATTTTATTGAGACATTTGGTGAAACTTGTGTGGACGTGGAGAATTAGGCAGTAGTCGTGTTTTAAGTGGTAAAGATCCACCTACGAGGACTTCCCTGGTGGTCCAGGGAAGACTAAGACTTCACCTTCCAGTACAGAGGGTGTGGGTTCAATCCCTGGTTGGGGAGCTAAGATCCCGCATGTCTCACAGCCAAAAAACCAAAACAGAAAACAGAAGCAATACTGTAACAAATTCAATAAAGACTTAAAAAAAAAAAAAGAATCCACCTACCAATACAGGAGATGCTGGAGACTCTGGTTCAGTCCCTGGGTTGGGAAGATCCCCTGGAGGAGGAAATGGCAACCCATTCTAGTATTCTTGCCTGGGAAATCCCATAGACAGGGGAACCTGGTGAGTTACAGTCCATGGGGTCACAAAGGGCTGGACTCAATTGAGCAAACACACATGTATCAGCGTTCATTTTCTGGTTTTAATGATTGCCTTGCACTTACATAGGAGAGAGTCCTTATTTGCAGGAAATAACATGAAAAAGAATTCGGGGATGTTGGGGCATCAGACTCATACTTCGTTTCAAATGGTGAGGGATGAAATGTTCTTTGTATCGTGCTGTGCTGTATTAGTTGCTCAGTCACGTCTGACTCTGCGACCCCGTGGACTATAGCCCGCCAGGCGCCTCTGTCTGTGGGATTCTCCAGGCAGGAACACTGGAGTGGGTAGCCTATCCTTTCTCCAGGAGATCTTCCTGACCCAGAAATCCAACTGGGGTCTTCTGCACTGCAGGTGGATTCTTTACCAGCTGAATTACCAGGGAAACCCCTCTTTGTATTGTACTTAACTTTTATTTAAAACTTTTTGAATGTTTTGAAATAAAAGTACTTACACTATTTGAAAGATAAATGTGTTATAAATATAATGTGTCATAAATATAAAGTTTTATCATTTAAATCCAAAGAGCCCTTGAACATTTTTTAACGTGATGATTAACTACCCCCTTTCTTTTCTCCTCATCCAAGATTACTGCAATTCATTTATGAGACTGAATGGAATCTCAACATTTAAATGCCTAATCGCTTGCTTTCATCTCCGGCACAAGTGAACTGGATTTCCCCACACGTATGAGTCACCTGATAACAAATTTCCCGGCTTAAATAGCTTTAAAAGGACACTATTAGTTATGCAGCATTATGAACTGTGTCTCAGAGTCAAGGATTTATAGGAACAATGTGTTTCTAGCATTCATGTTCTTTCTCAACATACGCATTTTTCTTTCATGCTGTAAAAAAGTTTTTCTGATGCTGAAAAGTGTTTTCTACAACTATTTCAGAATGAAGCCCCTCTCCTTCTTCTGGCTCCCAGAAAAATCAGACAGCCTGATGTGTTTTTTGCTTTAATCTGAATTGTAAAACACTGCATTCTTGCAGTTTTCCCACAAACTGAAGTGAAAGAGATATGCACTTGCTATTTTGGGGGGCATATGTCTGGGTAAATAAAACATGCTTCCAACCTCCTCTCCGCCTTTGTGCCATTTCTGAGAGTGAGAAAGGGGAAGAATTCTGTCTTCAGGGAAGGACACATTCTCCTTCACCATTGTTAGAATCTATCCCCTTTGGAGGCATATCAACCAGCTTTTTGCCTTAGAGATAAAGAGAGAAAAACCAGGCTATCAAAATTTGCTCTATCTGAAAATGTTTCCCAAGATCAGTCCTTCTCAATGGCGGGGAAAGAAAATAGGTTCCACTCCCCCTCCCCCAAACTTTTAGCACTGCCTAGAGACATTGTAGGTTGTCAAAACTAAGGGTGGCAGATGCTACCGGCATTTCGTGGGTAGAAGCCAGGGATGTTGCTAAATACCTATGGTCACAGGACAGTCTCCACAACAAAGAATTGTTACTGCTGGCTTGAGAAACCCTGCCCAAAATGAATATAGAGAAGACACAGGAAGGACAAGATACCAACAAACACAAACACAAAACACAATTTAAAACTCATATTCAAAGTCTACCATATGACCCAGAAACCCCACTACTGGGCATATACCTGAGAAAACCACAATTCTAAAGGACACATGAACCCCAACGTTCATTGCAGCACTATTTACAATAGCCAGAACACGGAAGAAACCTACACGTCCATCGAAAGATGAATGGATAAAGAAGATGTAGTGCGTACATACAGTGGAATAGTACTCAGCCATAAAAAGGAACAAATTAGAGTCAGTTCTAATGAAGTGGATGAACCTAGAGCCTGTTATACAGAGTGAAGTAAGTCAGAAAGAGAAAAACAAATATTGTATATTAACATGTATAAATGGAGTCTTGAAAAGGTATTGATGAACCTATTTGCAGGGAAGGAAGAGAGACCTAGATATAGAGAAGGGACTTGCGGACACAGTGGGGGAGGGAAAGCATGGGACAAATGAAGAAAGTAGCATCAACGTATATATACTATCATTTGTGAAATGGATAACTGGTGAGAAGTTGCTGTATAATACACAGAGCCCAGCCTGGTGCTCTGTGCTGACCTAGAGGAATGGGATGGGAGAGGGGAGGGTAGCTCCAGAGAGAGGGGACCTATGTGTAACTATGGCTGATGCATGTTGTTGTATGTCAGAAACCAATACAATATTGTAAAAATTTAAAAAACAAACCAAAAATACATATTCAAACTATGATTTGCACACAGATTTATAAAGACACAGATTTTTAGGGATTAAATTACTATTTTGTGACCTATCTGGATATAGCTAAGAGGCCATTAAAGCTAACTCTTTTGAGTTTTCCCATATATTTTTATCAATTCATTGGCCAAACATTTCTTGAGCATCTAGTGCGCATCAGATACTAAGAACACAATGATGGATGAAGCTCTCTCTTTCCTGGAAAAGCTGAGAGATTTTAGTGGTTGAAATAAAACATTATAATACAAATGGCAAGATCCAAAAGGGCAAGTAACAGATTTATCAAGCATGTTCTCTAAGCCAACCACTTCTGCTTATCCTGAGTAATTCTCATATCCGCTCTCTCCAGTGAGTTTTATCCCCATCTCACAAGGAAGAGAGTGTGAGACTAATAGCAAGAGCTAACAAGTATGTGGCAGGTGCTGTTCTGTGTTTTTTTAATGCATGAATTCACTTTATCCCCATGACTGCCCTACAATATGATTACTGATATTGTCATCCCCATTTTACATATGTGCATACTTAGAGACCAAGAGTTTGGTTCCAAGGTCCTGACACCAGGTCATTTGGCTCCAGAATCTATATAGCCACTTCTTTATGTGGCTATATAGCCACATCTTTATAGCTATGTATAATCTATAACCAGAACCTGGAGTGGCTTTTCACAACCCACTCCAGAGTATCTCGTGTGCCTTACCACAAATGGTTCATCTGGGTGTAAAAGTCAGAGTGACGGAAAATGCAATGCTCTCATCTGCTACCTAGCATCCCATACCCTCCCCTGTACTAGCAGAGCACTCAAGGTCATACAGGCTCACTGATGCTTGACTTTGCCTGGGGAAACCAAGGAGGACTTCTCACTGGAGGTAGCATGTGAACCCATATTGGAAGTCAAGGAGGAAAGTCAGGGAGAGGGACAGCACAAGGACAGTGCAAGCCAGAAGAAACCAGGAGGGATTTCACTGTGTTTAGCAGTTGGTTGTGGTTGGAATGTAGTACATGGAGGAAGGACTAAAGAGAACCTGGAGAGGTAAATAGGGGCCAGATCAAGAAATGAGGACTTCCCTCACGGTCCAGCAGTTAAGACCCTGTGCTTCCACTGCAGGGGGCATGGGTTCGATCTGTGCTTGGGGAACTGATATTCCACATGCTGCTCAGTGCGGCAAAAAAAAAAAAAAACGTGAACTTTGTCCCATAGGCACAAGGGAATAATTAAAAGGCCATAAGCAGGGTGTGATCTGACTTGATGTCAACTTGATATCAACCCTTAGAATGGTATTTGGAGATCTAGAACAAATCTCTTCCATTCCTTTCTCTCCCCACACCCCACTCTTGCTCTCTCTATATTTTAATTGAAGTATAGTTGCTGTGGGCTTTCCAGGTGGCACTAGTGGTAAAGATCATGTTGGCCAACGCAGGAGACATAAAGAGACGTGGGTTCAATCCCTAGGTCGGGAAGAGTCCCTGGAGGAAGGCATGGCAACCCACTCCAGTATTCTTGCCTAGAGCATCCCATGGACAGAGGAACGTAATGGGCTATAGTCCACAGGGTCACAAAGAGTCAGACACGACTAAAGTGACTTAGCATGCATAGCTGCTGTACAAAATTACACAAGTTACAGGTGTACAATATAGTGATTCACAATTTTTAAAGGTTACATTCTATTTGTGGTTATTATAAAATATTGGCTGTATTTCCTGAGTTGTACAGGATATCCTTGTAGTTTATTTCATACCTAAGTTTGCACCTCTAATTTACCTACCCCTATGCTGCACCTCCCTTTTTCCCTCTCCACACTGCTAACCACTAGTTTGTTCTCTGTCTCTGAGTCTACTTCCTTTTTGTTACATTCACCAGTCTGTTGTATTTTTTATATTCCACATATAAGTGATATATACAGTATTCATCTTTCTCTGAGCTTTCACTTAGCATAACGCCCTCCAAGTCTACATATGTTGCTGCAAATGGCAAAATTTCATTCTTTTTAATGGCTGAGTAGTATTTCATTGTCTATATATATCACATCTTCCTTTTTTAATTGAAAGATAAGTGCTTTACAGAATTTTGTGGTTTTCTGTCATATATCAAAAAGAATCATCCATAGGTACACCCGTGTCCCCTCCTTCCCAAGCCTCCCTCCCATCTCTCCCCCCGCCACCCCATCCTTCTAGATTGTCACAGATCTTCATCCATTCTATATACCATATCTTTATCCATTCAACTGTTGATGGACACTTGGGTTGCTTCCATATCTTGGCTATTATAAATAGTGCTGCTATGAACACTGGGGTGCACAGATCTTTTTGAATTCCATTCTTGTTCTTTTTCATTGCACTTTACCAGGTTTGAATGTTTATGGTTGGAGGAAGAACAGAAAGAATCTGAACTGCCTCTTCTTCAGCAATTCTCCCCATCAACTCTCAACCCCTCTGAAGCCAGCTGACTTACAAGAGTTGCTGATGGTGACTCAGTGCTGGGGAACAGCAGGAAGCAAGGCGATGCAATTACAACCAAAATCACACTCTCAGGGTTGATGTGGTCGGACACATTGTGAGTATCATAGTAGTCCTATTAGTAATACTCGTATAGTGCTTTATAGCTTACCAAACCTTTTCATACACACTCTCTTGTTTGATCATCAAAACAAAACAAGGAGGTAGGTATTATCCCATTTCATAGATGTAGAAACTGAAGCTCACAGAGTGTGTCTGAGTAAGTGAAAACAATGAACTCCCAACTCCAGAATTCAAGACTTAAGCTCCCCCCCTGGCTTTCTGACTTTCCTCTCTTGTCTTTAACAATGTCTCTTTATATGTGTGTTGATTTTCCCACTTGTGTGGGACAGCAAAAGCCAGGAATCTTGACTTCACTTTCCCTTCCCTGTGGAGGGTTATGCCACTTGGGCCCTGTTCTTGTGAATGCAGCCCTGTAAAGTGACACTTCGGAGAAGGCAATGGCACCCCACTCCAGTACTCCTGCCTGGAAAGTCCCATGGGTGGAGAAGCCTGGTGGGCTGCAGTCCTTGGGGTCATGAAGAGTCAGACAGGACTCAGAGACTTCCCTTTCACTTTTCACTTTCATGCATTGGAGAAGGAAATGGCAACCCACTCCAGTGTTCTTGCCTGGAGAATCCCAGGGACGGTGGAGCCTGTTGGGCTGCCGTCAATGGGGTCACACAGAGTCGGATATGACTGAAGCGACTTAGCAGCAGCAGCAGCAGCAAAATGACAGTTGCTCAGTCATGGCCAACCCTTTGTGACCCCATAGACTATAGCCTGCCAGGATCCTCTGTCCATGGGATTCTCCAAGCAAGAATACTGGAGTGGGTAGCCATTCACTTCTCCAGGGGACCTTCCTGACCTAGGATTGAACCCAGGTCTCCTGCCTTGCAGGCAGATTCTCTACTGTCTGAGCCCCCATAAGATGTTCCCAAGTTTATCCTCTTGCCTTCAGTGACTGTTCCATCCTGATGGATCAAGTGTGAATTCCATTTTTTTTTTTAAAGAACAAACTAAATCTTTCATGGATTTCAAATACAAAAAATTAAAGACATGTTACAAAAGTAATATAATATTGTTAACCATACTGTATGATTTTAATATTATTAACACAATATTTGAATTAATCATGAAAAGTAAAAAAGAGTTATCTTATTTAGGGGGAAAAAAATCTCCCTCAAATAATCCTGCCTCTTTTTATAACTTTGAGATCTTTACTTACTTACTTGCTTAATTACTTGAGGGCAAGGACTATAAAAAACTGATGGTAAGTTTGATTTAAAAGCATTTGTTTTGTCTTCATTTTTTGTTTATAGTTTCATCACATACAAATGGAGAGTCTGAAGCTGTTCATTTTAATGCTGTCGTGTTTCTCTTATACTTGGTCAGAAAGTCTGAACTGATAACAAAACTCTGAGTGACTCAGGGTAGTAGCTGATTATACTTACACAGACTGAGGGGTCTATTTGTAGACTCTAGGGTTTGTCTTTTTGCATAAAATAAATAACTGGGTCTTTGAGCTTGGTCTCATGACTTTTCAATATATCGAAATAATGGTATTTTACTAATTACTGGTATTTCAGTATTTAAAAGTAGCTTTCCATACCAGAAAAACAGCCTACCAAAAACTAGTATTAGAATCACTAATGCAAATCCTGGGAAATTCTGATGCAACCTGTTTAACTTCCAGGTGAGTTGCTGCTACTGCTGCTAAGTCACTTCAGTCGTGTCCGACTCTGTGCGACCCCATAGACAGCAGCCCATCAGGCTCCCTCGTCCCTGGGATTCTCCAGGCAAGAACACTAGAGTGGGTTGCCATTTCCTTCTTCTGAATTCCTTGTCATGATCTTCTGCTTTCTGGCTCCCATCCTACTGTGAACACCCACCCTGGTTTGCCCAGAAAGGCACCAGGGACTTTCTGTGCTGAAACTGAGTTCTGGGGAAAGCCAAATGGCTGGTCACACTCTAGCTCCTTCATCAGCTCCCTGATCTGCCACTCCCCACTCCAGCTTCAGAGAATCTCTGTGTCCAGCCTCTGCTGTCTTGGCTTTACTCCCTATCTTCAACAATGCTATCCTTTAGTCAGAAACACATCCCTCTACCTTTTGTTTTTCCTTAGCTACTTCCTACTTTTCCTTCAAGATTATGTTCTAAAGTATAAGTACAAGTTTCAAAATTGATGCTTTTGAACTGTGGTGTTGGAGAAGACTCTTGAGAGTCCCTTGGACTGCAAGAAGATCAAACCAGTCCATCCTAAAGGAAATCAGTCCTGAATATTCATTGGAAGGATTGATGCTGAAGCTGAAACTCCAATACTTTGGCCACCTGATAAGAAGAACTAACTCATTGGAAAAGACCCTGATGCTGGAAAAGATTGAAGGTGTGAGGAGAAGGGGACGACAGAGAATGAGATGGTTGGATGGCATCACCAACTCGATGGACATGAGCCTGAGCAAGCTCCAGGAGTTGGTGATGGAGAGGGAAGCCTGGTGTGCTGCGGTCCACGGGGTCACAAAGAGTCAGACACGACTGAGAGACTGAACTGAACTAAACCAGTTTCTCCAGGAAATCTTCCTTGACTTAAACGTCTTTTCTTTGTCCTTCTACATCACCCCACCCAGACTTTTGTCATAGCATTTACATTTACTGTATTTAGGGACTTCCCTGGTGGTCTAGAAGCTAAGACTCCTCGCTCCCAATGCAGGCGGCCTGGGTTCAATCCCTGGTCAGGAAACTAGATCCCACATGCAGCGCGGTGGAGCCAAAAAGAAAAAAAGAGTATGACATTTGTCCCATAGGCACAAGGGAATCATTAAAAGGCTATAAGTGGGGTGTGATCTGACTTGGCAGATAGATAGTCAAGAAGTGGGCAGAGGCAAAGTCACAGGAGCCTTGACCTTCCAGTCTCAGGAGTACAGACTTTCATGGTTTAGCAATGGAGACTCATTCACGGAACCGAGACACACACAACACAATCAGTGGGCTTTTCTTCCTGAACCCAAGAAGAGCCTGAGTAAGAATAAAGGAAATATGGGTAACCAGCCCAGCTGGAATAGAAACAAAGAAGCTACATGGAAGACTTCCTAGTCTATCCGGAGTTCTGCACACCCTCCTCAGGGGCAGAAGCACCTCAGAGTGTGTCTACCTGGGCCCACAGGTATACCTGGCTGGAGTGAGCAGTGAAGAACAAAGAGGGAAACATTTCCCGACAGGAAGATCTCAAATAGTTCAGTTGCAGAGGCATGCAGAAAGCAGATACTGTCTAAACAATTTCCTGGCACAGTGGTTCTCAAACTCCGAGCGTGCATCCGACTCACCTGCGGAGCTTGTTAACACAGAGATGGCTCAGCCTGTCCCTGAAGATTCGGAGTGGGTGGGTCTGAGGTGTGGCCAGTGAATTTGCCCTTCTAAGTTCCCAGGAGGTGCTGCAAATCGAGGTCCACCGCCCTAGCATCCACTCCACATCTCTTTCCTCAACAGGCCTGTCCTTTCACAGAGGCCAGCAAGGTCTCCTGTGAGCCAAGACTTAACCTTTGTCTTTGCTAACAATCTCCATCATTTTCACCGACTCATTCTCCTCTCCACATTGTCAGATCTCTGCTATGGGGGTTGAGGGGGCAGGGGACAGACAAGAGCACCTCCCCTTAATAGCAGGGAAGGACAGTTACTCCTTGACTGTCACTCTATTCCTCTCACTTTTCCTTGCAAACTTTTTTTTCGGGCCATGCCACATGGCTTGCAGGACCTCAGCTCCCCGACCAAGGATTGAACCTGGACCATGGCAGTGAAAGTCCAGAATCCTAGCCACTTGGCCATGGGGAACTCTCTTTTGCAAACTTTTAAAATTGTTTACAGCAGCTATTTTTATTTCCTCACCCTTCATTCTCTTTTTAATGTCCTGTAATCTTTCTCCTACTCACATCCCCTGCTTTACTGATCATCAGGATTATTTGTGACTTTATGATCACCAGATTCAGTTGTTTTTCAAATGCGTTACATGATACAGATTTTATTTTATTGACCACTCCTCAGTATTTATAAGAAAAAGCTCTGTGTTTAGAACTTTCCCCATATGTCTCCACCCCTTCATTAACTCATGTTACTTCTGCCTACTAATACTACTTGCTTCCCTGAAATATAGGTTCGGTGGTAAAGTATCCACCTGCCAGTGTAAGAGATGTGGGTTCAATCCCTGGGTCTGGAAGTTCACTTGGAACCCACTCTAGTATTCTTGCCTGGGGATCCCATGGACAGAGGAGCCTGGCGATGTTACGGTTCATGGGGTCTCAAAAGAGTGGAGACAACTTGTGACTAAACAACAAGAACAAGATACTTACCTGACATGGATGAATGCTCCTTGATAACAGAACCCCAGTTGGGTTCAGGTGTCCAGATGAGAAAAGTTCCCCTATCTCTGGGGGATAAACCATGACTGAGCTAAGCCACCACATTAATCGCTTTGCCCACTACCAGTGATTAGTTGATCATTCTGCTCTGGCCAATGAAACAAAGGAGAAGCCTGGTGCGGAACTCCTCGCAAATATTTTTTTTCTTAAAAAAAAAAAAAAAAGCACAAGGAGAGATTACTTTTCAATGAGGGTGTGATGGAGCTGCAGCAACCATTCTGTTACAATGAAGGGTTATATTCGAGGACAATAGTGAACACATGGAAGATGTGAAAGCAGAAAGTTGGAAAGCGTGTGGGTTATCAGCAACGTCATTTTGCGAGTGAATTCACAAACCCCAGAATTATCTATCTCCAGACATCTGCTATGAGAAATAATAAGCCCCTCTTTGGTCTGAGGAGTCATCTGGGGTCTTAGTAAAATGCACCTTCTGATTTAGTAGGACTTGGGCGGAGCCTAGCTTCTGCAGTTCCATTAAATGGCCAAGTGATGCCTCAAGGACCACACTTTTGAGTGGCAAGGATCTAAGGTATTACTCTCAAGCATTCTGGTACTTGCCACATAATGCATCCTGGCCTCTTAGGAAATCTGAGTATTTGTTTACAAATGCAGTTGAAGTGCTCCTCACAGATTCATTACAAAAAAAAAAAAAAAAAGCTTAAAGGCCCAAATCAAAGGAAAGGAAAAAAAATAAAAGAATTTTGAAGGCCATAAGATCCAGGATATTTCGGGTCCTGGGTATATGTTAGTCAGACACAGATGATTGTATCATTGTATTTGGGATGACCATGAATGAGGTTAAGGACTAATTTTTTTTCTCATTGCTTAGGCAGACTTCTGAGAAACATTTCAGAATGTCTTCCTCTTTTCATATAGAGAAACCTAATTTCTCCGTGCTTCCCCCCCCACCCCCACTGGAGTTAAAAATAGCATGGATCTATTTATTTTGTGCCAATTTCCCTTAGGATGTCTGCAGATGGTAGCAGATACTTCAAAGTCGATAAAGGAACCTCAGATTTTCACATTGGAGTGGGTGGAGAATGGAAGCCCTTGATCCCTATTAATTAATCTAGCTGGGTGCCACCATCGTTTTCACTGCTAAGAAATTTTTCTTTAATGAAAATATGGATATTTAAGTTTTAATGGCAGTTTTATATCTACAGTAAACTTACAGGCATTATGTATACTTCTCAGAAATGTATACTTCTCAGAACCAAGACACACAGGCCATTTAACAAGATACATTTAACATAAGAATAAATGAGACAAGCAGGAAAAATGAAAAGTACATCCATCTAGAACTGCAGAAAGGACTTCAAATCACCAGATTACATGTTACTGCCAATTTTTTTTTAACATTAAAATAAAATACTTTTATTTATTTATTTATTTTTGGCTGTCCTGGGTCTTTGTTGCTGCAAAGGCCTTTCCCTAGTTATGAAGAGTGGAGGCTGCTCTCTAGTTGCAGTCCACGGGCTTCTCTTTGCAGTGGCTTCTCTTCTTGTGGAGCACGGGCTTCAGGGCACTTGGGCTTCAGGAGTTGTGGCTCCCAGGTTCTAGAACACAGGCTCAATAGTTGTGGTGCATGAGCTTACTTGCTCCGTGGAATGTGGCATCTTCCCAGATCAGGGATCGAACTTGTGTCTCCTGCATTGGCAGGAAGATTCTTTACCACCAAGCCACCAGGGAAGCCCACCAATTCTTGATTAGTGATATTTGTGCAGTCAATTCATTTATTGATTCATTAAAATCTTAACTGAGCACCTATTCATACACAGAAACAGGTAATATGGATGAATACAAAAAAAAAAGTTTGAAGTCAATTACATTTAAGAGAAGAAGTGTAGTGTAGTTGAAGACATTTGACATATACATAGGAAAAACCAATTAATAATTCATAATGGAAACAACCATATAAGACATTTTGAGAAGCAGTGTGCCATCTGAGTGATGAGGACACTCAGTGCTTGGAAATCATAGGCATTAGCTCCTTCATGACTTCATGAAGTAGGTGAGATTCCTTCACAGGAAATAGAGGGGGAAATAGAGTTAGAAAATATCTAAGATTTCATCAACCAGTTCCCTGGAAGAAATCAAGATTGGAAGGTTAGTGTGACTGATCAGCATCTAGTAAAGATGAAAATGCACATCTCATAGGTACCGGTCAGTGTCTTGGCACAAAAAATGTGCCCTCAGCCTGGGTCTTTACAGAGAGTTTAATAAAAGGACTATTTACAGGGACTTCTCTGGCGGTCCAGTGGTTACTTTGTGCTTCCACTGCAGGGGACATAGGTTCAATCCCTAGTCAGGGAACTAAGATCCTGCATGCTGCACTCAGCCAAAAAAAAAAAAAGATTATTTACAGACATATGAATAGGGTTAATGGAAACTTTAAAAAGCAATAGTAGGGTAGGAACAGTGGGGAGTCTGGGGAACTTCATTGCTGCCCTTAGGCGTGCAGGGACAAAGAAAGGAGTATCACCAGATCCAGACCCCAAGGGGCAGCGGCCTTGGGGAGCCCCAGGGAGGGGAATCCTGTCCATTTACAGACATCCAGCAGGAGGGGAGCCAGGAGGATAAATGCTCAGATCTCACTTTGCTCTTCACCCACCCTGCTTTCCTGATGATACTGCCCACTGGCCAAATGGCCAACAGGAAGCCAGAAAGGAAAGGGAATTCACTGGTGCAATCCATAGAGGTCAGCGCAAGTGGAGGAGAGAGTGGCTCTGAGGGGCAAATGGAAATACCATGCGACCCACAATGCCCACATGACACAGGTTTATACCATATAGGAAGTCTTCCAACATGTGTACAAAAGGACATGCACAGATATCGTCTTGCAGAATTGTTCACAATATATAGAGGCCATTAATAAATGGCCAGATAAATTGAGATGTTTTCATTGGCTAAAATATGATGAAGTCATTAAAATGAATGAACTATATATACATATATACAGGTAAATATGTATATACAAGCTCATGTATGTGTATTGTAGAGAGATACATGCAGTATGATAGATAACTGTATCAGATCAGATCAGATCAGTCGCTCAGTCATGTCCGACTCTTTGCGACCCCATGAATCACAGCACGCCAGGCCTCCCTATCCATCACCAACTCCCGGAGTTCACTCAGACTCACGTCCATCCAGTCAGTGATGCCATCCAGCCATCTCATCCTCTGTCGTCCCCTTCTCCTCTTGCCCCCAATCCCTCCCAGCATCAGCATCTTTTCCAATGAGTCAACTCTTTGCATGAGGTGGCCAAAGTACTGGAGTTTCAGCTTTAGCATCATTCCTTCCAAAGAAATCCCAGGGCTGATCTCCTTCAGAATGGACTGGTTGGATCTCCTTGCAGTCCAAGGAACTCTCAAGAGTCTTCTCCAACACCACAGTTCAAAAGCATCAATTCTTCGGTGCTCAGCCTTCTTCACAGTCCAACTCTCACATCCATACATGACCACAGGAAGAACCATAGCCTTGACTAGACGGACCTTTGTTGGCAAAGTAATGTCTCTGCTTTTGAATATGCTATCTAGGTTGTTCATAACTTTCCTTCCAAGGAGTAAGCGTCTTTTAATTTCATGGCTGCAGTCACCATCTGCAGTGATTTTGGAGCCCAGAAAAATAAAGTCTGACACTGTTTCCACTGTTTCCCCATCTATTTCCCATGAAGTGATGGGACCGGATGCCATGATCTTCGTTTTCTGAATGTTGAGCTTTAAGCCAACTTTTTCACTCTCCACTTTCACTTTCATCAAGAGGCTTTTTAGTTCCTCTTCACTTTCTGCCATAAGGGTGGTGTCATCTGCATATCTGAGGTTATTGATATTTCTCCCGGCAATCTTGACTCCAGATTGTGTTTCTTCCAGTCCAGCGTTTCTCATGATAACTATATACAAATACTTATATTTGTAGAGAAGTAGAGAAGGCAATTAAAAGACGCTTACTCCTTGGAAGGAAAGTTATTTCCAACTTAGATAGCATATTCAAAAGCAGAGACATTACTTTGCCAACAAAGGTCTGTCTAGTCAAGGCTATGGTTCTTCCTGTGGTCATGTATGGATGTGAGAGTTGGACTGTGAAGAAAGCTGAGCACCGAAGAATTGATGCTTTTGAACTGTGGTGTTGGAGAAGACTCTTGAGAGTTCCTTGGACTGCAAGGAGATCCAACCAGTCCATTCTGAAGGAGATCAGCCCGGATTTCTTTGGAAGGAATGATGCTAAAGCTGAAACTCCAGTACTTTGGCCACCTCATGCGAAGAGTTGACTCATTGGAAAAGACTCTGATGCTGGTAGGGATTGGGGGCAAGAGGAGAAGGAGACGACAGAGGATGAGATGGCTAGATGGCATCACTGACTCGATGGCTGTGAGTCTTGAGTGAACTCCGGGAGTTGGTAATGGACAGGGAGGCCTGGCGTGCTGCGATTCATGGGGTTGCAAAGAGTCGGACACGACCGAGTGACTGAACTGACTGATATGTAGTAGATCTTCCCTGGTAGCTCAGTGGTAAAGAATCCACCTGCAATGCAGAAAACTCAGTTTCGATCCCTGGGTTGGGAAGATCCCCTGAAGAAGGAAATGGCAATGCACTCCAAAATTCTTGCCCAGGAAATCCCATGGACAAAGGAGATTGGCGGGGCTACAGTCAATGGGGTCACAAAAGAGTTGGACACAACTTAGTAACTAACCAACAACAATATGTAATAGAAGTACAAAAACATGAGAAGAATACATGAAGTCAGAGAGACCAGAGTTGGTTTCCTTTGGTAGAGGAGGAAAAGGGAATGACACTGGGGATAGATGGACTAAAGGACCTTCATCTATAGTCTTCACTTTAGAAAGATCCAAAGCAAATATGGGCAAATATGATAACTTCCAGGAAGGGCAGAGAGAAAAAAAAAAAAACAGAGAAATGAGATAGAGAATGATGGTGGATAATATTTTAAATGTAGATAGAATGATTACAAATGGCCCCTCTAGGGAGGTGACATTGGAGGGGAGATGCAAATGAAGGGAAGGAAAAGCAGGCAAACACCCAGGGCAGGCGTGCTGCAGGCTGAGAGCACAGCAAGTCAAACCCTGAGGGGGCAACGGGTTTGGCCTGCTCAAGTTCAAGGCCAAGGTCAAATTTTGATAGTCACATTATTCATAATAGACAAAAGATGGAAACAATCCAAATGTTCATCAGCTGGCAAATGGTTAAACAAAATGGTCTGTTTGTTGTTGTCATTGTTCAGTCGCTAAGTTGCATCTGATTCTTTATGACCCCATGGATTGCAGCACACCAGGCTCCCCTGTCATTCACTATCTCCCAGAGTTTGCTCAAGTTCATGGTCTGTCCATAAATGAATATTATTCAACCATAAAAAGGAAGAAAGTATTGATACATGCTACAACGTGGATAAATCTTGAAAACATACTAAATGGAAGAAGCCAGTCACAAAAGACTGTGCATCATATGATTCCATTCACATGAAATTTCCACAACAGGGAGATTTACAGAGATTGGAAGCGATTTAGTAACTGAGGAGACCCAGGTGGCACTAGTGGTAAAGAGCCTGCCTGCCAATGCAGGAGATGTAAGAGACGTGGGTTCAATCCCTGGGTCAGGAAGATCCCCTGGAGAAGGAAATGGCAACCCATTCCAGTATTTTTGCCTGGAGAATCCCATGGACAGAGGAACCTGGCCGGCTATAGTCCATGGGGTCACAAAGAGTTGGGCAGGACTGAAGCAACTTAACATACAGAACAAGGCTGAGGGTGCCAGGGATATATGGAGGTGACAGCCAAAGGGCATGGGTTCAATCCAGTGATGATAAAAATGTTTAAAAATTGACAATGATGATGGTTGCACATATTTGTGAAATACCTGAAAAACCATAGAATTATCAACATGAAATGGGTGTATTGTATAGCCTATGAAATATATATTAGAGTTGTTTTTAAAAGGGAGGGGAGAGATGTTAGAAAACAGAATTTTGAATTCATGAGTGACTAGTTACAGGGCTAGAGAAAAAGGAGACAGAAAATGCCTAATACCAATCCATAATGACAGGAAGAATGTGATAGAAATAGGGCATTGTGGAAACAGAGGGAAATAAAAAATGCAGTTAGGGAGAAGAGCTCTAATAAGGTTAAGGAAAAATATCAGCACACTCTTGTTTTTAGATTGATTTGAATTTTCCTAGCTTCTTTCCCAGAAGCTCCCAGAAAATGTCTTTTTCATATATTTTTATACCGCATGGGCCTATGTTAAGTCATGGCCCTGGACCAAACATCAAATCAATCTAGGTGTGATTCAGTTGCCCCACTTCCCTTTTTCAACTTAACAGAACCATCACTTGCTCCAGTTTTAGCTGAGAACATGGCCATTTCCCAGCTTCTCTTTCACCTGTGACTGAGTTCAGTAGGGAAAATGATGTTCTACAAGTTCTAGATCATCTCCTTAAGAACAAAAATACTGCTGGCAGTGAACTCTCTCTGCTCTACCTGCAGACTGGAACGTGGACATCAGCCTCCCCTGCAGTATACGTAGTTTTATGGAGAAAGGGGAACATTTGAATGGAAAATCAAGTTGCTTTTCCAAATAAGAATAGGGGATGGACACTAAGCCACCAAAAGCAGAAACTGTTTACTAAACCCTATATCAGGGTTTCTTACTTTCGGGGCTGTCGTCATTTGGAGTTAGATAACTGGGCTTCCCTGGTGGCTCAGCCGGTAAAGCGTCTGCCTGCTATGCGGGAGACCTGGGTTCGATCCTTGGGTCAGGAAGTTTCCTGGAGGAGGAAATGGCAACCCACTCCAGTATTCTTGCCTGGAAAATTCCATGGATGGAGGAGCCTGGTAGGCTACAGGTTGCAAAGAGTTGGACTTGACTGAGCAACTTCACTGGTTCACTGGAATTTTTTTTTTAATTGGGTTATAGTTGTTTTACAATATCATGTCAGTTTCTGCTGTACAATGAAGTGACTCCACTATCAGTATACATATATCCCCTCCCTCTTGGACCTCCCTCCCACCTCCCCCATCCCACCTCCCCCATCCCACCCATCTAGGGTATCACAGAGCACCAAGCTGAGTTCCCTATGCTATACAGCAGCTTCCCACTAGCCACCTATTATTAATGCATGTTTGTGGAATCTAGAAAAATGGTTCAGATGAACATATTTCCAGGACAGGAATAGAGAGACAGACATAAGAGAATGGACAGGTGGACACGAGGAGCAGGGAGGAGGGGTAGGATGAATTGGGAGATTGGGACTGATGTATATACACTACCCTGTGTAAAATGGAGTTCTTTATTGGGGCTCTTTATTGCCCCGTACATTGTAAAATGTGAGCTGTACCATCGGCCTCTACCCACAATATTCTCTCCGGTTATGAAATAAAATGTGTCTCTAGATACTACCAAATGTCCCCCGGGATGGGGTGGGTGCAAAAATCTCCCCTGGTTGAGAATCACAACTCTAGAAAGAGTCTTGAAGCTGGCTTTTCTGCCTCTCATCTTTAGTCTTTTTCTTCCACAGCTGGTACATAAACATGTCATGCTTGGAAATGATTTTTTTCTGTGTACTCATAGCACAAAATCTAAACTTTCAAGCAAGGCCTACAAAAACGCTTCCCCCAAAACTACCTTGCTAATCTTATGTACAATTTTATTCCCACATACCCATTGCTCTGGGGCTTTCCAGGTGGCTCAGTGGTAAAGAATCTGCCTGCCAATTCAAGAGATGCAGGAGACTCCGGTTGGATCCCTGGGTGGGGAAGATCCCCTGGAGGAGGACGTGGCAACCCACTCTAGTATTCTTGCCTGGGAAATCCCATGGACAGAGGAGCCTGGCGGTCTACAGTCCATGGGGTTGCAAAAGAGTTGGACACGACTTAGCAACTAAACAACAACACGCATTGCTCTAGTGATATTGAATTTTTCACTGTTCTCAAAGTTGCCCTGCTTTCTCTTTCTTTTTTCTTTTTTTAAACTCATATGCCTTTGTAGATCGTATTCTTTCTGCCTAGAGTACCATTCTCCACTTTTCTCTTAGGGGAACTCCCCTATACTCTTCAAGACCCAACTTGAACATGCTTCCTGTGTTCAAAAAAAAGTCCTTAATTTTCTAAGAAAACTGTCTCTCTGCACAGCTTTGCTCCTCCCTCTAGGGTCATGTATGGCACAATTTGTTGTATTTGTTCATTCACTGTGTTTTCTTGATTTTGGGGGGTGGGGTTCTGGCCACACCACAAGGCATGCTGGATCTTAAGTTCCCCCAACAGGGCTTGAACCCGCGCCCCCTGCAGTGGAAGTGCAGTCTTAACTGCTGGCCCTCCAGGGAAGTCCCCATTCACTGTGTTTGAATCTCTGGTTCCGCACACAATGCCTGACACAGAGAAGGGGCTCCATCACTGCTTGGTAAATGGATTCATGAAGCGAGGAAAACCATCTCAGGTCCCTTTGGGTTTCACAAATACAAACAGCAGCTCGGCCAGAGATCACTGGCTTTTAGGAACTCAGAGAGCTTACAACAGGCGTCTCTGCCACTGAACTGGAAAGCAGGTGGGAGGTGAACCTCAGGATGTGGAATTAAATACTTTCTGCCCTGCGCCTTGGTAGCCGATGGATCAGTGAGCATGAAACGTGCAAGCAGGCATTTCCAGCTGCTGCTGCCAGGGAGATAGTGAACCATGTTCCCCAGCGAAGACCATGGTCTAGTTTGTTACGGGGGAATCTCTATGAGACAAAACTGGGCACAGTGTGTGCATTCCAGAGCACAGGCTCAAACAAATCATGTGTCCGTTATCTTTTAAAGTCTTGATTTATTGATATTTTAATTATTTATTTGGCTGTGCTGGGTCTTAGTTGCGGAGTGTGGGATCTTTAGTTACATGCAGCATGTGGGATCTGGTTCCCTGACCAGGAATTGAACCCAGGCCCCCTGCATAGGGAGCATGGAGTCTTAGCCACTGGACAACCAAATCTTGATTTAAAGAATTTAAAATATATGTTTTGGAGATAGGACAAGAGGAGTCCTACATCAGTATCTGAATCATAATTCTAGTGTCCATGTAGCTCTGTAAGTCCAAGAGTGTCCTTTCACATACTCACAAGACTGGTTTTAATATTATCGCATCTCAGATCTGTCTCCACTATAGGAGAGGTTTCCTAGTAGAAGGTGCCCACAACAACCTAGAAACAGCCTCCAAACTGCCTTTGCTGCTTCTCATCACTAGTCTTCTCGCCAAGCTGGCAGAATAACATTCCCGTTAACACAAATATGCCATGTTTGGGAACTGCAGAGTCTGTTTAGGCTAACACAAACCAAAGTCGGGTCTGAGAATAATAAAAACATCACAAGTGATTCACCAACTCTGGTGAGTTTTTTTAAAAACTAAAAATCTTAATTCCGTAGAACTTTACAGCACAACTCTCCACTTTATAACATGAATAAGCCAGATGGAAATTCACCAGCAAGAAGATGGAGAATGGGCAGGGGGTAAGAGAGTCGCTTGAGTTGGTGAGAGAGAGGCAATCCCAGGGTCTCACTGTCACAGCTTGACTGTCCTGTCTAGTGGATCTCAACCTGTCTTTTGCATACTAGGATGGCCTGGGGAACTTAAAAAATAATGATGCTCCTGCCCCCGTTGAATCAGAATCTCAGGGCATGGTGAGTATAGCCTCTGCTTAAATGTCTTATCATATAATATCCGGAGTCTGAAAAGTCTTCTGTTTCATAAGCAGAGTACTGTGAGAGTTCCACCAAGTCTGTATGGGGCCAAGGAGGCGTTGACCCTCTGAACCCTGCCCTCTCTGATCCCCTAAGCTCACCAAAAAAATAAAAAGGATAGTGTTACCCAAGAAGTAGAAGGGATGCTGGGCAAGGAAAAAAAAAAAAAAGAAAACTAATTACTATAGATTTTATAATTTTGCTAGGGTGTAAAGTTCATAACATTGGGCCCAAGCAGAAATTACTAGCTTCCTGAGTCCTGATGGCTCAGTAGCAAAGAATCCATCTGCCAATGCAAGAGACGGGGGTTGGATCCCTGGGACAGGAAGATCCTCTGGAGGAAGAAATGGCAACCCATTCCAGTACTCTTGCCTGGAGAATCCCATGGACAGAGGAGCCTGGGAGGCTACAGTCCAAAGGGCTGCAAAGAGTCGGGCACAACTTAGTGACTAAACAACAACACGTCCTATTTTAAAATGGTCCCAAACTTGTATGGATTTGAGCTTCAACCTCAGAAAACAAAGCTGGGAAGCAGAATCTGATACAGGTAACAGCAAAAGGTGTGGGCTTATTTTCTTAACTTTGAGTGAAGGGCATAGAAATTGGTAGGGGAAATTCCCCCTTTTTTTTTCTTTGTTATGGTTCTATCTTATAATGTTGGAAATTTGAAGGTAAACATTTATAACACCTCAGAAAAGGTTATACAAGTTCTAGTCAACTGGATTAAGGTATGATTCATAATTTACATGTATAATTCTGTTTCTTAATCCAAAAAGGCATGATGTTTGTCAGCATTATAACTTAAAGCTTAAGAGAAGAAAGTGAATGCTGCTTTGGCTCCCTCCTATTCCAGAGATACACTAATGAAGGCGGTAAAGCTTCATTTTGTGGCTGTGTATACGGGTGTGACGCAGAGGCGGTGCTGACACTCCACGTTGGAAGACTGATAGCCAGCAATGTCAATATGAATCACCCTTGACCTAGGTTCCTGTCTGGATGCCACCTGGATGATATTTTTAAACATTTTTATTTTTATTTATTTTATTATTATTGGCTGCAGTGGGTCTTTGTGGCTGCACATGGGCTCTCTTTAGTTACAGTGCAAGGGTATCTCATTGTGGTGGCTTCTCTTGTTGCAGCTCATGAGTTTAGGATCCCAAGGCACATGGGATCTTCCTGGACTGGGATCAAACCTAGGTGCCCTGACTTGGCAGGCGGCTTCTTAACCTCTAGACTATCAGGAAAGTCCGCACCCAAGTGGTCTTTGATGAAGAATGTCTAGGCTTTGTCTGTTAGACAATGTGTCACCTGAGGAACCATGATTCTTACTCACATATGCCCAAGCCCATTTTATGAGAGTCAAGAAAGGCAGAACAACAATCATAAATATAACAACAATAATGAATATAAACAGTAATGTGCCTTGGATTTAGTTGCACTATGGGGGATGTCTGCTGAATATTTCACCTGCCATATTTCATCGAATCCACACAATAACCCTGTGAAGCAAAAATTAGATCCAGGTCACTTGGCTGAACTGGGTATGTCTGAGTGAGGTCTTTCAAATGTATCTCTGAAACCAGGCTTTCCCACTTTTATCCACGGCCCCTTGAATTGGGGACCATAGCACTAGCTCCTTAAATGCCTCAACTCACCCCTGGGATCAATGCCTGACACCCTATCACCATATCTCCCTGTTGCCAATGGCTTCTTTGGCCTTCTTCCAATCACCTGCCATTGCCTGCCCCACCCCAGCTCTGGCTGACTCTCAGATTCTGCAGGGACTTGGCTTATAGAAGTGAGAGTCCATCTATGTTTTCCCCTCAGGCTTATCTTTTCATCTTGCCATTTTCTCCAAAGCCTATGTCCTTAGTCATACATCTATACTGAGGTCAATTACCTCTGCCCGTTTCCCCTGGTGTGACTGATTTCGGGACTATCCCATGGTAGTTTACAAAAAGAGGTGTTTTATGAAAGAGATGACTTTTCAGATTCCAGGCACATGATCGTATATTTAAGCAGTAGTTATGTATGCTTTTGACTTCCCTGGTGGCTCAGTGGTAAAGAAACTGCCTGCAATGCAGGAGACGCAAGTTCAATCCCTGGGTCAGGAAGATTCCCCTAGAAAAGGGAATGGCAACCCACTCCAGTATTCTTGCCTGGAAAATCCCATGGATAGAAAAGCCTGGTGGGCTACAGTACATGGGGTCGCAATGAGTCAGACTCAACTGGGCGACTAACACACACACATACACATACATGCTTTCATGCTTATTGTAGCAAATGCTTCTTCTCCCAAAAATGTAAATTATGGATCTTTGTCCTTTGGGAAGGCTAGATGCTTCTGTATTAAAAATATAAATGTGATGTTAAAAGTGTTTTTAAAAATAACTTCTGCATTTTTAAATTATGTTGTTATAATTATAACAACATTATAACCTCAGATATGCAGATGATACCACACTTACAGCAGAAAGTGAAGAAGAGCTAAAGAGCCTCTTGATGAAAGTGAAAGAGAAGAGTCAAAAAGTTGGCTTACATTTAACATTCAGAAAACTAAGATCACGGCATCTGGTCCAATCACTTCATGGCAAATGGATGGAGAAACAATGGAAACAGTGACAGACTTTATTTTCTTGGGTTCCAAAATCACTGCAGATGATGACTGCAGCCATGAAATTAAAAGATGCTTGCTCCTTGGAAGAAAAGCTATGATCAACCTAGACAGCAAATTAAAAAGCAGAGACATTACTTTGCCAACAAAGGTCTGTCTAGTCAAGGCTATGGTTTTTCCAGTAGTCATGAACATATGTGAGAATTGGACTATAAAGAAAGCTGAGAGCTGAAGAACAGATGCTTTTGAACTGTGGTGTTGAAGAAGACTCTTGAGAGTCTCTTGGACTGCAAGGAGATCCAACCAGTCCATTCTAAAGGAAATTGGTCTTGAATATTTATTGGAAGGACTGATGCTGAAGCTGAAACTGAAACTCCAGTACTTTGGCTACCTGACGTGAAGAGCCAAATCCCTGGAAAAGACCCTGATGCTAGGAAAGATTGAAGGCAGGAGAAGGGGACGACAGAGGGTGAGATGGTTGGATGGCATCACCGACTCGATGGACATGAGTTTGAGCAAGCTCCAGGAGTTGGTGATGGACAGGGAAGCCTGGCATGCTGTAGTCATGGGGTCACAAAGAGTCGGACACAACTGAGTGACTGAACTGAATTATAACATGATATTTTTAGTTTCTTATAGAAATTTGTAAAATACAGGCAAATGTAATGAAACAAAATCACCTGAAGTCTAATGACCCAAAGATGGATAATTACTGTTAAGTTTGGTGTATCTGGTAAATTGTCTTTAAGCCTTTACACACCCATAAAACAACATATATACAAAATTGGGATTATACCTAATATAGTTTCATATTTCATTTAATATTTTCCTGCTAGCATTTACCCATGTCATTAACATTATCTTTCCCAGATTTCTTGAGGGACAATTAACAAATAAAATTATATTTAAAATGTACAATATGATGCTTTCACATAGATACACGTTGTAAAATTATCACTACAAACTGAGTTTCCCTGGTGGTCCAGTGGTTAAGAGTCTGCCTTACAATGCCGGGGACTCAGGTTCCATCCCTAGTCAGGGAACTAAAAATTCCACATGCCTCCGAGTTACTAAGCCTGTGGGCTGCAATTAGTGAGCCCGTGAGCCACAACCAGAGGGTGCCTGCATTGCAAGGAAAGATCCCCTGTGCCACAATTGAGACCCAATGTGCACAAATAAATATTAAAAAATATTACTACAATCAAGTTAGTTTACACATTCCCCACTTCACAGTTACCTTTTTGAATGTATGTGAGAATGCTTAAGACTCACTGTCGTAGCAAATTTCAAGAGTACAAATTTAGTTGTAGCATACAGGATCTTCGATCTTCGTTGTGGCAGGCAGGTTCTTTCCTTGGGACATAGGATTTATTAGCTGTGGCATATTATGTCTATAGTTTCTTGACCAGGGATCCAACCCTGGCCCCCTGCATTGGGAACAGCCACTCGACCACCAGGGAAGTTCCCAAGAGTATGAATATTATTAATCATAGTCACTATGCTGCACATTCGATTTTCAGAATGTATCCATCTTGGATTTGACATTCGTTCCTCCCTCTCCCCACCCTCCAGCCCTAACCGGCTTTTTTGGTCACACCACTCAGCGTGCTCAGATCAT
Source organism: Bos javanicus (assembly GCF_032452875.1). NCBI lineage: Eukaryota > Metazoa > Chordata > Mammalia > Artiodactyla > Bovidae > Bos > Bos javanicus. The sequence goes on along the minus strand of NC_083872.1, from coordinate 98,000,812 downwards.
CGTTTCTGGACCAGGGATCAAACCCATGCCCTCTGGAGTGGAATCATGGAGTGCACCACTGGATTGCCAGGGAATTCCCTGAAATTTGTACCCTTTGACCAACATCTCCCTCTCCCCCAGTGCCCCCAACTTCTGGCACTACCATTCTGCTCTGTTTCTATGAGTTCAACTGCTTTTTAAGGGTCCATATATAAGTGATAGCATACTGTATTTGTCTTTCTCTATCTGACTTATTTCACTAAGCACAATATGTTCCAGGTTCATCCATGCTGTTGCAGATAGCAGAATTTCCTTTTTTTCTAAGTCTATATAATATTTTATTATAGATGAATAGATAGATAGGTGTTAATAGGTACCACTTCTTCTGTTGATGGACATTTAAGTTGTCTCCATATCTTGGCTTTTGGAAATAATGCTGTAATAAACATGGGGGTACAGATATCTCTTTAAGACCGTGATTTCACTTCCTTTGGAGGAAAACCTAGAAGCGGAATTGCTAGATCAAATGGTAGTTTTATTTTTAATTTTTTGAGAAACTTCCACACAAGTTTCCATTATGGCTGTACCAGTTTACATTCCCACCAACAGTGTACAAAGATTCCCTTTTCTCCGTACATCCTTACCAGCACCTATCACTTGCTTTCCGATAATAAGCTCCTTAGCTGGGGTGGACTGATACTTCATTGCAGTTTTTATTTGCATTTCCCTAATTAGTAATACTGAGCATATTTTCATGTGCCTGCTGACCATCTGTATATCTTCTTTGGAAAAATGTCTATTTAGGTTCTCTACCCATTTTTTTAATCTGATTGATTATTTTTTAAATTTTGAGTTGTATGAATTCTTTGACTATTTTGAATATTATCCCCTTATTGGATATATCATTTGCAAATATTATATTCCCATTCAGTAGACTGCCTTTTCATTTAGTTGATGATTTCCTTCTCTATGCAAAAGCTTTTTAGTTTGATGTAGTCCCACTTATTTATTTTTGCTTTTCTTGCCCTTGCCCGAGGAGACAGATCAAAAAAGATATTGCTGAGACTGATATCAAAGAGTTTACTGCCTGTGTTTTCTTCTAGGAGTTTTATGGCTTCACGTCTTAAATTTAAGTCCTTAAGCCATTTTGTGTTGATTTTCTTATACAGTGTAAGATGAGGGTCCAATTTCATTCTTTTGCATGTGAATATTCAATTTTTCCCAACACCATTTATTGAAGAGATAGACCTTTTTCCATTGTATATTCTTGGAACCTTTGTGAAAGTTAGTTATCTGTATCATTAAAATTCTTTGCATGTTCACTAACTATATAATACTCTACCTTATAAATGTAGTATGAATTATTTAATCATATTCAGATTAACTAATCATATTCAGTCTTAGGTTGATTCTACCAATAAATGTGCTGCAAGAAACAAACTGTGCATAAATTTTTATGTGCAATTCTACGTCCTTAAATGGAATCCTAGGTGTAGAATTATTAGATGAAAAAAAGGATAAGATAATCTAAAACAGTGGTTAATGGATATTTTGGTCTCAGGGTACCTTTGCACTCTTAACTATTGTCGATCTATAGAGATTTTGTTTATATTGGTTATAACTACCAATATTATATAGAAATTATATATTATAATATTATATTATATATTATATTAGAAATTTTAATGAGAAATTAAAGATTTATTACTTCATTTAAAACTAACAACAAGGTCTTCCTGGGTGGTCCAGTGGTTAGGAATCCACCTGCCAATGCAGCATGCACAGGTTCAATCCCTGGCCCGGGAAGATCCCACACGCTGAGGGGCAACTAAGCCCATGCACCACAACTAGCGTGGAACCCTGTACACCCTAGAGCCCAAGTTGTGCAATAAGAGAAGCCACTGCAATGAGAAGCCCCAGCACTGTGACTAGAGAAATCCCTCATGTTAGCAGTGAAGACCCAGCAGAGCCGAAAGAAAACCTTACAATAAGACATCCATTCTTTTTGAACAAATGGATGAATCAGTGGAGGTACAGGTTAGCATGCAAACTACCTGCAAGGAACAAAAGAAATTTTTAAGTTTCTAGTAATCCTATTTACAAAGATGGAAAATGGAGGTGCAGGGAATTCCCTGGTGGTCCCAGTGGTTAGGACTCCGAGCTGCCAATGAAGAGGGCACCAGTTCAGTCCCTGGTCAGGGAACTAAGATCCTGGAAGTCGAATAGCGTGGCAAAAAGAAAAAAGAAAATGGAGGCACCAAGGTGTGGGGACGAGGCAGCCCTAATGGAGGCAGAGGTGGGACAGGTGGGGAGTCTAAGAGAGAGTTAGCTTGTCTTCCCACAGGACACACAGATAATTTTCAAGACTCCAGCCCATGGAGTGAAACTTCAAAGGCTTAAGCTACAGTCTTCCTTCTCAAACTTCTAAAATGCCTTATAAAATACCTCCTTTACAGAGTTTTAAATACCTGCTTTATGGGATTCTTTTACAAACATGAAGGCACTTTTTCTCAAAACCCAACAATGAGATAGCCTAGACAGATAGGAATTCTCTCCCTATTCACAAGAAAAGCCCTGAGAGGTTACCTGACTCGGCTCAGGTCCCTGGGGTGTTCTGGGGGGAGGACTACAGTCACCACCCACCCATCCACCCTCCCCACCCCTCTCATTGTTCACCTAGCCATGGTGCCCACTGATTTCGCAGAGTGAAATTGTTGGCTCATGAGTCTGGCTTCTAAATCTGCTATTTCTAAAAGTGAAGAAAAGGTATAAAAAGTACAAGTTATTCCCTAGGCTACTAGGCAAGTGTCTAGTTTTGATCTGGGGTGATCAGACCCCTCTCACCTTCTATTTTCCACTGAGAGACCGAACATACAAATAGACAATGGCCAAACGGTCTAAGACAACAGAACTCTGACTCACAACTTTTACCACAACTAGCTGGGAAAAACCAAACCAGTCAGCTTCCAACTCAGGAGCCCCAGTGCCAACCTGAGAAAGCCAAAGATGCCCCCCAAACCAATCACACAGGATGCCCCACTTTTTTGGTAGCCCAAGTCCACCCTCCCCATGCCAGGGACCTCCAGCCAGGGCACCTCCAAAGCCTTCCCTTTTTCTCATTATGAAGCTTCCTCCCTCTCTCTCTGCCCTGAGGCTCTGCCTAATGCAAGTGGCGGTGGCTGCCTCCCTCCCCACAGCAAGCTCCATATAAATGGTCTCTGTGCTCATTTGGCTCCTCAGCTTATTTCCACACCACCGAATGGGTAATGAAGGATGTTACAAAACCCAGTTATGAAAAAAGCATCAGTTCTTCAACATTTGTAAAGCGCTTTACATTCGTCTTAGTATGACTTACAAAAACCCTTTGTGAAGTCCTGCTAGCCCCATTTTAGAGCTGAGAAAATTGAGAAGGAACCAGAAGATTAAGCCCTTTGGCTGATTTGCTGGAGCTGGGAACAGAACAGAACACCCCCTCCCTCCCCACTCCCACTGTTGTTTGAGGTCTGTTGTTTATCCACCGAGTTCAGCCTGCACTTTGGGATCATTACCATTTTAAAGCATTTTACTCTGGGTTGAGTGAATATTAAGAAGCAGATCACATTTCAGCCTGGCAGGCGCTAAAGTATTGTTTTTAGTTTGTTTTTCTAAATTTTAGTAGACGCCATATGGGCTCCATTAACTTTACTATGTAGCACAATTTGGAAGATCGTTTCTTTTCCAAAATATTTTTCACCGTCATTTAGCATTTTAAAGTTCAGCACACACATCAACCCTTGATACTTGTTTTTCTCAAGGCTGTGCCCTTTTTCTCTCCCCGGCAAGCGGGGAGCGAGGGAGGCCATAAATCCAGCCAAGGGTATATTGTGTTATTGCGGCTGGGTGGGGTGATGGAGGGGGGAGTGTAACCTGCACTCGCAAGACAAAGTCCTCCAAATGCAAAGGCTTTCCTTTTTTAAAAAAGAGAGCAGCTTTTGGCTTCCCCCCTCCCCTGCCCCGCTTCAAGGCCAAAGATTGCTGATGATGTTGACTGAAGGAGACGAGAAGAAAGCCAAGATGCTCAGAAAACTGACTTGAGTTTCGAGAAGGCCTGCCTGGAAGGCAGGGGCAGGAGGGACTGGATAATTGTAGTTCCATGCCAGCTCCCCAAAATGCAACGGCCCCTGTTCCTCTTCACCTGGGGGCATCCAGAAAGGAGGCCGTGTGGCAGCAGTGTTTGGTCTGTATGCCGCCGCAGCTGGTGGGCCCAGCGAGGGACGCTGTAAGTGCTTTGCTATGGACATGGGCTGAGGCTGATACATTTTGCACCATGTATAGTTTCATTAGTGCTTCCCTGATAGCTCAGCTGGCAAAGAATCTGACTGCAATGCAGGAGACCCTGGTTCGATTCCTGGGTCAGGAAGATCCGCTGGAGAAGGGATAAGGCTACCCACTCCAGTGTTCTTGGGCTTCTCTTGTGGCTCAGCTGGTAAAGAATCCACCTGCAACGCAGGAGATCTGGGTTCAATCCCCTGGAGAAGGGAAAGGCTACCCACCCCAGTATTCTGGCCTGGAGAATTCCACGGACTGTATAGTCCATGGAGTCGCAGAGTCAAACACGACTGAGCCACTTTCACTTTTCACTTTCATAGTTTCATTAAATATTAAACAATGACATCATTTGTGGGCTAATGGTTCATCTGGAATCCTCTCGTTCAACCTATGCACCCTCATTGTCTCCCTAGCCACATCTTAGTTGTAGCGTGTGGGATCTAGTCCCCTGACCAGGTATTGAACCCAAGCCCCCTGCATTGGGAAGGTAGAGCCTTAACCATTGGACCACCAGGGAAGTCCCCTTCATTCCCTCACTTCTTACATGATAGCTCCTACTTCTATTTTTTTATATCATCATTTTAGATTTCTTAGGTTTGGGGGTTTTCTAATTATTATTATGTATAAAAATGCATCAAGGGGATTCACTGGTGGTCTGGTGGTTAAGACTATGCTTCCACTGCAGGGGGTGCAGGTCCCATCCCTGGTCAGGGAACTAAGATCTTACATACCATGAGGTGTGGCAAATAAAATAAAATGTCTGCAAATGTATGTGATCAGGTATGTATTGTGATGGCTGGTCAGGGCTTCCTTTTACCTCTGATGGTGGGAGTGAGTTTTCAGCGATTGTGAGAACAGGCCAAACGCTAAGGTGACACAGCAGTAAAGAATCCGCCTGCCAATGCAGGAGACGCAAGAGACTTGGGATTCCTTCCTGGGTCGGGAAGAACCCCTGGAGAAGGGAATGGTTACCCACTCCAGTATTCTTGCCTGGAAATCCCATGGACAGAGGAGCCCGGCAGGCTATAGTCTATGGGGTCGCAAAGAGTCAGACACGACCACAACTGAGCATGCACACACACACACACACACTTAGATCAAAAACAATAAAAAGTCTAGAAGAGGTTCAATCTAACAGACATTTACTGGCAACTTCTTCAACTCACGAGCTGGCAATACTTGTCACAGCAGCAAAAGCAAGGATGGAGAGGCAGAGGAGACTGGGCAGGGCCTTCCATTCTCTGAGCTGTATCTTTCTTATCCCTCACCGCACTGTAGTTAGGACTGATGAGAAAAAAGTAGGCGTGAGCGCCAGCCGCAGGTAGCAAACAATAAGTGACGCTAGTAGATAAAAAGAAGAGTGAGATGGAGTGCTGGTTTTCCAGTAGTTCTCAGTATTGCTGGGAAAACAGACTGAACACAAATATGTTACAGAATCATGCTGCTGGCTCTTAACAAAGACAGCAATTGCATATAAGCCCTGACACAGAATTTAGACTTTAACCAGTCCTATACATCCTCATTTTCGAATATTTAATTGTAAATGGATATTTCTCATTGAGAACAGATGAAAAACAAAGGTTTACTGGGATTTCCCTGTTAGTCCAGTGGTTAAGACTCTGCGCTTCCACTGCAAGGAGCCTGGGTTCAATTCCTGGTCGGGGAAGCAAGGTTCCATATGCTATATACATGTGCACATGCTGGGTTGTTCAGTTGTGTCCGACTCTTTGTGACCCCATGGACTGTAGCCCACCAGGCTCTCCTGTCCATGGGATTCTCCAGGCAAGAATACTGGAGTGGATTGCCATTCCCTTCTTCAGGGCATCTTACCCTTCATTGCAGGCAGATTGTTTACCATCTGAGCCACCAGGGAAGCCCATGAGGCACAGCCAAAAACAAAATGTTTACTAAAGATATTATAAATTACATAAGATATAATGAGATTGAAACTCAAAAGTAAACACCTCCTTCCCCAATGTCTGGGTATGTGTATTACAAGATGTGCTATTTCAAAAAAAAAAAAAAGATGTGCTATTTCAATAGAGACACAGTCCTGCTCACAATAGGACAGCTTGGTGGAAAGAATATGAATTAGAAGGTTTTAGTTTTGACTCTTTTGCTAACCAACATTATAATCTCAGGACAGATAACTTAGATTTTGGGCTTTATTTTGGCAATAAATGTGCTTTAAAAGTTGCCTTAAAATTAAACAAAAATGTAGCCACTGTGGAAAAGAGTATGGAAGTTCTTCAGAAAGCTAAAAATAAAGCTGCCAAATGATCCAACCATCCCACTCCTTGGCAGATATCTGGACAAACTTATAATTCAAAAATGTACATGCATGCTTATGGTCACAGAAGCATTATTCACAATGGCCAAGACATGGAAGCAACCTAAATGTCCACCAACAGATGAATGGATAAAGATATGGTGTGTATATATACACACACACATACACACACACAAAGGAGTATTACTTAGCCAAAAAGAAGGCAGTAACGCTATGTGCAGCAACATGCATGGACCTAGAAATGAACTAAGTAAAGTAAGTCAGAAAGACAAATATCAGATGACGTCACTCATACATGGAATCTAAAGTATGACACAGATGAACTTATCTACGAGACAGAAACAGGCTCACAAGCATGCAGACTAGCAGTTGCCACAACACTGTAAACCAACTATTCTTAAATGAAACAAACTTTAAAAAATTAACCAAAAACATAAAAGTGCCCACAAAAACCCATTCTGGCAGCTCACCTTCTCTGAAGGCTAAGTAAACGGTACTACTTTAAGAAGAGAAATAAAATCAAAATGCTTATCTACTGACTCCTCAGCACATGGTCGTCATTAAAATAAGAGTACACATTTCATCACTGTGCACCTGGATTGTATTCCATTCTCCTAAAAACCACGCATAGAAGTGCGGTCTTGCTGGATTTTCTCTTCATGATATAGAAGCTGTTACACATCCCAGTCGATTACATTACTGCCGGTTGCTGAAAGGCATGAACTTCAAGGAACAGGTTTTAAAATTCGCTCATGATCATTTATTGGGTGTAGTGAGTTCCAGGCACACAATGAATATAAAAGAATCCGAGGAGTATTGCTCTCAAACACATAATATTATATATAAACTGATACACGCAAAGAGACCATGGAAATGTCCTGCTGATGGCATAAATCAAGAACTGTGCCAGAAATCCAGGAGGAAGAATACCTCTCCTGGGGGATGCTGGGAAGACTGCGGTGGAGGTGATGTTTGAGTTGAGTCTTGAAAGAAGAGTGGAAATTTGCCAGGTGAAGGGGGGCTATTTACAAGCAGAGGGAATAGGATGTCTCATGAAGTGCCTGGCACTTTTGTGAAATAGTGAGAAGGTGTGTGTAGCTGCAGCCCAGGTTTTATGGGAGGGAAGGCAGCCGGAGGACAGTTAGGTTGGGGCTAGAACATGGGAGCCTTGTTAGGCCACATTCAGTGGGGGATCGCCCCTACAGGTAACGGGGCACAGAGGTGTAATGCATGATGTACTGTGTGTGTCGTGCTTTTAAGGGAACTAGAGGTTGAACGGAGGGAGTACGTAATTTGGGAGCTGCTGCTGCTAAGTCGCTTCAGTCATGTTCGACTCTGTGCGACCCCATAGATGGCATCCCCTGTCCCTGGGATTCTCCAGGCAAGAACACTGGAGTGGGTTGCCATTTCCTTCTCCAATGCATGAAAGTGGAAAGTGAAAAGTTAAAGTGAAGCCGCTCCGTCATGTCCAACCCTCAGCGACCCCATGGACTGCAGCCTACCAGGCTCCTCCATTCATAGGATTTTCCAGGCAAGAGTACTAGAGTGGGGTGCCATTGCCTTCTCCGAATTTGGGAGCAGAGGAAGGAGAAACAGGTTAGGGAGACCAAACAGGAGGCAGCAGTGGGAAGGGTCGACTTTGAGAAGCATTTTTGAAAGAGAATAGATAAGACATGGTAAACACTAGCTCTGGAGGCTGAGGGACAGGGAGAACCCAAGTATGACTTGAAGCTGCTCAGTACAGGGGAGACTGGGTAGCTGGTATTAACCCAGATGCGAGAACATGGACACAATGGATTCTCTACTCAAGAGTGTGGCCCCCCACTAAAGAGTGACCACTAACTTTGGCACAGGTGGCCAGTGACCGATCAGGAAAACAGGACAACAGCAGCTGAGAAGCCTGCTCCAGAATAAGACCTCTGATCTCTTAATTTCCATGCTCTGGCTCATGGTATCTATTATTTGGTTCAATACTATTTGAAAGCTGTTATCTAAACTGTATCTCATCTACTGCAAACTTCTTTTGCTGTTGTTGTTACATTGCTTATCTTTCCAGTTATAAGACGGTAAGAGTGGGAACTCTGGAGCCAGATCACCCAGCAAGTTGTTGCTGTCTTAGTCGATCAGTTGTGCCCGACTCTTTGTGAACCCAGGGACTGTAGCCTGCCAGGTTCCTCTGTCCATGGAATTCTCCATTCAGGCAAGAATACTGAAATGGGTTGCCATTCCCTTCTCCAGGGGATCTTCCCAACCCAGGGATCAAACCCAGGTCTCCTGCATTGCAGGCAGATTCTTTACCATCTGAACCACCAGGGAAGACCTCACCCAGCAAGTTTAAGCTCAGGCAAATCAGTTAAGCCTTTCTGTGCCTCATTTTCCTCATCTGCAAAATGAGGATAAAAATTTCTCATGAGGTTGTTACAGGAACAAAGGAGTTTATATCCATAAAAGGGCACCTAGCATACAGTGTAAGTATCTTGTGAGTGTCTGCTATCCTTATTAATAAGTAATGGAATATTTGACTGGAAGTAGTACACTTCAGTTCAGTTCAGTCACTCAGTCGTGTCCGACTCTTTGCGACCCCATGAACCTCAGCACACCAGGCCTCCCTGTCCATCACCAACTCCTGGAGTTTACCCAAACTCGTGTCCATTGAGTCAGTGATGCCATCCAATCATCTTATCCTCTGTTGTCCCCTTCTCCTCCTGCCCTCAATCATCGTAGAGATTTATTTTCGCAGAATAAGATTGAAAGCGGGCAGTTACAGGTTGGTGCTGTTGCTTCATCAACTTATCAAGGACCAGACTCTTTCCACTTTAGTTTGTTAGTGATTTCTTCCTCATGGTGGCAGAAAGGCTGTAGAAGCTCCAAGTCTACTCTTCATCATTGGTTTGTTAGGGATTTCTTCCCTCATGGTGGCAGAAAGGCTGCAGTAGCTCCAAGTAGTAAGTCCTCACATGAGCATCATTCCAAGCAGGAAATAGGGGCTTTTTACCTTGTGCAGGCCTCACTTACCAAGGAGGGTAACCTTTCCTAGAAGCCCCCAGTAGGCTTCCTTTCAGCTAGGCCTATCCCTAACTGCAGGAGGGGCTGGGAAAGAATCTGGCACTTCCAACCAATAAACAAATGAGGCAAAAGTGGAGCTGGGCTGCCTGCTGCAAGGAAAATCCGCAGTGCCCCCCACAGTCTGGAAGCCAAAGATTTCAAGGCTGCCTCACTCAGGCCAGAGGGGACTGAGAAAGAAGAACATAGTGGTATTCATCAAGAGTCAATAAGCTTCATAGGCTTTATCCTTCAGGTTTATCCTTTATTCCTTTATCCTTAAGCTTTCTTTTTTAAAATAATTGTTTATTTACTTATGGCTGTGCTGGGTCTTCGTTGCTCCGTGGACTTTTCTCTAGCTGTGGCGAGTGGGGACTACTCTCTAGTCGTGGAGTGGGGGCTTCTCACTGCAGTGGCTTCTCTTGTTGCAAAGCATGAGCTCTAGGGTGCCCAGGCTTCAGTAGCTGGGCTCCAGAGCACAGGCTGAGTAGTCGTGGCGCACCGGATTAGTTGCTCCGTGGCATGCGGGATCTTTCCAGACTAGGGATGGAACCCATGTCTCCTGCATTGGCAGGTGGATTCTTTACCGCTGAGCCACCAGAGAAGCCCTGGTCGTTCGCTTTTGTAAGAGTTTGCTTTTTAACCTAGGTGAGTAACTTGATGAAATATGGAGAGAGGATATCTTTGAGCTGGGGGACCTTCCTAGTCTTCTCGTCTGTTCTAGGCTGTCACTTTCCTTTGCTTGAACCAAAGGAAGAGGTACATAAATTTAGTTCACTTGGTCGAGAAGCTCGGATAGGCCAGTCACTCTGAAAGATATTTCAAAGGAAACAGAGGCCGGTATTTCAAAGGAAACAGATGCAGGCTTCTCCCCCTTTGACTGCCCAGTGCTGAATCTCACCCACAGTGATGGGTTAATAAGCAGAGAATGATGTCAGAAGAGCTACTCTTTCTCCCAGGAAAGGACGTCTCAGCTCGGTGGTTCCCCTACAATCCAAACCCTCACAGTCACAGCCAGAGGTGTGGCCCATAGCATCTCTTGTCTAGGTTCCCAATTCAGGTTCTCCATCACAAGAAAAACTGCAAGCTGGGTGGAGAACTACAGAAGAACCAGGAGAAGGCCTTTATAAAAGCCATTGAAAGCCTTATTTCCACTATCCAATTCTGTTAACAAAAAGAGGAGAAATGTTCAAATTCCAAGGCACTTAGTTACTAATCTGATTCTGGTCTACATGTGGATATTCAATAAATACTTGTTAAATTAAATTGAGTCAAGGTTTTATTTATTCAACCTACTTAAAGCTTATGTAAACCCCTTGGAGATTTGTGTCAAGCTGTTAAGTTGGAAAATATATGAAAAGTAGTATTTTCAATAGGCCAGCTTTCCTCTTAATGAGCTTTATGAGCTTAGTGTAAACCAGGGAGGAGGAGGAGGGGGTACCAGGCAAGGGGATGGGAAGGAGGGAGGAGAAAAGCCAAGCCTGCTTCTGTCTTTGTCTACATTTGCCTTCCTGGGCTCTACTTATTAACCAGCTACTGCCCTCTAGCGGTCACTATATAAATTCTCACATGAATCCCACTTTTGTCTTTAAAAACCCTGATGACACCAGGAAAGGACCAAAATCCCTTGCTTTGCAAGTAAGTAAATTAAAGTCCAGAGAGGTGAGGTGTCAAAGTGACCCAGGCAGCCTCCTGGATTCCCAGTTACCCCAGTTTCACTTCAGACGCTGTCATAACTAATCAATACAAATTACAGCATATTAATCAAAGGTCTGTATAGTCAAAGCTATAATTTTTCTGGTAATCATGTATGGATGTGAGAGCTGGAGCATAAAGAAGAGTCGAAGAATTCATGTTTTCAGACTGTGGTACTGGAGAGAACTCTTGAGAGTCCCTTGGACTGCAAGAAGATCAAACCAGTCGATACTAAAGGAAATCAACCCTGAATATTCATTGGAAGGACTATTGCTGAAGCTGAGGCTCCTCCAATACTTCGGCCACCTGAAGTGAAGAGCTGACTCGTTGGAAAAGACCCTGATGCTGGGAAAGATAGATCAAAGGCAAAATGAGAAGGGGAAGATGAGATGGTTAGACAGCATCACTGACTCCATGGATGTGAATTTGAGCAAACTCCAGGAGATAGTGGAGGACAGAGAAGCCCGGTATGCTACAGTCCACGGGTTCACAAAAGAGTCCGGCATGACTTAGCAACTGAATGACAACAAAACCATTCAATAATGCAGGCAGACCTCAGAGATGCTGTGGGTTCGGTTCCAGATCACTGCAGTAAAGTGACTACAGCAAGAAAGTGAGTCACACAAATTTTTTTGTTTCCCAAAGCCTACAGAGTTACGTTTACACCATACTGAGTAGTAAGTGCAATAGTACTGTCTAAAAAAAAAAAGTATACACCTTACTTAATATTAAAATATTGCTAGAAAGAATGCTAACCATCATCTGAGCCTTCAGCAATTCATAGCAGTAATATCAAAGATCATTAACTACAGATCCTGAGAACTAATACAATACTTTTGAAAAAGCTTGAAATGTCATGAGAATTAACAAAAATGTGACACAGAGACAGGAACTGAACGAATGCTGTTGAAAAACAGTGCCAACAGACTTGCTTGAAGCAGGGTTGTCGTAAATCGTCAATTTGTAAAAAAATGCAGTGTACACACTGCAAAGTGTGATAAAGTGAAGAACAATAAAATGGGGTACGCCTGTCATTTTAAGTGTTATCTCTTATTTCCATTGTTATTCCAAATAAAGCCAAAATTGACTATTGGTCAAGTTTAGATAAGGAATTATAAATCATACTGTTACATTTTAAACTTACTTAAGTTTAGAAAATGCCTGTGTATTTTATTTCTTTGAAAAAAAATAGCTAGAACAGACCCAAAGTAGATTTGGCCATGTATCAGAACTCACTTATCATTGTCTCCATGCAGGCTAATATTCTGCTAGAATTCTCCCTAAGGACTCCCTTTTGCTCACTGATGGGAAAAGGGGGGGGGGTGTCATTTTAACTTAGAACACATATTTTCATCATTTAATCATTTTGCTGGTGGGAATAAATTTAAAGTTATCCAACTGGATGTGTCATTTACAGGAACATTACTGAGTACCAAAAGATTTATTCAAATATTTAATTGGAAGGAACTACATCTGGAATAAGTTTTATTGGAATTCTTATAAAAAGGAAAGTAAATCCATTAGAATTAATATCATAAACAGTCAACTTTATCTGGAACCAGAAACATTAGTGAAATGGAGCCTAGGAATCCTAACCCTTCTTCTCTGTAAAAAAGCCAGTCGCTTTCCAATTTATGTGGCAATTATTCTTTATTGCTTTAGGTAGAGCTTTGTTTTCATCTAATGGTTTAGAGACAGATCACTCAGGCCACCCCATTTGTTTCTTTGCCCCCTTTCTCTTTAAAGAACAAGCAAAAAGAACGCAGTAAGAGGCATCTGCCTGTCTTCAAAACACTTGAAAAATCCTGCGAAGATCAGAAAGTCAGCACAAACTCGCTGCAGTGAGGCCAGTAGTAACTACACGAATTAAGAGATAGCTAGTGTTCTCCTTAGATGTCAACGTAGATGCCATTGATCAAATAATCAAGCCTCGAGTAACGTTTTCTGCGGAGGGATTCTAGGAGCATTCTGCCCAAGAGGGCCAGGCCTATGGCAAGAAAGAGGACCCCAAAGAGCACAGTCCCAATCAGGAGCCACTGCTCAACGGCAAAGCCTTGCTGGCTTCCTGGAGCATTGCTCAGGGAGGGGTCGCCTGGACTGGCCTTCCCATTCTCCTGGGAAACTGTCTTATTTGTGGCAGGAGAATCCACATTTGACAAAGGAAATGTAACAGAGGCCCCGGCATCCTCCGCACTCCAAGTCAGATTGGTGATGTCTCGAAAGGGCACTGCGGCGGGTGGGCGTCGCGAGTCCGTGGATGCCCTAGAGAGGGAAGTCGAAGCCGCAGTTGTGGTCGTGCTAGTGATCGTGGCTAGGGTTGGGGCGGAGGTGGCTCTCTGAGGCTGCCAAGTCAGAGATGGCATCACTGCCGTGTTGGTGGCAGGGAGGGATGTGGAGAGAGACTTCGGAGTGGCCAGGATGGTGTGCAGAGAAGACACCGCCATCGTAGAGGGGAACGCCGTCACATTTTCAGGCAGCAGATTAGCTATTGCTGGTCCTGAGGAAGACTGTGATGTCTGAGAGTGGCCTTCTTCTTTATAATCAGATGACGGTGGGCTCTCCGGATCAATCTTGAGTAGTTTCTCCAAGTGATCCGAGGATCCAGACGTCTGAGAAAATGAATCTCTCCATAAGACCGTGGGCTCTGAGTCATGGGCTGGAGGCTGGCGAGTGGGAGTGATGGCATAGGAAGATCCGCCAGGGAAGATGGAGTTTTCCTGAGCTACCCCTGGGCTTGGCAAATCAGTTCTGGCCAAAGATGGGAAACCTGAAAATGGAAAGAAAATAATAGGAAGACTTCAACATTTTCATATGAAAGGAGGACAGAAGAGACAAATGTTATCAGCTTATTCAATAAGACCTCAGACTGTTGCTACCTGATATTTCATGGTATGTGCATGGGAGCTAAGTCACTTCAGTCGTACCCGACTCTTTTTGACCCTATGGATTGTAGCCCATCAGGCTCCTCTGTCCATGGGATTCTCCAGGCAAGAATACTGGGGTGAGTTGCCATGCCCTCTTCCAGGTGATCTTTCAGATCCAGGGATCAAACCTGAGGCTCCTGCATTGCAGGTGGATTCTTTACCAACGAGCCGTCAGGGAAGCCCAATATTTCATGGTGCAAGGACCTGGCCTCTCCTGCAGAAGCTCTGGTTTATTTCTAGAGTGATGGCACACAGGTTTATTTCTAAAGTGATGGCACCTTCCTTCTAGAGGAAGGAGGAGGTAGGAGGGGCCAGCAAAGATGCTAAGAGGAGTTCAGTGGTGGCAGCAAGGGCTTCCCAGGCGGCACAGCGGTAAAGAATCTGCCTGCAATGCAGGAGACAGGGGTTCAATCTCTGGGTCGGGAAGATCCCCTGGAGGAGGAAATACCAACCCACTCCAGTATTCATGCTTGGATCTTAGTTCTCCGATCAGGAATGGAACCCATGCCCTTAAGTGTGGAGTCTTGATCACTGGACCACCAGGGAAGTCCCCTCCTTTTGACTCTTGAAGATTAAAATTCTATAGCCAGTATCTCAGGTTCTGAAGACCATGGACCAGTATTTGAAGTCATGCTGGCCACGTGGCTGACATAAAAAGCAGACAATCACAGTCCCAACTCCTGCACAGGAGGAACTAGCCTCAGATGCTCCTCCTGCTTGAGAAAGGTTAGAATTTTGCTCTTTGTCACACATGCTGTTTACGACAACTCGAACTGAAAAGGCCAGTTAAAGCAATCTGGGGCAGGGAAAGGCCAGTTGAATTGCACCATATCATTCTGTACTGAGGACTTCCCAGGTGGCACCAGTGATAAAGAACTCGCCTGCCATTGGAGGAGACATAAGAGACTTGGGTTCCTGGGTTGAGAAGATCCCCTGGAGGAAGGCATGGCAACCCACTCCAGTATTCTTGCCTAGAGAATTCCATGGATAGAGAAGCCTGGCGGGCTACAGTCCATAGGGTTGCAAAGACGTGCACACAACAGGGGCAACTTAGCATGTGCTCACTCTGCTACTGGGCTAATCGTTACACTTCAGTAAGAACTGCAGAAACACAAGGAAGGAAGCAAAGGAACTTTCTAGAATTCACTGGTTCATTCTCCTCTGTTCTCTTTTCCCTCTTCTATTTCAACTCCCCTCAATGCTGCTGCTTCTGCTGCTAAGTCGCTTCAGTCGTATTTGACTCTGTGCGACCCCATGGACAGCAGCCCACCAGGCTCCCCTGTTCCTGGGATTCTCCAGGCAAGAACACTGGAGTGGGTTGCCATTTCCTTCTTCAGTGCATGAAAGTGAAAAGCGAAAGTGAAGTCGCTCAGTTGTGTCCAACTCCCAGCGACCCCATGGACTGCAGCCTACCAGGCTCCTCCGTCCATGGGATTTTCCAGGCAAGAGTACTAGAGTGGGGTGCCATTGCCTTCTCCACTCCCCTCAATACCAATTCTAAACCAGCCCTCACTCTCCTCTCTCCTAACAAATAGATCCAGAGGCACATTCACACGTGTGACATCTTTGACTATCTCTAAACGTCACACCACTTGAGGTCCTTTAGAACCATCACTTATTAATCCATCTAGGACAGGGATCAGCAAATTATTGCCTGAGAGCCAGATCTAGCCTGCCATCTCTCTCGCTAATATTTTTTTTATGGATTTGCCTGTGCTGGGTCTTTAGTTGCAGCACTTGAACTCTTAGCTACAGCATGTTGGATCTAGTTCCCTGACAGTGATCAAACCCAGGCCCCCTGCATTGGGATTGCAGAGTCTTAGCCACTGGACCACCAGAGAAGTCCCTGCCACCTCTCTTTATAAGGCTTGCAAGCTAAGAATGGCTTCTACATTCTGAAATTATTGAAAAAAAAAAGGATATTTTGTAACACATGAAAAGTATATGAAATTTACATTTCAGTTTCCATAAATAAAGTTTTATTGGCACACAAGCATGCTCATTTGTTTACATATTGTCTATGGCTGTCTCTACTGCAAGGACAGAGGTGAGGATGTCTGACAGATTGCATATGGCCCACTAAGCCTAAAAGACTTGCCTGAAAAACCTAAAACACTTATTATTTGGCCCCTGACAGAAAAAAGTTTGTGGGCACCTTCTCTAGGACCCTCTCAAATAGAATGCTGACGCCTGAAATTCTTCCAACAAAGCTGAAGAAAAGAGTTTCTGCTGCAGGTGATATGACATTGGCAAGCACAGTGTTACCGTGAGATAAACAGCATCTGTATTTTTAGGCTGTGTCAGATATTTTTAAAAAGAGCAGGACTCATCACATTTCATTTTAAAATATATAAAAAAAGACTAAGTAAATGCTCTGTGATGTATGTGAAGTCAGAAGTTAAGCCCATTGACAAGAATGACCAAAACAGCTGTTTCCTTTCTCAAGAATGCAAGGTTATAAATAAAACAAAGCGAGGGCTAGTCCCATTTCTTGATAAGATTCCTCTATTGGCTAAGAGCCTAGAACTACGCTGGGATCCTCCACACCTGCTCCATTTACCTCACCCTCTGCTGTTTGCCATTGGGGTGTGGTATTTTCCCTCAGTCACATAGACATGAGCTACAGAAGGCACTGGGAAACGGCCCTGTGTACTCAGCCCCTCTTTTGAGTTTCATATGCAAGCGACTTCACTAGATAAAACAATTTAAGTATTGACTATTAACTTGGAGACCAGCTGAGCCAACAGACTCTCAATTTATTCTATTTCTGAATTCCCCTATTCTAGTCTATTCTAGTCCTTGGTGGCATGACAGACCACCAAGCTGCAAAAACAAACTGAAATTAAATAATGTCCAGCTGCAATGGTTTTACAGAATGAACAGAGCGCACTATCATCTTTCGAACTTTTGGTCTGTAAATATTAGTCAATCCCAGGAAACTGAGTTCATCTCTAAACAAACCGCCAAAAATATCTACTGGATTTCACTCTAACCGGGAGGCAGACAATTCATTTTTATGGGGTAATCTCAATCCAGCAACATGGGCAGATTCAGAAATAGTAATACAAACACAATGTGTAAATATCTGTGAATACAGACAGGACACCAAGTCTGGCGTAGGTGAGTTTGCCCCTAGGTATCAACCTGCTCTGGGCTGGTGGTGCCCCCTGGTGGCTGCCACAGGAACTGTTGGATTCTAATTTCACTTCATTACCTTCACACTGGTGGCTCTTACTCCTTGGAAGAAAAGTTATGACCAACCTAGACAGCATATTGAAAAGCAGAGACATTACTTTGCAAACAAAGGTCCGTCTAGTCAAGGCTATGGTTTTTCCTGTGGTCATGTATGGATATGAGAGTTGGACTGCGAAGAAAGCTGAGCACCGAAGAATTAATGCTTTTGAACTGTGGTGTTGGAGAAGATTCTTGAGAGTTCCTTGGACTGCAAGGAGATCCAACCAGTCCATTCTGAAGGAGATCAGCCCTGGGATCTCTTTGGAAGGAATGATGCTAAAGCTGAAACTCCAGTACTTTGGCCACCTCATGTGAAGAGTTGACTCATTGGAAAAGACTCTGATGCTGGGAGGGATTGGGGGCAGGAGGAGAAGGGGATGACAGGGGATGAGATGGCTGGATGGCATCACCAACTCGATGGACGTGAGTGTGGGTGAACTCTGGGAGTTGGTGATGGACAGGGAGGCCTGGCGTGCTGCGATTCATGGGGTCTCAAAGTGTCGGACATGACTGAGCGACTGAACTGAATTGAACTGAACTGGTGGCTCAGGCGGTTAAGGGTTTGCCTACGATGTGGGAGACTGGGGTTCGATCCCTGGGTCACACGAAGATCCCCTGGGGAAGGAAATGGCAACCCACTCCAGTACTCTTGCCTCGAAAATCCCATGGACACAGTCCGTAGGGTTGCAAAGAGTCTGACACGACTGAGCGACTTCACTTTCACCTTCAAAGTGAACTCACTCCAGTATGGCTTGAAAAATCCCATGGACAGAGGGGCCTGGCAGGCTACAGTCCATGGTGTCGCAAGAGTTGGACATGACTTAACGACTAAACCACCACCACCACCTTCACACTGGCCCTTAAAAAAATGGTTTCTGCAAGAGCCAAGCTTTCCCTCCCACTTCCAGTGAAGAAAATCTTTACCACTGCTGTCTGTCTCTAACATAGGTATTATCAAAGCAACAACATGACAGAGGTATTATGAAAGTTATAAAATAAATTCGACTATCATGTCCATCATGATGCCCCAGCAACTATTAATATTTATGTATACCTTAAAACTAAAACTTTTTCATGTAACTTAAGAACAATTGGGTGTTTTTCACCTGAAATTTAGGTGACCTTTTACTTCTACATCTCAAACTTATTTTTTAATATCTGCATCATATTCCCTCGGGTGGATACATCATGTTTTACACCCTACCATTCCCTAGCATTTGGACATCTGAGCTGTAGAAACTTTTAAACCAATTTCCTTTAACAGTCACTCCCAAAGTGCTGCTTTCACTTTTAAAACTAATTACACAATAAAGAGTTTCACACCAATGCCTTTTTCTTTGATATAGATTTTATGGATCAATGATCAATGCGAAGAAATAGGGGAAAACAATAGAATGGGAAAGACTAGCAATCTCTTCAAGAAAATTAGAGATACCAAAGGAACATTTCATGCAAAGATGGGCACAATAAAGGACAGAAATCGTATGGACCTAACAGAAGCAGAAGATATTAAGAAGAGGTGGCAAGAATACACAGAAGAACTGTACAAAAAAGATCTTCACGACTACGATAATCACGACGGTGTGATCACTCACCTAGAGCCAGACATTCTGGAATGTGAAGTCAAGTGGGCCTTAGGAAGCATCACTACAAACAAAGCTAGTGGAGGTGATGGAATTCCAGTTGAGCTATTTCAGATCCTAAAAGATGCTGTGAAAGTGCTGCACTCAATATGTCAGCAAATTTGGAAAACTCAACAATGGCCACAGGACTGGAAAAGGTCAGTTTTCATTCCAATCCCAAAGAAAGGCAATGCCAAAGAATGTTCAAACTACCGCACAATTGCACTCATCTCACACACTAGCAAAGTAATGCTGAAAACTCTCCAAGCCAGGCTTCAACAGAACGTGAACTGTGAACTTCCAGATGTTCAAGCTGGTTTTAGAAAAGGCAGAGGGTAGAGGAACCAGAGATCAAACTGCCAACATCCATTGGATTATTGAAAAAGCAAGAGAGTTCCAGAAAAACATCTACTTCTGCTTTACTGACTATGCCAAAGCCTTTGATTGTGTGGATCACCACAAACTGGAAAAATCTGAAAGAGATTGGAATATCAGACCACCTTACCTGCCGCCTGAGAAATCTGTATGCAGGTCAAGAAGCAACAGACGTGGAATATGGACAAGGAACAACAGCCTGGTTCCAAATCGGGAAAGGAGTACGTCAAGGCTGTATATTGTCACCCTGCTTATTTAACTTACATGCAGAGTACATCATGAGAAATGCTGGACTGGATGAAGCACAAGCTGGAATCAAGATTGCTGGGAGAAATATCAATAACCTCAGATATGCAGATGACACCACCCTTATGGCAGAAAGCAAAGAAAAACTAAACAGCCTTCTGATGAAAGTGAAAGAGGAGAGTGAAAAAGTTGGCTTAAAACTCAACATTCAGAAAACTAAGATAATGGCATCTGGTTCCATCACTTCATGTTAAATAGATGGGGAAACAATGGAAACAGTGACAGACTTTATGTTCTGGGACTCCAAAATCACTGCAGATGGTGACTGCAGCCATGAAATTAAAAGATGCTTACTCCTTGGAAGAAAAGCTATGATCAACCTAGACAGGATATTAAAAAGCAGAGACATTAGTTTGTGAACAAAGGTCCATCTAGTCAAAGCTATGGTTTTTCCAGTAGTCATGACCATATGTGAGAGTTGGACCATAAAGAAAGCTGAGTGCCAAAGAATTGATGTTTTTGCACTGTGGTGTTGGAGAAGACTTTTGAGAGTCCCTTGGACTGCAAGAAGATACAACCAGTCCATCCTAAAGGAAATCCATCCTGAATATTCATTGGAAGGACTGATGCTGAAATTGAAACTCCAATACTTTGGCCACTTGATGTGAAGAACTGACTCAGTGGAAAAGACCCTGATGCTGGGAAAGATTGAAGGTGGGCGGAGAAGGGAACAACAGACGATTAGATGGTTGGATGGCATCACTGACTTGATGGACATGAGTTTGCGCAAGCTCCGGGAGTTGGTGATGGACAGGGAGGCCTGGCATGCTGCAGTCCATGGGGTTGCAAAGAGTCGGACCCGACTGAGAAACTGAACTGAACTGAACTAAACTGATAGATATTATGGAAGTATAGAATTATTGGGTTGCATTATAATTTCCAGAATATTCCATCATTTCTTTAATATTCTGCTTTAATCATGAAATAGATGAGAGAAAAGACACCCAGTGACAGCGGAAGAAAGGACACAATTAGGAAGAGGCAGTGAGAAGGGATCAGAGAGATGGATGTGATGGCCCAGCTTCCAACTGATGGGAGCTCTTGAAAGAGAAAAACCAACAATCCAATTAGTGTCTTGAGCCCTGCCACCTTTGGAAACTCAGAGCACGGTGTTCAGGTCCTGCTAGATACCATCCCTGGGTGTTCAACAGGCTCTGCAGTGTTCCAGGTGATGAAAAAAGAGGACCGGCTATATCCACACATTACTGCTGGTCCTGGTGTTTTCATTCAGGATTATACATAGACACCAAGAAGCCTAACAGTTAGGGGCAGCTGCCCTGGCCAGTGTGAAGCCCAGAAAGTGCAGGAGGCGACAAGACTCTTTCCATGCAAGGTAAGATCCTGGATGTTCTGAGAAACCTAATTTTTTCTGTTATCCTTTTTCACAACTATTGTGAAATACACTTCATACAACACACTACTTAAACCCTTTCTAGGAGAACAGTTCCATGGCATTGAGTATATTCACATGGTTGTACAACCATCACCCTTATCCACCTCCAGAGCAAAACTGAAACTCTGTACCTTATCTGCCAATCTTTTAGGACTTGGGCTTCTATCACTATGTAGGAAGAATTTACACAGGCAGTCTGTGCTTTATGCTCCTATTCAAAGGAATGTTGGATATATCAAGCTTTCTTAGTTCATGAACAAACTCAGACAGCCTCATCCAGGGAACAAAGCAGGGTCAGTGTCCAGGCACCCTGGGCAGCACCATGCCCCAGAAAATCTTCATTGCACTCTCCCTCCAACCCCCAAACCGCTTCTCTTCAAATCTTCCCTAGTTCAGCAGACAGCACTACTGTCCAGCTAGATGCTCAAGTCAAGAACTACAACTCAGGGCTTCCTTGGTGGTCCAGTGGTAAAGAATTCGCCTGCCAATGCAGGGGACATGGGTTCAATCCCTGGTCCAGGAAGATCCCACATGTCAAGGAGCAACTAAGCCCGTGCATCATAGCTACTGAGCCTGTGCTCTAGAGCTCGGGAGCCACAGCTACTGAGACCGTATGCCCTAGGGCCTGTGCTCCACAACACGAGAAGCCACTGTGATTAGAAACCCGTGCATTGCAGCCAGAGAGTGGTCCCCACTTTCTGCAATGAGAGAAAACCCACACGCAGCAACGAAGACCCAGCACAGCCAAAAATAAGTAAATTAAAAGAAAAGAAGAACTAGGATTCAGCTTCACTCTTCTCTTTTCCTCATTCCCCACATCCACGCCAACCAGTAAGCCCTGCCGACACTACCTCTGAAATGGCCCATAGTTTACTTCCCTCCATCTTCTCCACTGCCTCCCTGGTCCCCAAGGCCATGGCCTTCCTCTATGATCTTCATCCCACCTCCAAGCCAGCCTTCCCACTTGCCCTCTTGCTGATTCATGCTTGTCCATTCCGAATAGAGCAGTCAGGGTGAGTTCTGAGAAATCACCTTTAAAACAGCACGTTATGGAAGGGGGATGAACTGGGAGATTGGGATTAACATGTACACACTATTGATACTATATATACTATATAGATAACTAACGAGAACCTACTGCAGAGCACAGGGAACTCTACTCAAAGCTCTGTGGTGATCTAAATGGGAAGGAAATCCAAAAAAGAAGCGATACATGTATACCTATAGCTGATACAGCAGAAAGTAACACAACATTGTAAAGCGACTATGTTTTTGTTTAGTCGCTAAGCCACGTCCAGCTCTTTGCAACCCTATGGACTGTAGCCCACCAGACTCCTCTGTCCATGGAATTCTACAGGCAAGAACACTGGAGAGGATGGCCCTTTCCTTCTCCAAGGGATCTTCTCAACTCAGGGACTGAACCTGTGTCTCTTGCATTGGCAGGCGATTCTTGACCACTGAGCCACCAGGGAAGCCAAAGGAACTACACGCCAATAAAAATTAATCAAAACAAAACAAAAACCCAGCATGTTACATACCTCCTGAAAAACTCCCAATGGCCTCTACCAAGTTTGATGGGCTCGCCCCACTTTCCTTCCTTCTTGCATATCTTTGCATGCTTCACTATGAGTCAGCCACTGAGATTGCAGTGTTTGAACAAACACTCCCAACCATTCTGCCTTAAGATACTGGATGAGGTTGTTTTCTCGGCCTGGAAAGTCTTCCCACTATTTTCTCACATCTGGCTCCTCAGTGTTCAGATCTCGGCTTAGGGGTTACAACTTCGCAGATGTGTCCCCTGATCACCTAATTGAGACGGTCCACTCAGTGATAATCTATTATGTTGTCTTAAATTAATTATTTGCTCTTGAGACTCTCTTTTTTTTTAATGGGAATTTTATGTTTTCAGTTTCTCTGCATTGAAAATATATTCTTATATAAAGGCCATGTTTCATTTTTTCATGATCACTGTTGTTTTTTTAAATGGAGGATAACTGCTTTACAATGCTGTTAGCTTCTGCTGTACAACAGCTGTAAGTATCTATTGATATATATCCTTCTAGTTCAGCCTCCCTCCCACCCCACCCCAAGCCCACCCTTCTAGGTCATCACAGAGCACCAGGCTGAGCTCCTTGTGCTATACAGTCGCTTTCCACTAGCCATCTATTTCACTATTATTTTTTAATTTAAAATTTCTTCTTGAAGTATAGTTGATTTACTATGTTGTGTGAATTTCTTCTGTACAGTAGAGTGATTAAATTTTGAATATAATACATTCTTTTTTATATTCTTTTAGGATACATTTTTATATTCATTTATATATACATTTTATATTCTTTATATATTTTTATATAAAACGTGAGAAGGAAACGGCAACCCACTCCAGTATTCTTGCCTGGAGAATCCCATGGACGGAGAAGCCTGGTGGGCTACAGTCCGCAGCGTCGCAAAGAGTCGGACACGACTGAGCGACTTAACTTTCACGTTCATAATCTTTTATACATTTTTATATTCTTTTATAATACATTCTTTTTTATATTCTTTACCATTATGATTTTTCTTAGGATACTAAATATAGTTCTCTGTGCTATACAGCAGGACTTTGCTCTTAAAACGGTTAAAGTAGTGCACTGTATATAGGACCTTATGCTGTGTATCCATTCTATGTACAATAGCTTACATGTGCTAGCCCCAGACTCCTACTCCATCCCTCTCCCAGAGCCATACTTCCTAGCAACCACAAGTCTGCTCTCTATGTCCATGGTGACTCTATTTTTTTATTATTTATTTATTAAGGTTATTGTTTATCTCTCCTAAAACATTAGTGCCAGAAGTGAGAACCTTGTTTTTTCATGTTTAATATCATATCTTTGTATCCTTAGGGTGTTAAAAATGCTTGGCACATAAGAGATGCTAAGTAAAATTTGTTGCTTCTTGAATAAATGAAAAAAAGATAATATTGTTTCTACCTAAGGGTATAAGGATAAAAACTTTCTAAAACTTAAAGGAAACTTGAAAGCAATGCATCCTGAGAAATTAACAAGCCAAAGTCTCACCAAGACAGATCCAAATGATTTTATTATTTTTACTTGTTATTTTCTGTATTCTGAGCAAATACATAATTTTCAAGTATAGAGACTGTATCTCCAATGCCTTGCACAAAACTTACATATGGCAGATTCTCAAGAGCTTCTTAAATGCGCTTCTTTTCAGGTCTGGATAACAAAATCCAGTAAGTCTGATTTCAGCGAATGTCATAATAAAATAGCTGTACCTAATAACAAATGGAATTTTATATACTGTATTTACACAGGTCTTAACTCTTTCAAAATAGTCACCCTGGAGACCTGTATACTTATTCCAGTGTTGCTGGCACAGTTTACAGAGATGTTTCAAAATGTTTTCAAGAAAGGTGTGTGTGTCTTTTATCTTAAGAACAGAAACAGAAACAAAACAAAATACTATCATTCATAAGTCTTTCACTGGGGCAAAGAAAAGATGTTTGGTTGAATCAACTGAAATTTAAATCATGAGATTTTTCTGATGTGCCTCTGTATTTGTGATCCCCTTTGGTAGTTTTTTTTCAACTCCTTATCCTTAAATAATTCCAATCACAAAAGACAAAGAACAAGGTTCTTATTACCTCGAATTATCCTGTAACTCATAAGTCCCTTTGCTGGTTTCAGGGGACAGGCTTCCTCACTGGGACAGAAGAACAGGTAGCAGTTGGGTAGTTTAAATTTTTTTTGAGTGTCGAAGATCATCAGGTTACATGCTTTGTCCCCTGTAAGGAAAGGTTTCACAAGTAACTATTTTGATATAGGATTTTCCAAAGAGTATGGAGAGCAGGAAAACTTCATTTATTCTGGTAGCCAACACAAAACCCTTTTTGTTTGCTGCCTGCTGGCTGCTGAGTCATTTCCTTTTCCTTAGTTTAGTCACGGAAAGCAATTTTTAAAGACCTTGGGTTTAAAACTCTGAATGAAGGTAACTTTGGCAAAGCATATTAAATTTTTTTTAATTAAAAAATTTTTTGTGGCTGTGCAGCATATGAGATCTTAGTTTCCCAACCAGAGATCAAATCCCTGCCTCCTACATTTGAAGCTCAGTCAATCACTTGGCTACCAGAGAAGTCCTGGCAAACTACATTTTTTTTTAATTATGAAAGTACAGTAACACATTAACAAGAGACTTGGAAAATACAGAACACAGTTACATATATTTCTACTATATATTACAATTATGTTTTTAAATAGATAAAGATTTTTAGTTGGAGTTTCAATATCAGGCTCTCAAAAATTAATAGAAGAGACAGACAGAACAGTAGAAGGATACAGTAGACTTGAAAAAAAAGCCAATTCAACCTAATAAAGATTTATACAGTTTTCACACAATAGCAGGATACAAAGTCCTATTCAAGTTTCCATAGACTATAAACCAGGAGACACTGGAACATATCCAGGGACATAAAACAAGGTGCAAAAACTTCATGGTCTAAAGGTGTTGAAATCATACAGAATCTGTTCTCTTGTCACTGTGGAATGATGTTAGAAATCAATATCAAAAGATATTTGAAAATAAGACACATTTCCAAGTGTAATGTGATATTTACCAATTGAGATCATCACAATAGTAAAAGATGCTGGCAAAACCCATTTTTAAAAGTACATTTAATTCTTTAGAAAGAAGCCGTCCATTTGCCAAAATATTTATCAAAATATACATAGAAATACTGACTCTACAATTCAGTACTGAGTTGGACTTCAGGGAATGGATGTAATCCTAATGATTTCACAAGTCTCTTGCATCCTGAAGGCATCTTAGATGCCTATGAAGCCATCAGTTCTGGTTTTCTTGAGGCAGGTAGAAACAGTAAATTTAGCCTTATATATATCATGCCTCCTTCCAATGAATGAAGCTGCAAAGCTTTACTTTTATCAGTACCATTCTTCTTTTGGGTCTTCGAATTTTTGCTCTTTGTTATCATTTTTGTTTGTCTCCCAATCAGGCAGAGGTCAGAGATCACCCTTGATTCCCTCAATGGGAAATCAGACTGAGTTCGCTTCTACAGGGGTTTTTATCCTGTCGTCTCTCCACTACCCAGATAACAAGAAAGGCACTCCAGTTCCTCTGACTTTTCTTCGCCCCGCAGTGTGATAATCCTGCAGTACCATTTACGGTGTCACTTGGGTAAAGGGGAGGGTCCGTAGGGTCCACCTTGTGCACACACTTTGTGTCCTTTGAGTCTGTGGGCATTTGTCTAGAGTCTGTGGCTATGGGCAAATTATCAAAGTGTTTTTTTTGAGCCCCAAACAGTTAAAAACCAATGCTTGGTAAAAGAAGGAAAAGTTGGAGATCCATTAACTGAGACCCACAGTTACCTCTGCTTAGGCCATGGCAACCTACTCCAGTATCCTTGCCTGGAGAAACCCATGGACTGAGGAGCTCGGGGGGCTACAGCCCATGAGGTCACAAAGAGTTGGATATGCCTGAGCAACTGAGCATGCACGCATGCGCAGTAAAGCAGCAACAGCGTTTTTGCTTGTAGAACAAAGCCGTAAACTCTAATTTCTTACTGAACACCCCTCAAGGAACTGAAGAGAAAGGCCAGGTGTCCAGTGTGGCCAAAAAACGCCCACGTGGCATTCAGTCCTATTTGCAAGCTCTGTTTCTATTTCACATAAATGTTGGTGTCAACATTTAGAGAAAAACTAGAAGTTTAAATGAGAGCTCTATCCATTACTTCTCCATAAAGAGTGTCCAAAAGCATGCTTGTCAATTTGAGATCACTGAAGGATTTGTTTCCTCCTGACAGCAAATATAGGTGCCTTCCAGGTGGCGAAGTAGTAAAGAACCCACCTGCCAATGCAGGAGACACAAGAGATGCAGGTTTGATCCCGGGGTGGGGAAGATCCCCTGGAGGAGGAAATGGCAACTCACTCCAGTATTCTTGCCTGGGAAATCCCATGGACAGAGGAGCCTGGTGGGCTACAGTCCATGGGCTCGCAAAACAGTCGGGTACAACTGAACAACTGAACAGGCATGCATGACAGCAAATATATGGTGTTCTTTCTACGTGAATTCTCTAGTTCTCTAACACCAATGGGGTGTCTTACAATTCAACTCGATTCTGATACTAATTGCCTGGAGTGTCAGACCCCACAGGTCTAAGGCTCAGTCCCCAAAGACTGTTCCCACTCAGACGCCAGTCACAAAGCACAGTCACAAGACGCCCCAGGTCACTCACACAAACGCCCAACTAGGCTACCACCTCCCATCCCAGGCTCAATAATTTGCTAGGACTACTCACAGAACTGAGGAAAATGCAGTACTTACTGTTACACTTTATCATAAAGGATACAAATGAACAGCCAGATGAAGAGGTACACAGGGTGAGGTCTGGGAGGGTCCCAAGTGCAGGAACCTCCATCCCTGGTGGGGCTGGGGTGCCTCTCGACACATGGATGTGTTTACCAACTTGGAAGCTCCCCGAACTCACCATTTAGGGGTTTTCATGGCAGTTTTATTATGTAGGCAAAATGATTAAGTCATTGGCCATTGTGACTGAATTCAGTCTCCACCCCACTTCCCTTACCTGGAGGTGGGTGGGAAGACTGAAAGTTTCAAGTTTCTAAGCAAAGCTTGGTCTTTCTGGTGACTAGCAACCCTCCCAAAGCTATCTGTGCTGGGCTTAGTCGCTTCAGTCGTGTCCAACTCTTTGTGACCCCATGGACTCTAGCCTGCCAGGCTCCTCTGTCCATGGAATTCTCCAGGCAAGAATACTGGAGTGGGTTGCCATTCCCTTTTCCAGTGGACCTTCCCAACCCAGGGATCGAACTTGCATCTATTACGTCTCTGGTACGTGGGTTCTTTACCACTAGAACCACCTAGGAATCCCATCTATCTAGGACCCCACTAAGAGGCACCTCATTAGCATAAGCTCAGGTATGGTGGAATGGGGCTCATTATGAATAACAGAAGAAGCTCCTTTGCTCAGGGAATTGCTAGGGTTTTAGGAGCTCTGTGCCAGGAATCAGGGACAAAGACTAGAAATAAATATGCAAAATTTGTGTCCTTCAATTTCATGTCCATATATATTTATAGTACCATACCACAATCATTATAGAATGAAAAGGAAATAAAGATCTAAGAGAAAGCATATGATTTTATTGGTTGATAAATCAAGTAAGGATCATGAGTCCAGTGTTCACTAGCTCTCCTAGGTTCTTTGACAATGGGCCTTTTCCATCTTATTAATGGTTTATCTCTAGCACGTAGCAAGCCATTAGATGCTCAATAAATTTAGGTGTTTTTTTTGTTTTTTGTTTTTTTTTCATTTAGGGAATTAGGACAGGATCATAAGGAACTAAAAAATGATCATTGTTTTCACTTAGATATATATTTCTGTTTTCGGGTCATATGTTTGGACCCTGAAATGTCCAAGGACGTGGTTCAAGCCTGTGGGCCTCAGTTTTCTTTTGTGTATTGCAAATGGGTCACTCCAAGCCCCTTCCCGTGCCTCTGAGTCCTAGAAGCCGCAATGAGTGGCCTTCTGACTCACCTATGCCACCAGCTCCAGGAAAGGGAGGGGAAATGGAAATTTTGTGCTTCCACTTAAAATGCAAATGCTGATTTTCCTATGAGATGATTTAAAAATTTTACTTTTTGTCTCAATTCCCTTTCTGTTTAAATGTTCTTTCTTTTTAAAAAACTGTTCATTTATTATTTTTATTATTATTATTTTGGAATACAGTGTGACTTTAATTTTATTTAGTCATCGGCTGTGCTGTGTCTTTGCTGCTGCTCGCAGGTTTTCTTCTAGTTGCGGCGAGTGGGAGCTACTCTCTAGCTAAGGTCTCACGGGTTTCTCATTGTGGTGGCTTCTCTTGTGGAGCACGGGCTCTAGAGCGTGTGGGCTTCAGTAGTTGCCGTGCACAGGCTCAGTAATCGCAGCCTGTGGGCCCTAGAGCATGGGTTTCACTGCTCCAGGGCATGTGGCATCTTCCCAGACCAGGGATTGAACCCATGTCCCCTGCATTGGCAGGCTGATTCTCACCGGATCATGGGGAAAGTCCCTAAACGTTTTCTAAAGTCACACTGGGGTTTCCCCAGTGCCTTAGCAGTAGAGGATCTGCCAATGCAGAATACATGGGTTGGATCCCTGGTCCAGGAAGATCCCACATACCATGAGGCAACTAAGTTCGTGTGCCACATCTATTGAGCCTGTGCTCTATGCTCTAGAGCCTGGACACCGCAACTACTAAGTCCACGTGCCCCAAGTACTGAGGCCTGTGGGCCCTAGAGGCCAGGCTCAGCAGCAAGAGAAGACACCACAAAGAGAAGCCCATGCACCAAAACTAGCGAGTAGCCCCCACTCACCTAGAGAAAAGCCCAAGGAGCAGTGAAGACCCAGCACAGTCAATAAATAAACAAATAAAACTAAAGTCACACTGTATTTCCAATATTCCATGATGATAGCCAAGCATTTAAACAGGATTTTTGGTTTTACTATCTTAGATGCCTGTTAGACACCAGTGGTTTTCAACCTTTTTCTACCCAGACACCTAATAATACATATACACTCAGAGGTAACTTTGACTCAGTTTAGGGGAGAGGAGAGCACAACGTGAAACATTCCCAAGTGACTGTGCCACCCATTTTTCTACTCCGCTGAGAATCCCTAGTACAAACCATTCAGCCTCATTGACCAGGTACTCACATCAAAAAAACACATGGAATAAAGAGTCATCAAGGCATTGTTACTTACCTGATATATTTTTTGTTGAGCAGCAAGAATTAATGCAGTCCTGAGGAGTTAATGTATGTATGGGCTCATTGCCTCTGATTCCCTTGGAAAGAGACAGCTGGATGTCAATGACCACATCTTCAAGGCTCTCAGTGAGGCAGTTCTGACTGGTGGACAGTCTCAGTGTCAGGAAACAAATCATTACAAAAGTGTAAGTCAAGCTCCATCCTCCCCAGAAGAACATGTTAAATTTCAGCTTAGTCTTAGTCTTCAAAGGTCGGATAAACTCTCCCTCCTGCTTGAGTCTGCTTCAAGAAGATAGTACAGATGATGGAATTCTCTAGAACAAAGATAGGAAATCATCAATGAGTTTTGTTTCTTTGAATGAACCTAGAGAAGCTACATTTCATTTCCTTCAAATCAATGTAAATGACTCACAATTCATAGAAGGCCAGAAATAAACAAGTATCTTTTTAATTCATTTCACTTTTAATAGATTTGAGACAACCTTTCATGAAAAACTTGGCAAAAAGCTAGTAAGCACACACACATATATTGGTTTGGCCAAAAAGTGCATTGAGGTTTTTCTATAGGATCGTACAGGAAAACCCTAATGAACTATCTGGCCAACCCAATACTATCCTATTAATTATTAAAATCTGACAAATGTCTAAGAGGAGTAAAATATCATAGTAGTCTGCCTTTCAGTTTTAGAATCCCTCCTCTTCCTGCCTCTCCTAACAAGAGGGGAAGAGACATAGAATCTGCAGTCATTGATGAAGCAGTAAATGATCACTGATCATTGGTTTGGACATAGTTTCTCTCTCAGTAATAACAATTAACATTTTAAATCACCTACTGAGTGGAAGGCAATGTGCTAAAATTTACATATATTATCCTAGTTAATTCTTACACCAGCTCTGCAAAAAAGCTATTATTTTTCTCATTTTACAGATGAGGAAACTGAGGCTGCCTTTTTTTAATTGCTGTCTGTAAGTATCACACCAGAGGCAGGTTAATGCTAATAATCTAATTCTAGGAATTAGCCCATCAGCAGGATGATCTAGCTTCATCTAGCTTAGCTGAAGGAAAATGTAAGGGCAAGAGTTCTTTTTGACATCCCTAAAAACACAAAAGTCCTAATACGTATTAATCCCAACTCCATTGGTGAGCTGGTTCTTCCAGGAAGGAAAAACAAAAGTTAAACTGGCAATGCTATACCAGAAACTACCCTCATTTCCAGAATACAAATTGTTCACTAATGATAGCCTAGGTCAGAATTACCAATTAAGTTTTATTTTTAGGTCAAGAAGTCTTTGGTAACCTTTCGGTCATGCACCCTTTATTACTCTGGTAATGCTTAGGTTCTCTTCTGACATGTTTTAAAATGTATAAAAGACATGTTTTTAAATGTATAAAATGAAATATATAGGATTACAAAGGAAGATAGTCCTATTGAAATGTAATCATTGAAGAGTTTTTTTTTTTTTTAAGTGCCTTTACAAATCTGATGAAAGATACCAAGAATGACCTAAAGAAATTAAGAGATATTCCATGTTCATCAACAGCACTACTCAATACTGTTAGGATGTCAGTTCTTCCCAAGTTGGTCTACACATTCAATGCAATTTCAATCAAAATCCCAGTACATTATTTCATAGATCTTAACAAATCAATTTTTTAAACATTTATTTTATTTTTTTGCTGCACTGTGTGGCTTGTGAGATTTAGTTCCCCAACCAGGGATGGAATCCTAGCGCTTGGCTGTGAGAGCACAGAGTCCTAACTACTGGACCACCGGGGAATTCCCTCAACGAGCCAATCTTAAAGTTTACATGGAAATGCAGAAAGGCCCAGAACAGTCAAAACAACACTGAAGAAAAACAAAGCTGGAGGACTGACACTTCCCGAATTCAACACTTAACCATAAACCACCAGTAATCAAGGCAAGGTGCTATTGGCAAAAGAACAGACAAATAAATCAATGGGATGGAATAGTGAGCCCAGACATAGACCTGAACAAATACAGTCAACTGATCTTTGACAAAGGAGCACAGGGAATTCAACAGACAAAGGATTGTCTTCTCAAAAATGGTGCTGGACAATTGGACAAAAAAAAAAAAAAAAATCTAGACACTGACCTTACGCCTTTCACAAAAATTAACTCAAAATGGATCACAGACCTAATTGTAAAATGCAAAGCTATAAAACTCCATGTAACATAGAATAAAGTCTCCGTGACCTTAGACTGGATGATGAGTTTCTAGATACAACACCAAAAGCACAATCTGTGAAAGAAAAAATTGGTAGGTTGGATTTCATTAAAATTAAAAACTTCTGCTCTGTGCAAGACACTGTTAAGAGAATGAACAGCTAAGCCACAGGCTAGGAGAAAGTATTTTCAAAACACATATTTGATAAATAACTGGTAGCTAAAATACACAAAGAACTCTTAAAACTTAACAAAAAGAAAACAAACAACCCAATTAAAAGTGGGCAAAAATCTGGACACCTCCCCAAAGAAGCATGTAAAAAGGTGCTCAATCTCACTGTCATTGGTGAATTGCAAATTAAAAGAACAAGGTGCAGGCTTTCCTAGTGGCTCAGTGGTAAAGAATCCACCTGCCAGTGCAGGAGACAAGGGTCCAATCTCTGTTCTGGGAACACTCCACATGTTGTGGAGCAAATAAGACCATGCACCACAGCTACTGAGCTTGTGTTCTAGACCCACAAGCCACAACTACTGAAGCCCATGCACTCTAGAGCCTGCGCTCCATAACAAGAGAAGCCCCCTCAATGCGAAGCCCGCACACCACATCTGGAGAGTAGCCCTCATTCGCAGTAACTAGAGAAAACCTCGCACAGCAATGAAGACCCAGCACAACCAAAATATATAAATAAATAAAATTACTTTAAAAAAATAATGAGATATCATGACACATTTACAAGAATGGCTAAAATTTAAAAAAAAAAACGTTAATACTAAATCCTGACAAAAACCCACATACAAATATTTATAATAGTTTTTTTATAATTGCCAAAAAAAACTAGAAATAGCCAAGATGTCCCTTACTAGGTCAAGGGATAAGCAAATTGTGGTATATCCCTACAGTTGAATATTATTCAGCAGGAAATGAGTTATCAAGCCACAAAAAGAGGAACCTTAATTGTATATCATTTGGTGAAAGAAGGAAATGGCAACCCACTCCAGTATTCTTGCCTGGAAAATTCCATGGATAGAGGAGCCTGGTGGGCTACAGTCCGTGGGGTCACAAAGAGTCAGACCGGACTGAGTGACTAACAATTTCACTTTAAGTGAAAGAAACTAGTATCTGATTCCAACTCTATGACATTCTGCAAAAGACAAAACAACATTGACAGTAAAAGATCAGTCGTCTGGAGGAAAGGGTGGAGTACAAAGGATTTTGAAAGCAGTGAAAACTATTTTATATGACTCTGTAATGATGAAAACATATCATTACATTTGTCAAAACCTATAGAGCTGTAAAATACAAGAGTGTACCCTAATATAAACAGGTTGACTTTAGTTAGTAAAAAAATCAATAGTTTAAAAAAAATATTATATGGTAACAAAGCACAATACTTTCCTTGCTAACTGTTATGTCTAACTTCCCAAAGCAGCAAAGTGAAAATAACACTGTTTCTTTATGTAAGCACATCACGTACATTATGTCATTTAATCCTTACATGAATTCTAGAAGCTAAATCCCATTAGCTCCACTTTCAGTTAAAAAAAAATAACTGTGTGATAAATGACAGGTGGTACATCTAATCATTGCCATAATTTTTTGAATGACCCATTTTAAAATTAATTTTTAATGGAGTATAATTGTTTTACAATGTTGTTCTAGTTTCTGCTGTACAATGAAATGAATCATTTATAAGTGTACATATATCCCCTCCCTCTTGAGCCTCCTTCCCACCCCACCCCTCTAGATGATCACAGAGCACCGAGCTGAGCTCCCTGTACTGTAAAGCAGCTTCCCACTGGCTATCTATTTTACACAGGGTGGTATATATATGTCAATCTATTCTCCCAATTCGTCTCACATTCCCTTTCCCCCACTGTGTCTACATGTCGGCTCTCTATACCTGCATCTCTATTCCTGCCTTGCAGACAGGCTCGTCTGTACCATCTTTTTAGATTCCATACATATGTATTAATTCACATACGGTATTTTTTTCTCTCTGACTCATTCTGTATGACAGACTCTACCCAGGTCCATCCACATCGACACAAATGACCCAATTTCGTTCCATTTTATCACTGCCATAATTTTGAAGTAGTGTCGAATGTAATGATTTTGAGACATATTCAGTAAGGAATGCAATACAGAAATAAGTACCACTTCTGCCAGAGGCAAATCAGAGCTACCTTACCACTAATCCCACTGCGGCTTTTGCCTACACGTCTCTTAATGGAAATACGACACTGCATTTAGAGGTTAGCAAAATAAACTTTTCCACCCAAGTTCACAGATTTTCTGAATGCTGTCCATGGACTCCCCCCGACCCCAGGGTAAGAATCCTGGCACAAGTTACCTCGTATGCTACCACACTTCGCAAATCTTTTCTAGTCACTGGAAGGAAAAAAAAAAAACCAACAGAAACAAAAATAACAAAAACCAGACCAACACTTGGCTTTGAATGGATTCTAAGAGTCTGTCCTGAAGCTGCGGCAATGAAACGAAGTGTGACGTGGGATGCAGGAGGAAAGCTGGGTTTCTAGGACCAGCATCTTTTCTGTGCCTGCAAGCAGGAATGAAGAACTTATCTCATTAACGATACCCGACCATTACTAGGTAAATTAATTCTTCCAATCCATTTATTATTTAGGCCTTGAAGGTCCAAAGAGGAATAGATTTTTAAATGTGGCATACACATGCAATAGAATATTATTCAGCTACAAAAAGGAATGAAATTCTAATACATGCTCCCTCCTGAAAACATTATGCTAACTGAAATAAAATGGATACAAAAGGACAAATGTGGAATGTGGGTACTTATACTAAGTATCTGGCTTCCCAAGTGGCTCAGATGGTAAAGAATCCACCTGCAACACAGGAGACCCAGGTTCAATCACTGCGTTGGGAAGATCCCCTGGAGAAGGGAATGGCAACCCACTCCTGTGTTCCTGCCTGGAGAACCCCACGGACAGAGAGCCTGGTAGGCTATAATCCATGGGGTGGCAAAGAATTGTACATGATGGAGGGATTGGGGGCAGGAGGAGAAGGGGACGACAGAGGATGAGATGGCTGGATGGCATCACTGACTCGATGGATGTGAGTCTGAGTGAACTCCGGGAGTTGGTGATGGACAGGGAGGCCTGGAGTGCTGCGATTCATGGGGTCGCAAAGAGTCGGACACGACTGAGCAACTGAAATGAACTGAAGGGACTACTAACACTAACGCACTAAGTATCTAGAAAAGGCAAAGTGATAGAGATAAAAAAGTAGAATTGAAGTTACCAGAGGTTGGTGGAGAAGGGAGGGGGAGCTATTGTTTAACAGGTACAGAGTTTCTGTTTGGGGGTGTCCCAGATACACTGAAAATGGATAGTTGTGGTTCGGGCTTGGGTTGGAAAAGAATTTCCAGACATGAGACAGAATGAGAGGGAAATAAAGTTTATTAGATTGGGAGATGCTGTTAGAACACCGGGCCAGCTAAAGGGAGAACCCATGTTGAACAGGGGTCCTTAGTCCACTTGTATACCCAGCATACAAGGAGTGGGATAGGGGTCTTGTGGGTCATTTGCTGATTGGATGAGTCATGTATACAGGGTAGAGGGGAGAGTAAGGCAAATACCTTCTCCCTATGGGGTAGGAGGGGAGCCAGGTTATACTGCTCAGGAGGACCTGAAATCCATTAATAGTTATCATGGGGGAGGGAAGGACGATAAGGGTCTGGTTTTTCTGTTCCTGCATTCCAAGACCTCCTTGGTTTTTTTCTGCTCTTTCGTCCTTGGGTCACCACAGTAGTGATGGTTACCCCAAAATGGGAATGTACTTAAAGCCACTAAACTCTACCTTTAAAAATGATCAAAATGATACATTTTGTTACCTGTGAGGGAGTGAGTTAAAGTCACTCAGTACTCTCCAACTCTTTGCCATCCCATGGACTTTAACCTGCCAGGCTCCTCTGTCCATGGGATTCTCCAGGCAAGAATACTGAAGTGGGTTGCCATGACCTCCTCCAGGGATCTTCCTGACCCAGGGATCCAACCCAGGTCTCCCGCATTGCTGGAGGTTCTTTACTGTCTGAGCTACCAGGGAAGCCCTTGTTATGTGTATTTTACCACAATAAAAAGATCAAAACAAGCATATAATTAAACAAAAATAAGGTTCAAAGTGAAGTTGAATTCTGTTGAAAACCAGTGGGAAAGGGATACAGGTGAGGAGAAGACGCACCTGAGCTTTCATACCTGCTGAGTAGAGTCATGGGATCTTACCAGCAATCACTCGGTCAAATATTGTAAATCATTTTTTCTCATGGCATAATCTAACTTAATTTATCAAAGTGTTTATAACTGCACCACACACACACCTTACAGAGTATTAAACAATTAGCAGGTTGGATGAATACAGGAGACAAGGCATACAAGAGAACAAGGGGAATTTGCCCTTTCCTTGAGGAAGTGTACGGGGCTCACGAAATGACTCTTCTGCCGCAGCAGCTGGCTTCCCCGGAGACCCCCTCGAGGATACAGGGGTCACCAGCATCCGCTCAGCCCCTCCCCGCTCCAGCCCGGTGGTCCGAGCTCTGGGAGGGGCGGGGGAGCCTCGCTCCGGGAAAGGTGGTCAGGTGGTGATGCAGTCCGCGGGGGCTGGGGGCGGGGGAACGATGGAGAAGAGCCTTTACCTGGCAACGGGAGGCCGAGGTCCTGCTGCCCTCCACCTTCAGGGCAGCCCCGCACGTTCCGGGAAGCAGCGGCAGGTCTGCGAGGGGCTCCGGGGCTCCGCAGCTCCCGCTTAGCCTCGGGTTTGTGGTTCCCGAGTTCCTGCTTCCGTTGCGGCGGCCGAAAGTTTGCCGGAGGGGGAAGGGCACGTTCCCGCCCTGCAACCCGGAGCTGCTTCCCAGCAACCTGGAAAGGTCCCCTGGGCACCGGGGAAAGCCGGGAGCCCCTCCCACACCTCCCCACTCACCCATCGATGCCCGGGGTCAAGGCTGTGCGTGCAGCCAGGACGAGGGGGCTCAACCCTGGTGTATGTTTGAGGGTCTGCATCTTCGGATTCCCTGAGAACAGGGCAAATAACCCATGATGGAAGTCAAGCAGTACAAAATATACATCATCAAACGTACCTCCTTTGATTGCACTTGGCAGATTTTGCATTAAAAAAAAACAACAACTGAAGGTTTTTGGCAATCTTGCCTGGAGTGAGTCTATTGGTGCCATGTTTCCCACAGTATCTATCTCTGTGTCACCTTTTGGTGATTCTCCCAATAGTTAAAACTTTTTCATTATTATGTTTATTAGGATTGTGATTTGTCATCAGTGATCTTTGATGTTCCTGCTATGACTTGCTAAATGTTATGATGATTGTTATTGTTTAGTCAATAAATCCTGTCTGACTCTTGCAACCCTGTGACTGTAGCCCACCAGGCTTCTCTGTCCATGGGATTCCCCAGGCAAGAGTGCTGGAGTGGACTGCTGTTTCCTTCTTCAGGGGATCTTCCTGACCCTGGGATGGAACCCACATCTCCTGCATTGGCAGATAGATTCTTTACCACTGAGTCACTAGGAAAGCCCAAAGGTTATGATGATAGCTAGCATATTTTTAGCAATATTTTAACATTAATGGATGTATATTTTTAGATGTAACACCATTACATACTTAGCATAATGTTTATGTTGCTGCTTCTGCTATTTGGTTGCTAAATCGTGTCAGGCTCTTTGCAATCCCACGAACTGTAGCCTGCCAGGCTCCTCTGTCCCTGGGATTCTCCAGGCAAGAATTCTGGAGTAGGTTGCCATTTCCTTCTCCAGGGGATCTTCTCCCCCGCCCCTGCAGGGATGAACTCTCATCACATGCACTGGCAGGCGGATTCTTTACCACTGAGCCACCTGGGCTTCCCCAAACATAACTTTAACAGGCACTGGGAAACCAAAAAAAAATTATGTGACTTTATTGAGATTATTTGTCTTGTTTTGGTGGTCTGATACTGAACTGTGCTGAATGCAGATACACCTGTTGAGTAAAAACCCTGCCTTTCACCCTGTGTCCCAATCTAGTTCTCCCCAGAGGCAACCTCTGATCAAACGTTCTTCACATTCAAGAGTTTGCAGTGCCTTCTATATGAGGCATAGTTAAGAGAATCCTATTCAATCGTTCAAAGCATGGAGAGTTCTTCATTAGGTTGGCAATACTTGATCTAATGTGCAAATCAAGACCCCAGGAAGGCATTGGGATTTGGCAGGATTTATTGTTTATAGGTATGAATAATAATGATGAAAACAATGGTTGTTTTTCACTCGCTAAGTCGTGTCTGACTCTTTGTGACCCCATGAACTGCAGCATACCAGCGTTCATTGTCCTTCACCATCTCCCCAAGTTTGCTCAAACTCATGTCCATTGAGTCAGTGATGTTATCCAACCATCTAGTCCTCTGTCGCCCTTCCTCTTCTCCTCCTGCCTTCAGTCTTTCCCAACATCAGGTTCTATTTCAATGAGTCAGCTCTTTGAATCAGGTGGCCAAAGCACTGGAGCTTCAGCTTCAGCATCAGTCCTTCCAGTGAATATTCAGGATTGATTTCCTGTAGGATTGACCTGTTTGATATCCTTGCAGTCCAAGGGACTCTCAAGAGTCTTCTCCAGCACCACAATTTGAAAGCGTCAATTCTTCAACTCTCAGCCTTTCTTATCCTCCGACTCATGACCACTGAAAAAACCATAGCTTTGACTATACGGACCTTTGTTGGCAAAGTGATGTCTTTGCTTTTTAATATGCCGTCTATGGAGAAGGCAATGGCACCCCATTCCAATACCCTTGCCTGGAAAATCTCCTGGACAGAGGAGCCTGGTAGGCTGCAGTCCAAGGGGTCGCTAAGAGTCAGACATGACTGAGCGACTTCACTTTCACTTTTCACTCATGCATTGGAGAAGGAAATGGCAACCCACTCCAGTGTTCTTGCCTGGAGAATCCCAGGGACGGTGGAGCCTGGTGGGCTGCCGTCTATGGGGTCGCACAGAGTCGGACATGACTGAAGTGACTTAGCAGCATGCTGTCTAGGTTTGTCATAACTTTCCTTCCAAGAAGCAAGCATCTTTTAATTTCATGGCTACAGTCACCATCTGCAGTGATTTTGGAGCCCAAGAAAATAAAATCTGTCATTACTTCTACATTTTCCCCTTCTATTTGCCATGAAGTGATGGGACCAGATGCCAAGATCTTAGTTTTTTGCCAGCTTTTCACTCTTCTCTTTTACCCTCATCAAGAGGTTTTTTAGTTCCTCCTCACTTTCTGCCATTAGAGTGGTATCATCTGCATATCTGAGGCTGTTGATATTTCTCACAGCAATCTTGATTCCAGTTTGATTCATCCACGTTTTCCATGATGTACTCTACATATAAGTTAAATAAACAGAGTGACAATATATAGCCTTGTCATACTCCTTTCCCAATTTTGAACCAGTTAGTTGATCCTTGTAAGGGTCTAACTATTGCTACTTGACCCGCATACAGCTTTCTCAGGAGACAGGTAAGGTGGTCTGGTATTCCCATCTCTTTAAGAGTTTTCCACAGTTAGTTGTGATCCACACGGTATCTATTATTGAAAACAATGGTGTCTGTTATTAAAATGTCACCCCTAATATTTAGCATAGTACCTGGTACATAATGAGGGCTTCCCAGGTGGTACAGTGGTAAAGAATCTGCCTGCCAATGCAGGAGACACAAGAGACTCCGGTTCCATCCCTTGATGGGAAAGATCCTCTGGAGAAGGAAATGGCAACCCACTCCAGTATTCTTGGCTGGAGAATCCAGGCTACAGAGCTATAGTCCATGGGTTTTGCAAAGAGCCAAACATGACTGAGTGACTAAGCCTGCACTCACACACTGGTACATATAATAGGTAAATATTTTACATATATAGTAAATATTTAATGAAAATATATTTGTTGATTGCATGAGTGGAAAAGAAGGACTAGGTTATCGATTTTATAAGTGTGTTTCTAAATCAATGCTCGTTCCACCTACCTCCATATACAGGAGAACAAGTGCAATGTTACTAAACCTTTGACACTTAACTTGCTGAGGTTCTAACCTTTCACAATATCTCTACTTTGGTCAATAGGAAAGAGCTTTTAAGCCTAAGGCACTGTGCAGCTGTAGATTGTTATTCTAGGCCTAAGAATCACAGTTCTGCTGCTGCTGCTGTGTCGCTTCAGTCGTGTCCGACTCTGTGCTACCCCATAGATGCCAGCCCACCAGGCTCCACCGTCCCTGGGATTCTTCACGCAAGAACACTGGAGTGGGTTGCCATTTCCTTCTCCAATGCATGAAAGTGAAAAGTGAAAGTGAAGTCGCTCAGCTGTGTCTAACTCTTCGTGACCCCATGGACTGTAGCCTACCAGGCTCCTCCGTCCATGGGATTTTCCAGGCAAGAGTACTCTAGTTTTAACCAATAGCTACTGGAGGCATGTGGTGCTAGAGATGCCTGTGAACAATGGTCCATTGTGTGAAACTAACTCGACTAGTTGTATCCAAAGGATGACCTGCTCTCGAATGTCAATAACATTGCAAATATTTGTTTTGAAAGGGTACCAAAGGAAACTCCAGAGTGAATTACCATTGGAGCAATTTTCCTATTGCAATCAGTGACTGATGTGCTCAGTAAATTTTATGTCCATATATGATATACATGTGGGTCCAGTACCTAGCGAGGTTACACTCTTGGACTCTCCTTTCACAGGTGATCCACTCTAGGAGCTAAGTAGATCTTTCCCCACTTAGAAACTTCAGATTCGGGGGAAGGGGCGGCAGGTGCCATGTCAGGCCACGAAGGTGGCAAGAAGAACCCCCCAAACCAGCCCACGAAGAAAGCCAAGGAGATGGACAAGGAAGATAAGGCATTCAAGCAGAAGCAAAAGGAGGAGCAGAAGAAACTCGAGGAGCTAAAAGATAAGGCCAAGGGGAAAGGGCTCCTAGCCACCAGTGGAATGAAGAAATCTGGCAAAAAGTAAGCTGTTCCTTATGCCTGAGGCAATGATGACCCTTAGTTCCATTCCTGTTTAATCACCTGGGTTCCCTGCCATAATATCTGTTGCCACCTATAGCTAGAATGACGTGTTGTCTTGGAACCTAGTGTACATTTAAGGATAAACTTTTGTAAAAAAAAAAAAAAGAGAAACTTCAGATTCAAGGCTTGGATACAATGAATGGTAATTGTTAAGTGATTTTTCAGTTATGACAGTGAACAGAAGACATTGATGAAGATAATGATTAAAGACAAATTTTCTATTGATACAGACCAGGAGTTTAAATTAGAAATGCCATCTCATTGCTGAAAAGATTCTTGTTTTGAAAATAATTTTTATTAGAGTATTCAAAAGCAGAGACATTACTTTGCCAACAAAGGTCCGTCTAGTCAAGGCTATGGTTTCTCCTGTGGTCATGTATGGATGTGAGAGTTGGACTGTAAAGAAGGCTGAGCACTGAAGAATTGATGCTTTTGAACTGTGGTGTTGGAGAAGACTCTTGAGAGTTCCTTGGACTGCAAGGAGATCCAACCAGTCCATTCTGAAGG
Source organism: Bos javanicus (assembly GCF_032452875.1). Taxonomy (NCBI): domain Eukaryota; kingdom Metazoa; phylum Chordata; class Mammalia; order Artiodactyla; family Bovidae; genus Bos; species Bos javanicus. The sequence continues at coordinate 97,959,135 of NC_083872.1, read as the reverse complement.
AGATCAGCCCTGGGATCTCTTTGGAAGGAATGATGCTAAAGCTGAAACTCCAGTACTTTGGCCACCTCATGCGAAGAGTTGACTCATTGGAAAAGACTCTGATGCTGGGAGGGATTGGGGGCAGGAGGAGAAGGGGACGACAGAGGATGAGATGGCTGGATGGCATCACCAACTTGATGGACGTGAGTTTGAATGAACTCAGGGAGTTGGTGATGGACAGGGAGGCCTGGCGTGCTGCGATTCATGGGGTCGCAAAGAGTCGGACATGACTGAGCGACTGATCTGATCTGATAGTTGCTTTAGAATGTTGTGTTAGTTTCTGCTGTACAGCAAAGTGAATCAGTTATGTGTATACATATATCCCCTATTATTTGGATTTCCTTCTTATTCAGGTCATCACAGAGCGTGAGTAGAGTTCCCTGAGCTATATGGGAGGTTCTCATTAGTTATCTGTTTTATACATAGTATCAATAGTGTGGACAAGAGAAAGGCAACCCACTCCAGTATTCTTGCTTAGAGAAATCCATGGACAGAGGATCCTAGAGAGCTACAGTCCATGGGGTCGCAGAGTCAGACATGACTGAGCAACACACACACACACACACACACACACACACACACACACACACATCAATAGTGTATATGTGTCAATCCCAATCTCCCAACTTATCCCACCCCTTCCTTCACCCTTGGTGTCCATACATTTGTTCTCTATGTCTGTGTCTCTATTCCCGCCCTGTAAATAAGATCAGGAGACCCGAGTTCGATTCCTGGGTCGGGAAGTTCCCCTGGAGCAGGAAATGGCAACCCACTTCAGTATTTTTGCCTGGAGAATCCCATGGACAGAGAAGCCTGGCAGGCTACATGGTTTCGAAAGAGTTGAACATGACTTAGCAACTAAACCACCATATTATTTTTCTAGATTTCATATATATGCAATAATATATGATATTTTTCTCTTTCTGACTTACTTCACTGTGTATGACAGTCTCTAGGTCCATCTAGGTCTTTACAAGGAACAATTTTGTTCCTTTTTATGGCTGAGTAATGGCTTCCTGGTGGCTCATATGGTAAAGAATCTGCCTGCAATGCAGGAGACCCAGGTTCGATCCCTGGATTGAGAAGATCCCCTGGAGAAGAGAATGGCAACCCTCTCCAGTTTTCTGGTCTGGAGAATTCCATCAACAGAGAAGCCTGGCGAGCTACAATCCATGGGGTCTCAAAGAGTCGGACACGACTGAGCGACTGACACACACATAACAATATTCCACTGTATACGAAAAGAGTCTTAATCCTCTTCTGCCAATACATACCTCTCCATTTATGTAGAGGCATATGTTTTTTAAGGTGTTTTAGTCAGAAAATGGAGAAGGCAATGGCAACCCACTCCAGTATTCTTGCCTGGAAAATCCCATGGGCAGAGGAACCTGGTAGGCTGCAGTCCATGGGGTCGCTGAGGGTTGGACATGACTGAGCGACTTCACTTACACTTTTCACTTTCATGCATTGGAGAAGGAAATGGCAACCCACTCCAGTGTTCTTGCCTGGAGAATCCCAGGGACAGGGAGCCTGGTGGGCTGCCGTCTGTGGGGTCGCACAGAGTCGGACACGACTGGAGCGACTTAGGAGCAGCAGCAGCAGCAGTCAGAAAATATACATTAAGCACTTGCACTGGGAAATTAAAGACCAATAAGACACGGATCTGTTAACAAACACAAGTTCATGTGCCTGACGCACAGTGAGACCAAACAAACCAAAATATCAGAGTTTGGAGTGTGGAGCAGAGAAGGGTGTTTGGCAGGGCCATGCTAGGAAAACAGGTGGCTTGTGCCCCCCGACCCCCACCAAAATTCCCTAACTCCCCAAAGGATTTCAGCAAAGCATTTTTAAAGGCCAGGTGATGGAGGGTCCCAGGTTGTGTGATCGTTTGGGCATATTTCTCTGATTGGTTGATGGTGAGGTAACATTATCAATCCTTAGGTGCCAAAAGGATTAAGAGCTATTTGCTGACTATCATCAAGTAGTGCTGGGGTCCAGCCCCGGCTGATCCAGGGTATTCGAAGGGGAGATGGCTTCCGCGACTATTTAAATATTCATCAAAGATATAAAGAGTAATAGAATGAGGATAGCTCAGTAGGAAAATTCAGTAGAGAAAAGAGGCTGAGTAGCTTGGTTTACGCGGGAGACCAATAAAACTTCAAGACAAGAAGTTTGCACCACTTACGTAGGCCGCAGGCATCCTTCCGTTCTCCCGAAGGAAAGGAGACACTGAGGCCTCCCCGGTTGGATCTTAGAAGCCCAGGCATAATTAGTAAGCATGGCGGGTTCTGCGCTCCAGATGGAGACTCAGCCAGAGTGAGAGAGAGAGAGACATGGGGAGACCAGTATTTCAAGAAACTGATCCCAATTCTTTATTTTCCAGAGTCTGTTTTTATACACTGAGATGTTATACAAAAGTCACGGGGGGACAGCAGTCCTGACTTTCATTAAAGTCAGGTGCTTCATACAAATGTATACAGAGGTCTTAGGGGTGTTACATCATCTTCTGGCCAGGGGGGCCTGCTGACAATTTATGACCCTCTCCTTGTGACAGTGGTCAGTCAACCAGAACACTTTTTTCTCCAAGGGTGATTATTCTTAAAACAGACGCCACCCAAATAAAGTTACATTGCTATAGGGTGAGGGTGTAGTGGGTTTTAGTTAAGGAAAGAATTTACTTAGCCTAAGATCTAATATGATTTATATCAAAGGTTAATACTTATTTCTTCTATATATTCATTAATGTGTGTAAGGGCAGGGGATGTGGAGACTTAGCAGTAAACATTTGCTCAACAAATGAGAAACCCTTCACCAATACAATTTCTAATCAGCCCACTATACTTATGCTAATAATTCTCTAACTTCTCTAAAGAACCTGTTTTCAGAAGGTTTAAAGCATCTCGTGCCTCTCACAGTTGAGAGGCTGTGAGCAATCACATGTGGCCGGACAAGCCTGTCAGGCAGGCTAGAGAACCTTCAGAGGTGTTTGTAGGTTAAAACACTCTTATCACGCCCAAGAATTATTAACTGGAGCTCTAAGTTAACTTCTTCTCTGAAAGAGGTGGTGGGGGACAGCCCCCCGTAAAGTCAGAGGTGTAAGTGAGAGCACAAAGTAGTAAAGTAGGCAGGCTCTGGTTATGGGGGTAGATGCTCGAGGATTTCCAGGGGGACTTCTGAGGCTCGATCCCGCCTTTGCGTATGTCGAGCCTCCTTCCTCATGACCTTTGTCATCGGCGGAGTGCCTCACGCCGGCCCCCAACAAAGTAGTTAATTTCTTCTGTTTGGAAGAAATTGGTGGTGGTTTTTAGCATCTGAAAACCTCATGAAATATGCCTGAATTACCACAGAGGATGTCGGGGAGGGGCCTGCCCTGGAAAGGCCCCAGAGGGTCCTGCTCGGCTACACACCTACCTTCAAGATCCTTATAGTTCAGTTATAGTTCAGTGGGGAGAAACACATCCTTATAGTTCAGTTATAGTTCTGTGGGGAGAAACACAGGTAAATTAATGATTGTGTAAAGACTACATGTTATAATAGAAAAAGCTAGCTAAGGAAGCTCAGATTAGGAAGTCTAATCTGGGCTTCTGGGAGGAGTGCATAAGTTCAAAAGTTGTTAAGACTTTGTGTTTTAAGAGCACCTTTGTTGTTTGGTTGCTCAGTCATGTTGGACTCTTTGCAACACCATGGACTGCAGCACGCTAGGCTTCCCTGTCCTTCACCATCTCCCGGAACTTGCTCAAACTCATGTTCATTGAGTCAGTGATGCCATCCAACCATCTCTGTCGCTCTCTTCTCTTCCTGCCCTCAACCTTTCCCAGCATCAGAGTCTATTCCAATGAGTCAGCTCTCCACATCAGGTGGCCAAAGTATTGGAGCTTCAGCTTCAGCATCAGTCCTTCCGATAAATATTCAGGATTGATTTCCTTTAGGATGGACTGGTTTGATCTCCTTGCAGTCCAAGGGACTCTCAAGAGTCTTCTCCAACACTACAATTCAAAAGCATCAATTCTTCGGTGTTTAGCCTTCTTTATGTTCCAACTCTCATATCCATACGTGACTACTGGAAAAACCATAGCTTTGACTATATGGACCTTTGTTGGCAAAGTAATGTCTCTGCTTTTTAATATGCTGTCTAGGTTTGTCATAACCTTTCTTCTAAGGAGCAAGCATCTTTTAATTTCATGGCTGCAGTCACCATCTGCAGTGATTTTGGAGCCCAAGAAAATAAGAACCCCGTGAACAGTATGAAAAGAGCAACTTAAGGTTCATAGCAAAATTGAGAAGAAAGTACAGAGATTTCCCATAGGCCCCGCCCCCACCCATGCATCGCTAAGTCGCTAAGTTGCTTCAGTCATGTCCGACTCTGTGCGACCCCGTAGATGGCAGCCCACCAGGCTCCCCCATCCCTGGGATTCTCCAGGCAAGAACACTGGAGTGGGTTGCCATTTCCTTCTCCAATGCATGAAAGTGAAAAGTGAAAGTGAAGTCGCTCAGTCGTGTCTGACCATCAGCGACCCCATGGACTGCAGCCCACCAGGCTCCTCCATCCATGGGATTTTCCAGGCAAGAGTACTGGAGTGGGGTGCCATTGCCTTCTCTGCCACCCATGCATAGCCTGCTCTATTACCAACATCCTGAAGAAGAGAGGTATATTTGTTACACAGGTTTCCCAAGTGGCTCTGTAAAGAATCCACCTGCTAATGCAGGAGATGCAAGGGACACAGTTTCGATCCCTGGATTGAGAAGATCCCCTGGAATAGGAAATGGTAACCCACTCCAGTACTCTTGCCTGAAAAATCCCGTAGACAGAGGAGCCTGGCATGCTATATAGTCCACTGGGCTGCAAAGTCAGACACAACCATGCGACGGAGCTCACACACATGCATGTACAATGAACCTACACTCACCCATCAAAATCCTTCCAAGTCTATAGTTGACCTTAGGTTCATCCCTAGTGTTGTACATTCTGTAGGCTTGGACAAATACATAATGATAAGTATCCACCATTACAGTTTTCTACAGAGTATTTTCACTGCCCCCCAAATGCTCCATGTTTAGCCTATTCATCTCTTCCCCTTTTCATAAACCCTGGCAAACACAAGTCTTTTTTACTATCTCCAAATTTTTGCCTTTTCTAGAATGTCATGTACTTGGAGTCATACAGCATGCAGCCTTTTCAGACTGGCTTCTTTCACTTTCTAATACGTGCTTGAGGTTCCTCTGTGTCTCTTCATCTTTCTCTTCCAATGTCTAGACCAGAGGTTGTTTATATACCCACCTAAGGATACCTTGGGCTTCCCAGGGCTCTAGTGGTAAAGAACCCGCCTGCCAATGCAGAAGACATAAAAGCTGTGGGTTCAGTCGCTGGGTGGGGAAGATCCCCTGGAGAAGGAAATGACAACCCACTCCAGTATTCTTGCCTGGAGAATCCCATGGACAGAGGAACCTGGCAGGCTGGAGTTCATGGGGTTGCAAAGAGTCAGACACGACTGAAGTGACTTACCAAGGATATATTAAAAGCTTCCTCGCTCAGTCGAGTCTGACTCTTTGCGACCCCATGGACTGTAGCCTATCAGGCTCCTCTGTCCATGGGATTTTCCAGGCAAGAGTGTTGGAGTGGATTGCCATTTCCTTCTCCAGGGGATCTTCCTGACCCAGGAGTCGAAACCCAGGTCTCCTGAATTGCAGGCAGACACTTTACTGACTGAGCCAGCAGGGAAGCCCATTGGGAAGGATACATTGGTGGCTTCCAAATTTTGGCGGTTATGAATAAAGCTACCATAAACACCTGTGTTCAGGGTTTTGTGTGGACAGAAGTTTTCAACTCTAAGTTAAACCTTGAAGGATGAAGTTCAGTTAATGAGATGGACAGAGAAAAGCTGAATATTCTAGATGGAGAAAACACAGCCTGACTATTCAGGGAATTTCATCCTGATCAGCATGAAGTTTGACTGTATAGAAAGGAATAGAACATTGCTCTGGGGTCAGAGCAATGAGGTTCTCATATGCTAAATTTGAAACTTTATCCTGAAGCCATGAGGATTATTGAAGGTTTTTTAGTAGGGCAGTGACAGGTTCAGAGACCTGACTAATATTCTAGAAAATTCTCTGTGCCAGTCACATGAATGATGCATTGAAGGAAGTGCGGCCAGAGGCCTCCTGCCTTCCAAGAAATGAAAGAAGTCAGGAAGCCCTGAACTATGCATGGAGACAAAAGATAAATTAAGGAGAGAGGCTTTTCAGATGTGGTGATAGGCTGGATATGGTGGTGAGGTTAACCAGATTTCTGGCTTGGGAGCCTCCAAGGCTTCTGGCATGGAGTGCCCAGCAGGATAAAGACACAGGAGAAGGAGCTAGTCTGGAGTAGATAGAGGCATAATGAGTTTTAGAAAACGTGAACCCTGGTTTTATCACTCAGGAGCTGTGTGATCAAGAATAAACCCTTTGGGACTTCCCTGGTGGTCCTGTAGTTAAGACTTTGCCTTCCAATGTAGTGGGTGTGGTCTCAAAAACTGGTCAGGGAACTAAGATCCCACATGCATTGTTGCTGTTGTTTAGCCACTAAGTGGTGTCTGACTCTTTGGGGACCCCTATGGACTGTAGCCCGCCAAGCTCCTCTGTCCATGGAATTTCCCAGGCAAGACCTCTTTCAGTTCCATCAGCCTGGTGGTTTATATAAATCTCAAGGGATGATTGTATTGTAATGGTGAGCAAAGGAAAGAGCATGAGATTTGTAATCAGAGAATCCTAAATCCTAGCTTTACCACTTACAACCTAGTTACCAGGAAGAGGTTATCTGTTTATGGGCATCAGATGAGCTTAAAATATAAAACAATGGAATATTACTAAGCCATTAAAAAGAATGAAATAATGCCAATTGCAGCATCATAGATGAATCTAGAGATTGTCATACTGAGTGAAGTAAGTCAGGCAGGAAAAGAGAAATATCATATGATATCTCTTATATGCAGAATCTAAATGATACTTTTATCATTTCTTTAATATACTTTCTTTAATATACTTCTTTAATAATACTTTTATCACTTCAATGTAAATGAACTTATTTACAAAATAGATACAGACTCACAGACCTAGAGAATGAATTTATGGTTGCCAGAGGGGAAAGGATAGTTAGGGAGTTTGGGATTGACATGCACATACTGCTATATTTACAATGGATAACTAAAAAGGACCTACTGTACAGCACAGGGAGCTTGGCTCAATGTTATGTGACAGTCTGGAGGAGAAGGGAGTTTGCAGGGGAGAATGGATACGTGTATATGTATGGCTGAGTACTTTTGCTGTCCATCTGAAACTATTAAAACATTGTTAATCGCCCAAGTCACTTCACTTGTGTCTGACTCTTTGCAACCCTATGAACTATAGCCCACCAGGCATCTCTGTCCATGGGATTCTCCAGGCAAGAATTCTGGAGTGGGTTGCCATGCCCCTCCTTCAGGGATCTTCCCAACCCAGGAATAAACCCGCAGCTTTTCTGTCTTCTGCATTGGCAGGAGGGTTCTTTACCACTTGTGCCACCTGGAAAGCCCAATTGGCTTATACACCAATATAAAATAAAAAGTTTTTAAAAATTAAAAAAATTAGATTTTGACTCAATTTGTAAATATATATATATATAATGAAATCATAGTTTATTTGAAAACTCAGGGCATTAGCTAAAATTTTGTGAAACAATATGGTCTGTAAAGTTCTGAAAATGCAATAGCCACCCAACTCCTGAATGGGAAAGCATTGCTACCTTGACATCCTTGACCTGCCAAAGTTGACAGTCTCTGTTACACATTATCTCTACTTCCTTCTTGCCTTTTCTACTTTCAGAATGCCTGTGGGTAAATGTCAAGGTTCCCAGAAAGTAGACTTGTGGCATCCACTTTCTTTTGAAGATGCACAAACACCCTAACACAAGAATCAGCATTTTCTATTCATTCTTCTCTCATTTCCAGGTCCTTCCTTCACCATCTAGTGTTTTTTTTTAATTTTTTTTTTTTTGTATGGTTGCCACTGCCAAACTCCCAGCTTTGGGAACTAAAATAGGAACTTTGTGCTTTGATGTTGTGGATTCCAAACTTAAGTCTATCCAGCACCTCTCTTTTTCCATCTGTAAAAGAGGACTTAAAATTTTGCAGCATACATATGCAAATATTGAGTCATAATGTTGTACATCTGAAACTAATATAATGTTGTATGTCAATTACATCTCAATTTTTAAAAATATCAAAAGGGCTTCCCTAGTGGCTCCGATGGTAAAGAATCCGCCTGCAATGCAGGAAACCTAGGTTAGATCAATGGGTTGGGAAGATGCCCTGGAGGAAGGCATGGCAACCCATTCCAGTATTCTTGCCTGGAGAATCCCCACGGACAGAGGAGCCTGGTGTGTTACAGTCCATGGGGTCGCAAAGAGTCGGTCAGGACTGAGTGACTAAGCATAGCACAGTGGCTTAGTGGTAAAGAATCTGCCAATCTATACAAGGGGACAGGGGTTCAATCCCTGGTCTGGGAAGATCCCACATGTTGTAGGACAGCTAAGCCCAAGCACCACAACTACTGAACCAATGATCTAGAGCCCAAGCTGTGCAACAAGAGAAGTCACCTCAATGAGAAGCCCAGGCACCTTAGTAAAGAGTAGCCGCTGTACCACACAACTAGAGAAAGCCTTCCTGCAGCAAGGAAGACCCAGTACAACCAAAAATAAATATAAACAAATGTCATGTTAAAAAATGAAAAAGAGCAATACATTAAAAAAAAAAAAAACCGCAAACACAGGTAAAAACAAACCCCTCAAAAACCTACTAGTAAATTTCTAACTATAGAGGTATCTTGCCTAGCGTGTAGATGATGCTTAAAGGTGACTCGCATCCCTACCATAGGAACCAACTCAATCTTAAGAGCGGCTCTGCATTTGAGGCGATCTGGCCCTTTAAGGCTGCGCCCTCTGTACTGGGTAGCTAGCGTCTCCCGGCCCTCCCTCGGGCAGGGGGCGGGGCACTCTAACCCGGAACTGACCGCCGAGCGCAGCCGTCGCTGCCAATCCGCGTCGCGGAAGGAACGAACCTGCGGCCCCTGGAGCGAGTGAGTGATTGCGGCGCCGCCCGCCGGTCGCAGGCGTGGCTGGTTCCCGGCGTTCACCCGCCTCCTTGCCTTTGCTTTCCCCAAAGAAGGCGGGAGGGCGAGCGGCGTGCATCCCCGCGGTGCCTCCCTACAAGCCTTTCCCCAAATAGGGCCTCTCCGTCCCCCACCGTCCGCGCCCCCGCGTGGGCTGGGCGCACCATCCCTATATCACAGCCGGTGTAGCCTCCGCATCTCGGTCCCCCGGTCCCTGCTCTGTCGCCCCTCCGCCTGAGCGGTCGCCGCCCGTTCCGTCGTTCCTCCGCTGCCACCGCTGCCGGCATCATGGGCAGTGAGCAGAGCTCCGAGGCCGAGAGCCGACCCAACGATCTGAACTCCTCAGGTCGGTGTCCTAACTAATTCTACCCTTCTCCAGCCAGCCCTGCCTGCATGCCGGGCGGGCTGCCTTCCCAGCCTGCTGGGGACTGGGGCCGGCGGACGGGAACGCATAGAAAGCCCTCGCTGTGCTTTTTTCCTTAAAAAAGCAAAAAAAAAAAAAAAAAGCCATCATCTGTCCTAGCCTTAATTCCCCTGATGGGAACCAGTGCTGTGATTGCAAGCTAAACCAGCGTGGGCGCCCAAGCCCATTTTTGATTTTCAAAACAGCTATTCGTCTCAGCTGCAGCTTACTCCTTGAAAGACTATCTAATTAATATTTGGCTTTAATATTCATGACTGGCAGGGTGAGATTGGGGTCGCACAATGGATGGGTCATAGAACCTCAAAGAACAGATTCCTCCTTAAAAATGGGTCCTAGAAATTCCTTTTGAGAAGGGGCGTGTGACAGGTGTACAATCGCTTTGAACCCTTGCGTGCGAACATGTCCAGAAACTGCATCTTCCCATCGGAAGGTGTTTCGGCTCTCTTTCTCATATAGAAGTTGGCCATGAAGGCAAGTTCTGATGTTTTGCCCTACTCTTTCCGCATCCGTATTTTTTAGATTTCTCTTCGAGTTTAATGTAGAAATGGGACGATTTTTGTTCCTGTAATGTAGTGAGCACTCACACAGCTGATGCTTAATTGAGGATCGTTTTCACCTTTATTTTTTTATTTGCTACACACCAAACCCTAAAACCACTGGGGCTGCCCTGGATAATAAGCTCTGGAGTGGTTAATCCAAACTGGCTTATAACTGGGGCCTAAAAAGAGTTCTGGTCATAAATAGGACTGCTCTGACCTTGGTAGGACGTGTAATTCAGAAATGTAGAAGTTAACCGAGTTAGAGGTATTCCACACTGAAATGTGACCTTCAAGGCTAGTTCAGACCATTCTGGGGGCTAGATTGAGATAGCTTTTAACTGTGAACGATATCTATGGCTACATTTTTATTTCTTTGGAAGATCCAGAATGCAGTGTCTTATAACAAATACAGTAATAATTGTTATCCTTTACTTTCTTGCCTCTGTGTCAGGCCAGAATCATGTTTTGCAAGAAGTATGTCATCTTTTTAATAGGCTTGTTCGCCTTCTAACCAACAGCATGGGTTCTGACCAGTACCAGAGCATACTAACCAATGCTGCCAAATAGTATAGGCTAAGTGCGTCACATGTGTTCATGTTTAATCCTCTCAGTAGCCCCATTTTACAGACAAGCAGTAGAGGCTACCTCGGAGAAGGCAACGGCACCCCACTCCAGTACTCTTGCCTGAAAAAATCCCATGGACGGAGGAGCCTGGTGGGCTGCCGTCTACGGGGTCGCACAGAGTCGGACATGACTGAAGTGACTTAGCAGCAGCAGCAGCAGTAGAGGCTATCTGGAATCTAGTGAAGTCTGTTATCCTCTGGAGTCTGGGGATAGAGGAATCACTTTGTCCCAGGAAAGATTTCTGGCTTGAGGTTTGTAAAAACATTAGATAAATTACCAAAAGAGGCTAAGAGACGTTTCTTGAAGAGCAGTGAAAGCAGCTGAGATTCTAAGAGTGAAGGCCATGCCTCCAGGGACTTTAGCCTGCAGGAGGCAGGATGGTTCTATGGCATGTTTGGATCAACCCTTGAGACATGATTATGGTAAGCCTGCAAATACTACCTTCTAGAGTGTAAAACAATAAAGATTCATTCTTTCCCCAACCAGAAGATGTTTGGGAACGCAGGATGTCTTGGCCTGGGGCGTCCTTAAATCACTTTCTTCTAAATGGCTTACATTTGCCTAGAAACCTGAAATTGATCTGCCTCTTTATCAGTCCTTCACATTTCTTAATTTTGGCTCAGCCTACCGTTGTCCCACTGGTTTTTTCTGCCCTGTGACTTTAAGGGGTGAGGAGGCTGGTGTGGTCATCTAGGGTTGACACTCAGGGTTGTTGTTGTTTTTTTGCAGTAACTAGGATCTATTCAATGTACCAGGCTTACTGTGGTAGGGTGGCTACAGTTTTGCAACCCCAGCATGGCAGGGATGGGCCATGTATACCAATAATTCATTTACCTCCCATTCCCTTCTTAACTCTGTCTCTAGCACTGTTGACCTTGAGTAAGTCACAGCTAAATCTTGTACCCTTATTTTCTCATTGGGAAATAGGGACAAACATCAGGAGGATCAAAGAAACAAAAACAATCTGCTTATTTTGTGTTGCATAAACTTTTAGTTACCAAAGCACTTTTATAGATGGCACGTGTGTGTTAGTTGCTTATTCGTGTCTGACTCTTTGTGACCCCACAGACGTTAGCCCACTAGGCTCTTTGGTCCATAGAATTCTCCAGGCAGGAATACTGGAGTGGGTTGCCATTTCCTTCTCCAATAGATAGCTTATGTTCCTGTAAAGTCTGAGGATTTTTTAACACCATAGAAAACAGATCCTCTGTAATTCATCTCCCCTACTCCAGCCCCCACCACAGGGTAAGTACAGTTAGCATTTTTTTGTGTGTAGGAATGTCCTTTTTAATGACTACAGTGAAAACAGCCTTGTTGAGACAGAGGTGGCTAAATAACATGCAACTCCTGAGCGATGTAACTTTATTTTCAGTGACCCCTTCTCCAGCTAAGCATAGAGCCAAGATGGACGATATTGTGGTTGTAGCTCAAGGCTCCCAGGCCTCAAGGAACGTCAGCAACGATCCTGATGTCATCAAGTTGCAAGAGATTCCAACCTTCCAGCCACTTTTGAAAGGTAAGGGTTTGCATTAAAGAAAATTTATTGACGTATAGTTGATTTACCAGATTGTGTTAATTTCAGGTATATTTTAAAGTGATTCAGTTATGTGTTTGTGTGTGAGTATATTCTTTTTCAGATTCTTTTCCATTATAGGTTATTACAGGATATTGAATATAGTAAGTCCCCCACTGACATCAGGGATAGACCTTCCAGACAGAAAGTTAGTAAAGTAACAGATCCTAACTGACACAATAGAACAATTATACTTAATTGATATCTATAGGTCACTCTGGGCTTCCCTGGTGGCTCAGATGGTAAAGAATCTGCCTGCAATGTGGGAGACCTGGAAAGACTGGGAAGATCCCTTGGAGAAGGGCATGGCAACCCACTTGAGAATTCTTGCCTGGAGAATTCCATGAACAGAGGAGCCTGGTTGGCTAGAGTCCATGGGTCACAAAGAGTCAGACAGGACTGAGCGGCTAGCACACTTAAAAAGTATATGTGAGTGTCCCAAAGACCAATGATTTTCTCTTAACTGAATGGGATTTCTGCTATAAGAATTACTCTTTCTGTCTTCCTCTCCTCACAAAAAATGAGGAACTATAAATAATTTAGTTGACCTTCCCTGGTTTACTTAACCTGGTCCAGTATAATAGAAAACATCTTACATTTATAGAACTATTTATATTAAAAGTTTCCTTCCCCTACACAACAGATATATTAACTCTTTAGTTCTTACATCATTACATATGTTTGAATGATTTGTGCCTGATCAGACAAGTAGCAGAGAGAGGCTGAACTTCAACCTGTATCACTGATGTCAAATCTACTAGTTACACTATTCCACGCTGTCCTTAAAAAACAAAAATAAACCCAAATGGTGCTTTATAAATGGTCCATGTACCATCTCATTCTTCCCAGTACTTCATCTGCTTTATAGATGAGGAAATACAAGCTATCAGTCTTCCCCCGCAGGCCTCAGTGTTAGACTTCAGTAAACTCGTCTGGTTCTTACACAAAACAGCACGTTGTATCCTGTTACCCATCTTCTCGTTAGTTTCTGTTGTTTTAAGGAATATGTGATTCTCCAGAGAAGCCAGCATTAATGAATTTCCCATCTTCATGTATCCTTGTGCAATCAGATTTAAAAGATACACCTTTATCTTTAGAAACTTAGAGGTGGACACTTGTGTTCTGTCCTTGATCGCTTCTGGAATTGCAAGTAGTGCTGCTCACAGTCAGCCTGATCATGCCTCTTCTTCCTGTGAACTATGCCCTCTCTCCTCCCAAAGTCTTTCTGTCTTCCTCTCCTCACAAAAAATGAGGAACTATAAATGACTTGGTTGACCTACCCTGGTTTACTTAACCTGGTATAGTATAATACAGAAAACATCTTACATTTATAGAACTGGATGAGGCCTGTGTGATCTATTTTTGTCCCCACTTTAAGAAGTAAAAGTGTTAGTCACGCAGTTGTGTCTGACTCTTTGTGACTCATTGCACTGTAGCCCACCAGGCTCCTCTGTCCATGGGATTCTCTAGATAAGAATCCTGAAGTGGGGAGCCATTCCCTTCTCCAGGGAGATCTGGATTGAACCCGGGTCTCCTGCATTGCAGGCAGATTCTTTTACTGTCTGAGCCACCAGGGAAGCCCCTGTTCCACTTTCAGTTCAGTTCAGTCGCTCAGTCGTGTCCAACTCTTTGCAACTCCATGAATCGCAGCACACCAGCCCTTCCTGTCCATTACCAACTCCCAGAGTCTACCCAAACCCATGTCCATCGAGTTGGTGATGCCATCCAGCCATCTCATCCTCTGTTGTCCCCTTCTCCTCCTGCCCCCAGTCCTTCCCAGCATTAGGGTCTTTTCCAATGAGTCAACTTTTCAGGGAAATTCTGAAAGCAAACAAAAAACTAAAAAATAAATAACAAAAAACCCAGAACTTTGAGATATATTTAATATTTTTCAGGAATTACTGTTTCTTCTTTGAGCATTTGAACTAACTCATACTTCATAAGTTGACTAGCATGGGAAGCATCTACAAGAAGGTTTGGTGTTAAGGCAAGTTAACCTCAGATTTAAAATCGTCCCTGGGAACTCTGGGAGTGAATAGTTAGTACACTGCAGTTAATGCAACACAGCTGGATGTGGTTGCATTGCTCCTTGGATTTTATTATTTTTTATCCAAGTGTAGTTGATTTGCAGTAGTCTGTTAGATTCAGGTGTACAGCATAATGATTCAGTATTTTGTAGATTATGTTCCATTATAGGTTATTTCAATATAATGGGCCTAATTTCCTGTGCTATGCAGTGTATCCATGTGGCTTATCTATTTTATGTCTAATAGTTTGCATGTGTTAATTTCATACCTCTAATTTGTCCCTCCCCACTTCTTCTCCTCTTTAGTAACTACAAGTTGTTTTTTTTCTACACCTGTAAATCTGCTTCTGTTTTGCATATACATTCGTTTTTATTATTTTTTAGATTCTGCATATATGTGATGTCATATAGCATTTGTCTTTGCTCGGCCTGACTTCTGTCATGAGGCATAATATTCTCCAGGTCCATTGACTTTGCTGCGAATGGCAGTGTTTCATTCTTTTCTAAGGCTACTATTCCAGTGTGTATGTATTACCACATCTTAATCCGGTAATCTGTTGATGAGCACTTGTTTGTTTCCATATCTTGTTACTTGTAAATCATGCTGCTGTGAACATTGGGGTGCATGTATCTTTTCAATTTAGTGTTTGTTTTTTCTGAATATATGCACAGGAGCGGGATTGCTGGATCGTATGGTAGTACTGTTTTTAGTTTTTTAAGGAACCTCCATACTGTTTTCCCATAGTGGCTGCACCAAATTATATTCTCACCAACAGTTTACAAGGCTTCCATAACCTGGATTTTAATTGGGACTTGGCTTCCAACTGGCTGTGTTGCCCTGACTTTATTTTTCACCTCTTCGAACCTTGGTTGTTGAGATCATTGAGAACAGGTGCCAGAGAGAGGAACGCTCATGAAAAGTAGCTTATAGTTAAGAGGAATCTTGGGATTTGGCTACTGAAGGTAGAAAAATCACTTTATGAGCGTGCTGAGAGCGATGTGAAAACAGAAATGGCAACAAGAGGCAGTGGCCAGGCTGCCAGGAAACAAAAAAAAGCCAGTGAATATATAAGTTACTGCTTGTGCTTCACTCGTGAAGAAGAAACGTCTCGAACAGTGATTAGAAAAGGTAGGCCAGGGAGACGGTTGGGTGGAAATAGTAAGTATAGTCATGATATTAACAGTAATTGTAGCTAATCCTTACCTCCCATACTATGTGTGACCTTTTTTCCGTTCCCCACTTCCTCCCTTCTTTCTTCCCTCACTTCCCCCTTTCCCTCCTTCCCTTCTTTTCTTTCCTTCCTTCCTTTCTTTTGCTGCAGTGGGTCTTAGTTGCAGCATGCAGAATTTTCCTCGGCGGTATGTGGGATCTAGTTCCCTGACCAGAAACTGAACCCTGGGCCCTCTGCATTGGGAGTGTGGCATCCTAACCACCTGACCGCCAGGGATGTCCTTGGTTCTTTCCACTTTCTAGATTAAACGTTGGCATTTAGAGAGCTTCAGTTCATGGCCTAGAGAACTGCCATCTCAAGTTGGCATCTGGATATCGAGTTTTAACTATTTTGTATGTGGAATAAGACTCAGTTTCAGACTCATGGATGCAGAGAATGCATTGGTGGTTGCCAGAGGGGAGTTGTTGGGGAGGTTAAGAGGTACAGACTTGCGGTTATAAAATAGACAAGTCCCAGGGTGTAAAGCACAGCATCAGGAATATAATTGGTAATACTGTAATAACTCTCTGTGTTGATAGATGGTACCTGGATTTATCATGGTCATCTTTTGTAAGGTATAAAAATATCAAATTACTGTTGTACACCTGAAACAAATATAGTATTAGAAGTTAGTTATACTTTTTTTTTTTTTTAAAAAGACAACTCAGTTTCCAATTCTAGGGAAACCCATGGTAAAAATCACTAGGCTGTAAAGGGAAATAGGGTGAGGGACATCAGCTGGTTTGGATTTTTAGAGGCCTTGTTCCTTACAGAGCCTCCTGCCTTTTTTTTTTTTTTAAATTATTTACTTATTACTTTTGGCTGTGTGGAGTCTTAGTTGTGGTGTGCAGGCTTAGTTGGCCCATGGCATGTGGGATCTTAGTTCCCCCGACCAGGGATGGAACCCACGTCCCTTGCACTGGAAGGTGGTTTCCTAAACACTGAACCACCAGGGAAGGAAGTCCTGAGCCTCCTGCTTTGACATTGTTCCGCCTGGTATAAAGCCCTGCATCTGCCTGCAGGACTGGGCAGGGGTGACTCATCACTGTTGCCTTTATTCCTAATCTCTTTTTTTCCTCCTCTGCTGCTTTCGGGATGAGGCTGTTTCTCAAAGTAGTAAAAGGGCCACACAGTGAGGGCTGTACCCACAGGTTTGATTTCAGAAAGCTTTATTCAAGTTAATGACAGTGTATTCTTTCGAAACAATATATTCAAGCCCTGCACAGAGTTCAGTATTGTTCTGTAATGTCATCTGACACAGTGCTAATGCTGGTGGGTGATCTGCGGAGGTTGTGCCTGGGCGAGTTTGGATTCTCTGACTGAGGTGATGTGTGCGTTTTTTTCTTTTTTTTTTTTTTTAATAAGCAAGCAGATTCTTTCTTTGGTCTTAACCCTTTTGGGTAAACATCGCAGGGTATAATTTATGCTCCACACAAATGCCAAGTAACATTACATTAGCAAGGTTCCTCTTTTAAAGCCTAAAGACTTTCCTTTCTTTCCTAGAAGTCTCCGAAGTAGCAGCTTCTTCTGAAATGTAACACACTTAAGAGAAAAGCAGAAATTAAAAAATTAGAATGTAGCCAATGACTGAGACAGAGCACAAAAGCAAAATGTAGATTTGATGCAAATTAGATTCCCAGAGGACTTCTTACTTAAAATTCAACCACTCCTATTTTTTAATGAATCTCAGTTTTTTTATGTCATTCTACAGAAATGAAATACGAGAGAAATGCAATATTAATGTTTTATGTATCAAAGTTATAAGACTGTTCACTCCTGGTGATAAATACATGCGCATGGGAGTGAGGACATGATGGTGTGTACACATATGATGTTTTTGCAACTGACCTTGGATACAAACATAATATTGTCTTGTTGCCTAGGAAGGGGACAGTCTTATTACGAACATATATAGTGTAAAAGCTTCAGTGATACTAAGCAGATCTGTTGGGAGGTCTGTGCTTGGTTGTTAAGAAGATGATATACATGAAGGAGGTTTTGACAATTAAAAGGAGCCTGAGGCTTTCCTTGGTGGAGCAAAATCTCGAAAAACAGCAGTGAAGGTTCTGAAATCATGGGTAATGTTGAGAGAGAGTGCTTGAAGTTTAAGTGGAAGATGGTAGGTGAGAGAAGCATGAATCGATGGAAAAGGTTGAGATGAAGAACACGAGGGAGCTGGATTTCAAATGATCAGTTTATTCATGTCTTTCTCACTCACCCACCTATTAGCCAGACAAATAAAATAATAAAGGAAGTTGGCCCTGTCATGCATCAGAGACCTGCCTCTGCCACCTGCCAGGCCTCACCTCCACATTGGAAAGTGGAGTGACAAAGGAGGCAGCCAGGGGTGAGTCTCAGTCGGAGCCCCAGTCTTCTCTGAGTGACTCCAGACCCATGGTTGATCCTAAGAGTATAGTTCCCCCCAGGTACTATCTTTGAAATGTTGGTAATTCATTCCTTTATTACCTGTTACATTGTATGTGGAATAGCGCTTCAGTTAACCTTTTAAAGGTGGCCGTAAACCAGCCAAGTGTGAGTCTTATTCAGAAGAGTGGGACATACTGGGAGAATGGTCACTGTAAACCATAGAGAAGATTTGTGAGAGCAACCTCACTTTGTTCCGCGCTCCAGGAAATCTCTGTGCCTGTATCTGTTCTTGTCTCTTTGCATGAAGTCTCTAAGAAGGTGTGTCTGTGCCTTTTATTAAAGACCCTTAAATAATATCTTTTAAAGAAATTAAGAGAAGAAAACCTATATATAGAATATGTACTCATGTACTTATCATTTCAGGAATTCTTAATCCCTTCCTGTAGACTGAAGCATCCATTGATGAAATTTGTTCTTACTTTGAAGAACTTCTTGTAGCATTTCTTACAGTGCAGGTCAGCTGGAAGCAAATTCTTTCTGTTTTTATTTATATAAGAATGTCAGTTTTGCCCATTATTGTTATAAGGTTTTTTTCTTTCTTTTTTCTTTTATGATGACTATGTTTTTGAGGAGATATTGTGAGACTGTGTAATTTTGTTTTTCAAGACCATTTCTTTCACCAGTTATACTATCCATTGATATTTCTTGCTTGAATTCATTATACAGTGATGGTTTCCAAATAGTGGTTTTCTGACTTTATCATTCCTTCTACATTTATTGGTTTGCATTTTACTGTAAGGAAGACCCTTCTCTTCTCCCCAGTATTTATTCATTTATTTAAGTCAGTGTGGAACAGTGAATTCCTATTTTATTCAGTGGGTTATGATCTGTTAAAGTCATTACATTCAGCCTTCCACATCTGTGGGTTCTACACCCACAGATTCACCTAAGGGCAGACTGAAAGAAAATATTCAGGAAAAAAATTCCAGAAAGTTCCAAAAAACAAAACTTGAATTTTTCTGAGCACCAGCAACTACTTACATATCATTTGCATAAATTTCCATGGTATTTGCATTGTATTAGATACTATAAGTCGGAGAAGGCAATGGCACCCCACTCCAGTACTCTTGCCTGGAAAATCCCATGGATGAAGGACCCTGGTAGGCTGCAGTCCATGGAGTCACCAAGAGTCGGACATGACTGGGCGACTTCACTTTCACTTTTCACTTTCCTGCATTGGAAAAGGAAATGGCAACCCACTCCAGTGTTCTTGCCTGGAGAATCCCAGGGATGGGGGAGCCTGGTGGGCTGCCGTCTATGGGGTCGCACAGAGTCGGACACAACTGAAGCGACTTAGCAGCAGCAGCAGCAGATACTATAAGTAATCTAGAGATGTTTTAAAGTATATGGGAGTACTGCATAGGTTATGTACAAATATTACACCATTTTATATAAATGACTTGAGCATCCAGGGACTTGGTAACTGTGGGAGTCCTGGAATCAGTGCCTCCATGGACACCAAGGGATGACTATTTATTTTCAGTCTCAAAATGCTCCAAATTTGGCCAGTTGAAATACCATCAGTTTAGCTTCCTGTGTCCTTTACATGTGCTCTCATTATTCTTTGAGCATATTTTAAATTTCTGGCACAATATAATGTTCCCTGGCCCCAGCACTAGAACTGAGTATTTCTTAGGAGTGCTGTTCTTTCAGTGGAGAGGGATGTTTAGAAACCACTTCCATACCTTCTCAGTGTTTAAGCAGGAAATATACACATGTGTATATATACAAACTCACACATTAACATCAGTATTTAATTTTATATTTACTCATATATATATTGAAAGAGGAGAGTGAAAAAGTTGGCTTAAAACTCAACTTTCAAAAAACTAAGATCAGGGCATCTGGTCCCATCACTTCATGGCAAATAAATGGGGAAACAATGGAAACAGTGACAGACTTTATTTTCTTGGGCTCCAAAATCACTGCAGATGGTGACTGCAGCCATGAAAGATGCTTACTCCTTGGAAGGAAAGCTATGACCAACCTAGACAACTTACTAAAAAGCAGAGACATTATTTTGCCAACAAAGGTCTGTCTAGTCAAGGCTATGGTTTTTCCAGTAGTCATGTACGTGAGAGTTGGACTACAAAGAAAGCTGAGCGCCAAAGAATTGATGCTTTTGAACTGTGGTGCTGGAGAAGACTCTTGAGAGTCCCTTGGACTGCAAGGAGATCAAATCAGTCAATCCTAAATAAAATCAGCCCTGAATATTCACTGGAAGGACTGATGCTGAAGCTGAAACTCCCAATACTTTGGCCACCTGATGCGAAGAACTGACTCATATGAAAAGACCCTGATGCTGGGAAAGATTGAAGGCAGGAGGAGAAGGGGACATCAGAGGATGAGATGGTTGGATGGCATCACCGACTCAATGGACATGAGTTTGAGCAAGCTTTAGGAGTTGGTGATGGACAGGGAAGCCTGGCGTGCTACTGTCCATGGGAGTCACAAAGAGTCACACAACTGAGCGACTGAACTGAGCTGATATATATTGAAAAGGATGAAATCATACTTACGGGCTCAACATGGTCTTTGATCTGTAGGTTTATAGCTTTTTAGCAAATACTTTGGCCATTATTTCTTCAGTATTTCTCCTATTCTTGCCTCTCCCAGTTTCTATGTTTGACTGCTGCTGCTAAGTCACTTCAGTCGTGTCCAACTCTGTGCGACCCCATAGACGGCAGCCCACCAGGCTCCCCCGTCCCTGGGATTCTCCAGGCAAGAACACTGGAGTGGGTTGCCATTTCCTTCTCCAGTGCATGAAAGTGAAAAGTGAAAATGAAGTCTCTCAGTCGTCCCCGACTCTTAGCTACACCAATCACTGCAGCCCACCAGGCTCCTCCGTCCACGGGATTTTCCAGGCAAGAGTACTGGAGCGGGGTGCCATTGCCTTGTGTTTTCTCACAGGTCACTGTTGCACCTTTTTTGTTTTTTTAGTTGTTTTTCTTTCTGTCCTGCTTTGGATAGTTTTTATTGCTATGTTTCCAGGTTCAGTGGTCTTTTTTTCTGTTGTGTCTATGCTGCCCTTAATCCCATCCAATGTATTTTTGGTGGTGGTAGCGGTTTAGTCACTAAGTCGTATCTGACTGTTGCGACCCCATGGACTGTAGCCTGCCAGACTCCTCTGCCCAGGGGATTCTCCAGGCAAGAATACTGGAGTAGGTTGCCATTTCCTTCTCCAAGGGATATTCCTAACCCAGGAACTGAACCCAGGTCGCATGCATTGCAGGCAGATTCTTTACCGACTGAGCTATGAGGGGAAATGTATATAACTTCAGATAATCGTGTTTTTCAGCTTTCGATTATCATGCTTATGTTTGTTTGTCTCTTTTTTGAGAGTTATATTAACTCTTAACTCTTGTCAGTCTATCCTTTCTGGATCTTTCTTTTTTCTTAAACGAGGAGCTTTCCCATGTCACGTTTTCCCATTTTCCTACTTTTTTCATGTCTGGAAATTTTTTTACTGTATGCCAAACATTGTAAATCTTGTTTTTAGGTGCTGGATTTTGTTTGATTCCTTTAAAGGATGTTGGACTTGGTTCTGGCATAAGTTGTCATCAGTTTGGTTCTTTCTAGGCTTGCTTTTGTGGAGAAGGCAATGGCACCCCACTCCAGTACTCTTGCCTGGAAAATCCCATGGATGGAGGAGCCTGGTAGGCTGCAGTCCATGGGGTCGCTAAGAGTTGGACACGACTGAGCAACTTCACTTTCGCTTTTCACTCTCATGCATTAGAGAAGGAAATGGCAACCCACTCCAGTGTTCTTGCCTGGAGAATCCCAGGGATGGGGGAGCCTGGTGGGCTGCCGTCTCTGGGGTCTCACAGAGTTGGACATGACTGAAGCAACTTAGCAGCAGCAGCAGCAGGCTTGCTTTTGAGTTTGGTTAAGGCTCATCTAGAGCAGCCTAGCCTGGTTTATTAAGCCTCCCTCCTAAGGCAGTACCCTTCTGATCATGCTACCCACTGCCTCATGTATTATGACATCTTTCCACTCTGGCTTCTGGGAACATGAGCTACTCTGAGCCCTATGTGAGTTCAGAAATTGTTTGGCTTACTGCTGTCCTGGGCCTTTCTCCAGCCTTGTGAAATTTCAGCCCATAAATTCATAGGTTAGTGCCAAGTGTTTGAGGGTGCCCTGAGCACTCTTTGAGTGTGCTTATGGAACACCCTCCCCTCCCATCTTCTGTCCTGTAAGTGCTAGACACCTTCGTCCTGGCGAGCTCTGTCCCTCTTCAACTCATTGTGGCTGCTTTTCCTCCCTGGTCTGCATCCTGGGAGCTGCCTTCCAGCAGGAAGCTGGGGAAGTGATAGAGCTCACTTGTCTCCCTTCTCACGGGGCTCACAGTTGCGCACTGCCTGTTACACAATATCTGAAAAGAGTGTTTTGTGTATTTTCTCTGGTTTTCTAGCTGTCTATGGAAGGCATAATAGCAGGTAATCCTTCATGGACAGAGCAGAAATCCTCCCCAAAGATGCTTTTTAATCCGTGTTTTTCTGTCAGTTGCCACTTCTTCGTTTTACTTAAGCCCCTCTTGCCCACAGCTTTTGATTAACTACACTGGGCGTTCATTTCTGGAAAATCCTAGTAAACTCCTGTCCAGGTTCTAGTAGTCCTCCAAGAGAGCGGAGGTACTACGAGTGTAAGACACAGCTGCTGCCTTTTGAGAGCGTGTCATTTTGTTGGTTACAGGTGAATAACTCGTAGTGTTATAGTATGTGTGATACTGGCCAGGACCCAACAGACTAGGTACGCACAGAGGAGAGACTCATTAATTTGACCTGGGAATTTAGGGTAGGCTTCACAGAGGAAGTAACACTTCAGCTGGGCTTCCAGAAATTGAGAATACGGGGTCAAGGAGGGGATTCATGGTTTAAAATCTTTCAAGTAAATATTGGTTGGCCAAAAGGTTCACTCAGATTTTTCCCAAATGAACTTTTTTGGCTAACTTACTAAAGAGAAGTAAAAGATGCCTAAAGAGTTCTTGACTAAAATTACATCTCAAACATACGGCTTGAATTTTCTGTTCTTACCCAATGTATGCAGGTTACCCAAATGTGTGTGGATTAAATTCTGATTTTAATTTTAAGCCATATGACATTAATTTACTGGAATAATTATTAGATAATTTATGTACTGACTATTCATTCTATTCTATTTCTTTAAACTTTTAATTTGTGTTATGTTATGATTTGAAGCAAAATATACATGGTTTATTTTACTTTAGCTAGAACCCAAGGATATACCCTTTGCTTCGGGAGACGATGAAGGACAGGGAGCCTGGCAGGCTGCAGTCCATGGGGGCGCAAAGTGTCGGACACAACTTAGCCACTGAACGGCAACGAAGGATCTCTTTTTCTGAGCAGTAACTTTTCCTGCCTGAGTCAGCCTTTTACCCTGGAATATGACACTGAAGATGGGTATACAGTATATATTTCCTTTTAAGGTTCTAGTTTTGTCAGTAGTTTCTGCTAAGTGACAGCCTAGACAAAGTCTAAGGCTGAACAGTATAAAATTTTGTTTGTCATTTTCAATTTTTCTTTTTTTCCAGAAATCACATATAAAAATTCTTCTATTTTAAAACACTCCAGCATTTTAAGACTGAAATGGTTTTTCAGGAAAGTCAAAGTTTAAAAGGTATTCACAGAATTTTGAAAAAATTCGATTTCTCCCAGCCTCCAAATTTTAACTGATTATTAGACATTACTTTGATGTTCATTTAATCATATTTGGAATTGGTACTACATAAGGTTTCTCACTCTGAGCACAAGTGGAAGCCATATGCTTTTTTTAAAACTGTATACTTCATACGTTTGCTTATTCATTTGACCAAATTCATTAAGCTCTTGCTGTTGGTCAGATATTGTTGGGCTAGACAAAAATAAAAACCATAACTCCTTCCCATGAAGAGCTCACAGGTTTAGTGAGGGAAATATGCATTTACACACATATATGTATGTATATATATATAGTTTTTTAAAGATATATATATTGTTCTTGTCTTTTAAAAAGTATTTTATTGTAGTATAGTTGCTTTTCAATGTTGTTTCTACTGTACAGCAAAGTGAATCAGCGATACATATACATATATCCTCACTTTTTTGGATTTCCTTCCCACTTAGGTCTCCAGGGAGCATTGAGGAGCATTCCCTGTGATATACAGTAGGTTCCCATTAGTTATCTATTTTAGACATAGTATCAATAGTGTATATATATCAATCCCAATAGAGGGAAAACTATTGGATTGTCCAAAAAAGTTCACTGGGGTTTTTCCGTTACATCTTACAGAAAATCACAAACACACTTTTGGGTCAACCCAATATATTGTTAACAGATAAATTGTGACCCACATGGTAAGCGGTGTAAATAAAGTGAACCTAGTGGTTGGAACCATCAGAAAACCTAAGGATGGAACAACGTACTGTGTCTGAAAGAGGCCAGAAAGGTTGACTAGAATCAGAACAACTTAGAAGAATTTATATTTGTGGTCTTGATAGTAATTATTTCCAGAACTTTATTATGCATAATAAAGCCACCTGGAAAAACTTTTTAAAAATTGCTGATTTTAGGGCCCCCAAACTCAAGGGAGTCTGAATCAGTAGGTTCAGATGTAAGACAACCATCTGTGTGTTGAGCTAGGGATTCTGAAATGGGTTCATAAACAACACTTTGGAAAACAAGGAGCCAAAGTTTATGACCTTGAGTCCTACTTGAAGTCACAAAAACTAATAGACCATTCAACTAAATGATTTAGACATCTTTTTTTTTAAAAGAGATGTGGTTATCAAAAAGGTATTTTGGAAAATGTTACTAGGTTTTTTACTATTTTGGGATGAAATCAGTTATTAAAACAGTGATTCACATTTAATACTTGTGCATTAAATTTTAAATTCATTGGTAATTCATTGTTTGTAGAAGAATCTGTTAAAAGTCACAGATTTTTGATAATGTTTAAGTGTTTTTATCTCTACCAAAATTCAGTTTCATAGAAATTCAATGAAATGCAAAGTGATATTTAAAAAAATGAGTTTGGATAATTATTTATCTTATATAGGCAGATGGAAATCAGTAACAAAAGTTTCTAAACATGTTTACTTACATATGAAATTGTCAATAGACAAATGTGTAGAAATAAAAATGCAGTTTTGATTTTCCAGATTTTTGGAACAGACATACAACCATTGGGGATTTCTTTGTTCTTCATTCAGTCTTTTAAATTGAGGGCTTTTCTCTAACATAATTAAAATATTAGTATCATTTATTTCAGTAAATTTTATGTCAAAATTAATATTTAAGCAGCTGCAAGAATGGGCTTTCCAGATGGGTTAGTGATAAAGAATCTGCCTGCAGTGCAGGAGATGCAGGAGACACGGGCTTGATCTTTGGGTCAGGAAGATCCCCTGCAGAAGGAATGGCAACCCACCCTATCTAGTATTCTTGCCTGGAAAAATGCATGGACAGAGAAGCCCGGTAGGCAGCAGTCCATGAGGTCCAACTGAGTGACTGAGCACCCATGCATAGCTTCAAGAGAAGGAAAAAATGATAAATTCCAATGAGAGGGGTTAATAATTAAATAGGCAAAAGAGACATTAAAATGTTTTTTAATGCTGGTAAGTATCATAGTTCTTTTTCATATTTTGCTACTTGTTTTCATAAGATGGCTTCCCTGTAATGTGGTTTAATTTATAGCAGTGTTGTTTTTGACACTTTTGCCGCTAGATGTCACTAGACTAAAACAGTTGGCAAGCTGGTTAAGCCTTGCTACAACCTGTGGCAATATTTGCAAAAGCCTTTGGTTAATTAAGTTGACTCTGTACCTCCTCTGGATTTCTCATAAAACCAGGTCACGGCTTGCTTCGAGCACAGGCTGGTTGGAAAATATACATGTTCTGTGACACATCAGTGATCTCTAATTAGTTATTTTACTGCTTATCAGGACAGAACAGGAAAAAAATTACTACTGCAGGAAACTTTCAGTGACCTTAAATTTCTAGACAGAAATTCCACGTTCAGTCTGTCACTATACTCAAAGAAATATTTATTACATCAAAAATTTCTGAAGAATTAGGATTGTGTCTTAATCATCTCTAATTTCTCAGTGGCTCCCAAAAGCTTTGGGCTTCCCTTATAGTTTAGTCAGTAAAGAATCTGCCTGCAATGCGGGAGACCTGGGTTTGATTCCTGGGTTGAGAAGATCCCCTGGAGAAGGAAATGGCAATCCACTCCAGTTTTCTTGCCTGGAAAATGCTATGGACAGAGGAGCCTGGCAGGCTACAGTCCATGGGGTCGCAAGAGTCGGACATGACTTAGCAACTAAACCACCACCAAAAGCTTGGCAGTTGGTGGGTATTCAGTAAATGATGTTAAGCATTGAGGTAGTATGTACTAAGTCTCTTCAGTCATGTCCGACTCTTTGCAGTTGTATGAACCATAGCCCACCAGGCTCGTCTGTCCATGGGATTCTCCAGGCAGGAATGTTGGAGTGGGTTGCTGTGCCCACCTCCAGGGGATCTTCCTGACCCAGGGTCAAACCCGTGTCTCTTAGGGCTCCTGCGTTGACAGGCAGATTCTTTACGACTAGTGCCCCTTGGAAAGCCCCTAAGGTAGTATATATAGGAGATGTCAAAGGGAAAGGAAGCCACACATCCTGCTCTCAAAAAGCCTGATTTGGGAGACAGTCTGCAAAAACATGCCTGTAGCTCAGGGTGGTGTATATGTAGCAAATGACTAGTGTAGTCATTAAATTCAATGGGATTTCAGTGGATCAGTAGCTCTTGGGAGCTAGGGGCAGTGATTAAAGGTGTCTTCAAGAAAAGGTATTTGAGATGAAAAAGGAGGGCAGGTATAAATGAAGAAAGCTATGAACCAGGGTTCATGGGTAGGAAAATGTGGGCTGTAAAGATTGAGACGGATTAACAACTTAAGGGCTCTGAATCTGAGGCTTATACTTGGACTTAATATTTTCTAGCAGGGTAGGGAACATGAAAGGATATTGCAGTAGGGGAATAATAATCTGTTTGGTTATGCTTTGTAATTTACAGAACACTAGTGCTTGAAGAAAGGTGAGTTAAAGGTGATTACTCTTTGATTTTTAAAATGCTTCTGCTGTTACGTCTGTTAAAAACACTTATTTAGAAAGATGATAGAGGGCTCAGCATTGTGCCTGATATTTAGTAAACCCTCAATAAAAGATTCTTGTTAATAGTATTATTAAACAAGAAAAAAATGTTAGGGACACTCCATAAAGTAACTGACTACTGTTCTTCATAGAAGTCAAAAGTCATGAAGGACAGGAGTGACTGGAGAATTGTCATAGATTGGAGGAAACTGATAAAGCTGAGCACCGGAGAATTGATGCTTTTGAACTATGGTGTTGGAGAAGACTCTTGAGAGTCCCTTGGACTGCAAGGAGATCTAATCAGTCCATCCTGAAGGAGATCAGTCCTAGGTGTTCATTGGAAGGACTGATGTTGAAGCTGAAACTCTAGTACTTTGGCCACCTGATGCGAAGAGCTGACTTATTTGAAAAGACCCTGAAGCTGGGAAAGATAGAGGGCAGGAGGATAAGTGGACAACAGAGAATGAGATGGTTGGATGGCATCACCGACTCAATGGACATGAGTTTGGGTAAACTCTGGGAGCTGGACAGGGAGGCCTAGCGTGCTGCAGTCCATGGGATCGCAAAGAGTCAGACACGACTGAGCAACTGAACTGAACTGAACTGGAGGAAACTAGGGAGACCTAGTAATGTGGGGTCCTGAATTGGATCCCAGAACAGAAAAGGACATTAGCAAAAAAAAAAAAAGGGAATGTGAGTGAGTAAGGTGTGTAGTTTAGTTGATTGTATTGTACTGATGTTAATTTCCTGTTTTGATCACTGTACTATGGTTATGTACTATGTTAACATTAGAGGAAGCTCTAAAGGGCATATAGGAATCTATACAACTTTCCTAAGGGTATTTTAAATATTTAAAGTTTAAAAACATAATGATGGCTTACTAAAGATTGCAATTCCATGTTTGAACTAGGTGTTCTACTGAGAGTTCAGATATTGGAAGTTTTACAGTCTCCTACCTTGTAGAATTTTTAGGATGAACTTCTACTAGGATGGCTTAAGTCAAGAGTGAGTTCCCTTGAAGACAGGGAAGTAGAGCTTTTGAAGACCCTAAGTCCATTTTAACCCCTGTAGACATATTGTAGCTAATACATAAAATTGTTCAATGTCTTGGCCTTTAAGGTCACTTGAATATTGGCTCTTCAGACTGCAGTTTAATGCCCTCAGTGCCCCTTTGCAGAATGTTCACAGTAATCTAATGAGATTTCCCAGGGATTTGCCATCAATCCCTTTGTTGCTTTTCAATAAAAAGTGATTTCTTATAGCATTCTGCCTATGAGCCTTTGTTATGTGTTTTCATCATCTTTACTCAGGTTCTCTGTGGGCCCAGAACAACAGTGGACGAACATCTCGTGTTTGTAGAGCTGTTGGGTGCAATAAATCAGTGTAGGAATCTTATATATTATTGGGTTGGCCACAAAGTTTGTTCTGGTTTTTCCATAAGATGTTGTGGAAAAGTCCAATCAAACTTTTTGGCCACCTCTATACTTATAACCTTGGGGAAAAAATTTAAATTATCAAAAAAGCATACTTTCAAATATTTGTGCTTCTGTGCTCTAGATATTTAAGATAAGAGGAAAATCTACATGGATATATCTGGACATCAGAGTTCAGGGGCCTAGCATAAATAAGGGATTAGTTTCTAGTTTTTTTCTTCCTCTTGTGATTCCTTTGCTATGAGGGAACACTGGATTCTTGAAATCAGTTGGGAAGTACTTCCTCCTTCCTTCTCTGTAAGAGTTTATGAAGGATTGGTTTTATTTTATCTTTAAATATTTGATGTAATTCACAGTGAAGCCCCTAGGCCTGAGATTTTCTTTACTTGGTATAGATCTGTTCAGATTTCTATTTCTTCTTGAGTCAGCTTTAGTACTTTTTGTCTTTCTAGAAATTTGTCACTTATCTAATTTATTGGCATAAAGTTTCTCATAATCCCTTTTAATCCTCTAAATTTCTATAAGGTCAGTAGTGATGTTCCTCTTACATTGCCGATTTTGATCATTTGAGTTGTTTTTCCCTTTTCCTTGGTCATTCTGGCTACAGTTTTATCGGTTTTGTTGATCTCTAAAGTGAAGTAAGTCATATATTACTGATTTTCTCTGTTGTTTTCCTGTTTTCTTGCTGCATTTTCAGGTGTGAAATAGAGTTATAATTATATCTTACTAATGTAGTCACTTTATCATTATGAGATGTTCTTTTTCCCTGTTAATACTTTTTGCCTTGAAGTCTGTTTCATCTGGTTTTAATGTAGCCATTCTCCATTAAGTCCTCTGTACAGTGTGTATCTTCTTTTCATCCTTTCACTTTCAGCTTGTGTCTTTTAATCTAGGGTGTCTCTCATAGAAAACATATAGTTGGATCTTGTGTTTTATCCAGTCTGACACACTCTCCCTTTTGGACGTTGATTTGCCTTTTTGCATTTCTTCTCCATATATTCTCTTCTTGTCAATTTTGTCCCTTTATTTCCTCCTTGATTGCCTCCTTTCCTGTAAAATATGTATTTTTTTTTTACTGTACTATTTTAACTTCCTGTTAATGTTTTTTAAACTGTATATTTCTTGGAGTTGTTTCCTTAGTGGCGCATCTTAATTTATCAGACTCTGCTTCAGATTAATACTAAATTAATTCTGGTAAAATATATAAGCTTTGCTCCAGTATAGCTCCATTCTTAATTCTCCTTTGTGTGATTATATATAATATCTATCTATGATATAACATGTTAAAAACATAAATATATTTTAATATATATCACAAACATCAAAATGCACTGTCAAATTTACTACTTTTAAAATATTAACATCTTTCAAGGACATTAGAATAAATGAGTAAAAACATATATATATAGAATCTTTTATATTAACCCACACATTTACTATTTTTGGTGTTCCTCATTTCTTCTGGTGACTTCAGGTCACCAATTGTTGTCACTTTTTTTAAAACCCTGAAGAGAATTCCTACCCTGGAATGCAAAAGTAGGAAGTCAAGAAACACCTGGGGTAACAGACAAATTTGGCTTTGGAGTACAGAATGAAGCAGGGCAGAGGCTAATAGAGTTTTGCCAAGAGAACTCACTGGTCAGAGCAAACACCCTCTTCCAACAATACAAGAAAAGACTCTATGCATGAACATTACCAGATCATCAATACCGAAATCTGATTGATTATATTCTTTGCAGCCAAAGATGGAGAAGCTTGATACAGTCAGCAAAAACAAGACCAGGAGCTGACTGTGGCTCAGAGCATGAACTCCTTATTGCCAGATTCAGACTTAAAGTGAAAAAAGTAGGGAAAACCACTAGACCATTCAGGTATGACCTAAATCAAATCCCTTATGATTATACAGTTGAAGTGAGAAATAGATTCAAGGGGTTAGATCTGATAGAGTGCCTAAAGAACTATGGACGGAGGTTTATGACATTGTACAGGAGACAGGGATCAAGACCATCCCCAAGAAAAAGTAATGCAAAAAAGCAAAATGGCTGTCTAAGGAGACCTTACAAATAGCTGTGAAAAGAAGAGAAGCCAAAAGCAAAGGAGAAAAGGAAAGATACACCCATTTGAATGCAGAGTTCCAAAAATAGCAAGGAGAGATAAGAAAGCCTTCCTCAGCGATCAGTGCAAAGAAATGGAGGAAAACAACAGAATGGGAAAGACTAGAGATCTTTTCAAGAAAATTAGAGATACCCAGGGAATATTTCATGCAAAGATGAGCTCAATAAAGGACAGAAATGGTATGGAGCTAACAAAAGCAGAAGATATTAAGAAGAGGTGGCAAGAATACACAAAAGAACTGTACAAAAAAAATCTTCACGACCCAGATAATCACAATGGTGTTATCGCTCACCTAGAGCCAGACATCCTGGAATGTGAAGTCAAGTGGGCTTTAGGAAGCATCACTACGAACAAAGCTAGTGGAGGTGATGGAATTCCAGTTGAGCTATTTCAGATCCTAAAAGATGATGCTGTGAAAGTGCTGCACTCAATATGCCAGCAAATTCGGAAAACTCAGCAGTGGCCACAGGCCTGGAAAAGGTCAGTTTTCATTTCAATTCCCAAGGAAAGGTCAATGCCAAAGAATGTTCAAACTACCACACAATTGCACTCATCTCACACGCTAGTAAAGTAATGCTCAAAATGCTATCTAGGTTGGTCACTAAGATTGGATAATTTCTGCTTTCAGTTTCACTGACACTTTCTCCTGCCATCTCGAAACTACTGTTGAACTAGTCTAGGAAAATTTTTTATTTCAGCTATTGTACTTTTCAACTCCAGGATCTCTATCTCCTTATGGGAGATCTCTATTTGTATATTCATTGTTGCCCTACTCTCCCCCTTAATTTCCTTTCGTTCTGTGAACTTATATGTAGTAACTTCTTTGAAATATTTGTCTGCTGTATCCAGTGTCTGTGATACTCAGACGTTTCCTATCAGCTTCTCCTTTTCTTGAGTGTGAGTCACACTTTGCTGTTTCTTGTGTCTTAATAATTTTTTTTGTGAGAACTAGACATTTTTGATGAGATATTTAAGCAGCTCTGGGTTCTGATCTCAAGATTTTTGTTTTGTTTTTTAAATTGAGGAATATCTAACAAATATTGTGTATATTTGAAGTACATAATTTAATTAGGTATACATATTCACTATGAAATAATCACCACATTCAAGCTAATTAACATATCATATTATTAGTTTTTCTTTGTTCACTGTTTCTCTGTTTCGTAATATGTTTGCTAAACCTGTAAAATCTCTCTTCCTGGGATGTGTAGCCACTGATGTCTCTGCTTCTTTTTAAACTTGTTTTTAAGTCTGCTTTCCCAGGGATTGTCCTTATGTTTCCATGGCTTACTAGTCAGCCAGTGATTAGAGAGATTATATTCAGCCACCTTGATCCAGTAAGGTTTCTGTCATCTGTTAATGGATCTCTGTGTGGGTAAGTTCAGTCACTCAGTTGTATCTGTTTGTGACAACCCCCCAAAATAAAGTCAACCCCAAAAAACAAAGTCAGCCACCGTTTCCAGTTTCCCCATCTATTTGCCATGAAGTGTGGGTAAGGAGCACATTCAAAGTTCAAGTCATTTTCAAGACTCTCCCATCTTTTGCATACCATTGGGTCCTTTCACCTGTCCTCTTGGCATACACACAGCCTCACTTTCAGCCAAGAGTTTGTGACTGGTTAGACCCTCTTGACTTTATTTTTCTGGGCTCCAAAATCACTGCAGATGGTGATTGCAGCCATGAAATTAAAAGACACTTACTCCTTGGAAGGAAGGTTATGACCAACCTAGATAGCATATTCAAAAGCAGAGACATTACTTTGCCAACAAAGGTCTGTCTAGTCAAGGCTATGGTTTTTCCAGTGGTCATGTACTGATGTGAGAGTTGGACTGTGAAGAAAGCTGAGCACCGAAGAATTGATGCTTTTGAACTGTGGTGTTGGAGAAGACTCTTGAGAGTCCCTTGGACTGCAAGGAGATCCAACCAGTCCATCCTAAAGGAAATCAGTCCTGGGTTTTCATTGGAAGAACTGATGTTGAAGCTGAAACTCCAATACTTTGCCCACCTGATGTGAAGAGCTGACTCATTTGAAAAGACCCTGATGCTGGAAAATACTGAGGGCAGGAGGACAAGGGGATGACAGAGGATGTGATGGTTGGATGGCATCACCAACTCAATGGACATGGGTTTGGGTGGACTCTGGGAGTTGATGATGGACAGGGAAGCCTGGCATGCTGTGGTTTATGGGATCGCAAAGAGTCAGACATGACTGAGTGAACTGAGCTGAGACCCTCTTGGATCTTTGCTATAAATGCATGCAGCCTTAGCCAGGAATAAACTTGCCCCAGTCATGACCACAGGGCTTCCCAGGTGTATCAATGGTAAAGAATCCGCTTGCCACTGCAGGAGATGCGAGAGATGTGGGCTTGATCCCTGGGATAAGAAGATCCCCTGGAGAAGGAAACGGCAACCTGCTCCAGTATTCTTGCCTGGGAAATCCCGTGGATAGAGGAGCCTGGAGGGCTACAGTCCATGGGGTCTCAAAGACTAAGACACAGCTGAGCAGCTGAACACATGTGCCATCATAACCATTACCTTGGGCTGGTAGAGCTTTTAGCCCTTCCCACGTGCCCGTCTCTGAGATCATGAGTTCTGCTGACACCGTCACTGGGCATGGGTATTACCCGCTGCTCCAAATCAAGTGAACCTCTTTCTCCTGCAACAGAATAATTGCTTATTCTCAACCTGCCCCATTCTGGCACAACATCTGCTTCAACTGAGGCAGGAGGGATAGGAGAAGCTCCAGGTTAGAATGCCACAGATTCCCACTGTTCTTGTCCACGTTCTTCTGTTTTTAGGCATAAATGCTTCTCAGATTATTGTACGCCTTTGGTTGATTTCTCAAGCTTCAAAGTGATTGTTTTTTAAAAATTTGTCCAGCTTTGTAGTTGCTTTTTATGGAGAGGACTTGTTGATCACCTCACTTAACTATAGTAAGAAATCATGCCTAGCCCATTCATTTGCTCTTAATCTAACTCTGTTCTTAAATTTCTTATTGCTTTCTTATTCATGTTGAAAAGAACTTTGCTTTCTTACTCATGTTGAAAAATCTCTGTCTTTTAAATAATATCTTTAACCTTCTTATATTTGATACAACTTCAGCATGATTGGATTAAACTCTTCACCTTTCTGTTTTCTATTTACTAACTTATTCTTTGATCCTTTCCCCCTCTTTTCCTCTCTACTTTAGCGTTAATCACATCTTGTTATGACCCAGTTTTTATCTCCGCTGTTGGCATATCATTAAAATCTTAAAAGCTTTTTGTGTGGTTGCCTTTGGGTTTATAGTGCACGTCTTTAATTAATCACTGCTTCACACAAAGTGTAGAGTTTTTATCACAGGAAGGTATTTATACTTAAGTTTCCTCTTCACATTTTGTGCTATTGTTGTTAAACATTTTTCTTTGACATATGCTGTAAACCCATAATACATTGCTATTTTTGTTTTAGACCAAGTGTGGCAAACTTTTGTATAAAGGGCCTGATAGTAGGTATTTCAGGCACTGTAGGCCATCTGGTCTTTGTCTCAACTACCCAACTCTGTCATGAAAGCAGCCATAGACAATACATAAAGGAATGGGTGTTACTGTGTTCCAATATAACTTTACTTACAAAAACAGGAAGAGGGTGCGATTTGGCCCTTATAACATAGTTTATTGACCCCCTGCTTTAGATGATCATTATTGAGAGCTATTGAAAATAAGAGAAAAGGTAGTTCATATTACCTTCATTTCAGCCATTTCTGGAGAACTTTATTTCTTTGTATTGATCTAAGTTTCTGTTTGATATCACATTACTTTTGCCTGAAGAACTTCCCCTTAGCATTTCTCATAGTATGGTTCTGTTGGAAATATGTTTTTGTTGGTCTGAACAAGTCTTTTTTCTTAATTTTTAAAAGACAATTTTTATTGTTCTCTCTGTAGTGTATTTTTTACTGGCTGCCTTCAAGATTTTCTCTTTTTTCCCCCCTTTTTCTTTCAATTAAGATACAATTTAAATTTGGTAAAATTTACTTATGTTTTTGTTGATCTGAACAAGTCTTTTTTCTTAATTTTTAAAAGACAATTTTTATTGTTCTTCTCTCTGTAATATATTTCTTTTTACTGGCTGCCTTCAAGATTTTCTTTTTTCCCCCCTTGTTCTTTCAATTAAGATATAATTTAAATTTGGTAAAATTTACCAATGTTTTTGTTGATCTGAACAAGTCTTTTTTCTTAATTTTTAAAAGACAATTTTTATTGTTCTTCTCTCTGTAGTGTATTTCTTTTTACTGGCTGCCTTCAAGATTTTCTCTTTTTTTCCCCCTTTTTCTTTCAATTAAGATATAATTTAAATTTGGTAAAATTTACTGACGTTAAAATACAGTTCTGAGTGTGCTGACGTATCTATACAGTTGTATAGCCACCCAAACAGTCAAGATATGAAGCAGCTTTATCGTTCTCCCAGACTTCTCCCGTATTGCTTCGCAGTCAGTTTTACTCTTCACCTGACTACCATAGTAGTTCTACCCCTGTAGTTTTGCCTTTTCTAAAATATTGTTTAAATGGAATTATACGATATGCAGCCTTTCGAGTCTGGCTGCTGCTGCTTTTTTTTTTTTTTTTTAATTGGCTGCACCGAGTCTTAAGGGCTTCCCTGGTGGCTCAGTGGGTAAAGAATCTGCCTGCGATGCAGGAGACATAGGTTTGATCTCTGGGTCAGGAAAATCCCCTGAAGAAGGAAGTGGCAGTCTACTCTAGTTTTCTTGCCTGAAGAATCCCATGGACAGAGGAGCCTGGTGGTCTACAGTCCATAGAGTTGCAAAATTCGTCCAGATTAGCGACTAAACCACCACCATGTGGGATCTTCAGTAGCGGCACTCAAACTCTTAGATGCACGATGTAGGATCCAGCTCCCTGACCAGGGATCAAACCCAGGCCCCTGGCACTGGGAGCGTGGAGCCTTAGCCATTGGGCCGCCAGGAAAATCCCTGAGTCGGGGATTTTTTTTTTTCTTTCACTTAATAATAATGCTTCTGAGATTCATTCATATGGTTATGTCAGTAGTTTGTTCCTTTTTTGTTGCTGATCAATATTCCATCCTATGAATCTACCATGTTTTGTCTGTGAAGCCACTATAACAGCAGTTTCACATCTGTCACAACGCATGGCAGGATTGTTTTCCAAAGATTTAATAAGCCAATTTATAGTAAAACCAGCAGGGCCTGGACATGTTAGTTTCATAATATCCTCTTTAACACAGGGCATTGTTTACATATTTTTTAACCCAAAGTGGAAATGTCTTTTAATCTGACCATAAAAGTCGTACGTGCTCGTTTAAAAATTATAGACCAGGCTCTTCTCTAGACAAAACAGTTTCAGTTCCTTGTATAAAATGGCACTGCCTCTTCCAGCCCTCTGAACTGAAACTCAAACATCCGTTTTCCCTTTTCGAGTGTGACCCCCAGCACTGAATAGAGTGGTGAGGGCCAGCCTACTGCCTGCTTTGCATACTGTATGTCTTTTAAGACAACCCAAGTTTGAAGTTGCCCTTGTGGCAGCCTCTTGCAGTGGAGTCGCACTGAATCATCTAAAATCTTAAGGCCTCTTTCAAATGTGCTAATATGAAGCCATACCTCCCTCTTTCTGTATTTCTCCAGCTAATCATTTGAGCCGTCAGTGAAAGACTTTACACGCATGCATAGTTCAGTGTCAGATGTAGCTGTGTCTCTAACTTCTTGAGGCTGTTTTTGGATCTCCACGATTAACAGACTTTGCAGGAGCTTATTCAGGTCATTGAAGAATCTTAACAGAATGGGACCCACATCAGAGAGCCATAGAAGAGCTCAAGCCATATTACAGTCAACAGACACAGAACTCTTGCCATCTGTTAAGGATATATATATATATATTTTTATTTTTTAATTTCTATTTAGTGTTCTTTGGGATAAAGAGACTGCCATGTTACATGTAATTAGTGAGAGGTGATGTTCAATATTGTAAAATTTATTGAGTCTCATTTTGGTATCTTTTTCTTAGCACTGTGTTTTATTATATATGTCACTGATGCAGAATTCATTATGATATCCTATGTGTAACCCTATGTATATTATTACAGTACTCATTTAAATTGTTGAGGTGTTTTTCCTGAGACTTTGAACCATATTGAGGACCATGCTTTCCAAACACATAGTGAGAGTCACCAGAGAGATAAGAATTGTATGTACCATTGAGGGGAGAAAAAAACCCTATTTTAAGACTCGCCCCAAACCTGAATAGGCTAGTAGTGTCAATGGCTGCCACTAATTTAGATTACATGAAATCAACAAAGAGTAACTGCTAGCCAGGGATAGTTAATATTCAAAAGCAAAAGAAATATATCTGTCACTAAAGAAGTTAAAATGTTTCATCATGACATCTACTGTTTTCTTTGGATGTGGTTGTTGAGCAGTGGTAGATAAGGGTATTAGTAAAACCACTGTGACACTGTTCCACAGTAATGCAGTAAGGAAAAATAGGCAAGGTGTGAGTAATTATGGAAGGGAAACCGGAGTCATGAGTGGCACATATAAGAGAAGGTATGCATCATTTGGAAGTCTGGTCCAAGGACCAGAGAGGAAGACTAACATTAACATTGTGGCCAGATGGGCTTTATCTTTCTGCTGTTCTTTCCATTTCCTGCCAATGTACTGGAAGAGATGGAAACACAATATCAAGGCAGTCCCACACATCAGAAGTGTGAGATGGAAATGAAAAAAAAAAAAAAAAGTTCCCAGATATGAGCCTAACTCCCTTTGGTTAGACAACTAAGCTATTCTTCTAGCAAGTTGAAGCCAGCCCTCCTCCGACTTACAGCAAATCCTGGCAAGAAGCTACAGATCTGGGTCCTCTTTATTTTGGCTTTGTTTGATCCCTCCTTTTGTTTTGAAAACACTCAATGACTTACTCTTTCCAACACGGGGACGGGACACAGGTTGCTGAGACACATGTTACAGGTTCAAAGAGAAGGTATGTTAGTTGCAGCATGTGACATCTGAGCTGCAGCATTTGCCATCTTTTACTTGCGGCACATGACACTGAGAGTCTGCATGCCACAGTGGAGACAAAGATCCCATGTACGGCAACTAAGACTCGGCTCAGCCAAATAAATAAATTAATTTAAAAAATTAAAAACAACAGAAAAAGTATGTTTTTGTTGTGTTAGTCAGTCAGTCATGTCCGACTTTTCGTGACCCCATGGACAGTAGTGCACCAGGCTCCTCTGTCCATGGGATTCTCCAGGCAAGAATACTGGAGTGGGTTGCCATTCCCTTCTCCAGGGGATCATCCTGACCCAGGGATGAAAGCTGTGTCTCCTGTATTGCAGGCATATTGTGTACCATCTGAGCCACTAACTATCCCTAGCCAGATATTTTCCCCTAGGCCCATTCAAACAAATCCATTTTAAATGAGCATTTTAAATTCTTTCTAATTAATTACGCACACATCCTGCGAGAATCTTTTTTAAACCTAGCTCAAGTTACATGATTCCTGCTTAAAGGATTGGGTTGCTCCATACTGACAGCCAGATTCAGATCTGAACTCCTGGGCTCGACATGAAGATTCTAAGAGGTTTTTGTTGTTGTTTAGTTACTAAGTCGTGTCCCACTCTTTGTGACTCCATGGACTGCAGGATACTAGGCTTCCCTGTCCTTCACTGTCTCCTGGAGTTTGCTCAAACTCATGTCCATTGAGTCGGTGATGCCATCCAACCACCTCATTCTATGTTGCCCTCTTCTCCTCCTGGTCTCAGTCTTTCCCAGCATCAGGGTCTTTTCGAGTGTGTGCGTGCTAAGTTTCTTCAGTCGTGTCCAACTCTTTGCAACCCTATGGACTGTAGCCTCATCTATAATTCTTTAGCACAGAAGAGTTGCTGGAAGCTTAGACATAGAAAAATGTATTTTCACTAAAACGTGGAGGGATGAAGGAAGATGGGGCAATTCAAAGAGGGAAGGTGAATCCAAAATTTGGGTCACTGTAAGATTCTATCCGATGCGAACTCTTTGTACCTGCAGAGCTCGCTGCCTTTGAAAATATGGACTATTGTGCCTTTATCAGCCTTGTCTTTTGCAGACTAAACATTTTCAAGATAAGTGCACAAGATTACAAATAAGATGCCACAAGGTTCTGACTTTCTTTCTTATTCAACATTGTATCAGTTATTTAGCTCCTATCAGAGGACTCTGGGCATACTGTATAACTCAGTAAAGATTTGTCACCTACCCTTAAAGAGGTAGAAGCGTATGAATCACACTTGCAGATGATAAAATGTTAGAAGGAATATCTAACATGATGGAGGACAGACCCAGGGATCCAGGGTTCAAAATGATCTCAGCAGACTTGAAAGATGGGCTGAAACCACAATGACATTTAAAAGCAATAAATGTCAAGTCCTGCATTTAGATGGAAAACAGTCAGTCGCATAAGGACAGGGTGTGGGAGAACTGGCCCAACGGCAGTTCAGTGGGCTTCCTAGCAAGAGCAAGATGCGGACGTGGAAGTGATAGTTTCCGGCTGAGTACTGTACCTGCGAGAGTGTTCTGGGTGTTGCATTTAAGGTGTGTGTTTATAAGCTAAGGTATATCCTGAATAAACACCCAGAAGGGCGTTGTTTGGAAACCTTGTCATGTAAAGAAGTCTTGAAGCAGATATGAGTTTTTAGGTTGGAAAAGAAATGAATTAGGGGAATACATCTCTTCTAATATTTTTTAAAAATTAATTTTTTAAATGACTTAACTTTTTTTTTTAATTGAAGTATAGTTGCTATGGTGTTTTATTTTTTTAGGCTGCACGGTGCGGCTTGTGGGATCTTAGTTCCCTGACCAGGGGTCAAACCTGTACCCCCTACATGAGGAGCAGGCACAAAACTGCCAGGGAAATCCCTACTCTCTCTTTTAATACTAAATGGCTGCTGAGCAGATGTGTCATTAGATCTTTTTGAAGTCCCAGTGATCAGAACTGAGGTCAAAGGGGAGAAGTGATTGGGAGGTGGATTTTGGTTTGATGTAAAGGACTTTCTTTATTAAACAGTTGCAGTATATCAGGCCGTGAGCTAAGCACTTTTCATGCAGCCTCTCACATTTAATCCTCACAGCAACCTTGTCATATGAGTACATTTTAGTACCATTTTATAGATAAGGAAACCTGTTCAGTGAAACTGGTTTGTTCAGTATTGTGCAGCTAAAAAGTAGTGAAATAGCTGTTCATAACCTAGATTTGGCTGGTCTTGAAACCCTGTGCTCATAACCACTAAGCTGTCTCACGAAGTCACGAACTCTCCATTTCTAGATTTGTATAAGTGGAACTGAAAGGATCTTCTCGCATAACTTAGGGTCACTTCTTACAATTCACAAGGGCATGGAGGGGCAGTGTGGCATGATGGAAGAAGAACGCTGACTTTGGAGTTAGCTCAGGGATGGAAAATGTCACACATGCCATGTGATCTTGGGAAAGGCACTTAACATCTCTGAGCCCCATTTAGGAGGATTAATCTATGTAAGCAGCATGGCTTATGTGTTATATTTACTTGGTACATATCAGGGACTTGACAAATAATTGCTTTAGTCATGCAAAACATTCCTTTAACTTTTTAATATTTGTGATCATTAGACAACCATCATTTTAATTTTGTATGTTTCTGTATTTTTTAACAGAAAGAGATTTATCTCTGAGATACTTTATCTCTGAGACAATATATGCTAAATACCTGAGTTAGAACAGAAGCTTTGGTTGCTAGACTTGATTTTGTTTACCGTTTTGTACAGATCAGGTGTGTATGTTTACTTTTTATACTTTTTCTGTTATCTCCTTTGCTGATAAATAGCAGCCACCTCCTAATTGCTACTGTCAGCTTGGAAACCAAAATAAAAATCAATAGGCCCTCAGGGGCCATCTGAAGGGCTTCCTGTTAATAAAAAACATAGGCATTAATGTGGGGTATTTATAACAACTGGGCAACCTGTAAGCCATTTTATTTGTTTTTCCTTGTTTTCTTGGCTTTCTAGGGAGTCGAAATTACTAAATAAGTGAGATGCAATTGGATGTGATGGTTTTGCTCCTGGATAGTTTAACAATGCAGTAGAAAAATCAAAGCACAGTTATTGACTTAGAGCCTAGAATCGGACAAGCATAGTTGCTCATATGGTATAGTGTGATGTTATAATACCTACCATTTGTGGGGTGCCTGTACCATGTACGCAGCTACACTAGTTGGTCTCCATGCAGAATGTTTTGGGTTTTTTTTTTAATCTGCGAAACAGTCTTATGAAAGAAGCATTAATGTCATCCTCATTTTGTAGGTAAAAAAGTTGAGCTATGAGAAAGAGAAATTAGACAACTTGATCAATTTTCCACAGAGATCGAAACTTAGGTCTATCATAATCCAAAGACCCAGTTCTTTTGATCACACTTTTGGACGCGGCAGGCCATGGTGCTAGGAAACAGGCATGCAGAGGAGTTATTAATTGAGCCGCACCTATGGGAACAGGCAGGATTGTGGTGGGATGTGTTGGCTTTGTTGGGCGGGGGAGTGGGGTGGGAGGAATTCCTGGGTGGATGGGTAGTGTGAGCAAAGTGGGCCTGAGTCTGCTGCTTTTTGGGAGCTGGAGTGGAGACAGTGAAAGAAACGTTTGAGCAAAGAGAAAGGTGCACGCATCCTAAGGAGGAGTAAGAAGTAAGGTCTGAAAGCGAAACCATGGCCAGATCATGGGTGCTCTTGAAACGCATTTGAGAGAGGAATTTGGAGGTGATGCTGTAAGAAGCAGTTGGTGTTTTATATTCGCTGCAGTAGGGAACAGGGTGTTGGCAGGTTGAGAGCTGTGTGTTTTGGATGCTAAGTATGGCAGTAACCAGAGATGGACACACTAGTTACGAGGCTGCTGTAGTATTCTAGGTTTGAGGAGCTGATGAAAGTCCAGACTGGGATGGGGACAGTGGAAGGAAGAACGAATTTGAGAGACATTTTCAAGGAAGAAATGACAGGACCTGACAGATTAGATGCAGGAAATAAATAAAAGGGAAAATACCCGTAGGGTCTCTTGACCGGGAGAGAGTGAAGTGACAGAATTGGGAAGGGAAATTCCTCTTTTAAATTGGCCCTGCAAAACCACAGCCAGGAGAGGCATTTCGGTACTGCACCAGAACGTTCCCTGGCTGAGCACCGTTCTAGCACCCCATCTAGTCCTGGAGAAGACACTTTAGAAGGAGGTGGTAGGGCGGGGGTTGGAGGAGGGAGTGGAGGCGCGGGTGTCTTTCGAAGTTGGCTCTGTTTGGACTTCCCCGGTGGTCCAGTGGTTATGACTCTGTGCTTCTGCTGCAGGGAGCGCAGGTTTGATCCCTGATTGTGAAACTACAAATCCCACATGCCGCATGGCACAGCTAAAACAAAAACAAAATCTGCTCAGTTTTCCTGACTTGATTGGCTGTGGGTCCATTGAGTTCAGTCAAGGCAAATGCCTCCATGCTGATGTGCGTGAACACAGATGTGACGTTTTGTAAAAGGCAAGCTAAAAATCTTGGGTAGGAGTTGGGGGGGTTATGACTGTTGAGGTTATTATTTTACTGCTCAGGCCAAGGACCTAGTCACTCTTCTGGGTCTGTGTCTTCAAACAGAGTGAGAATTTACAGTGCTCAGGTTGGAAATTGCACCCTTATTTAGAAGCCATGAACCTTTATGTTGATAAAATATTATTCTTCACTGAGCATTGAAATCTGCGCCGAACAGCTGCAGCCTTTCCGGAGCACTAACTTAAAAAGCACTCGTCATAGTTTTGGAAAATAAAAAGCATGTGGGTGGGATGAAGTCACCTGAACAATCTTCTATAATTACAACTTTCAAGGCCTTTTCCTTTGTGTTTTTCTGGCTGACTTCACACACACACGTGAGCACATACACATTCGCAAAGCTATGATTTTCTTTTACTTTATAAACCTTTTGCGCTTGTTTTTGTTAAATAGTTGCAGTTCCCCGGGAAGGTATACACTTCCTTATTCCTCTCCTGTTTTTTATTTGAAACCTGGCATCTCTGAGAGCTGGAAACCCCCAGACAGATCTAGCTGTCTATCTAGACTTCTGAGCTATGAGGGACCCCTCTGAAAGTACGTCTGAGTGCCTTGGAACAAATGCCTTGATAGCCTAGACAATGCACCAGGAAAATGTGAGCATCATCATGCGTTTTGTGTGTGGATTAGGTTCCTCAGCGCCATCCTAGTCAGCAAGTCCTGGAATGTGACAGAATTGGCAGTCGTGCCCGGGACCAACCCACACTGGGAGTTCCCGTCTGTGTGCTGATAATTAAGTGAGGTTAGCTGCTTATATTCCCCAAAGGAAGGAGAGCAAGGGAATTAATGTTGTTTCCAATCATATCTTTTAATTAACCAATGGATGGAATGGGAAGGGTTTTAAGAACGATTTCATGAGGGATGATTAGTACCTTACATAGCTCAGTAGTACCATCACAGTTGGACACACTTTAGGAATACCAGCACCGACTTTTCCAGCAAACTAACTGAAAATAATTCTGAATTGTAGCTTATTTTATGTGTGTGTTATGTATGTGCTAAGTCACTTCAGTCATGTCTGACTCAGTGCAACCCTGTGGACTGTAGGCTGCCAGGCTCCTCTGTCTGTGGGATTCTCCAGGCAGGAATATTGGAGTCAGTTGCCATTTCCTTCTCCAGGGGATCTTCCCGACTTAGAGACTGAACCCACATCTCTTAAGTCTCCTGCATTGGCAGATGGGTTCTTTACCATTAGTGCCGCCTGGGAAGCCCTATTTTATGTGTAGAATATAATAATTACAACAAATAAAATTGTTGGCTTTTCAAAATTGTGCATTAAGTAGTGCCTTGCCAGAGTGATGTTGAGCAGGAAGTAGTATAATACATCTGTCTTATTATTTTTTTAATTTATTTTTAATTGGAAGACAATTGTTTTAAATATTGTGTTGGTTTCTGCCATACAAGAACATGAATCAGCCATAAGTATATCTATATCCTGATGCTGAAGCTCCAATGCTTTGGCCACCTGATGCAAGAAGCTGACTCATTGGAAAAGATCCTGATGCTGGGAAAGATTGAGGGCAGGAGAAGGGGGCAACAGAGGATAAGATGGTTGGATGGCATCATCGACTCAATGGACATGAGTTTGAGCAAACTCCTGGAGATAGTGAAGAACAGGGAAGCCTGATGTGCTGCAGTCCACGCGGACTGCAGAGAGTCAGACACGAGTGACTGAACAATACCTATATCCCCTCTCTCTTGAATTGCCCTCCTCCCCGCTCCCACCCCTCTAGGTTGTCACAAAG
Organism: Bos javanicus; assembly: GCF_032452875.1. Taxonomy (NCBI): domain Eukaryota; kingdom Metazoa; phylum Chordata; class Mammalia; order Artiodactyla; family Bovidae; genus Bos; species Bos javanicus. The sequence goes on along the minus strand of NC_083872.1, from coordinate 97,915,162 downwards.
CACCAAGTTGAGCTCCCTGAGTTATAGAGCAGCTTCCCATTAGCTGTTTTACGTATGATAGCGTATGCGTATCAATGCTATGCTTTCAGTTCGTCTCACCCTTTCTTTCCCCTTCTGCGTCCACAGTCTGTTCTCTGTGTCTGCATATCTTACTGTTTTAAAGAATATCCAGTTTTGCTCTTTTTCCCCCTAAGTAACAAAAATTCTTTACCTGGAATAGACTTTTGGGGCTCGCATTTTCTTTAATATTGATAGTTCTTTCTTGTTACTGAAAGCAGTGGTATTGTTTTCAGGGAGGTTAAAATGATCATGTTACCTTATCAAGTTCTCTTTTACCTTCTTAGTAACAGAGACTATATTTTGTCTTCCTGAAGCTGTTAGAAAAAAAATCTCTGTATTCAGGTACAGTGCCTCAGGTCATAGAAATGAGGTGTTATGTCATTTGCTTCAGAAGATAGCCAGTGCATCAGAAACAGCGACAGGGCAAACAAAATGCAGTTAGGAATCTGGCTTCAGAATGAGTAAACGTTTAGGAAGAGCGAGTTCTCACTGGACATCACTAAATAAGAATGAGTTGATGTCACACTTGGCAAGAAGCAGCTCCGAAAAAAAAATTTTTTTCCAAACAAATAGTACAACATGGTGGGGAGGAGGGATTTCGGGCAAAGGGTAAAGAATGAGGGGGAAAAAATAAGCTGGAGAAGGAGTGGGAGAATGAGTTACTTGTTACAGAAATATTACTATGATGGAAAAGCCATGTTTGTTTTGTCAGAAGGCATCTGAGTTGGAACTTGAACTGCTGAAGGAGAGAGAGGTCCCTGGGGCTCTTCCCACACTCCCTTCGAGCTTGTTGTGCACGGATCCCTGGGGAGGGGGTTGTGTAATCGCCTTGACTCATTTTCAGGGAAGAATGGCCCCTGTAGCTGTTTTGGCTCTGTAGAAGGCTGTAGCAAGTATGAGTGAAGATGTCCCTGCAACCCAGTAATAGCAAACGCAAAACATCCTTTTTGTTAGGACTTGCAGGCACCTGGAGGTAACACTGCAGACTGCGTGGGGTATGTGACACCCCTGCCTCCATCTTCCCAAAATACTATGCAGCCTTGGGCAACCTGATGACCAATTTCACATATTCCTAAAAGCCCCTATTCCATGGAGAAGGGACTGGCTACTCACTCTAGTATTCTTGCCTGGAGAATTCCATGGACAGAGGAGCCTGGCGGGCTACAGTCATTGGGGTCATAAAGAGTCGGACACGACTAAGCAACTAATACTTTCACTTAAAAGACTCTCTCAGGTACTGCTAACCAACTCTTGTGTCGTCTTGAATTCACGTGACACATTTTAAAGAAAGCACCAAACCCTGATGAACCTTACCTTTCCAGCAAGGTTGAAGAAAATCTTTCTAGAAGTGTCTTTTTCAGTATACAAAATTCCAGGTTACGAGGTGTGATGTTTAAGATCTTCATCTCCTGAGAGCATGCTGTGAAAATATTACTTTACCAAAGATGGTTATTAGATGGTCTTAGTTGCAGCACGTGGGTCCTTCAGTCTTTGCTATGGCATGTAAACTGCTAACTGTGGCATGTGAGATCGACTTTGCTAACCAGGGCTTGAACCCAGGCCCCCTGCATTGGGAGCACGGAGTCTTAGTTGCTGGACCACCGGGGAAGTCCCCCAAAGATGGTTATTTTTAATAGAAGCAGTTAAACATTTATGGTATTGAAATATATCTCCTTTTATCAGCTGCATATCAAAAGGGGCAGGGGCTAGATACATTGGGTGTCCCATGATTGTATCAAAAGGTGAGAGCCTTTTAGTTCCAAAAGTTGTGAATCTGAAATTTAGAAGTTTCAGTGGTAATGTTTTTGGCCAAAGTAGTTGAAGAGTCCTCACAGATTTTGCCTGTTGAGTCTTAATAGTGCTATTAGTGCATTCGACTAACCATGGATCCAAATGTAGTCCTTGTTCTGAGATCTAGTGCCTTAAATATTGAAACTGAGTTTGAGCAAACTGTTATTTTTCTTTGGAGACTTTAAGCCCCCTCAAAGTCAAAAGTTGTGGGTTTTTTTTTTTTTTAATAATTTTCATTGGAGTATAATTGATTTACAACGTTGTTAGTTTCAAGTGTGTAACAGTGTATCTGTTATACATATATCCACTCTTTTTTAGATCATTTTTCCCATATAGGTCATTATAGAGTGTTGAATTCCCTGTTCTGTACAGTAGGTCCATATTAGTGATCTGTTTTATATAGTGTGTATATGTCAGTTCCAGTCTCTCAGTTGGGATTCCTTGGTGGCTTAGACGGTGAAGAGTCTGCTTTCAATGTGGGAGACCTGGGGCTCGATCCCAGGGTCTGGAAGATCCCCTGGAGAATGAAATGCAACCTACTCCAGTGTTCTTGCCTGGAAAATCCCATGGACAGAGGAGCCTGTTGGGCTACAGTCCATAGGGTTGCAAAGAGTTGGACACGACTGAGTGACTTCACTTTGCATTTGCAATCTCTCAGTTTATCCCTCTCCGTCTTCCCTCATAGAAACCATAAGTTTGCACTAAGCATAATCACAGGCAGTAATAGTTACTGTCATGAAATTTTAAAGCTGATCGAAAACTAAGAGAAAGACAAATTCCATATGATATCATTTGTATGTGGAATCTTAAAACATGGTACGAATGAACTTATTTACAAAACAGAAATTGAGTCACAGGTGTAGGAAGCAAAAGGTTTTAAACAAAATTTTTAAAGTTTGTTTTTGGCTCTACTGGGTCTTGGTTGCTGCTTGGGCGGCTGTTCTCTAGTTGTGGTATGGGTTTCTCATTGCAGTGGCTTCTCTTGTTGAGCGTGGGCTCTAGAGTGCAGGTTTCAATAGTTGTGGCGCGTTGGCTCAGTTGCTGCACGGCGTGTGGAATCTTCCCAGGCCAGAGATGGAACCTGTGTCCCCTGCATCGGCAGGCGGGTTCTTAACCACTGGACCACCAAGGCCAAGGGTTTTAACAGGTGGATGCCGTCTTCTTGTGAAGAGGTTTGAGAAGGGGAGCAGAGAAGCAAATAATCTATGTATTGTAACAAAGTCGAGTCTGCAAAAAACTATATCATCTAAATCAGCTTTCAAAATTTGTGAAAAATAAGAGGAACTTTGTAAAACCTTGGGGCATAACCAGATGTACTGCCTTTCTTGTCAAGGGAAAGCAAAAAGGTATTGGTTCGCCTTATCAGCTGGAATACTAAAGAATGCACTGCATAAATCAGTTGGAATGGAAAATAAGCTTTCAGTGGAATGAATGTCAGTAGCATGTTCAGGCTAAGAGCAGCCAGCTGTCAGGGGATAACCGTATTGTTTCTTGCTCATAAGTTCTGGACAAACCTCCATCCTTGGCCATTGGGTTTTTTCACAGGTGAAATGGGGGTATTACAGGGGCTAGTATTGATACTATTGTGGCCCTGGGCCTTATAATTCTCTATTATGGGCTTGATGTATTAAATGTCTTATTTTTTTTTTCTTCAAGATATTGGTTAATTCTGGGAGAGGTTTTGAGGGATCTCTTTGAATCTTGGTAGGAGATGAACTGTGAATTCTGCCAATATTAGTTGATGATTTTGCCCATAAGGAGGATAGCAGCTGATCCATTAGGGACAATTGATTAGTGTCCCCAGATTCCGCTGTAGTGCCATCAGAAATGGAGCAAATAAAAGATGTCAAAGGATCATTTACTTCATTTGGTTGGCGATATTAGTTGTTACTGTCAAATTCTAGAATTACTTCCCCCTTATGGGGGAAAGTAATTTCAGGATAAAACTATTCTAAGAGGTCTCAGCCTCTTGGTTACTTTAGCAAACACTTTGATTATGGCTTGCATGGCCTTCGCCCAGGGAACATAAGATATTTGGGATTTATTTGGATCCTCAGAAGAGTTAAAGGGGAACATTCTGATAGGCTCAGAAGGGGAGGAAATGGAGAAAGGCTCAAGGGGAAGTGTGGCAAAAGAATTAGAATTTGGAAACAGGGTGTGGAGGAGGTGGAGGTGCAGAAGGAAAGGGGCATGAGGGCCCTGGAGGTAGAGTCAAAGAAAGTAGGGGAGGTGAAAGAGAGACCTCAGGAACCTTTTTTCCTTCTTTCTTTCTTTGCCTCGGTTACTTTATAATTTGCATTTTGCAGAGAGGCAGTTTTAGGTTCTTGATAGCATTTGAAAGCCTCAAAATACCAATCAAAATAGGCATCTCATTCAGTTTTAACCATTTTAGAGCCATGGCTGTCCAATTCTGTTTTAAGAAAAGTAAGTCTGGGGAGTTTGAAAGTTCTCTAAGGTGGCCATTTTTGTTCTCAGTTATTAATACTTTCAGCTTAAGTGGTTCCATTTAATTAGAAATGTGCATGAGGCAGGACTGTAGTTTTAAAACATAAAACTGATTAAGGTTGCCAAAGAGGAGGCACCCTCAAAGCATTTTGATGACTGGGATCTGATTTCTTAGATGTTTCTCTCTAGAGCAAAAAGAAAAATTCCTAAACACCAGTTTCAATAAGAAAAGCCTAATTCAAGAGGAATTGGATCAAAAGCCAGCATAGTTCCAACAGGAAGAGCCCGTTTCTAAAGGAATTGGGCCAAAAGCCCAATAGTAGTCTCAGAAAGGATAAGGCCTATAAACAGATTCCAAATAAAGCCTGGAGAACTAAAAATGCAAAGACAGCAAAGCTCAAAATCCAAGAGAACTTGTATTTGAACCTTAAACCTTAAACTTGAATTTGGCCCTGAAACTCCAAGGTTGGTAAGAAACTAGTGGGCCCAGTTGGCTCTGTTCACTTACCAGCCTCAGAACTTTTTGGGGGGTTCATTTCTGGATCCCACTTCTCACACCAAGTAATGTTGACCTTAAAAATGAAAGTCAGTTATTTAACCCCTAAAATGGGTTTATTCAGGAATAGTAGGGAATTGGAATTCAGGACAAGTAAGCCACTGCAAAAACCAGGTCTTACAAATAAAGGTGAGGGAAAAATGTTACTTTGTAGAGAGAAAAAAAAGGAAGTTGGAAAGTGTTGTTTTGAATGAAAGTCCGTTGGAGAAAAATGAGAGTTCAGGGTGGTGATGATTTCTCACTGGTTGAATTGCTGGGGTAGTTAATTTCTTGTAGGAGGTGCAGTGTACCTCTTTTCCTGTCTGGTCCTATAATAGATGATTCTTTCCTGTTGGTGATACTTTCCTGTTGGTGATTCTTGAGTTGAGATCTGAAATTGACAATTCTTCCTGTGATTGATGTCAAGTGGGTACCACGTGAGAATTGCCCCTCCCAACTCTGTATTAGTGAGGTTTCTCTTTATTAATTTTCACACCCAAAAGAGTTTAAGGATGTGGATAGAGAGCCTTGCCCTCAATAGAAATTGCCAGCTCCTACCTAAAAAAATTTTTTTCATTTGAAATATCTTCAGTTCAGTTCAGTCACTCAGTTGTGTCCGACTCTTTGTGACCCCATGAATTGCAGCATGCCAGGCCTCCCTGTCTATCACCAACTCCTGGAGTTCACTCAAACTCAAATCCATCAAGTCGATGATGCCATCTAGCCATCTCATCCTCTGTCGTCCCCTTCTCCTCCTGCCCCCAATCCCTCCCAGCATCAGAGTCTTTTCCAATGAGTCAACTCTTCACATGAGGTGGCCAAAGTACTGGAGTTTCAGCTTTAGCATCAGTTCTTCCAAAGAACACCCAGGACTGATCTCCTTTAGAATGGACTGGTTGGATCTCCTTGCAGTCCAAGGGACTCTCAAGAGTCTTCTCCAACACCACAGTTCAAAAGTATCAATTCTTCCACGCTCAGCTTTCTTCACAGTCCAACTCTCACATCCATACATGACTACTGGAAAAACCATAATGTCTCTGATTTTCAATATCCTATCTAGGTTGGTCATAACTTTCCTTCCAAGGAGTAAGTGTCTTTTAATTTCATGGCTGCAGTCACCATCTGGAGTGATTTTGGAGCCCCCCAAAATAAAGTCTTAACACTGTTTCCACTGTTTCCCCATCCATTTGCCATGAAGTGATGGGACCAAATGCCATGATCTTAGTTTTCTGAATGTTGAGCTTTAAGCCAACTTTTTCACTCTCCTCTTTCACTTTCATCAAGAGGCTTTTTAGTTCCTCTTCACTTTCTGCTGTAAGGGTGGTGTCATCTCCATATCTGAGGTTATTGATATTTCTCCTGGCAATCTTGATTCCAGCTTGTGCTTCTTCTAGTCCAGTGTTTCTCATGATGTACTCTGCATATAGGTTAAATAAGCAGGATGACAATATATAGCCTTGACATACTCTTTTTCCTATTTGGAACCAGTCTGTTGTTCCATGTCCAGTTCTAACCTGCATACAGGTTTCCAAAGAGGCAGGTCAGGTGGTCTGGTATTCCCATCTCTCTCAGAATTTTCCACAGTTTCTTGTGATCCACACAGTCAAAGGCTTTGGCATAGTCAATGAAGCAGAAGTAGATGTTTTTCTGGAACTCTCTTGCTTTTTCCATGATCCAGTGGATGTTGACAATTTGATCTCTGCTTCCTCTGCCTTTTCTAAAACCAGCTTGAACATCTGAAAGTTCACGGTTCACGCATTGCTGAAGCCTGGCTTGGAGAATTTTGAGCATTACTTTACTATCATGTGAGATGAGTGCAATTGTGTGGTAGTTTGAGCATTCTTTGGCATCGCCTTTCTTTGGGATTGGAATGAAAACGGACCTTTTCCAGTCTTGTGGCCACTGCTGAGTTTTCCAAATGTGCTGGTATATTGAGTGCAGCACTTTCACAGCATCATCTTTCAGGATTTGAAATAGTTCAACTGGAATTCCGGAGAAGGCAATGGCACCCCACTCCAGTACTCTTGCCTGGAAAACCCCATGGGTGGAGGAGCCTGGTAGGCTGCAGTCCATGGGGTCGTGAAGAGTCGGACACAGCTGAGCGACTTCCCTTTCACTTTTCACTTTCATGCATTGGAGAAGGAAATGGCAACCCACTCCAGTGTTCTTGGCTGGAGAATTCCGGGGACGGGGGAGCCTGGTGGGCTGCCGTCTATGGGGTCGTGCAGAGTCGGACACGACTGAAGTGACTTAGCAGCAGCAGCAACAACTGGAATTCCATCACCTCCACTAGCTTTGTTCGTAGTGATGCTTTCTAAGGCCCACTTGACTTCACATTGCAGGATGTCTGGCTCTAGGTGAGTGATATATCTTAGCATGTAGCAAAAATAGCAAGTACCCGAGTCTTTATTTACCAACTTTGTCAAACTTTAATATTTTGATATATTTGCTTCAGATCTCTCTCTTTTTTTTTTTTTTTGCCCCCAGGAGAAAAAACTATTTCAAATGAAGTTAAAGCCTCCCTCACTGTTGCTTAACCTTCCTTAATATTCTCTCTTTGCAAGGAATCATTGATCTGACTGGTGTTTATCATGCCCATGCATTTCTTCCATTGCTTTACTTTTTACCAAATATTATGTGTCTCTAGATAGGCTGCAGTCCATGGGGTCGCAAAGAGTCGGACACGACTGAGAGACTTCACTTTCACTTTTCACTTGCATGCATTGGAGAAGGAAATGGCAACCCACTCCAGTGTTCTTGCCTGGAGAATCCCAGGGACGGGGGAGCCTGGTGGGCTGCCATCTATGGGGTCGCACAGGGTCGGACATGACTGGAGCGACTTGGCAGCAGCAGACAGTATCTAATACATTCTTTAATGTGTTGTGTCTGTATGAAGTGCATTGTATAATGTTTCCTTCATATACATTTACAACTTTTTTTTTGGTTTATATTATTGATATTTGTTGATATACCTTATTTTTTACACTGCTGCATAGTATTCCAATATTTCAGTTTATCCATTGTCCTGTTAATTTTGGAGTTTCAGACTTTTTTTAAACTGGTAAACAGTTTTTCTGAGGGCACCTGTACGTCTCTTTGTGCACATGTGTGAGAGTTTTCTTTTTTAAACAATTTATTTGTCTTGTTTTTGGCTGCACTGAGTCTTTGTTGCTGTGCAAGGGCTTTCTCTTGTTGCAGCAGGTGGGCAGGGCACCGCTTTCTGGTTGTGGTGCTCAGGTTTCTCGCTTTGGCAGCTTCTCTTGCTGCAGAGCGTGGGCTGTGGGTGCTCAGGCTTCCATAGTTGCGGCGTGCAGGCTCAGTAATTGAGGCTTGTGGGCTCTAGAGCTCGGTCCTAGTAGTTGGGGTACATGGGCTTAGTTACCCTGAGGTATGTGGAATCTTTCTTGGATCAGGGATCAAACCTCTACCCCTGCATTGGCAGGCAGATTCTTAACCACCTGGACCACCAGGGAAGTCCGAGAGTTTTCTCTAGGGTATGTAGCTAGGAATAAATTGCCATCGAGTAGATCGTGAACTCCTTATTGCCAAATTCAGACTTAAATTGAAGAAAGTGGGGAAAACCACTAGACCATTGAGGTATGACCTAAATCAAATCCCTTATGACTATACAGTGGAAGTGACAAACAGATTCAAGGAATTAGATCTGATAGAGTGCCAGAGAAGGCAATGGCACCCTACTCCAGTACTCTTGCCTGGTAAATCCCATGGACGGAGGAGCCTGGTAGGCCGCAGCCCATGGGGTCGTTAAGAGTCGGGCACGACTGAGCGACTTCACTTTCACTTTTCACTTTCATGCATTGGAGAAGGAAATGGCAACCCACTCCAGTGTTCTTGCCTGGAGAATCCCAGGGACAGAGAAGCCTAGTGGGCTGCCGTCTATGGGGTTGCACAGAGTCGGACACAACTGAAGCGACTTAGCAGCAGCAGCAGACAGAGTGCCTAAAGAACTATGGAGGAAGGTTTGCGACACTGTACAGGAGGCAGAGATCAAGACCATTCCCAAGGAAAAGAAACGGTTGTCTGAGGACACCTTATAAAAAGGCAAAATGGTTGTCTGAGGAGACCTTACAAATAGCTGTGAAAAGAAGTGAAGCGAAAAAAAAGAATAGGAAAGATATACCTATTTGAATGCAGAGTTCCAAAGAATAGCAAGGAGAGATAAGAAAGCCTTCTTCAGCGATCAGTGCAAAGAAATAGAGGAACATGATAGAATGGGAAAGACTAGAGATCTCTTCAAGAAAATTAGAGATACCAAGGGAACATTTCATGCAAAGATGGGTACAATAAAGGACAGAAATGGTATGGGCCTAACAGAAGCAGAAGATATTAAGAAGTGGCAAGAAGACATAGAAGAACTATACAAAAAATATCTTCATGACCTAGATAATCGCAATGGTGTGATCACTCACCTAGAGGGAGACACCCTGGAATGCAAAGTCAAGTGGGCCTTAGGAAGCATCACTATAAACAAAGATAGTGAAGGTGATGGAATTCCAGTTGAGCTATTTTAAATCCTAAAAGATGATGCTGTAAAAGTGCCGCACTCAATATCCAAATTTAGAAAACTCAGCAGTGGCCACAAGACTGGAAAAAGGTCAGTTTTCATCCCAATCCCAAAGAAAGGCAATGCCAAAGAATACTCAAACTACCACCCAATTGCACTCACTCACATGCTAGCAAAGTAATGCTCAAAATCCTCCAAGCCAGGCTTCAACAGTACGTGAATCGTGAACTTCGAGATGTTCAAGCTGGTTTTAGAAAAGGCAGAGGAAGCAGAGATCAAATTGCCAATATCCATTGGATTATCAAAAAAGCAAGAGAGTTCCAGAAAAATATCTATTTCTGCTTTATTGATTATGCCAAAGCCTTTGACTGTGTGGATCACAACAAACTGTGGAAAATTCTGAAAGAGGTGGAAATACCAGACCACCTTACCTGCCTCCTGCAAAACCTGTATGCAGGTCAGGAAGCAGCAGTTAGAACTGGACATGGAACAACAGACTGGTTCCAAATCAGGAAAGGAGTATGTCAAGGCTGTATATTGTCACCCTGCTTATTTAACTTATCTGCAGAGTACATCATGTCAAATGCCAGGCTGGATGAAGCACAAGCTAGAATCAAGATTGCCAGGAGAAATATCAATAACCTCAGATATGCAGATGACACCACCCTTATGGTAGAAAGTGAAGAAGAACTAAATAGCCTCTTGATGAAGGTGAAAGAGGAGAGTGAAAAAGTTGGCTTAAAGCTCAACATTCAGAAAACTAAGATCATGGTATCCAGTCCCATCACCTCATGGCAAATAGATGGGGAAACAGTGGAAACAGTGACAGACTTTATATTTTTGGGCTCCAAAATCACTGCAGATGGTGACTACAGCCATGAAAGATGCTACTCCTTGGAAGAAAAGCTATGACCAACCCAGACAGCATATTAAAAAGCAGAGACATTACTTTGCCAACAAAGGTCCGTCTAGTCAAGGCTATGGTTTTTCCAGTAGTCATGTATGGATGTGAGAGTTGGACTATACAGAAAGCTGAGTGCCAAAGAATTGATGCTTTTGAACTATGGTGTTGGAGAAGACTCTTGAGAGTCCCTTGGACTGCAAGGAGATCAAACCAGTCAATCCTAAAGGAAATCAGTCCTAAATATTCATTGGAAGGACTGATGGTGAAGTTGAAGCTCCAATACTTTGGCCACCTGATTCAAAGAACTGACTCATTGGAAAAGACCCTGATGCTGGGAAAGATTGAAGTCAAGAGGAGAAGGGGAAGACGGAGGATGAGATGGTTGGATGGCCTCACTGACTCGATGGACATGAGTTTGAGCAAGCTCTGGGAGTTGGTAATGGACAGAGAAGGCTGGAGTGCTGCAGTCCATGTGGTCACAAAGAGTCAGACACAACTGAGTGACTGAACTGAACTGAAAGGCACAGGTATTTTCAACCTTACTAGATATAGTCAACTCTTCAAAGATGGTGTCGATTTATATCCTTACTAGCTGTGTATGAGAGTTCCTGTTGTTCTGCATCCTCAATCACACTAGATATTGTCCCAGCTGTTCCTTGTTTACTGATTCATTTAAAGACAGCTCTGTGCTTAGCAACCAGCTCAAACATGGGTCAACAGATGCAAACTTATTTTTTTATATCAGCCTTCCTCCTTTTAAAGGAACTGTTTTCATCTCAGAGTTATAGAATCAAGGTATCTATAACAGGTTACTTTGCTCACATTTATTTTTAACAATTAATGTTTCTTTTTATGATCACAAAGTGAATACATAGTTATTTTGGATAGTTCAGAAAACAGAAGTTTCAAAAAATAAGATTAAAAATTCCGCCACCTAGACATAGCCATTGTTAACATTTTATTATGTATTTCCTTGTATTGTAAACATATATGTGATATACATTTACTCTACAATTAGAATCATGCTAAATTTATTTTGTATCATAGTTTCACTTAAAATTATATTGTGGCATTTCCTGTCATTGGCTATTATGTTAAAACACTATTTTAATAGCTGCATAACGTTTCTTTGTATTAATGTTATAATTTAAGCATTCTACCCTTAGAGGACATCTTTGATATTAAAATAATACAGCAGTAAACAGTCTTGGTATAAAAATCTTATGCATTTCAGGTTGTTTCTTTGGGATAGACTTCTAGAAAAGGTCAGTATATGTGTGTGGAGTTAGATTGAAGAAAGAGATTATAAGAAAGGCATCCATACAGAAGAAAAAAAATCAGTTGAGAGAGGAAACAGGGGTGTCATGAGATGTTAATTTAGCTTCTCTTATATTTGAATTAACTCACTGTGTGTGACTCTTTGCAACCCCAAGAACACTGGAGCGGGTTGCCATTTCCTTCTCCAGGGAATCTTCCTGACCTAGGGATCGAACTGTGTCTCCTGTATCCACCTGCCAAGGTGGATTCTTCACCACTGATCCGCCAGAGAAGCCCCTTGAATTGAGTGGCAAATCTTTAATTGAATCTGAATCTTTCTGTTAATAGGGATGATTTTAGAGGTGAACTCCCTGGAGAAGAAGATGGCAATCCATTCTTGCCTGGAGAATTCCATGGACAGAGGAGCCTGGTGGGCTACAGTCCGTGGGGTTGCAAAGAGTCAGACAAGACTGCATGACTTTCACTTTTAGGGGTGAACTCTACCTGACCATGGACAGCAGAGAGTTTGTTGTATATTGTAGTGTCAAGGTTTATAGAATTTTAGAATTGGGAGGGACTTTTAAAGTTTTATCGCCCAGTCTTCTACTTGCAGAGTCCTTAAATTGAGTGTATTTTGTAGACTATCTCATTGAATTAGACTTACAGGTTTGATTTGCTAAATATCTAATTCCAAGCAGATTGTTGCAACACAAGGCAATCTGTTCCCTTATTGCTCAACTTTAGTTAGTTAGTTGAATGTGGTTCTGTCACTTAAGCCCAAGTTTGATTTTCTGTAACTTTCACTTACCATTTCATTTGTTTTTTTAATGAAAGGCTCCCTAAAAGTATTGCTGGAAATTCTTCACCTTTATTTATTTGTTAGTTTTTACTATAACTAATATGAAAACAAACATATGTTTGACCTACTTTTCGTCTTGTTTCTTTCCAAGATATAATTTAGCTTTATATTGACTTAGTAGTGAAAACTACATATGTGAACACAGGTAGGCTAGAAGAACCTTCCACATATTTTTATACTTGATAGAAAAGTTCCAAAGTGTCTGTAGGGACTATTCATTTTATTATTATTTCTAAGTTGCATATGAGCAGAGATTTTGGTTTATATAGTCTCATTTTTCCACTAATAATAATAGCAACTTTTATCTTTCTTTCTTTCCCACAAAGGTGTTACATGTATTACTTCCTTTAAAACCTGTCTAACCTCTTCGAGTGGGCATTTTCCTTATTTGGAAAATGAGAATGCTGAGTCTCAGAGAGGTTTAAAGACTTTTTCTGTCACATAGGTATTAAAGGTAGTGCCAGTTTTAAACTCGGGTCTAATTCTCAAACCTGTATATTTAAACCAGTTTGCAAGTCTGTCTCTGTAACATTTCTATTAATTTTACCATCATATTTCTTTAATTACATCATAAAATCAGATGTATTTCTGTTAAAGGATGTTCGCATCTTTGGCTTACCCAGTTGGGATATCGTATTGGTAGTGTGGCATGATTATCGGACGTGTGTTGCTTCTGCTTGCTTCCCATTTGATAACCCCAGCTCCTCCATCCGTGGTTTGGACACACCAAGGATTTCCTTCCTATGATAGCCCATCTCTCCCTAGTGCCCTATGGGGCTCCTTCCTGTCTCTGGGGAAACTGAAGCATAGGGTGAGAAAAAGTCACAAATAATTACATTTTTTTTTTTTTTTTTTTTCTGAATGCTGTCAGCTGATATGTTCCATAAAGAAGGATGTTTTCACAGCTGTGTGCTTTAGGGGTAGTGGGGAAAGTCTGAATTTTTATAACTTGGGTGTCTTCTACCACAAAGGGAGTGACGCACACGGCTTGATGAACTGGGAATGTGGAAACCCGTACTCTCAGCCCTGTCATAGTGACCTTGCATTTGTGGTCACATTAGGATCCAGATATGTCACCTTAGTGAACTTGAGACCAAGGGTCAGGAGACCGAGCAGGGGACTTGCTGAGTATATGGTTTAATTACACTAGATCAATCAGGCTTTGACTGAGTGATGACAGGACAGAGTGTGTTGTGTTTCAGTAGTTGCTAGGGGAGGAGAACAGAGTTTAATCTGCGGTTTTGTTGACCTTTGGTATCACTTTTATCTGTAGTTCCATAGACCTGCCTTTGCCGAATTTTCAAAAGACTGCAGTCAAGTGATTTACAGATTAAGGTCTCATGTACTGCTTGCACAAGAGGAGCCTATATCTTTCAATACGGGTGACGTAAGTTTACTTTAGAGGCAGGAATGAGTTCATTTCTTTGGAGAGATAGGAACAGAATGTGCGTCTCTTGCTCTCATGAGAAATAATTTTATTTCTTTCTTTTTTTTTGGCAAGCACACTTGAAAGTTTCTTTTTTACCTGAATAGTGTATTGGTTTTAAATTTTTATTTATTTTTAATTGGAGGATCATTGCTTTACAGTGTTCTGTTGGTTTCTGCTGTACAACGTGAATCAGTCATAACTATATATATACATCCTCTCCCTCTTGAGCCGGCCTCCCCACTCCCATTCCACCCCTCTAGGGAAAAATAAATTTAAATCAGAACTTTGCTTTGAGGAAATGGAATGGAGTGACTGAGCCCTCAAGCCTCTAGAATTTGGGAGCTTCAGCCAAGGCCCAAGGGGGTACCAATTGTGTGTTTGCAGAATTCATACAAAAGTGAGCATTCCTCAGTATATGAAACAGCAGACATCTATGGAGTACTACTTTGTGTATATCTGTGAGCTACTTATGTGCCTTGGGTCTGAATTTCAGAGACAAAAGTACATGATTCCTTCCTCAAGGACCTTACCCAGTAACTGGAAAGAAAGCAAGAAGGTCGATAACAGTATACAAAAACGATGCTATGATAACTGCCAAAAATGAATCTTCAACCAGAGCTCCAGCTCCTTGAAGAATAAGATTTAGTTATAAATGAGCTATGTTGTGGCTGAAAACATTTTGACTCCAAACTATAACCAAGTTTCACATAAGCAAAACTGCCTTAAGCATAAATCAGAAGGAAATGGTATTTTAAATTAATTCCTCAAGTGAGTTGCCAAATTTAGGACACGAGAATTTCAAGAATTGGCAACTCTACAGCTCTCATGTTTTGGCTTTTATCTCCTTTAAATTACAGTAGTATTTCTGACACCAAAAATCATTAATTTACAGTATTTCTTCTTTGTTAATCCCATCACTGTGGTTTGTTGTCATGATTATTATTACTGTTTATTTACTTTCTTAGTAGAGAAGGTACTAAAACCTGTCTCCTAAGGTCGTTCTGATAATTAAAACATATAATATGTTTAGCATAGTGCTTGTCTAAAAGAGTGCCATCATTAATGTTAACTGTTGTTTTTCTTGAAATTTAATGCTTTATACAGTGCCTGCCATGTAGTTAAGTTTTAGTAAATTTTGATACTACGTGGTTATAAAGGGCTTTCAATATCTTGTTTAATCCTCTCAGCTGGCTTCAAGGTACATAGTTTTACCCCCCCTTTTACTGATAGAGAAATTGAAGTGTATCAGTCAGATTTTCCATCTGATCTAAGCCGAGAAAGAATTTACTGAAAGGACAGTGGTTTACAGAATCTCCTGAAGAACTCTGAAATCAGGTTTTGGACAACCTACTCAAGCAGATGGCCAAAATCCGGCCACAGAACTGACCTGGTGAGGTCACTGTGGCTATCACGACCAAGTGCTCGACACACCTTGTACCACAAACAGTGACGGCTGGCCGTGGAGACTGGACTGGCCACTCTTTCTGCTTCCGTTGCTTCCTAAGAAGCACTGGTTCTCCAGAAACCAGAGAATGGACCTCTTGGAAGGCCCCTGTTTTGCAACATTTGCTCCCTATTTAGTAGCTGGAGCTGGTGGACAGATGGATGGAACTTCAGCCGTTGGGCTTGTGTTCTGGCTGCAGGGCAGGTGGGAAAAAAAGAAGCTTTTTGACTCTTCAGTTTGGATATAATAGGTGACTAGGCTCTCAGGTGTGATTCTTTGCCTATTGCCAGCTCCTTGGGTCGTAACTCTCTGTGTTAAGGGAAAAAATACTCTTTTGTTTCCTGTTAATTGTAGATAAACTGAGTAGAAATCAAGATTGTTTTCCTTATTAGTAGGCCTCCTGTGTGGAAAAAAATCAGTTTTTCTCTAAAATCCATCTTGTTCTTAGAAATTAGCTGTTAATTTATAACAGTATTGCCTGAGGATTTTAAGCTACTAGTGAGTGTGAGAACATTCTGTCCGTTCAGGGTGTTTTGTTCAGTGTAAACAGTTTATTCAATGTGTCCCCTAATCCGTGGGACAGCGTATGTAATCCTTCAAGGAAGCCATGAGTTAACACCAACAAGAAAGGTGACTCCTCTGAACAAAGAAGTCCTGACATTAATATTTCCGATATCTTTTTTGTTGCATCCTTTTCTTAGTACTTCATTTGTTTTTGTATAAAGCAAGTCTGTGATTCATCTTTCTGAAAACCTTAAAAAAAAAAAAAAAATTCAGGTCCCCATTGTGCTTGCTGTTGACTCTGTAAAGACCCTTGCAGAGTCTGTACTGTGAGGAGCTGTGTACACACACCTCAAACTAAGTGTCAGTGGAATCAAGTGTTAGATGCTAGTGTTTAAAAGAACACTTTGTTCCTTAAAAGCAAACTCTTTTAGAAAGGGAAGAAGCCCTTGGTGCTCCCAAAAAACCCATCTTACTTAGTCTGGAAAGCTACATTTTGAGGGTGTCGATGTTTCAGTAAGTGGAGCACACCCGGGTGTTGTGGATGCTTGGTGCCAAGTTGCACGGAGGACCCAGGTGCCCAGTGTACAGGCTGGCATTCATTCTTCAGAGGAGGGAGACAGAATGGGCTTTCTGCATTCATTCAGTGAGAGATACTGAAAACCTGTGGCATCCAAACTATGTATGTTCATTGGTTCAGTTCAGTTCAGTTCAGTTCAGTCGCTCAGTCGTGTCCGACTCTTTGCAACCCCATGAATCGCACACACCAGGCCTCCCTGTCCATCACCAACTCCCAGAGTTCACCCAGACTCACGTCCATCGAGTCAGTGATGCCACCCAGCCATCTCATCCTCTGGCATCCCCTTCTCCTCCTGCCCCCAATCCCTCCCAGCATCAGAGTCTTTTCCAATGAGTCAACTCTTTAGACTGCATTTCTCTGATTATTGTTTTAACTTTTTATCTCATATTGGAGTGTAATCGATCAGCAGTGTTGTGATAGTTTCAGGTGGACAGCAAAGGGACTCAGCCATATACATGCATGTGTCCGTTCTCCCCCTTCATTATCTTTTATTTTCGTACTCAGAGTAAGAGTCTTCTGAATTTAAATATGTTCCTTTCTGCAGATAATTCTAAATTAGTCTTAACTTTGTGTGTTTTTTTTTTTTTTTAAAGAAACATGGTGTAGCAGTCTAGAATAATACTTTGTCTCTCTCTACAGAGAAACTTGGAATTTTTGAAGTTTAGACTTAGAAGCAAACATGGTTCAACTCAATCAATTTTCAGAGAAGGAAATGAGACTTAGATGTTTTCCCTTGGTTTATCCTTTTATAGTTTTCCTTTTATTCCCTATTGGCCACACATTTTTGGCCACTTTATTAGGTATTGTGAAATATTTTTGTTGAGCGAAAGTGAAAATCAACCTACCATCTTAACCCTTTTTGAGTGTGCATTTCAGTGGCAGTAAGTACATTCATATTATCGTGCAACATCACCACCATCCATCTCTAGAACTTCATCATCCAAAATTGAAATTCTGTACCCATTAAAGGGTAACTTCCTGTTATCTCCTCTCTCAGCCACTGGCCACCATTCTTTTTCTTTCTTTCTCTATGAATTTGACTATTCTTTGTACCTCATGTCAGTGGAATCATACAATATTTGCCCTTTTGTGTCTGGCTTATTTCACTTAGCATAATGTTCTCAGGGTTCATCCATGTTGTAGCGTAGGTCAGAATTTCCTTCCTTTTTAGGCTGAATGATGTAACATTGTATGTATATACTACTTTCTGCATATCCATCAGCCTAATGGTGGATGCTTGAGTTTCTTCCGTTTCTTAACTCTGATGAATAATGCTGCTGTGAACGTGAGTGTACAAATATCACTTTCAGTCCTGGCTTTCAGTTCTTTGAGGTATATACTCAGAAATGGAATTGCTGATAATCATACAGTAATTTTTAATTTTTTGAAGAACTGCCATGCTATTTTCCACAGTGACTGTACTACACATTTTACATTCCCATCAGCAATTGTAAAAACACTTTGGAGGGTTCCAATTCCTCCACGTTCTCACCAGCTCTTATTGCTTTCTGCTTTTTTGATAGTAGCCTTACTAATGAATGGGAGGTAGGATCTTACTGCGGTTTTGATTTGCATGTCCCATATGATTAGTGATTTTGACCACTGTTTCATGTGTTTATTGGCTATTTATATATATCTTCTTTGGAGAAATATCTAGTGAAGTCTTTTGACCATTTTTGAACCAAGCTGTTTGGTTTTTAATGTGAGTTTTAGGAGTCTTTTTTTTAATGTATTCTAAATGTTAACCCCTTATCAGATATATGATTAGCGTATATTGTCTCCCATTCTGTAGGCTGCCTTTTTACTCTGTTGTTAGTGCCTTTTGTTGCATAAAATTTTTAAATTTCCATGAAATCGAGAATTTTATCTTTTGTTGTCTGTATCTTTCATGTCATAGCCAAGAAATCATTGCCAAATCCAATGTTGTGAAGCTTCTGTCATTTCCTCAAAGAGTTTTATAGTTAAGTCTGATCCATTTTGAATTAATTTTTGTATGTGGTGTTAGATAAGAATTCAGCTTCATTCTTTTGCACGTGAATATCCAGTTTTCTCATCACCATTTCCTAAAAAGACTGTTCCTTTCCCCATCAATGGTTTTGACACCATTGCAGGAAATCATTCGACCATATACATGAGGGTTTGTTTCTGAGCTCTCTGTTCTATTCCTTAGGTCTTCCTTGGTGGCTCAGTCAGTGAATGGTCTGCCTGCAATGCGGGAGACCCAGGTTTAATCCCTGGGTCAGGAAGTTCCCCTGGAGAAGGAAACGGCAGCCCATTCCAGTATTATTGCCTGGAGAATTCCATGGACAGATAAGCCTGATGGGCTACAGTCCATGGGGTCACAAAGAGTCAGACAAGACTGAGTGACTAACACTCACTTTTATTCTAGTCCATGGATCTGTATGTCTGTTTATGCCAGTAGCGCACTGTTTTGTTTATTGTAGCTTTTTAGTAAGTTTTGAAATCACAGAGTATGAGTCTTCCACTTGTGCTCTTCTTTTTTAGGATTGTTTTGCTTACTGAGGTTTCTCTGAGATTCCATATAAGTTTTAGGATGTACTTTTCTATTTCTGCAAAAACTGTTGGAACTTCAGTAGGCATTGCACTGACTCTGTAGATCACTTTAAGTAGTGTTGATATCTTAATAATCTTGTCTTTTGGATCATGAAGATGAGTTGTCTTTCTGCTTATTTATGTCTTTTTCAACTTCTTTCACCTGTGTTTTGCAGTGTTCATTGTTCAGTGTTCATTGTACAGATCCTTTGTCTCCTTGGTTAATTCCTAAGTATCCTTTTTTCATACTTCATTAAATGTAATTGTTTTCTTAATTTCCTTTTTGGATTGTTTATTGTTAGTATATAGAAACGCAACTGATTTTTTTGTGTTAACTTTGTATTCTGCTAGTGTGCTGTCTCTCTGCTGAGGATCAGGGCTTCCCAGATGTTTTCTAAGCCTGCACCTTTCCTGGGCATACACAGTGAATTTCTGACTTCTCCCATATATGTGGTTGCTTTTGATTGTTCTCATGGCCAGTGTCTAGCTCCAAATGTTCCCATGTTCAATATCTAGCTCCACAAAGGGAAAAAGGAGAAAAATGAAAGGGAAGAAAAAAGTTGCCAGCACTTTAAGTCCCCGGAAATCACTTCATTTGGAGGGTGAGAGGCCTTTCAACAGTGCAGGTGTGCACCATGAGTGGCCACGGCCTCCGTGTCTGCCCTTTGTGATCAGAACAGGAACCCCTGGTGTTTGGAGGGACCGGCTCCTTATTGCCCACCCTGGCTCCTACAAGCTGTATGTAAGTTGTTCGCCGCTGCCTGCCATAGGGGTTTGGGGATGGTAAGATGCTGCTGTGCTAAAAGGCTGAAAGTGACTGAAATCAAGCACAGTTTACCATCCAGACCTTCCCCTGGAAGTTGAAGCCTTCAGTAGACTCCAGAGTTCCAAAATAGTTGTATCAGACAGATTCTGCCAGTGCAATTGTTGTCTAGGTGGAGAGATGGATTCCTGGTGCATCCCATTCTACCATCTTCCCAGAATCCTCTCTGTTTAATTTTTCAAGGAACTACCATATTGTCTTCCACAGTGGGGGTGCCATTGTACATTCTCTCCAGCAATCCCTAAGGGTTTCAATTTCAGCAATGTTTTGAAACATAGTTTTCAAAACATTTTACATCCTCATCAGAACTTATTATTTTCTATTATTTGGATAATAGCTGCTATGTCAGTTACAAGTGGATCTCATTGTGGTTTTTATGTTTTTTGGGTGTTTTTTTTTTTTTTTTTTTTTTGCATTTCCCTAATGAGTAGTGATATTGAGCATCTTTAATGTGCTTAGTGACATCCTTGTATCTTTGGTGAAATGTCTACTTAAGTCCTTTGCCCATTTTTGAACTGGCTTTTGTTGTTACTTTTGTTCACCTCTGTGTTCTTTGTATTTAAGTCCTGCTGCTTCTGGTAATCTGCCTGAGGAGGGAGATAACTTTTTTTGTTATTCTCCACAGTCCTGATGTATATAGTATATATAGAAGGCGATGCTAGCAGATATTCGTATATGGTAGGGCTGGCCCTGCTTATTTGATTATGGCAACAGTTGGTAGTTGGGGACTTGGGGACATTGAGGACATTGAGAAAATTCACATGAATTGAGTGCCTACTCTATGCCTTACACTATGGCAGGCGTACCTTGGTGTAATTCTCTCAGCACTCCTTTAATGTAGGTAGTATTTAATTTGCAGATGAAGGGTTTGAGTTCAGGGAAGTTAAGCATCCACCTTCCCATGACACAGGTGGTAAACAGCAATGAAAGTGAAAAGTGAAAGTGAAGTCACTCAGTCATGTCCAACTGTGCGACCCCATGGACTGTAGCCTACCAGGCTCCTCCATCCATGGGATTTTCCAGGCAAGAATACTGGAGTGGGTTGCCATTTCCTTCTCCCGGGGTTCTTCCCAACCCAGGGATCGAACCCGAGTCTCCCACATTGCAAGCAGACTCTTTAACCTCTGAGCCACCAGGAAAGTCAAATAGCAATTCCTGGATTCAAATTCCCAGGTCAGTCTGATTCTAAAGCTTATACTTTGCTTCATTATGTCAAGCTGCCTCTTTTCCTTGCCCTGTAAGTTCAACAAGAGTGCAAGGCTTTGAGCCTGGAGACTATTGAAGAAGGATAATGAGTTGACCCTTTACTTAACTCTTTGGGAGGAAAAAGTGGAGGAGATTGTAAAAAACTAAGTTAAGTTCTAGAGGATAGGATTTCTTGAAGATAGTGAGGTGTCTCATTTGTAGGTACTGATCATGCTTGCAAAAGTTGTATCTGCTTTGGGTTGTTGACATTCTCTTTTCTTGTTTCTTTAGTACCATAAACCAGGGTATTGACCATGGACAAATGGGTGCCTGAACCTGGAGGGGTGAAATGCTTTCTGTGCCCTACCGCTGATTCCCCCCAAGCCTGAGTACCCCTTTACCTCCTGAGTCTTAAGACAGGGAAGATGAAAGGGAACAGATATTTACCAGGATCCTACTGTATGCTAGGTAAATCCTGAAAGGGAAGTGATTATTATCCCAGTTTTACATGAGAAAACTGAGGCTCAGAGTATAAGGTAAATTGTCTAAGTTTACACAGTTCATAAATAATGGGACTCAAATCAGCTTTCCCCATGTTCCCTGTCTTGGTCCATTTGGGCTTCTATAACAAAATATCATGGACTGGATGTCTTCAATCAGCAGAAAATTATTTCTCCCAGTTCTGGGGGCTCAGAAGTCCACAATCAAAGTGCTGGTGAGGGACCACTTCCTGATTCACAACGGGCAGTCTTTCTCCTGTGTCCTACATGGTGAATGGATCAATTTCACCCTCTGGGGTTTCTTTTATGAGGGCACTAATCCCATTCGTGATGGCTCCACCCTCATGACCTAATCACCCCCAAAGGCCCTGCCTCCTCATACTCTCACATTAGGTTTCAGCACATGTATTTTGGGGGGATACGGACATTTAGTGTGTATGTAGCACTACCTCAATGAGCAAGTTCTTTCTTGGCCCTCTGGTAGTTAGAACCTCTGGTAGAAATTATTAGGAGGGAGCATTCTCTCCACTGAAAACTGTGATAGATTGGGTGTTACACTGGGGCTGTCTGCACTTGCAGTGTCTTCTGCCACATGGATTAACCAAAACAATAATGGTAGCCATTCTGGGTGGCTGCTTCTCCTGAGTGAGATTCGTGTGCCTCTGAGGTGGACATAAAAGTTCCTCAGGGAACCAGTCATAGAGGGCATGCTTTTCTGAATACTGCAAAAGAACCGATCGCCAACGTACATCATAAAGGTCCTGTTTAAATGGGCAGGTGTTTGTAGACCTGAATGCCTTTGGGATCTAGAGTTTAGGTAAATAATACACATGGCTTATGTACTTTTGACTTTGAAATATTCTGTGACCAATAGAGTAAAAAATCCTTGATTTTGTGGGGAGGTGATTTCATTTTTTTTTAAATCTGTTGCTTAGTTGTACCTTCACAATAGCTATTGTCAAAGTTACATAGCTTCTGCTTTCTGGATTCTGCAGAAGAAAATGACGCTTGTTATGCTGTTTCCCAAAATTGAGTGCTATTACTCATAGTACTGATTTCTACTCCTGAAAGTAACTAAGTTTTTAAAAGTTAAGGAATTCAGCTTGGTAATAGCATAGGTTAATAGCCATATGGCTCTGTACTATACTTTAGAAAGACTTTTTTTTCCTACCTGACATTTCAGAAAGAAAAAGATTTCTCAGCAAAAATCTTTTCCAAATTTCTAACCCTGATGGTTTTTCCACTCAACACTTTACACAGAGAGGTAGGTACAAATGGCAAGTTGCTGTATCTGTGTAATACTCAGACGTGGTCCTCACCCATTCCCCAGAGCCCACTCTTCATTCCTGTATAAACAGAGTGGTTTCAACAGGATCTTAGAGTATGCCTCAGTATTTACCATTTGCAAATATGGAATCTATTAAATCACGTCTTCAGTTCAATAAACATCTACTTTGTGTACATCACTGTGTTAAGCTAAAGAAGAGTTAGACAGCTGAGGGTAATGGCCCTGTTCCCTAACACAGTAAGGAAGACATAATTTAGAAACTTTTGTTTAACATGAAAAACTAACCATAAATCCATAAAAAAATAGAATATCAGGGATGAAGTGTCATGACTGCTAATTTTTTAATGGCTTAGGAAAAGACAACAGAAGGATGAAGTATTAATAGATGTGATAAAATGTCAGTGGCTGATTCTAGATTATATTTGGGTATATAGTTTTTCTTTTCTGTATATTTGAAAGTTTATGTAATAAAATTTAAAAAAGGGAAAAAAGACTTAACCATAAAGAGCATTTATAAAACTCTACAAAAGATCATTTCAAGGGTATATAGGGTTCATTGTCTGTTACCTAAGCACAGAGGAGCCTGGTGGGCTGCTGTCTCTGGGGTCACACAGAGTCGGACACGACTAAAGTGACGCAGCAGCAGAGTTGGTAAGTAAGACTGAAAATAGAGGGATAAGCCTAGAGGCCCTCAGAGGCCAGGCAGGTAATGTGAATGAGGGGTGCTGGTTGGCTGAGTTCAGGTAGAGGTTGACAGAGCAGGAGAGCACACAGTTAAAGCATCAACAATGTTTAAAAATGAACATGTATTCCAAATTAAAACCTCTTGGAGGGCAGGCAGTATATGGTCTCCTGCAAATGAAAAAATTTACCATCTCTGAATGTACCCAGCTTTCTGTCTGCTCTTCTCCTTTCATCAGAAAATATAGGGGTGCTTCAGGCATCAGAATGGGGGAGCTGAGTTCCTGACACTTGAGAACCTGGGAAAACTTTGTTCTCGTTGCCTCCAGGACCAGCCTGTCTTGTTGGAGCTCTGTAACTTCAGGAGTAGAAAAAGTGGCCCATCTTTTTTTTTTTTTTCCCTCTGTCTTGCTCCTTCTGTGTCCTGGAGCTGGATTTATGGGCTGATTTTCATAGATTCCTTCTATTATCAGAAGCACATTCTGATAATAGACCTGTGTACCTGAGCTTTGTTTTTAGGTGTTTAGGGGAGGGTGTAATTGCAGTTTATAAGGGTGATTTCTTTTTCTTTTTTAAATTCTATTTTATTTATTTATTTTTTGGCTACACAGCATGTGGGATCTTAGTACCCCAACCAGGGATAGAAGCCATGCCCCCTGCTTTAGAAGTATGGAGTCTTAACCACTGGACCACCAGGGAAGTCCTTTCAAGTGTGATTTCTCTGACCTTGGAGTTGCTGAGCGGCTTCCTTTGAACACCTTAGGGTACCTTCTAGGCTTAGCAAACTTTCCCCCCACCTCCCTCATTTTTGTAGGAAGAAGGGTCAGAGTTTTGATTGAAGATCTGTCGCTGGTTTGGAGGCTCTCTGCTTCAGCCTCTGGTGCCATGAGCCAGCCCTGGCTGGAGCTCTCCTCCCCGCCACTCTTAAGGGCAGGCTCTGGAATCTTCCTCACTCACCTTGGAGGAGCAGGTGCAGGCTGAGAGCAGGCCTCACTCTGAAGTATATATGGGAATGCAGAGCAGGGACCCTGAGAAGCCTTCCTCCTCCTGAAGATTTCCTCAGCTCACTCTTTTTGTTTTTTTTAATTAATTAATTAATTTGGCTGCACCGGATCTTAGTTGCAGCATGTGGGATCTAGTTCCCTGACCAGGGATTGAACCCAGGTCTCTTGCACTGTAAGCCTGGAATCAAAACCACTGGACCACCAGGGAAGTCCTCCATTCTTGATAATTAAAGTAAACTATTTAAATATGGTAAAGACTATTTAATAACTACCAATAGCAATTACACAATGAACAGCAAAATACTTAAATCTTTATATTTTAATTCAAGAGCTTGACTGAGATTCGGGCAATTACCACTTACATTTAACTGTCTAAGAGAGTCTTATAAATACAATAGGGGTATAAAATAAGTACCACAGACATTATACATAAATGAAAAAAGTTTTTATTTTCTTCATTTTTTATATACCTGTCTTTTATAATGTCATATCCTTGGGAGATTTTTCCATGTGAATATGTACAAACCTTGGGTTTCCCTAGTGGCTCAGATGGTGAAGAATCTGCCTGCAATGCAGGAGATCTGGGTTCGATGCCTGGGTTTGGAAGATCCCCTGGAGAAGAAGAGGCTACCCACTCTAGTATTCTTGCCTGGAGAATTCCATGGACAGAGGAGCCTGGTGAGCTACGGTCCCTGAGGTCACAAAGAGTTGGACATGACTGAGTGACTAACACACACATGCATAGACCGTCTTCATTCTTTTCTGTGGCCCTGTAATACCATTTATGGATGTACCTTGATTGATACTGATAGCAAGCTCCCTTGATGGATATTGAGGTATTCGCTCTCCTTTTATTATTATAGTCACTGCTACAACGAATAATCATTTAAATAATGATACATCATTTAGCACGTGTGCTAACATATAAATTCCTAGAGAAATTGCTGCATTAATGGCTTTATGCATTTGTAATTGCATAAATTGATATCATTGCCAAATCACCCTCTATGATGACATTAGCAGCTTACATACAAATCAGCAATGCCTGTTTCCTCATAGTTCCACCCATAGAATTTTTAATCACACTTTTGGATTTTTACCAGTTTAAGAGAAGAATGCACTTCCAGTGAAATCTTCTTTTGTATTTTTCTTATAATGAGTGAACTTCTGCATCTTAAGAGTTGTGGCATTGGTATTTACTTTTTTGTCAAATGCCATTCATATCCTTTGTCCGTCTTGCTTTTGCTGATTTTTTGCTTGCCAGTTTCTAGGAGCTCTTTATCTAATAGGAAGCTTACCCTTTATGATACATGTAGCAAATATTTCTTGCAGGTTTTTTGTTTTGTTTTAGCTTACACTGCTTTTTGCCATGAGGAATCTTGATTTTTATCTTTTGGATATATCAATGTTTCCTTTATGGTCTTTGTGTTATCATGGCCCACTTTTTTTTTTTTCTTTTTAAATCCTGGCCCACTTTTGATGGCACAAAATCTTTTAATTCCTCTTCTCACAGTTTGTCTTCAGTCTTTTTACGACTTCAGTCCTGAATTGACAACAAAGTGCTCTAGGCACCTTTCTTCCCAAGTCTGCGTTCCAGGAACTGTATTCTTTGTCAGTAGTGGCGTAGCCATTGATACCTTCATTAGGAGATTTTAGTGGTCTGAAAAATCCCACATTTTCTCAGTATGGACACTCTAGAAAGATGTTTGGCAGTTGCTTATAAAACTGAACGTGCAGTTGTCATGCAACCCAGCAATTGTTGTTGCTGTCCAGTTGCTTAGTCGTGTCCGACTCTTTGCAACCCCATGGATTATAGTACGCCAGGCATCCCTGTCCTTCACCATCTCTAGGAGCTTGCTCAAACTCATGTACATTGAGTCAGTGATGCCATCCCACCTTCTCATCCTCTGTCGTCCCCTTCTCCTTCTGCCTTTCCCAGCATCAGGGTCTTTTTTAATAAGTTGGCTCTTTGCATCAGGTGGCCAAACTATTGGAGCTTCAGCTTCAGCATCAGTCCTTCCAATGAATATTCAGGACTGATTTCCTTTAGGACTGTCTGGTTTGGTCTCCCTGCAGTCCAAGGGCCTCTCAAGAGTCTTCTCTAGCACCGCAGTTCAAAAGCATCAATTCTGCAGCACTCAGCCTTCCTTATGGTCCATAAGTCATCCATACATGACTACTGGAAAAACCATAGCGTTGACTAAACAGACCTTTGTTGGCAAAGTAATGTCTCTGCTTTTTAATACTCTGTCTAGTTTTGTCATGGCTTTTCTTCCAAGGAGTAAATGTCTTTTAATTTCGTGGCTGTAGTCACCATCTGCAATGATTTTGGAGCCCCAGAAAATAAAGTCTGTCACTGTTTCCACTGTTTCCCCATCTATTTGCCATGAAGTGATGGGACTGGATGCCATGATCTTTGTATTTTGAATGTTGAGTTTTAAGCCAGCTTTTTCATTCTCTTTCACTTTCATTGAGAGGCTCTTTAGTTCCTCTTCACTTTCTGCCATAAGGGTGGACTCATTTGCATATCGGAGGTTATTGATATTTCTCCTGAGAATCTTGATTCCATTTCGTGCTTCATCCAGCCTGGCATTTCTCATGATGTACCCTGCATACAAGTTAAACAAACAGGGTGACAGTATACAGCCTTGACGTATTCCTTTCCCAATTTTGAACAAGTGCATTGTTCATGTCCGGTTCTGTTGCTTCTTGACCTGTATACAGGTTTCACAGGAGGCAGGTAAGGTGATCTGGTATTCCCATCTCTTTAAAGAGTTTTCCACAGGTTGTTGTGATTCCCACAGTCAAAGGTGTTAGCATAGTCAGTGAAGCAGAAGTAGATGTTTTTCCAGAATTTTCTTGCTTTTCTGATGATCTAACGGATGTTGGCAATTCCACTGGTTCCTAATTCCCCTGCCCTTTTCTAAATGTAGCTTGAATATCTGGAAATTCTCGGTTCATGTACTGTTGAAGCCTGGCTTGGAGAATTTTGCTAGCATGTGAAATGAGTGCAATTGTGCAGTAGTTTGAACGTCCTTTGGCATTGACTTTCTTTGGGATTGAAATGAAAACATCTTTTCCAGTCTTGTGGCCACTGCTGAGTTTTCCATATTTGCTGGCATATAGAGTGCAGCACTTTCACAGCATCATCTTGTAGGATTTGAAATAGCTCAGTTGGAATTCCATCAACTCCACTAGCTTTGTTTGCAGTGATGCTTCCTAAGGCCCACTTGACATCTCACTCCAGGATGACTAGTCTAGGTGAGTGACCACACCATTATGGTTATCTGGGTCATTAAGAGTTTTTTTTTATAGTTCTATGTATTCTTGCCACCTCTTCTTAACATCTTCTGCTTCTGTTAGGTCCACACCATTTCTGTCCTTTATTGTGCCCATCTTTGGATGAAATGTTCCCTTGGTATCTCTCATTTTCTTGAAGAGATCTCTAGTCTTTCCCATTCTGTTGTTTTCCTCTATTTCTTTACATCGTTCACTTAGGAAGGCTTTCTTATGTCTCCTTGCTATTCTTTGGAATGCTGCATTCAGATGGGTATATCTTTCCTTTTCTCCTCTTCCTTTCGCTTCTCTTCTTTTCTCAGCTATTTGTAAGGCCTCATCAGACAACCAGTTAGCCTTTTTGCATTTCTTCTTGCAGATGGTTTTGATCACCACCTCCTGTACAGTGTTATGAACCTCTGTTAATAGTTTTTCAGTCACTCTGTCTATCAGATCTAATCCCTTGACTCTATTTCTCACTTCTACTGTATAAGCGTAAGGGATTTGATTTAGGTTATACCTGAATGGTCTAGTGGTTTTCCCTACTTTCTTCAATTTAAGTCTGAATTTGGCAATAAGGCATTCATGATCTGAGCCACAGTCAGCTTCCGGTCTTATCTTTGCTGACTGTACTCTTTGTTTTGTTTTTCAATTGTACTCTTGGGCATTCATCCCAGAGAAATGAAAATCTCTGTTTACAGAAAAACCCATATGGCAACTGTCCATAGCATCTTTATTTGTCATAGCCCCAAACTGGAAACAATCCAAATGTCCTTCAACAGGTGAATAGTTAACCAAACTCTGAGTGATACATACCATGGAGTACTACTCGGAAATAAAAATGAACAAACTACTGATACATGCCACAAGTAAATGAATCTCTGAGGGATTATGCTGAGTGAAAAAAGTCAATCCCAAAAGGTTACATTTTGGATTTTTCCCTTTTTGAACATTTTTGAGATGGCAAAATTTTAGAAATGGTGAACAGATTAGTGGTTGTTGGAGCTGAGGATGGAAGAGGGGTAGTTGTGGTTATAAAAAGCAACAGAACTTCTTGGGGTGTTGGAATGGCTCCGAATCTGACTGTGGTAGTGATACACAAACCTAGGCATATGAAAAAACTGTACAGAGCTAAACACACGTCCAAAAAAAGTGGGGATATCTGAGCAGATCAGTGGGTCGTACCCATGTCAGTGTCCTGACTGTGATATTGTATTATAACTTTGCAAGATGTTGCCTTTGGGAGAAGTTAGGTAAAGGAATACACAAGGTCTTGTACACAGGATCTCAATAAAAACGTCAGATCTAAAAAATAAATCCTTATTTCTGCCAAAGTCAACCCTGTCAAAAGCTCCTGCGGGGAGGCAGGCTCCTAGGAGCTCCAGGCTGTCTCCTGCCAGGGTCGGCAGTGGAGGTGGGGGAGCAGGGCCCTGTGGGGTGCAGCCTTCATTCTGTCAGGCCAGAGGAGGAGCTGAGAGAATTCTCTGGAACAGCTCCTTCCGGTCAGGCAGCCTCCAGCTTCTTTAGGGGATGAAGAACTTGGCTTACGTTCCGGTTCCTCAGAACCAGTGGAGGTTTGACATTGGTGGTTGGGAGGCAGGAGTGGGGAAGGCTTCCCAAGACAAGCTTGGATGCGTGCGAGTCCATCCCGATGGTGCCCAGCGCATGCGCTTGTCATGTTTATTTCGGATCTGCACTGTGCCATTGGCTCTGGTGTGAGTGTACTGCTCTGGGTGTGGAACGGGGTCCCCGAGATCCCCAGGCTCCCAGTAGGGATTCTCAGAGGTCAAAACTATTTTCACAGTAATACTTAGATGATTGTTAATTACTCTCATCCTCTTATAGGAGTGTACAGTAGAGTTTTTCAGAGGCTTCATGATGTAAAATAGCAACATGTTAAATGCAGAAGCAGGTCTGAGACTCTAGCTGTTTGCTATGAAGCCAAGACAGTGAAAAGACTTAGAAAAATGTAAATGAATGCCACTCTTCTCACTTCTTTGTTTGGAAAAGTAGTTATATCCTTTAAAATATGTTATTTACATGAACACATAATGGGGTTATTATTATTATTAATTAATTTTAATTGGAGGCTAATTACTTTACAATATTGTAGTGGTTTTTGCCATACATTGACATGAATCAGCCATGGGTATACATGTGTCCCGCATCCTGAACCCCTCCTCCCAGCTCCCTTCCCATCCCATCCCTCAGGGTTGTCCCGGTGCACCGACTTTGAGTTCCCTGTTTCATGCATAGAACTTGGACTGGTGATCTGTTTCACATATGGTAATATACATGTTTCAGTGCTATTCTCTCAAATCATCCCACCCTCGCCTTCTCCCACAGAGTCCAAAAGTCTGTCATTTATATCTGTGTCTCTTTTGCTGTCTTACATATAGGGTCACCGTTACCATCTTTCTAAATTCCATATATATGCATTAATATACTGTATTGGTGTTTTTCTTTTTTTTTTAATTTTATTTTTTAACTTTAAAATATTGTATTGGTTTTGCCATATATCGAAATGAATCTGCCACAGGTATACATGTGTTCCCCATCCTGAACCCTCCTCCCTCCTCCCTCCCCATACCATCCCTCTAGGTCGTCCCAGTGCACCAGCCCCAAGCATCCAGTGTTGTGCCTTGAACCTGGACTGGCCACTCGTTTCATATATGATATTATACGTATTTCAGTGCCATTCTCCCAAATCATCCCACCCTCTCCCTTTCCCACAGAGTCCAAAAGACTGTTCTATACATCAGTGTCTCTTTTGCTCTTTTCGTATACAGGGTTATTGTTACCATCTTTCTAAATTCCATATATATGCGTTAGTATACTGTATTGATGTTTTTCTTTCTGGTTTACTTCACTCTGTATAATAGGCTCCAGTTTCATCCACCTCATTAGAACTGATTCAAATGTATTCTTTTTAATGGCTGAGTAATACTCCATTGTGTATATGTACCACAGCTTTCCTATCCATTCATCTACTGATGGACATCTAGGTTGCTTCCATGTCCTGGCTATTATAAACAGTGCTGCGATGAACATTGGGGTACACGTGTCTCTTTCAATTCTGGTTTCCTCAGTGTGTATGCCCAGCAGTGGGATTGCTGGATCATAAGGCAGTTCTATTTCCAGTTTTTTAAGGAATCTCCACACTGTTCTCCATAGTGGCTGTACTAGTTTGCATTCCCACCAACAGTGTAAGAGGGTTCCCTTTTCTCCACACCCTCTCCAGCATTTATTGCTTATAGACTTTTGGATCGCAGCCATTCTGACTGGCATGAAATGGTACCTCATAGTGGTTTTGATTTGCATTTCTCTGATACTGAGTGATGTTGAGCATCTTTTCATGTGTTTGTTAGCCATCTGTATGTCTTCTTTGGAGAAATGTCTATTTAGTTCTTTGGCCCATTTTTTGATTGGGTCATTTATTTTTCTGGAATTGAGCTGTAGGTGTTTTTCTTTCTGACTTATTTCACTCTGTATAATAGGCTCCGGTTTCATCCACCTCATTAGAACTGATTCAAATGCATTCTTTTTAATAGCTGAGTAATATTATTTAAAAAAATGATAAGTGTTCAAGAATTTTCTGGGTTTTTTTTTCATTTTTTAATTGGAGGACATTTGCTTTACAATGTTGTGTTGGTTTCTGCCATACATCAACATGAATGAGCCATAGGTGTACATATGTCCCCTCCCTCTCTTCTCCCACCCCATCCCACCCCTCTGGGTTGTCACAGAGCACCAGATTGAGCTCCCTCAGTTACACCAGCAGCTTCTAACTGGCTATCTGTTTTACATACGGTAATGCATATGTTTCAGTGCTACTCTTGATTTGTCTCACCTTCTCCTCCCTCTGCTCAGTTTTAATTTTTAACAGCTTTGAATATTGCTTTAAATTACATACACAAGTGCTTTGGGGTCCTCAATAATTTCTGGGAGGATCAAAGTGTCCTGACACCAAAAAGTTTGTGAACCTTTGAGTTGGAAGGAAGCACTTGATCAGAAATCAGGGGACTTGAGTTCTGGTCAGAACTTTGTTGTGTGACCCTTGGCATGTCATTTAAGCTCTTTAACTGATATTTCATCTTTTGTAAATGCTAATAATTATCCTGGTCTACACACCTTAAAGAAAGGTAAGGTAATTCTGTGTGAAAGGCTTTGAAAACTAATGTCCTATTATACAAATTTAAGGGAATTTAATAGTTATCCAGCTAAACTGATGTTGGAAGAAAATGTAAAGGATGAGGCTCATGGCATGTTAGTGGACATCCTGCTCAGCTTTTAAATGTCTTCATGTTTGTATTTCCTCCTAATAGTTTCCTTATATATATTTTCTTCTGTTTCTCAGACAACCATTTTACAATTCTTTTGGTCAAGAAGGGATTTATATTCTTAATATCTTAAAGTAGTGCCATAAGGTCAGGTGTTGTGTCTTGTAGAAACCACTTACTGTGTGACTTTAGGTAAGTTACTTAACCTCTCTGCATCTTGGGTTCCTCACTTGTAAAATGCAGCTAATGGTCATTTACTTTTCTGGGCAATTATAAGTCTGAAAAATAACGCCCAGGAGGCACTTTGCCAAGTGCTTGGTTCATACTAGACCCTCCATAAATGATAGTTGCTACAAAAGTTGCAAGGTTAAATTTAAACCTCTTACTCTGTCTTCCACGAACTTGTTATTAAACTACTTTATTCACAAGTTTACTAGTAATTTTTCATTTCATTTGTGTTTTTTTTTTTTTCTTTTTTTTCTGCTTTGAAGGGCTGTTGAGTGGCCAGACTTCCCCAACAAACGCCAAACTGGAGAAACTGGATTCTCAGCAAGTGCTGCAGCTCTGTCTCCGCTATCAGGACCACCTCCATCAGTGCGCTGAGGCTGTTGCTTTTGATCAGAACGCTTTGGTGAAACGAATCAAAGAGGTAATGGATTGCGAGAAAGTAGCATGGCTGACTCAGTCTCGTGATTCCCTGTACTCCTGAGTCCTCTTCTCCTGGGGTGTAGCACCACTGACCCCACTCTTTTGGGAAGTAGTCATTTTCTGTTTCAGTGTCTTAACATTTGTCCCCATGACTTTGGGAACGTTGTCTTTCCCAGCAGTAAAATGTGGTGATGGAAAAGAGTGGTCTGTGGAGTAGACTCATCTGAAGTTTGAATCCTGGTTCCCCATTTATTTGCTTGGGAAGGTTACCTCCCTTCTCTTGGTCTCAGTTTCCTCATATGAAAAATGGGTCTAATAGTAGTAACCTTCCTGAAGGGCTGCGTGAAGATTAAATTGCTCAGTATGTGTTAACTGTTGTTAGCATGTGTGAAGTCCTGCCATACTAATTTGCTTTGACTGACGCTTCAACTCTTTCCTGTGTGTAGTTTATATTTTGTTTTCTAGTCGAGTATCAGTTCTTTGAGAGCAAAGCATCTGACATCTTCCTCAATTATATTTTTCACTGTGTTAGCAGGAAGAGCTCAGTGATTCTTATTGGTTAGATAAAAACAATTGTGCCTACTTAACCCACAGGGTTTTTGTGAAGAAAGACACAAGATAATTCATGTGAAAGTACTTAGTAAATGAAAGAGTGTGTGGTACGCATGTTAAGTAATTATGAATAACAATAAGTGGATACTTCTTTTAAACATTTAAATATATCATTGACTGGGCCAGCGCATCACACAGCTCTGGGAGCATCAAGGTATAAGTAAGTATGTTTACAAAAATTTTCAATCAAGAAGGAATTTCTCTTCTGATACCTTGAAGTGATGTCATATAAAGAAAAGGTAAGGAGCTGTAACTTGGAGAAACCACCTATGTGAATGGCATTTCCTGGCATTTAACAAATTAGTCCTGGTCATTGACTCTGGCAGGAGAAGATGGACATGAGGAAACACACAGGGAAAAAGTGGAGAATCACTGCAAATT
Source organism: Bos javanicus (assembly GCF_032452875.1). Classification (NCBI taxonomy): domain Eukaryota; kingdom Metazoa; phylum Chordata; class Mammalia; order Artiodactyla; family Bovidae; genus Bos; species Bos javanicus. The sequence continues at coordinate 97,881,601 of NC_083872.1, read as the reverse complement.
AATGATCAGTTAGTCATAGAAGTACTACATCCTTGAGATGACGAAGTAGTCGTTAGCTCTACTAATAGATGTAAATGTGCCAATGCCTCCATTATTTTACTATTTACTCTCCATAGAATGTTGTGTGCATATATGCTTTTCTTATGGACTAACGGCTTTTATATGGAAAGTATTAAATATGACCTTTTTTATTGGTCAGCATGCATGTGGCCTTTTCGATATTAGACTTATTTTACTACATTATGGTCGGCATAACTTGAAGTTCCAAACATGACTATGTATTAGAATCACTTGGATTTTTTTGTTAGTTTTAGTGTTGAATTCTTCTCTCCTCTCCAGTAGGCCTAGCCTGTGGTCTGTGAATCATTATTTTAATAAACTTATTGAATGATACGAACTCGATTCTCCATTACATGGGATTTGGGGACCACTAGTCTAGAGCATTATTTTCCAAGATAAGTTCTGTAAAACTGGTTCCATGCAAAGAAGGTCAGACTTCCTGCATATTTTATTACCATCCTCAGAAAGTCCCAATGCATATTATCTTATTAAAAGTTCTTAGCAATGTTACAGTAAAGAACATAAGCACTTTTCACACTTATTTGATTTCGGAACCCTTATCTTGGGTAGCATCTGTTAGCATCTTATATGAATAGTCTTTTTTTAAAGTTGATCTTTAGCATCTTCACAGTACACATACCCTCTGACTTCTCTCTCTCTCTCTCTCTCAAAACAACAATAGTATTTATTTGGTTGCGTTGGGTCTTAGTTGCATCGTGCAGATCTTCATTCTGGCATGCAGGCTCCTCACTGCAGCATGTGGGCCCAATTGCCCTGCATGATATGGGATTTTAGTACCTTGACCAAGGGTTGAATCTGAGTCTCTTCTGTTGGAAGGCAGATTCTTAACCACCGGACCACCAGGGAAGTCCCAGGAGTGGTGTTTTTTAGAGCCTTCTTTGGGAAATGCTTCTGTAGACGTAAGACGTTAACATTTTTGACTGTGTTAGAAATTAACCATGTCATTAGTTTTCAGATTTTAGAATAAATCAACATTTTACTGTTTTCTGTCTTCTTTTTGATAGGGTCCTCTACTCCATACCTGTCATTTCATGGTTTAGGAAAATGTGGTACAGAAAGATTAAGTGACTAGCTCACTGTCAAAGATCTGGGCAAAGTATTTTGTAGGTGATAGTACTGGACAGACAGAGTTCATTATACCACACTTTCAACTCCAGAGTGGTTTCTTGGGCCCCAGTGAGTGTTAGAATCACCTGGGAATTTTCACTCCAGTAAATGTGGTGGAAAACTTTACACACACACTGAAGTGGACAAATACTGTGGCCTTTCCTGTCCTCGCTGCTACTGCCCTGCCTGGCTGCTACAGGCACCAACTTGTGAAGACCCTTGTTTCATCCACACCCCCACTCACTCCCTTCCACCTCCCCAGCTGGTCTGTTTTGCAGGAAATCTCAGGCATATTATTTCATTCATGAATATTTAAGCATATTTATCTTTAAAAATAGAGGACCCCTTTAAAAAACTGTTTAATTTGAATTACTTTCAGCCTTAGAGAACAGTTCAAAGCATAATTCAGAGGATCCCTTATATGCCTCTCATTATTTTGTCTAAAGCGAGCATCTTACAAAGCCTTAGCACAATGACAAAACCAGGACATTCACATTGGTACAATACCATTAACTAAATGGAGATTTTTTTTTTTAAACCAGTTTTTTCATTGACAAAGACTCCTTTTTGAAAACACAGCCAGAGTGCCATTATCATACTTAAAATATCACCTTCATTCATGCAGTATAGCTGAGATGCTTTTAAGTGACATGTTGATTTCACTCCAAACCAGTTAGATGGAAACTTTTGAAGGGAGGTGGGTGGGGAAGGGAGAAAGCCAGGCCTTGGTGTTCACGAACACGCTCTGGATAATTCTCACAAGTAGCCAGGGTTGAGCACCAGTGCTGTGGAGCGTTCATTAAAGACAGTAAACTAAGTTTAAAATTCTGCGTTTGAGGAGCCCTGGAATTCACTTGGAGCCGTCAGTAGTGGCCAGAATTGTTGCCAAGCAGAGACAGCAGGCCGGGTACGAGCAGTGCCTCGTTAGCTCTCTTAGGGCCAAAGAGGTGAGCACAGTTTGCAGGTTTTCATTGGAGACGTGTCATCTCTCTTGGTGCAAACTCCTGAAACACACGTGTCTGTGTGCACTCACTTCAAACCCCAGGGTTGAAATTAGTCACTTCCAAAGGAATAAAGCAGAGGATGTCGTTTTGATCAAACACCAGTTCGCTTGTATTATTCCAGATGTTTCCTGGAAGTTGGGTTGCAAGTGTAAGGAAGTAACATAATGCTATATGTGTGGAAAAGTCAAGGAACTTAATAACCGTGGAGAATGTGTATTAGTGGAAGTAGAACCTGGATCAGCCAGAAGCCCTGAAAGCTGCAGTGCTTGGGATCACTTCCGTTTGGCTCAGAGGGAAATGTTTCTGTAACCATTGCTGAATCAGATAGAAGAAAACCAAGAAGTTAGCTGGGCTTTCCTATTGCTAAATTTGGATGATGCTCTTGAATAAAAAGTTGATAGGAATTTGTTTTATCAGAGAGGAGTGAAAGCTAGGGGTGTCTTCCTTCACACTAGAGAGTCTTGTCCATTGACCACTAGTTTCCCTAGTAGCTTCAGGATGACCCTCAGCCAGCCAGCCAGCATGGCCGAGCAGCTATTGTCAACTGACCTAGAGTGAGGGGCTTTAAGGGTGATAGAGAACCGTAATATGGCCCCTGCTCGCTGAGAGCTTCATCTAGGCGAGGGAACGAAGATACACAGAGCAGTAAGATGAAAGATTGGTGCCATCACTGTGGAGCACTCAGTTGTGGTTCACAACCGAAGGCCTTGGAGAGTTCAAGATTCTAATATTCTGGATTGGGTGAGGCTAAAGTCACGTCTTCTAGGAAAACTGGGATTTGGAAAATGAATGGAGAAAGGAGAGTGTTGCCAGCTGTGGGACCAGCTGAGAGTCTCAGAAGACAATTAACTTGGGGCTTCAGAGGGACAGTGGAGAAACTAAACTTGTTCCAGGAAATCTCTCTGGTAAGAAGCAGATGTCAGAACTGGAAGGACCTGAGAGAGCTTCTGGTCCAAGGCCCTCGTTATGCAGATGCAGAAATAGATACTATGGAATTAAAAGTGGATGAAGATCAAATGAGATTTGGGGTTTTTGGTGTTTTTTTTATGGGTAGTATATTAGGCTAGTGGGTTGAGGGTGAAGAGATAGAAGAGAAGAGGTGGTGGATAAAGGATACAAGGTGAATTCTGAGAGTGAGGCCCCTGAGGTAGCAAGAGCCCTGGGGGCATTTGTTTTGAAAGAACAGGGGGAACTAGGCAGGTTTTTAAAAAGAGGGCACCGGGCACAGACCAGTCACACCTGAGGAGCCTGTGTATTTTTTCTGAAGGACAGGATTTGTTGAGAGTGACTATTGAGTAGTAGCACAGTTATGAGTCCAGGAGTTATTGCTGCGGGCTCAGCGGAGGTGGAAAGAACTCGGGCCTTGATTTTGTGAGCAGTTCTGTGTGGTGGTTCTAAGTGCGAACTCCAGAGCCTCATTCCCAGGTTCAGACCCTGCCACTGCCTTTAATGAGCTGTGTGACCTCGAGCAAGTTACTTGATTCTTCTTATTTTTAGATTTGGCTGTGCCCAGTTGAGGCATGTCTCTTAGTTGAGACACGTGGTATCTTTAGTTGTGACATGCAAACTCTCAGCTCTGACACGTGCATGAGATCTAGTTCCCCAACCAGGGATGGTTTTCCCCTTGCATTGCGAGTGCGGAATCTTGGCCACTGGACCACCAGGGAAGTCCTGCGACTTGATTCTTCTAAGCCTGTTTCCTCTTCTGTTACATGAGGATAAAAATAGTAGTCTGCCTCAGAAAGGTCTATGCTATGCTACTCTAAGTCACTTCAGTCGTGTCCCACTCTGTGCGACCCCATAGACGGCAGCCCACCAGGCTCCCCCGTCCCTGGGATTCTCCAGGCAAGAACACTGGAGTGGGTTGCCATTTCCTTCTCCAATGCATGAAAGTGAAAAGTGAAAGTGAAGTCACTCAGTCGTGTCCGACTCTTAGCGACCCCATTGACCGGTAAGGGTTAAATGAGTTACTCTGTGTAAAGTATGGGACCATGTCTGCCATATAATAAACACTGTGGTATTAGCTCTTGTTATTGTTTTGAATAAAAATAATGACTAATAGAAAAAAAATAACAACAGAAAATAATGACTGAGAGAGAAAAGCCTAACCTTAATGCTCTGAATTGGCCTGTGTGAACTTTCTTGATACCAGCAGCAGCCTAAATATTGACTCATCTTAAGTACTTTCACCAACCTGAGTATCACAAAGAACTACACAGAGGCACGACTCATCATTTTTAACCTAGTCTGCAAGCCCTGCCTGATTTCCTTCATGCCACAGATATGTGCTGTCTGGAGTTTTTGTAGTTAATTTAACTGTTTGTTCTGCTCTGTAAAAAGCAAACTGGTGCCTGTGGAGTGTGGACCATGAGAAATGCAAAGCTGGATGTGGCACGTGAGTGGTCCTCGGCCTCTAAGCTGTGAATGTCTCGCCTCTGATTGTTCCAGTAATTTCTGTTGGTATCTCATCGTTTCTAGTTAAGGACTCAGGTTGGCAGGCAGACACTTTCAGTTTTAGGTCACATCTTCCACTGAAATCGGGATTACTGAAAGCTAAGGAAGAAAGGAACGTGCATCCTCCTAACGTAAGGGCTTTCCGTAGGGCCCGGGGACGTGGGGAGGGAGGCCAGTGGCAAAGACCTGGAAGGAAGCCCAAGGAAGACACAGTTGAGACAACTGAGCGGCTCACAGTCACCGACCTAGATCTCGTTTCTGCCCCCGCCCGTTGCCGTCAGCGAGGGAATGTGTTCACGGTTTAGAAGCCGCTAGGTTACCTTTGTTACAGTTTCTGTGTGCTTGCTTAAAGGCCTTAAAACTAAATTCATGAGTGATTCTGGTAGCCTCTGTGTGTTTCGTTATCTGTGTTGAAAGCATGCTCCCTTAACATTAATCCAAATGAAGCATTTTCAGATGGACACTTAAGCCACATGATTACGTGGGATTATAAAGACACCCTCAAATTTCTCTAATTCAGCCCTTTCATGGCACACTGAAAACTAAGGGTCCCTGAGTTTATTGGGGGTTTGTCCAAGCTTTCTCTCCGACTTAATAACTAAGACAATAGAAGATGAATCTGATTTCCCGTCCTCTTTTTTTGCTTTACCTTAGTACTTACATTCCACTTCCACAGAACCTTATCATTGGGTTTTTATTCCTTTTTCGTGCTGTAGGCTCTCAACTAGTGTTGGAAGGAGTGAGCTCTTGTTCTTGGGCAGGGATTTCTTTCAGTCGACAATACTGTAATGTTTGAGACCCAGCTGGAGCCATTTTCCAAGTATTTGACCTGACTTCCTGTACCATGTTTCCTCCCATGGGGCTGGGGGAGAGGCTGACCAAGGTTAAGTGAGTTTCTCACAGTTTGCAGAGAATCCGTGTTTAAATTGGTGTTAGCATTCACTCTGAGCCCCTTCAGCAAGAAGCCTGCTTTGTGTGAGCGCTGGCCAGGTGAGGATGTTACCCTTTGCCTGCCACCTTGAACCAAATGTCCTCCCAATGACAACACTGTTAGATTCCTGTTGCTGCTTTTAAACATACCCTGGCATTGGTCACTGCTTGCTCGACTTCACATTATAAAATGGGTTTGGCAGCATTGGTTAAAGCTATAAATTTTGACAAGAGCATTGAAATGTTGGGTTTCTTTTTGCTGAAAGGCTGAGGGCGAGGCATTTCTGGAACGTCCCGGGTTTCCTTTCTGTCTGACAGGCTGCCCTGGTGTGAATTTCAGGTTGAGCCCTTGGGACAGAGTTGTGCTCCCTTCTTGTCCTTTGGGCAGCCTTTCTCTCCAGTAAGAAACACAGCTGGTCCCCTGTGTGGCAGGAAATCCAGCTAAGGGATTGGGCACATTCTGGGGTATCTGGCTGTAAGGGACGCCGTACAGCACTTCCTCAGACCTGGCCCCTCACTTCCTCTGCACCAGCGCTGGCCTGCCAAAAGGCAGAAATCCTGGACAAAGGCCCAATCAAGTTTATTATTCGCCTCTTGGAAATGTGGGCCTGTGTGTTTTGGCGAGGCCTGAGCAAAACCCAATTATGAGACTGCTTTGAGATTCCCCTCCATTCAGGCTCTGGATACTGATGTGAAGCATGTGTGAGCAGCAGCACCGTTTGCCTCCAGGTCAGCTGCCCGAGTCGTGCCCCCGGACAGCCGGCTCGGCCAGCTTTCCTAGTACAGGCCTCACGGGCCAGGCGCAGAGCCCCACTCCACTCTCTTCCCCAGCTCGTTTTCCAGCCTGTGAGGATGGGTGATGTTGGAGGCCCCTCAGCCACCTCTCTCGTGAGGAAAGCCAGAGGAACTGCAGTCTATAAGCCAGCAGGTGAGCAGTATTCCCGGCACATGGTAACGGAATTGGAAGTAGGACCAGGGAAAGACAGTCCTGTCCTGTGCCTCTTTCATGAAGAAAAATAAGGAAGTGTAACACATTATTGTCCAGAGATGTATAAATAGGTCTTTTGTTACCCAAACATTACTGACTGGAGACTTTCAGTCTTCACTTGCAAAATAAATCACCAGCCACAGGTGTTAGCTTCTGCAAAAATCTCCCGATCAATAATGTGTTAATACATTTGAATGTAGCTGCGATGCTCAGCACATGCCTGGCACATAGTAGACATTTAATAAATGCTTGTTAAATGAACAAGTTAATATATTCTTCACATGTGTCAATGTATTTGTCATAGTGACTGATAAGCTTTCTTATTCTGTTACAGAAAATAAAGGTTATGAGGGTTCTGTTAGGTAAATGTCCTGATGGCTCAGTGGGGTAAAGAATCTGCCTGCCAGTGCAGGAGACACGGGAAATGTGAATTCGATCACTGGGTCAGGAAGATCCCCTGGAGGAGGGAGTGGCAGCCTACTCCAGTATTCTTGCCTGGAAAATCCCATGGAGAGACAAGCCTAGAAGGCTACAGTCCAAAGGGTCACAAAGAGACGGACACGACTGAGCGATTAAGCACACAGCCACGCATTAGGTAAATGTAGGCTAGACTGCAGCTATAAATAGACTCAAGAATGTGTAATGGCTCAAATGCTGCTGAAGTTTATTTTTTGCTCATATTCAGGGTGGATGTTTCTGATTAGCAGGTGACTCCTCCATTGAGTTAGGAATTCAAGGCTCCTCCCGTTTTATGGCCCTGCCATATCCAAAGGCCACATTGCTGATAGCATTCCAGTTGGCAGGAGGGGAAAACAGCGGAGTAGCACAGATGCAGGGTTCTCCTAGATCAGACCTATAAATGTTGCAGGTCACTTTGGCTGGAACTCAGTCACATGGCCACAGCTAACTCCAGAGGAGGCTGGGAAATGTAGTCTGTCGTGTGCCCAGGGTGGTTTGGGGCTACATTTTTAACATCTCATTATCTTGTTTTTTTTTTTTTAATTTCTTTCTAGTCTTTTTTTTTGTAACTTTATTTATTTTTGACTGTGCTAGGTCTTTGTTGCTGTGTGAGCTTTTCTCTAGTTGCAGTGAGCGGGGGCTACTCTTCTTTGCAGTGTGCGGGCTTCTCAGTGCAGTGGCTTCTCTTGTTCCAGATCACAGGCTCTAGAGTGCTCGGGCTTAAGTAGCTACAGTTCCTGGGCTCTGGAGCACATGCTTAATAGTTGTGGTGCATGGGCTTAGTTGCTCTGTGGCATGTGGGATCTTCCCAGACCAGGGATTGAACCCGTGTCTCCTGCATTGGTAGGTGGATTCTTTACCACTGAGCTATCAGGGAAGCCCCTCTGTGCCATCTTTGAACTTATAATTCTAAACTGCATCTTCATTCTAACTTTGAGATTCACAGGGGTTGGTGCAAGGCCCCAAGGTCCCAAGTAAATTTCACTTGTTTAGGTCCTCCTGTCAGTGAAAATCAAGTGATATTAAGCAAACAGTTAAATCATTAAGTGGAAAAAATTAATACACATTATGTAGTTAATAGGATTTCAGATATGTTAAATCTCTTTTTTCAAAAGATTAGAGGCAAATATGACAGTTAGCCATGGTTGCTAACTTTAGTGATGAGATGACCAGTATTTGCTTTTAGCCTGGTTCGTTTTGTTTTCCTTTTTAATGAATCTCTATCTTGAACGCACATTTTTTTTCCCCCAACTTGGAGTAATTCTCTTCTCTTTTTCTCTTTTATATGAGCCTTATTAGGGTTCTGTCTCCTTGGCTGCTGCTTTTTCACTCACTGAGATAAGAATATGCTTTTCAGAATGTTCTATGCATGTACCTCTCCATGTTCGCTTCGTTTCTGAACTCATTCAGCTCTGGGCCAGGCTCTGCTCCAGGTGGTAAGGATGTATTGCTGAACAAAAGAGACAGACTCCCTTCCTCATAGACCTTAACGTTCCATTGAGGAAACAGATAATAAACAAGATGAAAAAAGTAGTTTTACATATCACATGTAAGAAAAATGCCAAGAATCAAAATAGAAAGCAAGAAAAAGGATTTGAAATGTCAGTGGGGTGTAAATTTTAGGTAGGGTAGGCCCAGAAGGTCTTATTAGAAAAGAACCATTGATATAGTGACCTCTTGGCTAGTACAAAGCAAGCCAGGAGGGCTCTTCCTCACAACTGTCTACACCTAAAAGTTATCACAAGTGTTCCGACCAATGACAGTCACAGTACCTACTCGTTTGCTGTCTCTATTGTTTCTTGGGAGGACACTTCCAGAGCCAAACTCCTTTTAAAAAATCTCTCATTCTTTCAGATCTTAAGGATTCCCAAAGGTTTTCTTGAGGAAGTATCCCTAGAGCTTGAGACAACAGTTAACTTTTTTCTGCTCTTGTTGACAGACTGTATTTTGGTATTGTGAGATTTTTATATTTTTTAATTTATTTTTTAAAATGCTCCATCATTTTATTTTCTTTCGGCCTCGCCATGTGGCACATGGGATCTTAGTTCCCTGACCAGGGATCGAACCCATGTGCCCTGTAGTGGGAGCGCAGAGTCTTAACCACTGGACCACCGGGGTAATCCCGGTATAATGAGATTTTAGATGCCATCCTGGCCTCACTCCCCAGGGCTCATTCTGCACATGAGTAGAGAGCTTGACACTTGTCCAGGGACGTATCCAACCATTGCTAGAGCTGCTCTTGCAGAAAATTAAGGCGACAGCCAACTTGCATTCCAGAGCAAATGGGACAGTGAAGATGCAAGCTTTCTGCAGGAATCTAAGGAGCTGTGTAAATGAAAGGATTCTTTTAGTGAGTAAAAGTCATTTCTTTAAAATGCAGTAAGACCACCAATGGAGTTCTTACAGGATGTTACTGTAGAAGAATGAGCGTTAGTGGCATAATTAAAATAGCATTTAGTAGGGATTTATTCCCGCATCATAGCCCAAAGTGAAAGTGAAAGTCGTTTAGTCGAGTCCGACTCTTTGCAGCCCCATGGACTATACAGTCTGTGGAATTCTCTAGGCCAGAATACTGGATTAGATAGCCTTCCCCTTCTCCAGGGGATCTTCCCAACCCAGGGAACAAACCCAGGTCTCCTGCATTGCAGGTGGATTCTTTACCAACTGAGCTATCAGGGAAGCATCCTAGTACACCTCAGCTGTTTTCTTTTTTTTTAATTTTTTTATCAAAATATAGTTGATAACAATGTTGTAGTAATTTCAAGTGTACAGCCAAGTGATTCAGTTATACATACATATATATTCTGTTTCCGATTCTTTTCCCTAATAGGTTATTACAAAATATTGAGTCTAGTCCCTAGTGCTATACAGTATCTATTTTATATATTGTAGTGTGTATATTGAATCACTTAGTTTGGTAACCTCCAGGTCCATCTGTGTTGCTGCAAATGGCATTATTTCAGTCTTTTATCAGCCATTTTCTCCTTCACCCTTGCTGAGACCAAGACTCCCTGCACCACATACCTGCCTTTCCGTCTTGTAATTGCCACACTTGTGTGCCACACAATCCACTCGCTTCGGGTGTTCCTCTGGTCTCCATTCTCGCTCTATGCCCTCTGTCTGCTCCCTTCTGCTGGACTCTGCTCCCATCTCTGCCCGGTGCATCTCCATCCCCCTCCGGATATGCCAACAGCCTGTCTAAAAACACTCCTGCTCTGCCCGGACAAGGGGTCTCTGCCTCATTTCTCCCCTCGTGCCGAGGAAGTGTTCCCTGCATGAGTCTGTGTAGGGGGGTTGAGGTGTCAATGACATGGGCCTCCGGACTCTGTGCCAGGTGCTCGCATGTCAGGAGAGGTCACTTGGCACAGTGATTAAGAGCACAGACTCTGGTGTCACTTGAGGTCAACCGGATGATTATGTTAGTATAAACTTTATCATCAGCATCATCACTGTCTCATCTTGGGTATCTCTGGTTCTTTCCCCAAGCATAGCATAGAGGATGTTAGGTGTAAAATATTTACCTGCACACTGCCTCCAAAGTCTGTTCTCTAAGTCAGAGAAAGGGTTATATTCATGTCCAATTTGCATAAGTGAGGGGATGATAGAGCACATTATTAACCCAGTTTTACACTGGTTGGTTGCCTTAGCTCAGGTTTTAAAATAGTGAATGTGTTGCTTAGGTCATACAAACTTACTTTTATTTCCCTATAATCTTGGACACTGGGAAGGAGAGTCCAGGTTATACTGTGTGCCTGCCAGATTGTCTTCACATCCACCCACTTCCGTCTATTAGCAGGGCTCCTTCGGCCCTTCTCCTAATGTGGGAGTAAGAATCGTAATGGTAAGACCACTGTAGTGTCTTTTACGTGTTTACCCTGCGCCGGGTCTAGGGCAGGCATTCGATGTACCTTGTCATAGACTTCTGACAGATACAAACCAGGGTTCAGAGACCTGAAAGGCAAACATTTAAGGGCATGTGGTTGTTAAATGGTGGAGCCGGACACTCAAATCCGAATCTGAAACCCACATGGAAGACTCCAGAGCCTTTGCTTTTTCTACTGTCTTTTTCTGTTTCTTTTTTTTTTTTAAGATTTTTTTTTTTTTTAATATGGACTATTTTAAAGTCTGTATTTGTTACACTATTGCTTCTGTCTTATATTGTGGTTTTTTGACCACTAGGCAATGGAATCTTAACTCCCCAACCAGGGATTGAACCCACACCCCCTGCATTGGAAAATGAAGTCTTGACTACTGGATCACCAGGGAAGTCCCTGTCTTTACTTCTTTATCCAAAGGCTTTTTACTCCCCAACTCCTCTCCTTAATCACACTTAATGCTCTCTTTCCCTGATCCCATATTCCTTTCTAGTATTCTTTCCATGGTTTCATAGCACCCTTTTTTATTTCAAACACAGTCCTTATGGGACGCAGCCACACTTAAGGAAATAACCCTGAAGACCCCACGTATCCATCGTGGAGATGCCAGCTCTGCCGGTTTAAGGCTAACTTTTCCAGGCTCCTGATCAGTCAGTTTTTTGAGAAAGGGGTTTTTACCAATATCTCAGAGGACTGTGGCAGAAATGAAGGCGGACAGAGGGGCGCCGTCGGGGAAGCTGGACAGTGGTTTCGTGCTGCCCCTCTCCCACTCGGGAGGGCTACGGAAAGTGGGGCTTCAATGAGAGAGAAAGCAGAACAGGGACTTCCCAGGGAGGCAGAAGATCCTCTGGGACTGTGGTCCCCAACCTTTTTGGCATCAGGGACTGCTTTTGTGGAAGACAATTTTTCCATGGACCAGCGGGGCAGGGGGAGAGCGAGGTGGTTTCAGGGTGATTCAAGTTGATTATGTTTATTATGCCACTGCTGATCTGATAGGAGGTGGAGCCCAGGCAGTAACGTGAGTGATGGAGAGCGGCTGTTAACACAGGTGAAGCTTTGCTGGCTTGCCTGCCTGCCCACTGCTCATCTCCTGCTGTGAGGCCCTGTTTCTAACAGGCCATGGACCAATACCGTTCTGGGCTCGGGGGTTGGGGACCCCTGTTCTAGGATGTTTATGGCCCTGCACTTTTGTAGAGTCCAGGGAGAGTCTCCCAGTGCGGAGGGAGGAATGGAGTCTCTGCCCTTGAGCTTTGATTTTGACCCTGATGTGTTTCTCTTCCTTTTTGGCTGCCTTTCAGTGTCACTTTCTAGGGCACTTTCTACCCATTTCCAGGGCAGGGCAGCTGGGTGTGGGGTGATCCGCCTGACATTGATGTACTGAGTTTTGAGACCAACTTAAAGGTTTTGAGGTTTCTTCCCTCTCATCCTGCCTGGACATAACACCTCCAAGGGTAAGAAGGCACATGGGAAGTTGGACAAGTCATAAAATCATTACTGGGGCAAAGTGATGCAATTATTCCTGACATTCCTCTTTTCATTCTCTTAAAGACCCAAATAGAATGGGTTCCTTTGCTGAGACACTTAGATACATTGTTTGAACAAAGGAAGCAGGGTCACTGTGAAATGTCCATTATGTGGTAATCGATGCCATTCAGCCTGTGGTGTAATGAATGGAAACACTGGCCACCGTCTGCCCATTGTTTGTCGCTTGCCCAACAGGAAATGGTGACTACTCAGGAGCAGGAGGAGGCTTCTGTGATTCCAGGACACAGAGATGCGTGCCACTGGGAGTGAGACCCTCCTAGCTGCAGGTTGAGGCCACCTGAGCATGTTCCTGTTCCTAACAGACGTGGAGACGCTTGACTGATTGGACCCTGTCATTTGAGTTTGACATCAGTTCACAATAGGCTTTTATTTTCCTTTTGGCTGGAAATGGTGTCTTGAGAAACTTTTATTTATTTATATATGTATTTCTTTATGATGGAAGTATAGACCAAGCATGCACATCATCATAGTTGGTTTGCGGTCTTGTGTCTGCTCTGCAGCACTGATTCAGTTATACACATACACTCTTTTTCTGTATTCTTTTCCATCATGGTTTATGCCAGGATATTAAATATAGCCCCCAGTGCTATACGGTAGCACCATGTTGCTTATCCGTCCTGTATGTACTAGTTTGCATATGCTAACCCCAAACTCAAGCAAGAGAGTTCCAGAAAAACATTTATTTCTGCTTTATTGACTATGCCTTTGACTGTGTGGATCACATAAACTGTGGAAAATTCTGAAAGAGATGGGAATAGCAGACCACCTGACCTGCCTCTTGAGAAATCTCAGTTAGAACTGGACATGGAACAACAGACTGGTTGCAAATAGGAAGAGGAGTACGTCAAGGCTGTATATTGTCACCCTGCTTATTTAACTTCTATGCAGGGTACATCATGAGAAACGCTGGACTGGAAGAAACAAGCTGGAATCAAGATTGCTGGGAGAAATATCAATAACCTCAGATATGCAGATGACACCACCCTTATGGCACAAAGTGAAGAGGAACTCAAAAGCCTCTTGATGGAAGTGAAAGTGGAGAGTGAAAAAGTTGGCTTAAAGCTCAACATTCAGAAAACGAAGATCATGGCATCCGGTCCCATCACTTCATGGGAAATAGATGGGGAAACAGTGGAAACCGTGTCAGACTTTATTTTTTTGGGCTCCAAAATCACTGCAGATGGTGACTGCAGCCATGAAATTAAAAGGACGCTTACTCCTTGGAAGGAAAGTTATGACCAATCTAGATAGCACATTCAAAAGCAGAGACATTACTTTGCCAACAAAGGTTCGTCTAGTCAAGGCTATGGTTTTTCCTGTGGTCATGTATGGATGTGACAGTTGGACAGTGAAGAAGGCTGAGCGCAGAAGAATTGATGCTTTTGAACTGTGGTGTTGGAGAAGACTCTTGAGAGTCCCTTGGACTGCAAGGAGATCCAACCAGTCCATTCTGAAGGAGATCAGTCCTGGGATTTCTTTGGAAGGAATGATGCTAAAGCTGAAACTCCAGTACTTTGGCCACCTCATGTGAAGAGTTGACTCATTGGAAAAGACTCTGATGCTGGGAGGGATTGGGGGCAGGAGGAGAAGGGGATGACAGAGGATGAGATGGCTGGATGGCATCACTGACTGGATGGACGTGAGTCTGAGTGAACTCCGGGAGTTGGTGATGGACAGGGAGGCCTGGTGTGCTGCGATTCATGGGGTCGCAAAGAGTCGAACACGACTGAGCGACTGAACTGGACTGAACCCCAAACTCACAATCCATCCCTCCCCTTCCCCTCCTGGCCACCGAAGTCTGTCCTCTGTGTCTGTGAATCTGGAAAACTCCTGTTTTAGGTCATGGTTGTGACACACACTGACAGTCCGTTTGACCAGGTAGAGCTCACTGTGGAAAAGCTGGTGGTAGTGTGGTGGGGCGGCCCTTTGATCAGATCTGGAGTCCGGCCCTGGCGCCGGCAGTCCGTGCCGTGTGGACTGACCCTCTCCGGGGTGGCCTCCTTCTGTAAAGTGAGGAGGGGTGGGACGAGATGATCTCTGAGGCCCCCTGCTGTGCTAAAACTCCATGTTCTGAGCCCCCTCGGTGAAGTCAAGGATTGTGAAATGCTTGTATAAGTGAAATGTCAGAGTACAAAATGTACAAGCAGACTTTGCCAGAGAAAATGTCACTCAAGTTTATCTGCTAATAAATAGTGTATTCCCTTTGGTCTCCTCTTGGTTTTTGTTTTGTGAATGTTCGTGTTAGGTCTGGCAGCTTGTTCTCCTTGTTATTAAAAAAAGAAATGGTGGTGCTTAAATTAGGAACAAAAGTGTCCTTTCACTCTACTGGAAAACTGTGAAAATTGCCATATTAATGCATCTGTCAAGGGTATCAAGAAGGTCCTGAACACGTGGCCCAACATGGTATATATTTCATTGAAGTGAATCATTTGAATTAATGGGCTCTGAAGAAAAGATAGGGGGAGATTAGGCTTAAAAAGCATAAGTTTGAATTCTGACTTTACTGCTAGGATGAGCTGTGTGACCCTGGACACATTTTATGATCTCTGACCCCTGATTCTGCAGCTCTAGTAGAAGACTATTTTCCCTATAGGCCTCTTGTGAGAAATAAAGATAATGTATCTGTGGTATATAGTACAGTGCCTGACATTTAATTGGTACTCACCCAGGTGGCGCTAGTGGTAAAGAACCCACCTGCCACTTCAGAAGACTTAAGAGACGTCAGTTAGATCCCTGTATCTGGAAGATCCCCTGGAGGAGGGCATGGCAACCCACTCCAGTATTCTTGCGTGGAGAATCCCCATGGACAGAGGAGCCTAGGGGGCTGCAGTCCACGGGGTTGCAAAGAGTCGGACACGACTGAAGCAACGGAGCGTGCATCCACAGTGGGCAGTGGTTGTAACTGTTAAACATTATTTTATTTTAAAAAATACTTTTATTTATTTGGCGGCGTCAGGTCTTAGTTGCATCGTCCGGGATCTTTTATTGCAGTGCATGGATTCTCTAGTTGTGATGCTCAGACTCCGTAGTTGTGGTGTGTGGGCTTAGCTGCTCTGCAGGATGGAATCTTAGTTCCCCAACCAGGGATCGAACCCATGTTCCCTGCACTTGCAAGGTGGATTCTTCAACACTGGACCACCAGGGAAGTCCCTGTTATTATGTGATTTTATTACATTCATTAAAATACCTAGGGAATTACTAAATTATATATTGTGTTCTACCTTCCTAGTTTTCCTAATATGATGTACAAGATTACTGCAAGAAACAGTCCAGCTAGTATGGATTTCAGTTCCTGTTTTTGGTAGACCTTGTAGACTGAGATTTGCCAGGGAAGGATTTCCCTGCTTGTCTGACTTACAGATCAAAGGTGTGATGTGAGAATAAGTGGCAAGAGTTTACTCTTATCTGTAAGAGTCACCATAAACAATTGCCTTTGGAAATAGTCACATCAGAACATCCAGTGTGTGGTAATTGATGTCATCAAGCCTATGGCATAATTGATGAAAACATCTGCCTGTCATCTGTCTGTTGTGCAAGAGGGTGGCACCCCGGAGAAGATTCCCACAGAGAGCTCCTGGTCCTCTTCGGGGATGGTCGTCTGGAGAAGGGTCAGAAAGCCAGAAACCATAGAGTTGACTTGGAAGAGTTTTTGTTGCAACCTAGGAAACCCTCACTTTTATAATCTGTCTGAATCCCCATGAGAATGGATGGATGATGGTGGGCTAGAATGGGCCAAACTTTGGTTGACAGCAAGGGGCAGTCCATTTTCTGAAGTGGAGACAGCTGATCATATGGGTCACAGGCAAAATCAGGAGGTAGCAGATGTGTGAAAGCTCAAGAATGAAGCCACAGCGTCAGGTTCTTAAAGCTGAAGAAAGACCTCCAGAAGATGCTTCCAGTCAGAGTGACGTTAGGAAGGTGGACATTATGGGTTCAGTGCAGGGACAAGTCAGGAATGCGACTTCCCTGGTGGCTTGGTGGTTAGAGACTCGGCACAGCCACTGCAGGGGATGTGGGTCCCACCCCTCGTTGGGGAACTGAGATCCTGCATGCCATGTGGCATGGCTAAAAAATAAATAAAACAAAAAAATTTTTAAAAAGAACAAATCCTAAAGGAAATCAGTCCTGAGTATTCATTGGAAGGACTGATGTTGAAGCTGAAACTCCAATACTTTGGCCACCTGATGAGAAGAACTGACTCATTGGAAAAGACCCTGATGCTGGGAAAGATTGAGGGCAGGAGGAGAAGGGGACAACAGAGGATGAGACGGTTGGATGGCATCACTGACTCAATGGACATGGATTTGGGTGGACTCTGGGAGTTGGTGATAGACAGGGAGGCATGGCGTGCTGCAGTTCATGGGGTCTCAAAGAGTTGGACACGACTGAGTGACTGAACTGAAGGAAGGTTCCAGGCAATGATTAAGAACTTGAGTTTGAGGTACCTCTCATTGTTTTATAGGATACACTTCAGTGGTTTTTGGTGTATTCACAAACTTGAGTAGCCAGTATCACTATCTAATTCCAGAACATTTCATCACCCCCCAAAATAAGCACTGTATAAATTAGCCATCACTCCCCACGCCCCATTCTCCCACCCCTGGCAACCACTAATCTCCTTTCTGTCTCTCTGAGTCGCCTTTTCTGGGCATTTCACATACATGGAATCATATGGTGTGGCATGTTGTATCTGGCTTTTCACTTAATATAGTGTTTTCAGAGTTCATCCATGGTGTGGCTTATATCAGTATCACTTCCCTTTTTATGACTAAGCACTATTCTGTTGTATGGATATATCACAATTTGGTTTATCCGTTTCCCAGTTGATGGGCATTTGCGTTGTTCCTGCTTTGTGAGTATTATGAAATAATGTTGTCATGAACATTTGCTTGCAGGTTTTTCTGTGAATAGCTGTTTCAATTCTCTTGAGTATATCTATCAAAGAATAAAATTGCTGGGTCGTGTGGTATTTAATGGTCACCCTGTGTTTAATTCTTGGAGAAACTAAAGTGTGCCGTAGCATTCACGTTCCCACCAGCTGTGCATGAGGATTCCAGTTTCTCCGCGTCCTCACCAGCACTTGCTGCCTAGCTTTTTATTTCAGCCATCCTAGTGAGTGTCAAGTTGTAGCTGTTTGTGGTTTTGATCTTCGTTTTCCTAGTGCCTGAAGATGTTGAGCACCTTTCTGTGTGCCCACTGGACAGAATTTCAAGCTGTATGTTTGCAGCCCCAGATTTTGCCCTTGGGACAGTACTAATTTACTTGGTTATGTCAGCTGCTCTCTAATCACAATCAGTAGTTCTGAGATTCAGAATGGGAGAAAGAGTGAAGCTTTTTATAAAGCACTGAAGCAGTTTCTTTTGAATGTGATCATATAATTGGGGAATTTCTTAGTTTTATGTTAGTACTTATGAAAAACAGATCTCCAAACAGATTTGGCCATCTGATGGTATTTCTTATAATAATATAAGTTTACATTTTTATAGTTCTGGTCTCTTTTTAAGTCATTTTCAATATATCGTCTCATTTGTAATCTTCATAACACTACTGTAAAATAATAGGTGGATGATGGACGGGTATTACTATTCCCATTTTTAAGAAGTAGAAACTCAGGCTCACACAGATAGTAGGATTTAAATTCAAGCCTTCTGACTTCTGTCTTTCTATGGTAGTGAATTATTAGCCAAGTCAAGGATTGGGGGGTAAGCCTGCATTGCTAAAAACCAGTGATATGCCCATCTCCAAAAAAACATTAAAGCCTTGGCCACATCCCTATAGATTGTTACACACCTGAGAATTCATTATTTGGATATATGTAAACTAGAATGAATTCTCAGTTTTCCATTTCACCCCTCTAGCTAGAAACAAAAATTATAATAAAAGAGCAGAGTTGTGTACCCCTGCGTATTCATTACACTTGGGAGCGCTGAAGGATATCTATACAAAGGAACAAAGCTGGGACTGGATTTGAAATGTGAGGAGAGGGCAGAAAGCCCTTGGTTCGCTGGCCTCAGCCCATTGTGGCCTCTAGCTCCCAACCTCCATATTCCTAAATTGACCAACTTGGGAAACCAGAATTTAAAGGCAGAATGAATACAGAGAACGTGGACTATTTGAGACCAAATAAAAATTGACCTTAAAGCTTAAGTTAACTGAGACATCACATTAAAAGCTGAACATTACTTTTAAAGGATGGAAAAAATGAGTGACTTTTTAAAATAGAGTCTCAAGTTCTTGAGCAATCTTTTTTAAAAAATATTTATTGAGGCTGCGTTGGGTCTTGGTTGCATCGTGTGCGATCGTGTGCTGGGGGCGCACAGGCTCACTGGTTGCCGTGTGTGGGCTTACTTGCTCCGAGGCATGTGGGATCTTAGTTCCCAGACCAGGGATCAAACCTGTGTCTCCTGCATTGCAAGTCAGATTCCTAACCACAGGACCACCAGGTGAGTCCTAAGTCCTTAAGCAGTCTTTTTTTAACAGTTTTTTTTTTTAAAAAGACTTAAGTAACTTAAGAAGAGGAGGAAAAGCAATAATCTGTTGATTGTATAGAGTTGAATTTTGTTAACTGTGAAACACGGTTTGTCTAATCATTTTCTTTTCATCTGTGAAAAAGTTAAATTTTCTTTTTACCATCTTGAACCTATCTACAGCTTAGGGTTTTAGAATTTAGAAGATGTACACTCTTCTTTCTGAAGCTCTTGCTGTTGTCATGCATCTTTTTTCTAACTTAGGGCTGTTTACTCTTGAAGTATGTATCACTACTTTGACAAGGTTATCTTTACTTTGAAAGGGAAGTTCCATGAAGCATTTAGACATCTTCCATGGGATGACCTACCTTTCCCAAACTAGCATCAAAGCTTATTCTATCAGGAAATTTTAAAAAATAATTTTTGCAGCATTGTACTCTCGCTAGAGAGGATATCGTCTATTGAAGCTCTTCTGCTTGCTTTCAAAATATTTTTTGAAAAATGTATATATACATGCAAGTATATGTATATATTTTTATTTTACCATGTTGGTAGCACCAAACAGTGGTAATAGTAACTCATTCTCATGGCTGAACATATAAATCAAAAACATACGGAAGGACTTGTAGGTAAATAATGATTTCAGTTATTACATAGTGTGAAATGTTTCTGTAAGGAAACTTGGTGGGTAAGTAATGTGACTGTGTTGTAAGATTTTCAGTTGCAGAAGCTCAGAACAAAAATAAAACTTACCAGCAAAAAACGCAATGGTAGATTGTCCTCTGAGTGATTGTGTAAACCTTGAAGATAGTGTAATAGTGATGAGGCATAAAAGTTGCTCACCCACCTTTAAAATTCCTTTTTTTAATGTTTTTCTTTCTTTATGTATTTGGCTGTACTGGGTCTTAGTTGCAGCCTGAGAACTCTTAGTTGCAGCATGTGGGATCAGTTCCCTGATGATGGATGAAACTCGGGCCTCCTGCATTGGGAGCACAGTCTCAGGCACTGCACCACCAGGCGCTTTATAAAACAGAGATACGTGCGCCTACGTGGATATCTTCAAAGGTCATCATTTTCTCTGCCCGTATTTACTTAATCTTGCTTTTCCATTTCTCATAAGAAAGAGGTTTCTAGACATAGTTTCTCTTTCAGTTCTCATGTTTTTGGTAATGTGTTTATCTGGGGCTCTTCTGTATGTTTGTGCGTGTTATCTCATTATTCCTCACATTAATCACATGAGGTAAGTCCTAACATTATGCCTAGTTTAAGGGTGAAGAAACTGAAGGTCGAAGAGGTTAAGTAATTGGTTCAAGGTCACAAAGATGATCAGTCATATGCACAACCGAGATTTTAACCCAGTTTTGTCTGACAGCACTGTCTTCAGCTGCAAGCTATATACAGTCAGCCGTAAAGCTAGAATGGTGACGTGCTCACAGTAACCCTTTATTTTGTTGTTTCTCCTGAAGCCCATGCCCAACTTCTGAGAGAAGCCCACTGCTTTCAGAGTGACTTGTGAGTCACGCAGCTCCAGCTCAGAAATGCCTCAGATGTCTGAGCAGGTCATTTTGCAGGATCTGGATGGTCAGTTCACACCTTAGGTGAAAGCTCTGGCAAAACCTTAGGAGGTCAGCTGTTGAGGGTTTAAACCAATGGATCTGAAAAGCACCGAGTGCTTTTCTGCCACCCCAGCTCAGCAAGGACGGGAGCATCTGTGAAACAGGTCCCTCCCCAGTGAAGTGCTCAGCCCCGTGGGTGCTGGTGTCATGAATAGCCACTTCTCATCTGGGAGCAGTAGCTATCTAGAGACATAGATAGCATAGACAGGGTGGCATCCAGGGTCATCTTGATCATGGACAAAATGCCTGCAGTGTCTTCACAGTGATATGGCCATTGACCACGATGTCTTCTTTCCACACTGTGTCGGGGCTTCCCCCTGGGAGTTCTGTGGAAAATGCTGTCTGGTTAATATCTGGCTTCTCTTTTTCCTGATCTGTAGTCCACCTTACTTAGCAGTGCCCATGGATTCAGTCTTCAGGCAAGTTTTACTTTTTTACCCAAGATCCAGATTCTACTTCAAGCTCACCTCCGGCAAGCTCACCTACTTCAAGCTTTCCCTGGGCTCCCAGACATTTCTAGGGGCTCCCCTCCTTTCCTTCATAATAAATTCAGTTGACATTCAGCTGATCAGTTGGAGGCTCACTTTCCTGGAAGGGATCTTGATTCTCCTTTTTAGGGCTTCCCTGATGGCTCAGCGGGTAAAGGATCTGTCTGCAAGGTAGAAGACTCAGGAGATGTGGGTTCGATCCCTGGGTCGGGAAAATCCCCTGGAGAAGGAAATGGCCACCCATTCCAGTTTTCTTGCCTGAACAATCCCATGGACAGAGGAGCCTGGCGGGCTACAGTCCAAAGGGTCTCAAAGAGTTGGATACAACTAAGTGATTAAGCTTGGAGAAGGCAATGGCATCCCATTTCAGTACTCTTGCCTGGAAAATCCCATGGACGGAGGAGCCTGGTAGGCTGCAGTCCATGGGGTCGCTAAGAGTCAAACACGACTGAGCGACTTCACTTTCACTTTTCACTTTCACGCATTGGAGAAGGAAATGGCACCCACTCCAGTGTTCTTGCCTGGAGAATCCCAGGGACGGGGAGCCTGGTGGGCTTCTGTCTGTGGGATCGCACAGAGTTGGACACAACTGAAGTTACTTAGCAGCAAGTGATTAAGCGTGCATGCAAAAAGATCTTAAAAGCAGATTTTCTTTAGAAATTCAATGAATGTTTTAATGAGACAGAGGCCCAGGTCAGTTCTCCTGAAAAAAAAAAAAAAAACAAAGAAACTTGGATTTTTTTTTTTCTTAATATTGAGTTGTAAGTGGTCTTTACATATTCTGAATATATGTGTGTGTGTGTGTATGTGTGTGTATATATATATATATAATACCTTAGTCTGTGTCTTGCCTTATCATTTTCTTAATGATATCTTTCGAAGAGAAATTTTAAAATTTAAAATTTCAATGATTTTAAAATTATTTTTAAATTTTTTTAAATTTTAAAATTTAAAACTTCAGTGATCAGTTTAACCTTTTTTTTTTTTTTTTTTTTATAGTTAATGTTTTTCGGACCTAAGAAATCTTTGCTTTCTATAGGACAGCAAAGGTTTTTCTCCTGTGTTTCCTTCTAAAAGTTTTATAGTTTTAGATTCTGTGTTTAGGTCTGTGATTCATTTCATGCTAATCTTTGTGAAGGGAGTGAGATGTGGGGGTTCAGGTGTTTTTTTTCTGTATAGATATCTAGTTGTTCTATAAATTGTTGAAAAACTTTTTTTTCTCTAATATATTACCTTGGAAACTTTGGTTTAAAAAAACAGTCAACTGACCACATACGTTTAGATCTATTTCTGCACTCGTTTCAGTTACTCTGGTCTATATGTGCCTGTCTCCATGCCACTACCACACTGTTCTGATTATTGTAGGTTTATATTAGGTCTTGAAACAAGTACTATAAGTCTTTCAAACTTTCTTTTGTTCCTTTTTTTTTTTTTTTTTTTGCCACACCTCGCACAGCTTGTGGAATCTCAGTCCCCCAACCAGGGATTGAATCTGAGCCACTGCAGTGAAAGCCTGGAATCCTAACCACAGTACATCAGGGAGCTTCCCAAACTTGGTTCTTTTTCATACTTCTTTTGACCATTCTATTTAGTTACAATCAGCCAATCAAATCCCTAGCCCCCCCCCCAAAAAAAAGAGCCATCTAGAATTTTGATTTAGATTGAAAATGAATCTATAAATCGATTTGGTAAAAATTGACATCTTGATATTTAGTCTTCCATGAACATGGTATATACCTCTCCATTTTTTTAGATCTCCTTTAATTTTTCACAGCAGCATTTTGTAATATCAGTGTTCAGGTCTTATACGTATTTTTTTGGCATTTTCTCTAAGTCGATGTTCATGCAGTTGTTAAGTTTTATATACATTTTTTCATTCCATTGTTGGGTTGTTCACTGCAAATATGTAGAAATGCAATTGATTTTGTATATTAACTGTGTGTCTTGCAACCCTGCTAAGTTCACTTGTTGGTTTTATTAGGTTTTGGGTCTAAGTATCCATAGGATTTTCTAGGCACACTATCATGTCATCTGTAGATTAAGACCATTTTATTTATTCCTCTCCAGTGCCTGTGCCTTTTATTTCCTCTGGTTGTCTTATTGCACTGTCTAGGATCTCTAGTATAATGCTGAAGAGAAGTGGCGAGAGTGGGAAAGAATCCTTGCCTTATTCCTGCTCTTAGGGAGAAAACTGTTGTCTACCACTAACTATGATGTTAAGTGTTGGTTTTTCATAGACACCTTTGTCAGATTGAGGGAGTTTCCTTCTGTTCCTAATTTGCTGAAATGTTTTATAATTGAATTTGTCAGGTGCTTTTTCTGCATTGATTTGAAATGATTGTGATTTTTAATCTTTATTATATCAAAATGACTTTGATTTTCAGATGCTGAGAAAGCTTACATCCTTTAGATAAACCCCACTTGGTAATGATATACTGTCCATTTTGCATATTGCTGCTTTGATTTGCTAATATTTTGGACCCATTGCTGGCAATGGACCAGCCAGATGGGCAAATCCACATCAGGTATTTGGAACGAGTCTGAACCCCTTCTACAGATGTCTCATGTCTTAGTAAAGCTTGTACTTGCACAAATAATCTTATCTCCTTTTTCACCTGCCCTTTGAAATATACTACCACCAGTGACAGACAATGTGTGAATATGTGGGGCAAGTTTTAAAGTATGAATTTAAGAGTAAACAGCAAGTTCTAAGGGTAGGGACTCTATCACATTCATTCTCTCAGTGTAAGTTTAAATCCCACTGGTTTACCGAGACCTGGAATTACAGTGGCTCATACAGAATGGAAATTTGTTGTTCTTTCCCATTCCTGGTACAAGTTGCATTGGGCAAAAGTCCTCACAGGCCCAGACTTCATCTGGTTCACCGCTGTGCCAACCCAAGGATTGTGACCTTCGTTATTCTTGTGACCCATGAGGACTGCATCTGCCTTTGAGCATCAGCAGAGGGAGGGAAGGGATGAAGGAGAAGAGGAGGAGAAGGCCTGCTAACTTTTAAGGAAGACGCCTGGAAGCTCCATGAGAGACTTCCTCCTGTACAAGCCGCAGACTAGTCCTTAGTCACGTGGTCACAGCAAGGCCAGGGTTTTGAGGCAATAGTCATGAGGACTAGTCATTCTCTTCTGTTGGGAAAATCCAATAGTTTTTTTCTTGAACTTAAATCGTTTTGCTGAAAGTTCCTGAAACAAGGTTATGTGCAACATTTCTCCTTCTGGGCCTGAGTTTCCTAGAATAGTAAAGTCATGTTAACAAAGAGAGTGGAAGAGAAAAGTCATGTTAATGTACACAGTCTGCTGTGTGGGTGTAAACAGTTGATTCTCAATATCCGTATCGCTAGGACCGCACATGATGTGTGGCAGTAAATGTCTGCTGTCTCTGTGTTGTATTTAGGCTTCCTTGTTGGAATCTCAGTGCCAGAATAAAAATGGGAAAGGTAAAGATGCTCCAGTTTGTCCAGATGCTAAGATGCAGGGCAGGGTCACTGCTGTGCACCTGAAGCTCTCACCACACTGTCAATCGGCTGTACACCAATACAGAATAGAAAGGGTTAAAGTGGTAAAGCTTCCGAATTGTATTAATCCTGACAATGCCTAAAGCTGTGTCAGATATGCTAGAGGAAGTCTGTACCTGGGGCTCATGGGTACATACTACAGTAGGGGTTAGGGCTTAGTCGTCAGGAGCAGTAGCAAGAGAGTGAAGGCCAGGCCTTCTTAGAGGTTAGAGTGTTTTGTGCTTGTCTTTATCACACCATGCTCGCGGGCTCTGCGGAAACGAGCATTGAGCGTCTGCCAGCACCTTGCCTGATACCAGGGCTAGGAAGGGCCTTGCCTGGGAGACACAAGAAGGAAGGACTAAGGGAGCATCTGCGCTTTGAGACAGAAACTTGAGTCTTGGTGGTGTGATTGTTTCTTCCCTGGTCAGGGAACAGCAGCAGGCAGAGAGGGAGTGGATGTGGGACTGTGCAGAGGAAGGGTACGGGCATCTGACACTCTGGTGGTACACTGTCCCTGTTTTTATCCAGATGATCGGTTCCAAAGAACCCCATCAAGGGAGGAAAAGAGATCCCAGAAGGGGAGCCCAGAACCCCAAATTTGTTTGACTGGAGGGAGGGTGCATGAAGCAGTCCTCTATTTACCTCTCATGGTGTTGACTTGACTTGGTTGACATTTGTGGTTCTGGCAGAGAGTGCCACTCCCTCCCGGCAGCTCATGTAGATTGACTGTGCTCCGCAGCAAGGACGGAGGACCAAGTGAATTGTAAAAGTCCTCAGTGCTAGGCTGAGCCCTGAGCTGGGGTGGTGGTGGTGTTCAGTCCCTAAGTCATGTCCGACTCCTTGTGACCCCATGGACTGCAGCCCACCAGGTTCCCCTGTCCTCCACTGTCTCCCACGCATGGGTGTGTGTCTGCTAAGTCGCTTCAGTTATGTCTGACTCCCTGCAGCCCTGTGGACTGTGGCCCGCCAGGATCCTCTGTGCACAGGATTCTCCAGGCAAGAATACTGCAGTGTGCTGCCATGTCCTCCTCCAGGGGATCTTCCCGACCCAGGGATCAAACCCACGTTTCTTATGTCTTCTGCATTAGCAGGCGGGTTCTTTACCACTACGCCATCTGGGAAGCCACCACTATCTCCCAGGGTTTGCTCAAATTATGTCCATTGAGTTGGTGATGGTATCCAATCATCTCATCCTCTGCCACCCGCTTCACCTTTTGCCTTCAATCTTTCCCAGCATCAGGGTCTTTTCCAATGTGTCAGCTCTTCACAGCAGGTGGCCAAAGTATTGGAGCTGGTATTTTAGCACACCTCATCTCATTTTGTCCTCCCAACAACCCTGCAAATCTGCCATCAGTCCCCTGATTTTTGCAGATGAGAAACCTGAGACAGGAAGGATGAGTATTAGCAACTCAAGTGGCAATTGTTGTCATTCAGTCGCTCAGTCATGTCTCACTCTTTGCTACCCCATGGACTGCAGCATGCCAGACTTTTCTGTCCTTCACCGTCTCCCGGAGCTTGCTCAAACTCATGTCCATTGAGTCGGTGATGCCATCCAACCATCCTGTCCTCTGTTGTCCCCTTCTCCTCATGCTTTCAGTCTTTGCCAGCATCAGGGTCTTTTCTAATGAGTTGGCTCTTCGCATCAGGTGGCCAAAATATTGGAGCTTCAGCTTCAGCATCAGTCCTTCCAATGAATATTCAGGACTGATCTCCTTTAGAATGGACTGGTTGGATCTCCCTGCAGTCCAAGGGCCTCTCAAGAGTCTTCTCCAGTACCACAGTTCAAAACCATCAATCTGAGACGCTCAGCCTTCTTTGTGGTCCAAGTCTCACATCCATACATGACCACTGGGAAAACCACAGCTTTGACGAGAGGACCTTTGTCGGCAAACTAATGTCTCTTTTTTAATACACTGTCTAGGTTTGTCATAGCTTTTCTTTCAAGGAGCAAGCATCTTTTCATTTCATGGCTGCAATCACCATCTGCAGTGATTTTGGAGCCCAAGAAAATAAAATCTGTCACGTTTCCATTGTTTTCCCATCTATTTGCCATAAAGTGGTGGGACCAGATGCCATGATCTTTGTTTTTTGAATGTTGAGTTTTAAGCCAACTTTTTCACTCTCCTCTTTCACCCTCATTAAGAGGCTCTTTAGTTCCTCTTCACTTTCTGCCATAAGGGTGGTATCATCTGGATATCTGAGGTTATTGATGTTTTTCCCAGCAATCTTGATTCCAGCTTGTACTTCATCCCACCTGGCATTTCACATGATGTACTCTGCAAAAAAGTTAAATAAGCAGGGTGACAATATACAGCCTTGACGTACTCCTTTCCCAATTTTGAACTAGTCCATTGTTCCATGTCCAGTTCTGACTGTTGCTTCTTGACCTGCGTACAGGTTTCGCAGGAGGCAGGGAAGATGGTCTGGTATTCCCATCTCTTTCAGAATTTTTCACAGTTTGTTGTGATCCACACAGTCAGAGGCTTTAGTGTAGTCAATGAAGCAGAAGTAGATGTTTTTCTGGAATTCTCTTGCTTTTTCTATGATCCAGTGGATGTTGGCAATTTGATCTCTGGTTCCTCTGCCTTTTCTAAATCCAGCTTGTTGGTTCACATACTGTTGAAGCCTGGCTTGGAGAATTTTGAACATTACTTTGCTAGCATGTGAAATGAGTGCATTTGTGTGGTAGTTTGAACATTCTTCGGCATTGCCCTTCTTTGGGGTTGGAAGGAAAACTGATCTTTTCTTGTCCTCTGGCCACTGCTGAGTTTTCCATATTAGCTGGAATATTGAGTGCAGCACTTTTCACAGCATCATGTTTTAGGATTTGAAATAGCTCAGCTGGAATTCCATCACCTCCACTAGCTCTGTTCGTAGTGATGCTTCCTAAGGCCCACTTGACTTCACACTCCAAGATGTCTGGCTCTAGGTGACTGATAACACCATCGTGGTTATCTGGGTCATTAGGATCTTTTTTGTATAGTTCTCCTGTGTATTCTTGCCACCTCTTGTTAATATCTTCTGCTTCTGTTAGGTCCTTTATTGTGCCCATCTTTGCATGAAATGTTCCCTTGGTATCTCTAATTTTCTTGAAGAGATCTCTATAGTCTTTCCTATTCTGTTGTTTTACTCTATTTCTTTGCGTTGTTCACTGAGGAAGGTTTTCTTACCTCTCCTTGCTTTTCTTTGGAACTCTGCATTCAGATGGATATATCTTTTCTCCTTTGTCTTTCTCTTCTCTTCTCAACTATTTGTAAGGCCTCCTCAGACAGCCATTTTGCCTTTTTGCATTTCTTTTTCTTGGGGATGGTTTTGATCACTGCCTCCTATACAGTGTCACGAACCTCTGTCCATAGTTCTTCAGGCACTCTATCAGATCTAATCCCTTGAATCTTTTTCTCACTTCCAGTGTATAACCATGAGGGATTTGATTTAGGTCATACCTGAATGGCCTAGTGGTTTTCCCTGCTTTCTTCACTTTAAGTCTGAATTTTGCAGTCAGCCAGCTCCCAGCCTTGTTTTTGCTGACTTATAGAGCTTCTCCATCTATACAAATGGCAGAGCCAGAGTCAAACCCCATCTGCCTGATTTCCCAGCCCAGGATTCTTTCTGTAGAGAAAAAGAGCTAGAAACTCCCTGGGCCTCACCTAGGACTAAGTGGCTTACACACCCAGAACGGGACCTGGGGGCTTTCACCTCACTCCCCCTGCAGAGGGTTCCAGCCACATTCGGGAAGGTTTTCGTCCCCCAGGCTTCCACTTCCAGGAACGCTGGTCGTCCTCCACGTGGCCCGTGGTCCGCACCTGTTGCTCGCCACGCCCCACACCCCCCAGCCCCACCCCCCCCCAGCCCCACCGCCACCCCCCCCAGCCCGACCATCCTCTCGCCGGGACTTGTTTCCACGGGATTGAACGTGTCTCACTTCTCTTGCCCCTGCAGATGGATCTGTCTGTAGAAACCCTCTTTAGCTTCATGCAGGAGCGCCAGAAAAGGTATGCCAAATACGCCGAGCAGATCCAGAAGGTCAATGAGATGTCGGCCATCCTGCGTCGCATCCAGATGGGCATCGACCAGACGGTACCGCTACTGGAGCGACTCAACAGCCTGCTGCCCGAGGCCGAGCGCCTGGAGCCCTTCAGTGTGAAGCCCGACCGCGAGCTCAGGCTGTAGCCAAGCCCCCCGGCACCACCAGGGCCGCGGGGCCTTTGGAACCAGAGACACAGGAGGTGACCTAGGTCAGGGGAGTGTGGTGCTCCCCAAGGGCACAGGAGGCAGTCCATTGCCCTGGAGACCTGTGATGCTCCAGCCCTCCCCTTGACGCGCTTTCCCCTGCAAAGCCAACCAACGTGCCCTCCATGGTCTCCGAAGTGGGAATATTTGAACTCTTAGGAATTCTGTACAGAGCCCTGCCTTGGGAATTATTTTTTTAATTTAGTTTGCTTTTTTTTTTTAATTGACAGTGTATATTATCTAATCTAGCTTGCAGACTGAAACTATGAAGAGAAGGGGAAGAAGACTTGAGGAAGCCCTGTGTCCCTGATGCCTCTGTGACATTTTTCTCCATAGGCTGTCCGGGTTGCATACATAAAGAGCTAACTTAATCCAGGTGTGCGTGTCATGTTTCCATCGCAGCCAGCCTCGATCCAGCCTAGCAGGGCGCTGGCATCGCTCCTGTGTCAGCTTAGGGTGTCCCTGCTGTGTCGTCACTGGAAGCTGAAGCCTCCCTTTCCACAGCCTGGTTGGGTTCATCTCCCACTGATAATGGGTTTCCTTGATGCAAACACAGTTTAGGTTTCCTCTTGTGACATCAGCATTGGCAGGACTCCAGTTTCTGAAGCAGGTTTTAGCCAGCATTGCTTTACTAGTTTCGCAGACATGTGAAGCAGAGAGGAAGAGCGCCCACCCAGCAGGCATCCACGGGACCCACTGCCCGGGCCAGACACTGTGTCTGCATACAGAAAGGGCTGTGTAGTGCCTGCCCTTCTTTCCTGAAGAGAAAAAACAACTCAAGCGCTGCTGAATTTCTCTGGGGGTTTAGGAAATGAAGCAATTTGAGGAGCCACAGAAGTTCTTAGCACAGTCCTTTGCATGTTATAAAGGTTCTAGTGGAAGAGAAGATGCAGAAGCTGAGAAATGGAGTGTAGGACCGACCCAGGCCGGCAGACGGAGACCAGGAGCTGGGGATAGAGGGGGGTCACTGGGGCCCACGGGGCTCCCGAGGTTTCTTCAAACCGCAGAGCGTGACTTTTTATATGTCCAAACAGCCTTTAGTATATTTATAAGGTTAAAATTGATCCCACTTAATTTAGCATCTCTCAGGTAAACGTCATCTGATTCTTCTAATCAGATTTTGATCAAATTTGATCAAACACTATCCTGTAAGGTTCTTAGAACCCCGAGTAAAATGTAGAGCATAAAACAGCTGCATGATGGCTTAAGTATAAACATCCCAAGCTCAATGGAAAATACAATTTTCTAAAATTTTAAACATGGTGTAAAAATCAACAGCTTCTAGAATTTTCTAAGGCCCAAAACATATGAAGATGGTTCACTCTCTCGGAGCCAGAAAGACAGGTTGGAACCCAGAGCCAAATGAAGAGGCCAAGAGGGTGTCTGCTTTCCTCGGAGGGCACCCTCCTGGGAACCATTTCTTTGCACCATGAGGAAAGTGGGTAGACACCCAGCCCAGGAAGGTGAAGTGGCCTGAGGGAGCCATGGAGGGGTTGGAGGTCCTGCGCTGGGAGTGGGGAGCTAGACTTGCAGAGGTCAGAGGTTTGGGGGCCATTCTCGTGAAGGAAGCTCTTTTTCTTTTTTTTCCCCAAGTTTTATTCCCTCCTGTTTTTTTTTTTTAATTATTTATTTTAATTGGAGGGTAATTACTTCACAATATTGTGGGGGTTTTGCCATACATCAACGTGAATCAGCCACAAGTATACCTGTGGTCCCCCCGCCTCCCGAAGCCCCTTCTCACCTCCCTCCTCACCCTGTCCGTCTAGGTTGTCCCAGAGCACCAACTCTGGGGGACCTGAGAAGCTTGTCTTTATAAATGCCTTTGATGGTCGGGATTTTAGTGGGGCTTTAAACCATTTCTAGAGCAATTCATCAGAGTTCACATCAGGAAAGATGTTCTGTAATTTTAGAAGCCTGTTGAGTAGCTAAGGTTATTCTAGGAAACATCACAGATGGGGAGGCCACAGTGTTTGTTAACTAATGCCCCCCACCGCCACGTGGCAGTGTTCCTCTCGTGTATTAAGTTTTCATGTGATTGAGAATCTGGCATTGGACTTTATTTGAATCCATTGATCTTTGTCTTCATACTGTTTCATGCATTTTTTTTCACACTTTTAATATTAAAATTTCATAATACATTTTAGTATCTGATGTGGCTACATAAACACTCCCTTTTTCCTAACTTCACGTTTTTTTTTTAACTTCAAACTGGCAGAAAAGCTGAAAAAAATAATACGAGGCATTCTCATCTTCCCTTCCACTAGACTGACAAAACGTGGCATTTTTCAGCCCTCACCGTCATTGTCTTTTGAGTTCCTGTGATATCAGAACCTGGTTCTGAACACCAAGTAGCTTGTAGCCTTCAAAGAAGGAAGGGCTGGTTGTCTACAGAGCTGTAAGAACAGCTCAGGCATCAGGTCCCATTATCCTCACTGCACTTAATACAATTTATAAGTAAAAAGCATATAACACAGTGACAAACCATGTCACTAGGCCTATGAGGACAGCCTGTGAGGACAGTGCTTTCTCACTGTTCCGTCGCAGCTGAGATCGTTTGTAGGGGGCAAAAAGGCAACCTCACACCGCGTGCAAAACTTCTCTGCCAGCCAGCTCTCCATCCAGTTCTTTTCCTTCTTATAAAGATGTTAGACAAAACATGGTATTAACTTAGATTTGGGTCCACAGGCTACTCATTACTGGGAAGAGGCAGTAAGAACAATAGGCAGATCTGATGTGTTTTGAAATAATTCTAGTTAATTTAATATTTATGGTATGTGGTGGTTTTGCAGTGTGGTTTTGCAGATGGTTTTGGCAACTTTGGCCAAATTGGACTACGTTTCCTGGAATTCCTTTCCCTGTCCCTTTTCGATTAGGGTTGGCCACAAGAGAAATTTGCATGAGATTTGTTAGTGGCAGTAAAGCAACATACATGTGTGCGTGATGAAAGTCACTGTCGGTCAGGCCCTGTTGCATCTCGTGCACATTTTCAGGGATCTGTTGCACCTATGGTGTGGGGAGCAGCCAGGCCAGCTCCCCAGAACTCTGCCTTCAGCTTTTCAGCATCTTGGGTCAGGTATGAGCACCAGCGTCTCCTTAGGTCTTCTGCAGCACAGAGGATGAGGGCTTAGAGAAGGGATGAGGCCAGCGTGGGTTCTGGTGGAGACATGCTGGTTCTAGCTTGTTGCAGGCTTCAGGTGTCCTGGCTCTCCCCCACCACCCATTCCTCCATCCTCCACCACCCATCCCTCCATCCCTATCACCCATCCCTCCGCCCCCCACTGCCCATCCATCCCTCCATCCCCCGATGCCCATCCCTCCATCCTCTACCGCCCATCCACCCATTCCTCCATCCTGCACCGCCCATCCCTCCATCCCTATCACCCATCCCTCCGCGCCCCACTGCCCATCCATCCCTCCATCCCCCACTGCCCATCCATCCCTCCATCCCCCACTGCCCATCCCTTTATCCTGCACTGGCCATCCCTCCATCCTCCACCACCCATCCATCCATCCCTACCACCCATCCATCCATCCCTGCCGCCCATCCCTCCATCCCTACCGCCCATCCCTCCATCCTCCACTGCCCATCCCTCCATCCCCACCACCCACCCATCCCTCCATCCCCACCACCCACCCATCCCTTCATCCCCACCACCCACCCATCCCTCCATCCCCACCACCCACCCATCCCTCCCCCACTGCCCATCCCTCCATCCTCCACCACCCATCCCCATTGCCCATCCATCCCCATCACCCCATCCATCCATCCATCCCCACCACCCCATCCATCCCCCACCGCCCATCCAGCACAGCTGAACCAGGACTCTGACCAGCTCCTGTAATTAATTGCTTAAGGTAAGTCTCTTGAACAACCTCCTTATTCTATATCATTCCTAACGATTCTTTATGGATTGAACCCTGACTGGTAACATTTTACTTTTTCCTCCTCAATGCTTTACTTTCTTGAACAGATTTTGGGAATGTAATGGGTTTGCTGTTTCCTAGAGTAATTGAAAATTTTATCTTCCTATTTTGTTTACCCCTCAGCTAAACCCAGATACGTAGTACTCAGTCAGAAATTACTTGAAATGTTGATGCTAAAAACTGAAGGGCAGAGTAGAGAGAAGGGAAATGTTTTCTTGTGGAATTTTTAGGTGTAGGTTTTTTCTTAATTGTGAGAGAAGTAATTTTGCTTTCCCCTCACTCTGACTTTCATTCTTTTGTTAAGAGCTACACAGTGCCTAAGAGATGTCATTGTTATTTTCTGGTTTGTGGTCGGTAACACTGAATTTCTTGCACACACACGAGGCATGTACCTCCCATGCAGATGTTGGGACTACAGAAGGAAAGGGTAACCAGAAAACTTAATTATTCCCATGCTTCAAACCATAATGTTAAAACCTTTTGGGCAACTAAATCTAGTTGCTTATTAGTATAAGCAGTACTTATGTGGTGGGCTGGCTGTGTGTGTGTGTGTGTGTGTGTGTGTGTGTCCTTTAAGGAGTTTGTTCAGGGTCATCAGTGTCAACATAAGACAGGATGGAACTTATTGATGATTCAATTTTCTTCACCAATCAAGGCAAATTCCTGTTGCTTTTATTAAATAGTGAAGCAAGATTTATGCTAAAAGCTTTTAATACAGTCTTTGAAACTGTCATACTTCCCCTGACCAGAGAAGCTAGGCCACCACTGAGCTAATAACCCTCTCCCAGTTATCCTGTTTGCTTGTGACACCCTCCTCCAAAGTCATATTCTGCATGTCCTACAAGAAAGCATTTTGAACCGACTCCAGTGTGTTAGCCAGAACCAAAGGAATGAAACTTGTTTTTATTCCTTTGATATAGATAACCAGCTTGGCATCTGTGTATGTAAACTGCAACAATATGATTGACTTGCAAACTTCTTCCAAGTTGGTGCTATGGTGATTCTCATGGTTGATTTTTGCAACATTTCAAAGATAATAACCAAGTATAATTTTGCTGTACAAGGATGAATGAGCCACACACAATGCAAGAAACAACTCACTTTCCTCTTTGATTGAGAGAAGCAGAAGAGTAATATTTATAGAGAAAAAGCCCCTAGACCTAAATTTTGTTGACTAGACCGAAAACATTTCTGCTTAGTGTCAGAAAAGGTAAACCACCAGACGGGAACATCTAAGATAAAATGACAGTGAGGGTCCTGATGATGAAGTTCTTGTTCGCTTGTCCCATTGTGTACGCCTGACCCTTCACATCTGCACCTACCCTGCTTCCCCTTAGCCTGAGCCCTGGTTTGGTCATGTCACACCCAACTAGCCTTTCAATGCCAGCCTGCTACAGCTACGGCTGGTGGTCCCCAAGAGGCCCTCAAGTCTAAGTCATAACTGGCTTGACCTTCGGGCCTTCCAACACCTGTAAGTTCCCATCCAAAGCCTTTCACCGAGGGACGTGCTCCCTCCTGCCACCTTACATCTTAAGGCAGATTTATTCCTATGCCTTCCCTGGTAGCTCAGACAGTAAAGAATCTGCCTGCAATGCAGGAGACCTGGGTTTGATCCTTGGGTAGGGAAGGCATGGCAACCACTCCGGTATTTTTGCCTCGAGACTCCCATGGACAGAGGAGCCTGGCGGGCTACAGTCCATGGGATCACAAAGAGTCACACACAACTGAGTGACTAACACTTTGTCTTTCTGTTCCTCTGTCCCACGCCCACCTCCACTTTTTGGCAAGGTCCTAGCCAAGACATCTCTTTCTGGTCTTCACTCACTCCATCCAGTCCTGCTTACTTTTAAATTTCCTTAAATCTAACTCAGAAGCCTTTCACAACCAACTGAAATGTCACCTGTGATTATCAGTGTCATCAGTATCCTGTCTGCTTGCACTGAAGGTAAATGCTTTATTCGTTTAATGCATCATTTTTTTTTTTTTTTTTTTGTGCCTAACAACCTTATGAGGTTGAGCTTCTTGTCTCATGAGTCGTCGTGCCTGGTGTCATCACATAGAAGCAGGTTATTAGGACGTGCATGACAAGGATGGAGAACAGATCTTGAAATAACTACTTTCCCTTGGTTTTTCCTACAAGAATTCTAAAAGTGTAAAAAATGCACCATGAATGTTTGTCTTTTTTCTTCCTACCCTGCACCATTCTGGATTCAGCCAGTCAGCAAATGTTTACCTTTGAGGTTTCTATGCCATAGTGTGCATCTGATGTACCCATGAAAGGATGAAGATGACGGCAGTAGACTGTTAGCTCTGACACTCGTTCCCTGTCCAAGGTGGAGCCTGTGACACAGGCTGAAGACTCAGCATTTCATCTTGAGCTGAACCCTCTGATGGGAGGCCAGCAGGCCAGGCTCCACTATGGCCTCCCTAACCCCTTGGACGTGCTACAGAGAGAAGTCCCTTCTCATGTTTATGTATAAACAGGTACCAGTTTTGATTTTATTTCATCATATTAACATTCATGACACATCAGAATGAGAAATGCACAACTGCAACCATTCAACAGCTTGCCTTACTCCAAAAGAACACTATATTCATATTAAACATTTATACATCTTCCCACCCAACTTTACAAATGTCCTAAACCATTTTCCAGCATTTCTCACATCGAAGTCTAGTTCTGCTGTTTAATATCACCATTCTGTATCATCTGGTAGGCTCCAGCGCTCCCCCTCCGATTCACGGTGCAGAGAACCAGCCACCCGGGGCCATGGACACCCATGTGGCTCCAGGGCTGGCTCCTCAGCTGGGAAGTCTCCAGATTATTTGACATTAGTGACCAAGAACTAAAAGCTGTAGCACAGGACCACACTGGTCACAGGAAGGAAGGGGACCATGGCCAAGAGAAATCCTGAAGGTTGGAAGGCCAGTTCAGCCCAAAGATCTCATTAAAACCAAATCCCACAACCTTCCTGAAACATACAGCATTGGAGCCATTGCTTTCATGTCTCAAAAATGTTCCACAGTTGTGACCAGACTCTGGAAGCTGGGAGCTGTTACATGGTTGGTGTGTGTGTACATAACACATCAAAAATCAATGTGTGAAACCTTGATAATTGGGTCTGATTACACCCAGAATTTGCATGTACAGAGAAAAGCTAAACTTAGCAGAACCTTTCCAGTATGGTAACAATGCACTCCCTACAGTTTACTCACTCCATTTTACACCCAGATCACAGCCCACTATTTGTGCATAACCAGTTATGTTCTATGAAGCTCAGAATTGTCACGATCAAGTCAGTTTTGAATCATGTCATTCTATGCTGGTTTTAGCAGTCACCGTAAGAAACATGAAGTCACATCCGACTCAAAGGACTGTCCATTTCTCACACGTAGAAAAACCTGAGATATGAGTCAGCAACTAGCTACACTTACAGTAAAGAACAACACGAACACCCACCCACCACCCTTGGAAAAAAAAAAAAAGCTGCTGACGTGAATTAAGGCTTCAAAACAGGACCAGACTGTAGCTGACAAAACTCAAGCCAGGAAATTTAAAAGCAGGTAAGTACTATCACTGTTTACTTGTTCTAATCACCTAGTTTCAGCTGCCAGGGTTGATTCCATACAGTGATTGTAGGTACGGACTGAGACCACTTGGTCCCGCTCCATTTTGGTGTCCCTTCTACTAAAAAATGCCGGGGGTAGTTTGAGAATAGTGTGGGTGTGTCTTTCCATTCTGTTTGCAATGAAACAAAATTTGTCCGCCTCCTCCTCACCTTTCTATACTGTTTAGTTCTGAGCATTCCTGGCTTACGAAAGCCTCTCAGCCCTAGCAGTATGAAAGCCTAAGGAAATCGTAGAAAATACCACCTTCATCACAAGCTAAGGGGGAAAAAAAACCCACTGAGAAAATAACAGCTGCCTGCTGCTCCTCAGTAGTTTGATCTTCTTATCCTTCCAGTTTTCTGCCTCTTGGTGGTTTGCAATAAAATTCCACTTTATTGTTCCATTTTCACAAAATACCTCTGTGCAGTGAAACCAAAATAGAAAATACCTAGCATGGCTGAGACCTTGAAGGGGGTGCTGCTCTGCTACCAAATAAATTCACATCTGGCTTGAAACCAGGTTAGTTCCCAGGATTAACAAGCCCATCTTGAACAGTTCTTTTGATTTAGAAAGAGGGAGGTAGACTCATTTAGCCTCCCAACATTAGCTTAAATCATGATGCTGCCAGATTCCTGGCTGTTCAGTTGATCTCAGATAGCTTCACCTTCCTTCTTCACAAAGCCGAGAAGAGGAGCCGGACCACTTCCATCCAGGCCTAACTGGAAATGCCTGCAGAGGCCGTCTGAATTGGTCAAAAAGTGTGACTAGCTACCTACCTGTTCACAATGCCTAGAAACCGGGCCACCAGACCTGGTAGTGGTGAAAGCCCCGACTTTGTCTGAGGTACTGGGGTTGCTCTAAAGTAGGTCTTGGCAAGGCCCCCTAATGGTCGGTCAGCAGAATGACGCTGGCCAGCTCAGCGGCTGGCGGGTGCGCTTCGATCTGTGCATCAGCTTTGGACATGATGGTTCCTTGTGGATTTACCATTAGGTTTTGTTCCTAACGGGGTCTCCCCGCCCGACCCACAGGCTGGCTCAGTCTCAGCGCTAAGGTGCACTACGGAAGGGACCAGACAGGACTAGGATCTGAGATCTCTTTGTAGCACAAGAGAACGGTGGGGGCTTCCGTCCTCCAACTCCAAGTAGAACTCAATCTAGTACGAACGGGAGGATGTGCAATCCATTGCATAGAACTGTGTCACGTGTCTGGGGGAAAGCTGGCCTGGGCCCTTCCATTTGTATTGAGAGAAGTATTAGCTGCTCTCTCAACTGCAGATGTTACAAAAGAATGGTGTGGATCCATGTGTTGTTTTTACACCATAGCTCCATTTTCCAAAAATATATATGTACATATATATATTTCAGATTTACAGGGAATTAGTTTTCGTGAACAAGACAAGCCCTGTCCACGGGAGTCACAAGTGTCCTCCTGCTCAGGAGACCTCGATGATTTCCATGCTGCCTGAAAAGCTTGACTGGCTGCCCACCTTGCCCAGTTCCTCCCGCGACCGGTTCTCGGACCTGATGCTCTCACCGAACTCCATCTGGCAGCTTCGACGCTTGAATTGCTTCTCGAAGGGGCTCTCCTCGTGCCAGCTGCGCCGGGAGTCGGCCCTGTCGCCGGGCTTGTGGCGCCGGCGCACCGAATGCCCGGGGTCCCCGCTGCACGTGGGCAGCTGACTGCAGCTGAAGGCAGGGTGGCCCGTGCGGCCCCCGTAGATGGCCGAGGCCGAGTAGAAGTGCGGGGGCTCTGGCGCAAAATACCAGCTCTTGGTCAGGGCCGGGGCGGAGGTCTGGGGGGCCAGGAGATCCGAGTGCCAGCCCTCCAGGCCCAGCCCCGTGGCCGAAGTGGCCAGGTGCTGTTGGCTGGCCGAGAGGCCGAAGAGGAAGCGGGGCTGCCCGCGGTCCTCCACGCTCCCGCTGCGGTGCAGGGGCGACCACAGGGGCCTCCCCGGCCGGGGCCGCGCACCCTGGCCGCTGCCGTCAGAGGGCCGGGGCGGCGGGGCCTCCTCGCTGTCCGGGCTGGCCTCCGGCGTCTGCTCCGACACCTCCTGCACCGGAGAGAACTGGCAGGGCTTGCCCGCGCCTTCCAGGCTGGAGGCGGCGGGCTTGTAGAGCTCCAGGGCAGCCTCGGGGGATGAGAGACCGCCGGGCGTCGGGGACACCGACTTGATGTCCAGCGAGAAGGAGCGCTTGAGGCGGCCGCTGTCCTCCAGCCTGTCTGGGGGCAGGTGGAGCCCGTTGAGTGCCTGGACCAGGGGGCCGTCGTCGGGGGCCGTGCTGGGGGGCGCAGGCCGGGGCCCCGCCCCCTCGGAGAGAGCGGGAGCCGGGCGGCCGTGGGGCGGCCCCGGGGGCAGCTGGCTCCCCTGTGCGCCCTCCACGGGGCCGGGCCCGGCGACTGACTCGCTTGGCTTCTCCAGGGGCAGCAGCTTCAGTTTGCTCTTGGGCCCAGCGGCCCCAGTCTGGCTCTTAATCCTCTTCTCGTAGTCTAGGAGCTGGCCCAGGAAATTGAAGTTGGGAGATATAGTAGGTCTTTTTTCTTTCACAAATCTGTGAGGAGAGGGAAAAACCAAAAAGGCTTGAATCTGACAGCTGACCTGTTAAAGTGATTAAGCTACAGTAAGTGAAGAGGTGAGACATAATTATCAGAGGTCCTCCCAAGACCTTCGGAAGATGGCTGGTTTAAAAGTTCAGGGAGCGGGTGGAGGGGGAGGTGAGGGCCTCTGCCTTGGGGAGCTTTGCAGGACGACCCTGAGGATGTTAGAAAGCAGGGAGCCCAGCCCCAAAAGTTCTAGGTTCGTCCTCCCTGTTTTCAAGGACTTAAGGGCTCCAGTGGGGCTTCACTGGTTAGTTCCGCTGGTAAAGAATCCACCTGCAACACAGGAGACCCTGGTTCGATTCCTGGGCTGGCAAGTCTCCTTGGAGAAGGGATAGGCTAACCACTCCAGTTTTCTCGGGCTTTCCTAGTGGCTTAGATGGTAAAGAATCCGCCTGCAATGCAGGAGACCTGGGTTCGACCCCTGGTTTGGGACAATCCCCTGGAGGAGGTCTGGCAACCCACTCTAGTACTCTTGCCTGGAGAATCCCCGTGGAAGGAGGAGCCTGGTGGGCTATAGTCCATGGGGCCATAAAGAGTCGCACACGACTGAGCGACTTCAGCATGCGCAGTGTTGCCAGTGCAGCTGGTAAGAGATGATTCTTTCCTTACCACCTAGGACACCCTCACCCCTACCCTGCCCCAGCACTGGTGTTCCCATCAGAAGTATAGCTTAACAGCCATGCCACCTTCAACTTACCAATGTCAGAGTCCCCACAGTGACTTCGAGACATTTCACATTTTTAATTAATGACCAAAAGAGAGAGGGTATCAGATGGCCAGAGCATCAAAGCACACACTTCCCAGTTCCCTGCTCTTTGTATTTAATGGGACAGAATAACCAGTCACACAGTGGACTCTGTCTGCTCAGCATGTTAATGCACTCTAATAAGAGTATTAGCTCAATCAGCCCTCAAAACTACCCTCCATCACAGAGGTACATACAGTCCTTATGTGAATTGCCCCAGTCACACAGTTATTAAAGTATGGGGCTGGGATTCAAAACCAGGTCTAACATCTGGATTCATTCCTGTAGCCACCTTGTTAGAAGAGTCACCAAGGGATCAAAACTAGTAGTAAACAGCTTTTCCATTTCATTGCAGAAACAAAGACTCAGAAATAGTAGATACATTCTTTAGTGGCCCCTGACTGTGGCCCCTGACTCTCACGGACATGCCTCAGAAGATGAAGGAGTGAAACTACCCTAAGAATTTAAATAAGGAAGGAAAGATAAAACTCAAAAATAAACTCCTTAGAAATATGTAACCTAAAGCAAATTAACAAAGCCAGAAATAACTGGCTCAACTGTGACAAGTGTAAATACAGAGTCTTCATGCTAAGACCCCCATGAGGATATGAGGGTGCCTTTCCTGCTGGTTTGTGTGGCATTCAGGAGGACCTTGGGGGGCTAAGCCACAGGGGAGGACCTGCCTCCCTACTTCCTGCCTCCCCACTTCCTTCCGCCAGTGAGAAGCTGTTCGAGTAGCTCATTTCTTTGTTCCAAATATTCCAATTTGAGAAAAAAAATCCTATTGTTACAACAGGCCTGGTTCTGTGTGCATATATTTATTGATCTGTTATCACATGGAGACTATCCACCTCTATCCAACAAGATGCACAGAGGGCTCTGCTTCATACGCCCCTCAACACAACCACAGTCCTTGGTGCTGCTGGCATTGGCTGCCTTCTGTCTGGAGAATGAGACTGGGGGCAACCCAGTCAAAACGATACACTGCAAAATCTGGGCAAGTCTATGGACGGCCACATGCAAATCAAGGGGTTAGAACACACCCTCACATCATACATAAAAAATAAAATGGCTTAAAGACTTAAATATAAGACATGACACCATAAAACTAAAAGAAAACACAGGCAAAACATTCTCTGACATAAACTGTACCCATGTTTTCTTAAGACTGTCTCCCAAGGTGATAGAAATAAAAACCAAAATAAACAAATGGGACCAATCAATCTTAGGAGCTTTTGCACAGCAAAGGAAACCATAAAACAAAAAGACAACCAAGGAATGAGCGAAAATATTTGCAAATGATGTGACTGACAAGGGCTTAATTTCTAAACTATACAAACAACCCAATCAAAAAATGGGCAGAAGACCTAAATATTTCACCAAAGAAGACATACAGATGGCCAATGGGGACATGAAAAAGATGTCTGCCATCGCTAGTTAGACACGCAAATCAAAACTACAGTGAGATATCACCTCCCACAAGTCAAAATGGCCATCACTGAAAAGTCTACAAATAATACATGCTGGAGAGGTTATGGAGAAAAGGGAACCTTCTTACACTGTTGATGGGAAGGTAAACTGGTGCAGCCACTATGGAAAACAGTACAGAAGTTCCTCAAAAAACTAAAAATAGAGTTGCCATATGATCCAGCAATCCCACTCTTGGGCATATACTCCAACAAAAGTATAATTTCAAAAAGTACATTCACACCAGTGTTCACAGCAGCACTACTCACAATAGCCAAGACACGGAAACAACCTAAATGTCCACCAACAGATGAATGGATAAAGAAGATGTGCGCGCGCACACACACACACACACACGAATATTACTCAGCCATGAAAAAGAATGAAATAATGCCAGCAGCAGCAACATGGGTGGTCCTAGAGATTATCATACTAAGTGCAGTCAGAAAGAGAAATACCATATGCTGTCACTTCTATGTGGGATCGAAAACACAAATGAACATATCTACGAAACAGCAACAGACATAAGCACAAACCTGTGATTGCCAAGGGGGAGGAAAGTGGGGGAGGGAAAGACTGGGAGCTTGGGGTTAGCTGGTGCCAACTATTATATATAGGCTGGATGAACAACAAGGTCCTTCTATATTCAATATCCTGTGATAAACCATAATGGAAGAGAACATAAAAAAGAATATGTGCCTGCATAGCTCAATCACTTTGCCACATAGCAGAAATTACCAACACTGTAAATCAATTATACTTCAATAAATATTAAAAAAAAAAAAAACTGGACTAGTCTAGACTGTGAATGGAGTTTGACAATTATTTGGTTTTATACTTACATATACTGGACTTTATCCTCAGTGATAGCGAGAGAGAGTCTGAAGCACAGTAGGAATTCTATAATGAGTATTCTCCTGGAGCATTTTTTCTCATGTGTAAATTAGAACAAATGATATTTCTCCAACTAGGGAAAGATCTCTAGATTTGCTGTTTCTTAAACTTAAAAAAAAACTCAGGGCTTCCCAGGTGGCTCAGATGGTAAAGAATCCGCCTGCAGTGCAGGAGACCCAGGTTCAAACCCTGGGTCATGAAGATCCTCTGGAGAAGGGAATGGCAACCCACTCCAGTATTCTTGCCTGGAGAACCCCATGGGCAGAGGACCCTGGCGGCCCACAGTCCATGGGGTCTCAAAAGAGTTGGACTTGACTGAGCGTCTAACACACTTCACTTTTTTCAAACTCAATAAAGCAGCTGAGGATGAACTTCATACATGGGAGGGTAGAATTAGTGCTAAATTATAAAAATACATTTTTCTCCAATCTTTAAACATTTAAAAATCAAGTCACCTGTACAGTGTTAACTAAAATAATCGTGGTCACCCACTCATATCTCCTGAGGATTCAGGTCAAAGGAGAAGCCACTCACATAGGGCATGTTCCTGCCCTCACCTGTAAGCTTCATCCAAGGACATATCCATCCTCTTCATGATGTAGGCGATGGCGATGGTGGCGGAGCGGGAGATCCCCGCCAAGCAGTGCACGAGGACACATCCATTGGAGGCTTTTGCTTTCTCTGTAGGAGTCAAATTCAGAAAAGATCACTAACAACTTTGTTCAGCAGTGAAACGGTGTTTCCATTTACTCACACAATGTCCTTCACCTGCCAATGCAAAGTAAAGCCCCTCTCTTGATACTTAGCTATTTTTCCTTTCAATACTCTTTTAAGGAGGTAGGGGAACATGATTTCCCCATTTTCACAGAGAACAGAGAAGGTCCCCACATGTGTTAATAAGCAAGTTGTCCCTAATCCAGGTTACCTCTCATTCAATACATTTCACTGCATTTTTTATATTATGTATTATTTTAATTACTCTCCCTGAGTATAAATCATATTGTGATCACATGATTCTACTTGCCTGGCATAGAAAACTTCAGAAATACAGAATAGTATAAAAGAAAATAACATCCAAAATCCTATGATTTTACCTAATATTCTGTTTACCCATGTTGTCTGACACTTCAGCTTTTTGCTAATTACGTAAGAGACCTTTTTCAAGTTTTGAGGAATCAACTGACATATAATGTTGTATTTTAGGTGTATGACCTAATAATGATTTAAACATATGAGATTAAATTTTAAAAGCACTTTTTCATTTTAAACATATGTAATACACATTACTGTGTAAAAAGCAGGGCGCTGGGGAGGGGAGAGACCTAGTCACAGTAACACGACATCAAATATAAAAGATGCCACGTCAAGAACTTTAAATGCCAACTCAGAACCCATCTTCCTCATAGAAAAGAGTTTCCCCATTTTTCTCCAGGAGACTTTTTGCTACGACATAAAGTGGCTCACTGAACTTTATTTGCTGAACTCATGGAGAAACCATGTGTGCACCGTGAATCAGGTTTCATAAGTCACTTTAATGAGGACCAAGGGAACTTTGACCTCTGAGGTCATACTGTCACACTGCGTCATGCTAATTGCCCGTAACATGGTAGGACTCTGTTAGAACCAAGAACCAAGTAAATTCAATCTCACAGTCCTGCCACCTCTCACTGTAGATGAGCTTTAAAAGCTTTCTCGTGGGTAAGGATGAAGTTACCCCAGAGCCTGGAAGCCACCACCATTTCAGTCGGTACTATGCCTGCCTCAGTTCTGAACAGTTTTCCTGTGTGCTTACCTGCTGCCATCAACTTCCCTTTTCATTCCTGTTTTCACTGATTAACTACCAAAAGTTTACCAAGCCTTATGTTAATATTCTTGTAATTAAAAGGTATCCCAGGGACTCTGCTCTGGCAGTTGAATAATACAAGGCTACTCCAGCCTCACCACCTCTGTTATACATATTACAAACATCTAACCTACATGATGTATTATTTGTTATGTACAGGACACTGAAGGGCTTTGAGGTAGAACATGAACAATCAAGCAGCCTCCCTTTAAATAGAGAAATCAAACACAATAAAACAATAACAAAGGGATACAAGACAGCATTGAAACAAAGAAAGAAGGACACACTGTACAACATAACGGTACATAAACGCATGTCCACAAAGTCCACGGAAACGCATGTCCACAAAGTCCACGGCTCCCTGGGCCTCCACAGCTCTCTTCCTCCTCTTTACTAGGCAGTATTTAGCCTAGACTGCTCTTAGTACCTCCTTTTTAACCTTGGCTACTGAGAAGCTCAAAGCCAAGGTTTTCACTCAATGTCAATAAGGAACTGTGATTCGGATTTTACTGTACTTTTGCTAGCCACGTATTACTTGGTTCTTGATCTTCCATCTCATTTTAATGGTGATATGGGTGAATGTGTGTTACCTTCTGGTCCCAACCTCTTCCTGTAAGCTGCTTCAAATTCTTACTGGAAATAGGC
The DNA here is from genome assembly GCF_032452875.1 of Bos javanicus. Taxonomy (NCBI): domain Eukaryota; kingdom Metazoa; phylum Chordata; class Mammalia; order Artiodactyla; family Bovidae; genus Bos; species Bos javanicus. The sequence goes on along the minus strand of NC_083872.1, from coordinate 97,837,121 downwards.
TGGCTTGAAATATTTTTAATATTTTTTTAATGTTGACAGTATTCTCTCATTTTTAATAATTATCTCAGAACTAGACTCGAAGGGCTGAGAAGGGTTTTGCTTCTAACACTCTCCCAAAGTACTGAACACTGAGCACACAGTATAAACCCTGTATACACAGGCTGGCTGGCCGATACATATTTTAAAAGGTAATCTTCATAAAAAAATTGAAAAATGCAAGGAGGAAATAAAGTGATGATGATAACAGATGCGTTAGGATGTTGAGGGTATAGGTTTCCTCTTCTCTGTTTTTCAAATTTTCCGTGTGGTACTTACACTGCTTTTACAATTACAACTGTTTGGATGGTGCATTTTAAAAATCTAATTAAAAAGTGATTATATGAAGTGGAGCTCATTAGAATACATTTCTTATCAGAACTGTGTGCTAAGCTGAGTCTCTTAAGGCAAAGGAAGGAATGCCCATAGGCCTGGAGGAGAGAAGCCAAACATTCAACAAAGACCCACAGTGGGGCTGGACCACTGCTCAGAAGAGAGTCTTGCCTGGTGCATGCTGGATGGGAAGGGACTGAACAGGAGGTTCAGAGATGGGGAGCAGCCACTGGAGAGTCTGGGAAACTCGGGCGAAGGACCCGAGACACTTAAATAGCCTCTGCAGGTGCTGAATAGGGGCAATAAGAAGGCATGGATGGGGAAAACTGGAAATTAAAACAAAAGCAGGTTGCCACTACAACAATCCAAGGATAAGAAAAAGATATATATATTTTTCAATTTTGCCTATTTTTTTCTTTTATCAATTCTAGGTTAAAAAAAAGGATGTGGGGGGCAGTTCAAGAGGGAGGGGACATATGTATATACCTATGGCTGATTCATGTTGATATCTTACAGAAACCTACACAATTCTGTAAAAGAATTATCCTTCAATTGAAAAACTAATTAATTAAAAAAAAGATAGCAAATGAAATGGATGAAGGGGAGAAGTTACAAAGGTGAAAATGGAGGAATAACTGAGGAGACAGAGTACACCTCTAAGAAAAAAAAAAGGCTTCTCATATAATTTTTTAATTCAGCTACTATTTAAGATCTGATAGAGTGCCTGATGAACTACGGACTGAGGTTCGTGACACTGTACAGGAGACAGGGATCAAGACCATGCCCAGGGAAAAGAAATGCAAAAAAGCAAAATGGCTGTCTGGGGAGGCCTTACACATAGCTGTGAAAAGAAGAGAAGTGAAAAGCAAAGGAGAAAAGGAAAGATGTAAGCATCTGAATGCAGAGTTCCAAAGAATAGCAAGAAGAGATAACAAAGCCTTCCTCAGTGATCAATGCAAAGAAACAGAGGAAAACAACAGAATGGGGAAGACTAGAGATCTCTTCAAGAAAATTAGAGATACCAAGGGAACATTTCATGCAAAGACGAGCTCGATAAAGGACAGAAATGGTATGGACCTAACAGAAGCAGAAGATATTAAGAAGAGGTAGCAAGAATACACAGGAGAATTATACAAAAAAGATCTTCATGACCAAGATAATTATGATGGTATGATCACTCACCTAGAGCCAGACATTCTGGAATGTGAAGTCAAGTGGGCCTTGGAAAGCATCACTACGAACAAAGCTAGTGGAGGTGATGGAATTCCAGTTGAGCTATTCCAAATCCTGAAAGATGATGCTGTGAAAGTGCTGCACTCAATATGCCAGCAAATTTGGAAAACTCAGCAGTGGCCACAGGACTGGAAAAGGTCCGTTTTCATTCCAATCCCAAAGAAAGGCAATGCCAAAGAATGCTCAAACTACTGCACAATTGCACTCATCTCACATGCTAGTAAAGTAAAGCTCAAAATTCTCCAAGCCAGGCTTCAGCACTATGTGAACCGTGAAATTCCAGTTGTTCAAGCTGGTTTTAGAAAAGGCAGAGGAACCAGAGATCAAATTGCCAACATACGCTGGATCATCGAAAAAGCAAGAGAGTTCCAAAAGAACATCTATTTCTGCTTTATTGACTATGCCAAAGCCTTTGACTGTGTGGATCACAATAAACTGTGGAAAACTCTTCAAGAGATGGGAATACCAGACCACCTGACCTGCCTCTTGAGAAACCTATATGCAGGTCAGGAAGCAACAGTTAGAACTGGACATGGAACAACACACTGATTCCAAATAGGAAAAGGAGTACGTCAAGGCTGTATATTGTCACCCTGCTTATTTAACTTATATGCAGAGTATATCATGTGAAATGTCGGACTGGAAGAAGCAAAAGCTGGAATCAAGACTGCCAAGAGAAATATCAATAACCTTAGATATGCAGATGACACCACCCTATGGTAGAAAGTGAAGAGGAACTAAAAAGCTTCTTGATGAAAGTGAAAGAGGAGAGTGAAAAAGTTGTCTGAAAGCTCAACATTCAGAAAACGAAGATCACGGCATCTGATCCCATCACTTCATGGGAAATAGATGGGTAAACAGTGGAAACAGTGTCAGACTTTACTTTTTTTGGGCTCCAAAATCACTGCAGGTGGTGACTGCAGCCATGAAATTAAAAGACACTTACTCCTTGGAAGGAAAGTTATGAACAACCTAGATAGCATATTCAAAAGCAGAGACATTACTTTGCCAAAAAGGTCTGTCTAGTCAAGGCTATGGTTTTTCCAGTGGTCATGTATGGATGTGAGAGTTGGACTGTGAAGAAAGCTGAGCACCAAAGAATTGATGCTTTTGAACTGTGGTATTGGAGAAGACTCTTGAGAGTCCCTTGGACTGCAAGGAGATCCAACCAGTCCATTCTAGAGGAGGTCAGCCCTGGGTGTTCTTTGGAAGGAATGATGCTAAAGCTGAAACTCCAGTACTTTGGCCACCTCATGCGAAGAGTTGACTCACTGGAAAAGACTCTGATGCTGGGAGGGATTGGGGGCAGGAGGAAAAGGGGACGACAGAGGATGAGATGGCTGGATGGCATCACCAACTTAATGGATGTGAGTTTGAGTGAACTCCGGGAGTTGGTGATGGATAGGGAGGGCTGGCGTGTTGCGATTCATGGAGTCACAAAGAGTCGGACACGACTGAGCAACTGAACTGAACCGAACTGAACTATTTAAGAGCCAGTTACAAGTCGGACACTGTGCAAAGTGTTTATATGTATTATCTATTTTAATCTATACAATATCTTTATAAGGTATATACAGGTATACAATATACCTTATAAGATAAATACATTGTCTTCAGTCATCAGATCAGTAGACTAAGGAACAGAGAATTTTTAGTAACTCACCCAGAATCACTTAACTATAACCAAGGGAGGCAGGACTCAAATACAGTTTGGCTCCAAAGTATATCCTCTTAATTACCTCCCTGTATTGCCTACAAAAGCCCTGAGTTTGCTGTGGGTGAAATGGGGCAGGAGTTGTACCAACAGCCGGCTGGCCTGGGGGCCTGGTCAGGGTCCCAGGCACAGACAGGCAACTGCGCTCACCTCTGCCTCCCTCTCCTAAAAGCAAAGGCAACACTCAAACCTGAGCCTTTCGAACAAACCCAGGAACTTACTGAAATTTAATCTGAATAATAAAAAGTATGAGCCTGTAAGTTACTAAGTCCTGGTATGAGGGTACATCTTTATATTCTCTGCCATGACTAACCAAGGCTTTAAATGGCCTGGAGAAGACTAGCACCTCCAGTGAACACAGGCTGAATTCCACAGTGGGCTGGAGGTATTGCACTGGATGATCTGGGTGGGAAAAGGGTGGTGACCCTAACAGTAAATAGGGCCAAGCAAGTGAACTACTGGTGAGTAAAAATATCTTCAGATATACAATTACAATATATATTTGGGTATGGATCTCACCAACTTGGAACATAGTAAAGTTCCTTTTGTATGAATTAAAAGCGGCCAATAGCTCCCATGAAGTCGAAGAAAAGTAAGCTGGAGGCAAAGTTCTCTCTTTCCTACCAACCCTCCTAAAGCTTAGACACTGTCATGACTTAACAGAATCAGGTTTCTTCTGAATTTAGACTCTGAAACCGTACTTTTAGCTGAAACCAGAGCCAATTATCTCCGGATCAATGTGACATTTAATGGGAACATTAACTATAACTGTTGTCTTTCAAAGAGGCAAACACTGAATGATATGCTGAATACTTCCTATAAGTAGAATGGCGGGAAAAATTAATTACAGGAGTTTTGTTTGTTATGATTTTCATGCAAATTATCTAAGCCATTTACCGTCTGGTGTTTCACAGGATGCATGCCTATGGAAGAGGAGAAGTCTTGGCCATCTGAACTCTTGAGAAAAGGGGGATCTGTTTCAGAATTACCCTAAGTTCCAAAAGCGCTGTCTAGAAAATTCCTCTCACATATGAAAGGATAGAGTGAGGGGCTTAATTTACATAGTTACATTGTTTAAAAGGAATCAGTTCTTTTTTTAAAAAAAACCTTTCGGTAACCAATTCAAGAGTATTTAATTATGGATGAGGGTGCTCCAGCTCATGACTAGGGGGAAAACCAACGAAAACTCCTCACATGGACATCAAGAGTCACACCTAGTCATGCTGCCCAGGAGCTACGAACCCATCTCGTTGGTTTAGCCATTTTCCATCAAAACCACATTTCAAGTAAACGTCACTGATTTCCTACCAGCAGACCTGATTTCAAGGCACCAAAAATGTCATAGCAATGCCAGAAGCTGGGAATTGGGAGGCTCCAGGGCTGACGGGCCCAGTGAGCAGAACAAAGTACCATCCAGACCAGACCCTGTCACAGTCATCGCCAAGGACCGATAACACGAATCTGAGTGTGTGTGTTGGAATTTCATTAGACCCAATACTATTAATACTTGAAATTGCTGGCACACAAGACGGAGGCTTAGGGATCTTGTGACATAAAAACTTTAAATGTAATGGGATTAGTTTCCACAGGACTGGGCTGTTCTCTGGGGAAAGCACAGCAGCAAGGCAGAAACAGGTTAAGGAATGCCACCAGAGTTTCCAAAAGTCTTTTATAGGATCTGATGAAGTGGGTGGCAAGTTTAATCCCAGAAAGTTTAACCCATTTTCAAACACTCGCAAATCTGTAATCAAAGATCCCACCAGGCTTAACCCTGGGAATGTTCGAGTTAGCTAAGATGTCACAAGGCAGTCCCTTAGGGACAGCACAGCATACACACGTCACCTGGCCACTGAATGAGACAAGCAGCATCATGTCTGTTTTCAGACTTTTGAAAAATCTGTGAAGTAGGTTCCTTTTCTCTAATGAGAAAAAAGGGGAAGAAAGGGTATACTCATACACGAGACTATAACCCAAAGGATTTGTAATATCACTTGAGCTACTTACCAATAAAATCCACTGATTTGTCCAACCACGGCAAAATTTTCTCACAAAAGCTATCATTCACAGGCACTCTCAGGAAATGAGATTCGGGGATAAAGTCAGGCTTGGGGCAGGTATTGCTGGCATTTAAAACATAACCAATCCCATTCTGTTGCATCAGCTCCTAGGGAAGGAAAGAACAATTAAAGTGATGTAATAGTATGATCACTTTTAAAGAGAAAAACTTAACATTAGGATTAAAATGACTAGTTTCCTTGAAGCGATCAGATTTCATTCAGTTGGTAAAATCCAAAAACCTAGCACAATGACACATGAAGACAAGTTTAAAGCAGAATTTTTAAAAACTGAAGTATAATTTATAACGTTGTGTTAGTTTCAAGTGTACAGCAAAGGGATTCAGTTATACATATTACATATTCTTTTTTTATAGTTTATTACAGAATACTGAATTTAGTTCCCTGTGCTATACAGCAGGTCCTTGTTGTTTATCTATTTTACATATTTACATGTTAAACCCAAATTCCTCATCTATCTGCTCCCTCCCAGCTTTCGCTTCTGGTAACCAAAAGTTGTTTTCTTCATCTGTGAGTCTGTTTCTGTTTTGCATATAGGTTCATCTGTATCATTTTTCTTCGATTCTACATATAAGTGATATCAGATGATATGTCTTTCTCTGACTTCATTTAGTATGATAATGCCTAGGTCCATCCCTATCGCTGAAAATAGCATTATTTCATTCTTTTTAATGGTTGAGTAGTATTCCATTGTGTGTATGTACATGTATATATATACACAAGCATTATACATATACATCACATCTTCTTCATCCACTCATTTGTTGAAGGGCACTTGGGTTGCTTCCATGTTTTGGCTATTGTCAATAATGCTACAGTGAATATTAGGGTGAATGTATCTTTTCTATTTATACTTTTCTCCAGATATATGCCGGGAGTGGGGCTGCAGGATCATATGGTTAGTTTTTTTAAGGAACTGCAATACCGTTCTCCATACTGGCTATAACAATTTACCTTCTCAGCAACAGTGCAGGTATTATTTGTAGACTCTTTAATGCTGTCCATCCTGACTGGTGTGAGGTGATACCTCGTTGTTTGGATTTGCGTTTCTCTAATGATTAGCAATATGAACATCTTTCCATATACCTCCTGGCCATCTGCACGTCTTCTTTAGAGAAATGTCTATTTAGGTCTTATACCCATTTTTTAATTGGGCTGCTTTTTTGATATTAAGCTATATGAGCTGTTTGTATATTTTAGAAATTAATCCCGTCTGTGGCATCATTTGCAAATATTTTCTCCAGTCTGTAGGTTGTCTTTTCATTTTGTTTATGGTTTCCTTTGCTGTGCAGAAGCTTTTAAAAGTTTAATTAGGTCCCATTTGTTTGTTTTTATTTTCCATTACTCTAGAAGATGGTTCCAAAAAAGTATTGCTACAATTTATGTCTAAGTCTGTTCTGCCTATGTTTTCCTCTAGGAGTTTTATGGTTTTCAGTCTTAAATTTAATTCTTTAACCCATTTTGAGTTATTTTTGTTTATGGTGTTAGAAAACATTCTGATTTCATTCTTTTACATGAAGCTGTCTAGTTTTCCCAGCACCATTTATTGAAGAGACTGTCTTTTCTCCATTGTATATTCTTGCCTCCTTGGTCACAGATTAATTGACCATAAGTGTGTGGGTTTACTTCTGGGCTTTCTACCCCATTCCACTGATGTACATATCTGTTTTTGTGCCCTACCATTTTGATTACTGTAAATTTGTAGTATAGTCTGAAGTAAGGGTGTACGAGTCCTCCAGCTTCATTCTTCTTTCACAATATTGTCTTGGTTCTCCTGGGTCTTCTGTGTCTCTATACAAATTTAATTTTTTTTTGTCCGAGTTCTGTGAAAAATGCCATTGGTAATTTGACAGGAATTGCACTGCATCTATAGATTGCCTTGGGTAGTATGCTCATTTTAACGATACTGATTCTTCCAATCCAAAGACATGGTATATCTTTCCATTTTTGCTGTGTGATTTCTTTCATCAGGATCTTACAGTTTTCAGAACACAGGTCTTTTCCCTGCTTAGGTAGGTTATTCCTGGGTCTTTTATTCTTTTTAATGCAATGGTTAGCGGTACTATTTCCTTAATTTCTCTTTCTGATACTCTGTTGTTAGAGTATAGAAATGCAACCTATGTTTGTATAGTAACTTTGTATCCAGCAACTTTACTGAATTCATTGATGAGCTCTAGTAGTTTTCTAGTAACATCTTGAGGATTTTCTATCTATAGCATCATGTCATCTGCAAACAATGACAGTTTTACTTATTTTCCTATTTGAATTCCTTTTGCCTTCTTTGATTTCTGTGGCTAGGACTTCCAAAACAATGTTGAATAAAAATGGCAAGACTGGGCATTCTTGTGTTATTCCCGATCTTAGAGGACATGCTTTCAGCCTTTCACTGTTGACTATAATGTCAGGGGTCATATATGGCCTTTATTATGTTGAGGTATGGTCCCTCTATGCCCACTTTCAACACCCCCTCCTTTTTTGGTTGTGCTGTGGCATGTGGGGGGTGGATCCCACATTTCTTGACTAGGGATCAAACCTGTGCCCCCTGAAATGGAATTGCCCCACTCCAGTACTTTTGCCTGGAAAATCCCATGGACGGAGGAGCCTGGTAGGCTGTAGTCCATGGGGTTGCTAGAGTCGGACACGACTGAACAACTTCACTTTCACTTTTCACTTTCATGCATCGGAGAAGGAAATGGCAACCCACTCCAGTGTTCTTGCCTGGAGGATCCCAGGGACGGGGGAGCCTGGTGGGCAGCCGTCTATGGGGTCGCACAGAGTTGGACACGACTGATGTGACTTAGCAGCAGCAGCAACCACTAGACTGCTAGGGAATTCACTTCATTTTTCAACGTTTTTGTATGCCTACTTTCCGAAGAGTTTTTTTTTTTACCCATAAACGGATGCTGAATTTTATCAAAAGCTTTTTCTGTATATGAGATACTCATGTGATTTTTATTCTTCAGTTGGTGAATGTGGTAGATATGGTATCTGCAGACACTGAAAAATCTTCGCATCCTTGGGATAAATCCCACTTGATCATGTTGTCTGAACCTTTTAATATATGGCTGGAGTCGGTTTGCTAGTATTTTGTTGAGGATTTTTGCATCCATGTTCATCAGTGATAAGTTTTTGTGTGTGATATCTTTGTCTGGTTTCGGTATCAGGGTGATGGTGGTGGACACAGAGAATGAGTTCAGAAGCGTTCCTTCCTCTGTAGTTTCTGAAATAGTTTCAGGATAGGTGTTAACTCTTCTCTAAATGTTTGTTAGAATTCACCTATAAAGTTACCCGGTCCTACACTTTTGTTTGTTGGGAGTTTTTACTGATTCAATTTTTAGTACTGGTAGTTGATTTGTTTATATTTTCTATTTCTTTCTGGTTCAGTCTTGGGAGATTGTACCTTTCTAAGAATCGGTCCATTTCTTTCAGGTTGCCCACTTCGCTGGCATATAGTTGCTCACACTAGTCTCTTAGGATCTTCTTATTTCTGTGGCATCAGTTGTAACTTCTCCTTTGTCACCTCTGATTTTATTGGTTTGAACTCGCTTCCTTTTTTTCTTATTGAGTCTAGCTAAAGGTTTATCAATTTTGTTTATCTTTTCAAAGAACCAGCTTTTATTCATCTTTTCTATTGTTTTTTTAGCCTCTATTTCATTTATTGGGCTTCCTGTGTGGCTCAGCCAGTAAAGAATCCGCCTGCAATGAGGGAGACCTGGGTTCAATCCCTGGGTTAGGAAGAACCCCTGGAGAAGGGAAAGGCTACCCACTCCAGTATTCTGGCCTAGAAAATTCCATGGACTGTATAGCCCATAAGGTCACAAAGAGTCAGACACGACTGATCGACTTTCACTTTCATTTATTTCCTCTCTGATCCTTATGCTTTATTTCCTTCTACTAACTTTGGGTTTTGTTTGTTCTACTTTCTCTAGGCATGAGGTCGCTATCTGAGACTTTCTGTTTCCTGAGGTACCTTGCGTCACTATACATTTCTCTCTCAAAGCTGCTTTTGTTGTATTCCATAGGTTTTGGATCGCTGTTTTCATTTTCACTTCTCTCTGGGTTCTTTTTACTTTTCTCTGACTTTTTCAATGATCCATTGGTTGTTTAGTAGCATACTGTTTAGCCTCCACATGTTTGTTTTTTTGTAGCTTTTTCTTGTAGTTGATCTCTAATATTATAGCATTGTGGCTGGAAAAGATGCTTGATATGATTTAAGTTTCTTTACATTTATCAAGACTTTTTTTTAAAATCGAGGCTTTAAAGCAGAACTTTTTAAGGGCAAAAAGACTGTTTAAAAAATCACACATCACTAATACGGTCAACTTTCTATTATCTTCGTTACTAGAGAAGTGGAACAAAGAATACAAAATTAAACCATGACAGTCTACTATGACTTCCCCCTCCTTGGCAACTATGTAAATTTATTTTGACCATGTTAGATGTAATCCCCAAAATGCATGAATAAGTGCACTGATTTACAAGATTTGGGAGTATGCTAGAATACTTTTGTTTGTTTTGTACCGTGACTTCAGAACATATGCACACACAACATGAACATTTTCTTCCCACACTGAACATGTTGGGAAGATACAGTCCTTCCCAACTGTTCTCTAAGATACAGTCCTGGGCCATCTCCTGGCTCTAAATACTCTCTCTGAAGGCTGACTATTTCCATGTCTCTACATGCTGATGACTCTTAAATAAACACACACACACATACACACACTTCAATTTTTAATCCGTATTTCCAGCTGCTTCCTAGATATCTTTATTCAGATGTCCCTCAAAACTTTCAAACTCAGAAACAGCACATTCTCTTTCTCCCTTCTCTGCTTCAAATTCTTCTTTCCTCTCTGTAATCCAAAACTGGGTTTGGTAATAATATCCACCCAGACACTTGAGCTAAAAAATGGGATCCTTTCATCCCGTTTCTCTTCCTCACCCTCCCCTCCAAACGTGGTCAAACCTTTGCAGCATCAACGCCTCCCATCACCCCTTCTCTCTATTCTCAGGCACTGCTCAGCCAGCAGCCTACACCATGAGAGCAGAAAAGCTGCCACAGATCTCTTAAATTTGCAGTGTTCTCCTCTCCAAACCTGAACTGAACAACAACTACAGTATCCTTTCTTGTCATTAAACAGGGGCTGTGTGTTTTATGCACACTTATTTTCACCATGTCTCACTGCCCGCTCCTGTCCCATACAACCTTCAAATACCCAGCATACCATGTGCACCAGCCTTCCTCAATGTTGTTCACACCAGTTCCAAGAAGGCCCTATTCTTCCTGATGACTCTACCACTTTTCTGCTTTAACCTTCCTATGAACCCTTCTATTGGTGCATAATTAACCATTCCGTTCTCTGCTTGTCCAAAGGACTTTGGACATGCTATTAGTAAAATACAGAGCATACTGTGTTATCACTAGCAGATAATTCTTGTATATCCTATTAAGCACTGAGATCTTGGACTAAACCTTGCTTGTTTTTCTACCTTTAGCACCAGGTACGTAGTTGTGGTCGGTATGTGTTTGTTCAACTATCATCCCTGTCTGCCATTTTCCAGTCAAGCCTATGACACACTTCATTTAGTCATCTGCTGCTGCCTCTCAGGAAATGTTTTCAGCCTGAAATCATTCTCTTCTCAGCAACCATGGTCACTTCTTTTCTAGGAACGCTACCTCCTCTACAAATCTTTTTGTTTGGTCATTTTCTTCCTTTTTTAGCCTCCTGCTAACTCCCTAATCCCTTCATTTACCACATTTGGCACAATGAATATATTCTGTTTTACATAAAAGGTAGACTGAGCAAATCCAGATCAGGTATGAAGCCCTCTCAACTGTGAGATAACAATGTCAAGAAGTAGTTTTTGGAGCTAAGCGAGCTCAAAGTGATTGACCCTCACGTTCAGAAGGTCTCAGGGGCTGCCGCGGGGCTAACAGTCGGGCTGTGACGATCTCAGTGTTTACTATGGCGACATCTGCACATGACTGAAGGTTTTCTGCCACCATCTGATCTCCAGTGTTCCCGACCAAGGGGCTGGAGATAAAAGCCTTTTGGGCCTTTCTCAACAATGCTCCTTAAAGAAAGGAACCTTTTTACATATCCTTCTCCTTTCTGTCAACAGCACTACAAAGCTTTATTAAATGAAAAGTAGTCCAACAGTAAAGACACAGGCATTTCTGAGGAGAGAGGCTGACGTAGGCAATGTCACCCACTCTATACAACCACAAGACCACAGGCAGAGCTCACCGAGGACAACTCTGAGGTGTACCGAGTCGTAGCGAGCATCACGTACGATTTCCCCACAGAAAGATGGGAACCACGTGCACTTCTGACAAGCACCCACAGGACTTCCCTTGTGGTTCAGCTGGTAAAGAATCCACCTGCAATGCAGGTGCAAGCCCTGGGTTGGGAAGATCTCCTGGAGAAGGGAAAGGCTACCTACTCCAGTATTCTGGCCTGGAGAATTCCACGGACTGTATAGTCCATGGGGTCACGAGTCAGACATGACTGAGCAACTTTCACACTCTACAGAAATGACCACTTAACCTAAATTAAAAAAAAAAAAAAAATCTGTAGGGCACCTTTGTTATAGGCCTATTAATAATATACTATTATGGCGCATGGTAGATATATAACAACATCCAACATGTTGAATGCCTACTATGTACCTGGTACTGTGCTAAACTTTTTTAGTTTTTTGATTTATTTATTTTCAGCTGCCCTGGGTCTTTGTTGCTGCACAGGCTTTCTCCAGATGTGGTGAGCAGGAGCTACTCCTCCTTGCAGTGTGCGGGCTTCTCACTGTGGTGGCTTCTCTTGTTGCAAAGCACAGGTTCTAGGCACATGGGCTTCAGCAGTTGCGGCTTGCGGGCTCTAGAGCACTGGCTCAGTAGTTGTGGAGCACAGGCTCAGCTGCTCCTCGGCATGTGGGATACTCCTGTACCGGGGATCGAATCTGGGTTCCCAGCATTGGCAGGCAGATTCCTAACCATTAGACTACCAGGGAAGCCCCGATACTAAACTTTCAAATGGACTGTCTCACTGAATCCTCACAACCACCCTTTGACATGGGTACTATCATTATCCTCATTTTAAAAATGAAGACACCAAGACTTAGCAAGTTTACATGTTTCCAAAGTTACACAGCTACCAAGTGGTCCAGTGTCAAAAGTCAAATCCAAATATATTCATCTTTAGAATATGTCTTCTTTATTGCTGCAGTCCACTGAAGTTTTTTTTTAAAGCAAATTAGATGGACTAATGCTGACGCTAAAGCTTCAATACTTTGGCCAGCTGATATGAAGAGCTGACTCATTAGAAAAGACCCGAATGCTGGGAAAGATTGAAGGCAGGAGGAGAAGGGACGATAGAGAATGAGATAGTTGGATTGCGTCACCGATTCAATGGACGGGAGTTTGAGCAAGCTCCAGGAGATGGTGAAGGACAGGAAAGCCCGGCGTGCTGCAGTCCATGGGCTCACAAAGAGTCAGACACAACTGAGCGTCTAAACAACAAAGATGGAGCAATGAAGTGAAGTAACTAGCCTACACACATATTTTTATTGTTTAACCAAGTGAAGTAATATAGTTTCATCCTTTTTTACCCTTTTAAACTGTAACCAGTGAGAAAGTAAAGGAACACCCCTCTGGGCATGGTTCTTTCTGAACAGACTCTTGGAGTAACTCAGGACACTAGAAAGCTATCGAAGGAGACTCATCAGTTGCACTTTGCCTCTTTTTTCCCAACTGTTGCCTCAGTTGCAGCCACGGGCATCACAGCGTGGCCCTGCTGCCGGCATGCACATCTCCTGGCCTCAGGCAGGCTGCTGGGCGCCCAATGGGCATGGCTGAAACATGAAAAGGGGGCAGTTCTGACCTCATGGAAGAAACAGTCATCCAAGCCCACAATAGTTTATATCTCACCAATATTCTCCATGTATAAGACAGTATGCCATAAAAGATGCATGTAAGTAGTAGCTTTATTTATAACTGACATAAGGGAGACACACTTCCCTGGTGGCTCAGACAGTAAAGAATCCACCTGCAATGCAGGAGACCCAGGTCCAATTCCTGGGTCAGGAAGATCCCCTGGAGAAGGGATAGGCTACCCACTCCAGTATTCCTGCTTGGAGAATTCCATGGATAGAGGAGCCTGGTGGACTAAAGTCCATGGGGTCACAAACAGTCAGACACAACTGAGTGACTAACACTTTCTAAGGGAGAAGGGGACATTACTGTATTGAAATGAAGTGATAACAACTTAAATGCAAAATAAAATGAGAAAAAAAAAGTGGCAGTTACTACGTCAGTAAAACTGAGTTAAAGGAGGAAATCACTAAAGATGTTACACACATACGTAAAACATTTTAATGCAAATAAATGTACACTAATTCACTAACTTCTGATGCAGGACCTTGGTGTTTTGGGTTTGTTTTTGTTTTTTCAATAGCTTAGCTGACTGGAGTTCTTTAGAAAATTACAACCAAACGCATCTACCACTTATAGTTTCCATTCTTTAAAGAGCAAGAACTAGTAAACTAATAAATCAGGACAGAATGTTCTAGATTTACAGCTGCCTTTCCCCATCTCTTAAGACAGAAAAAATACGTAGAGCAATTTGTTTTTCCTGAATCTTTTGAAAACATTTAGCTCAGAGCATAGACAAACAACTCTTTTCCCCCATTCATATTTCATTCATGTATGTGATACTTTCATGAATATACATCATTATAATAAGAAGTACATTGGCCTCTGTACAACAGTCTGAGAACAAACACAATTGCCTCCTGCTGAGCAGACTATTCAAATGGGGCAAGTAGCCCTGCAACAGCCCAGGGCCTGCTGCAGCTCAGGGCCCACTGCTGCCCAGGGCCCACTGCAGCCCAGGGCTCACTGCAGCCCAGGGCCCATTGCTGCCCAGGGCCCACTGCTGCCCAGGGCCCACTGCAGCCCAGGGCTCACTGCAGCCCAGGGCCCATTGCTGCCCAGGGCCCACTGCTGCCCAGGGCCCACTGCAGCCCAGGGCCCATTGCTGCCCAGGGCTCACTGCAGCCCAGGGCCCACGGTGGCCAGGAGGGGGGCTTCCACCTGTTTCCACCTGGGCGGCCAAGCAGAGGGTCAGCAGCTGCTGTTAGCTGAGGAGTCACATGACTGTTCTGTTCCCTTCTCTCCTGATTGTACTTATGGCCGGGCATGTAAGTGCCCAAGAGTGTGTCTTATGTCGCAGTTCCTGAGAGCAGAACTGGGATGGAACCACAAGTGTGAAGAGTGTGTACGTATTACAAACTAATGATTATTTTTACTCACAGGTGAATGTGACTTCCTAAGGGGACAATAGAGGATGAGATGGTTGGATGGCATCATCAACTCTATGCACATAAGTTTGAGCAAGCTCCAGGAGTTGGTGATGGACAGGGAAGCCTGGCGTGCTGCAGTCCATGAGTCGTAAAGAATCGGACACAACTGAGTGACTAAATGCAACTGAACTGATGAGGAATTTATGTCATTCACTCAGTTTTGTTTCCATGTGTTGTGGAAAGCATACACAACTCAACAGTCCTTTGTCCCCTAGTTAAACAGAGGCTTCCAGAGAGCAGTCATCTTACTCTGTTTAATATTTAGCTCAACTTTGTGCTCAGTTAGCTAATACATGTTTCCTACGGATAACGTAATCTGTCTTCTTGGCCTTTCAGATACCCTTCGGACACCCTGGCCTCTGAGTTCTCTGAGCACCTCACCTTGACCACTCCCTCCCCGGGGCCTGGTCTGGTCTCTGCTGTTACCAGTAACCACAACCACATACAACCCACCACTGCAGGACTGCACCTCCTTCCCTCCAGCTTACTCTCCTCCACCACCATGGCTGGAGTCCCTCAGTCCCCTCAGGACCTACAATCTGTTGCTCCTACCATCTCTCCTCTGTCCTTCCACCTTACAACGTCTATCTTTCCTTCTGGGCCCAACTTAAATTCTGTGGTCAGTCATGACACAGGTGACCCTTGAGCAACTCAGGTTTGAACTGCGCAGGTCCATTTATGCATGGATATTTTTCAACAGTAAGTACTACAGTATTGGGCTCCCTAGGTGGCTCAGTGGTAAAGAACCCATCTGCCAATGCAGGAGACCTAAGAGACATGGGTTCGATCCTGGGTGGGGAAGATCCCCTGGAGGAGGGCATCTCCACTCCAGTATTCTTGCCTGGAGAATCCCATGGACAGAGAAGCCTGGCAGGCTACAGTCCATGGGGGTGCAAAGAGTCAGACATGACTGAAGTGACTTAGCTTGCATGCAGGCACTGCCGTATTGGAGAATCCGCCAGTGCTGAACTGGAGGACGCAGAGACCTTGCAGATGGGGAGGGCTGGCCATAAACAATAAGAGGATTAACCCCTGCACTGCTCAAGAGACAGTTAGAATCCCTCCCTCACTTTCAACCTCAACTTTTTAATATTTTTTTTAGCCACACCAAGTGCAGGATCTTAAGTTCTCTGATCAGGGATGGCGCCGGTGCCCCGTGCAGTGGAAGCACAGAGTCCTAACTGCTGGGCTGTCAGGGAAGTCCCTCACCCTCGATTCTGGTGTCCCTCTGTCACTTCTTTGCACTCACTCGGCAAGATCACAATAAGTCTGGATAAATCTGTCTCACCCCCGAGCCTGCATCTGCACTGGGCAGCTGGACGGGCCTGAGAGAAACACTCAGCCACACTGCCAAGGGGGCCCCTTGGGTCCCACGCATCGGCAGACACCGTATTCCCTCAGTCTCCTGGCCTCCTCTCTGGACGCTGTTCCACCCCTTGCCCTTTCTCTTCCACCCTCCACACGCCCTCCCTCGCCCTCTCTCTCTGCTCGTGGATGATCTTGGTTCCTACTGCTCTGAGAAGATAGAAACCACTAGAAGCAAACTTTAATAAACTTCCTCTACCACCATCCCTTCTGCCAGCACACAGGTACAGTCCCAGGAAACTGAGAGCACAGCTCAGCGCGGGACTGTTCATTATCCGAATGATCTCACTGACCTCCCTCAGCTTTAGTTTCCTTACCTGAAAAATAGAGCTGATGACAACTATTCTGTAAAGCTATTATGAGGATGAAGTGACTTATGCACAATACACAGTCTCATTAAATGTTAGTTCCCTTACTTTCTCTTATTTTTTTAATTAAAAAAAAAAATTTTTTTTGGCTGTACCACACAACATGCCGGATCTTGGTTCCCCAACCAGGGATCAAACCTGGGCCCCTTGCAGTGGAAGTACGCAGTCTTAACCACTGGACCACTAGGAAGGAAGTCCCACCTAATCTTACTTTTAAAAGTTAGTGGGAATATAAACTGGTGTAGCTACTATGGAAAACGGTATGGAGGTTCCTTAAAAAATTAAAAATAGAACTACCACGCGCTTAGTCGCCCAGTCATGTCTGATTCTTTCAACCCTATGGACTGTAGCCCACCAGGCTCCTCTGTCCGTGGGATTCTCCAGACAAGAATACTGGAGTGGGGAGATATTCCTCCCTTCTTCAGGGGATTTTCCTGACACAGAGATCAAATCTGGGTCTCCTGCATTGCAGGTGGTTGTCTTACAATCTGAGCCACCAGGGACGTCTAGAACTACCATATGATCCAACAATTCCACTTCTCAGTCTTTACCCGAAGGAAACAAAAATACTAACTCCAAAAGACATATGCAACCCTGTGTTCACTGCAGCACAATTCACAAAAGTCAAGACATGGAAACAACCCAAGTGGCCACTGACAGATGAAGGGATAAAGAAGACATGGTATTATTATACAATGGAATATTATTCAGCCTTAAAACAGAAGGAAATCTTGCTATTTGGGCAGCCCAGATGAACCTTGAGGGCTTTATGCTAAGTGAAGTAGATCAGACAGAGAAACACAAATACACCATATGTTTCCATTACATGCAGAATCTAAAAAACAAACAAATATCGAATTCACAGATACAGACAAGAGACTGGTGGCCACCAGAGATGGTGGAGGGGAGGGTGAAAGGTGGTCAAAAGGTACAAACTTCCAGTTATAAATAAGTCATGGAGAAGTACTGTACAGCATACAGATATAGATAATAATGCTGTATTATATATTTGAAAGTGGTTAAGAGAGTGAAGAAATGTGTAACAATGTATGGCGGTGTATGTTAGCTAGATTTATTATGATCATTTAGCAGTATATACAAATATTTAATCATTATGTTGTATAGTTGAAACTAATATAATGTTATACGTCAGTTATATCTCAATAAAAAATAGCCTGTGAATCATATAGTGTATGAATTATATCTCAATAAAGTTGTTGCCCACACCTCAACCCCCAAAGCTTGTAATGTATATTTTTCACTAATTCAAACTGTCCCTCCTCCTAATTGGCCTTCAGTAGGGAAATTATAGGCTTCCCTGTTTTCTCAGTAGTCAAGAACCTGCCTGCCAATGTAGGAGATGTGGGTTCGACCCCTGGGTGGGGGAGATCCCCTGAAGAAGGAAATAGCAACCCACTCCAGTATTCTTGCCTGGGAAGTCCCAAGGACAAAGAGGCCTGGCAGGCTACAATGCATAGGTCACAAAACAGCTGGACATGACTTAGTGACTGAACAACAACAAAGGGAAATTACATTGAATGTAGCAGGTTGGGTATAAAAAAAGGGTTCAGCTGTAAAGCAGAAAAGATGACCCCCTAATAATTTTTTTTTAAAGATTCTAGTTTCAAAACACAATTAAGAAAATGTTCAAAAATAATTTTTTGTGAGTCAAAAAATAAATCTTCATTTTACTACTATGGTTTGCAGTTACTACTTTTTTCCTGTTTAAGTTTCTTTCTCTTAAACCGTGAAATAAACTTTCCCCAATAGTTAGACTAATTTCTAAACTTGGGCTCCGTGCTCTTGTGACATAGACTGTGGAGTAATACATGGACTATAGATTTAATATATAGCTTAATTAAACTGCTCTATTTGGTCAAGTTTGCCATGTTCACTTAGGCTGAGGACGGAGGTCTCATTAAATCATGCAGGCACTGCAACCCTAAAGGGACTGTAATCTTTCTTTCTGAAGTCAATTTAATAAGTTTGTATTCGCCACTCCTTTTGCCTTCAGAATTGGCCTACTTCCTCCAGCGAGCCCTCCTCAACCAGCCATACGCACTGTATCTACCACTCACCCTAGACCTTAGTATACTCCACCCACTGGTGACGATAACAGAGTCCCCTATAAACCAGGAACTGTGATCAGAGCCTGGCATAATGCCTTGTCACTGGAGCCTCACGTGAACATTAGGAGGCAGGAGGCATTTCAGTTTGCTGGTGCAGAAGTGGATTCCGTCACCTGGCTCAGGTGCTCTGCCTGGTGAGGCCAACCAGCTGGGACGCAAATCCACCCTGTGCAAAGCCAGCCCTCACTCAAGCCCTAAGTCACCTGACTCATGAATCACTGACTCATGAACAAGTCTTGTCTAACCAACCCGCACTCTATATGGTGTTTTACACACACTGGACACTGAATAAACATTTTTACTGACTGCCTTGATGACATGGCCCTTTGTCTTCCTAGATCACAGAGAAACCGGAAAGCAGTATTTGGCTACACGGTATCCAGGCCCCTGCCTAACTCTCAGGTGGAAATACCAGGGAAAGCGGCAGCAGTCCCGGTGATGGCAGAACAGCAGGGCAGCACAGGAAGCCAGCTCTGCACGTCGGAGGCTGAAACAAAAGCTACCCAGGGACTTCCCTGGTGGGCCGGTGGCTAAGACTCCAAGTGAGGGGCCCTGGGTTCAATCCCTCGTCAGGGAACTAGATCCCGCATGCTGTGACTAATGCCTGGTGCAGCCAAATAAACAAATAAATATTAACAAAAAAGAGGCTGCCCAAAGAAGGCTGACAGCAGCCTGTTTAAAATGGGAAAGAAGGGTAGAGTTGAGTCGGGTGAAGAAGCTGAACAGGTTCAGGCTCAAGAACAATGTGCAGTAGGTAACTCCACCACACACCCCGTGTGTAAGGGTGAAACAGAAGTCCACCTGGAATTTTAACTGATAAGGGAGGAGAAAACATCAAGAACTTTTGTCTTGAACATTTTAACTACAGGACTCTGATTCCAAGCGCAGTCAGTCAGATAAGAACTGGGCACCTGCAAACTGCTTTAGTACAACTGCTATTCCTGTTAGAACTCCAGTACAAAGACCAGAGAGGAGGGGAGAGTGTCGGAACAAAGCACACGTGTGAGGGGAAGGGTGCTCTTTTCACTACCGATGCCTGCCTACAGCCTCCTACAGAAGAGCCACGTCTGAGACAGAAGTGAACACGGTCACAGGCTGACAGTATGGCCCTGCGGTCTGAGGGGGAAGCTGGCACGTGTGGCTCATCCACAGCAAGAGGAGCAGTGACCACAGCACACACACGCGGCTTCCAAGACCTAGTAACGAAATATGTAAAGTGCCAGTAAGTTTTATATTGATTGCAGGTTAAAATAATACTCTTGATATAGGGTGATAAATGTTATTAAAATTGATTTCACGGGACTTCCCTGGTGGTCGCGTGGTTAAGACTCTGCGCTTCCAATGCAGGGGGCATGGGTTCAACCCCTGGTCGGGGGAACTGAGATCCTGCATGTCAAGTGGTGCGGTCATAAAATAAAAAATAGATAAATATATTTAAAAAATTAGTTTCACCTTTTTTTTTTTTTAACTTCTTAAAAAAAAAGGCTATTGCAACACTTTGGATTATATGTGTGGCTTGCATTCTACTTCTGTGGGATGGTTCTGGTATAGACAATGCTGTAGAAAAAGCAGGGGAAACAAATTTCAATTAGATTCAATAGACCATTAGAATCTCAGTCCTTTGTTAACAGCCTGCTATGGAGATTTCCATTTTGCAGGAGATGAGGATTTCTGGTGTTCTATAAACACAGGACTCAGAGCCACAGTAGATTAGGTTTGAGAATGATCTCTGCCACTGACTAACTCTGAAGTCAATGACGTTCTAGTCACAGAATTGTGGGTAAGCAAGTCATACAACTCAGGGCCAACCTGCCTCTAAATCCTATTATGAGGGTTAAATGCAGTAACATAAAGAGTATAGCACTTTATTTTCTTTTTTTGAGCCTAGCATTTTAAATGTTAAACACTATTATCCTCCTAAGAAAATTTCTGACATGCTTTTAAGATACTTTGGTGGCAATCTGTTAAAAATAAATAAGAAGACTAATAAAATTAGTGATTCTGTGGTGTTTGTTCTCAAAGACTTCATCTTCTAAATTTGACCAAAAAGGAATACACTATTAGAGAAGATGATAAAATCTCCATCTTTGGAGAGCTCTGGAAATTAGCCACTATTTCTCCTGGAAAGTTTAAACCAGAGAGTGGAGCAGGAAGGTGAGTTTATGCTGCCTGAGAAAGAGAGGCAAGTCTGGTTCTAAAACTCATTGACAGGGTGATGGTGTGGAATTCGTGCAACATTTCTGGAATAGCGGTTTCCTCATTACTGAATGAAGGAGGCTAAGTGGTCTGTAAGATCGCCTCCAGCACCAAGAGTTTTCTCAACTATGAATCCAGAGGTTACGTACATAGGCATTTCCATTCACCATTTAGAGAACACCCTTATGTCTCACACATCTGCATGTAGGTAGGTTCTAAGGCCACTTTCTCAGGGTCTTGCAGAACGACCTTGTTCAAGCTGTTTACCACAGCTTCCATAAGCCCAGTCTTCATTTCCTCTCAAGGCATCAATGGGTGGATCCTGTTTCCCATACAGACATTTAGAAGCCAATTAAAAATAGAAAACTATCTCCCCCTCCCACCACCTCAACTTCAGGTTCCAGTTTCACTCCTCTCACCCTGCGGGTGCTCACTCAGCCATTAACTGATGCATCTGTTAAACCTGGAGAAGGTACGCAGCATAATCAAGGTACCATTTCATTGAATATTGAAAGTAACAAAAATGACCCGTAATGCAATTATTTGTAAAATCACCTGCCTGCCAGCTGACTGGTGAAGTTTTACAGAGGGCAATTCTGGACAGGATCCATAACTAGGAATTTTACTTCATTTTATTTTATTTTCTGATCTGAGGATTACATAAAGCATCTCCAGCTTTGCCCTAGGGATGTGTCTGACTGTAGGAAATTAATTTTGCTTGCTGTGACAAAGGGCTTCCCAGGGGGCACTAGTGGTAAAGAACCTGCCAATGTATTGGACATAAGAGATGCAGGGTTGGGAAGATCCCCTGGAGTAGGAAATGGCAACCCACTCCAGTATTCTTGCCGGGAGAATCCCATGGACAGAGAAGCCTGGTTGGCTACAGACCATGGGGCCGCAAAGAGTAGGACACAACTGAAGTGACTTAGCATGCACGCTGTGCCATAGTTTGCTTATTTCTCAAAGAGGACTAATAAGAATCACATGCTCAAAGACATCATGACCCCACCAGAAAGGCTCAGTGCAGCTATGCACTATCAAATTTCAAATGCCTCATAGTAAGAGCAGACGTATTAACAACGATATCCAGGCAAAATTTTGAAGATGTAGGGGTTTTAAGAGCAAAAAAAAAAAAAAGTAGTGAAAAGAATGCCTCCTTCCTGCCCAATGATAGGATGTTTTTGCTTTCCACGTGCTAAAGCAAGCCCACCTGGAAGTTTATTTTTATAGCCAGTCCAATTCTTTCAGCTACTCAAGGAGAAATTTCTTTTCACATAAGAAAGCTGCACTTGTAAATCAGCAGCAGCTGAATTAAGATCTCTGACTGCTTTTTCAATTAGAGGTGGTATAAATAAGACATTTAGGGCCTCCCTGGTAGCTCAGTCGGTAAAGAATCTGCTTGCAATGTAGGAGACAGAGGTTCAATCCCTGGGTTGGGAAGATTCCCCTGGAGAACAAAATGGCAACCCATTCCAGCATTCTTGCCTGGAAAAATTCCATGGACAGAGGAGCCTGGCGGGCTACAGTCCATAGGATCACAAGAGTTGGACAGGACTTAGCGACTAAACCACCACCAAATAAGAGGTTTAGAGACAGATCAGTTTCCAGGCAATTAGGGGCCTGTGTTCTAGCAACACTGGTTAAGAGCATATAAACTGTGAGACAGACAGACCTTAGTTCTACTGCCGTTATGTGTGTGCCATTAAATACAACAGCCTCCGCCAATCAACAAGGCTCCTCTGTTGGGCACACCTGGCTCAGGACGGCCCACATCCTTTACATCCAGGATTCACGTTCTTCCCTCTTCTGTCTCCACCAAACTGCTTCAAGGAACCTGAGGCAGGGCGTCTGCACTGCATCCTCTTAGCGCTGATCCTCACCATCTTTTGACCCCCTCCCCTGCCCCTCTGGAAGGGGAAAGTCATCATGAACTCTTCCTCAATCCAAGCCACTCTGAGTTCTAGTTGATGCAGCAAATGCACACATTTCTAAGAGTGAAATAATCTAGATGGTATTAGCCTTCCTGTGTGTGCCAGTTACTGTAACAGAACATCTAAGAAAATGGGGCGAAACTTCTGAAAATCCTGTCTTGTCACAGCTCTCTTGGACCTGTAAGAACAGCACATCTGACAATGGCTTAGGTCTCCGACGGCAAACAGAACATCACAGCCGACAGCACCGGGGAAGAGGTAAGGCTGCTGGGCTGCTGGCTGGGGAGTTGCTTTGAGAACATTTGTGTCTGAAAGGATGGCCCACCGGTGCCTCTCCGGCTACTGTCAAGAAATCCTGCAATGAAGGATATTTTCAAAGCACCCACCTTGTTGAGGACATCTCGCTGGCAGCCAAGATAGAGATTGGGCAGAATTCGGGTTGGCCCGATGTTGGCAACAGGTAAGCAAGGCTGAGAGATGCAGGTGGGGACTAGGGTGGACTTTCCTTCACAGAGGCCAGGGAAACAGCGGGAGAACTCGGCAAACCCACCTAAGGATAGACATGGTAAAGTTACGCTGGGCACAGAGATGAAAATCAGCCTTCTGGTAACCAGTCAAATAAAGCTGTCTGAAAAGAAAAAGCAAATCCCACAAATGCAAGTGGATCCTGCCGTACACGGATCCCTGGCTACAGCTGCTTGCTCTGGGGTACAGGCCTGCAACAGCCCTGGCTTGCAGGGCCTCGAAAGGCGCCCAGGCCCTGAAAGTCCCCCGTCCTTTTCTGTGTAACTTAAAGAGGATGGAAAGTAAGCAGCACATAACCAAACAGAAGTAAAATGGGGCTATAACAAATCCTCAATGGAGACCAGGTGTTATTTCTTCAAAACACAGTGGATCAACTTAAGTTTCTTTCAGAATGAACTGTTTAAAATCTTCCTACTATATAAATTTTTAATTTCAAATATACCACATACACCCTTTACTCTTATAAATATTCTCTATATCGAGGGTTTCATAATTACTCGTTGATTCCAGGGTCTCCTGTACCTTTGCTGGGCACTCATTATAAACAAGGGCCGACAGACCCTAACTGCTCAGGGTACAAACAGAGGCCCTGGGGCAAGATTCCTGGACTCCGAAGAATTCAGTTTTTTCTAGTCCTGTCCTTATAATGACCCACTCCATGACCTTTATTAGCTCACAATCTTGCTACTGTTAATGACGAGAAACCCACTGGCTAAGAAGACGCTCACCTTCTCTGGGAAGAGAAAAGATGAATAAGGTCTTCACTGGTTTTTCCAATCTAAACATTCCTTGTGATGCAAATCCGAACCCAGGAACTGAATACATTTTGATACATTTTCAGATGAATCCCTCCCTATCCAGCCCTCACTATGTACAAACTCAGGAACCAAAGAGACTCAGAATATGTGAATGTCTGTGTGTGTATATTTAAATTTTTTATTTTGTACAGGAGTATCGCAGATTAACAACGCTGTGATCATTTCAGGTAGCCAGCAAAGGCACTCAGCCATATGTACACACGTATATGCTCTCCCCCAGACTCGCCTCCCATCCAGGCTGCCGCATGACATTGAGCAGTGTTCCCTGCACTATACAGTAGGTCCTTGTTGGTGATGCATTTTAAATACAGCAGTGTGTCCATTTTTAATACTATTAAATTAAAAAACAATTCACTTGTTGAGAAGATAGAGCAGTCCCACTCTTACCTCTTTAATCAAGCCTTAAAAGGGACCTGAAAATCTCATTAAATATTTACCTCCATCTCCTTGAGCTACATTCTATACACACCTTTCCCCCACTTCTGGATACATATGAAACACACCCTCATCCGCTGCACCAGTGCAGGGAGCTGACACCCGCACCTGCAGAAGGAGAGTATCACCTTTTTTATCCCCTGTGTTGTTCAGGGCAGTGTCAGCAGGACCCTCTGGACACCCGTGTGCATCATCTGTGCTTAGCGTGGCATGCACAGTGCAGCCAGCTGGATGGCAGCAAGTTAGTGACAATAACCAGTCCACTTGCAAAATGTAAGTGTCCATCCCGAGCCTCCAACCCAGGGGTCTGGACTGTTTTTACTCATAAGCAGTTTGCTTGTAAAGTTCTTATGGGAACATGGGAGACAGAGTAGGAGGTTCCATTACAGAAACCCCACTTCCTTTGTGGAACCAACGGGGTCCTCAGCGTCTGCACCTGCTCAGAGTGAGGATTTCATGTCTTGCCCTTTCCAAATATTTTCCAGCCACACAAAACTCACTGTCAACTGTACATGCTGTTCTCTCACCACCACCAGCCTATCCCGGGCATGTACACACACAGGGCATACAAACCAGACACATACACGCACAGGGCATACAGACCACACACACAGGGCATACAAACCACACACACACACACACACACAGGGCATACAAACCAGACACATACACAGGGCATACAAACCAGACACATACACACACAGGGCATACAAACCAGACACATACACACACAGGGCATACAAACCACACACACAGGGCATACAAACCACACACACACACACACAAACAGCATACAAACCACACATACACACAGGGCATACAAACCACACACACAGGGCATACGAACTACACATACACATAAGAGCATACAAACCACACACAGGACATACAAACCACACACACACACACACACAAACAGAATACAAACCCCACATACACACAAGAGCATACAAACCACATACAGGGCATACAAACCACACACACAGGCCATACAAACTACACATACACACAAGAGCATACAAACCACAAACATACAAGGCATACAAACCACACACACACACACACACAGTGTACAAACCACACACACACACAGGGCATACAAACCACACACACACACAGGGCATACAAACCACACACACACACACAGGGCATACAAACCACACACACACACACACACAGGGCATACAAACCACACACACACACACACACACACACACACACACACACACAGTGTACAAACCACACACACACACAGGGCATTCAAACCACACACACACACACACACACAGGGCATATAAACCACACATATATACACATAGGGCATACAAACCACACACACACATGACTGAACATCAGAGGGAAGAACACAGGCCCCTGTACTGAGTTCACATCCTGGCTTCACCACGTCCTAGTTGTCAGGTTTGCACAAGTGAATGACGCCCTCTGGCTGTTAGTTTTCCTGTTCCTAAACTGGGAGCAGTGATCAGACCCCCTCACAGAGCTGTCAGAGGACGGAGAGGATGGGGCCAGTCGGGATGCCTGAGAGCTTGTGCCTGCAGAGGAAGCCCCGCAGGGCACAGGCATCAGACATCCAGTTCCCAGCCCCGTCCGTGGCCTTCCCCTATCGCTAGTCTGCAGCTATACCCCAGCAGGATTCACCTGAAACAGAACGGAAGCAGCAGCGCCTCGAGGGCTGCATCTCCCAGAGTGGGCTCTGGAGCAATGACCTCCTACAGGAAGCTGGCAGACGGGACACTGGGACATGAAACGCTACACGTCGTTTCTCCCTGGGAGACTCACAGCTCACATACTAAAAGCTCTCTGAGGAGCCTGAAAACCTCTAAGGAAACTGGTTTACTTTCATTTAATTCAAGGGTCCCAAGCTTATTTGACCATGGAATTTCCCCTCCCATTTTCCCCCTAATACCTTTTAATAGCTGGTGGAACTCACACTTAAGGAAACATCAAGATAAGGCCGTTGCAACCACTGAAATAGAGTAAATTGTCGGAATTTCCACGCTTAAAGTATAACCCACCAGCTATCTCAAAAAGGGATCAGTTAATACAGGCATTTCCTGGTGGCTAAGGTGGCAAAGAATCTGCTTGCAATGCTGGAGACCCAGGTTCCACCTCCAGGTCCGGAAGATCCCTTGGAGGAGAGAATGACTACCCATTCCAGTATTCCTGCCTGGAGAATCTCATGGACAGGGGAGCCTGGTGGGCTACAGTCCATAGGGTCACAAAGAGTTGGACATGACTTGAGCAACTAACATGTCCACTTTTTTCCCTTTAATACAAGCATATGTATATGCCTGTCATGATTCAGAATTTATAATTTTGCTTCTATTAATGTTTTGTCCTTTTCAGTCTCTTAATGGCATAATACAATCATTTAAGGTGAGTTTTTTTCCCCTCAAGTAATTCTTATAAAAACAAACATTAAAGAATCTGAACATTCTTGGCCTATCTTACGCTTGCTTACCCAACACAGCAACTGACAGCCGCAATTCTGATTACAATTTAATTGAATGGGTTTAAATTTTAACTTCCAGTAACTTTTGTGGTTCCGGTGTTTCTCTAAGAAACTGCTGTCATATTTTTTTTTCCTATTCTGGCTTCAAAACAGTTCAGGGGTTGGTCTCTCTCATTTAAATCCAACAAAACGGGAGTCTAGGAAATGTTCTCAGAAAACAGAGAAACTGGACCATCCAAGGAATTCCATTTTAAACTTATAAGTCATCATATTTACAAATAAGTCAAGTCATCCTACAGTTACTGAACATGTACTATGTGACAAGCATTGCTCTAAGCACTTTACAAGTTTTGTTTGATCGTTACAACACCTTGAAGGAGGTGCCTGGGTTGTTCCCATTTCAGAGATAAGGAAACTGAGGTTCAGAAAGGCACAGACTGATAACCAACAGGGCTGGGATGTGAGCCCTGGCAGCCCAGCTTCAGACTGTACTCTCAATGGGTACATTAGACCACATTTCTAAAATGCCACGGAATTACGTGCCATGTTGCCTAGAATGCGGGCAACGTGTCTGCTGACATCTCTGGGGTCCTGCCCTCATTTTAGCCTTATTCCACTAGGCTGGAAATGGCCATGGCCTCTCCCCAACAGACAGAAGAGCCTTGCTTCCCCCTAAGCCACATGGTTCAGAAGCGTTGATGAGGCAGAGAAAAGAGAAGGAGACCTGACCAGAGACACAAGAACTCTGTAAGCTAGAGTCACATGCGTCCAGTAACAAAACAGGATGGACTAGGGGCTCACGGCTGGCTCACGATCGCAGTCTGTGAACTGGTGGTGAGGTTGTGGCTGCGTCTTGGTGACTTTCAGCCCATTCCCTCCATCAAACTGTGTTCAGAGGGGACAGAGTCGCCAACAATCGTAAAGTGAGAGCTGGCCAGCCTGGGCTGTTCCAAGTCCAGCTCTATCATTCACGCTATCCTAAATCACTTCTAACTTCAGTGGGTCTAAAAAAGTAAAATGTGAGTATGGCGCTAGAAAACTCTAATACAGAAAATAGAAAGAAAACAAACCACTATTTAGCATCAAAACAACCCCCCAGAGCCAAACAAAACAGCAATAACACGTGGTAAAACACATCATAAGGCAAACAGAACCCCCCCCCCTTTTTTAAACAAATGTTTACAACTAATCTCTAGCAGCACAAACCCAAACAGCCTTAAAATACTTAACAAATTTCATTGAAATCAGTGCTCAGTCTGGCTTGAAATGTCCCAAACCAGGACTCCTGGTCACTTCCACAGGAATCTACCTTGGCAAAGAGTGCATTTCCCCTGATCTTTATCTCTGACAATGTTCCACTCTGCTGACATCCACCTTTATTGACAGTTTTTTCCATTCGCTGACCTTTCATTCATCGCTGGACTCCAGTGACCCTGGCTTCATTTCATTAATTAATCACAGATGAGACACCTCCTGATCTACCCAAACCCTCGAGAAACTATCTGTGGCTTCATCAGCAACTCAGTTTTGAAATATGTCTAAAATGTCCCTCTTCCTCTATTAACTAGATCCACACAAGGAGAACAGTACAATTCATCTACGTGAACCTTCTGTGACAAGGGGATGACAGACACAGAATAGAGAGACGTCCCGGCCCTCGCTCCTGGCTCTGTGGTCCCCGGATCCCAAGTTAGAGTCTATTACGACAAGAAGGCACGGTGTTGGCTCAGGATCCCTTTGTTTACTGTAAGAGCAGCACTGGAAAGCTGTCACGCTCTTGAAAACAGTTTTAGAATAATTTTTAAAGTTGTCAAAGATTTGAGTCAACCGTCCAATCTGGCCAAATTTCTCCCATCTTTGGATTTTATGCTGCTTATCGTCTAGGAATGGAGAAAACAGAGTCAGACAACCCATATGTTCTTCCCTAAGACAGACCTGAATCTCGAAACATTGCACCCACTAGGGCCTCTTGTGCTAGGAATGCTTGTTTTTAAGAGGAAGGAAGACACATATGCAGACACCCTGGCCTGTAATGGCGATAGGGAGACCAGCAGACAGACATACAGACATCACTGGCCTCTACAGCTCTGGATAGACAGCCAAAGAGACTGCAATGTTAAAAATCCATATTCTGTCTGATGTCCACTGATTCACCAGAGAATGCATGTTTATAAATAAAAACATACATATCACTTTGGAAAGAGAAAACATTTGGTACAGCTTAAAGGCATTCATGATTTGTATGTTGCTTTCTTCTCGCTCAGCCAAGAAAACGCTTCTTAAAAACACCTCCTTCATAATTCCAACCATAAATATAATCTTCTGTAAGAGCCAATGTTAACTACCATCCCATTTTCATAGGGAGAAAAACTGCCAAGTAAAAGAAAATATACATAAAGAAACACCACTAAACAATTCTAACTGGTCATCTTTCTCTTCCTTCTGACCCTGGCAGTTATAAACCACAGCGGTGTTTCTTAAAAGTATATTTCCATAATCAACAAAAGTAGCACTGTACTACAGATGAGTGATGTTAATTTTCAGATTCAAGTTCTAAAAATGTATCCCTATCCTGGAAGTCAAACCAGAGATAAACATCAACTCCATGATTCTGAAGACATTTCATTGCAGGAAGAAATAGAAGGCTGCTCACTTATGCTTCAGTTCAAACAGGCAGCAGGTCTAAGAGCTTTATCAGCTGTGTATGCACTAAGTCACTCCAGTTGTGTCTGACTCCTTGAGACCCCGTGGACTATTGCCCACCAGGCTCCTCTGTCCGTGGGCTTCTCCAGGCAAGAATACTGGAGTGGGTTGCCATGCCCTCCTACAAGGGATCTTCCTGACCCAGGGATCGAACCTGTATCTCCTGCAGCTCCTGCACTGCAGGCAGATTCTTAACCTTCTGACAGCTGCCCAACTGTGAAGCGGGATTCAAGGCAACCCCTTCCCACACTGGGGATAGAGTCCATGGCTATGTACAGAAATCTGTTTACACAAAACTCCACGTCATGAAACACATTCTTCTAAAAATTCACATGCAAATTTAACTTCCACTCATTAAATCATTTTCACAGTTTACATAGTCTCATAGTTTTTCAATATAGTTTTCATGTAGTTCAATCCTTCTGTAAAACAAAGTCCCCTTTTCTGTGACATAAATATGACCCATTCATCTACTTATTCTAGAATGTATGTGAAGGACTGAAATGGAGCATTCCTGTGTCTGTATAGAACAGCTCTTTCCATACTGAAAGTAAAATCTGGGCTTTGCTACTGCACAAAGGAGACAACCCTAATATCAAACACTGAAACGCTGAGATATGTATCTTGGAAGTACTGGGTTGGCCAAAACGTTTGTTCAGGCTTTTCTGTACACTGTCATGGAAAAACCCAAATGACGTTTTTGGCCGACCCAGCATGTTAACTGCTCTTAAGAATAATTACTTTGCACTTTTAGTCTGAAGTGTCTGATTCAGCCAACTTTATTCTCTAACCATTTAAAAATATTCAAGCATGGTCACAATTCTTCTGGGGTCTGCAGACAGTATATATGGAGAGTTGAAACTGCTGCTGCTGCTAAGTCGCTTCAGTCGTGTCCGACTCTGCGACCCCAGAGATGGCAGCCCACCAGGCTCCCCTGTCCCTGGGATTCTCCAGGCAAGAACACTGGAGTGGGTTGCCATTTCCTTCTCCAATGCATGAAAGTGAAAAGTGAAAGTTAAGTCGCTCAGTCACATCTGACTCCTAGCGACCCCATGGACTGCAGCCTACCAGGCTCCTCCGTCCATGGGATTTTCCAGGCAAGAGTACTGGAGTGGGGTGCCACTGCCTTCTCTGAAAAAGAAGAAACGCAATGTAATTATACACCTGCAAAGAAAGCAAGCAAAAATATGTAACTGTGGGAATACCCTGGTGGTCCAGTAGTTAGGACTCTGGGCTTCCACTGGAGAGGGCATGGGTTTGATCCCTGGTTAGGGAACTAAGCTGCGTGAGCGAAAAAAAACAAAAGTAACTGTACTTTTCCAGTGTTTTCCAGTGTACAAAGGTTGGTGTAGGGAAGCCCAGCCACACAGGAGGGCAGAGAGCCCAGCACACTTTTCTTAGCAGCATCAGCAGCAACTATGTCCTACCTAGTTAACTGTCTGCTGAGCAGCACAGAAGAGAAAAAAAAATCCCAAATGACGTGGAGCATTTGGGATTCATTTAAACTCTTATTCCACCCCTCCACTCCCTCGAGAGGAAGGGGCAGACATGCATTTCTGTGAAGACCCTCCCTCCAGGAAGCCTGAGAAGAAGCCTCCTACCTCATGAAACCTGCCCCATAAATGACACTTCCAACAAGCTCCCTCTGTACAAAGCCACCAATCACCTGGCACGGCAGGGATGGGACATTCCAGCGAAGTTTTGGATTAACATCGTTACCCAACACAATAAACGAATTAAAGTTTTTCAAAATACTAGCATAAAAAAAATCACTAAATACTAAAAGAATGTAACTTATCAGAGTTCTTTGACTCATAATTTCTAAATTTTACATTCCTCAAGATAGTGTTATCTAGATCGATTCAACTGGCAAAATCCTGAAGTGTTGTTTAGTAAAAGAGTTCTCAGAAGATGTTGACTGACATTTTTTTTTAACTCTTTTACTGATGTTTTTAAAGTTATTATTTATTTTTTGGCCATGCAGAGCAGCATGTGGTATCTTAGTTCCCAGACCAGGGCTTGAACCTGCACCCTCTGTATTGGATGCGCAGAATCTTAATCACTGGACCACCAGGGAAGTCCCTGGGCTTTCAAATTGGTAATACGTAATGATGCCCAGCAGAGAAGGCAATGGCACCCCACTCCAGTACTCCTGCCTGGAAAATCCCATGGACAGAGGAGCCTGGTAGGCTGCAGTCCATGGGGTCACTGAGGGTCGGACATGACTGAGCGACTTCACTTTCACTTTTCACTTTCATGCATTGGAGAAGGAAATGGCAACCCACTCCAGTGTTCTTGCCTGGAGAATCCCAGGGACGGGGGATCCTGGTGGGCTGCCGTCTATGGGGTCACACAGAGTCGGACACGACTGAAGTGACTTAGCAGCAGCAGCAGCGATGCCCAGAGACTCTTTCTCTTAAAACACACACACACAGAGCTAGACAGGCTCTTAATAAATCCCTTCACACAAAGGTTGTTCTGAAGAGTATGGTGAGAACAACCAATCAAAAGGAACTATAGCCAGAACTCACCCTTGGCTGAGTGAAGGCAGTGAGCACTGTAAGCAGGAGAGAGGGTCAAAGAGGCCACCCGCTGGGTCCTCCGGTGACTTGAGGACACAGCTGAGCGAACAGCAGCCGGGGGCTTCCTGAGGAGGCAGGATGTAGGCCTCTGAGGTGGTTCAGGAGACCACCTTTGCTCTGGTGGTGGTGGTGGTTTAGTCACTCAGCTGTGTCTGACTCTCTGCGAACCCATGGACTGTAGCCTGCCAGGTTCCTGTCCCTGGGATTCTCCGGGCCAGAATACTGGAGTGGGTTGCTATTTCCTTCTCCAGGGGATTTTCTCGGCCCAGGGATTGAATCTGGGTCTCCTGCATTGCAGACGGATTCCTTACCGAATGGGCCATGCTCTAGTTCACCTGAAGTCAAGACTTCCAAGGTTGCATTTGGGAACTTGAGGGCCCAAATTCCAATCTAACATTTTCAACCCTCTTTTGGGCATTTGCACTTGAAAGACTTATTGACATTTAAAAAATAAATTCCAAGCCAATATCTCGTTCTCTTTCACTCCCTATCCCTGTACCCGTCGGCCCCGTTCTTCCAGTCGCCTTAGCAGCATCCTCCTGGCATGGCAACACTCGAATTTGCCTTTGCGACGTCTGTCTGTCTGTCCCTGCCTCCCCTTCTCCCCCACCACACCCCTGTCCGTGAGCTCTGAGCTGCATCACTGGATAAACTCAGGAACACTTCTCTTTGATCCGCCTGTCCTTTCCCCAACTGGCTTCCACTCTGTCGCCCGATTAAGCTCCTAAGACAGTTTTGATGTAACCTGTGCTCCCAAATGCCCATAGAATACAACCCAAAATTCCTGGTTAGCCACTCAAGCTCCTTCATCCTCTGACCCCACTCTACTGTCCACCTTCACTGTCCCTACTCCGCCCACCACATCACAGGTCCACTCGTCTTTCTCCTGTTTTCGCAACACACCTGTGTGGTCTCATCACCAGCCTCTGGCTATTCAGTCCTTATGAACCAGAGGCAAGCATGGATCACAGCTTTTCTCCAGCTGCATATGTCATGGTTTTCTTACCGTGACCAATAGAATATACATTTTACCTTCTCATCACCCACATTCACTCACCACCAAAACAAGTTTCATGATACAATCCTCTCTTACCATGGAGCTGCTCTCTAGTTTCAATTCTAGTACTCTATTGCGTTCTTAAAATTCTGCTGTATTAAAAAACAAACAAACAATCTTCCCTGACCAGTGTATCTAAATATGGTCTGGCCAACTTAGAACTTCTATAAAATACACAGCCACAGTACTACCCTGACAAACCGGGGGTTACAGCCCCATGCTTCCACCTCAGGGAGCACAGGTTCCATCCCTGATCAGGGATCTAAGACCCCACAAGCCGTGCAGTGTGACCAAAAATACACATACACATTGTTTGTTGTTGTTTAGTCGCTCAGTCATATCCGACTCCTTCGAGATCCCATGGACTGTAGCCCACCAGGCTCCTCTATCCATGGGATTCTCCAGGCAAAAATATTGGAGTGGGTGGCCATGCCTTCCTCCAGGGAATTCCTGACCTAAGGATTAAACTTGCTCTTCTGCTTGGCAGGCAGATTTGTTACCACTGGGAAGCACATACATACATATATATATGAATGTATATACAGCCATCACATGGCAGTATTTTCCACTGACCTGGTCACTGTGAATTCTCATTCCGTGTTTGTGGTGACCTATCTCTCCAGCTATAACATGCTGTGAACTGTGTGTAAGAACTGTGTCTCACGCTTGTTTGCAATCATCTCTGCATTTAGCATAGTGCTTAGCATGTAACTAAATGTTTACTGAATCCTTTCTTGTTACAATGAATAGCTGTTGATGGACATAAATCTTGTGTATGCTTGGTGTTCAAAAGATTTCCTGATTCCACTCAGTGCTGAGAGCTCTGTGGGCCTGGGTGGGAGCCAGAACCTCTTCCTACTTCTCCTCCGAGGCCCCAGAGGACCCTCAGGGTGAGTGAGGCAGCTGAGAACAAGCAGAACATTTCTCTGATGTTAAAAAAAAAACAGAAGGGCGACCTGGTAAATGCTGCCTGCCTCATCCAGAATCCCTGGTGAGTCCTCAGGTGCTTCTGTCGTGTCTAGGGAACTTCCCCCAAGAGACAGGCTCAGGCCTCCAGACCCCGGGCTGACCTCCAGGATCAGGGGACCAGGGGCTACAGCCCTCAGGAGATGAGCTGGACCAACAACAGACTGACCCGGCTGAAGACGAAGTGGCTGCTGTCTGTGCCCAGGGTGACCACCAGCAGGCAGGGCCTCCTGAGACCCCTCACCCCCATTAGGAGACAACGCTCTGAGTCAACGGGAAAAGGGAAAAGGAGTCTGGTCTCCAGAGAAGGGCTCCTCGGAGCCCAGATGGCCTTTCCCCCGTGAAGCTCAGGCTTCTAACCCACACCTACCCTGAACAGCCCTCCCGTGCGCCCGCTTTGCTATGTCCACCCTAGCAGCTGGCCTCCTCTAGGGCTAAGTGTGCCGCCTCCCCAAGGACGTGGTGGAGCATCGGGGAAGGAAGGGGGCCCCGACTGTCACCAGACAACACCAGAGGCATCTGGTGGCATCTGCACGTGGTTGAGAGACGTGCCCTGAACGCCTGCCAGGAGCTAGACTCGGGACTGGGTTGACGGGACCCTGGTGACCATGACAGGGGCCATCTCTGGAATGGACACTTTAGCGGGACAAACTTCAGCCAAACAATTAGATGAACAATTAGCTGACTACGGTGTGTGGCCAGAGGAGTGTGTGTGACGGAGGACACGCACCTCTATCTGGGGACCAGGGGAGGTTGGAGGGCTGCCGTGAGTCAAGTGCGAGATTGACCCAGATGTGGGGGAGAGGGGGACACGTGAGGGCAGAGGAGGGCGCCTCAGGGCTGCAGGGCTAGGGCACCTGAGACCAAAGAGCTACAATACACACACAGAGCAACCTGAGGACGGACAAGGGCCTGCGACGAAGGTGTGAAGGCGGGCAGAAGCTGCCACAGCAAGGCCTCGGAGTCAGGGAAAGATTATGGAATTTACCCCCAAAGTGCTGATGCGTATTAAAGCAGGGGGTGATAAAACCAGGGTACATTAAAAATATAAAAGAGAGACGTGAGTAATGGGGTGGGAAGAGTGTGGACAGGGTGTGTGAGCAGTGAGGAGGTCCCTGGGCAGGTCTGGAGGGCTGGTGTTGGCTGGAGTTGGTAGCAGAAGCACAGAGCAAAGAGGCCAGAAGAAAGCTCTGGTGGCCGAGAGGTAACAGGTGTCACCGAGTCTCCAAGGCATCCCAGGCCACCCCAGCCTGACTGTATTTCCACTCAATTCCCCTTCCTCCCTGTCACAAAAAGTCTATTCTGTCTCCTCACTACTCCTAAAACCAATGTTCACTCATAATATCTGTAATCACGTTTCCCTTCCTTTCAGTTAGTCCACCGAGGACCGTCCCCCCACCCCCAAATCTTACTCATCTTTCAAGGTCTGATCAAAATTCCACCACTGTCACCAACTCTTCCTCAAGCCTGGCAGACAACACCCAGTCACGTCCTTCACCACCTGGCGCGCTGTCAACTGTACCTCTGTTTCATCCACTTCAAATGTGGGACTCCAAATTAACTCTGTGTTCTTAGGTGCAGGGGTGAGCCGGGTGCTTTCCCAGTACCCTGTCCCCCGGGCGGAAGCCCTCGGACACTCAGAGGCCGGCTGAATGGATAGGACATAAATGACATGATCGGGTCAGAGGAAGACTGATGTCACCACGGGGCCTCTGGGTGGCTTGTGCATGGTGTCACGGTGAAGAACCATCTCTAGCATGGTCTGCAGTCCAGCTGTTGAACAGAAGCAGTCTCGGGCAAGACGTCTGAGGTCCGGGTCACTTAGTGAGTGACACAGCTGTCTTGTTACCATAGCGGCAGGTAGCAACCGGAGAAAAGGGGATCCAGTCTGGATAATCGCATGCAAACTGAGAAGCGGAGCCAGCAAATACATGGCAACCAGGGCGAAACGGCACCGAGTTTTAGTCTGTTTTCAGTGGCTCTTGGTCACCGCGGCTTTTTAAACGTGAGAAGAGCCAATTCCTGACTAACTGCGGTACTTTGACTTGAACCCATTAACACCAATCTGTTTCACCAGCTACTGCAGGATCTAAAATGCAATGATTGAAGACTTCCCCTCCCTAGACACGGGGACAGAAGAAACGCCACGTGGGATGTGACAACAGATGGTGGCAACAGCACACGCAGCAAATGTGTGAGTGGGAGGCTCAGTCCCTGCCCTGCTTCCACGTGGAAGGATGGCAACCGGTGCCACGGAACCAAAGCGGCACATTTCTCCCATCAACCCAACCCTGCTTGGCTTCCCAAATCAGACGAGATCGGACATGTTCAGAGTGGTATGGCCGTAGAAAGCTGCACATTTTGCACACAGAACTGCTGACTGAGTCTAGATTCCTGTTAAACTGGAAGTGAATGAAGAGTCAAGCACATTTTTATTCGCTCCCAGCTCTAACCACACTGTTGCTGCTACTGCTGCTAAGTCGCTTCAGTCGTGTCCAACTCTGTGCGACCCCATAGACGGCAGCCCACCAGGCTCCCCTGTCCCTGGGATTCTCCAGGCAAGAACACTGGAGTGGGTTGCCATTTCCTTCTCCAATGCAGGAAAGTGAAAAGTGAAAGTGAAGTCGCTCAGTTTCGTCTGACTCCTAGCGACCCCATGGACTGCAGCCTACCAGGCCCCTCAGCCCATGGGATTTTCTAGGCAAGAGTACTGGAGTGGGTTGCTATTGCCTTCTCCAACCACACTAGCAACTCTGAATCGGACCAAAGAAATACATACTTAGCCTTTAGCAGACATTCATCGAAGACCTTAACTGTGTTCAGAGACGAAATGTCTCCAAGAACCCTTAGCACCGCACCTGACACTGACCTCCATGGTGAGTATCTTCTATCGTTACCCAGAGTTATAATTCAGCTCAGAACAGAATAGACTTTTATTTGATGATTCCCCCTGACTGAAAAAAAGTAATGCTTAAAAATGTTATATACAGTATATTTTTATATGTTGCTTCTGAATATGACTCTGAAGTCCACAAAGAGGCTGAGAGAGGGCTACCACGAAAAGAAAGCACAGACTTGACCTGAAGTGGGCACCCCTGATTCTCAGTCCAACCTCCTCAAGGAATTCCAGAAGACTGGGCACACTGAGCTTGGGGAGAGCTGGAGAGAGTCATTAGTAGTGTTAGTTGCTCCATTGTGTCTGACTCTTTTGCAAACCAAGGGACTGTAGCCCACCAGGCTCCTCTGTCCATGGAAGTCTCCAGGCAAGAATACTGGAGTGGGTTGCCGTTCCCTTCTCCAGGGGGTCTTCCTGACTTAGGGATCGAACTCGAATCTCCTGCATTGGCAGGCAGATTCTTTACTTCTAGCACCACCTGAGAAGCTCAGGGAGAGTCACTCCTCATTTATAAATGAAAGGGCTGAGATCTGTGATTCAACTTCAGGGTTTTTTGCTTCAAGACTATGCTGTGCCTCATCACAGAACAGAAATGAGGGCTGCATGGACCTCTGCTCAACGTTATGGGGCAGCATAGATGGGAGGGGGTTTAGGGGAGAGTGTGTGTGTGTCGCTCAGTCGTGTCTGACTCTTTGCGACCCCATGGACTGTACAGGCTCCTCTGTCCATGGAATTCTCCAGGCAAGAGTACTGGAGTGGGTTGCCATTCCCTTCTCCATTGGGGGAGAATGGATACATGTATATGTATGGCTGAGTCCCTTCACTGTTCACCTGAAACTACCACAACATTGTAATCAGTTATACCCTAATACAAAAATTCAAAGTTTAAAGTTTGGGGGGAGGAGGGGAAGAAATGAGTGCTGGAGAATTAGCCAACTGCCGTGGGTCCCTTTTGCTTTTACCCAGAGTTACAACAACAAAGAAAGAGAAGGAAATAATAGAAGAGCATTTTTATCTATAGGTTGATCTTTATTTCTAGTAAATTAACCCATTTATTCTCCATTATGTTAGCACACACAAAAATGTCCAAATTCAGAGGCTTTTCTTTTTTTCCCTAATATATTTATTTTCAATCTGCCACCCTTAGAAATATAATAGACAAAGGTAAGTAGAATTAAGTAATATGATGAATAATTAAAGGCCAAGAAACAAGATTAGCTTTTAGAGAGTTTCCTGGAAGTTAACAAGACCAAAAAAGTTGATCAATAAGTCAATA
Source organism: Bos javanicus (assembly GCF_032452875.1). Lineage (NCBI taxonomy): Eukaryota > Metazoa > Chordata > Mammalia > Artiodactyla > Bovidae > Bos > Bos javanicus. The sequence goes on along the minus strand of NC_083872.1, from coordinate 97,798,653 downwards.
TTGGCAACTGTTTATACCCATCAATGATGAGGGAGAACTTTCCAAAGGGATCCAAGTTCATTCTTTTTGGCTAAGATGAGGCTACAACTCACAGTAAAATGCTTTAACCCTCTGAGAGGTGAAACAATGCTATGGTTTAAGCTGGCTTGGTTACTGGAAGACTTTGTTGTTGTTTAGTCACCAAGTTGTGTCCGACTCTTTTGCAACCTCATGGGCTGTAGCCAGCCAGGCTCCTCTGTCCATGGATTTCCCAGTCAAGAGTACTGGAGTGGGCTGCTATTCCTTCTCCAAGGGATCCTCCCAACCCAGGGATTGAACCCATGTCTCCTGCATTGGCAGGTGGATTCTTTACCACCGAGCCACCAGGGAAGCCCACTGGCAAACTTACTAGTGGCTAAATAATGAACTGACTTAATATAAACATTTGCTTCAACCGGCCTCCATTCATGTGGATCCGAGGCCGTGTCTCTTCCTGTGAGTGGCGTTAGGTCTTCTAGAGCTGTCAGTTCCTTGCCACAGTTCAGTATTTAAGCACTGCTTAATTGTACCAGGGTTTTCATTAGAACTTAAAGCCATGCTGAAATCTACTTAAACGATGGAAACATTTTTGTATTAGATACCTTTCCCATAACAGCTGTGTATTTCTTAAAAGACTTATTTATTAATTATTACTTGGCTACACTGAGTCTCTGTTACTGCACAAGGGCTTTCTCTAATTGCAGACAGTTGCGGCGTGCGGGCTTCTCATTGCTGTGGCTTCTTTTGTTGTGAAGCATGGGCTCCAGGGTGCACAGACTTCGGTAGCTGAAGCACGTGGACTCTAGAGCACAGGCTCAATAGTTGTGGCATGTGGGTTTAGCTTCCCTGTGGCAAATGGGATCTTCTCGGGTAAGGGATCAAACCTGTGTCTCCTGTGTTGGCAGGCGGACTCTTAACTACTGGACCACCAGGGAAGCTATATTTTTGCTTTACCTGAACGAAGGTAACTTGCCTATCATTTATTTAAAAATACTTCAAGTTCTTGCTACCCTTTCTGATTAGTTTCATCATTGTTTAACATAATCACTTATTCTAAACTAAAAAAATAAGTCGTATGGAATACAAACAGTCTAAACCTACCTGTGAGCTGTGAGCTAATTTATATATCAGATATTTACTGAAAACTGAAAAAGTGCTTAGCCTTGTGGGGAACACAAGATGAACAAGGAAAGGTCCTTAGCTTGAAAAAGAGAATCCGGTAGGGGAGTTAGGCTAACAAATGAAAAAGACAACACAGGTTTAAATGAGATTTTAAGATAATAATCAAAGATGTGCATATGGCGGATGTCTATCAAATATTAATCACTTGGTTTAGAATACTGGCTGGGCTTAAAAAGAGGGAAAGTTGATCAGGCCAGGGTCAAGGTCCCTGGCCAATCAGGCCCACAGATGTAGTCAATACAGGCTGAGTTCATTGCAGAATCAGGTCAAAGTTTCAGGATTGGAAAGTCTTACTGATAATCAGCTGTCAAAGTGGCTTAACAGAACCCCTTTCCCTGGCAGAGAAGCTAAAGTTTACCAAGCTAGCCCATCCCAGGGCCAGACCTGCTGTTCCATCCGGAAAAATTAAGCCCAGAGCTCCAGTACAGCTTCCACCATCAGGAAGCCCTCACTGTTAATGTCCATGTAACTAGGTCCCATAGGTAAGTCTGGGTCTCTTGCTTGAGGGAAAGAGCTTGTTAAGATACTTCTACCAGCTCCTTGGGGCGGTCCTCTTGTTCCCTTTCTCCAGAGTCATGACTCTCTGGGTAAGGTGGCCCCAAAAAGGAGAATGGAGCAATTGTGAATGGCCACAATTCCTCCCTTCACATATAATGACTATAAAAAGCCATCTCACGGTCTGATACTTTCTTTCTGAACAATCTCAGAATAGCTAAAAGCTCTAACGTGATGGAGAGATTACTACAAGAAGCCACTTTGTCTTTCCATTATCAAATCGCCATGGAGTCAACGAGCGTATCTAACTGCTGAAAGCACCACGGGGCAGTCTGTAGTGAGAGCTGTCTCCAGCGACCCTGTCATTTCCCACAGCACCTGTGGGGCACTAGTGTGCTTGTCAGTTATTTCCCTTCCAAACAAAATTATTTAAGAAACACGTGTCGATGTGTCCTTCTACCCCATACCCCTGGGATGTCCTCTGACCATCTGGACCTTGGCAAAAAAAAAAAAAAAAATGAGCCAAGAACTGACAGCCCTGCCTTCCCCACCACTCTTCCACTAACTACATTCTTCTGTCTACTCTGAGGAACAGATGCACTAACCAAGAGAATGTCCAGGCTTTTGGATGGCTGGGGAGGCCTTTAATCATCCAGAACCCTCTCTGAGGTGTCCTAAGAAATCTGGCTGCTCAGAAACTCCCAGACAAGGCCATTCAGTCCTTGAAGCCACCTTTGAAGCTAGGATAAATACCGGATTCTGGGGTGTGGATGGTGACATGGAGATACACATGCGTGGTTCCTGAAGCTGCCTCAGTGAGCCTCCGTTTAGGCCCAGGACACATCTCCTGTGCAAAGGGGAGATGCTGAGGGTTCTGACCCAGCACAGGCCCACAGGTCCCTAGGGCTGATCTAGATGATCAGAATGAGTCCTTTCACTTCCTGCTTTCCAACAAATGCCCCTCCCAAAGCTGGTAAGAACGTGGCTCATAAGAACCTTCCAGGTAACAAGGGCATATTCCTGGAGAAAGGGGAGGAAGTTACTGGAGTAACTAAAACTTGACATGAGCTCATTCCTCCAGGAGCATCTGCCCAGCCAAGTTTTCAGGTCAGAGGCCCGCAGGGAAAAACATCTGAAACAAGAGCCAGGTGGGATAATCACTTTTCAGGTGTGCCCTGGTTAAGAAAAACCTTGGTACTGACGATATGATTCCGAGGTAAAGTCCCACATAGTGGCCCCAGGAAGCATGAACTGCAGTCCTAAACTCAGCAACTGAGGTCAGTGGAACTCTATAACAGTAAGAAGGCTGAGCGCTGAAGAACTGATGCTTTCCAACTGTGGTGCTAGAGAAGACTCTTGAGAGTCCCTTGGACAGCAAGGAGATCAAACCAGTCAATCCTAAAGGAAATCAACCCTGAATAGTCACTGGAAGCACTGATGCTTAAGTTGCTGCTGCTGCTGCTAAGTCGCTTCAGCTGTGTCCGACTCTGTGCGACCCCATAGACGGCAGCCCACTAGGCTCCCCCATCCCTGGGATTCTCCAGGCAAGAACACTGGAGTGGGTTGCCATTTCCTTCTCCAATGCATGAAGATGAAAAGTGAAAGTGAAGTCCCTCAGTCGTGTCCGACTCTTAGCGACCCCATGGACTGCAGCCTAACAGCTCCTCTGTCCATGGGATTTTCCAAGCAAGAGTACTGAAGCTCCAATAATTTGGCCACTTGATGTGAAGAGCCGACTCACTGGAAAAACCCTGATGCTGGGAAAGACTGAAGGCAGGAGGAGAAGGGGCAACAGAGAATGAGATGGTTGGATGGCATCACTGACTCAATGGACATGAGTTTGTGCAAACTGTGGGAGATAGTGAAGGACACAGAAGCCTGGTGTGCTGCAGTTCATGGGGGCTACAGAGTCAGACATGACTTAGTGACTGAACAACAAGTAACAGTTGTCAGATTTAACACAATTACACTCCCAGTAAAAGAGCGCACCTACCATTCATAGTGCTATGAATTCTCCACTACAGAGTTCTGAGAGCTACATTCTGAGACACGCTGGCTTCACTTAAGGAAAGAACCACAGCACAGAAGAAACACATGGCAACAGATGACCTGAAAGTGACAGGTAAACTACGCTTGTTCTTAAGAACAGCAGCAAAAGCTGGTGAGAGGGAACTGGAGACACAGAAATCTTATTTAAGCCTTCAGAGAGTTTAAAAGTGATAACACACCCGTAACTGATGATTCCTCTGACAACTGAAATACCTGTATGTCTAACACATAATTGCCAACATGATCAAGGTCAACGGAACCTCCTTCCAACAAAAGACAAAAGGTGTGAAAGTGATCGTTTCTGTCAATATTTCGTTTTCCTTGGGTCAGATTTTTGAAGGTACGCTTGCTGATCACCGTGGTAGAACCCACTGTACACACAGCAGCTTTGTGGCAGAGGTTACCACGCACTGTCAAACTGTATTCCCCGCTCTGGGAGACCATGCGAGTGGAAGGGCTTTAGGACCATCTGCCAAACAGGGGAAGCCAAGGATGAACAGTCGGCTTTGGAATTCAATGAGACAGAACTCCCACACCACCCTCCTTGAGGGCAGATATAAAACAGCCTTTACCATGTACATTATAAAGTCATCTGGTTGCTTAGCATTTGCAAGTTGAGACTTAGTTGTGAAAACAAACCACACAAAAATATGTAAGTTAGTTTGAAAATATTCCCCCTAATTATTAGAAGAAATATTCTACGCACATTTTCTTCCTATCTTGTTGTACAAAATGTCCAGGACAGGCGATCTTATTGCCAAGAGTCCAGTTTAACCAAGGTTCACATTGAGCACTGGTCGGGTTCTTGCCTTGGGGTGGGAGCTGAGTTGCAGATTACGCTGTGTTCACAGATTGCAGGTGAAAGGAAAAGTCCCAGATAGAAGCAGCTGGCTTTGAGCCATCTGTACGGGCACACAGATCTACGTGGCTTTCTGGCTAATAAATACCAAATGAAGAGGCATTTGAGCAAAATCAAAAATACACTGGCCATATTCCTGTTAGGCAGAACAGTCTCATCAGTCAAAAGCTACAAATAAATCATTCAATATGATGACCTCAAAGTTTCATCCATCAAGGGCAGAGCTTTGAGCTCACTGTGGAATCCTGCCCGCTTACAGGATTTATGAGATCCTGAGTCTTCTCACTCCTACCCCAAGCCTTACCTGCGAGCAGGTGCACAGAGCTGAAGCTCTTCTCCAGTTTACCCAGGAGGACAGTGAGAAAACAGTCTGAAGCCAGAGAGGCCACATCCTGGGAGCTCTGATCATACACGACAACCTTCTGACTGCAGTCAAGGTCGACCTACAACGTAAACGTGAGGCTGTGAGGAAGGAAGGCCAGGAACATAGTCTCCAAACCGCTGCCACTGGGGCAAGTGAACTGCCTCCTGTTTTCATTCATAACTGAATATCAGAGGGAGGGGATATAGGTATATTTATAGCTGATTCATGTTGGTGTGTTCAGCAGAAACACAACATTGTAAAGCAATTATCCTCCAAATAAAAAAAGCTTTTTAAATATATTAAAAAATATTTGAATAAAAATGAGACCTGGTCAATGTACTGGATAAACCAGGCATACAAATGGTTTAAATGCTTGTGAAAATCAACTTTTATAAGGCAAACTTGATGTTGTTTCTGTGTAACTGTGCTCACAACTCCTCAGTTTTAAATCCATAACACTATAAAAAGGGAATGAAAAGCATGTACAACACAACAGTATGCAACATAATGGTTCTTGAGCGGAAGAAACACCTCAAAGTGATTTCTACATAGTTACATACCAGTTGTTTAGTAAAACTAAAGCATGAACTCATTTTTATTCCTGAACAAAAGAAACTGCCTTACCTATCACAATGTGAAATTCTGGTATCCTAAGAAAAACTTGCCTTGAAGAGCCTTAACTTCTGATCATTACCTTCCCACAAATGAAAAGTACTTCTAAAATAATTAGTTTCTACTTCTTTTCCCAGGGCACTTGAAAACAATGACCCCCTTTCATTATGTTTGTAAACAACAAAAAACAATGCGCTATGCATGCTCAATTGCTCAGGTATTAATTATTAATAACACATATGTAATATTATATTTATACATAATTACTAATTGAGTATTAATAAAATGTATTAAAAATAACTTGTGACTGAATTAATAAAACAATTTTTTAGCATTAACAGGAAAACACAGCACGTGATCAAATTAAAACAGGTTACACCTTTCTGTACAGTTCAGAAAAATTCTGAGCAGGGACACTATTTAGAATTAGTGAATTATTTCGAGATATCATAAAGTACCAAAGTTTAAAAAAAGCAACCAAAACTTCCCCAAATTACGTTCTCCCCTTAAAAAGGGGGCTTCATTTAAAATAGATCCCCATTCAATATGTCCATTTATTTTCAAAAGGGAAAAAAAAAAAAAGCAAGTATGTACCTTATGTTTGGCTGAGTGCTGGATGAGCTCCGTAATTAACACTTTGTCCTGTTGCAACCTTCGCTTCATAAGCTTGGAGCAGTTGATATTAATGGCTTCCAAAATGTGGGACGTATTGTATTCCACGAATGGCCGGCTATCAATTAGCAGCACTTTTTCCGTTCCACTTTCCAGCAGAGCCACCAGCCTCTCAGTAACAATTTGAGTTCCAATCATCTCATGGGCCATGACAACAATAAGTCCTCTTTTCCCACCTCTTCCTTTAATTTGCCACGATGATGTAATGGTGGTGTGCTCAAAGGCTCAGCCACTCCATTGTACTGAAGTGTATGAGGTCAGGCTGGTGGTGACTGGCGAGAGCAGAGTTAAACCCATTTTCGGCGAGAGCCCTCCAAGTGAATGTCTCTTTCTCTTTCCCGTTGATGTGTTCTCGCAAAGGCCTCCGTCCACAAAGCAGCCCCTCACATTTGATTCATAAAGAGATGACTGGAATAACCATTCCAACAAAAGATGCTTTGGGGCGGCCAGTGCATTACATCATTCTTTACCTCTGTTCCCTCGCTCCAACAGCTTGCCACGGGGCTGAAAAGCCTACACCGAGAGAGAATGACAGACGGAAAACAAAACACGGGGGTCAGGGAGAGAAAGAGCAGCGGATTAGAGGGACTGTATGATTCATAATATTTACTCCATTAATCTAATTCCATACTTGACGCACTGTTTCATGTGAACAAACAAACAAAGGACAAGCAGGTATGGCTCCAGAAAACACACTAACGATAACTCACTTTCACCTCAAAATATAAAAACTCAGAGATGACAAAAGAAGACATAGTCATGAATTATAACCACCTGGGGGCCCAGAACTCATGGACTTATGCTACGAAATTAAAAAGAGCTATAAAAAGCCACTTCGGGTATCTTTATTCCAGATGGGTTTCCTTCATTTTATTTGCTTATTTCTTGAAAAGAGCACAAAGAAGAGCAGCCAGGGATCAGGTTAGCAATCCCGTGTTATCAGGACAAAAAGTCTTTTCTGATAATGGGCGTGTGTGTGCTGTGAAGATTCCTTTAAACTGCCCTCTGGGAGAAAAGGCAGAAACACAGGAGGTTCTGTAGATTTTGGCCACCTTTTAAGGAACACGAGGGACAGAATGACCGATATGCTTGTCACACCAAGTGTTGAACTTGTTGCCGGGGGTCTGTGATGTTCTCGCTCCTCTCCCGGCAGACCCACAGCTAAGACCCTGGCCTGGTGCCCTCCCAGCACCTCGCAGTTCTCCTTTTCTTGTCCCTTGTTTTTAAGAGTCTCATGGACTCCCAGCCTCAGGAAACTTCACACCTTCGCTGTGGACTCTGAACCTAACAACCCAGCAGACAGAGTTCTAAACAGTGGCCCTGATACCTCCTATCCTTTTGGCATTCAGTCACTCAGTCGTGTCCAACTCTGTGAACCCACGGTTTCCCTGTCCTTGACTGTCTGCCTACTCTTCCTAAATTCCTAAGACGGACCTTTTCCTATTAACACTAATTGGAGTTTTGTGCCCACCGCTTAGACCTCACCCTGACCGTCACTATTCTCCTGTTCCTATCTCCCCAGTGCATCTCTGCTTATAGGAAATGCTCTGCTACGTTAAACGAGATATCCACTGTTGGCATTCAACTTCTAGAGGATAAACTATCTGACAGCAGATGTTTTGTATTATATTTCTCACCTCCACAGTGCTGTGCACATAAGATATTCAATTAACACTGTTACAAGTAAGTAAAATTCTGTTCCAAAAATGACTTAAGATACTGAATAATTCATATTTGATTAACTGATAGTAGAACCCCTCAGGGCTTCCCAGGTGGGGCTTGTGGTAAAGAATCCACCTGCCAATGCCGGAGACTTAACAGACATGGATTCAATCCCTGTGTTGCAAAGATCCCCTGGAAGAAGAAATGGTAACCCACTCCAGTGTTCTTGCCTGGAGAATTCCATGGACGAGGAGCCTAGCAGGCTACAGTCCATGCGGTTGCAAAGAGGACGACACGACGAAGGGTCCTGAGAGCACTGAGAACCTCTCAATCATCACTGAGTCCTGTTCCCCAATCTCAGACTTACAAATTATTGGGTTGGCCAGAAGGATCGTTCGGGTTTTTCCATAAGATCTTAAAAAGATCGACAAACTTTTTAGCCAACCCAATAGGAACTGAAGCCTGGAGAAGCAGGAAGAGGTGGGATGGAGAGAGGAGTGGTCTTGCCCTTAACTTCAGACAAATCATATTAACCTCTCAACCACATTCTCCTCATATACAAAATACAGATATATAACATTGGCTCTGTCACCCCACAGAGTTTGCTTTGAGGATGAAATTATCTCAGTAATCCCAAGTGATTAAGTCAGAAAGCAACCCATCATCACATAGAGGAAGGAGGGAGAATGCTACAAAGATGCCAACGGTGAACACAGCTGCCTTGGAGCTGGAATCTGAAAGACATCCCTCAGCAGATAAAGACAGAGAAACTCCATCCTCCTCTCGTCCAGCTTCAGCCAGGCTGTGCCCCTTCTCACAAGAGCCAGACACACACGGAGTCAGAAGGCACCTGAGGAACCACCTCGTCCACCCTCACATCTTACAAATCAGCTTCATGTAACACACGGTTTCTCCGTTTCTCATCTTCATTACAGGAATGCGTTGCTTTTAGTACAGCCTAAATGGCAGTCAAGCACAAAAGTCATGTCTACTACAAGCAAAGACATCAGAGCAGAGCATTTGTCCTTGTCGACCAACTAACGTCTGTTTGCAAAGCACCTACCCAGGGAGTTTCTGAATAGCGTCCTGCCTGGCTGGGGACACAGTTCACAGCCATGGCAGGTTCTCTGCTCAGACGGCCTGACTCCTGCCCTCCCCAGGGCTCCTACTCCTGGGTTACCCCATTTTCCTAAGAATCCGTTCCCGCAACGAAACTGCACAGAGACAGTGATGCGTCTGGTCCACGTGGTAGCCCAGGCAGCACAGGAGGTGGAAACCCGAGAAAGGGAGCAAACGGACACCGACAATGGTCTGAGCCTTGGAGCCGGGCTGGCTCCTCTCAATGGTGCAACACTTGGGACAGAGCAGTATCTGGGTTAGCAGATCCAGGCACGAAGGAGAGAGAAGATGGCAAAAATGTGAAAACGGAGTTAGAAAGCTCTTGTCTTTGTTCCCCTTCAGCCAAAAGCCCAAATCACTGAAGCTGAAGGCAGCTTGTGGCCAACCGGTCCACCAGGAAGAAAACAGTCACTCCAGACACAATGACCACAGTCTATAGTCCCAGACAGAAAAAGACCCTTTTCCTTACCAGGAAGAGGTCTAGTCAAAGTAGCCCTGACATGAGAAACAAAGAAACAAAGAATGAAGGTGAATTGAGGATAAGTCACACCTTTCATGTTGTACCGCAGCCAGTTGGAGCTCTCTGACGGCACCTTTACGGGCACGTCTGATTTTCTGTGATCCCAGGTGACTAAGGAGTGGCTGAGGCTGCCAAGGGGGTGTGGAGGGAGGGGTAACAATAGCCGTCAACCTCGTTTACTGGCAGCTAGAGGATTCTGGGGAAGTCTTTACCCTGTGCTACAACTCTAAGTTCAAAATTTTTATGAGGGGTGGGATGGAGTGGGAGATGAAAGGGACATTCAGGAGGGAGGGGACATATGTATGCCTATGGCTAATTCACGTTGATATGGCAGAAACCAACAATATTGCATTTGCTGCTCTTTCTGAAGAATGTCAACACTCTGAGATCAGGAACACATCTGTGACAGGTTTGCTCTCAAAATCTTTGGTGTCAATTAGGATTTAAAAGGGCTTCCCTGATGGCTCAGCAGGTAAAGAATCTGCCTGCAATGAAGGAGACACTGGAGACACTAGTTTGATCCCTGGGTCGGGAAGATCCCCTGAAGAAGGAAATGGCCACCCACTCCAGTGTTCTTGCCTGGGAAACTGCATGGACAGAGGAGCCTGGCGGGCTATAGTCCAAAGGGACGCAAAGAGTTGGCCACAACTGAGCAACTGAGCACCAAGCGACTGAGGATTTAAAAGATAACACACGGGACTTCACTGGTGGGCCAGTGGCTACGACTGTGCCCCAATGCAGGGGGCTCATTTGATCCCTGGTCAGGGAACTGGATCCCACATACCACAGCTAAAAGATCCCACATGAAGGTCAAAGATCCCACATGCCCAACTAAGAGCGGATGCAGCCAAATAATAAAAGAAAAATACATCATTAAGAAGGAAAACCTCTTTAAAAAATGAATAAAATAAAAGATGGTAAGACAGTATTTGATTGTTGCAACACCGAAAAGTTCATCTTATCCTAAATCTCTTCAAGACGTCAACAGGAATAAAAATTTTCAGATGGAACAAAGCAGCCCAAGTGCGTACAGCAAACCCCAGACTGAGCCTTGCTCGGTGGACTTGTGCTCAAGTTCAAATTCTCAGAGAAATTATGGAAAGGATAAAATCAGGTGAGAAGTTTATTGTTATTAAACTACAAACTGGTCTTAATTTTTTTTTTCCTCCAATAAAACTAAAGAAATAGGCAACAAGATACACCAAATAGGCTTTCAGCAGCGGTTTACAAATATAATTTTTTTTTAAAGAATTTCACCTTCCTCTTTTTTAAAAAAAAAATTATTTTTATTTATTTATTTGGCTGCACTGGGTCTTCGTTGTGGCATGTGGGTTCTTGCAGGATGTGGGATCTACTTGCCTAAGCAGGGATCAAACCCAGGCCCCCTGTGTTGGAAGCTTGGAGTCTTAGCCAACAAGCCACCAGGAAAGTCCTCACATAGACCTTTCTTTTAAATTTATTTATTTTTAATCTGAGGATAATTGCTTTACAATATTGTTGGTTTCTGCCATACAACAACATGAATTAGCTATAGGTATACATATGTCCCATCCCTCTTAAACCTCCTTCCCACCTCCCATGCCATCCCACCCCTCATAAAAAAAAAAAAAAAGTGAAAAAACTCAAAAGGGGAAAAAGCAGCCCATGATGTCTGGAAGCAAGACCATCCTGGACTCCAGCCATCTTAGTTCTACACTGGTTAAAGCTACTCTGCCTCATGTGCTGTGGGTTAACCCTGATAGAAATTCTGAGGTCTAGTATTTAGTGAAATATATTCAACAGAGAAACAAAAATAAACCAAAAAACTGTGCTCAGCAAAACCAAGAAGGCAGTATGAGCTTAACGTGTCTTTCAGTCACCTATTCCTGCCTTGATCGTATTTTCTTACCCCAAAGCAGAGGTGGCAACCTGACTAGCGGTGGCTGCAATGGGTTAAAGGTCACCTGAATCACTGTCTAGACAGAACTAGGCATGGAGACCACACTTGTCAGCACTGTAAAATCCAACCACCTTGTAGCAACTCCCGGCGCAGAAGGAAGAACCCATGCTTGGAGAGGCTCAAGCTGTCTATACGTATCTCAAGGATGTTTACAGGCACCACCGACTCAATGGACATGAGTTTGAGCAAACCCCAGGAGACAGGGGAGGACAGAGAGGCCTGGTGGGCTGCAGTCCATGAGGTCGCAGAAAGTTGGACATGACTGAGCGACTGAACAACAAGGATCCACAGATACAGGCTGGAAGAGTAGCCATCCTGCCAAGACTAAATCCAAGGCCTCTGCTTCAGATGTGGGCCCCCCCAGGCAGAGTCCAGATCTGTGACAAGCCTTCACCTAGGTCCTACTGATGAAGACCACTGTGCTCCTGGCACTGGCTCAATGGAAGCCTCCTGTTCACGGCCACCTGTTCTACCAGCTTCCCCCTTCCCTGACCACCTGAGCTCCCCTCCTCTCTCCTGCGGCCACACCAGGTATCCATCCCAGACACACTCCTGCCACAGGGCTCCCTATTCACCCTCTGCATTTAATGCTTCCTTCCAGGGCCCTGCCTGAAAACGAGGACTGTCCCCCACTGGAAGTGATGGTCCTGAGGGAGTGAGAATGAAGGATGCCTGATGGACTGGCTGAGCAAGAGAAATGTGGCCTGAGGCTGCTTTATTGTTTGTTTATTTTTGGCTGTGCTGGGTCTTCATTGCTGCTCTCGGGCTACTCTCTAGTTGCAGTGTGCTGGCCTCTCATTGTGATGGCTTCTGTTTTTGCAGAGCACAAGCTCTAGAGTTTCAGGACTCAGCAGATGCAGCTCCTGGCCTCTAGAGCACAGGCTCAATAATTGTGGCACATGGGCTTAGCTGCCCTGAGGCGTGTGGGATCCTCCTGGACCAGGGATAGAAGCCATGTCCCTTGCATTAGCAGGCAGATTCTTTACCACTGAGCCACCAATGAAGCCTCCAGAGGTTGATTTAATCTGAGAGCTAAGGAGAACTCGTTTTGGAAGGATATTTGCAATAAAGGTGGGCTGCAGCCAGGAAAGGAGACTCAGAAAATAAGATGGGGAGTAATTAGTACATCCTGGTTTTCTTGAGCATCTGTCAGGCCTACTGCAACTCATTCAGTCAACTCACAAATGGTTACTGGGCACCGAATAGGTGCCAGGCACTGGTGTGGAAATGCAGCAAAAATGAATGAGGCAAAAACTCTTATCCTCCTGGAGCTTCTAATTTAATTATGAGAAATGCATAATAAACCACAACAACAAAACATCATATGAAAGACGGTGATCAATGCTATGGAGAAAAAATTAAGTAGGGAAGGAAGGGGGTGCAGTTAAAGTTTAAACAGAGTAGTCAGAGAAGGCCTTGCTCTGATGGTTGAGTAAAGACCATGAGGGAGTGAGTGATGGCTACATGGATGCCTGGGAGACTAGTTCTCTATGTCAGGGCTTGAGGGCAGTGAATGTATGTTGATCAGAGTAATGCTGAATGGGCTAAACACCAGAAAAAGATGTGGCAGGTGTTCAGTCTTTCTTCAGAACTATATCTTTCAGAAATGAAGCATTTTTAGCCACTTGAACTTCTAACTTAAGCATTAAAAAAAAAAATATATATATATATATACACAAGAAGATATATATACACACATGGATACAGAAGACACATATATTAAAAGATATATGTATTTAAGATATATATATATATATATGAAGTTTATATACAAAAAGTTTAGTATAGTTCCTTCTTTAAAACTACAAAGGAAGAAGCTGTGGTTCCTGTATTAGTGCATTATCTGGCAAAGAAATGAAAAGAAACACTGTAATAAGAAAGATCATGGCATCCAGTCCCATCACTTCATGGCAAACAGATGGGGAAACAATGGAAACAGTGACAGACTTTTATTTTCTTGGGCTCCAAAATCACTGCAGATGGTGATTGCAGCCATGAAATTAAAAGATGCTTGCTCCTTGGAAGAAAAGTTATGACCAACTCAAACAGCATATTAAAAAGCAGAGACACTACTTTCCATAGGTCCATCTAGTCAAGGCTGTGGTTTTTCCAGTGGTCATGTATGGATGTGAGAGTTGGACTATAAAGAAAGCTGAGCACCGAACAATTGATGCTTTTGAACTGTGGTGTCGGAGAAGCCTCTTGAGAGTCCCTTGGACTGCAAAGAGGTCCAACCAGTCCATCCTAAAGGAAATTAGTCCTGAATATTCATTGGAAGAACTGATGCTGAAGCTGAAGCCCCAATACTCTGGCCAAGCAATGTGAAGAAATGACTCATTGGAAAAGACCCTGATGCTGGGAAAGATTGAAGGCAGTAGGACAAGGGGATAACAGAAGATAAGATGGCTGGATGGCAACACCGGCTCTATGAACATGAGTTTGAGCAAGCTCCGGGAGTTGGTCATGGACAGGGAAGCCTGGCATGCTTCAGTCCATGGGGTCACAAAGAGTCGGACACAACTGAGTGACTAAACAAGAAAGATTACTCTTAATGCTGCTGCTGCTGCTAAGTCGCTTCAGTCGTGTCCGACTCTGTGCGACCCCATAGACTGCGGCCCACCAGGCTCCTCTGTCCATGGGATTTTCCAGGCAAGAGTACTGGAGTGGGGTGCCATTGCCTTCTCCGACTCTTAATGCTAATTTAATACAATTCTCCAGCTCCACAAATATATAGTATCTAGTAAGAGAATCTTGGCTTTGTAGCACAGAATGTAGTAAAAAAAATCAAGACACGTTAAACAAGATGCATGTCTGAATACAGCTATACAACAAGGAAATCATTTAAAGGAGCTTCACATTAAAATAAAGGAAAATGTTTTGAAGGAGCTCTCCTTGTCAGAAGGTGTATCAATACACACCACAAGACCTTTGTAAGCCAGACTGCTGTAGGCAGAGGGTTGGTGATACTAATACAAACTTATCATCTTTATTTCATGCACCAGTTAGCTCACCCTCCCCTCAACAACAAAATTCCACTACATAAAAGGTATACTTTCCTGACAAAGAGCCCTCATAGCTCAGTCGGTAAAGAATCTATCTGTGATACAGGAGACCCATGTTCAATTCCTGGATTGGGACGATCCCTGGAGAAGGAAATGGCAACTGCAGTATTCTTGCCTGGGAAATCTCAGGGACAGAGGAGACTAGTGGGCTACAGTCCATAGCGTCGCAAGAGTCGGACACGGCTTAGTGACTAAACTACCACCGTTATGATCAAAGTAAACAACCAACAATGAGAGAAGATTGTGATATGTAAAGAGAGTAAAATCAAAGTATAGAACAGTAGATAAAGCAAAATCTCAAACACCCATATATATACAAACACGCAAACATATATTAAAAACGTCATAATAGTTTTGCTTGGGTGAAGTAAATGTAATATGTATTACATTCTTTTCTTTCCCATTCTTTCTTTCTGGAAAATGCATGAAAAAAATTATAAAAAAGGCATGACATCCATGCAGACCTGGGTCCTCAGTGGATCTAGTCCTCCTTAACAGCACTGTCAAGAAAACTGGCAGCCTGGGAGAAACAGAAGATGAATAAACAATACAGGAAAACTGAGGTTCACCCTCAAGGTAAAAAGCTGAATCTCTACTTCACAAAAGGACTTACAAAGGATTATTTAATAATAATAATGCTGGGGGGGGTGAATAAAATTAAATTTTAAATCACAAACTTGTGACTATAAAACTGGACTTTTAAAAGAGGTCAGCTGATATATTTAAAATGGATAACCAACAAGGTCCTACTGTAGAGCACAGAACTCTGCTCAACGTTATGCAGCAGCCTGGATGGGAGGGAAGTCTGGGGGAGAATGGATACACAAATACGTACGGCTGTGCTTTTGAACTGTGATGCTGGAGAACACTCTTGACAGTCCCCTGGACAGCAAGGAAATCAAACCAGTCAATCCTAAAGGAAATCAACCCTGCATATTCAATTAGAAGGACTGATGCTAAAGCGCCAATACTTAGGCCACCTGATGCAAAGAGCCAACTCACTGGAAAAGACCCTGATGCTGGGAAAGACTGAGGGCAAGAGGAGAAGGGGGCAACAGAGGATGAGATGGGTGGATGGCATCACCAATTCAATGAACATGAATTTGAGCAAACCCTGAGAGACAGTGAAGGACAGAGGAGCCTGCCATGCTGCAATCCATGGGGTCACAAAGAGTCAGACATGACTTTACAACAGAACAAAAGCAACATATCTAGGGCTGATCCCTTTGCTGTCCACCGAAACTATCACAACACTGTTGTAACATAATGTATAAATATTACTGGAGTATAATCAGATATACTCCAATACAAAGAGTTTTTCAAAAGACCAACAATATTAAAAAAAAAAAAATCAGCTGTGGTATGACTCTTTCAATACAGGTTTTTTCTGTATGCAAACGACTCATAGCTAGCTTTCTCTTTAAAATTAATATATTCCCTAACACTCTTAACCTGTATTTTAATTTATAAAGTTTCCAAAACAAATCTACTTAAAGCATCACGAATGAAACACAACGTGACTTTTACTCCTCTCGGTGGAAAAGCACAGATTCTCCTAACAAAGTCTCTGAGCGGCCCCGCCACTGTCCTCAGCTCCAAAACAGACGTGCACAAGACGTGAACAGATTCCAGACGCGGCCTTCAAGCCTGGACCACACCTGCTTCCAAGGCCCCAAAGCTAAAAATAACCCTGGGGCCTCAAGAACGGGACACTGGCCAGGCCGGGGGGAGCTGCCGGCCCCCGGCTCAGCTCCACCGACAGTGAAAGCCGGAGCTGCAAAGCTGGACAATCACAAGACCCTCCATCACAGGCTCCTGTCTGTCTCTCCGTGCCAACCATCTCCATTCTAGGCCAGCTCAGTCTCTTTTCCCCTGGATGCCAAAACTAACCCTAGGAGCTCAGAAACAAGTGGGCTTTAGGGTGCAGTGATTTTTTTTTATTATTATTAAAAAACAAACAAACAAACAAACCAACCTGTGGACCAGAACTCAGGATACCTTGTTCCTAATTTCAGCTCCTTTACATAGATGCAAAAATGTCATAACAAGAGATATATCCTCCAAAAAAAGAGGGAGAGAGAGAGATCCTCCAGCATATTGTTTCCTCATCTGTGATCATGTAACACCGAAGGATTATTTCACTAAGAACATGATAAGATCGAGGATTCCCAAGTGGCTCAGTGATAAAGAATCTGCTGCCAAAGCAGGAGATGTGGGTTCAATCCCTGGGTCAGGAAGATCCCCTGGAGAAGAGAATGGCAACCTGCTCCAGTATTCTTGCCTGAGAAATTCCATAGACAGAGGAGCCTGGTGGGCTATATAGTCCATGGGGTGGCAGAGTTCGACACAACAGAGCAACTGAGCAACAAAATGATGAGCTCACCATCAGTGCATCTCAGGCCTTAAGTAAGCAGCCCTGACAAGGACACAGCATAAGGGTTGATGTGATCCCTAAGCAGTCGTGTTGAGGAGCTACTTTACATCCCACAACACAGAAGTTACAATGGGGAACCCCTGGACAATGGTTCCACAAACAGCATGGTGAGCAGAGAATTTCCTCTGTGGTGGGGGATTTCCAGGGTTGGTTCCGAGACAATGACTCCCGCTCCTCTGCCAGCCCCAGAGTGTGCAAGATTCCCCTCTGGGGCAGTTAGGCTACCAGGTAAGGAAGAATGAGAGGGAAGGAGGCTGGGGAAGGGGCAGCAGCATCCCGCCAGGCTCCTGGGCTAATCTGAGTCACTGAATCTGTCTTCTTGCTTCCTCTCCTGAGGCCAGGGGAGTAACAGTATTAGGAAGCTGCTTGTGCTCAGTTCCTCAGTCAAGTCCAACTCTTTGCGCCCATGGACTGTAGCCTGCCAGACTCCTCTGCGCATTGGATTTCCCAAGCAAGAACACTGGAGTGGGTTGTCATTTCCTCCTCTAGGGGATCTTCCCGACCCAGGGATTGAGCTCGTGTCTCCTGCACTGCAGGACAAAGAGGGTGACAGGGCCAGGACCTGGGCTGAAGAATCACAGCCCAGAAGGAGACCGCAGAGCAGCCCAGATGCTCCCCAGATGGGAGTCAGACTGAGCCTATCCTCATCCCATAGTTCCTTTCTCCACTTCGTCCTTTCCTCCTTCTAGCTCTTCCCTATTATTCAACTCTTACATCATCACCTCACAGCATCATCTGTGCCCTTACATGTTCTCAGAAGCCTTGACGTTTCCCTCTCTCCCTCTCTTCTTCTTAGTCACCTTCCTTTCTCTCTTCCTGATTAAAACGAAGCCTCTTCCTTTCTAAAGTTTACCCATTATCATTAATCCATTTTCTTTTTTCAGGAGGATCTGCCAAGGCCGTGTGTGTGTTGCTGTTATAATGAGTAAACCTAAGTGCTTAAGACTGCTTCGAGGTAGTCATCCGTGGACTCGGGTGTCTGGTCAACCTTTAAAATCTTTTGATTATTTATTACTGTAAAACAGTTTTATTTTGGAGGAGAGAGGGAAAACATTTCCAGTGTGGTATTTCATACGTGGTCATCCTGAGTAGAGATGATTACTCTGGGATCTTACATTTTCATTAGCCCTTAAATGCCCTTATGATTTAGACTGTTGTTGCTGTTCAGTTAGTAAGTCGTGTCTGACTCTGCAACCCCATGGACTGTAGCCCACCAGGCTTCTCTGTCCATGAGATTCTCCAGGCAAGAATACTGGCGTGGGTTGCCACTTCCTTCTCCAGGGGATCTTCCTGATCTAGGGATCCTGAATCTTTACCACTGAGCCACCAGGGAAGCCATTCTCTATATTAGCTAAGTGAAAATTATTTTGTAGGCATCATTAACCAAAATAATTAACAGAATCATGGGATATATCCAACAGCAACTTATTAGTATGAAAAAATGAAAGAGATTTTCAAAATGTAATTACCTATCTCTATGACAACTGTGTTTCAAGGCAAATGGCATTCAAATGTATTGCAGACAAAGCAACCTAAGTATATATGTTATAGTACAGGGCCATGCTCCTTTTCCAAATGACCTTCAGTATCAAAGACCGCATGTTCAAAACTAAAATTAAAAGCAAAATGATTACAAATACAGTAGACTTGCCACAAGTGATTTTAATATAAAGCAGACTACAGGATTCTCTATTAAGTAGTTCAATGACTTAAAAACCAAAATATCCAATTTCATCATCTCCTCTGAAATGCAGTCCATGGCATATATCCTATGGATAATGTTCATAAAGCTCTACTGTTTTATCCCATTGTCCAGATTCCTAAATGAGTTTAGAGAAACCTATCACAACTGCTATTAACACCTGTAAGCATCACAGAGGACTAAGAACAGTGCAGTTAATGTTCATTTTTTTCTCCTGCAAAAAGTGCTTGTTTCAAATTCTAGGATTGAGGACTGATCTGTAAAACTATCGGAAGAAAAATTAAATGGTTTAGTGGAATAGATGTGTTCATTTGTTGACCGCCTACCATATTCAATTTCCTAACAGAGTAACTGCTCACTGCTCAGTTTTATCACAAGAATTACTTAGGAGCTTGATTTAAAAAAAAAAAAAAAAAGATAAAAATAATCACTCAGACCCCACCCCTGAAGCTGATTCTCAAGAGTCTGGAATGGAAACTGGGAATTTGCATTTTTGACAAATGCCCCAGAAGGTTCTTAGGATTGTTTTAAAATACATTATTAAGTTTGAAAAACATTGTTCTCAAGACACATTCGTGTCTCTCAATGTTCACATTCAATGAGCTGTCAAGCCCTACTGAGTGCCGAAAAACTGATGCTTTTGAACTGTGGTGTTGGAGAAGACTCTTTAGAGTCCCTTGGACTGCAAGGAGATCCAACCAGTCCATCCTAAAGGAAATCAGTCCTGAATATTCATTGGAAGGACCGATGCTGAAGCTGAACTCCAATACTTTGGCCACCTGATGCAAAGAACTGACTCATTGGAAAAGACCCTGATGCTGGAAAAGACTGAAGGCAGGAGGAGAAGGGGACGACAGAGGATAAGATGGCATCACTGACTCTCGATGGACATGAGTTTGAACAAGCTCTGGGAGTTGGTGATGGACAGGGAAGCCTGGGATGTTGCAGCCTGTGGGGTCACCAAGAGTTGGACAAGACTGAGTGAACTGATTTTCAGTCTCTCTCACTTGGATGGTGGAGAGGGCAATGGCAACCCAGTCCAGTGTTCTTGCCTGGAGAATCCCAGGGATGGCAGAGCCTGGTGGGCTGCCATCTATGAGGTCGCACAGAGTCGGACATGACTGAAGTGACTTAGCAGCAGCAGCAGCAGCACCTGTATGGCATAAAGGTGTGAAAGCTGTGTTCAAAGTGTACATAATGGCAACAGTAGCAGCTGATAAAGGAGGAACAAGCAGTCAGCCAGACCATTCCACTCTCACAGGTGAAGCAGGACCTCCATTTAATCTGACGTGGGACTTCCGTTAGGTTAATAATATCCCTTTTACAAAATGAGAAGTATTTTGCCCAAAGTCACACAATTCATCAATGGTAGAACTGAAACCTGAGTTTCTATGACAGAGCCTTCCACAACACTACAGAGCTTACCAAACATTTTGCAAATTTTAATGGGCTCCTTAGGCACAGAAAGCAACAGATTTCAGAGGTTTCTCTCATGGCCCAGTGGTTAAGATTCCACACTCCCAACGGAGGGGTACATGGGTTTGATCCCTGGGAGGGGAACTAAAATCCTGAATGCCTCATGGTGCAACCAAAAGAAAGAAGAAAGGGAACAGATTTCAAAAGATGAAGAACAACACGCCCCATTTAAACGCTTGACGTGTGTGGTTATGAAGAGAAGTGGTCTCACCACAGGGACAGCCTGTCACACAAGCAGCCATGTACAGAGTGGAGAACAAGACAGTGAGGCAACAAGCCCTCACAGAACACTAGTGAAGAAAGAGGAACCCTGGAAGCGGAAGTCTGTCTGCGTCATGGAGTCACTGTGAGAACACAGTATGCAGAAGAACCATATTTGTACATTGGAACATTCACTAAAAAGCTAGTAACTTAAAACAGGATCAATGAGAGGAGTATTTTGGTTAATACAGTAATTTTGAACCTTGGCTGCACATGAAGTCACCTGTGTGTGTGTGTGCGTGCTCAGTCGTGTACGGCTCTTTGCAACCCCATGAACTGCAGCCCGCCAGGCTTCTCTGTCCATGGGATTCTCCAGGCAAGAATACTGGAGTGGGTTGCTACTTCCTTCTCCAAGCTACCTGGCAACTCTTAATTATCCCGAAGTACCTCAGACCAATAAATCAGAACCTCTAGGGAGAAGGACGTGGGCATCAGTATTTTTTGCACAAACACTTAAAGGTGAATTCTTGACCTCCTCCTAGGGGTCACAAAAGACAGACCACTTGGAAGGCAGAGTTTAAAAGGGAACAAAGGAGAAACACGGCGCTGCACACAGCGCTGTCACTCGTCTGACCTATTTCCTGAGGTATGTGTTTTATAACATCTGCTGGAGGCATGATGTTCTGGATATATTATCAGTAATAGATCAAGCTGTCAGTGCCACAGAGTCTTGAATTCCAGTAATAATAAAGGAGCACACGTCACTAGGAGTCCCAACAAAAGGCCCTGAGGGTGTGCTGAGAAACAGAATCCCACCGTGGCTTAATCAAACAGCTTATAGCTGAAGCAACCCAGTTTCCAATCTTTTCCCGTTTTTTCAGATGTAGATATATCCAAAAAAGGTTTTAAAAGTTTGGGAGGAGACAAGGTAAATTCAGTGTTCACCTGTAAACAAGTGAGCGCAGGTTAAACATCTCTGCCCAGGAATTTCCCATGACTAAGGGCAAGTCACCACTACAAGCGCAGACAGTCTTCTGTAACTCCTCCCTCTAGTCCAATCCTGAAAAACTTCATTAAATACGCTGATGATGGACACCAAGAATTGGGCCTCCAGCCAAACCATCCATATTACATTAAATAAAGGATATCCCCACCCATCTCAAGGTTTGCCAGCAGTTTCTTTAAAAAAAAAAAAAAAGTGGCATTCAACCAAGAGTCCAGTGTTTTTGTTCATGATATAGCTGATTAACAAACAATAGAAGAAACTAGATGAGGAAGCGCTCACGGACTGTCTCCTTTGAACCTCGGGTCTCCCCAGGGCTCATTCACAGAACACGTTTTTGAACACCCAGTCTGTGTGAGCCTCTTTGCTCAGGTACCTTGGGAGGACACAATTAAACGCAATGCCATAGAAAGAAAATTTGTACACGGGTATTAATATCTGCCAGGCTCAGCAGGATGGGGGTGCTCCAAGAGGAGGAAATGGGAGGACTTGCATGGATGACGTCTAGTGGTCAGCGAGGAGGCAGCGATGGATCCCACCAGCACATATTTACTCTGGACGCTCTCCTACCCCAGTTCTGATGATGCTACACAAGCTGTATTCACGAACAACCTGTGGCCCCAGGAAGTATGGGGGAAGCAGGGACGTTACTAGCGAGAAGACCCTTCTACGAATTCTGGAGGCAACCTCTTTTCAGCTGGTCCCTGAGACTGGCTGCTTCCTGCCGGAAATATAAACAAACTCATCTTTAGGAGGCAGACAGGCTGCTGGTTCTCACTGTGGTACTGGCCTAGCAGAGACAGAAGCGGGGAGGGAAGAGGTGGTTCATCTTCCTTCAGACCCCAGGTGCGAATAGTCCCCTTCCCCAACACAAATACAAACACAGAGAAGAATGAACGGGAGGTACCCGCTTTACAACTCTGACAGTTATCTGACAAGATTACACTGACTTGACTTCAGTCCAGCAGCATTCTGTCCACCCGCAAAGTGTAAGCAGGAAGAATAAAAAAGAGGAATTTATTAAAATTAGTCCATTTTACTGGAAGGTCCAGTAAGGTAGACTAAAGGCCATAAGCACTCAGGAGCTGGGCAATCTAAATAGTCACAGACAAGAGAAGTTAGCTGTCTAGACCTACGGTCCTCAGGCTTTTCAGGCTATAGACACTTGAAAAAAACAAACTGCCCAGTCCACGTCCCCTTAGCAATTGTTCCTCTGACTACAGGCATCCCTCGGTAAACACAGGGAGTGGTTCCAGGAGCCCCTGTGGATACCAAAATCCTAGGATGCTCAAGTCCCTTAAACAAAATGATGCTGTAAAACAGATACAGTCAGCCCTCCTTATCGGCAGGTTTTGGATGTGGAAACTACTCGTAATCCATCTTAAACTCTAGAGAAAACAATGGCCAAGAAAGATATAGAGAGTCTACAGTGACATATGAAGCCTAGGTCAGAATTTAGATATGAGAGTATGCACAATCCTGTACAAGAATGTTTATGGCAGCATATTTATAATGGCCCCACAGTGCTTCAGCTGATGAATGTGTATGTGTTTTAGTCACGCCATCATGTCTAACTCCCTGTGACCCCATGGGCTAGAATGGATATGCAAAATATAGTCTATATGTCTATATCCACACAGTGGAATATGACTCGGTCATTGAAAGGAATGGATCTGATATCAACTGCAACATGAATCGGAGCAGGTGATGGCACCCCACTCCAGTACTCTTGCCTGGAAAATCCCGTGGATGGAGGAGTCTGGAAGGCTGGAGTCCATAGGGTCACAAAGAGTCAGACACAACTGAGCGACTTCACTTTCACTTTTCACTTTCATGCATGGAGAAGGAAATGGCAACCCACTCCAGTGTTCTTGCCTGGAGAATCCCAGGGACGGGGGAGCCTGGTGGACTGCCATCTATGGGGTCGCACAGAGTCAGACATGGCTGAATTGATTTAGCGGCAGCAGCAGCAACATGGATACACTTGCAAAACATTAAGCTAAGAGAAGGGAGCAAGGCACAAAAGGCAGGGAGGAGGGTGATAGCGAGTGACTGCTAATATGGGAAGGGATTATTTGAGGATGATAAAAACATTCTAGGGTTAGAGAGTGGTGATGGTCACACAGTTCTGTCAATATACTAAAACACTGATTTGTATACTTGAAAAGTATAAATTTTGTAGTTGTGAGCTTTATCTCAAATTCTTTGGAAATGTAAATTTTATGGCATGTGAATTATATCCCAATAAAGTTATTTTTTTTTAAAGACAAAGAAAGGCCAAGGGACTATACCAAATAAAAGGAAACTAAAAAGATAAGTGACAAGTAAATATAGCATCTGATGCTCAACTGCATCCTGTACTAGAGGGAGACCGTGCTATGAAAACCTTGCTGGATTGATGGACACAACGGGAACAGAAATGGACTGAACAGAGGCATGAAGTCCACGCTAGTTTACTGGGCTTGACAGCTCTACTGGGGGTAGAAGAATGTCCTTGTTCTTTGGAGACCCAGGGACGTGCTTGGGGACAGAGGGCCAAGATGTGGGCAAGTTGTTTGCAAATGGAAAAATGTATCATGTATATATGTAAAGAGAGACAGCAAGTGATAAAACAGAGAGAGCAAACTGTTACCAGTAGATGATGATCTTTTAAGTGTAAAATTATTTCCAAACAAAAAGTTTAAAATAATTTAGGCAGCACTAGTGGTGAAAAACCCACCTGCCAATGCAGGAGACACAAGAGACTCGGGTTCAATCCCTGGGTTGGGAAGATCCCCCAGAGGAGGGCATGGCAGCCCACTCCAGCATTCTTGCCTGGAGAATCCAAGGACAGATGAGCCTGGCGGGCTGCAGTCCACAGGGTTGCCAAGAGTTGGACATGACTGAAGCAACTGAGAATGCACGCATACATACTGTAAGATCCAAAACTTCTACTTTCAATAAATTATCCAAGATAAATATACTTGCTCAAGTACATTTTATGTGAAATATTGTTCATTGAAATGTGTTTGTGATTATAAAAAGTGAGAAACAACCTCAATGTCAATGAGTGATAGACAGGCTAAATATATTATATTTCACAGGGCTCTAAAAAAGAAAAATGTCTATCTATAGGCACTGATACAGAACAGTTTCCAACAGTGTATTCTTTTCTGAAGAGAAAAAAAACCAGGGATACAGGAAGAATAGATTTATCCCTACCAACAAAAGCAACAAAAAAAAAGCTCAAGAAGCCTAGGAATGTCTTGATTTAGTTAGGAAAGAATTTAAGCCTGTTCTCTATATTTATTTATGGAGCGCTCTTTATTTATTTGTATCTGTAGATACACATAATTTTCTATCTTACAACACTGATAATATGAACTTTACAATGCAAAAAAAATCTAATACAATCTTGGATGCCATTCACTCCTACGGTTAACTCAAAATATTTCTTTTCATAAACTTTTTAAGTTCAAATATAACATATTTTCATAAAGCATAAAAATCATGAATGTACAAAGAACTTTTAAAAAGTTAGCATACTCTTGGAACTACCATCCTGATCAAGTAGAAAACTCTAGAAGTTGGCCTCATATCCCATCCGATCAACTAATCTCCCATCCTAAAGGTAACCACTGTCCTGACCCCTATCAATACATTAGTTTTGCTCGTTTTTGAACTCTTTTGTGTCTGAACTCTTTTCTTCAACATTGTATTTGAGCCCTTGGTGTTGTCAATAGCAATAGCTTTTCCTATTTTATGTTATTTCATTGAGTATACAACAATGTATTTCTCCATTCTTATACTGATGGACTATTTGGGTCATTTCCAGTTTGGAGTAATTATGAATTACGCTATGAACATCCTTGTACATGGCTTTTGGTGAACATAAGCACATGTTTGTTGGGTATACAACTAGGACTGGATTTGTTGGGTCAGAGGCACAGTGCAAGTTTCAGCTGTAACACAGTACCACCAATTTTCAAAACAGTTGTACTAATTCATGATTCCCGCCATCAGTGTTTGAGAGTTCTTGTTCTATATCCTTGCTGACACTTGATATTTTCAAGCTTTTTGTTGCTATGTTTGTTTTATTTTATTTACTTTTAATTGAAGGATAATTGCTTTACAATACTGTGCTGGTTATTTGTTTTTAAATTTTAGCTATTTTGGTCACTGTGTAGTGGTAACTATACTTTTATTCAGCATTCTTTGGTGACTCTCGTGTTGAGCACCTTGAGAACCTTTTTATTTGACCTCCTGTATTTAGATCTACAATTCAGTTGGAGTTTTTCTGTGTGTATGATATGAGGTAGGGGTTAAAATCGGTTGTTTTTAATATGGATAAACAGTTTAGGATCATTTACTGAAAAGATTTTTCTCTCATATACATTTATGATGCTGTATAATGTCATCTTAATCATAAATTGTGTCTATGTGCATGTACATGTATACACACATACACACACACATTACTTACAAGGGCTTCCCTGGTGGCTCAGACGGTAAAGAATGTGCCTGCAATGCAAGAGACCCAGAGTTCGATCCCTGGGTTGGGAAGATCCCCTGGAGGAGGAAAAGGCAACCCACTCCAGTATTCTTGCCTAGAGAATTCCATGTATAGAGGAACCTGGTGGACTATAGTCCATTGGGTTGCAAAGAGTTGCGCAACTATCACTTTCAGTTTCACAAATGCACACAAATACTTTTATATACATGTGTTTAAAAAAAAAAAACACGTGGATCTGCTTCTGGTTTCTCCTCTATTCCATTGATCCATTTGTTTATTCTACACTGCATAGTGAAGTGAAGTCGCTCAGTCGTGTCCGACTCTTTGCGACCCCATGCACTGTAGCTACTACCACGCTCCTCCGTCCATGGGATTTTCCAGGCAAGAGTACTGGAGTGGGTTGCCATTTCCTTCTCCAGAGGATCTTCCTGACCCAGAGATCGAACCCAGGTCTCCCGCACTGTAGGCAGACGCTTTAGCGTCTGAGCCACTATCCAACAGTATAAATTCAGTAGTTTTGTTTATCATCAACATTACTACTTTGACTGTTCCTGACATTTGTGTTTCCATATAAATTTTAGAATCAGCTTATATAATGATTTAGACATCTTTCATTAGATTTAGTGCTAGGTTTTGATATTTTTTTGCTCTTACTATACATGTCATCTTTCTTAAAATTTCATTTTCTGGTTACTACTGTTACACAGAAATACAGATTTCATAGATTGACCTAGTATCTAAACTTACTTTTTTAAAAATATTACTTTTAATTTATAAAAAGCAAAATTCATGTTTTTTTGGTATATAGTTCTGTGAGTTTTTGACCAGTTGTATAATGTAACCCTCACCACAACCAAGACACAATGCTTTCATTTGCCCAGATAAGCTCCTCATGCCACTCCTTTGTAATCAGCACCTTCTCCCCACCCTAAACCCTGGCCACAACTGACTTGTTCTCCAATGCCTATAGCTTTCCTTCCTAGAATATGACTTAAATTGAATCATATAGCTTATTACCTTTTGACGGTGGCTTCTCTTACTCAACATGCTGCCTATAAAATTTATGCCTGTTGTTGCATTTATCAACAGTTTGTTTGCAGGAATATACCACCAAGTATATATTCATTCACTAGTTGTAGGATATTTGGGTTCTTTCTAGTTTGGGGTGATTATTCCTAAAGCTGTATAAACATTTGTGTACAGGTTTTTGTGTGAACCTAAGTTTTCATTTTTCTTAAGTAAATACCTAGAAGAAGGACTGATGAGTCACATGGTAAGTGTGTGCTTATCTTTATGAGAAACTACTCAACTGCTTTCTGCAATAGCGGACCATTTGTGGTGGAGGTGGTTTAGTCACCAAGTCCTGTCCAACTCTTATGACCCCACAGCCCACCAGGCTCCTCTGTCCATGGGATTTTCCAGGCAAAAATACTGATTTGGGTAGCTATTTCCTTCTCCCAGGCAATTTTCCCCACCCAGGGACTGAACCCAGAACTCCCACATTTCAGGCAGATTCTTTACCCTACTGAGCCACTGGAGAAGCCTACCATTTTGTACCCCCACCAGCAACATAGGAAAGTTCCATTCACTCTGCATCCTCAACAGAATTTGGCTCATGTTTAGGAAGTCCCTATTCTTGTTTGTTAAGAGTTCTTTTATGATGAAATGGGTTTTAACAAATGGTTTGTCTGAATCGACTAACATAGTCATGATTTTTCTACCTTTTTACAATTAATGAGATGAATTATATTAACTGATTTAAAGCTATCAAAACATTTTTATACATATATTCCCTATTAGAAAAGTTTACTTAATGATCAAATCATTACTCTAATAATAGATTAGAAGTTACATGGATAAATGAAGTCTGATGATAGCCTAAATGCTACCATCTAGCCAAAACTGTATGATCCCTTCAGTCACACTTCCGAATAAGCCTTTCCCCACCAAATACAAAGCAGATCAGAGAAATGGGAGACCAAATCAGTCCTAGAGCCACATGCATCACTCTGATGTTTAGTATGTGGATTCTGAAACATCTAGAAGGAAAAAGAACTTCCGTTACAAAAGATAATGATTCGAACTGACTGCATAGCACAGGGAACTCAGTGCTCTGTGGTGACCTATATGGGAAGGAAATCCAAAAAGAGGGGATATATGTATACCTGTGGCTGACTCACTTCAGTGCACAGCAGAAACTAACAACACTGTAAAGCAACTACGCTCAAAAAAAAAAACAAAAAAAAAACAGATTTACCATCAAATGCTTTTTTAAATAAATGATATTGATGTGGTAGTAACATTTTATACTTTAAGAAACCAGAAATCAAAGTATATAGAAATAAGTTACATGTCCCATGCAACAGAAATAAATGGATGAATAATGAAAACATGTGATAGTTTTATATATTATAAAATTCATGAAATGCTACTATGTGGAGGGAAAGCCTTACACCCTTTTGAAAATGAATATGTTAATGGATTCTGGCCTACTAATTAAAAACCACGTTAGTTTTGTCTTTTCACTTTACCTGTTTTCTGGTGGTTATGTTTTTTCATAATTAAATGACATGATCAGAGGGATGGTGATGACAAGCCCCTCAGGGCCTCGATAAACTTTTGCCATGAAATCATCATAATGTTACAAAATGCATTTTCAACCCTTGAGCGGACTGTATAACCGGGATTAAGACTAACACCAGCATACTTCCCTGGTGGTCCAGTGGCTAACCTCTGTGCTCCCAGTGCAGTCTAGGTTTGATCCCTGCTCAGGGAACTGGATCCCACATGTCTCAACTAAGAGCTTGAATGCGGCAACTAAAGATGCCACGTGCCACAAATAAGGGCTTCCCAGATGGTACTGGTGTTAAAGAACCCTGCCAATGCAGCAGACATAAAAGATATGAGTTTAATCCCTGAGCCGGGAAGATCCCCTGGAGGAGGGCATGGCAACCCACTCCAGTATTCTTGCCTGGAGAATCCCATGGACAGAGGAGCCTGGTGGGCTACAGTCCATAGGGGGGGAGAGTTGGATACAACTGAAGCAACTTAGCACGCACGCCACAACTAAAACCTGATGCAGCCAAATAAATAAATAATAAACATTAAAAAAAAGAAGAAGGAGGAGGACACTGGGTGGCTCGGAACATTTCTGTAGCTTCTCACAACATAGCTCTCTGAAGCTGCCTCAGTCCCTGCGTTACCTCGCCCGCTCACACACCTTTATTTAGTATTTTGGGCAAAAGAAGGGGCTGGTAATATTCCACCAAGACCTGACAACAAGCCAGAAGGCAAAGGCGATGCCACAGGTGTTCGAGGACAAAGACACTGCTGGGCTAGATATCCTGGGTTCTACTACGAGCACTATCAGCACCTCACTCTTCCCGAGTCACCACGCTTGTTCCTCACCCATTCCTGTGTGGTTTACCGAACTCTGCCCGTTTGCCTTATCACCTCATAGGCTACTGCTGCCATTAGCATTTTAAGTCACAGTGTCTTGTGTGTATAACATAACTCCATATATTAATAACTAAGATCAGCTCCCTGAAGACTGGATATCTATCAGACAGTATCTATTAGATACAGAATATTTTTAAAATACCAAGTACTTGAAATCTAAAAGTAATCCTAAGCAAGTCATAGCAGAGTCTATGGTAATCTTCAACATCAACCACCACAATCAACATTGCCTTTTTTTTTTTTTTTAAACTATTACCAAAGTATCACTGTGAAAACCACAGACAAAGAATAAACATATCAGTTGGGTAATATTTCTTTAAACCTAGCACTTAACACAGAAATATTGTTAGTTTTACCAAAATGAGAATTCACCAGATTTGGACTAGTTCTGCCTGCTCTATGTGTTCAAAACAACAACAAATACACTGTCCAATGAACTTTGGCTTCTATTTCCTCATGCCTGTGAACAGGCTTAAAAAACAACAACACTGTATATCTCAGGGCAAAGTCCAAGCCTGAGCACCCTGCCGCATGCCCACAGAAGGACGTGTGCGGCAGCAGGCAATGAACTGACCTGTAGGCTCAGAATCTGGGGGTGACACCACTATAAAGACCCGAAGGAGTGAGATTAAAAGTTAGCCAAGATCCAATGGGCCTTTGGAGGACAGCTGCTTACTAGCCATCAAAGATTTCTTAGTCTAGAAGTCAGACATTAATGAGGTTCCAAGGAGATTGGAGATCTCTCTCTAGAGGTCAGTTGGTAAAAGGCAGTACTCTCAAAACTCAGTATTTTAGAGCTGGAAGATACCTCAGTAATCATCTTGTCCATCCCCTAGTTTTACAGGTAATGAGGAGGAGGATGAAGAGGAAGAGGAGAATGAATCTGAGACCTCAAATCCTCGTTGGGAGTAAAAGCTCTCAATTAAACAAGCTGCACTGGGACTTCCCTGGTGGTTCAGTAGCTAAGACTCCTTGCTCCCAATGCAGAGAGCCGGAGTTCAATCCCTAATCAGGAAACTAGATCCCACATGCCATGTTCCATGTGCCACAACTAATAACTGGCACAGCCAAAAAAAACTGAATATTAAAAAAAAAGAACAGACTGCACTAATAATGGTTAGAGATAAGTGAATCTCTCTGCTGTGACCCCACTCCACTCACTGCATTTCTGCACCCTGCACTAATTACCACCTGGATCTATGAGCAGTTCTACTCTGCTAATTCATATTTTAAACAGAAAATGGCACTTTACAAGTCAACAATAAAAAATTAAATAACTGACCAAAAAATGGGCAAAGGACTGAGACATTTCCCCAAAGATGATACACAAATGGTCAACAAGTAGATGAAAAGATGCCCATCATTACCAATCATCTAAGAAATGCAAACAAAACCACAATGAGCTATCACCTCACACCTTTAGAAAAGCCATTATTTAAAAAAAAACAAACAGAAAATAAGTGCTGGCAAGGATGTGGAGAAAGTACCACCTTTGGGTACTGTTAGTAGGATTATGAAATGATATAATGAAAGTCGGCTTAGTCATGTCCAACTCTTTGTGACCCCATGGATATACAGTCCATGGAATTCTCCAGACCAGAGTACTGGAGTGGGTAGTCTTTCCCTTCTCCAGGGGATCTTCCCAACCCAGGGACTGAACCCAGGTCTCCCGCATTGCAGGCAGATTCTTTACCAGCTGAGCCACCAGGGAAGCCCATGAAATGGTATAAATGCTATATAGCACAGTATGGCACTTATTCAAAAAATTAAAAAACAGAACTACCATATGACCCAGGAACTCCACTTCTGGGTATTTATCCAACAGAACTGAAGACAGTCTCCAGGAGATATTTGTACACACGTGTTCCCAGCAGACTTATTCACAATAGCCAAGAGTAACCCAAATGTCTATCAACAGATGAATAAACAAAACATGATTACACGTACAATGGTAATAAGATTCAGCTTTAAAAAGGAAGGGGATCCTGTCACATGTGACAACATGGATGGACCCTGATGACAGCACACTAAGCAAAATATGTCATAAAAAGCTAAACGCTGATGATTCCATTCATATGAGGTTATCCAAGATAGTCAAATTCACGGAAACAGAGCACAGAATGGGGCTCACCGGAGGCTGAGGGAGGGAGAAAGGAAATTTCAAATACTCTACTGTGTAGAGTTTCAGATGCTAAAGATGTAAGAAGTTCTAAAGATCTGTTTCACCACAGTGTGTATACACAAAACAATATTGAACTATACATCTGAAAATGGTTACAATGGTAAATTTTACATTGCCTTTACTACAATTTTTTAAAAAAGAAAACAACAACAAAAAGAAAATGGCTGTCTTTCTTTTCAAGAGATCCTGGCAACAAGTATTGATATAAACTCCTTGATGACGAAGGCCACAGGCTACATATATTTCTTTGCATCTCTTCTAATACCTCACTCTCAGAAGTTGCTCACTAAGACTTGTTCATGCCAATGACAGAAACATGCCAACGACCACTGGCATTTTAAAAGAATGAATCTTTTGTCCACCAAAAAAAGCCTACTGGACTCAGAAGTCAAAGCGCTCATCTCCATACATGAACCAAGGTCATTTGTATAATAAAATACCTCCAATGACTTCACAATAATTTTTACTAAGAACTTGTATACAACTACTACTTCCTGGTAGTGGATACCACAATGATTAACACTTGGTAACTGGAAACCCACCCCACCAGCAAATACTGTACTGCCTTAAATTAATGTCCTGTTAATTACATCCTCTAATGAGATGGCCACTGGCAACATCTAAAGAGCCAGTCACACAGGTCACTTCACTGCCAGAAAAAATTGCTTGAGTTTGTCTTTCAGTTGGGATTGCAGTCAAGAGAAGAAGGGGTTTTCCACTGTACGGGATTTTTATTGTTGGTTATAAAGCCAAGAAGCTATAAAATCAAGCTTCCTGAATATTTACATTAACGAGGCTCTTAGTCATCCACAAAATGAAAAACGAAAACAATTGCTTTAATTACATAGTTAAAAGGGTTTCAATGGAAGGAAAGGTTTCTGATATTTGGATATTCTAGAGTAATGAAATTAGATGCTGTCTGTCCCTAAAGTTGTTTAAAGCAGCTGTTAAATACATATGCATACACCCATTTTATTCTTAAAAATACATTCCAAACTGCAAATGACTTCTGGCCCCTTTAAATGCCAGAGTTAATAATGTTTATCTTCAGGGTCTCCCAATACTGATAAACCACAATA
Source organism: Bos javanicus (assembly GCF_032452875.1). Classification (NCBI taxonomy): domain Eukaryota; kingdom Metazoa; phylum Chordata; class Mammalia; order Artiodactyla; family Bovidae; genus Bos; species Bos javanicus. Next base: position 97,766,072 of record NC_083872.1, on the reverse strand, counting down.
AACAACATTGTGATCCTTCTATAAGACTTCTGTTGGACAGAAGATTAATACATTTAAAAAAAAAAAAAAGAAGATTAATACATTTTTAGGTTAACATTTCAAGAGCCTATTCTATAAGCAGTGTTTAATTGCTTTGCAAGTTTCTAGAGCTGAGAATGTGATTTTCAACTCACAGTATATTCAAATTTATATAATCTTGAAGGAATTCTACAGGAAGAGCCAGACTGTCACTCTCTCGGAAACACAGTAGAATCTATCTCAAGATGAGACAAAGGTTGTGCCTCATTCAAGTCAAGTTGCTGCCATGAATGAAGGGAATCGTTCTCCTTTAGTTGTCCTCTAATTTTATCTAAGGCAAATATGCAGTGCAAACATGATTAACAAATAAGAACAAATGCCCAACAAGCAAAAGGGGGTATTCTACCAGGTTTTAACCACTAGTGCTTAAATTTAGGACATGGTACTGGGGCTACGTTGAGTACAGATTCTGTACATTATATGGATATATCCCCTACTAAAATAAAAACGCAATTAGTTTTCCACCTTTGATGGAAATTTGGGGCATAAGTAATATCACATTACTTAACTGCCCAAAAGCCAAAACCTAATTTTAGCTTTAACCTTCTATTCCATCAAGACTGTTATTAGACACACTGCCCAGCTATCGAGATGACTATAAAACATCATACACTTTTATATCTTCTAATCCTGTCCACTTTTTTGATTTAAAAAAAAAAGATATAAAGGTGAAATGATCAAAAGACAGGAACACAAGGAGAGACAAGAATGTCTGAACCAGAAGACACCTCCAAGATCATCGAATACGATATTATTTCACAGCCCAGGAAGCTAAGACCTAACTATCTCTAAATTAGCTCCACAACGAACTGGGATTCAAGTCTGTGTAGCCTTCCACTAGAATAAGAAAGAAAAGGGAATCTGTGAGCAAGAAGGAAACACATACAGGACAGTCTCTGGACTCCAGGAAAGTTGCTGTAGCAGGCTGCTGCCTACTCTCTGTGCTTTCTTTTCTGCTTATCTGAGGCAGACACACAGCCAACCATCCAAGAGACATCTCCCCTCAGACTTGCTAAGAGTCCCGGTTCCTCCTGGACAGCGAGCAGCGTATCTAAGCCTAGGAAACGATACACGACGTGCGTTACACCACCCCCGGTACCCACTCCTGTTGGACAGACACGGACAACAATTCAAGCAAACGAGACACCACAGATAAAGGGAGTGGAAGCTTCTGGGAAAGATTTTGTTCTCCGTCAGGCAAGCACTGGAGTAGGAACTGCTGGCTCTTGTCTACTTCCTCCTTCTTACCTCGGAAAGACAAGTGATGCCGACAACTGAGGCAGCCATTTTGTGATGTGATGTAAGTAAACACGCAAAAGATGGCTGACCACCTAGCCGAGGGCACTGCGGAGCAGCTGAATTGCCTGAGAACACCTACCTCTGAAATTCCCTGAACTTTTCTGAACCACACAGTAATAAATGGCTTACGGTTTAAGCCTCTTCTATGTCTTTCTATTAACTACCGCTGAAAGCAGTACTGAATTTTAAAAAAAAAACAAACTTTTTTCTGGGTAGTTCCCTGGTGTTCCAGTGGTTAGGATGAGTGCTTTCACTGCCAGGGGCCCTGGGTTTGATTGCCAGTCAGGCAACAAAGATCCAACAAGCAGCATGGCACAGCCAAAATTAAAAAAAAAAAAATTATGAAACAAAATCTTTTGTGCCCTGTTGTAATTTTCCTGCCACATCACTCCCATTAAAAGTGTGTATTCTGCTCATATACATGCCCCTAAAAAAAGACAGTATTATATTCATAATTAACAACATGCATGCATACTAAGTCACTTCAGACATGTCCAACTCCTTGCGACCCTATGAGTTGCTCGCCAGGCTCTTCTGTCCATGGGATTCTCCGGGCAAGAATACTGGAGTGGGTTGCCAGTGGTCTCTCCAGGGGATCTTCCTGACCCAGGGATCGAACTCACATCTCGTTTTGTCTCCTGCATTGGCAAAAGGGTTCTTTACCACTAGCACCACCTGAGAAGCCACACATAATTAATAGAGACCAGTTCAATTACTTTATAGTTACAGCACATCTCAACAATGACCCTATTAAAATAAACGTCATCAGTAGACAAAATGTAAGGAAAAGAAACATGACTTTGAATCATATTTTTTCTTGATTGTGACTTTGATCCTTCTTTGTGCCATCTCAAATCCTTTTTGGAAATGAGTATCACATAAATAACAAACTAATGAATAAGATCTATCTGAACTAAACTCTTCTGCTCCTTTAATCATAACTGCTGCTTCAGTTGCTTCAGTTGTATCCAACTCTTTGTGACCCTATGGACTGTAGCCTGCCAGGCTCCTCTGTCCATGGGATTCTCCAGGCACGAATACTGGTGTGGGTTGCCATGCCTTCCTCCAGTGAATCTTCCCAACCCAGCGATCAAACCCAGGTCTCCTGCATCACAGGCAGATTCTTTACCACTGCTGCTGCTGCTGCTAAGTCGCTTCAGTTGTGTCCGACTCTGTGCGACCCCATAGACGGCAGCCCACCAGGCTCCCCTGTCCCTGGGATTCTCCAGGCAAGAACACTGGAGTGGGTTGCCATTTCCTTCTCCAATGCATGAAAGTGAAAAGTGAAACTGAAATCACTCAGTTGTGTCCGACTCCTCATGACCCCATGGACTGCAGCCTATCAGGCTCCTCCATCCATGGGATTTTCCAGGCAAGAGTACTGGAGTGGGTTGCCATTGCCTTCTCCACCACTGAGCCACCAGGAAAGCCCTTAATCATAACTGTTAGTAAAAGATTAAATAATAAAATTTCATTCTTGAATTTACAGCCCCCAAAGTGGCCGAGTCAATATTTTCACATTCGGATGCTTATAACAGAAGCCTGGAGACTTACCAGCACTACACCAAATTCATGGCATTGCTCTTTTCTTCTTTAGAGGTTATAATGATAGACTTTGAATACTGATAAGACATTAAAAGTCAGACTACCCGGTACAGCTATTTCAATAGTTATTTTAACTGTATTTTGATAGAACTCTGTCAAATATATGTTTACCTCCATGACCCCAGTTGCACCCACCTCTGTACTTTCCTAGGTCCCATTTTTCCGTATTCACCCCACAATATTCCTCTGGCTCCCAACACTCATCTGCACTCTGCCCACAGCCAGTTCTGTTCTGCCTATACCAGCTCTGTGATCACTAACATCTCCTCCACTCACAGCCTCCCTGGTTGAAAGAAACAGACAACAGCCACAAACATCTCTTCTCTCAAGTGTGCCACCCTCTCTCCCCTACTGTCATTCAAGGAATAAAATGGCTGAGTACCTTGAGTTTGAGCACAGATAAAAATAAGTATGAATATACAGATTTATATGAATGATACATGTGGGCTCAGTGCTTTCATAACTTAAAAAAAACAACAGAACCAATGCTCTTTTTTCTTTTTTTTTTGGTAAGCTATAAAGCGCTTTTGGGCTCCCCAGGTGGCTGGGTAGTAAAGACTCTGCTGCCAGTGCAGGAGACACGGGAGATGCTGGTTCGATCCCTGGGTCGGGCGATTCCTGGAGGAGAAAATGGCAACATATTCCAGTATTCTTGCCTGGAGAATCCCATGGACAGAGGAGTCCGGCAGGCTACAGTCCATAAGACTGTAAAGAGTCAGACACAATTGAGCACACACACAAAAGCACTTTTATCGACTCCTCCTTTGTGTCTACCCTTTACCCACCACTCTCCGAGGTTACTTAATCTTCTGCCCTTGTGGTTTCAGGACCACATGGCTCATCCCACACAATAGCATATTTCCTTCTTCCCAACAAGTTAATCAGCTAAGATGGAAACATTATTTTATTGCTACAGATTGTCTGTGTTAGACTACTCTAAAAATATGTTAGAACAAGGCACCAGTTTATATCAGCAATTTCAAATTCTCATGATTTACCCTGAAACTACGATACTGGTATTTCCTCTGATGGCACAAAAGCAATGAAGGGCAAAACTGCTGGCACTTTAGCATCAATTACGGCAAGGATCCAAACTGTACTAGCAGGAATTACATTCTTCACTGTCTGTCAATCACTTTTTTAAATACTGATTTTATATTATTTATTTGGCTGCACCAGGGTCTTAGTTTCGGCATGCAGGAACGGCATATGCAATCTAGTTCTCTGACCTGGGATCAAACTTGGGCTCCCTGAATTGGGAGCACAGAATCTCAGCCACTGGACCACCAGCAAAGTCCCTATCAATCTTTTTTTTTAATAATTTATTTTTTATTGAAGGATAATTGCTTTACAGAATTTTGTTGTTTTCTGTCAAACCTCAACATGAATCAGCCATAGGTATACATATATCCTCTCCTTTTGAACCTCCCTCCCATCTCCTTCCCCATCCCATGCGTCTAGGTTGATACAGAGCCCCTGTTTGTGTTTTCTTAGCCATATGGCAAATTCCCATTGGCTATCCATTTTACAAATGGTAATATACATTTCCACGTTACTCTTTCTCCTATCAGTCATTTTAAAAAAGCCAGTTTCACTTAACAATGTCCTTGATAAAATAGTAAAAGTTATTAATTATTAAATCTCACTCTTGAGAACTTGATCTTTTTAATAATCTGTGTGATGAAATGGGAGCATTTCATCATATCTAATATGTACAAAAAGCATTTCTACATACCTAATACAATGGCCATCTTAAGAAAAAGCATTTATGCAATTGAGTGGTCAGCTGAACTATACACTTTTCCATAGAATACATTTCTGCTGAAAGAATGGCTGGGAGACAACTTATTATTATATATAGTTATTCAGACTTAGGTACTTGGCAGACATTTTCTCTGAAGTAGATACAGTGAGCCTGAGGCTTCAAGGAAAAAACTGACAATACCTGTTGCTGATAATAAAATTTGAGTTTTCAAGAAAAAATTAGAATTTTGGAAAACTTGAACTGGATACCAAAATCTTGACTGCGCCTCAATTCTAAAGACTTTTTGGATGAGATTAATGGTTGCATTAATGAATGTGATTTGATGAATATTGTGTAACCAATGTGTCAATATTTGAAAGATCTGTAGAACTCAATGATTATTTCTTAAATGACCAATGTACAATGTTATAAAATCACAAGCTGGTCAAAGATCCGTCCAAAGTGCAAGATGGACCAGTAGATTTTTCTGTTACGGAGTAGCACAAAAAATTCATTGACAATGTTCAGATTCAACACAACTAACTCTTAAGAACATCTTTCTAAAAAAAAAAAGAGGCAAAGGGAGAAAAAAAAGAATCTACCATTTGCTGAGTCTTAGAATATTAAAGAATATACACAATTACATGAAAAAGACACTAAAATACCCCACCTTTTCTCTACTATGAATCTGTGAATAAACAGGGTTTCTTCATATATTTCAAACAAAGCAACATATCACAACAGGCTGAATGCAAAAGCAGTTATGAAACTCCAGTGGTCTTCTATTAAGCAATGCATTAGAGAGTGGCAAAACATAAAACCATCTCACACTTATCACTGTATTTTTGTTTTGGAATACTTTTTTCATTAAAATATGTTATTCATGTTAACCTTTCATGAGTTTATCATTTTTAAGTGAAAAAGTATTTTAAAACATTTCAGACTTTTAATTTCTAATATGTTAAATATTGATATAGTCCACATAAACAAAAGATCTTTGGGGCATCAATAATGCAAAAGTGTCCCAACGCCAAAATGTTAGAAAACCTTAGGTTTTCAGCACCACAAAAAAAGTGCTTATATGCGTGTGTATATAAAAGAATAGGCACCTGAGAATGAGTCAGAAGGTCTTTGCTCCAGGTCCACTCGCTTTGGGATTTGGATAAATTAATCTAAGGTCTTAGTTTCTTCATCTGTGAAATGGGTTATTCATGTCTTGTTCTGAAGATAAAAGACAAAATATGTCAAAACAGTTGATACAGTACAGGTATACTGTTATTGTTACAAGATCTCAAAGTTAAGAGTTTTAACCTTGTGACTATATTTCAAAAACATTCTCTATTCTTAAATTTTTTTGCTAAATGCAGAACTCACAGAAAATGCAAAGTGGAGATTTTTTGATTAGTCAATTAGCTCAAATGTCTAACCACATAACTTTACTGATTTAAATTTAGTATTTGACAGTTATAATCAGTAATATGTATATTCTAATTATTACAGATATTTCCAAATACACATAGAAGTACAGAAAATTGTAACAAACGCCCATGTACTCTTAAAAATTACCAAAAAATTGCTAATATTATTTCATTTCCTATGTGTGTGTATGCCTATTCTGATGTTTTTAAAAACAAGTATTAGGCATCATTTCATTTTGTCTATAAATACTCCCATATGTATCTTTTTAACAGATGAGAATTTAACATAACCCCAATACCATTAACATAGAAATGAACTTTATAGTTCTTAAATATCACCTAAAACATGCGATGCTAAATTGCTTCAGTCATGTCTGACTCTTTGCGACCCCATGGACGGTAGCTCACCAGGCTCCTCTGTCCATGGGGTTCTCCAGGCAAGAATACTGGAGAGGGTTGCCATGCCCCCTTCAACATAAAACATACTCCATGTTCTAATTTCCCGATTGTCTCCCAAAAAGAGAGTCTTCATTAGTTTTTAGTTGTTCTGTAGGATCAAAATATTCTCAACAATTCAGTTACAAGTAATACAAGATTTTCAGCTAAAGATAAGAAGGAAGTAGAAATAACACAATGCTCCATATACATGTACGGTTTACAAAATCAAGTCAAGAACTATTCTCCAGGGAAATGTGCTTCTTCTCCAACAAAACAACAGACAAAAATGACAAGAGACACCCACCACAAAAAAGGCCAAACTGGGGACACCTCAGTACTCTGAGAAGTGACCAGAAGGGGACACACTCAGCTGATCAGGAAGGGCAGGAACTGTAGGAAGCCACCACCTGCCCTTTCGGAAAAGGTGGGGTCGGGCCAGCCCCGTGGTCAGGCAGGCTGGAGGTTTAAGGTCAGGGCCTGGGTTCCAGAGTGACAGTACCGCTCAAACAGGCCCAGTAACCAAAAGGCTGAATGGCAACCACCTGCGGGTTTCAACTCAGAGCTCAAAAATCAGGGCTCCTGGACTTCCCTGGTGATCCAGTGGTTTTAATACTCTGTGCTCCCAACACTGGGGGCCCAGGTTTGATCCATGGTCAGGGAACTAAGATCCCCCATGTCACATGGCACATCCAAAATAAATTAATTAAACACAAAAAGATAATTGTAAACAAAAAAAACCACAGTGCTCTAAGCTAGAAATACAATGCAAATATCATCAAAATAAACTACCTGTGACAATTCAATTTATTCAGCAAACATTTGTCAAAAAAGTCAATTCTACTAGCCACATCTTAGGATATGAGCTGTAGTATTTTTGTGTATAATTATTCAGTGAAATAATAAGCAACATATACTTCTCTACATATTACTTTCCCCATTAATTTTAAGGGGAAGAATGGACAAATTTAATATGAATACCTTGCCACATACATGACAATTTATAGTGTAATTTATAGTGCAAAACCTGCAATTTGGCCCACTCCTCACCCAGACATTAAAACATAGGAATTCTACTGTCCTTCCCAAATACTTTTCAAGATTACACATCACATTAGCTTTTATCATATACATCACAGACTCAGAGCACTTACATCTACAATTCTTTTCGAAATGGAGTATTTAGTTGAAGATCGACATGTACACACTGCTATATTTTAAATGGATAATCAACAAGGACCTAGTGTAGAGCACAGGGAACTCTGCTCAGTGTTACGTGGCAGCCTGGATGGGAGGGGAGTTTGTGGGAGAATGGATACATGTATATGTATGGCGGAGTCCTTTCAGGGTTCACCTGAAACTACCACAACATTGTTAGTCAGCTATACTCCAACATAAAAGAGAAAGTGAAAAAAAATAAAAATAAATGGCGTATTCAGAAGGAAATCAAGGAAAGGCTAAAGAATCTCCCACCTCCTCTGAAAATCGTTTTCTTTTCCATAGGCTAATCCCAAGTGTGTCAGAATGAATTGCAGATGAAAACTGGTCAGATGCATATAGAAAATTTTAAGAGATGTGGTTCCATAGGCACATAAACCCTTTTTGGGATCCTTTACCTCAATTCCACCTATAAGGTTTTTTGTTGTTGTGTTTGTTTGAAGTTTAAAACTACAGAAAAAGTGGAGAAGGAGAGAACACATTTCTTAAAGAATGCTTAAAAAGTACTTCATAAATGTGTTCCAAAACATGCAAGAGTCACTAAGGAATTTTTTAGCTGATGCTATAAAGGACATCTTGTCAATAACAACAAAACCTGGCAGTCAGACAACTGCAGAGTCCAGACTTCCCCATTTCAAAACCGACACTTTTGTATCAGGTCCACTATCTGCAGAAGTTTAAGATAATATTTCCAGTGAGACCACTAAGGCCCCTACCAACCTGTAAGGAGAATGATTAAGTTCACAGAGCACAACGAACGCAGCCCAAACGTACCATGCAGACGAGACCTGGAGGGAATGTCACCCTTGACCTCATTTTCTGCTAACTACGCTGAGAGCCGACTTATGCTTTCTGTCCACCTTCAGTTTTGTGTGCTCTCATACAAGGTGTCATCAAAACAAACTGTCCTGGGAGTTTAGCTTCCCTTTATAGCACTGTTGTGATTACTGTTCCTAATGGAGAATATATCTAAGTATACAGCCCAATACATCACAACTCTAAGTAAACTGGAAAGAATGACATTAACCTCACTGCAAAAACATGAGGTTCTTAGCAGACAACAGCAGCAGAATTGCATAAAAATTGTTAACAAGGAGTTGAAAACGCAAAGCCTGCATGCTTCAATCTACAAAATATTAAGTAGGTTTCTTTTTAAAAATTGGTTAAAGACGGAGTCAATGACTGTGTAGATGTCTATTCAAATTGGTTCGGGCTGCAAATAAATATTAAAAAGTTAAATCATTAACATTTCACCAGGCATATTACAGGCAAAACAGGTCATTCACAGAATAAGTAGGGCTGTAACTAGCACTCTGTAATTTCCTTGTCTCTGATCATTCCTATTTTCACAAGACATCACTCTCTGACATCAGATTTTCCATGAAGTGTTTACTTGTTTATTGCCCTTCTCCCACTAGAATGTAAATTCCATAAGGGCAAAAACCTTATCTTACTTTCCACTCTTTGCCGGGTTCAGAGAACAGTGCCAAGCACACAGTAGAGGTTCCAAACAGATCTGCTGAATGAAGGGATAGCTGAATGGCCACCCCCTACCCCTCCCCTTCCTTTACTCCATACACAGGTTAACCATCCTTTGAGGTCAGGGTCAAATTCTACCTCCTCTATGAAAAAGATCTCCCATTCCTCCAATCTCCTTCTCCTTCATACCATGAATGCCACCCTTGTCTGCTGTCTGATAACTGTTTATCTTTGCATATGTATATAGCTCCCTTAAAATTCTCATAATCCTCATTAAGGGCATGGACTTGTGCCTTTAAGTTTCGGTATCCACCTCGGGACCTATACACAGTCTACCACTAATAAATGTTCTGCTTGACTGACTCATACCTATAATTAATCCAGAAATCAATTGAGTTAATGGTTTCACCTTTTTATAACCTAACCCTCCCTTTCCAATAACTCAACTGTAATTTCAGTGGATCCCCTCTAGTTTAAATTTATTTTTGGCAACTTCAAGCTTTACATTCTCATATATGTAATTATAACTGCTCATAATTCACTTTATCCATCCCTCCTCCAAGATTAATTTTTGTATGTAATTACCAAAAAAAAAAATCTTGTGACTTTTTTGGTGATACCTTCAAATGAAGTATCTAACCCCAATCAAGAAATTCGAGTTTCATTACTTTCTTCCTGTTGCTGAGGTACTGAAGGGTATTTTTCCTTTTTATGCCTTTTTCCTTTCATGTCAAGATGGATCCCATTTCCTTCTTTCCTGATCATAGCCCTGGCAAGCTTTTCTTATTGCTTTGTACCTGTCCTTGGTAATCTGCCTTAGATCCTCCTTTCTGAGCCACTCCTGTTTCCTCTAGTCACTTATTTGATCAGATTTCAAACTTTGCAGTCAGCTTGTTTATGAGACTGGCCTCTTCTTAAAGCTTGAGCCTGCTTCTTTAAATCTGGTCATCCCTTCACAAAGCCAACCAAACCCCGGTTATCTGGGCTAAATGAAATGTACAAAAATATCAGATTATCCACAACACAAGAAAATCAGAAAAAAATTTGACATCTGGCTTTGGAATACACCATGTGGCTTTGGGCAAGATTTACTTTTTTAAAGTTTTTGCTTAAGCCATCACTGTTAGTAACATTTTCTTTTACAATGGTGGAATATCTGTCTCAATTTTAAATTCTGATGCAGTTTTTTCAAAAAGCCAATCAAATATCAACTGAGGTTTTTCCTATGAAGTCTTTAACTCGTTTTTTCAATCTGTTGAAAACTATCATAAAATCTGGTTTCTGTTTCCTCTGATTTATTTCCTCCCTGTTCCTGGGCTTCTGATCCAAATCAGCTTAGCCTATATTAATTTACTTCTTTAATTTAAAGTACCATTTGCTTAAGAATGAAAAGCATTGTAATAACACAAAATGTCTAATGAAATTTTCAGTCCAAATAACACTGAATAGAAGAATCTTTTTTTTTTTAAAGCTACTCCAGGAAAAGTTGGGTTTCTAGGATAAATTACACTGGTAATTCTAGCAAATTTATATTTAGTGGGTTATTATGATTGGCTGAAAAATAGAAAAACATTAAACAGCTATGCAAGTCAGCTTTGTCAATATATAATCCCATAGGCCAAAAACTATGAAATTAAATTCTCAATACGGGCATTTATAGAAAAGAGCATCAAAACAAACTCACACATCAACCTTGCCCCTTTTCCTGACCCCAGCCTAAATTCTACACAATCTCACACTTGATTGCTGCTGCCTCACTTCCACAAATGATTTTCTAATGTTTAAGAAAAAGGAAAAGAAGTAGGTTAACAGATTCTTCTCCTTTTCCCCCTTTTCAGCTTCTGCCATTGAGCTCTTGGCCAAAGAGATCCCTAATCCTCAATTTTACATGACTGTTTTCACTTTACAGGTATTCAATTATTTTACATTCAAACGCACATTTATATAGAGCTTGAACCTACTCTTTTTCATGCTAATCATCATATTACCAGCAGAATTGAGAATAAACTCATTTTTGCAGTTCCCCCTCATAAAGAACTTTGGGAAGTACAAATTATTTTACCTAAAAGCCAACTTTGGGGCTGGTGTCTTTTAGGCCAAGTTTTTATATAGGATGTTAAATGTTAACCCCCCAAAACTTTTTTAAACAAGATTTCACAGTCATCAAACTCAGTTAAGTTCCAGAACTTTACTTAAAATACAAAAACAAACTCAGGATGCCTAGTCACACTTTGACTAATATACCCCAACAAAGCCCCAAATTCTTAATTTTTTAATGTACCTTCTCCAGGCTGCAGCACAAGTCTCAATTAACCACGGCCTCCCAAGCTGTTTGTCCACCCATACACATCATTTCTCAAGGAAAAATAAATAATTCACAAGTGACTGATTCAACTGGTAAGAATTCTTTCCTTCTTTTAAAAATTTACCTTAATTTCAAAAACCTCTTTTCTTGATGGAGTTCAGAATAGTATAAATCCTCTGAGGAAAACAGTTGTCACCTATGTGCGCTCAAAAGATGAGTGGCTTAAAGAGGCATTTTCTGACAGTCTAAGTTCCCCAAATACTAGTCATAAGGTATTTCATGGATGGTAAATTTCACACACACACACACAGGAAAGAAAGGAAAGAAACATACCTGGTCATTTTCTAAACAGGTTTGATAGGTTTGGTTCCCTTGTAAGAGCGGAGTATTTACTTATAATCTTTTAAAGCACAAGTGGCAGCCAGGAGAGTGGGTAAATAAAATCTTCAGAGAGGTTTAAAAACCCTGCATCTTAACTCACTTCCCCTTGATTTCAGGGGCTGGTACTGCAACCCCATGGTAAATGAGATTATGTAACAGGTTTTTCCTCTCTCCACTTTATTCATCACGGTCTGATTGGAGGTGTGCTTTCTCCAAACGAGTTGAGACTCCTAGGATTTATTTAGGACGGCTGAAATTGAGGTTTGATACATTTCCTTAGGATTTTGCAGGATCCATTCATTTAAATATGTTTGTAGTTTTCTCAAGTGAGAAAACACAATAACCGTGTAGTTGCTGTTGTAATTTCAAGGAAATAAACGCAGCTGCACCTGAAAACTTCCGTTTTGCACAAATATTTTCCTCCCCTGTGTTTCATTCCATGAAACTGCACATGATATACACAGACCTTCGCTTGTCTCCCGGGGCTTCTTCCTTTCTCACGTTTTACGGTTGGTGTAAATAAAGAAAAAGTCCCTGGCGCACCAGGCCCCCCAACACCCGGCCTCGGGGGGGGGGGGGGGTGTCCCCGGAGGAAAAGCGAGAGGGTTGAAGAGCGCAGCCCGGTCACCACTCAGGTGGCCCAGACGCTCTCACGGAAGGCGAGCTGGGGATAATGGGGACAGTCAGGCCGGGGCCCCTCTTGGCAGGCGAGTTGTGTAACAGTCGCGCCTGGAAGTGAGCAGCTTGGCCCGCGAAGGGACCGCGTCCGGCGGCGGCTCCTGGAGGCGGCAGCCGGCCGCCCGGCCCGCTCGGCCCGAGCCCGCGAACCAGCCGCCGCCGCCCCGACCCCGCGCGGGCCGGGCCGGGTCGGGCCCCCCTCCTCCACACACCCCTCGCGCCTCCGCTTCCCACGCGCTCGCCGCTCGGGGCCGCGATCGCCCCCACCCCGCCCTCGACCCCGGGTCCGGACGCCCGGAGGGCAGCGCCGGCGGGACGCGCGGACCGGCGTCCATGCTGCCGGCGCGGCGGGAGCCCTACCCGGCGCCCACCCGCCCCGCCGTCCGCGCGCCCACTTACTTTCGGGGCCGCAGACCTCGCGGCTCCCTCGGGGGGGCGGGGGGAAACGAAAGTTGTCACGGCGTCTCCCCGCGGGGCCCCCTCGCCTCCCGGACCCGCGAGGCGCCGCGGCGGAGCCGGGAGGGCTTGCTGCGCTCCCGCCCGCGTCCGTCCCGTCGCGCTCTCCTCCGCCTCCTCTTCTTTTCACTATATTATCTTCTCCTGCTCGGAGGGGCGGGTGGGGGCGGGAGGCTTAGGAAGCGAGGAGACGTTTGCAACTTTTCTTCACTCTTTCTCTACCCCCCACACCAACCCCCCGATCAGCCTTGAAAAAACACTGTTGAAAGGGGCGAGGAACCTGGGGAGGTGGAGGTGGGGGGTGGGACGCGAAGGGGGTCGGGAGAGGTGATGATAGTCGTTTGGAAAACTGACCAGAGCCCCCCCGCCCCAAACAGAGATACCCAGAAAGAGGGGGAAAGGCGGGGGGTGGGGTGGGGTGGGGTGGGGGGTTGGGGGGAAAGAGAAAGAGTCGCTGGTCAGGAAACTTCAAGCGCGGATGAGGTCATTGGTTTAAAAATAAAGAGATGGCGTCACTTGAAACCAATCCCAGTGAATGAACTCAGCGGAGCCCCGGGGAAAGGAGGAGACAGGCGAGGGCAGGGCGGTGGGCGACGGGCGGGGCCGTGCGCCCGCCCGAACCCGGAGCGCGGCTCGGCGCCTGGTCGCGGCCGCTCGGGGAGGGGTCGGGTCACGTTCCGTTCCGGGGCCCGGCGACTCCGGGGCAGGTTCCGCGGGCGCCGCTGGGAGGAGCCCGGTGGCCGGGGGAGGCGGCCCCGCGGCCTCCTCCTTCCGCGCCCTCACGCCGGCTGCCCCCGGGGCCCCGGATCCCCGACCCTCGGGCCGGGTCTCGGCCGCGTAGGGCTGCGCCCCAACAGGTATTTCAGGGTTCCTGCCCCAGCGAGGCACAGAGCCTTTTCCTCCTCTTTGGGCTGTTTCCAGCTGCCTCCCCAGGGTGAAGAAACGCAAACAATGATTTGAGAGAATTGCAATCTTTTAAAAGTGAAGAGTCCAAAATGCAGGGCACTGCGGGCTCTAGGAGAGAGAAGTTACAGGTAATTTAAGAAAAATCACGCTCAGGTGGTCAGGCAGTCAGCTCTCCGTTTGTCATAGAAAGCCCCCACCAGAATGCTCCTAACATTTATGATTTTACTGTGCTTCTATTTACTTATTTCTATTTACATTTGTAAATGTAACGAGCACGAGTAGCCTAACATGCTCTTGAAAAGTGTGTCCTTTTCAAGCACTGTGTGCCCTGTACTTGGGCAGCACAGAATCGTCTGAAAGTCAGACCAGAGGTTCACCACCTTTTGGGAGGTGCAAGACCCCAGTTGATTTTACTTTACACACTTCGTGCATTTTAAATTTTGGATTGAAAGAGCTTTGTTTTGAAACGGCATTACACACTTTGGGAAAGAGAGACCTGAGCTGGTGACACACCAGGACTTGGAATCACTGAGGAGGACAATCGGAGCTTTATTCTAGTGTTCTTTGAGCATTTGAGCATGAAGCTGCTTCTACTGAGAAGTACTCACGTGGATATCACATAACAGAGATGTGATTAATGACGGAAAAGCACACTCCGAGTGGACTGCTTCATGAGCCAGAATTTGTGTGTAGGAATAAAATATTCCATTTGCAATGTACTAGATTTGGGACGTTGGTTCCCCGAAGACATCTTTGTTGGGAAATGTCCGTTTGGACATTGCCTGAGGCTTTTTGTCGTCTTGTTTTCTGTGTGTGTGTGTGTTGGTTTTGTTTTGTTTTGTTTTTGTTGTTTGTTTGTTTGTTTTTTGCCAAAATAACTGAGAAGCATGTTTGGGGGGTGAGGATTGTTAGAAAAGTGAACTTTGTCTATACTTCTTTTTTGCCTTTAAATCCTGCAGCTAAAGCCCATTCGTTTCTATAATCATTTAAGGTCAGTATTAGAGTAAGCCTCTAGGAACTTCCGGCCCATCTTTTTTAAGAGGAAAAGGAGTCCATCTAGAGAGGGGAGCGCGAGGGAGCCCTTGAGGCAGTTGAAGCTGAAGGCCATAGATGCAGAGCCGACTTTCTGCCTCTGCCTTTGACCTCGTTAAGCCTTCTGCAGGGGCGAGACGATCTCTTCCGCGGCACGCTGTCCTCTGGTGGCCGGGGGATGTTACTGCAGCTCCAAAGTTATTACTACCTACGCTCTTACAGGAAACGTAAAATTCGACTGCCTATAGACCTGCTGTTTTCACAACAGTTACCCAAGAGAGAGTTGGAGAGGATCTGCATCTCTAGTCTGCTTGGTTGGAGGAGTTGAGATTCGAAAGAAGGAAGGAAAAGAGAGAGAATCCTTGTCCTAGACTAGATCCTGGATCTATTGGATGAAAAGATGGATCCTGCCTGGATGAAAGACCTCTTTACATGCAGCTCCAGTCGCCTTATTCTGACACATCTTGAAACCTCTCTCTCCTCTTTCTTCATTGACGCAATTAAATTGGAGCACCTTCCATGTGTGTGCTATTATGGGAGTCTCCCACTGTATATCATCTAATTAGGGAAACAACACAAATTAAAACCAATTAAAAACCAAATTAATGATTGAGTGGCATACAATATTGGTTTAAAGAGTCCAGTGAACTCTTCATGTCGTTGTATGGCAAAAAACCACCACAATATTGTAAAGATATTATCCTCAAATTAAATAAAAAATTTTTTTAAATTAAAAAAAAAAAGTAGAGTCCAGCAGAGAAAAGGAGTGATGTTGGCTGGGTTGTCAGGGAAAGCATCTTCTGAAGCTCTTTGATTTCATGCTTGAAGGATCGTTAAGATTTAGTTTGGTGCAAGAGGGTTCAGCAGAGGGACTATTATAGATAGGAAATGGCGGGGCAGACAAGGAGATGGATTGCATAAAGGGTATTCAGGTGAGGGATGAGTAGACCCCTCTAATAAGAGTAGGGATTGGGGTGTAGCAATTAAGAATTAGGCCAAATTTGAAATGTAGAAGCACATTAAAGAGGTATATGAATGGTTCAATACATAGCTTGTTACTAGTCCAGCAATTAACACTGAACAAGTTTACTTCACTAAAGAGTATTTGCCTTCTTGTTCTACTAAGACAGCTTCTATGCATGCCAAGAACAAAGATATTTTAAATAATACCATTTGCAATTGCTCCAAAGAATGTAAACTACTTAGGTTCAAATCTAACAAACCATGTGCAGGATCTGTATGCTGAGAATTATAAAATATTGATGAACAACATTAAAAGAAGACCTAAATAATTGGAGTGACTTGCTATATCCATGGCTTGGAAGACCCAATAGAGTAAATATGTCAGTTCTTCCAAAATTAACATAGATTTCACAGTTTCTATCAGAATCCCAGCAAGGTTTTTTTGGTAGGCATAGCCAACTTAACCTAAAACTTCGTCCAGTATGTTTAAAGGGTTGAGTGAGTGCTAATTTCCCAAGGCAGGCAAAGGTCGCATGTACTTAGGACACCAGCAAAGCAGAGGCTCTGAGGTCTTAGAAGCAGATCATTTGGGAAGAAGCTGTCTTTGTTGCAGTACATGTAAATGTACAGTTTAGTATTGGTTCTAGTTAGTTTAATATGAGGGAGGTGCACCAAATATTTTAGCTAGAATTAAAGATGGAAGAGGAGCACCATAATCTTTAGTGCTTAGACCCCCTGTGGGCTTTAATCTGTCCCTGGCCCGGGGAATAAATAAGAGAGGCAAGGTCCCATCTCTCAAGGAACTAACATTCTAATGGGAAAAGAAGACAAAAACAGCCAAGGCTGTAACAAGATCCGTTCTACAGGAGAAATTGGGTGTTGTGATAGCGCATGTTGAAGAGGAGTTGAAGGTAATTGGGAGAGGCATTTAGGAGGAGGGGACACTTGAACTGAAGCCTGAAGGATAGCCACCAGGGATTGTGGTCTGAGCAGAGGCAGCAGGTCACTCTGAGACTGTTCAGCAAAAACAGTGTGACTTGTAGAGAGCCGGTAATGTTTCCAGAGCAAAAGGGAGGCCAGTGGAGCTCAAAAGTACAAAACTGGGACCCAGACCACATAGGCCTTTCTAATGCACAGAAAGTGCATTATTCTGTACATATTTTTTTTCATTTTACAGCTCCTTTTCCAATGAGAAGTAAGCATTTTTTATAATTTTTTTAATCTGCAGGGATCCCTTTACTGTTCCCAGATCAAATATTCTTAGCTTAGGGTTCATGGATTCTTACGAAGTACATGGATGGACTTCAGAAGGTCTAGGAGCCCCCTAAAATTGTGTACTATATGCGTATGTATGTTTTCCTGTGATCCCTAACTTTCAACAGATTTTCAAAGTGTTTTATCAGTATACACACAAATAAGACCTACTTTACCTTTAAGTCTTGGCTGTGTCTTCTTGGACAGTAGCTGCTGCTATTGTCCTAGGGCTCGGTGCCCCACACAACAAATTATAGTTCTGGATGGAAGCAGGTTCTGCCTCAAAGAGGTGATGTTATGTTGGAGGAGACACTATTCTGTCAGAATTAGGAGAGAATATTCTGAGTTTGCCTCTGAAGGAAGTTCTGGGAAGAAAATTGTACCTATGTGATGTGAAAGCTAGTAGATACCTAGGTCATTACCTGATACCATCCCACTCCCTTTATATATAAGAAATCGAAGGTCCAGAGAGGTTAAGTGGCATGCCCAAGAATGCACAGCTAGTTAGGGATGAAACTGGGATTAGAAACAGGTTTACTGTCATTCAGTACAGAGCTCTGTGCTCCTCATCAGAAAATCCAGACCACATATCGTACTTAAAAAAGTCCAATGGGAATTAAGTGTTCAATCTCACTCAATTAAATTAAACAATGAAACATGTAAAATATCATGTATGAAACGAGATGCCCGTCCAGGTTCGATGCACGATACTGGATGCTTGGGGCTAGTGCACTGGGATGACCCAGAGGGATGGTATGGGGAGGGAGGAGGGAGGAGGGTTCAGGATGGGGAACACATGTATACCTGTGGTGGATTCATTTTGATATTTGGCAAAACTAATACAATTATGTAAAGTTTAAAAATAAAATAAAATTTAAAAAAAAAGTATTGCATCACTGCCTATTAAAAACCTGTTAACTAAAAAAATAAAAATAAAAAAAAATAAATTAAACAAGAGACTACAGAAAAACCTGAGTGAACTGTTTGGCCAACCCAATACATGCTCATTCTTAAGGAAATGGAAGAAAGGAGGGAGGTGAAGGAGTTCAAAATCATACAGTCCCAGCTCTGAAAGAGATGAAAAACCTCAATGTCAAATTAAGACATCTAACCAACAAATAGCAACAACACTGTTATCAGTGTATATCTGATCTTTGTGTAGCAGATATGTAAACAGACACAGCAAGTTACAAAAACTGGATGATTTTTCATTTATCAATCTGGCAAGGATTTTTAAAATGAGTAATCCCAGGATTGAGTCAAGATTGCAGAGACACAGAAAAGTAGAAAGAAAAGCAGTGGATGTGGCTGTTACAGAAAGCTAAGAAGAAGAGAGCATTTCAAGAAAGGAAAGAGTGTGTTTCCAGTGAGTTAATAGTTTAAAAAGATAAGGTTAAAAAAAAAAAAGTCTTCCTTTGACTTAGCAAATAAGTGACTCTGAAGAGGATGGCTTCACCAAAGACGATCTTGCAGAGGCAAGATGGCAGTGAGTTCACCAGGGAAAGAGAAGGAAGGAAGGAAGTGGAAACAGTGAAATAGAAATTATCGTTTCAGAAACTTCTAATCCCAGTTTTGTCCCTAACTAGCTGTGCATTCTTGGGCAATAGAAACTGTTAAAAGGAAGTGAAAAGCATCCTTCCCAGCTTCAGGCAGATGGAGACCATTTTAATCCCACAAAGATCCTACTGACCGCCTCAATTTCCTCCACTGTTGTTATGAGGGTTAAAAACCCAGTATATACCTTGTACAAAGGAGCTGGTTGTTTCCATACTGGATTAACATGGTGATACTAGTTTATTTTCACATTCCATTTAATTTCTACTTTCTTTATAGTCATGATTTGAGATGGTCCTAAAACTCAGTGATCTAAAGAGAACTCGACCTTTTTCTTCAATACATTAAACTCTGGCTTTACACAAATTTTAAAAAGTACTTTTTAATCAAAATGGTATTTGGCTATTTAATCAGAATATCCTTGAGCTTCCCAGGTGGCTCAGTGATAAAGAATCTGCCTACCAACACGGGAGATACAGGAGACATGGGTTTGACCCCTGGGTGGGGAAGATCCCCTGGAGGAGGAAATGGCAACCTACTCCAGTATTCTTGCCTGGCAAGTCCCATGGATAGAGGAGTCTGGTGGGCTGCAGTCCATGGGGTCACAAAAGAGCTGGACATGACAACACAAGCAGAATATTCTATCTTGCTATTTAACCACTGTTGAACAAGAGGTTCAGTTACTAAAGACTATTCCTAAAGGTGTTGCTTACATTTATAAAAATGAATTATTATTGAACATTGTCATTTTTTAGTCCAGAAAACCAGTGAGCACATTGAGACCTACGCTCGCTTACTTGGAAAATGGAAAAACCCATCTAAAAATCGCTTATTCAGATACCATCGGTTATTCATACCAACTCTCCAGAGCTGTTGTGAGGTTCAAATGAATACCAAGGAAGACACCAAGCATACTGCATAATCCACAGGGCAGGTACTCACTACAGACTGACTCCTTCCTTTTTAGGAAAGGCTGTACATTGAACAGACTTAGATCTTGAACAATAGTGTTAACTGGGATATTAAAAGAGAAGGGGAAGCCCATTCCAGGAAGAGAAAACATGCAGTTGGAGACACAGCAGGGAAAAGGTGTTTGAAATAGTTTAACTGAAGCAGAACATTTGTATTCGACAGTACATAAATAATAAGCCTGGAAAGCATTTGGGGGCCAGATTACAACAGGGCCTCGGTCAAAAAAATTAGATTTTCTATTTTAAGTGGCAGGGAATGATTGATAATTTGGTTCCTTTTCTAAAATTATGCTTCGTTGTCATTGTTCGGTTGCCTAGTCAAGTCTGACGCTTTGCAACCCCACGGACTGGAGCACACCAGGCTTCCCTGTCCCTCACCATCTCCTGGAGATTGCCAAAGCTCATGTCCATTGAGTCAGTGATGCCATCCAACCATCTCATCCTCTGTCGCCCCATTCTCCTCATACCCTCAATCTTTCCCAGCATTAGGGTCTTTTCCAGTGAGTTGGTTGTTCACATCAGGTGGCCAAAATATTGGAGCTTCAGCTTCAGCATCAGTCCTTCCAATGAGTATTCAAGGTTGATTTCCTTTAAGATTAACTTGTTTTATCTCCCTGCTGTTTAAGGGACTCTCAAGAGTCAAAATTATGCTTTATTGGCCTTGCTGCTGCTGCTGCTAAGTCACTTCAGTCGTGTCCGACTCTGTGCGACCCCATAGACGGCAGCCCACCAGGCTTCCCCGCCCCTGGGATTCTCCAGGCAAGAACACTGGAATGGGTTGCCATTTCCTTCTCCAATGCATGAAAGTGAAAGGTGAAAGTGAAGTCGCTTAGTCATGTCTGACTCTTAGTGACCCCATGAACTGCAGTCTACCAGGCTCCTCCGTCCATGGGATTTTCCAGGCAGGAGTACTGGAGTGGGGTGCCATTGCCTTCTCCATTTATTGGCCTTATTTTCTATTATAAAGCAATATATGTCCATTGCTAAAAGTCTGTCAATTACAGAAAAGTGTAAAGAAGAAAATGTAAATCACCTTATTCAATGGCTATGCTTGGGAGAGAGACAAAAGTTGTTGTTGTTGGGTTTTTTGGGTTTTTTTTCGGTGGGGGGGGGTGGGGGTTGACATTTAACTGAGAACAATTTAACTGACATAGAAAAATATATTCACTGCTGTGGGTTGGGTCACATTATGCCTTAACATTTGGAGAGTTTGATCCTTAAGATTTTACTTCAAGTATGGAACTTGAGCAAACACTGCTCAAGATGTTGACATACAATTTCAGCATTGTGTAAGCTTTTTTCTTTTTATTATATAGAATGCTAAAATATTCTGAGGTCAACTATTTCGGGCTTCCCAGGTGGCACAGTGGTGAAGAATCTGCCTGCCAGTGCAGGAGACTTAGAAGAGTCAAGTTCGATTCCTGGTTGGGAAGATCCCCTGGTGGAGGAAATGACAACCCACTCCAGTGTTCTTGCTTGGAAAATCCCATGGACAGAGGAGGCTGGCAGGCTACTGTCTGTGGAGTCACAAAGAGTCAGACATGACTGAGCACGCACGCACACACAGGTGTTAGATTTCTCACTTTTCATTATTAACAACAATACAAATATCATAATTTTATTTTGAAAAGCAAAGCATTAAAGGTCTCTGATTCCTTGAAAAAACTTCCCTCAAAGCTTATAATGGCATTATAAGTTATGACACAGATTGCCACTTAATAAAGAAGATGAGTTGCAAATATATATAAGTAATCTGAAGTGCCTTTCACTGCTCCTTGGTTATTGAACTAGTTAACTCATCTTAAACTTACTAGTTAAGCAGTACTCATTTGCTCCCTTTACCAGGGAATGGTAACAAATATTTACTGAGTGCCTGCTCAGCCCAGTCATTGTACTAGTTAATTTCTATAAACATCTCATTCTAGTCATTTAGTCTCAGACAGTTTTTTATTGTTATATCCTTTGTTGATATTTTGATTCAGCTTTTCTTTTACCATATCCATTTGTTGTTTTGCCAGTAGAAATGAAGTTTATAAATTATGGAAACAGTAAGTAGGTTTCAGTAACTTTTTTAAATGCAAAGATTTGCCTGTAAAAAATGGAATTGTGTATTTGGAATGGTCAGATGATCAGTGAGAACTCTTCAATGCTGGAACAAATGAAGTTTGACCTACACATTTAAAGGGTACAATGTTTGCTTATCTTTATTATGTATCTTGCCCTATGATTTCAACCTATAGTTTTTAACCATTTTTTCTTTTAACTTTAATACAATGACGTTATTTAATTTTTCAAAAAAATATTGTCACCATCACACTGTCCAAGGATAACCTTTGGGAACATTTGGATGTATCTTCTCCAATTTAAAAGTTTGAACTGAGAAATGGGTGGGATAAAAATTGGATTTTAGGTGGCTTAATTTGACCAAAGCATATTAGAAAGATCTGAGCAAAGGGACCATAGAACAAGAGAGACCATATTGAGCTTATAGTGACAAGTCAGACATAAGTCAAAAAGAACCAAGGCTGGTACCGGGGCAATGGACGTGGAAAGCAAGCAACAAATACAAGAAATAGTTCAGAGGGAGGATTAGGAGGACTTGGTGACTCATGAGCTCTGGACGGTGAAGAAGATAAGTCATTAAAGATGATGGGAAGGTGTCACCTTCGGCAATTTATATAAACTTCAATTTCCTTGTCTGTAAAATAGGGTTAACAATTGTACCTTCCTCATAGGATTGTTGGGAGGACTCAGTGGATGACATCTAAATGCTTAGCACAATCACTGGAATGTATTCCCAGTAAGGGTTAGCTGTGATTGTTTTTATAGCTGTTGAATCTAGATGACTGGGTTAATGATGAAACCCTTAAAAGAAATAGGAAAGTCAGGGTGGAGGTCGGATTGAGGTGGGGGAGGTGGGGTTGAGCTATAGTCTAGACGTGTGAAATTTAGGTTCATGGTGGACAGTGAAGCAAAAACATTCAGCGAGTAGTCACCACTGCCCAGTGATGTTTTTGACAACAGGTACGTTCTAGGAAGATTATATTTATAAGAAGCGGAGCTATGAAGAGTGGAGACCCACTGCAAAGTTTTATCTGCCCCTCTCCCCATGGCCTCCATTTATTAGAGAAATTACCTTGACTAATGAGCGATCTCTGTAAGAATTGACTTCCTTGTTGAATGTCTCTCCAGGTAAGACATGTCAAAGTAGTGACACATTTGGATTTTGGAATCACATCTGTGTGACTCTTGACTCTTCTACTTAACTATTATCTGATTTTATAAAAATTAACTCTAGGAAATTCGCTGGCAGTCCAGTGGCTAGGAGTCCATACTTCCACTGGCGAGGGCCCGGGTTTGACCCCTGGTTGAGGAACTAAGATTCCAGAAGCCATGTGGTGTGGTCAAAAAAAGAAAAAAGAAAAATTAGTTTCCTAAGCTTCAGCTTTGTTTACAAAACATAAAATAAAAATTTCCACTTCATAGAACTGATGGGAGGATTAAATGGAAATATTAAGTGAAACTCTTTACACATTATAAGATGTGACATAAATACCAAGTATGGCTCTTAGTCCCATCTTTCCTGTAGGTTATAAGTTGTATTTATATGTCTTCTCCTTCCTTTATGATGCCAAACATGAGAAGCATGCTCTACCAACTGCTGACCCCTTCGCCCCCTTGACCTTGGTCTTCAGCCTCTCCCTCTGTCTCAGTCTCTTTGGAATTTTGTTGCCCGTGATTGTGAGAAATTCCAGAATGCCGGGCAGGATCTGACATGAACTTGAGCAAACTCCGGGAGATAGTGGAGGACGGGGAGGCCTGGAGTGCTGCAGTCCATGGGGACACAAAGAGTCAGACATGACTTAGCGACTGAACAACAGCAAGGCAGGATCTTTGGGGCAAGGTGGTCAGTTGGCCTTTGTTTGGAGAGACTGTTAGTTTTCTATTGCTGCTGTAAACAAAAAACCACAAACTGTCTGAAAACAACACAGATTTAATATCTTTGCTCGCTCAATCGCTCAGTCAAGTCCGACACTTGCAACCCCATAAGACTGTAGCCTGCTGGGCTCCTCTGTCCATGGGATTCTCCAGACAAGAAAAATGGAGTGGGTTGTCATTTCCTTCTCCAGGGGACTTCCCCACCCAGGGATCAAACCCACGTCTCCCTGCATTGCAGGCAGACTCTTTACCAACTGACCTACGAGGGAAGCCTTTTTATTATCTTATAGTGCTGGAATTCTAAAGTGGGTGTCAGTAGGCCAAAGTCAAGGTGTCGACAGGGCTGTGTTCCCATCTGGAGATTCCAGGGGAAATGCATTTTCTTGTCCTTTCCAGCTCCTGGAGGTGCCTGCATTCCTTGGCTCCTGGTCCGTTCTTCCATCTTTAAAAGCAGCAGCAGTAGATTGAGTTCCTCTCACATCCCCAGCCTTCTCCCCTGGTTCTCCTCTTCCTGCTCTTCCCCCACTAAGGAGTCTTGTGATTACACTGGGCTCGCCTGGACAACCCAGCATACTCCTGCGTTGTTAAATCTGCTCATTAGCAACTGGAATTCTCCCTTGCTATGCGGCCTCATAGTCACAGGTTCTGAGCATTAGGACACGACTTTGAGAGGCCATTATTCTGCTGACTACAGAAAGGAAACTTCAGGGAGGTTTGCTGCTGCTAAATCACTTCAGTTGTGTCCGACTCTGTGCGACCCCATAGATGGCAGCCTACCAAGGCTTTGCCGTCCCTGGGATTCTCCAGGCAAGAACACTGGAGTGGGTTGCCATTTCCTTCTCCAGTGCATGAGAGTGAGAAGTAAGAGTGAAGTCGCTCAGTCATGTCCGACTCTTAGCGACCCCATGGACTACAGCCTACCAGGCTCCTCCATCCATGGGATTTTCCAGGCAAGAGAATTGGAGTGGGGTGCCATTGCCTTCTCTGTCAGGGAGGTTTGCCCCTGCTTTTTCCCTCTGCCTTGCAGGACCTAATTGATTCATCAAATGATGGGCTGGCAACCACAACTGGAGATTGTAATAGTCACAGTTAGGAGGTATTCCACACTAAGATTTTTCTTCTGGTCTACTCCTGATTCAGCTTCATACTGAAAGATATATTTGCAGCCAAACACAATAAATAGTAGCTAACTAAAATTTTTCAAAGAAATACTGATCGCAGTGAATATTCTCCAGCATGGAAAAAAAGGTTTATGCTCAATCCTTTATTTTTTGGAGATTTTTTTTTTTAATGTGGATCCTTTTTTTAAAGTCTTTATTGAATTTGCTATAATATTGCTTCTGTTTTATGTCTTAGTTTTTTTGGCCATGAGTTAAGTGGGATCTTAACTCCCCAACCAGGGATCAAACCCACACCACTTGCATTGGAAGGTGAGGTCTTAACAACTGGACCACCAGAGAAGTCCCAATCTTTAATTTTCATAAGTGATATCCATTTCATTTCTGACACATTTTTTATTTCTCTAGAAGAACTTCAACAGCAGTGTTGAGCTAAAGTGTTTCACTTTAGCTCCAATTGATGATGAATGGACAGCAGACTATGGCTTAAGAAAGACAGGTGAAAAATATCAAGTTGCAAAGCAAAGCATGTAAATATATCAGAGACTGGAATTTTTTTGTTTAAAGGGGTAAAAGGCCATCAGTCCTATTTTAGGAGCACCAGGAGTTCAAACACTATAGTTGGAAATGGCTAAAACCTCAATACCTTTGAATTTCACTCTGAAATTGAGTACCCCTGTCTTTTAAGTTCTTCCATCTCTAGTGTATATGTTGTTGTTGTTCATTTGCTAAGTCTTGTCCCACTCTTGGCGACCCCGTGGACTGCAGCATGCCAGGCTTCCCTGTCCTTCACTATCTCCCAGAGTTTGCTCAAATTTACGTCCTTTGAGTCGGTGATATCACCCAACCATCTCGTCCTCTATCGGCCCCTTCTCCTTATGCCCTCAATCTTTCCCAGCATCAGGGTCTTTTCCAATGAGTCGGCTCTTCGTGTTAGGTGGCCAAAGTATTGGAGCTTCAGCATCAGTCCTTCGAATGAATATTCAGAACTGATTTCCTCTAGGATGGACTGGTTTGATCTTTTTACTGTCCAAGGGACTCTGAAGAGTCTTCCCCAGCATCACAGTTCAAAAGTATTAATTCTTTGGTGCTCATCCTTCTTTATGGTCCAACTCTCACATCCATACATGACTACTCGAAAAACCATAGCTTTGACTATATGGACTTTTGTGGGCTTATCATTTCAGTTCAGTCTATCAGTTATGTCCGACTCTTTGTGACCCCGTAGACTGCAGCATGCCAGGCTTCCCTGTCCATCATCAACTCCCAGAGCTTGCTCAAACTCTTATCCATCAAGTCGGTGATGCCATCCAACCATCTCATCCTCTGTCATCCCCTTCTCCTCCTGCCTTCAATTTTTCCCAGCATCAGGGTCTTTTACAATGAGTAAGGTGGCCAAAGTATTGTCGGCATATAAATGACCTCAAAATAAATGGGTCCAAATCTACAGTGAAAGTAATTTTTAAAAATTTTAATAATTGATCTTAATTTTCTAGGGGGGAAGAGGCTAGTCTTAGTATGTAACCGAAAGGATATTAAGCTTGACTATCAGAAGAGGCCAGCACTGAACTGTTTGATGACTTTGGGCAGGACATTCAAGAGAGTGCCGACAAGTCCTGAGCATCTCTATTCCCAAGCACTATGTTTACATACACTATCTCACTTAATTCTCACACCATAGGGAGGCCTTGTTATCCCCATTTTAAAGATGAGGAATTGAGTCTCTAAGATATGAGGAGACACTCACAATCACAGCTAAAGAGGCACAGCACTGGGATTTGAATCCAGTTCTGCCTGCCTCCAAAGCTTACACATCCTCTCTCCACCACCCTTAGGTGCCCTTCACTGAGCCCCAAGTTTTCTCATCTACAAAATAAAGGATCTGAGTCCCCCAGTGTCTGATGCCCTTCCCCTCTCTCACTGGATGACCTTCATGGTTGGGAAGGGAAAGGGCAATCAGGAAGGGGTCTCAGGCACTGGGGAGGGGTGGGGGGGAGCATCTTTCTCTCCTAACTGGGAAAGCACTAAAAACTTGAGTCCTGCCTGTACCATCCTGACTCTCTACCTGTGAAAGGAGGCTGCTGCTGACAATGGCACTAACAGTGATAGGACTCTAATACCCACCACTATTAAAAGAAACAGCTCAGGACTTCCCTGGCAGTCCAGTGCTTAAGACTCTATGCTTCCAATGCAGGGGATGTGGGTTCAATCTCTGGTTGGAGAACTAAGATTCCACATGCCGTGGCATCCAAAAAAAAGAAGAAAAAACAGGTCTTCTAATTTTCCTCGGTGAAACCACTTTTTTTTTTTTTTATAATGAATTTGCATTTCCCAAAACAAATTCATCAACACTTATTGTCGAGAATCTTCTCTTGCCCATACTGGGTTAAATTGTATTGAAAACTGGCCAGCAAAAAAGTACAAGAGGTAGTCTGTATTCTCAGGGAATTCACTGTTAACACACAAAGCAATTTCTAGAAGACAATAGACAACCAGGACTGAACTGTGTAGTCTAGACAATATGTATTGGGTTGGCCAAAAGGTTCGCTCAGGTTTTTCTATACCATCATATGGAAAAACCTGTAGTAACTTTTTTTGGGCAACCCAGTAGAACAGGAACCGGAGACAGGGGAGATCAATGTGGCTGTAGTACTCAGAGAAGGCTTCATGAGAACTTGGGCAAAGACAATGTTCTTAACCTTGCCTTCTAGACTAGTCTTTCCTGGCTTGTGAAATCCTGGTATGAACCTTTCACATAGTTCAAAGATTCTTGGTTTTGGAGTACGAGGTGATGGACTACATATCACGTCATCTGAAGGCCGCTTCACCCTTATTGACACATAGGGGAGGAGTAAAACCCCCATGGTATGCAAACACCGTCATGGAGACTTGCTCCGAGCCATGGGAGGTTTCATGCAAAACCAGTTTCTCAATAGGGCAAATGTTGTGCAAAGATGTAAGAGGCTTGAGAAACTGGTTCAAGGCAAAACCTGTCACAGCAAGAACCAGATTTGAATGGGGACACTTTCTTGTCTGTGTCAGCCATGGTCTGCCTCACCTGGGCTCAAGAATTTCCCCAATGCTTTGGCCCAGAGGCCACAGGCCCATCTCATCTACTAGGAGCCTCTTAACTCTACCCTCATTCATCTGTCCACCCTCATGTGCCACTCTGTTGATAAGAGAAACTTTTTCAGAATTCCAGATCCTTTCTTACCCTCAGACAACTAAGTATGTGTCCCATTCTCCAAATTCCACCCTCAATACAATCTGAAAAAGTGTATTATCTGAAGAGATAGTCTGAGTTGATAAGGTCATCCTGTAGTTCAAATATTCACTACACTTACTCTGTATTCTGAAACAATGCTAGACCGAGGAATATTTTCCAAACTAGTTGAAGTCATAAAGCAAATACACAAAAAATAGCCCCTAAGAATACTGTTGTTGTTGTGTAGTTGCTAAAGCATGTCCGACTCTTTTGCCAGCCCATGGACTGTAGACTGCCAGGCTCCTCTACTCATGGATTCTCCAGGCAAGAATACGGGAGCATGTTGTCATTTCTTTCTCCAGGGGACCTTCCCAACCCAGGGATGGAACCCACATCTCCTGCATTGGCAGGTGGGTTCTTTACCACTAAGCCATCTTGGAAGCCCATCTAAGAGTATTCAGTTCAGTTCAGTTCAGTTCAGTCGCTCAGTCATGTCCAACTCTTTGCGACCCCATGAATCGCAGCATGCCAGGCCTCCCTATCCATCACCATCTCCTGGAGTTCACTCAGACTCACGTCCATCCAGTCAGTGATGCCATCCAGCCATCTCATCCTCTTTCGTCCCCTTCTCCTCCTGCCCCAATCCCTCCCAGCATCAGAGTCTTTTCCAATGAATCAACTCTTCGCATGAGGTGGCCAAGTGTACCAGATACTAAATTGAGGGTCACTGGTTTAGAAAAGTGAGAAATCAATTTGTACAGAAGCGATGAGGGCAAGTTTCATGGAGGCAGGATTTAGGATGGACTTTAGAGAATAGGAAGACTTTGGATAGGCAGGGAAGAGAAATGATGACAATCTAGAAAAGAGATGTACCATAACCAAAGGCAAGAAAAGTGGGAGACATATTCATGAAAAGCCAAGGTAGTCAGCCTGTCTGGAGGACAAGGTGCACAAGAACATCCATAGCAAGAATCAGTAGGAAATGAGATCACAGGCATAAGATGAATTCATCAACAAATCTAGCAAACGTTTATTAAGTGCTGATCAGGTGTCAAGCTCTGTGCTAGGTCTCTGGCACATAATAACAGCTTATACCCATTAGAGCTTATGTTGTGTCAGGCACTATGTTAAGCACTTTACATTCATTATCTCACTGAATTGTCACTATAGTTTTATGAAGTATTGCACTGGTTGTATCTTCATTTTACAGATGAAAAAGATGAAGCGCAGACAGGTGAAGGAACTTGCTCCAGGTCACATAGTTACTGTGTGATAAAGCCTGGATTTGAATCAAGGCAGTCAGCTCAAACGTGGTTTCTGAGCACAATGCAAACCTGCTTCTATACACACCATCTCATTAAATCCTTGTGAAATTCTGTAGGGCATGGGCACAGTTATCCCCACTCTGCAAATGGGGACCCAAGGCTCCAGGAGTTAGTGAATTCCTCCAAGTGGTTCTGCTGAGTACAGAGCTGGGGTTTGAAAGCGGATCCACTAATCCCAAATCCATCAAACTTTCCATTACAATATATAACTGCCTGGCAAAGCAATTATCTAGAATGGGGTCAAATTAAAAGAAATTTTAACAACCTGAAAGGGGCTTCCCAGGGTTTCCCTGGTGAGTCAGAGGTAAAGAATCTGTCTGTAATGCAGGAGCTGCAGAAGACGTGAGTTCAATCCCTAGGTTGGGAAGATCCCATGGAGGAGGGCATGGCAACCCACGCCAGTACTCTTGCCTGGAGAATCAATGGACGGAAGAGCCTGGTGGGCTACAGTCCATAAGGTTGCAAAGAGTCAGATGCAACTGAAGTGATTTAGCATGCACATAGGGGCTTCCCAGGTGGCTCAGTGGTAAAGAATCCACCCGCCAATTCGATACCTGGGTCGGGAAGATCCCCTGGATGAGGAAATGGCTTCTTGCCTCGAGAATTCCATGGACAGAGGAGCCTGACGGGCTACAAAATGTTGCCTGCTGCTGCTGCTGCTAAGTCGCTTCAGTCGTGTCCGACTCTGTGCGACCCCACAGACGGCAGCCCACCGGGCTCCCCATCCCTGGGATTCCCCAGGCAAGAATACTGGAGTGGGTTGCCATTTCCTTCTCCAGTGCATGAAAGTGAAAAGTGAAAGTGAAGTCGCTCAGTTGTGTCCGACCCTCAGCGACCCCATAGACTGCAGCCTTCCAGGCTCCTCCATCCATGGGATTTTCCAGGCAAGAGTACTGGAGTGGGTGCCATTGCCTTCTCCGACAAAATGTAGCCATAGGGTCACAAAAGAGTCAGACACAACTGAGCGCACACACACACACACACAACAGCCTGATAAGGGCAAGCCTATAGCATAGGAATAGGGAAGAGTTTCAAGGTTAACAGCTGTGACTTAATGAATAAATACAGGTCTGGCATTGGCCTGGCACAGGGAATTGAATTAGGAAAGAGTGGACATGAGTGGTAGATGATATTAGAGGTGGTGATGACCTAGAAATGGGCATGGGGCAGGGGAGGAAGAGAAGAATAGAAATGATGATCAATATTTGGAAGAATATCTGATTGTTCTTGGGGACTGAATGACTGAGGGCAATGAAAGGAGATTAGATCAAAGAGGACTTTGCTTCTTGCTTGAATGACTTAGCCTATTGTTGACAAGGGCTGAGAGGTTACGGGAACAGCTGGTTTGTGGCAAAAAATGAAGGCTGCTTTGGACAATCTGTCGCAATCTGTTTGGCAGGATGATGAGTGGTACATTCCACAGGAAATGACCAGTAGGCAGTCAGCGATGTGGGATTGGAGCTCAGGTAGAGAGCTGAGGCTGAGCATTGCATCTGATGCCAAAGCTATGCAGGACCCAAGAAGGAGCAGACAAGTCAGATCCCAGGGAGAATAGGATTTTCATAGTCAGAATAAGCCAGGAGTCTGCTGAGAACAAAAATGTAGCAGAAGAAAAGAAAACAGGCCCAAGAGCAAAGCTGCGGGTCTGGACAAGTTCTTAGGGCCAAGACAGAGATACAAATTAAAGGGACATAACGGCAAGTGAGATCTTACCTATATCAATGAAAAACGACCTCTGGATAATTTTCCATTGGGTATGTGGTATATTGAGGGTGTTTCCCTATTGCAGGAGACAAACCTACCTTAACCAATAGAACCCTACTGTCTGACTCCACAGGCCAATAAGGACCTTTGACAGCAAAGAGTACACAATCTATTGTACATCAGCATAGAACTGAAGTCATCAAATATGTCTCCCCACTGAATTACACATTCAAAGATGGTTACAAAGGTAAGTGTTAGGTTTTGTCTATTATACAAGAATAAAAAAGGAAGGTCTCTCCCCTAAGAATATAAATGTCTAAGGATCCCACAAAGATCTGCCAAAGTCCAACTAATTTGGCATTTCCTGGACTTACCTCTTTTTGTCCAAGGTTTTCTTTCCTTGCCCAAGTTGGTGGCTGTGCTGCTGATGGGAGGAAGGTTCTCAGGCAGCCAGAGATGCTGTAGCTACCTGGCCCCTTGGTCCCCTCCGATCTGGAAAGAGAACAGGGTGGTCAGTTGTTACTATTTTCGGGGGCTACTCCTCTTCTGGCCTTTCTGCTACCTCTGTTTCCAAACCTTGATCTTTCTGGCCACAGCCCCACTCTCAGTGACCTCTTCCTCCTGACAGAATGAAGAAAGTGAGACTTGGAGCAACTCAGCCCATACCTGGGAGGGACTTATGTGATGCAGGAACCCTGCAGTCTGGGGATCTCGATTCTTGGTTATTGTCCTTCAAACACTCAAGTTCTAGGGTCCTTCTAACAGGCTTCACAAGGTTCACCCCCAAGCCTATACACAATTCCTTCCCCACTCAGTATATATCCTAGGCCTCAGTCAGGGGTCCTCTGTGAACCAGGTCTGCCTAAAATGACTCCTCCACTCTCCAAAGTAGCCAGGTGGGATTCTGTCTCATTTTACAAGTGAGTAGACAGGGACCCAGGGGTGCATACACCTGGGCAACTGCAGAACAAGGAGATGCAGGTTGTTCGATCCACTCTCTAAATCTCTTGTAGTTAGACAAAGAGAGCCCTGCTGAAATATTTGGAATTCTATTTTTATTAAAGCTTTGCTTTTCCCATGATTGCTGTCTTTTGCTGTCTTTGTCTCCAGAGATGTTTAAAATGCTGGAAAATGTAAGATGAGGGGACTCAGAAGAGAATGGCAGCAAGGGACAGAGGGAACAAGCTCGCTGGTTGTCCTGTTGGGGGGCTGGGCCCCCCGCCCTCCCTCAGCCCCAAGGCAGCAGAGCCTAGTAAGGGGGCCTGTGTCCTAGGGATCTCCAGTCCTTTTTGCCATGGTTTCATGTTGACCTTGATCTCTGAGTCTGAAATCCCTGATTACCCATGTCAATAAGCAGCCAGTCAGCTTGGGAGGGGCCCTTCAAGGCTATGGCAAGATAGAAGAACGACAGCCCAGCTCATCATAAGCATATTTATCAGGCAAACTTCAGGAAAAACTGGTTGCTCAAGCCTGCCACCTCAAGAGAAAGAGTTTTGTGCAAAGCTTGACCTGGTGTGAAACAGATGTATGCAATTTTGTTCCACGGCCACGTGTGCTTCAGGAGCGCTCTGTGGGGGACATCGGCACGCAAAAAAGACTTTTTCCCACTGGAGAGCACTGGGGCTGTAGAGTTAAGCAGAGAAATGAATTATTTGTTTTCATCAAGCCTATATATCTTTTCTGTAGTCACTTCCCAAAAATGCAGGAATTCAAGTTTAGGACATTAAGTCACAGACTCATAAATCATGAGTTGTATGGGACTCTCAAGTCATCTCATCCAGGCCCCTAAATTTGCAGATGAGGAACCTGAGGTTACCCACTATTGGGTATTGTACTTCTACTATGCAGCCTGAGATCACACCCATTTCTCTACAAGCCAAAAAACTGCACTGTTGGCTCCAGAGAGCTGGCAGTTCACCTAAAAGCCATGGTATTTTTCATATAAACCACTGTTCAGTGCAATTTTCCTTGTCCCGGGTTTATAGCCCAGATTTCCTAAAATCTTGTTCAGGCATTTACATGTTCTCTTTCCATTTGGTTTTGTTAGTTTTATCTCCATATTCCAGTCTATGATTTGGATTTTGGTTCTGTCTTAAGCTCTGTAAGCGTGTTTGGGAATGGGGAGGATCACGTGTGAAGTCACATTTTGCAGTGGGCTTGCTGTCTCATACTTAACAGCTAAATTGTTGTACAAAAAGCATTTCATTTGATATGCATGCATGCTTAGTCGCTCAGTGGTGTCCTACTCTTTGTGACCCCATGGACCGTAGCCTGCCAGGCTCCTCTGTCCATGGGATTCTCCAGGCAAGAATACCGGAATGGGTTGCCATGCCCTCCTCTAGGGGATCTTCCCGACCCAGGGATCAAACCCAGGTCTTCTGCAACTTTTGCATTGCTGGCAGATTCTTTTACCACTGAGCCACTGGGGTATATGTTGTAAACAGAACCTAAGAATTGCCCCTGATTTCCTTCTCTCTTTCATCCCCCATATCTAATAATAAGAATAGCTAACATTTACCAAGTACTTATCATGTGCCAGATACTGTGGTAAGTAATTTATAAGCCCGACTGATTTAATCCTTACAATAAGTATCATGATTTTACAGATGAGAAGACTGACACTTTCAAGAGATTAATTACTCACTTGAACTCATGTATCTAGGGATGGTGGGGTCACACCCAGGTTATTGTGGGTCCAGAGCCCAGAAGTTTCCCCACTTAGTTCAGATTCTCTGGGAGAGCCATCAGATCGTGATGCAGGTCTGACCCTTATGAGTCATGGAAGGAGGAGGAAAGAAGAGAGGGGCAGAGGGAGGAAGGAAAGAAGAGAAGGCAGGGGAGTGGAGAGGAGAAAGTTGGTGGAGTGGAAGAATCTTTGACTGCAGTGCAGTTCTAAGAAAGTCTAGCAAAGCTGATGAAACATCCTGGAACTGACACTGCCCATGAGAGAAGTCCCACATTTCCCAGGAATGGGTCTTTCTCAGCATTGCCACCCCCTGCACCCACCTCCCAGCCCCACCACATTCAGTTGTGAAGCAGCCTTTGAGAAGCATGACCTCAGTAAGAAGCAGACATGGATTTCAGAGCAGAGAAGCTGAGGTTATCAGTCAATTGTGACTGTTCATGAGAAGTACATTTTTCATTGCTGCCACATTGTATGTGTGTTAGTTGCTAAGTCGTGTCTGACTCTTGCAATCCCATGGACTGTGGCCCGCCAGGCTCCATTTCCATGGGATTCTCCAGGCAAGACTACTGGAGTGGGTTGCCAATCCCTTCTCCAGGGATCTTCCGGACCCAGGGATTGAACCCGAGTCTCCTTTCATTGCAGGCAGACGCTTTTACTGTCTGAGCCACTAGAGAAGCCCTGTCACATTATAGATAACAACTTTTTCAGCAAATCTGTTGATTCTGTCAATAGTTGTCTCTAACTACAACCCTAGTTTAAGCCTAGACATGGCTTACCTAGACAATTCCAACAGTACTTTAACTTATTTCTCTCCTTTCAGTCTCGACATTCCTAAAACGATCTCTTGCAACACTAGCAGGAAGATCTTTCCAAAACATAAGTCCAATTATGTCATAATCCAGGTTAAGAAGCTAAGGTGGAGACTACATTTTGTCAATCTAAGAATAGGTATGGGACTTCCTTGGTGGTCCAGTGGTAAAGAATCTGCCTGGCAGTGCAGGGGACAAGGGTTCAATCCCTGGTCTGGAAAGATTCCACATACCTCGGGGTAATTAAGCCTATGTGTCACAACCACTGAGCCCACACGCCTTAGAGTCCATGTCCTGCAACGAGAAGCCACCGCAATGAGGATCCCACGCACTACAGCTAGAGAAACCCCTTGCACAGCAACAAAGACCCAGGACATCCATGAATAAATACAAATTTTAAGAAAGAATAAATATGATGATCTCATAGCATATAAATGACAACAATCTCACCAGCATTCACTAATTAGGCCAAGTACAAAATTGCGTTGTATACTTTTTTGCTAAGCTCATCAGTATATTTATATAGAGAGTTATCCCAGTTACTATAGGTCATTCATTTGTTTAAAAGCCCTTCAAACATTTGTTAGCTAAAACCTAAGCTTCTGATCATGGTACACCAGGACCTCTAGAATTTGGCTAGTCCCTACTTCTTTCCCAACATCACCCCTCCTGTGTCTTACCTGGCATTTGATACTGTGAAAATATGGTACTAAATTATCTGTAGCTCCTGCTATGCAGTATCATCACATCACCATGCCTTTGCTTATACTCTTCCCTCCACCTGGAATGCCGTTTTCTCCTCTCCTCTCGCTGTTGTGCCTCACTGCATCTCATTTTAGATTTGGCTCAGCTTCCTCGGGGAAGCTTTCCATGACTCGTACACAGCCCAACTCGAAGATCATTTAATTCAATCTCTATCCCTATACAGGAGGTCTATCTGAGGTCACCACGTAGAAGGTCATCAAAGGAAGAGTCTAAGTCTTCATAGGGTAATGGGCTCTGGACTGTTCTCTTGCATGCGTGCATGCTCAATCACTCAGTCGTGTCAGACTCTTTGCAACCCCATGGACTGTAGCCTGGCAGGCTTCTCTGTTCATGGAATTTTTCAGGCCAGAATACTGGAGTGAGTTGCCATTTCCTTCTCTAGGGGATCTTCTCCATCCAGGGTTCAAACCTGTGTCTCTTGAGTCTCCTGCATTGCAGGCGGATTCTTTACCACTGCACCACTGGACTATGATCATGTAAACCAGTCAAAACCTCTTCTCATTATGTTTTATGAGGGAGTCTATCAGTTCCTGTTTCCCCAGGTTTTCTAGTACTCACCTGCAACTTCAAGATGGAGAGTTACAAGTTGGGAGCCTAACTGAGAAATTCCTTGGCAGGTCCCTATAAAGGGGATGTCTAGCACTGAACTTTCAAATCCTGTCGGGGAGAGGGGGTGGTGGTGAAAATGATGATGGGGAAGGACAGAGCTTGCCAATAAGCCACTGTGTCATTTGCCTCTGCCTGTAATTTCTGAATTTTCTGGCTTTTCATTTATAAACCCTCCACCTGTAATTCATAGAGGTTTTAAGAGACCTTCTGAGTGCTGAAGGACTTCAAGAAGGGGAAGGCATGGGGAGAGAGAGGATGGGCCTCCGGTAAACCACACAAGAGTTAGAATTCAGCTACCATGGCTACAGCTACTAAGATTCCAAAGGTTTCCTTAATGATCTTGGTAACTCTCTTTTTTCTAAGAATGAAATGATACATCTTTAAATATTACACAGATGGGAGATACCTGGCTTGGAGCAAAAGATAGCAAAGGCTAATTCTGGGACCCCACATTCACTTGGGGCTGTGGGCAGAGAGGCAGGATGGCCATGAGCTTTCTTTACCCACATTCTAGCACACGCCTTGGGTTTTCACCTTTCAACAGGCACTGCTTGTTTTTGTGCATTTAAAAAAGTTCAGCATAGTGACTGAGTGAACACCGGGACATTGGTAAACAGTCTCGAGCCAAAAGTTTATTTGGGGAAGCACAAGAAGAAATTATAGTACATACAAAGACATCAGATATGAAATCAATGTTGTTCACACTGCAATACTGGAAATGAAAACAACAATAAAAAATCATAGTGGTTATTGACTCATTAAATTATCTTACCATCCATTGTTACTGTACACAAACAGAGCATACAATTACATCTTTTATTGGCACTTGAGAATAGAACATCTGGAAATATAAGAATGAGAACAGACACAAAACATTCTCTAACATAAATCATACCAATGTTTTCTTAGGTCAGTCTCCCAAGGCAATAGAAATAAAGACAAAAATAAACAAACAGGACCTAATCAAACTAACAAGTGTTTGCACAGCAAAGGAAACCATAAACAAAACAAAAAGACAACCTATGGGATGGGAGAAAATATTTGTATTAATAAACGATACAACCAACAAGGGCTTAATTTACAAAATATACAAGCAGCTCACACACCAAAAAAACAAACAGCCCAATCGAAAAATGGGCAGGAGACTTAAACAGACATTTCTCCAAAGAAGATATACAGATGGTCAAAAAGCATGTGAAAGATGCTCAACTTTGCTACTTATTAGAGAAATGCAAATCAAAACCACAGTGAGGTACCACTTCATATGAGTCAGAATGACCATCATTAAGAAGTCTACAAATAACAAGTGCTGGAGAGGGTACAGAGAAAAGGGAACCCTCCTACACTGTTGGTGGGAATGTAAATTGGTACAGCCACTGTGGAGAACAGGGTGGAGGTTCCTCAAAAAATTAAAAATAGAGTTGCTATATGATCCAGCAATCCCATTCCTGGGCATACAGCCAAACAAAACTATAATTCAAAAAGATACATTTGAAAATGTACCCCTATGTTCATCACAGCACTGTTTACAATGGCCAAGACATGGAAGCAACCTAAATGTCCATTGACAGATGAATGGATAAAGAAGATGTGGTGCATATACAATGAAATATCACTCACCCATCAAAAAGAATGAAATAATGCCATTTGCATATTTGGCAAATACGGATTGTCCTAGCAATAATACGGATGGTCCTAGCACTTATCATACTAAGTGAAGTATGTCAAAAAAAGAGAGACAAATACCCCATCAGTTCAGTTCAGTTCAGTCGCTCAGTCGTGTCCGACTCTTTGCGATCCCATGAATCAATCGCAGCACGCCAGGCCTCCCTGTCCATCACCATCTCCCGGAGTTCACTCACACTCACATCCATCGAGTCGGTGTTGCCATCCAGCCACCTCATCCTCTGTCGTCCCCTTCTCCTTCTGCCCCCAATCCCTCCCAGTATCAGAGTCTTTTCCAATGAGTCAACACTTCCCATGAGGTGGCCAAAGTACTGGAGTTTCAGCTTTAGTATCATTCCTTCCAAAGAACACCCAGGGCTGATCTCCTTTAGAATGGACTGGTTGGATCTCCTTGCAGACCAAGGGACACTCAAGAGTCTTCTCCAACACCACAGTTCAAAAGCATCAATTCTTCAGCACTCAGCCTTCTTCACAGTCCAACTCTCACATCCATACATGACCACAGGAAAAACCATAGCCTTGACTAGACGGACCTTTGTTGGCAAAGTAATGTCTCTGCTTTTGAATGTGCTATCTAGGTTGGTCATAACTTTCCTTCCAAGGATTAAGCATCTCTTAATTTCATGGCTGCAGTCACCATCTGCAGTGATTTTGGAGCCCAAAAAAATGAAGTCTGACACTATTTCCACTGTTTCCCCATCTATTTCCCATGAAGTGATGGGACCAGATGCCATGATCTTCATTTTCTGAATGTTGAGCTTTAAGCCAACTTTTTCACTCTTCTCTTTCACTTTCATCAAGAGGCTTTTGAGTTCCTCTTCACTTTGTGCCATAAGGGTGGTGTCATCTGCATACCTGAGGTTACTGATATTTCTCCCGGCAATCTTGATTCCAGCTTGTGCTTCTTCCAGCCCAGAGTTTCTCATGCTGTACGCTTCATATAAGTTAAATAAGCCGGGTGACAATATACAGTCTTGATGTACTCCTTTTCCTATTTGGAACCAGTTTATTTTTCCATGTCCAGTTCTAACTGTTGCTTCCTGACCTGCATATAGGTTTCTCAAGAGGCAGGTCAGGTGGTCTGGTATTCCCATCTCTTTTAGAAGTTTCCACAAATACCCCATGGTACCACTTAAATGTGAAGTCTAAAACACAATACAAATCAACATATTATGAAACAAAAACAGATTCACAGATATAGAGAATAGACTTGTGGTCACCGAAGAGGAGCAGAGGAGGGGAGGGAAGGATTGGCAGTTCGGGATTAGCAGAGGCAAACTACTATATACAGGATGAAAAACAACAAGGCCCTGCTCTATAACACAGGGAACTGTCTTCAATGTCCTGTGACGAATCAAAATGGAAAAGAACAGGAAAAAGAATACATAGTACAGAAGAAATTAACACAATATTGTAAAACTGTACTTCAACAAAAAAATTTTTTTTAAAGGATGAGACTAGAGTAATGAAAGGAAGTTAGTGCTGTTCGTTTTTAAATTCTTTGATTTTATTTTTTAGAAGACTTTGTTTTTCTAGAGCAACTTTAAGTGTATAACTTGAAGGGAGATGCAGACTTACCATTTATTACCACCCCACACATGCATAGCCTCCCCCATTATCCACATTGCTCACTGTAATGGTTCTTTCTCTTTTTTTTTAACCAGGAATGAACCTACCTTGACACACCATAATCACTCAACATCCATACTTTACCTTAGGGTTCACTCTTGGTGGTGCACATCATACAAGTTTGGACAAATATATAATGACACACAGCCATAATAATATTATCATATAAAATGCTTTTACTGCCTTAAAGCCACTAGACATTTTAAAAATGCATTCTAAACCACATCAGTGAACAGTACAGTGCTGAAATAGGCAGGTCAATGGAAAAAGGTAGACGGTCCAGATACGAACCCAAGTGCAAATGAAATAACTTTATGATAAAGGGAGCATTCCAAATGAGTAGGGAAAATATTCAATAATCACCATTGGGATAAATGGTCAGTCTTTTAGAAAAATAATAAAAGCAGACTCCATTTTTCTCTGTACATAAAAAATAAATCCAAGGTGGAGAAAAGGTTTAAATATAAAAATGAAATTGTAAAAAGTACTAGAATAAAACAATGAATTTCTGTATAATCATGTCATGACAAGCCTTTCTTGACAAGGAAAGGCTTGTCAAAGCCTTTCCTAACTATGACATAAAATCCAGAAGTCATAAAGAAATGATTAATAAATATGACTACTGAAAAATGGAATTAAAAATACAACCAACAAAGTCAAAGACAACAATCTGGGCAAAAAAAAATGATTAGCATATGTGATATCAGCAATAATTTCTTGAATATACATATGGAGTTTTTAGAAATCTGAAGAAAAAGACCAACCACCTATAAAAGAATATGAACTGGTAGTTCAAAAAACAAAATATGAAAGCCCCACCACATACACAAAGAATATCCAATCTCATTGCTAATTCAGTAAGTGCAAATTAAGGTATCAGCAAGATACCAATTTTTAATATATTGAGTTGGCAAAACTTTAAAAGTGTGATAACAAACCATGTTGTCTGGTGAGGAAACATACACGAAATGGAAATTTCTGGTGGAAATAAATACTTTGTAACTCTTTCTGAGGAAACCTTGGCAGTAACCTGCCAAAATTCAAGGGTTTAAATACTTAATCTAGAGGTTCTTCTTCTAGGAATCTGTCCTACAGATAACAGTCACACAGGAACAGAAAGATGTATAATCAAAGTTGTGTATTTTTTTATTGTTTAGTTGCACACGACTGAGTGACTTCACTTTCACTTTTCACTTTCATGCATTGGAGAGGGAAATGGCAAGCCACTCCAGTGTTCTTGCCTTGAGAATCCCAGGGATGGGGGAGCCTGGTGGGCTGACGCCTATGGGGTCGCACAGAGTCAGACATGACTGAAGTGACTTAGCAGCAGCAGCAGCAGTAAAAATAAAGAGGAAAACAAAAAGTACATTCTGAAAGAAAGGAAAGAAAACCAAGACTGAAGGAAGGAGAGAGTTCCACATTCAATGACAATGGAGTCATGTCCAGTACATATTGTTAATTGAAAAATGTGCACAACAGTGTAATTTAATACCATCTATGTAAAAATGACAGAGAAGGTAATGGCACCCCACTCCAGTACTCTTGCCTGGAAAATCCCATGGACGGAGGAGCCTAATAGGCTGCAGTTCATGGGGTCGCTAGGAGTCGGACATGACTGAGTGACTTCGCTTTCACTTTTCAATTTCATGCATTGGAGAAGGAAATGGCAACCCACTCCAGTGTTCTTGCCTGGAGAATCCCAGGGACGGAGGAGCCTGGTGGGCTGCCGTCTATGGGGTCGCACAGAGTCAGACACGACTGAAGAGACTTAGCAGCAGCAGCAGCAGCATGTAAAAATGAGAGGAAGGTACTTCTACTCTTTGTAGTGTGTTCAACATTTCTGGAAGGCTAGACAATGGTTAACTCTAGAAAGTGTGTCTGGAAATTTTACTTTTTACCTTACAATCTTCTTTGCTATTGGGATATTTTAACCATGGGCAAATACTAACTTTGAAATAAAAAGCTACTTTTTTTTTTTTTTTTTTACTTTTACAAATGAAAAAGAGAAATACCATCTGTTTAAGGAAAGTTTCTGTGGAAAACACAGAGTTTTAGTTTTCCACCTCTCTTAAATAATATATTTTCAACTCTATTGAATAAATGAAAGATTCTAAATTCAGTTTCTCTGTCTAGCATTCTATCTGCCCATCCATTTCTTCCTGGTGATATACATCTGCTGTAATACATATATTACAAGTATGACATAATATAATAAAATATTATAAAATAGGAACTTTCCTGGTGGTCCAGTGGCTAAGACTCTGAATTTCCAATGCAGGGGACCCCAAATTTGATCTAACTGGGAAGGGAACTAGATCCCACCTGCCACAACTAAGAGTTTGCAAGCCGCAACTAAATACCCCTCATGCCACAACAAAGATCAAAGATCTTGTGTGCAGCAAGTAAAACCTGGTGCAGCCAAATAAATCAATATTAAAAAAAAAAGTACGGGGGCTTCTCTGGTGGCTCAGTGGTAAAGAATCCGCCTGCCAATGCAGGAGACATGAGTCAGATTTCTGATCTGGGAAGATCCCACAGGCTTCGGAACAACTAAGCCCACGAACCACAACTACTGAGCCTGTGCTCTAGAGCCCAGGAACCGCAACTACTGAAGCCCACATGCCTAGAGCCCGTGCTCCACAAGAGAAGCCACTGGAATGAAGAGCCCGTGTACTACAATGAAAAATAGTCCCCACTCACTATAGCTAGAGAGAAGCCTGCACAGCAACAAAGACCCAGCACAGCCAAAAGTAAATAAAATTACTTTTTTTAATATCATAAAATAACAGATACTGAGGAGCTGCCAACTGCATGTGAAACAGTCAATTTCCCCCAGATTTGTCACTCTCTTGCTTAAACTCTCAGTGGCTCCTGTGCTAAACTGCTTTAGCCTTTGTGACTTCATGGACTGTAGCCTG
Organism: Bos javanicus; assembly: GCF_032452875.1. Lineage (NCBI taxonomy): Eukaryota > Metazoa > Chordata > Mammalia > Artiodactyla > Bovidae > Bos > Bos javanicus. The sequence goes on along the minus strand of NC_083872.1, from coordinate 97,723,903 downwards.
CCAGGCTCCTTTGTCCATGGGATTCTCCAGGCAAGAATACTGGAGTGGGTTGCCATATTCTCCTCCAGGGGATCTTCCCCACCAGAGTCTCTTATGTCTCTGGTATTGGTAGGCAGCTTCTTTACCACTAGGACTTCCTTGGTGGCTCAGACGGTAAAGCATCTGCCTGCAATGTGGGAGACCTGAGTTCAATCCCTGGGTCAGGAAGGTCTCCTGGAAAAGGAAATGGCAACCCACTCGAGTATTCTTGCCTGGAAGATCCCATGGACGGAGGAGTCTGGTGGGCTACAGTCCATGGGGTCACAGAGTCAGACACGACTGAGCAACTTCACTTTCTTTACCACTAGCGCCACCTGGGAAGTCCAGTGGCTCCCAAGCACCTTCACATTAAGTCCCTACTCCCAAGCTAGACATTCAATGTGCTTCATCATCTAGCTCCTGTATACATTTGGCCCGAGCTCTTGACACTGCTCTTCCCAGCTCCTGAGAAGCCTGAATTACACTCAAACCAAATTATGTGTGGGTTCCCCATTGTAAATTTCACACCAAGATGCCTTTGAAAATGTATCTTTTCTTGCTTTATACTCATCCTTTGAGACCTGGCTCAGAAATGAGCTCTTCAGGAAAGACACCCCCTAGATCCCCTCTATATTTTATGTGTACCTTTATTATCACACTTAACACACTATCCTGCACATACATAGAGAATCCCCCATCAGCGTGTAAGCCTCGTGAATCTTGGTGTGTCTAGCATACAGCACAAGGCCTAATGAGAGCTGCTCAATGTGTTTTTAAATGAATGGATGGATTTATAAAACATGGATGGTCCAGTGGTTAAAACTTTAACCTTCCAATGCAGGGGATACGGGTGCGATCCCTGGTCAGGGAGCTAAGATTCCACATGCCAAAAGAAACACTGAAATATAAAACAGAAGCAGTATTTTAACAAATTCAATAAAGACTTTAAAAAATAAAATGCCTTTAAAAAAAAATAAATCAGTTATCCTCTGGATACATTCTGCATCTCTCTTGGGTTCCATCTCCTCCCTACCTCAGTTCCAGTGCAACAGGCCTCCCCAAGGCATTATAGTGCGGTTCTCATAACAATGACTAGAGTGTCAACCATGCTGCCAGTGCAGTCTTCTGTAGGGAAAGGGTCACTTAAAAATGCACCAAGTCATCCTGTATGTATCATTTCCCTGGAGAAGGAAATGGCAACCCACTCCAGTATTCTTGCCTGGAAAATCCCATGGACAGAGGAACTTGGTGGGCTGTAGTTCATGGGGTCACAAAGAGTTGGATACCACTGAGCACATCTATCATTTAAATCTTGACAGTGTACGTGTAGGCAGATGCCTGAGTTTTTCTTCCTTCCCATAGTTAGCCTCTCTCCAAACAAGCTCAGATAGCAACCTGCTTTGTTTGGCAAATTGATGAATGGGGACATGATTCAATACGCCTGGTTGTATGACATAGCCAATAGCATTGCCATTTTGTTTATGAGGTGTTGGGTAAAAATACCCAGGAATTTACTTCCAGTGGAGGGACCACCTGTTAGCTAGAAACATTTAAGAGGGAAATCTGGGCAGGCAGCTCCCTTGAGAAGTTCCATCACCAGCTTCATCCCCCCTCCCCACCCCCCAACCCTGCCCCCAACAAACTGCCTCTTCAAAGCTTGGCAACTCGGGTACCTTAGCACTTTGATTGCCTGAGCTGCTCTGCCGGCACCTGGAGAGATGCCCAGTTAGCTCTTCCCCAACCTGAAGGAAGGCAGAGCTGGACTGGGTGTCAAGGGCTGCTTCGGTGGCCAGGACAGAAGTGGATCTTGATGTAGGGGTAGAAACTAGGGAGAAAAGAAGTGTGAATGAGTGAAGGGATGGGAGGTGGGGAGGAAATGCAACTGTTGGGCAGAGCAGCCAGGACCACTCCCATCTTACCTCCAGGCCTCTGAGGTGGATATACGGGAGGGTTGGGAGGGTAGCGGTTACTATGAAGGAGGTGTGACCCTGTCTGGAAGCTGTGACTGGGCAGGAACAGAGCCACCTGTATCTGAGTCTTACCTGCAGCAGCCAGAACAGAGCTGATCAACAGACACTTTCCGAGCTGAGCGGGAAAGGAGGCAATCGGAGGGCAACACAGCAGAAGGCCTGGAGTTTTCCAAGACAAAACAAACCTGAGACAATCCTACAGGTGTAGGGAACGGATAACTCCTTCTCAGGACTCACTGTCTGAAAACATGAAACAGCAAGAACAACAGAACACCAGGCAGGAACCGTGTGAGAAAGGGGCAAGGGTGAGGCACAGAGGAGAGGGTCAGAGTCCACGCTGAGGCCAGAGGCGCCGGACACTGCGGCAGACGACGGGCATTCCGTGCACAGCCCCCGACGGCGTGTGCGCCTGCCCGGGCGAGGCCATCTTGCTGGCCTCGCTACAGCGTGGCAGGCTGGTCTAAGGCAGCGTCACTTAGGACAAAAGTACTTTCTCTTCTCCTGTAGAGAAACAGCTAGAGGCGAGAGCCGAAATGTAAAGTAAATCTGTAAAATCTGAAATGACACGTATGGACTGCTGGTAACAAGTGGAAGGAGGGGGGCTGCTGTTCATGCCTTGACTCTCATCACTGTGAGAACAGCAGGAGCGTCAGGAGAGGGACAGCGCCAAACTCTTTTAAGACTCTTACATGCCTACATTGCACGCTACCTTCATTTTGTGTTTGTGGTTTTTCGTTTTGTTTTGGCTGTGCCATGTGGCATGCTGGACCTTGGTTCCCGGAACAGGGATCGAACCTGTGTCCCTTGCATTGGGAGCTCGGAGTCTTAGCCACTGGACCACCAGGAAAGTCCTCTAATATTCTCACAAAATTAGGTGCTGTCCCATTCAAGTAACACTGTATTGACCAAAGAAGATTGACATTAACCATATTCAGGCTAAAATGTTTTTGGAAACAACCCTATCACAAGTGAAAAGGTTTAAAGATATATCCTGGAATGGAAGACTTCTTGTGTAGATAAGGAAGGCTTTAAAGGAATTGAAAATATGCTGTAAAAAATTCTTAAACATGTAAACGAGTCAAAAATAAATGAAGATGCATGATGCTAAGTTGCTTCAGTCCTGTCTGACTCTTTGGGACCCCATGGACTGTAGCCCACCAGACTCCTCTGTCCAGGGGATTCTCAGGCAAGAACACTGGAGTGGGTTGCCATGCCCTCCTCCAGGGGATCTTCCTGACCCAGGGATCAAACCCACATCTCTTGTGTCTCCTGCATTGGCAGGCGGGTTCTTTACCACTAGTGCCACCTGGGAAGCCCAAAGGAAGATATGTGATACCAAATAGAAAAATTACAATATCTGTAATGTTAGAAGTAATGACAGAAAGAGTCAAAGGTATTTACTTCCAGCAGTAGATAATACTGAGAGATAGGAAATATTAATACTTAAGTCCTCATAAATAGTTCGTGGCTTTTAAAAACATCTGGCGGGCCATAAGTCTGGAGGCTTCCCTCATGGTCCAGCGTGCAATACAAGGGATGCTGGGTTGATCACTTGTCGGGGAAGATCCCACATGCTTCGGGGCAACTGAGCTTGTGTGCCACAACTACTGAGCTTGCGCTATAGAGCCTGTGCTCTACAAGAGAAGCCAGCGAAATGAGAAGCTCACACACTACAGAGTAACCCCTGCTTGCTAGAGAAAGCCCGCACGCAGCAATGACGATCCAGCACAGCCAAAAAGAAATAAATTATTTTGAAATTCTATATTTTTTTAAAGTAAGTCTGATAGGGCCCCGGGGTAAATTTGACTGCTTTTTTTTTTTTCCTCTCTCTTAGAAATGGAGAAAACTGAAGCAAAATTTGGAGAAGTCACTTCGTAAAATAAGAAATGGGTCCCCTGCTGACCTTCTGAAGTCACAGGTACTAAAACCAAGCTTCCTCCTGGATTAACCAGGATTCCAATCTTTTTTTCCTTAAAAATGCAAGACCTGGAAGAGGAGCCCTGTCAGATTTCCATTCAGCAAACAACTCGGGGTTTACTAAAACTTATACTGGAAACAACCTCAAAAGTGAACTTTGATGGAAGGTGGGTTTTTTTTGTTTTGTTTTAAGTTTCTAAGCAAAAACGCAGGCTGAGTTTCTTTTGTTTTGTTTTTTACTTACTCTATCACAAGTGCCATGGTAAGTTTAAGCATCTTCAGGTTTGAGTCGGTAGAATAAAATGTGCTTGTCTTATGTGTGTCTGTTGGGTAAATCCTCAGGAGATTTGTGAAAGAAGGTACCTGGTCATTAACTGTTGGCTCTTCATCTGTCTCTGTCCTAACCTCCACAGGCATCCAGGGTCTACTTGGCTGCTCTTTAAAAGCTCAAAGCCATAGCATAGCAATCAGGTCTACCCAGATCTCTCCCCTTCTTAGAACGCCTATCCTTCAGAACTGTATATATACTCCTCTTTACTCCCAAACCTAAACCTAATCTTTAGGTAGCAAGTATGAGGCCAAAAAAAAAAAAAAAGCACCACCACATTCATACTAAAGTGTCAATGACTAATAGCGATGCTTAGCAAGTCATCTCTTAGAAGGGGTAGCTTAGTCTTAAAGAGCTGCTTATTGGCCAAATAAGTATATTTTCCATTTTTTTCTGCAAACATGGGTACACTTTATTCTTTCCCGCCTGAGAGTTTTATAAGACTTAGTTATTTTCAGTAGAAACGGTAGTTGGGATGACACTGAGAAAAGTTGTTGAGTTGGAGGTGACAGTTTCAGTACGTTGGTGAAGGGGAAGAGGTAAGGGAAAGTTTGAGCAGGGAAGGTTTTGGTTCCTTGAGCTTCATTTTCTCTTCCTTATTTTTATGCTGATCAGAGCTTTTTTTCCTTCCTCATCAACAGACTTTTTAGTCCTTCTTGGTCTTATTTCTTTTGCTCCTGCTAACAAGCTAGAAGCTGAATTATGTACTCATTCTGAAAATGTTCCTTTAGGCTCTTACTTCTGGACTTTCTAACCAGTGCAGAGAGTAAGTAGGTACTGTGCTGTATGCAAATGTAGGCATATTTGTCCGTGTGGGCAAAAGGGGGAGGGGCATTTCGCAAAATGCCTTTAGAACAAAACCAAACTTTTGAGATGGAATATTTTATAGCTTCATGACAATAAAGTCAAACTTTTCAGAAACAAAAAGCACAGAGGAATACTTATCTATAAAATACATTGGGGAAAAAGAAAACCACACACCAAACAAAACAGAGGACTAATACTTCAACAGTGAGTTCACCTCAAGCATTTCATGAATTTCACATGACCCACCCACTTTTTCTCTGTACCTCTGAAGAGTACCATATCAGCGGCAATAACGCTCTGTTGTTCTAGTGCCATATTTACATATCCACGTAGCCATGGCATTCCTGAGTGCAGAATATCGTACTGTTACCCTTGTTTGTGGTTTCTAAATGAGGTTAATTTTTGTTCCTTTACCCTCCTCACTTAATCTCATGCCACCCCCTGCCTCTCTTCAATCAGTGGTTTTGTTTTGTTTTTTCTTTGAATAGTTTTCCTCCTTTTCTTTCTGGGTCTCTGTGTCATATTTGCGACTATCCACAAATTCACCATATAACTCTGCTGCATTTTGAAAATCTTGATCACTCAGCCACAGACAAACAACTCTTTGAAAAGAAAGGCCAGGGACAGAGAAGTAATGACGGGTCACTTCTGGGGTGACTCCAGGATACCTACTTCCCCAAATGTATGGTGTGTCTTAAGGTGGGTCAGAGGTTACCATGGTAGATTTCACAAACACCTTTCCTTCTTTCTTGGCAGGTTTTCTTGTTCATTATTACTATTTCTAGATTGGAAATGGGTCTAGCACCAATTTGCATGCCAGAATTGAATCAACCAATTTTTATTTCCACTGAACGTTAGGAAAGGGCTGGAGAATTTTTAAATTCTTAGACTCATGTGTCAAACTTAATCGAAAGCCAGTTGGAGGCCAACAAGCTATTTTAATGAGCTTCCTTTCTCTCTGACGTTCCCCAGGGGCTATGTGCCAAGCAGGCCCATGTGGCCCAGGGAGTAACAAGATCATCTTGACTCTGTTTGGACACCTGTGCTCTTTTAGCCAAGCAGTAATGGGAACAGGAGAAAGAGAGAGATGAGGGCATGGAAGGCATGCAGATCGAGTGGGAGTGGGTGTGTGCCATGGTGCTTAGGAATTCACTACAAGGAACTCCCCAGCAGCAGCAGAGAAAATACACCACAGGCCATCAGTGCCTCTATGTGGATTGTCTGATGGGCCTCCCTGATGGCTCACATGGTAAAGAATCTGCTTGCAGGAGACCTAGGTTTGATCCCTGGGTTGGGAAGATCCCCTGGAGAACCCACTCCCGTATTCTGGCCTGGAGAATTCCATGGACTGTCCATGGAGTCACAAAGAGTCGGACATGACTGAGTGACTTTCACTTTCACTTTTCTGAGAGTACATGAAAAGCCTGGCAGTGTGTGTGTGTGCTGGGGAGGGAGGGATGGAGAGGGCAGGGAGGAGAAAATTATATGCATGTTTTAAAGGAATTGCATGCTTAAACAGGTTCTCTTTGAGAAGGCAATATAGGACAAAAAGACTGCAAAGCATGGATATAAAATATGCCCAGGACCCTGAGATATGAGTCTTCATCTAAGCTTCCTCCCACTCCTTAAAAAAAAAAAAGTGTTCGGTTCACTTTTCCTTTCCTCTGAATCAGCCTGATGCTTGGCTCTCCCTACCCACTCTGAACCACTTAACACAGAGACATTAAACTCGGACTGTACCGTTCAGTGGTTGTTCCTAGTCTCCTGTGTGTGTGTGACTTTCTCCTTCCTGGATTATAGACTCCTTGAGGATTAAAATGTACAGAAGCAAATACCTTCTTTTGTCCTTTCTCACCTCTTTGTTACCAATTCTGGGTATTTCTCAGCAAATGATTAACATATTTTAACACAGCACTCCTTCATAAGATTTTATTCCCTTTATTGTTCAGTCGCTCAGTCATGTCCAACTCTTTGCGACCCCATGGACTGCAGCATGCCAGGCTTCCCTGTCCCTTACCATCTCCCAGAGTTTGCCCACATTCATGTCCACTGAATCAGTGATGCCATCTAACCATCTCATCCTCTGTCGCCCTCTTCTGCCTTCAGTCTTTCCTAGCATCAGGCAGGGTCTCTTCGAAATGAGTTGGCTACTCACATTAGGTGGCCAAAGTATTATTCTCTTTACCAAGTCTTATCTTATGATACAATTCAGAGTTTTTTTTAAAGATTTTTTTGATGTGGACCTTTTTTTCATCTTTATTCTTTTTTTAAAAAAATTTATTGTAAACTGAAGGATAATTACAGTATTGTGTTGGTTTCTGCCATACACGAATACGCATCGGCCATAGATATACACGTCCGCTCTCTCTTGAGCCTCCTCCCACCACCAACCCTATCCCATGCTTCTAGGTGTTACAGAGCCCCAGTTTGAGTTCCCTGTGTGCTAAGTTGCCTCAGTCGTGTTCAACTCTTTGCGACCCCATGAACTGCAGTCCACCAGGCTACAGACTCTGTCCACGGAATTCTCCAGCCAATAATACTGGAGTGGGCTGCCATTTCCTTCTCCATGAGTTCCCTGAGTCATACAGCAAATTCCCGATGTGGACCACTGTTACTGAATTTGTTACAATATTGCTCCTGTTTTAAGTTCTGGTGTTTTGGGCCTCAAGACATGTGTGATCCTAGCTTCCCAACCAGGGATCGGACCACATCCCCTGCATTGGAAGGTGCAGTCTTAACCACTGGACTTCTAGGGAAGTCTCCTGAGGTTTGTTTTTATAAATTAAGTTTTTAGTAAATAATTTAACATATTTCCACACTTTCTAAAGTGTTTATAGTTTTTTTAAATTTAAAGTCCTATTCTAACTGTGTAATATTTCAAACATACAGAAATATGAAGGAAACAATACACTGTACCTCCACCAAGAGATTTCATATATTTGCTCCATCTCTTTAAAAGTTGTATCTGGGGACTTCCCTGGTGGTCCAATGGCTAAGACTCCACGCTCTCAATGCAGGGGGCCCAGGTTTGATCCCTGGCTGGGGAACTATATCCCACATACTGCAACTAAGACCTGGAACGGCTGAAAAAAAAAAAAGTTAAATATGCAACTAACCACCCCAAGACCTTCTCCATCTAGTTCCTCTCTCCCTCCCTATAGAAAATCACTCTCCTGAATCTGGTGTACACACTACTTCCCTGGGAGTGTTCAAATTTTCACTACCTGGCTCAAAAGGTCTTTAGTCCTCCTTCCTGAGGGGCTGGCAATTGTCAGCAGGGATGCAGGGAGAGTGACAAAGGACTAATCTGGAAGAATGGCAGCTCCACTCCAAAAAGGGGGCTTAGCAGGGCAAGGGGGTAGCTGGGGACGAGGACTGAGGCTTTACTGGGTGCTGAAGAGGAGGCTAGAAGGAGGTACAAAGGGACTCAGACCAAAGGGGTAGTAGGTGAGGGAAGAGGAGAACCTGCAGGAGCACAGACTTGCGCTCCCCTAACTGTCAGAGAGGATGTGGCTGGAGTCTCTACGACTACCTGGAATACAGTCCCGGCTGGGCAGACCTCACCTCATAAGCCCATGGACTGCAACACGCCAGGCAACCCCACGTCATGACCTGTTAGGTGGCATTTACTTTGGAGGAACTGACCTGCTTTAGTTCCTCTGAAGTGTTACACAGATTTGATGGAGATGATTCTGCTTTTCTATTTTTATTCTTCCTCAATTTGAAGTTGTCGGATAAAATAGAAGACACTTTCTCACAGACTTAGAGAAAGAACTTATGGTTACGGTGGGTGGGGACGGGGGGGATGGTTAGGGAGTTGGGGGTGGACATGTACACACTGCTTTATTTACAGTGGATAACAACAAAGACCTACTGTAGAACACAGGGAACTCTGCTCAATGTTATGTGGCAGCCTGGATGGGAGGGGAGTTTGGAAGAGAATGGACACATGTATATGTACGGCTGAGTCCCTTTGCTGTGCATCTGAAACTAGTTCACATCACTGTTAATCAGCTATACTCCAACACAAAAGAAAAAGTTAAAAAAAAAAAAAAAGACACCCAGTTGAGTCTGACTTTCAGATAAGCAAAGAATACTTTTTTAAAGTAAAAGTGTGTCTCAAATATTGCATGGTCATACTTATACTAAACAGGTATTTATCTGAAATTCAGATGTGAGTGTCCTATATATTTATTGCTAAATTTGGTAACTCTACCTCAATTTGAATATAGGAAAGACTTGGCAAAGCACTTAGTACGAGTCTGAAGAGAGAGTCAAAGGATTCTTCAGAACATTAATGAAGACACCGTCTTTGTCAAGTTCTCAATGGCCTGCTGCTGCTGCTGCTAAGTCGCTTCAGTCATGTCCGACTCTGTGCGACCCCATAGACGGCAGCCCACCAGGCTCCCCCGCCCCTGGGATTCTCCAGGCAAGAACACTGGAGTGGGTTGCCATTTCCTTCTCCAATGCATGAAAGTGAAAAGTGAAAGTGAAGTCGCTCAGTCATGTCCAACTCATCAGATCAGATCAGATTAGTCACTCAGTCGTATCCAACTCTTTGTGACCCCATGAATCGCAGCACGCCAGGCCTCCCTGTCCATCACCAACTCCCGGAGTTCACTCAGACTCACGTCCATTGAGTCAGTGATGCCATCCAGCCATCTCATCCTCTGTCGTCCCCTTCTCCTCCTGCCCCCAATCCCTCCCAGCATCAAGAGTCTTTTCCAATGAGTCAACTCTTCACATGAGGTGGCTAAAGTACTGGAGTTTCAGCTTCAGCATCATTCCTTCCAAAGAAATCCCAGGGCTGATCTCCTTCACAATGGACTGGTTGGATCTCCTTGCAGTCCAAGGGACTCTCAAGAGTCTTCTCCAACACCACAGTTCAAAAGCATCAATTCTTCGGCGCTCAGCCTTCTTCACAGTCCAACTCTCACATCCATACATGACCACTGGAAAAACCATAGCCTTGACTAGATGGACCTTTGTTGGCAAAGTAATGTCTCTGCTTTTGAATATGCTATCTAGGTTGGTCATAACTTTCCTTCCAAGGAGTAAGCGTCTTTTAATTTCATGGCTGCAGTCACCATCTGCAGTGATTTTGGAGCCCAGAAAAATAAAGTCTGACACTGTTTCCACTGTTTCCCCATCTATTTCCCATGAAGTGGTGGGACCGGATGCCATGATCTTCGTTTTCTGAACGTTGAGCAGCGACCCCATAAACTGCAGCCTACCAGGCTCCTCCATCCATGGGATTTTCCAGGCAAGAGTACTGGAGTGGGGTGCCATTGCCTTCTCCTCTCAATGGCCTAACACCGTTCAAAACAAGCCCACTGACTTTACTAAAAGTGGACAATGCCAAAACATTCTTCCTTATTTATTATTGAGATGAAATTCTCATATCATGATATTCACTTCAAGTATACAATTCAGTAGTTTTTAGTATAGTCAGAGTTGTGCTGCTGTTGCTGCTGCTAAGTTGCTTCAGTCGTGTCAGACTCTGTGCGACCCCATAGACGGCAGCCTACCAGGCTCCTCCATCCCTGGGATTTTCCAGGCAAGAATACTGGAGTGGGTTGCCATTTCCTTCTCCAATGCATGAAAGTGAAAAGTGAAAGTGAAGTCTCTCAGTTGTGTCACACTGTTCGCGACCCCATGGACTGCAGCCTACCAGGCTCCTCCATCTCTGGGATTTTCCAGGCAAGAATACTGGAGTGGGTTGCCATTTCCTTCTCCAATGCATGAAAGTGAAAAGTCAAAGTGAAGTCTCTCAGTTGTGTCAGACTGTTTGCGACCCCATGGACTGCAGCCTACCAGGCTCCTCCATCCATGGGAATTTCCAGGCAAGAGTACTGGAATGGGTTGCCATTGCTTTCTCTGAGTTGTGCAGCTATCACTAACTCAATTTTAGAACAGTTTCACCACCTCAAAAGAAACCCAATACCCATCAATACGCCCCATTCCTGGTCCCCCACCCTCCACCTCCACTATATTTCCCAACCCCATCCACTATATTCCCCAACCCCATCCACTATATTCCCCAACCCCAGCCCCTGACAACCACTCACCAACTTTTTCTTTACCCATTCTGAACAGTTCATTTAAATGGAATCCACCATATGCGACCCTTTGTGTCCTGCATCTTTTACTCTTAAGTGTATTTTCAAGGCTCATCCACATTGCAGCAGGTATCAGAACCTCATTCATCATGAATATTCTTTTTTATATAAATACCAGGATGGGCCTATCAGTTCATCTACTGTTGAACATTTGGGTTGTTTCCATTCGTTGACTACTTTGAATAACGCTTCTAGGACAGAAGGGACAAACTGTAGTTTCCGGTGGAGTTTTTGGCCATATGGTCTAACACTGGGAGGAACTGTCAAATGGTTTCTAGAAGCATCTACGATTTCACATTCTTTGTTGTTTTTAGGGGGTGGGGGTGCGGTGTTGTTTCTTAATTTTTAAAATAAACAATCTTCATGGTTTTCTCGGGGTCCGTGAGGATTGCCTGCTCCCAGGGACCGTCCTTCAGGGTTGCCTCTGCTAGGTCCCAACGATCCCCTCCTAGTCCCCAGGCCGCTGGAAACCACCGACCCAAACATTTATGAGCGCGCACTGTGGGAAACCTAGCTTCAGCTCCGCCCCCTCGGCGCTCCTCGGCAGAAAAACGGACGCCGCCTGGCTGAGGCTCTGTGGACATTGTAGTTTCCTTTCCAGTCCACCGCGCAGAGACCGCGGGGAGGGAAACTACAATCCCCAGAATGCTACGGTGCTACGGCAGCCGAGCGGGCCAATCCGCGCGACGCGCTCCAGCCCACCCTCCGGTCTGGGCTGCTCTCCAGGGCGTCTGTAAACACAGCCAGAGCCTGTCATGGAGGGGGAGGAGGAGGCGGCGGCGGCAGCGAAGGGAGGCGTTCTGGGCCGCCTCCAGGGTCCGCTCTGCCATTCCTGAACTGGTCCCTCGTCCCCGTGACTGTGGCATCAGGGAACCGAACTGTTAGGCGAGAGGAGGCGGTCAGAACCATATCCCCTTCTTCCCCCGGGGCGGGGCCGGGCCGGACCAGGCCGGCTGAGCCGGGGGAGGGCCGGCCTGTCTGCCGAGATGGATGACAGTAAGGTAAGTCCTGGGGTTTGCACGCTCCCCTGCCGCCGCCGCCTGCTTGTCGCTAAGTGCCCGTCCCGCCGCTGAGCCTCAGCCCCGTCCACCCAGCACCCAATAGACGTCTGCCTTAGACACCCCTGCGACTCCAGCTATGACCCCAGGTACCCAGACAAGAATTGAGGGAACAGCGGGCTGCGTTCTTCCAACAAGGGCCCACTCCGGAAAAATCACACTCAGGGCAAGCTTGTTGGTCAGCTTTTCCAGGTGGTGCAGACCCTAATGCTCCCGAGATAAGTGAAGAAGCTACTGTGCTTTTTCTTTTTGCCTTCCGTTGCCCCCAACCAGCCTTTTTCCACATTGGAGACCTAAACTAGGGCACCCTGAACCGGCCCTGTTCCCCTAGACCGTCCCCTTTTCTTCTCTCAGGCTCCTTTACTCAATGCCCCATTCATATAATCTGTTCACTCCCCCTCTGAGCTATTTTCCTGTGGTTGGTTGGAACACTCTGCTAATCTCCTGTTGCTATTCGTCCAAAGCCTGGAATCTAACCTCTAGAAAGCCTTCTTCAAGAAAAGAAGTAAATTCCTTCTTGTTAATCTATGCCCACTCCCTCTTCGCTTATGCTGGTCACTTATCCCCGCGACGTTAAGATAACAGACGATATTCATTATTGGTTAATTCATATAGTTTGTTTATAACCTTCCTGTCTTTACTCGTTAGTGTCATCTAGTTATGTGTCATGAAGATAGTGATGCCCAGTTAATTGATCATCAGCTTATTGATGTTTTAGAATGTTTAGAAAGTTCGCCTTTTTTTTCTTTAAGGCATCAGACCTTAGAATTTGCCAGTTACTCCTTCCCTCTGCTTTACTTTCCACTGTCTCTGGCATGCTGCTTTTGAGAGCTTTTTCCTTCGTTTGGGTACCCTTTCCCCCTCCACCTAACCAGTAACACTTTGCTGCTATTAAGTTTTTGTTTGACACATCCTCAGAGAGGCTGAAAAAAATCTCCATCTTCTCTGTGCTGCTTGTGTTACTCTCCATCATCTCCTCTTCCTATTCCCGTGGGAGGCTCTGAGAAAAGTGACAGCAGGGACAGCCCAGGGCACTGCTCTGGAAGTAGGACTCACCTCTAGGAACCTTTACTTGGAAAGGGGTAAAGCCCTCCTAATAGGAAGTGGGATTTCCAAGTCAGAAACAGGGAGTTCTAAAACTTTTCTAGAAAAATCAGAAGGTAATTTTCCATAACAGTCTTTGCTAGCTTGATCTTTCAGTGTTAATTTTGAAATTAAATCCGAATACTGTATCCACTGTCTTTCCTAGATACGGCTGGCTGGGAAAGGATGCCAAATTAACATAGTCTTTAGTCTCCGTGGTTGGAGACTCTCATGGTATATTCTACAGAATTTTTGGTTGTTTCTTTTTCAAACCTTTGAAATATTTAATAACTTTCTCAAAGTCTTCAGTAATCTCAAATAAATTCAAGAAAAAAAAAAACAAACCAGGATTTTGAGTTATTTTACCTGCCTATAAATCACATAGAACTTATTTCTAAAACAAGCAAGCTGTAGTGGAGGGTATGGTGTTACGGTTTTGCCTAAAAGAGTGAGGTTAAAATTTGCAAGTAGACTATTCATAACGATTCACAAGTAACTTCTTAGATGGTTCATAGGTAAGCAAAATGAATTGAGTTCTCATTCTTTACTAATTCATTGTTTTTGTGGCAGAAACCAGCAGTTTCTTTATTCTTTAATGATTTTGGAAAAGGAAATCCATTTCAGATGTATGTGGATGGATATTGCTTCTGTGAATATACTACTTTCACTTTGAATACATGTCGAAGCCATGGATGAGTAATATTTAAATGCCATGTACTGCAAGATTGGACTACTCTGTGAGGAGTCAGGCGGTATGAAACGGCCTTTTTAAAAGGCTCCCAATCCTGCCTTTCCCTGTGCTCTAATTGTTACAGTCCTGCGAAGTTGTATTGTTCTCCCAATATATCCATCCAGGCTCACACACACAACACATTTTCCCTCCCATTATGTATGGGTGATGGAGTCTCAGGTTCTGAGGGAAGCTGCAGTAGGGAAGCCGAGGGTTGGGGCTTGGAAGTGTGGTTGTGCCGGTGAGAGCATAAAAGATGACAGACGGACTGACAGAAAGGCCAGGGCAACAGGACGAGGACAGAGTGGGCAGGGTCAGCAGTCAGAGAGAAGCAGTGTTTGAATGAACAGGTCAGGAAATAGAATGACACTGTGACGACCTCTCTTTATAAAGATTCTGTATTCTGAGTTGTTTTCATCAGTGGTGATGAGTGAGTCTGCAAGAGCGCTGCATGTTCTGCTGTCTGGTTTCCTGGAGTCAGAGCAGGACAGATTGGAATGGCCGGTGCAGCTTTGCCTCCCAAGTGTCTAGCAATGTGCCTGGTACATTACATCATAGAGTACTGGTTCACAAAGACTAAGCTGGATTGGAACAGAGAGGCATTAAGGAGACTGCTCGAGGTGTAGCTGGGATTTATTAATATTCATCAATGTGATCTGCTGAGCCAGAGTATACAGACTACAGCAAACGGGAAAAAGAACACAAGAGACAGAGTGGGTATCTAAGACTGAGGGCTTGGGGAAGTGCTGAGTAGCAGATCTCAAATTCTGATTGAGCAGATCTCTACTTAACCTAGTTAGGAAGGAAAAAAAAAAATCTTGGTTGAGGTAACCTTTTTGAGCTTCTGTTTTATGTTAAATGGTCACTGCCTTTTTCCCAGGCTTTGTTGAGGATCAGAGATCATGCATAGGAAGCATCAAGTACAGAGTAAACACATACTTAGGCACCCAGAAATGTTACCATTGTTACATTACCTGGCAGCGATGTCCTTGGTCTTCTGCACAGTGCAGCAGGCACCCGAGATGCTCACTGTAGTCATTATTAGGTGTGTGCTCTTTCGTGATATTTGCAGCTGTGTTTCCCCCATACTACCCTCCTTTCTTAATGATGCTCCCAAATGGGACAGGAACAATGGAATGGGACGTGAAATGGCCCTTCCCTGTCAGATTGTGTGCGAATGGTAGTCTCTTGAGCCCACCTATGTGTCCTCCACTGGAGAAAAGTGTTTCTTTTTATGAAAGCCTTTTCTCCCTAACCTGCTGAATTCAATTATAAAGAAAATTGAAAGGAGTCATTTTCAGGGGCTTTGATCATAGAGAGTTCTTATTTCCAATTTTATATTTGACTTTCATGTTTATCAAATGAATGAATGAGTGACTTGAAATACCCTAGATAGCTGCGTTCCTGCCACAGACAAAGCTGATAAAAGATGACATTTCTGTATAGCCTAACTATAATATATAATGTATAATATATAATGCCCTATATGACATTTGCTGCTACTGCTGCTACTGCTGCTACTGCTAAGTCGCTTCAGTTGTGTCCGACTCTGTGAGACCCCATAGATGGCAGCCCACCAGGCTCCACCGTCCCTGGGATTCTCCAGGCAAGAACACTGGAGCGGGTTGCCATTGCCTTCTCCAATGCGTGAAAGTGAAGTCGCTCAGTCGTGTCCGACCCTCAGCGACCCCATGGACTGCAGCCTACCAGGCTCCTCCGTCCATGGGATTTTCCAGGCAAGAGTACTGGAGTGGGGTGCCATTGTCTTCTCCGATATGATGTTTAGGGCATCAATTTCCACTTGAGGGACTGGTGAGAAAGTCCCTCTCTGGCCTCAGAATACTGATATGAGCTGCTGTTCTTCTGCATACTTCCTTTCCACCTGAGCTCCGCACAATTATCTTAAAATGCCTTATACCTTCCTTACCCCTTATGTCTTTGTTCCATTCAGTTGTTCTGAGTAGTGCTGGTTCTCACAAAAATTTTTACTTGGCCAAAAAATCTCTTTGACATTCCCAGAACTCAGTTGGTAAGGAATCTGCCTGCAATGCAGGAAACCCAGTTTCGATCCCTGGGTCAGCAAGGTACCCTGGAGAAGTAAATGGCAACCTGCTCCAGTATTCTTGCCTGGAAAATCCCATGGATAGAGGAGACTGGTAGGCTGCAGTCCATGGGGTCACAAGAGTCAGATATGACGTAGTGAATAAACCAAACCAGAGCTGTCCTTTGGCCCCTAAAGTCCCTCCTCTTGGCCCCTTAGCCATCCTTTGCTACAGCTGGAACTGCCCTCTTTGGGCAGTGACAGAGCTCAGACACTTTCTACCTTTTCTGTCCTCCTGATCCATCCATGCTTTCAACAAGACCAAGGCAGAAGAGCCAGCTCCTTTGCCAAACTAGACAGCTTGTTAACATTTTAAATGTGCCCCCTTTTCCTGTCTAGGTCCCGTGTACATTGGGGTACCTCTGCAGATATCAGTTGAAATTGAAGTTTAAATAACCTTATTCAGAATGTTTTGTGCTTTAAGATTTTCACAAAAGTTTGTTCATTTCTCCATTCTTCATCAAACATTTGTTGGACACCTAATATGTACGAGACATTGTGCTAGACAGTAGAGATTCAGAGATGAGTAAGAGTTTATAATATTCTCAGGAACTGATGTTTCAGTGGACTAGATAAACATACAGAAAAATAACTACTGCGTGGTGAGGTGAGAAACGAGGGCAGTGACAGCAAAGTGCTTCGAGGGCACCAAGAATGGATGCCTGTCTGGGTCTGTCAGACATGGGTTCACACAGTAGGCATGAATCTGTCAGGAAGAATAGAAGTCCCCCAGAAAATGGGAAAGAGGGAACATCCTATACTAAAGCATATTGCACTGGAAAATAAGTATTTTGGTACAAGGTGGAGCAGGAGTTGGGAGATTTTCTGTAAAGGACCAGATAGTAAATATCTGTGGGCCATGTGATCTCTGTTGTAATTACTCAACTCTGCCATTGAAACGTGAAAGCAGCCATAGGCAGAACGTAATGAATGGGTGTGGCTGTATTCTGATAAAACTTTATTTCCCAAAACAGGCAGCTGGCTGACTTTAGTCGGCCAGGTGGGCTGAAGTTTGCTGATCCCTGAGCTGAGCATAAGGCACAAGTAGAGATGTGGGCAGAGACAAGGATGGAAAGATAACCAGGTGCCCGATCAGGATTTGCTTGGCAAGTTAAGCTAAGAAATTTGGGAAATCTGATTTCTACCACTTTCAAGCTATTATGATTTTGGACAGATTATTATTTTTTAAATTGAAGTATAGTTGATTTACAATAGTGCATTAGTTTCAGGTATACAGCAAAGTGATTCAGTTATATATATATTTTTCAGAGTATTTTCCATTATAGGTTATTATAAGATATTGCATATGGTTCCCTGTGCTATACAGTAAAGCCTTGTTGCTTATCTATTTTAATCTATCTGTAATGCAGGAGACCCCATTTCCATTACTAGGTCGAGAAGATCCACTGGAGAAGGAATAGGCTACCCACTCCAGTATTCCTGGGCTTCCCTGGTGGCTCAGATAGTAAAGAATCAGATGGCCCGCAATGTGGGAGACCTGGGTTTGATCCCTGGGTTGGGAAGATCCTCTGAAGGAGGGCATGGCAACGAGCTCTAGTATTCTTGCTTGGAGAATCCCCATGGACAGAGGAGCCTGGTAGGCTACAGTCCATGGGGTCACAGAGAGTTGGACATGACTGAACAACTAAACACAGTGTGTATCTATTAATCCCATAGTCCTAGTTTATCCCTACCCACCTCCCTTTTCCCTTTAGTAATCATAAATTTGTTTTCTGTCAGTGTGTCTTTTTTTTTTTTGTATATAGGCTAATTGGTATTATTTTTTAGATTCTACATTAAGTAATATAATACTTGTCTTTCTCTGACTTACTTCACTAAGTATAATATTCTCTAGGTCCATCCATGTTGCTGCAAATGGCAATATTTCTTTCATTTTTTATAACTAATATTCCATTTTATATATATATATAATATATATATATAACACACACATATGTTCATTATACACACATACACACACACACACACACACACACACACACACACACACACTATATCTTCTTAAACCAATAGTCTGCTGAGGGGCACTTGAGTTATGTCCATGTCTTGGTTATGGACTTTCATAGTGCTGCTATGATCATTGGGATGCATGTATCTTTTTGAGTTAGAGTTTTCTTCTTTTCTGAATATATACCCAGGAATGGGGTTGCCGGATCATATGGTAGCTCTCCTTTTGTTTTTAAGGAACCACCATAGTATTTTCCATAGTAACTGTACCAATTTACCTTCCCACCAACAGTGTCAGAGGGTTCCCTTTTTTCCTACACCCTCTCCAGTATTTGTTACTTGTAGACTTTTTGATGATAGCCATTCTGCCAGGTGTGAGGTAAGCACCTCATTGTGGTTTTGATTTGCATTGCTCTAACAATAAGCAACGTTGAGCATCTTTTCATGTGCCTGTTGGCTATCTGTGTGTCCTTTAGGTCTTCAGCCCATTTATTGTTTACCTTTTGATACTGAGTTATGTGAACTGTTCCTATGTTTTGGATAGTATCCCCTTGTCATTTGCATTGTTAATAAGTATTATCTACCATTCTCAAGGTTGTCTTTTTTTTTTGTTTGTTTCCTTTGCTGTGCAAAAGCTCTAAAGTTTGATTAGTGCCATTTGTTTATTTTTGCTTTTATTTTGGGACACTTTTACCTTGGGAGACTGATCAATGAAAATATTGCTATGATTTATGTTGAACAGATTATCAGAACTGTATTTCATTACCTATAAAATAGATGGGTTAACTTTATTGAGTTAGTGTAAGAGTTAAGAATGAAATGTTACATGTATTAGAAAAAAAAAAAACATAGTGCATAAGGGGTTCAAAATAAATGCTTGTTCTGTGTGACTCCTCCTCACCAGCTTGGTTACACTGCTCACAAGAAAGACCTGAGCTGAAGACGATGCTGGAGACTGTTAGAATATAGGTGTATGCAGCATGCATAAAATCCTTGAAGGATGAAGAAGGTGGACAGGAGAGAGAGCTAGAGACAGAACCCTGGCAGACTATAAAATGATCAGAAGAGGTGGAGGAATAGGATTCAACAAACTGAAAAGAAGAGGTTAGTGATATAGGAGATACACACACACACACACACACACAAAAAGGATTAGTATTCCATCTAAAGGAAGTAGGGAAAAAGTATCCACTGAATTTCAAAAATAGGAGGTGGTTTGTGAACCTAGCAAGAGAAGCTTCAACAGAGTGATGGCGCCGAAGCCGAAATGTAGTGGTTGAGGGAAAGTGGGTGGGAAGGAAGCAAAGAGAGTTGAATACAGTGTGCAGGCCGACTCAGATATACTGTAGGTTCACTTACAGACTATTGCAGTAAAGCGAATACCACAATACAGCAAGCCTCGTAAATTTTTTTGTTTCCCAATGAGTATAAAAGTTATGTTTACACTAGACGGTAGTCTGTGTAGTATAACAGTATAATGTTATTAAAGTATGCTATTTAAGTATGCTAGTAGTAGTATGACAGTATGTTATTAAAGTATGCTATTTAAGTATACAATAGCATGATCTCTTTAAAAAAAAAAAAAGTACATCATTGCTAAAAAATGCTAACCATCATCTGACAATGCCGAGTTGCCATAAACCTTCAATTTGTAAAAAAAAAAAAAAAAAAAAACGCAGTAAAGTGAAGCACAATGAAATGAGATATGTCTGCAGACCACTGTTACTGAGTCAGTCTATAATAGTTTTGGGGATTGCTAAAATATATGTATAATTGTATTACATTTAGCTTCAAACAGTTAACAGCAAGGGGAGGGGAGGATTAAGGGTTAGGCGAGGAGAGGCAGGGGTGAATACTCAGTCAGAAATGCCTGCTTTATCTTGTTTCTCCTCTGTTGACTAGAAAACCTGGCAGAGAGGTTAGCAGCAGGAAGATGGGATTAGACTTTCTCTCTTTCGGAAGAGCTGGTAAATAAAAGAGAAAAAGCCTGAACAACAGCTGTGAAGGAAGTTAAAGGAGCCTTAACCCCAAATGAAAGTGTAGCTGCTTGTTTTTTTTCTTTAAAGTGGTAAAGCGCAGTGTCTGGCCACAGTCATATGTGTCTTATTTTTCTTTAATTGATGGCAGATAAGGTTTCACTTTATGTTTTCAAAAGAAAAGTGAAACAGGCTTTCCTGCTATTTTCCTTCTTAGCTGGGGTTGATGCTACCACTTCATGTAAATACAGTAGTTCTTGTACACTTAACAACTTGAAACTTTGATGAGTTGCCTTAAGAATTAGAGCATTAGGATGGAAATAAGTGCAAGAGGGGTGGTAAAATAATAAGAGTTATTGATTGGTTTTTCAGATTTTATATCCCTTATGAGAGAGGTTTCGTTTTCTTTTTTCTCTTTTTTTAAAAAAAAATTTACAACTTTTATAAGCTGGTGGTATGGTGGTCATAGTAATACCAATTTAAATTAAATTGCAAAATATTGTTAATTTTTCTTTGCATTTATTCATTCAGTCATCAGTCTTTGAATAAATGTCTGTCTCTGGGCCAGATGCAATGGGGACTGGAGAAGAAATAGCGCAGCTTCTGTGCCCGAGGTGCTCACATCGCCTGAAGGCAACAGAACTTAAATCTGTGAGGCCACTCTAACATACAGTTCAGTGTGCTATTGACTGTATGTTCCAGAAATATGGAGAAGAAAAGTAACATGTGGACAGAAGTGACTGTCAGCAAGAGCTTTGCAGAATGAGGGCCAGGGCTGACTGTAACCAAAGAAAGCTTAGTATTTGCTGGTTTGGATGGTGGGATGGGGGTGGGCGGTGTGAAGAGGGAACATTTAGAGAATTGGTGAGGACAAGTAGGAATTCAGGGGGCAGGGTGAGGTCCCTAAGGACACTGGCATGACTTGCTGGGGTAAATGAAAGAGAAAAATGGCTTGGTGAGTGAGAGCCTGGATGTAGCATGTTGAAGAATGGCCTCTAGAAAGATATATCCACGTGCTAGCCCCTGGAACCTGTGGATATCACCTTATATGGATAAAGAGGGAATACTAGATGGCCCCAAATGTGATTTAGGTAAGGATTTGAGAGGATGAGTGTACCTTGGATTCTCTGAATGAGCTGTAAATCCAGTGATAAATGTCCTCCTAAGAGTGAGGCCAAGGGAGATTTGAGAAACAGAGGTGGAGGCAATGTGACCTCAGAGGCAGTGATTGGACTGATGTGGCCACAGATGAAGGAATGCTCATGGCCACCAGCAGCTCCTGCAAGCGACAAAGGATGACTTCTCCCCTAGAGCCTCTAGAGGGAGTGCAGTCCTGCCAAGAACAGAGAGAATACATGTCTGTTGTTTTCAGCCACCAAGTTTGTGGTAATTGTTACAGCAGCCACAGGAAACTGGATTTGGTGACCTAGTAAGCAGAGCTGAGCCAGAGGTCTTTTCTTGAGCTGCAAAGAGACACAGCCTCAGTTGAGTTCAGTCTCTCAGTCGTGTCCAACTCTTTGTGACCCCATGAACAGCAGCACGCCAGGCCTTCCTGTCCATCACCAACTGCCGGAGTCCACCTAAACCCACGTCCATTGAGTCGGTGATGTTATCTAACCATCTCATCCTGTCGTCCCCTTCTCCTCCTGTCTTCAATCTTTCCCAGCATCAGGGTCTTTTCAGATGAGTCAGCTCTTTGCATCAGGTGGCCAAAATATTGGAGTTTTAGGTTCACATCAGTCCTTCCAATGAACACCCAGGACTGATTTCCTTTAGGATGGACTGGTTGGATCTCCTTGCAGTCCAAGGGACTCTCAAGAGTCTTCTCCAACACCACAGTTCAAAAGCATTGATTCTTCGGCGCTCAGATTTCTTTATAGTCCAACTCTCACATCCATACATTACTACTGGAAAAACTATAGCCTTGACTAGACGGATTTTTGTTGACAAAGTAATGTCTCTGCTTTTTAATATGCTGTCTAGGTTGGTCATAACTTTCCTTCCAAGGAGTAAGCGTCTTTTAATTTCATGGCTGCAGTCACCATCTGCAGTGATTTTGGAGCCCCCAAAAATAAAGTCTGACACTGTTTCCACTGTTTCCCCATCTATTTGCCATGAAGTGATGGGACCGGATGCCATGATCTTAATTTTTCTGAATGTTGAGCTTTAAGCCAACTTTTTCGCTCTCCTCTTTCACTTTCATCAAGAGGCTCTTTAGTTCCTCTTCACTTTCTGCCATAAGGGTGGTGTCATCTGCATACCCGAGGTTATTGATATTTCTCCCAGCAGTCTTGATTCCAGCTGTGCTTCTTCCAGCCCAGTGTTTCTCATGATGTACTCTGCTGCTGCTGCTGCTGCTAAGTCGCTTCAGTCGTGTCTGACTCTGTGAGACCCCATAGACGGCAGCCCACTAGGCTCCCCCGTCCCTGGGATTCTCCAGGCAAGAACACTGGAGCGGGTTGCCATTTCCTTCTCCAGTGCATGAAAGTGAAAAGTGAAAGTGAAGTCGCTCAGTGGTGTCCGACTCTTATCGACCCCATGGACTGCAGCCTACCAGGCTCCTCCGTCCATGGGATTTTCCAGGGAAGAGTACTGGAGTGGGGTGCCATTGCCTTCTCCAATGTACTCTGCATATAAGTTAAATAAGCAGAGTGACAATATACAGCCTTGATGTACTCCTTTTCCTATTTGGGACCAGTCTGTTGTTCCATATCCAGTTCTAACTGTTGCTTCCTGACCTGCATACAGGTTTCTCAAGAGGCAGGTCAGGTGGTCTGGTATTCCCATCTCTTTCAGAATTTTCCACAGTTTATTGTGATCCACACAGTCAAAGGCTTTGGTATAGTCAATAAAGCAGAAATAGATGTTTTTCTGGAACTCTCTTGCTTTTTCGATGATCCAGGGAATGTTGGCAATTTGATCTCTGATTCCTTTGCCTTTTCTAAAACCAGCTTGAACATCAGGAAGTTCACAGTTCACGTATTGCTGAAGCCTGGCTTGGAGAATTTTGAGCATTACTTTACTAGCGTGTGAGATGAGTGCAATTGTGCAGTAGTTTGAGCATTCTTTGGCATTGCCTTTCTTTGGGATTGGAATGAAAACTGACCTTTACCAGTCCTGTGGCCACTGCTGAGTTTTCCAAATTTGCTGACATATTGAGTGCAGCACTTTCACAGCATCATCTTTCAGGATTTGAAATCGCTCAACTGGAATTCCATCACCTCCACTAGCTTTGTTCGTAGTGATACTTCCTAAGGCCCACTTGACTTCGCATTCCAGGATGTCTGGCTCTAGGTGAGTGATCACACCATCATGATTATTTGGGTCGTGAATATCTAGGGGCCCTTAAAGTTTATTCATTTCTGTAATGATTAGGTATTACTTTTTCACAATAAAGAAAAACACACTAAAGTTATTTTAATAAGTGGAAAAGAAAAGTTAATTTGGATGTTCTTTGTAAGATAGATTAACCAAGGAAGTTAAGGACAGACATGGAGACATGGAAGAGAGACCTGCCAGGAACCTGTGGTAATAGTCTGTAAGTAGGGTAGTGATGTAGGAGGAATAGAAAAGAAGAACTAAATCAGGGATTTTGTAAAGGAGTAAATTGGCATGACTTCAGTGAGTGGGCATGGAGAGTTGAGGGAAATTTCAAAGAAGCATAAAGTGAAAACATTTGTTACTTAATCTCCTCACCACTCCCCCCATCAAGTGACTAGTGAGTTGGAGTAAATGAATCTAGTCATTAAATGAGTGACTATTTAGCATTAATATAGCAGTGCATATAAAGCATCTGTCAGTTTTAGTCTCTTCAGGGAATTACGTGTTCAGGTTAATGAGTCCTACCTGGGAATCTAGAAGGGAAATAGTCATGCTTGATGATAGTCATCTTGTGACAAGCTGCTATGATGCTAATCAGGGGACTTGGGTTCTAGGCTTTGCTTTGATGTTGAAAATCTTTGAACTAAAATTAGGTCATCCATGCGATGGAACAAGATAGAAAGCCCAGAAATAAACCCATGCACCTATGGGTACCTTATTTTTGACAAAGGAGGCAAGAATATACAATGGGGCAAAGACAGCCTCTTCAATAAATGGTGCTGGGAAAACTGGACTGCTACATGTTTAGAGCACTTCCTAACACCACACCAAAAGATAAACTCAAAATGGATTAAAGACCTAAATGTAAGACCAGAAACTATAGAACTCTTAGAAGAAAACAGGCAGAACACTAGATGACTTAAACCAAAGCAAGATCCTCTATGACCCACCTCCTAGAGTAATGGAAATAAAAACAAAAGTAGACAAGTGGGACCTGATTAAACTTAAGAGCTTTTCCACAGCAAAGGAAACTGTAGGCAAGGTGAAAGGACAACCCTCAGAGTGGGAGAAAATAATAGCAAATGAAACAACTGACAACGGATTGATTTCCAAAATATACAAGCAGCTCTTACAACTCAATACCAGAAAAACAAACAACCCAATCAAAAAGTGGGGAAAAGACCTAACAGACATTTCTCCAAAGAAGACATACAGATGGCTAACGAACACATGAAAAGATGCTCAATATTGCTCATTATTAGAAAAACGCAAATCAAAACTACAATGAGATATCACCTCACACTGGTCAGAATGGCCATCATCAAAAAGTCTACAAACAATAAATGCTGGAGAGGGTGTGGAGAAAAGGGAACGCTCTTGCCCTGTTGGTGGGAATGTAAATTGATACAGCCACTATGAAATACGGTATGGAGATTCCTTAAAAAACTAGGAATAAAACTACCATATGACCCAGCAATCCCACTCCTAGGCATATACCCTGAGGAAACCAAAATTGAAAAAGACACGTGTACCCAGTGTTCACTGAAGCACTGTTTACGATAGCTAGAACACGGAAGCAACCTAGATGTCCATCGACAGATGAATGGATAAAGGAGTTGTGGTACATATACACAAGGGAACATTACTCAGCCATAAAAGGGAACACCTTTGAGTCAGTTCTAATGAGGTGGATGAACTTAGAACCTATCATACAGAGTAAGTGAGTCAGAAAGAGAAAGTTAAATATTGTATTCTAATGCATATATATGGAATCTAGAAAAGTGGTACTGAAGAATTTACTTACAGGGCAGCAGTGGAGAAGCAGACATAGAGAACAGACTTACAGACACGGAGAGAGGGGAGGAGAGGGTGAGATGTGTGGAAAGAGTAACATGGAAACTTACATTACCATGTGTAATACAGATAGCCAACGGGAATTTGCTGTGTGGCTCAGGAACTCAACAGGGGCTCTGTATCAACCTAGAGGGGTGGGATGGGGAGGGAGATGGTAGGGAAGTTCAAAGGGAGGGGATATATGTATACCTATGGCTGATCAGGTTGAGGTTTGACAGAAAACAAAGTTCTGTAAAGCAATTATCCTTCAATAAAAAATAAAAACATTGGGTCATCCATGAAATAGATCACCGTGTGTGTTGTGTGTGTGCCTGCGTGCGCTCACACATGCACGCATGCATGTGCATCTCCTTACCAGCAGCATATAAAGCTGGTGGTATGTTTGCCCTTTATAATGTTATTGCCCTTTATAATGTTATTATATGTCTGCTGCATTTCACAAGTCAAAATACATTAAAGGTAAGGACCCTATCTTCTTGTATTAACATTTCTAGAGTTTGACAGTGTTTGGGGCAAAGTGAGTGTTCAGTAAATGGTTGTTGAATAAATAAATGAATTTTCCCCACCTTAACTGAAAAAGGTGAGGATAACAGTTTTCCCCTCCAGTGGTGTGAAATAATGTGAGCTGCCATGTGGAGGGTTAGGGTTAGGGCTTGTCGGCAGAGAGAATGAGTGCTGTCTCCCTGCACACCCTGAGTTGGCTCTGAATTTGTTTTTGTGTTTGTTCTGAAAACACTGAAAGTAAAATGATACAAAAATCTTTGGAATAGGACTTCCTCTGGACACTGGAGTCTTCCTTTTTTGAAGAAGCCCCTGAAGGACTTGCACCTAAATCATGACTCCTCTTTCCACGGAAATTAAACCCACTGACTGGGGAGCCGGTCGGAGAAGGCAGTGGCACCCCACTCCAGTACTCTTGCCTGGAAAATCCCATGGACGGAGGAGCCCAGTAGGCTACGGTCCATGGCGTCGCTAGGAGTCGGACACGACTGAGTGACTCCACTTTCACTTTTCATTTTCATGCATTGGAGAAGGAAATGGCAACCCACTCCAGTGTTCTTGCCTGGAGAATCCCAGGGACAGGGAAGCCTGGTGGGCTGCTGTCTCTGGGGTCTCACAGAGTCAGACACAACTGAAGTGACTTAGTAGCAGCAACAGCAGCAGCAGCATGCTCAAACCTTCCACCCCCGTCATGTTTTTTTCCTCCTCATCTGCTTGTGTCTCTGTGGCACCTTCATTTTTCCTTTGCTGCTGTTTTCTGTTCTCTAAGGTTCATGTCATTTTTAAAAATAGCCCATACTATAAAATTCATCCTTTACAAATATACAATTTTGTGATTTTTTTTTTTAGTGTATTTATTCAGAGTTTGCAGTGATCACCACTGTCTATTGATAATTCTAGAACATTTTCATCACCCCCAAAAGAATCCCTTATAAATAAACTGAGGTATATCCATATAATGGAGGAAGTTACTCATATTATTTAGTGATTAAAAAGAAGCACATTATTAAGCTCCAAAAAGGTGTGAAGGAACTTAAATGCATATTGCTAAGTGAAAGAAGCCAGTTTGAATAAGGTTACATACTACAAACTGTACAACTCCACTACATGACATTCTGGAAAAGGCGAAGCTATAGAGATAGTAATAAAAGTCAGTGCTTGCCAAGGTTTCAGGGTGAGGGGGGAGGAATAGGTAGAGTGCAGGAGGTTTTCGGACAGTGGAAATACTCTGTATGATACTGCAGTGGCAGATGGGTTTGTCAGAACCCACAGAATTATACAACAGAGAGTGAACTCTCAAGTAAACTATGGTCTTTACTTATTAATACCAACATGAGGCTCATCAGTTGTAACAAATGTACCATGCTAATGCAGGATGTTAATAGAGGAGACTGTGTGGGCAGAGAGAGAGGATATATGGAACTCTCTGTACTTTCTGCTGAATTTTCTTGTAAACCTAAAACAGATCTTAAAAACAATCTATTCATTTAAAAAACAAACAACAAGCCCTTTAGCAGTCACTCCCTATTCTCTCCCTCCCCTTCTCAGCCCTAAGCAACCACTGATATGCTTTCTGTTGCTGTACATTGCCTGCTCTAGACAGTCTGTATAAATGGAATCTTACACCCTTTTGTATTTCCACTTCTTTCTCTTGGCATGTTTTCAAGGTTCAGTCACGTTTTACCGTGTATCAGCACTTCATTCCCTTGTATGGCTGAACAATGTTCCACTGTTTGGATCCACCATATTTTGTTACCCATTCATCAACCTTTGCACATTTGGTTGGTTTCCATTTTTTACCCATCATGAATAATGAATGGTGCCCTGAACATCTGTGTACAATTTCTTATGTGGATGTATGTTTTCATTTCTTTTGGAGATAAAACAAGACATAGAATTTCTGAGTCATATGGTAATTCTGTGTTTAATATTTTGGAGGAACTGGCAAACTGTTTTCCAAAGTGGCCGCCATTTTCCATTCCCATCAACCATGTATGAAGCTTCCATTCCTCCACATCTGTACCAATACTTGTTCTGGGCTGTCTTTTTGATTACACAGCAGCAGCAGCCATCCTAGTGGGTTTAAAGAGGTATCTCATGATTTTGATTCACATTTCCCTAATGACGTTAAGCATTTTTTCATATGTTTATTGGCATATGTCTTTGGAGAACTGTCTGTTCAAATATTCTGCCCACATTCTAATTGGATTATTTATCTTTTTATTGTTGAGTGTGAGTGTTATATTCTGGGTATGTCTCTTATGTGATTTACAGTTCTTTTCCATTGATCTCTATGTCTGTCCTTGTGCCAGTACCACACTATCTTTATTCCTATTGCTTTCTAATAAGTTTTGAAATCAGAAAGTGGGAGTCCTCTGCCTTTGTTCTTTTAAAAGATTGCTTTGGCTATTTTGGGTCCATTGTATTTCCATATGAATTTTAGGATTATCTTGTCAATTTATGCAAAAAGTCATCTGGAATTTTGATAGAAATTGTGTTGAATCTGTAGCTCAGTTTGGGGAGTACTCATCTTAACAGTATTAAGTCTACCAACCCATTAACAGGGAATGTCTTTTTATTATATCTTATTTAATTTCTTACAGTGATTTTTGTGGTTTTCAGTATACAAGTCTTGCAGTTCTTTCATTAAATTTATTCCTAAATATTTTATTATTTTTGATACTATTCTAAATGGAATGTTTCCATAATTTCATTTTCAGCTTGTTCATTGTGTATAGAAACACAACTGATATTTTTATCTTGATCTTGTATCTTGCAACTTTGTTCAACTCATGAGTTCTAATAGTTTTTTTGCAGATTCCTTAGAATTTTCTGTATATAAGATCATATCATCCTCAAATAGAAATTTTCCTTTATAATCTGAATGCCTTCTTTCTTTTTCTTGATTGCTGTGGCTAGAACCTCCAACACAATGTTGAATAGACATGACTGGAGAGGACAGAATCCTTGTTTTGTTTCTGATCTTTGGAGAAAGATTTCAGTCTTTCACCTCTACATGATGTTGGCTGTGGGTGTTTGTTTCATAGATGCTCTTTACCAGGTTGAAGTTCCCTTCTATTCCTAGTTTTTTGAAGGTTTGCTTTTTTAAATAATATAAGGGTGTTGTATTTGTCAAGCGCTTTTACTGAGTCTGTTGAGATGAACATGTAATTTTTGTCTTTTCTCCTATTGATATGGTATATTACAGTAATTGATTTTTGGTTGTTAAACCAACCTTTATTCCTGGGATAAATCATCCAGTTATGGTATATAATCCTCTTTATATGCTGTTAGATTTAGTTTGCTAGTATTTTATTAAAGATTTTTCCATCTATATTCTTAAGACATGTTGGTCTATAGTTTTCTTATATCTTGGTTTTTTGTTATCAGGCTAATTTTGGCTCATTGAATGAACTTGGTATGTTCTTTCCTCTTGTTTTTTTGGAAGGGTTTGTAAAGAATTAGTGTTAATTCTTTAAAATGCTTGGTTAATTTACCAATGAAGTCACCTGGACCTGGACTTTTCTTTATGGGAAATTTTTTGATTACTCTTTCAGTCTCTTTATTTGTCATAAGTCTTTTTAGATTTTTTTATTCCTTCTTGAGTCACTCTTGCTACTTTTTATCTTTCTAGAAATTTGTCCATTTCAACTAGGTTATCTGGTTTTTTGGCATACAATTTTTCATAGTCTTCTCTTGTAATCATTTTTACTTTGGTAAAGGTAATAGTGATGTCTTTTCTTTCAGTTTTGAGTTTAGGGTTTTGAACATTTTCTCTTGTTCGATCAGTCTAGCTAAAGGTTTGTCAATTTTGTTGGTCTTTTTGAAGCACCAGCTTTTGGTTTGATTGTTTTTTCATTCTCTGTTTTATTTATATCTACTCTGATTATATTATTTCTTTCCATCAACTTGTTTTCAGTTTAATTTGCTCTTTTTTTCTAGTTTCTTAGGGTAAAAAGTTAGGTTATTGCCTTTAAAATCTTTCTTAATTTAGGTGTTTGTAGCTACTTCTGAGCACTGCTTTAGCTGTATCTTAAAAGTTTTGGTATGTTGTATTTTCCTGTTCATTCATCTCAAAGTATTTTTCTGATTTCCCTTGTGATCTCTTCTATGACTCATTGGTTACTTAGGAATGTCTTCTGTGGGTTTTTTAAAATTTTTATTTATTTTTTAATATATTTTTTTGGCTGCGTGGCATGTGGGATGTTAGTTCCCTAATCAGGGATCAGACCTGCACGCCCTGCATTGTAAATGTGAAGTCTTAACCACTGGACCGCCAGGGAAGTCTGTCTTTTGTGTTTTATCTGTCATATTTATTAAACATTTATTGTGAACTCATTGTGAAACCCTAGGTGGTAAAGAATGCTCAGTGGTAAAGAATCCGCCTGCCAATGCAGGCAACACAAGAGATGTGGGTTCAGTCTCTGAGCCAGGAAGATCCCCTGGAGAAGGGAATGGCAACCCACTCCAGTATCCTTGCCTGGAAAATTCCATGGACAGAGGAGCCTGGCGGTACAGTCTGTGAGGTTGCAAAGAGTCAGACATGACTGAGCGCATGCAACACGAAACTGAAATCTAACATCCCTAATATCCTGCCTTTGTTAAATAAGTTTGCTGTGCAGAGCAAGAAAAAGCATTGGCTAGCAGGTTGCTTTTCTTAATGCTGGGTGTTAGGGACACAGGCCTTGTGAGTGTTTCCCCTAGGACCTTCTGTCCTGAGCTAACAAATATGTCTTGGGGAGGAAAAGGAGGTAAAATGGATGGTGGATAAAGTACACTGTTTTAAAAACAGCTGTTTAAACTTTTATGTGGTCCTGTGTTAGTAGAAGTAAAATTAGAACAGGAAAAAAAGTTAAATTGGAGAGTTATTTTAATAGTTTTCTTTGGAGTCGGTGTTGTGCACAAATTAGTACTTTTATTTAGCCACATTAATGTGCTTCCTCAGAGAATGAGAGTATGTGGTTGCCTTTGAATTTATGAAAATTTTAAGAAGCATTAATAAGAATAACTTTTGTTTCAGACATATTTAAGGAATTCGTGGGGTTGATTTCAGTTTTAGTTCCTGGTTCCTCATTTCTAATTAACTTCCCTTATCCATCCCCCAAGGTTTATGGCGTATGAAATACGTAAAGTTCAGTTGTTAAGGCAACTATTATACTAACCTGCGTTTGTATGATGATAATCCCCTCCTTTTTTAAACAAAGTGCTTTCATACATTATTTTACTTAAGATTTACAATAATCCTGTGATGTGCTTGACTCTCTTGAAAACTGGTACATTAATCAGATTTTAGCTGGCACCAAAAGCCAAAATTTCAGTTTATTACTGACTGAGGAAAAATTAAGCTAGAGAAGTGGTGGTTATGTGGTCTTAAATGTAATTTTACAGATGATGTAAAGTACAGGAACCCTGGATTTATTTACTCTGCCTTTCTAATTTAAAAAAAAAAGGAAATAGTTGCAATTTAAATATTTTACTTCCATGAAAACTAAACAAAGGGTTATACCTTTTGTTTGATTTTTATGACTACACTAAGTTTGTGTAAAAAAAATCAGTGAAGTTTGTGCAGTACACTATGTCCTTCTGACTTCTCAAAGGCGCCATTCCTGAATTCCATTCCTGAATTAATTAATTAAAAACAGCAATATATGAAGATACTGGTTTGTAATGGTGTGTGATTGATGACTCATTTTACTATATAAAGAATAGATGTGATTACCGTTTATTTCACTAAGGACATGGGTTTAGGCTATAAATATATTGCTTTTTGGGAGAAGGCAATGGCGACCCACTCCAGTACTCTTGCCTAGAAAATCCCATGGACAGAGGAGCCTGGTGGGCTGCAGTCCATGGGGCCGCTAAGAGTTGGACACGACTGAGCAAATTCACGTTCACTTTTCACTTTAATGCACTGGAGAAGGAAATGGCAACCCACTCCAGTGTTCTTGCCTGGAGAATCCCAGGGACGGGGAGCCTGGTGGGCTGCCGTCTCTGAGGTCGCACAGAGTTGGACACAACTGAAGTAACTTAGCAGCATATTGCTTTTTAAAAACTATCAATAGCAAATATACTATGTTTTATTGAAGGGTGATTTCAAAATACTTCATTAAAATTGCACAGTTGATAAGCATAATTTAAAATTTAGCCCATAGTAATACTTGGATCAGCTAGTTACCCAGCAATTGCTAATTGTATACTTAACTGTGAAGAAAAGTTCCCAGGCGTGTATATTATTATACTGAAATTTAAAAAACGTGATGATACAGAATAGGAAAGCTTTAAAAGACCAGTTTTTGAAAAGTTCAAACTAATTTGGGAGTAGCACTGAAGCAGTTAGCTTTGAAGATGGTGGTAGAAAGGAAAGATTTTTTTTCCAAGAGCCTCGGAGTATTCAGTCTCATTTCAGAGCCACTCTATAAAATGCTGGATGCAATGGTTAGCTGTCATATTGTGACACAGGATTTGGTAAATGTAGCCGACTCACATATGAAATTTGGTTTTCCTGATCTAACCATGATACTAAGCAATGATCTGATCTTTACAAGGTACTGGGCATTGTTGGTGTATAGTATTAATGGTGATTTCAAGCATACAAACAAATCAGAGTTTTAATATCCAAATGAAGATTGATCCTTTAAGTTTTGTTACCTAGTTAAGACTTCTACATTTAGTTCAATGATTTGCCAGTGTTTGAGTTTTTCATCTTCTCTTTTAAAATTGCCTTTAAAGCGTCTGCCTGCAATTGCGGGAGACCTGGTTTCGATCCCTGGGTCGGGAAGATCCCCTGGAGAAGGCAATGGCAACCCACTCCAGTATTCTTGCCTGGAGAATCCCATGGATGGAGGAGCCTAGTGGGCTACAGTGCATGGGGTCGCAAAGAGTTGGACACAACTGAGCGACTTAACTTTAACTTTTAAAGCCTCAGTAATATCCCTTTCAGTATACTGAAGTTGTAACATTTTTATTCTTTGAGGGTAATCTTCAGAAAGAACTAGACATCATTTGTAACCTCATTGGATAAACAAAGTGGACAATCAGATTGCTTGGGAATTTAAAGAATAATGTATTACTTGAAAGTAATATGGTGTATTGTGTTGTGGCCTATAAGAAACTGGCTCCAAAAGCAGCTTTCAAGAAAGGTTATTCATTGGAGTAAATGTACCCCTTTCAAAGTGACTCCTTTAAAGGAAATTCATTTGATGTATAAGTTCAGGTTCATGTATTTTAAAATTCATTACCTTTATCTCATAGTTATATCTTGTGTAAGAACTTGGGGAAACTCCAAAGCTAAACAATGAAGAAGATTAGATTACTTTGCCAGTCACCAAAAAACCATGCCTGTGCAGGTAACTGAACAGCAGGGGTATTGAGAGGATGTCTGTGACACCAGTGGGAGCAGGCAGAATCTCCTGAGACAGTCCCAGGGTTATAATTATAGACTTCTAATGGCAGGAGAGAATTATCCCGAAAATGTCAGGGTCTTCCCGTGTGTTCCTTTGGGCTCAACAAATTTGAAGAGGGAATTGAGAGCCAAATTGCTTAGGATACGTACTTATTTATATATACACCCAATTTTAAATAGAAATTTTATATTTTTCTAATTATAAATACTGAAAATAATTAAAAATACAGATGAGAAAGAAGCTTTTTCTAATCACACCTATTGGAAAAGTCCTCACTGACCTTTGGTTAAGATCCTTTCTTCTATGTGTTGTTTTGTGAGATTGAGATCATACTGAACTTACACTTTTCAATACTGATTTTTATTTACTTATGACTTTCTTAATAAAAATAATTTGTGAACAAAATGTGTAATGGCAGTTTCTTGTTATCCAGCTGCTTATGGTTCATAAAGTGTACTATGAGTGTGTTCTTGGTTGCTCAGTCGTGTCCGACTCTTTGCAACCCCATGGACTATAGCCTGCCAGGCTCCTCTGTCCATGGGAATTCTTCAGGCAAGAATACTGAAGTGGGTTGCCTTGCCCTCCTCCAGGGGATCGTCCAAACCCAGAGATCGAACCCACATCTCCCACATTGCTGGTGGATTCTTTACTGTCTGTGCCACCAGAGAAACCCAAAGTTTACTATAAAGCTATGTAAAGTTTATTATGAAAAAAAGTTTAGTAGAAATAATAAACACTTACACTGTTTCTTCCCTATTCTTGGTGTGAAAAGTATCAGAAAAAAATATGAAGCAAAGAATCATAAGGCATGTGATGGGATCGTGCTTTCTTAGTTCCGTGGGCTCTATTTGTTTATTTGTAAATGTTTTCCTTGCTAATATGCAGCCACAGTCACTTTCCTAGACTCAGAACTAAGGGAAAAAAATGACTACTACTTTCTCTTGCTGAAGGTGGTTGGAGGTAAAGTGAAGAAGCCCGGCAAACGTGGTCGAAAGCCAGCCAAAATTGACTTGAAGGCAAAACTCGAGAGGAGCCGGCAGAGTGCAAGAGAATGCCGGGCCAGGAAAAAACTGCGGTATCAGTATTTGGAAGAATTGGTATCCAGCCGGGAAAGAGCCATTTGTGCTCTTAGAGAGGAACTGGAAATGGTAAGAAAGCCTGTCAGTAAATGTACGAAACAGTCAACCTAAATTGTATTAAAACCTGAAGATACGAGTTTTCAGCTATACAGTTGATGAACATGAGAGAGAATATTTATTTGTTAGAGAGAACGTAGGGAAATACTCATTTTTCATACGTTCTTGGTGGGAGTAGAAAGTGACTATTTCACTAAGGGATTATTTACGATATGAGACAAAAAGGAGAATAACCCAAATGCTCAACAGTCAGGGATTGGTTAAATAAATCATACTACATTCATATATTGGACTACTTTGTAGCCATGAAAATCACAGTGCACATATGTATGTACTGATATGGAAAGACACAACATATTGCTAAGTGGAAAAAGCAGTATAA
Source organism: Bos javanicus (assembly GCF_032452875.1). NCBI lineage: Eukaryota > Metazoa > Chordata > Mammalia > Artiodactyla > Bovidae > Bos > Bos javanicus. Next base: position 97,689,231 of record NC_083872.1, on the reverse strand, counting down.
CAATATGTAACAATATGCATTGTACGATACTATTAGGCCTGCTTTTATTCATTCATTCAGATTTCAAGAGAATAGAAACCTCGATAGTACTGTAAGCTCAGGGGAGGAGGTGATAGGTTGGAAGAGAGAAAGATGTAGCTAACATGATCATTAACATGGGGACAGGCTGCCCCAGCTTTTTAGAAGGTCAGGTTGGGGCATGGCGAGAGTCCAGATGCACACTATTCAGGAGACTTTTTTTTTAATATGCTGAATTTAACTTATAAATTATTTTTTTACCTCCTGCAGTGTAAGCCACTGGAGGACTTAATCTTTGGATTGATTAATCTTTTATACCCCCAAAGTCTATAGTATACACTTTGGTAGAAAGTAGATGTTTAGTGAATATTTATGAACTAGAGAAAGGAAATTACAAAGTTACTTACTTTAGGAGTGGAAATAATAATGTGACAGCACAAAGAGATGAATTTTGATGTGTGGCACTCTACTGCTGCTGCTGCTGCTAAGTCACATCAGTCGTGTCCGACTCTGTGCAACCCCATAGACGGCAGCCCAAGAGGTTCCTCTGTCCCTGGGATTCTCCAGTTAAATTTGGCAAGAATACTGGAGTGGGTTGCCATTTCCTTCTCCAATGCATGAAAGTGAAAAGTGAAAGTGAAGTCGCTCAGTCGTGCCCAACTCTTAGCAACCCCGTGGACTTCGGCCTACCAGGCTCCTCCGTCCATGGGATTCTCCAGGCAAGAGTACTGGAGCGGGATGCCATTGCCTTCTCCCGTGGCACTCCACAGGGAGGTGGTATTTTAGCCAGAGGGGCCTTTTACATCTGAGCAGTACTCCAGCACATCACAAGGAAATTCAGTGGTAGTTTTTCACCCTCCTTTCTGAAGATAGCAGGCCTCATCCATGTCCTAGGTCATGAATAGGAATACAGTAGAAGGTGGGGTTGCCAGCAGCCAGTTTGACCTCTAGTTATGGGAGTTGTTCTGTCTAGGATTTTCTACCTGACTAGTAGAATTTTACTCAATTATATTTTACATATTTCAGTACAAGCAGTGGTGCATGGCAATGGACCAAGGTAAAATCCCTTCTGAAATAAAGGCCCTACTCACTGGAGAAGAGCAGAGCAAATCTCAGCAGAACTCAAGCAGGCACATGAAAGCTGGGAAGACAGACGCTAACAGCAACTCCTGTGAGTACGGTACATGGAAGAGTTTATCTTCAGAGGAGTGACTCAAAATAGGCTTTCTGTTGACCGCTTCCCTTGCTGTGTTTTCAAATAAAATAAAATGGCGATGTCATTTGTAATACACTGGTAACCAAGTGAAATTGGATTATATTCTAAATATTGAAATGTGTTATACATGGGGTCTATAAAGAGCAGCTGATAAATTCATGGCAATTTTAAAAAGTAGAGTTCGTCGATAAATGAGAGTGTACCATTCTAGTAGTTGTCATTATTATTATTGGCCTCACTGCACAGCTTGTGGGGTAATAGTTCCCCAATCAGAGATTGAACCCAGGCCCACAGCAGTGAAAATGCCAAGTTTGAACCACTGGACCACCAGGGAATCCCCTAGTTATTGTTAATAATAACAATACCTTTTATTTTGATTTTGATTTACAAAGTACTTTCACTTATATTTATCTTAATTATTTCCTCCAATCACTGCGTTAAGTATAATTGTACTTTTTACTTTATAGATAAAGAAATAGTACAGGAGCTTGGTAAGGTGCCCAGGGTCACACAGCTGTAGGTAGAACCTGTCCTCACCTAGCTCAGGCTCTATATATTTCAGTAGCCCATCACCATAAGGATTTTTTTTTAGTTAGGGAGAAATTCACATAACATAAAATTAATCATTCTAAAGTAACAATTGAGAGGCATTTGGGATTTTCACACTGTTGTACAGCAACCACCTCTGTCTATTTAGAAAACATTGTATCACCGCAAAAGAAAACTCTAAACTCATTAGTGGTTACTCTATCACCCTCCCTCCAGGTCCTGGTAACTATGAATCTGCATTCTGTCTCTGTGGATTTACCTGTTCTTGGATATTCTGTATAAATGGACTCATAAGTGTGTGACTTTTTTGTGTCTGGCTTCTTGAATGAGCTAGCATAATGTTTTCAAGGTTCATCCACTTTGTAGCATGTATCAGTATCTCATTCCATTTTATGACTGCATAATATTCTCTTATACATGTATACCACAATTTATTTATCCATTTATCCATTGATGGATATTTGTTTCTACCTTTGGCTGTTGCAAACAGTGTTACTATAAACATGCGTGTATAAGTATACATTTGAGTGCCTGTTTTCAATTGTTTTGGGTGTATACCAGAAGTGGAATTGCCGGGTCATATGGTAATTATGTATTTTTTAGAAGAACTACAAATTATTTCCCACAGCAGCTGAAATGTTTTACATTACCACCACAGTATATGAAGTTTCCCATTTCTCTGCATCTTGCCAACACTTTTTATTTTCCATTTTTGAAAAATGTAGCCTTCCTGGTGAAGTGGCATCTGATTGTGGTTTTGATTTCCATTTTTCCTTAATGATGCTGAGCAACTTTTCATGTGCTTGCTGGCCATTTGTATATCTTTGAAAAAAGCGTCTGTGTATGTCCCTTGCCCATGTTTTAATTGAGTTGTTCTTCATTTTGTTGTTGAGTTGTAAGAATTCTTTATATATTCTGGATTCTAGACCTTTATCAGATATATGATTACAGATATTTCTCCTATACTATAGGTTGTCTTTTCACTTTCTTGATAAGTGTCCTTTGGTGCACAAAAGACTTTAATTTTGAGGAAGTCCATTTTATCTATTTTTAATTTTGTTGTTCATGCTTTGGGTACCCTATCTAACAATTCACTGTGAAATCCAAGGTCGTGAAAATTTGCCCCAACGTTTTCTTCTAAGAGCTTTATGCTTTTAGGTCTTACGTATCATTGATTGATTGAGTTAATATTTCTATGTGGTATAAGATAGAAGTCCAGCTTAATTCTTTTGCATGTGAAGATAACAGTTGTCTCAGCACCATTTGTTGATGAGGCTGTATTTTAGAATGAAGGTGTCATGTGTTGATTTGTTCATCATTGTGATTGTTTTTTATAAGGAAATGTTATAAATTTTTTATCCTTTAAAAAAATTGTTATGAAGAGACTCTCTGGTGGCTCACTGGTAAAGAATCTGAGACACAAGTTCAATGCCTGATCTGAGAAGATCCCACATACTGTGGAGTAACTTAGCCTCTGGGCTATAACTGTTGAGCCTGTGCACTGGAGCCCAGGACCCGCAATTGCTAAAGCCTGACCTCCCTAGAGCCCATGCTCCCCAGGAGCAGCTACCATAACGAGACTCTTGTGCACTGCAACAAACAGTAGCCCCTGCTCACCGCAACTAGAGAAAAGCCCACACAGTAACACGGACCCAGCATAGCCGAAAATAAATACATAAATAAAATTATTTTTAGAATTTTTTATGAAATTGAAGGATTGGCTTTTTGATCACTTTTATTATATGAAGTAATATTTGCCTTAATCTAAATGGAATTAATGGGAAAAAAGCCACTCAGTTCAGTTTTCTTTCAGTCTATATTTAAAAATAGTCTTCCTGTAGATACTAAATTTTAAAAATGCGTATTAAAACAGATTAACCAAACCTCTTTAAAAACATTCTTACATTAGTAACTTTACTTTTCAGGGTGAAGATCATATAAAATGATGAGTCAGTGACTGAAGCCAATATTCTGACCCTATGGAGGATGAATAGGCAAGATTGTGCTTCTTGGCTCCATTTACTACCTACTGCTCAGTCATCTCTGTAAATCTGCAGTTTCTACCAAAATGTGTGATCATAGATCTCAAAGAATTTTGCTTTGATTTTCAACACTTAGAAAATTTACAGACATTCAGACTCGTTCTGGTTGGTATTGCCATGTTGCGATGCTTGAAAGCACAAGAAAAGAAAGAGTGAGTGAAGATTGTATTTTTGCACCTCAACTCCACATTGCTTTACTGGTTAATTTATATTCTTTCCATGTACTTCATGTAATTGTATTTGTATGTGTGTTTGGGTGTCATTTCCTTTCATGTTCTTGATTGCCCTACAAAGAGAAACCAAATGGGCTGATGACTAACTACTAAGTCCTCAGCCTTTTATGGACCTAATCTGATTTCTTTATATTTACTTGAGTCATGTTTATTTTCTGCATGAACCATGATTTCTCCTGTGAGCCATTCCAGCATAAGCTGTGAATATATAGTAACAAATATATACACTTCTATTTTTGTAATCCATAATGATATGCCTGTTTTAAATAATGTACACATTAACAAAATCCATCAAGAAAGTCCTTAAGATAGCTTCTATTTAAAACTTTAATTGCTGTCTTTTCAAACTGTATTTATACAAGTTTATTAGGGCCTGATCCATACTTGGAGAATAATCAGTCAAACTTTTTATTTTGAAATAAGAAATAACCTGTTAGGCATTTCAGCAGCATATATCATCTTGACAACCCAGAGTATGTATGTATGTGTGTGTTTCTATTGTATGTGTTTCTGTATGTATATGGGGGAGGGCAGGAGTGAATGTTCACACACATTTCGTTGTGTAGTCAACTAATTAGGAGAATTGTTCTAAAGACAGTGGGATGAAATTAGCTGCTGAGATGGGAGTTTCTGCCTCAGGAGATCCGGAACCAAATGAGGGACACATTGCTGGTGGGTCAAATGGCTTTAGCTATAACCAGAACACTTAGTTTCTTCCCTGACTTGAGTTTCCTTATGAATGTATTCTGAGCCAGAGAGAAATACACTGCGGCTGTGCCTCCGGTTGGGCCCTGGCCCTGCCTCCGCTCCGGAGTGAAGCACTGGAGCCAGAGTCTTACCCAGCACCGCCAGTCAGGGGGCCCGGTGGGAGGGGCGAGGGCAGAGGCGTTTTCTCCAATTCCCATCACAGCTGCCTTTGCTTTCTTCCTGGCTACCAAGTGGAATGATGGTTGAGGAATCACACTCATATGATACACTCAGACCTGGGAATCTTTTGACGTCCCCACTGAGACACTTTAACACTCTCTCTTTTCTTTCGCGTAGTTAAAAAAGGAGGTTGTGGTCTCCGTTGCTGCTAAATTGTAATTGTTCTTTGCTCTGAGGAAGCAAACATTTGGTTTCCAAATATAATGTGTTTTGTCACAAACTAGTTTAGGAGGAGGCATTCTAGTCTAGCTTGTCTGTGAGGCGGAACATGAGACGGACCACGTAGTTTCAGGTGACAAGGTACTTCCGTCCTTTCTCTGAGGCCATGCGTTGGAATTAAGTGCCTCCCTGAGTTCCTAAAGTGCTCTCGTGCGTAGGTCCCAGACTCAGATCCCAAGTCCAGTCCTTTGTGACAGCTGATAAACCACTAGCCCAGTCTGTTGGGTCTCTCTGTTCTGGAGGACTAGGGGTTTAAGAGTATTTAATGTCTTTTTTGGATCATAAATATAGATAGATTGTTAATATTCAGGACTTGAGAATTTAAATGTTTTAAATACAGTGTTCAGATTGTAATGGGTTATGTTTTTGCCATCTGGTCTATTCAAATGTATATTTTTATTTTGCAAAACAACCCAAGATTTAACTCTGTTGCTTTGTTCAGTACCTTTTGAATTCCCCAGAAGAGTTGTTTTCAAAGCAAACATTCCAAATGAATGTGGCTCTTCTATGGAATGTCTCCATTGTGCTCCAAGTGTTTCTTCTCTGGTTGTGATTTTAAATCACTGGCTCCTTTAAGCTGTTCCCCTGCTGCCCTTTACAAGAAAGAGCACTGACTTTGTCCTCAGGTAGAGGATGTGTAATTTTGGGTGAAAGTAAATTATAATTTATTTGAGTTTATTCTGAAACCGGTCTATTTGGTATCTTGCAGTAGATCAAACCAAGAGAAAGTTCATTGGTCTTAAATAAGAAAGCTCCAATTGCTTTGGGTTCTGTGCAGGCTGCACACCTGGGCCCCCTGAAGCACGTTAATAAACGTCGCTGATGAAGACAGCTGGAGCATTTCTCGCCCCATTCCAGTTAGGGGGCAGCAAGCTGAAATCCTGGCATCTCTTACTTACCTGTAAGGACAACAGACACACAGAAAGAGAACAAAAGAGGGGGGAGTCAGTGAACTCAGGCCTCTCTGAGTAGACAGAGCACTTTTCCTTTTTCCCAAAGGAAGGTAAGGAGGGAGATATATTTATGTATTTAGGCCAGTCATATTCTGTCATTAATTTAGCACAGACCTGCTGTGTATTAGAGCAACTGAGTATAACATGGAATAAGTTTGACTAGGTCAAATTTTAGCATATAGTTGACATTCTTAAATTTTTTTCTATTTTATCTAAAATCTTTCTAATATATCTGAATCAGAATCTTATCTTGCTGCAGCAAATTCATATCACTCTTTACCAGCTAATTGACAGTATTTATGAGCATCACCATTTAGCATTTTATTTTATCATCTTTGAATTGTAATAGGCTTGATTTGACTCATTATAAAAAGTATAGATTTAAACTGGGCTCACCTTTAGTTAAAGGCTAATAAAAATGAAAAACATAAATGTGATATATCAGAAAATCAGTTGCATATTATCAATTACATTTTTAGTTTTAAAAGAGAGGAAATTTAATTCTAAACCACATGGTATTTGGGGGCATTGAAGGAATCCTTCTTTTTCTGAAGAGCATTGTACAATTATATTTTTATGAAAAATAAAATATCTTCACCACAGCTATCTCAGGTTGTCTGTTTCATAGTACTGGGGTGTATCTGTATAAGCAGAGTAAAAAAAGATTTAGGCAGAACTGGTCTTGAATCCATTTTCTGAGTCACCTTGAATTATTTAATCTCTCAGACTGTTTCCTCATCTGTAAAAAAGGGGAAGGATGATTTTCCAGAGTTAATTTGATAGGCTAAATAGAGTTATGAGAAACTGCTTCTTTAGTAAAGAACTACATTAAGTGTGCCTGGGTTTGACTGTTGTTAAAATGTCATTCGTTAAAGATAAACATTTAATGGACTAGAATCTAAATATGTAGTGTTGTAGGTATTATGTTTCTGAAGCCTTTTTAGTTATATCATTATGTCTATCCCTGGAATGGTGTAGCTGGAGGCTCTTTTTAGCAATAATAGCCTTCATGGAGTGCTGCAGTCCATGGGGTTGCAAAGAGTTGGACACGACTGAGCGACTAAACTGATTAGACTAAGGAACAATTAATGTTCCACCTGGCAGTAACATCTGCATAGAGCAGGTTTTCAGGCTGCTAGGTAACCTGGTTCATTTTTCCCTTATTCCATCCACTTTACTTAATCACAGAGTATCGTGAATCGAAGCCAGGACTGCTACAGAATGTGGACTGCACAAGGGCACACAGTTGAGGAAGTGATGGGCCTAAAATCACCTTCCCTTCGATAAGCCACGTGTGCGGGAAAGGGTACCTGCCATTGCTCACCAGGGCATACAGGTGGTGTGGGTCTGCCCGGAGAGGAGCTTTTCTTAATTTCTTCACCCGGAGGGTACCTTTTCTAAAACGTGCAGAACAGCTGTGTGCTGCAGCTGGCGTACTGCTGGCCCTAGAGGAAAGCCAGTGGTGTGCGTCTAACCTAACTGCATGCTGAATGACATCAGATGGGCAGCTTTTAATCAGTAATGATGGGAGTATCGACACCACAGAAATCAGGCATTTCCCTCCCCGGCCAGAGAGTGGGTTTTTAGCACACCACTGAAAAAGGCCTGGTGTAGGCTGGAATGGCCCTGATCAGAGCAGGCACATTTGAGGCCCCCAAACTACATGACTGGAGGACACGTGGAGCTTAAAGGACTCTGTAAGTCTGTAGGCAGCTTGGTGTCCATATCAGATTCAGCTTACAAGACAGATAGATGATGGTTGTGACTCAGAAACTGTTCTGGGTTGCAGAGAAATACCCAGCTGGATTCTGGAAATGACTAGGAGGCAAATCAGCTGAATTCTTTCTTAAAGCAAGCCTTAGGGTCAAAGTGATAGAACTAATTTACCGATTGTGACACTGCTCCTGGGCTGAGGGTTAGGCTGCAGTTTGACAATACGCTCTGGCTTTGCACTATTTTGACTCTGCAGGAGGGTAAATATTTGAGCAGGGAAAATTTCCTGAGGTCCAGCAGAGCCCAGTTCAATCCTGCTGTGCCTCAGTGCCCCTTTCCTGAGAGGAAAATAATGTCAAGCGCTTTACAGCCCTAAACCCAATCAAGTCAGCAGACTAGAAATGATGACACCTGCACCTCCACTAGGTAGCCTTGGATAATAGTTCAGATTATTTCTACTTCTTGTGCGCAGAATCAACAGGCCAAAAGCCCATAGTGAATTCTGGATTTTGTCACTTCAATGGAATAAAGACCATGCTTACTTATTTCACAAAAGCTATAGGGTTCATGATGAAAAGTAAATAATGATGTCTCTCAAACCTCAGGCCCTTAATGAACTGAATTCCAAGATCACATGAGCTTGGAAGCAAGATTCTACATCCATTGAACCTTCAGATGAGACCCTAGCCCTGGCCAACACTGATTGCAGCCTTGTGAATCAAACGACAGCTTTGGGAATCAAAGCTATGTCCAGACTCCTGACCCACAGAAGTTATGAGATTAAACAATGTCTTTTATTTTAATCTGCCAAATTTGGGGGTGATATGCACTAATAGGGGCTTCCCAGGTGGCGCTGATGGTAAAGAACCCGCCTGTCAATGAAGGAGACCTAAGAGACACAGGTTCCATTGAAGCAGGAAATGGCAACCCACCCCAGTATTCTTGCCTGGAAAGTTCCATGGACAAAGGAGCCTGACAGGTTACAATCCATGGGGCTGCAAAGAGTCAGACACAACTAGCAACTGAGCCACAAACATATGCAATAATAACTAATATAATTTTTTTCATTTTTTTCCATATGAAATGCAGATTTCATACTCAGTTTATAAAAATAAGCTAGTTTCAAATATCTTCCAAAATAACAGTAAACAAAAACAATGACCACACTCCTCTTTTTTCAGATCCCTTATTCATCACGCAACTTACCGTTATACTTCCAGGTTCCCAATAATTCCAAAATTAGTAAGAATGTGCCCTCAATAAATCATCTAAGCTTTCTGGTCATTGGAAAGGACTCTACCCCCTTGTAAACGAATATATTAGCTTCTGGTTAATATACTTCAATCTCCTATGAGGATGACTAGGGAGAGGAGTCAACTTTAGTCTATAGAATTTATTCTGGGGGGGTGAAGCCAGGTTGGGACAATCACACTAAGATCATCAGCAGTTCTTTGAGGCCAGGTGATGAATGCCAGTCCCTCCAGCCTATGGTCCATTCAGCCTGTGGGCAATCTTGGCTGCCAAAGGGCAAGGTCTCACTTTCACCTTCCAGAAGGTGTGACAGCTCAGATAAACAGAACAGAAACAGATGCTACTAGAGATCTCTACCTAGTCTGTGAAATTACACTGAGTGTTAATATGTGGTCTTTTTTAGTTGAGAGTTCCTTTAAACCACAAAACTAATACTCTTTTAGTATTTTTCCCCTTTGTCCTTCCAATAGTATACATACTCACATATCTTTTCTTTAAAAAAAAAAAAAGCCATATATCATTTTGCTGGTTTAAATTTTTCTTCAAAATAAACTTAAAAGTTCCTTACAATATTGGTGTTGATAAGTTTCAATCTCTGGCTTTTCATTGTGTTTCTTTGCCCTTTCACTCCAGTTACCAAATAGCTTAAAAAAAAAACCCAAAAAACAACACCTTAAATTTCACTTGATTTCATTTAAATTTGTTTTTCTAATTACAGTGTGATTCACTTACAGTTCCACTGAAAATATACAATGGTTACATGTTTTTATCTACAGAGTTGCCTACAATTAACTATGGCCAAGAGTGACTTAAGTCCTGTTTCATGGGTTTTTCGTATTCTACTAGAATGAATAACAGCTGAAACTAATTTCCCTCCATCAGTTCTTTCTGTTGTATATGTGGAAATCCCAACTGAAGACTGATGATGGAAGTCTACATTCTCAAGTGTTCTCATATCCTGAATTTAGACCATGACTTACTAAGAAATAGAGCTTCCCTGGTGGCTCAGTGGTAAAGAATCTGCCTGCAATGCAAGAGACACAGGATACTCAGGTTTATCCCTGGGTCCAGAAGGAGGAGGAAATGGCAACCCACTCCAGTATTCTCGCCTAAAAAATCCCATGGATTTAGGAACCTGGAAGGCTGCAGTCCACGGGGTTGCAAAAAGTCAGACACGACTGAGCACACACAAGTACCTTCTTAAGAAATAGTTCTAGGGTGGAAAAAATCCCCTTTGGGGTGAGTGAATAGAAGTAGTTCTGCCACCTCCCTGCTTTCCATTCAAGTTCCTTCTCCCAAGTCTTTCCACCTTCAGTGTGCAAAATCCTAGCAAGGCTGGAAAAAAAAAAAAAAAAAAACAGCTAAAGAAGGAAAATAATGCCACAATCTGAGAATGGTATTAAAAACCTGTTTCTACAAGAGTTAGCACATGGCAATAGGTGCTAAATAACTTGAAAATGGAAACATCCATTGGGTTAGCAATGACTAAATTGAAATAACAATAGAAAACCTTTTTTGAGGGCTTCCCATGTGTTTAGTAATGCACCAAATGAATGATTGACATGGATTTGGGCTCATTTTATTACTACAATTCTATTAGGCAGGAGCACTCAGTTACTTAATTAAACAGTAATCTAGGTGTTGTAGTGAAGGTATTTTGTAATTGCCCTTTGATCTGCAATCAATTGACTTAAAGAAGATTATCTTTGATAATATGGTTATCTAATTGGTTAAAGCCCTTAAGAGCAAAAAATGGTTTCCCTAAGAAGAAATTCTGCCTCAAAGTTGTAGCATTAATTCTGCCTAATAGCCTGCCCTACAGATTTCAAACTTAAAACTACAGCAGCTACCTGATTTTCCAGACTGCTGGCGCACCATACAAACTTCCAGCTTGCCAACCCCCTTACTCTTAAGAGCCAATTTCTTAAAATACTGTCATCTATCCATCTATCTGTCATCTATGTCCTATTGGTTCTGTTTTTCCCGGAGAACCCTAATACAGGTAGACATTGATTTTCCCCCATTTTAAAAACAGAGATGCTGGGGTTTGAGAATAATTTGCTGATTAATAGGTGGTAAGCAGAACCTGAACTTCAACACAGAAGCTGACTGAAGAGCCCTTGAAAACAACCATCATACTTGTGATTAAGGAAGATGTTGCTGTCTGGAGGTGTCACTGGAGTCCTGTGCCCAATTTCTACTAATTTTTAAAGGGTCATTCAAGTACAGTGCATCTGCCTGGAGAATCAGATAGCCCAGAAGTTTAAATGAATCTGAGCTGATGAACAGCGCATAAATCCGTTCTTCTCAAGAACACAAGGGCCACGGTGTGCCCCTCCAGTCTCTCCACCTTACAACTCTTCACATCTACCTTTTTGCTGCCCAGTTATCCTAGCCAAGGTCTGTCTAGCACACTCAGGGTCCTACTAGCAGAACACAGTCTCCTTAAAGAGACCGTTCTTTGGGAGAGATCACAGGGAAACAGAACAGAGAGTATTCATTCAAAACCCCCTTCATCTCATGTCTACCTGCTGTGGGCAAATAGCTGGAACTGCTCTAGTGACTGCCTGTCGCTGAAACCAGATGATGTTCTCAAGCTTCCAGACTGGCATCACAATCCTGAAGCCAGATACATTACACATGGACTTGTCACCAGAGCCCAGCATTTCTGGGGGTCATTTTCCTGCAGAACTAAAATCACACATTCTTCAAATTATAGGTGAATCCTAATTCCATGACTCATTAGGGTTGATTAGTTTTTAAAGCAATACTTTTAAAGAAACTTCTAAAAAAATAAACTTCTAGTAAGTCAGACAGAGAAAGACAATTATATAACAGTTATATGTAGAATCTAAAAAAAGATACAAATGAACGTATTGACTAACAAAAGCAGACTCAGACAACAAACTTAAATGGTTACCAAAGGGGAATGGTGGGATGGGGCAGGATAAATGCGTTTGGGACTAGCAGATGCAAACTACTATATATAAGATAGATAAACAACAAGGTCCTACTGTATAGCACAGGGAACTGTACTCAGTATTCTGTAATAACCTATATGGGAAAAGAATCTGAAACAGAATAAATATATGTATAAGTGAATCACTTTGCTGTACAGCAGAAACTAACGTAACACTGTAAATCAACTATACTCCAATATAAAAACATTGTAAAGCAACTACAATAAAAATTAATAAAACAATAAGTAAAATTAAATAAGCTGACTTTAATCCAATAAGTGAAATGGAATTATCAATAAAAATTTTTAAGTTAAAAAAAAAAACCCAGAAATAGATTCATAGACATAGAAAACAAATTCATGATTACCAAAGGGGAAAGGAGGAGGAGGGATAAATTAGGAATTTGGGATTAACAGATACACAGTACTATATATAAAACAAACAATAAGGACCTACTGTACGGCCGATAGATATGTAAGATATATGCAATATCTTACCATAACTCATCCTACAATGGAAAAGAATCTTGAAGAGAATATATACATATCCAGTTTACTGTACACCTGAAACTAACACAGCATTGTAAATCAACACACTTCCATTAAAATAATAAGGAGGCGTCTTCTGAGAAGACAGCTTTTGAACAGAAATGTCCAGCTGAGCAAAAAGTTCAGAATGGCCTAGATTGTAGGGGCTCAAAAAATTAAAGAGGATCTAAGGGAAGTGAGACAGGCTGAAAATAAATTTAACCTAAAATAAATTTAACTGCCTACTTACCAGGAACACAAGAACGTTTCCTTTTAGGGAAAGTCTAGGTTACACTGCTGTGGAATCCATGAATTCGCAAATGATAAAAGGAAAAAAGAGAGAGGCCCCTGATGAGCGTGGGTGGTGCAGCTGCGAGACAATGAGGTTTTCGAAAATGCCGCCATTTGTAAAATGAGTTTAAAATAATATTTTGACAAGACTTCACGCCTATAAAGGGTATTAATTAGTTTGGAATGTCCTGCAGTGTTTAGATGCTTTGTATTTTGAACACACGGACTGATTAGTTAATCTGCAGCTGCTTCTGGGTGCTCAGCAATTCTTACTGTCTTGTTGCTAGGAGATGAGGACTTGCCGGAAATCGCCAGAGTGATGGGTCCTGTGAAGAGCTGCTGGGCTGTGCCCACTGGCCACAGCGCCACCAAGTGGTCAATCTGTAAAACGGTGGGACCAAGTTTTCCACGGCTCTAAGCGATGGACATTAGAGTAGGCTCCGGCAGTTGGTGATGGATAGGAAAGCCTAGCGTGCTGCAGTCCATGGGGTCGCAGAGTCCGACACAACTGAGCAAATGAACTGAACTGAATCACAGCTCTCTAAGGTTGGCGCTAGTACTAAAGAACCCACCTGCCAATGCAGGAAACATTAAAAGATGCGGGTTCAATCCCTGGGTTGGGAAGATCCCCAGGAGAAGGGCATGGCAACCCACTCCAGTATTCTTGCCTGGAGAACCCCACAGACAGAAGAGCATAGCAGGCTACAGTCCATAGGATCGCACAGAGTTGGACACGACAAAAGCAACTTACCACACAAAGGTCATCTCTGTTCCGGAGAATCAGCAGGTTCACTGAACAGTGGGGAATTGTTTATTCTCTTCATATTCTTCCCAACACAGTGAAGACTTTTTTTCCTCCAATGAACGCACCATGCCACAGCCAGGAGGATGGTGAATTTAAAGAATGTTGGACTGGTTGGCAGAAGGCATTGTAGTTTCCCCCTAATTTGACCTCTTTTGGACTTAATTTTCTCTTCTAAACAATGGGGGAGTTTGGGTTAGGTCTCCCAGCGTCCATTCCTTCTACTCTACAAGTCTAATTCTTTGCTTTTTTTCACATGTGGTTTTCATAGAGGAGCATAACCTGGAAGCTGACTCTGGTCCAGAAGCTCTAACAGATCTTGCTTCTGTTGCTTCAAAGTGAGTTTGGCAGGTGGCAGCAAGGCTGGAGGGTGAAGGGAGGCACTATGCCCACCAGGAGAGGCAGAAGTGCCGACCTTATCTGGCAACTGACTCTGCTCCCCACATGCTTGGTGGAGGCCCGGTGGGTAAAATTGTCCTTGCTGAGAGCACTGGCCAGAGCTCCAGCCCTGGCTCCTGGCACCCTGGGGAAACCTGTGAGGGAAGGTCCATGAGAAAGCTGATGGACTCGGAGCAGCAGGCTGGTGGGACTACCGCTTTCACTGAAGATTAGGAGAAATCCAAATCCTACCTCAAAGGCTGCGGCCCTGCCCCTTCCTCTGAGTTTATGGGCACCTGGAATTGGCTCCAGGGAATTGCTCTCCCCGGAACCTTGCTCCCCATCATTGCTGCTGCTGCTGACGCTAAGTCGATTCAGTCGTGTCCGACTCTGTGCGACCCCATAGACGGAAGCCCACCAGGCTCCTCCGTCCCTGGGATTCTCCAGGCAAGAACACTGGAGTGGGTTGCCATTTCCTTCTCCAATGCATGAAAGTGAAAAGTGAAAGTGAAGTCGCTCAGTCGTGTCTGACTCCCAACGACCCCATGGACTGCAGCCTACCAGGCTCCTCCGTCCATGGGATTCTCCAGGCAAGAGTACTGGAGTGGGATGCCATTGCCCTCTCACTCCCCATCATTAGCTTTCTTGAATTCCTGTTTTGAAGCCATATGAATCCATATTCATGAGGCACCTCATCATGTGCCTGGTAAGGAGACTGGAGTCATTTTCTTACTCCCCACAATAGCCTGCCTCCCTGTGACTGGTGCTTGGCAGGTAAATATGAGTTATGGTGAATGTTTTTCTTGTATTGCTGAGTGCATGCATGATAAGTCGCTTCATTTGTGTCCCACTCTGTGTGACTCTATGGACTGTGGCCCTCCAGGTTCCTCTGTCCATAGGATTCTCCAGGCAAGAATACTAGAGTGGGATGCCATGCCCTCCTCCAGGGGAAACTTCCCAATCCAGGGATCGAACCTGCATCTCTTAAGTCTGCACTGGCAGGCGAGTTCTTTACCACTAGTGCCCCCTGGGAAGCCCTTGTGTTGCTGGGATTTATGAAAATCTTTATTAATCTGTATATTACATCCAGTTTCCTCCAAATTCAGGATCAAGTGAGACAACAGGATTCCTAAATATTAAACTAAAGAAGTACAGTGAATTAACAACATGCTGAGAAAATATAGCTGAATTATCATAGGTCTTGAGACTTTAGAGCTCTTGCTTTTTGTGATTTGATTAACTCTATTTGTTATTATTCGGGGGGATTTTTTTCTAAAAAACTAATCTCAGTAAGACTTTGCCTAAGATCCTCTCACTGAATTTCCACCCACTGGGGTAACTCACAGAACATTAAAGACAGAATAGAGTTTAGTAATCATCTAGTTATTTTCAGTTTAACCGAGACCAGAAATATATACATAAATAAAATTAAAGTAAATCAAATTTTATTTTTTACAATTTAACTTTTAAAAATAAATAAAAGCACTGCAGGGTCTCTTCTATTTTTTAACAACTATGAATCATAAAAGTCAAGGGCCAAGTGACATCAAGCTCTGACTCACTTTGTCATTTTCGAATATCATATGTGGAGGAGAAAGAAAAGGAAGAAAAAATACAAGGTATTCTTTTTATCTTTTGACCTGGTTGATTGAAGGCAGCTCTATGTTTTGTGGATAGAATATTTTATTGTTCTCATTCTTTGCCCCCCAAAACCAAGCCCAATCGTGTCTTGTTTCCCTGTGTCTGCGAGACAGGATATACCAGTTTGTTTCCAGTCTCAGATGTTCAGCACCACAAGCCCAGGAACCCAGCCACAGCCAAGGAAAAGGTGGGGGCCAGCTCACCAAATTTCTAGGCTCTCCTGTTAAGAACATCATGCTCTCCTAAGACCTCAGATTTCCACCCAGGCTGCAGCTGTTAGGCCCACAGAGGTCTGGATGGGCTTGACTGCTCAAGTGTTCCCTAGAGAGACACCTGTCATGTCAAGGAAAGAGCCATAGACCTGCAGCTAGGGGACTGAGTGTGAAAACCAGTTCAGCCACGCTCTGACTTAAGCAAGTCCCATAACGCTGAGGTCCGATTTCCTCATCTAGAAAACAGAGATGATCATAAGAATATCACAGACTATTTTAAGAGGATAACATGAGACAATACAGGTAAAGTTGCTGAACTACTGATATTATTATTTGCAATTCTTGTTAACTAGGGTGAGAAAATGCACACCAATCTTGTTTGTAAACCTGTTATTGTTTAAACAAAACATTTTTAAAATGTGCTCGTCCTGGATTTGAAATAATGGAGACCCGACAACCAGAGAAGAAAATCTCAAGTTACCTCGGCCACAGAAGAGTGTGAGCTTGGCAAGGGTATGATCATGCGTCCTGAGAGAGAGATGAGGGACAGGAAGTACTGGCTGGAAAAGCGGCTTCATGTCTACATGTTCAGGAAAAAGAAAAAACTGCTCCTTGCCCTTGCTGTCCCAGAGTTTGGGGGCCGCGCCAGGCAGCCGAAGGTGTCTGCCTGAATGGCAGAGCGCAGAGAAATGGCATCTGCATGACTCCCTTTGGCAGTTTCTGGGCTTGCCCAGCCAGGTTCCCTGTGCATTGCTTGAATTTGACTCAGAAGGGAGGCAGGCATCCTGGACACAGCTGAGATGGACCTGGATGTGAGGAAAACAGCACGGCGACTTCAAACGCTTCCAGGCATCATCAGCTGGTTTTAAGAGCGAATGAGAATGAGAGACAGAAAGAGACAGAAATAGGCCAACCGATAAGCTTTCTTTCCCTAAGCATCTTCATTAAAATTCAATCACAGAAAGCTACCTGGGCAAGTTCTAGTATATTCTAACATATGGAGTGCTCTCCATTAACAGATCTGGACAGAAGGTAATGTAAAAACATATAAAATATTAACACTTCTAAATGTTGCTCAGCAGAAGAAATACAAGTCTCTGAAATGTGTCACACAGGAGATTTGATTTGGAACAGAAGCCTATAGTTAACAAAAATTCAGTAGGGAGGAGAAAAAGGAAACAGAATAAAATCAGGTTAAATCATCAATCAAAGACTGTTATGCTTTTTGGACCTAATAGTAAATAAAAAGTCAGAAAGCATTCTTTTTTTTTTTTTTTTAATGCATGTAACTAATATAGTAAAGGGACTGTTGACCATAAATAAGCTCAAGGTGAAAAGCTTCCTCTAAAACAAAAAGCAACTAAATTAAAAAAGACAAAAACTAAAATCAATAGTGAATGCATTCTACATAATAAAACATTTCCCTCAGAAAATTGATTGAAAAAATACATAAATAGCTTGTTTTTATAGTTAAATTTTTAACCTCTGGTGCATAATAATAATTGAAAGAATTCTGAGAAATCAGACAAAAGTATTTGGCGGATTTGAATTAATGGGCCAAGCAAGCTTTTTTCCCTTGGCTTCCCTGTCAAACGAATCATAGATCGAGTCTTTGGTTATAGTTCTGGCCGATGGAGGGATTTCTGAGATGCCGACATAGTTTTTTTTGGCCATCCTTGAACTGGTTGTGATAGTATAGGCATTGCTTCGGTAACACTTCATCGAGGACATGCAGAAAGTCTCTTTCATGCCTCTCCTAAAATTGGCATTATAAATGGAATACAGAGTAGGTTTAGAGGCTGAGGAACTAAAGGATATCCACGTGATAGCAGTGAACACAAGGGAACTTTTCTTATAGTCTCGTTCATGGGGGTGCCACAGCTGAGCGACATGAAAAGGCAGCCAGGAGAGCAAAAAGAGCAGATTTAAAATAAGGAACATCTTGATTGTTTTCACTTTTGTCCTTGGGACAATGTTCATGGTCCGCCTCACTGTCCGGCCATCAGTGCCGATTCTCCAAATGTATTTTATGACCTTCTGGTAAAATAAGATTATGAGGATGCACGGGATCACAAAGCTCACCAAGAAATGGATGACAGTGTAGGCGGTTCCTTCCCAGGAGGAGGGAAGGAAATAGTTGCAGTGGCTGTCCCAGCTGGAGCCGTAGAAGAACAACACAGGGGTCACAAAGGTCGCCTCGAAGATCCAGGATGCGGCGATCATCTTCTTGGCTTTCTCTCTGGACACCTTGAAGCTCAGTGGGTAGACGATGGTGTAGAACCGGTCTATGCAGATGGACAGGAGCACGTAGATCTGGACACCTGGGGTGAGATACTGAAAGTAACGCACCGCCCTGCACATGGCGCTGCCCAGGGTCCAGCGGCCGGTGGAGAACTGCAGCAGGACAAAAGGCGTGCTGGCCACGCTGACCAGAAGGTCAGCGCATGCCAGGGACACCACAAAGTAATTGGTGGTGGACTGAGTCCTCCTGCTGCGGTGGATGACCAGACACACCAGGGAATTGCCAAAGATAGAAAACAACCACAGGGCCCCAAAGAAAATGCTGGCTGTGGCCACTTCCCCAGGGTTCGGTCCGTACTGTGGATCTGTTCTGTTGCTCCTCCAGCTGTGCTCTGGGGAGAGCTCCGTCAGGTCTCGGCTCGGCAGAGGGGTGGTCGTCTCTGCGCAGCTGTGGTTGTGAAGAGGCACCAGCAGTGTAGGAACAACCAAAGGTGGCTTGCTGTTATCCATTCTGTGAGCAAAAACCATATTCATTTTTCCCCTCTTAGTTCTGGATAAGGAAAGAAGAATGAGGCCTCCTGTTAAAATGGTGTTACAAGGATTGATTCCTAAGGCTAACAATGATTTAGGATGCTTAGGTCAGTTGTCATTTGTCAAGGAGGACTTGTGCATTGGTAGGAAAACATGACTACTACCCAGAAAAAGCTCTGGCTCTGCTTCTCTTTCATTTTAGGGCTGTTTCAGCTGAGCCCAGCTCAGGGTCTCCCTGGCCTCCCCTCTCTCCTGACCTTCGTCAAATGTGGTGGAACGCACAGCAAGCCCAGTCCTCCTGACGCTTGTTCCCTTCACGTGCTGGGGATCGCAGAGGGGTAGGGATCTCAGATCTGGCTCACTTTTAGGGTTTACCCCCAAATGAACTGCTGGAATTCTGGGAAGCACATGAGAAGTTCCTGAATGTCCTAACACTAAAGTAGTGAGGCTGCAAGGGAGGAAAACTTGGGCAGATGGAAACACAGACGTCAGCTATGGAAACAGCTAACAGGAATCCGAATGCAGACTGGCTGGCTACTGGGAAGGACCTTGTCCTCACTTACTGCAGAATTCCTATTACAGAAGCATCGTGGGGAACATGGAGCAAACCTAACACTTTCACGTGAGCCGGAGGAGCTCATTTAATGACACAAAAACACAGCCTATTTTTCCCCAAATGATGTGCCACCTATTGATGACATGTTTGATGCTGCTGTTGCTACTGTTTCATAAAATGACACTGACTGAGAATGTGCAAGATGTCTCCTAAAGAATGTAAAACCAGGCTGCTAGAAACCTCATGGCATTCAGATAATTATGAGTAATCTACTCTAGCTTTACCCAGCCTTTATTTTAACTTTTTCTTACTTCTATTCAGTTAGGGGGAAAAAGTTACACTTTTTACCAGGGAAAAACACTGTATCATTGTGAGCCATTCAATTAAAATTGAGGTGACTGTGGCTGCAGTCATCTTTAAGGTTTAATTTGGTCTGAATCTAGTAAGCAGAAAGAGGAAGCACAGCCACTGAATCCATAATAACCAGGGCTGGGGCACAGGGGAGGGCGCCCCAGCAACAGGCTCTGCCTCTTGCCCTTCCCCGGGAGCGGCTGTCACTACACCTCACAAAGAAATGTTTCTGTGGGGTCAAAGGACAGTTCCTAATGACCCATTTTGCCTTGAAGGATATTTGCAGTGATTTGTGGTAGGGAGAGGATGTTAATATATATTGTCCTCACCAAGAAACCCCATTCAACAAAAGTCTGAAGCTCAGGGTGATGTACAAATGGCCAGGTCCATGTTCCCTTCAAGGCTTTTTTTGTCCATGAAGCAGCCCTACTTAATTTCTTAAAGAGAAACATAGGTTAACTAGCCATTTTAATAACTAAAAGACCTTTAAGCATGCCTGGCTGGTTGACAGTAAGTCGTAAGACTAGCAACCATACTTTCCATATACAAAATCAGGACACAGTCTGAAAATGGGACTTAAGATCTAAAATTAGCACTGTCCTTGAAAATCTGTAATGCATGTGTCATCCGTACAAAATCAAAATCACCTTTTCACCTTTATGTGCGTAAAACCTACAACACTGAAAAAAGAAAAAAAAAAACTAAATTTTTTTTTCAAAGATTTAAAGTTTAAAAGGACTGATACTGAAGCTGAAGCTCTAATACTTTGGCCACCTGATACGAAGAACTGACTCTTTGGAAAAGACCCTGATGCTGGGAAAGATTGACGGCAGGAGGAGGAGGGGATGACAGAGGATGAGATGGTTGGATGGCATCAATGACTCAACGGACATGAGTTTGAGTGAACTCCGGGAGTTGGTGATGGACAGGGAGGCCTGGCGTGCTGCAGTCCATGGGGTCGCAAAGAGTTGGACACGACTGAAGTGACTGAACTGAACTGAAAGCTTAAAAATACAAGAGACAAGCAACATTCCCAGAGGGAAAGGGCTGTTCTAAATTTGTTGGGGAATGCCTGTGGCCTAAATAAAATAGGAGCTGGTGGCACGGGCACTTTTCTGTAGTTCCACACACACTTTGAAGCCTCTGAACTTCCTTCTGCTTCTTTCTTCCTCTCATAGCAAAACTCTGCAGATAAAACTCAAAATCACCACCACCACCACCACCACCACCACTGATGCGCTGCGGGGGCCTTCTTCTGTCCCTTCCTCCTGCAGCTTTACAAGTGTGTCCGACCCCCGCCATACACACACACCCCCACCCACACACACACATACCCTCCTGGAAAGGGGACAAGGGAGGGGCTTCCCTCGTGATCCAGTGGTTAAGACTCCACACTTCCACTGCAGGGGAAGCATGTTTGATCCCTCTCCAGGGAACTAAGATCCCACAAGCTGTGGGGTGTGGCCAAATAAGAAAAAGAAATGGGACAAGACAGCCTGAGGAGTTGTTGAGTCTAGGTCTCACCTGATTGATGGCATGACTTTCCTGATTGGACCTAAAAGTGCTGCACCTCTGTTTACTCATTCAGTACACCAAGAAACTATGCTAGGTGCTAGGAAAACCAATGAAAAGTAAGGCCAGTAAAAGGGTAAATGTGTAAATAAGCTGTCTGCCATATTATAACGAAATTCTAAAATAATTATAATTGACAGATAAGGAGCTAAGTGGCAGAGAAAAACAGGGACCCAATTTTGCTTGGAAAAGGGAAGAAAAGGAAAGGCTTCACAAAGGAGACCAAGGTGTAAGCCAGGGACCTGGAGGAGAGGTCCCTTCTTCAGGAAGACAGGGGTTTAAAAAAGAAAAAAAAGTCCCAAACATTCCAAGGGAGAGAGCGAGCATGTGGAATAACTTGGGGGTCATCCTTCTAGGGCTGACCTTTTGGGGGCCCTTTTCCCCTTCAGTTCAGTTCAGTTGCTCAGTCATGTCCGACTCTTTGAGACCCCGTGGACTGCAGCACACCAGGCCTCCCTGTCCATCATCAACTCCCGGAGCTTACCCAAACTTATGTCCATTGAGTCAGTGATGCCATCCAACCATCTCATCCTCTATCATCCCCTTCTCCTCCTGCCTTCAATCTTTCCCAGCATCAGAGTCTTTTCCAATGAGTCAGCTCTTAGCATCAGGTGGCCAAAGTATTGGAGTTTCAGCTTCAACATCAGTCCTTCCAATGAACACTCAGGACTGATCTCCTTTAGGATGGACTGGTTGGATCTCCTTCTAGTCCAAGAGACTCTTAGAGGTATAGTTTTCTGCAGACCATACTGCCCAGACCATACAGTCTCTAAATGCCCTACAATCAAACTGACCTACATTTTTCCTGTGGTTACAATGAGAAATTACATTTTCCCCATTCATGGGCTGAAATGTAGTCACCCGGTGGATGAGAACATTAACATATGCAGAATGGCTATGGTTCCCTCTTTCATAGAGCATTTTGTTACTCCTTTTCCCGGTTTGTTTTGCTTTAGAGCCATGCTGGATGTTCCCAGGGAGCTTTACAAAATGCTGATGCTGGGGTCCTTCCCTAGGGATTCAGATTTAATTGCTCTGGGGTGCAGCCTGGGCATCAGGAGGTTTCAAGAGTTCCCCAGGTGATCCCCATGTGCAGCCCGGATTAACAATCACTGCTTTAGAATTGCTTCCACATTTCTGTCTTCTCCCATTAACTATGGGGTCCTGGGAAAAGGGCGTTATTCTTTGTCTATGCTCCACAGCTTCCTCTGAAGTTCTTT
Organism: Bos javanicus; assembly: GCF_032452875.1. Classification (NCBI taxonomy): domain Eukaryota; kingdom Metazoa; phylum Chordata; class Mammalia; order Artiodactyla; family Bovidae; genus Bos; species Bos javanicus. The sequence goes on along the minus strand of NC_083872.1, from coordinate 97,666,828 downwards.
ACATTAATAATCGCTTATTAGCTATTGAATGAATTGACTTCAGAAAGACAGAGAGCTGAAATACAGGCCTCCTACTCTAGGTGGCTCTGCTAGGAGAATTAAAAGCAGAGATACAAAATCACTGTGTGTTCTCAGAGAGCTGGAACGCTGGCGACCATGGTGACAGGGGGAAACACAGCTCCTGACAAGAGCAGGGCAGGTGAAACTGACGTCACCCAGGTCAACTCTCGTTTAAGGGCGAGTAAAGGCAGTTTAGGCGACCTCAGACAGCCTCCTGTACCCACTCGCAGAAAACATGGTCTGCCATGTTATAACTAACTAAATTCTAGAATTCTAAAGTAAATGTTAAGAAAGCTCTCCCCTGCTCCATTAATTTGGAAATAAATATATCTTTAAGGAAGTATTTCTGAAATACAGAGGCTACGTAATTAGTAGTTGTGTCTGGGTCATCCATATTCAGGAATTTTAGCAACAACAGGAAAGCCGTCTTCACCTCTTTCCAGCTCATCCTGTCTCTTCCCAACCAGCCCTGAGACTACCACATGACACAGCGGATTGAGTTGAGACTGAGGGTCCCTATTCATATAAACCTTTATCTATGTATTTTTTTAATTTAAATTTATTTAAATTAGAGGCTAATTACTTTACAATATTGTATTGGTTTTGCCATACATCAACATGAATCCGCCACAGGTGTACACGTGTTCCCAATCCTGAACCCTCCTCCCACCTCCCTCCCCATACCATCCCTCTGGGTCATCCCAGTGCACCAGCCCCAAGCATCCTGTATCCTGCATCAAACCTGGACTGGCGATTCGTTTTTTATATGATATTATACATGTTTCAATGCCATTCTCCCAAATCATCCCACCCTCTCCCTCTCCCACAGAGTCCAAAAGACTGTTCTAGACATCCGTGTCTCTTTTGCTGTCTCGTATACAGGGTTATTGTTACCATCTTTCTAAATTCCACATATATGCGTTAGTATACTGTATTGGTATTTTTCTTTCTGGCTTACTTCACTCTGATTATATAACTGGCTCCAGTTTCATCCACCTCATTAGAACTGATTCAAATGTATTCTTTTTAATGGCTGAGTAATACTCCATTGTGTATATATACCACAGCTTTCTTTTCCATTCGTCTGCTGATGGGCATCTAGGTTGCTTCCATGTCCTGGCTATTATGAACAGTGCTGCGATGAACATTGGGGTACACGTGTCTCTTTCAATTCTGGTTTCCTTGGTGTGTATGCCCAGCAGTGGGATTGCTGGGTTGTATGGCAGTTCTATTTCCAGTTTTTAAAGGAATCTCCACACGGTTCTCCATAGTGGCTGTACTTTCATCTATGTATTATCTAACAGAGGAATTATCCATCTGTTGGGCTCTAAGAGATGTGTTTTAATATACAGGTGGGGAAAATGGTGGACATGAGCTGACATGATATACAGCTAGGGAGTGAGCGACCTCTGTAATGATGCGGGCTTGCGTCTATATATAAAATGATATGTCTGTCACTTCATATTGTAATTTTTATTTTGAGTGCTGTCTCCCCCTGTTGGGTTATGAATTTCTTAAGGACAGGGACTGTGTCTTTGCTTCTATATCCCTGCAGCACATAGATATTAATAAAGGTTTACTGAATAAATAAATGGGTAGATATGTTAAGAAAAATTATCCATTATTTGAAAATAAGGCACAGAGAGCATAGCATAATTTTTTAATATCATGCTAGGACACTGTTACATGGGATTCCCCAAGGATTATTTAATTCTCTGGAAGAATGTATCTGTTCTTGATTTTGCTATTTACAATATGACTAGCACCCAGATATTACATGTAAACATGCAAATTTGTTTAGTAGAAAAAATAACCCCAAAGGTCATAGATTTATTGCCCTGTAGGACAATAACCAGTTTTGTGCCTCCTAGCAATCTTATGCTCACATTATTTAAAGAAAGAAAAAAATAGGAACACCCCCCTCAATCCCTATAAATATCCATTTATTCAAATGCTCTTGGAAGCAAACTTATTATCTCATCTGTTCCTTCAGTAATAAGTTAATGAATTTTTGACATTATGTTCATTTCTATGCTTGAATGAAAATCATGATGAATGAGAACCATGACTTTAACCTTTGGAAAACTGTATTTTGATGGGTATATGAATGATTAGATACTAATGAGAGGACCACAGAAAAGAATCAGAGGGGCACAGACGATAAACTTCACAGTTTGCCAGAGGCTATTCCCAGATAAGTATATCATTGCTGGGGAGGTTTCTTCCAGACTCAGGAAACCCTAATAACTGATTTATTTTTCCCTCCTGAAATTATACAGATTCAGAGATATTCCCATAATACAGGAAGATTACAGCAAATTAGAATTTTATGTTAAAGTTACATATGATTTGGTTGGGAAAAAAATGAATGGAAACATTTTCTGTAGAATTAGCCACACAGCCTGTGGCTAATGAGCAGTGAGATTAACTGCAATGAAGACAGGAGTTATAGTAGCATCAATACCACCAAGAGTTAGTACTTTTTTTGTGGTGTGCTTTTTATCTGTCAGGTATTTCAGATGCAGAGACCTTCCAGAGAAAGAGGTAATATTATTAGCCCTATTTTTCAAATGAAAAAGCTGAAGTTCTTCCCCAAGGTCATACAGTTGGAAAGTGGTCACCCAAGACTGCCTTGCTCCAAAGCCCACGCTTTTAACCACCACTGGCACTTCATCTCCCAGGGGAGCCACAATGGGCTGATCTAAATTTGGAGGGTCACACTGGCTGGACACAGACTTCTCAATCAAACACGAATATAAAACTCCCCCACAGACTCTTGCAACCCACAGAAACATCTGTTCAATATGCTAGCTCAGAAATATGTGACACAGTGAACATCTGGGGGGAAAATCACTCCCACTATATACTGCAGGGAGGCTTAGCATCAAAAGTGCAGTAGACACGCTGGTCTGGAAACACAGCCTTTCTTCAGAATAAAGAATGTGAGAGTGTTGAAAATTCATTATCAGATGATTGACTTCTGCCTTTTAAATGTAGAATGAAAGCAGAACTCTAGACTTCAGCTTGAATTGAAGTGTAGAAAAAGTCTGAACAATTCAGTATCACCCCAAGTAGGAAATTCTCTTTTAAATTTTAACTGTTGTAATTTAAGAAATATGATGGTGGTAGATATTTTCCTTAAACCCTTCACTGTTTTGTAGGCTTGATTTGCCTACATATGAAATAAGACTGGAACAGAGATGGGCTGGGACTAGCTTGCATGGGGCTCCTCAGAGCACATTCCTTCCCAATTCCAAGTTCAATGACATCATGTTGGCATCATGAATCAGCCAAGGTAGGAACAGTCGCACCATGAGACTGACAAACACCACAAATAGGCTCTTTCCCTGCAGAGCCAGTAGTTACCAGCCCACCACTTCCAGTAGGGCAGTTCACAGACCAACCTATCCAAAAGTCCTGAACTCACACACATCCCTGAATTTACAAATGGCTAAGGAGGTCACACAGGTTCTTTGGAAGCTTCCTGAGTTCCTATCTTGCTTCCTGGCTCTGAGCTATGGCTCTGGTGTGGACACTGAGCTAAGCACTTTATAGAACTACGTAAGGCCCAGGTAGCTACCAGTATGACTGTGGTGGGGGAACAGGAAAACCAGAAAGAGACAAGACATGTTCTCATAATGTGCCACACAGACAGGGTTGCCAGATGAAACACAGGAAGCCCAGTTAAGCATGAATTTCAGATAAATAACATAATTTTTTAACCTAACTATGTCCCATCCTATCTTTTTATTACCTAAATCTGACAAACATACACACCTAGAACATAATCTGCTGAGACACACTTCTTTTTCAGCTCACAGTATAGGATTATTGCCAAGTGGTTATGTGTATAGGCTTTAAAGCAGACTGAAGTAAGAGCACTATCTCTGTCACTCGTTATCTAGTTGAGTGACCCAAAACAAGTTATCTAACCCTCTTGATTCCAGTGTTCTCATCTGTAAAATGAGAATCTGTTCGGTCGTGTTTTTGTGATCCCATGGGCTGTAGCCCACCAGTTTTCTGTCAATGGAATTTTCCAGGCAAGAATACTGGAGTGGGTTGCCATTTCCTACTCCAGGGGATCTTCCCAACCCAGGGATTGAACCTGCATCTTTTGGATTTCCTGCACTGGCCAGTGGATTCTTTACCACTGTGCCACCTGGGAAGCCCAGAAAATGAGGATAATTAGTCCCTATTTCATTTGATTATTATGAGGATTAAATGAGATAGTATATGCTCAGGAGTTAAATGAGTTATTACAAGTCAATCTGTCTGGTACGACACCCTCAGTAAGTGTTATCCTACGATAGTTCTAAAACACACCTAGCTTGGTATCTGACACATAGCAAGTGCTGAAAATATTAGCACTACTGTTAGCCCATAAAAGTCTTCTAAGCCATATGACAAGCAAATTTTAGTAACCACAGTACACATCACACCCTAGAGTCATATTACTAACATTGGTCATATAATTTAGGATTGTTAAGGATGAATGGCTTTTGTCAAGGGCCTGAATACCTCATCATTGACAACACTGCTTTTAAGGGGAAAGTCACTGAGGTCCAAATAAACAAACATAATCTTTCTCCAAGTTTCTTTACATTGGGTGTGTGTGTGTGTGTGTGTGTGTGTGACATATTTGCCAGATGAGGGCTTCCCTGGTGGCTCAGAGGGTAAAGCATCTGCCTGCAATGTGGGAGACCTGGGTTTGATCCCTGGATCGGGAAGATCCCCTGGAGAAGGAAATGTACAACCCACTCCAGTATTCTTGCCTGGAGAATCCTATGGACAGAGGAGCCTGGTAGGCTACAGTCCACAGGGTCACAAAGAGTTGGACACGACTGAGTGACTTCACTTTCTTTTTGCCAGATGAAACTTTTTCCTATACCCTGAACCAAAATATGTATTGATAATCTAACTAGATTGACTGTGTCTTTCTCAAAAGCATACAGACACTATCCTGCTTAAATTATTTCCTTTAGATAATTCTGAATAATTGCAAAAGAACCTCATAATTCCAGTGAAAATTAAGTTTCTTCTCCACCATCTGAGACTCCTGGCATTGTGACTTATAAGCTTGAAATTTTCCCTAATGCCCTTCTCTCTTTCTTCTGGTTATATAATATATATAAGTATTTCTCCATAATATTTTCAGGTCTGAGCTTTTCAATCTATTTCCCAACTGAGATCAAGCAGTTTCCTGAGATCAGATGTGGCACATTTTCTCTTTGTTTGAATATTTGTTCTGCTTTCAAGGAGAACATGATTTTTTTTGAACAGGAAAGAGTTTTCAAAAAAGCCTCTTCTAACATCACAAATGCAGGAGACCTGGGTTTGATTCCTGGGTTGGCAAGATCCCCTGGAGAAGGGCATGGCAACCCACTCCAGTATTCTTGCTTGGAGAATCCCCGGGACAGAGGAGCCTGGTGGGCTACAGTCCATGGGGTTGCAAAGAGTCGGATACGACTGAGCGACTAAGCACACACACAACATCACAAAATATCCCAAAATAATGACATTGCTGGTGAGAAATTCTAGATATCTAGAGTTAAGGAACTATATTCTTCTTTTGGAGAAGGAAGTGGCAACCCACTCCAGTATTCTTACCTGGAAAATCCCATGGGCAGAGGAGCCTGGTGGGCTACAGTTCATGGGGTTACAAGAGTCAGATATGGCTTAGCAACTAAACCACCACCACCACGATTCTTCTTTCATTACCTTTACCTTTTTTTTTTGTTTTTCACATAAATTTGAAAATATTAGAAATAAACAGAGTCAGCATTCTTGGTGTGATTTCCAGAAATCAGGAGGGCTTCTATGCCCTCTGCTTCTCTCACCATTAGAGCAACATTCTTTTAGGGTCAAAGTCCCATTTTAGTATACATGCTGCTAAGTGAGCACCAAAGGTCCACTTAAAATGTAAATGCTTCTGAAAGAGTAAATTTTAAAACATATTATCAGTATAACAGTGGTGATATCTGAGACCCTTTCTATCTTGGAGAGCTATGATCTTAGTGAAAATGAAAACAGAAGAGATGCCAGAAAGCCAACGCCACAAGCAACAGTCAGGATCTGGAGAGAATGAAGGTGGGGTGTCACATTGTGGGAAGGGATGGGTGGAGGCTGAAAGGTTGAAGCTGAAGAAGATAAACGCCATCGACTTGACAGTTTTGTGTGGGTATGGCTGGCACTGGAGAGATACATGACCCACAGAAGTCCAAAAGAAAGGAGCCCAGGCTTCACCCACACGGAGGTTTACGTTGATCACAGGGGCAATCCTCCCCAGACTCTCTGTAGACCTAGCTGCAGGAGGAAATGTTAGGCCGTACCGGCTCCTCTTTGGGGGAATGTATAAACGACACGATCCAGTATTTCCCACCCCAGCTGCCACTTAGTACGGATCTATGTGGAAGCCTGAATAACACTTCCTGTCTTTCTACCGTTCTCACAAAGTCTGTGGTCAGATAAAATGCGAAAGAAACAAACAGCAATAAACTTCACCCTACGAAATGACCACTTTGTTATGACAGGATATATACACAGCAGTCCTCAATCACATGTTATCTGATATTTTTTATCATCTAGGAGAAGCCAGGATTGGGCTAATTGCTGGAGATACAGAGGTAAACTAGAGCTCTCCTCTAGTGGGAGAAATAATATTACATAGCTAAATAAGAAAAAGTACACAATTAATAAATGGTTAGTGCCATGGGAAAAAACAAAGCAGAATGAAGGTCCAGAATGGGCAGGAAAGGGATGGCAAGTGGGTGGTTGGCTGGTCACCCAGTGGCCGTTCCCAACACCTCCCCTGCCTTCCTTGTCTCCAGAGGCTGACAAGGAAATATAATCACCTTCTACCAACCCTTGTAGCTAGGGGTGGTCATATCAACATCATCTCCTCTGGCCACTGAGACAAGAGAAAGCCTCCTTGTAAGGTGCTGGGAGGCTCGCGAAAAAATCTTTCTTAATAAAAGGAAAAGGGCATGTCGGGAGTGTTCTTTCTTATGAGCCTGGCTATCCATCACTTTCTGCCTTTGTAAACTGTCACATAATGATATCAGTGCAATTGGTGGTATCTTATGAGGTTAAGGGACGTCCTAAGACTCTCAAAGATACCACGCAGTGCTCTGACATTACGGAGCTGCCAGAACACCTGCCTCCAGACTACTTATTAAGTAGTCCTTGAGGTCTTAAGCCCTTTTGAGTTTTCTGTTCAGTTCAGTTCAGCAGCTCGGTCGTGTCCGACTCTTTGCGACCCCATGAATCGCAGCACGCCAGGCCTCCCTGTCCATCACCAACTCCTAGAGTTTACCCAAACTCATGTCCATTAAGTCGGTGATGCCATCTAACCATCTCATCTTCTGTCGTCCTCTTTTCCTCCTGCCTTCAATCTTTCCTGGCATCAGTCTTTTCAAATGAGTCAGCTCTTTGCATCAGGTGGCCAAAATATTGGAGTTTCAGCTTCAAAATCAGTCCTTCCAATGAACACCCAGGACTGATCTCCTTTAGGATGGACTGGTTGGATCTCCTTGCAGTCCAAGGGACTCTAGTTTTCTGTTATTTGCCTCTAAATGCAGGATCTTATTTCAGATAGTCATCAGAGAAGGATTCTCTGAAATGATACTAGAGCTAAATCCCATTTACAGGAAGCCAGCCATGTGGAAATCAGAACACATTCTAGGCAGAAGGAAGAATGAGTCCAAAGGTCCTGGGGCAGAACAAGCTTGTTGTGAGGCTGGAGTATATGAATGTGGAAGAAAATGGTGGTGGTGGTGGTGGTTTAGTCTCTAAGTCATGTCCAACTCTTGCAATCCCATGGACTGTAGCCTGTCAGGCTCCTCTGTCCGTGGGATTCTCCAGACAAGAATACTGTAGTGGGTTGCCATTTCCTTCTCCAGGGGATCTTCCCCACCCAGGAATCGAACCCAGGTCTCCTACGTTGCAGGCAGATGATTTACCAACTGAGCTATGTGCTTCACATAGCTCAAGAAAGAAAATGGGCAGGGATTAGGTCACATATAGCACTGTAGGGCACAGGTGTTATTCTTATTGCAGTGAAATCCACTGCAGGCTTTAAGCAATGGACGAATATGAGTATTACTGGATTTGTGTTTTAAAAATCCAACTTTAGTTGCTGTGTGGGTAGCTCAGAGTAGAAGAGGAGAGAACAGTTAAGAGGCTCTTACAATTACCTAGGTACATGATGACCAGGGCAGTTAGCAGTGTAAGTGGAAAAAAGTAGATGGATAATGAAAACATATTGGAGAAAGAGCCACCAAGATTTGCTGATGTGTGACGGGGTAGGGGATGGAGATGATTCTTAAATTTAGGATCTGAGACGCAGAAAGAAAAAGTTTGGGGAACTGGAAATCAGCAATTCTATTTTGGCTGAATTAAATTCCTATTGGATATTCAAGCAGAGCTATCCAGGTGGCACCTGGACATATAAGTTTAGAGAAATGTCTCTTCAGATTCTTTGCCCATTTTTATTAATTCATTCATCGTTCCATAAACATATTGTAAGATCATACAATGCGCCAGAATGTACTAAGAACTGGATATACAATGGCAAACAAAACTGCGTCCCTACCCTCATGAAGGTCATAGCCTAGTTGTGGAGGGGTGGAGAGAAGAGTAAGAAATAAGCACAAATAAAGACAGTAAGTTGTGGGCTTCCCTGGTGGTCTAGTGGTTAAGAATCCATCTGCCAATGCAGGAGACATAAGAGACTCAGGTTCGATCCCTGGGTCGGGGAGATCCCCTGGAGGAGGGCACAGCAACACACTCCAGTATCCTTGCCTGAAGAATCCCATGGACAGAGGAGCCTGGCAGATTATAGTCCATAGGATTGCCAAGAGTCGGACATGACTGCAGCGACTTACCACGCATGCACGGGAAGATCTCACATGCCTCGAGGTAGCTAAGCTCGTGCACCATAACTACTGAGCCCACGCACTAAATCTATTGAAGCCCGCACTCCCTAAAGCCCGTGCTCCCCAACAAGAGAAACCACTGCAACGAGAAGCCCGCGCACCCCAACCAGAGAGTAGCCCCCACTCTCCAAGACTAGAGAAAGACAGCAACAAAAACCTAGCACAACCCCCCAAAAAGACAGTAAGCTGTTAAAAGTTGTATGAAAGAAAAGAGCTATTGTAAGAGCTTGGCAGGAGGCCCCTTTCTTGGGCTTCGAGACTGGGGAAGTCATGGAGGCAGGAGAAGCAGGGACAGAGGCCAGGGTCCTCTGCAGTAGACTCGCCAGGACTCCTGCTGCAGACAGTACACAGGCCAAGGAAATCCAGTCACCACTGGATCCCCAGCTTCCTTTCAGATCCGGAACAATGTTTCAGGCTCCTTGGGGCCTGGCCTTAGGACTGCTCTTGTGACAGGCTGTTGTTCTTAAGGTGACTCAGAATTCTTTGCCCCATCACATGGGGGCAGGGAAGACAGAAAGGAGTAAGCGGGGCCTGGAGGGGCAGAGTACTTCTGGGTACCTCCTTTCACTCTGGTACCACAGAGGGGCTCCCCGTTCTCCCTCCCTACTCCCCAGTATGTGCCCATCAGGTACTCTACAAGCAAAGAGAGGTAAGGAATCAGGGAGGAGAGAGGTCTGACAACCCTCTGAAGGTCACTGATCCACGGGGTCAGTGGCTGCCCACTGGGAAGTGCAACCGGAAGACCTCACTGCCTGGTATAGAGAGAGGTTAAGTCATTGAGATACTGATGTGCACGCACTGTGCTCCTTGCTGGGACTTTTTTCCTGTCCTCTGCTGAGAATGAACCCAGGGCTAAGCACTCTCTTGTCTTAGAGGAGAGTTTCTCACCAGGCCTGAGACAAGCCTGTTTCCTTGGCTTTTGTTTTCTGGATGCTGGGTTCTCTGGTTGGCGGGGGAGGGGTGGAATTTCTGCAGTTCTGTACAGGGGAGGAGGGAGAAACTAGGACCTCTGAAACAGGAGTGTGGCTGTGCCCCCTGGAGTCCTGCAAAGGGGAGTCCTGGATGGGCACAAGGGATCTTTTGAGGATGATGAAAAGGTGAAATTGGATTATGTGATGGTTGTACAACTCTGTAAATATTAACAAAAATCACTGAATTGTACCCTTAAAACAAATGAATTTTATGGCATGTAAATAAAGCAATTAAAAAGAAAAGGCAGGCCTGGGACCCTTGCCTCACTTCCTCACTGTGCTCCAGGTAAGGGACAGATGGTGATGGAGGTTTGCAGTTAGGGAGGTGGGTTCAAGGAATGGAGTTCCCCAGCTGGAAAAGAGGCCACTGCTCCAGGTCAGGGGTAGGGCAGGGGGCTATACTGATCCAGCAGCTTCACCAGCCTTCAAGCACACACACCAGTTCAGGCCATAAATACATCTCTGCTATAATCAGAGGGGATCCAAGCCTAGAGGGGCCACCCTATCTTTTTGTAGTGTGTAAGAGCCCCGAGTCCTAGAAAGAGGATGAGAATCCTACTAATGTTTGGCACCAACTTTCCCATTGTCCTGGTAGGATGGAGCCTTGCCATTATTTAAAGGAACTAACATGTACAGTCCACAGGGTCACACAGAGTTGGAAACGACTGACGCGACTTAGCACACACTCAGACGACGTGTATAGCAGGCAGAATGCCACCCCCCCCCCCCACCAAGACGTCCATACTTCCACCTCTGTGAATGTTACACTAAATAACAAAGGGACTCTACATATACAATCACGGTTATGCAATTTAAAATGGGAAGATGATCTTGAATTAGCCAGGGGGGCCCAAACTAATGAGCCCTTTCAGAGATAGAACTTTCTCGGCTGATAGCAGAGAGCTACAATAGAAGCCAGAGACAGATTCTAAGAGTGAGAAGGAACTGATATGCTGCTCTGGCTCTGAGGTGGAGGGACCCACATGCAAGAACCAGGGGGAAGCCTTGGGGAGCCACGGTGGCCCCCAACTGACAGCCATCAAGGAAACGTGCCCTTAGTCCTACAAGGATAAGGCACGGGATTCTACCAACCACAGATAGGAGCTTGGAAGGGGAATCAGCCCTGGAGCCTCTACAAAGAGTGCTGTCTTGTCAACACCTTGAAACTCTGTGAGACTCTAAGCGGAGAAACCGGCCAAGCCCACCCAGACTTCTGATCTGCAGAACTGTTACATAATCAATGGCTGCAATTGTGTTGGCCAAGTTTGTGTTCGTTTGTGACAGCAGCAACAGAAACATTCAATACCGATTTGTTATAAAACCGAGTGTGAACAATGAAACTCATACCAGCCATTCTATCACCTTCCACTACCCTACCAGTATCTAGGATATCAGAAACCCTCCAAATCTTAAAGAACGTAGTACTTTCTACTTCACCTTTAATGTTAGACTGTAGGCCGAGAAACCCAAGCTATAATTCTGATTATAAGCACTGAACAGCAAATCAAGAGACCCAGGTCTTATTTTTATATCAGTGTAAGGACCTCAAGTAAATTAATCTCCCTGAATCTCTGTTTCCATGTCTGCAACAAAAATGAGTTGGTCCAGATAATTTCTAAGGTCATGTTCGCTGTATGAACTAAAACTGACAGGCAGACATCATAACGAGCAACACGCATTCATTTAACTTATAAGCCACCCCTCTCAGCTGGTGGAGAGCGCCTCCTGAAAGTGCACTCTGATGGGAGGAAAGGGAATCTGTTAAGGGATGCTGGGGTCCAGTCCAAGGTCACTAGTCTCGGTCTCCAAAGGAGAGATGAATTGTACTGAGGGGTCAGCCTAGCCCTCCTCAGTAGTTACCCTGCTGCTGCTGCTGCTAAGTCGCTTCAGTCGTGTCCAACTCTGTGCGACCCCATAGATGGCAGCCCACCAGGCTCCCCCGTCCCTGGGATCCTCCAGGCAAGAACACTGGAGTGGGTTGCCATTTCCTTCTCCAATGCATGAAAGTGAAAAGTGAAAGTGAAGTCGCTCAGTCGTGTCCGACTCTTAGCAACCCCATGGACTGCAGCCTACCAGGCTCCTCCGTCCATGGGATTTTCCAGGCAAGAGTACTGGAGTGGGGTGCCATTGCCTTCTCCAGTAGTTACCCTGGATGTGCCAACAATCTCCTAGAGAAGATTCCTCACCAGAAGTGGTCTGGTCTAAGAAAACCTGCCACCTGTGTTTGCTTCCCATCCTGGGTAACACCAGACTTCTTGGGGAGGAGAAATATTTGCTAGAAACCCTGACTGTCCTCTACCAATTTTTCCACCTCTCTTCCTAGAATAGGATCTTTCAAGTTTTGAAGAAAATAATTTGGCCAAGGAATTTGCACCTCAGTAAACTCAGCTTATTACAACAAACATTTTTTGAACAGCTGCTGTGTGCTTGTTGAATTCAAGTTTGGGAGAGAAATGTTCAATTTCATTTCCAATCTCTGATTTCAGTACCAACATCTTTAGTCATGAGACTGAAACAGGAGAGATGTGGGGAGGCAAAGACCAGATTCATTACACTCAAAGCAAAGAGATGAACAGTGGATGTGATCTACAGCCTTTTGAAAAGCAGGTGAAGGATTCATTAAGAACTGAGTATAAGCACTGAATAGTGAGTTACCAAAAACTTCTCTTTCAGAAGCATTACATGCTGTCTCACATCAAGTTCACATCAACACTCTGGGTAAATTTTGCACCACTGTCCTCAATCATGGTTTTCCAAGAAAGCTACCCTCAAGCTCATGGAGAAGCTAGATTTCAATGTGCAGCACATGTATTTTTCATGGACAAATTATGCAACTACGTTTGTGGTCAGATGTGATTAAAAATATGGTTGAGCACGTATTTGCATGTGTTTCACATGGTTAATAACATATCTTAGTGCCATATATTTTTAGACATTTTATCAGTTAAAATGCTACTGCTATCACTTCTCAGTGCTTATTTTAACCCTCTCTGCATATAAACAATGACTGACCGAAATCACCAATACCAGCAATTTTCAACTTCCTCTTCGGAGGCAGGTGTGACATTGAGTCCATACATGTGATGCACTCCTACAGACACATCCAGAATTACGTGCAGCACTTGGCACTCAGACCACAGTCTTCAAGCCAAGAAGTCATGTAGTCAGGTAGAAAAAAAAAAAAATTATGTGGACATCCTTAAATTTATTATAATAAGTTTTTTTAAAAAATGAATAACCAGCAAACTTTGGTATTTTATTGAGCTAGAAATTATTTGCAACAGACACCCTTTGTTTGGGACGTATTTTGACACTTTGGTTGATAAGCATTGCCCTGCTATACCATAAGTGTATGCTTGAAATCCCAATTCCTGAAGGCTAAAGGTGCACAGAACCATGGAAAAAGTAATGAGAGAAACACATTCTCCACACTGGGAAATGGTGGGATAAGATAAACCTGTGACGAAAGTCCACTAATGAGCATTTTTCTGGAAGTAACTAATTTCCTACCTGTGCTCTTTAAAGCCACTGACATCCCAGGCGGGTTTCATAGCCTGTATCCAAATTCAAAGGTGTATTTCTTTCTTGACATGTAGAAGAAAATACTCGAAACACATTTAAAATATGAAGAGGCTATGTTATCTCAACCACCATACATGGTTCAAAGCACAGGCTCTTAGACTAGTGGTCCAGAGGTCATTTTGCCTCCCAGGGGACATTTGGCAATACTGGGATGCTCTTGATTTTCACAACTCAGGGAGGAAAGTGTTGATATCTCGTAGGTAGAGGCCAGGGATGCTGCTAAACATACTACAGTAAAGAGGACAAATGCTGCATTCCCAACACAGAACTGTCTGATCCAAGATGCCAATGGTGCTAAGGCTGAGAAACCTTGTTCTCAAGCCAACCTGCCTGGGTTTCAAATCACCTGTGACTTGTGTAAGTTACTTAACATCTACGTGCTTATTGTCTTGACCAGTGAAATTAGAACAGTAACAGTCTCTGCACTTTATTGATTTATTGTGAGAAAAAAATGACACAAAAAGGAGCTAAGAACAATGTCCAGAACAAAGCCAGAGCTTAACAAATGTTTACTTTTGTTATCACTATATGCACTGAAAAAGACTGAGAAGAAAAACACCAAAAATTAAAAATAAGTTGTTTCTAGGTGGCCAGACCACAACTGATTTTTATTTTCATTATTCTTTTATATGTCTTTATATTTTCCAAATTTTCTAGAATTGTATTTATTATTACTCTAGAGGAAAGAATTTTCCTTTGGGACATAGTGGAACCAGAAAGACCTGGATTCAGATGCTGGCTTTATTTGCTGTGTGTGGCTTTGGGCAAATTAGTTATCCTGAGCTTCAGCTTCCTGATCAGAAATTGGGTCTAGTAACGCATATCAGAGAGCTTCCATCAAGATTAAACATGACAGTCATTCAGTGCCTTGGAAATATACTGAATGACAGGCTCTGAGAGATGAGCGCTTTCCAAGTTGGGCCCAGGAAAAATGATGCTACAAACAGGGAAATATATTCATGATGGTGACTGCCCTTTTGGTTTTTAAACTGTCCTCTCATCTCAACCCACTGTTTGTCTGGACTCAGAGGAGAAATTGCACCCATACACTGATCCTTGTCTCTATTCCTTCTACCTCCCCACATACACATCCTAGGAAAGGATCTGATAATCTGGTGGGCAGGGCAGACTAACAGCCGGAAGTTACTGTGAGGGAAAGGCAGGACCCAGGTGTCACTTTCACAAGCTTCACGCACCCTCACTATTCCTCTTCGTATTTCTTCTTTCATCTCCAGCCTCCAAGCTGAAAGTGTTCTTAGCAAGGTCTCTCCTCCAGGGGAGCCTCTCCACTTTCTCTCCTGTTCAGCTGGTTGAGAGGACTGTCCCCTTTTAGATTTGAGAGGGATGAGTGGAAACCCAGAGAGGCTTCTAGATCCAAGGCTCTTGTGTGCACAGCCCTGCTCATCTGAGGAGGCCAGCAAGCGTGCAGTGGGCAAGCAGCACCGGCCCAGCTGCACAGTGTTTCCAGCAGGGCTGTTTCTCTTCCACAACTCATTCACTCCAGGCCACACTGAAGGCTGGGAGGATGAGTAGACAGGATTAAAGGACACACACCTTATCCACAAACCCCACTCTTCATGTTCTTAACGATCCTTAATCAGATGGAAAAAGAATTGTAGTTTAATCCTAAGTCATGTCTGACTCTTTTGCGACCCAATGGACGGTAGCCTGCCAGGCTCCTCTGTCCATGGGATTTCCCAGGCAAGAATACTGGCTTGGGTTGCAGTTCCTTCTTCAGGGGTCTCCCCAACCCAGGGATTGAACTTGTGGCTTCTGCATTGGAAGGCAGATTCTTTGCCACTGAGCCACTAGCAAAGCCGGGAAAAAGAACAGAACGGGTTATATTTGTTTATGCTATCAGGAGGGGTAACTATTTTAAGCCTAGTTATTAACCTGATAACTTAAACTCAAATCCCAAGCAACCTTTAAAGATACTCCGAGACAATCTCTTGTACTCAGCTCCTAGTCACCACAGTATGGATGCAATCCATATTGAGCAATCTGGCTCAATCCATTCTGACTCTGAAGATCCCATGGTTCTCTAGGGAGGAGTCCTGTAGTCCAGTGGGATGGGATCTTGGTGCAATGTCCTAGGGAATGGGAGGGATGGTTGGTTAGGACAGGACGGCCTGGGGCAGGAACTGATCTTCTCAAGGCATTCTCTCTTGGCCCAAGGTGAACTATCTCAATGATGCCAGGCCAAAAAAACATCAGAGGAAAATGAGACTGTTCAGGGTGCCTCCACCTAGATGCAAATACAAGTATCAGGAGAACTACATTCTAAATATAAATAAAATGTCAGGGGGCTTGGTAATCACCAGGAAAAAAATTTATGGATCTTTCTTGAACTCTAGTCTGCTCCAAGGTTGGTCTGACTAGCATATGTAAATTTCAGACACAACTTTAACTGTTGCCAAGTTCTCTCCTACTACACTTTAACCTCCTTAATACCCTTCCCCATAAAAGCATGCAAAACAAAATAGATATGGGACCCCAGAATGCTGTCAGAGTCTTCAGTCTTCCCATTCTTCATTCACAAGTGCATATTGAGATGATACTATAAACAAGCCAGGTGCTAAGTGCTAGAAATCCAGAGATGGAAGAAGTGGGTCCCTTCTGTCCAGAAGCTGACTTCAGATGACTATGATAGTCTTAAGTGTACTTGTTCCAGGGAAATGTAGATTTCAGCAAGGATCAAAGGCTTAATCTAAGAACTAAAGTTCAATAAAATTCAAGGTGTCAGGGAGACACGCTCCTCTCAAAGCGTTTTTCAGTGAAAGCCTGAAGGGAAACACCTTATATCGTAAGGAATTTCAGAAATTTTGAATTCCTTCCCCCCTTTTCTTTCTCTCTGTATCTTTGACCCATCCAGTAACTTCTGTAAGTTTTCCCACAGCATATAAGAATGAGATGTCATCTTTTCTTGTCAGGGCCCAGAAGAGAAATGACAAAGACCAAGAGGAAGTAAACCAGAAATTTTAAAAATCCCTCTTTTTCCCATAAAACCTAAGATAATTTGTAAAAGAGAGGTCTATTCCCTATTTTAAAGTATGATAATGTTATTTTAAAGCAATAACTCTAGTCAGTTTGATAAAACATAGTTTATGTTTATAATTTTATAAGTTTTTAATTTATTTATTTTATTTTGAAAACCAGGTAAGTACTGTTAAAGATAATATGGTTAGGCTGGGCTTGTTACTAGTTCCTGAGGATGGAAGAATGTTTCTGGGTTTGATTAACAACAAAAAAAAAATCAACCATGATGTAATTTTAGATTTCTTTTTTCCTTTTAGATATCATTTGGTCACCATAGCAACACAGTGTTTTACTACCACATATCTATACAGCACAAGGGAAGAGAAGAACAGGCAATTACTTACTGAGTTATTTGGGGGTACAGAATGTGACTAGTGGGATAATTCAAAATTAAATACAGACTACACTGGGGATCTGTTTTAGCCAGGCAAGCCAATTAAATGTTCTAGTAGTGTCAGCTGAACACAATTTGTAGCCAAATCAACTGTTGACATCATTTAAAATAATGGAAGCAGGGAAGCAACATAGTTCAGTGATTAACAGCATGAACTCTGATGTCAAGTTTTTTCAGTCTAAACCCCATTTCTCCTATTTGATAGCTGTGTGACCTTGGGAAAGTTCCTTAACTTCTCTGTGCCTTAGTTTCTTCATCTCCAAAATGTGGGTACTAATAATAACTCCCACAGAAGGTTATTATACAGATTAAATAACTGAGTGTGCTTAGAATGATGCCTTACACATAGCAAGAATTTTATAAGTATTTGTTAAATAAAGACAAAATAAAATGTAAATTTGCTAGTTCCTCTCTTTGTGCTGGGTAGAAATAACCAAAAGGATCAAGATTTGAGTGCATGGCAGATTCTTTTAGCCTATAACTCTGGAAGATTCCTTTGAGAACTTCCTGGGAGCCTTCTTGGTAGCTATTCTGAAAGATACGAGATTTGGTGGACAGCCTACCATCCCTAACAGAAAGCTGAAAACAATCACAAGCACTCCTGGTATCAGGGACATGAGAAGGAAGACGATCACACAGCACAAAGAAACAGCATGCTAGCCCACTCAGGCTCCCTCAGCCACAGCCAATTACCTTTGTGAACATGGACACAGAATAAGCAGCTGAAAAGCATGAAGCAGGATTTGATTGTAGTGACATATGAAATCTGGCTAGTGTCAGTAATATTATTTTTTCCCTCTTTCCAGGATTCAAAGAAAAAAAAATCTGTTTCAGCAGGGAGTGCTTTGTTTTATTCATTATCACTGGATACAATGTCCATCTCATTTTTCTTCAATAGGCAGTTACTGTGGTGAATTATGCATTTTACAGAACTACCTAGGCATCTTTTCTGGACCTGTGACAAATCAAAAGCCCCTAACCAGCATGTAAGCCAAGACAAAATCTCTGAATGGCCTGGAAAACAGAAGGTATCATATCCTCTGAGCCAAATTTCAGCCACGAAACCGCGGGGTCTCTAATACATACCTTCATCTGGACTTGATTTCAGAGACAGTCTCCTTGGGTCGTCTTGGTCAGGATCAGCCCTTGCAGAGGAGTTTGGAGGATGCCATAAACCACCACAGAAGCTTGGAAACACAGTCATATCTGTCCTCTGCCTTCCCCTTGGCTCACAGCCTGCTTCCTGGTAGGAAGACAAGATGACGCCGTGCAGGGTTGACTGTTAAACCATCTTCCCGCCCCCAGCCCCACTCTCCTGGTGCCCCTCCTTCTCCTTTCCTGGGCTCTGGAATGTGTCACATGGGAAATGGATCATGTGGCTCACGAGGAGAATGTGGCCAGCTTCTCTCTCCCTTCCCCCTCACTTTTCCTTTCAGGAGCTCAGAGGCAGAAATCTCCGACCTGATTGGCTCTAACCAAAAATCTCCATATGAAAAGGGGAAGATTCAACCATCCAAACCTCTAGCCTTCTCCACTTTCTTTTTTATTTCTCATCTGAACATTTTATCCTGGACATGCAGAATTGCTTGGAAGGGAAGAAAAGGATACTTTCTCCCCATGCCCTCCCTTTCTTCCTTGTTGTCTGTACTTTAAATTGGCAAGGTGTTCCCTAAGTTCCCTCCGGAGCCACCTTGGCATATCTGACAAAAATCAAGTGTTCAGCACCACGGACAGCATTATACCCCCTCAGCGCTCATTTGTCTATTTCACTCTCGAGTAAATAAAACCATTTAAAAAATATTTCCCTGAGGTTCTGTGTCTAAATATACACCTGGCCATATGTAAGTAGGACTCCAACTTCCTCTAATGTCAACTTACTGTTATTTATAAACACAAATATAATTTTTACATATCATCAAATGTCTACCTTCCCACCCCCATCCCACCATCCATCCACACCCTTTAAACATGCTCCATGTTTTGGGGGTGGAGAGGAAATTCTCATTACACAGTTTACCATATGCCCATATATCTATGCTCACAGGCACAACCACAGAAATATGTAGGTTTCTTGAGTGTGCATGTTCAGATGTCTTTAGCCCCATCCCTAGGCCTCAGGCAGGGCTGAGTTAAGAGGCAGAGAGCGAGTCTGGTAGGAGCTGTTTTGTGCAGGGTCTTTCCTGCTTTGCTGACGTCCCGGTTGCCATGGTGCTAGGTAACCGCTGAAGGGGATGACTGCGTTCAGAACCAGTCACCATGGGACCCTGCTGACTAAAGAAAGGAAGAGGGAACAGAACTGAATTGCAGAGGAGGACTTTCAGTGAGCATTTTCAGAGCCAAATTTACCTAATGGGCCCCTTCTTTACTGAATTGTTGCTGACCCTAAATCTTGAAAGGATTCTAGGAATTAGTATGGACACTGTGATGGTGACTCCCTCCATCCTTCACTGCTTCTTTCCTTAAAAATCTATTTAGGTGCAACACAATGAAAATGCCAGCTTCACAGAACGACTGTGGTGTGCCATCAGAAAGCAGGGTTGGGGTGAGGGGGTGGGGGGGTGGAAGAACACAGGAAACATACTTCTTGGATTGTGGCTTTTGGCTTTTGTGAGGCCATTTATCTAGTCTTAAGTGGGAGATACACTAGACCTACACCTGAACTAGGAACAATTGTGAATGCTTTATGAGTTCACAGGAGAAAAGATAAATATTGTTTAATGTGACTTGCTGGATTATTTTAAATAAAGAACAATTTGAATAATAAAGTCAATCCCTTGTATAACATTTGGACTATCCCAAGTTAGGAACTGAATCTATACATTTGTCTCTTTAGGCATACACATAACCTGTTTATTTCTAACTCAGAATTCTAAGCATAGCAATTCTGAATACTGTATTTCTATGGGGGGGTTCAGGTAGAAATACTGACTTTCAATGTGCAGTAATGCAAATTCTGTTAAGAAAAGAGGTAGCATAGAGAAGCTCCAGTATAATTCCATGAAATTGAAGCTCTTTCCTGGCCTAATGTCCACAGCTTAAGACATGTTTACTTCTTTTATTCTAGGATAAGAATCAAGTTAATTCTAGTTTTTCCATGTAAGGCTCAGAGAAATTCAACTCTGTTAATTCTAACACTGGCCCCTTTCAGAAAATTAGTTTATCAGGAAAGTTGGACATGTATTTGAAGAAATTCTTAAGAGAGTTAGTCAGATGGTGACTTAATATCATCTCTCTTTTCTTAGTGAATAATAAGAATAATAATAACAGCAACAACAGAACCAGCTAATTATTTATCATGAGCCATGATCTCATTTAACCCTCCTATCCAACCAGAGAAAAACTTAACTGTATTTTTCTCATTTATTTAATAGACTCCTTGGAGGTTTAGCCTGACTTGGTAAAAGAAATTATTGTATTTTTAATAAAACATTCATCACACTGGTAAAAAAAAAATATTGGGAGTGGGGTGTGATGTATTATGTTTCTCAGCAAATTATGGTGGCTCAGACGGTAAAGATTCCACCTGCAGTGCAGGAGACCTGGGTTGGATCCCTCGGTCAAGAAGATCCCCTGGAGGAGGGCATGGCAACCCACTCCAGTATTCTTGCCTGGAGAATCCCCATGGACAGAGGAGCCTGGCGGGCTACAATCCATGGGGTCGCAAACAGTTGGACACGACTGAGCACATCCAACCATAAGACAGGTACTGTTATTAACATTCCTGCTTTACAGACAAGGAAACTTAGGGAGAAGTAATATGCCCACAATCACACCACTAGTTAGCATAGGAGCTAGGACTTGGGACTATTTAGTCTGACCCCACAGCAGGTACACTATACTATTCTATATCATAAATAATGGATTCATTTAAAATAACTTATTAATTTAATATGACTGATGTGATTCAGTACTATAGGCCTTTGACAAAAGAAATCAGAAAGACTGCTTTAAATCATTTGAGAGCAAAAAAAGACCAAATTATTCATTCTTTTTAGAATGACCGCACATGTACATCATAGCTTAATGATAAAATAATAAAAATTATTTCATAAGGAATCATAATCTGAAATATTAATACTATAAAATGCTATGTAATATACTAATTCTATTAAAAATATATTTATAATCACCAAACTTATTCCCAGCCTTTTTGAAAAAACAGTTGTCTTCCATCCAAACCCATAAAATCCCACAAATCCATAATATTTGTGTAACTGGGGTCATATTTTGAAAATAACTTACGTGATTTTTTTTTCTCCTCTGCCTGCCTGGGGAATCAGTTGGCCTTGGGGATAGAGAATGTGGCACTCTTCAGAGTTACCAAAGTGATGGGAAAAAAAGGAGTAAATATTCAGCTTCCAAAATTTAAAACAGGAGTGTACAGCAAGACAATAGGCTTGAAATCCAAGCTACTGTTTTGAAAGCCATTCTCAAAATTCCTTTATTTGTCATCAACCAAATATAGAAGACTTTGCTCAGATTGTCTGGTACCATAGAATAGGCCTTCAGACTGGGGCAGGCAAACATTTTCCAAAGGGTCCCAGAGTCTGTAGCCAGTTCTATGGGTAATAATTTTTAGATCCTTAACTTCCACAAACTGATCTTCCTGTGAACTGCTGCAGTCGAAATATCATGCTGGTTCTTGATTCCCATCTAGAAGTTTTTCTTCCCTTTTACCACAGACTGGTGAACCTCTCACCCACCTTACCTCAAATCCTACCATGGTGAATTGCTTGGATTTTAAAAAGCCCCTGGGAGCCAAGCAAGGAAACAACTGGAAACACTGAGGATGCTATTGAGATATTAGTTAACTTGAGTTAACACATCCTTTTAAAAAACAAGAGCTCTCCAACTACTTTAAACAAAGCTGAAAGCAAACCACTATCCAATTGTCCACTGAGAGATTCATTAAAACAAGTTCTCTTAAAGGAAAGCTCTATTTACAAAAGAATGCCAGCTAATAAATGCAGAATATAATATTTTGAACACCATTTTTGCAGGCCCCAGTGTAATAAATGATTCAGGCAAGGACCACAACAGATATTCAAACTATGAGATGAAAAGTTGTTGGGAACAGGTTGTTTGTAGATTATTTATTAACTTTCAATGGGAGAGGGGGTCATCGTCTTAACCAAGTGACCAAATTTAGCATCACTAGCAATGGTGGGTCACAGTCCATAGGTGCGCAGAGTCGGACGTGACTGAGCACACTTAAAACGGGACACCCTGAAATTAGTGCCTAATGTAAAGCAATGTAACCTACCCAACATTACTAATGTTCTTTCTAAAAACATTTATCTGAATATAATCAAACCTCTATACAGTGTGCCTCTCAGGGAGGGGAGAGGGGTGGGGAAAGTAGTAGTTGGAAAAACAAATCAAAGACATTATAAGAAAAAAAATCAACCAAATTGAGAATATAGAATATTCTGCAAAAGAACTAGTCTGGACTTATCAGAAGGTCATTGTTTTAAAATAAGAAGGGTGAGCTTTGACAGATTAAAGAGACTAAAGAAAACCAATTGCAAAGCACATAATTTGATGAGATGCTGACTGAGGAGGGAGAGTTAAAATACATAGTTAAAATATATAAATAGTTTATATATATATATATATATATATATATATATATATATATATACACATATATATATATATATATAAAGTAGCTCTAAAATATTTTGGGGACAGTTGGGGAAATTTGTCTTGTGATTTGTATTAGATGGTGTCATGAAATCACTATTTCTATTAGGTGTGAGAAAGGAATTGTAGTTAACCGGTGGATTTTCTTATTCTTAGGAGACGTTGAAGAAGTAAGGATGAAAGGTCAAGATGAATTCAAGTTACCCACATGTGGTTAAACAAGAAAAAACACGTACATAAAAAATCAGAAAGGGAAAGTAACAACAGGCGAATCTAGCTGAGGAGTCTGTGGGTGTTTACTGTACTGTACTTTCAACTCTGTCGTCTGAATGAAAATGGAAAGTAATAAATTCTGCTCTGTGCTGGACAAGGACACGCCACACAGAGAGTAAGAGTCTTTCCCTCTAGATCTCAGGTTCAGAGACAAAGAGATAAAGGAGAATAAAGCAGCCAGTCACTGGACCTGACTCCTTCTAGACCAAAGAAGGATATGAGAGTATTCATTTTCTCTTGGTGACTCTTTCAAATTACTGCAAACAATGGCTTCAAAAAACACAAATCTATTGTCTTATGGTATTGTAGGTCAGAAATCCAACATGGGTCTTAGGGCTCAGATTATGGTGACAGCAAGGCTGTGTTCTCTTCTGGAGACTACAGAGAGAGAATCTGTTTCCATCCTTTGGCTCGTAATTCCCTTACTCCATCTTCAAAACCAACCATCTTGTATCTCTTTAACTATTACTCCAGCCACAGAGTAATGGTAACTTTAGCCATTCCAGAGTCACTCCCTGTGACTCCAACCTCAGATTGGAAAGTCACTAGGTTGGATCCACGAGATAATCCAGGATAATCTCCTCTCTCAAGGCCTTAACTTAGTCATATCTACAAAGTCCCTTTTACCCTGGAAGGTAACATATTCACAGGGTCTGAGTACTAGGGTGAATATCTATAGGTGTCCTAACTCTGCATACCACAGTAAGTTACCTCCAGGTTGAGAGGAGCACTCAGGGCAAAAGATCTCTGCTTTTGCTCCCCTCTGGAGACAGCTGCCAAGGCCCCTCACACCTCATCCTGAACTTTGCACGGCCATTTAGGCCAACGGCAAATTTTCTACAGTGTACACAGGCATACAGAGCAGCTGACCATCCCAAGCGTTTCCTGTTCCTTTGAAGCATGGATGCTGAACTAACAGCCATAGGGCCTGCTGTGGTCAGGTGAAGTGACTCGATAGCAAGAGCCAAGGAGAAGCAGTCTCTAAAGGGGAGAGGCTGTTCCTCCCTGGGAGATTTGCCTGAAGCCAAAAATGGGCCATGAATTCGTGAGATCCAGGCTTCAGCATCACAGGCCAGCAGGTTCCCCAGTGATCAGGCCAGCAAGGGGCATCATGCGAGAACCCTGCCAGTGCACACACTAGGTCCAGAATAAAGCCAGGGAATACCCCTTAATCATGAGTCCACAAGGATGTATCTGTTACCCTCCCCACCCTTCATACAAATGGACGTTATCGTCAGAGATGTCAGGACCTCCTTGGGAAACATTATGAAATAGGACACATTTTTATCCAAAAAAGACTTACGCTACTTAAAGGAACCACTTAAATAATGAAATTGATTGAACTATATTTGAGACTGAACTGGACACTTAGTTGGTTTTTCTGTAATCAAACAGTTGGGGTGGCTTTAAAATGTGTCCACAAATTCTTTGATATGCCTCCCTTCAAATGATGACACCTAATAATATTTCTCTTGAACATGGGCCATCCTTACAACCCGTTTCCAGTTAAAATGATGTGGGAGAAGTGATTCTCTGTAGTTCCTGTGGCTAGATCATCGCAAGGACAGTTTCTGCCTGGCTCTCTCCCTATCGGATTACTCATTCTTGGGGAAGCCAGCCACCATGTCATTAGGACACTAATGCTGTAAAGAGGTCCACGCATGGAAAACTGAGGCCTCTCACCAACCAGCACCAACTAGCAACAGGGCAGTGAGCCACCCCGATATCAGATCCTCCAGCCCTAGTCAAGTGACTGCAGTCCACAGGACATCTTTTGTTGTTGTTCTGCTGGGTCTTCGCTGCTGCGCATGGGCTTTCCCTAGTTGCAGCAAGGGAGGGCTCATTTCCAGTTGTAATGCAAAGGCTTCTCTTCGCGGTGGCTTCTCTTATGCAGAGCACAGGCTCTAGGGTGTGCGGGCTTCAGTAGTAATTGAGGCATACAGGCTTAGTTACTCTATGTTGCAGTGGAGAAGGCAATGGCAACCCACTCCAGTACTCTTGCCTGGAGAATCCCATGGACAGAGGAGGCTGGCTGGTCATAGTCCATGGGGTCACAGAGAGTTGGACACGACTGAAGTGACTGAGCATGCACGTATTCTACGTTGTGAAATCTTCCTGGACCAGGGATTGAACTCACGTCCCCTGCATTGGCAGGTGGATTCTTATCCACTGTACCACTAGGGAAGTCACAGACAACATCCTGACTGCAACTTTGTGAGATCCCAGGTCAGAACTACCTGGTTAAACTGTTCCCAAATTCCTCACCCACAAAAATGATAAGATAATGCTTATTATTAAGTTCCTAAGTTTGAGGGAATTTTGTTATGCAATAACAGATAACCTACCCACATGAAAACTCTAGAAAACAACGAAGAGAACTACTTTTTCTTGACATATTTGAGCAGTAGTGAGTTAAGTGTCCCTGCTGCATATGTGTGTGTTCCTGTTGTGGTAAACTGTGGTTTTATTAATCCCAAGGGCAGGAGGAAAGGGAGAACACAACTAGCCACGTTAGAGAGCTATCTAAGGGGAAAAAAGAAAGCCACTGGGGTGGAGGTGGATTTATTATAAAGATTCTGAAGAAGAACTGCAGGGAACTCAAGAACAGGAAGTGGCAGTGAGACCAAAAATGGGACTGAAGTAAGGGACAGAAAGCTGTCAGAGCTGAGATAGCCACCGACTCCATCTCTTTCTCTCTTGAGGCTGCTGCTGCTAAGTCACTTCAGTCATGTCTGACTCTGTGCGACCCCACAGACGTCAGCCCACCAGGCTCCCCCATCCCTGGGATTCTCCAGGCAAGAATACTGGAGTGGGTTGCCATTTCCTTCTCCAGTGCATGAAAGTGAAAAGTGAAAGGAAGTCGCTCAGTCATGTCAGACTCTTCACGACCCCATGGACTGCAGCCTACCACGCTCCTCCGCCCATGGGATTTTCCAGGCAAGAGTACTGGAGTGGGGTGCCATCGCCTTCTCCATCTCTTGAGGCTACAAGACCTATTCTCTCCCATTTTCTCTCTCTTAATTGGCAGCATTCACCTGCTTCTCTTTTGCAATCAGCTTGTTCCGATTACTGATGCACAAATAGTGGGCTCAGCTCTCTGCAAGTTACATGACCTTACAAATTCAATGCTTCTATCTAAATGAACCAATCTCAAAACAGAACTACAATATGATGCAGCAAGGCTACTTCTGGGTATACTGTTGTTGTCTAGTAGCTCAGTCGTGTCCGACTCTGCAGCTCCATGAACTAGAACCCCTCAGGCTCCTTTGTCTATGGAATTTTCCAGGAAAGAATACTGAAGTGGGCTGCCATGGCCTCCCCCAGGGGATCTTCCTAACCCAGGGATCAAACCGATATCTCCTGTGTTGGCAGGCAGATTCTTTACTACTAGATACCTTTCCAAGTCCACTTTTGGGTATATACCTAAAGGAAATAAAATCACTGTCTAGAAGAGATGTCTGCATTCCCATGTTCATAGAAGCATCATTCACAATAGCCAAGATATGTGGAAACAATGTGTCTGTTGACAGATGAATGAGTAAAGGAAATGTGATATACAAATACCTCCCCCTCACACCCACACACACTGGAGTATTATTCAACCTTAAAAAAGAAAATCCTGCCATTTGTGACAACATGGATGAACCTTACATTAAGTGAAATAAGCCAGACACAGGAAGACAGATACTACATGATCTCATTCATATGTGGAAACTAAAAAAGTTAAATTCATAGTAACAGTGAGTAGAATAGTGGTTACAGGACTGCGGGATTTCGCTACAGGGAGAGAGATACTGGTCAAGGGTACAAAGTTTCAATTATAAGATAAACAAGTTTTTGAGACCTTATATACATACAGCATGTTGACTACAGTTAATAACAGTGTATACTTGAAGTTTACTGAGAGAGATTTCAAGTGTTACATGCAAAAATGGTAACTATGTGAGATGGGGTATTATTTAGCTTGACTGTGGTCATCACAATGCACATCACAATGTACATATATCACATCACATTGTATACCTTAAAGATACACAACTTTTATTTGTCAGTCATACTTCCATAAAGCTGGGGAGAAAACATATGACCCAGTCTCTCAATATTCTGATCCAAATTCTTAGGAGGCAGTCAGTTTGACTCAGCTCAAGGAGACCAAGGAGATAAAACCAGTCAATCCTAAAGGAAATCAACCTTGAACATCCATTGGAAGGACTGATGCTGAAGCTCCAATACTTTGGCCACCTGATGCAAAGAGCCGACTCACTGGAAAAAGACCCTGATGCTGGGAAAGACTGAGGGAAGAAGAAGGCAGCGATGGAGGATGAGATGGTTGGATGGCATCACTGACTCAATGGACATGAGTATGAGCAAACTCCAGGAGATAGTGAAGGACAGGGAAGCCTGGCGTGCTATAGCTCATGGGGTTGCAAAGAGTCAGTCAGACACGACTGAGCGACTAAACAACAACAAAGTCAGATATAAAGTAGATCAAATCAGCTGGAGGCACTGGGATGCAGCAGAGTTCTTGTGCTTCTCCCTCAACACTCTCTAACAGATTTGGCAAATATTATAAAGAGGAAGGACAACGAAAGGGAGGAAGCAGCTGACAGAGGAAATGATGGACATCTTAATGTGTATTTTTTTTTAATTCCATGAACTCTCCACTGCCGAGCCTGCCAATAACCACAATATCCTGGCATCGATAACAGCAGTAGTAAGGTGGTTTCAACTTCTGAATTACTTATATCCCTAGAAACCTACAAGAAAGTACCCTTTCTCTTAGAAATTCAAATTCGTGACCCACACATGCCATCCCGCCCTGTCCAAGTGATTCTCTACTCACTGAAAGGCTACAAAAACAGCCTCGATTCTCATTATTCTCATTTGAAAGTACCGACACCACCACTTGTGTAGTCAGAGCAGTGGTTCTCAACCTTGGCAGCAAAATGAGGAGCTTTAACAAAATACTGATATCTGGGTTCCAATTCCAGAGATTCTGATTGAATTGTCGAAGGTGAAGCCTGGGCACTAGGAATTTCTAAAGCTCCCCAGATGATTCTAATGTGCAGGCAAGGTAAAGAATCTAGCCTAAGGTTCTCTGAATACAGATGCTACACTGAGCATGCACATTTTGGTGAGGAGATGGCAGGCATAAATGGTGAGAAGCTCAAGGCAGACACTCTTATTTATTAAATATACACTATAAGTTATGCTAGTAACTCATGCAGTTGTCAACAATATCTTGTTTCATCTTTACAGTCATCCTATGAAGAAGACACTACTATTCTAATTTGACACAGAGGAAGCCCGAGGCTCAGAGAGGCCACACAGAGAGACTGTCATACCTTAGCATCAAACTCCAGGTCTGATTCTCAATTCTATACCCTTTCTGTGACACCGTACTGAGAGATCACACCTCCTACAGTTGAATGATCCCACTCCCTAAAACCAAAATACGAAGGCATCAATGCAGAAACCCTCTTCTATTGCATGCGTGGATTTTTTTTTTTTTTCTGGAACATTTTCATGAATGACACACATGTGGCCCAGTTACTAGGTTACCCTAGTGTTAATTGCTCAGTCATGTCTCTCTGTCTGCCAGGCTCCTTTGTCCATGGAATTCTCCAGGCAACAATACTGGAGGGGGTTGCCATTTCTTAGGCTATACTGTAGGCTGCCAAAATGAAGTGAATTTGCTCTAGGGAGAACTTCTTAATAGGGGACTACCAGGACTGGACCTTTCTTAATGAAGCATTTCCATTCTATTGATTGATACCTGGATCCTGAGTTTTCCTTACAGATGAAGCTATATCGCTTACCTACAAGCAATTCCTTTGCTGGTCGACTAAAATCACGTATTGCATCGTTCCTCTGCCTTGTACTCCAGACAGTCCATAAAAAATCAAAATATATTCAAAATCAAAAGTTGACTAGAGATTGCTGCCAATATCAAAATGGACTCTCATACCAAATGACTCTGGGAGGCTAAAAGCAGAAAGTATGTATTTTTATAACAAGCTGGTGTCTTGATAGCTCAGTTCCACCACTCCACTCCATGAAGTCCACACTGCATCCTGCCTGAGGTGTGGCTGAAGGGACCCACAGGACGAGGACACTTCAGGTGCGGGTAGTACCTTCACTTCACTTCACTCACTTCATACTTTATCACTGGAGAAGGAAATGGCAACCCACTTCAGTGTTCTTGCCTGGAGAATCCCATGGATGGAGAAGCCTGGTAGGCTGCAGTCCATGGGGTCGCACAGAGTCGGACACGACTGAAGCGACTTAGCAGCAGCAGCAGCACCTTCAGACACTGCAGGAAGAAACTGAATGCTCGTGCAGGTGTCCCACGTATCCTGAGAGAGAAAGAGGTCAGGTTAGTCAGTTCTCCTAAGATGCTTCCAGAATTCCTGACTCCTCTACTTCCTCATCCCAACCTCAGCCCTTGCTCAGGACTCTGGCTTTTAGAATCCTCCTTGTCCCGCTCACTTAGGGACTCCCCAGTTTCTACCGTACTCAAGAGGAACTAAATATGGGGGCATTTCTGTCTTTCTGTTTACAAACACGAACATCTTCACACTGTCTGATGGGAAACGTTCTCTACTGCAGGAGTTCCCAACCTTCGGGATCTAATGCCGGATGATCTCAGGTGAAGCTGATGCCATCATGATAGAAATAAAGTTCACAATAAAGGTAATGACCTTGACTCATCCTGAAACTATCCCCTGTCCCCCACCCACCGTGGAATAACTGTCTTCCACAAAACTAGTGCCTGGTGCAAAAAAAAAAAAAAAAAAAGTAGTGTTGGGGAACACTACTACCAAGAGCCCTGTTTTCCTAATTTCCCCTCTCCACTGGTCTGTGTAGTTACTGCCTTTCTTCACCGCTTCTATTTCCCATCTTCTCCTTCCCTCAGTATTACCTTACTTCACAATCCCTCTTGGTCTCCAGGGGAAAAAAAATTGTTTTCACGGTCCTTAAAAATGTATTCCTTCTGTCGCTCCCAGGGTTATCTTTCCAAATACATAAAGCCCATCACTCTGGTTTTAAAGCCTGAACGGCCCTCCCATGTCCACTCCTTTACTACTCGATTCGCTGAATTCTCAGAGAATTCACGGCAGACACACAGTAAGGAAAAGAGGGACGACCGTACAAGCATGTGGAGTAGTTGCTGCAAAATCTCGAAGAATCTAGGGTTGTGTGCTTGAATCCATCGCGTCAACGTGAATTATCCTCCGACCTTTCTCGACCTCTCAAGCCTAACTAGCTTGACTGTTATTTACCAAAAAGTTTCAAAACGTTTTCGCGCTTAAAAGAAAAAAAAAAAAAAAGTCAGGCGCACGCGCAACCGCACACAGTTGTGGGGGGCGGGGGTTGCTGTTCGCGCAGGCAAATCTCGCGATGTTTGAGCCAGACCGGAGAGTAGCGTTTTTTTAATGGTGTTGTGAGGCTTTTCCCCTCTCCCCTCCACCAGGTGCAGTGATTTAATGTTGTAATCAAGTTAAAAATATGAAGACTCCACGGCGAGAACAAACGAGGCTAGAAATAGGCAACACGCCAGCGGCTGTTTTCCCTTCTAGGAAGGGCTTCTTGCGACGCCTCGAAGGCCCCACAAGTTCCTCAGAAACAAAAGTCAGAAGTATATAAAAACAGAAGCAGCCAACCACTGTATCACCTTAGAGCGGTGTGGAGATTCTTGTTTTTCCACTTTTTACTGTACGAAAAATCCCATTGGCTGCTAGCAAACCAGGTTACACGCCTGTCGCCACTGCGCCTGCGCTAGGCTTTGTTTACTACCTCGGACGGCCGCTGGGTCCCGCCTCAAGAGCTGGCGTGTAAGGGCATGTTCTTGGGTGTAGTTGTAAGCCGGGGACACGGATGGGAGGTTGATACTAGGACAGGTTAAGTGTAAGCCTGAAACCAGGGAAAATACGAGCGGTAATGAAAGCTCTTAAACGCTCAGAAACCGTTGTCTTGTCAGATCTGTCGAACTGAAAGTAATGAAGGTGATAGCGCCACTCTTAAATAACTAAGAAGTGGTAAGCAGCAACTCTAAGCCCCAAAGCGGAGGTGGAATTTAGGAACTTGTTAAAAATATAGACTCTGAAATGGAAAAGATGCAAATAACCCTAACGCTTAAGCCCATCTTACTTAAATTTCGAGCAATACCTCCATGGTTAAGAATGTCTCTTGCAGCAGAGTCAAGAAGGCAGCCATGCAAATTTTGAAACTAAAAACTGGTGGCTCTAGAAGCAATAGCCAGAAAAAGCACCAACCAACAAGCAAATTTTCTAAAATGGCTTTAAGTTCCCTTCAAAATCAGTTTCAAATGGATTAGAAGGCTATGATACAAGATGAGAAGGTCTGGTGAAACTTTGATTATATTATAGATATGACTAGATCCGTTTGAAAACAAGGCAAGTTAAATTTTTTTTTAAGTTTTTGATGGAAGAATTTCTAATGATGCATTTTAATGTGCTCTAAACTCCTTCAGTTGCTGGTAGATTCAGCTAAACCTAGATCTGCATCTTTGAGTTGTATAATAGTATCTGTATCTTTGATGTTTACAATTTGGACGTTTTATTGGACTATTTGTTAGGTTTCAAAAAATGAATTTGAAGACTTTAATTTGTAATAGAAGAAACTTTCTACAAAAGGAAGATGAGATTTTTAGGTCACATGAAATTAAGTAAGGGAAAAGTATGTACATGTGTGCAAACGGGGCCAAATTTTCAATGCTCTGGGCACTTCCACCATGGTTCTCAGAGAGCCTTAACGTTAAAAAATTAACCTCTAGATTTTTCTCTTTCTGTTTGATATGATAGTAAAATGCAGTAAATGTAGCAATTTGGATACTTACTTTTAAGGCAACAATTGGTGCCAAAGTCAGAAGGAACTTAAAGTCCTGCTCCATTATCTAGGGTTGCACTCATTTGGTTGAGGTAAGGTGATAGCCAGTTTTCTAAGCAGGATTGAATTGACATTTTTTTTCGTGAAGGAAAAGAAA
The DNA here is from genome assembly GCF_032452875.1 of Bos javanicus. Lineage (NCBI taxonomy): Eukaryota > Metazoa > Chordata > Mammalia > Artiodactyla > Bovidae > Bos > Bos javanicus. Next base: position 97,634,929 of record NC_083872.1, on the reverse strand, counting down.
TGTAGATAAGCTGAATTGATTCTTTGTTCACTTATTAAGGTGATTAAGACTGACTCATAAACACTGCTTACTTTGTCAAGGCAGTCAACAACTGTAAAAGAAACTGAATGCTTTTATTGCACATGATGAGATGGTGCTAATGGAAATAGAGAATGGAAATTGGATGAAGAGTTGATACAGAGCTACCAATCCTTTGAGACTACTGGTGTATTTACATGTGATGAAAATGTTAGTGTAAGACCAGTAACTGGTCAAATAAAACTTTTATCTTTGTTCACTGAAAAAAAATCTTTTAATGAGTAAAAGAAACTCACCAGGAATTGGTTACCCATTCAGTCTGTCATGCAACTCAGGAAGTAGTAGACTTCCAGAATTTCCACGATCAGTAGCTAAAAACGTTATCCATGGAAAAAAAAATAGCTATCCATATTATTTATTTAGCAGCATTCTGAGCATGCTGTCCTGTAATTACCTTGACATTGTAAGGCAGTGAAAAAACTGCTGCCTTTTGTAGTCAAATGTTTATGTAAACGTGGGTTCTTGAATTATTGTGATCCCAACATAAGGAACTGCTGAACAAGGAATCTTCTATGCATTCCCAATTACCCCAAATTTGTTGAATCAATACAATATAATCTTACTTATTGCTTCCCTTGTGGCTCAGCTGGTAAGGAATCTGCCTGCAATGCAGGAGACCTGGGTTCGATTCCTGGGTTGGGAAGATCCCCTGGAGAAGGGAACAGCTACCCACTCCAGTATTCTGGCCTGGAGAATTCCATGAACTATAAAGTCCACGGGGCCGCAAAGAGTCGGACATGACTGAGCGACTTTCACTTTCAATCTTATTAACTGAGTGATAGGACTTTTTTCATGACATAATTTTAAAGATTTTAGAAGTATTAAACGTTACAGCCAAATTGCAGTGTTTGTGCACTGCAGTTCCCTTTATTGGTGAACAAGGGACTGCCAGAGAACTGTGCTGCTGATTCTAGCCCTGCACTATTTCAAGTGTTGGGAGTAATTCTAGTACACTTGTCACACCTGAAGAAAGAATATTGCAGTCAGATGGAAGGGAATCGTTAGCAAGGGCGGGGTGGGGGGGGGGCATATGGGAGAAAAAAGGGTGAACTTTGGTTGTGAATATTTAGCAGTGCCCATTAAGGACATCTCTGCTACAATACTCTCGAGACAGCTAGAGAACTCCACCCTAGGCTCTCTGCCATCCTCATCTTTGCCCGGCTGGCTTCTTTATTTGCATTTACATCTCCTTTCTGTTCTGCCATCCTCAACTCAGTAGTCTTCTGTCACAGTCTCTGGAGAAGGCAATGGCACTCCACTCCAGTACTCTTGCCTGGAAAATCCCATGGACGGAGGAGCCTGGTAGGCTGCAGGCCATGGGGTCGCTAAGAGTCGGACACGACTGAGCGACTTCATTTTCACTTTTTCACTTTCATGCAATGGAGAAGGAAATGGCAATCCACTCCAGTGTTCTTGCCTGGAGAATCCCAGGGACAGGGGAGCCTGTTGGGCTGCCGTCTATGGGGTCGCACAGAGTCGGACACAACTGAAGTGACTTAGCAGCAGCAGCAGCAGCAGCAGTCACAGTCTCAGGATGGCTGCCATAGCACCAAACATCATGTTCTCATATGAAATATTCAAAGAGAAAGGAAGGGATAGAGGGAGGGAGAAAAAAGAGGAAAATGCTTTCTCTTTGTGTCCTCCCTTATCAGCGTGAAAAATCTTTCCCATATGACTTAACAGACTTCCCCTCACATCTCATTGCTCAGAACTATGTCATATGATTACCTCTAGCTGGGAGGAAGGGTAGGAAAGTATGTATATACAGTAAAAAAAAAGTATTTTTTTTAAACAGCACACTAGAAATAACAGGACTTAGAGAAAATACAAGCTTGGAACAGACCACTCAAAACCTATGCAGTTTTGTTACCTGAGGACCATAAAAGTTACTAGGCTAATGAAAAATATCAGCACAATTAAATCTCCTCTGGTGTTCTCAACATCACAGTAATCTTTTAGAGCTATATTGTCTGTTTTGTCTATGTGAGGCTCTTGAGCATTTTTAAGTTTTTTTTTAATGTGCACCATTTTTTAAGGTTTTAGTGAATTTGTTATAATATTGCTTCTGTTGTTTATGTTCTGGTTTTTTGGTTTCAAGGCATGTGGGATCTTACCTCTCCAACCAGGGATCAAACCTGCACCTGCTGTACTGGAAAGTGAAGTCTTAACCACTGGACCGCCAGGGAAGTTCTACTCTTGAGCATTTAAATATACCAATCCAAACTGAGATGTGATGTAAGTGTAAGATATACACCACATTTCAAAAACTTCAGTTCAGTTCAGTTGCTGTGAACGACTCTTCAGCTGTGACTGAAGAGTCACGTGACTGACTCTTCAGTCAGCCGTGTCCGACTCTCTGTGACCGCATGAACTGGAGCGCGCCAGGCCCCCCTGTCCATCACCAACTCCTGGAGTTCACTCAAACTCACATCCATCGAGTCGGTGATGCCATCTAGCCATCTCATCCTCTGTCGTCCCCTTCTCCTCCTGCCCCCAATCCCTCCCAGCATCAGTCTTTTCCAATGAGCCAACCCTTCGCATGAGGTGGCCAAAATATTGGAGTTTCAGCTTCAGCATCAGTCCTTCCAAAGAACACCCAGAACTGATCTCCTTTAGAATGGACTGGTTGGATCTCCTTGCAGTCCAAGGGACTCGCAAGAGGCTTCTCCAACACCACAGTTCAAAAGCATCAATTCTTTGGCACTCAGCTTTCTTTACAGTCCAACTCTCACATCCATACATGACCACTGGAAAAACCATAGCCTTGACTAAATGGACCTTTGTTGGCAAAGTAATGTCTCTGCTTTTCAATATGCTATCTAGGTTGGTCATAACTTTCCTTCCAAGGAGTAAGCGTCTTTTAATTTCATGCCTGCAGTCACCATCTGCAGTGATTTTGGAGCCCAAAAAATAAAGTCTGACACTGTTTCCACTGTTTCCCCACCTATTTCCCATGAAGTGATGGGACCAGATGCCATGATCTTCGTTTTCTGAATGTTGAGCTTTAAGCCAACTTTTTCACTCTCCTCTTTCACTTTCATCAAGAGGCTTTTTAGTTCCTCTTCGCTTTCTGCCATAAGGGTGGTGTCATCTGCATATCTGAGGTTATTGATATTTCTCCCGGCAATCTTGATTCCAGCTTGTGCTTCTTCCAGTCCAGCATTCCTCATGATGTACTCTGCATATAAGTTAAATAAGCAGGGTGACAATATACAGCTTTGACATACTCCTTTTACTATTTGGTACCAGTCTGTTGTTCCATGTCCAGTTCTAACTGTTGCTTCCTGACCTGCATACAGATTTCTCAAGAGGCAGGTCAGATGGTCTGGTATTCCCATCTCTCTCAGAATTTTCCACAGTTTATTGTGATCCACACAGTCAAAGGCTTTGGCATAGTCAATAAAGCAGAAGTAGATGTTTTTCTGGAACTCTCTTCCCTTTTTGATGATCCAGCGGATGTTGGCAATTTGATCTCTGGTTCCTCTGCCTTTTCTAAAACCAGCTTGAACATCTGGAAGTTCACGGTTCACATATTGCTGACGCCTGGCTTGGAGAATTTTGAGCATTACTTTACTAGCGTGTGAGATGAGTGCAATTGTGCAGTAGTTTGAGCATTCTTTGGCATTGCCTTTCTTTGGGATTGGAATGAAAACTGACCTTTTCCAGTCCTGTAGCCACTGCTGAGTTTTCCAAATTTGCTATGAAAAAATAATGTTGAATATCTCATTAATAATTTTTATATTGATTATATGTTGAAATAGTTCACCTGTTTCTTTTTACTCTACTTTTTGAAAATATAGCTACTTGAAAGTTTAAAATTGTACATGTTTCTCATATTTCTGCCAGACAGTGCTGCTTTAGAACCTTTAACCCTGGGACATGTGCTTTCTCCTTGGACATGTAGGTCATTGAGGACATTTGATTCCAATTGAAAGCAGTTTCATCGAAATTAAAAGTCTGCTCCAGTGTCTCATGCTCTTGGATTGAAAGAATTAATATTGTTAAGAATGGCCGTACTAGCCAAAGCAATCTGCAGATTTAATGTGATTCCCTATCAAGTTATCCATGACATTTTTCACAGAACTAGAACAAATAATTTCAAAATTTACATGAAACCATAAAAGACCCAGACTTGCCAAAGCGATCCTGAGGGAAAAGAAAGCCATATGTTTATATCTGAAGTCAAGGTGAATATGTCATGGAGGCAGTGTATATGTCTATGTGTGTTTAGAGGGATGGGGGTGTGTCTTTCTGAAGAGTAGTTTAGTGGAAAAGGATCAGACTTGGATTATTTTTCACCAGTTGCATGTGACCAGAGACAAATTACGTTTTATCTTTTTAAAAATATGTATTTATTTACTTATTTGGCTGGGCCAGGTCTTAAATGCTGCACGTGGTATCTTTGGTCTTTGTTGCTGCACACCAGATCTTCAGTTGCAACATGCAAACTCTCAGTTGTAGTATGTGGGATCTAGTTCCCAGACTAGGGATTAAACCCCGGGCCCCCTGCATTGGGAGCGCAGAGTTTTAGCCACTGGACCACCGGGGAAGTCCCCACCTTTTTCCTTCATTTCTACTTACTCACTTGTTAAGGATTATAATACTTACTTTGACCACGCAATTATTAAAAACACTCTGCTGTGATAAACTACATTAACGTTAAATTCAAACTATGTGAGTAATGTATGAAAATGATCTGAAAACGTTCAATAGGTAGAGTCTATGCAGATTTACAGTTCAGTTAAATTTGGTGGGGTTTAAAACTTTTCTGTCTGCATTTAGAAACGTAGGCTGTAAGTATGGTTATGGTCTGAAATATTTGCCAGATTGGGGCCGAGAGTTCTGGCCTTGTGCTGCCCTCCTGTGCTGTTTAAACAGCTCAGCAGGTCAGTTACATTCCTGCTTCATGAATGCTCTGCGGGGGAATTCTTATTACTTACCCTCTTCTGTCCTCATGTGGCAACAGAGGGCCTAACTATTCTGGATGTTTCTGTTTCTTTGGTGAAGGAAGCCAGATGGAAAACCACTCTGAAACATTTAGGTCAGAAAATCAAATCCCAAGTTAAGGAAAAAGGCAACAAATTGCAAATTGCATTAGATACTAGAGATGTAATTGGTTCACTGATACAGGAAGATCTTAAGCAGATTACTGAGGTTCGGAGAAAAATACCATTATGACAACGTCAGAAAAGGCTTTTTGTCAAGAACAGAAACACAACTCAATGTCCTTTTATTATGCTAAGAATTTACAATAAAGCGATGGTTTTCTAAGCAGAACATTAGCCGGGTGAAATATGAGATTTGCAAGCACAGCTCATTCAGTGCTAATTCTCTTAGCACAGCCTCCAAAAGCGATTCCTTTCCAAGAGGTTTAAGGTAATTTATCAACATGACAATTCTCTGGAAAGTTAAGAAAACACACTGAAGGAATGATAGAATGTGAAACCATACAGAGAAACAAGCAGAGGTGGTCAGTGGGTGGCACCTTCTTTACATGCTTAGCTCCCTATCTGCCGGTGCCCAGGCCCCATCCCAGGCCTGCTGCCACACTGGCCTCCTGCTATTAGAACCTAGCCACTCTCTGTTTAGATGAGGTATATGCGTGCATATTTTGTTCATGTGGGTATACAGCACGCAGGGACATTACACGACTTACCTTTTAGTCCACTCCTGCCAGGCTTTCATATCCTCCACTTGGCCAGAACTATTCTTATCAAGATCACCAATGACCTTCATGACCAAATCCAATGGTCAGTTTTCAGTCCTCATCTTACTTGACTTACCAGCAGCATTTGAACCATTTGATCTCTCTCGTCCTTGAAACATTTTGTTTTACTTGGCTTCTGAGTCACCTCTCTCTTGGCTCTCCTCCACTCCATCAGTGGCTCCTTTATATTCTCTTCTGTTTAGAGACTTCCCATCATTTTGATTTCTAAAGGTTGTAATGCTCAGGCCTCTTCTCTATCTAAACTCACTCCCTTCATGATCTTATCTAGTCCCAAGGCTTTAATATAATCTAAATGCTGAAAATTTCCAAATTTGTTTCTCCAACACAAACCTCTCTCGCCTGACTTCCAGACTCATATATACAACTGCTTACTCAATGTTTCCACTTGGATGCCCATGTCTGTCTCACACTTAGCACACTCAAAGCAAAATTTGTTCCTCCCTCAGTCAACCCCACTTCAGTATATGGCCAAACCTTCTTCAGTTGCTTAGGCCAAAAAGCCTTGGGGTCATTACGGACCCTTCTTTCCCATACACTCTACATTTTCAATCATTTGGCAAAGTTTGCTGGCTATATCTTTAAAAACATATCTGTCCATTGACAGATGAATGGATAAAGAAGTTGTGATTCATACACACAATGGACTATTACTCAGCTATAAAAAGGAACATATTTGAATCAGTTCCAAAGAGGTAGATGAACCTAGACCCTATTATACAGAGTGAAGTAAGTCAGAAAGAGAAACACAAATATCATATATTAACGCATATATATAGAATCTAAAAAGATGGTACTGACCATCCTATTTGCAGGGCAGCAAAGGAGACAAAGACATAAAGGACAGACTTTTGGACATAGTGGTGGAAGGAGCGGGGGAGTGATTTGAGAGAATAGCATGGAAACATATACATCACCATATGTTAAATAGACAGCCAGTAGGAATTTGCTGTATGACGAAGGAAACCCAAAGCCAGTGCTCTGTCACAAACTAGAGGGGTGAGATAGGAAGGGAGGAGGGTGGGTGGCTCAAGGTGGGTGGGTGTGGGGTGAGGATCTATGTATACCTATGGCAGATTCATGTTGATATATGGCAGAAACAATATTTTACAATATTGTAAAATAATTATCCTCCAACTAAAAATAAGATAAAAATTTTAAAACCCAAATATCATAACTCTACACTTTTTTCCACATACATTGCTACCACCCTGGTCTGAATCAGCACGACCTCTTTGGATTACTGCAATGGTCTCCCTACTTCTCTCAGGCTTCTTTGAAGAACTTTCCACACAGCAAAGTGATCAAAATTAGCCAAAGTCAAATCAAAACTCCCCACTCAAAGATGGCTTACCTCAATTGGAATAATATTGAAAGTCTTTATCATATCTTGTAAAGTATACATGATCCAGGGCTCTAGTTTCTTTCTGATCTCATCTCCTACCTCCCAGCCCCTACATACTCTAACCTGCAAGTCCCTTTATCGTTCTTTAGCATCCCAGGCATATTCCTCGGGGCTCTTGGATTTGCTATTTCGTCTGCCTGGAACACAGAAAATTATGTAGTCCATGCCCTCATTTCATTGAGGTCTCTGTTCAAATGTCATTTAATCAGAGAGTCCTTCCTAATATAGCACCTGTCTCCATTACTCTCTGCACCCTCAATGACACCAGTTGAGCACCTTTAATGGCATGACACCCTATGCTTACTTATTTGTGTATCGTCTGCCTTCCACACTTGAGTATTAACTCCATTCCATTAAGCAGGACTTTGGCTGTCTTTGTTTTCTGCTATGTCCCCAGAGGGTCTGGCATCTGGTAAGAGCTCATTAAAAATTTAATGAATGAAGGAATGAACAAATATTCATGTGAACAGTTATTCAGAGAGTGGTCAGGAACAGAAAATGAGCACTTTCCAGTATTTTTTTAGCTGTAAGTTTGTGCAAACTGAAGACTGAGATGGTCATTGAGAGAGGTTTTCTCCTTCATATCTTCTCAATGAATAGTAGAAAATGGTGAGTTGGTGGTGAATATGTTTTTTGTTCCAAATTCCATATTCTACTCATGAAAGTTGTCCATTTATGTTTCAATCATGGAAATTAAGGTCGTGAAACCAGAGTTTGCTATTTCCCCTTCTTATGAAATCAGCAATACTGAATTTTCTTACTATATTTTACTTAAAAATGAGAATTTTTTCTCTAATTAAAAATACCTCATGAATTTTTTTTTTCTCTAAAGTCTGACCTAGCTCAGTTTTAAACCTTTTTTGAGTCGTTTCTTTCAAAGATGCTATTTTTCTTTTTAGAAATTCGAATCTCCTTTTCTCCAGAACCTTCTATTGATGAACAGTAGGTAGACTAAGCCAATGAAACTTCAGTGATAAAATTTACAAACTCACTAAGTCATTGCATCATCTACAAGGGTCAGCACAGTGGACTCTGGACTCAGCTTCCGAAGGGCAGGCACACTGGTCCTAGCGCCTTGCCTGCACCTTTCTGTGGCTTCGGAACACTCAGTCTTCTTAATCTCGGGGCCTCATCTGCAAGAGAGGATAATGGCATTTGTCTTGCCATGGTGGTCTTATGAGGGTCAAATGTGATGAAATCAAAGAAGCTGCTTTCAAATATGTAAAGTATTAATCAGGGATGTCTTGGGTTCTACTAATAGAAACCAGTAACAAACTAGCTTGGAGCAAAATGGAATTGTTTTACAAACACAGGCTGTCCCACGGAACTGAAATCCATGTAGTTGGACCTCCCGAGTTGCAGGATCCAGAAACTGGGGAGTTTAGGGTGCTCAGTGTTATTTGTCTCTCTAAAACCCGGGGTCTCAGGACCTCCCTGGTGAGCCAGTGGCTAAGACTATGCATTGCTAATGCAAAGGAGCCCGGGGTTCAACCCTTGGTCAGGGAGCCCACATGCCACAACTAAAGATCCCTCATGCCGCAATGAAGACCCAGTAGAGCCAAATGAATAAATAAATAAATGTGAAAACCTACAGTCTCTCTCCTCCTCCTCTCTTTGAATGTCCCTTTCTTTCTTCTGACACTGCAAGCAATCTTTATCTCCATCTCCATCACATATGGGCCAAAGATAGCTTTCTTAAAACTGCTCTTTCAATTCCGAATCTGTATTACCTTATGCATCTCTAACTTACAGTTTACTAACTGAAGTTTTTGAGACCTGGTTTCGAATTTCCAGGAGAGAGGATTTGGTCTGCCAAGTTAAAATCAGATAGCTACCAACTATCCCCTCTCTGGTCATCTTCAAGAAGCAAATGGGAGCAATATCATATAATCCCTTAGCAGAAAAGGCTAAGGGAGCAAACTCTCTGAGAAGGTTGTGTGGGGCAGTGAAGAAAAGAGTGTTGCACAGGTCAACTGTGATGAAAAATATGGAGAACATTCCACATATACTTTTTCCCATACTTCTGAAAACTTTATGTGGGATCTGACCTGGTCATATGATTACTTTTGGCATATTTGTAAATACAGACAGGTCTCAGAGAGTCCTGCCAACCACACCATACCTTTACATTACGTGTCAGATTCATGTCTCCAATATTATCTCTGTTACCCATTTTTGTGTGGGGCGGGGATTATAATGCCTGTTTTTAAAAACTAACTATAATTATTTGGTTGAATCCCCATGGCTGCGTGATGGTTTTCTCTAGTTGCCGAGCGTGGGCTCTAGGCATGCGGGCTTCAGTAGTCGCAGCACGTAGGGTCAGTGGTTGTGGCGCATGGTCCTAGTTGCTCCCAGGCCTGTGGGATCTTCCTAGACCAGGGATTGAACCCATGTCCCCTGCATTGGCAGGCAGATTCTTAACCACTGGACCACCAGGGAAGTCCCTTTGTTACCCTCTTAAGGAACATAACCTCTTATTCTTTTTTCCCTCAAGGATATAGTTCATTTCAATATATATACTGACTGTAACAAATCAAATTCTCAATCTTCCCTATTTATCTCCCAGACTTTCCCATTTGTATTAGTTGTTGTTGTTCAATCGCTAAGTCATGTCTGACTCTTTGAGACCCGTGCACCACACCACACCAGGTTTCCCTGTCCTTCACTGTCTTCTGGAGTTTGCTCAAACTCGTATCCATTGAATCAGTGATACTATCCAACCATTCCATCCTCTGTCACCCCCCTTCTCTTTCTGCCCTCCTGTATTAGTTAAGATTGACTATAAAATGTTATAACAAATCGACCCAAACTAACATGGTTCGACAAAGTAGAAATTCGCTTTCTTCTCTTGGGTCAAGTCATTGATGGTGGCTCTATCATCTTTAATGTGTGGCTTCCAAGGTTGCAGTGATATTCACCTTAACAGTCCATGGGAGTGGGGAGAGAGAAGCGGAAGGGGAGGGGTCATGTGATAGGTTTTATACACTAGGCTGGAAGACACATATCACTTTTTCCTACATTCTGCTGGAAAATACCTATCATCAGACCACATCCAACTACAAAGGAGGGTGGGAAATTTAACGTAGCTGGGCAGCTGTATGCCTGGTTACAATTCTGATACTGAGGAAGAAGGTGAGAATGGAATTTGCTGGACAGCAAGCCATTTCTGCTGCATCCTCCCTTTGTGCTACTTCTCTTATTTAATGGCACCATTCTCTCAATTACCCTTAAAGTCATCCCCCATTTCTCCATCTTTCACCAGCCCTCGTATCTGTTCTGACTACCTAAGCAAACCCACATTCATTCCTTGTTTTCCATTCCTTCCTCTGCGCCACAGCTTAAGGCCCTTGTATCTCTTGCTTAGGCTGCCCAGGTGGCACTAGTGGTAAAGAATCCACCTGCCAGTGCAGGAGATGCAAGAGACGCGGGTTCAGTCCCTGGGTTAGGAAGATCCCCTGGAGGAGGGCATGGCAGCCCACTTCAATATTCTTGCCTGCAGAATCCCAGAACAGAGGAGCCTTGTGGGCTACAGCCCATAGGGTCACAAAGAGTTGTACACGACTGAAGCGACTTGGCACACACACAGCTCTTGCTTGGGCAACTGCAATCAGCCTTGAAAGTCACCTCCCTATGTCAGTGCCTCCATGCTCATCACAACCACCCTAGACTCTGCTGTCAGATGCCATTTCTGAACCCAAACATCTGACTGTCCAAGACAGCTTGGGGCCCTTTAATTTTTTTAATTAATAAAAAAACATGTATTGATTTGCCTGCACCAAATCAATTAGTTGTGGCACAAGAGATCTTTCAGTTGTGGTATACAAACTGTTAGTTGTGGCATTTGGGGTCTAGTTCCCTGACCAGGGATTGAACCTGGGCCCCTTGCATTGGGAGCACATAGTCCTATATTGTTTTAATTAATTCTTATTAGAGGTACTTCCTTGGTGGTCCTTGGGCTAAGACTCCATGCTCCCAGTGCAGAGGGCCCGGGTTCAATCTCTGGTCAGAGAACTAGATCCTGAGGATTCCAACTAAAGATCAAAGATTCCCTAGTATCACAACTGAGACCCTGCGCAGCCAAATAAATAACTTAAAAATTTTTATTGGTGTATAGTTGCTTTACAATGTTGTCTTCAACTGTACAGCAAACTGAATCAGCTACATATATATATATATATCCCCTCTTTTTTGGATTTACTTCCCATTTAGGTCACCACAGAACACTGAGTAGGGTTCCTGAAGCTATAGGTAGGTTCTCATTAGTTACCTATTTTATACATGGTATCAATAGTGTACATATGTCAATCCCACCCCTCCACCCCCTTGTTAGTTTGTTCTCTACATCTGTGTCTCCATTTCTGGACTCCACGTCTATGCAGCTTGGGTCCCTTAACTGTTGCCTCCACTCCTGGTCAAGGTGGTGATCACTGCATACAAAGTATCTGCAGCTATGCCTTTGTGACTCAGTAGCTCACACCAGACAGCCTCCTGTTCTCTGTTCCAAGCCCTTTTTCTCTGGTCTCGTGGCTCATGCTTCTACCCTATTGCCTCACATTTGTGCTCTGTGCAAAACTCAGTTCCCTTTCGATTAAGGCCATAATGGGATTGTCCACCCACCTTTCATTTGGCTCCGTCCCTAGACTCTGTTTCTCAGAGCACAGGCTTGTTCTTGGTCAGGAGACATGTTTGAACAGTGATCATGTTATTCTCTTCACCAAAAGCTCCTTTGCTTACTGAATAAAGCAGACTTTTTCACTAGCATGTCACCCCCATGCCTGTCACTGTCTGATCCCAACCCCCAATTACCACCCCTGCCAATACATCTTTATAATTTTTATGGTCTCTCTGGAGTCCTCAAAGCATTTCTCCAAGGGCACTTTCTCATTCTTCAAGATCTGACTCATATCACCTCCTTGACAGCTTCCTCTTTGTCTCTCCTTTGTACTCCATCTTTGAACACAGTTCTTCCATATTCTGCTTTCTATCTATGGAGAGGGTGGTCTCCTTATCTAAGATGAAAGTGTTAGTCGCTCAGTTGTGTCTGACTCTTTGCGGCCCCATGGACAGTAGCCCTCCAGGATTCTCTGTCCTTGGGATTCTCCAAGGAAGAATACTGGAGTGGGTAGCCATCCCTTCTTCAAGGGATCTTCCTGACCCAGAAATTGAACCCCAATCCCCTGCATTGCAGGCAGATTCTTTACCATCTGAGCCACCAGGGAAGCCCTCTAGGATGAATACTCCCTAAAAGGCAAGAATTGTGACTTCCTCATCCTTTCATTCTCCACACTGCTGAGAATACCACCTTGGGGAATACCTTACCCATGGTGAGAGGACATCATTCCAGTGCTTAGAACCTCCTACTGCTTCAGTGGCCTCTCCTGTCATTCAGTCATGGATTAAAACCCTGCAGAGGCCTACCTCGCTTTGTTTGAGCAGATGTTGCTGCTGTTACTCCCTCCTCTCTCCCCTTTGTTCCTTGAAGACAAAATCACACTTCAGAACTTTTGTGTTTGCTGTTCCTCTCCATCCTCCATTAAAAAAAAAAAAATTAAGTCTTTTGAATTTGTTACAATATTGCTTCTATGTTTTAGTGTTTTGTTGTTTATTTTTTTTTGGTCAGGAGGCATGTAGGATCTTAGCTCTCCCACAACAGATGGAACCCCCACCCCCTGCATTGGAAGGAGAAGTCTTAACCACTGGACCACCAGGGAAGTCCTCTGCTGTTCCCTTTATGGGGACACTACATGGCTGCTCTCTCTCGAGTCCTCAGAGCATCTCTCCAAGAGCACTCTCTCCATGAAGCCTTCCTGGACCACACTAGTCACACTGGAACCTCACAACACTCTCTTTCCCCCTCCTCTTGTTATTCTCCATAGCATGTATCACTTCCTTCCGCGGTATGTATATTTCACCCATGTATCACTGTGTATTTTCTGTCTCCTCTCCCCCTACTAGAGTGTAAGCCGTCATCCTAGTGTAAATCTGCTTGTTTACCTCTGTATTCCCAGAGTCTCGGATATCAAGGCACTCAGTAAATATTAGTAGAAAGAAAGAATAAGCAAATTAATAGAAAATGCTCAGTAAGTATTTATTAAATTGAATTAAAAGGGTCAGAAACAGACTGTGAAATTTCCAAACTCTAAAAATGTGTCGGTTTAGGAGCATAGTGAAATTGAGCGAGCGTCGCCTCACCGTAAACATCCTCGAGGAAGGATTAAAATCGTGTGCTCGAGGTGGGAGGGGCAATGGGGCCAGGAAGCGTGCGCTTCGCAGAAGTTTTGGGGGCTGCCTGACTTCCCCCCTGCGAGGAACTGCACCTGGGAGGCGAGCTTGCTGAGCCGCCCCGCCGGGACATTCGGCTACCACACAGGTGTTTTCCTTTAAGTAATTTTGGTCTTCGTCTCTCTCCTAAGCTGTTAAAGGACACACACAAATCTTGGGTGGCTTATGAGCCACTTCTCAGCTCTAAGGAGAAGACTACCAAGAGTGAAACTGACAACAAAAACATCACCCAGGACGAGATTCTGGGGCTTGGGGGCAGCCGAACCCCCTTTATCAGAGCAGCGCGAGTGTAACTTTCTGTCTTCTCCCAGGCTCCGCCTTTAGGCTGTTTATTGGAAATTCTTCTCCCGGGCTCAGTCTTTTAAAGCCGCCGCCTACTGTCCACAGGAGGATGGCGCTCACAGCTCCGGGTTCTCTTCCCTCGGGGACTCCGTCGTATTTTTTTCACGCTTCGTCGCTACTACAGCGGACGCCTGCCCTCTCACTATTTGCCCCGCAGTTCTACGGTGCCTTGACTGTAAACAAAACACTTTAGATCATAGCAAGGTCGGAGTAAGCACAGCCTTTCTGCTGGCAGCCAGACGTCTTAAGGTGGCGTCACCGTGACTCGTTTGGTTTTCAAGATTAACAAAGCGACAAAATGGTGGTCCTACATACTAGTTAAAGAAATATTCAGGGTGCGTAGGGGATGAAAAATCCATTTTTAACTTTTCTGGAAGATATTAATTCCACGAATAAAATCCAACATCTGTGGCAAGGTGTAATACTCTAGGATGTCTCCATTTACATAGATATGGTAGCTGTGTACTTATGCATCTGAATTTATGCTCATATAGAATACAGAATTTTGGTGTAGTCCAACAACTGTGTAAAGATTTCAACAACAATAATCTATAATTTCAGGAGTAGGGTATAAATTATGGTATTGAGACCTACCCTAATTTTTCTTTCCCTCTTCTCCATCTTCTCCAATTCAGTAGTGGGGGCATTCGACCTAAAATAAAAGAAAGAAAGAAGATGAGACCTTTTACTTAGATGCCAGGTGAAATATTTTCTCTCCATCAGGTAGGAAGTCCGGCCTTTGAAAGCACTGCCTCTCTTGCTGCTCTCTGGGTCTCACCCTGCCCTTTTGGAATCTGCATTTTAGTCATATTAAGTGCAAGGTCATACCAAAGGCCAGTGACAGTCGTATTTAAATATCAGGGACCACAGGCCACATCAAGAAAACAGCTGCAAGCAGCCCAGAGCATGAGAAGGAGCCATTTTGAATCATTTATAGGAGAGGAGGACCTGCAGACTATAGACAGGAGAATCACTCTGGGTGATACCCAGAGAAACCTCTCTTGAGTCTCAGTTTCCTCACTGGTTAAAAGACAAGGTTGAACCACAGGGTTTCCAAGGTTCCTCCTAACTCCTACATTCTGGAGTGTCTGAAGCAAGGCAGGCACACAAAGTGGGCAAATACTATGTGGGTTAAGAAAACAAGTTAAATGTCAAACTCACCTGTAGCATAAATGCCTAAGAAAACTGTAGTGCACAATTGCTGTTGGGCACTGTTAGAACCGGAGATTACTTTCCAGTAAAATGTGTAACTTTGTTCCAGAACAAAAGGAGGATAGGGAGGGCAGTTAAAGACCCTTTGTTTCAGATGTAACAGCCTGTGCATCCTGTTTTAACTTCCATCACCTTGCTCAGGAGCACACTGTTAGGTAAATTTCAAGTTGCAAAAGGGAGCAGAGAAATGCCGAAATACTGGGTTGACCAAAAAGCTCGTTTGGGCTTTTCCGTAGGATCTCCTGGAAAAATCCGAACGAACTTTCTGACCAACCGAACAATCTCAGACGTGAGGACACGGTTGTGGTTGCTTTAGAAATCACTTCGCAACCCGGACTTTCCGATTCCTTTCACTCCTAGAAGACCCGCCGCCCTTTAAAAGCGTCACTCACTTGCATCTGAATGGTGTTCTGGGTGGGTTCCAAGAAGCTGAGTTTGGTAGGAGAGAAGGGTGGAGGAAGGAAGAAGCTGTTGTGTTTGGCGGCTGGACTCAGGTAGAGGAAACTGCTACAACCCGGCAAAGAATTGAAAAATACAAAGAGGAGACGAGTTCCCACACGCAGCCCGCGTCAGTCATCTGTACTTGGGAGGCAAGAACCTGGCCAGGGGTTTAACCTCGTTTTTTGTTTTTTTGTTTTTTTTTAAACTAAAAGTGTCTGAGACAGCTACAAAGTTTATTAGGGGCTTGAGAGACCAGTTGACTTTTTGATCTTGCAATCCTTTCTTATTTTTTATTGAGGGAGACCTTGGGTTCAGAATACATGATTAAGACTGCATCTATTCAAGGGTAATTTGTAGAAAGACGTCCGCCTAGGCTTCTCCCCTAAGCCCCTAGCCTCCCCTAGAAATAGCAAAGACTTCTAGGTTAAGGGTGAACTAACCACTGCTCACCCCCAGCTTAAGGCACCCAGGCCGAGGGGCTCCCCGCCTCCCCCGCCGTGTGAGCGATTGGGGGCCCCCGGGGGGGAGCCCAGCTAGGGGGCCCAGCTCCCACACTGCATCCCCCCATCCCCCGCTCGGCGAGTGCGGGGAAAACAAGATCGCCAGCCATGGGTACCACCACTGGCGGCCGAACACCTTGGAGCTCTCCCCGGCTTTCCCGGGCGAGGAGCCGGGGAGGTGCGCAGCGCCCGGGATCAGAACACCCGCCGGCCGGCACCGCTGCCCAGGCCCCTCCCCGGCTCCCCGGCCGTTTGGCGAGCTTGTTTGTCTTATTTGTAATTTCTCCTAGGCCAGCCGGAGCAGGTCTGCTGGCAAGACGTGCGCCTCCCGCAGTCACGCGACCAGCCCCGGGTCCCGGCCGCGCGCTCGGCGGCGGCGGTGGCGGCGGCGGCGCGCCCGGGAGGCGGGGAGGCGCGGCGGGGCCACCTTAAGGCCGCGCTCGCCAGCCTCGGCGGGGCGGCTCCCGGCGCCGCGACCAATGATCTCCTCCTCTGTTTAAATAGACTCGCGGTGTCAATCATCTTCTCCTTCGTCAGCCTCCCTTCCACCGCCATATTGGGCAACTCCAAAAAGGGGGCTCGTCTTTTCGGGGGTGTTTTTTTTTCTTCCTCCCCGCTTTCCTCTGGGCTCACTCCCTCGCCGCTCCGCGACTCCGCGACGCCCGCAAGGTTTGGAGAGGGCGCTCGGGCGGCGGGACCCGCGGGCTCGCGGCGGCCGGGACTCGGAGCGGCTCTGCCCCCTCCTGTCTCGGCGGCGCTCGGCTCCCCTCCCCTCCGCTCCCCGCCCTCCCGCTTGAACGGCCGGGATCGGGGCTGCCTGGCCCCGGGGGGCTGCCCCTCGCCCCCTCCCCCAGCCCCGTGCGCGCCTAGACGCTCGGGCGCTGACTCGGCTCGCGTTTGTTTCTCTTGGCTCCAGGGGCCGGCGCAGGGCTTATAAAGAGGGGCTCGGGCTGGGTCGGGGCGTTTTGTTTTGTTCGGTTTTGTTTGGCGAGAGAGAGAGAGAGCGCGCGCAAGAGCCTCAGTCGCCGAGACCCCCCACCCCCACCCCACCCCCCGGGAGGAAGATGTCAAACGTGCGAGTGTCTAACGGGAGTCCGAGCCTGGAGCGGATGGACGCCAGACAGGCGGAGTACCCCAAGCCCTCGGCTTGCAGAAACCTCTTTGGCCCGGTCAATCACGAAGAGTTAACCCGGGACTTGGAGAAGCATTGCAGAGACATGGAAGAGGCCAGCCAGCGCAAGTGGAATTTTGATTTTAAGAATCACAAGCCCCTGGAGGGCAAGTACGAGTGGCAGGAGGTAGAAAAGGGCAGCCTGCCCGAGTTCTACCACAGACCCCCGCGGCCACCCAAAGGCGCCTGCAAGGTGCCGGCGCAGGAAGGCCAGGATGCCAGCGGGGCCCGCCCGGCGGTCCCTTTACTTGGGTCTCAGGCAAACCCAGAGGACACGCATTTGGTCGATCAGAAGACTGATGCCCCGGACAGCCAGACCGGGTTAGCGGAGCAGTGCCCTGGGATAAGGAAGCGACCTGCCGCAGATGGTAATGACCCTTTCCGATGCCTAAAATGTCTGTCTGTGTCTGTCTGCCGCGCTCCTTTCCCTGCTCGAGGGTCTTTAACCGCAGCTTTCTTTTCAGCGAGTTCTGACTTAGCTTTTGGGGCGGAGGCGGGGGGAGCGCACTTTGCTACTCTGAGGTACATGAGTACATGCTATTTATTTAGTTGCCTGCTTGTCTGTTTATGACTTTTAAGTCAGAAGCTTGAGATTGTGTTATCTGATCATTTCTCTAACTGAAAACATCGCGGCTCCTCCCAGCTAGACAGCGGTAGGTATGTGACAACGTTGGGATGTTTATCAACTGCCTCCTTCTTCGCTTTGGAGAGAGAGCTTTGAAGCGTAGAAAATACACTTTCTGTTATGTGAAAACAACTTCATTTTGTGCCCTTAAAGGCCACTGGGAATGACGGACCCAGGATTGTGGGTGGAGGTGGTGGGTTTTTTGTCCCTTGACTCTTGGGCTCACTTCTGTCGGCCATTGTTTTTTTCTAATAAAGATTGTTTGTGTGTGTTCTTTTTAAAATTCCCTCTTGCCCTTAGATTCCTCTCCTCAAAACAAAAGAGCCAACAGAACAGAAGAAAATGTTTCAGACGGTTCCCCCAACGCCGGTTCAGTGGAGCAGACGCCCAAGAAGCCTGGCCTCAGAAGGCGTCAGACGTAAACCACTCGGTGGGTTGATGACTTGGAGCAAATAAGTGACACCCCAGTTGGGTTGCAGGAACTCGTGGGCTTTCAAGCCCCAAGATAACCCAATCTCAGTGGTGGCTGGCAGATGAAAACTTGTGGGCTTTTGTTTTATGCTTTGGGAGGACAAAAAGGTAGGAATGGGGAAGACTGGGAATCATGGGGAGGTACTATAGTTCTTCCCGGTTTTCACCTCCTGAGATTATTTTCCTTTGAAGCACAACTGATCAGAACAAGTGTCCCAGGCAAGTACTTGTAACCGAGGCTCCGTGAGTAAGAAGGTCAGTTGCCTGAAGGTGCCATCAAAACATGTCCAGAACAATAGGTTCTTTTTCCATCTGACCAAGAGCAGGGGTCTGCCTTCATCCCACTTCATGAGAATTCATCTCCCAGAGGACCACATTGACTCAGTAACAGATTTTGAGCTCTACATGGGCAAAAATGGCAAATAAATGATTTAATTCAGAACTTTGAGGGAAAAGTGAGGCACTTTTCCTCACTGAAAAAGTGGTTCATATCCAGATAATCAAATAGTTAGAAATGTCACAAGAGAAATATGTGACTTGCTTTTGTCTTTATCATTTTCATATGCTCTCACACTCTCTGGCTTCATATAAGTTTGGAGGATGGAGAAGGAACCTGTGTGTTTAAAAAAATAAAACTGAAATGGAAGGCTCAAAAATACTAAGGTTCCTGCGGAATTTCTGATAACACTGAAGTTGCAAAGCAGAAGTTAGAGTGACTCTGCCAGAGTAAGCAATCCAGGAACACGTCAGCATGTGTATGCTAATCATGCTATAACAGGAGAAGCTGGGTACTTGTAGAGGAAATGGAGAGTACTTATCAGGGCTGGCAGGGGTAGGTGTACCCCCAACTTTAGAAGTGGAGATTTTTGCCATTTACTAAAATATGATCAACATGAAAAGCTAATTTGAATAATCAGCCCCCAGCTTTACACGGATTGGTCTTCTTAAGGATCAAACTACACATATTCATAGTCTGTAAACTTCTTACAATAACTATGTCCTTCTTTCTCTCTCCAAACACTCTCACTAGCCTAGCATATAAAGAGATCCTAAGAAATGTTTACACTAACTTTTAAAATCCTCATTTATAAAAATTTTAAAAAGGATGAAGGTGAGGTTCAAGTTGGTTGTGTTTTTAAATCAGTCTCATATATAGGACTTGGTTACATATACCTGATATTTTTCAGAGCTTATATAAAACAGTGCTATGAAACCTCTACATCACAGCTTCTATATATGAAGTAGGTAAATTGGATGAAAATGATTTCTGAAGTAACCCTAACACCTGCGGCTCTTGGTTTGTGACTTGTGGCATAGGTCGTCAGATGAGCAAATCAGACCTGCTGAATTTTGATCTGGCTCCATTCTCACATACCGAGAAGCACTTGTTAGTAAATATTGCCAGTTCAGAGAATACAGGAAATCGTAGTAAGGACCTATTCATAAGCATTCGTGTGTATATTTGTACATATGACTAAGACTAGAAAATTTTGGGGGAAAAAAAAGTGAATAGAATTTTCTTTGGAGAGCCTTTATAAATATCATTGCCAGTTATTTTTCAAACTGAGAAAATTCTGCTACTCTTAAGTGTTATTGGTTTCTGAATTTTCCCATGTCTGTTCTTTCTCATCTTTGACCCCAATTCTCTAGACCAGGGTTTCTCAACCTCTGCACTGCTGACATTTGGGGCCGAATAATTCTTTGTTGAAGGAGGCTGTCCCAGGCATTGTAGAATGTTCTGGCAGCATCCCTGATCTATTGAAGCACATGCCAGTAGAAACCCCTCCGGTCATACCCAGTGTGACAACCAAAAATGTCTCCAGACATTGCCAAATGTCCCCCTGGGGGTGGGGGGATGGCGAGGGGCAGGCAGCAAAATTACCCACTGTTGAATACTGCTGTTCTAGACAAAAGCCTATAGCACAGGGGAGAGTGAAAAGCCAGTGAGAGAAATGTTGGTTGGAGATGACTCTAGTCACCAGCTTTTAGTATGTTCGTTCTTTCCCATTGCTCAGGTATTTCCCAGCTAAAACTAACAAAATAATTCCGGTAATATATTGACAATGTTATTCTAGTGCCTTTTCTTCTAATTCTTTCTCCTTGTTTCTTTTGCAGAACTAAGAGTATGTTTCCTTGTTTATCAGATACATCACTGCTTGATGAAGCAAGGAAGATATAAATTAAAAATTTGGAATACATATCGCTGACTCCAAGAATGGACATCCTTTACAAGCACTGAACAGCAACAGACTTAATAACACTAAAGTTTTAGGCACTCTTAAATCATCTGCCTCTAAAAGCGTTGGATGTAGCATTGTGCAATTAGGTTTTTCCTTATTTGCTTCATTGTACTACCTGTGTATATAGTTTTTACTTTTTATGTAGCACATAAACTTTGGGGAAGGGAGGGCCGGGGTGGGTACTGAGGAATTGGCATGGGGGGTTGTATTAAGAGCTTGCTTCGATTTAGAGCAAGGACAAAAATATTTGACTTGCATGAAAAGAAGCAGTTTGGGGGAAGGGTTTTTGAATTATTTTCTTTAAAGATGTAATGTCCCTTTCAATGAAAACTGATATTTCATTTAAAAAATCATCCAAATTTGAACACTGGCTGCAGATAATTGCTGTTTATTTTTACATGAAGTTTTTTTCTCATTTGGGAGCTCTGATGATTCCGTTATGTAGTAGCAAATGGCTTTTTTTTTTTTTTTTAACAACAACAAAAAACTCAGTGCTCCCCACTAGTATCCCTTACAATTGGCATTTACCAGTATTCAGCAGTCTGGTAATCACTCCAGGTACCTCTGGCCACTCTGGCATGTATGTGGGGAGTGTTCTGAATGCTCAGAATTGACCATTTAATTTTTATCAGATTTTTGAGAACATTTCTTAATTTTCTTTTCACTTCAGGGTGTGTAGACACAGTCAAAATAATTCTAAACCCTTGGATATTTTTAAAGATCTGTAAGTAACTTGACATAAAAAATAATGAAATAATTTTTAATTTACAGCTTCTCATTCTGTTTCTTAATTTGTCCAAAGGATAGTGGTATTTTTAAAGGAAAGTGCATATAGAGAAAAGCACCCGTGGGTTGGTGAAATGGATACTACATCTTTAAACAGTATTTTTACATTGCCTGTGTATGTGTATGAAACAAAACCATTTGAGGTGTACCTGTGTACATAACTCTGTAAAGACACTGAAAATTATACTAACTTATTTATGTTAAAAAGATTTTTTTTTTTTAATCTAGACAATATACAAGCCAAAGTGGCATGTTTTGTGCATTTGTAAATGCTGTATCGGGTAGAGTAGGTTTTTCCCCTTCTGTTCTTCTGTTAAATAATATGGCTATGCTTAAAAGGTTGCATACTGAGCCAAGTATAATTTTTTGTAATGTGTGAAAAAGATGCCAATTATTGTTACACGTCAAGTAATCAATAAAGAAAACTTCCAGAGCTATTCGTTGAGTTGAACTGTATGTAAATATACCTTACTAAGCTTGAGGTGTTCGACTTAGCATTCTAGTCATTTCCACAAATGTAATACGATGTGGCAAATACCTAGATAATTCAGGCCTACCACTCAGATGATGTTTATGTAGGACCGAATGTAGTAGTCACGCTTTTCCACTTAGTTCTGTATGGGTGGACAAAACTTTAGAAGTGGAAAGTGGGAAAGCCACATTTTCATATTAATAAGATGGTAATATTTATATCTTCTAGAATATGAATGTGTCAGAACCAAAAATTCTTACATAAGTGTAGACTGATCACACACTTGCAGGATTGAAAATGAAACTAACATGGTGACTTCTCTAAATTCTGCATTTACACACACAGAATGTTGTAAGGAGCTAGTGCAATTGTTCAGACCCCCTAAGCTACACCTCTCTTCCAAAATATTCAGATATATAGGTCCTTTAGCAGGGGGCGTGCATTCCACACTAATTTAGATAGAACAGGTATCCTTCAAATTGAACTGGCCATCACACACCAGTTCCTCAACTTTACATTTCCTGGTTACACTCTACACAACCTAAAACTGGTTAATCTGAGTACCCAATCTGAGGGTTTGGGGGTCCCATATCCACATAGCAAAATTATTTTTTATTTAAATAAGAAAAAAAGTTAAACAGCATCTTAAAGTAAGATTTACTAAGATGATCCCTCTAATTTAAAATTCCCTTAGAAAATGTGGCTAAGGTGTAAAAAGTAAATTATTTTTTCTAGGAATCTGCAAATGGTTAAATCGCAAAAATCTGGATTTGGATTAAATAGTTTCTCTTGAATAGTTGCATTTAATTTATTGTACCTCAAAGGGGGCTCTAAACAAGATGATTTCAGCTTATTTTGACCCGAAATTGCTTATCCAAAAAAAAAAAAAAGGATTGTCTGTCTGCGACTGCCGGGAAGGGAAAAATAGGTCCTTTGGTGGCTGGGCCACATCTTCCAAGTTGGGGTATTATTTTAATTAAAGGCTAAAGGTGTTTTTGTGATTCTATTCAAAACACGAAGGCAGGGTGTTTTTCAGGAAGAGACTGAGAAAGCAAGAAAAACAATTCAAAATGGGGAGGAAGGAGTGGAGAGTCAGGAAATAATGAAATAAAGTCTCTCTGAGCCAAAAAGTACTTTAAAACGTGTTTCTATCAGATGGGGGGCAAAAATCCTTTTCTAAAAGCTGCTTCTACCCCCCACCCCCGTTTCTTTCCCCAAGAGGCATCGTTAATCCGAATTTTTAGAGATTGCGTTTTAGGAGTACAGGGCCAGAAAGAAGTGGATGCTCGCCGCGCCAGGCACGTTCACAGGAACGCAGCCCCTAAAGTCATCGTGTCGGTCCTTCGCCCGTTCTGCGTCAAGTCTCTAAACGTGTCCCCGAGATTCTGACCGTTCTCTCCCCGACCCCAGACTGCCTGGCCCGCCGCGGGCGTCGCTCCGAGGGGATGCGGCCGCCGGCCCAGGCACCCCCCACCCCGCTACTCGGGCCACCGCGCCGTAGTCTCTCCGCCCTGAGCCGCAGCCCTACGATCGCCCGCCGCGGCAGTTGCGGGGTCGGGCTGACCGGAGCCTCGGCAAGAAAAGACTATCAAATCTAGCTCCTCGTCTGCTACCGGCGGCTCCCGCAACTCCCGGATCGCTGCGCGCAGTTCCCGCGCCCCGGGCACCCGCAGGCCGTGAAGGGCGGCTGCGCCTCGGCCCGCGCAGCTGGGCTGGGCGGTTTCTCCGAAACTTGCCTCTCTCATCATCTCCCCTCTGGGCTCAGAAAGAAGCGAAAACCCCCATTCCTCTCCACAATCAGACCCTGCCCATCAGTACCCCGTCAACTCCAGGGCGCTGGGGAGATGTGAGCGGAGGGGAGAACCTTTCCGAATTCGTGGACCCTCCAGGGCAGCAGTCCGCTCCCACCCCCACCCCAGGCTCCAATGATCCGCAGCCCCGCGCATTTCGAAAGCCTTCTCGGCTCGCCGGCGGCCCAGGAGGGCCGCAGCCGCGCGCTAGAGGGGCCGAGCGCCGCTGCCGCTCGCGGGGGTCGCTTCCTCGCTTACACCCGCTCTGCCAAGTCCCCCGGTCGCATCCCCGCTGCCCAGTGAAGGGGATCAGGGCAGAGCAGGGAAGAACTAGGAAACTGTGGGTCCAGGGGCGTGATTGCAGACGAAGGGGACCGTGGAAATCTACAGGAGGGGAGCGGGGCGCGCGGCCTTTCAGGCCACGGTGCGCCCACCGGCCGCGCGCCGGGACCTTTCCCGGATGCCGAGGAACGTTGCCTTCGCCATTTCATCTTCACCCTTGTTAGCGTAGACACTTGTTCTTCCGAAGCTTTTTCTGACTGGGAAAAAAAAGTGTTTTGAAAGCTCATCTAGGATCTGCTATCTGTTTTCCAGACTATTAGTTTTTTTTTTAAGTTTGCCAAGTCTTTCACCTGGGCCACACCCTATGCTCGCTGCCCTCCCTCCCGGCCAAAATTAAGGTGAAAATCCTGCGCAGTGGGGGAGGGCAAGAGGGTCCACGGTCACGCTTGACCCTGCCTTCCCGGGTGTCGGCATGGGGGCGGTGGCACCGCCTGTATCTCGGCTTGCGTGGGGGTGGGGCAGGGTGGGGTCAGCGCCAGCCCGGACCCCGCAGAACCGAAAGTGTAGCCTTCGCACGTCAATTCGAGGCCCCGTGGAGTGGGGGTGGGGGGGATGGTGGTGCTCTCTGCGTACTGGGCCTGTCCCGCGTGGGAACACACACAAGAGGGAGGCAGGAGTCAGTAAGTGAACACTACAAAAAGGAGTAGAGGCGGGCTGGGCGCGAAACATCGACGCGCCTCAAAAGGAAGGCGAAGAAAAGGCCGGGAGAAGGGCGCGCAGCCGGGGGACCGCGGGGCCGGGGGATTGCATCATTGTAGCTCCCCCGCCAGAAAAAAAAATGGGCTCCGAACCGCGGCCACCATCATGGCGCTCGGGCCGGGCCGCGCTTCCCGCGCGCCTTCCCCGAGCGCACGGGGCCACGGGCGCTTCGCGTCGAGCGAGAGATCTGCGGACACGTTGCCCTTCCCTCTTTGGCACCCGGCCCCCACCCGCTCCTGTCTTTTGTGTCCTTGTGGACATGTGTGCGTGCCTCCCCGCGAGTGTGTGTGCAGACCCGAGAACTTGCAGATTATTTTTTTTTTCCTCTTTTTTTTTTTTTCCCCTCCTGTGCTGGTGGTTGTAAACTTGATTGGCATTGGCTGCGCCCACTGACCCCGGCGCCGAGTCCACTGAAGATTTAAGGTGGATCCGAGAGGCTGCAGCTTCGGGCGGAGTCTCGGGCTTTTAGCTAGTTTTGGAGGAAAAAAAAAAAAACCCCAAACCGTGCGCCCGCCGTGTTTTTACGCATCCCCTGCGGTACCAGCCCTGGCGCCCGCCCCGCCCCGCTGGCTCCTCCCTCCTCTCGCTTCCTTCCCATTGGTCCGCGAGGGCAGTTTGAATTTTTTTTTCCTTGGGACGCTTGTTTTCTCGGGGGGAAAAAAAAATTCCTGCGCCCCAGATCGTGTGATGAAAGCTACCTCGGCTGCCGGAGGTGGGGTGTTGTAGCCGGTTTTGTGTAGGCGGGAGGGAGGTGGGTTGGTGGGCCGAGTTTCTAGTCCCAAATTTTCCTCCTAAGAGCGGTTGACAGTGTGCGCGCGGGTCGGGGGGCGTGGGGCCGCGGTAAACTATCTGGAGACGCTCGGGCTGGGGGGCACAGTGTAGTATAAAAACGTTAATGGATGTCCAGGGCGCGTCGTTTCCCCGGCTGCTGGCCAGTGAGACTGGGAGGCGCTGGCAGGAGCCCTAGAGAAGACGCACCTTTCCCCTGCCTTGGGGAAGCATCGGGAAGGGCGAGGGGCGGGGAGGTGAAGGTGGCCGGGAAAAATAGACCGTCTCATTTCCTAGGAGGCTGAGGAGTGGGGTGGGGTGGGCAGTGGTAAGAAACCGAAAAAGTACATCTATAGCAAAAATGTATTATTTCAAAGGTCATCCATTCGGAATCCCTCGAGATTCAGGCAGTGCCATTTTTTACTGAATTTGTGGGGGAAAATTGCTTTCTGTCTCTTGATTTCTAGGGTGTTTTTGAATAAGAAAAATGTTAAAATCGAGATAGAGATTGAGACTGAAAGGGCTTTTGATTTTTGAATCTGAAGTGAATTCTTTCTTTACCATGTAGGATACTGTTATTTGTAATACAGGTCTAAAACAAATGATCTCCTTCAATAATTTATATCCCAGTTGTGTTTTAATGTGAAAATTTTGAAAGTTTATAATAATTTGGGTTATTCTCCAAATTACTGTATTTTCAGATTAGTGAAGTTAGCATATGTACAGTTGCTTTCCCTGTTATTTTTGTGGCGGTGTACCTGATGATTTTAACCAGCTACCCAGCGCCAGCCTTCAGTATAACAGTTCCTATTCTGTCCAACCTACAGTCCATTTTTTTTTTTTTTTAAGCTACTAAACTTCCCCAATACTTCCTAACCTCACTAACCCCTTAAGGTTAGCCCAGACCACCTGAGCTCTTCAGACCACCATCAGCCAATCTCCTTGTGCCCTTAGCAAGGAATTTTTGATGTTACAATGCCTCCCCTACCTCACCCCAATAGACAGATTAGCATTAGGAAGCAGTGATCTCGTTCCTGGAAGTACTAGTCAAGCGCTAGTCTCCATGGCCCCTTAATAGGGACATCGCGGGAAAGATTCAAATAGCAAGTGAATATTAGGACTAGTGATTTTGTAAGTCTGTTCCAGACCTTTGAGATAGTGTGTTTCCCGTCTTAGAGTTTCTGGATTTCTACTAAATTAAGCAGTTTATCTCGTTCATTACCATTTTCTTTTCTTTCTTCTTCTTTTTTTTAATATGGACCGTTTTTAAAGGTTTTTTTTTTTTTTTGGATTTGTCACAATATTGCTTTTGTTTTATGGCCAAAAGGCATGTGGGTCTTAGCTCCCCAATCAGAGATGGAACCTGCACCCCCTGCGTTAAAAGGGAAAATCTTAACCTCTGGACCAGCAGGGAAGCCCCTCGTTACCGTCTTCTAGTGTTATGTTATCCATTGTGGTAGGCAAAAGCCATATGTGGTTGTTGAGCACATGAATGTGACTAGTCCAAGTTGAGGTGTGCTATAAATGTGAAATACACTCAGGGCTTCCAAGAATTAGTGTGAAAAAGTGTGAAATATCTCATTAATAATTTTTATATTTATTACATGTTGAAATAATCATATTTTTGGTTATTAGGTTAAAATATTAAATATAATTTCGTCTCTTTCTTTTTACCTTTTTTGTGTGTGGCTACGTGACAGTTTTAGTTTATAGATGTGACTCATGTTTTCATTGGACGTTGCTGTTCTAGACCAACACTCCTGGTAACTTGAAGCCCCATCTTTGAGATCGGTGGCTGATAATCCTGAGGAGTAGGTGGTAATATCTAGCTGTCATTCTCACTTCCCAAGTTAAATCAAGGCCTAGAGTGGCTTCAGGGACCCTTAAAGAAATCTGCCAGCACCCGACACCTACTGTTTAATCTCTAATACGTAGTATTGGTTTTGAGCCCAGACTATGGAAATATGGTACAATTCTGTGGCTCAGTGCTAAAAGAATCCACCTGCCAGTGCAGGAGATTCAGGAGCCTCAGGTTTTATCCCTGGGAGGGAAGTTCCCCTGGAGGAAGAAATGGCAACCCACTGCAGCATTCTGGCCTGGAAAATCCCGTGGACAGAGGAGCCTGGCTGGCTATAGTCCATGGGGGCCGGAAGAGTCAGACACGACCGAGCGACTGAGCATGCACTGTCTGATGAAATCAGACTTGATCACAGCTTTCCACATTATGTAGAGAACCTGAGAAATTCAATATGTTAGACATGACTCTGAAAAAAAACATTTAGACCCCAAATGAAGTCTCCATGAGTAACTTTTCACTAGCCCTTAGCAGCAGAGAGGAGGGTGGTGGGGAGATGAAAGTGTTCTCATTCTAAGATTGTATCTCTATCAGAAGATTTGAACAAATGAAAAGATGTGCCATATTTTGGGGTAGGAATACTCAACATGATAAAGATGGCAATAAATTTATACCTTTGCACTAAATTCTAAGTTCTCATTCTATTTCATTCCATTGTCCAATCAGTTTAAACACTGAGAACCATTTTACTTTAATTACTGTAAATTTAGAATAGTTACAATTACTCATAACACTAATCCTCCACACCCCAACCAGTACCTTTATACTTCTTTTTTTTTTTTCCCCAGAATTTTCCTGGCTTCTTTTCCTTGCCTTTTCTCCCCCACCCAATGGATTTAAAATGAATTTCGTCTAGTTGCAAATATAATGCCTATTGAGTTAAAATATAAATAAAGTGGGATCTTTATTTCCTGCTTCATACCAGATAAATTCCTGAAGGATTAAAAAGTGAATTTTTTTTTTTTTAAATGAAGCCATAGACATACCAGAAGAGATCTCAGAGAATTTTTAAAATTTAATCTTGGAATGAGGATGGTCTTTCTAAGTATGACACAACATATAAAATCTATAACCTGAGTTTCCCCAAAATCATTACATTATTCTGGTTTTGCCTTCTTATTCATAAATCCAGTGACATAAAAGTGTTCTGTGTGGAAAGCTCACCATAGAAAGTCAAAAGACAGTGACTTGGTGGTGGTAGCTGCACAACAATGTGAATGGACTTTGTATGCTTAAAAGTGGTTAAGATGGGAAGTCTTATGTTACATTGTAATAACTGTGTATGCACACAGGCTCAGTGTGTCTGACTCTTTGCAACTCCATGGATTGTAGCCTGCCAGCCTCCTCTGTCCTTGGGCTTTTCCAGGCAAGAATACTGGAGTAGGTTGCCATTTCCTACTCCGATAATTAACTATGATAGTAAATAAATATGCAACTCCAGTGGTCCCCCCTTATCCTAGTGGATGTCTGAGTCTGAGGATAGTTCTGAACCCTGTATACACTGTTTTTTCCTAAACTAAGGAGTAGCTATGCTAGACAGTGGGATGATTTTTGTCCTGGGTGGGATGGGGCCAGACCATTGAGAGATTTCATCATGCTACTCAGACGGTCCTGCAATTTAAATCTGTGAATTACTTCCAGAGTTTTTCATTGAATATATTTGGACCCCAGTTAACTGAAATTAACTGAAACTGAGAACATTGAAAATCTGGATAAGGAGAGACGACCATCCTGAAAGAATTTTATTTTTTTTAATAGTTAATTGTTTCTTTAATTAAAAAAATTATTTTATTTGGCTGTGCTGGGTCTTTGTAGCTGCGTGGAATTTTCTCTAGTTGTGGTGGTAGGGGACTACTCTCTAGTTTTGCACAGGCTTCTCATTCTAGAGACTTCTCATTGCGGTGGCTTCTGTTTCGGAGCACAGGCTATAGACCATTTGGGTTTCAGTAGTTATGGTTCCCGGGCTCTAGAGCACAGGCTGAGTAGTTGTGCATGGGCTTAGTTGTTCCAGGCATGTGGGATGTTACCAGACCAGGGGTGCAACTAGTGTCTCCTGCATTGGCAGGCAGATTCTTTACCGCTGAGCCACCAGGGAAGCCCCTGGAAGAATTTTTAAGTTCATCCATGTCCCACCTAAAAGAATCTCACAAGATTCTGGATCCCATCTGTTTTGAGGCTCTGAAATGAGACTCTTCAGGGTAGAGTTACCCAACTTACTCTGTGCAAGACCATTTTGGAAGTAACTTCACCTTCCCTGGTGGGTCAGGTGGTAAAGAATCGGCCTGCAATGCAGGAGACCTGGGTTTAATGCCTGGGTTAGGAAGATCCCCTGGAGAAAGGAACGGCAACCCACTCCAGTATTCTTGACTGGAGTGGACAGAGGAGCCTGGCAGGCTACAGTCCATGGGGTCACAAAGAGTTGATCACAACTGAGTGACTAACACTTTTCATCCTTTATAGTTTCTATTTCTCTAGCTATATAATGAGGATGCTTATAGTTCTCTCGAAGGATTATTAATACTGTTTGGTGGCATAATGTGTGTGCAGTATTTAGCACAGTACCTGGTATATAATAAATAATAATCATTGTATTAATATATACAATTAATAAGGATAGCCAGTTTGTTTTTTTTTTTTTTGTCCATACCATGTGGCATGCGGGATCTTAGTTCCCTGACCAGGGATCAAACTCATGCCCCTGCAGTGGAAGCTTGGAGTCCTACCACTGGACCACCAGGGAATTCCCCAAGACACCCAGTTCTTATTTGGAATTCTCAAGTAACCACAACCAGCGCTATACTAACCTTGTCAATTTATTTTCTTATTTTTAATGACTGCTATTGTTACCCTTAAGAAGAACAAATGATTTTAGAGGAGGGTGGTAATTTAATGAATAAAATGAAGATATTGTAAAAACTTGTGAAAATGGTAGAGTTTAATGTGGGAGTTCCCTGGTAGCCTAGTGGTTAGAATTAGCTTTCACTGCCATAGCCTGTGTTCAGTCCGTGATGGGATAAATGAGATCCTTCAAACCACACACCGAGGCCAGGCCAAAACAAAACAAAAAGGCATTTGTTTAGTTTGAAAAGTGTGTTAGTCACTTAAGTCATGTCCAACTGTTTGTAACCCCATGGACTATAGCCTGCCAGGCTCCTCTGTCCACGAAATTCTCCATGCAAGAATACTGGAGTGGGAGAAGGAAATGGCAACCCACTCCAATATTCTTGCCTGGAAAAGTCCATGGACAGAGGAGCCTGGCAGGCTGCAGTCCAGGGGGTTACATGACTGAGCATGTGTGCATGAGGGTGGAGGGAGATGGGTTGGTAGCAATAAAGTGGTAGAACTTAAAAAAAAGAATACTGGAATGGATAGCCATTCCCTTCTCCAGGGGATTTTCCTGACCCAGGGGTTGAACCTGGGTCTCCCTCACTGCAGGCAGATTCTTTACTATCTAAGCCACTGGGGAGGTTTAGGGTCATCATTTATTATCTTGGAAAGGACCTGGTATAGATTTGTTTGGGGTACTAAGTCAGTAACACTCACACCCATACAAAAGACAATGGCAAACTGGAAAAAATGTTGGCAGCCTATATATCGAAGACCTCGTTTCCCTGATAAATAATTTCTACAAATCAACAAGAAAAAGCAAACAAAGTAGAAAAGTAAGCAAAGTATGTGACCACGATTTTCAGAAAAGGAAATACAAGAGACTCTTAAAAGACATGCTCAGGTGTAGTTTGAGACTGTTAGGATATGTCATGTGCAGAGTAGGTGAGTTTGGGTAAATAGAGTTACAGTTAGCATCTCTTGGATGCAAAGTTGACCATTATTCTTTCTTGAGATTTTGACATTTGCTTCCCTCCCTTTTGTCCAAAGCTGAGTGGTTTTTTCCCCAGCTTCACTGAAGATCAAGAAGCAAGGAATTTGCATTTGTGAAAGCCATGACCACCTTTCAAGTTGAGGAGAAATCCCTCTCATCCAAACCATCTAATTTTTGGCTTTTGGCATCACCTTACCTTGCCCACAGAAGTAGGTGCAATGACCTTTGTCAACATGTTTCATTCATTCTTGCTTTTTTTTTTTTTTTTTTGCCACACCACCATGTAGCTTGCAGGATCTTAGTTCCCCAACTAGACACTGAAGCTGGGCCCTGGGCAGTGAGAGCACAGAGTCCTAATCATTAAACCACCAGGGAATTCCTCATTCCTGGTTTTAATGGCTGTATATCATTGGATAATCTGAGTTTCTTAAAAATTGTTGCCTTATTCTGGCTTTCCCTTTACTTTCTCTATTGTTGTAAAAAGGTTCAAGCAGAATTTATTATATGATAAATATGAAATGTTAAATAAGAAGAGAATGTGCTGTGCTGTGCTAAATCACTTCAGTCGTGTCTGACTCTGTGCGACGCTATGGACTGTAGCCTGCCAGGCTCCTCTGTCCATGGATTCTCCAGGCAAGAATCCTGGAGTGGGTTGCCATGCCCTTCTCCAGGGGACCTTCCCAACCCAGGGATTGAACCCATATCTCTTATGTCTCCTGCATTGGCAGACGGGTTCTTTACCACTAGCGCCATCAGTAGAGAATATTATGGAATAAATACTAGGTTTTAGCTAATCATGTGAATAAAGGGTTAAATCCCTCCTACACACACATATACACACATACATATCGCATTTTATGTTATCTACTGTAGGTTTAGTCTTGGATTCAGCAGTTCTACAATTTACTTTATAGAAATAATCGTATGTGTGACTAAATGTGGGCTTCCCAGGTGGTGCAGTGGTAAGGAACCTGCCTGCCAATGTAGGTGACATAAGAGACTTGGGTTCGATCCCTGGGTCAGGGAAGAACCCATGGAGGAGGGCATGGCAACCCATTCCAGTGTTCTTGCCTGGAGAATCCCATGGACAGAGGAGCCTGGTGGGCTACAGTCCATAGGGTCACAAAGAGCGGGACATGACTGAAGCGACTTAGCACACATGCTGCGTGTGCCTAAATATATATTTACCAGAATGATTGTTGTTAAGTTATATATTAAACTTCAAAAGGAAACAAAAAAAGTAAACAACCAAACAACCTCCCCTTTGATATAGGATTGCAAGATTGATTATTTGATTGGACCAACTATAGAATATACAAAAAAGACACAGATGACAGCTACTAAAACACCCCAGGTAGCTTTATTGGTATGAATAGGGAAAGTTTATAATATTAAACCTGGCACAGAACAATATTTATAGTATGATCCCATTTTTGTAAAAATATTTTTTAAATACCTGGTAGCTCAGACAGTAAAGAATCTGCCTGTAATGCAGGAGACCAGGGTTTGATCCCTGGGTTGGGAAGATCCCCTGGAGAAGGGAATGGCAACCCACTCAAGTATTCTTGCCTGGAGAATCCCCATGGACAGAGGAGCCTGGCAGGGTACAGTCAATGGGGTTGCAAAGAGTCAGACACAACTGAGCCACTAACACACAGACATGCACATGTGCATAGACCCATGTCTATGAAAGATTACCTCTTCCGTGTTTGAGAATGAGATTATGAAGCGATTTCGCTGTAGACATTTCATTATTGGTTGTATTTTTTAGAATGGATTTTAACAAGAGAAAAAACATGAAGAGATTTCAAATTTGAAAAAAAACTATTATAATTCTTAAATGCAGAGTAAGTTTGTAAAAAAAAAAGTTTCTCTTTGTCTCATACAGTCTCTTTTCAGACATTAGGAGGGAACAAGGCATTTCTAGATTCATGTCCTCTCCATTTTTCTATTTAGTTTCAGGTATTGTTAAATCCGTGAATGAGTTATGAGAAGTGTGTGAGTTTGGGTATATGATTTTGCTTCCAGGGCACATCAGCGAGGTATAAATATCATTCCTATTAACTCAGGGGTAACTTAACAAGCCATGGAAAATTGAGCCTATTCTATCTTTTTGCCACATGGGATCCCATTGGTAATATTATCCCAAACCTCACATTCCTTGAACTTTGGCACAGTTATGGATTCTGTCTGAAATTCAACAAATCAACTCCCTGCTGTAGTTTACTTACTTAGCACCTAGTGCTGGGGAGATGTTTTAAATTTCAAGTGAGTAGACCAGTCTTGAGCTGTCATTCTCCATGGGACTGACCTGGGGCAGAACTTAGAAATCTCACAATACCCGGGATGGGAGATCACCAAGTTCCGTCTTCATCCGACAGATGAGGACATTTGAATCCATGATTTCCTGTAAAGTGGAAAAGTTAAACATGATGATTTATAGGTTCCTTCTGGCTTACAATTCAGAGATTCCTGTTTCCTAGTCCAGATCACGCTTTCCATCCCTGTGGATCAGGTTATTTTCCAGGAAGCTAGATTCTTGATTTTTTGGCCACAAACCACATATTCACCAGAGTCGAAGGAAAATAGCAGTTCAAGAGTGCAGCCTGAACACTGAACATTTATTTATTTATTTATTTAACCTTTTTATTTTGTATTGGGGTATAGCCGATTAACAAACAAGGTTGTGATAGTTTTAGGAGAATAGTGAAGGGCCTCAGCCACACATATACATGTAATCCATTCTCCTCCAAACTCCCCTCCCATCCAGGCTGCCACATAACATCGAGCAGATTTCCACGTGCTCTACAGTAGGTCCTTCTTGGTTATCCATTTTAAATATAGCAAAAGAGGAGAGTATTTATTTATTTATTTATTTTTTTTGAGAGTATTTTTTAAATTAGTTAATTTATTTGGCTGCATCTGGTCTTCGTTGTGGTACAGCATGCAGGATCTTAGTTCCTCTACCCGAGATCGAACCTGCTTCCCCTGCACTGGAAGTCCCCTGAACACTGAACATTTATTATTTTACCAGAAAAAGGCATGTGAAGGTACAATGTAATGGTTGCTTGGTGGTTCTAAACACTGCTTCACTGCTGCCTGAATATCATGGAGCCTCTTCTAAGGGCCAAGCTTTGTGTCTTCAACATGACAGATAGGAGCCTCACCCTCATGAAGCTAGAGGAAGCTAGGACAAGGAATCCCAACCACAGTTACCTGTGAGTGTTCTGAACAATAAGTGCAATGAAGGGACCTCAGAGCTTCTGCTCTGTGCTCCACACAGAGGTGTCCAGTTGAGGGATCAGACTGGAAGCAGAAGTCCACACACTTGCCCCAGGCCGCCTTGTATTTGCCAAAAAGAAACAAGCCTTTAAAAATCCATCCTTCTGTGTGTGCTTCTGCAGCCCCCTGTGTCTTAGGGGCTGCCCTGTAGGATGCTGTTTGGAACACAGGGTCTCACGTAGTGGTGGGGGCCAGTTGAAAGAAGAGTGGTCCAGGCAGAGCCCTGCCCAAGGCCCCAAATCCAGGAAGGCTTTTGATGATGTGAAAGAAGGTGTTTGTGGCAGGTATGTAGCCAGCAGGGCTAAGTGCTTGGACTGGAGTGATGGGCAAGTCTACATGGTGATGGCCTTTTAATTTTGGACTTTACATCAAGAGCGATGGAGAACCATTGGATAACAGAAGAGAGACTTCAATTAAGCTTCAGTGAAACTCTCTCACTTCCTCCTTTGGTCTCATTCTAGTCAAAACCCTTAGTCTCATACTGGGATC
The DNA here is from genome assembly GCF_032452875.1 of Bos javanicus. Classification (NCBI taxonomy): domain Eukaryota; kingdom Metazoa; phylum Chordata; class Mammalia; order Artiodactyla; family Bovidae; genus Bos; species Bos javanicus. Next base: position 97,600,134 of record NC_083872.1, on the reverse strand, counting down.
ATTCCAATAGGTGTGGGGGAAAAAACTGCAGGCTCACACCTTTGTATTTATTTGAGAGGGTGTTCAGCATGCTTGCTAAGTCACTTCAGTCACGTCTGACTGACTCTTTGCGACCCTGCAGACCGTAGCCCACCAGACTCCTCTATCCATGGAATTCTCCAGGCAGGAGTACTGGAATAGGTTGCCATGCCCGCTTCCAGGGGATCTTCTGGACCCAGGGATCGAACGGACCACTGGGGAATCCCACTGCTCAACATACACAGTGTAAACAACTTTTTAAAGCTTTGCTCTCAGTAAGTAAAAGAGATGTGAAGTCCTCGTACCATCAGAGCACGTGCTGGTCACAACTGATTTATTTCTGGTTTTGAAGGAGGACCCAAGCAAGTGCTATGGCCTGGTGTTGGGTGATCAACTAACTGACCCCTTCCACTCCACCTTCTGGGGGTTCAGCTTGCATTCTCTTCATTGTCATGATGAGTTGTATGTGTTGTTTTATGGGCCAATCCATGTTTTACCCTCTGCTGGTACAGTTGGTGTGAAGCTTCTAAGCTAGTGAACAGCTAGGGATGAATATGAAATCATTGAAGAAATGATTCCATATTCCAGCATTTTATTTATTTATCTTGTTGCTCATCTGGACTGAGCAACCAGATCCAGTGTTCACAAATACTTTGGCCAAGTGATTCCTTATTTACATGTTTGTTTTTGAAAAGAGACTTCAAAAGAGGGATAATAAAAATGGGCAACTCCTGGGATTGTTTCCCCCACCCTGCCTTCAATGAAGATCAGTAAAACAGAGACCTCTGCTGGTTAAACTGGTGTAATAACCTAGCATTGGTCTGTGGCCATTAAGCTTTCACAGGTATTAGCAAATGGATTCCGCACAGTTTATTCATTATCTCAGCTCCCAACTTGGGTTCTTTTGGAACTAATCTAAGTAACAGCCCCAGTCACAGTTGTTTCTGCTTCTGTCTTCGGTGTTAGGCTTCCATATTTCTGAAAAATAATAGCCCTAAGTGTCAGCTGCAGCCAAAACCCAGACCTGAAATACCTCCCACATCTTGTCTTCTGTTTCCTTCCTCTCTTCTGCCTTTCACCTCTCTTCCTCCTCTCTGCCAGTAAAATAAAATAAAACACATCTTCACTCAAAAGAGAGAACTGCTGATGGAAAGTGAGAAGGAGGGAACAAAACTCTTATCTCTAGCTCATCCTTCCCTGGCTCTAGAGGCCTGGGGCCCAGGGTTGGGGTTATATACCTGAGAAGAGCTGTGAATCCCATTAGCATCTTCCGATGGAAACGTGCAACCGTGGGAACATGAGTTGTGTGTGAATGGAGACCAAGGATGCTGCAGAATGTAGAGTGGAGTTACGTGGTAGAAGAAAGGGGACTGTCTCCGTAAGACCTTTTGTCTGTCAACAGTGCAAACCATGATTTGTACCTGCTGAGTGCCAGGCCCTGAGCCAAGCCGGTGATGTACCTTATTCTGTTTCTTGCTTTTCCTCTCTATCGATGATTTTAACACCTTTCTATGAAAAAAAATATAAGCGAAGGACTTAGTACAAGGCCCACATAAAAATAATCTCTGTGTGTATGTTTGCTATTTTAGGATTATATTTTTACTCTGGAATAAGGCTACAAGCATTATTCTACAGTGCTATTATTCTACATTATTACATTATTATTCTACATTATTCTATAATGCTACAAGCCTTGCACATGAGAGAAGGCCTTCCTGTGCTCACTAGAGTATGCTCTAAGCTCACCTCTAGAACAACATCTCCAGCTCTTTGGAGCAGAGCAGAAGAGGTGCCTCTGGTGTGCCACATTTCTTCTGCACAGTGGCCCCTATCTCCTGTTTTCCTACTCTCACTCCTTTATTCATTCTTGTACTTTCTTTAAAAAAATATTTATTTGGCTGCACCGGGTCTTAGCTGTGGCATACAGAATCTTCAATCTTCATTGTAGCATGTGGGATATCTAGTTGTAGCATGCAGAATCTTTTTTCCCAGGCCTCCTGCCTTGGATGCACAGTCTTAGCCACTGGATCACCAGGGAAATCCCCATTCTCATACTTTAAATAACCTCTTCTGGATTGACTGAAGCACAAGTGTCAGTATCAAGTTATATTATTATCATAATATGCTAATGTTAATATCAAGTAATGATCATTTTAATGCTCATTAATGCTTAGCTCGTCTAGCCCATACTTCTCCTCTGAGAAAACTGAGGTCCAGAGAGGTTGTCAGTGGTCCAAGTTTACCCAGTCAGCTGGTGACTGAGGCAGGGCTGAAAGCCAGAGCTCCTGGATTCAGCCCTTCCTGTATAATACCTGCACTATCCTTGGTCTGCAGTGTGCAAAAGATGATTTTTACTTGTACTTCCTGCTCCTCTCTGGGGTTGCCTGTCACCCGGTTTTCTGGCCGCCCCCCCCAGTCTCCCCTGCTGCACTCAGGGAACCTGGGCCCTTCAGCACAGTCACCAGGCAACTTCTCTGACCAGCTCTGGGGCAGGCTTTCTCCTTTTCCTCAACTGCTCTGGCCTTTTTAGGGCACTAACAAATCACTTGAGTCACAAATTTACCAAAAGGTGTTTGTAGGCTTTTATCCTTCTTGGAAATGTCTCCTGACCTTGGCATTTCTAGGATGCTGGGTAGTGTTGAGTGCTTCTTTGTGTGTGTGCATGCTGTAAGTTTCCATAGTGCGTGTGTGCTAAGTCGATTCAGTCACGTCTGACTCTTTACAATGCTATGGCCCGTAGCCCACTAGGCTCCTCTGTCCATGGGATTCTCCAGGCATGAATACTGGAGTGGGTTGCCATGCCCTCCTCCAGGGGATCTTCCCAACCCAAGGATCAAACCCCCATCTGTTATGTCGCCTATGTTGGCATGCAGGTTCTTTACCACTAGCGCCACCTGGGAAGCCCATGTTAGAAGTTGACTTTTACTTCTTTGAACTCTCCCAGCTCCCTCAGCATAATACAGTAGCCTTTACTGGAATTATAGTCTCTTGAGAAGGCAATGGCACCCCACTCCAGTACTCTTGCCTGGAAAATCCCATGGATGGAGGAGCCAGGTAGGCTGCAGTCCATGGGGTCGAGAAGAGTCGGACACGACTGAGTGACTTCACTTTCACTTTTCACTTTCATGCACTGGAGGAGGAAATGGCAACCCACTCCAGTGTTCTTGCCTGGAGAATCCCAGGGATGGCGGGGCCTGGTGGGCTGCCGTCTCTGGGGTCGCACAGAGTCGGACACGACTGAAGCAACTTAGCAGCAGCAGCAACAGTATAAATCTCTCTCTCTCTCTCCCTCTACATATATTGAGCTTCCCTGGTGGCTCAGATAGTAAAGATTCTGCCTACAGTGCAGGAGACCTGGCTTCGATCTGTGGGTTGGGATGATCCCCTGGAGAAAGAAATGGCAGCCTACTTCAGTATTCTTGGCTGGAGAATCCCACGGACACAGGAGCCTGGTGGGCTACAGTCCATGGGTTGAAGAAGAGACACGACTTGGTGACTAAACAACAACAGAAACATATTTATCTGAATCACTTTGCTGTTGACTTGAAACTAACATAACACTGTAAATGAACTATACTTCAATTACAAAAATTAGGAAAAACCCAGAATAATTCTCTACCTGGGGATTTTAGGTACCGTGGTAAACCAGTTATAGAGAGATTTTAAAGAGTTACAATTATACCTTATAGTTTCTAATGTGGTGCCCTGGGTATACTGTTACAATCTACTGAAGTTTTGTAACCGATAAATCGCCCTACTTCCGTACTGCTGCCAAATTAATTCATTTGTGGATAGGGCAGTTATTTAAAGAGGGCTCATGAAGTATGCTGGACTGTGTTAGGCCCCGAAGGTGTTTGAAAAGAAGTTTGACGTGTGCCTATCTGTCGCCTTCTGGCTGCCTAGAAGGTGGATATGATGGATGCAACTTGAGGAGGCATCCTTTGTTCCTGAGGATAGAAGGTGCATTGTGGAGCAGAAAGATACAGGCACTCTAGGCGATGCCATGCCAGCTCTGCTTCGCTTATCTCCAGAATTCCTTTAAAAGAAAAGAAACTTTTATCTTGTTTAAGCCACTCTTATTTCTGGGCTCCGTTACTAGCTGCCAAATGCAAAGCTTAACTGATACAGAAGTCCTTGAGGAGTTTTGAGGAAGGAATCGATTCTGATTGGTAGCTATGAGAGAGATGGATTGGGGAGGCGGGGGTTCCGGGGCATACAAAGAGATAAAAGTTGGCTTGACAGGTGGGGACAGATTGTGGGGAGAGCCTCTGAATGAGGAGAATACACATTGATCTTACACAGGATCATTGATTTTGCTTTTTTCCCAGGACACCTCTGCTCAACTCCAGTTATATAGTTGTTATTTAAATAGGTAGTTATTGAGTCATTTGCATTCTGCTCTTGTCCAGTAGCCTGAAAGCTTGGGAGATTGAGAAGATGGGTACTATTCCGTGTCTTAAAAAGAAACAAGTGAAACTGGAATGGAAAAACAGTATCAGTGTTACAGTAAAGTGAAGTTAGACCACCTTTTCAGAACTCCTGCAGACATTTTCAAGGAAGGGAACTTTTGTCACATGTGATTGTCTAACCAGGATTCAAAATGTATCCACTACTGGATAGCAACTGTAAACAATATTTTAAAAATACATCTTAGAGTACTTTGCTGAGAAAAGATAATTTTATGTGCTAAAAATTTCTAAAGGGGGAAATTTATATTTTGTTAACTTACTCTGAGCTTCATGTAATTACACAGTAGCGGCTGCCTCATCATGTAAACTTTTCGCCTTGAGGTTAGGTAGGTAATTTCACACCTCTTAGATTAGAGGACGTTTAACTATTGTTTACATGGGTTATAAACATGATAATATAGCTATATAATAACACAGCTTTCCTCTGAACCAGACGTGCTAACAACATCACAATCTCTGTTTCCTTAAAAATGGGTTGGCATTTCCAAAGTTCCTTCTAAATCTGACGTGAACAGGGAATTAGAAGTCATAACGCAAATGCCAAGGTCCCTTAAGGCAGTGGCCTTCAGCCTTTCTCCCCCCGCATGTGAAGGGCTGGTGTGCCCAGTATTACCTGAAAATCCTTGCTCATGAATTATGTCTTACCACTCTTTCCCCTCTTTTGGAAAAAATACACCTAAAATGCAAGCAACTGAATAGATATTAGGCTATAGCCTGGACCATCGGTTGCGAACTTCCATACTTTTTTCTACCAACTCAACTATAATAGTCACATAGGATTATTCCCGGTTCACAGTGGGAAGAAATATTAAAAACGAGTCCAAATGTTGGGTTTTGATTCACACCTCCCTGAAGTGCCTGGGTGCATTTTGCTACAGCCTGCATGCAGGAGAAAGCCCCGAGTAGTCTGATAAGCAGAGGTTTTCTCCCTACAGGTAAATAATAACTGGCCAACATTTATGAAGCAGTGTGTGTTAAGGCACTTGTCTACGTGATTTCTTTTAATCCTGATGAAATTCTGAGAAGTAGCTTTATCGATGAGAAAGCGGATTCTGGGAGCTATGGCTCTAGGTCACATTAAACCGCTGAAAAAGGCTCAAATTTAGGTCCTGCTGACTCTCAGGCTGTCTTTAGAGGGTGTTTTGTTGTTCTTGTAAATAATCTCAATATGAACAAGGCCAACTGGCTCAGGGTGACACGTGATCCCCAATCATTCTCTTTCACTTTCTGCCAGATTGGAAGACGGTCTTGTGATTAAATATTTCTGGCCAGCAATATCTTGCTGCCTACGGAAAAATGATATTCCCGAATCCTTGATAATTGTTTCACTGGACACAGAAACAAAGCTTGGAATGTCTACAGGAAAACCGCTGTTTCTCTGTACCTGTCTTTCCTCCGGCAAGATGGAAAGAACGGTATCACTTTAGAAAGTGGCTTTGGGAAGAAGGAAAACCAGGGATGCTGCTTGGCTATGATTAGTAGACACTTTGGGGGGCAGGCTACGCCTACCACTGGACATTTTAAAATTTGGAAGCCACTTCTTAAGGGATGAAGGCAGGAGAACCAGAGAAGGCCCAAACAAGGAGATTGGTTGGCTGCTTGATTGATTGAGTTGAGATAGGAAGGACTTTTACTATGGGCCTGCCTCTGAGCTTCCCAGGTGGCTCATTGGTAAAGAATCTGCCTGCCAATGCAGGAGATGTAGGTTTGATCCCTGGGTCGGGAAAATTCCCCAGAGGAGGAAATAGCAACCCACTCCAGTATTCTTGTCTGGGAAATCCCATGAACAGAGGAGCCTGGCGGACTACAGCCCATGGGGTCATAAAGAGTTGGACACGCTTTCACTCTGATTTAAATATATAGTGTACAACATATTATTATGCATTGTATATAACAATTTAATAACATTATATTATTATAACATCGTGTAATAATATAATGATTAATATTATTAAGGGCTTCTCTGGTGACTCAGTGGTAAAGAATCTGCCTGCCAATGCAGGAGACACAGTTTCCATTCCTGAGTTGGGAAGATCGCCTGGAGAAGGAAATGGCAACCCACTCCAGTATTCTTGCCTGGAAAATCCCATGGATAGAGGAGTCTGGTGGGCTGCAGTCCATGGGATTGCAAAGAACTGGACACAACTTAGTGACTAAACAACAGCAACAACAGTCTTCTCTTTGCTTCCCTAAGGAACACTCAGTAAGCACTGGATCTGTGGCAGACTGGTTGCAGGAAGCCCTGAGGCTGGTCCTCTGGGCAAAGGCAAGAGCAAGATAACCCTAAACAGCCTGAGTGGTTTCAGGTGGTCAGAGCGAGGGGAAAGGAATGGGAGGATGCAAAGCAGTCTCTGAAGAGCAGGTCTTTCACTAGGAGTGGTTTGCTCAGGACTCAGGAATTCTTCAGAAAGGATGCAGGAAGAAGCTACTCCTCAGGAGAGTCCAGGAAAAAGATCAAGGAGAGGACATCTATCTTACCCCATTTTTAGTTCAGTTCAGTTGCTCAATCATGTCCGACTCTTTACGACCCCACGGACCGCAGCACGCCAGGCCTCCCTGTCCATCACCAGTTCCCGGAGTTTACCCAAACTCATGTCCATCGAGTCAGTGATGCCGTCCAACCATCTCATCCTCTGTTGTCCTCTTCTCCTCCTACCCCATCTTGGGTTCCATTAATTTGCTAGAGCCGCTCACAGAACTCAGGGAAACATTTCACTTACCAGGTTGTCTGTTTATTTTAAAAGGATGTAACTCAGGATCAGCCGAATGGAAGAGATGGGACAAGGTCGGGGAAAGGGGGTGGAGCTTCCATACCCTCTGCCAGCATGCTCCTCTCCCCAAATTTCCATGTGTTCACCAACCTGGATGCTCTCTGAATCCTATCTTTTGGGGGTTTTATGGAGACCTCATTACAAGGGCATAATTGATTACATGATTGGCCATTGGTGATTGATTCAGTCTGGGGTTGGAGGGGTAGAGGAGAGCCTCTCCCCTCCCCCATAGGTCAGGGGAGTGCGACTGAAAGTTCCAACCGTCTGGTCACACAGTTGGCTCAGCTGTTAAAGAATTTATGTGCAATTAGAACCTGGGTTCTATCCCTGGGTTGGGAAGGTGCCCTGGAGAAGGGAATGGCTACCCACTCTAGTTTTCTGGCCTGGAGAATTCCATGGACTGTATAGTCCATGGGGTCCCAAAGAGTGGGTGGCAACTTTTCAAAATATATCCCTACCTGTTCACTGTTATGCCTCCACATCTATTCCCATCAGTCCTTGCTCTCTCTCTTACTTTGCATAGTATATTCATAGACATTCCTCCATTCAGTTTTAGCAGCTGGAGCATTGTGTTTGTTTTCCTTGGTGGTTCTGTTCAGGTTGGAGGCTACACATTATTCTTTACTTGAGGAACACAGAGAACAATTCGAAAATGAGGAGGGCGTATTGTAACACTGCTTAATAATCTGATACAACGTGGCCCATGCTCAGAATTCGAAGCATGTTTTCTTCATGGCTGGTGTGTTAGACCTGCTTCCTAGGGCCAGTGCCTCATTCTGAGCACAATGAAAGTGCTTCAGTCGGGTCCCTCAGTCGTGTCCAACTCTTTGCCACCCCGTGGGCTATAGCCCACCAAGCTCCTCTCTCCATGGGATTCTCCAGGCAAGGATACTGGAGTGGGTTGCCATTCCTTTTTCCAGGGGATCTTCCCAACCCAGGGGTCAAACCCAAGTCTCCTGCATTGCAGGCGGATTCTTAACCGGCTGAGCCACCATGAGAACCAGGCCATGCTGGTGTGATATAGCTGCATTAGTGCTTGGCATAATCTATTCTGTGGTCATATGACCAAGTCATTAAGAGAGCTAAAATAACATGTCCATGGTGCTCATACATGGTGCACCCGGGTCTCCCGCGTTGCAGGCAGACGCTTTACCGTCTGAGCCACCAGGGAAGCCCGTACATGGTGCAAGGAGGCCCATTTGTACAAAGTTCAGGCAAATATCTATCTGAGAAGTTTTGTCATGTCAGTTTTCTTTTTTCCCCTTTCTTTTAGGTTTCAATAAAAACGTATTGAGGGCTCCCCTGGTGACTCAGTGGTAGAGAACCCGCCTGCCAATGCCGGAGACACAGGTTCCATCCCTAGTCTGGGAGGATTGCGCATGCCATGGGACAGCTAGACCTGTGGGCCACAACTATGTAACCAGTGCTCTAGAGCCCACGAGCCACAACTATTAAGCCCATGCATTGCAAGTACTGGAGCCCATGCACCCTAAAGCCTGTGCTCTGCAACAAGAGAAATCACTGCAATGAGAAGCCTGCACACCACAGCCAGAGAGTATCCCGCATTCACTACAACTAGAGAAAGCCCACACACAGCAACAAAGACCCAGCACAGCTATAAATAAATACATAAATCTTTAAAAAAAAAATGTATTGAGCACCTACTGTATGCTAGGCATTAGGTAAAAAAATACACACGCACATTATTTAAGCCTTCTAGGAACTCAGAGGTGTGTGGTTTTGTGTGTGTGTGTGTGTGTGAAATCACAGTATAATGAGTTATGAACACCAAAATAGATTTGAACAACCTGCTGTGAGAGTATGCAACGGGAAAAGATAACTCTGCAAAGGTTTGGCTGAGGAAATGTGATTTTAAGTATTGGAGGATTGGTAGGAATTGGCCTGGTCAAAACCCAACAAACAAAAATGTAGAAGGATAGTCCACAGGGCTGAACAGAATCCACAGAGGCACTAAGGCATGGAGGAAGATGATTGGGAAACATGATGCATAGGCTGGTGTTACGATGCTTGGTGTATGTATTCTAAAGTGAGTAGGAAGAGCTGTTCCATAAAAGAGGGAGGGGCTGACCCTGGAAGAAAGGAGGAGAGCTGGACAAACAAAATGAGCAACATCCACCACCTTGCCCACCATGCCTTGTCAGTTTCACAGAGCTCCTGCGAAGATCCTGTTTTTACAGTTAAGAAAACTGTGGTTCTGAGAAGTTGTGTAACTTGCTCAAGATGACATGTTTCAAGTGATGGAGATTTTTGGATTAAAAAAATAGATTTACCTGTTAACCAAAGCTAGAGTAATTGGGAGAGTGATGTATATTGAAAGGATAGACACGAAGACCAATGGGACAGAATACACAGTCCACAAATAGATCATCCCTATATTGTCAACCTGTTTTTAACCAAAAAGCAAATCCAATTTAATGTAGGAAGGATGGTCTTTGCAATAAATGGTGTTGAAACAAGTAACAACCGTATGGGAAAAAAATGAGGAGGGGGAAGGAAATCGGGAAGGAGGAAGAGGAAGTAGAGAAGGAGGAGGGAAAAAAAAAACCCACAACCAATAATACCTTTTATCTTGTGCAAAAATCACCTCAAAATGGATCACAGATCTAAATGTAAAATTTAAAACTATAAAACTTCTAAAGAAAACATAGGTGAAAAATCACTGTGACTTTGGATGAGGGAAAGAATTCTTAAATATGACACTGAAGGAATGATCCATGAAGGAAAAAATCCACAGTTGAACTTCATAAAAATTAACAACTTTTATTGTGTCAAAGACACTGTTAAGAGAATGAAAAGACAAACCACAGGCTAATAGAAATATTTTCAAATCACATACCTGACAGAAGACTTACGTGTATAATATATGAGAACTTTTAAAACTTCCTATAGGAAAACAACCCACTTAAAACTGGGCAAAAGATTTCGAACAGGTACTTCATGAATGGTGAATAAATGTATGCACATATTCTCAACATCATTAGTAATTATGAAATTGTAAATTAAAACCACAGTGAAATAATACCACACGGCTGTTAGAATGGCTATAACCCAACCCCAATCAAACTGAAACAAATCAAAAAACTACATGCTGGCAAGGGTATTGAACAACTGGAACTCTCATATATTCCTGTTCCTGGTAGGAGTGCCAAATAGTACAGTCACTTTGGGAAAGAATTTGGCAGTTTCTTATAAAGGTGAACATACACTTAGCAAATAACCCAGTAATCCTAGGTGTTCACCCAAGTGAAATGAACACTTAAGTTCACACAAAAAGACTGTACATGATTGTTTATTGCAGCTTCATTCGTAATCACCCAAACTGGAAACCCAAATGTCCATCAACCATTGAATGGATACACTGTGGCACATGTATACAATGAAATACTACTCAGCAATAAAAATGGAAAAACTATTGATAGATACAATAACATGGGTGAATCTCAAATGCATTTTGCTATGGGCAAGGAGCCAGATCCAAATATGATCTGCAGATCATATGGTTCCATTTAGGCAACTTCCTCAGAAAGCAGAAATAAAGAGATGGATCAGTTGTTGCTGAGGGCTTGGTGTGACAAGATGTTCTGGCTACACAGAGGCAACACTAGGAAATTCCTTGAGCTAATACAACTCTTTTGTACCTTGGTATCGATGGAGGCATACTGCTCCTTCACTTCTGAGTCAAGAGAAAAGATGCACACATTTTTGCAGTCTAGGGAGCTAATAGTAAAAAATTTTAACTTCTGTTTTTTGATTATATTGAAATAGTCGTACCTACCCATTGACTTCTCTCCAAGGGCTTTTGACCTCTTGCAGCATAAGTTGGAAATTTCAGAGTCATTGACAAACCTAGAAAATTCCATCACAGATAAGATGTGGCATGGAGAATAATGGTTGGTCTATGGGTTTCCCAGGTGGTGCTAGTGGTAAAGAACCTGCCTGCAGGAGACATAAGAGACTTGGGTTCAATCCCTGGGTTGGGAATACCCTCTGGAGGAGGGCATGGCAACTATTCCAGTATTCATGACTGGAGAATCCCATGGGTGGAGCCTGTCAGACAACAGTCCATAGGGTCACAGAGTTGCGACTGAAGTGACTTGGCATGCATGAAAATATGTCTATATTCTAATCCTTGGAACCTATAAACATGTTACCTTAAGTGATGAGAGGGTCTTCATGTTTCATGATTAGTGTTGTGGATCTTGAGATGGGGAGAAGAGCTTGGATTATGCAGGTGAGCCCAATATGATCAAATGAATCCTTAAAGGAAAAACAGAACCTTTTCAGCTGTGGTCAGAGGTTGACATGACAGTGAAAGAGTGGTCCCTCCCTCTTTCGCATCCTTGCTCTGTTTTTCTCCACAGTACTCCTCACCACGTGGTAGGTAGAGTGATGACTCCCCAAAGATGCACGCATCCTAACCCCCAGATTCTGTGCTAATGTTTCGTCACATGGCAAAAGGGAGATCAGGTTGCAGATGGAATTAAGTTTGCTATTTTGCTGACCTTCAAGTAGGAGGATTATTTTAGGTGATCCAGGTGGACCCAGTGTAATCACAAGGGTCCCAAAATGTGGAAGAGGAAGGCAGACGAAGTCAGAGTGAAGTGATGAGAGGATTCAGTTTGCTCTCGTTGGCTGTGAGGATGGGGAAGGGTCATGAGCCAAGGAATGCAGCAGTCTCTGGAAGCTGGAAAAGGCAAGGAAAAGAATTCTCAGGACTTCCCTAGTGGTCCAGTGGCTAAGACTCCACGCTCCCAGTACAGGGGGCCCAGGTTCCATTCCTGGTCTCAGAATTAGATCCCACATGCCTCAACTAAGAGTTTGCATGCTGCAACTAAGACCTGGTGCAGCCAAGTTAAATAAATAATGATTTATTTTATTTTTAAAAATGAGAATTTCCCCATTCAACACCTTGATGTCGGCCCAAGGAGATGGGTGTCAGACTCCTAACAAGAGACTAAGTTTATGTTGTTTCCAGCCACCAAGTTTGTGGTAATTTGTTACAGGGGCAGTAGAAAATGTATTATTCTTAAGCATAACGAGAAAATATTGGGTAGGGAACTACTTGGTTTCCTGGTCCCTTGACCTTCAACTGTGGGCAGGGTATCTGTTTGTCCACTTTCAGAATCATTGCCACTGGGATCAGTTCTAGGGCTGCAAACTTAACAGGATGTTTATTTTTGTAGTTTATTTATTTGTGGCTGCGCTGGGTCTTCATTGCTGGGAGCAAGCATTTTCTAGTAGCGGCAAGTTGGGGCTGCTCTCTCGTCATGGGCGTGGTTCCCATTGTGGTGGCTTCTCTTGTTGCAGAGCGTGGCTCTAGGGTGCACGGGCTTCAGTAGTTGCAGGACATGGGCTCAGTAGTTGTGGCTCGTGAACTTAGTTGCCCCTCGGCGTGTGGAATCCTCTCAGACCAGGAATTGAACCTGTGTCCCCTGCATTGCAGGCGAATTCTCACTAGGGAAGTCCCGTGATGTTTATTGAGTTTAAGATTTACTGAGTATTAAATTAAACCGTGCCCATTGCCAGTAATATTACTGAAAATCGTTTCCCTCCTCCTGTTCACAGGTGGTGTGGCCTCACTTGAACCCAGTTTTAGGTCACGTGTGCTCTGCATCAAGAGTGATGCTCCTGATCTGAAGTTTTCCCTTCACCAGATACCACTGCAAACTGGTCCCTACCTAGACCCATGCTGGCTTCACTCTGACATAGATTTATCTTCCCTCCACTCTTTGCTGGCTTGGAATTTTGCTTTATGCCTGTGTGACATGGGGAAAATGTTTTAAAAGGGTGTCCTGGCAATACCTCCCTTCTTGTCTGCAAGGAAGAATGAATGCTTTGTGCACTCCGCTCACTAGAGGGCCTTTGTTGAAATAAGCAGGGTGATTGGCAGTGAGGAGAATTAAAATGCTGAGAGGAGACCGAATTGTTTTACCCACCAGAGAATGAGGAAGAAAATATTATTAGTATCTTAAGAGAAGAGGAAGTAGAGATGGGTGAACTCTAAGCTGTGGAGCTTTTGAGGAAAGAAACTCAAGGAATATTTCAAAGGAAGGTTTTCTCTGTAACATGTAATGTCATCTCTTTAGGGCTTCCCAGGCGGCTCTGTGGTAAAGAATTCCCCTGCAATGCAGGAGATGTGAGTTCAATCCCTGAGTTGGGAAGATTCCTTGGAGAAGGAAATGGCAACCCACTCCAGTATTCTTGCCTGGGAAATCCCATGAACAGAGGAGCCTGGTGGGCTACAGTCCATGGGATTGCAAAGAGTTGGACATGACTTAACGGCTAAACAACAGCAGCAACAGTCTTCTCTTTGCTTCCCTAAGGAACACTCAGTAAGCACTGGATCTGTGGCAGACTGGTTGCAGGAAGCTGAGGCTGGTCCTCTGGGCAAAGGCAAGAGCAAGATGACCCTAAACAGCCCGAGTGGTTTCAGGTGGTCAGAGTGAGGGAAAGGGATGGGAGGATGCAAAGCAGTCTTTGAATAGCAGGTCTTTCATTCGGGTGTTTGCTCAGGACTCAAGAATTCTTCAGAAAGGTTGCAGGAAGAAGCTACTCCTCGGGGGAGTCCAAGAAAAAGAGCAAGGAGAGGGCATCTGTTAGCCCGCTTCCTCCCATTTCCCTTTCCCTTGGCCAAAGTTCACCCTAGGAAGACCTAAGTCCTCTGATCTCCCAGGTGGCAGAATCTGGCCACTCTGTGACCATTTGGGAAATTAACTTCACACCATGTGGTGTGGCCACTTCATTCAAATCTGGAAGTGGGGAGTGACTCTAGTTGGTTTTGTCAAAGTAGGCTTTGCAGTTCACCCTCATCGCCTTGTGGTGGGTGCAAAAAGAAAGGAGAGGACGGGTAATGGAGGGACGCTGAGAAGGCTAAAAACATTTGTGTCTGTAACTGAGAAAAAGTTGTATTTAAATCTTTCTTAAAATTAATTTGTTTTGGATTGTAGTTGCTTTACAATTTTTTTTCCTGCTGTATGGCAAAATGAATCAGCTATAAGTATACATATAGCCCCTCTTTTTAAATTTCCTTCCCATTTAGGTCACCACAGAGCACCGAGTAGAGCTCCCTGTGCTATATATATAGCAGGTTCTATTTAGTTCTCAGTTTTATACATAGCAGTGTATGTATGTCAGTCCCAATCTCCCAATTCATCCCATCCCCTTCATCCCTTAGTGTCCATATGTTTGTTCTCAATGACTTTGTCTCTATTTCTACTTTGCAAATAAGATCATCTATACCATTTTTTGTGTATGGATGTACGAGTTGGACTCTAAAGAAAACTGAGCACTGAAAAATTGATGCTTTTGAACTGTGCTGTTGAAGACTCTTGAGAATCCCTTGGACAGCAAGGAGATCCAACTAGTCCATCCTAAAGGAAATTAGTCCTGAATATTCATTGGAAGGACTGATGCTGAAGCTGAAACCCCAATACTTTGGCCACCTGATAGGAAAAACTGACTCATTTGAAAAGACCCTGATGCTGGGAGAGATTGAAGGTGGCAGGAGAAGGGGATGACAGAGGACGAGATGGTTGGATGGCATCACCGACTCAATGGCCATGAATTTGAGTAGGCTCCAGGAGTTGGTGATGGACAGAGAAGCCTGGCATGCTGTGGTCCGTGGGGTGTAAAGAGTTGGACACGACTGAGGGACTGAACTGAACTGAATACCATTTTTCTAGATTCCACATATATGCATTAGTATACAATATGTTTTTCTTTCTTTCTTCACTTTGTCTGACAGTCTCTAGGTCCACCCATGTCTCTACAAAGGACCCAATTTCATTCCTTTTTATGTCTGAGTAGTCTTCCACTGTATATATGTACCACATCTTTATCCATTCCTCTGCTGGTGGACATTTAGGCTTCTCCCATGTCCTCCTGGCTGTTGTGAATAGTGCTGCCATGAACATTGGGTTGCAAAACTTGTGTTTAAATGTTGCTACAAATTGTGAATTGTGTTTTTAAGTGCAAGTGTTTTCATAAAGGCACAGAAAACTATTGGAAAGAGTAGGAAATCATTTCCTTGTGCTGCCAGAGAAATCTAAACTTTAGACTTCCAGATTATAACTGTAGCATCCCCAGCCCACCAGGTAGCAGCTTCTACCGTCTTGTTTTTTTTTTTTCCACCCAAGTCATACATACTTACATTTTACTCTTTAAAAGAAAATGTAAACACAGCGTTGTGGGTGAAGGGAGTTGCATTAGTGTGACACTTGGCTTTTTGGGGGGCCCTTTCTTAACTCTGCCCTGAACTGAAGGAGAGCATGGTTTAATTGGCAGATTTGTGGGGAGTAAAGTGAGCTTGCTCAGCTCATTCTTGTCCCCTTCCCTCTTTGGCACCAGCCAGCATGAGGTCTGCTCTGGGAGCAGCTGACTCTCCCATCCCCATCAAGACAAGTGTACTTTAATCAGAGTTGCTAGATCCTATTCTAGGACTTGGTGTCAGGAAGCTCTTCTCTCATAGTAAACCGAATCCTGCAACCCAACTTTATCAGGAATTAAGTGGTCATTTGGTTTTCTTCTTCCATTCTGTTATCTCATTTTTTAATTTGCATTGAACTCAGAAAAGGAGGAAGGGTGCTTTCTACTGGACCCTTCTTCAGTGTTCCCACGTTTGAGGCACTGACTAGAAAACTGCTAAGTGAGAAATAAGAACAGTCAGGGAGAAGCAAATGAAAACACGTGGAGTGATCAAGGCTTCTGGAGTGGCTAAAGATGGGTGTTGGTCCTGGGGTCTCGTTCTTGAGTGTGTGCAGGACATCATGATTGTTTGTTTTAATTGAACATTGATTTACAGTGTTCTGTTTCGTTACCTCTGTACAGCAAAATGATTCAGTTATGCACACACACCTTGGTCACCTGATGTGAAGAGCCGACTCACTGGAAAAGACCCTTATGCTGGGAAAGATTGAAGGTGGTATGAGAAGGAGGTGACAGAGGATGAAATGCTTGGACGGCATCACTGACTCAATGGACATAAGTTTGAGCAAACTCCAGGAGACAGTGAAGGACAGGGAAGCCTGGAGTCCTGCAGTCCATGGGGTCCCAAAGAGTCGGACCTGACTTAGCAACTGAACAACAGCAGCAAATATGTATACATATATATATGTACATAAGATTTTTTATATGGGCCATATTTTTAAAGCCTTTATTGAATTTGTTACAATATTGCTTCTGTTTTATGTTTTCCTTTTTTGCTGTGAGGCATGTGGGATCTTCACTCCTCTACGAGGGATAGAACCCAAACTTCCTTCATTGGAAGGCAAAGTCTTAACCACTGGACTGCCAGGGAAGTCCCTATACATTCTTTCTTTATATTCTTTTCCATTGTGGTTTATCACAGGATGCTGAATATAGTTCCCTGTGCTATGCAGTAGGACCTTGTTGTTTTTCCATTCCATTCTCTCTCTCTCTCTATATATATATATATAAAAGCTTACATCTGCTAACCCTAACCTTCTCCATCCTCCCCCCAGCCCCCTCACCCTTGGCAGTCACTAGTCTGTTCTCCAAGGACATTTTGCTCTTGGCACTTTGTGTAGGCATATATTGGACCAGGTCGTTGTTTTTTTTATGATGGTGCAGTTGGCTTTTAAGAGCTGTGGCTGGGGAAAAAGACCTTGGAAAAGCCACTCAGAGGTTGTAAGTGGCCTTGGCAGGGGCACAGGAACCAGGAGAGGAACTTAGCAGGGGCCAGCGAGCTGAAGAGGCCTTAATAAGCAGTTACAGCTGGGGCAAGGATTCAATTATAAAGAGAAAGAAACAGTCCCTTCATACACTCTCCTTTTAGATATTAAAGGAGTGGGAAAATATTTGCCATTTTTTAAACTGTGGGGCAGCTGGGTTCTCTCTGGACTACAGAGCATTAGTGAGGGATTAGTTTTCAGTGTGCTAGTGCTAGGCCTAGGTAGGAAAGATAAACAAACAACTCTACTTTAAATTCTGCTTTTATGTTGTTTTGAACCATCTTCAAGGGCAAAAGAGGGCAGGGTGGATGGACCTAGTTTGAATTCCTGTGGCCCAAGAATTATTCCCTCTATTTTTGTCCTCAAGGCTACTAGAAACTAGTTATTTAGATACAATAGAGAAATCCTCCCCAGGTAATGGTTTACCTGTGTAGTCACTCCGTCGTGTCTGACTCTTTGTGACCCCATGGACTGTAGTCTGCCAGACTCTCTGTCCATGGGATTCTCCAGGCAAGAATACTGGAGTGGGTTGCCATGCCCTCCTCCAGGGGAGCTTCCCGACCCAGGGATCAAACCTATGTCTCTTACACCTCCTGCATTGGCAGTTGGCAGGCGGATCCTCTACCACTAGCACCACCTGGGTCCTTCTGTATGTTCTACTAAATCTATCTTTAGGGAAAAAAGGTACATCACAGACTCGGCTGGTATTACTATTTTATAACTGGGAGGTCCTGTAAGAACTATCCCCATTCCAAAGAGATGCAGTTTAACACATTATTGACTGGGGGATTTTTTGCAGAAACGAACACCTTTGTGTTTTTGGCTGGTATTTGTTATGTAAGTGAATATTGAAACATTAAGGTATTAATACGTCTCTGGTCAATGAATTGTTAAATTGCTAGATGATCTCTGACTCCACTCAGGCATTGAAATCCTCTCCAGCTGAGAGCAGAACAGCAAGATGGGGGGGATGAATTTTGGACTTTAATTTCTTTGAATTTTAACTCATAAAAGAAAGAAAATTATATATTGAGCTTTACTTTCTTTGAACTTTAATATCTCATGATTTTGATCTCATTTTTTGGATGTTAATTTCTTCCTAGAAATTTAGTAAAGGGAAGAGGTTTATGTTAAAATTTTTTTCCCCTCAACATTATTGGCATTATGTTATTGTATTGAAGTTTCTGTTTTTTATTTTTTTTTAGGTCTTCTTGGTTTATTAAAATCATGACTCTGAGAAGAAAGACTATGAAAAACATGGTTATAAGAAAAACTTTGATGTTCTTATTTTATTGAGGTATAATTAACATATTAGTTTCAGATGTACAACCTAATGATGTGATACTTGTAGACATTGTGAAATGAACACCACAATAAGTCTAGCTAACATCCATTGCCACATGTAGTTGCAAAATTTTTTTTCTTATGATGAAAAAATTTAAGATCTATTCTCTTAGCAACTTTCAAATATGCAATACAGTGTTAACTATGGGTTTCCCTGGCAACTCAGTGGTAAAGAATCCGCCTGAAAATGCAGGAGACATGAGTTCAATCCCTGGATCAAGAAGATCCCCTGGAGAAGGCAACCCACTCCAGTATTCTTGCCGGGGAAATCCCACAGACAGAGGAGCCTGGCAGGCTACAGTCCACAGGGTGGCAAAGGAATTGGGTACAACCTATCAACTAAACAGCAACAACAATTATTAACTATAGTCACTGTGTCATATACACACCCTTAAGACTTAGCTTTGGAAGACTGTATCTTTGACTGTCTTAACCCATTTCACTCAACCCCTACCTTGGCAACCACCAGTCTCTTCTGTCTATAAATTCATTAAAAACAATTCTACATGTGAGTGAGATCATATGGTGTTTGTCTGACTTATTTCACTTAGCGTAATAGTCTATTTATCTCCCACTTTAAAAATTCATTCATCCGTTGGTGGACCCTTAGGTCGCTCCCATGTCTTGGCTCTTGTCAGTAATATTGCAGTAAACATGAAGTGCATATATCTTTTCAGGTTAGTGTTTTGTTTCCTTCAGATAAATACCTGGATGAAATTCCTGGATCATATGCTAGCTTTATTTTTAATTTTTTGAGGAACTTCCATACTGTTTCCCACAGTGGCTGTACCAGTTTACATTCATACCAACAGTGAATGCATAAGGGTTCGAATTCTTCTATATCCTCATCAATGCTTGTTGCTTCTTGTCTGTTTGGTAAAAGCTGTTCTAACAGGTGTGAGGTGATATTTCATTGTGGTTTTGATTGCATTTCCCTGATGATTATTTCCAAGTTTCCTTTTGCCTGTTATTATTTGACTAGTATAATTTTGTTATTTAATCTCATTGATAATCCTCTGATATGCTATATGGACTACATTGATAGGCATAATAAAAAGTAACAGAAAAATGAATGAAAACTTAGCCTTGGATACTGAATGGCATTAAACCATTAATTTAATTAATAGGGAACTCTTTTGGAACTCTTCATGAGCAAAATCTCTTTCCTACCAGTGTCCCTGGGAGCAAACAGTTGGCATAAGAGGGCAATGAAACTTCTGTCACAGACTGAATAATGGTTCCCAAACATGTCCACTGGAGTAGGAAATGGCTCCCCACTCCAGTCTCCTTGCCTGGGAAATCCCAAGGGCATAGGAGCCTGGTGGACTGGAGTCCATGGGATTGCAAGAGTCAGACACAACTTAGCGACTAAACAACAACAAAACATGTCCACATCCTGACCCCCACACCTGTGAATATGTTACCTTATACAGCAAAAAAGGACATTCTAGATGTGCTTAAGTTAAGGATCCTGAGGTAGGGAGGTTATTCTGGGTTACCTGGTTATCCCAAGGTAATCACAGGGGTCCTTATAAGATAGATGGGTACAAGAGGGCTCAGAGTGAGAGAAGAAGGTGATGCGATGACAGAAGCACAGATGGGAGTAATGAGCTTTGGAGATGGAGGAAGAAGCCATGAGTCAAGAAAAAGAGGGGTCATAGAAGCTGAAAAAGGCAAGAAAACAAATTCTCCCCTGAGGGCCTCCACAAGGAGCCAGCCCAACCAACGCCTTGACTCTAGCTCTGTGAAATGGATTTTGGACTTTTGACCTCCAGAGCTATAAGAGAATAAGTCTGTGTTTGTGGTAGTTTGTTACGGTGACACTAGGGCATGAATACATCTTAGGTGGGAAGACGTTTAGTACCTCTCCTGTGTTTTTGGAGAGGGTGACTTAATCTGATTGGTAAATTCTGGAATAATAAATAGGGCATCATTGGCTTCATTCTCCTTCCTCTTTGGGAGCCAGTCAGCTCAAGAAAGCACAGTTCTATTTCTTGCAAGATAGGATGCCATCCATGTGATAAAACCTGTCCGCATGGTGCGGCTGGACCTGGATGGTTGAGGTTATATAATTCTGTGGTTCAGTATTAGTAAACTCATTTGGCTTTTGTGCTAAGCTACATTACCCAGTAGCTGGATCAGAGTGAGGTGATATCTTGGTCAGGCAGAATCTCTCTGTGAAAACAATGACTTACATAAAACTGATACGCATGATCTATAGGGAAAAGATGAAATATCAGCGATGCTGGGACAGCTCATTATACATAATTAGACCTCTAGCTCAGATCATATACTCAAAATGAATTCCAGATAAGAATCCAAAATGAAAAGCAAGTTTTAGAAGAAAAAAACAAAATTTTTATGATTATGCCTTTTAAGGTGAGAGAAAGCCCAAAACCCAAACTACAAAGGAAGAAGTTGATCATTTCAACTACAGTAGAATGAAAAAAAGTCTGTTTATTAAAAGACATCATAAAAATTGATTGTAACAAGTTAAAATGTGGAAGGAGACATTTATAACATAAGGATTAGTATCCAGATTTTATAAACTACAAATCAATAAAATACAAATAACCTATTGCAGAAAAAGAGGCAAAAAATAAAAAAAATTCACAAAAAAGAAAAACCAAATAACAAATCATAGGATGATGAACTTTATTAGGAATCATAAAAAGGAAAATAAAAACAAGTGACTCAATTTTTCAGCCAGTTTGGCAAAAATAAAAGTGAAGAAACCAATTGCTGGTGAGTGTATGGAATTACAGTTGGAACTATTATGTACCCCCTGGAAAGAACATAAATTGGTATTATGACTTCTTTTTAAAAAATATTTATTTGGCTGTGTCAGGTCTTAGTTGCAACATGTAGCCTCTTTAGTTACATCATGTGGGATCTAGTTTCCTGACCAGGGATTAAACCCTGGCTGCCTGCACTGGGAGCATGGCATCTTACCCACTGGACCACCAGGGAAGTCCTGATACATCTACTTTAGAGAGCAATTTGGTAATGTCTAGAAGGGTTCTTAAAAAATCAATTAAAAAAATAGAAGGGTTCTTAATGCACATAATCTAGGGCCTAGGATTCCACTCAGAGGCATGTACTTTGAAGAAACTCTTAGCGTAGTTAAGTCAACAAGACTTGGACAAGAATGTTCACAGCAGCGTGTGCTGTGCTGTGCTTAGCTGCTCGGTCGTGTCCGACTCTTTGTGACCCCATGGATTGTAGCCTGCCAGGCTCCTCTGCCCATGGGATTCTCCAGGCAAGAATACTGGAGTGAGTTGCCACACCCTTCTCCAGGGGATCTTCCCAACCCAGGGATCAAACCCAGGTCTCCCCCATTGCAGGCGGATTCAGAACAGCATAGTAAAAGCAAAAAAAATCAGAAACATATTAGAAATATTCATCAATAGGAAAATAAGTATTTAACTTGGAGTCTCTTAATAAAAGACTACTACAAAATAATCTAATTAGCTTATGATTAAACTGAACGATCGGGATCAGTCCCTGGGTCGGGAAGATCCCCTGGAGTAGGAAATGGCAACCCACTCCAGTATTCTTGCCTGGAAAATTCCATGGACAGAGGAGCCTGGCGGGCTATAATCCATCATATCACAAAATAGTTGGACAGGACTCAGTGACTACACAATGTGTCAATGTAGGTGCACCATTGTGATACCACCGTATCTGGTGGATGTTGATAGCAGAGGAGGCTGTGAATGTGCATGCATGCTATGTCTGTGTTCTGTATAGTAACACATTTAATAAAGTGAACAGTTATTGAAGACTACCTAAATTTTTAAAACCAAATCCGCAAGAAGTAGAAAACCTGACCAGGCTAATAACCACAGAAAAAATGGAATGGTTGTCTAAGAACTACCCACCAAAAAGGCACACAGCCTAAATGTTTTACAATGAGTTCTCCCAAATAGTCTGCTGCTGCTGCTGCTGCTGCTGCTGCTAAGTCGCTTCAGTTGTGTCCGACTCTGCGACCCCATAGACAGAAGCCCATAGTCTAGGAACATAATTCCCATGCTCTCTAAGCCTTTCCAGAGCACAGAATGAAATGGAAAGCTATGTGATTCATTTCATCAGCCCAACTTAACTCTGACACCAGCGAGGACAAGGACAGCATAAGAAAAGAAACAGACCCAATCACTTATGGAACTCAGAAAAATCACTCACTCAAGAAATAGATTTAATTTAGATGTATTCTGAATGAATAATGCATCATGACTGAATAGATGCAAAAAAAGTCTTAATGAGAATGTGACTAATTTACTATGTTAACAGATTCATTCAACAGATGTTTATTGAGCTCCTATTACCTGCAAGGCACAGTTCTGGCAGTGGGCAGTAAACCAACAACCTTTTAAAAAATTTTTTTTAATTTAAATCAACTTTGTTTACAAAAACAGTGTTGTAAGAATCACAATTCTATAACATTACGGAGAGTAATCTGCTTTACTTAAAGTCTATCAATTTAAATATAAATCACATCTGAAACAGTTTCATATCAACATTTAGACTGGTTTGACCAAACAACTGGGCACCAGAACCTAGCCAGGTTGACCCATAAAACTAACCATCACATCCCTCATTCATTAATTCATGGACCTTTGTTGTCAAGGGATTCAAGGGGACTTCTTCCTTTTGCCTCTCCAGAAAGCATGCATGGACCTTCCAGAATCCTTCTCACTAAAGGATTTCCCCCTGGCCTACCACATGCTTCAGCAGCAAGGAGAAAGACCCATCCACCAAATGTTTGCTTCCCTTTATTCCCCCATGTCCTATGTCACTCCACTGTCTGTTTATTCTGACAGTGGCTTTTCTTTCAGGCTGAGTCAGCTTTCAGTCAAACCATCTACTGAACTAGAGACCTCTTTTTAAAAATCTCCTTTCAAAATTAATTTTGAACTGTGGCTTATTTATTGCTATTACTTAAGAGATCATGTGTGTGTGTGTGTGTGTGCTCAGTCGCTCAGTCACGTCTGATGCTTTGCCACCCCATGGAATATAGCCTGCCAGGCTCCTCTGTCCATGGAATTCTCCAGGCAAGAATGCTGGAGTGGATAGCAGTTCCCTTCTCAGGGGATCTTCCTGACCCAGGGATCAAACCCAGGTGTCTTGTATTTCAGGTGGATTCTTTACCGTCTGAGCCACCAGGGAAGCCCATACACAAAGGAAATAATGAGCAGATAATCCATACAGGAGTATATGGGGGGGCGGGGGTTGGAAACCAAAACAAAAGTCACCTCAAATATATGAAAGGTGCTCAGTTTGCTCATAATCAAGGAAGTGTGTTTTATGTTTCTATTTTTGAACTTTTTATTTTGTATTGAGGTACAGCTGTGTGATAGTTTCAAGTAAACAGAAGAGGGACTCAGCCATACATATAAATATACCTGTATACATTCTCTCCCAAACCCCCCTCCTGAGGAAGTGTATCTTAAAACTGCAGCATAAAATTGTATAGTATGGATGTACTGACATTTAACCATTTCCAGACTGGTGGAAATTTAGATTATTTTTAGCTTATTACGTACAGTGCTCAATGACTGTCTTGACTTCTTGAATCTATGTCTGCTTCTGAGATATTAAATCTTGTAAACTTAAACCTAGAATGTAGCAGCAAACACCTTGTTATCTGGGCTCCAAATGGAAGTAGCACATTATGTGAATGTACTTTGAAACTTACCATCAGAATGTTCTTTGGATTTTATTCTTAATCATGTGCTTAATCTAATACACTTAGAGACTACTGGAACTTTTTCTGGTCAGATTAGTTCAAACAGTCAGAAATTGTTCTCTTTCCTTGAAATAAAGCTGATTGAAGGATTACATTGTCTGAATAGCTGTAGGATTCAGAAACTCCTTTACAAAGACTTACTTTATTTTTAGGTTTAAAAATATCCACGATTTCTTTTGGACTAACGATCTAAACATGCATGTTTTACCAGAGCCTTACTTTTTCATTCATCATAGCTATCGCTTGTTTGTTGCTCATTAAATATAAGTATGCTCTAGGGAGAGGAAATTGTTGACTCTCTGCCCAGGAGGGAGAGAAAATATTTATCAAGTTTAAAGTTAGTATGTCTTTTGTTGCAGTAATTCCAATTTTAGGAATCTCTCTTACAAACATACTCACCAAGGGTATACACACATATACACATACCCACACACATATACACATACCCACACACATATACACATACCCACACACATATACACATACCACACTCATATACACATACCCACACACATATACACATACCCACACTCACATACACATACCCACACACATATACACATACCCACACTCATATACACATACCCACACACATATACACATACCCACACACATATACACATACCCACACACATATACACATACCACACTCATATACACATACCCACACTCATATACACATACCCACACACATATACACATACCCACACTCATATACACATACCCACACACATATACACATACCCACACTCATATACACATACCCACACACATATACACATACCCACACACATATACACATACCCACACTCATATACACATACCCACACACATATACACATACCCACACACAAGGATGGTCACTGCACCATTGTTTGTAGTAAACAGTGCAATTGAAAATATGACAGAGACTTCCCTGGTGGCACAGTGGATAAGAATCCACCTGCCAATGTGGGAGACACAGGTCCAATCCCTGGTCCAGGAAAATTCCACATGCTGTTGGGCAACCAAGCCCAAATGCCACAATTAATGAGCCTGTGTGCTGAACTACTGGAGCCCATGTGCCTGGAGCCCGTGCCCGACAAGAGAAGCCACTGCAACAAGAAGCCCGTGTATCACAATGAAGAGTAGCCCCTGCTCACGGCAACTAGAGAAAGCCTGTGCGCAGTAACGAAGACCCAGCACAGCCAAAAATAAATAAATATTAAAAAAAGAAAATGTGATAAATGTCCATCAATAAAGGAAGGGTTAAATAAATCATGACTTGTCCATAGGATGAGTGACGGCTACATGTATCACCTTAGCAAAACATTTGTATAAGAGAGGGTCCCAGAAGGAAACAGGACTCAGCCTAGATGGTTCAGTGAAGAGCTTTTAAGGAAGAGTTTACTTACAAAGGTTGGGCAGTGTTAAACAAACAAAGGGAGGAGGACGAACCTACAGACTAGCAACAGTGGAAAGTTACTACATTCTAAGGCTTAAGGCACAAGGGAGAGAACATTCTCCCAGAAACAGTCATAGAGAACAGACTTGCGGTTGCCAAGGGGGAGGGAGTGGGGGAGGAAAGGGCTAGGAGTTTGGGATTAGCAGATGTAAACTATTATACATTGGGCTTCCCAGGTGGCTCAGTGGTAAAGATCCGCCTGTCAATGCAGGGCACTCGGGAGATAAGGTTTCGATCCCTGGGTCAGGAATATCCCCTGGAGGAAGAAATGGAACCCACTCCAGTATTCTTGCCTGAAAAATCCCACGGACAGAGGAGCCTGGTGGGCTGCAGTCCATGGGGTCTCTAAGAGTTGGACGCGACTAAGCAACTGACTGAGGACTAAGGACTGCCAAGGGGGGAGGGGGAGGAAAGGGCTAGGGGTTTGGGATTAATAGATGTAAACTATTACATGTGGGTTTCTTAGGTGGCTAAGCAGTAAAGAATCTACCTGCTGTTCAGGAGACCCAGGAGAGGTGGGTTTGATCCCTGGGTCAGGAAGATCCCCTGGAGGAGGAAATGGCAACCCACTCCAGTATTCTTGCCTGGAGAATCCCATGAACAGAGGAGCCTGGCGGGCTACGCTGCATGGGGTCCCAAAGCGCTGGACATGACTGAGCAACTAACACTTTCATAGTTGTTTACAATGTTGTGCCTATCTCTGTACAGAGATCGGGTCCCAAAGAGTCAGACGTGACTGAGTGACTGAGCACGAACAAACTATTACATATAGGATAGATTAAACAACGAGTCCTACTGTGTAGCACAGGGAACTATAGTCAAAATCCTGTGATAAACCATAGTGGAGAGTATAAAAAATGAGAGGACTTCTCTGGTGGTCCAGTGGTTAAGACTCTGAGCTGCCAATGCAGGGGCCGTGGGTTCCATCCCTGGTTGGGGAACTAAGACTCCCCCCACCACCACCATGACACAGGTTACAGCCAAAAAAAAAAAAAAGAATGCCTAATATGTATGAGTGAGTCACTTTGCTGTACAACAGAGATAGGCACAACATTGTAAACAACTATGAAAGTGAAAGTGTTAGTCATGTCCAGTGCTTTGCGACCCCATGGAGTGTAGCCCACCAGGCTCCTCTGTCCATGGGGTTTTCTAAGCAAGAATACTGGAGTGGGTTGCCATGCCCTCTTCCAGGGACTCTTCCTGACCCAGGGATTGAACTCGGGTTTCCTGAACTGGAGGCAGAGTCTTTACTGTCTGAGCCACCAGGGAAGCCCTAAATCAACTATACTTGGATTAAAAACTAAAATAAAAAATAATGAAAGGAGTGTGGTGAAATGTGGAACATAGAGGCAGGGCCACGCAGTGAAACTATAGCCCATGAGGGAATCTGTGACAGTTGTCCCTCCGTATCCAAGGGGGATTGGTTTCAGGACCCCCTAAGGTTACCAAAATGTGCAGATGCTCTTGTCGTTTACAGCTGGTTCTCTGTATTCACAGGGATGAGGAACCTGTGGGTATGGAGGGGCTGCCTGTACTGTAAAAGACAGAGCTGAAGCGAGGGAAAGCAGGGAAGGAATACTCGGATTTACTTCTTCCCATTAGGCTCCCATCTCTTGCTGGTACCTGCCTTGGGTTGGACACAGTCAGATGTGATGGAGCGTGAGTAGGGCAACCTGCTGGGGCACAGAGCAGGCAGAGAGAAAGGGCAAAAACTAATATATGGAGATAGGGAGTGACTAGCACGATATTTATGTCATATTTTTTCAGTGGAAAAAATGTTGCCTAGCAATCCAGAAACACTGTTATTTTGTAAAAGAAAATCATAACCACATATTTATATAATTGTGAACATTATGAAGAATGCATAGGAAACTGTAAACCTTGGTGCCACTTCTGGAGAGTGAAAACAAATGGAGAGGGAAAACCTAACTTTCTATGTTCTTATACTATGTGAATTTATTACAAGAAGTATTTCTTTTGTGATGAGGAAAATAAAGTACATGTTCCATGAAAAGAAAGTGCTGTTATGCCTAAGATGAAGACAAAGGTAGAGGAACCCTACTGCTGCTGCTAAGTCGATTCAGCCGTGTCCGACTCTGTGCGACCTCATGGACGGCAGCCCACCAGGCTCCCCCGTGCCTGGGCTTCTCCAGCCAAGAACCCCTAAATGGCTATGAAACAGTTAATTCACTTAAAGTGAAAGTGTTAGTCACTCAGTCCTGTCCAACTTTTTTCAACCCCATGGACTGTAGCCTTCCAGGCTCCTCTGTCCATGGGATTCTCCAGGCAAGAATACTGGAGTGAGTTGCCATTTTCTTCTCCAGGGAATCTTCCCACCCCAGGGATGGAACCCAGGTCTCCTGCATTGCAGGCAGAATCTTTACTGGCTGGTACTGCATAAACACCTCCAAAAGTCTGTTATTATTTTTTAATGTTAAAGAGTCAAATTTATATGCTGTAGTGTTGGTTAGTTGAGTTCTCTGTTGCAAAGATCAGAAAGCAAATCAAGATCATTTGAATAATAAAAGGGGAGTTAAAAAAATAAGGATATAGGATGACTCATGGAACAGAAGGACGGCAAGAAATAAAAATTTAGACTTTCTTTCTGTTTGCCTTTCAGGTCTTGTCTCTTTATTTCTTTTCCTCAGCAAACAAACTTTCTCTGCTCTGCGAGTGTGTGTGCTAAGTCACGTCAGATGTGTCACACTCTGTGTGACTCCATGGACTAGGTTCCCCATGGACCCACCAGGCTCCTCTGTCCATAGGATTTGCTAGACAAGAATACTCAAGCTATCTAAGACAGTTGCAAAAAGGGCAAGAACATTATAAGTTGATAAGTTAAAAATCACTTTTGAATGGCCCCATAGCTGAAAAATACAAATATTTATGAGAGAGCCTTAGAAAGTCTATGATAATATGCTAATTAAAAAAATCAGCTGATAAATAATATACTATCAAAATAATAAAGTATAAACAGTTGAACTATTTAAAAGTCATCAGAAATCACAAGTAGTCACTGGTTTGGAAAAAGGTACCAATAACTCAGGTTTGTACCCAAATTCCTAGATCTCAAAAGGATTCAATGTTCATTTTCTAATTTAATCAAGAAAACTTTGTAAGGTCTCAGAGAGGTTCAGTGATTTGCCTAACACCACACAGGAGATGTAGACTCAGGATTCAAGCCCCACGTTATCACTGTATACACAGAGGTCTACCTTATAGAATCTGTTTTCCCTATTTTTCAAAGGTGGTTTAAATTTTTTTTTTTAGCATAGAAAAACCTGAATGAGACTTGAAAAACTTCTAATCTAATTCTGAGAATATAAAGAAATACTCTGTTGTAAAAACAAACACAGGAAATTAACATGTAATACAGTACTACTGACTAAAATACAGATTTTGTTCAAATTTCAAAAAAAAAAAATGGGTGGGTTGTACTGACATCGATTCTGGTGATATTCTATTATAGTTTTGCAAAGTTTTACCATTAAGGGAAACTGTGAAGGATAGTGAATTTCTCTGTGTTCTTCCTTACATATGAATGTATATTTTTCTCAGAATAAAAATTTTAACTTAAAAAAGAAAGTAAAGGCAGAAATCCTTTTTTAATATTATAATAATATTTTGTTTATTTATTTGGCTGCACCAAGTCTTGTTTGGAGCACACAGGATCTTTTGTTGCAGCATATGGGATCTAGTTCCCTGACCAGGGATAGAACCTGGGCCTCCTGCATTGGGAGCACGGAGTCTTAGCCACTAGACCACCAGGGAAGTCCCAGAAATAATTTTTAAAGTGCTAAATTTAGGGGGAAAAGAAGACTACAAAAAAGTTATTTTCTCATCTAATTCAAAAGCAAATAAAGTTGAAAACCCTCAATAGTAACCATTTATTTTTTAAAAAGCAAATAACTAGAACAAAAACAATCAACTTTCAGAGTATAGCAGCATACACTCTTGCTTCACTGTAATGTCTGATGTGAAATGACTGAATTCTTCTTATTAAACATAGGCTTTAAACAAAGTTAAAAAGGAAGACCAATATCTAACATTCTCTCGCCTGTAAGACACATGCTAAAAATGAAACTATTCAAATATCTGAGATTTGAGGGAGCCCTGAAGATTTCTGATGCCTCTCTACATATAGAACAAGCAGGGGTTAGGATCCAGGTTGCAATGATTGTTATGAATGCCTGAGAACTTGGGAGAAAATGACTAAGTCTGGGAAAGGAAGAGACCAAGGTAATAGTTTGCCCGTGTCCCGGGAGATAAGAGAAGCTTTAGGTTACCAAAGGGATGTAGACTCAGCTGTAGTCTTTGTGGCACCAGAGGAAAAGGCATGTGGTAAAGAAGTTATACTATAATAGAGCCTGTGGGGCCAATGCTTCTATGTGAATGATGTAATGTATGTTTCACCCACATGATCCCAGGTGTTCTGTGCAAGTGTGCACACCTGTGAAGGAGGAAGTGGAACAAACTTAAATCAGCTTCAGTTGATCATATTAGCAAGGTTACAGCAGTCAAAGAGCTCCCATTGTCAGATTTGTCCAGAAGAACAAGCAAGTAAAATTTTCCAGGAAAATGTGATTATGATAGATTCTTCCTTTAAAAATAAAAATGTTACTATGAGGCAATGATTTTCAAAATTATATTATCTTGAATTTAAAAAGGTAAATTGATAAGTAAAATAGAATAGAGTTTCTAGAAGTAGATGTAAACAACAGTAACAGATCAAGGAAAGAAAAAGACAAAGAGCAATAACTCATCTATAGAAAAGCATATTACTGGCTAACAAACACATGAAAAGATGCTCAACATCACTCATTATCAGAGAAATGCAAATCAAAACCACAATGAGGTACCATTTCACGCCAATAAGAATGGCTGCTATCCAAAAGTCTACAAGCAATAAATGCTGAAGAGGGTGTGGAGAAAAGGGAACCCTCTTACACTGTTGGTGGGAATGCAAACTAATACAGCCACTATGGAGAACAGTGTGGCTGCTGCTGCTGCTGCTAAGTCGCTTCAATTGTGTCCGACTCTGTGCGACCCCATAGATGGCAGCCCACCAGGCTCCACCATCCCTGGGATTCTCCAGACAAGAACACTGGAGTGGGTTGCCATTGCCTTCTCCGAGAACAGTGTGGGGATTTCCTTAAAAAACTGGAAATAGAACTTCCATATGACCCAACAATCCCACTGCTGGGCATACACACCAAGGAAACCAGAAATGAAAGAGACATGTGTACCCCGATGTTCATCGCAGCACTGTTTATAGTAGCCAGGACTTGGAAGCAACCTAGATGTCCATCAGCAGATGAATGTATAAGAAAGCTGTGGTACATATACACAGGAATGTATTCCTGTGTGTTCCTGTATAATATGGAATATTACTTAGCCATTAAAAAGAATACATTTGAATCAGTTCTAATGAGGTGGATGAAGCTGGAGCCTATTATACAGAGTGAAGTAAGCCAGAAAGAAAAACACCAATACAGTATACTAACGCATATATATGGAATTTAGAAAGATGGTAACGATAACCCTGTATGTGAGACAGCAAAAGAGACACAGATGTATTGAACAGTCTTTTAGACTCTGTGGGAGAGGGCAAGGGCAGGATGGGAGAATGGCATTGAAACATGTAAATTATCATATATGAAACGAATTGCCAGTCCAGGTTCGATGCATGATACAGGGTGCTCGGGGCTGGTGCACTGGGGTGACCCAGAGGGATGGGATGGGGATGGAGGTGGGAGAGGGGTTCAGGATGGGGAACACATGTACATGGTGGATTCAAGTCAATGTATGGCAAAACCAATACAATATTGTAAAGTAAAATAAATTAATTAATTAAAAATTTTTTTAATTAAAAAAAGAAAAACATATTACTATTTTAAAAGGGATTAATCTGGAAAAAAATGAGCTTAACTCTCATCTTAAAAGTGAAAGTGTTAGTCGCTCAGTTGTGTCCAACTCTTTGCAACCCCATGAACTGCATTGCTTGTCAGGCCCCTCTGTCCATGGAATTCTCCAGGCAAGAATACTGGAGTGGGTTGCCATTCCCTTCTCCCAGGGGATCTTCCCAACCCAGGGATTGAACCCTGGGTCTCTTGCATCGCAGGCAGATTCTTTACCATCTGAGTCACCAGGGAAGCCCCAACTCCCACCATGCACTGTAACAAATTCCACTTTCAGCGGCTGTGAAGCTGGGGAGGTCCTGGCCAGCAGACAGATGTCAGATCTCATTGTCTTCCCAGCCTTTCAACCCTCCCCTGAAACCCCTCAATAAAATGGTTTGATTCCCCCCAAAATAAATAAATTTCAGGTGACTTGCCTCCTGTGTATCCCTTCAGCCTCATTCCTGGACACCCGCAGCATCCACTTTATGCTCAGCCATAGAAAAGTGCCTATGCTATGCTATGCTAAGTCACTTCAGTCGTGTCCGACTCTGTGCGACCCCATAGACGGCAGCCCACCAGGCTCCCCGGTCCCTGGGATTCTCCAGGCAAGAACACTGGAGTGGGTTGCCATTTCCTTCTCCAATGCATGAAAGTGAAAAGAGAAAGTGAAGTTGCTCAGTCGTGTCCGACTCCTAGCGACCCCATGGACTGCAGCCTACCAGGCTTCTCCGTCCATGGGATTTTCCAGGCAAGAGTACTGGAGTGGGGTGCCATTGCCTTCTCCGAGAAAACTGCCTAAAGCATCCTAAATGTCGTACCACACCTTTGTCCATTCTGTTCCCTTAGCTTGCTCTCCTCTCCCTCCTAACTTCTATGCAAATAACCACTTCTGTTCCACTCTCAAGTTTCAGCTCAATAGCAGTGCTTCTAGAAAGTCCTAACTAGTGCTTCATAGGACTCTGCTTCTTTGGTGCAGACACCTCTGGCACTTTCCACATAGAATTGAAATGATCTCTTCTGTATTTTTCTCTCCAGTGGATTGTCTTCATTCTGGATGGCAGACATGGTATCTTACTCAGCTTTTTATTCTCAGAATCTAGCGTGGTGTCTGACACACCCAGGTATTTGATACATGTTTGTGGAGCTGAAATAAACCAAACAAATTAAGTAGTCTTTGAGTAGTCTTATAGCCTGCAGCTGGAATTCTTACAAAGCTTATTGCATTATATCAATAAACTGATTTTTTGGAAAGCAATACAACAACATGCAACAAAAACCATGAAAATGTTCATTCTCTTTTACTTGGTATTTTCCTGTTTGTGAATACTCCCCAAAGAAATGATCCCAAGGGGGAAAATTTACACAGATGTTCCCGGTAACTCTAGTTAAACTAGTGAAAAAAACTGGAGGCAATCCAAGTGTCTAATAGGGAAATGACTAAGCAAACAATGGGATTATAACAGAGCTATTAAAAATGACAGAGGTGAGGACTGTGTCAACATGGAGAAGTGTGTATCTGCAGGAATGCTAAGTAGAGAGAAGAACACAGGCCAGTGTTTAAACACGAATGGTTAAGGATGTGTGTATACATTAATGATCAGAGGCTAATCTGGAGAAATTGAAAATGGCTGGAGCTCAATACTTTCTTTCCTGTGCAACTCCATAAGTTTCTGGCATTAATAGTTTAGATCTCATGCAACATAGATATCTATTTTATTAATTAAAAAACGTTAAAAAATTTTTTTGGCTGTGTAGGTCTTAATTGCTGCACTCAGGATCTTCATTATGTCCAGCAGGATCTTTCAGTATCTTTCGTTGCTCGCACAGATTCTCTAATTGTGTCATGGCTTAGTTGCTCTGAGGCACATGGAATCTTAGTTCCTCGACCAGGGATTGAACTTGTGTCCCCTGCATTGCAAGGCAGATTCTTAACCACTGGACCATAATTCTCGTCAAATTATTATAAAAATAATGACACTTCTTTAAGAGAACAAAATAGTTCACATTCAGCAAGTGATTTGAGTCTAATTATGTGCTATAGCACTTAACATGCTCATGCAATTTACCAAAAGAAAGAAAGAAAGAAAAAAAAAGTGGGCAAAGATCCTCAGGCAGTGGTGGTATTATTTTAACTTACTTTTGTTTATTTGGATAACTGTACCTTGGACTACAAGGAGATCCAACCAGTCCATTCTGAAGGAGATCAGCCCTGGGTGTTCATTGGAAGGAATGATGCTAAAGCTGAAACTCCAGTACTTTGGCCACCTCATGCGAAGAGTTGACTCATTGGAAAAGACCCTGATGTTGGGAGGGATTGGGGGCAGGAGGAGAACACAGAGGATGAGATGGCTGGATGGCATCACTGACTCGATGGTCGTGAGTTTGAGTGAACTCCGGGAGTTGGTGATGGACAGGGAGGCCTGGCGTGCTGCGATTCACGGGGTTGCAAGGAGTCAGACATGACTGAGTGACTGAACTGAACTGAACTGAACACATTAGGACCTAGTACAAAGGAAAGTCTGAAAAACCTTTGGCCTAAATCTCACATTCACAAATTGTCTCTATTTTATACTTTTGATATTGTCTCCGAAAAGGGTTCAATGCACAGTCACTGATACACCAAGAAAGGCTAAAAGAAAAACCATCACTGGGCACTTCTCTGGTGGCCCAGGGGTAAGACTCCATGTTCCCAGTGCAGGGGGCCTGGATTAGATCCCTGGTCCGGTAACTAGGTCCTGATGCCACAGTGAAGACTGAAGATCCCTTGTGTTGCAACTAAGACTCAGCACAGCCAAATAAATAAATATTACATTTTTAAAAATTTTATTTATTTTTAATTGGAGCATAATTGCTTGCAATATTGTGTTTGTTTCTGCCATACATCAGCATGAATCAACCATAGGTATACACATGTCCCCTCCCTCTTGAACTTTCCACCCCATCCCACCCCTCTAGGTTGTCACAGAGCACCAAGTGTGAGCTCCCTAAATTTGTGTCACACTGCCAATGTAATGTACTATTTTATAAATCAGTGATTATCTTATGAATAGAGAAATAGTGATATTGTAAGATCTGTCATATGGCAATTAAAAGAAAGAAACCACACATTTTCATATCTCATTTTAAAATTTCTTTTTATTGATTTTATTTTGATTGAAGTATAGCTGCTTTACAGTGTTATGTTCATTTCTGCTGCAGCCACATGGATGGACTGTCATACTGAGTGAAGTAAGATAGAGAAATATAGATACTGTTTGTATGTGGAATCTAAAAAAAGGGTACAAATGAACTTATTTACAAAAACAGAAATAGAGTCACAGATGTAGAAAACAAACTTATGGTTACCAAGAGGGGAAAGAAGAGGGGATGAATTGGGAGACTGGGACTAACATACACACTAATATATATAAAATAGATAACTAATAAGGACCTACTCTATAGCACAGGAAACTCTACTCAATACTCTGTAATGCTCTATATGGAAAGAATCTAAAAAACAGTGGATACATGTCTATGCATAACTGATTTACTTTCCTGTACAGCAGAAACAAACACATTATAAACCAACTAGACGCCAATAAAAATTAATTTAAAAAATTTCTGCTATACAGCAAAGTGATTCAGTTATACATATACTGGGTTGGCCAAAAAGTTCGTTTGAGTTTTTCCACAAGATATTATGGAAAAACCCGAATGAACTTTTTGGGCCAGCCCTATATATACAT
Source organism: Bos javanicus (assembly GCF_032452875.1). NCBI lineage: Eukaryota > Metazoa > Chordata > Mammalia > Artiodactyla > Bovidae > Bos > Bos javanicus. The sequence goes on along the minus strand of NC_083872.1, from coordinate 97,565,007 downwards.
TCTTTTAAAAAATATTCTGTTTCGTTTTGGTTTCTCATAGTATACTGAATATAATTTTCTGTGCTATACAATAGGACCTTCTCGTTTATAAAATTTCTTCTTTAAAAAAAAATTCACTGAGACCCTTAAAAAAATAGAGGTGGCCCAGACCTTTCTAGAACTCTGGGAGGCCCAGAACATAGTTATCACTTTATTTTTAAAATGTGGTAATTTTAGCTGGGGGCCCCAGACTCATGAGTTGTTAATAACTTAACTGTGTAAACACCTGACTCACAAACTGCTATCTACTAGCCGTACTGTTTCTGCTGCGATGTAACCAGTGGTCAGAGAATTCACAGCTTCTACAGCAGTGGTTCACAGCCCTGGTTGCACGTTTAATCTGAAGGTCAGTCACCATTTTCAATGTAACGTGTCTGGGGTGATGGGTTACAGGTGCCCAGAAAACAGTTTAAAAAATAAATTTGAGGGTTCAGTCCCCAAGATGTTGGGGGAACAGCCTCAATAATACTTTTGATCAAAATACCTTCAATTATTCCTCAAATTTCTTATTGTGCTTAAATATATGAAAGTAAATAAATACTGAGCCAAAAGTATTATGTTCATGTGTCCATTTTAAAAAATGATGTGAAGTACCGGATTTTTATAGGCGGTAAAACAACAACAAACCCAAACTGTTAAATGAATGAATTCTTTTAGTTCCATTAAAAAAAAGAAAACACCCAAAGAAAACGGATTTGTAATAGAGAAAAACGAATTCTTGGATATTGGCTGAGGTCAGTGCTGCCCATCTCCTGGACCTTCTCCTCTACATGCTGCTTCTGTACTATGATTATTGATGCTCTGAAGATGACGATCCTCTCTGTATCCCAGCAACATTCACCCATTCATGAAATAATTATTTGTGTTCATCTAAACCCCAAATTGATGCTTTTGAACTGTGGTGTTGGAGAAGACTCTTGAGAGTCCCTTGGACTGCAAGGAGATCCAACCAGTCCATTCTGAAGGAGATCAGTTCTGGGATTTCTTTGGAAGGAATGATGCTAAAGCTGAAACTCCAGTACTTTGGCCACCTCATTCGAAGAGTTGACTCATTGGAAAAGACTCTGATGCTGGGAGGGATTGGGGGCAGGAGGAGAAGGGGACGACAGAGGATGAGATGGCTGGATGGCATCACCGACTCGATGGACGTGAGTCTGAGCGAACTCCAGGAGTTGGTGATGGACAGGGAGGCCTGGCGTGCTGTGATTCTTGGGGTCGAAAAGAGTCAGACATGACGGAGCAACTGAACTGAACTGAAACCCCAAACACGGCTTCCCTGGTGGCTCAGTGGTAAAGAATCTGCCTGCCAATGCAGGAGACGAGGGTTCGATCCCTGGGTCAGGAAGATCCCCTGGGAAAGGAAATGGCAACCCACTCCAGTAATCTTGCCTGAGAATCCCATGGACAGAGGAGCCTGGCACGCTACAGATACCACTCAGTGACTAAACAACAACAAAACCCCAAACACAAGAAAATGTCCAGAGAAGCTGGAGGAGCAAATGGGAATTGAAGAATCAGGGTACATTGTCTCACTCCCTGCCTACTCTACCACTGCCTGACCGCCTGCCCAATTCACCCTGCTTTACATTCCATTTGGAAATGACTATGTCTGTGGGTTCAGTGGAAGACATTTTCCCACCTCTTACCTCAAAAGCACAGGCAGGCACTGCAAGTGTCTGACTGAGGGTTATGTTTATCCTTTGAGGAGCTGTAACCAGAATTTTTGGACATGGGTCAGATTCAGAAAAAGCAAGTTCAAAGGCCCATGATTGTGAGTAGCAAAAAACTGGGTTGTGTTCCTCAATACCATGTCTACTTATAAAGGTGGGGGACTTGTGTTCAAGAAAGATATGGTTGCTAAGGCTTTCCAGACAAACCAGAGAATTCAGACAATAACTCCTATCTGGGAACCTGTGGCAGGAGTCTTCCTGGCTGAATGGCCAACACCTATCTGAATGTCCCAGAAAGCATCCACAGACGCTATCCTTGTTTTCCTCTCCTGAATGATCCAGAATATTGCCCTTCAGCCGGTGCTTCACTCCGTGGGGGTAGAATGCACTCATATAACTCTTGGCTGGGCTACAGTGGTTGCTTCCCATGAAAACCCAGGAAACAGAATCCCCGCTGCTATTGAAAGTGTATAATTAGCTCCTCGTGCAGCCTGACCCCACTGATTTTTCTGACGCATTTGGCCCGAGGTGTGCCCTTTCTGAGACCTCCAAGAGCTTCTCTGCAGCTGGAGATGCTCAAAACTGCACGCAGCACTTCCTGTGGGCGTGGCTTTGCATTCTGATGGTTGCGCGCCTACTGAATCACGTGTTTCAAAGGCTCAGACTCACGATGCTTTTTTAAAAAAATACGGGAGTGGACTGTGAGTGGCTCTATCAGATAATAAGAGTCTCTTCCCTTTTTCTTTTTAAAAAGTGGTTGTGTACTGGTGGCCTCCCAAGAAACACTATAATTGGTCAGCCTGGGGTGCGTTTTATGTCCTCTCAGATAACGTCATTAGCTATTTTCAGGAAAGGGAAGGCAGAGTATGCCCGCGGGACAATGACAGCAGTTGTTTCAAGTTGGGGAAGAGCCTGTGGTTCTTTTCCTGCGTTTGGGGGAAAGCGAACACACAATGTTCATTTCCTAAATACGGGATGTGCTGCGAGGCTGGCGGGTCATTTTCCACCATGTCATATCCTTCTGGATGAAGGCAGCAGGGGCCAGGACAGGAAACGGCAAATTCTCAGAATAAGACAAGGCTTTCCCAGGGCCGTCATTGGCTCTCGGGAACTATAAAGCTTGCTCATCCAGAAACAGCCTCAGATTCTTCTTTCCTGGAGATAGCCAGAAGTGAGTGGTAAGTGGGGAGACCAGAGGGATGCTATCTGAAAAAATAGCCACTGGACTGGTAATACTGGGGTTGTATCCTTGGTCCGTAATATATTTGGAGTAACTTTGCCTCGTTTTTGCTCAGAGGTGTCTTTATCTGGCAGTTTGTCAGTGGTGGGTACAATTATGGAGGCATGCTAATAAAATTAAGATCTAGGCGTCTAGAGACCAAGATTCTACACTGGGCTCTGTGAAGTATCAGCTGCAGGTAGAACTTGTCTTTCAATTTCCTCACCTTCCACATGAGAATAATCATTTCTGTTCTGATATCTCACAGTAGTGAAATGGTGGATTTCTATCACTTTGTCACTTTTGAGAAGTTCCTAATAATGAAAAGTACAATGGCTATGAAGGGAGAAATCTTTGGCAACTGGAAAGGATGTACTTTTACTCAGGATGTACAGTTTTCTCTGTTAGTCATCTTCAATTGGCTTCCGTTCAGCTCGGTACGGGTAGCCCTCAGTGAGCTGTTCAACAAAAATTGTGGCCCCTTTTAAAATTCTGTTCAATTGTTACTCATTTTTAAAGGGAGCTTTCATCATAAAAGGACATACTGGTGCTAGTGTAATTTACTTCTAATTAAGCATGTATCAAAGAGTGAGATTTCTGAAGACCTGATGAGCTCTAGTTAAAAGAAATAGTGATTCTAAGATAAGAGCTGGGAAAAATAACAAACAGAAGAGTTGCTTCAGGTGAGCATCTAACTTAGAAAAATTAGTTTCTTACATTTGATAGATGCTTTTTGAGTTTTTGGTGATTTGTCTTTTTCACTCATCAGAGAGGGGAAAAAACTATTGCAAAACTCTTAAGATCTTAGTCTTCTTGTAAGGAAAGGGTTTTGTAAAGGGGTACAACCTACTGCTTGCCACATGTCATCTTTCAGAGATGAGGGCTCAGTATTCCATGCCTGTTCAATCCTGGGCGGCTCTTTCTGATCCCATGGATTGTAGCCTGCCAGGCTCCTCCATCCATAGAATTCTGCAGGCAAGAATACTGGAGTGGGTAGCCATTTCCTTCTCCAGGAGATCTTCCCCACCCAGGGATCGAACTTGCATCTTCTGCATTGGCAGGCTGATTCTTTACCACTTAGTCACCTGGGAAGCCCTTCAGTAATTGCAGTAGACTTATAATATTAATAGCTGCTGCTGCTGCTGCTGCTAAGTCGCTTCAGCCATGTGGGACTCTGTGCGACCCCATAGATGGCAGCCCACTAGGCTCCTCTGTCCCTGGGATTCTCCAGGCAAGAATACTGGAGTGGGTTTCCATTTCCTTTTTCAATGCATGCATGCATGCATGCTAAGTCGCTTCAGTCGTGTCCAACTCTATGTGACCCTATGGACAGCAGCCCACCAGGCTCCTCTGTCCATAGGATTCTCTAGGCAAGAATACTGGAGTAGGTTGCCGTTTCTTCTCCAACACTCCCTTATTTAACAGATTTAAAAAAAAAAAAAATCAATCCTTGGCATTCCCTGGGAGAAAAGTGCACGAGAGCATTGTTCCTATTGGCTTACTCGGATTTAAGGTCCTGGGAAGTGGAGGACTCGTCCCAGATGACAGAACGGGTCTTTGAGAACCTGACATATGACTCATTGGAAAATGACCCTTTTCCCCTTGGGTGGCCGTAGCTGTTGCGCTCGACTTCGGGCTAACCGCGTGTCTCATCCCCGCAGGACATGGAGAGGCCGGCGGCCCGGGAGCTGCAGGGCGCGGATGCTCTGCGACGCTTCCAGGGGCTGCTGCTGGACCGCCGCGGCCGGCTGCACGGCCAGCTACTGCGTCTGCGCGAGGTGGCCCGGCGCCTAGAGCGCCTTCGCCGGCGCTCCCTGGCGGCCAACGTGGCCGGCAGCTCGCTGAGCGCGGCGGGCGCTGTGGCCGCCATCGTGGGACTCTCGCTCAGCCCCGTCACCCTGGGGGTCTCGCTGCTGGCCTCGGCCGTGGGACTGGGGGTGGCCACCGCCGGCGGGGCCGTAACCATCACGTCTGACCTCTCCCTGATCTTCTGCAACTCCCGGGAGCTGCGGCGCGTGCAGGAGATCGCGGCCACCTGCCAGGACCAGATGCGCGAGATGCTGAGCTGCCTCGACTTCTTCTGCCGCGGGCAGGGCGGCGGAGACCGCCAGCTGCTGCAGTGCGGGAGGAACGCTTCCATCGCGCTGTACAACTCGGTATACTTCATCGTCTTCTTTGGCTCCCGCGGCTTCCTCGTCCCCAGGCGGGCCGAGGGGGCCACCAGGGTTAGCCAGGCCGTGCTAAAGGCCAAGATTCAGAAACTGGCCGAGAGCCTGGAGTCCTGCACCCGGGCTCTGGACGAGCTGAGCGAGCAGCTGGAGTTCAGAGTCCAGCTCTACACGAAGAGCAGCCGCGGCCACGACCTCAAGATCTCGGCTGACCGGCCCACGGGGCAGTTTTTCTGAAAACGTCTTTTCCCATCTAATGACCGAAGCCAGAAAATCATCCCCATGGGATGCTCCATATTTGTATCTCCCTCAGGAAAACACGAAGTTGGGCTAGGAGCTGAATGCGAAGGATGAGAGAAACTATTCGAGGATGGGGGGTGGGAGTGTGTTCTCCCAACTCTTCTTTACCTATCGCTGACATCCTGCCAGGGGCTGAGTGCTAGGGACTTCTACCTGCCTGATCCTGGTGGGATATATGACCTGAAAAGTATTTTATATTTTATCATAACCGTTCGGTCTTCACACCCTTCCTTGGGCACTCCTGATTTAAAGTTGTTGCCACGTGCCTGTCCCTGACTCGGCGGGTGATTTGAGCCGAGGCTGGAGAACGGTGCAGACACCCCCACCCTCTGGGTCCTCTTCGAGCCCCATTAGGCTTTGAGGTCCTCAGAAACACCCGTGAGAAGACACTAGCTTTAAAACCTCTCTGGCAGAGTTTCTGAGTACGAAGAACTCCAGAATCTAGAGCTAATCAGACTCTCTCTGAACTGTGTAGGAGGGTTCAGGACCCAAGGGAGGCACCTCCCGCTGATATGCGCCCCCTCCTCTCTCAGCGTGCCCTGCTCACAGATCCAACCTGGAGATGGAGTGGACCTTCCTAGGTGACTTCATAGCCAGACCTCCAAGGTGCTCTGAGAGGGGAAAATCCACTAAACCGTCACCTAAGTCCCGCCCCCTTACGGAAGAAATTGAAGGAAAGGGAAATGGTTAACAGCTTCGTATATTGACTTCATACTGTAGAGAAGGGAGCAATGGCTTTTGAGTTAGTCCTGGGTTTATTCTGTGTGAGACTTGGCTTCCTAGTCTGTAAAATGGATGCTAAAACCCCACCTTATTGGGAAGTATTGAGTAAGATAAAGCCAAGCACAGTGTCTGGGTGGTAAAGAGTGGTCTCTGGGCTTGTAGCATCACCTGGAAACTTGTTGCTGCTGCCGCTAAGTCGCTTCAGTCGTGTCCGACTCTGTGCGACCCCATAGACGGCAGCCCACCAGGCCCCGCCTTCTCAGAAAGGCCAATTCTTGGACTCAGCTCTAGACTTAAGGCGTCAGCAACACAGGTGGGGCTCAGCAAGCTGTGTTTAAACAAGCCCTTGGGGGTAATTTGATGCCTGCTGAAGTTTGAACACCATTGCAATGGGTGTTAGTTTGTAATCCCCTGATGAGCGTTCTCTAAGTCTATCGCCTCTCTAGGGGCTGCTCCGTCTTTAGTGTCATTCACAGACGGTCAAGGACAGACTGTGTCCCAGAAGTAAAAGAAAGAATGTGCGTGGGGGCCTTGTGTCAATGCTTCCTGGAGCAATTTCCCACCAGTTGAACTAAGAGATGTAACAGAATCAGCCCGTTAGAGGGCAGTGTTGCCTGCTCATTGTAGAAATTGGTACAGAAAGGAATGTGAATTTAATGAAAATTGACCTTTATTACCTTTTCTAAAAACCTCCAGACCATGTTTTTTAATTATTATTTATTTTAAGTTTATTATTTAATTACTGTTTATTATTAACATTTAATTTTATTTAACCACATTAGAAAATAATAGGAATAGCAAGTTTCCAAATGGGAGACTACTGAGATTCTTTTCAGGAGACTTAGCTGAGTTTGCCTTTCTAAGGTGGGCCATGAGCTGTAAACAGTATTGTGTTCCTTAAATAAGTCTCCTTCAGAGGGAAATTTTTTCCCTAGTGTTTTGAATGATCCTTTTAAGTAAATGAGGGTAGTTCTTTTTTTCTCTTGGATTTTTTTTTTTTTGGTTGCTGTTCTTTTTATAAGTAAATAAGGGAAGTTCTGAATAAAGAGACCAGGAGCTGAATTTAAGCCTCATAAATGGAGGCTTGACTTGTCAATATAGAAATGATGCAAGCATATCTATCCTGAAGGTAACTGGCCAGCAGATAACACTTGACCTGAAAGGCCCTCCCTATTTAGTTCAGGGGAAAGAAAACCCAAGTAGAGGCATATGAAGGAAACACTAGGAAGCCTGATGTCCTGCGAAGTTGGGTCTTAGGAGCGACAAAGTAGCTTGTGTTATGATGGTGATGTGTTATATTTTCACTTTGGAACCTGTAAGATATCTGTAAGCTGTCTCTAAGAAAATACTTCCAGTTTCTTCAATTTCTATTGCTAGCACTGTATTGCTGAAAAATATGTTGAAAAGTCTTTGGGATCACACATATACCCAAGCTAGGTTGAATTATGTGATTATCTAATGTGTTTAAATTTACCCAGTTGATCCCCCATGCTTACCAATGATGGCAGTGTGTCTGAGGAAGTGTAATTTCAGTGCTGGGAGAGGAGTTGGCGTGCCTATATTTTTATTTTTCCTAAAATGGCAATTGATTTGTATTTTGATTTATTTTGAAATTGGTACCTTAAAAAAAAAATGGTGTCAAATTTCTTAGGTTACCTTGCACAGATGCTAGCATTTTAGATCACCAGAATGTACTTCATACTGTTATATTATGTTTGAAGGTACAATCATTGCCTAACTCCATCTTGTATTAAAGCTTAAGTTTGAATTATTCTTCCAAATGCCTGAGCTGTTCCTTAGAAATAAACCGGGCACTTTTGGAAGCAGCAGCAACAGAGACCATTTCATATCATTAGGGTATTTTGACTGTACCAGTGTCTTAAGCTCCTGAAATTATTATTTTAGTGGCCTACTGTACATCTAAGGAAGGGTGTCTATTTTGGAACAGTACTTTGCACATTATAGGAGCATAGTAAATGTATTTGAATAATTTAATAAACTTTAGCTCTATTTAGGAGTTTGTTTTGATAGTGAAAGATCATTCATCCTCTTTTGTGTCTGTTATAGAGATGGGAGCCTCTACCAGGATTTAAGTCAAGTTTAGTTAAATGGATCCTAGAGACAAGTATTTTATTTATTTCTTTTGTGGGAATGTGAATAAGGCTTTTTCCTTAAGGCCATCGTTCTGTAAACAAACAGACTGAAATGGTATGTTGTAAAGGGAAGGAGAGAAAGGGGTATTTAGATTACAAGTGTACTTCAGAACAATATCCGAGTTGGAAAAATAAACACGTTCATATTGAAGGTTTAAGTGCTTCTGTTGGTTTCCGGGGTTTACAATCGTTTGGATTGTTTTCTTTCACAAGAAAGGAGTTTCTTTTGGTTCTGCATCTCAAGGATTCAATAAAACTACATTCTACTCTATTAAAAAAAATAATCCTTAACAGACATTCTGATCCTAATCACTTTGATGCGTTTGTCCTCAGGTGCCTGTCATTTCCAATGTGGCAAATGTCAGTGTCCAAAGTATTTATTGGGAGGAAAAAGAGAAAAGTGATGTAGAAGCCACCCTAGATCAGATATGTCAAGCAATTTGTCAACTTGATATATTACACAGTCGATGCCTTGGTATGAAGTGCAAGTAGAAGGAATGGAGACACTGAGATAAAGCTATTGTGCAGAGAGAAATGGGATACATTTAAATTCAGCAGTTTGTAACCTCCTAATTTTTTTCCCCACTGTAGCAAAATCAGTCCTCTCCCTTTATTGAAATAAATTGCCCATTTCTCTTTCTTTTCAAAAAAATTTTTATGGTTCTTAATCTTTTTATTTTATTGAAGTAGAGTTGATTTACTCAAACTTCTTGATCTTCCTCTAATTAGTTACCTAATCTCATGTTTGCCTCTGTATAAATTAGTAACTTTGAGGAAAGGTAGAGGTTTCATCATTTTAACTTAGAATATTCCGCATCAAACTGTATAAATCAATTTTTAAAGATTAATCAATTCATGTACAGGAATTCTCTTATCTAAAAATAAGACTTCCAGCAGTTTCAAACCTTTGAACATAACTACAATCTGAGAAGTAATTGAAAAGAATGCTTGTTGTTCAGTCTCCTAATTGTGTCTGACTCTTTTCGACCCCATGGACTGCAGCATGCCAGGCCTCCCTGTCCCTTACTTACCACCTCCCGAAGTTTGCCCAAGTTCATATCCATGGCATCGGTGATGCCATCCAGACATCTCATCCTCTGACACCGTCTTTCCCCTTTTGCCCTCAATCTTTCCCAGCATCAGGGACTTTTCCAATGAATCATCTGTTCACATCCGATGACCAAAATACTGGAGCTTCAGCATCAGTCCTTCCAGTGAATATTCAGGGTTGATTTCTGTTAAGATTGACTGGTTTGATCTCCTTGCTGTCCAAGGGACTCTTAGGTGTTTTCTCTAGCACCACAGTTCAGTTCAGTTCAGTAGCTCATTCGTGTCCGACTCTTTGCGACCCCATGAACCGCAGCACGTCAGGCCTCCCTGTCCATCACCGACTCCCAGAGTTCACCCAGACTCACGTCCATCGAGTCAGTGATGCCATCCAGCCATCTCATCCTCTGTCGTCCCCTTCTCCTCTTGCCCCCAATCCCTCCCGGCATCAGAGTCTTTTCCAATGAGTCGACTCTTTGCATGAGGGGGCCAAAGTACTGGAGTTTCAGCTTTAGCATCATTCCTTCCAAAGAAATCCCAGGGTTGATCTCCTTCAGAATGGACTGGTTGGATCTCCTTGCAGTCCAAGGGACTCTCAAGAGTCTTCTCCAACACCACAGTTCAAAAGCATCAATTCTTTGGCGCTCAGCCTTCTTCACAGTCCAACTCTCACATCCATACATGACCACAGGAAAAACCATAGCCTTGACTAGACACCACAGTTAGGAGGCATTAATTCTTTGGCACTCTGCTTTCCTTACGGTCCAGCTCTCACAGGCACATCAGGCTTCAGAAAACCCAAACACTAGAGAGGGGTAGAGAGCGATGACAAGAGACAGCCTCTACATCAGGATGGCAAAATTTTTCCAGAAGTCTCCAGTGGTCTTCACCTGGCAAGTCACTAATTTTAATTGTGCAAAAAAGGCTGGGAAATATAGTACCTTTAGCTAAGAACTAACTGTTCCCCAAATACCTAGGTTTCTGTTTGTAATTAACGAAAAGGAGGATGGACATTGGTTGAAGAGGCCAACAGTCCAAACAACGAGCCTATAGTGGTTGCTGCAGTCTGTTGAGAACTGTTGCTGAAGGTAATCTCATTATCTGAGTGCCAACCTGAAGCCCCACCTTGGAAACACCCCTGGGTCCGGATGTTGCACTGTTAATGACTGTGCAACAACAACAAACAAAAGAGGGCTGTGTTGGCAGGTTGGATCCTGGCTGTTTGCAAAGGCCAGCCATAAGCTTGAATTCTATCTTTGCTGAAGCATACGGTATTCCTGTCATAACAAGTATCCTTTTAGTTAACTGCAATAAATCTTTCCTTGTTGAGTTGACAGGGGGTTGGGATGTTGTTACTTTTTGCTCCTGGCAAACTCCTAAGTGGGAAAGTAAACCCTGCTGTGGTTCTGACTAGGACAAAGAGTGAGTCCTAAAATATGGAAATAATCTCTTAGCAAACAACAGGTTGCTAGGAGAGGGGGAAGTGTGCTGATGAAGCTCTCAGGGCCCAGGAATGAATATTAGGGACCTTCAGCATTCTCAGACTCTGACTGGCATTAGCACAGGGTAGTGGAGAGCAGACCCTGCGACGTGGTCCTGCCTGCACAGGTAAAGCTTGTCCATATGAAGCTCACTGGCAAAGAGTGATGTTTACTACCATTTATATTAACGTTTCCAATACAACCCCACGGGGTGGGAGTGCAGGCAGGTCTGCAACCTGATTTTCACCAGAACTTTAGCAGTGAGTCATGGCCAAGGTTTCTGCCTCCCAAGCGTACAGGGCACCCATAACAGGACTTGTGCCAGCACTTGTATGGATCCAGTTGCTAAATTAAACAAAACAGCTGTAATTGGGAGAAACTTTTGGTGTACATGGAATTGGAGATGGGTAGTGATATCTAAAATCTTTCTTTTAGGCCCCAGATTTCTTTTCCCAGTTTCCCTGGTTGACATGGGGACATTTAGTAAAACTGACCTTGTTGCTTGGCTTCCCAGGTGGCGCTAGTGGTAAAGAACCCGCCTGCCAATGCAGGAGACATAAGAGACTGGAGTTTGATTCCTGGGTCGGAAAGATCTGCTACAGGAGGGCATGGCAACCCACTCCAGTACTCTTGCCTGGAGAATCCCATGGACAGAGGAGCCTGGCAGGCTACAGTCCATGGGGTCACAAAGAGTCAGTCACAACTGAAGTGACTGAGCAGGCATGCACACAAGACCTTATTATAAACCTGCCCTGAACTTATTTACAAAACAGAAACAAACTTACAGATACTGAAAACAAACTTACTGTTACCAAAGGGGAAACATGGTGGGGAACAGATAAATCAGGAGCTTGGGATGAACATACACTACAGTATATAAGATAGATAACCAACAAGGACCTACTGTAAAGAGGAAACTCTACTCAGTATTCTGGGATAACATATATGAGAAAAGAATCTAGAAAAAAATGAATATATGTAGCTGTATAACTGATCACTTTACTGTACACTTGAAACTAATACCACATTGTAAATCAACTATACTCCAATAATATAAAAATAAAAAACCTGCTCTGTCAAAATTTCATTAAAGAACAATACTTTCCTAAATACTTAAGTAAATGACATTTAGGTAACAAAGTTATAAAATAAATGTGGATTTTTGAAAATACTAATCATAGTTAAAATTTGTGGAAGATTTACTAAGTAGTGTCCTAAGTACAATTTGATGTGGATTATCACATTTACAAAAATCTTTTGAGGTAGGCACTATAATTACCCCATATTATTAAAGAAAAGAAAGAACTGGAAGGTTGTACAGCTAGCAAAGGTTGCTCCAGGATTTGAATCCTGGCAGCCTGACTCCAGGGTTATACTCTTAGTTCTTCTGAGAGTAAGTTTACTCCTAATATAAAGTAAAAACTAACAGGAGTGACAACATTAGTTACAAGTCTGACAGGTTCATTCATTTAGAAAACATTTATTGAGTGTTCACCTTGTATCTCCCACTGCCATTTGGAGCAATACAGACAGGACTCTAGATGTTATGGCCCTGACAATCTGGGTGGGCTATACTCTGGTTTTTCCAGTAGTCATGAATGGATATGAGAGTTGGACTATAAAGGAAGCTGAGCACCGAAGAATTCTTGCTTTTGAACTGTGGTGTTGGAGAAGACTCTTGAGAGTCCCTTGGACTGTAAGGTGATCCAACCAGTCCATCTTAAAGGAGATCAGTCCTGAATATTCATTGGGAGGACTGATGCTGATGCTGAAACTCCAATACTTTGGCCACCTGATGTGAAGAACTGACTCATTTGAAGAGACCCTGACACTGGGAAAGATTGAAGGTAGGAGGAGAAGGGGAGGACAGAGGATGAGATGGTTGGATGGCATCACCAGCTCGATAGACATGAGTTTGAGTAAGCTCTGGGAGTTGGTGATGGACAGGGAGGCCTGGCATGCCGCAGTCAATGGGGTCGCAAAGAGTTGGACACCACTAAGTGACTGAACTAATACCCTGATGATGCCAGTAGGTTAATCAATAAGAAATTAGGGGAATTCCCCAGTGGTCTAGTGGTTAAGACTTCGACCTCTCACTGCAGAGGGCCTGGGTTCAATTCCTGGTCAGGAAACTAAGATTCCACAAGTTGCGTGGTTTGGCAAATAATAAATAAATAAATAAACAAACAACCATGGGATTCTCCAGGCAAGAATACTGGAGTGGGTTGCCATTCTCTTCTCCAGGGGATCTTTCCTACCCAGGGATTGAACCTGTGTCTCTGGCATTGCAGGCAGATTCTTTACTGTCTGAGCCATCAGGAAAACCCCTAATAAATAATAAAATAAATTTAAAAAGAAATTAGAATGTAGTTTTTCAAATGGCTAGTATTTGCTAAAAGCAACATGGGCCAATTTGAAAATGATGAAACTTCAGCTCTGATTGTAAAAATTTGTGCATAGGTATTTTGTAACCCTGCCCCAAATGTCCAAAACATGGCAAGATTCTTGTGAATACAACACCTGAAATAAAAGGATGTGATTAATAAGCATTTTGCTAGCTACTGATATGCTGAGACAGAAGGTGTGGGCCGGGACCACACAGACATGAATAAAGGAATTACTGATTCAATAGACCTTTCCAGATCTTGCATAAAAACCTCTGAAAATGAAACTTCTTGTGGTCATTCCATCGAAACTATCACTGAAACTGCTTGTCAGTTTTCTTCCTGATAGGGGTGTGTACTCAAATTCTGAATGGTGGCTATGGACTAAAAGGGCTAGACACTTGTGTGTGAGTAGACAAGTGTGTGTAGGAATAAGATTCTAATAGTAATAAAATAATGCATTATATAATCTATGCGCGTCTGTGTCTGCCTACTTTTAGTCAGCTTTCTGTTTGTGAGAGTCACTTTTGTTATTTGGTTGTAACTTGTTTATTCTTATTACTTTATAGTATCCCGTGTAACTACTGTTTGGTTTTTGTTGCATTTGTGTAGGCAAATACCTGAAGTATATAAGAACAATTCATTGTGTTGATGCAAATTCATGGAAAAAGCCCTTAAAAGTACCCAATGTCTCTAATTCTAACTCTGTACATACCATGATGCAAACCTCCGATGTGTAATTTGAGACTCTCCATGACTCTATCCATCTGAAAGGAGAAGCCTGGGCTGATGGTCTAACAGTTCTGGTGCCAAAGATTCCCTTCTGCAAGTTAATAAATGGAAGTCTAGAAAAAAAAAACAATAGTAATAAAATTACTCAAAATAATAATGCTTTGTCTTCGAATGATTTGTTTTTAACACAGTTTCCTGAGATTTTGCATGGAGAACACTACTGTTGGATTTTCGCGCTTTTTTTTTCCAACAACCATTTTTTATTAATTTTCAAGACCTTTCAAGGAAGGCATTTCTATTGGTTTTTCTGTTACTCAAAGGACCTTTCTTTGATGTTTGAGTACCTCAGGTATTCACATCTACCATCATCTAGTTATCACTGGAGGGAATCCCCTGATGGTCCAGTGGTTAGGACTCCATGCTTCCACTGCTATGGCCCAGGTTTGACCCCTGGTCAGGGAACCAAGATCCTGCAAGCTACGTGGCATGGCCAAAAAAGAAAGAAAAGTACTGGAGCGGGACTGGGCTTGAAGTCTTGGAAAATCTGAAGCAGGTATCTTAAGATTGATGTGGCCATATAGAAAGTTTTACTAACCTTTTAAATTGTATTGATTCATTTTATTTTTACCGGTGCTGGGTCACTGTTGCTGTGTGGGCTTTCTCTAGTTGCAGTGAGCAGAGGTACTCTTCTTGGTAATGTGTCGACTTCTCGTTGTGATGGCTTCTCTTGTTGTGGAACATGGGCTCTTGGGTGCATGGGCTTCAGTAATTGCAGCACGTGGGCTCAGTAGCTGTGGCTCCCGTTCTCTAGAGCACAGGCTCAAGAGTTGTGGAACACGGACTTTGTTGCTCCAAGGCATGTGGGATCTCCTGGAATCAGGGATCAAACCCATGTCACCTGCATTGGCAGGCAGATTCTTTACCACTGAGCCACCAGGGAAGCCCTCCTAACCTTTTAAACTACAATTTAATTTACATTTAAGACTTTCTGCCCCTAAGGAGAATTTTAGAGTATACTGAATGTTTTAGGTGGCATTGTAAAAATGTGAAGTAGTATAAGAAAATGACTTTATCTTTCATTTATTTCAGATTTATTTATATTTCATGGAAAGATTCGCCTTCTTTTTAACAGACAATAAAGAAAAAAGAAAAACATGCAGACGGTCAATAATAGGCCTTTTACTTTTTCTAACTTTTCTGTAGTTTCTATAGACATTGCTGACTACTTAGTTCTTAGAAGACTCTGAATACACACCCCAGAGACGAGTTTCTGTGATGTTCGTTTCATTTTAACAGTGGGTTATGAAAGGTGATGTTGTGAAGGGCTAAGATGAACTTAATCCTGTGGTTTTAATGGAAAAAATAATGAAGTAGTTTATGGACTTTACAAAAAGGGCCAGATCTAGAAGTCTGAGGGTGGCAGGGGCGAGGGCTGAGGGGAGGCTTGGGAGGGGGAGGAAGGTAGAAAGCAGAGGGTGAGCAGCAGCAATAAGCAGGATGGGCAGTGACTAGGGGAATGTCCTCCATGAAACTATAGGTTTTATGGCTTTGAGTGACCAGGAGGGAAGAATCAGATCACCACACACAACCAGTTTGCAGGAGCTTCGATGGTGAGAAACAGAAGCAGCAAGGAAAGATAGTTGAAATTGATGTCTTACTTTCATAGGCTCTTAAACCTGTGTGGTTGGCATAAAAAATAGAATACGTGCCCAGCCTTAGGTCAGCACTATTCTGCAGCTGAATCATAAATCTATGGTGCTGACAATTAACTTCCTGACCTCCAATAGCCTTCCTCTCCTGGGAGGCCTCCTTTTAAAGGCATGTTATCTGAAAAGGAGAAGACTTTAGAGTGACTCGGGTTACCCAGTCCCTCCTCTCCAGTATGACCAGTTCTGTAAGCTTTGTTAAGTTGCTGATCCACATTTACCTCTCAGAACAGGACCAGGGGACATTCATGTGCAAGAGCTGCCAAGAGAGGTTTTTCTTTTCCACCGTCAGATTGAACCTTGTCACTACACAACTGCCTTACACTTGGAAAGCTGCTCTTCTGTCTGCACGAGGGATGAGCAATCTTGGCCCAGGGTGATAACCTGCTCCAGAAGCCCAATTTAGTTTATGATATCCTTTACGTACAAGCCTATGGCCTTTCCGTATCACGGTGGCTGGTTCATCTGGCCTTTCTCATCCCCTTGCATACACACTACGGACAACATGGATATTCCTCCATTCAACAAAATAGTTATTGGGGAAATATTTGCCAACTATTTGCTAAGTTTATTTCCAGGCGTGCTCAGTTGATAAGTTGTGTCCAACTCTTTACAACCCCATGGACTGTAGCCCACCAGGCTCCTCTGTCCATGGAATTTTCCAGGCAAGAATACTGGAGTAGGTTGCCATTTCCTTCTCCAACTGAGCACAGAGTAGTGAACAAAAACAGTCAAATGTCTTGACTTTGTATTCTAGTGATGATAGGGAGCACAGACATAAAGAAAATAAATGTCTGGTTTGTGAGATGGTATGTATTCATTTACGATTGCTGCTGTAACAAGTTGTTGCAAGCTTAGCAGCTTAAAATAACACAAACTAATTTTCTTACAGGCAGAAGTCCAATGTGGGTCTTACTGGGCTAACATAAAGTAGCTGACAGGGCTACAATTCTATCCAGAGGATCTCAGAGAGGATTCGTTTTCTTGCCTTTTCTACCTTCTAGAGGCTGCTGCATTCTTTGGTTTGTGACCCTCTTCCACTCTCTCCAATGCCTGAAATGATCAGTTGAATCTTTCCCTACTGTGCCACTCTGACCTTCTGCCTTTCTTCCACTTTTAGGGCCCTTTGATTACAAAAAAACCCCAACCAACCAACCAAACCCCCTGCCCCCAAATACATCCACTCAATGAGAGGAAAGGTAGGGCATGTTATCAGATGGGCGTGGTTACTTGTACTGGAAAACAAAGTTTCCTTCATTTCCCCATGAAATAGGAAGTGATATCATGGAAGTGACAGTGGAAGAGGAGCACTGGATGGTTGAGAGGACGTTCAGGAGAGAGAGGGAGAGAGTGGGCTGAGGAACGCCCTGGGCTTGCCAGGCAACATGAAAGGCCGCTTACAGAGGGGCGGTATGGGGCAGGTGTTTTATGATGTATCATTAGGGAAGCACGCTTCCTTTCCCTCAGCAGATTGGCTAGTCAGGTTTCTTACATTCAAACAGTAGAAGCTCTTTCAACCAGTTAAGCAGAAAGGAAATTTATTAATTTGTGTTTAGCCTTTATGGCATCCGGTCCCATCACTTCATGGCAAATAGATGGGGAAACAGTGGCTGACTTTGTTTTTCTGGGCTCCAAAATCACTGCAGATGGTGATTGCAGCCATGAAATTAAAAGACACTTACTCCTTGGAAGGAAAGTTATGACTAACCTAGATAGCATATTCAAAAGCATTACTTTGCCAACAAAGGTCCATCTAGTCAAGGCTATGGTTTTTCCAGTGGTTATGTATGGATGTGAGAATTGGACTATAAAGAAAGCTGAGTGCCAAAGAATTGATGCTTTTGAACTGTGATGTTGGAGAAGACTCTTGAGAATCCCTTGGACTGCAAGGAGATCCAACCAGTCCCTCCTAAAGGAGATCAGTCTTGGGTGTTCATTGGAATGACTGATGTTGAAGCTGAAACTCCAATACTTTGGCCACCTGATGTGAAGAGCTGACTCATTTGAAAAGACCCTGATGTTGGGAAAGATTGAGGGCGGGAGGAGAAGGGGACGACAGAAGATGAGATGGTTGGATGGCATCACTGACTCAATGGACATGGGTTTGGGTGGACTCCAGCAGTTGGTGATGGACAGGGAGGCCTGGTGTGCTGCAGTTCATGGGGTTGCAAAGAGTCAGACATGACTGAGTGACTGAACTGAACTGAACTGAACTGATTGTTTGTTAATTTATTAAAGCATAATGAGGAAGAATCTCCAAGAAAGTGAAGGTCAAGTTTGGGGGCCTTGTAGTCAAGAACAGCACCCAAACCTGGAGATCAGCACGCCAGCAGAAACTCCACTGCTGCTGCCACTAAGTGAGGACACCTTGGAGTGCATGTTCCTTACACATGCTGGACACCAGACCCTTTGCCACGGCTGCCCCCTCAAGCTGGACACCTATGCCAATGCCAGGATCCACTTTTTTGTATTGTTCTGGAGAGGTGTGTCTGCTCGGTAGAGACATTTAGGTGCAAAGGTGGGTGGGAGAGTGAATTTCTGGTTTCTAGTGGGCTTGAACTGGGAGAATTTTGCTCATCGCAGGAAAACTGTTCAAAAGATGTCAGGCTATCACCAAGCATGAGAAATTGTCCAGGATAGCAGTTAACGTTTTATTTTATCTATTTATTTTGAACATTTAGACATCAAACCCTTTTACTTAAATTCAAAGGCTTCCATTGGAAAGTGTGGCTGGAAGCTGCCGTGTCCTATACTTACTATTTCATTGTGGCAATGATATCTGGATTGACTTTTTACTTATGTACTTTTGGCTGCACTGGGTCTTCGTTGCAGTTCATGGGCTCTTCCTTGCCGCACGTCGGCTCTGTAGTTGCCACTTGAGGGCGCTAGAGCACAGGTTCAGTAGTTGCGGTGCATGCGGTTAGTTGCCCTGCAGCACGTGGGATCTTCCCCAACCAAGGATTGAACCCGTGTCTCCTGGATTGGTAGGCGATTCTTAGCCACTGGACCACCACCAGAGATGTCCCAAGGAATCTCTTGCTGCTGCTGCTAAGTCGCTTCAGTTGTGTCCGACTCTGTGCGACCCCATAGACGGCAACCCACCAGGCTCCTCTGTCCCTGGGATTCTCCAGGCAAGAATACTGGAGTGGGTTGCCATTTCCTTTTCCAAAGGAATCTCTGAAACACCTCCATTTCTAGCAATTTGTTTTCTAAAAAGTTGTGTATGCATTTAAAAGGACACTTGTATGAAAGAATACCAAACAACCAGGAAATCAGGAAGTGAGTCAAAGTTGCCTTTCCTTTATCACCCACTCCATAGTAAGAAGTGACCTTGAAACTCTAGCCTTTGTGGTTTATAAGAACTATAACATTTGAATTTCCTGCTTGTTGTTGACATCAGGCTAAACCCTCTTTTCCCCAGATTTTATTTACATCTCGGTATATCTATGACATCATTTTAACTCCCAAAACCTCAGACATCAGGTTTTTTCAGGTGCTGGACGTGAAAATCTTTTATCTTAAAGACTTAAGGATGGTAGTGGACCAAGGGTTTCTGACTAATGTTCCAGGGGCCAAATGACAAGTTAGGTGGAGAAGCTGGCTTTACTGCCACGGTGAGCTGCTCCTGGCCACTGAGGATGGGGTGGTGCCTACCGTAGGAGTGGCTGCAGCCTGCCTTGTTAAATGACCACACTCCAAGGTCAGTTTCTCCGTTTTTTTTGTGTGTGTGTGATTCAGAAATTCCCTATGGTTCATCCAATTAGCAAATAAATAAACTCAGGGGATATTCATGCCAAGCATGCTCAGATCAGATCAGATCAGTCGCTCAGTCGTGTCCGACTCTTTGCGACCCCATGAACTGCAGCACGCCAGGCCTCCCTGTCCATCACCAACTCCCGGAGCTCACTCAGACTCAAGTCCATCGAGTCAGTGATGCCACCCAGCCATCTCATCCTCTGTCGTCTCCTTCTACTCCTGCCCCCAATCCCTCCCAGCATCAGAGTCTTTTCCAATGAGTCGACTCTTCACATGAGGTGGCCAAAGTACTGGATTTTCAGCTTTAGCATCATTCCTTCCAAAGAAATCCCAGGGCTGATCTCCTTCACAATGGACTGGTTGGATCTCCTAGCAGTCCAAGGGACTCTCAAGAGTCTTCTCCAACACCACAGTTCAAAAGCATCAATTCTTCGGCGCTCAGCCTTCTTCACAGTCCAACTCTCACATCCATACATGACCACAGGAAAAACCATAGCCTTGACTAGATGGACCTTTGTTGGCAAAGTAATGTCTCTGCTTTTGAATATGCTATCTAGGTTGGTCATAACTTTCCTTCCAAGGAGTAAGCGTTTTTTAATTTCATGGCTGCAGTCACCATCTGCAGTGATTTTGGAGCCCAAAAAATAAAGTCTGACACTGTTTCCACCGTTTCCCCATCTATTTCCCATGAAGTGGTGGGACCGAATGCCATGATCTTCGTTTTCCGAGGAGACTAATCTACAAACCATTCTCATTTATTCATTGAACAACAATTTACTGAATGCCTGTTCTGTGCAAGGCACTGGGAATGGCAGTGACCACCAATGAGTCACTGCTCTCCTAATGTTTAAATCTACTAAGAAATCAGACAATGATAAAGTTCATTTTCAACAGTGGTGGTAGTGATGGAAAGGCAGAAGTAAAGGGACTCAAGATAAATTTAGGCAGCTGAGTCTACAGCACTTGCTGATGCGGAAGCTGAGAGATGCAGAGAGAAACAAGTGTGGAAGAGAAAGCCAGATGCTCATGTCTTAATGTTCATTGGAATATGAAAGTGAAGGTGTTAGTCGCTCAGCTGTGTCTGACTCTTTACAAGCCCACCAGTCGGTAGCCCACCAGTCTCCTCTGTCCATGGGATTCTCCAGGCAAGAAAGTTGCAGAGAAGAAGCCAATCCTGACTGCATATTAGAACTGCTTCTTTGACTTGCTTTTCATTGCTTTTGTTATTCTAATCATCCAGAACAGCCTGCCTCAGAGAATCCTGGCCTCTAGTAAACTGAAGTACCTTTGTTCAGAACTCTATCCGCCAGTAGGTGGCAAGGAAGAAGTTAGCACATCCCTTGCTTGAGGCTGGTCATTCTGGGAGATGTTTGCAAGATTCATGGCCTTTTTACTTTGCTTCCTATCTCGCCCCATCTCTGATCTATCAAAGAACTTGGCATCCAGACCCCAACAAGATGGTAATTTTGAGGCACTAGCCTGCCATCTTCTCAGTCAGCTGGTTCCCTGATTAAAGTCTCTTCCTTACCTCAAACTCTGGTCTCTCGGATTCATTGGCCCATCGTGTGGTGAGCAGATAGAGCTTGGCCTCAGTAACAAGAATACTGGAGTGGGTAGCCATGCTCTTCTCCAGGGGATCTTCCCAAACCAGGGATCGAACCCAGGTCTCCCTCACTGCAGGCAGATTCTTTACTGTCTGAGCCACCAGGGAAGTAAGGCCCTAAATATTCAGGTCCCCACTTATACCTCCATCATCATCATAAATCATCATATTATAATCTCTATAAGTTTCATTTGATTTTTCTCCACTGCAAAGCTTAGCCTGGAAGATTCTTTCTGCCTGTAAACAGATCTCTGCACAGCCAGTCAATGATGCTCATCTTCCAAATTTCAGTTTAAAAGTCCCTTCTAGGGGGAAAATGTCCCTGCTTCGCAGAGGAAGGCCAGTTCACCCCATCATATATTGCTGTAGTATCTTGCTTTTCTCCTTTTAACCATGCATCTCACTTTTGATTCCTTCTTTTGTTTCTGTTCTTCCCACTTAAGATTTATTTATTTACTTACTTTTGTTATTTAAAACATAGGCTGTCCCCCCTCACTGGATATAAATTTCATGCTTACTTCCAGTTCCTAGTGTGTGGTCCACAGTCTGCCATAGTGTTTGAGAATGTTTGTTAAACATAAAGAAAGACATACAGTTTTTCTATATTTTAAAAAACTTTTGAAACTATAGGCAAAAAGAAGAAGGAAATAAATAAATAACCAGGACTAGTTATCTTTTTTTTTTCTCTAGACACAAATTGGTTAGATAACAAAGTATTTTATACGTCATTTTTTATTGATTCCATGGAGACTGAAATCTCTCTCTGTCCTCATTATTACATCATTAGTGTCCTTTCTTCCCTTGGACATACATATCCATAACAGAATTATAGAATTCATAAGTTATGGGGAGTTCCCTGATGGTTAGAACTCTATGCTTCCACTCCACAAGGCACTGGTTTGATCCCCGGCCTGGGAACTAAGATTCTTCAAGATGCCAAAGATTTTCAAGATTTTTTGGGGACAGCCAAAAAAAAAAAAAAAAGAATTCATAAGTTAAAGATAACTTTTTGATAGATTAAATTTTGCATTGCTAGCTTCCTGATGAGTATAGAGCGCTGTGTTAGAGGGAGCTTTCTCCAAAATAGACTACAGGGTATGTAGCTCCTGGGAAGAGCTTGAGCAGAAACTGATTAAGAACAGATTCTTGTTTGAATGAAAAGTTTGTGTTACTTTGGTCCGGGAGCCACCTCTATCCTCGCAAGCTTTCACCCCACAGCAGCCCATGTCACTGGCCTGTTGAAGGCTTCCCTGTGGTCCTCACACCCTTCCCTTATCCACCAAGTGCAGGAGCCACTGTGCCTGGGAGCCCACTATACTTTTAGAGGCCCACATAAAGGTTTCATTTCTTTTAAAATATCAAATGAAAAAGATAACTTTTAAGTTAAAGAAAATATTTTAATATGTAATATTAACATGTTTATGTTAATATAGCCATAAGCTATAGTTTTTAATATATATTTTTGCATGTGTAGAGGAAGAGGTGCATGAAGGCCTGGAAAACATTTCGGAGGGAGAGGGATAAATTAGGACTGTGAGATTAACAGATACAGGGGAAGGAGAGGGCGGGAAGAATTGAGTAAGTAGCACTGACATATATATACTATCATGTGTAAGACAGACAGCTAGAGGGAAGCTGCTGTGTAACACAGGGAACTCAGCCTGGTGCTCTGGGATGACCTGCGGGGGGAAGCAGGTGGGAAGGAGATAGAGGTTCAAGAGGGGGCTATATGTGTGTGTGTGTGTGTGTGTAATGATGACTGATTCAAGTTGTACGGCAGAAACCAACATACACTGTAAAGCAGTTTCCCTCCAATCAAAAAAAACCCATATACACGCTGCTATATATAAAGCAGGATAAACAACAAGGATCTACTGTATGGCATGGGGAACTAGAGTCAATATCTTGTAATAACCTACAATGGAAAAGAATCTAAAAAAGAATATATATTTATATATATACACACATATAAAACTGAATCACTTTGTTGTATACCTGAAACTAACCCAAGATTGTAAGCCATCTGTACTTCAACCAAAAAAATTGAAAGCAAAGAAAAAACCTCTCCGGGGGAAGGGAGGTGGGATCAGTCACTTTGACCTCTCCTCCTGGAGCCAGTGTATTGTTTCAGGGCTGCTTTGCCCCTTATTTTGAGTGTTTATTGGGATTTCCTCTTTAACGTTTCTCATTGTTCTGAAAGTACAGGATATGACACGGTTCAGTTACTAGAACAGACCTCTATTATTTCTATGACCAGAATGTGAATATCCAAACTACTCCAGACTTAGGAATAGTCAAAAGCCCACAGTCCTCTTGACTGGACCCGCCTGTGCTCACCCTGTTGATCTGACATGAACTCTGTCATCAAGGTGGGTGCTGGCACCAGAGGAAGTTGGAAAAAGAGCCCATGTCTGAATTATCCAAGAACACACAGAAGTGTACTTGCATATGTATGGCTGAATCCCTTAGCTGTCCACCTGAAACTATCACAACATTGTTAATCGGCTATACTCCAATACAAAATAAAAAGTTCAAAACAAAACAAAAAAGAACACAGAAGTGCTTTTCCCTTGGGTAAAGTGGGCAGAATTTGCTATGATAATAGCAGCTTGTTGGTTTGAATCCATTTCCCTTTAGAGGAGCCCCAGAAAAGACCCTGATGCTGGGAAGGATTGAAAGCAAGAGTAGAACGAGATGGAAGACGATGAGATGCTTAGACAGCATCACTGACTCAATGAACATGAGCTTGAGCAAACTCTGGAAGATGTTGAAGGACAGGGAAGCCTAGTGTGTTGCAGTTGATGAGGTCGAAAAGAGTCTGACGCCACTTAGCAACTGAACGACAGAGCCCCAGAAATCTTGTGTGATTTTTGTTGTTGCTGTTCCTGTAACACATTTTAACAAAACTTGGATAACTTTAGACCCTGTATTATATACAGTCCTCTCGATCATTTCCATCTGGCTCCCCTTTCCAGGCCTCTTTGCTCTGCTGTCTCGAACTTTCCAATACAGTCTTCCACCTTCTCCCAGAACTTTTAATTCCATTCCATTCGCCTATGTGAAATCAGCATGAGCCTCAGGGAAGCAAAGTAAATCCTTCTCTCTTTGCTTTTACAGAAAAATCTGTATGGCAGAGGAATTCTGTGCTGGGAAAAGTTGCTTGTTATCATGGAAAATGATGTTTCTGAAAGTCTCTTCCTCAATAAACGAAGGTGTCAGGACTGCAGCAAAGGGTCCCAGGTCCCAGGTCCTAGCCTGTCTAATACTCAGGTGAATTTTGTTTTTTTCATAACAGGAGGAGTGTTGCCGGCCAAAACCTAGGCCTTCTCTGCCCACCGAAGCCGAATAAGAAATACAAAGACAGAATTTGGAAGAAATAGAAAGGTGGCTTTAATTCTCAGCCAGCAGAGAGGGGAACACAGTAGGTTCTTGTCTCAAAAACTGTGCCCCACTCCATGAGGAGTCTAGGGCTTCTATAAGAGGAGGGCTCCCGGTCAGGAGTTGGCGATGGGGAACAAAGGTATTAGGACCTTGATTTCTTCCTCTTGCATTGTTTCAATGACAGTCATAGGCTGGCATCAGTAATCCAGTAATTGAATCTGGTATTTTGGTGTCTCTGCTGCCTTCTTTCTGATATGTAAAAAGAAGAACTATAAGGGGAAGAGTGTTGTAAGGGTAAACACCAGATACAGGATTTATTTAGCACAGAGTCAAATGAAAGCCTGTCCAACTCTTTGTGATCCCATGGACTATACACATACAGTCCATGGAATTCTCCAGGCCAGAATACTGGAGTGGGTGAAAATGAAAGTGAAGTTGCTCAGTCGTGTCCGACTCTTTGCAACCCCACAGGCTGTAGCCTACTAGGCTCCTCCGTCCATGGGATTTTCCAGGCAAGAGAACTGGAGTGGATTGCCATTTCCTTCACCAGGGGATCTTCCCAACCCAGGGATCGAACCCAAGTCTCCCGCGTTGCCAGCGGATTATCAGCTGAGCAACAAGGGAAGCCCAAGAATAATCGAGTGGGTAGCCTATCCCTTCTCCAGCAGACCTTCCCACCCAGGAATCCAACCAGGGTCTCCTGAATTGCAGTTGGATTCTTTACCAATCGAGCTATCAGGGCAGCCCATCTGCCTGCAACGCGAGAGACCTGAGTTCAATCCCTGGGTCCAGAAGAGTCCCTGGAGAAGGGAATCGCAACCCACTCCAGTATTCTTGTCTGAAAAATCCCATGGATAGAGTAACCTGGCAGGCTGCAGTCCACGGGGTCGCGGAGAGTCAGATACGACCTAGCGACTGAAAAAAAAAAAAAAGGAGGGCTGACTGCAGACCCTGGTCATCAAGTCCTTCTGCTTTTGGTTCAGTTCCACAAGTCCTAACGTTTATATCCATCCTTTTTTTTTTTTTTTTAAATATATGTCAGTTCAGTTCAGTCACTCAGCCGTGTCCAACTCTTTGCGACCCCACGAATCGCAGCACGCCAGGCCTCCCTGTCCATCACCGACTCCCGGAGTTCATTCAGACTCACGTCCATCGAGTCAGTGATGCCATCCAGCCATCTCATCCTTTGTCGTCCTCTTCTCCTCCTGCCCCTAATCCCTCCCAGCATCAGAGTCTTTTCCAATGAGTCAACTGTTGGATCTCCATATGTACTTGTCCGCGAATCCCCGCCTGCCTGGCCGGCTGGTGCAAATCCCGGCCAAACCCTCAGCGGGGCGCCCACAACACGCCGCCGCCGCCGGAGAGAGCTAAAACTACGTTTCCCAGAATCCTGTGTCCGCCGACCCACTTCCGGAGTTCGCGGACGGCATGGCGGCGTCCGTGGAGCACGATTCCCCGGAAAGCATGGAGGCGCCCCAGATGGCGGTGGAGGTGGAAGAAACGAAAACATTTAAAGACCTGGTAAGAGTGGATGATGCCAGCTTCCCTTTGTTCTTCCGGCGGCAGGCGCGGGCAGAGTCCGGTTGCCTTCCATCTAGGCCTGTGGTGTGCGGAAGCAGCCGGGGCCTAGCTCAGATTTCCCCCAGGGTACCCGAGGCTCAGGTTTAGGACGAGGGCCCGCCCTCAACTCCAAGTTTGGATGGTGGGAAGGAGGCCGGGCCCAGGAGCCCCATTTGCCCATTTCAGCTCCACTTGGTGTGGCAACGCTGTGTTTGTGCAGGATATTGTCCAGTGCGACCTGTCCGATTTGGGTTTAGAATTCCGATGAGCCGGGTTTGAATTCTGACCCATTACTAGATGCAAGTTCTCTCGGTTCCTGACCTTCCACCTCTGTAAATTGAGGATTATGATAAGTATCTTATAGAACTGTGAAGATTAAATGAAGTAACCCACGTAAAGAACTTGTTGGCTTGGTCCCTCGTGAGTGGAGAGTGATGACAGCCTTGAGTTACTGTCCCAGTACTCAGAATTAAGGAGGAGACTGAGTCAGTTCAGTTCTGTCGCTTCGTGGTGTCCAACTCATTGGGACCCCATGGACTGCAGCATGTCAGGCTTCCCTGTCCGTCACCAACTCCCGGTGTCTACTCCATTGAGTCGGTGATGCCATCCAACCATCTCATCCTCTGTCGTCTCCTTCTACTCCCACCTTCAATCTTTCCAATCATCAGGGACTTTTCCAATGAATCAGTTCTTTGCATCAGGTGGCCAAAGTATTGGAGTTTCAGCTTCAGTATCAGTTCTTCCAGTGAGTATTCAGAACTGATTTCCTTTAGGATGGACTGGTTAGATCTCCTTGCAGTCCAAGGGACTCTCAAGAGTCTTCTCCAACACCACAGTTCAAAAGCATCAGTTCTTCGGCTCTCAGCTTTCTTCACAGTCCAACTCTCACATCCATACATGACTACTGGAAAAACCATAGCTTTGACTAGATGGACCTTTGTTGGCAAAGTAATGTCTCTGCTTTTTAATATGCTGTCTAGGTTAGTCATATCATGGCTGCAGTCACCATCTGCAATAAATACCTTTTGAATCAAAATGTAGGAGATGCATGTGTCACCAGCAAGGCTGCCCTGACAGTCCTTTAGTTGTGTGGGGGGCGAGTGTGTGTTGTTCTTTGCTAAACTGTGTTTTTCTGAATTCCAAGGGTGTGACAGATGTATTGTGTGAAGCTTGTGACCAGTTGGGATGGACAAAGCCCACAAAGATCCAGATTGAAGCTATTCCTTTGGCCTTACAAGGTAGGTTGAAATTAAGTATGTGGTCTGTTTCAGGTTCAGTGTAAAGTTGCACATACTCAGTTAAATACTTACACATTTGAGAGCTATTGCTTTGCCTACTTCAAGTGAAATAAAGTATGGTCAGTAAAGATAAAAAGTTTGTGGCTTTTTTGGCTTTTTAAAAAGTAATTCTGCAGTGTTAATGAGCTTACTTTCTGCAAGGTGGTTTGTTGTCTTTTGTCTTTCCAGCATTTCTTTCTCAGTTTCTTCTGGTTCTTTTCCTTTGCCTTGCAGTGTTAATTCTAGCTTCATCCTTTTTTACCCTCACTGTAAAATTCTACTAAGATTTCTCATCCAGTCCTGAAGCTTTAATGCTGGCTGCATCAGTGAGTTTCAGCCAGTGCTCATTAGAATCACCTGTGGATCTTTTAAAACTCTAGTGATTTCTGGGCTCCAGCCTAGACCTCCTGAATTGGAATTTCCAGGTGTGGGACCTAGGCATATACAGATATAAAACTTCATGGTTTACTCTGATCTGTCTGCCCCTAGGGGAGCACCACTGGTCTGATGCTCTTGCCTCCCACATCTGTATTTCTAGCCCATATTTTTTCGGATGAACTCCACAAACAAGTTTGTCCAACTGGTTTTTAGATACTTATTTCCAGGCTTACTGCAGGAATCTCAAGTTCCCTGGATCCAAACCAGAGTCTTTATTTTTCTCACCAGAACTAATTTCTCTGTAGCCTATATCTCAGTTTATGGCCTTTGATTTTCCCCAGGTAGAAACCTCTGTGCCAATCAGATTTTCTTTCATTACTTTCTGTCTTTTATTTTTATTTTATTGAAATATAGTTGATTTACAGTGACTGTTCATTTTTGTTTGTTACTTTCTGTCTCTCACTTCACCTGGCCTCCATTCAGGCTACCATCATAGCTCCCCTTGTATCCTCTCTGAGGTCTCATTTTCCTGTGCTTTCCCCATTTTGGCCCTTGAGGTCACTTCAGAGTGTAAGGAAGAGAGTCACGTTCAAGTTGCGTCAGGGAAAATTTCTAGGTGAGGAATCCTGAGCAATCAAGTGTGGCGGTCATTACTTGAAGGAAACCTTTCCGCTGGGTGCTGAGACATTGATTCAGTGTCCCAGTCTCTGGCCCAGGCCAAAGATCGCTGCCTTGGGGGCTACAGCGAACCTAGAGACAGTGGTTTTGGCTTGGGAATTAATTGCCAGATCTTCTCAGTTATGGCTTGATTGGCAATAACAGACCATTCTTAAGGAATCTGGCATTCTTCCCTCAGGAGGAGCAGTATAAACAGTGATTACTGTTAAGCTCCTTGGCTTCTCCTTATGCCATCAGGCCTGGGGTTTATCTTCTTAAAGAGTCATGTCATGTCATGTGTTAGTCGCTCAGTCACATTCGACTCTTTGTGACCCCCGGACTGTAGCCCGCCAGGCTTCTCTGTCCATGGGATTTTTCCAGGCAAGAGTACTGGAGTGGGTTGTCATTTCCTTCTCCAGGGGATCTTCCCAACCAAGGGACAGAACCCAGGTCTCCCGTATTGCAGGCAGCTTCTTTACCATCTGAGTCACCAGGGAAGTCTTAAAGAGTGTTGATACTTAAAGGTCATGATACTCCCTGCCTAAAATCCTTCAGTTCCTCTGGCTTAAAGGAAGACATCCAAACTCCTTAGCATGGCTGTGGGTTTCCTCATTCTTCTCCGTTTTCCCCCTTGACTTCTGTGTTCTGGCCATGTTGTACTTTTCCCTCTCCTTACTCATTCTGTGTTCTTTAAAGCCTCTTTCCTCACATGAGACTGTCCTTTCTTTGCTGACCTCCAGATTTAATTTGCTTGTCACCTCTGTTAGCCTTTCCTGACTCCTCCTTCCTTTTTCACCCTGTCCTACAGGGACCTATCATATTATTATGTATTGTGTGGATTTTGAGCTTATTCAGGACAGAGACCGTGTCTTCTGTCTGATCAACTTTCTCTTCCCCTCAATTCATCAAATATTTATTCATGGTCTGTGTTGTGCCCAGCATTTAGTCATATTCCCACCAATATGGGAATGGCGCAGAGAGCATTTCTTTGCTATTATGTATATTTTTTGTCTTCTAGGTCGTGATATCATCGGGCTGGCAGAAACCGGCTCTGGGAAAACCGGCGCCTTTGCTCTGCCCATTCTCAACGCATTGTTGGAGACGCCTCAGCGTCTGTTTGCCTTAGTTCTCACCCCCACTCGGGAGCTGGCCTTTCAGATCTCAGAGCAGTTTGAAGCCCTGGGGTCTTCGATTGGGGTGCAGTGTGGTAAGTGTTGGGAGGAAAGGACTCTTCACAGTTTCTTCACAGGTTGAGCATGAATGTGAAAGGGAATGAAAGGAAGTGTTAATAGAAGTTCACCAACCTAAAGAGCCGATTGGGTATTTTAGCTTCGGGGAAAGTTGTCATTGTAAGGGAAGAGAAATGAAAGTAGAAATCTGGCATTGGCTTTAAAAGATGTTTAGTGCATCATGGAAACAAAATTAAGGATCTCTTTTTAATATTCTTTTTATTTCTGTAGCTGTCATTGTAGGTGGAATTGATTCAATGTCCCAGTCTCTGGCCCTGGCCAAAAAACCACATATAGTGATAGGTGAGTAACTGACACCGGCAAAAGGCGCTGGTGAGGAGGGATTTCAGAAAAACCTACTGACGCTAGGTGTGATTTACTTGTGCGGAGAGTGTTCCAAGAGTGACTGTCTGTAACCCTGCTTAATGGTTTTTTTTTAAATTTCTGGAATTATTAGGAGCGGGAGTTTACTCCCTTTCTGTCCTTTTTCTTAAACACGTCCTCAACCTTTCTTGTTAGCAACTCCTGGCCGACTGATTGACCACTTGGAAAATACGAAAGGTTTCAACTTAAGAGCCCTCAAGTACTTGGTCATGGATGAAGCAGACCGAATCTTGAATATGGATTTTGAGACAGAGGTGAGCTCTTAACATCTTTCCTCCTCTTAGAACTTCTCAGGTGCCCCGTTTCAAAGTCTGATTCATAGCTCACTTGCTTTTTGGAGCACTTACTACTGTCAGTTAATTTAACATACCTGCTGCTTTTCTTTTTTGTTGAAAGATGGTTGATTTACAATATTATATTGCTTTTAGGAGTGCAACATAGTGCTTCAGTATTTCTGTGGATTATGCTCCATACACTCCATTTAAGATTATTACAGAATAATGACTCTGTGTCCCTATGCTGGTACAATATATCCTTGTTGCTTTTAAATTTAATTAATTTTGAAATTGAAGCATTATTGATTTACAGCGTTTCTGGTATATAGCAAAGTGATTCAGTTATACATATATCTATGTGTGTATATGTGTGTGTGTGCGTGTTCTTTTCCCCATTCTGTTCCATTATAGTTTCTTACAAGATATTGAAAATAGTTCCCTGTCCTGTATAATAGGACCTTGTTGTTTATTTACTTTATACACCGTAGTTTGCATCTGCCAATCCCAAACTATTAATTTATCTCCCCCGCTTCCTCTTAGTAACCTTAAGTTTGTTTTCTATGTCTGTGAATCTGTTTCATAAATAAATTGATTTCTACTGTTTTTTAGATTCCACATGTAAGTGATATCATAGGATATTTGTCTTTGTCTGACTTCACTTAGGATAATAATCTCTAGGTCTATCTGTGTTGTTGCAGATGGCATTGTTTCATTTTTAATGGCTGAGTACTATTACACTGTATAATGTACTGCCACTTTATCCCTCATCTGTCGATGGACATTTAGCTTGCCTTCATTTCTTGGCTGTTGTAAATAGTCTCAGCATCCTCTTAAGAATATAGTCTGACTTTTGAGGGGAGATAGATTAGGAATTTAGGATTAACATATACAGACTATTATATATAAAATAAACAACAGGACCTACTGTATAGCACATGGAACTGTATTCAGTATTTTGTAATAAGCTGTGCTGGGGGGGCTTCCCTGATGGTCAGAAGATAAAGAATCTGCCTGCAGTACAGGAAACGTGAGTTTGATCCCGGGGTTGGGAAGATGCCCTGCAGAGGGGAATGGCAGCCTACTCCAGTGTTTTTGCCTGGAGAATTCCGTGGACAGAGGAGCCTGGCAGGCTACAGTCCATGGGGTCACAGACAGTCAGACACAAGACTAACACACACGCACACATACACACAGTGGAAAAGAATCTGAAAAAGTATATGTATGTGAATCACTTTGCTGTACATTTGAAATGGTGTAAATCAACTATTCTTCAACTAAAAAACAAATAGTTGGGCAAAAAGCATATATATTATATGTAGTCTGACTTTGATTTTAGAGATAAGAAATATCAAAACCAGATTTTTTTTCTACTTCATTTGATTTCAACCTCTTCTATCTTTTCTTTAACAAGAAGTTCTTCATAACTTACTTAGTTGATTAATGCTTATTCTTTTCTTTTCTCTTAGATTAGCTATACTGTACTGATTTAAAATGTTCTTTTCTTTGATTAGCATTATTTTTTGATAGCATCGGGTGTGCTACCTGACAGTATATATTCAGTAAGTTTTAGCTGAATTGAATCGAAGGTTTGAGTTCCCAAATCCCCAGTGTGATGTATTTAGTTTGTGATCCCTTATCTCCTTCACAAAATACATTTGCAGGTTTCCAGTGTAAATGTCATGTTGGTATCCTTTGCTCTTTCTGCCTTAGGTTGACAAGATCCTCAAAGTGATTCCCCGAGATCGGAAAACATTTCTCTTCTCTGCTACGATGACCAAGAAGGTGAGCTTTTCTAGGACTTCTCTTTTCTTCTTTATGAGAACTGATAAGTAGAAACAGTCCCAGTAACAAGAGTAAAACCAGAGCACTTAGGAATCAACGTGCTAATCTAGATGTCCCTTCTCCAGGTGCAGAAACTTCAGCGAGCGGCGCTGAAGAACCCTGTGAAATGCGCCGTCTCCTCCAAGTACCAGACGGTTGAGAAGTTGCAGCAGTATTATCTTTTTATTCCTTCCAAGTTCAAGGTAGAGTGTTTACTCTGATCATTCCTTCCTCTCCCTCCCCTCCTTCACCACAGTGTCTGAAAGTGTCAGCTCTTGATTAGCTAAGTGCTGTTTGTTTTAGAGCTCATGCCGTGTTTACATTTATCACTGATAACGCCGAGCATTCCGGGAATTCACAATGTATTAAACCAGAGTAATGAAGTCATGATATAATCCCTTCCTAACCCCATCCTTGAGGTAGTTTTTCTTTGGTCTGCTTTTTATGTGGCTTTTTTGTGGGCAGCGGACCCTAGTCTTGTCCTCTGATGTAAGGGCTTTGCGTGCTTGCTGAGCCCAGCTCGCCTTGTGCTTGGTGTCAGGCTCTGTGTGTTACTCATGGTTCTCAGAGACGATAATGATAAAGCTGATTAAGGGGTGCAGGGCTGCCAGCTGAGCATCTGGGTAATTGAGAAGCAGCTAGAGGCTTAGTCTTTTATGTAGTTTGTATGCCCAGGACTCTGACTTTCTTCCAGGTTCAGTTACATATATTGTTTTGGCTTTGTGACTTAGGATACCTACCTGGTTTATATTCTGAACGAATTGGCCGGGAACTCCTTTATGATATTCTGCAGCACCTGTAACAACACTCAGAGGACAGCTCTGCTACTCCGAAATCTTGGATTCACTGCCATTCCCCTCCACGGACAGATGAGTCAGGTAACTATTCTTCAGCATCATTGGTGAGAAAGGTAAACCTCACGGCAGGAGGTTTCTGCAGTAGCAGCATGTGACACTAATGTGTCCTTCCGCAGTTGTCCTGCTGTTACGGGCTTTAAAGTGTTGCCGTCAATGCTGCTTCCTCCTTTCAGGATAGCAGGAGGCTCCAGTTAGAATATTCCACAGGTAGTCGTCTAGTATGGAAACTGTAGAGTTGATTTATTCAGCATGTGTGTGTGCTAAGTTGCTTCAGTTGTGTCAGACTCTGTGTTATCCCATGGACTGTAGCCTTCCAGGCTCCTCTGTTCATGGGATTCTCCAGGCAAGAGTACTGGAATGGGTTGCCATGCCAGGGGTTCTGGAGGAGGTCTCTTGCATCTCCTGCATTGGCAGGCAGGTTCCTTACCACTAGCACCACCTGGGAAGCCCGATTTGTTCAGCCCTTGTGGTAAATTATTTCCCAGTTACCCTTCTGTCATGTTTGACAATATTTTATGTTAGTATTTTCTAGTTTTAGTTTTGGACCTTTTTTTTTTTTTTTTTTTGCTTTCATGTTTCCTTTTGACCTGTGAAGCCCAGTTAGACTGAAGGGGAAATATCATTTAAAAAATTTCTTTCTTGGTTCTTGTATCTATTTAATGTGTCTAGTTTATGTGTCTTGGATTTCCAAGATTCCTTAGATTTTCAAGATGAAAATTCTTTCCATTTCTTTTCATTGTTTCAGAGCAAGCGCCTGGGATCCCTTAATAAATTTAAGGCGAAGGCTCGTTCCATTCTTCTAGCAACTGATGTTGCAAGCCGCGGTTTGGACATACCCCATGTGGATGTAGTGGTTAACTTTGACATTCCTACCCATTCCAAGGTGAGTCTTGTTGCTGACCTGACTTTCTCACCCAAAATATTTTTCTTTTCTTTTTCTTTCTTTTCCTTTCTCCTTCCCATCTCCTTTCCTTTCCTCCTCTCTAATTCTGTCTTCCCCCTTTCTTTTCTTTTTTTTTGAATTGAGGTGTAATTGACATGTAACATTATATTAGTTTAGGTATAAAATGTGTTGATTCAGTATTTGCATATATTGCAAAATGGTCACAGCATCTGTCACCATTCATAGTTGCACTTTTTTTTTTCTTTTGATGAGAATTTCTAAGATATTTTCCCTTAGCAACTTTCAAATGTGCAGTACTGTGTTTTTAACTCTTGTCCACAAGTTGTACATTACATCCCCATGACTTCCTTATTTTATAACTGAAATTTGTACCTTTTGACCTCTTTCACCCATTTCACATACACCCATCCCTGCCTCTGGTAACCACCAAACCTGTTTTCTGAATCTGTGAGCTCAGTTTTTTGTTGTTGTTAGATTTCACATATAAGTGAGATCTCTGTATTTGTCCCTGTCTAACTTATTTTACTGAGTCAAATACCTTCAAGGTCTAGCCAGTGTTGTCACAAACAGGAAGGTGTCATTCATTTATATGGCTGAATAATAGTCCATTGTGTCCAAAGTGTATTTCTTTTATCATCTGAGCCATCAGGGAAGCCCCCAAAGTGCATTTCTTAATGTTTTTTGTCTTCCTTTAGTTACAGTCTTGGGGTGTGTGTTTGGGTGTGTATGTGCGTCCTTGGGTAGTTAAGTATCAGAAATTAGGAAACTCTTGATCTGTTCATTCTCCTCATCTTGCACATGCCTGTGGACGTGTTGTCAATGAACGTGAAGGAAGGAACCCAGGAGAGGGGCAAGGTGCTCACCATCAGAGGAGCAGATGTTTCACATGCTGACCTCTGTTGGTCTAACTGATGAGAATGGCAGCTTGTGGTCCTCGGCGATCCCAGGGTTTCTCAGCCTCATTAACACCTCAGGCCGGGAGTTCTCTGTTGTGTGGCTGTCCTCTCCACTGTAGGATGCTTAGCATTTCTGGCCCCTACCCACAGGTGACTGTGGCCACCAGGTATGTTTCCAGACAGTTCATAGATGCTCCCTGGGGAGGACAAAGCTACCCCCAGTTGAGAACAACTAGTGTGTCTCGACTTTGTATTAAACTGCTGTAGACAAGGTGCTCTCGCATAGGATTTTCGCAGTAATGCTGAGTTTGCAGTGTGTTGTGCCCCTGACTCATAGACAGAAACCATGGTTCAGAGAGGTTCTGGGACTTGCAGACAGTTGTGTTGTGGGTTGGGATGGGGGGAAGCAGAGCTGGGACCCAGGTCTACCTCTAGACCCGGGCCGTTTTCCTCTGTCTGTGTCTGTGGAGGTGTGCTTTATGGATTCATCTTTCTATAAAAGAAAGGAAAAGCGGGGGTCAGTTTTGTGCTGTGAGGAGAATTTAAAAAGTGAGGCAGACATATTTCAATGGATTGCCAGTCTGTTTCTCCACATTCCAGGACAGATCTGTTTTCTTTCAAAGGTTGGCGGGAAGACTTTACATACAGAGTTTTTAATTCATATTCCAGCTGACTCAGAGTTACTTGCCCATTGTGTTTCAGGATTACATCCATCGAGTGGGTCGGACGGCTCGAGCTGGGCGCTCTGGAAAGGCTATTACCTTTGTCACACAGTAAGTGACCCGACTTCAGGGCAGAGCAATGTAGAGAAAGAAGCAGAACCCTGGGGCCAACTCACTTGGAACCTGACTTCACCTTTTACTGTAATAGGCACTAAGCCTTCCTCATCCCACCTTCATCATTTGTAAAATGGAAATAGTAATACCAACCTTGCAGGGTTTTAATGAAGACTGAAGACGTATATGTAAAGAGCATATACTGCACGTGTGTAGCGGAGTCCTTGGTGTATAAAAGCACACACACCAAAACCCTGTTCTTTTAACGTCTGGAGCCAGAGAACAGTGACCATTCCCTCAGCTCACCATATTACAGTAACTGTTCTTCTGATTTTGTTTTTAAAGGAACAAACAGCCACGTGTCCTAGGCTTTTCGGGAGTCAGGGATGTGGTGGGTGGTTTTCTGCTGGGCTCTGCACAGCAGGTTGCATTTAATCAATGTTCTGAAAAGGAGTAATAGGTTTGATATTACTAAAAACCGTGGCTCCTGTTGTGTCATCGTTTTGGGATGAACAGATGGACGTGTGTGTTGTCAGCCAGCCAGAGCCGTGTCAACTTTCCTTCCTCAGGTATGACGTGGAGCTCTTCCAGCGCATAGAGCACTTGATTGGGAAGAAACTGCCTGTCTTTCCAACCCAGGACGACGAAGTCATGATGCTGACAGAACGCGTGACCGAGGCCCAGAGATTTGCCCGAATGGTGTGCAACTCGTTCATTTGTTTATTTTTGGCTGCGCTGGGTTTTCAATGTTGAAAGACAGGCTTTCTCTAGTCGCACCGAGCCCAGGCTGCTCTCTAGTTGCAATATGAGGGCTTCTCATTGTGGCGGCTTCTCTCGTTGCTGAGCATCGGCTCTGTGGTGCACGAGCCTCCGTAGTTGTGATGCATGGACTCTAGAGCACAGGTTCAGTAGTTGTGGAGCAGAAGGTTAGCTGCTCTGAGACTTGTGGGATCTTCCCGGACCAGGATCGAAACCATGTCTCCTGCATTGGCAGGCAGATTCTTTACCATGGAGCCACCAGGGAAACCCCTGCAATGCCTTTTCTCACCAGCTTCTATGCAACCTAACTGCATGCAAGACACTTTATCGTGTTAATCCTCAATAAATGGTATTATTTTATTCCAAGTGTAAGATGAGTATGCTAAAACATAGAGATGCAGGCAGTTTGCTTTTGACCCTGTAACTAAATGGTCAAATCAGGGTTTGGACTCAGTCTGATCACGGTGACTACATTCATTCCCAGCCACCATCTGTGGTGGCAGGAATGGTGAGGCAGGAAAACCTTTGAACTTGAGAAGACACAGCTGTGAGTCTGCACAAGGTGTCTGACCTCTCAGAGTCAGTCCCTCACCTGCAGATCAGGA
Source organism: Bos javanicus (assembly GCF_032452875.1). Classification (NCBI taxonomy): domain Eukaryota; kingdom Metazoa; phylum Chordata; class Mammalia; order Artiodactyla; family Bovidae; genus Bos; species Bos javanicus. Next base: position 97,528,267 of record NC_083872.1, on the reverse strand, counting down.
AGAGTAGTTACCTTGGAGACATGGTGTATGAGCATCAGATAAGTCGGGTGGACAGTGTAGTTCCTGAGAGCAGCTGTAGGGGGAGCACTGGAGATAGAAGGGTCTAGAGGAGAACGCTTGCCAGTGCCCTATTATCCCAGGAGTGCTGCTCTGAGGGGTGAAGAGTCTTAGTGCACGGAGCGCTTTCTGAGTAGCTGAGGTATGGGCTTGTTTTTCTGCCCATATGGAAGTCTTGGTGTTTTTGTTTATAGAAAATTTGATGTGTGTTGGAAAACATTTTTTAGAAAATACAGAAAGGATTAAAATAGTGAAATACACAAAACCATTGATTACATTTGGCTGTTTTTCTTTAGCCATAATGAGACTTTTTCCAATTTGTATATGACTTTTATCTAAATGTGTATTGTTTTTTCTGTTTCAACTAATCTAGATTCATGTGATCACATTTTTTTCTTTTTCTTTCACATTTTAAACTCTATTCAAAAATCTTCATCTAGGCTGCATGTTAGCGTTCATTTGATTCAGTTACCAAACTTGCCTAAACATAGCGGCATGACTGATTTCTTAGAGTCACTGAAAGCTCCTTCACTACCTTCTGAATTGGCAAGGGGCCAGATTATGTGTTCTAGACAATTAGTAGTCTGAGGAGGATGAATTCAGTTTTTTAAAACAGCACCACTTGTAGGTTTTAGAGATGTTACCTTAAATGCTAGCTTTTTAAAATTCTCATGCCATCCCTTCTTAATGATTCTGTTATGAATATATAACGTGCTTTCCATTGATATGTGTTCATGCTTTTCCCAGTTTTATATATTTTAGTTAATAACTGTGTTGAGCATCCTACTATGTACAGCTTTGCACACTTGTTTCCTTAGAATAAATTCCTAGAAGTAGAATAAATTGTTGAGTGGAGAACACACAGTTCAAATTCATACAGAATGCCCAGTTGCTCTCCAGGAAAGCTATAGCAGCTTACACGATGTATGTGACATTGTACGCGGGACAGTGTCTGTGTCTCCCCACTGCCCTGACCAGTTCTAGGCATTACCGTTCTCTTAAATCTTTGCTAGTCTGCCATATGAAAATAGTAGCCCCCTGTTTTCATTTTTTTATCTTTGATGACAGTTTTGTATATTGGGATTTTGGTTTTATTTCTTTGCTAATGTGAGGTGTTAGGGAATTACTTAGGGTTTGTTTGTTTGTTTTAAATAAATGAATTCTCTTAATTTATCAAGATTTTATTTATCTAGCTTGCCAGCTACACCAGGTTTCTTAGTTGCAGTATGTGAGGTCTATTAATAGTTCCCTGACCAGGGATCCAACTGAGCCTGCTGCATTGGAAGCAGGGACTCTTAGCCACTGGACCGCCAGGGAAGCAGAGGGCTTGACTTGATGGAGTGGAGACCAGGGTGTGTTCCCCTCAGTGACAGCAGTTCACGATCAAGCCCGTCCTTTCTGTTTGTTGCAGGAGTTAAGGGAGCACGGAGAGAAGAAGAAGCGCTCACGGGAGGATGCTGGGGACAATGATGATACGGAGGGTGCGATCGGTGTCAGGAACAAGGTGGCTGGAGGAAAAATGAAGAAACGGAAAGGCCGTTAATCTCTTTTATAAAGACTTGATTTCTGCCTTCTGTGCTGTGGAGATGACTGAAGGAGAGAACGGGACCTCTTCCTCAGGCCAGTCCGTCAGCACGTGTCCAGACGGCCCGGCTCCTACAGTACTGGGCCCCCGTCTGTGTGTTCAAGCATTGTTGCTGTGGGACATTGTCACAGAGCTGATGTCGAGACTCGGACTGGCCTTCCACTGTGGTTACTTGTTCCTGACATGAGGAGCACATGCTCTCCTGTCCCTTCACACCCTTCACACAGACCTGTGCTTTTTTCAGCTGCAAATCAAGGACTGGGCTAATGAAGCCCTCAGCCTGAAATTGCCAAGGAAAGGGATGTTTATATCTAAAAAACAGTGGAACTCAAGCAGTCTCAGCTTGTGTTTCATGACTCTGAATGGGAAATAATAAATTTAAATATTATTATAAATAAGTTCAGACTCCTTCAAGACCTTTTTGTGGTAAAGGCTTCATAGGAGAAGACTTGCTGTGCGCGGATGTCTCTGGTTGCGGCTAGTGTGGACTGCTCTTCACTGCGGTGCGCAGCTTCCTCGTTGCGGTGGCCTTGCCTGTTGTAGAGCGCTGGCTCTAGGTGCCCAGCTTCGGTAGTTTCACCTCACGGGCTCAGTAGTTGTGGCACACGGGCTTAGTTGCTCCAAGGCATGTGGAGTCTTCCCGGAGCAGGGATCACACCTGTGTCCCCTGCAATGGCAGGTAGATTCCTAACCCACTGTGCCACCAGGGAAGTCTTCCATGTACATCTTAATGGAAAGTGCATGTTGTGTTTCTTAAAGTTGAAGTGTTCAGTAATGAAAAGTAGATGTCAGTAAAATTCTCTGTGGGAATCAAGTGTGGACCGTTGATTGCAGGAAGATCTTTGTAAATATGGTGGGTGGGGTGCCTACCACTGGGGGCTAATTCTCCATTAGTGTATTTCCTGTTGGGACTCTCAGAGCAGCTTAGATACTGGTAGCTCTGTCTCCCTCTGAGCCAGTGGATAAAAGCCAATGGATGATTGCTATTTCAACTCGGTGGAGGACTTTAGAAGCAGGCTTAATTTGAATCAGATTGTGGGTGGTGGGCTTCCATGGTGGCTCAGATGGTAAAGAGTCTGCCTGCAGTGCTGGAGACTCAGGTTTGATCCCTGGGTCAGTAAGATCCCCTGGAAAAGAAAATGGCAACCCACTCCAGTATACTTGCCTGGAAAATCCCATGGATGGAGAAGCCTGACAGGCTATAGTCCATGGGGTCACAAAGAGTCAGACACGACTGAGCACTTTGTGGGTGGTGCGTAAGAAGAGATGAATTATTCTGAAGAAGTCTGAACTTTTTAAATAGGATTCCAAACCTAGGGTCTGTGGACCCTTCAGGTACATGCATATTTCTGCAGAGACTAAAAAGGGTAGAAACCTTCTAAAGCTTGGCTGCTTTCTCTGAAGTACTTTAGAGTATGCTTTGCTAGGTTGGGAAGATGGGCCACTAAGGGAAGAAAGGTGGATGATGTGTCTTCAGGCATATTGGTGGGTCCAGACCATAAACTATAGAGTCTCAGGCAGAATGAGTAGAGAGATCCTTGTGAAGGGCAGCAGGCACAGAAATGAATGTGATTCAGGTGCAAATGAGGACGAAGCTGTGGGTTTATATCACTAATCAAGCTGTTTTTCATGCTCCCTGTCCGCCAAGGCAAGATTGTGAAGTCTTGAGTCTCCTGGGGCTCCTGTAACAGTGAGTTTCCCTGGTGGCTCAGACAATGAAGACTCCGCCTGCAATGCAGGAGACCCAGGTTCAATCCCTGGGTTGGGAAGATTCCCTGGAGAAGGAAATGGCAACCTACTCCAGTGTTCTTGCCTGGAGAATTCCATGGACAGAGGAGCCTGCTGGGCTACAGTCCATGGGGTCACAGAGTACAATGTACATGTAACAAAGTACCACAGAGGGGGGCTTAAAAGAACAGCAGTTTGCTGGATCACAGTTCTGTAATCTAGAGGTCCAGGATCAAGCTGTCACCAGGGCCATGCTGCATCTGAAGCCTCTCGAGAAGGGTCTGTCCTCTCTGCTAGCTTCTGGTGCTTGCTGGTGGTCCTTGGCTTGTGAAAACGTAGCTCCAGTCTCTGCCCCCGTCTTCACATAACCTTCCCTTCTGTGTGTCTGTGCTTTTACATGGGCTTCTTGTACAGATGCAGTAGTTGAATTTAGCTGTTTTTAGTTGCTAAGTTGTATCTGACTCTTAGTGACCCCGTGAACTGCAGCACACTAGGCTTCCCTGTCCCTCACTATCTCCTGGAGCTGCTTCAAACTGTCCATTGAATCGTTGATGCCATCCAATCATCTCCTCCTCTGTCACCCACTTCTCTTGCCCTCAATCTTTCCCAGCACTGGGGATTTAGGTCACACCCTACTCTGGTATGACCTCATCTTGACTCATTATATTTACAAAGGTCCTATTTTCAATAAGGTCACATACTTGCATTCCATGTAGACATGGATTTTGGGGAGACACTTCAACCCAGTACAGACTGTCTTTCTGGACTGCTACATTTTGGGGGGGAGTGAAAGAGTTGGCTTAAAGCTCAACATTTAGAAAAAGAAGATCATGGCATCTGATCCCATCACTTCATGGGAAATAGATGGGGAAACAGTGGAAACAGTGTCAGACTTTATTTTTTTGGGCTCCAAAATCACTGCAGATGGTGACTGCAGCCATGAAATTAAAAGATGCTTACTCCTTGGAAGGAAAGTTATGACCAACCTAGATAGCATATTCAAAAGCAGAGACATTACTTTGCCAACAAAGGTCCATCTAGTCAAGGCTACGGTTTTTCCTGTGGTCATGCATGGATGTGAGAGCTGGACTGTGAAGAAAGCTGAGCACCAAAGAATTGATGCTTTTGAACTGTGGTGTTGGAGAAGACTCTTGAGAGTCCCTTGGACTGCAAGGAGATCCAACCAGTCCATTGTGAAGGAGATCAGCCCTGGGATTTCTTTGGAAGGAATGATGCTAAAGCTGAAACTCCAGTACTTTGGCCACCTCATGTGAAGAGTTGACTCATTGGAAAAGACTCTGATGCTGGGAGGGATTGGAGGCAGGAGGAGAAGGAGATGACAGAGGATGAGATGGCTGGATGGCATCACTGACTCGATGGACGTGATGGACGTGAGTCTGAGTGAACTCCGGGAGTTGGTGATGGACAGGGAGGCCTGGCGTGCTGAGATTCATGGGGTCACAAAGAGTCGGACACGACTGAGTGACTGAACTGAACTGAACTGACAAGATTGTGTTGTGGAATTCAACTGGTAGAATTAATTACAAAGAAAGTGGAGAAAAGACAGGAAGTAGCTTCCCCAGTGGCTCAGTGGTAAAAATCCACCTGACAACGCAGGAGACGTGGGTTCGATCCCAGGGTCAGGAAGATCCCCTGGAGGAGGGAATGGCTACCCACTCCAGTATTCTTGCCTGGGAAATCTCATGGACAGAGGAGCCTGGTGGGCTATAGTCCACGGAGTTGCAGATCAGACAGTACTGAGTATGTATGCACACGAGTCTTCAGAAATGGGAGGATGGCTAGAAGTACAGAAATTTACAGTGACATCCTCTTAAATGTAAATTGTCTTTGCAGTAAAGGTCCCAAAGGGTCTAGTTTTAGAAGTGGGGAAGGAGGCCTCTAGCCTTTCTTCTAGTCCCATCTTGGTGTAATTTCTTAGTTCTGCTTTCCTGATTTAGGACACTGAGGGCTTTAAAATAATTAACTATCTTCCCCTGCCTCCCAGTTGCAATCAATTCCCACACCTAACTTATATGACTTAGAGGGATTATCTTGCAGTAGTCAGTGATGCTGCCCCAGAGAAAATTCTCCCTTATTTCTCGTCTGAATCATAGAGCCACTTTATACAGTATTCATTGTATCATGGTTTCATGATACTAACCAACCTAGTTTTACTTCCTTCCTCCGTGCTGAGCCAAAGTGAAATGAGGAAAGTATCTTTACCTTATGAAGGGAGGGGTCTTAGGATCCCAAACAAAGCTATGCTTTTCCCAGCAGTCATGTATGGATGTGAGAGTTGGACTGTAAAGAAGGCTGAGTGCCGAAGAATTGATGCTTTCAAATTGTGGTGCTGGAGAAGACTCTTGAAAGTCCCTTGGACAGCAAGGAGATCAACCCTGAATGTTCATTGGAAGTACTGATGCTGAGGCTGAAGCTCCAATACTTGGGCCACCTGATGCGAAGAGCCGACTCATTGGAAAAGATCCCGATGCTGGGAAAGATTAAGGGCAGGAGGAGAAGGGGGCAACCAAGGAGGAGATCGCTGGATGGCATCACTGATTCAGTGGACATGAGTTTGAGCAAACTCGAGCAGATAGTGAAGGACAGGGAAGCCTGGTGTGCAGCAGTCCATGGTGTCACAGAGTCAGACATGAGTTAGAAACTGAACAACACAGGATCCCAGTGCTGGGGTTTCAGCCAAGAAGGTGGTTCTAAGCTTAAAGCAGGCCCAGAATTCCAGGCTGTCTGGAATTTAAGGGCCGTCTGAGAGGATTCTAGAAGTTGCTGGGAGGGATCTAGACTCAACTAGATTATGATTATTATTTTCCCAGCCCTTCAAAAATGTGATGAAGGACTTCCCTGGTGGTCCAGTGATTGAAAATCCACCTTCCAATGCAGAGGACAGCAGGTTCGATCCCTAACCAGGGAAATAAAATACCACCTGCCACGGGGTAACCAGGCCCACATGCTGCAATGAAGACCCAGTGCAGCCAAGAAAAGTGGATCTCCTGGAACTTGGCTGACTCTATAGGAACATCTGGTTTATAGCCAGAGTGTTTTCCAGGTAAGTTCCTACCTGCAGATCTAGCCCCAAATCCAAACCCGAGACTATCTGCCCCAGGTCCTTCAAAGCCCTGAGGAATGAGACCAGAAAGAACCACAGACTGTGGTGTTGGTTACAGAAAATGAAGGCATCCACGTTATCAAAAGCAGGTAACAAAATAACATCAAGCAAGTATGCTCCAAAGACTTGAATGCAGAATCAGAGAGTAGACAAGTTTTAATCCACATAGTTCTTAGGGTGAAATCCAGCCTCAGGGCTGATAATAAATCAGGGTGTGAGTCACCCCTCTTTAGCTGGAATGACAAGAGACCCAGACCCTGGCACTAGAGACTCAAGGGCTACCCACACCCACATTCCTTTTCATGCCTCACCTGTCCCAGGTATGCACTATAAACGCCAGCTAAAAATAACTGCAGAAACTTGAACTCTGAGAAATCGTACTAAGCAGTCTCACCTAGAGTGAAGAGCTGACTTGTGTCAAGTGGAAGAGAGATGAGGGGAAAATATGGGCTCATATAGAGACTAGAATCTCTAGGAGGTGGACCTCATATCTGTTCATATTCTTGAAGTTTTTATCTGTTCATGGTCCACCCAGTACCTTCCCAAAATGTCATCCTTCATTAACCCACGGGCGCCATCTAGGGACTGGAAGAAACTGGAGGGACATGGAGCACAGCGGAGTGTGGGAACACAGTCTCCGTCAAGAGACTGATCGTAGCTCTGTGACCTTGTGGAGTCGTTGACCCTCGATTTCTCTCGTTAACACAGAAATAAGAGCATCTCTCCTGTCTGCCTCACAGAGTCTTTTTTAAAAATTAGAAAAAAAATTCTTAAAAAATTTTTTAAATTTTATTTTGGCTGTGCTGGGTCTTCGTTGGGGTGCCCAGCCTTCTCTAGTTGCAGCATGTGGGCTCTCTGGTTGGAGGTCCTTATGCTTAGTTGGGCCAAGCCATGTCGGATCCTAGTTTTCTGGCCAGGGATTGAAGCCACATCCCCTGCATTGGAAGGTGGGTTCTTAACCAGTGGACCACCAGGGAAGTCCTGCCTCACAGAGTCTTGAACCGGGTTTTATTTGTTTTTTAACTCTGTCCCTTCCCTTTCTCCTTTCTAGCATCTGCTCTCTCGCAGCCGCTGTGGCAGGTAGTAGGAAGACAATACTGAAAAGTTGGGTGCTGTCTGGGCTGAACTCAGTCTTAATGTTGTATTGTGATTGTGCTCACCCAGTGGGCAGGGACCGCAGCCTTCTAGTGGATGTGATTCCTAACATCCTGCAGAGCCCGGCACACAGAAGTTTCAATATCTATCATATTCTGTAACAAACTGTGTATCAGCAACTTCACTTGTCTCTAGTTTCTTGAACAATCCTGAAAGGTGGGTATTATTGTCCGCATTATAAGCTAAGGAGCCGGACTATCCAGTTGTGAGACCTTGGGCAAAGTATTCAACTTTTCTTGTTTCAATGTCCTTATCTGAAGAAACACGGATAGTAATAAAGCTACCTTGTGAGGTTTAAATGAACTATACTGTGGCTCTTCCTTATAATGATTACTAAGTGTTAGCCATTGTGATTGTCATTATTGTTAGGATTATTACAGATGAAGAGTGGATAAGCATTAATAGCTTGCCCATACAGCTTGCCATACAGCTCGCCATACAGCTCATAAGGGACCCAATTTGATGCCAAGTTTCTACTCTTTATCCTAAATACACTTTGTATTATGTGTACATGTATAATTTCATATTATTCATTCAGCAAGTGCTTACTGATTGAAGATCGAATCATCGTTTATATTTTTTTCCTTTGAAAAAAAATTTATTCCACCTAATAAAGAAGTATATGACACAAAAGGGCTTTCAAACCCATTTGCAGATCCGAACTTCCAGATCCTTGCAGATCCTCCTTCGGTGGGAGGCTATGATATTTTCATTTTCACCAGTAGATGGCAGAAGGGAGAAAAATACCCCAGAATGGGAAGTTTTCACTGTGGCCTATTTAAAGGGCTCTTTGTCTGATATTTGGCCCACAGTGATGAAGGGCTGGGGGTCAGGGTGGCTATGAGAACCACCTTCAGGTATTTGAAGGTGTCAACCTTCATGAGGATCTACTAGGTTGACCCAGAAGATGGGGACTGGGAGATAAAAATAAACTGAAATTCAGATGTTATAAGAAGAAAAAGTTGCATTCCTCTATTATCTCTTGCTTACAGTCCCAGCTGGCATTCCCTCCTTTTCAGCCCACAAGCAGCTTTGTTCTTTTCAAAAGCCTGCCCTTCCCTCCTGGGATTTTGATAAAGTCCCTTGCCATCCATTGATGCCCCCTGCAACGCCCACCCCGGTCTGTAACCTCAGAGTACTGTTGATGTTTTCACACACCGCCCCCCCATATCACCACTTACTCACTGCATGCTTGTGTTTCTGAATGTGAATTTGCTAAGCCACGAATCCCTCTTCTGATGTGCGTCACTCAGTTGTGTCCAAGACTTTGTGACCCCGTGGACTGTAGCCCGCCAGGCTCCTGTGTCCCTGGAATTTTCCAGGCAAGAAGACTGCAGGGGGTTGCCATTTCCTCCTCCAGGGGATCTTCCTGACTCAGGGATTGAATCTGCATCTCTTGCATCTCCTGCATTGGCAGGTGGGTTCTTTACCACTGCGCCACCTGGGAAGCCTCCTTTTACTGCATATCCATCTAGTTCCTCATAGCTCAGTTGGTAAGTTATCTACCTGTAATGCAGGAGACCTGGGTTTGATTCCTGGGTCGGGAAGATCTCCTAGAGAAGCAAGTGGCAACCCACTCCAGTATTCTTGCTGGAGAATCCCATGGACAGGGGAGCCTGGCGGGCTACAGTCCACCGGATTGCAAGAGTCGGACACGACTTGGCGACTAAACCACCATCACCAAGTTTTGTTAAGCCCGCACTCCTTTGTCCAATAAGCCTGTTGCTGGTTAGCTAATGAGTCACTTGCTCGTCCATTCTGTACTGAAGACATGTCTTTCAGCTCCAAGTGATGGGGAATTGTCTTTTTGGTTCCAAAAGAGTGGTAGCAGCATACAGGTGAGGTGTGCTAACTCCACTGTAACTGATTTCTGTGCTGGCTTTTCCCACACATTCCTTTCAGGGGAGGAGTCCACAGGTGGCTTCTGCCCAATACCCAGACTCTTTGAAACTCCCCAACTCAAGCTGTTCCCTCCAGAGCCAACTTCAAACCAATATCCTTATTGTGTTTTCTGGGTGGGTCAAGAGCATGGAGACCATGAGAAGGTTTCTAATTTGACATGCTTCTATTTGTGTATTTGTAATGGCTTGCTTGTGGTTCTTTACATAAGGATTTGGAGAGCCTGCTGTGTGCTAGGCATGTGCTAGCTGCTTGGCATCCGTTATTTCAGTAACTTGATGTAATGAGTCATTTCTTGAGGAAACAGAAAAGCTTCTTCGTGGCATTTTGAAACCACAGCGGGGTCACTCCTTATTCATTCCTTATTCTACATCTTCAGTGATTTTTTTTTTAAAGATTTTTTTTAAAAATGTGGACTATTTGAAAGTCTTTATTGAATTTGTTACAGTACTCCTTCTGTTTTATGTTTTGGTTTTTTGGTTCTTAGCTCCCCAAACAGGCTTCAAACCTGCATTCCCGCAAAATCGTAACCACTTGACCACCAGGGAAGTCCCCATGATTTCTTAAATTCATCCAAGGATGTTCAGGAAATTAGCACGGTGAGCTTATACTGACAAAATGAAGTAGAGATTTGATCACATTCTAGTTAATCTGTGGCTTCTGTGTCCATTTCATTGATGTGAGTGGAATTCAAAGGACTGAGGGTGAGGTGGGGAGTGGAAAAGATTCTCCTCTCCTCCGTAGTTTTATATTTTCAGCAAGTCTCTAGAAAATGAATACATTTTACGTGTGGACTCTGCCATAGTATTCATGTAGAAGTGTTAGTAGCTCAGTCCTGTCTGACTCTTTGCGATCCCATGAACCTGCCAGGCTCCTCTGTCCATGGGATTCTCCAGGCAAGAATACTGGAGTGGGTTGCCATTCCTATCTTCCTGACCCAGGGATCAAACCCAGGTTTCCCACATTGCAGGCAAATTCTTTAGCATCTGAGCCACCAGGGAAGCTCTAATATTCATGTGAAACCTCACCCCAAATCAGAACTTTAGGGTTGAGAGGACCTTGGTGACAAACCAGATTGTTCATTTTTTCCTTTGAGGATAATTAAAGGCAGTATGTGTACCTTTGTAGGTTTGTATATGTTTTATAATGTGTAAGTTTATGTTTGTTTTATAATGTACTCACAAGGTTATAGCAATTTAAAAGGAGACACTATTTTTCAAAAAAGTTCTAATACCTGCCTGAGTCGGACACAACTGAGCAACTTCACTTTCACTTTTCACTTTCATGCATTGGAGAAGGAAATGGCAACCCACTCCAGCGTTCTTCCCTGGAGAATCCCAGGGACAGGGGAGCCTGGTAGGCTACCGTCTATGGGGTCACACAGAGTCGGACACGACTGAAGTGACTTAGCATAGCATAGCATAGCATATAGCAAGGGGAAAAAAATCTTTTGTTTTTCAGGATAACAGCTTTCGACTGAAGTCTCCTTTTTTCAGAAGCGTGGTAGAAGACATTGAGGAAGAAACATGTATTTTAGACGGCTCTGGTCAGTGTAATTTTCCTAACAATGCCAGTGTTGTCCCCAGCCAGGTTCCAGGTGCTATCTTGGGAGGAGTACAGATAAAGTCTTATTTCACAGCTCACCTCTTTAGTGTGTTTGCCTGGGTGAACTCCAACTGATGTATGATCACCAAGGGCGGTCTGGAAGGAGGCCAAAAGCCCAGCCAGGACAAAGTTCAGGCCGGTAGCTTACATGGGAAAGAGAGCAGAGCCACCTCTGTGCTGGTCACCTGGGTAGGGTTCCAGAGGGAGGAGCGAGGAAGAAGAGTGAGTGTTTCCTGAGACTGATAGTCTGACGTCAGCTTGGAGTTTATGGTACTGAGCAGCAGTGCAGTCATTTCCTGCCCCTTCTCCCCGACTCTGCAGACTCCCTCAGTCACCCGATGGCCAGTGGCCTGCGGCCAGGGCTCATTTCTTTTCCCTCTGACCTCGAGGAGTTGTGGGCAGCAGATACTGGAATTTTTACTTCTATTTATTTCTAAAAGTTCATCCTTTTTGGATTTCTATGTCTGTATGTTTTTATAATGCACATAAAGCATTATTTTAATGACAACTTGTATACAAGGATGAAAGTATTTAAAAATATGTCAAATAGGGGTGCATATTGGGGAAGTTTGAGACTTATTCTGATAATAGCCCTTTTAGAAAAATTATGTTTCATTCTGAAATTAATTTTCAAACAAAACTCTGATATATCCTTATGGTTTAAAAAAAGTATTTTGGGAACTTTCCTGCTGATCTGAGTTCCCAGTGCAGGGGGCTGGGGTTCAATCGCTGGTCAGAGAACTAGATTCCATATAATGAAATCAAAGATTGAAGATCATACAATGAAGATCCAGTACAGCCAAATGAAATTATTATTAAGAGCAGTTTTGATATGCAGATGACACCACCCTTATGGCAGAAAGCGAAGAGGAACTAAAAAGCCTCTTGATGAAAGTGAAAGAGGAGAGTGAAAAAGTTGGCTTAAAGCTCAACATTTAGAAAACGAAGATCATGGCATCTGGTCCCATCACTTCATGCCAAATAGATGGGGAACAGTGGAGACAGTGCCAGACTTTATTTTTTGGGGCTCCAAAATCACTGCAGATGGTGATTGCAGCCATGAAATTAAAAGACGCTTACTCTTTGGAAGGAAAGTCATGACCAACCTAGATAGCATATTCAAAAGCAGAGACATTACTTTGCCAACAAAGGTCCGTCTAGTCAAGGCTATGGTTTTTCCTGTGGTCATGTATGGATGTGAGAGTTGGACTGTGAAGAAAGCTGAGTGCTGAAGAATTGATGCTTTTGAACTGTGGTGCTGGAGAAGTCTCTTGAGAGTCCCTTGGACTGCAAGGAGATCCAACCAGTCCATTCTAAAGGAGATGAGTCCTGGGTGTTCTTTGGAAAGACTGATGCTGAAGCTGAAACTCCAATACTCTGGCCACCTCATGCGAAGGGTTAACTCATTGGAAAAGACCTTGATGCTGGGAGGGATTGGGGGCAGAAGGAGAAGGGGATGACAGAGGATGAGATGGCTGGATGGCATCACCGACTTGATGGACATGAGTTTGAGTGAACTCCGGAAGTTGGTGATGGACAGGGAGGCCTGGCATGCTGCAATTCATGGGGTTGCAAAGAGTTGAACACGACTGAGCGACTGAACTGAACGGTATTATTTTGTATAATAATACAAAAAAATTATTTTTAAGAGCAGTTTTAAGTTCACAGCAAAATAAAGAGGAAGGTACAGAGATATGCTGCTGTCCCCATATGTGTATAACCTCCTCCATTATCAACATCCCCAACCGGAGTGGGACATACTTTACAATCAGTGAAGCCACATTGACTCATCGTAATTTCCTGAAGTCCATAGTTTACCTTAAGAGTCACTCTTGGTATTATACCTTGTAAGGGTTTGGACAAATGTATAATGACTTGTATCTGTCTACCACTGGAATATTTTATTTTCACTGCCCTATAAATCCTCGCTCCACCTGTTTGTCCCGCCCTGTGCCCTAAAAGCCTGGCAACCATTACTATTTTTACCGTCTCCATAGTTTTGCCCTTTTCAGGATGTCATATGGTTGGAATCATGCAGTATATATATATATATTTGTTGCTATTTAGTCACTAAGTTGTGTCTGACTCTTTGGGACTGCATGGACTGCTGCACGCCAGGCTTTCTTGTCCTTCACCATCTCCTGGAGCTTGCTAAAATTCATGTCTATTGAGTCAGTGATGCCATCCAACCATCTCATCCTCTGTCATCCCCTTCTCCTCCTGCCTTTCATCTTTTCCAGCATTAGGGTCTTTTCCAAAAAGTCAGCTCTTCACATCAGACGGCCAAAGTATTGGAGCTTCAATTTCAGCATCAGTCCTTCCAGTGAATATCCAAGGTTGATTTCCTTTAGGATTGACTGATTTGATCTCCTTGCTGTCTAAGTGACTCGCAAGAGTCTTCTCCAGCACCACAATTTGAAAGCATCAGTTCTTCCGCACTCAGCCTTCTTTGTGGTCCACCTCTCTAGCTGTTGAGATTAGCTTTCATGGCATGATAGCTCATTTCTTAGGACTGAATAACATTCCATTGCCTGGATGTATCATAGTTAATCCACTCACCTATCGAAGGACATCTATGTTGCTTCCAAGTTTTGGGAATTATGAATAAAGTTGCTGTAAACATTCCTGGGCAGGTTTTTCCCCCTCCCACTTCTCCTTTAATGTGGTAAAATACACATAAAATTTACCATGTTAACTATTTTAAAGTATACAGTTAGGTGATATTATACACATTCACATTGTTGTACAACCGCTACCACCATCTGTCCCCACAACTCTCTCATCTTGCAAAATTGAAACTACCCATTAAACAACTCCCCATTCTCCCCTCCCCTCAATGCCATGGCAACCACCATTATACTATTTGTCCTTATGATCTTGTCTAAGTACCTCATGTAAGTAGAATCTACAGTATTTGTCTCTTGGTTACTGGAGTATTTCATTTAGCATAATGTCCCCAAGGTTGATCCATGTTATAGCATATTGCAGAATTTCCTTCCTTTTAAAGACAAGATAATATTTCATTGTACGTATAGACCACTTTTAGCTTATCCACTCATCTGTTAAGTGTGCACTTGGATTGCTTCCATGTTTTAGTTATTGTGAATAAGGCTGCTATGAACATGGGTATACAAATACCTCTTTGAGACCCAGCTTGCAATTCTTTCAGGTGTATATACCCAGAAGTGAAATTGCTGGATCACAGATAATTTTTAATTTTTTGAAGAAGCATTAAATTACTTTCCATAGCAGCCGTACCACTTTATATTTACACAAACAGTGCACAAGCATTCCAATTTCCACATCCTCAGCAAAACCTACTGTTTTCTGGTTTCTTGTTTCTTTTTAAAAAAATATTTATTTATCTGGCTGCATCTGGGTCTTAGTTGCAGCATGAAGGGTCCTTTCTTGCGGCACACAGACTCTCAACTTCGGCTTCAGCAGCTGTGACACATCGGCTTGGTTGCTCCTCAGTTTGTGGGACCTTAGATCCCTGAGTAGGGATCGAGCCCCAGTCCCCTGCATTGGAGGGCAGATTCTTAAGCACTAGACCACCAAGGAAATCCCTAACTATTTTCTTATCATTGTACTGTACTTTGATCTGTTTTTAGTCTTCCTTTCTTTCCGCCTCTTTCCTTCCTTTTTTAAAAAAATATGTTTATAACTACAATTTCCCCCCGAAGCACCAATTTTGCCACTTTCCATAAGTTTTGGTGAGTTGTGTTTTCATTTTCACTCACCTGCAACTACTTTCTAATTTTCCTTGTGATTTCTTCCTTGATCCATTGGTTGTTTAAAAACGTGTCATTTGGTTTCTCCACAGTTTCATCAATTTCTAGCTTTCCTTTTGTTACCAGTTTCTAACTTTGTTATGGTCAGATAGCATACTGAGACTGAATCTGTGGCCTGGCTTGCACAATGTCTTGCCTGCATTTGAGAATAACGTGTGTGCTGTTGGGTAGGGTACTCTGTACACTATGTCTGTTAGAGTTACTTGGTTTAAGTCCTCTACTTCCTTACTTTTGTCTAGTTGTTCTATCCATTATTATGAGTGGGGTACTGAAGTTGCCAATATTTTTTAGAACTATTTCTCCCTTAAATTCTGCCAGCTTTTGCTTCACTTATTTTGATGGTCTATCATTTGGCATGCGAATGTTTATACTTGTTACATCATCTTGCTGTATTGAACATTTTATAACATATAATGCTTTTCTTTGTAAACTTATTTGATTTAAAATCTATTTCGTCTGATATTAGTATAGCATCTCTGCTCTCTTTTGGTTACTCTTTGGATGGAATGTCTTTTCTATCTTTTTATTTTCGATCTCTGTGTCTTTGGAGCTCGTGTGTGTCTCTTGTAGATAGCACATGGTTGGATCATGTGATTTTATCCATTCTGCTAATCTCTGTCCTTGGAGGGTTTAACCCATTTACATTTAAAGTAATTTCTCATAAGGAGGGACTTCTGTTATTTTGCAATTTGTTTTCAGTATGCTTTAGGGTTTTTTTTTTGTCCCTTATTTCCCAATTGCTGTCTTCTTTTGTGCTTAGTTGATTTTTTGTAATGAAGTGTTTACTTTCCCTTCTTGTTTCCTTTTAGCTATTGTCTTTTTGGTTACCATGGGGATTACATTTTTTTGGGGGGGGGGATTACATTTAAAATTCTGAAGTTATAACACTCTAATTTGAATTTATACCAGCTTAATTTCAATAACATAAAAACTTCTCCTTCTTTACAGTTCTGTCCCCAGTCCTTTCTGTTGCTGATGTCACAAAATTACACCTTTATATGTTGTATGCCCCAAAACATGAGCTAATAATTCTTTAAAATGCATTTGTTTCTTAAATTATGTAGAAAGCAAGATTTGAAGTTACAAACCAAAGTTATAGCAATAATAGCTTTTACACAATATTTTACTTTAAATGTATTAGTCTCAACTCATGTAGAAAATAAAAAGTACAATTACAAAACATTGTTATACTAGTACTAGCTTTTATAATTTTCCATGTATTTACTTTCATTGGTGTCCTTATTTCTCCGTATGGCTTCTAGCTACTATCTAGTCTCCTTTCATTTCACCTTACAGGAATCTCTTAAAGATTTCTTGCAGAAAAGGTCTACTGGCCGCAAAGTCCCTTAGCTATTGTTTATCTGGGAATGTCTTAGTTTCTCCCTCACTTTTGAAGGACAGTTGCCACATATAGGATTCATAGTTGACAGCTTTGTGGTTGTTGTTTTAGCATTTTGAATATGAATATCAGTCCACTGTGTTCTGGCCTCCAGAGTTTCTGATGAGAACTATACTGATCATCTTATTTTACTGAGGATCAATAATATTGCTAATCTTACTGTATGTGATGATTCATGTTTCCCTTGATGCTTTCAACTTTGTCTTCACCTTTTAAAAGTTTGATTATAGGGGCTTCCCTGTGGTCCAGTGGTTAAGAATCTGCCTGCCCATGCAGGGGACACAGATTCGATCCCTGGTCTGAAAAGATCCCACATGCTGCAGAGCAATGGAACAGTTGTGCACCACAGCTATTGAGCTGCTGCTCTAGAGCCAGGAAACTGCAGCTATTGAGCCCACGTGATGCGACTACGGAAGCCTGTACACCCTAGAGCCCACGCTCCACGAGAGAAGCTTCTTCAATGAGAAGCTTCGTATTACAGCTAGCACCTAGAGAGCATCCCAGAGCAGACAAAAATAAATAAATGAATACAATTATTTTTAAAAATGGAGAAATAAAGACTTTTGTAGTCAAACACTGAGGACATTTTTTGCCAGTACATCTGGGGGTGATGAGGAAAGGGAACACTTCATGATATATGTATGCCCTTAAGTAAGTAACTTTTGAGTTTTGAACAATGTGAATACATTTACCTATAAACAAATAAAAATAAGTGATATGTAAATATTAATATAACTTATTGAATGAATATTTTCAGTTACCTAGGCACTGTGGAGTACATAAATAATTAATCTGAGATTTCCCTAGTGGTCCCAGTAACTTAGACTCTGTGCTTCCAAGGCAGGGGATTCGGGTTCAATCCCTGGTCAGGGAATGATTATAAATACCACATGCTGCTACTCAGAGTTTGAATGCTGCAACTAAAGATCCTGCACTGCAACAAAGCTTAATGATCCTTTGCAATTAAGATCCAGCACGGCCAAATTAATAATAATAATAATAATAATAATAATAAAACCCAGTTACTCCCAGTGCTTACACTTAAGAGGATTACAGCCTAGTGAGAGTAAAAAGATAAGTATGCAAGTTACTATAATACAGTGGATGCAGTGATAATTGGCTATATCAAAGAGAGATGAAAAACTATAGAGGCAAATATCTCCCAAATGGCTTATTGTTAGTTATAGGAAAGTGAAAGTTAGTCACTCAGTCATGTCCAACTCTTTGTGACCCCATAGACTGTAGCCCACCAGGCTCCTCTGTCTGTGGAATTCTCCAGGCAAGAATATTGGACTGGGTTGCCATTTCCTTCTCCAGGGGATCTTCCCAACCCAGGAATTGAACCTGGGTCTCTTGCATTGCAGGCAGATTCTTTACCATCTGAGCCACCAGGGAAGCCCTAGTTAGAAGTGGGTGAGTTATATGATCCATTTCCTAACGGTTTGGGACATTTCACTTTTGTTGATTAGCAGATTTAGGAGCTTAGGCTGATTTGGCTCTGTTCCAGACACCCCTTCCCCTCCCTCCACCTCCTGCCCTACTTTATCCTTCTCCTTTCTACTCTGGTAATTGGTGTAGCCATACCATAATTCAGTTTTAGAACACTTACAACCCCCATAGATTTCCTTATGGTCATTTGCCTTCTGTTCCTATCAGCTTGCCTTTCCTTGCATATTTTTTAAAGAGGGAAAAGTTCTGAATTCATATTGTTATTTTCAACGCAGTTTGTCCTGTAGGCAGCATCTTCTTTTGCCACACCTTGTGAGTCAGGATAGGTTTGGCTGATGTTGAACCTGAGCCTGGGACTGTCGCCATGTTAAATGTTGCATGACCATCCCACCTTCCTTTGGAACAGCTGCCTAAGTGGGTGCTAATACTACTCATTCATCTCTGCCTCCAGCTCTCTGTCAATTCAGCTTGGAGTGGCCTGGCTCATTTTCCTCTTCATCACCTGACTTTGGAAAAATAAAATGAGCCTCTCCTTTGTAAGTTAGAAGCCAAAATAAATACAATGATGCCGCATTAAAGTTTTCGGATTTAACTTTTATCAGATGCCAAAGCAAAGCACTAAACCAAGTCACTAGCTGCAGGGGATGCAGTGGGATTGTGGAGGCTGGCAAATTCCGGAAATAGATGGCACCAGCGCCTGTCTGAGCCCACCCCGCTGGTTGAGAGGTAAACATGGAGAGCAGCTTTGGCTCACTTCTGCACTGCGGAGCTGACGATTTCTGATGACAGTCCCTTCTTTTCACCTCTTGTTTTCCAAATTAGGAAACAGCAAGGGGAGAATTCAGGTGAGTTGCCTTAAACCTCTAGAAAGGTGGAGCAGAACACAACCTCGACTGCTCTGGGCCACACACCGCTACATGTGAGAGAAGGTGAACGGAGTCCTGTGCGTACCTAAGGCGGTGACGGAAACCACGCGTCCTCTGTGCTTCAGTGACACGGCTGTGCTACGTGTGAGTTATGTCACACTGGGTGTTTAAGCTCTGTGCACTGCTGTGCCTTTCTTTCTTATAAAATGGGGGTGGCTGGACTTTCCTGGTGGTACAGTGGCTAAGAATTCACCTGCCAATGCAGGAGATGTGGGTTTGATCCCTGGGCTGGGAAGATCCTCTGAAAAAGAAAATGACAACCCACTCCGTATTCTTGCCTGGGAAATCCCATGGACAGAGGAGCCTGGCAGGCTACAATCGCAAAGAGTCGGACACGACTTAGCAACTAAACAACAACAACTAACCAAAAATAGACACCAATAAATATTAATGATAATGATGACCCCATAGACTGTAGCCTGCCAGGCTCCTCTGTCCATGGGATTCTCCAGGCAAGAATACTGGGGTGGTGTGCCATTTGCCTATCCATGGATCGAACTCCGGTGTCCTGCATTGTAGGCAGATTCTTCACCGTCTGAGCCACCAGGGAATCCCAAGAATAGACACTGGTAAATATTAATGATGATGATGATTTCTGTTTCTGGGTCCTGAGCAGTTAGTTTCTAAGTGCACTGTGGCATCTGCTCTTCTTTTTATTTTAATTAAATTTTTATTCTTTATTTAAAAATATTTATTTATCTATTTTATTTGGTTGGCTGTGTCTGGTCTTAGTTGTGGCACGCAGGATCTTCTTTGCCACATGGGATCTTTTTAGTTTCACATTCAGACTCTCAGTTGCAGCGTGCAGGATCTTAGTTCCCAGACCAGGGATTGAACCCGGGCCCTTTGTAGTGAGAGCATAGAATCCTAATTCCCTGGTTCTCCAGGGAATTCCCTCCTTTCTGTCTCTTGTTACATGGATGGTCGGTGGTGCAGGTCTGTGAACACAGCGGTGCTGGGCCTCAGAGTGTTCGCAGAACATCTGGTCTCTTGGGGAACTTCCAGCCCAGTGACTGCCTTCCTGCAGCCCTCCCTACTGGTTCTGCCCACTCCAGGCCTGCGGTGGTGCCCAACGCCCCTCTGCCCTCCTGTCCACCAGCCTCAGCGGGCCGGCACCCTGGGGAGTTGTTTCCTGCCTGCCCAGCAGTTGTGGACCAACTCTGGCCTGATCAGCCTGGTGAACTTCACCACCCAGTGGGCTGCAAACACAGCTTCTCCAACGAGATCAGAAGCCCAGCCTTTGGCGGGGAGCTCCCCTCCACCTTTGTCTTTTCTTGGGTATTCTCCTTCAGCCTTGAAGTACACTCTAGAGGTCTTTTGACAACTTATAGTTGCACTCCTGTCATAGCTTCATAATTCTTTTTTTTTTTTTTTTAAATCTTCTGGCCATGATGCACAGCACGTGGGATCTTAGTTCCCCGACCAGGGATTGAACTTGCACACTCTGCGTTGGCAGTGTGGAGACTTAACCACTGAACCACCAGGAAGTTCCCATAATTCTTTATGTTAAACATTTCCTGTTGACATAGGTTTTTGCCTCCTAATGGGACCTAGGTTGATATACATACATCTCTTTGACAGGGAGCTAACATGCAGAGCCTTCTCTTTTACAACAGAGGTTCTTTGTCTCCTGACATCTTGTTTGATCTCCCAGACTAGGATTTCTTTCATCCATGAATTGCAAATATTCAGTTATGGTCTTGAAGGCATCTGCATACCTGGCCCTCATTCTGTTCCTGTTGTTCAACAGTTATCTCTGCTAGATTGCCTTCACCAGCTTATCGTACCTTTCAAAGTTTATTTACATATTTCTGTAACGATTGGAAGATAAATTCTGTGTGGCAGTGAAAGTCTTCTCTCTAGCCAATTAAATGATACCACAATTTTCCTTTCTGTGAAAGATCAGCCCTGACTCCATGATACAAGTAGTGAGAAGCAAGGTGTTGAGGGAATGCCCTGGTGGTTCAGTGGTTAGGGCTCTGCACTTTCCCGGCCTAAGGTCTGGGTTCGCTCCCTGGCGAAAGAGAAAGAAACAATGTTTGAATGCTAGAGAGTGGTTTCAATCAGAAGTAGCTACATAGCCTGTATCACAGATGGTTGTGAGAAGTAAGTGAGGTATTCTAGGTAAAACACAGCCTAGTTCTTGCACTTCGTATTGTGAGTTAACCCCCTCCTTCATTCATTCATTCAGCTCATCCTTAATCAGCAGCCTCATCATCATTCAACAGCCTCCTCATACCAAGTGCTTTTATCAGCATGGAGATATGAGGCTGAACAAGATTCACTTTTGCGAGTGGCTAGTCCAGTCTCCTGTTGATAATGTTTATTTATTTATGGTTGTGCTGGGTCTTTGTTCCTGAGCAGGGGCTCTAGGGTTCATTGGCTCAATAGCTGTGGCTCCTGGGCTCGAGAGCACAGGCTCAGTAGTTGTGGCGCGTGAGTTTAGTTGGGCTTTCCTGGTAGCTTAGCAATGCAGGAGACCCTGGTTTGATTCCTGGGTTGAGAAGATCCCCTGGAGAAGGGATAGGCTACTCACTGTATTCTTGGGCTTCACTGGTGGCTCAGATGGTAAAGAATCCAACCGCAAGGTGGGAGACCTGGGTTCAATCCCTGGGTTGTGAAGATCCCTGGCAGGAGGGCATGGCAACCCACTCTAGCATTCTTGCCTGGAGAATCCCCTGGAGAGAGAGCCTGGTAGGCTGCAGTCCACAGGGTCACAAAGAGTTGAACACAACTGAGCCACTAAGCATGCACGAGCTTAGTTGCTCCTTGGCCTGTGAGATCTTCCTGGATTAGGGATTGAATCCATGTCCCCTGCTTTGGCAGGGGGATTCTTTACCACTGAGCCACCAAGGAAGAGCCCCAGTCTACAGTTTAATATGCACCAAAGTCTAAGGAATAATTCCTCTCTTCATGTTCTCCCAAAGTAAAGACAAAATGGATTTTCTAGTAAATGGAATATAATGAATAAATTAATTCAGTCGTGGATGTAAAGTCACATGTCTAGAGGAAATTTTCTACTGTGTTAGTTTGACAGGAAGGTTGACAAGCTCAGGTTATTGTTGGACTGTATTCTTTTTCTGTAATTAGCCATGTGTGTGCTCAGTCACTCAGTCTTGTCTGACTCTTTGCGACCCCATAGACTCCAGATGGGGAAGGGGGGATAGGAGTCTGGAATGGTAAGCAGGGGCCAGAGCATGGCTTTGTAAGTTGTGCAAGGTTGTTTGAATTTTATCCTAGAGTAAATGAAGAGATGTTGCAGATTTTAAACATGGGAGGGTGGACCAGATTTGGGATCTAGGAAGGTCTCTATACTGAAGATCTCCAGAGTGGCAGAGACTTGAGGGAAGAGAACTAGAGACAGAGATCAATAGGAAGCTGTGTGGCCCACAGTGGCCTGGCTTAAGGTGACGGTTTCAGGGATGGAGAGAGGTGGCTCTGATAAAGGTGACAGTCCTGGTGAGTGACAGGGCAGGGGCTGAAGCTGCTGACTAATTACACAGGAATTTCCTGCCAGGAAATTAACTTTTTCCACTTGTTTATTTAGGCACCAGCTGAAAGTGTACAATTTGATAGAGACAGATGAGTAGCTACAAGTAACTGGGTAGAGAGAGTTTAGCTAGGAGGTATAGGTCCCATTTCCACTGCTTATGCCTGCAATCACTAATCATTAATTGATGTGTCCTCCCACTTCCCTGCCCCACCCCCCACCCCCAGGAAACCAAGCAAGCTAAGTAATGATTCTCTCTGAAAGAGAGTTTTTCCCCCAGCTGTACTGGAAGAGTCACATCCCATCTTTCATAACTGCCTCATCTGTTCTCCTATGGGCCAGACTGGGAGTGTTTATTTGCTTTTTCTGGTTTATTTGATGTGTAAAACACTAGGAAGCTCTGATTAGCTACTCTGCTGGGGCATCCGTGGCCTTTCAGGTGCTGTGTTTCTCAAATATTCTTTGGGAACACATGTTGGCCGTGTAGCCCACAGTTCTTAGAAGTTCTGGGAACAGCTGGCAACAGGGGCCTCCGGTGGCTGCAAAGGGGACCTTGGGCAAAGAATGAGCCTGGTGGTGTCTCATCCACTAAATTAGGGGATGCTGAAGTTCTAAGGTTATGCTTCATTTTATTTTTATTTATTGATATTTATTTGGCTGTGTCGGGCCTTAGTTGCGGCAGCACACTGGTTCTTCGTTGCGTCATGAGATATCTTTGGTTATGGTGTGTGGGCTCCAGAGTTCGTAAGATTAGTAGTTTCAGACGTGGGCTTAGTTGCCCCGTGGTATGTGGGATCTCAACCACATACCACGGGTATCTCCCAACCAGGGACTGAACCCATGTCCCCTGCGTGGGCAGGTGGATTCTTAACCGCTGGACCACCAGGGAAGTCTTAAGATTATGTTTTAAATGACTGACCTCTGACAGGACCCATGCTAACCTCTAATCCAGGAAGACCCCATGTTGCTCCCGATTCCACACGGGGCCTTGAATGACAAAGTCCACAGCTCACGTCTCAGATCTGCGAGAGCCTCTCCTCACTCTTTTAGCCACTGTGGGTCACTCCCCCAGACCGCCATCCCCCCAGCCTTTAAAGAACCCCAGAGGAAGAGTGGGCACCATATACCAGCACTTTCTCACTCCCTGTGTAAGTTCTTCATCCAACAGGGCACTACTATAAGCATCTCCCAGCTTTACTGGAAGTCCCCTGAGGGCTGATGGTTTTCCGCCCCTCGTCCCCACAGCACCTCTCAGAGTTTCCAGGCAACCACTGTGGATGGACAGATCTAGAAGTCTGGAGGAGGTGTTAGCCCCAACCTACAGACTGGGAAGCCGAGGAGGAAAGGGTTAAGCCACCCGCTCAAAGCTATGAAGGCTGGCCTGGGCTCAGGAGCTGAGCAGAAGGATCCCCAGCTAAACAGCTCCTTTCCATGTGTTGTTCCATCTTTCCAGAACCCTGGGCAGGCAGGCCTGGGTTCTGAGTTTGGGGACGTCTGTGCCCTGACATGGCTGGCACTTCACAGGTGTAGGCAAAGCAGACTCCAAATGGGGACAATATTTAGCAACTATTAGGAGAGGAGGGGACTTCCCTGGGGTCCTGTGGTTAAGACTCTGTGATTCCAATGCAGGGGGCATTTCACAGGAGACTAGGATTTCAAAGTAAGACTCCGAATGACGCTCATGGTCCACCTCCAGGCAGATGACAGGGTTCTTTCTGGCAGGAGATTTGGGGGTTAGATGGGCCTTCCTGACACAGCTCATGTCAAAGGCTGGCTTTCACTTGTCCAGAGATGGGAGTAGCCTTGAATTGGATTATAAAACGCTTAGGCTCGGGAACACCTGCTCTAAAGTGCCCTCCACCCCAGCCAAGATGTTTGCAATGCAAATTGTTTTTCTCACTCAGGAGAAAGGGGCAGGGCCCCTGGATGCTTTGACTATGTGTTACTGCCATTACAGAGTGGAAGACTGGGCGTTTAGTGCTCAGCACCCACGGGTGTTAGATTAGCTAGTGTTGAGTGAGTGTTTCCAAGGAGGAGACACCCCTCTGGAGGGGCAGCATGCATTGTATTCTTTGTTACGTCTGGTCTTAGCTTATTCTTCAGCTCATAAGTCACTTCTATTTTTTTAATTGGAGTATAAATGCTTTACAATGTTGTGTTAGTTTCTGCTGTAGAACAACACAAATCAGCTATACGCATACTTACGTCCCCTCCCTGTTGAACCTCCCTTCCACCCCACCCCATCCCACCCCTCCAGGTCATCACAAAGCACCGAGCTGAGCTCCCTGTGCTGCACAGCAGCTTCCACTAGCTGTCTATTTTACACATGGCAGTGGCTTTATGTCAGTGCTACTGTCTCAAGTCCACGCACCCCTCCCCTTCTTGCTCTCCATGCCCACATGTCCATTTTCTATGTCTGCCTCTCTATTCCTGCTCTGTGAATAGGCTCATCTGTACCATTTTTCTAGATTCCACATGTGTGTGTTAATATTTAATGTTTGTCTTTCTGACTTACTTCACTCTGTATGACAGACTCTAGGGCCATCCATGTCTCTACAAATGACCCATTTTCATTCCTTTATATTTCAGCTCATAAATCACTTCTGTGAAGCCTTTCCTGCCTTCATCCCTCCAGGAGAAATCACCCTCTTTCTTTTGAATTCCCAATTATCTACTTCTTTGCATTTAACCCGCTGTCTCATAAATCATATGCTTAGGTGTCTATCTCTCATTAGACTGTGAAGGTCTTAAGGACCGGGACCTACTTGACTTCTGTCCTTAACTCCAGAGCCTGGTTCCAGATAAGACAATAAATGTTGATTAAATGCATGCATGAGTGAACCGAATGGCTGAGCAGGGTGTCTGTTGACTTAAATTACAATATAAATATGGACACGAGTGTGTCTGTGTGTGTATTTGTGTGTATGTACTTAAATCGCTTAGCTTGATGACTCCTTTCACTCAAGGCAGTCTACCAAGGACACAAGCTAAACAGTGATTTCTGAGGAGTAACAGAGCTTGGCAGTAGTGGTAAAGAACCCGCCTGCCAAGGCACGAGACTCAAGAGATGTGGATTTGATCCCTGGGTCAGGAAGATCCCCTGGAGAAGGGCATGGCAACCCACTCCAGTATTCCTGCCTGGGAAATCCCATGGACAGAAGAGCCTGGTGGGCTACAGTCCATAGCATCGCACAGAGTTGGACATGACTGAAGTGACTTAGCACGCACACATGCAAAGGAATGAGGCTAAAGAAGAGACCAGTCAGTTTCTGGGCCTTCCAACTCAATCAAGTGCCTTAGATGGAGTAGCTTGGATAACCAGTCCTTTTGTTCGACAACAGATTGATGCTCCTTGAGCAGAGGGGAGAGTAAAAGTGGGAGAGGGTACTTCTGTCCCCCAAGGTCATGGCATGCCTCCACGACAGATGGCAATAGAGAACAGGGACTTCATTTTTCTATGTGTTTACATATTAGTTCATATGTTACTAATATTAGAACGTATTAGTTACATGTGTTTGTTCTTTTTACAAAGTATCTTAACATCTGAAGGCTTACAACAAATCTGTAAAGCAGTCATTCTGAATCATGAGCAACTTGAAGGTCCTTGAAAATCTCAGAAAGGCATGAAACATCTCCCCTGAAAGATGCCAAGAAACATTCACGAACTTTCTGCAGTTTCAAGTTCAGCAACCAGAAATCTTTGTGTTGCAAGAGTAATATAATCCCTTCACACAGAAGGTGCTTAATAAGTACCATTGTGTTGTCAACTGAGTTGCTGCCGCTGCTGCTAAGTCGCTTCAGTTGTGTCCGACTCTGTGCAACCCCATAGATGGCAGCCACCAGGCTCCACCGTCCCTGGGATTCTCCAGGCAAGAACACTGGAGTGGGTTGTCATTGCCTTCTCCAATGCATGAAAGTGAAAAGTGAAAGTGAAGTCGCTCGCTCAGTCGTGTCCAACTCTTCGTGACCCCATGGACTGCAGCCTACCAGGCTCCTCCATTCATGGGATTTTCCAGGCAAGAGTACTGGAGTGGGGTGCCATTGCCTTCTCTGGTCAACTGAGTAATGATACTGAAACCATTAGATGTTGTTTAGTGGGACTTCAAAGAGCTCCGGTACCGTAGTCCTTTATGCCTCAGCACAGAAAATAATTCAGCAAGAGGCTAAGTTCATTCAGGTATGATCTAAATCAAATCCCTTACGATTATACAGTGGAAGTGACAAATAGATTCAAGGGATTAGATCTGATAGACACAGTGCCTGAAGAACTTTGGACGGAGGTTCATGACATTGTGCAAGATGCAGTGATCAAGACCATCCCCAAGAAAAAGAAATGCAAAGAGGCAAAATGGTTGTCTGAGGAGGACTTACAAATAGCTGAGAAAAGAAGAGAAGCTAAAAGCAAAGGAGAAAAGGAAAGATATGCCCATTTGAATGCAGAGTTCCAAAGAATATCAAGGAGAGATAAGAAAGCCTTCCTCAGTGATCAGTGGAAAGAAATAGAGGAAAACAATAGAATGGGAAAGACTAGAGATCTCTTCAAGGAAATTAGAGATACTAAGGGAACATTTCATGCAAAGATGGGCACAATAAAGGACAGAAATGGTAGGGACCTAACAGAAGCAGAAGATATTAAGAAGAGGTGGCAAGAATACACAGAACTATACAAAAAAGATCTTCATGACCCAGATAACCACGATGGTGGGATCACTCACCTAGAGCCAGACATCCTGGAATGTGAAGTCAAGCGGGCCTTAGGAAGCATCACTACAAACAAAACAAGTGGAGGTGATGGAATTCCAGCTGAGCTATTTCAAATCCTGAAAGATGATGCTGTGAAAGTGCTGCACTCAATATGTCAGCAGATTTGGAAAACTCAGCAGTGGTCACAGGACTGGAAAAGGTCAATTTTCATTCCAATCCCAAAAGTAAGGCAATGCCAAAGAATGCTCAAACTACCACATAATTGCACTCATCTCACACGCTACTAAAGTAATGCTCAAAATTCTCCAAGCCAGGCTTCAACAGTACTGTGAACTGTGAACTTCCAGATGTTCAACCTGGATTTAGAAAAGGCAGAGGAACCAGAGATTAAATTGCCAACATCTGTTGGATCATCAAAAAAGCAAGAGAGTTCCAGAAAAACATCTACTTCTGCTTTATTGACTATGCCAAAGCCTTTGACTGCATGGATCACAACAAACTGGAAAATTCTTAAAAAGATGGGAATACCACACCACGTGACCTGCCTCCTGGGAAATCTGTATGCAGGTCAAGAAGCAACAGTTAGAACTGGACATGGAACAACAGACTGGTTCCAAATCAGGAAAGAAGTACGTCAAGGCTGTATATTGTCACCCTGCTTATTTAACTTATATGCAGGTACATCAATGCACATGCCAGGCTGGATGAAGCACAAGCTAGAATCAAGATTTCTGGGAGAAATATCAATAACCTCAGATATGCAGATGACACCACCCTTATGGCAGAAAGTGAAGAAGAACTAAAAGTGATGAAAGTGAAAGTGGAGAGTGAAAAAGTTGGCTTAAAAGTCAAGATTCAGAAAACTAAGATCATGGCATCTGGTCCCATCACTTTATGGCAAATAGATGGGGAAACAATGGAAACAGTCCAAGACTTTATTTTCTTGGGCTCCAAAATCACTGCAGATGGTGACTGCAGCCATGAAATTAAAAGATGCTTGCTCCTAGGAAGAAATGCTATGACCAACCTAGACAGCATATTACAAAGCAGAGACATTACTTTGCCAACAAAGGTCGGTCTAGTCAAAGCTATGGTTTTTCCAGTAGTCATGTACAGATGTAAGTGTTGGACTGTAAAGAAAGCTGAGTGCCAAAGAATTGATGCTTTTGAATTGTGGTGCTGGAGAAGACTCTTGAGAGTCCCTTGGATTGCAAGGAGACCCAACCAGTCCATCCTAAAGGAAATCAGCTCTGAATATTCACTGGAAGGACTGATGCTGAAGCTAAAACTCCAATACTTTGGCCACCTGATGCCAAGAACTGACTCATTTGAAAAGACCCTAATGCTGGGAAAGATTGAAAGCAGGAGGAGAAGGGGATGACAGAGGATAAATGGTTGGATGGCATCACTGACTCGATGGACATGAGTTTGAGTAAGCTCCGGGAGTTGGTGATGGACAGGGAAGCTTGGTGTGCTGTAGTCCACAGGGTCAGAAAGAGACACGATTGAGCGACTGAGCTGAAATGAACTGAATTAGAATAGGATGCTTGTGAGGCTTATAAGCTGATGGATGAGGAGGGTGCCCTGCCCTGAGAATTTACTGTGTTATAGTTTTATAATCAAAGGAAAAGTGGGGAGGGGGAAAAGAACTTCTTTGTCTTTCTTGAGTAGACATCATGCTTCCATCATCAGCTCCTCCTACAGGTTGGGCAGAGGAGTTTTCTTGTCCCTGGGTGGTCAATCTAGGTCCACAAATTATTGTGTTTTATGTGTTCAGAGAGTGTATCCTAGGGATCATTAATTTACTGAGCTCACTGGGCAGGATGTGGGTCTCATGCACCCATTGTTTTATTGTTTTGGGGGCATGTCTCATGCTTCTGTTGCCTGGTTTTGTTGCTAAGCAAGCCTGCTTTCTTGAGTAATCATTAACTTACAGGGGTCTCCCATATTTTTCTACTCACAATCCCCTAGTGGGATTAACTATTTAATCACTTACTTTGTCCTTCACTCTGTCCCTATCAATACAGAGTCCAAGCTGGCTCTGACAGTAAGTCTACAGACAAAGTGTTGAGGCAAGGAATAACGACTTTATTTGGAAAGCTGGCAGACAGAGAAGATGGCAGACTAATGTCTGAAAATCACCATCTTGTTGGGGCCTGGATGCTAGGTTCTTTTATAGAACAGAATTGAGGAGGAGGTGAGGAATTAAAATAAAAAGGCCATTAATCTTGCAAATATCTCAGAGCAGGTTTCCTGAGGGGGGTCATTATGCATAGACAGTACCCTTTTCATGAATAAAAGCAATGGGAAATAAAGGTTAAAGTAAAAGAAACCAATTCTTCCCTGTAACAATGATTGCCAAGGGAACAACCTTGCAAAAGAAAAACAGGTGACCCTGCACCTCATAACATGATTCAACATCTCAAAGGAAGGCACCTCCCATCTATCAAACTAAACCAAACCACGCACTGCCTTCCTTAACTGGCTGACGAATACTTTTGTATTTACAACGGCAGACTCAGCTTTGGCGGAAGTTCTGTTTCCACTAGAGTGTCCCAGGGCTAAATGACCCATTAAACCGTATCTGTCTGGTATCTCTTGCCAAGAATGTGTTTATCAGCTTCTTCCTGGGAGGGAAAAAGGATCGAAAGAAGGCCTATAAAGCATCTAATGCTGGGCCTGGCATCACATGGTTCTCAACAGATGTCAGCTTAAAACAGAGAACAGAGACTACCTCGGTGGTCCAGTGGCTAAGACCCCGCGCTCCCAATGCAGGGGGCCTGGGTTCCCTTGTTGGGGAACTAGATCCCACATGCTGCAACTAAGAGTTTGAATGCCACAATTAAAGACCCTGCAAAGAAGATCAAAGATCCTGTGTGTTGCAGACCCAGTACAGTCAAATAAATATTAGAAGAAAGAAAACAAACAAAACAGAAAACAAACAAAACAAAGAGTTCAGAACACAGGAAAAACGGGGAAGGATGTGGAATCAGTGGAGAGGGGAGGGGACAGGAAACCCAGGGCCGGGAGCATCCCCTTCTCTGTGTGTTCCAGGAACCCTTAAAGTTACAGGTGAGCTGCAGCTAGGAAATGAGGTCCCTGATGAATACTCAGGTATGCCTCTCAGAATGTATAGAAACACAGCAAGGGCACCGAATCCGAATCACGGAAAACAAGCGGAGAATGGAGGCGTTTGCTAAGAGATGCCAGCCTGGCCCCAGTGAAGTCAATTTGTTAGTTCTTTTCACCTGGGCAAGAGAGAGGGGAGGAGCCACAGCTCCTGCCAAAGCTAAAAAAAGCAAGCTGTTTAAGGCCTCAGGGCAGGACCAGCTGCAAATGAACTTAGCAGGGCGAGGCCGCCAGGGCTCTCGGGGAAAACATGGCGATGACCCGGCCCTGAGGTCCCTGGAGAGTCAGCCACACATGGGCCGAGGGGACCGAGGCAGGCGATTCCCTGAAAATGGCCTGACTGTGGAGTGCGGAGGGCCTGGGTGTGTGGACATGGCTCCACATTCTGAAGGTTGACCCATGTGCAGGCCACTTGCCTCTCCAAACCTCAGTCTGTTGTTCTCTTCCTACGTCGTGTCTGACTCTCTGCATCCCTGTAGACTACAGGCTTCTCTGTCCTTCACTGTTTCCTGGAGCTTTCTCAGATTCATGTCCATTGAGTCCATGATGCCATCCAACCATCTCATCCTCTGCTGTCCCCTTCTCCTCCTGCACTCTGTTTTTCCCAGCATCAGGGTCTTTTCCAATGAGTCAGCTGTTTGCATCAGGTGGCCAAAGTATTGGAGCTTCAGCTTCAGCATCAGTCCTTCCAGTGAATAATCAGGGTTGATTTCCCTTGGGATTGACTGGTTTGGTCTCTTCAGTTTCCTCATCCATAAATTGAGGATAATAACATCTGCAGTGGAGAGTTTCTGGAGACATAAAACATGAGACAGAAGACACAAGTGCTGCGGAAAGTGGACTCTGGATGCCAGGTGTCACAATTGTGGAAAAGAAAGTGAACTGGTCGTCCGAGTCCGCTCGGGTTGCCTTAACGAAACACGGCTGACGGGGAAGCTTAAATAACAGAGGTTTATTTTCTCATGCTTCTTGAGGCTGGAAGTCCGGATCAAAGTGCTGGCAAGGTCGTTTCATTCTGAGGTCGATCCACCATCTTGCTGTGTGCTCACATGACCTCTTTTTAAATTTTAATATTTATTTTTATTTATTTGACTGTGTTGGTTCTTAGTTGAAGCACATGCGATCTTCGATCTTCCCTGCGGCATGTGAGATCTTTAGTCGTGGCACGCAAACTCTAACTTCTGGTGTGTGGAATCTGGTTCTCTGGCCAGGGATCAAACTTGGGCCCCCTGCATTGGGAGCCCCTTGGCCTTTCTGAACTTCAATCCTCTTATTGATCAAGCTTATTCCCACCTAGAGCTGCTAATCACTGATATTGTATGCATCATGGGCCAGACATACTATGCTGTTTTCCTCAGCCCCAATTATTAACTAATAGTTCAACATTGCAAAGTGTGCATATATATCTAGACAGCATATTAAAAAGCAGAGACATCACTTTGCTTACAAAGGTCCATATAGTCAAAGTTTTGGTTTTTCCGGTAGTCATGTATGGATATGAGAGTTGGACCATAAAGAGGGCCGAGTGCCAAAGAATTGAAGCTTTTGAACTGTGGTGCTGGAGAAGACTCTTGAGACCCTTGGACTGCAAAGAGATCAAACCAGTCAATCCTAAAGGAAATCAAGGCTGAGTATTTGTTGGAAGGACTGACGCCAAAGCTGAAGCTCCAATACTTTGGCCACCTGCTGTGAAGAGCCAACTCATTGGAAAAGACCCTGATGTTGGGAAAGATTGGAGGCAAAAAGAGAAGAGGGCAGCAGAGGATGAGATAGATGGATGGCATCGCTGACTCAATGGACGTGAATCTGGGCAAACTCTGGGAGATAATGAAGGATAGGGGAGCCTGGTGTGCTGCATTTTGTGGGGTTGCAAAGAGTCGGACAAGACTTAGTGCTTGAACAACAACAATATCACATACATACAGTATTAAAATGGAGGAGAGCCATATTTCTTTACAATGAGAAAATAAAATTTCCTAAAGTTTCAATCCAGAAATCTTCCTCAAGGGACCCAAGACGAGCCTTGGTTCTGGGAAACCGACTAGTCACCCCAGAAATACCTGGGGCCTTCATCTTTACCAAAATGAGGTCGGCTTGGTCTTCTCCCACTTTCCGTTAACTTCGTCTTCTTTTCTCAACGCTTACCTTTGTCGGTGCCTATTTACACTGTTCCCTCCCAAGGCCACGCCTGTTGTTTTCTTGAAAAGATGTTTCAAGCAGCGGTGGTTTGGGGTAGCACCAGGGAAATAAGGAAGTGGATGGCAGGCAGTGGTAGCCCCACAGCAGTCTTGTTTTGCTCTGTACTCGCCTCGGGCCAGGGCGGTTTAGAGGTGCCACAGGTGTGTGTCCCTGCTGGCGGAGTCCCCTGGGGTGTTGCCCAGTGCCAGCCCAGAGTCTTTCCACAGGAGTTTCGCTCTGCTTTAAGTCTGTGTTTTCCTTGGAATTAGCCACTGATTGAGCAGCATGTGGGAAATATGAGTGTTTGCGTAACTGGACATGAGGGAGAGACCTGACAAGGGCCAGATACCGAAGGACAATTTGGATAGCTTCACGGTTTTGCTTGTCTTTCATGCACAGACTCGGGAAGCTGCCTTCCTGTCTTCAGGGCTGGAAATCCACGAGTGAGTGCGTGCACATTACTGAATTGCCAATGCATCACACTAACTCCATGTGATGCTCCTGACAACACCATGAATTCAGTGAAATCAGCTCCCTTTGTTCAGATGAGGAAACAGATCCTGGAGCTGTTTATAAGATTCAGAGCAGATCTTCCCGACCCCAAGGGTCAAGTCATGGAAATTCATTCTAATGTGAGTCCCTCTGGTCACTGACTCCCTGCCCTGGGTTGAGCACAGCCAGAGAGAGAGACAGAGACAGAGAAAGGAGAGAGGGAGGTCAGGGCAGATCCACTGGGCAGGCGTGAGGGAGCTGGAAGAGGAGACTGGCAGCTGTATTAGGTTTCTCGCCGCTGAACCAGTTTGGGCACTTAAGAGGGTTCTCCATTCCAGCTTTGGGGTCACTGGTGACACCTGTCTCATGTGGCAACTTCAGCTCATAACTTACCTTGGAATTAAGACCCTGAATATGAGCCCAATATTAAATCCAGTTCCAGAGAAGGTGGGCAAGTATGAGCTATAACCCCTGCATTTTTAATGGTTTGATCACAAGAGGCAAGGCTGGAGGTTGGCCAGCCCACTGACCACAAGCTCGGGTTCCCCAACAGGCTGCCTCCCGGGACCTTGAGTGTCGTGTCTCCTGAGTCACACGTGTTTACCCTCTGCACTCGCCACTTCTCCGCTTTGACCTCCTGGAGGTGGAAGGATGGAACCAAGGCCAGGTCAAGACAAAGGCCTGGGTCTCCTGCTGCGCCAGGTCGGCTCCTCTCAGCGTTTCACAGAACCTGCTGGATGATACACAGTCACCTTCATTCCAGAGTGTTTTCATTTCCCAGGGCTGCGTAACAAAGGATGCCAGACCAGAGCAACAGAAGTTTGTTCGGGAGGCTGGAAGTCTGAAGCCCAGGTGTGGGTGGGGCTGGTTCCTCCTGGAGCACTGAAGGAGAATCTTCTGGAGGCTCTCGTCCATCCTTGATGCTCCTTGGCAGGTGGCAGAGTAACTCCAGCCTCTGCCTTACCATGGCTCCTCCCTGTCTCTGCCTCGTCTGTACCTGTGTATCTCTCCATGTCCTCTTCCTTTTTTTTTTTTTTTTTTGCTCCAGGGCACAAGTGGGATCTTTGCTCCCTGGGCATGTGGGCTAAGTCTCTTCAGTCGTGTCCGACTCTTTGCGACCCCATGGACCACAGCCCGCCAGGCTTCTCTGTCCATGGGGATTCTCCAGGCAAGAATACTGGAGTGGGTTGCCATGCCCTCCTCCAGGGGATCTTCCCAACCCAGGAATCAAACTCATGTCTCTTATGTCTCCTGCATTGGCATGCCAATTCTTTACCACTAGAACCACCTGGGGAGCCCCCTTAGTTCCCCGATCAGCGATCAAACCTATGTCCCCTGCAGTGGAAGCATGGATTCTCAACCTCTGGGCCACCAGGAAAGTCCCCTTGTCCTCTTCTTATAAGGACCCTGGTCACTGCGTTGAGGACCCCAGCAGAGGCTGCCCGTCCCTGCCCCCATCAGGTGAGCCGCCTGCTTCCTGCTGCAGCGCCTGTCTGCTTCTGGGATGAGTCTGGCCCTCCACTCGCCCTCTGGCCACTGTCTGCTTGTCTGGCTTCATCGCCTGCTGCCTACACTTGGTGCCGATGCTGCGTTGCTGGGCAGGGCTGTCACAACCTTTGTGCCTTTGCAGATTCTGTCCCTTTGGCCTGAAATATCCTCCCCCTCACTCATCCTCCTCCCTCTCCACCTGAAAAGCTTACTCATCCTTTAAGCCTCTCCCCTCCCCTACCTCCTGGGAGGGCTACTGTGCACGCTGTGGCCTTTTGTGCCCAGCCGTGGCCCTGTGTGTTTCTTCAGTATAGCATGTAACACAATGCACACTTTGTGTTCCAAAACTGTATTTTTTTTTCTCAATTTATTTATTTTTAATTGAAGGATAATTACAATATTGTGTTGGTTTCTGCCACACATCAACACATGACCCCTATGGGGTCAGCCATAGGTATACCTATGTATGTCCCCTTCCTCTTGAGCCTCCCTCCCCATCCCACCCCTCTAGGTTGTCACAAAGCCTTGGTTTGAGTTCCCTGAGTCATACAGCAAATTCCCACTGGGCTATCTATTTCACATACGTTAGTATATAAGTTTCTACGCTACTCTCTACAATGCATACTTTTGTTTCGTTATATCCGTCTCACCTGCAGGTGGAGCTCGTTCAAGGCAGTTTTCTTATGAATCCCCAGCATGTTATACAGATCATCCAGGGTGGCTAAATGGCTAAAAAAAAAAAAAAAAAAAAGTGGAGATTCCTTCCAGGGGTAGAGACTGAGTAGCATCTTTCTCAAACTTTTATTACATTCCCTGCGATGCTTGTGTAGTTGGCTCTCAGATGCTCCTTGTATGGTTTAGCAATTGGATGGAAAAGCCATGGTTAGCAGGAAGCTGGCAGGAGCTGAGGTTCAGTGATCTGTGCTGTTCCATGAGTGTAATTGACCCGAGGACACAGAATTCCCCTGGGTTCCCCCGACCCCACCCTGCCCCAACTCAGATACTTCTCCTCCTCCTCCTTCTTCTTCTTTTGACCTTGCTGAGTGGCATGGGGGGATCTTAGTTCCCTGACCAGGATCAGGCCTATGCCCCCTGCAGTGGAAGTGAGGAGTCCTAACCGCTGGGCCTCCAAGGAATTCCTCACATGCTTCTTAAATGGGATTTAATGGAGGTCAGGGGCGGTGGGGTGGGGGGTTGGCAGGTGGCACCTTCCATCTTGCTGGTGAGGAAGGGTGGGCAGAGAAAAGGGCAGCCCCTGGGCTGAGGTTCTACAGCCCTGAACGCTGAGGGGGCCTTGGTGAGAGGGTCCAAGCACCAGGACACTAGGGAGAGCTGCTTATGTGACCAGTTCTGTCCTGCAGTCAAGGGTGGGGTCCTGGCGGGGATGGTTGGCTGTGGGGGGGTGGTGGTGAGGGAGGGGTCAGCAGGGACTGTGTCCTTGGGCAAACCCAGGCCAGTTCTCATGGAAAGTGATCCCTGCCGGCCTTGGGGCTGAATGCAGGTCCTCTCCAACCTTGGGAACAAGCGCCCTTATTGTGAGTCTCTCTCTCCTCTCATTTCCAGTCACATGGGCTTCCCTTCTTGTCCCTCAACAATGCCACTGGTCACTCGAAGCTGGATAACACTCAGAGGAGCAGAACTCCATTTAGACTCCCTTTAGGCTTTTTCTGTCACTGATTTCTAGGGGCCTCAACCTTGCTCTCCTGACCATCAGCAAGTAAATTATTTCAGCTACTAGGTCCCTCCTTATCTTCTTTGGGGGCACTGCAAAATTAATCAGCTAGTGACCTCTCCTCAGGCTCCCCCACCTCCCACAGAACTGGACCCGCAAGGATTCTGGGGCAGGGCAAGGTGCCCAGGGCTCAGCATTTAAGGATGCGCCCACTCTCAGGGCTGAGTTAGTGCCACCTTAAATTTTGTGCCCTGAGTGCCTCACCGCAGTCCTGGATGGACACTGGGCTGGCTATTGATAAGAGCTTTCCAGGTGGCACAGTGGTAGAGAATCTGCCTGCCAATGCAGGAGACTCAAGAGATGCATGTGGGTTTGATCCCTGGGTTGGGAAGATCCCCTGGAGGAGGAAATGGCAACCCACCCCAGTATTCTTGCCTGAAGAATCCCATGGACAGAAGAGCCTGGCAGTCTACAGTCCATGGGGCTGCAAAGAGACAAGACTGAGTGACTGGGTACACATGAGAAGAGAAAAGGAGGCTAGAAGAGAGAGTGTTGTGATTTCCCTGGTGGTCCAGAGGCTAAGACCAGTACTTCCAATGCAGGGGGGCCAGGGTTTGATTTCTGGTCAGGGGACAAGATCCCACATGCCGCAACTAAGATCCAGTGCAGCCAAATAAATAAATAAATATGAAAAAAACAAGGTACTGTGCATGTTAGTCGCTCAGTCATGTCCGACTCTTTGTGACCCAATGGGCTATAGCCCGACAGGCTCCTCTGTCCATGAGATTTTTCAGGCAAGAATACTGGAGTGGGCTGCCATTTCCTTCTCTAGAGGATCTTCCCAACCCAGGGATTGAACTCAGGTCTCCTGCATTGCAGACAGACTCTTTACTGTCTGAGTCACTAGGGAAGATTCCAGAGAAATAAACACAAGACACTACTAGAAAAAAAAAAAAAAAAAGGAGAGCACTTAGAGGACTAGGTGGGAAATCTGCTGTAAACAGAAATGTGGAGACTGATGGGCACCAGTGACCAAAGGCAGCGCTTCCAAACAGGCATGTCCACAAGGCTCCCCTGGATGCAGCCCCGGGTCTGCCAGCCAGCCAGCCAGCCAGGAGCAACAGGAAAAAGAAAATGCACTCACGCTTTTCTCATTAGTTTTCCCAGAACTTCTTGTGGGAGTTGGGGATCACAGGATGTTGGGGGTAGGGAATCCCCAAAGTTATGACCCACCTCTGCTTTTACCCCCTCTGTCAACTTGATATCTTTTTCTTGGTGTCATGAACCTCATCCTAACCTTGGTGATCCAGACCCCTAAAATGCTGGTGCCCGAAGAGCCCTTAGAGACCACCAGCCCAGGGCTTTTGAGTACTGGAACTGGGTCTGGTTCAATTTGGCCAGGACTGAAAGTATAATACATTGCACTTTTGAGAACATAGTTTGAAACAAGGCTGTAAAGCAGCTCATTAATATATTTTTTAAAAATGTCGATTACATGTTGAAATGACAATGTCCGGGATCTCCTGGGTTAAATGAAATACATCATGAAAATTAATTCCCCTCTTTTTATTTCTTTTAATGTGGCTGGCTGCTAGAAAGTTTAAATTATACCTGTGGCTGACCTTTGTGGCCTGAATGACATACACATGTGACAAGCATGAACCACTTCAACTTCTTCCTTTAACAGATGAGAAAACTGAGGTCCAGAGAGAAGACCTGGTTTAGCAGAGAGCACATGCTAAAAAGCGCTGTCGCTTCCGGTCCCTGACAATCACACACACACACACACACACACACACACACACACGCACGCACGCACGCACGCACGTGTGCAGGGCTAGGAGCCCGGGAGAGGAGCCCGTGGACTTAGACCCTTGAGCTGCAGACCTCAAGGGAAGTCTTCCAAGATGCTGTACGTTGGCTGTGGTTTCTTGAGAGAGAAATAAAAACTTACAAAGCTGGAGTCACTGTCTCCAAAATACCAGCTTTAAAAAGTCTCTGGAGGGACTTCCCTGGGGGTTCAGTGGTTGAGACTTTGCCTTCCAGTGCAGCGGGTGTGGGTTCAATTCCTGGCCCAGGAGCTAAGATCCCACATGCCTCCTGGCCGGAGAAAGAAAAAAGCAAAGCAGAAGCAATGTTGTAACAAATTCAATAAAAACTTAAAAACAAAACAAAACAAAACTCTGGAAAGTTGGGGTGTGAGGAGATGTGAGGAAAAAGTTGGGGAGTCCTAGACCTTCCCTGTTCAGTTCACTTACATGCATAGTACCCCAGGTGTGCTGACCAGGTGTGCTAACTAACCAGCACCTTAAATGCACCCAGCCCTCCCTCTTGCATGGCAGTGGGGTAGAGCCTTGCCGGAGGCTGGCACCCAGGAGGCAGCCACTCAGGGATTGTTTGACAAGTCAATAAAAGCAGGTTTCAGTGGTGGAGGAGTGGGCAGCGGAGGGAGAGGGAACCAGACAGAAAGGCAAATTCTTTTATATCATAATTTTATCTGGCATCCATTCTCTTCCACCTGCGTTGTCAAGGCTCTAAGCGGGGGTTAGTGAGGAAATGAAGACGTAAGGACCTGTCCTCTCCCTCTGTCCGTCATCGGGCAGCACTGGTGGGTCTGGGGACAGTTCTGACCGGGGGAGTTGCCATGCGGGGCTGGATATTTTTCTTGGCCTCCATCCGCCTTGACTGCCACTGCAGAGCACCCAGGCGCTGGCCAGTTCTTCCTTTCCCCGGCCTGGCTTCCCAGGGTACCCAGGAATCACATGGGATGTTGCGAACTGTCCAGCCCGTGTCCTGGGCATACTGGAGTGCCCAGTGGGAGGGCGGGGGTGGCTCTCTCCTGGAGGTGACAGCTGGCCAAACGGATAGGAAGCATCTGCTCTCTGGCCCCTTCCTTTACCCTATGCCCTGGGACGTCCCGACCAGGTGATGCGCCGCACGCGGAGCGGAGTGGGTGCTCTGGCTCTCCCCTCCCACCACCACCACCACCGCCGCCACCACCCATTCCAAGGGTGACTGTGGCGCTGACGTCAGGCGGCTTTTGGCTCATGCTCTGGCCCGGGGACTTTATTTTCATAACAGCGCGCAGTGCCGTGGAACTGGAATAGGCGTGTCCTCTCCCCCTGACCCTCTCCCTCCCCTTGTCCCTCTGCTCACTCCCTCCTCCCTCTGCCGCCTTTATAACTGCTCGGCGCCGCGAGGGCGCGATCCCTGCCCACGGGCTCTCCCAGAACCTATAGGGGCTACAGTTCTCCCTCCGCGCGCGCGAAGCAGCGCCAAGTTCACGCGCCGAAGCCGAGGCATCGGGGTAAGCGAGGCGCACTGAGGCAGAGCGCGCTGGGTTCGGTGATTGAAATCCTCGGGGGTGGGGTTTGCGGAGTAGTGGGGAGGCAGGGGTTAGAAAGCTGAGGATGCAAGAGGAGAGAAACCCCGATAATGAACTGCAGCTGGGTCGGAGGGGAAAAAAAAAATCCCAGGAAAGGAATTCCTGTAGTTTAATTCAACTCAGATTCCCGCCCCCCCTTGAAGTTCCCAGACTAAGAGGCAGAGAGCAAAAAGATAATCAGGATAAATAGTTTCTGCTCAGATACACTGAACAAACTGAGTAGGTGGAATCCTGGCCCGGCAGGTGACAAGTTCTGGGCTCAGTCTAGGGAAAGAGAAAAGAGGGAGGAAGATCTTAGAGGAATGGCAGGGAACTGGCTGGGTGGGCAGGAAGGAGATGGTGACCCCTGCTAGTTTACCCAGATACTGAGAAATGTCCATTTATTTTGTCCTTTCACAAGTGTGCCCTTCTGAATTTTGCGAAGTAGATTCTAGAAGCCACCTCTTCTCGTGACATGAGCGTGGCCATCAACTCTGCAGCATTCTCCCATCTGCTGTCCCTTGAGTTACTCTGGACTCCTGGGTTGAACGTCCATTTGAGTATCCAGTAACAGCCCACCTTCAGGCACCAACCAGATGGGACTCAGCAATGACCCCCCAGCTGTCGGATATGGTCCCTTAAACCTCCCGGGGTGGAAGGAAGTTTTGGAAAGCCAGCTCAGGTTCAAGGAATTTGTAGGACTTTCCATTCCTGAGTTGTTTCCAGGCTGATGTTTGAACATGCCACACCTGCTGAAGGGTTTGATTGAATCAGCCAGGGCTGTGGACTCATTCCTGAAGGGAATACTTGAGTTACTTGTGGCCCCTGGGAGGGGCGAGGATGGGGGGGTCACAGCTCTGTCCTCTGGTCTGTGTGCTGGTACTGGGAAGGTCAACAGCGGTGTCATCTGGGAGACAGGCTCCTCGAGGTGTGGAGAGGTAGATTGGTACTTCAAGGGCACATAGGAATGAGTGGAACTCAGAACGAGCTAACATTCTGGGAAGTGCCCCTTAGCCTTGAGCTAGGAAGCCCGACTTCTCATCCCAGCTCTGCCGGCTTGTAGCTGTGAAAAGGCTGAGCTGGACCTCCTAAGGGTTTCCTCCGAAGGGGTCTTAGGGTCCTCAGCTCCCTCCCAGGGCCAGGGCCAAGAGCCCCTCTCTATCTATATACGTCTCTTTGAGCATCCTCTTTGGAGTATCCTTTTTTGTATTCTACTCCTTAGTGAGAATTGAAGGTAACAGGGCGTGAAGAAGAATTTTGACTATGGTTTTATTCTCATTCTCATTCTGGGGGTTTGTCTTCAGGTTCATTGTTTTTTAAAAATCTACAGATTGAGCTGAGGAAATGGGCAGGAAATGACGTGTTGGTATAATAGGGCCCTTAAAAACAAAGAATGGAAGAATTATTTTGCTTGAGGAGTCTTCGAATTTTCTGAGTAGCTTGGTGTGTTAGTTCCTGCTTATATTCATTCCTATGTTGATTTCCTTGTCAAAATATATGGTCTGTGCATTTCTTATTTTAGACTTTATTGTTATTATTATTTTTGTGGTCTAAAATATGCTGTTTTGTAAATGTTTCATGACCACTTCAATAGAAGAAATCATATAGAGAAGTTGGTAAATCAGATTCCTGGCCAAAAACATCCCACAGCCTGTTTTTGTAAATAAAGTTTTATTGGAACTCAGCCATGCTCATTTTGTCTATGTATCATCTATGGCTGCTTTTCGGCTACAAACAAAAGGACTGCAAAGCCTAAACTACTTACTGTTTGGCCCTTTACAGAAAATATTTGCTGATCACAGATATAGAGGATCTGAATTATATTATTAATCATAGAGATCTAATGAAATATAAAGATAGAGCATGTTTTGATTAAAGTATCCATAGAATACTTAAAAAATTTACCTTATTGCTATTAATTTTTTCTATTTCATTTGCTGAGGAGTGATAAAGAAGTGTTAAAGTCTCCTGTAACTGTAATCAATTTCTTTTGATTTCTTTTTGTATTCCTGGCAGCGTTTGTGTTATATATTTTGGTGGTATATTATTCACTGCATACAAATTTATGATGGTTATATCTTCAATGTGGAACATTCTTAATTATTATAAAAAAGTTTTTAGGTCAGCATAATAGCTTTTTGTCTTAACTAAACTTTGTGTGATAATAATAACTCAATTCTCATTTTTCTT
Source organism: Bos javanicus (assembly GCF_032452875.1). NCBI lineage: Eukaryota > Metazoa > Chordata > Mammalia > Artiodactyla > Bovidae > Bos > Bos javanicus. The sequence goes on along the minus strand of NC_083872.1, from coordinate 97,486,842 downwards.
ACCTTGAACAAGCTATTAACTTTGTACCTGATACATAATACTTGCTAAATAAACCTATCTGTTGTTGTTGCTTTTTTTGCACTTATTTTTCCTTTCCTTTCCACTTTTCTGAATCTTGTTGTTTTACGTGGGTTTCTTATAGGTATAATATGGTTTGATTTAGTCTTTTCAAAATAAAAAACTTTCCATTTACATTTATTGTAATAATAGTTGCTTGCTATTGTCATCTAATTTTGGCCGCATAGTCTGCTCTCTCCATCTTCTCCCACATTAGATAATCTATACTGTATTTTTAGATACACTGAGTGTATGGTAGTACCATTCTCAGGGTTTAGAAATACAGGTTTGTAAGGAGAGATAAGTTTCAGACCATAAATATATCACCTTTATATGTGGAAATAAAACAGTTGAAATAAGGTGTCTTTGAGGTGGTATACCAGAAGAGGACTTCATCTTATCCACCTATTTTCTCAATGCTTTTCACATCCTTAAATTCTGGGCATAAGAGATTTAGTAGTTTCACTCAAAATCTTAAATCAAAAAAAGTGATTGCCTATATTTTATTTTACATTTCAGTAATTTCTCTAAAGTTCACATGCATTGTTTAGAATAGAAGAATATGGTAATACCTCCAAAAAGTGAAGAAATTGGGATGAACACTGTTCTTATTTTGGGTTGGCCAAAAAGTTCATTCAGGCTTTTCTGTAAGATCTTATGAAAAACCCAAATGAACTTTCTGGCCAACTCAGTGCTTGTTTGACTCTGCCTATGTGGGAATGATGATTTATTTTCTCCTAGTTACTACTCAGAAACTCAACTCAGTGATGTTACTCAGATGTTGTTCACACGCTGTTGCGACGATGCATCACGTTTATGTCATCAGAATCCAGATGGCTTACCGGGAAGAGGGGATCCTGGACATTTTGTTGTAGATACTTTCCATTTACAGCTAATCCTGCACCCGGTACAGAGAAACTTCCCTGGGACTCCACCCTCATCTTAGAACTCAGCCTGGACTAAAACACACAGATTAGCACCACATATGCAGCTCCCCAAATCTTTCCTTTCCATTACTCACACTTACTAATGAATAACTTGCTTTGAGTTTTATTCACACTCTGCAAATCATTTGCTCAACAACCACTGTGCAGAGTACATAGTGAGGGGAATGCCAACGAATAGAAGATTTGCTCTATTTCCTTAAAAGTTTGCTATCTGATAGGTGAGTTAGCACTGATATTAATGTATACTGTATCAGGGGGCCCCAACCTCTGGCATCTAATGCCTGATCATCTGAGGTAGAACTGATGTAATAGTAATAGAAATAAAGTGTATAATAAATGTAATGAACTTGAATCATCCTGAAACCACCCCCCAACAGCACATTGGTCCATGGAAAAATTGTCTTCCGAGAAACCAGTCCCTGATGCCAAAAAGATTGGAGACCGCTGTAATATATGACATATTTATGGAAAGACGAGTGCTGAAAAATAGTTAATAACTACAATGAGATCACAGATTTAGAATGAGATGGGACTGATAACTAAAAAACCCTCAAGGTAGAGGTAAGTTTGGAGGCAAATTTCTAAGAAACATGGTACATGAATTGTGATTAGGGGGAGAAGGGTCCCTCTGGCAAGGAGAATGATGCATGTGGTGAGGCAAAGAGCCACTTTGTTAGAGAAGGTCTTAGATGAGCCCCAGTTTCCTTCCAGAGAGAAAATGCTCTTGGAAGTTTTTTGTAGATGTGGAGACGGGAGTTAGGAAGGCTGGAAAAAGTAGGTGGGAGGACTAGTTGGAGAAAAGCCTCGAAGCTCAAATTGAGGCTGAATCTGTTTTAATGGACAAAAAGGAGATGATATTCTTTTTTTTTTTTTTTAAGGTGTTTTTGATGTGGACCATTTTTGAAGTCTTTATTGACTTTATTAAAATATTGCTTCGGTTTTATGTTTCAGTTTTTTGGCCGAGAGGCATGTGGGATCTTAGCTTCCCGACCAGGAGTTGAACCTGCACCCCCTGCATTGGGAGGGGGAATCCTAACCACTGTATCACTAGGGAAGCCCCCTGGCAGATCCTTTTTTGTTTTTAAACTCCTAAATCCAAAAGTCCATTTTCAGGTCTTCTCTTCTTTGCTGTCCTTGGAGCATCTTACTCCATCAACCACTCTGAGAAGCTGCTCTTTGGCTCCTGGGAGACCAGCTGGGCTTATTTCTTGTACTAACGCTGGCAATCTCTTTTGAACAACCTCTGCTGATTCCTGCTTGGTTGAGACGGTGTTCCAGGGTTTTGTCCTCGGCCCTCTCGCTGCCATACATGCTCTCTGTATGATCTGGTATCCACAGCCTTCCAGTGCCTGCTGTGACCCCTCCATGACCCTTCACTTGTGCTCACAGCCCAAACATCTCCTGAGCCTCAGACTCACATGTCTGAGCACAGGGAGGTCAGCAGAACCCGGTGTCGTGGAGCCTGGCTTTTATTTATTTTTTTGGTTGCACTGTATGGCTTGTGGGATCTGAATTCCCTAACCAGGGATTGAACCCGGGCCATGGCAGTGAAAACCCAGAATACTAACCACTAGGCCACCAGGGAACTTCTAGGAGCCTGGTTTCTAAAAGTCAGTGATCTTGGGCAAGTTATTTAATGCCTCTGTACCTCTGTTTTCTGCATGTAGAAAGGGGGCATAATCTGGCATGAATACACCCACACTACTATATATGAGTCAGAAGATAACCAACAAAGACCTACTGTAGAGCACAGGGGAACTCTCCTCAGTACTCTGTGTAAACCCATATGAGAAAAGAGTCTAAAAAAGAATGAATACATGTATATGTATAACTGAGTCACTTTGCTGTACACCTGAAGCTAATGCAACACTGTACATCTAGTAGACTCCAATAAAATGAAAAGTGGGGCCATAGTAACAGGGCTGGTGTGAGGATTAAATGATGCCTCCCTGACCAGGGATCGAGGAATGGAATCCGTGCCTTCTGCAGCGGGAGCTGAGTCTTAACCACTGGACCTCCAGGGAAATCCCTCCAATTCATCTTAGATTCAACAGATCTAAACTGGGCATCTCTTCCCACAAGCCTGTATTTCGAAGCTCCATTGATTCTGCCTTCCTAAGAATCTCCTACCATTCCTTGCCCATCTCTCAGGCCTCATCTCCCTGGTTTCCTCTCTAAAGCCTTTTTTTTAAAAAACAAACCCCATTAGGGAGAGTGGGGTTTCACTGTTTTCCGTGTGCCCTCAAGATTCCCCAAACACTCTACAACCCTTATTTGTGTGTCAGTGTGACTCTGTTGGTCGTCCTGGGGCAGCGGTCACACTCTGGGTCTGAGGGTCCGAGTGATTTGTATACTTAACACGGCGCCTGACACAAAGTACACACTTAAGTGTTGATTGACAGGAAGATTGACCAATTACAGAGTTGCTTACTTTGGAGCCTTCTCAGATGTTGTTTAAATAGAGAGAGGCTTAAACAGACTTGTGGTTGCCAAAAGGGAAGTGGGGCTGGGGTAGGGATGAATTGGGAGTTTGGGGTTAGCAGATGCAAATTATTATATAGAGAGTGGATAAACAAGATGGTCCTATTGTGTAGCATAGGGTACTGTATTTAATATCCTGTAATAAACCATAATGGAAAAGAATATGAAAAAGAATATAAATATGCATAACTGAATCAGTTTGCTGTACCCCTGAAACTAACACAACGTTAACTACACGTCAATGAAAAAAATAAAAATGAGAAAATAAATAGAGGCTGGAGTCAGGGAGAAAAGCTTCAGGGAGCATAATAGTGATTTAGGGATGAAACAAAAGATTAAATTCTAATTAAGACTATTCATAAAGGGATAATCTTCCTTTGTTACACTGAATATGTAAATTCATCTCTCTAAGAATCAGTCTTATCACTTACAAAATGGGCTGTAGGAATATTAAATGATAAAATAGATGTAAAACCATGTTAATGAGTGAATACACATGGAAACGTATAAACTCTCAGCATCGAGTCTGGCTCTTAAGGGGTCTCCACATGTGACAGTAGTTGTCATTTGTATTATTCATATTTATATTGTGACTATTGTTATTACTACTGATGGACTGTGGCAATTCCAGAATAGAGAGAAAATTAAAATGCTAGAAAATTGCCAATTTGCCAGGCTGGGATGTTGTGAAGACTTGGCTTGACTTAACAAACACCAGGCTGGGATGTTGTGAAGACTTGACTTGACTTAACAAACATTTGAGTTATTTTTTATCATTCCCCAGGCAGTTATCCTAAGAGGTCATTATTATCCTCTTCTTTTTATTGAAAGTTTTTTTTTTTTTTTTTTTGCTGTTTTTACTGGAGTATAGTTGATTTACAATGTTGTGTTTGTTTCAGGGGTACAGAAAAGGGAATCTGTTATATATATGCGTGCTAAGTTACTTCAGTTGTTACCCCATGGACTGTAGCCCACCAGGCTCCTCTGTCCATGGGATTCTCCAGGCAAGAATACTGGAATGGGTTGCCATTTCCTCCTCCAGGGGATCTTCCTGACCCAGGGACCGTATATATATATACATAGGGGCCTCCCAGATGATCCTGACCCAGGGACTAAACCTGCATCTCTTAAGTTTCCTGCTTTGGCAGGTGAGTTCTTTACCACTAGCAACACCCGGGAAGCCCCTGTATGTGCTGTGCCAAGTCGCTTCAGTCTTGTCCGACTCTTTGTGACCCTGTGGACTGTAGCCTGCCAGGCTCCTCTGTCCATGGAATTCTCCAGGCAAGAATACTGAGGTGGGTTGCCATTTCCTCCTCCAAGGGATCTTCCTAACGCAGGGATCAAACCCGAGTCTCCCGCATTGCAGGCGGAGTCTTCACCACCTGATGTCTTCTTCTTTTTAGATGATAGAATGAGATAAATCTTATATAAGGAGGAATGTAAGATCAGCTCTGGGCAAAATTCAGGGCCATGGGTAATTCCTGCTCAGATAATCTGGGGAGGGTCGCATACAGCCAGCTAGGCAACCTACTAAGTCTGGATGTAAGTAACTCCAGACACCCTCCCCACCTCTCTGGGAAGAGAGGAGTCTCAGAGGTTGGAAAGGAGCACCTGAGAGACCCTTCACATGCTGGCATTTGACCTTGCATCCCCGTCAACGCCTGTGTCGGTCAGGGCCACTCTAGGGTCAGTCCTGCTCCAGTGACTCTGCAGCTCTGTCTGGCAGGCGAGTGTTCCCCTTGTGTCCTGAGCCGGTACTCAGACCCTTCAACCTCACCTCCAGCCCTGGTCTGGAGTTTCGTTAGTAGTTTGGGGCAGAGATTCTTTTAATGACAGGAGATGGGGCAGGAAGCAGGATGAGGGGATGGGAGAAAGAGACTTGGGAATTGTCTACAAAGTTGGACATGGGCTCAGAATGCCTAGTTCAGCACCCAGCTGCCTTTCATAGAGGAGAGAACGGAGGCTCTAGGAGATGGTGTCCACAGAGAGAGGCAGCTGAAACCCCTCTGTCCTAAAGATCGGAGTCAGAGGCCTTGGAATAGAGCTCAGTGACTCCCTCCCTCCCTGCTTCCCTCTCGTCTCCCGCCCCCCGCAACCCCCGCTTTGGTTCTTTTTCTTTTCCCTTTCTCTTTCCTCCGTCTTTTGTTTTTTTAACCTTTCGGTCATGCACTGACTCATCTGAAAAGGGTTTAAGCCAGCACCAAGGGCTGTCGGGGTCTTGGCTGTGGGTGTTGGTGGATTACTAGATGGGCGTGGTTGGCTCAGCTGCTGTAATAAGTGAAGGGGGTCTCACCCTTATGACTCAAGGTCCTTGCTCGTGTCTGGGGCTATGCTGAAACCTCACCATCTTCCTCCATAGTGCAGGGTTTAGTCATCAGAGAATTGGGTGGGAGCGAATGACTGGATTCCAGTAAAACCTCTGCTTAGATCTGCTTACTCAGGATCCAAGCTACCTGGAGGCCCCTGGAATCACTTAGTAGCCCAGCTGTGGCCAGACTCCTACCTCAGACCCACCTAAGGAGGATGGGTGAAAGGGAGTTAGAGCTGGGGATGAACGCAATGGAGGCTTATGAGGAATCCCACCCCACCCCAATGTCTCAAGAGTAGCCCTGCTCCCCATCAGATTCTACTTCTATCCACATGCTCACTCATCCATCCTGGTTAGGTGCTTGCCCTTCCCTGGTGGCTCAGCTGGTAAAGAATCCACCTGCAATGCTGGAGACCCCGGTTCTATTCCTGGGTTGGGAAGATCTGCTGGAGAAGGAAACGGCTACCCACTCCAGTATTCTTGGGCTTCCCTTGTGGCTCAGCTGGTAAAGAATCCACCTGCAATGTGGTTTGAGCCTTGGGTTGGGAAGATCCCCTGGAGAAGGGAAAGGGTACCCACTGCAATATTCTGGCCTGGAGAATTCTATGGACCGTATAGTCCCTTGGGTTAAAAAGAGTCAAACACGACTGAGCGACTTTCACCTTCACTGCGTCAGGCGCGAGGCTAGTGGTCAGGGAGAGAATTTTAACAGCTCAATCCCTGCTTTAAGGAGGTTTTGAATTTAGAAGACAAAGACTCACTAAGAGGCACTACAGGATTTTGTGATAAATGCAGGCGATGTGGAGGCTCTCTGGGAATTCAGGGGATGTATCTCTCTCATCAGGGGGCTTCCGCGGTGGCTCAGCTGTAAAGAATCTGCCTGCTAATGCAGGAGACACAATCCCTGGGTCAGCAAGATCCCCAGGAGTAGGAAGTGGCAACCTACTCCACTATTCTTGCCTGGAGAATTCCGTGGACAGAGGAGCCTGGCAGGCTACAGTCTATGGGGTTGCAGAGAGTTGGACATGACTTAGTGAGTAAACAACAACAGCAATCTCTCATCAGACTAGGGCATCCAGGGAAACATCCTGGAAGAGGGGACCTCTAAGGTGAGGGATGTCAGGGAGAACGTCCCATGCAGATGGGGATGGCAGATTTGAAGCGAGATAGTGGGGCTTGTTGGGAGGACAATGAGAAGCACACATATGGGGATGATGAGGAAGGCATGGTCAGCCATGAGGCTGGAGAGGTAGGCAGGGGCTGAGGATGTACAGGTGATGGCTCGTCCCCCAGCCTCAAAGAGAGTGACCCTGAGAGCCTAAGCCTGGGACTCCCCTGGTGGGCCAGTGACTAAGACTCCATGCTCGAAAAGCAGGGGGCCCGGGTTCAACCCGGGTCAGCGAACTAGATCCCACATACCACACCTAAAAGATTCTGTGTGCCCCAACTAAGACCTGGCACAGCCAAATAAATAAATAAAAATAAAAGTGATTGCAAGACTTAGACAAGTGAGTTGTATACAACCATGCTTGACCCATTGTGAGAATGAGTTAGGAGACCTTCCCTCCTCTTCAGAGCAGGTCCAAGAGTAAATTGTCTCTTTTTGTCCTCCTTTGGCCTTTGTAGAGCACCTGCTTTCTTGGTCGGACTCTAGGTCTCTCTGCCCACCCTTCCTTTTTTTTTGACTGTGCTGTAAAGCTTGCAAGACTTCAGTTCCCTGACCAGGGATTGAACCTGGGCCACGGCAGTGAGAGCATGGAGTCCTAACCACTGGACCACCGGGGAAGTCCCATAGGTCTCTCTGCCCTTGACTCTGGGTACGAATGATGACTGCATGACCTCTAGTCTCCTTTCTCTTTCTGCTCCAGCCCTCAGGTTCTTCTCCGAGGCTGTTGCTTTAGCTCCTGGAGGTTTCTATTCTCAAATGGTGGTACTGCTCTTTTCTTCCTCAAACCCTGCTTTCTAAAGGACGTCAGCTCCTCAGAACCCTGTCCCTTTCCCCAGCCCCGATCCTGGCGGCTCATCTGGGCCATTCCCTGCGTGACCCAGTGCCTTCTCAGTGCAGATCTGCTGTGAGTGAGTTTGTTCAGTTTTATTTCCCTCTGAGAAAATGTAAACTGCTAGGGACATTTCAGACCCGTTGCGCAATCGCTGTCATGTTGGGGAAAGGGTGGCGGAGGAGTGAGAGGTGAAATAGGAAGGATAGTTTCAAAAAATTAGTCACTCAGATAAAAAAAAATTACCAAGAAGTTTTCATTTGAAAAGGTTTTCAAATATTCTTAATTTGAGAGAATTGAGAACCATGAACCTTAATTGGATATCCATTTGATATGAAAGAGTCATTGTTAATTTCTAAAGTTCGATTAACTTAAAAAGGAGTTTTGTCCTTTACAAATGTATGCTGAAGCAGCTATGTAGAGAATGATGCTTGAGATCTGGCTAAAAAACCTAGTGGGGCCTTCCCTGATGGTACAGTGGTTAAGACTCCTTGCTCCCAATGCAGGGGGCATGAGTTTGATCCTTGGTTGGGCAGTTAAGATCTCAGATGATGAGAGGTATAGCCAAAAAAAAAAAATCGTTAATTGCTGAGACCTATTCAAGGGCAAGTCTTATGGCCAGGCATAGATCACAAAATGGTTTAGGTTAAAAATGTTTTCTCTTATGTTAAGAAAGTCATACCTGGTTCTCTTTCCTCGGGGACCCCCACCTTGCGTGCTCACAGTGTTGGATCCTGGTCTGTGGGTGCCAGGAGGCCCCAGTACACAAACCCTCCCTGTGCAGCTGCACAGAAGTGAGGGGGGCGGGGGGCAGGTGTCTCTGCTTGACCACCCCTCTGTGCAGCACCACAATGTTCCCTTAGTGGAAAACCTCATCAGTCTCTCAAGATTGAGGGTTCAGAGTAAACTGGTTCAGAGTCCTTTACAATTATCAGATAATTATGACAACAATAACTTGTCAGCCAACAGCACTGCCCTGAGGGGTGGGGAAGGAGCAGTGCCAGGGAGGGGCACAGAGGGTGAGAGAAATACCTTTCCAGCTGGCAACCGCCCTTATGATTAATCTGAGAGGAGTGAGGCGAGGAGGTGCTAAGGGAGGAGAAAGTGGAGCCTGGTCCCTTCCCCTGCGGATACTGCCCTTGAACTAGACCAGGCCCTTCCTCTTCTGCATCCTCAGCATGGACGGGGGGGCCTGTCCCTCTCCCCGTCCTGTACCACCCATATCAGACTTTGGGGGGCCTTGTATTTCAGGGGTTGCCTGTATCTGAAGCTCATCTGCCTTTCTTTGTCCTTTTGCATCTCATTCTGTACTGCCTTGCGGAGGTAGAACATAACCCATTCTTTGCTCTGTGCCCTGCATGCGGTTGGGATGACCAGGGTGTTATATCCCTGGGTTGGAGTCCAGGTGACAGACCCCTGGCCAGGGGAGTCCATGGGAAGGCTATGCAGCAGTGGCAGGTTAGATCTGTTTTTTCTACTATAGAAGAAACATGTCTGATGTGTGTTTCCCCTTTACCAGTTGATCATCTGGAAGAATGATGGACACACGGTGGTGCTGGTTGAATGAATGGCCGGGTTACAAAGTGAAGCTTAGAGGGACTTCCCTGGGGCTCAGTGGTTAAGACTCTGTGCTTCTAATGCAGGGGACATGGGGTCCACCCCTAATCAGGGAATTAAGATCTCACATAGCACCCCTGCAACATAGCAAAAAGACAAAAAATAAAATAAAAAAAATAAACAGCATACAACAAAACAAAAGCTTTCTATTGTGTCATAGAAACTTAAAAACAGTTAAATAATTCAGAAAAAAAAAATTATAGATCTGTTGAGAAGCTATTAGGCTCCTCTGTCCATGGGGTTTTCCAGGCAAGAATACTGAAGTGAGTTGCCATTCCCTTTTCCAGGGGAATTCTCTTGACCCAGGGATTGAACCTGGGTCTCCTGCATTGCAGGCAGGGTATTGTTTTTGTTTTTTTTTTTTTAACCATCTGAGCCACCAAGGAAGCCCAAAAAGGAGCATTAGCTATTGGTAACATTTTCTGTTGGATCACCTCCTGTTTTCCAGGATGTTATTCCAGGATGTGTCATCCAGGATGTCCCTCCTTACGAGTAGCTTATTAAGAGTTCACTATGGGGACCTTCCTGGTGGTCCAGTGGTTAGAACCCCACACTTTCACTGCTGAGGGCATGGGTTCAATCCCTGGTTGGGGAACTAAGATCCCGCATGGCCATGCAGCATGGCCAAGCCTATGACAGGGAAGACTGGTTCCATTTCTTTTGGGATCAGCAGTGCCATCCTTACAAATGTTAATTAGGGAGGGAAAATGATGTGTGGCAGCAGAGCTCAAGATGAGGGCTCAGTGGCTAAGAGGGGAAGGCTGACACTCTGCAGAGAAATCTATGGTTCAGATAACTCAGATAATACCTATGATTCTCTTGTCTGAGAGAGATTCGGAGGCTTACAGATAACATCTGTGGCTGGGCCTGAGGTAGAAAAAAACTGGAGACTGTTAATATGATTCAAAGGCTTGTGGGATTTTAGTTCTCTGACCAGGGATCGAACTCGGGCCCTGCCAGTGAGAGTGCGGAGTCCTAACCACTGAACCGACAAGGAATTCACAAAGTATTAACTTTATGGTTAGATAATTCCATGTTCACCAGTTCCTAAGAAAGCACTAGTCAAAAATATCAGGAACCCCGGCAAGTTCTTTGTGACGTTATTTCTTGATATGTGGCTCAAATACTCCATTCAAAGTTTTGGGTTTCCTGGCTTCAGGGAAAATATGAATATAGTTAAATTGCGGGGAGGGAGGTACGAGGAGTCCCTTCCCTTCATCAGCCTTTAGAATTTGCCATGAGAGGTGGAGAACAGCTAGTAGCTTGATCTAACGTTGTAAATTCAGGGGTAAAACCCTGACTGCCTGTGCTAAGTAGCTTCAGTCATGTCCAACTCTTTGCCACTCGATGGACTGTAGCCCACCGGGTTCCTCTGTCCATGAGATTCTCCAGGCAAGAATACTGGAGTGGGTTGCCATGTCCTTGAGCTTCCCTAATAGCTCAGCTGGTAAAGAATCCACCTGCATTGTGGGACACCTGGGTTCGATCCCTGGATTGGCAAAGGGAAAGGCTACCTCCTCCAGTATTCTGGCCTGGAGAATTCCATGGACTGTATAGTCCATGGGGTCGCAAAGAGTTGGACACAACTGAGCAACTTTCACTTCACCTGCCACTTCCTTCTCCAAAAAACCCTGACTAGAGAAGGCAATGGCACCCCACTCCAGCACTCTTGCCTGGAAAATCCCATGGATGGAGGAGCCTGGTGGGCTACAGTCCATGGGGTCGCTGAAGGTCGGACACGACTGAGCGACTTCACTTTCACTTTTCAGTTTCATGCATTGGAGAAGGAAATGGCAACCCACTCCAGTGTTCTTGCCTGGAGAATCCCAGGGACGGGGGAGCCTGGTGGGCTACCGTTTATGGGGTCGCACAGAGTCGGACACGACTGAAGTGACTTAGCAGCAGCAGCAGCAGATATACAAGATTGTTTCTGAATTGTTTCTGGTCCTCTGTGCCTGAGTTTATGGGAGAGATTCACCCCCAGCCCAACTTTGCTTTCTTGCAGGACCAGAATGTCCACAGTAGCCCCTGCTGGTTGCCGCTCAGACCTGGACTCCAGGTACTACAGACTCTGTGATAAGAAGGCAGCCTGGGGCATCGTCTTAGAGGCATTGGCTGGCATGGGGGCTGTAGCCTCGGTGGCCTTCATGATCGCCCTGCTGGTCCTCATTTGCAAGGTGCAGGACTCCAATAAGCGAAAACTGCTCCCCACGCAGTTCCTCTTCCTCCTGGGTGTGCTGGGGATCTTCGGCCTCACCTTCGCCTTCATCATCACACTCGACGGCAGCACGGGGCCCACGCGGTTCTTCCTCTTCAGCGTCCTCTTCGCCCTCTGCTTCTCCTGCCTGCTGGTTCACGCCTTCAACCTGACGAAGCTGGTGCGAGGGAGGCAGCCACTGTCCATGCTGGTGATGCTGGGCCTGGCCCTGGGCTTCAGTCTGGTGCAGGACATCATTGCCATCGAGTACGTGGTCCTCACCATGAACAGGACCAACGTCAACATCTTCTCTGAGCTTTCTCCCCCACGGCGCAACGAGGACTTCGTCATGCTGCTCATCTACGTCCTCTTCCTCATGGCGCTGACCTTCCTCACGGCCTCTTTCAGCTTCCAGGGATCCTTTACTGCCTGGAAGAGACACGGGGCCCATATCTACCTCACCACGATCCTCTCCATTGCCATCTGGGTGGCGTGGATCACCCTGCTCTTGGTCCCTACCCTCAGCCCCCAGTGGGACGACACCATCCTCAGTTCAGCCTTGGTGGCCAATGGCTGGGTTTTCCTGTTGGCTTACATTGCACCCGAGTTTCACCTGCTCACGAGGCAACAGAACCCCATGGATTACCCTGTGGAGGACGCTTTCTGTCAGCCTCAGTTCATGAAGCAGAGCTATGGCGTGGTGAACAGAGCTTACTCTCAAGAGGGGATCATTCAAGGTACAGAACCTGGTTGGGTGCAGAATCCTTTGTGGGAAAAATGGGTAAAATAAAATAAAATCGTAAGATATTATTACTGTAGGGAACATGCAGGACATGCTCCTGATAAAACACAAGTTCTCCAAAACTCAGGTCTTGCTTAGAATCATCCAGCTGGTTAGAGACAAATAGAACTAGCAGCTGGCCTCAGGAGTCATTAGTATTTTTTTCTGGTTTTGATGTAGGTCATTTTTAAGTTTCCCTGGTGGCTCAGTGGTAGAGAATCCAGGAAATGTGGGTTCAACCCCTAGGTCAGGAAGATCCCCTAGAGAAGGAAATGGCAACCCACTCCAGTGTTCTTGCCTGGGAAATCCCATGGACAGAGGAGCCTGGCGGGCTACAGTCCCTGGGGTCACAAAGGTTCAGGCATGACTGAGCACACAGGCACAGACCATTTTTACAATCTTTACTGAATTTATTACAATATTGCTTCTGCTTTATGCTTTGGCTTTTTGCCTGCGAGGCATGTGGGATCTTAGCTCACCAACCAGGGATTGAACCCGTGCACCCCCTGCATTGGAAGGTGAAGTCTTAACTACTGGACCACGAGGAAGTCCCTATCTAGTACTTTCTATCCAATACCATGTAGGTTTCTCTGAATCAAAACAAGATGGAGCAAAGGAATGGACAAGGAATGTTTAGAGAAATTCCCAGAGACAAGTGGGTGAGATGATGGTGTCCTTTATAAAAGACAACTGGGCAACTTTTGTAGAAATGTGGAGACTTTGTGGATTTTAAAAAATATATATTTATTTAATTTTTGGCTGTGCTGGGTCTTCATTGCTGCGAGGGCATTTTCTCTAGTTTTGGCCAGTGGTGGCTACTCTCCAGTTGAGTGCAAGGCCTTGTCATTGCAGGGGCTTCTTTTGTGGCAGAGAACGGGCTCTAGGGCACTTGGGCTTCAGAAGTTGCAACACGGGGACTCAGCAGTCGTGGCTTCCAGGCTCCCATGCGCGTTGACTCAATAGTTGTGGCACAGGGCTTAGTTGCTCCCAGGCATATGGGATCTTCCCAGATCAGGGGTGGAACCCACATCTCCTGCATTGGCAGGCAGATTCTTTACCACTGAGCCACCAGGGAAGCCCCTGCTTTTGTAGATTTGAGTGCACCAAGCCCAGCCATGCAGTGACCACAGAGCACAAAGTGGGGAGAAAACTCTTTTATCATAAACCAGCAGGAATCTCCATAAAGCTACTGAGGATTTTGATGTAGCCTGAAGAGCTACATTTTCTTGTCCATCTCTGGCCTGCAGGAGGGAATTTTGCTCTTGTCTGGAATGGTGAGCAGCCAGACTACACTAATAGCCAAGAATGCCTTTACTCATACGCCTCTGTGGAGAAGGCAATGGCACCCACTCCAGTACTCTTGCCTGGAGGATCCCATGGACGGAGGGGTCTGGTGGGCTGTAGTCCATGGGGTCGCTAGGAGTCGGATACGACCGAGCGACTCCACTTTCACTTTTCAGTTTCATGCATTGGAGAAGGAAATGGCAACCCACTCCAGTGTTCTTGCCTGGAGAATCCCAGGGAAGGGGGAGCCTGGTGGGCTGCCATCTATGGGGTCGCACAGAGTCGGACACGACTGAAGTGACGCAGCAGCATATGCCTCTGTGCATTGGTCTCTTGAGTTTATATCAGTCTCTGGGCCTAATCAGGGAAGGGGTGGGGGTTGCGAATAGGAGGGAGGGTCCTCCAAGGCCTGGTTCGTAGCCCCAGCTAATGAATTTCTCTGCCCTTGGAGCCTATGGTACACAACCTGCTGGTATTATCTCTGTAGTCCTGGTCCCTCTCCTGTGCCCCGGGAAGTCTGAAGGGAGGGGGAGAGCCAGCGGGTAGGGCAGAGGGGATATTTTCCCACCCATCTCCTCCTGTCCATTCCCGATGCTTCAGTCTATCACCTCATGCCTGAATCCATGTTATGGGTCCTTAACTGGCCTTCCTTCCTTTCATCCTTTCCCTTCACTCCATGGACCACTGTCAGCTCCCTCTCCCTAAAATACTCTTCTGCCCACCCCCTTTCCGGCCTCTATGCCTCACTGGCTCCCCGGTATCCACTGCTTTTACCAAATCCTTGTTGGGCTTCCCAGGAGGCTCAGTGGTAAAGGATCTGCCTGGCAATGCAGGAGACATAAGAGATGCGGGTTCGAGGAGCCTGGCGGGCTACAGTCCCCAGGGTCACAAAGAGTCGGACACGACTGAGCGACTGAGCACACACTGCTGGTGAGGCTGTTCACAGCCAGAACCCCGCAATCCCCAGATCTGTGCTCTCAGCTCAAACAAACCAAGTGCCCTGCACTTTCCTGTCTGCCTGTCTGGGCTGTCCCTCCTTATTCTCTTTACTCAAAGAGAACATGTCCCTTCTTATTCTCTCCCTTTTCCAGCGTCCCTAGTCCCCAGTCCTGCTCTGTCTTTTCTCCACCCATCTAGCTCTAGACCTTTGAGATGCTGTTATCAGAGTCTTTGCTGTCAGATATTAGCTGTTATTAGCTGTTATTAGCTGTCAGATATTCTGGACTCTCCAGTGTCAGCCTTAGGGCAGGAATCATTCTGATTAATCCTATTTTCCAGAATATCTCACATACTTAGGTATTTGTTGAGTAAATTGAAGAGGTAAATTTGGTGGGAAATAAATGGCTTGCTTTAAATTGCATTGTATTTATGTATCTCTCTGCCCTGTGAAGAGTTGGACATGACTGAGCATGCACTCAAGCATGCATGGACAGCTTGGGGGATCTTAGTTCCCCAACCATGGGTCGAACATGGGCCACGGCAGTGAAAGTGTGGAGCCCTAACCACTGCACTGGAAGGGAATTCTTTAAATAGTTTCTGTGATGAATGTGTGTGTTTACTGGTCTGTTCCTGAGTTTAAATCCCTCTGATTCCGGACTTCCCTGGTCCTCCAGTGGTTGACCTTCACTGTAGGCAGCACAGGTTCAATCCCTGGTTAGATCCTCTATGCCCCTTGTCCATGAAAAAAAAAATCCCTCTGATTTCTCCCAAATAATAGAAAATGATTGCTCATAGACTCTATCCCTTCACAAAGAAAATCATGGAATTTCCACCCTTCCTTGTTGGGCAGATAAAGAAGTGGGTAAATCCTCAGTAAGATTCCCTCTAGACACACCTCTGGTCAGATCTGTGTCTGAAAACGCTAGCTTCAAATGTGCTTTTGAAGTGGCCTAGGACAAAGAGCCTCTGGAGGTTTTTTTTTTTTTTTTTAAATTTATTTATTTTTAAATTGAAGGATAATTGCTTTACAGAATTTTGTTGTTTTTGGTCAAACATCAACATGAATCAGCCATGGGTGTGCATACGTTCCCCTGGAGGGTGTTTCGGAAGGCATTTCCCTAGTGATTATACGCGGCTAGTTGTTCATTTATTCAACCAATTTTGGGCTGACTCTGTGCCTGGTCCTAGGCTTGAGGACAGTTTCCTCTGGCACAAAATTGACCATTGAGGATTTCCTTGGTGGTCTAATGGTTAAGACTCTGCACCCCCAATGCAGGGGGCCCAGGTTCAATCCCTCATCAGGGAACTAAGATCCCAGGTACTGCAACTAAGACCTGGTGGAGCCAAATGAATAAATCAATACTAAAAGAATTAAAAAGAGAGTAAGAGAGCTCTTTAAAAACAGACAACAAAACAAAACCAAACCCCTGATCATCTCCCAGGGAGACAGAGAATTAAATGGATATGCATCATGGTTTATACATGACTCGCCTGGGGTGAGCAAAGATTGGGGCACAAAGGAGGGGACCCTGACGTTTACCCACTCCTCTCTGTCTGTTTCAGGTACTGAAGAGATGGGGAGCACGCTCTATGCGCCATACTCCACCCATTTCCAGCTACAGGTAAAGCAGCCCTTTCCCCTTTCTCGTTGGCAGTGTTAGCATCCCAGGAGCATCTGTCCTTAGGGAACAGATGATATTGCCACTCTGATGGCCTCTGGATGTCACCTAGAAAGGATGACGGGTCTACTTTTCCTGTAATCTGCCTCATGAGGTTAGGACAGGAGACCCGAGCACAGAGCAGGAGGGGGCTGAGAAGAAAGGGGAGGAGTGTTAGAATCCTGCCCGGGTTGGAGCAAGAGGTGCTGTGGAAATGGCCGGGAAGTGCAGTGAGTTGAACAAGATGAAATGCTTCCTTTTCAGAATCGGGATTCCGCAAAGGATTTCTCCATTCCTCGGGTCCAGACTCGGGTTAGCCCTTACAGTGACTACGAAGGAAGGAAAGATGTCAGTTAACATGACCCAATGGGTGAGATGAAGGAAGCAGGTCAGCAGAACCAGCAGGGAGTCCACGAGATGAAGGCTGAGTCCTGAGTCTTCCCAGGAGCATCAGAGGAAGACCTCTCCTCCCACATCCTCTGTCCTGGGATTGATGGGGCTGCAGGGACCACAGTTCTCAGCAGCACTGTGGTGGTTCCTTGGTCCCATCCCAAGGCTACTTCTCTTGAGTGGGAGTCTCGGGCAACTCAGGGCAACTCTTACCATCCCTGCCATTTTACACGTGACTGAGGCTCTGGTCATCTGACCCACACGCTGACCTGTTCAACCTCCAAAGCCAATTCTTCTGACTCTGGGCTGGCTTTGTGCCAATCGCTTGGCTCAGAGCAGAGTTGCACATCTGAGCAAAAACAGCAAAGGACCATCTCTCAGCCCACCCTACCCACATCTACACTGGAAGCCAACTTACCGGTACCTCCCTTCTTGCCCGGCTGGGACAGGCTTAAAAGTCACCTGAAATTTTCGCACCTCTGTGATGCCGCCTAACCAGGGTCCCCAGCGCCAGCTCTCCCAGACGTGCTATTGGTTCTCAGACTTACCTCCCTGCTGTGCCTCACCAGGGGCCATCCCTCCAGACTGCGCTGGGGTGTACAAGCCCGAATTCTCTTTGCCAGGAGACTGTGTGCTGTTTTGCTCTGAGTTCCCATCCCCTTGCTCCCCAGCCTCTGTAAATAGACGTACCCTGTGTTCACCCGCTGCATTCTGGAAGTGGGTATTGTCCACACACGGGCAAGGGGTTGTTTCTTGTAAAATAAGTTATTCGCCATTCTTCCCTCCAGATGCAATAAAAGTGTGGCCACAGCCATGTGAGGGGTAGGCGCCTGACATTTGTCTTTATGTGGGATCTGAAGTTCAAAGTTCGGTCCCACTGGGTGTGGACTTGAACTTTCTCCACGTGTCTCTCCTCCTCCTTGTGTCTACAAGTGTGTGTTGCCCAGTTTTAGGGGTGAGTGACAAAGGTAAGGGGGAGCTGTGAAGGGTCAAGAGTCTGAGGTTTTGCTCCAAGTAAACAGAGGAGTGGCAACTTCAGAATGGAATTTGGCAGCCAGGCTCAGACCAGGAGGAGACCTCAAAGCCAGTGTCACATTTCATTTGAGGTTTAATTGTAGGAGGGGTTAAGTCCAGATCTCTAATTTAATAGAATTAGTTCATAATCTCTCATTTGCTTAATCCCAGAAACAGCTTTGTTGGGTAGGGCAGTATAAAATTGCTTTTGGGTAAAGAAGAAGAAAGAAAAACTGAATGACATTTATAAGATTGATTGCTGAGTTAAGGATTTACCACCCAAGAGCCTGATGCTCTGCTGCTCATCACGAAGAAAACCCAGTGTGGGGAGAGGTGTGGTGAGGTTGGAGGGAATTAATGACGCGCTGAATTAGGGAAATGGACATTTCACAGAGATTTAGCTGATTGCTTCTCACATGACTTTGCACTAACGTCAGCCTAGTTTTGTATTGGAAAGCGGAGTTACAGGGACTTCTCTGGTGTTCCCTTGTGGCTCAGCTGGTAAAGAATCCTCCTGCAATGTGGAAGACCTGGGTGCAGTCCCTGGATTGGGAAGATGCCCTGGAGAAGGGAAAGCCTACCTATGCCACTATTCTGACCAGGAGAATTCAATGCACGTCATAGTCCGTGGGGTCTCAAAGAGTCGGACGTGACTGAGTGACTTTCACTTCACTCTGGCAGTCCAGTCGTTAGGACTCCACACTTACCACTTGCCCCACAGTATGGCCAAATATATATTAATATATATGTAATATATATAATGTGTGTGTGTGTGTTAGTTGCTTAGTCATGTCTGACTCTTTGTGACCCCAGAGACTGTAGCCTGCCAGGCTCCTCTGTCCATGGGATTTCCCAGGCAAGAATACTGGGGTGAGTTGCCATTTCCTTCTCCTGATCTTCCTGACACAGGGATTGAACCCGCATCTCTTATGTCTCCTGCATTGGCAGGCAGATTCTTTACCACTAGCGCCAGCTTCAATACACACACACACACACACATATATATAATATATATGTACATGTAGGGCTTCCCTGGTGGCTCAGTTGATAAAGATCTGCCTGCAGTGCAGGAGACCTGGGTTCAATCCCTGGATTGGAAAGATCTCCTGGAGAAGGGAATGGCTGCCAACTTCACTATTTTTGCCTGGAGAATCCCATGGACAGAGGAACCTGGCGGGCTACTGCTCTCACTTGCCTCACTGCTGCTGCTGCTAAGTCGCTTCAGTCGTGTCCGACTCTGTGCGACCCCATGGACGGCAGCCCACCAGGCTCCCCCATCCCTGGGATTCTCCAGGCAAGAACACTGGAGTGGGTTGCCATTTCCTTCTCCAATGCATGAAAGTGAAAAGGGAAAGTGAAGTTGCTCAGTCGTGTCCAATTCCTATCGACCCCATGGACTGCAGCCCACCAGGCTCCTCCTTCCATGGGGTTTTCCAGGCAAGAGTACTGGAGTGGGGTGCCATTGCCTTCTCCACTTGCCTCACAGTGTGGCCAAATATATATTAATATATATATATAATATACATATGTATATATATGTAATATCTATCTATCTACAAAATACTCTACCGCAAAACAGCAGAATACACATTCTCCTTAAGTATGCATAGACCATTCTCTGGGATGGATCACATCTTACACCACAAAACTAGTATTAACAAATTTTAGAAAACTGAAATCATAACAGGTGTTTTTTCTGATCATAATAGGATGAAATAGCCAACCTCCCCACCCAAAGGAAAACGAAAGAAAAGGGGAATCACAAATGATGGTTTGGACCCTTCTAGATTATTCTAGTCTTCCCAAAGAGGCCATAACGCAGTGAGGTTTGTTGTGAGGAGAAAACAATATAATTTCATGTATATTATCTGTCACAGTGTGGGTACTCAAGAAATATATGTATTTCCTTCCCTCTTTTCAAAAATTTTACTTATTTAGCTTTTTTCCTTTTTGGCTGTACTTTGAGGCATGTGGGACTTCCCTGACCAGGGTTGGAATCTGTGGCCCCTGCAGTGGGAGCTCGGAGTCTTAACCACTGGACCACCAGGGGAGTCCTCCTCCACTCTTTTCTTCTGAGTTTGTGGCCTGTCAACCCAGCAAAGGGAGCTGAGTGAGGGCGAAGCCACCAAACACTCTGGATTTGCTTTCTTTTTAAGGAAAACATGTGCCAGGCCTTTGTAGCCCCTCAGGGGTCATCCTTAAGTCAATCTCTTCAGAAACACAAGAGGGCATGAATATGGCACTTGTCGCTAGAGACTGCTCTCTCTTCCAAGGGATAGTTTGGACCAGTAGACCATCCTGTCTCTGAGTTCTTTTTCTTGCGGGTGGTGGAAGAATGTTCCCCATTCAGGCAGCAATTGTTGCCACCCCCACCCTCCCTTCCAGAGGCTAATCTGACTTCAGGTCTCTGTGTTCTGCACATAATTAAACTCTTTTATTAATAGGGCCACCCCAGGGGCTGGAGGTTTGGACATGTGAGAATCAGTGTGTGACTGGAGAAGAGGGTTTCAGAGCCCTTCCTCTAGGTCTCCATCGCCACCTGGGCTGAAATAGAATGGGCAAATTGAGCCCAGCCTGGTCCTTGAATGATGCCAATTGATTGATGGCTGGGACCCAAGACGGCATCTCCCAGGAACTAAACGGGTGATAATGAAATGAAGCTCAGCCACCTTCGCCTCATCTATCACTGTCAGATGAAAAACAGACCGAGTCTCATCTCCGCCTCTCCCTTCAGGCTGAAGCTGTCGACAGCCGCCATACCCTCTGCTCCCACTGGATGGCGCTAAAGCCTCAGGCATCAGCCCTCAGGGACTCCGCAAACGTCCACAGCTATTCTTCTACGAAGGGCACCGGGCAGGGCTGCAGCTATTCAGCAGACTTGAGGCAAACGTGCATTCCATTTTAAAAGGCTTGACCGTGTGAGCTGTTTGCATCCTCCCTCCCACCGTCTTTAAAGAAGCCGCTCTCCATCTTCTTTGCCCGAGCTCCACTGCTCCGCGTCTCATTTTTGTGAAACTCTCCGAGGTATTACCAGCTCATTTGCAGACAACCTGGCATCTTTACAGATATTGGCCTCATGTGTTAGTCTCTCAGACTCTTTGCGACCCTATGGACTGTAGTCCACCAGGCTCTTCTGTCCATGGAATTCTCCAGGCAAGAATACTGGATTGTTTTGCCATTTCCTCCTCCAGGGGATCTTCCCCACCCAGGGATTGAACCTGGGTCTCCTGCATTTCTGGCAGATTCTTTACTGTCTGAGCTATCAGGGAAGCCCTTATTGGTCCTATAGGCTGTTATTAGTGTTGAAGAGTATTTATGCGGTGAGAACACTCGGTTTTGTCGGGAAATGTTTACCAAAACCAGGAGTACAGTCTGGCCCTGAAAATGCCCCAGTGAAACTGCGATCCGGTGCATTCTTGGTTTTCCACCGTCATTTCTAGACTTGTCATCATCACAGAGAACTGAATTGCGCCCCTCTGACCTCCCTCTTCGGCCACTTTCCTCCTGTTGCTACCGGGTTTGCAGGTTTGCCACTGTCCCAGCCCCAGCCGGAAACATGGGGTTGTTTCAGAACTGGAGGCGGCAGCTTCAGACTGCTCTTTCTCAGGTGTTGATGGCTGAGAGCCCGAATCTGGGAACTCAGCCTCCAGTGTGTAGCCTGACACTTCTGGAAATTCGCTGGTTATCCTCTGGTCACAGTCTCGCATCCCTTCTGTTGGGGCAGATAATGCTTGGTCCCCTTGGTGTCAGGGTTTCCAGCTATGCAGAGGAGTTTGTGTGGCAGAGGATTGGCATCTGACCCTGGTTTCTGCCACTTCCTGCTTGCTACCACTTCCTTAACTCTTCAGAGTGGGACACTCCAACGCCTAAAACATTATCATTTGAAAAGCTCATGGAGCTCCCTTAGTTGGTCTCCACAGCCCTCATTTTACAGATTTAAAGGATTTAAGTAGACCCAGGCCCAGATTTCTGGTTCTGTCTTCTTTCGAATGTCACACTTGTGTGGTCTGTGTTAGACACCTTTTTTTTTTTTCCCCAAAGAGGGTGTTTGAAGAAAGACTCATATAAAAATGACCACAGTCAGTATGTATCTGCAGCTCTCCTCTCATCTTCCTTACCTGGGAAGTTTTCCTCTGCTGCTCCTGTTTTCTCCCCTGGGCGTGGAAGCTGTGGGGAGAGGGACTGGCTGAGGACCGACATTTTCTGTGTCACCCCAGGTCACTCGTCCACGATCTCCTAGCCACATGTGTCTTTGCCTCCTGGGGAGGGGCTTCAGGGCGAGGCAGAGTTTCCCATCTTCCCATTGCTGTGAAAATTCTTCCACTTCCTTGCATCTCATCCTGAATCAAAAACTCATGCATGGGGTTTTGCATGAGCCCTGGTGATCTAGTGGCTAAGACCCTGTGCTCTCAATGCAGGGAGTCTGGGTTTGATCCCTGGTCGGGAAACTAGGTCCCATATGCTGCAACGAAGCTCAAAGATCCTGTGTGCTGCAACTAAGACCCTCAGCAGCCCCAAAATAAATACCCCCCAACCCCAAAACCCATATCCAGCATTTTTTTGCTTCTTGTGTATTTACATCCCCCCTCGGCAATCTCTTACCTCTATGGGATTTCTTTTTCTGTTTAAAATTATTTATTCATTTGGCCCTGTTGGATCTTCATTGCAGTGTGCAGGCTTCTCATTGCAGTGGTTTCTCCTGTTGGGGAGCCTGGGCTTCAGGGCACGTGGGCTTCAGCAGTCGTGGCTCCTGGTCTCTAGAGCATAGGCTCAGTAGCTGTAGCGCACAGGCTTCGTTGCTCCATGGGATGTGGGATCGAACCTGTGTCTCTTGCATTGGCAGGCAGATTCTTCACCGTTCAAGCCACTAGGGAAGCCCTCTTTTCCTTGTTTTAAAAAATTAAAGTATAATTGCCTTACAATATTATATTAGTTTCAGGTGTGCAACATAGTGATTCCATACTTTTGCACATTACAAATCGATCACTGCCCTATGTGGTTTCAGATGGCATATTTCAGAGGAAGTCCTTAGGAAAATGTGGCAAGGAACTGTTGTGTGTGTAGTGACCTGAGCTGTGTGTCCCAAGCACCAGATCCAACCAGGATCTTCAACGGAAAAGAAGAAACTCTAATGGAATTTCGTTACTACAGCTTAACACCAAACTGTCTGGTCTCAGCTGCTTTGAGTGAGGTTCCCTTGCATAATACGATCTATCAAAACTGCTGGATTTTTATCAACCTGATTAGAGCTCTGAGAAGCCCATGCAGCTATGCCCTGAGCTCTGGGATGTGGTGGTGGAGGTTAGCAGCATATCACGTGATTATGTAATGCCACTGCTTTTCTTTCTGCCGCTGCTGCTGCTGCCAAGTCGCTTCAGTCGTGTCCGACTCTGTGTGACCCCATAGACGGCAGCCCACCAGGCTCCCCGGTCCCTGGGATTCTCCAGGCAAGTACACTGGAGTGGGTTGCCATTTCCTTCTCCAATGCATGAAAGTGAAAACTGAAAGTGAAGTTGCTCAGTCATGTCCGACCCTCAGCGACCCCATGAACTGCAGCCTTCCAGGCTCCTCCGTCCATGGGATTTTCCAGGCAGGAGTACTGGAGTAGGGTGCCATTGCCTTCTAACAAGGAATAATTTGAGATCAACAGTTCTTTTACCCACAAGGAATCGAAATAGAAACAGCATACATTGTTTCACCATATCTTTATGAACAAGCTATCTTCATGAAAAAGGGAAGGATAATGATCATAGAGTTAGGTCGACTCATAAGACAAATATTCAAGAAAAGGTCATTTATTAGCTGGAGGTCTCTAGTGGTTTCCCACAGGGCTCTGTTTTTGGATCTATTTGGATAACATTTTTACTGACCACTTAGATAAAAATAAAGCATATTTCTCAAATTTTGCACAAGATAAAACCTTAGGAAAGACTGAAATAATAAAACCAGAATACAAACATATTGCAATAGACTGGAACAAAGATCCCAGACCTAGAATTAAGTTTAATGTAAATATATTCATACCTCCAAAAGAAATTGCATAAGTATAGCTTGGAAAGGCTTGGTTTGACAGTAGTTTTTATGGGAAAAAAAAAAACCCTGGTAGTTTTAGGTGTTGACAGACTGATAAGGACAAGTGATGTGACTGAGCAGATAAAAAGCCAACTCAGTCAAAGGCAGCACTGATACCACTGTGAAGTCTGTGTCAAGGCAGGTGCTATTCCCACTGCACAGGGGGCAGGTTCTACCATGTCAGAACATCACATCAGTTCCTGTGGGTCTCACTGAATGGAGGAGCTTCTAAGGGAGGAGCTGTTTTTAGAACTACATGATCTACAGCACGGTTGATGGAACTGGAGATATTTCATCTGGAAAGAAGAAGACTCTGCAGTATGCATGACCGTCGTCACAGCTAATATTTACTGTGCTCTCCCTCAGTACCCGGAGAAGGCAATGGCACCCCACTCCAGTACTCTTGCCTGGAAAATCCCATGGATGGAGGAGCCTGGAAGGCTGCAGTCCATGGGGTCGATGAGGGTCGGACACGACTGAGCGACTTCCCTTCCCTCCCTCGGTACCAGGTTCCACTTTAAGTGCCTTACTTGTGTCATATACTATTACTACTACATATGAGTTATGACGATTATTGCCCCCTGCCTTTATCTAGTTCAGTTCAGTTCAGTCAGTCGTGTCCGACTCTTTGCAACCCCATGGATTGCAGCATGCCAGGCCTCCCTGTCCATCACCAACTCCCAGAGTTTACTCAAACTCATATCCATTGAGTTGGTGATGCCATCCAGCCATCTCATCCTCTGTCGTCCTCTTCTCAGCCTTCAATCTTTCCCAGCGTCAGGGTCTTTTCCAGTGAGTCAGTTCTTCACATCAGGTGGCCAAAGTATTGGAGTTTCAGCTTCAGCATCAGTCCTTCCAATGAATATTCAGGACTGATTTCCTTTAGGATGGACTGGCTGGATCTTCCTTTATCTAATATCTGTGGAAATGGAAGCACTAAGAGGTTAACTAATGCCCAACGTGACGCAGCTGCCAAGTGGGGGCTGGGAGTCAAAGCCAGCCCCAGACTGCCTCAACTGTCTGTAACAATAACAGCACAGCGCATGGCTCCAGAGTTACAAATCTGAAGGAGGCAGATCCTTTAAGTTGTTGTTTAGTCCCTAAGTCATGTCTGACTCTTTTGCAACTCCATGGTCTGTAGCCCGCCAGGCTCCCCTGTCCATGGGATCCTCTAGGCAAGAACACTGGAGTGGGTTGCCATGCCCTCCTCCAGGGGAATCTTCCCGATCCAGGGTTTGAACCAGTGTCTCTTGTGTCTCCTGCATTGGCAGGCGGGTTCTTTACTGCTGAGCCGCCAGGGCAGAAATCTGAAGGAGACAGACCCTGGAAGAGCTACCTGCAAAGTGGTGGGCCATCTCTTGCTGGAGGTGTTCAAGGTCAAGGGCGCTCTGCTGAGGATGATGTGGGTGAATTCTGTGTTCAGAGTGAGGCTGGACCAGGTAACCTCAAGGAGTCTCAGGACTCTGGACTCTCACTTGCCAAGCTGCCATTCTTAGGGTTGGATTCTAAGAACCGTGGAGGGGTTATCAGTTTTCCACACCGTTTTCTTCCCCCACATCTGCACTTCCTTTGCCCTCAGGTGAAAATAAGAATGTCTTCATGGCTTGGATGCTCTCTTACCTTGTAGTAAGTGTAATTTATTGGCTGTCATGATCCACCCCTGGCAGGTAGCTGTATTTTGCAGAACCCTTCTTCCTAGCCTTGCTTTAGAATGGAAGGCGCCTTGTGAGTAGAGTGAGTAGATCTCCCCCTCCCAAAATATTTCCATTCACATCAGTGGCAAATCAGAAGGCTGTTGATTGAATAACTGACAAGGGATACCTGCTACCAACTGTCTCCTGCTGACCCGTCCCTGTGACCTTGGTTCCCACAATCTCACCCGTCCTTAGGGCTGTGTCACAACGCAATGTCATTACCTCATTTTCTTCAGCTTCCTAGACCCCTGCTTTTCCCAAGGTGTTCCATCAGCCAGAAATGCTTTCCAGTCTGAAAAACCGGAAGATGGTGAAGAGATTTGAGCATAGAATCTAGATACCTAGCTGAGGTTAACCCCAGGTAGGTTTTCCCAAGTTGATTTGGTTTGGACCTAAAGCTTTGTGTGTGCTCCGTTGCTCAGTCGGGGCTGACTCTTTGCGACCCCATGGACTATACCTCTCCAGGCTCCTCTGTCCAAAGAATACTCTAGGCAAGAATACTGGAGTGGGTTGCCATTTCCTCCTCCAGGGGATCTTCCCAACCCAGGGATTGAAACTGTGTCTCCTGTGTTTCCTGCATTGCAGGTAGATGCTATGCTATGCTAAGTTACTTCAGTCGTGTCCGACTCTGTGTGACCCCATAGATGGCAGCCCACCAGGCTTCCCCATCCCTGGGATTCTCCAGGCAACCCACTGGAGTGGGTTGCCATTTCCTTCTCCAATGCATGAAAGTAAAAAGAGAAAGTGAAGTCGCTCAGTCATGTCCGACTCTTAGCGACCCCATGGACTGCAGCCTACCAGGCTCCTCCATCCATGGGATTTTCCAGGCAAGAGTACTGGAGTGGGGTGCCACTGCCTTCTCCATGCAGGTAGATTCTTTACCACTAACCCGTTGGGGACGCCACTAAAGCCTTAAGTAGGGCCTTCCAATCGGTTCACCTATTGGGACACTTGGGAGCTGATATAAATAATTGAAGACACATGGGGGTAAATGGATACATTGAAGAAAGAGCCAGTTTGGGCTCTGGTCTTCTCAAACTTGCCTGCTGCCCGTTGCTTAGCCCATCCTTGTCATCATCCCACTTTGTACCTCTCTCCTATCTCTGGTTCTGATCCTTCCACTTAGAATTCTTAATGTTTTTTATTTTTGTTGTTGTTGTTTTGGAGTGTGTGTGTGTATGGCCATGCCTCGACGAATGGGTATCTTAGTTCCCTGACTAGGGATAGAACCTGTGGCCCCTGCATTGGAAGCTCAGAGTCTTAACCACTGGACCACCAGGGAAGTCCCTGTCTTTAATGTTTCAATCATTCACTTCTGAGATGAGTTTCTCTCTTAGTCCTACCCTGGAGGGAGCCCAGCTCTACAGGCCTCTCCCTGGAGGCTTCCCCCAGCTCTTCCCCTTCACATTTGCATCTCAGCTCCAATGTTGCTTCCTTAGTAAGGCCCCACCCTGCCAGTCTATTCAACGCTAGTGTCCCATTGCAGCTGATCTTCAGAGTCACCAGTCTGTTTGCTTCAGAGCACTTATCACTTGCAATTACATTTCTTTCTCATTTTACTTGTTTTTGTCCCGATATTCTTAAAGTTTTAGGAAGGCAGAGAATTCTTTTGTGTCCTCTTATAGCCCCAGGGCCTAGTTCAGTGCCTGCACACATATGAGAATTTGTTGTATGAACCAATAAACTTTCGGGGAGAAAGGTAATTTTTTTTGTTTGTTTATCCCAGGCTAATTAGGATTCTGGCTCCTCACTCAGGGGCTTCCCAGATGGCTCAGTGGTAAAGAACCTGCCAGCCAATGTAGGAGACATAAGAGACTCAGGTTCGATCCCTGGGTCGGGAAGATCCCCTGAAGAAGGGGGATCTTCAGTATTCTTCCCTGGAGAATCCCAATGGACAGAGGAGCCTGGAGGGCTACAGTCCATGGGGTCGCAAAGAGTCGGACATGACTTAGCAGCTGAGTACACACACACACATCACTTAGCGAGCACCACTGTCAGAGTCCCTCTAGTCTGCTCTGGTGTCTTTCGGTGTCATTTATCTTTAAATAATTATGATGAATTTCAGTTGATCCACCATCAGATTTTTGTTTTTTTCCATACAAGAACAACACTTAACTCCAAAGTGATAAAAGCTATTCACAAACCTGAGCCTTGGAGGAGAGAAAGGAAATTCTTGACTTTGGGGGCTGAGTTCATTTCATCACATCCAAGTTTTATTTCCCTGAGGCTTTTCTTTGTCAAGCTTGGGAAAGTGCCATTTCCTAGGAGAACTACATAAGAACAAACTTCATATATGAGAAAAGCGAAAAGCAGCCCCGAAGGCAAAACTCAGAGAAGCATTTTAGACTGATCCCCCCTGAAGATCAATGGCAATCTTTTATTTTTCAAGTGCATTACTTCTCTAAACTGACTTGAACCAAATGGATGAACAAGGACATTTCAGACTGCATAAACCAAACGGGAAATAGATGAGAGTGCCAGCAAAGAGGCTTGAAAGGATTTATCTTCCTACATTTCAAGGCAACTGTTGCTTCCAGCAACAGTTTCTCTTGGGAAAACTGGTGAATGTGTCCTGGATTGGGACTGGGTGGCAGCAGGCGAGGGTCAGTGGGGACGTGGCAGGCGTGGGCTCGGGCTGGGCTGTGCATTACACTGGAGAAGGGCAGAGAAGAAGATGCAAAAGGAAGCTGAATGTTCCCAGGAACAGGACTGACTCATAAAATCTTTCCATTGATGATGCCATATCAAACCAATCACTTTCTGCTTTTTTGAGCAGAAAACCTGGACAGTCTTCGCTCCAAACAACAGCACAGAGGAAGGCTCCTCTTGTCTACAGAGCAGCACCTCCCAAACTCATGCTGTCTAAAGAGTCATATGAAGTGATGTGAAGTGTGAAAGTCGCTCAGTTTTGTCTGACTCTTTGCAACCCCATGGACTATACAGTCCATGGAATTCTTCAGGCCAAAATACTGGAGTGGGTAGCCTTTCCCTTCTCCAGGGGATCTTCCCAACCCAGGGATCAAGCCCAGGTCTCCCACATCACAGGTGGATTCTTTACCAGCTGAGCCACAAGGGAAGGAAGCTTGTTAAAAATGCAGATCCCAGGGCCCTCTCCTGGAAGGTCTGATGCAGTAGATTGGGGTTCAGGTATGAAAAATTATACTTGCAATAGGCATCCCAGCTGATTCTCCTGACTGGACAGGTTTGTTGTTGTTCAATCACTAACTCGTGTCTGATGCTTTATGACCTCATAGACTGCAGCATGCAAGTCTTTCCCATCTTTCACTATCTCTGGGAGTTTGCTCAAATTCATGTCCATTGAGTTGGTGATGCTATCTAACCATCTCACCCTCTGTCACCCTCTTCTCCTTTTGCCTTCAATGTTTCCCAGCATTAGGGTCTTTTCCAGCGAGTCAGCTCTTCACATCAGGTGGCCAAAGCATTGAAGCTTCAGCTTCAGCATCCATCCTTCCAATGAATATTCAGGGTTGATTTCCTTTAGAAATGACTGGTTTGATCTCCTTGTAGTCCAAGGGACTCTCAAGAATCTTCTCCAGCACCACACGTTTGGGGAAAGGCATCAGAGAGTTAGCCATCTTTGTCCACATTTCCTAATTCACCAATCTTCCAGGCAAACCCTACTTTTTGCCTTCCCTACCTTTGAACTCAATCCATAGGAAGCCTCTCAGTCTGTTCTCCTGTCTGGGAGCCATAGCGTGGTTCTGCAAACAAGACTCCAGTTCCCTCCCTGGAGGGATCTTGGTGGAGACCTCCCAGTGTTAAAGGTGAAACTGGACATGGAGACACAGGCATCAGGAGAGATGCCCCTTAGGGATGGAGCAGCCTTCTTCACGGCTAGGCATTCTGGGGCCCCTTCCTCCTGCCCGTCCCCTCCCCGCAACGATCACATCTCCTGCTTCATCACCCACCTCCACCTCTAAGCTCATTCCCCAACCTCCCTTTCTGTCTCCACTGCAACTTCACAGCCTTGTTTTCATTCAGGTGCTTCCACTTCCAACTCAGTTGGTTCAAAACCACTGATTTATTGTCCTCTCCACCTCCAGCTCTGTTTCTCCACCTGGACCCTCTACCTCGGGTTCCCTCTTTTGCAAACTGGAAGTGTGGTCCTCTGAGTTACCCAAGCCAGGATATTGGCTCCTCTGTCTTCCTCATTCCCTACATCAAAACTTAAGTATCTGTTTAAGGCTGTGGTTTGCAAGCCTGGTTTGCTGCCAAAGAGAATCATCTGGAAAGATTTTATAACATACGCATGCCTGTGCTCCACTCCCAGAAATTCTGATTTAATTGGTCTGTGGTGAGGTCAGGCCATGGACAGCTTTTAGAACTTCCCAAGTGATTATAACATGCAGCCAGGGTTCCCACTCTAGCCTCTGTTCCACCCTTCCCCACGAGGCAGATCTGATCCACTCACAGGGCTGGGGCCAGGGTGGGGAGATCGAGGCTCTTAGTTCCAGCACAAAATTCAAGGGAGCGCCAAGACCCTCAGTCATCAAGATGGATTACAATATTAAAAAAAAAATAAAAACGAGTGCAGAAAGTCCATGATCCACAACCCATAGACGTTTTATAAAAACAGGCTGTCATGGTTTGTTTCACGACCCTGCTTTATTTCACAACAGCGACAATTATTTCCCATCAGGCTGCGGTCCCTGGGCTAGTGTGGCTGTCACGTCCCTCCCAGGGGTTTATGAGGGTTGACAAAGGCGTGTAAACAGATTGGGCAACTAAGAACTCTAGGTTTCTTTTTTTTTGACTGGAGAGCTTTTAACTTTTTCCACTGGGTTCAAAACATGGGCGGATTTGTTGATAAGCCTGTGCCAGGGGTACACATGAGTGCCTCCACCCCAGCTTCCAGCTTGACTTGGCACAGAGCTGCTGGTCGGCTGGCCACTCCTTTCAATGCCCTTCACACCACGTCCAGGTTCCTGCTTTCGGGATCTAAGCCCTGTGTGAGCCCAGGAAGCTCAGCTCTCCAACCTCAACTCCTATTGCTTTCCGCTTTGTGTGATTCAATAAAGAATGCCTTGCAGCTCTCCAACGTGCCTTGGCTTTCCTTGCAGCTATGCTATTACAGGTGGCTCAGTGGTAAAGAATCTGCCTGTGATGCAGGTTTGATCCCTGTGTGGGGAAGATCCCCTGGAGAAGGAAATGGCAACCCACTCCACTATTCTTGCCTAGGAAATCCCATGGACAGAGGAGCCTGGTGGGCTACAGTCCATGGGGTTACAACAGAGTTGAACTCCGCGACTAAACAGCAACAGCAACACCATTACTCGGGGGTGTTTTCTGCTCTGCAAATCTGGGTCTTTGCAGCCGGTCGCATAGTCGTTGATTTCTGCACTGCTCAGAGATACCTGGCTGAGACGGTGAGAGGGGTTGGAATTCAAGCTTGTTCCACTTACGGAGCCCCACACCCCATCGCTCCGCCCCCTCCCCCCACAGCGTGCTTGGCGTGAGGCTGTATCCATGGGGCTGCCGTCATGTTTTCCCATTCATCCACCCAGTGTTAGTCGCTCAGTCGTGTCTGACTTTGCAGCCCCATGGACTGTAGCCCTCCAGGCTCCTCCAGGCTCCTCCAGGCTCCTCCGTCCATGGGATTTTCCGGGTAAGAATACTGGAGTGGGTTGCCATTTCCTTATCCATTTCCTGACCCAGGGATCGAACCTGGGTCTCCTGCATTGCAGGCAGACTCTTAACCGTCTGAGCCACCTGGGAAGCCCATTACTCACCCAGAATGGGCATGTTTTTCTAGCTTGGACAAAGACTCCCTGTTAGTGGCGGCTCTGAGTATCATTCCCCACATCTTTCCCCATGAATTCCGCCCTCCTTCCCTCCCATGTAAGACAGAGCTCAAGCTTTGACCTCCACTGGGAAGTCTTTCTCGCCCTCAGTCTCTGAGACAGAGTGACTCTAAGTTACCACTTCATCTTCTGCATGTTCTTATGATGGCAGCTATCCCAGTGAAGTGTAATTATGTGGACAGCTGTAAAACCACACGCCTGCCCCAGAAGTCTGGCCTGTATCGGTCAAGTTCAGGGTGGTTCTTCTTTAATCTAAGGATGCCTTTGAAGAATACTGGAATAACAAGTAGTAACGTCAAAACATTCAGGCGAGTACCTCCTTTGTTTTACTTCAAGGTACCAAACAATTGGCTGCATCAATCAGGCTGGGCACGGCTAGCTGAGATAACAAACTGGGGGCTTACAAGAAGAAAGCTCTATTTCTTATTCACCCGCATGTTCCTCATGGAACCCAGATGGATGGAGCAGTCACTGTTTGCAGCTCTGCTTGCCACTGTGGTGGAGGAAAAAAACTCTCGACAGTCTGGTACCAATAATGAATTGTTTCTTCCTGGAATCAGCTTTGGAAGTGACATAATCTCGGTTCCAACTTACTGGCCAGAATTAGTGTCATGGTCCCACCCAACCTCAAAAAGGACAAAAAGTATAAGCCTACCATGTTCCTGGAGGGCAGGAGAGCATGGAAACGTTTGGCAAACAGCACTGATGACTCCCAGAGTCGACGCTTTCCATAAAATTGACTGACTTTCTTATTTCTTAAATAGCCTTTTCTACCAGTTGTTTTGGCATTCAGAAAAATGCATTATCAACAGCAAGACCTGGCAATAACAACTACAGCTAAAACCCAAAGCACAGGTTTTTTGGGAAAATTTTCAGTGACATCTCTGCTCATAAATAAGGATTTTTTGGGAGTATGTATCTATTTTATTTTATAGTTCAGATTATATTGTAAAAAATAGCAGAATGTAGTGGCCCAAGTTCAGTTTTTGATGAGATTCTTAGTGTCTTAGTTACACAAATAAATTGCCTAACCCATCCAATAGATCAAATGAGATAGATAGTGGATGTGAAAACCTTCTGTAGATTGTAAAATGCTGAAATGTAAATTCTGTTTAAAAACATATTGTTGTTAGCCCAACGGACTAGCCATCCCAAAGACCTTTATGTTCTATTAATAAGATCTTTTCCTGCCACAGGTATTTTTTTCATTTCTTTTCTGTTGATTTTCATGGGCTTTTAAAATAAACCCTTAATAAGAACAGAACCGCAGAAAACATTCTTTCAGTATGAATCAGCTATATATTCAAAACAAAACTTGAAAAACTCAGTTTTTCCAGGAACAAATTGCCCTGGGAATGACGCCACCGAATTAGATGTTAAGGAATTTAAAAATGAATTGCAGATGAAGTCTATACAAGTTTCTCCTAAATACATGTAAAGTCCACTTTCCCTCTGTAGCATATATTTTAAAAAGCCAGCCCCCCTCTGTATACACTGGTGGAAGAGATACACATCCTTAACATTTTCCCCCAAATCTTTAACTCTTAAAAAAACAATAATTAAGAGATGAATTTCACATTAAAAAGAAATTTTAATTTCTCCCTTTAATTTTAATAAGTGCTCCCTTAGTGCATTTATATCACAGAAAGAACATGTTAGAGTTCAAAAATGTCAGTTTTATAAATTGAAATATATACGCAATGCCACCTTTTGTCTCTTTTCTTTGCTTCTATTTTAAACCTTTTAAAATAAATATGTGTTTACAGCATAGACTCCTTTATCCTACAGTTTGTGGACAATTATAGATCTGTCTACTGATAGATCCTATCAGTTTTGTTTGTCTTGAATTCTGTGATGACACAGAACTTGTGTCTCCAGAATTTGTGACTATAATCATGTGAAAATCCTGTTGAAATGAAAAATTATGTCTAATCTCCAATGAAAGAACTTAAGTGTGAAAGTGTGAATCAATCTCAGATCAAATGTCAAACGTTTAGATGTGAAAGGGTTTCTCCAAGAACACAGAAAAGTCAATATCCTACTGTTAATTTTTACATTAAAAAAAAAAATCTGCTTAGAGGATTCTTTTCCAAACCAGACTTGATTTAACTACATCCTAAACATGGTTCCAGGCAAGAATACTGGAGTGGGTTGCCATTTCCTTCTCCAAAACATGGTTCAAATTCTAATAGTTCCACTAGCTTTAGAAAAATCTAGAAAGATAGACAATAGTATTTCCAAAGTGTACTTGTAGTTCTTTGAGTGATGGATGAGATAAGTATTAAAAGTGTATCCTTTTCCTTGGCAAGATGGAGGGGATGACTTGGCTACTAGCATCATGCACTTTTTGGATCAGCATCTAGTCTTTCCATTGCTTGAATTTCTCTCTGTAAAGGAGATTAAATAATGAAAAAGAATTGTCACAAGGTAAATAGGATCTTCTTAGTGATACCAATGTGGTAGGCTTTGCTACGGAAGTATAAAAATACTTTATTTCGAGGATATTCCTCATGCACTGGGAGAAACAAAGAACCACTACTGTTGCGCAACTGAAACAGCTTCAGGTAGAAATGATCCAACTGTGAAGATGTTAGAAGATCTAGAAACTCCGGGGCAAATGCAGTCAGCCAGGGACAGTCAGATGCTGTTTCACTACTTGGCAGACAAGCATGGTTTTAGGCAAGAATATTTAGATACACTTTGCGTGCTAAGTCACTTCAGTCGTGTCTGACTCTTTGTGACCCTATGGACTGTAGCCCACCAGGCTCCTCTGTCCATGGGATTTCCCAGGCAAGAATACTAGAGAGGGTTGCCATGCCCTTCTCCAGGGGATCTTCTTGACCCAGGGATTGAACCTGGGCCTCCTGCATTGCAGGGAGATTCTTTACCATCAGAGCCACTAGGGAAGGTTTACAGGCATGCAAAATGCCAATATGAATGCAGAATTACTTTGGAGCAGCAGAATATCTTTCCTTCTTTAGACTGTTGGTTCTAGCAGTAGATAGAAATGCTTTGAATTCAGAACTTATGGTTGCAGAAGGAAGGGAGAAAGGACGTGAGGAAGGGATAGTCAGGGAGTTTGGGATGGACGTGTACACTGCTATATTTAAAATGGATAACAAACAAGGACTGACTGTATAGCAAGGGAATTCTGCTCAATGCTATGTGGCAGCCTGGATGGGAAGGAGTTTGGGAGAGAATGGATACATATATATGTATGACCGAGTTCTATTTCTGCTTTATTGACTATGCCAAAGCTTTTGACTGTGTGGATCACATTAAATTGTGGAAAATTCTGAAAGACATGGGAATACCAGACCACCTGACCTGCCTCTTGAGAAACCTATATGCAGGTCAGGAAGCAACAGTTAGAACTGGACATGGAACAACAGACTGGTTCCAAATAGGAAAAGGAGTACGTCAAGGCTGTATATTGTCACCCTGCTTGTTTAACTTCTATGCAGAGTACATCATGAGAAACGCTGGACTGGAAGAAGCACAAGCTGGAATCAAGATTGCCAGGAGAAATATCAATAACCTCAGATATGCAGATGACACCACGCTTAGGGCAGAAAGTGAAGAGGAACTAAAAGGCCTCTTGATGAAAGTGAAAGAGGAGAGTGAAAAAGTGGGCTTAAAGCTCAACATCCAGAAAACGAAGATCATGGCATCCAGTCCCATCACTTCATGGGAAATTGATGGGGAAACAGTGGAAACAGTGTCAGACTTTATTTTTCTGGGCTCCAGAATCAGGGCAGATGGTGATTGCAGCCATGAAATTAAAAGACGCTTACCTCCTTGGAAGAAAAGTTATGACCAACCTAGATAGCATATTCAAAAGCAGAGACATTACTTTGCCAACAAAGGTCCGTCTAGTCAAGGCTATGGTTTTTCCAGTGGTCATGTATGGATGTGAGAGTTGGACTGTGAAGAAAGCTGAGCACCGAAGAATTGATACTTTTGAACTGTGGTGTTGGAGAAGACTCTTGAAAGTCCCTTGGACTGCAAGGAGATCCAACCAGTCCATTCTAAAGGAGATCAGCCCTGGGTGTTCTTTGGAAGGCTGATGCTAAAGCTGAAACTCCAGTACTTTGGCCACCTCATGCAAAGAGTTGACTCATTAGAAAAGACTCTGATGCTGGGAGGGATTGGGGGCAGCAGGAGAAGGGGACGACAGAGGATGAGATGGCTGGATGGCATCACCGGCTCGATGGATGTGAGTTTGAGTGAATTCCGGTAGTTGGTGATGGACAGGGAGGCGTGGAGTGCTGCAATTCACGGGGTCGCAAAGAGTCGGACACGACTGAGGGACTGAACTGAACTGAACTGAGTGCCTTTCCTATTCATCTGATACTATCACAACATTGCCTGTTAATCTGCTATACTCCAATAGAAAATAAAAAGTTTTTAAAAAAAGAAATGCTTTGAGTTCACTCTAGGTAACACTGACTTCTGAAATCTTAACACAGAATTGGGATGCATCCATGGAAGACCTTACGCAGCTCAAAGGGACCATAGATAATAATTCCGTGCGTTCTCCACTTCAGTCTTTCAGCCACGAACATGGCTCATTCATTGGTCTCTGTTTTCTTCCATCACCCCAAAGGGTGCTGTGACATTATTGATCCCCTCCTTTACCAGCCACAGTTGCTGTTGTTTAGTTGCTCAGTTGGGTCTGACTCTTTGTGACCCCATGGACTGCAAAATGCCAGGCTTCCCTGTCCTTCACTGTCTCCCAGAGTTTGTTCAGATTCACGTCCATTGAGTCGATGATGGCATCCAACCATCTCATCCTCTGTCGTCCCCTTCTCCTCCTGCCTTCAGTCTTTCCCAGCATCAAGGTCTTTTCTAATGAGTTGGCTCTTCGTATCAGATGGTCAAAGTATTAGAGCTTCAGATTCCGGAGAATTTGAATAAAATTGGCTGGATTTCATTAAAGAAAATTCACTCAAATCTCTGATCTGACAGTTTGACCATCCTAGCAACCCAATCCTTCTGATTTTCCTGAGACATTCTTTTGTTATAGATTACTTTTAAAAATTTTATTTATTTACTTTTGGCTGTGCTGAGTCTTCGCTGCTGGGAGGGCTTTCTCTGGTTGTGGTTAGTGGGGGTTACTCTCTAGTTGTGGCACACAAGTTAATCATTGCGATAGCTTATCTTGTTGTGGAACACAGGCTCCAGAGTGCGAGGGCTTCCATAGTCACAGCAGGTGAACTCAGGAGTTGCGGCTCCCAGGCTCTAGAGCACAGGCTCAATAGTTGTGTCTCACGGGCTTAGTTGCTCCGAGGCTTGTGGGATCTTTCAGGATCAGGGATCAAACCTGTATCTCCTGCATTGGCAGATGGGTTCTTTAACTCTGAACCACCAGGGAAGCCTCCTGAGATATTCTTGAAGACAGTCCCTGAAAGGCCCTAATAGTTTTAAGTAAAGGTGCATGTTTATGCCTTGGAAGTTCTTTGAATAAATAAGTTCTGATATATGTTAAAATGTAAACTTAATTATAACTAATCTATCTTTGAAGATAGATAGGCAAACAAGATCTCCCACTGGAGGCCAGCAGTTTGAAAGTGGTCTGAGCCATTTTGTTGCTGTTCAGTCACTAGGTCATGTCTGACTAGAACATTTTAAACAACTCCAAGAGAAAGTCTTTCTTTATTCAGAGGTCAAGCATGACTTCTTAGAAGTTAAGGATATTCACTCCCATTCATTGTTAATTGAGAAGCATTCCTTCATATGCAAAATACAGAGGCTTTTGTATCAAAGAAGCAGAAAAAGATTTTCTAGTTTATTTCTCATGAATCGTGCACTTTTGAAATAGATGATTAGGCTTATTCTGAGGAAGAGGCTACAGAACGATCTTGTTTACCATCTGAATTTGAAGGAAAAAAAGACTTTCATTCTGCCACAAGTTGAGTAAGGCTTCATAGGAGACAGTCCTGTTGGCCTCATGTCTTCAGAGAGTTTCTGGGAAAAGGTAGATTTAGAACTGATTGTGGAAGGAGGAAAAGAAGGCTGGGAAGTCATGAACCTGGCCAATATGAAGTAGATATAATCCCAAGAAAAGGGAGCATTTGTTTAAAAGAAGAAAGAATAATGGCTATAGCGAATGAGGAAGCTTCATCAACGTTGTGGTGCTTGGGCTCCAGAGTACGTGGGCTCGGTAGTTGCAGCTCGCAGACTTAGTTGCTGCGCAGCATGTGGGAGCTTATTCCAGACCTGACCACAGGCTAAAATAAGGCATAAGACTTTTTTAAAGAGCCAGCTTAAAACTAAATATTAAAAAAAACTAAGATCATGGCATCCGGCCCCATTACTGCATGGCAAATGGAAGGGGAAAAGGTGGAAATAGTGACAGATTTCCTCTTTTGGGGCTCCAAAATCACTGCAGATGGTGACTGCAGCCATGAAATCACAAGATGATTACTTCTTGGCAGGAAAGCAATGACAAAACTAGACAGTGTGTTGAAATGCAGAGACATTACTCTGCCAACAAAGGTCTGTATAGTCAGGGCTATAGTCTTCCCAGTGGTCACATACTGTTGTGAGAGCTGGACCATAAAGAAGGCAGAATGCCAAAGAATTGATGCCTTCGAACTGTGGTGCTGGAGAAGACTCCTGAAAGTCCCTTGGTCAGCAAGGAGATCAAGCCAGTCAATCTGAAGGGAGATCAACCCTGAATATTCACTAGGAGGACTGATGCTGAAGCTGAAGCACCAGGATTTTGGTCATCTGACGCGAACAGACAACTTATTGGAAAAGTCCTGATGCTGGGAAAGATCGAGGGCATAAGGAGAAGAGGGCATCAGAGGATGAGATGGCTGAATGACATCACCAATGCAATGAAGATGAACTTGGGAAAACTCTGGGAGATGGTGAGGGACAGGGAGGCCTGCTGTGCTCCATCCAGTCCATGGGGTTGCAGAGTTGGATACAACTGGGTGACTGAACAACAACAACAACTTTTAAGCTTATGAGGAGTTCATGAAATTTAACGTGGAGGGAAATAAATCTCTGATGCTCTGGATCAGGAAAAAAAAATCATCACGATGAAAAATATCAATTTTACCTGGGAAGATATTTCATTAGCTCCATGCTCTACTGAGCATATCAGCCATGCTCCACCAGGAAGGTGTTTTATAATGGAGTTTTTCACTGATACACTTTCTTTTGGTAAATAAATAAAATCAGAAGATGATCTAAAATATTTAAGAGAATAGACAGCTTTCACATTCAGTAAGTGAGTTTATTTGTTTATGGGTTTCGTCGATGGCTCAGCAGATAAAGAATCCCCCTGTAATGCAGGAGACACAGGAGATGTGGGTTTGGTCCCTGAGTCAGGAATATCCCCTGGAGGAGGAAATGAAAACCCACTCCAGTATTCTTGCTTGGGAAATCCCATGGACAGAGAAGCCTGGTGGACCATAGTCCATGGAGTCAAAAAGAGTGGGACACGACTTAGCGCACACACACATATTTTATTTATTTGTCGGCGACAGGTCTTAGTTGCGGCACACAGGACATTTGTTGTGTCATGCAGGACCTTTAACTGTGCCTCACAGACTCTCTAGTTGTGGTGCCTGGGCTCTGGAGTGCACAGGCTCAGTAGCTGCAGCTCTCTGACTTAGATGCTCCTTGGCATGTAGGGATCTTAGTTCCCCAACCAAGGATGGAAACTTGCTCCCATCCCCTGTATTGCAAGGCAGATTCCTAACCACTGGACCACCATGGAAGTCTCAGTAAGTGTGTTTAGATCTTCAAATACTACTTATTGAATTGATTAACTGAATGCAACATGCTAATCATGGGCTTCCCAGGTGGTGTTAGTGGTAAAGAATCCACCTGCCAATGAAGGAGACACAAAAAATGTGGGTTCAATCCCCAATCCAGGAAGATCCCCTGGAGGAGGAAATGGCAACCCACTCCAGTATTCTTGCCTGGGAAATCTCATGGACAGAGGAGCTTGGCAGGCTAGAGCCCATGGGGCCACAAACAGTCGGACATGACTTGGCAACTAAGAACACAAGCTATTCATTAATAGTTTTATCTGTTCTTTTAAGTGGTTCCTCATGGATCCCAACTTAGAAGATGATTGGGGTGTTTAGCGTTATGTGAATTGCTACATAAACTCAAAAGAATTGATATTTTCATAAAGATATTCTATAATTTTCATAAAATTATATTTTCCTGGATTCATCTTTCTGGAGTTGGTCACTCATGGTGCATGTTATTGCTCCCTAGCTGCCCAGAGCATAATTCCCTGCCCACGGGTGTCTCACTGAGGAAGCAGACATATGCAGTCAAGTCTGTACCACATGACCACACCAAACACAGCTGAAGGGACCAGTGGTGATTACCGGGCCCAAGGGCAGCCAATCCACAGGGTGATTATAAATTAACAGGTGGGCCAATGCAAAAGAGCGCCCAATCAGAGACACTGGCGAGCAGCTGAGCCAATCAGAGTCTCTCTCAGGAATCTGAATTATGCCATACAGGGAGAAAGTGAGTCGGCTGGATAAGTAAACATACCACAAAAGGAAATAGTGAGGCAAGTGTCAAAGTGTTAGGAGAGGGGTGGTTGTGGGAATGGGGAGAAAGCAGGGTCCCCTCAACACCCGACAGTGTTCCATCTCTGTGAACCTGGCTGAGGGACTGTAGAGGGTTCCCAGACAGGGTTTTCTCTCTTTCCTGAAAGGTGTAACCTTACAATTCCATTCCTCAGACAGCCCGAAGGAGACACTTTGCAGCCTTACAACCCCCCAAATCTAACACACACATGGTCCAAATTTTGATAAAATGAGGATAAGCCTCAGAGGCAATTTGGTACAAAGAGGTTCAATTTTACCTTTACTAATTTTAGGGGAAACATCTTGGGAAACAGCATTAGTCATTCTATATGTCTTTAATGGGTTTACTGAAATTTGTCAGCTGACTCAAACACCTCTCACCTTTGAAACAAAACAAAACAAAATTATGTTGAAGGTGCTGTTGTCATCATTTTGGGGATAAAAACTAGGAGGATGGGTGACAATGCTGAAATCCTTTATAAGCATCAACTTGGGTGGCTCTTAGCTTGCTGTTACTGGTTCATCAAAGCAAGTCACTGACCTCAGTCATGTCTATGCCATACTTGCTGTCATGGGAGTTCTTAAGCTGTGGGAGGAACCTGCCGGATTGCAAGCTCCTGAAATGTACCATTGTGGAGATCCTGAGGGTTCTGCTATGACATTTATTGCAAATTCTGAGTCAATCATATTTAGGGGCCCCTTTTAAAAAAAATGGCTAGAGGAGTTATCCAATAGTAAGTTGCTACTGCCATCTGTACTTTGGCAAATCTGTACTTTGTCACATTAGCATGACTCCGTTCATCAAACTGAGGTCTTTTGGTCTCATTAGTAAGAGGCGCCAATTTGTCCTAGCATTGCTGGGGAAGAGAATCTTTCAGTTACATGAATGAAGAAAGAGACACGTAGTCACGGTAGGGTGGCCAGAAAGATTGTAATTATGCTTGAAGGGCAGTGTCCTGAGGAAGGGCTCCAGATGGATGGAGAGGACCAGGAGGCAGGGAAGGAAGGATGCTTTATTGGCAGATAGGCTTCCCACTTGCCCATGGGGACGACACTGGGAGGATCTTCTGGGTTTTCACGATTCATGTTTTCTGTGGACTTTATAATTGTGCATCTTGCTGGGGGCTTCCTTTAGCCCGTGGAATGAGATATTTCTGTGTGGCATCAACAATCTGCAACGGAAGAAATGCCATTAATAGCTTTCTCAGCCAACATAGGGGATGATACTCTGCAACACTATGCCCGAAATATTGTCATTTCACCATTATTTAATCCTTTGTTAATTAAACAAAAAAGAAAAAAAATGTTGAGTCTACCCACATCATTTTTTCTCTTAGCCCTTAGTAAGAATCTGTTTGCAAAATTACTGGAAGTTGAAAGTAACCCAAGAAGTTCTTGACGGGGAGAGTGAAGATTTTCTCATGGTGTAAATACCCTCAGGAGGCTTAATTACAGCAAATGATATAGCTATGTCCTGGCCTGTCATTCTAGGAAAAGGCAACGTTAGATAGCAGACCAAAGGGCTTAACCTAGTTACAGTTGCCTAGTTCAGTTCACTGAAGGAGCAGTCTGGGCATGGCTTTCTCTCTTGGATCTTAGTGGCTTCTGACCCCATAATACAAATGTGTCCCAAAGTGGTATTTTTGGCTGTTTGGCTTTGTCTGTCTTCAAGCCATCATGGCACCAATGTAGGTTACCTCTGGTTCTCCTCAGCAGTGTCCCTGTTTTTGCAGGCATAAAACGGGTGCACCCACATGGGTGTCCAGATGATGCTGACAGACCCAGCCCAGTTCTTGGGGCGGCCCAGACAGTGACTCAGAGAGGCAGCCAGCATGGTCCAGGAGATGCATTTAGACCACTGATGCTAAAAACAGTTCCTACACTCATGCATATTTCTAACCTCCCTCCCCTTTGTCCCCAAGGCGAAAAGCGGTGAGCTTGCTCCTCTTCACTCTCCACCTGAACCCTTCAAGCTGCCTTTTCTTTCAGGGACATTCACCTGCATCAGAATTTATTGTCAATGGCAGTGGCAGTTGAGGGTTGGGAATGGTTTGGGAAGAAGCAAAAGGCATGATTTAGCTTCATTGCACTGCCCTGGTATGGATTTAGTCTGGATGGCTCAGGCTCTGCATGTCTGGAGGAATGACCCTGCCCTATCTATCCTCTCTTGGGTCAGGAAAACCACTGGAGAGGAAGCCTGACAGCTCGCCTGAGGAAGGTGGGCTTCCTCCATCCCTCCTTGGAGAATGCAGATGAGCACATTTACCTGCAGCTGAGTGGGGGCTACCATATGCAGTTAATGCTACATCCTCCTCAGCGCCATCACTGTCTCGGGCTGAAAGCCAAAGGAGGGAAGGTCTGGGTTAGTGTCAGAGGTTCACCTGGAAACAGCACCTGAGGAGGGTGGGGCTCAGTGGCTTGCAAAGAGGCTCCTTCCTTTAAAAATAAATTCTCCACTGAGGCTACTTTTTTTTTTTTTTTTAAATTTGTGATTTAAAAAAGAGCATTGTTAAAGCTTCGGAAGAAGGTTGCGTACAGATCACAATTGTGTATGCAGGAAAAGTACCTCTGTGCTTAGTAATTGAAGGGGCTGAAGCCTCATCATCACTTTCTATGCTGAGCAAAAGCTGGTATTTGCGGTAAGGAAAATAATCTGAAGGGCTTGGGTTGGCAAGAGCGCTTTTCTCCTGTTTTCCATCATTTGCTATTCATTGACTCCTTTTTTACATTGCATAGCCTCGTTTCTGTCTTAATACCTTCCAAAAAATCATACTAGATTTGTCTGTAGATATTTAAACAACGGATAGAAAAAATGCCCACAATAACGTGATTCTTTAAAATGCACATGGGTCTTGGTTTTAGCGAACTTGATAAAACAATATTCTAAGTAATCTAGAACAGATAAAGTAGGCACTACTAGAACAGGAGCTTTCCTTTCATAAAAAATGGTTCATGGCTGATATTCTAGATTTTTATTGCTTTTTTTGCCACATCCCGAGGCATGTGGGATCTTAGTTCTCTGACCACAGATTGAACCCCCACTCCCTGCAGTGGAAGCGTGGAGTCTTAACCACTGGACCACCAGGAAGTCCCCTGATACTCTAGGTTTAGGATCTTTGCAAATGATGTCACACTAAAAATTCTCAGTTAAAAGAGCAATTGATTTAAAAAATTCAGTTGATGTGCAGTTTTTCAGGAACATGTTTATATCTCAGAGCACAGACTATTTATACCCATTTTCTTGGTGTTTTGTAGTAATATGCCTGATTGGATTTTTATTCTTCATCTAGATGTTTTTATATCTTTGAACTAAGTCCATACATCACTTTAGAGAGAATCTTTAAAGACTAATCTTTTGAAAGACTTCCAGGGAAATGAAAGCCTTAATCCCCTTTGCTGATTTATTTCAGCGTACCAACTCTGCATTTAATCTGAATGCTTCGCGCTTCCATTTGGGTCTATTTCTACCCTTCATCTTTAGCTGGAGACAGAAAACAGGACAACAGCCTCTTGGGGAGAAGTCGTCATATGTGTGAAATTCCTTGCTAATCCCCTCTTGTCTTACTCTTCTTTTAACTGATTAATTCTGGTCTCAGACCCCAGTGGTAAATCAAATAATTATGTGACTGCAATCACAGCTATAAATCAGAAGAGTCACATGACAAATGCATGCCTCACAGACTGGAACAAAATGTGTTTTGGTACAGAATTTAGAGAGAACTGAATGTCGGTGAGAAAGGCATCTAAAGCTTAAGAACTACCATCTCACTTTCATCTTCTTAACCTTCCCACATAGGTCTAATGTTATAACCCCTTCATCATCTTTGAGGTTTTCCACCAAACCTCTCCAGATCCCCACACTTGTCCTGAGTGGATCCCAGAGCTGGAATGGGTATTCTTGTCAGGGACTGACCGATGCTGAGAACAAAGGCCTGACTGTTCTTGCTGACCACACATCTGTCTACACAGCACTGCGATTGTTTCTTGAGCAGACAAAAACAAACACAGCTGTGAGTTGCTTTCCCACTGCCAGCTCTTGACCTACAGCAACACTTAGAATTTTTTACATTATTGTTATTACACTGTACTGCTTTCGTTCTTATCTATTTTGCATCTCTTTGTATGTTTTTTCCAAGCTAGGTGTCATTTTGTACATTCCTGAGTTTGAATCGTTCTTCTAATTTTTGACATCTAATTTTTCCAGGTAACCTCCATCCTGATTCCCTTCTCTAAGCTTAAGTTTCTGGTTATTCTGCCCAGTTTTGGATAGTAATCTACATGTTCTTTTCTACGCCACTGATGTTTCTTCCCACAAAATATCAAATTGCATTGACAATGACTATCTCTGGCAGAAATGGATTTTCTACCAATGCTCTAGTATAAAGACAGTTATAAGGAAACATTGCGCTTTCGAAAGCTCTTGTTTTTCCATAGGACATTTCTTAGAACACTTTAAATACCTGCCTAATCTTTGGGGGTGTGGAAAATTGATCGTTACAAGTCCCAGTGTGTTTTGGGTATTATGAAACACTAAGAACTCTCTCTCTCTGATTTTGTTTCCTAGAGACATATGATGGAGAAGGCAATGGCACCCCACTCCAGTACTCTTGCCTGGAAAATCCCATGGATGGAGGAGCCTGGTAGGCTGCAGTCCATGGGGTTGCAAAGAGTTGGATATGACTGAGCGAC
Organism: Bos javanicus; assembly: GCF_032452875.1. Classification (NCBI taxonomy): domain Eukaryota; kingdom Metazoa; phylum Chordata; class Mammalia; order Artiodactyla; family Bovidae; genus Bos; species Bos javanicus. Next base: position 97,442,328 of record NC_083872.1, on the reverse strand, counting down.
TTCACTTTCAGTTTTCACTTTCATGCATTGGAGAAGGAAATGGCAACCCACTCCAGTGTTCTTGCCTGGAGAATCCCAGGGGTGGGAGAGCCTTTTGGGCTGTCGTCTATGGGGTCGCACAGAGTCAGACACGACTGAATCGACTTAGCAGCAGCAGCAGCAGCAGAGACATATGACAGCAGACAAAGCAGACATAGAAGTTTTATCTTATTTTTTGGTGAGAACTATGAGAAGTCATTTCAAGAAAGATTGACTCTGCAATTCTGCCATGAACCTCACATCATCAAAAGCAATGAAAAACTCATATAGAAAGGATGTGTAGTCTCAATTTCCGATTCATGGTCAACTGAACTGAACAGAATTAATGGATGCAGCTATCTGAACAGGAATTAATTTGAATGTGTAATTAGCCATAGATTACAGCTCAAAAAGTGTATGACTTAACAGGAAAGCTTCTATTAATTTTTTTGAGCCTGGTGAACGTAATGTGCGCTATGCAATATGTAAAATAACATCCTCTTTGCACATTAGAAATACATTGTGAGAAATCAGATGCCTATTAAGACACAGAAATGGATGTAAAACTGTGATGTTGGGTTATGAATAATGGGCCAGATGTTTCAGAAAGGAATTAATGAGTTTTGATGTATTTCTAGATCACTGATATTAGCCATTTATTCCCCCAGGTTATTGGAGTCCAAGTCACCTTGTTATCATGGATAATACATTTTATTCTTTAACAAATGTATAGTCAGGTGACTTGGTCTTACATAAGGATTCAAATCTGACCCAGAAATTATTATGAAAATGTCACATAAGCAAGTTCTTTTATTTCTATTAATGATTACACATCTGAGCCTCTGCTCAGAATTCTCACTTAATGGCACTTCCTGTCACTTTTTGTAAACCTGGAAGGCTCTCAGGAAGTGAATGGTTTGCAAAGTAGACATCCAGAAGTTATCGGGCTTTGTGACTCTAATGAGATGATGAGTCGTATGAATCAGTCTACTATGATGTTAGGGGAAGTTAGTTTTGAGACTTAAATTTTAAAACTGTCAGTCACTGCTGCCAGGGGTGACTTTTGCACTTGATGGGCAAAACATCTGGACTTAGCACGCTATGTCATGCAAGGGCACAACCAAAGCCTAATTTGGGGCTGGTAAACTCCTTTTATAGTGGGTGCCTTTCTTTATCCAGTAACAATACTCAGAGCTACACCCTCTTTATTTAGGACCTCTGAGTCATTTCTGTCTTGGCCTCTCCTCATGAATCTCTGTATTCTGGATGAACTGATTTTTCAGAAAAGTTTAACGTTGACTCTGTCTGCCTCTCTAGGCTTGAGCTATTTAGTCACTTCCCTAGGTCTTCCGTGGTGGTCCAGTCAGTAAAGAGTCTGCCTGCAATGCGGAAGACCTGGGTTCAATCCCTGGGTTGAGAAAATCCCCTGGAGGAGGAAATGGCAACCCACTCCAATACTCTTGCCCGGACAATCCCATGGACAGAGGAGCCTGGTGGGCTACAGTCCATGGGGTCACATAGATTCAGACACAACTGCGCGACTAACACTAGATCCTGACCATTCCATTTTTGTTCCTTCCTGCTGTATCCTCTGGCCCTGTTTTTCCTCTTGCTTTGCTCACAGGAGAGCCTCCCCAAGTTCCCCAGAGAGTACCTCTTGAGAGCTCCTGGTTCTCTGCTCTGAAGCTGCGTTGGTAAGTCGGGAGGGGGCAGGCATTGCCTGGCAGGGGGCAATCCTGCTGACACGATCGGTAGAGAATGCACAGCTCCGGGACAATGTACAGCAGCAGGAAAACCCACGCGTTGGTGACCAGGGCGATGCAGATGACGGGGTCGTCCCACTGGGGCTGCCGCTGGAGCTGTGTGTTGCCCCTCATGAGCATGGAGATCCACACCACCCAGATGATGATGGAGACGAGGACGGTGACAAAGATCAACCTGCCGTGCTGCTTCCAGTTCTCACAAGGGCCGCAGAAGGTGGTCTTGGAGACAAAGAACGTGAGGGCCATCAGGAAGAGGACGTATACCAGGAGGACCACGAAGTCCACGTTGAGCTGATAGGGTGTCATGTGCACAAACATGCCACCCCTGGTCATGATGAGAGTCACGTACTCAATGGCGATGATGGTCTGCAACAGGCTGACACCAATTGCAATGCACAGAATTGTCGTCCAAGAGAAGGAGGCTCGACCCCGGACCAGCTTCACCAGGTTGGAGGCATGAGCCAAGAGGCATGAGAAGCAGAGAGCAAAGAGGACCCCAAAGAGAAAGTAGCGGATGGGGGCAGTCTGCTGATTCAGCTGGATGATGAAGGCAAAAGCAAGGCCAAAGAGCCCCAGCACACCCAGGAGGAAGAGGAACTGGGTGGGGAGGACATTCCAGTGGGCGCAGTCTTGGACCCTTCTCATGAGGAAGAGAAATGCCAGGAGCAGCATGACTGTAACCACTATGCCAACTGCTGCCAGGGACTCCAGAACAATGCCCCATGCTCCCTCAGTGTCACAGAGGAAGTAATAGTCCCCCGTGGACTCCTTGCAGTCCTCATACATGGTGACTTGTTGGTACCTCACTAGAACGATCTTCTTTTCCCCTGCAAAAAAAACCAGAATGAAACAACACGACTTTACGTTTACCCACAAGAACGTCTGTTGGGTAGTCCTGGACAGGACACTATAGTATCTCTGATTCCCAGATGAAGATGCCTGGACACATTGAATGAAACAGCCCAGAACTATCCACCCCTCAGAACTATCCTAGCTCTGTCCTGCTAGGAAAGGAGAACCATCTTCACCTGAGGACTCTGGATCATTCATGAATTTCATGTCATAATTTCCACCAAGGCTTTTTGAAGCCTAAGGCAGAATTTTTTTCATAAAGATGGGCTGTGTGACAACGTGCGTATGGTTGCTGGACTCCAGTTGTAGCAGGCTCCAGAACAAGGGTTGTCAACATTAATGGACCATTTGATCATTCAAGACATGAAGTGCTCCTCAAAGGAGACAGGCTCTTCCCAGTCATTTTAATGACTGTTCCTTCTTTTAATTCAAGTCAATCCAACACATTATGCTTAAATATCTGCTGTTAATTTGTCAAAGAATTTTACAAAGTGGTCTCTGCACTCAATTAATTTTTTGGAGAGGTAGCACCAAACTCTGTCTTGAGTACGGTTGTCTAGAAAAAAAATCACACATATTCATTTGGAAACAGTACCTAGCAGCTGAATACCCCTAGTTCCACTCCTCTCTGGTTATTCCCAAGCCAGCTGGCTTGAGTGACCCAGGCTGACAGCTGAGGGCATGGTCCCTTCATTCCCACTTACCTCCTCCGTGTCCACGCTGGAGGCTGAGGCTGTAGTGGCTTCGAGGTTGTAACTGCCAATGAGTAAGAAAGAGACAACCTCAGTGTCTTTAATCTCTCCCCAAATGGGCGGAAGGATGGAGGCACCCACTGGGGTTCCTACAGAACCTATAAAAAGAACCGGAAGGTCAGAAAGACACACCTATTCAAGTTTCCCAGCAGCCTGTCTACAGAGATTTCTTTGGTGAGAACAACTGTTTTTCATTTTACTGCTAACTAGAGGCACCTTGACCTTAGGGAGGTCCTGAAGGGGGTGTGGCTTTAGGAAAGACCGCCTCTTCCCCACAGGTGCAGATGTGATGGGGGGCTGCAAAAGGCCTTCCCTTGGCCACATGAGGACACGTCGTTCTTTTTCTGACCTACTCCTACCAAGAGCTTCTCAAGTGGCTCGGTGGTAAAGAATCTGCCTGCAATGCAGGAGACTCGGGTTCTATCCCTGGGTCAGGAAGATCCCCTGGAAAAGGAAATGGCAACCCACTCCAGTGTTCTTGCCTGGAAAATTCCATGGACAGAGGAGACTGGCAGGATATAGTTCATGAGGTTGCAAGAGTTGGACATGACTTAGTGACTAAACTACCACCACTCCCTACAAAGCCATCTCCAGAGTATTTCCCACATCTTTATTTTGATCTTAAGATCCAAAGGAGCATCCTTTCCAAAGGAATCAAAGGTTGGCTGAGCCATAAAGGATTAGAAGGATCATGCACATTAAAAGGTCCACTGGTTGCCATCTCTGTGACTTCAGGGAAATGTGACTTTTCTACTCTGCCACCTTCCTCTCCTTTGGAGGTCCTTCCTCAAGCTTTGGCTGCGCATAAGGTGGGGGCTCTACCTGGACCAGCTCTTCCGGGATTGCCAAGGCCTTTGGTATAACTTCCCTCTCTCCTTGCTCCCCTCACCCTTATCAGAATGCACTCTTATTGGGTCTCATTCCATTGAGGCTTTCCCAGGGCCCAAGACAGAAGAATGTGCAATTAACAGTTCCAGCTCATATTGGTATAACATATTCTTTTTCTCTTGCGGTGATGTATAATACAGCATGCAGGACAGGGTCCAGGCTATCTGGCCACAGGCCACCCCTAATCCCCCCTTCAAATTTACTTACTCTTTGGTTCTTTTCATGGATATTTGCATTAAAAAAAAAAGTTTGGAGGTTTTAGTTTCATTTTTTTTTTTAGTTTCATTTTTTAAATTAATAATTTTTAAAATTTTAATCAAAAATTTTATTGGGGTATAGTTGATTTACAATGTTGGTTTTATGCGTATAGCAAAGTGAATCAATTATACATATACCTACATCGTCTCTTTCTTTGGATTCTTTTCCTGTATAGGCCAGTATAGAGTATTGAGTAGAGTTCCCTGTACTGTTCAGTAGGTTCCTACTACTTATCTATAATTAATTTTTAAAAGTTGAAAATATAGTTGATTTACAATGTTGTGTTATTTCATGTCTGAACCCCTTGACTGTGTATACATATATATATATATATATATATTATTTTTCATATTCTTTTCCATTATGGTTTATTATGGGTTATTAAATATATGGATATTTGCTTCTAAAATATTATTTATTTATTCATTTTTTAGCATGTGGTATCTTAGTTCCTTGGCCAGGAATTGAACCTGCACCTCTGCAGTGGAAGCATGGAGTATTAACTGATGAACCACCAGGGAAGCTCCAACAGAGGACTTCTGAAGACCCTAATCAGTACTTTTTAGTGTGGTTTCAAGTCTCCCTATGATCCAGCCCCAACTTCCACCATCCAACCATATTTCTTTCTCCTCTCCAGGCCTTGTTTTTCATTCAGGTCAGTTTTCTCCCTCCCATCTGCTCACCTTTTCTTAGAGGTTGTCCCTGTCCTGAACTGCCTTTTATTCTATTCCCATTTATCCTCTGTGCTCGATTCTCATTGATCCTGCTTCTTACCCAAGTAATTTCTCTGCCTCGGAGATCCAGTTCATCTTATCTCCTCTGTGAGTGTTCCTTCCTACCCTCATCACTCTGGCCCTCACTGATCACTCTCAGGGAACTTCACAGTCTGTACTGTCCAAAGTTATGGAAATAATATTTTCTGCCCAATTTATTTGTATTAATAAATGTATGAATAACTATAATAAATAAAATGAATTTAAATAATAACTAATAATAAAACAGAAACACTCACAGACTTAGTGAAGGAACTTATGGTTACCAGGGGAGAAGGATGAAGGAAGGGATAATCAGGGAGTTTGGGATCGACATCTGCTATATTTAAAATGGATAACCAACAAAGTCCTACTGTATAGCACAGGGAACTCTGCTCAGTGCTATGTGGCAGCCTGGATGGAAGGGGAGTTTAGTGAGAATGGATACATGTATAGTGTGGTTTCAAGTTTCCTTGTGATCTGGGGTCCATGTAGGGCTGGGTCCCTTTGCATTCCACCTGAAACTATCATAACATTAATGATATAGCTTGTTAATCAGCTATACCCTGATACAAAATAAAAAGTTAAAAAATAATAAATAATAACAAAAACAATTGTCGTTGTTGTTCAGTTACTAAATCACGTGTGACTCTGCAATCCCATGGACTGCAGCATGCCAGGCTTCCCTGTCCTTCACCGTCTCCTGGAGTTTGTTCAAACTCAAGTCCGTTGAGTTGGTGATGCCATCCAACCATCTCATCCTCTATCATCCCCTTTTCCAGCCCTCGATCTTTCCCAACGTCAGGGTCTTTTCCAATAAAAACAACACATTTATTAATTTCTTTTATTTGTAGTTGATCCCTTTGGTTAGATTTATAGCTGCTTGGGGGTTAGGCTCCACATTTTATGTCCTCATAGCACCTGGCACTGCAGGGAGCACCTCCTAGGTGATGGATGAACTGATTAATGGAAGGATTCTAAGGATAGAATTCCAGGCCACATGAAGTTACTTTTTAGTAGTGTGCTTTTCCAACCCATGCTTTTAAATGGAAGCCACCTGAGATAAGAATCTTAACAAACTCTGGACAAATTCATTCTGAAGTGGCATTCTATCATCTAGAATCTCCTTAACTTTAAAAAGCCGTGTTTTACTCCCCCACTTTGAGAAAAGACTATTTTAGGGAGAAGCGTCCTCCCCTTTTCTCACTTTGGGCACAATCACAGTTTGTGTGAAGCTGTAAAAGCTTTTCTATAAAGTTTACATTAAGGGTAAAGGGATTTTCCAGATGCGGAAATATGACATCTGGGAGGATTCACCCAAAGCCACGTGTGAATGGTGAAGTTGCTGTTAGACCAGCAGGAGAGGATTTCCCATTAATTCTTCCAAGATGACCATTTTGGTGACCTTTGGAGGAGAGACAGAGAGGGTCAACCCCTTTGGGCATTCCTCACTGTTATGAGGTTAGAGTTCCTGGCATACTTGTCTTCTAAGGAGATTCCTCCTGACCCCCTGATGGCTTGAGGCAGGTGAATTAATGGGTTAATGACCACAAAGCCCTTTGAGCACCTTAGATAAAAGAACTGTCTCAAGTACTAATTATTGTTATTTTAAAATCTAGGGTAATAAAGTTAGCCCATCTTCTCTAGGCCCTAAGGAAAGAGGGCTCCCTTTGCCTACACGCATTCAAATTACTCACATCTCCTTCCTTTTGTCTTTTATGCTGTGACAACATCACACCAAACAGCTCAGGCTTTGATGAATCAAAGTATATTGATTACAAGTCCATTAAAAATGGAGATAAAACTGTCAAGAGGCCAAACGCCTTTTGCCAAACATCTTTTTGTGTTGTTTCCTTCTCCTAGAAACAAGCTGGAGGGAATGTTAGAGGTGACCTAATCTAACCCTTTCATTAATAATAATAAGGAAGCCACCATGATAATAGGAGGATTTTAACAACAGGGAGGCAGAGACCCAGAGAGATAAAGGGAGGTACCCAAGGGTGGGATGTTAGGGGAGACAGCCAGCATTGTCTGACTCCTGGTCCCATTCTTGCTGCTGTACCAGGTTACTTTCCTGATATGTTTCATATTGTGAGGACAAGCCCTAGGAGGAATAAGCCCTTAGATGTGGCAAATGGGTCAGGATCAGAAAGAAAGAAAAATATTGATTAGGAGAATGCATCATATACCCTTTATCCCAAAACAGCTATCATTGTTGTTCAGTCGCTCGGTAGTGTCCAACTGTTTGTGACCCCATGAACTGCAACATACCAGCCTTCCCTGTCCTTCACTATCTCCCGGAGTTTGCTCAAACCTATGTCCATTGAGTTGATGATGCCATTCAACCATCTCATCCTTTGTCGTCGCCTTCTCCTCCTGCCTTCAATCTTACCCAGCATCAGGATCTTTTCCAATGAGTCAGCTTTTTGCGTCAGGAGGCCAAAATATTGGAGCTTCAGCTATCCTAGTAAACACGTGAGGACCAGATATATGAGATGGGTTGATCTGGCTGGGAGGAACATCACTGATTCTTTTGCTCACTGGCCTTTCCAGGTCTGGCTTCAGGGGATTGCCACCAGTGTAGTTGTTTAGGGCACAATACACAGAGGGCTCCTGTGCTTACAGTCTAATGTCCTGCCATCATCATCTTCAAATTCTTGATAATTTAATCTTGAATTTGTGTTTTATTTATTTTTAATGAAAAAGCTATTGGCTTAAAAAAATATTTTTTAAGAAATTTATTTATTGTATTTGAGATTTTAAATCCCCTATGTGGGCTTGAACTGGTGTCTCCTGCAGTGGAAAGGTGGAGTCTTAACCCTTGAACCACCAGGAAGTCCCTGAATTTGTTTTATGAGTGAAGTCAGATGGGACTTGGAGTCTCGGCTCATGCATGATCCTGCCTCCCATCTCTTTTGTGTCTCATCACCTGTCTGTCTCCCTGGGACAGGTTCTTGGCCACCCTCTCTCTGCCACCCCTTGGGGCCCCAGGGCCGTTTCCCCATTTCTGCCCCTGTCCCTAGACTCCCTCCACACTCCACCTGGGCTCACCTGTCTGACATGGGTTGGGGTGATAGACCCTTGGAAAGGGGGGATTGATTTATGTCCAGGCAAGATACTACATTTTCATTTTGCACTGGGTCATGCAAATTATGCTTTTGAACTGTAGTATTGGAGAAGACTCTTGAGAGTCCCTTGGACTTCAAGGAGATCAAACCAGTCAATCCTAAAGGAAATCAGTCCAGAATATTCATTGGAAGGACTGATGCTGAAGCTGAAACTCCAGTACCTTGGCCCCTGATACAAAGAACTGACTCATTGGAAAAGACCCTGATGCTGGGAAAGATTGAAGGCAGGAGGAGAAGGGGATGATGGAGGATGAGATGGTTGAATGACATCACTGACTCAATGGATATGAGTTTGAACAGGCTCTGGGAGTTGGTGATGGACAGGGAAGCCTGGCATACTAGAGTCCATGGGGTTGTAAAGAGTCGGACACAACTGAGCAACTAAACTGACTGATGCAAATTATGTAACTAGCTCTGGTCATATCCTTCAATTTTCTGGCATATGATAGCTAACTTGACCAATTTCCTACAAGGATGTAAATATTGTAGAGTTTAATTGTATTTTATAATGTGAAGTTATTAATAGTTGTGAAGAATTGCAGTATTTTATTTGGGTCAGGATACTGTGAAAACTCTCAACCAAGCCTTATTTAGTTAATAAGGGTATTTGGGGGAGGGAAGTTACCTGACATTTTTCTCCAGTTTTTGCCTATTATAACATTTAAAGTGAACGAATATGTTGTTGTTGAGTCACTAAGTTGTGTCCAACTCTTTGCAACCCCATGGACTGTAGCCTGCCAGGCTCCTCTGTCCGTGGACTGTCCCAGGCAACAGCACTGTAGTGGGTTGACATTTTCTTCTCCAGGGGATCTTCCCAACCCAGGGATCGAACCTGGGTCTCCTGCATTGGCAGGCGAATTCTTTACCACCGAGCCACCAGGGAAGCCCTAACTAATATAAATTGCTATTATAGTGGGTTGTTTTATCATTATTATAAGAAAGCAGATGATGAGAAAAATATAGAGGTATGTTCAAGTTCAATTTCTGGATCTGGAAGTGTAAATATGACAATACTGAAAAAAATGTTGATTAATAAAAAAATTTATTTTATTTGAGCTGTATTCTGAAAAGTAGATGCAGGATCTTATAATGAAGATTATTTAAATGTGATTTTAAAAATATGCAAAACTTAACAGAAGTGAGACTCAACATATAATCTATAATGAAATTTTTATAAATGAAAACTTAAAATCTTCAAAATTAAAAACATATCCAGGGAAACAACATGGTATCCTGTCACTAAATCCCACTCATATTTCCAAAGGTAAAATACATGAATTTATCAGTGATTCCTAAGTTGTTATCTACTGTTAATGAAAGAAGCTTCTAATCATCTATTTAGCAATATACTGTGTGTGTGTGTGTGTGTGTGTGTGTGTTCAGTGGCTAATTTCGGGCTGACTCTTTGCAGACTCCATGGACTGTAGCCCACCAGGCTCTTCTGTCCATGAGGTTCTCCAGGCAAGAATACTGGAATGGATTGCCATTTTCTTCTCCAGGGGATCTGCCCAACCCAGAAATCAAACCTGTGTCTACAGCATTAGCAGGTAGATTCTTTATCATTGAACCCTCAGTTCAGTTCAGTCTCTCAGTCGTGTCCGACTCTTTGCGACTCCATGAACCGCAGCACGCCAGGCCTCCCTGTCCATCACCAACTCCCAGAGTCCACCTAAACCCATGTCCTTTGAGTCAGTGATGCCATCCTACCATCTCATCCTCTGTCATCTCCTTCTCCTCCTGCCCTCAATCTTTCCCAGCATCAGGGTCTTTTCCCATGAGTCAGTTCTTCTAATCAGGTGGCCAAAGTATTGGAGTTTCAGCTTCAACATCAGTCCTTCCAACGAACACCCAGGACTGATCTCCTTTAGGATGGACTGGTTGGATCTCCTTGCAGTCCAAGGGACTCTCAAGAGTCTTCTCCAACACCACAGTTCAAAAGCATCAATTCTTCTGCGCTCATCTTTCTTTATAGTCCAACTCTCACATCCATACATGATCACTGGAAAAACTATAGCCTTGACTAGACGGACCTTTGTTGACAAAGTTATGTGTCTGCTTTTTAATATGCTGTCTAGGTTGGTCATAACTTTCCTTCCAAGGAGTAAGTGTCTTTTAATTTCATGGCTGCAATCACCATCTGCAGTGATTTTGGAGCCCAGAAAAATAAAGTCAGCCACTGTTTCCACTGTTTCCCCATCTATTTCCCATGAAGTGATGGGACGGGATGCTATGATCTTAGTTTTCTGAAGGTTGAGCTTTAAGCCAACTTTTTCACTCTCCTCTTTCATTTTTATCAAGAGGCTCTGTAGTTCTTCACTTTCTGCCACAAGGGTGGTGTCATCTGCATATCTGAGGTTATTGATATTTCTCCTGGCAATCTTGATTCCAGCTTGTGCTTCATCCAGCCCAGCATTTCTCATGATGTACTCTGCATAGAAGTTAAATAAGCACGGTGACAATATACAGCCTTGACATATTCCTTTTCCTATTTGGAACCAGTCTGTTGTTTCATGTCCAGTTCTAACTGTTGTTTCCTGACCTGCATACAGGTTTCTCAAGAGGCAGGTCAGGTGGTCTGGTATTCCCATCTCTTTCAGAATTTTCCACAGTTTATTGTGATGCACAGTCAAAGGCTTTGGCATAGTCAATAAAGCAGAAATAGATGTTTTTCTGGAACTCTCTTGCTTTTTCGAGGATCCAGCGGATTTTGGCAATTTGATCTCTGGTTCCTCTGCCTTTTCTAAAACCAGCTTGAACATCAGGAAGTTCACAGTTAACATATTGCTGAAGCCTGGCTTGGAGAATTTTGAGCATTACTTTTTACTAGCGTGTGAGATGAGTGCAATTGTGCAATTTGAGCATTCTTTGGCATTGCCTTTCTTTGGGATTGGAATGAAAACTGACCTTTCCCAGTCCTGTGGCCACTGCTGAGTTTTCCAAATTTGCTGGCATATTGAGTGCAGCACTTTCACAGCATCATCTTTCAAGATTTGAAATACTTCAACTTGAATTCCATCACCTCCACTAGCTTTGTTTGTAGTGATGCTTCCTAAGGCCCACTTGAACCCTTAGGGGAGCCCAATAATATATTAGGTGGCAAAAAAGAAAAAAAAAAAAACAACGGGACATACAGCTGCTAAAAATTCATTCTTTCAGGATATATGTTGTTGTATTAGACGCTCAGTTGTGCCCAGCTCTTTGTGACCCCATGGGATCACACGAGGATCCTCTGTCCATGGGATTTTCCAGGCAAAGATACTGAGGTGGTTTGCCATTTCATTCTCCAGGAGATCTTCCCAACCCAGGGATCGAACTTGTGTCTCCTGCAATGCAGGCAGATTCTTTACCAACTGAGCTACCAGGGAAGCCCCATGGAATAGTAGATATGATTTTTGAGGATAAAAATGATAAATCAGCTAACAATGAAAAATTATACCTCTTAGTATCCCATAACAGTTCATCAAATCTGTATTACTACAGAACATAGGAAGCAACTTTTTAATGCAATTACGGTATGATGTAGAGTCTGTGATTCAGCTGATAAAAGCACTGTTGAAAATTGCCAGCACTTTTGGTGAGATTCAAAATGAGTGGAAAAAACAATTTTTATAGAAGATTTCTTGTGCTGTTTAATTTCACTCACACTGGATTAAATATGATCTCTGAGATGGAAAAATATATTGTTAATTCAACTGTTTAAACTAGAAAAACTGTAAAGGAGTTATAAACTTAGATGACAAATGTGACCAAAAATATGGCAGAGTTGTAAAAAATGGTTGAAAATGGCTAACAACCCTGGTTTATTCATCATGAAGCTTTGCAACCTAAAGATATTTTACTTGAATCTCATGAGTTTCTTGAAATCAAATGAAATGCCAGTGAGCAAAACTTTTAGACATATTTTGTTCACATGTTGGAACTGACTATATCCACTTACTGCACACGGTAGAATTCCTGGTTGCCAGAAGGTACTAAGCTGAGCATAATATATAAACTCAGAAATAAGATGTCGATTTCTTGAGCTGAAAAACTATCTCACTTGGCCAATATTTACGTGATATTTGGATAATAAAAGCGCACTTTTAACTGCTTTTTTGAACATTCTTGAGTACAATTTTGGAAGAAAACCATGGTATATTTTAACATGTCAAACACATCTGAAGATTCCAAGAAATGTGGCAGTTTTAAAAGAGGGTTGTAATTCATCAAGAGATGGGGTCGAATTCCCCTCCACTTGAAGCTCTGGCTGGCCTTAGTGATTCTCTTGTAACCAATAAAATGGAGTGGAGGTGATGATATGCGATTTCTGCCAAGGCTAGGTCAAAATGTGCCTTCCAGCTTCAGTTTTGGTCCCTTGGACTACTCTGGATTCTTTATTCTGAGACACAGCTTCCTTGTTCTGAGAAGCCCAAGCCACACAAGAGACTACATGCAGGTTCTCTGGTCAACATCACCAGCTGACGCCAGCCTCCCAGCAATCATGGCCAAAGGACCAGACATGGGAATGGAAGTCTGCTGGGAAATGGATTCTCTTGTTTCAGCAGTTCAATCAAATCTTCGCTGAACAGAATTTATGTATTTGTCAAATGCAAGACATACTTGCTTTGTTATGAGTTTTCTACAAGTTCATTTCTAAAGAGTTCTAAAATAGCCTAGTTGAAGCCAAAGGCACGTATCCCTGAATGATCAGGTAATCTCAGAGGCACCAGCATTCCATCGAAAAGGATGTTCATTCCAGAGTCTTTAAACTTTCTTTATAATCGGAGTAATTCTAGCTGGTGCATATTTTCAACATGATTGCAATACAGAGAATGGAATGTTATAAAGTCAGTTGGAATGAAAAAGTTAGAGATATGCATTTTTACATCTCGCTTTTCTCTCATGGTCACAATCATAACTTTTTAGAGGAAAATATGAAGCTTGAAAGAAAAACGTGAATAAAAGATACTTGCTTTTCAAAACTGTAAATCAATAATTGAACAAGGAAGAGAATAAATGACTTCATTTAATTCTTACACTACATTATGTTTATCATGTAGATTAAGATCAAAGAAAAAATTTCCGGTGCTAAATAGTAAAGATTACTATAGTACCTATGACAACAACCTGTTTGGATGATTTTTTTTCAATTTTGGTTGGATTTAAAAAGAGGTCCAATAGTGTACCAGATGTACATGTTATTGTGTCCTCAGGTCGTCCACTGGAATGAATTTTACACACAGGTAAGCACACCTGTTCACTCCATAACAATCATGTTTAAATTTTTGTTTGTGTTATTTGTTTAGAATTTTTATATTCTATATGAATAGCAATAAAATACTATGCAATGTTGTCTCTGTCATGCTTTTTTTAAGTAGACTTAAATTAAAAAAATTATTTATTTATTTATTTTGGCTAGGCTGTGTGGCTTGTGGGATTGAACCTGTGCCCTAGGCAGGCAGTGAAGGCATGGAGTCCTAACCACTGCGCAGTCAGGGAATTCCCAATAGACTTTTTTTTTCAGAAGCAGTTTTAGTTTTACAGAAAAACTGAGTGTAACATACAGATTTCCCATTCTCCCCCTTTCTTTCTCCCTACCCTTGTTTCCCATAGTATTACCATCTTGAATTAGTGTGGTACATTTGAACTATTGATGAACTAATATTGATATATTATTATTTTCTAAAGGCTTCCCTGGTGGCTCAGATGGTAAAGAATCTGCCTGCAATGCAGGAGACCTGAGTTCGATTCCTGGGTTGGGACTATCCCATGGAAAAGGAAATGGCAACCCACTCCAGTATTCTTGCCTGGAGAATTCCTTGACAAAGGAGTGGACTCTTTAGCTTCTGAGCCACCAGGGAAGTCTCCTCTGTCCATGGAATTATTTTCTTAAGTCTATTGTTTATGATGTTCAGACTTGTTCTTTCTGTTGTAAATTCTATGGATTTTGACAAATGTATAATAACATATATCCATCATTACAGGGTCATATAGTATTTATTGTTCCACTACTCTAAAAATCACCTATACTCCATCTATTTACCCCTCCTTCTCTCCACGGCTGAGCTTTTACTTTACCATTGGTAGTAATGGAAAGTATTGCTTCATAAAACATGTGTTACGCATGTGTGAGTGCTTGTACTGGGTTGAAAGGTAAAATGTAATTCTGATTGTGGATTGGGGTAAGAACAAAGCTTGAAAAATACTAGCCTCATTAAATGAGTTCTTGCTTGCACTCTGACTTAAGTCTGGCTGTTTGCTATGAACTAGCTCTCTCTTGCTGCTGCTGCTGCCGCCCTGGTCTTGGGCAAATGTCTTGATCTCAGGATGATTTCTGGCTTTTTGACCACAGTGAGTTTGTGAATAGTGGTGCTGTTCAGAGAGTCCAGGAAAATGGAGGAAGGAAAAGATTTGGAGGGTTTAAAGAATCTGAACCAAAAGTCCCATTCTGGTTGTGTCATCTGAGAAATCTGAATTACTTATGTGAAAACGTCAAGCAAGTCATTGGATCCATACATCTGGAGCTTATAGATTTATTTCTGCCTTTTTGTACTTTTCAAAAATGTTTAACTTCCTGTCGGCATTGTAGATGTATACCAAGCTGGATGGCAAACAGGTGGGCTGGCTACCCCTCTCCATCCCTCATTTTCCAGCTTGCTTTCAGCTGTTGCATGAATTGGGAAACACATTCATTCATTTATTCATCCCACATTCATACACTGAGCTTTTGCTGGGAGCTGGGGGTACAGAAATGAATAGTATTATTCTGCTCAGTATTCTGTAATAACCTACTGGGAAAAAGAATTTGAAAAAGAATAGATACACATGTTTAGGTATGACCAAATTGCTTTGCTGCACACCAGAAACTAACACAAAGAGTAAATCAATTATGTTGTTGTCGTTTAGTCGCTAGGATGTGCCTGACTCTTTTGCAACTCCATGGGGCACAGGTTTGTCTGTCCACAGGATTTCCCAGTCAACAATACTGGAGTGAGTTGCCATTTTCTTCTTCAGGGAATCTTCCCTACCTGCTTCGAAGGATCAGGATCCAACGGGTAGAACCCGCGTCTCCTGCACTGACAGGCAGATTCTTTACATTGAGCCACCAGGGAAGCCCTATGAAAGGATAAATATAACTCACACTGATGTCTGTTATATAGGAAATCCTAACAGTTATCATCAAAAGGAAAAAATACTTTTCTATTTGTTTAATGTTTCTTTATTTCTTCCTTCCTTTTTTTTTTTTTTTGGTCACACCATGTGACTTTTGGGACGTTCCCCAACCAGGGACAGAACCCAGGCCCTGGCAGTGAAAGCCCAGAGTCCTAACCATTAGGCCACCGGGAACTCCCATTTAAAGCTGTTTCTATATGAGATGATGGATGTTCACTAAACTTATTGTGGTAATGATTTAATCACATATGGAAGTCAAATCATTATATTGTACACCTTAAAGTTATACAGTGCTGTATGTCAGTTATATCTCATTATAACTGGAAGAAAAAGTCCCTATGTGGTAGACATTATTTAAGGAGGGATGATGGTCCTTTGCTAGTATTGGGGTAACAAGAACTTCTTTTATCTGACTTTTAATCAAGAGAGAGGATAGACAGGGCTGCTGATCTGACAGGTGGCAAATAGGTTGCTGCTGTTCTCTGCTGTCTCTAGAGTTAGAAGCTCATGGAATTTGTTCATCTACACTCCAGGCAGCGGCTTATGCCCTAGAGACACAGGGATCATAGCACTGCCACATTGGCTGAGCCTCAGAATAAATGATACAGGGAGGAGGGAGCACCCACCTCCTACACTCACTTGTCGAGTCACATTCTGCCTCATTACCTTTCTTGCCAGACAAGGGAAACAGACACTGAGAGTTCAGCATATTTGGTCTTGGAGTTAAACTGCCTAAGTTCAAATTCTGGCTCTGTTGAGTATCATCTGTGTAGCCTAGAGCATGTTAATGAACCTCTCTGGACTGCCCTAGTTTATCTGTAAATGGGGGTATTGCCTGTGACTCCCTCATAGGATTGTGGGGTCTAATAAAAAGGGAATGGTGAATGCTTAATAAATGTTAGCCATCAATAACTCTTATTTTTTAAAATTCAGCTGATCTACATTGATAAGACCGAGCATCTTTTGTACACATACCCTTGTAGACTTAAAAAGTATTCACAACCTAAACATTATGTTTTATTTGGCAGGAATTTTTAGGACTTCAAACCCAGGAGGCAGTAGCTCAAGTAACCCTGAGAGAACTGGTCTGGGGAGGCAGAGCCAGGTTCACAAAAGTTTTACAACAAAGGGCTGGTAGTCTGAACAAAGGGCAGGTAGTCAAGAGATTATTGTGAATTAAAAGGAAAATAAGTTAAGGAATTTAGCACTGTTCTTTGTATGGGAAGATGCAAGAGTCTGGGCTCACTAAAATCATTTATTTGATATGCACCTCAGCTATCTGGGGTCAGCATCCTGTGTTTTCACATCCTGAGTGTCCTCAGGGCTCACCGTAGGGGGAAGCTGCAGTCGGATGGCTACTAGATGGCAGGTATTCTTTTCCTTCCCGAGTTCCCCCAGGGCTCACTGGCTGATGACCATGACAGCCTTTGTGTACTGATATGGCAGGCAGTATTCCCTTTCTTGCCCTTACTCTACGGGGTGACTGGGGACTATAAATCATCAAGGAAGAGGGATGTAACTGGAGACCGTGTCACAGTGATCAGTGTTACAGCTCAGTTTTATTTAGAAAATAAAGGAAAATACATCCTCGAGGCATGAGGGCATGCCTATCCAAGAGGAGAGAGAGAGAGAGAGAGACACCCGGCCCTTTGGCTCCTCTTTTTGTATGTTTTTTCTCCTCCCCCTGGGCCTTCCCTACGTAAATTGGGCTAGCCAGGAGAGCTGTTTGTTCTACCTGAGGTCCTCACTCTGAGGTCCTGGGACCTTCCCTGGTTCTATTTTTGAGGGCTTTTCCCTTCCTTGTCTTTTAGCCACCCCCATTCTGGACTCTGTCCTATTCTAACAGATTCAAAGACTCTTGAGCTGGGACTTGAAAGATGGGTAGAGGATAGATAGGGAGGTGGGGGGTGGATTCTAGGTGTGGGAGGCAAGGTAAGCAAAGTCACGGAGCATGAAAGTGGGGGACGTTGCAGGGGAACCAGCATTTATTCTGGTTCTGCTAGAGGGAAGGGAACCCAGGAGGAAGAGGCACGATGTGAGAAAAGGCTGTGTTTGAGCCAGCACATAAAATGACTTTTTGATGAAAGTCTGGGCTGCCCAGGTGGCGCTAGTTGGAAGAACCTGCCTGCCAATGCAGGAGATATAAAAGACAGGTTCGCTCTCTGGGTCAGGAAGATCCCCTGGAGGAGGGCATGGCAACCCACTCCAGTATTCTTCCCTGGAGATTCCCATTGACAGTGGAGACTGGCAGGCTACAATCCATGAGATCGCAGAGTCAGACATGACTGAAGCGACTGATAATTAACTCCTTGCCAAGAAAAGGTGATTCAGATTTTATTCCTTGTTTGATTATGAGAAGACTCTATGCAGCCCACGCCTTCAGTCTACCCTGGCCATTTTCCACCCTACATGGATTGGTTTCTGATTCTGCATGTGTATTGCTTCAGTCTATCTTCTTATTCCTAGAGAATTATGGTTGCTATAGAAACCAAATACTTGGAAGGAAAACCTAGAGCTTGTCAAGGATATAAATTCGAAGGCAAAACCTATGGCATTCAATCAAATAAATACCCATCTGCGTGGCATGCTATGAAGCTTTAATTACAGTGCTCAAGATCAAAGTAACATTACTCAAGAGTGGAGAAGCCAAATGTAAATGAAGGTCTTAACCTGAGCTCAGCCAAGCATTGCACAGTACAATCACCTGATGACCCCTAAGTATCTGTGTAAGCAGGAGAGTGTGGAATTATGTTGTGGTACACACAGGACAAAGTTTATTGGGTGTGATCACAAAACATACAAGGATAATTCTTTTTCTTGAGGGATGTTTTATTTTTCTAATCAATATTTTTTATTGAAGTATAGTTGATTTACAGAAATGTTAATTTCTGCTGTACAGCAAAGTTATTCATCTATACATATATGTGTGTGTGTGTATGTGTTAGTGGCTCAGTTGTATCTGACTCTTTGCAACCCCGTGGACTACAGCCCACCAGGCTCCTTCATCCGTGGAATTCTGCAAGAACACTGCAGTGGGTTGCCATTTCCTTCTCCAACATATATATGTATATATATATGTAAATGTATACTTAAAAAATATTCATTTCCATTATGGTTTATCATAGGATATTGAATATAGTTCTGTGTTATCCATCAGGACCTTGTTGTTTATCCACTCTTCAGCTTGTATCTGTTAACCTCAAACTTCCCACTCCATGCCTCCCTCAACATTCTCCTCCTTGGCAACTACCAGTCTGTTCTGTTAGTGATTGTTTCATAGATAGGCTCATTTGTGTCATATTTTATACGCCATATATAAGTGATACCATATGGTATTTGCCTTTCTCTTTTCCATTTACTTCACTTAGTATGATCATCTCTAGTTGTACCCATGTTGGTGCAAATGGCATTATTTCATTTTTTATGGCTGAGTAATATTCCATTGTGTGTGTGTATATACACACACACACACACCACATCTTTTTTTAAATACAAGATTTGGAGTTTTTAAAAAATAATTTTATTTTTGGCTGTGCTGGTTCTTCACCGTTGTATAGGCTTTCTTCCTCGTTGTGGTGAGTGGGGGCTGTTCTCTAGTTGTGGTCCTTGGGCTTCTCATTGCAGTGGCTTCTCTTGTGGAGCACATGCTCTAGGATGTGAGGGCTTCAGCAGTTGCAGCACATGGGTTCAATAGTTCTGTCTTCTGGGCTTCAGAGCACTGGCTCAATAGTTACGGCTCACGGGCTTAGTTGCTCCACAGCAGGTGGGATCTTCCTGGACTGGGAATCAAACCTGTGTCTCCTGCACTGGCAGGAGGATTCTTTGCCACTAAGCTACCAGGGAAGCCTTACCACATCTTGTTTATCCATTCATCTATTGATGGACATTTAGGCTATTTCTGTATTTTAGCTTTTGTAAACAGTGCTGCTATGAACATAGGGCTTTTAAATTTTAGTTTTGTCTGGATATATGCCAAGGAGAGGGATTGCTGGATCATATGATAATTCTATTTTTAGCTTTCTGAGCAACCTCCTTACTGTTCTCCATGGTGGGTGCACAAACTTACTTTCCCACCAACAGTGTAGGAGGGTTCCCTTTTCTCCACACCCTCTCCAGACTTTGTTATTTATAGACTTTTTACTGATGGCCATTCTGACCTGTGTGGTACCTCACTGTAGTTTTGACCTGCATTTCTCTAATAATTAGTGACGTTGGACATCTTCACATGTGCCTACTGGCCATCTGTATTTCTTCTTTGGAGAAATGTCTATAGGTCTTCCATCCATTTTTCGATTGCTTTACTAGTCCATAGGTTGACAATCAGCCACCTTGGTCTCTGTCCTATTTTTCACTATTTAATCCAGAATGAAGATAAACAATTAATATTTCCTCGGCTCCTGTCCCTGTCTTTTCTTAATTCACTGTTTGACATCCCATTACCTGTGTCCTCACCATGGGGCAGGAGACTGAAAGTCCTCCCTTCGTCATCTGATGATGCTCCACTGTTTGGGGTTTTTGGGGATAGAAGAGAAAGTGACTAAACAACAACAGGATTTGTTTCAGCTGTTTAAAGTCAAAGATCTTTATTTTTGGCTTCTTTTTAAAGAAAGCTCTTCTAAGAATTACATATGAAAGATCACGCATAAATCACACTTCTTCGTGGATTAATAAAAATACAGTTTTCATGATTTGTAAATATCTGTTTTTAGGGGATCCAGAGAGCTGGAAAAATGCTGCTGGGTTTTTCTGGCCTACCACTGAATTGTCTATAAGTCAATTAGAAGGACGCATGTGTATCGTGGGTACGTTATTTCCCACCAAGAGAAACAGAGCCTCAGCATCTGGACCATGCTTATCTCAGGAAATTGGCAGTGACTGGCTCTGAAGGGAAGTTGGTTCTGTTGGAGCGGCACGGGGGCGCTGCTTCTTCCCAGGGGAAGTGGGCACAGATGCAGACCCCCGCGGAGCTTGGGGCACAGCCAGTGACTCATTCACTGCTCTTCACCAGCCAGACCTCGTTGCGACGTCCGTAGGGCTTCATGGGAGGGTCATACCCGGTGCAGAAGTAGAAGTCAGTCTGGTACTTGGCTGTGCTCTCCAGGGCGGACCGCAGCTGGGCGGCTTGGGCAGCGTAATCAGCTGCCTTAGCATAACCACCAAACTGCCTGGGGACACAGAGCAAGTTGCAGGTTAAGAAAGGGCAGAGTCTCAGAGAGAGGGGGGATTTTTTTCCAAAAAAGTCACTCATCACTCTTATTTACAACAAGCAGGCTCTAGTGGTAAGATTTCACATCTGCCCCTTTCTACTGGGGTGGACTGAAGCTCACTGAGCCTCAGAGCATCCTGTGTAAAATTCGGGTGCATGCGTGCTAAGTCACTGTAGTCATGTCCAACTCTCTGCAACCCCATGGACTGTAGCCCGCCAGGCTCCTCTGTCCACGAGATTTCCCAGCAAGAATACTGGAGTGGTTGCTATTTCTTCCTCCAGGGGATCTTCCAGACCCAGGGATTGAACCTGAGTCTCTTATGTCTCCTGCACTGGCAAGCGTGTTCTTTACCACTAGGGCCACCTGAGAACCCAAAATTGGGGTATGTTTCCTTTTCCTTTCAATTAATTATGAACATTAACTACAATCACGGGTATAAAAAAACTAACGCAGAACATGAAACACAGTACCATCGGCCCTCTCTATTGGTGGGTTCTGGGCCTGCAGACTCAATTAACGGCAGACTGAAAATATTTAGGGGAAAAAAAAAACCTTCCAGAAAGTTTCAAAAAGCAAAACTTTAAATTTGCCACCTGCCACCAACTATTTGGTGACTCAGTGGTAAAGAATCCCTGACTGAGCAACTTCACTTTCATGCATTGGAGAAGGAAATGGCAACCCACTCCAGTGTTCTTGCCTGGAGAATCCCAGGGACAGGGGAGCCTGGTGGGCTGCCGTCTATGGGGTCGCACAGAGTCGGACCCGACTGAAGTGACTTAGCAGCAGCAATGCAGGAGACTCAGGAGACAAGGGTTTGATCCCTAGGCCGGGAAGATCCCCTGGAGGAGGAAGTGGCGATCCATTCCAGTATTCTTGCCTGGAGAATCCCATGGACAGAGGAGCCTGGTGGGCTACAGTCTGTCCATAGGTTCACAAAGAGTCAGACACAACTGAGTGAGCACAATGACACATATCAACTATTTACATAGCATTTATAGTGATAGGTATTCTAAGTAATCTAGAGATGATTTACAGTATACAGAAGGATTATATACCATTTTATATAAGGGGCTCGAGCATCCTTGGATTTTGGTAATGGCGGGGTTCCTGGAACCAGTACTGTACTAAAGGCGAGCTTCCCTTCCCTTCCTGAAATTTCCCCGAGATGGGAGGCCAACTTTTCCCAAGGCCAAGCCTTCATTGTTTTCTCTAGCTCCCTCTGCTGCCCCAGCTGCCTCTCTGTCTCCAGCTGGGATGGGGGTGGGTGGAGAGGTGGAGGGGATGGGGGAGGACCAGGGTTGTTAGGGTGGAGATGGAGCACTGGTTTCTCACACATCCCAGCTGGGACAAGTAGCAGCTTTGTTAAAATACAGAGCAGCCAAAGACAGGGACCCGAGGAAGCCCTGGGAGGGCTCCAAGACAAGCTTGAAGCACCTGCCAAGAAATCACTTGTAATAAATCCCTGCATACATGCATGCTAAGTTGCTCAGTCATGTCTGACTCTGCGACCTCATGGACTGTAGCCCACCAAGCTCCTCTCTGTCCATGAGATTCTCCAGGCAAGAATACTGAAATGGGCTGCCATACTCTCCTTTAGGGGATCTTTCTGACACCCCTGTCTTTCACATCTATTGCATTGGCAGGTGGGTTCTTTACCACTAGCGCCACCTGGGAAGCCCAATAAATCCTTGTGCTTGTGTGTGTTAGTTGCTCAGTCATGTCTGGCTCTTTGCGACTCCATGGACTGTAGCCCACCAGGCTCCTCTGTCTACGGAATTCTCCAGGCAAGCATACTAAAGCGGGTTGCCGTTTTCTATTCCAGGGGATCTTCCCAACCCAGGGATCGAACCTGGGTCTCCTGCATTGCAGAGATTCTTTGCCATCTGAGCTACCAGGGAAGATTCAATGAACCCCTTCTCCTGCTCAAATCAGGAAAGCCTTCGTTTTCTAAGTAAAGAGAATTTTCCTAAATCAGGCATTTCTCTTGATGGCAGAAGGTGGAGACAGAGAAACAATAAAGCTCGTCTTTTCAAGACTATGACTCTTTCCTTACATCACTGCCTCTGCTCCAAAAATTCATCCTGCGACCTCCGCTAAATATATCATTCTAAATCCGGGCTGCACTAAAATCTTTATTAGAGTCAAGGACATCCCCATTTCTAATGAGCTTTATGACTCAAAGGTCTGAATCCACACCAAGCCAAGATTCAGCCAAATGCATTATTTTTGGTGGGGTTCTCTGACTCACGCTTTGCTCTTTTATGAGTGGTTAGTCAGGCTTGCTAAGCATTCAGCACGTACATCACAGGGCTACTGATCTGCAAATACCCAGGATTTCATCTTGAAGGAGCTGGTTATTCCAGTGTCTAGATAACAGCTATAGAACACAGGGCTGAGACCAATTTGGGAGACATGATGGTTAGTTCTTCAAGTCTATGCAAGAGTGTAAGACTGACGGAGAAAGGTGAGTTCTAGCTTCACCGAGGCTCTAGTGAGATAAAACTGGATGAGGAGACAGAGGGTGAATATTAAGGATGTACTGGTTTGGCAATAAAAGCCCGTAAGATGTTCGGCTTATTTTCAAAGAATGTCTATAGATTAAGGACCACCTGTCTGCAACCAATCAAATGCTGAATGGGGCGGGGGGCAGGAATTTAGTGCCTCTGCAGCCCCCTCTCACATACTGATACTGTTTTCTATGAAAATGGACGATGTTGGCTCTTTAAGCTACTGGTTTCTAGAAACATCCAAAGCAGTGGTTTGTCCTCAACCTTTTTCATTCATCAGCTGGAGGCAAAATGGATAGTTGTGGGCTCACATCTTAGCTCTGCTATTGTCTGTCAGCTCCTGGTCTTGGGCAAGTGCTTTAATGTCTCTAGCCTTCTGGTCCTTCAACTGCTCAGTAGGGATGAGGGCGTCAATCTCAGAAAACTGTTGTGAAGATGACAGACGAGAAAACCCTGCAAACGACTCAGCCTCATGCCCATCACAGAGGAAACTCACAGCAAACGGCAGGT
The DNA here is from genome assembly GCF_032452875.1 of Bos javanicus. Taxonomy (NCBI): domain Eukaryota; kingdom Metazoa; phylum Chordata; class Mammalia; order Artiodactyla; family Bovidae; genus Bos; species Bos javanicus. The sequence continues at coordinate 97,418,541 of NC_083872.1, read as the reverse complement.
ACTGTTGTCATTGGACTTTATAGTCCGCTCAGAACAGTTGTTCAATTCCCTGACTCCCAAGGTGAGGGACAGGATGGCAACTGAAAGTAAGATCCAGAACCCAGGGCCTAATAATGAAGACCTGGCTCAAATGACAATCTCATTTTCTCAGTGAGGTCTCCTCTCAAAATGCTTTTTATCGTCTAATAGCACTCCCCTTCCCCATTCTTCCCTTACCCTTCCTCCCTGTTTCTTTCTTCCTCTCTCCTATCCTTTTCTTTATTCAGCACTTCTCACCTTCTAACATATTGAATACTATATAATTTATTCTAACATGCTATATAAATTATTCATTGTTTACAGTCTGAGTTCCGTGGTAGGGAGACTCACGCCCCGTGAGGGCAGTGATCCTGGTCATTCTTTGTCCACCAGCATATTCTGACCTAACACATATATTAGACCCCTTGGCTAAATGAACAATTTTGCGATAAACAATCAAAGTTGCTGTTTTTGAGGGCACTGAATCTGTTGGCCTCCATATTCACTAACTCGTAGAATAAAATCTGGAGCACCTACTAAGGGCACAGTGGTGGGAATGCAAAGCAAGTGGACTGACTAGGGTCATGTTGAAGGTCATGCTAAGGACTCTGAGGCTGACCTTAGATACAAAGATGGACTCAGGAAGGGGTTTTAAAGTTAAGGGACTAGTGACTTCCCTGATGGTCCAGTGGTTAAGAATTGTGCTTCCACTGCAGGGGCACGGGTTCGATCCCTGGTCAGTGAACTAAACTGCATGCCACAACACGTGGCACCCCCCTGCCCCATGCCATTATCAGACTGTAGTTTGAAGAGACCCCTCTGGAGGTGGTAGAGGGATGGAGAAGGGAGACATGGAGGCTAGGAACAGCCAAATGTGAGACAATGAAAGCCTGGACAAAGGCAAGTCTGGGAGGTGAGCTGGAGGGTAGGGAGGCCAGGGTGAGGGGTGGGGAGAAGGGAGGATTCTCGAGGGCTTCCAGTTAAGTCTCTGAATGGAAACATGCCGCCAAGCAGAAGAGGGATTCTGAAGAGTCCCTTTGGAGAGGAGGGGTGGGTGGGTTCACCATCTGGTTTGGGACATGTTGATATAAAGGTGTCTCTTATGAATGAACCACATTCATGCAACAGTCACTGTGCCCCTAAGCGCATGGAGGGCATTGCGAAATCTCAGCCTCTGGAAAGAACTGGAGTCAGAGAAACAACTGGGGAAAAAGACGGGTCCAGTAACAGACACCTGGGCGTCACCCGTGAGTGAGTGCTGGCTGTGGTCATGGCCAAGAGGCAGACGAGGCCAGGTGGTGAGCAAACAGGCACGCTGTTCTTGGGAACCCTAATCCCCAGGTGGTGGGAGGAAGATGAGGACTCAGAAAAGGCCACTGAGAAGGAGCCGTCTGAGTACAGGGAGACCCAGCAGAGTGATGTGGAGAACGTCATCATTTAGGGATTCTTTCATTCATCACCAGAACAAAAACCCTTGACTCTTGATATTTATTCTCAGGCCGACTGAGACGCTCATAACGAGGATGAAAATTTCCCTATTGCTTCATCAAGGAAACAAACAAAGCTGGGTGAGCTGCAGAAAGATCCATGTGTGTTCCCTGCCTTCAGTCTAACCATCCCTCCCAAACCTCCATCACAGAACCGCACGAATAAGCCAGGACACCAAACCCTTCCAGGCTCAGGGCCCCAAGATGTGAAGGAGGCCCAGCTCTGGCTGCCTCATCCTCAGAGCTCAGCTTCCACGCTGCACTTGGAAGATAACCGTGTGGTGCCCCATTCTCCAAGGCCACAGGCATGTTTGCACCTGTTGCGGAATGCTCGTAAGCTCTTTGAGCTCCTCAAAAGAAAGAAATGAGACGTCTGTACATTAGACTGTATACAAGTCTGTTAACAAGAGTCTAAATCTCCATCTTCAAAGCTGCTCACCTCCAGGGCTGTCTTTTTTATCTTACTCAACGTCAGAGTTCAGTATTCCCAAGAATTTGGTTGCCATGGGAACTGAGAAAGAAAACACACACCCTGGATTCCAGAAATACAAAAGGAACTGACTAAAAGGTCCGGAAGAGTTGGGGTGGAGGGGGATGATGAAGGCGGGCTAGCAGATAGAAGCTCTGGTCCAAAGTTCAAAAAATGATCAAGTGTTATCTTTCAGGGAGTGCAATAAGGAAGAGGAGAAATGGAATGACTCTGAGCCTGACCATTCGGTCTAGAACTTTTGCAATCTACAGGTCAGCACAGATTTGCGGAGAGTCTGCTATGCAGGAAGCTCCTGTGCTACGCAAAAGAAGCCTAAGACAAAGAGCTGATAATCCCATGTCAATGGGAAAGATGCATAACACCATATGGCATTCCACTTAATTGGATGGAACCAGGCTTAACAAGTTGAGCATCACTGAGCAGGAAACACACGCTTGACAACAGAGAGTTGTAAAGATGATGGGGAAGTCTTTCTGCCCTGGCAAGGTCCAACTGTACTGGTCAGGACAGAAACACAAAAATTATGCAGGGCAGGAGAAAAGATTAGGCTAGAGGTACATACGGAACACTCTCGGGGCAAAGAGGTTCCGACTTAGAACGTGAAGGGGAGGAGGCTAAGGAGGATGTGACATCAAGCTGTTATTGCTGGAGCATCTCTTGTGTTGCTGGCAATGAACAGAACCAAAATTCTTGCCTCACAGAGCTGCCAATGAACAGAGACTGGGGAGGGGCTGAGAGGTGCTGGGTGAGTGAGTGAAGGTCTGGTCGTGGATGTTGTATGTGTGTGTTTAGGTGGGCTTTGGGAGGTGGGGATGGGATGCTCTGAGGCCAGGTGGAACCCTGGAGTGGGGCTGTGTTGTAGAGGACAGCATAAACCACGACAAGGCTCTTTACTCGGTAGGATTCACTGCTTGGTGGAACCTTTGGGGACCCAACCCAAAGCCTATCCCTCTCCCGTCTGGTTTTACCACTACCCCGGGCTCGGTCCCAACCTCGGGGTGTGCCTCAGGCAGAGGCAGGCGAGGCCCACAACCAGAGTCGAACAGAAGGGGGCGGAGTGCCATCGGTGGTCCTTAGCTTTAGGGCTGGAGGAGACAAAGGGGCAGGTCAGAAGGGGCAGAAGTGGAAGAGCTAGAAATGCTCAAGAGGCCTTGCAACAGTTCAGGCAAGAGATGATGAAGACCGTGGTCATAAGGATGGAGGGGCACGCACAGCAGGGGGTGACGAGGACTGCGCCAGCAACTGATGTGGAAGACGGAGGAGTCAGGATGGATCTGAACGGGATGGGAGGATGCAGGGGACCTCTAGGAAGGCAGAAGGCAGAACTCAGAACACAGTGGGAGGGAATCTGAGTTCCACTAGGGCATGTGGATTTGGGGGCTTCCCAGGTGGCACTGGTGGTAAAGAACCTGGCTGCCAATGCAGGAGAAGTAAGAGACACAGGTTCGATCCCTGGGTGGAGAAGATCCCCTGGAGGAGAGCACGGCAACCCACTCCAGTGTTCTTGTCTAGAGAATCAACGGATAGAGGAGCCTGGTGTCAGAAGCGACTGAAGCAACTGAACACGGCACATATAGCACAGAGGAGGTCTACTTGGTGATACCTCCCAGGAAACCTGGGACAAAAGACAGCAGTGCCAGCCCTGCTGATTTGGGTTCATCCACCTGGAAATGAATGACCGAAGCCCCTTGTAAGCACCATTTGTAAAAGACCAGAGGAACAGCTGTTAACTCTTAATTCCTCATAGACGTCTATTCATTTAAAAAGCATTTGCTTTTTAACACATACTACTAATCAATGGACATCACAAGGTCACAAAACAGGAAGACTGAGTTGAGGATGCACTGTGTATCTGAAGGGTTTCCTGGGTGGCACCAGTGGTACAGAACCCGCCTGCCCGATGCAGGAGCGATCCCTCCCATGAGGAGGGCATGGCAATCCACTTCAGTATTCTTGCCTAGAGAACCCCATGGACAGAGGAGCCTGGCAGGCTATAGTTCACAGGGTCGCAAAGAATCTGACATGACTGAAGTGAGTTGGCACCCATGTGTATTTGAAACAGTACTTGTGCCTTCGCTATGTCATTAACTGCCTTCCACAGAAAGGTACTTTTAAATGCACACTTGACTATGCAGTGACACCAAGTGGCAAGTGGAGGAATGATCAGATACTAAAAGCATCAAAGATAAAGTCAAAGTGTTAGTTGCTCAGCCGTGTCCAACTCTGCGACCCCATGGACTGTAGCCTGCCAGGTTCCTCTGTCCATGGAATTTTCCAGGCAAAAATACTGCAGTGGGGTGCCATTCCCTTCTTCAGGACATCTTCCCGACCTAGGGACTGAAATCCAAGAAAGCCTATCAGAGATAATAACAGGTTAAAAAAAATTCACCAAGCTATGCTAGACACTCCCAGGAGAAGGGAAAAGATCCTTTAAATTGCAGTAAAGGAAACTTCCACAGACCTGGCTTGAAAATTACCTTTTAAAGAGTCCCTTTTCACCATAGGGTAGCAGGGTTCCTTGGCAAAATGGCTAATTTCAGCTCTAGAGCAAGAAACGTTAAGATGTGCTTAAAATATCTTGTCCTACCAATAACCATGGAAGCTAATGGAGATTACCAGGGTCATGTCAAAAGGACCAAGAAACCAATTTGAAGAGGCTCTCACTGGCCAAAGATGGGAAAATTTGAGCATCAATGAGAATAATAACTGCAAAGAATTGAAACACATCAATTATGTGTGAATTCATATATTTATATTGATAATCAGAAAACAGAGATCAACACTATCTCCCCTTTAGAGGATGTTAAGAAAAGAAGTCATTATTCTGGAAACTGATAAAGAGAAGGCATCAAGCTAAAGAGAAGGTATCTGGCCTTCTCTCTGTGACTCTGTCTTAGGGAAACCAAACAGTAGATGAGGGAAGGTTCTCTTTACCAAAGTATTCTGGCTGATAAGGGGCTTCCCTGGTGGCTCAGTTGATAAGGAATCCACTTGCAATACAGAAAACTTGGGTTTGATCCCTGGGTTGGGAAGATCCCCTGGAGTAGAAATGGCAACCCACTCTAGTGTTCTCGCCTGGGAAATCCCATGGACAGAGGAGCCTGGAGGGATACAGTCCACGGGGTCACAAAGAGTCAGACATGACTGAGTGACTTAACACTTTCACTTTCCTTTCACTCTCAGGGCCTACCCTATATGTACTAGACAATGGTGAGAGTGAGCGCCTACCTAAATTTTGCATAACAGGCTTCCCCATCTTACTCCCTGCCCTGTGAAAAGAGAGTCCTGACAATCTGTAAATAGAGTTTGCTTTCTCTGCAGCCTATGCAGTGGAGGCTGGAAAGTTGGAATGAGGACTGCAGTGGGAGCTGGAGGTTCCAGTTCAGCTGTTCAGCTGCAGTGCACACATTGTCCTCTGGGGGCCTCTGCGTCACCCAGTCTAGGACTGCCCAGAGCAGCCAAGCTTACATTCTCAGCATTAGTGTACGGAGGAGCCTGGTAGGCTGCAGTCCATGGGGTTGCGAAGAGTCAGACACGACTGAGCGACTTCAGTTTCACTTTTCACTTTCATGCATTGGAGAAGGAATTAGCAACCCACTCCAGTGTTCTTGCCTGGAGGATCCCAGGGACGGGGGAGCCTTGTGGGCTGCCGTCTATGGGGTCGCACAGAGTCGGACACGACTGAAGCGACTTAGCAGCAGCAGCAGCAGCAGCAGCAGCAGTGTTGAAAGCTGCACCCTTGTGGGTGCACCTGGAGCAGGGCAGATAAAAGTAACTAAGTTTGGAGACCTGAGGAGTGGACAAAAACTGTCTGGTGGGAGATTATTTGTATATTTTTCATGAGGTTGTTCTAGAGCAGAACCCTGGCGAAGCTCCTGGTCTCATTCGTCTGTCCATGGTTTCACACCTGTCACACAGGAGGATTTTAGCAAATGGGAAGTCACTGATTATCCCGAAGAGACCTGACCTTTTAGGAGAGGCTGAGGCCTGAAGGACAAAATTAGGAAAACACGTGCGCCTGTTGTTTTCTACAGTCAAGGGACCTGGACCCTACGTGAGGCCCTGGAAATAGGACTAGAACAGGATGCACATGTGCCCTGCTAAAAGTCCTCAGACCATGAATAACACTCCCTGCCCTTCTGGCATTCAAGGGGAATGTGGGGAATTCAAGGGGAATACCTGCTCCACAGGTATTCATGACCCCAAACTACAGACTGATCTAGATATTCTGATTCTCCCAGAATTCTGCTGTGGCTAATGCAGGTGTCCAGCTTCAGCTGGGGTTGGGAGAATATTCTCTACATCCAAATCAATTTGGCAACAGGCAAAGGCATTTATGTGGGCTTCCCAGGTGGCACAGTGGTGAAGAATCTGCCTGCTGATGCAGGAGACACAAGAGACATGGCTTTGATCCCTGGGTCAGGAAGATCCCCTGGAGAAGAAAATGGCAACCCACTCCAGTATTCTTGCCTGGGAAATTCCATGAACAGAGGAGCCTCGTGGGCTATAGTCCGTGGAGTTATAAAGAGTCAGACACAACTGAGCAACTGAGCACACACACAGCACATAAAGGCGTTTACTTAGAAACAATGCAAATGTCTGTGTGCTGCAGGCTGAAGAAATTCTGAGAGAAACTGTTAGTACTCAGTATTTCTTACTTAATTCATCAATGAGTTTAGAAAGAGAAGTTAAGAAACAATCCCATTTACAATCGCATCAAAAAGAACAAAATACCCAGGAATAAATTTCAGCAAGGAAGTGAAAGATTTTAACACCCAAAACTATAAAGCATTAATGGAAAATCTGGAGAAGACAAAAATAAATTAAAAGATTCCAGGCTCATGGATTAGAACTAATATTGTTCAAGTGTCCATACAACTCAAAGCAATCTACAGATTAAATGCAATCCCTATAAAAATTCCAAGGGAATTTTTTTTTAAACAGAAATGAATCTTAAAATTTGTATGGAACCACAAAAGACCTTGAATCTGGAAAAGGAAGAACAAAGATGAAGGCATAACATTTCCTGCTTTCAAGCTATATTACAAAGCTATCATAATCAAAACAGTATGATATTGACATAAAAACAGATGCATAGATCAATGGACCAGAATAGAACGTCCCAGAAGAAACCCATGCATATATGGCCAACTAATTTTTAACAAAAGAGCTGAGAATGTACAACGGGGAAAGGATAGTCTCTTCAATAAATGGTGCTGGGAAAACTGGACAGTCAAATACAAAATATTGAAATTGGACCACAAATTTTTTTTTTTTTTAACTTTCGCCCACACTGTGTGGCGTGTGGAATCTTAGTTTCCCCACCAGGGATCACACCCATGTTTCCTGCAATGGAAGCATTGAGACTTAACCAATGGACCACCAGCCAAGTCCCTGGACTACTATACACAAAAACCAACTCAAAGTGGATAAAAGACTTGAACATAAGACCTGAAACTGTAAAATTCCTAGAAGAAACCATAGAGGGTAGCCTCCTTGACACCAGTCTTGACAATGATTTTTTTTTTTTTTTGTATTTGACACCAAAAACACAGGCAACAAAAGCAAAACTAAACAAGTGAGACGACATCAAACTAAAAAGCTTCTGCACAGCAAAGGAAAAAGGCAAACTGTTCAATGGGAGAGACTATTTGCAAATCATATATATGTAATGGGTTAATAGCCAATATATGTTAAAAACTCCTATTACTTGACTAAAAAACTCTAAACAATCTAATTAAAAAAATGGGCAGAGGATTTGAATAGATATTTTTCCAAAGAAGACATAGAAATGGGCAAAAGGTATATAATAAGGTGTTCATCATCACTAGTCAGCAGGGGAATGCAAATCAAAGCCACAACGAAATGTCACTTCACACTTGTTAGAATGGCTACTATGAAAAAGACAAGAAGTAACAAGTGTGGAGAAAAGGGAATCCTTGTGTAAAGCTGGTGGGAATGTAAACTGGTGCAGCCATTATGGAAAACAGTATGGAAGTTCCTCAAAAAAATTAGAAATAGAACCACATGATCGAGCAATTCCACTTCTGGGTATATATCTGAAGGAAATGAAACCACTAACTTGAAGAGACAGTGGCACTCCTATGTTCATAGGAGCGCCAATCTACCAACAGCCAAGATGTAGAAATAACCTGAGTCCACACACAGATGAATGGATAAAGATGTGGAATATACGTACAATGAAATATCATTCAGCCATAGAAAGAAGGAAATCTTGCCATCTGTGATGACATGGATTAACTTTGAAGGCATCATGCTAAATGAAATAGGACAGACAGAGATAGGGGAATACTGTATTATCTCACTTACATGTGGAATTTAAAAAAAAATCTGAACTCATAGATACACAGAACAGACTGGTGGTTGCCATAGGGTGGGGGAGGTGAGGGGGTGGGAGATATGCGTAAAGGTGGTCAAAAGGTAGAAACATCCTGCTATAAGATAAATTAACTCTGGGGATGTAATGTATAGCAAAGTGACTAGAGTTAACAACACTGTCTGTTGCACTACATATTTGAAAGTTACTAAGAGAGTGGATCTTCGGAGACGGCAATGGCACCCCACTCCAGTACTCATGCCTGGAAAATCCCATGGACGGGGAGCCTGGTAGGCTGCAGTCCATGGGGTCACGAACAGTCAGACACGACTGAGCGACTTCACTTTCACTTTTCACTTTCATGCATTGGAGAAGGAAATGGCAATCCACTCCAGTGTTCTTGCCTGGAGAATCCCAGGGACGGGGAGCCTGGTGGGCTGCTGTCTCTGGGGTCACACAGAGTTGGACACGACTGAAGTGACTTAGCAGCAGCAGCAAGAAAATGGATCTTAAGATTTCTCATCTCAGGAAAAAGATTTGGAATTTTGTCAAATGAAAGATGTTAACTTCCATTGGTAGTCATTTCATAAATATGTAATCAAAGCATTATGCTGTACACTTTAATGCAACATTATATATCAATTACAGCTCAAAACTGGAAAAAAATAATTTAAATGCAAATGTTCATGGCAGATGATTCAAGAAGTGATTATGGAAATCACGTACTACCCTTGGATGCCCAAAGAATTGTCTTCTTACGTGGAATAGACAGTGATGCCTTCCCTGTCTTCGATCTTAATGCTGTCATCGCTGGGAGCTGGCGGGTCGCTTTGAAACTTGTTTGGAATCCGGAACCAGACTTTTAATTTCTTCTGTAGGTCCCCATCGTCACTGGGGAACACAGCAAAGGAAATAGGAACTGTCATCCCCATTCCGAGTCCTGAAAACACAGAACCCCACAGAGAGACATGGGTGTTAGAGACAGAACCTGCTGAGGCCCATGGACCATCTGCTGGTCTCATTCTTCTTTCAAGACAATATTTGTTGTTCTTGAAATTTATAATAGGCATTTAAGGCATTAGCATGTATCACCACATACATATAAAGTACCTCTTAATTGTACATACTAGAGGTAGGAAGGTAGTGATTCAAACTTGTCCAGAAAAAATTATTTAGCAATATATATCAAGACTATAAATATATCAGTACCCAATTACTTCCCAGGTGGTACAGTGGTAAAGAATCCATCTGCCAATGCAGGAGATGCATGTTTGACCCCTGGGTTGGGAAGATACCCTGGAGAAGGTACCTGGAGAAGATACCCCGGCAGCCCAATCCAATATTCTTGTCTGGGAAATCCCATGGACAGAGGATCCTGGTGGGCTACAGTCCATGGGGTCGCAAAAGAGTCAGACACAACTTAGCAACTAAATAACAACAGAGTACATCCTGTCTAATTGCCGATTTTATCTTTAAATTTTATTTAATTTTTCATTTTTGGCTGTGTTGGGTCTTCACCACCATGCATGGGCTTTCTCTAGTTGCAGAGAGTCGGGGCTGCTCTCTAGTGGGGGCTACTTCTCTAGTTGCAGAGAGTCGGGGCTGTTCTCTAGAGGCGATGCTTGGGCTTCTCATTGCAGTGGCTTCTTTTGTGGCCGAGCCTGGGATCTGGGCACACGAGCTGCAGCAGCTGTGGTGCATGGGCTTAGTTGCCCCACGGAACCCCACTTGCCTGCACTGGCAAGCGGATTCTTAACCACTATACTACCAGAGAAGTCATAATTGTTGATTTTAATGAAATAATCTAAAATATGAAAAAGGCTATTTAGGGAATAGGATTTTCCTTTCAGCAGAATTTATAATTGTTAAAAATTTAGATATGTTCAAAAGAGGAATATGTTTAAGTAAATTATAGGCACATGATGCAATATGATTTAGCTATGAATAGTCATGCTTAGGACTAGTTAGCTACAATGGAAAATAATTATGAAATAAGGAACAGAAACAAGATATATTGCACAAACCCTACGATTACATATTGTGTGTGAGTTGCTCAGTCATGCCCAACTCTTTTCAACTCCATGAACTGTAGCCCATCAGGTTCCTCTGTCTATGGAATTCTCCAGACAAGCATACTGGAGTGAGTTGCTATTTTCTACTCCAGGGGATCTTCCCGACCCAGGGATTGAACCTGGGTCTCCTGCATTGTGGGCAGATTCTTTACCATCTGAGCCACCAAGGAAGATACTATTATGATTACATTTTAAAAACCTATTATAAAGCCCTAAAAATACACTCAAATATGACAATGATTACATTAGAAAAGATGGACTGGGGTGCTGTTTTGTTATTTTCAAAAATGTTTGGTGAGTTTATAATTTTTACACATATTTTCTTCTGAGGAAAATTTATGACAGTGCTAAGAAGGAAGAGACTTCTTCGTGACCTCCTACTGGGTGACTTATGTCCGAAGCCTGATTTCTTTGGTTCTAGCAAATATTACTAAGCTTGATACAAGCTTCTTTCTCATTTATCAACTTGAGATATATCCTAAATATTAAATACATTTTTTTTTCATCTTGTATACTGAACCATTTTGGGTTTGTACTGATTCTAAAGTGCAGGCCAAGTTAGAGAACTTAAGAGTTAAATGAAAAGTTGCTCAGTCGTGTCCGACTCTTTGTGACCCCATGGACTATACAGTCCATGGAATTCTCCAGGCCAGAATACTTGAGTGGGTAGTCTTTTCCTTCTCCAGGGGATCTTCCCAACCCAGGGATTGAACCTAGTCTCCCAGATTGTGGGTGGATTCTTTACCAGCTGAGCCACAAGGGAAGCCCTTAAGTGTTAAAGTCCTATTTAAATATGGTTTACATACAAACAGGTATACTGAAACTTCAGGCCTCTCATTTTATCACAAAAACAGGGAGGCAGCCAGCATGGACTACCAAGTCTTATTATTAGACCAAGCCACGTGGCTTGCAGGATCTTAGCTCCCTGACCAGGGATCAGATCTTGGACCCCAGCAGTGAGAGCACTGAGTACTAACCACTGGACTGCCAGGGAATCCCCATGGACTGTCAAGTGTTTCAGAAGGGGACTAAGAACTCTCAGGCTCTTTATTTGCCAGAACACAGCCAGGGACCAGCCACACTCATCACTCACTGATCTTCAGAACCCCGTAGAATCTGAGCTACTAGGGGCTGACGAGATTTCTGGCCTGGGGGCAGAGGTCTCGAGTCAGAGGCGGGCTTTGTTCTGAGGCCTGGCTTACCGCGGACACACCTTTCCCAGTTTACCAATCCAGAGATAAGCACTGCAAGGCGAAAAAATAACAAATGGACGAAGAAACGAAGCCTGTGTCTTCAGACCCAGGAGAGAAGCATGAACTCAGTGCTCCTGAGCGGGCATGACGTCAGTGGGTCTCCCCAGAGCCCCCCTGCCCACACAGAACAGCAAGGTCACAGGACACTGAAACAGGCATCTTGGGTCCTTTCCTGTGCTTTCCATCGATGACCTGAGACTGCAGCACTGGCCTGGGTGACCAGAGCCCATCCTCCAGGAACACTCACCCTTATCATTGGAGCCTCCCACATACTTCATGACTTTCGGCATTGCCTCCCTCAGAGCCTCATCCACAGGCTTATCTGTCACTTCCACTGTGGCAAACTTCCCGCCTTCACAGGCCCTCTCCTCGTAGAAGACATCTCCCTGGAGGCAGAGAAGGCACAGCACTGAAGAGGTGGAAGGTAGCAACCTGTGATGACTTTCAAAGTGTTAGTCACTCAGGAGTGTCCGACTCTTTGTGACCCATTGGACTGTAGCCTCTGTCCAGGGAATCCTCCAGACAAGAAAACTGGTGTGGGCAGCCATTTCTTTCTCCAGGGGATCTTCCTGACTCAGAGATCGATCCTAGGTCTCCCACATTGCAGGCAGATTCTTTACCATCTGAGCCACCAGGGAAGCCCCTACAAGCAGTGAAAGTCCAGCTACAAGAGGCACAGACTGCTAAGGAACTTGCCATAATGAGCCTAACTCTGGTGACAGTGGAAGAGACAGGCCGGAGTATGAAGGCCCATAAGAAATAGACTCTGAGAGTTCTTACAGACCTACAGACGGCAGAGAGGGGACTGGTGCCAAGGAGGAAGGATTTAGGAGGGAGTGACAGGGCAGCCGATTGCTCGGGGCACAGGGGTGTCGCTTAGTGAGACGGGCTGGGAAGAGGAGTCACGTCTGGGAGTAGTGTGAACTGAATTACTCTGATTCTTCTTGAATTACAGCCCTGCTACTAGATTGAGGCTAGTCTTGGGGCCTCAGAGTTTTGTGGGATTGGCGTTGTATTGGTTTGTTTCACCCTTTGCCATATTGTAAAGCAGTGCCTTCAAACTTAAAAAGAAAATCACAATCCAGAACAAGAAATATTTTTTACATCATGCCTTATCAAGAACATGAAACAACTTCATATAATCAACATTCTCAGAGAAATAATAGAAGATATTACATCCCAAACCACCCAGAACAGCCCCAGAATGCTGTAAAAACCGAATGGTCTGAGATCAAAGAGCTCTGGGAAATTAAAAATATAACAGAGGTGAAAAAATTCGGTAGAAAGGTTGGAAGATAAAATTGAAGTAAATATTTTAGAAAGTCAAGTAAAAAGGCAAAGATGAGGAAAATAGAAAAGGAAAAGGATCAAGCCAAGAGATCCAACATCTGAATAATGAGAGATGTAGGAAAAGAGAGGACTTCCCAGGTGGCTCAGGGGTAAAGAATCTGCCGACCAATGCAGGAGACACAGGAGATCAGGATTTAATCTCTGGGTTGGGATGATGCCTGGAGGAGGAAATGGCAACCCACTCCAGTTTTCTTGCCGGGATAATTCCATGAACAGAGGAGCCTGGCATGCAACAGTCCACGGGGTCACAAATAGTTGGATATGAATACGCATGCACACAGGAAAAGAGAACACAAAATGGCAAAGGAAACAAACAACTACAATGACAATCCCACAAAACTCTGAGGCCCCAAGATAAGCCTCAATCTAGTAGAAGGACTTCACACTTTTCACTTTCATGCATTGGAGGAGGAAATGGCAACCCACTCCAGAATTCTTGCCTGGAGAATCCCAGGGACGAGGGAGCCTGGTGGGCTGCCGTCTGTGGGGTCGCACAGAGTCAGACACGAATGAAGCGACTTAGCAGCAGCAGCAGCAGCAGTAGCAGGACTGCCTTTCAAGAAGAATCAGAGTAGTTCTGTTCACACTGTACTCCCAGTCATGACTCCTCTTCCCAGCCCGGCTCACTAAGCACATCCCCTGAGAAATCAGCCGCACTGCCACTTCCCCTTCAAAACTTCCTCCTTGGCAGTGATCTCCTCCTGCATTGAGTCTCTGTGCTAATGTCGTTATCTTTACCCTACAGACCCACACAGCTCTCCTCCAGGCCTCTTCCTCCTCCTTGCCCTCTGACGTCTCATTATGATATTGGGCTTCCCTGGTGGCTCAACTGGTAAAGAACGTGCCTGCCAATGCAGGAGACATAAGACATTGGTTCAACCCTTCGGTTGGGAAGATCCCCTGAAGAAGGGAATGGCAACCCACTCCAGTATTCTTGCCTGCAGAATCCCATGGACAGAAGAGCCTGGAGGGCTACAGTCCATGGGGATGCAAAGAGTTAGACATGACCAAACACACACACACAAACACCATACAATTTTGCATTCCCGAACATACAGTAAAGCAGTGCTTTCAAACTTAAAAAAAACCCACAATCCAGAACAAGAAATACATTTTCACATCATGCCCTATTATGGACATACATGTCTGAAGCAAAGTTTCACAAAATAACACTTTACCCTTATGGATTGGATGCATGATGATACATGCCTTTTCTTTTTTTAATTGGACTATAGTCAATTTACAATGTTGTGTTGGTTTCAAGTGTACAGCAAAATGATTCAGACACACACACACACACACACACACACATATCCTTTTTTGACACTGAAATCAGATTCATTATATTCTTTGCAGCCAAAGATGGAGAAACTCTATACAGTCAGCAAAAACAAGACCGGGAGATGATTGTGGCTCAGATCATGAACTCCTTATTGCCAAATTCAGACTGAAATTGAAGAAAGTGGAGAAAACCACTAGACCATTCAGGCATGACCTAAATCAAATCTCATGACTATACAGTGGAAATGAGAAATAGATTTAAGGGACTAGATCCGATAGATAGAGTGCCTGATGAACTATGGACTGAGGTTCGTGACATTGTACAGGAGACAGGGATCAAGACCATCCCCATGGAAAAGAAATGCAAAAAAGCAAAATGGCTGTCTGAGGAGGCCTTACAAATAGCTGTGAAAAGAAGGGAAGCAAAAAGCAAAGGAGAAAAGGAAAGATATAAGCAGCTGAATGCAGAGTTCCAAAGAACAGCAAGGAGAGATAAGAAAGCCTTCCTCAGCCATCAATGCAAAGGAATAGAGGAAAACAATAGAATGGGAAAGACTAGGGATCTCTTCAAGAAAATTAGAGATACCAAGGGAACATTTCATGCAAAGATGGGCACCATAAAGGACAGAAATGGTATGGACCTAACAGAAGCAGAAGATATTAAGAAGAGGTGGCAAGAATACACAGAAGAACTGTAAAAAAAAGATCTTCATGACCCAGATAACCATGATGGTGTGATCACTCACCTAGAGAGCCAGACATCCTGGAATGTGAATCAAGTGGGCCTTAGGAAGCATCACTACGAACAAAGCTAGTGGAGATGATGGAATTCCAGTTGACCTATTTCAAATCCTGAAAGATGATGCTGTGAAAGTGCTGCACTCAATATGCCAGCAAATTTGGAAAACTCAGCAGTGGCCAGAGGACTGGAAAAGGTCAGTTTTCATTCCAATCCCAAAGAAAGGCAATGCCGAAGAATGCTCAAACTACCACACAATTGCACTCATCTCACATGCTAGTAAAGTGATGCTTAAAATTCTCCAAGCCAGGCTTCAGCAATATGTTAACTGTGAACTTCCTGATGTTCAAGCTGGTTTTAGAAAAGGCAGAGGAACCAGAGATCAAATTGCCAACATCCGCTGGATTATCAAAAAAGCAAGACAGTTCCAGAAAAACATCTACTTCAGCTTTAATGACTATGCCAAAGCCTTTGACTGTGTGGGTCACAATAAACTGTGGAAAATTCTGAAAGAGATGGGAATACCAGACCACCTGACCTGCCTCCTGAGAAATCTGTGTGCAGGTCAGGAAGTAACAGTTAGAACTGGACATGGAACAACAGACCGGTTCCAAACAGGAAAAGGAGTGCGTCAAAGCTGTATATTGTCACCCTGCTTATTTAACCTCTATGCAGAGTACATCATGAGAAACCCTGGGCTGGAAGAAGCACAAGCTGGAATAAAGATTGCTGGGAGAAACATCAATAACCTTAGATATGCAGATGACACCACCCTTATGGCAGAAAGTGAAGAAGAACTTAAGAGCCTCTTGATGAAAGTGAAAGAGAAGAGTGAAAAAGTTGGCTTAAAGCTCACCATTCAGAAAACTAAGATCATGGCATCTGGTCCCATCACTTCATGGGAAATAGATGGGGAAACAGTGGAAACAGTGGCTGACTTTATTTTTCTGGGCTCCAAAATCATTGCAGATGGTGACTGCAGCCATGAAATTAAAAGACGCTTGCTCCTTGGAAGCAAAGTTATGACCAACCTAGACGGCATATTAAAAAGCAGAGACGTTACTTTGCCAACAAAGGTCCATCTAGTCAAGGCTATAGTTTTTCCAGTGGTCATGTATGGACGTGAGAGTTGGACCAAAAAGAAAGATGTGTGCAGAAGAATTGATGCTTTTGAACTGTGGTGTTGGAGAAGACTCTTGAGAGTCCCTTGGAGTGCAAGGAGACGCAACCAGTGCATCCTAAAGGAGATCAGTCCTGCGTGTTCATTGGAAGGACTGATGTTGAAACTGAAACTCCAATGCTTTTTCTATCTGATGTGACTCATTTGAAAAGACCCTGATGCTGGGAAAGATTGAGGGCAGGAGGAGAAGGGGACGAGAGAGGATGAGATGGTTGGATGGCATCACTGACTCGATGGACATGGGGTTGGGTGGACTCCGGGAGTTGGTGATGGACAGGGAGCCCTGGCGTGCTGCGGTTCATGGGGTCGAAAAGAGTCAGACATGACTTAGTGACTGAACAACAAAAACATACAGCTGCTAAGTGTTTGAAACTAGGAACCAGAATTTAAAGCCCTAGACTCTGGTCTAGGGGCTTCCCTGATAGCTCAGTTGGTAAAGGATCTGCCTGCAAAACAGGAGACCCCAGTACAATTCCTGGGTTGGGAAGATCCACTGGAGAAGGGAAAGGCTACCCACTCCAGTATTCGGGCCGAGAGAATTCCATGGATTGTATAGTCCATGGGGTCACAAAGAGTCAGACATGACTGAGTGACTTTCACTCAGTGGTCTAACACTTGTCACAAGGCTGTATGCTCCGTGGAGGATGAAGTGAGTGTTTTTCAGCCTCTCTGTTTAGGTACAGAGGTAGGTATTTCTGACCGACATTTGTAGGCCCGTGGAGGCCCGTGTCAAACTCGGATCAAGGGCATCAAAAGTCATTCAATGCAGTTCCTTCTCTTGCAAATGGAGAAACCAATGACCAGCTCTCTCCGGTAAGAGCTGGAAGTGTGCTTACAAATCCAGCAGTTCATTTGCCTCTTATTCCAAGCAAGCAGTCCACTGTATAGTTGGACGAACAGGTCCGGAGCTCAGCCAGGGCCTGGTTCAGTTGGGACGCATCAGCAGAGGGGTAACCAAAGCTGTGAATGAGGTTGTGTTGCCCAGGGAACATATACTTGTGCTGCTGTGTACTCAGTCGTGTCTGACTCTATACAACCCCAAGGACTGCAGTCCTCCAGGATCCTCTGTCCATGGGATTCTCCAGGCAAGAACACTGGAGTGGGTTGCCATGCGCTCCTCCAGATCTTCCTGACCCAAAGATCGAATCCAAGTCTCCCGAGTCTCCTGCATTGCAGGCAGATTCTTTGCCACCTGCACCACCTGGGAAGCCCCAGGGAAGTATACAGAGCATTCTATATAAATTTATCATGTTCATGAATCCCCCACCTAAAAGCTGGCATTCACCAAGCTCTTTCCTGTGATGGCTCAGGCACCACTGAATGTCTACTTACCTCACCAGCAATGCTAGAGCAGCTCCTCATTGGCCTTCTGCTATTTTTGTCAATGTCTTGGTCATTCCTACAGAGCCTCTATACCCGCCTCTCCCTCTGCCTGGGGGATTCCCTTCCTTTCTCTGAGTGATGAACTCCTACTCATCCAACACGTCTCAACCTAAAAAGTCACTTCCTCAGAGAGGATCCCAGTTTAAAACAGGTGCCCCATGATATTTTGCCTTTTTTTCTTGGCGTTCTCACAGCAAGAATACTGGAGTGGTTCGCCTTTTACACCTCCAATGGACCGCGTTTTTTCAGAACTCTTCATTATGACCTGTCTGTCTTGGGTGGCCCTGTACAGCATGGCTCATAGCTTCACTGAGTTATGCAAGCCCCTTCGCCATAACAAGGCTCTGATCCCTGAAGGGGATTCATCTCACTGAAAAAGACCCTGATGTTGAGAAAGACTGAGGGCAAAGCAGAAGGTGGCGACAGAGGATGAGATGGTTAGATAGCATCAATGACTCAATGGACATGAATCTGAGCAAACTCTGGGAGATGGTGAAGGACAGGGAAGCCTGGCGTGCTGCAGGCCGTGGGGTCACAAAGAGTCCAACATGACTTGGCAACTGAGCAACACTGGAATATAATTACAATGGAAATTGTAATGGAATAATAACATGTTTAATTTCTACTGGCAACCATAAGCCCCATGGGGTCAGGGACTGTCTGCATTGTTTACCACTGTTATCTCTCAGTATCAAGGACCATGTCTTTAATATATAGCAGGGTCTCTATAAGGATTTGTGGACAAGGAGGCTATGGGGGGTGAAACCTGGTTTTACTCTAATGACAAGGAATTCAGCAACCATACATGGCTGGAGAGAGGAGCACTTAGCCTAACTATATGTGTCTTGGAAGAAGGCTGCATCACACTGTCTGAAGGAGGTTCTCCAACAGGTACCCCCTGTTTTCACAGCATCCGTGTCTACAACTTCTCACCTGAACCGCTGGATCACTACGAAAATTCAGGTTTGAGAGATGGATATTATCCAACTACTCTGGTTCTCCAGGGAGCTGAATTTAAATAAGTTCTCTCTATTTCTGCAGAAAATAAAGCACCTAATTTAACACTGTTAGCACACTTGATTCTTCAAATTTAACACCTTCAGTGCATTTCCTTGCTACATGGAACAAAATAATGACCCTTCCTGGCCCCACATTCAGCTAGCTCATGCTCCCAGTTACTAGATGAGGATTTCAGCCAGTGGCCACAAACACCAGTTTTCAACATTCAGTGGGAACCACAGTCAAGTCCCAGACAGAGATGTTGAAAGAATGCCTCTTGCTATGAGATCTCCAAGGTCCTTTGCAAGGCTGGTTTTTCCCCTTGCCACTTTGTCAGGGAATGTTTAACAGGAGGATTCCTACGTGCTGTTTCTCATAAATCCTCTGTTCCTTATCAGTTTCTGTTGTCAGAAACTAGTGGAACAGCAAGCTGCTCCCAGGACTGAGGTCATTATGTGTGACAGGCCTGAATCTCCTTCAGTAAACATTCTCTTTACGACAAAACTGCTTAGTCGCGATCCCCTTTCTTGAGATATAGATTGTCTCCTGACCTTGTGACCATTATTAATCCCTTGTTCCCTTGGTAATGGTTGCTATATGTTTGGTTTTCTGATCTTTATCATTGTGGAAAGAAATTTCTTGAACAACAGCCTTTATATACTCACAGAAAGATCATTAAAGCACCTTTGCTCCATCAGAGTTTGGGTCCCCGTGTCTTTCTTTCTTTCTTCCTCTCTCTCTCTCCCTCCCTCCAGCTCTCTTTTACTTTCTTATCGTCAACTCTGGACCACCAGGTTCTGGTCCATTAAAGGACCCCAACAAGTGGCGCCCAGAACAGGGACACTGGCATACATGGCTTTTTGGACAGAGTGACTCCAGGCTTATTGAGGTCAGGACCTATTGAGGTCGGTAAGTACTAAGACATGGGTCAAACGGCTAGAAAGCCCCATCATTTCTCTGCTTTACTTCACCATTTGTTTAAAGCTCACGGACTTTTGGTTCATGCCAATGAATAGAGGTTTGCTTTCAAACAGTGGTTAAATGTAATCCTTGGTTCCCTGATAGGGGCATTTTGATTTACAAATTTGGCACCAAGTCAAAGAAAATGTTGAATGAGTCACCAGGCAGGAAAAAAATATTCCAGTTGATTTCTGGCCCCTATGGGCTCAAATTAAAGCTATAATTCTGCCATTTCAAGGTAAATTCTAGCCTTCACGATATTTGACAACAGACAGAACACTAATTGCATGAATATGAATTAGATGATGAAACTTTACAAAAGGCCCAATTAGAACAACATAAAATATTTCAAAAGTTTCCTCCTAGCCCTGTCCCGGCTGCTCCAAATGCTCCTCCTCTGCCAGCAGGCACGAATCCAGAAGTCTTTCCTTTTTTAGAACCTAATGATTCTAGTAACGACTCTCCTAAGACGTTTTTTGACACCAAAACTGGCAATGCTCGAGCTGGCACTCCCCAAAACCAAATTATTTTTGAAATGTTAACTGGCACTAAACAATTTGATACCATAGAAGCTCAAACACAGTGCCCTCCCTTATTGCATCAACAATTAAAAACAGTAGCCTTTGAAGCTTGGGATCGAATTACTCCTCAAGGAGAACCTACAGGTAGCTACACTAAAATATTACAAGGACTTAATGAAAGTTACACTGATTTTTTAGCTAGATTAGAAACTGCTATTTCCCGTACTGTAATCGGAGAAGAAACCAAAAAACAGCTAGAAGAAATTACTTGCTTATGAAAATACAAATCAGAAATGTCAAAAAGCTATCTTTCCAATTCATGAGACTGGGACTATTAATGATTATTTGAAGGCTTGTTGCAATCTAAGATCAGAAACTCAAAAGATGCAAATGCTAGCTGAGACAATGGCTGCTACCTTTAGAAAGGAAAATGAAAGATGCTTTACATGTGGAGATAAATACCACTTAAAAAGGGACTGCCCTAAGAAGGCTAATAAAAAACCTACAAAAATTTGCCCTTGCTGCCATAGAGGAGTGCATTGGGCCAAAGATTGTAAATCTAAATTTGATATTGAAAGAAACCTATTCCAGGAAACTACAGGCAGGGGACCCCCCAGGTCCCCTTCAACAAAAACCAGGGGCAAATTCTATCTTTTCCCTCAAACCCTCAACATCACTGCTGTCGATATACCAGCCTTAAATGACTTTTTCCTTTACCCTCAAGCAGTCCCTTCTAAAATACCTACCGGACTTTTTGGACCCCTGCCCCCACAAACCTTCAGCCTTTTACTTGGCCAGTCTAGTTTGACTTCTAAAAGAATTACTATTCACCCTGGAATAATTGATTCAGATTACAAAGGGCAGATTCAAATTATGATGTCATCGCAGATTCTATGAAAATTCAAAAAGGGGGACAAAATTGCTCAATTACTTCTTTTACCTTACATTTCTATTAACTCCTCTAAAAATATAGACAGGCAGATTCGGCAGTGGAGATCAAAAACAATCCTTATGGACATCATTGGTATCTGAATATGCCCAATATGCCCAAAGATTTTCTGGTCTTCTCAAACACTGGATCTAATATTAATATTACTATTATTTCCAAACACTTATGGCCCAAATCCTGGCCTATACAAAAAATCTTTTGCCAAACTGCAGGAATTTCTCAAACCAAAGAACAAGAAATTTATCAAAATGTTCAAATCTACCCATATGAAGGACCAAAAGGCCAGCCTGCAACATTAAGACCTTATGTAATAGATGTACCCCTTAATCTAACAGAAAGAGACTTATGCAATGACAAACTCAGATATACATTCCACATTTTTCCTAAGGGCCACTGCTCATTTAACAAATAAAGCAATTATTAAAATAACTTGGAAGAATGAAGAACCTATTTGGACACAGCAATAGCCCCTTACGAAAGAAAAATTACAGTCTACTAAAGAACTTCAGTTCAGTTCAGTCACTCAGTCATGTCCGACTCTTTGCAACCCCATGAACTGCACCACGCCAGGCCTCCCTGTCCATCACCAACTCCCAGAGTTCACTCAAACTCATGTCTATCGAGTCGGTGATGCCATCCAGCCATCT
This sequence comes from Bos javanicus, assembly GCF_032452875.1. NCBI lineage: Eukaryota > Metazoa > Chordata > Mammalia > Artiodactyla > Bovidae > Bos > Bos javanicus. Next base: position 97,396,875 of record NC_083872.1, on the reverse strand, counting down.
TGTCCTCTGTCACCCCCTTCTCCTCCTGCCCCCAATCCCTCCCAGCATCAGAGTCTTTTCTAATGAGTCAACTCTTCGCATGAGGTGGCCAAAGTATTGGAGTTTCAGCTTTAGCATCAGTCCTTCCAAAGAACACCCAGGACTGATCTCCTTTAGAATAGACTAGTTGGATCTCCCTGCAGTCCAGGGGACTCTCAAGAGTCTTCTCCAACACCACAGTTCAAAAGCATCAATTCCTCGGTGCTCAGCTTTCTTCATAGTCCAACTCTCACATCCATATATGACAACAGGAAAAACTATAGCCTTGACTAGATGGACCTTTGTTGGCAAAGTAATGTCTCTGCTTTTGAATATGCTATCTAGGTTGGTCCTAACTTTCCTTCCAAGGAGTAAGCGTCTTTTAATTTCATGGCTGCAATCACCATCTGCAGTGATTTAGGAGCCCAGAAAAATAAAGTCAGTCACTGTTTCCACTGTTTCCCCATCTATTTCCCATGAAGTGATGGGAGCAGATGCCATGATCTTCATTTTCTGAATGCTGAGCTTTAAGCCAACTTTTTCACTCTCCTCTTTCACTTTCATCAAGAGGCTTTATAGTTCCTCTTCACTTTCTGCCATAAGGGTGGTGTCATCTGCGTATCTGAGGTGATTGATATTTCTCTCAGCAATATTGATTCCAGCTTGTGCTTCTTCCAGCCCAGGGTTTCTCATGATGTACTCTGCATAGAGGTTAAATAAGCAGGGTGACAATATACAACCTTGATGTACTCCTTTTCCTATTTGGAACCAGTCTGTTGTTCCATGTCTAGTTCTAACTGTTGCTTCCTGACCTGCATACAGGTTTCTCAAGAGGCAGGTCAGGTGGTCTGGTATTCCCATCTCTTTCAGAATTTTCCATAGTTTCTTGTGATCCACATAGTCAAAGGCTTTGGCATAGTCAATAAAGCAGAAATAGATGTTTTTCTGGAACTCTCTTGCTTTTTTGATGATCCAGTGGATGTTGGAAATTTGATCTCTGGTTCCTCTGCCTTTTATAAAACCAGCTTGAATATCTGGAAGTTCATGGTTCACGTATTGCTAAAGCCTGGCTTGGAGAATTTTGAACATTACCTTACTAGCGTGTGGGATGAGTGCAATTGTGTGGTAGTTTAAGCATTCTTTGGCATTGCCTTTCTTTGGGATTGGAATGAAACTGACTTTTCCAGTCCTGTGGCCACTGCTGAGTTTTCCAAATTTGCTGGCATATTGAGTGCAGCACTTTCACAGCATCATCTTTCAGGATTTGAAATAGCTCCACTGGAATTCCATCACCTCCACTAGCTTTGTTGTAGTGATGCTTTCTAAGGCCTACTTGACTTCACATTCCAGGATGTCTGGCTCTAGGTTAGTGATCACACCATCATAATTATCTGGGTCATGAAGATCTTTTTTGTACAGTCCTTCTGTGTATTCTTGCCACCTCTTCTTAATATTTTCTGCTTCCGTTAGGTCCATACCATTTCTGTCCTTTATCAAGCCCATCTTTGCATGAAATGTTCCCTTGGTATCTCTAATTTTCTTGAAGAGATCTCTAGTCTTTCCCATTCTGTTGTTTTCGTCTATTTCTTTGCACTGATCGCTGAGGAAGGCTTTCTTATCTCTCCTTGCTATTCTTTGGAACTCTGCATTCAGCTGCTTATATCTTTCCTTTTCTCCTTTGCTTTTCATCACTTCTCTTCTTTTCACAGCTATTTGTAAGGCCTTCCCAGACAGCCATTTCGCTTTTTTGCATTTCTTTTCCATGGGGATAGTCTTGATCCCTGTCTCCTGTACAATGTCACGAACCTCCGTCCATAGTTCATCAGGCACTCTATCTATCAGATCTCGTCCGTTAAATCTACTTCTCACTTCCACTGTATAATCATAAGGAATTTGATTTAGGTCATACCTGAATGGTCTAGTGCTTTTCCCTACTTTCTTCAATTTCAGTCTGAATTTGGCAATAAGGCGTTCATGATCTGAGCTACAGTCAGCTCCCGGTCTTGCTGTTGCTGACTGTATAGAGCTTCTCCATCTTTGGCTGCAAAGAATATAGTCAATCAGATTTCAGTATTGGCCATCTGGTGATGTCCATGTATAGAGTCTTCTCTTGTGTTGTTGGACGAGGGTGTTTGTTATGACCAGTGCGTTCTCTTGGCAAAACTCTATTAGCCTTTGCCCTGCTTCATGCCATATTCCAAGGCCAAATTTGCCTGTTACTCCAGGTGTTTCTTGATTTCCTACTTTTGCATTCCAGTCCCCTATAATGAAAAGGACATCTTTTTTGGGTGTTAGTTCTAAAAGGTCTTGTAGGTCTTCATAGAACCATTCAACTTCAGCTTCTTCAGCGTTACTGGTTATAGACACACAATTAGAATTAAAACATATTGAGGAATCTTGCTCTCCTTGGAATTCTCCTATTTTTGTTATAAAAAAGAACTCTAACAAATGGCATCTCTTAACAGACCTTAGAAAAGTTAATGCATCTATGAAACTTATGGGTGCATTACAACCAGGGATCCCATCACCTACTACTATTCCTCAAAATTGGCACATTATTATTACTGATTTACAAGATTGCCTTTTTAATATACCTTTACATCCTTTAGACTGGGAGAGATTCACTTTCTCTCTCCCTTATCCTAATCATATCAGGCCTCATAAAAGATTTCAATAGACTGTGTTACCTCAAGGTATGCTTAACAGTCCTACTATTTGTCAAAATTTTGTAGCCAAGACTTAACATCCAATGTGACAGCAATTCCCTCATTCATATATCATTAATAATATACTGTAACTACAAAAAGGAGAAATGATATTTTTGACACTGAAAGGCCATGATATTCTTTAGACTCCAGAGAAAACTGATTAAAATAAAATCTTTTTTGAAATGCAAAACTGGTTCTTCTTACGTATGCAGTTAGGAAAAGGTTAAATACTGTTAAAATACTTTTTTGGAACTCCAATTCTGCCTGGGAAACAAAAACAGGCCTAAGAAAAAACCTGAAGTTAACTCTTATCATGTCCTTGGGATACACAGCCCACTCTACCTAGGACTCCAGCCATAAACAAATTGGTGGAACTCAAAAAAAAAAAAAAAAATTTAAATTTCAAGCAGAAAACTATGCCTGTCTATCTAAAATTATCTATGTCTCACTATAAGTCTTTGTTTTTGGATAATATGAAATTAATGAGCTCCATTTAAATTTAAGTTCACGTGAACTGAAAAATATTCAATATTAAGAATAATGTTTATTTAAATATACATACAATTGTTTGCTAATCTAATTAAGACATGTCTTAAGTCATCAACATAATGTAATACTTTTATTATGCCTAGGTTTAAGGTAAACTAAATTTGTCAACAAAAAGGTAACTCTTTATATATATAAATATATAAATAAGATAAGAATTTTTAGATAAAAACTCTATTAAAATAACTATATTTTAGAAATGATAAACTAAATGATAAAAGTTTATTAAATAGCTAGGTCATTTCCAAATAAAGTAAGATTTTAAAACATTAATTACTGAACACTAACTTCCTTACAAAAAGTTTTTCTTACAGAAAAACTAGAGATTTTAAACTATTTATAAATATATATATTTATAATATATTCACCAATCTATAAAATGCTAACATACAAGACACTTGTTGCTAAAGAAAAGATATATGCTTTTAATAAAAAGATATAAGAAATGGCAAATAAAATGATAAATACAAAAATATAAAAAAGGTTTATGACAAATGAAAGAAAATTTTATGGAAAATGGATGTAACTCATTGCCCTTAACTTTCTTCCTCTTCCTTCTTACGTCTCAATTGATACAAATTCTTCTTTTATACGGGCCACACCTCTCAGAGGTGAAACTATACGACATTTAATAACCCACCTGATAGCTTACTTTCCAATAATGAGAACACCTAATTCTATAAAAACAGACAATGGCCCTGCCTATTTTCTAAACAATTCAAACAATTTTTACATTCATTCTCTATTAAACAGATTATAATCATTCCTTATAATCCACAAACACAAGACATAATTAAACAAATACATTACACAATAAAACTACAAATAAAAAATTAAATAAAGGGAATACACAAGAACACTTTTATCTTCCTTATCCAGAGGAGACTTTACTAGATTCCAACGCAATATATTCTTTAAGCCTATAACTATTGTTAATATAGCTTTATTTCTGTTTCTGGTCTGTAAGATTCTTAAAATAACATCAACTTCAGTGCCTGTTTCACAATACAAAACAAAAACAACATAAAAATTATACCATTTGCCAAATAAGTTACTTGTTCCTAAGAGTATCAAAAGTGCAAAATATTCACCTTCTTTTCAGGTCTGTCTTAAAAGTATAATCATCTTCCTTAACACACTGAACAGAGAGATTCAACAGCTGCCAGGCTGCCTTTCTTTTCCGGGGACAAGGTCAGGTATTTGGATGTGAGCAGCATTCATATGTCAAGTTGTTCTGCATCAGCTTGTCAGTAATTTCACTTAGGAAAAATGTTTGAGTCTTTGCTCCTAATCCTTAGCCCCAAATAACACAAACCACTTAAAACACAGTCAGATCCCATTTCTTTTTATATCAGGAAAAATGTATGTACTCAATGAGGAGGAAATCAACTCATTACTTCAAAACCACAGCCAAATACCAGTCCCCAAACAGATCTCTAGATGATTTTTTTTGGACTGAAATATTTCCTAGGAATGTTTTCATCATTATCATTTCCTTTCTTCCTATAACTATTGTTAATACAGCTTTATTTAATTTTTTTAAACGTACCACAAAGAGATATTTTGACAAAAGCAGAAAAACATCTCGAGACATTGAAGGACACCTCCCTTCCTTTGCCCATTTGGTATCAAGATGGGTTAACTAATCAATGGAAATCTAAAACTAATCTTACAGGGAAAGGGTATGCTTCTATTTCTCCAGATGGATCCAACGAACTCACATGGCTTCCTCTTCAGAAGATTCAACCTAGGGGGGGCCCCCAGCATTCAAACTAGAGACGAAACAACAAAAACCCCAAGAGGAAGAAATTCCAATACAAGCCATGGCGGCTTTAAAATTTTCCAAAAAATGCCGCACTTGACGTCATCAACCTCATGATCTCCCTACTTGGGGACAGATAAAAACCCTTACTAATCAAACTGAAAATCTGATTTCTCAACACGGAATGCCTCGGAATCCTGAAAATATTTTTGTCGCTATGCTTGCTTTTGCTTCCCCCGCTCAGGCTGACTTGATTGATCACACTTATTGGGCTTATATACCTAACCTCCCCTTTTATTATAGGTTATAGAATGGACAGATATAGGACCAATCGTATCCACTAATGACTCAACACATATGTCCCCTCCTTGGAGCTTGGAGGAGCCCTCTCATCCTGAGGAAGAAGGAAGACTAATTAACATTTCTCTAGGCTATGAAATCCTTCCTTTATGCATGGGCCCAATAAAATTATGTATTAATGTTAATCGACAAACATGGGCTTTTGTCCTGCCTCCAAAAAAGGAAATTCCACACATTGCTTGGACTGTTTACTGCCCTGTCCTTTTATAAAAACCATGTTAATACTACCAAAACTCTAGGAAAAGGACAAAAGTTAAAATGTAAGGGGTCTACTTATAAAAACTTTAAATATACTCCTGTTTATTGAGATAAATGTCAAGGTAAATCAGAGAAATTAATGTTTATGGCCAATTTCACCATTGTTGATTGGGGACACCATGGTATGTGGGTATCTAAGTGCTCAGATGATATAAACAGCACCATGTGTGACTATGCTACTCAAGTAGCATAGAAGACTACCAACAGTTCAATGAAACACTTCCATGAAAAGGACTCCTTGGCTGGCTTGACGGTGAAATGACACCTTCTCACCCTCAAATCGTCCTCGATAAACAGATTGGGCCTAATCAATGGGACATCTGGAAACGTGCTGAGAGCACTGAAGAACTTGGGACTTAGACTGGACATTTCACAGGGACCAATCATAGTCATAATAATTATTTATTTTGCTATAATCAATCATATTTCATACAAGCCTGTATTCCACTCCCTTTTGTTGTAGCTACAGGAAATTTACAATTCAATAAGACTTTACATTCTGTAACTTGTATAAATTGCAAATTATATACTTGTCTTAACTCTCCTGTTTCCTTAAGAAATGAATCCCTTTTGATTCTTCGATCTCGACATAGTCTGTGGTTACCAATAAATCTCCAGCGGCCCTGGGAAGCCTGGGAAGATCCCATGGCTGGACTTGCTTCCTGGTTACTTACGAAATTGCTCTGGCGATCTAAACGATTCATTGGATGGCTGATTTTTGGCATTTTGGGATTAACAGTTATTTGCACCACTGCTGCTGTCACTGGTGTTACTTTACAAACTACAATTCAAACACATAATTTTATCCAAAATTGGACTAAAGATGCTCATACTATGTGGGCCACTCAGGTTCATATAAATGAGGAAATTCAAGATGAAATACAGGAACTAAAAACAGCCATCAGATGGGTTGGAGATCAATTAATAGATGTACAAAAACAGGTGATGCTAAAATGTGATTGGAATTCTTCTCAATTTTGTGTTCCTCCTGTTCAATTCAATAATAGTGCCTGCAACTGGGAACAAATCAAATTTCATTTACAAAACATACATGATAATGCCTTTCTGAATGTACAATTATTAAAAAAAGAAATCTTTGAAACCTTTTCTAAAAATCTGCCCTCTTCCACTAATTTGAAAACTTTAGCTGAACAACTAGCTGATCAATTATCTGGGCTAGACCCACGAAGATGGTTTCAAAGCATTACTCACAACATCGGTTCTAGAACTGTAATTTTGGTGACTGTCTTAACAATTATATATGTCGTTTACTATTGCCTTCACGCAAAAATTGTTAAAACTAAACAAACTCTAATGGTCAGAACCCTTTTTACAAATATTATAAATAAATAAGGGGCAATTGTCAGGGAATGTTTAACAGGAGGATTCCTACATGCTGTTTCTCACGAGTCCTTTGTTTCTTTTTAAGTCGGAAAGCACGCTGCTCCCAGGACTGAGGTCATTGTGTGAGACAGGCCTGAATCTCCTTCAGTGAACATTCTCTTTACGACAAAACTGCTTAGTCGCGATCCCCTTTCTTGAGATATGGATTGTCTCCTGACCTTGTGACCATTATTAATCCCTTGTTCCCTTGGTAATGGTTGCTATATGTTTGGTTTTCTGATCTTTATCAATGTCAAAAGAAATGTCTTGTACAACAGCCTATATATACTCACAGAAAGATCATTAAAGTACCTTTGCTTCATCAGAGCTTGGGTCCCTGTGTCTTTCTTTTTTTCTCTGTCTCCCTCCCTCCGGCTCTCTCTCTTTCACTTTCTTATCATCGACTCCGGACCACCAGGTTCTGGTCCATTAAAGGACTCCAACACCACCTGATGTGGTGGGTATACAAACTGATTTTGGAAGACAGCTTTCTCATTATAAAGGAATAACAATAATGATGATCAAGCTGAGCACTTTCTATGTGTCCTGTATTATTTTAAATATTTTATGTGGATCCATTCATTCAACCCTCCAACAACCCAGTGAAGTGTTCTCATCTTCATTTTCAGATGAAGCTGGAGCACACAAGGTTAAGCAACATGCCCAAGATACATTGGCAAGAAGTGGAGCCAGGATTCCAAGCCACACAGTGGGGCCCTAACCAATGTGCACAGGCTGGAAACAAATCCCATAAAGATATCGGTTAGTAATATCAGTCCTGCACTGAGCACCCACAAGTCCCGCCCAAACCCACACAAAGAGGTGTAGGTCCATCTCCCCCTCCAGGCAAGGCAGAAGGCACCTGATAAGGTCTGTAGCAGCCTGGGCCCCCAGCAGGTACCTGAAATCAGGCCTGAACATCTGGTTGAACCTAACCTCAAGCTACATGGGGCATACCATGTGCTCCATCCATTGACCCAGGACAGTGGACAACAGTTTCTGACTTAAGACTCTTTCCAAGGAGAGACCATTTAGAAAAAGATTATCTTCACAATAACACCCTGCAAGTGTATATATTTTTTAAAAGGGTTATAAGAGTCTTTGAATGTTTAATTCTCACACAAGGCACTGTCATTCTCATCCTACAGTTGAGGAATTTCAGGGTTCAGAGAGTTTGAGAGGTTAAGCAAAGTGAAGTGAAAGTTGCTCAGCTGTGTCCAGCTCTTTGCAACCCACTGACTATACAGTCCATGGAATTCTTCAGGCCAGAATACTAGAGTGGGTAGCCTTTCCCATCTCCAGGGGAACTTCCCAACCCAGGGACTGAACCCAGGTCTCCTGCAGTGCGGACGGATTCTTTACCAGCTGAGCCTGAGAGGTTAAGTAACTTACCCCAAATTACCTGTAAGAAAAGGAAAGTTAACAATCAAGTGCTAGGTACTCTGTTGCACAATTTATAATTGGGTCTCATTTAAATTTCAATACAATCTTATAAGATGTGAAGTATTTTTCCCCCCTCATCAGCATCAGAGGTTAAGCTACCCAGGACCATGAACCTAGTGAGAGTGGAGTTGAGCTGAATTCTGACATAACAATATCACTATACTTGTAGGGTGTTTTAGTTTATAAATCATTTTCATGTTTCTCAAACAAATGTAAAATTTCCGTCAACTCTGGGAGTGGATGGAGGAGATATTTTCATACCCCTTCTAAGCTGCAGAAACTGAGGTTCATTCGGGTTAAATGATTTTCTTCGGCTTGATAATAACACCCTGTATGGCCCCATATTCTTTTTTTTTTTAATTTAAACTTTTTATTTTCTATTGGGGTGTAGCAGATTAACAACACTGTGATAGCTTCAGGTGAACGGGAAAGGACTCAGCCATACATATACATGTATCCATTCTCCCCCAAACTCCCCTCCACGCTGCCACATAACATTGAGCAGAGCTCCCTGTGCTATACAGTGGGTCCTCGTTGGTTATCCATTTTAAATATGGCTGTCTGTACACATCCATCAAGGACTAACTATTCCTCTTCCTCATCCTTCTCGCAGACAACCATGTTTGTTCTCTAAGTCTGTGAGTCTCTTTCTGTTTTGTAAGTTCATTTGTATCATTTCGTTTTAGGTTCCACATATAAGGGATGTCATATGATATTTCTCCTTCTCTGTCTGACTTACTTCACTCAGGATGGTAATCTCTAGGTCCACCCATGTCGCTATAAATTGGCCCCATATTCTTACCAAATGTTGAGGAAAGATGCTTATCAGGGAGGTGCATTTATGCCTGGAGACAACAAATCCGTGGCAGGTGACTCTGTACTGATAAACGGCTATTAAGGAAAAAGACTTTTGAACAGAGGCACCTTGACTCAAGGGATTGATTTCACAGATACTAAAAAAGCTGAAAGGGGCTTCCCAGGTGGCACTAGTGGTGAAGAAAACCAGCCTGCCAATGCAGGACATGTAAGATGCAGGTTCGAGCCCTGGATAGGGAAGATCCTCTGGAGGAGGGCATGGCAACCCACTCCAGTATTCTTGTCTGGAGAATCCCATGGACAGAAGAGGCTGGTGGGTTACAGTCCACGGGGTTGCAGAGTCAGACACGACTGAACAACTTAGCAAAAGAGCTGAGAAGCCCACCAGGGAACAGTGAAGCAACCCAGAGGTTTGCAAGAACCCTACAGGGCTGTGGAGGGAGGGTGATCTGTTACCTGAGCTCAGATACCTGGGTCATGTGGTGAAACCTAGAAGCATGGTAACCTGGCCAGCAAGAGTTGGAGCCCCAGAGAAACTCCTGGTTCCAGAGACCTCATAGGGTGGAGAAGGAGAAGAGAAATACCCTGGTCTCTCCGTTCTTCCCATCCTCCTGTCTCCTTCTAGTGCTTTCTCCCAGGAGACCAAACCCTCAGCTTGCATTGCAAATAATCCTGTACCCCAAAGACAAAGTGAGCCCAATTCTATTACAGAAAGGAAAGATCTCTGCGAGGTTTAAGTAACAGGCGGATTCTTCAGTGTCAAGACCAACAAGGACCCTGGAGGTCACTGGGCTGAGTCCACAGATGGGTGTGCACACGGGCGACATCCCATCAGACACCTCCTCCTGCCCACCTGATCTGCAATGTTTACAAACATTTTAACAGTTAAAACTGACACAGTTGCCCTACTCCAACTACAGCCTCAGCCTAACACTCTATAATCCTTCCTCCCCTTTCCTGCTTTTTTTTTTAATCACAGTACTGATCACCAAACAATACATGAAATATTTGACATTTAATTGTTCATTAGTCACTAAAACAGAAGCTCCACGAGGACAGGGATTTTTTCCAGTTTTGTTCACTATTTTACCCCACTGCCTGTAGGAGTACCTGACCCTCACTTGGCACTTAACAGTTATTTGTTGAATGAATAAATTTTATATCTAGAGATTTCACACAAAAGTCTGCATTGCTAGTTTTCCTTAAAAACCTGGCAACCCTGGTTCACATCAATGCGTGACGTGTGTGCCCAGTCACTCAGTCGTGTCTGACTCTCCAGCCCCATTGACTGCAGCCCACGAGGCTCTTCTGTCCATGGGATTCTCTCCAGGCAACAATACTGGAGTGGGTTGCCATTTCCTCCTCCAGGGAATCTTCCTGACCCAGGGATCGAACCCACGTCTCCCGCATCACCTGCATTGGCAGGTGGATTCTTTACCACTGCATGACAACTGCCTGGCATCACTCTGTGTAGATGAGGACTTGAGTTCTCAATCCACGTAGCCTCAGCTTGCCTCAGTTTGTCATCCATTTTCATCATCAGATGCCTGGCTGCTTGTAGGCATCTGAAAAGGTCACCTTTGATAGATCTAAACTGCTCATTCTACATATGAGTAAGGAGACAGATAAAGACAAAGGTACAGGCCTCTGGCTATTAGCTGCTTAAACAGTCCAGACTCTAGTTGAGGGTTTTGTGTGATGATCGTATTAATGGGTACCTGGCCTTGGCCGCCCGGACAACACGGTTTTCTAACAAAAGCAGCACTGGGTGGGGAGCTGAGTTTCCAGCCAGGAGGAGCACAAAGTACCTGTCTGCAAGGAGCTTATCACCCAGTGGCAGATTCCTTGTTTTCCGGGAGCAGTCCAATCTGCCTGGGTGAGCACTGATGTCAATTTGGGGGAAAACTGCGATGATGCCTCACTCATCCTGTATTCTAGGCGCCCAGTTCTGGGAGTTCCATTGACCAACAAGACATTTCACAGCTCTGAGCCTGTGCACAGGCTCTTCTCGTTTCTGAGCATTCCTGCATACTCCCGAGGCCCAGCTGAGGGCACTTCCTCTGCGAGGGCCTCACCGTCACCCACTGGCAGAAGTGGACTGCTCCTTGCCAGGTGCTCCTGGCCTTCCACAGTTACCACCATGCGGCGCGGATCTTGTTCTTCTAAACTCCGCTCTCCACCGAGGACGGTTTGGGAGCTTCTTCAGGATAAGCACTTTTTCAGTCCTTCCTGCAACCGAAGACCTCGCAGTACACGAATATTCAGAATGTTTGTAATATATAGATGGACCAGTGCATTCAACAGGCGCAGCCCATCTCGTTAAGCTGGGATTCTCCCCTCAAACCCATCCTGTCTCTCTGTGCCCCCCTCCTCCCAGCTGAGCCCTCTTTCCGGTCCTCAACAGCCCTGTGGGCCTACCTTGCTCCCTTTGCTCAGGACCTGCCAAGGCCAAGTCTCTACGCTCCCGAACAGCGAGTTCTTGATCATGCCCAACATGGTGTCGCCGTGGTGCTCAAGACGCGCGGGGAAACACGGGGTAGGGGGAAAGGGCTGGCGCAGCCGGCGTGAGCAGGGATCCCGGGCGAGCGCGGGAGGGTGGGGCGCGGAGGATGGGCGTGGCCCTTATAGATGTGGCGCACTGGGCTCCGCCCCTCAGAACGCGCTCGGGGTGGAGGGAGGGCGGGGCGCGACTAGTGGAAGTGGCCAAGATGGGCGGGGCGTCTCGGCCTCCGCCCCTCGGAACGCGCTCGGAGAGGCGGGACGCGGCGAAAGGGGCGGAGCAGGGACTGCGCTCCACCTCCGCCCGGCTTCCCGCCGGTATCCCGCGGGGGAACCGGTTTCTGCCAGTCCAAGCCTCCAGTATTGACTGACTTTTTTGCCTGGATACTGATGCTTCCCAGGGCGGGACTTAGGTAGCGGTGGTGAACACCTTCCCCCCACACCCCCAATCTGTTCCCCCTCCGCGTCCTCTCTCTGGTACTTGGGCTGCAGACCCTCCGGATTCCTCGCATGCTTTGCGGGGCCTTCACCCACCAGGCTCTGTACCCAGGCAGGTACTGTACCAGGTTCGCAGTCTTTGTAGCCCTCGCCCCTAGGGGCCCCCGACTGCCGCATCTCCACTGGTAGAGGTCCTAGTTTGCCCCCCACCTGTCCCCCTGCCCTTCCACCTTCCATCCAGACGATTGAAAACGCATATTAACTAGATTTCTACTTATCACTTTCTTTATCCAACCCATTTTAGTCACAGATTCTACGTTAATTTCCCAAATCACAGCTTTTCGGATTTCTTCTATTCAAAACATTCTAACCAATTTTATTACCATTTATCGAGTGTCTGCTGTCCCTACCAAATATTTTACAAACATTACCTCTCCTCATCACACCACTAAACGTCTTTTATAGTCATTTTACAAAGGAGGAACCCGAAGTTCAACATAATTATGCTTTTTGCATATTTGCCCACTGGTTACACTGTCATCTGGGATTGTCAACCTAATTGTTTGCCTCCTCTATGCAGGCTTTTCTGAACCAAAACTGAGGAACCTCTTGCTGTGCCTGTATCTTGTAATGGAAGACCTTGAACCCAAGTGGGGCATTGGGAATCAATAACGGTGATACTGATGATCTCCAGTTTTATGGTAACATATTAACTTTATTACCTGTGGATAAAAAGGCTTACTTTTTGACAAATATTTGTTGATTGCTATAAAATAAGTGGCCACTTATTTTATATTTTCTTGACTTTTATAAGATGCCATTGATTATAAGAGGCATGTTATTTTACATCCCATTAACGTAGAACACAAATGCTAACAAGTTAACTGTGATGTTCAGTTGATTTTACAGTATCCAGAGATACTAAAATGTGAAGTAGCGTGCAGCTTACAATTCATAAGAAATTGTATGTTGCTGTCAAGAGCCCCTGAGAGGGGCTGCTCATAGCCATGTCCTTTTGTTATAAATGAAGATCTTCAAGGGTAAAGATCTATTTTGCTTTAGCCTTTTCCTCACTCACCACAGCCAGGGGTTGCATAATGATTGTCAAATGATTAACAAAGCTGGTCTTGATATTAGAGCTGATCATCTATTTTAGTTACTAAACTAGGTACAGTGAAAAGGGGCCTAATTTTTCATGTGGTCATGTAGCAAAAACATTTAGGAATCAGAAGACATCTGTTCAGAAGATTGCAGGCCTCAGTTTTTTTAAAATATATTTGTTTATTTATTTTTGACTGTGCCGAGTCTTTGTTGCTGCATGGGCTTTTCTCTGGTTGCGTGCACAGGCTTCTCGTTGCTGTGGCTTGTCATGTTTCAGAGCTTGCTGGCTTCAGTAGTTGTGGCTCCTGAGATCTGGAGCACAGACTCAATAGTTGTGTCATATGGGCATGTGGGATCCTCCCGGATCAGGGATCAAACCCATGTCTCCTGCACTGGCAGGTGAAATTCTTACCACCTAGCCACCAGGGAAGCCCCAGGCCTCAGTTTTGACATCTGCAAAGTTGGGGTTTTAATGTCAACTCACAGTGCTGCTGGGTGGATTAAAAGAGCCTTGTCAGGTACTTAAAAGCGCTGTGTACATTGTTAAGGGCTAGACTCTCTTCCTACCAACTCTGTCCCGACCCCCCATCCCCTCTCCCCACTCCCCGCCTCCCTCCCTGCCATCTCACCCTTCCTGCCAGCCAGCGAGTTGGTTTTGCTACCAAGAACTGAACCCAGCTACTTCAAGACTGCACCAAAGTTAGATTGTAGTCTTAATAAAACAGCCCTGGCTTGGCTTGCTTTTTAATTGACTTAAGTTGATCAGCCTCTTACCTAAATGCCTGAGGGAAAAAAAGAGTCTCTCTTTGATGGAAAATATACTATCCGTAATCTCTACAGTTGTTACTTAAGCTACTGCTGCAATGACCATGCAAGTTAAAATCATGCCAAGTGATCTTAATATTTAATGGGAAAAATAACTGTTGCATGACCGTTAAAATGTGTTGGCAAAACATTCAAAATGCTTATTATCAGAAATGTATAGGGGAGCTTTAAAACCCTAATATTTAGTACAGTGTAATTTGAAACTTTAGAAACATTGAGAATTAATGTGTGTTATTTCATTGTTATAAAACACCAACAAAAATATCACTTACACGTTAAAAATATTGGCATTTTACTTAAATACTGATGATGAATATACTAACAATATACTAATATTGATGATGAATACCACCAGTAGCATCAATGCAATGAAAGCAGCCTCTCAACTGTGGCAGCTTTACTATGTGACAGTTATAACTTAGTTTCCCCTCCCCCCCAAGAGAAAAAGTTGCTTTGAATGTGCTGGTAAATCAAGTTTTTGAGCCATAAAAGCTGAAACTGAGAATTAGGCTCAGGACTGTCGTGTCCAGGGGAGAGATGTAGGTTGGAGAAATAGATAGGAAAGACATCAGCATTATTGGCTAGTCCCTGGCACCTTGGAAGTGATGAAATTGCCCCGTGGTGTATGTAGAACAAGAAAAGAGAGCCTAGGACAGGACACTGAGGGATACCAGTCTTCAAGGGGACAGGCGATGGGGGACAACTGTATAAGGAGGATGAGGGAACATGGGGACACGAGGGGGGGCAATGCAGAGACCCAGTGAGCCAAGTCAGGAGAAGAGGATGTTCCTAGAGGAGTGATGGGCAGTGACGAACACTGCCAAGAATTCACAGAAAAAGGGTCTGGGAAGTGGCCACTGGATGTAGCAATAAGAATGCCTTTGACCTTGGCCAGAACAGTCATAGTGCAGGCTGCAGGATGAAGACCCCAGGAGTGACTGGATGGTAAAAAAGTGGACACAACACAGTTAGGTTGTTAAAAGGAGAAGGAGAATACATACCAGCTCGATGAAGAGATAGGGCCAAGATTTTTTTTTTTTTTTTTTTAACATGGGGAAATACTGAAGTGAGCTTTAATTTTGAAAGGAAGGAGCTGGGAAGAAGGAAGATGTTAAAGATTCAGGAGCAAGATAGTTGACTGATTGATGTTCCTGAGAAGTTAAAAACAAATGTGAGTCAGAACATGAGAGGTTAGATATATATTTCTTTCTTTTTAAAAATATTTATTTATTTGGCTGTGCTGGGTCTTAGTTGTGGCATATGGGATCTAGTTCCCTGATTAACAATCAAACCTGAGCCCCCTGCATTGGGAGTGTGGAGTCTCAGCCACTGGACCATGAGGCAAGTGCCTAGATATATTGTTCATCATAAAAAGAGGGAAAGAGAGACTGATCCTGAGTAGTGTACAGACTTCAGTAGGTTGGAAGTGGAAAGTTTGGGGAGCTCGTGTTGGAAGGCATTCATTTTCTCTGTGAAATTGGTTATGGTGATGATGAAACAGGTAGCAGTTAGAACAGATATGGACTGACTGTTCTTTCCATATCAGCAAAGCATAGGCAAATTAAATAATAACTGACAATAAGGCATCAGAATATTGTTGTTTATAATATTAAGCCTAGAATTTATTGCCAAGGTGATAGGGATCCATCTCACTAAGATTTTTACATTTTACATGGTTAAATAATTAGTATTCCTGCCTGACATTGGCAGAATGTCTTCTGATGTAACCAAGGCTCTTGGAGAGTGAGAATGTGAGACTTAAGGAGGAGGGAGCTCCCGCCGTGTACCTGGTGTTGATTATGGACGCGGTCTAGCCTTCTGAAGACACCCACTCCCTGCTCATCACATTAGCGGTGGTTTCACCTCTGCCTCCTCTTAGAGCCCAGCATACGATCAGCACTACACACATCAGTTCTCCAGGGAATCACCTCCTTTCATTTTTCCTTCCAAATTACAAGATGCAAGTCATCTCCTTTAATTCTCAATTCTTCTTAAGGTATGATTTGCTTAGTCTCAAATTCATTTCACATACTTTCGTTTATTTATTTTAAAAATTGAAGTATAGTTGATTTACAATGTTGTGTTAGTTTCAGGTATACAGCAGAGGGTTATACATGTATATATGTATCTGTTTTCATCTTCACATTCTTTTCTGTTATAGGTTATTATAAGATATTGAATATAGATTCCTGTGTTACTGACAGTAGGTCCTTGTGTGTATGTGTTAATCCCAAACTCCTAATTTATCCCTCCCCACACCTCCCCCTTTGGTAAGTATAAATTTGTTTTCTAAGTCTGTGGGTCTGTTTCTGTTTTGTAAATAAGTTCTCACTTTTTAGATACAGATGCGTTACTTCACTTTCTCTGACTTAACTTCACTTAGTATAATCTCTAGGCTCATCCATGTTGCTGCAAATAGCAATTTTTCTCTTATGTTTTTCAAGTTTTCTTTTACAGCTGAGGAGCATTCCATTGTGTATATATATATTAATAGTGCATATTCTTTATCTATTCATCTACTGATGGACACTTAGGTTGCTTCCATGCCTTGGCTTTTGTAAATAATGTTGCGATAAACATTGGGGTGCATGTATCTTTTCAAGTTAGAGTTTCCATCTTTTTTGGATATATGCCCTGGAGTGGGATTGCTGGATCACATAGTAGCTCCGTGTTTAGTTTTTTAAGGAACCTTCAAACTGTCCTCCATAGTGGCTGCGCTAATTTACATTCCCACCAGCAGTGTAACAAGGTTCCCTTTTCTCCTCACTGTCACCAGCATTTATTAGTTATAGACTCTTTGATGATGGTAATTCTGACTGGTGTGAGGTAGTACCTCATTGTAGTTTTGATTTGCACTTCTCTAATAATTAACAATATTGAGCATCTTTTCGATGTGCCTATTGGCCATCTGTAACATATGTTTATTTAATACCTATTATGTTCTCAGGTAGGCTCTGGGGTTCTAAACTGTAGCAGTGAGCAAAACAGACAAAAATCCTTACTTTCTTGGAGTTTGCATTTCAATAGGAGAGACAGGCAATAAATAAATACCCTGTTCTTGTTGTTATTGTTGTTTAGTCAGTAAGTCATGTCTGACTCTTTGCAACCCCATGGACTGTAACCCGCCAGGCTCCTCTGTCCGTGGAATTTTCCAGGAAAGAATACTGGAGTGGTTTGCCATTTCCTCCTCCTGGGGATCTTCCCGACTCAGGGATTGAACCTGTGTCTCCTGCTGTGGCAGGCAGATTCTTTAGTGCTGAGCCACCAGAGAAGCCCAAATAACTACACTAATAAATATAAAGTAGATCAAGGTCTGTGTGAGTGTGTGTAGACACTGGTGTGCCAGTGTGTACTACTTCAAATGGAGAGGTGACCTTTGAACCCAGACCTGAAGAAATGAGGGCATTATCAAGGAGATAACTGGGGGAGAAGTTTTGACATCACTGAGAAGAGCACGTGCAAAGGTCCTGTGGTGGGAGGGTATCCAGAACGTTGAGGAAAATGAAGAGGCCAGTGCAACTGGAGAAGGGGAGAAGGTATTGGCAAGAATAGCTCAGACTGGACCCTGGAGCCAAGCTGCCTAGGTTCAAGGCCCAGCTTCACTGCTTATGAGCTGAATGACTTTGGACAAGTTATTTGTCTTTTCTGTGCTTCAAGGTTATCATCTATAAAATGAGGATAACAATAATATCTTCCTTGTAGGCTTCTTCCTAGAGTGAATAATTACAAAGCACTCAGAACGGTGCCTGGCACATTGTGAGTTGAGGAAGATCTGTGTAGATCTGTGTCTTATGTTGGTTCATTTCTCCAGCGAGTTCTGGCAAATACAGATGGGGTGCAGGGCAGATCAGGTAGGACATGGTGGGTGTGAAAGGAGAACAAGCATGGAGTTGGTATTGCTAAGAGAGCTCTCTAGTATACATGCTGCAGAATCAAGTTCTCTAAAATGGAGCCGGGGTAGGGCAGCAAAGGAGACACAGATGCAAAGAACAGACTTCTGGACTCAGTGGGAAGAAAGGGTGGGATGATTTGAGAGAATAGTATTGAAACATACATATTACCATATGTAAAATAGATAACCAGTGTGAGTTTCAAGTATGGTGCAGGGAACCCAAAGCCTGTGCTCTGAAGCAATCTGGAGGGATGGGGTGGGGAGGGCTGTGGGAGGGGGGTTCAGGATGACGGGGACATATGTATGCCTGTGGCCGGTTTATACTGATGTATAGCAAAAGCCATCACAAATTGTAATTATCCTTCAAATGAAATATATAAATTAAAAAAAATAAAATGGAGCAAGAGGCCATCGAGGGAGTATGATTTATGTATGTCAGCCTGGATGGGAATCTGGCCTTTTGATCACTTATTTTCAATGCAGGCATCCAGAATATCTGCAGAATTTTCCAGAAGCTCAAGATACTTACCAATCCTTTCCCTAAAGCAACTGAGACAGTCTGCCCACTTATTAGACCTGTACCCCTAGAATGGCCTGCGACAGCCTATCCCTCAGGACAAATACTTCTTTTTTTATGTCAGACTGGCTTTGTGGCTTTTGCCTCAATCGGCCCCTGCGGCTTTCTTTTTCCCAGAACACTCTTTCAGTTTGACTCAAATCTGTGTTTCTTGAATTACAGTTCTTAAGGCCCCCCAAATAAATGTTCTTCTTATCTGCAGCTTTCTGTGGGTTTTGTTTTGGGGGTGAGGTTCACCTAGATCATTCATCATAAGGACTTTGGCTTTATTTTGAGCAAGTGGAGAAAACACTGGCGGGATGAAAAAGGTCTCCCTTGCTACTATGTTGTTGAACACAGGTGGTGGGGACAAGGGCTGATGCAGAGAGACCAGGCAGCTGGCCCTGGAGTTGATGCAGAGAGAGATACTGATGCTCACACAAAGGTGGGAGCTGTGGGATGGTGAGAAATGGTTTTGCTCTGGATGAACTTGAAGGAACAACTAACAGGATTTTGCTGGTGCACTGGGCTGTGAGATGTTGAGGAAGTGTTTAGCCTGAGCAGCTGGGAGAATGAAGAACCTTAAAAATCCAGCAGGGGGACTTCCCTAGTGGTTCAGAGGTTAAGAACCCACCTGTCAATGCAGGGGACATGGGTTCAGTTTCTGGTCCGGGAAGATTCCGTATGCCACAGAGCAACTAAGCCCATCAGTCAGTCAGTTCAGTAGCTCAGTCATGTCCGACTCTTTGCGACCCTATGGACTGCAGCACGCCAGGCTTCTCTGACCATCACCAACTCCTGGAGCTTGTTCAAACTCATGTCCATCAAGTCGGTGATACCATCCAACCATCTCATTCTCTGTTGTCCCCTTCTCCTCTTGCCTTCAATCTTTCCCAGCATCAGGGTCTTTTCCAGTGAGTTAGTTCTTTGCATCAGGTGGCCAAAGTATTGGAGTTTCAGCTTCAGCATCAGTCCTTCCAATGAATATTCAGGACTGATTTCCTTTAGGACTGACTGATTGATCTCCTTGCAGTCCAAGGGGCTCTCAAGAGTCTTCTCCAACACAATTCAGAAGCATCAATTCTTCGGCACCTGTGCACTGCAGCTAAGCCTGTGCACTGCAACCATTGAGCCCGTGCCCTCGAGTCTGTGCTCTGCAACAAGAGAAGCCACTGCAATGAGAAACTTGCACACTGCAACTAGAAAGCCCGTGTGCAGCAACAACGACCCAGTGCAGCCAAAAACAAGTAAATAAGTTGGAAAAAAGCTAGCAGGTAGGACAGCAGTGGTGGGGGGAGGGGGGTGGATCTTTATGGTCATTCCTCAGGACTGGGTGTTGATGCTGTCTGTCCATCTGCCTCTGTGAATTCTCCTTTGCTTCATATACTCACCTCCAGGTTCCAATTGTTCAAATGAGGACAAAGAGTCAGGAGTTTTTAGCTATAGTAAAGTCTAAATTCAGACTTAAAAATGACACATTTTTTCCAGCCTCCGCTCTCACATCAGCATCACATTTTGACAGTGTTCTGACTCTGGTTCCCTAGAGTCATGGCTTCTCAAGCGATGTCCTTTCCCACCGCAATTTCTGCTTTACATTTGTTTGTCAGAGTTGCCCATGTGAGCAGTTTTCCCCAACAAAACCATCTGTACCAGAAGGGCATTCAAGCCTTTAAAGCAGCATACACACACATACACACACACACACACACAACTACAGTGTCTGTAGTGAGTCTTTTCTGTATCTACCATTCCTGATAATGGTATTTAATTTTTAATTACTTTTTTTGTTGGACTATAATTGCTTTACAGTGTTGTATTAGTTTCTGCTGTACAACAAAGTGAATCAGCTATATATATATATATAATATATATATATATATATATATATCCCTCCTGAAGCCTCCCTCCCACCTGCCCCATCCCACCCCTCTAGGTCATCACAGAGCACCGAGCTGAGCTCCCTGTGCTATACAGCTTCTTCCCACTGGCTAGCTATTTTACATGGTACTATATATATATATATGTATATATGTGTGTTATATATATATTGCTACTCTCCCAATTCATCCCACCCCCAGCTTCCCCCACTGTGCTCACATATTGGTTCTCTACATCTGCTTCTCTATTCCTGCCCTGCGAGTAGGTATTTTACAGTCAAATCTCAGCATTTAATCTCTTCTCTACATCAGTGGTCATAGCAAGAGCTCTTGGTCTTGTGTAGCTCAGCCCTGAGGTAATGACTGAGAAGGCCTATCCACAACACACCCACATTTTATGTGTTTGGCCCCTGATTTGGTGGTGCAGGTTTTGGGTTGGTCAAAAGGTCGTTTGGGTAAACCTGAATGAACTTTTTGGCCAAGTTAAAGCTTTTTTCCTGTCCTGAGCAGGCGTGGCCTAGGACTTTGGCTCTCTCGTGAACTCTGCCTGAGATCTCATCCTCACTCAGCAGTGAGATTTCAGAGTCTGGAGAGACCACAGCAGGGCCATGACCTGCTGCAGAAGGAGGTGACGTGTACATGGGAGGAAGTGAGGACCCAATAGTCAACAAAAATTGGTGAGCTTGACGTGCCAGGTGCTGGACTAGAATCACGATCTTGCATGTGTGTTCATGATGCTTCTCCATCATGGAATTTCATGCTTCTAAGGATTGGTGAGAATTTATGATCCCTGCTCATAGACCGAAAGAAACTTACAAGACATACCAACATTATATGGACTCTCTTTGGAGCTTGATTTAAACAAACTAAAGTTAAAATTTTTTTTTCCAAATAACCCAGAAAATTGAACCCAGGAATTATTGTCTGTGTTATTGGGTGTAAATGAATGTGTTTATAGTTAAAGGGTTCCTTTGATGAGGAGTAAGATACTTGGTGGTGGTGGTGGTTAGTCACTAAGTTGTGTCCAACTCTTTGTGACCCCATGGATTGTAGCCCGCCAGGCTCCTCTGTGGGATTTCCCAGGCAAGAATGCTGAAGTGGGTTGCCATTTCATTCTCCAAGGGATCTTCCCCACCCAGGGATCAAACCCACATCTGCATCACAGGTGTATTCTTTATTTCCGCTGAGCCACCACGGAAACCTACTCACATGCTCTCAAGTATCTTTCCTCAAAGAGTAACAGTGCAGTGGAGAAACTGGACAATACCTCTCCTAGATCATAATTGACCACAATTAATATAACCAACATGGGATAGCATGCCTCTGGATCAATACCCTGAGAACAGAAAATCACCCCTGGGTCATTCATCCCAGCCATAGATTTATCACCTGAATCTAACCATAAAGACAACAGAAACCACAGAGATACAAATTCTATGAAATTACTGACCTGTATTCTTTAAAAATGCCAGTATCTTAAAAGACAAGTGAAGTGTGAAGAATTGATCCAGGTTGAAGGAGACTAAGAGCTTCCCCAGTGGCTCAGTAGGTAAAGAATCTACCTGCAAAGGCAGGAGATGCAAGAGATGCGGGTTTGATCCCTGGGTCGGGAAGATCCCCTGGAGAAGAAAATGGCACCCCACCCCAGTATTCTTGCCTGGAGAATCCCATGGACAGAGGAGGGCTACAGTCCAAAGGGTTGCAAAGAGTTGAACATGACCAAGTGACTATGCATGAAGGAGACTAAAGAAACATGACAACTAAATGGTGTCTGCCATTGTGGACTGGACCTTGGTCTAGAAAAAAAAAAGCTATAAAGAAAGTACTGGAATAATCATTTGCATTGGAATGAGGACTGCAGATTAGATAGATATACCAGCGTTGGAGATCCCCATATTGATGACTGTATTGTGGTTGTGTAAGAGAACATTCTTGTTCTTAGGAAATACACACAGAGAATTTAAGGGGTAAAGAGGGCACGATCCGTGTAAACTGTGATGGAATGGTGCAGAGGTGAGTTATAGTATGTACACACACACACACACACACACAGTCTCTTTCTCTTCTAATATTTTAGTGTCCTCGTCCTAGTTAAGTATCCTCCACCTGTACTCATCTTCTCTGCACTCCTCAAGAAGGGAATCTTGTTCGAGATCAGATCCCTCCTCCTTTGCTTGGAATATTCATCTGCTCAGGAGTTCACTTGGTTGCCTCCTCCTCCTCTCACCTCTTGGCTCACCTCTTCAGAGAGACTTTGCTTGATGGAACCTGAACTGTTCCATCTCCCACAAAGCCCTTATTACTATCTAAACATATAGGATTCATTTCTATACTTCTTTTTTCTTTTGTCTGCCCCCTTTTACTAGAATGTACACAGCATGAGAAGAGGCACCTTGATCAGGACTCTGTTCCCCAGTAACTAGAATAGCACCAGAAACCTAGGTTCTCCATATGCGCTTGTTGAATGAGTGAAGGTGGGCTGGGGTGAGAAAAGCTGGCAACATGAACATGATTATTGGAGAGACTGTGAGTATGTGTCCATGCATGTGCTGATGTCTAGCATTCTCTCCTATACCAAGTACTTTTATTATTATTATTTAAATTAGTTTTTACTTTTTGGCTGTGCCATGAGGCATGTGGGTTCTTAGTTCCTCAACCAGGGGTTGAACTCGGTACCCCCTGCATTGAAAGCTCAGAATCTTAACCACTGGATTGCCAGGGAAGTCCCCTAAGTACTTTTTTTTAGAAGAGATAAAGAAAAAATTGTGCATAGTTTGTATTTGAATCTTAAGGTTGATCACAATCAGCAGTTTTAGAGAAAAAGAGGAATCCAAAGAGAGGAACTCTATTCCCATGTCCATAACTTAATTGTAGTATCAGCTGTTTCTTTCTGATGGCAGGGTCTATATTAAAATTGCAGTTAGAATGGAGAAAGGATCTGGTTCTTACTTACATCTGCCTGGATGGATTGTCCTTTTTTTGAGAAGTTTCCCTTCCATCTTCTCCTGTTGAGAACAAGGGTATAATCTCCCCATTCTGAGGGATCAGTGCCTGGATCTCATCTTTGGCTCTCTTCCTTTTCATTTCTTTGTGATTCCTCTTTTATAATAATTTTGTGTGTGGGCCTGTGATGTGTGTGGGCCTATGATGGGGCTTTAGTTACAGTGTGCTCCTTGCATCTCCTGTATCACTTGGGAAGCCTGTTATCAATGCAGATTCTTTAGCCCCAAATCAGAATCTCTGGGAGGGGGCAACAGGGAAACTAACTTTTAAAATTTCATATATTTTTGGAGAAAACTACATATTTCAGACACTAAAAATGTTCTGAAGGATGTGTTGTAAAGAGTTTCCATCTGGCCCTTGTTTTCCAACCACTCACTTCCCTTTCTCAGAAGTATGTATTAGTATGTTTATTTCATATATATTTTTTCTGAAGATTTTTTTTTGTACATAGACAGTTAAATACATGCATACATTTTTCTCCCCTCTCCTTATTACACAAATGATAGCCTACTATACTCATGGTTCCTGTTCATTGTTTTCTTTTCACTTGCCTGTATATCTTAGAAATTATGCCAAGTTTTGGGGGGAGCATTTTTCAGTTATCATTCCTTTTGTTAATTTCTGGTTTAATTCCATTATGATCTGAGAAATGCTTTTGTATGACTTTTAGTCTTTTAAATTTGCTAAGATGTGTCTTATGGCCCAGAATGTGTTCTTTTGAGGTGAGTGTTCCGTGTGGGCTTGAGAAGAATGTGTATTCCTGCTGTGGTTGGATGAAATAATCTATAAATGTTAACTGGACCAAGTGATTGATAATGCTGCTCACATCAGTTATATCCTTATTAATTTTCTGCCTGCTTGATCTGTCAGTTACTAATAGGAATATGTTGGTGTCTCCAATTATAACAGTCAAAAGCAATTTGTCTATTTCTCTATTCAGCTTGGACTTGAACGGCTTGAAGATTGGTATAATCTTCTTGGAAAATTGACCCCTTTATCATTATGCAGTGCCCCCTCTTCATCTCTGAAGAGTTTCCTTGATTATGATTCATGACAAAATGTTTGGTCTAAATTTTCATCAAATCTATAGCAATATTTTTTTTCTGGCATTTTTTAATTCCTTCTTTTTTTTTCCAGCTCCTCTTCTCCATTCCCCACCCCCCTTGTTGTTTCTCTGAACAGCTGCTATGCTAGTTCCAATTTGATTACTCAGTTTTGAATGGATTTCCCACCCCCATGGAGTTGCATATATGAAAGGTGAGTGTATTTCTATCATAGATGCCATAGAAAGAAGTTTTAGGATGGAGTGCTTAAAGGCCTTCTGATACTTCTGCACAATAAAACTTGAGAACTGTTGTTTATGATTTCCATGGAGCTCAAGAGAATTGGTGGGGTATGTGAACCCAGCTAAGCTAAAGCTACATTTCTTAGAATTTCCTTCCTTGTGTGGTTCCAGGTTGGGGTTGATGATAGAAGACTTTTGTGTCGGATCTTGAAAGGTGGAATGGAAGAAGCAGTCTTGTTTTCTCTAATTTAATTTTTATTGACGTATAGTTGGTTTACAACATTGTGCTGTTCTCTGTGTCTGTGAGTCTTTTTCTGTTTTGTAGGTAAGTTCATTTGTGCCGTATTTTAGATTCCACAAAGAGGTGATAACATAGGGTATTTATCCTTTTCTTTCTGACTTACTCGACTTATATGATAACCTCTAGGTCCATCCATGTTGCAGAGAGAGAGAGAGAGAGACAGAGAGACAGACAGACAGACAGAGAGAGTTGCACACTATACGGTTATAGTGTATACATTGTAACAGTTATAGCGTATAACTCCACTATATACATTTGGGCATTCTTTTCTTTTTTCACTATGGCTTATCACAGGATATTGAGTATAGTTCCCTGAGCTACACAGTGGGGCCCTGTTGTTTATCCACCCTACGTATGTATTAGTTTATGTCTGCTAATCCCAAACTTCTAGTTCTTCCCTCCTGCTTCCTTCTTCCCCTTGGCTGCCGCAGGGCTGTTCTCTATGTCTATGAGTCTTTTTCTGTTTTGTAGATAAGTTCATTTCTGCCATATTTTAGATTCCACATACAAGTGATATCGTATGGTATTTGTCATTTTTTTTCTGACGTACTTGACTTAGTATGATAACCTCTAGATCCATCCATGTTGCAGAAACAGCCATTTTTAAAATGCTCTCAAGGTCAGTGGAGGGCATCAGTTGCTATTGCAGTTCAGACACATCATTACTGATCTGCTGGTTTATCTTGTTGGCCTCGAGCAGAAACCTGTAGCTCCTTCAGCTCCTGGTGGGCCTTTTCCTTTGACTTCTCTGTGCTTTTGGTCAAAGGA
Organism: Bos javanicus; assembly: GCF_032452875.1. Lineage (NCBI taxonomy): Eukaryota > Metazoa > Chordata > Mammalia > Artiodactyla > Bovidae > Bos > Bos javanicus. The sequence goes on along the minus strand of NC_083872.1, from coordinate 97,371,036 downwards.
GAAAATACAGCTCCATGAGGAGAGATGACAGAGTCTGGAGAGTGAGAGCTGCCCTGGGACAAAACAGAGAATGAGCAGCTGTCCATTTACCGCGTTAAAAAAAGAGAAAGGCTTTGGTCCTCTTTATTGCTAGGGAATGAAAAGAATGTGCTTGCCAGATCAGTAGTGTATACCACGTGACAGAAACTGTGTTGTTCTGTTTCAACAATGGTATCACCTCTGGTGTAGCACCTGTGATTGGGACAACTGTTACTTCAGTTTGTATCACTTTGTAGTAGTAGCAGTTGTAGAGTTCCCCGTGGCTCAAATGGTAAAGAATCTGCCTGCAATGTCGGAGACACGGGTTCTATCCCTGGGTGGGAAGATCCCCTGGAGAAGGAAATGACAGCCCACTCCAGTATTCTTGCCTGGAGAATCCCATGGACAGAGAAGCCTGGTGGGCTAAGTTCATGGGGTTGCAAAGAGCGACTAACACTGAGTAGTGAACCAGCAGCTGTCAAGAAAGGTAAATTAAACTGGGATATGATGGGGACTATCATCTTTGTCTCCTTTAATTCTTTGAAGGTGGTACTGATTTCTGTAATTCTTCCCAGTATATGGTATTTCTTCTGATCCACACTATCATGGGTAGAAGAGAAGGCAGGAAATTTCAGAGGCTTTCACTTCACCATTTCTACCTGAAAGGTTGTTGTTGAATCACGCGAATACACCGGGATTCTTGGCCCCCGGAGGAGAAGAATTCAATCCGGGGCCAGAGACGAGGCTTGATCGCTCAGAGCTTTTGTGTAATAAAGTTTTATTAAAGTATAAAGGAGATAGAGAAAGCTTCTGACATAGGCATCAGAAGGGGGTAGAAAGAGTACCCGCTTGCTAGTGTTAACAATGAAGTTATATACTCTCTAATGAATCCAAAGAATGTCTGGAGGTTGTAAAGACCTCATCAGACCTACTCCCATAATTTACATTTTAAGGTAACACTGTCCTCAGGCAAGATACATCCTTGTAAAGACCAGGTCTACTCCCATAATTAACATTTTAAGATAACAGAAGGTTGAATCCAAAGACTGTCCTTAGGCAGGATACATTATTGTTATATAATCCTAAGGAATGTCGAGAAAGAAAAAAAGTTTGTCCTTTCTTCCTCCTTGAGAATTCCAGACCCCTCTCTCCTTGGGGACCCCTAGACTCCCTATCAACTTGCCTAGGAAATGACTCTCTCATACCCTAATGACTGTTACAGAACAGGCCAAAGGAATAAATCCGAGGGGTTTTCCTGTTTTTAAGTATTAATACATCCATCCTAAGGATGCACCCAGGGCCTTGCCAAGCACTGGCAGGTCTGTGCACCCATTGTATATCCACCATGAGATGAACTTGGGCTAGGACACCATTTCTCTCCTGGCTTTCTTTTTATTTCTTTTCTTTTTTTAAAAATATCTCATTTATTTATTTGGTCACACCAGGTCTTAGTTGTGGCATATAGGATCTAGTTTCCCGACCAGGAGTGAAATCCAGGCCCCCTGCACTGGAAGCATGGAGTCTTAGCCACTGGACCACCACAGAAGTCCCCCTATTTCTTTTCTTTTTTAAGAAGAAAGAAAAGAGAATTTTGTTCAAGCTACGTTGAAGATTATAACCTGGGAAACAGATTCTCAGAAGCTCTGAGAACTGCTCCATTGATCAGGAGTTAGAGATGCAGTTTTATACATTTTTGAGACAAATTATGTATCATATTGGCAGGTTAGCATTGTATCCATAGTTCAACCAACAAGGTTTTTTATTTTTCTTTTCAATTATGCATGTGCAGATAAGACTTTGGTCAGTGTAACCCACTGTACCCTTGTATGAGATGAAAAAGAAATATATTAATCATAGAATTACAATATTGCAATGCTGGCATCTGAAGAAAGGGGTTAACTTTTTCTCACAGATTTTTGTCCTCCTGTGTTGAGGAGATCTAGTTAATGTATAATGGAGGTGCACTTTGCACATTGGGAAAGGCCTGCCACAAAGGGGGCATGTCATTTGTCTTCCTTTTTCTTTCTGTTTTAGTTTGATTGTCTTGCCACAGAATATTTATGATTTTCTTCATCAGGTTTCATCAAGTACCAATTGCTAAAGGTCTAAGCCTGAATGTGTACTTCATCTCTTAGCCACAAATGCTATATGTTTCCAGTTATAGCTTTGGAAATAGTCTAGGCTGTATCATCAATTTGTGTTTCATAGGTAGTGTTTATAAACTGCTAATGATCTCTATTAAAATTTCAGTATTAGAATATTTCAAATTTCTTGTACCGTCTCCATCTTCATAACTTCTTCAGCACCTGGAAATTTTTAAAATTGTTTTAGTAAGATCCCCTGATTTTTCAGGGTGAATTGTTTTTCCAAATTTAACATGTTTGGATATGTGTTCAATACATGGGCTGGGTTGGGAAATATATTTTTATGACATTGTGTTCAGTCACTCAGTCGTGTCTGACTCTTTGTGGCCCCATGGACTAGAGCCTACCAGGCTCCTCTGTCCATGGGATTCTCCAGGCAAGAATACTGAAGCGGGTTGCCATGCCCTCCTCCAGGGGATTTTCCTGACCCGGAGATCAAACCCGACTCTTTTGTCTCCTGTACTGACAGGCGAGTTCTCTACTACTGGACCATTGGGGAAGTCCCTGTCTAACATCCTTGAGTTCCATTGCCATACACGCCCCAGTTTCTGTTGCTGCATATTGGCCAGGTATTCAGATTCACAGACTGCATAAGCCATATGCTTCCAGAGGAGGAATTCCCCGCTTGGGTTCTGCTCATACTTGCCCCTAGTCATTGGTTTGAAGGCAAATGGGCAAGATGGAACCAGAGTTAGAGGAGAACAAGCAGCATTTTGTGAACTACCTGCCTCAGGTGTGGTCTGCTGGGGGATCTCCATTTGAATGGAGTCTGTACTGCTTTAGCAAAGGGGAGGGAGCATCTTGGGCCAACCTGGAAGATTAAGAAGTATTGGGATTCCAGGTGGTTAGGCTCTTGCACCCAGATATCCCCATCTTAGGTCTCTGATTCTCACTATCATGTCCTTGATTTTGACGTGAGACCTCTTTAGGCTATTCAATGTTCTTTGAGCTCTGCTAGCCCAGCAGTTTGGTATCCTTGGTGGCTCAGTGGTAAAGAATCTGCCTGCTAATGTAGGAGACGAGGGTTCGATCTCTGGATCAGGAAGATCCCTTGGAGAAGGAAATGGCAACCCACTCCAGTACTCTTGCCTTGGGTGATGGTCATTGTTCTGGAAAATTATCCTCCAGAGAACAGAAGAAGGGAGAATGAAGCAGGTAAGGAGGAAAAGATGACCTGAGAGCACCTCAGTGAGTGGATCCCCTCTGGAGAACTAGAGGGGTCTTCTCAACCCCATGGACTGTAGCCTACCAGGCTCCTCTGTCCATGGGATTTTCCAGGCAGTAGTATTGGAGTGGAGTGCCATTTCCTTCTCCAGCGGATCTTCCCAACCCAGGGATCGAACCCAGGTCTCCCGTGCTGTAGACAGATGCTTTACTGTCTGAGCCACCAGGGAAGTCCCTTGGCTATTGGGAGCCCCTAAAAATTGTTTCAGTTTTGACCATTGGGAACTCCTTCAAACTGGCTCATGTGGACTATTTGACATGATGCCAGTGAACTTTAAGAGCTTCCTTGTTTTCTAGTATGACTCGGTATTGCAAGCTCATTCCTGCTCCAGATAGGAATTCATCCATTTTCCCAAGCAGACCTGGTTCCTTTCCGTGGGAAATGGTATTTAGATAATACAGTCTGGCCACTAGGGGTCCCCATTGGGCTGGTCATTGCTTCTAGGTCGTTTGCCTGGGCAGCGCTAGAAACATATATATATATATGAAAATATCTTCTAAGTTAATACTCATATTTCCAATTCAAACATATATATGTTATTTAAACATATATACCTTCTAAGTTAATACGGATATTTCCAATTCAAATAAAGCATCACATTTTCAAAACCTAACTTTGATTTTAATTTGTGTTTCTTTACTCTTACTCATTAGCATCATTACTTAATTTGCTTTCGCTTATTCTATGTCTGTATATAATAGTTTCAAGCACCATTAATGAATTACTTATTTGCTTTATCCTATTATATGTATATGGAGAAGGAAATGGCAACCCACTCCAGTGTTCTTGCCTGGAGAATCCCGTGGAGAAGGGAGCCTGGTGGGCTGGTGTCTATGGTGTTGCACAGAGTCGGACACGACTGAAGCAACTTGGCAGCATTATATGTATATATGTGTGTTTAATAGTTTTATACTTTTATTATTAGCAATATGACCCCTGAATACAATTTAAGATAACTTTGCAATTCTGTTTTTCTTTTGGACTGTACCCTATAGGAAAGGTAGAAATTGCTGTATTTTCAAGTTATTGAATTAAATCACCTCTATGTAGTTAAGCCATCATCTTGATATATTTGATTTTTTGTTCTCAGCTTTCAAGGATTAATATTTTCTCATGTTGATTTAAATTTGGTTTTATGAGTACTAAACCATTTTATGAGTACTAAACCTGGAAAATCCCATGGATAGAGGAGCCTGGTAGACTGTAGTCCATGGGGTCGCTAAGAGTCGGACACGACTGAGCGACTTCACTTTGACTTTTCACTTCCATGCATTGGAGAAGGAAATGGCAACCCACTCCGGTGTTCTTGCCTGGAGAGTCCTGGGGACGGGGGAGCCTGGTGGGCTGCCGTCTATGGGGTTGCACAGAGTCGGACACGACTGAAGCGACTTAGCAGCAGCAGCAGCATGGACTGTAGCCTGCAGGCTCCTCTGTCCATGGAATTCTCCAGGCCAGAATACTGGAGTGGGTTGCCATGCCTTCTTTCAGGGGATCTTCCAGACCCAGGGATCAAACCAGCATCTCTTACATCCTGCATTGGCTGGCAGGTTCTTTACCACTAGTGCCTCCTGGGAAGATCCCAACCATTTTCCATTGCATTTTAATTTATTCTTCCATTTTTGAAAACATACATTGTCTCATTTTTCCTCCTTTTTTTTGGTAAAGGTAGAATACTATACCTTTTATCTTGCACCTTGCTTTTTTCACTTAGCTGTGTGTCATGGAATTTATTCCACAGTGGTACATAGGAAACATTTTTTTTTTTCATAGCAGGATTATTCTCCATTGTATGAATTTATCCAGATACAAATGGAAGACAGCACCAAGAGATTTGGAACCAGTAACGAGAAGGATAGAATTATCACTTAGTGTAATGGGAAAGACAGCAAAAGGAACAGGTTTTGGGGGGAGTATCAAGAGTTTGTTTGAGGAGGCATTTTGTTTGAGATGCCTGTTAGACATCCAAGGAGAGTTATTAGTAGACAGTTTTGACTAGATGAGTCTGAAGTTCAAGGTGGACAAAGAGGCAATGGTTGCCTCAGAGCAGAGTAAGGAAGAGGCTGGAGGAAATGTAAACTTGTTTTCGCTGACCTATTTCTGCCAGCCAGTCTTCTGCTCTGGGCTCTAGCCAGCCCATCTGCCTCCACCTCTTTGAGCTACACTGTTCCCACCTCCCCAGAGGTCTCTTACTGTCCATGTCATTAGTTCCTGGAATTTATGTTCTCTTGAAGCTCTTCCCTGTTTGATTTTGGGGAAGGGAGCCAACAATCTATGCCAGGAACCAGAAATTCTATTTGAGTTTTAAAATTAAACAAGGGAGAGGAATATTTATTTTTTCAAGAGGAAAAAATACGGGAGGAACTGCAGTTTATTGCCTCTTTTCAAGTATCCTATGAAAACATCCCAAAGAGACTGAACCTGATTAGAGTCAGGTTCAGGAAAACAAAGGTTCAACAAAGCTGGGAACTACAAACTGAGAAAATAAAAAATTGACTCTTTTTGAAGAAATGTTATAATACAAGGCCTCTGAAGTTCTACTATGAGTAAACAAGTGTCATATGTCCTTAAGAGGTATTTCCCTAGGCTGTAGCATGCATGGGAAAGATTTCAGTTCATCCGTATTTGATAGACAAGTTACAATCAACCTTAAATATGATCACTGTGAAAATAATAGAAGGGATAGATTATAAAATGAAACTAGGTGACATAATTTGAGGTCAATAAAATATAAAAAGATATTTTAAAATTTCAATGGAAATTAACATCTACATTTTATATAAGTTCTAGTGATTGACTCTAGGTTCTTAGTATTTTTTCTTTTCTATTTCTTTCCTGGTAGCAACTTAAAATTTTTTTTTTACAAGTGTTACCTGCTTATTATCCAGTAATACAAGTGAATATGGAGTCAAAAGTGAGAGTTCTCTGATAAAACTCTCCTTTCATGAACTCAAGACAATATATCTCCCAGAGATAAACATTCTTGGCAATTGTGTATTTCTCTTTCCTGTCTTAGTCTGCTTAGGCTGCTCTAACAAAAATATCACAGATGGGGTAGCTTATAAACAACAGAAATTCATTTCTCACAGATCCAGAGGTTGGAAAGTTCAAGATATAGCAGATGAACCTGCTTCCTGGTTCATAGATGGTCATCTACTTGCCATGTCCACAGGCAGCAGAGAGACGAAGGAGCTCTGTAATACTCTTTTAAAAAAGATGTTATTTATTTTCGGCTGTCTCAGGTCTTAGTTTCGGCACATTGGCTCTCTAGTTGTGGTTTGTGAGCTCAGTCGCCCCATGGCATGTGGGATCTTAGTTCCCTGACCAGGAATCGAACCTGTGTCCTCTGTATTGAAAGGTGGATTCTTAACCCCCTGGCCCACCAGGGAAGTCCATGAAAGGCTCTTTTATAAGGGCACTAATCCTAAGACCTTTCAAGGTCTCACCTCTAAATACCATCACATTGGGGATTGTTTCAACATATGAATTTTTTTGGGGGGGGACACAAATATTTAGTCCCTTGCACCTTTTTATACACATTAAACCATTTTTACATGCACACACATAAAATAGATCATTATAAATTCATTTCTGAAATTTATCATGGGTATGTTCTCATGTTAGTACATTTAGATTTATGTCATTATTTTGAATAGCTGAAATTCATCTTGTGCACATATTAGTAAATTGTATTTTTATTTAATTGAAATGGCATACAAAAAGATCAAACTGAAATGAACCATGCCTTCTTTTATTCTTTTTAAGATTTATTTTATACCTTCATTTAAAATTAAACATTGTAAACTGAAGTAGTACCTGGTCATGGATCCCAGTTGTATCTCTTCTTTTCTAAGTTGCCATTTTGTAACTTCTGTCCCTTCCCTAAAAGAGATCACAAATCCACTGATCTGTACTGTAAGGCTAAGGTGTGGAAAGCAATGCTTTTTGTAATGGAAGCAAATAGACTCTTGCATCCCTTATTTTTAAGACTGGGCAGTGGAGGGAAATATTTTCAACAATTTTTCAGATAAGAAAACAGAGATGTAGGATTAAAATTAAGGTTAAAAAGAATTTGTTAGGGATTCTATGGGATAGGCAGAAAAACTTCATGCAAAAACCCTTTCTCTAAGGTGCTTTCTCTTATTTAAGGTTGGCCTAGTAAAGAAGAAAGGAGTTTCATTCTTAGACAAGAGAACAAAACCTCAAGTCTTTGAGGTTAGCCCAGAAACAGAAACAAGGAGAGATTTCTGTGATGTCATAGGTCAAACTAGCTCCAGGTACATTCTCTTCTCTAGGTAATCCAATCTTGCTCTTCAATGGCCATTTTCAGCTTTTAGAATACATGTCTAAGGTCTTTAGAGATTTAAAGCCCAAGCAGTGAGAAAAAACATTTCTAAAGGGAAAGAGAAATTAATGCTATCAAAAACCTTCTCTCTAAGGAATATGAGGCTTGACTGCTGAAGGAGAAATTAATGTCAAAGGAAACTTCTTGCATTGGGGAACAGAACTTCATGTACTTATGAGAAAGAGGAAGGAGGGGGGAGAGAAAATATTTTTGATAGAAAGGAGGAAATAACTTCAAGCAAAATTTCTTAAGAGCCCTGCCTGATTCAGTATTTCAGGCCTCAGAAGGGTTACCATATGGAATGAGGATTAGGCCTTGTTTGCTGTGGCTTTGGGAGGGCAAATTAGATTGTGGGGTGGTGGTCATGGGTAACCATCATGACATAATCCAATAGTGGATTTCAGCTGCATAACCACCAGCTCTTAGGAGCTGATAATGTCCAAGCAGGGATGAAGTTACTGAGGATTACAGAAGCAATTCCTACTTGGTGGGGATTAGATTGCAGACCTCTGAGACCTTGCAACATTGATATCAGCGCTATTAAACACACACTTGAATCCCCTTCAGCTGGTCTGACACTGGACACGGTGGAGAGGTGGGTGTTGTGGGTGTGTGGCTCTGTTGTCATAGACTTTTGGTGAATGGGGTGGTGAGGACCTTAGGAAATATTTCTAGCAGAGCCTCATCAGTCCAAGCAGTCTGATTTAAAATATATTGCATGGGACTTCCTGATGTCCAGTGGTTAAGATTCCACACTTCCACTTCAGGGGGCCCTGGTTCGATCCCTGGTTGGGGAACTAGGATCCCCCATGCTATGTGTCCAGAAAATACATGCAGTGAAGTGAAGTGAAAGTTGCTTAGTCGTGTCTGACTCTTTGTGACCCATGGACTATACGGTCCACAATCTCCAGGCCAGAATATTGGAGTGGGTAGCCTTTCCCTTCTCTAGGGGATCTTCCCAACCCAAGGATTGAACCCAGGTCTCCCGCATTGCAGGCTGATTCTTTACCAGCTGAGCCACCAGGGAAGCCCAAGAATACTGAAGTGGGTAGCCTATCCCTTCTCCAGCAGATCTTCCCAACCTAGGAATCAAACCGGGGTCTCCTGCATTGCAGGCGGATTCTTTACCAGCTGAGCTACTAGGGAAGTGCTTATATATAATATATATATATATATATATATATATATATATATATATATACACATATTGCAAAATTCCTGGGTGTGGGTGGAGGCAGGGTCAGAGAGCTACCCTAAGGAGAGAAACTGGAGCTGGCGGGGCAGTGCTACAGAGTGGCCCATGTGCTGGAGGAGATTTAAAGCACTTCCACCAAGAAACTTCAAAGCCTGGGATGTCCTGAGGCACAGACCCCCAACAGAAACCCCCTTTGTCCCTATCTGAAGGCTATTTGTCCTTTAATCTGAAATTGCCATTCTAGATTTACATAGAAGGCATGAAATTAAAGTTAGTGGATGAATAGCATCTGAGGCAAATACATTGAGTGTGATTAAAATTAAAGAAGATTTTTATTATTCCATTTTAAACTAAATTTTTGGCCAATTATTTTCCTTTATACATAAGAACATGTAGTTTAGCATGTACTAGAAACTGGAAGAGATAGTGTGTTATCAATGAGATTAATATTTTAAAACCTGGGTAATGATGTCATAGAAGACAGATTTAAAATTAAATTGTTATTCCACTTGGAAGTTAGTCAGTGTTAGTGGCTTGGTCGTGTCCAGCTCTCTGTGACCCCATGGACTGTATCCCGCCAGGTTCCTATGTCCATGGAATTCTCCAGGCAAGAATACTGGAGTGGGTCGTCATTCCCTTCTCCAGGGGCTCTTCCCAACTCAGGAATTTCACTTGGAAAGAATTATATAAGATAAAGCCAAAAGGCAATGAAGTGAAATTCTTCAATGTGTAACATTTCTGGCCCTAGTTTCAAGGTGAAAGAGAAACAAGGTACACAGATTTTTCTCAAAAGAGAAGTCAACTTTCAGTATTGAAGGCTGAAAAGAAATCTGTATTCTGAAAGAGCAAGTTAACATTATGTGAAATGTCTCTATCAGAAATCTACTTGTCTTAAAAGATTTTATTACTGAAGGAGAGAGTGGTTGTCTGTAAATAAAAATCTCTGCAACAAGACAGCGGAGTTTCACTACTTTAAGGTCAAGGTATTAAAGAGAAACATAAACATGTTTCACGGGAATGAGGAAGTATAAAAGAATAAAATCTTATCTCTTAGGGTGGTTGAATGAAAATGAAGTAAATGTGATGATAATAAGTACTCAGTTGTGTCTGACTCTTTGTGACCCTATGATCTATAGCCCGCCAGACTCCTTTGTCCATGAAATTTTCCAGGCAAGAGTACTGGAGTGGGTTGCCATTTCCTACTCCAGGGGATCTTCCCAACCCAGGGATCAAACTTGCATCTCCTGTGTTGCAGGTGGATTCTTTACTGCTGAGCCATCAGGGAAGCCCATAAGAAAATAGCTTCATGTAAATCTAAGAATCCTACTATAGCCCATGGAATTCTCCAGGCTAGAATACTGGAGTGGGAGTATTCTCCAGGGGATCTTCCCAACCCAGGGATCGAACCCAGGCCTCCCACATTGCAGATGGATTCTTTACCAACTAAGCCACAAGGGAAGCCCAAGAATCCTACTAATAGTCTTTAAAGCTATTAAATACTGATGAGGCATAAACAACACCAAAACCCCTGAGGTCGTTAAGGAGACAGAGTGAAGAAGAGATACGTCTAATGTCATGGATGAGTAACCCCATGCCATACCTTCTCTCTAAATAATCCTCCTTGGTTTTATTTTTAGATTCTTCCCAAATTAGGGCAAGTGTCCTTTCTCAGTTCAACTATATGTTGATGCTTTTTGATCCTGAGATGGAAATTTCAGAGCCCCAGAGCTAGAGGCCATCAGAGGATTTCTGATCATTGTGACCTTTATGACTCCTGTCCTCTGCTTGATGTTGTTTCCTTAAAGTTCCCAGTGGTCCAGGGACTTCCCTGGTGGTCCGGTGGTTAAGAATTTACCATTAAAAACAAAAAAAAAGAGGAAATAAAAGAATTATCCTGCCAGTTCAGGGAAGGTCCCACATGCCGTGGAGCAGCTAAGCCTGTGCACCACAACTGCTGAACGCCACGTTCTCTCGAGCCTGTGCTTTGCAACAAGAGACGCCACTGCAATGAGAAGCCCAGGCACTGCACCTAGAGAAAGCCAGCTCACAGCAACGGACCCAGCACAGCCAAAAATGAAAAACAGATACATTTTAAAAATTAGAAAAGTTCCCCTCGGTCCTCCGCCCAGACTCAGTGTCTTTGTCCATAAGGACATGGAGGCGAGAGGGCAGTTGAGTGTCTGCAGGTGTGACCTGGTGACATGTCCAAGGACTTGGATTGTTTTTTACTCCATGTGGTAGAGCAGATACTGTGGGTTCATGGAGATGTGCCATGACATCCTCTACTTCATTTGGGTCACCAAAGGGCAAGTTTACTCCTGTCCTTTTAGAAACATGAAAACATACAGCTCGGTGTTTTCTGGAAAGAGCAGCTTTTAATGGTGTAAGAAAATCATGACACTTGGGTTTGCTGTTCAGCCTGGCTTCTGGGAAGAAGTTTTAAGCACACCTTGCTTAAGTACAATAATTAGAAAAGTGTTAATGTTAGTAGCTCAGTCATGTCCAAGTCTTTGCGACCCCTTGGACTGTTAGCCCACCAGGCTCCTCTGTCCATGGGATTTCCCAGGCAAGAATATTAGAGTGGGTAGCCATTTCCTTCTCCAAGTGATCTTCCCGACCCAGGGATCGAATCTGGGTCTCCTGCATTACAGGCAGATTCTTTACCGTCTGAGCTAACAGGGAAGCCCAAAGTGAAAGTGTTAGTTAAGAATGATAATTAGGAATAGTTTCTTAATCTCATCTGCTTCCCTTGAGAAGAAAGAATCACTGTATGGCTGGATTATGGTCCTTGGCTCCACACTGAGGTATCTGTACCTCTTATGTGCTCAGTCGCTCAGTTGTGTCCTACTCTGTGCAACCCCATGGACTGTGGCCCACCAGGTTCCTCTGTCCATGGGATTCTCGGCAAGAATACTGGAGTGGGTTTCATTTCCTCCTCCAGGGGATCTTCCCCACCCAGGGATTGAACCTGTGTCTCTGGCGTCTCCTGCATTGACAGGTGAATTCTTTACCACTGAGCCACCTAAGAAACCCTATCTGTACCTCCTACATTGATTGTTAAAAATTGGACTAGAGAAGGAGAAAGTAGTTTGGGGGAGAATCTTTCTAAGAACAGGAAGAAGAGAAAATAATACTGGGGAAACCGATTGTATTTAATATAAGAGAACAAAACTTAACATCTATCAAACCAAGACACACAAAAAGATTATTTGAGGTTATTGAAGGTTTTGGGGGCCAGTAAATTCATACCCGTGTTCCCTGCAGAGTTCTGATTCAAGGGAGAAGAGACCAAAGAGATGGGCAGATGGAGATTAAAATATCAGCTTCACTGTGGAAAGAAAGCTAAACTGAATGACACAGCTTAGATCTGTGGCCAAAAGGGCTTGCACATTCTTTCTTTGAATTTGAGAGGCTTGCTTAGTCTGGCATAGCAGGAAAACTGCAGGTTCCTTAAGCCACAGCAGAGAGGAGAACAAAAATGCACTCTCACAAAGCAGGCAGATCTCTCCTAGTCTTCCCTTCCTTGGTTTTTCTGCAGCATTTCACCCCCAATCACTGCCTCCCACCAAATTCCCTTGGCCATCCTTTGATCTCACTGGCTACTCCCACTGGTTTCCTGGCTGGTTCAACCTGTTTTCTATGAACTATGATGCTGAAATGCTGCAGGGCCCACTGTCTCCTCCCTTCGCTTCCACTCCTCTCTGCTTTATACTCACTTGTTTAGTGACCTCATTCAATACCAAGCTATATGCTAATGCCTCCCAAATTTACATCCTCCCTTAGGTATGCGTGCTAAGTAGCTTCAGTCCTGTCCGACTCTTTGTGACCCATGAACTATAGTCCACCAGGCTCCTCTGTCCGTGGGGATTCTCCAGGCAAGAATAATGGAGTGGGTTGCCATGCCCTCCTCCAGGCGATCTTTCCCACCCAGGGATTGAACCTGCGTCTCTTTGGTCTCCTGCACTGGTAGGCGGGTTCTTTACCACTCGCGCCACCTGTGAAGCCCGAGGGCGTCTCTCTGAACTCCAGACCCTTATATCAGCTGCCTAGTCCCCATTTCCACTTGCACGTCTGATTGGATGTCCAGTTTAGCACATCCCAGCACAAACCTCTGACCTTCCCTTTCCAGCCTGCTGCTCCTCTGATCCCCTTTTCCAGTTGCTCAGGCCAAAGCTCCAAAGCCTCCTTGGTTCCTCTCTCTCTCATACCTCACATTCAATCTGTCAGCAATTCCCCAGGGGTCTACCTTCAAAATAAATTAAGAATCTTAACACTACTTCTCACCTCTGGGACCACCACCCTAGTCTGAGCCACCATCAGTTCTTGGCTGAATGATTGCTGTGGCCAAAAGTTGTTCATCACTCCTACCATCCTCATAGTCTATTCTCAGAACAGCAAACTGACCCAAAAGAATCCCTTTAAAACAAGTTTTATTTACTTATTTATTTTTATTGAAGCCTAGTTGATTTACAACATTGTGTTAGTTTCTGCTATGCAGCAAAATGAGTCAGTTATTCATATAAATATATCCACTTTTTTGATTCTTTCCCCATATAGGTCATTCCTGCTGCTGCTGCTGCTAAGTCGCTTCAGTTGTGTCCGACTCTGTGCGACCCCATAGATGGCAGCCCACCAGGCTCCCCCGTCCCTGCGATTCTCCAGACATTACAGAGTATTAAATACAATTCCCTGTGCTATACAGGAGGTCCTTAATACGTAGCATTTTTGCATATATTAGTGTGTGTATGTCAATTTATCCCTCTCCCTGCCCCTCTCCCCCTTGGTAACCATAAGTTTGCTTTCTGCATCTGTGACTCGATTTCTGCTTTGTAAATAGGTTCATTTCTACCATTTTTTTTTAGGTTCCACATAGAAGTGATAAAATCCAAGTCTTTTAAAATCAACACTTCTGTGCCCCTAAACTTTAAATCATTCCCTGTTTAATATACACTAAAAGCCAGTTTTTGTTCATACCTGCAAAGTCCACATAACCTGTTTCTGCTCGGGCCGTATCTGAGCTCATCTTTTGCTAATTTCCCCCGAGAACCATCCTTTCTAGCCACATTCTTGCTGGTCCTGAAACAGTCCAGGTATGCCTTGGGCTTTTCACCTGCTATTCCTGCCATCTCCATGTTGAAATCCAGGTTCAAATGTCGCCCTCTTACTGAGGTCTTCTCTAACCATCAAATTCAAAATTGGAAATCTCCTCCCCCATTGCCAGTCACTTCCACACTTCGTTTCCCCTTCCCTGTTCTATTTTTATCCATGACATTTATCACCATCTGATACATTGTATATTTTATTTACCTATCTTGTCCCTGATCTGGCTCCATTATTTTGTTTGTGGGTCTAGAATAGAGCCCAGAAAGTAGCAGTCACTCAAATATTTGTTGAATGAATAATTTAAAAAGTGAATGAATGAATACGTACCAAAGGGGAAGCAGCCATGCTAATGTGCTTTCCTTCCTTTTTGCTGACCTCACCAATCAGAAAACACTTCTTCCATGGTGCTCTAGCGGAAATGCTGCTGTATGGAAATCTGGAATTGGGAATAAGTGTTCCTCCAAAAAGTGATGGAGAGAAATATAAAAACCCATATCAAAGTATCTCCTCAAATAAGACCAGTGCTGGATTTTAAGACTGCTGAAGCAGAGGAAAGATTGGCTTCATGCAAAGTTGTCCAAGTGAAGAATAAAACTCAGGTTTTCATGATTATCTCATTCAAGGACTTCCCTGGTGGTCCAGTGGCTAAGACTCCATGCTCCCAATTCAGGGATCTGGGTTTGATCCCTGGTCAGGGAACTAGATTCCACATGCCACAGGATATCCTGCTTGCCACAACTAAGACCTAATGAAGCCGAATAAATAAATAAAAATATTTAAGACTGACTCTTACAAAGAAATAGATGACCCAGTTGTGTTGGGAAGGAGAGAATACCTTTATGCAAAATTTCATCTGTAAGTCTCCACCTGTGGTCTCTAAGAATGGGGTAAGGGAATAAAAAAGTAATTACTTAGATGAAAGAATAAAATGTAGAGGTTTTGATGACTAAAATAAAAAAGAAGATTTATGATAAGAAAGAAGTAGAATGAGATTTGAAGAACTGGATACATAAAAGGCAGCTTTATACACATAGTTTCTAGAAAATTTTCTCAGAGCCTTTAGCTCTTTAAGGACAAGTGCTTGGAAGGAAACCAAAATAAAAGAAAAAAGAATGAATAAAAATATTTGTGGTGGCAATGGTGGAGGAGATTCATTTGTTTCACAACATCTGCATAGTCTATGACTACTTACATCCTCTCGCCTCTGCCATTTTTCCTCTCAGAACTTCAGATAACACCCTGGAAATGACAAACCCCAGGCTGATAAACTAAGCTTGTTGCCAAACCCAGAAGAATGGCCACAAGTATTATACATGGCAATCAGGTTTTATCAGATTATATTAGAGACAGATTATAATAAAATATTTAAGGAATAATAAGGTGATGATGAAAAATATTTACAAAATAATTTTTATGACAAATATTTGAGAAATAATTTTTAGGTTTAATGTAATTCAGAAGTTACCTTATTATATAGGCTTCCCTGGTGGCTCAGATAGTAACAAATCTGCCTGCAATGCAGGAGACTCGGGTTGGATCCCTGAGTCTCGAAGGTCCCCTGGAGAAGGGAATGGCAATCCGCTCTAATGTTCTTGCCTGGAGAATTCCATGGACAAAGGGAACCTGGGGGGCTACTGTCCATGGGGTCTCAAAGAATCCAACATGAATGAGCAACTAACACCTACATTATTATAATATGCTTCAAATAAGGAAAGCTGAAACTGTTAATTGTATAGGAGTGATAATGGCTGGGGCTTCCCAGGTGGCGCTAGGTAAAGAACCCACCAATGCAGGAGACATAAGAGATGTGGGTTCTGTCCCTGGGTCGGAAAGATCCCCTGGAGGAGGGCATGGCAAGCCACTCCAGTATTATTGCCTGAAGAATCCCATGGTCAGAGGAGCTTGGCGGGCTATAGTCCCTAGGGTCTCATAGAGTTGGACACGACCGAAGCAACAGCATGCAGCATGTGAATGATGGCTAGTATTCAGTATGATTGTATGTTAAGGAGAACTTACTTTTTATATACTATACCTCATATGATGGCCATTTACTTTTCCTTGTAACAGATCAATATAGAAGGTAAGAGTTTATTTCCATACGTGTGTGTTGGGCTGTCATCTAAGGCGATAGTGATGCCTGGGGCATCACTCAGGGCAGAGAGATCCAGGGAGCCGTGGTGTCTGTATGTGATTTGGTTCAGTCCTCAAATGGTCCTTCTCTGGTGGCTCATAGGGTAAAGAATCTGCCTGCAATTCCGGAAATGCAGGTTCGATCCCTGGGTTGGGAAGATCCCCTGCAGAAGGAAATGGCAACCCGCTCCAGTATTCTTGCCTGGAGAATCCCATGGACAGAGGGCCCATGGACAGAGGAGCCTGGTAGGCTGCAGTCCACGGGGTCACAAAGAGTCGGACAAGACTGAGCGACTTCACTTTCACTTTCACTTTTCAGATAGTTCAGTCCTGTGGGTGCCTGGCTGCTGGAGTGGCGGGCATGTGTCAGGCTGGGAGTAGATAACTCGCATTTACAGCCAGGCTCCTGGGAGAAGGAATGTGAGTTTTTAAAGTGTTAACAGGTTGTATACTAAAAAGATAAATAGCGTCCACACTTTCCTTCTTGCTAAAACAGAAAAGCAGGTAAAAAGTCAGAATTTGTGCCTGGTCTCCACTTCTGGTTTCCTCTATTTTCTCCACATAGGAGCCAGCTAGATGCTATATGGACAATAAAAAAGGCTGAGCACCGAAGAATTGATACCTTTGAACTGTGGTGCTGGAGAAGACTCTTGAGAGTCCCTTCGACAGTAAGGAGATCAAACCAGTCAATCCTAAGGGAAATCAACCCTGAATATTCATTGGAAGGATTGATGCTGAAGCTCCAATACTTTGGTCACCTGATGCGAAGAGCCGACTCTTTGGAAAAGACCCAGATGCTGGGAAATATTGAGGGCAGGAGAAGAGGGCAACAGAGGATGAGAAGGTAGGATGGCATCATCGACTCAACGGACATGAGTTTGAGCAAACTCCTGGAGATGGTGAAGGACAGGAAAGCAGTCCATGGGGTCTGGTATACTGCAGTCCATGGGGTCGCAAAGAGTTGGACACGACTGAGTGGCTGAACAACAACAAGATGATACCACTTTTATTGATAAAAGTCTTTCAGGGTCAAGGCCTTGAGGTCATTGGTATGATCTGGCTCCTGTTACCTCTTACTTGTTACCACCAGCTCTTTGCACAACTGTCCTCCAGGCCCACTGCTTTCCTCCAGAAAACCAAGCTCTGTTCTGACATGGGCACAGTCAACTTTTACCCATTCTCTAGGTCTTAAGTTCTCAGAGAGTCATTTCTTCGCCCCCATCCCCCAGTTAAGCTGTGTTTCCCGTGTAACTGACTCGTGGTACTGGGTTCCTCTCAGTCATAGTGTTTATCACCATTCAAAATGATAAGACTATTTATAAGTTGCTTAATGTCTGTCTCCCCTACTAGATTGCTAGGTCTTTGAAGGGAAGGGTCTTGCAGAATTTGTTCCCTACTTCATATCCAACTCTGGGGAAAGAATTGGCCAGGCGTGGCCCTTGAGAAGGCTATAACCAGTGGACTCTAGGGCCCTTGATTCCAAGTGTCAGTGTTGCTTATTCTCTATTATGATGTCTTGTGGAGATGCAGAGATGACCAGAGGTGATTATTAGAAAAGCTGAGTCCACCTAACTGGAGGGCCAGTTGGAAGTCATGAGGCATGTATGGAGTGTATAAGCATTTTTGAGGGTTACATGTGCAGTGGGACTGGGTTTCCTGAAATCAAACAAGATGGGTGCTTGGACATGGCACTGATATGAAGAGGTGCAGTGAAAGAATTTGAGAATATCTGGATTACAGGAATCAAGGAATGTGAACTTAAGAAGAAAACATTTATAAAAAGTGGTATCCCCTGATTAAAAATTGATTTTTTTCTAACTTGACTTTATTCTTCTCAATAATGTGATATTCATTCATGAATTCCAATTTATCCAACAGACAGCTGAGACAATGTGCTTTGCATTGTGTAGGGCTAAAAAAGATGAAAAAAATCTCACTTCTTTTCTTAAATAACTCAACGTTTTGTGGTAGACAGATATTCAAATCATTACAACACTGCTGCTTATGATAAATCCTCTGAGAAGGGAAGAAAAATGAAGTCTTCTAGTATGTTAGTTATACAATCAGCAGCACTCTAACTTACTGACTTTGAGAGCATTACTCAGGAGTCAATCAGTGAACAGGAAGTGTAGAACTAAAAAGACTTAACCAAGGTCTAATATAAATATTAACAAATCAGTACATGTCCTGACAAATCAGAGCATGTCTGACTAATCAGCTAGGAATTCCCAACCAGTTAGAACAAATGTTGGCCAAATATCAGTCACTTTCAACACTGAATACCTATCAAGAATCAGGTACCATTTTGAAGGGGTTTTTACTTTGGCTAGTATGCTATAAATGAAGCAAATAGTTTTCCATTTTTTGTTGTTATTTAGTTGATCAGCCATGTCCGACTCTTTACGACCCCATAGACTGCAGTATACCAGGCTTCCCTGTCCTTCACTGTCTCCCAGGATTTGCTCAAACTCATGTCCATTGAGTCAGTGGTGCCATCTGACCATCTCATCCTCTGTCTCCTCCTTATCCTCTTGCCCTCAATCTTTCCCAGTATCAGGGTCTTTTCCAGTGAGTCAGCTCTTCGCATCTGGTGGCCAGACTTTTGGAGCTTCAGCTTCAGCGTCAGTCCTTCCAATGAATATTCAGGGTTGATTTCCTTTAGGACTGACTAGTTTGATCTCCTTGGAGTCCAAGGCAGTCTCAAAAATCTTCTCCAGCACTGCAGTTCGAAAGCGTCAATTCTGGTGGATCTGTTTTTAATTACTGTCTTTCTATTTTTTTGTAAACTTTTTATTTTATATTGGACAGCAGTTGGCTAACAATGTGTTAGTTTCAGGTGTGATGACAAAGTGATTCAGTTATACACATATATGTATCTATTGTTTTTCAAATTCTTTTCCTGATTAGGCTGTTACAGAATATTGAGTAGAGTTCAATGTGCTATACAGTAGGTCCTTGTTGGTTATCCTTTTTACAATTGTCACTCTTCAACATATGTGCCAGCTAGGGACTTGTTAAGACTTTGTTTAAATCTCAGGGCCCAGGAAGCATTTTATAGTCTAGGTTACGCTAGACTAGTCTAGAAAGTTCTATTGATTAGAAGTCTATATGAGTTGAAGCTGGATGAGCCCTATTGTTTTATGTTTGTTTATTTTTGATGAGTGGGGAAACAACAGTTTTATTTTGAACATATTAATTATGATATCTATTACATTACCAAATACATATTTCAAGTAGCCAGTTGGTACACACAAGCTTGGAAGTCTATGGAGACGTTTAGATGGAGAAAAAATGTGTAATAATAGATGTAAAGAAATGGACATACAGTTTCTGAGACAAGAAGAAAGATCCCAGGATTGAGCAATGAAATATTCCAGTAATTAGAAGTCAAATAGAGGAGAAGACAATCCCCTCTTTGTCCCCAGTACTTACGGCAATACCACGTGTCCAGTGATTACTGAGTTAAATTGTTCCTTCTCCATATCAGAGTAAGAACAAATTGTAGGATGACCTTGAGCCCCTATGTTTTATTAAGGGATGCTCTGGGAATATCCATCAACAGAAAATTGAATTAAAGATTTACTGAGCATGGCCCTGCCCATCAGAGCAAGACCCAGATTCCCCCACAGCCAATTCTTCCCATCAGGAAGCTTCCACAAGCCTCCTGTTCTTATCCATCAGAGGGCAGACAGAATGGAAACCACAATTACAGAAAACTAACCGAACTGATCACTTCGATCACAGCCTTGTCTAACTCAATGAAACTATGAGCCATGCTGTGTAGGGCCACCCAAGATGAACAAGTCATGGTGGAGAGTTCTGACAAAACATGGTCCACTGAGAAGGGAATGGCAAGTATTCTTGCCTTGAGAACCCCATGAATGGTATGAAAATACAAAAAGATATGATACTGAAAGATGAACTCCCCAGGTTGGTAGGTGCCCAATATGCTACTGGAGAAGAGTGGAGAAATAACACCAGAAAGAATGAAGAGATGGAGTCAAAGCAAAAACAACTCCCAGTTGTGGATGTGACTGGTGATGGAAGTAAAGTCCGATGCTGTAAAGACCAATATTGCATAGGAACCTGGAATGTTAGGTCCACAAATCAAGGTAAATTGAAAGTGGTCAAACAGGAGATGGCAAGAGTGAACATTTTAGGAATCAGTGAACTAAAATGGACTGGAATGGGTGAAATTAATTCAGATGACCATTATATCTACTGCTGTGGGGAAAAATCCCTTAGAAGAAATGGATTAGCTCTCATAGTCAATAAAACAGTCCAAAATGTAGTACTTGGGCAGAGTCTGAAAAAAGACAGAATGATCTCTGTTTGTTTCCAAGGCAAACCATTCAGTATCACAGTAATCCAAGTCTATGCCCTAACCACTAGTGCCAAAGAAGCTGAAGTTTAACAGTTCTATGATAACCTACTCAATATGCCAGCAAATTTGGAAAACTCAGCAGTGGCCATAAGACTGGAAAAGGTTAGTTTTCATTCCAATCCCAAAAAGGCAATGCCAAAGAATGCTCAAACTACCACACAATTGCACTCATCTCATATGCTAGTAAAGTGATGCTTAAAATTCTCCAAGCCAGGCTTCAGCAATACGTGAACTGTGAACTTCCAGATGTTCAAGCTGGTTTTAGAAAAGGCAGAAGAACCAGAGCTCGAATTGTCAACATCCGCTGGATCATTGAAAAAGCAAGAGAGTTCCAGAAAATCATCTATTTCTGCCTTATTGACTATGCCAAAGCCTTTGACTGTGTGGATCACAATAAACTGGAAAATTCTGAAAGAGATGGGAATACCAGACCACCTGACCTGCCTCTTGAGAAACCTGTATGCAGGTCAGAAAGCAACAGTTAGAACTAGACATGGAACAACAGACTGGTTCTAAATAGGAAAAGGAGTACGTCAAGGCTGCATATTGTCACCCTGCTTATTTAACTTCTATGCAGAGTACATCATGAGAAACACTGGGCTGGAAGAAGCACAAGCTGGAATCAAGATTTCCGGGAGAAATATCAATAACCTCAGATATGCAGATGACACCACCCTTATAGCAGAAAATGAAGATGAACTAAAGAGCCTCTTGATGAAAGTGAAAAAGGAGAGTGAAAAAATTGGCTTAAAGCTCACCATTCAGAAAACTAAGATCATGGCATCCGGTCCCATCACTTCATGGGAAATAGATGGGGAAACAGTGGAAACAGTGTCAGACTTTATTTTTCTGGGCTCCAAAATCACTGCAGCCATGAAATTAAAAGTGATTGCAGCCATGAAATTAAACGATGCTTACTCCTTGGGAGGAAAGCTATGACCAACCTAGATAGCATATTAAAAAGCAGAGACATTACTTTGTCAACAAAGGTCCATCTAGTCAAGGCTATGGTTTTTCCAGTGGTCATGTATGGATGTGAGAGTTGGACTATAAAGAAACCTGAGCATCGAAGAATTGATGCTTTTGAACTGTGGTGTTGGAGAAGACTCTTGAGAGTCCCTTGGACTGCAAGGAGATCCAACCAGTCCATCCTAAAGGAGATCAGTCCTGGGTGTTCATTGGAAGGACTGATGTTGAAGCTGAAACTCCCAGTACTTTGGCCACATGATGCAAAGAGCTGACTCATTTGAAAAGACCCTGATGCTGGGAATGATTGAGGGCAGGAGGAGAAGGGAACAACATTGGATGAGATGGCTGGATGGCATCACTGACTCAATGGACAAGGGTTTGGGTGGACTCCAGGAGTTGGTGATGGACAGGGAAGCCTGGCATGCTGTGGTTCATGGGGTCGCAAAGAGTCAGACATGACTGAGCAACTGAACTGAATTGAATGATGACCTACAAGACCTTCGAGAACTAACACCAAAAAAAGATGTCCTTTTCATTATAGGGGACTGGAATGCAAAAGGAGGAAGTCAAGAAGGCAAGTTTGGCCTTGGAGTACAATATGAAGCAGGTCAAAGGTTAACAGAGTTTCACCAAGAGAACGCACTGGTCATAGCAAACACCCTTTTCCAACAACACAAGAGACGACTCTATGCATGGATATCACCAGATGGTCAATACCGAAATCAGATTGATTATATTCTTTGCAACTGAAGATGGAGAAGCTCTACACAGTAAGCAAAAACAAGACCGGGAGCTAACTGTGGCTCAGATCATGAACTCCTTATTGCAAAATTCAGACTTAAGTTGAAGAAAGTAGGGAAAACCACAAGATCATTCAAGTATGACCTAAATCAAATCCTTTACGATTATACAGTGGAAGTGACAAATAGATTCAGGAGATTATATCTGATAGAGTGCCTGAAGAACTATGGACGAAGGTTCATAATATTGTACAGGAGGCGGTGATCAAAACCATCCCCAAGAAGAAGAAATGCAAAAAGGCAAAATGGTTGTCTAAGGAGGCCTTACAAAAGAAGAAAAGCGAAAGGCAAAGGAGAAAAGTCAAGATATATCCATCTGAATGCAGAATTCCAAAGAAAAGCGAGGAGAGGTAAGAAAGCCTTCCTCAGTGATCAATGCAAAGAAATAGAGGAAAACAATAGAATGGGAAAGACTAGAGATCTCTTCTCTGGAGAAGGAAACGGCAACCCACTCCAGTATTCTTGCTTAGAGAATCCTGTGGACAGAGGAGCCTGGTGGGCTGCCATCTATGGGGTTGCATAGAGTCAGACACGACTGAAGCGACTTACCATGCATGCATGCATTGGAGAAGGAAATGGCAACCCTTTCCAGTATTCTTGCCTGGAGAGTCCCAGGGATGGAGAAGCCTGGTGGGCTGCCGTCTATGGGGTCGCACAGAGCCCCACACGACTGAGGGTACTTAGCAGCAGCAACAGAGATCTCTTCAAGAAAATTACAGATACCAAGGGAACATTTCATGCAAAGATGGACACAATAAAGAACAGAAACTGTATGGACTTAACAGAAACAGAAGATACTAAGAAGAAGTGGCAAGAATACACAGAAGAATTACACAAAAAAGATCTTAATGACCTAGATAACCACCCAGAGCCAGACATCCTGGAGTGTGAAGTCAAGTGGACCTTAGGAAGCATCACTAGGAACAAAGCTAGTGGAGGTGATGGAATTCCAGTTGAGCTATTTCAAATCCTAAAAGATGATGTGAAAGTGCTGCACTTAATATGCCAGCTGAGAAAATTCAGCAGTGGCCACAGGGCTGGAAAAGGTCACTTTTCATTCCAATCCCAAAGAAAGGCAATGCCAAAGAATGTTCAAACTACCACACAGTTGCACTCATCTCACACACTAGCAAAGTAATGCTGAAAATTCCCCAAGCCAGGCTTCAACAGTACATGAACCGAGAACTTCCAGATGTTCAAGCTGGATTTAGAAAAGGCAGAGGAACCAGAGATCAAACTGCCAACATCCATTGGATCACAGAAAAGCAAGAGAATTCCAGAAAAACACCTACTTCTGCTTCATTGACTACACTAAAGCCTTTGAATGTGTGGATCACATCAATATGTGGAAAATTCTTGAAGAGACAGGAATACTAGACCATCTTACCTACCTCCTGAGAAACCTGTATGTAGGTCAAGAAGCAACAGAACTGGACATGAAACAATGGACTGGTTCCAAATTGGAAAGGAGTATGTCAAGGCTGTATATTGTCACCTTGCTTAATTAACTTCTGTGCAGAGTACATCATGCGCAATGCCCAGCTGGGTAAAGCACAAGCTGGAATCAAGATTGCTGGGAGAAATATTAATAACCTCAGATATGCAGGTGACACCACCCTATGGCAGAAAGCGAAGAAGAACTAAAGAGTCTCTTGATGAAACTGAAAGAGGAGAGTGAAAAGTTGGCTTAAAATTCAACATTAAGAAAACTAAGATCATGGCATCTGATCCCATCACTTCATGGCAAATAGATGGGGAAACAATGGAAACAGTGAGAGGCTTTATTTTTTTGGTCTCCAAAATCACTGCAGATGGTGATTGCAGCCATGAAATTAAAAGATACTTGCTCCTTGGAAGAAAGCTATGACCAACCTAGATAGCATATTCAAAAGCAGAGACATTACTTTGCCGACAAAGGTCCATCTAGTCAAAGCTATGGTTTTTCCAGTAGTCATGTATGTGTGTGAGTGGAACCATGAAGAAAGCTGAGCGCCGAAGAATTGATGCTTTTGAACTGTGGTGTTGGAGAAGATTTTTGAGAGTCCTTTGAACAGCAGGGAGATCAAACCAGTCAATTGTAAAAGAAATCAGTCCTGAATATTCATTAGAAGGACTGGTGCTGAAGCTGAAGGTCCAATACTTTGGCCACCTGATGTGAAGAGCTGACTCATTGGAAAAGACCCTGATGCTGGGAAAGATTGAAGGCAGGAGGAGAAGGGGCAACAGAGGATGAGATGGTTGGATGGCATCACCGACTCAATGGACATGAGTTTGAGCAGGCTCTGGGTGTTGGTGACAGATAAGGAAACCTGGAGTGCTGCAGTCCGTGGCGTCTCAAAGAGTCAGACGAGACTCAGTGAGTGAACTGAACTAAACTCAGAACATAAACCTGTTTGTCTTCGTGATAAGCCATGCAACTCCTGATTAGAGAGTGAGGTTCTCTGTGATGAGAAGTAAATATGCCACTTGTACCTCCCCTTTTCAAACTTCCTGCTCTAAATGCAAGGCTGGTATCATAGGGTCCTTGGCATTTGCATCTCATCCCCAGATTTTTGCTGAGCACTTCCTTTTCTTTTCTCCATCTCCCTGCTGTCATTTCTTAAACATTAGAGGGATAGTGAGCTGTTTTTAAAAATAACTTATTTTTAAATTTGTGGTTATGCTAGGTGTTTGTTACTGCTGGCATGCTTTTCTCTAGTTATGGAGAGTGGGGGCTACTCTTTCTTGTGGTGTGTGGGCTCTAGAGCTTGGGGTCGGTAGTTGCAGCTTGGACTTAGCTGCTGCTTGGCATGTGGGATCTTCCCTGACCAGGGATCGAACCCGTGTCCCTTGCATTGGGAAATGGATTCTTATCCTCTCTGCCACCAACGTAGTCCCCATGCTATCACTGTTATTTGCTATAGTGACAGAAAGAAAGTGAAACTCTCTCAGTTGTGTCTGACTGTTTGCGGCCCCATGGACTATACAGTCCATGGAATTCTTCAGGCCAGAATACTGGAGTGGGTAGCCTATCCCTTCTCCAGGGGATCTTCCTGACCCAGGAATGAACCCAGGGTCTCCTGCATTGCAGGCGGATTCTTTACCAACTGAGCTATCAGGAAAGCCCATAGTATTTTTCTTTTTTGATCTCATAGGTATTGCTCCCTGATTCAGTCTCTTTGGCACCCTGTAGCAGCGGGGACAATACCCTGAGCCTGAGGCATGTCTGCCAGAGAGTTCAGACTGGTCCTGGCCCTGCTGACAGATGGAGGAATGGTCATCTGTGGAGAGGCTGAGGAGCCTCCCAGGAGAGCTTGTCCTTAGATGCAGCAGCAAGTCCTAACTCAGGACAAGCTCAGTTCCAGAGCGAAGCTTTAGTCCCTAGAAAAGAAGAATTGTTCTAAGTAGAGCAGAGCCTGAAGACCCTCCCCAAAACCGAGAACTCAGGTCTGTATCCTGTATAGATAGGGGGTGACTAGGGTTGCAGAGACTAGCTCGAAGCTCACCAAACTGTTTCCTTTTCTTCCTATACCCATACCCTCCCTGGCAAACCTATTTTGCATCTAGTTAGTCGCTCACTTGTGTTGACTCTTTTGCAACTCATGACTGTAGCCTGCCGGGCTTCTCTGTCCATGGGATTCTCCAGGCAAGAATACTGGAGTGGGTTGCCATTTCTTCCTCCAGGGGATCTTTCCAACCCAGGGATCAAACCTGCATTGCAGGCAGATTTTTTAGCATCTGCACCACCAGGGAAGCCCATTTTGTTTCTAAGCTCTGGCTAAATAAATGTGGGCAGAGGTCACATATATCACCTCCAGTCCTGGCCCATAAAGCTTCCCGCATGATCAGAAGATAACAGATGATCCAGTGGGGGATTCGAAGGCCCTAGGGAGGAAGAAGCACTAGGCAGAAGAAGCTGGTTCCCTGAATGACCTGGAGGAATAGAGTCTCAGGGCTGATTATCCCCACCTTCACCTTGACCTTGCCATGAGCAGAAATGACCTGATTCTTGAAAACCACTGAAGTTTTGAGATTGTTGATAATGGCAATAATCTTGCTCCAACTGACTCACTGGGTAAAAACAAATAGCACTGTTTAATGAAAATACTACATTTGACCTTGAAGAAAGGCAGCATGGCATTTGTTTTTCTAATCAAGTGTAACACAGAAGAGTACAGTCTTTCCCCCCTGCCTCTGCCCTGAACAGCTTTGACATTTCAACAGCGCTCAAATATGAGGTGGCACTGGCTGGTGGGAGATACAGGAAGAAGTAACAGTTTCTGAAAGGAGGCAGAAATGGCCATGAGGCTTGGGGTGGCTCCAGTGGTGCCAGGAGTGAGGGGTGGCAGCTGCTGTGGACACAGAGGTACTGATTTCAAGAGGAAGTGGTGAAAGCTTGTAGGAGAGTCTTGACCAATAAAACGGAACATATTGTCTAGAGAATGGGAAGTACCAGATGATCAGATTTGCTTATGAGCCCATGGAGGACGCTCAGAGATTTTTAAGCAATAAGCAGTGGCCACAGGACTGGAAAAGGTCAGTTTTCATTCCAATCTCAAAGAAAGGCAATGCCAAAGAATATTCAAACTACTGCACAATTGCATTCATCTCACACGCTAGTAAAGTAATGCTCAAAATTCTCCAAGCCAGGCTTCAGCAATACGTGAACCATGAACTTCCAGATGTTCAAGCTGGTTTTAGAAAAGGCAGAGGAACCAGAGAGCAAATTGCCAACATCTGCTGGATCATCGAAAAAGCAAGAGAGTTCCAGAAAAACATCTATTTCTGCTTTATTGACTATGCCAAAGCCTTTGACTGTGTGGATCACAAGAAACTGGAAAATTCTGAAAGAGATGGGAATACCAGACCACCTGACCTGCCTCTTGAGAAACCTGTATGCAGGTCAGGAAGCAACAGTTAGAACTGGACATGGAACAACAGACTGGTTCCAAATAGGAAAAGGAGTACGTCAAGGCTGCATATTGTCACCCTGCTTATTTAACTTATATGCAGAGTACATCATGTGAAATGTCGGACTGGAAGGAGCACAAGCTGGAATCAAGATTGCCGGGAGAAATATCAATAACTTCAGATATTCAGATGACACCACCCTTATGGCAGAAAGTGAAGAGGAACTAAAAAGCATCTTGATGGAAGTGAAAGAGGAGAGTGAAAAAGTTGGCTTAAAGCTCAACGTTCAGAAAACTAAGATCATGGCATCTGGTCCCATCACTTCATGGGAAATAGATGGGGAAACAGTGTCAGACTTTATTTTTTTGGGCTCCAAAATCACTGCAGATGGTGACTGCAGCCATGAAATTAAAAGATGCTTACTTCTTGGAAGGAAAGTTATGACCAACCTAGATAGCATATTCAAAAGCAGAGACATTACTTTGCCAACAAAAGTCCGTCTAGGCAAGGCTATGGTTTTTCCAGTGGTCATGTGTGGATGTGAGATTTGGACTGTGAAGAAAGCTGAGTGCCAAAGAATTGATGCTTTTGAACTGTGGTGTTGGAGAAGACTCTTGAGAGTCCCTTGGACTGCAAGGAGATCCAACCAGTCCATTCTAAAGGAGATCAACCCTGGGTGTTCTTTAGAAGGACTGATGCTAAAGCTGAAACTCCAATACTTTGGCCACCTCATGCGAAGAGTTGGCTCATTGGAAAAGACTCTGATGCTGGGAGGGATTGGGGGCAGGAGAGAAGGGGACGACAGAGGATGAGATGGCTGGATGGCATTAACGACTTGATGGATGTGAGTTTGAGTGAACTCCGGGAGTTGGTGATGGACAGAGAGGCCTGGTGTGCTGTGATTCATGGGGTCGCAAAGAGTCGGACACGACTGAGCGACTGAACTGACTGAACTGAGGGCTTCCCTGGTGGCTCTGACGGTAAAGAATCTGCATGCAATGTTCGAGACCCTGGTTCAATCCCTGGGTCGGGAAGATTCCCCGGAGAAGGGAATGGCTACCCACTCCCGTATTCTTGCCTGGAGAATTCCCTGGACAGAGGAGCCTAGTGGGCTACAGTCCATGGGGTCATAGAGTTGGACATGACTGAGGGACTAACACACTGGGCATCACAATGGTCATAAAAATCAGCAAATACGGTTTTCCACCACAAAGTATTGGAAGCTTAGGCGGTTGAGGAAGAATAATCCCACTGCAGATCCTTGTAGGGAGACCAGAATAGGTTCTGTGGCTTCAGCTGTGACTGTCAGATATAGAATTTCTTTTCTTCATGGCAGGCACAGTGGTCAGAGGGGGGGCTGTCTTCAGGCTTGTCTCCCCAGCCCCCCTTGTTTCACTCCTCCTAGAGAGGTCAGTTAAGAAAACCAGGAAGCCCAGGTGTTTGCATTTTCCAGGGTGCCCTCAGTGTGGGGGTGGGGTGGGGGGCGGTTTGCACAGCAAGGCACTTAAGAACGCCAGGTGACTAGAGAGCATGTCACACGTTTTCTTTAGGTAAAAGTCGAGGATTCTGATTTGTTCGGTGGCTGCTTTGAATTTTTTCTTGTAATTGAACGAAAGTACATTAAATGTGAGAAACGCTTTTTAAAGCTGTGGTTCCTGTGTTAAAATGGGGGGAAAAAGTGCAGGGGATGGGAGAGATTTCTGGAGTTAAGAGAGCCAAAGAGGAGGTAAGGTCAGGGAGCCATGAGGGAGGGACTCCTTGGCATCCGTGTCCCCCTGAAAATCATTTTGGGAGAGCTGGGGTGATGATGGGGAAAGGGGGAATGCCCAAAAGATTAGGCGTAAAAAGGGCTAGAGATGCCGTATCTGTGGGATGCATATACAATCACACACACTTACGTGCTGCACAAATGTAAGTGCTGTGGGTGATGATAGCTGTTCTTTTTTTTAATGCATGCTATTATTCTCTTTTCTTTTTTAGAATTTTATTTTTATTTGTTTGTTTTATTTCAGGGGCCACACATGTAAGAGCTTAGTTTCCTGAAAAGTGAAAGTGAAGGTGTTCGTGGCTCAGTGCCTCTGCATGGAC
Source organism: Bos javanicus (assembly GCF_032452875.1). Taxonomy (NCBI): domain Eukaryota; kingdom Metazoa; phylum Chordata; class Mammalia; order Artiodactyla; family Bovidae; genus Bos; species Bos javanicus. The sequence goes on along the minus strand of NC_083872.1, from coordinate 97,341,748 downwards.
TGCAGCCTGCCAGGCTCCTCTGTCCATGGGATTCTCCAGGCCAGAATACTGGAGTGGATTGCCATTTCCTTCTCCAGGGCATCTTCCCCACCCAGGGATCGAACCTAGGTCTTCTGCATTGCTGGCAGAGTGTTTACCCTTCGGTCTCTGACCCAGGGATCAAATCTGTGCCCCCTGCAATGCAAGTGTGGATTCTTAGCCACTAGACCACCAGGGATGTCCCAACAGTACAGTTTTAAGCAAAGTTTTAATCAAACTTTGTACAATTAAAAATTTAAAAAAAATTTGGCCATACTGTGCGGCTTTTGGGATCTTAGTTACCTGGCCGGGGACTGAACCTCGGTCCAAGGCAATGAAAGCCTGAGTCTTCACCACTGGACCACCAGGAAATTCCCTTGTACAATTTATTTTACTTTCATCACATAAAAAGGGACTTTCACTAAGAAAAATGGACAGATTTTCTCCTTCCCTGCTTTCCTGTATTTCTGGCTATTTCAGTTCACAGGCATCGTCTCCCAGAAACTCAAGTTCCTATCCTACAGCAGAAACTGATTCTACTCAGCTTAAAGGTTATTTTTCTCAGTCTTTGTATCTCAAGAATGTGTTCCAGTTAGCTAATCTAATATCAGGTAAGCCTCTACTGGTTTACTGTGACCTGTCATGGTGCTTTTCTTAGATGACCCACATAGATGTCAAACGTGGTTTTTAATCATACCTCCAGAGAAGTGTCAGTGGACGTTTCGGGAATGGTAGTACACACAAAGAATAAACAACTAATTTTACTAATCTCTTAAAGTATTATTAAATTTATTACTAAGTTAATTAGGGGGCTTCCCTGGTGGCTCAGAGGTGAAAGCGTCTGCCTGCTTTGTGGGAGACCTGGGTTTGATCCCTGGGTCAGGAAGATCCCCTGGAGAAGGAAATGGCAACCCACTCCAGTATTCTTGCCTGGAGAATCCCATGGATGGAGGAGCCTGGTGGGCTACAGTCCATGGGGTCACAAAGAGTCGGACACCACTGAGCGACTTAACTAACTAACTAAAGTACTATTAAATTTATTATGAATTACATTGTCAAAAAGTAGTAAATTATTAATAAAAAGGAGAGCTAACACAAAACACGCAGTGGCACACATGGTTCTGTGTGCTTTGCATGTGTCCATTTAATTCTCAAGGGCTTCCTTGTTGGCTCAGAAGGTAAAGACTCCACCTGTAATATGGAGGACCCAGGTTTGATCCCTGGGTGGGGAAGATACCCTGAAGAAGGGCATGGCAACCCACTCCAGTATTCTTGCCTGGAGAATCTCATGGTTAGAGGAGCCTGCTGGGCTATAGTCCATGGGGTCAAAAAGCATGGAACAAGCGACTCACCATGCATGCTCATGCAAACATGGCCTGGCTCCAGAATCTTCCCTCTGTTGACATGAGTGATATTATATTTTTGTGTGGGGTAAAGTGCAGTGGGAATAACTGTTAGAATGCTGGGATTACCCCCACAGGACAGTCCTAGGACTGTTTCTCATGCAAATGAGGCAGTCCAAGTGAGAGATCTCTTAGAACTTTTGTTTGCCATCTACTACTGCGGGCAGGAATCCCTCAGAAGAAATGGAGTAGCCATCATGGTCAACAAAAGAGTCCGAAATGCAGTACTTGGATGCAATCTCAAAAACGACAGAATGATCTCGGTTCGTTTCCAAGGCAAACCATTCAGTATCACAGTAATCCAAGTCTATGCCCCAACCAGTAACGCTGAAGAAGCTGAAGTTGAATGGTTCTATGAAGACCTACAAGACCTTTTAGAACTAACACCCCAAAAAAATGTCCTTTTCATTATAGGGGACTGGAATGCAAAAGTAGGAAGTCAAGAAACACCTGGAGTAACAGGCAAATTTGGCCTTGGAATACGGAATGAAGCAGGGCAAAGACTAATAGAGTTTTGCCAAGAAAATGCACTGGTCATAGCAAACACCCTCTTCCAACAACACAAGAGAAGACTCTACACATGGACATCACCAGGTGGTCAACACCGAAATCAGATTGATTATATTCTTTGCAGCCAAAGATGGAGAAGCTCTATACAGTCAACAAAAACAAGACCAGGAGCTGACTGTGGCTCAGACCATGAACTCCTTATTGCCAAATTCAGACTGAAATTGAAGAAAGTAGGGAAAACCACTAGACCATTCAGGTATGACCTAAATCAAATCCCTTATGATTATACAGTGGAAGTGAGAAATAGATTTAAGGGCCTAGATCTGATAGATAGAGTGCCTGAAGAGCTATGGAATGAGGTTCGTGACATTGGACAGGAGACAGGGATCAAGACCATCCCCATGGAAAAGAAATGCAAAAAAGCGAAATGGCTGTCTGGGGAGGCCTTACAAATAGCTGTGAAAAGAAGAGAAGCGAAAAGCAAAGGAGAAAAGGAAAGATATAAGCAGCTGAATGCAGAGTTCCAAAGAATAGCAAGAAGAGATAAGAAAGCCTTCCTCAGCGATTAATGCAAAGAAATAGAGGAAAACAACAGAATAGGAAAGACTAGAGATCTCTTCAAGAAAATTAGAGATACCAAGGGAACATTTCATGCAAAGATGGGCTTGATAAAGGACAGAAATGATATGGACCTAACAGAAGCAGAAGATATTAAGAAGAGGTGGCAAGAATACACAGAAGAACTGTACAAAAAAGATCTTCACGACCCAGATAATCATGATGGTGTGATCACTGACCTAGAGCCAGACATCCTGGAATGTGAAGTCAAGTGGGTCTTAGAAAGCATCACTATGAACAAAGCTGTCCAGTTGAGCTATTTCAAATCCTGAAAGATGATGCTGTGAAAGTGCTGTACTCAATATGCCAGCAAATTTGGAAAACTCAGCAGTGGCCACAGGACTGGAAAAGATCAGTTTTCATTCCAATCCCAAAGAAAGGCAATGCCAAAGAATGTTCAAACTACTGCACAATTGCACTCATCTCACATGCTAGTAAAGTAATGCTCAAAATTCTTCAAGCCAGGCTTCAGCAATACGTGAACCGTGAACTTCCTGATGTTCAAGCTGGTTTTAGAAAAGGCAGAGGAACCAGAGAGCAAATTGCCAACATCCGCTGGATCATGGAAAAAGCAAGAGAGTTCCAGAAAAACATCTATTTCTGCTTTATTGACTATGCCAAAGACTTTGACTGTGTGGATCACAAGAAACTGTGGAAAATTCTGAAAGAGATGGGAATACCAGACCACCTGATCTGCCTCTTGAGAAATCTGTATACAGGTCAGGAAGCAACAGTTAGAACTGGACATGGAACAACAGACTGGTTCTGAATAGGAATAGGAGTATGTCAAGGTTGTATATTGTCACCCTGCTTATTTAACTTATATGCAGAGTACATCAAGAGAAACGCTGGACTGGAAGAAACACATGCTGGAATCAAGATTGCCGGGAGAAATATCAATAACTTCAGATATGCAGATGACACCACCCTTGTGGCAGAAAGTGAAGAGGAACTAAAAAGCCTCTTGATGAAAGTGAAAGAGGAGAGTGAAAAAGTTGGCTTAAAGCTCAACATTCAGAAAACTAAGATCATGCCATCTGGTCCCATCACTTCATGGGAAATAGATGGGGAAACAGTGGAAACAGTGCCAGACTTTATTTTTTTGGGCTCCAAAATCACTGCAGATGGTGACTGCAGCCATGAAATTAAAAGATGCTTACTCCTTGGAAGGAAAGTTATGACCAACCTAGATAGCATATTCAAAAGCAGAGACATTACTTTGGCAACAAAGGTCCGTCTAGTCAAGGCTATGGTTTTTCCTGTGGTCATGTGTGGATGTGAGAGTTGGACTGTGAAGAAGGCTGAGCGCCGAAGAATTGATTCCTTTGAACTGTGGTGTTGGAGAAGACTCTTGAGAGTTCCTTGGATTGCAAGGAGGTCCAACCAGTCCATTCTGAAGGAAATCAGCCCTGGGGTTTCTTTGGAGGGAACGATGCTGAAGCTGAAACTCCAGTACTTTGGCCACCTCATGGGAAGAGCTGACTCATTGGAAAAGACTCTGATGCTGGGAGGGATTGGGGGCAGGAGAGAAGGGGACGACAGAGGATGAGATGGCTGGATGGCTTCACTGACTCGATGGATGTGAGTCTGAGTGAACTCCAGGAGTTTGTGATGGACAGGGAGGCCTGGTGTGCTGCGATTCATGGGGTCGCAAAGAGTCGGACACGACTGAATGACTTCCCTTTCACTTTTCACTTTCATCCATTGGAGAAGGAAATTGCAACCCAGTCCAGTGTTCTTGCCTGGAGAATCCCAGGGATGGGGGAGCCTGGTGGGCTGCCTCTATGGGGTTGCACAGAATCGGACACGACTGAAGTGACTTAGTAGCAGCAGCAGCAAGTCACATCACCTTTATAGATCTCAGTTTTCTCTTCAGTAAAACATGAAGTCTCTAAGGTCTGCTTCAGTTCTAAGATAAATAATGTCTTCAGCATTCCTGGACTAAAATGCCTACCTCTTGGTGCCTGAGGGGAAGAAACAGGTCTGATCTTGCGTTCTTCGACCTTTCAAGCTGGAAGCTGCGGGGTAGGGTGCTGAGTGGATCCCTGTAAAGAACTGGTAACCAGAGATGAAGCTTAGAGCTCCAGGGGAAACCTCGCCTTTAACCTGAGAAACGTAGAGAAACACACTTACTAGGTGCTTGCTGTGTGCTACGCGTTTTAAATAGATTATGTAATATCATCCTCACAATATGCTCCTGAAGTAGGTGCTATTATCTCCATATCTAAGCTGAAGCTTAGTCATACAAGTGACTTGCCCTGCGAGGGATGTGGGCGGAATTCAAACCCGTCTGACTCCAAAGCCCAGGCGTATTTCACAACCCTTGCCTCCTATCTATTATCTCATTCCGTGCTCACTGCAAGCAGTGGGCTGTATCAGATCCCCATTTCACGGAGGAGGAGAGTGAGGCTCAGCGCGGTGACGTGACCTGCCCAGTAAGGCATCTGTCCCGGAGGGGGCGGGGTGGAGGGGCAGGAGCGCGCACGTGGGCGCGGAGGCGGCAGCGGACGCCTCCTCCAGGCCCTGCCACGCCGCCCGGCTCCCACCTTTTCAGGTCCCGGCCCCGCGCACCTCCACTGCGAACTACACTTCCCGGCAGGACGCGAGCGCGCGCACGCGCACCGGGGCCTCCACCATGGCGACCGTGCTGTCCAGGGCGCTCAAGCTCCCCGGTAAGCTGCAACCTCGCGACCACCCCGCCCACGCCGGACTTGGTGGGGTGGGGACTCCAGGCTCCCGGGGGCGAAGCCTATCGGAGTCTGGCTCCAGCCCGAGCGGAGCTGCAGGCGCGCGGAGGCGAGACGGTGCAGCCCCCCCGCGGGCTGGGGTCCACGCGCCACCAGGGGGCAAAAGAGGCGCCTGGCGGGTCGGAGGTTGCCGGCGCGGGGCGAACCTGGGAAACGCTGGGGGAAGGACCCTGAAGGCGCGCCGGGATGGTGGCCTGGCGCTGCGGCGGCGGCGGATGTCAGGGCGCGCGTCGCCGCCGTCCCCAGGGGAGGGCGATGAGGTTAGCATCCTTTCCCGAGCGCCGCGAAGGACCTACGGGAGGGTCTCCAACTCTTTCCGTCTTGGGCTGGACTGGGGGTTGGGGGCAAGAGGGCGGCAGGATGGCGAGTGACCCCTTTGGAGCAGCCTCCCCATTTAATGACAACATTGATGCTGCGGTGAGGTAGGTGGAACAGGTATTTCCCCTTCTAAAAAATTAATTATCTGTCAAATTGACTTGTCCAGGGTCGCACAAACAGCATAGGAAAAGCCTGGACTTGAACATGGGGGGTCTTCTGACTTTAGATTCTGGGCCTTGGGTTCCACTTGTTCAGCCTCAGGCTCTCAAGCCTGAGCATTTATGAGGATAATTTATTTGCACCGGTAAGTTGCAGATAATGGATGGAATATTCTTTTAAGGAGGCACTAGTGGTGAAGTCAGAGCTAATTCAGTACTTGGGGGCAACAGCTCCAAGGTTTTGGTTTTCCTTTTAAACCTCCAGAATGGAACTGTCCTGCTAGAAACTTGCTATTTTAATAAAAGTATATTTATTCTGCTCAAATACATTTTAGATTTTAAGGCTGTAGAAAAATTTATGCTTTTATCTAAATAAGTTTGTTGTTATTTTGATGTGGACCATTTTTAAAGTCTTTATTGAATTTGTTACAGTATTGCTTCTGTTTTATGTTTTGGTTTTTTTTTTTTTTTCTTTTGGCTGTGAGGCATGGGGGATCTTAGCTCCCCGACCAGGGATCAAACCTACACCCCCTGCGTTGGAAGGCAAAGTCTTAACCACTGGACTATCAAGGAAGTCCCACCTAAATACATTTTAAACATTAAACTATAAACTGTTTGTTTGCTGGTAAGTTGTTAGTGAGAAACGCAGCTGCTTGCCCAGCATGGGTAGAAAGGGCTGGTTGGGTGTCTGGCGGATACCCAGTGGAGGGTCCCTGTTCTCAAGGAGTTTCCAGTCTGCTATACTGTGCCACAGCTGACACTGGGTTGGTTGTGAATTTGATATGAATTTGCATTTCTGTCCCCAGATTTCATGACTTCAGACACTTTTTCTTTGCACATGGTCTCATTATAACTTTGGAAGGAACGTTGATCTCTCTGTTGGAGTGTGTATGTAACACTGGAATAGAATGGGGATAACCCTTAACCTGCAGGATTTATTTTGAAGAGAGTAGCCGTGTATATCCTTAGTGTAGGGTAGTGTCCTCCCATGGGCTTCTCAGGTGATGCAGTGATAAAGACTCCACTCAGGAGACTCGGCTTCGATCCCTGTGTTGGGAAGATCCCCTGGAGGAGGAAATGAGAACCCACTCCAGTATTCTTGCCTGGAGAATCCCATGGACAGAGGCACCTGGCAGGCTGTAGTCCATGGGGTCACAAAGAGTCAGACATGGCTGAGCACGCCTACATAGCATAGCATAGCATAGATATCCTCCCAAGGGGTAATGGGATGTCAGACATATTTAGCTTTGTTTTTCCTTTTCTTTTAGATTCTTTTCCCCCCTCGCACCCCCTCTGAAGTGAAGTGAAGTGAAAGTTGCTCAGTAGTGTCCGACTCTTTTCGACCCCATGGACTGTACAGTCCATGGAATTCTCCAGGCCAGAATACTGGAGTGGGTAGCCTTTCCTTTCTCTAGGGGATCTTCCCAACACAGGGATCGAACCCAAGTCTCCTGCATTGCAGGCAGATTCTCTACCAGCTGAGCCACAAGGGAAGCCCCTCGTCCCCTCTCATATAGCTAATTGTCATTCTCAAAGGCTGGAAATGCAAAACAAAAAATCTTGCTTTTGAAACTCTTGAGCTGTTTTGCATGCTGAGGCTTCATCGTTGCTCCTGGAGTATTCAGATGCAGTAAGTGTGTCAGCTGACCGGGTGGGGGAAGCACAGTCTGGTCCTGGACCTGTGTGTGTGGACGGCAGTAGGGCCCTGAGCACTCAGGTACTCTCGACACTTTGAGGTCCAGGCTGTTGTTGTTCAGTCGCTAAGTCGTGTCCAGCTGTTTGTGACCCATGGACTGCAGCACGCCAGGCTTCCCTGTCCATCCCAACTCCCGGAACTTACCCAAACTCATGTTCATTGAGTTGGTGATGGGTCCAACTGTCTCATCCTCTGTCGTTGCCTTTCTCCTCCTGCCTTCAATCTTTATCAGCATCAGGGTCTTTTCCAATGAGTCAGTTCTTCGATCAGGCGGCCATAGTATTGGATCAGCATCAGTCCTTCCAATGAATATTCAGGATTGATTTCCTTTAGGATTGACTGGTTTGATCTGTTGGCTGTCCAAGGGACTCTCAAGAGTCTTCTCAAACACCACAGTTCAAAAGCATCAATTCTGCGGTGCTCAGCCTTCTTTATGGCTCAACTCTCACATCCATACATGACTACTGGAAAAACCATAGCTTTGACCACACAGATGTTTGTCGGCAAAGTGGTGTCTCAAGTTTTTTAACACGCTGTCATAGTTTTTCTTCCAAGGAGCAAGTGTCTTTTAATTCCATGGCTACAGTCACTGTCCACAGTGATTTTGGAGCCCCAAATGAAATCTAACACCATTTCCACTTTTTCCCCATCTGTTTACCATGAAGTGATGGGACCAGATACCATGATGTTCCTTTTTCGAATGTTGAGTCTAGGCCCAGGTACAAAGGCTGTATGTTTTTTTAGGTGATGTGGGTCTTAGGGGCTTTTTTCTCATGCTTTTGCTTTTCTCCCTCTTACCCTTTCTCCCTTCTACCACAAATACAACTGTTAGCTTTTATATTAGATGGAAGTTGCTTTCTGAAAGCCCTTTTTGGGTACTCTATAATTGGGTCTGTGAAGCTGTTATCCTGTTTTGGCTACTGTATCATGTTACTTTAGTTAACATCCTCACTGTTTTTTTCTTTTTTTACATTGAGTATCATTGATGTATAATCAATGTATAATATCATTGATGTATTGTATTAGTTTCAGGTGTACGAATAATTTGATATTTGTAGATATTGCAAAATCACCACAATGACATCCTTACTATTTTTATGTGTAAGGAAGCAGAACAGAATGGTGGTGAAGAGCATGAGACCGACTTGGATTAATCCACTGTTTATCAGATTCTCTTTAACCTTTAGTTTCTTCATATGTACTAATAATATTATTATGGAACCTTTCACTGTTAGCCATACAGTAGGGTTATTTGGGATAGTAAAAGAGATGGATGTGCTTAAGAAGTTTGTTGACCTTTGATATATGTTAATTATTCAGTAAGTGTCAGGCATTATTATCTTCATCATTAGCACCATGATCCGGAGAAGGCAATGGCACCCCACTCCGGTACTTTTGCCTGGAAAATCCCATGGACGGAGGAGCCTGGTGGGCTGCAGTGCATGGGGTTGCCAAGAGTCGGACCTGACTGAACGACTTCACTTTCACTTTTCACTTTCATGCATTGGAGAAGGAAATGGCAACCCACTCCAGTGTTCTTGCCTGGAGAATCCCAGGGACAGGGGAGCCTGGTGGGCTGCCGTCTATGGGGTCGCACAAGGTTGGACACGACTGAAGCGACTTAGCAGCAGCAGCAGCAGTATGATCTTTACAAATGTGGTAACTGGAGGGAGGCCTGATGTAATGTGCTCATGGCCAGTGTCCATCAACCTGGTGAAGAAAGAGCAGTCCCTGGGATGTTTTCAGTTGCATATCCTTTCATCAAGCTCAAGATGGAAAGACGTTTGGCCGACATGCATAGAATGCAGTTAATTAGTAACAGAAGGACAATGTGAGATTCATAAAGCAGCTGGTGGGGCATCTTATCTCTTAAGAATATATATTTTTAGTCCATTTAAAAGTTTAAAGGTCAAACACTGAAGGGAATAGAAGAGCATAATGTTATTGTAATGGTTTGCTTTATTATGTGTAACATGGAATGATTCTGTGCCCTTGGATAAACTAATTCATGATGGAAGTGATTTACCTTTAGCTACAGTAGAGTGTAGGCGAAAGTCTGTGTAAAGTATAGTGCATGTCACAGAGTAGGACACACTATAGTATGTTTTCCTGAAAACACTTGGGGCTGGTACAGTTGCATCTCTTTCCTGTTGATATTTTCCTCTGTCTCATTTTTGGATTGCTATTTGCCCAGCATCCTCTGTCTTTCTAAAAGTGACAGTCGTGGGAAGCTTATTTACACTGATGTATTCTGAAATTCGGAGAAGGCAATGGCACCCCACTCCAGTACTCTTGCCTGGAAAACCCCATGGACGGCGGAGCTTGGTGGGCTGCAGTCCATGGGGTCGCTAAGAGTCGGACACGACTGAGTGACTTCACTTTCACTTTTCACTTTCATGCATTGGAGAAGGAAATGGAAACCCACTCCAGTCTTGCCTGGAGAATCCCAGGGACAGGGGAGCCTGGTGGGCTTCCCATCTATGGGGTCGCACAGAGTCGGACACGACTGAAGTGACTTAGCAGCAGCAGCAGCAGCATTCTGAAATTGGGCTTCCCGGGTGAGACTAGTGGTAAAGAATCCACCTGGCAATGCAGGAGATGTAAGAGACACAGGTTTTATTCCTGGGTCAGGAAGATTCCCTGGAGAAGGAAATGGCAACCCACTCGGACAGAGGAGCCTGGCAGACCACAGTCCAGGGGTTGCAAAGAGTTGGACACAACTGAGAGTCTAAGCACATTCTGAAATCAGTGTCTTCTCTTTATTTTCTGAAAACCTTTCATTGACTAAAAATGTGGGTGGTGGCTGAAATCAGCAGACAAGATGTTGGTAAAGTTCCCTGAGCTTTGAAGCATGGATTGGATGTTACTCCTCAGCCTGAGTGTAACTTTAGGCAAGTGATGTACTATATATTTCACTCTTTTTCTGTGAATAGATAGAAAAAATATTTTACTTAGGACTTCTGTAATTGAAACTTGCTGTAATAATTAAGTGGAAGGTTGTTTTTGCACGTTCTGGAAAAATACATATTAATAGTAAAAAAGTCAATATTTATTTTCCTCTGTAATTTAGCCAAGCACTGGTTGTAATCTGTGATCCCTTAAAGAAAGCGTATGTGATCTTTTGTTCTTGCCTCTGTACTTCAGAAATATCATGTCTGGGTCAGTTCTTGGATTTTGCAGTCTCATTTTCTTTCTTTGAGGATTTTTCCATATTGCCGCACTGTCATTTAGTAATGTTTTGCTGTGGAGAAGTCAGCCTGATTTTTGTTCCCACCATTCGTGACTTGCTTTTTTTCTCTTGGACTGACTGGCTGCTCATAGGATTCTGTCTTTGTCCTTGAAGTTCTTTGCCTTTACTAGGATATATTTCAGTATTGATTGCTCTGTATCAGTTTTTCTTTTTTTTTTTAATTTTATTTTATTTTTAAACTTTACATAATTGTATTAGTTTTGCCTCAGTTTTTCTTGAGACTCAGTGGACACCTTATTCTGCAGTTTCAGGTCTTGCTCTACTGTAGGAACCTTTTTCGTATGGGCTTCCTTGCTGGCTCAAATTATAAAGAATCCACCTGCAATGCAGGAGACCTGGGTTCGATCCCTGGGTTGGGAGGATCTCCTGGAGAAGGGCACGGCAACCCACTCTACTATTCTTGCCTGGAGAATCCCATGGACAGAGGAAGCTGGTGGGCTACAGTCCATGGGATCCCAGAGAGTTGGACATGACTGAGCAACTAACCCTTAACTGCAGGAGCTTTATTCGTATGTCTTTTAAATCATTTTTGGTTCCATTCTCTTTTCTATGTTCTTCTTCAGTTACGTGATTGGATCACTTTTATCCTCTATATCTGTCCTTTTCTTTCTAGTCCTTTTAAATACCTTGCTGTTTTTCTTATGAAGTGCCGAGATAGTACAGCCTTCAAGCCACACTGCCTGGGACTGAATCCTTGTACTATCGCTTATTTGCTGTTTAACTATGGGCCTTAAACTTCCAAACCTCAGTTTCCTCGTCTTTAAAATGGAGATAAAATTGTGTCTGCCTCAAAGAGTTGCTGTGATAATTTACTGAGCTAAGGCAGTTAAAAGGCTTGAAAGAGAGTATAGTAAGTGCTCAAAACTTTCAGCCCTTGTTATTTCTGTTTCATCTTGCTTGATTTTCACAGTCTAACCTTTACATCTCTGATGCTCTTTTCAGCCTTTCGGCTCTTTTTGCCAATCCCAATAAAGATATCCTTTGTAAGACTGTTTTATTCTTTCCTTCCATCATTTTCTTGAGTCCTCCTTGTTACATCTTTACATCTTCTCTGTTGAATCATCATTTCTTCTTAGAAATGTTCTGTTTTTCCATGAGCCCTTATTTCAGAGAAGGCAATTGCTTCAATTTCTTGGATTCTAGGGGGAAGTATCTGTTCACTATTTCTTCCATTTCATGGTATCACTTGTCCAGCATTTGTTCTGTAGCTGGGTTTTTGTTTGCTGGGTTTTGTTGTAATTTCTTTCTTGAGTGTTTGTAGAACTTTGCAGTAGCTTATGGACTGAGTACTAATGATGGCTGTGTTCTGATTTCTATTCGTATTTGGATGGGCGGCTGTTTTACAGCCAGCTATTGGCTGACTGGTGGGCAGAGGCCGAATGAATTTGGGCAGCTGAGGCTGGAACCTAAGCTAGGCTGTCAACTCAAATCCCTTTCCCACCAGCGCTCTTCCTTTGTGGATGTTGCTTTCGTCACAGGCTGGCATCTGTCGCAGGGCCTCAGAATGCTGGTTTAGCATTTACTTCTTTGTTTCTTATTGTGCGTGCATGATCAGTCATGTCCGATTCTGCGACCCCATGGATGTAGCCCACCAGCCTCCTCTGTCCATGGGTTTTTCAGGCAAGAATAGTGGAGTGGGTTGCCATTCTCTCCTCCAGGAGATCTTCCCGACTCTCCTGTGTCTCCTGCATTGCAGGCCGATTCTTTACACTGTAAGCCCTTGGGGAAGTCCCTTGTTACTTGTGCCAGTTGTCAGTTTATTGACCCTGAGCTCCACATTCGCTTTTGTTGTCTGATCTGTAAACGTGGATCTGGACCCTTTAAATTCCAATTCTTCTTCTGGGCTACAGTCTCCCCATTCCAGGATACCTTTTGGATTTCTCTTCCCAGGTTTATATTTACTTTCCTTTCACTGTTTAATCAGTCTCTGCATGTAACTGTCCTGTTTGAATTAGTGGCTGGTTTCTGTCTCCTGATTGGACCCACACTGTCCAAAAAAATCCGCCCCTTGAGAACTGCCAATGTTACCTTTTCTAACCTGCTGCACTGCCAGCCTGCTTCTTGTAAAGAGAAAAGCTCGTTCTCTTTCTTCTTCAGTCTTATCTTGGCTGTTCACACTGTGGTGTTGAATGAGGCTCATTGATGCTTCTGGGACCCCCACGCTTTGTCTTTCTGAGCAAAAGATTATTTGGTTTGGCTTTATATCTGGGGAACGAGGGAGGCAGCACAACTGATTGGTTAGAGCCGTGGATTCTAATCAAATTGCCTGATGTTGAATCCTGGCTTTTCTTGTTAATTCTGTGATCTCAGGCAACTGACCTCTTTATATTTTAATCTTCTTGTTGATAAAGTGGGGATAATAATGGCACCTACCTCCTGGGGTGGTTGTGAGGATTAAATGCGTTAACCCCTGTAAGCGCATGGGCCAGTGCCTGGTGTAGTAGCTCTTAGTACATTTCCACTGGTCCTCCAGGTCATCACTATTATTAATTGCGTGAACTCGGCTCCTTGCTGGAGACCTGAGATGTATGTCCCTATTCTTAATATACTTCCTCAGTTGGATGCAAGTTTCACTGCCTTTGGCAACGACTTTTCATAAATTACAGTTTGGGGATGTGGCTGTTTCCTTTTTTATTCTTTTTCTATTTTTGTTTCTTTTTCTTCCCCTCTGGTTTTAGGGAGAGACTGACAGAAAGGTCATCCTTTGCCATCGTTAACTAGCAGCACATAATCTTTTTAGAGGGACCAGTTCGACAGAGGCTTTGATTTTCAAACAATGCTTGTAATTTATAGATTTATTAAAGAATTTGTACAAGTCTCTGCAGCATTTGCAGTCAAGTTCTCTTCTTCCCTGTGATAGTATATCATAAAATGAAAATGGATTTCCTTTAAACTGTTTTTTTCACTAGTATTACAGTCATAATTTCACTTTGGCAGAGATGCTGTTTTAGGCCGTATTTGTTGCATGCTGAAAACTGACTAGGAAAATGGAATTCAGTTAGTGTTCATGCTGAATTTTTCACTTGATGCTAAAAATCATGTAATTGTAGGATGGCTTGAGCATATGTAGAAAGTGCTTTGGAGTTTTAGTTGAATCAATTGTTGAATCAGTTTTAGCTGAATCAGTGATGGGACAACCAAGAAAGCTGGCCTGATCCTAGGTGGTGGTGATTGCTGTTCAGTTGCTAAGTTGTGACTCTTTGTGACCCCATGGACTACAGCACGCAAGCCTTCCCTGTTTTCCACTATGTCCGGAGTTTGCTCAGATTCATGTCCATTGAGTCAGTGATTCTATCTAACCACCTCATCCTCTGTCGCCCCCTTATCCTCCTGCCTTCAGTCTTTCCCAGCATCAGGGTCTTTTCTGGTGAGTCAGCTCTTTGCATCAGGTGGCCTAAGTATTGGAACTTCAGCTTCAGTGTCAGTCTTTCCAATGAATATTTAGGGTAGATTTCCTTTAGGATTGACTGGTTTGATCCTAGTTACAGGTTTTGAATTGTAGTGGCCTCTCTGCCCTCCCCTGGTCAGACCACACCCCTGGGACCATATTCAGGTCTGGGAACTGTCTTTGAAGAGCATGGACATGTTGTGTCCAGAGGAGAGGGACTGGGGTGTCATGGACACCTGAAATAATACTTCTTCAAGTAATGGGTTGAAGAGGTAGAGATATTTAACCTGGGGATGAGGAGATGGGGTGAGGGCAGAGGAGAGATAGAATACCAACAGTAATAACAGAAGCTGAAATTTATTGAGCTTGACTCTTACGTCAGCACCGAGAACCATGCATGTATTATTTAATCCTCGTATCAGTGGCTCATTGGTAAAGAATCTGCCTGCCAACGCAGAAGACGCAATGCAGGAGACACAGTTTCAATCCCTGGGTTGGAAAGATCCCTTGGAGAAGGAAATGGCAACCCACTCCAGTATTCTTGCTTTGGAAATTCCATGGACAGAGGAGCCTGGTGGGCTACAGTCCATAGGGTTGCAAAAGAATTGGACACGACTTAGTGATTAAACAACCATAATAAGCCTGAAATAAAGGCATAAACTCCTCCAGTTGCTGGCACTTAGGGCAGGGGGCGGCTTGGGAGGAGGAAGGTTTAACCCCCTCTACCCTCGTAAATGTCCGCCTCCTGCCACCCCAGCAAAGACACGGTCTAAATAAAACTGGGGTGCTTATTGTGTAAACTAGTGTCAAGACAAGTCCTCCATCTCCACATGCCTGCTAGATTCCACCACTCCCAGCCTGCAGGATCAGAATAGCAATTTTCAGGTAACCACTGTTTACTGAAACATGCGCTGAAAGGGTGTTAGACTCTCAGGAAGATTCTCAAAACTAAGTTTTTGGTAAGATGTCTCCAGGTGACTTTCAGCATTTGACTTTCTTCGTGGTTTCTGTAGAAACAGTTTTGTGCTAAGTCGCTTCAGTTGTGTCTGACTCTTTGGGACCCTATGAACTGTAGCCCACCAGGCTCCTCTGTCCACGGACAGAGGCAAGAATACTGGAGTGGGTTGCCATTTCCTCCTAGAGGGTATCTTCCCGACTCAGGGATTGAACCTGAGTCTCTTACGTCTCCTGCATTGGAGGAGGGTTCTTTAACACTAGCACCACCTGCGAAGCCCAGAAACTACTGGGAAGTCACACATATTGGCCTGTGAGGAGCGGTGTGCAGAGAACAATGGTTCTAAAAGTTTAGAGGAGTCATGGGACAGATTGGAACATCACCACTCTACGAAAATCGAAGGAAATATACACATTAGGTGTATGCAAGACCCATGGAAGAGCCATGGTCGTTTCGTTACTGAGAATCACACAAACTAACAGAACTTTTTAAAAAAAACTAGTATTTGAAGTTAGCTATTTTCTATTTCTTTTCGAATGTTCTTAAATTCATGAAAGTGATAATTTTAGAACAGCAGTGCCCAACCTTTTTGGCACCAGGGACTGGTCTGGTGGAATACTAGATCCCTCTCATGGGCTGTTTACAGTAGGGTTCACACTCTTATAAGAATCTAATGCCGCCGCTGATTTGACAGAAGGCAGAGCTCAGACAGTGATTTGAGTGACGGAGTGTGTATGTGCGTGCGTGCGTGAGCGCCCAGTCACGTCTGACTCTTTGCAACCCCATGGACTGTAGCCTGCCAGGCTCCTCTGTCCATGGGATTTCCCAGGCAAGAGCACTAGAGCAGGTTGCCATTCCCTTCTCCAGGGGATCTTCGTAACCCAGGGATTCCGCATCCCTTGCATTGACAGGCGGGTTCTTTACCAGCTGAGCCACAGGGGAAGCTAAGTGATGGGGAATGGCTATAAATACAGATGGAGCTTTACTTGCTCACCCACCTCTTGCCTCCTGCTGTGTGACCCAGTTCTCTGTTGGGGAGCCCTGTTCCAGAACACTGTGATTTTCTTTCTTTTTCTCCCCCATCCTTTCCCCCTTTCACTGGCATCTGTTTTTATAGATGGCTCTGTGGTCCAGGCTTATCAGCCTAGACCTGTTCTGTTCTGTGTGTTCTCCTAGGTGTTTCCAGTTTCCATGTGTTGACTGAGGGGTCTTCCTTGCAAGTCCCCCTTGACCGTCTGGGTTTCTCTCTTTTCAGGGAAGAAAAGTCCGGACCTGGGGGAGTATGACCCCCTCACACAGGCCGACAGCGATGAGAGTGAAGATGATCTGGTGCTTAACCTGCAGCAGAAGAACGGAGGGGTCAAGAACGGGAAGAGCCCACTGGGGGAGGCACCGGAGCCCGACTCAGATGCTGAGGTTGCAGGGGCTGGGAAGCCACATCTCTCCGAGGTTACCCCTGAGGGGTACCCCTTGGAGCCCTTGGGGGCCCTGGAGCAGAAGGCGGCCTCCTCCGTTGTGTCCTGTGTGCGCACATCTGTCTTTCTGCTGATGCTGGTGGTCTCCATGGTCCTAGTGCTCGTGTGTGCTTTCCTGATCCCCTGTCCCCCTCGAGACCTGCACAGCACGTGGAGCCGCCACCTGGGTCCCCAGGGAGGTAAGCGGCTGGAGGGGGTAGGGTGGGGGGGTTTCAGTCTGTAAAACTCCATCGCGTGTCATTCTGGAAAGTGCCTGATGACATTGAAAATTTCCTTCAAGTCTTTACATGTTAAAGCGTGTCACCTACCATTTCTCTTGCTGTGTGCAGAGACGGTTTGGAAGTTAAGGTTGGACATAAGACAAAGATGGATCAGTACCGTTCCAAAATCTTGGGAGGATGGCTGGCTGTGTTTCTACTGGGGGAAGGTCTTATTTGGACACAGAGAGGAGAAAGCCCTGGTTTGCTGGGCTCCAGATGTGCAGCTGAGGCTGGATCAGGGGAGGGCAGAGCCGGGGGAAGGAGGATTCACAAAGAAAGTAAGGCTCCCGTCCTGGCCAAGCCAGAGGCCTTGTAGGGCTCCTGTAGGGCACTTGGGCGGTTGCTGATTGTGGAAGCCCAGTCTCAATTGAATTTTCAAATAATTTTTTAAAATTTATTTTTTTATTGAAATATAGTTGATTTGGGGGGCTTCCTTGGTGGCTCAGAGGGTAAAAAATCTGCTTGCAGTGCAGGAGACCTAGGATCAATCCCTGGGTGGGGAAGATTCCCTGGAGGAGGAAATGGCAGCCCACTCCAGTATTCTTGCCTGGAGAATCCCACGGACAGAGGAGCCTGGTGGGCTACAGTTCATGGGGTCACAAAGAGTTGGGCAGGACAGAAGGAATAACAGTTTCACTTTCATAGTTGACTTACAATGTTGCATTAGTTCCTGCCCTACAGCAAAGTGATCCAGCTGTATCTATATCTATAGCTTCTTTTTCAGATTCTTTCCACTGTGGGCTATCATAGGGTATTGAGTATAGTTTCCTGTGCTTTGCAGTAGGACACTGTTGTTTATGAAATAATTTCTTTTCCAGAAAAAGAGGGTTGCTTTCTTGTGGTAACTTTTTTTTTCCTGCTCTTAATGGTTGGAATGGTGCTACCCAAGTAATTCTGGCTATTTGACTCATTTTGGAGCAGGTTTCTTTACTTTTTATTTTAATTATATTTTTTATTGAAGGAAAGAGTCTTTAAATTTTATGGTGCTCTACAGTTTTCAGAAGTTTCTCACCTGTAGTTTCTTATAATCCCATAATAACCTCTTTTAAAAAAATCTTCTGTGTTGCTCTGCCCTTCTACTGGTAACCATTGGTTTGTTCCCTGTAGCTGTGAGTCTGCTTCTTTTTTTGTTATAGTCACTGTTTTGTTGTATTTTTGAGATTCTACATATAAGTGATCCTGAACAGTATTTGTCTTTTGTCTGCCTTATTTCATTTAGCATAATACCCTCCAGGTCCATCCATGTTGCTGCAAATAGCAAATTTCATTTTTTTTTTATGACTGAGTAGCATTCCATTGTATATATGTATGCATATTTGTAATCGGAGAAGGCAACGGCACCCCACTCCAGTACTCCTGCCTGGAAAATCCCATGGACAGAGGAGCCTGGTAGGCTGCAGTCCATGGGGTCGCTGAGGGTCGGACACGACTGAGCGACTTCACTTTCACTTTTCACTTTCATGCATTGGAGAAGGAAATGGCAACCCACTCCAGTGTTCTTGCCTGGAGAATCCCAGGGATGGGGGAGCCTGGTGGGCTGCCGTCTATGGGGTCACACAGAGTTGGATATGACTGAAGTGACTTAGCAATAGCAGCATGCATATTTGTATACAGGGTGTATATCTTTTCTTTTTAAACTTTTTGTTATGTATCAGGATATATAACCAATTAACAATGTTGTAATAGTTTCAGGTGAACAGCCAAGGGACTCAGCCATACCTACAGATGTATCCATTCTCTCCCACACTCTCCTCCCATCCAGGCTGCCACATAATTTGAGTAGAGTTCCATATGCTGTATCTTTATTGAGATCCTTGTTGGTTATGCACTTTGAATATAGCAGTGTACCACATCTTAACTTTATCCATTCCTGTTGATGGACACTTATGTGGTAAAGCAGGTTTCTTTAATACAACTTACTCTGAATCAAGTCTGGAGATCCCATCTAACAGTTAGTGTTGAGTGGTCCTGTCTCTTGTAAACTGAACCAGGCGGAAGGGGCTCAGAACACACAAGCCCAACTGTGGCACTTTGGCGGATTGGCTGTTGTGTGTTGAAGGTGTTTGAACAACAACAGGTGCAAGAGGGCCACTGATCTTCGAGCCTTCCTAAAAGCAGGAGATGAAACTCCCAGGTGAAAGAAAGATGCTCTCCGTATAGCAGGAGAAAAGAACAATCTTATCACCTGAGGTTGAGGCCGAGAAAAGTCTGTGCGCATAGACCTTATAATTCCCCCAAGTGTCCTTCACCTCCTCACCTTATCCCCTCTGCCCACCAAAGGGTTCCGCTGTCCTGAGTTTCCTGTCGGTATTCCTTTCCTTGTGTTTAAAGTTTTGCCACATAGATTTGTATCCCTAAATGATCCATCCTTTAATTTTGCTTGTTTTTGAATGTCATATAAATATAATCATGCAGTCTTCTGTGACTTGCTTTTTTGTTCAGCATCTTTAAAGAAAATGTTTGAGGTTTATCTGTTATCAATGTACTGTCACTAGAATTTCTTTATTTTCACCATTAATTTTCCGTGGTGTGAATATCCTGTGATTTAGTCATCCATTCTACTGTTGGCGAGCATTTAGGTGGTTTCTATTTTTTAAAAGTAAGTAATACCAAAAAAAAAAAAAAATTAATACCACTACCCTGGAGAAGGAAATGGTAACCCACTGCAGTATTCTTGCCTGGGATATCCCATGGACAGAGGAGTCTGGCGGGCTACAGTCCATGGGGTCACAAAAGAGGTCGGACACGACTTAGCAGCTAAGCAGCAGCAGCAGTACCACTAAGAAGATTCCGGAATGTGTTTCCTGATGGAGTATGTAAGGATTTCCTTTGAGCATAAACCTGGGAGTGAAATTGCTGGTTGGCAGGGTGTGTTGTATGTCTAGGCATGCGTGCGTGCTAAGTTGCTTTAGTTGTGTCAGACTCTTTCGCAGCTCTATGGACTATAGGCTGCCAGTCTTCCCTTTCCATGGGATTCTCTAGGCAAGAATACTGGAGTGAAAAAAAAAAAAAATACTGGAGTCGGTAGCCATTCCTTTTTCTAGGGGATCTTCCTGACCCAGGGATCAAACCTGTGTCTCCTGCTTTGCAGGCAGATTCTTTACCACTGAGCCACCCGGGAAGCCCACACATCTAGGAGTTTATATTAAATCATTTTCCATAGTGGTTGTACCAGTTTGCACTTCCACCAGCCACGTGTGAATTCTCTCCGAATTTGACAGTCAGCCTCTGACTCACACTGTGTGTGTGTGTGTGGAGGGGTAATGCTGCCTACCTTGTCACTGCTCGGTGGACGAGGAAGTCCAGGCCTCTGAGGACACCAGGGGTGGGGGGCTGCCCCGTGAATGCTTGGTGGAGGAAGGACTCTAGGCTTCCCTTGTATGTGGAAGCCTGAGTGCTGCTGGGCGAGGATGAGAGTCCAGCCTCCTCACCCGACTTCTCTGACATGACCCTGGGGCGAGAGGGGCCTTGTTACTTAGAAAGGGTTTCCATTTGGCCTGTCCTGTGGGCCTGGGTGGGGCCACAGTTTTATCTGTGGTTTTTGCCTGGAGTAGAATGGTTATTGTTGAAAACTTCTTCGTCTTGCTGGGCTGCACCTTTCCTGTCCTTTGGCTGGAGACCAGCTTTTCTGGGGCCTTCCTGTGTGTCCCTGTTGGCATTTCTGGGGTGCCAGTTTCTGCAGCACCCTGCCTGGGATATGTGAGGTCAAAGAAAGCCCAGGGGAACCCCCAGATTGTCCTTACTCGGGGCTTACCATCCGCAGCCGATCTGCCTTCTCTCCACCTTCCAGAATCTTCTCATGTTTGACTTACGTTTAATGCCCAGAAATTCTAGCTGTCCTTAGTGAGAGGCACAGGCAGAACTGGGTCTGTGTATCTCATCCAGGAGCTGAGATCTGCCTGGTTTTTATGGTGCATTCCCTGTCCAGCCTGGCGCAGGGCGCTGGCCTGTGTCACTTGCTGAGGGCTCTGTGCCTCTTGTGTCCATCAGGTGGGGACCTGTCACCGTTGGACCTGGCGGATGTAAATGGAGACGGCCTGCGAGACGTGCTCCTCTCCTTCGTACCAGCAGGGAACGGGAGCGCGGCCGGTAAGAGGGTGGATTTTGGAGGCCTGGGTGGGAAGAGCTGGTTGATTGGAGGGTGTGAGATAAGAGAGGCACTGGGGTTGTGAGCTGATGGGTCTACAGTGAGGAGAAAGCCCTTGGCGATCCCTCGTACCCGATGAAACTGGTCATCCCTAGGTATGATATGATACACAGACCCACTTCTGCCTGTGCCTCTCACTAAGGGCAGCTAGAAACCCTGGGCATTAAACATAAGCCAAGTTCACACAGGAGCTTGTACATAATGCCTGTTGGAAGAAGTCATGGCAGGTGAGAGCTGCAGGGCACTTTCAGTGGCCTCCCTGTTCAGCGACGACCCTGAGATCCAGAGACAAGGTTTCTTGGCCACACGCCTGCCGTGAATAGCACCAGCGCTTAGGTTGCTTGAATTTTCCCTGAGTCAGTTCTACCAGGCCTCTTAGATGATAATAAACATAGGCTCTCATCCCTGGAAGAAAGCTTTTACTGGTGTTCTAACATATCCTTACGCATGTACGTCTTGCCTGGGTGTTTTCCTCTAACCCCATCTGTTTGCTCCTCTGTCTCTGCTCCCCGTCCTACTCCCTGAGGGATGAGAAGTGGACCCGTATGCATTAAGTCAGCAGGTTCCCCAGTCTGCAGGCTTCCATTAGGTTTGGCCAGTGGGGAGCACAGGCCATAAGCTGGAGGAGAGGCAGAGTAACAAGAGGGTATTTATTTCCTGGGCTTTCCCCGCTGGGTCTCCTTGATCAGAGGTCACAGTCTATCTCAAGGTGGTCCTCCTACGGACCTTCCTTTTCTGGCTTCTGAGACTCCCTTCCTCCCCTATCTCTTGGGCCCTGGGAGTGGTCACAGTTCTGAGGGACTGTATTGTCTCTTGTGATTTCTCTACACCCTGACCACATCTTTATGTCTTTATTAAACCTTCACAACTTACCCTACTTGAGTGGGCTGTTTTTTTGGGGGACCCCAGCTGATGCATGTCAACTGCAGAAACAAAAAAGTTACATTTTCAGTATAGGTACATGGGGCCTTTGGGTTTGTCCTGCCGTCTTCATTTAAGTGGATTTGAACTGCAGTCTGTAAACTGATACAGTAGCTATGGTTGGAGGCAGAGAACACCCTCCTAGGACTTCCCAGGAGTCTTCCTACTAGTGCACGAGACACAGGAGATGCCAGTTTAGGAGATGCTGGTTCGATCCCTGGGTTGGGAAGATCCCCTGGAGGAGGAAATGGCAACCCTCTTCAGTAGGAGAAAATTGCCTAGAAATTTTCTCTTGCCTGGAAAATTCCATGGCAGAGGAGCTTGGCCCCACTATAGTCCATGGGATCACAAAGAGTTGGACACAACTGAGTGACTGAGCACGTACGCACAACCTCCTAGCTACTTTTTAATCATTCATAAATAATTAAAAGTTTAGGTACATTGTAGAGAGCATTAGAAATATCTTCCCAGGGCTTGTGCAATATGTAGAAGCAATTTGGGTATAATTTTTTTTTTTTTTTTTTATGGGAAGAACCTCTAGCCTAGAAATTGACTTATATGGTTGAACTTTAATTATATATTTTTTCTGCTTATGATTGATCAGCTTTTGAAGTAAAAACTTGCCCCATTCACTTTTTGGAGATTTTTTTTTTTTTAGTCATTTGGTATTTTGCACGGTTTGCTATATATCAGGACTCAGTCAGTGGTAAGGCCATGAGTTTGGACATAAGATGGACCAGCCTGATTTGGTTATAGATTATAAAAAATAATAATAAAGTGAACACATGGTACTTTGTATGTGCTATGTACTGTTGTATATACATACTATGAATAGATTTGTCCCTCAGTGTTCCTGTAAGTCAGACTAATGTTATTATCCCTATTTGCAGATGGGGAAAACTGAGGCATAGTGAGGTGAAGGAGCTTGCCTGAAGCCCCACAGCTGGCAGTGGTAGAACTGGGATCCAAATTGTACAGCCTGGAGATTCTGGGGAGTTCATGACCTTGACCCTTATGTCAGACTGCTGTGCGTGTAACCCCAGCCAGTGGGTTCAAAGATCTGTGCCACTGGATGTGAGGAGGACTGCGTTTCTTATATGACCTGCTGTGCTCCTTACATAGAGCTGCACTGGTTCTGTTGAGCTAACAAGGAGAGTGGTCTCTGCTTCAAGGAGTCGTGGTCTGGTAGAGAAGGGCTTACCCATCACCACCCAGAAAAAGATGAGTCACAGTTGATGTGGAGTTGGTAGGGACGTGAAGAGGGAAGGACAGCCAAGTCTGTTAATGAGAGAATCTCTGGGAAGTCTGGGAGATAACATGTATTGCCACAATTTACCATGTAAATTGCTGCTTCTAGCAACAAGTTCCGAAAGAGTGAGCCAGTTTGTTACTTGCTTTTAGCTTGTTTGTTTATTTCAATTTTTTGACCACATTATGTGGCATGTGGGATCTTCGTTCCCTAACCAGGCATTGAACCCGTATCCTCTGCAGTGGAAGCTTGGAGTCTTAACCACTCCACGCCCCCAGTAAGTCCCCTTGGTTGTATATATTTAATTAACAGTTTCAAGGACTAGGTACAGTGAAGCTGTAAAACTTACATGTCCAGTCCTTATTAGCTGTTGCCAGAAATGGGGAAGTGAGTTGGGCCGTCTGCCCGTCCTGAAAGTGAATGTGAAACTGGCAAGAGAGAACACGATGCTTCTGATAGGGTTGCTGCCTAATGTAGAGGATTGTTTGTTAAAGAAGTGAGCTGCGTTTATCCTTTATCAGCTGTCCTTGGACCTCAGTACTAAGTTTGCCCAA
Source organism: Bos javanicus (assembly GCF_032452875.1). Classification (NCBI taxonomy): domain Eukaryota; kingdom Metazoa; phylum Chordata; class Mammalia; order Artiodactyla; family Bovidae; genus Bos; species Bos javanicus. The sequence goes on along the minus strand of NC_083872.1, from coordinate 97,318,081 downwards.
GTATTCTTGCCTGCTGGGACCAAATCAGCTGAGTCCATGGAACTCTAGACCAGGGGACCTCCTGATATCGCTATGTGTCATCTTCTGGTTTAGTTTTAAAAAAGATTTTTTTCTGCTCTCAGCATTTGCTAGCAGTGATTACAATTCAGGCACTTTGCTCCCTTCTCTCCACATATTCTACATTGGTCTTAATTTTCGTGTTTTTTGGCCACACCATGCAGCATGTGGGATCTTAGTTGCCCAACCAGGGATCGAACCTGCACCACCTGCATTGAAAGTTCAGAGTCTTAACCACTGGGGCACAAGGGAAGTCCCTCGATCAGTCTTGAATTTTTGAGCATAACCTTGCCTTCTGGGTTTTTTGTTTGTTTTGTTTCCAACCACTCCTTTTTCATGTTCTTGATTTTGCTCCTTTTATTCAGAAAGCAGTTGGCTGCTTTTTGTGCCAGGTGCTTTGCAAAGCACTGAGGATGCAAAATGAATGTGACAGGCTTTAGCCTTAAGGATACCCCTGCTTAGCAGGACCAAGGTGACAGACATGTCAATAGGCATGTTGTAAGAGTGAAGGCGCGCACAGGTCCCTGGAGGAGGTCACGGCAGCTCACCTTACATGAGAGATGTGTTGCACAGATGTGACAGGTGCCCCGTTCGCAGACCTTTTCCCCAGAAATACGGGAGGGAGCTGAGCACACAGGTCCTTTAGGTTTTCTGGTCCCCTGCTCATATCTCCTTCTCATCTCCTTGGCTTCCTCCCTTTGCTGTCTCTTGTGTGCTTTTAGGTGTCTCAAGACCCCCTGCTGTCCTCGTGTGCCTTTCGGGGATGAACGGCAGCACACTGTGGTCTAGTCCCCTCCCCGAGGAAGCCCGAGATATTACCTGTTTGGATCTGACACCAGGGAACATGGCCAAAACTGTGTGCCTGGTGACAGGGACACACAAGATGCTCAGTGCATTCAACGGGACATCAGGTAAAGATCGTTGGCCACGAGAGGGCCCTGGGAGCCCTCGTCTTCGATTAGAACAGTCTGGTAGGGAAGGGACCGTTCCACTCACCCATGGTGGGAGGTCTGATCTCCTGCTCTGGAAGGTGGATATTAAGGGAAATAAGAGAAAGGGTTTAAGTAGAGTATCACATCCATGGTTCAACCTGTTTGGTGATAGGATAGGGCTAAATTGAGTTATCCAAACAGAAACTGCCCCAGGGCTTTCGGTTTTGAAATAATCTCCCTACTGTGTTCTTTGTACAGAAGACAGTGGAGCTTTGTCTCTTTTGTATTTGATATATAAGGGTTCACATGTGAACTTGGGCATTAACCAGTTAAAAATAGGCCAGTGAAAAAACTTAAGGTTTGTGGAGGCGTGTTGGTTTGGCCTCTTCTCATCTTATTGGATTCAGACATATGTGACAAAAGAGATAGAAAAAAGGCAAGTATTATGAAGGCTCCTTACAGAGTCTTATACTTCTGAAAGGTTGTTGTTGAATCACGCGAATACACCAGGATTCTTGGCCCCCGGAGGAGAAGAATTCAATCTGGGGCCAGAGACGAGGCTTGATCGCTCAGAGCTTTTGTGTAATAAAGTTTTATTAAAGTATAAAGGAGATAGAGAAAGCTTCTGACATAGGCATCAGAAGGGGGCAGAAAGAGTACCTGCTTGCTAGTGTTAACAATGAAGTTATATAATCCAAAGAATATCTGGAGGTTGTAAAGACCTCATCAGACCTGCTCCCATAATGTACATTTTAAGATAACACGGTCCTCAGGCAAGATACATCCTTGTAAAGACCAGGTCTACTCCCATAATTAGCATTTTAAGATAACAGAAGGTTGAATCCAAAGACTGTCCTTAGGCAGGATACATTATTGGTATATAATCCTAAGGAATGTGGAGAAAGAAAAAAAGTTTGTCTTTTCTTCCTCCTTGAGAATTCCAGACCCCGCTCTCCTTGGGGACCCCTAGACTCCCTATCAACCTGCCTAGGAAATGACTCACTTCCAAGGTGCTCTTAACCTTGGACTCAAATAAAGCTGGATAAGTAGCCTCTCTCCTAGATGTAAAGATTGGAGTCTGGGAATGGGGTTCTTCTGAGTGAAAAAAAACATTTTGCATGTGAGTTAACTCCAGAACTGAAGTCATCTTTTATGGTTTCTCTACTCCTCTGAACATGTGCCAGAAGGAGTGGGTTGGGCTTCTGTTTGGCTGTCCTTGGACAGTTCCTTAGTAGTTGGAATCATCTTTAACAGATCAATTCCTCCATTCCAGACAAGGGGGCTTTTCTTTCTTGAACAAACTTCATCATGTCCATATTACCTAAAAAACCCAGGTGTTGGGTTATTATATGGGCTTGATAGCCAGATGCTTGCAGATTTCGGTTCACACTCCCTGCCTTTCTCCCCAGCAAGGTACAAACTAAAGAGAAAAATGTGTAGGAGTTTCTGTCGCTCAGCTCGTGGAGTCTCTTTTCTGGCCTGGGAGCCTAGCATCTGCCTTTTGCAGAGGCAGAAAGCGCTCATTGTGATCAGCATATTGATCCTTCCCCAGGGAAAGCCATGTGGACTTTAAACCCAAACTACTTATCCAATGGGACCCTGGCCGCCCCAGCCGTGGTACTGCCGGACGTGGATGAAGATGGTGTTAGAGACCTCGCGGTTCTGGCCATTGGGGAGTTGCAGGTATGTGCCATGCTCAGTGGTCCTTGTCTCTTACAGGGAAGGCAACTTTGGTCACTTCCTAGTATCATTATTAGAAACGCTGCTTGAAACCGCCTCATTGTAAGGGCTTAGCTTTCAGTAAATTCTGTTTGTGAGATCAGGTGAATAAATTGCTGGTATGAACCCATCCACCTGGTTCCATTGACGTGGAGCTTGGTGGAGCTTGGGAGCCAAATAGGTAGGTCTGTGTTTGAATTCCCGCTCTACTGCTCTGTGCTCTTGGTAAACCACAGAGCCTGTCCTAGCTCTGGTTACATCGTATGTAAAGTGGAGATGTTATTCTACTTGCAGGATTGTTATGAAAATTAGAACTAACATATTTCAAATGCCTGGAGTGGTGCCTGTTTTTCACCAAGAGTATGTATTGTATTGTTGATTTTGCAGTGGAGCTTTGTCTCTTTGTATTCAACATACAAGGGTTGACATGTGAACTTGGGCATTAACCAGTTAAAAATGTGACAGTGAAGAAACTAAGGTTTGTGGAGGCACGTTGGTTTGGCCTCTTATCATCTTATCATATTTGACATAAGTGACAAAAGGAATGGGAATATATTAATATGTTTAACTTTTATTGCAACTATAAATCAGTGAGACAGACTGATAGAAAGTCCATAGGATATATATATATATATATATGCATACATATATAAAATTGTAAGTGAAACAAGCAATAACAACAGGGACCAGAAAAAAAAGAGTTGTTGTTTAGGCTGTGACTGCAGACTGATTCTGGTACAGTAATCCCTAAATTTTGCTCCTCAATTTTTGCTTTGTTGGAATTCCAGTGCCCAGCAACTAGTTGTTCTCTGCACAGATAAAATAATAGTATGTTCCCTAAATCACAGGAAGGAATATATTAATGGCCAGAATTGTCTCAGTTTTAAGTTTTTGTTCCTGAAGCTTTTCTCGGAACTTCTGTCAGACTTTCTCTTAGACTTTTTCTCAGACTGTCTAGCCTGAATCTGCCAGAAAAGTCTCATGGACAGAAGAATTGAAGTATTGGCCAAGAATATTTGTGGACAAATGTGTCTATAGGACATTGTGGCTTATTGTAATTTGACTAGACCTCATGATTTTTGTAATGCATACATGGAATGGAGTTATTAGTACAAAATATGCAAGTGAGATTATTTAGAATGGAATTAAATTTGTCAGTACTTTATGGTTTTTTGTCAAGAGTGCCCTACCAGTCACAAGTTTGAGGAGCCGTGTGCTGGTACCTCAGATGATACCTTATGTTCATGAGATGAGAGAAAAGAAGAGAGATCGTGAGGGAAATTTCCAAAGATGAGTCACTTTTAGGAGTCCTTTCTGTTTGTTTTTCTTCAGTTGGCCAGTTGGTCTCAGAGAAGATTGAACCAAAATGTCTAGAATGCTGCACATAATCTTTTTTCATTCTGGTCTCTGTGAATAAAGAGACTGGGGAGTCGGGAACATTTTAACAATTCCATTCATCAGGGAGTAAGTCTCAGAAGGTTCATCTGTCAGGGAGTGGGAAGTATGGGGAGTTTAGTTTTTGTTTTTTTGTTTTTTTAAGGAACTATGGTTGTTAGCAGAAGCACAGCGAAACCTCAGACAGATTTACATGTCCCGAACAAGGTTATAAATCTTGGCCTTGACTCCTCCGTCTGGCTTCTTGCTGGCCAGCAGCAGGGGACAGGACGATGGTTCAGACCTGACTGAGGGGCCCTCCATGCTGAGGAGGCTCTGTTAAAAGAGTTGACTTCTCACCTGGTCCTACTCTGTGCCTGGTTTTTTTTTGGTGGTGGGGGTAGGGGTGTGGATGTGGACCAGTCTCCATTCGGTCTGGAAAGTGATAGGCAGGAGCAGCAAAATCTTGGAGGAGTGGTGGGTTCATAGCCGTCGCTTCGTCTTCATACTGACCTTCTGACTTCTGTACCAGCGACAAAGAACCCGAGGAACACGCTTGCTGTCCGCTGTAGACGTGGAAGGGGGAATGAGGCGTGTCAGGTCTTTGACTTCAAGGAGCGGCATTCTTAGATCTGGGCTTAGAGTGAGGCGGCCTTGGGACGTCTGGACCGGCTGGGGTTAGAGAGCGCATCTGGGCTAGCACGTCAAAGGGAGTGGACCTTGGAAGCCATGACATTAACGCTCTCACACTGCGCTGTAGTCACTGATACACTGTTCCAGACACGTGGGCAGCCATACCCTCTGAGTCCTCAGGCTGATGGCAGTAGCACTGATTTGTGACATAGTTTATTTCATTCTTGGTTCACTCTAGAAAATTCTGTCTTATGGGTGAGAAATCTGCTTTCTCCTAGCTTCCATTCATTGTGCCCACATCAGCCCCGTAGAACACTCTGAATGAATCTAATCCTCTTCTACATGAACGCTCTTTTGCTGGAAGCCTGGTTCCTCTAAAGCCTGCTACTGTCAAGGCTGAAAAAAAAAGAGGAAGTGTTAGTTGCTCAGTCGTGTCTGACTCTTTGTGACCCCATGGACTGTAGCCCACCAGGGTCATCTGTCCGTGGAATTCTTCTGGCAAGGATACTGGAGTGGACAGCCATTCCCTCCTCTAGGGGATCCTTCCTGACCCAGGGATCGAACCTGCATCTTTTGTGTCTCCTATGTTGGCAGGCAAGTTCTTTACTGTCTGAGCCACCAGGGAAGCCTAAATAGCTAGTTTCTCGTACTGTTCCTCATGTAACATGATCCAGACCCCTTCTTTCTTGATTTCTTTCATTTTTCACTCCACTTTGTCCATATCTCTTTTATGTGGTACCCATAAATGAAAACAGTATTCTGTTTGTAATATAACTAGTTATATGAAATAAAGAAATTGTTACTTCTTCTGATATTGACTCCATATATCTATAAATGCAGCCAAAGATGGTGATAGCCTTCCTGCTTTTGTTTATAATCAGTTAAAACACCCATATCTTTCCCATTACTTCTTTCATTCTTTTTTCCTTCCAGTTTTATTGAGATATAGCTGACACAATAGCACTGTATAACTGATACATAACACTGTTTAAGGTGTTACAGCAAAATGATTTGACTTATATACATCATGAAACGATGACCACAAGAAATCTAGTGAACATCCGTTATCTCATACTGATGCAAAATTAAAGAAATAGAAAAAATTTTTCCTTGTGTTGAAAACTCTTAGGGTTTATTCTCTTAACTTTCATATATGACTTAAACTGTAAATGTACTTATTTATCTTATTCCTGGAGTTTGTCAGTTTCGACCACCTTCCTTCAATGCCCCCTCCTCCCATCCCCTGCCTCTAGTAACCATGAATCTGATTTCTTTTTCTAAGAATTTGTATATAATTAACCTGCAATACTGTGTTCGTTCCTGGTGTACATCATACTGATTTGATATTTCTATATATTTCAAAATGATCACCACAGTAAGTCTTGTTACCATGAAATATCCATGTCTTTTAATTAACGGGCCAATTTTTTTCTTCCAGATTTTGACCCACCTTCCAGCCTAAGACTTTTTGGAATTTTCAGTTTGTCATACAGCATACTAGCTATCTCTCTCAGCTTTGTGATAAACCTGAATTCTGTTCATTCATGTCTTTGATAAAAGAATGAATAATAGGAGTAAGATAATAGCTGGGTGAGGTGACATTCCACTAAAACTCCCTCTGGGTTGGCGTTGGCCCCTTCTTGGGGTAACCATATCTCTTTATCTTGTCCATAAGTATTCATGACAATAAACTCAGTGAAAAGCTTTACTGAAATCAAGACAGCAATGTAGTCCTTGTATTTCTCAACCAGTGCCTCTATTCCCAAAAGAAAACCCTCTCGTGCAGGGGTTGGCAAACCATGGCATGCAGGCCAAGTTTGGCCCACTGTTTGTTTTTGTAAATAAAGTTTTATTGTCATGCCTATTCATTCACATATTGTCTATGGCTGCTTTTACACTAGAGTGGTGGAGTAGAGTAGTTGCTGCAGAAATTACCTGGCTGGAAAAACATAAAATGTTTACTGTCTTGCCCTTCCCAGAAAAGGTTTGCTGATCTCTGCTTGAGAGTGAGGTTGATAGTGGCCAGGCCAGACATGTATGTTATAATGGGAGCACTTGGCCTGCACTGATTCTTGTGGGACCAAATATCGCTGGGAATTTATGGGTATAGGGGTGGGTAGTGACTGGTTGGTCCTGTATGTAGCTCTAGGCTAGAGTTCTATTCTTCAGGAGACTGCTCCTCAGCAATAGCTGTACTTTGGAGAAATTGCCCAAATCACCATGCAGGTGCCCCTGGCTTGTATCTAACAAGGGAATGGGGCATTTGTTTCACTTTCTAACTTCCTGGGAAATACAGCAGGGCAGGTGTGGCCTTGGGCTTTTCAACTTTGGGAGGTGTTTCTGACCCCTTAGCTAACAGGAAGGAATGACTGTGGAGACATGACTTGATTCGGTAACAACAGGGTTTCTGTGGACTCAACCCCGGTCTTTCACTTCATCAGCCAGATCTGTGTTTTCTGCTGGTGTCTGGCCGGACAGGGAGCCCCGTGGGCCGACCTGTGAAGTACAACATCGTGGGAGTGGGCAACCTGATTGGCCCTCAGGTTTACATTACCACCAGCGGGGCCGCCTACATCCTGTTTGGCTTTGGTAAGAAGCGAGGCTCATTTTTGCTGCTCTCCCCATGGGTGTGTGGTGAGGTCTCCCTGGGCGATGGGGAGAAAGCCTGGAGTCTCTGACACCAGCCCTCTGTCACCTCCTCTGCCGGGGACCCCCTGCCACAGGGTATTCACTCTGTTGTCCCTGGCCGCCTTCTCCAATGAGAAGACTGCCCAGCATCTGCTTAGCCACCTCCCTACTGGCTCCCTGTGTGAATCCATCCCTCCGCCCAGGCTCTGGGTCTCCCACTCCTGTCCTCCCCCTGGGAAAGTTCTGTTGAGTTCAGCTTCTCCATGTTGGTTCTTCTGTGCTGTTAGGTAATATCCAGGCTGTTGCCCTGCGGGATATTTTCGTTCAGGCCCAAAATCGAGACAGCTTACCACCTTCCCTGCAGATAGAGGAACCTGAGTGGGAGAAGCGGAGATCCGTCAACCTGTCTGAGCTCATTGATGTTTACAGGTGAGCTCATTGATGTTTACAGGTGGGCAGCCGCCTGGTCCTGCCATGGTGAGACCTGAGCCCACGCATGCCTGGAATCTCGGTGTCTGGAGGGCTGGCAGACACGTGGGCACAGGTTTGGGGATAAAAATGGTGCCTGGCCTTCATGGACCACCTCCCAATCTGGTTGCGGGGAGTTAGAAGTGCTCTTCTCCTGGCGACCTAATGTGTTGATGTCTGTGTGTGGGTGATCACTTTGCATACAGCGGGCAGAGAAGGGTATTTGTTTGCAGTGGGAGTCAGAGCAGGGCAGTTGAGACTGGGGAACCTCAGGTAGGGAAATGGATTTATTTAACAGAACTGCTTGTAAAACTCTGCTAAAGGATCAGCCCTGCTGCATTCCTGAGTTTTTCTCTTAAAGAATCATTGTGGCAGAGGCAAAAATAACAGCCATGAAATCTTTTTTTGTTTTTTGTCCCTCATTTTTTTCCTAACTAAAAGCATGTTATTTGTCATATGCAGTGGATGTTATCCATTTCACCCTGGGCTTGTGTAATAATTATCTTTGTTATTTTTCTACCAGAAGCTTCAGACCGCCTTCTAGCATTTTCTTTGTTGTTTAGTGCTAAGTTGTGTCTGACTCAGTCCTATCCAACTCCTTGAAACCCCATGGACTGTAGCCCACCAGGCTCCTCTGTCCATGGGATTTCCCAGGTAAGAATACTGGAGTGGGTTGCCATTTTCTTCTCCAGGGCATCTTCTCGACCCAGGGGTTGAACCCATGTCTCTTGCATTGCACGTGGGTTTTTCACTGCTGAGCCACTGGGGAAACCCAGCATTTTCTTAGGCAGCATCATATTGTGTCAGTGTATTTGACAGATGTTAAATAGAGTGGTCCTAGTTGTACAAAGGAAGAAATATTGGGCTGGTCAAACAGTTCATTTGAGTTTCCCCTTAAGATCTTACAGAAAAACCCAAATGAACTTTTTGACCAACCCAATAATTTGATGAAGTGTCGAGTGTGAGCTGGTGCTGAAACTCCAATATTCTGGCCCCTTGACGGGAGAAACCAGCCCATTAGAAAAGACCCTGATGCTGGGAGAGATTGAGGGCAGGAGGAGAAGGGGGTGACAGAGAATGAAATGGTTAGATACCATCACTGACTCAGTGGACATGAGTTTGAGCAAACTCCAGGAGATGCTGAAAGACAGGGAAGCCTGGTGTGCTGCAATCCATGGGATCACAGAGTCGGATACAACTTAGTGACTGAACAACAACAATGACGAGAGTATGAGCTGCTGTCCAAGCTTAATGACAGTTTCAGGCATCCTGTCCCGACCTCTGGCTCCTTCCCTGTGATTGTTCTCAGCTCTGTTATCTTTCCAGAACATGCAATATGAGGGGCACTTTTCTTGTCTTTTCCTTCTGAAATTGCGTAAATTTTCTAGGGCTCCTTGATTTCTAAAGAAACAGGAAAAAGAGATTCAACTGAAACAGCAAGAGTGCCCCTCTTTTAAAAAAAAATTTTTTTTGGCTACACCATGGAGCATGTGGGATCTCACTCCCCCTCTCAGGGAGTGAACACATGTTGCCTGCATTTTAAGCATGGAGTCTAAACCACTGGACCACCAGGAAGGTCCCAAGACAAGATACTGCTAGGAGACTAATGCAAGGGTCTGTACAGACATCTGGACTTAGAGGATTAGCCAGAATATGTGGGTAGGAATTTCACCCCAGCCTGAGACTTTCGGGGTCTCTCGTTTAACTCAGCGATGGGGTGGAGCTCCTCCAGATGGTGAAGGCACCGGATTCCAACAGCAGCAACCTCCTGATCACAACCACACAAGGCCTCGTCCTGCTTCGGGGGCAGAACCTCACCCCTTCCTGGGTCTTGGGCCTCCAAGGCCTGCACAGGTTAGTGATGTACTCCTACTCACTCAAAACCGCCTGGAACCATTGCTTGATGTTAATATCTGGAGCTGGTGCAAGGGGAGGGGGGTCCCATTCTCCCCTTCTGGTCCTTCACTTCCCATCACTCACATTGCTCTCACTTGCAGCCAGCCTACTCCGGGGTATTTCACGGATGATGAGACGACAGATTTCCTTCTTCAGATACCGAATGGAGTTGGGATGAAAAAGGTAAAACCTGGGGATGAAGATCAAGTCAGAACATATATCCAGGATGAACTTGGTGTCCAGGCCTGCGCTTGGCATCATGAAAGATAGAAAGAACCTGAAAACACGGTCCCTTCCTTCCAAGAACTCCAAGTGTAGCTGCGTGGGTGATACGAGCAGTCACAAGGCAGTGCTAACGTCTACAGCAGCAGAAGCTTTTCTTGCTGCCCTGCTCCTTGTGTAGCAGTTCCTTGTGGATTCTCAGTGTCCATGTGCTTTCTGAAGTCTCTTGCTGGGGAAAGGCTGGTATCAATAAATGTACCACTTCAGTTTATATACTGAGATTTCAGAGAAGGTGGGCCAGCTGGGGAGGTGGGTTGTCATGGAGGACTTCATGAAGGGGGGAAAGGTGATCAGGGCCTGGCAGTTGAATTGCATTTCTAGAAGAGGGGCAGATCCACTCAGGAGCTCCAGAGGCCCTGAGATGGATGGTGGCGTGTATTCCAAGGTCACCAATGTTGTTGTTTGGTTGCTAAGTCGTGTCTGACTCTCTGTGACCCCATGGACTGTAGCCTGCCAGGCTCCTCTATCCATAGGATTTCCCAGTCAAGAATACTGGAGTGGGTAGCCTTGTTTTCCTGTAGGGGGTCTTCCCGACCCAGGGATCAAACCCAAGTCTCCTGTGGCTCCTGCATTGTAGGCAGATTCTTTGCCCGCTCAGCCATCAGGGAAGTCCCTGGGATTTTGGCAAATGAGAAGCTGTTTTGTTCTAGAACTGTGAGATATGAGGGATTTGGGGTGATGAGCAAATATACATGCAGCCAGGAATTTTGAATTCCCCTTAATTATCTTTTGAGAGATACAACTGAGTGAGTTTTCTCTTATTTATTTTTTGCCTGTTCAGAGTTTGCTCTTTTAAATTTGAGGCTCCCCTTGGTCTGAGCTGCACCTGCCAGGATGCACGTGGCAGAGTCAGACTCTGAAACGCAGGGGATAGGATTGAGCTGTCACCTGATCGTGTTCCCCTAACTGTGGTTGGCCATGGTCACCAGCAGGAAGGGACAGAGACGAGGTGTGGGTTTTAGCTCCTCCACAGCAGAATAGCTGCTCTGCCCAGGACCTCCCCAAGTACAGAGTAATCGGTGTCACTTCCTGTCTCTGAGCCTCTGTTTCCTCATCTGACGACGAGAGGAGGCCTTGATGATTTATAATGTCCCTTCCCACCGGGAATCCTGCAGTCCTTTGGGCTCTGTCTAGACTTCTGGTTGTTGTTGTTCAGTTGCTAAGTCATGTCCGAATCTTTGTGACCCCATGGACTGCAGCACACCAGGACCCCATGTCCCTCTCTGTCTTCCAGAGTTTGCCCAAGTTCATGTCCTTGTCCAGACTCCTGGACCTAGTTACGTAATGCTCCCTGAACACCCCATTGTTTGCATCTGGTTTAAGCTCCGTTAATTTATGTGGCGTTTGCGTGTCTGTGGGTTTTTGTCTGGTTTTGTGTTTGTGCGTTTTGCTGTCTGTCTGAGGATGGGTCGTACTCATCGCCTTCTCTTCTGCAGGTGATGGTGGTGGATGGAGACTCTGGCCTGGTCACGTGGAGTTACAGCATCCCGTGTCACATGAAAGAAACTCCGGCCACGTCAGCAGCCACTGTGGAGCAGAAATCTGTCTTCCTCTTCTGGGCTGAAGGGCTGTCAGCTGCATCGCCCAATCCCGTGAGTGAGCCTAATGTCAGATGGCACCTGCTCTTGAGGCTGACTGGGTCTGGAGGTCTTATTAGACCTGCTGTCTTCCGAGCGGTTGTGGGTAGAGACAGTGGCCTGGATGGGTGGGAAGCCCAGAAGGGAGAGCGTGTGTGTGTGCATGAGGCTGATTCGCTTCACTGTGCAGCAGAAACCATCTCACTGTTGTGAGGAAACCACGTTGTTGTTTCTAGTCGCTAAGTCATCGCTGACTCTCTCCATCGGCTGAAGATGAAGGTTCCCCTGGGGGTTCACGGGAGAGACGTTCTGATGTGCAGAAGGCAGATTTGAGAACAGATTTCTTTTTGATTCAGTTACTTACTTAATTTTTGGCTGTGTCGGGTCTTTGTTTCTGTGCGGGCTTTTGTCCAGTTGGAGCGAGTGGGCGCTACTCTCTCGCTGCAGTGGCTCCTCTTCTTGCAGGGCATGGGCTCTAGGGTGTACGGGCTTTAGTAGCTGCAGCACGTGGACTCAGTAGTTGTGGTTCCTGGGCTCAAGAGCACAAATTCAGTAGATGTGGTGCATGGGCTCAGTAGTTTTCTGCACTCTGGCACGTGGGATCTTCCCAGACTAGGGATCGAACCCACATCTCCTACACTGGCAGGCACATTCTTCACTTCTGAGCCACCAGGGAAGCCCTGAGAACATCTTCAGTACTATCCTGAGGGGCTTTAATGGGGTTGAGGAGATGGGGGTGCTGCCTCTGCCAGGTGCCAGGGGGTTTTGAGTAAGACTCACTCTGATTTAGTTCAGTTAAACCCAAGTTGATCAGCACCTACTGTGTGCCAGGGACCTCAGGGTAGACTGGGGACAGTGCAGCCTTCTGGAGGACGAGCAGATGATCGTGGGTGAGGGGAGCCTGACGGAGGGGGAGTCCTGCATTCATCAGCCATGCACTCTAGAACTTAACCTTTTCTGAGTCTCACGCTCTTTATCTGTTAATGCAGATGCTAATATAGTCCCTCGCTTTAGGATCAGATTTCCATTGATGATTGTCCTAACTTTGAAGTTCCCTGACGGATGACCATGGACATTCTACTTAACATTTAACTTCCTGGTTTCCTCACTTAATAAAATGAGGGACTCAGACCAGATGACTCTCAAATGTAAGCGTCTACAAATAAGCACAAAACAAAAGCAGGCTACAAATGCTCTAAGGGGATGCAGCTACAAAGTTTAGATGGAAGCACAAAAGGAGGAGGGTCTTCGTTTTGTGGAGGGGGTCGGCGATTAGGGAGCTTTTCCCACAAGAGATGACATTGAGTTGGAGACCTCGTGACAAGTGTTTTAATGTGGAGGTGGCTCTTGAGGATGATGTCCAAGGGGAAATGAAATTGGCCAAGGACAGGTAAAGCCTGTGAAGTGTGAGCTTGTTTCACAGACCTTCTTGGAGCATGGATGTGCAGGCACATAATCATAGGAGGCTGGGAAAGGCTGATTTAGGTTACATGGTGTAAGACCTTGGTTTTCACATGAAGGAGTTTGGGCTCCATTCTGTAGGCAGTGAGGAGGGACTTTCTTTATTTTTTTTTAAACTTCTAATTTTATATTGGAGTGGCGCTAATATAAATAAATTTAGTATAATATAAAGAGCCCACCTGCTAATGCAGGAGATGCGAGACCCGGGTTCGATCCCTGCTGGAGAAGGGCACAGCAACCCACTCCAGTATTCTTGCTTGGAGAGTCCCACGGACAGAGAGGAGCCCTGGCGGACTACAGTCCATGGGGATGCAGAGAGTGGGATTCAACTGAGCAGCTAACACTTTCACTTTCACATAGTTGATTAATGTGTTGGTATCAGGTGTACAACAGAGAGATTCAGTTATATATATACATGTATCTCGTCTTTTTCAAATTCTCTTCCCATTTAGGTTGTTACAGAATGTTGAAGAGTTCCCTGTGCTATACTGTACACCCTTGTTGGTTATCCTTTTTTTTTTTCAATAACTTTTTATATTGGCGTATAGCCAGTTACCAGTGTTGTGATAGTTTCAGGTGGACCGCAAAGGGACTCTGCCACACATGTTATCCATTTTAAATATGGCAGTGTGTACCTGTCAGTCCCAAACTCCCTAACTATCCCTTCCCCCTAGCCTTCTCCCCTGGTAACTTAGGTGTCTGTGACGTGAATAGGCTATTTTCTTGTCATGTGAGTTGTCCATGGTGTGGGATTCTGGATACGGGAAATCCCTCTTACGCTTTGTGGGTACTGGTGGGAACGGGGTTGTGAGCTTCCCGCCCAAATGACCCCCGCCTGCTGACAGTGGAGGAGCAGGGCTGACAAGGGGAGGCACTGGGTAACCCATTCAGGGGGTTCCTGTGCTCTACGGCCTTGTGTCTGCAGAATATCAACCTTGCATGGAGTCAGATGGTGAAGAAAGTTCCGATGTGCATTGCTTCTGCCTTAGGGGGTCAGGAGACTGACACTGAGATCTTGGGATTTTTGTTTTTGTAATTAATGAGTGTCTGATCCATGTCTTAGTTATTTCAGGAATAAGATTTTTATGATTTTCTTTTTTTTTTTTAGCTTGACACTTGCAGTTGGCTTTGCTATCCTGTGAAAGCAGGAGTCTTTGGTTCACCGTGTTTTTATAAGCAGGCTTTCCCTTGACAAAGCCCCTCCTGCTGCCGGGAAAGAACCGTTCCTGATACTCCCAGAGGCACCAGACTGAGGGCGCCATCATTTTCTCTCCTGGGGCATGCCTATTTTCTTTCTTCCTTTCTTTTTCCTATGAGGGAGAAAGCATTTTCCAGCTCTGGTGGTTTGATGAAGTTAGTGTTTAGTCAGTGTTTTGAGATTTGAAATGACATGTCTCTCGTACGTGGAGTTTCTCTCACACACACCTTGGTGTGGGATCTGGTCTTGGCCTCGTAAGGCATGAGTAACCCCCACTGTCTCTGCCGTCCTTTCATCTGAGCAACGTTGTACGAGGGAGAGTGGACTGACCTTTGCTCTCCCTGCTTCTCATTGTCAGGATGTCGTCCTGGGAACCGAGCCACCCAGCCTTCACCACCTCTACCTCCTGCATCCCACCTTCCCCTCCATCCTCCTGGATCTGGCCAATGCCACAGGCACTGTGACCGCTTCAGAGGGTAAGTCCCTGGGGGTGATGCAGAGGAGGGGAGGGGAGGTGCTGGCCAGGTGAGGGGGATGAGGGTGTGTGCTGTGGATGAGAGCAGGACTCTAAGTTGTTCAGTTGCTAAGTTGTGTCCAACTCTTTGCGACCCCATGGACTGCAGCACACCAGGCCTCCCTGTCCATCACCAACTCTGAGTTTACTCAAATTCATGCCCACTGAGTCAGTGATGCTATGCAACCATTTCATCCTCTGCTGCCCTGTTCTTCTACCCTCAATCTTTCCCAGCATCAGGGTCTTTTCCAGTGAGTCGGCTCTTGGCATCAAGTGGTCAAAGTATTGGAGCTTCGGCTTCAGCATCAGTCCTTCCAATGAATATTGAGGACTGATTTCATTTAGGATTGACTGGTTTGATCTCCTGGTTTGATCTCACTGGTTTGACTCGGTGTGCCCTGAGCGGCTCCCTGCATTGAGCGGCTCCCTGCATTTCCCTTGGTACCATGGTGCCTGGGGCCACTGCCCAAGAGCGCCCTCTGGGGTTGTACCTGACTCACAGGGTGAGGACCCACAGTCCCCAAACATGCTAGAATGCTAGAAGCTATGGGGCAGTGCTATCCCATCCCCAAGGGTTCAGGGAGCTAATGTTTCAGCAGCCGTTTACCAATCATCAGCTGTGGGCCAGGCACTGCACCCACTGCTGGGAATACAAATCAGAGTAGTTTCTCAACCCTGTAGGAGCTTAGGAGCCAGAACTCACTGCAAAGGATAAAACAGAGGCAGGATATTTCCTCAGGGCCTTTGTTTAGGCTCAGTGCATGCTCAGTCATGTCCGATTCTTTGCGACCTCATGGACTGTAGCCCTCCAGGCTCCTCTGTCTATGAGATTTGCCAGGGAAGAATACTGGAGTGGGTTAGGCTCAGTAGAGACTTTCTTACTGCACATGCCCAGTGCATGGAAACTGGAGCCAAGAGGAAAAGGGAAGAAAAATCACCTTCAATCTGACCAGTCATAACCACTAACATTTGCAAGTGTTCTATTTCATGTTGTTCAGTTGCTGAGTTGTGTCCAACTCTTTGCGACCCCATGGCATACAGCACACCAGGCCTCCCTGTCCATCACCAACTCCCAGAGTTTGCTCAAATTCATGCCCACTGAATCAGTGATGCTATGCAACCATTTCATCCTCTGCTGCCCTCTTCTACCCTCAATCTTTCCCAGCATCAGGGTCTTTTCCAGTGAGTCAGCTCTTGGCATCAGGTGGTCAAAGTATAGGAGCTTCAGCTTCAGCATCAGTCCTTCCAATGAATATTGAGGACTGATTTCATTTAGGATTGATTGGTTTGATCTCCTTGGAGTCCAAGGGACTCTCAAGAGTCTTCTCCAATACAGTTGAAAAGCATCAGTTCTTTGGTGTTCAAACCTTCTTTATGGTCCAGTTCTCACATTCATACGTGACTACTGGAAAAACCATAGCTTTGACAGTGCTGACCTTTGTCAGCAAAGTGATGTCACTGCTTTTTAATACACTGTCTAGGTTTGTCATAGCTTTCCTTCCAAGGAGCAAGGATCTTTTGATTTCATGGCTGCAGTCACTGTCCGCAGTAATTTGGGAGCCCAGGAAAATAAAATCTGTCACTGCTTCCACTTTTTCCCCTTCTTTTTGCCATGAAGTGATGGGACCAGATGCCATGATCTTACTTTTTTTAATGTTGAGTTTCAAGCCAACTTTTTCACTCTCCTCTTTCAGCCTCATCAAGAGGCTCTTTAGCTCTTCTTTGCTTTTTGCCATTAGGGTGTCATCTGCATATCTCAGGTTATTGATATTCCTCCCAGCGGTCTTGATTACAGATTATGATTCATCCAGCCTGGTATTTTGCATAATGTACTCTGCATATAAGTTAAATAAGTAGGGTGACAGTATACAGCCTTACTGTACTCCTTTCCCAATTTTGAACCAATCATTGTTCCAGTGAACATTACATACTGGTAATTAAGAATCAAGACCATTTTTATTGCAACACCTGGTTTATAGAGGCAGAATAAACACTAACTTGGTACATAGCTTAGGCCACGAGGTACTGACAGTCTAGGAGTTACCAGAATTTCTAGTTTGTTGTGCTCCCTTTTCTACCACAGTTGGCCAGTCCCCTTACTTCCTGATCTTGGGCTTTCTCAGAAGTAGCTTTGGGACTTACCTGGTAGCTCAGTGTAAAGAATCCACCTTGAAATGCAAGGGACATGGGTTCGACCCCTGGTCAGGGAACTAAGATTCCACATGCCACAGAGCAGCTAAGCCTGTGTGCCACGACTACTGAAGTCTGTGCGCCACAACTAGAGAGTCCATGGGCCACAACTGGAGAGTCTGTGTGCTGCAGTGAAAGATCCCACGAGACGCAATGAAGATCCAACGCATCCAAAATAAATAAATTACTAAGTAAAAAAAGGTAGCCACTTTGGAGAAGCCAGGTACAGAGACAGAGAGTTTGCCGCTCTGCTGGCCAGCAGCTGCTCACCAGCATGCACCCATTGTCTAGTCGGTACCTTGTGTTGATTAGCGCTCAGTAAACATCTTGTATGAATCAGCAGAGGAGGAAATGAGCGAATGAGTCTTGAGCCCAGCCACTCTCCTGTGAGTCCAAGTCTTCTGTCCTCATTGACTGCTCTCCTTTGTATCCTTCCTCAGTTGGGATCAACGACCTGTGGAAAGATGCCTTTTACGTTACCAGGACCACAGGGCCCAGCTCTGAAGGGCACCCGGCACCCCTGGTGGTCAGCAAGCTCAGTCTGCGGTGGGCGCTGATGGAAGGCCAAATGGTCCAGCTGGAGGAGACCACCCCCAAAATCGGCCGCGGAGAGCTGCGCAGATTCCTCTCGAGGATAAAGTTCGTCGCCTCTCCCTACCAGGTGACAAGCTTGGGAAAGAAATTGTGTGGTTACTCTTGAGGGTGAAGGGCAAACACAGCCAACTCCAAGTCTGCTCTTTAGAAGGTCAAGTGTGTGGGTGGGCACCTTCTTGAGTTGCTGGGTATCAGGAAACAGCTGTTTTAGACCAGCATTATTTTGTAGGGGTGAGTGATGACCTTGAACTATATTGCTTGGTTGTTCTGAGCTGGAAATGGTACCCTCTCTCTTAAAGGAGACATTTGGAAGTGGGGGGTCATGGCTTTTACTGTTACTCCGGGTCTTTCCTGGGTAAGGCTGGTGATGCCAGCCTTGTGCAGGGCTTGTGGCAGTTACCTACTGTGAAGAACTCTTATTGTTGTTGTTGAACTGCTAAGTTGTGTCTCTTTGACCACATGAACTGCAGCATGCCAGGCTTCCCTGGCCTTTACCATCTCCTGGAGTTTGTTCAAACTCATGTCCATTGAGTCAACGATGCCATCCAACCATCTCATCCTCTGCTGGCTTCTTCTCCTCCTGCCCTGAAGTCTTTCCCAGCATCAGGGTCTTTTCCAGTGAGTTAGCTTTTCACATCATGTGGCCAAAGTATTGGAGCTTCACCTTCAGCATCAGCCCTTCCAATGAATATTCAGGGTTGATTTCCTATAGGACTGACTGGTTATTTTGCTCAAAATGCACCTCCTGCCCTCCTCAATACGACAGCCTAGTTCAATGTTCAAGAATGTATCGTGGAAAAAGATAAGGTGTCTGGGCCTTTCTGGAGGGATACTTGTAAACTCTGGAGGCTAAGACAAAAGGATAGGGAAATAGAGGGATATTCTGACCTTGAGAGCCCTTCCATGTCTCTACCATGAAAAAAATTAAAGTCACTGATTCGTGCCCTTTTCTCCCTAGATCTAGGCTGCTGGACTCTGCAGTTCCAGAAGAAGTGAACGGAGTGTCACTGTCCCTCCCCAGCGGGTGTAAACATAATTCTTTGGAGAGGAGGACTTCTGTCACCCCTTTCCACCTCCTCTGCATGACCATCGCCAGACACTTGGAAAGGCACTTGGAGTTCTTTGGTAACAGCACCACCCATTCGGCTGGGGTGTCTTACCTGCGTGCCCGACCCCTGGATTAACCCCTTCTCCTAGGCACTCTGTGTGGATAGTGGGGAACTGTGAATCTTACTGTTTTATTTTTTGTATGTCTAATTTATGAACCCTGGCTGGGAAATTCCAGGGAAGTTCTTCCTGGAACGTTTTGCTGTGCCTAACGCCCTGAGCGTGCATTTGTGTGTTCGTGTGGTGATGAAGTCTTCTCTAGATACGCACATCCTAAGCTCCCAGGGACCCAGGTTTTCATCCGTCTGAAACACATCTTGTTGGTTTGGGTCCTCTTGAGACAGGTCGCCGACCTCTGACTTGGAGGGCCCCTCAGCCTCTCTCCCCTATTCTCCCCCGGCTGGTACCTTGCCTGCCCCCTGACCTTGGCAGCAGCAAGAAAGACTGACGTGGGGATAGCACGAGCCAGCCAGAATTCTCATTTCTTCCTCGTCTTACGCTTCCTATCTTGTCTCCTCACATATTCCTTCTCTCTAGATGTAGTGACCATAACAATTAACCCTGATTGGTGTGAGGTGATACCTCATTGTAGT
This sequence comes from Bos javanicus, assembly GCF_032452875.1. NCBI lineage: Eukaryota > Metazoa > Chordata > Mammalia > Artiodactyla > Bovidae > Bos > Bos javanicus. The sequence continues at coordinate 97,298,858 of NC_083872.1, read as the reverse complement.
TTTGGTTTGCATTTCTCTAATAATGAGTGAGGGCTTCCCCAGTGGCTCAGAGGTTGTTGAGCATCTTTTCACGTGTTTATTGGCCATCTGTATGTCTTCTTCCTGGGAAAGACTGAAGGCAAAAGGAGAAGGGGACGGCAAAGGATGAGATGGTTAGATAGCATCACCGACTCAATGGACATGAATTTGAGCAAGGAGATAGTGGAGGACAGAGAAGACTGGTGTGCTGTAATCCATGGGATTGCAGAGAGTCAGACACAACTTAGCAACTGAACAACAATAACATATCTTCTTTGAAGAAATGTCTGTTTGGGTCTTCTGCCCGTTTTTTGATTGGGTTGTTTTTGTGCTGTTGAGCTGTGTGAGCTGCTTATAGATTTTGGAGATTAATCCTTTGTCAGTTGCTTTGTTTGCAATAATTTTCTCCCATTCTGACTATCGGAACGGGAGCAAAAGTGGTTTAAATACCCCCTCCCCTTCCCCCCACTCCCTCCACCATCAAGGCCCAGAGGTTACGTCTCAGTTGATATTGTTTTGCCAGTCATGGTCATTGTTATCATGTTTACTTCAGATGTGCTTATGTGTATGCCATCCTCAGCTTAGAGGAAAACTCAAGTCAGGAACGACTGAGGCAGGCAGCCTCAGCCCCCTTCATCTCCACTCTGCTTCCTCAGCATCTTCTCCTCCTGGGCATCTTCCTTTCTGCTCTTTTATTCAGGGAAATTTCTGCTCTGCTTGCACGAGAGCCAAGCTGCTTCTGGACTTTGACTCTGGCTCCTTGAGCCCAGCATGCAACCACTCTGCCGTGTACACTCCTCCTCCTTGCAGAGCTCTTGAAGCAGAGTATTTTGAGAAAATGTCTCTGTAAATACTATAGCTTTTATAAGTGGTGAAATTCTGTAGGGTTGTCTCTAGCGCTTACTCTTCCTTCTTCTGTATGAATACGTTACTTTATCAGGTTCTCTGTTAAACGTCTAGACCATTGTTCATACAGCAGGGAGTCCCACATGAGCCGGAGGAGAGCCACTTTTGTTCTGGAATAATTTTGATAAGTCATCCCTGAGTACACTCAGGTTCTCTCGTGACTTAAACCTGTGTCTTTTTAGCTTGTGTTAATAGATTACTCGACTTTAGAGATTACAGAAAATTGGGATGCCAGATTTAAAGGGATATGTCTGAATTGCCCACTGGTAGGCATTGTGACCTAACAGAAGTTGGTAGCCAGAGCTCTAAGCAACCATGGTGCCCAGCCTGTAGACTGGTCTTTTAACCAGGTTTCTGCCCTCTCATCCCCTCTGCCTTAAGTCCCTGAAAGCAAATTTGGTTCTACCTCTTTGAAAGGCATGTGTGGGTCCAGCTTATTGTAAACTTAGGGGAACAATTAGAAGACATCCAGGAGCATGGGATTGATTCCAGATTCACTTCTAGGGTTTGAATCTGCCTGGCTAGAAGGGTGTAGGATCAAGTTTGGTCTAGGAGAGAATCCTAAGGACTAATTCAGTCAGCTGAATACCTAAAGCCTGAGTGGCCATCCTATGGCCCGGGGCTGGGCCACCTGGTGCCCTGCCCCATGAAGACTTACTGGGAAGCCACCCACTTTAGGCAAGAGTCAAATGCAGAGTTGTTTACTGAGGATCTGGTTTGAGAGGGACTCTTGAGGGCAGAAGACTGTATTTATGTTGGGCGTGTCCCAGAAACACATCAGTAGCAGTTAGGGGAAAAAAACTCCCTAAATTCTTTGTGGTGTGTTTGCAAACCAACTTAACATAGACTGTTTTGACCCTGATCATTTTGAATCTCTCTCTGGCTAAAACAGCAGGACACAGGTTTCCTCTTTCTCTTGCAGCCAGTACAGTGGGGTGTACATGGTGGATAAAGATCGAGGAAGCTTCATCTGACCGGTGTGGGTGCTGGGCTGTTGTCAAACATGTCCCTGAACTTCCCTCTCTTCTCAGGCAACCCCCTGACCAGACGTCTAAGACAGGAAGGGCTCCTCTCCTCCCCTGAGCTCCACTTGGGGTGCCAGCAGAGCCCATCAACCACTACTTAGAAACGGTACTGACTTCTGATAACACAAGTCTGTTCCTTCTCCCAGCACCTCCTTTTTACATCCCTTATGAACCCTCCACCCTAGATAACATCTTCCCCACCATCCCCCTTCCAGAGGGTCTCTGCCACCTTTCCTCGTGTGGTCCAGTGGCTTCCCCTCCCCACCCCCGCCCCTTCGAATGTGAATGGCCATCCTTAGTACCCGTGTTTAAGGAGAGCCGGCTGGTACGTTGTCAGGAAGCACTATTTAAAATGTGAATTGTTACAGAACAAATAAACACTGTGTATAGGAGCATACGTGTGTGCCGCTCACATTTTTTCCAGCCGTCAAGGATGGTGTGTTCTCCTTGATGGAAGAGGGAAGGGGCGAGGCGGTGGATGTGAGCCGGAGGCTCAGAGAGGAGTGTCAGCTGCAGCCTGATCTCTGGGGAAGCGTCCCTTGGTTTCTCCACTGGGGAACCGCTGTCCTGTCCTCATGGTCTCGGTGGGCTGGTTTTTTGTTTTTGTTTTGCTGCACCCACTGCTTGTCGGATATCTCAGTTCCCTGACCAGAGACTGAACCTAGGCCATGGCACTGAAAGCCTGGCATCCTAAGCATTAGGCCGCCAGGGGACTTCAGGGGGGCTGTTTTGGGGGTGGCCTGTCCCTGCAGGCTGTGGGAGCCTTCTCACGTGTCCTGCTCTCCTGGTCTCTCCAAGGATAATGTGTAATTAATATAGTAATTAACATGGTGTGATGTGGTCCCTACCAATGGGTGCAGGACGCTGTGGCAGGCACCTGCTCTACACGGCATAGCTCCTAGTACTGCCTCCCCGTGTGTGGCTTTAAAGTCAAGTGCGCCACGGCTGAGCTGAGCCCTATCAACCACCCATCTCTGTTCTCCTGACCAGCCTGATTGCCCCTAAAGGGCAGGATCTGTATTTTACTCCTTTTTTTATCTCCCAGAACCCAGCACATAATGAACAATCGAATTGAGAAGAACTTCTGAATGAGTGAGATGTGGGGTGGGGGGCGGTGGAGTGGGGGCAGTGAGACTGAGCTGTTTTGGAAAAGGGAGCCAGGGCGCTGGGCACCTGGGCATGCAGCCCTTGGACTTAGACTTTCAATACCCTTGTTCTTAACCTCTGAAAGTCACACTCAGGAAACAGACTGTGGCTTGAGCACGTGTTGGTCACAGAGCAACGTGTAAGGTGGGGCTTCGGTCTGCTCTCCAAACCCCCTAACTCCTAACACTCTTCTACAGATGAGCCAGCTGCTTTGGTCTCAGGCTCCTGGCTGGTGCCTTGTTGAAGTTCCTTGTCATGTAGTTCTGAGTAGAAGTCTACCCCTTCGGAGATGGAGCGGATGGGCTGACAGTGGAACTGGGGGTAGCTGGTCACGGGGCCCCCCGGGTGGGCTGTGCACGCCAGCTGCTGCAGGAAGCACTGGTGGTGATGTGGTTGGCAGCCTGGGGCTCCTCGGAAGCTCTTGCTGTGCCTGCACTTGAACTCCAGCACCAGCCGGGTGTAGGTGTTGAAGGTGGTGACCGCCGATGCCATGCAACAGGTAAAGGAGACCCAGGCCGTGCTAGGGACACACACACACAAAATGGGAAATTAAGATGCTTTCTCACAGGTTTGAAAGAAAAATATCAAGGTCCCTTCCTACTAGTCAACTAGGGGATGCCTCTTAGGGATTTAGGAACATGAGGGTGTCACCTTTCACATATAGATAAAGAGCAGAGGTCTGAATTTGGTCTGTCCTAGGGTAAGTTCTGAATGTTTTGTAGTAAAAAACCATGATTCATATGGGGTTAAAGTCAGGAGTTTAACACTCATTTTCACTGCACTGATTCGTTGTAAGTGCTGTGTTCTTTCATACCTGGTGGCCTATTTTATACGTGTGTATGTTTGTGTGTGTTGTTGTTTAGTCACTAAGTTGTGTCTGTCTCTTTTTCAATCCCATGAACTATAACCTGCCAGGGTCCTCTGTCCATGGGATTTTCAAGGCAAGAATACTGGAGTGGGTTGCCATTTCCCTCCTCCAGAGGATCTTCCCCACTTAGCGATCAAACTTGCCATCTCCTGTATTGACAGGCAGATTCTTTACCATCTGAGCCACCAGGGAAGCTCTGTGTATATGTGTATACACACACACATACACTCACTCCTGCCCCGCCACACACAATTTTTTGGACTACTGCAGTTTCCCAAGCTGCAGTTACCCTCATATAATCTCAACAATTCCACAGACCTGTAGCTCATCTGACACAGTACACGCAGCCCAACGCACTACCTCTTGCCTTTCCCTGACGTGTGTGTGTGTGTGAGTCACTCAGTCGTGTCCAACCCCATGGACTATAGTCTGCCAGTCTACTGGAGTGGGTAGCCGGCTATTCCCTTCTCTAGGGGAATCTTCTTGACCCGGAGATTGAACCTGGATCTCCTGTATTGCAGGCAGATTCTTTACCCTCTGAGCCACCAGGGAAGCCTGACACACACATATTTCCTGCCAAAGATTTTCCTGCACTCAGATACTTCTTCCGTCTTCCTTGGTTTTCAGCCTAGCTGTCGTAGGGTCTCCAGAGTTGAGCCTCTGGGAGGCATTCAGGAAGCCCTGAGTACACATCCAGAGGCATTAGTATAGACTTCTCTAGTGGAAACAAGGCCTACAGTGCAAACAGTGTGGTTCTTGGCCCAAAGAAATTTGTAAAAGATGGAACAGAAGCTGGATGGATTCAACAAAGAGAAAAAGACACCAGGGAACCATATCAAACACACTCCTAAGAACCGGGAAAGTCAAACCCCTAAGTGCCTCACCATCGTGGGAAGCCCAGGACACCAGGAGTTGGGGGGGCATTGTTAGGGGGTGGATTTCACGAGGCTGTGACAGTGGAAGGCCACGCGCCGCTGCTGTGCGTTCCCCTCTGCTGCCTGTGACAGACTAAGATGCTTTGGTGGGAGTTTTGAAGTCTGAGCCCTGCAGTTGAAATGCCAAGAATGGCTCGAAAAATGGACAACAGCTGAGAAACGATGAGTCTGGAGATGAGCTAAACTGTGGTAGGGTGGCTGATGGAAAGATCAGAGACCCCCGAATCCAATAGCCCGTTTATACCATGAGGAAAGGGGATGGGATCCTGTGACAGACAGGTATAGGCTTCCATGTGCCTCTTCGGCACAGAAACTCAAGCCTGGCACTGTCTTTCCAGCACTGGTAAATGCTTAGCACTCAGCCCAGATGGTTCATAAAGACCTAAGTCGGCATCTGTGTAGTGAATGGAGAGTGTCCCTCAAGGGAGAAGGTAAGAAACCCACATAAAGGGGATGTTACCCTTGAATGTATGTGTTTCATCATGGTCTCTGCTTCCTTCTTTATAATAAGATAAGTCTAAACTAACTGAGGAGAAGGCGATGGCACCCCACCCCGGTACTCTTGCCTGGAAAATCCCATGGATGGAGGAGCCTGATAGGCTGTAGTCCATGGGGTCACTAAGAGTCGGACACAACTGAGCGACTTCACTTTCACTTTTCACTTTCATGCATCGGAGAAGGAAATGGCAACCCACTCCAGTGTTCTTGCCTGGAGAATCCCAGGGACGGGGGAGCCTGGTGGGCTGCCATCTATGGGGTTGCACAGAGTCGAACACGACTGAGGCGACTTAGCAGCAGCAGCAGCAAACTAACTGAGCCCTTAGTTCTTTAAGGGTTATGGGGAGACTGTTTCATTTCTAACACAGTTTGGTGGAATAAGAATGGAGACAGGATGAACTTATTCATTATAGGAGGAGAGTGGGCAGCCATTCACAGAAATGGAATCCAGATTTCAAGGCTATTTCTTCATTTCTCTGTCTCCCAAGTATTTTGAATCATAAAATATTGGGTTGGCCAAAAAGTTTGTTCAGGGTTCTCTGTAAGCTTTTATGGAAAAATCTGAATGAACTTTGTGGGCAACAGAATATATAAAATGTAGAGCCTCATTTCCATAAACCATGCAAAATCAGTCTCATTTCCCTAGGACGTCCTACATGTCAGGTGTAGAAGCACTTCTTAACAGCTTTATCAGCAGAAAAACTTGACAATGTCCTCACGAAAAATAAGCCGGAGGAATCCACTCTGTACCTCTCCTTGGAAGGTGGGGAGAGAATGGGTATGGCCTGCTGGTCCAGCCCTCTGGATGATTGACAGGTGTCTGGGATGAGGGATGGAGAGAAGGAAGGAGGACAGAGAGCAAGTGCCTAGCTGAGGGCTGCCATTAAATGGAGGTGGACCAGGGAAGAAGAGAAAGGCGGCGGAGGTGATAAGCACTTACTAGAAAGCCCAGCCATAGTTCCAAGCGTGTGGCCTCCAGTCTTCTGGACCCAAGTTGGCCGTTGCCTGGAAAACCTGTGAGTACATCATATGGCCCACCATCCCCAGAAGGCCTGCAAAAGAAACAGGGAGGCAGCACCCTTAGAGAAAGGCTGGCACTGCCATCTACCTATAGGGACTACGATTTGGGAGCAAATCATATTCCCTATCTGGCATCAGGGCTACCCTGCACTGGGGGCTCCTCCTTGAAGGCATGTTTACTGTTGGTTCCCCAGATGTTCGGTTTTGAGCTATGGGAACATTTCTAGTCAATGCTGCACGCTGGGCTCTCCTCCCTTTTAGGTCTTTCCCATCTGCATCCCCAACGTGAACCCTCTCCTTCATCATCTACACTAGGGGCTCCAACCTCTGGGGTCTAATGCTTGATGATCTGAGGTGGATCTGATATAATAATAAAAGAAACAAAGCGCACAATAAGTGTAATGCGCTTGAATCATCCCCAAACCATCCCTTGCCCCCAGTCTGCAGAAAAATTGTCTTCCATAAAAAATGGTCCCTGGTGCCAAAAAGCTTGGGGACCACTGATTTACAGGCATCTCTTACTTGATCCAACAGAGTCCGGCAAAGCTGTATGCATGTCACGACTCAGAAGTAATAAACCAAACCGTATTGTACATAATGAGAAAACTTGCAAGTAGAAAGAACCCAGAGAGAAATCATTTTGCAAAGTACGTAATGACATAATCTAGCATTTTGCATGCTGTTTCGGTTTAACTGCTGGGCATACACACTGGGGAGACCAGAAGGGAAAGGGACACGTGTACCCCAATGTTCATCGCAGCACTGTTTATAATAGCCAGGACATGGAAGCAACCTAGATGTCCATCAGCAGATGAATGGATAAGAAAGCTATGGTACATATAAACAATGGAGTATTACTCAGCCATTAAAAAGAATACATTTGAATCAGTTCTAATGAGATGAATGAAACTGGAGCCTATTATACAGAGTGAAGTAAGCCAGAAAGAAAAACACCAATACAGCATACTAACACGTATATATGGAATTTAGAAAGATGGTTAACAGTAACCCTGTATACGAGACAGCAGAAGAGACACTGATGTATAGAACAGTCTTGTGGACTCTTTGGGAGAGGGAGAGGGTGGGAAGATTTGGGAGAATGGCATTGAAACATGTAAAATATCATGTATGAAACGAGATGCCAGTCCAGGTTCAATGCACGATACTGGATGCTTGGGGCTGGTGCACTGGGACGACCCAGAGGGATGGTATGGGGAGGGAGGAGGGAGGAGGGTTCAGGATGGGGAACACATGTATACCTGTGGCGGACTCATTTCGATATTTGGCAAAACCAATACAATATTGTAAAGTTTAAAAATAAAATTAAATTAAAAAAAAATAAAATTAAAGACGCCTGTGCTGTATCTCCTGGCTCCATTCTTTAGCTTTCTTCGGGGCTCCTTCCTTCCCTTAGGACAGAGATTCCAGCTGCCGGCTAGGCTTCAAAGGCAACAGGTGACACCCAACCCCCTCTGTAGCTCCTGAGACCCTGCTCACCCGACAAGACAGAGGAGATGGCAGCAAAGGCGCTCAGCTTGAGGCTGCAGCCAGGGTTCCCCGTGAACAGCAAGTCCGTCAGTAGCAGGATGAAACTGATGAGTTCAAGTCCAATGTAGGCAAACTGGGCTCCCAGTGATAACCAGAGGATCTCTGTCAGAAACCAGAGGAAGAAGAACCCTCACCCTGACAATTAAATAACTGAACGAGCGGTGAACAAATGCTGCCCATGAGAAGTGGAGAGCCTCATTAGCACCAGAGGAGAAGACAGAGTTGAAAGCAGCTGCGACAGTCCTTGACCAGGGGGCTCTTGGCTATCAGCTCTCACTCTACGCAGTATCCCATACACAACCATGCTTAACTCAGTGTAAATACTCTTAGGGAGACTGCAGAAGAAATCATCCGGTTTCCACCAAATCTTTTAGGGATGTAACTTTTGCTACTTATTTGTTTCTTTTCTTAAAAAATTTTAATTCTGGAACCATCTATTTTGTTTCTCTTCTTCCTCCCCTCAGGCCTTGACTCCTTCCTTTCTATGTTACAAAAAAATGTATTACATCAGTGTTAATTTTGCATTGGTAGAGATAACCTAACCAACTATCATTATGTTTTGGTACTAAGGGATATACACATTTCAATAAAGTTACTGAAATGCAAAAAAAAAAAAAAAAATGGAAAAGGAAAAATTCAAGCTTTCTACATGGTTACTTGGCAACAGGAGTAGGTTAGAGCTGTTGGTAGATTTCTGTTTGGGAACTTTATTTGTCCCTGCTGATGCTTTTTTGTGTTCCTGCCTGGGAATGAGTGTCAGCCAGGTGGGAGTTTGAATCAGCCTAGTGGGAGTTAGTGTCACCCTGTGAGACTCAGAAGAAAAGAAAAGCAGGAGATCACAGTACAGTTTAGATCCCCAGAGGCCCAACTCAATGGTAACTAAATTTATCATCAAACCCACATACTTGCCACAAGCCCCAAGGGAGGGTGGGAGAGGGAAGCCTTCTCCATCAACCGCTTCCCTCCAAATCTGAGAGTGGGGTGACGTGGGCCTTGCAACGTGGCAAATTCCAGTAGTCCTTTCTCACCTCTCTCGGTTGGTGGTGTGAGTTCAAGGAAACTTCGGCACCTCTCCCCTGAAATAGACAAGGTACAAGGAGGTGAGGTACTGCCCTGGTTGAGGGACACAGGCTTTTCCTAATTGCATCCTGGGGGCCTGCCCAGCACATGGGAGGCAGGCCATAAATGTCTCTTTGGAAGCAGGGAAGGATGCAAGGATGGATGAACAAAATAGGCCAGAGCCATCCAAGATTAATTTCTGCCTCAAGTCCTGATTTTGAAGAGGACACTCCCCGAGTCACCCAGGGGGTGTTTCCAGCGTTGGTTCACCAGCTCCTTCTGCTCCTGCTGCTGGCTTGAGTGGCTCTAAATTGTTTCCCGGACTGGAGTCACAGCAGTGCTAAATGGCACAATAATAAATATAAATGGAATTCTCTCAAATCATCTCACCCCGTCCTTCTCCCACTGAGTCCAAAAGTCTGTACTTTACATGTATGTGGAAATGTACACATTACCACATGTAAAATAGATAGGTAGTGGGAGTTTGACATATGATGCAGGGCACCCAAAGCCAACACTGTGACAACCTGGAGGGATGGGGTGAGGAGGAAGGTGGGGGCTTCAGGATGGGGGGACACATGTATGCCTGTGACTGATTCATATTGATGTATGGCCAAAGCCATCACAATATTGTAAAGTAATTATCTTCCAATTAAAATAAATAAATTAAAAATGTAAAAATAAATGGATATACCCAAGAGTTTATAATCCTTTCCCATCTCCTTTTCGCCTTAGCCCAAACTGGGAGAAGCTGTAGACTGCAAATTGTACACAGTTCTGGGCTTTAGGAAAATTTCACCAAAGGGGGTCTTTGTAAGCTTTGAGCAGGGATGAGGGAGCGTTCTCTGCTATTCGCCCAAGGACAAGTCCCCACCTAACATGCTGGCATAGCGCCTGCTTTGAGAGTGTACGCCCCGCGACCTGAGACCTGAGAGGGTCTGTCTGCGGCTCCTCTGGGGAGAACTTCCACGATGTATTTATCCTCCCTGGGCTTCACTTGCCCTGCCTTTTCAGTGGCAACAATAACACTTAGAATGAGAACATGCTTCTAGGATGCTTTAAGGGCCATCTACTCTGATGCCTGCATCTCAAAAATGAGAAAATCAATGCCTGTAGGAGTGAAGTTGTTCCTGTAAGGTTACAGCTGGTCAGAGCCCAGGCTTTTTCTACGATAGTCTCCTTGTTTTGTCTCTAAATGGCAACTCTAGTTGGCAGGAATGGGAAGTCTCATAACCTTCAAAGTCTGCATGAGACTGTTGAAGGGGGATGCTGTTTGAAACCAGCGACTGTCTGGAGGTGAAATGCCCGATGGATGGAATTTCGACCTTATGACAAAGGAGTCTGATGTGGAAGGGATACAATGGAGAAGGGGGAGATGCTGAGGCTAGGGGTGAGCCCTGCAGGTGTGAACGAGGGAGGGCCACTTCCCTCTGTGAGGGAGGACAAGAAATCAGGCAGCTGGGGGCGAGGCAGCTACCTGGTTCTTCCATGATCTCCGCACAGGATAGCCACATGCCGCTCCTGAAGGCATGGAAGGTGAACCGATCATCCCCGGTCTCCCAACTGTAGTGCACCACCTCCGGGGAAGATGTGTTGGTGCCGCCCCCATCCAGGGGCACCGGCACGTCAAAGCACTTGGCTGGTAGACCTTTCCCGCACAGGGGCTTGGGCACCTTCTGTGTGCCCACAAACCAGTAGTTGCTGAGCAGGGATGCTGTGGAGAGGCTGAGTGATAGCATGTTGAGGACGGCAGATAGGCGTGTCCGTTGGCTAGAGAAGCCCTTCGGGAGCCCCATCTGTAATAAGACACACACACGCGGAGCCTGATGTTAGAGCCTCATCTGAGATCCGAGATCAGCACCCTCCCCCGAGGGTCCCTAAACTCCATGGAGCTGCTTTCCTCCAACACAGTGGGCGCGACCAGCCCTTAGGAGTTTTCTCCAAGTAGCCTTGGGCAAGCTCGGCTCCAGGAGCGGCCTAGAGCAGGCGCTGAAGCGATGATGTTTATTTCAACCGGACCTTATTATATTAAAACGCTTATTGGGGATAATCTGAACAAGCATCAGATAGTAATGTGATTAAGCCACTGAGCTAGTGTGCATCTGGTTGAGAAAAAGGATTGGGCGATCACCAGATGTTCCTGCTGGTAATCTTTGGTTTTGTCTTCAGGGAAAAGTAGTGGGGAGGTATTTGTTGTTGTTGTTGTTGTTACGAGGATTTACTTAAATAATACAAACAAAATGTTGGGCACTTATCTGACATATAATAATGGCTCACATGTTAAATTCTCCATTCCTCCAATCTAACAAAAAATATTTATACTCCTTTTAGTTATAAATGGGTTTTAATTTACGACTATCCTATATAAGGTTTTGATGTCTTCCTCCCTGGTAGCTCAGATGGTAAAGAATCCACCTGCAATGCAGGAGACCCAGGTTCAACCCCTGGGTCAGGAAGATCCTCTGGCGAAGGGAATGGCAACCCAGTCTGGTATTCATACCTAGAGAATTCCATGGAGAGAGGACCCTGGCAGGCTACAGTCCATGGGTCTCAAAGATTCAGACATGGTGAGTGACTAACGCTTTCACTTTTCCTGTGCTAGATTCCTCTGAGAGGAGTAAGGGGGCATATATCCATGGGATTCTCCAGGCAAGAATAGCGGAATGGGTAGCCATTTCCTTCTCCATGGGATCTTCCTGACCCAAGGATCGAATCTGGGTCTCCCACATTGCAGGAAGATTCTTTACCATCTGAGCCACCAGGAAAGCCCATTTATCCTATTAATGAATGTTAAAGAGGATGCTCCCTAGGGGAGCAGATAGAGGCACCGGGCTCTTGAGGGTGGGAGGGCAGAGGACCAACGGGATGCTGCAACCCTTGGAGAGGAAATAGAGTGGTGGGTTTTGAGAGAGGTGGAGATCTGAGTGCAGCTTCCACCCACAATGCCTGAACTGAGAGAATCTCAAATGCAAGGTGGCTGCGTGGTACCCATGGAGGCTGGGCACTGAGCGCCCTGGCCTTGGAGCCATAGGAGGGTGTCCTTGGCGGGTGGACAAGGAACCTGCAGGTGCAGCTCCACAGCCCAGTGTGGTTGCAGTGCCCGGGGGCGACCCGGTGGGTGGCTGCAGAATGAAGGCAGCCCCCGTGGCTTTGGCTGGAGCCCTCGGCCTTGTCATTTTTAACCTAAAAGAAGGGTGAGATGAAAATGTCCAATATTAGATGTTTCAGTGCTGGGGAGTGGTGGCGTGGAGCCAGATTGAATTTGACTTATTAATAAAAATAAAGAGATCTGACAGGTCTCACACTTTGCATTACGAAGCAGTTTGTACTGTTATATTAATATATACTGAACGGAAAAGAAGCCCATACTTAGTTGCTGACAGACACTTCTTAAAGTAAACCATCTTGAGCTTTCTAAGGGGAATCACTTACATCAGAATTAATCAGACCCAAATCTGCTTAGTTTAAGAGATGTAAATAAAACCATAGCTAAATAAGACAGGCCCATAAATCTGCCTCTCTCATCATCTCCAGCTGAACATTTTCTACATTAAACAGGCAACTTTATCTTAGAATCATAATAGTTTGTTCTTTATAATTTTTAGGGGCTAAAACAGTACATGCCACAGACAAAGTGCACTTTTTTATGGCAATAAGAAATATACCAGATTCATATGTAGATATAAGCCAATAAGGAAAATGTATGATAAAACAGCTTCTGTAAAGCAATTTGCTAATAAGATTTTTTTTTTTAAAGCACTCAACAAATTAACTCCAGCAAGAATTGTTGGTTCAAGACTCTGGGTGACCTTGGTGAGGACTCAAAAGCCATGATACCTGGAAGGGGGGGTGGTCTTATATTGCCAGATATGGAAGTCATTATAAGCCCCTTTTCTTCTCCCAAAAGAATGTTTTCATCTTGTTTTTTAGTTTTGAAAATCCTATTGGTTTTTGTCATTGTTCTGCTCCTCTTAATTAGTTACCTTTTCTATTTTTATATCCATTGCTTGAATAGGAAACAGACTTCAAGGTACAACATTTTCATCCATTATTCTGTATAAAGATGGAACTAAGGATTCAGGCAATTCTACGTTTTTGATAACTTTATTTTCAACCCCATATTACTTGGAGATTTAGCCACTATCCCATCAGATTTTAAAATTTTACCCTCAATCCATTTAAAATCATACCTATTTACAAATTATTCATCAGGTTATTCCGAAATAAGAGTCATGAATCCCCTCATCACAGTACAACCACTTTGTAGCAGCTCTAAGGTGACAACCAATTTAAGAAGTTGAGAAAGAGAATGAAAAAGAGCTTGGGAGAATGAACTTATGGTTACCAGGGGGAAGGGATAGTTAGGGAGTTTGGGATGGACATGTACACGCTGCTATATTTAAAATGGATAACCAACAAGGACCTACTGTATAGCACAAGAAACTCTGCTTCATGTTTTGTGGCAGCCTTCACGGCAGAGGAGTTTGGGGGAGAATGGATACACGTATACGATGGCTGGGTCGCTCTGCCATGCACTTGAAACTATCAGAGCATTGTTAATCAGTTATACTCGAATATAAAGTAAAAAGTTTTGAAAAGAGAAGAGAGCTTGGAATGAAGTCCAAAGACGCTGTTCCCAGGAGTGTCTACCAAGGACAGACTCAAGGAAACTCATTCAACGATTATCTTGATAACTGAATGAGAATCCATTCAAGAATCTTCAAGAATTGTCTTCAACACCCACACTGCCATACCCTTCACTACATATTTTATTCTTCCCCCTAAAAATGCCTTTCTCTTGATTTAGAAGAACAATCTAATTTGGCAGTCGGTTTCCTTCAGGGGATCATGGAGAAGAAATAGCGGCCACAGACACGTTCTATCTTTGCATGTACTGACAAGCCCCAAGCCGAGGGGACTCTTCAGTCTCTAAAAAAGGGACAGTGTGTGGCTTCAGACACAGGCTCAGACCACTAGGAAATATAGATTGAAAATCTATACTTTTCAATAATTAATTTCTACCAATTTTCAGTGATTCTTCCATCAACATAAGTTAATGGCAAAACCTCAGGATTAACACAGACTAGTAAGGACAACAAATGGATGAGACTGGCACATCTCTTAAAAGAAATCAGGAGCAAAACAGCTATGAAATGCGTGTTCCAAACAATAAGAGAGGGAAGCTGGTTACCTTGACCATGGTCCTTGTCTCACAGCTTGTCCAGAATGACTGCAGATGCCATCTGTGCTCCAAATCCCTTTGGTTTAGTGTTGGAAGAAAGAAAACTCCTTTTCCATTTCCCTCCCACCTCCTCCCACCCCTCCCCTCTGTCATATATTTTGGAGTGCTTCATGATTAAACGCTGCCTTGTGGGGAACTTGGGCATTTAAAAATTGACAAGGCACTCATGGTCCAGTTGTCCTGAGCGATTACACAGAAGAGCTTGCCATTGGGGATTCAGCACAAAGACGCAAGGACCCACATGTGCAGAGTGAAGAAACAACAAAATTCTGTAAAGCAATTATCTTTCAATTAAAAAATAAATTTAAAAAGTGCACAGTGATTGAGTGTCCATCACACTGCCACTCCCTAGGAACCTGGTGGGAATGGATTGGGCTTGATTTTATGGCAGACAAAACATCATAGAGTCACCATTGCTTTGTAGTAACTTTTGTCAGTTCCCATTCCCTTGTGTCGGGTTTTCCATCCCCTTCATAAGCCCTGTGATCTGCAATGTCAGGGGCCTCATAGAGCCATGGGTATGGAAAGGCTTCCTGGTGTCACGGGTGGTCTCCACTCTCCAGTGAGTGACATTAGTAAGAATTATTATAACATCCTGAGACCATCTGTGTGTTAGGTAGTGTTGGGGGTAAGCCTGCAGAGGGAGGAGGATTGGAGAGAAATAAATCCCTGGGTTAGCAAAGCTGTGGCTATCTACCATGTCTCTCCCAATCTTTGGGCAAAGGGATAAATTTGTTTTTTAAAGTACATTTCTAAAACTTAAACAAAAAGCAAACAAACCTGGCAAATCAATAAGGGTTTGATTGCATATCTTTTGTTGTCAGTCCCCTAGGAATACAAATGGTGCTTTCTGTCCTCAAAAACTGTGCCAATTAATTGGGGTTGAGAAGGTGGGGAGACTGCTGTGTTCCCCTGAGTACCCAAGGACCTCATCCTCCTCATCCTGGCAGATGCTCTTCCTTCCTTCTTCCTGGAATGTCTTCTCTTCTTACCCAAGGATCTGCCTCTTGTCAAGATGAACTCAAGTCACTCATTTTTGAAAATGCTTCTTCCTAAGGACCATTCCCTCCTCTCTGTCCTTGTCCGCTCCCATGGTGCTTTCTATATTCCAGCTGTTTGTCTTGATTGTAAAGTCCTCAAAGTCGGCTCCATATTTGAGAGCAGTAGGGGTCAATTCTGATCAGCATCAGAACCATCTTTGCAACTTTGGAAGATATGCAGATTCCTATGCTCCATCCTGAGCTGCCATAGTGGTTCTGGGGTGATGCCCAGGAACCTATAATTTTAGAAAACTTTTTGCATACACCCGGGGATGGAGTTCTGAATTTCCGGTTCCACATGCGAGGAACTTGGGAGTCACCACTCTGACCACACAAGTAAAAAAACTGAACAGACTGAAAACTATATAATAGGGAATTAACGTGCCATAAAAATCACACCTGTTTGACTCACTTTGGGCTGACATTTAGTGAAAGCCTCTCTGCCCTGCCCTGCCCTTCCGCCACGTCGACCAGATCTGCCACCAACCGAGTCATGATGCTCACATCCTGTGTTTGTGCAGTTGGTTTGGGGACTCAAAGGCAGGCTCCCCTTGGAGCATTTGAATTAGTCCACATTCTGCCAAATTAGTCTTTGATCTTGATCCTGTCACCCGATATATTCTGTACTCTATTTTTTAAAAACTTTTAATTTCATATTGGGGTATAGCCGATTAACAAGGTTGTGATAGTTTCAGGTGGACAGCAAAGGGACTCAGCCATACTTGTATCCATTTCCTCCTAAACTCCCCTTCCATCCAGGCTGCCAGGTAACATTGAGCAGAGTTCCCTGTGCTGTACAGTATGGTTTTGTTGATTATCTATTTAAATATAGCAATGTGTACATGTAGATCCCAAACTTCCCAACTATCCCTTCCCCTGATCCTTCCATTCCCCCATCCACCATAAGGTCTGTGAATCTGTATCTGCTTTGTAAATAAGTTCATTTGTATAATTCTTTTTAGATTCCACATATATGATTCCTCCTAGGTCAGGAAGATCTGTTGGAGAAGGGATAGGCTAGTACTCCAGTATTCTTGGGCTTCCCTGGTGGCTCAGCTGGTAAAGAATCCAACCGCAATGCAGGAGATCTGGGTTCTATGCCTGGGTTGGGAAGATTCCCTGAAGAAGGGAAAGGCTACCCACTCCAGTATTCTGGCCTGGAGAATTCCATGGACTGTATAGTCTGTGGGGTAGCGAAGAGTCAGACATGACTGATTGTCTTTCACTCACTCACTATACGATTCCACATATAGGGATATCATACCGTATTTCTCCTTATTTGTCAGCCTTATTTAACACCCTGTTTGACACATGTGTGCTTCAGTCCAGGGGTGATGTCTGTATTACCCAAAGACCCTTTATTTCCCTCCTCTCCTTTAAGAAAAGGGAGCGGAGAATTTCTGATTCCTGTTCGCCATTGAATTGGCTGTTGGTTTCTGGCTGCAGTTTTCATCTCAACGCTGGATGGCACTATCTTCCCATATTTTCCTTCTTCAATCGCATGCTTCCCCACACCAGCAGCAAAGGTGGGTGGAGGTGGCTGCCCCACCCCACAGGCTCGCACTGCACTCTCTTTTCTTGCCTTGGCCTCCTCCCCACACAGTAATCTATAGAAGCCATGCGTCAGCTTTCTGGAATTCAGGGCTCACAATGAACTCTGGAGCCATCCAGCTGCTCCCTCGAGAACATCTTGTAAGATTGTTTCCTGTGGCACATTTTTCTGTGGCCAGTTTTAGTTTTCAGTGACTCAATAGGTCCTCAAATACTTCCCATGGGAAATACAACTCCGAGGTATCAGAAAATACTGTTCAACAATGTTTCCTGATGAGTTTTGTGCACATTTTTCTTGACTTAATCGTATCCTCATTCCCTTTCCACCCCAGAAGAGTGACCAATTCTTTTCCCTTCTCTCTGCTTCCACCCTGCAAATACTTGGAGACACTTCTCATATCCCGCTTGAGTCACCCTTTGGCACAGTCCTGTCTTTGGTTTTTATTACCTCTGCTCATAAACTGCACCTCCTGTACCTTAATAGCCCGAAATATGCCCTCTCCAGGGAAAAGGAGATGGGAGCAGCAGTCTCAGATGGGTTACGTGAGGAAGTCTAGAGGTAGATTTAGAGAGTGGAGCTGATGAAACTTCAGCTCTGTGGTCCCCCACTTACTCAGGCCCCTTCCAAGATGCTTATTATTTAATTTCTACTTGTCATTTTATACTATTTTTTTAAAGAGGGCCTTCCAAATTATATTATTTTAGCCTTCCCAAAGCTTAGCTCTGGGCTTTTCTAGTGGCTCAGACAGTAAAGAATCGGCCTACAATGCAGGAGACCTGGGTTTAATCCCCGGATAGGGAAGATCCCCTGGAGAAGGAAATGGCAATGCAATCCAGTATTCTTGCCTGGGAAATCCATGGACAGAGGAGCCTGGCGGGCTACAGTCCATGGGGTCGCAAAGAGTTGGACACGACTGAGAGATTAACACTAAGGCCTAGGTCTGGGAGAGGGGCCTGGCGGGCTACAGGCCATGGGATTATAAAAAGTCGGACATGAGTGACTTAACATGCACATACCTGTAGGAAGCTGTGCAGTTAGTGTGCATGCTTGTTTGACTGTGCCCCCCACCCCCATGCCCTCCCCAAGAACCCTGGGCCACAATGTTCAATTTCCTCTTTTTGACAAAGCATGAGTTTGCCTGCCTGACCACAAAAATCAGAGTCGAGTATCCCACTCACGTCCTTTCATTGTAATTTGAGCATGTTAGGTTTTTGTTCCTTCTCTTTCTTCTCTTAAAGTAATTGCTAGTCAATGCCACATAAATATAATTTGAGTAGGCTCAGAAGCTCCTGACTCAACACAGATGAGAAGATTCCGTGTCTCAGAACATTCCTGAACTTTGGCGTGTTGGACCCTGACCCCCTCAGGATACCTCCACAGGGATGTACGTGCAACTGAACGTTTGTGACATCACAAAGCCAAGGGCTGGGACCAACCTATCCCTGCTAAGGTCCTCAGTTACTGTGCCCTGCACTGTCCAAAACCACATTTACTAGGTATGAAAAAAAAGAGAAATTGATCTTGGGACACCCACACATACTTTGTAAACAGGAATTCAATTTGGTTTGTGACTACTCTGGCGATTAGAAGTGATTAAAACAATGGGGTAGAATGCTGAGGTGCTGAACCAGTTCAGTTCAGTTCAGTTGCTCAGTTATGTCTGACTCTTTGGGACCCCACAGACTGCAGGCCAGGCTTCCCTGAACCAGGGAAGATTGTAAAGCACAGCCCTTCCCTCAGGTCCAAGCCTGGGCTATGGATTCCAGGTTTTGTTTGTTTTTTTTTTTTTTTTAATTCTCACACATATCCATTTTGGCATCTTGTCCCGAGAAAGGTTTGTTTGGAACAGTTGTTCACTCACTCACTCGTGTCCGACTCTTTGCCACCCCATGGACTGCATTACACCAGGCTTCCCTGTCCTTCACTATCTCCTGGAGTTTGCTAAACTCATGTCCATTGAGTGGGTGGTGCTATCCAACCATCTCATCCTCTGTTGTCCCCTTCTTCTCTTGCCCTCAATCTTTCCCAGCATCAGGGTCTTTTCCAACTAATTGGCTCATCACATCAGGTGGCCAGAGAATTGGAGAATCAGCTTCAGCATTAGTCCTTCCAATGATATTCAGAGTTAATTTCCATTATTTTGGGACATAGATAGTATACTCTCTGTCCTCCCAGGAGTCAGATTTCTGACCCAGGCCCTATTAACTAATTCTTTTCTGTTACTAAGTAGACGAAAGGTTACAATACAGTGTAAAGGTTTCAGTTGTTATTGGCTCTGGTCTACACTGCTCTATTCTGTGTGCCTTCTCCTGTAACTCATCACATGGTTTACTTGGCTGGTCTGTTCACTTGACTAACTTTCTAGATACAGTGGCAACTATGTCTTATTCATTGTTGATCCTCAGAGCCTAGCCCTAACAGCCACAAATGAATGGAATGAATGAATGAAGTGCATAATGGAAACCTGGCTCACGAATACAATTAGGAAGACCATGGCTGAAGATAAGATCTTAAAGAAGTGTCCAAACAGCCTTCTATGGTGAAAGGGACAGGGATCCTCCTGCTTCACATACGAAAGAGCAGGGAGAAGTTGCAAAGAGGGTCCACAGACACACCCTAGGCCTTTCTACACAGGAGCACCCTGAGTTTCATCAAACAGACCCTGTGCCAATACGCTTCCTCCCACCTGTGGAAACATTCCTGCTGTTTGACCTGCCAAGCCCAGAAAACAGCAGTGATCTCACGAGCAAGTATTATCTTCAGTTCACAGAGACCGGGGTACAATCAGATTGCTCACAAGCCAGTGACAGTCTGGAAATGTTGTGTCCTTTCCCAAGCCCTGTGATTCCCTCCTGGTTGGAGCCCTTTCGGATGGTAGATCGCGAATGTCCAAAGTTCTGAGGTTCTGTAGCCTTTATTACAATTATTACTTCAATGCCTCACACATGACACATTTACTAAGGATGATTAGCAACGTTGGCTCAGGACATTTTGATATCCGCTTCCCAGCCCTAATGGGAAGTCTAACATCACTAAAATGCCCATGCCGAGTGTCCAAAATACTAAAGCCACTACAGGACATTGAGCTCTGGGGTTTCCCAGCTTCAGGTTAATTCCTAATGTAATCATGCTTTATGTTCACATGGGCCCAGACACTCACAGAATAAGAAAAGGACTCCAGTTTTCCTAATACGGGTCCCGAGTTCTGGGAACACCTACTTCTGTGCAGTGGGGAGGGCCAAAGAAAATCATTTGCGGGGGCTCTCCTCTCGGTGGCTTTTCCCGTTCCTCTTTTTAATGGAATTGTTTGAGGGCTTTTGCGAATGCAGTCATTTCCAGGAGAGGAAGCCGCCTTCTTTCATGCCTCAAGCAGCTGGAGTGAATCAGAGGGGTAGTCCCATCTGGGCATCCTGTGGGGCAATCGCTCACGCGGGGGTGACGGAGCTCTCGGGGGACTGCTGGGGCGGGGCGGGGGTGGTGGGGTGTCGGGCACAGACTGGCGGGGCAGGGGCCTAACGGGAGTGGCCTCTAAAGGGGTGCCCCGTTTGCATCCGGCATGCGCGCCCCACCCCGTCCCTTCCTTCTCTGCCCTCTCCCCCGACTTCCCCCGGCAGTCGCAGAGCCGGAACGTCGGGTTAGTTCCCGCGGGCCTCCTCCCATCCGCTAGTAACACGCCCGCCCTCGGTTTACTACGGCGCCCGGTCGCCTAGCAACGGGAGAGCGTTGCCAAGGTGACGCTTGGAGCCTGTTTTGAATCGTTTGGCTAGGCCCAGCCCAGCGGCGGAGCGCCGGGATGTCCCGAGCGGGTGGGGCTCCCTGCCCGGGGCCTCTCCATCTTCCTGGGGGGACGGGCGGGGACGGCGTCCTGGGGGGACGGGTCCTCCCAGGCGGGGTGGGCAGAGGGAGTGCGGAGATCCCCGTTCATCCCCCTGAATTCCGCTCACGAGCCGGTGGGCAGAGGGTCGGGAGGAGCTGAAACCCAAGTCTAAGGTCTCCGCGCACCCTGCCCCCTTCCCCTAAAGGTACGCCCCGGCTCCTGTTCTGCAGAAAGGCCTTGTCTCTGCCTCATTTCGTGGGTCCGAGAGACGGAACTTCGAGGCCACCAACCCACAGCAGATCTGAATTCTAGTCCCTGCCCCACTCCATGACTCTAAAGATTTTGGCCAAGTTCCCTAACCTCCCTGAGCGACTGTTTTCTCGGAGGCGAATTAAAGAGAGTTGTCCTCCTCGGTTACGCCGTCCCTCTCCTAGACGGTTTGGCAGTTCTTGCCTGGAGAATCCCAGGGACGGCGGAGCCTGGTAGGCTGCCGTCTATGGGGTCGCACAGAGTCGGATACGACTGAAGCGACTTAGCAGCCACGGACGTTTAATCCTCACTACCCGGAGAAGTCAGAACCCCAGTGTCTCAAGGCCACACGCTCGTAATCGCAGAGTCAACTTGGAAACCACCTGAGTCAAGGCCAGGCCGCCCCTCGGTCAAGGCGAAGCCTGGTCACCCTTACCTGTGGCCCAGTTATGAAAGCGCACTCAGAATGAGGCAACAGATTGCCTCCTTTAAACTTCACAGGTGTATACTGATAAACGGACTCTCCCATCATTTCCTCTGTATCTCTCCTCGTAAACCAATAAATTTTTTTTTTCCACTACGGCTAGTCCTAGCTGTATTCACTTCTGAGGGTTGGCCTATTCATGATCTAATCGCTTAGGGAGATTCTGAACCAGGGAAGTGGGCTGAGCCCAATAATCTGGTGGTTCTTCAGAACTGTGAGCTCTTTTCTGAGGCTCCAGAAGTGTCTTTTTTTTTTTTTTTTTAAGAAACTCCTTTTCTTCAGATATCTCTCACTTCCAGCCCATAAACAGCGCACCACATTGCTCTGTGTGTGTGTATTTTATTTCTCAAGCTAATTGTAAGTTTCATTTTTCTCCCCTGCGAAAGGTAAGATATAGGAGAGTGAACATCATTTTTTTTGTTTGTTTGTTTTTAGTAACCCTGTGAGCTGCAAGTTGGGAGTTGCCAACTTTCTCAAAATGGAAGGCAAGTCACTTCCAGATGTGCCTTCTCCACTAAACAAGCCAAGATATCTTTGTTGGCTGTGAGTGTCTTTCTGGGTCTGGAAGTGTCTCTGCAGATTCTGAGACCGGGAAGAGCCCAAGATTGTGCCGTCCTTTCTTAGTTCCAGCAGATTTTGGATTGGAGCTGGTCATGGGAATGCCTCAGCATCTCTTTGAGTTCACTGGAGTGATAGTTTATCACTGCTATCACTTCCGTGCCACTGGGCCTTTGCCAGGGACTAGATTTTGTAGTAGAAATCATACAGATGGAGAGGGAAAAAAGACCTAGAAGGCATTAAGCTGCCCTGGAAGCAGAGGAAAGGTGTGATAAGAGACAAAGGAGGAAGAAATGGAAATTTTAATAGATGATGAAAGAACAAGAGGCCAAGGTAGGGCCATCACTGGGTTTATCAATAAAAACTGGGCTCAAGTAACACATTTTTACTCCATTTCAGATAATCCTACCGAGTGTTCTCAAGCTCCTTACGATGAGTTTGTATAACCCATATTACACATCCAATAGTAATGGGACTACACATGAGATAGTCATGAGATTTCAAAATTTAAGGTACCTACCTTCTGGGTGAGACAAACATTTTGAATCAGCTGAGAGGAATTGCTCATTCACTTTTGAAGTTATGAGGCAGAGGGGTTTCAGTGTTTCTTCTGTTATGTCTTAATTGGTTGCATGGGATGAACCTTGAGTGTGAAGATGAATCAGAGCCCCTCTTGCCAGCAGAGGGGTCAGGTGGTATGAGGTAGGCTGGAGAGGGTGTCTTCTCATAACCAGGACACGCTGGGGTGGGGCTGGCTGACCCAGGAGGCTGCCTCTGTGACATCACAGTGGCAGGCAGGGGTCTCCCTGCCGCTCACTCTGCCTCCTGCCCCCACCCTCAGAAGGACTGGGGCCACTCTGGGGTTACTGCCCAGAGGCCAGCATGTCTCTTGTGTCCTCCAGATCTTATGCTTTTATTGCTGTGCATAAGAATCACCTGGGCATCTTAGTAAACTATCAGCTTCTGAAAGTCGGGAATGGCTCCCAGGGGACACTGACCAGCCCTCACAGGGTTGTAAGACCTTAGACCAGTGCTGTCCAAGAGAAATGCGATATGAGCCACAGATGTAATTTAAATTTTCCCAGTAGCCACATTAAAAAAAAAAGTAAAATTGAGACACACACTGCAATCTAACAATGATATTTTATGCAGTGCTGTTGTTGATGTCAAAGGCAGGCCTCCCTCAAACAATAAAGTTGAGTCCAATGGAAAAAGTACGCTAGTAAATGTTCTAGTTCATTTAGACTAGTTCGCTATTTTAATAAGTACATAACGAGGATTTAGGAGCTTCTATTAAAAAATATTACTTTATTTATGGTTGTGTTGGGGCTTCGTTGCTGCTGGTGGGCTTTCTCGAGTTGTGGCAAGTGGGGGCTGCTCTCTAGTTGCAGTACGTGGGCTTCTCACTGCCATGGCTTCTCTTGTTGCAGAGCACAGGCTCTCGGGCACATGGCTTAGTTGTGGCTCGTGGGTTCCAGAGCTCGGGCTCAGTAGCTGTGGTGCACAGGCTTAGTTGCTCTGCGCCATGTGGGATCTTCTGGGACCAGGGATGGAAACTGTGTCCCCTCCATTGGCAAGCAGATTCTTAACCACTGGACCACCATGGAAATCCTGCTTCCATTTTAAAAATGTAAATTAAAATGAAATAAAATTAGAAATCCAGTGCCGCAGTTGCACTCCTCCAAGGGCTTAAAGAGCTTGGTAGCTACTGGACAGCTCAGCTCTGGAGCATCCCCAGAGAAGGTCATGATGGACAGAAATTAGCACTCAAAAGAACTAAGAAACTAGTAGATATTCACTAATGTTATTTTAATAAGTACATAATGAGGATTGGAGCTGTTAACACTGAGGCTTGAAGAGTGTTTTCCAACTAAGGGTCCAGCTGGGGGCTTTCTGCCCTGTGCAGTGTCCAGCTTGGTCCACCTCTGAGCTTTCACCTAGGTACCCCTCACTGAGATTCCTTCTTTTTCCTGTCACCCCACCTAAGTCCTACATGACCTTCAGGGCATATGATCCCACCCTAAATTCCATCCAGAGTCTTGCCCTGTTATTCTAGCCATCATTTCTCTGCCCACCCTCAGAGCCTGCATTGCATGGATGGTCTCACTGTGCTATAGGGGGCTTTCTTCCACAGGCTCTCACACTGCTTGCTTTGTTTCAGGAATGTTAGCCCATCTCGCTTATGAAATTCTAAGCTGCTGGAGGACAGAACCTACTTCTTTATTTCTATTGTGCTTAATATAGTGCTAAGGGTGTAATAGCTGCTCAACATATTATTTTGTTGAATGGACTGATAGCTAAGGGAATGTCCAAGATAAAACATCAGATCTAAAAGTAGCAATAACTTGAACAAAAGGAATAACACGCCTTGTTCTTGGCACATCTCAATTTGATCAAGATGTCAGGTCTCCCTAAGTTAATTTATAAATTTAATGGAACCCTGATACAAATACCAAGGAGCATTTAAAAAGAGCAAGACAGATTGATATTAAATTCCTATGGGAAAATAAATGCACGAGACTAGCTAGGAAAACACTGGAAAGAAAGAGCTCAGAGGGGGGATTGTGTGTGTGTGCTCAGTCGTGTCCAACTCTTTGTGACTCCTTAGACTGTAGCCCGCCAGCCTCCTCTGTCCATGGAGTTCTCCAGGCAAGAATATTGGGGTGGGCTGCCATTTCCTCCTCCAGGGGATTTTCCTGACCCAGGGACTGAGCCTATGTCTTCTGCATCTCTTGCATTGCACTGGCAGGCGGATTCTCTACTACCTTGCCATTAGACTTTATAGCATGCTTTAATATGTCAGAGGGGGATTAGCCCGAACATATAGCATGCTACAAAGCTTCTACACTTAAAATAACGTGGTACTGACTGGTGCATGGCTAGATAAACAGACCAGTGGAAGAGAAGAGAAAGTCCAGAAATAAGCACAGCTACAAACAAACACCCAGCATCTGACAAGGCTGATGTCTGTAATCATCAGGGCAAAGATGATCTTCTAACAAATAGTGTTGCCACAAACTGATAGCCATTTAGGAAAATATAAAGTATATCCATTTTTATACCATATATAAAAACAAACTCCAAATGAACTAGAGATCTGAATGCAAAAATGAATTATACAAATACCAGAAGAAAGCATGGGTAAATTTCTCTACAACTTAGATGTAAATAAAGGCTTTCTGAAAAGTGAAAGTGTTAGTTGCTCAGTCCTGTCTGACTCTTTGTGACCCCATGGACTTTGCGAGCCCACCGGGCTCTTCTGTCCATGGATTCTGTGGGCAAGAATACTGGAGTGGGTTACCATTTCCTCCTCCAGGGGATCTTCTTGACCCAGGGATCTAACCTGGGTTTCCCATGTTACATGCAGATTCTTTACTGCCTGAGCCACCAGGCTTTCTAACTATGCCTAAAAATACAGCTAGTAGATAAAAGATGGATTTGACTACACTGAAAAACAAAACAAACTTCATGGCAAAAATCACCATAAACAAAATAAAAAACAAACTGGGAGAAGATATCTGTAATACATATGACAGATAAAAGATTAATAACCCTAATATATAGAAAAAATTATAAAAATTAAGGAACGAAAATGGCCAAAATTCCTATAGAAAAACTGGCAAAATTCAGAAACAGGCAAGGCACAAAAAGAGACATATAAATGGCCCTAAATACATGAAAAGATGTTCAACTTCATTTATTGTAAGAGTCAGGTCGATTAAAACTACAAGAAAATCATTTCTTATTTGTCAGATTGGCAAAACTGAAAAGTCTGACAATAAATCCCCTATGATTATACAGTGGAAGTGAGAAATAGATTTAAGGGACTAGATCCGATAGATAGAGTGCCTGATGAACTAAGGACGGAGGTTCATGACATTGTACAGGAGACAGGGATCAAGACCATCCCCATGGAAAAGAAATGCAAAAAAGCAAAATGGCTGTCTGGGGAGGCCTTGCAAATAGCTGTGAAAAGAAGAGAAGCAAAAAGCAAAGGAGAAAAGGAAAGATATAAGCATCTAAATGCAGAGTTCCAAAGAATAGCAAGGAGAGATGAGAAAGCCTTCCTCAGCAATCAATGCAAAGAAATAGAGGAAAACAACAGAATGGGAAAGACTAGAGATCTCTTCAAGAAAATTAGAGATACCAAGGGAACATTTCATGCAAAGATGGGCTCCATAAAGGACAGAAAGACCTAACAGAAGCAGAAGATATTAAGACGAGGTGGCAAGAATACACAGAACTGTACAAAAAAGGTCTTCACGGCCCAGAGAATCATGATGGTGTGATCGCTTACCTAGAGCCAGACATCCTGGAATGTGAAGTCAAGTGGGCCTTAGAAAGAATCACTACGAACAAAGCTAGTGGAGGTGATCGAATTCCAGTTGAGCTATTCCAAATCCTGAAAGATGATGCTGTGAAAGTGCTGCACTCAATATGCCAGCAAATTTGGAAAACTCAGCAGTGGCTACAAGACTGGAAAAGGTCAGTTTTCTTTCCAATCCCAAAGAAAGGCAATGCCAAAGAATGCTCAAACTACCACACAATTGCACTCATCTCACACGCTAGTAAAGTAATGCTCAAAACTCTCCAAGCCAGGCTTCAGCAATACATGAACCGTGAACTTCCAGATGTTCAAGCTGGTTTTAGAAAAGACAGAGGAACCAGAGAGCAAATTGTCAACATCTGCTGGATCATGGAAAAAGCAAGAGAGTTCCAGAAAAACATCTATTTCTGCTTTATTGACTATGCCAAAGCCTTTGACTGTGTGGATCACAATAAACTGTGGAAAATTCTGAAAGAGATGGGAATACCAGACCACCTGACCTGCCTCTTGAGAAACCTATATGCAGGTCAGGAAGCAATAGTTAGAACTAGACATGGAACAACAGACTGGTTCCAAATAGGAAAAGGAGTACATCAAGGCTGTATACTGTCACCCTGTTTATTTAATTTATATGCAGAGTACATCATGAGAAATGATGGGTTGGAAGAAGCACAAGCTGGAGTCAAGATTGCCAGGAAAGATATCAATAACCTCAGATATGCAGATGACACCACCCTTATGACAGAAAGTGAAGAGGAACTAAAATGTCTCTTGATGAAAGTGAAAGAGGAGAGTGAAAAAGTTGGCTTGAAGCTCAACATTCAGAAAATGAAGATCATGGCATCTGGTCCCATCACTTCATGGGAAATGGATGGGGAAACAGTGGAAACAGTGTCAGACTTTATTTTTTTGGGCTCCTAAATCACTGCAGATGGTGACTTCAGCCATGAAATTAAAAGATGCTTACTGTTTGGAAGGAAAGTTATGACCAAACTAGATAGCATATTGAAAAGCAGAGACATTACTTTGCCAACAAAGGTCCATCTAGTCAAGGCTATGGTTTTTCCAGTGGCTATGTATGGATGTGAGAGCTGGACTGTGAAGAAAGCTGAGTGCCGAAGAATTGATGCTTTTGAACTTTGGTGTTGGGAAGACTCTTGAGAGTCCCCTGGACTGCAAGGACATCCAACCAGTCCATCCTAAAGGAGATCAGTCCTGGGTGTTCATTGGAAGGACTGATGCTGAAGCTGAAACTCCAGTACTTTGGCCACCTCATGCGAAGAGCTGACTCATTGGAAAAGACCCTGATGCTGGGAGGGATTGGGGACAGGAGGAGAAGGGGACGACAGAGGATGAGATGGCTGGATGGCATCACCAACTCGATGGACATGAGTTTGAGTGAACTCCAGGAGTTGGTGATGGACAGGGAGGCCTGGCGTGCTGAGATTCATGGGGTCGCAAAGAGTTGGACACGACTGAGCGACTGAACTGAACTGAACTGATGAGTGCTTGCTCCCTTGATCACAGAAATTCAACTAGGAATTTCCCGTTGAAGTTGCACCTCAATAGTATGAAAATAAATATACACAAAGTTGTTCACTGCAGTGTTATTTGTAATTGTAAAATATTGGAAAGTACCTATATCTCCAAGCACAGGAGATGGGTTGAATAAACTATGGTATATACACACAATGAAATACTGTGATCTGTATTTGAAAAAAAACCCCACAAAATAAGGGCAGTTACTCTGAACTATTAATATCAAATGATTTCTAGGAAATACTAACTGAGAGCATGGAAAGTACAAAAGAGGATACATAGTACACCATCTTTTGTGTAAAAAGGGAACGGAAATAAAACATACGTATACCTTATTGTTACCAAAAGAAACACAGGAAAGATAAATCAGAAAACAATCAACTTGATTACTTACTGGAGGGAGGGGTTGGAAGTGATTCAGGAGGGAGTGACACTTCTCTGTGAATAATGTTGTTTGTATAGTTTGACTTCTGGAAGCATGTTAATCTTCTACATATTCAAAAATAAGGTTAAAGCAAGATGGGAAGGGAAAGAGAATCTAAACCGAAAACGAATGAATCCGGTTGTATTTCAATCACACTGAAGGGAAAAAAAGCAAAAGAAAGAAAGAATCTAGTAATTCATGAAAAGGTTGCTTGACTATTTACCTTCTGTCTTGACTGAGGTTGAGGAGGGTAGAACTGCAAACAACTCTTGAACTTGTTTTAGTATATATTCTTAATTATCTCGTGGTAAGATATGTCAAGCAATTTTGAAACTATTTTAGATGTACTGTGGTGTTGGGCAAATGAAGGAATGTGCTAATGTAGTCAGGAGTGAGAAATTCTATATGGGAAAGTGAAGTCACTCAGTTGTGTCCGACTCTTTGTGACGCCATGGACTGTAGCCCACCAGGCTCCTCTGTCCATGGGGATTCTCCAAGCAAGAATACTGGAGTGGGTTGCCATTCCCTTCTCCAGGGGATCTTCCCAACCCAGGGATCAAACCCGGGTCTCCCACATTTTAGGCAAACACTTTACCATCTGAGCCACCAGGGATGCTGCTCAGTCAACAGACATCAAAATGTGAACTGGGAAAGGCAAGAAGCAACCCTATGGAGGTGGATTGAAATTAGAGACATCAGGTTAACTCATGACTTTATGCATACATACAC
The DNA here is from genome assembly GCF_032452875.1 of Bos javanicus. Classification (NCBI taxonomy): domain Eukaryota; kingdom Metazoa; phylum Chordata; class Mammalia; order Artiodactyla; family Bovidae; genus Bos; species Bos javanicus. The sequence goes on along the minus strand of NC_083872.1, from coordinate 97,269,874 downwards.
ACATGCACACATATGTATACATATACATGTATATACACATGTGCACATGAATATATACACATGTATATGTATTTGTGTACATGGATGTATAGGCTTGTCAGGTGGTGAATGGCACCCCACTCCAGTACTCTTGCCTGGAAAATCCCATGGACGGAGGAGCCTGGCAGTCTATGGGGTTGCGAAGAGTCGGACACTGAGCGATTTCACTTTCACTTTTCACTTTCATGCATTGGAGAAGGAAATGGCAACCCACTCCAGTGTTCTTGCCTGGAGAATCCCAAGGATGGGGGAGCCTGGTGGGCTGCCATCTATGGGGTCGCAGAATCGGACACGACTGAAGCGACTTAGCAGCAGCAGCAGTGGTAAAGCATCCACTGCTAATGCAGGGAATGCAGGTTCCAACTCTGGGTTGGGAAGATCTCCTGGAGGAGAAAATGGCAAGCACTACAGTATTCTTGCCTGAAAAATTCCATGGACAGAGGAGCCTGGAAGGCTTATAGTCCATGGGATTGCAAAGAGCTGGACACAACTAAGCGACTGAACATGCACACATATGTATGTATATATACTAGGTGTATGGGTATTGTGTTTGCATGTATGTATATTTGTTGTTGTTTAGTCGTCAAGTCTTGTCCAACTCTTTTGTGGCCCCATGGACTGTAGCCTATCCAGTGAGCCTTCTCGTGAGCGTTCTTCTCTGTCCATGGGATTTTCCAGGCAAGAATACTGGAATGGGTTGCCATTTCCTTCTCTAGGGGATCTTCCCGACCCAGGGATCCAACCCATGTCTCCTTCATTGGCAGGCAGATTCTTTACTTCTGAGCCACCAGGGAAGCCCATGTATGTATATAAATACATGTTTATTTTCTAGCTTTGTCTACTGAAAGGTCCTAGGAGCAAAGACTCCCCAGTAACGAGCACCTGACACTCAAACCTTGGTCTCTAATTCCAAGAGTTCTTCAAAGAAATGGCCAATTCCAGAGCTGGGACAAGGTAGGTACATGATGAACTTGGAGAATTTTTCCAGAAAGCAAAGAAATTCTTGAAAAACAAAAAATGATGAGGGGTATTCACAAGGATACAGGAAGCACCTTGAAGGGATTCTTACCAGTTAAATCTGGTACAATTTGAGGCCAAAATAATTTAAGCATAGCATTGCATGATAAACCATTGAAAAAACAGAAATTAATAAGTGCCCACTGATAAAAGCATAGGCAGATAGATAAATAAATGACATTCTATTTTTGAGCTTCCTTGGCAGTCCAGTGGTTAAGACTTTGCCTTCCAATGTAGGGGATAGGTTCAATTCCTGGTTGGGGAACTAACATCCCATGTGATGCAAGACATGGCCAAAAAAAAAGAACATTCTATTTTAAAAAGTTGGACTATGTTCCTTAAAAACTTCAGTCAACAAAAAAGAAAGAAAATCTAGGGAAATATTTCAGATTAGGGGACTTAAAGAGACATGACAATCAAATGCAATCTCTGATCCTAGGCTGGATTCTGTTCTGAAGGAGGAAAAAAAAAAAAAAACTAATGATAAACAACTTTATTGAGCCAATAGTTTAATTGAAAAATCTGATAAATGATTAAATACAAGTATTATATTAGTGCTCAATGTACTAAAGTTATTAATTGCATTACAGTGTGTGAAAAAATATTCCTATTCTTCCAAAGTAAACAATAAAGTATTCAGGAGGAACGGGTCCTGATGTAAGCAATTTATTACCAGAAGGTTTAGAAAAATTTATTTATCTATGAGAGAGAGAATTTATTTATCAATGAGAGAGAGGACACATGATAAATTATACCAATAGATAAATTTGGAGAAAGATGACTATTCTTTGTATTATTTATATTGCAATTTCCCCATGAATTTTAAATTATTTCTGTCCCCCTCTCACTCCTCCAAAAAACATTAAAAGTTCTAGAGACTCCTAAACAGTTCTTGGCTATGCTTCGGGAATTGGCATGAATACATCCAGAGTTGCCATTAGATCTCTTTGGAGCAAGGGCATCTGTCCCTCCGTGACTCCTGGTCTTCATCCTTATTGATCTCTCATTTGTCATGTTATTGTTCAAAGGAAAGTGGAACCATGGTTTCCTCTAGTTTACCTGGCTTACCTCCTAGTTTACCTTCTTGGGGGCAAAGAACAAAACCTTAGTTGTCTCTGAAATCCCCACAGTGTACTTACTCAATTATCATTTGCTGACTTGAAATTAATTGAATGAGCCCAGACTGGCCTATTGAGCTAGCCAAAAAGTTCGTTTGGGTGTTTCTATAACATCTGAAGGAAAGTCTGAACAGACTTGTTGGCCAACCCAGTAGTATTAGTATCTGACAATTTTGTGGGGTGGTCTGGAGAGAAACCTCCTGAAGGTCGAGCAGAGTTGTCTAGTCAGCAGCAGCTCCAAGATCTCCCCTTTGGATCTGGCGAAAATGGTGTAAATAGTGCTGGGTGCAGTGTTTAGCAGATAAAGTGGTTGTGGTAGCCTCAAAATGCACCCCTCCCCCCAAAAGAGGATAGTTACATGGTAATCTCTGGAACCTATAAATGTCACCTAATATCCTATAAAAAGATTTTGCAGATACGGTGAAGTTAAGAATCTTGAGATAGGGAGATGACCTTGGATCATCAGGTGAACCCCAAATGCAATCACACGACTCCTTATAAGAATATAAGAATATTGTATGATCTCACTTATATGTGGTATCTAAAACAAAACAAACCAAAGTATGAACAAACAAACTGAGTTCATGGATATAGAGAACAGATTGCTGGTTACCAGAGGTGGGGAGGAGAAGTGGGAGGTGGTGTGGGAAGTGGGTGAAATGGGTGAAGGGATTAAAGAGTGGAAACCCACAGTTACAAAATAAATAAGTTGTAGATATATAATGTACAACTTGGGGACTATAGTTAATAATACTGTATTGTATATTTGAAAGTTGCTATAGCTAATAATTCTATATTGTATATTTGAAAGTTGCTAAGAGAATAGAACTTGAAAGTTTTCTTCACAAGAAAAATTTGTAACTATGTATAGTGATGAATGTTAACTAGATTTACTATGGTGGTCATTTTGCAATATATACAAATATCAAATCATTATGTTATACACCTGAAATGAATATAATGCTACATGTCAGTTGTATCTAAATACAAATAAAAATAGATTAATAAAAGAGAGAGAGAAAAAAAAGGAGTAGAGGGTAATTAGACACACACAGAAAAGGGGATGACAAGACCATGGAGGCAGAGACTGGAGTGATGTTCCAAGGAATGCTGGCAGCCACACCCTTGGAGCTAGAAGAGGCAGGGAAGGATTCTCACAGCCCCCCTGACATCCTGATTTTGGTCTAGTGAAACAACTTTCAGACTCGTGGCCTCCAGAAATCTGAGAAAGTAAATTTCTGCTGTTTCAGGTTTTCAAGTTTTGTATTAATTTGTTAGAGGAGCCTTCAGAAACTAACACAGTGAAATGACTTCAACATCCATCCTTACCCTCCCATCTTATACACATTCTTTCAGGAAGGTGTGTCCTCTCTTATGCTTTATTTCTTATTTATTTATTCATTAGTTTGAGCAAATTCTGGGAGATAGTGAAGGACAGGGAAGTCTGGCACGTTGCAGTTCATGGGATCACAAAGAGTCAGACACAACTTAGCGACTGAACAGCACATTTATTCATTTGTTTATTTGACTGCACTAAGTCTTACTGGATCTTTTATGCAGGATCTTTTGTTATGGCATGTGAGCTCTTAGTTGCGACATGCGGGATCTAGTTCCCTGACGAGGGACTGAACCCAGCCCCCCCCTGCATTGGGAGCTCAGAGTCTTAGCCACTGGACCACCAGGGAAGGCCCTGTGCCTTACTGCTTATAATTTATAACATAGGAAAACAGAATATGTAGGGACATGCAAAGGTCTGCAAAATACAACCTCTTCATGCCAACCTTTCCTCCCTCTAATACAGAAGGTTAGGTAGTTCCCAACCTTGCCTTCTCTCTCTGATCCATCCAGACATCAGGGGCTCAAGGTGATCCAAATTGATTCTGTGAATAATTCTACATCCTGTCTTTTTCTTTCTTAAATCATTATTTGGCTGAGAAGGGCTCCAATTCAGAATTTAAAAGAAGAATCTGATTGCATGTACTTATTAGTCATACTCTCCTTAATAAAAGTTAATATACTTAAGCTCCTCATCATTAATTTGGCTCATTGTCTCATTTAATCCCCACGCAGCAGCCAGGTAGGCTTATTAATATTGTTTTACTGGTGTGGGTGACCTTGAGGATGTGGCCGTGAGGATGACTCACGCCTTTCTGATAAGTTACTGTAGGGTTGCAGATCTAGGTGGAGGGCTATGCAAGCATGACCTGGACACACATTTTGCCCGGCTTAGCTGGGTGATTAAAAGATTTGGCAGAAGTTCAGAGAAGGTGACTCTCCATGGAGGCAAACTGAGAGTGGACAGGGCTTGCGGAGAGGAATTCCAGTGGAATTTGGAGTCGGTTGAGTCATCAGTGATTTCAAAATAACCAGTTTTAAGTGGATAAGGGCTCAAGAAAGTCTGCTCAGGGTTCCAACCATCTCTGGCATCATGTGGCTTTGAGAGAGGCCAGGAGAGGAGTTTTCTCAAATGTAGGTCATTTCTAGTTTGGATTTGAAGATTCTAAACCATCTACATTCTCTGTTGAGTAAAGGGTAGAATTTAGACATTTAGAGGTGATATTAGCCATGTAGCAAAGAACAGTTTAAAAAAAAAAGGCATGGCTAAAAAATGCAGCTGAGGACATCCCTGGTCCAGTGGCTAAGACTTCGTGCTCCCAATGCAGGGGGCCGGGGTTCAATCCCTGTTAGGGAACCCGATCCTACAACTAAGTGTTCAAATGCTACAACTAAACATCCCACATGCTGCAGTGAAGGTCAAAGATTATGTGTACAGCAACTAAGACCCCTCACAGCCAAATAAATAAATCAGTGAAAAGACAATTTTTTAAAATGCAGCTGATACTTCAGTCTCCAAGTCAATTATAATAGCCTGTCCTTCCCTCTTGATATAAGTAGTTGCTGGCACTGTATAAAGATGATGGAATAGATTGTAGGTAGAATGGAATTATAGGGTTAGTGCCAAAACTCTTAGGTTAAGTCATTGAAACTTTGACTAAATCTGTTTCCTTGTCTTTAAAATGAGGTTACTAAAATCTTTCCTACTTATTTCATGAGTATGTTGTAAAGCTAAGATGAGGAAATGTGAACTTCTTAAGAGCTTTGGATTTAGACTGATCTAGGTTCTAATCTATTTGGTCCACTTACAGCACTTGGAGCTGGTTTATTCAAAATCTCTCTAGTCTAGTTTCTGTGTCTAAACAGTGGAGATCCTAGGATCTTAGAGGCAATGAAATGAGATAACTCATACAAAGCATTTAATAGTGTCAGGCATAAACATCTCATTCATGAAAGCTATTATTATTGAGTCATAATTGATATACAAGGAATTTAAATGCTTAAAAGGAATTGTGCAGCATCTTACTGATGATAGTAAAACCAAGCAGGACCCTATGATCCTTCCCCTCCATGCCCTATGCCTGCCTTTTGTCTGTGGAAAACATTAGTCAAAGAATAAGTTTAATCAAAGAAATAAGACATGCAGGAACAAAGGAAAACAGTCCAAGGAGACCAAGTAATAATAATGTAGTCATTAAGCATAGTCAAGGCCCTTTAGTTCCTTCTCAAGGGTCTGAGCTATATCTTGTTAGCTGTCTTATAGATACTGAAACTCCCACTAGTTGGAGGAGTTAACTGCACGGTGACCAGAATGTAGCTGTGACATAAGCTGCCACAATTCCAAGAATTGGCCTCAAAGAAATGAAAGCAAACCGACCCTGAAACTGAAGGCTAACTGTACCCCAAATAACGAAGATGACGCTGATCAGACCACCAATGACCAATCTGAAGATGACTGTCAGAGCTGACATGCTGTTTCTGCATGTAGCCCCTCCCTTAACCTGTAAAAGCTCTCACCCTCTGCTTAGCAGGGAAGGGGGAGTCAGCCTTTGGACAGATGACTGCCCTTTCCACTCTGGTTGCCAGTGTCTGAAATAAAACAAACTTTCCTTTCCACCAATCCAGCCCGTTTATTGGCTTTTGGAGGCGAGCAGCTGGATCCCACCTTTCTGTAACAGTCGCAGTAGTAGTAGGTACAAGGCCAGCAATATCTAAGCAAGCCTGTGAAACATGCTAACACATTTTTATCAATTATTGACAGTGAGCAAAGCAAAGGTGCTTGTTTGGTCAGTTAGCTTTAGACGTAGAAGTACCACCAAAACCCTAACTGAGACATTGTCCATCTGTATTTCGACTTCGCATATGCCTACTAATCCTGACACTTTGTGAAGCATTTTGCTCTGTGTGTAACTTGATATGCATCTTCTACTTGCTAAGACTGCAAATTCCTTGAGAATAAAGACAACATTTCCTTGGTGGCCACTGAGCCAGGTGGGGCTTGGTGAGAATGGCATGGGTGTTCAATCTATTAATTACTCACTGGTGCCAGAGCAGAGCAGAGAGCAGAGACTGTTCACTTTTCTACCAAGTGTGATTCTGGGGAGTTGTGTGTAGGGGAGTCAGCAAGGGAGATGCCAAAGACCTGCCAGGATTGTTGCCGTTCACTCGCTCAGTAGTGTCTGACTCTTTGGGACCCCATGCACTGTAGCAGACCAGGCTTCCCTGTTTGGGAGCCTCTTATTTGGGAAAGGATGCACTTCTCTCCCTAGGGTTGCATCCACAGCGGTGTGAAGGAAAGCAATTCTGAAGCGAAGTCCGAAGGACTAGGTATGCCTCCTTTCTTTCTCTTTTGAAGTAGTGCCTTTCATTAATTTAGAGACTGAAGTCGAGGCTCTGACACTCCCTAACTGTGGGAGCTGGAGTGTGTCATTAAGTCATTTTGAGCCTCCATCTTCTTATTTTTAAAACAGGGGTGATAATATCAGTTCTATTTGCTTCCCGGGGTTGTCCCAAGTACCATTGAGAAGGCATCCATAAAAGCTATGCACACTGATACACAGGATGGGGTCCACAAAGGTGTGTTATGATGTCATCCACCCCTATGGGCATGGCTCTTTTGGTGGCTTCTTGCCCAGAGATGATAATCAGCTACTTCTGAAGCATCGAGGACTCCACTGCTTCCCAGGAGGGGCTGCTATCCAGAGGGCTTCAGGGCTGTGCTCTCTCCAGCTCGCAGACTGTGCTATCAATTTTTCCAAAGCAGTGCAGACCCAAACCTTGTGTTTCGGCACTGATCGGTCACTGTTCTGCTTAGTGATGCCTGCAGCCAAGGGCAAGCATTTAGGCAGCACCTGGCTGTATTTGGGGGTGCAGTTGAGGAGTCCAGAGCAGAATTTCCTTGTGGGAGGGTAACCGTTCCCTCATTGTTCTGTCTTCCTGGTCTTCCACATGCTTCTATGAGTGTTTCTACCCTACCCACCCCCAGGCCATTCCACATTTCCTCAGACTTCTTCCAGATTCTTTGCTTTCACTCTTGGTTTGGGTGACCCACTTGCACACCTGGTGCTTGGAGTATGACCCCTGACCTGGCCAATGACAAAATTGGTGACTGATGTGTTGTGGGTCAATTATGTCTTCCCAGGTCCCTCAGAAGAAGGGACACTATTGGTTGCCACTATTATCACCCGTCACCTCATTTTTTAAGGACATTTCCAGAAGAGAAGGGGATATCTGAGGTTGTTTTGCCCCTCCCACTGGACATATAAGACAAAGATTGTTGTTGTTGTTTAGTCACTAAGTCGTGTCTGACTTTTTGTGACCCCATGGGCTGTAGCCTGCCAGGTTTCTCTGTCCATGGGATTTCCCAGGTGAGAATACTGGAGCGGGTTGCCATTTCTTACTCTAGGGGATCTTCCCAGCCCAGGGATTGAACCCGTGTCTCCTGCATTGGCAGGTGGATTCTTTGGCACTGAGGCATCTGGGAAGCCCAAGAAAAAGGTAGACAGAGGTAATTGATCCCCTGGAGAAGTCTAGAGACTTTTTTGCTTATATTTTTCATCGACTCTGTTCCTTTTCACAAATACACCAAGATGCTCATGAGACAAATTCCCTTCCTGCTACTCTCTCCATTTCCTCATTTTACCTGGAGAAAGATATTTCCAGGGCCATTATAACTTCCTCTAGGGACTTCCCTGGCTGTCCTGTGGTTGGGACTTCCTCTTTCAATGTAGGGGATGCTGATTCGATTTCTGGTCAGGAAGCTAAGATCTCACATGCCTCATGGCCAAAAAACCAAAACATAAGACAGAAGCAATATTGCAACAGATTCAACAAAGACTTTTCAAAAGAAAAAAAAATGGGGACATGATTTTGAAAAAATTATAATTTCCTTAAAGTTTGACTTGCTGAACTTCAGAATTAGAAAGGGCCTTGCAAACAGCTGTCCTAAAAGTTTTATGTGGACACATATGGATTCAAAGCCTCAAAGAGATGAGGGGATTCAGTTAAAGCCTCATAACAAAGCAGGGGATGAAGTGGCTTCCCGCCATACACTCCTTGCTCTCTCACATTGTGAGTGGCTGAAATTCCTCCTTGCAATAATCAAAGCATGTTACTTACACTAGAAGGGAACCTGAGAGAGCTTCGGCTATACCTCTGGATTGAGGCAGCATCGACCTGGTACCCAGACTGGGTGCAAATCTATTTACTTCATCTTCCTAAATGATGTTTTGTCAGTGAGGTCTCTTATAAGTCTATCTTTCACTGTTTCTCTTTTTTGCTTGCTTTTACTCTTAATTCCTCCCTCCCTATACACTGTAATTAAATATAACTATTCCAGTCCCTAGGTTTATGATGTATTTTCTTTTAAAAAAAAAAAAAAGCATGAAGCAAAACAAAGCTGTGCAGCCATGTGGCAAGGCAACTTCATCCCAAGTGCTGTTTTCCGACAGGCATGTCAGGACACCAGGCTGGTCCCTGCTCATCCCTTCTGCTCGTCCCTCCCATTTGTTTTGAACTTAGATTCTTTCACCAAGTTCCCCAGACCCCAAAGAACACCCTGTTCAGTGAGCCTGGTCTCTCCTCCACCCTGCCTGCCACATGGCGTGGAATTCCAAGTCAAACAGTGCTTTCCTGCCTTTTCCATCCAGCACAACATTCCAGGGCTGTTTCCTCTCTCTGCTGGCAGGGAGCTCACAAATAGAGGAAAACGGAGCAAGCCTGTGAAGGCTCAGCTACCGCAATGGAAACGATGGAAAAGTCGATATGGAGTATACTCCTTATAGTTACAAATCATTCATAGGATTATTATCTCAAAAAGTTTGGTACATCCAAATTAAAAAATTACATGCTTGGAAATGTTTTGCAACCTACCCAAGTTATCCGGGAGCCAAAGGGCTGTGTTCTCTCGCTCTGGTGACCAGTAATTTTGTTAGGGAACCATTGACCGAAACTGCCCGCCTTGGCCAGGCATGAAAATAACCACTTGCATGAGTTGTTCTGATAAGGGACATGAGGCTGCCACTGGAAAACTAACCAGGATAACTTGGGAGGGGCCAAAAGGAGGGAGGAGAGGCCAACCCATAAGATGTTCTGCCAACCTCCCTAAAACGCTCGTGCTGGGAAACATCTTGACTGAGAGATGTGTGTGCCAGCAGGAAGGGCCTTGAACTGGACCAAATGTGGGCACAGTCAAGATGAGTGGCCGGAGAAAACCCAGAAAGCTAACCTCATCATCATAAAATCTGTGACTGTGAGCCACATGGCAGAGCAGTTCTTCTGGGTTCTCTTGCCCTGCTGCCCTCTGCCTGGGTGCCCCTCCCCAGTAAAGCCTTTTGCTTTGTCAGTACATCTGCCTTCTTGGATAATTCATTTCTGAGTGTTAGACAAGACTCCACTCTCGGGCTCTGGAAGGGGTTTCCCTTTGGTAACAGTTTAGACCCAACCCAGCTGAAAGAATGCATTGCTATCGACGATGCCAGTGGTCTTCTAGTATGTACTTAAATACAAGACTAGGTGGTGGTGTTGAACTCAAGTTCGTGTGCCTGATGCACAGTGAGGCCCAACCAACAAACTGAAACATCAGAGTTTGGAGCGGAGATAGATTGATTGCAGGGCCAAACAAGAGAATAGGCAACTGATGCTTAAAAAACCCCCAAACTCTCTGATGGTTTTTGAAGTTTTTATAGGCAACATTTGGAGTGAGGGCTGCAGGCTATGTCATTTTCTTCTGATTAGTTGGTGGTGAGGTAACCAGGCAGTGCGCCAGGAATCATGTGCCCAGCCTGAAGTTACCATCCTCCACCTGAGTGGGGGCCTTAGGTCCTGCAGAAGAACTCATAGATACTGTTGTGCACATCCCTGGAGGAGGGCCAAGACTCTACTCCATCATTGCATTATTGTTTCTTGACTACTTCTCCTTTGTTTCTTCATTCTTTCCCTTCCCTAAATAGTAACTGTTTGAATCTGCCCTTCAGAACTCAGATAAGGTCTAGGAGACAGAAGCCTTTTCCCTACGGATAAGAAACTGAGACACGGAAAGTCTTTTGTACCTGGGAAGGCCCCATAGGGTCCTGCCCAGTTTTGGCAGTGCAATCATCTCTGGACAGCTCTGAGCATTAGCTGAAATCAGCTTCTTTGCCTCTGGGTGGGTTTTCTCCACTGAGCCATCAGGCAGGACCTCAACCTTCTTCCCACAGAAACAGCTCTGGTGTTAGAAGATAGTTCTCCCGTCCTGCTGAGTCTTTTCTTCATCAGGCTAGATCATTCTAGTTCCTTTGGCAATTTCTTATTTGGTGTAGTCTCCTGGTCTTTTGCCACCTGGGCTGCTCTTCTGAAAGAGCTTCACTTTGTCTGTATTTGAAAGTGCTTGCCTGGAAGTAAAAGCAGTCCTCCTTTAGCCTTCAGCTATTAGATCTCCCACCTTGACCTGACACAGCAGCTTCTTATACAGACCTGAGAACAGGCTCAGCAGATACCCTCTTATTTTCTTGAGCTTCCTTACCCTCTTATTTTCTTGAGCTTCCTTTTGTTGCAAGAGAGAGCCAAGCATGTGAAGCAGCACATTCACATGCTTTCTTGGACATGGTAGGCAGGATTGGTGTACATCAGTGATGAGAACAGAGGTGCAGAGAGAGGAACAAAGGCTTAAAGACCACCTGAGCTAGTCAAACATCACTGACTTGATGTACAGGAGTTTGAGCAAGCTCTGGAAGTTGTTGACGGACAGGGAAACCTGGTGTGCTCAGTCCATGGGGTTGCAAAGAGTTGGACACGACTGAGTGACTGAATTGAACTGAATTGAGCTGGTGAAGCCATTTATGAAATGGACAGAATTAAATAGCCTTGACTGATTTTTTTTGGTCAAGGGCTTAGCTTTCAGACTCAGCCAACTTAGATTCAAATCCTGTCTTGCACCATTTATAAGATGTTTAAACTCGAGCAAGTTACTTACTCTCTCTGTGCCTCAGTTTCTCCATCTGGAAAATGTAAAGTCTTACTGCTGTTGTCAGGATGAAATTGAAGATGCTGAAGACAGTACCTGGTGACACGGAAGTCTCTCTGGTGCTATTATTATTATAAGCGTTTTTACTCTCTCTGGTTGCTCAGATGGTAAAGAAACTGTCTGCAATGCGGGAGATACAGGTTCGATCCCTGGGTCAGGAAGATCCCCTGGGGGAGGGCATGGCAACCCACTCCAGTATTCTTTTTTTTTTTTTAATTTATTTATTTTAATTGGAGGCTAATTACTTTACGATATTGTCCACTCCAGTATTCTTGCCTGGAGAATCCCCGTGGATAGAGAAGCCTGGTGGGCTACAGTCCATGGCGTCATAAAGAGTCAGACACAACTGAGTAACTAACACTTCACTTCACCTTACTGTCTCTGCCCTTCTTTTTTCTTCATGCTGTTGGTAGAAGAGAGCTGGAGAGCTTTTCTGAAGAAGCAAAAAGCTCATCTGAGTGCTTCAGGCTGGAGACTCACCTTTGCCCCCCAGATTGCTGGTGTCTTAGTGGGAAGATAATAACACCGAAAGCCTGTCATTAATCCCTTTCAGACTCCTGGGGCCTTTCATGCTAAAGAATTATTCCAAGGCTCTTGAATAAATGAAGCCAAAACACTCATTAAAACATGGACATTTGCATGGCAGGTACAAGAAGTCTTTCTGATAGAGCTTATTATCTGTAGTAATTGCTTGTTATCTGAAGTTTTGGTTTTAAAAGCTTATTCTAAGTAATTTTTAAATTTTGAAGCTCAATCCAGAGTCTTTTTTTTTTTTCCCCCTTCCCTTCTGGAAAACCAGAGACAAAGCTTTTGAGCACTCCCTTCAGCTCCATCTCCTCAGATAGGAGAAAAGGAAGGTGCAGGACAAAAGAGGACAAAGGTAGTCACTTGGGATTCCTGCAAAATAACATCACAGACAGCAAAGAGAACTGTCCTTTCATCTTAAGATCTCACAGCTCTTTATTCTTGACATAGCTCTATCTGCTGTCAGACATAATTGCACATAATTTATAGAGAGAGTATTTTAACTTACCCAGGGTTAGAATTTCACCTCTTAGGCATAAACAACAACCAGCATGATATATTGGTTTGTGAGATCAGTCATTGTTTCTGATTTTTAATTAACTCTGCAAAGTTCCTCAATCAAGGAAATGCTGGAGGTTTGCTCTGGCCCCAGCTCTGGGAAGCATGGTTGGAAGGAAGTGACTGCACTGTTGAGAAGGTAGAAATTTTCCTCTACCCTTCTTAGGTAGTTCTGGTTGGTCTAAGAATGAAGTTGACAAGAATGAAATTGAAACAAAAGTTTAATAACAAGTATACATGGGAGAGACCCAGGAAAACAAGGTAACTTACCACAGTGTTGGCCAAGGTCCTTCCCTTGCGACACTGTGGACTGTAACCTACCAGGCTCCTCTGTCCATGGAATTCTCCAGGCAAGTATACTGGAGTGGTCTGCCATTCCCTTCTGCAGGGAATCTTCCTGACCCAGGGAGGGAACCCAGATCTCCTGCATTGAAGGCAGATTCTTTACCGTCTGAACCACCAGGGAAGCTGAAAGAGGGATTTCATCTTCAGCTAAAGATGAAAGAGAATGTTAGGGGTAGGGATTTGGGATTTTGAAGGGGAGGAAAGCAATTCACATGGAGTTAGAAAAGCAAATGCCTGGTAAACCATTGTTTGCTGGGCCATTCAGAAATGATGGGACCCAAAGTAGACTCTGTTCTCCAGGCTCTGCAGAATTTATCCCACTCAGCCCATACTCTTCATAGATCCCTCTGGTGACAGCTCTATTCCAGGAACAGTCCCTCTATCTAAATTCATCTTTTTTTTTTTTTTTTTTTGCTCCACACAGCATGTGGGATCTTAATTTCTCTGACCAGGGATGGAACCCATACCCCCATGCAGTGGAAGCCTGGAGTATTAACCACTAGGCCACCAGGAAATTCCCTCTGTCTAAATTCTTTTAGGCAGTTATGGGGAAGATCTTCTGAGTCTTCTGTTTCCTAAAAATAAGCAGCCTAAATTAATCCTCAGGCCAAAGAGGTACATTTTGGGGGAGGGAGCACATTTTGCTTCCCTACAGCTTAGTGGGATTTGGAGGTTGTCACATGCACAACTGTGATGGTCAGAGGCTGTATTCAATCACATTGCAAATCCTTCATGATCTGGTGAAAGAAAGAGATGCTAAAATTCCATTTCCTGATGGCTCACGTGAACACTCCCAGTGGGATGTGTCATCTGCTGTTTGCCTGGGGATAGATAACCTGACCCTCTAGGAAAGGTTCTATTAATCTGGGTGGATCTCTTCAGGCAGCAGACTTTCAAAGCCATGTGTTCCCATCTTCAATGGCAACAAATGCCTGTGTCTCCTCTTGCCCTCTGCCCTGCGTGTGGCTGGTGGGATGGAGCATTTGGTGAAGTGATCTGTAGTCTCTGTCACTGCTCTGTTGGGTTTGGTGGCACATTCTTTAGTTTTTTAATTAAATTTTTTTATTGTAATTTATTCTTATTTGGCTGTTCCATATGGCAAGTGGAATCTTAGTTCCCTGACCAGGAATCAAACCTGTGCCCCATGCAGTGAAAGAATAGAGTCCTCACAGCTAGACACCCAGGGAAGTCCCTTGGTGTGTGTGTGTGTGTGTGTGCTCAGTTGTGTCTGATTCTTTGTGACTTCACGGTCTGTAGCCTGCCAGGCTCCTCTGTCCATGAGATTTCCCAGATAAGAATACTGAAATGGGTTGCTATTTCCTTCTCTAGAGGATCTTCCTGACCCAGGGATTGAACCCGTATCTCTTGCATCTCCTGCATTGGCGTGAGGATTCTTTACCACTGTGTCACCTGGGAAGCCCAAGTACCTTGGTGGCACATTCTTATTCCTAGTTTCTGGTTTCTTCAGGGATAAGAACAGGGAGAAGTGAATTAACGTTTGGTGAGTGCTTATAATGAATCAGACATATTACATACATGATTTCACTTAATTTCACAGGTTGTGATGTTGCCTGAGAATCTTGGTATTTTTTGAAAATCCAAGTAAGGTACATAGGAGATGATATGCACTTTAGACCAGAACACAGGAGATAAAGGGACAGGAAGATTCTCTCTGTAGAACCGCCTCAGTTCTCTCTGCTCATAGGCGAGGGAGATGCTGCCATGTGGTCAGAGTCTAACACTGCTGCTGCTGCTACTGCTAAGTCGCTTCAGTCGTGTCCGACTCTGTGCGACCCCATAGACGGCAGCCCACCAGGCTCCCCCGTCCCTGGGATTCTCCAGGCAAGAACACTGGAGTGGGTTGCCATTTCCTTCTCCAATGCATGAAAGTGAAAGTGAAGTCGTTCAGTCATGTCCGACTCTTAGCAACCCCATGGACTGCAGCCTACCAGGCTCCTCCATCCACGGGATTTTCCAGGCAAGAGTACTGGAGTGGGGTGCCATTGCCTTCTCCGAGTCTAACACTGGGGGAGTGCAAATCCTCCTTTGCAGGTTTGTGAAATGATAGACTCATATTACTTTGTGGATTGTCACACCTGATGGTAGTAGCATTTTGCATTTGTCCTGGTGACTCTGTAGAAATAATTTAACATCTTTGCACAATTCATTGAGAGAACATTCTCAGTACTTCGTAAATCATGTGTCTGAGATGCATGACTGTTAGATGATGAGGCTATGACCAGGGTACCTCTACCCACTTTGCAGGACAAGTATCTCAGAGACAATAAACTGTCTGCGTATCCTGAACGTGCATAATGATGTCAATAGCATAATAAATATTTGTAGTATCAGCTTAATTTTGGTTCTTATCGCCTTAGTTTTGCTTTTTCTCAGAAGAGTAATTGCTTGCTGACCATAATAGCGAAGAACTTAATTCCATTAACATTGTTTTTGAATAGATGACACACTTTGTGGCTCAGAGGTCCCAGGAACAGGGTAAAGATGTGGCTTCTGAGGTTTGACCCTGACTGTTTCCTGTGGGTGGGCAGATGGTCTGTTCCACATGATGAGTTGCTGAAAGGAACTTATATGAATTATTGCATTCTGCTTTGCATATATAAATACTTAAGTCTGAGCCTAATAATACCCTTGATGTAAATATCCCATGAACACACGAGCTGCTAAATCAGCCTTTCAGATAAGTTCAATGGGCTTGTCATCCCACAAACAGTTTTTAACAGCCTGCCCTCTCTCCGGGCTATAAAACCTGTATCACAGAGACAGTAAAACTGATTAAAAACAATTAACATTCTTTCTTATTGACTTTTCTTAAGCTTCTCCTGGTAATAGGTATGTAGAATGGTGACATCAATTTACAAATGTTTGCTGGTCATCTTTACCATAAAGCTAAGTGCAAATGCTGAATTCAAAAGAGGTGGGAGATATTATCTCTGCCCTCAAACACTAATAAAGTCCAGGAGTTAAAAATAACACTCAAGAAATAAGCATAAAAATGTCTGATGATATGAATAAATTGTGTGACTAATCTCTGTCCTGGAGGGCTGGGGAAGGTCATCATGGAGATGAAGAAATGAGCTGGAACTTGGAAAAGTTGTAGAATTTGTGCTGTTAATAATAATAATGGAGCCCACTGGTATTTACAATAACTTCTTTTTAGGATCTCTGTATTGTCTCTCTGAGACAGATGGTGAAAGGAAGGCAAAGAATTTGTTGAGTAAATAGGCAAAGTGGACTGGATGGCACCTTCACACAAAGTGGGTTTCACTACAGAAGAGAAATCTTGAGCTTAGGGAACCCAAATCTTTTATGATGGGGATTAAGACTTGATTTTTGTTCCAGAGGGAGACTTATCTTCCAAGGCTGTATATTATACCAATGTCTTTGAAAAGATAAATCTGGAACAAAGAGTTGTCAGTGCCTCTCTCATATGATGTGCAAACTTACAAGAGACCCAAGAAGAACTGTCTTTCATGACTGTCTCAAGGTTACCCAGCTAGTTAGTATCAGGGCTAAGACTGGAACCAAAGCAGCCAAGATCACTGAAACGGTCTCCCTGGTTCCCTAAGATATCAGACTCAAATTTCTCCCAACAGATAGAACCAGCCCTCATCCTACTTGGGGAGTTATGCTGCTGGTCTGGCCCATATGAGGCATCCCTCGTCAAGGACTGGGTGCCTTCTTTGCTCCTTGGAGCCAGGTCCTAATCTTTAGCTCCATTCTTGTGATGTTTCTTGCTTTGTTCCTCATTGCAGACGCGCCTGCGTTGGTTCTCAACCCAGTTCCACAGCCTCAGGAATTCCATTTCCCATGCTTGGTCAGCATCATGCCTGACTCTGGGTGTCTCCTACCCCGCTGTATTTGGTCCAATGGTCACAGTTGCAGGAGCTCCTGATAGTGACCTGCCCACCAAGAGCACTGTCATCTCATTCCCTCTACTAAGGCCACTTAGACCAGTTGGCTTCAAATATCCTTTCCTGTAACATCTCCTTCCATGTGCTTATATGACTGTGTCAAATGTGTTTTGTTTCTGGGTCATCATTCAGTTGCTTACTTGATTTCATTCCAGTGGGAGAGGGAGGAGGTGATGGGGAGATGAAGGATGAACAGTATGAGCAGAGTGCTGCAGGGTCATGGCAATATTGGGCCAACTCAGAGGCCAGGGTGATTAGCGCCAGGGGAAGAGCGTCACAGAAGAGACTCTGAATGCCAGGTTGCAGAATACCCAGGGGACAACCACTAAATTATAGAGCATGGTAAGACTTGATGGTAGTGTGCTCAACAATTCGTGGCAAGAGCATGAATTTGGGAATCAAGCAGAACTGGGTTTGAATCCTGGATCTGCTAGGTACTAGAGGATGACATTGGAAATTTTGCTCTATGTCTCAGAGTTTCTCATCTGTAAAATGGTAGTAATAACACCTGTTTCCGGAGAAGGCAATGGCAACCCACTCCAGTGCTCTTGCCTGGAAAATCCCGTGGACAGAGGAGCCTGGTAGGCTGCAGTCCATGCGGTCGCTAAGAGTTGGACATGACTGAATGACTTCACTTTCACTTTTCACTTTCATGCATTGGAGAAGGAAATGGCAACTCACTCCAGTGTTCTGGCCTGGAGAATCCCAGGGACCAGGGAGCCTGGTGGGCTGCCGTCTATGGGGTCACACAGAGTCGGACATGACTGAAGCGACTTAGCAGCAGCAGCAGCAACACCTGTTTCATGGGGCTGTGATGTGGACAGTTGATAACATACATGAAACACCTACCACCATGACCTCAATTTTCAAATGTTTGATAAATGGCAGCTGTTATGTATTTATCATTATGGAACGTTTGCCCAGGGTAGACCTTAGAGCTTATTTAACCCGACCCTCTTATTTAAGTAAATGAATTAATTTATATGTTGAAGTACAGTTGATTTACAATGTAGTGTTAGTTTCAGGTGTGCAGCACAGCGATTCAGTATTTTTTGCAGTTTATACTTCATTACAGGTTATTACAGGGCTTCCCTCATAGCTCAATCGGTAAAGAATCTGTCTGCAATACAGGAGACCTGGGTTGGATTCCTGGGTCAGGAAGATCCCCTGAAGAAGGAAATGGCAACCCACTCCAGTATTCTTGTCTGGAGAACTCCATGGACAAAGAAGCCTGGCAGGCTACAGTCCATGAGGTTGCAAGAGTTGGACATGAATTAATGACTAAACCACCACCACAGGTTATTACAAGATAATTCCTGGGCTCTGCAGTGTGTCCTTGTTACTTATCTATTTTATATATAGTACTTCATATGGTCTAACCCTGATGAAACCAGTAGAGTGCCCCTGTGGCACAGCCAGCCTCCAGGTACTTGAGCCACACCCCATTTCCTCCATTCCTCAAAAAATGCCTCACTCTTTAAAAAGTTGTTATTTATTTATTATTGGAGTAAAACTGCTGCCCAATGTTGTGTTAGTTTCTTCTGTACAAATAGTGAATCAACTGTGTGCACACACATATCCCCTCCATCTTGAGCCTCCCTCCCCCACCCCCCTCCATCCCATCCCTCCAGGTCATCACGGAGCACTGAGCTGAGCTCCCTGTGTTGTTCAGCAGCTTCCCACTAGCTATCTATTTTACACCTGGTAGTGTATGTATGTCCATACCAATCTCCCAATTCATCTAACCCACCCCTTCCCTCAGCTGCCGCTGTACTCTATATCTGCGTCTTTATGCCTGCCCTGCACATAGGTTCATCTATACCATTTTTCCAGATTCCATATATATGCGTTGCTGCTGCTGCTGCTAAGCGGCTTCAGTCATATCCGACTCTGTGCGACCCCATAGATGGCAGCCCACCCGGCTCCCCCGTCCCTGGGATTCTCCAGACAAGAATACTGGAATGGGTTGCCATTTCCTTCTCTAATGCATGAAAGTGAAAAGTGAAAATGAAGTCACTCAGTCGTGTATATGCGTTAGTATACAATATCTGTTTTTCTCTTTCTGACTTATTTGGTATGACAGACTCAGATGTTCATCCACATCACTACAAATGACCCAGTTTTGTTCCTTTTTTATTACTGAGCAATATTCCAACATTGCTTCACTCTTTGCAGCCACTTAGGGTTAATACAACCAGCTAATTCCTCCCCACCCTGCAGGGCTCAGCCTAAGTGCCATTTTCTACATGAAGCCTCCCCAGAGCCCCGGAGAGGCATAGCTGCCTGTCACTGTTCCTGTCACGCCCCATGTTCTCCTTCACAATATTCCTTATGCTCCTGATGACATCACCAGCACTCAGCTTTTTCACTGGGTAACCTCTGTGAGTGCAGCAGTTGGTTGGTCTTGCCTTCTGGGATACCCCCAGAGCTCTGCAGATGGTAGATGTTTAACGAGAGTTGGCTAATTGATTAAATAAAATTTGCTAACTGTAATCGTTGTTCCAGAATCTTGGCCTTGTTGCTTAGAAGGTAAAAAAATCATCTAAAAATGGGAAGATAATAGTCTCAGAATAAAGGAGAGTTCTTTCCAAGAAAGGCAGTTGGAAAACTTATACCGACATGGATGCTGCCGCTGCTACTGCTGAGTCGCTTCAGTCGTGTCCGACTCTGTGCGACCCCAGAGACCGCAGCCCACCAGGCTCCCCTGTCCCTGGGATTCTCCAGGCAAGAACACTGGAGTGGGTTGCCATTTCCTTCTCCAATGCATGAAAGTGAAAAGAGAAAGTGAAGTCGCTCAGTCGTGTCCGACTCTAGCGACCCCATGGACTGCAGCCTACCAGGCTCCTCCGTCCATGGGATTTTCCAGGCAAGAGTACTGGAGTGGGGTGCCGTTGCCTTCTCCGACATGGATACATGTATGTAATCTGTATGTTATAGTCTACACATGCACGGGCACGTGCACGCATGCACACACATATGCATTTTGCTTTGCCCTTATTTTTCCCATTTCATCTTGCCATGACACTTCATCATGGACTTACTTGGCCTGAGGACTGGCATTTAGAAACTGCTATGCTAAAAGTCAGAACCATTAATTAACTGGAGCAATTTTTATTGCTCCACATTGCTGAGGAAAGCAAATTTCACAGTCCCAAAGGTTTTCCTGACCAAGGTATCAAATATACAGCTATCTTTTATTTCTTCTTGGTCCAATTTTTATCCCCTAGTTTTACTTCTCGCTTTTAAATTAAAACCCCACCCCATTGGCGGGGCTTATTTAGTTCCTGGGGCAGTGCACACCACCCAGGCAAGGGAAGTAGCAAGCAGCAAGTCCAGAAAAGGACCACTCTTCTGGGAAGTGTCCTTTAACCAGAGTGCAACTTGATGCCCTATAGCCACTGAAATCCCTTTATAGATTCCTGATGTCCTCACAGGGGCCTGATCCTGCTCCAGGTGTCAGCAAGGGAACCATGCTTAGGAAATGGGGCTGGGGGACCCCAAGTCCAGCTGTGCAGACTGCCCCCTGCCAGGGGTCCCCAGCTCAGGATGGGGGCTGCCTCACCAAGCTATGCATCCAGATGGGGCCTGGCTCTGCTAGGAAGACGAGGCCGCGTGTCTCTAGGTCACACAGAGGAGAAAGGGCTGGAGGTGATGATAATTCATGGAGTCCGTAGAGTGTCTTGGTTTAGGAGATGTAGGCTTTGCAGTCAGGAAGACAGGGGTGTAGATTTCTTCCCCACCACTTACTTTTTATGACTTTAGGCAACGGAAGCCTCAACATCCTTCTCTGTAAACAGGGATAAACACAGTGTCCCCTTTCATGAGGTTGATGGAAGGATTAAACGTGATAATGCATGCAGAAGCCTTGCAGGGTGATGGGATCATGTTCAGAGCTTCCTAAATGCTGCCTCTGCTCATCATTGATGAGGCCGTGATGCCCACGGCCATCCAGGAGGTGCTCAGGGACTGAGAACTCTTATGCCCTTTGCTCACTTCCCCTCACCTCACTGCCCTGTCCGGATCCATGCCTCCCCTAAGGTCCCCATCATTCTTGTTCACTAAAACCAGAAACCCCTAGCTGCCTCTCTTCTCCCTCACCTGTGACATCTGAGTGGTCTTGAAAGTCTATCAGCATCACCAGCTCAGCCTCCGTCCACTCTGCTCTCACCTCTGCTACTTGGCCCAGAAGAGCATAATTCCTCTCTTTGACTATGGCAGCACCCTCCGGGGCTGGCTCCCACCCCCAGTCTTTCAGAAACACAAATCTGATCTCTTGGACTCTCTTGCTTAAGACTGTCTCTGTTTAGGTGGAGGATAAAGCTCCAAGGTCTTTGGGAGTGATTCTAGCTCAGCAAGGCCTGGCCTGTCTCCTCCTGCTCCTACCTCCATTCCTGTGTTCCAGAGATACAACATGGCCTGGGAAGTCCCAAGAGATTTGTGGGGTGCTCTATTTCTGTGCCTTAAACATGTCCCCCCTCTCTGAATGGTGTTCATAATAAGGAGGAGGATGACAAAGCAGAGGAGGGTGATAATAAGCATACCAGCCGCCGTGTACTGTTCTCAACACTAAGTGTTTTACATTCATGATCTGCCTTTCCCCAACTCATCAAACATAACTGTCATATATTTTTTGTAATCTCAGGAAATTTATTTATCTATTTATTTCATTTTTCAACTTTTAATTTTATATTGGGGTACAGATGGTTTACAATGTCGTGTCAGTTTCAGGTGTACAGCATATGTTCAGTTATTCAAATTCTTTTCCTGTTTAGTTTGTTACAGAATACTGAGCAGAGTTCCCTATGCTATAGAGAGAACCAGGTCCTTGTTGTTTATCTGTTTTAAATATAGCAATGTGCACATGTCAATCCTAAACTCCCTAACTATCCCTCCCGGTCACCCTTTCCCCCCAGTAACCATAAATTTGTTCTGTATGTCTGTGAGTCGGTTTCTGTTTCATAAATAAGTCCATTTGTATATATTTTTTGAGATTCTGCATATAAGTGATATCATATGATATTTCTAATATAATTATCATCTTTTAAGGTCTATCTTCGGAGAAGGCAATGGCACCCCACTCCAGTACTCTTGCCTGGGAAATCCCATGGACCGAGGAGCCTGGTGGGCTGCAGTCCATTGGGTAGCTAAGAGTCGGACACGACTGAGCGACTTCCCTTTCACTTTTCACTTTCATGCATTGGAGAAGGAAATGGCAACCCACTCCAGTGTTCTTGCCTGGAGAATCCCAGGGACAGCGGAGCCTGGTGGGCTGCCGTCTATGGGATCACACAGAGTCGGACACGACTGAAGCAACTTAGCAGCAGCAAGGTCTATCTTCGTATTGGGAGTGCTTCATGTACAATCCAGGGGACTTGACTTTGCCTGGGTCTCTTACCTACAGGAAGAGCCCATGTTGGCATGTGTGGTAATAACTATGCTGTACCTGCTACTCATGTTTTTTTTTTTCCCAATAGACTTTATTGTTGAGAGCAGTTTTTGATTTATAGCAAAACTGAGTGGAACGTACAGAAGGTTCCTGTACCCTCCATGCTTCTCCCTTGCGGTTACTCCCACTATCAGTGCCCACACCAGAATGGTACATTTATTAAAACTGATGAACCAACTTTGATATACCATCATCATCCAAGGTCCATAGTCTAAATTAGGGTTCATTCTTGGTGTTGTACAGTCTATGAGTTTTGACAAATGTATAGTGACATGCATCCACCAATGGAGAATCACACAGTACAATTTCATTACCCTAAAAATTCCTTTTTGGAGTGCTTCCCTGATGGCTCAGATGGTAAAGAATCTGCCTGCAATACAGGAGACCTGGGTTCGATTCCTGGGTTGGGAAGTATTCTTGCCTGGAGAATGCCATGGACAGAGGAGCCTGATGGGCTACAGTCTATGGGTTTCCAAACAGTTGGATACAACTGAGTAACTAACACTTTGTCTCTTCATCCTTCCTTCCTACCAACCCCTGGCAACCATTGATCTTTTTACTGTCTCTATAGTTTTACCATTTCTGGTATATCATATGGTTGTAATCATACAATGTAGAATTTTCAGACTGGCTTTTATTTAGTAGTATGCATTTAAACTGTTAAGTAATACACTCAGTCGTGTCTGACTCTTTGTAACCCCATGGATGGTAACCTACCAGGCTCCGTGGTCCATGGGATTTTCCATGCAAGAATACTGGAGTGGGCTGCCATTTCCTTCTCCAGGGGATCTTCCCAACCCAGGGATCGAACCTGGGTCTCCTGCATTGCAGACAGATGCTTTACCATCTGAGCCACTAGGGAAGCCAGAAAACAAAGATCATGGCATCTGGTCCCATCACTTCATGGGAAATAGATGGGGAAACAGTGGAAACAGTGTCAGACTTTGTTTTTTTGGGCTCCAAAACCACTGCAGATGGTGACTGCAGCCATGAAATTAAAAGACGCTTACTCCTTGGAAGAAAAGTTATGACCAACCTAGGTAGCACATTCAAAAGCAGAGACATTACTTTGCCAACAAAAGTCCATCTAGTCAAGGCTATGGTTTTTCCAGTGGTCATGTATGGATGCGAGAGTTGGACTGTGAAGAAAGCTGAGCGCTGAAGAATTGATGCTTTTGAACTGTGGTGTTGGAGAAGACTCTTGAGAGTCCCTTGGACTGCAAGGAGATCCAACCAGTCCATTGTGAAGGAGATCAGCCCTGGGATTTCTTTGGAAGGAATGATGCTGAAGCTAAAACTCCAGTACTTTGGCCACCTCATGTGAAGAGTTGACTCATTGGAAAAGACTGATGCTGGGAGGGATTAGGGGCAGGAGGAGAAGGGGACGACAGAGGATGAGATGGCTGGATGGCATCACTGACTCAATGGACGTGAGTTTGAGTGAACTCTGGGAGATGGTGATGGACAGGGAGGCCTGGCATGCTGCGATTCATGGGGTGGCAAAGAGTCGGACACGACTGAGCGACTGAACTGAACTGATGGATTTAAAGTTCCTCAATGTCTTTTCATAGTTTGATGGCTCATTTCTTTTTAGTGCTGAATGCTATTCCATTTTCTGGATGTACCATGGTTTGTTTATCCATTCACCTACTGAAGGGCCTCTTGGTTGCTTCCTGTTTTTGACAATTATGAATAAAGCTGCTATAAACTTCCACATGCAGGCTTCTGGGTGCACATGTATTTTCAAGTCCTATGGGTGAATACCAAAGGTTGTGATTGCTGGATTACTTTGTAAAAAGTATATTTAGTTTTTAAGGAGCC
Organism: Bos javanicus; assembly: GCF_032452875.1. Classification (NCBI taxonomy): domain Eukaryota; kingdom Metazoa; phylum Chordata; class Mammalia; order Artiodactyla; family Bovidae; genus Bos; species Bos javanicus. The sequence goes on along the minus strand of NC_083872.1, from coordinate 97,245,736 downwards.
ACCAAACTGTCGTCGAAAGTAGCTGTACCTTTTTGCATTCCCACCAACAATGAATGAAGGTTCTTTCTGTCCACATCCTCACCAGCATTCGGTGTTTTTGATTTGTGCCATTCTAGTAGGTGCATAGTGGCATCATTGTTTTAACTTGCATTCCCCTGATGACATATGATGGGGGGGGGCGTCTTTTCATATGTTAATTCCCCATCAGTATATCTTCTTAGGGGAGGTGTCAGATTAGATTTTTTTGCCCATTTTTTAATCAGGTTGTTCTTTTCTTATTGTTGAGTTTTAAGAGTTCTTTGTATATTTTGGATAACGGTCTTTCATCAGACACATCCTTGGCAAATATGTTCTTGCAGTCTTTGGCTTATCTTTTCATTCTCTTGAGTTTCTACTCATTTTTAAAGAGTAGCTCAGTGCTTACCTTCTGTGACATTTGGCCTGTCTCTTCCCTTCCCCAGCAGTTGATCTCTGTTGACTTTGTACTGACACTGCACCTTTTGCAAACATCCATCATATTGCAAATATTTACCTGGCAGACTGTGAGATTCTTGAGGAGAGGGTCATGCCACTCATTTTTGCATTTCCAGAGCAAAGCGCAGTGTCTGGCATTAATTAGGTACTCAGTACATGTGTGTTGAACCGAAGTGTAACATGAGGACGTGCTGACCTGGGCAACCCCTGCCTCCCTCAAAAGCACAGGGGGAGTCTCTCCTTCAGCAGAGACATGTGCTCTGGGAATGACGGACATTCTGGTACTGGTTACATCACATCTTCACTTAGACAGAGGTATTTTTGGTAGGTTCTAGATGCAAGCCATCCGATCCACACCAGAGAAGCCACAGGGGGGCAAGAAACTAAATGCCCTCCCCACTCATGACAAAATATTTGTGAAACACTCAGGTTCTCCCTGGGCAGAGAGAGCCTGTTCATCACGGACACATAATCTTTCAGAGAGTGTATCCCTGCTCATCTTTCTACTCTTCTATCCATGTCTGCATATTTGCATGGACAGAAGCTTCACTTTGATTTACCATTCCACCTGCCTCCAGAAGGGGTCCCAGGTGGCGTTAGTGGTAAAGAACCCACCTGCAAGGCAGGAGACACATGAGATGTAAGTGCTGATCCCTGAGTTGGGAGAGCATGACAACCCATTCCAGTATTCTTGCTTGGAGAATCCGATGGACAGAGGAGCCTGGTGGACTACAGTTTGTGAGGTCCCAGAGAGTCAGACACGACTGAAACCTCCAGAAAGTCTCTTCTGGTTTCCTGAATGGAGCCAGTATGCACAAGCGCACATGGGAGCCAAGGTTGTGAAATTCCGCCTGAATTTCTTTCACAGATCAAAAAGTTTCACCCTTTAAAATCAAAACCCTGTCCTCCCTCTCTGCTGTCTCTACTTCCCTTTTCCTTCTGTTTCTTCTCACTTCTCATCTCTGCCTCTCTTTCCTTTGACGTGCAGTGTTTTTGTAAAACTGCCCCCTCCCTGACCCATCTACTCTTTGGCATTTAGCTCAGAATACAGAATCTTTTTCTCTCAGCGGAGTTTCTTCTGAGACCAGCCTCTGCATCCAGGGTTGGGTTCAGCCCTCGGGCAGAGTAATTGGGAAAAGAAAGAACTTTCACATGGTTTATAGGCTTGTGACCATTTTAACTTAATCGACATGAATGCAGAGACATTCAGAGGAAAAGTAAAGAAAAATCCCATGAAAGATCATCAGATGTTTTGTCTGTGAGACTTAAGGCTTTTGATGTTAGTCAGGGAAAACGTGTGGATTCTTGACAGAATTTTGCAACTTCACAGGGTGTTTTAGAGATATTTAGAGAATAGTCATTATTAGCATTTTGGATCAATTTAGGTAATTTAAAAAGTTACCAAAGTTTTCCAACTTGTAAAAAATTCAAATAAGATGAGAGTCTACAGGGTAGAAACTTTCATGTCCTTCTAGATTCTTCTCCCTTCCCTCCTGCTGCTGCTGCTAAGTCGCTTCAGTCGTGTCTGACTCTGGGCGACCCCATAGATGGAAGCCCACCAGGCTCCCCCGTCCCTGGGATTCTCCAGGCAAGAACACTGGAGTGGGTTGCCATTTCCTTCTCCAACGCATGAAAGTGAAAAGTGAAAGTGAAGTCGCTCAGTCGTGTCCGACTCTTAGCGACCTCATGGCCTGTAGCCCACCAGGCTCCTCCGTCCATGGGATTTTCCAGGCAAGAGTACTGCAGTGGGTGCCATTGCCTTCTCCGTCCCTTCCCTCCAATTTTACTCTTTCCTAAGATGAATCACAGATTGACTTTCCTTTTGGACATTTTTTTTCTGTGCATCTGCATATGTTCATAATTCTATTACTATTATTGTTTTATGTATATGATCATTTTATACAATTCACTCTGCGATGTTCATGTTTTCAATAGACCTTGGGAATCTCATGTCAGTGCACCCAGAACTACCTCACTCATCTCCAGTACAAGGTTTTTGTACCATGGAGTGCTAAGCCCCTTTAGTCGTTCTGTTCCATTTTGGTTTATCATAGTACGTATTTTGTTGTTCAGTCATGTCTGACTCTTTGTGACCCCACGAACTGTAGCCCACCAGGCTCCTCTGTCCATGGGTTTCTCCAGGCAGGAGTACTAGAGTGGATTGCTGTGCCCTCTTCCAGGGGTCTTCCTGACTCAGGGATGGAACCCGTGTCTCTTAAGTCTCCTCTGTACCATGGAGATGTCACTAATTAAACATTTCCCCAGGGAGGGGTGTTTGGCTTGTTTCTTTCCTTCCCTTCCACCTTTTTTTTTCTTTTTTTATTTTCTGTTTTAAACAAACAAAAAAAAACCGATAAATGTCCTTACACATATATTTTCCTATGTATGTGTATTTCTGTTGGATGTTATCAAGCCTTATAACTTGTTGCTGTTTTGAGTGAGATTAAACATCCACCCCCCCCTTTTTTTGGGTCCATTTGCTTTTCTTTATTTCAAATTGTTAATTTGCTTTGTTTACTGTTCTTTGGAGTTATATGCATATTCTTATTTTCAGGGGCTTTCTCCCAATATTTATTGTGAAAAATTTCAAGCATGCTGAAAAACAGAAAGAACTGTATAGCAGACATCCATGAACCCACCATTTAAAATTTATCAATTTAATCATCATTAACATTTTGCTATTTTTACTTTATCACTTATCTTTCCATCAATCCTTTTATTCATTTATCAAGCCACCTTATTTCTGTGTACTTCAAAATAAGTTGTCACTATCTGTACTCTAAATAATCTAGATGTTTATCAATAACAGACTTTAATATTTGTTTACAGGCCTTCTTACTTTTTGAAGTAAAATTTACGAACAGTAAAATGTACACATCTTTTTTTTTTTTTTAATGTACACATCTTAAGGGTACAGTTTAGTGCAGGGAGCTTTTCGTATATTAACAGTAGCAATCTTTCTAAATATATATACACACACACACACACACACACACATATATATACACACACAAGACCAGGAGCTGACTGTGGCTCAGACCATGAACTCCTTATTGCCAAATTCAGACTGAAATTGAAGAAAGTAGGGAAAACCACTAGACCATTCAGGTATGACCTAAATCAAATCCCTTATGATTATACAGTGGAAGTGAGAAATAGATTTAAGGGCCTAGATCTGATAGATAGAGTGCCTGATGAACTATGGAATGAGGTTCATGACATTGTACAGGAGACAGAGATCAAGACCATCCCCATGGAAAAGAAATGCAAAAAAGCAAAATGGCTGTCTGGGGAGGCCTTACAAATAGCTATGAAAAGAAGAGAAGCGAAAAGCAAAGGAGAAAAGGAAAGATATAAACATCTGAATGCAGAATTCCAAAGAATAGCAAGAAGAGATAAGAAAGCCTTCTTCAGCAATCAGTGCAAAGAAATAGAGGAAAACAACAGAATGAGAAAGACTAGGGATCTCTTCAAGAAAATCAGAGATACCAAAGGAATATTTCATGCAAAGATGAGCTCGATAAAGGACAGAAATGGTATGGACCTAACAGAAGCAGAAGATATTAAGAAGAGATGGCAAGAATACACAGAAGAACTGTACATAAAGATCTTCACGACCCAGATAATCACGATGGTGTGATCACTGACCTAGAGCCAGACATCCTGGAATGTGAAGTCTAGTGGGCCTTAGAAAGCATCACTACGAACAAAGCTAGTGGAAGTGATGGAATTTCAGTTGAGCTATTCCAAATCCTGAAAGATGATGCTGTGAAAGTGCTGCACTCAATATGCCAGCAAATTTGGAAAACTCAGCAGTGGCCACAGGACTGGAAAAGGTCAGTTTTCATTCCAATCCCAAAGAAAGGCAGTGCCAAAGAATACTCAAACTACCGTACAATTGCACTCATCTCACATGCTAGTAAAGTAATGCTCAAAATTCTCCAAGCCAGGCTTCAGCAATATGTGAACCGTGAACTTCCTGATGTTCAAGCTGGTTTTAGAAAAGGCAGAGGAACCAGAGATCAAATTGCCAACACCACTGGATCATAGAAAAAGCAAGAGAGTTTCAGAAAAGCATCTACTTCAGCTTTATTGACTATGCCAAAGCCTTTGACTGTGTGGATCACAATAAACTGTGGAAAATTCTTCAAGAGATGGGAATACCAGACCACCTGATCTGCCTCTTGAGAAATTTGTATGCAGGTCAGGAAGCAACAGTTAGAACTGGACATGGAACAACAGACTAGTTCCACATAGGAAAAGGAGTACATCAAGGCTGTATATTGTCATCCTGCTTATTTAACATATGCAGAGTACATCATGAGAAACGCTGGACTGGAAGAAACACAAGCTGGAATCAAGATTGCCGGGAGAAATATCAATAACCTCAGATATGCAGATGACACCACCCTTAGGGCAGAAAGTGAAGGGGAACTCAAAAGCCTCTTGATGAAAGTGAAAGAGGAGAGTGAAAAAGTTGGCTTAAAGCTCAACATTCAGAAAACGAAGATCATGGCATCCGGTCCCACCACTTCATGGGAAATAGATGGGGAAACAGTGGCAGACTTTATTTTTCTGGGCTCCAAAATCACTGCAGATGGTGACTGCAGCCATGAAATTAAAAGACTCTTACTCCTTGGAAGGAAAGTTATGACCAACCTAGATAGCATATTCAAAAGCAGAGACATTACTTTGCCAACAAAGGTCCATCTAGTCAAGGCTATGGTTTTTCCTGTGGTCATGTATGGATGTGAGAGTTGGACTGTGAAGAAGGCTGAGCACCGAAGAATTGATGCTTTTGAACTGTGGTGTTGGAGAAGACTCTTGAGAGTCCCTTGGACTTCAAGGAGATCCAACCAGTCCATTCTGAAAGAGATCAGCCCTGGGATTTCTTTGGAAGGAATGATGCTAAAGCTGAAACTCCAGTACTTTGGCCGCCTCATGTGAAGAGTTGACTCATTGGAAAAGACTCTGATGCTGGGAGGGATTGGGGGCAGGAGGAGAAGGGGGCGACAGAGGATGAGATGGCTGGATGGCATCACTGACTCGATGGACGTGAGTCTGAGTGAACTCCGGGAGTTGGTGATGGACAGGGGGGCCTGGCATGCTGCGATTCATGGGGTGGCAAAGAGTCAGACATGACTGAGCAACTGATCTGATCTGATATACACATACACACACACACACATATATATAAGGTATTTTTTCCCAATCTGCTTCTTACTTTTTAACTTTGTTATGATATCTTTCACACACAGAAATGGAAAATTTACATAGTCAATCTATCAAAAATTTTCTTTATTCATTCTCAGGGCTGTGTTTGCTTAGGAGGATGTCTCCCATTCTAGTACTACTTTTTACATTTCATATTTTCAGTGCTTTGGTAGTGTTAGGTAGAAAAATTTAAATCCACATTAAATTAAATTTTTGTATAGGGAGGGATACAATCTAGCTTTTGCCATGTGGAAACCAGTTTTCTCAAAGCCAAACATTCTTTTTAGAATTCTCTGCTGTAGTCTTTGACTGAGTTTGCTCCAAATCATAGAATAGTTGGAAGAATGAAGAGAGAAAAGGCAAAAGATTGTTGGAATGGAGATTCTAAAGGTCTCTCTAAAATTTTCTGCAACAACTGGATGGAATGATTCCTGGCATAGAACAGTGAACATGCAGGGTTAGTCGGGTTAGTTGCATCTCCTAAATAATACTGTTTTCTAACTTAAACAACATGGTAAGATGATTCAGAGTTTGGGAATTGCAGCATCTGTACTTTTTAGTGGTGATGTCTGTGAATGAGTTAGAACTCAAATATGAAGTTTGTAGGATAAAACCTGTATTGTTACTGATTAATGAGTCTGTAGCCATGGAAATGAGAGAGAGAGAGAGAGAATGAAGACAGCAGCTGAGAGCGGGCAAATGGGGGTCTGGTCTATGCCTTGTGGAGTCACTTTTGAGGTAGAGACACTGTACATTTTGGCAAGGGGGTATGACCCAGGGTTTGAGAAAAAAGGTAGCAAAAGCAATTTGAACATGTAGTTCTTCTGAGAAAACATCTGGAATATTTTATTCAATCTTGGAGATGTCATTGTTTTGCAGGGAGAGATAATCAATGGGAGTGAATCAGAGAAACAGAAGAAGAAATTATTTGTGAGGATATGTTAAGACAACATATGCAAAGGCGTTTTGTAAATTGCTTTGTGTAACATGAAAGCAACATCTATTATTATCATAAGGAAAGAAAAAGAAAGTGTACTTTTTAAAATTTCATGGTAAACACTGGCAGGAATCAAGAGAACTATATTCAGGAGCTCCTGATTTTCTCCAAACACAATCTCTATTTTCATGCATGCATGCTAAGTCATTTCAGTCTTGTCTGACTTTTTGTGACCATATGGACAGTATCCCACCAGGCTCCTCTGTTCATGGGATTCTCCAGGCAAGAACATTGGAATGTGTTGCCATGCCCTCCTCCAGGGGAACTTCCTGATCCAGGGATTGAACCATAGTCTCTTGTATCTCTTGCATTGCAGGCAGGTGGGTTCTTTACCACTAGCACCGCCTGGGAAGCCCACAGTCTCTATTTATTTAGGATCTATTCAGAACATAATATTATACCATATGACCTAGCCATTGTCCTCCTAAGTACTTACCCAAGAAAATGAAAGGATACATCCATGCAAAGACTTATACATGAGTGTCCATAACAGCTTTATTCATATCCCCAAACTGGAAACAATCCAGATGTTTATAATACTCCATGAGCAAGCCTGCTAAGTTGCTTCAGTTGTATCTGGCTCTGTTTGACCCAATGGACTGTAGCCTGCCAGGCTCCTCTGTCTGTGGGATTTTCCAGGCAAGAATACTAGAGTGGGTTGTCATTTCCTCTTCCAGGGGATCTTCCCCACTCAGGGATTGAAACCACATCTCTTCTGTCTCCTGAATTGGTAAGCGGGCTCTTTACTGCTAGCACCACCTGGGAAGCCCATAACACTCAAAGAGAGAAACAAAAGTGGTCTATCCACACAATGAAATATTATTTAGCAATAAAAAGGAGTGCACTGTAGTATACCAGACAACATGGAATAAATCTCAAAATAGTTATACTGAATGAAAATGTCTAGGCAAAAGAAAGCACATGTTTTTTGTTCCTATTAACATAAAATTCTAGAAAATGCAGACTATGGGGGACGGGAAGACAGTGAGGGCTTACAAAGGGCACAAGGAAAGTTTGGGGGGGTGATGGGTATGTTCATTATCTTGATTGGGGTGATGGCTCAGTGGATGTATATCTCTGTCTGTACTTTTCAAATTGTACAATTTAAACAGTGCATTTTATTACATGTCAACTATACCCCAATATGGTTGTTAAAAAAGATGATAGCAGAAGATAGCTATTCATTTAGAAAAACATAATCATTTCTAAAAGATTCAAAATTTAAAATTTTAAGCAAGCACAGTTACTTCTGTGTTCAATCCAGAAAAATCTAGTTTATACCACACATTTTTAGAAATAAAAAGTTTTCAAAGAATTTTTCTTAGAGTTGAAGGAGTGGTGTTGATCATCTATAGGATGAACAATGAATCTGAGGAAAACATAAGATGCTTACAAAGGCATCAGTTCACCATGACACTCTTAGGGTCATGGAATTAGTTCTCCAAAGGGAAATTATAGAAGCCCCATTACCACAGCCAAGAAAACCCAACTGTACAGAGACTGAGCTAAGAATAGCGCGCAAAACTTGTAAATGCCTTCATCCAATGATGTTAGCTTTTCCAAACACCAATGAACAAAGTCGCCACCATCCTAGGAGCTGATGGATACAGTCATCACTTCCTCTACAGACTGAGAATTGGACTCCAAAAGTGCTGGGACAGCCAGCCCGGGGTCAGCTGGTACGGCAGTCACTGACAAAGTGCTGAGGCCTGAGTTCTGTGTCCTCGCCCTTCTCTCACTTATTCTGATCAACAAGGAACTCTCTGGCCCTAAACCAGACCATTGAGGAGGCAGAAAACTCATGCCTTAGCTAGTCTGCTTTGGAACCAAGATGATATAAGATGCACACCAAGGGTAGCGTCCAACAAGGCTGATACTAAGCTCACCTCCTCACTTCCTCCCTCACTATTTTGGGCCAGCTCTCTTCTGTCTTCATTGAACTTATTGTGAGTGAAAGAATGTATGATTGAAGCCTAAATAATTTCTTGGTGAGCTCAAAATCAGGATTTCCACCCATGTGCTTTTCATCTGTTTTGTCTTTTTGCACAGAGATTCTCTCCATTCCATGGAAATTTGGGAAGTGCCCAGTACTGCTGGATTGATGGCACGATAAATGTGGAATCTTTGGGACGCAGGGAGGGAAAACCTAGTATACTCAAAGCACCAATAAATGGAAGATTGGGTTTACTTCTAAATTTTGAGGATTCATGTAGCCTATCAGGGCCCCCTCGTTGTCTGGGGTGTGACTTTTGTTGGCTTTGGTTCATAAAGCTGGAAGAACCAGTTAATTTAGATGTCAGATCCTATGATCAGAAGCATTCTTTTCCTGGATGGTTTGAGGTTCTAACCTATGAAAGATGCATTTACTTTGAGTTTCTATCATCGCTTTTCTGGTAATGCTTGACTTACCTGGGAGTTACTCATACAACAGACGCAATCATATGAAACACAGCTGAGAAACCGGAAGAAAGCAAAAAAAAAAAAAAAAGGCGGGGGAGGGGGCTTGGCTTGGGATGGCCAATAGGGGCATCAAAAATCCATAGAGTGATTCCTCCTCTTTCAGAGACTATTTTGTTTTATTTCAGGCATGACCTAATAAGCCTAATTCTGCTGTACAGCAGATTAGAATCAGTGCATTTATGGGGCAGGGAGAAATTTTTAGAAACAGAAGCAAGAAGCTGGCAACTTTATGGCAAGGGAGGAGACAGAAGAATGATAAAAGCACAAATAAAAATGCAAGAAACATAATTCAAGGTAAAAGCAAATAGCCCTCTATAATTTGCAGGCCCAACAGTTCATTATTTTTGAACATCAAAGTTCACTACTGGAGGTTATAATCATTTATTTGTTCTACCAACATATACTGGAAGACTGGGTATGCCACCAGGTATGAGATACATAATGACAGGAATGGTTCGTCCTTATCCCTGGTGGCTCAGCTGATAAAGAATCCACCAACAATGTGGGAGAACTGGGTTCGATCCCTTGGTTGGGAAGATCCCCTGAAGAAGGGAATGGCCACCCACTTCAGTATTCTGGCCTGGAGAATTCACAGTCCATGGGGTTGCAAAGAGTCGAACACGACTGAGCGGCTTTCATTTTCACTTATGGAGGGTAAATATATTATTATTTGTTGTTTAGTTGCTAAATCACATTCGACTCTTTGTGACCCCATGGACTGTAGCCCCCCAGGCTCCTCTGTCCATGGGATTTCCTGAGCAATAATACTGGAGTGAGTTGCCATTTCCTTCTCCAGGGAATCTTCCCAACCCAGAGATTGAACCCGAGTCTCCCCCATTGGCAGGTGCGTTCTTTACCACTGAGCAACCAGGGAAACCTATAAATAAATGATTGGGTGAGTTCTATTTAGAAAGATACAGAATGATACCGTATATTTAGAAAGAGTTCCATACTGATGAAAAATGTTGAAAGAATTTGAGTCCCCAAATGTTAGACTCTAGGAATCTGGGAGAATCAATTATGTAGAACAGTTCATTTCCCACTAGACCTAATAAATGAGACATTAATTATATTAACATGACATTGTTATTAGTTTGAAATTAAAAGCAGTATGCATATGTGTTAGTTTCTGAAGACACAGATGTCTTTTTTGTCCTTTAATTATTGCCAACTCTTTTGACATTATATATTTCAGCTCAGTTAAGGCAGCCCCTTCCTCCTCGGGGTGAGGAGACCAGATACAAGCTTGCCGTTTGATGAGACGTGGTGACACATTCAAGAGAGGAGAAAGAAAAGAGCATAGGAGCACAAGGGACCCTCAAGGCTCATCTGTTTATGGAGAATCTTCTTTTTTTAGCTTCTTTCCCTACCTCTCTCCCAAAGTGGTGTTACTCCGTCGTGTCTCTTTGGGACCCCATGGACTGTACCCTGCCAGGCTCCTCTGTCCATGGGATTCTCCAGGCAAGAATACTGGAGTGGGTAGCCTTTTCCTTCTCCAGGAGTTCTTCCTGACCCAGGAATTGAACCCAGGTCTCCTGCTTTGCAGGTGGACTCTTTATTGTTTGAGCATCAGGGAAGCCCCACCTCTCTCCCAGGCCCCTTTCTAATGCATAAAAATAAAGGGCCAAAGGAATCGATTTAATGGAATTAGAACAGAGGGCGGGGCTGCCTGGGGATGTACAGTGCATTTAAAATAAAACAACACATAATGCTTCTCAGTTGCCCAGGCAGGAAATTTCTGCTCAACTGGAAGGGCTGGTTGCTGGAATCCTTGAGGGGCCTTTTTGGAAGGACTGCAGGAGGTGTGGCTGTGAGAGAGCTCCTCCAGGCATTCATGCCCTGCTGCAGCCTGGCTGGGGGAGTGAGTCAAGTACACCATGGGTGTCAGGACAGGGAGGTGAATCTGACCAAGCAGAGAGGGACTGGTTCAGAACAGGACAGCATTCCGGCAAGGTCATCCTTGTGTCAGGGAAGCCTGTGGGCCCAGGAGGCCAGAGAGCATTGAACTGAACAGCTTGTGCAGAGCCAGGATTAGAACCAGAGCCAGAATCAATCTGGCGCTTCCCTGGTGGCTCAGAGGGTAAAGAATCCCCCTGCAATGCAGGATACCTGGGTTCAATCCCTGGATCCAGACAATCCCCTGGGGAAGGGAATGACAACCCACTCCAGTATTCTTGCCTGGAGAATACCATGAACAGAGGAGCCTGGTGGGCTACACACAGTCCATGGGGCTGCACAGTCAGACATGACTGAGCAGCTATCATTTTCACTTTCAGAATCAATCTACATTTCTGAAACTACTTGCCACTTCTGATTTAAAACACACACACACATCCACCAAGAAACAAAGCAAACAGTATTCCATATCTTCTAGAGCTTCTCACAAGAAATTAATTAGATACTAAAATTGGGAGACACTGGGCAAATTATACCCAGATTATTATTACTGGCCATTACTTCACAAAAGTTTGCATTGAATTAAAATAAAACTTTTTTCCTAGTAAAGAGTTTGGTGGTTTCCTGTTATTAACTTATTTACCCTTAGTAATGAAGTATACACTGAGAAGCTTATGGTTAGACAAGTTTTAGCCTGAGGAGTTAGCAGCCTAATTATAATGAAGATAAACAAGCATAAACACACGTAAGTGCTCCTCTCATCAAAATAACCTGCAGGCAGGGCCTCTGCTTTGCGGCTTCTCAACACCTTTATCTTTTAAATATGGCGCCTAAGATGGCGGAGTGTTCTAGGCGTCTGTAGTGCTGGGTGACTGCACTTATGAGGGTAAAGTGGTGGCTCTGCATTTTTGGAGCCTGAGCTTTGAACCCACAGATGGGTAGTAGCGACCCTTCCCCACTGCTCGGTTGACTGGAAGTGTCAACGGCAGCCAGTCCACAAGCCCCTAGTAGGCTAGGTCTGCCTACCCCAAGGAAGGAGCTTGCACCAAAAATGCCAACCACCCATGTCGCTAAGCACACTGCTAGGTTCTACTGACATTTTAGAATAAGACCTCTAGATCAAAGCTTGGCCAACTTTTTCTGTGAAGGGCCAGGTAGAAAAATATTCTAGGAAGACTTCCCTGGTGGTCCAGAGGTTAAGACTCCACAATTCCACTGCGGGGGTGGGAGGTAGGGGGATGGGGGGCACTGGTTGGATCCCTGGTAGTGGAACTGAGATCCCACATGTCCCGCAGTGGGGCCAAAAAAAAAAAAAAAAAAATCCAGGCTTTGCTGAACAGTCTCTATCACAACTAGTCAATGCTACTAAAATGGCCATAGATGACACACCTCATATGGGTATGATAGTGTTCCAATACAATAAAAAAAAAAACCACAAAAAACAGAAGTTGGTAAAGGCAGGAAATGGAAAGTGGGTTGAATGTGGCTTGGGATGGGGGAGACACAGTAGTTTGCCAATCTCTGCTTTATGTGAAAGAAGCTGTTTGTGATGACTTTTTGGTGTGAGTTCCTCATCTTGAGTATCGCTGGACTAGGCAATCTGTGGAGGCCAGCAGATGGGATCCCACGGCCCATCCGTTGCTGGGGAGATCACCGACACAAATGTTACAGGGGAGGGTGGCAGCTTCGGTACACAATAGTGTAGCCGATGGGAAATGCTGGAATCCTTCAATTTTTCTTCCAACAAACCTTTAGTGAGCATCAATTGTCTACCAGACACTGTTCTAAGCCCAGGAGACCCCAAAATGAAGAACACAAGTCTCTGCCCTTCAGAAGCTCACAGCCTGGAGCCCTCTGTCTGGGGACACTCAGAGAGAAGTCACCACAGGATGCTGTACAAAAGTGTCACATCTTATTCAAAGATTTAGTCCAAAGTCAGCACATAATGTGAAATGACCAGGGGAAGTCACCCCATAAAAATCCCTGAAACTGACTCTAAGAAACTTCCTGCATTTTTCTTTGCATTTCAGCTAGAACTTCCTTTTTTTAAATCCTATGAATCTAAGGTATATTTTGCAGGGGGTGGGGAATAAAAAAAAAAAAGATGTCTTTCTCTTTGTTTTCTTTTCTTTCTTCCTGTTTACTGAGCATGTGCAGTTAGATCCTCGCAAGTTATAGTGCATATGAGACAGCCCTTTGTTATCCCTAAGATGGAAATTTGTATGAACATACAAGGTGCTCTGAAAGCACAGAGGAAAAATGTTCTAACATTGCCATAGGAAGTCTAGGAAGGCTGCCCTGAGGAGGTGTCATTCGAACAGGTGGAGGGTTAAGAGCATTCTAAACACAGAGACTAGCATGCACAGACCTGTAGCTATGGGAGAACTGAGTTTCTTCAGGGAAAGATCTAGAGTTTATGTTTAGGACAGAGGGGATGTTAGTGGAGAAGATGGAGAGTTACTGGAGAAGAGAGGTTCATTAGGGCAAGACCATTAAGGACCAAAGCACACCACGTGGCTAACGTAGCTGGAGGGAAGAGAGATCAGGAACGCTGTGTTCGCTCCATCCCAGCCTGCCAACCTCCACCCTCCCTTCTCATCACTGACCATTTTCCTCCGGGGTTAACTACTTCCTGAAACGGCCAGAGAAACCATTCTTTGCCTCAGTCCTGCTGTACCAGTTCTGACTCACTGTGTGGTGTTCTCTAGCTGAAAAGGATGTGTTTCTATTTCCTAAGCCTCTTTTCATCTAAGGGTCACCAAGTCATCTGGGAACTTTGAATCACTATTAAGCTCACTCATGCTCTAAATGTCGGTGGGTTTCATGTGCTTATTTAGTAGTTAGACTGTAACACAGATGCTCTCTGGAAATCTGTGGACCAGAGTTTGGCCTGGATGGGAGCCTAGATGAAACACCATTTTCTGCTTTGTCTTTCAGACTGTGAGATGAGCATCTTCCGGAACCATGCAAATGTGGCCTTTTTCATATCCCTGGAAAGAAAGGGAAGTGGATTTTCCTATTTAGAACCCTTGGAGAAATTAAGGAAATGACAATGGAATTTTTGGACAAGAGTTTATAAAGATAACTTAGGTGTTCTCTGGAGCTTCCCAGGTGGTGCTAGTGGTAAAAAAAAATCTGCCTGCCAGTGCAGGAGATGCAAGAGGCATCAGTTCGATCCCTGGGTTGGGAAGATCCCCTGTGGGAGAGCATGGCAACCCACACCAGTATTCTTGCCTGGAAAATTCCATGCACAGAGGAGCTTGGTGGGTTACAGTCCATGCGGTTGCAAAGAGTCAGACATAACTGAGCACCTTATGTATTTTAGTTAAAGCCTGAAAGGAGGCTTTATCAATTAGAATCAGATCAGGTCACACGTATAACAAAGAAACCAAAATAACAGTGTTTTTAAAAAATAGAAATTTATTTTCCTTTTAAGTATGAGATGTCTAGGGGTAAGCTGTCTAAGGTTGGTACAATCATACACAGTCTCAGGAACTCAGACTTTGGTCTTAATACTCTGCTATCTTCAGCATGTGGTTTCCATCTCATGACCCTGGGTGGCTGCTCAAGCACCAGCTATCACATCCACACTCCCAACAGCAGAAAGAAGGAACAATTAGGAAAGGTGAGGGGAATGGCACCTGGCAACTGTCCTATAGAGATTTCCTGGAAGCTGCCACTCACCACTTCTGCTTATAATGCCTTGGTCAGGACTTAGTGGAGCCTGGGAAATGCTGTCATTTCTCTAGTTGACAAGGTGAAAATAGATGCTCCAGTAAGCAACTAGCAGCCTCTGGTGCAAATCCCACAAGCACTGTACATGTGATCAGAGTGAACACACCCTTACTTCTCTCCTCTGCTTCTTAACAAAGAGACTTGTGCCTCAGAGAATCATGTAGCAGCTGTAGGGGCCCTCCAGAGAGTCACCAACCCCCATATCAGTGTGGTAATTTTAGCACTGGGCTTATTTAAATGCCAGGGAAAGGCGGGGCCAACCCATTTGCTACCAGCCTAGCACTCCAGGTTTCTTGAGAACATCAGCGTGACTGTTCCCAATTTCCCCTCCCAGACCTTCAGCTGTTTGAATGCCACACAAGAGGTACTGGGCACCTTTCTGAGCAATTGTGAATGTGAATTTCCTCTGTCACCTAGACAATACGTTCTATGAGTGGCAACTGAGGACACAGGAGGGAAAGAGGAGGGGGAGGAAGCAACAGTTCAAGCAGAGAAGTGATGGTGGGTGGAGAGGAGGAAGGAAAGGGTGGGGCCAACCCAGCCCTGTACAAATATGTGAATGAATCCAGTTTCTTTCCAGGGTCCTTCCCTGTCCTTGGACATGATCCCCTTTCCTTGTTCCCCATGTCCTCGCCCTCCTCTAGTCACCCACCCTCGGGTCCTCCTTAGCTCTGCCTTCACCAGTCTCTCCCTGCCTTTGTCCCACTCCAAAGCATCATCTTCTGTACTGTATATTTAGGGACTCCCATAAGCAATAGCACTTAAGTCATGGCCAATAATCATGGGCTTTCAAAATATGTCATAGTTACTCACTCTCTCCTATGAGTCTGATAAGCTTGCTCACTTCCGGAATGATCAAGATAAGACTGTGCTCCTCCCAGAAGCCATGTGTACATTGTAAGAGAGATTTATAAGCTTGAACTCAAAGATACATTGTGAAGTCACTTAGTTGTGTCCGACTCTTTGCGACCCTATGGACTATAGTCCACCAGGCTCCTCCGTCCATGGGATTCTCCAGGCAAGGATACTGGAGTGGGTTGCCATTTCCTTCTCCAGGGAATCTTCCCGACGCAGGGATCGAACCCAGGTCTCCCACATTGCAGGCGGACACTTTAACCTCTGAGCCACCAGGGAAGCCCGAAAGATACATTAATCACCTTCAAAAGAATCCCAGTAAAGGGAAAGGAATTAGGTAGGAGGAGCCACTGTGGGACTAGGGTGGGGGCTCTGGAGCCCTAGTAGGTCAAAGGGAGCAGTAAAGTGGGCTTCATTTTTGGTGCCAGACTGGGGTGTGCCCAGCAGTTCCAGCTCCACATCATGACTGATCCGGGATGAATAAAATTGCGAATGGAGGTTTCATGAATAGACAGTTTGCAAAGCTGTGGGATGAGGCAGAGAACCAGGAAGGGAGGCTGCAATGTGCAGAATGAACATGGTCGGCAGGAGGGAGTGACTCCTCACCCTCCAATCTCTCATCTGTATCTCCCATTGGCCAAACCTGCTGGAAGCCAAAGGTGCAGGGAGTCTAGGTAATAGCCTGAAGAGTTCAGCCTCTCCAGGAGAGGGTGGAAAACGGTGAAAAGTGGACCTGGAGGGGTGAATAGAAAATGTTTTAGCACATTGGCCTCTAGAAGCTTATACTTTAGTGCAGGAGACTGGTATGTAAATAATTCTCAAAAGACAGATCCAATCCAGTGACTTGGCTGGAGAACAGGGTTTCCTATAGGAGCTGAGGAAGATAAAGTTAGATTGTTATTAGGAAGGTTGTTTTTAGGAGAATTTCTAGAGTTAGGGTTGAAGAAACAGAAAGCAGCCATCAAGGTCGTAAATAGAATGTATTATCTAACTCATTTTGGGGCTTCCCAGGTGGTTCTAGTGGTAAAGAAAGTGAAAAGTGAAGTGAAGTTGCTCAGTCGTGTCCGACCCTTTGCGACCCCATGGACTGTAGCCTATCACACTCCTCCGTCCATGGGATTTTCCAGGCAAGAATACTGAAGTGGGTTGCCATTTCCTTCTCCAGAGCATCTTCCTGACCCAGGGATGGAACCCGGGTCTCCCACATTGTAGGCAGACACTTTACCATCTGAGCCACCAGGGAAGTCCTAGTGGTAAAGAAACCACCTACAAATGCAGAAGGCATAAGAGACATGGGTTTGATCCCTGGGTTGGGAAGATCCCCTTGAGAGGGGCATGGTAACCCACTTCAGTATTCTTGCCTGGAAATCCCAACGACAGAGGAGCCTGGTGGGCTACAGTCCGTAGGGTTGCAAAGAGTCGGAAATGATTGAAGGGGCTTATCATGCATGCACATAATTCATTTTATAATTTTCAGTGGCTTCGGTCAGTCCCTTAGTATGGTCTGGAGATCATCAAATCCTTAAATCAGCTATAACTAGTAATCAAAATAACTCTTCTTTCCTTCCTCCCTTTTCCCCTTCCTCCCTCCTTTCCTCCTTTCCTTCCTTGTTTCCTTCCTTCCTACAAATATAACTTGAGTCATTTGCACCTGGGAGACACCAGGCCTGCCATCAGCTCCTGATTAGTTTCAGCCCTGGGGTGGATTCTTCTCTCTGTCCTGCAGACTAGCTTTTCCAGAAAGCTAGAAAGACAACGATGCTTCCTTGTTGCCAAGGTTGGAAAGAAGCAAGGGATGAAAGTTTTTCAAAAGAAATAAGCCATGTGGAATATGCATTTAACCTCAAGGAGAGTGAGGGAAAGATTAGGATGGTAGAAATTCTGGACTAGAAGGTGAAGGTTGTCCAGGGAAGGGAATGTCTTAGAAAATCAGTCCAGTGTCAGAGGGAATATCTTAAATGTTAACTCATGTTACATCCCTTTCTCCTCTTCCACCAAAATTCAGCACAAATATGGAAGACAAGCTGCCTCAGCAGGTGAAGAGAGAGCTCTCTGTCAGCTCACTTGATCCAGAACCAACCCTGGTTTTAGATCTAAACCAGGAATCCAGTAGTGTACAAGTCCCATTCAGATCATCCTAGATCTATTAAGCAATGCAGACAGACTCCTGGATACTTGGTGTGAATTTCTGGCAATTCCCCTTGCCAACATGCCTCCCTCATCCTGTCTGCTGGAGCCTGCCTATTTATCTTTCCCTTGTTCTGCCAATAGTCAGTAATCTGATTTCATCATTTCTCTGGAGAACTCCTTTTCACTCTGTCTTTCCTCTGTCCTTGGAGCCACCGATCTTTAATAGCTCAGTGTGTCCGGCCAGCCTATACTGAAGTATCTCTGAGGCATCCCCCTGGATTCCAACTTTTATTGAGTAGCTCCCTCTTTGCTAGACAATGTATTTTGTTGCTTTTACAATTTCTCCTCCCTTCTCTCATGAGTCTTCAGATGTCAACAGGGTCGCCATCTTGGTTTCCACTTTGAACAGGGCAGTCATCAAGATTACTGACATCAGCCTAGCTGGTGTTGAAGTCTGCTCCTGCTATTAGCAGCACTGCGATCATGGATAAGCCAGTTAACTACTTGGAGCCTTAGTTTCCTCATCTGTAAAATGGAAATGCTAATAGTTCTAGTTTTATAGGACTGTTGTGGGGATTAAAGGAGTCAATAAGTATAAGATGTTGGGACCTATGTTTGACCCATGATGAGTTCTCAATAACAGTATGCTTTTATTATTACCATTATTGAGGGTATTATTATGGCCTGGGGCACCATATAGTTCTCTTTAAAGTAAAGTGTGCTGATTCCATCTGTAAACTGAATTTTGTGCTCCATTACAGGGGTTTTCCAAGCCAAGAGATGACTTAACAGTTCTCAGGCTTATTTCCACGTAAAACTCCATCTTCTCAAGACGGGGTGACTAGGGTAGGATTTAAACTGTGGTCATTAAAGGCAGAGAGAGCTTTCTTGCAGTCAAGAAATCAACTCTGGAGTTGGACCTGAAGACTGTTAGAGAACTTTTAGCACACACTGGGCATTTATCAGCTAAAAGAAATGGTGCCTTAGACGTTACGATCAGTTGCTGAAGGTCAACTGGCACCTAGGGGCAGCCTGGACTAGAAGCCTGGTCTCTTAACTCTCACTGCAGTGTTCTTTCTACACCACAGGGATTTTTATGTTTTATGGATTTCATATCTGTCTACCATCTATCTATCTATCATCTATCCATTTCACTTATCTGAATCTTTTCCCCTCAAATTAAATCTTTTCCTGAGCCCAGGTTTATGAAGAGGGAAAGCTGTGTGTTCTGGCTGAAGGGAGATGAAGGGCCTGCACCTGGCCTTTTCTTTGCCTTCTGCAGTACCCCTTGCGTCTGCCCATATCCCTATCTTATCAGTACTTTTGCATCTGTTTCTTTGATATGGTGTCAAATTCAGTTTTTTGAACCATTTTTCCTGGTATATGGAGTTTCAGAACCTAGTCTGTCTTAAAGGGGGTTGTCAGTTAATATTCTGTGTTGTAAGTGGAGACGTTTGGGGACATATTACTTTGAACTTTGGTCATTGCAAGGAAGCCTGGAAGTCAGCCTGATTCCATGAACATTGGCCAGAGTGCTAGAGGATGGGAAGGACCCTAAAGCAAACAAGCCTACACCCCACTTTCATCAACCTGAATATTTCTGTCCTCAGCTTGCAGCACACCCAGTCTCAAGTTCCAAAAATTCCATTTAATTTTCTTGGCTCCTGTATTCACTCAGTTACAAGTGTACCAGAAGGAGTCTTGGCACTAACAGCCTGCAAGGAAAAGGCTGTTTCTTTCAACTTTGTTGCCCAATTCTGCAGAACATTGTAGGTTCAGATAAGGTTTTGGGTGGCCAGTCAGTTCTTTCTATGTGTTGCTCTGAAATGGACCCAAACTCTTCCACCTTCTGAAATTCCCTGGTTGAATCATAGCAATAAGAAGCTGACATTCCGGATTCAGAGGCCAAGTTGCCCTAAAGGTTGTTTATGGTCCATGGTCCTTCTCTCAGCCTTCTCTTCATCTTCAGGTCACGGGGGAGTATAGTCTGAGCCTCTCTTTCTGGCCCTGAGAATGGCTGTTTGGAGACATCTGGGCGTATGCTCTGGTTGTTTAATTGAGAAATAAGAGGAAGCTTTTTGGGAAGCATTATCTCAGCTTTCTGGGCTATTGCTTATTTTTAAACTACCCGTGTCTGCCCTAGTCAATTGAACCTTCCACTACAGGCATTATAAGGAGAGGTAAGTGTGTAGTTTCTCTTCTATTCAGATGGCTGTGTGTGTGTGTGAGACACCAACTACTGAGACAATTGAATATTCACAAAAGTTATGAAATCGGACTCATCTCACACCACATACAAAAATTAACTAAAAACAGATCAAAGACTTAACTGTAAGAGTTAAAACTATGAGCCTCTTAGAGGAAAACACAAGGGTAAATCTTCATGATCTTGAATTTGGCAATGGATTCCTAGATATGACATTGAAAGCACAACCCATAAAAGAAAAGAATGAATAAGTTGGATTTCATAAGAATTAAATTTTTTGTGCTTCAACAAACACTGTCAAGAAAGTAAAAGGACAAACCGCAGAATGGAGGAAAATATTTGCAAATTACATATTTGTTAAGAGACTTGTGTCTAAAATATGTAAAGACCTCTTACAGCTCACTATTAAAAGACAAATAACTCAGCTAATAAAAGGGCAAAGTAACTGAACAGATGGACATATCACTAAAAGAGATATATAAATGACCACTTAGCACATGGAAAGATGTTCAACATAATTAGTCATTGCTGCTGCTGCTGCTGCTGCTGCTGCTAAGTTGCTTCAGTCGAGTCCGACTCTGTTAGTCATTACGGAATTGCAGATCAAAACTACAGTGAAATGTCACTTCACACTCAGTAGGGTAACTAGAACCAAAAAGTGATGAGTGTGTAGAGAAATCAGAATATTCATATACTGCTATTGGGGACATAAAATAATTTGACTGCTTTGCAAAACAGTCTGCCAGTTTCCCAAATGGTTAAACACAAAGTTACCATATGACCCAAGAATTCCACTTCTATATATATGATGGATTTCTTCCAAAAAGAAATGAAAACATATGTCCACATGAAAAGTTATATATGAGTATTTATAGTAACATTATTCATAGTAGGCAAAATTTAAAAATAATCCAAATGTCCATGAACTGATGAATGGATAAACAAATGTGGTATATCCATATAATGGAATATTATTCATCCATAAAAATGATTGAGGTAATGATACATGCTACAACATGGATGAACCTTGAAAGCATTATGCTAAGTGAAGAAAACCAGTCACAAAAGACTACATTCTATATAATTACATTTAAATAAAATGTCCCCAAATAGAATATAGGTTACTTAGGGCTGGGGAGTATGGAGTCATAGGAGGTAACACCTAAAGTTTCTTTTGAGGTGATGATAACGTCCTAAAACTGGCAGTGGTGATGGTTACACATATATGTGAATATACTTAAGAGACACTGTACACTTTAAATGAATTTTACACTTTAAATGGGTGAGTTGTATGAAATGTAAATTATATTTAAGAAAAAATGTAGGGAGAGGCTGTAATTACCTGAATTCTTGATGGGGACTGGAAAATCCAGTTTCAAGTTGCTCCTGGCTGTTGTCAGAAGGCCCTTGTTCCTCGTTAAGTAGACGTCTTCATTGCTGCTGAATTACCAGCATTCTCCAGAGAACCAGAACCAATAGTTACACAGACATAGAAAGATATTTATTTTATTATAGGAATTGACTCATGCATTTATGAAGGCTGAGAAATCCCAATATCTGCTGTCTGTAAGCTGGAGAACCAGGAAAGCCTGTGATGTTATTCAGAGCCCAAAGGCTTGAAAATTCAGGAGGCCAATGGTATAAATCCCAGTTTAAGCCTAAGAGCCCCAAAATGGGGAGTGCCATTGTCCACAGGCAGGAGAAATGGATGTCTCAGCTCAAGCAGAAAGACCAAATTTGCCCTTCCTCTATCTTTTTGTTTTATTCGAGTCCTCAGTGGATTGGGTGATGCCCACCTGCATTGGTGAGGGCAATTTTCTTTCCTCGGTCTTTTAATTCAAATGCTAAGCTCCTCCAGAATCACTTTTACAGACATATCCCACAATCATGTTTTACCAGTTATCTGGGCATTCCTTTAGCCCCATCAAATTAACAACATAAAATTAGGCATCAGAGCTGTTGAATGTTCTCACAAGATGGCAGCTGGCTTCTCCCAGAGAGAGTGATCCAGGAGTAGGGTAAGGTGAAAGTTACAATGTCTTGATGAAGCGCGACACTCCATCATTTCTGCAACATTCTTATGGTGGCCAGCTCTATTCAATGTGGGAGTGGCTAAAGAAGTGCAAGAATGCCAGGAGTCTAGAATCCCTCTGAGCCATCAGGGGGTACCTACCATAAACACATGCCTAGCGAATTCCCTTTCACTTTTCACTTTCATGCATTGGAGAAGGAAATGGCAACCCACTCCAGTGTTCTTGCCTGGAGATTCCCAGGGACGGGGAGCCTGGTGGGCTGCCGTCTATGGGGTCGCACAGAGTCGGACACGACTGAAGCGACTTAGCATAGCATAGCATCACCTATATAGCTTTCATCAAATGAGGCAAGGGGTATAAAACATTTTATAAACTTCAACCTGCTATTTAAACACTAAATATTATCACCTTATTATAGACCCAGATTTTAAAAAATATTCATTTTTTTATTAGGTTGCACCAGGTCTTTGTGACATGTGAGATCTTTAGTTAAGGCATGTGGAATCTAGTTCTCTGACCAGGGATTGAACCTGTGCCCCCCTGCACTGGGGGCACGAGAGTCTTAGCCACCATATCACCAGTGAAGTCCCTGTTGACCTGGATTAATTGTCCAAAGCCAAATGCAGTTTGTTTTTTAATGATTCCTGCTTTATGTTGCTCAAAATTCTTAGTGTCTTGGAATTCTGCAACTGTCTGCCAAATAGAAGTAAGTTTTAGAGGCTATGTATCTTTGTTGGCATTTAGTTGACAGGAGGAAACAGATGTAAGGGAAAAGCTGGTCATTCTAGGATTTACCAGGAGTGGGATCCAAAGGACCATTTTAGCTCAATTCTGCAGCCCTGTTTGTCAGCTCAGGACTGGTTTCCTCACAGCTTTATTGTGTGGGCTGAAAATATGCAACAGAGTAAATGGCAAAATTAAACAACTGGACAAGGAGGAAAGAAACCCAGGACTGGGACCCAAGAAGAAATACAGAGTCTCCCTGGATTGTCCAGGGAAAGGTGCTTTGTATCCCAGCTTACGTGGAATCTGGTCCAGCTTCAGGCCAGCCCCAGGAGGGCAGTTTCAGACAGGATGGGGATGAGGGCGTGGTGGGACTGTAGCCAGGTGGCTGTCAGCAGGCAGCTCCCTCCCGCCCATGTTTACTACTTCTGGAATACAACACTCCCCAGACTGTAAAGCCGTTGACAAAGGTGGATTTTAGGCTCCCTTCTGATGTCCTTTGCTCATAATTCTATCACAGACAGCATGTAGAGTTTAGGCCTAATAGGATTATACAGATATAATCCCAGATTCCCAAATTAAAGAGCAGCATCTAATTATTTGGGCAGCTTCTATCTGGGATGCATTAAGCCAGGTGCTTGCTTCCAACTTTCTGAGTCTAGTACTTTTTTTTTTTTGTCTCCAGAGGCTCTCTTAGAACTCTGGTCTCTCCAGCTCACTCCCTTTGCTGTTAAGAAATCGATCCTTTCACCCACCCAGATATCTCTTTCATAATTTCACAAATATTAATTAACATCTATGTTAGACATTTCTGGAATATTCAGGTCTCTTCATGCATTTAATCATCAGTAATATAGGTAATATTATCATTTGGAGTTTGAGAAAACAGACATGAAAAGTTGAGTAGTTTATTTAAGGGTGCACAGCTGGTGACTGGCTCCCAAATCCAGGGTTCTTGGCTTTCCCCAGACCCTACCTCTCCTTTCTTTAAAAAAAAATTTTTTTTAATTAAAATTTTAAAAAATGTATTTTTTCACTGTCTCAGGTCTTGGTTGTGGCAGATGGGCTCTTTCGTTGTGGCACACAGGCTCTCTAGTTGTGCCTGTAGTTTAGTTGCCCCATGGCATGTGGGATGTTAGTTCCCTGCCCAGGGATAGAACCCACAATGCCAGCATTGGAAAGTGGATTCTTAATCACTGGACCACCAGGAAGTCCCTCTTCTTCCTTTTTTCAGCCCTGAAAAAGTTTCCCTTAGCTTATAGCAGCTTTGTTCTTTCTTGGGGAAGAGAGTAACCTGCCACAAGTAGGTGGCACCTACTAGTCATATATAATGCTTTATACATTTCCCTAAATATTCTGTTCTGGCCTGAGTCATTCCCCAGAGCTCCTCTCTAGCCAGCTTAGAGGTTAATGAGAAGACAGAGAGAATCCTGGGAATGGTCAGAGATGGCTGTTGGATGAGCTGACAATAATTCTGGATTAAAGTTGACTCTGCAAGACTCAGATGGATTCTGGAATCATGCCTTCCTTCTGAGACTCCCCCAGATGGGTCTTGCCCAGAAGGACCTGGCATTGGTTTGGGCTCCATCCTAATGTGGATTCCTGCCTTGTGGTGGGGTAAAAACTAAACCATCCTCTGTGAGCGTGTGATGGAGGGAAGGAAGACATGTTTATGCATTACACGGAGATCTTCTCATACCGGTTATCTCGTGACACTCCTCGGCACCCAGCGCGAGTTAGGACAGAGCAAAGTGAAAGTTGCTCAGTTGTGTCTGACTCTTTGTGACAATAGAGTCCATGGAATTCTCCAGGGCAGAATATTGGAGAGGGCAGCCATTCCCTTCTTCAGGGGATCTTCCCAATCCAGGGATAGAACCCAGGTCTCCCACATTGCAGGTGAATTCTTTACCATCTGAGCTATCAGGGAAGCCCTAGGACAGAGCAGGTACTCAATGAATGTTTTTTTTTTAACTTAATCAAATGGTAACCAATATTTTGTCTTGTTTTATCCCTCCCTTCAGGAAACCAATTCCACAAATGAAATACACTTAACTGAAATTTCTTCCTTTCTCTCTTCCTTCCCCTTCTTTCTTTCTTTTTTCTGACTTTCTTACCTCTTCCTAAGTATATTTTTTAAAGTTTGTACTTTACCCCCCTCTTTTTTTTTGAATGGGGGTCATTTTTAATATCTTTTATTGAATTTGTTACAATATTATTTCTGTTTTATATGTCTTGATTTTTTGACCGTGAGGCATGCAGGATCTTAGCTCCCCAACCTGGGATTGAACCCACACTCCCTGCGTTGGAAGGCGAAGGCTTAACCACTGAACCACCAGGGAAGTCCCACCTGCTCCTAACTAGTGATGTGTACAAAATGTTACCATCTTTAGCATGACTACCTGTCTCCTTTTAAGCCTTAAATAGAGAGGGGCAGAAAATAAACAGATAATGTGGTTCTCTCAAATGACCTCATTTGATCTGTTTCACCACTTTTACCCACAATGCATATCACATGGAGCTTCCCAGATGGTGCTAGTGGTAAAGAATCTGCCCGCCAATGCAGGAAATGCAGGAGACATGCATTCAATCCTTGGGTTGGGAAGATACCCTGGAGGAAAAAATGGCCACCCACTCCAGTGTCTTTGCCAGGAGAATCCCATGGACAGAGGAACCTGGCAGGCTACAGTCCATGGGGTCACAAAGAGTCAGACGATACTGAGCACCTGAGCACCATCACATATCAAATATAAATTATTATGAATTCATTCCACCCCAAATTCAAGTGTTTGTTCTATTTTATTTTTCCATTTCCTTCATTAAGAAGCTATTATTCACAGTCTTCCTCTCCCAGCCCCGAGGGGAGAAAAAAGATCTTGTTTTCTGTGGGTGGCCTCTGAGGGTTTCCAAGCAGATGTTTTGAGAATTAGATTTTGTCTCTAAAGTCGTGTCTGAATCACTTTGGTAAGTTGTTAGTATTCAGGAATATATTAGTATTCAGTAAGCTGCTACCTGAGTACCTCTCCCTGGCACCTCTGTTATTTTCCCCCTTTCTGTTCTTTTCTATTATTTAAACTGAGCACACACAAGTACCTTCTATATTCTGAGTGTGTAGTGTCTTGTAGTAATAGTATGTAAGGAACGTGCTCAGTCGTGTCTGACTTTTTGCATCCCCATCCATGGTCTGTAGCCTGCCAGATTCCTCCATCCATGGGATTTTTTAGGCAAGAATACTGGAGTTGTTTCCATTTCCTCCTCCAGGGGATCTTCTCCACCCAGGGATTGAACCTGGGCCTCCTGAATCTTTTGCATAGCAGGCGGATTCTTTACCTCTGAGCCACAGGGAAAGCTCTAATGATATGTAAGGAATATATCATTCATGATGTACAATCAATAATACATTACATAAAATATATGTGCTAATATATTAGGAAGATTTCAACATTATTTTGCTTATGTTGGGTTGATCAGAAAGTTTGTTTGGATTTTTCTATAAGGTGCTACAGAAAAGCCTGAAGAAACTTTCTGGCCAACCCAGTATGTATATTGACAGTGCTTTTCTCATCTAACTCAGAGATTTTAGGGACATCAGAAAAGTGAAATTTACCCTCAAGAAAATGATACACCATCTCTTGATCAAGCTCCATTTTTCTTTGAACGCCTTACCCCAAAATGTTCAATACAGAATGCAATAGTGTAGCCCGGCAGTTTCTGTGTCTCTCTCTGTGAAAGGGGATAGTGTGGAAGTGATACAAAATGAGTTCTCGGGCTCATTTAATGAAAAATAGCCCTTTATGGCAAGATGTGGAGAAGTTAAAGCACTGGATTGGAAACAGGACTTTTGATGTGATACTCGTGTTCAGGGATAAAGTATTTGAGATTTTAATTTAGCAACCTAGCTGATGCATTCTAAAATGTATGGTTCTGAAGGACAGGAAGAAACCTGAAGGAGAGAAAGAATGAAAATCAACAAAGTGAATTCCAGTAGCTTAAAGAGTCTCCTGGGAAGGGTTTTTTAAAAAGACATAGACATGTAAGAGAACTGCTTGCTTCATAAGAAAACAATATGGTTTCAATAACATATGAAAAAACGATCTCGACCCATGAGAAAGCAGGGAAGGGTAGAAGGAAATTAACTTGGTGTGGCCAAGGGTTGCTGTAAAATGATCTCAGAAGTGGAAGTTTGCCAGGCTACCAGAGAAAAGGATGGAAAAAAATGGAAATTATTTGCTGAGAAAACCAGAAAAGCCAAAGTAGGAAATGAAATGTAACTAGTGAAGAACGTTAGGAAAAAATAGCAGAAAAAAAAAAATGTATTGTTTAAATATCAAAGCCATAAATGAGAGGTGTAGAAAAAATACTACCTTTGTAAGAGAAAAAAGAAGGCTAAAAATCTGATATACTTGAAGCCAAAGTCTAAAAAATGTTAGTCATGAAAATATTTTCTCACATCTAATCCCTCAATTATACATAACCACTTTGTATGCATTTTCTTCTAGACCTGAGCTATATAATACTTGAAATAAGGTTAGTCCAAATTGAGGTGTGCTTTAAGTGTCAAATACATGCTGTATTTTGGAGAGTTAGTAAAATTTATTTATTATTAGATTTACTAATAATTTTATATTGATTATGTATTGATTATGTATACAAATGTATAGACAGCATATTAAAAAGCAGAGATATTACTTTGCCAACAAAGGTCTGTCTAATCAAAGCTATGGTTTTTCCAGTAGTCATGTATGGATGTGAGAGTTGGATTATAAAGAAAGCTGAGCACTGAAGAACTGATGCTTTTGAACTGTGGTGTTGGAGAAGACTCTTGAGAGTCCCTTGGACTGCAAGGAGATCCAACCAGTCCATCCTAAAGGAGATCAGCCCTGAATGTTCATTGGAAGGACTGATGCTGAAGCTGAAACTCCAATACTTTGGCCACCTCATGTGAAGAACTGACTCATTGGAAAAGACCCTGCTGCTGGCAAAGACTGAAGGCAGGAGGAGAAGGGGACGACAGAGGATGAGATGGTTGGATGGCATCACTGACTTGATGGACATGAATTTCAACAAGCTCTGGGAGTTGGTGATGGACAGGGAAATCTGGCAAGCTGCAGTCCATGGGGATGCAAAAAGTCGGACATGAACTGAACTGATGTATAGAAATTATAATATTTTAGAAAATTGTGTTAACCATAATATATTTAAAATTATTTTGTCTAAATGACATGAGTGGGTCACATTATATTTCTCTCTGATGGTGCTATCTACTTTTTATTTCCTATACATAACAACCAGGAAGACTTTGTTAAACCTAGAATCATCTGAAGTTACTCAATTAAAATGGGAATAGAAGTTTCATAAATACATTAAATTGGTTAAATAAAGAGGTTGTGAGACTGAGGTGGCTCTAATGTCGAGGTGGCTTATGTAAAGAGATCAGAATCTCAACCTGTAAATGCCCCAAGATTACCAAACTGAAACGTTCAGTTCAGTTCAGTTCAGTTCAGTTGCTCAGTTGTGTCCGACTCTTTGCGACCCCATGAACCACAGCACGCCAGGCCTCCCTGTCCATCACCAGCTCCTGGAGCCCACCCAAACCCATGTCCATCGAGTCAGTGATGCCATCCAACCATCTAATCCTCCGTTGTCCCCTTCTCCTCCTGCCCTCAATCTTTGCCAGCAGCAGGGTCTTTTCCAATGAGTAGCTCTTCACATGAGGTGGCCAAAGTACTGGAGTTTCAGCTTCAACATCAGTCCTTCCAATGAACACCCAGGACTGATCTCCTTTAGGATGGACTGGTTGGATCTCCTTGAAGCCCAAGGGACTCTCAAGAGTCTTCTCTAACACCACAGTTCAAAAGCATCAATTCTTCGGCACTCAGCCTTCTTCACAGTCCAACTCTCACATCCATACATGACCACAGGAAAAACCATAGCCTTGACTAGATGGACCTTTGTTGGCAAAGTAATGTCTCTGCTTTTCAATATGCTATCTAGGTTGGTCATAACTTTCCTTCCAAGGAGTAAGCATCTTTTAATTTTATGGCTGCAATCACCATCTGCAGTGATTTTGGAGCCCCAAAAAATAAAGTCTGACACTGTTTCCATTGTTTCCCCATCTATTCACCATGAAGTGATGGGACCGGATGCCATGATCTTAGTTTTCTGAATGTTGAGCTTTAAGCCAACTTTTTCACTCTCCTCTTTCACTTTCATCAAGAGGCTTTTGAGTTCCTCTTCACTTTCTGCCCTAAGGGTGGTGTCATCTGCATATCTGAGGTGATTGATATTTCTCCTGGCAATCTTGATTCCAGCTTGTGCTTCTTCCAGCCCAGCATTTCTCATGATGTACTCTGCATATAAGTTAAATAAGCAGGATGACAATATACAGCCTTGATGTACTCCTTTTCCTATTTGGAACCAGTCTGTTGTTCCATGTCCAGTTCTAACTGTTGCTTCCTGGCCTGCATACAGATTTCTCAGGAGGCAGGTCAGGTGGTCTGGTATTCCCATCTCTTTAAGAAAACCAATCAAGTCACCCAGGCTTCTGTTATAACCAGTTTCCTTTCTTTGCCTCCAGGCTCTCTATGTCACTCTTTCCCCTGGCTTTTGACTTTGGAATGCTCCTAATCATTTCCAGTTTGGTGCTGCCTGATCCCAACAAATATTTGCTCCAATAAACTCTTAAAATTTTTAATATGGCTCATTTGTCTTTTAATAGTTCCTTTTTGTTTTTTTATACTTTCAATTCTAAAATTTTATTTATTTATGTTGTGTTAGTTTCTGCTGTACGACATGAATCAGCTATATATATACATATGTTCCCTCACTCTTGAGTCTCCCTCCTACCCTCTATGTCAACACATGTATAGATAAGGAAGATGTGCTACATATATACAATGGAATATTACTCAGCCATTAAAAGGAATGAAATTGAGTCAGTTATACTGATGTGGATGAACCTACAGTCTGTCATAAGAGTGAAGTAGGTCAGGAAAAGAAAAACAAATATTGCATATTAACACACATATATGGAATCTTATAACAGTTCTTCAAAAGGATCCTTATGATTTTTCATCTTGAAAGTGTAATGAAAGATGTAAAAGTAATTTTATCATAAGCCTTCTTAAAATGAAATTAGGTTATACTTTCAACTATACACCAGTTCTTAGAAGAAAATATCAATAAATAAAGTGACAGGGGAGGAAATTGGGAGATAATTTTTACAAAGAAAATGAAAGATAGTTTAAGACTACACACTTCAATTCATATTGGATTATTTTGAAACATAGGCATAAAGAGGACCAATTTTGAAGAAATGTTTGAAGAGTTCATCAATTTCCTTAATGGCCTCTCAGAATATTTTACTAGTCAGATTATTCTCTTTTGTATGGCACATTTTATCATCACCCTTGTTAACTTTATCTTCAACTTTTTATTGATCTAACTCTCTGAATTCTTATCTTTTAGCAGCTTTGCAAGTGATTTTGTGCTTTCCAGACTCTCTCTTATTTCATTAAGTCTTGGAACTCTGATGACTTAGATTATGACTACGTAGATAATGAGGACCCTGGTATATGTTTATATAGTGGGGATAACACTTTAATACAGGTCTATACTCTATATTGCTACTTAATCCTGAGGACAGTTATTTCTCAATGTCTTCAAGAAATCTTTATAAACATCATTTAAGTAAATGACTACTAATAGTCTATCTTACAGATAAATTATAATCTATAATTTATTTAAACATTACCTTATTTTGGATATTTTCTGTTTGCTCCTTTTTGGCTCTTATAAATAACATCTCTGAGCACACATCTTGTTTTTTGCTCCTAATAAGTAACTAGGAGTATAATTACAAAGTAAAAAACTATGGACACTTTTATCCAAATTGCCAAATAGTTTTTCTGAATATTAGTTATAATTCATACCTTTATCAGAAGTATATCAGCATTCATGGAATAATACCTTTGTCAATATTATTACCAAGAAAAATATTTCTGATAATCTAATATGAGAAAATGATATCTACTTATTTTTATTTGAATTTCTTGGATAATGAGTTTTAAGATATTATGAGCAAGATGTTTTTAAAGATGTTTTCATGTTTTAAAAATGTATGTAAACGGTATCATACTGCATGTGTCATTCAGAAGGCAATTTCTCTTTAATTTTTTGTTACAAATTAATCTTTTTTTTAAGGATTTATCCATGTCAAAACACTTTAACTGCTAGAGATATTCAGGAGGCAATTTCTCTTTAATTTTTTGTTCCAAATTAATTTTTTTAAAGGATTTATCCATGTCAAAACACTTTAACTGCTAGAGATATTTAATCATAATTATTCATTCTTATATTTAGCATTTTTTCTTTTTTGCTATTGCCAGCAAATTTGGAAAATTCAGCAGTGGCCACAGGACTGGAAAAGGTCAGTTTTCATTCCAATCCCAAAGAAAGGCAATGCCAAAGAATGCTCAAACTACTGCAAAATTGCCCTCATCTCACACGCTAGTAAAGTAATGCTCAAAATTCTCCAAGCCAAGCTTCAGCAATACATGAAACGTGAACTTCCAGATGTTCAAGCTGGTTTTAGAAAAGGTAGAGGAACCAGAGATCAAATTGCCAACATCTGCTGGATCATGGAAAAAGCAAGAGAGTTCCAGAAAAACATCTATTTCTGCTTTATTGACTATGCCAAAGCCTTTGACTGTGTGGGTCACAAGAAACTGTGGAAAATTCTGAAAGAGATGGGAATACCAGACCACCTGACCTGCCTCTTGAGAAACCTGTATGCAGGCCAGGAAGCAACAGTTAGAACTGGACATGGAACAACAGACTAGTTCCAAATAGGAAAAGGAGTACATCAAGGCTGGATATTGTCACCCTGCTTATTTAACTTATATGCAGAGTACATCATGAGAAACGCTGGGCTGGAAGAAACACAAGCTGGAATCAAGATCACTGGGAGAAATATCAATAACCTCAGATATGCAGATGACACCACCCTTAGGGCAGAAAGTGAAGAGGAACTCAAAAGCCTCTTGATGAAAGTGAAAGAGGAGAGTGAAAAAGTTGGCTTAAAGCTCAACATTCAGAAAACGAAGATCATGGCATCTGCTCCCATCACTTCATGGGAAATTGATGGGGAAACAGTGGAAACAGTATCAGACTTTATTTTTGGGGGGCTCCAAAATCACTGCAGATGGTGACTGCAGCCATGAAATTAAAAGACGCTTACTGTTTGGAAGGAAAGTTATGACCAACCTAGATAGCATATTCAAAAGCAGAGACATTACTTTGCCAACAAAGGTCCATCTAGTCAAGGCTATGGTTTTTCCAGTGATCAGGTATGGCTGTGAGAGTTGGACTGTGAAGAAGGCTGAGCGCCAAAGAATTGATGCTTTTGAACTGTGGTGTTAGAGGAGACTCTTGAGAGTCCCTTGGACTGTAAGGAGATCCAACCAGTCCATTCTGAAGGAGATCAGCCCTGGGATTTCTTTGGAAGGAATGATGCCGAAGCTGAAACTCCAGTACTTTGGCCACCTCATGCGAAGAGTTGACTCATTGGAAAAGACTCTAATGCTGGGAGGGATTGGGGGCAGGAGGAGAAGGGGACGACAGAGGATGAGATGGCTGGATGGCATCACTGACTCAATGGATGTGAGTCTGGGTGAACTCCGGGAGTTTGTGATGGACAGGGAGGCCTGGCGTGCTGTGATTAACGGGGTCGCAAAGAGTCAGACACGACTGAGAGACTGAACTGAACTGATTGCAAATAATACAAAAAATTTAAAATAAGCCTCCTGGTGCACTAAGGCCCATATACCTGGAAGAAGAATTGTTAGGTCCTAGAGAATGGCACCCCACTCCAGCACTCTTGCCTGGAAAATCCAATGGACAGAGGAGCCTGGTGGGCCGCAGTCCTTGGGGTCGCAAAGAGTCAGACAAGACTCAGCGACTTCACTTTGACTTTTCACTTTCATGCATTGGAGAAGGAAATGGCAACCCACTCCAGTGTTCTTGCCTGGAGAATCCCAGGGACGGGGGAGCCTCGTGGGCTACCATCTATGGGGTCGCACAGAGTCGGACACGACTGAAGCGACTTAGCAGCAGCAGAGAATCTACGTCCTCAATTTTACTACTTACAGCCATATTTTAATCCATAGTGGACTGTCCCAATTTACATTCTCCCCAGCGATTAATGAGAACTCCCAATTCTCTGCATCTTTGAGAAGGTTTGGTCTTGAGAAGCTTTAATTATTATTTTTTTAGGTTTCCATTTTCCTGGTTCTAGTGAAATTGAACATCATTTCATAGATACATTGGCCACTTGGATTTTTCCTTCAGTATATATCCTATTTGTATATTTTAACCAGCTTTATGTTGGTTACTTCTTCTTTCATATTGGATTATATAAGCATTTAATATTTTCTAGACATTAATCCTTTGTTGATAACATGCATTGAAAAATATAGTCTTTCAGGCTGTGACTTGCCTTTTCACTTTGCTTTCATATTTATAACAGTGCAGACTTTTGGAGAAGGCAATGACACCCCACTCCAGTACTCTTGCCTGGAAAATCCCATGGATGGAGGAGCCAGCCTGGTAGGCTGCAGTCCATGGGGTCTCAAAGATTCGGACACGACTGAGCGACTTCCTTTTCACTTTTCACTTTCATGCATTGGAGAAGGAAATGGGAACCTACTCCAGTGTTCTTGCCTGGAGAATCCCAGGGACGGGGGAGCCTGATAGGCCTCCATCTATGGGGTCACACAGAGTTGGACATGACTGAAGCAACTTAGCAGCAGCAGCAACAGCAGCAGCAGACTTTTGGAACACCAGTTTAATCAAATTCCCTGATAGCTCAGTCTGTAGAGAATCTGCCTGCAATGCAGGGGACTCAGGTTCAATTCCTGGGCAGGAAAGATCCCCTGGAGAAGGAAATGGCAACCCACTCCAGTATTCTTGCCTGGAGAATCCCATGGACAGAGGAGCCTGGAGGGCTATAGTTCGTGGGGTCACAAGAGTTGGACATGACTTAGGGACTAAACCATCCCCACAATCCATTTTTTATAAAATAAAAATTCATGCTTTTTTTCTTGTTTAAGAAAATCTCTACTGAGATCAAGAAGACGTTCTCCCAATTTTCTCCTAAAACTTGTGAGTTTTTTTTTTTCAAGTTTATGCCTTAATTCACTTGGAATTTATTTCTGTCGTTGGTGGAAGAGAGAGAGATAATTTTGTGGGCAATTAATCATATCAGGATCACTGATTAAATATCCCATCTTTTCTTTAAATATCTCCATTGATTTCTTTTAAGGTCATTTATTTCATATATCAAATTTTAATTTACATGTGTGCTTACTTCTGAGTTCTCTACTCTCTTCTATTGGCTTATTTGTCCATTTCTTACTAATATACTCTCAATAATTTGACTTTATAGTTAAGTCTTGATCTCTAGTAAGGCAAACCTGTCTTTCACTTTATATCTAGTTTAGGAGTGTTTTAACCCCTTTCCCTTACATGTGAATTGTAGAATTGAATAAATACTTGAATAGAGTCTCATTTCTTTTATAGATTTATTCAGGGAGAATTAATCTCTTTTCAATATTGAATCTTCCATTCACAGACATATTTTATTTCTCCATTCATTCAGGTCTTTGCATATGAACTACACTATTGTAATTTTTAAAATAAAGATTTTACAAAATATTTATTCATTTCTAGATTTTGTTGACTTTATGGATGATATTTTTTCCATTAAGCTTTCTAATTGTCAATTACTTACAGACCTCTTTTGACTTTCTAGCAGCTTTTTTGAGATGTTATTTATGTATCATACAATTCATTCATTTAAAGTATTTATACACAATTTAATGTTTTAAACTATTCAAAGATATGTGATTTTTAGAAGTCAATTTTAGAAGGTTTTCATGACCTCAGGAGAAACCCAGCATCTTTTAGTTCGCCTCCTACGTTTCCATCTCGCCCCCACCCCCCACAAGGGTTTTGGACATGTCTTCAGAATGAAACAAACATCCATCCAAGAGAGCAAATGAAATTAATAAGGGAAAGAGAATAAACAGAGCAGCAGAGGCCCTGAGAACAAATGTCTATTTTCAGGAGGTAGTAAAAGGAAGAGGAATTATCCCAGGGGGACATGGGATCCACGAGAAATAGAGATGAGGGTCATCCATAGGAGCCACAGGGAGAGTGAATCCCATTGAATGAAACATCAGTATTGCAGAAGAAGAGTGAGGCCAGAAAATCAGCCACTGACCTTTAGACAGCTCCTTGGCGACCTTTGGGAGAAAAGATTTTATAGAGCATGAAGTGGGGTAAAATTTCAAGAAAAGAAAAGAGTGCTTATACAGCTCACTGATTTAAGAAGTGTAGCAATGGAAAGAAAATAAAAATAGGACTG
This sequence comes from Bos javanicus, assembly GCF_032452875.1. Classification (NCBI taxonomy): domain Eukaryota; kingdom Metazoa; phylum Chordata; class Mammalia; order Artiodactyla; family Bovidae; genus Bos; species Bos javanicus. The sequence continues at coordinate 97,210,592 of NC_083872.1, read as the reverse complement.
TAAATCATGGAGAAAGCATAGAGGAACATTCCTCAAGTTATCAGAAGTCTAAACATGCTTATAAGCAAAAGAGAAAAAAATCTGTGGAGAGAAGAAATTGAAGGTGGAGTGTGCCATGCTTATTGAGGGAGGAGGATTCAGGAAGTGATGAAAAAGGTATGCGGCTGAGTTGAGTAAAAGAGGATGTGCTTTTAAATTTTTTTAGATTTAATTTTAATTTTTTATATTGGAGAATAGTTGATTTACAATGTTCTATTAGCTTCAGGAGTACAGCAAAGTGAATCAGTTATATATATATATCCGTTCATTTTCAGATTCTTTTCCCATATAGGTTATTACAGAATATTAAGTAGAGTTTCCTGTACTTTACAGTAGGTTCTTCAGTTCGGTTCAGTTCAGTTGCTCAGTTGTGTCTGACTTTTTGCAACCCCATGGACCGCAGCACACCAGGCCTCCCTGTCCATCACCAACTCCCGGAGTTTACTCAAACTCATGTCCATTGAGTCGGTGATGCCATCCAACCATCTCATCCTCTGTTGTCCCCTTCTCCTCCTGCCTTCAATCCAGCATCAGGGTCTTTTCCAATAAGTCATTTCTTCACATCAGGTGGCCAAAGTATTGGAGTTTCAGCTTCAGTATCATTCCTTCCAATGAACATTCAGCACTGATTTCCTTTAGGATGGACAGGTTGGATCTCCTTGCAGTCCAAGGGACACTCAAGAATCTTCTTCAACCCCACAGTTCAAAAGCATCAGTTCTTCAGTGCTTAGCTTTCATTATAGTCCAACTCTCACATCCATACATGACTACTGGAAAAACCATAGCCTTGATTAGACAGAGCTTTGTTGCCAAAGTAATGTCTCTGCTTTTTAATAGGCTGTCTAGGTTGGTCATAACTTTTCTTCCAAGGAGTAAGTGTCTTTTAATTTAATGACTGGAGTCACCATCTGCAGTGATTTTGGAGCCCAGAAAAATAGTCTGTCACTGTTTCCACTGTTTCGCCATGAAGTGACAGGACCAGATGCCATGATCTTAGTTGAGTTTTAAGCCAACTTTTTCACTCTCCTCTTTCACTTTCATCAAGAGGCTCTTTAGTTCTTCTTTGCTTTCTGCATTAAGGGTGGTGTCATCTGCATATCTGAAGTTATTGATATTTCTCCCAGCAATCTTGATTCCAGCTTGTGCTTCATCTAGTCCAGCGTTTCTCATGATGTACTCTGCATATAAGTTAAATAAGCAGGGTGACAATATACAGCCTTGACATAATCCTTTTCCTATTTGGAACCAGTCTGTTGTTCCAAGTACAGTTCTAACTGTTGCTTCCTGACTGGCATACAGATTTCTCAAGAGGCAGGTAGGTGGTCTGGTATTCCCATCTCTTTAAGAATTTTCCAGAGTTTGTAGGTTTCTGTTAGTTATCTATTTTATATATGTTAATCCAAAATTTCTAATTTACCCTTCCCCCCACTTTTCCTCAGTTCAGCTGGTAAAGCATCTGCCTGCAATGCAGGAGACCCCAGTTTGATTCCTGGATTGGACAGTTCCCCTGGAGAAGGGATAGGCTACCCACTCCAGTATTCTTGGGTTTCCCTGGTGGCTCAGACAGTAAACAATCTGCCTGCAGTTGTGGGAGATCTGGGTTCAATCCCTGGGTTTGGAAGATCCCCTGCAGGAGGGCATGGCAACCCACTCCAGTATTCTTGCCTGGAGAATCCCATGGACAGAGGAGCCTGGCAGGCTGTAGACCATAGGGTTGGAAAGAGTCAGACATGACTAAGCACAGCACAGCACCACTTTTCCTCTTTAGTAAAAAGAGACTGTTCTTAACCCCCATCATTGTCATGGCTAAATCTATATCATTGCTTCCAATTAAAAAACAAAAAAGGAGGCTGCTCTTTCTGGAAGGAACTAAGTCTTTGGAGCTGGAGAAGGAAGGTTAGACGTTCATCTTAGGAGATGTTCATTTCTCATCAAGACTGCTGAAGATAGCAGAGTGAGAGGAAGAAGTGAGCGCTTGGAGCACCTGGAGTAAGAAGGAAGAGGTGTCCACATGCCAGATACTCTCCACTTGCACAAGCCCAGGAGGGGAAAAAAATGAGTTGCTGCCCTGGAGCAAGCTCCCTGTTTGCCAGGCCAGCAGTGATGCAGCCTCTTTAAACTGCTCCAGAAGCCATGAGAACCAAGCATGCACACAGAAACTCACACACACACACACACACACACAGAGTAGCTTCAGGGGCTGACTGGAGCAGCCCTAGTGCATTCTGGGCTCCAGCCCCTTTGAGCCCTTGCCACGCCCCCGGCCACACTCCCTCTGAGAACTGTGGGACACATCTCTTTCTTGTGTACACAGGTGGAGTAAATCCTATTCCCATCTATAGTCCTGCCTCTGGCCCAGCCCATCTGCTGACACCCTTCCTTTGGGCTGTGAACTCTACTCCCATGATCAGGCCTGGGGCAGCTTGAAGGCAGTGAGGAAAATCCCTTACACTTCCTCTCATAACGATTTCAAACCGGCTTTCCCAAAATATGATGTCATTTCATTCTCATGGCACCATAACATTACTGTCCCCAATTTAAAGATGCAAATCACTAGGTATCTGGAGTGAGACCATGCAGCTGATATTACTATCAGGCTTTTTGATTTGAAAACCCAAGCTCTTTCAAGCACCCCCAAGATCTATACTTGACAGATCCACTTGAGTGTTAGGGAGGTGGGTTCTGGGAATTGAAAGGCAAGAATGAGGGCGAAAAGGTGAATGACAAAAGCAATGATACAAAACTGCCACCCAGTCTTAGCTTGCTGAGAATGGTTCCTTCCTCTGTGTTCAGGAAGCCATCTCCATATCTACTGAAGGGACACCATGGTACCTATATATTTAAAGTCTTCTGGAAATCAAAGGCTTAATGAGTTCTTAGAAGCAGTAAGGCAGGCAACATAGGTGGGCGTTTGGTGATGATGGTGGTAGTTGGGATATGGACAGGTGAAGGGCACTGTGTTACCTGAAACACAAGCAGGAAATGGGCTGTTTCCTCCTCCTTCACCTTGGGTGTGGGCTGGTCTGCTCCCCAGTGAAGGGCACTGGCCAGATACGTGACCTGGGTGAGTCCCTTCATCTTTCTAGGGTTGGGCTTCCTTTCCTGGATGATGAGATGGTACTAGATGATTCCTAAGGTCTGACTAAACCCAAATTGTCTCTGAGTCCTTCATTGGTAGGAAAACGGAAATCATAGAGCAGGAGAAAAATTTCTTCAGGCAGACTTCCTGTTCAAGGTCTCTTCTGATTTCCCATGGGGGCAGTGAAATCATGAATGAGTCTGTGAAACATGATTTTCTCAGAGGTGGTTTGTGCCCTGTGCTACTTACAAAATGAACAAACCTATCAACCAATGAACCAACTAAGTGAAGTGAAGTGAAGTGAAGTTGCTCAATCGTGTCCGACTCTTTTCGACCCTATGGACTGTAGCCTATAACGCTCCTCCGTCCGTGGGATTATCCAGGCAAGAGTACTGGAGTGGGTTGCCATTTCCTTCTCCAGAGGATCTTCCCAGCCCAGGGATCGAACCTGGGTCTCCCGCATTGTAGGCAGATGCTTTACCATCTGAGCCACCAGGGAAGTCCATGAACCAACTAATTACCCAACAAATCAACTGACTGGCCAACACATACCTGAATGGGTAGGAGTGGAGCCCTGGCAAACATCCTCTTCTGTGAAAAACATCGAATAATGCTGAAATAGAGAGCATACTGAGATACCCCCAGCAATCCCAGACCTGCAGCTGTTCAGTGGACCCCACATATAAGTGACAGTAATGTACGTGGCCAGCTAGACTGGTCTTGCAGCGAGGCCAGTGTGCCTTGGAATGAAGTATTTCCAGGCATGGATTTTCTCTAAAGCTCCAATGGCTGGACGGCTGCCTGGGGTGTTTCCGAACATGAACCTGTAAGTGTCTGGTGCTCCCAGGCTCGCAGAGCACAGGCGATTTTGGTTTCATGTGGCCCTGCCAACAGTGGAGAGGCCCCGAATGCACTTTCAGTCATGTGACCCGGTGACTCAGGCCCATTCTGGTTCATGCTTGTTGGAGTGTGAGAACCAGGGAGGAAAGGTGAAAAGCTATACACCAGCTCTCTGGGAGGGTCTGGGCTTGAGTAATAGTTTGTTGTTATATGGCTCACCCTGAAGCCTTTTTATGCGAGCGTAATTAAGTTATAGCTGTAGAATCGCGATCTCCAAGTGAGGTTTCTAGAGCTCATATATTTTAGCTCCAGTCTCCAACAGGAATAAGCCAAAATAATCCACGGGGGGAAAAAAAATCTGCATTTCACCACTTCCTTTAATGAAATGGTTTGGTATTTAACCACCTCATCACCAGAAATATTTCTGTAGTCTTAACCTGAATTCACCCTGCCACGTTTCAGCATGATTTTTCTTACTCTGGGAGACAGACTGGAAAATTCGTTTCATGGCAGCAGGAATGTCTAAGTAATCTTAAGGGAAGGTGCTTATTCCAACTTTCTTTTCTCTTCCTTGCCAATCTATAGCCCCCTTTCCAACTAGATTTCAAGCGTTGAACTGCCTTTCTGAATCTTTCACTGTTGAACCCCTCTTGTCCAGTGAGACCAGAGCACACAGGCTTGGAGCTGATTTTTTCATGCATTTGTTCTTGCTGATATGCTCTTCTGCACATATTCTATTTCAGGTCACAATGCTCTGTATTTGTAAGCAGGATGGATTCTCTTTAATGCAACTCTGGTGCTCTGGAAAATGTCTGGGCTTGGAATCAGAAGTATTGGATTTGTCACTCTCCAGCTGTTACTTGAGACACATTGTTCAGCCTTGAAGAGATTCAGTTTACTCATCTGGAAAACAGAGAAAATGGGACTTTAATTGCTGGGGTCATTGTGAAAAAACATCAAGGAAAATGTATGAAAGCGCTTAGGATAATGGCTAACACTTCACAGGTGACCCGCTCACGTTCTTTAAGGGCAGTGTCTTTAACTTCTGTTTCTATAGTAGTAGTAGCGCTCAGGCGCTCAGTTGTGTCTGACTCTTTGCAATGCCCTGGACTGTTGGCCCCCAGGATTCTCTGTCCATGAAATTTCGCAGGCAGGAATACTGGAGTGGGTTGCCATTTCCTTCTCCAGGGGATCTTCCCGACCCAGGAATTGAACCCATGTCTCCTGCATTGGCAGGCAGATTCTTTACCACTGAGGTACCTGGGAAGCTCCTTCTGTTTCTATGGTTTTCCTTGTTAAGGGCTCAGGGTGCTGTTTTGCTCATCAGAGAAGCTTCATCAGGACTGCTGACTGGCTATCTTATTTGGTTGCTGAGGACATGCAAGTGGGAAAGGATTTAGGACCATGGCTTAGATGATAAAGAATCTACCTGCAATGCAGGAGACTGGGGTTCAATCCCTGGGTCAGGAAGATGCCCTGCAGAAGGGAATGGCAACCCACTCCAGTATTCTTGCCTGGAGAATTTCATGGACAGAGGAACCTGGTGAGCTACTGTCCATGGGGTCACGAAGAGTCGGACACAACTGAGCGACTAACACTTTGTAAAATTTGTGATCTGAAGTCTGGCAAAGTCCCAGATTGAGGGTTCCCATGCCAGGTGGGCTGCAGGAAATGGAAAGATGGGACAGCACGTGTCTGCCAGGGAACCAGGTGAGGCCAGATCCATGAGCCAGACATCTAGGGAAAAAAGGACTGAGGATTTAGTGTGAAAGAGTAGTCTGCTGCAGGCATATAGACAAGAAATGTTACCATAAAACACTCTGTCTCTTGTAACTTCTCCAGCTCTTAGAGTTCACCTTTGTGCTGCCTTTTCTGTCTTACCGACTCACTTCAACAAGTCCATTCTGATCCTTATCTGTGTGGGGGCGGGGCTTCTCTATCTAGGTGCCTGGTTTGATTACCTAGGAAGGTACACAAGTAATTGCTGAGAAAGGAATTTATTTTTCCCCAGAAAACGTGGGATCTTCCCTCCATCTGGTTCCTTAGTGCTTCTTTTGCACGAGGGTTGGAGACCCCATGAGATGGCTGCAGTGATGCTCAGGCGAGTTTAGGGGACAGAGGTGGGCACTAGTCTGATGTGACTCCGGGTAAAGTGTGCAGGGTTTCAACCTGAGGAGGGGTTGAGCAACCTGCTCCACAAGTGTTCTGGGAGGAAATGAGATTTGGGTGGGAAACCCTAAGCCTGGAGATTACTGAGGACTAGGGCGGGGTTTGTTTGTAGAGGGTGAGACCAGCTGAATGTAGGGAGGGGGGAGGGGAGGGAGCCTGTCAGAAGGTCAAGGATAGTGTCACATCCGATGCACAGCTCACTTTTTTGGTCAAAGCAAATGGAGCAGTCAGGTGGCTGCTACTCATTTATTTTTCTACTACACATGCCTTGACCCATGATAGGATCCTCAGATACAGAGTTGAACACATTCCTCCGTTCATTCACAGGCTGTGCAAGATCAGAGTCTGGTTTTATCTTGGTTGTTTCCCCCTTTATCCCTGATGGTCACTCCCATTTCTCTTCCACTCCCTTTCTCATTTCCCACTTCCTCCAAATACCAATCACTGACTCATATCTGATAGTCTTCAATGATACAACCTTGAACCTGTGTTCCTAGAAGTTCGGCAAGAGCATCCCTGGGCACATGCCCAGCATGGAGCATTGCTTGGCATAAGGTATATGAGTACTTCATTTTCATTAAATACTCCTTGGTTGTTTTCTAGAATGTTTGTGCCACTTTGATGATGCTCCAGAAATGCATGGGCAAGTCTATTTCCCTGAATCTTCTCCATCACTTGGTATTACCCAGCCTTCTAATCTTTGTGCATTGTGTATGTGAATAAAGTAGTATGTCACTGTTTAAAAGTTTGTATTTCTCTGATTTCTATGCTCTCCTAGAAATACATATCTCATCCTTGTTATCCGTTCTCTAAATTGTGTATTACATGTTTTGTTCATTTTTCCCTTGAATTTCCAATCTTTTTCATGTTGATTTGCAAGAGTTTCTCCTATGAGTTAGATATATAATTATCTATAGTGTAGATAATATAATTTGTGCTGTTCTCATTCAGTTATGGAATCAAGAGTCTACTTATTAGCCTCATAAAGTGATTGACATTTTCACTTCTATAATGGTTATTTATCTATGCAAGTATTAAATTTATTCTTTGCTAATTTGACACTTTTATTTTTTAAGGACTTTATTTTAAAATTTTAATTATTTTTTAGTTAAGTCACATAAAATGTCATTTTATTAAATTGTATGTTTTCACATTCTTTAAAAAAAATTCTATTAAAGTATAGTTGATTTACAATGTATGTATCTATTCTTATTTAGATTATTTTACATTATAGGTTCTAGAGAAGGGAATGGCTACCCACTCCAGTATTCTTGCCTGGAAAATCCCATGGACAGAGGAATCTGGTGGGTTACAGTCCATAGGGTCACAAAGAGTCAGACACAACTGAGCGACTAAGCATGCGCTTTATAGATTATTCCAAGACATCAAGTATAGTTCCTTGTGCTATACAGTAGGTCCTTATTGTTTGTCAGTTTTATATATGGTAGAGTGTATATTTTAATCCCAGACTGAATTGATCCCACTTCCCTTCTTCCTTTGGTAACCATAAGTTTGTTTTCTGTCTGTGAGTCTATTTTTGTTTTGTAAATAGATTCATTTGTATCATTTTTTTAGATTCCACATATAATTTTGCACTTTTAAAATTCACGATAATGTCATTAGGTTATGGATTCCTCTGCTTATCTATGTTGTATAATAATAACACTCTGTAAGTCTTTTCAATTCTTCTCTAGTCTATACCTTAACTTTCACTTTCTTGTTTCTTTATAGAAAAAATAAAAATATATATGGTGTTTACTTATTTATTCTTCATTGACATAAGTCTCATAGTGAGTTCTTCTTAGTGGAGTACTTCTTCCAAGAGAATATTAAGAGAAGTCTTATGTATGCCTGCTATACCATTAATTCTGTCCCCAATTTTAAATAGTTTGATTGGTGTTAAAATTCTAGGTTGAAGGTTCTTGAATTTCAACACTGAAAAAGTTATTCTCTTGGCCGGCATTTATTGTAGATATTAAGAATTCCTGTTTCTTTTTAGGTGATCTATATTTTCTCCCTGGCAACTTTTAAAATGATCATTTTTGGTTTCCTAAAATACATTTACTTTCTTTACCTTCTGAGCCCCATGACATGACAGCAAAGGAATAAAAATGTAGTATAAACTTCCAATAGCATAGACAGCATAGAAAGAGTCTTCAGAAGACAGGCAATTATGTGACATGTGGTTTATAGGGAGTAGGACTGTTACCAAAAGGAATTTGAGTCTACTCATCTGATGTGCGGCAATGCCAATCTACTGACACAGCACCGTGGTGTCAGTGAAGTGTTTATCAAAGGGCATCAAGCAAGGGGAATAGGCAGCTTGTTCTCAAAAGGCCTGAACTTCCTGATGACTTTCAGGGAGGCACTTTTTAAGGCAACATTTGGGGGTGAGAGCTGTGGGGTGCATGACTCTCTTCTGATTGGTTGGTGGTGAGGGAACAGGGTGATGTTTGGGGAATCTTAATCATGAACCTTCTGGTTATCTGAGGTCTATGCACTTGTGATCAGCATGTGGTCTCCATCCTTCACCTGGCTGGGCTCTTACTTTCTGCAGAACAGCTCAAAGATAATGTGTCAGATTGGTATTTTATCCCTTGAGGAGGAACTATGATTCTTTGTTGCTGCACTATTGTTTAATCAATCATTACTTTTCTTGTTTGACTGCTCTTTGTTTCTGCATTCCCTCACTTCTCTGATAAGTAGAAACTCAGGGAGGGCCTAGGAGACTAAAGCATTTTTCTGCAAATAATAAACAAGGGACTCAGGGGGACTTATATACCCAGGAGGGTCCTGTGGGGTCCTGTTCAATTATCCTTCCTTTCTTTGATATCCCTCAATCCTGAGGGGAACAGGGGCAGGACAAGAAAGGGAATTAAATTTTGGATCGAGAAGTTATTGTAAACTCCACCGGGGAACTTGGTCTTAGGGGAGCTTGGTTTCGGGAGGAGGCTTGGGGGCTGATGAGCGGAGGTAGACAGAAGTAGGTGCTGTGAAGAACACAAGCAGCGTGGGTGACTGTTAGTGGAGGCTTTTCTTGAATAATCCTAAAAGGGTTCAGGACTCGAAAGCTCTAGATTTGATGGTGGGCAAAAGGGAGATATGGGCTCCCTGGTGGCTCATGGGTAAAGAATCCGCCTGTAATCCAGGAGCCACAGGTTCAATCCCTGTGTCTGGAAGATCCCCTGGAGGAGGGCATGGCAACCCACTCCGGTATTCTTGCCTGGAGAATCCCATGGACAGAGGAGCCTGGAGGGCTACAGTCCAAAGGTTTGCAAAGAGTCAGACACAACTGATGTGACTTAGCACAAAAGGGAGAGACAGGCTGAGAAACCCACAACTTCTCCACCCTGAGGTCGTGGGGAAGGATTGAAACTGAGTAGCATCCTGAAAAACCCTTCCAAGTACAACCCCCACCCCCGACCCCCCACCAGGTCCCCGGTTTCTTTTCTGTGTGTGTGTGTGTGTGTGTGTACTCTCATTTATTTTTTAACCAATTTAACTGTGGTATAATTTACATACAATAAAATGCACTCGTTTTAAGAATACAATTCATTGAAAATTTATACCTTTGTGTAACCACCGCTGTCATCAAGACGTAGAACAGTGCTGTCACCCCCAAAATTTCCTCATGCCCCTTAGTAACCAATCTCTTGTCCCTATATCCAGCCCCAGGCAACCACTCAACTATTTCCTGTCCCTATAGTTTAGATTTCCCTTTTTCAGATCTCATTTGTATGGGTTATATTCTTGTTTGTAGGAAAAAGATTCCTGTCTCCTAGACCTTCCCAGAGTTCCAAAGGGCAGATTCCAGCAGTTACTAATTAGAGAAGGGAGGGAGTGCAGAAACAAAGGAGAAGCAGCCACTTTATAGTGCAGCAATAAAGCAGAGTGCTAGCTCCTCCTCAAGGGATATATTGACACATAACAATCTGATACAAATCCTAGAGTTCTTTCATTGGAACTAAGGTTCTTACCCAGGTGGAGGATGGTAATTTCAGGCTGACCACAAGATTCCTGGGATTCCATCCAATTACTACACGCTCAGTCGTTCAGTCATTCAGTCTTTGCGACCCCCTGGTCTGTAGCCCACCAGGCTCCTCTTGCGATGGAATTTTCCAGGCAAGAATGCTGGAATGGGTTGCCATTTCTGACTCCAGGGGCTCTTCCTGACCCGGGGATTGAACCTATATCTCTTGTGTCTCCTGCAGTTGGCAGGAGGATTCTTTATCACTGAGCCACCTGGGAAGCACAAATCAGAAAAAAAACCCAAATTTTGCCTTTAAAAACTCTACCCTGAAAATCATGAGGTATTTGGGTCTTTTGAGCATGACCTGCCCATCCTCCCTGCTTGACTCTTTCTCTGCCTCAACTTTTAGTTCAGTTTAGTTCAGGCACTCAGTCCTGTCCAACTCTTTGCGAACCATGGACTGCAGCACCAAGTCCTGGAGTTTACTCAAACTCATTCCATTGAGTCGGTGATCTCATCCAACCATCTCATCTTCTGTCGTCCCCTTCTCCTGCCTTCAATTTTTCCCAGCATCAGGGTCTTTACAAATGAGTCAGTTCTTCGCATCAGGTGGCTAAAGTACTGTAGTTTCAGCTTCAACATCAGTCCTTCCGAAGAATATTCAGGACTGATTTCCCTTAGGATGGACTGGTTTGATCTCCTTGCAGTCCAAGGGACTCTCAAGAGTCTTCTCCAACAACACAGTTGAAAAGCATTAATTCTTCTGTGCTCAGCTTTCTTTATAGTCCAACTCTCACATCCATACATGACTATTGGAAAGACAATAGCTTTGCCTAGATTGACGTTTGTCAGCAAAATAATGTCTCTGCTTTTTAATATGCTGTCTAGGTTGGTCATAACTTTTCTTCCAAGGAGTAAGCGTCTTTTAATTTCATGGCTGCAATCACCATCTTCAGTGATTTTGGAGCCCCCCAAAATAAAGTCTGTCACTGTTTCCACTGTTTCCCCATCTATTTGCCATGAAGTGATGGGACCAGATGCCATGATCTTAGTTTTCTGAATGCTGAGTTTTAAGCCAACTTTTTCACTCTCCGCTTTCACTTTCTTCAAGAGGCTCTTTAGTTCTACTTCACTTTCTGCCATAAGGGTGGTGTCATTTGCATATCTGAGCTTATTGATATTTCTCCTGGCAATCTTGATTCCAGCTTGTGCTTCTTCCAGCCCAGTGCTTCTCATGATGTACTCTGCATATAAGTTAAATAAGCAGGGTGACAATATACAGCCTTGACGTTCTCCTTTCCCTATTTGGAACTAGTGTGTTGTTCCAAGTCCAGTTTTAACTGTTGCTAACAGTTCTAACTGTTGCTTCCTGACTGGCATACAGATTTCTCAAGAGGCAGGTCAGGTGGTCTGGTATTCCCATCTCTTTCAGAATTTTCCAGAGCTTGCTGTGATCTGCACAGTCAAAGGCTTTGAAATAGTCAATAAAGCAGAAATAGATGTTTTTCTGGAACTCTCTTGCTTTTTCCATGATCCAGCAGATGTTGGCAATTTGATTTCTGTTTCCTCTACCTTTTTTAAATCCAGCTTGAACCTCTGGAAGTTCATGGTTCATGTATTGCTAAAGCCTGGCTTGAAGAATTTTGAGTATTACTTTACTAGCGTGTGAGATGAGTGTAACTGTTCAATAGTTTGAGCATTCTTTAGCATTGCCTTTCTTTGGGATTGGAATGAAAACTGACCTTTTCCAGTCCTGTGGCCACTGCTGAGTTTTCCAAATTTGCTGACATATTGAGTGCAGCACTTTCAGAGCATCATCATTTAGGATTTGAAATAGCTCAACTGGAATTCCATCACCTCCACTAGCTTTGTTCATAGTGATGCTTCCTAAGGTCCACTTGACTTTGCATTTCAGGATGTCTGGCTCTAGGGGAGTGATCATACCATTGTGATTATTTGGGTCATGAAGATCTTTTTTGTACAGTTCTTCTGTGTATTCTTGCCACCTCTTCTTAATATCTTCTGCTTTTGTTAGGTCCATATCATTTCTTTCCTTTGTTGTGCCCATCTTTGGATGAAATGTTCCCTTGGTATCTCTAATTTTCTTGAAGAGATCTCTAGTCTTTCCCATTCTATTGTTTTCCTCTATTTCTTTGCACTGATCACTGAGGAAGGCTTTCTTATCTCTCCTTGCTATTCTTTGGAACTCTGCATTCAAATGGATATATCTTTCCTTTTTGCCTTTGCTTTTCACTTCCCTTCTTTTCACAGCTATTTGTAAGGCCTTCTCAGACAGCCATTTTGCTTTTTTGCATTTCTTTTTCTTGAGGGTGGTCTTAATCCCTGCCTCCTGTACAATGTCAGAACCTTGTCCATAGTTCTTCAGGCACTCTGTCTATCCCTTGAATCTATTTGTCACTTCCACTGTATAATCGTAAGGGATTTAATTTTGATCATACCTGAATGGTCTAGTGATTTTCCCCACTTTCTTCAATTTCAGTCTGAATTTGGCAATAAGGAGTTCATGATCTGAGCCACAGTCAACTCCTGGTCTTGTTTTTGCTGACTGTATAGAGCTTCTCCTTCTTTGGCTGCAAACAATATAATCAATCTAATTTTGGTATTGACCCTCTGGTGATGTCCATGTGTAGAGTCTTCTCTTGTGTTGTTAGAAGAGGGTGTTTGCTATGACCAGTGTGTTCTCTTGGCAAAACTCTATTAGTCTTTGCCCTGCTTCATTCTGTACTCCAAGGCCAAATTTGCTTGATACTCCAGGTGTTTCTTGACTTCCTACTTTTGCATTACAGTCTCCTATAATGAAAAGGACATCTTTTTTTGGGGTGTTAGTCTAGAAGGTCTTGTAGATCTTCATAGAACTATTCAACTTTAGCTTCTTCAGCATTACTGGTTGGGGCGTAGACTTGGATTACCATGATATTGAATGGTTTGCCTTGGAAATAAACAGATCATTCTGTCATTTTTGAGATTGCATCCAAATACTGCATTTTGGACTCTTTTGTTGACTATGATGGCTACTCCATTTCTTCTAAGGGATTCCTGCCCACAGTAGTAGATATAATGGTCATCTGAGTTAAATTCACGCATTCCAATCCATTTTAGTTTACTGATTCCTAAAATGTTGATGTTCACTCTTGCCATCTCCTGTTTGACCATTTCCAGTTTGCCTTGATTCATGGACCTAACATTCCAGGTTCCTGTGCAATTTTCCTTGTTACAGCATTGGACTTTGCTTTTATCATCAGTCACATCCACAACTGGGTGCTGTTTTTGCTTTGACTCTGTCTCTTCATTCTTTCTGGAGTTATTTCTCCACTGATCTCCAGTGGCATATTGGGCCCCAAACTTTGAGGTTCCCATTTGTTTGGCCTCACTGTGCATAAGGCACACGAACTTGGGTTTGAAACCACAGGTTCGTCCCTGTCTAAAGAAAATGAACAATCTGTTCTTCGTGTGGGAACTAATGCCACATCTGGGCTCCATTTCCATTCACCCTGACATGGAACCCAATAGCCAACAGTGTCACATCGAGTTCACAGTTAGCTTTAATAATCCCACCAGTGATTAGGTACTTGAGGGAACTGTGATACATGAAAAGAAAACATTGTGGAATAGAAAAATTATCTCATAGGAACACAAGAGATAGTTCAGCCTAAATAAGGAGCTTGAGAGAAATGAATTTGTATCTTCAGAGACATTTATGAACACACCACATCAATTAAACAAGAACATGCTATGAAAATGCTAATTAAAATGTTGGAAGATAAAATAGAGAAAACCAAAAGAAAAAGAGTATAAAATGATCATCAACAACAAAAACATTTAAAAATAACCCAGGGGCTCAATATCCAGCTGATGGACGATCCAAATGAAAAATATGTGGGAAGGAATTACAAAGAAATATTACAAAAGAATTTCATAGAGTGGAAGGATATAAAAGTTAAAACAGAAGGGTCTACCTACCCACCATAATGAATAAAAGATAGCACAAGCATCATTTAAAAATTCGGAATGTTGATATTAAAAGAGAGATCTTAAGTGCTTCCAGAGAGGGACAGAGACAGAGACAGGGAGAGAAATGAAGAAAAAATCAACAACCCACAAATAAATGGGCACTGAAGGCTTGAGAGCAACTCTAGATGATAGACTGTAATGAGATGCTTCATATTATGAAGGAAAGCTCCTGTTCACTAGAATTCTATTCAGGAAAAATAATTGTGAATTTTGAAGGCAGAAGAAAAGACATTTTCAGACAAATGCAGTGTTGAAAAGGCTTGATTCCACACATCTTTGAAGGAAGTCATTTGAGGACACAGCTCTGCAAAAGGAGAGAGTAAAGCAAGCCAGAAGGAGACGTAGGATTCTGGAAGCAGTACCTGCAACTTGGACAGGAGGGAAGAGAAATGAAGATGACATTTTTGCTGTAGGTCTAACGAGAGATCAGTACAGATTTTACAGCTGAAGGAAACTCGGATTTGTATTTTCCGCCGTTTATAAAGACATAAACACAGAATTGTTAAGTCAGTTGAAGCTGGCAATCTGGACCCAATTAGTCTAACTTCAGAGAGTGAATGCTTACTTTCTTTTAATCTTATGTTGCTTCTTCTTGTAACTTAAAGTGATTTATGGTTTCCACCAAGAAAATAAAAATTTTAGTATGCGTCGTGTATGCTAAGCACTCTTATTAGAGTCAGAATGCAAAAAAAAATAAAGTTATGCAAAATTGCTAAATTAAGAAATGACTTTCTAGAAATCCAGAAATAGTTCCTAGAGAAATGAATGTAACCACAAGGAGAGAAAATTTTAAAGAGTGAAAGGTGGTTTAGTTGAGGGATTTCAGGGGCAGAGGGAAGAGGAGGGCAAGAGATTAAATTAATCATGTGCACGTATTCCTTTGAAATTTTAATTGTTTTTTGCTGTGTATTTTAAAAAAATATTTAAGTAATTTATTTGGCTGCACCAGATCTTAGTTGCAGCAGGCAGGATTCTTAGTTGAGGCATGTGGGATCTCGTTCCCTGACCATGGATGAAACCTGGACCCTTTGCATTGGGAGCATGGAGTCTTCCCTATTAGACCACCAGGGAAGTCCCTGTTTTCTCTGTATTTTAAAAAGAATGAACAGGGCTTGTTTTGATGATAAACCAAATGAGGAATTACAGCAAGGCACAAAGGCCCGGAAGAGTAAAACGTTCTTGGCTTGGGGGAGGTCGGTGTGGCTTAAGGGACTGAACTGGAGGATGGCTGGGGGCAAGTAGGAGAAGTTGGAGATGACTCTGGAAAAGTAGACCAGGGCAGGGCTGTGAAAAGCATCGAATGCCACGCTAAATAGATTGGAATTTCCTTTGTTGGCAACAGAACGATGAAAAGTTTTTGAGCCGCGTGATTCCATCTGTGTTCTAGGAGGCGCATCCTTATTGCCGATGTGAAACGGGCGCTGAGTATGGGAAGGCAGGAAGCCGGAGGATGGAGGACGAGAGCAGCGCCGGGTGCAACCGTCTACGGGTCTGAAGGAAGGCTTTCATCCTGGGAGGAAACTGAAGTTGCATACCAGTGACTGGAATCAAAAGTCCCCCTGCCACGTTAGCTGCCGCCGGGGCCTGCTGCTGTCTGCGGTTCAGCGCCCTCTCTCTGGTTGGATGGTCCCCGCCCCGGGATGCTCTGATGGACCTCGCGTTGAGGGCAGCGGGGTGGCCTCGTGGAATTGCAGCCCCTCCTCCCCCGGGAACCGCTAGAAGCCCACGCCTGGGCGGCGTCTCAGTTCAGCTTTTTAGACCTTCCTATAAAGTATTTTTTGGCTACTATTAAAGCCATGTTTTAGTTTTTCATATGGGATTTTTACCAAACTTCTCTGCACCCCCTCCACACCCTTGAATGGTTCCCCTGGTTTTTATAAGCAGTTTTTCAGTTTTTTCCTCCTGTCTTGCCAACACATCTAAGAAGCAGGATTTTTTCTTCCTCCTTCTTTTATTATTAATAGCTTTAAAATAATTTAATGGAAAGAATGAATGTTTGTAAACTTCTGGCCTCCTGCTTTCTAGGTTCACACCCAGGGGTGCCCTCCCTCTGAGGCTAATTAACATTCCACGTGCTGGGTGTGGGTGTCTGTGTGGCTAGTAGCTCTCAGATGGTTTCAGCCCTGTCTCCCCAGTTACCACGATTTCCTCCCTGACTTCTTACCTACCTCCTTGTCTTTCTCCTGCCTCTGGTTGCTAGGCAACATAGCTCAGGGGCAAAAAAGTTTGGTTGGAAGTGCCCAGGTAAGGAACTCTGGGAGTTAGTTGAGCAACATGCTGAAGGTCAAAGGCAGCCATCCATGGCTGTGGCATTCTCTCCTCTAGGCATGAACCTGACTCAGGAGGGGAAATATTTGAAGGCAGGGAGTGGTGTGAAGTAGGTAGCTTTCCCTTCACACCCAAGAGGCCATATGGTTCCTAGCCTTCTGGCAGAGAGGATCAAAATTGAGCTGAACAGGTCTTTGTGCATTTCAGGAATGTGTTCATTTCCCTCCAGGCTTCTCCTGACCTTGACTCTGCAAAAATGAAAAACTCACTTGTTAGTAGAGGTGGCATTTGAGGGTTGGGGATCCACCTCCCTATTACCATGTCATTCAAAATTTGACCTGGGGACTCGCAGCAGAGGAATCACCTGAGAGCTTGTTAGAAATGCAAACCTCAGCCCCACCCCAGACCTGTGAGCCAGAATCTGCGTTTTGTCAGAATGGCTGGGTCATTTGTGTGCACATTAAGTTTGAGACTTGGATCAGATACTCCGCTGTCAGTTTGGTTAGAATGAAGGCACCTGGCTGACAATGGGACTGGTGTCCCACAGAATCCTGCCTTTCCCTGGTCAGTGGAGCATCACAGAGCCATAGAATTGGGCTCTTCTATGGATTTATGGAGAAGTCCGTGTGCAAAAGCACAGTCTCTCCCTTCTTCATCCGCAATGATCTTTCCCAGGTTCCCCCGACCATGCATGCTCAGATTCGTTCTCCCACCTCATCCTTGCAGAATCCTAGTGGGTAGCAAATTGGGGTTATTAATCTCATTTTAAATAGTAAGCCTCCGTTTTATGGATGAGGGAATGACTATCGCATTCAAGGTCACAGAGCTGCTAAACTCTACTTACCCTTCTAATCTCCCAGCATCTCACTCCCAGACTAGACTTTCAGCCCTTTTGAGCATGAAGCTAAGAAAAACTAATTACTATGGAGAAAAAAAGAAAAGCCATCAGAAGCATCATGTTGGATTTGGTTTGAATCACAAATTCCACCACGTAGAGCTGCATCTAAAGCCTTCTTCCCGAGCCTGTGCAAACGATTCCAGTGGTTCAAAGGCCCTTGGAGCAAGAGGTTACACGGATTGAGTTTCAAAAAGAATGTCAAAAAGAGATCTCCCAGATGAGGATGGAGTCCAGATGTGGACACAGCTCTTCCAGATGTGTGGGAGAGTCGGTTTGGGGAGCGAGTGGCCTCACATGTCTGCAGGATGAAATGGAAAAACCACTAGCAGCCACGAGAGAAAGTAGGACAGGGGGAAGAGGAAAGAGATGAGGGGGAACGGAATCCAAGCTCAACTCTGCAACGCAGGACCAGACGAATTTGAGGTGCCTGTTCCCACGTGAGCTGACATTTCCAATCTGCGGTTCGTGTGGAGGCCACACCTCATACTGTGCTGCTGGAGAGAAAACTGAGACGCTGTTGTGCCTTCAGATCGCTGAATGAATCTGATCTGCCCCACAGAGGAGTTTTCCACGTGAGGCTGCAGGGCAGGCCAGGCACCTAGAGTCTTGCACAGGGCAAAAGGGAACCCAAGGCTGGAATGCGGAAGAAGGAGCCAGAAACTGCCTGGTCCTTCCTTCCCCCACAGTCTGAATCAGCAGCTCATTTTCTCTGGCCTCACCTTGTTTTTTTCACCAGGGCTGGGACATCCCCTCTTTCTCAGATGAGTAAGTCTGCACAGAAAACAGAGACCTTGTGCACCGAGTCATCATGGTTTGTCATGTCTCTGAAAGCCAGTTGTTGTTGTTCTTCAGTTGCTAAGTCATGTCCAACTCTGTGACCCCATGGACTGCAGCATGCCGGGCTCCCCTGCCCTTCACCATCTCCTGGAGTTTGCTCAAATTCATGTCCATTGAATCGGTGAAAGCCAGAGTCATTGTCCAACTCCTGGCTGCAGGGAATAAACCCCCTTTATTTCCCTTGGTCAGCATCTTTCCCTTCTCCTGGAAGATGTGCCGGATCACTGCTCCTGGTGTGCTGTTGTTTCTCTGCACACCACTCCCGCACCCTGCCCTGCCACTCTCCCAAGCCTTCCTCTCCTTCCATGTAAGGACCATCCTCAAGTTCCTGAGGTCCTGTCACTCTTGGCCATGCATTCCCTCTTACCCTTCCCAATATGTTTCAGCAACACAAATAACTCACTCTGCGCTGGTCCCACTAGTGGGGTCCATGTTTCTATTTCCTTCTAAGGGGTCCCAGAATCCAAAGAATACATTCCAACAAAATGAGTACATTTAAGTTGTTAATTATGTATATTATTAAAACATGTGCACATGTAACAATGCCTACATACTGATTACACACACACATACACACACACACACACAGTCACAATCTCTGGCCAATATGCTAATAACATAATGAATGCTCAGTTGAAAAAGATAATTGCCATAAACACACTGGTGCTGCTGCTGCTAAGTCACTTCAGTCATGTCTGACTCTGTGCGACCCCAGAGATGGCAGCCCACCAGGCTCCCCCATCCCTAGGATTCTCTAGGCAAGAACACTGGATTGGGTTGCCATTTCCTTCTCCAATGCATGAAAGTGAAAGTGAAGTCACTCAGTTTTGTCCGACTCTTAGCAACCCCATGGACTGCAGCCCACCAGGCTCCTCTGCCCATGGGATTTTCCAGGCAAGAGTACTGGAGTGGGTTGCCATTGCCTTCTCCCATAAACACACTACTATATGTAAAATAGATAATCAATAAGGGCCTACTATATAGCACTGGAGAAGGCAATGGCAACCCACTCCAGTACTCTTGCCTGGAAAATCCCATGGACAGAGGAGCCTGGTGGGCTAAAGTCCATGGGGTCGAGAAGAGTCGGACACGACTGAGCTACTTCACTTTCACTTTTCACTTTCATGCATTGGAGAAGGAAATGGCAACCCACTCCAGTGTTCTTGCCTGGAGAATCCCAGGGACGGGGGAGCCTGGTGGGCTGCCGTCTCTGGGGTTGCACAGAGTCGGACACTACTGAAGTGACTTACCTTACCTTATATAGCACAGGGAACTCTACTTAATACTTTGCAATAACCTATATAGGAAAAGAATCTGAAAAAAGAATGGATATATGTATATGTATAGCTGATTCACTTTGCTTTATACCTGAAATTAGCACAATATTGTAAATCAACTATACTCCAATATAAGATAAAAATTAAATTAAAAAATAATAAAATATTCAAAGAAATTTTAAAAAGAGTTAATTAGTTTATTAGTTAATCTGTTTTCCTATGTGGTATCTAATCTTCCCTGGGTCTGCAGCCCAACACATTTTTCAAAGCCCACATCAGTCAGAGGTTAGATTATCCAGTTACAAGGTACTGAGGTCATTGCAGAGTAAAGTTAGGAGTGGTGCACCCTGGGTACAGAGATAAATGTCATTACTTTGGGAATCAAGTACCAGGAAGTATAGGACTGTAACCGATCAGGGCCCTATGAGGCCTTTCCAGAATAGACCCCTACCAATATCCTCTGTCTGCCTTTTGTCTTTAGAGAAACTTTACAAAAAAGAATAAATTTAGTCAGAGAACTGAGGAAACGCAGGAAGAAAGGAAAACAGTCGAGCAAGACAAGATAATAATAGTTAAGCCATTCAACAAAGTTAAGGACCATTAGTTCTCCTTCAAGGACTATAGGTGACATTCTGAGTCATGTTCTTTGAGCTGTTGCAGAAACTGAAACTCCCACCAGATGGAAGAAGTTAACTATATGCTGCCCACAAGCACATAAGTTGGAACCAGAAGGCTGAAGATGCGGACTCCCAATTACCTCACCACCAAACCAATCAGAAGAATGTCCATAAACTGATCACATACCTCACAACCCCCCTCCCTCATCCTGTCTTTATAAACCTTTCCCTGAAACCCTTTGGCAAGTCCGCATCTTTTAAGCCTGAAACCCTTTGGCAAGTCCTCATCTTTTAAGCACTAGGTGTCCTGGACTCCTTACTTGTACCTGTATTAACCACGCACTTTCCTTCACCGCAACCCATTGTTAGTAGGTTGACTTTACGGTGCACAGGAAGTGGACCCAAGTTTGGTTCTGTAACAGTATCATTATTATCATCATCATCATCATTGTTGGCTAGTGGCAAATGCTTTATTTCCTTCATTTTATTTATATATTTTTTGGCTGTGCTGGGCCTTCTTTGCTGCACTGGCTTTTCTCTAGTTGTGAAGAGCAGGGGCTACTCTCTAGTTATGGTACTCAGTTTTCCCATTGTGGTGGCTTCTCTTATTGCAGAGCATGGGCTCTGGGGCTCGTGGGCTTCAGTAGTTGCAGAGCATGGGCTCAATAGTTGTGGTTCCAGGGCTCTAGAGCGTAAGCTCAATCGTTGTGACATGTAGGCTTAGCTGCTCCGTGGCATGTGAGATCTTCCCAGACCAGGAATTGAACCTGCTGCTGCTGCTGCTGCTGCTGCTAAGTCGTTTCATTCGTGTCCAACTCTGTGCGATCCCATAGACGGCAGCCAATCAGGCTCCCTCATCCCTGGGATTCTCCAGGCAAGAACACTGGAGTGGGTTGCCATTTCCTTCTCCAGTGCATGAAAGTGAAAAGTGAAAGTGAAGTCACTCAGTCGTGTCTGACTCTTCACCACCCGATGGACTGCAGCCTACCAGGCTCCTCCGTCCATGGGATTTTGCAGGCAAGAGTACTGGAGTGGGTTGCCATTGCCTTCTCCGGAATTGAACCTGTGTCTCCTGCATTGGCAGGTGGAGTCTTTAACACTGAGTCACCAGGGAAGCCCTATTTTCTTTGTTTTAGTCTAAGTTGAGTTAAATTCTCAAGCTACTATTTGTTTTATATTTGATTCTAAGGGTAATGTGATATTCCAATTAGTACCTTGTCCAGTTTTATAAAATTGATTCTATCCTGGTTCACTAAAATGTACATCTTTAAGTTTTTATATGTAAATCCACTTAGAATTGGCTTCAGGCCTAGGCAAATAAAAAGCTAGGCTAAGTTCACTGTGTGGTTCAGAAAATGTTTACACTTCGTCCTGGCTTTTAATCACCAACTTATGTATTTCATGCTTCTGAATTGGATAGATTTCTGTTTGGCATTTTGGGTGGCCCTGTTGGTCAAAAGTTCTTGTAAGCTGGTTGTATTCATTGTTATTTTAGAAAGATTCTAGAAAGCCTGGTGTTACAAGTAGCCTACCTTGCCCCCGAATACTGCCCTGTGGGTCCTTAATCACTGCATTTTGCTCAAGCTTTGGATTATCAAGCTTTTCCACCTTCTATTTCTGGGCTTTGCACAGAGTCACACGTCTGCTCCAGGAGTGATGGCATTTGGGTTTGCTTACTACCCTGGTTCGAGCAGGCCTGTTCAGGGAGGTAGGATAAGGCTTTTCTCCTATCAGAACTTCCACCCCTGCTGGAGAGAGAATCCCAGCCCATCACTCCTCAGTGGTGACTCAGGCTCAAAAGCCTGCCCTTGTCCTTGACTTCCACCTGTGTGATTTCATTTGGAATGTACCTTTCTGTTTACTTGTTCTCCTCCTTTCTTTTCACCTATCTGTCATGCTTAACTCGAGCCCCGCATAGTGTCAATTCTAATCCTTTGGTGACCTAAGCTAGAGAAATGCCGCAGGAATAAACTGTTCGCCATCCACGAGTTTTCCCCCCTGCCTGCTATGGCGTCTATTCCTCTGACTTTAATGCACTGGTGTTACTGAACACACTCTCAGGTGCCTGATGCACAGTGAGGCCAAGCAAAGCAAAATACCGGAGTCTGGAGAAGAGAGGTGTTTGTTGCAGGACCATACAAGGAGAGTGGTGGCTCATGTTCTTAAACCCCGAAAACCCCCAAAGCGTTCCAGCAAAACATTCTTAAAGACCAGGTGAAGAAGGGGTGTGTTGTTGGTTTTTGCAAACTTCTTGGCGTCGGAATTCTTTGTTCTTACAGCTGTCTATGTGGGTCATGTCATAATGTTCCTATAAACCTCCAACTGGACAAATGTTATTCTCTGTTCTGCAACTTTTAATCTCTATGTGAATGAAAAACTGTTTTACCCTGAAAGGTGAAGGCCTTCAGAATGGGCTTTCCTGTACATTTCAGGCTAAGGCAACATTCTAAGTCATGGAACACAAAGAGTAAAGTAAAAGAAACAGAGCCAATCTGAAGTCAGATTTACTCTTCCCTATTACATTGAGTTAAATCTATCATTTACTATATAACTATGTGTCAAGAAATTGACTCATGTTTATCATATTTATTGCTACTAACAACCCAACCAGCTAGATGGTGTTCTCCCCATTTTACAGATCGAGGAAACTGAGGCTCAGAGTGGCTGAATGCCTTGCTCAAGTCCCTGCAGCTGGAAATCAGATGAAACCTGGTTCATGTGACTGCAGAGCCTCTTCTCCAAGGACTTTTAGTTCTAGTTCTGGGTACCCCAAGAGGTCTTCTGTTATTTCAAGAAATTCTTAAATGGCCAAACCCATCTGTTTCAATTCAGTGTATTAATAAAAACAATAATGTTTATAGGTCTCATAGTAATAAAGTGAAAGGAAGGAGAAGAGTGTTATAGCCTGAAAGGTTGGAAATCACCCTCTCTACACTGGAAGGAAGACTTCAGGTTACACATTAGATGTTTCCACTAGAATGACTTTGGCCATAGGTGTGTGAACCTGTCACCGCCCTTTAGTTTGGTGGATGGATTTAAGTCTGCAGCTGAACCTGATGGAGGAGATTCCTTCTAGGTTCATGACCCTGCTCTTGGGGATGCAGAGTCTTGAGCTGGCAGGTCCTGAACGACAGAACAAAGACTGAGTGAGATGCACAGGAACAAGGGCTGGAAGTTCATTTCATCAAACAATTGAAAATGCAGATATTCTTTCTAGAACTTGTACCAAAATGGTGCTTTCTAATGCAAGAAAATACAAACCGCTTCCCCATCCAGTTTATTTCCTTGTACATACCCTCTGACACCCTTGACACTGATCCCTCTCGGCCTCTGGAGAACAAGTCTGTGTAAGTCTAGAGAAGCATGGTCTAGTGTAGGTTTACAGCTTTATCCTGCCTCCTTCCACAGAGTACTCGAGGCTGCACAAATAATACTGTGAGGCTCTGGTGATGTCATTTTTCCCAGTGATAAGTTTGCAGGCTTTGCTGTGGATGACTCTGCTGACAGTCCTGAGAGGGTCACACAGTCCTCTGACAGAAGCCCCAAAGCTGAAAGTCACAGTCTAACTCTGAAGTCTTATTGTGAGAATTGGTATTTCTGGAGGATGCACAGGAAACCTTTCTCATGGCATCAAGGAGATCGAATCCAAAAAGACTTGAGGAAAGGGTTTGTTTTTTTTTCTTCAGCCTCCAAAACAAACTTTTAGGAAAGTGCCTTATCATCCTTTGTGTGTGCGTGCTAAGTCACTAGTAGTGTCTGACTCTTTGTAACCCTAAGGACTATTGTCCACCAGGCTCCTATGTCCATGGGATTCTCCAGGCAAGACTACTGGAATGGGTTGCCATGCCCTGCTCCAGGGGATCTTCCTGCCCCAGGGATCAAACCCACGACTCCTGTGATTTTTCATCATTTATTAACTGCAAACCAAGGAGAGAAGGCCATACCCTTCCAGGATCTTCCTTCTGGGCAATTTTTTTTTTTTTTTTTTTTGCCAATGATGGGAGTGATATAAGAGAGAGAGAGACTGAAGTCTCTTGTTCTTCAGGTTAAATGTGAAGTTTGCTCAGGAAACATGAGCAAACATCTTGGAATCCTTATCACTCCATATAAACTGCTTTACTGGTCGACTCTACAGAGAGTATCATATTTACAGAAATGAAATGATACCTTTGTGGAGAGTCTTTCATCATAGGATTTCTTGGCCTGGTCATCTGACCCCTAATTTGCAGAGATAAGAATAAAAACTGAGAGAGGTCACAGTTGAGGAATAAGTCATCAGCAGAACATGATGAGAGCTTAGCCTTCACTAACCTGGCATCCAGTTCCAAGCCCTGGGCTCAGGACACGAGACTTGTTTGCACTCCCAACCCTGGATAAGCAACTTCATTGCAATGGAGCATGTGTAGTTAGCAGAATGGAGTGAGTCTAATTGCTGTTGAATTAGTTGAGAGTTCAAGATCAGCTGGGTTCTTTCACCACTAACCATCATCCAACAATACTATCGAGCATCTATATGCCATGGATGGCACTGGATACCAAGCAGAGAAAGGAGAGGCTGTGACATTTCAACATTTAACTTGTACAGAAGAAATGGCAGGCAGGATCTTATACTTTTCTTTAGAGAGAAGGTCAGTAAATAAACATGAAGCCAGTAGAGAATGACATGAAGTATGCCATCAAAATGGCAAAGAAAAGAGTATGAAGAAACACTGAAGGGGATGAATGGGTGTTGGTCTCCAGGCCAAGGTTTGAAGGAAGCATGGACAAAGAATGGTTCAGAGAGAAGGGGAAGCTACATGGAAATGTTATTGTTCAGGCCAAGGGATGGGAATCTCCGAGGTGCATGAAGGGCTGGATAAGAAAATAGCAGACTAGACCTGTAGGGCTGTTTGTGCTGAAGCAGGTGATGATTGGGTTAAGGAGTTCGGTTCAGTTGCTCAGTTGTGTCTGACTGTGACCCCATGGACTGCAACACATCAGGCCTCCCTGTCCATCACCAACTCCCGGAGCTTGCTCAAACTCATGTCCATTGAGTCAGTGATGCCATCCCACCATTTCATCCTCTGTTGTCCCCTTATCCTCCTGCCTTCAATCTTTCCCAGCATCAGGGTCTTTTCGAATGAGTCAGTTCTTTGCATAAGGTGGCCAAAGTATTGGAATTTCAACTTCAGCATCAGTCCTTCCAGTGAATATTGAGGACTGATTTCCTTTACAATTGACTTGTTTCATCTCTTTGCAGTCCAAGGGATTCTCAAAAGTCTCCAGCACCACAGGGTTAAAGGAGGAAGAAGCCATACACAGTTCCCAAATCAGGTACAAAATGGTTTTTGAAGCTAGTTATTCTCACCAGCTACACGTGGTATCATTTAATTAAAAAAAAAAAAAACAAAATACTACACATGTTATCATGTCTAGCAATAGACATGAGTTTGAGCAAGCTCCGGGAGATGGTGATGGACAGGGAAGCCTGGCATGCTGCAGTCCATGCGGTCACAAAAGAGCGACTGAACTGAATTGAAGAAGTTTAAAGGATGAAGCAGCGATGATAACCTTGGAATGGAGGAAAAGACCTCAAAACAGGAAGTGAGAAAGAGAAAGAATTAGCAGGACTCAGCAAAAAGGGGGAAAAAAAAAGCTATGGCGGAGTGATATTGAGTGTATTTTGGCCGAATCTTTTCTGAATTTTTGAGTTGGAAAACACTTTAGTCCAGTATCCTTTTTTTATAAACGAAGAAACCCAGGCCAGGTTAGATCTGTAAAGAAGCTGTACATACAGAATTCAAGTGGGTTAGTGAAGTTCAGCCAGGCCCTTATCTTATTTCGAGAATAATGTAAGTTTTAAGGTTCAGTCACAGAAACTTCTGTAAAATTATGGGAAGATCAGAGGAAGCAGAATGTAAGGTTTGAACTCATGATTTCTGCATTCTGAGTCTAGAAAGATCTGACTCTTGGAGACTTTTGGTGGACAGAGAGTTATTTTGCAGTGAGGCTAATCTGGATGGAGGGATTCAGGTCGAGGATGGGGTAGGGGTAGGGGGGGTTCCTGGAGTCATACCCTGCTCCTGGGGGCTCCAAGATCCGGGGATGATCAGGCCTGTGTGAATGGTTGGATCTTTTCTGGGGAGCCCCACTCTGGCTGGGGACACCCAGCTTCCCATCCAGACTCGTGCCAGCTTCACACCATGTGATTCTCTGTGACTCTTCAGCCAGCATCGTTTCTCCACACCATATTATAACCAAAAAAAAAAAAAAAAAATTAAGAACTTTCCCATGGATTAGGAATGCATTTCATCTAGCTTCATTGAAAATACATTGTTGGACTTGTGTTCACAAATTTGCCCAATACTATAAATATGTATGAAATCGCAGAGGCTCCCACACCCATAGAAAGGCCAATTTTTGCACAGCTAACAGACAAGGAGAATTTTAAGTACATCCTGTTTCACTAAAGCTTAATATTTTCCCATTTTGTCTCTTCCTCCTTCTTCTTCTTACTCTGGCTCATCAACCTCCTCACCCTCGGCAATAGAAGTTTTGCTATGAGGGCTGAGCTTGGGCAGAGCTGAAGTTTTCCTCTTAAAGTGCTGCAAAAAATTTAAACTGTGATAGACTTAACAGCCCTCCCCACACACCCAACACAGCTCTCCTCTGTCAAACAGGAAACTAATACCTGGGCTTGGTGTTTGCAGCTCTGGTTACCTTCCCCCAGGGTCTTCCTGGCCATTCAACACGGTTAAAAATAGTAACCACCAGAGCCAGAGAAAAGATGATTTCATTGTCTGCCCACTGCCACTAGTGGCCTGATTTGGGTGGTGGCAGATGGAGCTAGTCCTCTGACTCGGCACCTTGTGAATTCTCGTATAAGGTCAAGACTGGTCCCTCCCATAGGATTGCAACACCGTGGTGCTCCCCCAGGGGCCAGCCTGTCTTGGTGGTTGGCGGGGAAGGCAGTGAATCAGGCAGAGCCAGCTTGCCCTGCACGTGCACACACAGACACACAGCAGGTGACATAGTCACAGAAAACTGCCATCCCCTGTGGCTCAGCCAGTCCACGTGCAGACCCCCTGGCTCCCCGGCTTGAGAAGGCGAGGCTGGGGCAAGACCTCTCTGCCCTCTGAGTTGGCCCCTCCTGCTATGGTTTGAGGAAAATGCATCCCCCCTGGACCAGCCAGGTACAAAAATTTGTACAGTTTACTGAAGCCTACTTGGCCTTAGGGAGCTGTCCGAGTGACAGGTGTCATGGGGACCCAGTGGTCTTCCAAGGCTGGGAGGAGAGCAAACTACTTTGAGAAGGAACAAAAGATTTGCTGGCGGTTAATCTTGGGGAATAAATGAGAAATCAGTTTTTATACCCCACCTCCAACTGGTATGTCGCTGGTATGTGAGTTAAACCCTCCGAGCGTGCTCAGTCGCTCAGTCTTGTCTGACTCTTTATGACCCCATGGACTGTACCCCACCAGGCTCCTCTGTTCATGGGATTCTCCAGGGAAGAATACTGGAGTGGATTGCTATTTCCTCTGCCAGGGGATCTTCCTGACCCAGGGATTGAACCTTCATCTCCTGTGTTAGTAGGTGGATTCTTTACCACTGAGCCACCTGAGACGCCCTTAAAATTCTCTTAACAGAGGTAAATTCACAATGCTGAAAAAAATCTATGTCCCTCCATAGAGGGCTTATGGTCCTTACTTGTGTTAATCTGTTACTCAGTCAATCAGGCAAGTGGGTTTTAAAATAACATCTATCTGCCTGGCACCTCCCAAAGAGTTGTGGGCATTCAGAAGATTTACAAAACCTGTTTTGCTATCTTTGGGGACTTTAATAGAGGAAGAACTAACTCAACTGCAGTCAGCTGGAAACAAAACATGCCAAGCACTCAAACTTGGCATTCCCTGGAGAATGTTGTGAAAAAAAAACCATAAACCCCTGCCCTCAGAGAGCTGATGGGCTAAAAAGGCAATAACGAGGAGAAATAAGTAAGGATATATAACATGCTGGAGAGGGTAATTGCTTAGGAGAAAAAGTAGCAAGGAAAAATATGACGTGTCGGAACCTCCCTGGTGGTTCCATTCCCAATGCAGGGGACCCAGGTTCGATCTCTGGTCAGGGAACTAGATGCCGCAACTAAGTTCACAAGCCACAACTAAAAGATCCTGAATGATGCGACTAAAAAATAAGTCAATAAAGAACCCACAGGCACAACAAACATCGAAGATACCGCATGCCACAGCTATCGGTAAGGCTGGTGCAGCAAAATAGGTAAGTTGAATAAATATTTTCGCAAAGAAAGATTGGAGGTGCTGAAGAGAACACATACGCTGATTCACACTGTTGTAATGCAGAACCCAACACGACAATATAAAGCAATACTTTAAAGAAAAATGATTATATTGCATAATTACACCCTTTGGATAGATACATCAGGATCTAGAAATTTACCAGGGATGTCCTGGAGTGCCCATCCTGACATCTGAGGCTGGAAGGCTGTACGGGTGTGGGAGCGTCCCCTGCTCTAGGGATGCTCACTGGGGTGGTGGTGTGGGCAGAAGAGCACAGGCTTTGTTCTCAGCCTTGGGGACATGGGTTCAAGTCTTGCTCAACCAGTTCCTAATCCAGACATGATACTTCCTTCTCTGAGTCTCAGTTTCCTCATCTTGAAATTGGGAATACCGGCTTTTTTTTTTTTTTTTAAACATAGCTGTTATAAGAGATATACATAAAGTTCCATTATTATTAGTGTCATGAAATCGCAGGACTATGTGAAATAAAGAGATGGGCTCTGTACGGTTGTTGTGGAATCTTGTCATAAGTCTGAAGGATGTTAACAGTAGTCAGTGGAGAGCACTCAGCCTGGCGTGAGTGACTAAGTGGGGACAATGAGAGGTTAAATGATGCACTGTTGACAGTAGACACTGGGGGTGAGGGTGGGGGAGTGTGTGGTTGGGTTGCACAGTCTGATCTGGGTCCTCAGGGAGGAAAGCATTTTGAGGGCCTTGACTCCACTGCTAATGAGAAAAGGCAGGGAGCAGGTAGACGGGACATCAGCCATGGGGTGGCGAGCTCCTGGAAGCCTTGACAGGTGCTGCTTCACCGGCATTGCAGACTCAGTGATCGCCTATCAGTCCTTCTCCGGGAGGGTCCCTCAGGATGAGGCCTGGGGGGTGCTGGCCTTGGCAGTTTGGTCTCGCCAAGCAGTGTCTCTTCCTCTTTCTTCCTGATCTTGACAGTTCACCCATGTGAATGTTCGAAAGCCACATGATAAAAACCTGATAAACCCAACTAGGACAGCCTGAGAAGTTTCAAGCACTTAAAACTGGCCTGGAGAAGGCCTGAAGGAAGCCCTAGTAAGGGAGTCAAGTAGGGCAGAGGGACTTCCCTGGTGCTGCAGTGATTAAGACTCCTCACTTCCACTGTAGGGGGTACGGGTTTGATCCCTGGGTGGGGGAACTAAGATCCCTCATGTCTCATGGTTTGGCCAATAAATAACTAAAGAAAGAAAAAAAAAGAAGGGCAGAGAGCACTGGGAGGGTTCATAAATAAAGCTCGGGGAGAAGAGAGTGTTTCAGAGCAAAGGAAAAGTCCGAGGGGTCTGGTGGAGACGGTGACTTTCTGGGTGGTAGGAAAACCTCCCAACTGGGGCTCCCTGAATGTTTAAGCCACTTTGCCAACATGCGTGCTCACCACTGAGGCCTGGTCTCCAGGGGACAGGCATGTCTGAGGCTTTGCACATGTCCCTCCCAAGCATCATCCAGACATCCTGTATCATCATGGCACCAGGGCCCCTCTTGGCTTCACACAGGTCTGTCTGACAGGCATTCAATTACTTGCTGATTCATTGATCGACAAGGCCGTTACTAGGACTGCTTAACCCATCATTTCTTTTTAACACTTATTGAGCACTTATTATGTGTTAGGCATCGTGCTTTGCTTGTACTATCTTGTTTTATTCTCATAAAAACTTTATGAAGCGTGTGCTCTTATTATATTTGTTTTGCAGAGAAGGAAACTGAGCTTTTAAGAGGTTACACAATATAGGCAGGCCTGAGGGTAAGTAGCCTCAGATGCCAACGTCTGCGTGCTCGAGCAGAATGCTATACAGCCTTACCATCTACCATTGCTTCAGTTTTGACTTCTTTATGTCTGTAAAAGTGAATTTTTAGACAGGAGATGAGTGATTTCTTTTTTTTTTTTTTTTAAGAGGGCAGGGAAATGAACATATTTGTAGTATATTTTCAATCTTCCATTCACTTATAAGCAAGTTTTGTTCTATAAAAATAATACAGCACTGGGTGAGAGGAGAGATAAATTAGGAGTTTGGGATTAGCATATACACACTACTGTGTATAAAGTAGGCGAACAACAAGGACCTACTGTATAGCACAAGGCACTAAACTTACTATTGTATAATAACCTATAGTGGAAAACTTATCTGAAAAAGAATAGATCCATATGTGTAAAACTGAATCACTTTGCTGTATACTTGAAGCTAACATGGA
Source organism: Bos javanicus (assembly GCF_032452875.1). Taxonomy (NCBI): domain Eukaryota; kingdom Metazoa; phylum Chordata; class Mammalia; order Artiodactyla; family Bovidae; genus Bos; species Bos javanicus. The sequence continues at coordinate 97,180,073 of NC_083872.1, read as the reverse complement.
ACTGTAAATTAACTGTGCTTCAATTAAAATGCAAAAATAATAATAATAGAACACCAGCTATGCTTAGGCATGGTTGATAATTAGTGAGGACTCATATTTTTTCTTCTGGCATGTGCAATCTCAGTTCCCCAACCAGGGATCAAACCCATGCCCCTTGTCATGAAAGTGCAGAGTCCAAGGCACTGGACTAGCAGGAAATTCCCAGGTAATGAGTGAAGATTCAAACACGAAAGACCATTCTTGTCATCCAGGATCTTGCAAAGGAGGAGACTGACCAGTAAATGGGTATTGTATCCCCTTGTGATGAGTGTTAAGACCGGTGTGCTTGGAAGCTTCGGGAGCTCTCAGGAGGGGTACCAAATCCTCACTGGGGCAGAGGGTATCTACCTGGGGAAGTTGATGACTGAGCTGAGTCTTGCAGAGCAGGTCTGAGGGAAGAAGCATTTCATCCAGATGGGACATCAAAGGGACCATGTGGCTGGGATGTGAGGCTTGAAGACCGAGATATGATCAGATACAAAAGGCCTTGTGTGCCGCCTGAGTAGTGGGTTTGTGTTGTACCTTAGCAACAACAGTGGGGTGCCATGAAATGCCTTTCCATAGAGGAGAGACGTGGTGGCCCTGGACAGTCACTCAGAAAAGCAGAGAAGAATCAGAGCAGTGCACCTTTAGTGGGGAGGGATGACAAGATGGGGAGAGGACACAAGATAGGGAGTGACTGCCGAGACCCGGGTGAGTGACCAGGACCAGGGCTGTGCTTTGGGCAGGTTTGATTTGGGTAGAGAGCCTTAAACACTCAAGTTCCCTCTGTCCCAAATCAGAAAACACATACTAAGCCTTCATGTTAGTGTTATTAGCATTATCCTTAAATTCAAATTGGTATTTCTAGTGTTCTTATACCAAATACCCTTTGATCATCACCAATAGAGTCTAAGTCTACAGACATGATTGAGACAGTGGCAGTTCTGTTCAAAGTTTCCACATAGGTCATGTCTTTCTCTTCCTCTCAACCTTCTGGGATGGCTTTGGTTCTCTTCACTTTAGAAGTGAAGAAGCTGAGGCTCAGAAAGATGAAGAACTGCTCAGAGGCCTTCAGAGTGACAAAGCTGGGCTTCAAACCAAGCCCAGTGCTCTCGGTGAAGTCCCATTGTAGATTTTTGGTATTTGTTGGAAGAGCTAATTCTTCCCTTTCCTACCCACACCCACACTTTATAACTAACTGTTGGTTAATAATCCAGGTTCTTTAAGAAGTTCATTCTTGTACCCTCCAGGTCTTGTCATTGAATAAGGGTTCAGATTGTGCTGGGCATTGGATGGAAGGATTTATACCCTGTAAAATGCTGTCACCTGTGTTACCATATTGTGTGTGTGCTAAGTCGTTTCAGTCATGTCCGACTCTTTGTGACTCGAGGGACTATAGCTCTCCAGGCTCCTCTGTCCATGGGGTTCTCCAGGTAAGAATACTGGAGTGGGTTGCCATGCCCTTCTGCAGGTGATCCTCCCAACCCAGGGATCGAACCCACATCTCTTATGTCTCCCGAATTGGCAGGGGGGTTCTTTATCACTAGTGCCACCTGGGAAGCCCATTACCCATATTAGACCCTCATCTGTTCCTCTGAGGTGGGAAGGGCATTATCTCCACCTCACAGATGAGAAAACCAAGGCTCAGGGAAGCGAAAGTCATACAACTAAGTGATGCAGCTTACTGTTAATACTCCGAATTTATCTTTTTCCTTTTTATTGTCTTTTATGGACTGAATTCAGGTACAGTGGCATCACCTGGTGATCTTCTGGAAAAAAAAAAAATGGCTTGGCTCTCTGGCTGCTTTTTGTTCATGTCCAACTCAACTCATTCAGGAAACAGGAACACCTACAGGGTCTAGGCACTGGGTGTTAGAGGATGCCCATCCTGGCCCTTAGGGAGTGAGTGGTACCCAGAGGGGGTGGGTACTGTGCAGTCAAAGGTGAGATGGCATGGCATATGCCATCCTAGAGGTACGCGTAGAGCCTCCTGGCTCATGGGCAGGGATTACTCACACTGCTAGGGTGGGATGGAGGGATGAGGAAGGCTTCACCGAGAAATTGACATTTGAACTGGCTACAGAGGTTAAACAGCATTTCTTCAGGGCAAGAAGGGCTGGACAGCAACAATAACACCATGGGTATCACTTGCTAAACCTTGGCTAGTCACCAGGCCCTGTGTGAAGAGATTTACAGATATTATTTCTTTGGTCCTCCCAATAAAACCACAAAGTATCAACTGGTATCATCCTCATTTGAGGAAGTGAAGGCTTAGGGAGGGTTTGCCCTTTAGCAGTTTGATTCCACCATGTTCTTTCGATCACTGCAGTACAGGGCCAGGTACTCAAACTAAAGAACAGAGCTTGAACACAGTCTCCGAAAACAGGACCAGCACCCTTGAAGAGGGGAGTGGGTTTGAGGAAGGCCCAAGCTTGAAAGGTGGGCTGGGCCAGTGTGTGATGGGTCTTGCATGCATGATTTTATCTTGCAGATAAAGTTAAATTGCAGCCATGTGATCTGATTTGTTTTCCACACCGATAACTGATGGCAGGACACAGCAGGGGCTGAAAATATCCATGCCTACAGGAGACCAGCCCCCTAAAACCAAAAGATCAGGCCTAAAGGGGGAAGGGATGTCCCCTCCCCACCGAGGGTGGCAGGCTTCACACCTCCAGCTCTTTCCAGCTCATCTAGGCCCTTTGCTGCCTTTCCCTGTGAATTTTAAAGAGACCTTGGAAAACCACCGTCTTATTAGACATTTTCTGATTTTAAAGGTGAGGATTGTTTTTAGAACAATTTCTGGGCCAAATAAACTGTGTACGTGTGCTGTTAGTTCGTGACCTCTGGTGTGGAGGCTGGCTTGTAACACAGATCTTGTAGAGACAAAGAAACCAGTATCGGGAGACCACTGTGCTAGTCGAGACAGAGTAAGAGGCCTGAGCAAAGACCACAGCGGGGGATGTAAAGAGGAGGCGGACCTGAAATATTTACTTTAAAATTCACTTAAATAGAACCTGGTGAGTTTGGGGACTTCCTTGGTGGTCCAGTGGCTAAGACTCTGGCTTCCCAATGCAGGGGGCCTGGATTTGGTCCCTGGCCAGTGAACTAGATCCTATATGCCTCCACTAAGAGTTCACACGCTGCAGCTGAAAAAAAAATAAGACCCTGCCTGCCTCAATGAAGGCCGAAGATCCTCAGTGCTGCAACTGAGACTTGGTGCAGCCAAATAAATACAGTACTTAAATATTTTTTTTAAATGAAGAACCTGCTGAGTTTGGATGTAGAGGCTGAAAGGAGGACTCCAGGTTGACTGGGCAAATGACGGACCCATTAATTCATTTAACTTGGGGACAATTAGATATTGATTGTCTACTAAACTGAAGGAAATGGCAACCCACTCCAGTACTCTTGCCTGGAAAATCCCATGGATGGAGGAGCCTGGTGGGCTACAGTTCATGGGGTCGCAAAGAGTTGGACACAACTGAGTGACTTCACTTCACTTCACTCGACTGAAGGTGAAGCTGAAGCTCTAATACTTTGACCACCTGATATGAAGAGCCAACTCATTGGAAAAGACCTTGATGCTGGGAAACATTGGGGGCAGGAGAAGAAGGGAGCAACAGAGGATGAGATGATCGGATGGCATCACTGACTGAATGGACATGAGTTTGAGCAATCCCTGGGAGATAGTGAAGGACAGGGAAGCCTGGTGTGCTACAGTCCTTGGGGTCACAAAGAGACAGACATGAATGACTGAACAACAACAACAAATCTAACAGATGCAAGATATTGTGTTGGGAGTTGAGATACAGCAAGGACTAAGACATTCAGGACCTTGCTGAGAGGAGCTGGAATTTAGAGAGGAGGCCTATTGGAGGGAAGGGTGCACAGGGACTTGTGGACTCGGAGGAGCACCTCTCCTGGTCTTAGAAAGCGAGATGTTGGGCTGGCTCTGCTGATAAAGGAAACCAGAGACATGCACGTACAAGAGAGATAGCGAGTCTGATTTGGAATGTGTCTGAACTGAAGCTTATCTACAGCCTGTCTCCTCTGTGATCTGATCCTCTCTCTGTTGTTTTTTGCTTAGTGACAGCGGAAAGTCCAGACATATGACACATACCTTTCTTGCATCATGTTTTCCCTTGCCCTTTGTTAAAATGGTCAGTACAAGTGGGTACATGGCCAAGAGTACCAAAGATGCTGACGTGACCGGTGTCATCCACGGGTTCCCCTCCTCCCTTCCCTCTAGCTATTCACCTTAGGTGTTGCAATATTTGTAAAAGGAACCTGGGCTTGTTTTTTTTTTTTTTTTCAGTTTGCTCATTGCTGTTGTGGTGAATGATCTGGTTTCTTTTAGATATTATTACTATTATTGTGCTTCCCTGGTGGCTCAGCAGTAAAGAATCAGCTTGCCAATGCAGGAGATTCGGGTTTGATCCTTGGGTTGAAAAGATGCCCTGGAGAAGGAAATAGCAACCCACTCCAGTATTCTTGACTGGACTGGGAAATCTCATGGACAGAGGAGCCTAGCAGGCTACTGTCCATGGGGTTGTAGAGTTGGACACAACTAAGCAACTAAACAAACAACAATTATTATTGTAGGGTTTTAAATTCAAATGTTTAAGGGGAAAATTCTCTGTGCTGTTATTCACTCTACATCCTTCCTCTGCTCACCCCACATTCTTTTTCAAAATGCAGGCAAGGTTTCGCTTCATTTATTCAGCAAATAATTATCAGGCACCTTCTGTGTTAATTCAGCAAATAATTATTGGGTGGCAGAGGATGAGATGGTTAGATAACATCACTGACTCCATGGACATCAGTTTGAGGAAACTCTGGGAGATCGTGAAGGGCAGGGAAGCCTGGCATGCTACAGTCCATGGTGTTGCAAAGAGTCACACGATTTATCAACTGAAAAAACAATAACTGTTCCAGGAACTGTCCTAGGTGCTTGGAATGCATCCATGAACAGAGAAGGACTTCTGTGCTCATGCAGCGTGACTCCCCTGAAGCCTAAATGGTTTCGCTCTCGCTGATTTCTCTGTTGCTCTCTGAGGGTGTGCATAGATGGATGGGCACCTCCTAGCCAGGAGAATGTTACCTCCAGCTCTTTCTCAAGAGGGAGGCTGTGTTCTCCCTCATCTGAGACTCTCCAATCCTTGACCATGGATTGTCAGCAGTGTGCCAGGCTTCTTACCCAAGCAGCTGGAGTGCCACAGTTCCCAAAAGAACCTTAAGTACTTTGCCCAAGCTCTAAATATCAAGGTTACAGCCTTTTCGTGGACCATAACTAGAAGGCCGCTCCTCAAAATACTCTGAAAATGATTATGCTCTTTTGAGAAGACAATTTAACGGTGTCTTTATTAAAAAAAAAAAACACACTGTATTTATTTATTTTTGGCGGTGCTAGGTCTTTGCTGCTGCACAGACTTTCTCTAGTTGTGGTGAGCCAGGACTACTCTCCAGTTGCAGTGCTTGGACTTCTCCTTGCAATGGCTTCTTCTGTTGTGGAGCACAGGCTCTAGGGCGTGTGGGCTTCAGTAGTTGTGGCTCTCAGTTTCTAGAGCACAGGCTCAGTAGCTGAGGTGTGAGGGCTTAGTTGCTCTGTGGCATGTGGGATCTTCCCAGATCAGGGATCGAACTCGCATCTCCTGAATTGGCAAGCAGATTCTTTACCACTGAGCCACCAGAGAAGTCCTTAACTGTGTCTTTAAACCCTCCCATGGACCAATCCATCAGATGTACCTTCTGTGATAAAGACCTTAGTCTTTCATTCTTTGCCCTCAACGAAGAGTCTTTTCTAGGGGGATGAAGGGTAGGTCTCCAGGTAGTCCAAAGCATGCCTGGAACCCAAGCTTGAGCTGGTTCATTGATGTGAATTTGGTAAAGCAGGATACTCAGGCAAAGGTCCCTGGGGAGGCTGACCCCCACCAGATCACAGGGCAGGCAACGTAGGCCCAGGATCGCCAAGATAAGCCTGCAAGAGTCATTTGTGCTGAGGGAGTTCCTCACCCAGAGAACTTGAATTTAGAGACCTCTTGGAGTCACAGCTGCTCTGTGAGTGTCTATAAAGCTCTAATTTGGACAGTGTCCAATTGAAGTAGCTCAAAACCATCTCACGTGTCTGGAAATTCTACAGCTTTTTGGACCATCCTAGATCTGTAGCAGACCCTTTATAGCTTCCAAGAGCCACAAAAAACTCAACAACATAGGGGAAAGAAAAACAGTAATAGTTAACAAACAGTTGAAAGAAAAAACAAAACAAAACAAAACAGACTTGGACTTCCTGGTGGTAGAGTGGATAAAAATCCACCTGCCAATGCAGGAGACATGGGTTCAATCCCTGGTCTAGGAAGATCTCACATGTTGCAGAACAACTAAGCTCCTGCTCCACAAGAGAGGCCACCTCAATGAGAAGCCCATGCACTGCGGCTGGAGAGTACCCCACCCTCCACAACTAGAGAAAGCTCGTGCAGCAACAAAGACCCAACACAGCCCAAAACAAATAAACACCTAAGAGACCCCAGTGCTATTCCTTAATGGTTCTGTGGTCTTCATCAAGCTATTAGGCCTCTGAGCCTCAATTTCACCCTTTAAATAACATGAGAAAAGGAAGATGTTAAATGCAAGGAAAGTATATTTAGAAGACGCTATGCAAATGTAAGTTTTTGACTGTTGTTATCTTCAGCAGGCCTCTTTTCTGGAGTCCACAACTGTCTTGGACCTGAATCCTCAAAGTTGCCCCAGGGCTCCCCCTCCACCGGCCGAGGACAGCCCAACAGCCAGTGTCCGGCGAACCACGCCCTGCCTTGCTCACCAGTCAGCCAGCCCTGGGCTGAGGAAGCCATGCAGCTGTCACCTTGCCACCAGATCAGGGATCTTGCATTTTATTACTTCTGGGCTAAGGCTGGAAATCCCTTGGCAAGGGCTCCCTCAGCACAGACTGGTCTGTCTCCCTGCTCCCAGTTTGCTGAGGGCACCCCATGGTACCCAGAGACAACGAGCTAGAAGTTGGTCGGAGACAGATCACTGGCTCACCTCCCGTGGCCCCTCTAGAACTGTGTGCGCTGTAGCCTGTGTGTCTAACAAGGGTCACACCCTGAAACCGGGGATGAAGGCATAAAATGGGTGAGGTGGTGCCATGAGCCTGGAATTTCGGGAAATGGGTGTCCTCCAGCTGAGAACACGAATGAGAGGTAGCCAGAGCCGCAGAATATTTTAAATCTCAAATTCCTGGCAGCCCCCCAGCTTTAGATCATTAGGGTTGGGCGGCCTGATTTGGCTCCATTTTCTTAGATGAAAGATCAGAAGAACAACAATATGAACGGTCCATCATTGTTTATGGGATAAAAAGAGAAGGCAGAGGCCAGAGAGAGCTGGTTGGCATCCATTCATACATGCCTTGCACGAGCTTTTAGAGTTGGGAAAGGGGCCATAAGATATTGAGCCTCACAGGTGCCCTCCGAATCATGAGGAACAGGATCCAGAGAGCTTTAAGACATTTTCTACATCTGCATGCACTGCTCTGAGGGATGAAATCAATCCTACATGCCTGTCCAGTGGATGAGGGACAGAATAGTTAATAAGATGGCAAATATGACATTCCATGTAGAGATGTGCTATGTTCAAAGAGTTTTATCACAGTACTGCTTTCTAGTTACAGAAAAATCAAAGCAACATAAATATCCACTTATCCATTAATAGGGAATTGTTTAAATACTTCATAATAGAAGGCACGTGATGGAATATTTTGTAGGCGTTACAAATAAGGTAAGTCCCCTACCTACAAACAAATTCCATTCTGAGAGAGTTCAATTTGTTCGTTAAGTCCAGCAAGGTTAGCTTAGGTACTCAATGAACACAATCGGCTACATAGTACTGTACAGTGATAGTTTTATACTACTTTTCACACAATACATACAGAACAAGCACAAAAAATAAAGAAAACACTTTTAAGCTTACAGTATAGTACCTTGAAAAGTACAGTAGTACCAGCTATATCAGCACTGCTTTTATGCTTGCTCCTGGACATCCTGGGCTTAAGATACTGTACTTCTGACTCTACACTGTGTGTGTGTGTGTGTGTGCACGTGCGCTCCCGTGCTCCATTGTTCAATCATGTCTGACTCTTCGTGACCTAATGGACTATTGCCCACAAGGCTCCTCTGTCCATGGGATTCTCCAGGCAAGAACACTGGAGTGGATTGCCATGCCCTCCTCCAAGAGATCTTCCCGACCCAGGGATCGAACCCTAGGTCTCCTGCACTGCAGCAGGACTTTTTACCATCTGAGGTGCTGGGGAAGCCCCACTCTATACTGTACTGTACAGCACACAAAAGCACCACCACTTGTGAGGATGCATGCATATGGCAACGTGCGCCAGACGCATGAACTAACTTACGGGACTGGACACGCGAACTCACACTTGCATCTTTGAAAGTTCACAACTTGAGGGCTTCTGTGTAGGGGACTTATTGTGATGACTATACCGCACTAAAACAATAAACAATTATGTGTATCTACATTTATTGACATGGGAAGCTGTGGGGCTTAGCTAGAAGGTCACCTCTGTTGACTTTCTATTGTGTGACAATAGCAGGCGTCAATGCAACATATACATCACCCTGGGTAAAATTTTATATACGTACGTGTATGTGTGTGTGTGCGTGTGCTCATTCGCTCAGTCATGTCTGACTCTTTGTGACCCTATGGGCTATAGCCCACCAGGCTCCTCTGTCCATGGGATTCTCCAGGCAAGAATACTGGAGTGGTTTGCCATGCCGTCTTCCAGAAAATGTCCCCAGTCCAGGGGTAGAACCTACGTCTCCTGCATTACAGGCAGATTCTGTACCGCTGAGCCACTGGGGAAGCCCACATATGTGTATGAATGGACAAAAAGGAGTCTTTGTAATAATTATCTCAGAGTGAGGTTTTGGATGACTTCTAACTTTCTTATTTACATTTTCATGCACTGTTGGAATTTTGTTCAGAAATCATGTTTTTTATAATCAGAGAAGCTGATTAAATCGGACATCCTCCTTGCTGTCATGGATCCTGTGAGGACTGCAGGAGGCAGACAGTGAATGTCCCCACATCTGGCTGGTTTGGAGTTGCTCTCCCCTCAAAACTCAGCGAGTGCTTCCCAGCACACCATCCAGAAAAAAAAAAAAAAACTTTCGGGAGGGCATGATGGATTTTCAAATGGAAATTGTTATGACCATGGGTAGATTAAGAGGTCCCCATAACATTGAGATAAACCTCCATTTGAGAGTGAAAAATTAGGAAGACTGAGGGTATTTTGTTTGAGTCTGTGGATGTGACCACTCTACAAAGAGTCACCAATGGGTGGCAGAAGAGATGTAGGTATCCCCCAACTGTAATTAAGATGCTGGGTCACAGACCAGAATGGTTAAAGTGAATTTATAGTAGAAAGATGGAATAAACTGCACGGGATAGCCCCGGAATTTGGATGAAGCATAGTTGAAACCAAGGTGGGGATGATCAGCAAAGGGTCTGGAAAAGGAACTCTGTGTGTTTGTCAGCATTTACCTAGCTCTGCTAAGGAAGAATGGCTGTGAATTCTGTGGCCACAAGCTCTGCCAGGCTCCAGATCCTTGAGACACTTCTTACATACCACCCACAAAGAGTCAGGTGGCCCTGGCATCCGTACGTTTGGAGGAGCAGATCACCTTGTGTATGTGTGTGTGTGCGTGTGTGCAAGTCATAAGGGTTTGAAAGAAATCTCTTTAGTTCTGCAAGACTTAACAGTTAAAACTATTATCCTAAGCAATTCTCCTGAAATTTAACCAGAAAGAATTTCCAGTGAGGCTGAATTATTGAGTCACTTTTGTTGTTGTTCAGTCGATCAGTTGTGTCCGATTGTTTGTGACCCCATGGACTGCACCATGCCAGGCTTCCCTGTCCATCTCCAACTTCTGGAGCTTGCTCAAACTCATGCCCACTGAGTCGGTGATGCCATTCAACCATCTCATCCTCTGTTGTCCCCTTCTCCTCCTGTCTTCAATCTTTCTCAGCATCAGGGTCTTTTTCAATGAGTTGCCTCTTGGCATCAGGTAAGTAAGTACTGGAGCTTCAGGTTCAGCATCAGTCCTTCCAATGAATATTCGGGGTTGATTTCCTTTAAGATTGACTGGTTTGATCTCCTTGCAGCCCAAGAGACTCTCAAGAATCTTCTCAAACACCATAGTTCAAAAGCATCAATTCTTCGGTGCTCAGCTTTCTTTATCATCCAACTCTCACATCCGTACATGACTACTGGAAAAGCCATAGTTTTGTCTAGATGGACCTTTGTTGGATTGAGTCTCTTCACTTAGTATTTTTTTTTTTTCCACCAAGAAGTGATCTGGGTCTCTGAAAGAGTTATAGCTTGGTCTCAAAGATCATTTCAATAAGGTCCTGAAGTCTTGTGTGCTCTGCTGACCACAGAATCCCAGGGGGAAATACATTCTAAGACTTTCAGGCTGGACTGTCCAGCTTTACACCCCCTCCTCTGACAGTTTTCTTCAGGAAAATTCAAAGATACATTCTAACTGCTTTTCTCACAGTGCTGGGGGTTTAGCAAGCAGGTTTGCTCTGACCAGTATTGGAGTTCAAGGGGTAAATCTTGAAGGAGGACGTGAGATTCCTTTACTTGGGGATTGGACACTTGGTTGACTTTAATGGAACACAGGCTATGTGGTCAGCCTTCACCCTCTGGGCTTGCTGCCTTCAAGGCAAAGGGAGAGATAGTCAAATCTCTAATTCCTTATAAATATTCAATCCTTTACCTGAAATGGTCCATTAAGCAGTAGGGATAATGTATTCATGAGAGGCCAAGTGGTGAAGGTGACATACGTTTACTATTTACCTCCCAGAATGGACTACCATTGGCCTTAGTTGGAAAAAGGCAGAATCTTTGCACTTTTTTATTTTGATCACAACTGCTTATTTGTATGCTTGTTATTCTCTGGTTATGAATCTGTAACCAAGCAGCCACAGATCAGGAGATCTGTTCTTTTAGCCATTCTGACCATCCGTGCACATCCTGAAGAATAGATCACAGTGATTTATAACAGTCTGGTAATTGTAATTATTCACTTTCCCAGGTGGCTCAGCGGTGAAGAATCTGCCTGCCATGCAGGGGATGTGACAGGAGCCAAGGGTTCAATCCTTGGGTCAGGAAGATCCCTTGGAGAAGGCAATGGTAATCCACTCCAGTATTCTTGCCTGGGAAATCCAATGGACAGAGGAGCCTGGAGGACTACAATCCATGGGGTTGCAAAGAGTCGGACATGATTTAACAACTCAGCAACAATAACAGCTGTCCAAGGTGGCAGGGTCGGCTCACTTCCCCGGTGAAGTTCAGATGTCATTGTCAACACAGCCCTCCCTATTCTATAACTATTAATACCTGCATCATACCACTTTGCTAGCAAGACTTTCCACGCAGCTGAGAAGTACTCAGCCAAGAGCCTGTACTCTTGGAAGTTCTTGGAGTTTCATCAGTTTAATCTTTCAAAAGTAGTTTCAGGATAAGCTTGCTCAGAGACAAAAAAGGGGAAGATGCAGGGGGTACCTAGAGACCTCTCATTTCATGAAATCATATTCAAATATTTCACTGAGAGGAATATAGGAAAGTAAACAATAAGAACAGGAAGGAAAGAGTGGGTGGAAGGAATGAAGGCAGAAGCATAGCAGAAAGAAAGGAAGAGGGAGGAATATGACATTTTTGGTAAATCCTAAAATTTTAAACCAGAGTGGCAAGGAGCAACGTTCATTTGACTTTGGAAGATACTATACAACTTTTTTGGGGGGAAGGATTGAAGGCAAAAGGAGAAGATAGCTTCACCAACTCAGTGGACATGAATCCAAGCAAACCCCAACAGATAGTGGAGGACAGGGGAGCTTGGCATGCTTCTGTCCATGGGATTGCAGAGCTGGACATGACTGAGCAACTGAACAACAGCAACAATATAACTTTCATTTACTTCTATTTACCTTTCAAACACTGTTTGCTAACATGAACATCAGACACTCCCCGCACATATAATAGCTTTGTTTGTGTTCAGTCGCTTCCGACTCTTTGTGGTCCCATGGACTGTAGCGTGCCAGGCTCCTCTGTCCACGGGATTTCCAGGCAAGAATACTGGAGTGGGTTGCCACTCCTTCTCCAGGGGATCTTCCCAACTTAGGGATTGAACCCTCGCCTCCTATGTCTCCTGCATTGGCAGGTAGATTCTTTACCACTATAATAGCTTTGGGGAACATGTCTGAGATTCTTTTTGGCTAACTGAGCAAGTTCAAGCTCTTATGAGTTTTCTTTTCTGAGAGCAACAAGGGGCCAGACCTAACTTAGACGATCTATCCTTGTATCTTGTCCTGAAAAGCCCTGAATTTACACATCCATTTAAAGTATTTATGCCAGTTCATACTTGAAAATCTGCCCCAGATGGCATCGAGCCAGAAGCGGATGCCTGTTGCTTCAGAGGAGGAGGGGATGTATTCCTGCGTGTGAGCACAATGGTGTGGCAAATGGGCAAGAGGGGACATTCCTTCCCAGGGCTTTACTGAGGTCAAACGAAACATTGCCCAGTTCTTTACCCATGTGGAAAACCAGTGTGTCTAAGCCAAGTGGGGGAAATGGGAACTGAGAGCAGACAGGCAGATCACCCTGAATGATTTGAAACTGTGTGGCAGACAGAGTGGCATCCTTCAGCCCCACATGGTTCTATACCCCTTTACCGTCTGCAGTCTCAAAGCTGTCCAGCTCATGGCCAGGAAGAGAATCAAGCTGACTATTTTCATCACATCCAGAGGCAGATTAAGCTGGAGCCTCCACTGGGACAGATCCAGTTTCCTGCCCGGACTTGATAAATTTATAAAGAGAGCTCACTGACACAGCAAGGGTTAATTCCAAGCCTTTAGAAATCGATAGACAGGGAAGCCCGTCATGCTGCAGTCCATGCGGTCTCGAAGACTGAGCAACTGAACAACAGAAATCTTCGATTGGCATTCGTCTTTTAGAAATACAGTAGGTCATCTGTATCTGAGGGTTCCACCTCCATGGATTCAACCAACCGCAGATCGAAAATACTCAGAAAAATGAAAAATTCCAGAAAGTTCCATAAAGGAAAACTTGAACTTGCTGTTTGCTGGCAACTGTTTAGGTAGCATTTACTTGTATTTACAATGACTGACTTAGCATTTACATTGCAGTAGGTATTGAACCTGCCTGCCAATGCAGGGGATGTAAGAGATGCAGGTTTGATCCCTGGCTCAGGAAGATTCCCTGGAGGAGGGCATGGAAACCCACTCCAGTGTTCTGGCCTGGAGAATCCCATGGACAGAGGAGCCTGGAATACTACAGTCTACAGGATTGCAAAGAGTTGGACACGACTGAAGCGACATAGCATAGCACACAACACAGGTATTATAAGCAAACTAAAGATGGTTTGAAGTATATGTGAAGATGTTCACAGAATATATGCAAAAACTCAACATTCAGGAAACAAAGATCATGGCCTCTGGTCCCATCATTTCATGGCAAGTCTATGGGGAAACAATGGAAACAGTGACAGACTTTTTTTCTGGTCTCCAAAACCACTGCAGATGGTGACTGCAGCCATGAAATTAAAAGATGCTTGTTCCTTGTAAGAAAAGCTGTGACAAACCTAGACAACATATTAAAAAGCAGAGACATTACTTAGTTGACAAAGATCCATCTAGTCAAAGCTATGGTTTTTCCAGGAGTCATGTATGGATATGAGAGTTGGACCATAAAGAAAGCTGGGTGCCAAAGAACTGATGCTTCTGAACTGTGGTGTTGGAGGACTCTTGAGAGTCCCTTGGACTGCAAGGAAATCAAGCCAGTCAATCTTAAAGGACATCAACCTTTCTTAAAGGAAGTACTGATACTGAAGCTGAAACTCCAATACTTTGGCCACCTGATGCGAAGAACTAACTCATTGGAAAAGACCCTGATGCTGGGAAAGATTGAAGGCAGGATGAGAAGGGGATGACAGAGGATGAGATGGTTGAATGGCATCAAAAGCTTGATGGACATGAGTTTGAACAAGCTCCAGGAGCTGGTGATGGACAGGGAAACCTGGCATGCTGCAGTCCATGGGTATGCAAAGAGTTGGACATGACTGAGCAACTGAACTGAACTGAATGCCATTTTCTATCATAGACTTGAGCATCACAGATTTTGGTATCTTTAGGATCCTGGAAGCACTCTTCTCACTGGATCCCAAAGACAATGGTATTTACACCACCACTGTGTGTGTGTATGTATTGAGATCAAAGCATTTAACATTTTCTCTCCAAGCTCTGAACGTCTCCCAAAGTACAAAGGAATGTGAGATTCACCAGGCCTACTTGGAAGCTATGACATGGGTTCATTTTAAGGTTGAATTGCAGGACAGCTGTCATTTCCTGATCCACCCCTCTGCCTCCCACCGCCAGGTGGTGGGAGAGGAAAACTAGAACTGTTTTCTGAGTTCTGTCCTCAGAAGTCCTTTCTTTTTCTTTCTGGCTGCACCCTGCGGTATGTGGGATCTGATCGAACCCATGCCTCCTGCAGTGAAAGGAGGAATCTTAACCACTGGACCACGGAGAAAGTCCCTAGAGCTGCTTTCTCAATCCACTGACTCTCCTTTGCAGAACAAGTATGGGAATCCAAGAGTCCAGAAGGACCAAATGACTCCTCTGCTCAAGCACCGTAAGACAAGTTTCTAATTTTTTTCCCCTTTGTTTATTGTTAGAGGGAGGCAGGAGGGAGATGGTTCCCTCCCCAACCCACTATTCCCCAGCCCCAGATTTCTTTCTAAAAAAATGCAAGCAGACCACATACCCCTTCCTCAGCATCCCTGGACTCTGCTCCTGGACCCAGCCCCCTTTCGCGTGCCGCTGGGGCATGGGAGATTTTGAAACTGGCAGAAAGCCTTGGAGCTGAAAGGCAAGCCCCAGAACTGTGGGGGGAAGGCCTGCAGGTGGGGCGGCCTGACAAACTGCAGCTCGGGGATGCTGTGCCTTCATTCTGCCCTTACAGCCCGTGAGAATCTCCAGATCTCTTCATCAGACACCCCTGCTCCCTAGAGTTAGGCTGCTCTTGAACCACTGAGTTTCTCACAGAGGCATTTTTATTATCAGATGAGTGGTGGAGTAAGTGTGTGTGCATTTGTGTTTTTTCTTCATCAGTCATGTCAGATAATATTCCGTTCTAAATATTAAAAAAATATATCTTTTCTTAAAAACCAAAGTAATGTGGGTTCATGGCAGAAGATTTGGAAAATACAGAAATGCATCCCAGAAGAAACCTAAAATCCACCTACGATTTTACCACCTCGTTTCATTGGCATTTAGTTGAACAACCATCAGTCCCTACTCTATTCTTTTATGGAATATAAATTCCAAGATGACAGAGATCTTGCTCGTATCTGCGACCCTGTGCTCTGAACAGTATGCTAGTGCATGGCTATGTTCAAATATATAGGCTGGATCAGTAAACTCTAGAAGGATAGTTTGAATTGAAATAAGTTGTCATGATACAGTAGAGAACAGCAGAACTGGAGTTGCTTGGGTGTGGCTGACCCGTGACTCAGCTGCTCCTGCTAATTTTCTGTTCTCCTTGGATCAGTTACTTCACCTCTCTGGGCCTGGGTTCCATCTTCAGTAAAATACTCATTCTAGTTAATATTTATCAAGGGCTTATTAGGTGCCTAGCATGTGATAAGCTCTCTACATGTATTTCTCACCATAACTCGAAGAGAGGTACTGTCTACCACACTTAACGCCCCAGGAAATTGAGGCATACAGTCACATAGCTAAGTGGACAGCAGCCAGACTCTGGGCTCCAGTGGATGCCTGGCTTTGGGGTGACATGACTTCTAAAGGCCCCTCCCGGCTCTGGTGCTGAGCGAGAGAGGAGTGGGACAGGGAGATGGCTGGGACAATTATGCCCGAGGCGCTCAATTGTGGAGCAAGGTCCAGGTGATTATTTCTTAGAGATCAGAGAGCAAAGTCCTGAACTAGACGACTTCCTCCAGACTACTGTGAACGTGAGAAGCCTGGCTGGGCATTCCTGGAGCCTAATTACAAGGCTGTTCAGCCAGCCCCCCTTCATTCAGAGGCAGGTTTCCGAGGCCTTCTGGTGTGTTCATTTTTTCACCCCTGCCCATCCCCAGGAGAGTGCCCAGGGTCAGGCAGGGAAGTAATCAGAAGTCAACCTGATCATTCCTGACCGTGAGCAGCTGTGGATGTGTTTGGTGGGAGAGGAATAATGGCACACTTGTGGGATGATTAGCTGGGATGTCAGTGGGCAGGGCACTACAGTCCCCCTGTTCCTGCCCCCACCAGATAAAAGTGTGGGCTGATCACCTGTGTTTTACTTGTATCCATGGCAACCCACTCTCCTTTATGGTGAGGAGGAATGGGCTTCAGTAAACAGATCTATTTGTGTGACTCCTGTTGCTTATTTGAAGCCATGTCACTCCTTTTTCCACTGTGGTCTGTGTGTCTGAGTCACAGGGAGCCTAAACTGGCTTCTCTGAATTGATGGCTCCCTCCCAGCCTGTCTTGACTGACTGCCAACTGAGCAGGGCGTAGCTTACTTACCAACACTTTTTTTTTTTTTTTAAGCAGGACTGATTCATAGAAACTCCTTTAAAACAGTAAAAAGAAACCGCCCATCACACACCCCAGCACACCAGCTCAGGAAACTTATAACCTCGGGAGGCCAGCCCTCTGCTCACTGTGTTCACAAACCTCCAGGAGAGCGGACGCCTGCCACCAGCTCCTGCCACTCAGGGCGCCTCGGCTGGTCACCGGCCCCTCAGGTAGGACAGTTCCCGACACTGCCGGGCAGACCAGAGAACTTTCCTTGCTTCCCACTGCTCTCCTCCTTCTGACCTCACTGAAGCTTTTTCTTATTTCCTGTGCTATTTTTCTAGGACTCCTTGAATTGAGTCCTTCAAGCTTTTTAGCTAAAAGTGGGCATTGATACAACTCTTTCCCTTAAGGTTCAGTAAAATCTAGTTTGACGGGGGCCCCGGGGTTGGGGCAATCAGTCCGTCTGGGTGGTGATTATGTCTTGCAGGAATGGGGTTCTTGTTCTGAAAGTGTGCTGGGAGCAGGGACTTTTGGAACACGAGAGGATAGCATTTTTTTTCTGGAGGAAACCCGACGTACCTTTGAAACCGGACAGCACTTGGGCTCCTTGCCAGACTTTGTCAATTGCTCTGTTGTGATTTAAATTGCTCAGGACTTGAATTGTTTCTCTGTTTGCCTGTCTTTTCGGGGTGAGGGTGGGTAGCTTCTGCTTTTCAGTTTATTTTCCTGGTGGCTTTTATGGGGCTGTCCTTTAGCTTGTTCATTCACTTTTGTATAAGTGTAAATGTTTTTTTTTTTTTTCTTTCCACGGGATAGGAGGAGAGCAGGGTGGGCTTGTTTAAAGAAAACCGTTAGAGGGAGAGAGGGAGGGAGAAAGAGGAAACTTTCTCTCTTTAAGTGGTGTTTGAAATGTAACGCAGGAGGGGCTTCTGGTGCCTGATGTGGATTTCAGAGCTCTCTCCCACGATCAGATGTGGAGGGTGGGGTCTCAGGGAAAAGTTGGGTTTGGAGGGCAGGGTGGGGCTGGGGGAACTTCATCTGTTCTTATTAAAAATAAAACAAAATACTGCATCGCTTTGTGCTTTTATCCCAGAAGCAGCCAAGTTCGGTGCAGAGCAAAAAGACAGCCTATCAGAAATGTTAAAATGATTTTTATTTCTTAGGTAGATGTGAGGTGTTTTTTTCCTCCTGCATTGTTTTGGAACATTCAACTTCTCACTCTTTCCAAAACATGCCGTACAAACGCAAACACTTGTGCTAATCATGAAAGGATCTGGAAAAGGAAGAAGGGTGATTTTTATTTGCTTTTTCTTTTCAAGGTTAGCATGTTGGTTGGTTGAGGTGTGGCCCATTTCAACATAGATACTGGGGTATCTCCCTGCCCCACCACCCTACTCTGCACCCAAGACGAGGAGAAGGACAGGATGCAGCTTGCCTGATGAAATTAAGTTTTTTCTTTATAAATGTGGTTCATTGGAAGAGAAGATTCAAACATAATCAGCCTGGATACAGGCAAGGTGCCTGCTAAAATTGCCCTCCAGGGGATGATTCAGTTAGTACAAGGGCAATTTTTTAAGGTGCAGGGGACTCCCACCTTCGCTTGAAATTTTGATTATTTCTAGATTACATCGACGTGGATTGGGGAGGCCATTGTCATTAATGGTATCCTGAGAAGCTAGAAACAAATCTTTGAGTCTGTGCAGGCTAAAGCTAGTAAGAAAGATTTAACCAGTCAGGAAACAGAAAACAGTGACATCTGTGGGCACGTAAACTGTCCTGAGTCTCACTATTTGTATGGTGTCACTTTACGCTGGAGTTTTATGCAGAGAAAAGCGTGCTGTGCGTTACTGCCTGGAGTTTGAGGGCAATTTTAAAAATGCTGTTCTTATTCCCGCTTTCCCATCTTCCTCCAACAAGTAGTGAAAGAGTTCCTTGGCTATGGGGGTTTTTCTGGATTTCAGCTATGTATGCTCAACAAGACTGGACTGGGAGTTTTTTCCTTTTTTTCCTGCTACTGTCTCCCACCCTCGGGGGGTGGATTGAATTCCACCCCAGACTCTGAGGACTGGGGCAGGGGTTTGGGGCAGACCGGCAGGATGTCTGGTATGGCGTCCTGGTCTGAAGACACCCTGGATTTTACATTGTTCGAGGGTACGAAACTGTCCTGGGAGTTGGCAGGAGGCCCTAGAGCACCAACCCAAGGCAGATCACATCCTAGGGCAGACAGTGGCTCCCTCCCAGGAGGGGAAGAGACGTCCCTTCTGCAGACCACAGAAAAGACTGGGGCTGTCTCCTCTCTTCCTGCTCCCCTCCTAGGCCAGACTTGGCCCGTCCAGTTCCCATAGACATCCAGACTCCGGGGGATCGAGGGAAGGAGCCCCATAGAGCCCACCCTGGGGATGCAGACCGTCTTTGCTTGGTCTGCGTGGCTCTGGGAGTTTCAGCTGGTACCCAGACCCACTGGGACCAGTGGAGAGAAAGAAGCCAGTGCCTCAGAAGACTGAGAGATGAACCAAAATGGCTTTTCTGTAGGCGCCTCAGCATCAGATAGGGAATATATCTGAAAAACGGCCTCAGAAAAAGGCACAGGGCAAATATAGTTACGTGTCATCCTTGATTTGTGCATTGAGTTTGGTACAGATCTTGGAGGTCAACCCATTCATTCTCCTGCCATATGCAGAAATCTTATTTTTCATACCACCTTGGATGGATGAGTGTTTTATGCTTCCCTAAAATTTCCAGAGAAGGGACTTGGCACCTTAGAGGGTACTTCCACACCCACCCCGCTTCACTGGACAACTCTCATCGCTAGAGTTTCTTACATCCGGCAAAATTGGCTTCTCTATAACGTCTATACTTTCTTCCAAGTTCTCTAGTCCTGAAAATATCTATTCCATTTTTGCTGTTGCTGTTGATCCATCCAATGTTCCTTATCTTCTAAACACTCGACTCTTATTTAGTATTTGATGGATAAAACTTGATAGATCTGTGCTGCTGTTATTATTATTATGACTACCTAAGATTTGGAAGGAGCAGGGAACCTTGTTGAAGTTTTGAGGCTGTGTACATACTCCTCCCTACCCAGGTGATCTGATTCTGAGGTCTCTTTTTCTAAACAAGGTGTGTGGTTTATTCTTGAACTGACTGCATACATAGCTGCCTAGCACAAAAGGTCAGAGCCACCTGGGACTCTCAGATATATGTACTCAGAGGGACACCCGGTGACAACCACGACGAGGTCATGGTTAAATCAATGCAATGCCAGAAACACAGGCTTCTAACTTGGCCTTGTGGGGCTGGTCCCTTAACTTAGTCCATAGTTCGTGGAGCCCACGCCTTGCCACTGTTACTTCCTGTAATGGTAAGTACAGCAACAGGCTGCCAGTCAACATAACCTCGGTCTAATTGCCGGCAGGCCATCTGGATGTCCAGCTCCTTGGAAAGGGCTCATAATCCTTAAGTAGTGTAGAACTGGAATTTTCTGACCATAAACTTCCCTTTTCCCATACTCCTTTCAGTTCTGCCCAGATGACCCTGGATTCCTATTTAGTAACCAAGGGAGCTGAAATACGCTTCTAATTAGGAGTTTGTTTGGATTCCCAATACCCTATACCCCATACACACATGTTGCAAAACCACGCTAAGTTACACTTCTGTTACAAGTCATTTCTCTCAGTTTAACTGGGAAATCCGCTGAAACTGAACCACAAAGATGAAAACAGAAGCCCATGTGGGCATTGCTGCTTCTCTCTCTTCATTTTAATCACAACATTTGGATCCACCTTTCCTTCTCTGTGGGCTTCCCTGGTGGCTCAGAGGTTAAAGCCTGCAATGCAGGAGACCCAGGTTTGATCCCTGGGTCAGGAAGATCCCCTGGAGAAGGAAATGGTAATCCACTCCACAATTCTTGCCTGGAGAATCCCATGGATGGAGGAGCCTGGTGGACTACAGTCCATGGGGTCGCAGAGAGTTGGACGTGACTGAACGACTTCACTTTCTTTCTTTCCTTCTCTGCTGTGGAAATGGCATTTCTCTGGAACTAAATTGGACCCCTCTACTGGTGCCCCTGGCCTTACTGAGGATGTGGCAGTTTTCATATTTCCCAGGCCTGTTTCATGAATTCTGTCTTCCAACAGGGTAATTAAAATTGAGAACCCACTAGGCTTGGGTTGAAATTGGTGGCTGGAACCCTCCGGTAGGTGCAAGATGGCTAAAATAGGAGGCTTGAGGCGCTTGATTTTGTCCTGAATCTGCCATGTGATGTGGGCAGAACATTTGCCTTCTCAACAGAGGGAACAGAGCTTGGTGGTTTCCATGGACCCTTGTGGCCCCGAGACCCTATCGTTCTAAGATCCGATAGTTCCTGTTTGGAGAAGTCCTGTGGGTTATGCCAACAGCAAGTTTAATCCATAAACACTGGTAGGAAAGTGAAATGATGTAACATGTCTGCATGGAAACAGGAGGATGGAGGACCCAGGTGGACTCCTCTGCTTCATCCGCTTAGAGATTCTCCAAGTATAGGCGTCTGCAGGCTTTACCGCTGGGTAGCAGTGAGCATTCACCCAGCTCTCGGAAGCAAAGAAAGAGGTTTGATTTATGAAACCCGAGCAGTGCCTGGTTAGCGAAGCTTTGTGGGGACATTGACAACATGAACCCAGACCAGACTCCAGAGACAGAGACACAAAGGTGGTTCTGGGAAAGGAGCCTCACCCTCTTTTCAAGGAGGGTGTGGCCAAATGGTGTGGATGGGAGTGGATGGGAAGCTGGGCTTTGGGGAGGAAAGGGGAGGTGCCAGGAGGAAAGGGGTGGGGAGCAAAGGGACTTCCCGAGGTTTCTTAGGCCTGTATGCTGGCTGAGAGAGGGGGGCAGATGGAAAGGCCTAGAAGAGGGAGAAGAATTGATGCTTTCAAACTGTGGTGCTGGAAGACTCGTGAGAGCCCCTTGGACTGCAAGGAGATCAAATCAGTCAATCTTAAAGGAAATCAGTCCTGAATATTCATTGGAAGGACTGATGCTGAAGCTGAAGCTCTCATACTTTGGTCACCTGATTCAAAGAACTGACTCATTTGAAAAGATTCTGATGCTGGGAAAGATTGAGGGCAGGAGGAAAAGGGGGCAACAGAGGATGAGATGGTTGAGCGGCATCACCGACACAATGGACTTGAATTTGAGCAAACTCTGGGAGATGGTGAAGGACAGGGAAGCCTGGTGTGCTGCTGTTCATGGAGTCTCAAAGAGTAGGACAGAACTTAGCAACTGAACAACAAGAAGAGAGAGAAACTGGAAAGAGGAAGCAGGGAGAGGGTGAAAGAAGAGGGCAGAAGTGTGAAGATGCTGTACCCCTGACTCCCTCCTCTGATTTGGGGACCACCCACTCTCAATGTCAGGATAGTCCTTGGGGCCAAGAATTTTGTTCTTTGTCTCACCTCTTCTTTCCCATCTGTGAAGAACCTTCTGTTGTTAAGGAGGCAATGTTAGAATTTCTGTGGATTACTTGTGCAGTGGTCATCTTTCCCTGGGGACACTTTTTTTTTTTTCCCTTTCCAGAAGGGTCAGGTCAGGACTGACAGCAGAATGAGGTCCCTGATACTTTGATGTCTTCTTTCAAATAATCAAAGAACCCTGCCTGGGAGGCTGGATACCGGGAGCTTGGGAGAGGTTGTAGAGGTCAGGCCAGCCAGGTGTGTCCACTCTAACGAAGCTGAGACCTCAAGCTTGCCTTGGCTAGCTGTGCTTCGCTGCTGGGGAGGGGGCCTTGTGCTGTGGGTGGGGGCCGGGGTGGAATGTTTGAAGCTCCTCTGGGGCCAGGAGTGCTAGCAGGGTGGGCTGTTTTGGCCTGGGCTGGTTCTGCTGGTGGACCTTCTCAGCAAGTCAGTAGGAAGAAGCAGTGACCCTCCAAAGGCCCTTTGTTTATTTCCAGTGGCATCACTTTGGAGAGTCTGTGCTGACCCTCTGATTAACTAGGAGGGGTTGGAGAGGCAGAATAAAGCAATAGATCTGATAGCAGTTCTAGAATTCTGCCGCAAGTAGGAAAGAGAAGCTGTGCTGCAGTGGGGAAAGCCTGGCCCGGAAGATGCGAGGGAGTGGGCTTCATCCCGATTCTGTTTTCACTCTGGGGACTCGCTTTCCCACTTTTGTCAAGGAACTGGACCGAGTAACTTCAACCCTGCTAAGCCTCTAAACAACCAACTGCCTGCAGAAAGAGCCACAAGCCCACAGCCCATGCCAGGCACCGGGGTGCCCCTGGCTACACCCGCGTCTGTCCCTGGGGGCCCCACTACCTCCCAGACTACAGCCTGCTGGTTGAAGCCTGTTGCTGGTTGAAGCCTGTTGCCGCCACCTACTGTCAGACCCGCCCAAGCACCCCCCCCCCCCCCACCCCCCAACCTCCACCCGGGCCGGGCCACACCTTGCGTTTCTTCCAGAACCCTAGTTATTATCTTGGCAGTCTCTCCCTTGGAGACGGTCTGGCCGCCAAAACACTCCTCTTTTGTCAGCAGCAGAAGACAGCAAAGGTTCCATCCTTGCCCTGGGGACATCGCCTGATGGCCTGACCAGCTGCGGTCTGGGGGCGGGGGCTGGCCTCGGTCACCCCACCCAGGTCTGGCCTGGGCCTTGGCAGATGTCACCCAGCCCCAGCCCCTCCCCGGACACAAAAGAGGACAAGGGGAAACCAGAGAGAGAGAGAGAGGTTATTCTCTGTGGGAACATTTGCCAAAACAAGATGCAAGCTGCTTGTTTGCTTTTAGCAGATTTGCTGGCCCTCGGACTCTGCCTGAGAAGTTTCAAGCACATTTCACTGGGCTGAGTTTCTCCTTATCCATAAACGAACAAAAAGAATAACCAGCAGCCGTGCAGCCTTTGCTGTGTATCAGGCAAGAGCCCTTTGATCCTCACGCTAAGGCTGTGAGGTGTGCAGATGATAGTTAAAAGGGGCTGGGGTCACCACGATGTATGCTTGAAACAGCTTACAATTTCATGTGCTAACTATACCCAATGAATCTGAACTTTTTTAAAAAAGGAGTGCAGTCAGGAGTCGCACCCAAAATTCATGATTTTTTTTTTTTTTTACTACTCAATACTCTGTCTCTCCAGGAGCTACTGTCCAGAGAGGATACGTCATTTTCCCAAAGTCAGCTGAGTCAGAATTTTTTATGAGAACCTGGTTTTCAAAGAGGTGCTCTTTTTCTTTCTTGCTTTTGGTTCCCCCTAAATAACATGCTTGTCCCACTACCCCCACCCCCAGTTCCTTATCTCTAACTGTGTGAGAATCATGCCAATCTATACTAGGGCCAGATAAGCACCACCCTTTCTATAATATACCCTGTTCACAGGTGGGAGGTGTAGTTCCCTCACCTCCTGGATGATGAAAAACAAAATAGTTGTTTTCTTTGGAGCATGTAAATTCCTGTTGCTTTTGCTGCTTGACTGCTGATGTTTCTTCTGGTCATAAAAAAAAAAAAAAAAAAAAAACTGCCCTGCATTTTAAAGAAAACAGACCCCAGTATGAGTGTACGCAGTGAATTACAGCCCAAAGTTCTTTCTTGCCATACCAAACATCCAGATGTCCAGAAGCAGGAGGAGATGGTGTTTTAGGATTCTTTCTCTCCACATATTTCCCATGGAGAAATTAACGGCCCCCCTTCCCCACCCTCACGTAAAAACAATATTTAGAATGGAAAAGTACACTTGATATAAAACAACAAGAACAATGGTCAGAAAACCTCATCCAAGGTCTCATTCACTGAGCCCGTCTTTAATCCCAGCCTTTTCCTCCTGCGGATACATCCTCTACGGCTGCTCCCCAAAGACAGTATTTCCTCTTCTGCTTTTGCGTTCAGTGGATATTCATTTTGCCAACCCACATGATCCTCAGTGGGAAATAAACACATCAAAACAAACCAACAAGAGCAAAATGGTCCCGACGCATAGAGGACAGAAAGACATCAGTGCCACCACCCTATGCCGTGTTCCTAGGAGAAGCACAGCTGCAGTTCTGGGTGTGACGCCAAGGAGGATGGTCAGATGTGGGCTGACTCATGGAGATCGTACGACTGGGAGTGTCTCTGCCTTTCATCTTGTGCCTCCGAGAAAGCCTTGTGTCTTGGTCTGAGAAAGCGTTCTTCAAAGTCTGCAGTTATCCAGAGGAGATGGGAATTTCACTGAAAGCACCAATGGACAAAAAGACAGAGTCTGTCTGGCACTCGGGTCATCTCAGGACTGTGTTATGATTTACTTGAGATCGGGGGATCTCTGGCTAATATTCTGATAACCTGGAAGTTCTGCTGGCAAAGTGACCACTTCAGAAAAATGCTGTTAAGGAAGCATTAGACAAAGGGCAGGAGTAAGATGGAGGTAGTCATTGCCAACAGCTACCTCTAATGCATTGTCAGGACTTTTCTGATGAAAGAGTGGGGAAGTTTTTGTAAGTAGTGAGTTACCCATGACTTACTCTTGCCTGGAGGGTCCCATAGATGGAGGAGCCTGGTAGCCTGCAGTCCATAGCGTCGTGGAGAGTCGGACACGACTGAGTGACTTCTTTCACTTTCCATTTTCATTCATTGGGGAAGGAAATGGCAACCCACTCCAGTGTTCTTGCCTGGAGAATCCCAGGGACAGGGGAGCCTGGTAGGCTACCGTCTATGGGGTCACACAGAGTCGGACACGACTGAAGTGACTTAGCAGCAGCAATAGCAGCAGCAGAGAAGTTTAAGCATGATTTAGGTAGTTCCTGGTTATAGATTTGTAGATGAGTTTCATGTTCTGGGGAGGGATTTTAAAGCCTCCTTTCAGTCCAGAGTTTCTGTAATTGAAAGAAGTAGATAGGAAAGTCAAATTTGTAGATAAAATAGTACTTAGAAATTTAAAATTTTTTATTTGCATTTACCTGTTTCTTCTTGAATAAGAGGAAACAAACACACATATAATCCTGCATATTCAAATGTCAAAGATACTCAGGAAATATTCTCAGAGTTTGCATATAGTAAGATGTTCAATACCTACTGTTGTTCAGTCTCTGAGTTGTGTCCGACCCTTTGCAACCCCATAGACTGCAGCTCACCAGGCTTCCCTGTCCTTCACTATCTCCTGGAGTTTGCTCATACTCATGTCCATTGAGTCAGTGATGCCATCCAACCATCTCATCCTCTGTCACTCGCTTCTCCTCCTGCCCTCAATATTTGCCAACATCAGGGTACAGAAATAATTTCTAAAAATAACACAGGACTAAATTTCACCTAGATAAAAAAAGTTTGGGGGGGATCATTTTCTCTCAAGAATTCTGTTGTTTATTATGAAGACTTCAGTTATCTTGACATTCATTGTTTTTTCTACAGGGAAGAAAATATTGCCTTTCTTGATTCTTTTATTTGGTGGCTGAACAGATACTTGGCACATGTCATAGACAAGATTTTCCTTTCAGAAACTTAGAATCTTGGGGGTTGGGGAGCCAAACATTTCCACAAATAATTCTGTTACCAGGTGGGCTACCACTAATGATTTTAATAACAGGAGAAAAATGACTACTTTTGACCTCTGTATCAGGGAAGGCTTCCTAGAGGAGGCAGAATTTAAACTTCCTTGAAAACAATGTTATAGTTAACTGGAGGAAGGCTATAAAAACAGACCTTTAAAAAAATTTTGTTTTTAATCCTAGGATTTAAAATTCCTAGGATTCCCAGGGCCAGTGTGGAGCCCCTTTCCTGATTGGTGGTGGGGTGGTGGTGTGTTTGGAGGATCTGAGGAGTGACTTGGTCAGATAACCCAGTGGTACTGAGGATATACTTAAGAGGGAGGATCAGAAAGAGGATCATGGAGAGGCGGGTGGTCCCGAGCTAGACAATGACAGTGGGAGTGGAAAGTAAAGATGCGTGGGAGGTAAGTACTGGAGGAAGCATGCATGACCTGACTGTTATTTTCAGCAGTAAAACTGGGATGAGAGGAAGGAGCAGTGTGGACTTTGGCAGCTGGTCACTATTGCTCCTGTCTCCCCAGAAGAGTCTGGGCTGCCAGGGAAATGACTAAACTGTCTTCTGGCTCTCGAGACAGATCCACGTGCTTCTCAGAAAGTTATCTTGTGCCATCTGGTCGAGGATGCTTCCACTTTGCCTTTGTCTGGGAGACTCTCACCCACTCCGAGTGAATCACAGACATTCAAGCTCTGTGGGACTCTCCCACTCCCATCACTCACACAAGCCCCCGACTCACTGTTTCTGATCATGTGACACCCCCAGTCTCTGGCTAGTTCTTCAGTGACTCAAGCCCATGATTTCCATCACTTCCTTTGCTGGAGAAGTAGGTCTTGGGGCTCTGTTCGGTTGTATTGCTCCCAATTACTGTTCCTCAGACTGCTCGAAGGCCCTGCTTCCCCCAGACTGTGGTGGCTGCTCAATAAACACACTCCAGGGTTTGGAAGAAGTTATCAGTCAGCAATCTGACCCCTGGCTTAGTGATCATGCAGCCAGATTACCAACATCTCAACTGTCCAGACGAGAAGTTGATGATTCTCAATGTCTCTGCTATGAGTTACCCATCAGAAAAGGAAAGGTGTCCACAGAGATCTGATTAATTTCTCATGGTTGTGCATGTGTGCTAAGTCGCTTCAGTCATGTCCAACTCTGTGCGACCCTATGGACTGTAGGGTCCTCTGT
The DNA here is from genome assembly GCF_032452875.1 of Bos javanicus. Classification (NCBI taxonomy): domain Eukaryota; kingdom Metazoa; phylum Chordata; class Mammalia; order Artiodactyla; family Bovidae; genus Bos; species Bos javanicus. The sequence goes on along the minus strand of NC_083872.1, from coordinate 97,152,795 downwards.
CCCTACACCAGGCTCCTCTGTCCATGGAGTTATCTAGACAAGAATACTGGAGTGGGTTGCCATGCTCTCCTCCAGGGGATCTTCCTGACCCAGGGATCAAACCTGCAATTCTTGTGTCTTCTGCACTGCAGGCGGATTCTGTGCCACTGTGTCACAAGGGAAGCCCTTCTCATGGTCAGACCACCCTAAAGGTGTTAGGTTGCCTGCAAAGGGTGAAGAAGCAATAGAAGGCAGCCTCAGGGCTTTGTTCTTTTGCTTCTTTCATTTTGTGGGAGGAGATAAGAAACCAATAAATATTGAAGTGGATGGAGCCAGCTAGAGAGGGCCGTCAGCCCTTCGCCCACATCAGTTGGGCATTTACAGCTCCAGTCACCAGCAAGCATAATTTTCAGGTTCAGTTTCACTAACTGCAATGAATGTCCTATTAGCAAAGATCTTCATCCAGATCTGGAATGGTCAGTGGCTGTGACGCTTGTATCAGGGACAGGAGTGTAAAGAGACCGCTGCCCTAGTGTGGTCTGAGCGATGTGGGAAGGAAAGGGGACGTGTGGTCAGAAACAAGGATGGCGGTGGAGGAAAGAGAACTGGCGGGCCTGTCAATTAGGGCAGAGAGAGGAACAGGAAAGGGATAACTAGAGCCTGTATGTAGCTCTAAGTGGCTAACCTCCATTTTTCTTGACAGTCACTTCTCTGCTAGAGTCAGCATTCATGCCTCCAATACTTTTCTCAGTTTCCCACCCAGCCCCATGGAGTCCTGACCAACCCTGTCCCATGTCTGTTGGGGGTGGTGAGGATAAAGGGGGGATCCTACCCTGCTTCCAGTGCCAGGTGGGGAGACCTGTTCCTGGCACCCTGCATAGAACAGTCAGTGGACATCCTATCCCTTGAGAATACTGTGGATTCAGTAGCTCTGGTGGCCTGGGTCCAACTCCAAGCACCACAAAAAATGTTGTTATGGAAGCCCCAACAGCAACATGACGAGCTTTGGGACTGCCCTGAGCTTCTATGCTCTATGAGGGGGTAGGTGCGTCTCTTAGATCTTCAGAAATGCCATGCTGTTTTCCATTGCAGTCTGGTTGGAGCTCCCCAGCTAGGACAAAGTATCTGCTTTCCACTGGAAAGGGCCGTAAATAGCATTCTTTTTCATTCTTAAAAAATTTATTTATTTTTAATGGAAGCATAATTGCTTTATAATATTGTGTTCGTTTCTGCCATTCATCAACATGAATCAGCCATAGGTGTACATATGTCCCTTCCCTCTTGAACTTCCCTAAAATGCTTCATTTCAAATGCTGTAAAATTATAATCCTTTAATTTCTAAATATACAATTGCAATCTTTGATAATTATTACAAGAACAGTTATGTTTTATGAGTATTGTTGTCAATTGTTGTCACCAATAGAGCAACACGCAGATGTGTCCATAGCATTTTGAAGAGCTCAGAGAGAGAAATCAAGGACAGCTTTAGTGAAACCTACTGCCAGGACAGAAAGTTGTAGCAGCCAATACTTCCAAAGATATACATGCTCGGAAGTGGTCTCTTTTCAGTACTTTCATATGAAGCAAGATTCACACGAGGGCAGGGAATGAGGCTCTCAGAAAGTGGCCCTGCATGTGATGGGTGGGTAGATGTCTCAAGAGCACTGGGTCCTCTATTATTTCTACCCAAACTGCTCTCCAATTTGATAGGTCTCCCCTCACCTGTTAAGTATGTGGACTTCCCAGGCAGCGCAATGGTAAAGAATCTACCTGCCAATGCAGGAGATGCAAGAGTTCCATTCCCCAGTTGGGAAGATCCCTTGGAGGAGGAAAGAGCAACCCATTTCAGTATGTTTGCCTGGAGAATTCCCATGGACAGAGGAGCCTGGCGGGCTACAGTCCATAGGATCACAAAGAGTCAGACACGACTGAGCACACACACATGCTGGTCCCTAAAGATCTTAAGAATTACCTCCCATCTTCCTATCTTGGAGTTTCTCTGCTGGGAGGGGGCAACCTATAGTATAGGGATAGACATTTAAGAAGGTAGTTCATTCTGCTTCCACATGTGTTGGGGAGGGCTACTGAAATTCAAGGAAGCCCTTCTAAGCTGGCAATGGATGATCCCAATAAAACCTGACAGATTTCAGGCAGTGAAAAGATGGAGAAGCTACTACCTGTGTTATGTGATAGCTCCAGTAAACAGCTTCTACTTCTGGCTGGATACAACAGCCAAAAGCAGATAAAATTGTGTGTTCTGTGCACTAAGAACACTTGCTAATTCAAGGTATTTTGCTCCTTTTTTTGGTGGAAACATATAGTGTGATTCAGTTCAGTTCAGTCTCTCAGTCATATCTGACTCTCTGCGACCCCATGGACTGCAGCTTGCCAGGCTTCCCTGTCTGTCACCAACTCTTGGAGCTTACTCAAACTCATGTCCATCAAGTGGGTGATAACATCTAACCATCTTGTCTTCTGTCATCCCCTTCTCCTCCTGCCTTCAATCTGTCCCAGCATCAGGGTCTTTTCCAATGAGTCAGTTCTTTGCATCAGGTGGCCAAAGTATTGGAACTTCAGCTTCAGCATCAGTCCTTCCAATGAATATTCAGGACTGATTTCCTTTAAGATTGACTGGTTTGATCTCCTTGCTGTCCAAGGGACTCTCAAGAGTCTTCTCCAACACCACAGTTCAAAAGCATCAGTTCTTCAGTGTTCAGCTTTCTTTATGTTCCAACTCTCACATCCATATGTGGCTATTGGAAAAACCATGGTGCGATTACAGAAATCTAAATACCCTGAAAGAAAATTGCTATCTTGCTTGATCTCCTCACCCAGTCCTGCCTGAACCTCACAGGGGAATAGTGATCAGGTGGGGCTGTGGTTTTAGATAAGAAGTGAGAACTGGTGGGCAGGAAAACTCGTGTATGTGGAGTGACGGAGGTGGTGGTGAGGCAGTAGACTAGCCAAGGGGGATGAGCAGGGTATTTGGAAAGCATGAATGTTCAAATGATCAAAATGGAGAGTGTGAGCAGGGGCAAAAAGAATCAGGCTCAACACTGGAGGGTTACAGAGCAGTCTAAGGAAACAGAGAATTCTGCTGGATCCCCAGCAGTGTGTCAGAGAGGAAACTCCTAACATTCTCCTTGACCTCATATAGGAGGCCTTGCTTGGTGTACTGTATTCCGTCTCTGGCCCCTCAACCCCTATTAGGAGCAGGATGTTTGTCAATTAAAAGCAAAGGAAAAAAAAAAAAAAAAAGTCATTTCTATAGCCCAAGGAGGATTAAGCACAATCTCGTTATATAATGTTTTAATTTCCTGCATTCAGAGAATTAATTCAGGCCTGTTCCCTTCCCTGTAAGGGTGAGATCAGGATCTAGTGATGGTGTGAGTCTGGGGGGAGTGGGGAGGGTGACCAATACAGGGATGGGAAGAGTCAGTTTCTCCTCTTCATCCCCAAGGGTGGTCCTTAGTGGTCCCTCCCTGCAAGGAGCAAGGGTTAGGTGTAGAGATAATTTCTAAGGGGAGCAAAATGATTTTATTCACACTGCCCTGTGACCCCAACAGCAGGTATCCTATTGCTTCACATGGGGCAGCCTGGTGAATGGATGACTCAGTTGCCGCTCAGTTTCATATAATAGCAATAACAATAACAGTAACAGTAACCCCATTAGTATCTGCCAAGCCCAAGCACTGTGTTGGGAATTCTCCGTCTAGGATTAAATGTAACACTGTACGATGAGCGTTGCAACCCCCACCTTCCATAGGAGGGAACTGACACCTGGAGGTCCAACAACTTTATGTGATTCTAGCTCGACCTGTGTCTAATTCAAAAATCTCCTTTCACTGTGCATTAAAGTCAAGCAGAAAATTGAGGAGGTGTGATTTAGGAGGTGTGCAAGGATCTGAGAAAAGCAAAAATGCACTGGAATGTATGGGGAGATTATGAATAACAGGCACGAAAGCTCTAAGCTCTGCCCTGAAGCCAAGCAGTAAACATCATCATTTTGATCATTCGCAATTGGAGAAATTTCTACAGAAAGAGTCTGGGTGGTAGGGAAGTGCTTAGATGGTGAAGGAGGGTGGGAGCGGTTGGAATGGGTCAGGGTGGGCAGTGGAGGCCAGTGTCTGCCTTTCATTCTTGGCTTGTCAACAGCAACCTCCTCCTTCCCCCCACCAGGGTACAGTAGATCATTCTGGATTTGGAGTGCCTGATGAGGAAAGGGACAGATCAAAAGCACTGGAAGTGTTACAATGGTCGTATCCACGCTCTCCAATAAGTACCCTGTCTGAAGTGGAAGGGAGTCAAGCTCAAAGCTTTAATTAAATGAGGTGGAGGGAGAGAGAGAGAAATGGGACACAGTTACTGGATGTGCACATCCATCTCCTCCCTGGGAGGGGACAGCCACACATCCACCCTCCCTAGGGTGTGAGTAACATGAGCCCTTTCCTTCCGAAGTTCCAGCAAGCCTGCACCGCCTCTTAACTGTCTTGGGTGTGACAAAGCATTCCTGCCACTGTCATCAATCAAAGTGGCCGCCCCCTCATGCATCCTTCACACTTCCTCTATTCTAGGCTTGATGATCCATGGGCTCCCCTCTTCACTTCTGCTGAGATGATGACTGAATGCTTCCATTTACCCATGCACATTCTTGATCTGTTAGTTCCCCATCCTCCCATCCACCGTGTGATGGATGCATCTGCTGATGGGCTGTACTGAGTCCAGAAGGATTGGCATTTGGGTAAATGTCACACACAAGCCAAAGGCACGTTTGATCCCTCCCGCTGCATCCAGCCCTCAGAACTGTCATACTGAGTCGTAGGAAATATAACCCTCTGCCCCCAGACCAAAAGCAGAGTCCCTGCCATGATGTAGCCCAAAGACTCAGGTGCAACACAAGTCTTAAATATTCCACTGGTAGATGATCAGACCATTAAACTGTAATTGGGTTGTTATAACTATTGAATATCCAACAGCATTATTATAGTGGAAGTTGTGGCTCTCACATTTTATATTTCATACGGGATCAAATTAGTAGCCCATTTGGTCTCTGGGCATTGAGTAATAGCTGCCAGTCTTAGGAAGGCATCCGCTTCAATTAAAATCGCTGGGTGAGCAGTTTGATAGAAGTGTGGACAACTTCCCTAATGGAAAATGCAAATTTATATGACATTGTTGCATAGAGACCTGAAATGACAGCTGTGAAAGGCCTTTAAAAAACCAAAATCCTACTTTTGACCTGTACAATGCAAACAAAATAATAACAGTTACCATAAAATTTTTCCTGTTTTGAAACAGGCTGTATTAGAGGGATGAATATATAAATATCTGAGGTAGAATTTTCTTTCTGTTTAGATCTATGTAAACAGATGAACAGGCACTTGGGGAACTGGGCTAACTAATTAGGTGTTGGCAGGAATTTATGGAATCATGATGATTTTTACTGTAACTCCTCTTGATTTCAGCAGAGAACCCACCCACCTGGGAAAGCTGAAATAACGCATTGAATGAGAGTAACCTCTCCTTGTCTTTCGTGTTCTCCTTTCTTTTCAGAGCTCTCTTCACCCTCAAGCCATAGAAAAGCCAAGATGCTGGTGTTACTGGCGAGTATCTTTGTGGTCCACATTGCCACCGTCATCATGTTATTCGTTTCTACCATTGCCAACGTGAGTCCTGTTCTTCTGTTCATTCATTCATTTGGAAGTTATTTGAATATTTACACAAAGTGCTACAAAAGATGTTTAAGCCATTGTGAATTTACAGCTTAGTTGTGGAAAAAATTAAACACATACTTGCACTTCAAACAACTAAATATTAATAACAAGTGTCTAAATGAATGATCTCGCCAGGTTGGAGAATACAGTGAGGCTTCTCAGGGGAGGTGGAGCTTGGAGGATGGGTAGATGGGTGGGGTTTCTCTCTGCTAGAGATGCAGAGTGAAAGGAACTTGGGAAACATTCCAGGAGGTGTGCCCAGCCAGGGAGTACAGGTGGGAGGGACAGGCTTTGTTCAGGACGTAATGAAGACACCATGCGGCAGGCCAAACTTCCTTCTGCGAACCTTGATTAGAAGGAGAAATGGGAGTGAGACGATGAGATGCTTTGGTGGTCCGACCAACAAATACAAGTTTTGAGCAGAGAGTAGCATGTGAGAGTGGAATTATGCAAGATTAACCACGTTTGCCTGAATTAACTAAAAAAAAAAAAAAAAAAAAAAAGGACTAAAAATACAGAGTAAGCCATAGGCTCTGCTCTCTGAATCTGGGGCTACTCTGACCTCTAGTGGTAGTTTGCAGAGTCCAGTTTGCTTTTCTCGGAAAAAACAAAAACAAGACAACTCCTTGGACCTAAAAACCAAGGCCATGCATCACTAGATAAACAGATATGATCCCGGAATCTCTGTGGGTCCTTGTTACAGTTGAAGGATAATGGGTTTTAAATTTCAGAGAGAAGAGTTTTACCAGCATCGGTGGGTACGATTATAAACAAGAATCAGTGAGACATCACTGTGATGACAGACCCCTCGCCGTGTGGACTCCTCCAAACTTGAATTTAGTGTTCTGTACACCCCCCTCCCCCACCACCGAGTCTCTCAGCTTACCAGGTCCAGTAAATGGCTTCAAACTGTTTTAATGGATGCCCAGTGCTGAAATCTGAATTATCAGCCTCTAACATGGGGCTGAACACACAGCTGCTTATTAAGTCAAGAACAGGCAGGCGATTGGACATCCTGGCCCTGCTTTTCCAGTAACCCACATGAACAGACACTCTGTGTGGACAGGGCTGGGCGTTTGCTTTTCATCCCAGAAGGATAACTGTTTCTCTTGGGCCTGGAAGGAGGGGGCGCTGGCACTGTGGTGAGCCTCGGTGAATACATATTGGGTCGTTTTTCTACTTTCAGCTACCCCCACAGGATAGCTCTGACTGGACTATGTTATTATGAAATTACTTTTCATGTTGTGGCAATCAAGGTTTATCCTTCTATTTAGATGAACGTGGCTTATTGATCTCCCAGTCTCAAGGCTGTTTTCTTTGCTGCCTTTATGTTTCTTCCTTTTTTTCCAGTTGATCATTTTTTCCTTAACTTTTTTCACCTTCTTTGCCAGGCCCTTTATTGGAAACAGTCTTGGTAGGGTGTATGAATTGTACATCTTTAAAATCAATTTCCTCACGCAGGGTTTCCGTTTCTTAGAGCCTTAGAATGATTTAAAAAAAAAACCCAAAAAACCCAATGGTTGAATTAAGTCTTTCTTTTTTAAGTAATGAGAGATGTGAAGTCCAGAGAGTGAGGTAACTTCTCCTCGGTCGTACATTCTTCTTTCTCTTTTTTTCTTGGGACCTCTGCGACTTCAGTTTTAGCAAGACATTATTTCCACCTAGAAATGAGCTTCTTAGCCGTGTTTATGGCTAAATATGGCATCTTCCATAAGATTTAGTCTAGACACAAGTCGATGATTGTTTCTTTTTCTTTCAAGCCAGGGAGTTAGTTTTTAAACAGTTTTTTAAATTTCTTTTTTTTTTTAAATTGGACTGTAGTTGATTTACCATGTTGTGTTAGCTTGAGGTGTACAGCAGAGCTAATCAGCTATACATATACATATATCCACTCCTTTTCAGATTCTTTTCCCACCTAACAGAGTACTGAGAAGAGTTCCTTTGTGTCTTTTTGATTTCAGGTCTGGGTGGTGTCAGATTTGGGAACAGGATCAGTAGGTCTTTGGAAAAACTGTACCACTGGTGGCTGTGGTGACCTTTCCTACGCTGGTGAAGGTACGTGCCAAGATATTGTACCCAGTGCCCTTGAGGAATGGCCAGCCCCTTGGGGACTGGGTAGCCTGACATCCTCACTCCCCCTGCCCTCTGTCCACAGATGCCCTCAAGGCTGTGCAGGCCTTCATGATCCTGTCTATCATCTTCTCCGTCATCTCCCTCGTGGTCTTCGTGTTCCAGCTCTTCACCATGGAGAAAGGCAACCGCTTCTTCCTCTCCGGGGCCACCATGCTGGTGTGCTGTGAGTATCAGCTTACTCAGAAAAAGCTTTCCTGAAGATCTTACCCTGGGGGCTCTCAGTGGCTTGAACAGCTGAGCACTAGGAGCAGTGAAACTGCCTTGTACAATTTACTGGCTTGGTTATTTGTGCTCCTGGGGAGAACCCCTGATAGCTACTTGAAATAAGAACCCTCATCAGCTTCACTGTTTAAACCTGGGGCTCCTGGGCAGACACCAAGGAGCCGGGGTCTGCCCAGATGTAGCGCTTGTATGGGTTCGTGCTCAGTCACTCAGTTGTGTCCGACTCTGTGACCCCATGGACTGTAGCCTGCCAGGCTCCTCTGCCCATGGGATTTTCCAGACAAGAATACTGGAGTGGGTTGCCATTTCCTCCTCCAGGGCATCTTCTTGACCCAAAGATTGAACCTGTGTCTCCTGCATTGGCAGGTGGATTCTTTACCACTGAGCTACCTGGGAAGCCAGAGCTTGTATACAAGACAGTTGAAGGGGCAGGAGATGTGGGAGTCCTTAGATAGATGAAATTGCTGATGGCCATTCCCTCTCTCCCAATACACCACACAGTTTGATGGAAGGTGTATTCTTTTGCATCCCCCAAGGGCAGCCTGTCCTTGTGTGCTGGGGTCTAGATGGGAAAGCCAGTGGAGAGGAGGTGGGGAAGACCAGAGAAGCTGTGTTTTACTTCACAGCCACACAAACCAGTGCAGGTGTGAGAACCCAAACACCAATGGTACAGCAACATAACCATCAAGCCTGGTTCGGGGCCAATCAACAGAACCACCGCTGGGGGCCAAATTTCAGATTTCATTTTCCCATCGCCCACGAGGAACATAGGATCTTTCTAAAGTTATAAATCTTTTTCTCGCTTTGAATGTTAAGAAACCAAACCAACAGTGAATCATTTCTCCCCACTGCAGGGCTGTGCGTCATGGTGGGGGCCTCCATCTACACTCATCACTATGCCAATGGCTCTATAAACAACTACGAGCCGAGTCACCACGGCTATTCCTTCATCCTGACCTGGATCTGCTTCTGCTTCAGCTTCATCATCGGCATCCTTTATCTGGTCCTGAGAAAGAAATAAGGCTGAACACATTTACTGGGGACCTGGGGGGTGGGGAGGAGGGAGCCCTTGAATTTGGGAGGGGAGTGGAAGTTGCTAAGCAGGAAAAACCAGGAGAGGGATGGGGGGGAGGGGATGGAAGGGGGGAGGGGCTGAAACCCAAACATGGTGGAGGGGGTCCTGTACTGTCCAGCCCCTGCCCTGGGAGAAAGCCGTTGGCTGGGACGGGTGCTCCCTGGATGTGGCTTGGCCTCCAGCTGTTCTCCGTTACACACACTGCCTGGGACCCCAGCAGCTGCCACATCACTGGCTCCACTTCCGAGGGTGAATTCAGTCTTCAGACTCACTGCACCCAGTTATCACAGCGGTACAAGTTCCGGCCAGGGCAGATATTGTTTTTGTGTGGAATAAGCCAAGCCTGGAAGCCATCCTGCCCTTCTGACCCAGAGCAAAACATCACCATGTGAAGGGCTCGAGGGAGGACTTTGGCCAGTGTGCCAGGATCCCTCTTTGTTAAGCAGAGATTTAACTCTGTGGTATTTGTGACAAAATGGGAAGAAGAGACATAGTGATTAAGGCCAAGTTGGTGGCTTAGCTAAACTGAGAAAGAAATTTTCACAGTGGAAGGCCTGGGGCGTGGTCATAACTCAGACCAGGCCTCACACAACTGTCCCTTGTGGAGACCTCTTGCCGTGGACTTTGCTTGGTCTCTCGCTTAAAGCCAAGGCAGCACTCTGGAATTTCTGTAAAGCCACAAACAAGCAATTCAGTGGTGGGAGCACCACACAAATTATGGGAAAAGGGGGCAGTCCTACAGCAGGATTATATCAGGGTTATGTTATTAGGAACCTCTCTCTGTGCAATCATGTTGTATAAGATGTGAGAGAGATGGACATAGATCCTTGCAACTCAATCTGTTACTCTTCCCCTAAATTATACCCTTTTGAGGAAGTTTTATCTAATTAGCCAAGGTGGGGATCAAAACTCCTAGGCTCAGAGATGGCTCTAGCTTTATGAGCTGAAGGGGTCGCCTATCAGAGGTCCTGCCTGTCCCACAATACGGATGAGGCAAGGCAATTTTGGAAGCTTCTTAAAACACATGCAAACCAACCACACCGCACGTCCTTGGATGAAAGGTGCTATACAATTGTCAAGTAGTAAGCATACTAGATTTCAGCCACGGTAAGAAGAGTGTCTGTACTTCCAGGAAAATAAGAAAATTTCTGTGAGAGAAATAAAAATGTAGGTGATGGGCAGATATTTTCTTTAAGGGAAAAGCAAAAACCCCTAAAAACTCTTGTGGTGCCCAGTCCGATGGTCACTGAGCTTCTCTGTTGCCGCAAGAGTGTTTCTTTGTAGGACTTAGAAGTATGGTATTAGTATGGTAATCCTGGTTAAGCAGTCATTGCTCTGGCCTGGCGCAGCTATGTTTAAGCCGTCTCAGATTCTGGCTAAAGGGATTGTTTGTTTGTGTTGGTGGAAGACACTTCCTTTATCAATTTGAGAAGATCTACCCGAGGGAGAATCTGAGACATCTTGCCTACTTTTCTTCTTCCAGCTCCCCCTTCATTCCATTTCTTATATAGTTTTCCTTTTGGGGAGCTGTTATGCCACAATTGCTGGTATTTATATAAAAGGATTATTACTAAGTTTATTTCTTTATGTTCATTCTGGTTAGGGGAATGTGGAGGGTGGGCCACCAAATTATCTGGACTAGGGGTAAATGGGTTGGGAAGCAAAAAAATGTGGGACGATGAACTTTTTAATTATGATTTAATGATCATGCGATTATAGAAGGCTGTCTTGAGTGCAGAGGCAGATTTGCATATCAGGTATATCCAAAAGAGATACTAGCGTTGTGTTAAAAAGTTAAACTATGACTGGAGTGAACCATGTATTCCCTGGTCTTTTGTTTCTGTGCCATTTATGTCTCATGTAATTTGCATTACATTGGTGGGTTGTTCTAGTACTGTATTTGGCTTCTTCTTTAATAGATTGATATTTCATATACTATAATTGTAAATATTTTGATACAAATGTTTATAGCTCTAGGCATATAAAAACAGATTCTGATTCCCTATACTGTGTGGGTGTTTTCTTTCTAAAAATGTATGACATTTTCCCCTAATTAAGTTGTCAATTAGTTTGATTTGGACAACTTGGCATTTATCCAATATAATAAGCTACTTCCTATGCATTAGGCATTTATACAATAACTTTCAGAAAACTGAATGTTACTATACTTTCATCTTGCTTTCATTAAGCCTTTTAAGCAAAAAAAAAAAAAAAAAGGAATTTCACAAACTATTAGAGGTTATTATCTTGAATTAGAATGGCTTATGATATTAAGAAATGAGACACTTGCTAATTTTCTTTGAAATAGCCAACTCCACTAATGTGTCTTTAACATATAAAGCAATTCGCAAAGGTGTGTATCACATACATTTGCACGAACCCATTCATTGCACAACCTAGGATGTATTTGTATGACAGAAGGAAAGCGTTGAGGCTTTCTGGGTGCAGTGAGGCCTGGAATCAAGAGTGGAAGGCAGAGTTGATGCTGCACACCCCAGTTTCATGGTGACACCAATATGATGAGTGCTTGCAATGTGGAGTAGGTCATCTTTTAGTCCCTGGTGGCCTTGGATGAAATCACTACACAGAGTAAAGCACACACAGAAAAAACCCACAATGAAAGCTGAAAATAAGACTTTGACATATTTTAAATTAAATTAATCAAATTGCATTGATTATTGATAGCCACTTAGAGACCTATGTGTGTTGGTTCCAAAAGTTATCTTCCTAAGCTGATTGTCTGGAACTCACAGCATATGGTCCATAGAGATAATTTAAAATGATCTTACTTATGATATGGGCTAAAATGACTTTTGTAAGTCTAGCCTGGAAAATAAGTCTAATAATGATTTAACTATTATTGTTATCTTCAATGGAAATGACTTAGTCAGATTTTGAAACCTGGACCCCTCTGTTGCCCCTCCAGACCCTTCATTGCAACAGGAGTGTATCTGATAGAGGCAGAGATGGGAAATGAATAGGAGTCAATCGCCAAGGGGGCATGGCTGCCTGGGAGTCACTCTTCCCTGGTCATGTCAGAATTTGCCACTGAATATAGGAGAAAGTGGTAGGTAGCATGACTCTGACTGGCTTCAAATATATAATTTTTTAAACTGGAGGTTCTTAAACTTGGGACTGCTTGTTCTATTCTGCAACTGCAAGATTTAGAATCAATCTTAATTTCCCCATGTATATTAGCATATCAATAGCTTAAATCCAGTTTACCTAGGAACATTAGAATGATTCCTATTCCTTGGTACAATAATTGACAGGCTTTTGGAAATGATGAAATCTTACTATTTTAGTTTGATTTCACAACTTTCCCTCGATCTCATAAAATAATTACAAAGGGCACACATATCTATAATTTTGAAGATGAATCAAAAGTAAACCTGTTTTGAGTATTTGAACACAATTTGCAAGAGCTCTTGAGGTAACTAGGCCTTGCAAAATCAGTTGGAGAATTATAGCACTGGGTTTATGAGTGTGATCGATTACACAAATGAAGCTGACATTTGGTCATCTTGTTTTTAAAAAGTTAAAATCATTCTGGCAGTAATATTTAAATATAGATTTGCTTCCATAAACCAAGTTGTCAAACTCACTTCAACATGGCATGCTTGAACTGACTTTACTAATTTCTTTCTCCATACTAATTAACATTCTTTACCTCTCATTATATTTAAAGTTTGTCAGAGCTCCTGGAAGGCCAGCTAAAAGATCAATGCAGACAACTGCACTGGGTTGACCCAGAAGGATGGGATGGGGAGGGAGGTGGGAGAGGGGTTCAGGATGGGGAACACATGTACATCCATGGTAGATCCATGTATGGCAAAACCACTACAGTATTGTAAAGTAATTAGCCTTCAATTAAAATACATAAATTTATATTTAAAAAAGTAATAAATCAATCACTATAAGATAAAAAAATAAAAAAATTAATTTTTAGTAGAGTATAGTTGCTTTACAGGGCTTCTCTGGTGGCTCAGATGGTAAAGAATCCAGCCATTAAAAAGAAAACATTTGCATCAGTTCTAATCAGGTGGATGAAACTGGAGCCTATTATACAGAGTGAAGTAAGCCAGGAGGAAAAACACCAATACAGTATAATAATGCATATATATGGAATTTAGAAAGATGGTAACAATAACGCTGTGTACGAGACAGCAAAAGAGACACTGATGTATAGAACAGTCTTATGGACTCTATGGGAGAGGGAGTGGGTGGGAAGATTTGGGAGAATGGCATTGAAACATGTAAAATATCATGTATGAAATGAGATGCCAGTCCAGGTTCAATGCACGATACTGGATGCTTTGGGCTGGTGCACTGGGACGACCCAGAGGGATGGTATGGGGAGGGAGGAGGGAGGAGGGTTCAGGATGGGGAACACATGTATACCTGTGGCGGATTCATTTTGATATTTGGCAAAACTAATACAATTATGTAAAGTTTAAAAAAAAAAAAAAGAAAAAAAAAGAATCCACCTACAATGCAGGAGACCCTGGTTTGATCCCTGGGTCAGGAAGATCCCCTGGAGAAGAGAATGGCTACCCGCTCCAGGAGAATCCCATGGACAGAGGTGGGCTATACTCCTTGGAGTCGCAGAGAGTTGGACACAACTGCACACACACAGTTGCTTTACAATGTTCTATTAGTTTCTACCGCACAGTGACGTGAATCAGCATTATGTATATGTGTATCCCCTCTTTGTTGGATTTCCTTCCCATTTAAGTCACCACAGAGCACCAAGTAGAGACCTCTGAGGTGTACAGTAGGTTCTCTTTAGTTATGTATTTTATATTTAGTATAAACAGTGTATATATGTCAATTCCAATCTCCTAACCCACTTGCCCCCTTGGTAGCCATACATTTGTTCTCAGTGTCTGTGTCTCTATTTGTTTTGCAAATAAGATCATATACACCATTTTTCTAGATTTCACAGTTCAGTTCAGTTCATTCACTCAGTCCTGTCCGACTCTTTGCGATCCCTTGAACCGCAGCATGCCAGGCCTCCCTGTCCATCACTAACTCCCGGAGTCCACCCAAACCCATGTCCATCGAGTCAGTGATGCCATCCAACCATCTCATTCTCTGTCATGCCCTTTTCCTTCTGCCCTCAATCTTTCCCAGCATTAGGGTCTTTTCAAATGAGTCAGCTCTTCGCATCACGTGGTCAAAGTATTGGAGTTTCAGCTTCAACATCAGTCCTTCCAATGAACACCCAGGACTGATCTCCTTTAGGATGGACTGGTTGCAGTCCAAGGGACTCTCAAGAGTCTTCTCCAACAACACAGTTCAAAAGCATCAATTCTTCGGTGCTCAGCTTTCTTTATAGTCCAACTCTCACATCCATACATGACCACCGGAAAAACCATAGCCTTGACTAGATGGACCTTTGTTGGCAAATTAATGTCTCTGCTTTTTAATATGCTGTCTAGGTTGGTCATAACTTTCCTTCCATGGAGTAAGCGTCTTTTAATTTCATGGCTGCACCATCTGCAGTGATTTTGGAGCCCCCCAAAATAAAGTCTGACACTGTTTCCACTGTTTCCCCATCTATTTGCCATGAAGTGATGGGATGTCATGATCTTCATTTTCTGAATGCTGAGCTTTAAGCCAACTTTTTCACTCTCCTCTTTCACTTTCGTCAAGAGGCTCTTTAGTTCTTCTTCACTTTCTGCCATAAGGGTGGTGTCATCTCTGTACCTGAGGTTATTGATATTTCTCCCGGCAATCTTGATTCCAGCTTGTGCTTCTTCCAGCCCAGAATTTCTCATGATGTACTCTGCATATAAGTTAAATAAGCAGGGTGACAATATACAGCCTTGATGTGCTCCTTTCCCAATTTGGAACCAATCTGTTGTTTCATGTCCAGTTCTAACTGTTGCTTCCTGACCTGTATACAGGTTTCTCAAGAGGCAGGTCAGGTGGTCTAGTATGCCCATCTGTTTCAGAATTTTCCACAGTTTATTGTGATCCACACAATCTAAAGGCTTTGGCATAGTCAATAAAGCAGAAATAGATGTTTTTTTTCGGAACTCTCTTGCTTTTTAGATGATCCAGCGAATGTTGGCAATTTGATCTCTGGTTCCTCTGCCTTTTCTAAAACCAGCTTGAACATCAGGAAGTTCATGGTTCACGTATTGCTGAAGCCTGGCTTGAAGAATTTTGAGCATTACTTTACTAGTGTGTGAGATGAGTGCAATTGTGCTGTAGTTTGAGCATTCTTTGGCATTGCCTTTCTTTGGGATTGGAATGAAAACTGACCTTTTCCAGTCCTGTGGCCACTGCTGAGTTTTCCAAATTTGCTGGCATATTGAGTGCAGCACTTTCACAGCGTCATCTTTCAAGATTTGAAATAGCTCAACTGGAATTCCATCACTTCCACTAGCTTTGTTCATACTGATGCTTCCTAAGGCCGATTTGACTTCACATTCCAGGATGTCTGGCTCTAGGTGAGTGATCACACCACTGTGATTGTCTGGGTCGTGAAGATTTTTTTTGTACAGTTCTTCTGTGTATTCTTGCCACCTCTTCTTAATATTTTCTGCTTCTATTATGTCCCTACCATTTCTGTCCTTTATTGAGCCCATCTTTGCATGAAATGTTCCCTTGGTATCTCTAATTTTCTTGAAGAGATCTCTAATCTTTCCCATTCTATTGTTTTCCTCTATTTCTTTGCATTGATCACTGAGGAAGGCTTTCTTATCTCTCCTTGCTCTTCTTTGGAACTCTGCATTCAAATGGGTATATCTTTCCTTTTCTCCTTTGCTTTTCACTTCCCTTCATTTCACAGCTGTTTGTAAGCCCTCCTCAGACAGCCATTTTGCTTTTTTGCATTTCTTTTTCTTGGGGATGGTCTTGATTCCTGTCTCCTGTACAATGTCATGAACCTCCATCCATAGTTCATCAGGCACTCTATCAGATCTAGTCCCTTAAATCTATTTCTCACTTCCACTGTATTGTCATAAGGGATTTGATTTAGGTCATACCTGATTGGTCTAGTGGTTTTTCTCCACTTTCTTCAATTTCAGTCTGAATTTGGCAATAAGGAGTTCATGATCTGAGCCACAGTCAGCTCCCGGTCTTGTTTTTGCTGACTGTATAGAGCTTCTCCATCTTTGGCTGCAAAGAATATAATCAATCTGATTTTGGTGTCGACCATCTGGTGATGTCCATGTGTAGAGTCTTCTTTTGTGTTGTTGGAAGAGGGTGTTTGCTATGACCAGTGCGTTCTCTTGGCAAAACTCTAATTAGCCTTTGCCCTGCTTCATTCTGTATTCCAAGGCCAAATTTGCCTGTTACTCCAGGTGTTTCTTGACTTCCTACTTTTGCATTCCAGTTCCCTATAATGAAAAGGACATCTTTTTTGGGTGTTAGTTCTAGAAGGTCTTGTAGGTCTTCAGAGAACTGTTCAACTTCAGCTTCTTCAGTGTTACTGGTTGGGGCATAGACTTGGATTACTGTGATATTGAATGTTTGCCTTGGAAACGAACAGAGATCATTCTGTCATTTTTGAGATTGCATCCAAGTACTGCATTTCAGACTCTTTTATTGACTATGATGGCTACTCCATTTCATCTAAGGGATTCCTGCCCACAGTAGTAGATATAACGGTCATCTGAGTTAAATTCACCCATTCCCGTCCATCTTAGTTCACTGATTCCTAGAATGTCAGTGTTCACTCTTGTCATCTCCTATTTGACCACTTCCAATTTGCCTTGATTCATGGACCTAACATTCCAGGTTCCTATGCAATATTGCTCTTTACAGCATTGAACCTTGCTTCTATCACCGGTCCCATTCACAACTGGGTGTTGTTTTTGCTTTGGCTCCATCCCTTCATTCTTTCTGGAGTTATTTCTCCACTGATCTCCAGTAGCATATTGGGCACCTACCAACCCGGGGAGTTCATCTTTCAGTGTCCTATCTCTTTGCCTTTTCATACTGCTCATGGGGTTCTCAAGGCAAGAATACTGAAGTGGTTTGCCATTCCCTTCTCCAGTGGACCACATTCTGTCAGACCTCTCCACCATGACCCATCTGTCTTGGGTGGCCCCACACGGCATGGCTTAGTTTCATTGAGTTAGACAAAGCTGTGGTCCATGTGATCAGATTGGCCTGTTGTCTGTGATTGTGGTTTCAGTCTGTCTGCCCTCTGATCCCCTCTCTCAGTGCCTACTGTCTTACTTGGGTTTCACTTACCTTGGATGTGGGGTCTCTCTTCACGGCTGCTCTAGCAAAGCGCAGCTGCTACCCCTGACCTCGGGCATGGGTTAGCTCCTCTCAGCCACACTTGTGCTCCGTCGCAGCCGCCTAGATTTCACATGTATACATTAATGTATGATATTCGTTTTTCTCTTTCTGACTTGCTTCACTCAGTATGACAGTTTCTAGGTCCATTCATGTCTATGCAAATAATGCAATTTCATTCCTTTTATGGCTGAATAATATTCCATTGTATATATGTACCACATCTTTTTATCCATTTGTCTATGTCCTGTCTTTTGTGAATAGTGCTAAATGCAGACAACCCTTAATGCAGACAACTCTTAACTTCATTTCAGCCACTCATTCCCATGACCTTTCCTTGAACCTTCCCATTCCTACCTCTAGTTTTTGAATTTCATGCTATCTTAATTCCTTAAGGATACTTTTTGGCACATCCCTTCTTCCCGTTTTTCCAACCTCTCTCCCTCTCTTTACTGGAAATGTTCTCTTGTGGATAAAATATGTTTAATTTTATCTTGTTGTAAGCAAAAGAAAACGAAACACTCTTTTCTACCCTAATACTTTACCTCTTGCTGTCTGTGGGGCCCAAGTGAGAGTACAAATGGAGGTCTGCACACCTTGCCTGAATATTTATTTAGCTGTGCTTTGTGGCTTGTGGGATCTTAGTTACCCAACTAGGGACTGAATTGCACTTGGCAGTGAGAATGTGGAGCCTTAACCACTGGACTGCCAGAGAATTCCCATGTCTAAATATTTAAACATTACATATCAAGTTAAAGTGAAGTCGCTCAGTCATGTCTGACTCTTTGCAACCCCATGGACTGTAGCCCACCAGGCTCCTCCATCCATGGGATTTTCCAGGCAAGAGTGCTGGAGTGGATTGCCATTTCCTTCTCCAGGGGATCTTCCCAACCCAGGAATCGAACCCAGGTCTCCCTCACTGCGGGCAGACGCTTTACCGTCTGAGCCACTAGGGAAGGTCCAAGTTAACGAGCTGCTAAATAAAGAGTGTATTCTATGGTTCTACCTTGGTAAATATATGTCTAGAAAGTCAGGATGAGGTTTAGAATTGTCAGAGTCCTTGAGGTTCTGGGGTAGAATATGGTTTTGCAGAGGAGGCTTGGTGTTTGGTCTTTGCTTCCCAGCCTGCCTTCCTTACCCCTGACTTATGGCTCCATCCATCATCCTGAGGGTCCTTGAATGCTTGACTGTGGAGACCCTGGCCCACACATCCAAGTCCAGCTTTCCTCTCTTCTCTATCGTGCAAATGGCCACCCCTCAGCCAGTTCTTGGGCCAAGAGCCTGCACACTCGTGACATGGTCTGGCCTCTGTATGGAGTGGACTTGAGATGAAGCACAGGGGAGGGAGGCTACAAGTGAGCTTGGACTTTTGGGTGGGAACTTGGGGTCCTGAATAATCAGATATAATCTGGAAGGAGAGTGTGGGCTCCACTGGGAGTGCTCCTTTAACTCCAAGTTCAAGGACTTTTTGTCGACATAGACATGTGGCTAGGGGAGGGGCAGGCAGAGCCATAATACACTGGCCTTGGAAAGGCCTTCTCACCTGGTCTAAGGCACTGGTTTTCCAGCCTGACTCCTCACTCACTTTTGACAGTCTCACTCAAGCCAATCTGCTTCTCCCCTCCTCATTCCGAAACAATTGGTCTCTTATGGGTCAATGGATCCTTTAGATGCTCTAGTCCAGTGAACAATCTTTTTTTGTTTGGTTAGTTGGTTTTCCTTGACCCCCTGTTCCTTTTATCTCTGTATTCTGCATGAGAGACTTAATTAAAATTCATACAATGAATCACCACTGATCTTGTAATGATTTCAAAATCTGCATCTTGACTCAGACCAGTTTTCTGGCTCCAGTCCCATAAGCACCAAGAATTCGACAGAACCCAGTATGTTCCTCCCCCTCGTGTGTCCCTAGTCTCAGGAAACAACCACCCATCGCTTAGATGCCCTTAGATGCTAGAAACCCGAGTACCATTCATGATGCCGCCTTCGCCCTCATTTTTTACATCCAATTAGTAACTGCATCTTGTTGATTTTAACTCCTAAATATTTCTAGACTCTTTCCCTTTATTGCTAACCATTTTGCTGTGATATTGGTTTAGACCTTTAATAGTACTTATTTAAAGTAGCTGAAAAGTCTCTTAAGAATTCACGGCTCTAACTCATTTTCCACTCTGTTGCAAAGATGATTGCTTATTCCCCTGCTTTTAATCCTTCCTTGGTGCCTTCACGTTGTTCATGATAAAATTCAGAACCCGTCCATCACCACCTTTCCTCCCCAACCTCATTCTATCCTGGAACTAAAACATACTACTTACTCCACACTGTGGGGAGTCTTTCCCCATGCTCCTCCCTTTTCCCTGCTTCCTTCGGATTCCTTAAGACTCAGCATATTCCTCATCTCTGGAAGAGTGGCCAGGCAAACACCAGGCCCTACTGGGATGCCCTTTGTCAATGTCTTCATAATACCCTGTGCATATTCCGTCAGAATGTTTTTCACGAACCATTTTAATTGTGGGTTTAACTGCACGGCTTCCTTTCGAGGGCAGGGAATCCATCTATCATTTATTACTGTCAGCATGTAGCACTCTGCCTGGCAATTAGCAGATGTTTAATATAATTGTGTGAGAGATGCCAGGAGAGGTGCTGGGGGGTAACGTGATGGGTTACAGACCCCATCTAAGGAGAACTGGACAAGTTGTTCCAATGCAGGCGTTGTGTGATTAATACTGAGAAGAAAGTGGGGATATAGGCTCTTGTGTGTTAGTTGCTCTGTCGTGTCCGACTCTGTGTGACTCCATGGACTCAAGCCTGTCGGGCTCTTCTGTCCATGGAATTCTCCAGGCAAGAATACTAGGGTGGGTAGCTATTCCCTTCTTCAGGGGCTCTTCCTGACCCAGGGATCAAACTCAGGTCTCCTGCACTGCAGGTGGGTTCTTTACCATCTGAGCCACCAGGGATGCCCAAAGATGCCCCTAGGTGGGTGTTTAAAAACCTTCTTGGGGTCATTAAATTTGATTTAAAAAACCCATCTCTACAAAATGTGCATACTTTTTTTTTTTTCCATGAAATTTAGGACACTGACAAATTCCCCTGGAGCCATCCATGGATTTCCTATATAACACATCCTTTTAGACTGTCTTAGAGAAATCTGCTCTGACCCTCACCCACCTGTGCTCTGTGGGCTCATGCCTCTGAGGAGCATCTGAGATGAATTTGAAGGGCAGGTAAAATTTTGGAAGTTGTACTTATGGGAGAAAGAGGGAAGCTAGTTCAGAAGGATGGGCTGAAAAAAGCATGGGGATGGGAAAGCTGGCTGGAACAAGTGACTTATTTGGAAAGGTAGATTGGGGTTTCTGCTACAAAAGGGGCCAACTCTGAGTTAGGAATTTGAAACTGATTGTGTGGGATCATGGGAAGTAATTAATTTTTTTTTTTTTGGTGGGGGGCATGACATAATTGGAGTGTGCTTTGAGAGGATGGCTTTGGCAGATGGTTGAGTGGGTTCCAAAGCAAAAGAAAGACGATGGGGAAAGATGGGTGCCGTGGTTGATGAAAGAGATACAACTGAAGAAACTGGACAGAGTGGATGGGTGGGGATGGAAGAGATTTAGGCAGAAGACATGACTTAGTCACCCAGTGACTTAGCAGGAATTCAAGGAGAAGCCAATAAAGATTATTCTGATGTCACAAGGCTGGACTTTGGGAAACTGGCCATGCTGTTAATGAAACAGAAAAGCTGGAAGAAGAATTAATTTGAGGGAGAAGATGATAAACTCAGATCTGGACTTAAAAAGTATAAGGAGCAAGCTGGCCATTTAGGAAGCTCTTGACTTCACTGGGTCACAAAGAGTCAGACACGACTGAGTGCGTGCGTGCACACACACACACACACCCTTTCAATGCTAAAGAGGTTCTAGAAAACTCTGGGGAGCATGCATATTTTTCTGGTCACGGTTGTCAATTCTGGATCAACTTGCTTGGGGCGGGGGACACTTCTTAATTCAGCTGTCCCTCCCTTAAAATTTTACTTTTAAGTGATTTTATGGCCACATTTAGCTTCCTCAAATTAGTGTCATTTTTTTGTTTGTGTTAGCTCCAATGTTACTCCGTGGGATAACAAGGCCACTGAGATGGGGTAACCATGGAAGGATGACAAGAGAACAGGGCATGGATCCAGGGCACGCTCGGAGTTTTAATTTGGCATCCTACAAAACTTCTTGTTAAAATATCCGATTTGCTTAAATTTGCTTATCAGAAATGTTACCTTTTACAAACTTTCCCTTTGGACATGTTTAACATCTGTTTTTGTTTTAGAAGTGCTGGTCGTTTTTCCTTTTTAAAGACATCTTTTACTTTTGTCCAAATACTGTTATCCTCAAAATGGAGACAAACTACTTGGGAAAAAGTACTTTGCTGTTAAGCCTCTGAACTTCCATCTCACCAATGGGGGATCCAGAATGATGCCTAGACACAGGCAACAGGAACCTGGCGTGAACAGGAATCTGGTGATATGATGAACAAGCCCACGAGATACTAGGATGTATGGAGAAATGTGCGAATGAGTGCAATAGTTTCCCTATATTCTGAATTAGTCAGATTATAGTCTGAATTAGAGGACTGTGTTCAGCATCGGTCACCACGGTTCAAAGGGATGTGAAGAGTTTGGTGTGACTGTAGGGACATGCAACAAAGATGATTAAAGGGTTGGAAAATAGGTACCAGGATGAAAGAGGAAAAGGTTTTTTGATGTCTCGGGACAAGAAGACTAAGGTGGGGCATGATTCTGAAAGGTCTTTACAAAGGATTTATAAGGGATAAGGGAAAGATAGAACTAGAATGCAAAAGGGAGGAAGATCGGGAGCAAACTTAAGGGATGAAAAAGTGCCCCATCTTGGGTAATTTAGACCAGAGTCAACATTTTGCCCTACTCTTGGCAGACACTACCAATTAATCACAACGCCCTTTTTCTTTTGGTGAGGGGGTGGTGGGGTGGAGTTCAGTATTTTTTATTTGGCGAGGAAACAATCAGTAAAACCATAAATGATACTATTCAACTCACACAGGGCTGGTAAAATGAAAAAAACAACGTTTTCAGATGCCGGTAAGGAAATGGAGTGGCCAGACTTCTTATACACTTCTGGGGGGAATGGTATAAATCTCTCTGGAAGAGAGAAAAGACTAGATATCTCTCTGTTTGACTATGTCTATTTTTAAATGTTTTTAAATTAATTTTTTTATTGGAGTATAGTTGATTTACAATGTCGTGTTAGTTTCTGCTGTACAGCAAAGTGAATCAGTTATACATACACCCATCTTTTAGGATTCTATTCCCATATGAGTCATTACAGAGTATTGAGTAGAATTTCTTCTGCTGTCTCTCAGTCATGTCTGATTCTTTGTGATCCCATGGACTGTAGCCCGCCAGGCTCCTCTGTCCATGGGATTCTCCAGGCAAGAATACTGGAGTGGATTGCAATTCCCTTCTCCAGGGGATCTGCCTGACCCAGGGATCAAACCCTTGTCTTCTGCACTGCAGGCAGATTCTTTACTGGCTGAGTCACCAGGGAAGCCCCGAGTGGGTCCTTGTTAGTTATTTATTTTATATATAGTAGTGAATTACATCACTCTTGTCTGTGGAGCTTGGGCCAGCCCTCAAACATCCTTCATTTGGAGTTCCAGGGAGCCTCTACCAGTCCTTTGAAATTTTTGCATAAGAAACTCCTTTCTGACTTTAGGTTTAGACATTTAACTTTCTGAGGCAAGTTTTATCTGATGCTTTTTCCACCCTCTTTCTATAACTTTGATTCTACTAAATCTTTGGTTAAATGAGTTTCGTGAGAACTGGACACAGTGTATAGATGATAATGGATCTTGGCCCTTTGAGCAAAGTGGGACATCTTTGAAACACTTTTAGTTAAGGAGTGGGGGGGGGGTTGCTACTATGTTTTCATATAAAGTTTAGTTATCCTCTCAAGAAAGCTCTTCAGAGTCGGCCTAGAAAGTCTCATAATACTGAGAAGCTTGAGCAAAAAGAAATATATGGATTAAAAAATAGAAATATACTGGAGCTAGTTACAAGAGCTTCTCCAAGAATCTTCTCTTTTAAAATGGTCTAGGAGGTGAGATTTCCCTGGTGGCCCAGTGGTTAAGACTCCGTGCTCCCAATGCAGGTGGCGTGGGTTCCATCCCCAGTGGGGGAACTAAGATCCCGCATGTCATGCAGTGCAACCAAAAATAAAGAAATAAATAAAAAAATTTTAAAAAAATAGAAAAAGTGGTTCAGGAGGAGAAAAACTGGCTTTAGGTTGACCCTGAATGCTTACTGGCTGGGGAAGGCATCGTGACATGAAGCTAATTGAACTCTGCTTTTTCTGTAGCTTTTAATATGCTGTTATGAAAAGACCCGATGAACAGTGCTTTTCTGGCATCGAGTCTCTGGGAGGTGAACAGTGATAAATGGCAGATCAGGAAGCTGAAGGGCAGAAATCGATACTTGCTGTTTACTCTGTAGTAAATTATGAGAAGCTCTGGACGAGAGGGACAGATGCTGGTTCTCAAATCACACTGCTTGAACTTTAGTTGTTTATACATTTCCTCTCTCCCCGAGGATCTGAGTTTCTATTTTTGCCATGTATGCCCTAAACATATGGGGCTATCCATCAGGACAATTAAAAAAGTGGCATGTACTTCAACTTAATATCTGTCTTTTCTTCTCTACTTTCTCTAGCTTTTCTAATGATGGCTAGCATCATTTGTTTTGTTGAAGGAAAGCCTTTGGATTGCAAAATGGATTAAACTAAAATAAAAAGAACTAATTGTGCTTAAAAAAAAAACCATAAGAATTTCCTATTCTGAGTTTCAAGGGCGTCTTTCTCTGTGCCATTTGGCTCACAAACATACATTCTGGAGCCACTAAATTTGAAATACAGAGGGATTTTAAAAAAGGTATTTCTTCCAATGAGGTCAGCACAATTTTCACCATATTTTAGACAAATTTACCATGTTCGTCCAAGTGAGAGACTTACATATACTCACTTGAAGTTTCATCTCTGAAAAATAATAAAGAAAAAAAAATCAGTCTTCAAAGATATTTTTGCTGTTTTCTGGGGACAGTTGTTGACCTTTAGTTTTTTTTGATTTTCCTATCTTTTCCTTATTTATATTCCTTGCATCCCCCTCCCATTTTTGGAATTAGCTTCTTGAAATTTGCGGCAACAAGGCTGCTGTTAGGAAATTTGCTGTTTTTTTTTTTTTTTTTGAAAGGCTAAAGAATTTATTATTTACATGCATGAAGGCAACACGCTGCGTCATAGATGCAGATCAGGCTGATCACCAGGAGAAGTGTACGAGATATCATTGGAGGAGGCTTCTTGCGGCCCATCACACAGGTGTGTAGGGATATTTACCTGAAGTAGCTATTGGGTAACTTCTAGAACAATCAGAGTCAAGACTGCAGAGAGAATAGACCCAACCCTATTCCCCATCAGGCAGGAACATTGTAACTCAGAGGGAGGGGGTTGGAGTTCTTGCCTAACCTGTCCCCCTACCCACGCTGCCTGCCTATGGACCGTGGGCTCACCTGTCCAACCTATAGACAGAGCCCAGAAGCTGGTGGAGCCTCCTACCAGATTTGATCATGATTATTTAGAGACAGAAAGTGAGCAAAATTTGTAAATAGCAACCAGGAGAGCCTTAGAGATCTCTGGGCTGTGAAACTGAGAAATAATAGTTTGAGGGGCTGAGTTGGGGCCAGATCATAAAAACTACTGACACATGATCTAATTAACCCAGGTATTTCTCCCCAACTTCCTCCCAACCCTCCCCACCCCCACCCCTCCATCGCCACCCTTGACTGTAAGTATCTGGAGTGCTTGTTCAATGACTTTTTGTTCCATTGTTTGCCTGAAGTCCACCACATTGCCTGGCTCATATAGAAGAAGACACTGAATAAATATTCATTGGACAGATTAAACAAGAGAAGGGATGAAAGAATTTTAACTTAAGATGAAGGAGAAATAGACTTCCATTGAAGCGTCAGGGATACAGGCTATATTTGCAGGGGGTTTCCTGGCAGGGAATATTGTTGAAGTCTGTTATGGGTTACTGAGTTTCATGTAATCTAAAGAGACCCGTGATCACATGTCAACTGTACTGAAGTGATTTCAGTAGGCTGCCTGGAGGAGGGCACGGACTAGTTACTCACAGCCTCTCATTCTTCTCTTGATGTTGGTTTTGATTCTCAGGAAGCTTCCCTTTTTCCCTGCTCCCCAAACTGGCTGTGTCTATTTCCCAGATGATTCTAATTTCCTTATGGTCACTGCAGTACAGGAGCCTTGGGTCCTGCAGCATTTTTGACAGAATGGTCCTGGCAGTCATTTTCAGAGCAGAGATGATACCTTCTCTATTACATCAATGATGTCATCAGCCAAGGAGGCTGAAGAACTAAAACATAAGGGGCCAATGATCCCTCTGCTAAAAAATACAGTACATCATTCCTGGTGCTAGATAGCAAGTGTCAAGAAACAGAAGTCAGAAACTACTCCCACCCATCTTTTTCTCCATTGACATCCGTTGACCTATATTGTACATTGTGTAAAAATTCCATATAGCAGAGAAATTAAGAGTAAAAAGGTCAGGTGAAGGTAGAGAATGAGTTGGAGAGGACTCAGAATAAAATGACCTGCAATAAGAAAAGTTTATGAAGACAGAAGCCATGATTTCTGATTTTTTTTTTTCCAGCCAGAAGATAAGTAAACCCAAAGGATGCTATGTCAGTCTTGGGTCAGTCAGGCATATTTTACAAGAAGGAAATTAATGCATTCCATGTTTCGGATCCCACCTCGATCCTTCTGTCTTAGGGCTACCTGTGAGGTGTGAAGCTGCCAGCTGCTTCTTGATGGATCCTTCAGGGCTGGGGCCAAGAGCCAACCCTTAAGGAGTGCTCCGTGATGAGTATCTTCATCCTCAAGAGTGGCTGGTTCCTGGTCTGTTATTTCACACATTGACACTAGATGTCAGGAAAAGACTTAGTGTTCTAATTTGCAGGTCTCACACCACTTCAGCAGAAAGGAAGGCTGCCTGCAGAGAGGAATCAGATGTTGAAGACTGGCAAATTTCCCACCGCGAGCCACTAGGGACACCAGGGTTCTTATGTCAAAACATCACCACCCTGCTCGCGCTCTATTAGACATACTCTAGCTGCAGCTGGATCTAGTTTATAGAAAGGGTTAGATCAAGGTCATTTCGGAGAAATATATATATTTTTGGGGGGAGTGGGAGAGGAGAACCATCAGTTCAACTTTATTACAAAAGATATTCAATTTTACTTAGGAAAAAAAGACGGTAGATATAGCATGGTCATGTTCCTATAATCCTTTTAATTAATGAATTAGGAAACAGCCAAACCAATTAAAAATTACATGAAAGTCTCACAAGATCATTCCAATACTCTGTGGTAGTTCCTTTCATTTTGCAAAACTGGTATTTTGTTTTAAATGATATTAAGTAAAAATGTGGTTTTACTGCAGAATAGCTAAATCTTAACCTGCTTTAGTTATATCGCCAGATTCCCAAAGCTCTCAGCCCCTTAGCAGGCTTTCTGATGTAATTAAAAAAATGTGCCTTTTCATTACTATGGATGCCCCATTCAAAAACATTTTTTTCTGTTTCTATTTTTCTTTTTTAAAATTTTTGACCTGAAAGAAGGCAATATGAGGGAACTGGAATCAGACAGGACAGTGGCAAAGAACAAAGCCAGAAAAAGGGACATAGTTTTCCTCATTATGTACATTCCCCCACCACCTCCAATTCTAAAGGGTCATGGCCACCGTGTTCTCAACCACCCTTTGGAAATAGCCAGTCATCTACCCTCCCAAGTTAAAAATAGCACTCCCGCAGCAGGAGAAGGGTCCACCCAGACGTGATGTTGCAGCCTCGCCTGTGGAAAGACGTTCCAGGAGGCCTCTTGGTGATTCTGGAAGCCTTTATATCATCATCATCAAAAATAGCATTATTAATGTCATATGGGTGTGTCCATTTATTTGTGAGCTGGATGTTGTACAAAGCACAGGGAGCATGGAAAAGAAAACAGAGCTTCTGTGAAAGCTCACAATGAAGACAGAATACAGACATGCCAACAAATCATTCCAAGTTCATGAGAGATATTTACAACGATTGCTAGTTGTCCTATATAGCAATCTTGACAACTCTATCCTCCTGGAACTTTCAGATAAAAAACTGATGGGGACAAAGAGCAGAGGCAATTTCCCAGTAGAACTCGGATTAGAGGATTACTCAGACAAGAATAAAAATACGAAGGGTTATCAGTATTATTGATTTATTGATGGATTTGCTGACTGATTTACTGATTTATTTGTAAGACACACGACATATAGTATATACTAAGCATCATTCTATGGATTTTTCGATGTCAATCCATTCCAACCTTAAAACAACCCTACTAAGTATATGGGGGCTTCCCAGGTGGCACAGTGGTAAAAAAAATCTGCCTGCCAATTTAGAAGGTAAAAGAAACTCGAGTTCAATCCCTGGATTGGGAAGATCCCCTGGAGGAGGAAGTGGCAACCCACTCCAGTATTGTTGCCTGGAAAATTCCATGGACAGAGGAGCCTGGTGGGCTATAGTCCATGGCGTCGCGGTCGGACACATACTGAGCACGCATGTGTTACTAAGCATATAGGGACGGGGGAGCCTGGTGGGCTGCCGTCTATGGGGTCGCACAGAGTCAGACACGACTGAAGTGACTTAGCAGCATGAGCTCGATGTGTCAGATAAGTAAACGGTGGCAGAGATGTTAAGTAACTTGCCCAAGTATTGACAGGTATCTGGTGGGTTCATTTCACTTACCTTTTCTTCTACCCAACCTGAACTCCCACAGGACCATCTGTGCTTTTTCTCTTCCACCCAGAGATGGAGCTTTATGTAGTTTAATAACAATCTTCCAGGTCGTAAGGGCCTTCCAACAGGCCAGTGAAGGCTCCGCATAGTGACGAATCCTCCCACCCACATTCAGCCTCACCTCACCAGTCAGGTGAGTGAGTGAGCCATTTTACAAGCAGCCCCAGTCTAACCTGATAGCAACTCTGGCTAAAATCTGGACCACAGCCTTATAAAAGACCTTGAGCCAGAACCACCCACCCTGGCTACTTCCAGATTCCTGACCCTCAGAAATTACGTGAAATTTTAAGTATCACTGTTTTGGGCCACTAGCTTGTTACACAGCAGTAGGCAACTAATATACTTTCCTCACCTATTGGTCAATCAAGACTCTGATCTCCACTTCTCACAGAATAGTCTGATGTAAGTCTTGCGGATGAAGTTTGCCCTGCAGACTGAACTCAGGGGTCACTGTGATGGAGGAACGCCCTCTGTTGCTGACAGCTGGAAGTGTCTTAGCTTCCTCACGTAGTCAACCAGTTTTCACTGGCATTCAGCTGCCCACTACGTGTTAGTAGAGATGTCTCTTTGCAGGTATTAGAACTCTAACAGTGGATATGGATGAAGAAAAGACTTTGTGGTGTGGTATCTGTGCCAGGGTGGAGGCAAGTGGTGGGGCTGATGGTTTGAAGGAGACCCCTACTAAGTCACTTTTAGGGAGAGGATTCCCGGGAGTGTTAATTAGCAAGGACGTCTATGAGTTCACAATGTAGGATATAAAAAAGAATTTTTGAGGGTTTGAAAATCCTGAAAAACTGAAAGCTGTCAACACTTTTGGGCTGAGTAACACCTATGTTCCTACATAGATTTTTTTTTTTTTGCCAGTTTGTAATTTGGGCCAGAAGCTTGTAAAGACCTAGGTGTTGGCCCAGAATGTCCAGCTCACCACCATTTAACTTCCTGTGCTTGTGGGATGTCTGGGCACGTTAGATTTAGTGAACCCAAGTATCAGAGGAGATCCCACTAACATGGTAAACATGCTTAGTGAAAAGCGGCTGGGAATTAAAGTCACACAGACCTGAGTAATCTCCCTTTAGACTTGGACAACCTGGGCCTGTGTCTTGGGTCCTGAAATTCTAGAGGGCTCTGTTCTGGGGAGTCCAAGGGGCCGAGAGGACATTCTTGCCTGCAGCCCGACTCCTCCTAGACCACGCTTTGGGTGTGAGGGGCTTTCTGCCCAAAGAGACCTAAGCGTCCTTCCTGGATGCATCCTCCCCATCCCCAGGTTTATCCTCCCGAGGATGGATCACCTGGACTCTTGGCTTGAGGGGTGAGCAAGGGATGTCTGTTTGAGGGGACAGATGACAGAGCTTACACGTGGGGTAAAGGGTGTCTACACACACATGTCTGTGAAACCACTTATGGCGCAGGATGGAGCAGAGTGGAAGAGAAATTTGGCAAGCTTGAGGCTTCCCCTTAATCCCTTGTCCAGGTCTTCTCTGGTCGTTCAGTGATGATGAATCTGCCTGTCAATACACGGGACATGGGTTCGATCCCTCCTCTGGGAAGATTCCACAGTGTCTCAGGGCAACTAAGCCTATGTGCCACAGCTACTGAGCCTGTGCTCTAGAGCCCGTGAACCACGGTGAGAAGCCCACCTACTGCCACTAAAGAGTAATCCCTGCTTGCTACAACTAGAGAAAGCCCACACACAGCAACAAAGACGCAGTGCAGACAAAAATAAAATAAATAAATAAAGTCTTGTCCTGAGCCCTGCAAATGTTCAGTATCGGCCCGGACACTTCTTATAAGTTTAAATAAAATTCAAATTCCTTATAATAGCCTATAGGACCTTTTGGGATTGGTCTACCACCTACATCTCCAGTTCAGCTACCAATCTACCCCTTCTCAACACACCCAGCGCGTATTCAGGCCTTTTCGTCCCAGGACAATGTTAAGTTTATTCCCTCCATGGGATCTTTGGCCCTTGCTGTTCTCCCTGCCTGGAATCCTCTTTTCCTGGAAGGTCTTCGCTTCTTGGTTCATTCTCACCATTCAGATTTCAGCTCAATGGCCTCTGCACAGAGAGGATTTCATTTATCAACCTGTTTATAGGAAGTGCTTCTCTGCTGGACTCGATCACACTACCAGGCTATTATCCGGATAGCAATTCTCACTCTCTGAATCACTTCGTTCATTTGTTCACTTGCTTTTTTGACACCCACTCCCGCCATGTCACATATGCCTCCTGAGAGACGGGGTTATCTCGTTCACTTAGTGAATCCCAAGGGCTTTGAAGAGTGCTTGACATAGTGTTGATGCTCAATAACTGTCTCAGTGAATGAAATTTTCAGATAGACTTACTGGCTATAAAATGAGACTATATGTAGTCATCATGTAGAAATATGCTGCTAAGTCACTTCAGTCGTGTCCGACTCTATGCGACCCTATGGACGGCAGCCCATCAGGCTCCCCTGTCCCTGGGATTCTCCAGGCAAGAACACTGGAGTGGATTGCCAATCCCTTCTCCAATGCATGAAAGTGAAAAGTGAAAGTGAAGTCGCTCAGTCGTGTCCGACTCTTTCGACCCCATGGACCGCAGCCCACCAGGCTCCTCCGTTCATGGGATTTTCCAGGCAAGAGTACTGGAGTGGGGTGCCATTGCCTTCTCCAAGAAATCACGTATAGATTAGAAATAGTAGAAAAGCACCAACCAGGACTTCCCTGGTGGTCCGGTGGCTGGGACTCCGTGCTTCCACAGAGGGTGCCTGGGTTTGATCCCTGGTTGGGGAACAAATATCCTGCATGTTGCTTGGTGCAGCCAAGAAATAATAAAAATTGTATATGTATATATATATATATAAAGTAAAGCACCTAGCAGCTGTCTCTGGTGTGTATCGAAGTGAAAGTGGCTCAGTCGTGTCCGACTCTGTGACCCCATGCACTGTAGCCCACCAGGCTCCTCTACCCATGGGATTTCCCAGGCAAGAATCTGGAGTGGGTTGCCGTTTCCTTCTTTAGGGGTGTGTTGTTGTTGAGTGTTAGTTGCTCAGTCGTGTCCGACTCTTTGTAACCCCATGGACTATAGACCTCCAGATTCCTCTGTCCATGGAGTTTTCCGGGCAAGAATACTGGAGTGGGTTGCCATTCCCTTCTCCAATAGTGATATGTATTAGGAATTCCATAAATGTGATTTTCCATTATCTCTTGCCCATATAACAAATCCATCTCAAGTTGCCTAAAATGATAAAATTCCATGCCTCTAGCTCCAAGTTCCCCCTAGATTACCCTACTCGCCTTCACCCCTTCCCATCTGTGTTCTGCTCCAGTTCTTGGCTCCTGTTCCCACCCTGGGCCTGCTGCTTTTCTGTCCCAAATTGTAAGTGTGAATGTGCCCCCTGGTGGCCATTGCAGAAATCACCCTTAAATTGATCTCCCTTTCGCATTCTCCTCCTATCTCTTTTCTAAAGTTCAGATTGTGTCACGCGTGTCACACCGTTAGTCTGCTTAGAAAACACTTAATGATTCTCTATTGTATGAAGAATGAAGTCTCATTACCTTAGCCTGGCGTCCCAGGTACTTCAAAGTCTGAGCACAATCTGCCTTTCCAGTTACAGTCTCTTCTACTCATTTGCTTCCTCTCATATACATTCTCATGTGTATGGTACCTTGACTTTTCTCCAAAAACACTCTTCTACTTCATCGACTTTCACGTTGTTCTCCCCATTGGAAATGCTCTCCCTTCATGTTCACCTGCCAGGTTAATCCCACACGCCTCAAAGCCAGTTCAAATGCTGGCTCCCATGAACTGATCACTCCTACCCTCGTGTTGAAATCCATGGTGCCCATACACCACTATTCATGTTTCCACCATCACAACTACATTATGCCTTATAATTGGTATGATTTTTTTTTACAGATTTGTCTTTGCCACTTTTCTAAGTTCCTTTAGTGCAGAGATGGTGTTTGCTTTGCCGATTACACCGATAGGCATAGTTGGTCAAAGACACTTGCTTAATGTGTAGATGAATATAAACGCTGAGACTGGGTTCCGTGTCTTCTGGAGCCTGGCCAGGCTGGTCTAAGAAGTAAGAGGGCACATATGCTGATATTGGAACAGGATATTTGAAGACAGAAGTGCCTTGGGCAGTCTGGTATACGCAGTCACCCTGCACCGTAAGTCGAGTCTCCTCTGGGGTCTTGTGAGCCCTGCCTCCTTAAGGGAGTGATGAACACAATCATTTCTGAATCCCCTTCTTTCTATTGAAAGGAGGGAGGTGAAGATCTGGGTATACTGTCTTCTATCCTCTGAGGAGCCAAAATAAAGGAGAAATGTAAAAGGTGATATTACTAGGGTATTGATCACATATGTATGGGAAACTGCATTCCTGCAACACTCTATCTTTCCCCAAATTTAACTGAGTTTCATATATCTTCACTTCGTATCCCAAGGTAGCTTTATATTACAAGTACTTGAGATGGACAAGACTTCATTATGGTATAATCTCTCAACTAATCTTTAGACAAAAGACTCAGGAATATCCAATGAACACAACACAGTCCTGGAGAGTCAGTAACCAGATACATAAGTTTATCTTTTCCCTGAGTCACTTTGTGGTGTCTCCTAATGACCTTTGTTTCAGTTTTCTCACTTGAAACTTGGAAATATCTGATTTCCAATATCACCAACAAATTAGGCTTCTAATGAAGTCATTGAAACACATCAACAAAACTGAACTTTTTGTTTTTCAGAAAAATGCCAATTATCTTAGAAAAAATCAAATGTGATGTTATATATTTGGGATCTGTACACTCCAAGACCAGCATCATATGGTGCATGGCCTTCTATCATTTTTCTTGGCTCTTAGGACATTTTTCTGGACTCAGACAACAGCCTTCCTACTGTTCTGATTGCTGATATACCTAATTTCTATGCACAAGATCCTCTTCTTGTTCATAAGGGAGCAGCAGGAGGCTAGTTGTGGAATACCCACTGTTAGGTTCCATACACAGGGTAATATCAGGCCAGGTCCCAACAACACAACCTCAATGGGAGACCCAGACCATCTGGAGAGACTGTTGGGAGCCACTGAGCCAGTATTTGGGCTCTGTCTCCATTTCTGGGTGGAGAAATACACTTTCTCATGGGCATGTCCTACTGAGGAGTAAAGGGGCCAACCACAGAGGCAACAGAGGATGAGATGGTCATATGGGATCATTGGCTCAATGGACATGAGTTTGAGCAAACTCTGGGAGATGGCGAAGGACAGGGAAGCCTGACATGCAACAGACTATGGGGTCTCACAGAGTCTGAGCGACTGAACAACAAATACTATATACAACCACTTGCCCCATGTGATGTAATACGTGAGACATAAATACTTAGCCCTATGACTTATAGCCATGTCAACTAAATGTGCGCGTGCCAAGTAGCTTAGTCATGTCCAACTCTTTGCAACCCTATGGACTGCAGCCTGCCAGGCTCCTATATCCGTAGGATTCTCCAGGCAAGAATACTGGAGTGGGTTGCCATTTCCTCCTCCAGGGGATCTTCCCCATCCAGGGATCAAACTTGTATCTCTTGTGTCTCCTGCATTGGCAAGCACTGGGTCCTTTACCACTAGCACCACCGGGGAAGCCCCATCAACTAAATACTTGAGTGTCGATTTTAGAGAAATTGGAGTCTGGTGGGTTTAAGGCAGGCTTCTACAGTCCCTTGTTTTTGCTTTTAAATAATCCTAAATCAATCTTGGATCTTAAGTACTTTAAAGGCCAGTTAAGCTTCTCTGTGTCTGTTCAGGAGAAATTTCACTTGGTAGTGATCTGTTGGAGACCCTGAAAATCATCTTTGGGCCAAGGTCCAGAGATCCTGGAGGGCACTAGCTGGAACTTGGCATCCTCAAGTTCACCACGATGTAAATGCTCCCAAAGACCCACCCTGGGTCAGATCTTTCATGCTTATGCAAACTTGTGGAAGTTATTCCAACAGCCCCACTCTCTACCCATAAGACAGTGTATAACTAATACCCTGTTCCCAGCAGACACAAGCTCCTGGGCATGGCTCTGGAGTTTAGACCACCACCCAGGAGGATCAAGCAGAAACCTCCATTTATAGCATTTCTGTATTCCCTGCCAAATGCTTCATGTCTCAGCACATTCTTCTTACAGCCAGATTGAGTCTATGAGAGAAACAGTTGTATGGTGTATGGTTATTCTGCTTTATTTGAAAGTCTCTTTCAAACACGCCACCCACCAGTACTGCTGTGGGTCCTGGAGTAACTGGGGCTGCTCGCTCCTAGGTTGTAGAGGAGCCAAGTTCAATAGCTTTCACGACTCTCCTCTGCGTTCAGGATCAAGGATACCCGCCAAGCACTTGCTGCAATGAGCTAGCCAACTGCAGAGCAATGCAAGCACAGTTAGATGAGGCTGTGATTCTAGAGCCAGTGTGCTGCATTTTGAAGGTAAAGAATGTCTTCCTTAAGACGCTGTCTTAGCCAAATGTGTATTCAGTGGTGTGATCCTCTCAGCCCTGTTCTAAAGATAATGCAGGGGACACAGGTTTGATCCCAGGAAGATCCCACATGTCGTGGAGCAACTAAACCTGTGCTTCACAACTACTGAGCCTGTCAGCCTAGAGCCTGTGCTCTGCAACAAGAGAAGCCACTGCGATAAGAAGCCTGGGCACCAAAATGAAGAGTAGCCCCAGAAAGTTCACAGTGCAGCAACAAAGTGCAACAACAGAGACCCAGTGTAGCCAAGAAAAGAAAAAGAAAGAAAACATTTGCATCTTAGAGCAATGGCTGTGGGATGTGTTCACTCTTACGCCACCCTCCATCCCATGTATAAGCTCCATGAATAGAACTTGTCACCAGCAGAGAATTTTTTTAAATTATAAATTAATTCCTATGTCAGCTTGAGCTTGAGTGAATGAGTGACAGATGGGTAGATAGGAAAAGAGGGAGAGAGAAGGGAGAAAGCAGGGAAGACAAACAGAAAGATGAATGAGGATGAATAATGGGAAGGAGAGATAAAAGAAAAGCAATAGAAAACGGAGAAGGGAGAGACATGAAGCAGTGGTTTCTGGTAATTGCAGAAATACATCACAGATATAATGGTAGAAAGGAAGGGATTAGAACAGTGAACAAAAACAGTGAGAGTGTGATTGTAGATGGAAGAAGGAAGATGAATAAAGTGGGGAAAAGGAAAAGCGAAAGGAAAACACTCAAGAAATAGGTAGGAAAGGAGATGTGCATTTGGAATTTAAATGAACTATGTTGTCTCCTAAGTTTCTAACGTACAATGTGTCCTGTGATGACAGTCTAATTCCAATTAAGATATGCTAATAAGGCTGACCATATACCATAGACTCACCCTGCCTGATAAGCAGTTTATTTTCCTTCTGGGTTGGGGGGGAAGGCAGTTATCTTCACTTTCCACACCGAAGTTTCTCATTGGCATTCCTCCTCCACAGACACACAGGCAGTGAACACATATTATTCTGTCCCATTTTGTTTAGGTCCACCACACTTCACCTCTGCTGAATTGACCATTCACTCCTCATACAAACTTCCTCTCCTTCCACCCGCTTTCAGTTCCCTTGATCAAAAGTCATATTTACATGAATCTTCTTTTTTAACGGGGCAAAACTGATTTTGTCCTGGTTGATTTATCTCTGTAGACATATAATTATTTTTGCAGAATGTAAAGCATCTTAGGAGGCTGCGAAGATGCCTGAGAAGTAATGCTGATAGAAAAGGAGTCATCACGTCTCAGAGCCATCTTGCTGACCTGCCAGTTATCGACAGTGAAGAGGAGCTGAATCGTAGTAATTGAGTGAAAATCTGGATTGTTCTTCAAGGGATCTTAGAAAGAGGCTCCAAGAATGGCAGGAAGACTTAACATACATAGCAACCCATTACTGAGCGTCTGAGCCCTGTGACAGACATGATGCCGGGGTCATCACAGTTCATGGGGCGGGACGGGGGGTACTCATCCGTTCCACCTGCAGATTCCTCCAGAGAAAGTCCTTGTTCACGTACTGCAGGAGCTCAGCATCCTTCCCGAGGGGTTCTGAGGTTCCCAGGAATTGCTTTTTTGTCTGTTTTTTTTTAATTAAATTAATTTTTGTTGGAGTATAGTTGCTTTCCAATGTTGCATTAGTTTCTACTGCACAGCAAAGTGAATCAGCTATATGTATACATATATACCCTCTTTTTTGGATTTCCTTCCCATTTAGGTCAGCACAGAGCTTTGAGCAGAGTTCCCTGAGCTATACAGTAGGTTCTCATGAGTTATCCACTTTATATATAGTATCAGTAGTGTATGTCAACCCCAATCTCCCAATTCACTGTACCCCCTTTCTCCAGGAATTGCTTATATTTTCCTAATGTCATTGCCAAGCTCTTGCATCCAAATCAGCCCGGATTTCTCTGCCAACTCATTTCTATGTCTCCATGGTGCACCAACATGTCTGGTACATTCCTTCCCAAAATGGCATCACAGACCCTCCCTTTATTTATTTCCCAGGCAAACATGACTCTAAACAAAGATCAGAAAGTAGCTCTCTAGTCAGACTTCAGGAGTTGAAATTCAGGCTCTGACTCTTGCTGGTTGATGGTCTTAAGCAAGTAATGTCACCTTTCTGTACCTGGATTTCTTTCTCAGTGAAATGAGGATGATAATAATAGTTCCTTCCAGAGTTGCCATGAGGATTAATGGCTTAATAATATGTGGAACCCTTAGAAGAGCAGCTGGCACAATGTAAGCCCTCAATAAATGTTAGTTATTACTAGTGATAGGTTGTAACTGTGAAGAAACTTTACTGAAGACTTTAGGTTATAGGAAAATTATAGCTTTGGGAAGAACAGTGTGAAACTGAGTAGGAGACACTGCTGCTGCTAGAATTCATCGGCCTCTCTCTAAAATTTGATTGAAGTGTGGTTGATTTACAATGCTGTGTTAATTTCTGCTGTACAGCAAAGTGATTCAGTCATACACATGTGTATTCTTTTCCATAATTTTTCCCTTACGGTTTACTATAGATTATTGAATATAGTCTCTAGTGCTATATAATAGGACCTTGTTGTTATCCCTCCTATATAAAGGAGTTTGTACCTGCCAGCCTGAAAGTCCCAGTCCATCCCTCTCCCACCTTGGCGACCACAAGTCTGGTCTCTGTGCTCTCTCAAGTCTGTTTCTGTGCTGTAGACAAGTGCATTTGTGTAATAGTCTAGCTTCCCTGGTGGCTCAGACAGTAAAGAATCTGCCTGCAATGCAGGAGAGCCAGTTTCAATCCCTGGGTAGGGGAGATCCGCTGGAGAAGGGAATGGCTGCCCACTCCAGTATTCTTGCCTGGAGAATCCCATGGCCAGAGGATCCTGGCGGGCCACAGTCCAGGGTGTTGCAAGGAGTCGGACACGACTGAACGGCTGACACTGTCACTTTCACTTAGATTCCACGTATAGGTGACATCACATGGTATTTGTCTTTCTCTTTCTGACTTAATTCACTTGGTATGCTCATCTCTAGCCCATCACTGGCCACTCTCTTGATCCACAGATTCCAACTGGCTGTTTTTCTCCTTAGTCCTCAGCCTCCACAGTCTTGCTGGAGCCCCACACTTCCCTCATTTATATACTCCTCTCTCTCATCTCCCATTCCCCCGCCTCCTCCACCATCCTGGACCACAGGGTCAATCTCTGAGTTCCGAGGAAGCCAAGAATAAGGAAACAGCAGGACGGTTTCTGCACTCAAGGTAGACAAACCTTCCACTCTTGCTATGTAGATGCCTTGGGTCTTCATGATCTTAATCCCTTCACCCAGTTTGGGGACTGAAGTACACTTTTGCATGACCACAAGTCCCACTTGAGAATTTCCCAAGCAAAACAGCAGTCTCTTGGCAAAGATGAATTCCCCTTGCATTCCCAGGATGGATCTAGGGCTGCAGGAAGTGGGAGACCCTCCGGAGGTTCAGGACTTCTCCACTAACATTAATCATATCAAAATCATATCCCTTGACTGAGACACACTTATTGTGAGCCCACGGAGCTTGTTTGATGTTGTTGATGATCATCACCTGGAGGAAAAATTTGAGGTTCTTCAAGAAACTCAAAATCGGAGAAGGGCTCAAAATCGGAGAAGGCAATGGCAACCCACTCCAGTACTCTTGCCTGGAGAATCCCAGGGGAGGTGGAGCCTGGTGGGCTGCTGTCTATGGGGTCGCACAGAGTCGGACACGACTGAAGTGACTTAGCAGCAGGGCTCAAAATAAGTGTGTGACCATGACTCTGAGATCTGTTCCTTGGAAACATCTGATGAAGCTGGAAATTGAAGCCATATGCTTCCCTTTGCTACAAAACATTCTGTCTTCTAATCACCCGGGCTTGTAGTTCCATCACTTGGCAGAAGAGTTCTCTTGAAAACCATCAATATTCTGCAAGTTGCTATGTGGTACATCCAGCAGCCTTTTCTTAATTCACGTCTTCCTCCTGGACCCTTCAGAACATTGGACATGATTAAGATTCTGTTCTCTCTTCGCTCTCCTGGTCTTTCATCTCTTGGTTTTCCTTGACCCTCTGGTTGTTCCTTCTCTAACATTTTTGTAGCTTTCTCTTCCCACCCTTTTCCTCCAAATGCTGTTATTGCCTAAGGCTTTATCCTTGACATTTCCCCTGTTTCCTATACTTTTCCCTCTAGTAACCTTATTTATTGTTACATTTTCAAATATAATTTCTCTGCAAGAAATCCCAAATTCCCGTCTCTAGCCTTGATATTTCCCCTGACTAGACTCACTTTTTCAACTGCCTTTGCACCTTTCTATTTAGATATTCAGCTGAAACCTTAAACTCAAAATTTTCATCTTCAAAGCCACTGGCATTTGTTAATGTCTATTTTTTTTTTTTTAAGATACCGGAATCTTACATTGATGCAGGTTAAAAACCTCTAACTCAATTGTTTTATTTTTTTTTATTACCGTATCCACTGTAAGAAATACATTTTACATCATGACTGTTATACATTCACATGTAACACACACATACACACACATACAACTGAAACAAAATTTCATAAAATAGTACTTACCCTTACTATGTGTGTTTCTTTCTAATCTATTTTATTCTAATCTACTCCATTAAAAAAATCTGGTTGTGACCCATTAAATTGATTTTATGATCTTTTGGGAGCCAGCGTGAGGAACTCTGCCCATGGCAAAGGTCATGAGGAAGGAGGCTCGGCATATGCAAAGGTGGGATCGAGCCTCAGGAGTCCCCCTGGAAATTCTTGAGCATCTACTTCCAAAACCAGAGTCTGCCTATGTTACTGCTTTGTGCTCTCACCTACACCTCTGACTTTATGGGGGGGCTGTCCCCCACCACCTCTCTCTGAAAAAGAGTTAACTCAGAGCTCCAGTTAATAATAATTCCTGGGCGTGACAGGAGTGTTTCAACCTACAAACTCCTCTGAAGGTTCTTTAGCCTGGCTGACATGTTTGTCCGGCCACATGTGATTGTTCACAGCCTCCCAACCGTGAGACGCACGAGGTGCTTTAAACCTTCTAAAAACAGATTCTTTTGAGAAGTTAGGATATTATTAGTGTAGTATAGTGGGCTGATTAGAAATTGTATTGGTGAAGGGTTTTTCATTTGTTGAGCCTATGTTTGCTGCTAAGTTTCCACATCCCCTGCCCTTATACACATTAATGAATATATAGAAGAAATAAGTATTAACCTTTGATATTAATCATGTTAGACTTTAGGCTAAGCAAATTCTTTCCTTAATTAAAACCCACTGCACCCTCACCCTATAGGAATGTAACTTTATCTGGTACCTTCAGAAGGTGGCATCTGTTTTAAGAATAATCACCCCTGGAGAAGTAAGTGTTCTGGTTGACTGACTGCTGTCACAAGGAGAGGATCATAAATTGTTAGCAGGCCCCCTGGCCAGAAGATGATGTAACACCCCTAAGACCCTTGTATACATTTGTATGAAGCACCTGATTTTGATAAAAGTCAGGACTGCTAACCCCGCGTGACTTTTGTATTACATCTCTGTGTATAAAAGCAGACCCTGGAAAATAAAGAATGGGATCAGTTCCTAAAAAGACTGGTCTCCCCATGTCGTTCTTTCTCTCACTTTCTGGCTGAATTCCCATCTGGAGCGTGGAGGCTCGTCAAGCCTACTAATTATGCCTGGGCTTCTAAGATCTGACCGGGGAGGCCTTAGTGTCTCCTCTCCTTCGGCAGAATGGAAGGACGCCTGTGGCCTATGTAAGTGACGCAAATTTCCTGTCTTGAAATTTTATTGGTTTTCCATGTAAACCAAGTTATTCAGCCTTTTTTCTCCACTGAATTTTCCTGCTGAGCTACCCCTATTTAACCACTCTTTATATCTTTAATTAACGCTTAATTGATCTATTGTTTTCTGGTCACCAACGCTGTCCTGATTTGGATTCCCTGGATCCACTGGGGCTGATTCCCTAAAGATATATGAATGGCAGCTTTAAAAATACTGCCTTTAAATAATTTTTGATTCATCTTTCTTTTTAAACTCCCACATCTAATCTGTCATGAAGTAATGGACTTATTTTCAAAATGTCTTGCACGTTCAATCTCTTTTTCCTATTTTCTCTCTGGCTTTTTCAAATGTTTCCTCCTGTATTACTCAGCTCAGGCTAATCCCCCATGCTCTCAGTTTCTTTGGTTGTATCTCTCTTAAATTACTTAAGTATCACACCCCATAACTTTCTGTTTTCTTACCTTGCTTTATTTCTTTCTTCCAAGACCTTCTCACTTGACAATATACAATGAATGTATATGTTTCTTTATTTTCTGCCTCTTTCATTGGATTGTGAGATTGAAGACACAATATCTCCAACACTTAGAACTGAACTGTGCTTGAGACACAGATCACTGATAAAACAAGGCTGGATATATTTAAAATGGATAACAAACAAGGACCTACCCTATAGAAAGGGAACTCTGGTCAGTGTTACATGGCAGCCTGGTTAGGAGGTGGTGTTTGGGGGAGAATGGATACCTCTGTTTGTATCACTGAGTCCCTTCACTACATACATACTCACCTGTATGTATCAGGTGAGTCCCTGTTCACCTGAAACTGTCACAACTTTACTAATTGGCTAAACCCCAATATAAAGTAAAAAGTCATTGAAAAAAATAAACAACAAGGCTGGAGGGAAGAATGAATGAAGGAATGACTCCCAGCAGCAAAGAGACCAAAGCTTCCTCCAGGGCTAGAGGGAAGGGGTGTCCTGTAGCTTCCTTTTGTTTATTCTATTATTATTATTTTTAAACTACCTCTAATCTTCTGCCCAAGGTGACATGTGCTAGAATTGATTGATCAGGGGATTGACATGTGCTAATTGACTTAATACCTCAACTCATTGCCCATTACTGAGTCAGGCACTGTGAATGGCTCCAATCAAGGCTAACCCTTATAGCCGAGAGTTGGGTGTATTCAACCAAAATCCCTGAGTGTTTCACAGTTGGAATAGGGAAGGGGTTGAAATATACATATGTGTGTGTATATGTGTGTGTGTGTATGTGTATGTATGTATAATGTTCTTTCAGATGGCCTCTTTGGCAATTTTTAAAAACTGGCACCTTAAACATTTTTTTATTTATTGACTGTGTTGGGTTTTTGTTGCTACTTGAGGGTTTTTTTTTTCCTAGCTGCAATGAGCAGGGGCTACATTCTAGTAGCAGTGCACAAGCCTCTCGCTGTGGTGGCTTCTCTTTTTGTGGCACATGGGCTTCGTTGCCCCACAGCATGTGGAATCTTCCCAGACCAGGGATTGAACCCGTGCCCCCTGGCAGGCTTAACCACTGGACCACCAGGGAAATCCCTGGAATAGATATTTTTGAGAGGATGTTGAGAGGCAACCAAAATGCCCACCACAAGAGTTCAGACAAGGCCTATCAGAAAGTTGCTTTTTTTCTTTTTTTTCCCAAAATTGACTTTGCACTGTCACCTGCTAAGCTGGCCTCTACAAAGTCAGTGAAATGACACATCCCTTCCTTCCACCCCCTTAGCCACTCCGCCCCTCCTTTAAGCTAAATTCTTTGGTCTAAAATATACTGCCTGTCATTCTCCAAAATACATTAAATGATGCACTGTCACAGAGTTGCTTTGAATGGAATGAAAACACTGAGAGAATGAATCTATAGTTAAAAATGTGTACAAACTATGCACCCAGAAAAATGGAAGTGATGCAGAACACTTTCATCTGTATTCAAAGATGCCCTTGGGGAGAGATGGGGAGGTGCATTCAGAGACATGCTAAGCATTACTGGCAATGGTTGAGGTGGCAGTTGCAGGGAATTCACCCCAGAGAGGTCATTTCTGCAACTTACATGTGTTCTCCAGCAGACGGGATCACTTTCTGTAAAAAGTTTTAGTTGCAACCCTATGGACTGTAGCCCTTCAAGCTCCTCTGTCCATGGGATTCTCCAGGTTAAAATACTGGAGTGGGTTGCCATGCCCTTCTCCAGGGTATCTTCCCCTCCTAGAGACTGAACTTGCAGCTCTTTTATCTTCTACATTGGCAGGCTGGTTCTTTACCATTAGAGCCACCTGAAAATTCAATAAAGATTTAAAAAATGGTCCACATGAGAAAAATCTTTTAAAAAAATAGTATGATGCAGGATCCGGAGATAAGATGGTAGAGGGTGGTGTCCACCATGGAGTAATTGGTGGGAATGGGAGACATTTGTCCTCAGATGTCTCCTTCAACCTGAGAATGTGAAAATACAAGCTTCACGACTCTTTTGGAACAAAGTTCAAAAATTCCGACATCCTCTGGGAGGGTTAACACCTCAACACCATGGTTTGTTATCAACCACGAGTCCATCAGCAGAGACTGGTTTTCTCGGATGATCTTGTCTCTTCTGATACCAGGGCAGGATGAGGCTTTACATAGAGTGTTTCCCTGGATTTTCCAGACACCCTTACGTGGCAGATATTATATAGATAAGAAAATTGAGCCCTAAAGAAAGTGCAACTTTATTCGCTCATCTGTTGTTCTCTCTATCA
Source organism: Bos javanicus (assembly GCF_032452875.1). NCBI lineage: Eukaryota > Metazoa > Chordata > Mammalia > Artiodactyla > Bovidae > Bos > Bos javanicus. The sequence continues at coordinate 97,109,472 of NC_083872.1, read as the reverse complement.
CTCAGCCAGCAAGTTTACTAAATGCCTGCAAAGTAACAGATACTGTGCTAGAAGCCAGGGTACAGAGATGAGTTTAGATGAGATAAGGCCTCTGACCCCAAGGAACTGCCAGTTAAGTAGGAGAGAAAGATATCGGATTCATGCTGGTCATTGTACATGGAATTGTGTCCATAGCTATTTAATGGATGAACTGGGATCATGACTCAGGTCTCAGAACTCCTAATCTAACTTTTTTTTTTTTTTTCCATTGCCTCAAACCATAGCTTTCATTGTAGCAACTGATTTCTTGATTGTGAAATAAAGCTCATGTATGAGATGTGGAACAGCTAGTAAAAATCATTACGGTTCACCTCTTGTGGAGGACTCTTTTGAACAGACTTAATGGGCCATATGAAATAAAAATAATAATCAGAACACTTTTCAAAGTATCCTGCAAGATTGGCACTGGTCTTTCTCTACTCCTGATCATTCAGTTATGGCTCCTGTAATAGCAGTGAGTATTCACAGCCTCAAGAATCCTGGGCTACATTCTGTGGTTCATAATTTTGAGTTATATTAAAATTCTTCTTTTTGCAGAGTAGCATTTCTTTCCCAGTCAAAATAATTTGCATGGCTTTTGCTAATCGGCATGGCTGTCTAACTTTATTAGAGGGGCAGGTAGAAGGAAGACCTAAGATGTCACCTGTCCAGAGAATGGAAGAGCAGCCTGAAGCAATGCCAGCAACATGCAGATGACAGTAATTCAGAATCACTGCTGACAATACCTGAGAGTCAGGTAGGACCTTAGAGAGATTATCTAACCCAACACTTGCGATGTAGCAAGGCTCAGGGCAATGGAAAGAACTGTCAGAAACACAGCAGGTGAGTGTCAGAGCCAAGACCAGGTTGAATGCAAGTCTGCTAATGCTTGGTCCTTGATCCTGATGCTGCCATGGCAAGGAAAAGAAACGTGTTCATCTGGCCAAATGCTTCAAGAGGAGACAGACTCCAACAAAAAGAATGAAGCTGTAGCAATCTAGGAATCCATTTTCACAAGTTATTATTTCTGGAACGTCACTGAACATGTATGTCAAGTTACCTGGGTCACAGAGCTGTAGTTCTGGTCTGTCTTTTTATAATATAACTAAATGATCTTTTGCTGGTTAAAGTTTCTTAAAAAAAATTATTTGAAGTATATATGACAAATCCACAGCAATGGTGAAAAACTGAAAGCATTTCCTCTAAGATCGGGAATAAGACAAGGGTGCCCATTCTCACCATTACTATTCAACATAGCTTTGGAAGTCCTAGCTACTGCAATCAGAGAATGAAAAGAAATAAAAAGAATCCAAATCAGAGAAGAAGAATTAAAACTCTCACTGTTTGCAGATGACATGATTCTATACACGGTTAAAGCTTCTTAATCCTGTGTATCTATTTTCTTTGGATGGGGTTGAGTGTAGACTGAAGATATGATAAAAGCTGTAATCCTTTCTCTGGATATTTGTACACGCATTCACAATTTTACAAACATTTTCAAGGGTTTCATGAGCTTCTTCAATCTCACTCACAGTACAAGCACACATTCAGATACCTTTTTAAAGAATATTTATTTATATCATTCATTTGGCTGTGTTGGGTCTTAATTGCCGCTTCCGGGATGTTTTGCATAGACTCGCTAGTTGGCGCGTGTGGACTCAGCAGTTGTGACATGCAGGCTTAGTTTCTCTGTAGCATGTGGGATCTTAGTTCCCCAACCAGGGATCAGACGAGCGTCCCCTACAGGGCAAGGCAGATTCTTAGCAACTGGACCACCAGGGAAGTCCCTGGATACCTTTAAAGAGACTCTCTGACAAGAGATGATTGTGACTCATCTCACTGTCTCCATGGGTCTCTTAATGGTGGGCAAGAAGGAATTCTGCCAGAAGACTGCCTCAGGACTCAAACTGCATACATCCTGTTGGTTCTATTTTCTGGAGAATCTTGACTGATACAGATTTTCCTCAAGGGGCATTGATGCTAAAATTGTGGCAAAAAGACTACGATGTCCAGAGAACATCTTGTTCCTGGCAGTGGTAGTTGTATGTGCCTCTGCCAAGGTGACAGATAAAATTTGTGCTCATTCCAATTGATCAATCTTCCAACTGTTCCTTGAGAAGCATTATTTTAGGGAAATCTGAGCAATGTATTCAGTTTCAAAAGCACTAGGATGATCAGACTAAAAAGATCAGATTCCTAGAATCTAGTTTGAGGGAGCAAAGCATAGAGTGATCAGGTCAATCAGTAAGACTGTGCCTCAGAACAGGATTAAATACACTGACTGACAAGGAAGGAAGCTTAGAGGTTCTTCCCTAATGGGTTAGGGGAATGATGGCCCTAGAGGTCAACTAATCTCCTGGGTGGCTCAGTGGTAAAGAATCCCCCTGCCAGTGTAGGAAATGCAGCTTTGACCCCTGGGTCAGGAAGATCCCCTGGAGTAGGAAATGGCAACCCACTCCAGTATTCTTGCCTGGAAAATTCCATGGACAGAGGAGCCTGGTGGGCCATAGTCCATAGGGTCACAAAGAGTTGAACATAACTGAGAGACTGAGCATGCAGCACACACAGAGGTCGATAATTTCAAGAAAGTATAGTTTTTCTGATTGTTTTTTAATTTTAATAGAATATTTTAAAGCAGTTTTAGGTTTACAGAAAAGTCATGTCAAAAGTATAGAGATTCCAACAAATCCCTTCCTCACTTCACATACATCTTGCATTAATGTGGTACATTTGTTATAATTGATGAGCTGATACTGATACTTTATTATTAATTGAAGTTCATAGCTTACATTAGGGTTTTGATTTTACCTTTTCCAGACTGTCATGAAGTTGGAATCATACAGTATGTATCCCATCTAGACGGGCTTCACTCACTTAGCAATATGCATTAAAGATTCAACCATGTAAAAACCAAAAAACAAAAATGGATTGAACTACTGTGGGTGCCCAGGGCTGCCAAATGCAGCTTCCTGCCTTCGTGCCTTTGCACATGCTGTTCCTTCTGCCAGAATATCCCTACTCACACTGTGTACTAATCAGGGTTCTCCAGGGAAACGCAACCAATGGAAACAAAATATATGTATATACTGAAATATATACATATTTCTCCCTTCCTCTCTCATTTATTTATTTTTAAAATAGTGGTTGTTTTTAAAGTTTATTGAGGTATAGTTGATTTACAATGTTAATTTCAGCTGTATAGCAAAGTAATTCAGTTATATATATATATATATATACACACATATATATATATTCTTCTCCGCATTCTTTCCCATTATGGTTTGTCACAGGATACTGAATAGTTCTCTGCTATATAGAAGACCTTGTTGTCTGTCTTCTATATATAATAGTTTATTTATTTTAAAGAATTGGCGCCTATGTTTATGGAAGGAGGTGGGCATGCCCTAAATCTGCAAGGTGAAGAGCTGATGCTGCAGTTCAAGTCTGCAGGTTATCTGCAGGCAGGAATTCCCTTTTGTTCAGGAAAATCAATTTTTTATTCTATTCAAGTCTTCATTTTATTGGATGAGACCGACTGCATTTTGGAGGACAATCTGCTTTACTCAAGGTCCAGTGATTTAAAATGTTAATCTCATCTAAAACATCCTCTCAGAAACATCCAGAAAATGTCCGACCACACATCTGGGGACCAAGGCCCAGCCAAGTTGACACATCCACTGTTTGCCTGTGAACTCCTCCTAATTCTCTAAGGTCTAGCCTAAACAGCTTACTCCCTTTCTATTTTGCCACTGAACCCAGCACATTCTTATGTTCGAATTCAAATTCTGCAGTATTGTAATGATTTGGTCACATGGCTGTGGACTTGGCTAGACACTGAACCTTCTGAGGGCAGGGACTGTGGGGTCTATTGAAAGGGGTGTTACAAGATGACACGCTAGGCCTACCTAGGGCCTAGCATAGGGAGCTGCTTAGCATAGTTTATGGAATCAGGTGATACTTTAATGGAAGGATTCAGATGCTAGAACCAATAACAGCCTTAAGTTATTTAAGTTCTGAATATCTGTTGCATCAGAGATATTACGGCCACCTTGTCATAAGAACGCATGTACGCACATACCGATATTCATTTTGACAGATCCTTAAAAGATCTGCTGAGGTTCTTAGAGATGCATTCAGTGATTAACCCTTCCTGCGTTCCTGGGCATAAAGAACCAGGGGAAAGCATCCAGGGTTATAACTTCGGAAAGATTTGCCTTTGGTTCATGTGGCAGCCCCTTGCTGATTGCCTGGACTTGGATATGATTTGCATATTCTCAAAGCCTTTTAACACTAATCATGTGAGAACAATAATATTGACACCTACAACATAGTGTTGGTAGAAAAATCAAGTGCCTGGGCTTCCAGGACTCAGATGGTAAAGAATCTGCCTGCCAAGCAGGAGACATGGGTTCAATCCCTGGGTCAGGAAGGTCACCTGGAGAAGGAAATGGCAACCCACTCAAGCACTCTTACCTGGGAAGTCTCACGGATAGAGGAGCCTGGTGGGTTACAGTCCATGGGGTTGCAAAAGGGTTGGACATGATGGTGACTACACAACAAAAGCATAGAGTAGCTCCTTAGTAAACATTGATTCCTCTTTCTTTCTTATGTTTAAATTTATCTCTACTGGATTAACCATTGGAAGTAGCTAAGAACATTGTTGATTAGTTCTTAAGACCGTCTTCCCGTCTCTTGATAATATAAGCTTCTTTTTTGTCTTCCTTCACTTTTTGACCAAGAGGGAGAGTTTAGATTGTCTAGGGCAGTGATCCCCAACATTTTTGGCACCAGGAACCGGTTCTGTGAAAGACAATTTTCGCATGGACCTGGGTGGGGGGAAGGTTTCGGGATGATTCAAGCATATTACGTCTATCGTGCACTTTATTTCAATTATTACTACATCAGCTCCACCTCAGACCATCAGGCATTAGATCCTGAAGGTTGGGGACCCTTGGTTTAGGGGATGGTCCCACGTGAAAGAACAGGAAAGAGGCCTGGTGTGTGCACCATTTTGCTTTTTCTCCAACTAGTAGCTCCTAATCTTCTCTGGGACATGGTCACTTCTGAGGAGCTTCAGAAAGCGAAGGACTCTTTCTCCAGAAATATGCACATACATTGTGTATTTGCATACAATCTTAGAGATCCGTGAATCACATATGTTCCAGATTAAGGGCCCTGGGTCAGAATCTCATCTGTTGTCTGTCTGTCTTCTGTCCCTTGCTTCACATTCTCCTTCTGTCTTTCTTTCCCTTGCTGCCTATCAGTTCAGTTCAGTTCAGTCGCTCAGTCGTGTCCGACTCTTTGCGACCCGGTGAATTGCATCACGCCAGGCCTCCCTGTCCATCACCATCTCCTGGATATTTTCACGTATTTAACTAATGTATTTAGGATTAGGATAAGGATTATGGATGGATAGATGGGTGAATGGATTAGAAAAGTAGAGGGCAAGAAAGAGCTATGGAGTTAGAACGGCCCCTTCTTTTTTCCTGGAAAGTTCAGTAGTGTGTCACCTTGGACACACCTCGCTGATCTGGTATAAAGCAGAATGTGGTGATGGTTAAACTCTGGAGCTAGACGGCTGGGTTCAGATCCTGGCTGTGTGGGACTTAGGGCCATTAAGTCTTCCTCTCAGTTTTCCTGTTTTTAAGGTGATAGTACCACCGCAGTGAAGAGTTGCAAGATTTAAATAAGCCAAGACATACATGGGCTTCCCAGGTGGCGCTGGTGGTAAAGAACCCACCTGCCAATGCTAGAGAAGTAAGAGATGCGGGTTTGATCCCTGGGTCTGGAAGGTCCCCTGGAGAAGGAAATGGCAACCCACACCAGTATTCTTGCCTGGGAAATCCCGTGGACAGAGGCACCTGGCAGGCTACAGTCCGTAGGGTCGTACAGAATCAGATACAACTGAAGGGACTTAGTATCCACTCAAGACATATATGGATTTTAGAATAAAATACTTTAGCAAGTGCTCAGTAACAGCTACTACTGTCATCAATTCTGATAATTTAAAATTGCAAATAATATAATTACTTATTCACAAAGCATGATACATTACAAATAATAAATTCAACACCACTGAGAGGAAAACTGCAACTAGTAATCCTCTTTTCAGAAAAAAAGACCTTGCCTACCCCTAAGGTGACGGACTCTTAAATAGAAACTGTGGTTTAACAGGGTAGCTAGGAAACCATCCTGGATTTTTTCTTGAGACCTGGTGGAAAGAAGGAGACATTGTGTATAAGATTTTTTTTTTTTCCCCATACTAACAAGGCTTTACTGTTAAGGGAGGAACCCAAGCCCACTTCTAGACATCGCTAGAGGGGTTTATGTCCTTTTGTCTTTTTCTTAGGAAGCATCTCTAGACTAAATTATTTCTGTGTGCATGCAAAGAGGCTTTGGTCATCTCCGACTCTTTGTAACTCCATGGACTGTAGTCCCTCAGGCTCTTCTGTCCAAGGGATTCTCCAGGCAAGAATACTGGAGTGGGTTGCCATGTCCTTCCCCAATAATTATTCTTATCCTAAGGCAAATGGTGTATCATAACGTCAGATTATGAAGCTGATACTTTCCCACGGGAGGTTGCATAAAAGAAAAAGATAGAAAAGAGAAAGGTAAATGTGTAGTCATCACTAACACTTCACATTTTTAAGGTAAAAGACTGTCTAAAATGGAACCGCTTTTCCCTAATTTATAGGACTTGTTTACATGTGGCCTTTCATTCTTCTTTTGCAATATGTTTCTTGTTGCTTTTTAAATAGAAAATATGAATTCTTGCAAAACTGCAGCTGAACTGTCCACTTAATGGAGGGCTAGCAGGAGGGAGAAGACTCATTTATTACAGGCCAGATCTTTTTAAAATATTGTTTTATTCCATATTTTAAAATTTTTATTTTGTATTGGAGTATAACCAATTAACTATGTCATGATAGTTTCAAGTAAACAGCGAAGGGACTCAGCCATACATATACATGTATCCATTCTCTCCCAAACTCCCTTCCCGTCCAGGCTGCCACATAATATTGAGCAGACTTCCCTGCGCTGCCCAGTAAGTCCTTGTTGGCTATCCATCTTAAATACAGGAAGCCATAAGTTCATTATCCAAGTCTCTGAGTCTCTTTCCGTTTTACAAGTAAGCTTATTTGCATCATTTCTTTTTAGATTCCACATATGAGGGATGTCCAGACCAGCTCTTGACCTCTGACCTGTGCCATTGGAAGGAGAAGGTGCAGCTGAGCCTGAGTCCAGGAGGTGGCGCTGCCTGCACAACCCAGGAGGGAGGGTGGTCCCGTGCAGGAGAACGGGAAGGGTTCTTGGGAGAGAGCTGGGGGAAGAGGATGGGAATGTAGGGTGGAGGGGTGGGGGGAGGACTGAGCAGTGGCCATGGCTTTGTGCTAATAGTTCTAACAAACTGTCAGTTTCAAAGAGGGTGTAATTGAATTCGAATTGTTTTGAGGTGGGAACAAAATCTAAGAATGTTCAGATAGGGAACATCTGGAGATGCCAGAACTGAATGAGCTGGGTCTCCTAGTAGCCTATTTGCATGAGATTGAGGCAGCTTCTGGGATGAACTCCTCCCAAGGAAAGACAGAACTTTGAGGAGCAGGACCAGTTTGGTCCTGGATCACTTTGTACTCATTTGCATGCCCCAGACGCGTCCATACTCTTTGCCTAGCCCACCAGCCTCCTCTGCCTATGGAATTTTCCAGGCAAGAGTACTAGGCTGGGTTGCCATTTCTCCTCCAGGGGATCTTCGGGACCCAGGGATCGAACCACTATCCCTTGCATCTCCTGCACTGGCAGGCGGGTTCTTTACCACTGGTGCTGCAGCACCACCTGGGAATCCCTGCTCAGTGTTGGAATGACTTGAAAGTGGCTCCTGAATCATGACACATGCCTGTGTCTTGCAGGGGCGAAGAGAGAGGAATATGTTAATGTCCCCCCACCCCACTGGAAGAGACATTTACTAAAATCCCAGGAGGCAGGGAGGTACAAGCCTACAAGCCATACAACCTTGGGGCTCTCCTGGCAGAAGCTGACACTGGGGTGGTGGGAACATGGCCAACAGTGGCTGTAATCACCATGTATCCAGGACTTATTTTCTGGCTGACCCTTGCCAAGGGCTTTATAATCTTCTCTTATTTAGGTTTCAGAATAAATCTGGAAGGTAGATTTCTATCTCCAGTCTCATTTTACAGAAGAGGAAACTGAGGTGGACTTAACTTGTGGGCGGACTGAGGAAGTTGCAGGCTGGGTTTGCACCAGGTGGGCCTGGCCTCTGGGCACATGGCTGCTGCTGCCCTTGTCCTGGGTGCCTGTTTTTTCTTCTTCTTTTTTCTGGTGCCTGTTTGAATCTGTGACAACAATGGGACTTGCCCATGGTATGCATCTAAGGAGAAGATGGGGTTGTTGGGGAGAATTCAAAGCAGTGCTGACTGGCATGATCCTGAGGTTAACATGATGCTTTTGAGCTTGAACCAGGCCTTGATGGCTTGAGTTTGGGAAAGGAATTGAGCTTCCTTTCTTTTCTCTTCTTTTTTCTTTTCTTCACTTTTTGCCCATATTTAGCAGCAGCAGCAGCAGAGATGTGGGATCTTAATATCCTGACCAGGGATCAAGCCCATGTCCCCTGCATTGGAAGCATGGGGTCTTAACCACTAGGCCACCAGGGAAGTCCCAGGAATTGAGCTTTTCAGGCAGGGGCCTGGAAGGAAGAAAGGAGTGGAGGCTGGAGCAGGTAAGGTGTGATCAGGGGCAGTGAGAGGCCTGTCTGACTGTGTGAAGGGGTTGGGGGCCTCAAGGCCATGCAGGAGGGCTGGCCTGGAGCTGGCAGGCTGGAATGACATGGTGGCACACGTGGACACAAAGAACACAGTGAAGGGAGGGTGGGGTGGACTTCACTTCCCTGTGTGTGTTAAGTCGATACAGTTGTGTCCGACTCTCTGTGACCCTATGGACTGTAACCCACTAGGCTCCTCTGTCCATGGGATTCTCTAGGCAAGAATACTGGAATGGGTTGCCATGGCCTCCCCCAGGGGATCTTCTTGACCCAGGGATCAAACCCGGGTCTCCATGGGCTTCTGCATTGCAGGCGGATTCTTTACGCACTGAGCTACCAGGGAAGCCCTGGGATCCCAGAGACTGTAGGTTGTCTTCGACTGAGCTCCCAGCTCTGACCAGCAGGTGTGGATTGTTAATGGGTCTCCATCAACCCAGCAGGAAGTCGACATCTCAACCCAGCAGGAACTCCACATCAGAAATGAATTTTTTTTTCTTTCTGAAGAACTTTGCAAAAAAAAAAAATAACTTTATTGTCAATTCTCAATTATCTGTGAGGAAATAAGGTTAATTGAAATCTACAGATTTCAGTAGCTAATAGCTTTGCTTTCTTTTGCAACCCATCATTCACCTCAGCTTCTGGAAAATAGCACAATAGACTGATCAGATTTTTGCATCTAATTTTTCGTGTCCTCTACCAGAAGTGTTAACAAGCAGTGAAATCGCCCAAAAGTGGACAGCAAGAGGGAAAGAAAGGAAAAGCAGGGGTTTGGAGAACTATCCACATAGACGTTAAATTCCTAAGAAACCCAGAATGAGCTTTGCAATGTCTGTGTTCTTCCCATCTTGGCTGCCGTTTTGGTGGGGACTAGGAGAAAGGGTATGCTGTGTGTGTGTGTGTGTGTGTGTGTGTGTGTCTGTCCTTAGTTGCTCAGTCGTGTCTGACTTTTTGCGACCCCATGGACTGTAGCCCACCAGGCTCCTTTATCCATGGGGATTCTCCAGGCAAGAATACTGGAGTAGGTTGCCATGCCCCCCTCCAGGGATCTTCCCAATCCAGGAATCAAATCCAGGTCTCCTGCATTGCAGGCAGATTCTTTACCAGCTGAGCCACCAGGGAAGCCCATGGAGAAGGGATGGGAGGTAGAATTCTGGGGCATAATAGGTGCGGATGTCATTGAACTTCAGAGTTCAAGGGCACCCTCCAAAGTCTACAGGTCTTGAGAAGTTTGACAAAATACCCTGTTGGGGAAGCTTACATGGGGAAGGGGAACATGGGAACAAAATTGGGGTGAGCTAAACTGAGCTAGTGGGGTAAAGAAATTCAACAAACAACTTCATAACCATCATCCTTCCCTGCCGGGAGCCGGCATATTGCATATTGAGTGCATATTGCATATTGCATATTGAGTGCGGCACTTTCCACAGCATCATCTTTCAGGATCTGGAATAGCTCAAATGGAATTCTATCACTGCCAGGAGCCAGCGTGAGGAACCCCGCCCATGACAAAGGTCATGAGGAAGGAGGCTCGGCATACGCAAAGGCAGGATCGAGCCTCAGGGATCCCTCTGGAAATTCTCGAGCATCTAGCCCCAAAACCAGAGTCTGCCTACTTTCTGCTTTGTGCTTTCACCTACACCTCTGACTTTACGGGGGCTGTCCCCCACTACCTCTCTCTGAAAAAAGAGTTAGCTTACAGTTCCAGTTAATAATTCCTGGGCGTGACAGTGTTTCAACCTACAAACTCCTTTGGAAATCCTCTAGCCTGCCTGAATAGGTTTTTCTGGCCACATGTGATTGTTCAGAGCCTCCCAACTGTGAGAGGCAGGAGATGTTCTAAACTGTCTAAACACAGATTCTTTTGAGTAGTTAAAAGATTGATTAGAAATTGTATTGGTGAAGGGATTTTCACTTGTTGGGCCAATGTTTGCTGCTAAGTTTCCATATCCCTTACCTGCTGTGTCCCTGGCAGTGTATTGATTAATATAATTGGTGTAAGTAGTAGCTTTAATGTTTGTAACCTGGGACCCTTGAGTTAATTCTTTTTCTTGTTATAGCCCACCACACCTTTGCTCTGTAGGAATGCAACTTTATCTAATGCTTTTGGAGGGTGGCGCTTGACTTATCACCTTTAGAGAAAAATAAGTTTTCTGAAGAAAGGGTCTTAAAATGTTAACAGGCCTCCGGGCCAGAAGATGATGCAAATCACCTAAGCTTTTGCATATGATAAGTTTGCAGGAAGAAAGCTTGGCTTGTTGCATGACTCTACCCCTTCCTCCATTATCCTCTATGCATAACTTAAGGTATAAAAACTACTTTGAAAAATAAAGTGCGGGCCTTGTTCACCGAAACTTGGTCTCACCATGTCGTTCTTTCTCTTACCTTCTGGCTGAATTATTCAGCCTCTTTTCTCCACTGAATTTCCTCACTGAGCTATCCTTATTTCAGCCTCTTTTCTCCACTGAATTTTCTCACTGAGCTATCCTCATTCTATTACTCTTTATATTCTTAATTAACGTTTAATTAAGCAATTGTTCCCTGATCTTCGCCTACGCCGTCTCTCCTTCGAATACCCTGGATCAGCCGGGGCTGGACCCCGGCACTTCCCCTCCTCTTCTGTTCCCCTGGAGAGTGACTTCGGGTGGTAAATATTTATGTAATTATCTGAGTTAGTGATGATATCATCCACGCCTGTGTAACTTAGGACATATTGTGATTTAGCTGGAAGTCCTTTATCATCTCTGTTTCTGCTGTTGTTGTTTCTGTTTAGTCCCTAAGTCGTGCCTGACTCTTTTGCAACCCAATGAACTGCAGCCCACCAGGCTCCGCTGTCCATGGGATTTCCCAGGCAAGAATACTGGAGTGGGTTGCTCTTTCCTCCTCCAGGGGGTCTTCCTGACCCAGAGACTGAACTTGGGTCTACTGCATTGCAGTCGGATTCTTTACTGCTGAGCCACCAGGGAAGCCCCGTATCTGAATTAGTGGTGATGTCATGCATGCCTGTGTATCTTAGAACATACTGTGATTTAGTTGGAAATTCCTTATCATCTTCATTTCTGCTAAGTAGGATGTATTCTTGATGTGAGGATGCAGGACCCTGGGAAGAACATTTAGATTTGAGAGAAGCCCTGGTGTGCAGTCTCATGAGTACCCCTTCTTTCTTTTATCAGTAGAGGAAATGGGGTTTGACTAAGGAGGCTGTAAGTGAGGCTGGTATTCGTGCCTGGGAAATCCCATGGACAGAGGAGCCTGGTGGGCTACAGCACATGGGGTCACAAAGAGCTGCACACGACTGAGCGACTGAGCACACACACACATACACACACACAAGTGGGGGTGAGGGGGCTGCAGAGAGTAACTCGTGTTTTCTACCTTTTTTTTTACTTTTCTAGTATTCTTTTTAAATTGAATTAATTAATTTATTGGTAGCACTGTGTGGCAGTGTGTGAGAGCTTAGCTCCTGGACCAGGATGGGACCTGTGTCCCCGACGTCGGAAGCGTGGAGTCTTAACCACTGGACTGCCAGAGAAGTCCTCTACCTTCCTCGATGGTAGGGGCACACAGAGCTTACCCCAGATCCCAGGGAGATGCTCCGGGGCTGAAAGAACTGTCTGCAGCCAGGGCATGTGGAGAAAGAGGACCAGCCCCTGGCAAGAGGAGAGAGGCCAGGCTCTGTGTGGGTTCAGCCTCTGCTCAAACCCTTATCTGCTGTTGGAACAGCACCTCACAGAAGAAGATGGTGCCACAGCTCCTTTTCTTATCTCATCGTGCGGCCCGTTCCTCCGAACGGCTCACCCCCGACAGCTGCTCTTCAGGCCTCCTGCAGCCCAAGAGCCCATGAGCAATGCCCCAGCCATCGCAGTGCTCTGCCACACCCAGCGCAACCCTAGAGCACAGTCTTCGGGGATCTCCAGATCCTGGAGGGACTTTCCGTGGGCTGGGTGCCTGGGGCTCCATGTCACGTGAATCAGAGCCTCAGAGAAGAGAATCCCGGAGAACAAACACCCACCCAGGCTCATCCCACACTCTTAGTAACATCCCAGCATCTTCTTTTGGGATGTGCATGACTCTGAGGCTGGTGGAAAGATGGAGTTGGGTGGGAAGTTTGAATGCTGTGTTTTAACATGGAGTGGGTACTCAGCTTCTTAGTCCCGTCCGACCCTTTTCGACCCCATGAACTGTAGCCCACCAGGCTCCTCTGTCCATGGGATTCTTCATAGTGGAGTTGGTTGCCCTTTCCTTCTACAGGGGATCTTCCTGATCCAGGGATCAAACCAGAGTCGCTTGCGTCTCCTGCATTGGCAGGCAGATTCTTTACCACTGAGCCACCTGGGAAGCCGAGGTGACCTGGAGAGGAGATCCTTATATGAATTTTGGGCATGTTTGCTCCCTTGAGATCTCTTCAGTTATTCTGCTGCTTACTCTCGAGGTGAAGGAACTTCCCTGCCTGGTTGGTCCTTTCCGATTTTCTGGAGGTAGATGTCAACTCTGACCGAGACCCTGGTGACCCTGAGGAGACTCGGCTCTTGGGTTGCTGGTTGGGAAATCCCACTTTTGGTGCTGTGTTCCTGAAAAAGCCGGAACAGCTTGTTTACCAGGTTGTCAGGAGACTTAACTTTTGTTTCTGGCTCCATGGGTTAGGTGTGGCCACCAATGACGCAGGCTTGGCAAAGTCACGCCACCATCCTGACTTCAGTTTCCTTATCTGAGAAATGAGGGGGTTACGTGTAGATAAGGTCAAAAGGGATTGTTCACATCTAATAGGTTTTTATTCTAAATCTCTGGACAGACAGCTTACATCTCTGACTCTATTTCTTTCTCCACAAATGGAGGTCATAATACTCACCTCTACCTTCTAATCTATGTGAAAACACTTAGACCTCTGGGGAGGAAAAGCATTATTTAAATCCAGAGTAGAATTATGATTATGTTTTACTTGTTCCCTCCTAGTTATTTGTCATGGCTACGTGCTACAATTAGGCCCTGGGGTGAGTTATGTGAATAGTCATGCTGGTAAGTTTATCAAGTGATGGAGGGTTCTGATTGTGGATGTGGAAAAGACACCCAAAGTCTTTTATTTAGTTATTTTTGAGTGGAATCTGCTATCTTTTTTGTACCCTGATGGAATAGATCACTATCTCTAGAATATAAGTTTTGTGGTTAATTTGGACTTTGGTTTCTTGCCCTTGAAGGTCTGTGGGTGTTGTTTCTTCTAGTTCTGCCCTGAGGATGCATGGCATGGGTCCTCTTCAGCTCCCAGCAAGACCCTGCTAGTGCCCCAAACTCTGGTGGTGCCTCAAGCATAACCAGGGTTCCCATGCCTCGAAAATCTTTCTAACCCCCATGCATAAACAAGCACTCACCTCACCCAGCTAGCAAACACACACAGGTCTATAATTGGTTTTGTATTTTCCCATTGTAACCACCAGAGGCCTCCCAAATTGTGGTCGATTTTACTGTCAGTGGAAATCTACTGGGAGTTAACCAAAAAAAAAAAAAAAAATTTAATATTGAATAGAATGCCTATGAAAGTTCAAAGTCTGTTACCTTGTCCATTCAACATCGCTATTCATGCAAAATGTCATGCAAATCAGTCCTTATTTACTGAGCACTTTGCTTCAGTAACCAAAAAAAAAAAAAAAAAAAGCTAAGAAAAAAAGCTGCTTATGTTTAGCCATCTATTTTTCCAAAAATAGGACTGCAATTAAAGTAGTACCACATGATGAGACCGATGATATCAGTGCAGGAAAAGAACACCATCTCAGTGGCTGGTGCTCACTGCTGATCATCGTCAGAGGCTGGGCCGTGTGGCCTGAAGAGAAGTTCTGTAGCAGCAGAGCCATCAGCGATGTAGATGCTATGCAGGGCACGCAATGATGAATGCATCCTTCGTGTGATTAATCATGGCAGCTGTGCCTTTCAGCGGGGGACCTCAGGGACCCTTTGGGGACCAGATTTCATCCCTGTGGTGCTGTTTCTTTTTCTACAAACATGAGAGGATTGGGCTAGGTGACCTCCAAGTCTTTGAGAGGCTATTAGTGTTTCCTAAGACATTCAGGACCTCTTACTATGTGTCTGCCACATGCAATTACAAGCTGCTTTGCAAATGTTTTCTTACTGAACTTTCAAGTCCACCCTTGGAAGCAAGAATAGCCAGCTCCATTTTAGAGATGGTGAAACTAAGCTCAAAGAAGTGAAGTCACTTACCAGTGATCACACAGGTTGTAAGTGACAAAGCCAGGATTTGTACTCAGATTAGTTTGCGTCTGAGACTTCTCACTGCCTTATCCTATGTGGCATGCCTTCTCAAACTGAGAGAATAAACTCAGTTAATCTCTATGATTTACACGGGGTTAATATAAGTAGTTATGTAGATGGAGTATACTATTCCTTGCCAGTTACTGCGCCAGTTAAGAATCACACTAGTGCTAAGCAACAGGCCAGACACTAATGGCTTAAACATGCATGAATATATTCCCTCTCATAAGTGCGGATGGGTTGTCTAGGGCAGACATGGAGGCTGTTGAGTCATCAGAGACCTCAATGCCTTCTGTCTTTCTGCTTTACCATCTCCTAGGATGTTGTTTCCATCCTTAGGGATGACTCATGGTACAAAATGGCAAATGGAGATCCAGCCATCACATTTGGGTTATTGGCTGGAAGAAAGAGGAAAGCAAACACATACAGTTGGCAGGTCTCTTCAGCTGACTTAACTCCATTTCAACAACATTTCAAAATGTCAACACAGCCCCCTGCTAACATCTCATTGGCCACAATTTAATGACATGGCGGTCACACAGAGGGGTGAAAATGTAAAGCTGACCAACGTTATCTTTATTCTGGTTGACTAACTGCCCAGTTAAGCACTAGGGTTTAATATTGTTAAGGAAAAAAGGGAAAATGGGTATTGGGAAGCAAGTAGCTATCTTTGCCATAGGGATCAACTCCACAGAGACCCCCAGTTCTTTACTGCTATTGGAGCCCTGATTTCATTCAGGTTTCTGCCTTTCCCCACGTTCTACAGCTGCATAGGTGGAGTCAGTCATGCCAGTCATGGTGGTACACTCTCCTTCCCTGTGATTGCTTGGGATTAGGTATATCACAGGTCCCCAGCCTTTTTGGCCAGTTTCATGGAAGACAATTTTTCCATGGATGGAGGCTGGGGTGGGGATTGCTTGGGGATGATCCTCATAAGGATCACACAACCTAGCTCCCTTATGTGCACAGTTCACAGTAGGGTTCGAGCTCCTGTGAGAATTTAGTGCTGCTGCTGATCTGACAGGAGGAGGAGCTAGGTGGTAATGTGAGCCATGGGGAGTGGCCGTAAATACAGATAAAGCTTCGCGCAGTAACCTGCCACTCACCTCCTGCTGTGTGGTCCAGTTTCCGACAGGCCATGGACTGGTACTGGCCTGGGGGTTGGGGACCCCTGAGGTATATGACTAGTTTTGGAAAATGAAATATGAAAGAGCTTCTGGAAAAGGTCTCTTTGCTCTTAAAGTTTTGGTATTGGGGTAAGAGACTGTTTTAACTTTTCTACTAGACTTTGTAATGTCTGGCAATGACATCTGAAAATGTGGCAACCATCTTTGTCACCATCTGGGGAACCTACTTCTGAGGACAAAGTCACACCTGGAAGATGGCAGAGGGAAGAGATGGAAAGAATCTCGGTCTTTGAGGATGTGACCAACTTTGGAGCTGGCCTACTTCTGGACTTCTTATGAAATAGATTTCATATTTAAGCCAGTTGAATCAGGGCATTTTTTTACTTGCAACCAAAGGTAGCCTGTCTGATATGTGGGAGAAAAAAAGGAAGAGACCCATTCCTCTCTGCTCGCAGGCTGGCAAGCGAGACACCTGTCTATGCCCCTGTATTTCTCTATTTCTTATAAGAAGTACCTTTGTTTTGATTTCCACAGAAAGGATACCTTTCTACAGGTATTTAATAGGCTCAGGTTAGAATATTTTAGCATATACAGTAGATAACTAATGAGAACCTACTGTACAGCACAGGGAACTTTGTTCGATGCTCTGTGGTGACCTAAATGGGAAGAAAACCCAAAAAAGAGGGGGTGAATGTACATGTATATCTGATTAACTTTGCTGTACAGCAGAAAATAGCACAACATTGTAAAGCAACTATATTCCAATAAAGATTGATTTAAAAAATATTTTAGACTTATAAGGGACTTATCCCCCTTGCTTAAGGCTCAAAGGGAGTCAGTGATTTCTCAAGGGTCAACACCTTGTTAGGGCAGAAATGGAGCTGGGGACCAGGTCTTCAGAAGATCCCCCAATTCAATGCTCTTTTCAACACAGCTCTGCCCCTCTCCTCTGCTTTCAGTTCAACCCCTGCTGCAAGGTCTGAAATGCTGTGGGTTCGTTTTGATAATGGTTAGAACTTTCCCAAAGAGAGGCCCCTTCCCCCTAGCCTCATCTCTCAGCTTCTTCCACATGACCCCTCTTGGTTCCAGGCTCCCAGGCAAGTCACGCCTGGAAGGATGACTTACAAGGATAGGCAGAAGATGGTTTTCGGCACTGACTGTTGCAAACCACATCAGCCATGGCTGTCACCCCTCCTCTCTGACTTCTCTCGCCAGAGCGTGCTGGAAATCGTAAAGACGGCCACACTTCCTTCCCTTGAAATTGGACCCCACAGGTTTTGTGCACTCAAGTCCCATCTGCTATTCATTCCAGACCATGTCATGTCACAATTATTCCCAATCATGTCTCATTTGGCCAGCCAGGATGCACCTGACTGGGAAAAATTCCCTTAGTGAGAGTCAGAAGGGTGTGCAGCTGTCCAGGGCTGGGCTGGGGATGTTCTGGGACCCGAATGACAGGCTCAGTCATGGTCTGTGGATGTTCTCCAAGACAGGCAGTGCGGCAGTCCTGGGCTGTGAAGTCACACCAACCCCAGCTCAGCCACCTACTGATTTAAGACCTTGGACAAGATATTTAAATTCCTGGTGCCTCAGTTTCCTCACCTGTCGATTAAGTATAATAATAGCTTTCTTGTAGAGCTTGTGGCTCAGATGGCAACGAATCTGCCGGCAATGCAGGAGACCTGGCTTTGATCCCTGGGTCAGGAAGATCCCCTGGAGGAGGGCATGGCTATCTGCTCCAGTATTCTTGCCTGGAGAATCCCATGGACACAGGAGCCTGGCAGGCTACAGTCCAAGAGTCAGACATGACTGAGTGACTAATACTAAATGATATAGTGTATATAAAGTACTTAGCAGACACTCAATAAACAATTTTTAATTGAAATACGGGTAATTTACAATGTTGTATCAGTTTCTGCCATATAGAAAAGTGACTCAGTTATGCATTCTTTTGAAAATTCTTTTCCGTTATGATTTATCACAGGGTATGGATTACGGTTCCCTGTGCCACACAGTCAGACCTTGTTGTTTATCCCTTCTATGTATAGTGGTTTGCATATGCTAATTCCAGACTCCCAGTCCATCCCCCCACACCCCCAACCCTCTCCCATGGCAACCACAAGTCTGTTATCCGTGTCTGTGAGTTGTTTCACAGATAAGCTCATTTGTGTTATGTTTTAGATTCCACATCTAAATGATATCATATGGTTTTTGTCTTTCTCTTTCTGACTTACTTCACTTAGTATGATAATCTCTGTCTATCCATGTTGCTGGAAATGTCATTATTTCATTCTTTTTATGGTTGAGTAGTACTCCATTGTGTATGTAGACTACAGCTTCTTTATCCATTCATTTGTTATTGGTCATTTAGGTTGCTTCCATGTCTTGGCTATTGTGAATAGTGCTGTTGTGAGCAGAGGGGTGCATGTATCTTTCCAAATTATAGTCTTGTCTGGGTATATGCCCCGTGGTTGTATTGCTGGGTCATATGGCAACTCTATTTTTAGTAAAGTAAGCAATTTTTAAAAGTATATAGAAGACACTCAATAATTGATTAAAAAATAAACTTTCCTCATGGAGTCACAATAGTATGTAGGCTTCAACTTGTGTCTTTTTTGTTTCTGAGCTGATGCTCTTTGCTTCTCTGACTTGATACTTGCTGGTTCCCTGGGATCTAGGGAAGAGGTCAAGTGTCCCTCCTCTCCAGTCAGAGATTCTTAGAGTTGAAGGGACCTCTGTGTTCTGCATCCTGACATGCTTGGTCTTGGTTTCTTACATTCTCTTGCTGAGCAAACACGATCAATCCAACAGGTGGAACTTGAGTTACTCTTATCCCAGGAGTTATCATCATCCTACCAGAAAATACCTCCCAAGGGACTATTGAAGCACGGAAAAAACCGTGTCCTCTTCTGGTGGAGGTCAGTCTGGTTCTATCCTGTCCTGTCTCTGGCTGTCTAGGCCTCTCTGAGCCTTCTTCTAGTGGGGTTGTCCCCTTTCCTCTGAGGTCCCCTGGGTCTCATCTGACTTTTCAAAGGGTAGACAATCCTTTCCAAAGGGCAGCCCTGGGTATTGTCTTAACCACCCTTAGCAATAGATGGAATTAAACAGAAATGGTATCACCTTTACCCTGACCTCTGAGCACTCCATCTTCTGACGGATGACCAGCTATATGTACCCTCAGCAGGTCATATGATCTTTGATGTTTACCATCCTCCCTGGCTTCCCAGGTGGCGCTAGTGGTAAAGAATCTGCCTGCTAATGCAGGAGACATAAGAGATGAGGGTTCGATCTCTGGGTCGGGAGGATGCCCTGAAGGAGGACATGGTAACCCACTCCAGTATTCTTGCCTGGAGAATCCCATGGACAGAGGAATCTGGCCGGCTACAGTCCATAGGGTTGCAAAAAGTCGGCCACGACTGAAGCGACTTAGCACACAGCACACACTCCCTGGCAGTGAAGTAAGGGGAATTGAAGAGCTGAGTTCTCCCATGAGACTCTTAGATTTGAGCAACAACGACCTCATAATAGCTGGTAAATTTGGTTAATTCTATTAGTGTGCTCTGTTTAATTGCAGTGGTCCTATTAGCTTCCTGTTCAAACACAGCCATATCGTTCAACTCTTGCGATTAGTTTCTTATTTGTACTGATGACTTAGGAATGCAGCCTCGGCTATGAGGAGTATGATGGCTACATCAGCACCGGCATTCTCCAATCAACTGCACCACCATTCAGGAGATGCCTTTCATGTCTTCTAACCGCAAATAGGCTAAGGAGGTAGTAAATGAAAAAAAAAAAGTTAAGCAGACTCTTAAGGGGGAACATTTGCTATTTCATGATTTGCATAGTTGGAGGAGTTTAGTGTCAGGCAGTCATCCTGTCTTGGCGACACTTGAAAAATCTTCACAAGGCACTTGTTCTCAAGGTTGGCCTGATTGGATTGGACACAGCCTGCCGAGGTGGAGATTTCATCGCAGTGTCAAGAGGCCAGCCCCGGAAGACTTCTAGAAGCCTCTGGCCTCTCTTGGCCATCTGGTCTTAAATGCCAGAGGACATGCTGGAGCTGGTGAAGGACGGATAAGGATGTCCTTAGGAGCAGGGCTCACGCAGGCTCTTGTGATACAAGTGGTTGTCTGCAGTTTGCCCCCAGGAATATTCAGAGGGGCTCTGGGTCATGCTGATGTGATCACAGATCTGTGAAAGCCCTCTTGTGCTCCGAGCTCCACACTTTTCTTTAGAGGCAGCAGATGGCTCCCCTGGCAATGCAGAGGACCAGGCTGCCTGAGATCTGCCGCTTCCTCCTCAGCTCACTCACGCCATCAGTTTCTTTGTTCTTTGTCCTGTTTTTCCCCTAATGTGTATTCATCAATGTAGGTTCTTCCTTTTATCTCTGTTGTCTCTTTAATTCTCTAATTCTCAGCAATTTTCTGGCCTTTTCTCTCCATCCTTACCCTGCAACCTGCTTTCTTCTCTCTCGTGATTCCTTTCTTCTCTGTATCCTACCCACCATCTTATTCTCTGGGCTTCCCTGATGGCTCAGTGGGTAAAGAATCCACCTGCAGTGAAGGAGACACCGGAGACACTAGTTTGATCCCTGGGTCAGGAAGATCCCTTGGAGAAGGAAATGACCACCCACTCCAGGATTCTTGCCTGGGAAATCCCATGGACAGAGGAGCCTGGTGGGGTACAGTCCAAAGGGTCACAGAGTCAGACAGGATTGAGCGACTAAGCACATCTTATTTTTTATTCTCTCTCCCTTGTTATCATCTTACTTTCTCCATTTTGTTGTTTTTCTTCTCCACAAAGCTTTCTTGAAACATATTTTAAGACAGATGTCAGCATTCTGATAATAACAAAAACTCAACTCAGAAGGATTTTACTGAGGAACCTACCTCCCATGTATTCAACTTTGGGCCCCTCAGTAGCTCTCATGTCCCATCCCAAGTTGCTATTCACCTGGCATCTGTTCAACATGCTATTTCACTCCAGAATAAGATTGGTTTTCTTAAGATCATTGTATTAATTCTTGGAGTGGGCTGTTACTCTAGGTGAGGAAGCTAAGTGGTAGAGCGTGATGTTCTACAAACTCTATAATGACCAAGGTGAGAATCAGGGAGCACTCGGTCCAGGAGTGGAGGTCAGAGCTTTTGGGAGGTCCTCCCTGACTCCCCATGGTGGGTTAGATGCTCCACCTGCATTTGGCCCCCATCTCCCTGCCTGGGTCCTTGGCTGTTGCTCCCACCAAAGCGTAACCTTGCACAGTATCTGATGGTAGTCGGTGCTGAGTGTGAGGAATCCACAGAACCCCAAGATTCTAGCAAGAGCCTTTCTCCCAGGAGTTTCTTTCCAGCTCACCTCTAGAGTGTGTGTGTGTGGGTTGTTTTCTATGAGTAGCCACACCGAGGATCCCCACGCCTATATGAAACCAGAGAGCATTCCATTTAAAACAACTTTTGTTTTGACATGTACCCAGTGCTTTGACTTCCCTCGTGGCTTAGATGGTAAAGTGTCTACCTATAATGTGGGAGACCTGGGTTTGATCCCTGGGTCGGGAAGATCCCCTGGAAAAGGAAATGGCAACCCACTCCAGAACTCTTGCCTGGAAAATCCCATGGATGGAGGAGCCTGGTAGGCTGCAGCCCATGGGGTCGCAAAGAGTCGGACACGACTGAGCGACTTCCCTTTCACTTTCAGTGCTTTATTTTGTTTCTGGCTGCGCTGGGCTGTTGTTGCTGCACGTGGGCTTTCTCTAGTTTTGGAGAGCAGGGGCTACTGTCTAGCTGTGGTTCATAAGCTTCTTCCTACGGTGGCTTCTCTTGTGCAGCACAGGGTCTAGGCACCTGGGCTTCAGTACTTGTAGCATGTGGGCTTAGCAGTTGTGGAGTACAGGCTTCATTGCTCTGTGGCATGTGGGATCTTCCCAGACCAGGGGTTGAACCTGTGTTCTCCGCGTTCTAATCCACTATGCCAATAGGGAAGCTGATTAGGTATCCCAACAAACAGTTCAGCATTTCTTTCCAGCAAACATTTCTGGGCTTGGGCTAGGAAATACAGGTGTCAGGAATACCAAGTTAAATAAGCATGCCTCCTGTCCTTGAGGAATGGATAGTCCAGTGATAGGTTCTTCCTCAATCTTGAGTTTAACCTGACATCTGCTGGGTTGGCTCGTGGGGCCTGGATAGCAGACTCACTTCTGCTAGAATTTTCCAATGTGTAGTTTACCCATGTTAAGTACAAATGCATTTTCTTAACAAGCACTTGTGTAGAATATGTTATCAGGTACAGTATGTATTTTTTGGAGATTAGGACCCTAACATGATTTTTATTTAGGTCCACAGCCTATTTATTTTTTTCCCCAGAATTATTTCCACAGTTGTCAATAGATTTAAAAATCACTTGGTTGGGAAGTTACGTTTAATTCACAAAAATGTCATTGAGCTTTGCAGTGGTCACCAGAACCACTTTTATCCACAAAGTCACCATGCTTAGAAACTGGTCTGACTTTGGGAAATTAAAAATTCAAACTTTGGGGCATGACAAAGAGGTTTATTATCTTGAGTGTGGTGATGGTTCATGGTCGTCAGCGTGCGTGCATGCTCTGCTGATTCAGTTGTGTCTGACTCTTTGTGACCCTATGGATTGTAGCCCGCCAGGCTCCTCTGTCCAAGGGATTCTCCAGGCAAGGATACTCGAATGGGTTGCCATGCCCTCCTGCAGGGTATCTTTCTGACCCTGGGATAGAATCAGGATCTCCTACATTGCAGGCAGATTCTTTACCACTAAGCCATGGGAAGCCCTCGTGTATGTCTACATATGCCCAAACTTATCAGATTGACACTTTCAATACAGGTAGCTTATTGTATGTCAATTATATCTTGATAAAAGCTGATTAAAAAAACCCCACTGGGCCCCAAATATGTCCCTTTCCTCTGCTTGAAATTTATCATTTTGTTTTCTTTCACTGTCTTTGACTTCTTTCATCAGATGTCATTTGATTCTATCAGATTTCACGAAGTAAATACTACTAGGGAAGGACAAGTACAGTCCACAAATTCTCACACTGTTGTATCAGTTAAATCAATTCACTTACTTTTTAACAACAGGAGTCTAGAGCTATAAGCTGGACTTCAGAGAAAGAGAAAAATAATTTTGGAGCCGGGGAAATTTGGAAGATGAGAGGACAGGGTGAAGTGACTTGGTGACCAAACAGATTCTAGGGAGGGGTCCCAGGGTATGAAAGTGTTAATTTCTGTGAATTTGAATCAAGGGTCAACCCTGTTATTGATCAAGAAATGTCCTCTAATTCTTTTCTGTAGGATCCATGGTGAATCTACTGGAGGCTTTGAAGTCAGGCAAACATGGATGTGACCACAGTTCCCTCACCCATTTGGCAAGTTTTTCAACTGACCTTAACTTCATTTACCTGATGTGTCAAAAGGTATAAGAATATTTATCTTAGATGGATGTTGTGAGGTTAAAATGAGATTATATAAATGGAGAGTGTCATCAAATGCTCTGCACGAGGTAGAGCTTCCTTTCCTCACTTTAGGGACAATTTTACCATAGATCTTTGTTTCTTAAGCTTTGATTATTAATTCTATAAATACATATGGTGTAGTTTCCAATGCACAAGTACCATAGATCTTTTGAAGCTTCATCAAGCCCACTAAAAAATACGTGTATACATTTCTTCCCGAATCACCAGAAGTAATTCATTATAATGGTTTTGAAAGAATGCAGAATACAAATCAGTCAATGGACTAAAAAAAACAAAAACAAAAAACAAAAAACTCCCTTCCCTGTGAGTTAAGAGAAAATGTACACCTGAAAATATAAACATTCAGAAATAATGTCATTTACAGCAACCTGGATGGACGTGGAGATGGTCATAATAAGTGAAGTCAGTCAGAGAAAGACAAATACCAAAAGATGTCACTTATACATAGAATTAAAAAAATGACACAAATGAGCTTATTTGCAAAATAGAAACAGATTCACAGACATAAACAACAAGCTTATGGTTACCAAAGGGAAAAGGATTAATTAGGATTTGGGATTAGCAGATACAAAATACTATATATAAAGTAGATGAACAACAAAGTTGTACCATATGGCACAGGGAATTGTATTCTACATCCTGTAATGAACTATAAAGGATAAAAAACCATTTATCATATATAAATGATAACTATATATGATAAGAAAAAATATATATATATACATGTACATACAGGCTTCCCTGGTGACTCAGACAGTAAAATATCTGCCTGCAATGCAGGAAACCCAGGTTCAATCTCTAGGTTGGTAAGATCCCCTGGAGAAGGGAATGGCTAGCCACTCCAGTATTCTTGTCTAGAGAATTCCATGGAGAGAGGAGCCTGGTGAACTAAAGTCCATAGCATCACATTTATATCCGAATTACTTTGCTGTGCACTAGAAATTAGCACAACATTGTAAATCCACTATACTTCAATAAAGAGATATAAGCATTCATTGTAACCCTTACAGAGCCCTGTTAAGGGTGGGTGGCTGTGGATAGGTAGGTTATGTGACCCTGTGTCCTATCCTTTGGTCAGCTCTGATCTCCTTTTGATTCTGAAGATCCATGCTGACACTTATTTTCAGATATTATTGTCTTACTTTGAACTCAAGATTAAAGAAAATTTGGCATCATTTTAGATTGCAAAGTTCAAGAACGCTTGCTCAGTGTGGAGGGCGGAGAGTGGATGTACCACGTGACTCAAAGCAGATCTTGCAGTTCTGCTGTTTCTCTTTTAATAAGGCCAGACCCAGAGCATCCAGTCTTACTCTTGACTTGCTTCCAAGCACAACAGAATTAGCCTCCATGTTATCCCTGACCCTTCTCCTCCTTCCTCTCTTGCACCTTCTCCGTCACTGAATCACGCCTATTCCTTCTACACCTCAAATCTGCTCCACCCTTTATGCTGCTTCTCCAATCATCACACTACTCTTCTTTTTTCAAAATCTTACTTGCTTTATTTTTTATACATTTTTCATGTTCTTTTTCATTATGGTTTATTCCAGGATATTGAATATAGTTCCCTGTGCTATACAATAGGACCTGTTGTTTATCCATCCTAAAATACAATAGTTTGTCTCTGCTGATACCAAATTCCCCCTCCACCTCTCCCTCACCTCTCTCCCCCTTGGCAACCACAAATCTGTGTTCTATGTCTTCATCACACTATTCTTTACACACACATGTCCTTTGTGAATCATTCCATCTTCAGGGGCATCTAACACTCCTTTAAATTCTTTGTAGAGGCATGTTATCAAGAGTTAGAAGAGACTTCAGGGTCATAGTTTTTTGTTAATTAATTTTTGTTGGAGTATAGTTGCTTTGCGATGTTGTGTTAGCTTCTACCGCACAGCACAATGAGTCAACGGTACTATGTATATCCCCGCCCTTTTACGGTCATCTTTTGTACTCCGCCCATGGTATCAGTGCTTAGTTCAAGGCCACACAGCTGGGGCTGCTGCACTGATGTCCTGATGCCCAGGGACAGGTGACCTGGAATGTGCTGGAGCAAGGGATGCACGGATCCATGGTGCTGGGCATGATCACCTGGAACCATTTGCTCTTAAAGCAAGGAAAGGCTTGAGAGTCCCTTAATGTTGGCATTTTTGTGTATCACAAGGAAAAACCCTCTGGACAGTTTATCTGCTTGTGTCACTCTTAAACCTAAGAGTCCCCTGCTCGCTTCCACTAAGGGGGCTGATGACGGGTTAGTCCCCTCAGGGTACCAATGCATCTCCTCACAGCCCAGGACGAGTCCTTTGCGTCCCTGTCCCCAGACGCAGGTAGCTGACTCTGCAGCCACACAGAAGCACTTTGCTGTCCATGCACCTGCCTTTGCATTCCTGGTCCCGTTGACTAGAACGCTCTTCCCACTTTTCTTACGTAGAAAATGTCTAGTCCAACCCCCTTCCGGGCCACCTCCCATGTTATCATGATCCCTTGACCACCTCGACAATGGTAATCATAGTGCAATGACAACCATGGTAATGAGGATAGACTGAGGGTGGGCTGTGTGATGGGCAATGTGCTCTTATAGACTCATTATTTCATTTCAACATCAGTTTATTGTTCAGTTGCTCAGTCACGTCCAACGCTTTGCAACCCCATGGACTGCAGCACGCCAGGATTCCCTGCCCTTTACTGTCTCTTGGAGTTTGCTCAAACTTATGTCCATTGAGCTGCTGATGCCATCCAACCATCTTATCCTCTGTCGCCCCTCACTCTTTTTGCCTTCAATCTTTCCCAGCATCAGGGTCTTTTGCAATGAGTTGGCTTTTTGCATCAAGTGGGGCCAAAGTATTGGAGCTTCAGCTTCAGCATCAGTCCTTCTGGTGAATATTCAGGACTGATTTCCTTTAGGATTGACTGGTTTGATCTCCTGGCTGTCCAAGGGACTCTCAAGAGTCTTCTCTAGCATCATCGAAAACAATTTAATTAGAATGCTACATTCATGGATGAGATGCTTGAAGCTTAAAGAGGTTTAGTTATTTACCCAAGGTTACAGCTTGAAGATGCTGCCCCAAGGCTGACAGTCAAGTCTGTCTGATTCCAGATCCTAAGTCCCTCACTATGACATCACCTCTCACCACTGACCATGTTGTCTTAACAGTGATCTGTAAACTAGTCTTGCTGGTTGAGGACAGGGACCACTGGCATATTCCCAGTGCCTAAAATAGTGTCTGGCATATTTTAAGTGTCCAGTAAATGTTTGTGGAATAAGTCATAAACAGTTCATTTCAGCAGGGTCCTCCCCGCCTCCAGCAGTCTTTGAACCAAGCCTGGTGACTTGGGTGGAGGGTGTTAGTCCACACCCAGGAGCAGCAGCAGATGGTACTTCTGAAGATGCTCCTCCCATCACTCCTGCCCTGAGCTGAACTTTCCACCTCCTCTCCTCCTCCGAAGAAGCCCCCCTATTCCAGGAAGGTGGCCAAGTGAGGCCATGAGTCTTCCAGCAGGAAACACCTGGCTGGTCAAAGGTTTTTGCAAAGCTTTGTGTCCCACCATTACCCATTTCTTCTCTATCCCTCTGAGATTTCAGGCAAGCCAACTGGTATCTCTTTCTAAACAGCTGAGAACACCAGATGGAAGGGGAGGGGGAGGTGGAGGCACAGGAAAAGGCAGGAAGGGGTCTGGCAGGGGCTGTGGATGAGGAGGACATGTTCTGAAACATGGGCTGTAGGGGAACTGCTGGACAGGCCGGTAGAGGAAGGAAAGGAAAAAAAGAACTGAGAAAGTGAACAGCTGCCATATGTGTGATGCACAGACACACAGGGCTTTCAACATACCATTAAAATAGAGACAGAACCGTTCTGGTTTCCGTAGCAACAAGGCCTATTGGTGCCTCAGCCAGAAAAACTTATTGGGAAAAAAGGCATTTGCCTGTTAAGGAGCCTGATGAATTGGGAGATAATTATACAGCGTTCTGCCACCACTAAAGATACACAAATATCCTCCAGGAAATAGTTTAAAGAGCACGATTGTCACAAACCCATGAAGTCAGGGGGTGGGAGGGAGAAGCAGCAGGCAAGGATAAAAGGCAACTGGAATGATTCTAGGTGGGCAGTCCCGGGGAGCAGGGGCTTGTGAGGGTAGGCTAGAATCAGTTGGCATGTCAGGCATCAGACACCCAGTGAGAGGCCAGAGCTGGACACAGCTCTGTATCTGATTCGAAGAAGCCAGTATATTGGGTCCTATTCTTTGTCCCTTCATGAAGTAGTGGGTGGATCTGGATCTGTAAAACCGACACTATTCGATTCAATATGAGAGAGTCTGTTGACCAGAGCATTGGGATCTGCATTTATTAGGGTCCTGCCAGTGCCATGGAGTGAGTCATGTGAATCTCATGGTACATCTGGTCCCTGAGATGGGGTGGGAGAGAGATTCTTAAAAACTGGGGCAACACAGACTTTTGCCTAGAGTAGAAGAAGGAGAGGAAATCAGTAATTATTTTGGACTCATAGCTTGGGACACAGTGCCAGACAAATGCTGCTGCTGCTAAGTTACTTCAGTCGTGTCTGACTCTGTGCGACCCCATAGACGGCAGCCCATCAGGCTCTGTCCCTGGGATTCTCCAGGCAAGAACACTGGAGTGGGTTGGCCGGGCATATAACAATTGCTAAATATAACAGTGAATGAAGGATTGAGTGAATAAATGGATAGATGGATGATTATATAAGAGAAATGACAAATGCATGGATAAAGAATCATGAAGAACTGGCTTCCCATCTTCTTTCCTCTTGTTTCTCCCTAGGAATTTAGCAGCAACTCAGTTTCCCCACCTAGAAGAAGGGGCAGGAGGGTGCACACTGTCAGCCGTGGAGACTTAGAAGAGAGTCATGTCCCAAAGTTAGCCCTGAGGCCCCTGGGACAAGAGGGTCCAGCATCTTTGGGAGACTTCAAGGAGTTGGACTTTCTGTACATGTCCCTGCACCACGGATGGTAGATTATCTGATACAACCTTCTAGGGACGTATCCTGAATTAGAGGGACGAGCTCGGCCCCCCGCCCCCTTCATCAAAGCACCAGGACCACTTTTCATGGCTCTTGGGGCTCAGGAAAACCTTCAACTTTGATCTGAATCCATTTTCCATCCTCTGGTTTCCTGTAGTGCTGAGTGATGTCTTCATTTGACCCTTAACACCTGCTAGAAGAGGGGGATGACAGAGGACAAGATGATTGGATGGCATCACTGACTCAATGGACATGAGTTTGAGCAAGTTCCGGGAGTTGGTGATGGGCAGGGAAGCCTGGTGTGCTGTAGTCCATGGGGTTGCAAAGAATCGGACACGACTGAGCGACTGAACAACAACAAGCTGTGTATAATCCTTATTTATTGCTTGGTTTCTCCTGTGTGGACATCACACCTCTCCGACTAGACTATGCTCTTTAGGGGCAGGGGTCTCCCACAGAACCTCTTCTTCATGCAGCCCCTAGCAGGGTGCCCTGCCTTTCAAAGTTGGCAGTGCTAACACTGATCAGAGCCTCGAGAAAGGCATCAGGTTCCATTGAAAGCTGGGTTCAGCTCTGTGCTCACCAGACATACCTGTGCTCACACACCTACCATTTTGTGGGTGCTGCCCAGCCCCCAAGGCATGGGCTTGAGGGCTGTGTGAACTGATGGGAAAGAAAGGGAGGGAGTCAGGGAAAGTGATGGAGGACTCAGCTGCTTGTACTCATAGGCACTTGGCCTGTTCTTGAACTCAGTGTACCACAGTTATGGCTCAAACGGGTCCTTCCCCGGGAAGAGAAGGCAGAACCAGCTTGGGGTAGCTTCTCTGTCCTGAATGTCGAGATGAGGGAGGAACCACAGGCACGACTCCTTCTTTGTCATCACAGTCCTGGAAGAGCATCTGGCTTCTTCATTTTCTTGACAAGGAGATGGAGGTTCAGAGAGGTTGAGCAAATTGCCCAAGGTGACCTATGTTGGACTTACACTCAGGCTTTACTCTGTGGCTCCAGTGTCCAGGCTCTTGACTCCTGTCCTGTGTTGGCTCCTGTGACTCAGACTCCCTGGAGGAAGCCAAAGTATGTTTGATTTCCCTGAATAGATGCCTCTTCCAAAATACAGCTGGTTTGCAAGTGTGAACGAAAAAAAATCGGATCAGAGCCCATTGCTAGTTGAAATAAAGAAGGAAGCAGAGTTCAGAGCAGGGAAAAACTTATACGTCTTATTTTGTGTAAGCATCATATTAAACAGATTCTGTTCCAACTGTAAACAGATTTTCACATTTCCACCTTCCTCCTCCCCGCCCCATTCCCTCCATCAGCCCCCACCATCTCTAACAGATTGTTCCCTGCCTTCTTGTTTAGATCACAAGTAAGAAAAATTGGCTTTCTTTTCATTCTCCACCTCCCTGGCCTGCAGCATCTGCGGAGTGTGTGTCCGTGTGTGTGTGTGCCTGTATTTCTTACCCCTATTTCTCTTGAAGATCCTCCCTTGGCTTCCTGTCCAGCCGCCCCGTTGGCTTCGGAAGCTCTGCGGAGAGTTTCTCCGGCGGCCGCCAGGGGTCGCGGTCGAGCAGGCGGAGCCTCCTCTCCGCAGGGATCTCTTGCCTGGAATCGCAAGCCCATCTCTTGTCGATCTCAGCTCGCGGCATTCATTAGGCCGCAGCTCTGCAGTGCTCGGCGAGGGGAGTGCCAGAGCAGGGCTGCGAACGGAGATCGGGCTTTTTCAGGTACCTAGAGCCCAGCCGCCTCAACTCTCCCGCCCTGGACTCGGAGCAAACAGGGCTCCATCAAGAGGAGCGAAGCCAGCCCCGCGCCCTGGCCCAGGGTCGTGCTCTGCGTTTTCAGGATTCCTGAAGGAATACAGGCGTGGGAAAACACAGGGCCCGTGACTCTGCAGAGGGCAGTACCCCCGCCAGACCTGACTTCATGGGGAGAGGAAGGCTGCGCTTGCTCTAGGAGGGGAGGACATCTCTCCCAGCCCTGCCTTCTTACCGTCCCCCGGCATCCCGATCCCGGTAGACAGCCCAGGCCCCCAGAAGTGAAGTCCCGCTTTCCCTCCTGCACACACGTGGACGCTTGCAGCTCACCAGTGACAGCTCTGTCACCCCAGACAGACTTGGCCCAGCCTCGCCTGGTCTGCGCCAGAATTTTATCAGATGGGATGCAGAGGCGTGTGGAGAGGGGCGCGGAGGGTGGGGTGGTGGGGTGGGGTGGGGTGGAGCACGTGCTGCCTTTAACATATGAATTTTTCAACACTACATTTTCATCTCTCTGCCCTATTTCTCTCCATTCCCTCCCACTGCTCTTTTCAGAGGCGGAGATGCTTAAGATTTCAGGCAATTGCTTGGCTTCTAAGATGGAGGCACAAGGCGGGAGGAAGTAGGCAAGGAAGCAGAGGGGAGCAGGGAGAATGTGGCTGCCCAGGATACCAGCGGTTTGTCAATGAAGAGAGCCTGGGGGCTGGCCAAGGCTTTGCCAGTCCTGGGAAGCACTGCTGAGTGGTTTGATTCAAGACAGTGAGGTGAACCAGCAGAGGCAACTCTGCTTTCCCTTCTTTATTTCTCTGGTCCCTTCTTCTCTTCCCTCCTTCCCTCTGTTTCTTTCTTCCTTTCTTAGAGACAGATGTGAGCACACATATAGAAAATTATACAAGCATGAAGACATGTTGACACTATAAAATGGACTTTGATCTTTTATGTGTGTGTGTGTGTGTGAGTTGCTCAGTTGTGTCTGTCGCTCAGTCTTGTCCAATTCTATGCAACCCCATGGATTGTAGCCTGCCAGACTCCTCTCTCCATGGAATTCTCTAGGCAAGAATACTGGAGTAGGTTGCCATTCCCTTCTCCAGGGGATCTTCCTGACCCAAGGATTGAACCTGGGTCTCCTACTTTGCAGGCAGATTCTTTACCATCTGAGCCACCAGAGAAGCCCAGATAATACGTTTTACTGGGGTAAGGAGCTGTGAGAATTTCCTTTAATGGAAGGCTCTGGGGACTTTGCTGAAATGAGTGAGGTATAAGTTGGATCTTGAGGGATGGGTAGGGCTTCTGCAAGAGGGAACAAGGCCTGTCTAGAGGGAAAAAAGAGCTTGAACAGAAACATAAAAGTGAGAGATTTTGTAGCATTTGGGGAGAGTAATGAGTAGGCAGCTGTGGTGCAGCAGCAGGTACAGAGGAAGGGATGGACTGATTGCAAGGAAGTGAAGGGAGGTTGGACCAGAAGATGGAGCGCTCTGCCTGCCTGGATGAGGAGCCAAGATTGCCTTTACACAGTAAAGTCTATCAAAGGTTCCCATGGCACAACAGATCTGTGGTTTAGGGGGATTCTTTCAAAGATTGGCAGTTAAGGGACCTAGAGACTAGGAGGTTGCCAGGACGGACGATTTGCATCATGGCGGTAGAGCTGGAGACAGTCAGGTCCTGAATAGAACTGTTGCGCTAGGAGTTGAAAGAGAATGAGAGAAACCAAGAGCAGGGGCTTCATGCTTGCATTTCCTCCCCCTCCCCCATCTCTTTCCCTTCTTCCACTGTCATCAGAGCTGGTGATCTCCCATCACTCTTCATTAAAACATGGAAACTATTGGAGGAGCGCTCCCTCTTCTCCCAGCCAGCAGGTCAGTATCTCTACCTGTGTAGGTACCTTTGTCTCCATCTTTCCTCCTCCTGGGAGGCAAAAACTGCCCCCTGTCAGAGGTCAGTGCCTCCCCTCTGCTTTTAAAAACTTTTATTTATCTGGTGTGCTGGGTCTTAGTTCATTGCACGTGGGATCTAGTTCCCTGACCAGGGATCAAACTCAGGCCCTCTCTACTGGGAACGTGGAATCTTGGCCCCTGGACCACCAGGGAGCTCCCCTCTCTTGTGCTCTTTTGAAAGGTTTTTCTTCTTTGTGGTTCCTTTTTCTTGCATGATCAGTCTCTCCCTCTTTAATACTCATTCCTACCAACATACAATCTTGCTCTGTTATTCCCTATCTCCACCAAGGCTTCGACTGATATGACATTCCTCCCTACCTCTAGCCCCGTTTATAGTAAAACTTCTCCAAAGTATTGTCTGCATGTACTGCTTCCACTTCTTCACCTACAAATTGCTATTCAGTTTGCTCCAGTCTGGCTCACAGCATTGCATTGCCAAAATTACTTTGCAGTCTCTATCCTCCTCATCCCAAATGGGTAGTTTTCTGGCTTATTCTTGGTCTTTGAGTAATATTTGGCATACTTGGCCCCTTCCTCCTCATGAAACACTCTTCTTAGTTTTATAAGAAGCTCTTCTGGATTTTTTCTGTTATCACTGCCTTCTTCTTCTCATGCAAGTTTGCCGACTCATCCTCTTTCCTTTCCTCTTCTCTTCCTGGCTTGTCTGTTCTCTTCCCTTCATCTGTGTGCTCCTGTGGTATAAATACCATCTCTACAATGATGTCTTCTAAATGGACCTCTCCCCATGGAGCTCCAGCTTGCTGTATCCAACCGTCAACTTGACATCACCACCAAGATGTCTCACTGGCATCTTAAATTTAGCATGTCTAAAACAGACTCTTCATTCCCTGCTGTACTCGACTGCCAGCTGGCCCTGTTCCTTCTTCTATGTCCCCAACTCATGAAACAGCATTATCATCCACCTAGTTGCTTACACCAGAAGCCCTGAGTCACCCCGGATTCCTCCTTTCTCCCTATCTCCATATTTGCCGGGGTCCTGCCCCGGCTGATCCAGGGTATTCGAAGCGGGGATGGCATCGGCGACCTATTTATTTAAATATTTTATCAAAGATATAAAGAGTAATAGGATGAGGATAGCTCAGTAGGAAAATTCAGTGGAGAAAAGAGGCTGAGTGGCTTGGTTTACGCGGGAGACCAATAAAACTTCAAGACAAGAAGTTTGCACCACTTACGTAGGCCACAGGCGTCCTTCCGTTCTCCCGAAGGAGAGGAGACACTGAGGCCTCCCCGGTCGGATCTTAGAAGCCCAGGCATAATTAGTAAGCATGGTGGGTTCCGCGCTCCAGATGGAGACTCAGCCAGAGTGAGAGAGAGAGCGACATGGGGAGACCAGTATTTCGAGAAACTGATCCCAATTCTTTATTTTCCATGGTCTACTTTTATACACTGAGATGTTATGCAAAAGTCACGTGGGGTCAGCAGTCCTGACTTTTATCAAAGTCAGGTGCTTCATACAAATGTATACAGAGGTCTTAGGGGTGTTACATCATCTTCTGGCCAGGGGGGGCCTGCTGACAATTTACGACCCTCTCCTTGTGACAGCGGTCAGTCAATCAGGACACTTATTTCTCCAGGGCTGATTATTCTCAAAACAGACGCCACCCAAATAAAGTTACATTCCTACAGGGTGACAGTGTAGTGGGTTTTAGTTAAGGAAAGAATTTACTTAGCCTAAGGTCTAACGTGATTAATATCAAAGGTTAATACTTATTTCTTCTATATATTCATTAATGTGTGTAAGGGCAGGGGATGTGGAGACGTAGCAACAAACATTGGCTCAACAAATGAAAAACCCTTCACCAACACAATTTCTAATTAGCCCACTATACTTATAGTTTTCTAACTTCTCTAAAGAACCTGTTTTTAGAAGGTTTAAAGCATCTCGTGCCTCTCACGGTTGGGAGGCTGTGAGCAATCACATGCGGCCCGACGAGCCTGTCAGGCAGGCTAGAGAACCTTCAGAGGAGTTTGTAGGTTAAAACACTCTTGTTACACCCAAGAGTTTTTATTGACTGGAGCTCTAGGTTAACTCCTTCTCTGAAAGAGGTGGTGGGGGACAGCCCCCCGTAAAGTCAGAGGTGTAGGTAAGAGCACAAAGTAGTAAAGTAGGCAGGCTCTGGTTATGGGGGTAGACGCTCGAGGATTTCCAGGGGGACTCCTGAGGCTCGATCCCGCCTTTGCGTATGTCGAGCCTCCTTCCTCATGACCTTTGCCATGGGCGGAGTGCCTCACTCTGGCCCCCAACACATATTCAGTCCATCAGCAAGTCCTATCAATTTCTCCTCCAACGTGTGTCTCAAATTGGTCCACCGCTCACCGCGGTCACTGGCATCCTGTGGTTCAGGCTGTCACTATCTCTTACCTGGCCTTATGCAAAAGCTTTGAACTTGCTTCCGTACTCCAGACCCATAACCCACCTAATCCCCATCCATGAAAGTGAACTTGGAAAAGCATAAATCAGCTCAGACTCCATGCCCTACTTAAATGCTGCCTTTTGAGTTCCTATCACATTTAGAAGAAAATACAAATGCCTTGAGTGGACTCCAAGGCCCTTTCTGTTCTTATCTCAGGTCCCCCTCAATCTAATCTAAATATGAGGACTCCCCCTTCCATAAGACCTGCCGTGAGGCACTCACTGCTGCTCCTTGGACATGGGAAGCTCCTTCTCTGCCTGTAGCCTTGGCATCTGTTGGTTCTGGAACCTGGATTGCTTGTTCTTCCTGGGTCTTTTGATGAGAGATTCCCTTCTCATCCTACTCAGATACCCTTCCTGACCACCTTCATCGCCCCAGTTATTCACATCACCCTGCTTCCTTCCTTCACAGCACTGACCACACTTTGCAACACACTGCTTATTTACCTGTCTATTGTCCGTCTCCCAAGAATCAGAAACTTACCTGTCTTGCTCACCCCTGTATTCTCAGGACCAAGTAAAGCTCCTGGCTATGAATGAGTGTTAGCTGTTAGGTAGAAATGAAAGGTTCTGGTGAGTTATCCCATATACAGAGTAGAGAAGGGAGACATTTTATTAAAGATGGAGGGACTGGAGAATGCTAATGCCTGCACTAGGAGAAGGGACAAAGGAGAAAGTAGAGTCTCAAGTGGCGAGGTGAGTAAGGTCATGCTTTCACATTGAGTGTGAGTTGCCTGTGGGACATTCAGCTGTTTGATGAGGATGTGGGTCGATAGCTTGAGATGAAGGTTTGAGAGACAGCTATGCTAACATCGTAATGAAAGCCACGGGCATGGAAGAGGTGATGGTGGTGGGTCAGGTGGAAGGAAAGCAGGAGAGACACAAGGAGGGGACCTTCGGTAGGGCCCATAATTAAGGGATGGGAAGAAAGGAGGAGTCTTTCAGGCAACCAGGGAAGCAGGAGGGAAGCCAGGGGAAGGAAGTATTCCTGAAGCTCAGAAAAGGTGAGATTTTAAGAAAAAAGGGTGGTAAAATTTCAGTTCAGCTCTACTAATATTTATTGTGTTATTCCTCTATGCCAAATGCCATACTGGACCACAGAGCTCCAAATATAAATTCTCACTCCTTGTGGGGAGGAGTTTATAGAATCTTTAGGACAAATAAATATGTAAAAACAATTCTGTAGATAAAAAATATGTACTGACACAAAATAGCACTGTGTACTTTGTAAGTGTAGGAAAGTGAAAAGTGAAAGGGGCTTCCCTGGGGGTTCAGACGGTAAAGAATCTGCCTGCAATGCTGGAGACCCGAGTGTGATCCCTGGGTCAGGAAGGTCCCCTGGAGAAGGGAATGGCTACTCACCCCAATATTCTATCCAGATATAAAGATATATGTCAAGTGTATTAGAGCTGTTTCCTGTGGGGGAGAACAGGAGTACAGAATAGAGATTAAAAGGTATCAGTACATAAATAAAACAAGAAAGGACTCAACCACACAAAGAGGTTAGAGTATCATGAACAGACTTCTGCCTACTCTCCAGATCCTTGCAGTTTTTCCTTTAATATCAAAACACTTTTTTCTATTATAAAGTGCTAAAAATTTTTTTGTAAAATCTTTAAATGGTAGAGAAAGAAAATAAGCATCTCTTGAGATCCCATTGCTCCAAAACACCTACTGTAATATTTTTGTAACCGTGTATCCATGCATGTACATGTATGTATATTTTTGGTGTCTTTACTTATTTAAAATTTGCAGGGCATTTTTGTTTCACATTACCTAGGAGCAGATCCTCTTCTGATGAAGAACCTCTTGCCATCTGTTCATTTCAACAGTGGATCTAAGGGGAGTATACATTTGTCCATTGTCCTAGGAGGAAAGCATAATACAATGCATTTTGGTTGCACAAGAATCAAAAGCCTAGATATGGGGGTAGGGGTGAGATCAGGTAGTGAACTTCCTTAATCTCCTTATGCCTCCATTAATTTAAGGAGTCAAAGAGCCTTTAAAAAGAAGGAGTCAGTGAGGCAAAATAAATAAATAAATAGAGGTGGGGATGAAGGGATGGGTGCATTCTATCCCCCAGGGTCTCATAAGCTAGTCTGGCCTTTGCATTTTGTTATATGATTGAACCTCAGTGGAAGATTCACACAAGCGGTGACATGACCTGCTTATGTTTCTTACATGCACATCTAAACTTTTTCCATAAAAGGGGCCTATGACCCACCGTCTTCTGTAGCTTGCTAGTTTTGCTCAGGCGTTTGTAATATCCAGACTTCCTGGGTGGTGCAGTGGTAAAGAATCCACTTGCCAATTCAGGAGACATGGGTTTGATCCCTGGGTTGGGAAGATCCTCTGGAGGAGGGAATGGATACCCACTCTAGTATTCTTGCCTGGGAAATCCCATGGACAGAGGAGCCTGGCAGGTTACAGTCCATGGTGTCATAAAGAGTAGGACATGACTTAGCGACTGTGCATGTCTGGATGTAATATTTGGTCATATTTCTTTCATATGGGAGGTACGTATCTTTGCAGAAGTGCCCCTGGAGCACAGGAGAAGGCATGTCCAGCCTTAAGGAATCATGGAATCTTTCCTGGTAGAGATCCTTAAGCCATATAGATGATTAGAGGTAGCCAGCCTAAGAAATCAGTGACAGGATGACATATAGGCTCAGAGGAGAGACAGAGTGGGTAAGGCAGAGTGATTAGGCACAAGCTGCAGTTGCAGAACAGGACAAAGAGGCCCCTGGAGTCAATCTCTTTTATTGAGATGTAGTTGAAATATTATATTTGCTTCAGGTGTGCAAACAAGACTTGATATTTGTATATATTGTGGAATGATTGCCACAGAAGTCTAGTTAACACCCATCATCACCCACAGTTACAATTTTTTTCCTTGTGATAAGAGCATTTAAGATCTACTGGAGTCCATTGTTAAGAGGTGATGATCGGCAATCTTGAAAAGAAATCCGCTTTGGGGATGTTGTGAGGATGTGGTTTCAACAGGCATTATCGGATTACGGGGACAGAAACCACTCAACTGAGAAGGGCAGCTGGCTATTTTAAGGATCACAGACAGTCTAACAGATATCCAAGAACAGGATAGGTTAGGATTGAAACTGGAAAGTCAGGGACTGAAATCATACTCTGTTTTTCATGGTGAGAATCTGATTGGCTGATCTGAGTCCACGACTGGACCTGTCCACTCCAGGTCCAGTTGTCTTGGGCAGGTTGGTAATTCCAAAGCAAACAGCATGGGTTGAGCAGGCTTCCCAAATACGTGTCTGTGGCCATTCCAGAGGACAGACTCCAGAGCCAGAGTGAGGCGGAACCTCAGGGCTACCACTTGCCAGCTGTGTGCTATGAGGTTAATGGCTTAACCAGTCTGGGTTTACTTTCCTGTACTGAAAAATGAGGATGCTAATGATATATATATATATAAGACAATAATATATATAAAACAATAATATATATATTATTATTATTATTCCTTTTCAAAGAGCATTTTTGTTGGGGTCCAGGTCTGTGGCTTTGGTCTCTGTTGACAGCAAAGCGCTAGTTTTCACCTGTTTGACAGAGGACCCTGAATCTGACTGAGAAAACGCCAGGACCTTCACTCTCTTGGCTCCACTCTGAGGTCCTGCTGAGGCCTTTTCTCCAGTCAGTCTCTCCTCTTACCTTCTTCTTGTGCACACAATGCAGACCCTGCCTCGTACCCACTTCCGTGCCCTAGAGCAGCAGTCCCCAGCCAGGTACCAGGGACTGATTTCATGCAAGACAATTTTTCCGTTGACTGGAGGTGGGGCGATGGCTTGGGGATGATTCAAGTGCATTATATTTATCGTACACTTTATTTCAAATCTGATGCTGCCGCTGATCTGAGAGGAGGTACCAGTCCATGGCCTGGAGGTTGCAGACTCCCACCTAGAGGATCCACTCTACCTCCTTCTGGCAACTGCATCTGTTCTCCAGTTATTTATGAACCTATTTCCTTTAGCATGAACATCCTTTGAGGGCAAGACTCATGCTTATTTCACTTGAATACCTCCCCCCTCCACTATAATATAGTCCAGGTAGCTCAGGGCTGTGAGGCACACAGTGGGTGCTCAATAAATGCGGGTTTTCCAAATGTGGAAAATAAATTCTCAGTCTCGTTCCACTGATCTAATTCATCTCGATTTCCACGGTAACATCCTTTTCACAACACACACTGGCATTTTAAGAGACAATTTTACTTTCAAAATACGTCTAAAGTTCTTGAAGCTCTATTGGAAAAGGGTCAACTGTGGCTTCCAATCAGACATTTGGCCCCCAGTATTAGAATCACTGGGGCTTCTCAGATGGTTCAGTGGTTTAAAAAAAAAAACATAAAAAGTCTGCCTGCCAATATAGGAGACATGGGTTTGATCCCTGGGTTGGGAAAGATCCCCTGGAGGAGGAAATGGCAACCCACTCCAGTATTCTTGCCTGGGAAATCCCATGGACAGAGGAGCCTGGCAGGCTAGAGTGGAGTTCAGAGTGCCATGGGCCTGCTTTCCTCTCTGGAGGCACTTGGATGCCGAAGGCTGTGTATGGGAAGGAAGAGATTTGTGATTATTGGCAACTTAGGAAAAACTCCTGTGAATCGAGAAACACTCAGCTCTCCATCTTCATCCTTCTGTTTTACCTCTCTGTACTTCATCTGTCAGATTGGATAATGA
This sequence comes from Bos javanicus, assembly GCF_032452875.1. Taxonomy (NCBI): domain Eukaryota; kingdom Metazoa; phylum Chordata; class Mammalia; order Artiodactyla; family Bovidae; genus Bos; species Bos javanicus. The sequence continues at coordinate 97,069,988 of NC_083872.1, read as the reverse complement.
CATCTGCAGAACTTGCCTACTTATGATTTTAAAATATCTAAGATGATGAAAATGCTTTGAAAAGTGCCAGGTGAGATGTAAATACCAGGCATTCTATTTCTGCCTGCACATAGATTTTAAGGTTTCAGTTCTGACAGGTATGTCTCAACCACTGAAGAATATCGAGGAGCCATTCATTATGTGTGTGGAAATATATACTCAGACACACAAACGCTTTTTTTCCTTTATCTCAGAAGGATTTATTTCAAAGAAAATGTTATAAATACAGTTAAAATCCACTGGATACTCCTCCCTAATTTTGTTTCTCTCCTTCCTTTCTTAGAAATAACCAACACCCTGAGTTAGGTGTTTATCATTCCACATTAAAAAACAATAAACTTTTACTATATATATGGTCATAAAAATACATGGACTTGATTTTCATGTCTTAAATTTTATATAAATGGTCGTACACTGTACATATCATTCTGCAGCTTTCTTTTGTTTGCTCAGCATTATATATATATAATTGTTGTTCAGTCCTTAAGTCCTGTCCAGCTCTTTGCAACCCCATGGATTGTAGCATGCCAGGCTCCTCTATCCTCCACTATCTCCCAGAGTTTGCTCAAACTCATGTCCATCCAACCATCTCATCCTCTCTGCCCCCTACTCCTTTTGACCTCAATCTTTCCCAGCCTCAGGGTCTTTTCCTATGAGTCAGCTCTTTGCATCATGTGGCCAAAGTATTGGAGCTTCAGCGTCAGTACTTCCAATGAATATTCAGAGTTTATTTCCTTTAGGATTGACTGGTTTGATCTCTTGGAAGCCCAAGGAACCCTCAAGAGTCTTTGTATACTTTCTTGTAGTACAATTGGTATGTAAAAACTTCACACATTTAATGTACACATCTTGATGAATTTGGACATGTACCTACACATGTGATATTATCACCACAATCAAGGTTCTAAACTGATACAACACTGCATGGAGATTTTAAAATACAATCTGCATGTCTGTTTGTGCCTCCATTGATACCAGCAAGGATTTTTTTGGTAAGGATCTGTTCATGGCAAGTGTTTGTCGGGTATGTCATGATGATGCATTTGTGCATCCTGGTGTAGTGGGATAAACTTGAAGTCTGCCCCGAACATATCCAGTTAAGTTGTACATATATTTATTAGACCTACTCATACTTATCGACTCAGATATACCATAGGTCAATCCTGTTCCCCACTGAACATAATAGGCTCCTATTGCCAAAGTCTGATTTAATAGTTAGCTTCCTAGGGCTTCTCTGGTGGCTCAGATGGTAAAGAATCCTCCTGCAATGCAGGAGACCCAGGTTCAGTCCCTGGGTTGGGAAGATCCCCTGGAGAAGGGAAAGGCTACCCATTCCAGGATTCTGGACTGGAGAATTCCGTGGATTGTATAGTCCATGGAGTCTCAAAGAGGGCGGACATGAATGAGTGACTTTCATTTCACTTCCTAGGGAGGTGCTGGTCCTATGTTCTCAACTGCAACATTTACTGAGAACTTCTTCCGCGTTTTCATCTTTTATTTTGGGCAAATATCCAAAATAAATTGGCACTAACTGTTGCACATCTATCTCTCAGAGAGCTCTTTATCTATCCTCTCTCCTGAAAGATAATTACTCACTTGCCCAAGAAAGTTCCTATGTTTTGGTGGGAACTTTAATTCCAGGAAGAGATCTCTGAGACTGGTTACTACATTCCCGGGAAACTCAAGTACACAGCTTCTGACTTAGAAGCACACCAGGTTTATGATAAATGAAGATCCTACTTCCCATGACTGATTGCATTTGACAAGAGAAGTACAGACCAGATCCTGACCCCAATTAATGAAATTGCCAATTGCTATTTACAGAGGTGAGCCCCGTGCCTGTGATATGTTTATAAAACCTCATTAATTCAGACTTCATTAATTTAGAATTTGGGTTCCTTTGGAGAGGGCTATCTGAGCTGCATTTATCCTTGTGTTAACTACAGAAAGGATTCTGCTGCAAAAGCTGGCGAAGTGAAAAGTCATTGTGGGGAGATATTTACCACACGTTGGCATAATTCCAGCATACAGAACTGCTTCATGGTGTTCCACCAGCCTGGACTTAGTTGCTGCAAGACAAAATTGGGTGTGGGGTGGATGGAGCAGCATTGCATGAGGATTATAATCCTACAACTGTTGGATGAATTTGGACAAGTTACACACACCTGTGATATCATCTCCACCAAGATTCTAAACTGATGCATCACTTCATGGAGATTTAAAAATAGAGTCTTATCAGGAAGATTCCACAAGATGCAGAGAAACTAAGCCCAGGCACCACAACTACTGAGCCTGTGCTCTAGAGCCTGTGAGCCACAACTGCTGAAGCTGTGAGGTGCACCTACTGAAGCCCGAGCACCGAGAGCCTGTGCTCCACAGCGAGAGAAGTCATGGCAACGAGAAGCCCGTGACCACAACTAGAGAATAGCCCACGTTCACCTCAACTAGGGAAAGCCCATGCAGCAGCAAAGACCCAGCACAGCCAAAAATAAAAATAAATGAAATTATTTAAAAAAATAGAGTCTGCATGTCTGTGTGTGCCTGCATTTATACCAGTGAGGACTGTCTGTAAATATCTGTCCACGGCAACTGTACGTCAGGTCTATCGTGATGAAGCTTTAATATGTTCTGGTTTAGCGGGATGAACTTGACATCTGGCCCTGCACATACCCAGCTAAGTAAGGCTCTTCCTCCTCTCCTATGACCACGAGTCTCTTGCTCATGGCAACTCTGTTTCTCTCTGACATGTGTCCCTTTTTCTTTTTAACCAGTTCTTCTGTCGGCCTGTAGTGTTCTGGGGCTGGAGAGCTTCATTTTACACTTGGTCATTGTGTTCTTACTGGTCCTAAACACCAAATGCCCAGTCTTCCAGCATTGTCTATTTCACCCCTTCCCACACAACTACTGTATTTTATGCGAAGTTTTGAAGGCCGTACGCTAAGGGCCAGATCCATACTGATAGCCCTTGTCTCATCAGTCTTCCCTAGTTGGAAAGAGCTACATGGTACAAGCTGTGGTCACTGTAGCAGCACAGTGCCTCTTATAATTGGGACATGGGGCAGGGCAGGCCAGGAGCCAAAGTAGTCGGTCCACTTGAGTCCAGGGAAGGAAACAGTAGTCCATGTAGGGCGAGCCTTCAGTTGTAGAAACAGTCACAGACTCACACAGCACACCTTAACCTTCTCTCATCTTTGTTTGGGTCTAGTGTAAAATTGAAACCGTTGACCTGGGGTGAGACCCAGGACCCCTGAAGTCCATGGTACCTTCTACTGCCTTTAAGTATCACTCTTGCCCAGTGATGTGCCTTCAGCCTTCTTCTTTTCTTCGGATTCTCCCTGAGAAATCTTACTGGAGCCCTGGGTTCAATCATCCCTATGCTCACCCAGAATGCATGCCTCCAGCCCAGCTCCCCACCAGGCTCCAAACAACAGTGTCCAGTTTCCTCCTAGTCATCTTATCTGTGTGTCCCACACGTATCTGAAATTAGGTTTAAGCCAAAATTATTTTCTTGTCCTGAAATTTCTGCTTATATTTCCCAACCTCCTAAATTTTCCAGTTTAGGGACTGTCAAGAGCTACTCTCTGGTTGTCCAAGTCTGAAAAGTCCTAAGAGTTCTGAATCTTCTCTCTCTAGCCACCGATCATATCCATTCAGATTCAGTGCCTTCCAGGACTTCCCTGGTGGTCCAGTGGTTAAGACTCTGCACTTCCAATGCAGGGGGAAAGTTTTCCCTCTCAGGGTCCTTGGACTTATTCACATCTGCAGAGTCTCTTTTGTATTGGAAGACACAAAATCACAGGCTCCCTGGATTAGAATGTTAACATCTCTGCAGAGCCATTATTCTGCCTAATTTTAACACACATTAGATCCAACCAGTCCATTCTGAAGGAGATCAGCCCTGGGATTTCTTTGGAAGGACTGATGCTAAAGCTGAAACTCCAGTACTTTGGCCACCTCATGCAAAGAGTTGACTCATTGGAAAAGACTCTGATGCTGGGAGAGATTGGGGGCAGGAGGAGAAGGGGACGACAGAGGATGAGATGGCTGGATGGCATCACTGACTCGATGGACGTGAGTCTCAGTGAACTCCGGGAGTTGGTGATGGACAGGGAGGCCTGGCGTGCTGCAATTCATGTGGTCGCAAAGAGTCGGACACGACTGAGCGACTGATCTGATCTGATCTGATGTATTTTATATACATATATCCACCCATGTATATGTGTATTATCCATATATATATATATATATGATCCATCCAAATATATATATGTATTATCCATATGTAGCATCCATCCAGATATATTATCCATTCACATACATATGTATTATCTATATATATAATATGTAATATATTTTGTTGTATAGTCACAGAGTCCTGTATGACTCTTAGCAACCCCTGGACTGTAGCCCACCAGGCTCCTCTGTCTGTGGGATTTCCAGGCAAGAATACTGGAGTGGGTTGCCATTTCCTACTCCAGGGATCTTCCCAACCCAGGGATGGAACCCATGTCTCCTACTTGGCACCTGGGAAACCTGTGTGTGTGTGTGTGTGTGTGTGTGTGTGTGTGTGTATACATATATTCACACTTCCTGGGAAAATTTGATTCCTGTTTAAAAAAATTTTTTTTTTTTGATTTGTGGTTTCTATGAAAAAGTATTAGTCACTCAGTCATGTCTGACTCTTTGTGACCCCATGGACAGTAACCTGCCAGGCTCTTCTGTCCATGGGATTTCCCAGGCAAGAATACTGGAGTGGGTAGCCATTCCCCTCTCCAGGGGATCTTACCAACCGAAGCTGGATCTACTTCATTGCAGGTGGATTCTCTACTGTCAGAGCCACCAGGAAAGCCTTATGGTTCAGCACGATTCACTCTGCACCTCAGGGAAGTTATCCGTTTGCTCACTTCCTGTGCCCAGCACACAGTTGGTGCTACATTTTATTGGAAAGCCGTTCCACTGTCCTAGCCCTCTCTGTGGGCGTGAGTGAGGCTGCAGCCGTACAGACACGGCCCTGGCCAGCAGGCAGCTCTTGTGGGCTCCACTGGGGGGAGCTGTCGGGGCTGCCCCGTGGCCATGTGTCCTCTACATGAGCACTGGCTGTAACCTCAACACCCAGGAAAGTCTCACACACCTTTCACGTATTTATTCCCCCAGCATCCAAGGGATGTGAAGCAGACTCAGGTGTGGAGAAAAAAAACAGAGACCCGAGGTCTTGGACTTTTCCAGTCAGCAGACAGGAGTCCACAGAGGTCAAGAGAAATCCCACTGCTGGACCTCACAGCTCGCCTTCCTGCCATTCACAATCTGTCACACAGTGAATGGGTTCAGTGGTGGAAAGACAGACTGTGACAGGAGGAAGTCCACAGTGCCTTCTAGAAGCCCAGGGGAGCTTTTCAGGAGACAGTACATCTGGCATCGCTTCAAACCAAGACAGGCCTAGATTCTGCAATGAAATAAACAAACATGGTGGATGCTTGTAACTCCTGGAGACCTTAGAAATTGTCAATGACTCCCCACTTCTCTCTGGATAAAGTCCTGAATCCTTAACAATACCATAGTGTCCTGCATGGTCTGGGCCCTGTCTATTTCTCTGGTTTTCTCTCATCAATATTTTCCTGGCTCTCAACAGCCCAGCCAAGCCACTCATCCTCCAGCTCTCCAAAGTAGCCATGGCCTTTGCTCACATTAATTCCTCTCCCTTGCTCATTCCCTTTCCCTTTCCCTCTCCTTCATCTAGCGAACTCACATTCCACTGTAGATCTCTGCTTAAATTTACATTTTTAAGGAATACTTTCCTAATGCTTTTGAAATGTGGTACTGGAGAAGACTCTTGAGAGTTCCTTGGACAGCAAGGAGATTAAACCAGTCAATCCTAAAGGAAATCACTCCTGAATATTCATTGGAAGGATTGATGCTGAAGCTCCAATACTTTGGCCACCTGATGTGAAGAGCTGACTCATTGGAAAAGATCCTGATGCTTGGAAAGATTGAAGGCAGGAGGAGAAGGGGATGACAGAGGATGAGATGGTTGGATGGCATCACAGACTCAATGGACATGAGTTTGAGCAAACTCTGGGAGACAGTGAAGGACAGGCAAGCCTGGTGTGCTGCAGTCCATGAACAACAGCATAAAAGGAAGACTTTCCTGACACCCTGTGCTGCAGTATTAGTCAGTGTTCTCCAGAGAAACAGAACCAGTAGGAGCTGTATGTAAAATAAATAACAAGTGTATAAGAAAGATACTTACTCAAAGGAGTTGGATCTCATAATGATGGAGGCTGAGAAGTGTCACATCTGCTGTCTGTGAACAGGAGACCCAGGAAGCTGGTGGTGTATTTCCAGTTTGAGTCTGAAGCCTGAGAGCCAAGAGCACTGCTGATGTAGATCCTCATTCAGGAGCAGGAGAGATGGATGTCCCAACTCAGTCAGCCAGGAGAGCAAGAACTCTCCTTTCCTCTGCCTTTGTGTTCTAACTAAGTCATCAATGGATTGAATGATTCTCATGCACGATATTGTTTAGTCGCTAGGTTGTGTCTGACTCTTTGCAACCCGCCAGGCTCCTCTGTCCATGAGATTTCCCAGGCAAGAATACTGGAGTGGGTATCCATTCCCTTCTCCAGGGGATCTTTCTGACCCAGGGATCAAAACTGGGTATCCTGCATTGCAGGCAGATTCTTTACCATCTAAGCCACCACACACCATAGGGAAGGCAATCTGGATTAGATTCAGATGCTAAACTCATCCAGAAACATCTGCATAAACACACCCAGAAATAAATTTAATCAAATATCTGTGTACCCCATGACCCAGTCAAGCTGACACATAAAATGAACCATTACAGTCCCCCTATTAAATATAACAACACACCACAGCCGTGACTGATCATCTAAAGTGGTATAGTTACTACTTTATAAGGTCTGTCTTCCCTTTGTAGCCTACAAATTCCATAAAGAACTTATCTTGTTCACCATTTTATTCTCAGAGGATAGCACAGTGCTGGAATCGAGTTAGCACTTAATGAGAATGTTTTTGAATTAATAGCTTTCCAGGAAAATCCCACTACTTGCTAAGGAAGATATTACTAAAGCGATTGTGGGAGATGGAGAGATTCCAATTCCATTGCAAATTCTGAGGCAAAGCGCTTTATCTTACATTCTTTCATCCCTGAAAATTTTACCTCCCTGATTCCTTATTCCTGAGTCTTAGCAACTATTAAACAAATACTCAATGAGAGAAGGAAGAGAGCTAATGGTATGACACAGGGTGGGGAACTCAGAGAGCAGACGTGGGTCTGGGGCTGGTTTTGTTGATAACCCGGGAGATGACTGTGTGCGGTGACTTGACTTACTCCACTTCAGCTCTAAGCTTGATCTGTGCCTCAGCCCTGCTGCTCTGTGGTCCCGAAGCAGAGGGGTTCTTTCCACTTTCCATCTCTGTTGGGGGAGAAACAGTGGATTCATGTCAGGGCATTGAGACGCCCTGACATTGCTCACCAACGTAACAAAAATGCAGATGGAAGTCATTTAACAGAGGAAGGATGAAACCAAGTGGTCGGGGCACAGTGGGATGGAAGACTGTGTCCCCTGAAAAATTGGAGCTGGTAGGAATCATCAAGTTTATCTAGCTCAGGTTCATATTTTATATGTGAGGCAGCTGAGGACTGATTAACTCACTGGTTCATCCAAGATTAGTGACCAAGCTGACTCAGAAATTGAAAGTGTTAGTTGCTCAGTCACATGGGACTCATTGCAACCCCATGGACTGTAGCCCACCAGGCTCCTCTGTCCATGGAATTCTCCAGGCAAGAATACCGGAGTGGGTAGCCATTCCCTTTTCCAAGGGATCTTCCCAACCCAGGGATCAGTCGTGGGCCTCCCACATCGCAGGCAAATTCTTTACTGTTGGAGCCACCAGGGAAGCCAAACTGACTCAGATTCACCTGTTTAAACTTCTAACTCTGGATTCTTCTTACCCTGTCCCTCCCCTAGTCCACTCTAAGGACTCATGGACACACCTGAACAGACACAGGTAAGTGGTGGACTTTATAAACCTCCACAACCCAGGTGCTAGCTATTTCCTTTGAAATGCAAATAATACTGGTCTGGGACCCTCATTCCTTGGGCAGTGGGGCTCTACTTTCTCTCCTAGTTTCCCCAGAGATTCTTAGACAGAAACTTCCTCCTCTGCTGGTTACCTCAGACTCTGAGATCTCTGCTTCCTCTGACTTAATCCAATTTCTGGATCATCTGGGCCACCTGTGCATGCTGTCCCCCACCCCCAGAGCCTTCATGCCCTTCTGGCTTCCCCCTCGGCTGGGCGAGGCAGGGGCATGGGTGTGAAATTGGAGGGCAGGAAGCGTCATCTTTGGGAAGCAGCCTTAAGGCCAGTGGAAGCTTTGTCCCAAGAATGGCTGTGTTTTTGCCCCACCAAGATGGCTCCTGGCCCTTTCTGGCTTTGGGGAAGAGTGTTCAGAGGTTCCACCCGCCCTGTCTTCTCCATTAGAAGGGTGTGCGGAGCTCAGCTGTTGTTACTTAGGGCACATTCCCATTTGGGCGGCTCTTTCACTGAGGTCTTTCTCTCCTGCTTCCTTCTCCATGTGTGCTCGCGTGCCTGTGCATTCTGGCCTCTTTCTCTCTCTTTGAAAGGCTGCCTGCCCTGTGTCATGTTGACAAGGAGAAGACACGCTGGGAAAATGTCACAGCTGAATGGTCCTGAGGGAGACAGCTTTGTCAGATGCCAAGCGTGTGGGAAGATAAGGCCAGCTGAGGTCTGGGGAGGCAGGGATTGAGTGGAAGCCAGGGGCTGGCACCACTGGTGCCCCCAAGATGGCCCGAGCACTTGTTTCAGAGCAAGCTGAGGGCAGAGGCCTGGTGTGGGGGAAGGGCGGTGTGAAGCTCCTTTTAAACTTCGTGGCTTGGCCCTGCCAGCCTGGGCTCTGTGGGTGATGAGGGTGGCTGACAGATGAGTTCGGGCATGGAGGTTCTATAGCACCTCCAGGGGTCTGGAGAAAGCAGCTTCCTCAACCCAGAAGGACACATCTGAATCCTTCAGTGGGGTTTTGAGCACACTTGATAAGAGGAACACATGCTGGCGGGAAGCTGAAAGTTAGGATTTTTAGGACTCCTCCCCCAGTTTTAAATTTCCAGTGCACTTTTCCTTGGACCTGGGAATTTTCCAGAAGCAAGTGGACACAAGCCCAGGTCCTTCGGTAAAACCATTGTATCTGTGGTGTTTGGACAGGAGTTGGTTGTGTTTGGGGCTTATCTTGAACCATACTGAAACCAAGCCCATGTACTCAGCATGCGATAGACTGGGATTCTCAAGAGGCAATGTTCCTGCCTACGGGGAAATAGGAACGCTCTTGCTGAGAGGAGACATGTGTATGTATAGCTGATTCACTCTGCTGTACAATAGAGACCAACACAACATTGTAAAGCAATTATACTCCAATAAAAATTAGTTTGGGCTTTCCTGGTGGCTCAGATGGTAAAGAATCTGCCTGTAATGCAGGAGACCTGGGTTTGATGCCTGAGTCGGAAATATCCCCTGGAGGAGGGAATGGCAACCCATTCCAATATTCTTGCCTGGAGAATTCCATGGACACAGGAGTCTGTTTAAAAACAAACAAACAAGCAAACAACAACAACAACAAAAACAAACAGAAAAAAGGTTCTTTCTCTTCTGCATAGTAAAGGGTCATCTCTCATTTATTTCTCCCAGGAGCATGTCAAATGCTAGATTTATTCAGCAAAAGGCCACACCTCTCTTTACCCTGGCATCTCCCCAGGCACAGACTTGTAGGAAGAGACAGGCAAGGGAAACTCAGGAACCAGATAGAAGACTGTACCATCATCCTCTACAACACTGATTCAGGCAGTGATCACTTCCTTTTATTCACAGCTATTCTCCAAATTCATGAGGTGCCCAGTCATAGGAATAAGACACTGTACATTTTCTAATCATTCACTCATTCATTCATTCATTTAGTGAACATACTAGAAAATTTCCTTTTGTTCCATGATAGAGACTTTGGAGACATTTAGAAAGCCTTGTCTTTAGGGATATTATAGGCTCATGGCAGAAAGAAGACAAGCAGACAAATAAGGACAATTCAATGGAAAAAGTAATTAGCATCATACCAAAGGTTTAGGAATTTAAGAGAATGAAGTTACAAACTTCCTTTACGGGTGGGACGGGGGGGTAAGGGGAAAGATGGGGGAAGGGATAGTCAGGGTTGACATGTACCCACTGCTATATTTAAAATGGGTAACCGACAAGGAACTCCTGTGTAGCACGTGGAGCTCTCCTCAATATTATGTGGCAACCTAGATGGGGGCTGGGGGAGTTTGGGGGAGAATGAACACATGTGTGTGTATGGCTGAGTCCCTTTGCTTCGCACCTGAAACTATCACAACATTGTTAATCAACTGTACGCCCAATACAAAATAAAAAGCTTAAAAAAAAAAAGAACTGTGTATGCCCACTTCTCATCGGCTAGAAGCAGACTATGGCCTCTGTAAACAACAAAAAAAGATTTGTTAAGATTGTGAGATCATAGATTAAGCTTTGAATGACAGAATTAAGGACAGTTCTTGGGAAGCCTAAATAGGGACACAGCTTTTAGGATTCTGCCTTAAGCTCTAACTACATTGTTTTGCTACTCCTTTCTTTTCCACCCTGGTCTGCTTGCACCAATCTTGCAGTGCCTTTTTCTTAGAGTAACTTAGAAGAGGCTACCAGAAGTAGTGACATCCAAGCCTGGGAGGAAGTAGCTTACACTCCCCATATATTTTACCAGCTCACATTATTTTATATCTCAGGGGCCGTCACTCCTACCAGCCTATTTCTGGGCACTATACCAAGGGAAGGTGGGTGAGTAACTACACGGGGCTTGGTCTGCTTCTGAGTCTGGGTGTGGAGGAGGGATCTGATAGAAGAAGAAACATGGAGGGAAAGATCTCAGGAGAGAGGACCTCAAACTGTCACCTACAGGTGATGCAGGTGCTCAAAGGGAGGAGAGGACTGGATGGCAGAATCAGAGAAGGTTTTGAGAAGGAGCTAGAGTAGGGAGTCTGCTATGAGACTGTCTGCCTCATAGCATCACAGGTATACCTGTACAGAAGCTCAGTCATTATACTTGATGATCCTCCCTTCCTTGGCCAGTGCTGGCAGGTGAGTTCAACAGCTGATAGTCCATTGGGAAGGCTGACTCAATGACACCTCCTTCCCCATCCATTGGGAATGGGATTAACTGGATGCTGGTTAACTGGCTGGTGGGCTTAGAGATGAGAAACATGGAAAAGCCTTCGGAGGCCATGTTTGATCAATATACATGGAAAGCTAGAAAAAGCAGAGTCTGAAAGCAGCAGAGCAGACTCATGGGAGGAAGTAGAAATAGAGCCTGAGTGACTAGCGAGGAAGGAAAACTGGGGTGGGAGCAAGAGGCAGAGTGAGAGAAATGAATTGCTGCTCCTTGAGGCTTTCTTGTGTCTTTTTCTAGTCCCTTGTAAGATGTAATTGTAGTCAGTCCTTTTCATTTTCATGAGATATCCTTCAATCTTTCCAATCAATTCCTTTTGAGTCAGTTTCTGTTTCTTGTTATTTTTGAAGGACAAGGGGATGTGGACCTGTAGAGATGCGCCAGAGGTGAGGAAGAACATTACGGGCAGCTTGAACAAAGCCTAAATAAAGGAAAGAAGAGTAAGAATAGTTCAGTTTGGCTGGTTCCGTTTGTACACATGGGCTAGGAAGTGGGATGGGAGAGTACGTAAGGTTAGATTGCAAAGACTAAGGAGTTTGGAAGTTAATCGGGATGTAGAGCTTCCCTGGTTGCTCAGATGGTAAAGAATCTGCCTGCAATATAGGACACCTGGGTTTAATCCCTGGGTCGGGAAGATCCCCTGGAGGAGGAAATGGAAACCCACTCCAGTATTCTTGCCAGAAAAATTCCACGGACAGAGGAGCCTGGCGGGCTATAGTCCATGGGGTCACAAAAAGTCAGACATGACTGAACGACTAACACCTTCACTTTCAGGATTGAATCACTGAAGTTTTGAGCCAGAAAATGAGTTCATCTGAATTGGTCTTTGGGAAGATCACAGTGAGTGGACACCACTTTTGTATCAAAAAAATGAGCAGTGCTCCTGCTGTCCTAGGAAGGGAAGGGAGAGGATATCCCTTCTAATCCCCACTTCCATAAGATCTGGCCTGAGACAACTTATTTCATACTGGGTGTGTACTCCTTCTTCACCTTTTATGGTAAGTAGCACCCCCAAAATAACCCAGGATTCTTCTATTCTGCTTCCCAGATTAGTCACCTCTAAACTGGGTGTGAGGATTCACAATTGGAATTTTAAAAACCTGAGTGATCAAAATCTCTGAAAAGATCTCTTGTAAAGACAAATTTCCTCCCATCTACAATAAGAAGATTATGCAAAACAGTGTGTTCTGAGATCTTCCAGTTTTGAGAAAGTTTAAAAGTGAAAGTGAAAGTCACTCAGTCGTGTCTGACTCTTTGCAACCCCATGGACTATACAGTCCATGGAATTCTCCAGGCCAGAATACTGGAGCGGCTAACCTTTTCCTTCTCCACGGATCTTCCCAACCCAGAGATCAAACCCAGGTCTCCCACATTTCAGGTGGATTTTTTACCAGCTGAGCTATCAGGGAAGCCCTGAGAATGTTTGCTGCTGCTGCTGCTAAGCTGCTTCAGTCCTGTCCAACTCTGTGCGACCCCACAGACGGCAGCCCACCAGGCTCCCCCATCCCTGGGATTCTCCAGGCAAGAACACTGGAGTGGGTTGCCATTGCCTTCTCCAATGCATGAAAGTGAAAAGTGAAAGTGAAGTCGCTCAGTCGTGTCCGACTCTTAGCGACCCCATGGACTGCAGCCCACCGGGCTCCTCCATCCATGGGATTTTCCAGGCAAGAGTACTGGAGTGGGGTGCCATTGTTTGGGTGACTCCAAAAGGCAGAATAAAGTGGCCTAATGATGGAGGCTGTTCGTGATGTTTCTTATACTAATTGGACAGAAAAACATCTTTGTGCCCTCCCCCAAACTCATGCAGCCAGGCAGAATCATCAAGGTGTGGATCTGAGGTCTTACACCTTGTGTGTCACTGCACGCAGTCATTTTCATGAGTCCTCTGTCACAGGAAGAGACATAAGGAGTACAGGATCCGTGAGGACCAACTCATTTAGCAGCCAGTCTGCTCTCAGCAGTGATGGCTAACAACCAGGTTAGAAACAGGAGATAATTTTAAATAAAAATGATTGCCAAGGGTGAGTTGAAAGAATTCAGTAATGGCTTAGCTTAGGCAGATGAGTTCTGTGCTGGGCTGGGAGGAGACTCTTTTAGACGGAGGTGGGGATTTTGTAGAGCTAGGAAATGAAGGGATAAGCCAGAGGACAGTGATCGTACACATCCCTATGGCCGCTTGCTGGATACATAGAAGTTCTGGCCAATTACCCACGGCTCTTTCCATTCCCCTGCTTGCCAGTGCTGCTAATGGTGGTGGGGTCAAGAGAGCATCCCGCCTTCAACATCCACCTCATCACTGCCTGACTCTATTGACAGCAGTCAGTTCTGTGCTGACAGCTCTCAGCAGCCTATGTAGAGGTGCCCGTGGAGAGGGAAGAGTCCTGAGATGGAAATGGAGACGGGTGAAAACAGTGGAAAAGTTGTTAGGAAGCAGAGGGTGAATGGAAGGTGAAAGGAAAGTGAAAGTGTTAGTTGCATAGCTGTGCCCAACCCTTTGCAACCTCATGGACTGTAGCCCACCAGGTTCCTGTGTCCATGGGCTTCTCCAGGCAAGAATTCCATGGAGTGGGTGGCCATTCCCTTCTCTAGGGGGATCTTCCCAACCCAGGGCTTGAACCCGAGTCTCCTGTATTACAGGCAGATTCTTTACCATCTGAGCCACCAGGGAAGATCTAGGCATGGAGAGCAGGTGGTCCATTTATCTTTGCCCAAGTTGTGTGGAAATGAGGCTTTGCCGTAGCACAAGAAAAGATGCTCAATTCTTGGTCTTAGTTCCATGCTCTCTAATGCTCTCTGAACAGAAGGCTTCAGGGCTTATTCTAATGCTCACGTGGTGTGAATCTATGGATTACTGAGCTCATTGGGGTTCATTCTCCATCACCTAGGGAGGATGCGGAAGAGGCTCTATGGCTGTGATGGAGGCCTTTTCTGCTACAGAGGCTTTGATCATAGTTTGAAGAGGAAAACAGGAGCAAAAAAGCCTGACTGGTTTCCCAGGGGTTCCTACTTGGTGACAATCTGATTAACTGGGGAGGAAGCAAAATACTGCCCTGTTTATTTTCAAGTGTGGTCCAACAGGCAGTACTCTCCCTTGATATCTGGGCAGACAGGGTTTGAACTCTATCTAAACAAACTATGTGGAATGGGAAAGGGGTCTTTCACCTTCATTTACTCAAGTTTTGAAAATTATCATTTCAAGTGTTTTTTTTTAAAGTAGTAGTTTCCATATTGTGTTGGTGGATGTGATTAAAATTAATAATGCTTCAACGAATCCCAATCATTTCACCAAATGCAGAAATCCCATCTGTAGCTGATTCCTCCCTGTCTGCCATTCCCCCTCCAATAGACATGTTTAATATATGTGCTCAGGACAGGGCAATAAGACTGAATAGAAGTTCACGTGGTTCAATATATCCTGGGTGGGAGTGGGGGGCGAGAACCACATAGACACAACTTAATATAGATGAAAGCACAGTGTCTGGTTCATGATAGAGTTTACTAAATGAATTTGTGTCTAAAAACCAGAAAGAAAGGAATTAATACACCCTCAGTAGTAGGTTTTTTTTGGGGGGGGGCTGTGCTGGGTCTTCACTGTTGCTGGACTTTCCCTCTAGTTGCAGTGAGTGGGGAACACTCTCTAGTTGCCCTGCACGGGTTTCTCATTGTGGTGGCTTCTCTTGTTTCGGAGCACAGGCTCTAGGGCATGGGGGCTCAGTAGTTGTGGCTCCCAGGCTCTAGAGCACAGGCTCAATAGTTGTGCACCGGCTTAGTTGCTCCGAGGCATGTGGGATCTTCCTGGATCAGGGATCGAACCTGTGTCCCCTGCATTCTTTACCACTGAGCCACCAGGGAAACCCACACCCTCAGTAGTTTTGCTCTTTGCTTTTTGAAGAAGGCTTTTCCACCACTGAATAATTTTCTCAGAAAAATCTTTCTTTCCTTATTGAAATGATTTCTGTGTTTCTGTCTGCTCCACCTTCCACACAAACATACTGGCTGACCAGTGTTTGTTTTTTCTTCCTCTCAAAAATTTTTTCATCCTTTATGAACGATTTCAAGAACCACATTTATTTGCCTTTCCCCTCTTATATTTCGCTTTCTCTGTTGGCCAGGGAAGAGACTGAAATGATCCTTAGAAGATGCGCCAGAGAGTGAAAGTCTTGGGCTTGCTTGGCTGTCTGAATCTCCTTTACTTGGGTTTAGTTTAGTTTAAAGGCAAAGGCCCAAAGAGAACCCAAGATGCTTCCTAACTGGGCGTCCTGCACTGGGGCCAGTGCATGCCAAGCCTGTAATCTTGCAGCCTGGTTACAAAGTATCTTTGGGTGATAATACCGATTTTTACGCCCACCTGTACCTGAAATGCAAAGTCCCTGAGTAGCTTAAGCCTTTAAGGATTTTGTCATAATTTAGGAATGGTGAAATGTTACAATGTATGAGCAAAGCCATGAAACTCTAAGATTGTCTCTATTTATCCCAAGGTGAATGGGAAATAGGCACACTATTCAGTTTATAGCAGTGTTAGAGATTTGTGAAGGGGCCTCTCAGCAGTGATTCCAAAACTGGCTTGAGCATCTTTTTCTCTTGTTTCTTCAATGTGACCTTTCTCTTCCAAGTTAATCTCCTCAGTGGCTTCTATTCCCTCAATAGAGCTTATGTCCACTGGCTACTTCTAAAGCAAAGCTTGTAGCCCATTTTTGATCATTTTAATTTCAGTGTTTGTGGAACTTTCCCAGTGGTCCAGTGGTTAAGAATCCACCTTCCAGTGCTGGGGACGTGGATTCAATCCTTAATTGGGGAACTAAGATCTCATATGCCATGGGGCAATTAAACCTGGGTGCTCCAACTAGAGGAACCTATGCACTAACACCCAATACAGCCAAATAAATAAATAAATAAATAATTTTTAACATTTGTTCCCTGTAGTCTCTGTTTACTAGGTCACCAAGTCTGAAAACTAAACAAAACATTTTCAAGTTTATGAGGCTGAAGCTTCTTGGCAATAGATCTGTGATTATGGCAGCAAAACAGAATCAATTTTTAAAACTTGCTTTGAGGTACTGAACAATTGTTTTTGGAGAGATTTTACAACCTTGTGGGCATATATTTTGCAGTTCTCATTTCATGCCATAGGTTGGTCATTTTTATTTTCTCTGTAGATTTCTCCTCCAACTTTGGCGTCTCAGCTGGGCACAGTAGTATCACTTTTTTCTTTTTTTTTTTATTGTGGTAAAGTTGCATAATATAAAGCATACTATTTTAACCACATTTAACTGTACAGTTCAGGGGCACTAAATACATTCACATTTTGTGCAACTCCTTAACTGAAACTCTGTCCCCATTAAACACAACTCCCCATCCCTGCCTCATACCCCTCCCCTGGAGCCCCTGGTATCTACCAATGTACTTTCTGACTCCATGAATCTGACTCTTCTAGGTACCACGTATAAGTGGAATCAAACTATATTTTTCTACACCTAATGTATACTGGAATGCATTTTTAAGGTTAACTTAATAGATGTCCCACAGATTGTACCTCCCCTTTTCCCCCCGTGCTACACGGTACCTAGTCATTGTTTAGTTGCTAAGTCATGTCTGCCTCTTTTGTGACCCCATGCACTGTAGCCCACCAAGCTCCTCTGTCCGTGAGATTTCCCAGACAAGAATACTGGAGTGGGTTGCCACTTCCTTCTCCAGGGAATTGTTCTGACCCAGGGATCCAACCTGAATCTCCTGCATTGGCAGACGGATTCTTTATTGCTGAGCCACCACCTACTCATTAGTTATCTATTTTATACATGAAAGTGAGAGTGAAAGTGTTAGTTGCTCAGTCATGTCTGACTCTTTGCGACCCCATGGACTGTAGTCTGCTAGGCTCCTCCGTCCATGAAATTCTCTAGGCAAGAGTCCTGGAGTGGGTTGTCATTCCCTTTGGTGTGTATATGTCAATCCCCATCTTTCAATTGGGAGTATCACTTTTTGAAACAGGGCAATGTTGCCTTGTGTCTTGCTCTCTAATCCATTATAGGTTGTGAACAAATAAAGCCAGGGTATGCCACCCTTATAGATGGAGGAGACAACACCTCTTCAGGAAGGTCTACAGAATCAGAGACCCCTTTTCCCCTTTTTCTAGCCCCAAACATAGCTGGGCAGTGTTCTCTTTCCTCTTAATATAATACAAAGTTCCCAGTGTATCAGTCCTAATTAATAAGACATTGGAAGTCAGAGTTGTGCATGTCTCATAAACTCTCAGTTTGGACTTTGCCTCAGTTGGCTGGGGGAAACTCATCAAAGTGTAGCAGAGAGGAAGGGAAGCCCAGACCAGGGCAAAGCCAGAGAAAGAGAGCTAAACTGAGCAGTATTTAAACTATTTGCATATAGCCTAGAGAAGAGCCTGCAGAAATACTAGCCATTCAGCTCTTGAAGATTTCAGCTTTCCATTTTGGTCTCTCCTCCCTTTCCTCAGCTCTTTATTGGCATAGGAAAGAACTTAATCCGTAGGCTGATTACTCTCCAGTTGGAATGACATCTTCACTCCAGATGTCAAATTGCCTTCCTTTCTTTCCCACTGGGTGACTAATGGATAACTCAGATTTAATATCATCAACCCAAGATGCTAAGGTCCTTCTCCCATATGTACTCTCTTTGCAGTCTTCCCCATCGTAGTCAGTGCTAGCTGCAGCCTTTGCGTTGCTGGAGTTGTTTCTGAAGTCTGTCTCTCATAATCCATATTGCTGACAACTGCAGTCTCATTAGCTTGACATTGAAACCGTGTCTACATTCTGATCATTTCCTATTACCTCTGCTGCTTCCGCCTTCATTCAAGCTGCCATGATTTCTCCCTTGGATTACTGTAATTGGTTCCCAACCAATTCCCCTAGGTCCACTCTACACCCTGTTCACGGCACAAGGGGGTTAAATGATCCTCTTAGAATTGATAGACTAGGCCACTCCCCTGCTCAAATTTTACACCTGGGACTTAAGAGGCCCCACATGACCCCTTTCCTCCCTGACCTCACCTCTATCTGTTGTCCCCTGCACTTACTCTGTTCCAGCCACTCAGGCTGCCTTGTTCTGTGATGGAGTGGGACACACTCTTGCCTCAAGGTCTTTCCATGTGCTTCCCCCTCTTTGAATCCTTTTCCTCCAGAAATCTGACAGGCTTGTTCTTTCATCTCCTTTAGGTCTTGCTCCCACGTCACTTTCTTATTGAGGCCATCTCTGGTCATCTTCAATAAATCATGCTCCCACTGAAAATCGCCCTTTCTGCTTCCTTCTTTTGTTTTTTATCTTGGGACTTATCACCATCTTGCCATTGTCTTCATACTATGAAAGTTGGCTAGTGCTGAGTATGAGGCTCTCAAAACTCATTGACATCAGTCATTTATTTTTCATGCTTGCACATCTGTGAGTCAGCTGAGGCCGGGTTTGGCTTTGAGCTCTGCTTCCAGCTGTAGGTCTGGTCTGCCCTTCTCCTGGCAGGTAGGACTAGGTGGGTTCCATGTGATTCCATCCTGGGGCTTACATGGTTGGCCCCAACCATGTCAGGACGCAGGGAAAGCTCTTGTCATGATGATGGCAGAGGTGCAAGAATATAAGCCCAGTCCACAGGCACATTTTGAAGATGTTTTCAGCCTTCTCTAAGACTGCTTGTCTGCAGTCAAACGCCTTTTGGTGATGTGCTGAAGGTCTCTTGTCCTGAGATGAAATGTTTATGTCAGCCAGATAGGAACTCTCCCATGGCTCACTCCATCATTTCTCTTGTTTAAATATCACCTTTCCAGAGTAACTTTCCCTGACAACTGTTTCAAACAGCATCCCTTACTCTATCTCTATGCTCTGCTATATTTTAAAATAACATTTCCCTCTACAGTATGTTTTAAATTCTTTTTTTATTGAAATATAGTTGATTAATAGTATTATGTTAGTTTCAGGTATATATCAAAGTGATTCAGTTATACACATATTGGGTGTATATTATATAATTATATATACATAATTTTTAGGTTCTTTTATACTATAGGTTATTGCAAGACATTGAGTATAGTTCCCTGTATACAGTAGGTCCTTGTTGGTTATCTATTTTATATATGAAAGTGAAAGTGTTAGCTGCTCAGTCGTGTCCAACTCTTTGCATCCCCATGGACAGTAGTCCACCAGGCTTCTCTATGGCATTCTCCAGGCAAGACTTCTGGAGTGGGCTGCCATTCTCATTCCAGGGATCGAACCCCTGTCTTTTGCATTACAGGCAGATTCTTTACCATCTGAGCCACCAGGGATAAACTCCTTATTTATCTCTCTCCACCATTTCCCTTTGGTAACTCTAAGTTTGTTTTCTAACTACATCACATTAGAGTAAATATTTGTTTCTTTTTGTCTCTCCTAGAAGAATACAAGCTTCCTGAGGGGAGGGACTTTCTGCCCAAATGAATTTTCAGCACCTTGAACAGTGCTTGAAGTTAACAGTGCTGAATGAATTAGGTCTAAGTCTGTATCAGAGGCTTCTCTGTGGAGGGGAGGGGCTTGCCCCTAAATTATGTGGTGTCATTCTATGACATCCGTTTATTCAGGGCAGAGCTCTTTTTGACACAACATCAATATTTTTGATATTTGTGTGTTTTTTATTTGCTCATAAAACACTGTCTGTGCCCCTGTAAGAACATCTCTAAATTTTTCCTGATACTGCATGTGATGCTTTGATTATTTCTGAAGCCATTCTCTGAGTTGCTAATATATTTGTCTCTCCTGTCTGCAGATACTTTGAAGGTGGTAGAGTAGAGCTAAAAATATTCAGAGGTAGCAAAGCCATCAGCTTTGTTTCAACCTTGTGCACTGACTGCTCTTGTGTCTTATCCTAGCATCTGGTATAAAAACAAAAATCTTTAACACAGGAAGATATTTAAGTCCTCAAGCAATCTATTATTGTCACAGATAATGAACAAGGCAGCTTTTAAAAACACCAAACAATGTTCTAACCTGTCTTTCCAGGCACCCACCTTGCTACCACAGAGAGAATGTTATCAGATTCATCTCAAATAGCCTTACTTTTATATAACTTAGAATGTAATGATTTTTTTTTTAAGTTGCATGTTTGTATAGTGTTTGTTCCTTTCTGGAGAAATTTCACGTCAAGTATATTTTCCTTATATGTCAAAGCAGGCATGGCTGCTCCCATTTCAAATGGGACAAATCAGAGTTCATTGATATCCTTAGGTCACTTAGCTAATGACTGAGTCAGGACACAATCTTCAGCCTTCTGTGCTTACTGATTTTGAATGTTGAAGTAGTAAGGTCACTACCTGTGATTCCCAGTATGCTTGCAAGCATGCTCAGTTGCTTCAGTCTTGTCCAACTCTTTGTGACCCCATGGACTGTAGCCCACAAGGCTCCTCTGTCCATGGGATTCTCCAGGCAAGAATACTGGAGTGGGTTACCATTTTCCTCTCTGAGTGATCTTCCGGACCCAGGGATTGAACCTGTGTCTCCTGCATTGCAGGCAGATTCTTTACTGCTGAGCCACCAAAGAAGCCTTGATTCCCAGTATATAGACTTCCTGTTTTCTAGATTTGAAAATATATCAGTAAGCTTACAAAAGAAACATCAAAGGAACGGAAGTGTGTTTGGTAAAGCTGTGAGGCTTTACAGTCTCCCCTTTGCCCCATCACCACATTTGAGGATAAAATCAGGTGCTTTTACTGGAAGTGGGCACAAAACGGCACTATGAAATGGGAAATGGGAGGCACTATAAGGAGAGAGGGGGTTCTCCCAGCGGTGTATATAAGATGAGGACATGCATATTAAGGCTCTAGGCTCCAACTCTGTCTTTTTCATTTCTCCTCCCAAAAGCTTAGCTCTGTCCAGTACACAAGCCAATCCTGACCAGTTGTCCACAGTCTCAGGCCACCAGGTAATGGGTTCCAGCATTTGCTATCATGGACCAAGTATCTGATATGAGCTGTGGGAAATTCTATACCCATCAAGTCCTTGCCCTCTTTGGCCTTCTTTGACTGCAGCTATCACTTTGTATGATTGGGTTTCCATTTGGAGCCCTGGCCTGAATACTGAATCACTTATATGGGACACTGATGTCCTGGTGGCTCAGACAGTAAAGAATCTGCCTGTGATGCAGGAGATAATGGTTTGACTCCTGGATTGGGATGATCCCCTGGAGAAGGGAATGACAACCCACTCCAGTATTCTTGCGTCAAGAATCCCATGGACAAGAGGAGCCTGGTGGGCTACAGTCCATGGGGTTGCAAAAACTCAGACATGACTGAGCGCCTGATACTTTCACTGATGCCCTACCAAGCCCCCACCAGCTCATACCCTGAGGACAGGTGGCTGGGTTCTGCTTTCTGCAGGCTCAGGCCCTGGTTGGGAATATGAAGTTGTCAGTTTCTGGTAATACTGCTCCAACTGCCTGCCTGACTTTGAGCATGTCCTACAGGGTTCAATGCTAAAACCCCAATACCTTCCATCCTACCTGGAATGTAGTTGATAGTCAATGAATACATGAATGAATGAACAGAAACACTTTCTGACTTCCTATGTCCCCTCACTGGGGAGGGCCTTTTAGAAGGACACTTGTCTATCTCTATTAAAGCAAGTTCATGTACACTGAGGCCAAACAAACTGAAATGCTCGAGTACCAAATGAAGAAAGGTTTGTTGCTGTTGTTGTTTAGTTGCTAAGTCGTGTTTGACTCTTTTGCTATCCCATGGACTGTAACCTGCCAGGCTCCTTAGTCCATGCGATTCTCCAGGCAAGAATACTGGAGTGGGTTTCCATTTCCTTCTCTAGGGGATCTTCCTGACCCAGGGATTGAATCCATGTCTCTTTGTGTGTCTTCTGCACTGGCAAGTGGGGTTCTTACCACTAGTGACACCTGGGGACCCCAGAAAAAGGTTCATTTCAGGGTAATGCAAGGAGACTGGTGGCTCATGCCCTAAAAAGCCCCCAGTTCCCTGAAAGCTTTCTGCAAAGCACTTTTAAAAGCCAGAGGGAGGGAGAGGGGTCGCGGGGCTTGTGATTGGCTTGTGCACAATTCTCTGATTGGCTGATGGTGAGGCATCAGGTGGTGTCACAGGGGTGAACATTATCAGTCCTTAAGCTCCAGGAGGCCTGGGGCTATGTGCTCATGTCCTCTGTTCTGTTCAGTTTAGTTGCTCAGTCGTGTCCGACTCTTCGTGAGTCCACGGACTACAGAACACCAGGCTTCCCTGTTCATCACCAACTCCTGGAGCCTGTTCAAACTCATGTCCATCCAGTCAGTGATGCCATCCAGTCATTTCATCCTCTGTTGTCCCCTTCTCCTCCTGCCTTCAATCCTTCCCAGCATCAGGGTCTTTTCCAATGAGTCAGTTCTTCATAACAGGTGGCCAAAGGATTGCAGCTTCAGCTTCAGCATCAGTCCTTCCAATGAACACCCAGGACTGATTTCCTTTAGGATGGACTGGTTGGATCTTTTTCCTATCCAAGGGACTTTCAAGAGTCTTCTCCAACACCACAGTTGAAAAGCATCAATTCTTTGGCACTCAGCCTTCTTTATGGTTCAACTTTCATATCCATACATGACTACTGGAAAAACCATAGCTTTAACTAGATGGACCTTTGTTAAAGTAATATCTCTGCTTTTTAATGTGGTGTCTAGGTTGGTCATAGCTTTTCTTCCAAGGACCAAGCATCTTTTAATTTCATGCCTGCAGTTTCCATGGTCATCAAGTAGTTAACATCATCCATTTGTGGGGGATGGGAAGGTTTTTTACATCTGCAAAACAACTCAGGAAATGTGCATCAAATACTGTTATCTAGGTACTTCAGAGAGGAGCTAGAGCAGAGGATGTGGTGAAGGGCCTGCCCCCCACCCCAAGGCCCCAATGGGGTCCTGGTACATCTGGACAAAACCTGAAAGCATCATCCTTTTGGACTTTGAGTCTTGGGCTCTCTATCGTTTGCAGCAATTCAGTTAATTCAGCTTTTTCGAGCAAGCTGTGCTTACAAGGGTCTCCCACTCAGTTGCCTCTTTTTTATCCAAGATGTCTGCCCTACCACCACTGTCTGTAGTATAGAAAGATGGCCCCTTCCTCTTTGGGGGACTATAAAAGCCATTTTGGAAACCAACAAGTGTGCTTTCACTAAATGAATTCTAAAATTGCTATTTGAGGAGCAGGAAGGAGAAATCTCTGGCTCGTGCTCAGGATTTTGAAGGCAGAATTAGATTTGGCAGTAGGAAAAATTCAATTCCATTTAACAGAGATTTATTTAATTTTAAAGTACTTTTATATGCTGTGAACGACAGGAACGAAGAAGAGGAGTCAGTCATGTACTCTGCTCTCTAGGGAATAACAATCCGGTAACTGAGAAAGATCCACTGATAATTGAGGTAGGCACAATAATTCCAGTATTAGGCAACTTTAGCAAGTGGAATAATGGGGCAAAGGTAAACCCCCATCGGCCCCCAAATGGGGAAGGTGGTAGACAGTTATGTATTTCTGGGAGATCAGGGGAGGGAGAGAAATTCCAGAGTACTAATAACTTTTCCTTGATGAATGAAATGAAGTAAATTGAATTTAAAATTTGGATTAGTTAATACACTCCGGTGATCAAAACAGTTTCAGGTGACACATAATAAGTCTTACTCTCACCAAGTTCCCTTCCAGCCCATTCCCTACTCGTAGTCCCTACAGCTAAGTTTTTGTATTGGTTTCTTGTGAATTCTCCCAGGGCTATTTTATGTAAACAAGGCAGATGAGAATTCATATTCTTTTTCCATTCCTTTCTTACACAAAAGTTTACATTAAGTCCTGTTTCCATCCTGATTTTTTTTTTTAATCACAGTATATACTAGAGATGATTCTGATCAATCAATAAAGAGCATCTTCATTCTTTTTTTTTTTTTTTAATAAATCCGTGAAAAGTCTTGCAGTTTATTTAACCAACTCCCTTGGTTGGGTGGTGGTGGTGGGGTTTCTAACAGTTTGCCATTAAAAGTATTGTTGCACCAACACACACTGTTCAATTTCACTTGTATGAGGTCCCTTCTAGAATAAATTCGTAGAGTCAGAAAGTACCTCGGTAGACTCCAGGGGCGGGGGTGGGTGGGGAGGGGGGGATGGAGACGTGATGTTTACTGGGGACAGAATTTCAGTTTAGGAAGGTGAGTAATTCAGGAGATGGATGATGGTGAGAGTTGCACATCAATGTGAATGCACTTTGTGCCCCTGAACTGTACAGTTGCTGCTGCTGCTGCTGTTAAGTCCCTTCAGTCGTGTCCGACTCTGTGCGACCACATAGACAGCAGCCCACCAGGCTCCCCCGTCCCTGGGATTCTCCAGGCAAGAACACTGGAGTGGGTTGCCATTGCCTTCTCCAATGCATGAAAGTGAAAAGTGAAAGTGAAGTCACTCAGTCGTGTCCGACCCTTTGCGACCCCATGGACTGCAGCCCAACAGGCTCCTCCATCCATGGGATTTTCCAGGCAAGAGTACTGGAGTGGGGTGACATTGCCTTCTCCGGAACTGTACAGTTAAATAGGGTTAAATAGTATGTTTTCTATTCTGTAACTCTTACCACAATTAAAAATACTATTGCAACACTGCAATACTTCATTTCATATGTGTGCAGGTGTATGTGTGTATGTGGGGGTGGGGGTGTTAGTTGCTCAGTCATGTCCAACTCTTTGCAACCCCGTGGCCTGTATCCTGTCAGGTTCCTCTGTCCATGGGATTCTTTAGGCAAGAATACTGGAGTGGGTAGCCATTCCCTTCTCCAGAGGATCTTCCTGCTCCAGGGATCAAACTTCCGTCTCTAATGTCTCTTGCATTGCAGGCAGATTCTTTACCTTCTGAGCCACCAGCAGGTGTATATATAGGGCAAATACCCAAGTAGGGCTGCTCAGAATCTTCTCTTTTTTCTTTTTCAGACAGTCTCATCATTATTCTCAGTCTCAGAGACACTTGCTTTGTCACAGAGACTCTCAAGGACCAAAGGACTGGTGTCTTCTGGTTGAATTCCAGTTCTAAGAGGAGATGTAAGGTGAGACCTTGAGACTTGCTACATCCTAAGATCTAAGAAGCCATTTATTTCCACAAGACCCACTTACTGGACTGGCTCTATTATCACATCCTGACTTCAAGTTCCATTGATATTTGTGTCAGTCTAGTCAGTGGCTTGCTCTGCCCTGATTCATCTGTGCAGCCAACAAATGTTTACTGGGTACTTACCAGACCTTAAGGATTCCTGGAAAGGGGAATGGCCACCTGCTGTAGGATTCTTGCCCGGGAAATTTCATGGGCAGAGGAACCTGGTGGGCTACACGCCATAGGATCTCAAAGAGTCTGACATGACTGAGAGACTAGCACTAACACACTACCAGACCTTAAGCTCTGATAGACGCTGCAGTTCAAGTGGACTAATGCTTGGTCCCTGCTCTCTAGCTCACAATCAAGACAGAGATGGAAATGTCTAAGTATGCATTCAGCATGGCAGATGTTGCTCTAAACATATGTGTAGGTTGAACTTGGCCTCCAGAATCTGCACCTCCTCTGTGTGTGTTCTTGGCAACCTATTGGGATTCCTCACTGTCACTTGCCATGTGCTTCTCATAAAGCATGGAAACTTGGGTCAGAAAACTCTCATTTGGGTTTAACCTGTGTTACTTAACAGCTTGTAGTGTTTTGGAAAATCTAAACCTTCATTTGAAATGGATGTGAGTATCAAATGATATAAAAGCTTGAAAGTGCTTTGCAAATTATTGTTGGCATTTTTTCTCTCTTAGAAAATAGCACTGAGTGAGAACTGTCAAGGGTTGTGGGAATAATTTTAGTACTTGGCTCTGGACTGTGAGAACCTCTCAAATCGTTCTTCTTTTCTGGGTTGATTTGTCCAGGTGACCAGCAGTCAAAGGCAGACATTAAACTGTTCCTATAAGGGCAGTTGGTGCAATTTCTCAGGTGGGCTCAGTGTGCTGCTTACAGAGGTGCCTAGCTGGCCCACCTGTCCTCGTCACTGTTGGTGTCACTTCATCACCACTGAGGCCCTGAGCTGACCATCTTTCTCTCACCAAGGTTGGGGAAAGCTTTAGGAGATGATGTCCCTGGGAACTGTACCAGAAAAGTATGAGAGTAGTACCCGAAATATTCCTGCATACAGACGACAGGTCAAAGTCAGCACACGGTCAGAATCAGGCATCCATATTAGCCAGCATGTGGCCAGGAAAAGAAAGCCCAGGCCAGGGGATCCTGCAGAAGAGATGTTATACGGGGAGTACGTGTCAAAGGTAACGGAGGGGCTGAGAAGTGAACTTGGAGAGAATAGGTGGACAACCTAGGAACAGTAACATTCACAGTCAGCCGCCAACTCGGGGGGGAGAGAACGGGGGGCAAGTGGTAATTATTATCAGTGGCCAGAAGACAGACATACTAGTAGTCTGTCTTGGATCACAGAGTAGCCCCAGCACAAGGATGGGAATTAGAGAGAGGGGGAGATTCTGTCTTCTTCCTCGATCCTCTCCTCTAGTCCCCTGCTTGTATCTTCCATGAGCAGATCCAGCGAGAAAACCATTGGCAAGTGAGCCTGGGAAATAGATTTTGCGAGAGAAAGTTAGGGAATGCATCTGAGAGCAAACAGGCAAATGACCAACACAGAATCTCAGCTCTCTTAAAAAGTGTTTCCTCTAAGTGGGGAAGGTTGCTTCCAACTTCCCTGTTTTTTTCCTGAAGCTATATTCTTTTGTCTTCAGGCCTATCAGGTTTTATAAGAATTTAATTTTTCATTTTATTGGATATAGTTACTTTACAATGATGTGTTAGTTTCTACTGTACAGGAGAATGAATCAGCCATACACATATATATCCCCTCATTTTTAGATTTCCTTCCCACTTACATCACCACAGAACACTGAATAGAATTCCCTGTGCTGTACAGTAGGTTCTCATTAGTTATCTGCTTTATGTATGTGTGCATGCTAAGTTGCTTCAGTCAAGTCTGACTGTATGCAACCCTATGGACTGTAGCCTGCCAGGCTCCTCTGTCCATGGGATTCTCCAGGCAAGAGTACTGGGGTGGGTTGCTGTGCCTGCCTCCAGGGGATCTTCCCATCCCAGGGATAGAACCCACATCTCTTATGTCTCCTGCATTGGCAGGTGAGTTCTTTACTGCTAGCGCCACCTGGGAGGCTCTATTTTATACGTTGTATCAAGAGTGTAAATATGTCAATCCAATCTCTCAATTCATATCACTATCCTCCTTCTCCCTTGGTGTCCATACATTAGATCTCTGCATCTATATATCCAAAGGAATATTCAGTTCAGTTCAGTCACTCAGTCGTGTCTGACTCTTTGCAGCCCCATGAATCGCAGCACGCCAGGCCTCCCTGTCCATCACTAACTCCCAGAGTTCACTGAGACTCACATCCATTGAGTCAGTGATGCCATCCAGCCATCTCATCCTCTGTCGTCCCCTTCTCCTCCTGCCCTCAATCCCTCCCAGCATCAGAGTCTTTTCCAATGAGTCAACTCTTTGCATGAGGTGGCCAAAGTACTGGAGTTTCAGCTTTAGCAAAAGGAACGAAATCAGGTCATTTGTAGAGACATGGATGCACCTAGAGACTGCCATACACAGCTAAATAAATCAGAAAAAGAAAAACAGATACCATATATTAATGCATATATGTGGAAACTAGAAAAATTGTATGTTCATGCTCAGTCATGTCTGACTCTTTGTGACCCCATGGACAGTAGCCTGCCAGGCTCCTCTGTCCATGGAATTCTTCAGGTGAGGATACTGGCGTGGGTAGCCATTCCCTTCTCCAAGGGATCTTCCCGACCAAGGGATTGAGTCCATGTCTCTTGTGGCTCCAAGACTGTAGAGATGATCTTATTTGCAAAGCAGAAATAGAGACATAGACATAGAACGCTGTCAGGTTTTAGATTCTTTGTTACTCTTTCTTCCTGCAGGCCCATCGAGTCTGGAGCAGAGAGTGCTTCCCGTAGGCTCAGTTGGGACCATCCTTCCACATTCTGCCATTCTTTCTGATTCCTGCAGTTGACTAGCAAGTTCGTTCATCAGTTGCTTGGTTGGATGGATAGGTAGGAAGGGGAAGGCCAGGATAAACAATTCACCTCTTATCATCATCATCCAGAAGCCAGAGATTTATGAGAAGGAGCAAGATGATTGCTGAGGCTTCACCTCTGTTATTACCTACCACTCCTCCGGTGGTTACAGGAAAAAACTTTAACTCACTTTACTGTCAGCCACAGTCTTCTAGTCCTGATTAGAATGATAGCATTTTAGAGCTAGAAAGGTTGTTAGAAATCATCAGTCCCAATGTTTTCTTCTCCTTCGTTTTATAAACAGTGGAAATGAGGTCCAGCGAGGTTAAGTGACACAGTGAAGATCATGTAACAACCTAGCCGTGTGAGCAGATTTTAAACAATCTTTTTCCATCTGCTGGCATCAAATTTCAGTCAAGTTCCATACTGATTCACTGTCTTAATTCTGCTGCTGCTGTTGGCGCTAAGTCATGTCTGACTCTGTAACCCCATGGACTGTAGCTCGCCAGGCTGCTCTGATGATGGGGTTCTCCAAGCAAAAATAGTAGAGTGGGTTGCCATTTCCTCCTCCAAGGGATCTTCCCCACCCAGGGATTGAACCTGTGTCTCCTGCTTGGCAGGCATATTCTTTACCACTGAGCCACCTGGGATGCCCCACCATCTTAATAGATTCTTCCAAAAACATTTAAACACTTCCACGCCTACTACTTCAGAATTTCTCAGCATAGCAGATCAGTTTAGGTGGTCTCGGATCACTTTTGGGAGACCTTTATTTTCTCCTGCTGCTTCCGCCTCACCCGATATAAATTGTTCTGAGTTGAGGAACATCGCCAGTGAGTTCAGGTTTGAATTGGCCCGTGGCTTACAGTATCAGAAGAAGGCTTCCCCTTCCCCAGAGTTGTTTGTGGTTCAAGGATGCAGGGGCTCTTTCTGTGAGGAGTTCTGCAATTTTATTGCCAGTAAAGTAAAATGGAAAACCAATACTATCATTTTCACTGTCGGTTTTATTTCCCTGGTGATACATGAAGAAATTGGTTCAGCAAAGAAGCCAGCTGGAAGTGTGGAAATCTGCAGAGCTCAGGTCCACGGGCACGCTGGAGAGGATGTGGAATCTAGGGAAAGAGGAAGGTCCGATCCTTGGTGTAATGGCTGATCCCACAACGCCTCTCCCCAGCTTCAGCCAGTGACTTCTGCAGTTTAGTTTTTAATCTGAGTCGAAAAGGAGAAAAAGATATACCAAGAGGAAAAAGAAAAATGAAGGGGGGAGAGGCACAACAGAAATGGAGAACAAAGGAAAAGAAGGACATAGAAGATGCTCCCACAGGAACAAAGAGCCGGGAGCAAATAAAAACCATAGGGGGGTACGCGTCAACAAAAAGAGCATGGCAGGGAAATGTGACTTTTTCTTTTTTTTTTGGTCTGCGGCACTAAGCTGAATTAGCTATTTTTATCAGTGTGAGGTAATCAGACTCAAAGCATGTTTCTTTCCAGAGAAATCAGGGTGATCAAAAGAATAGGTCACCCTGGTTTACAACTGCAGGGAGTACCACACTGAGATCTTGCATGGGTGGGAGTTGAGAATCTGGGGGCAGAGGACCACTGTCTTAATCCCCTGTGGATGAGGGTTCACTCATACCAGTCCTCCGAGTGCACTGGTTAAACATTCACTCCTTCTTTGGCCACTTGCTCTGATGCAGTCGTGATGACACCAACTTAGCATAAAGATTAATTCACCCATCTTTGCTCAGTTGTTGTGAGTCAATATTTGGTTAGAGATTGGCCATCCTCAAGTTTGGAAAACAGAGCAGTGAGTGAGAGGCAAAACCTCCTGGGTTAACATCCGGGTGGGAAGGTGTTGGAGCTTCCCAGGTGGCTCAGTGGTAAAGAACCCACCTGCCAATGTAGGAGACACAGGAGATGTGGGTTCGATCCCTGGGTTTGGAAGCTACCCTAGAGAAGGATATGGCAACCCACTCCAGGATGCTTGCCTGGAAAAGTCCATGGACAGAGGAGCCTGGTGGGCTACAGTCCATTGGGTCACAAAGAGTCAGACACGATTGAGCATGCACGCACAGGCATAGGACGACGTTTGTTCTGGGCAGTAATGGAGGAGAAGGAATCTTCTAGAGTGGCCAGGTGCCAGAGGGTTGTATAAAATGGAAGCAACTGCATTGTAATCAGCTGGAAGAAGAGAAGGAATTGAGGTACAGCTTGAGATCCTCAACGTGCTTTGCAATTCCATATGTTGGTGAGGCTATCAGTTGAGGTACTCCACTGGACTGTCTCCGCGAACTTAGAATCATTGGCAGATGAAAAAAAACAATTGGAGCTAATTCATCCTATGGCTGCACCCTGATAAGTCCATCAATTGGCCTCTGTTACCTGGATTCCCAGAGTTGCCTGGCTTCTGACCTTTCCAGATCTGTTCTGCATCTTTATGCATTTCTTCAATTTTGGGAGCTACCACCCTTTCTTCCAAAATCTTCTCTTTTTTTAACTTCAGTTAGGAAGAATCTGTTTCTGTTGCTTTAAGTCAAAGAACCCTAACTCAACCAATAGATGCTCTGACTTACCATTTTTTAAAGATTGTTTTTAACATGGTCCATTTTTAGTCTTTATTGAATTTATTACCATATTGCCTCTCTTTTATGTTTTGGTCCTTTGACCAAGAGGTATTTGGACTTCCCAGGTGGTGCTAGAGGTAAAAAACTCACCTGCCAATGTAGGAGATGCAGGAGATATGGGTTCAATCCAGGAAGATCCCCTGGAGTAGGAAATGGCAACACATTCCAGTATTCTTGCCTGGAAAATTCCATGGACAGAGGAGCCTGATGGGCTACAGTGCATGGAGTCACAAAGAGCTGGACATGACTGAGTACACACATGTATACATATACATGTGGGATCCCAGCTTCTTGACCAGGGATCAAATCTGTACTCCCTGGAACTAGAAGGAAAGTCCCAACCACTGGACCACCAGGGAAGTCCCAGTACTCTATCTTACTACCAAATCACTGACTTTCCCAATCTATGTTTTGAATCTCTAGCTTTTCCAATAATAAATACTTTCTGGACCTAAAATAGATGAATGTCCCCTCAGTATAATGGTACATCTAATAAGCCCTATTATGGTACAGCTAATAAGCCTTAACCCCTCTGTTTCCCTTGTGGCTTAACTGCTAAAGAATCCGCCTGCAATGCAGGAGACCTGCATTTGATCCCTGGGTTGGGAAGAGCCCCTGGAGAAGGCAACGGCTACCCACTCCAGCATTCTGGACTGGAGAATTCCACTGACTGTATAGTTTGTGGGGTTGCAAAGAGTCGGACACGACTAAGCAACTGTCACTTTCACTTTCAACCCCTCTGAAACCCCTGTAGCTTCCATTCTATCTTTAAAGGCTACAAATGAAGGTTTGCAAGTGTCCATAGATAAACACATGGCTCTGACCAGGAAAGGCAGCAGTCTCGTGCAAAGGGTCAATCCCAGTTCTGTAACCAGTAAGTTGCTTCATCTCTCCAGCACATGTAATTTCCTTTCTCTAGCATGGATTTCACAGGGTTGATGAGGAGGCTGACTGAGCTCACCTAAATCAGGGTCACTTGGCAGCTGGCATGTAATGGGTTGAGTCTCCATATTTGTTTGGGGCAATGCATTCAATGACGTCCACAGTGAATGCAGATGAGGGACTCCAGAATACTTGGAAATGTGGGGCCTTGACCAAGGTCACTGAGCTCAAAGCTTCTGATAAGATGGGACAGAACGACACCTAGGAGCCTAAAAATCAGAGAAGCGTAAAGGGGTCTTGATGCAGAGATGATAAAACAGGAGGGCCTTAAAGAGAGAGTTACACCAAGAGAAAGCAGAGCACTGGAGAGGACAGAAACTTGTACTCAGAATATGTTTCTTGAGTTATCTCTGCTTCTGAACTCCTACTTTGTTTAGTAAACTGAAACCTGAAGGCCGGATTATGAGACTATTGAACCAGAGCACCAGGTTGGAAAGACTGGAGCTTGCATGAAGCTGAGGCAGTCTGCATAAGCTACAATTTCTGCAAACGACTAAGGCTCTCATTAAGCAAACTTTAATTTCTGTGTGTTCTCTCCACTGTACCTTAAAATAAATATATTCTTTATGATCTGGAGACGTGCCTACTCTTCTCATTTGGAAGAAATATAAATGTTGGTAGCATGGTCTCTGGAGGATGTTCCTACCTATCCTCATTAAGGGAGGAAGTAATGAGAGAGCGGGAGATTAGTTAGTTGGGGAATCAAGGAAGAGAGGGAATTGACACCTCGGGGCTTAATCTTGAAAATTATTCTGGTGCAGGCAGCAACATGCTGAGCAGAGGAGGAATGGGATGGGGGATGCCAAAAAAAAAAAAAAAAGGAAGAAGGAAAAGAAAAAAATGATCATCAAAATAAAATAAATAGACCTAGAGATTATCATACTAAGTGAAGAAAGCCAAAGACAAACATCATAGATACCATCAGTTCAGTCAGTTCAGTCGTTCAGTTGTGTCTGACTCTGCAACCCCATAGAATGTAGCATGCCAGGCTTCCCTGTCCATCACCAGCTCCAAGAGCCAGCTCAAACTCATGTCCATTGAGTCAGTGAGGCCATCCAACCATCTCATCCTCTATAGTCCCCTTCTCCTCCTGTCCTCAATCTTTCCCAGCATCAGGGTCTTTTCAAATGAGTCAGTTCTTCATATCAGGTGACCAAAGTACTGGAGTTTCAGCTTCAGCATCAGTCCTTCCAATGAACACCCAGGACTGATCTCCTTTAGGATGGACTGGTTGGGTCTCCTTGCAGTCCAAGGGACTCTCAAGAGTCTCCTCCATCATCACAGTTCAAAAGCATCAGTTCTTTGGCACCCAGCTTTCTTTATAGTCCAACTCTCAAATCCATACATGACTGGAAAAACCATAGCTTTGACTAGATGGACCTTTGTTGGCAAAGTAATGTCTCTGCTTTTCAATATGCTGTCTAGGTTGGTCATAACTTTTCTTCCAAGGAGCAAGTGTCTTTTGGGGCTGCAGTCACCATCTGCAGTGATTTTGGAGCCCAAGAAAATAAAGTCTGACACTGTTTCCACTGTTTCCCCATCTATTTCCCATGAAGTAGGATTGGATGCCATGATCTTCATTTTTTGAATGTTGAGTTTTAAGCCAACTTTTTTACTCTCCTCTTTCACTTTCATCAAGAGGCTCTTCAGTTCCTCCTCACTTTATTCCATAAGGGTTGTGTCATCTATGTATCTGAGGTTATTGATATTTCTCCCAGAAAACTTGATTCCAGCTTTCGCTTCACCCAGCCTAGCATTTCACATGATACACAAGTTAAATAAGCAGAGTGACAATATATAGCCTTGATTTACTCGTTTCCCAATTTGGAACCAGTCTGTTGTTCCATATCCAGTTCCAACTGTTGCTTCTTGACCTGCATACAGATTTCTCAGGAGGCAGGTCAGGTGGTCTGGTATTCCCATCTTTTCCAGAATTTTCCATAGTTTGTTGTGATCTACACAGAAAAAGGCTTTGGAGTAATCAATAAAGCAGAAGTAGATGTTTTTCTGTAATTCTCTTGCTTTTTCTATGATCCAACAGATGTTGATAATTTGATCTCTGGTTCCTCTGCCTTTTCTAAAAGCAGCTTGAACATCTGGAAGTTCACAGTTCACATACTGTTGAAGCCTGGCTTGGAGAATTTTGAGCATTACTTTACTAGCGTGTGAGATGAGTGCAATTGTGTGTTCGTTTGATCATTCTTTGGCATTGCCCTTCTTTGGGATTGGATGAAAACTGACCTTTTCCAGTCCTGTGGCCACTGCTTTTCCAAATTTTATGGCATATTGAGTACAACACTTGCACAGCATCGTCTTTTAGGATTTGAAATAGCTCAACTGGAATTTCATCACCTCCACTAGCTTTGTTCATAGTGAGGCTTCCTAAGGCTCACTTGACTTCGCACTCCAGGATGACTAGTCTAGGTGAGTGACCATACCATCGTGGTTATCTGGGTCATGAAGATCTTTTTTGTATAGTTCTTCTGTGTATTCTTGCCACCTCTTCTTAACATCTTCTGCTTCTGTTAGGTCCATACCATTTCTGTCCTTTATTGAGCCCATCTTTGCATGAAATGTTCCTTTGGTATATCTAATTTTCTTGAAGAGATCTCTAGTCTTTCCCATTCTATTGTTTTCCTCTATTTCTTTGATGACTTTAGATGCCATATGTGGCATCTAAAAAAAAGATACAAATGAATTTATTTACTAAACAGAAAGAGACTCACAGACATAGAACACAAACTTACTGTTAACAAAGAGGAGAGGAAAAGGAGAGGGATAAATTAGGAAGTTGGAATTAACATAAACACACTACGGCACAGGGAACTATACTTAATATCTCATAATAATCTGTAAAGGAAAATAATCTGAAAAAGAATATATATATGTCATTTAAAAGTTATATATATTATATATATATAACTATATATATAAAGCTTCCCTGGTGGTCCTCAGGTGGTAAAGTGTGTGCAATGCTGGAGAGCCAGTTTTGATCTCTGGGTCAGGAAGATTCCCCTGGAGAAGGCAATGGCACCCCACTCCAGTACTCTTGCCTGGAAAATCCCATGGGCGGAGGAGCCTGGTAGGCTGCAGTCCATGGGGTCACTAGGAGTTGGACACAACTGAGCGACTTCACTTTCACTTTTTACTTTCATGCATTGGAGAAGGAAATGGCAACCCACTCCAGTGTTCTTGCCTGGAGAATCCCAGGGATGGGGGAGTCTGGTGGGCTGCCGTCTATGGGGTTGCACAGAGTCGGACATGACTGACTCGACTTAGCAGCAGGTGGTCCTCAGACGGTAAAGTGTGTGCAATGCAGGAAACCCAGTTTTGATCCCTGGGCCAGGAAGATTCCCCTGGAGAAGGAAATGGCAACCCACTCCAGTATCCTTTCCTGGAAAATTCCATGGACAGATACAACTGAATCACTTTGCTGTACATCTGAAACTAACACGACATTGTAAATCAATTATACCTTAACAAAATTTTTTAAAATATATAATAAAGTGCTAAGCTATTTTAAATAACAGCTTTGGTATGACATCTTTATTCAGTCATAGATGACATTTATTAAAAATGCTCCAATTTCTCAAGCTGTTTCAGCACACTAAGCAGAGAGAGAAGCCCAAGAGTTAAACTGGTGATTTAAACCCAAGAGTTAAACTGCAGCTAGATTCCTCATCTCTCCGTGCCATGTGGGATGCCAGTCTGATGACAGCAACAATAACTAAACAGGTCTCCAAACTGGAATTGTCATAGGGCTCTTTGTTGAGTTCATCTACCTTACTTAGCATTTTAAGTCTCTCTGGCTTAATGAAATGTCATCTTTTCAAAGCCAGAGACCAAATAATTGTTTAAAGTGAATCAGAATGTGAAAGGTGAAGGTTTTCATAACTCGATGCTTAATTCATTGTGATACCGCAAATCATGCTTCACACTCACTAAAGGATGTCCTATTTCAGGACGTGTGACCTTTCGCCACTGCATGCTTCACCAATTACAGCACTTCCCTTTCTCTCGAGTAGCTGAGGGGAGGTGGTTTCAATTTCCAATATTCTGATTAACTGGATATGGACATAAAATCCAATTATCAGAGAATGAAAATTTCTTCTTCTCTGCATGATGGCTTTACCTTTTCAGCCCTCCTGGTTCTTCTACCCTCTCTTCAGGTTAATCTTCTTGAAGACCAACTCATTTCTCCCCAGCTCAAATCTTGCAATAACAGGACTTCCCTGGTGGCCCAGTGGTTAAGACTCTGCACTTCCATTGTGGGGAGCGTGAGTTCAATCCTCGGTTTAAGAACTAAGATCCTGCAAGTTGAACAGACAAAGCAAACAAACAACCTTCAATAACCTCCCGTGACCCATAGGATAAAGCTGTCACTCAAGGTTGCTCATGATCGCTCCTAAATGTATCTATTTTTACACCGATTTCTGTGCCCTCTGTGCCCCTCACACTCTTCTTCATAAATATCCTGACCTTTCCCCATGTTTGGTGTTCCCTCCACAGAGGAATTCCTTCTTCCCTGTTTCTGCATCCTCAAATCCTGCCCATTTCTGAAGACTCAGGTCAGTTCCCTCCTCTTCCTAAAGTCTTCCTCAACCTCTCCCTCTCCCCTACCTCCTGGTTTTACTAATATCTTCCTCTTCTGAAATCTCATAGTCTTTTTTTTTTCTCTATATTTTCTTTTTAAAAAATTATTGATGTATATTTGATTTCCAATGTCATGTTAATTATGGTGTATAGCAAAGTGATTCAGTTTTATGTATATATTTTTTTCATCGTAAGTTATTATAAGATATTGAAAATATTCCCTATGTTATACAGTAGGACCTTGTTGTTTATCTATTTTACATATAGTAGCTTGTATCTGCTACTCTCAAACTCCTAATTGATCACCCCCTGTTTTGGTAACCACAAATTTGTTTTCCAGGTCTGTAAGCATGTTTCTGTTTTGTAAATAAGTTCCTTTGTGTCATTTTTTTTTTATTTCACATAGAAGTGATATATGATATTTGTCTTTGACTTACTTCACTTAGTATGATAATCTCTAGGTAGGGCCATCTGTACTGCTGCAAATGGCAGTATTTCATTCTTCTTCGTGACTAATATTCCATTGTGTATCTGTATCACTTCTTCTTTATCCTTTCATCAGTTGATGAACACTTAGATTGCTTCTCTGTCTGATAATTGTAAACAGTGCTACTATGAATTTTATGGTGCATGTATCTTTTCAAATTAAAGCTTTCTCCAGATGTATGCTAAGGAGTGGGATTGCTGAGTTATATGGTGGTTCTACTTTTAGTTTTTTAAGGAATCTCCATACTATTCTCAATAGTGGCTTATCAATTTACATTCCTACCAACAGCGTAAGAAGGTTTCCTTTTCTCTACACCATCTCCAGCACTTACTGTTTGTAGACTTTTAAATTATGGCCAGTCTGACTAGTGTGAAGGGATACCTCATTGTAGTTTTGATTTGCCTTTCTCTGGTAATTAGAGATATTGAGCATCTTTCATGCATCTATTGGCCATGTGTATGTCTCCTTTGGAGAAATGTCTTTTTAGGTCTTTTGCACATGAAATCTCATATTCTTGATATCTGCCTCTTTGGGGAAATGATTTTCCCCTTTAAGCCATTATCATTTACATCTACTTTATCTTACCAGTTAGTCACAATTTCCCTGAATGTATAATTTGTGACAGATACATCTCTGTCAGCCCCCTAGATTTTGCCACATGTCTTGTACACAGTAGGTGTTCATTAAATAAATGAACCAACAGAACCATAATTTCATCACTAGGATGGGTCAGAAGGTGCTCTTCTCTTCCTTAGATGATTCATAGAGTACTTCAGAATCTCACAGTGCTTTTGATTTATTATGATTAACATCAACCATCATTAGAGAGGCTGCAAATAAGTCTGGTATTTGAATTTTTTGGTTTGGATTTCTGAACAAAACCAAGAGTAAGTACATTTAGCAACAAGGGGATGACAGAACCTAATGGAAAAATGCAAGGTTTCATTGACTTTAAATAAAACACAGTAAAGGGGATTA
Source organism: Bos javanicus (assembly GCF_032452875.1). Classification (NCBI taxonomy): domain Eukaryota; kingdom Metazoa; phylum Chordata; class Mammalia; order Artiodactyla; family Bovidae; genus Bos; species Bos javanicus. The sequence goes on along the minus strand of NC_083872.1, from coordinate 97,032,017 downwards.
GGAGAAAATTAAATCCATCTGGACAATGTGGAGTGACTGGGTCTGGAAGAATCTAATTAATCATGTCAGAGTGTGATCAGAACCTTGGCATTACTACTACCCAGCATCCCCATTCCCTGGGGATGATGACTTTAGGAAACACAGCCATCCCAGAAGACAGTAGCAGGCTTCAGGCAGAAGCTAGGCAACTTCCTTCTTAATCATCAGAACCACAACTTGGACTGAAAATTTACTGTGGCTCCCTGCCCCAGAGGATTGAAGGCACGGCATTTATTTCAGGGCTGGTATAGTCTCTGCCCACAATGCCACGCCTGCAGACTGACAAGCGTCCATACAGAGTCATGTACCTCCAGATAAAAATAAGAAAGAGGTTAGCGACCAGGCATGGGTTAAAAGGCAACACCCCTGACGCCCGGCCATGCTGGGAGCAGCGTCAGGTCAAGGGATCTGAGGAAGAGAGAAAAGGGAATGCAGGAGCTCAGGGAAGGATACGATCAGGGTAGCGGTGGGTCGGCTGCCAAGTAGGTTAATCAGGAAGTGGATGTCAGTAAGATATATAAGACCAGCCCAAGCAAAGAATCAACATCTCTGAAACTTTAAGAAGTTGAAGGAACAGAGCAGATAGGTTGTCGATACGGAGATAACTGGAGCATTTTGCCATTTTCTTTCCAGAAAACAGCTGCATGGCCCCAGAACAGAGGAGAGAAATGAGATGCCAGGGGAATTTGTTATTCCAGCCCCAGCTGCATTGATGTGCCCTCCAATGACACTCACTGTGAGGTCTCCTGTCTCAAGGGTTGGCGGATGATGCTAAATGAAGGCTGGCAGCAGGAAGTGTGAAGGTGATCACTGGAGGTGCTTCTCCAGACAGAATGATTTCCCCAAAACAGGGGCAAGTAGTTGTTTGGAAATGGACCCTCCCTGGAGCATTAAGCTGATCAGGATATCTACTAGGGATTCTCTTTCTTAGACTTTTATCTGATTTCTCCTTGAGGTTATAGGAACCCAGAGTTCACTTAAAATCATCTCCAAGTGCTCCCTGTCTTGGTCTTTGACACTGACTGACACAACTGATTCTTCCACAGCTGGTGGCAAAGAAACCTTCTCAAACCTTCTCTGGAGCAGCCCAAGTCCATCCTACAGTAACTTCCATGTGGACAGCGAAGTGCAGGTGTTTGTGTCATGGAATCTTCTAAAGAATAGAGTCGATCATGTTGAAGCTGTGTGTGTGTGTGTGTGAGCACTAAAGTTGCTTTAGTCGTGTCCAGCTGTTTGTGACGCTATGGATTGTAACCCGCCAGGCTCCCCTGTCCACGGGATTCTCCAGGCAAGAATACTGGAGTGGGTTTCTATGGCCTCCTCCAGGGGATCTTCCCAATCCAGGAATTGAACCCGCGTCTTCTGTGGCTCTTGCATTGCAGGTGGATTCTTTACCACTGAGCCACTGGGGAAGCCCTATGTTGAAGCTAGAAGAAGACAACTTTGTAGTTCACACAGAGGGAAGCAAGCTCAGAGTAGTTAAGTAATCGGCCCAAGGTCACAGAGTCAGAACCAACAGAACCCAGAACTTTTGATTTCCTGTCTATGAAATCATATGAATGTGGCCATCAGAGACCACATCAATTCCAAGTCAGGCTTTTAGGTTCCCATCAAATTAGTGAACAGGAAATTGTGGGCCACTGTCCATGCAGTGGAAACTGATTCTTGAAGTAACTGTCATTGAGAATGTGTAAGAATGGATGAGGATGTGTGAGCAATTTACCAAAACCGCTCTGAGCCCCCACTTCCTTATTTGGAAAAATGAAAACTTCTCACCCCCCTCAGCAGTTTACTGTGGAGATAAAAGGGATAAAAATGTAGGTAGAACATTAACAAGATGCACAGTAAGTCCTTGCTTCTTCAAAAACAAAAAAGATTCAAGAATGTTCAAGTTTGGCTGTGTATTTCATGGCTTTAGGATTTCGTAGAGTTTAGTTAACTCCTACAGAGTTTTTTGGTTTGTCTATTTTTTTTTTGCCATGGTCTGGAGAAAGAAGCACAATATGTGAGTTATATGTGATTACATGATCAAGAAACAAACATATTGAGGTGTCAGTTCTAGCTCTGCAACTTGCAAGCTGGATAATGCTGTGTAAACATTTAGAGTCTATGCTGTATCAAGTTTCCTCTTCTCTGCAGTTCAATAATAGACTGTGTTTTCTGTGTCTACTTCATAGGATTATTGTGAAGATCAGATAAAGTAACAAATGAAGAAGTGTTTTACCATTAACTCAGTGGCCATGTATCGAGTATGTCCGTTTCCATCGGTCCTTTAATCTGCACAGTAATCCCATGTAACAGACATAAGCTTGCTCTATTTGAAAACCTGAGCTCAAAGAGATGTTCAGTGACTTGCTAAATCTTTGTAGTTACTAAGCAGGACAGCCACGTCTCAGAACCCAGCCTCTCAACTGCAAGTGCTTTTCTGACTATTATGTGGAATCATATGAAACTGCAATTTTTGGAGGTAAAAAAAAAATCAAATGTCAGCAATTTCATATGGTTTAACCTGATATAACACTTCTGTATAAAGAACTATTGAAATTCAAGACAGCGTAACTGTTGAGTAGAACTTAGGCTCTGATTAGCACCATTCAAGAGAGTGTGCCTTTATATCATGCAGAGGATCAGAAGGGGGTCATAAATTTCACATTTCATCCAAATGAGAATTGGCAGAACCCTGCTTTGGTTGAGCATATTCACTTAATGGTTCAGCCACAGGTCATATATAGAAGACAGGCTGCATCAGTAGTGCTGTCCTTATACTGGGGCCCTGACAGGCCATGTAATGGTGAATATCTACCTATTAGGAAAGTGTAAATTCATGACGGACCTGAATCCAAAGGCAGACTGACATCCTAAATTATTTACGAATGTAAAGTACACACCTTTAGCAAATATGCCTTTATGAGATTGAGGCTTTTTTTTTTTTGACTATTCTTTTTTATTATAGCATAGCTGATGACAATATTATATTAGTTTCAAGAGTACAGCAAAGTGATTTGTATTTTATTTATTTTAAAATATTTTATTTATTTATTTATTTGGCTGTGTCGGGTCTCAGATGCAGAATGCAGAGTCTTCCCTGCAGTGCAGTGGGCTCTCTAGTTGTGGCATGTGGGCTTAGTTGCCACATGGCATGTGAGATCTTAGTTCCCCAACTAGGGGTGGAACACATACCCCTGCAAGGCAGATTCTTTTGTTTTTCTTAATATATATATTTTGTTGAAGTATAGTTGCTTTACAATGTTTCAGATGCACAGATGATTCAGTTATACATATACACATATTTTATTTTTGAAATTTTCCATTATAGGTTATTACAAGATATTGACTGAAGTTGCCTGTGCTATACAGTAAACCTTTGTTGCTTGTTGCATATCTATTTTTTAAATTAGAAATCTAGTATTCTATTCATACTAAGTCAAGTGGAGTCAAAATACCATAAGTTTTTAAAAAACTATTTTATTTTATTTTACTTTGGCGTCACAATGCAGCATGTGGGATCTTATTTCCCTGACCAGGGATTGAATCTGCATCCCTTGCATTGGAAGCATGGAGTCTTAACCACTGGACCACTGGGGAAGTCCCCACAGTGATTTTTATAGTGAATTATATAGATTAGACTCTAAAGTATTATAAAATATTGCCTATATTCCTTGCATTGTACATTACATCCTTGTCAGTTATTTATTTTATACCTAGTAGTTTATCTTATACCTGATAGTTTGCACCTCCTTAACCCATCTTGCCAAGTCCTGTTGATTTTTGCCCTAAGATCTCTCCAGCATCTGTTTTCTTTTCATCACTCCCTTGGACCCTTGGTAGTCCAGGTCACCAGCATCTCTCACCTGAAGAGCCTTCTAAATGATGAGATTGTTTTCTTAATATGAACTTAGATTGGTCTGTTCATGAAATTTCTGTATTTTGGGGGGAAATCTCCAACTATTTGCTGATAATAGTAGATCCTGGTAATCCTATGGGGGATGCTGGTTTGAGTTTCTCATCACTCACGCTGGAGAAAGACTGTGAATGGGCTCTAGGAGTTGACCTTGTGTTACCCAGACTGGAGATGAGACGTCCTTCACATGTCACACAAGATTGGACAGTTGACCTCTGGGGAGATATGTACAGAGTGTCATGATTGCTTTGATCACAAGGCTGGGTTATACCTCATAAATAAGGGTGGGAATTTTCCCTAAAGATAATAAGTATTCCTACTGTTGGTTATCCTGAGGAAGGGAAAGAGGAGTGCTTTGTACAAGGGAAGGGAAAACTCCCTGTGAGTTGAAGGGCAGCTAGGGGCCAGGATGGCAAATTAGGGAGGAGTTTGGCTATTCCTGTAGGGTTGAATTCAGCCACTTACTTCCAGACTGGAAGGACTGATGCTGAAGCTGAAGCTCCAGTACTTTGGCCACCTGATTCAAAGAGTCAACTCATTGGAAAACACCCTGATGTTGGGAAAGATTGAGGGCACAAGGAGAAGGGAGTGATAGAAGACGATTGGATGGCATCGCCGACTCAATGGACCTAAGTTTGAGCAAACTTCAGGAGATAGTGAAGGACAGGGAAACCCGGCATGCTGCAATCCATGGGGTCACAGAGAGCCAGACAAGACTTGAAGACTGAACAACAACAACATGGGAAGATTCCCTGGAAAAGGGAATGGCCTCCCACTTCAGTATTCTTTCCTGAGAAATCTGATGGATAGAGGAGCCTGGTGGGCTACAGTACATGGGACCACAAAGAGTTGCACGTAACTGAGCGACTAAACAACAACAACAACAACAACACGGGTAGAAAGACGCCCTGGAGGCCTGCCCAGCCCTGCCAAGATGAGCAAATTCAAGTTACTGCATTTCGAGTTTCACTGGTGACTTTTGGAAATTGCAGCCAGTTCAGCCCCTGGTGTGCAGGTCTTAGGGAGATGCCACGAGAAGGTGGGCAAGCAACTTCCAAATATGAGAACTGGTGATCAGGCCTGGCCCCAGAAAGGCAGAGAAGGCCCCAGATTTTCCTACTCAGATGTTGATGAAGGCAAGGGGCTTCAGATGCTGAACCTGGAGCTCTGGCTCTATTTGAAATGGAAACCCTTAGAAAGGCTCCCGGAACAGATATTCTGTTTCCAAAGTAGCAGTGCCAATGCCAAGTTTCTGGGCCAAGTAAAGGCCACAAAATCAAATAATATAGCTGCTTTCAGAGGACAGCTAAGTTATTGGATGACTGCTGAAGCATGTCTATGCCAGCCACAGAAGCTGACAGACCAGGATGGGTAAAAAACAGGCCATCCTTTGAGAGGTCCCTCATTTATCACTGCCCTGCATGGTCCATGATGCTGAAGCCCCAGCAGTGATCTCTGTCTTTGTCGTGCTGCTGTAGACAAAAAGATGAGTGCACAGCCATGAGTGTGTCCACAAGAAGACCGATGAAAGGCTTGGAGGCAAGAACAGCCTCAACCAAATGCCACATGCAGAGTATGAACCTGGAGACAGACACAGAAGCCAAGACAGGATGTCTTCTCTTGAGAGTGGGTGCTGGTGTACTCAGGACAAATAATGCAAACCTTTTCCCTGAGAGAAAACCGAAGCCAGCCCAGTGCCTGAGGGGTGGGACAATTTACAGTCATCCTTCGTTGCCAGGCTCTCCATTGTTTCCTGGTGGGTGTATGCTTCCTTGTATTCCTCATCTTGCTTAGCTTCTATGTTGCATGCAGGCCTGAGTGCCCCCCTCAGGGGCCTAGCCCATCATGGCATGTGTGCTGAGTGTGCTTGAATTATTTGAGCAGTAAGAGGCTCAAGATGGTGCACAGAGATGAGTGTAATGTCATGCCTCCTGCTCTTCCTTATAACTGTTTCTCCCAAGCTGGATCCAAGGATGCTGGGCATCTCTGCAACCCGAGGCTGCAGTGAGGGGGTGCATCTCCCCTGGGGTATTCCCAATCCTTCTTCAACAGGTTTGGCTGGGCTCCCTGACAGATTGTGAGTGGTTGCCTTTCCCTATGCCTGATGCTCAGGGACTAAAGATGTGAATTTGACCTTGGACCACTGGATAGCAGTTTGTGTCTAAAAGGTCACCTGCAAAATACTACCTGATACTACAGAAACAGGAACAGCTCCCTGACTTTGTGAACCAAAAATAATGAGAGTTTTCATTTCTTCTGGAAGATTATTCTAGTTTAACTTCCCTAGTGGACCAGTGGTTAAGAATCCCCCTTTCTGGAGAAGGAAATGGCAACCCACTCCAGTACTCTTGCCTAGAAAATCCCATGGACAGAGAAGCCTAGTGTCCATAGAGTCGAAAAGAATTGGACATGACTGAGCGACTTCACTTTCACTTAGGTAAACAATGAGCTTCCCTTGTGGCTCAGCTGGTAAAGAATCCGCCTGCAATACAGGAGACCTGGGTTCAATCCTTGGGTTGGGAAGATCTGGAGAAGGGAAAGGCTATCCACTCCAGTATTCTGGCCTGGAGAATTGCATGGTCTGTATAGTCCATAGGGTGGCAAAAAGTTGGACACGACTGAGTGACTTTCACTTCACATAAGAGTCACCATGCTTACTGATCTTCACCCGTGCAGAATTAAGCATAGAGTAGTCCTTAATACTAACAATCTGGTGATCTAGAAAGAACAAGCTGGTTCTTTCACTCTACTGCATTTTCAACTTCTCTGACCCTATAGGAAAACTTCCTGTGGAGTCCACATATGCTGAACCCTGAGTATTTTAGATGCTTCTTTGAGTCACCCAGAGGAGGTTCCAGCCAGTGTGGAACCCGAAGTCTCTTTAGGGCAAGGCCCGAGGGCCTTCCTGTTAGCCAGCAAAAGGAGAGCAGGTCTGGGGTCCCCAAGGGATAATAGCAAGACCACTACTGATTACTTAGGTCCCAGCCATGCTGGTCTAGGGGGCTGGTGAAGTTACTCTGATGGGAGACCAGGCTGATAGGGATTGGCAACTGAAAACAGCACCCAAGATTTTTAGGACAGTGGAAGTATTCTGTATGATACTGTAAAGTTTTATGACATACATTTGGTATGATAGAACTGTGCAAATGCAAAGAACTGAACCCTAATGTAAACTATGGACCTACATAATAATACATAACGTTTTAAATAATGTAACAATCAAATGTAGCTAAGGTACCATACCAGTAGAAGATGTTAAAAATAGGGAAACTTGGGGGCTGGGGAAGAGGGAATATTTGGAAATTCTGTAGTTCTTGCTCAATTTTTCTACTAAAATAAACTTTTTTTTACTCAAAAAAAAAAAAAAAAAAAAAAGAATCCCCCTTTCAATGCAGGGGACGCAGGTTCGATCCCTAGTAGGGGAGCTAAGATCTCACATGCCTCAGGGCTACTGAACCCATGGGTGGCAATGAGAATACTGTGTGCCACAAGTAAGACCTGATGCAGCCAAATAAATAAATATTTTTAAAAATTGCTGCTTAAAAAAATGATCTGCTTTGTATGAGTTGTTGCAGATAACATAGATTCTCATCCTAAACTATTTTATGAACTTGATACAAGAGTTTCTTTGTATTTTCTGAAAAGGGCCAAATAGTAACAATTTGAGGCTTTGCTGGCCACATATGGTCTCCGTGCTTCTCCTTAACTTCGCCCCATCTTGTCCTCTTCCTTCCCTCCTCTTCCTTCTTCCTCTCGTTAGAACCATAAAACAGCATTCTCAGCTTAAAGACTATAAAGACTGGCCTTGGGCTGGATTTGGCCCTCAGGCTTGGTTGCTAGTCCATGTTCCAGAGCCCAATGTGAAGAAAATCATCTGGTGTCATACAAGGGAGCACTTGTTAAAGACTTAAGTTGAGTGGATCTAGGTGAAGAGCTCAAAGTAGGGTGTATTAGATTCCCCAGGGTACCACAGCAATGTACCACAAACTCATAAGATTGCCCTTTTCTCACGACATTCACCATCTCGCAGATTTATCATTCTTCTCCAGACAGAGCAAAACATTAGCCTTTCTGGGAAGGGTAGGTATCTCTTTCCTTTCCTAGTTCATCATGAAGCCTGGATATTCCTCATAATCACACACGATAGTGTACTTATGGCCAAAGTATGGTATGCTCATGTAACAGAATCTCATATCTGTTTCTCCAAAAGGCTTGGAGAAGGAAAACAGGATGCACTCAGAGAAGCATGTGTCACCCTAGAGGGGAACTCACAGGTAAACAGGCATATAGCACATAGCCACGTGGAGTCACCCAAATTGGCCCTCACCCAGGATACCTACCAGGCTTGGTCATGTGACTCTTTTGGCTGATGAGATGGAAATGAAAAATGACAGAAACTTCAAGATCCAGCTTATGGGTCCCGATGATCTCTTCTTCCTCTGCCATGAGATTTTTTTTTTCCAACCAGAAGTTCTCTGTCGACCTAGGACCTAGAGTAGAGATGGGGAGCACAGTGTTGTCCTTCTGGGGTGGACGAGTCGAATGGGTGAGAAAGAAACCTTTGCTACTGTAGACCAATGAGTAGTGGGGGATGTTTGTTACCACAGCAGTGAGTAGAATCTAGCTCATTCTGACTCTCCAAGTTGACTGTGTATTTGTATGAGGCTTAGCTACATGCCATGTAGCTAAGGGCTTCCCTGGTGGCACAGATGGTAAAGAATCTGCCTGTAATGCTGGAGATTTGGGTTCGATCCCTGGGTCGGGAAGATCCCCTGGAGAAGGGAATGGCTACCCACTCCAGTATTCTTGCCTGGAGAATTCCATGGACGGAGGATTCTGGTGGGCTACAGTCCATGGGATAGCAAAAGCCCAGCAGGACAGATCGAGTAACACTTTCACTTTTCACTTTCATGTAGCTAAACTATGAAGTTAAGAGGTGGTAGACAAATTCATAATCAGGTTCAGTCTGCTCTGATGCTTGGAGATCCTTGGGGATGCAATTGATGTATACATTTTAAATACTTACATTACTCACATTTACTTCTCTTGGTATCCAGAGTCTGCTGCAGTTTTCTAGTTCAGACATTCTGATCCATCCTGCATTTCCTGATCCCCAGAAAAGTAAGGATTGCCTGAAACCAAGACGCAGGGATTGGCAGAATGCCAAGGTGGTATTATTGCCAGGCTAATAGTGCTTAATAATCAATTAGGCTTATTCATTAGTATTATTAACTCTCTCCTCCCAGCACCACCTGCAGTCATTTACACCATGGCAGACAGATGCTTTCCAGATGTTCACAAGGCCAGTTTCGTGGGTTTTCTTGACTCTAATCAGGCAGGCTGTGAAGATGCCTGAGGTGGAGAGAAAGCGGCTGGGAGTGGGGGCGGAAAAACAGGGAGAGCAATGAGCGCTCGTTTTCAGGGACTGCTGTTAATTCATGTCGGGTTTGTGAAGAACGCGGCGTCCAGGCTGCGGGAGACAGAAGGCACACCCCATCTGCGAAGCGCTCTGGCCAGGGAAGGACTGGATACAGGAAACAGCGGGTTCCTCTCGGGTCCCCCTCCCCCGGCCTGGTGAGCACATTCCACCAGGTATGGTGGGCTGGGAGTGGGATCCCTGGTGACTCCGCACCTGCCGGTTGTCTGGGAAGCGGGGACAGTGAGCTTCTGGGTGAATTACAAAGGCGTCATTAGTTTAAAGACCCAGGGCCAGCTTTTCAAGAATGTGAGAACTGAGGGTTTTCCACATTCACAGCAGCTTGGATAAATTACAACCTGCTGATCAAAACCGCGCAGTAGGAAGGAAGGTATCTAGACTGGTGAGGCCGATTCCGCGGCCCGGATCTGTGTCTTTTGGGCCAGATGTGTGCCCTGTCTTTGGGCAAGTGGGGCCTGGGCTCAGAGGGGGAAGACTGGGCGGAGCTGCACCCTGACCACGCCCCCTTCTCTAGTCCGAGCCCAGGGGCCCCTTTCCCAGATTCCGGAGGAAGCAGATGGAGAGTGGGAGGAACCAACAGCTCCTGCAGCCCTGGAGCCGGCTACTGGACGGCTGTAGTAATTATAAGAAGAAGAATAAAATTGTCACGAGTTATTAAAGATTTAGCAGGCGCGCTTTTAACCCTCACAGCAACCCCGTTGTTGCATTGTGGCATTATTGTTCCTATTTTACAGATGCAAAAACGAGTCCAGAGAGTGTAAGTTCACATGCACATCATCTCAGTCCACATCCACACACGCTGCTAAAAGTTGCACAGTCGGAATTCAGACCTACATTGTCCAAATTCTAGCTGTGACTTCATTTCCCTGTTCTACCAAAACTCGCCATTCTTGACCCTAGGACTGTGTCTTGTGATTAGGTTTGGCAGAAGGTTTAATTCAAGGGTTTTATTTTTGGTAGCGGGGTGTTCAGAATTAAAATATAGTGTAGTCAACGGATGAAGAATTTTTTCAAGCTAAAAACTTATGAGCCTCTGTATTGTCAAAGACAATTCAGAGAGCTTTACTTGATATGAATATTTGATTAGCAGCAAACAAACCATTTGTGAACAGAGAAACTTCAAAAGTGAAACTGGTCTGAAACTCAGAGGCATGATGTTACCTGACACCTTATAAAGTGAAAAGGAGAAAGTTATTTAATCTTTTTAATGATTGGTTATTACAATGGGGGTTTCCAGATGGTGGGAGATTGGTTCCAAACGATTATCTTTTATCACTCCAGGAAGATAACCTAAGTCTTATTTATAATTATAAGAATCATTTAAAATACAGTAAGATTGACTTATGTTCATGAAATAGACTAGATTATTTTGTTTATTATGTTGCTGAACTGATTTTCTCTGGGGGATTTTTAAGCCTGGTCTCCTTTTTATTTTAACAGAAGGTAGGTTTAGGTAAAAAATTGGGGAAAGCCGGTTGGCACATTTATTTTTTTAGGGGTTAGATTAAAGAAACAACAAACACATGTGTATGTGTGCACACACAATCTTTGTAACTGAATAACTGTTTTGGCTTCCTGATATCAGCTGCATGGGAGCAAGATGGCCTCTGAGAACACAAGTTCAAACACAAGAGGGCAGAGAGTGTCTGAAGAACAGCTGGTTGTGTGGCTTGGAGACAAAGCCCCTGCCTCCAGGGCTGCCCTTCAGGCTCTCATTCTGCGGTTGTTCACCCCATCAGTTCCCTGGGTAAAGCCAAATGGGAGATGGCCCAGGGCGAATGTGCCCCTAGGCGGCTTTCTCACTAGAAAATCCCTCATATTTGTAACAAAAGACTCTTCAGTGTCAGTAGGAAGTGCCAGGGTTGGGAGGGCTGTGAACTTAGAGGCTTGCAATTGCTTGATGCAAGCCCTGATTCCCTCCACATGGAAGGGCTAAATGCTGAACTCCCAGCATACTTCCAGCCTCAGGGCCTGAGGCCCTCCAAGAGACTGAGATATTTGCTGGGAATGCCTGATTTGCTCATTTCTACATCATTACCCTTCATGTGGCTAACATATATTAGGCACTGATAAATGTTGCTAGAATGAATTAATAAACGTGTAACACATTTCCTGAGTTAGAGATCAAGCTGTGGGGAAACATTTCACACTATATTTAATAAAATTATTCATTCAGTGTCTATTGCACTCTTTTTTATATGGACCCACGTAAAGCATTGTGAGGGATATAAAACTAAGACATCTGGTTCCTATCCCTAAGGACTGGGAGCTGTAGTTAGGAAGGAAGTGTGTTATCACTGATAATTCTTCTTTAACCTGGATTCTTTTCCTTTAATCTCATGTCCAAATCTTTCCCATCCTTTAAGATCCTGTTCAAATGATGCCTCTTCCATGAACCTTCCCCCTTCTCTGCATCCTCAGAGTGTATTATTTCTGTACATGCATTAACTACTATTTTATGCTAAGCTTCTTCGGAATACCATTGGCATCTGAATCATGGATATATATTCTCATCTTAGAGCCTTATTGTTGTTGTTCAGTCATTCAGTTGTGTCCAACTCTTTTTGATCCCATGGACTGCAGCACACCAGGATTCCCTGTCCTTAACTATCTCCCAGAGTTTGCTCAAACTCATGTCCATTGAGTCAGTGATGCCATCAATCATTTCATCCTCTGTCGCCCCCTTCTCCTGCCTTCAAGCATCAGGGTCTTTTCCAAAGAGTCAGCTCTTCGCCTCAGGTGGCCAAAGTGTTGGAGCTTCAGCTTTGGCATCAGTCCTTTAAATGAATATTCAGGACTGATTTCCTTTAGGATTGACTGGTTTGATCTCCTTACTGCTCAAGGGACTCTCAAGAGTCTTGTCCAGACCTAAAACATAGCAAAATCTCAGTGTTTTTAAAATTAATTATTAAACCAATGAAAATGTGCTAACAAAGAAAGCAAATTTTGAGGATGGCACAGAAATTGGGATAGGTAAAGAGGGAGGAAGGGAATCTATTATTAGAATGCTTGAAAGAGTCCATTCAAAATGTGAATAGTGCCACCGCTGAGAAATCCTGAGTTAGAAGAAAGCAAAAAAGAACATGAGCTCCAGTAAAATTTTACATGAGAACCAGTAAAACACGTTAATGTACTCAACTATGGATTAGTGTAAAAATCGGTAATGTATAAAGAAGTAGAAATACAGGAGGAGGAAGTGGGAGGGTGAGATGAATTGGGAGAGTGGGATTGACATATATCCACTACAGTGTGTGAAATAGCTGGCCTGTAGGGAATTGCTGTACAGCACAGGGAGCTCCGGAGGAGGCAATAGCACCCCACTCCAGTACTCTTGCCTGGAAAATCCTATGGGCCGAGGAGCCTGGTAGGCTGCAGTCCATGGGGTCGCTAAGAGTCGGACACGACTGAGCGACTTCACTTTCACTTTTCACTTTCATGTGTTGGAGAAGGAAATGGCAACCCACTCCAGTGTTCTTGCCTGGAGAATCCCAGGGATGGCGGAGCCTGCTGGGCTGCCGACTGTGGGGTCGTACAGAGTCGGACACGACTGAAGTGACTTAGCACAGGGAGCTCAGCTCAGTGCTCTGTGATGACTGAGAGGGGTGGGATGGGGTGAAGTGTGGGATGGAGGTTGAAGGGCGAGAGGATATATACATGTATATAGCTGAATCACTTTGCTGTACAACAGAGACTCATACAACATTGTAAAGCAACTGTACTCCAATTTTTTTTTTACTTAAAAAAATTTTTTTTTTATTTTTTAACTTTTACAATATTGTATTGGTTTTGCCATATATCAATATGAATCTGCCACAGGTATACATGTGTTCCCCATCCTGAACCCTCCAGTCCAGGTTCGATGCAAGATACTGGATGCTTGGGGCTGGTGCACTGGGACGACCCAGAAGGATGGTACGGGGAGGGAGGAGGGAGGAGGGTTCAGGATGGGGAACATGTGTACTCCAATTTTTTAGGAAAGGCAGAAATAAATTCTAGCAGTGGGAGGTAGTTTTCAGTAGTTGGTTAAAGTATGGTAAAGTCTTTGTTTTGTTAAAGAGGAAGATAGAAATAATTTTATGCTTTATATAAATAGGGTGTTTGTTAAAACAGTTGGGAATAACAATTAAAAAAAAACCAGAAATATAATCTACAGGTTCCAAGGTGGTAAATGAGGAAAATTAGGACTAAGACAACTTTATTAATTTAACAAGAGGTGGAAAAGAGGGACAATGAAGCACAAAAAATACGAAAAACAAAAAAAGCAAAGTAAGATATAAATAAGCTCAAACATATTAGTAGACACAAAAATGAAAAGGATTAATCTCACCTATTATAGGTCTCAAAAACATCGTCTTGAATGGAAGAATCAAATGGTATGTTGATAAATACAGGCTGATGGTGCTATTTGTATAAAGATTTTATATAAATGAATGTCAGTCACGGATAAATGCATGCATAGTAAATATTTTAAAACATGAATGGAAAAGATACAAACTACCCTCAGGATACTGGTTTGTTGTGGGATGGGAGAGGAATATCACTGGAAAAAGAGAACAAAGGAGCCTTCAACCTTTCCTCTGAACTTCATTTCAAGAAAAGGAAAAATCTGAAGGGAAGATGGATGACATTTGGGTATTGAGTACACAAATGTTCATTAGCTTTCATACTTTTGTGAACATTTCAACTATTTAAAAAATCATTGTAATTGGATTAAAAATGGAATACATTCCCAAGAAAAAAGGAAAAAGTCAGCATTGATAGAGTTTTAGAAGTATATGTATTTTTTATGATGACACTTTCTTGCAAATCTGGTTTCATTACTTATTAAAAATGTCTAGTAATTGTTTTTAGATTGTATTTAATTACATATTTATTTTTCTATCAGATAGTTATATAATTATATGTAAAATAAACCAACCAACAAATAGGTAAATAGACATATACATAAATAGCTAAGTAGGCTTTCCCTGGTGGCTCAGTAGTAAAGAATCCGTCTGTCAATGCAGGAGACCTGGGTTCCATTCCCGGTCTGGGAAAATCCCAATGCAATGGAGTAACTAAGCCCGTGCCCCACAGCTATGGAGCCTGTGCTCCAGGGCCCAGGAGTTGCATCTACAGATGCCCTCATGCCTAGAGCCTATGCTCTACAACGAGGGAAGCCACGGCAATGAGGAGCTCACGCACTGCAACTGGAGAGCAGCCCCTGCTTGCTGCAACTAGAGAAGAGCCCACGCAGCAGCAAAGATCCAGCACACACACAAAATTAATTAATTAAAAAAATTTTATAAATAAATAGGTATGTACATAAATAAAATATCTTCAATTTCACCTGTAAGAGAATGCAGTGTCTGCAGGACATGTGGAAGTGAAAGGAAATCAGAGACATAAGATGTGTAATGGAGAGAGGTTTGCACCTGTCCCAGCCCTGCCATGTGGAACTTTGGGCAAGCATGAATCACCAGGTGATGGGATTCTTTGTAAAAAATAAAAGAGGTTAATAATCCTTGCCTGACACAGTTGAAATGACAAGGAGGAAAGCACTGTGCAAAATTTAACAGGCAAAGTAAAAGATGTGAAATAAGAACAGACATGAGCTGATTTGGCTGTGAAAATTCAGGTGGGGGAAATGGGAATAGAAGGTATACCCCCCAAGGGCAGGGTATAGAAAGTGGCGATGCTTATAAAATAACCCTATACACCTTATACCTTAGGCCAAAGTGGACCAAAACTAATTGCAAACGTTACATCCCAGAGGGCATCTCCCTACTTGCTGCTGGAATTAGGTAACAGGCAGAGATGCAGGATGGGTCAGTTGGAGCAGTTGGCTGCTGAATACAGATGGGCCATGCACTTTACATATATATGTAATAAAACTGACAAATGTGTCAGTGTGCTGAGCAGGGTAATTGCTTTAGAGGCCACATCTCCAAATATTGACCCAACCTGGGAGACTTAGCATAACTATTGTCTCCTAACACCAGGGGAGATGGTAGGCATACTAGCCATAGGCTAAATGAGTTCTCACAAATTCTCTGGTCCCCATCAATCTAGTAGTTACTGCCATGCTGATCCCTGTGGCAGTTGGGCAACAAGTTATATTAGTTTAATATAGTTTGGAAATCTATAACACTTTGCATTTTCCTATGTATCCCGAAGCATTTAGTCTTTAAAGAAATGAAGTCAGAATTTTCTCAGGACTATCATTGGAGCAGCAGAGAAGGAAAAAAAACTTCAGTTGCTGTAACAGATATCAAAAGTGCTCTCACAGAATCCCCAGTGAGCCATGAAAATCACGCTTGGATAAAAGTTTCTCTCATTACCCCAAACAATAACCTCAATAACAACAAGTATCTTTTATTGAGTGATTAGCATGTGGCATGCAATTGGCTGAGTGCTTTATGTGGGTTATGTCATTTATACCTTGCAACAATTCTATTAGGTGGTTACGATTATATTGATTCTTAGGTGAAGACATCAAAGGTTAGAAATCATACAGTCAATAGTTAACAGAATGGGAATTTCAACTCCAATTTTTGGCTTTCCAGGACCTGAGCTCTTAAACACTATTTTAGTGTTTTTTTAACCTTAGGCAGCAAGGTACTCTCATGACTTTGTTTCAAACCCACATGTTGCCTGAATGATTATTTATTAATTATTTAACTCAACTTCCTTTCCCCAACATAAAAGAAACATTTCATAGATGAAAAACAGAGATGGAAAGCCACACAAACAAATGCATTAATTAATGAAGGCAAACATCTTTGAAATATATGTCAAGGTCTATTTCTATGTTGGATCAAGAAATAGAACTTTGCTACCTAGTGGCTTAGTTGGTAAAGAATCTGTCAACAGTGCAGGAGACCAGATTCAGTCCCTGGGTCGGGAAGATACCCTGGAGGAGAAAATGGCAACACACTCCAATATTCTTGCTTGGAGAATTCCATGGACAGAGGAACCTGGCGGGCAACAGTCCATGGGGTCACAAAGAGTCAGACACCACTGTGCAACTAACTTTCACTTTTCACCTATCTCAGAACCGCCTCCATGCTTTGTGTCTCAACTGGAACTCCCTTCCCTTCTTCCACAAGTAGCCACTCAACTTTTTGGGTGTTTCCTTACAGTTTTATCATCCTAATTTGTATCCCTGAACATAGGAGTCTTGCTCTTTATAGAAACATGATATGTCTTTAATGAATTTTTCAATCTATAGATTCTCCTATCATTCTTTTATTTTACTTAAAATTTATGGTTATAGATCTAGGCTTTTTGCCTGGTAGAGTTTTAGTCAGTCTGTGTGTGTATGCGTGCTGAGTCTCTCCAGTCATACCCGACTCTTTGCTATCCTGTGGACACCTGACCTTCAAGGATGGAGAACTTATATATTTAATGCTTGTGTAAAAGGTGCTATAGTCATTTTGGTTGTCTGAAACTTGTTCTCTGCTAGATTTCTCAAGAGGTGCTCATGAGAACAATATTCTCTGGGTTCTTGTATGTTACTAACAGTTTGTATTCTTCATCCTTGAAGGCTAGTCTTGCTTGATGTAAAATCCTTGGGTCATTCTTTCTTTCCTTGACTATATTACTAATGTTTCTCCATTGTCTTTTGCTATCTTTTTTGTTGTTGTTGTTCAATTTTTAAAAAGAAATTCGATTTATTGAAGTATAATTTACATGCAGTAAAATTCACAAGTTTTAAGTTTCTTGAATTTATTGAGAAGACTGCGTCTGTCTTACATTACATACATTGTTTGAGAAGTCGGAGTTTAACTTGTTATTCACTCAATGTAAATGATGGAGTTTTTTTGTTTTTTTTTAGTCTGGCATAAAGCATTGCTGGCAAAAATCTGATAATGATCTAATTTTCTTTCCTTTGTAAGTCACTTGCACTTTTCATCTAGTTATTGCTCCCTTCCCCCCCCACCCCCATTTTTAAAGTCAAGTAATTGTACGAATAGGTCTTCCTTGAGTTGATATGCTCAGATATAAGTTGTGCTTTTTCAATATTTTTTTCTAATTACAGGAAAATTTCCTTGGATTATCTTTTTTTTCCAATTATGATGATCTTTTGCTTTTCTTTCTTTTTTTCAGGAATTTCTATTATCTGTATACTGCAGTTTCTTTGCCTATATTTAATGTTTTTCTCTTTATCTCACTTTTCCTTTCTTTATTCCTATTTGATTTAAAAACTTGCTTCTTTTCACCTCTAATTTCTCTTAAGGAGCTGTCTGTTGTTCTTATTCCCCCATGTGTTCTTTCTTGTTTAGTTCTCACTTTTGAGAGGAATTATTCTTTTGTTATCATTTCCTGAGTTCTGTAGCCCCACTTCTGAGTTTTTTTGTAGTTCTGATTTATGTTATTCATTCATCTCTTTTATCACTTTTAAATGTCTTTCAGTTAGTTTTGAAATGGAAGGTTACCGTTTTGATCTCTTTGTGGGCATTTTTTTTTTTCCTGGAAGGCTTATTATTCTGGGCTTTATTCTTCTTTTTTTTCTTATAATTATTTGTGTGGGATTTGACCTCAATACTTTTCGTATGCTTTTATATATATGAAATTAGCTTCTCTGAAATTTTAGGAAAAAAGCTGTATTCAGGTCAAGATAGTCTAACTTCACAAGGCTCTCTCTTCTGTGGTTTTGGGTAGCTTGAAAAAATAGCACTTCTCTTTCTGAAGTCTGCTGGCTGTGTTACCCTTTCCCAATTTAGTTTGCATTTTTTTCTCTATTTTCCTTATTCTGCTCAATTTTAATCTCACCCCAGCAATTTCTCTTCAGTCTGAGTCTCTCTTGGAAAGGGTTGTAAAGTGGTCAGTTTTGCAAGTTTATAGACGCTAGACTTCTCCATTACCTTTGAGCCTACCGCAGTTCACTTGTACTCACCCACAGCTGAGAGGGAAAAATAAGTGTTTGTCTCAGGATCTTTTATCGTAAACTTTCCCATAAACACCTGTTAGTTATTTTAACAATCTTCTCATATTGTCTGTGAACTCTTGGTTTTGCTGTCTAGTTGTTTTTGTTTTAGTGTGAGGACTCAGGAAGATTGAAAAACAAAAACAAAACTATGCTGTTGCTGTCTTCTGATTTCCCCCAGAATCTGCTGTTAACTTTTAGTTCCATTAAAAAAAAAAAAAAGTATCAAGGTGAAATCTACATGTAAAAAAGTCATCAATTTTGTATTTCTTGATCTATTGGAAATGTTGCTTTCTCATTGTTGACTTGCTCTGCTGAGTTTTTGAGAAGTTGGAGGCTAAATTGGTATCCATGAATTGTTAATGACTTAGTTTTTATAAAGTCTGCAGTCCCAGGAAAAAAGTTTTATTAACTTCAGTGTCTTAATAATTTTACTAGGCTATGTCCTAGTGTTCATTATTTGGGTTCTGGTGTTTTGAGATATAATATAGACACTCTGAGTCCAGTCAAGGCTATGGTTTTTCCAGTGGTCATGTTTGGATGTGAGGGTTGGACTGTGAAGAAAGCTGAGCGCCAAAGAATTGATGCTTTTGAACTGTGGTGTTGGAGAACACTCTTGAGAGTCCCTTGGACTGCAAGAGTTGACTCATTGGGAAAGACCCTGATGCTGGGAGGGATTGGGGGCAGGAGGAGAAGGGGACGACAGAGGATGAGATGGCTGAATGGCATCACTGACTCGATGGATGTGAGTCTGAGTGAACTCCGGGAGTTGGTGATGGACAGGGAGGCCTGGCGTGCTGCACTTCATGGGGTCGCAAAAAGTCGGACATGACTGAGCGACTGAACTGAACTGATAGACACTCTGAACATGCAGATTCAGTTCTTTTTTTTTTTTTTGGAAAGTTTTCTTGCAATGTGAAAGAAAGTAAAAGTGAAGTCGCTGAGTCGTGTCCGACTCTTGGCGACCCTGTGAACTGTAGCCTACTAGACTTCTCCGTCCATGGGATTCTATAGGCAAGAATACTAGAGTGGGTTACCATTTCCTTCTCCAGGGGATCTCCCCAACCCAGGGATCAAACCCAGGTTTCCCGCATTGGAGGCAGACGCTTCAACCTCTGAGCCACCAGGGAAGAACTGAACTGAACTGATAGACGCTCTAAACATGCAGATTCAGTTCCTTTTTTTTTTATTTTTGGAAAGTTTTCTTGCAGTGTAGTTTAGATATTTTTGTTTTGTTTGTCTTGCTTTCCTCGATGGAATCTTCACTTATACAAATGTAGGATCTTCTTTCTTTATCTTCCATTTATCACTTTCTCTCTAAAACATTTTACCTATTTATTTTCTAATCATTCTCTTAGCTGTTTTCATTTCTCTTCTCAGTTTCACTTAATATCCTTTCAACCAAATCTATTTTCACCTGAACACTTTATAATCTAGTCTTAATTTCTGAGAATATTTTGTCTGATTTTTTCTTTTTTTTGCCGAGTTCATGTCCAGCCAACTCTCATTTTATGGCTTTTTTCCCCTAAGTCTATATTGAGATTTTTGAATTTCTGTTTGAAACAGATCTTTACTCCACAAATGCTGTTTAAATGCTATTTAATTCATGTTGAGGCACTGTTACAGTTTGCCTCTGCTTCATGGTTGATTTGGGGGAGAATTTTTTTTTTAATCATTTGGAAGTTTTGACTCTCAACTTCTATTTTCTTCTTGCAGCAGCTTTGCATGGTGTTTCCTGATATTTTCCATTTATTTTTTAAACGTTTTGGAAGTTTTCTAGACTAGCAACAGCAGAGGTTTGTATGGGGAGAGTGAGGAGTTGACTGACTTGCCATGTATCTTTGCTGTTTTTTTTTTTTTTTTTTAAATAGAGTGAAGTACACTTTCTTTAAAAATCTTTCTATTTGGGGAGAGGGACGCTCTTGACTTTCTGATGGAGTCTTCCATTATTTCTGTAGAACTCTTTTCAACTTCTCACTTCTTACTTTCCCTTTACCACTAAGCCACTCCAAGAGACACTAGATAAGTCAGAAGATAAAAAATATATCAGTAATTGGAAACTGAAAACCTAATATAAAGAATTGTTATCTAGTAATAGGTAGTTAACTACTAAGGGATAAAAGAGGACTCTCAGGATTCTAGAAGAAGCAAGTTAAAGATATCAGCTACTACTTTTAGGCTGAGGAAAAATAGAAATAAAGCAATTAAGGACATAGAAGAACATCCTTATATCCTTCAAGCATGAGACTCAGATTTACTAAAGAGGGATGTGCAGCCTGCCTGTAATGACAAGACTTGCTGGAATTAATGGGTCAAGTGGGGATGCAGTTGCCAAGAGTGTAGCTGCAGCTGCTGTGGAAGTGGCTCACTGGCACCAACCAGAACCAGCTGCTAAACGGGGAGAGGATGGTTTGAAGATGCAATTGGAGCTAGCAAAGAAGTAGCCCACTGGAGTGGGTCAGAAGTGATTACTAGATGGGGACAGGGTGGCCTGAGGGCACATTTAGAGTGGATTCATGACTGCCACTAGGCTGCAATGCTGGATAAAAAATGGCAAACTAGAATCTGGAAGAAGAATCTACTCATACGGCTATCACCTTGGTGTTAATCCAGCATCCTCTGTAGATAAAGCTTTATTTTGTGTCAGCTGGCAAAAGAGACATGTTTACAGGGTCTAGCTTCAGTATCATGAAGTGGGTCAAGGAAGAGTGGGTGTGGAACAGCGAGATAGTAAATTGATAACTGATACAGACATGTTCTTTTTCAACTTGTCTTCTCTCCCAGAAGTTTTGTCTTTCCAATACTGCCAGCTTTGAAAATATATCCTTTCAACACCCTTATTTTCAGCTCTCAGTTGCCAGTAGTCTGATTTCCTATGCCGGACATTTTCTCAGCATTTCTCAGCTCAGGATGAAATCTTCACTTTCTGAAATTAATATTTATATTTCTTCTGTCATCTCTAGGACACTGCAGTCTTCTTTTCTTCATAATCTTCCCCAGAACCGCTGCTCTAGCATGAGCTACAGATGTGGTTCTGCTGGTTTAGAGGTTTGTTTTCCCACTTACGTGTAAAATGAAGCTTGCAACTTTCTTTTTGTATCACTAAGCTATTATCATGTAAGAAATCACTTATGTGGCAGTTAACAAAAGCATTTGTTTCTTGCTTAATCATCTTTGGGTTTGCTGAAGTTTGGCTGAGCTTAATGTGGATTGGATCCAGGTCTATTCCATGTGCCTTTCATCCTCCTTGTGGCTCTGGAAAGCATGTTGTTTCATGACAAAAGACAGGAATTCAAGAATCCAAGCCCATCTATGAGAACGCATTTCAAATCTCTACTTGCAACACACCTCACTAACCAAAGAAAGGCATATGAGTGAATCCAAAATCAATGAGGCAGAAAAACTTGTTTTCTCCGTGGAAGTTGGAAAAGACAGGAAATGAATATTTTCTGAACACTAGTACCATAGGCTTCCCTCTTGTTCATAAATAAATATCTATGTCCCTCCCATATTCAGAATAAACTCACTCTCATCCCAAAAGCCCCCAGATTCTTACCAAATCATGGTGTAAAGCTTGAAGTCCAGGATCTCATAGTCCACACCAAATCTGAATTCGGATTCTTCTCTTGATCCAGAGATTTGTGAACTAAGAAGGCAAATTGTTCTCTACCACCACTCCACATGTAGCCAGTATACAGTGATGGCCCAGAAGCAGGTAACCTGCACTCAAGTTGACTAACTACACACCAGACATTCTAATTTTAAAAGAGAGAAAATAGCAATCACATAGGATGTTGTCACCGATCCATAGAAATTCTGAAATCCTGCTGGTCTTGAGTTGTCAGATTTTTCTATATTGGAGGTGGCAATTTTCCTTCATTAGGCCCTGGTGCTCTCCTGTAAGGTCTGAAGACCTTTCTTCTTTACTGTGTTTGGCTCTACCCTTGGGGAGTTCCTTCTTGCTTTATCATTTTATTCCTATCAACGCAAATGACAAAAGTCACACACACACACACACACACACACACACACACACACGATACATGCCTTTCTTTTTCTACACTTGAATTGCAGCAAATTTGGACCCACCATTCTACTATGGAATCATGTTCTCCAGCTTTATACTGGTCCTTTTTTTCAGTTGAAAACATCTGATAGACTTTACTTTCATCTTTTCTGGGACATGGCTTCACAGGTGGCTGAGTGGTAAAGAATCTGCCTGGCAATGCAGGAGACACAGGAAAGGCAGGTTCTGTCCCTGGGTCAAGAAGATACCTAGGAGGAGGAAATGGCAACCCACTCCAGTGTCCTTGCCTGGAGAATCCCATGGACAGAGGAGCCTAGTGGGCTACAGTCCATGGGGTCTCAGAAGAGTTATACACAGCAGAGTGACTGAGCACGCACACATGCACTTTAGGGATAAAATCAAGTATTATAGCCACACCTTTGATTTGATCTTTATCCTGAGCTTATGTTTTACTGGAAATACCTGGATCTTGCATTTTCTTTGAGGCTGTCTCATAATGGTAGCATCTTTGATTTAGTAATAAGCACTTCTATTTTCCAACCCTGTAATTTTCTTCTAAATATTGCTTGGCAACTGGTAGTATTTTTTTCTGATCTAATCACTTTCATGCATTACTTTATCAACTAGTCCCAACCAGTTCATGCTTTCAATGTTCTACCTCAAAACTTCATCAAACACTAAATATTTATTAGGTACACTTTCTGCTCTCTAAGATACTGCGGGTAATATTTATGGGATAATATGCCACTGTATAACATAGACACTATTTTTTATTGTCATTTTATAATATTTTTCTCATCACCTACTTCCTAGCCCCCAAATTAATATAAAATATTTCAGGGTTTTTTTATAGCAGCATCTCACTTCTGGTACTAATTTCTTTCAAAAGGAAATATATATACATACACACACACACACATATATATGTACATACACACACATATTGATAGTAAGTTCTTGTTAGTTATCTATTTTAAATATAGTAGTATATACATGTCCATCCCAAATTCCCAATCTGTTCCTTTCCCCAAACCTTCCCCTTTGATAAGCATAAGTCCATGAGTCTGTTTCTGTTTTGTAAATAAGTTCCTTTGTATCATTTTTAAAATTTTCCTTTTATAAACAAAATATGTGATATTTGTCTTTCTCGGTCTGACTTACTTCACTTGGTCTCATAATCTCTTCACTTAGTACGATAATCATGTTGCTGCAGATGGCATTATTTCATTCTTGATGGCTGAGTAGTATTCCATTGTTTATGGACGACATCTTTATCCATTTATCTGTTAATGGACATTTGGTTTCTTCCATGTGTTGGCTATTGTAAACAGTGCTGCAATGAACAATTGGGGTGCATGTATCCTTTTGAATCATGTTTTTCTCTGATATATGCCCAGGAGTGGGATTGCTGGATCATACAGTAGCTATAATTTTAGCTTTTAAAGGAACCTCCATATTGTTCTCCACAGTGGCTATACTAATTTACATTCCCACCAACAGAGTAGCGGGGTTCCCTTTTCTTCACACTCTCTCCAGCATTTATTGTTTTTAGATTTTTTGATGATAGCTATTCTGATTGGTGTGAGGTAGTATCTTATTGTAGTTTTGATTTGCATTTCTTGAAAAATTAGCAATGTTTAGCATCTTTTCATTTGCCTCTTGACCGTCTTTATATCTTCTTTGGAGAAATGTCTATTTAGATCTTCTGTCCTTTTTTGATTGGGCTGTTTATTTTTTGGATATTGAGCCGCATAAGCTGTTTGTAAATTTGGGAGACTAATCTCTTGTTGGTTGCATCATTTGCAATAGTTTCTCCCATTCTGTGGGTTGTCTTTTCACTTTGTTTGTGGTTTCCTTTGCTGTGTCATAGCTCTTGAGGTTAACTTGGTCCTATTCGTTTACTTTTGTTTTTATGTCCCTTACTCTGGAGATGAATCAAAAAAGGTATTGCTGCTATTTATGTTAAAGAGTGTTCTGCCTATGTTTTCCTCTAAAAGTTTTATAGCATCTGGTCTTATATTTAGTTCTTTAATCCACTTTGAATTTATTTTTGTGTATTGTGTTAAAGAATGTTCCAGTTTCATTTTTTCATATGTAGCTGTCCAGTTCTCCCAGCATCACTTATTGAAGAGACTATCATTGCCTTGTTTGCCATAGACTAATTGACCATAGGTGTGTGGATTTATTTCTGGGCTTTCTATTCTGTTCCATTAATCTATATTTCTATTTTTGTGCCAGTACCATATTGTTTGGTACTAATTTCTATGTCTGTCAACGATTGGTGCCAAATAAACAACCCTAGAACTCAGGAGTAAAACATAATACTTATTTTTCACTTATGTTTTTGCATGTTGACTGAGACTAAGGTGATGTAGTCTGTGTTTGGGTGGGTTTGGTTACAACCTGCAGGTTACAACCAGTTCTTATTCAAGTGTCTCTCATCTTTTTTTGGACCAGCTGCTAAATAAGGCATATTTTTTTCATGGCAAAAGACTAAATGCAACCATGTTAGCACACAGCAAGTTTCTGCCTGCATCACGTTCCCCACATGTGATTGGCTGAAGCAAGTCACATCTCCATGCTCAATGTCAATGGTGGTGGTAGTGATTCTTAGTTGGGAGGGAGAGTGACTATTTGGTGAACAGTAGTCAAATCATCATGATCATGATTGCCTCCTCAGCGATCAATGCAAAGAAATAGAGGAAAACAACAGAATGGGAAAGACTAGAGATTTCTTCAAGAAAATTAGAGATACCAGGGGAACGTTTCATGCAAAGATAGGCTCAATAAAGGACAGAAGTGGTATGGACCTAACAGAAGCAGAAGATATTAAGAAGAGGTGGCAAGAATACACAGAAGAACTGTGCAAAAAGATCTTCACGACCCAGATAATCATGATGGTGTGATCACTCACCTAGAGCCAGACATCCTGGAATGTGAAGTCAAGTGGGCCTTAGCAAGCATCACTACGAACAAAGTGGAGGTGATGGAATTCCAGCTGAGCTATTTCAAATCCTAAAAGATGATGCTGTGAAAGTGCTGCACTCAACATGCCAGCAAATTTGGAAAACTCAGCAGTGGCCACAGGACTGAAAAAAGTCAGTTTTCATTCTAATCCTAAAGAAAGGCAATGCCAAAGAATGCTCAAACTACCACACAATTACACTCATCTCACATGCTAGTAAAATAATGCTCAAAATTCTCCAAGCCAGACTTCAGCAATACGTGAACCGTGAACTTCCTGATGTTCAAGCTGGTTTTAGAAAAGGCAGAGGAACCAGAGATCAAATTTCCAACATTCGCTGGATCATCTAAAAAGCAAGAGAGTTCCAGAAAAACACCTATTTCTGCTTTATTGACTATGCCAAAGCCTTTGACTGTGTGGATCACAATAAACTGTGGAAAATTCTGAAAGAGATGGGAATACAAGACCACCAGACCTGCCTCTTGAGAAACCTATATGCAGGTCAGGAAGCAACAGTTAGAACTAGACATGGAACAACAGACTGGTTCCACATAGGAAAAGGAGTACGTCAAGGCTGTATATTGTCATCCTGCTTATTTAACTTATATGCAGAGTACATCATGAGAAACGCTGGGCTGGAGGAAGCACAAGCTGGAATCAAGATTGCCAGGAGAAATATCAGTAACCTCAGATATGTAGATGACACCACCCTTATGGCAGAAAGTGAAGAAGAACTAAAGAGCCTCTTGATGAAAGTGAAAGAGGAGAGTGAAAAAGTAAGATCATGGCATCTGGTCCTATCACTTTATAGCAAATAGATGGGGAAACAGTGGAAACAGTGGCTGATTTTATTTTGGGGGGCTCCAAAATCACTGCAGATGGTGATTGCAGCCATGAAATTAAAAGACACTTACTCCTTGGAAGGAAAGTTATGACTAACCTAGACAGCATATTAAAAAGCCAAGACATTACTTTGTCAACCAAAGTCCGTCTAGTCAACGCTATAGTTTTTCCAGTAGTCATGTATGGATGTGAGAGTTGGGCTATAAAGAAAGCTGAGTGCTGAAGAATTGATGCTTTCAAACTATGTTGTTGGAAAAGACTCTTGAGAGTCCCTTGGACTGAAATGAGATCGAACCAGTCCATCCTAAAGGAGATCAGTCCTGGGTGTTCATTGGAAGGACTGATGTTGAAGCTGTCCAATACTTTGGCCACCTTATGCGAAGAGCTGACTCATTTGAAAAGACCCTGATGGTGGGAAAGATTGAAGGCAGGAGGAGAAGGGAACAACAGAGGATGAGATGTTTGGATGGCATCACCGACTCAATGGGCATGGGTTTGTGTGAACTCCGAAAGTTGGTGATGTACAGGGAGGCCTGGCGAGCTGCAGTTCATGGGGTTGCAGGGTCGGACACGACTGCGCGACTGAACTGAACTGAACTAAACTGAGTCGAATCATCTAATCTACTATACTCTGTCTCCTGGTGATGTACTAAGACCGCAGTTTTAGCTATACTTCTTCCACTTGTCCACTTGTTCTCTGAGGGATACACGAGAAGTTTAGATTTAAGTAGCTGCCATTATCCTATGAGAAACTAGAAGTTCTCTGTTTAAATCAACTCATTTTTTTAGACAAAATCTATTAAATAATAATAATATCCATTAACATTTTTCATGTGTTACATATATTTGTCACATGATTTTGCATATATATTATAATTTTAAGGAAAAAAATTTCCCTATACTACATACAACCTTCTGGTTTATTAGCTAGTGTACATGTATCAGACTTTTGGAAAAATACTGTATTACCCTGTAAAGTTTCCCCAAATCACCAATAAAGGTGTCCTTTGTCCCTTCGTTGTTTGTCCTTTCCACCCACGTAAGCAATCCAGTCCATTAAGTAACAGTATCTTTAACCTAAGGATCTTAATTGCCTGGGTGGCAGGTTTGACTTCAGCACTTGGCATGCAGTGATAACCAACACACAGCACTCACTATGTCACAGAGGTGTTTCTAGCGCTTTACATATTAGCTAATTTAATCATCACAAACCACCCTCTGAAATTGGCACTATTAGTTTCCCCACTTTACAGGTAAGATACCTGAGGCACAGGAAATGTAAGTAATTTGCCCAGAGTCACAGATTTATCTGGTAGCTATTTCCTTCCGGGTTCAGATCCAAGCAGTATGATTTCAGGATCTACGTTCTTTTTTAAAAGTCATTAATTATTTTTAGTTGTGCTGGGTCTTCACTGCTGCATGTGGGCTTTCTCTAGTTGTGGTGAGTGGAGGCTTCTCTTCCTGTGGTGCTCAGGCTTGTCATTGTGGTGGCTTCTTTTACCGTGGAGCCAGGCTCTACGGCCTGCAGGTTTCAGTAGTCGCAGCATGAATTCTCAGCACTTGCAGTGTGGGGGCTTCGTTGCCCTGCGGCATGTGGGATCTTCCAGGACCAGGGATCAAACCTGTGTCCCCTGCATTGGCAGGCAGATTCTTAACCCCTGGTCCACGAGGGAAGTCCCCAGAATCCACACTCTTAATGATTCACGTGTTCTACCTCTCATGGCAGGGGCTCGGTAAGGTTTTTTGGGTGAATGGATGCACAAAATCCACTACATGGTTAAACAGCAAAAAAATACAAACTTTAGGGCCGCTGTATGGCATTTAGATTCATAGGACACCTTATAGCACCCTCCACCTCTCTGAGATTGTAGGACCTGTTGTTTGTTTCATAAATGGCCCTGTCCCCCAACCGGCCATTAAAGCAGTACTCTATTTAAAAAGGAACTCAATGTAATGTGCTATTCATTTGGTACTTTGCAGTTAAGTAGGCGTTAACTCATCACTAGACAGAAATGAACCTCTTTCTGCTCACGGTTCTGCAGCGCTCCTTGCTACAACAGTATCAACTGCCCCTGTGGGAGATTGACGTGGATCCTGAGAGGGTGAAGAGCTTCAGGCACCAACCTAAGGCACCCTGAGGAAAGATGAGCTCTTTTCTTTTTCCTTTCTTCCCCGAGGCAAACATTAACGCAGCTGGCTCTTAGAATTTATTTGTGCTTAAGATAAATTAACTAGAACCAAAGAGCCTTTCTGAGGTGTTGGTACTGGACTAGAGTGCCCTGAAGACAGTAATCCATTTCAATTCCACTATTGCTGCCTTTTGCGGAACATGTTGGAGGCCATGGTGTTTGCCATGGTCTTGGGCCAGGCACCCTGTAGGCTGCTGGAGCTGAAAGCTCCTCACACTTTGAAGCTTTGATATAGATTCCTCTTTCTGTCGCCCGTATGGAATTGTGAGGGGCACTCGAGCAAGAAAGAGTAATGTGACCTTCCAGGGCTGTGTAAACAATTGTGTCCTCTATGAACTTGGAGCTTGAGTGATGATGCAAATTAGGGCTTTGGCTTATTCTTCAGGGTGAAGTACCCAGACCTTGAGAATATTTCATCATTATTTCTTCATACCCAGGAAGAGTTCTGCCCTGCCCCCTTCTTAATTAAAGAATCCTTGTAATAAAATTTCACTCTGAGCATTTGTCTCCTACCCCACGCTTCAACTCTGCCCCCTCCCACCTCAGTGGTGGTAAGAATCAAAGGGCATTTCAGGCTGTTGTTTGTTACTGTTGCTGTTTAGTAACTAAATCATGTCCAACTCTTTTGAGATCCCCATGGACTGTAGCCTGCCAAGATCCTCTGTCCATGGGATTTTCCAGACAAGAATACTGGAGTAGGTTGCCATTTCCCTCTCCAGGGGATCTTCCTGATCTAGAGATTGAACCTGAGTCTCCTGGAATAGCAGGCAGATTCTTTACCACTGAACCACCAGGGAAGCCCCATCTCAGGATGACCAAAAGTCAAACAAAGGAATTTACTTAACATTCACTTAATGAGTATTTATTGAGAATCTTCTAGACACTGTGAGAGTCTTAGCAAAGCCCTACATCTTCATGATGGGTCCTGGGACAAAAAAGGAAAACCTGGATTTTATTTCGGGTCCAACTCTGTGATCTGGGATGATGAAACTCTGGGTTGCTTCATCTGCAGGTTAGGGGTCACAATGGAGCTTTGAAAAGAAATACTTTATGTATGATGTGTCTCATAGTGTTCTCCTTTGATAAGAGCTCAAAAATGTTGGTACTACTCCAATATTTTGGTACTACTAAAATGGTACTACTACAATACTACATTTGGTAGTACTCCTTTCCTCCCTCTCCCCAGAAACAGAGGAAACAAAGATAACTGGGGCACAGTCTTTCTTCTTGGGAGGCTCATAGTTCAGTGGGGGGAAGAGTTTTACAGAAATAACCTCTAATAAAATGTCTACAGAGGATGAATAACGTGCCCTGGGAGTCCAGAGGAGGAAGGAACTTATTTTCTAGCAAAATGAAAGCTGGAGAGGTTTTAAAAGGTAGGAAAACTCAGCTTCCTTATTTTACAGGTGAGAAAACTCAGGCCCAGAGGGGTCATGTGACTTGTTCAAGGTCATGTGACTTTTTCAAGGTCATGGTACATTCCTGGCAGAAAAAAATAAGTGTTACTCGCTCAGTCACATCCAACCTCTTTGAGACCCAGTGGACTGTAGCCCACTAAGGTCCTCTGTCCATGGGATTCCCCAGGCAAGAATACTGGAGTGGATTGCCATTACCTTCTCCAGGGGATCTTCCCAACCCAGAGATCGAACCTGGATCTCCTGCATTGCAGGCAGATTCTTTACCATTTGAGCCACTGTGGCAGAAACTGAGAGTAAAACTCATGACTCCACA
This sequence comes from Bos javanicus, assembly GCF_032452875.1. Lineage (NCBI taxonomy): Eukaryota > Metazoa > Chordata > Mammalia > Artiodactyla > Bovidae > Bos > Bos javanicus. The sequence goes on along the minus strand of NC_083872.1, from coordinate 97,001,977 downwards.
TCCCCAGCTTAGAGCTATGTCACACAGACTATGAGGCAGTCACCGACACAGGAAAGATTTCTTACTAAACAAAAGCAGAAAGCTAGATTTTGAGTAGAAGGATCTAGAAGCTGAAAAAAGGCTCTAGAGGAAAGAAAGCCAGAACTTCATCTCATGCTGGACAGAGCCCCTGCCTGCTCTGTAATTGGGAACTTGAGTACTGTTCAAGCTCTGATGATCCCCACACTCTCTCAGAAAGTAGGTATGTTGTCCCAGAAGCCAGACCTGAGAGTGAATTCTGCAGGACAGCTCATTCTAAGGGAGGGTGCAGTAGAGAAGGAGAACTAGGAGGAGAAGGAAGTTTGTCCCTGATGTAGGAACCACCATGAAGGGCCTCAAGAACCTTGGTGTATGTAGAACAGGAGCCTGCAACTGAAATTAAACCTATTTAAATCTGAAGCGAGAGGTTCATTTCATCTAGACCCAGGTCACGCTTTTGCACTATGCTGATGTTTAATGAATGTAATTTAAAAAATTAAATTAAATATTAAGATAACTTAACATTAAATTTAAAAATAAATTGTAAATGATTAGATTTAAATTAATTAAAATTAATTTTTAAAATGAAATTTTAAAAATTTACACATTTTTTCAGTCATGTAGATTTATCTTCAGAGACTCTGATCAGAAGCATAAAGCTCACCTTCTGCTCCTTGCTGCCTGCCCCACTGTTGCAGCCCCTGGGAGCTCCGGAGGGTCAGAGGTCCATCTGTGGGAAGGGAGGGAGGGGTCGATGAGTGTGTTCACATTGTTACCAGTGGTTTTGGGATTAGCCTGAGATAGTAAAGACCAGTTCACCTAATCCTTCCTAGCCCACCAATGTTTCAATTGCATTGCATGCTTTAACTCTAGAGCAAAAGGAAAAAAGCATCCTAATGACCAGAGTGCTGAAAAAAGAAATAGAATAATCCCCACCTAACAGTTCATGTCCTATATCTGGTTCCAGTATGAGGCCATATTTACACTTCAGCTGTTCTAAGGAGGATGTAGTCTCTGTTTTTTATTTAGTAGGGGGAAAAAAGATCAGAATTGAATTGAGCCTCAAAGCAGAATTCCACAGACAGAGGAGCCTGGCAGACTACATTCCATGGGGTTGCAAAGAGTTGGACACAACTGAGCAACTAACACTTTCACTTTTTGAAGCAGCAATAAAACAAAGCTGTATTCCCTGGGATCTTAAGTCCCTGGTGGGCAGGTGGCAATCTTAGGGGGTCTCCCCTCCCCGTGACTTCTTCCACTCTGTCCTCCCTCCCCACACCAAATGGAGCAGAGGCTCTTGTCAGAATGGAGGTGGGGGACGGTTCTTTCTAAGGCTTCTTTCTTCTTAAGACTAGGTCAGAGTCTAATTATTATTATTGGTCAATCTACTTAATTAAAAAGTCAGTATATCATAGTAGAAATAAAATTATTTCTCTGGCTAGATTTTGCTGACCCTTAGAAGACTGTCTCATTTCGGGTCTATTTTAAATCAAAACATACTCATTTTCTGAGTCTTGGCTACAGTATTAACATGATAGCAGGTTTCCTGATGGTGGGGTTGGGGGCCGCGGGGAGGGGGTAGGGGGAGACTGGGCCACTGAAGAGAAGCATCCTTTCAGATTTTAGTCCAAAGCTGGTGTCTGATAGCTGTTCATTTGGTGGTCCCGGGTGTGGACATGGTGACATGCTCTCACACCCAGCTCCAAAGCTAAGTTGCACTCACATGGAAACTGACAGCTCTTTGTCACCCCAAACTTGCCATGTCCAGGGCTTCATGCTTGTGGGAATAAAATCTAAAACCAGAGTTGTAGAACTCAGCTCATAGCAGCTGTTTTCTGGGCTTGGGATTCAAAGAATGACAATTCAAATGTGCATTATCAGTAGTTGCTCCATGCAAAGGAAAAAAAAAAACAACAAACCCAGAAAATTTCATCTATTCCCAAGATGACTCTGGTCTATTGAAAGTGGGGCCTCCTGAAATCCCAAGATTATAAGTAATAGGGCCTGCACTAGTTGTACAGTTTATGAGGAGAACATCATTTTAATTTGCATTGGCCTTGTCCTTGCTCTTGTAGTCTAATACCCGGGTAGCATGATAAGGAGCGAGGGAACTAAATTTTCAAATATTAACAGTTATCCAAGGGAACTGCACTTTCTGACACTACACTTGACACATGCTTTCCAGAAAGCTTGCCTGTGGCTGACAGCCTGCTTGGCACATTCCTGCTGAAGTCCTTTGGTGATGAAGAGCAGGGCTGACACATGGCCAGATTCCAGGCAGGCCAGTGAACTGGGGGAGATAGAGGCCTCAGAAGGGCATCAGCTGATGAATATATCTGATCTAGGGAAGGGAAGGTGCAGCAAAAGAGTCATCCAGGAGAAGCAGATTGAAAGAGCTTTGAAAAATTCATTTTCTTTTATTTAAAAAAAAATTTTTGCTTTTTTTTTTTAACTTTTTATTTTGTATTGGGGTATAGCTGATGAATGATATTGTGCTGGTTTTAGGTGTATAGCACTGTGATTCAGATATATATATATATATATATTTATTATATATTTTTTTCAGATTATTTTCTATTTTAGATTATTAAAAGATATTGAATAGAGTTCCTTGTGCTCTACAGTAGATCTCTGTGGCTTATTTATTTTATGTATAGTTGCTTTTTATTATATAATAAATTAATATTAAAATATTAATTTATTTTAATTTATATATAGTTATTTATTTCATGTATTGTTGTGTGCATCTCATACTCTTCTAATTTATACCTTCCTTGCTCTTTTTTCCCCGTTGGCAACCATAAGTTTGTTTTCTATATTTGTGAGTCTGTTTCTGTTTTGTGAATAAGTCCATTTGTATTATATTTTAGATTCCACATGTAGGTGATATCTTATGATATTTGTCTTTCTTTGTATAAGTCAGACTTTATTTATTATGATCATCTCGAAGTTCCTCTATGTTGCTGCAAATGGCATTATTTCATTTTTTATGGCCAAGTAATATTCCATTATATATATTGCTTCCTTCATGGCTCAGGCAGTAAAGAATCTGCCTGCAATGCGAGAGACCCTGGTTTGATCCCTGGATCAAGAAGATCCTCTGGAGAAGGTAATGGAAACTCACTCCAGTACTCTAGTCTGGAGAATCCCATGGACAGAGGAGCCTGGTGTGCTATAGTCCATGGGGTTGCAAGAGCTGGACATTACTTAGTGACTAAACCACCACATATACATATCGCATCTTCTTTATCCATTCATTTATCAGTGGACTTGTAGGTTACTTCCACAACATGGCTATTGGAAATAGTGCTGCAGTGAACACTGGGGTGTATTTATCTTTTTGAATCTTTTTTGGATATATGCCCAGGAGTGGGATTGCTGGATCATATGGTAACTCTATTTTTAGTTTTTTAAGTACCTTCCATAGTGTTCTCCATAGTGGCTGTACCAGTTTACATTTTCACCAATAGCATAGGAGGGTTCCCTTTGAAGAATTCTGAAATAAGGATATGGGATGATGCCAGTCACCTCCACATTCCCCAATAGAAACCCACTTAATTCAAAGAGCTGGGCTTATTAGGAAATATTAAGCACCAGCCTCCTAGGTATTAAGCACTTTTCTGTGTATAATATGATGGAAACCACTGTTAATTTCCCAGCAAATGCTGCATAATAGAATTTTAGCTGAGAGGTAATTATTCACCCAAGGACTCGCTTCTGGTTCCTTTTGGAACCAGGCATGACCACGTGACAAACTCCCTCTCTAATGTGAGCAGAAGTGACATGAGCTCCTTTCAGACCTGGCTGTACACCTTGTTCATGAGCTCCTGCCTACCACCACACCACCCTGATGGGTGACAATAACTGGGGATTCCCAGTAAATTTTGGGGGCCATGAGTTGGAGACGATAGAGCCACCATCTGTCTGGATCCCTTAAATAGTCCTTGGAGCATAATGCTCCCCAGCTTCCTGCTCTAGGTCATAAGATGAAAAAGAAAAAACCTTCCATTATTCTTGGGCTGTTGCATTTTGGGGTCCACCCATTGTAGAAATTTAGACCTCACTGTCCTAGTCCATTTAGGCTGCTCCAGTGTGACACTGGAAGATCTGAGGCTCATGGGGGAGGAGAGGGTTGGATGTAGGAACTGAAAAGGCTGGTGGGTATGAGACAGGATAGCTCATGCTTTAAGGAACATCTGCATTTATGTTGGAGAAGGAAATGACGACTTACTCCAATATCCTTGCCCAGAAAATCTCACGGACAGGAGAGCCTGGTGGGCTACAGTCTGCAAAAGAGTTGGACACAACTTAGCAACTAAACAACAACAACATTTATGTTATCTGATTATTTTTTCAGAAGTGAGGATGAAAAGAGTAAAGGAAAGAGAAGATGAAGGGAAAAATAGAACCGTGAGAGGTAATGATCTTGAAGTCTGAGGTTGAACTAGTTCTGATGCTGAACCAGAGAAAATTGTACCAGCCTCCATTTGCACAGATGGACTAAATAAAAGGCTGGTTAAGAGGCTTCGAGATTACTTCTCTTCCAATCACCACTGGAAAATACACATGGCTCTCCCTCCAATTAGATGCCTGCTACCTGGATATAGCTCAGTTGGTAAAGAATCTGTCTGCAATTCAGGAGACCCTGGTTCGATTCCTGAATTGGGAAGATCCCCTGGAGAAGGAAATGACAACCCACTCCAGTATTCTTGCCTGGAGAATCTTATGGACAGAGGAGCCTGGCAGGATATAGTCCATGGGATCGGAAGAGTCTTAGCGACTTGACTTAGCGACTAAACCACCACCACCACTACACAGATATCCAAGATTTGCTGGGGAGAAACTTTGGCTCTAAAAAGTCAGATCTTTTTAGAGCTGGTTCCATAAACCACAAGCTCAGGCCACACACAGAGCTCTCCTCTAGGTCTCTTAGATTATGTCGGGTCCTAGGTTTATTGACACCATCACCTCCACCCAACAACTCTACAAGTTGCTAATCTCTCCAAAACAAAGGGCTTGCAGGAAAAAAGTGGCAGAGAGATGGCAGCGGACCAAGACCTAAGGGCAAATGCTGGAGAAGGTGCTGTATTAGCATCCTTTGTGAGTCTGTGCCTTTGAGTTAGGGCTGTAGGTGTGGTCAGGTAAAGACAACTCATAGTTATTGGCTTTGCTGGTGTTGTTGAGTTGTTCAGTTGTGTCCAACTCTTTGCAACTCCATCGGCTACAGCGTGCCAGGCTTCCCTGTCCTTCACCATCTCCCAGAGTTTGCTCAAACTCATGTCCATTGAGTCGGTGATACCATCCAATTATCTCATCCTCTGTTGCCCCCCTCTCCTCTCTTCTATCTTTCCCAGCATCAGGGTCTTTTCCAATGAGTCAGCTCTTCGCATCAGGTGACCGAAGTATTGGAGCTTCAGCTTCAGCACTGGTCCTTCCAGTGAATATTCAGGGTTGATTTCCTTTAGGATTGACTGGTTTGATTTCCTTGCTGTCCAAGGGACCCTTAAGAGTCTTCTCCCAAGTTATTGGGTTTGGAGAGGGTAAGTCACAGCCCCCGGTGTCACTACTGGTAAAGAACCTAACTGCTAATGCAGGAAACGTAAGAGACACAGGTTTGGTCCCTGGGTTGGGAAGATCCCCTGGAGAAGGGCATGGCAACCCACTCTAGCATTCTTGCCTGGAGGATCCCATGGACAGAGAAGCCTGGCAGGCTACAGTTCATAGGGTTGCAAAGAGTTGGCCACGAATGAATCGACTTAGCATGCACTCAAGTCACAGCCCAAGTCCAGATCTGGGTCTTTGGACTTCGGAGGGCCCCCCACTCCCTTTTTTATAATACCAGCAAGATTTTTTTTATATAGATAAGATTATTCTAAAATTCACAAGGAAAGGCAAAGGAACTATAATTGTCAAAACAATTTTTCAAAAATGGTATAGCTACTTTGAATATTGAATTATTCACTTGGCTGCTTTGGGTCTTAGTTACAACACACGGACCTTCCGTGATGGCCCACAGGTTCTCCAGTTGTGGCACAAGGGCTCCAGAGTGTGTGGGTTCTGTAGTTTGTGACACATGGGCTGCCTAGCTGAGGTGCATGGGCTCACTGGTTGCAGTGCTCAGGCTTATTTGTCCTGAGGTGTGGGATCTTAGTTCACTGACCAGGGATCGAACACATGTCCCCTGCATTGCAAGGCAGATTCTTAACCGCTGGACTACCAGGGAAGGGCCCTCTTTCGCAGCAGGGAAAGTCTCCAGGTTCCTGGCTGGAAGCTCTCCTAGGCCCATATCTTTCCCTTTGCAATCCTTCCACCAGGCTGGCCTTCCGAGGAGGGTGCCATCCAGACCCGGGTACCCCTGTCAAGGACAGCAGGAAGGGGAGGGCTCTGGTGCTGTTGGGGACCTCACTGCTGGCTCCAGTCATCTCTCCCAGCCCTGCCCTTTCCTTTGAAGGGATGCAGTTGACAATGGGCCTATTAGAGCCCTAATTGAATCATTAACACACCAGCCATTAGCAGCTGCTAATGAGGGAATCCAGGGGATTACAGCATCAATTATCAAGTTTGACTTCTGAATGTGGCTCTGCCAACAGTGGGCTCTTGTAAGAGTCTTTAGAAAAATGTGACAGAGCCCGGGAGGAGCGGCACGTGCTCATGGTATGGCCATGCCCCAAAGATGCTCTTACAGGGCCTGCTCTACGTGGCTGCACATCACAAGGCCTGAGGCAGTTGGTGCACTGTAGACAGGAGAGTGTCCCCCACACAGGCCCGCGTGCCTCTCTCCCAGAGCTCTGCAGCCTCCTTGAAATGCAATCGCTTCCTTGCCCTCCACAGCTATTTTTTCCATGAGTATTGTCATTCATCGATGGTCTTCTTAATGCCTTCAGCCAAAGTGAAAGTGTTAGTCACTCAGTCCTGTTCGACTCTTTGCTACCCCATGGACTGTAGCCTGCCAGGCTCCTGTCCATGGAATTCTCCAGGCAAGAATACTGGAGTGGGTTGCCATTCCCTTCTCCATGGGATCTTCCCAACCCAGGGATTGAACCCAGGTCTCCTGCATTGCAGGCAGATTCTTCATCTGAGCCACCTGGGAAGACTTGCAGCCAAAATCATTCCCAAATTCCTATCAATCCCATCCATCTATCAGTCACTGAGCCCTTGGAATTCCAGCTTGTAAATATCTCTTGATTCCTCTTCCTTTCCCTCCCTATTACTTTAGTGCAAGTGCTTATCATCACCATAGAAATGGTCATCTAGAGCAATTGTTCTCTCCACCTCCAGTTCATCTCCTCCTCCCTGTCCAAATCATTCTCTTTCTAAAAATTAAATTTGATTGTCCCCCCTCAAAACCCTGCAGGGATCCCTTCAGCTTACATGAGAAAGAGTAATTCCTCAACGGAGCATCACAGGACCTCCGTGATCTTGGATCCTTACACCTCACCCTCGTATTCCCTTATTCCCTGCTTTTCAAATCTGGCTGGAGCCACAGTGCCCTGCTTGCCCTTTCCCAAAGTACTGAAATGTTGGAGCATCAGCTTACTTTGCACATGCAGATATATCTGTCTAGAGTGCCTTCCCCACTGGGGAGCTTGTTCCTGTCTATTAAGTCTATAAATGAAGTTTTTCTAACTCACCCGTTCTTTCCTGGGAGTCCTGTACATATTTTTCTCATTGTACCTAATCATAGTAGAATTATAATTGTTTACTTGTCTCCTCCACTGGACTATGAGGTCATTAAGTGCGTCAGCTTCAGTATTTCTTTCTGGAAGCGCATGTGTCTGACACATCAAAGACATTCAGTGTGCTACCATCACTACAGTGTGCATTTGATCAGTGGACAATGATGATGCTTCTCCCAGTTCCTTTCATGGACCTATATGGACATGCATTTTATTGTTCTATGCGGGACTGTTAGTTGTTCAGAGTCTAATTGTTTTGAACCCAAAGAGAAATGTTTTAGTTGTCAGAAATACCTCCCCTCCCGCACCCCAAGAGCTCAGTGCACAGCCTTTGGATCCATGAATACTTAGGGAATTGAACTAAAATCTGTAAGTGTTAACTGAGCCACTTGTTCTACTGAGCTCTAGAAGGAAGTGCTTGGGAAAAATGTCAGGCTGAAATAGCCCATATGGGAAAAGCATCTGAAAAAGAATGGATATATGTATATGTATAACTGAGTTATTTTGCTGTACACCTGAAACTAACACAGCATTGTAAATCAAATATATTATAAAATAAAATTGAAATTGAAAGAAATTTAAAAAGCCCATGGGGGGAATAAACTAGAAGTTGAGGATTAACAGATTCACATTAGTATATATAAAATAGATAACTGAGCACCTACTATATAACATGGAACTATATTCAATATTTTGTAATAACCAAGAATGGAAAAAAATCTGAAAAAGAATATATATATGTGCATGTATACAAACATCTTTGTTTATGTATAACTGAATCATTTTGCTGTACACCTGAAATTAATACAATATTGTAAATCAATTTTTGTTTCAATAAAATAAACAAACAAAAAACCCCCAAACTGTCATAACAGCCTCAGATGGTGTGCAGCCCTGTGTCCAACCTACATATGAGAAAACCAAATTCCATGAAAAGAAGCAAGAGGCAGAGCCAGGCTCACACCAAAGTGCCTGCTGCCAGGGCTCCAGGCTCCCACCCACAGTGACTCCTGCCTGGTAGCCGTATGTGGTTAATATAAATCAATCTCTCCATCTGGGAGGGACACTCTTTCTGCTTCCTCCCCTCCCCTCCATCTGTTAACGCTTTGCAATCCCATGGGTTGTCCACACATCAAAGCCTGTGAATTTGGACAAAATGAGATAACAACGCAGAGACTAAACTCCTGCCCAAAGCTGTAGCCTTGTTGCAGCCCAGAACACTCTCTGGGAACTTTCTATTTTTTAAATTTATTTTTTCTCACTAGATAACTATTTTATACATGTTAGTGTATATACGTCAATCCCAATCTCCCAAGTCACCCCACCACCCCTTCCCCCTCTTGGCGGGACTTTTTAAATTGTTCCCAAATGAGGGATGCAGTCCCAAAATGAGGACATTTAAGCTCTGTGAAAGAAGAGAATTGTTCAGCGTGGTCTTCCTGTTGTCCAGAAAAATGCCTTGCACACAGTAGGCACTTAATAAATATTTATGGAAAACTGCAAATGGTAGAAACAGGAGCATCTGAGCTGAGTTTAGAAGGCCACGCCCATTCTTCTGCTGTTGACTCATAGGGGAACACCCAGTGTTACTGAGCCGCTTTGTATACACTCAGCCCTGTTCTTCATCTGTTTCCTCCATCAGCCTGGAGTGGAAATCCATAACACAGCTTGCATGACCTGCGGAGTCAGAGACTGCAGGCTGCCCACTTCCTGGAGAGCCTCTTCACCTCTGCTGCTGCTGCTGCTGCTGCTGCTAAGTCGCTTCAGTCGTGTCCGACTCTGTGTGACCCCATAGACGGCGGCCCACCAGGCTCCCCCTTCCCTGGGATTCTCCAGGCAAGAACAATGGAGCAGGTTGCCATTTCCTTCTCCAATGCATGAAAGGGAAAAGTGAAAGTGAAGTCGCTCAGTCGTGTCCGACTCTTCGCGACCCCATGGTCTGCAGCCTACCAGGCTCCTCCGTCCATGGGATTTTCCAGGCAAGAGTACTGGAGTGGGGTGCCATTGCCTTCTCCATTAGTTCACTGAAAAGCAAAATTTCAAAACAGGCTCGGGACTAGGGTGAGCAAAGAGAGGCACTCGGATGCAAAATTCAAGGAGGTATTAGCTCTCAATCTGACCACGTGGTCTCACTCACCTTATGATATAGGTCTTGCTCTAAAGAAATTCATTCTGTCAGCTTTTTAAATGGGGGCGGAGGGGTCTGTGTGTGAGTGTGTGAAGTTGTTTCAGTCCTGTTGGACTCTTTGCAACCCTGTGGACTGTAGCCCACCAGGCTTCTCTGTCCATGGGATTCTCCAGGCAAGAATACTGGAGTGGGTTGCCATGCCCTCCTCCAGAGGATCTTCCTGATGCAGGGATTGAATCCGTATCTCTTATGTCTCCTGAATTAGTAGGTAGGTTCTTAGCAACATCTGGGAAGCCCAAATGGGGGTAAAACTGCCTGTTAAAAAATATGCATATATATATATAAATTTTCTCCTAAAATGTATTATGTTAAGTCATATATGTTCGACCTCATCCTGGGTGAATTTTTATTTTTTAAATTGGAGGATAATTGTTTTACAATGTTCCGTTAGTTTCTGCTGTACATCTCACCCTGGGTGAGTTTATTTAGTTTTTGAAATGGAGAAACAAAGCCCATATTGTGATATTTAAATCATGCCATGTGGATCCCAATCTTTCTTTTAAGTGAAATTTTGACTGAGATTATCATAGATTTACATGCAGCTTCCAGGTGGCGCTAGTGGTAAAGAACCTGCCTGCCAATGCAGGAGACACAAAAAATTTGGGTTCAATGCCTGGGTCAGGGAGATCCCCCGAAGGAGAAAATGGCAACCCACTCTAGTATTCTTGCCTGGAAAATTCCATGGAGAAGCCTAGTGTGCTACAGTCCATGGGGCCACAAAGAGTCAGACACGACCGAAGCAACTTAGCACGCACACATGCCACTGAACGTTTAGTCAGTCTACTGGCTAGCGTTCGGGCTTGAAAAAAATTGAAATGGATTTATGAAAAAAATACAGAGAAACCCTATGTCCTTTATCCAGTTTTCCCGAACAGTAACATCTTGTAAAACTATAGTACAATATACAACTGAAATATTGACATTGGTACAATCCACAGGTTTTGCTCAGATTTTTTTCATTTTACTTGTCCTCATTTTTGTGTGTGTATTTAGTTCCATTTGATTGTGTGTGTAGGTTATTTATCCACCTCCATAGTAGGATGGTGAGCAGGCCCATCAACACGAGGATGCCTCTGTCTTCCTTCTGTAACCACACCCTCCACCCTACCCACACCCCCCTCCATATACAGTTCCTTGACTTTCCATGGTCTTTAACAATTTGAAGGCTACAAGTATTCCATTCTATGACTTTACTATATTTACCCAGTCGTTGAGAGTTGAACACTTTTTAGATGTATCTTTTTGTTATTGTTGTTCATTTGTTTCACTCTTCTGGGATCCATTTCACTTAACCTTTTCACACATCCAGATTTATTTTCCTAGGATAAGCTTGAGAAACCTATCCTTCATCTTCTAAATTCTTAATTTGATCCCTCAGAGCTGACTTCATGTTCCTTTTGCTCCAAAGGAAACAGAGGGCTCTTCAAAACATTAAGTTCTTGAACAGTGGACGGAGCCTGGCCAGGACTAGGATCCTCAAAAGCATGTGCTTCATTTCCCTAAGGCAATTTCAAAAGAGAAACTGTAATAACACTTGGGAGAAATGAGAATGTTATTAAAATAGGTGCAGGTCACCGGTTTGAAGACAGCAATTATCTGGAGGTGCAAGTTCGGGTTTTCAGACACCTTGCCTAGGAGCCTCTTTTCATATGATGGGGCAAAGGTAAAGGGAGTGGATGAGGCAGGATATTAGCCAAAGATGGTAAAGAGGGAGGAGGCTTGTCTGCAAACCCTGAGACACACAGCTCCCCTTGAGGGATGAAGAATGCCCCTGGATGGGAAAAGGTTGCCTGCACAGGATACAGCCTGGTGCAGGGAAAGATAGATGGGTGGATAGTCTGAAAATGCAACCAGGTCAAGTGTGGCCAGAGTCTGGATCAGGGACACTGGACAGGAATGAAAGCATCCGCAGCAGTTCCCAACCTTTTGGGAACCAGGGACGGGTTTTAGCAGACGATTTTTCCATGGATGCCTGGGAGGGGAATGGTTTGGGGATGATTCAAGAATATTACATTTATTGTGCACTTTACTTCTAATCTAATGCCACTGCTGATCTGACAGGAGGCACCCATCCATGGCCCAGAGGTTGGGGACGCCTGATTTAGAGGATATTGTTGAAAGAATTAGAGGAGGAAAAACCATTCAGAATGAGAAAACTTGACCCTCCCAGAGGAGGGAGGAGAGTATTCATTGGCAGGAAAGAGACAAAAGGAGCTGGATCTTGCTCTCTTCTGAGGCTTGGGTGGCCAGAGCCTGGGGTTCTTACACAAACTTCCTGCCAGGCAACACGGTCTATGGAGAGAAGCTGAGACTCCCTGTGGAGGCTCTGCCCTGCTGGACCAATGGGCAGAGAGACTTCCTTCCTTTTCTTGCATGGGCAATGCTGTCCTAAGATCTGGGCAACCAGCCCCTGCCCTTGGTTTTATAGTCCCCAGGGTCCCAAGATAGCCCTCCTCTTGTTCTGTCTCTTTCACTCATCTCCACTCCCTGAGTGAGGGATTAACCAGGCTAAAGGGTGTACATAGCCAGAGGCCACCTCCACTGCTATAACCTAGACCACCATGTGCTGTCATGCTTTACACCTGAAGCCCAGAATTCCCTGCCCAGATGGTCTCAGGCCCATGCTAGGGCTTCTGTAAGCCTCTTTCCAGGCTCTGTGCTGTGTGGGTGACCCATGCTTACAGGTATGCCCCTGTGCCCGTGGGTCTGCATGGTGGGTATCGGTGTTGAACCTGGGGAAGGAGAAAAAACGGGGTACAGGTGAGTCCTTGGAGCAACTTGAACTAAACTGCACCCCGCCTCTTCCTGATGCCTGGAAATGCTTCTGATCTTATTTTGGTTCTGTTTGAAATGGAGAGTGCTTCATTTGTCACTTTGTCAGTTTCCCGAGCAATTACCCTTCCAGGATTCCAGCGGCCTCCCTCACCCTACAGTTTTCACTGCTGGCCATTCTGACATCCCAGTGTGTTGGGCAAAGCATTCCACCCTTCCCACCTCTGTCCTGGCAAATGAGGCAAAGCATAAATACAGAGGGTTAGGGGATGCCTTCAAGGGAGGAAGAGGTCTCACTAGGGCAGTGTTCCATCTTGTGTCATCATGATACTCACAGAAGGTGCTTATTAAAAATCCTAATTTCTAGGTGCTATGCCTGGAGAGTCTAATTCTTTTGGGTTTGGGGGAGACTCAGGAACAGTGGTTGAAAGCTGGAGTCCCCTGGGGAGCTTTAAAAAGTTCTAAGGGCTGGGTCCCAACTCTAGAAATTCTGGCTCAATTGGTCTGGGGTGTGGCTTAGGCATCAGGGTTTTTTTCTTTCTTTCTTTTTTTAAAGTGCCCTGAAGGTCCAGAGAAGCACTGCTCAAGCCTCAAATGACTCTTCTGACCAGGTAAGGGTGGAAATTCTGCAGGTGGTTCTATAAAATACCACAGGGAAGAAAAGAATTACAGGCCAGATTTTCTACACCTAGGAGGTCTTGTTCTTTTTTTGTTGTTGTTTGTTTTTCAGAAGCAGCTGGCTAGCTCTTTTGTCCTCTGCCTCTTTCTCTCCAAGTTGTTTCCTTAATACAGTAAGAGAATTGTTCCAGGGATTGAAAACTGTAAGGGTGCCCCTCCCATCAGCCTTTCCCACCCCTCCAGTAAAACCCTCCCTTTCTAGCTCCCTAAACCCCACGGACGGAGGAGCCCGGTAGGCTGCAGCCCATGGGGTCACAAAGAGTCAGATATGACTGAGCGACTTCACTTTCACTTTCAGGCATTGGAGAAGGAAATGGCAACCCACTCCAGTGTTCTTGCCTGGAGAATCCCAGGGACTGGGGAGCCTGGTGGGCTGCTGTCTATGGGATCGCACAGAGTTGGACACGACTGAAGTGACTTAGCAGCAGCAGCAGCAGCAGTGATGACTCATTTCCCCCAAGAAGTAGATGGAGTAGGTTACCCAGAGTCCTAAGCTGGTAAATTTCAGGGTTTTGTTGTTGTTCAGTTGCTCAGTTGTGTCCGACTCTGCAACCCCATGGACTGTAGCCCACCAGGCTTCTCTGTCCATGGGATTTCCCAGGCAAGAATATGGTAGTGGGTTACCATTTCCTTCTTCAAAATTTCAGATAATTTTTTTTCCCCTGGGATAAATGATTCCCTTTATTTCTTTCCTTTTATTTCTTTATTTTTTGACCATGCCCAACGGCATATGGGATCTTAGTTCCCTGACCAGGAATTGAACCTGAGATCCCTGCACTGGAAGCGTGGAGTCTTAATCACTGGGCCACCAGGGGAGTCCCATCTCTTTCCTATTATTTCATGAACTTTCCTATAATTCCAAGTCCCATCCTAGTCCATCCTTAGGGACTCACATTCCCAACATGTGACCTGGCTAAGCAAGGATATTGCTGAAGACAGGGGCTCAAGGTTTTGCAGGAGGGGACTGAGATTAACACTGACTCAAGACAGGAAAGATGGTAGAAATATCTGAAAGGTCAAATGCAGGATTCTAGGCTTTTTATGAGATTTCACTTGCCTTGTTCTCACCATCATTACACCAAGTGAATCAGAGGCCAGTCAGTGGTTAGCCACAAGACCTTCAAGGATAACTCACACCCATGTATTGCAAACTTCTTTTTCCCCTAGTGTGGGCTTCACTGTTCATGGGGAGTCAACATATGGGCTGAAGTGTAACATACAACTTGGAGGGAAGGGCACACCTGTGTCAAAAAAGGCACCCTGCCTAACAGAGAAGAAGAGAAGAAGCAAATGACAGTGTCCTCACCAAATGTCTGCCACCATCCCTAATTAGCCAGAGGGGCAACGTATTCTCTATGCTGCAACCTGTGAGCTTGATGCCAAAACATAGCCAAACCTTGCTACCGAAGGGTCGCTTTGTAGCATCTGGAAAAAGATTCTATGATTTCATGGATCCAACCTGGATCTACAGAGGGCACACCGAAGCAGGACATCTTTCTCTGACAAGGGCGTGTTAGGCTGGTCAGTGAGGAACACGTGGACTTCAGTCAGCAAAGTGACAAGGACTCCCGTGGTCTTGTTTCATGGACCAGAAAGAAACACATGGTTGGATACACGCATATATCGACCTGTTGGTAACCAGCTGAACATCTGGGCACTGAAGGTACGATTTAATGAACATGGAGATAAATCATCTGTAGGTGCCTTGTTTGGAAGCCCTCCTTCTGTTCTGTTGCATTCAAGTTTATTATCTATGACTTAAGGTGACACAATGGTAAAGAATCCGCCTGCTAATGCAGGAGATATGAGTTTGATCCCTGGGCTGGGAAGATTCACTGGAGTAGGAAATGGCAAGCACTCCAGTATTCTTTCCTGGGAAATCCCATGACAGAGGAGCCTGGGAGTCTACAGTCCATTTTGTGGCAAAGAGTTTGATACAACTGAGCACACACGCCATGCCATGCCACAAAGAGTAATATACATTTTCAGAAGATGGGGAGCTGAGTAAAACCTCTCTCTCACACACACATACATACAGAGAGATAATTGATGGATGATAGATGGGAAGATTTTTGAAAGTCTGGGTTCAAGAGAGAAACTGGGCAAGATGATATTTATCAAATGCCCCTAATAGCGTGATTGCAAGAGAGAGCATAGCTTGGCAGCATCTCATGTGGAAAGGCTTAGCAGTGTGTCCACAGAATCTGCAGTTGCTTTGTGAAGTCTCCTGTAAGGTTGCCTGGATCTTGGACTGTAATAATAGAAGCAGAGAGTCCCCAGCTCAGGAGATGATCTTCTATTCTGTACTGTCCTGGTCCAATGTCATTGGGAATTTTGCCTTCCATTCTGGACATCATGCTAAGAAGCTGGGACCATTCGAAATGGCAGAGAGAAGCTAACTCTTAATAAAATGACCTGAAACACTGTCAATCAAGGAAGAGAAAAGAAACATCGAGGGGGCATTTCAGAAGTCACATGGAGAGGGCATTGCTGTGTGAAGTTGTCTGAGATTTCTCTGATTTCCTCAAAGGTGGAAGGAGCATGTATGTGAGAAAGCTCTGGAGGACTGGCTTAGGGCTCAATGTAAAGTTCTCCAGAGATGGAGAATGCTGGGCTTGAACTAATCCCAACACACAAGGACAGATAAGTCAACATGCAGCTGATGTGGAAATTGTCAGAGGTCTGCCTTGCAGGTGGAAGGGGAAACGCTGTACTCAGTTTGGTTTCAGAAAAACTCCAAAAAAACCTTTAATGGCCAGAAGCTTCTTTCTTGGCCATCCTAAAACTTCCCCATTTGTGAGCAGTCCCTGTAGGTGAAGGCTTTGATTCCTGTTCCATACAAACCTTCTGGAGGTTCTATCAGAGAGTCCCTGGGACAGCAAGGAGATCAAACCAGTCAATCCTAAAGGAAATCAACTTTGAATATCCATTGGAAGGACCGATGCTGAAGCTGAAGCTCCAGTACTTTGGCCACCTGATGTGAAGAGCTGACTCATTTGGAAAAGACTCTCATGCTGGGAAAGATTGAGACCAGGAGGAGAAGGGGATGACAGAGGATGAGATGGTTGGGTGGCATCACAGACTCAGTGGACATGAGTTTGAGAAAACTCTGGGACATAGTGAAGGACAGGGAGGACTGGAGTGCTGCAGTACATGGGGTCTCAAAGAGTTGGACATGACTTAGTGACTGAACAACAATATATATATAAATGTGAAAGAAGGAGAGAAGGGGGACTTCCCTGGTTGCCCAGTGGTTAAGACTCTGTGCTCCCAATGCAGGGGGCCTGGGTTCAATCCCTGGTCAAGGAACTAGTTATCATATTCTGCAGCTTAGACCTGGTGTAGCCAAATAAAAATAAACATATTTTTAAAAGGAGAGAAGTGAGAAAATTTAAGGCGAGGAGAGTAAAGAGAGGGTGTGAAGATAGGAGGCTGGAGGTAAATTGGGGAGGCTTTAAAGTGTAGGAAACCTGGCTTCATTTCCATTTGCCTGGTCTGTATCACCACTGCTGATGAACTCAGATGATCCCACGTCCACTGACTCAGTGGACTGTTCCCAGCCCAGGTCCTGGTGTCAGTATCTCTAAGCACAGGTGGGAGCTTCTGCTGCTGACTCAGGCCTGGGAGCAGACCATGTGCAGACTCCCCTGGCTCCTGCCCCAAAATCGATCCCCAGTCCGCAAAGCTGGACACGAAAACCTCACGCCAGGGAGAGCAGAGGGAGCAGGTGCCTGGCCCCCTGCACCACCCGTCCTGGCAGGCTGGGAGTCTGGCTGGCATCACGCCCGGCTCATTTCCAAGAGCTCGCTAGTTAGATATTTACTGGGAGGGAGGCTTGGCAAGAGGAGACAGCTGGGCAGAAATGGTGGCACAGGCTCATTCACCCACTGGGCTGCAGCGGCCCAGGTTCATCGCCCCTCACGGAGTTTGGTTTATGTACTTGGGCCGCCCCTCGCCCGAATGGCCGGGGGAAGGGGTGGGGCGGTCCTTCCATCACAGAGGCAGCACGGAACCCTTATTGGATTTCCCTAACTCTGGAGCCTGGGAAATCTGATTTATTTTAGAGTTAATCCATCACCCTCTGGCATCCTTTCAAGACAGGCCTTGAGCATAATTGCAGGATCTGGAGAAAATGGGGGAAGTCAAGTTCAATTTATTCCATTAACATTTTAAAAAACATTTAATTACGATAAAAACCAAAGAGCATTTAATGTGAATGGGACTGTGGCTTTATCTTCTGCACATGTTCTTCCCACCCATCACTCTGTCCCTGCTGTCACTGGCCTGTTGGAATTTTGCGCCCTGGTTTTGGGGGTCCCACGAGCTGTGGCCCCTCTGTCACCTTTGGCTGACTATGGTGGGGCCGGGGTGGGGAAGGAGGTGATGTGTCCCCTCACTGCCTTTCTTGCAGATCTAGATCCATCTATTCCTTTCTGCATGGTCCTTGTGTAGTCCCTCCCTCTGCCGTACTCTACTTTGCAAATCTTCTCCCATCCCCTTTTTCCATCCAGGGCCAGAGGAGTAGGACAGGTGGGATGTGATTTTTTTACTTCTTTTTCTTTTTTTAAGTTGGAGTACAGTTGATGTACAATATTATGTAAGTTACAGTTGTACAATATAGTGATTTACAATTTTTAAAGATTATACTCCACTTATAGTTATAAGATATTGGTTATATTCCCCATGTGGTACAATTTACCCTTGTATAGGTAGCTTATTTTATAGCTAATAGTTTGTACATCTTAACCTCTTACCCCGGACCCTCTCCCGCTGGCAACCACTAGTTGGTTCTCTATATTCGTGAGTCTGCTTCTTTTTTGTTATATTCACCAGTTTGCTGTATTTTTTAGGTTCTGCAAATAAGTGATATCATTTAATATTTGTCTTTCTCGGTTTGACTTAGTTTACTTAGCATAATGCCCTCCAAGTCTACTCTTGTTGCAAATGAGGAAATTTCATTCTTTTTTTATGGCTGAGTAGTATTCCATTGTGTGTGTGTGTGTGTGTGTGTGAGTGTGTGTGTGTGTGTATACACACACATACCACGTTTCCTCAAGGGGTGTGATTTTAGAAAAAACTACTATATTTCACTTTTTTTCAAGGCCACCAAGTTGGATGAGAAAGACTAGCATTTTGTCAGATTTCTTTATACTCATAATGAAGTATTGCTTTTACTTTTAATTCCATATGGAATTGTGGCAGGCTGTGTGTGTGTGGTCGCTCTCCATGCTTCAGTTTCTCTATGTGTAAAATGGGCCTTATTATTCCTGCCCTCCCACCTCACAGAACGCCCAGGGAGGTTCACAGACCACAGGCACGAAGGTGTGTTGACACAAGAGAAGGTTGTATAATAAAAACGCAATGCACTGATGAATCGTAGCCACCCTGACAAGACAGCCAGATCTTCAGCTGCGCCAGGACAAAGCCTCGTATGTGACAGGCGTATTGATGGCAGACTCAGCTTTGGGCTTTCAAAGACCAGAGTTGCCACCTGCAATCGAGAATCTTCCTTCAGAAACCACCAAGAGCACTACCACTCACACTCCCTGTGCCTGGTCCCCTTGGGCTTGGTCCCCCGGCCTCTGCTTGAGGCTGGCGTGTCATTCCCAGCAACCGAGAAGCTGTTTCATTTCTCTCCAGGAAAATAGCCCTGCACAAAAGCCCCACAGCTCAAGAAGGGACTCTCGGCATTGCACAAAAGAAGCATCTACAGATGCTGAAAACTGAAAACATAATTAAAACACTTCTGCCTCCCTTATCTGAGACAGGGAAGAAAAATGAGTGGGATGATGAGTGAAAGAAAAAAAGCCCTTATCTCTCCTTTTGTAAATAAATTTTCTTTTGGCTTCAAGGAAAGGGTCACCGCCAAATTGTGTTCATAGCAAGAGGAGGCCTGAGCGTGCCAGGAGGAACGTGATGTGTGCCTGGGACAGTTCTTGGCGCCTTGGAGGGCATGGCTGTAGGTGAGGCAGCCACGGCTGTTCTGCAGCTGCCACGTGGTGCCACAGACTGAGGCCTTGCAGCCTCCCATCCTGGACACGTTTCCTGCATGGTGCCAACCCCCCAGCTGCCTGGCCATACCTAGCCCAGGGAGAGGGGACTCAGCTTGCCTCCCCTGAGTCTCCCTGCTGTGCCCCGCCTGTCTGCAGGTTGTCCCCTGCCCCTTGCCATCCTACCTCATTCTTTTCAGAGCATTGGGAATTCAACCCTAGCTCAGGTGCTCCGAACATTGAAGTATTCCTCCAGTCATCCTGCTCACAGCGGTTGGATCAGGATTAAGTGCAAAAGAAGAACAATACCCACAAACAACCAAAACAAGAGAAACAACAACAACAACAACACAGGAGAGGCTGTAGAAACATCTTCCCTCCCTCCCTGCGATGAACCAAGAGCCCCTCCGGAGATTTCCTCTCACGTCCCAGAAGACGCCGGTTCCAACACTGCATTGCCTGACCTGGCAGATCCCCATGGAGAAAACCCGCTGAACACCCAGGTTTCGTTGGTCAGACCACTTTCTCAGCAGAGCAGGGTCTATGCAAGTGCCATGACACGGGGTGGCTGACCCATGTGGAATTCAAGAAAATCAACCTCACAAAGGATTTTCCGAAGACTTAATGAAAACATTCAGTTGCAGAGTCAGTAACAGAAGCAAAAGAAAAAATTCAGAGGTGTGGGCACAGGAGAAAGAAAGGCCTGGGAGAAGACTGTAGAGTGCAGGAGTTGATAAGGTCGTGAGCTGGGGGAAGAGGCTGTCCTGGGGGGTAGGAAGTCTGAGCACCCAGGTGGAGGCTGAAGCAGGTGGAGAACCAGATCCATACACCCTCCATGCGGCCCTGGACACCAGGGAGCCCCGAGGAGCTATAAGCAAGGTTTTTGCATTGATCCACCCAGAGGTCTGGCCGGAGGACCAAGGAATCCCATGAAAAAGCAGGACTAGAAGCCTGGAAGGAGGAGCTGGAGGGCTTAAGGCTGGAGTCAGTCAGGAGGTGTAGAAACTTGCAGCGGTTATTATGATAGGAAAACCATTCTGGCTGGAAATCAGAGAGAATAGGAAATGGGTCAGGAAGCTAAAGAACGCGTTTCAGCACATTTAGACTTTCGGCAAAGAACCAGGAAGCTGCTTGCTTCCTACGGGTTCTTATTTTAATGAAGCCAGTAGATCAAGACCTTTCCTGGAGGGGGCTCAGCATGAGCGGCGGACCTCGGAGAGGTGCCTGCTCATTTACCGAGCCCCATCGATTCTATTGCCTTTATGCCCCTCCAGCTCCCACTGCTTTTCTACCTTAGTTCAGACTCTCATCTTTTTTTCTCCTGCATTATTAAAACAGCCCCCTAAATGGTCTCCCCACCTGTGGTCTCATCACCTTCCAATCCTCTCCTCCCTGCTTCCATACTGATGCTTAGACATCCCAAATCCGATTTGCCTTATTCAGGGGCTTAAAACCCTCCCAGGCTCCCTGCTGCCCCCGGGTGTGTTCTCAGGCTTCCTTGATCATTGACACCCCTGAGATGGTTGCAAGAATGCAGATTCCGAGACCCCCTGAGAATCTAATTTATTAAGTTGGGGGTTGAGCTTCAGAATCTGTACCACCAGTTAACATCCTAGTTGATTCTTCTGCCCAGGAACGTGTAGGAGACACTGTCTAGAGCTAATGCTGAACTCTCACTTGTGTGAAAGGTCCGTGTTTGAGTGGCTGTGCCCCTCTCCACTCTCACCGTCTGTGCACCCTGACAGCTCAGCTGCATCTCTGGGCATCACTACTTGGAGTCCAGCCAGATTGGGCTCTGAAATGGGGATCAAAAACCAAAGATGGGTTGAAACTACCAACCCCAGGCAGTTCAAATTCATCTGCAAGCAGTCCACTCAACTCTGGGCTGAGAGAAAGCAGGTACACCTGCTGTGGATAGATAGATTTTCTTTCTTTCTTACAAAAATGAGAGAACTACAGGCAGACAGGGAAAAGCAGTTCAAAAACCATATTATATGAAAAACTTGTGGTGGCCACTGCTTCCTGCCGTTCTGAGAGAAACAGTTTAGTAAGTAAACTGAGGCAAGACAGACATGACAAGTAACCATACTAACACGAGCTGGGCTGTGACTCTCCAAATTGCTTGCGGCTGAAATTTCCAAGCTCCAGATGGTAGAGTCGTGACGTCAGCAGTTTGCCTGGATGTCCTCAAACCTCTCCCTTTGGCTTCTCCTCTTGCCTCAATTGTGCTTCCCAGGTGGCTCAAGTGGTAAAGAATCTGCCTGCCAATGCAGGAGACGTGAATCTGATCCCTGGGTTGGGAGATCCCCTGAAGGAGGAAATGGCAACCCATTCCAGTGTTCTTGCCTGGAGAATCCCATGAACAGAGGAGCCTGGCAGGCTACAGTTCATGGGGTCACAAAGAGTTGGACATGACTGAACGATTAACGTTTTCACTTTCACAAAATATTACTACTCCTATTCTTCCTCCAGTATAAACATCTAAGAGTAAGAATTCGAATTCCTGGTGAGTTTTTTTTTTTTTTTTTTTTTCTGTCTCTTGTGCAAGTACTATTCTCAGGTACCAACCCAGTTGGTGGGTTGGGATTTCCAGGTGGGATCTTCTCTTTTGCCCTGCTGGCACACCAGGACGGAGGGCTTTTCACTGTCCTGGATCATAACAAGCTTTGATGTGGATAGAACCCATCTTACTCTTAGTTTCCTAGAGCTTACATAACAAGGAACCACAAACTGAGTGGGTTGGAACAACAGAAATGTTTCTTCTCACAGTTCCAGAGGCTAGAAATCTGAAATCAAGATGTAGCAGAGCCACGTGCTCTCTGAAGTTCCTGGGGATCCTTCTTTCTTGCCTCTCCTTAGTTCTGTGCTTACCAGCAACCCTGGGCATGACCTGACTGGTAGACACATCACTCAGAACTCTGCCTCTTCAGGATATTCTCCTGCTTGTTTGTGTGACTATTCTCCTCTGGTAAGGACACGAGTCACTGAATCACGGTCTACTATAAATGCAGTACGGGGCTTCCGCAGTGGCTTAGTGGAAAAGAATCTGCCTGCAGTGCAGGAGACCCAAGTTCGATCCCTGGGTTGGGAGATGCCCTGGAGGAGGGTATGGCAACCCACTCCAGTATTCTTGCCTGGAGAATCCCATGGACAGGGGCGCCTGGTGGGCTACAGTCCATGGGGTCACACAGAGTCAGACATGAGTGAAGCGACTTAGCACAACACACACAGTGCAGTATGGTATCCTCTTAACTAATTACATCTGCAAAGACCCTATTTCTAAATAAGTTCATATTCTAAGGTTCTGGTTGAACTTGAATTTGGGGGAGGGGACACTCTTCAACCTAATACACTCCCCTTGGCACTTCTGTCCTCGCTTTCAAGCTCCTTGTATACAGCAAAGCCATCTAAACACATATCCATCTCTTCCTATTTTCCCATCATACTTCTCTTTGCTAATGGCTTTAGGTTATTTCCAAAGAGAGTGAAATATTCTTCTGTTCTTCCCAGAGCAGGGGCTGAACACCCTTGGCCAAAGAAGCCTGGGACAGAGAGTGGTCAGTGCTTCAGAAAGCTGTTTTCTCACAAACCTGCATGCAGAAAATGATTGTGCTTCTTAGCTCATCTTGCATTTAGGTGTGACCTCTAGACTGGGCTCTAATCTGTAGTTTGAGCAGAATCAAGTGCTCTATTTCCAGGCCAGGCCCTGGACCATCTCCCACGTAGGATCCTCCACGTTCGTTCCTTCTCTGTTGTGTGCTACGTCACTTCAGGTGTGTCCCACTCTTTGCAACCCCATGGACTGTGGCCCACCAGGCTCCCCTGTCCAAGGGGATTCTCCAGGCAAGAATACTGGAGTGGGTTGCCATGCCCTCCTCCAGGGGATCTTCCCAATGCAGGATTGAACCCGCGTCTCTTATGTCTTCTGCACTGGCAGGTTTCTTTACCACTAGTGCCACCTGGGAAGCCCTCCTCTGCTAGCTTGAGGCAGCTGAGCAGTACAGCCTTGAAAGCTGAATGCTAAAAATTGCAGAGGCAGAAGATAAAAAGAACTGGATCTCTGTGTTATTTCCTAAAAGAGAGCTGCCTGTAGGTCAGGAACACCATTTTGGATTTTGTATGAATAAGAAACACACTTTGCTTGTGTTAAATCTGGGGGCTTGTTTGCTATAGGTGTTAGCCTACTCTGAGTAACCTGGAGGCTAGACCAAGCTTATATGGCCACATTTTTATTAGTGTCAAAGACACAGGCTTTTAAAAATATATTCTTTTAAAATGTTTTTAATTGATTCTTTTTGGCTGCACTGGGTCTTGGATGCAACCATGGGCTTCCTCTAGTTGTAGCAAGTGGGGGCTACTCTTCATAGCCCCCATACTCATGGAGGTGGCTTCTCTTGTAGAGAGCGGACTCTAGAAGCTGGGGCTCAGTAGCTGTGGGGCACAAGCTTAATTGCCCTACGGCATGTGGGATCTTCTTGGATGAGGGATAGAACCCGTGTTCCCTGCACTGACAGGTGGATAACAACTGGACTACCAGGGAAATCCTTTAAAGTCTTTATTGAAATTGCTATAATATTGTTTCAGTTTTACGTTGGTTTTTTTTTTTTTTTTTTTTGGTCACAGGGCATGTGAGATCTTAGCTCCCTAACCAGGGATGAAACCCATACTCTCTGCTTTGGAAGGCGAAGTCTTAAACATTGGATCACCAGGGAAGTCCGTGTGATCTCCTTTTTTAAGGGCCTTAATCACTTCCCCGGAGAAGGCAATGGCACCCCACTCCAGTACTCTTGCCTGGAAAAATCCCATGGACAGAGGAGCCCGGTAGGCTGCAGTCCATGGGGTCGCAAAGAGTCGGACACGACTGAGCGACTTCACTTTCACTATTCACTTTCATGCATTGGAGAAGGAAATGGCAACCCGCTCCAGTGTTCTTGCCTGGAGAATCCCAGGGATGGTGGAGCCTGATGGGCTGTGGTCTATGGGGTCGCACAGAGTCGGACACGACTGAAGTGACTTAGCAGTAGCAGCAATCACTTCCCAAAGGGCCCCTCTCCTAATACCATCACAGTGAACATTAGGTTTCAAGATATGAATTTGGGGGAGGACACAAATACTTAGTCTACAGCATTGTATATTTGATTTTGTGATTTTATCCAACTATTTCAACTGAATTTCATGTTAAGTCTTCTTGGGCTTTCCTCCTGGTGTCAGTGTGTCCTTCAGCTTTCTCTGAAGAAGACTGTTCCACTTCAGTATGAAACCTCTTCCAGGCAGGCCTGGGCACCCTTGTCTAGCTCTGTTTTCTCACCAGATCCAAGCTGTTTGGCCTCCATTCTCAGGAATCCACACACCTGTTACAGAGCTGTTGTCGAGTGGGGGTACCAGCATCCATCCATCTCCTAGGGAAAGACTCTCACAGGGACTGGATGGGACCGATAGAGTCAGCATTGGTGTAAAGTGGGGGCAAGGTGGCTTCCGTCTCTTCCTACCCTCCTTCATGGTTCCTAAAATAATTGCGACCTCTGGCTGCCCAACCCTCCAAAGATCTGCTCACTTCTGATCCTACCTGAGTATTTCTAGATTTGTTATGTGTTCAGATCAGTCGCTCAGTCATGTCTGACACTGCGACCCCATGGACTGCAGCACCTCAGGCTTCCCTGTCCATCACCAACTCCCACAGTCTACTCAAACTCATGTCCATCGTATCAGTGATGCCATCCAACCATCTCATCCTCTGTCGTACCCCTCTTCTCCCGCCTTCAATCTTTCCCAACATCAAGGTCTTTTCTAATGAGTCAGCTCTTCGCCTCAGGTGGCCAAGGTTTTGGAGTTTTAGCTTCAGCATCAGTCCTTCCAATGAATATTCAGGACTGATCTCCTTTAGGATGGACTGGTTGGATCTCCTTGCAGTCCAAGGGACTCTTAAGAGTCTTCTCCAACACAACAGTTCAAAAGCACTAGTTCTTTGGGGCTCAGCTTTCTTTATAGTCCAACTCTCGCATCCATACATGACTACTGGAAAAACCATAGCTTTGACTAGATGGACTTTTGTTGGCAATGTCTCTGCTTTTTAATATGCTCTCTAGGTTGGTCATAGCTTTTCTTCCAAGGAGCAAGCGTCTTCTAATTTCATGGCTACAGTCACCATCTGCAGTGATTTTGGAGCCCCCCAAATAAAGTCTATCACTGTTTCCATTGTTTCCCCATCTATTTGCCATGAAGTGATGGGACCAGATGCCATGATCTTCATTTTCTGAAAGTTGAGTTTTAAGCCAACTTTTTCACTCTCCTCTTTCACTGTCATCAAGAGGCTCTTTAGTTCTTCACATTCTGCCATAAGGGTGGTGTCATCTGCATATCTGAGGTTATTGATATTTCTCCCAGCAATCTTGATTTAGGCTTGTGCTTCATTCAGCCTGGCATTTCACATGATGTACTCTGTATATAAGTTAAATAAGCAGGGTGACAATATTCAGCCTTGATGTATTCCTTTCCTGATTCGGAAGTCTGTTTTTCCATGTCCAGTTCTAACTGTTGCTTCTTGACCTGCATACAGATTTCTCAGGAGGCAGATAAGGTGGTCTGGTATTCCCATCTCTTTCAGAATTTTCCACAGTTTATTGTGATCCACGCAGTCAAAGGGTTTGGCATAGTCAATAAAGCAGAAATAGATGTTTTTCTGGAACTCTCTTGTTTTTTTGATGATCCAGCAGATGTTGACAATTTGATCTCTGGTTCCTCTGCCTTTTCTAAAACCAGCTTGAACATGTGGAAGTTCACAGTTCATGTGTTGTGAAGCCTCACTTGGAGAATTTTGAGCATTACTTTGCTAGCGTGTGAGATGAGTGCAATTGTGCGGTAGTTTGAGCATTCTTTGGTATTGCTTTTGTTTGGGATTGGAATGAAAATTGACCTTTTCCAGTCCTGTGGCCACTGCTGAGTTTTCCAAATTTGCTGTCATTTTGAATGTAACACTTTCACAGCATCATCTTTTAGGATTTGAAATAGCTCAACTGGAATTCCATCACCTCCTTTAGTTTTGTTCATAGTGATGCTTCCTAAGGCCTACTTGACTACACATTCCAGGATGTCTGGTTCTAGGTGAGTGATCACACCATCGTGGTTATCTGTGTCATGAAGACCTTTTTTGTATAGTTCTTCTGTGTATTCTTGCCACCTCTACTTAATGTCTTCTGCTTCTGTTAGGTCCATACCATTTCTGTCCTTTATTGTACTCAACCCTTGGTATCTATAATTTTCTCGAAGAGATCTCTAGTCTTTCCCATTCTATTGTTTTTCTCTATTTCTTTTCATTGATCGCTGAGGAAGACTTTCTTATCTCTCCTTGCTATTCTTTGGAACTCTGCATTCAAATGGGTATCTCTTTCCTTTTCTCCTTTGCCTTTAGCTTCTCTTTTTTTCTCAGCTATATGTCAGGCCTTGTCAGACAATCATTTTGCCTTTTTGCATTACTTTTTCTTGGGGATGGTCTTGATCACTGTCTCCTGTACAGTGTCAGGAACCTCCATACATAGTTCTTCAGGCACTCTGTCTATCAGACCTAATCCCTTCATCTATTTGTCACTTCTACTGTATAATTGTTAAGAGATTTGATTTAGGTCAAACCTGAATGGTCTAGTGGTTTTCCCTACTTTCTTCAATTTAAGTCTGAATTTGACAATAAGGAGTTCATGATCTGAGCCAGTTAGCTCCTGGTCTTATTTTTGCTGACTGTAAAGAGCTTTTCCATCTTTTGGCTGCAAAGAATATAATCAGTCTGATTTTTGTGTTGACCATCTGGTGATGTCCATGTGTGGAGTCTTCTCTTGTGTTGTTGGAAGAGGGTGTTTGCTATGACCAGTGTGTTCTCTTGGCAAAACTCTGTTAGCCTTTGACCTGCTTCATTTTGTACTCCAAAGCCATATTTGCCTGTTACTCCTGGTAGCTCTTGACTTCCTACTTTTGCATTCCAGTCCCCTATAATGAAGAGGACATCTTTTTTGGGTATTAGTTCTAGAAGAGCTTATAGGTCTTCATAGAACAGTTCAATTAGAACGTGGTTACGTGTGCATGTGTGCTAAGGGCTTCAGTCGTGTCCGACTCTTTGCAACGCTATGGACTGGAGCCCGCCAGGCTCCTCTGTCTGTGGGATTCTCCAGGCAAGAACACTGGCGTGGGCTGCCATGCCCTCCTCCAGGGGATCTTCCTGACCTGCACTGGCAGGTGGATTCTTTACCACTGGCGCCACCTGGGAAGCCCAGCTTGTTATACACATTATCCATTTTCTTTTCCATCTCCTTGCTTTCTTTTATCCCCCTGATTAAAAAAAATAATAAAAAATCTTAAAGTTTATTTTTCTAAGCTGAATGCCACTTGGTTATCCTTACTTTGTTGAGTCTATTTGTATCATTATTCTCCTGTTCTCTTGCTTGTGCCAGCCCCCAGCTGAGCATGAACACATCATTTCTAACCACTTCCAGATCATTAATAAAGCTGTGAGGGAAGACAGGTTCTTACCCTAAATCCTGTGGCACCAATTAGATACTTACCCCCAGATGGGCTCCTTGGCAATTTATTACCACCCTGTGGTCTTTCAGCCAGTGTTTAATCAATGAGGCTGGGTTCTGATCCAAGCTGACTTTCAACTAAGTTTCCAAGGAAACTTTCTGGAGACCAGTTGGTTTTCTGAAGCTGTCTTCTCTCTTGCAGCCCTTCCAAGCTGCTCATTTGGGAGCTCAAAGACCTGCCAGACCCTTTATTTGGCTCTGAGGATTTTTGAGGGAGGTTGCATTCATCTGGCTTTACTTCTATCCGCCTTCCACTTTTTGAGGAAAGGAAATCATCTTGGACTGCTCCCTTCAGTTACTAAACTGTTGCCAGGATGGGATTGGAAAAAGGAGGATGTCTTCTACTCTGGGCAAGACTTTGACCACCGAGTCCTGCTTCCCAGACATGTCTAGGTGCAGAACTTTATGTAAAAGGGGCTGTTCTAAAGAGCACCAATTACACGGGGTGGGATGCCCACCCATGCTCAGTGAATCTGAAGGTTAAATAATAAATATTGAGCACTGATCATGTTTTAAGAGTTGTACCAGAGATACCCATACAAAGCTAAAGAAGACATAGTCTACACCCTCAGATGACTTCAACTCTGGTCAAGTGGTGGTAGAATTGTTGGACTAAACAACCAGGTTGTTGTGTTAAGTTACTCAGTCATGTCCGACTCTTTGTGACCCTATGGACTGCAGCATAGCAGTTTTCCCTGTTCTTCACTATCTCCTGGAGTTTGCTCAAATTCATGTCTATTGAGTCGGTGATGCCATCCAACCATCTCATTCTCTGTCGTCCCCTTCTCCTCCTTCCCTCAATCTTTCCCAGCATCAGGGTCTTTTCCAACGAACTGGCTCTTTGCATCAAGTGGCCAAATTACTGGAGCTTCAGCTTCAGCATCAGACCTATGAATATTCAGAGTTGATATCCTTTAGCAATATCTAATGGAGAAGGAAATGGCAACCCACTCCAGTGTTCTTGCCTGGAGAATCCCAGGGACGGGGGAGCCTGGTGGGCTGCCATCTATGGGGTCACACAGAGTCGGACACGACTGAAGTGACTTAGCAGCAGCAGCAGCACCAGCAGCAATATCTAAAGTTTATCACCTTTATCTCCTTTTATCTCCTTGGTTTTATCTCCTTGCTGTCCAAGGGACTCTTTAGTGTCTTCTTCAGCACTGCAATTTGAGAGCATCAATTCTTCGACACTCAGCCTTCTTTATAGTCCAGCTCTCACATCCATATATGACTTCATCTCTAACCTGAAAACCTAACAAATGGTCCCTGCTAGAAGTTAAGATATAAGCTGACCATGATAAATAGAAATACATTTGAAATTATATTACCTGCAACACAAAATTTTAATGTTTATGAGTTGTTATGACTGTCAGCTGGGTTTGGCTATCAGAGAATGGGATGTGGAGCAGACACTTTTCTTGGCGAGTTGCTGGGTGGTTAGCTAGGTACATCTTCAGCATTACTGGATGTGGACACATTTTCCTCCAAAGTAATTGCACTGATTTGCACACGATAATGGAGGAAGTCTGGGTATCTGAATTAGCTCCAGCACCAGGCACATGAGGGACAACAAAGCTAGGAGGACAGCTCTCCAATCCATCACTCAAAACCTGGTGCTGGAGTCTGTGTACCACAGTCACACAGATGATAAAGATGCAGATTTCTTTCTTTTTTTTTTTTTGTGAAATAAAGTTTTATTAAAGTATAAGATGCAGATTTCTTCATCCCACCCTAGCGTTTCTCCATCACAGTTTCTGAGCGTGAATCTGCATTTTAAACCAGGAGGCTTAGATGGTTCTAAAGCAGGAGATTTAAACCTGGGGTTCACAGGCATGGTAGGGCAAGTTCCTCAAACTACAGTGTGTAGAAGAGTCACTGGAAG
This sequence comes from Bos javanicus, assembly GCF_032452875.1. Lineage (NCBI taxonomy): Eukaryota > Metazoa > Chordata > Mammalia > Artiodactyla > Bovidae > Bos > Bos javanicus. The sequence continues at coordinate 96,972,206 of NC_083872.1, read as the reverse complement.
AGTGAGAAGAATGCGGACCCTGGAATCTAAAACTTACAGATTCATCTTCAGTGTGTCTGGAGGTGGGGCAGGGAGCCTGACGGCACTTTTAACTGGCATTTCAGGTCGCTCTAATGCAGGGGGTCCTGCGACTGCACTGTGAGAACTGCCCAGGAGGTCTCAGGGGTTCTCTGCTCTGCATCCCATCCTTCCACTCTCATGTCCTGACAACTTATACACAAACTTTTAATGTATGTGTCTCTGTGCCATTTAAAAAACATGTTTATTTATTTTGTCGCTCCAGGTCTTAGTTATGACACACAGGATCTTCAATGTGGCAGGCGGGATTTTTAGTGGTGGCATGTAAACTCTTAGTTGTGGCACGTGGGAACTAGTTCCTGACCGAAGATTGAATTTGGGCCCCTACATTAGGAACTCGGAGTCTTACTGGACCACCAGGGATGTCCCCTCTGTGCTGTTTTATAACAACAGTCTTTTATTTTTTCAGATCTCCAAAGTGAAAGTGAAGTGATAAGTCACTCAGTCGTGTCCGACTCTTTGCAACCCCATGCACTACACAGTCCATGGAATTCTCCAGGCCAGAATACTGGAGTGGGTAGCCTGTCCCTTCTCCAGCAGATCTTCACAACCCAGGAATCAAATCAGGGTCACCTGCATCGCAGGTGGATTCTTTACCAACTGAGCTATTAGGGAAGCCCAAAGAGATCTGAAAAAGAGTGCAGAAAAAAAGTTAAGATACACTGTTATAGGTACAGACTCTTCTTACTTTCCCATAATTTCTTACATCTCTGTGTAAGCAATATAGAAAAAGAATGTATCAGCCAGCAGCTGCGGACACTATCCTTCAGGTAAGCTATTTGCTCCTCAAATGATGCATAAGTCCTGTCCCAGCAGAAGCCCAAGGACAAGAACACAGGAAAAAATAAAAAGCCTCCAGTCTTCAGGTTCTGATTCAATATTCTCCCTGCCTAGCCTTCAGGCTTGATTTTAAGGAAGTCAGTTTTTAAATTAAAAAAAAAAAACCAATAATAATGATTTATTTATATTACTAAATGTGCCGTCCCTGGAAATACACTTTTTATGATCTACCAGACTTGCAACTTCCCAAATCCTCTGAATGGTCTCCCCTGAAGGACAACTTTTGCTCTCCTCTTTATTTAAATGAAAGACAATCAAAAGCTGCATCTTCTCAATCTCCTATCATTTATAGTTAAACTGAGGCTCCCCGAAAATAATAGCAAATGAAGCAACTGACAAACAACTAATCTCAAAAATATACAAGCAACTCCTACAGCTCAACTCCAGAAAAATAAATGACCCAATCAAAAAATGGGCCAAAGAACTAAATAGACATTTCTCCAAAGAAGACATACAGATGGCTAACAAACACATGAAAAGATGCTCAACATCACTCAGTATCAGAGAAATGCAGATCAAAACCACTATGAGGTACCATTTCACACCAGTCAGAATGGCTGCGATCCAAAAGTCTACAAGTAATAAATGCTGGAGAGGATGTGGAGAAAAGGGAACCCTCTTACACTGTTGGTGGGAATGCAAACTAGTACAGCCACTATGGAGAACAGTGTGGAGATTCCTTAAAAAACTGGAAATAGAACTGCCTTATGATCCAGCAATCCCACTGCTGGGCATACACACTGAGGAAACCAGAATTGAAAGAGACACGTGTACCCCAATGTTCATTGCAGCACTGTTTATAATAGCCAGGACATGGAAGCAACCTAGATGTCCATCAGCAGATGAATGGATAAGAAAGCTGTGGTACATATACAAAATGGAGTATTACTCAGCCATTAAAAAGAATACATTTGAATCAGTTCTAATGAGGTGGATGAAACTGGAGCCTATTATACAGAGTGAAGTAAGCCAGAAAGAAAAACACCAATACAGTATACTAACACATATATATGGAATTTAGAAAGATGGTAACAATAACCCTGTATATGAGATGCTGTCTCTTTTGCTAAAGAGACACTGATGTATAGAACAGTCTTTTAGACTCTGTGGGAGAGGGAGAGGGTGAGATGATTTGGGAGAATGGCATTGAAATATGTATAATATCATATATGAAACGAGTCGCCAGTCCAGGTTCTATGCATGATACTGGATGCTTGGGGCTGGCGCACTGGGACGACCCAGAGGGATGGTATGGGGAGGCAGGAGGGTTCAGGATGGGGAACACGTGTATGCCTGTGGCAGATTCATTTCTATATATGGCAGAACCAATACAATATTGTTAAGTTTAAAAATAAAATAAAATTAAAAAAATTAAAAACAAAACAAAACAAAACAAAAAACTGAGGCTCCCCTTTCCATTTTCTCATGTTTTCACCTGTGTTCACTTGAGCTCCAATTAAAGTCTCATAAGTTTTTGTTCGTTTTGCTTCCTTTTCTGTTTTCAGCTTGTGTTGATTAAAACAAGGGAAAAAATGATGTGCAGATGTGGCTTTATCTACTGGCCAGGTGGGTGGAAAAAAACAAACATGTTTCAAGGCCAGAATCTGGGGAGTAACCGCCAAGTTTCCAACCTAAATGGTCCAGGGACACACTGCATGCTGGAGTGGGCAGAACTCCAGCTTTGAAAACTGCAAGTTCTCGGCAGCTTTACCTGTGTGACTCTGGGAGGGTAGCCTACACTCTCCGAGCCTCAGTTTCCCCAACTGCATGTGGGCAGCCGCTTTGGCTCCACTCCTCCAGGCAGACTGATGTTTTCTCAGCTTAGCCAATAGGAGTCAGCACCACTTTCTCTTTCCAGTGGATCCACCCACACTGTAGAATTATAGAGCCACTTGGAGTTTACTGAAGATTTTGTAGAGAATCAGAGGACGGTTTATATCACACACTTCTGCAGAAAACCCCTTGAGTTCCCACGAACAGATCTTCTCTTGCAAGTCTTTCCATCTGCTAATCCACAGCCTCTCATCTCTCTCTCTGCTTCACACAGAGCCCAGACTCACTCTCGGTCTCCCCACTTCCCACACCCCTGCTCCCTCCTCCAGTTTCTGTGGATCTCTAAGTCACTGTCCGCTTCCTTGTTGCTCAGACCTGCATTTCCAAATCTACAGTCATCATGTGCTCAGAAAACAAGGATTTTTCTTCTGCCCCTACCATTACCTTACTTTGGAAAAACAAAAACAATTCAGCACTCAAATATTATTTCCTAACCCCCTTCTTTTTAAGAATCTCCAAATGAATGTCAGTCTTTTTTTTTTTTCCTTTAATGTCACATGTAACAAGTGATAGCCTAAAGAGGTTTCCATGGGTAGAGCTACTTCCCAGGGCCTCCAGCCACCCCAACACCTGGGAGAAGGAGAAGGGGAGGCTAATAGCACATTACCAAACCCCTAATCCATCTGAGGCACAGTCACACACCAATGCACACAGGCCAGGAAGCTCGGCCTCTGAAGACAGAAGGTATGAAGAGCCCCCATACATTTTCGCCTGTCAAAAGGGGCAAATGATGCCTATTGGATAGGGCTCAACTAATGACTAAATGAAATAAAACCTGTGAACCACCCAGCAAGTCTCTGCTATCAGGAGGTGATCAAGGAAGAAAATTAAACCTCAATTGAAAAAATTTTTAAATTTTAATTTATTTATGGCATGAGAGATCTTAATTCCCCTTTCAGGTTCTGAACACATGCTTCCTGCAGTGAAAGCATGGAGTCCTATCCACTGGATCACCAGGGAAGTCGCTAGATTTTAAAAAGTTGATTCACTTTCCTGGGAAGAATCCCCTTTTTCTGGGAATTCTTTTACTTCCTTTATTTCTGTTTCATTTTTTAAAAAATGTCCATAAAATCTGTAAACTTATTTCTTTGAAGCCACACAGGCTAAGGTCAATTAGTTTCCCTGTTTGAAGGAATTGTAGTCCACTGGGCCTTGATTATGGTCTCCCCTGGGAGGGATTCATTCCCTCCACATTTGTATATATTGACTTCATTGACCCTGCCCCCACCCCTCACCTTCTACCAGCATCCCTCACCATCAGTCCCATATCCATCCTCCCTCTAGAGCCTCCCACTGCAGATGGCCTATGTCTCATGTCTCTTCATCGCATTTTGTCTTTTATCACCCACTCCTGGTTAGACACTCTGTTCCTGGGAATCAGGGAGGCCTATGATTCTAACATTGTCATGCATTTTGCCTGAATGCCAATTTCAATCATGCATAATCTCCCTTGCAGATTTTCATGGAACCACTCGATTTTGTAGGAGAAGATACATACAAAATCCATCATGATTGATCTTATCATTCTGTTTCTCACTTTGAATCACCAGGCTCCTTGCTGTTCTGCTTCTTGAATACAGCAGCACCCTGCTGCCTTGGAGCCTTGACTGCTATCCCCATGGCTGAACACTCTTCCCTCAGATTGCTGCTTGGCCTATGCACCCACCTGTTTCAGGTCTTGGCTCAAATGTCATCTTCTCCATGAGGCTTTCCTTACTGTGCCCCGGTGCCACTGAGTCCCTCCCTGTTTTATTGACTTCTAACATTGTGCGCACATGCATGCATGTGTGGAGAGAGAGAGAATGAAATGTATATAGTTTATAGTTAGCCTGCTCCCACTAGAATGAAAGCTCCATGAGGGCAGGAATTTTGTCTTTTTTGTTTCTTAGTATATATTCTCTGTATTATATACATGTGTGCTATACACTTATTATATATAGTACTGCTGCTGCTGCTGCTGCTGCTGCTAAGTCGCTTCAGTCGTGTCTGACTCTGTGCGATCGCATGGACTGCAGCCTACCAGGCTCCTCTGTCCATGGGATTTTCCAGGCAAGAGTACTGGAGTGGGTTGCCATTGTCTTCTTGATATATAGTACTATATATATGTATATATATGGGAAGATCCCCTGGAGAAGGGAAAGGCTATCCATTCTAGTATTCTTGCCTTGAGAATCCCATGGACTATATAATCCATGGGGTCGGAAAGAGTTGGATACAACTGAGCAACCCTCACTCATATATACATATAGTACATATGCATGTAGCGGGCTTCCCTGGTGGCTCAAATGGTAAAGAATCTGTACTATCCATAATATGTGTACAGTACATGTGTGTATAAGACACACGTGTGTGTGTGTGTGTATGTGTGTGTGTGTGCATGTGTTTTAAGTTGCTTCAGTTGTGTCTGATTCTTTGCGACTCTTTGTACCATAGCCCGCCAAGCTCCTCTGTCCATGGGATTCTCTATGCAAGAATACTGGAGTGGGTTTCCATGCTCTCCTACAGGGGATGTTCCTGATCCAGGGATCGAACCCACATCTCTTATGTCTTCTGCATTGGAGGGCAGATTCTTTACCACTAGCACCACCTGGGAAGCCCACATGTATGTATAGTACATGTATTATATATATATATCCCTTCTTTATATTTTATACCTAGAATATATCCCGTCACATAGTAGGTGCTTTGTATATAACTGTTGAATAGAATGAGTCGGTAATCATTTATTTCAGACAATGGTGGAATGAATTGTCCAAGTTCACACAGTATCTAAGGTAGAGAAGGAAGTAGTTCAGGTCTTTATGTGTGTTTGTGTGTGTGTATGTGTGTGTGTGTGTGCACTTAGTCACTCAGTCATGCTCTTTGTGACCCTTTGGACTATAGCCCACCAGGCTCCTCTGTCCATGGGATTTTTCAGGCAAGGATATTGGAATGGGTTGCCATTTCCTTCTCCAGAGGATCTTCCTGCCCTACGGATTGAATCCACATCTCCTAGGTTTCTACAACACAGTTCAAAACCTTTCTCCTTCCTCCACTGCCTCCATTATCAACCACAACCTATAGAACAGCTCTTGGGTCACTGCCCCTAGAGTGAAGTTAAGGAAGGCTTGGGGTCTCTCCCTCAGCGAGGATTAAAGAATGTGATGTTTTTAATATATTAAATGTATGTTATTTATAAAAGTGGCTTCATTTACTATGTTTCGGCCATGCTCTTCCTTCAGTTCTCTAAATCAACCTCATGCCTTTGCATATGTGGTTCTCCGGAATGCTCTTTGCTGACTTCTTCCTCATTTTTGCCCTTCAAGCCTTGGTTTAAATGTGCTTTCTTGAGGATCTGCCGCCAAGAAGCCACACCAAATAAGTTTCAGTTATTTATTTTATAACATTTGTTGCTATTTGTTTGTGGTTATTTGTTATCATTCTCCTCCTGTAGGGCTGGGGCTAACTCTATTTTTTACACCTTTGTACAACAAGGCCAACACAGCATCTGGAATGAACACATCAGTGGATAAATCTATTACTAAATAAAATTCAAAGAATTTGAGGGTAGGCCTTATTTTGCATTAGCCACCAAAGCCACATTTTGAGCACATGATGTCTATAGGAGCAGCCATCAGGGGGTACAAGCTAGTTGGTTCAAGCCCATCATTCTATGGTTGTTTATGTTTGCTTAGGCCTGCCTCTAAGTTGCCAAGTAGATCCCAGGCAAGTGACACAATATATCTATATAGCAGTAGAAACCCAGACTCAGAAAATATATGTCCTGTGTGCATATGTAACATTGTAAGTCCCTACTTATAAACTAAGTTATATCACGCTGTGATAATACTTGTTTTTTTCCTTTAAAAAATCTTTATTGAATCTGTCACATAATGTTTCTGTTCTCTGTTTTGGTTTTTTGGCCACGAGGCATATGGGGTCTTAGGTCTCCAAACAGGGATCGAACATACACCTCCTGCACTGGAAGGCAAAGTCTTAACCACTGGGCCACTAGGGAAGTCCCATCAAGCTGTGATAATGTGTATGTATTCATATCCAATTCAAGTCTTATTGGGTTATCTTGTCTAATGTCTGTCTTGTTAGATTATACCTCACTGGAAACTATTTCAGATCAATGGGTAACTATTCACTGGGACTTAACCAGTGCCTAGCCCTGAGAAGAATATAGGAAAATTCTAAGATAATGACCCATTCATCTAGCAGGATGAACACAGTTTACACAAGATGATGTAAACAGGATTCTCCTTCCTAATGCACACATTACTCAGGACAGGCAGTAAGTACAAGGCAACTTGAAGGGAGGAAAACATATATGTGCTGAAGTCTGAAGAGAAGGGCTTATGATTGAGGTGGTATTTAACAGGAGTTTGAAGGATGGAGGAGAAAAAATCAACATATTTATTGAGTGCCTACTATGTGTAAGATACTAGACTGAGTACTATGGGGAATACAAAGACATAAGAATGGGTCTCTGCCTTTGGCAAGTTTTTCATCTAGCTGTAGAGACAAGACATAAATTAGTGAAAAGTAAATAGCATTATGAGAGTTAAATAGCAGCTTAAGACAAGAGCAACACAAGCGATGTCAGAAAGCATTGTGTGATGAATTACCCAGGGAATGCTACAGATAATAAAAACTTTAGGAGTTCAAAAAAGGTGGGCTGGGAAGGCTTCTCAGAAGACTTAGGACTTAAACTTGTGTTGAAAGGATGGGGAAGATTGGTTAAGAATATGATGGAAGATGAGAGAAGACCTTATCAGGGAGGAAGAGTGGAAAATTACATAAAAGTAGAAGGGTAGGGAAAGAAAAATGTATGTTGCAGGAAAACAAATGAACCAGATTGGCTGGAGTAGATAAAAAGTAAAAAAAACAGAAGAGAAAGAAAACTTCTCTAAAAACAGAAGAGGATGATTAAGACCAGATTATGAAGGCGATGAAAGCTGTCCTACTGAGTTTACATATCATCCTCTGTGCAATCAAGAGACCAAAACTTCTATAGGGGTGCGATGTTTCAGAATGATTTGTCTGGCAGTGAAATGAGTGGCTTTGAAAGGAGCAGCCTGGGACTTCCCTGGGGGTCCAGTGGTTAAGACTTTGCTTTCCAATGCTGGGGGTAAAGGTTTGATCTCTGATTTGGGAACTAAAATCCCACATGCCTTATGGCCATAAAACCAAAATATGAGACAGAAATAATATTGCAATGAATTCAATGAAGATTTTAAAAATGGTACACATCTAAAAAGAAAAAAAACCTTTTAAAAAATGGAGCAGCTCTTCAAGAGGCTGATGTAGGGGTCCAAGCATGAGGCTAGAAGGATCTAGTAAGGGCAGAGGTGACTATTCACAATGGAAAGTGCACACACATATTTAAGAAACAGTGAAAGAAAAATCAACAAGCTTCTATGACCAGGTGAATATGGGCTTGAAAAGAGAGAAGGGTCAAATGTGGGTGTTGAATATTTTGTGCCTGGATTTCAGGAGGATTCAGTAACACCCACCCACCTACACACACACACTCACTGTCATTAACTGAATACCTGTGATTTACCAGGTGCTGGGCTTAGAGGTTGAAATGCAAAGACAAATAAGACAAGACCCCGACTAGATTTCTTACAGCCTAAAATGGGATAATAATACATATTCAATGAGCAATATTAGAGTGCTCCATATATTCCAGAAATAACAACAAGCAATGCCATATAGAGAAGCTTAGAAACTAGGGAGAAGGGGAGGTAAAAGGAAGAAGCACTTCATTTAAATGCATAGAATTCAAGGTAACAGAAGGATTTTTCACATAGAAATGTTCAGAGGCACAGGTAAATGTAAAATTAAAGCTGAGTATGAAACCTGGGCAGGGAATTGTATATTTGAGAGGGCTTTACTCAGAGTGGATGGCTGCCAAAGAGAAGGCATCGAGAGAGAAGAGACGGAGGTCGAAGTCTGAACCTTAGGCTATGATTACATGTAGGGCTGGCAAATGAGATATCAACCAAGACGGGATCAATATAATCAGAGCAGAGTTGGGGCAGTGTGTATCACTCAAAGGCAGAGAGGCATTGACAATTCAACTGTGTGGACTGTTCTGCGGAGGTCAACATTGGGGGAGTTAAGAAAAGGTTATGCCTGGGTAATATTCTATTGTATCTATGTATCACATCTTCACAAAAAAGAATGAAATTGGGTCATTTTTGGAGATGTGGATGGATCTAGAGTCTGTCATACAGAAAGTAGTCAGAAAGAGAAAAACAAGTATTATATATGAACGTATGTATATGGAATCTAGAAAAATGGTACATGTTCAATCTGTAAGTGTGTCTGACTCTTTACGACTCCATGGACTGTAGCCCACCAGGCTCCTCTGACAAAGGGATTTCCCAGGCAAGAATACTGGAGTGGGTTGCCATTTCCTTCTCCAAGGGATCTTCCCCACCCAGGGATTGAATCCACATCTCTTGCATCTCCTGCATTGGCAAGCAGATTCTTTTTTTTTTTTTAATTTTATTTTATTTTTAAACTTTACATAATTGTATTAGTTTTGCCAAATATCAAAATGAATCCACCACAGGTATACATGTGTTCCCCATCCTGAACCCTCCTCCCTCCTCCCTCCCCATACCATCCCTCTGGGTCGTCCCAGTGCACAGCCCCAAGCATCCAGTATCGTGCATCGAACCTGGACTGGCATCTCATTTCATACATGATATTTTACATGTTTCAATGCCATTCTCCCAAATCTTCCCACCCTCTCCCTCTCCCACAGAGTCTATAAGACTGTTCTATACATCAGTGTCTCTTTTGCTGTCTCGTATACAGGGTTATTGTTACCATCTTTCTAAATTCCATATATATGCGTTAGTATACTGTATTGGTGTTTTTCCTTCTGGCTTACTTCACTCTGTATAATAGGCTCCAGTTTCATCCACCTCATTAGAACTGATTCAAATGTATTCTTTTTAATGAGCCACCAAGAAAGGCCTGAGAAATGGTACAGCTGAATCTATTTGCCATAAAGAAAACTGAGTGCTGAAGAATTGATGCTTTTGGATTGTGATGCTAGAGAAGACTCTTGAGAGTCCCTTGGAAGTAAGGAGATCAAATCAGTCAATCCTAATATTCACTGGAAATTGACCCTGAATATTCATGGGAAGGACTGATGCTGAAGTTGAAACTCTAATACTTTGGCCACCTGATGCAAAGAACTGACTCATTGGAAAAGACCCTGATGCTGGGAAAGATTGAAGGCAGGAGAAGAAGGGGGTGACAGGGGATGAGATGGCTGGATGGCATCACTGACTCAATGGACATGAGTCTGAGCAAATTCTGGAAAATAGTGAAGGACAGGGAGGCTTGGTGTGCTGCAGTCCACAGGGTCACAAAGAGTAGGACACGACTGAGTGACTGAACAACAACAACGATCTATTTTCAGGGCAGGAATAGAGGTGCAGACATGGAGAACAGATGTGTGAATACAGGGAATGAAGGGGAGTGTGGGATGAAGTGGAAGACTGGGATTGACATATGCACACTACACTGTCTGTGTAAAACAGATAGCTAGCAGGAAGCTACTGTCTAGCACAGGCAGCTCAGCTCAGTGCTCTGTGGTGACCCATAGAGGGGGGACGGGGGGGAGTGAGGAAGTCTATGAGGGAGGGTATACATGTATATGTATAGCTGAATCACTGTTGTACAGCAGAACTCAACAGTGTAAAACAACTGTATTTCAAGGAAAAAAGAAAAGGCTATGGAATAGGTCTCATTAGCTAAGGAACCCTCTGGTCCTGAGGCTTTTTGGTGAAAATCTGGATAACCATGTCATTGATATCACAGAAACTGCCCACCCCCTCGCCAGCCCCCACATTTGGGAGGAAATTGAGTTAGATGAATAATTTTCAACTTAGGTGTTTCAAAGTGTTGTTATCAATGATAAGAAAGTATTTACATTTATAAGTGCTTTGCATTTGCATTTGAAAGGTAGCTTACCTGGAAAATGGACATATCTTCCAGCCTATGACATGCCCACTAATATTGGTGGCTCATTGAAATATCAGAAACACTGGTGTGTGTGGTTGAAAAATGCTGGGTGGCTTCAACAGATCTAGTCTCTTTCATGACTTCATATTTCTATAATACTCTGATTTAACAATTAGAGGGCATAGGTTGTGAGCTGCTGGAGAGTGGGGCCTTGTATTGTACCTTTGCCTTGGTATCCCTCCCAAGATATGATCCACTTCATATCATTATGAAGTTAAGTACTTCATAATTTTGTATACGGATAAACTGATGGAGGGGCTTCCCACATGGCTCAGTGGTAAAGAACCTGACTGCCAATGCAGGAGACTTGAGTTAGATACCTGGGTCAGGAAGATCCTCTGCAGGAGGAAATGGCAACCCACTCCAGTACTCTTGCCTGGGAAGTCTCATGGACAGAAGAACCTGGCGGGCTACAGTCCATGGGGTTCCAAAAGAGTCAGACATGACTTAGTGACTAAACAACAATAAAAGTGATGGAGGCCTTCAGGAGTGCAGTGCAACTTCCATAGAAGAGGAAGAATTTTTTTAATATCCAGTCAGAAAGACGATGAAGAGATCAGAAAATAAAGATGACATGGAAGGTGGTGGTTTTTGTAATAGCTTCATATCAGTGAATGGTCATTGCAAGAGGACATATATCTGTGCTTTGATAAGAGTGACTTAAGTTGGATATAACAAAGCTGTTCCTAGTCATAAAGGCTAATAGATACTGAGCAAAGACTGCCAAGGAGGATGTGGATGTTGTATCTTTGAAAGTGCTTGAAAAATGAGTCATCTACACTTGAGGTCTACCTCTCTTCCTTTCCCTTCAATGGTTCAGTGATCCAAGCTGCCAAATACAATGTCTTTCCTTGAAACACATATTTGAGTGAATTTTTCATTTGTGAGAATTTTTATATTAACCACTTTTTGACCATTTTAGGGACCAAACTCAGTCTATTACATCTCCTAGAAAATGAAAATGATTCAGTGCATCTGCATGGAATGTTTAGCTGTGAAAATCAGGGAGTCACATGTCACTAGCAAGGAACAATGAGTGTGTCTGAGAGGAGGTGTGTGTGTGTGTGTGTGATTATTTCAGCCCTCCTTCCATTCAGAGGGAAAATGTGCATCTTCTTCCTTGTAAGAGGACCCAGGATCACTGCTTACTGTGAACTGCAAACTCTATTTTCCATCCAAATACAGCAGGAATGGAAATCATGAACTTGAGTACATTATATTTCAACATTGCCCAATTCTCTTACCCTGCCCTCTGTTTACATTCATCCATTTATATATAACCTTGTATTGTGGCTAAACATTTATTGTAAGCATTGCTGGAGCCTTGAACAGTGATTGTCTTCACTTGACAGGTGATGCTTTGAGGAGAAAGGGCCAGAGGTACTTGAATTCGCTCCCTCCCCTCACTTGGCCTCAGCCTAGACTTTCTCTCCCATTCACTTTTGTCGGTTTCCTGCTCTCTCATTTCTATCTTCTTGCCTCTCCCAAATTCATATTCAAAGATGCTTTCAACATAACACAACTACTGCCAGAGCTAATTATAATTGCACATGGTTTCTGCAACACGACAAACATTTTCTTCTAGCCTGAATATTTCAAGTTGACCTGTGAGAGGTAAAAAGAATTAATATGATCATTTTCCCAACCTCCCTCCCTCCCTCCCTCAGTTTCCATTCAGGGGAACTATTTTTTTCCTTCTGGGGTCTATTTTTATTCCTTGTCCCCTGAACTCTTATTTAAACCTACAATATTGATGAACTCTATTTCAAACTCAGCATTCTTTAGCAGGAACTACAGCTCAATTCAGTACAGGTGGATGCAAATTCCTCAGATTCCTTAGAGGCCAGAGGCAGTGAGATGCAGAGGCTAATGTGGGGAGAAAGATGAGATGACCCACTGATGCTTCCCTGGTGGCTCAGATGGTAAAGCGTCTGCCTGCAATGTGGGAGACCCTGGTTCGATTTCTGGGTTGGGAAGATTCCCTGGAGAAGGAAATGGCAATCCACTCCAGCACTCTTGCCTGGAAAATCCCAAGGATGGAGGAGCCTGATAGGCTATAGTCCATAGGGTCGCAAAGAGTCGGACAGGACTGAGCGACTTCACTCATAGTTAGCTTACAGTGCTGTGTTAATTTCAAGGGTACACCAAGTGACTCAATTATACATACACATGTGTATCAGTATACATATATTTTCTTTTTTCAGACTCTTTTCCATTATAGGTACTTACAGGACCTTGAGTAGAATTCCCTGTGCTATACAATAGGTCCTTGTTTACCTATTTTATATATAGTAGTGTGTACATGTTACTCTCAACCTCTTAATTTCCTTTCTTCTCTGGTAACCATAGTTTGCTTTGTAAATAAGGTCATTGGTATCATTTTTTAGATTCCACAAATAAGTGATATCATATGTTTTTTCTTTCTCTGTATGAATTGTTTCACAAATCCTGTACAATTATACAGTGGAAGTGACAAATAGATTGGAGGAATTAGATCTGATAGACAGAGTGCCTGAAGAACTATGGATGGACGTTCCTGACATTGTAGAGGAGGCAGTGATCAACACCATCCCAAACAAAAAGAAATGCAAAAAGCCAAAATGGTTATCTGAGGAGGCCTTACAAATAGCTGAGAAAAGAAGAGAAGCTAAAGGCAAAGGAGAAAAGGAAAGATATACCTGTTTGAATGCAGAGTTCCAAAGAATAGCAAGGAGAGATAAGAAAGCCTTCCTCAATGATCAATGCAAAGAAATAAAGGAAAACAATAGGATGGGAAAGTTTAGAGTTCTCTTCAAGAAAATTAGAGATACCAAGGGAACATTTCATGCAAAGATGGGCTCGATAAAGGACAGAAATGGTATGGACCTAACAGAAGCAGAAGATATTAAGAAGAGGTGGCAAGAATACACAGAACTATACAAAAAAGATCTTCATGACCCAGATAACCACGATGGTGTGATCACTTACCTAGAACCAGACATCCCGGAGTGTGAAATTGGGTGGGCCTTAGGAAGCACCACTGTGAACAAAGCTAGCGGAGGCGATGGAATTCCAGTTGAACTATTTCAAATCCTGAAAGATGTTGCTATGAAAGTGCTGCACTGAAAATGCCAGCAAATTTGGAAAACTCAGCAGTGGCCACAGGACTGGAAGAGGTCAGTTTTCATCCAATCCCAAAGAAGGGCAATGCCAAAGAATGTTCAAACTACTGCACAATTGCACTCATCTCACATGCTAGCAAAGTAATGCTCAAAATTCTCCAAGCCAGGCTTCAACAGTACGTGAACTGTGAACTTCCAGATGTTCAACCTGCTTTTAGAAAAGTCAGAGGAACCAGAGATCAAATTGTCAACATTTGTTGGATCATCAAAAAAGCAAGAGAGTTCCAGAAAAACATCTACTTCTGCTTTATTGATTACTCCAAAGTCTTTGACTGTATAGATCACAACAAACTGTGGAAAATTCTGGAAGAGATGAGAATACCAGACCACCTGACCTGCCTCCTGAGAAATCTGTATGCAGGTCAAGAAGCAACAGTTAGAACTGGACATGGAACAACAGACTGGTTCCAAATTGGGAAAGGAGTACGTCAAGGCTGTATATTGTCACTCTGTTTATTTAACTTATATGAAGAGTATATCATGTGAAATGCCAGGCAGGGTGAAGCAAAAGCTGGAATCAATATTTCTGGGAGAAATATCAATAACCTCTGATACACTGATGACACCACCCTAGTGGCAGAAAGTGAAGAGGAACTGAAGAGCCTCTTGATGAAAGTGAAAGAGGAGAGTGGAAAAGTTGGCTTAAAACTCAACATTCAAAAAATGAAGATCATGGCATCCAGTCCCACTTCATGGGAAATAGATGGGAAAACAATGGAAACAGTGACAGACTTTAGTTTCTTGGGCTCCAAAATCACAGCAGATGGTGACTGCAGCCATGAAATTAAAAGATGCTTGCTCCTTGGAAGAAAAGCTCTGACAAACCTAGGCAGCGTATTAAAAAACAGAGACATTACTTTGCCAACAAAGGTCCATCTAGTCAACACTATGGTTTTTCCGGTAGTCATGTATGGATGCGAGAGTTGGACTATAAAGAAAGCTCAGTGCTGAAGAAGTGGTGCTTTTGAACAGTGGTGTTGGAGAAGACTCTTGAGAGTCCCTGGGACTGCAAGGACATCAAACCAGTCAGTCCTAAAGGAAATCAATCCTGAATATATATTGTAAGGACTGAATATATATTGTAAGGACTGATGCTGCAGCTGAAATTCCAATACTTTGGCCACCTGATGGGAAGAACTGACTTATTGGAAAAATCCCCGATGCTGGCAAATATTGAAGGCAGGAGGAGAAGGGGATAACGGGATGAGATGGTCGGATGGCATCACTGACTCGATGGACAGGAGTTTGAGCGAGCCCTGGGAGTTGGTGATGGACAGGGAAGTCTGGCATACTGCAGTCTATGGGGTCGCAAAGAGTTGGACATGACTGAACAAGTGAACTACTACTACTACTACTATTACTACTACTACTACTACTACTACTACTACTACTACTACTAACTACTATCCTATGACTTGTTTCATTTAATATAATCTTTAGGTCCATCCATGTTGCTGCAAATGGCATTGTTTCATTGACTTATATGGCTGAGTAATATTCCATTTTATATATCTCACATCTTCTTTGTCCATTCATCTGTTGATGGACATTTCTGTTGATTAAGCACTTATTTGAATGTTCTATGAACTTGAGGCATAGTCATGTGAGCAGGAGAAATTTTGGAAACAATCTGGGAGAGTTGTCTAGGTCATCAGGATTCAGTGGCAGCATGTATGTGGTGTGAATTCCAAGGAAGGCAGGAAGTTACAGGGGAATGAATGTAAGCTTTCAATCAGGCTGCCTATGTTCAACTTCTAGCTGCAGATCTTCCTAGTTGCTTGATTTGAGGCATGATCTTTGCTGATCTAAGCAGCTTCCTATAAAATAGAGAAGGCAACAGTTCCTATCCAACAGGGCTTGAGGGAGAAACTAGAAAATGCTTATAAAAACATTCAGCACAGTGCCTGGCTTGTATAAAATAATTGGCAAGTAGCAGCAATCATTACATGTCCTTTGCTAATGTCCACCCATAATCAGCACACATTTCTTAAACTATCTCCATGAGACATTCTTAGCTCACGAGAATGATGTTTAAAATCTATCATCCTTAGAAAACAAGAAGAAAGTCCCATGGAAAACTCCAGTAATTCTGGATTGATATTAATTTATTGTCTTCTACATCATTCAAGATCTTAATCTGTTGTTGATTTGTCTCAGTTATATCCTAGTTGTGAGATTATGTCTGTCTATCTGTCTGAAAGGTAATGCTCAAAATCCTTCAAGTTACACTTCAGCAGTACATGAACGGAGAATTTCCAGATGTACAAGCTGGGTTTTGAAGAAGCAGAAGATCCAGAAACCAAATTGCCAACATTCTTTAGATCATGGAGAAAGCAAGGGAATTCCAGCAAAACATCTACTTTTGCTTCATTGCACAAAAGACTGACTATGTGGATCACAACAAACTGGAAAATTCTTAAAGTGCTGGGAATACCAGACCGCCTTACCTGTCTCCTGAGAAACCTATATGTGGGTCAAGAAGCAATAGTTAGAACCAGACATGGAAAAATGGACTGGTTCAAAATTGGGAAAGAAGTACAACAAGGCTGTATTTGTCACCTGCTTATTTAATTTATATGCAGAGTACATTATGTGAAATGCTGGGCTGAATGAAGCATGAGCTGGAATAAAGATAGCCAGGAGAAATATCAACAACCTTAAATATACAGATGATACCACTCTTATGGCAGAAAGTGAAGAAGAACTAGAGAGCCTCTTGATGAGGGTAGAAAAGGAGAGTGAAAAATTAAAAAAATTAAAATCTTGACATCCGGCCCCATCGCTTCATTGCAAATAGAAGAGGGAAAAGTGGCAACCGTGACAGATTTGATTTTCTTGGGCTCCAAAATCACTGAGGGTGGTGATCTCAGCCAAGAAATTAAAACATGCTTGCTCCTTGGAAGGAAACCCATGAAAAACCTAAACAGTGTATTAAACAACAGAGACATCATTTTGCCAACAAAGGTCAGTATAGTCAAAGCTATGCTTTTTCCAGTAGTCACGTACGGATATGAGAGCTGGACTGTAAGAAAGGCTAAGCGCTGAAGAACTGATGCTTTTGAATCGTGCTGGAGAAGACTCTTGAGAGTCCCTTGGATTGCAAGGAGATGAAGTCAGTCAATCCTAAAGGAAATCAACCCTGAATATTTATTGGAAGGACTAATACTGAATCTCCAATACTTTGGCCACCTGATGCGAAGAGCCGACTCATTGGAAAAAACCCTGATGCTGGGAAAGGTTGAAGGCAAAAGTAAAAGGGGGCAGCAGAGGATGAGATGGTTAGATAATATCATCAACTCAATGGACATGAGTTTGAGCAAGCTCTGGGAGATAGTGGAGGACAGAGGAGCCTGGCGTATTGTAGTCAATGGGGTCACAAACTAGAGATCTCTTCAAAAAAATTAGAGATACCAAGGGAATATTTCATGCAAAGATGGGCTCCATAAAGGGCAGAAATGGTATGGACCTAACAGAAGCAGAAGATATTAAGAAGAGGTGGCAAGGATATACAGAAGAACTGTACAAAAAAGATCTTCATGACCCAGATAATCACGATGGTGTGATCACTGACCTAGAGCCAGACATCCTGGAATGTGAAGTCAAGTGGGCCTTAGAAAGCATCACTACGAACAAAGCTAGTGGAGGTGATGGAATTCCAGTTGAGCTCTTTCAAACCCTGAAAGATGATGCTGTGAAAGTGCTGCACTCAATATGCCAGCAAATTTGGAAAACTCAGCAGTGGCCACAGGACTGGAAAAGGTCAGTTTTCATTCCAATCCCAAAGAAAGGCAATGCCAAAGAATGCTCAAACTACCGCACAATTGCACTCATCTCACATGCTAGTAAAGTAATGCTCAAAATTCTCCAAGCCAGGCTTCAGTAATACATGAACCGTGAACTTCCTGATGTTCAAGCTGGTTTTAGAAAAGGCAGAGGAACCAGAGATCAAATTGCCAACATCCGCTGGATCACGGAAAAAGCAAGAGAGTTCCAGAAAAACATCTATTTCTGCTTTATTGACTATGCCAAAGCCTTTGACTGTGTGGATCACAATAAACTGTGGAAAATTCTGAAAGAGGTGGGAATACCAGACCACCTGACCTGCCTCTAGAAACCTGTATGCAAGTCAGGAAGCAACAGTTCGAACTGGACATGGAACAACAGACTGGTTCCAAATAGGAAAAGGAGTACGTCAAGGCTGCATATTGTCACCCTGCTTATTTAACTTCTATGCAGAGTACATCATGAGAAACGCTGGACTGGAAGAAGCACAAGCTGGAATCAAGATTGCTGGGAGAAATGTCAATAAGCTCAGATATGCAGATGACACCACCCTTATGGCAGAAAGTGAAGAGGAACTAAAAAGTCTCTTGATGAAAGTGAAAGAGGAGAGTGAAAAAGTTGGCTTAAAGCTCAACATTCAGAAAACAAAGATCATGGCATCTGGTCCCATCACTTCATGGGAAATAGATGGGGAAACAGTGGAAACAGTGTCAGACTTTATTTTTTTGGGCTCCAAAATCACTGCAGATGGTGACTGCAGCCATGAAATTAAAAGATGCTTACTCCTTGGAAGGAAAGTTATGACCAACCTAGATAGCATATTCAAAAGCAGAGACATTACTTTGCCAACAAAGGTTCGTCTAGTCAAGGCTATGGTTTTCCCTGTGGTCATATATGGATGTGAGAGTTGGGCTGTGAAGAAGGCTGAACACTGAAGAATTGATGCTTTTGAACTGTGGTGTTGGAGAAGACTCTTGAGAGTCCCTTGGACTGCAAGGAGATCCAACCAGTCCATTCTGAAGGAGATCAGCCCTGGGATTTCTTTGGAGGGAATGATGCTGAAGCTGAAACTCCAGTACTTTGGCCACCTCATGTGAAGAGCTGACTCATTGGAAAAGACTCTGATACTGGGAGGGATTGGGGGCAGAAGGAGAAGGGGACGCCAGAGGATGAGATGGCTGGATGGCATCACTGACTCGATGGACTTGAGTCTGAGTGAACTCTGGGAGTTGGTGATGGACAGGAAGGCCTGGCGTGCTTCGATTCATGGGGTCACAAAGAGTCAGACACGACTGAGCGACTGAACTGAACTGAAGCAACTGAATGACAACAACATCCATCTATCTATCTATTTATTATCTGTCAGTCTATCTATCTATTTATCTACCTATCTGTCTGCCAGTCTATTTGTCTATCTATTTATCCACCTACTGTCTGTAATACATAACAGGGTGGTGAGTAAAATGTTTCCTATTGTCTTGGAATTTGTGTCTGGGGTGCAACAATTCCCAGGTGTCCAGATTTCTCCATCAGGAGACTAAGGAGGTGTAGGTGCACAGGTCTGAGAGCTGGAGGACACACAGTTGGAGGAGATCAAATCTGAGCTACATCTTCAGTATCAAAGGGCTGTGCCGCCAAGGGGCTCCTAGGCCACTCTGAAGGACTCACACACACATGTGTCCCAAGAGACAGCCCTCAGCTGGGAGCCAGCTGCACGGAGGGCTTCAATGGTCCACCTGTGGAAGCTAGGGAAGCAGCCACAAGCAGCAGAGACCATGACAGTGGTGCAGCCTCAGAAAGAGACACTTGTTCTCCTTTCTCTCATTTTCCCCCATCCCACCATCCCTGTAAGAGTCAGGGTTTGCAGAGTTGGGGCGTAAGAGGTGTCTTTGAGTCAGATCACTGTCTTAGATCGCAGTTCGTTGTGCATTGAATTTTATGTCCCCATAACATATGTTGAGGAGAAGGCAGTGGCACCCCACTCCAGTACTCTTGCCTGGAAAATCCCATGGATGGGGGAGCCTGGTGGACTGCCATCTATGGGGTCGCACAGAGTCGGACACTACTGAAGTGACTTAGCAGTAGCAGCAACATATGTTGAAATCCTAACCTCAGCACCTCAGAATGTGTTCTAATTTGGAGATAGGATCTTTACAGAGGTAATCAAGTTAAAATGAAGTCATTAGGGTGGGTTCTAATAATACAACCAGTGTCTTATAAAAGGGAAATCTGGAGACAGGCATCCACAGAGAGAAGACAAGGTGATGAGACAGAGGAAAAAATGCCATGTGAAGACTGGAATTATATTCTATGAGCCAAGGACTCTTGGCTGGTAGCCAAGGGGCTACCAGCGAGCACAGCCCTCCTCACAACTTGATTTTGGAGTTCCAGCCTCTAGAACTGTGAGACCATACATTTCTATTGTTCTAAGGCACCCAGTTCATCACACTTGGTAATGGCTTCCAGGTGGTTCAGATGGTAAAGAACCTGCCTGCAATGCAGGAGAACCGGGTTCGATATCTGGCTTGGGAAGATCCCCTGAAGGAAGCATGGCAACCCACTCCAGTATTCTTGCCTGGAGGATCCTATGGACAGAGGAGCCAGGTGGGCTATAGTCCATGGGGTCACAAAGAGTCAAACATGACTGAGTGATTAACACGACAGCAGACCCAGGAAACTAAGACAGAGCTCAAAACTGTGCTGGAGGGAAAGGAGATATGATTTAAAACCACTGCAACTTGAACCTGGACTGTACTTTAGGAGGCAAAAATGACCAGAAAATTATAGAATCTGCCCCCCATCTTGTTGAACGATGTGCTATGTATTAGGAAAAGGAGATTCTACAGAGCATAGACAGAAGCAGCAGCTAGAAAAATTACAATTATTTTATGAACACGCCCCACTGAGTTCTCACTGTTCAATAAACCAGTAACACACAGAGTCCAACATTCTCTGCCCACCAGTTACTGGGGAACTTTGCCAGGAATGCTCTCAGACTGTGTGCTGGTTGCCATGACAATGTAGGTGAGATACAGTCCTGTAACTTCCCCAGTTTATAGCATAGCACCAGTAGCACAGTGCCTCTAAAGGTTCTGATCACTAATATTTTGTGTTGAAATCTGACATTTAATGATGAACTCTCAGAATGACAAATTTCTGAAATCGGAGGGTGCTCCAAGGGTTATGACTGAGCTCCCTCAACTGAAGAGCTACTTCCCCAACAGCTTAGAGAAAAGACCCTCTTCCACATCTTGCTTTTGTCTGTAGAATAGCACGAGGAAGCTCCATACCCAAGAGAATCTCCACCATAGTCTAATTCCATTAAGCTCTACTAGGGTAATGGACCTAGTTCTTCATCTCTAGTGTATCCTGCTGACGTGTACCATTAAGTTTATGCTTGACCCCAAGAGGGTGTGGGCTGCAAGCTGAGTTTCTGGGGTGGATGGCTACTCAGGATCTCTCTCCCTCTCCTTCCTGGACACTGAAGGCAGGGAGCAAAGAACTTTGTCAGGATGGGAAGTTAGTTATGTTCATCCTGCTGGACCTCAGCAGGGACTGAGTTCACCCCTCCCCTACTTTCATGGATAGTCTGATTGACTGAAACCAGTCAGAACACTCAATGACTGTTGTCCACAGTCATTGGTGTGTGAACGGGTGTAGGATAGATACTCCAATCAGAGTGAATCTCAAAGCTGGCTTGGAATGTGGAGACAGAAGCACACACCCTCTTGCTAAGTGTAACTGATGATGTCTGTAGCCTGAATTGTAGCTGATAACTTGGCCAAGGATAGGGTTTGCCTTTGTGGTTGATAGATGATAGAGGGAGAAAATGGGCCCCTGACCACATCATTGAATCAGTCAGTCTGAAATCTGGCCTACTCCTGGAATTCTCATTTACATGTGACAACAAAAACCTTTTCTTTTTAAGCTAGCTTGAGTTCTGTGTTCTGCTATTTGCTACTAAGGCCTGACAATTATGACCCAGTAATTTCACTTCTAGGAATCTACCTTAATGAAAGAAACACAAATTCATACAAACAACTTAAGTACACCATTATTTATAAGAGAGAAAAGTAGGAAATGGCACGCACAAGTGTCCCCAAATGGGTGAAGGTTAAATAAATTATATTGTACTCATAGGAAGGAATTTTATGAAATGATTACAAATCATGTTTCTGAAGCATATTTAATGACCCTGGAAAATGCTCATAGTGTAAAGTATAAAAACTGAGATGCAAAATTGGATTCACATAATGTGATCTTATCTTATTTACATATAAAAAGATTAGAACAAACCAAAATATTAACCACTGTTTATGGGTAATTTTTATTGCCCTTTATGGGTTTGACACATTTCACTCTGAAAAATGTACACATATCACTTTTATAATCAGAAAATTTCAATCAACATTGTTAATATTTTTATAGTTTTGCTTCTTTGCCAGAGACTCCAAAGGGTAATAACATTTGCTAATTTTCTATTTAGCCGAGGCATGTATTTGAATGTTGCCCTGGGAGGCTGGCACAAGGAAGCACATTTTAAAACTCTGTTACCCTTACCATAGGTCAGATACTTAATGGAGTGAGTCCTGGAGAGAAATCAGGCTTGGGTGGTGATGGTGGTGGTGTTTAGCCACAAGTTGTGTCTGACACTTTTGTGATCCCAAGGACTGTAGCCTGCCAGGTTCTTCTGTCCATGGAATTCTCCAGGCAAGAATACTGAAGTAAGTTGCCATGCCCTGCTCCGGACGATCTTTGCAACTCAGGGATCAAACCTGGGTCTCCTGGATTGCAGGTAGATTCATCACCACTGAGCCACCAGGGAAGCCCAGGCTTGGGTGGGACTGGAATCAAATCTCTCATCTAACAGAGAAGCAAATACTTCTCAGTCCAAGAAAAGAGTCAGTGTCTTGCATACTTCTTCTTGAAGCCACGCTGAATCTGAAGCTCTGTCTACCCTTCCAGACTCTTCCTGCTCTCTCTGGTCCCCAGGCTCCATCTCTGCATTTGCAGATGGGAAATGGAAACTCTCTGGGAAGTGAGTCAGTCACAGCCAGACTGCCAAAGAGCCCCCAATAAACAGCGTGGAACCAGGGCCATCAGCTTCTCCAGTTAAGGGCTTGATCCCCAAGGTAGCTGATCATGAGGGACTGTCTTCCCTCAGACTGCTGTGTGGGCAACATCCTGCATCTTGCTGCCCCCTCTACCTCTTCTAGAACAATCCAACTGGGAAAAGTTCTAGAACCTGAGGCCTGAGAATAACGGAGTGCTTTCTGTTAACCACATGAGTGAGCTTCAAAGAAGACCTCGAGCCACAGATGAGACAATTAGCAAATCTGGCTGAGACCTTGATTTAAGCGTTCTGAGACCCTGGTAGAAAACCCAGCCACATGGATGACTACACAGTGGTTCTACAGAACTGTGAGCCAATGAACAGGTGCTGTTTTAAACTTTGAAGTGTGTGGCGATTTATCACGCAGTCACCTGACACTCACACACACTGGAATTCACAGTATTGTTCTTTGTAAACATTTGTACATCTGAACTACTTCATACTTTTTTAACACAGCTAGGATGAAGCGAAGTAATCTTGCGGAGTTCTGGGCCTGATCTAGAACTGGAAAATAATTACCTCAAAAGTAGGCTATATATTTGGCATATAGTAAAAACCCAGTAAGTATTGAATTGAAGACAAAGTGTGTCCATGTGACACTGCTGAGACTAACTTATCAAGAGGGTACCCCATGAGTGAACTGGGTATAGATCATGAGAGTAAAGGTCTTTATTGGACCAGACAAGTGGGAGCTTGGTGAGGTTTTCTAGAAGTTCATAGGATCCTAGCAAGACTCTACCACACTGGTTAGCATCTTGTGGTCTGTCTGAAAAATGTTGGGCTCTTAGGTCAAGTTATTCCTCTTGGGTTGGGATGGGGGAAGCAGGAGGTGTGAAAGTAGGTGGAGAGAGGAGACCTCCTAGGAGAGGCTGTGCTGGGCGAGCCTGTATTAACCCATCCTGAGGAAAATGCCACATCCTGCATCTGGGGTACCAACCAACCCCCACTTCTGTTCAATCACTCATCAAATCCTTATCTTCATCAAACTCATTTCAATTTCAAAATGTGATTCCTGGAGCTACATGTTTGGGATCACAGTTGTCTTTTAGGCTTGTGCCCTGGGATGACCAAGTCAGGCTATGGGAAATGGAAACAAGTGTGTGTATGAACTGGGGCTTCTCTCTTCTTCCTTCTTTCAGGAGACATTGAGCAATGGATGATGGCTGCACAGAGGAACTCTGTGCCATCAAACTCAGTTCTGCCCAGGTGATCTCATCGTCTCATCTCCCACCCCTACCCTTCCCATCTCAGACGTGTACTTATAACATCATCATTCATCTAGTTTCTCCATTAGAAACTAGGAGTTACCCAATCATTCCAATGATTTTCCGTATTCTATTCCATCCACTCCTTATAGTGGTCTAAAATTTGTCACCTCCTTTTTCTTCTCAGTCTTGATTTATTTTATGTACATATAATTTCAAACCATACAGAAAAATATTAGTAATTGTGTAAATCCCATATGACCTGTGCCCAAACTGTTTGTGTTTTGCCTGTTTCTCCCTCTTCCCCTCCTTCTTTCTCTCCCTGTCTCTTACTCCGTATGTGTGTGTGTGTGTGTGGTTTTTGCCTCTGAACCACTTGAGGCATCATTCCCCTTTACAACTAAATACTTCTCTCTGTATTTCCATATTTCTTGAGAACAAGAAGTTTTTCTTACATAACCACAGTACAATCATCAAAAGTGGAAAATTGAATGTTGATATAACCCTGGAGACCCTGATGCTGGAAAAGATTGAAAGCAAAAGGAGAAGAGGGTGGCAGAGGATGAGATGGTTAAACAGCTTCACAGACTCAATGGACATGAATTTGAGCAAGCTCCAGGAGATAGTGGAGGACAGAGGATCCTGGTACGTTGCAGTCCATGGGGTCACAAAGAGTTGGACAGGACTTAGCAACTGAACAACAGGACAGTTGTATTTAATCTACACTCTATATTCAAATTTCATCAATTGTCCCAATCATGTTCTTTTTATAAAATTTGTTTTCCCTGGTCCAAGATTGAACACATTACATTTAGGTGCCATGCTTCTTTAGTTTCTTTGACTTGGAAAGAGTTTCTCTGCTTTTCTTTGTCTTTCTTGACCTTGACATTTTTCAGAGTACAGGCGAGTTATCTTGTAGAATGCTACAGAATTTAAGGTTGTCTGATGTTTCCTCATGAGTAAATTCAGGCTAGTCGGTTTTGGCAGGAATATCATCTTGGCAGGGCCACAGTGTCGGTTTGTCCCAATACTGGTGATGTTAACTTGGATTACTTGTTTAAGGTGGCATCTGCCAGTTTTCACCTGTTAAGTTACACTTTCTCCCTTTGTAACTAATAAGTGATCTATGGGAAAATAGCTTGAGGATAGGAAAACTTCCTGTGCTGTGCTGTCTGTGCTTAGTCTCTCAGTCATGTCCAACTCTTTGCAACTCCATGGGCTGTAGCCCACCAGGCTCCTCTATCCATGGGGATTCTCCAGTCATCAGAATACTGGAGTGGGTTGCCATGCTTCCCTCCAGGGATCTTTCCAACCCAGGAATCAAACCCAGGTCTCCTGCACTGCAGGCGGATTCTTTACCATCTGAGCCACCAGGGAAGCCCAAGAATACTGGAGTGGGTAGCCTATCTCTTTTACAGGGGTTCTTCTTGGCTCAGGAATCAAACTGGGGTCTCTGGCATTGCAGGTAGATTCTTCACCAGCTGAGCTACAAGGGAAGTCCGGAAATTTCCTCTTTCATCAAACTTTCACCCCCTAGTCTTTACATCCATTGATTTCCAAACTCTTTCATTCATTCTATATTTACTCATTGGGACTCTTTTTAAGGAACATTTATTTATTTATATTCATAAAAATGTATGGATTCTTATTTCATTCAATGGGTTATAACAAATCACAGTTATTTTTTGTTGTTGTTGTTTAAATTGCCCTGACTTGGCCAATGGAAGCTCTTTCCAGGAGGCATGCATATCCTATGGATGTATCCCCAACATTGTTTTGAGAATTTTCTTACTTTCTTATGCAACAAGATGTTTCAGGCTTATCTTGTCTTTTCCTTGCCTGGAATCAGCCCTTTCCTTTTAATAGACAATGGTATTTAAAAGCCAGAAGCTGGGTCTATATACAATTAGTATTCCTGATATATCATTATTCCCAGGCTTTCTCAGGAGACAGAGAGAATATATATACATATATGATAGAAAAGTTGATTCGTATATACATATGTAGTAAAATCATGTGTCCTACGAGGCATAGTCTTTCTCCTCTTTTTTTTATGTATGATTCTCTTTTCTAACAGTAAGAACCCTGGCTCTTATTATCCTCAATATATTTACTTGTTTCTTTTTCAAGCCTAGAATAAACAGAAAATTGTTTTGGAGCTCATAACCTGTGCCACTGCTGAAACTAAATTTACTAATTAGAGTTCAACATTTGTATTTTTTCAGGGAAAGTATTCAAATAGTGCAAGTGTACAGAACTTAAGCATATAATTTATTGAGTTGACAAATGCATATATATCCCATACTCTTATCATGATATTATATATCCACCACCCCAGAAAATCCTCTCAAGCCCTTTGTAGTCAATACTACCATTTCCCATTGGCAACCATTTTTCTGATTTTTTTCCACTAAAGATTAGTTTTTTCTGTTCTAGAACATTATGTAAATGAGATAATAATACAGATACACTATTTCATTCTTTGGCTCAGGATAATATCTGTGAGAATCACTCATGTTATTGTGTGTATTAATAATCCAT
Organism: Bos javanicus; assembly: GCF_032452875.1. NCBI lineage: Eukaryota > Metazoa > Chordata > Mammalia > Artiodactyla > Bovidae > Bos > Bos javanicus. The sequence continues at coordinate 96,945,621 of NC_083872.1, read as the reverse complement.
CCTTTTTTTTTTTTGCTGAGTTGCCTGCCACTGTATGAATGTACCTCAATTTCTTTATTCATTTTCCTATTGATGAACATTTGGATTGAATGTGCATACTATGAATAATGTCACTATGCATATACATGTAAGAGTCTTTTTATGAATTTTTCATTTCTCTTGGGCAAATACCTGGGAGTGGAATTGCTGAATCATGGGGTAGATATGACAGACCGCATTTTCCAAATGTGGCCACAGAGTATCTTTAGTCCCACAGGCTCTTTTAGACACTTGCTTCTTTCTTCTCTATCAAGAGGTAGAATCTATGTCTTCACTGCTTGAACCTGGGCAGACATGTTTGACAACAAAAACAAAGGCCACCGCATGACTGCTGAGGCCAGATCACACACTTGCCCTGTGCATTTCTCTTTTCTCAAGGCTCGCAGTCCAGTGCTTGCTATTTTCATTGTCTGAAAAATAGTTGTTTTGTGTATTTTCCAGTTTGGTAGTTTTTTCCCAATGGGAAGAAAAGTCTAGTACTGGTTATACTCTCATGAATGAAAGTCTAACTTCAATGGCTTAAAACAATGCATTTCTCTGTATTATAATATCTACAGATAAAGTATAATTTAGTGGGACTAACTCAGGGCTTCCCAGGTGGTGCTAGTGGTAAAGAACCCATCTGCCAATGTGGGAGATATGAGAGACAATGTGGGTTTGATCCCTGGATCAGGAAGAGCCCCTGGAGGAGGGCATGGCAACCCACTCCAGTTTTCATGCCTGGAGAATCCCATGGACAGAAAAGTCTGATGGTCTACAGTCCATAGGGTCACAAAGAGTTAGACATGACTGAAGCGACTTAGAAGGCACACGGGACTAACTCAAGGCTGTCTCATCTGTCAGAAACATTCTCCACAATGCTGCTGCAGTGACCCACTTAGGTGGTAAATTTAACCACCTCATCAAAATAAAGTTCACGTGTCTCAGCATTTGACGTCGATAATGGCCTCATTTGACATCGATAATGGCCTTCATGATCTGGCCCCAGTTTTTTCTCCTATCTCTCCCCTCCCTCCTTATTAAACTTTACCATCATCTCCATTTTCTTCATCTTCTATCTTTGCATGGAACAACCTTCTATCATGGTCCTGCAATAGTCTTCCAAAGTCATTGTCAAGTGTCTTTGACATTTACCTCCTCCATGAAGTCTTCCCTAATGCCTTCTCCAAAGACAGAATAAAAAAGTCTCAAATTTCTTGCCTGCTTGCCTTTCTCTTCTGGCACATATGACGCTGTATGTGTTCATCAGTTTATTTGTTTATCTTCTGCCCTAGATTGTAGTCTTTCTGATGGGGCATGTTTTCCTTTTTCTCTTTTCACCACTCTTTTTGCAGCACCTGGGAAGGTACCAGTCCATAGAGAGTGCTTATTCAACACTTTCTTTGTTGTTGAATTAGTGTTAGAACTATAGTCAAATACTGCTCTCATGCAATATTTAAAAACGAGAAATTCTAGCTTTAGAAAATGAAAGTGACTGACTGGTGAAGAAGATCTGAAAGATGATTCTGAACCTTTTATATGTTTTTTTATTGGGTCTGAGTATCTCCTAATTCATTAATACTGAGGAAAAGGAAGAAGGCTGGCAGGTTTTTTTTTTTTTAATTTTATCTCAAATCATTATGAAAACGGAATATTTTTTTCCCAAAATATTCTCTGCATGAAGCACAATTAGAGTTTGTCTGAAAAAGCAGCCTTCAGGAAATGACTTGGGTCTTGACCTCATCCATAAAAAAATGAGATGGCGCTGTGGTTCGGCCTGGGGAGCCCATTCACTCTGCTCACATATCTTCCTGATGAAGACTTGATTCGTGGTACAGATTGAAAAGTGTGTGCAAACTGGAACTCATACTCTTCGCTCTCAGCCCAGCGCCACCTCCTGAGTTGCCTATTTTTGTTAATGACATCACCATCCTCCTCACCACCCAGGCTCAAAATCTCCTTGTTATCTTTGCTCCTCTCTCTCTCCCCTTCCCCTGCACCCCGACCACCTGTCTGTAGTCAATTCTGCCTTCCTATTCTCTCTCAGGCCTCTCCCCTGCTCTGTCCCCATGGCTGCTGCCCAGGGCTCATTACCTCTTGCCTGGCTACAGCAAAAACTCCCAAGCGGTCTCTCTGCCTCCCTCAAATCAGCCCTGTCTATGGGGTTAATCTGCCTGAAGCACAACTTTCATCATGTCTTAACCCAGCTAACAACATTTCAATGGCTCCTCAGTTCCCTACAGAATCAAGTCCGCATTCAAGGTGTGGCCTTTGCAACACAATTTCTCATTACTCCTTCCATGCTCCCTATGCTTCAACTAAATCAAAGGACTTTTCATTCACTCACTCATTCATGTATTCAATAGATACTTATTGAACCACTGGGCAAGGCATTGAAGATTCATGAATCAAAAACAACATTTTGGATCCCAAACTGTTTTCAAGCTCTGCCCTTTCCCATCTCTGGTTCATTAACCTTTCCATCCCCCACATTTAGAATATTCTTTTCCCCTACCCTCCATCTCTACCTGCCCCATTTCAACCCATGTTTCAATGCTTCCTTTCTCTTGATGCAAATATCACTTTCTTTCTGAAGCTTCCTCTGCCTGCATCTCTCTCTCTCTCCAAGCTGAAAGAAATCAATTCTTCCTCTCAAAGGTTATGGCATGTCACCTGCATTCTCTGCAGGCGATGTCTCCTTTTCTACAAACTATTTGCTCCTGAGAAAAAGATTTGTGTCTGTTTCACCTCTGCATCTGAAAGAACCTTCAAAACAATGCTGGGCAGATATATTAATTACTCAGTTAAATGTAGTTTCGTGAACACATTTCCCAGAGAAGACACCAGGGAAATGAGGCCCCCATGAGTCTTAGATTGTAGAACTGGAAAAGAAGCCTTTTCTGTTCTTGGCTCTGAATTATCCCAAAGACTCTGGCCTTTTCACAGCCCCACTCTTTGTGTCCTGGGCACAGTGCCCAACCCCACATGCATTGGAAAAATCAAAGCAAAGCTCAGACTGAGTTCCTTGGAAGCCTCCAGACCTTGCATTCCTGGGGAAGGGCTGTTTCAGAGTCACATGGTGGCTCTGTTCCTTGGTGACCTAGACTATCTAGGGTTTGCTCTATTTCCTCCTGGAGACATGGTGGACCTAGTCATCTGGAGATGGTCTCTGCCCTCACACTTGGTGGCCAAAGGAAGATGACTGGGAGCCAGGAGATGGGTACCCAGCAGCATGGGTGCTCCAGGCTTGCATGTGAGGGTGAAGGGCCACTGGTGGGTGGCCAGAATCAGAGGCTTCCATTGTTCCAGAACATTCCAGAGTCTACTGGGGCCCCAGTGAGCATCATAGCCTGGGGACAGGTTTGGGGGGAAGAACAAGACCTGGGAGTGAGCCCCAGCTCAGTCCAGAGGTTTCAAGGGCTCCTGAAGCTTCACTAGCTCTCCATCAATGGAAAACAAAGTTCTCACCCTTGGCATCGATGATTCCTCCCTGACCTGGCTCCACCTATTTTCATCATCCTAGCATTACCACACCTCCAGGCTCAGCTTTTCTTCCCTTTGTATCCTGTTCATTCCTGCCCTAGGGGCTCCTCCTGCTGCCGGCATCATTCTCAGTCTGTTGAAAGCCACTGTCTTCAAAGTCCCATGGAAATTCCACATCTCCCTCTTCTCTTGAATATTCCACTGAAAATGCACCATTTGCTTCTCTAAGTTTAACTCTTATTTTATTGTGCTCTATCTTACACATTGCCTTCCTGATCACTTAGCAATAAAGAATCCAACTGCAATGCAGGAGACACAGGTTCAATCCCTGGGTTGGGAAGATCTCCTGGAGAAGGAAATGGCCACTCACTCCAGTATTCTTGCCTGGGAAATCCCATGGACACAAGAGCCTGATGGGCTACAGTCCATAGTGTCACAAAGAGTCAGATGTGACTGAGTGCTCACATGTGCATAAGACAATTAGTTGTTGATAAGTCTGTCTCCTTCAGTGGATTATAAGAGCCTTCAAAACAGTCATATGTTATTCAGCTATATGTCCCAAAGTCTATCACAGCTCCCCACAGTGGCCCCATGGATAGCCAATAAATGCTTGTTAAGTAGGTATCTGGATGAAATATCACCCTACCATTCCATAGAATTAACGTGCTTCCAGACGGTTCTTCTACTTTGGGAAGAGTGAGGCAAACAAGCATGCTACTTCCCCCAGAGCATCTTGCCCTGGTCCTGAGGATGTTTTCTGTCCTATTCAGTGCAAACCCCTCCATCAGATGTACCTGGTTAGGCTCTGCTCAGGGACACGCTGTGTTACTGGTGTATGAGATCCAGTTCAAAGAGTCATCTCTCTTTCTTGGATCTCTCATCTCTGCCCTCCCTCTGACAACTGGGGCTTACCTGGTCCCTGTCACTAATATCTTTGATCTTGGTAATCAGTCAGCACAGAAACGAGGTATAGTTGCTAGGGCCCCAGGGAGGTGAGGATGCTGAGACAGCAGGCACTGCACTCCACACTCTACTTTCCAATCATCTCCGTTGACTCACACATTTTGCAAAGTGCTCCAAGCCCCCAGCGTCTATACAGCATGAGGATATCACACCGTAGCTTTTCCCATAGCTTCCGGTGGTCTCAAGTACATTTATCTCATTCTCAGCAAAATGTAAACTTCCTTTTTAAAAATGTTTCCTTATTGTGGTGAAAGTCACATAATATAAAATGTGTTGTTGCAACCCTATTTAACTGGACATTTCAGTGGCACTAAATACATTGACACTGTACAACTCTAACCATCATCTGGCTCCTGAATTTTACTTTTTTATGTTCCTAAACTGAAACTGTCCCCATTAAACACTAACTCGCTGTTTCACCTCCCAACCTTAAGGTCCCAAGGCATCTACCAGTAAACTTTCTGACTCTATGGATTTGACTATTCTAGGTTCCTCTTATAAGTGGAATCAGACAGTAATTGTCCAAACCTAAGCTAAGAGCCGGACACGACTGAGAGACTTCCCTTTCACTTTTCACTTTCATGCATTGGAGAAGGAAATGGCAACCCACTCCAGTGTTCTTGCCTGGACAATCCCAGGGACAGGGGAGCCTGGTGGGCTGCCGTCTATGGGGTCTCACAGAGTCGGACATGACTGAAGTGACTTAGCAGCAGCAGCAGCAGCAGCAGCAATGTACATTGGAAAGTATTTTTATGGTTAACTTATATGTCCTACAAACAGATTGTATCTTTTCCCCTCTGTGATTCTCAATAGTTTCTGTTTTATACACAGTAGCATATATATGTCAATTTTAATCTCCCAATTTATTCCACTCCCCTTTTTCCCCTTGGTGTCTGTGCATTAAAAGTGTAAAGTTCTTGAAGGAGGGAATTGTGCCTTATAATATTCTAGAACCTGTAACACAGGGTTAAGCATATAGAAACTATACAATGAATATTGCTTCTTTTTACAAGTCAAGCTCCCAATCAGGGCATCCTCAGGAGTCGTGGACAACAAAGTTAAACACTATGGTCTGTAATTAAAATATCTTCACTGCGATGCTATTTATAATGACAACTGGAAATAACTTAATATCCAAGGATGAGATAGAAGATTCAATAAACAGTGCATCTCTTGATGGGATAGTATGTAGTTACTAAAATGGTAATTATAATGTCTGTGGAGCAATATGAAAAATATTTATGATAGAATGGAACTGTTGAAAGAAAATTAAAAATAGTCTGAAACTATCATTGTGACTACTACCTGCACTATAGCAAACGTGGTAAGGTGATATGCAAAAATAAACCCTGCATCAATGCTGGAGAAGTTTGATTGATTTTTTCTATGTCTTTTAAGCTGTGGCTATATATTCAAAAATGTTTTTATTTTGTATTGGAGGATAGCTGATTAACAATGTTGTGATGGTTTCAGGTGGATAGCAAAGGGACTCAGTCATACATCTACATACATCTACTACGGCTGTATAATATTTTGAACAAAAATGTAGATGTATCTTTAATTAATATAAAATAAATATTTGCTTGAAGTTTAGGGCTATTAGTAGTGAGAAGTCCATCTGGCAAAAGAATGGAAGGATAAAAAGGTGATTTTAATTAATGCCATGAAATTAAAAGATGCTTACTCCTTGAAGAAAAGCTATGACCAACCTAGCCAGCATATTAAAAAGCAGAGACATTACTTTGCAAACAAAGGTCCATCTAGTCAAAGCTATGGTGTTTCTAGTAAGTCATGGATGGATGTGATAGTTGGACTATAAAGAAAGCTGAGTGCCGAAGAATTGATGCTTTTGAACTGTGGTGTTGGAGATGACTCTTGAGAGTCCCTTGGACTTCAAGGAGATCAAACCAGTCAGTCCTAAAGGTCAGTCCTGAATATTCATTGGAAGGACTGATATTGAAGCTGAGACTCCAATACTTTGGCCACCTGATGCGAAGAACAGATTCATTGGAAAAGACCCTGATATTGGGAAAGACTGAAGGCAGGAGGAGAAGGGGATGACAGAGGATGAGATGATTGGATGGCATCACTGACTCAATGGACATGAGTTTGAGCAAACTCTGGGAGTTGGTGATGGACAGGGAAGCCTGGTGATCTGCAGTTCATGGGGTTGCAAAGAGTCAGACAAGACTGAGCGACTGAACTGAACTGAATCAATGCCGAGATCCAATGTATCTTATGAAAGTGTTAGTCACTCAGTCATGTCCAACTCTTTGCAAACCCATGGTCTGTAACCTGCCAGGCTCCTCTGTCCGTGGAATTCTCCAGTCAAGAATACTGGAATACTGCCATTCCCTTCTCCAGGAGTTCTTCCCAACCCAGGGATTGAACCTGGGTCTCCTGCATAGCAGGCAGATTCTTCACCATCTGAGCCACCAGGGAAGCCTATGTATATTATACACCTACCAAATGTATTTTGATAATGATGATATTGCTAATAATAAAAGTGAAAGTGAAAATCACTCAGTCATGTCTGACTCTGCAACCCCATGGACTGTACAGCCCATGGAATTCTCCAGACCAGAAAACTGGAGTGGGTAGGCTTTCCCTTCTCCAGGGGATCTTCCCAACTCAGAGATCGAACCCAGGTCTCCTGCATTGCAGGCATATTCTTTACCAGCTGAGCCATAAGAGAAAGCCCAATAATCAAAAGAAAGCAATATTTCTTTGACTGCTGTCTTGAAATAAATATGGAAACTGAAAACAACCATGGCCCACTATGAAAACTATGCTAACTCTGGTAGGTTCGGGAGTTTCAGGGAAGAGGGTTGTCCTGACTTTGGAAATAGCTGGTCCCTGACTGCATGATGCTTAAAGATGGAATGAGAGGAACAGGGAGCAGAAACATTGAAAGGCTGGAATAAAGTCCCAGTTCTGATATTAAAGACCCACAGCATTTTGAAAAAGTCACTTAACCTCAATAGGTAACTTCCTTCAAGCATCTAGCCAGCTGACCCCATTCAACAAAAAACACAGTGAGTTCTCATGGGGAGGCAGCACCTAGCACAACCCTGGGCCATCCTTGGTTTCTGCCAGAGCTAGTTCACAGAGACAGGGGGAGGCTAAAATGAAATAATGCATGGAGAGATTGTGTGGAAAAGCTGCTCTAAATAAATGTGAGCGATGATTAAGGAACACAGAAGCAGAGCAGATCTGCTTAGTTCCACAATGCTGACAGCTGATTCAGATCGCACCCAAATGGAGACAATCAACCAGTAACAAAGCCGGAGAAAACAAAGCCCTGATTGAAATGGGCTGCAGCTGACTTTTCCAAGCCCCCCAGCTGGACTCATTTGGATTCTCCCAGTGAACTTTGGTACCTCTATCAGAGCAATGATCACCTGCCTAGGGCACAGTTCTGTCCTAGGCGCTCATCCCCTCTGCAAACCTGTCACCTCACTCTTGAGGGCTGCTTAGCAAACATTTGTCAAATCTGAAGTCTGTGTGTGTGTATGTGAGAGAGAGAGAGAGAGAGAGAGAGAGAGAGAGAGAGAGAGAGAATGAGAGGGAGAGAATCTTCCATCTTGATGAGTAATATCAGACTTAGCATCAGGGGTGGGCAGTATGCCTCCTCTGAGCTAGCTAACTACTTTATTTTTTAAAGACACAAAATGTGACTTCCCAGGTGATGCTAGTGGTTAAGAACCTGCCTGCCAATGCAGGGAACATTAAGAGATGTGGGTTCGATCCCTGGGTTGGGGAGATCCCCTGGAGGAGGGTATGGCAACCCCCTCCAGTATTCTTGCCTGGAGAATCCCATGAAGAGAGGAGCCTGGCGGGCTAGGCTGAAGCGATTTAGAACACCTGCAAAGTGGAGCCTTAAGACTTGTGCAAAGACTTCTCAAAGCACAATATTTTTCAGTGGTAAAAGACCCAAAATGCCTAGATGCAGTCTTTTGATGGCAACCCACTCCAGTGTTCTTGCCTGGAGAATCCCATGGACAGAGAAGCCTGGTAGGCTGCAGTCCGTGGGGTCACACAGAGTCGGACACGACTGAAGCGACTTAGTGGTGGTGGTGGGAATACTTTTTTTTGAATACTTTGCCTTCTTCTCATTTGGGCAGAAATGAGATGACTTAGTCTAATGCCTCATGGAGGACATGGGGAGAAGATAGAAAGGAGCAGACAAAAAGCAGAAAAAGAAAAAGAAATGGACAAGAAACCATAGGAAAGGCAATCCAGTCCCAGAGGACAGAGTCTCCTTTGTGGAAGGGGCACCGACTCCTCTCTGCACCTTGGCACCCTCCCTCTCTGAGAAGGGCTGAGTAGGGACATTCAGGTGGCATCTGAGTTCAGAAACTTAGTCCCTCCTTCTCCAAGACAAATGGCTTAGAGATGTTAGTCACAGCTAATGAGCTCTGATGTATGAGTCAATAACCACAGTCGTACTTTCTTTACTGCTGAGTCACTTATTGGCATGTTGGTCAGCTGCAACTTCACCAGGCTTCGTGCACCCCAACAGTTACCATGCAGGAGTAGAAGCAGGTGGGAATACCAGCAGCAGGGCCCACTAGCTTCTCCTGAACTCGTCTACTGCTCTGCCAGTGTTTAAAGTGGACAAAGAGGCTCACAGCTCTGTGTCTGCAAAAGTGGTTGTTGTGTTTCCTTTTATAAATTCCAAATTAGGACCATAACACTACTAATAGAGCTCATTAATCGAAGGCTTACTGTGTCCAGAGAGAGAGTCAAGATTTGTTCTTGTAATAGACTCAGACATAGAGAGCAGACTTGTGGTTGCCAAGGAGGTGGGTGGAGGAGGGATGGATTGGGAGTTTGGGATGAGCGGATGCAAACTGTTACACATAGGATGGATAAACAACAAGGTCCAACTATATAGCACAGGAAACTATATTCAGTATCCCATGATAAACTGTAATGGGAAGGAATATGAAAAAGAACATATATATATATATATACACATATACACATATTATATATATGTGTGTGTGTATATGAATCACTTTACTTTACAGCACAAATCAGCATTGCAAATCACCTATGTGTGCCTGTGTGCTAAAGTTGCTTCAGTCATGTCTACAACCCTGTGGACTGTAGCCTGCCAGGCTCCTCTGTCTACGGGATTCTCCAAGCTAGAATACTGGAGGGGATTGCCATGCCCTCCTCCAGGGATCTTCTCAACCAAGGGATCGAACCTTCATCTCCTGCGGCTCATGCACTGCACACAGATTGTTTACCACTGAGCCACCTTGAAAGCCGTGCAAATCAACTATACTTCAATAAAATAAATTTAATAAAGAGATTTGTTCTCGTACTTTCTGTAGGGTCACAGAATAATAAGTTGTACAGTGAGTTTTCAACTCTTAAGTATGGGACTGTGAACTTGATAGGAAACAATCATATTGAATATTTATTCAGTTGCTGGATCCTGATTTAGCAGCTACTGCAGGAAAAGTCCTGGGCTAGGCATTGTTGTTGTTTAGTCACTAAGTCCTTCTTTCTCTTTTGCGACCCCATGGACTATAAACTAGCCAGGCTCCTCTAGCCATGGGATTTCCTAGACAAGAATACTGGAGTAAGTTGCCATTTCCTTCTCTGGGGGATATTCCCGGCCTACGGATCGAACCTTGGTCTCCTGCATTGCAGGCAGATTCTTTATCACTGAGCCACCTTGGAAGCCTGGGCTAGGCATTAGGAGGGATATAAAAAGTTCTACAGCCTGACTGCCCTTCTTATCAAGCTTCAGGCTCATGTGATGCTCACAAAAGTCATGGGTTAAGATAGCATCTCCCATCATTGTCACCAGAGCTGTGACCGTCACCACCATAGCTCTGCCACCACCACCAGCACCTCCACCTGCACCCTGGCCATCACCACCACCATCATCAACACCAGAAAACATCCAGAAAGCATCTGTTGTTTGCATGTGGCCATGTGGGTTTTCTCCAAAGTGGCAGCTGGGTCACAGCTGGGGCGTGCTGAAGGATTAGGTGGTGCCTGAGTGAAGGTGACATGTGACAAACTCTCTTCCTTGCCTGGAGCAGGCTGCAGATGCCAGTCTCCCAGGAGCTGTCAATCCAGGACAGAACACAGTGCTTGCAGAATGGGAAATGAGCATGGTTTACATAACGTTTCTGGAGGAGTCAATGGCCGAGGCTTCAGTCTCCCTTTCTGCGAGCCCATTTGAGCTGACGTCTCTGTTGCTGATCAAAGGTCCCAGCAACCTGGCACAAAGGGTGCCCTATCCCATCAGGCAATGCCTCATCTCTGCAAAACAGGGAGATGCTGAACGCACCAAGGCAGCATTGTCATGCCAACTGTAATCTCTTGAAACTCACAAGAAAGGCAAATGCAGAACCAGAGAGCTAAAGTGAGTCAGAGTCTGTCTACACTGGGGATTTGTATATAAACAGATTTCATGTACATAGGCACACTTTTCAGAAGCATCTATATTCATGATATTACTTTAATTTCAGAGTCAAATGAAGCCAATCACTCTTTCAAGCATATAAAACCATTTCCGTGCCCATCTCCATGCTTTAGCTCATTTTCTACCTACAGCCTGAAATGCCTTTCCCTCTGCAAATGTCCAAATATTCCTTATCATGGGTAAAATGGTACCCCACAGAAGAGGCTAAAGTCCTAATGCCCAGTACTAATAAACGTGACCTTGTTTAGAAATCAAGTCTTTGCAAATGATCACATCAAGCCTCATACATTGCAGCTAACATCTTTATAAGAAAGGGACATCTGGACTCAGATACAGCCATGTACAGAGGAAAGATGATGTGAAGGTATAGGGAGAATGCACCCTACAAACCAAGGGCTGCCTGGGGCTACCAGAAGCCGGGAGACAGACCAGATTCTGCCCCAGGTATGTCCGAAGGGACCAGCATTGCCAACACCTTGATTTGGGCTCCCGACTTCCAGAAGCGTGGGATAATGCACTTAGGTTTTCTTAAGCAACCCAGTTTTTGGTGCCTGGTTACGTTAGACCCAGGGAACTAATACGTTAATCAAACTTCAGGATCAATGGTCTTTCTACAGAGCATCTTCTCTGAGTGTAGCACAGTCCTACCTGTGATGATACAGATGTGCCATGACTTTACCTCCAAAACTTCTATTAAGGTGGAATGTAAAGTTGCCAAAAACAGATGTCCAGAAAGCAAGGAGAAAGGAGCTACACAGGGAAGGTCTTGGGGAGGCGGTGGCAGGTTGTAAAGTGGCTCAGGTAAAGATTACCCCCTTTCCTTTGACATTACAGTGAAAGTGAAAGTGTCAGTCACTCAGTCATGTCTGACTCTTTGCAACCCCCATGGACTGTAGCCTTCAGGCTCCTCTGTCCATGGGATTCTCTATGCAAGAATAGAGGAGTAGGTTACCATTTCCTTCTCAGGGGATCTTCCTGACTCAGGGATCGAACCCAGGTCTTCTGTATTGCAGGCAGATTCTTTACCATCTGAGCCAGCTGACAACACAGGGACCCACACTAATAATCTAATGGTCCCTGCTCTTGCTGCCATGTTTAAGTGGACCTTAAAGAGTCAGAGAAGGTGCTCAGCCTAGAGTCCTAGGGTGCTGCTGCAGGCATGAAGAGGTAGGAGAGACGATCCTAGGTAGGCTCTCTGTGTTGCTTCCCCTTCTGGAAACCTCTCTGGTGCTAACATGGAATTATGAGAAGGCTGAGTGTTGGAGCAGACCTGAAGGGTTCTTGCATACAGAATGTGGATGCTACATGGTATGCCTGTCTCTTGCTTTCTTTGCTGCAGTGAAAACTCCACCATCAGAGTCTGGGCTGGGAATGGGGAGTGGCTGACCATCCACCCAGTGCTGAATCTCAGTGATGCTTATCACCAGGGCTTTGGGAATTGCCAAGAATCTACCTTGGTCTATTTCCTAGTCTCAGAAGCTTAGACTGCCCCAGGACTTGTCCATCTGGAATACAAGGCAGAGTGTGACATGCATCACAAGATGGGAAGGAAAGAAGCAGAATGGACAGCACTGGTGGATGATGGAGAGGATGAAGGAGGAGTCTCTCTTCGGTGTTCTCCAGACATTTCTCAAGAGCTCTGTCCACCAGACAGCATGTCCTTGGGTTGACCTCCAGGGCTAATAACTCAGGAAATCTGAACTCCGGTTCAGGATATTCACACTCTCCCCTGTGGCTGTCATTGTAATGTTGACCCTCCCAAAATCCTGCCACCTCCTCCACGAAGTCCTCCCCGATAATCTTAATTGGAGCGAATGGCCCTATTCTGGCATTTTAACTTCTGCTTAGCACTTATATCATCTTGCTTTATGTTCCAGTGAAATGTTGATCTCAAGCCCTAGGCTTGAGTGCCTCAAGGTTAGGAAACATGTTTGATTTGTGTTTTTCTCCTTCTGGAGGCTGCCACAGTCCCACTGGTTCAATGAGAGTCAATAAATAAATGAACGGCTATCTATTTATTGAGTGCCTATTAAGTCTCTGCTGGGGAGATCAATACTTGAACAGAAAAGTGTCCACAGATGAAATAAGATCTGCTCTTCCTCCTCACCCCATTTGTCTTCAGCCTTCAGCTCCCTGACTTACTGACCATGTCTGTGGGCTTGGGCCCCACTCAGCAAAAGGTGCATAAAATGCTATCTTATTGAACTGGGAGTTGTCTGCATTATGGATCTCCTGGTTGTAATGCCTTATTTCTGTGGTCAGGACCACTCACTGGGTCCTTTCTGTGTCTTGCTTTCCCAGACCCCTAGTTCCCAACTGCTCATCTAAGATTTGGCTTCTTTTTAAAAATTTTACTTATTTATTATTTAAGCATAGTTAATATACAATGTTGTGTTAGTTTCAAGTGATTCAAATTCTTTTCCATTATAGGTTATTACAAAATATTAGGAACAGTTCCTTGTGCTATACAGTAGGTAGGTCCTTGTTGCTTACCTATTTTATTAATAAAAATAGTAGTGTGTATCCCAGAGAAGGGCATAGCAAGCCACTCCAGTATTCTTGCCTGGAGAATCCCATGGACAGAGGAGCCTGGCAGGCTACAGTCCATGAGGTCACAGAGTCAGACACGAGTGAGTGACTAAGCACAGCACAGCACAGTAATGGGTATATGTTAATCTCATACTCCTAATTTATTTCCCCCTCATACCCCAATATTCCCTTTGGTACCCATAAATGTGTTTTCTATGTTTGTGAGTCTGTTTCTGTTTCGTAAGTAAGTTTATTTGTAATATCAGATTTTAGATCTCACGTGTAAACAATATCATATGATATTTGTCTTTTTCAAGATTTGGCTTCTTGCAAAGGGAGGGGATGGGGTAGGAATGAATTGGGAGTTTAGGATTAGCAGATAAAAAGCATTTTATATAGAACAGATAAACAAGGTCCTACTGGGGACCACAGAGAAATATATTCAATATCCTGTGATAACCATAATGGAAAACAATATCAACAGGAATGTCTATATAACTGAATCACTTGGTTGTATAGCAGAAATTCACACAACACTGTAAATCAACTATACTTTAATTTTTTAAAAAAGACTGGGCTTCTTGCATTAGCTTGACTTCTCTGACTTCTTTTATCTCACCTAACTCTGCCCCCAGCTCTGCTTGACCATGGGCTCTCAGATTTCCCCTTGAATCTGGCTCCATTAGGCCAAGCCACTGGTTTTCATTCTGTCTTGTCTCACTATCTCTGTCTTAGATTTCCAATCCTTCTGATGCATATCTTGCCCTCAGGCAGGTCTTCTTGCAAGAAGAAAGAAAGAGAAATTTATGAATATGTGCTCCTATATAAGAGTATGTCACTGTTGAAACAACAACAGTAATATCAGATTGAAAAGAAGAAAAAGAATAGAAATATCCAATAAGATGGTGAGGGAAAATGGAGCTGAGTATCATAAAGTCTTTATACTATCTATAACTTTAAAATTTTACACATTGAATTTTTTAGGGTAAGTACCAAAAGAATAGAAACAGCATGTATAACTCTCTAATAGAAGGAAAATAGAAATAATAAAAAATAAATAAAAAAGAAGACAATAAAGAAAAGGAAAACAAATGGAAATAGGACAAATATAAGCATAAATGAAGATGTAGATTTTTAACCTGAAATGTTAGAACTTAAGAAAACTTGAATGAATTAAACTCTCCAGGAAAAAACAACAAAAATTCCAAAGGTGTTCTGGCTATACATTTCTATACGTGCTGTTTCCAAGAGAAAAAATTCTAAAACATAAGGATACAAAAAGGTTAAAGATAATAGGATGAAAAAAATACAGGTGGCAAATATTAATTAACAGATGTCTTAGGAGAGTTCATTAATATGAAATAAAAATTCCATAAGAAATCTGTATGCAGGTCAAGAAACAACAGTTAGAACTGACCATGGAACAACAGACTGGTTCCAAATCAGGAAAGGAGTACATCAAGGCTGTATATTGTCACCGTGCTTATTTAACATGTAAGTAGAGTACATCATATGAAATGCCAATCTGGATGAAGCACAAGCTGGAATCAAGATTTCTGGGAGAAATATCAATAATCTCAGATATGCAGATAACACTACCCTTATGGCAGAAAGAGAAGAAGAACTAAAGAGCCTCTTGATGAAAGTGAAAGAGGAGAGTGAAAAAGTTGGCTTAAAACCCAACATTCAGAAAACTAAGATCATGGCATCTGGTCCCATCACTTCCTGGGAAATAGAAAGGGAAACAGTAGAAACAGTGTCAGACTTTATTTTTTTGGGCTCCAAAATCACTGCAGATGGTGATTGCAGCCATGAAATTAAAAGACGCTTACTCCTTGGAAGGAAAGTTATGACCAACCTAGATAGCATATTAAAAAGCAGAGATATTACTTTGCCAACAAAGGTCCATCTAGTCAAGGCTATGGTTTTTCCAGTGGTCATGTATGGATGTGAGAGTTGGACTACAAAGAAAGTTGAGTGTCGAAGAACTGATGCTTTTGAACTGTGGTGTTGGAGAAGACTCTTGAGAGTCCCTTGGACTGCAAGGAGATCCAACCAGTCAATCCTAAAGGAAATCAGTCCTGAATATTTATTGGAAGGACTGATGCTGAAGCTGAAACTCCAATACTTTGGCTATCTGATGTGAAAAACTGACTCATTGGAAAAGATTCTGATGCTGGGTAAGATTGAAAAGGCAGGAGGAGAAGAGGAGGACAGAGGATGAGATGGTTGGATGTTATCACTGACTCGATGGACATGAGTTTGAGCAAGCTCTGGGAGTTAGACAGGGAAGCCTCATATACTACAGTCCATGGGGTCGCAAAGAATCAGACATGACTGAGTGACTGAGCTGAACTGAAGCATTACTAAAGAGTATAAATTTTACAATGACACATTTTAATTAACAAAACACTATAATTTAAAATATGTAAAAGTAAAGCTAAAAAAATTAAGCTTTAGAGTATATAAAATAAAAATTGATAGAAAAGGAGAAATAATAACCATCCAGTGGTAGACTGTAATGCTGTATATCTAAGTCATAGATACATCTTACAAGAAACAATCATAATCGTCTAGAACATTTACACCAGATTTTAAAATTTTACATGATGGATGCTTATAGACATTGCATCAAACAGTTGCAGAAAACCTTCTCCTTTTAGGCACATGTATAATGTTCATGTGAATCAACTATTTCTGGACCTTGGGTCAATCTCAATGAATTTCACTGAATTGAAATCACATCAAGTGTGATCTCCAATAAAAAATCCAATTAAGCTAGAAATACAAAGCAAAAATGGACTAAAATATTTCCATATAATTGGAAATTTAGACACGTGCTTCCATATAATCAAAGAAGTTCAGCTTAAAGAGAAAAGGCAGTTTACATTTGAATAAAGTGGGAGGGCAGATTAGGGGAACTGATCCTCTGAACAATAAAAAAAATCTATGGATAGGTCCTCCACATCCATAGTTCCCCATCTGTGGATTCAATCAGCTGTAGATTGTGTTGAATTGTACTATTTACTATTGAAAAAAAAATATAAGTGAGATCATGCAGTTCAAACCAGAATTTGAAGGATCAACTGTATAGTGTTAATTAGAACATATTTTGAAAACAATAATGGAAATACGATTTAAAATTTGAGACACACAACAGAGGTATACTAGAGTTGCCTTGCAGGAGCTGAATGTTAGATATTTAGGAATTTTGCATCTGGTTATTAACCCACTACTAGTCTGAAATCGAAGAAGGCAATGACACCCCACTCCAGTACTCTTGCCTGGAAAATCCCATGGATGGAGGAGCCTGGTATGCTCCAGTCCATGGGGTTGCTAAGAGTTGGGCACGACTGAGCGACTTCACTTTCACTTTTCACTTTCATGCACTGGAGAAGGAAATGGCAACCCACTCCAGTATTCTTGCCTGGAGAATCCAGGAGACAGAGGAGCTTGGTGGGCTGCCGTCTATGGGGTCGCACAGAGTCGGACACCACTGAAGCGACTTAGCAGCAGCAGCAGCAGTCTGAAATCAGTTGTAGTGAAGCACTTAAACACAGAAATATAAAATTGGCATGCTGCAAATCAGGACTTTTTCATTTCTTTTCATTCTTATTCCTTCCTTTTCTTTCTCTTCCTTCCCTCTTTCCTTCTTTCCTTATCTCCTTTCTGCCTTCTTTCCTTCCTATCTTTCTTTTGCAAATTAGTTACCAGAAGACCAAGAGATGCAGTTAAAATATTACATAGAGGGAAATTTATAGCCACAAAAGCATGGATTAGGAAAGAAGAAATATTGGAAATTCTAATTCAGAAACTAGGAAAAACAAAGCAATGTAAAATCCAAAAAAGTAGAAGAAAGAAACAATTAAGATAAATTAATGTCATAGAAAAATACTACACAAAATAGAAATATAATAAAGAGAACAAACAAACCCCAAAGTTGGCTCTTTGAACTATGAATAAAATTGACAAACCACTGATGAGGTTAATCAAGAAAATAAAGACGAAATGCACAAATAATCAACATTATGAGTGAAAAAGTGGACATTACTACAGACACAGCAAATACTGAAAATATACAAAAAACTTAACACCAACATGTTTGAAAATAAAAGCAAAATGCATACATTCCTGGAAAAATATAACATACCAAAACCCTTCTCAAGAAGAAATAAGTATCTTGAATTTTCTTTTAGTTAGTAATACAAAAACTTCTTATCTAGAACTCTCTAGGCCCAGATGGTTTTACCAATAGGTTCTATAAATGTTCAAGAAATATTTCCAATTTAAACACATTCCTTCAGACAATAGAATAAAAGGGCAAATCTTCCATTATGCTTTGTGATACTACCCCTAATCTTGATTCTAATGCTCGACAAAGCAAAATGAGAAAGAAAAATTAGAGCCCAATCTCACTCATGAATGTAAATGCAAAGCATGAACTACAATTAGTCAACTGAATCCAGCAATATGCAAAAAAAAAAAATACATCATGAGTAATTTGCATTTCTCTTAGGAATGCAAGATTATGTAACTTTGGAAAAGCAATTCATGTAATTCACCACAGTATAAGAAAAAAAAACAGAAAAAAATGGGGTGATTATCACAGAGATGCGGAGAAAGTATTTAAGTAAAATCAACATTCATTCATAACAAAACTCTTAGCAAAATTGAAATAAAGTGAAATTTCCTTAACCCAACAAAGGATGCCTATGAAAACCTTATTGCAAGTGTGACATCACATGCTGAAACTTTGAGAACTCTCATTTTGAAATTTGGAACAAGAGAAAAATTCTTATGATTGCTGCTTCTATTCAACCTTGTCCTGGAGGCTCTTGCCGGCTCAGTGAAATAATAAAAAGAAATAGAAGGTATGAGAATTAAAAAGTGGGGAGAAACAACTGTCATTATTCACAGATGATTTCATTATGTGTGGAAAATCCAAAGGATTCTACATAGAGATTACTGTAATTATTATGGGGGTTTGACACGGTTGTACTGCTCATGTTCAATACTTAAACAATACATTTAATTCATATAATCAAGCAACAAATTGAAAATGAAATAAAAGACCTACCATTGAGAAGAGCATAAAACAAGATGATATCCTTGGGAATAGTACTAACAAAATATTTTCGTCTGAGACATCCACAGAGAAAATTATAAAGTGTTATTGAGAGATGGTAAAAAAGAAAACTAAGTCGAGAGACATACCAAGTTTATGAATCAGAATAGTTAATTTTTATAAAGATGCCACTTGTCCTCAAGTTGAGTTATAAATTTAATGCTTATTCAAGCAAAATTCCAAAGTTTAAAAAAAAATTTGGCAGGCTGTTATTAAAATTTATATGGACATGCAAAGGGTTAATAAAAAAAAATCCAAGATATTCTGGAAGAAGTAGAATTCTTTGACTCTACCAGATTTAAAGATCAGCAAGGAAAACAAAATTTTTTCAACAAATTGCTGAGATGATTAGACACTGGATCTTTACTTTGTACCGTACCAAAAAACCTCAATTTCAGTGGATAAAAGACTAAAGCTGAAAGGAAAATCAATAAGGAAAGAAATTGTCATGATCTTGGGGTAAAGATTTCGTAAACAGGACACAAAACCCACAAACTATAAAGAAAAAATTGTAAATTTTTTCTACAGTAAAATCAAGACATCCTCTTCAGCAAATGGTATCAAAGGTAAAAATATAAACCATGACGTTGGAGATAATATTTACAACATGCAAAACAAACAACAGACTAGTATTCAAAATACTTTAAAAAAAATTCCTCCATTTCACTAAGGAAAAGGCAGACAACTTAAATAGGAAAGATGTGTGAAAGGTTTAAACAGACACTTCACAAAAAGGAAATTTCCGGTAAATATGAGACTAACGATCCTTGAACTCAAATACAATAACAATGGAATTCTTTCCATACTCGACAAGAAACGCTTGAAGTCTGACAGTGAAGGGGTGATGGAACATTTTGAACTCTCCCTGGCTGCTGATGTCAATGAAGTTGGTACAACCACTTGGAAATCAGTTTGACTTTATTTAATATATGGCCTCTAAATAGAAGTACCCAGAAATGTAACCCTAGGTGTACACTCTAGCAAACCTTGTTCAGATGGGTACAAAGCAATCCAAGAATATTCATAGCAGCACTGTATATAATACAACTTTGATGCAACCCAAATATCCATCAACAATAGAGTAGAGGAATTACTCTGTAGTTTTTCACGCAGTGGAATAGCCCAGGCACAGGTGTACCCAAAGGATGAACCCCACAAGCTCAATGCTGAATGAAACACTCCCGACAGAACGGTACCATTTCTACAGACTTCGAAACTGAGAAGCCAAAGTTTAGAAAATGAAACGTATCACAGTCACTGAAGCCAGCACAGTGGTTACCTCTAGGAAGCTTCTAAGACTCTGGCAGTGTTCCTTTTCTTGTCCTGGCTGGTGGATTATGTGGGTGTTCTCTTAGTTTATTCATTTATTTGTTAAACTGTATTACATGTGTTTGGGGGCTTCTCTGGTGACTCAGAGGGGAGACCTCCCTGGGTTGGGAAGCTCCCCTGGAGAAGGAAACAGCAATGCACTTCAGTATTCTTGCCTGAAGAATCCCATGGACAGAGCAGTCTGGTGGGCTACAGTACAGTCGTGTCCAACTGAGCACAGACATACACCGGGCGTTATTGGAGTACTGAAGGATCATTCAAGAGAAGGCAGCAGCACTCGGATACGTGAGAAACCATGGGAGCATTCCAGAAACAACAAACAGGTCTGACTGTCTGGAGAGTCCTGAGTGAGTACATAGGGTTGATTCTTATAAGAAGGTTTACTGTGCGAACCCCATCTTTACTGGCATGCCACAATTATGGGTTGTATAAGAAAATATTTTCAGCTTTCAGGGTCCCTGAGAGTATTCCTAGAAGGGATTTCTTTAAGTGTAAAAATCAGTTTCATTACATTTTTACTAAGAGTCTACTATATGCAGGGGTTTCCCTGGTGGTTCAAACAGTGAAGACTCCGCCTGCAATGCAGGAGACCCGGGTTCAGTCCCTGGGTTGGGAAGCTCCCCTAGAGAAGGAAATGGCAACCCATTCCAATATTCTTGCCTGGGAAATCCCACGGACAGAGGAGCCTGGCAGGTCGCAAAGAGTCGGACAGGACCAAGCAACTGAGCACACGCAACTGAGCAGCATATATAAAATAGGTAATTAATAAGAACTTCCTGTGTATAGCGTAGGGAACTCTATTCAATACTCTGTAATGACCTATATGGGAAAAGAATCTGAAAAAGAGTCAATATATGTATAACTGATTCACTTTGCTGTACACCTGAGACTAACAGATTGCAAATCCATTGTACTTAAATAAAAATTTTGTTTAAAGGGGGAAAAAAGTATTTCTGTTGGGGCTCATGAAACATGGAGGCAACAATAATGCTTTACATTTATATAGTATTTTTCCACTTTTAAACTCTTCCACAGATATCTCATTTGATTTGAGACAGAGCAACCTGACCAGGGGTTTTGCCTGGCGGCTCTGCTTGTGATCAACACTGTCCTGCCCACTATTAGCAGGCCATCTCTTTGGTGGTCTGCTGATACCTCTCTGGGGTTTATTAGAGGGTGGGGTAAGTTGAGACATTTTGCTCATCTTGCAGGATTACTATGTGGCCTGGGAAACACAATTGAGCCTTTCAGGGCCTAGATTTTCCCTTGAGAAATCTTGAAGTCTTGCTTTGAAATTTTTGCTGATTTTTTTTTTCTTTTTTTGTACAAGGGCTATTTTCAATAGAGTTATTGCCAAGAAAGAACTAGAAGAATAATCCTACAAGTGTCATTCAGGCTGAAGCAGCCAGAAACGAAGGGCCACACAAGCTATTCCTCTAGGTTTACCTCGAAACGAAGAATAACGGGAGGTCTGTAATGCCTTCCACTTGTGGCAGACTGTCCTGAAAACACCATTGAGTTTGGGAGTAAAAAGATGTGGTTTTAGCACTGACTGAATTGCTACCTAGCTGTGTGACTTTAGGCAAGTTATCCAACCTCCCTGAGACTCAGTTTTCTCATCTGTAAAATGGGGGTGAAAGCTTCTACCCGTCTCCATCATTATGGCCAGAAAAATGTTTAATGTCTATGCAAATCAGCTTGTCTCGACCAAGGAAATTACTGTTGTTGTTGTTCTTGTTTGTTCTTACATAGCCTTTCTGTGGGACCTGCTTGGGAGGTCTGTTGTCAGACAGAGTTTATTTTTTATTTTTTTGTCTCCTGCAAGGTAGCTCTGAATTCTGTCTCCCCCGAATAGCAAATTGCTACGTTGCCTCTTTGTTGTTTGACACTTAGGTTCTCATCCTAATAGTCTGTTTACTTAAATATTTCAGAGTCTCTTAGCATTTCAAAAGAGTATTTTGAAACATAAGCTATGAAAAAAAGAGGAAGAAATAGAGGCACAATTGCTCCTTTTTCTAGGCTCAGCAGTTATGTATTGAATTATGCACATACACAAGCAGAGAGAAAAATACAAAAAATGAGACATGCGCTTGTGAACAGAAATCGGAATTATCTGTAAGTCTGTTAATCAGAGCCCAACCTCGGTGGTTAATTTAAATACAGAATTTCACCCCTGCATGAAAGCCAGGTATGGAAACGACAACTCCCATGGGAAGCTTCTGTTATCCTTAACAGCCATTCCGAAGAAGGCTGTGCGTCAATGTGGCAGTCTTGTTTCGTGACACATGGAGTGATAGGAGTTCCTTACAGCTGTGAAGACTGGAAACGAGGAGGTTCTGACTTTGACATCTAGATCTAGGCTTCCTTGTCTCTTCTTTTGTAATGTTACAGCCCCAGTGCGGTTTGGTTCTAGAGAACATTTGATTAAAATGTTATTTTTAGTGAATACATGACTTCCTACATTAAAATTCAAAAACCCAAGAGGGCAGCTTAGGCTTGTATCTGTTGTGAGACTGCCGGTCACTGGTGTCCAACAAAATCTGACCAAGAGGGAAGAGGGGAAAGAACTGGTACCCAAAACACACCCCAGCCTTGAGAAAAAGATGCCAGAGCCCCAGTCTCCCATACAGCAGCTTTGCTGGGGCGAGGCAGTAAAACCATCTGCAGGAACCCAGTGTCCAAACAACCTCTCTCATTTTCCAGGGTGGGGAGCGACCCTGCAGAGCGACTGTGGCCCAGATGCCAGGCATCCGGCAGGCTGCAAAGGGGAGGTGCTGAGGTTCTTGCCTCCATTGGCGCAGTCCTAAATTTGCTGTGATATGATTCAGGGTGCTGCCCGGGACACTGAGCAGAGTTGCAGCTCTGAGTCTGCTTCAGGCATCGCCCCCTGCTCATGTCTCTACACACGGTGAGGGGCTGAGCATCAGACACGGACACCTGTGTCTCACTGGGGCTCCCTTGCTCCTCATGTCAGATCAAGGTCTTGTTAGGCCTGACCTGTTGTCCCCAGCACATGCTTTCAAAGAGATGCTGGTCCAGTCGGTAGGAATCCCAAAGTCTCTGTTGTTTGTTAAGTCTGAGTAATGGAGAGTTCTTTATGGTTAATTCAGATTAGAGGCTGAGTTCAATCTATTAAGAAAGGTTTATCATTCATAGCATTTGAACATTTATATTTCAAGGGATTGAAATTAATCTACTATTCATTTTGTGTTTCTGGTAATAGGGATAGAGTTGTTCAGTTGCTAAGATATGTCCAACTCTTTGTGACCCCATGAACACACCAGGCTTTCCTGTCTTTCACTATGTCCCAGAGTTTGCTCAAACTCAAGTCCATTGGGTCAGGGAGGCCATCCAACCATCTCATCCTCTGTTGCCCCCTTTTCCTCCTGCCCTCAATCTTTTCCAGTATCAGAGTCTTTTCCAGTGAGTTAGCTCTTCGCATCAGGTAGCCAAAGTATTGGAGCTTCAGCTTCAGCATCAGTCCTTCTAATGATTATTCAGGGTTGACTTCCTTTAGGATTAACTGGTTTAATCTCCTTGCAGTCCAAAGGACTCTCAAGAGTCTTTTCCAGTACCACAATTCAAAATCATCAATTCTTTGGCACTCAGCCTTGTTCATGGGATTTCTAAACCAACTATTTAATTGGTTTAGAAATCCCACTAGGGGATTAAAGACAGAAAAGGAATTTTAAGGGAGTTTGGTAAACTGTTATAAGCTAATGACCACTCAAGAAAAGCATTCAGTAACCTAGCAATGGTCACCAGGGATCCCCAACCTCCAGGATCTAACATCTGATGATCTGAGGTGTGACTGATGTAATAATAATAGAAATAAGATGCACAATAAGTGTAACGTGCTTGAATCATCCTGAAACCACCCCCCACCCCATCTGTGGAAAAATTATCTTCCAGGAAGCTGGTCCCTGGTGGCTAAATGGTTGGGGACAGCTGACCTACCTTGAAGGAAGACCAGGTGCAGCCAAGGATCAGACACACTCAAGTCACAAACTCTGATTGTTAAAACACAAGAGAACAGATATGGTGTCTGAATCTTGTTAAATGAAATTAGAGAGTTAATAGTCCTTGTGCATGTAACTAAGAAATGTAGGTGAGAGGGGAAATAAACTAGGTGAAAGAGGACATTATACCAAAACCTGAGGTGAGTATTACCGTATTTTAGTATATGTTACTACCCTTAGGCTAATATACATATGATTTAAATAATGCCATGATCAGATCAGATCAGATCAGATCAGTCACTCAGTCGTGTCCGACTCTTTCCGACCCCATGAATTGCAGCACGCCAGGCCTCCCTGTCCATCACCAACTCCCGGAGTTCACCCAGACTCACGTCCATCGAGTCAGTGATGCCATCCAGCCATCTCATCCTCTGTCGTCCCCTTCTCCTCTTGCCCCCAATCCCTCCCAGCATCAGAGTCTTTTCCAATGAGTCAACTCTTCGCATGAGGTGGCCAAAGTACTGGAGTTTCAGCTTTAGCATCATTCCTTCCAAAGAAATCCCAGGGCTGATCTCCTTCAGAATGGACTGGTTGAATCTCCTTGATAGTACTGGTTAAAACATACAGGGCCAAAGAAGGACCAGTAAGCCTTGATGTCTGCCCAAGAATGCGATAGAGGGTGGTCTTCTCCCCTTCCCCACTTTCTCTTTGATTATAAAATGGAGTCCTTTTTGTTCTCGGAGCTACTGTGCCCCCTTGCTTGCTCTCTTGTATCTCCCGAAAGCATCCTATGCTAATAACTCACTATTTATGTCTCATTGATTTCTTCCAACACCAAGATGAAAGAAACTGAACTTCAGTTAATCCTGACACCAGGTGCATGTGTGCATGCTCAGTCGTGTCAGATCCCATGGACTACAGCCTGCCTGGCTCCTCTGTCCATGGGATTTCCAAGGCAAGAATACTGAAGTGGGTTGCCATCTTCTTCTCCAGGAGATCTTCCTGACCCAAGGATGGAACCCGTGTCTCCTGCATTGCAGGTGGGTTCTTTGCCACTGAACCATCTGGGAAGCAATACCAAAGCAAGAGAGAAAATAATTTAATCTGTCTTTGCCTGCTCAGAAGACTT
The DNA here is from genome assembly GCF_032452875.1 of Bos javanicus. Taxonomy (NCBI): domain Eukaryota; kingdom Metazoa; phylum Chordata; class Mammalia; order Artiodactyla; family Bovidae; genus Bos; species Bos javanicus. Next base: position 96,920,638 of record NC_083872.1, on the reverse strand, counting down.
ATTAGGATTTTACAGAACTCCAGGATCTTTCTTGATTACAATGTGCAGAAGCTGACTACCAGAGGGTGCCGGCTGAGAGCTGAGTCTCTGAAAGAAGAGAGGGCTGACCACCTTTGTTTTAGTCCCCAGGTCTCCTGGTGGCTCAGTTGGTAAAGAATCTGTCTGCAATGCAGGAGACCTGGGTTCAATCGCTGGGTCAGGAAGATCCCCTGGAGAAGGGAATGGCAACCCACTCCAGTATTCTTGCATGGAGAATTCCATGGACAGAGGAGCCTGGTGTGCTACTGTCCATGGGGTTGCAAAGAGTTGGACACAACTGAGCAGCTAATGCACTCCCTTTGGAGACATGAAAACTAAGCTATTTAAAAAATCAAATAAAAGAAACTTTGTTGGGTTAGTGAAAGGACCAGGGTATGTGATTCTGGTCAGAGAAATAGTTCATCCCCCAGAGCCATCCTCACTCACTTGGTAACCATGGGTCACACAGGAAATAGCTTCATGCCTTAGCATGAAAAATGGAACTAATAACAAGTCCCCTTGTGTGTAAATAAAATCAAGTCAGGGATAAGCACTATGCATATTATTCCTTATGCTCTCTGGAAGAAAATATTAAAATAGTTTCAAAGAATTATTATTATGATTACATTTGCCTGGAGACTTGGGGCTGATTTTTCAGTTCAGTGATTTCCTGGATCCTTCACGGTGTCTTTGAAATGGAAGGAATCTTTCAGTTGGGATGAGAATTGTAAGAGGCCCCTCTACTGGAGAAATGTTGGGCTTTGGGATCAGAAAGGCTTGGCCTTGAATCCCTGATTAATCACTTATTACCTGCACCATCTTTTTTCCCCCTTCATTAGAGAAATATGTATTAAGATCCTATGGTGTGTTCTGATAAATTATCTAAGTTCTCAGAGCCTCAGTTTCCTCACCAATAAAGTAAAGATTAAAGTATAATTCTAACCTAAGTTCACGATGTCTGGCATATAATTCATGTTAGTTTTCCTCCTTTAATTAATGAATGAGGGAATTAAGTAAGACATGGCTACTTAAGAAACTGAAAGTCTGTAATAGGAGGAAGGGCGAGGCACAGCGCAACCAGTTTTGTGTGTGTGCTAAGTTGCTTCAGTCGTGTCCAGCTCTTTGCGACACTATGGACCATAGCCTTCCGAGCTCCGCTGTCCATGGGGGTTCTCCAGGCAAGGATACTGGAATGAGTTGCCATGCCCTCCTCTAGGAGATCTTTCCAACCCAGGGATCAAACCCACGTCTCTTATGTCTCCTACATTGGCAGGTGGTTATTCACCTCTAGCGCCACCTGGGAAGCCCACAGCTAGAGTTAGACATGGGAAAAAGGAGCTGAGACTGTCTGAATGGACAGGAGTGAACTAACTTACGGAACGGGGCCCTGGTGGTTGAGTAGAAAACGTGAATGCTGATCTAGTGCTGCAGGCTACAACCAACAGGATGGTGTGAGGTGATGCAAAGACGTCTCCCACATCAAACTCCACCTTGTTTGCCATTTAGTTTACCATTGGCATTTGGGGAACACAGGCACATGCATTCAAGCGTTCACCCATCCTTTCCTTTATTCATTTATTCATCCACTGAAGAAGCGTTTATTACCCTCCTTCTCTGAGTCAGGTATTTTCCTAGCGCTTGGAATACAACCAAAGTACTTACAGAAGAGTGGAGAAGAAAGACAAGTAAACAGACAGTTATAAATCATCATGATGAAGGCTAAAATGGAATAAGACATAGGCCTGACTACTTCCTGTTGTGTAGTCACTTGGTCATGTCTGACTCTTTCACGACCTGATGGATTGTAGCCCACCATGCTCCTCTGTCCATAGGATTTCCCAGGCAAGAATATGGGAGTGGGTTGCCATTTCCTTCTTCAGGGAATCTTCCTGACCCAGGGATCGAACCCGTGTCTCTGGTGTTGGCAGGTGAATTCACCTGGGAAGCTCAAATGCTTCCTGGGCGGGGGTGGCAGGGGTCACATAAAACTCAGTGTTGGCTTTGGCTTTGCCACTCACTGGCCGTGATACCTGAGGAAAGAGGATAAACTCTCAGTTACCATGTCCCTTCTGCCCTCTGGCTTATTGGTTTGAAAATAAATTGAAATCATGTACTTAAAAGCTCTTTGGAATCTGTTATGCCATATAAATGTACATTTTAATATATTAACCATTAATGAATTCATCATCTTATATTACCCCATCAGAGATCCTGTTTTAAATTTTCTGCAATAAATAGTGGCTGGCACACAGATTTTATTGTCATTCTTATTATTTTTATTTCTTGATATAGCTTCTTTTGGAACCTCTGTAAACCTTATCTTCTGGTTCTTTCTACCAAGGTAGTTGTAGCCACACCTCTGTGTTCTGTGTCAGATAGAATTTTAAGGAAATCTAATGAGGTTTTCAGTTGTCTTTGGGAAGGGAGAAAGGAGACTGATCACTAATGAGGCAAAGACTCAGGCACAAAGATTAGAGGGCAGTCTCAAGTGTTCCAGAAAGATCACAATAAGAACATGAAGGGTGGGGTTTAGCAGCATAAAGGGAACAGAGATGGAAATAAAACTGAGAAGAATAGAATGAGTTGAGAGAAAGGGCGGAGGAAGAGACAGAGGCATCCATCCAGCTGGTGGAGGAGAGGAAAAGGTGCCTCCCATTTTAAACAGCTTATCTCTTCCATCTGCAATATTTCTGCTGGTGTCTGAATAGAGAGAAAAATGTATGTGTGTGTGAGTGTGTGTGTTTGTTAATAACAGGTGTCTATTTATAGGCTTTAAATTATATGCCATGAAAGCCTCTCTGAGACAAGATGTGTTATTTGGTTGCCAGAAGGAAAAGTTAAAGAAAAAATATCTACCTCCAAAAAAGAGTTTCTAGTTGTCTCTTCCTTCTCATCCTCTCTGTTCATCTTCTCATGGTTAATGACAACTGTCAGTTCTGTGTTTTGGAGCCAAACTTCACAGAGGCGAAAGGAGATTGTTAAAGATCTTCCTCCAGGATAAGGGGCCACCCTGGTTTCCTGAACACATCATTTTTCCAGCTGAATCAGAAGGGAGATTAGACAGCATCCTTCTCGTTTCAGAGGATGCTCTTTCTATTATATCAGGGGGCCTGCCACACGATTGCCACCGTTTCCAACTCTGGTTCCCTCACCCACATATGAAACAAGAGATTCCTGTTTCTTTTTCCTCTGACCTCATCTTTCCAAAGAAGGGGCTGAATCCCTTAATGACCTCAAGATGACCTTAGGGTACAAGGCCTTCATACTTGGTTCCAAGTTCATAGAATGTAGAGAAGAGCGTAAGCTTTCGATTCAGACACAGGTCTCCCAATTACTTACTGTATGACTTTAGGTGGGTGATTTTTCTAAAGGTCTTTTCAAACACGCACCATTTTTAAAGTCTTTATTGAATTTGCTATAATATTGCTTCTGTTTTATGCTTGGCTTTTTGGCCATGAGGCATGTGGTATCTTATCTCCCCAACCAGGGATCGAACCCGCAACCCCTGCATGGAAGGCAAAACCTTAACCACTGGACCGCTAGGGAAGTCCCGGTATGTGATTCTTTACACGTCCGTTTCCTCAGTAGTGAAATGAGGATAATAGCAGAACTCTCATGGGGACTGGTGTGGAAATCGAGTGAGTGATACACGTAAAGGACTTAGCAAAGAGATGGAGCATGTGGTGGTGGTTTAGTCACTTAGTCGTGTCTGTCTCTTTGTGGCCCCGTGGACTGTAACCCACCAGGAACCTCTGTCCATGGGGCTTTTCAGGCAAGAGTACTGGAGAAGGTTGCCATTTTCTTCTCCAGGGGATCTTCTCCACTCAGGGATCAAACTTTGGTCTCCTTCATTGCAGGCTGATTCTTTACCAACTGAGCCACCATGGAGCATAGTAACGTCTAATAATTTTTGTTGTTGTTGTTATTATCATAGCATTCTAGTGGGTTAGAAAAGATGACTCCACGGACAAGAGTTTTGGATTGGAACCTTGAATGCAGTGGTCACTCCCTCTGAGAGGCCCTTCACGTGCAAGGTATTGATGAAGGACATGGTGACCGGCCAGTAACCCGTCAGTCAATCTATAGACGGTATTATTGAGGATGTCAGTGACAAGGGGAAAAGACAATCGAGGGAGGGATGGGGGAAAATGGCCAGGGGCCATCAGTGAGTGTTAGATGAAGCTGGGCCTCTTCCTTTGATGAGAAAGAACGCATGTCTCCTGTCCTTCTCCTCCCTCTAGAGGCTGTGGGGGTGTCAATTTTGGATATCTATGTTCTACCAGAAAGGGCCCATTGCCGCTTTCTGTAGCCTAAAATGCCTTCCCCATCTCACATACTCACCTTCTAACCTTCACCCGTACAAAGTCTGGCTTCTGTTCAACTTCTTGATCACCTTTTGCTAGCGACTTAACATTTTCTTTCATGAAATATTTATGACTATTATTTTATTGGATTCAATGGCTCTAACACGGTTGGAGAGCAGATTATGATTGCCAGTTGTAGAGAAGTCAAATGTTTTCTTCAAGATCCTGTGTTTAGTAATTGGCCTCTTAAGTCCTAAGATGGCAGGGTGTGTGTGTGTAGGGGAAGGTGGGGTCAGAGTGTGTGTGTGATTTTCCTGCTATATGACCGGGCTAGTTCTTGGCAATAACTTTCACCTTTCTTTTGCTCTCACATATACATTCAGATGAACATGGATCCACACTTTTGAAAAACACCAGGGACTTCCCTGGTGGTTCAGTGGGTAAGATTCCATGGTCCCAGTCCCCCATGCAGGGGTCCAGGGGTCAATCCCTGGTCAGGGGACTAGATTCCACATGCTCCAGCTAGTTCATATGCTGCAACTAAGATCCCACACAGCCAAATAAATAAATACATACATATATATATATATTAAAAGTTATATAGAAATATTAAAAAATAAAAAATCACCAAAGCATTAAATATTAAGAATTTCTGTCTTAGGGTTAAACAGAACAATATATTTTCTTATTTCCTTTCCTTCTGGGGAAGCATAGGCCCTAAAAGTCAAGTCTGAAAAGATCTGTTAAGGAAGGAAAAAATGAAGCCTCTGTTAAAATCTAGCCTCTAAGCAAAACATTCCATTCTCACATCCTTTGTAAACATCCCAAGGATACCATTATTATCTTATATATTTTATTTCCTATAATGTTTATGATGGTGCTTTGAACAAGTGTAGCATTTCAACAAGTGTAATAAATGAAACTGATTCAGAACATCTTAGAGTGTGAGGTGGGGCACGGAATCCTCGCGGGAGGCCTCAAATGCTGATGTGGGTGGAAATGTCAGTCATGTTAGTGATTTTAACTGATTATACAATGCTAGGTAAGGCATATTTACAAAAAGCATCTCTAGTTCTCAAAATCATCCTGAAAGGTAGATATTGTTCCTGTTTTACAGCTGGGAAAATGGAGGCTCAGAAAGGTTAAATAATCTGTCCAATTGACTAGGTAGCTGTGAGGCAGAGCAGAATCTAGGACACCCTAGAATTTTGTTTCAGGATTTTTTTTCTTGACTCCCTTAGTTTTTTTTAATGTATGCTTTTTTAATTGAAATATAGTTAGTTTATAATGTGTTAGTTTCTGGGGTATATCAAATAAACCAGTTATTATATATGTATGTGTGCATGCTCTGTTGCTCAGTTACATCTGACTCTTTGAGACCCCATGGACTGTAGCTCACCAGGCTCCTCTGTCTATGGGATTCTCCAGGCAAGAATACTGGAGTGGGTTGCCGCTTCCTCCTCCAGGGGATCTTCCAGATCCAGGGATTAAAACTGCATCTCCTGTGGCTAGTGCATTAGCCGGCGAATTCTTTACCACTGAGCCACCTGAGGAGCCTAATATATATATTTATATATATCTCCACATATGTATTCTTTTTCATTTTCTTCTCCATTATGATGTGTTAAAGGACATTAAATATGGTTTCCTGTGCTGTACAGTAAAATCTTGTTATCTATTTTATATATAGTAGTTTTATCTGCTAATCTGGAACTCCTAATTCCCCCCACCCCCTTACCCCTTCAGTAACCAGAAGTGTGTTTTCTGTGTCTATGAGTCTGTTTCTGCTTGTCAGTCAGTTCTTTTGTGTCGTATTTTAGACTCTCTGTGTAAGTGATATCATATGGTACTTGTCTTTCTCTTTCTGACTTACTTCACTTAGGATGATCATCTCTAGGTGGGATGCCCTAGTTTTGTGTCGTTTTGTGCGGATCCAACACCGCCCGCCACCACTGTCATCACACTGGTTCCTCCTGGACCCCCCACGTGGAGTGCTTCTCTCCACTGGCCTTGTGGGGTCATTCTGTGTGTGTGTGTGTGTGTGTTCAAAGGGCCCTCGATGAGAGTCGATTCTGCAGCCTCAGTAGGAGGTGCCAGTGGCAGGCTGAAAGCAGGCGGGCTGGGCCTGTGTGGGAGCAGCTCTTGAGAGAACTTGAAAAGTGGGAGGGGGATCTCCTGTAACTAAGCAAGGATCTAAGAACTGTTGTCAAGGAAGAATTCCAGGCCTCCCACAAAAGGAAAGCCTCCTTCCTCCACTGGTAGCAAGTGCTACCTTGCACAGGGAGCCTGGCATTTCTCCTGGCTGCCCTGTACTGGGGCAGCATTGGGAAGGAGGCCACTGGGGGTGGGCACAGGAGGAAGTGGCCTGGAACCAGCAGGCAGAACCTCCTCTTGAAGGGGTCTGTCAAGGAGCATCTGGTGGAGGGGGGCAGCCCTCAGCGAAGCAGCAGAGCTGAGCTCCCCAGCCACACCTGGTGCAGGTCACTTGCCCTCCAAACTCATCCTCTCTGACCTGCCCACCAAGGTCTACCGGGGAGACTTTCCCAGGATGCCACAATCCTGCCTCAATGTCCTTAAGTGTTTGCTCATTATTATTGGATAAAACCCAGCTTTTTTTTTAATATTGATTTTTGTTCATTTATTCTTTATTTGGTCGCACCCAGGCTTAGTTGTGGCACTCCAGATCTTTGGTCTTCGTTGGGGCGTGCAGGGTCAGTTGCGGCGTGTGAACTCTTAGTTTCAGCATGTGGCACCTGGTTTCCTGACCAGGGATCAGACCCGGGCCCTGCTCATTGGGACCATGGAGTCTTAGCCACTGGACCACTAGGGAAGTCCCCCAAGAAAGTTCTTTTTCCCGAGCTGACCTTTGCTTGCTTTATCTGCCCCTCATCCCAGGCTCTCTCTGGCTATTTCCAAGTGCTCGTCTGCCTCAGAACAGGGCAGGCTTTCCTGTGCCTCTGGGCTTTGCACACAGTGAATCCTCTCTCTGGCGTGCACCATCCGCTCACACATACCAAAACCCTTCTAGGCCTGGAAAACACACTCAGAGTTTTAGCACAAGCATCTCAGATCCACACCAGGGCCACCCCTCCCGCCAGCCTGTCAGTTATAACACCACCCTTGGCACCACTTCATTCTTTCTGAGCCGTGCTCCTGCCCTGCCCACCCCTATCATCCTCCACCCTGGAAGAGCTAGACTTTGAAGAGAGAAGTGGAGGGGGTATGTTCCCAGTTGCCTCTCTGTCCGCTTCAAAACTGCTGATGAAAAGTGTAAGATACCAGGTAGCGTCACTGAGCTTCCCTCTCTTGGGCCATTCAAGCTGGTATAACAAAAATGCCTTAGACCTGCCTGGATGGCTTAGAAACAACAGAACTTATTTCTCACAGTGCTAGCATCCAGGAAGTCCACTATCAAGGTGCCAGCTGATTAGATGTCTGGTGAGGGCCTGCTTCCTGCTTCATAGACGTCTGTCTTTTCAGTGTCCTCACACGGTGGAAGAGGACAAGAGAGCACTCTGGGGTCTCATATAAGGGCACTGATCCCATTCATGATGTCTCCACCCTCATGACCTGATCATCTCCCAAAGATCCACCTCCTGAAGCCATTACTTGAGGTGTTAGGATTTAACATGTGAGTTTGGGGGCCCACAATATTCAGTCTACTGCATTTCCTTATCTCACCTCACCCTGAACTTCCTGGGAAAAGCAGAGGATAGGAGGTGTAAATCAAGCTTCAATGGCACACCACTCCAGTACTCTTGCCTGGAAAATCCCATGGACGGAGGAGCCCGGTAGGCTGCAGTCCATGGGGTCGCTAAGAGTCGGACACGACTGAGCAACTTCACTTTCACTTTTCACTTTCATGCATTGGAGAAGGAAATGGCAACCCACTCCAGTGTTCTTGCCTGGAGAATCCCAGGGATGGCGGAGCCTGGTGGATGGGGTTGCACAGAGTCGGACACGACTGAAGTGACTTAGCAGCAGCAATTAAAAAAAAGAAAAGAAAAAACCTTAGGATGATGGAAACAGAACCCAAGATGTTATTAAAAGGAAAGACACAGTATACTAATGCATATATATGGAATTTAGAAAGATGGTAACAATAACCCTGTATACAAGGCAGCAAAAGAGACACTGATGTATAGAACAGTCTTTTGGACTCTGTGGGAGAGGGAGAGGGTGGGATGATTTGGGAGAATGGCATTGAAATATGTATAATATCATATATGAAACGAGTCACCAGTCCAGGTTCGAGGCACGGTACTGGATGCTTGGGGCTGGTGCACTGGGACGACCCAGAGTGATGGTATGCAGAGGGAGGAGGGAGGAGGGAGGTTCAGGATGGCGAACACATGTATACCTGTGGCAGATTCATTTTGATATATGGCAAAACCAATACAATATTGTAAAGTTAAATAAAATAAAATTTAAAAAAAAAGAAATAAAGGAAAGACACAAGGAGACTGGAAGGCAGGTTATATCTGAGAGGGCTGAGACTTCCTTCAAACTGGTTACATTCCATTCTTACTTCTGATTTTGACTGACTCTGTCCCTTGATCACTCTCTCTAGCATATGTTGAGAGATGTTCTTCCAGGGAGTGTATAAACAGCTGGTGTCCAACGCACATACTTGCAGGGGTGATGACTCATCATCAACTTTCACTGTAGGTTTCCTGTTCATATTACAAACAACCAGGGAACACCTGTGCTGACGGAAGCATCTTCATCGTCTCACGAGTCCTCTCAACCACCTGAAGTCTGATTCTGCCCATTTGTGCTGAAGAGGCTCCGAGTTACACTGTTTGCTCAAGGTCATGAAGCTGGCAAGTTCTGAGGCCACCACTGGTTCCGAGGCCCACAGTCTTTCTACAATGCTGTTGCTAAATTCAGCTTAAAAGGAGCATTTGTGAAGAGCCCACTGTGTACCAGGAACTGTAGACACCAGCGCCAGGACCCTTCAATGAAGAATGCTCGATTCCTGCCTTGGTGCAGCTGTGTTCTTATGGGGGAGGGCACATCGTGGAGAGTTCATTCAGTGTGATGTGGTGAAGATGGTGGTGACAGGCTGCACAGGGAGTGGTTGGGGCACGGAGGAGGGACACTGAAATCTATCATGAAGGGGTGATGCCTGATTAAGGAGCTGGAGATGAGTTTACCCAGGGGAGGGGTTCAGGGGCTGGGGATGCTTTGCAGAGGAGATGCCCAGGTGCCCAGGCACCGTCTCTCTACAGGTGTGAATTGGGAGACCTTGTTGTAACGTCCCTCCCTGCTCTTGCTCTGGGGACATTAACATTCACTGGCCCTTTAGTCTCAGTCTGTGCCCATGCCAAGTGTTTTTTGTTTTTTAAGTTCTATCTCAAAGTAAGGAACAGAGCATGTGGTCCAGAAGAAACGTCAGGTACTCTCTGGGCAGGGATGCAGGTTAGGAAAGATTATTATTATTATTTGCATAGTCTTTACTGAAGGCAATACCTGTTTTATTTTGAGTGAAGACTGACTGGACATCAATCCAATTCTCTTTAAGCAAATCCACTGAGACTTTTAAAAATTGCCTTCAGACAACAATCTGGGGTGGATCAATAGACAGAAACATCTGTTGTATTATCCTCATTTTTAAAGGTTTTAAAAAAAGTATTTTTTGTTGTTTTATGTTGGGGTATACTCAGATGGTAAAGAATCTGCCCCCAATGCAGGAGACCCAGGTTCTATTCCTAGGTCAGAAAGATCCCCTTGAGAAGGGCATGGCAACCCACTCCAGTATTCTTCCCTGGAGAATACCAGGGACAAGGAACCTGGTGGGCTACAATCCATGGGGTTGCACAAAGTCAGACATGACTGAGTGACCAATGCTTCCATTTTCAATAGCCGATTAACAATGTTGTGATAGTTTCAGGTGAACAGTGGAGGGATTCATCCATGCATATACATGTATCCATTCTCCCCCAAATTCTGAGGGAAGATCATTTTAAGGGGCCAGTGATCCATTTCCTGGATGGTATAAAATATGCCACATAGACCAATCCCTGTTGCACCTTCCCTAAACTGGTCCTGGGAGGTGCTGTCAGAGCAACACAGACCATCAAGGTGATAAGACTGTTAAGGGTACCACGGCTGCTGGAAGGGAGAGACTGGGTGCATCTCTATAGAAAAGCTCCATATAATCAGAAGTTGGATTTACTCAGGGATGTTTGGGTTTTACAGCTACCCACTCAGAGCTATAAAAAGGGTTTACTTTTGAAATTCCTGCCAGAGAATAACTTTTTTTTTTTATTGAAAGGCTGAATTGCTTTAGTCTTTAACCCATTTTTCCTATGGAAACAATTGTTCTTGTGATACACTTTTTGAACTCAAGCTTTCTCAGCCACACAAATAAAATAGAACTAAAGAGACTTTCCATGATAGAGTTTCATCCTGCAAGAGCTTACAAATTCATGTAAAAGACAGAATGTACAGAGTCGCTTCAGTTGTATCTGACTTTTTGTGGCCCCATGGACTGTAGCCTGCCAGACTTCTCTGACCATGGGATTCTCCAGGCAAGAATACTGGAGTGGGTTGCCATGCCCTCCTCCAGGGGAGCTTCCCGACCCAGGGATTGAACCCATGGTGTCTCCTGCACTTTCTGCATTGCAGGCAGATTCTTTACCGCTGAGCCCCTTGGGAAGCCCAGGAGACAGAACACACATGAAATAATGAACACTGCCTAGTAGTTGCCACTAAGTGCTACCATCTTTGATCTCTCAGCACCTAAGCTCTGTAGCTTCACATATGTGACTATGGTGTTTTCCGCAGGTGGGACACACGTGTGACTGCAGTCTGTCCCCTCTGCTGTGATCCAGGTGCCATCCTGGTGCAGCCCATCCAGGACTTTTGCTCCAGCTACCAGGGCCAGCTCTGAGGCACTCACTTCCCTGAGGGGGAATGCCACAGGCCATTAGCACGGCAACAGGACCCAAAGTGGGGAGTGGTTAAAGAAAGGAAAACAGATGGACAGAGGCAGAACAATCACTGTGCACAACTCCAGGGGGCACCACTCACAGGGAACATATTTGAATACGTTTGATGGATGCCCTCTGGAGTAGCCAACAAAGCGACCCACTGGGGGACTGAATTGGAAGATGAAGAGGAAAACCAAGGAGAGGAAGCAAACATAACTGCTTTGGGGGAGCTTTATTATTATCTACTGTTTTCTCTCTCTTTTTCCCTCTGACTCTCGGAATCTCAGCAAATGTCCCTCTTCCTCCCAGGGCTCCAGTTCCTTCATGTCTCTCTTTTTTGACTTAGTCCATCCAAGGGTCTCTCCCTGATTCCTCAGTCATCACTAATTTCCAGTCCCCCTTCATCGAATGCATTTCCTCTTTCTGCTTCCACTGCTTTCGCCTTTGTTTCTTTCCTTCCCCTGATAGATTTCAAATATGGGCTCATAATTTTAGGTTGACTGCCAAAGAAAGACATAAATTGTGAAATTTTGTGCAAAAAGGTAAAGCTGGCCTAATGAAGATTACCCATAAATAACTCCTCTAGTTGAGAGCATTTCTCCTAGACTCCTCCAGTTCTGACTCATGCCACCTCTCTGAATCCTCCTCCTGGGATGGTCAGTGTTCAGATGTCTGGCTCTGACTGTGTGTCTGCCTTCTCCTCGGTGTCATCCTGGGTCCTCTTGTTTCTCTTGCTGACCCAGGCTCTCTGTGATGAACTAAACATCCTCTCCTTTCTGGTTCCCTCTACCCTGTCCCTATCTGTCACTTCCCTCTCTCTGTGTCCATGAAGTATCTCACTCCTGGACCAGACGCCCAGAGCCAGTCCTTACTGCAGTCCTGGATCTGCTCCTGCAGGAGTCTCCTGTCTCCTAGTGACTTATGTTCAGAAGCACCAGCTTCACCCTCAGAAGCCAAGCCCTTTGCCTCATGAAGGGTTTCCAAACAAGTCTAATGGCAAGAATCAAAAGGAATGTCCATAACTCAGATTCCAGAGTTCTGCCCAGGTCTAAGGACCTAACAATCACACCATAAGGGAAAACCTTGGCCTGGTTTAAGGTCATCAGAATACTGGGGGGGTGGGGGTGCCAAGCCAGGGAGTGGGGGGAGGGCCAGGAGTAGGTCTGTAGCCCACTCAGAAGTCACATCCTCCCTGTCCCTCTGGGCCCCAGGTTAATTAATTCTGAAGCTGGGATGCAGAGAGGCCTGAACCCCACCAAAGCCCAGCTGGTTCTGAGATCTGAATCAGCCGGAAGCAACTGCTCTGGTCCCCAGAATCCGTGTCTCAGTTCCACCTGGCATCACCAATTATCTGTGCCTCTGACACAGGGTGATTTTTTTTTTCATTCCCTTGAAATAGGACTATAATTAAATCCAGAATTGTACTGGAGACTTTATAGTCATGGCAAAAGCAGAACACAATGTCTGCACACCAAAAAAAAAAAAAAAACCTCTTTCAATAAAAATTAATTATTCTCAGCTCGTGTCCTAGTGCTGGTGGTGATGCGGGGAATGAATGCACACGTGGGTGAAGTAGGGGGAGGGCCAGCAGGCACTGAATGGCACCCCCATCTCCATTCATGCCAAGCCCCACTGCACCTCCTCGCCCTCCTCTACTTCCCTCCCTCTCTCTGAGTAACTGCGTGTTCTCTGCAGCCCTGGAGGTCACTGCTTTTTTCGTTTCCCTCCTTCAGGGTCTGAGAAATTGAAAGCAGCCATAGAAGGGCTGGGAGGGTGAGAGAGAGAGGAGAGACAGGATACCAAAGAAGAGAGAGAACGTATGATCTGTCATCCCCATTCAATCTCTCTTTCTTGCATGAAGAGAAATCCTCACTGATGGGGAACAAAAATTTTGCTGGCAACTTGGGCCTCCTGCTTCTCTTCATGGGGAGTGTACAGTCTCCTGCTCCCCAGGTGAGCTCTGGAGGAAGATGGGAGCCTGGACCAGGACCGTGTAACACCCCCAGGACGAAGCCCCCTGGAACTCAGGCTTTTCTCTTGTCCAGAGCATTTGTCGGGATGTGCAATGGAGTCAGAGCTGAGTTCTGGGGTGTGCAAGCCTCCTGTGGAGCAAGTACAGTGAAAGATGGGAGAGGCACGGGTGTGACCTGGGAAGGAGGCAGAGCAGGGGGGTGGGGAGGGGTGCAGGGGAGGGTGTCTCCCTCTGTAAACTAGTCATCAGATTTGACCAAGAAAAAGGAAAAGAGCTGATAAAAACCAAAGTGGGCATAAAGCAGGGTGGGACATCTTCCAACTTAGCTGATAGTGTAGTCACTGAGAAGGGGGAGCTTGGTTGTCAGTTGCTTCATCAGCATCTCGGCTTTCTTTCTGCAGTGGATTGGGTCTTCGCCATCTGCTCTGCCTGGAGGAGGGTCCCACCAGACCTCAGGGAAGCCCGGGATCAGAGTGCCCAGGACTATGATGAGTGGTACAGAGGGTAAGGGGCTTCCTCAACAGGACTCGTCAGTGGGGCACCTCCTGGGGTCAGTCCCAGTCCCTACGGACACTGCCGGGCTCACTACGGGCACCTCACCCAGGCCTCCTTAGCGGCAGGTCCAGATTTCAAGAAGCAGTGGAATTAAAATGTGAGAACCATTTCCAGCTTGGTAGAAGGTGGAGGTGGTGGGCAGGTAACGCTGTGAGGTCAGGAACAGGCACGGACCATGGAAGGGTTGATGGGATATTTCTGAAGAGGCTCTTAGATATAGAGGTGACCACAATTGTCCTCCAATCCCAAGTTTTTCAAGATATTCCTAGGGACCCATGCTTTGGGTAGAAGATTGAATGAAATGCTCTCAAAGACTAGGATTTGGTGATTCTGTTGAGTCAGATTCTCTCACATTGGGGGGATTATGCAGGAGACTTGGGTTCAATCCCTGGGTCAGGAAGTTCCCATGGAGTAGGAAATGGCAACCCACTCCAGTATTCTGGCCTGGAAAACTCCATGGGCAGAGGAGCCTGGTGGGCTACAGTCCATGGGGTCACAAAAGAGTTGGACATGACTGAGCGTGCACGCACACACACACACACACACACACACACACACACAAGGACCAACACATCCTCATCTCCAGCTCATGGGACTCCATTTCCTCTTCCGGTACCATTTCTGCTAAGGCAAAGTCTCCTTCTGCATCCCATCCCCCTCTTTTATCCTGTTGCAGAGCTTATTGAAAGCTCAGATATGTTGACCTGAGATGAGGAGAGGCCCTGCTTCAACTTAAATGATTAAAAAACTCTGTCAAGGCTGCCTGATCCTGAAAATTAAACAGTAGTATGGTAGGTCCCAGGCAAGGCAATAAGAATAAGAAAAAAAAAGGACAATGATTGAAAAGGAAGAAATAAAGCCACTAATGTTGCAGATGGCATAACAGTTCATGTAGGAAAAATTTTTTTTTCAATCTGCAGATAAACTACTGGAATGATAAGTAAAGTAAAGTAAAGAATGTTCGACTCTGGATCAATATAAAATTCTTTATATTTTACATATTTATGCATAAAAATTTTAGCTAAATCTTTTTCAATAGTTACAATTTGAAAAGCATTCACAATATAAAATACATAAGCATGAATCTTACAAAATGATACACTTGCAGCCTTAAAACTTAATTGAGGCAAGTGAAGAGACCCAAACAAATAAAGGGATACATATCATGTTAATGCACTGAAATACTGTAAAGACGTGAATTCTCCCTGAATTGATCTATAGATTCAACATCAGTTCAGTTCAGTCGCCCAGTCCTGTTTGACTCTTTGCAGCCCCATGAATTGCAGCACAACAGGCCTCCCTGTCCATCACAAACTCCGGGAGTTCACCCAAACTCATGTCCATCGAGTCGGTGATACCATCCTGCAATCTCATCCTCTGTTGTCCCCTTCTCCTCCTGCCCCCAATCCCTCCCAGCATCAGGGTCTTTTCCAATGAGTTAACTCTTCGCATGAGGTGGCCAAAGTATTGGAGTTTCAGCCTCAGCATCAGTCCTTCCAATGAACACCCAGGACTGATCTCCTTTAGGATGGACTCGTTGGATCTCCTTGCAGTCCAAGGGACTAGATTCAACATGGTCATAATCAAAATTTCAGCAGAGTTGTGTGTGCATGTGTGTATGTTTGTGTGAAGTGACAGACTGATTCTAAAACTTATAAGACTGTGCAAAAGGATGAGGAAAGGCAAGACATTCTTGAAGAAAAACAAAGATGGAGCCCTTATACCACTGTGAATTCAGGCTTACTATAAAGTAATAATGAAAACAGTGTGGTATTGAGCCAGGATAAACAAATAGACAAATAGAATACAATAGAGTCTAGAAATATACCACAAATATGAGTTCACTTGATTTATCACTAAAGTAACAATGCAGGGTAGTGAGGAAAAATAATCCTTTCAGGAAATCTTTTTCCTTTTCTTTTGAGCTCAGTCGTATCTAACTCTTTGTGACCCCATGGACTATAGCCTGCCAGCCTCCTCTGTCCATGGGATTTCCCAGGAAAGAATACTGGAGTGGGTTACAATTTCCTCCTCCAGGGATCTTCTCGACCCATGGATCGAACCTGCATCTCCCGTGGCTCCTGCATTGGCAGGCGGATTTTTGCCGCTGAGCCACCTGGGAAGCCCTTTCAGGAAATTGTGCCACCTTAATCGGCTATCTAAATGGTAAATATTAATTTTACCCCATCTTATGCCATACACAGAAAACCAATTCCCAATGGATTGTAGCTCTAAATGTGAAAGGTAAAATCACAAAGCATCTAGAAGAAAAAAATAGGAAAAGGTCTGCATAAGCTTGGCACAAGGAACAATTTATTAGATGGAAATAGAAAAACACAAATCACAAAGGGGGAAATGATCAATTGGAGTTTATAAAAATTAAGAACTTCTGTTCTTCAAAAATACTATTATATTAAGAGAAAGTGTCACTCATAGAATGGGAGAACATATTCGCAATATACTTTTATATCTTTCTGTACCCAAGATATAGAAAAGACTCCTCCAGATCAATAAAAAAGATAACTATCCCCCAAAATGAGTAAAATGCTCGAATAGAGTTTCACAAGGATGTCCAAATGGCTCATAACCATTTGAAAAACAGCAAAGTGTCAGCAGTTATCAGGGAACTGCAACTCAAAGCCACAATGAGATTTCACTATATACCACCATAATCACCAAATCGTATAAAGTACCCATTCATATGGGGCTTTTCAGGTGGCGCAGTGGTAAAGAATCTGCCTGTCAAAGCAGGAGATGCAGGAGACAGGGGTTTGATCTTGGGGTAGTGAAGATCCCCTGGAAAAGGAAATGGCACCCCACTCCAGTATTGCCTGGAGAATCCCATGGACAGAGGAGCCCGGCTGGGCTACTGTCCATGGGGTCACAAAATCAGACGTGATTAAGCATACATGCACCCATTCACACAAAGTACAGATTTGCCAAACTCAATCTATGCTGTTAGAAGTCAGGCTGTGATTGTCTTTTGGGGGGCAGTAACCAGGTGGTAGCACAGTGGTTCATCAACCTTCCCAACCTGGGAAGGTTCTATTTATTGAGCTAAGTGCCGGTTATTCAGGTGAGGCCTCTTTATGAAAATCCATTGAGTTAAACTCATGATTTTTATTACACTTTTCTGTAAGTATCAAGAAAAATTCACTAAAAAAAAAAAAATCAGTTGAGGAAAGTCTTTAGATGAGGATAATCCTCCTGTTTGGGGGTGGGCAGAATGAGAAATGGAGGCAGGGAGGTTAGGTCACAGGTTCATGCCAGCCTTATAAGAAGGCAGAATGGGGACCACCCACCTGGTACATTTTGAGGATCATCACACATGGTGATCACAGTGTCAGAAGTCCCAGCACTGTAAATCTATTCACTCCTTCAAACTTTCGGTAGCTCTCTGGAAGCTTTAGATGTTATGCTCTGTGATCAGCTAACATGTCAAGATTTACTGTCAGCTGGAAGACGGTCCAAGTTCTAGAACATGGAATAAGCCCTGGGAGATCTAGTGCGGAGAGAGGGGACCACATGTGTGAAAGGGAGGCAGAAGTGTTCAGAGATGCTCTATCTACTCAGGGCTTCCCAGGTGGCACATTGGTAAAGAAACTGCCTGCCAATGCAGTAGACACAGATTCAATCCCCTGGGTGGGGAAGATCCCCTGGAGAAGGGCATAGCAACCCACTCCAGCATTCTTGCCTGGGAAATCCCACAGACAGAGGAGCCTGGCGGGCTACTGTCCACGGGACTGAAAAGAGTTGGACATGACTGAGCAACTAAGGGCACACTGCTCGGGGCAGCCGCTTACTATGGCCGTTCCATGTCAATCATTTCTTCATTGCTTTATATACGATGCATACATGCTACTGTATTAACACGGCAGCAAATTACAGACGTGAACAAGATAGGCATAGCCTTTGCCCTTTCAGTGTTCAGTGTGCGGTCTGCAGACAGGCACACAAAGCTGAATTTCTAGTTAGGTGGATAAGCTTACTCTTCAACAGGACAAGAACCTCACTGGGCTTCAGTTCCCAGTCCGTTGAGCCCTCACCTCACAAGGAGATTCCGGGGGGACTAAATGGGACTCCCCATCACATAAGTTCCAGGGCCACAGGCTTGTTCTTCTCAGGGTTCAACTCAGAACATGAAAGCTTACTTTGAAATGGTGGAGGAGACATGGGCACAGGATATTTGCAAATGGGTTCTAGCCAATACTATGAAATTCCCATCATCTCACTTTATGTCATAATTACAGTCTACTTGCTCTTTACCATCAGCCAGAGGGGTTCTTATCGGAGTATTTGTCATTATAAACGTTATGTATATAATCATGGAAATTTGTCACTGAGGCAACAGAGGGAGAGTAATCCTGTTGAGGAGAGACATAAAACCTACTAAGAAACACAAGACTAACTGGAAGAATATGCCTCAATATACCTCCCTGGGGACAGAACGCCTTCCCTCATCCAGGTTGTCACGGCCACAATGGAGCTGACAGCCAACCCTGCAGTTTAATTTGTCTTTGTCTTAGAAACTGAAGAAAGACCAGTTATCAGAGAGAGCAATTTCATCCAAATAACCAGAATAAACCGTTAGTGCAGACTTCATGCTTAACCATGGACATTCTGGTTCCTTTTTATTTATCTTCCCATACCTGGGGTCAAGCCCATATGCCCTGCCTTGGCAGACAGATTCTTAACCACTGGACCCCCAACAGATTCTGGAACCTCAGTCTGAGGCATTCTTGCATGTCTTCAGCATCATTCATTCAGTAAATGTTTAATGAGCTCCTCCCGTGTGTCAGGCGCCTGTTCACTCTTCCTGGGGCCCGTCCTCCCCAGCCACCCACCACCGACCATGAAGGCAATCTACAAATGACCCCTAATCTAAGTATGTATCCTTCCAGACCTTTTCCCTCCATCTCTGATATTCATTCTGAATCATGTGTGAATATCGATCCAGAAGTGCACCATCCCGCTTACTTGACTCTGTCGACTCTCACTAGCACGCAGATGTGCCCATAGGCCCTCAACACATGTTTGCTGGTTTGTTCTTTGAAGTAACCAGATGCTGACACAATTCCTCTGGCTAAAACCACATGTTGATACCGTACTCATGCCATAAATAGGACTCCCAGGTGGCGCTAGTGGTAAAGAATCCACCGGCCAAAGCAGGAGACGTTAAAAGACATGGGTTAGATCTCTGATTTGGGAAGATCCGCTGGAGGAAGGCATGGCAACCCACTCTAATATTCTCACCTGGAGGATCCCATGGACAGAGGAGCCTGGTGGGCTATAATCCATAGGGTTGCAAAGAGTCTGACGCTACTGAAGTGACTTAGCACTCACTCATGCATGCCGTAAATATTGTGAGTTCATGCCTTTCTTGGTGGCGTGGGCAGACTGTCTTCAGTAGAATTTCCTTGTAATTCATGCCCAATCTAGCTGAGACTATGCTTCGGGGGAGTCTTTATATGTGCCATGGGACCTGCACATGGTTAAGTTAGTATGGTACGAAGGCACGCTGTGTTCCTGACAACACATCTAGATTCACAGGGAAAGAGTCCATAGCCTGTAAGTCAAAGATCACAACAATATCATTTCTATCAACACCACCTGAGAAGTTTAATTGTCAAGCCTCAGGAGGCAGCCAGGGCAGGTGAGGCGCTTGGGGGTTCTTAAAGTATTTGGCTCTTTTTTTTCTGAGATGAAGACGTGGAAGCTGACACAGCGATTCGCGCCATGAGGAATGTGAAGAGATAGGATGCTGAGCCCACTAACAGACGAAAGTAGAAAAGTAGAGTGAACTTTTCCCGGATTTCTGTGGTTGTTGTTGTTGTTCAGTCACTAAGTCATGTTCAACCCTCTGTGACCCCATGGATGGCAGCACGCCAGGCTTCCCTGTCCTTCACCATCTACCAGAGTTTGTTCAAACTCTTGCCTGTTGAGTCGGTGATGCCATCTAACCACCTCATCCTCTCTCGCCTCCTTCTCCTCCTGCCTTCAATCTTTCCCAGCATTAGCGTCTTTTCCAATGAGCCGGCTCTTGGCATTTGGTGGCCAAAGTATTGGAGCTTCAGCATCATATTCCTTCCAGTGAATATTCAGGTTGATTTTCTTTAGGATTGATAGGTTTGATCTCCTTGCTGTCCAAGGGACTCTCAAAAGTCTTCTCTGGCACTACAATTTGAAAGCATCAATTCTTTGGTGCTCAGCCATCTTTATGGTTCAGTTCTCACATCTATACATGATTACCGGAGAAGAAGCCTAATATGCAGCACACAGGCAGCCTTAAATCTTAAGACATATTCCCCAGTGCTCAGCGGCACCACTGAGATCTAGGCTGATAACTATTTTGCATCTTTACAAATTCATCTAGTAAAATTTCAAAGAAAACCGAGAATTGGGCTATAGATAGAAGAGACTATAAGACATTTGATTTTAAATTTAAGTGAATTTATTATTACTATAAACAAAAGGCCACACAAGTTCTAAGCAATAACAAGATGGATGATAGAAAGAATAGGTATAATTTTTTGGAAATGACTGAGGTCATTCAGTATGCTAGAGTCCCATGAAACATAAAAATTTTATAGTCATCTTAAACGTAATAGAGACTCAAGAGCTTATAATTTTAATCTAAACATACTGAATAACAGTAACCAAATAACCTCCAAAGATAAAAATGTTTGTTATATATACAGAGAAAAAATATTAACTTGAGAATAAAAAGGAAAAAAATTGATGAAGGTCCTATAAGAGGTGTGAAGTTGAGGAGATGTGCTGTTAACCTCAAGGAGAGAAAAGAAGCGTTAATCCTGGACCAAATAGGAGGACGTTTATCCGCCGCTGTCCTCTATTAAGCATGGGCTGGATGCCAGGGTCTACTGCAGGGAAATCAAGTGAGCATTAAGAGCCCAAAAGAAGAGGCCCGGAGTCACTATTTGGGAGGTGACTGAAAGAAAGGCATTTAGCTGTTCTTGCCAGATCGAGAATAAGTGTACAAATATACTTGAACTCTGCAAGCAGAAGTTGGCTAAAGCCCTGGATGGATTGCCAAGACAGAAAGATCCCTTAGTTCTCACTTCTCTGTATCTCTTGGCCCAAAGTCTTGAACATTGATTGGAGTTCAAAAAAACTGAGAGTCCCTGAAAGGGTTCTCAGTTTCCATATCCAAGGATAGATATATGTATTATATATATGTAATACACACATATACAAATTTATTTAAATATGTATATTGTGTATATATGCATAGTTATACATAATATGCATATGTAAATGAGTTTTATAAATGTATATTATATACATATATAAATAGATTTGATTTAAGAATGTGTATATTATATATATATATATATATATACACACACATACACATTACTATTTATGGCTCAGTTTATTGTTTGATTAGCATTGAGGTAAAACTCACTGGACAACGATCAAATTATTATAACTTATCAGTCAAAAATAACCTTCCCTACTCTGTGTTCCACATCCCCTCAGAAACACTCTGCTGAGCAAAACATGACACCCAAGCAAACAGCAGAAGGATCCCCAGTGTGAGGTACAACTCCCCAAAACGTGATGCCTCAAAATGCCTTCTTTACCTAGATTTAAAGTGGCATGAGATTAACTAGTTTTATATATATATATATATATATATATATATATATAGAGAGAGAGAGAGAGAGAGAGAGAGAGAGAGAGAGAGAGAGAGAAAGAAGGGAATGGCTACCCACTCCAGTATTCTTGCCTGGGAGATTCCATGGTCAGAGGAGCCTGGCAGGCTATATAGTCCATGGAGTCGCAAAGAGTCAGACATGACTGAACAACTAATAAAAAAAACAACAAAAAGAATATATATATATATATATATATATATATATATATGTTTATTTACTTGTCTTGAATACATGTAAGATGAAACACTTGCTGTTAAACAACCAGGGCACCATGGAGTCATGGTTGGTTGATTCTAGTTCTGCGGCATGGAAACTTCAAGTTCTGGAATGTCTTGTAAGGAAATATCAGAAAGTAATGAATTGCTCAAAAATTGTGGGGAGGAACTCTGCTCAGTGTTATGTGGCAGCCTGGATGGGAGGGGATTTTGGGAGAGAACAGATACATGTATATATATGGCTGAGTCCCTTTGCTGTTCACCTGAGACTACCACAACATTGTTAATTGGCCATACTCCAATACAAAATAAAGAATTTAAAGTCTGAAAAAAAAAAACAAGAGGAAAAAAGTCAAGGGAAATGTGTTAAAAGTACAGAGGAGGGGACTTGAAGTAGTCAATTTGGTAAAATTCAATCATTCACAAGAATAATAATACTGATGGGCTATAATAATACACTTACTAAAACAAGGAATCCCTGAATCCAGAATATGTCTACAAAAAAAGGAGGTGGTTCTTCTAATAGAAGAATCCCAGGGAATAGATACAGAAGAAATCATAGAGTTATAATGTAACCACTGTATAATCACCAAAATAAGTCAGTATCATCAATGGATGATAAAGCTACTGGGAGAATGTTATTGGAAAAGGATATTCACACGGTCTGAAAGTATCATGCCACCAATTACATATTAACTACAAATGAAAATACGTGACACTTTGCAATGGAGAAATCCAGAAGGCACCCCCTCAACTGACTGAACACACTCAGCATCACCAACCAAGAGACACATTGACAAACTTCAAATTTGATGTACTAAGAAGCCACGATATCACCTATGTATATTCTTGGCAAAAGTGTTTAATATATTTATAAGAAAACAATCACATAAATCTAAATTGTGGAACAATCAACAACATACATAACCTGAACTCTTTACAGTGGTCCCCAATGTTTTTGCCACTTGGGACCAGTTTTGCAGAAGACAAAACCATTCCCCATCCATGGACCAGGGGTGGGGAATGGTTTCGGGAAGATTCCAGCACAGGACAGTAGAAACTAACACAAAATACTCCAATAAAAATTAATTAAAAAAACTAAAAAACACTACTACCTCCAAAAATAAATAAAATGAAAAATTAAACCCACCCTCCTAACAAGCTGTATGATCTTGGGCAATATGCTTTACTTTTTGAAACACACTTCTTTCATTTATATATGGGGCTAGTAATACCCATTCCACAAACTTGTGAAAAATAAAGTATGTGTGGTAGTAGTTTGGTTGCCAAGTCATGTCTGACTCTTGCAACCCCATGGACTGTAGCCTGCCAGTCTCCCTTGTCCATGGGACTTCCAGGCAAGAATATTGGAGTGTGTTGCCATTCTTCCCTCCAGGGGATCTTCCTTAGCTAGGGATCAAACCTGGGTCTCCTGCATTGCAGGTGGATTCTTTACTGATAGAAAAAAATGGGAAAACATTTTCTCCAGAAAACACATGGCTTGACTTGTGCCTTGTTTGCACATGGAGGAGAGAGTGCATGTCTGGCTCTGCTGGTAAGTAGAGAATTTTGTTCCCTTGGATTTCTGCCCGCCCTGCCTCCTGGGCTGAAGGATCTCTCTGCTTGGTCAGCCCTGATGAAGAAGACTGAGGGCGCCATGACCGTAATTCTATCTGTTGATGTTCTAGAAAGCTAAGTACAGGTTCCTACTAGTTTGGCATTTTTCTCAGCTGTGGCCTGATGCACTTGCACTCCATTTGTGATAGGCCCCTCGTTGAGCATGAAAGCTGGTTTCCTTTTTCCTGCCAGAAATCCTGGCTCTCTCATTTGCCATATTTTCTGGGTCTGTTGGACTCAGCTCAGAAACGCCCCAGCAGAGTCTGTCTCTAGGAAAAAGCAGCCCCCAAGAAAGGGCGATGAAAGACAGTGTCTGTCTCTGATTCTTCCTGGCAGCCATGTGCAGGTGAAGATGTAGAAAAGGGCAAGCCCACGGCTCACATGCAACCTGATTGTGCAGCTTAGCAACTTTCCACAAGCACTTGAGCTGGTGATGCACTTGCACTTCAAGGAGACTTCCTCCTGGCCCCCGCTGGGAGAGGCGGATGGGGGTCATTTACCTCAATAATGAGGTAAGTGTCCTACTTGCTGAGTCTGGAAAGGTGGGTGGCAAGAGTGGTGGCACCCATTTTTTTCTGAGAACACAGTTTGTCTCTTTGGCTCCATTTCCCCCTGGTAGACTCCCTAGACAGGACAGTCCTGGACTTCAAGGTCATGGCTAAAGCCCTGTGAATCAAAGAGCACTCAACAGAAGGTAACCAGCAACACTTTCAGTGGTTTTCCCAGAAAACAGCATCAGTGGCTTTTGCATAGCCTGGAAATTCAGATTTAGTTCAGATATTCCGGGGAAATGGAAGGAAGGGTGAATCAATCTCAAAGTGTCTTTTACTCTTGACTATTCACTAAGAGTTAGATAGGAGTTGTCATGGAAAATATTGTCTAAGTGACTTATGAACAGAATCAGTTTTGACAGGACTCCCCTGGTAGTCCAGTGGTTTACACTTCGCCTTCCAATTCAGGAGATGCCAGTTCAATCCCTGGTCAGGGAACCAAGATCCCACATGCCCCGTGGCCAAAAAACCAAAACATGAAACAGAAAAAGTATTGTAACAAATTTAATAAAGACTTTAAAAACAAACCACATCAAAAAAAGTCTTAAAAAAAAAAAGAATGGGTTTTGACATCTCTTTATTGTTGTTGTTTAGAAGATTCTAAGTAAGAAAGGTTTGAATACTACTTAAATTTCATATTTAATTTATAAAAGGTGCTACCAAAAAAAAAACACCCCAACATCTCAAAAATGTCTTAGTCATTTATCTGGACTGATAAACATTAATTGTAGGAGTTATGTAATCTCCTGGAGAAGGCAATGGCACCCCACTCCAGTACTCTTGCCTGGAAAATACCATAGACGGAGGAGCCTGGAAGGCTGCAGTCCAAGGGGGTCGCTGAGGGTCTGACACGACTGAGCAACTTCACTTTCACTTTTCACTTTCATGCATTGGAGAAGGAAATGGCAACCCACTCCAGTGTTCTTGCCTGGAGAATCCCAGGGATGGCGGAGCCTGGTGGGCTGCCGTCTATGGGGTCTCACAGAGTCGGACACCACTGAAGTGACTTAGCTTAGCTTAGTTTATGTAATCTCCAGTATGAAATATAAAACCAAAATAAAGATATCAGTGAACACTCCAGCACTTTTCCAGTTGGTTCCTCAAGATTCCTTTTATCATGGTCCCTAAAATATCAGATACTGTCTATTAGTGTAAACTTAAACTGAAGAATATGAAATCCATGTCATAACTATTGTATCCATTCATTGAAGGCAATCAAGAGCTAAAGGTTGATGTTTATTTCTGGGAAGGGTAACCATTTTTATTTCCCTTTCTAAGTCATTTTTTATTATGATCTTCAGCACCCCAATTTTTATTTTTCAGCCAGTCAGTGAAATTATTGAAAGAATACACAAAATAAACACTTTCCTTAAGGGGAGGGTCCCTGTGCTCTTGGTGCTATTGAGAAATACAGAAGATCCTGGGGGCACTTTTCCCATATTCCTGTTCTTAGTCCAGAACTCTGTAAACAACACTTTCAAAAGCTTAACTCCAGCTGCCAGTACTCTTCTTCCTTAGTTTTACACATCCAAGTGCTGCTGATCCCCCTAAACATTTCATGAATATTTTCCTTCCCTTCCATGTTCTCTGCCACTATTCTAGTCCAGAGGGCTTCCCAGGTGATGCTTGTGGTAAAGAACCTGCTTGCCAATGCAGGAGACATAACGAGATGCAGGTTCAATCCCTGGGTCGGAAGATCCCCTGAAGAAGGGAATGGCAACACACTCCAGTATTCTTGCCTGGAGAATCCCATTGACAGAGGAGTCTGGTGGGCTACAGTCCATATGGTCACAAAGAGTCAGACACGACTGAAGCAATTTAGCATGCACACACACATTCTAGTCCAGATCCTTAACACTCCTATCCTGGATGGTGGCATCAGTCTTCCGACTTATGTCCTTTCCCCAAAGCGGTAGACATCACTACTGCTCACCAGGATCATGCTCCCCTGGACTTGATGCCTCCTGGAATTATTAATATATAAACTCAAACCTTTTCCTGACCACTGAAATCTTAACAGAAGTCTGAACAGAAATGAAGTGTCTCCTGCTCTCTCTGTTCTATGATAGAGGGTTAGGTCATTCCAGAAAGTGAAGCCTGTGCCCATGGGGTCCCTGATGAGGATGTGGGGGAGCCCCCGCCAGTGTGATGCAGACATGCATAAGGATGAGAAAGAAACTGTGCTGGTTTAAGCCACTGAGATTTGAGTTTTGTTTGTTCATGCTGTCATTTACCTTAATCTAATACATTCAGTCTCTTCCTCCTCTGATTCTCTTTGTACATCTTGTCAGGGTCATCATCTTAAATTGCAAGCCAGACTGTTCCTCAATTGTAAGCCATCAATAGTTCACCATCAACCACAGATATAATGCCCCCCTTTACTGGCTTTCAAGAAACCATGAGCTCTGTCTTCAGTTTCCTTTTCCATCTTCCTCACCACACCCATGTTTCCAGCCCAATGAGAAGACTTGCTGTGACCTTCAAATGCTCTTTTCTTGACTTTGGGGGAGGCTTTGCCTGTGACCGCACCATGTTGAAATTCTACCATCCTTCAAGCACAGGTTCAAATGGTAAGATTTTCCTGACTCCCAGAAATGGATTAATACTCCCATTCTTCTGGGACTCTCTAGCAATTATATCTTGTCTATAGTATTTATCATTTTCTATTGCACAATATAAAGGCTTCTCAGGTGGCTCAGTGGTAAAGAATCTGCTTGCCAATGCAGGAATCACAGGAGACACAGATTGGATCCCTGGGACAGGAAGATCCCCTGGGGAAGGAAATGGTAACCCACACCAGTATTATTGCCTGGGGAAATCCCATGGACAGAGGAGCCTGGTGGGCTACAGTCCATAGGGTCGCAAAAAGTCAGACATGCCTGAATGACTGAGCACATACTCACACTTGGCATAATTGAATCTATATCTCACCTCTCCTATTAGACTCTAAGCCACATTAAGGCATGTACCTGTATTACTTATTTTTGCAATTCCCTACAGCACCAAGCTGTGCAGTTACTCAATATATAATTTATGAATTAAATATTAATCTTCAAGGGAGGACCCTGGAGTTCTATTTTAAATCCCAAATGATCATAGTTTAGTAAGTGACTAGAAATGTCCCCCATAGAGTGGACATGCATTTTCCTGGTGAGCTTCCTCCTTTGGTGGAAGATTCTGCAAGACCACCTCTGGGTGAGGCATCAAAGAGAACCTGGTTCTCAGGAGATCTGATTAGACTTTAGACCCACGGTAA
The DNA here is from genome assembly GCF_032452875.1 of Bos javanicus. Taxonomy (NCBI): domain Eukaryota; kingdom Metazoa; phylum Chordata; class Mammalia; order Artiodactyla; family Bovidae; genus Bos; species Bos javanicus. Next base: position 96,893,536 of record NC_083872.1, on the reverse strand, counting down.
TCTCTACCCTGAAAATAAGCTAAAAACTGGAGGAAATCCTAAGGCAATCATAGAGAAACACATTTAAAAAAAACCAAAAGAGTCTTTGAAAAAAAGACTTGATAATTCCTGGGTTCAGAGGGACTTGCTGTATTGGGGACAGTTTCTCGAGGTAAGATAACACTGGCCATTGAAGTCTTATAGCTAGTTTTTAGGGTAAAGAGAAAGGAGAAAAGGAGAAGAAAAGACTAGCAGGGCAGGTGAGCTTGGAGCAATTGATGTTACTGAAGGAGAATGGCCTGAAAAATCAACGGAGGGAATTCTTCAGAATGATGGCATGCAGCAAGGAAGATACATGAAAAGCCAATCTAGAGAGTTGCAGGTGGGGAAAGGTGGTACCTAAAAGGAAATATTTGTAATTTTGGTGCCATTGGGATGAGATCTTTGTAGTTATGGCTTGAATCAGGAAGGGCCTTCCCCAAATAGAAGTCCAGGACCAGCTCAAGATCCAAAAGGAGCAGGCAGCTGTGGAGTGAAAATGAAGCCCTGGGACGGTGGAGAGACAGAGACAGAAAACCATGAGGGGCTCACCTGGTCTGGAAGCTGTGCCAATCCGAATCTACCTGGAGTTTGATTATTTTTACCATCTGACCCCAACAAACTCCACAAAACCAGGGAGCCCACGGACTATGCCAATCCAACTCATTTTTTATTTTTAATTGTAGGGTAGTTGCTTTACAATGTTGTGTTGGTTTCTGAATAACAAGAATCAGCCATTAAAGCATGCATATACCCTCTCACTCTTGAGCCTCCCTTCCCTGCTCCCACCTCACCCCTCAGGTCATCTCATCAGGAGCATCAGGCTAAGCTCTGGGTGCTGTGCAGCAGCTTCCCACTAGCTGTCTGTTTCACACATGGCAGTGTATACAGGTCAGCGCTACTCTTTCCTTTTGGTCCACCCTCTCCTTCCTCTGCTGCGTCCACACGTTGGTTCTCTGTGTCTACATCTCTATTCCTGCCCTGCAAACAGCTTCATCAGTACCATTTTTCTAGATATCATATATATTCTCTTTCTGACCTACTTCCCTCTGGATAACAGGCTCTAGGTTCATCCACCTCAGTCCAACTGACTCAAATTCATTTCTTTTTACAGTTTCTATATACCATGTATATTCTCTTTCTGACTTACTTCACTCTATATAACAGGCTCTAGATTCATTCACCCTAGTCCAACTTACTCAAATTGGTTTCTTTTTATGGCTGAGTATATATATATATATTCCAATATATATTCCATTGTATATATGTACTACAATTTATTTATTCATATGAGTTGAAAAAGTACCATACAATTATAGAAATTAACAAATTTCTATTAATTTACAAAGTACTACTTTCTGATGACAATTTTGTTTTCCTAAGAAAGTAGCCAAGCCCCATTCCTCTTGAATTTAGGAAAGAGGTGGTTTTCTAACTCCTTCCTTCTGCCCATGACAATAATGGGGGATTAGCACACACCTAGATTCTAGATGTGGAAACAGACATATGATACGGTCTTAGATGCCTGGAAATGAAGTCGTCATAGAGGACAGGATAGCCGTGGGTCAGCTCTTTCTCCAGTGATCTCTGTTTTGATACAGTCTTCTTATTTATTGGAGCTGCTCATTCTCTTATTTCTCAGGGGGAAATGGGTGCATTTCTTTTGTACACAGAATACTGTGATCTTGAAACAAGACATTGAGTCATCTCTGAGCACTTAACATTTTTTTAGTTTTCTTTGGTCCCATCTATAAACTCTGGAAGTGGCAGGAAGTAGGAGAGATGAAGATACAGCTAAGCACATGTGAGTAACTGTTTTATTCTTACAGAAATCAATGAAATTTTTAAAGATTTTATTTGATGTGGACCATTTTTAAAGTTTTTATTGGATTTGTTACAATGTTTCTTCTGTTTTATGTTCTGTTTTTTTTGGCCCTGAGGCATGTGGGATCTTAGCTCCTAGACCAAGGGTCAACCCCCTCCATTGGAAGGTGATTTCTTAACAACTGCACAACCAGGGAAGTCCCTCACTGAGATTTTAAATGGTTTTGCCTCAGTGGTTACATTGATCAGGCTAGACTTAGGGCTTACAGGCATGGGGGACATAAATGTAGAACATGACAGACTGAGTCTAATGAATCCAGAGACGGAAAGACGAGACAAAACACTACGTCTGAAGTCCTTAGCGTCAACAACCGTGTGGAAAACAAATTAAAATCACAGAAACACATGGACTTCAACAAAGCAGTGTGGTAGGAGGAAAATAAGATGGGCTTTGGAGTCATCTTGACCTGGTCCTGGATTCCAGAATCGTCCACCTACATTTAGCAAGCGGTTTGACATCTGTGATCCATTACAAGGGACTTTAATCATGAGGACCCAAAAGAAGGTCAGAAATTGATCCATCTTTATTCAGACATCAGCTAACATTTTGAGTTCTCTGTACACTGGGGGCTTGAGAAATAATGATGAAGAAACCAGGAGCCTACCTTAAAGAAATTCATAATCTATAGAATGTGATAGTGAGAGAGCAGTGAAATAAATATCAAGAAAGATATGTACACAGTACATGGAACTACCTTAAGAGAGAGGCTGATGGTAGAACTTTTTGAGCTTGTGAAGAGTATTACGATAGAACACACTCCTAGTTAGCTGTTCATAGTTGTCTTAGCGCATTCAGGCTGCTATGACTAAGTACCGTAAACTAAGTGGTTTAAGCAACAATTTCTTTCTCATAGTCATGGAGCTGGGAAGTCCAGTCATGGTGCTGACAGCTTTGTATCTGATGGGAACCTGCTCCTGGTTTGTAGATTGCATCCTTGTCACTGTGTCTTCACACTAAGGAAAGGGGTCAGAGAGCACTCCAAGATCTCTTTAATAAAGGCACTCGGTCAGTCAGTGGTTCAGTCATGTCCGACTATTTGTGACCCCATGGACTGTACCCCACCAGGCTCCTCTGTTCATGGGATTTACTTCCCTGGCAGCTCAGATGGTAAAGAATCTGTCTGCAATGCAAGAGACCTGGTTTCGATCCCTGGGTTGGAAAGATTCCCTGGAGAAGGGAATGGCAACCTACTCGAGTATTCTTGCCTGGAGAATCCCATGGACAGGGGAGCCCGATGGGTTACAAAAAGTCAGAGGGGTCCCAAAGAGTCAGACACAACTAAATGGCTAATATTTTCCTTTTTTTTCAGGCAAGAATACTGGAATGGGTTGCCATGCCCTCCTTCAGGGATCTTCCTGACCCAGGGATCGAACTCTCATCTCCTGTGTCTCCTTGCATTGACAGGCAGCTTCTTTACCACTGAGCCACCTGGGAAGCCCAATAAGGACACTAATCCTATTCCAAAGTCTCCACCTCTATGACATAATCATCTCCCAAAGTCCTCACCTAATACCATTACATTGAGGGTTAAGACCTCAGTGTATTAATTTGGCGGGGGGTGGGGGGTGGGGGGGACACAAACATGTGGTCCATAACAATGCTGTTTACCATGGCTCTTTTTCTTTGCAATGCTGAAGCTGTGCAGAGCTGCAAAATGGCAGATGACATGCAGCCAACAGCTGTTTCCTGGAATCCTCAAGCATAAGAGCTATTAATGACTGTGATATCCAGGTCAATTCATTCATTTAAAGATGAGTAAACTGAGGAAGGAGGGTAATGTGACTCGGTCAGGCAAGTTGCCTAGCTATTGTTCAAGTCAAAGCTAAAACAGATCTTCTGTTTCAAATGGTGCTCTTTCCTCCTCATCATACTGCCTCAGACTGACCAATAGTAGTACTCAGATGCTAGAACTACTTCTCAAAAAAATTATAGGAAGCAAGAAATCCCACAAAGATTTTTATGGATGGTCTGTAACAATTTTCATGGATAGTAAGAGGATTTGGAGGCTATAGCATAAGCTGCTGCTGCCGCTGCTGCTAAGTCGCTTCAGTCGTGTCTGACTCTGTGCAACCCCATAGACGGCAACCCATTAGGCTCCTCTGTCCCTGGGATTCTCCAGGCAAGAATACTGGAGTGGATTGCCATTTGCTTTTCCAATGCATAAAAGTGAAAAGTGAAAGTGAAGTCACTCAGTCGTGCCCGACTATTAGCGACCCCATGGACTGCAGCCTACCAGGCTCCTCCGTCCATGGGATTTACCAGGCAAGAGTACTGGAGTGGGTTGCCATCGCCTTCTCAGATAGTATAAGCAATGCTGCCCAATAGAAATTTCTGCATTGGTGGAAATGTTCTATAGCTGCACTGTTTAATATACTGGCCACTGGCCACAGGTGGTCACTAGCACTTGGCTAGTGTGACTGAGGAACTGAATTTTCGGTTGTATTTTAAAAATAATAAATTGACACTATAATTTAAATAGCTACATGTGGTTCATGTCTACCATATCAGACAGTGCAATTCTTAAGCATAGCCTATAAATTTAATTTATGTATTAAATTTAAATACATTAAATTTATTTAATTTAAATTAAATTAAATCTATACACTTAAGCATTGCCTATCAGTTTAATTCCCTGGTGGCTCAGAGGTAAAGAACCCCTCTGCCAATGCAGGAGATGGGATTGATCCCTGGATCAGGTCAATCCCCTGGAGAAGGAAATGGCAGCCCACTCCAGTATTCTTGCCTGGAAAATCCCATGGAGGGAGGAGCCTGGCCACCATAGTCCATGGGGTTGAGAGACAAAAGAGTTGGACACAACTTAGAGACTAAACAACAACAATACCTTTAATTGTGTCACTAGATGTGTGATTGTCCTTATCCAGTTATCCTTTCTTTGTACTCCCCCAAGCTCACTCCATCTAGTCCCTGAGCCCTAACGATATATAATCGAACACAGTTACTGGTGGGTGGGGTCTGGAATTAGTCTACTTCAATAAGTCCATTTCACCCAGACTGTATTTCTAGAAGAGTTCTTGTCATATTCTCCCATCATAGTAAGGATAATTATAATTTTTTAGCATTGTCTGTGCATTCCTCATTCACCCTCTATGCTCTACAATACTACACTAACTGTGCTGTTCTCAGTCACTTTAGTCGTGTCTGACTCTTTGCGACCCCATGGACAATAGCCCTCCAGGCTCCTCTGTCCATGGGATTCTCCAGGCAAGAATACTGGAGTGGGATGCATGCCCTCCTGCAGTGGATCATCCTGACCCAGGGATCGAACCTGTATCTCCCATGTCTCCTGCATTGCAGAAGGATTCTTTACCGCTGAGCAACCAGGGATCTCCCCATAAATCCATATGTTCTATTACTATTAACAAGTGATCAGAAGGCAAATCCATCTTCTTCCAAAATCCACTTTTTTTACTGTCCTACACGGTCTAAGAACTGAAAATTGGTGTATAATCCCTGTAGACTGAGCAGGGGTGATTTTTATTCACTCATTCAAAAATATTTATTAACTGCCTCTTAAGTGCCTGGCACTGTGCCAGGTAAACTACATAGCCAGGGAGCAAATCAAATTATCCCAGCTGACACCCAGCTTGCCCTCTAGAAATGAAATGCTGGTTTTCTGAGAAAGAAATTTGGTAGATTCTGCCAAGTAGCTAAGAATTCGGTGTTTACATGCTGCAGACAACCTCCATGTTTATAAAGGAGGTCATTTCTTTGATGTTTGAAATGTGTGGTAATACTCTCTCAAGGCTAGGAGTTTATTTTCTTTTTTGCCATTAAAATATGAGGTTTCTTTCACTCAAGAGTTCAAATCCTGGGATTTCATCATGAACTACAATACAAGCTAATTTTACAAAAGGTCACCACAGAGACCCCCAAATTAGTATTGCAGTACTTGACCACAGCTCTGTGATGATTATACCAGCTTATAAATTGTGCCCATGAAATGTAAACATGTGAAGAAAAGGACTGTGAAGGATATTTAAGACTCTAAAAACTTTACTGAATAATTAAGTCATACAAAAGAAGAGTGATGAGAATCCAAAATATCACATACCACATTACATCAGCTCTAACAAATCACAAATTTTAAGGCACACCATAATTTTACATACCAGAAAAAAAAGAATGCTGCCATTTAAATTAGGACACAATGCATTGTTACACTGAATTTTTATTTAAGACTTCTAAAAAAGTTGTTTTTTTTAAAGCTCATTGAAACATACTTTTTCTTAGTGATATATATTCAGTTCAGTTCAGTTGCTCAGTTGTGTCTGACTCTTTGCGACCCCATGGACTGCAGCATGCCAGGCTTCGGTGTCCATCACCAGCTCCCAGAAATTGCTCAAACTCATGTCCATTGAGTCAGTGATGCCATCCAACCATCTCATCCTTTGTCGTCCCCTTGTCCCCCTGCCTTCAATCTTTCCCAACATCAGGGTCTTTTCCAATAAGTCAGTTCTTCACATCAGGTAGCCAAAGTATCGGAGTTTCAGCTTCAGCATCAGTCTTTCCAATGAATATTCAGGACTGATTTCCTTGAGGATTGACTGATTTGATCTCCTTGCAATCCAAGGGAATCTCAGGAGTCTCCTCCAATACCACAGTTCAAAAGCATCAATTCTTTGGTGCTCAGTTTTCTTTATAGTCCAACTCTCACATCCATACATGACAACTGGAAGAACCATAGCTTTGATTCAGTTCAGTTCAGTTCAGTTCAGTTGCTCAGTCATGTCCAACTCTTTGTGACCCCATGAACCGCAGCACGCCAGGCCTCCTTGTCCATCACCAACTCCTGGAGTTCACCCAAATCCATGTCCATTGTGTCAGTGATGCCATCCATCCATCTCATCCTCTGTCATCCCCTTCTCCTCTTACCTTCAATCTTTCCCAGCATCAGGGTCTTTTCAAATGGGTCAGCTCTTTGCATCAGGTGGCCAAAGTATTGGAGTTTCAGCTTCAACATCAGTCCTTCCAGTGAACACCCAGGACTAATTTCCTTTAAGATGGACTGGTTGGATCTCCTTACAGTCCAAGGGACTCTCAAGTATCTTCTCCAACGCCACAGTTCAAAGGCATCCATTTTTTGGTGCTCAGCTTTCTTCATAGTCCAACTCTCACATCCATACATGACTACTGGAAAAACCATAGCCTTGAGTAGACAGACCTTTGTTGGCAAAGTAATGTCTCTGCTTTTTATGACCAACCTATGCTGTGTAGGTTAGTCATAACTTTCCTTCCAAGAAGTAAGTGTCTTTTAATTTCATGGCTGTAATCACCATTTGCTGTGATTTTGGAGCCCCCCAAAATAAAATCTGACACTGTTTCCACTGTTTCCCCATCTATTTGCCATGAAGCGATGGGACCAGATGCCATTATCTTTGTTTTTTGAATGTTGAGCTTTAAGCCAACTTTTTCACTCTCTTTCACTTTCATCAAAAGGTTCTTTAGTTCTTCTTCACTTTCTGCCATAAGGGTGGTGTCATCTGCATATCTGAGTTTATTGATATTTCTCCCGGCAATCTTGATTCCAGCTTGTGCTTCACCCAGCCCAGTGTTTCTCATGATGTACTCTGCATATAAGTTAAATAAGCAGGGTAACAATATACAGCCTTGATGTACTCCTTTTCCTATTTGGAACCAGTCTGTTGTTCCATGTCCAGTTCTAACTGTTGCTTCCTGACCTGCATATAGGTTTCTCAAGAGCAGGTCAGGTGGTCTGGTATGCCCATCTATTTCAGAATTTTCCACAGTTTATTGTGATCCACACAGTCAAAGGCTTTGGCATAGTCAATAAAGCAGAAATAGATGTTTTTCTGGAACTTTCTTGCTTTTTAGATGGTCCAGTGGATGTTGGCAATTTGATCTCTGATTCTTCTGCCTTTCCTAAAACCAGCTTGAACATCCGGAAGTTCATGGTTCATTTATTGCTGAAGCCTGGCTTGGAGAATTTTGAGCATTACTTTACTAGCATGTGAGATGAGTGCAATTGTGCAGTAGTTTGAGCATTCTTTGGCATTGTCTTTCTTTGGGATTGGAATGAAAATGGACCTTTTCCTGTCCTGTGGCCACTGTTGAGTTTTCCAAATTTGCTGACATATTGAATGCATCACTTTCACAGCATCATCTTTTAGGATTTGAAATAGCCCAACTGGATGGATCTTTGTTGGCAAAGTAATGTCTCTGCTTTTTAATATGCTGTCTAGGTTGGTCATAGCTTTTCTACCAAGGAGCAAGCATTTTTAAATTTCATGGCTGCAGTCACCATCTGCAGTGATTTTGGAGCCCAAAAAAACAAAGTCTCTCACTGTTTCCATTGTTTCCCCGTCTATTTGCCATGAAGTGATGGGACCAGACTGCCATGTTCTTCATTTTTTGAATGTTGAGTTTTAAGCCAGATTTTTCACTCTCCTCTTTCACTTTCATCAAGAGGCTCTTTAGTTCTTCTTTGCTTTCTGCCATAAGGGTGGTGTCATCTGCATATCTGAGGTTATTGCTATTACCCCGGCAATCTTGATTCCAGCTTGCGCTTCATCCAGCCCAGCATTTCGCATGATGTACTCTGCATAGAAGTTAAATAAGCAGGGTGACAATATACAGCCTTGATGTATTCTTTTCCTGATTTGAAACCCTATATATATAGTGTTTCTCTGGCAGCACTGGTGGTAAAGAACTCGCCTGCCAATGCAGGAGACAATCGATGCGAGTTTGATCCCTGGGTTGGGAAGATCCCCTGGAGAAGGAAGTGGCAACCCAAATCCAGTATTCTTGCCTGGAGAATCCCATGGACAAAGGAGCCTGGTGGGCTACAGTCCATAGGGCCACACAGAGTTGAACATGACTGATGTGACTTAGCATGCACACATGCATATATATATATATATACACACACACACACACACACACACACATACACATCAGGAAGAAAAATATAAGATAGATGACTTAGTTAAGGAATTCCTAAATCTGTGACATATTGAGAACTTGACTTTTTTAAATGGTTTTCAGCTCAAAATTATCAATATCTTTGTTTTCCTGACAATGTCAGCCTCTGCGTCATCAGGGTCATTGGGATGTAGAATTTCTCAAGAGATTTTTCTTTGGGGATTTTCTTCTAAGCTGCTGAAACCCTTCTGCAAATTTTGCAAATGGTGCTTTCTGTGTTGATTTTTGTTCACACACCAATGAACTGACGTAACTAAGCTTCGTCTACTATTAAGCACCTTCCTTTCCCATGTCTTGGAGGGCACCTGGTGTTGCTTTGCAAGAAAACAAAGAATTGTGGTCACTCTTCCAGTATCAAACATTTGCTCTCATATTAGCCCATGTATCTCCACCATTCTGTTTCTATAGTGCTCTGTGTATACAAAATAAGTTTTCATTTCAAAGTCAGATCACCGAGACTCTTTTGTCTATGTTTTCCTCTAAGAGTTTTAAAAGAGTCTGGTCTTACATTTAGGTCTTTAATCCATTTTGATCTTATTTTTGTGTATGGTGTTAAAGAATGTTCTAATTTCATTTTTTTTCAAGGGAGAAGGATGAGGGGAGGGAAGTTAGGGAGTTTGGGATTGACACATACACACTGCTATATTTAAAATGGATAACCAACAAGGACTTACTGTGTAGTACAGGGAACTCTGCTCAATGTTATATAACAACCTAAATGGGGAAAGACTTTGAAAAAGAATACATGTAAAACTGAAAAAAATGTATTGTAATCCTAGGGGGTAAAATCACTGAACTTTAAAGTGGTGAAATTTTGTGATATATGAATTATATCTCAATATAGCTGTTATTTAAGAAAAAAGTTGAATCACAATGTACTCTGTTCACAAAAAGTAACAACCCATCAAAGGAGCAATACAAATAACAGAGGAACCCTGTAAATGCACAGAGAATGGTGTTTCATAGGTGCTGCTAGCCCCCTACCCCCTAAGTTTATAAGATATCTTATTGGTAAGATTCTCCTGGAGGAAGAAACGGCAACCTACTCCAGTATTCTTGCCTGGAGAATCCCAAGGACAGAGGAGCCTGGTGGGCTATAGTCCATGGGATTGCAAAGAGTTGGACACGATTGAATGACTAACACTAAACACTAGGTTGGTAAGAGGCAACTTGGTTTCAGATATTGTAAAATATGAAAAAAAGTTGTCTCAGAAGATGAACAAAAATCCTCTCCTGGCATTGCTATAGAAGAGACTGACCCTTCCAGCTTGGACTGACTTGAGACCATGAGGTTGAGCATCACGGGATGTCCACCCAGACATGTCCCTCACTGGCTTTACTTGTGCCTCGTGTTGTCTGGCCTGAACCCTGAAGGCCTGTGAGAAGGAGAAGCTTCTTCCACGTGGGTTTTGTGCTTCCCAAACCGTCTGCTGGACTCAGAACAGGAATGGTCCCTCGTCTTCCAAGAAGATCCAGTTCTTCAGGTAGAGTCTTGAGCTCACTCTGAAACTGGGTTTACATATATTTTTCTGATTAATAGAAGGAGCTTAGAGTTTAATCCCTCCCTTCCTTGAATTCCCATTTCATCAAAGTAAGGATTGGGTTCCTGCAGGTGCTAGACCATGGTCCTTGGGTTTCAGAGGTATGAGAATGGAAACCAAACCTTTAGCTTATATGCTGTCTTCTTACCCTAGTTTTACCTGGAATTGCCTGAGAGCTAACATAAAACTGGAAACTTAGTGGTACACGACGCTCCAAGGGAACAGGTTCCCCTGAGGTGTCCAGGCTGGAATTGAGGTCTTGGGGTTCAGAATCCGCTCTGCTAACAGTCTACAGTCAGCTGCTTCTCTTGGAGGGTGGCACGCTGAGAGAGAACACAGGTGTGGGAATCTCAGCTGTGCGGCCACAGACAACCTCAGAAGCTGGGAGGGGTCAGCGGCTCCCTGCAAGCTCCCCACTCAGTGGCTGGGCTGTGATGAGCTTTCTTCAAACCCGTACCAGTACAAGCTCTGCTGAGATATGAAACTCTTTGTGGGGAGAGGAAGTGGCAGAGCTCAGATTCTCATGACTGGGAATAGAGGCAAGAGGGAGCCAGTGGCTCAACCTTCCAGAAAGGAAAAGGGAGAAGTTAATGTGCCAAGATTTAGAAGAATGGGGAGACAGTTTCTGTTTGCCTGCTCCCCCAACATGGAGGGCATGGCCTTTCTATGAGGATGAGGAATGCTGGCACCAGAGGCTTTAGTGTCATCAGTTGGTAGGTTGTAGTGATCGGGTCATGGTTCTGTAGGGACCTTGTGTGTACTTACCAGATCTTCAAGCCAGAGACATGGGTAGGGGGGAGCTTCCCTGGTGGTCCGGTGGTTAAACTTCTAAAGCAGGCAGGCACAGGTTGGATCCCTAGCCGGGGAAATAAGATCCCACATGCCTGCCTCCAAAGATCTTTCAAAAAAGAAAAAAAAAAAAAGAGGAGACATGGGCAGATCTAAGATAGAGGCATCTAGAAGGTTATAATATCAGTGTTGATAATATTAATGTTGAAAGGTAAAAAAAGGCAAATACTGAATGATTTCTTTGTCAATTTCTTCAATAATCCTGTGACATTAGAGCCAAGGGACTATGTGTACTCAGTACACCATTAACCCATAGTGGATGCAGAAGACTGATACATGGCCAGATGACAGATGGAAAAACTCACCGTAACAACAGAGCTGGAACAAGATTCTTAATCTCCCCAATTCCTGACCAGAGCTAGGTCAGCTGGCCACTCTGCAGTTGGAAAAGATGGTAAGAGAGATGGGGAAGAGGGAGTTTGGGAGAGCATAAGCAGAGGTCAGAGAAATAGAAGCTGAGTCCATGCAGGGGATCCAGCCTGGCTGCCACACTTGACCAGGGTTGCCTGAAATGGATGGCAAGAAGACTCTTCACAACAGGCTCACACTTGATGAACTGAGTTGAATAATGTTCCCCACATTCACATCTACATAAAACCCATGAATGTGACTTATTTGGGGGTCTTTGCAGATGTTACTTAGTTAAGACAGGGTGAACCCTACAGATTATACTACAGGTGTCCTCATAATAAAAGGGGTATTTCAACAGATGGACACAGAGACACCAATGCAGAGGAGAATGCCATGTGAAGACAGCAGCAGAGATAGGATGTAGGGATGTGTTCACAAGCCAAGGAATGCCGAGGATTGCTGGCAACCACCAGAAGCTCATTGGAAAAGACCCTGACACTGAGAAAGATTGAAGGCAGGAGGAGAAGGGGACGACAGAGGATGAGATGGTTGGATGGCATCACCGCCTCGATGGACACGAGTCTGAGCAAGTTGCAGGAGTTGGTGATGGACAGGGAAGCCATCACCATGCTGAGGTCCATAGTGCTGCAAACAGTCAGGCATGATTGAGCGACTGAACTGAACTGAAATGAACTGAACCAGAAGCTAGAAGAGTCCAGCAGGGGTTCTTCCCTAGAGCCTTTGCAGGGAGCACAGCCCTGCCAATGCCTTGATTTTGGACTTCTGGCCTCCAGAACTGTGAGGACATTTTTTAAAAATTTTTATTGGAGTATAGTTGCCTTACAATGTTGTTACTCTCTGCTACTTATATAGCAAAGTGAGTCAGCTAGATATATACATATATCCCCCCTTTTTTTGGGGATTTCCTTCCCATTTAGGTCACCACAGAGTATTAAGTAGAGTTCCCTGAGCTATACAGTAGGTTCTCATTGTTTAGTCACTAATTTGAGTCTGACTCTTTGAGACCCCATGGACTATATAGCCCACCGGGCTCCTCTGTCCACGGGATTTTCCAGGCAAAAATACTGGAGTGGATTGACATTTTTCCTCCAGGGGATCTTCCTGATCCAGGGACTGAACCCACATCTCCTGCATTGGCAGGCCAATTCTTTACCACTGAGCCACCAAGGAAGCCCTTCTCATTACTTAACTATTTCATACACAGTCGTGTATATGTCATTCCCAACCTCCCAATTCATCCCACCTCTCTTTCCCCCTGCCTGGTGTCCATAGGTTTGTTCTCTACATCTGTGTATATTTCTGCTTTGCAGATAGGTTCATCTGTACTATTTTTCTAGACTCCACATATCTGTTGTTTGAAGATACCTAGTGTGTGGTGCAGTGTTACTGCAGCCCTAGGAAGAGATTACACCTGAATCGGGGCTGCATTTCAGCACCCATCAGGGCTCTCTGCAAGGTGGTGGCAGAGGTGCCAGTTCCTACTAATCTCTTCCTCTGAATAGACTGAGCTCTGGGTGATCTTGACTGATTTCTCTGTTTATGGCTCAGGAACCCAGCATCTACTCCTCATGTCCTGGAGATTCAGTACTAACTGAGGGACTATGAAAGCCTCTTTCCAGACACCACAGAGGCCTCCCGGATCGAAGTTGGAAGTGCCAAACCATGACTTCTGCCATTTCTGTTGGTCGCATAGACCAACCATGGCATGTGATGGCAGCGACTAAACAGGATCTCTGGGCACCATCTTGGGGGCTGATGACCATACCTGCATTGAAATGTTTCTTGTGTTTTCTGAGCCTGGAGCAGGACACAGATTACTTATGGCTCCCAGAGTCTCAGAACATGACCAACTCCACCATGTAGTCCTTTCTAGAGGATCCAAATGTCTCTATTTTTCAATCAGTCTTGATCTTTCCACTGGGATAGGGAAACTGTGTTACTTTGTTAATTTCTCTTTGGTCAGACTACCTGGATTCATGTCTTACCTTCTCTGCTTATTAGCTGTGTGATCATGGACAAGTTACTCAACTTCTCTGTGCCTCAGTTTCTTTGTATGTAAAATGGGGCTAAAACAGTATATACTCCACAAGACTACTGCATGGCTTTAATGCTGTAATACATGGAAAATGAGTACCATGGTCCTAAGTGTGCCTTGTGTGCTCACGTCTCTCAGTCAGGTCTGATTCTTTGTGACCCCATGGACTGTAGTCAGCCAGGCTCATTTGTCCATGGGATTTTCCAGGCAAGAATACTGGAGTGGGTTGCCATTTCATAGCTATAATGATCATTGTTTGAAAATATTCTGTTTTAGGAACCAGAAAGGAAGGAGACAACAAAGGTCCATCTAGTCAAGGCTATGGTTTTTCCTGTGGTCATGTATGGATGTGAGAGTTGGACTGTGAAGAAATCTGAGCGCCGAAGAATTGATGCTTTTGAACTGTGGTGTTGGAGAAGACTCTTGAGCGTCCCTTGGACTGCAAGGAGATCCAACCAGTCCATTCTAAAGGAGATCAGCCTTGGGTGTTCTTTGGAAGGACTGATGCTGAAGCTGAAACTCCAGTACTTTGGCCACCTCATGTGAAGAGTTGACTCATTAGAAAAGACTCTGATGCTGGGAGGGATTGGGGGCAGGAGGAGAAGGGGATGACAGAGGATGAGATGGCTGGATGGCATCACTGATTCAATGGATGTGAGTTCGAGTGAACTCCGGGAGTTGGTGATGGACAGGGAGGCCTGGCGTGCTGTGATTCATGGGGTCACAAAGAGTCAGACACAACTGAGTGACTGAACTGAACGGAACTAAACGAAGGAAAAGGGATTATAGGGGATGGTAAAACATCGAGGAATTCTCCTTGAATATTCTGCTGCATTTGATGTAGCCTGGACTTTCTGAGGTCACTGTTACTCAGAGTAAAGGTTCTCATCCTTCCCTTCCCCTTCTTCTTACAAACACATTGCCATCAATTCCCATACATTTTACTGGCCAACTAAGAAGTCCCAACCAGTGGCAGCATGGGCGCCTTGTTGCACCTTGAGTTGAATTTCCACCAACATTTCAAAGCCAGCTGTGTGCTGTGCTAAGTCACTTCAGTTATGCCCAACTCTTTCAAAACTGGCAACCACAGTCATTCCTCCTTATGCTTTAGAACAAAGTGTTGGGGGCCAGTGTGAGGTACTTCGCCCATGGCAAAAGTCATGAGGAAGGAGGCTCGACATACACAAAGGCGGGATCAAGCCTCAGGAGTCCCCCTGGAAATCCTCGAGCATCTACCCCCATAATCAGAGCCTGCCTACTTTACTACTTTGTGCTCTCACCTACACCTCTGACTTTACGGGGGACTGTCCCCCACCACCTCTTTCAGAGAAGGAGTTAACTTAGAGCTCCAGTTAATAATAATTCCTGGGCGTGACAGGAGTGTTTCAACCTACAAACTCCTCTGACGGTTCTCTAGCCTGCCTGACAGGCTTGTCCGGCCACATGTGATTGCTCACAGCCTCCCAACTGTGAGAGGCACAAGATGCTTTAAACCTTCTAAAAACAGGTTCCTTAGAAAAGTTAGAAAACCATCAGTATAAGTATAGTGGGCTGATTAGAAATTGTATTGGTGAAGGGTTTTTCATTTGTTGAGCCAATGTTTGTTGCTAAGTCTCCACATCCCCTGCCCTTACACACATTAATGAATATATAGAAGAAATAAGTATTAACCTTTGATATAAATCACATTAGACCTTAGGCTAAGTAAATTCTTTCCTTAACTAAAACCCACTACACCCTCACCCTATAGGAATATAATTTTATTTGGGTGGCGTCTATTTTAAGAATAATCACCCTTGGAGAAAAAAGTGTTCTGGTTGACTGACCACTGTCACAAGGAAAGGGTCGTAAATTGTCAGCAGGCCCCCCTGGCCAGAAGATGATGTAACACCCCTAAGACCTCTGTATACATTTGTGTGAAGCACCTGACTTTAATAAAAGTCAGGACTGCTGTCCCCACGTGACTTTTGTATAACATCTCAGTGTATAAAAACAGACTCTGGAAAATAAAGAATTGGGATCAGTTTCTCGAAATACTGGTCTCCCCATGTCTCTCTCTCTCTCACTCTGGCTGAGTCTCCATCTGGAGTGCGGAACCCGCCATGCTTACTAATTATGCCTGGGCATCTAAGATCCAACCGGGGAGGCCTCAGTGTCTCCTTTCCTTCGGGAGAACGGAAGGACGCCTGCGGCCTACGTAAGTGGTGCAAACTTCTTGTCTTGAAGTTTTATTGGTCTCCCGCTTAAACCAAGCTACTCAGCCTCTTTTCTCTACTGAATTTTCCTACTGAGCTATCCTCATTCTATTACTCTTTATATCTTTGATGAATGTTTAAATAGTCGCCGAAGCCGTCTCCCCTTCGAATACCCTGGATCAGCCGGGGCTGGACCCCGGCAACAAAGAACTCAGGGCTTCCCTTAGGTCTGATCCTTATAGATCAAGGCAGTTCCTACTGGCAAGAATCCTTATGTTTCTTGTTAGTCTCCCAACATCTGACAACATAGTGCAGAATACAGTGGGTATTTCTCAGAAATGGAAGGTATGGGATAGAGGCCTCCAGACTGTTAATGGCCCACAGATTCAGCAGTCAGGCCAGAGAAGCTCTGATAATAAACAGGATTCTTTTCCAACTGGTTCTCTGCATCCTTTGCCCTTCTCCCCTCCAAAGGCCCTGCTTCCTGACACAGAAATTCATAATGGTGGAAAATTGCCAAAGCCTGCAAATTTCTCCAAGCAAAGAACAATTCCAATAAAGAGTGTTCAGGTTTGCAATAATTGTAATAATGAAAATGATCATATTTTATATACCTAAAGCACTTCTCCTCGTCTAGTCTCCTATTTAATATGTGAAGTTTGTGCATTTGCAGATGCCCAGAAGACGACATGCACAGTGTACTGAGTCCATAAAATGGTTCGATGAAACATTGTCCTTTCTTTGGTTAATTTCCAACATTTATTCATCTTGTCCAGTTTAAAATTTTAATCCCAAATATTACATTAGCCTCCTCCCAATCTCATCAATTTGGGCCATTTACATTTTTAGTGTCAAAGTTATTATCTTTTAATACCCTATAGTGGCTTCCCAGGTGGCGCTAGTGGTAAAGAACCTGCCTGCCAATACAGGAGACATAAGAGACGGGGGTTTGATCCATAGGTTGGGAAGATCCCCTGGAGGTGGGCACAGCAATACTGGAATACAGCATTCCAGTATTCTTGCCTGGAGAATCCCATGGACGGAGGAGCCAGTTGGGCTACAGTCCATGGGGTTGCAAAAAGTAGGCCACAACTGAAGCAACTGAGCACAATACCCTATAGATGGCTAAGAAATTGGAGGCATCTTCCTGTGAGAATGTCATTTCCTGTTCAGAAAAGCTGAAGCAGAAAGAACTTGAGAGACATCAGTGGACAAGACATTTTGACATAGGAGATTATGCTTGATTTCTGTGATCTGTCCCCATGCTCTGAGGGCAACAGCTCATATGAACCAGCATGCTCCAGCCTGATTTTATCCAAGCTTAGACACAAAACATGAAAGGTACCAAATTCTGCAGAGTTGGAGATTCCCGCAGCCACAGCAACTCATGAACACAGCAAAAGAATTGTATTCCATTAGGGTTTTGGCCTCTCAGGTGGTACTCGTGGGAAAGAACCAGCCTGCCAATGCAGGAGACATTAGAGATGAGGGTTCAGTCCCTGGGTTGGGAAGATTCCCTGGAGGTAATTTTGGTAACCCACTCCAGTATTCTTGCCTGGAGAATCCCATGGACAGAGAAGCCTGGTGGGCTGTGGTTCATAGGGTCGCAAAGAGTCGGACACAATGAAGTGAATTAGCATGCACACCAGCCTCTCAAATAATCTGCTTTTGGCCACTCTTCTCCTGGTTGGGTTCCGCATAGGATGGCAGAGCCGAGCTATAGACCTCCCCAAGCTCTGTGAAGAGAAAGGCCAGTTTTATGCAAAGGGGACCTGTTGTCTTATCAAGGGTACATGAGAAAATATCACTAGGTTTCAGAGACTGACAAGGAGGGCCCATGGTGGGTGGAAGCTTAGCCCTTACTGGCCCTTTCAGGATCTTTGATCTCTTCCGTGAGGATCGAGGGGAAGTGGGTGGATGGGAAAAGGAGAAGAAGGAGACGAGTTGTAGGAGGAAATCAGTTCAGTGAGCATTCACAGAGACAAAACTCCCTCAATTCCTGCCACAAGAGGACGTGCAAACAGAACATTTCAGTACCAGGTGCTACAAAATACTGTAAAGATGTGCTAGGGAATCCTGGGAGAAGAGCATGGGGTCACTGAGCTCATGCTGGGTTTTTTTTTTTTGGCTGCACCAAGCGGCATGTGGGATCTTATTTCCCCAACCAGGGACTGAACCTGCACCCCTTGCATTGAAAGCCTGGGCGTCTGAACCACTGGACCACCTGGGAAGTCCCACCTTGGCGGTTTTTAAAAGAAGTGTTCCTAAACAATTGAAAAGCTGAGCTGAGAGCCAGCTGCACAGACAGAATGCATTTCTAGAGTGGTCTAGAAAACGCACCAGGATCCAAGAAAACATGGAAATGCAGAACATGCAGAAAATGCAGAACATGGAAATGCAGGGGCTATGAAGTCCTAGCCCCTTTGTGCCACAGGGAGTGATGGAAAGGTAGACAGAGCCAGTTCCCTTGGGACACTGCACACCATGCTAAAGAAGCTAACCTTATTCTTCTGGGTTTTATCTGGGGACAAATGGGATCTGATCTGTTTTAGATGGATCACTTCACTAGCGGTATATATTGAAAGGGCAACACTGGAGGTGGAGGGGTTGGCTTGCAGGTGATTGGAATCGTTCAAGAAAGAATGGCAAAAGCCAGAACTAGGACAGTGGTGGCAGGGAGAAGACAGACTAATTTGGAGACAAAAATCAATGGAACCTGATTGGTTACTTGCCAGATGGGGAAAAAGGGAAAAGGAGAATGAGGAGGCTTCTGGGACTGTTGTTTTCAAAGTGTGACAGCTGGACCAGCAACATCAGCATCACCTAGGAACTCATAAGAAAATGCAAATTTCATGGCCTGTCCCAGATCTCAAATCAGTTACCTCATTACTAACACTGATGCTGAAGCCCTAGAAATCTGCATGTTAAGAAACTCTGTAGGGGATTCAGATACAAGTTCAAGTATGATCACCAAACTCGGTAAAATAAACCCTAGGATTTTGCCTTGGGTTCTCGGGTAAATGAAGTTGCCTTCTGACTCAAACAATAATATTTCTGCAATGCAGAAGACATGGATTCGATCCCTGGGTCGGGAAGATCCCCTGGAGAAGGAAATGGCAACCCACTCCAGTATTCTTGCCTGAAAAATCCCATGGACAGAGGAGCCTGGCAGGCTACAGTCCATGGGGTCCCAAAGAGTCAGACATGACTGAGTAACTAACACTTTCACTTTAGGAGCAGAGTGATTTGTTTTGTTTGAGGATGACAAGAAGACTGGAAGTTAAAGAAAGGAAGAGAAATAGGATAGACAGAAGAAGAATTAGAGAGAAGGACAGAAAAAGCAGAAAGGAAGGAAGAGGTGACTTTCAGATCCTGCTTGAGGTGAGCGGCTGGCAGAGGGAAAATTTTGGAAGCTGAATTGCTGTTCCTGGAGTAGTGATGGAACAGAGAATTTAGCCTGAATGGTGAGTTAGAAATTTTTTTTCTGAATCATTAAAGAAATAGGAAGTAGGAAATGAAAACCTACTCCAGTATTCTTGCCTGGGAAATTCCATGGACAGAGGAGCCTGGCCAGTTACAGTCCATGAGGTCACAAAGACTCAGACACGACTGAGTGACTGAACACAAAGAAATCTGAGTTTTTCACACTATTGATGGTTACATATCCTGCATTTTATACCAAGGCACAGTAGCTACAATATGGGAGGATCTGATGAGGTCTTCCTCCTGTTAGGTTGAAGAGATGGAAAGAAATTGCAGAAACACAAGACATAGGTTCACAAGTCCTTTGCCCAGGTCTTTCTTGTGTCATGAGCATGGTGAACACTATGTTCAGACAGCAGTGTAGACCATGGCAAGATTTGGCCATCAGGTCAGAAAAGCCCTTCTCAAGGGGACGAGATCTCAAGCAATTAGCTCCTGAAGTTGTCTGTCAGTACACCAGGGTCAGAGTTCAAGTACACAGTACATGCCTCCATTGAACTGGGGAAGAGGGTGGGCAGAGTGGAAGACAAGGCACAGAGAGAGAAAGGGTGGTTCCCCTGCTACACACAGCGGCCTAGGCTGGGGTCAGAGATGAATAAAGTGGCTAAGGAAAGGCAAGAGCCGATGCATGGGAAGGTGGTCAAAGAAGAAAGTTCTGCTTGGATCCAACCCTACATAATAGAGAGAAAGAGATGAAATAGCATCCTCATTCCTTTGAAATGGAGTGACTTGCTGGGGACATTCAAGTCTGAAAATAGAAGCTTTAGTGCACCAAGGAGGCCACTAACTCAGTCATGACAGATGCATGGAAGCTTTCTCCTAATATGGTATCTGAAGATAAAAGCAGCTCAAGAGAGACACATATTTTAAGTGCTGTCCTGCTAATACAAATGCATCATCTGCCAGCCATGCTCTTTGACCACTGTTTCATTGCCGAGAATGGTTAGTGCTGATGAATCCACGTGTTCCGTGCCAACATTTCCAAGCCCTTGGCTTTGCAACATCATGTTCCAACCAACTGTTCCCTTCCCTGCTCCAATTCCTTCTACATAGCACTGCCCGATTGATTTTCGAAAGTAGGTCCCACATTGTTCTTCTGCTCAAAAGCCTCCTAAAGCTTCCTCTTGTCTACACAATTGAATTCAAACTTTTCAACTTGGCCAAGGTACCGAGATTCCCATCATTAATGGCTGCCATGCCTCAAAAGCCGTGGTTGTATCAATAATAATGGAAGTATGATGACACGGGAAGGAGAACACATTCACTCATTAGCACCAGATGGGAAATTCAACAATGGGTAAATTTAACAGATGGAAAGAAAGCAGGCTCCTCATAGACCTGGGATGGGCACTTTTCAATGAAGCTTCCTTCACACATTTAGGCAATTTTTATTATAGAAATTTCAGATGGGATATATTGATGGAGTAGGAAGGAGGAAGGTCTAGACTAGAGCATGGTGTACTGCTGGGATGAGGAGATTTGAGGTGTATTATCAACAGCTTACTCTACCCAGGAAGGGAATGGACCTAGAAACAACAAGAGGGGCCTCCCAAGGGCCTGGAATCTTTTGCAGTAAAGTGCGTGCAGCCCAGTTACTCATTTCTCCCAGCTTCACCTTGCTGACCTTGGGAGATACTTCACCTTCTCTCCGTGTCTCTGATTCTTCATCTGTAAAATGGAAATTTTTCTCATAGGGCTTCAAGGAAGTCAGTGCACTTTGAGCATTGCCTCCTTGATATATACTAGCTCTTAAATATCTTAGCTTTTAGTTTAATTGTCTTAGCTTTCTTTCTCTCTCCATTACTTTTCTCTACCACCCTCAGCCCATACTCATGTAATTTCTTAAAACTTTGGTACTTGATGTTCTAGAAAGAGTCAGCACTCCCTAAAGTCTTCCTTCTCACAAGTCCATTCTGTTTCATTTCTTGATCAGAGGGTCATAGATTTTTACAATCTTGATGTTTGGGTACCACCATGGGGACTCTGATTTGAGTCAACTGCAGTGGGGCTCAGGCATTGTAATTTTTTTAAAACTCTCCATCTTATTCAAATGTGTGGTTAGCATAAACCCCCTGGTCCAGACTGATGGGAATCAGAAGAATGGAAGGAGGAGAAGAAACATACTGGACCACTCAACAAATCTACCAATGCCTCCTCTATAGGAAGTGATCATGGAGTCTTGGTAAACACTCCAGGTTAACTTTGGAAGAACTTTGTGTTTTTGGAACACCTTAGCTACCTGTGGTGAGACTTACTATGGAGCCCTGCTCAGAGGTTCTGGGTTGGTGGGCAGGAGATACTACTCTGGGGACATTGGTATTAAATTTTCAGTTACACTGTTGGAGAAATCACTTGGGCTACAAAGGGAGAAGTAACTCATTTCAGAGTGTTCCAGCTTCTGGACCAGAAACACTTAGTGTTTCTTTCTACATCCAGAGGCAGCTTTCACAGCCATTGCCAAAGCTTCTTTGCCTCAGGAGAAGGATTTTGGACTTTATTCTTTAAACTGTGGGTAACCTATGAATATTTGGGGCAGGAAAGCAATATGGTGACAGTAGCATTTTAAGAGGATGGATGGCGGCATGTAGAATGAATTGTATCAGAGACTGTCAGAAGGCAGCTGAAATCATTCAGGTGAGGAGTGTTGGGAAAGAAGAAAGGCTGTATGATGGGGTTCTGTGAGCACGGTCTGTTAGAGGTCAGTCTGGGGTTTTGAAGGAGAAGGAGGAGACTTTTCCACATCACTGCCCCACCAAATTATGAATCCCCAAAGTCATTGTCTCATCTCTTGTGCAGGAAGAAACATACGTAGTCTATAGAATATTTCCCTTAGCATGCTGTGCCATGCTGTGCTAAAGTCACTTCAATCATGTCCAGACTCTTTGCAGCCCTATGGATTATAGCCCACCAGGCTCCTCTGTCCATGGGATTCTCCAGGCAAGAATACTGGAGTGAGTTGCCATGCCCTCTTCCAGGGCACCTTCACGACCCAGAGATCAAACCCGTGTCTCTTACGTCTTCTGAATTGGTAGGTGGATTCTTTATCACTAGCGCCACCTGGGGAGCCCCTTCCCATAGCATGATGCCAAGTAATGTATTTATTTTGTATTGTCTACCCTTTCCTCCCCTCCCACTGGGCATCAGGCTCTATACAAGCTGTACTGATGCCAGGTGGGGAGGGGAGGAAAGGGTAGACATTGCAAAATAAATACATTAGTGGGCATTATGCTGAGGGAAATAAGCCAGACAGAGAAAGGCAAACACGGATATCACTTATATATGACATTAAAAAGAAAATCAAACCCATAGAAACAGAGAGTAAAGAAGTGTGAGAAGCTTTCCAGGTGTGAGAAGTGGGGAGAGGTTGATAAAAGGGAATAAACTTTAAGCTCTAAAATGTTTAGGAGCTGAGGATCTAATGTGAAACATGGTAAAAATAGTCAATAATATTGTATAGTAGACTATAAATCTGTAAAAAGAGTAGAACTTAAACATTCTTACCTTCCACCTCTAGAGGTAAGCATGTGAGGTGATGAGTGTTTTAATTAACTAGACGGCAGGAATCCTTTCACAGTGTGTATGTCTATCAAGTTGTCACGGTGTACACTTTTAATATCTTACAGTTTTGTCAGTTATACCTCAACAAAACTTTAGTAAATGAATAAATGAGTAAATAAATAAATAAAAAAGCTGAATGCCATGCAAAGAAGTTGAGCTGTGAGAATGGGAAGAAGTGCTTGGTTGCTGGAACCTGGAGAAAATGCAATTATCAATGACAACAAAGTCAAAGGCATCAACCCAATTCTCCTTCTGCTTCCATCCTTTTTTGGGGCCTACAACACAGCAGGTGGGCTCTTAGTTCCTTGACCAGGGATCGAACTCTTGCTCCCTGCATTGGAAACACAGAGTCTTACCTACTGGACTGCCAGGGAAGTCCCTTCTGCTTCCATTCTTACCTCTTACAGCCCTCATGACAGACACCATGCTCCTTTAAACCACAATCTCCCATCTCTATGCCTCTGACTGTCTTTTGCTGGCTCCTGCTTCCATTCTTACCTCTTACAGCCCTCATGACAGACACCATGCTCCTTTAAACCACAATCTCCCATCTCTATGCCTCTGACTGTCTTTTGCTGGCTCCTTTTTCTTCAGGCTTCTCTTATTTAAGTAGTGCTTGTTCTTCTAGTCCTTCTCAAAGGGATCCTCCTTTGCCCCTGTCCTCTCCCCACACGTGAATGTCGTTAGCCAGAAGTTATCTTCATTGCTCTCTGATGGCACAATGTATAACATTTATGTAGTACTCCTTGTGGCTCAGAGGGTAAAGCGTCTGCCTGCAATGCAGGAGACCTGGGTTCGATCTCTGGGTCAGGAAAATCCCCTGGAGAAGGAAATGGCAATCCACTCCAGTACTCTTGCCTGGAAAATCCCATGGACAGAGAAGCCTGATAGACTACAGTCCTTGGGATCGCAAAGAGTCGGACATGACTGAGCGACTTCACTTTCACTTTATTACATATTGCCTTTTAGTAAATGAAATGCTTATTCTTGGATCTCAGCTACTCGACTAGGTTTTAAGGGCTCAAGGGCAAGGACCGTCATTCCACAACTTGGTATTCTGGTTCAGGCTTGGCTTAGTGCTTTCCTGCCGGTTGGAGCAGTACAAATAAAGCATCCAATCTCCTAAGCACAGAGACTGGGTAGTAGATGTTCAATAAATGTCTATCGAGTTGAATTACTGTCTCAGTATATCAGGAGCATCATTTTCTATTTCTCACATGAACCAGCATTCCTGCATGTTCTCTTTTTCTTTTTTATTTACTTACTTCCTTTTTAGGTTATGGCTGGGTCTTCACTGCTGTGTGTGGGCTTTTTCTAGTTGCTGAGAGCTGGCACTACTCTCCAGTTTCTGTACGGGGACTTCTCACTGCAGTGGCTTCTCTTCTGCAGAGGACAGGCTCTTAGGCACATGGGCTTCAGTAGTCGCAGCATGGGCTCAGTAGTTGTGGTACCCGGGCTAAGTTGCTCCTTGCATGTGGAATCTTCCTGGACCCACATCCCCTGCATTGACAGGTGGACTCTTATGCATTGTACCACAAGGGAAGTCCCTTTTCTTTCTTCTTTATGACGTTAATAGCTCACGTCCAGTCCAGTTGTTCATTAGAGACCATAATAATAATAATGTTGAAACTCATATAATTCTTAGTTGGTGACAAGCACTATTGTAACTAATTTCTTTACATGTTTAAAAGATTTAATCCACATAATAACATCATGAACTGTGTGTTTTTATTATT
The DNA here is from genome assembly GCF_032452875.1 of Bos javanicus. Taxonomy (NCBI): domain Eukaryota; kingdom Metazoa; phylum Chordata; class Mammalia; order Artiodactyla; family Bovidae; genus Bos; species Bos javanicus. The sequence goes on along the minus strand of NC_083872.1, from coordinate 96,868,904 downwards.
CTTATGTCATAGAAGAGAAAACTATGATTTAGAGAAGTTAATTGTCCAAGATCACCCAGGTATCATAGTTGGCAGTAGAGCTAATAGCAACAAAATTTAATAAAGTCCATGCTTTTAGCCAGTGTTTTCTAACTTTTGGACAGTGATCCATTGTAAGAAATATAACACGACCACCTAGGACAAATATATACATCTGAAATGAAAGTATCACAAGCTAATAATTCTCTTCGCTGTGTGCAATGCTCTTTTTTTTAATGTTATATCCTATTTTAGTTCATTAAAAATGTTAGATAGAACTCCCTAAATTGATTTCACAACTTCCTCATAAGTTGAGACTCGCAAGCTGAAAAACACGGCTCTAACCAATGTGTTTAACCACCTCCCTCGGCTGTAATAGATGAATGACTTCAATCTTTCCCCACTTCTCCCAAGTCACTGGACCAAGTTTCATTTCTTTAAAAAAAGCTCAACATCACGCATGATCAGAGAAATGCAAATCAAAACCACTATGAGATACCATTTCACGCCAGTCAGAATAGCTGCGATCCAAAAGTCTACAAGTAATAAGTGCTGGAGAGGGTGTGGAGAAAAGGGAACCCTCTTACACTGTTGGTGGGAATGCAAACTAGTACAGCCACTATGGAGAACAGTGTGGAGATTCCTTAAAAAACTGGAAATAGAACTGCCTTATGATCCAGCAATCCCACTGCTGGGCATACACACTGAGGAAACCAGAAGGGAAAGAGACACGTGTACCCCAATGTTCATTGTAGCACTGTTTATAATAGCCAGGACATGGAAGCAACCTAGATGTCCATCAGCAGATGAATGGATAAGAAAGCTGTGGTACATATACACAATGGAGTATTACTCAGCCATTAAAAAGAATACATTTGAATCAGTTCTAATGAGATGGATAAAACTGGAACCTATTATACAGAGTGAAGTAAGCCAGAAAGAAAAACACCAATACAGTATACTAATGCATATATATGGAATTTAGAAAGATGGTAACAATAACCCTGTGTACGAGACAGCAAAAGAGACACGGATGTATAGATCAGTCTTATGGACTCTGTGGGAGAGGGAGAGGGTGGGGAGATTTGAGAGAATAGCATTGAAACATGTATAATATCATGTATGAAACGAGTCGCCAGTCCAGGTTCGATGCACGGTACTGGATGCTTGGGGCTGGCGCACTGGGACGACCCAGAGGGAGGGTGGTGGGGGGAGGAGGGAGGAGGGTTCAGGATGGGGAACGCGGGTATACCGGTGGTGGATTCATTTCGATATTTGGCAAAACTAATACAATATTGTAAAGTTTAAAAAAAAAGAAAAAAAGAAGTGTCCTAATTGGTATGTGTGGGAAACGAGACACTCGAAGTTGCTGTTTAATTACACAATGTCAAGCGTAAGTTAAATGACATATTCCCTCATGAACTACAAGTAACCCAGCTACAGGACTGCTGCAGCATTAGTTAAGACAATTCTAATTGAACAAGAAATATAATTACAGAGAGGTCAACCGTCTGTGAGCCAAACTGGTTTCCCATCTTGGGATCTTTTCTCTTCCACACTACACTAAGTAACCCTTCAGTAAGTAGATAGATCCCTGAATTAACTTTTTTCTTGTTTTGTCCTTCGTTTAGTTACTAGCTTGCTAACTCTTTTATTTGGAAAAGAGTTATTTAAAGTGCTTCAAAGCTAAGCACTGTGATTAGCTTTCATGATGGCTCCTGGTAATATGGAGATGTTTGGTCCCTGTCTTCTGTCAACTAAGAAAAGCTGAGAGTTAAGTTTTATTCGGCGGGAATTTTTAAGACTTCAAACTTGGAAGGCAGTATCTCAAATAACCCTGAGATGACAGAACTGCTCCAAGGAGGCAGTGGGGAGGGGACAGGGTTAGGATATATAGAAGTTTTGCAACAAAGAGCAGGTAGTCAGGAACATCAAAAGATTTATGGTGGTGTCCTTCAGTCGCTCAGTCATGTCTGACTCTTTGCCACCCCATGCACTGCAGCAAGCCAGCCTTCCCTGTTCTTCACAATCTCCTGGACCTTACTCAAACTCATGTCCATTGAGTCCGTGATGCCATCCAACCATCTCATCTTCTGTTACCCCCTTCTCCCTTTGCCCTCAATCTTTCTCAGCATTAGGGTCTTTTCTAATGAGTCAGCTCTTTGCATCAGGTGGCCAAAGTATTGGAGCTTCAGCTTCAGCATCCTTCCAATGACTATTCAGGAGTGGTTTCCTTTAGGTTTGACTGGTTTGATCTCCTTGCAGTCCCAGGGACTCTCAAGAGTCTTCTCCAACACCACAGTTCAAAAGCATCAATCCTTTGGCACTCAGCTTTCTTTATGGTCCAACTACTGGAAAAACAATAGCTTTGACTAGATGGACCTTTGTTGGCAAAGTAATGTCTCTGCTTTTTAATACGCTGTCTAGTTTTGCCATAACTTTCCTTCCAAGGAGCAAGCATCTTTTAATTTCATGGCTGCAGTCACCATCTGCAGTGATTTTGGAACTCAAGAAAATAAAGTCTGTCACTGTTTCCATTGTTTACCCATCTATTTGCCATGAAGTGATGGGACCGGATGCATCAAAAGATTATCGTTAATTAGAGAAAACCAGATTTGTCAAATTAAAGAATTTAGTACTTTTCTATGTATAGGAAGATGCAAGAGTCTGGGCTCACTGAGATCATTCCTCTGGTATGCACCTCAGGTATCTGGGGCCAGTCTCCTGTGTTTTCACATTTTGAGTGTCCTCAGGGCTCACTGTAGGAAGTGGCTGCAATCTGATGACTGCTGTGCTGTGCTGTGCTTAGTACCTCAGTCGTGTCCAACTCTTTGCAACCCATGGACGGTAGCCTGCCAGGCTCCTCTCTTCATGGTGATTCTCCAGGCTAGAATACTGGAGTGAGTTGCCATGCCATCCTCCAGGGGAACTTCTTGACCCAGGAATCAAACCGGAGTCTCCTGCATTGCAGGCAGATTTTTTACCAGCTGAGCTACCTGGGAAGCTCTCTGATGACTGCTAGATGACAGGTATTCTTTCCCTTCCTGAGTTTCCCCCAGGGCTTACCCGTTCACTAAGACTATGACTTGGCCCCACTATCACTTCTTCTCTGAGAAATGATTCCTGTCACCTTTTGCCTCAGGCACAATTAAGGAAGTCTTCACTTTGCCCTCCCTCAGTGGGTGGGACATTTTTCCTTTGGGGCACAGTAATACTAAATTTTAAACTGAAGTGATAAATGGAATATTCCCTGCCATATCCGTAAACAAAGAATGTCAGAGATTGCAGCCACAGCCTTTGGTGAGCCAGTAAGCCCTGGGGGAACTCAGGAAGAAGAGAATACCTGCCATATCAGTAAATAAAGGAATGATGATGGGGCCACATGTTGCTGAGCAATAGGAATTTTCTACAGTGAGGAGCTGGAGAAGATGGGGGAAGGGTGGTAATGGGGAGAAAGCGGTGAATGTTCCACGTAGAAGAAACTGTGTGAAGGCAAGACCATCAGTGGAGCGTCTGGGGTTGGGAAGAGGATGGAACATAGAGCAACAGAGTGGACAGGTCTTGATTAGGAGATTTGTGACTTAAAGGAGTTTATTTTGTATTTTGCAGGTGACATGGGGCTGTGACAGAACGTTTGGCTGTTGAATGACATAGAGAATGTAATATTTCAGGAAAGCATCTGATAGTGTGTGGAGTGTGGGTGAAACAGAAACTGGAAGTGAAGGTGAGTGGCAGGTTTGAGAGCCATTTAGCAGCTGAGTGGACAGAGTGAGTGACAGTGTGGAAGGTGTGAACAGTGGCTCCTAGCTTCTGCTTTGGGTGGCCCAGCAGATGACTGTGCCATTTGCTAAGCTATCGGTGCAGGAGGAGCGGGGAAGGGAACAAACTAACAAATTCTATTTATTTTAGTAAGAAAATTTTTTTTTTAAATTTCTTTGACTATACCAGCTCTTAGTTGCAGCAAGTAGGCTCTTACTTTCAGCATATGGGATCTAATCCCTGACCAGGGGTTGAACCCTAGCCTGTACATTAGGAGCAGGGAGTCAACCACTGCACACACGAGTGAAGTCCCAAGAAGTTTTATTTAGAGAGGAAGCATTTGAGCCTACCAAGAGACCCCCAGGTATGCATGTAACAGGCAGGCAGAAATGTTGTTCTGGAGCTTAGACATAGGTCTGCTTACAGGTATAGATTTGGAAACAATAGGTTCTGATTGGCAGCTAAAGCATTAGATGTAAATGAGTGTGTGTGTGTGTGCGAGCTTGCACTGGCACACTAAAAACAAGAAGGCTAAAGTCCCAGCAAAGATGGGCTCAATAAAGGACAGAAATGGTATGGACCTAACAGAAGCAGAAGATATTAAGAAGAGGTGGCAAGAATACACAGAAGAACTGTACAAAAAAGATCTTCATGACCCAGATAATCACGATGGTGTGATCACTCACCTAGAGCCAGAAATCCTGGAATGTGAAGTCATGTGGGCCTTAGGAAGCACCACTACAAACAAAGTTAGTGGAGGTGATGAAATTCCAGTTGAGCTATTTCAAATCCTGAAAGATGATGCTGTGAAAGCGCTGCACTCAATATGCCAGCAAATTTGGAAAACTCAGCAGTGGCCACAGCATTGGAAAAGGTCAGTTTTCATTCCAGTCCCTAAGAAAGGCAGTGCCAAAGAATGCTCAAACTACCGCACAATTGCACTCATCTCACACACTAGTAAAGTAATGCTCAAAATTGTCCAAGCCAGGCTTCAGCAGTACGTGAACCGTGACCTTCCTGATGTTCAAGCTGGTTTTAGAAAAGGCAGAGGAACCAGAGATTAAATTGCCAACATCTGCTGTATCATCAAAAAAGCAAGAGAGTTCCAGAAGAATATCTATTTCTGCTTTATGACTATGTCAAAGCCTTTGACTGTGTGGATCACAATAAACTGTGGAAAATTCTTCCCATCAAGAGATGGGAATACCAGACCACCTGACCTGCCTCTTGAGAACCTTTATGCAGGTCAGGAAGCAACAGTTAGAACTGGACATTGAACAACAGATTGGTTCCAAATTGGGAAAGGAGTACATCAAGTCTGTATATTGTCACCCTGCTCATTTAACTTATATGAAGAGTACATCATGAGAAATGCTGGGCTGGAGGAAGCACAGGCTGGAATCAAGATTGCCAGGAGAAATATCAATAACCTCAGATATGCAGATGACACCACCCTTATGGCAGAAAGTGAAGAACTAAAGAGCCTCTTGATGAAGGTGAAAGAGGACAGTGAAAAAGTTGGCTTAAAGCTCAACATTCAGAAAACTAAGATCATGGCATCTGGTCCCATCACTTCATGGCATATAGATGGGGAAACAGTGGCTGACTTTATTTTTCTGGGCTCCAAAATCACTGCAGATGGTGATTGCAGCCATGAAATTAAAAGATGCTTACTCCTTGGAAGGAAAGTTATGACCAACCCATGCAGCATATTCAAAAGCAGAGACATTACTTTGTCAACAAAGGTCAGTCTAGTCAAGGCTATGGTTTTTCCAGTGATCATGTATGGATGTGAGAGTTGGACTATAAAGAAAGCTGAGAGCTGAAGAATTGATGCTTTTGAACTGTGGTGTTGGAGAAGACTCTTGAGAGTCCCTTGGACTGCAAGAAGATCCAGCCAGTCCATCCTAAAGGGAATCAGTCCTGAATATTCATTGGAAGGACTGATGCTGAAGCTCAAACTCCAATACTTTGGCCACCTGATGCAAAGAGCTGACTCATTTGAAAAGACCCTGATGCTGGGAGAGATTGAGGGCAGGAGGAGAAGGGGATGGCAGAGGATGAGATGGTTGGATGGCATCACTGACTCAATGGACATAGGTTTGGGTGAACTCTGGGAGTTGGTGATGGACAGGGAGGCCTGGCGTGCTGTGGTTCACAGGGTCGCAAAGAGTTGGACACGACTGAGCGACTGAACTGAAAGCCCCAGAATTTTTGGCACCAGGAACCAGTTTTATAGAAAACAATTTTTCCATTGATTGGAGGTGGGGGGGTGGGGGATGGTTTCAGGATGATTAAACCAATTTCATTTATTGTGCACTTTATTTCTGTTATTACATCAGTTCCACGTCAGATCATCAGGCATTAGATCCTGGATTGTGGGAGTCCCTGATGTAACTAAAGTTACTCTTGGTTTGCGTGCATGCTCAGTCGCTTCAGTTGTGTCTGACTCTTTGCAAGCCCACAGACCATAGTCCGCCAGGCCCCTCTGTCAGTGGGATTCTCCAGGCAAGAATAATGGAGTAGATTGCTATTTCCTCCTCCAGGGGACCTTTCTGATCCAGGGATCGAAACTTAGTCTCCTGCCTTGTAGGAGTTTCTTTACGGCCAAGCCACCAGGGAAGCCCCCTACTCTTAGTCTGCCAGTCCCTAAAGTGGGTGTGATAATAGTGCTGTCAGAGAGTAAAAAACTGTCCCTTCTAGATTCTTCTGCTGTGTGCTATGTGCTAAGTTGCTTCAATCGTGTGCGACTCTTTCTGAGAGGTCTACGAATTAAACTGACATGAGGAAATCAGACAAAAGTTTAATAACATGTACACACAGGAGAGACCCAGGAAACTGTGTGGCCAAAATGTCTGAAGCCCTCCCCTTAAATAGCAGCACCAGATAAGGACAAAAGCGGATGTTGGGGGTGGTGGTTTGGAACTTCAAAGGGGAGGAAGGCAATTGACATAAAGATGGAAAAGCAGATGTTTGGTAAATAAATGTTTGCTGGGCCCCGCAGAGACCACAGGACACAGAGAGGACCCTGGGCTCCACGCCCTGCCCAGTGTCCCCCATCACACCCAGCCCATGTTCTTTGCAGATCTCTCTGGTAATTATCCCCTGGAAATTCTAGGAACAGGCCCTCAATTTAAATTCTTTCAGGTAGTTAGGGGGAAGGTCAAAGGGTCTTCCTGAATCTTTTGAGCCTTGATTGTTTTCAGCTTGAAATAACAGGCATGTTAAAGAGATATTTTGATGTGGCCAATGCAAGGAGATCCAACCAGTCCACTCTGAAGGAGATCAGCCCTGGGATTTCTTTGGAAGGAATGATGCTAAAGCTGAAACTCCAGTACTTTGGCCACCTCATGCGAAGAGTTGACTCATTGGAAAAGACTCTGATGCTGGGAGGGATTGGGGGCAGGAGGAGAAGGGGAGGACAGAGGATGAGATGGCTGGATGGCATCACTGACTCAATGGATGTGAGTCTGAGTGAACTCTGGGAGTTGGTGATGGACAGGGAGGCCTGGCGTGCTGCGATTCATGGGGTCGCAAAGAGTCGGACACGACTGAGTGACTGAACTGAACTGACCTAAAGGTTCCTTTCTCCCTGGTGGCTCAGACGGTAAAGATCTGCCTGCAATGCGGGAGACCCAGGTTCGATCCCTGGGTTGGGAAGATCCCCTGGAGAAAGAAATGGCCACCCACTACAGTATTCTTGCCTGGGAAATCCTACGGACAGAAGAGTCCGGTGGGTTACAGTCCATGGGGTTGCAGAGAGTTGGACATGACTGAGCAACTTCCACTTTCCTTTCACTGTGCAGTTCCTGTCTCACTGGGTCATTGTGAGAAACTGAAAAAAAAAGTGCAAATCACTTGGCCCAATGAACAGAGCCTCATCACTGCTCAATACGCATTAGCTAAATTCATGTGGCCACTTTTCCTGAGACTTGTCAGTGATGGAAATTAAGAGATCTGAGTATAGCTGAGTGTGGACCTAGGCCTGGAGGACAGGCGTTTCTCCATACAGGACAGACTGTGTACCAGGAAGAGGGAGGCAGGCCGAGGAGAACCAGAACTGTCAGGAGGAGAGTCGGAGACCAGGGGAAGGCCTGTGGTTGCCTCTGGGTGAGCAGCTGCGCATCAGAGCTCCCTGAGGCTTCAACAAGATGGAAAAAAATGACCCACTTTTGAGTGAATGACCTTGCACCTGAACTCCTGTGCTCCTTTATCTTTCACTCTCTTCTTATAATCTGTTTCTGGATCCAGGGCTTCCTTGTCACCCCTAGAGTAACCCCCAGGTGTGCTGTGGGCACACTTCACAGAGAGCAGCCCCATTGCTAGAGTGACCGTTCACCCTGAAGTCCCAGCACGATGTTTTTTCATATCATCTTAGAATTTCCATGCTTCCTCCACTGGGAGGGGTCCTCCTTCTCCAGATTCTGGAGGGGAGGTGTTACAGGAACACACGGGCTGAGAAGGCAGACAGACCTGAATCCCAGTTCTGTTACCCACGAGCTGTGCAGCTGCAAAAAAAACTCTTTAACGTCTCTGAGCTTTTGTTTCCTCCATGGTGAACATGACGATGAGAATACCTGCCTTATAGCATTGTTGTTGCTGTTTAGTCGTTAAGTCACGTTCAACTCTTTGTGGCCCCATGGACTATAGCCCACTGGGCTCCTCTGTCCATGGGATTTTGTGGGCAAAAATACTGGAGTGGGTTGCCATTTCCTTCTCCAGGGGATCTTCCCAGACCAGGGATTGAACCTGCATCTCCTGCATTGACAGGTGGGTTCTTTACCACTGAGCCACTGGGCAGGCCTGAGCGGTAATCTCATAGCACTACTGTGTGATTAAACTTGAAAATGCAAAGTACCTAGCCTGCTGTCTGGTATTCAGTTAAATACGGAGTAATTATTTTTTTTCTCTTCTCAAAGAACCCCGAAGCATATAATCATTTAATGATATGGAAATGATAAACACAAAGATCCATAGAGTATTACATAGCTGTTTACATAACACTTTCTCATCTATAAAATGGGAACAACAACAGCAAAGCCTCGCCCGCAGCATGGTGGGGATTATGTGACACAAGGATCTGGTGTTATATCTTTGTAGACAGTTTGACTGTGACTATTATGAAGGCAAAGGGCTTCCCAGGTGGCGCTAGCAGTAAAGAACCCAACTACCAATACAGGAGACATAAGAGACGTAGGTTTGATCCCTGAGTCAGGAAGATCCCTGGAGGAGGGACGGCAACCCACTCCAGTATTCTTGCTTGGAGAATCCCATGGACAGAGGAGCCTGGTGGGCTACAGTCCATGGGGTCACAGAGTCAGATAGAACTGAAGCGACTTAGCAGAGCACAGCACCGCACATTATGAAGGCAAATATGAAAACGTTGAAGGCTACTTTCCATCAGGTGAGAAATCTTGGTGCCAGGTGCTGCAGTGAGCTGGAACATTCGAGTGTGGGTCTCCATTGAGGGCCAGATAGAAATCCTTAAAACTAAGAGACAATGTGCATATAAAACTTCAAGCAGGGCTGCCTGCAGTCCAGCCAGCATCGCCAGGATTTGGACATAGAGACCCTGCACAGACTGACCCTGTGACATGGAGCTCTGGGTGATCAGACCCTCCTCAGCAATGATGGCTTTGCACCAGAATCATTGGTGTGAACGGATTCCCCGGTGGCTTGGCTCAAGTGATAAAGAACTCGCCTGCAATGCAGGAGCCATGGGAGACTTCAGTTTGATCCCTGGGTCGGGAAGATCCTTACAGAAGGAAATGGAAAACTACTCCAGCATTCTTGCCTGGGAAATCCCATGGACCAAGGAGTGTGGTGGGCTACTATCCATGAGGTCGCAAAGAGTTGTACATGACTGAGCAGACACACAAACACTGGTGTGAAAGAGGTTGGAAGTAAAGATACATCCAGACATGTCAAAGGTCAGGAGAAGCATGGGCAGAACAGGCCACCGGTAAGATCTTCCCTTGTTGTATAAAGAGGGAACCCAAGATCAGACGCCTGCCCAATGTCAACATAGGAATCCAGCAATGCTGCTGCTGCTAAGTCGCTTCAGTTGTGTCCAACTCTGTGCGACCCCAGAGACGGCCTCCTACCAGGCTCCTCTGTCCCTGGGATTCTCCAGGCAAGAACACTGGAGTGGGTTGCCATTTCCTTCTCCAATGCATGAAAGTGAAAAGTGAAAGTGAAGTCACTCAGTCGTGTCCGACTCTTAGCGATCTCATGGACTGCAGCCTACCAGGCTCCTCCATCCATGGGATTTTCCAGGCAAGAGTACTGGAGTGGGGTGCCATTGCCTTCTCTGAATCCATCAATGACCCGTGTCCAAACACCCTGGTGTTGCTGGCATGGTCAACCCAGCTCTGTTGGACACAGCTACTGCATTGTCCCTGAAGTTTAGAATGTGTTCCCTGCCCTTCACTAGCTGCAGGGCTTTCTGCCATTCCCTTTGGTTTCTCCATTCCCATCTGATTTCCCTTTGCATCTAGATACTCTGCACCTGGGAATCAGTCACACGCCATATGCTGAAATGCCATAGCTATAGAAAGCTGGACATTAATCCAAATGCTATGTCAGCACCACAATTAACTGGTAAATGGGGACTTTTCAAAGAATCTAGGCCCTCTGTTATATCACATACCCAGGATTTTGCCCTCTGTTATATCACATACCCAGGATTGGTGTGCCTTCCACTGACTGGGATGCAGGGAATGGGAGCCAGGCTTTGACCAGTCTAAGCCACTGGCACTGATGATACTGATTTCCTGCCGTGAAGGTGAGCCTCTCTTAGAAGACAGTGAAGGTAGAAGGGAAAAAGAGAGAATTCAAACAAACTCTCCCTCCTGTCTTTCCTTCTCACCCAGCACTTCCCACACACCATGCATATCCCATCCACTGAGCCTTGCACTGGCCATTCTTTCCGCTCGGAAAGGTAATAACTAATAAAAGGAAAACTCACTAAAATGGAGTCAGCAGGCCAGAAGGGGGCGCTCCCAAGCACATGCCGTTTGAAGTGGAAGTGACTGGGATACTTCCCCTGGGATGCAGTAGAAGTGACTAGGATATAGTCTCCAGCAGGAAGTGACTGTACAACTGCCAGCAGGAGGAAGAAAGATTTTCTCCTTCCTTGGCAACAGCTCAGCCAATGAAAAGTCACTATACTTCAACTTCCCAGTTTCCTCCAATAGACTTTTTGTTTACAACAGCCCCTCCCAACTTCCCCTTCTCCTCTATAAAACAGTTTCCTCTCCTTTACTTCACAAATCTTGCCTGTGGTCCTCAAAGCTGCATGTCCTAAACTGCAATTCTTTGTTGCTACTGAATAAATCCATTTTGCTGGTAAAATAAGTGGCTGTTTTCTTGTTTTAGGTTCACAGAATGCTATTCCCTAAGCTGCTGCATGGTTCATTTTTTCTCTGCTCTTGAGGAACCATCTCTGGGAAGCCTTTCTGGCCACTTCCTCTGGACTCGCTCCCCCTTTTCCTGTTCTACTTTTCAACACAACGTTAATTATCATTCAGTGAACTAAATCTCTCACATGTTTGGTTTATCTTTTGCCTCCTCTCATCAGACCTTAAGCTCTGCTGGAGAAAAAATTTTTGTCAAGTCTAATCACTGCTGTATCTTTAGCAACAAGCATTTACCTGGCATATAGTAGATGCTCAGTTATTTGTTCCAAGTGCAAACTACAAATTGGCACTTGCCAAGAGCATTTGCCATCTGCCTCTGCAAAGACTGAGCCCTCTGCTGCTGCAGCTGTTGACCTTCAACATGCCCTGAAGAGAGTTCAGGGTGGCGAGTAAGGCATTCTGCTCCAGGGAAATTGCTGAAACAGGTCTTTAGATAGTTAGATATTTTCGTGGTTTTATGATCCCAATCCTTGCATCTCTTCATATTTATAAAAGCACTAAATCCCCTCATGTTGACATCAGCTCCTTGGCACGAGCAGAAAACCTTTTGTAAAAATACGTGCTTGATTGCACTGAACTCCCCCTTCACCAAAATTATATTGACCTCCCCCACTACCTCATTGAAGCACTTTCTCAGAACTATCTGGGTGCTGTCTCCCATACTGCAGTCTTCATTTTGCCCCAAATAAAATTTAACTCGAAACTCTTGCATTTTGCATCTTTTTTTAGTTGACACAAGGAAGGAAAGGAGGAGATGAAAGGGATGATAAAGGTATGAAAAAAAGGCAAAGTTGACATTTTTGCCCCCAGACTTTCCATTTAACTTAACAGACTTTGTTTCCATCGGTACTCTCTGCTGAGCCCCTGGTCACATCCTGGAGTAGTGAGTTAGTGGTCTCTCTCACTCAGGACCTCCAGATCTGGTTGCGATCTTTTTGAGAACAGGTGGGAAGCAAGTGGTGTGAGAGAGATGTGGGATCACAGAAAGGAGAGGCCAGTGACTGGCTCAGTGGTAAAGAATCTGCCTGCCAATGTCTTACGGAAGATATTTTAGGTGGCATTTTATGGGATAGAGGAAGTAGGCTATTGTGATTTATAATAAGAGATGTATACTTGGTGTTCATCCCCTTACCTGGCACAGAGCTTCTAAAACCTTAGAATTTTGTAAGTGATCAGAGAGATAAAGGTGTCTTTTGTTATCCATAATACACATCTGAGTTTATGTTGGTGGTGGTTTAGTCGCTAAGTCATGTCCAACTCTTGGGATCCCATGGGCTGTAGCCCACCAGGCTCCTCTGTCCATGGGATTCTCCAGGCAAAAATACTAGAGTGGGTTGCCATGCCCTCCTCCAGGGGATTTTCCTAACTCAGGAATCAAACCGAGGTTTCCTGCATTGCAGGCGGATTATTTACCAACTGAGCTATGAGGGAAGTTTATGTTCATGAGATGATATTTACAAAGGCCCTAAAAAACTGCAGGATGGGAACCAGCTCTGTGACCAGAGAGTTGAAACTTTCCGAGTGACTTCATCCTCACTTCCATCTCCGGGAAGAGAGAGGGCTGGAGTCTGACTTAATCAGCAGTGGTCCGTGTGTTTATCAGTCATGCTGACATAAAGCAGCCACTGTGAAAATCCTGAACAATGGTTTTTGGAGGGCTTCTGGTTTAGTGAACAGGCAGCAGTACTAGGAGAGTGACCCTCTTCCCTGAGCATCTCTTCCATCCAGCTGTTCCTGAGTTGTATCTTTTTATAATAAACTGGTAATCAGGTAAATTCTTCCCTCGTGGCTCAGTGGTAAAGAATCCATCTGCCAAGCAGGAAATGTGGGTTTGATTCCTTGGTTGCGAAAATCCCCTGGAGAAGGAAATGGTGACCCACTCCATTATTATTATTATTATTATTGCCTGGGAAATCCCATGAACAGAGGAGTCGGATATGACTTAGTGACTAAACAACAATGATTTGGTAAGTAAACTGCTACTGAGTTCTGTGAGCCACTCTAGCCAATTAATCGAAACTGCAGTGGAGTTCCTAGTACCTCTGATTGACAGCTGGTCAGTTAGAAGCATAAGTGGCAGCCTGGACTTACAACGGGCATCTGCAGTGGAGGGAGAGGACAGTCTTGTGGGGCTGAGTCCTTAGCCTGTAGGACCTGATGCTGTCCCCAGGTCATAGCATCTAACTGAGTCAAATTGTAGAACACGGCTTGATGAGGGACATCCCACCCGTCTGGTCACGGTAGTGTCAATGACAGAGTAGAGGAGAACTGACATACAGGAGGGCTTTTCCCTACACAGTGGGGGTTGGGGTGTACACAGGAATAAGTGCATGAAAGCAGGCAGAAGGGGTGTGACTGAAGACTGGATGCTAGACAGGAGGCCAGAGAGGGAGGCCAGGTTATGATGTCAGGGGAGAGGTCCAACTTCACTGGGAGGCAGTTTGGAGCTAGGTGGTTTCTGTTGGAAAATGGCCGGGGTCACTTGGTGCTGGAAGGCAAGCCTAGTAGGTTTTTTTTTTCTTTTCTTTATACCGTGGACCATTTTTAAAGACTTTGCTGATTTTTTTACAATATTGTTTCTGTTTCATGTTTTGGTTTTTTGGCCATGAGGTATGTGGGATCCTAGCTCCTCGACCAGGGATCGAACCTGCACCGCCTAAATTGAAATGGGAAGTCTTAGCCACTGGGCTGCCAGGAAAGTCCCATGCCTAGCAAATTTGAAGGGAAGGTTGGTGTGAGGGCTCTGGCAGGGGAAGAGCCCTCAGGACACCACTGCCATTGTCCCCAGTAAATTTGGAGGGCCCGACCCGGACAAGGGAGGCCAGGGAAGGCATTTAGGCACGTTCCAGAAGCAGATGTGACAGAACATGATAACTGACTGACCCAGGGGCACAAGGAGAGTCAAAGACGACCCCGACTTTGAGCCTGAATGCGCAGAGGAATGGAAACTGAACACAGGGAGGAAGAGGCAGAGGGTGTGCGAACTTATCTATCCCCAAAGTTCCAGGTGACTCACTCTAATTTTTTTTCCTTTTGCTCTGAAGTTAAATTTTAATCAAACACCACTAATAACCACACATCCATCCCCACTATACCAAGATATGCGGACATTATCACTTTAAAAACACCCCCATTCAAGACACCAGGGCTCCGCCTTGTGGCTCTCCTGAGACCCCACCTCAAGAACCGTTGCCCTGCAGCAAGGTCTCAGAGGAGCATAGCCCCCTCTGCACCTAAGTTCCAGTTCTCCTAAAGAGGGGAGAGGCCCCATCTCTGCTGGGAATTCATTCACCTCAAGGTCGAGGTGGGGACGGAGCTCAGTTCTAGTCCATTAAGCTGAAAGCTCCTTCGGGGGAACCAAGGAGCAGCCTTGCCGGGTGAGCTGACGGGACTCACATGCTTCCCTCTGGTTCACCCTCATGCTGAGTAGGAAGCCTTAGGACTGGGATACCGAGTCAGCCACCCAGTCGGTTCACCCATCCAACCCCTCAGCCATCCTGGGGTACATGAGATGCAGTTACACAGAACGCCCGACCACGTGTTCCCAACCGAACATCTGTGTCAATGAGGCAGGACTGCCTCACTGCTGAACTGAGCCACCTCTGGCACGTCCCCGAACCCGGGATGCCTCAGTTTCTTCTTCCGTTGGAAGAGGATGATGCTACCCTTCACCAACCCACAGGGCAGCATGAACATCTGAAGACAACGTTTTTGCTGTGTGCATTGAACCCCCGGCCTCACAGGGATGTGGTGGAAACGCAGTTGGTCTGTGCACACAAAGGGCTTGTCCTGTTGGAGGGGCTATTTATTGCGGGGGTGGGTCGGGGGCGGGAGGATCTCAGGATCAGGCCCAATTCCAGCTTCCCGGGCCCCAGCCTCCATCGCGGTTTCCTTTGTGCTCCGCTTCCTTCTTGCTGTTGGCCTCCGGCAGTGGCTCTGCTCTGTTCTGCTGCAGATGGTCCACCCTCGCCAAACTCCACCCAGGAAGGGTTTGCATTTGTGATTGGAAAGAAAGGGCATTAAATGGGTCTGATAGACCCAGGCTGTGAAGCCCCAGGACGCTGGAACACCCACCGCAGAGGCCCGAGCAAAGCAAGCTTATTATTTTCCTTTCTCAACCATCCAAACAGGAAGCTACCTGTGGCATCTAAATTGCAAAGGCAAAACATGGAGCCGGCGTTAGACCTATTGGTTTGGGATAATTGGGAAAAGAACAGGGAGTTATTATGGGTTGAATACCGCCTGCCGAGTCCCGGCCCCCATGTGATGCAGCGGCTGCTGTGATGGGGGTTCAGGAAGCCTGTTACTTTCCCAATTGATGCCAAGGAATAAGCTTTGGCCCTGAGCAATGGCAGAAGATGGGAAACACTGTATCAACTACAGCCTGAAAACCAGGGCTCTCCTTCAACTGGCAGAGTTACTAAGAAGGTAGTGCAAATTGAAGGGAGCCGGGGACCAGGTTGCAAAGGGAGAAGCCCAAGTAGGAGGCTCCATGGCCCTTCCTGAAGCATCACCGGAGTTAACGCGCCTCCATGTTTGCACTGCGGCTCCCTCTTTTTTAGAAGCCAAGACTCCAAGGGCAAGAAGTCAGTGAGAGGGGAGAGCTGATCTGACCTTCCTGCAGCCAGGCAGGGTACCAGCCTGCACTAACAAGGAAAGCATTCCCTTGAGGTCTTGGGTCTGTCTGACTCTGTAACTGTGGAGAACGCCCATCGGCTTCCTTCCTGGGGATTCTGACACTAGGATTCTCTCTCTTAACTCTCAACGAGTTCAGCCTAAGGCATGTTAGAGACAAAAGCTCAGTAGGAAGAGAAAGGTTTAAATAGAAAACAGAAGCCCGACCCATGTCTGACATTCACCTTTGTATGCAAAAGGAAGATTTGACTTTCCATGGTTTAGTTTTGTTCTATTACTGGGAAGGGCACCTTAAGCACAGGGGAGGGTGTATGCTTGTGTCTACATTGGCTTTTCTTCTCCCCTCCCTTCTTCAAGCCTCACATAATTGTGTAGTGAAGCATTCAATCCTTTCCCCAAACTCTCTTGAGAAGATCCCTCTTCCAAATGAGTTGTGGTCTTTGCTGTTCCCCTCCTGTCAATCATTTTTGCAAATGTTCCTTTGAATTCTGCTTCTCTAGGGTTTACCCCAGGTAGGTCAAAGCCATCATGGCTCAGAACCCACGGGGCGAGGACAGGGTGTGAGAACAATGGTGCTGGAGCAAGCCAGGAGCTTCATCTTCTGATACTTAGGGTCGCCTATATTTTCGGTCCCCTTGGTTATCAGTGTGTCTTGAGAGTATCTCAATGGCCAAGGCTGGGTTTAGGGAGGATGAAATGAATCCTCCAGTGGCTGTGGGCAGCCTAGGGGCCCCTCATTCATCCCTCTTCCCACTTAGACAGGAATGGCAGTGAGTCGCAGAGTGACATGGGAGAGAGGTGACCGCCAACCTACGGATGCTAAAGGGTGGGGAAGAGGTACTTTAGAACCGGAAATACCAGGAGGTTCTAGCAAGTCAGTGCCCCAGCTAGAATCTGGCACATTTTTAGACCCTAGGACAACATCTGTATTTGCTGATTTAGCAGGATGGCGGGGGAGCGACACTGGGCAACGAGGGGCCTGAGGACAAGCTCAGATATGGGGGAGCTCAGGTTACAAGATGAGCAGAAATGTGGCTAAAATGCAGCCCTCACTTCACTGTTTCTCCAGGAACTTCTGTGCCATTACATGTCAGCACCACAACTCAGAAGAGCCAGCATGAGTTCTGGGGTTTCAAACGATTCAGCTCTTGTGGGCAAATGTTTTGAAAGGATCTGCCAGGTTGTTTTCTTCATCTGAAGGCCTTGTAGTAGTGACTCAGTAAAAGTCATAAGGAAAATGTGCATCTGTCTCCATCAGTTCAGTTCAGTTCAGTCGCTCAGTCGGGTCCGACTCTTTGCAACCCCATGAATTGCAGCATGCCAGGCCTCCCTGTCCATCATCAACTCCTGGAATTTACTCAAACTTATATCCATTGAGTTGGTGATGCCATCCAGCGATCTCATCCTCTGTTGTCTCCTTCTCCTCCTGCCCTCAATCTTTCCCAGCATCAGGATCTTTTCAAATGAGTCAGCTCTTCGCATCAGGTGGCCAAAGTATTGGAGTTTCAGCTTCAACATCAGTCCTTCCAATGAACACCCAGGACTGATCTCCTTTAGGATGGACTCATTGAGTCTCTTTGCAGTCCAAGGGACTCTCAAGAGTCTTCAACACCACAGATCAAAAATATCAATTCTTCTTCGGCGCTCAGCTTTCTTTATAGTTCAACTCTCATATCCCTTTGTGACTACTGGAAAAGCCATAGCTTTGACTAGACGGACCTTTGTTGGCAAAGTAATGTCTCTGCTTTTTAATATGCTGTGTAAGTTGGTCGTAACTTTCCTTCGAAGGAGTAAGTGTCGCTATACTTGGTTCCATTTTACCTTCACTTCTGTCTCATCATCCTTCATCATCTTATGTTACATTAAAAAAAAAAAAAAAAAAAAAGTCCTGCAATTGTCCATGTCAGTCAATCATCATGCAAGGAGCCTGGTGCCATGGAGAGAACACTGGGTTGGAAAATCTGGGACTCACTTTTTACTCACAGCTTCACCTTGGAACACTCCCTTATCCCGGTTTTCTCATCCATAATATGGTAGTAATAATACTATCTCCCTGCCTATCTGTCAGGGATGTTGTGAGACTCAGAAAGACAACTGTGTGGAAGCAATTTCTCTTCCTATGTCACTTACCTCTTTCTATCTCCACCCCCCAATTCCAGAGTTCTTCATACTCTTATACATCAATGTATCTATTTTTTTCACTTCCATCCAGGTATGGTTTTCATCCTTTGTTGTGGAGGCGGTCCTGAAAATGAATCTGTCTGGAAGACAACCCCTTCCCTGAAGAGGAATTAATGCATCATTCCGGATGCAAAGGCTGATATCCCAGGAGCTGGTACTCCATTGGAGCTAGCACCCCAGGCACAGTGAACACTTCTTGTGACCAGGATATGTGGGGCCAGATACAGTGTCCTGCCTGGAAGTCAATCCCAATGTTTGCTGGGACCACATATGATTTTCCAAGGCTCTGCCCAAATAAGAATTAGCATGGGAGTTTCTTGATGGAAGGACTATTTTTCTTTTTTTGCAAGTTGTTTCTTCTTTAACCTCTAGAACAATGTCTGGTGTACAGCAGACAGTAAATGGATGAATTAATAAAAATAAGTAGAAGCAGTGGAAACCCAGCTTTTCCCCCTAGAACCTTCATGTAAGCCTCACCCATGAATCCTTCCCAGAGTCCTCACCCAAGTTTTGTGATCATTGTTGATTTGGAGCAGACTAGCTTTAATAAGGAGAAGGCAATGGCACCCCACTCCAGTACTCTTGCCTGGAAAATCCCATGGACAGAGGAGCCTGGAAGGCTGCAGTCCATGGGGTCACTAAGAGTTGGACACAACTGAGCGACTTCACTTTCACTTTTCACTTTCATGCACTGGAGAAGGAAATGGCAACCCACTCCAGTGTTCCTGCCTGGAGAATCCCAGGAACGGGGGAGCCTGGTGGGCTTCCGTCTATGGGGTTGCACAGAGTCGGACACGACCAAAGCCACTTAGCAGCTTTAACAAGGGGTTTCTAGGTGGCTCAGCAGTAAAGAATCTGCCTGCCAATGCCAGAGATGTGGGTTTGATCTCCAGATAGGGAAGATCCCGTGGAGGAGGAAACAGCAACCCACTCCAGTATTCTTGCCTAGAAAATTCCATGGACAGAAGAGTCTGGTGGGCTACAGTGAATGGGATCACAAAGAGTCAGACATAACTGAGCACAGAATGACGGAGAAGAGAAGACAGCCTCGTTGAGTCAGCCTCCATCAGCTTTAAACCTCTGCTTTTAGGCTTCCCAGGTAGCTCAGTGATAAAGAATCTGCTTGCCAATACAGGAGACACAGGAGACTTTGATCCCTGGGTCGGGAAGATTCTCTGGAGGAGGAAATAGCAACCCACTTCAGTATTCTTGCCTGGAAAATCCCAAGGACAGAGAAGCCTGGCAGACCACAGTCAATGGGGTCGCAAGAGTCTAAACCACCACCACCACCACCAGTTTTATCAAAAATTTCCAATAAGTTTACTCTAATAAAAAGAGACACAGGCAAAATGATTAAGCCTTCCTTTTCTCCCCCACTGCCACCACAATCACCAGAATCAATATAAAACATGAAAGCATAAGCATTTACTTATATAAATTATTATTGTCATGTAGAAAATTAATTATAAATTATATATTATGTAACTCATCTTATGTAAATATAATTTATATAAAGTTGTCAGGAAATAATGTCTCCTAATAATATTCAGCTTGCAAGTTAATTAACTTGAATTCTCCTACTGATGTGATAAAGCAATGGAAGCAAAGCAAAATTCTAGTGTTAACTGTCACAAAGAAGTCTATGGAGTCTTTTCTTAACTAAAATCATCAATTGAGTTAGATCCCCATATTCCTACAAAACCCAGGAGATTTTTTTTTTCCAGAAATACAACATCTGTTATTTGTCTAAAAGGGACATGCTTATTCAGGCTTCACGGGGGAGCCTGTGCGAAGCTTTTCCTCCATCTCCACTTTGTGCTCTGGCAGCCAGGTTATCAAGAGAGTGATGGATGCAGAAAACAAGTTTTTGATGTAACCCAGTGTACACATCGGGCTTCCCTGATAGCTCAGCTGGTAAAGAATCTACCTGCAATGCAGGAGACTCCAGTTCAATTCTTGGATCAGGAAGATCCCCTGGAGAAGGTATAGGCTATCCACTCCAGTATTCTTGGGCTTCCTTTGTGGCTCAGCTGGTAAAGAATCCACCAGCAATGTGGGAGACCTGCCTGGGTTCTATCCCTGGGTTGGGAAGATCCCCTGGAGAAGGGAACTGCTACCCACTCCAGTATTCTTGCCTGGAGAATTCCTTGGACAGAGGAGCCTGGCAGGCTACAGATGGTGTCGCAGAGAGCAGGACACAACTGAGAGACTTTCACTAATGTAGCCACTGGTGTTCAGTAAGGAAAGAGAAACCACAGCCAGTTATCTAAATGGAGAAAACTGAACTTGAAGAATGTTTCCTGAGTAGCTGAGTAAGTCCCTTACATACAAACCTTTAGGTTGTGAACTTTCAAAGGTGTGAACGTGCATTCCTACATCCAGTCATGTGAATCACTTCTACTTGAGGAGGCTCTGTTAGTTTTTGAGGCATAGGTCTCAAATACAGAACAGCACAGGAAGGACGCAGCAGCCGTTCAGAACGCAGTTCAGTGCTACCATCCCATCTACGATGAGAGAGAAAGAGCTACTATCCAGACATCACTGGATCATTTTTTTCAAGCGGCTAGACAGCACTAAATCCAGCAAGGAACCAGAACCCATGCCATCAACATCGGGGTGTGAGTGAAATTTCAGCTTGCCCTCCATCTCCTATTGCTGACGATCCTTCAGCTGCACCATCTCCCACCTCCTCCAGTCAGTAACTCTTCTTGCCTGTCCACTTGATGCCAGCCCATGTGCTAGCTCTTGTACTATACTACTGTATTTTTCAAGATACTGCGCTGAAAGATTAAAAATGTGTGTGTGTGTTTTCTATGTATTATTTGTGTGAAAAAGTATTACAAACCTATTACAGTACAGTACTCTATAACCCATTGTCTTAGTTGGCTACGTAGGCTAATCTTGTTGGGCTTGCAAACATGCTCTTGGAACAGAACTCACTCGTATGTAGGGGACTGACTATAATTGTTTACTGGGGAGTGGAAGAGAACCCTGCAGAGAAGAGCTTCCACCCCTGGGACTGAGGGGAGGGTGAACAGGGAAAGACTTTAAGGAGAGCCTGCAAAGCTGAGACTTAACCACTGTGGCTGCACGCCCTGGCCCATGATCAGGGCGATTCTAGAACCCTGGGAACTGCCCAGCAGTGTGGTGTAGACTTGGGGGTCACCTGCACACGGAGAGGCTGGCTTGCTGACTGAGCAAAAGAAGTCTTCTTCCTTCTCCAGCGCCCTCTACTGGCAGAGCTTAACATCGGCTGGTTGGTCAAGGGGAAATGAACCCGCTGCGGAGTCACAAAGCAGAGAACACGGGTGCACGTGGAGCTTGGAGCCAAGACTCAATAGCTCTCACATACCCAGGGGCTCATAGGGTAAAAAGTATTTCTGGGTTTTATGTATTCTAGCCATGAAAACTTCTCTGTTTTCACTGGGCTGGGGAAACGTGTTCCAGCCTCTTCCCCATCTTGTGGCCCTGATTTATTTGCTGGTATTAAATGAAACCACTTGTTCCAACCCTGGCTCCAAGTTAGCATCATCCAATGAGCTTTTACAAATTACTGAGTACTCAACACCTGCATTTTCGATATCTGGTCAGGTAACTCTAATAAGCAGACAGAGTTGAAAATTTCTGGATTAAGCAGTGTCAAGAAGGCAGGCTTCAGACTTCCCTGGTGGTCCAACATTTAAGACTTCACCTTTCAATGCAGGGGGTGCAGGTTCAATCCCTGGTCAGAGAGCTAAGATATCACATGCCTCATGGTAAAAAAAGAAGTAAGGCTGTGACAGAAGCAATGTTTTTAGGGGCACTGGAAACCTTTAAAGTAGTGGGAGGATTTGGGGGTTATGTGGAGATGTCCACCTGTGAAATTCCAGACACATTAAGTAACCCCACTGAGCTTCAGTTTCCTTCCCTGTAAGATGAGAGATGAAAAGAAAAATATGATTTGTCCCCACATTATTCGAAAGAGCAAATAAGATGACACATGTGAAATATTTAGCACAGTGCTGGTAAATTAAATCCTCAATAGATTGGATTTATAATGACAGAAGCAGTGGCTATTTTCACAGGCGAAGACCACTTCTGCATAACATTCTCAGAATGTCTCCCAAATATGACACTTTGGAAAAGCAGAGTGTTACAGCATCCAAAGGGGCAAGATTTGTCAGGAGCATTGCCTAAGTGAGTAGCAGTAACTAAGTTGGGTATCAGAAACAAGCAAGTGAATACCAAGCCATTAATAGATATGATAGCATGACCTTCCGTTTATCTGGAGTATGCTTCTGTTTTCAGAATGGCTTCACATGTATTGTGTTCTCCTTTGAACAGATCTGTAAGACTATTTGACTTAATGGTGAGAGTGGGATGTTTGGGATCAGCTTTGCTGGCTTTGAACTGCTGATCTTTGACTCAGTAGCATTGACACACATTTCTAAGCTCAGTATGGAGTTGTTTCTGCTCGGGGAGGGGGCATGTCAGTAAACCAAACCTTAGATAATGTTTGTGTCCCTGTGAATGCTCTGCTTGACAGCATATCTGGTCAGCCAATCTCCAAACACCAAGGCAGTTCTGGGCTCTATACTTACGTCCTGTTTTTTATTCTTCATCCCATAAACATTCCCCTGCCTTCTGCCTCACTTTACAGTTCTCTGGACCCTTGGGAACGGAGACTGCTTCATGAGGTTTTAAAAAAGTTTGTATCACATAAATTGTCTTCTTTATCCATGATAGCTGTGTGCCTTTGGGCAAGCTGATAAATCTCTCTGAACCTCAATAGTAACATTTGTGAAACTGGACTTATTAAGAGGATTACATAAGTTCTTTTTAATACATTTAAAATATATTTATTTTTATTTATTTATATGACTGCACCAGGTCTTAGTTGTGTGATATGTGAACTCTTAATTTCGGCACATGCGATCTAATTCCCTGACCAGGGAACAAACCTGGGCTCGCTGCATTGGGAGCACAGAGTCTCAGCCACTGGACCACCAGCGAAGTTCCAAGAGGATTACATAAGTTGGTAAATAAAGGGCCTGGAACAGAACAGGTGCACATAAATGCTGGGATTTTTTTAGGTCGAACTAAAGGAAAAAATACCTTCTCTTCTGATGTCCAGGACGTTTTCTGGATAGGATAAAACTCACACTGCCATATGCACTGGGAATAAAGAAGGATCTGTCCAAATATTAAATTTAATCTCAAAAAGAAGCAACAGAGAAAGGAAAAAAAACTTGATATTTAAAGTTATTGTGGGTATGTATACTTAAACATTGTGGAAGGTCATCTAGTGTACCATTTTATTAGTCATTGGTGGAACCTTGGTGCACAGAGAACAGGAGGAAAAACCAAACACTGTCACTGCTTTGACTTGAAACAAGAAATGCTATTTTCATAGAGCCAGTACAACTTGTTGAGTATGTTGCAGCAGTTAGTAGATTGGACTTCAGTTAGTAGATCAGACTTGTGGACGTGTGTGTGTCGAGGGCAGATGGCATGGAAGAAGGAGATTGTGGTAGACTTAATTACCTACTAAGGTGAGACAAGTAGTGGTAACTGACAGGGATTGTACAAAACCCAAGAGCAGATACTATCTAGAGGCATTTGGTCCTTAGAAGACCATCGATCATTCCAAATTTTGGAATAAATCCAGCAATAATGAGACATCCAATAAAACAACTTCCTAGAATAGGTGTCACTTTTTGGTTTTCTTCTTGTGATCATGGGAATAGTCATTTTAATTTTTTTAATTTATTTTTAATTGGAGATAATAGTTTTACTACCATACATCGATGTGAACCAGCTGTTCAGTTCAGTTGAGTCGCTCACTCGTGTCTGACTCTTTGCGACCCCATGAATCGCAGCAAGTCAGGCCTCCCTGTCCATCACCAACTCCTGGAGTTCACTCAAACTCATGTCCATAGAGTCAGTGATGCCATTCAGCCATCTCATCCTCTGTCATCCCCTTCTCCTCCTGCCCTCAGTCCCTCCCAGCATCAGGGTCTTTTCCAATGAGTCAGCTCTTTGCATCAGGTGGCCAAAGTATTGGAGTTTGAGCTTCAGCATCAGTCCTTCCAATGAACTCCCAGGACCGATCATCCTTAGAATGGACTGGTTGGATCTCCTTGCTGTCCAAGGGACTCTCAAGAGTCTTCTCCAATACCACAGTTCAAAAGCATCAATTCTTCTGTGCTCAGCTTTCTTCACGTCTAACTCTCACATCCATACATGACCACTGGAAAAACCATAGCCTTGACTAGACGGACCTTTGTTGGCAAACTAATGTCTCCACTTTTCAATATGCTATCTAGGTATGCACATATCCCTTCACACTTGTGCTTCCCTCCCACCCCACCACCATCCCACCCCTCTAAATCATCACAGAGCACTGGGCTGAGCTCCCTCTGCAATACAGCAGCTTCTCACTAGCTATCTATTTTACATATAGTAACGTATCTGTTTTAATGCTACTCTCTGAATTCCTTCTACCCTCTCCTTCTCCCACTGTGTCCACAAGTACATTCTCTATGTCTGGATCTCTATTCCTGCCCTGCAAATAGGCTCATTAATTACCATTTTCCTAGATGTCATAGTGTTTGTTTTGGGAATAGTTGTATTTAATGTGTGTGCATAGGTTTAAAATGGCTGTGTTGAATTTCCTGTAGGTAGACAAACTTTTCAGTCTATCTGGCCGTGGATTGTGTTGGTAGGCAAAATCAAAGAACTGGATGGTAAGAGTAAGCTGAGCCTTCCCTAGGTTCATTCTGTAGCTCCGAGAGAGGAGAAAACAGGTCTAGGAGTTCCAGAAGGTGGTCATCTGTGACATGTGACATGAGTGGTGAGGTGGTCTATAGTGAGCTTGAGAATGGGAACAGGCAGCAGCTACAGCACAGAGTTGAATTAGGAGTAAATATGAGACCTCCTCTCCTCCCCATACTCTGCTGCATATTAAAATCACCCAGGGAGGTTCTAAATGCCTGATGTCCAAGCAGCACCCCAGAATAATTGAACAAGAATCTTTGGGGGATGAGACTCAGGCATCAGTGTTTTATTCCCATACTCTTTTTTTTTTTTTTTTTTTGGCCACACCATGAGGCATCTTATTTCCCTGACCAGGGATCGAACCTGAGCCCCATGTGATGGAAGCATGGAGTCTAAACCATTGGACCACCAGGGGAGTCCAAGCATCAGTGTTTTAAAAGCACCCTAGATGACTCCACTATGCAACCAGAATTGAGGACCACTGCTCCAGGTAACCTGTGTTAGAGGAGTGGGGGTCGGGGGGGTGCTGTTATCTGGGCTGGAAGATGCTCAGAACCAAGGACCAGAAATGCTGACTTCTAGTCAAGACTTTGCTACATGTGTTAACTTGCTGAGGCCCCCATGTCATAAGATAGGGTTTTAGTAACTGTTCTCACTATAGTACTTTTCAGCACTAGGATTATAGGAGGAGCACATGGCTCTTCATAAAGTGATGCTGGAATGTGCTTATGATTTTCATTTGAAAAGCTAAATATATTTCTCTTATCATCAGAAAAACCATTTAATTTGAATAATTTAGAAATCAAGGTATAGTAAAGGAAATCATTCAGTATCCTTACATATACAATCGAAGACAGAACTGGGACTAGAGGAGGAAGAAAAAGACCATGCAGGCAAATGTAATAGCTCAAAAGGACTGGTTGAAGAGCCAGACCGAGCACTGTTTCTTGTCTTGACTGTGAGAGGAGCTTGGTCACACTGTGACTAGATCCACCTAACTCCCAATCACCTGGAAGATGTATCTGAGTAGCTAATTCTTTGAAATGCACTGCACACTGTTTAAAATGCAGGTTAGTTTGCTTTCCTGATATTTCTGTGCAATGGAAGAGAAATGCACTAAAGAGTAAGACCGAGGGCTTCCTGGTGGCTCAGTGGTAAAGAATCCACCTGCCAGTGCAGAAGGCAAGGGTTCAATCCCTGGTCCAGGAAGAACCCACAGGCCGAGGGACAAGTAAGCCTGTGTGTCACAGCTACTGAGACTGTGAACCATAACTACTGAAGCCCAGAGGCCTAGAGCCTGTGCTCCATCCATAGCAAGAGAAACCATTGCAATGAGAGACCCTCGCACCGCAGTGAAGAGCAGCCCCTGCTTGCCACCACCGAAGAAGGCTCTGTGGGCAGCAGCGAAGACCCAGCACAGCCACGAATGAATAAATAAATCTTAAAAAAGAAAAAAGGGTAAGAAAGACAGTTAACAATACAGACGACAGAGGAATGTGTTCGTCATGCCCTTGGGGATGCTACCAGCGAAATCCAACTGTGGGAATGTCTTCAGGATAAAAGACTCCATGTTTTTAACAAATAGATTTCAAAAAATAAGCTGA
The DNA here is from genome assembly GCF_032452875.1 of Bos javanicus. Lineage (NCBI taxonomy): Eukaryota > Metazoa > Chordata > Mammalia > Artiodactyla > Bovidae > Bos > Bos javanicus. The sequence goes on along the minus strand of NC_083872.1, from coordinate 96,842,533 downwards.
GAGGTGAAACTACAGATTCAAAAGAAATTTGAGAAATAGCAACCAATTGTGTGGACTTTATTTGGCTTATGATAAGAAAAAACCTGAACTGTAAAACAGTATTATATTTGAGACAATAAATTTGAACAGTAACTAGATATGTTATCAAGGAATTATTGCTTATTTTTATGTCACAATGGTATTGTGATTACTCTAAAACAGAGGCTTTGATTTTTAGAGATATGTAGTAAACTGTTTACGGATTAAATTATGGAATTTGCTTTGAAATAATATAGAAGGGGGAAATATGGATATGGTTGAAATCAGACTGGCATAACTTGATAATTATTGAAGTTGGATGATGGCTATATGGAGGTTTATTATACCATTCTTTTTACTTTTGAATATGTTTAAAATTTTCCATGCCGAAAAGAAAAAAGTAGACGACAGTTATTGTGTAGTAAGGAAAGAATGTTATGAAAACTAAAAAGTTGCTTTAAGATCATAATTATTTAGCCTCTTACCAACCCCTTACCAACATAATTTTCAGTATTACCAACAATTTCAGCATCAGCTAGCAGAAACAGACTCCTAACTTAACTGGATTCACCAGTCCAGACTACCACTGACCACGAAAAACTGTTTAGGAAAGGAATTTTTTCTGAACAGGATCTTATTATAACAAGTGTTTCCAAGCCACAGTAAAGAAAGCACAGAGACCAAAAGGAAAAAAAAAAAAACACACACACACACACACTGATTCTGATTTTTTTACCCTGATAATTTGTGGTAGGTTTCTTTATTTTTTGAATATAAAGTGACAGAAATAATTTGCCATTAGAAAAGAGAAAGAATCTTTGACTATTTACAGCTTTTATACATCACAAAGTTTTTCTTGTTTTTATGTTGTGTCTTTTTTAAATTCATTTTAATTTTTGTTCCTGCATCATTTTGAACAAGTCCAAACTGGAAATCTATACAGCTCACAAAAAAGCCCTCCACCCAAAAGACCCCCCACCCCCACCCCACCCCAATGAGAAACAAGATAAATTAAAAGAATGAAATCAACTTATTTCTTTTTTTTAAGGTAAGTCATTTGCTTATATATATACTTGTAATTATTTTTTTTCAAGTTCAAACACCAAAATCCAAGAGAGAAAGGAAAAAAATAAAAAGACCCAGTCATCCGCCCCCTCCCCCCACTCCAGAATCTCAATTGACCCCTGCACGTCCAAAATAAGAAATATATATTTACAGAAAACAAAAACAAAACAAACAAAAAAGAGAACTCGGAGGTGGATGGGCTGGGGATCTGAGAGTCAAGAGGAAGGAGAGCCCACCCCAGGGAGGGAGGCTGGGCCTCACAGAGTCAAGGTAAGCCTGAATCCTCTGTTTTTTCCCTGGGGAGGGTACCACACCAGGAAAGCTAGAAACGTGTCCCTTCTGCCATGGAGCTTCTGGAGGGCTGCGGCTCTGAGTTTGCAACCCAACCCTGCTGTGAATTTGTGGTTTGTGGTTTCCATCATCCCCCCTCACCCCCATGCTCACACACGTATGCACGTACGGACTCACAGGCACTCACATGCATGCGCGTCACTGTGGCTCAGTGTAATGAAGACGGTGCTGGAGCATCGGCTTCTGTCAAGTAGAGGAAGAGGTGCCCTTAAGGACAAGGGCTCACTGCCCCATCTCGTCCCTTTCTGATCTCCATTGTAACACGCCATCTAGCTCCCTCAAAGGCTTCCAGCTACTTGGAAATATTAATGCTGGGATGGTCATTGGGTAACCAACCTCCTACTAAGATTTGCCCCTTGCTGGCACTCCTGCAAATGCCCTGAACAAACAGGTGCACCCACTGAATCAGGTGTGGGAGGCAACCTGAACTAGGGAGAAATCTGAGACCCAGGCACTGGAAACCACATTGTTCCCTGCTCACCTTTGGAAGGTTCCATTCCCAGGTGTCAGAAAGCAAACAGAGGGTGTGACAACCCCGTCCCTGGCTTCCTTCCCTTGCTTCCTTCCTATATGAGGTCCTCTTAGTCTTCAGTGCATAAAGCACAATGTACCCCCTTGAGTTGGTCACAACATCCCCCCAGTACAAGAACTTAAGACGTGGCATCAGACAAGCCAGGGTGAACACAGTTGAATCTTTGGGGGAAAATGCCAGGCAGGGCGTGACTAAGCTCAGGGGTCCCTTCACTGGGGGACAGAGAGGCTGAATCAGTGGTAGCTGCAATGTGATGAAATTCATGCCTTGCTCAAGGTTCTGTGGCGGTTTGGAGAACTAGTGCACCAGAAATGGTTGAACAGCTTCTATCTGTTTTTCAGATTATGAAAGTTTTTTTTTTTTTTTTAAGGGCACAGGATATACCATAGAAAGAGCACACCATGTGTGTCGGAAGCATGTTCCTGGGGACAGACTCCAGGTTGCTCTTGCTAAATCTCTAAATGTCGATGCAAGTGGACTTTTTCCTCCTGCCTCCCTTGGTCAAATTTCTGTTTTTTTTCGGCCCTTCTTAAAACCCCTCACTTGTCCCTTTTTCATGCAGCCCCACTCAAAAGTCCTTTTCTTCCTAACCCACTCCTGATCTTTCAAACCTCTCACCCAGGGTTTTTAGACTTTGCATCATTTCCTTATGTTCCTCTCTGTCACAAAAGAAAATACTAAATAAAAACGATCCGTGAGAGAAAACTTTCATTGAGCAGAACTGGACAGAAGCAAAGCTGCTTTCTAATCCTTTTCACTTTGAGTTTTTCTAAAGATAAGTGAAGAGAAAGGTGAACAAAGAATTATGATTTCCCCCAAGGAAACTGACTTTGTTGGGAACCTTGAAAATAGAAAGGACAAGATTTACTGGGAAAATGTGTTCATTCTAGGGCAAACAGTCAAAGTGCGGCCTCAAGCCACTATCACATGTGCTGACATCTATAAAAATAGATGTGGCCTACCACAGATGGCAATGGGGTTTTTAGTGAACATTAAAAACAACAATAAAAAACAACACACACACACACACACAAATCCTTCAGGATTGAAGAAGAGGCACCAGAATGCCACTCGGTTCCCTGGCCTCTACTCCTTCAATAATCTTTTCCTCTACATAACAGCAGCCCCCATCCCATACCAGACCCCTGACCAGTAACTCCAACCTCTGTAAAATTGCAGTCTCAAGCATCACACATTCTGACCAGCTTCCACCTTCCAGATTACTCTTTCTGGAAGCTGGCTTAATCATTTGGTGACCCCAGCCTGCATCTCAGTCCTCTCCCCCTACTACACTTCATTATTTCCAGTTCCTTACAAAGCCTCACTTTTCTCTCACCTGGCTTTGATTTCAGGGCAAAGCATCATCACCATTTCGCAGTTGCCCTCAACCCTGTGTTTTGTGCTGCCCTCACTGAATTTGCGTGCTATGTCGCTTCAGTTATATCCGACTCTTTGCGACCCCAGGGACTAGCCCTCCAGGCTCCTCTGTCCATGGGATTCTCCAGGCAAGAACACTGGAATACGTAGCCATTTCCTTCTCCAGGGGATCTTCCCAACCCAGGGATCCAACGTGGGTCTCTCGCACTGCAGGCAGGTTCTTTACTGTCTGAGCCACCAGAGAACTACTCGCTCTTAAATCTGCACTCACTAGATCTGTATTCCTAGATCTGTCCTCATGCCTAGATCTAGTATCATGGGTTCAGACACCATCTGGATGCCTCCAAATTTACATTTTCAGGCACCACCTCTTCCTCAAATTCCAGGTTCAATTATCCAACAGCCTAATCAACATTTCCATTTGGTTATCTGATAGATATCTGAACCTCACTTAGAAGAAGGATCTCTTTCCCAGCCTACTTAACCCTCAAGATTCCCATCTCATTAATGGTGACTCCAAACTTCCAGTAGCCGAGGCCAAAAATTCTAGGCTCATTCTTGATCTTTTTCTTTGTCTTACTCAATATCTAGTGCCTCGACAAACCCCTCAGAATATTTCTGGAATCCAATCACTTCTCACCTCCCTCACTAACACCACGGCCCAAGCCACTGCATGTCTTACCTAGATGGAGGCAACAGCCTTCCAAGTGGTCCTGCTGCTTCTCCCAACGCCCACTCTCTCTCACAGGGTACTCCCAACACAGCGGTCACAAAGCTGCATTTGAAACGGAAGCTGACTCGTATCACTCTCTGCTCAGAACCTTCCAGTGACTTCTCATCTTGCTCTTGGTAAAAACCCTTATGATAATGCCCTGTAAGTTCCCTACCCGTAGGTCAATGCCAACTCTCTGACCTCGTCTGCCATACTCTCCTCCTCACCCATGGGTCTCTTGGCTCTTCCTCAAGTATGTCCAGCATACTTGAGGAAGTATGTTCTTCAAGTATGTTCCTCAAGTATGTTCAAGTTCCTCAAGTATGTTCAACTTCAGGGGCTTTGCTTTCTCTTTGCCTGAAAAATCTGTCATCTTGAAAACTCCAAGGCTCGCTGCCTTGTTTCCTTTTAAGCCTTTGCTCAACTGTCACCTTTTTATAGAAACTTTTCCTTTCCATCCTATACGAAGTAGCAAGACCACACCCACCCTATCATCCCCAACCCCCTACTCAATCTGCCTCATTTTTTCTCCATGGTGCATTGAAGTATCCGACATGAAATACATTTATTGATTTCTTGTCTGTTTCCTCTCATCAATAGGTAAGCTTCAGGAGGCCAAAGACCTTGGATTCTTAAGTATTAATAAATATCAATGCAAGAATAAACTGTCTCTCCAAAACATGCTTCTACACTGCAGGCCAAGTCTCCTCAAAACAAGAGTTTCAGTCAAAAACAAAAATCTGGTTATCAACTCTAAACTTTAACAGATTTCTAAATGACAAGGGTAGAGCTCACTTTCCATGAGCTTTTCTGATTTAAGAATTGTCCTTGGGCTTACTGTGTTTTTCAATAGTTTAGGGAAAAAAAAATCACACTGATTCTTAAAAATCTCTCTTTTGGTTGCCTAACTCTTAAATTCCTTGGGGGTCTGGTAGAATTTATAGAGACTCAATATTTGGGAGGATTATTTAACATTTTTCAGCATTTCTGGTTTGCTCAGAACACACAGATCTACTGCCTTTCAATACTATTTTATTGCTTAGAAGATCACGTCTGAGTCAGTAAATTCCATGTTAATATGTGTAAGACTCAGGATTAAATCGATCTGTTAAAAAAAAAAAAAGCCTACTTGTAATCGAATCTACCAATTTCCTTCCTGAAGAAAATAATAATCTGGTTAGAAACCTGGAGTTTTCACTGGGGATGGGAAGATATAATTTTATTTAAAAGATTTTCTTTCTCAGAGGTAACCTAAGTTTGTGATCCACAATCATTCCTAAATTGAAAAGCTTCAGCTAACTCTATTCCTCTGATTTATTTCATTCTCCCCAGCATCCTTTGCCTTCCCAATTTAAGTCAACATAACCATGATGGGGCTTGCGCTGTTCTACTCAGAACAGTTTTGACTGGAGAATGGAAATCGTTCAAGAGGAGCCACCTTAAGGGTTTGTAGACCCATTTGGAAGAGTTAAGATGTAGTGTTTACCCATGTCTACCTGGAAGGAAACCTATGTCTCTTTCTAAAGTCAATGTCCCCATTTTTTCTGAACAATCAATATCCGCACAGCTTCTCCTGCTGCCTCAGCTCATAGGGAACAGCAAACAAATCTTTTATAGAATAAACCAGAGCATCTGTGTCACCATCTCTTACCCCAAAACTATTCTACCCTGATTTCACCTCACTGCTTTTGGATTTTTTGAAATGCTCAGTAAAGAGCATTTTTTGGAAGAAATATTTTTTTAATCTACTTGTTACTGTGTCTGGTTCCTAGTTCACCTTCTGTCTTTCATTCCAATAGAGAGATAATGTTAATGATTTAAAAATATAATGTACAACAGCTCACTGGATGTGATATTTAGAGTTTGTGGCCTTTGGGCCAAGGATAGCTGTGGAGAGGGTCATATCGCTGGAAGATTCAGATTAGAATGCAAGCATGCCCCATCACACAGGCTTGTGCTCTGAGACAATAAAAAAGAGAGATGATACCCATGACAACCATGAAATGCCTCTGTGCCCTTGATCAAAGCCTTGGTGCACATTCTCACAGAGGATGCCTGATATTCTACAGCACATCTCCCCTCCATTAGGTGAAAAAAAAAAAGAGTGAAAGTGAAAGCTGCTCAGTCATTTCAGACTCTGCGACCCCATGGACTGTAGCCCACCAGGCTCCTCTGTCCATGGGATTTTCCCGGCAAGAATACTGGAGTGGGTTGCCATTCCCTTCTTCAGGGGATCTTCTCAAACCAGGGATCAAACCTGGGGCTCCCTCACTGCAGGCAGAGTCTTTACCTTGTGAGCGACCAGGGAAGCCCTTCTCCACTAGGTGAACCTGAGGTTATCACTGAGACAGGCACACACTTTCCCAGCACTTGACCTTGAGTTGAAACATCTGGCAATGAGACACTTCTTCTTTGTTTATCATTCTCCTTTTAAAGCTTCTCCATCTCCCAAGTTTAAAAAAAAAAAAGAGAAAAAACCATGAGAAATTACTAAGGGTTTCTTTGAACAATCTAAGAGTTTAGATAATGATGCAGCTTAAGGACTACATCCCTCCTTAAGGAGGGGGATCCAGGTCCGTGAAGAGGACCAGGAGACCCACTAAGAAGGCTGAGAGGTGAGGAAGAGTTGGAAGAATTTCCATGTAAGAAATTTGAAGGGTTTAATGAGAAAAACCAGCTCTCAATGGCTAAAAACATGGGTATTTTGGTGTATTTCCTATTACAGTCACCATTCTTGCTCCACGCCAAACACTGAAATTGATTTTGGCATCATAGTGCCAGAAAAGGAAGAGAGCAAATGCCCCAAAGAAGAGATGGCTCTGGAGAAGAGAAGAAGATCCCAGTCGGGATTAAAGGAAATACGCTGATACTATTCATTCTCTGTGAATTTCCCCACCAAACTCTGCCAGAAGGATATTTGATCAGTAATGATCAAGTAGATTTCCCCGCAATGTGCCAAAGAAAATGAAAAATGAAAAAAAGGAAACCAGAAAAAGATGAACACAGCCCCAGAAGATCACAGTTCTGTGCTTGATCTCATTCATCTTTTCACTCACCAGGCTTTACCCAATTACCTGAATTATCATGCAGATAATTCTTTCAAGTCAGCTGCAGAAAGCAAGAGGCCAAGGAGACATGTGAGCTGACCAAATGGGCAACCCTGTCTTGAGAAGAAATCGAAACCATGCTACCAGAGGAACTTACATCCTACCCGAAGTCTCAGTGAGAAGGTGTTTAAACTCACAAGGAGTCTGGTGCCCCAGGAAATACCTGGGCTCTAAAATGGACTCTCCTCTCTGCTGCTTCTCCATGGGACACCTACCACCCAGGCCCACTAAAACCTCTTCAAATGAGAAGGTACATGTGCTCTTGGCTCAGCAACTCCAGTCTCATGCAGATGTGGATTTTCTTTGTAAATTTTTGCCATTAGAATGTTTCCTATCTTTTTCTATGAGCTATCTTTTTGGCAGCTTTGCTGAAGGGTTGGCTTTATCATTTCTACCATAATCTTTAATACTAAGCACAACATCTCTGTAGTTTTGATTGAATAATTTTCTGTTATTTCTTGACCTGAGGGTCCCCAGGAATCCTTTTATTCCCCTCTCTGCCTCCAATGAACAGAGCTGACTCTAGCAGGGAATAGTCATCCCAGGCATGAAAGATGCTCTGAATGATCAGCCGTTGGCCCTGCTACTCCTCATGAAGGAGCATTAGGACCCAGTATCTGTAACATCACTCCTGTGAAGGATGACTCTCCCAGGGACTCAAGATGGAACCCCTGTCTCTCTCTCTTAGCTTCCTGTGATACCATCATGATTTCAGGCAGCCTCTCGGGAGGCAGACAGGAGAGAAAGGATATTTGTAATTGGCTTGATTCTAAACTTTGAGCTTAAGGAGGGCTCTAGTGTCTTCCTCTAATCATCCTTGTACATAGAAATTAAACTCACCTCTTCTCTCTGCCCATATTCTTTCTCAGAGCCAGGGTCCTGAACCAGGCTTTGAGGAATGACCACACTGTGCAATTGATTTACAGAACCCCTCCCCCACCCACTCCCCACTGCCCCAATCAGCTATTACTTTTCCAACGTTCTACTTCTTCTGTCTTTCCTTTGGGGCAGGCTGGACTGATGAAATGAAAAAACAAAACAAAACAAAAAACAAAAAAAAAAAACCAACTTTATACATTGAACTAGGACATTTAAGAGCTCTTTCATGGCTCTTGGTATAAGCCGAATGCTCTGTACGTGAACCAACATCTGTTCTGTGGCACAGACTGAAGACTGTTCTCTTTGGAAAGACTGATGATTACTTCCTGAGCTTGAACCATTCATCAGTGGGCCGGTGGATTGCAAAAGAGGATGGCTTGCAGGATTCCCTGGCCCTTGTTTGCTTAAAGATTTTACCATTATAATCCTGGGGCAAAATGAAGGCTTCACAAGAATTCTCAGGAGACCTTCATTAGTCTTTGCAACATCCATGCCACCCTTCTCGGCTTTAGGCAGCAATACTTATTATGGGGGTAACTCTTTCCTTCTGAAATTCATTGTATATGTGAACTTCCTTATGTTTCTACTTAGGCTTCCAGCACTAACTCCTGCCTTAAAATTAGCCTCAAGTTTGCTGTGTTTGAACTTGACTGAGTTACCCAGAGAAGGCTAAAAGGCTCTGTCTTGGGGTTGCCCTCTTCACTGTCAGCTGATTAAAACTGCTGACACCTTCAGAGTGTCATGGCTTCCTCACACAGATTCTAGAAGTCTCCTGTCCCCATGGAACACTCTGGAAGAAATCCTCTGTCTCAGTTTTTCTTGACCTTTTAATTTGAGTGGGTTTCATGCTACATAAAAATTTTTTTAAGGATGAAAAATTATTCACAATGTGTCACCCCACAAAATTCAAAAACATTTTTGTGATTTAGCCTTCAACTCATCTTCATTACAGAAACTTTTCTTCTCATTCCTCCTTTTGAAGCTTTTCTGATCTCTGTAGACTCAAATGTGTGTGTGTGTGTGTGTGTGTGTGTATGGTGTGAAGATTTTTTTTCTTCCATTAGATGCTGAACACAGGGTGTGGTGGACAATTCAGGCAACATTACTCTGTGACCGAGGCTGAGAGTTAGAAATTCAGACAAGTTTTGGTTCCTCCAAGAACTTCCTATATAATCTTAGTTTTAACTAAGCATCAGATTTTGCTGTGCTTCAGCTTTCTCATCTATAAAATTAAAAGACAATCATATTTCCATGCCAAAGGAAGCCATTCAGAGGGAAGATTATGGTGAAGGTGTAATTGAGCTGCTGGTGACCCTGGGAACCGCATCCTTCTCAAGGGAGGGGGAGCACAGTCGGGCTAGAAACTGCCATAGCTCAGGGCCATTTCACATGGGAATTAAGCTAAGAATGTTCAAGCGATGAATCCTCAAATTTCTATGTGCCCCATTTCTTGCACCTGCTACCAAGAAACAACCAATGCACTTGCCCTGGTCACTGCCAGTGCCCGGGAGGAGTCTAGTAATAAAGCTGTTCTCTTTTCTGGGATCCTAAGTACACGTGATGTGCAGCAAGCGTGGTCCTTCATCATTCAGATGCAGTGGGGCTGGTTGTACTAGGTTTGTTGGGCTCTGGTTTGAAAACATGATCCCAAGCACACGTGACAGCCCTGTGCTCACTCAGAGTCTCATTCTAACACTGTATGTGTGCATGGGCTGTGGCTGTTCTGAGGGTTAAGTTAGAATATAGAGCACCTTGAGGTCCTTGAACTGAGAACAAGAACGTAAGAGGACATGTGAGCAAGGGAAAACATGGCTGTAAGTGCCCTGGCTGTCTTCCAATTGCATCCACATGAAAGAAAGGGTATTTTTGCCATTTTATGTTTTTCACAATAAGAGTTCTGTCTGGATGCCTCTCTAGCCTCTTTGCTTCCTGCTGACATGAAGTCTTGATATTTTCCCTGCTCTCAACCCTGGGAGAAGAAAGATTATTCAATCTCCCAAGGTGTGTTTGCCATTTCTGTCCCCACTGAAGGCAGACCTCACCACCCCCGCTCATGTTGTTGTCAAAGAGGAGATGTGGGTACATGTAGAGATGTATTTATCTAAGCAGCAAGCCTGTCTGTCCTTGCAGAGAATGGCTTCTGCATCTCCATCCTCTTAGCATTGAGCACTAATGAGATATCAGAGGACCACACGGATTCCACAGGGTTCAACAGGGACCGGCAGCAGGGCAAAAACATTGTTCTATTAGGAAGAAATGCTCCCTTCACATAAAGCCTAGATACGCTATCAAATCTTGAGGTAATAGCCATCCACAGACTAGGAAGAGCCCAGAGAAATCACAGGCTGTAATATATCCACTGAGTTCCAAATGAACACTTTCATCTACCAAAGATGCACCCCTGCTCCCCGATAACGTGAGTGACATTGGCAGTGTGAGGTCTATTTGTTAGGAGAGTGAGTCTGTGCATGTGTGTTGGGGATGTGCACAAGCATGACAGAGAGACAAAATTAGGTGTTGTCATGCTGTTGGGGGGAGTCTGTGGAAGCAATTTATAAGCAACAAAGAGCACAGCTCAGACAGAGGGGGCAAGGCCGAGCCTCTGATTTTCGGATGGTTCTACCTCACAGCCAAAGGGAACATTCTAATAGCCCTTGATTTCGAAAGAAAATGATCAAAGACGATGAAAACGTGACGATGACATTGGGAGTTAACTACAAAGATGATTCTGTAGAAGACTGAGGTTTCAGGCAGGCATGTTTTAGTCTTTCAAAAAATTAAAAAATGTCCCCTCTGGAAACAGGAAATATTCTTATCTGAGATCAGCGGGCAGCCCAGCGCACTCAGAGTCCTGGGGCTGCATCCCATGATGCTCTGCTCCGGGTAGATCTCGGAGACTGTGCATCTCAACACAAAGAAGGCGATGGAGCCACAGTGTGGGACTTAGGTTCCCTGTTACCCCGTCTCTGCCTGGGGTTGGGCTTAGGGCTGGCCTGCGTGCCTTGACTCCCTGCGGACATCCCGGATGGCACACGTTTGGTAGTGCCCAGGTTTCTTCCTCCTCAGGAGGGGCACAGTTACAGCTGAAGGCTGCTGTGATGGGGTTCTCACTTCCCTGGCACTGCCCTGTACAGCTGTTACCTTCCCTGGTATTTCTGGCTTTGGATCAAACAACTTCCAGGCTACACATGGGCAGGAAGCTGCTTCAGAAAGTGCTTCTGAACCTGCTGCATCTCAGATTACAAGTGGAGAGGGAAAATGAGAAGTATGATTCCATCCTTACTCCAATTATACCCAGGAAACAAGCTCTAGGTTTGAATGTTTGTGTCCCGGGAAGGATCAAAGGAACAGACACCTGGAAGGGCATCAGCTTTGAGTCCTTTTCCAAAGCTGCCAGCAACACCAGCCACCAAGGGGAGGGGGCCTAGGAGACTCAGGTGCAGTTCCGGGCACCTGACACAAAACCAGGCTCCACTGGCGGCCTCCCGTGCTTGCCCTCCCTCTTACGCTAACTTTCCTCCACTTCTGTAAATTTGTAAGCAAAAAAGAAAATTGACATGAACACCTTGTGGATGTCCTGGATATATTCTGAGTTCCCTGGAAGTCTCTTCATTCCACTTGACCACAGGAGATTCATTAATGTCCTTTTTCATGAGGATGGCACCTCTCGACCCTTCCACCAGCTATTATCAGACTATTTCTTTCACTGGTTTTAAAAAAAGTGTCATAACAGAATGAGCTGGATTTTGCTCTAAAACATTAAACTATGCCCATTCCCTGAAATAGGACCATCTAGACTTAACGGGGCCTTTGGGATGAACACTTCTCCCCCAGACTTACATTTTAATTTTCATTAGGGTGCCTCCCAAGTTGTCTCATTCTGCCCTATCTTGCCCATAATAATTCCTCCAGCCCCTCCTGTCTCAGTGAAGAATGGAATCTGTTCATTTTTTTGAAGAACAGACTTGTCACTGCCTGTAATGTATTTGAGTTTGGTTCTCTAAAGGATGCTTTAAATTAGCACACAGTGGCAGAAGATGCCTCCCACAGAAAAATAACTCATGCTCAGTGGCAAAATGAAAGTTATAGAGAAGGCTGGTCAGGAGAAGGGAACATTATTGGTCACCAGAGCAGCTTGAGTGAAAAGACAAAACCAGCTCTAAGAGTTTGCTCAGGGGGTCAAACAACAACTGACGCTGACGGGAAAGAATCGGATAGACTGCTCACTAGACCACCAATGAGGTGGTGGGAAGGATGAATGGGGCTCAGAAACTAAACGAACAGGAGGGCCATAAGGTCAGAGGTGACCTTCCAATACTATGAATCCCTTCACATTTAGAGTGAAATTTGTGCATTAAGCTGAAGCAAAAAGTCAGGTCTAGAAGGGAATATTTAGACTTCATCCTCATCCAGAGAGTTGTTGAAGTTGTGGAAAACAGAAAGGTTGCCGTAGAAGCATAGAGGAAAGGAGAAGAGGGTCAAGCTCAGAATATCCCAGCAAGTCGATGCTGATGGGACAGGACTAAGAACAGGAATCAGTGAGGGAACACACAGAGAGGGCCAGAGGGCTAGGATGAAAATCAGAACGTACTGCTACGATTTATAATAGCTAGAACATGGAAGCAACCTAGATGTCCATCAACAGATGAATGGATAAAGAAGTTGTGGTACATATACACAATAGAATATTAGCCATAAAAAGGAACACATTTGAGTCAGTTCTAATGAGGTGGATGAAACTAGAGCCTATTATACAGAGTGTGAAAGTCAGAAAGACAAAGATAAATATCACATACTAATGCATATATACGGGATCTAGAAAGATAGTACTGAAGAATTTATTTACAGGGAAGCAATGGAGAAACAGACATAGAGAACAGATTTATGGATATGGGGAGAGGGGAGGAGAAGGTGAGATGTACGGAGAGAGTAACATAGAAACTTACATTACCATATGTAAAATAGATAGCCAATGGGAATTTGCTGTATGTCTCAGGAAACTCAAACAGGGTCTTTGTATCAACCTAGAGGGGTGGGATGGGGAGCGATATGGAAAGGAGGTTCAAGATGGAGGGGATATATGTATACCTATGGCTGATTCATGTGGAGGTTTGACAGAAAACAACAAAATTCTGTAAAGCAATTATCCTTCAATTAAAGAATAAAAAAAAAAAAAAAAGACTACAGAATGTGCTGCTACCAAGCAGTAAATTTAGGGTAGTATTCATGAGACTGAGGAGCAGAAATAAAACAAACAAACACAAAATTATTAGATTTTGTAACAAGAAGTCTAAGACATTCATTGGAAGGTTGCCACAGTAATTTAAGTGGAGTGACAGAATGAAGCCCGGTTTTAAAGTTAAATCACAAGCATTAAGGGAGGAAATGAAGAAAGAAAGATGACCCTGCTGAGAAGCTTTTAAGTGAAAAAATTGGAGATAGGATAGGAATTCAAGGATCTAACTATTGACAGAAGTTTTGGTTTTAGAGACTGTTGCAGGATTTGCTTTTGGAGATGATGGTAGGATTGATTGTTTTTAGAGACGGTTGTAGGCCGGTGTGTGGAAAAGATTAAAGATGCAACAGAAAGAACTGCTATTGGCTGGGGTGCCACAGAAGAGATCAAAGGGTGAGTAGCAGTACCGGGAAGAGGGGCACTGAGTTGGGAGGGAGGGTGGTAAAGACGAATGAAGCACAGGAGAAATTTAAAGGTAGACAGGCGAGATCATGTAAGAAATGTGTAAAATCTGGTACCTTTTGTTAGTAATACAGTAGGAAGAGATGAGGTGAAAAAGAAAATAAAAACAAATTTAACAAATACTTGGGAGATGTGATGGGGAGTCAAGATTGGAAAATAAAAAAAGACGTCTGAGCTGGGTAGGGGTTAGGTGCAATTAAATGGATCTGAGCTGTGTACTCTGGCACAGATTTTGACCTTCTGTTCTTGGAGATGGAATGGATGTTGGGAGAATGGGATACAGAGTTAAAAACAAAGTAGGTGTGGTGAGAAGGTGAGAGGAAGAGACATTGCTGGGGCGGGTGTTGTTGATATGGGTGAATGCAGGGTGAGATCAAGGAGAGAAGTAAATGAAATCAGAGGGGTTTATGGACCAGAACAACAGAGGGACCTCGAAGAAAGGCAGACAGGATTATAGAAAAGGCCAGGTAGTGGGCAGAGAGGAAATTTTCAGAGTTTAAGCACTGGGAGGCAGAATAATTCTGAAAGAAGGATTTGGGCGTGGCCACTATGGGGAGAGCTGGATCTCTGCAGTGTTTTTAAGACAATATAATGCATAATATATTTGACTCATACCTTGAAGCCAGAAAAAATTAAACTTGCATGTATAAATCTACCCATTTATGCACACCTATTTATATATACATAGTGCATACATTCAAATACTGTATGCTTTTCTGTTCACATATTATATATGAGTATAATATACTCCATTTTAAACTCTTTTTTATTCTTCACAGTACCAGCCCAGGGGCATAATAGGCATTCAGTAGACACTGGTTTAATTGCACTAACACATTTAACCAGAACTTTTATTTTTTTTTTCTCCTGTGTAGTATTGGAATCTACTCCACCCTGTAAATCACAATGCTAAAATAATTACAAAAAAGAGAGTTGAGGTTTAAACTGCAGAGACCAAATCTTTCAAGTAACAGATTTGTAATGGACTTGGTGTTGTGCTTTTAATTGTACCCTTAATCCTCGCAGTGAGCTCCATTTCTTTCACTTTTGCCAAAGCACAAATTCTACACATGAGTCCCAAGGCTCTGGGGAATTCTACTCGTTTGCTCGGCTTTCTACCTTCAGTTCTCATCAGGAGTCCTCACCCTCATAACCACACCAGCAATTCTATTGTAAAGCACAGAACAGAACCAGAAACTCACTGTGATGAGCTCAAAGATAGATGCAAATGCACAGACTGGCAGAGAAACATGGATGACTCCTAATTCTGCCCACTTAGGCTCAGGACTGCTAGCCTAATCCATCACCCTTTGGGCAAAATTCTCTTTCCTGGCTTCAGCATTGTAAATTAGAGGCCCCAAACTAATCTCTCCAAAGCATGGAAAGAGCACTGCTTTTCATTTAAGGTTCTTGGGGGTATTCTTTGTCACGAGAGCACCCAGGTCATAGTACCCATTGGGCCCCTGTGTGATTAACTCAGTGTGGTTGGAATGGGCTGAAGAGGGGATATATGCAGACATCCTGGGATTTTACATAATACTGGAACCTCCAAACTAGAATGAAACCCTAGACCTAGAATATTATTAGAAGTTCTCAGACTGACGAATCTACGTTTTAGTGATGTCCGAAACACCTGGTAGGTCTAAAGAAAGAACTGCCCACTGGTTAAACTGTATCTTGTCCTGGAACTCCTTATCAGTTAGTGTGTGTTGGGATCACCCCTCTATGGAGGTAGAAAGTGGAGAATCCAAAACAACCTGGTTACATGGGAAAATTAATTGAACTGGGACAGAGGATGGAAGTTACTGTCACTACAGTAACTTTTTGCTATCATAATTTGATCTTTCCAGCTGTCTACTCAGTAACCTGTAATAAAGGAGAAACATCAGTCTTCCACTGCTTACAAAAGGAGTCAAAGCCCTTGGCCTGTCCTACCCGGTATCAATGTTAGAAATTTATGAACTACACACCCATGTGACAGCTTATTGGAAATGATTCCCAACTGGGAGTCTTATTTTTGTGTCACATGAGCCTTAAAAGCGAGAGAAAGATGAGATGGTTTATGTGTCTTTACACTCTGGAATCTCTTTCCTCCCTACTCTGTAACTCTCAGCGTTCTTTACCGTCTCCCTCTTCTCCTCTACCATCACTTTATTCCCAGGAAAGGAAATGAGAACCCTAATGTAAGCTAGGTGTTTCAATATCTAAATGTCTAATATGGCTTAATATGGCACCCTTCCTGGGATGACTTTCACTTAAATGCCAGATGAGCAGCTCAGGGCTAAAGGGATAACTCTGTGTGGGAAGACAGTAGTTGGAGTGAGGCTGAGGAATAAAAAGGAAAGGTCTTCTCAGGACCCCTGAAGTCACACCATGGGCCATATGCCATTTGTAAGGCCAGACCCATTCCAGTGTAACTGCCTACCCTGAGCTGCTTCTCATCCACAGAGTTCCTTAGACAAGGAGGAGAGTCTCTTGACACTCAAGTGAAGAATTAAACGCTCAACCAGTATTTGGCAATCTACTGAGCACACATTTCTTATATGGCTTTGGGTTCAGACAGCATAGAAGGTATGGCCACATACCTAGAAATCCCTAATGCATTCATCAATAGCACTGCAGCTGCATCATTTATGCACACATCTGAATCATTCTTAACACACCAGACACACACAGAGTGTCAAACAGACGGGGCTTTTTTTTTTTTTAAGAGATGGAAATTAAAAGAATAAAGTGAGTTCCGGAATAGCTTTTTTTCCAAAGGCTATTGCCCAAACAATCTGGTTATTCTGTGCCTAAATCCTGAACTAAGCAAAGAACAAACAAATTAAATTAAAAACAAAAATAAAGAAACCCTAGCTCTTAAATGAGATGTGCAGGTGACCAGCACGCTGCGTTTTGGCAACACAGTGTCTTCACCTCCCATGCAGAGAATTCACCCATGGGAGACTCTCTGATGGCCACGGAAGACTGGGTGGGTGATATTCCCTTAATTTTCTAGACGACTCCTATTTGTATCACATTACACATGCGTTTTGGCACTACTGACACCACCAACATTTAATGGAATCATTTGGGAATTTTTCTCTCCCTCAATACAACATGGCTGTGGCCAGTACAGGGGAAACCCACATCAAGGATGTTTCCCACATTCTGGCTGAAGATACACAGTGACATATTTTGAAATTACAAGATCCACTGTACATGCGTCACTCTGAAGGGTGTGCACACTTCAGGCAAATTCAAGGGTCAGATTATCTGAAGTCGGTAGAAACGCTGAAATTTCAGCATGGCCACCGAGAGGAGGGATACAGGACAATACCTACCAACTCACTTCCACAGTGGAAGGGAATGATGGAGGACACGAGAGAAAGCACGGATTCTGAAGAAACTTGGAACCATTAGCCCTCTTGAGGGTGTCTGTGGAATCTCACAGTTTGAATAGATTGAGTCTTTGTCCAGACCCATGTGTGGAAGAGATGGGGCTGATAGCGGAATTCATCCTCATGGATTTGGAAGGAAGTAACATCTAGAACTTGGCATTGCTCAGCCTTCCTTTCTGTAAGATTTCTTGGGCAGGCTGTCAATATCTTATTTGGGCTCAATTTAAACATCCAGTTGAAGAGAAGTGACCAATTGGGGCCAAAGAGGGTTTTAGAGAAATGAAATTAACCAGCCAACAGTTTTTGATGATGGGACAATTGGACAGAAATGTAATGTAATATCCCAGTGAAATGGATTTGGAAATTTCATCCTTCAGTACAAAGAGAGAGAAGGCTGCCACCCTTCACAGAGACAACAATCCAGTGAAAGAAATTCTACTCGTCTGGTTAACCCCAGGTCCCAGGTTCTGAACACCTGGCTTGAGACAAACAGCACTTTCTTGATGGCGGAAGTGAGGACAAGGCAGATATAAAGTCACTACAGGCACCGTCCTTCCTGGACTCACCCTTCCACCTCTAAAACCAACTTTGTAACCTTTCTAAGAGAATCTCCTGGCCACTGAGTTTGGAGCAGATCTGGTAATCTTTTCCAGAAAAGTATGCAAATTTGTAAGACACAGATCCAGAGTTACCCTCCTATAACCAGATATCACATGTTTCCAGGAAGGAGACTTCATGGGAATTTTCCAGGTGTGCCTGTGGTGGTGATTTCTCAGGAGGAAGGAAGTGGGCAGGAAGAAGGCTGGAGCCCAGGTACTAGGGAGAAAAGACTGAGCTGCGGGGAGATTTCTCAAGACGGAGCTTCCTGAAATCTCTTAGCCACATCAAGAAGGAGAGATTGATTTGACCTCAATTCTGGTTTAAGCCCTTTGGGGAATCTTTCCTACCCTAGGTGCCCACAGGAGATATATGGCGCCACCAGCTTGATCTGGCATGGATGCTGGTGATCTGTGGTCCACCTGGAAGACAGAAGCTAGGCCTGGGGTTTGCCTGAAGCCAAACTGGACCCAAGCCAAGCCCAGTCATACCCGCGGTCTATGACTACCTCTCACAGGCCAGTGAGAAGACTGGTGAGGTGGGCGGCCAAGACCCACAGCCCTTCCCCAGCTTCGTCACCACTGTGGCCTCCATTTCCGCTCACTGTTCTCCAGACACCCTGCAGCCAAAGCCGTACAAAACTCCCCCCGAAACAGAAAATGAAATCCATTAACAAAACACTTCCCCCTTCATTCCCATCCCCACCCCGCTCCCTCCAGCCAACACCCTGAATACTCACAAGAGAACACTTTATCTATACAAAATGAATTAGAAAACAAAATATTTACATATGAAATAAACACCGTCTTGATTTCTATCACCAGCGGAGACGACAGAGCCCCCTTTGTTCTAGATTGCTGTTCGCTATTGTTGGTTTGGTTTTTATTTGAAAGGGGTGAGGTAAGAGGAAGAGTGAGGGAGGAGCCCCTGACCTGGGATCCAGTCAGGGTGAAGAATGTTTGATGGCCCTTCGCCTTCTTCCTCCTGGAGACACCTCACGCCCTCTGTCCTCTCGCTCAAGTCTTTCCTTGAATCTAAGGTAAAGCACTCCGCGCTCCTCTCTCCAAATCTGTGAGAGGTTCAGCCCCTTGCCCCCAGGTTCATTTTAGAAAGAAAACAAAGCTTTACAAGGCCTTCGGTTGGCTTGAAAATGAAAGACACTGAGGTAAAAATCAAGGAGGGTGGGGTCGCAGTAAGGAGCTGGTGGGGAGGTGAGGAAGGGGCGTGAGTTGGGGTGGGTGGGATTTCTCGAAGAGACATGGCAGCTTCCTTCAGAGGAGGATGAGCACCTTTCTGGTTTATGTGTCCTGTGTGTAACATGGAGATCCTGTGGCCAAGCTTCCAAAATGACTCGGCTCTTTGGCTGCCACCTGGGGAGCGGGGAGGATGGCAGAAGAGTGGACCTGACCCCCGGAACACGTCTACCCCAAGTTTCGGGGCTGGCAGTGACAAGTATTCGTTTTCTTTCTTAAGTTTCCAACTTTGAGTGAAGGGGGCTTCCTGTCTGCCAGTACCCTCATCCCTGGAGTTTTATATGTGTATATATATATATATATATATATATATATATATATACACACACACACATAATTTTTTTATTCTTGAATAGTACAATCTGGGAGATGAAGGAGGTGCTGCAGGAAGGAGGAGGGGCTTCTACAGAGTGTCCACACTGGGCTCAATGTCACATTCTCTGGGAGCCAGACCCAACGAGGTAGCAGGGGAGTCCCTCTCCGCCTCCCGTCCCCTCTTTCAAATCTCTTCTCTTCCTTCTCCTGTCTCCTGAGCTGTACTTGAGGGGCAAGCTCAAAGCTCTGCACTGTCTGTTCCATATCACTTGTGGCCAATTCAGGGGGTAACAAGCCTGCTCTCCTAGCTCCAGGTTAAGTAAGAAGGGATCAAAGCATTGAAAACATCCCCCTCTCTCACTTACCCTATCATAAACGATGCCCCTTGCCCTTCAAAGCGTTCCTTTAGCTCCTTCCCACAAACTGGCCAGCTGAGGGTCTCAAAAGCTCAAATGAGCTTTGTCCACTCTTCTGCCCTCGGTTATATGCAAAAGAATCCTGGCTGCTTCTATGTCCTTTTAGCCTTCCTGGAAAGTTCTTGGCCAAGACTGATTGAAAGTACTGGCAACCATGAAGGAATTATTTTTGTATATGTTGCTCTTGTAGAAATGTTCACCCACATGTTTTGTCTAGGCCACAGAAACTTCTCATCAAGAACTTCCATTCTCCTTATTCAGGAAGGGTGTAGAGGGAGAGAGAGCCATAATTCAGATAACATAGGACCATCTTTGTTTGTACACAAGCCAAAAAAAGCCTGTTGCTTAGGGATACTGAAGAAACAGCTTTATGGGGTCAAGGTTGCCTTCTACACAAATAGGCCCCTGACAACAGGTGTGTATAGACAATAGGTGTGCAAGTGTATATAGACACACATGCACAGGCAGTCCCTCCTTCTTTGCCTCTAATGTACCACAAAACACTGCTCTAATATTCTTTCATCATCTGTCAATGACTTCACTCCAGTTCACCATCAGTAAGTCCCACGGAATTGGAGAAAACTATTTTTTGGCTTATATATAAACACACAAGGCTTCCCACCCTCTGCTTGGTGCCTGATCCCCAAACACATGCCATCTAAGCAACAAGAATTTAGCAAAAGCCTTTTTTCATTCACAGGCAGTATGCTAATAGATCTTATGGGAATGCTTTTGCTTCCTCACCTACACATACAGATCAGTTCAGCAAGAGGTATCCTGCTTTCTCCGTGGCCTCCTCCTGCTTCTCCTTGGCTTCACTCCAACCGGGTGGCAAAGAGTCCTTCCACACCAGGAGCAAGATGCCCTGCGGCCACTGCCTTCTCAGCTCCAGCGGAACGAGCCAGCCCACGTATCCACTCTCCGGAACTGGGAACGGCAGCCTACCGTATCCTCTCGCGGGAACTGGGAAAGGGGACAGGATGGACAGACAGGAAGGAGGAGGAAGTAGGAAGAGGGTGCTGGAAAGGGAGCAGAGATGGTGCTGGTCACCAGGCTCACCCTCAGAAGGAATCAGAACTCCAGGATCCCAAAAATAAATGAAAACGACAAGAAAGGAGCAAATGGGAACCAAGTTCACCCCCTTACCCCCCGTTCGCCCTCTGTGACATGCGTGCTACACGCCCACAGCCAGACCCTCCCGGACGCACCTTTGGCCTCTCTCTTCCCTCACTCAGACATCAGACTCAATACTAGACAGTTTCTCATACACATGCCCATTGCTGGAGCCATTGAAAGCCCTGGGGTTTTTGTTGTTAGGCACACAGGGGTTGGACTGGTTCCCTATACAGATGTCTTTCTGGAAGCGGCCCGGCACAGCCCCGTGCAGGGCCGAGACCACCGGCTTGTTGCTCACAAGGGCCCGGAAGTCCGGCCTGGCCTTCGGCGCACCAGCCACCGTGGGCTGCCTGAAGAAGTAGGATTTGCTGCCGTGGAGCAAGCACTGGTCGTCCCCGAAAGTGGGGATGAAAGGGTTCTGCGTGACCCGGTCAGGGTAGAGTGACTTGCTGAGCATGTAGCCACCGCCGCCGCTGGGATTGCCATGGTGGTGATGTCCTGCGGCCGGCGCCGCCGCCTTGCCGTCGTTGCTGCCACTGAAAGCGCTCTCGCCCGCCGGCATCTCGAACATGTGCGCGTAGGGGCTGCCGTCCAGGAAGCGGCCCTTGTCCTTGAGGCTCACGCTGCGCGGGGCCAGGGCGGCCTCTTCTTTCTGCAGGTCCACGAACGTGTCGTAGGAGTGTTGGCGCCGCAGCTTGTTCCGGGGCTTCTTCTGCGCCTTGGAGTTGGTGGGGCTCTGCGGGTACTTAGACGCGGCGGACGTCACGGCCGCCACCGGGGCGGCCGGCTGATCCAACTCCTGCAGCGAGTTGTCCTCGCTGATGTCATACAGGTTGCCGGCCTTCTTGCACGCCTCGCAGCGGATGCAGGCCGGCCTGCCTGAGTTCTGGCCAGCCACCACTGCCGTTGCTGCCGTCGTCGTCGAGTAGTTGTGCAGCTTGGATGGGCAGCTGCGGCAGAAGTTGCCCCCAGGGCGCTCCTCCCAGTCCACGTTGGTCAGGTTCTTCTCCCAGGGGGCCGGGACCCCACCGACGACCCCCCCGCCGTGCTTGTCGCCCGTGCCGTGCTTAAGGTGATGAGCTCGGTTGGTACAGGGCCCTCCGCCACCCACCGAGTCGCGCTTGAAATCCTCGCCGCGCTCCTTATAGAGGTCAGTCAGGTCCACGTGCTCCCAGTGCGGCGAGGTCTCCTTGGCACGGAACTGGTCCAGGTAGAAGTCCCGTAGCCCGTCCTTGTCCCGAAAGTAGCGCTTGTGGTCTGGGGAGCGGGGCGGCCGGCGGCGGTAGGCCAGCTCTATCTCGTCGAACTCGCGGCGGGACTTGGCCGAGGCTGGACGCTTCTTCAGGCTGTCCTTGTACTGCTGCTTCCGTCTCTTGGCCGCATTGCCCTCGATGTTGCCGTAGGTGACCGTGTGGGTGGAGATGTCCGACACGTCGGAGCGGATCAGGTCGTCGTGGCCGCCATAGCGGTCACTCTTGAAAGAGAACTTGCCGTACAGGTCGCCGAGCTGGCTGTGCTTGGACGAGGGGAGGCCAATGTCCAGGGGCTTCTTGCCCAGGGCCCGGGGCTGCGTGGTGAAGGGCGGGTTGTCACAGTCGTAGAGCCCATCTATGGAGCTGGCGCTGCCGATGCTGTGGGGCCGGTGGTGGTGGTGGTAGTGGTCCTGGTACACGTTGCTGTCCTTGAGCTGCAGGTTCCCGAAAGTCCTTTCCACCTCACTGATGTAGTCACTGAACAGGTTCTCCTCGCAGGGCGGGTTGTTGTAGGACTTGCAGTCGGAGTGTGTGAAGCTGCGGCGGTGCTCGGAGATGTCATAGACAGACGACTCGCGGCGGATGAAGTCCAGGGCGCTCTGCGGTGAGCCATTCACACCCGACAGGTTGGCCATGTTCTTGGCCGTGCGCAGCAGACGCAGGATATTGGAGTGCGTGTTGTTCATGGTGGCGGTGGGGGAGTTCATCACGGACTGGCGCTCCTCAATGGCCACGCCATGGATGCAGCTGTAGATACCCTGCAGAGAGGATGAGACGGGTTAGGTCTCTCCTGAGGCTGGAAGGGACCCTCAAGTGGATCCCTACCCCTGCTAACTGCGTAAATGGTTGAGATAAGTCCAGGAAAACATGAAACAGATGGTCTTATAGACTCATAGAAACCTGTGTCTAGAAGCTTGCCTGCCTTGTGCTGTGCTGTGCTCAGTCCTTCAGTCGTGTTTGACTCTTTGGGACCCCATGGACTGTAGCCTGCCAGGATCCTCTGTTCATGGGATTTTCCAGGCAAGAACCCACTGTAGTGGGTTGCCATTTGCTTGCCTTATTCACCAGCATTTAGCAAGTCTCATCATGAACCCTAGGGCTTTCCCCGTGGGGCTAGTGGTAAAGACCCTACCTCCCACTGCAGGAGATGCAAGAGACAAGGGTTCCATCCCTGGGTCAGGAAGATCCCCTGGAGAAGGAAATGGCAACCTTCTCCATTATTCCTGCCTGGAGAATCCCATGGACAGAGGAGCCTGGCAGGCTACTATTCATAGAGTCACAAAGAGTCGGACATGACTGAAGCAACTTAGAATGCAACATGAGCTGGGGGTCTGATTAGATAGGCTTGGCTCTCCAAAAGGGGCCTCATTGCATACACCAAGTGATCTAAGCAAATGGTCTGGAATCACAAGACATTCAGGAGATTCATGCCTCACTCCGCAACTGATTTGTACTGATTTTTCTTTCTACACTAGGTTTTTGCCTCACAGAAATGAGGCCATGATATCAACTGATAGCAAACAACACTGTCAGCCTTCTGGAAATCAACAGCAATGCTTTACAGATGTTGGGGCTGTTCTGCCCTGGCTGGTCACCCCTGGCTGGCAGTAAAGACTGGGGAGCCCAGGCGCTCACAATTGCTACTCTTTACCAGCTCTGACAAATTTTGAGCAGCTTTTAGGATTTTGATCATCAGATCACAGCTGAGCAATTCTCTCCCTGAGCCAAGCATGAACCAAATTCAACAGGACAATTAGGCAGCTTTGAGGTCAAAGAAGGATATTTCTGCTGCTGTGCCTTACACCGTGGGAGGGAGGACCTGGGACAGATATTAAGGACTAAATAGCAATCATGAATCCCCTTGCTGGAGAGGAGTAGTCGAGGAGGGGTGGGGTGGGAGTTTGGGGTTGGTAGAGGCAAACTAGTGTATATAACATGGATAAACAACAAAGTCCTACTGTATAGCACAGAACCATGTTCAATATCCTGTAAATGAAATATCTTGTAAATAGCCATAATGTAAAACAGATATGAAAAAGAATGTATATACATGTATAATTGAATCACTTTGCTGTACAGTGAAATTTTATATTGGAAATCAACTATACTTCAATAAAATGAATTTAAAAAGAATCCCCTTGTCGAATGCTCTCCTTTATTCTCTTTAGGTCCTGTTTTTTTTCTTCAAGTTTCTCACTCACTGTGATCATAAATAACTAGTATCTTAACATTAGTATTGATTGAGAATTCCCTGTGTGCAGCTTCTTGTGTAGAGCCCTAAAAAGCACTGTCTGGGAGAAGGAGAGGCTTGGGCTCAAGTCTAAAGTCAGGCCAACCTCCTGCCAATCTCTAGTTCCCTGCCTTGAAAGGTGGACATGTTTGGAACTTTTCCACCTGGCAAGGGAAGGTCTTTGCAGAAGAGGTTGTTTGAATAGTGTCTTTAAAACAAGGGGAATTCATTTGGAAAGGGGCTGTCCCTATTGAGGGAGGAGGATGAGAGGAGAGAAGATTCAAAGGTAGAGTGGCAGCTAGATGGGAAAGAAGGATGGTTTGCATGAGATGAGCATCCCTGCCCTGGAGGCAGCCACAAGATAAGAGATCTACAAGAAAATTGGGAGATTAATATATATGTACAAACACACACAATAGGGGCTTCCCAGGTGGCACACTGGTAAAGAATCTGCCTGCCAATACAGGAGATGCAAGAGATGCGGCTTCAATCCCTAGGTCGGAAAGATTCCTCGAGTAGGAAATAGCAACCCACTCCAGTATGCTTGCCTGAAAAACCCCATGGACGAGGAGCCTGGCGAGCTATAGTCCATAGGGCTGCTAAGAGTCAGACATAACTGAGCGCAGAAGAGAAGATATGTACACTACCATGTGTAAAGTAGCTAGTAGGAAGCTTCTGTATAGCATAGGGAGCTCAGCTCAGTGCTCTGTGATGACCGAGAGGAGTGAGATAGGGGTGGGGATGGGAGGGAGGTTCAAGAGGGAGGGGATATATGTGTACATACAGCTGATTCACTTCATTGTACAGCAGAAACTAACACAACACTGTAAAGCAATTATACTCCCATTAAAAAAAAATAGAGAGTTCCCCTGCTTTCTTATCCTTTCTGACCCTTCTTGATTACGGCCAGGAGAAAATGCACTTGTCCTCTTCAGAGCCATTGATTATGTCGAGGGGCGACAAATAGGATTTCTACTACAGGCTTCCTGTGCTGTGGCCAGCCCCTGTCTGGGGTCTTGGGAAGCGCCACGAGGTACAAAAAGGTGGCTTAGGGACCACAAGTCCCAGCCTCCTGTTTCCAGGTAACTGAATGGCCTGAAGCAGCTCACAGCCAGAGAGGACATTTTTCTCTAGAACTAAAATACTATAGGAAAATGATCAAAAGATGGGACAATTTAATGAGTACTCCATTTTCTTACATAACCCCATTAGAGACAAAGTTGGTTACATCTGAAGCCTAGACCTCTATTCTAAGAGGACATCTGAGTTCACTTCTCGTGAATGAATCTCATAACTTTATTAACAAAATAAAAAAGTCTGCTTTTTTAAGTAAAGAAAAGAAAAAAAAAAAAACTCTTCCCTGTGACCCTTTATTTATATTCAACACTGTGCTCCAAATCTCACTTTGGACTAGTCATGTAGAAGAGAACTAAATAAAGAAGGACTTGAGTGGTACTCTTGCTCCAATTAAGGAAGTTTCTGGAATGTAAATTTCTTAACAGGTCAGGACTTATTTTTGAAAGTTCTGTTAAGCTCCTCCTGAATGCTCCAAATGCATACATGGTTAAAATATAAAGCGGGATGGTGAAACGACCAATATACATTTGCATGTCAGAATAAGAGAGATACATGTCATGATTTATACAGAAATGTGATTTTTTAAAAGGATTAAATGATTAATCCAGCCTATGCAGAATTAACTAATAGTGATGAAAGGCACCTGGGGAAAGGCCAAATGTTTCATTTTGATAGATCTGCCAGTTCTTTTTAAGAACCAAATGCCCAAACCCCACACAGAAAGCTATTTCTTAAAGGAAAAACAGCTTCACCTGTTCTCTGAGCCACTTGAAATGATGTCATCCTACCCCCTGGGGAAATGTACATGATGTGGCTTCCTGCTTTCACAGCCTCAGGTTGGAGTTAGTGCCCCTCTGCACTCTCTGCTTTGCATGGCACTAGGCTAAACTTCCTTTCCCAAGTTCCAGGCACCTAAATCAAACCACTTACTCTGCTGATGGAGAAGACCATGCCAGGCTTGCCAGAACAGACACCCATAAAGCAGTGCCGGAACTGCCAATAGAAAAGGTGTTCACAGATGAAGGTGATGAGGCTGAGAGCCATGGCTGCCCCCAGCATGTAGAAGACACCCGCCATGTTGTCGATGTCCAGCTGGCTACTCATGACCTCGTTCTTCTCATTGTGGCAGATGCCTGTGAGCCACAGAGCTTCCAGCTCCTCCATCTCCCCTGGGGGCCGGGCAGGAAGGAGAGAAGAGAGGGAGAGAGAGGGGTGTTGGGAAAAGAAAGGAAAACATGAGAGAGAGGGGAAGAGACATAAAGAAAACCAAGAGAGAAAGTTAGTAATTTTATTAATACTGTTAAACTTACCACGTTATTCAACAAGTGGTCAATGAAAACACAATGTGGGTACCAGAGATGATACAAAGATAGAAGATATTACCTCTGTGCCCTGTATGAATGTGTGAAAGTTTTAGTTGCTTAGTTGTGTCAGACTCTTTGAGACCCCATGGACTGTAGCTCCTCTGTCCATGGAATTCTCCAAGTAAGAATACTGGAGTGGGCAGCCATACCCTCCTTCAGGGGATCTTCCTGACCCAGAGACAGAACCTGGGTGTCCTACATAGCAGCAAGATTCTTTACGGTCTGAGCCAGGTAAGCCCTAGCTACCCAGTGTAAATGGGTATATAAACAATCAGTATGACAAGCTGTATGTAACAAAAGCTTCCCGAATTAGTCAGGGTAATTTTGTAGATGCGGTGGCCAGTGGGTTTTCACGAGGAAGGTAGGATTTTGAGGTGGGCATGGTGAATGAGTGAATTTTAATTGATATTGTACAAAAAGGGGCTCCAGGCATCAGAGATAGCATGATCAAGGGGAGGAAGGAGAAAAACACAAGTCATATTTGGGAAAGGCTGGCAGAACAATTCAAAAACAATAACAGTTGGTTAAAAAAAAGCTGAATACAAAAGGTTGATGAAACATTGCTGAGCACCTGAGTATCAGACTAAGCACTTTGCACGGGTTTTATTTTTTTTTTGTAGACAGCGAGGAACAACATAATGGAAGAAGTGATTCAGAAAATTGCTCTCAAAAAATGTGCAGAGCAGATCGAGTTGGGGGAGGAGAGACAGAGACAAATCGGTGGAGAGATTGATTGATTCCCTAGAGGCCCTCAGACTTCCTGATCTCTTGTTGAAAACATAAATATTCACAGGAAAAGGGAGGAAGCTGGAATAAAATGAGACCACCAAATTCGGACCTGCCTCCTTTTAATGCTGCTTAGAGAAGTTTTGATTAATTCAAGTCATGCCAGGTTACAACAACCTTGATCCACTTCAGTGGATACTAGGAACTAGAAATGTAGAAATCATAGGCAAGAGGAAAATAAAAGAAACCATGAGCCTGAGAATGCATCTGACTCTAGAGAAGCAAAAATCTGAAAATCTCATGAAGAAAATTGCCAGTTTGGCTTAAAACGTGAAATCTGTTTGCATAGTCTGACTGGAGCTCTGGTGTGTGTGTGTGTGTGTGTGTGTGTGTGTGTTAGTCGCTCAGTCGTGTCCAACTCTTTGCGACCCCATGGACTGTAGCTCATCAAGTTCCTATGTTCATGGAATTCTCCAGGCAAGAATAATGGAGTGGGTTACCTTTCCCTTCTTCAGGAGATCTTCCCAACCCAGGGATTGAACCTGGGTCCACCACGTTTCAGGCAGATTCTTTACCGTCTGAGCCCCCGGAAAGCCCATGAAGCTCCGGTAACTTTTGCAAATTGTCTCTACTGCTGCTCTTTCTTGTGGACAGAGGCCCTGTTATTGCCTTGAAGTGATAGCTACATTACTGTGACAGAAGCTCTTACACTAAAAAGGCTTGGAACCCTCCACCTAGAACCCCATCCTCTTTCCAATGTTCATCAAATCACTTTTTGCTCATTTCTTGGATCAAACTTGGATGATTTTCCTAACTGAACAACTGACCTCACCTGGAGTCTGCCAATCCAGCTATGTTGTCTTCTCCTTACCAGCAAAGATTCTGCAGACAGAACTGGGGGAACTGCTGGGTTGATGGCCTGTGGGGCCAAGTACAGTCAGGCTGCTCGTTGTAATAGGATTAGCTTCTGTGAGACTAACAGGAGAAGGAGGTCCTTTAGA
Source organism: Bos javanicus (assembly GCF_032452875.1). NCBI lineage: Eukaryota > Metazoa > Chordata > Mammalia > Artiodactyla > Bovidae > Bos > Bos javanicus. Next base: position 96,814,063 of record NC_083872.1, on the reverse strand, counting down.
CAATAAAGTGAAGTGGGATGTGGAAGGTGTGAGCAAAATAAAAAAAAGAGATTAGGTTTTCTCAAAGCAAGTTGTCTCTTCAAGGAATCACTCTGGCGAGTGAGTACCTTCCAGTGTCTGTCTCTGAGGACTTGGCCCTGCTTCCTATCTCTTCCACTGGGAGAGGCAAAATAGCAGAGGGAAGGTTGAGCAAATAGCCATGAATGGATTTCTTTGCCCTTTCTCTGGGACCAGAGCAAGGGGTCTGTATAGTCAAAGCTACTGTTTTTTCCAGTAGTCATGTATGGATGTGAGAGCTGGACCCTAAAGAAGGCTGAGTGCCAAAGAATTGATGTTTCTGAATTATGGTGTTGGAGAAGACTCTTAAGAGTCCCTTGGACTGCAAGGAGATCAAACCAGTTAATCCTATAGGAAATCAACCCTGAATAATCATTGGAAGGACTGATGCTGAAGCTTCAATACTTTGGCCACCAGATGTGAATAACTGACTCATTAGAAAAGACCCTGATGCTGGGACAGATTGAAGGCAGGAGGAGAAGGGGACAACAGAGGATGAGATGGTTGGATGGCATCCATCACCGACTCAATGGACATGAGTTTGAGCAAAACTCTGGGAGATAGTGAAGGAGAAGGAAGCCTGGTGCGCTGCAGTCCATGGGATTGCAACGAGTCGGACATGACTAAGCCACTGAACAATAACAACAACCTCATTACGAAGCTTTAGAAAGCTAACATATACTACCCAATGTCCTAGCATACTATGAAATGCTTTACTGGAAATGCAGAGGTTAGAGGGATGGGGAAGGAAGAAGGGTTGATGTTTTGGACTGGCTGTAGGAAGAGGCCAAGTAGACACTTTCCCTTTCTTTAACTCACCATCTCCGAAGAGCTGCAGGATAGCAAGGTCCACCTGGCGCTTCCATCCAGAGTCTTTTTGGATGGCAATGCCATAACCAGTGGAGGCAAAGACCTTCCCACTGCCAATGGTCACCAGCTTGCAGCCCTCATCTCTACCGGCCATGTAGTTCAGCACGGCTGCATCGTAGATGAAGGCATCCAGTTTCCTGTGCAAGAAAGGAGCAAACAAACCAAGTCCAGTGGAGGAACTCGAGTCCAAAACTACCTATGGGGCCATTAAGAGGAGGAAGTAGGACTCCAGCAGACTATGGGGAGAATTGGTTCAAAGCAGAGCTCAAGGTGGAACTCAGCCAGAAGCTAAAGCCTAACTCCCAGGTGGTTCTTTGTGATTTCAGATTGAAAGGAGGAGTTTTTTTCCCTCCTGTTGGGAATGATGAGAATGCTAGTTGGGCCCGGAGCCAACTCATAAGCTGTGTCTGAAAAGGAGAAGGAGTAAAAAGGAATCAATAAAAATAATAACAGAAATAATGAAAAGGAACCATCACAATGATAGCAACAAATAGCATGGGTTAGACTTACATAACATTTTTCATTTCTCAGTTCATTACAGTCCAGAGTGGGGATAAGCGTAGGTGGACGAGGAGCACTGGATGGGCAATGCTATTTTGGCGGTCAGAAAGGTTTTAGTATTTTGTTTTGCAGCACAAGGAGAGGAGAGAGTTGCTGGGGGTGGTGACATTATAGGCTCAGGTCAACAGCGAATGCGTGAAACCACAGCCAATGCAACATACAGGAGAATTCAGATGTCTCATGTTCCCAAACATATGAGAATCTCTTTGTATGTACAGTGCTTTGCAAGGAGAAGTAGGCAGGGAGTGGGGAAAGGCTAGGGGCAAGTTCAGGAAGGTACAGGTCAATATTTAAACACAATAAATGGAGAAGAAATTCAGATATATTCATATAGGTAATAGAGAGGTCTGCAAGAAAGAAAGCCAGGCATCATGACCTGCACTGTTCAAGTGCAGTTCAGTTAGCTTTACCCCTCCTTAAGAAAAAAGAAGCCCTTTCTGGCATGACAAAATGCACAACATTTTTTCCAAAGGTCCGTGAGTATCCTTTAGAAGTGTGTCTATCAGAAAGTCAAAGCTCTGAAGGGCTTGAGAACTGTGATTGCACCAGGGGCCAGACAACCCAGAGTCATCTGTCCCCCAAATTCAAATCCCACCTTCTGAAATCTGCTGTGGCTTTATAACAATAAGACAGAGTCTAACAGTATTTAAGTAAACATGCCTCTGGGAGGCTCATTCTGAACAGAAGCCACCAGAAGGTCTAAGGGCTGTCAGTCATCCTACAACACAGGAAATCAGCTATGAGACCTTAACTCCAACAACTCTCATGCTCAACTGTCTGTCTTATTCCACAGCTGTGGCTTCTGAGGGAAGGAACCGCCATGGCTGAGATTATGTAAGCCAACATATTTGCAGTTTGTGAGTTCTTTTGAATGAACAATCCACCCTAGATTATAGAGCTGGATCAAAGAGTGCCAATTTTGTTGGAATTGGAGATCAATTAACATATTCTTACTGTTTGTTATCTAAAAGCTTTCACCCTTTTCATTGTTTCTTTCTCCCTTGTCCATAAGACACCAAAATCAATTTCACTTTCAGGTCAGCAGGTCTTTATTTTGTGTGTAACACATGAACTTTAGCCTTGACTCTCCTCTTTGACTTTTATATCTATTACATTCTTATTTCACTGTTACATTCATGCAAGTAAAATAGAAATTGTTGAAAATATATATAAGTGAATCATACCAGTGGAATATCCATACACTGGTCTGAATTATACCATCAATTTAACCTGGAGACCCACAAAATGCAAATGCAGTCTTCTTTGCTTGAACTTGGTGTGGCAAACAAAGATGGTCCATCTTATTACATGGATGTTTAAGAAATGTGAGCAACACAGCAAAGATTCTGAGCTTGGAAGCAGTTCTTACCCTGTTTTCAGGGAGAGCAGTGCATCATCGACACCTCTCTGGTTGAACTTCCCCATGTAGGCATGCATTTCTGCATAGTTATTGCGAATATTCCTCTCTGTGCTGCCATTGGGCACAGTGCCAAAGCGGAAAGGGGGTGAGAAGTCATTAGGTCTCTGGAACTAAAAAGAGAGTTAAAGAGAGACAGAGAAGATGAATGCTTCAGAAAATGTGGAGAGATATTCAGTTAACATTTGTGGATTTATCATGGAAGGGACCAATGAGAGTTCACCAAACATATTAGCCCTTGCTCAGGAGTAGCAATTGCTATCTGAAAGTGAACTTCAATTCAACTCAATTTAATCCATATTGTTGAGAGCTTTCTAACTGCCCACCCCTGACTTGAATCTGTCACTCTCGTCTGCCCCGTGTATGTACACTGCACAAAACCAGGGATGATGGGAATGAGCTATTAGCTTAACTGCAGTGGGCTGGTTGCCTTTATTTCTGAAAATTGTGTGAAATCTGCTTCCAGGCCCCATCATTGGACTATTAAGTCTCTAAGATGTAAGGCAAGCTACATCGCACTCCTGAAAATCACTTGTTGGGTAGCAAATATGTTTTGCTAAGAAATTCTGTCTTTACTTTCCTTGATGCTTTAAAAGCCCACATGTATCCTACATGAGTTGTAGGAGAAATTGTAAAAGCAAATGCAATTTTAATTATATTCCCTCTTGTGTTTAAGAACTGAGAGTGGATTGCCAGGGCATAGCATAATAAAGGGAAATCTCTTGAATTTTCACCCCTATGACATCAGCTTTGTTTCTGGCTATTGCCCTGCAGTGAGCAGTCTGTATATTGCTTCCTGAAAGCACAATTCATGCATTTGTATCTTCATGGCCTCAGAGAGTCTGTTCCCTCAGCATGATCTCACCTTTCTCCCTGGGCCAATTCATGTCCTTCACCTCATTCATGTAACTCAGAGCAATTTTTCAGGACACTTTCTATGAGCTCTTTCTTCCATCAAGTTTACCCAAGAGTGAGTCATCGGTACTTGGTGTTCTTGGTCTAGATCCTTGTAATTAATACTACAAATTCATTTACTTTCTAAATAAGCTGGCCAAGTTCTGAGAGCTGGTCTCTGAGGTAGTCAGGAAGCTCTAGATTGAGACACATATGGATTGAAGACCGGCTCTGAGTGTGTGTTAGTTGCTCAGTTGTGTCCAACTCTTTGCGATCTCATGGACTGTAGCCTGCCAGCCTTCTCTGTCCATGGGGTTTCCTAGGCAAAAATACTGGAGTGGGTTGCTAGTTCCTTCTCCAGGGGATCCTCCTGACCCAGGGATTGAATCCAGGTCTCCTGCATTGCAGGCAGATTCTTTACCATCTGAGCCACCAAGGCAAATAACAGGAGCTCTCTGTGCATCATTTCCTCATATATAATAAAAAGACAGTAATGTCTACTTTTCAAGATTGTTGTGTGTCTTAAATGATACAATGCATTGGAAGTACATGACACAGAATCTTGTACACAGTAAGTGCTCAATAAAGACTTCTTATATCAGTTTAAATTCATATCTACATTCTACATTCTCTAGTAAATTTCATACTCTCCAAGTTTCTCATTCTATTAGGACAGCAATGATCAGCTAGAGTATGACTGGAGTTCACAGTCATATATGCTATGCCCTGGTATAGGAAAGCCAATGTAGATATTTAAAGTCCACTTGGTTTCAATATTAAGTGAAGTACAGTGAAAGTCACTGAGTCATGTCCAACTCTTTGCGACCCATGGACTGTAGCCTGCCAGGCTCCTCTGTCCATGAAATTTTCCAGACAAGAATACTGGAGTGGGTTGCCATTTCTAAGTGAAGATATCTTAAAAATCTTTGAAGGTACCTTTGAAAGTCTAACTTAGGAGTACTCTGAAGTTCTGGAGCTGTCTGGGCTTACAACCATTCTCCTTTATCCTTCCCTTGACGTGAGACACTTACAGCTTCTCAGAATATGGGGATTTCATGGGCCACTAAATATCACAGCACCAGTAACCATAAATGCCATCTTCATTGCTTAGAGTTGGCCGTAGTTAGAAGTAAGGTTATGCAGTGGGGTTAGGTAATCTGAGATGCATCAAAAGATCACTACTTTCTGACTTACCACAATGCTTTTTGCCATTAAGAGTTTTTGTTTAATTACTTTTAAGGGGTTGTGATTTTTAAGAAAATAAAGATACTACAAAAGAGTCAAAGAATTTTAGAGTTGTATGAACCACTCAAGGTTAACTAGTCTAAACCTTTAATTTTACAAATGAAGACAGAGGCCCAAGGAGGACGAGTTATCTGCTCAATGTCATACCACAGCAGTGATGGCTAACATTATCAGAAATCAACTGGCTTAATTAATAGTACTTCTCATGGTTCCCAGCAGATAACAAGTTTAAAGTAAATACGAATATGCTTTATTGGAAGAGACAGAATGCTATGCATAGAACTGCCAGTTGTAACACTTCAGATATTTGAAAGACAGTGTCCCCCAGTCAAAAGTAGAGTATTCATAGATACCATGGCAGGCAGCAATATAACCAAATGTGCTCTCTTTAATCAGTAATTTCCCATTTTGTTAGGACAGTGAGAACTGATGCTTACAATGACTGAGATACTCTAGGGTCTAAGGTATTTTCTGAAACATCAATGAAAGTTGAAATTGTGTCCAGTACAATGTTGGTATAAATTTTTACATTCTAGTTTTTTGAAAATCAGTAGTCAATGTAAGATAGATATAATAATTATTTTCAAATTAAAAGTATTTTTATTGAAGTAGAGTTGATTTACAGTGTTGTGTTAACTTCTGCTTTGCGACAAGGTGATTCAGTTATATATGCATGCTAAGTCACTTCAGTTGTGTCCGACTGTTTGCAACCCTATGGACTATAGCCCACCAGGATCTTCTGTCCATGGGATTCTCCAGGCAAGAATACTGGAGTGGGTTGCCATGTCCTAATCCAGAGGTTCTTACCAACTCAGGGATCAAACCTATGTCTCATGTCTCCTGCACTGGCAGGCAGGTTCTTTACCACCAGTACAACTTGGGAAGCCCATTCATTATATATCTATCTATCTATCTATCTATATATATCTCATTTTCACTATGGTTTATCACAGGATATTGAATGTAGTACCCTGTGCTATACAGTAGGGACTTATTTTTCTATTATTGTACATATAACAGTTTTCATTTGCTAATCCCAAACACTTAATTCTTCCCTTCCCCACCAAGCCTTTCCCCTTGGGAACCACAAATCTGCTCTCTATAGATATGACAATTTTTGATTAACCAAATCAAATGGAATGTGATATCCAGAAGGCCTCATGTCCTGATAAAGCTAGATTATGGAAATTTTCTGTGCTACTCTTTATTAACTTTGATTTATAAATTATCTTTAGACCTCTAGATGCTGTTTTATATCTTTGAATACTTAAAAACTAAAGAAACAATGGAGAAACTGGAATATCCAAGATGATTTTGAAAAAGGAGGACAAAGTTGAAGGACTCATACTACCTGACTTTGAGACTTACAAAGCTGTAGCCATCATGACAGTGGGACATTAACACAGAGAGAGTAAAGAGATCATGAGAACAGAGTGCCCTCAACAGATCATCACATATGGTACAAAGGCGATTCAGTAAAGATACAACAGTCTTTAACCAGTGGTATTGGAACTCTATGTGTAAAAAAAAGAACTTCATTCCACATCTCACAAGATATATGGAAATTAAGACTAAGTGGATCAATGTACCTAAATACAAGTCCTAAAACTATAATATGTCCAGGAGAAAATATAAGAGAAAGGCTTTGTCATCTTGAGTTAGACAAAGATTTCTTAGATATGACACCAAAAGTATAATCCACCATCAAAAGCAAGTCAGTTGGGCTTTGTTAAAATGAAGAACTCTTTGAAAGGCACCGTTAAGATCATGGAAAGACAAGACACCGGCGAGATAAAAATCTCTGAAAACAGTTTAAAACTATTAAAGAACTAAAGGATTATATAACAACACAGCAAGACTGTGGTTACAGCATCTTCTGTAAGAAAATAGTCAGAAATAGCCAACACAAGAAGAATGGGAGGCACAGGCCTATGGAAAGCATTGGTCTCAAAGGCAGACAATTTGGATTTCAATTCCAGTTCTTTGACCAACTGTATGAACATGGGCTAGTTCTTTAACTTTATGGAGCCCCATTTTCCTGGAAGTATTGTCTTTAATTACTATTATGATAATATCTAGGATCACTTAACACAGTATCTGGCACATGGTAAATTCTCAAAACTATTAACTGCTTCCATGAGGGTGAAGTTCTCATACCTAAAACTGTCCCATGTTAGATTATGTCCCCTAAGATGGAAAACTCCTGTTTCCTGATTTGTTCCTTAAATTTGGCCAGTCTGGGGACCAAACGGGTGAGTGTATCACCCCAGAATCAGCCAGAGCAGAAGAAGTAAGCCAGCCTTTTCCTCTGAAAAATTCTTGTCCCAGATTGGTGAAGTTTAAATAAAACCTATATTTTTAAAACACTGTCACTGGAACTTGAATTTCACTAAAATTAATGGCCATGGAGAACTTTATTTTTAGCAAGGAAGAAGGAAAAGGAAGGATCTTCCAAATACCACCTTGATGTTTCCAATAAATGCCCAATAATAAAACTTACTCCAAGCTGTGAGGTGTTCTATGGCACTTGTTTTACGCGAACGGCAGTCAGTGCTCCTTGGGGTTTGGGGAAGGAGTAAAACTTAGTACTGTCCAGAACCAGGGGTCTTAAAATCCATGGAACAGGGAGGACTCTGAGAAAAAATTTTTTTTAAAAATTAAAGACCCCAATACACCAAGGAGACCAGCATGAATTTTATATAGTTATTCCTTATTAGTCACCTTTGGCTATTACAGAGCTTTCTTGAACTTGGAATGTTTCTCTATATTATAAAAACATGTGCTTAGTTGCTCAGTTGTATCCAACTCTTTGTGGTCCTATGAACTGTAGCCCGCCAGGCTCTTAGTCCATGGAATTCTCCTGGCAAGAATACTGGAGTGGGTTGCCATTTCCTCCACCAGGGGATCTTCTTGACCCAGGGATCGAACTCGGGTCTCCTGTGTCTCCTGCATTGCAGGTAGATTCTTTATTTGCTGAATCATCAGGGGAGCCCCATAAAAACAGAGAGAGGAGAACAAAAACACAGAAATGAAGAAATTTTGGGGATCAGTCTCATTTCACAGATGAGAAAACTGAGGCCCTGAAGAAAGCGAGGAGTTGTTCCAGGCCACGGAGTGAAATAGGAGGACCAGCTTATAGGGCTTGACCCTTGAGCTGAGTCCTCCGACCACGGCTCAAACACCAGCCGCCAGGTCCTACCTTTGCTCACCAGCAAGGAACTCTATGCATGTGTATGTGGGGCCACCTGGCGAGGGCACCCTTCCCTTCCTGGCATATCAGATGCCAACTCCCTCTCAGGGTTCAACCCAGGGCGTCCAGCCATAACTGTAAGCAGGCTCTCACCCAAGGGCAGAATGTTAAGAGACCTGTAATCTCACTTGATCCTCCTGGAGAGCTGCTGGGAATCAGAATTCAGCCATCTGAGAGGCTCAGATGACCATCTCAGCCCCCACATTAATGACCTCAAAGTGAGTGAGCCTTGGCTATCAGGGAGGGGAAAGGTGTGGAGGCAAGGACAAGGCTCCACCCCAGCCCAGAGATGAGGGGACTTGGGGGCCCTGGAGTGGTACCGGCTAATGCCTTCCATTAGACAGGCCCTTCTGCAGCCTTCAGAGAGAAAGGGGAAAGGCAAGATGTCAAGGAAGTGGCATCATCAACTCAATAGACATGAGTTTGAGCAAACTCCAGGAGATAGTGAAGTTGAAGGAAGCCTGGTGTGTTGCAGTCCCTGGGGTCGCAAAGAGTTGGGCATGACTGAGCGACTGAACAATAACAAGGGAGTGGAGATCTGGTCCATTTTGCTTGTTTATTAAATACATAAACTGATTTTACTATGTATACGGCATTATTAATTTGTTCATAGCAGCTACTAATACTCAACACCTATAAATGTGCTGAGAATAACTCTCTTAACTCTTTTAATGATAACAGTTTAAATGCCTCCATTTATTTGATAAATATATATTCTGAGCATCTAATAGTGTAGAGCCTGTATTTATGAGGATGCAAAGATGAAAACATCAGACTCTTGTTTTCAGGAAGTTTACATACCAGAGGGGGATGTAAACATTCATTCAGTTTTTCATCCTTTACCTTTTCATTCATTCATTATTTCATTCTTATAGACATTCAGCATGTATTTACAGTATCTATCACCATATTCTGGGTGCTGGGGATGCAATGTGACAGGAGAGGAAGAACCTGCCTTCAAGGAGTTCATACTGTAAACAAAGGGGACAGATAATAAACCTTTTTATTTTTTTTTTAATGTAGTGGACTGGGGACTGTGCTGGTGGCCCAGTGGTTGAGAATCTGCCTGCCAATGCAGGGGACACAGGTTTGACTCCCGTCTTAGAAGATCTCACATGCCCCAGGGCAATTAGGCCCTTGCTCTGTAACTACTGAAGCCCAAATGCCCTACAGCCAGTGCTCTGCAACAAGAGACACCACCGCAAGGTGAGTAGCACCTGCTCACTGCAACTTGAGAAAGCCTGCATGAAGCAATGTAGACCCAGTACAGCCAAAAATAAAATAAACTATAATGCGTAGTTGACCAATACACAGCCACAGATTCTTTTCCAGTCCTTGTATAAGAGATGAGGCCTACACTCTATGAACCTAATTCTGATCTGGGCTTGTGACTTGCTTGACCAACAGAATGTGCAGAAAGAACACTCTGGGACTTCTGAGGCTTGGTCATAAGAAGCCTTGTGGTTTCCACCTGGGCCTCTGTATGAAGTCAACAGCCCCATGGGCTCCATGCCAGAGCTGTGATGTGTAGGCACTTCTGTCTCCAGGCCTGGCTGAACACAATCTTCCAAACACTCCAGTCGGGGCACCAGGCAACCTTGCCCACATATCTGACCCACAAGTTGGAGAAATACAATGAAATGGCTCTTGCTTAAGCCACCAAGTGCTAGGGTAGACTGCTGTGCAGCCATAGATCACGAGCCCACAGGTGATCTCAAGTAGTGAAAACCATGTTCTGGGAAGACATTGACGCAGCTTGGACACAAGACACAGAGTGACTGACTGGCAGGAAAACGAGTTTAGCCCAGCTGGCCTGAGAAGGCCTGTCTGAGAAGGTGGCATCTGAACAAAGCCCTGGATGAGAGGAGGAACTCGGCATGTGAAGATCAGGGGAAAGCGTAGCAAGTCCAGGGAACAGCAAACACCAAGGCCAGACAAGGAGACAAGCCTGGTGTGGCTGGTGGGCCAGGAGCCACGTGCGGGGCATCACAGAATCACGTCCCAGTGACAGAGGAGCCCAGAGCAAAGGGCGCTGTCCTGAACAGGCCTACAAAGGCTGAAGGCCCAGGGCTAAGAGATGAAGGGAGAGTCTTCTAGCAGGGCAAGAGGAGCCGAAGGGTTTCTAGACAGACAGCAGTCGGATTTAGACACAGGGCCCTGAGAGAGGCTGGGCATTTGTCATTCAGTTCAGTTCAGTTCAGTCACTCAGTTGTGTCCGACTCTTTTGCAACCCCATGAATTGCAGGACGCCAGGCCTCCCTGTCCATCACTAACTCCCGGAGTTCACTCAAACTCAGGTCCATCGAGTCAGTGATGCCATCCATCCATCTCATCCTCTGTTGTCCCCTTCTTCTGCCCCCAATCCCTCTCAGAGTCTTTTCCAATAAGTCAACTCTTCGCATGAGGTGGCCAAAGTATTGGAGTTTCAGCTTCAACATCAGTCCTTCCAATGAACACCCAGGACTGATCTCCTTTAGGATGGATTGGTTGGATCTCCTTGCAGTCCAAGGGACTCTCAAGAGCCTTCTCCAACACCACAGTTCAGAAGCATCAATTCTTTGGCTCTCAGCTTTCTTCACAGTCCAACTCTCACATCCATACATGACTACTGGAAAAACCATAGCCTTGACTAGATGGACCTTTGTTGGCAAAGTAATGTCTCTGTTTTGTAATATGTTATCCAGGTTGGTCATAACTTTCCTTCCAAGGAGTAAGCATCTTTTAATTTCATGGCTGCAATCACCATCTGCAGTGATTTTGGAGCTCCCAAAGATAAAGTCTGACACTGCTTCCATTGTTTCTCCATCTACTTCCCATGAAGTGATGGGACCACATGCCATGATCTTTGTTTTCTGAATGTTGAGCTTTAAGCCAACCTTTTCACTCTCCTCTTTCACTTTCATCAAGAGGTTCTTTAGTTCCTCTTCACTTTCTGCCATAAGGGTGGTGTCATCTGCATATCTGAGGTTATTGATATTTCTCCCGGCAATCTTGATTCCAGCTTGTGCTTCTTCCAGCCCAGTGTTTCTCATGATGTACTCTGCATATAAGTTAAATAAGTAGGGTGATAATAATCAGCCTTGATGTATTCCTTTTCCTATTTGGAACCACTCTGTTATTCCATGTCCAGTTCTAACTGTTGCTTCCTGACCTGCATATAGGTTTCTCAAGAGGTAGGTCAGGTGGTCTGGTATTCCCATCTCTTTCAGAATTTTCCACAGTTTATTGTGATCCACACAAAGGCTTTGGCATAGTCAATAAAGCAGAAATAGATGTTTTTCTGGAACTCTCTTGCTTTTTCCATGATCCAGTGGATGTTGGCAATTTGATGTGTGGTTCCTCTGCCTTTTCTAAAACCAGCTGGAACATCTGGAAGTTCACGGTTCATGTATTGCTGAAGCCTGGCTTGGAGAATTTTGAGCATTAATTTGCTAGTGTGTGAGATGAGTGCAATTGTGTGGTAGTTTGAGCATTCTTTGGCATTGCCTTTCTTTGGGATTGGAATGAAAACGGACCTTTTCCAGTCCTGTGGCCACTGCTGAGTTACCTCTCATTTGTCATTACTGGAAGCTAACAGATATGGCCGTGGTAAACGGAAGGCATTGGGGCTGAAGAGGGAGGCGGTGCCTGGGTCCCAATGGGAAGTGAATTCTGCACAAAGTCCATGCTCTAAGGGAAAAGAAACAGTAGAACCCTTGGAGTCAAAATGCCTGAGTTCAAACTCCAGCTCTGTCTCTTGATAGCTGTGTGACTTGGAGCAACTTACTTAACTTCTCTGTGCCCCAGTTTCCATATTTTTACAGTGGGGCTAATAATGCTACCTACCTCATTAGGCTTCTTACCATTCAACAGATTAATCTGGGCAACATGTTGGCATAGTGCCTGGCACAAGTTAAACACACTAGATTAGCTATTATAACTGTCATCATCATCATTATCAGAAGCAACCAGAGAATTTTGGCCGAGTGTCAACACTGGGTTTTTGTGCTGGAAAGAGTCCTGAGGCATGCAGGGATAAAGGAGAGTGACAGGAGCCGAGAAGGAGATGCACTGGGATGAGGGTCTGGGTGCCAGGGAAAACAAGGAGAGCAGGAACATTGTAGATAATTCCCTACCACCCAAGACTGTGAAAGATACCACGTGCACAGCTAGATAAAATCAGGACCACAGGGTGTACACCAGTGCCGCAACCTGGCTTCCTGGATGGCTCTTAAAGGAGGCTGGATTTAAGCTGGAGGAGTGGGTTGGGTTTGGAAGGGTGGAGGTGGGGCATGAATGTCCCTTCCCATTAGAAGAACCCTCCACTATAAGACACTTGCTCCTTGGAAGTAAGGCTATGACAAACCTAGACAGTGTAGTAAAAAGCAGAGACACCACTTTGCCAACAAAGATCTGTATAGTTAAAGCTATGGTTTTTCCAGTAGCTATCTATGGATGTGAGAGTTGGACCATAAAGAAGGCTGAGTGCTGAAGAACTGATGCTTTTGAATTGTGGTGCTAGACTCCTGAGAGTCCCTTGGATAGCAAGGAGACCAAACCAGTCAATCCTAAAGGAAATCAACCCTGATTATTCACTGGAAGGGCCGATGGTGAAGCTGAAGCTCCATTACTTACTCTGGCCACCTGATGCGAAAAGCCAACTCATTGGGAAAGACCCTGATGTTGGGAAAGATTGAGGGTAGGAGGAGAAAGGGGTGACAGAGGATGAGATGGTTGGATGGCATCACCGACTCAATGGACATGAGTTTGAGCCAAGTTGGAGAGAGAGTGAAGGACAGGGAAGCCTGGCATGCTGCAGTTCATGGAGTTGCAAAGTGTCAGATGCGACTGAGCGACTGAACAGCCACTGTAAGACACTCCTCGTCCAGCTCTGTTCCCACAGTGAGAGAGGAAACAGGTCCTCACAGGGAAGTTTTGAGGCCATGATGCCAGGAAAACAGAAAACACAAACCCTTCTACAGGCTTTTGTGCTGACCACTAGACACAGTCCAATGAGGTTCCTTAGCATTAGATCCTGGGAATGACAGCAGGCAAATCAAAGGAGGAGGTGGCAGTAAGTCCCTTCAGGGGTAGCTGGGGACCCTGAAAGATGGCTTTTCTCCTTCAGTCAGAGTCCCATCAGCATATGCAAATTAGGACAAACCAGCACTGTGACCTTGCAGAGATGGATATTGTAACGTCCTGTTTGCAGAGTCCATCCACGTGAGACACAGAATCTGGGGGCTTTTGTCTGCAAAGCTTGACAATCCCATGCATAAATATTCATCCCAGCACTCCTGCTTTAACATTTGAATCACAAAAAGAATCAATGCCCAGATGCAGCTCAGCTCAGCCGTCTGAGGCACCCAGGAGAAAAGGTGGGAAGGTTTAGGCAGCAAGGGTGGCATTTGGTGATGTGCTAATGAAGAGGAGGTGGCAGAACGGCAGAATTTGGTGGGGAGCACGTTACCTACCCAAGTCCCATCCCATCATCGCTGTTATTAGCATCAGTACCCTCTTTTTTCACAGGACTGTTTTATCATTGACTTCCTTTATTTTGACGTACAGTTCTACGAATTTTGTTATTCTAGTTATTCGTTCATTTTATCAATATACAGTCTGTGGAGTTGCTAAGAGTCAGACACAACCGAGAGACTAACACCACCATCACCGTACATAAAATGAGGGCTTCCCAGGTGGCTTAGCCGGTAAAGAATCCGTCTGCAACGTAGGAGACAAGGGTTCGATCCTTGGGTCGGGAAGATCCCCTGAAGAAGGAAATGGCAACCCACTCCAGTATTCTTGCCTGGGAGATCCCACGGACAGAGGAGCCTGGAGGGCTACAGCTCACAGGGTCACAAAGTGTCGGACATGACTGAAGTGCCTGAGCCCACACGTGTACATAAAATGGACTCTTTTTTGTTATCGATCTGTCTTTTAATCCATTATTGATTGTTTGGTTTTGCTTTGGGATCCAATCTGAGAATCTTTTGCTTTTAGTACAAGAATTTGCGCTACTTTTATTTATTCATAGGAAAAAACGTATCTGGCACTCATTTAATCTTCTTAGAGCTGTCCCTCTGTTCTAACAATAAAATTTACCATTTTAAATATTTCTAAATGTACGGGTCTGTGGCATTAAATACATTCATACTGTTGTGCACCATCACCACCATCCATCTCCAGAAATCTTTCATTTTCCTCAACTGAGACGCTGTACCTATTAAACAATAACTCCCCATTCATTCAATGAATTTTAATCACGCATTGAATCTTTTTAAAAATTTATTTATTTTTAGCTGTGCTGAGCCTTTGTTGCTGCTCGGGCTTTTCTCTAGTTGAAGTGAGTGGAGGCTACTCTCCAGTTGCACAATGGGCTTCTCGTTGTGGTGGCTTCTCCTGTTGAGGCGCATGAGCTCTAGGGTGCTCGGGCTTCAGTAGTTGAGACACGAGGGCTCAGTGGTTGCAGCTCCCAAGCTCTATAGCATAGGCTCAGGAGTTGTGGCATACGGGCTTAGCTGCTCTGAGGCATGTGGAATCTTCCCAGACCAGGGATCAAACCCATGTCTCCTTTACTGTTAGGTGGATCCTTACTACTGAGCCACCAGGGAAGCCCTGACCATGTACAGAATCTTGTAACCAGCAGCAGGACAGGACACAGAACAAGTCCATCACCTCCAAGAACTCCTGTATGTTCTTTGTCTAGAGTTGTTCTCCCTCCACCTTTAACCTTTGGCGAGCGCTGCTCTGTCCTCTGTCCCCACAGTTTTGTCTTTTCCAGAATGTCTGTCCTATGAACGAAATCACACAGCATGTAACCTATTGAGACGGGCTTTTCACTTCTCATAATGCCCCTGAGATTCATTCATGCTGCTGCTTGTATCTGAAGGTCATTCCTATTTATTGCTGAGTAGAATTCCACTGTGTGGGTACATTGGTTTGTTTATCCATTCACCCATGGAAGGACATTTCAGTTACTTTCAGTTTGGGATAATCATGAATGGAGCATGGATGTACAAGGTTTTGTATGAAAATAAATTTTCACTGAAGGTAAATACCTGGGAGTGGGAGCTGGTCATGAGTCACCCTCCTGTCTGGGACCTCCTCCCTCAAGTGCACCTCTTTTTGCATCTCTTCTCTCTCTTGACCTTTCCATTTTTCCCATGAATTATAAAGTAAATTAGCTCAGTTGGTAATGAATCTGCCTGCAGTGAAAGAGACCTGGGTTCGATCCCTGGGTCAGGAAGATTCCCTGGAGAAGGAAATGGCAGCCCACTCCAGTTATTCTTGCCTGGAAAATTCCATGGACAGAGGAGCCTGAGGGCTACAGTCCATGGGGTCGCAAGAGTCAGATACAACTTAGTAACTAAACCACCATGTAAAGTAGGTACATTCACTATTATTATCTTATTATTCTGCCTGATTCTCATTCCTTCCATAATATTATCCTACAGCTTATCTAGGATGATGTAGTTGTGTGTGTATGTGTGACTTCAGACTCTAAGCAACACCCGAAGGTGGCAGGGAATGGCTGGAGAAAGTGGTTCCTGTCCTCTTCCGTGGTGATCGGTGACCCTTTGTTTGTCCAAAGAAGAAGAAGGTGAGATGACAACACAGACCAGACTCCTTGCAGGTCTGACCTTTACTGTTTGATGATCCATCAGTGCTCGGGAAGATGCGGAAAGGAGGCACAATGTGCTTAGCCGGAAAAGGCAGTGTAATGATGGAACAGTAAGCCAGAACATGGGT
The DNA here is from genome assembly GCF_032452875.1 of Bos javanicus. Lineage (NCBI taxonomy): Eukaryota > Metazoa > Chordata > Mammalia > Artiodactyla > Bovidae > Bos > Bos javanicus. Next base: position 96,798,041 of record NC_083872.1, on the reverse strand, counting down.
CATGGGCTCAGAAGATCTTAATTCAAAACTGAGTTCCACCCTCTATTAACTAAGCGACTTCATAAACAAACCACTTAGCTCTGAAACTGAATATCGACAGTGTTCTAAGAGCAGAAATAATGAATAGCATCTCATTACAGATCCTCCACTTCAAACCTGGGGCCCAGGGTAGCCACCCAGGGCCTGCCATGGAACAAGCTGGCTGTGGATATATAGTGACAGATTAGAAAGGCAGGCTGTTCATGAGAATTAGAATCTGATGGAAGGGGGAGGAAAAAAATTTGGTTTTCTATTTCATTCTACGTTATTCATTGGAGAGAATATTGTTAAAATTCATTTGGAACAGGTGACTGATTAACAATTACTGTGACAACAATAACACAGAATGTAGTTAGAAGATACAGGTATATCATCAAATTGCCCAAATCAACTCAGTTCTCTTGCTGGGTACCTGGAGAAATAGATTCCATTTTGCTACTGTCACAAACAGAGTTAGCATTCAGGAAGAACCTAACACCTTAGTCTTTTTGTTCTTTTTTTCTCTTGCTATTAATATTAGTCCTATGCTTGTCTACAGTGGCAAACACATCTAAATTTGCACGTGAAGAAACCTCACTTATACAATGGAATATTATTCAACCATTAAAAAGAAGGAAATAATGCCATCTGCAGCAACATGGAAGGACCTAGAGATTTCAAACTGAGTGAAGCAGGGCAGCAGAGAAGGAGCAATATTGGATGACACCCCTTATTTATGGAATCTAAAAAGAAATGATACAAGTCAACTTACAAAACAAAAAGATATAGACTTAGAGAATGAACTTAATGTTGCCAGTACACACTGCTGTATTTTAAATGGATTACCAACAAGGCCCTACTGTATAGAGCACGGGGAACTCTGCTTAATGTTATGATGCAGTCTGGACAGGACTGGGATTTGGGGGAGAATGGATACATGTATATGCATGGCTGAGTGCCTTCACTGTTCACCTAAAACTGTCACAACATTGTTAATCAGATATACCATAGCACAAAATAAAAAGTTAAAAAAGAAACCTGCCCTTGGCTCTAAGAAGCCTGGTAAGTAGTCTTCACAACTCTGGATGCTGTGCCTCTGGGGAAGGCAGCCCTTACCTCTCTGAGCTCAACATGGAGCTGGGGCTCCATGACAGGCTGCAGAGGGCAGAGCGTGATGGAGGACACAGTACTGGCTCACCTCCTGTCACTACCCTCCTGCTATGGCCAAAACAAGAGCTTGTAGAAAAGAAAATCGTTGGATTCCTAGAAAGGAGTTAATGACCAGTTTTTTTTTTTTTTCTCATTGTAAAACAGTCACTTCTTTTGTATTTTGCAAAATTTGCATCTAGAAGCCTTAATAAATATTTTCCTAAAATATGTCATAAGAGTAAACAGTAGCATTCTAGTTCATGTTAGCTCGCTGAGGTCTGGTCCTTGAGCTGGTAGAGCAGAACAGGTGGGCTGATTCCTGTATTCACTTTACCACATCATAGTGTACCCTGAGGTCTTAGGTGTCTGGCCATAAAGTATCAGCATCAACACACATTTCATGGGAAACATCCATACATAAGTCGCTGAGCTCTGAAATGAGAATCTGAAATGAAATGGGACAGTAGATACAATTCCTACATTATAGTTCAACTGGAAATAAAACTGTTAAGACAATACAGACACAGCTAACACATCCATGTTAATGCATACACGATTTACATATAGTAACTCACTAATCTTCCCATCAACCCTACGTGCTCAGTCATGTATGACACTTTGCTGGCCCCATGCCAGGCTCCTCTGCCCATGGAATTTTCTAGGCAAGAATACTGGAGTGTGTTGCCATTTTCTACTTCAAGAGACCTTCCCAACCCAGGGATCAAACCAGTGTCTCTTGCATCTCCTGCATTGGCAGATAAATTCTCCTTACCACTAGTGCCACCTGAGAAGCCTTCAACCCTGTGAGGAAGGTATTATTATCACCAGATAACAGCCCTGGAAACTGATGCCCAGAGAGGTAAGTAACTTGAATAAGATCACCTAGCTAGAAACTAGTACAGCAAGGGTTCCAGTCCAGGGTCCTCACCCTTAACTGCAAAACACATCACAGAATTCTAGATACACAGAGTAGGTGCTCAGCAAACATGTAGAGTAGAAAAATCCAATGACTAAGGAATATACCAAGTTCCAAGTGGGACAAAAGGAAAGTAATGGCTCTGCAGGTTTAGAGGAGCAGAGATCATTGCGAGACTCCAGGGAGAAAGCAGCAATGCAGCAACCCCTACAGATGGGCCAAGGTTTATACAGGCAGACATGCAGTGAAGACACTCAAGACAAGAGCAAAGACGCAGAGGGATCCAGGCTCGGTGTCTCAAGGAAAGTTGGAAAGAAAATTTGTACATGCGAATGTGGACCACGGTGCTGGTGTCCAGGCAGGAGCCCTGAGCAGAGCACGGGGCATGGTCAGGCTGGTGAAGGATGCAGCATTAGGTATCATTATGCAGCTAAATCAACAGCTTGAAGAACATTAGAGGTCTGGGCTGGAATGTTCACTGGGGGTCTGTCCAATTTCCAGGAGACAATAATGGGAGGAATATATGGAGAAGACACCTAAGTAGAGGCCTCGAAAGAATCTAAGTTGGCCTCCATATTGAGAAGGAGGAAAGAGAGGATGTGGCAGAGGGGCTCAGCCCCATCCTCCACTCCCATGGCTCTCCTCGATGGCCCCGAGAGGCTACCCTGGCCTCCTGGAAGTTCCTAGAACACACCAGGCAACCTCCCACCTTAGCCTGCTCTGCTGTCCACCCAGAAGTCCCACACACCCAATGCTCCCTCACTAACTTCAGGTCAGAGACCTTCCTTGACCACCTGACTTCAAACTGCAGTTCCTCTGTCAACACTCTCTCCCTTCTCTGTTTTACTTGTCTCTGCAGCAGTGAACACCTTTTAAGATAGTATATGTATGCATGCTAAGTCGCTCAGTCGTGTCTGACTCTTTGCGACCCTATGGACTGTAGCCCACCAGGCACCTCTGTCCATAAGATAGTATATAATTGTCTTTTTCTTTCATTTTCTGCCCCCTCCCCTTTAGAATACAAGCCATATGAAGGACAAGATTTTTTTCTGTTTTTTTTTTTTCTTGATTTTTGCTTCTCAAAAATAAGCACTTTAAATTATTTCATCTAAAAACAAAAAAAGAAAAAACCAAACAAAAAATAATGATCACTGCTGTGATCTGCTGTGACATGGAACAACGGACTGGTTCCAAATAGGAAAAGGAGTACGTCAAGGCTGTATATTGTCACCATGCTTACTTAACTTATATGCAGAGTATATCCTGAGAAATGCTGGGCTGGAGGAAGCACAAGCTGGAATCAAGATTGCCGGGAGAAATATCAATAACCTCAGATATGCAGATGACACCACCCTTATGGCAGAAAGCAAAGAAGAACTAAAGAGCCTCTTGATGAATGTGAAAGAGGAAAGTGAAAAAGTTGGTTTAAAGCCCAACATTCAGAAAACAAAGATCATGGCATCCGGTCCCATCACTTCATGGCAGATAGATGGAGAAACAGTGGAAACAGTGGCAGACTTTATTTTTTTGAGCTCCAAAACCACAGCAGATGGTGACTGCAGCCATGAAATAAAAAGACTCCTTGGAAGGAAAGTTATGACCAACCTAGACAGCATATTAAAAAGCAGAGACGTTACTTTGCCAGCAAAGGTCCATCTAGTCAAGGCTATGATTTTTCCAGTAGTCATGTATGGATGTGAGAGTTGGACTATAAAGGAAGCTGAGAGCTGAAGAATTGATGCTTTTGATCTGTGGTGTTGAAGAAGACTCTTGAGAGTCTCCTGGACTGCAAGGAGATCCAACCAGTCCATCCTAAAGGAAATCAGTCCTGAATGTTCATTGGAAGGACTGATGTTGAAGCTGAAACTCCAATACTTTGGCCACCTGATGCAAAGAGCTGACCCATTTGAAAAGACCCTGATGCTGGGAAAAGATCAAAGGTAAGAGGAGAAGGGGATGACAGAGGATGAGATGGTTGAATGGAATCACTGACTCAATGGACATGAGTTTGAGTAAACTCCAGGAGTTGGTGATGGACAGGGAGACCTGGTGTGCTGCAGTCCATGGGGTCGCAAAAGAGTCGGACATGACTGAGTGACTGAACTAACTGAACTGTGATCTGCTCTGTAACTGCGGTGTCACCAAACGGTGCTTAAAACAGAACTTGAGACTTAGTGGCTCTCCATATGAATGATTGAAGGACTAAATGAGTGAATGAATTAAATAGCACAAATAAAGCTATTTATTATATTTTTTAAAAATCCCTCAAAATGTCCTCCTTACTGGTGAATGTATTACCGAGCAACACAGTTGAGACTGACTGATGCTCAGAGCTGGTGCTCTTCTGGTATCCCTGGTGAATAAGGAGTTAATATGTCCTCACAGCAGTGGAGGACATCTTTCTTGGCCCAGTCTCCGTTTTCCCTTCAAAAAATACATCTGAGCTGTGATCCCAGGAGAGCTTGTCAAATTAGGACTTGACAATGCGTGTGGATATTTCTTTGGCAGCAAAAATGTGACAGAGCTGGAGATGATTCTGATAACACAGGGATGAAGGAAACAGAGGCAGAAGGGCTGAGGCATTTGAGTTTCACCCTGAAGCCATCCTGTGCCTGACAGGTGGTCTTGGTGGTGTTTCTTCAACCTCCCCTTAGGTGAGACCATTACAAAGAGGTGTGACAGCCTCTGTCCACTCATGCCGACCCCCCAGACAGATCTGTGAGATGGCAGTCACTGTGCAGGTATTCTTATGAAAGTTGTGGGTGCTGGCAAAGAGACACAGACTTTAAAGAAGATGTTAAGTAAACAGTACAGATGGATTCACCGTGGAGAGCTCCAGCAGCTCATCCACAGTTTGGGGGAGACTGCTTGCTCAGGGTTACTATCAGGATTTCCATATGCTAGGATGCCCTGGGAATTTAGGGGCATGCCAGCTATTAGCATGACAACCTGAGGTTCCTATCACAGTGAAAACAGCTTTAGAGTCACAAAGTTGGGGACGGCCAAGTTGAGGTCTGTGCCGGGGCAGGGCTGGGAATCCTGGGAGAGGCATGGCAGGGAGACAGACACACCTCTGCTCTCCTGGCCATTGATCAGCTCAGTCAATTCCAGACTGAGAAATGGAAACCCCAGCACATGCTCACACACTCACACTGTGCCTAGTGTACACAGAGCAGAACTCTTTGCTCTGATCAATGGAGTAGACCTCCCCAGCAGGGGACACTCCAGACTGCAGAGTGTCAGTGCTGGGAGGGGGCTCAGTGACCCCACAGTGCCCACTGCATCCCCTTCTGGGTTCACTAGGGACCCACACGGGTGTGAACTTCAATACGTCCTTCAGTAAAGGGACATATCTAATCTTGATATGGCATTTCCCAGGACACATTCTGCCATGAATTTTTTTTTTTTTTTTAAGAATACCCATTATGTCTCCCAGGACACTTGTGGGCTGTGAAACAAAGTTTGAGAAATGCCGATTGAACGATGCCCTAGTTGTACAGAGTGGGAAGCAGAGGCCTGGGCAGTCTGACCTATCCAGGGCCACAGGGCCATCCCCAGTTCCTCTCCCCACCATCCCCTCCCTCATCTGGTCACCACATGTGTTAAGCAGCAACTCAGCACCAGAAGCTGCATGAGCCTCAGTGATGAGTGAGACAGAGGATTCTACGCCTGGGGGTAATGAGGATCCAGTGTGATTGCCTCATCCTTGATGGGCCTCCAGTTACAAGGTGGACATCACTATTTTATGGTGACTGCTGTGCTCGTGCTTGGTTGCTCAGTTGTGTCCGACTCTTTGAGACCCCATGACTGTAGCCTTCCAAGCTCTGTCCATGGGGATTCTCCAGGCAAGAATACTGGAGTGGGTTGCCATGCCCTCCTCCAGGGGATCTTCCCAACCCAGGGATCAAACCCATGTCTCTCACATTGCAGGTGGATTCTTTATCATCTGAACCACAAGGAAAGCAGTAAAAGATCAATAACCACATCAAGAGAGGAATGGATTTGATTTTTCCACTTGACAGGGTTAAGCCAAAAGCTCATTCACTTTCAATGTTTTTGCTGAGAATCAGTCTAACTTATGGTAATTCACACTCCTCTTAAGGGTTACCTTTGTCAGACATGCTCGGTGAGCACCACCATGCCTCCAGCTACTGGATGTAGATAGGGCATAGGAAAGTAGACCCGAAAGGTGAAAAATGGTTTAACAGATTGTGTTTAATGTGTATTTATGCCAGAAAAATCTTTGAGACTGGCTTCACTTTTAATAATTCCTTCATATAAGCTGGGTTTAATCATAATTTATCTCTTTTCCTCCTAAAAGTGGCAAGTGGCATTGCTATAGTTATTTCACCTGCAATGTAGGAGACCCTGGTTCAATTCTTGGGTCAGAAAGATCCCCTGGAGAAGGGATAGGCTAACCACTCCAGTATTCTTGGGCTTCTCTGGAGGCTCAGACAGTAAAGAATCTGCCTACAATGTGGGAGAACTGGGTTTGATTCCTAGGTTGGGAAGATCTCCTGGAGCGGGGCATGGCAACCCACTCCAGTATTCTTGCCTGGAGACTCCCCATGGACAGAGGAGCCTGGTGGGCTACAGGCCATGGGGTTGCAAAGTCGGACACGATTGAATGACTAAGCACAGCACACCTCTTGTTACATCAGTGATGGGAAAGCAGAAAGCACTTACATGGGTACACAGAGAGCCTGCCGTACCCTGCTCACATATAAGATGAGGAGCAATCAGGGACTTTGGACAAAATCAAATATTTTGCCAAATAAATCTTTCCAAGTCAAATAAATCCTGAAATCACTTTGTAAGTTAAGATCTGGCGAGCTACAATAGTGGTATTATTCAGTATTCTTCTTATACACATATTTGATTTAGATGATTTGACAGTAGAAATCACAGGATGAGCAAATTCTGACTACAAATATCCAATATTTCTCTACATTACCCTCTCTTCCTCACCATTAGTGATTAAACTATCCTCCACTGTTCCTCACATCTGAATGGCTAATAAAGAAAAGGAAGTATTGGTTTACTCTATGAACACTATGAATTATGTAACTATCTTCTCACTCATTTCATTCATTGATTAAATAATTCATTAACTCATCCTTCAACAAATATTTGAGGATATGTATTTGCCAGATTCTATTACAGTTACTGTGAGCATATCAGTAAATAAGGACAAAAATTCCTGCCTTCGTGGAGGTTACAGTCTAGTAGAGAGAGACAAGTATACATCGTGAATATGGTAAAAATAGGTGGTGCTAGTGGTAAAGGACCCGCCTGCCAATGCAGGAAATGCAAGAGATGTGGGTTCGATCCCTGCATTGGGAAGAACCTCTGGAGTCAGAAATGACTACCCACTCCAGTATTCTTGCCTGGAAATCCCATGGACAGAGGAGCCTGGCAGGCTATAGTCTATAGAGTTGCAAAGAGTCAGACATAACTAGTGACATGGCATGCAAACACAAAACACTCATAAAGCAGATAGGACTTAAGAGATGAGCCAGGAGAGTGCCAACACTGGCATGACATTTGCATTTGCTGCCTGCCGCCTGCTACCTGAAGGAAGAAGGACTGGTTGTCACTCCATATAACATAATTTCCACTAATGGGAAAAAAAGAGAGAAAAACAGACAGGGAGGGAAAAACCTGTTTTAGAACCTCTTCCAGATTTTAGGTGGCTGCTTAACTGAGGACCTGCCCTACAGGATGTCCTGGGCTTAGACTGTCTTTTAGGGACATATAATAAGTCACCATTGCCTGGAAACTCTTGTCTCTATTAATGTACTTTCCTGTAAGAGCCTTCCTCCTTGAGTCTTGGTCTGGTGTGAATTTTCAGAAGAACAACTTCAAGTTTGCATTAGATAAGAAACATTAAAATTTATTTTTCCACTTAAAACCCAAGGTGTGTCTCATCTCAGGCTTGGAGAGAGACTTTTTATAGAATAAAGCAAACGAGAGAGAATTACTGGCAGGGTAGCTTGCTTATGAACTGCAATATATATTTGGGAGAACAATCTAGATGAATTTCATGTCACATTCCTATTTTGAAGACCCTTATCTGGGTGTACATAATTAGAGGTAAATGTGTGCACTAATTGGGTTATTGTCTCAGCCGCCTAGTAGGAAGTTATGCAAGCTTCCTTATCAAGCTCCATGACCATTCTTTAAAGATACCAGCCCACTGGGTTCTTTCAATGGTTCTAAGTGCATGTGTCATGTTCCCTTTGTCAATGGTTTACAGAGAACCTAGCCTACTTTAAAACTAGTCTGTACAAATGGCAACCCACTCCAGTGTTCTTGCCTGGAGAATCCCAGGGACGGGGGAGCCTGGTGGGCTGCCGTCTTTGGGGTCGCACAGAGTCGGACATGACTGAAGTGACTTAGCAGCAGCAGCAGCATACATTTCAAATCAGGAGCTAATTAACAGAATGGAAGAAAAGTCTCTGTGTGTGTGTGTTAGTCACTCAGTCGTGTCTGAGTCTTTGTGACCCTGTAGACTGTAGCTCACCAGGCTCCTCTGTCCATGGGACCCTCCAGGCAAGAATACTGGAGTGGGTTGCCATGCCCTTCTCCAGGGATTTTCCCGAACCAAGGATCGAACCCCAGTCTCCCACAGAGCAGACAGATTCTTTACCGTATGAGCCACCAGTTTCTACTCAATGCCAAAGCAAACTGTAAAGAAAGACATTTCTCTTTATGAAAAGACAGATGGGCCATCTGGTGAAAGGGAAGACATGAGTGCTTGAGTGGGGAGTGTGGGGGTCACTTATTAAGCACACAGAGAAAGGTCCCATTTTCTTTAATTACTTAGATGATGGAATGGAAAACTTGCTCCTTAAATCTGCTATGACACTAAATTGGATTGGATGGCTGGCCATTTGGAAATAGAATTAAACACCAAAGTAGTAAGTCTGGCATGAGGAAAGAAGATATTAAGAAGATACAGTTCAATTAGAGAGTGTACAAAGGAACTCTTACAGGATGTAAAATCACACTGTCCCAGAGCAAGAAGGGGCAGGAACTGGCTTTGTCAAAGCATGGTCAGGAAGTATCATGGAGACCTAGTGGACCACATGCTACATGAGCTGACAACATAGTGCTGCTATTTAAATAGGGAGCCTATAATGGGAAGCTAAAGAGAAATGTGGCAGGTGGGAAGGACCTGGTCAGGCCCTGTGATGGGTCAGTGGGAGAGCTTTTGATGACTGCTTTCTTCTTTAACTCACAAGTGAAATTTGAGAAGGTTCAGAAAACCATTAAAGGTGAGGGGAGCAAGTCTTGCCGTGGAAAGTTAAAAGACTGGGTTTATTTAAGGAAATTCCTCTGTTCCTGAACTTGACCTAATATTGTGAGAGTGTGTTCTAGTCACCTAACTATGAAACTGGTGTAAGCACAACCTATCACTCGTAGGGTTCCATGAAATTTGGGGATAAACTTGTACTAAAATCATCTTTGCTGTTTAACCAGAAATTTAAATTTAAGTAGGTGCCCTCTTTGTATTTGCTAAGTCTGGCAACCCTACTCACAGGGTAATTAGTAGCCATCCAATAAATCCCTGTTGCTGCTAAGTCACTTCAGTCGTGTCCGACTCTGTGCGACCCCATAGACGGCACCTCACCAGGCTCCCCCGTCCCTGGGACTCTCCAGGCAAGAACACTGGAGTGGGTTGCCATTTCCTTCTCCAATGCATGAAAGTGAAAAGTGAAAGTGAAGTCACTTAGTCGTGCCTGACTCTTAGCGACCCCATGGACGGCACCTCACCAGGCTCCTCCATCCCTGGGATTTTCTAGGCAAGAGCACTGGAGTGGATTGCCATTGCTAGGATGCTGCTGCTGCTGCTGCTAAGTCGCTTCAGTCCTGTCCAATGCTAGGATAGACGGGGACAAATGTGTGGTTGGACTCTGAACTCAGGAATGACAGGTAGGTGACAGAGAGCGTGTTTGCACTAAGCTGTTCTGATTTTCCCACGCCGTGTTTCAGGCAGTGTTTTTTGGTATATATTTAGGATCTATCTGCTGAATGAATGGGAGAAGGCAATGGATTTTCTTGCCTGGAAGTACTCTTCCAAGCAAGTACTCTTGCCTGGAAAATCCCATGGATGGAGGAGCCTCATAGGCTGAAGTCCATGGGGTCGCTGTGAGTCGGACACGACTGAACGGCTTTACTTTCACTTTTCACTTTCATGCATTGGAGAAGGAAATGGCAACCCACTCCAGTGTTCTTGCCTGGAGAATCCCAGGGATGGGGGAGCCCGGTGGCCTGCCTTCTGTGGAGTCGCACAGAGTTGGACACAATTGAAGCAACTTAGCAGCAGCAGCAGCAGCAGCTGAATGAATAATTGAGGAGTAGTCATGAAGACTGAAAGTCAATGAAACAGACTGTTTGTGGCAGATTCATTTTGATATTTGGCAAAACTAATACAATTATGTAAAGTTTAAAAATAAAATAAAATTAAAAAAAAAGTCATCCAAATTATATATAAAAAAAAGAAACAGACTGTTTAGAGAACACCATCACATTAGGTTTGCATCACAGAGATACGCAAGATAAGGTGCACTAACACAGCGTGTGTTCAGTGTGACGTGGACAGCAGATACCCTAAGTGGTGCAGAAAGTGGGAAGAGAGCTCCCTGGCTTAGCAGCTGAGATTAGGAGCTTCAGGGAAGGAAACTGCTGGGTCTCAGGTTCTCCCAAACCCACATCAAACTTGATTTTCTGGTAATATTTTAAATGGCAAGGAGTGATTGGAGAGCATCAGTCTTTCCTTTATTAGAAGACAAACAATGATAGAGTGGCCACCATTTAGGACAATAAGAACATAATTTCTGTTGCTAAACTAGTCAAAATGTGTACTAACGATAAAAGTAGGAGTGTAATACATACTCTGTTTTTATCAGTAATTCGCAGTGCAGCTAAAGCCCTTTTCCACTTCTTTAATAAGACACCTTGAAGTAGAAGCAGTTAGGTTTACTTTTTCTGGGAATCTGGAAGGACAGACCCCTCCTGGGCAATAATAAATATGGACCATGAAGGCAGGGAAGGCATAAAGAGGAAACCAGGTGTGTAATCTGTCCAATAAAACGTTTGTGGTAGGGACCACTTGCCCAAGGAAGTGATATTTGAAGTCATTGTTTTCCATCACAGTGGTGGGTGAACGACACAGACTTAGAAATGCCCGCTGAGGGACCTCCCTGGTGGTCCAGTGACTGAGAATCCACCTTGCACCGCAGGGTTCGATCCTTGGTTGGTAGGGGACTAAGATCCCACGTGCCGTGGGGCAACAAAGCCCATGTGCCACAACTACAGAGAAGCTCATGTGCCGCAATGAAGACCCAGCACACCAAAAAGTAAAAAGAAACATCCACTGAGCTCTTACTCTGCACCTAGGAAAGGATGTTCCGTGCTTACTCTCAAAATTCCCACAGGATGGCTGCAAAGAGGTATCCGGTGCCTGCTTCCCATGGCAGAGACCCTCCTTCCAGGCATCTCTGGATCCAGAGCTATTTTCAGGGGGTCTAAGTACTGCAGGGTGGCACCTCCATCCTGCTCTGCATACCTTTCCAGCCCTGACATAGTACAGGTCCTCCCCACTCCCCTATTTCTGAATCCACTGAAATCAAGTGCAGGGAGAGTCAAGGGAGGACAAGGGGGACAATGGATCGAGAGCAGTTTGTCTATGGCTTTCCGGGCACATGTTAATCATCTACTGGAAACAGCACAGGTTTTGTAAGACGGATTTTGGCAAACCCTGAATCTGCCCGAACATTTACTGAGGGATTAGGACACACTCTTCTAAGCATTTCATGATATTGTAAGTACACAGTACTATACATCTTTAATCAACACACAACTATAGTGTAGGTAATATTTTTATTCCCATTTTGTAATTAGGAAACTGAGGCCTCAGAGGGCTTAGTAAGTTGGCCATATCATGTACTTTCCAGGGTGTATATGCGGCATGCTCTGTCATGTCTGACTCTCTTCCATCACATGGATTGTAGCTTGCCAGGCTCGTCTGTCCATGGGGATTCTCCAGCCAAGAATACTGGAGTGGGTTGCTATTTCCTCCTCCAAGGGATCTTCCCAATCCAGGGATTGAACCCGCATCTCCTGCATTGGCAGGCAGATCCTGTACCAGTGAGTCACCTGTGAAGCCATACTTTTCAGCAGCTGAGTCTCTGTTTTCCCTTCTGGAAAGCAGAGTTAGCATCTGCCTAAAAGGTCTGGGAGGAGAAGTAAAAGAGACCAAGAATGCAGAGTGTCTAGCCCAGGAAGGCCACCCCTGGGCATAGATGACTGGCCCATTCTGAGACTGTAAGTCCAGATTTTGGTTTCCACAGGAACTGCGTGGACAACAGCCACGGTTGCTCACATGGCAATGGAGCACACGACACAAAATTGGTTTATTTTTGGCTTTTGAAATGCAATTTTTAATAGGCAGCCTCCAACCTATGAACACATTGTCCTCAATAGTTCATTTATAAGTCAGCTGTTCGGAAACAGAAATACATTTCCCCAGAGAAAGAAGACTGTAAATGCTTAGCTCATTAAGGGCAATTTAATCCATAAGAGAGCAGAACTTTAGTGTTAATATTATTAGCTTCTGTTCTGGGAACACTCATTCACTTAACACCCTTCTGTGATGTACCAGGCACTAGCCCAGGAGCTGAACAGAGTTATTTTATTGAGAGCATGTCTGTTGCCTCAAGGAGCTTACAGCGTGATGAAGGAAATGGTCATCTGATCAGCGGTTCTAGTGGAGGGTGACAGAGGTGGTTTCTGACTGTGGTCAGAGGACAGGGGCAGGATATCTGGGGTGGGGGAAGGGTAGGAAATGGTGATGAAGCCCTGGAGGAAGGGGAAGGGGTTTCCCTTGCTTGGGGTCAGGGCTGGCCCTCACACTTCCCTTTCTGTGATCAGACTCCACTTTCTAAGCCCTGTTGCTTTTCTAAGCTCCCTTCCAGGCATCCCAAAGTCCCTATTTTCCTGTATGATCCATGTCTGTAAGACCAAAAGTCCATTTTTTTTTCAGTCCAAAGGATTTAGGTATCAAAGGGGAGATGATCTAAAAAACAAGTGCCATTCTTATATGTGGAATCTAAAAAGAAATGATACAAATGAACTTACTTATAAAACAGAAGAAATAGACTCAGACTTTGAGAAGGAGCTTATGGTTGCTGGGGAGAGGAGATGCTAGTTAGGGAGTTTGGGATGGACATGTACACATTATACACACATGTACACTCTGCTATATTTAAGATGGATAACCAATAAGCACCTATTGTATAGCACAGAGCTGTTGTTGTTCAGTCATTCGGTCCTGTCCAACTCTTTGCGACCCCATGGACTGCAGCACACCAGGCTTCCCTGTCCTTCACTATCTCCTGGAGTTTGCTCAAACTCATGTCCATTGAGTTGGTGATGCCATCCAACCATCTCATTCTGTGTCACTTCTTCTCCTCCTGTCTTCACTCTTTCCCAGCATCAGGGTCTTTTAATGTTTTGTGGCAGCCCAGATGGGAGGGGCGGAGAAGGCAATGGCACCCCACTCCAGTACTCTTGCCTGGAAAATTCCATGGACGGAGGAGCCTGGTAGGCTGCAGTCCATGGGGTCGAGAAGAGTCGGACACGACTGAGCTACTTCACTTTCACTTTTCACTTTCATGCATTGGAGAAGGAAGTGGCAACCCACTCCAGTGTTCTTGCCTGGAGAATCCCAGGGACAGAGGAGCCTGGTAGGAGGCCATGTATGGGGTCGCACAGAGTTGGACACGACTGAAGCGACTTAGCAGCAGCAGCAGCAGCAGATGGGAGGGGAATTTGGGGGAGAATGGATACATGCATATGTATGACTGAGTCCCTTCACTGTTCACCTGAAACTATCACAACACTGTTAGTTAATCGACTCTACCATACAAAATAAAAAACTTAAAAAAAATTGTCACTAACTTGTGATTAAACTATTACTCAATGTCCCTAAGATCTCTTCATTTGAAGAAGCAGATAGTTTAAATTTTTTTAGTCCTCTATATAAATGTTTAAACTAGAAAGCACATGAAAATGTTCCAAACATCAGGGGTCACACAGATTTCTCAGCCCTGCCTGAGGACTGCCCCGGGCACCCCTGTCTTTCAAGGACTCTTTATTTACCCCTGAACCACGCGTCCTTCAGATGCTGCACGAGTGCCTGCTGCTCTTTTTATGTGCACGTGCTTCCAGTGGGGGAGGGGGACTGGTAGTGGAACGGTGCCTTGTCTGGGTTATCTGTAACCCGGAGGGACTCATCCAGGGTGTAGAGATATGTGTGATTTCATGACCCTTCAAACCAAAGAACTGAGGGCACTTCATGAAGACTATTCAGGAGGGGTTGGAAAACTGCCCCGAATCCTGACAACCCTCCTCCCCTGCAAATCCTAGCCCTGTTCCTGTCACCGGGACCAACCACACCATCAGGCAGAGATGCCCCCACTGCTGTGAGCTGTGTCAGGCCCAGGTCGCCTACAGCAGGGAGAACCAGGGTGGCAATTACATAATTCTGTTAAAAGCCTCTTTCCAATGACAGGATTGAGAGGAGAGATTGTAATCCTAACTCAAGACGAGGCTCTGAAGTGCTGGGGCAAGGTGACAGGGTGAGTGGACAAGAGAGAAGTCAACCCTCCCCACTGCAATGACTGGGAAGACTCCTGCTCTGCATACAGGGGCTCCTGAATGAACTATATTGGCCTTTTGCAAATAAATCAATCTCACAATCTGAGATCTCATGTGCATGCTAAATTGCTTCAGTCGTGTCCAACTCTGTGTGACCCCTATGGACTGTAGCTCACCAGGATCCTCTGTCCATGGGATACTCCAGGCAAGATAACTGGAGTGGGTTGCCATGCCCTCCTCCAGGGGATCTTCCCAACTCAGGGATTGAACCTGAGTCTCCTGTGGCTCCTGCATTGCAGGTAGATTCTTAACCCCTGAGCCACCTGGAAAGCCCCTGTGAGATCTTACTGTTCACTGATTTCTTCATGTGTGTGTGTTGATCCTTCTGTGCTCTTTACATGGTGGCCATGCTTGCTCTTGACTTCCAATATTCTTTTAAATCAATCATTTATATATTTGGTTGCGTTGGGTCGCAGTTGCTGCACCCAGGATCCTCGTTATGTCACGTGGGATCTTTTGTTGCAGCACATGGACCCTCTAGTTGTGGCTTGCAGACTCTGGAGCGTGTGGGCTCAGTAATTGCAGGGCCCAGGCTCAGCTGCTCCTCGGCATGTGGGAACTTAGTTCCCCAACCAGGGATCAAACCCATGTCCCCTGCATTGACAGGTGGATTCCACTGGACCACCAGGGAAGTCCCTCCAGGTATTCTGAATATGGATACATTTATGGTTACACCTGATCCCCAGGTATCTCGTGGACTGGTAGGATGCCCAGGTATCTCGTGGACTGGTAGCTATGATCGTCAGACCACTGGGGTATTTAAAGGATCAATCTCTTCTGCCTACACTGTTTGGACTCCAAATCAGCCCTAATCTTGACAGATCTAGCAGTGACTTCCCACATCAGGACCCAATTCACACCAAGATAGCAGGTGCTTGGGGAGCTGGTGTCAATTCTGACTCCATCCCCGCCTGAACCTCCTCAGCTTCCTCTGTCGGCATCAGAGGATCACAATGTCCATGCCGGCAGCCTGGAATCACAACCTGGAATCACTGCCATGCTGAAAGCTGCTCTGCTTTTCAGCATCTGAACATCAGTTTGCATAATGAAGTGGGTGAGAGAGCCCTGGTTGGCAAAGAGAAAGGAATTTGGCTGTAATTGGCCACAGTTAACTTGATGTGCTTTTATAAGGAGAAATGTGTCTGATCCCTGGGTTGGGAAGATCCCCTGGAGGAGGGCATGACAACCCACTCCAGTATTCTTGCCTGGAGAGCCCCGTGGACAGAGGAGCCTGTCAGGCTACAGTCTATGGGGCTGCAAAGAGTCAGACACAACTGAAGAGACTAACACCTTCACACTATAAGAAGAAAAGCGAAAAAGCAGAAATGGCTCAGCACTCCCTGTCAAGCCTGCATTGGCACCCTCGGGTGTGTGTGCGTGTTTGCAGTGATGGGTGAGTTTGCCCCAGAAAGGCACATAAGAGGATAACCTCGGATATTCAAGTGCATTTCCCGCCCCTCCGGGGGCACTGCTCCCTAGTGGCACCTCTGCCTGGGAGGTCCGCGGCTGCAGTGTCCTTCCTAATGCAATGCTGTTTGCCATCTTCATCAATTTGGACTTGAGGCCACTAGGAGACATCATTAGACATCACGGCCTTCTTTCTTCAGTACCAGGATGACATGCAGCTCAACAGCTCTTTTGTACTCAGTCCAGAAAAGGCTGAGCTCCAGCTGTCTCAGGGTCTGCTGGCAATCAGTTCTTGCAAGAAATGGAACTGTCTTGTCCAAAACTCAGAGCCCACTACTGTGCTAGTGATGAGCTGGGAGACGGGTGAGCAAGTTTGAAGGAATTAAGCATCCAGCTAGCACCTTTACTATCGAGGTGGTTTCTAGACTTAAGCTGTTCAGGGTCTCTTGGCCACAAGCACTTCAGAAGCAGTAAGTGAACACTGTTCTTGCTTTAGTTCCCTCCTAAGAAGACGATTGAATGGGGAGAAGGGTGCACATCTCACCTCTCCAATTCTTTCCTCTTTCTTGAGAGTAGGATCTTTTCCTTTCTAGCTGGATTAAGTAAGTATGTATATTAGTTACTTTGTAGAAGGGAGAAAACATGGTGTCTGACAACATTCATTCATCCAGTTACCATTAAGTAACTGGCTCTTAAATATGCGAGGGGCTATGAGTTCAGAAAGGCTTCCCAGGTGGCATTAGTGGTAAAAAAACCCTCCTGCTGATGCAGAGGACTTAAGAGACACAGATTCGATCCCTGGATTTGGAAGATCCCTGGAGGGAAGAGGGCATGGCAACTTACTCCAATATTCTTGCCTAGAGAAACCCATGGACAAAGGAGCCTGGCAGGCTACAGTCCACAGGGTCACAAAGAGCTGGACATGACTGAAGTGACTAGGCACACATGCACACACATGAGTTCAGAAACAAAGACAACAGAGCCCTTGGCTATTCCCAGATTCCAGTGAACAGAAGACTCTCCTAGGGTCCTGTGCATCCACAGGTGGGTAGAGGGTCTACCCACTCCTAAAGGGTTGGTGAGGGTCCTTAATCATCTCCTTAAGAATCTGAGAAGCCAGGCCAAAGAGGGTCCCATGACGGGGGCTTGACAGGATTCTGCCACCCCAGGGCCATGCCTCTAAGAGTGTGTCCCTTGTCCCCATGTCCATACAGAGAGTACATGGGGTGGGTGCGGGCTCTGGTGTCAGTTCTGCCTGGATCAAATCCAACCCCCTCACCTGGTTGTGTGTAACTTCAGGGCATTTACCTATCCTTGAAACGACCCTCCTTGTCTGTAGAAAGACACTGGTAGTATCTATCGCACAGGGTGGGCATGAGGCTGCAAGGAGCCACAGATAATGATGAGTCCAACAGCTGGCATGTAGTACATGCTCACTGAATAGTTCAATCACTGTTCAGTAACAAGGGTTAGGACGGCACGTGCGGCTGCAAGAACCCTAGACCCTGGCAGGGGGCCGAGTGAGGTCAGCTCTTCTGGGACCTGACCCTGAGCTGTTCTGCCCTGTTCTCTGCGGGGCTTGGGTGGAAGGCAGAGGGAAAGAGGAGCCAGGGATGGGTGGGACCCCCTCGTGGTGCTGTCCTGACCCAGCACTGTGCAAGATAGAGTCTTCTCCTGATCAGGCAGGTTCACGGAGTTCCCAAGGGCTTCTCAGTGAGTGCTCGGTCTCAGTTCCCTGAAGGCAGTCACTTGTCTACATCAGTCCCTTCAGGTCCTCCATGGGCGGCCCACCCCTCCTGCATATCTCTGGTTCGGAGGCTGCCTCATCCTGAGCGGGAAGCCCATGGGGAGGTATCTTTAACATCACTTCCCTCCATTCCTGCCCAGACTGGCCCCTCCTGCCCTTGTGGCCATGGACCTGGGGAAGGTAGACATGAGCATCTGGACCACCCCCTGGACCACCAGCCAAGACCCGTCACCTGGGTCTTCTCAAGTTTGGGTGAAATGCCAGTCTCTCCCCCATTCTAACTGCAGGGAGTGAATCTCAAGCTCTCCTAAGGATCCCCCAAAGCCTGTATGTCTGAGGGGTAGAAGGAAAGAGGAGACATAGTCCTCCAGTAACTTCCTCCCCAGAGTAACTTTCTCTCACAACCCTTTTCATACATCCAGTTTCCTGGCTGCATCCTGGCAGGTGCTGCTCAGGTGGGACCTTCTTCCACCTGGACTTTAATTTCCAGTTGGATGGAAAAGGTTCCCTGAGTGACTTTGATATGAACACCCTGATCTACCCACCCCTTCCCGTGTTCACACCACAGACAGGCCTTCACAGACAGACTAACCCTGTAATGTTTACAGAGAGGACATTGAGACTCCAATTTTCCTCTGACTCTGCCCCCTGAAAGTCTGAGCTGCCATACCTTGGGGACCCTCCACATGGGCAGCTCTGAGGATCACACTGGCCCGGAGCCACTGCCCTTGATGCTCTGAATCAGAGCCATCCAGCTAGAGCTGGATTAAAACACCAGAGGAAATGTCTGAGGTCTGGTCACAGAAGAGTCAGATAGGACTTAGTGACTAAACAACAATCGGAGCCTGTAGAGCGTGGCTGGTCTCTCTGTGGCTCTCTGTGACGGGCCCAGAATGGAAAACTTGACACTGAACTGTAAACTGAATCATGGGTCCCCAAGTTTTTTGGCACCAGGGACCGATTTCATGGAAGACAATTCCCACAGACAAGGGGAGGTAGGGGATGGTTTCAGAATATTTCAAGCTCATTGCATTTGTTGTGCACTTTAGTTCTATTAGGGCTTCCCGGGTGGCTCAGACGGTAAAGAATTTGTCTGCAAGGAGGGAGACCTGGGTTCAATCCCTGGGTCAGGAAGATCCCCTGGAGAAGGGAATGGCTACCCACTTCAGTATTCTTGCCCAGAGAGTCCCATGGACAGAGGAGCCTGGTGGGCTACAGTCCACGGGGCTGCAAAGAGTCGGGCATGACTGAGCTACTTTCACTTCGTTCTATTATGATCACATCAGCCCCATCTCAGATCATCAGGCTTTAGATCCCGGGGGCTGGGGACCCTTGAACTAAATGGGTGGTCTTCCCCAGCTTCAGGCACTCTAAGGCCTGCCCTCAACGCCTCCTCCCTGACCCTACCCCGAGCACATGCCCAGCTATGCAGAAAGCTTCCCAAAATACAATACAAGAGACTACACATGGCCCACTGAGGCCCTTGTCTATTCTCTTGCCATCATTATAGAAACGGGGAGAGGAACACTGGAAGAGCCAAAAGGCCGAAACACCCACAAAAGCCCAGAGCCAGTCCAGGCCACAGTTTTCACTGTGAATACAATTCTGACACCTCTAAAACTTGATTTATTTTAGGCTTGATGCCTTTGGCCACATATAAATTTTCATGGCTGCGTTAATTTGTCTCGAAGGACTTGAACTTAGTAATTCTTAATAAGTCCTCAACCCACAAGCCAAGATTTCGTCAGCTTGTGAAAGCTGAGCTCCCTCGTACTGAAACACTTATTTCTAATGTTTGCTTTTAACCAGACAGAAAAGGATGTTGAAGTACTCCCTTATTCTTCTTGGATGTCAATGAACTTCAGAGTGAAGACACTGCTTTCAGCTGTCAGCTAAATGCAACAGCTCCCTTCTGTTGGAACCAGAAATTGGACCAAAAGTAAATTCCAACTTCTCTGGGAGTCCCCAGGGTCACTTGCTCTTCCCAACCTGGAAGACAAGGCCTGACTGAAAGAGGCCCCATATGGAAGCCACAGGGCTTTCCTGGTGGCTCAGTGGTAAAGAATCCACCTGCCAATGCAGGACATGCAGGTTCTATCCCCGGGTAGGGAAGATCCCCTGGAGAAGGAAATGGCAACCCAGTCCAATGTTATTGCCTGGGAAATCCCATGGACAGAGGAGCCTGGTGGCCTAGAGTCCATGCGGTCGCAAAGAGTCAGACACGACTAGCGACTAAACAGTAGCAACACTGGAAGCCACGCAGATAAATTGAAGGATCCGACCAGTTCAGAGAAGCACTGTTTCCTCCCACTCCCAGGGCACTCAAGACTTGAGTGCTACATGCAGTGGAATGTGCTTGGATTTCTGCTAATAAAAGTGTTTGTTGTTTATTGCTGGCTTCTCTTTCGGGCCCAGCCCAATTCAATGCAGCTGGGGAAATTGTGGATTCATCCTCGTGCTAATCTGTGTAGTAGCAATTTAAAAACAGCTATGGCTCCAGGAAGGTGTCTAACTCTCCTATATCTTGCACAGGACCACTTTTCTAAAAAGAGTTATACAGAGCAGATCTAGTTTACAACTGGGTTCAGGTGCTTTTTTTTTTATTTCCTTTTTCCTTCCTTCATTCCATTTTGTTTCCTTTAACAAAATGAGGATTCCACTGATAGCAGAATGAGACAACTCTTTTCTCTTTTTTCTAGGTAAAGACAACTTTCTTAAGTTCTGTGAGCATGGGAAACTTACATTCCTTATGCAGGTCTGTTAAATGTCACATTCCTAATTAGCCAGTTATTTGATGCTTCAAACTCAGTTGGTGGAGAAGACCCTTGAGAATCCCTTGGACAGCAAGGAAATCAAACCAGTCAAGCATAAAGGAAAGCAACCCTCAATATTCATTGGAAGGAAGGACTGATGCTAAAGCTGAAGCTCCAACACTGTGGCCACCAGATGCGAAGAGCCAACCCATTGGAAAAGACCCTGATGCTGGGAAAGATTGAGGGCAAGGGGAGACAGGGGCACAGAGGATGAGATGGTTGGATGGCATCACTCACTCAATGGACATAAGTTTGAGCAAACTCTGGGAGATAGTGAAGGACAGGGAAGTCTGGCATGCTGCAGTTCATGGGGTCGCAAAGAGTCAGACATGACTTAGCAACTGAACAACAACAATTTTGGAGGATAGAGATACACATATATATGTGCACACATATGCACACACGTACATACATATGAGTGTGCCTTCCTATGTAACAAGGAAGATACTTTCATCAACATGGAGACGACACCTGTTTGCCTTTGATGAGAAAAATAGCACCTGTGCCTGATGACCAGCTAGCACCCCTTTCAACTCTGTAATTTGAGCAGCACACCGAAACCCAGAATATTAAGAGGGCTGCATGAATAATATTTTCCCCAGAAGAGTTGTGAAAATGATACACCTTGCCAAAAACATGTCCACAGTCCCCTCTGACAATGACCTTCCTGCTCAGAGCCTGCGAGTGGAGCGCACACACAGCTCACACGCTACATCTGGGGATAAACTATCAGTAATCAGGCTCAAGGACACAGCAAACATGAGCGCACAGCAATACATGGGGCTTTTTATTGTCTCCTTAAAATGAAGCTACAGGAGAAGACTCCCTCTGGGTGTAAGCCATATCTTTGCAAATCTTCAGGGTGATGTAGATCTGTTCTTCCTAGCAAAGAGATTAGTGGGAAGAGGAACTGGATTCTGGGGTAAGAAATACCTGCTTTGGAAGGACAGGGTTGGGTGGATGACCAGAGAAGCTGAGTAGGAGAAGCAGTGGGATTTAAGCAGGGCAGGGAAGGCCCTGGAAGTGCGGGTTACGGGAGGGTACTGAGACTCAGTGTTCACTTCCTGGGGCTCCCGTAATGAATCCCTGGTGGCTTCAAACAACACAAATTTATTCTCACACGTTCCAGAGGCCAGGAGTCCAAAATCAATGGTAGGGCTTCACTCCCCTCGGAGGCCCTAGGGGAGAGTCCATGCCCGTGTATTCCAACTTCCTGCGGTTCCCAGTGTTTCTGTGGCTGCCACACTCTCTGCTTCTTACTCCTCCTGGCCTTCTCTTCTGTGTCAGCTTTCTCCCTCTGCCCTTCTCTTGTAAGGACACTTGCTTTGGATTTAGCAGCAATCCACGGTGTTTGTAACTTGAGATCCTCAACTTAATTACAACTGCAGAGAGATTTTTTCCAAACAAGGTCACCACTCACAGGTCCCAGGCATTAGAATGTGGACGTAGCTTTTAGGGGACCACTGTTCAATCCCAAGAAACTCTGACAGTATGGTAAGTCCCCTACATACAAACTTACAAGTTGTGAACTTTTAAAGATGCGAACCAGCAAAGAACCAGAACCTGTGCCTTCAACATCAGGTGTGAACGAAACTGCAGCTTGCCCTCCGTCTCCTATGGCTGACGATCCTTCAGCTCCACCATCTCCCACCTCCTCTCCTTCCTCTAGTCAGTAACTCTTGCTGCCTGTTCACTCAATGCCTGTACTGGATACCTGTTAGCCCCTGTACGCTGTAGTAGTTGTTCTACTGTACTATTATATTTTTCAAGGTACTGTACAATAACATTAAAAATGTTTTCTTGTTTTGGTGTGTGTTTGTTTGTTTATGTATTATTTGTGTGAAAACTATTATAAACCCAGTACGGTGGCTTCCCTGGTGGCTCAGTGGTAAAGAATCACTCGCCAATGCAGGAGATGCAGATTTGATCCCTGGGTCAGGAAGATCCTCTGGAGTACGAAATGGCAACTCACTCCAGCATTCTTGCCTGGAGAACTGCATGGACAGCGGAGCCTGGAGGAGCCTGGAGGACTGCAGACCATGGGGTCGCAAAGAGCTGGACACGACTGAGCACACACACACGCACTGTATAGCTGATTGTGTTAGCTGGGTACCTAGGCTAACTTTGTTGGACTTACAAACAAATTGGACTTATGCATGTCCTCTTGTGGAATGGGACTTGTTCATATGTAGGGAGATTACTGTATAGCAGAGGTGGGAGGTGAGGAACTCTACATGGGGAAGTCACAGAAGGTCAGGAAGCAGTTGGTCATTCAAGGAGAAGAGGGCAGAGTGAAGCCTGACACTGTGAAGGGGACACAAAAAGGAGAGAAAGGGGACTCTGGGTCCCCTTGGGAGCCCCACAGTCAACACCAGGACATCTGTATCCCAGGACTGGGAGGGTGACCATTGCTAAGCTCCACTGGATGCCTCAGTCAACACAGCCAGTCAAATCAAGAATGAAATTGAGAATCAAGAGTTCAAGACAGCCACCTGGGGACCATAAGCAGTCCCATTCTCAAATAATCCTAGAGACGTGGTGAGAGCCAACCCTGAGTAACAGAGTGGGGGCTGCTGAAGCCCCAGGGCTTGGTTTTGGATCCATCTGGATGGAGGCCACCCTGGCAGGAATGAGGGGGTGTGGTACTGGGGGCGGTGGTCCACATTTAGTGTAGATTGGTTCAGTTAGTTAATCAGGAGGCAAAGGGGCTGGTGTCCCTCCCCCAAGCCATGCGTGTCCTGTACCCAGTACAACCCCAGGGTCTGGGGAGTTTTCTTCTGTCATTTCCTCCAGAACTCTCCTTTTTTCAAAAAATTTATTTGTCTGTTTGTGTCGAGTCTTAGCTGTGGCATGTGGGATCTTCATTATGTTCTGTGGGATCTTTCTTTGTAGCACACAGACTCTCTAGCTGTGGCTCACGGGCTCCAGAGTACACGGCTAAGTAGTTGCTGTGCCCAGGTTTAGTTGCCCTGTGGCATGTGGGATCTTCATTCCCCCACCAGGGATCAAACCCATGTCCCCTGCATTGCAAGGCAGATTCCTAATCACTGGACCATCAGGAAAGTCCCCTTGGACTGTCCCCAGTCCCCCTGGAACTGCTCGAGACCAGTTCCAACAAAAGGACCAGAGATTTGACATCTCTGGGGGATGCCACACAATAAATCATTCCCTTATTTTGCCCAGCTACCTGAAGGCCAGGCCCAGGTCCTCATTTCTAGGTCCCCAGCTAGTAGTTCATGCCTGCTGTGTGCCTTGGTGAGCTATTTTTAGCTCAGTATTCCAGGACCTAACCAAGATGGCCTGGGCCAGGACCAGCGTGTGACAGATCAGGCTTGAGATCAGCTGTCTCCCACTGGCTCCCAGCCTGAAGTTAATAGGGCGAGAAAGTCCCATTTGTACAGGGGAAAGCAAGGCCCATTTCCTGACTCATGATCAAATGCCCCCCAAGCATCACACATCAGTGTAGCTGTGGTGTAAATGCACTCCTCACCAGGCTGGGTTTCTTCCAGGATGCACACTGACACATTCGTTTGCACTCTGATTTAAAAAGTCATACAGTGTCTATCTGCCAGAAGGATATGAGGCAGTTTCCAGATGCTTGTGGAACTTCTCGGTAACTCAGAAGAGTCATTGTCTAGAAAAGCCATGGAGTCCTCAGTTTTAAGAAGGCTGTCCTGATGGCACTTTCAATGCTGCAAGTGAAGATGCCTGCCCTCATTAATTAGAGAAACACCTCTTGACATTTCAAGTAAATAAAGTTCCAGTAGTTCCCCAAGGAAAAGAACCAACAAAATATAACGCGGGCATATGTCACTCACATGAGAATGAGTGAGGTGGGATGCAGCCAGGTACCCTTAGGAGCCCATGGCCTGACAGCAGCCTCTAGTGACCTTGGCAGCCTCTGCACCCCCAGCAGGCTTCCTTCAGCCCCTGACTTCTTTCCCTGCTCCCATCCGTCTCCCACCTTCCAACCATGGCTTAAAGCTCCTGGTCACAGAAGGCCCAGGCTAAAGTCAATCTTGTGGGCAGTAAGCCTGCTCAAACCCAGAAAATACCACCCTCCATTCAAAGTCATGCCTCTGAAAAACTTATGGATTAAAAGGCAAATGCTAAAACACTATCTAATTATTTGGGGTGAGTTAATCAGTTAGCTAGCTACTCTTTAGTAGAGGGGAAGGATCTCACTTGTTAAGCATCAGAAAGGTAGATGGGAAGGTTAGAAAGAAAGGATTAGCTGGAAAGAGCACTGGGATGTAGACATGGTGACACGCTGTTTAGGGGCTATTAGCCAGCCAGGAACATCAGAAGGGCAGATGACTTAACCTCTGCAAGCTTCAATTTTCTCATCTACAAATGAAGATATTAAAAGCACCATTACATAAGATAATCTATGTAATGTATTTGGCATTATGCCTGGTTCCTGAGAGCTGAAAAATGTTCACAGAGATATCATTGTTGAAGTTATATTAATAATAATGATAACTGTTACTATTATTATCAGTAGAAGTAGTTGTAGCAGTCACAGCAGTGGTAGTGTATGGTGACCTGAGAAGGGATAGATTAAGTGGAACCCAAACTGAAAGTCATTAAATGAGAAGATGGGAGATTAAATGAAGAAGTGGGTGCAGGATGTTAATACCAATCTTAGCTGTGCATAATGTTGTCTAGGGAGACATCTTGGCAAAGTGCTTTTTAGAGGCCAACACATAGGAACTCAAACCTTGGCTCTGAACTCAAACCTTGATAATGTAGGACTTTACAGAATCACTAAACTTCCTGGAGCCTCAGTGTTCTTATCTGTAAAATGGGAATAATCACACCTCATGGAAATCATTTGTGTAACACAGACGCAACATACTTAATGTATCCAACACCCAGAGACTATGTCTCCTGTTTGTCTGGCCAAGCTCTTTCCCCTCCACATGGTGGTTGGCAGACTGCGAAATGAGAAACCCATCTGGAGAGCTGAGAATATGAGAATGAGCATTGTGGCTCTTTGTTAAGAGAAGAAAGATGTCATCAGCCCCCTTACAGCCTCCTCCCACTGGGGGAGCTGAAGGAATGTACAGTAGGGCTGCTAAATGTTAGAACTTGCAACCATTTTTAGTTATAGATGCAGCGGAGTCATTCCGAATTCACTGATGTAATGTGCTGTTGCAAGATGGAAGGCATCCAGTAAAAAGGAACCCCAAAATAGGATGCCATGGAAATTTAACTCTGAACATTCTGACTTTGAACCTTGACTTAAATAAGACCCAGGAACATTTTCCTGACATAAAATTGAAGTTAATTTCTTAAAATATATAGATTTAATGATGGCAAATACCTTCCCATCATCACTCCACAATATTTACGATTTGGTCTGATTTACATAGAAGATATGTCATCTTTGAGAGTCAAAACAAGTTTAGAAACGCTTCTCCACTTCAAACGTTACCTTCCCTGATGAAAATTTAATTACATTGAAAAAAGAATCCTCAAAATCACCTCATTTCTTTGCAAAGCAAAATGTTATGGCTTTGATGGCTTTATTACTTTTTTTTCTAAATTCACAGCATATACTTCCTCTCACACAAAGTCATTCCCAAGACTTAGCTTTTAGTTTTGAAGGAAAACTATTAAGAATTTTGACGTTTTAAGTGTACTTTCGGCAAACTCTGATTTATAATACTGCTCCTGACACTGATATGCAGTCGTATGTTATTAGTTACTTGAATGTTTTCTATAATTATGTAAATGATGTTGACACTTTCTGGTAGGATGCTTACCATTTACTATTTTGTCATTTGCAGAGTTCTGAAATGGATCAGATCACCATGTTCAAGCTGAGCAGCTGTTAAAGGGCTCTTTTCTCTTGCTGTTTTCTTTGCCTGTCATGCTCAGTCCATTGCTCTGTGCAAGAGACTATTCAATAGTCACTTCTCTCCTTCTCTTCCCACAGACTTTTTATAAAAATGATAACCAAGTTATGGTCACTGACCTTGTGGAGCACATGGTCAAATAGGGGGAGAGGGATTTCCTTGGTGTCCAGTGGTTAAGAATCTGCCTTCCAATGCAAGGGATGTGGGTATGGTCCCTGATCGGGAACTAAGATTCCACATGCCCCAGGGCAACTAAGCTTCTGTCCTGAAACTACTGAGCCCATATGCCACAACTAATACTCAGTGCAGCCAAAAATAAATATTAAAAAATAGAGGGAGATACAGGTACAGGTCAGGTACAGGTCTGTAGATTACAATGCAGGAGACAAGGGTTATAACAAAGGTACAAATGATTGCCAGAACAGAGAAGACAATGACTAACTTCCCAGATGAGAAAGCTTTACAAATAAAGTGATCTCGAATTTGTCTTGCCATTTCAGTAGGAGTGTGGTGAGTGCAGAAGTGAGGAGAGCAACCCAGGCAGGTGCAGAGGCATGTGGTTGGGAAGGAGAAGGAGGCAAGGATGCCTGGAACATAGGGTATAAGAGTCTACACACGATGAGATGGAATTGATGGCACACACTGGGGATCATTAGTAAAAGCTCTGAAAGCCACATCTGAAAAAAGTCACCTTTACTCTGTAAACAATGGAGCCACAGAGCTCTTCAAGCAAAGGTGGGATCCATCTTTTCAGAACATAACCAACATGGCGTAGAGGACAGACAGGGGCAGAACCTCTCTGTTCAAGTGGTGTGGCCCAGAACGGTATGTTCTTTCAAAGCCGCAGAAGGGAAAACAATCTCCCTCCATCTCAATTATGCTTAGCTCAAGTAGCAAATCGTTCGGTTGTTGCCGGATGGCCCTTGAGAGGATGGAAAACATAAATACAGTGTCCTAATGAATTCTCGGAGGCATCGGAAGAAAACAATGTGATAAAAGTGGTGGCTCCCCCACCGAATGGCCCAGAGTGCCCTGACCTCAAGCACGTTGTGTACTGCAAAGGGACATGGTTCCACCGCCCTCTGCATGGGGACAGGACCGGCCACACCTCTGCCACTCCCTGATGTGAGGACACGGTCCCCTGTACCTCTGCCAGACCCACATGTGGGGATGAGCCCTGCCATGCCTCTGTCACATTTGTATTTGAGAAGGGGCATGGCTTCCCTGGTGGCTCAGAGGGTAAAGAATCTGCCTGCAATGCAGGAGACCAGGGTTCAATTGCTGGGTTGGGAAGATCCCTTGGAGGAGGAAATGGCAACCCACTCCAGTATTTTTGCCTGGAGAATCCCCATGGAAGGAGGAGTGTGGCAGGCTACAGTCACAAAGAGTTGGACACGACTGAGTGACTAACACATACACACATACGGCCCCCTGCAGCTAGGCCAGGTCCAGGTATGGAATCCTGTGGGATCAGCTCTTCTCAGCCCCATGACTGCCCAGGTTACAGAAATGGGCACAAAAAGCAGTTGTATAAGGGAGTGAGGGGAGAGGTCTAGCTCAGATTTTCTGCGGAGATCATGATGGTGAAGGAAGGATATTGACAAAGGAGCAAGGTGAGAAAGGCTTAAAATGAATGAAGTAAAAGATGGATGAATATCTGAATAAATGCATAAAAAATCAGGAGTTAGAATAAAGAAGTAAAAAAAATAAAGCTTAAAAGTAAAGGAGAAGGAAATACAAGAGAGGGAATAGGTTAAAAAGTAAGGAAGAAAAATAAAGTGAAAAGGAAGACACACCAGAGAAAGAGCTGACATAAAGAGGAAAACATCGTGAGTGATCCTTTTGTGTGTATACAAATATATATATATATATTCATTTCCTCAAAAAGCATGTTATCTTCTTCATGCTTCTGAATATTCTGATGAGTAGTGATGAATAGATGGGGAAACCGTAACTAGAGCCCCCAAAGAGACCATCTTCTCCTTTCCCCTCTTCCAAAACCATTTGCTCAGTGGTTAATTAGGTTTATCTTGAGGAAAGCTGTGCATGTGATAAACCATTAACTACATGTGACCCGTCTGGTCTGACACAGGTCTGTCTGTATCACACAGTTTCTCCTGGGGGTAGAGATGGGCAATCACAGTTTCTAAATCTTAAGAAAGCAGAGAGGAGGAGGTTTGTGCTGAGAGTCTCCAGAGGATTCTGGGGTGTCCAGAAGCTTTGCTGGGCGCTCCGGGAAGGCAGCCCCTAGTGCCAGGTTGGACCACCCCAGTTACCAGAAGTGCAGGTGACAGAGCTCCACGGAAACTGGTGGTTCCAGCAGACCTAGAGAGTCACAGGTACTGAGCATGGGTTTTGTATATCCTCATCCAGAGACCATGGCAACCGGCAGACATGCCCCCCTAACCCCAACCATGGCACAGGCCAGCAACAAGGCCTGCGCTGGGTTCAGGAACAGCCCGTTCATGGGTGCACCCCCCTGACACCCTGGACAATCATCTAGTTAAAGGGCAGCTACTTTTCTTTAGGACACAATGAGAACAATCCTCCTTCCCAGCCCTGGGACTGCGCAAGAGTGCAGGAGAACAAAGGGGGAACGCGCAGGTGAACAGCCCTGGGTAGAAAATGAAAGCCTAAGGAGCCGGTGCACTCAGTGTGGGTGCGCGGGGCAGCCCTCTAATGACACCCCAAAGTCACAGCTCTGTGCTGAGCGTACCCAACAACAGGAGCCCTGCGCTCAGAAAGCCGCTACACACCAAGCCCCTCATTTGCAGCCCAGAGCCTGCTGGCGCCGACCTTTCACAAATGAGAAGGTGAACGTGAAGTGATATTATTTCAGTGGGGACATTGATTTCTGCTCCCGCATCCCAATTTAAGGAGTCATAAGAAAGAACGGTCGATTTTAGAGATTTAGAAAATTAACAGGTCCGTGAGAGCTCTGAGTATGGCTCAGAACGGAACCGAGGGAAAAGATGGGTGGTTTCAAGTGGCGCTCCTACCTTTTTGTCACTCAGGCCGGAAACCTGGTCCACATACTCCTCTTGGATCATGAAGGCAGCTAAGTTGGCAGTGTAGCTGGCCAGGAAGATGACGGCAAAGAAGGCCCACACGGACACCATGATCTTGGACGTGGTACCCTTGGGGTTCTGCACGGGGACGGAGTTGTTAAACACCAGACCCCACAGTAACCAAATAGCTTTGCCGATGGTGAAAGATGGGCCACCTGGCTCTGGTGGGACAAAAAGACAGGACAGAAGGTCAAGACAGACTCACCAGTTCCATTTAACCCTATAAGTACATAGGCTGATAAATTCCTGCTCAGACTGGACCCCAGCCAGTGAAGCCCCAGCCCTTTCATAGGTGGCCTTTTCAGTTGAGAGTTCATGTCTCACTTCTTCTGGGGCCCTCCAGAAGGCAGAAGAGAAAAACCAGAGGCCTGGGATGTGTGGGGGATCCTACTCCAGCCAATGACCATAACTCAACCAGGACAAAGGAGGAGCCAGCTTTCTGCCTCGGTGGATGGAAGACCATTAAGATCCTATCAAAACTGAGTAACAAAGGCAACCATCCCACTGTGGTCACCTTTGCATCCTCATTACTGTTGTTCTTAAAATTTACATTTGTATCTATCAAGAAAGCAATTAAACTTTAAAGAAGATGAGCAAGAACCATGTGCAGGGTCTTTTCTGCCCATTGGTCACAGACCTCCTCCAATTTTATTCACTGACGCTGTTTTGAATGCAGTTGATCCTGATTTTCCTTTGGCCTCTAGCACTCAGTACTCAGTGTTTCAAACACAATCTTGACCTCACTCCCATGCCAACACCTCCCACCTGGTTGCCTCCAGCAGCGCCTGGCTTTTGTGTAAGAGAACACCAGGAGGCCCAGAGAGTGAGCCGCAGATCCCTGGCTTGTCCACATGAATCTAAAGGCGGAAAGGTAGGCTGTCTTTGTCCTCCACACAAACTTTATGTAGATCATGCAGGGCTTCTGCCCATAAATTTATTGTGACCTCTCCGCTTTCTCTGCTTGGCGATGGTGAAACCTTGCCTGCTCCCTGCGTCTGCTGGCAGCTCCTCTGCTTCAGAAACGAACATCTGCGCACACAGTTTTACAGCACATTAGCACAGGTCTTACGACGCTTTCTGCGATCCTTTGAGCATCTGCTCTGCCGCCTAAATCATCAGTGACTACACATGTCAGGCCTAAGATCTAACTGCGCACACACATCTCTGTGTGTGGACCTTATTTCAGGGGGCAGATGCACATTGAAAGAGTTGTGTCTAAATCAAAGTTGCATACACTGTAAGATGCCCCAAGGGGACTTGGCATTTAAAGTGGCCCCGTGTTGAATTCCTTGGCAAAGACAAGCATCCTTTGGTAAAGTGAGTCATTATAAGGTTTGAATTTGGTGCCTGAATATTTGCCGCTTTGATTGTCTTTGCGGTCGGGGAGGGTACATGCTGGCTTTAGTTCTTAACATTGCCAACATACGTAGGTACTCTTGTGCTTCTCCAATGTCTCACTTTTACTAATCGGGATGGAGAGTAGTCACGGCTTTTGGGTGACCTTCTGGCCCAAGCGGGAAGCACCTGAATATTCTGTATGGTGGAGACGTTCAAATTTCCAGCCAAAAATGCACACCCCAGGTGAGAAGGTAGGTCTGCACCTGGAAATCCCTCAGTGCAGGAGTGGCTCATAGCCTGGACTGTGAATTCAGCAGAAGCACAAGGGGAGCTTTGACAAAATATCGCTGCCTGGCACCCCATCCCCAGAGATTCTTATTAAATTGGTGTGGGGTGGAGTGGTTATTCTAACACGCAACCAAGGTAGAGAACTGCTATTTTGAAACATGTAGTGGTTCGAGTCCCGCTCTGGACTTGAATATTGACTATTCAGAATATTGGAATGTGAGGTCTTTACATCTTTGTCTTTTAAGTGCCCTATAGTTAATTCTTAATGTATTGAGAATCTCTCCTCTTTGAGGCATAATTCCAGGATAAAGTTCACATTGTGGATGGGAAAAGACTCAGAGAAGGCATGATATTTCCTAATCCTGGGGTTCTCAGGAAGTTTTAGAAGAATCCCATGGCCCCCTTTGGAAATCTCAGTAAACTTTGTGTGAAGTCTCACAAATGCCTCAAACACATGGGTGGACCTTCATAGCCAGGAAGATGGATGCACCACCCCCAAGAGTAGCCGTGGGTGAGAACTGTTATCTCCTGGCCATTTTATTTAATACCCAAATCTATACCTCTTGACAGAGTGATGTGAGCTGTGGACACACGCTATAGAGACCAGAGGTGATCCTTTGGCTGTGGAGAATTCTTTCAGTCACAACTACCCTGGCATGTACCCTGGGGTGACCTATTTTTTCTTTTCTTTATTTCTTTCTTTCTTTTTTTTATTATTCTGGATGTTTTATTCTCTGAATTCAGAAAATTCTGAAACTAGTTCTAGCCCTTGCTTTTCCATGATTCAGTCTACTTTTTTTTTCTTATCCTCGATACACGCATCTCATCTGCCTTGTTAGCCCATCTGATCAGACAGACTGCTTATCACAGCCTTAGGTTATCACAACAGTTTCCTCTAACACAGTTACATTACACGTATCTCCTGCCAGCTCTGCTCTCTCTTGCCCAGGGGTGGAACTGGGCTTGGGGTCAGGCTTGGGCCGGGGAAGGGACATGCAGATTCAAACTAGCATCTTAATTGGGGTCTTTCTAACAAGTCACCAAGAGGACGACCTAGAAGACTGAGGGTTAGGGAGGAGGCAGACAGCAGGGGCACAGAGATTCAGAGCTGAGAACCAGGAAAAGGCAGACATGCAGTGGTTACAGCCGCCTTACCTCTGCCGTCAGCGAGGCACCTGTTGTAACCCACGGGGCTAAAGTACTCGAAGACAAAGACAGCCACGGCTGAGACGATGAGGAGCATCACAAACATCATGACCCACACGTCAGCGCTGAATGGCTCTGGGGAAGGAGAACATCAGTACTTGGTTAAAACAGTTAAAACAGTCCTGATTTAGTCATGTGTTCCTTCACTCCATGTGATGCGTCTCTTTGGGAAACACAAACCACAGGTGTGTGCTCCTTTCAGAGAGCCAGGGCCTGGGTTAGGGAGGAGTAAGAGGCTGTGTCTGACTATTTCCATTCCGCTGATAGGCACGTGGAAATTTATTTTCTTTCAAACATGTGAGAAGGACAGCCTCTTGCCTGTCCTTTTTGAGACTGTAGATATAGTTTCTGCCACAATTAGACCGATATCTGGGTTTTTGGTAAAAAGTGGAACTAAAATAAGTATTGAGGTGGCCAAAAAGTTGGGCTTCCCCAGTGGCTTAGTGGTAAAGAATTCATTTACAGTGCAGGAGCTGCAGGAGTCGTGGGTTTGATCCCTGGGTTGGTGAGATCCCCTGGAGGAAGGCATGGAAACCCACTCCAGTATTCTTGCCTGGAGAATCCCATGCACAGAGGAGCCTGGTGGGCTATAGTCCGTAGGGTCGCAAAGAGTTGGACATGACTGAAGCGACTGAGCATGCACTCATGTGGCCAAAAGGTTCGTTCTGATTTTTCCATAATATCTTACAGAAAAACTCAAATGAACTTTTTGGCCAACCCTACACTAGACATGGAGTAAGTGAGTCCTGTGGAACCCACTCTTGGTTTACACCCTCCTCTATATGCCACACCCCACAGTGGGACCTAGGAAAGCTTTCAGTAACATTTTCAAGCCTTGCAGCCAAGTTCATTCCCAACAAACTCAGTCACTCTTGGAGGCTTGAATTGGTTCAGTAATACTTAAATACAATGAATGACTCCCTTGCCTCCTTGACTTATTTCTCTTTAACTTTCCTGCCTAGACTGACTTTTTCAACCTGCTTGGATATGGTATATTTTATTAGATATCATTAGTGCATAAGACTATGTCAATGTTAAAAAAAATCCATCTAAATTAAATATCAGTATCTACAACACTGGGAAAGTAGCAAATAACAGAGGAACATGATAATTAACAATACAGCACAATCCAGTTCTTATTTCTGGGTGACAGGGTTGATGGGACAAGACCAGGCAAGATAGCAGGAATGTTCTACACTTGCTTTCTTTAATTTCTTTAATCAGTTTTGGAGACTCTTTTCCAGCTGATCTAAATCTCTCTGGCTCAGAGGTGTCCAGTAATTGAACACTGAATTCCAGTAGCTCTCTCTCTGGAGGCCTGTGAAAAGGGACAATCACTCTTCAGTCCCACAATACAATGCTTCCTCAATTGTGCCTCAAAATAGTTCTGGCCTTTTATAGCTGTCACATCACATTGTAAACTCCGAGCTAAGTGAATTAACATGCTGTTTTCTCCATCTTCCAAATCATTAATAAAGATGAAACTGAAAAGGGGGAAAACGGACTGGAAATTCAAAAATATTTCCTTAACTTTGAAATCTACTTTACTTTCGAACTCCGAAGGGAATTATAACAGCCTGGTCACTTAATTAATTTAAAAAGAACCTTGATAAGGCACACTCCAACTGTGAAATGCAAAACCTTCCAGTGGTAGCCAGAGATGTGAGGGTGGAAGGTACATTTCAAAGCCTCTAGACAGTAGAGTCAAACCAGTCAAGCCTAAAGGAAATAAACCCTGACTATTCATTGGAATAAAAAGCCTCTTGATGAAAGTGAAAGAAGAGAGTGAAAAAGCTGGCTTAAAGCTCACCATTCAGAAAACTAAGATCATGGCATCTGGTCCCATCACTTCATAGGAAATAGATGGGGAAACGGTGGAAACAGTGTCAGACTTTGTTTTTTTGGGCTCCAAAATCACTGCAGATGGTGACTGCAGCCATGAAATTAAAAGACGCTTACTCCTTGGAAGGAAAGTTATGACCAACCTAGATAGCATATTCAAAAGTAGAGACATTACTTTGCCAACAAAGGTCTGTCTAGTTAAGGCTATGGTTTTTCCAGTGGTCATGTATGGATGTGAGAGTTGGACTGTGAAGAAGGCTGAGCACTGAAGAATTGATGCTTTTGAGCTGTGGTGTTGGAGAAGACTCTTGAGAGTCCCTTGGACTGCAAGGAGATCCGACCAGTCCATTCTGAAGATCAGCCCTGGGATTTCTTTGGAAGGAATGATGCTACAGCTGAAACTCCAGTACTTTGGCCACCTCATGCGAAGAGTTGACTCATTGGAAAAGACTCTGATGCTGGGAGGGATTGGGGGCAGGAGGAGAAGGGGATGACAGAGGATGAGATGGCTGGATGGCATCACTGACTTGATGGACATGAGTCTGAGTGAACTCTGGGAGTTGGTGATGGACAGGGAGGCCTGGTGTGCTGTGATTCATGGGGTCGAAAAGAGTCGGACACGACTGATCAACTCAACTGAACTGAACTGATTCATTGGAAGGACTGATGCTGAAGCTGAAGCTCCAATATTTTGGCCATCTGATGCTAAGAGCTGACTCATTAGAAAAGACCCCGATACTGGGAAAGATTGAGAGCAGGAGGAGAAGGGGATGACAGAGGATGAGATGGTTGGATGGCATCACTGACTCAATGGACATGAATGGGAGCAAACTCTGGGAGATAGTGAAGGACAGAAGGGCCTGGCATGCTGCAGTCCATGGGGTTGCAGAGTCGGACACAACTGAGCGACTGAACAATAAAAAAGAGGAGTAGAAACCCTCTCCTCCTTGGTTCTGATGGACTGCAATCCTACTCCAATCTCACTTTGCCCAAGATTAGGGAATAACTGAGTAAAAGCACATCTCTAGGCTTTCTTTCCCCTCATTAGGCCCAGGGCACCTTTCAGTACATAAAACACAAAAAATATCTGTACTTGTCTACACAACTTAGAAAGTACCTCATCACATAATTTCTATGGTCCTTTAATAATGGCCCTTTTCATTATGGATTATTATATGTATTTTACAGAGCAGTAAACTAAGACTCAATGGTCCCAGCCCTTTGTAAGTTCATACTCAGAAGGTGGCAGGGCCAGGTTATAAAAATTGAGGGCTTCTGAGGGCAAAAGTCTGTGCTTTTCCATTTAAAATCACATCTTAGTCTCAGCCCACTGGACTGGCTCCTGATTCAGGAGTCAAGCTCTGAAATGGCCCCACATGTACTAGAACACATGCTTCAAGGGCAGCCACATCTAAACTTTAATCCTGTATCTGCTCCTTACTAGCTGGAAGACTGCTGGAAAATTACATAAATGAGATTCAGTTTCCTAAGCCATAAACTGGGTATGTTAATAGTGCCAATGAAATAATAGAATCGAAGTTGGTAGAGCGATGCCTGGGCCTTCACATAATAAGTGTTCAGTAAGTATTGACTTCGCTTACTCCTGTAATTAACTGGCTGTTCCTCCTCCACACACACACACACCCCGCCTGGCATTTCTATGTCATCCTAGGGCTACACTGAAGTGTCCCTGGGTCTTCTAGTTCAGAAGTTAAGGTTAGTGCTGGGCTGACAAGGTGAGAATTACAATATGGTTTATTTGTATCTTTTAATGTTTCAATTACCCTTGTAAAGGAGAAAAAGCAAATAAAATATGTAAAACTGCTCTGAGGATTAATATACATGGTGTGTGCTATCCAATAACATTTCACATAAAATTGGCAGGGTGAGAGTCGCTTTACTGTAAGAGGTTAGTTGAGAAATCTGAGTAATTATAGAAAAAATTCTCTGGAATCTGTAACTCTGTCTTGGAGTATGTTCCTTCAATAATTCCCCCCAGATTGGAGATGAAAGAAGTGTTAGTCGTTGTTTATTCCAATATCCTCACAAAAAAGTATTAATGCCCTTTAGAGAGATGGTGGCTGGCCCAAGGACCTGCAGCTTGTTCAGGACCAAACCAGCTTCCTATCTCCTAGCCAGTGGTCTGGTTTCAAGGTGACATTTTATTTTCTAATCCCTTGCTCTCACAGTCCCTTCCAAAAAATATGGAGTATGAGCTCACAAAAGACCTCATCTAATTGAAATCTTGGCCTCACCTCACCCGGTCTTATATCATATGGAAGGCTTTTGACACATAAGTGATGCTGGAGAGTGAGGTACAGGTTCCTATGGGCAAGGGTGGGGGATAGGTTAGGGTCAGAATAGCTTGATTTGGCAAAGCCTCTGAAAATTAATATGAAGGCATATTAATTTTTTTTTGGTAGCACTGAGCTCCATTCTTGAAGATAATTTGAAATAAATAGGTATTTGAATGATATCCAGAATTAGAAGTTATTAAAGCAGGAAGCAGCTTCAGAGATCAGCTAATCAAAAACGCCTTCTTCTACGGATGAAGGCTGAGTGCCAAAGAACAGATGCTTTCGAATTGCGTTGCCTGAGAAGACTCTTGAGAGTCCCTTGGACAGCAAGGAGATCAAACCAGTCAATCCTAAAGGAAATCATCCCTGAATATTCACTGAAAGGACTGATGCTAAAGCTGAAGCTCCAATATTTTGGCCACCTGATGCTAAGAGCTGACTCACTGGAAAAGACCCTGATGCTGGGAAAGATTGAAGGCAAAAGGAGAAGGAGGTGGCAGGGGATAAGATGGTTAGATGGCATCACTGACTCAATGGACATGAATTTAGGCAAACTCCGGGAGATAGTGAAGGACAGGTGAGACTGGCCTGGCGTGCTGCAGTCCGTGGGGTCAGGAAGAGTAGCACGCAACTTAGCAACTGAACAACAGCAATAATGGATGAAGAAACTGGGCCCCAGCATGGAGCAAGCTTGTTTTAGCTTAAATGACAGGAAGTGGCAGGAGTGGGACTCAAGAAGGATCCCTTGCTACTGGTCCTGCATTGTTTTGTTTTGTTTTGTTTTTTAATAGGGAATGATGCCTTCCTATTTTTGAGGGTGTTCTTCAATTTCTATGTTGGAGAAAGATCAGTTCTGAGGTCCCCACAAGGAAATCCCTGGCTGAGGGAAGCTCCTGGCAAACCAGCTCCTGACTGAGAGAGCCTGGCCTGTACCTGTTCTTCCTTTCCTCTACCTGTCCCTGCATCCATATTCTTCACACCCTGCAAGCCCAGCACTCACCTAAGAAGGCAGAAGGTGAGACAGTCCCATTGCTGCGTGACACCATGACGCTGATGCCAGTCTCTATGAAGGGCACGGAGAAATCAACCACCTCGGATCGCTCCTCGTTGATGGTCAGCGACCCCACTGCCATGTAGGCCCTCTTCATGACCACCTGAGGAAAAAGGTGCAAGACTCCAGTTAAGAGTGCCCAGGGAGGTGATGGGTCAACATGGGGAAAATATTCTGGGCCCTAGAGTGCTTCCCTTGGTATAGTGGGAACAGTGCATTTCATTTAGTCATCCCTGTGTCCCCAGGGACAATACCTGCTGTGGATACCAACACCTGAGGATCTTTAAGTCCCACAGTCAGCCCTCCTTATCTTCAGATTCCACCAACTGCCACTAGTAAACAAAGGACAGGATCTGTGGTTGGTTGAATCCCAAGATTCAAAACCCATAGGTAAGGAGGGCTGATGACGTATTCACTGAGAAAAATCTATGCATAAATAGAGCCACACAGTTTAAACCTACGTTGTTCAAGAGTCAAGTATACTATTTTGTATTTTCTATTTTTTTAAATTTAAAAAAAATTTTTTAACTTTACAATGTTGTATTGGTTTTGCCATATATCAACATGAATCCACCACAGGTATACACGTGTTCCCCATCTTGAACCCTCCTCCCTCTTCCTTCCCTGTACCATCCTTCTGGGTCTAGATAGCTGGGGGGCGGGGAGGTTCCCTGGTGGCTCAGTGCTAAAGAATTTGCCTGCTAATGCAGGAGACAGGAGTTCGATCCCTGGGTTGGGAAGATACCCTGGAAAAGGAAATGGCAACCCACTCCAGTATTCTTGCCTGGGAAATTCCATGGACAGAGAAGCCTGGCAGGCTACAGTCCATAGGGTAGCAAAAGAGTTGGACCCGACTGAGTGGCTAAACAACAACAGCAGGAAGCTGCTGCATAGTGTAGGGAGCTCAGCTTAGAGCTCTGTGATCACCTAGAGGGGTGGGATGGAGGGTGAGAGGGAGGCAGAAGAGAGAGGGGATATAGGTTTACATATAACTGATTCATGATGTTATACAGCAGAAATGAACACAATATTGTAAAAGCAATTATACTCCAATGAAAAATGCTGATTGTGAAATAAGCATTTTTTTATATTAGATGAAATAAATGAAACATGGAAACGGCCCTTAACTCCTGACACTCACCTCTCCAATCATACCATTCCAGGTTCCATTGATTTTCTTCCCATGCTTGCCATTGGTAACCAGGTAAAGATCATAGGTGAACTTCACAGATTTAGAAATTTTCTTAAGGATATCAATACAGAACCCCTTGCAGCACTTTTTGATGTAACCTGGCTCCTCATCTGTTTTATTTCTAACCGGGTAAAGAAACAAACAAACAAAAAAAACCAGGCTTTTATACAAGAGGCAAAATATTACCCTTTGCCATTAAAACTCCAACCACAAAGCAGGCACCCCTTCACAGCTCAGCACAATTTATATCAGGCCTGAGTGAGGACATAAATCAGAACACAGAACTAAAATAATCTCATTATCTCATCACACTGAACCATGTTTTCTTACAATTTTCAATGTTCTTTTGAAGTACAAAATGCATCAGGAAAGTACAGATATCCCAGCACCTTAGAGGCCTCTTGATCTTCCTTCCAGACCCTTTCCACCCTCACCAAAAACGAACCATTATCCTGACTTCTAACAATATAAGATTAGTTTTATCTATTTCCCAAAATGTTTCTAAATCTCACAATGTCAAGACATGCTGACCGGAAAAAAACATCTTTCAAAGCCAATGTAAATTTAAATCTCCATGAACTTGAATCTCATCGAGACCCAGGCAAAGCCTCAGAAATGATAACAGGTTTAGTGGCAATTCTTCCAGGTCATGATATGGGTAGAACTAGATGCCAGACCACAGGGCTGCCAGAAACCCCATCACTCAACAGTAACAGGATTCACACATGGCGCCCAATCAATTCTGTGCCTTGGATCCCAGCCTGGTGCCAACGGCTGGGGCCAATCTGACTGTCCCGGGCCCCACTCCCTCCCCAGAGCCCCGGGGAAGGTGACATACTCGGAGATGATGCGCTTTTGGCAGGGGACCGTGTTCCTCATGCAGGTTCCACTCAGAGGGTCCACGCTCTCCACAATGACAAATGGGGCTTCCTCCAACGTTACGATGCTCAGGTGGTCATCCTCCTGTTCTTCCGTCTCAGGACACATTCGGGGCCACACGTAGTACTTCATCTGCAGGGACTTGTCTTTCCACTTCCCTACCTGCACAGGAGTAAAGGAAAGACTCAGAAACCACTGGCAGAGACAGGATGGCCTCTCCTGGCATCACCCAGTCAGCTGTTAAACAAAGGTCAAAGATGCTGGCTTTGTCCATAGTAGAGACACGGATCCTCCTTAGACCGTGTGCTCAGGATGAGAATACTGTGTCTGGATCTAAGCAGGATATTCATTTACTCACCCATGTACCAAACGTGAAAAGAGGGCCTACTATGTGCCCCGGACACGCTGCTAAGCCCCAGGGCTCAAAGAAGCCCTGCCCTTCATCAAGCTCACATGGAGTGAAGGAGTCAAAGTGTAATCAAGTGTTTATGGGGCCCAGTGACAAGTGCAAAAACTGATGCCTGTCCCAGTGCTGGGAGGAGGCCAGAGCTGCCTGCCTGGAGTGCCTGGCGGTATTTTCTCCTTAACTGTAGTGAGGAGTGGGACGATGAGAGCAGAGTGTAGTTCTGGAAAGGTCAACAGAGCGACTGGAGCAAATGATCCAGAAGGATGTGTTTTGGCCCGTATCACAGGTCCAGGGGGAAGCCATGTGGACAACTGGGTGGATCTGAATTGGAATAAAACGGTGAGTCAGGATGAAAGACTAGAGCACAGCTTGCCTGGGGAAGGGAGTGTGGTTGTGGGGGTGATGAATGTCACAGGTCAATGCAGATACGCACCTGCTGGACTGGGTGGGTGCCCAAGGGGGAATCAGAGGGGTCTCTCTGTGAGCTGTCACATGTGGCCATGTGCCCCCATGTCACACACTGCAGTGTAAAGGTGGGTGCCCCTGGCATCAGGCACATGGTGGCCCTGCTGCCAGGCACTGGGGGAAATGTGTGGGTTCCATTCCTTTTTAAAAGAGCCGTTCATTCCTGTTTTTTATAATAGAATCTGCACGCCTTGTTGGTAAGATTCTTGCTTTCACTCTATCATTGAGTTTACTGAAGAAAAAGGAAACACCTTTTAATTTTCTATAACCAAACATCTTCAATTAGCACCAGGAATTATAGATGACAAGTTCCTGCATTTTCTCAGTCTATAATTTGCTCCATGCAGCAAAGCAAATTAGTAGCACAGGTGAGGCTCCAAAACTACAGAACGACTTAATTTACAAACCTCAAAAACCAACAAGGAGCAATAAATGGGCAGGACTGCATACACTTCCAAGCAAAAGGGCTTAGATTTCCACATTAATACAAACCTCAAAGCCACTTGTTTCTGCATTTGTCTACACCTCAGTTTCTACCTAGTGCCTCCCCAGCTGTGGTCTATACCTCCCCCCAGAATGTCTGGTGGGTATTGCCTACTTTCATGCCCAAGTTAGGCTGTGTAGCCACCGCCTCTGTTCTCCTGTGTCACTCTAGCATGGGCAGTGGCTTGGTGGCCTGGCCTCTCTTGTTTGGCATTAACCTTGACGCTAATTTTCTTCCAGGAGTGTCAGCCATGTTTCACATCTGTTCAGAATTAGGCCCTGAAGCAAACATGGCTTCCCTTTACACATCTGGTCTCTTCCATACTGCTGGTCCCGACTTTGGTGCAAGCTTGTTTTTCTGCATATTGCTAAGACTACTCATTTCTAAAATGAAAATGTCCAAATAGCTTCATATTGCTAAGACTACTTATTTCTAAAACAAAAATGTCCATGTGGAGATCTTAATAATGGCTTTTGTGTGTGATGTGGGGGAGGTGGGGCTTGAAGAAGGGAGGCCCCAGCCCTGGGGGGGCCGATGACATTGGGTCATGGCCCTATCCAAGCAGCCCTAGTTACCCCAGTGGCCAAATTGACACTTTCTGTATGTTCCATTATGTGAAAAAGATTGGGAAGCCCCAAAGTATCTATTTTTATTTTTTCACTGCTGCTGTGTTACCCCGAGAGTCTCACTGAATTTTCTTCTTTAAACTCAAATGTATATTCTCTTCCATCTTTATTGGTAGCCCAGTGGTCTGGAAGCCTATTTTGGGATAACTGTGAGCAACATCAAACCTCACATAACATGTTGGTAGCATCCACCATGGACACTGCTGCCAGATGGATCTTCTTAAAACATCGTATCATCATATAATTTCTATTCAAAAATTTCAACAGCCTTCCATAACTCTCAGGATTGTGTCCAGGCTTATCACCTAGATGGTCGAGGTTTGGGCATTGAGTCTAATCTATCTTGATACTGTTAACTTCACTATTTTGAAACATACATCTCTTTTGTTAAAATCAGAAAAGGAAGTCAGTTTAGGAAGTTCAGATAGGTTAATCAGGAACAGGTTTCAAGTTGGCTGCATTTTCTTTTCTGACAGCTTCGCTGTATCAGTGAAATAAAAATGCTGCAGACATAGCATGCTGACAAGTTTTTTCATGAAACTTGTGAACAAGAGGGAATATAATACAGATCCTTATATACTTGATAGATTTGAAAGGAGTTTAAAATCTATACCCAAAGAGAAAAACAAATACAAGATCGTTTAATGAATCAATGCTAACACAGAAAGAGGTCTCTAGCAACATGTCTGGAGACTCTGTTTTTAGAAGTGGCCTGTATAGCATTTCAGAAAACAAAATAAGTCATGCTCACCAAGTTGCAGATAACACAAACTAGAACAGATAGAAGATAGACTGCAATGCAGAATTAAGGTAGGAAGCAACACAAATTCACTGGAATAATGGATTGAATGAAATGGAACAAAATTCAACAGTATTTATACTAATGTCTAGCATTCAGATTTTTTAAAGCAATTGTACAGTATTGAAAAGGAGCTATTTCAAGAAACAGCAGTCTACACAAGCTATTGCTATGAAAAATGGGATATTTCCAGACTTTAGAGCATTCAGCACACAGGGCGAGGGGAGGGAGAACACAGAACCCTGCTCTGTGTTCATCATATCACAGCTGCATCATATCACATAACCCTGCATCATATCGCATCATATCACATCATATCACATAACCCTGCATCTGTGTTCATCATATCACAGCTACACATCACACAAGCTATTGCCATGAAAAATGGGATATTTCCAGACTTTAGAGCATTCAGCACACAGGGCAAGGGGAGGGAGAACACAGAACCCTGCTCTGTGTTCATCATATCACAGCTGGAGAGCTAGGTTCTGATCCTGCAGTCCTATGACCCATCGGTTTTTATTTACTATCTCATTCTCATTTCCCCAGAAATCATGTGCGCACATGGTCTCCTCTAGTGCTCTTTTCCCCAACTTCCTGTCAAGCTTGCTGGATCACATCTGTGCTTCACTTCAATGCAACGCAACTGACATCAACTGTACATCAGTTCCATGCCAGGCACTGAGTTATATGCTCGAGAAAACAACATCAGGCAATGTTTACTGAGGGCTTAGTATGTGCTGGGTACCAAACACATCCAGGAATCTCATGAATCATTACAGTGAACTTGTGAGATGGAGGCTGCAATTTAAGGTCTCATTTCACAAACGAGATCAGAGGGTTCTGATGACTTGCTCATAGTATCAAGGTAAGTGAGCACAGCGTTGGCTCTGAAGCTGACCAGCCTGACTCCAGAGCCCGGGCTCCCACCCACCACCCTGGACTGCTTCTCGGAAAATGAAGGAGTAAGACATGGTCCTTTGTCCTTCAAGGACAGTCTCCTGGGGAAAGACACTGTGCTAATTTCCTTCAGTCATGTCTGACTCTTTGCGACCCTATGAATTGTAGCCCGCCATGCTTCCCTGTCCACAGGATTCTCCAAGCAAGAACACTGTAGTGGGTTGCCATGCCCTCTTCCAGGGGATCTTACTAACCCAGGGATCGAACCTGCGTCTCTTATGTCTTCTGCATTAGCAGGCGGGTTCTTTACCATTAGCATCATCTGGGAAAGACACTCTTTCAGTTCAGTCGCTCAGTCACGTCCAAATCTCTGAGACTCCATGGACTATAGCACGCCAGACTTCCCTGTTCATCACCAACTCCCAGAACTTGTTCAAACTCATGTCCATTGAGTTGGTGATGCCATCCAACCATCTCATCCTCTGTCGTCCCCTTCTCCTCCTGTCTTCAATCTCTCCCAGCATCAGGGTCTTTTTCAATGAGTCAGTTCTTTGCATCAGGTGGCCAAAGCATTGGAGTTTCAGCTTCAGGATCAGTCCTTCTGATGAATATTCAGGACTGATTTCCTTGAGGATTGACTCGTTTGATCTTCTTGCAGTCCAAGGGACTCTAAAGAGTCTTCTCCAACACCACAGTCTAAAAGCATCAATTCTTCAGTGCTCAGCTTTCTTTAAAGTCCAACTCTAACATCCATACCTGACTACTGGAAAAATCATAGCTTTGACTAAAGGGACCTTTGTCAGCAAAGTAGTCTCTGCTTTTTAATATGCTGTCTAGGTTGGTCATGGGTATTCTTCCAACAAGCAAGTGTCTTTTAATTTCATGGCTGCAATGACCATCTGCAGTGATAAAGTCTCTCAGTATTTCCATTGTTTCCCCATCTATTTGCCATGAAG
Source organism: Bos javanicus (assembly GCF_032452875.1). Lineage (NCBI taxonomy): Eukaryota > Metazoa > Chordata > Mammalia > Artiodactyla > Bovidae > Bos > Bos javanicus. Next base: position 96,753,610 of record NC_083872.1, on the reverse strand, counting down.
TGATGGGACCGGATGCCATGATCTTCGTTTTTTGAATGTTGAGTTTTAACCCAACTTTTTCACTTTCCTCTTTCACTTTCATCACCCTTGATGAAAGAACTAAAGGCTCTTTAGTTCTTCTTCATTTTCTTCCATAAGGGTGGTGTCATCTGTGTATCTGAGGTTATTGCTATTTCTCCCGGCAATCTTGATTCCAGCTTGTGCTTCATCCAGCCCAGCAGTTCTCATGATGTACTCCGCATATAAGTTAAATAAGCAGGGTGACAATAATCAGCTTGATGTACTCCTTTCCTAATTTGGAACCAGTCTGTTGTTCCAAGTCTGGTTCTAACTGTTGATTCTTGACCTGCATACATATATCTCAGGAGGCAGATAAGGCGGTCTGGTATTCCCATCTCTTGAAAAATTTTCCACAGTCTGTTGTGATCCACACAGTCAAAGGCTTTGACGTAGTCAATAAAGCAGAAGTAGATGTTTTCTGGAACTCTCTTGCTTTTTCTATGGTCCAACAGATGTTGGCAATTTGATCTCTAGTTCCTCTGCCTTTTCTAATCCAGCTTGAACATCTGTAAGTTCATGGTTCACGTACTGTAAAGCCTCACTTGGAGAATTTTGAGCATTACTTTGCTAGCGTGTGAGATGAGTGCAACTGTGTGGTAGTTTGAACACTTTGGCATTGCCTTTCTTTGGGATTGGAATAAAAACTGAACTTTTCCCGTCCTGTGACCACTGATGAGTTTTACAAATTTGCTGGCATATTGAGTGCAGCACTTTCACAGCATCATCTTTCAGGATTTGGAATAGCTCAACTGGAATTCTATCACCTCCACTAGCTTTGTTCGTAGTGATGCTTTCTAAGGCCCACTTGACTTCACATTCCAGGATGTCTGGCTCTAGGTCAGTGATCACACCATCGTGATTATCTGGGTCGTGAAGATCTTTTTTGTACAGTTCTTCTGTGTATTCTTGCCATCTCTTCTTAATATCTTCTGCTTCTGTTGGGTCCATACCATTTCTGCCCTTTATCGAGCCCATCTTTGCATGAAATGTTCCTTTGGTATCTTTGATTTTCTTGAAGAGATCCCTAGAATGTGTTTAGCTACCACAAATTGTTGGTTTAAAAATGTTACAGAAAATCCCAAATGAACTTCTTGGCCAACCTAATGGCTACCTCAACTTCTTTGTGAAGCAAGAGTGTTAGAAACAAATAAGGTTAACATAGAGACTATTTATGTGTAAGAATAAGGTATGTTTTAAGCAATTCTTTCAAGGGGAGGAAAGTATGGTGAAAACTTTATAAATGGGAAAGTCTGTGAAAGTAAATGCAGAAAGAGAAGCCTGAGATTCTGAAAGGAAAAATCTTGAAGTCTTTTTAGGATATCTGAACCAGCATGAGTATATCATCTTGGAAATGCAGAGAGTAGGAGGAAATGAAGTAAACAGGAAATATTTCAGAGAAAATCCAGTGAGAAAAGCCGAATGAAAAATTTATAGTCAAGGAGTAAAATATGTTCAGGAGAAAGAAAAATCCTTAAGAAATAATGAAGAAAATGTCTGTAAAGCGCCCTGAATTCCTCAGAGGGCGGCACTAAACAAACATCATCTCCACAAGAACATTTAACAACAACATCTGTCTATAAAAAATGCAGTTCCCTGCCACACTAACATTTCAGAAGCTCTCTGGAGACCTGAAATCATCTTCCTCAAGAGAAAAAAAAATCTCTGATTAGTTTTCTCAGGGAAACACAAAGTCATTTCGAGGATTTCTGATCAGTTCTCACAGTACAAGCTGAACACCTGTTTGGCCGGGGAGTCTCCTCAGAAGAAAGTCTGCCTCACAAAACTATAGCATGTTATGCCACAAGCCTTCCCTCAGGAAAATTCTAGAACCAATCTGTGCTGATTTGAGACGTCAAAGTCTTCCTTCTGCTTTAGAGTTCCTCCACCAGCATCAGTGAAGGTGGCAGCCGTCGGCACCCTGGGACACGGGGAACATAATCTTTCTGGAAGTCCCTGGGTCTGTTCCCTGGGGGAAAGTGTCCTCGTGGAGAAGGGCCCAGGCAGGGCTGCTGTGAAGGCTGCTGCAGTCCCTGCTCAGAGAGCAGAGGGCATCGCTCTTCCCGGACACCCTCTTTCATCTACAGGCAAAGTCATCTCTCAAGATTCTGCAATAAAAGCACTCATTAGAGCCTCTTTAAGCATCAGAGGTTATTTTTCCCAAATCAGAGCATTTTTGTTTCTGGCTGGAGATGACATCTGGATCTAACACTAAATGCTCGCTGCTTATTTGAAGCCTTCCTCTGACTGTTGGAATGCAAAATTTCAAACTACAAGGCATTTCCCTGGGCAAGTGGAAGGGACCGGCATAGTCTCTGCCAGGCAATGGGAAATCTGCACCTCCATCCCATCCCAAAGTGACATCCATCAGGCAGCTGTCCCTGACCGTGGGTGAGGGTTGCCCTGCGGCAGGCCTGAGACTCCTAATAGGACAGAAATCTGAGGAGAGCAGGGCACTCCTGTTTCTCCCCCCCTACAGCTATGCCAACTCATTGGAAAAGATCTTGATGCTGGGAAAGACTGAGGGCAAAAGGAGAACGGAGTGGCAGAGGATGGGATGGTTGGATGGCATCACCGACTCAATGGACATGAATTTGAACAAACTTGGGGAGATAGTGAAGGACAGAAGAGCCTGGCATGCTGCACTCCATGGGGTCACAAAGAGTCAGACATGACTTAGTGACTGAACAACAACAAAGCTATGCATCTTAGCTCTGAGGATTTTCAAAGGTTAAGTATCTGATAACACTTCATTTTGCTCAATATTTTCTTCCCTTCATTCCTGGTAACCAAGTGAATTTCTGATGTATAACCATCCATTCTTTATATTCACACAGAATACACATACATTTGAGAAAGGAGTATATGTGAGTATGTATGTATTTTTCCAAAATTAGATCATAGTAGACACGTCTCTGCAGATTTGCTTTTCCCACTTAATTATACGCCATGGACTTCCTTCCAACTCAATAGATGGCAGACCTAATTCCTTCTAACAACCTAATTCCATTGTGTCCGACTCTTTGTGACCCTGTGGACTGTGGCCTGCAAGGCTCTTCTGTCCATGAGATTTTCTGGGCAAGAATACTGGAGTGGGTTGCCATGCCCTCCCCCAGGGGATCTTCCCGACCCAGGTATCGAACCCACATCTCCTGTGTCCTTCATTGTAAGTGGATTCTTTATGTTCAGCCACCAGGAAAGCCGTTTAGCTGCACAGTACTTCCTAATAATGAATGCATCCTAATTTATCCAGTCATACCTTTATTGATAAACATTTAGGGTGTTCCCCCAAAATTTAACCAAAGCACATGGTACATATCTTGGTATTTCCAAAGCATCGATTCCCAGTAATAAAAAAGCAGAATGAAAATGTGCTTGATGTGGCCAGAAAGAATACTTTACTAAAGGTTTAGAGTGACTAAAGTTCCCATCAGCAAAGCACAAGAGTGCACCTGGCTAACATTCTTGCCAGCACTAGGTTGTCATCCTTACTTAATGTTTGCTAATCTGAAGAATAAAAAAATGGTGTCTAAATGCTCTAATTTTCATCTCCTTGACTCGCAATGGGCCAGAGCACCTTTGCACATCTGTTTTGGTTTTCCTCTTTAACCTTCTGTTCACATTTTTCACCCATTTTCTATTGAGTTGTTTGTCTTTCCTATCTATTCATAGGGAGCTGTGATATACAGCATGACAGGAACCCTTTATACTTGAAATATTCTTCTGTTCTAAGATTTGTCTTCTGACTGTTTTTGGTAATTTTTTATGCACAAAATTTTACTTTTGGTTTTTCTTTTGAAATAAAGTATGACCAACCTAGACAGCATATTAAAAAGCAGAGACATTACTTTGCCAACAAAGGTCCGTCTAGTCAAGGCTATGGTTTTTCCAGTGGTCATGTATGGATGTGAGAGTTGGACTACAAAGAAAGCTGAGTGCCAAAGAATTGATGCTTTTGAACTGTGGTGTTGGAGAAGACTCTTGAGAGTCCCTTGGATTGCAAGGAGATCCAACCAGTCCATTCTAAAGGAGATCAGTCCTGAGTGTTCATTGGAAGGACTGATGTTGAAGCTGAAACTCCAATACTTTGGCCACCTGATGCGAAGAGCTGACTCATTTGAAAAGACCCTGATGCTGGGAAAGATTGAGGGCAGGAGGAGAAGGGGACGACAGAGGATGAGATGGTTGGATGGCATCACCGACACAATGGACATGGGTTTGGGTGGACTCCAGGAGTTGGTGATGGACAGGGAGGCCTGGCATGCTGTGGTTCATGGGGTCACAAAGAGTCAGACACGACTGAGTGACTGAACTGAACTGAACTGAATGCCCCTTTTAACATAGAATGTTTGGTTCCATACTCTCACTTTAAAAAAAATTTACCTCCTCTCATAGTGTTTTTTTTTTTTTTTTTTAATGTTTGGAAGTGTTATTTGCAATACTAATTTAAACATAGAGCTAGGAACAAATAATAAAACAGCTAATATTATAGGATGAAATATATATGCTATGAACCTTGACAATGGAAAATAACTAAAAGGGACTGGGAAGAAATATAAAAGTATGAATTTGTTTTAGGTGTGACTCCTAGAGTATAGCATAAGTTGGCTTTTGCTTTACAAGCCAAACTGAAAGTCTTTATTAAGAACTAAATTTTGCTCATTTATATTAATTAATATGATGTATTTGGCTTTGTTGCTGTAATATTTCAGTCTTTACTGTTTTTTGTTTATTTTTAAGGATAGTTGACTTACAATACTGTATTAGTTTCAAGCACATAGCTAAGTGACTCAGTTATATTTCTTCAGGTTATATTCCATTATAGGTTATTACAAGATACTGAATATAATTCCCTGTGCTATAGCTAGGTCCTTGTGGCTTATTTATTTATGTACAGTAGTTTATATCTGTTGATCCCATACTCCTAACTTGTCTCTGCTTCCCTCCCTCTCCCCTTTGGTAACCACAAGTTTGTTTTCTATGTCTCCTTCCAGTGTTCTTTGCTCTTCCGTTTTGCACGAGCTTTTTCTGTACCGCGTGTGGTAGCTTTGCTTTCAGGGCTGCACAATCTTTCTTCCATCATCTCCTTCCCTGCTTCTGAAATGCTCTGCACTCTTCCCAGCCCTCCTTGGGTCTCAGGACCACCACGATGCTGTGCCTGGTCATCCTGCCCAGAGAAGAAGCTCGACGTCATCTTCCATCATCATTTTGTGGGTCAGCTGCTCCCCTGGGCAGTTACACTAAAATGTTAGCTATAGTTTGATTCACAAATTCCTTCTCTGAATGTATCTTTAAGCACTGGAGGGCAGAGACTATATTATTGACCTCTTTCTGTCCCTTGTACTGGCTTGAACAAGTGTATTCTCGGTAAATTATTGACTGTGTGTTCTTGGTAACTTATGATGTCACTAGGGGGGAAAATATTTCATATCCTCAGAAATCCCCCAGTGCTAGGTATCAGTCCAGTGCTCTTCCATGGCGAGGCTTTAGGAAGTAGGAGGTGCCCCACATACTATGTCTCTCGATTCTGTCTCTAGATTATAAAGGTGCCCTGGACAGACTCAGTTCCATGTGGATGGCTATATGTACATCCACATTATCTACTGCATACATCCTTTCATCACGTGCATACTCAGCGATGTCTAAGATCTGGAAAGCTACTGTCTTGGAAAAAATGTGTTAGAAAATAATTTCCATACTCAAATTTGATCTGTGACTGCCCTGATCTTTGAAACTTACTAAGCCGGGAGTGGGGGCTCTGGACACACACACCCATCCAGCCTCTCTCGCCTGGCACCTGCGTGTGTCTCCCAGAGGCACTGAGAGTCAGTGGTCATCTCAGGCCTCAGCTGCTCTCCCCGGCTGACTCCAGCCGCTCTGAGAGAGCCCGGGGTTCCCTGGGGTTTGTGCAGATCCCCTGCTGCTGCTGGTCATGGCTGTCTGCATGGTCCCTGTTCTCCAAGGTTTTTCCCTCCATCTCTCCTGCTCTGAAGAGTGAAGGAATGGAGAAGTGACATGCTGGGGTAGAATCTGGGTCCAGGAATGGAAGGTGCTAATTCCCTCGGCACCAGACAACAGTTATGGTCATTTGAGATAACACCATGAGGAGAGACTGCGATGGCATTAGAGTCACTGTGGCTACTCTAGGTTAGGCCCTGTGCCAGGCACCTCACAGACTGAAGGCATTCCACCAGCACCAACTCCCAGATAGGTGAGTATTGTTATGAAAAGCTGAGGCTCATCGAGGCTCTAGGTATAACAGTCCCCAACCTTTTTGGCACAGGATTGGTTTCGTGGAAGACGATTTTTCCAGGGACGGGGGTGGAGGAGGGATAGTTTCGGGATCATTCAAGTGTGTTACACTTATTGTGCACTTTATTTCTATTATTACTGTATCAGCCCCACCTCAGATCATCCGGCATTAGGTCTTGGAGGTTGGGGACATCTGGTTTAGGACGTTGTTGCTGATCTGTTTGACTCTGGAAGCCCAAGTTTCTTGCATTGTGCCACGTTGCCAGGAGACTATTTCTGACCTCCTTACTCCTTCCCTTCTGTGATTCTAGGAGGGAAGAGTCTGGAGAAGAGTCTGTTTCAGCTCCACAGCCTCCCACTTTCATCTCAGCCCCACAGAAACTGGGGTTGACAGTTGTGTCTAAAGACTTTACACCAAGTGTCAGCCCAAGTCTGTTGGGGGTGGGGGACATCGACAGGATAGTGGCAGGTGGCTGTGGGAGGCAGGACACAGGCAAGCTGTGCGACCTCTGGGGAGTGATTTCATCTCTGGGCATAGTGTGTGGTGGTTTTACACAACCAGTATCTCCTATTTTTGTCCTCCTTCTCCCCCTCCTCGCTGTTACTATCACTCCTGCTCCCAGAAACATCAGTGCAGCTCCTCAACATGACCGCTCTACTCTCAGAAACATGGTTTCCCCCATGCAACGGGAAATGTTAAACCACTCCAACTTCTCAAATGCTCAACTTGATGTGTTTCAAAATGTCAGAGTAAACTCTATGCAATTCTTCCAGTTTCACGCGATATTTTTGTTCAGGTGCAAATAAAATAGATGATGAGAATAAAATTGCTATGATCCTTCTAAGTTTGCCTGAGGCCTTGAACCCAATGAATGCCGTCTAGCTGGTGTTCCTCTCCCATAAGCCCCTCCCCGGGGCAAGATGGATAGTTTAGAAAAGATAGTAATTCTTTTAGATCAGAGGATATTGTAAATAGTTTGCCAAATAGGCTCAAATAGGCTGAAGGATACGTCATGTTTTCCTCTAGTATCTGATGCCTTCCTGCCCCGAGGGTTGGAAACTTCCCAAATTGACTATTGCTCCTTGGACAGCAAGCCTCTGAGTCCATTCCAGGACTGAGAGGGGGTCAGTTACTGAGACCTGAGCTCCACCTTCTCCTCTGATTCACCTTCCCTCCCCGCCAAAAGGCCCCTCTTCTTAAACATCAAAACTGAGTCCTGAACCATCTCCTCTTGAACTTCATCAGCACCAAGCTGTGTCCCACCTTCTCTGAATCAACTTTCTCCTGTATTGTGGGGCTCCAGATCTGTGTGCAACACACCCAAGGCTTTGGTTACTTGAGAACACAGATGAACAGGGATGCTGAAGGACTGACTGACATATGAAGGTGGATTCATGACCTGCTGGGCAGACTTGGCTACAGGCTTTAGTCGTGGACATTACTTATCATCAGGTTCCCCTCTTATTGCTACTTTGACCCTGGATTACAAGCTGGTAGGATAGAGTAAAAGTCCACAGTGCCTGAAGGTTTTGAATGTGGCTTCTTGGATTTGAGGGCTTCCCTAGTGGCTCAGATGGTAAAGAATCTGCCTGTAATGCAGGAGACCTGGGTTCAATCTCTGGGAAGGGAAACTCCCCTGGAGAAGGAAATGGCAACCCACTCTAGTATGCTTGCCTGAAAAATCCCCATGGACAGAGGAGCCTGGCAGGCTACAGTTCAAGGGGTCGCAAATAGTTGGACACTAGTGAGTGACTAACACACTCCTAGATTTGAGAGCTGACTTGGCAAGGTCTAAAGTGATATTTCCATATGTATATATGTGTGCACTCAGGCATTCACTCACTTCACTAGTTAATTCTAATTCACCATCTTAGTTAAATGCATAGGCGTTGAACTAAAAAAAGGCCTAATTTGAGTCCTGGCTTTGGTTGTGTGTGACTCTGGACAAATTACCTAAACCTTTTAAATTCTGGGTTGTAGATATCTGCTAGTTTGTCAACCAACCAGCCATCTTCTGCCTGAACCTCTCCCTCCTCAACCCACTCTCTCTCCCGACCCCTTTTCTTAGCTCAGTCTCTCCTTTTGTGACTGCCCCTTCCTCAATTCCAGCCACGTGGTTCTCTGAGAGCTGCCATGTTACTCTATCTCCAGTCCATCCGCTGACTGAGCTGTAAACATCTCAGTGGCCAAGAAGTAAGCTGTGTCACCAGTGACAGGCAGATCACACCATCATTCCCAAATAAGCACTTCCTGCATGGGACCAAGGAGAAGCAGGACCAAGTTCTTGGGTATGAGAAAGGTCGATCAATAGAGTTCCTGAGATCAAGTCTCACAGTGACTTGTGGCTGCATCCACCATTGGCCTCCGGGCCTTGGGCTGGGTGTAATTTGGATAATCACAGGGTCTCTACTTGTAGACAATCTCACTTGGAAGGTTCTTTTACCCATTGGCCCACATGCTAAACTGTGCTGCCAGGTCCAGTTATTTTCATTCCTTTCACTTCTGTTTCTGTTCTCCATGGACTCTGCCCACAAATCCTTTTCCAGAATCAATAGCTCATAACCAGAAGCTTCCAAGAAGATCCTTATATAGAGGTTTCAAAAGCCCAGGAGCAAGATTTGAATTCAGGCATTCTAATACCAGAGTCTTTGCTTTTACCACTCTTCTGTATCAGGGGTACCCAAACCCCAGGCCACGGACTGGCACCAGTCCAGTTAGGAACCAGGCTGCCCTGCAGGAGGTGAGCAGCAGGTGATACAGCGAAGCTTCCTCTGTATTTACAGCTGCTCCCTATTGCTCGCATTACTGCCTAAGCTCCGCCTCCTGTCAGATCAGCAGTGGCATAATAAATGTAATGTGCTTGAATCATCCTGAAACCATCCCTGCCTCCCTCTCTCCTCCAAGTCCACAGAAAAATCATCTTCCATGAAACTGTTCCTTTCCTTTTTCCTCTGGTATTTATAATCTAGTTTCACATCATCCACTAAAGGCCAGGGGGATACCTGGTCTCAAAGCAAGAGCACTTGGCCAGGAGTGTGGAGACTCACTTGGGCTCTCCATCTAAACAGCTGTGCGACCTTGTCCCTTAACTTTCCTGAGCCCAATTCACTATCTGTAAAATATGAGGGTAACAATATTTACCAAAATTCCCCGATTAGGGCTCAGGAGAGACAAACATGATAACATGTGTGGAGATGTCTTGAAACTGACTATTCCTTGCAAGCAGAATGTTTTCTATTTTCAAGCAGAAAATACCCAATGTTTAGAGATATCTTTTTAGAGTTTATTTACACTGAAGAGTGGCTTCCCAGGTGGCACTGAAAGTGAAAGTATCAGTCACTCAGTCATGTCCGACTCCTTGTGACACCATGGACTGCAGCCCACCAGCCTCCTCTGTTCATGGAATTCTCCAGGCAAGAATACTGGAGTGGGTTGTCATATCTTTGTCCAGGTGGCACTAATGGTAAAGAATCTGCCTGTTAATGCAGGAGACTAGAGACTCAGGTTTGATGCTGGGGTCGGGAAGATCCCCTGGAGGATGGAATGGCAACCCACTCCAGTATTCTTGCCTGGAGAATCCCATGGACAGAAGAGCCTGGCAGGCCCCAGCCCACAGAGGGGCCTATGAGTGGGACATGACTGAAGCGACTTAGCATGCATGCACATCTACTGAGGATGTGCCAGACACTGGGTTAAGTGGTAGATTTGGTCCCTGGTGCCCAAAAGGTTGGAGAAGGCAATGGCACCCCACTCCAGTACTCTTGCCTGGAAAATCCCATGGATGGAGGAGCCTGGTAGGCTGCAGTCCATGGGGTCTCGAAGGGTCGGACACGACTGAGCGACTTCACTTTAAAATTTCACTTTCATGCATTGGAGAAGGAAATGGCAACCCACTCCAGTATTCTTGACTGGAGAATCCCAGGGATGGGGGAGCCTGGTGGGCTGCCGTCTCTGGGGTTGCACAGAGTCGGACACGACTGAAGCGACTTAGCAGCAGCAGCAGTAATGGTACTCATGCTCAATTAATAATTGATAACTGATACTCAAATAATAATGCTCAATTAATGGTACTGATGCTTGCTCCTTGGAAGAAAACCTACGACCCACCTAGACAGCATATTAAAAAAAAAAAAAACCGAGACATTATTTTGCCAACAAAGGTCCATCTAGTCAAAGCTATGGTTTTCCCAGTAGTCATGTATGGATTTGAGAGCTGGACTATAAAAAAAAGCTGAATGCTGAAGAATTGATGCTTTTGAGCTGTGGTGTTGGAGAAGTCTCTTGAGAGACCCTTGGATTGCAAGGAGATCAAACCAGTCAATCCTAAAGGAAATGAGTCCTGAGTATTCATTGGAAGGACTGATCCTGAAGCTGAAGCTCCAATACTTTGGACACCTGATGCGAAGAACTGACTTACTGGAAAAGACCCTGATGCTGGAAGAGATTGAAGGCAGGAGAAGAAGGGGACGACAGAGGATGAGATGATTGGATGGCATCACCGACTAGATGGATATAAGTTTGAGCAAGCTGTGGGAGTTGGTGATGGACAGGGAACAGTCCATGGGGTCGCAAAGAGGTGAACATGACTGAGTAACTGAACTGAATGGTACTGATGCAGAATAGCCCACCTGCCCTGCTCTTAGATAGTCTATGTCCTAGGGCCCAGAGCAGCAGCAGGATGGAAGACATGAAGCAGAAGCAGCACCACCATGTAGAAGACACCAGCTCCTCATGGAAGACCTCTGGAAGCTAGAGGCGATTACACTGTTCTTCAAATAATGTTTACTGAACCAGATCCTCGATCACTCTGCCCTTGGCCTTCTGATGAGTTTCATCACATCCTCCATCATAATCCTTCTCTGAATTTGAAATGTATTTAATGTTTAAAGACAAGGTTATTTGAAAATATGCAAGCATCTACCCATAAATCTTAGACACACAAGGCCAGCACTTCTATCAAGTACATCTCAGGACACTAAGAAAAATGACACCAGTGTTGCACATTGACTGAACTAACCAAACCACAAAATCGAGGTCTCATGCAAATCTTCAGGAGCTAAGGAGTAAAATGGCCAGGGCTGGAACAGGGCCTCATCAGGTGAGGCTGCAGAGAGCTGTTTTCAGCACTGCAGGCTGCTTGGGCACAAGAGCCGAGAAGAAAGTAAAAGGAATATATTTCTGGAAAAGGAATATATTGCGTAAGTATAATGACAATGTTTTCCAGACCACAAATCTGGATGTAAAGTCTGATGATTATCAATGTGTTTTCAGGGACAAGGAAGCAGCAGAGTTGAGAGCATGATCATTTAGGAAATCCAAGGCATAAGTTTGTGAATATATGTGAAAAGAAACAAGGCATACACATTGATAAGTCACAGAAAAATTACTGAAGCAATAAGGGAGCACAAATAGAAAAGGTCAAAGTCATTGAAAATGTATTAAAATTTCTAAAAGAATAGACCACGGAGAAAAGAAAAAAATCTTGAAGATGTGTGTCCAAGAAGGTCCCTTAGAGAATTCACAGGATGGTTTGCTCACGCTTCACTAAGGCCATGCACAAGAAGACAAAATTCCTCATTAGAACACTCTAAGGCTGTTGAGGGTCTACCACCTCTCCTTAGCCAGAAAAAAGTCCCTTTTGTAGACAAGCATGGGCTTCCTTGGTGGCTCAGATGGTAAAGAATCTGCCTGCAATGCAGGAAATGTGGGTTTGATCCCTGGGTTGGGAAGATCCCCTGGAGAAGGGAATGGCAACCCAATCTAGTATCCTTGCCTGGAAAATCCTATGGACGGAGGAGCCTGGCGGGCTACAGTCCATGGGGTCACAAAGAGTCAGACACGATTGAGTGACTAACACTTTCCAACTTTTCACTTTGATACCTGTTACATATGTAGAAAATAGCTTTTCTTTTCCAGAATATTCTGGACTATGCTATCCCAAACTTGGATATCTGCAATCACCCCTTTTCTCACTGAAATGACTTTCCCCATCTTCACAGGGTAGAAATGGCTGGAAAGAATCTCACTCGGGCCTCCATTCTCAGATATTCTATCACTTGCCTGGGGTTCTGGATTATTCCTAGCCGGTCTCTGCCCTCCTCCAGTCTTACCTCCTCCACTTGGCCCTAGATTTCTTAACATACAGATCAGACTCCACTCCAGCTCTTTACAAAACCTCTCAGTGCCTCCTCATTCACCTAGAGAAAAGTCCCCGACCTCCTTGGAAGAGGATGTGTTTATTTCCCACACTTTGTCTTTCCCATTCCTACCCACCCTCCTTCTGTCCCTCTCCCTTTCTCTCTCTGTCTTTCTTGCCTTCACACCTTCTTTCTGGCTTATCTCTTCAGGATTCCTCACCTCAAACTCTGATAACAACACACTACATTCTTACCTAATGCCTTCACTCATGCTACAATATTCTCTACTTTAAACCCCTGCTCTTCTGGATGAAAGCCACACAGACTTTAGGATTCAATTCATACAGTATCAAGAAGCCTTTCTGCACCACACCTCCAGGCTGGGTTAAGGGATTAGGTATCATTCTTTGGTACAGCAAGTCCCCTACATACGGAGGAGTTCTGTTCTAAGAGCATGCTCATAAGTCCAATTTGTCCATAAGTCCAACACAGTTAGTCTAGGTACCTAACACAATCAGCTATACAGTACTGACCTGTAATATAGGTTATAATATTTTTCACACAAATAATACATAAAAACAAACACAAAAATAAAAATATTTTTAATCTTACAGCACGCAAAAGCACAACCATTTGTAGAGGATGTACACATGTGACCATGTATGCCAGACATGGGAACTAACTTATGTGACTGGACACGTGAATACACATTTGCATCTTTGAAAGTTCACAACCTGAAGGTTCTTATGTAGAGGACTTCCTGTACTCTCACTGGAGAAGGAAATGGCAACCCACTCCAGTATTCTTGCCTGGAAAATCCCATGGATGGAGGAGCCTGGTAGGCTACAGTTCATGGGGTCGCAAAGAGTTGGACATGACTGAGCGACTTCACTCACTCACTCACTCCTGTACTCTCTAAATGCTCTGAGCAAATCTTTTTTTTTTTTTAATTTAATTTAATTTTTTAACTTTACAATATTGTATTGGTTTTGCCATATATCGAAATGAATCCGCCACAGGTATACATGTGTTCCCCATCCTGAACCCTCCTCCCTCCTCCCTTCCCATACCATCCCTCTGGGTTGTCCCAGTGCACCAGCCCCAAGCATCCAGTATCATGCATCGAACCTGGGAAGGAGAAATCAAAAGCTTTACAGACAAGCAAAAGCTGAGAGAATTCAGCATCACCAAACCAGCTCTCCAACAAATACTAAAGGATATTCTCTAGACAGGAAACACAAAAAGGGTGTATAAATCTGAGCAAATCATAATCACTGAACTTGCCATAGGATACTATATTTATTTGCTTATGTGTCTCCTCTGCTCCAGCAGACTATGAGTTCCTCAATGGCAGAGGCTGAATAATATTTCTTTTTTCCTGAATTCCCAGCATAGAGAATAGTACCATCATGGGCACTCAGTAAAAGTTAGCTGAATGTAAAAGTGAATAGGATTTCAAAAAGAGAATCTGCTCTTGGTAGCTAATAAGGGCTAATGGTGATTCTACTAATGATACTACTATATAAGCAATGCACTGCTGCTAAGTCGCTTCAGTCGTATACGACTCTGTGCAACCCCATAGACAGCAGCCCACCAGGCTTCCCCGTCCCTGGGATTCTCCAGGCAAGAACACTGGAGTGGGTTGCCATTTCCTTCTCCAGTGCATGAAAGTGAAAAGTGAAAGTGAAGTTGCTCAGTCATGTCCGACCCTCAGCGACCCCATGGACTGCAGCCTTCCAGGCTCCTCCGTCCATGGGATTTTCCAGGCAAGAGTACTGGAGTGGGGTGCCATTGCCTCCTCCGTGCACACACGTTATCAAATTTAATTCTCAATATAATTTTACAGGGTAGATATTATTTTTATACCCACTTATGGCAGATGTTGGGCTACCCTGGTGCTTTAGATGGTGAAGATTCTGCCTGTAATGCTGGAGATCTGGGTTTAATCCCTGGGTCAGGAAGACCCCTTGGAGAAGGAAATGGCAACCCACTTCAGTATTCTTGCCTGGATAAGTCCATGGACAGAGGAGCCTGGCCGGCTAAAGTCCAGGGGGTCACACAGAGTCAGACACGACTGGGCAGCTAAGCAGTAGCAGCAGCACAGTAGATGTCAGTGGCGCCCAATGAATCATATGTCTCAGGAGCCATGCCCTGTGACTTGCTTTGACCAAAAGGAGACCCAAAAATGTGACATGTGTAAAGATTTGACAGATGACAGTGCAGAGGATCTTTCCTTATTCAAATATTGTTGACAACCCTGAAAAAACTTGGATCAGCTTCCTTGAGGGTAAGCAAACACACAGAAAGAGGTTCAGTCAACAGCCAGTACCAACAGCTAAACACGAGTGAGGCCATTTTGGATTACCCACCCTCGGTTGAGCCACCTGACTGCATCAGGTGAGTGATACATGGACCAAGGACCACCCAGCTTATACCCATCCAAACTCTCCCAAAGAATGATGAGTAATGAAATGGTGGTGGTCTCAGGGTCACTAAGTTTTGGGTGGTAGTTACATAGCAGAGGTTATTAACTGAAATATATCCACCTCTGGAAAAATGCTATCATAGCAGGCAAAACCAATGGAGAAGATAAGAAGCAAGACAAATGGAGATAGAATTAAAGGACAAAATAGCACGAAGTTCTTTAGAGTTCTTTAATAAGTACAGTGGTGACGTAAGTCCTTCTTAATTGTAGTACTGTTGGAACAGTGCTAAACATAGAGTTAGAAAACCTGAATTTCAAGCCCAGCGCTACTCCTAACAAGCCCTGTGAATGTGACAAACCACTTAACCTCTTGGAATCTGAACTTATCAGCAAAGTAGAGTGATATGCATGTATACATATTTCTACAGGGCTGGTGGAAAAATCCAAAGTATATAACAAATTGTCCAAATGTGAGTATTAATGTGATTGAAATTAGTTAATAACTTTGGTTCACAAAAATGACTAACAATTTACCCATGAGCCAACAGAAGCAGGTGGGACAGTGAGGGAAATTTGGAAGTTAAACTGTCATGTTTCCATGGATCAAATAATGTTTCTCTAGTAGGTATTTCAATACCTTTTATATTAGTGCTATCTTATCATTTTCTTGTAGAAGGTGGTCTTTGCTATCTCATGAAACTGTTTTCTTTTTACTCCTGGTATTTATAATCTGGTTTCACAGCATCCACTACAGACTGGGTGATAACTGATCTCAAAGCACTTGGCCAGGAGTGTGGAGACTTGCTTGGCCTCTGCTTCTAAACAGCTTTGGGATCTTGTCCTTTAACCTTCCTGAGCCTGATTCTCTACCTGTAAAATATGAGAGTAATGACATTTACCGAAACTCCCCCACTGGGGTTCAAGAGAGACAAATGTGATAATGTGTGTGGAGATGTCTTGAAACTGACTATATCCTGCACAATGTGAAGGTAGCAGCAAGTAGAAAAAGCCCGATGATTAGAAGTATTCATTTATTTAGCAGTATTTGTATTGAGAAAATGCCCAGGCACTGGACCATGTGGTAGGTTTTGCAAGGGGAAAATGGGAAACTGACATTTTGAGATGCAAGATTATTCGCCTGTGTCCACATAATTAATAAGGGCTTCCCTGGTGGCTCAGACAGTAAAGAATCTGCTTGCAATGCAGGAAACCCAGGTTGGATCCCTGGGTTGGGAGGATCCCCAGGAGAAGGAAATGGCTACCCATTTCAGTATTCTTGCCTGGAAAATCTTATGGACAGAAGGGCCTGGTGGGCTACAGTGCATAGTATAGCAACGAGTCAGACATGACTGAAGTGACTTAGCGTGCACACACGCACGTAATTAATATATGGCTGAACTGGATTCAAATCCTAATAGGCCTCCCTCCAAAGCCTGGGCTTCTTGTATAGTTCTGGGCAGCCTCTAGATGGAAACTTCTCAGCCCCGCAGGAAAGCAAGATTATTGGCCAGGTAGTTCACCATTAAATGGGGTCACCAGCTTGTGGCTAAAGAAACAGATGATCAAAAAAGTGCTGGGGGAGAAACGGCCTGTTTACAGACACAGCTTAATTAATTAGTCAACTCAGATGAGGCAGAAGAGGCCAGTTTCCAGATGCCTGACACGCAGGATTAATTAGCAGAGAGGCACCAGTCCCCAGCCCTGGATTTCTGTCCAGAGCACATGGTGGGATTAAATTACTATATTGTCTCAGTGCGCCTGTGTGTGTGTGTGTGTGTGTGTGTGTTAGTCTCTCAGTCGTGTCTGACTCTTTGAGACTCCATGGACTGTAGCCCGCCAGGCTCCTCTGTCCATAGGATTCTCCAGGCAAGAATACTGAAGTGGGTTGCCATTTCTGACTCCAGGGGTTCTTCCCAACCCAGGGATCGAACACTGTCTCCTGCACTGCAGGCAGATTCTTTACCACCTGAGCTACCAAGGAAGCTCCCAGTGCCCCTCATGTAACTTAACTAAAGCCACTTGACTGGGAAAAAAAAAAAAGAAAACACACTTCATTGAGAGTGATAATCAAATTGAAAAGGCTCCACCAACTAAAGCTTCAAGTGTAGTCCAGAAAAGAAAGTGGTTTCCAGTGTTTCTAGTTCAAGAGACAAAAGGTCAGAGCAATTCCAAATCTGCACCTACAAAGAAATAAAATGGAAACATCCTAAGTCCTTCCATGTGAAGCCACCAGTTTACTGCCACTATCTGCATGGTTACAGTGGAAGTGTGTCTGGGAAAATCTAAAGCACCCAGACCACTGCTTCCATTTTCTAGTTCATTTCTGCTTATTTAAGGGATATTTCATGTTTGTGCTCAGTCGTGTCCAACTCTTTTGTGACCCCATGGGCTGTAGCCTGCCACGCTCCTCTGTCCAAGCAATTTTACAGTAAAGAATACTGGAGTGGGTTGCCATTTCCTCCTCCAGTCGATCTTCCTGACCCAGAGATTGAACCCAAGTCTCTTGCCTCTCCTGCATTGGCAGATGGATTCTTTACCACTGTGCCATCTGGGAAGCCCATTTAAAGGATAAAGGGTTGTTTAGGAAAGAGAGATTTACTATATACTTACTTGAGTTACAGTAAATATAAAGTATAGCTATCCTTTGATATCCATGGGATATTGGCTCCAGGACTGCCTCCTCTCCTCCCATCCCCGGGACCCATATCCAGGGATGCTCAGATGATCAAGTCCCTTATATAAAATAACATAGTACAGTTAGTGCTCAGATCCTCAGATATGGCGGGCCAACTGTATGTGTGAAATCTGTTGGGATCACAACAAAGGGGGAATGGGTCAGCCTAGGGGAATAAATAATATGGAGTCAGTGTTAAATGCCATGTGTACTGTTTTGGCTCTCTGTGACCTCATGAGTCACAGTCACTTTCCAGGAATGAGTCTCTTCTCTGCTTCCACACTTAACATTTCCGAAGGGTTCTAAAAGTGCTCCTAATTCATTGTTTATGCTTCTGTCAGTGAATTTCCATGCATTCTGCAGTTGTTTGGGACTTGTCCTCTGCCTAATTAAGCAGAGGAAGTTAATGAGGTATGCAGTGCATTCATGTCACCCAGTGAATAGAACATAAAGTACATAGGGAAAGATAGCGAGGGGTCAGGGCGGAGAGTCAGGGAGGCTTGAGGGTTGGGACTGGGCAGAGGGTGGAGGGATGGAGAGACCAGGTGAGATTCCATGAAGGGGTGGAGGTGGTAAGGGTAGACTCTTAGATCTGGAAATGATCTAGAGAGATTCAGTGCTTTTCAACCAGGCTGTGTGTGAAAATCACCTGTAAAGCTATTAAAATGCTGATCCCTGGGACTTTCCTGGTGGCCCAGTGGTTAAGACTTCACCTTCCAATGCAGGGGTTTCAGGTTCGATCCCTGGTTGGGGAGCTAAGATCTCACATGTCTTGCAGCCAAAAATCCAAAAAAATAAAACAGAAGTAGTATTGTAACAGATTTCAATAAAGACTTAGCCCCATAAAAAATGCTGATTCTTGGGCCCTGTCCCCAACCTCAATCTTGGAATTTCAGGATGTACTCTAAACACAGTATTATTAACAATCTCCCAAGAAGATTCCCACATGCAGCAGGATTGAGGCCCACTCATCTATGGTGAGATGGCTGGATGGCATCACCGAATCAATGGACATGAGTCTGAGGAAACTCCGGGAGATGGTGAAGGACAGGGAAGCCTAGCGTGCTATAGTCCATGGGGTCACAAAGAGTCGGACATGACTTAGCAACTGAACAACAACAACAGCATCTATGGCGACCTCTTCATTTCACTAAGGGGGCAACTGGGGAACAGACATGGCGAAGCAAAGGAGAGAGCCAGCGGGGGCCGATGGTGGTAGCGGACGTCTCACTCAGTCGCCCTGAGCAGCCTCACTCTGCATCCACAGATTCGATCTGGCTTTAAGGGAAAGGCATTTCTCAGAACCTGGATCCTTCCCTTTGTCAGGCTGTCACACTTGGGCATGCCTTTGTTAACAGGAAGTGAAGCTGAGGGAATTTACACCAGTGATGCTCAAAATGTAGTCCACATGGCAGCCGCATCAGCATCACTTGGGAGCTTGTTAACAAGGCATGTTCTCAGGCTTCACTACAGACCCCATGAATCAGCTACTGTGGGGGCAGGGGGTGGAACCTAGAAATCTGGGTTATAACATACCTGAAGCACACTGATGTTAAAGAACCTCTGATTTAGAGCATCAGTTTTCAAAAGTGGGTCTTTAGTGGCAGGAAGTAGAGTGGGTGCGGATGGCAGTAAGAGGCTCATGAGGACACTGACCCCTGCAACTGAGGATGAAGGATGGCTGGGTTTTCTTTGGACGAATCAGACTGCAGGGCAAAACACAGAATGTCTGTCTACAATGAGGATTTTGATATTTACCGTGTGTCACCTGCCTGGCTACAGCTAACTGCTGAAAATAAAATGCCTTTTCTTCCCTTGAAGAGCTGTGATGTCAAACTGATACATTCCTGCTTTGATTAAAGCTCCAGTTTTGCATACGATAGGGGTTATTTCAGTACCCTACCTGCTGTTAACTTTAATATTTCTATTTCAACCCTTGATTATGTCTCATAATAGATAATAAGGAAATTCATATAATAGTAAAAAGATAGCATTTTATCTGCTTGCATGATGTATTCACAACCCACACCAGTCAATGACACCAGCACTCATCCCCAAATACCCTCCCCAACTTGTTTCTCATCCTCCCTTGGCTCAGGGCCCTTCTCAGCGCCTACCACCCAGCTGTTGACAAGAGGAATATGCTGAGATGATGGAAGAGCCAGGTCACAGCAGATAATCCATTTAGGGATAATAAAAAATGTGTGTCACACTTCGCTGACCATGTCAGTTCTGAGCTCCTGTACATACAGAAGAGATCCTTCATCCCCAAGACGGATTTCTAAGCAAAATGAAAAGCCCATATGATTTGGCCATGTTCCTACTCATGTTTTAACTTACCCTACAATAAAACGTAGAGATAAGCTCTCTGACCAACACCTCTTTATTGATCACGTGGGCTCTGCCAGGTTGCGTGTGAGACCCCATGGGGGATACTGAAGACACTTCACACAGACTCTGCTTTCAAGAAGCTTACAGACGTGCCCCAGGGTCCACTGGGAAATGGTTCCAGAGTCCACCAAAGATACCATATCTGTGAATGCTCAAGCCCCTGAGTTGGGCCTCATACCTGCAGGGTCCACATTTGTGGGTTCAAACAACCCCAGCTGGCTGGATTCAATCCTGGTTGAATCTGAGGACACAGGACCCAAAGATATGGAGGGCTGATGGCACAATAAAATGGAGGAAAAAGAAACATACATACTGAAAAGCACCTTACAGCATCTGGTGTATCAGCTCTGTAACAAATAATCTCTTAAGTGTTTTATAACTCCAACACAATAGAATCCCATTTCTGATTCACATAACTGCACCCAGGAGGCCAGAGAAGCCTCCTCCATGTAGGTACTTGGGGCCAGTGGAGACTCTTCCATCTTCAACAGGAGGCTTTCAAGATCCTTGGAAGTGTTTCCCTTGCAGCCAGACAGAGGCAGAAGGAGCAGAGTTGAGCTTGTGGGGAGGATTTTATGACACACATTGCTTCTGTTCATGTTGCATTCGTGGGCCATTAGTCACACGGCCACGCCTAACTATAAGAGAATCTGGAAAAGAGAGTCCAGTTGTATGCCCCTAAGATGAAGAGCAAACACATTTTGTTGAACAGTGACATCCTCTGCCATACTGAACATGGTTGGGGAGGGAGTGTGAGGCTCAGGTGTAGGGAGATTGGTAAACGCTTGCGCTATATATGATGGTCTTGTTTCGTTGCTTCCCATTTTCACGTTTTATTTTTTTTAATTAATTTATTTATTTTAATTGGAGGCTAATTAATTTACAATATTGCAGTGGTTTTTGCCATACATTTACATGAATCAGCCATGGGTGTACACGTGTCCCCTCTATCCCGAATTTTGAAAATCTCGTTATCTGTACTTATGGCTACTTCCTGGATTTTCCCAAACCTCTAGGGAATACCATTCAGTACAGTCCACACCAGGGATGGGTACTATTATGATGCTTCTTTGACATCTTTACATCCCTCTTTTCAGTCAGTAACTCATTACTTAATGCCAATGCTTGAAATACACTTTTGTGTTGGCATTTATCAGGAAGTGATGGATTTCATTTTGGTGCCTGGGCCAAGAGTGGTCCTTACTGGACCAGGCAGGACACTGAATGAATGTGTGTTCTGGGACCTGATGGGATGTTAATGCTAAAAGGAGATTTAAAAATTCAGAGGCAAATGGCATTACTTCATTCTTCTTAAAGGCTGAGTAATATTCCATTGTGTATATATACATATTCTTTATCCATTCACCTGTTGATGGACATTTAGGTTGCTTTCATGTCTTGGCCATTATAAACAGTGCTGCAATGAACACTGGGTACATGTCATTTGCAGCAACATGGACGGATGTAGAGATTGTCATATTGAGTGAAGTAAGTCAGAGAAATAGAAATATCATATGATATCCCTTATATGTGGAATCTAAAAGAAATCATACAAACCTGTGGCGGATTCATTTTGATATTTGGCAAAACTAATACAATTATGTAAAGTTTAAAAATAAAATAAAATTTAAAAAAAGTGTAAAAAACAAAAAGAAAGAAATTAAACTATTCTAAAAATGAAAAAAAACAAAAACAAAAAAAAAACAGAGACTCACAGACTTAGAGAACAAGTTTATGGTTACCAGGGGGGAAGTATGGGGGGAAGGGTTAGTTAGGGAGTCTTGGATGGATGTGTCCACATTGCCGTATTTAAGATGGAAAACCAACAAGGTCCTATTGTTAGCATGGGGAGCTCTGCTCAGTGTTATGTGGCAGCATGGATGGGAGGAGAGTTTGGGGGAGAATGGATACGTAGATACATGGCTGAGTTCCATTGCTGTCTACCTGAAACTATCACAATATTGTTAATCAGTATATTCCAAAATAAAATAAAAAGTTAAAAAAACCTACAAAGTGTAGAGAAATATGAGAAAACAAGCCTCTTCACATGGAAGAGTGCAGGATGATGAAACAGTCTGCAGGACTAAAGAGGGACTGGAAATGAAGAGAGGGCCATTTGCACTTTTTCCTGTTTTCTACAAAGAAGGGAAATCAATAGACTCTCCTTAAGAGCTCCCTCCTGGCAAAGACCAGATACCTATCTCATTTTTCCCCCTCACTACCCTGCCAGCACTTTCCCAGACACAACTTTATTAGCTCAGGGTACAGGGAGGAGCAGAAGAAGATGGAAAAGCAGCGCACATCTGGGCTTGCAACACCTCCCCCCACCTGCTGCTTTTCTGCAAAGATAATTGTCTAAGTGGAATCAACAGACACTCATAGTCTGCTGGAAACAGCAGATGTAAGTCATCAAAAGATTGAGTGTGACCACAGAAGAACTGGCAAACGTGTGAACCTGGGCTCTTTAACTTGGTGCCCTGAATCTAGCCGTTTGCTTGCTTTAAGTAAGACATTCTGCTTCACCTAGACAGTGGCAGAGAGGAAATGAGTATGTGCTTGAGTTCCCATGCGTTATGCTGGGGAAGATATTTTACACCTCTGGCATTTGATGGTGGAAACGCAAGCTCAGGAAAAAACTTTCATATACCAACAGTTATAATTAGAATACAAGTTTTTGTTCATTCCTTCATTCAACAACTATACACCACTTAGAACACAGGCACTTTTCTAGGTTCTGAGGACAGAGGTGAACAATCCGCTCCCTGCCCACCAGAAGTTTAAACTCTGGTGAGGGAGACAGACAGTAGGCAAACATATAATAGAGGGTCAGTTGGATAGACGTGCTATTAAGAAAATTAAATGTGGGAAAGAGGAAGGTGTGTGATGGGACACAGGGTGGTCAGGGAGGTTTTCTCCAAAGAGGTGGCATTTGGGCAGACACTTGTATGAAGTGAGGGTCCTGTGAATACCTAAAGGAGGAGAATTTCATGTGGAATTCTGAAAGGGCATCAATCTTGCAATAGCATCTTCCTTGGAGTGTTTAAGGGATAGGAAGTTGGCCAATATGAGAGGAGCTGGAGAATCTGATGGAAGAGTGGCAGGAAATGAGTCTGGTGGGACCATGTAGTGAGGGTTTGGACCATCTGTGTTTGATGGATGGCTGTTGCAGGGTTCTGAGCAATTCGCTGACAAGAAATATTCTGTTTTGAATGTACCACTGTGGCTGTTACATAGAGCACTGACTATGGGCAGCAAGAGTAGACGGAGATGTCAAATGAGGAGATGGTGGTGTAATAGAGGAAGTGTGGTGTAATAGAGGGAGTGTGAATTGGTTAGTTTCAGGATACATTTAGAAGGTAAAGATGACAGGACTTGCTGACACATGATATGAGATGGAGAGAAAGAGAGGAACAAAAGATGACTCTGAGGTTTGGGTTCTGGGCCATGGGTGAATGGTGACACCATCTATTGAGACCTTGTACAGTTGAATATTAGTCAGCCATAAAAAGGAATGAAATAATGCCATTTATAGCAACACAGACAGACCTAGAGGTTATCATATTAAGTGAAGTAAGTCAGACAAAGACAAATGTCAAATGATATCACTTATACTTGGAAACTAAAAAAAATGATAGAAATGAACTTATTCAAAAACAGAAATATATCCACAGACATAAAAAGTAAGCTTACGGTTACCAAAAGAGATAGCAGAGGGGGCAGGGGATAAATTAGGAGTTTGGGATAAACATGCATAACAACATTGTAAATTAACTGTACTTCAATAAAAAATACAGGTCATGGACAAGAAATTAATGTGTTTTGAAAGCTAACAAGGAAAGGCAGGGTGGCAGAATCATGCACAAGAAGAGGTGCTAAGTTAGAGACTTGGGGGCACAGGGATGGCTTCCCTGAGCAACTGAGGTTTAAGCTGAAACCTGGGGGAAGAAATTCCATTCATAATTATGCTCACACTCCTCTTCGTCTATTTCTGGTCATGACACTCATGGCCCACACTGAGCAGGTTAAAAAAGATATGTGCATAGAAAAGGACAATGAAAAAATGAATTGTGCATCTGTGTACATTTCCTTAGGAAAAACATCAGTGAGTCCTTTTCAATGCGATGTTCCATCTTTGGTAAAGTTCTGGCATCCATCAGTGAAAGGAAATGTCAGAATTTCCATACATTTTGCATCTGCAGCAAGAGATGGTTCATGGCTTAGTCAGCATTTTCTCAAAACAATAATCACGACACTGAGCCTTGTCTAAGCTAAGAAACCATCATCCTTCATAACCTAAGTGTAAATGGGAGCCTGATGAAAAGGTTTACTAGTTTTCCTTCCTGTTTAGGTTAGTAGATCCTTAATATACATAGAAGCTGGACATATGAAGATGCCTGTTCACATAGTCCATCAAATAAATATTTCAGTACTCTTTTCCTTTTCCCTTCTACTTTGGGTGACAAATCACTAAAGTCCAAGAGGCATCAGTAAATTGTATCACTAACTCAAACAGAGCTTTTTGAAGAGTTGAGGCCAAAATGATGTCAGTCAGTTCAGTTCAGTTTGGTCAGTCAGTCGTGTCCAACTCTTAGTAACCCCATGAATAGCAGCACGCCAGGCCGCCCTGTCCATCACCATCTCCCAGAGTTCACTCAAACTCATGTCCATCGAGTCAGTGATACCATCCAGCCATCTCATCCTCTGTCATCCCCTCTTCCTCTTGCCCCCAATCCCTCCCAGCATCAGAGTCTTTTCCAATGAGTCAACTCTTCGCATGAGGTGGCCAAAGTACTGGAGTTTCAGCTGTAGCATCATTCCTTCCAAAGAACACCCAGGGTTGATCTCCTTTAGAATGGACTGGTTGGATCTCCTTGCAGTCCAAGGGTTACTGACCTATAAATAAGTATACAGATCTGACTGGCAAATGGGATTTAAAAGACCCAAGATCAGATTTCCCACTGAAATGGAAAGGAAGGCTTCTACTCTTCAAAGAGACCTGCTGTCATCTTTCCACTGTCCCAGATGGTGAGAATTATGTACTCCTTGACCTAAGCCAAAGACGATGTAAGAGAAAACAAAGGGATAAACAAGATCTGCCCAAGGAAACTGAGCAAAAGCCCATCTCCAATGGCTTAAGTACACAAAACAAACTTTCCAGACAAGGACATCTCCCTTGATCCTGTTTTCTAGAGTATGGTATACAAGATAACTGGAAAAAAAGAAAAAAACTAACAAAAACAACAAAAAACCTCAAGAGAAACTAGTACAAGGTTTCCCACAATACTGGGAAATGACAATAATAGATTTAAAGGACTTGAACTCAGTGACAATGATGATGATTTTTTTTGGTAAGGAGTAATACATGAACCATGAACTTCCTGATGTTCAAGCTGGTTTTAGAAAAGGCAGAGGAACCAGAGATCAAATTGCCAACATCTGCTGGATCATGGAAAAAGCAAGAGAGTTCCAGAAAAACATCTATTTCTGCTTTATTGACTATGCCAAAGCATTTGACTGTGTGGATCACAAGAAACTGTGGAAAATTCTGAAAGAGATGGGAATACCAGACCACCTGATCTGCTTCTTGAGAAATTTGTATGCAGGTCAGGAAGCAACAGTTAGAACTGGACATGGAACAACAGACTGGTTCCAAATAGGAAAAGGAGTACGTCAAGGCTGTATATTGTCACCCTGTTTATTTAACTTATATGCAGAGTACATCATGAGAAACGCTGGGCTGGAAGAAGCACAAGCTGGAATCAAGATTGCCGGGAGAAATATCAGTAACCTCAGATATGCAGATGACACCATCCTTATGGCAGAAAGTGAAGAGGAACTAAAAAGCCTCTTGATGAAAGTGAAAGTGGAGAGTGAAAAAATTGGCTTAAAGCTCAACATTCAGAAAACGAAGAACATGGCATCTGGTCCCATCACTTGATGGGAAATAGATGGGGAAACAGTGGAAACAGTGTCAGACTTTATTTTTCTGGGCTCCAAAATCACTGCAGATGGTGACTGCAGCCATGAAATTAAAAGAGGCTTACTCCTTGGAAGGAAAGTTATGACCAACCTAGATAGCATATTCAAAAGCAGAGACATTACTTTGCCAACAAAGGTTTGTCTAATCAAGGCTATGGTTTTTCCTGTGGTCATGTATGGATGTGAGAGTTGGACTGTGAAGAAGGCTGAGTGCTGAAGAATTGATGCCTTTGAACTGTGGTGTTGGAGAAGACACTTGAGAGTCCCTTGGACTGCAAGGATATCCAACCAGTCCATTCTGAAGGAGATCAGCCCTGGGATTTCTTTGGAAGGAATGATGCTACAGCTGAAACTCCAGTACTTTGGCCACCTCATGCGAAGAGTTGACTCATTGGAAAAGACTCTGGTGCTGGGAGGGATTGAGGGCAGGAGGAGAAGGGGACAACAGAGGATGAGATGGCTGGATGGCATCACTGACTCGATGGACGTGAGTCTGGGTGAACTCCGGGAGTTGGTGATGGACAGGGAGGCCTGGCATGCTGCGATTCATGGGGTCGAAAAGAGTCAGATATGACTGAGCGACTGAACTGAACTGAACTGAAACCAAGGCCAAGATATGTCCATAAGCATATATAGTATCATGGTGAATGAACATTGATAGACAGGTATATGCAGGCAGAAGGAGTTATTGGCAGAGGCAATCACTGGGCACTGACACTGATGAAAGAAAGTAACATCTTGGAGGGAAAGTCATGCTTTTCAATGATAGTGGAGCTGAGCTTTGTAGCTTTCAATCTAGTCCTCTGTCAATAGCACAAGAAAAAGTGAAAAAGTGAAAGTGTAGTCGTTCAGTTGTGTCCGACTCTTTGTGACCCCGTGGAGTGTAGCACGCCAGGCCCCTCTGTCTACGGGAATTTCCAGGCAAGCATACTGGAGTGGGTTGCCATTCCCTTCTCCAGTGGATCTTCCCAACTCAGGGATTGAACTCAGGTCTCCTGCATTGCAGGCTGATTCTTTACCATCTGAGTCATCACAAGAAAGGGTCTCCTTAATTTGCAAGTTAAACACATCTCCAGAGTGTAGGAGTCCAACTCATTTTATGGAAGGGTGCTTGAACTCTCATTTCATAATGGTCCATCTTTAATAATACCAGTAACAGAGCACAGATGTCAGCTTTTAACACTGAAGAACCACTTGGCAAGTGAGAGTGGAGTGAGCTTCTTGTAAGTCATGTCACACTGAGAACTGAGCTCCTGGTGACCACAGGATGGCAAGCCCCATCCTACTTCTGTCTATGAAATGGAATGAGTGTGAATTTTCTGGGCATAGAATGTGGCCCCTCTTCTTTCCCTACTCTTGACTCCCCTGCTTATGACAGGTGATGGTGAAGGGGAGGCATTCTCTTCCCTTTGTTGTACCCCCAAGGGAAGGAAACAGGAAATGAAGGATAGCATTTATGGAATACCTCCAATCTCCTGTACCTGAGGAAGGTCTACATACCCCGCCAGGTAAGTTATATTTTCTCCTTTTTACTGAAGAGAGAACTGATGTTCAGGAACGTTGAGTAACTTGCCCAAGGGCACTGAGCCAAAAGTTGTAGTGTCAACATTCAATCCCAGTTGACACCCCAAAAGCCACAATTCTTCCCAGGGAAGGCACTCTGGTTCCCTTTTTTTTTTTTTTTTTAACTTTTTTGGCCACACCCTGCTGCATGTGGGATCTTAGTTCCCTGACCAGGAATCAAACCTGTACCCCCTGCACCGGAAGATAAAATCTTAATCACTGAGCCACCAGGCAAGTCCTGGTTCTGATCACGCCTATCCGACTCAAGGTCCCAGTGAAATCTCAGGAACAATGCTTCTTGATCCACACACCATGGCCGCCAGTCAGCCGCAGATCCCAGTGCCAGAAAGTGCCTTGGATGGGTCATGAAAATCAAAAGATTCTGCAGCAGCAGAGGCAGTAAAAGCTGTCACTGTGTTCACAGAGAGAGAGGAGGTCTGCCCTAACACTGGTTAACTCCTGTGGTTTTGGGCAGTCAGTGTTAACAGCTTTTTCATACCTGGCAACCATTTATAGGTCACTTCTCAATGCTCCAATGTCCCATTTCCTTTTAAGTTGCCACACGTGTTCCATTTACCGTCTTTTTAATCATCCTCTTACTTTCCAACAGACACTCACCAGGTTCTCTTTAATTCCTGTGGAGTCTGTAGTTTTCCACGGGATCCAGTTCTCTGGGGAGACTGGAAAAGTGCAGTGCGTCTTGGAAGAAGGATGTCCTGATCAACATTTAGAACGTGCTTGTCAGACGCACACCACGTCCTCTGCGGGGGTTTCACACCTCCCTCCCCTCATTTCACTGAGGCCTCCTTTCCCTCTGTGTCTTAACCTATCTCCCCCTACCGTATCTCCTTCTTTCTATCCCTGCTCTATTTTCCTCTAGTCATTTTCTCCTTTCATCTTTCTCTCCTCCACTTTTAAATTTGCCACAATCTTTTCCTCACCCTGCTCTTCCTCTTTTATATTTTTAAGGGCCAATTAGTTCAGTTTTGGGGCTTCCCAGGTGGCATAGTGGTAAAGAATCTGCCTGCCAATACAGGAGACATGAGACTTGGGTTTAATCCCTGGGTTGGGAAGACCCCCCTGGAGAAGGAAATGGTGACTCACTCCAGTATTCTTGCCTGGAGAGTCCCCACAGACAGAGGAGCTTGGTGGGCTACAGTCCATGGGATCGCAAAGAGTCGGACATGACTGAGCACAGAGACAATAGCAGTTGGTTTTGAAAACACAGGTATTGATGTCACACAAACCTGGTTCAAAAACTGGGCTTAGACACAATAACCTTCAGTGTGACCCCCTTCCCTCAGTCTTCCCACTGGTAAAGTATGTTTATCAACATATTCATGTCTAGATCTGAATATTACACGAGATAATGTGTGTAAATTCAATTCAGGGTTTTGTAAGGAAGTAGGACAAAACCCCCACTTCTGTCCTGTCTGCTGTCTTGCTGTTGTGAATTCTACCCTTCTCTCTGTTCCTCTCCTGGCTGTCATCTCTGCTCCTGGCTCAGAATCCAGCTCATCTCGTCCCCCTCACTGTGTTATGGGTTCCCTTTGGCTGACTTCTCTATTCTGAGTCCACCCTTACGTGGGAAGAATTAGACATCACGGAATACTGCACACAGACAAAGCGTTTAAGCACCTCAGTGACATGCTGATTTTAAATAATGGTGAGACCAACAATATTAAATACTTCTGGACCATTCTGAATTATCTGTGAAAAATGAGGAGCTTAGAATCAAAGAATGGCCAGGTTGCCCTATACCCACAGGAACCAAATGTGTAACTGAGGAGTCTACCTCATAGGTAAGGGCCACACTCACTACCTGCCCAGATAACGAAGATAATTTTTTTTTTCTTTTTTTTTAGCTAAAGGTTTTAAAATTAGCGAGCAATATTAACCACGGGTTCTTATTTCAGATTACTTTTTGGTGGACATAATTCTATTGTAAGAAGATCAGTGCAGGGCATAAACATCCCACAAAAACTTCAGACTCCATTCTCCTTTCCATAAAACATAGGATCCACAGATAGACACTGACTTGCATTGCTGCACACGGTGACCTCTGTAACCAGGTAACTTCATGCTCCACAACTGCATTGTGTTTATTTCCAGGTTCTCTGTAGCTTACACACCTTCTGGTAGTTCTCAGCCTGACCTGCCATGTCCATGTCTCAAAGTTTTCTTGTCTTTATTTTCTCTGCGTCCTCAACTTCCCTCTGCCCTTGTCTTAGCTGAACTTCATCCTGTTAGCTTCTGATTACTCGTCCAATTTGTTGAGACCATTTCCAATTCTAATCGCATCCCCCAAGGCTTTAGCCTCCACTTTAGATTCAGTCTCATCCATGAACTTAATGAGTATGCTGTTGCGGCATCCAAGTCATTGATGACAGTCTTAACTAGAAGTGGGTCCAGGGCCGGGCCCAGAACAAGACTTAGCTTTTATGTGCTTACTTGTCAAGAGAAGTGTGCGTGCAGGTGCTTTAATGATGTTTAGAAAAGAGAAGTCTCTCTTCTCTTCAGAATCTGGGGTCACTCAGGTAGACTTTGTGACATTTTTGGCAATTCAAGTCTGTAATTTGACTTTATGAGTCAAATTAAATAATCAAAATCATTGCTTTCTTTCTAAAAAAAAGAGTCTCATTTTTTGAATGTAGAAGTCAGTACCTAGTTTTACTTTTCTTCCCTGGGAATCGGTCATTCACACCCTCAGCCCTGCTGAGGGGTCCTTGGGTGGGGAGGGCAAGGCCCTGGCTCCGAGTTCCATCTCTGCCATTCGGCATGTGACCTTGGGTGAATTACCTAACCTCTGCCAGCCTGGACTGTATCCTCATCAGTAAATGAGGGGCTCCCATCAGATGCCTGCAAATGTGCCTTCCTGTCTGAGAGGCTGTGATTCTCTCGTGATGAAGGGCCTAATTATTCTCAGTGGCAAATTGCTACACACATTCTTTGATTATAAGCTTTTCCCATGACACGTATATATAATGCTACAACTCTGAATACATTTTAGAAGTAAAATTTAGACTAGCTCCAGCATCATCTGGAATTTATCTGCCAGAAATGCATGTTTATCTGCTTATGTGTGCCTTCTCCATGCATTATCAAGTACTTGAATGCTAGGTATGTATGAGGTGTGCCCTGATGTTTGTCATTTCTTTGTGACATCACTAATAATCAATACAGCAGCCTCTTTCAGAATTCCCACTTGAAGAAGGAGGAAATTGAGGCCCAGATTGGTTGAGTGACAGTGTAAGGCAACAAAACTTGCTTGTGGTAAGGCTCAGGCTTGAACTTGGATTTCTAGGCTCTCTCTCTCTCTCTATATATATATATTTCATCCTTACAACCTTCCTATGAGTAGTTACTATTATTGCATTTTAAAGATGAATAAACTGAGGTATGAAGCAGTTAAGTAACCTAACCATAGCTAAAAGATATCTATGAAGTTTCAAAGCCAGGATTTTTGACTCTGTCTTCTGTACTCTTTCCATTTGGCATGTTCCTTTTCAACATAATTTATTGTTCAAACTCAGTATAGTATCTGCATTAAAAGAAAATACCATCGATCATTTCAGCAGTCAACTACAATGCTTCCCTATGTTATAGAGGACCATCTCTCTTTTTCAATGATGAATAATCATTTAATTCAGCTGGTGGAGACAAAGTCATTCTGAATTTTCTTTCACTGTGTATATGTAAATTATTTTAAGTTATTTGACTCTAAGTCTGGAAACAATCATAATTAAAAAAAAATCAAATTCTTGGTACTAAGTTCATCACAGAAATAAACAATTTCCTCCTCTTTCTCCCCAATCCCCCTTTCCTCCTCCTCCTTTTTTCATCCAGACCTTGATTTTTCTTTTCCACAGTTGATACCAGATTGGGCTCCAGATAGGAGGAATGATGTCAACAGCCCCCTTCCCTGATCTTCTGTAACATTTCTACTCTCCTATTCACTGATTTTTCCGATTCACTTGAATTTTTCCTGCAAGGCAAGTTCTACACAAATAAATATTTAAACAGCAGGGAAAAGATGGGAGATATCTATAGGCTCTGTTGTAGAATCCGGGAAAGAATAAAAAGAAAGACATGTATTTGAAAGGAATGATTAGAAGAAACCTGAAAGCATCATTTTGCTGCAGAAATGTGTGTTCTTCTAATCAGTCACCTTAACACCCTGAGAATTGTTTCTTTAATTCCTCAGATAATGCTCACTAATAAACAAGGGAACAGTCTGCAGTGGCTTTCTCCAGAACAAAAAACAAGAACATGAAACAGCAGCAAACCATAAGAGGTTAATGATTTGAAGCTCCTCTCTCTGGAATTACAAAAGAATAATCCAAAGAAACACATGTAATATTTCTAGTCAGAAGCTTGTGAATAGAAGCTGCAGTCCATGGAGTCACAAAGAGTCAGAAATGACTGAGCAACTGAACAACAAGATTCTCCAAACATCTGCCTCAGTGTGTCTCCCAGACAGGAAGAAAGGAACTGATATATTTTTTTTTATATGTTTTACATAGATGATCTCACGGAATCCTCACCATAACTGAATGTGGGGGTACAGGGAACAGATATTATTTCAGCAGATACACCCTAAGGCGACTCTTACTGAGTTACCACCTTGTGTAATCTCCTCCCTGAGGGCTTGTTTCTAACCAGTAGAATATGGCAAAAAGTGGTAAGATGCTCCCTTCTTGGTTAGGCTATGTTAATGGCAAAGGTGATGTAACTGTTACTTTCATGACTGTGTTAAGTTGCATAAGATTTCTTCTTTACAGACTAGAGGGAGAGACTCTCCCACTGGCCTTGAAGAAGCAAACAGCATGCTGTCAACCTGCCTGTGGAGAGGACCATACGGTTAGGGGCCTCTAGACCACATCCCGCAAGAATCGCAAGCCAAGCAGACACGAGCAAATGAAAACAAAAGTGTGAAAGTGTTAATTGCTCAGTCGTGTCTGACTCTTTGCGACTCCATGCACTGTAGCCCACCAGGATCCTCAGTTCATGGAATTCTCCAGGCAAGAATACTGGAGTGGGTAGCCATTTCCTTCTCCAGGATATCTTCCCAACCCAGCATTGAACCCAGGTCTCTTGCACTGGGGGCAGATTCTTTACCATCTGAGCCACCAGGGAAGCCCACAAGCAAATGAATCCTGCCGACAAAACAGAACAAGCTTGAAGGGGATTCTTCCTCATTCAAGCCTTCAGATGGGAACACAGCACAGCCAATATTGGGACTGCAGCCTTGTAAGACCCTCAGTTAGAGACATCCCTGGACTCCTGATCTCCAAAAACTGAGATAATGAGTTTACCTCAACTAAAATCACCAGATTTGTGGGTATTTGTTCCACAGCAGTAGAAAACTACTATAATTCCTTTTTCTATTTCATAGAAGAGAAAAGCAAGTTTTGAAGACCTAAGTATGCAAGGTTTTGAGAAATTTAGTGACTTTGGTCAAGTTCACAAAGCCAGTGAACAGCAGAACTCATATTTCAACTTAAGTCTCCATAAAGCTAAAGGTCAAATGCTTTCCAATACAGCATGATGCCTTTCCACACTTTTCTTCTTAGTCACTGGCACTGTTGATGGAGTATCACCACATTTGGCCTATGATATGACCTCTGGCAGTTATGAACCTCTAGTGGATATGGTCTTGAAGGTTAAAACGAAAGACCTGAAGTATAATAGTGCATTCCTTGCCTCCCTGGCCTTGATGTAGAAGAACGCTGCCTACTCTTCCCCCTTGAGGGAGAGGAGAAGGCCAAATGGGGAAGCTTAGAATGGAGGAGGCTGTCTGACTAGCCCCAGAGAGAGAGGTTCTCACCCACTCAAAAGGGAATTAAATAAATGTTCTCCAAAAAAGAATGGCTCCACCTAGGCAAAAAAGCTCTGAGAATCACAGTAATGAGTTTCCCACCTGGAGTACCCCGGAGGCAGAAGCCTGGGGCTGATGAATAAGGTTTGGTCAATGCTGGGTAACAATGAATCCCACAGCTTCACTTCAATAATGGTTGGCTTGGGTTGGATGAAAGGACGATGGCAGCAGGCTGACTTTGAGTTTGACAAGTCAAGGAGCGTGGATTCAGATATTTTAGGGGCTGTTTGTTTGATGTGGATTATAACGGCTGAAATTTCATTGGTTAGGCTTGGCTGGGCCTGTCTGCTGTTGGGCAGAGTTGTACTGTACTTTATATGTGCCT
This sequence comes from Bos javanicus, assembly GCF_032452875.1. Classification (NCBI taxonomy): domain Eukaryota; kingdom Metazoa; phylum Chordata; class Mammalia; order Artiodactyla; family Bovidae; genus Bos; species Bos javanicus. Next base: position 96,719,928 of record NC_083872.1, on the reverse strand, counting down.
TGGTTAAATTACTGTAACTGTAATAAACTAAGTGTATCAAAATCTTGACATGCCAAATTACATGGGAGCATAGAGGGAGCAGCATAAATCTTAGCTCTCCCCAATCCATCATGATGCTCAGTTTCTATAGCACAGCTTCAGAAAGAGCTCAACAAACAGTTAAGAACCTATCCCATGCCAGGCTCAGGGTGGGGTACTGTGAGGCGACCAGGGGTGAGACACAGCCCTACCCCCACCCAGAGTCTATAATCCAGTAAGATAGAGAAGGGTGTACATTAATAACTAAGCAGACTTCCCAATGGTTGGAACTGGTCATCTCTAGAGCAGGCAAGAACGAAGAGCACTGCCAGCCTCAGCTCTAATGTAATCAATTAGGTAACACTAAGCCACTTGGAAGACCAGGTGTGTGTGTTAGTCACTTAAGTCATGTCCAACTCTTTGCGACTCCATGGAGCCCACCAGGCTCCTCTGTCTACAGAATTCTCCAGGCAAGCATACTGGAGTGGGTTGCCATTTCTTACTTCAGGGGATCTTCCTGACCCAGGGCTCGAACCCGGGTCTCCTGCATTGTGGGCAGATTCTTTACCATCTGAGCCACCAGAGAAGACCAAGTAGCAGGTGTGAAAGGCCTAAGGGACAGACTGTCATTTGCTATGAGAATTCCTAGAATTTCAGATTCCCTCCTACTGCCTCGAAGAAAACAGCCTCTTCCTGGATGAAAGATCTTATTCCAGGGACCGCCTATGATAGCAGGCAGGGTCTAATTGAAAAGGGGTGTGAGATCAAAGAACACTTCTGGACTTTATCATCTTCACCTTCCAAGAAAAAGGCATGCATAGGTAGTGTTCAGTGAGAACTTCAGAATGCAAATAACAAAGCCCTGACCTGCAGGATCTGATAATCAAGAAAGACTAAATTACATGCTAAATAAAAAAGCTAAGAGGCACAGGAAATGTGTGAGCCTTAGGGTTGAACGTCCTTGTGAGTCCAGCATTCTCCTTTAACTTATTAGGGTATTGGTTTTAACATAAATGCCTTGTGTGGTTGACTTCACAAGGAACAGAAGAATAAGAGGCAAAAAATAAATAATCTGGGGAGAGTAACACAACAGACAGCCATACTAGCTTTCATTAAGCACTGGTTTGAAAAGTCCCCAGAAGAGGCTGTTGGGAAAATATTCTGAAAGAAGAGGCCCATCTTCCTCATCAGTGCTCCCCTAGTCATTCAAACCTCTGGCCCTCTGTTTTCTCACTTGTAAAATAAGGGGTTAGAGACACATTCTGAGTACCCATCTAGCTCTAATAGTTGAACATTTACATGTGGATGAGAACTATAGGATTAAGGATTCAAAAATTATGCATGTCACTATGGCCCTTCTTAGATAACCAGCAATTCCTTTCTGGGAGGCTTTCAATGGTGGTCTCTCTGAGCATTCACCATGAGCCACGATCTGTGATAGAAATTCTTCACTCTGGATTCTCCCAATTGATTCTTAATTCAAGAACTCCCCTTACAAATAAAGCAGAAATGGTCACCTTGGTCACCTTCTCAGTGAGGACTTCTTCAGCTACTTGTCTAGAATTTCAACACCTTCCCTGTTGCACTTCAAATGTCCTTCATTCACTTTATCTCTTTTGCATTTATCTCTATCTAACACTCTGTATGGGCTTCCCCAATGGCTAGGTGGTAAAGAACTGGCCTGCAGTGCAGGAGGCATGGATTTGATCCCTGGGTCTGGAAGATGCCCTGGAGGAGGAAATAGCAGTCTACTTCAGTATTCTTATTCTTGCCTGGAGAATCCCATGGACAGAAGAGCCTGGCAGTTACAGTCCGAAGGGCTGGAAAGAGTCAGACACGATTGAGCGACTGAAAACAACAGCATACAGTATAATTTACTTAGCTCCATTGTTTTCTGTCGCCCCATCTATAAAGGCTACTCCATAAGAGCAGAGATTTTTGTCTTTTGGGTTTGTGACCAAATCTTAGTGCTAGCGGACTATTTAAGAGCCTGGTGGATAGTAGATACTTAAATTTTTTGAGTGAATAAATCAATGCAAAGAATGCCATTTAACCTAAAGGGTTTATATGGCATTTTACTGTCTGCTCTTATATCTACTAAATATTTCCATGAAGATGAGGTCATTCCACTCAGTAAGGGGAAAGTCCATTTTGAAGCACATCCACCAGTGGCAGAGAAAAGGGAATGAGAAAGATAGTTGGAGCATACTGCTCGTCTCAGAAACCTTGAGCTAAGCTGGTGTAGACCTCCTAACCCATGGTAGGGACAGGACCCAGGCCAGACTAGCAAGTGGAAGAAAAGAGAGAGGACGACAAGACTGATTTCCTCATGCAAGGAGAAAGGGTGATATGGACCCAGAGGTATGCAAATGGACCCAGACAGCATTCAAGCAGAAGAACATGTCTTTGGCGGTGACTCTGTCCTCCATTAAAATGGGCCTTGTGATCAATCAAATTTGTCATCAACCATGGCTTCCTTGAAAACTCAGCTGGTAAAGAACCCGCCTGCAATGAGGGAGACCTGGGTTTGATCCCTGGGTTGGGAAGATCCCCTGGAGAAGGGAAAGGTTACCCACTTCAGTATTCTTGCCTGGAGAATTCCATGGACTGTATAGTTTACGGGGTTGCAAAGAGTCGGACACAACTGAGCAAGTTTCACTCACTCATGTGTAGACAAGTGGGTCTCCAACATCTTTCCTGCAACCCAGTGGAGAGAGGAGCCTAAGAAGAAGCTTAATATCTTTTGAGGGAGAAACAGAAATGAGAGAAGAGGGGGAAGAAAGATACCTCAGTGCAGACTTTCTCAAGCAGTGGCAATGCCAGCTTTACAGTCTCCAATGAGTCAAGCATATAACGGTGGCTCAGTGAATGCTAGTGAATTGGAGCACTAGTGTTGATTTTATAGGCATTAACAGAAATGTTGCGACTAAAATAAAGGCCAGCATAACGTCTATCCATTTCACTGGGCTTTAGGATCTATTGCTAACTTTCCTCACTCTGACCCTAACTTGTTAATATGACTTTTTCCTACTTCCCTACCTTTCTCCTAACCATTCTCGAAGCTGTTCTGCATTAGAAGTTGCTTCGAGTGCAAGGAGATGCTGTTAGTGCCCATGCAAAGTCTCCATGAGGTTCAGACAGACCCACACTGCTCTGTGACATGATATTCGCATGACCCTGAGCTAGTTATTTAACCTCCTCAGATCTAGATTTTCTCATCTATAAAACAAGGGTAATATTTACCCAGTGAGAAGTTGTGTGGATTAAATGAGATCATTTAGGATTTCATTTATTTGTTCGTTTAACATTTACTGAGCCTTTACTATGTTCTGGGCTGCATCATGTACTAAGGATACAGAGATTAAGGACTCAATTCTTATTTGGCAGGAACTTGCAGTCAGGAGAAAGACACACTCAAGCAAGCACATCAGCAAAGACACACATCAGCAAGCACAATATAGTGTGATAAGCGTATGGATGAAGGTACGTATCATTTGGTTCCAGGACAAACATACTCAGTTTCTAATCTACCCAGCAAGGAAGTCAGGAAAAGCTCACCAGAGGGGGCAACTTCTGTACTGAACCCTGAGGAGTCATTAAGAGTTAGCCAAGTGACTGACTGAGATCTTCGTCCAAAAATTAAGACCAACTCATTAGCTGGCCCAAGCTAAAAAAAATGTTAGCCAAGTGGAAAAGTCCTGAGACAGGAAGAGGGAAGTTGACCCTTCTAGACAAAGGGAAAAGCAGGTTAAGAGAGGGAGGTGAGAATCTGGTAGAGTCAGAGAATCATAATCAGTTTCTTGTGGATAGAACATCAGGTTTAAGGGGAGGAATGATGGAAAATGAGAATGAAGAGGCTGGCAGGAGTTTGGAGCCAGAACATGAGAATCAAAGCTTCTCAGAGTAGCTTTGATTTTCATCTTGATGTCATTGGAGTGCTAGGGCAAAGTTTGAGTCAGGGAACAGACATGAATAATTTTATGTTTAGGAGGATCCCTCTAATACGTGTGAAGGATAGATTAGAATAGGACTGGATCAGAGTCAGGGAAAGGAGGTAAGTGCACTGACTCATGCAATAAATGACAAAGACAAGAAGAGAAGAAAGAAAGAGAAGCAGGCAGATACGAGAGGGATAGACGAGAAAGAGAAATAACCCAGAATGGTTCCCAGGTTTCCAGCTTGATAACTGGATAGATGGTGGTGTCAATGTTGACGCGAGAAGAGAGGAGGAAACGAGAGTTTTGGTTTTGGTGGGCTTGAGGTCTCTGTGGGATGTAAGACTAAAGGTGGAGATTTCCCTGGTGGTCCAGTGGTTAAGGCTTCTCCTTGCAATGAAGAGGGTATGGATTTGATCCCTGGTCAGGGAGCAAAGATCCCACATATTTTGTGGCCAAAACACCAAAACATAAAAGAGAAGCAATATTGCAACAAATTCAATAAAGACTCAAAAAACGTGGTCCATGTTGAAAAAATAAAAAGACTAAAGGTGTCTGGACACATAAGACTAAGTCTGGGTTCAGGAGAAAAATCTGGGTATAGACATTTTTAAGTCATCACTTGTAGACCCAGGCTGTTTATAACGTCTGTGTAGATGAATCTGTGAGAGAACGAGAGGATTAAGGATGGAACCCTGGACATCACACAGTGAATATGGGGTGGGAATGAGAACAAGAGTGAAAGGTAAGCCAGTAAAGGAAGGAGACACGGACAGAGAGGGAGTCACAAGAATGAAAGAGGGGTCACCAGAATCAGCTCCCAAAGACAGGTCAGAAAGGAAATAAGGGGATTAACTGGACTGAGAGCCAGGAAGGAAGGCCATTACAACGGGAGCACTTTGTATGGTATTACAAGTGTTGGAAGTGAGACAACTTCCATTCTGCTCATTGAGTATATACAGTGACATTATTGTGACTTTATCTTTGACATAAGTTTATCTCTTAAAATTTTCTTTAATTAAAAAAATATTCTATGGTGTTAAGAACACAACATGAGATCTACCCTCTTAACCTTTTGAAATGCATAGTACAGCAGTATTGATCACAGGTACAATGTTGCACAGTGGATCTCTAAAATTTTTTCATCCTGCATTACATAGACTTTATGCCCATTGGTTAGCAACGCCTCATATGCCCTACCCCCTAGCCCTTGGCAACCACCATCCCTCTCTCTCTGAGTCTATGACTGTGGCTATTTTAGAGCCCTTACATAACTGGAATGATGCACTGTCTGTCCTTCTGTGACAAAATATTCACACTGTTGAATACCGTAGATTCCCTTCTTTTTTAAGGGCTGAATAATATTCCATTGTTTCAAATAAGTATGTCTCCATCCAGTGACCGCAGGTGAGTTTTGTCTATGACCATTAACTGGTCACGTGCATTGTCCGTCGTTCCCCTTCTCTGCAGGATAGGTCTACGGTTCTTTTACCTGAAAATTTCTATTCATTGAGCCAGACTTGGGACTAGGTATCTGCTTTTGTCAAAAATGATCAAGAAAACAGCTGCACAATTTTGCTACATCCTTCCTACATCCCCCACTCTCTGATGATCAAAACACCAAGGGGCTACATCTGTGTTTACAGCTCTTTCCCTCCAAGCTCCAGAAGCAGAGGAACAGTGCACTGGTCAGTAGGCTGCTGGGCAGCCCTCACTGCTTGAGTGGCTCAATGGGAAACCACAGATAAAAGGCGTGAGGGAAGAGTGAGATGTTATTTCTGAAATTATCATGGTAAGAGGTGTAATGAGAAGCTCACTGCAGGGCTACAGAGAAAGAAGAAGGAGGCGGCGGCCAGGAAAAGAAAAGCTTCCCTGGGTTCCTTACAGAGAAGTTGTAGGAAAATATTTGAGAATGTGTGAATGTCGAGAAATAAGTAGAAAACTGAAGAATGAAAGGCTCCGGTGCTGGTGAACTAATCCCATTTGCTTGTTTGTATGCGAAAAGACCAAAGAGAGAATCTTGACATAAAGCACATCTTTTAAGAAATCTGTTGCTAACACTTTACAGCTGGGGGTCTCTGCTTAAACTTTCAGACAATAGCCTTGCAGGGTGATGCCCATGGAAAGATGGACAAGGCAGCTTAGCACTGGCTCCCCCAAACCGCTTGCTGCCCATGAGTCAACTGGTTCTGTTTCTGACAGTTTATTTTCATTTTTGCTGAGTTCCTGTAGACAACAAGTACTGACTGTGTTCTCTTCTGGAGCTGAAACTGCTAAGGGCTCTGGAGTTTAGTTTCGGCCATCCTGCTGGTGTGTTTTGCTTTTCTGGGCTGGAACTGTCCTGAAACCTAAGGTTCTGGGATTCCTGTCCATTCGTTACCGTGGCAATTATAAGAAAGTGAGGCTAGGTCTGCCTCCATTTTTGCGAAGCCCAGTCCAAGGCTTAAGAACAGGTCTTAGGTGAAGGATGACATTCTAGCCTAGATTCTGGTTATTTATCTGCAAATAAGAGAAACAAAGCTTCTGTCAGAGACGGCAGGAACAGTGAAGAACAATATTTTGACTGAAGAAATGGAATTGGGAATGTCAGCCTTCTCTCTGAGAGTTGAAGAAATAAACAAGCAACTCCCTAAGCTGGGTCCCTTGTTTTACTTGCTTAACTGGACTACACTCTCTTCTGTAGTTGGAATGTAATTGCTTTACAATGTTGTGTCAGTTTCTGATCTATGTTGTCGTTCAGTCGCTAAGTTGTGTCTGACTCTTTGCAACACCATGGACTGCAGCACACCAGGCTTCCCCGTCCTTCACCATTTCCTGAACTTTGCTCAAACTCATGTCCATTGAGTCTCTGAGGCCATCCAACCATCTCATCTTCTGTTGTCCCCTTCTCCCCCTGCCCTCAATCTTTCCCAGCATCAGGGTCTTTTCCAGTGAGTCAGCTCTTTGCATCAGGTGGCCAGAGTACTGGAGCTTCAGCTTCAGCATCAGTCCTTCCAATGTGTATATATCCTTTTCCTCTTGAGCCTCCCACCCCACCATCCCATCCCTCTAGCTTGTCGCAGAGCCCCGAGCTGAGCTCCCCGCGCTGTATAGCAGTTTCCCAGTGGCGACCTACTTTACACACAGTAGCGTATACATGTCAATGCCACCCTCTCAGTTCATCCCCACTCCCCCTGTGTCCCTAAGTCTGTTCTTTGTGTCTGCATCTCTATTCCTGCTCTTGAAATAAGTTCATGACTACCATTTTTCTACATTTCATATACTCTCGAGGACAGGCTAGAAATGAGTGGGGTGTCAGTTACATGAAACCAGCAGGCATGAGATAGCCAAGGTATTCAAAACCCACACAGTTCTCATCTCTCTCTGTACAAGCAAACATGTGGGCCAAATACCCTCTTTTCTCAGACTTGCTCTCCTGACTGGACTTGGCCCAGAATAGAACCTCTCAGCCCAACCAGCGACGATTATACTCAATGCCTGAGGCCAGAGCAAACATGCTGAGCATCTCTGGCAAACATGCAGCATGAGGCTTGAATTTCAGAGCAGTGAGAATTGAAGGGGAAGGAAACAGGCATCAGGACACTTAGAAGCTAGAGCATTAATCCATACTGCCTCCTGTCCCACCAATGGGCCATGAGTGGGACCAGATCTTTCCTTATGCTACATGTAATGGTGTGCGGTAGTCAACACCATCTCTGGAGTCTGACTGCCTGGTTCAAATCCTGGTTCCTCCACCTGTTAGCTGTGTGACCTTCAGAAAGCCACTACAGCCCTCTGGGCCTCATGATCTTTTGATCTGTTGCTTTGTCCCTAAATAATGCTCCATACCAATGCTGTGAAGACTGCTTGGAGTTAATGTAAGTGATCTGCTTAGAACAGGGCCTGGGCTATACTGCTGACATATTGCAGAAGTGATAACTATTACTAACTGTTATCTGTTAGCCAGGGCTCTTGTCTCTTTCGAGAATCCTCTTTAGAAGAACTGGCACAAACTAGGGTTTTGACTCCCCAAGTCTTCTGATTTCTTCCCTTCATTTCCCCTGTTTTCTGTCCTGGGTGCAGTCTACACTATTCCTTACCCCTTTTGAGAAATGTCCACCCTTTCTAACTTTTCTTGTGTTGCCAACCCTTTTCCTCAGTTCTCTCTTGCTTTCTCCATCTTTCTGTCCATTTTCCCTCACTCTCCTTTCTTGGAGAACAAATCCAGCACACTGCAGGCACTAATTAAAAATTCATCCAACCAATGGTAAACCAGAGCAGTAACATACAACTTAGTCTCAGAATACAATAGTGACTTCAAACATGTAAAGGAAAAAAAAAATACCCTATAAGTTATTTCTAATATTGAAGGAAGGGATCTCAGAGAAAAAGATAAGTGATCACTTATCAAACAATATCCAGAAACACAAAATAAAGATAAGAGAAGTTTCCAGTGGGTGTGTGTGCAACCGTGACACTTACATGTAGGCAATACAGCCACCCACGCCTCTTCCATGACGGAGACACAAACAGTCAAACCTCATAAAGCAGACCATCAAAGCTTTCCCCTGAGTGCTCAGGAGCCAGGTCCCAAAGAAGCCTGCCCTCCCCCCCACCCCCCACCATTATTTTGTCAATTACTAAAAAGACCAGAGAAGCAGGGCAGTGGAAAAATTCAACCCCCCTTCCCAGCTCCCATCCCAGAAAGGTGGCCGTTAAGAAAGCCTATGGATCCAAGGACAGAGCTTTCCCACCTAGGAAACGAAGTTCTAAAAATAAGCAATCCTTACAGCAAATTAACGAACAAATAGATCCCATTAAAACCATGGCACAGTCAGAACACTGTGGAAAATCCAGGTATGTACTTGAAACCACAGACTGCTTGAACTAGAAGGGATCCTGGGGATTCTTGCTTTATAGATACGGAAACTGAAGTCCGAGGACCTTAAGTGACTTGTCCAAGGTCATGCAGTGATGGAGGTGGAGCCAAGTCTGAACAGGGCAAGGGGAATGGGCTTGCCTGTATCTGGGAATTTAGGGCCTACTGGGGCTGGACACCCTGCTTGAGGCAAACAGCAGAGAGGAGCCAGAGAAAGAAAGCAGGGAGGAGAGACTTCCCTGGTGTTCCAGTCAGTAGTTAAGAGTCCGCCATGCAATGCAGGGGATGCTGGTTCGATCCCTAGTTGGGGAATTAAGATCCCACAGGCTGCAGGGCGACTAAACCCACGTGTCATAACTAGAGCGCCCACATGCGGAAACTTCTGAAGCCCACGCACCGCAACTAGAGAGTCCATGAGCTGCGACGGAAGATCCCGCGTGCTGCAACTAGGACCCGATGCAGCCAAATAAATAAATACTTTTTAAAAAAGAAAAGGGCAAGAGAAGAGATCAGGAACTTCCATGCCAGCAGACTGGTTTCAGAGATTCAATGAGAGTTGAGGCCAGGATTGAAAAAGTAACACAGCGAGGAAATGGAGCAACAAAACCCACCAGGCAAACCACTTGCTGTCCTGGAGTGAGTGGTTATTAAACACTGTCGCGGGGATTTGGGGTTGTTCCAAGACTCGGCTCTAAAGGGCCAAATAGCTTTTTCATGTTCTGAAAACCACTGGAGCTCTCCTAGAAGAAGGGCCCAGGTGCTCATCTATTATTGAACATGTTTAAAAAGGCATTTAGGAAAGAGCACCAGGAGACAGATTTGCAACTACAGCGGCAGTCCCAGGAGGGCTGTGTTTGCTCAGAGGAGGAGTAGAGTTCACGTTCAGTGATACAGGGAGGGCCAACATGGGCGGGTGCCCCGGCGTACTCGGAGCACCTGTTGGTGTTCCCCCTCTAGCAGGTCACCTGGAAGTGAGAGATGCAGGAGGCAAACCCCGAAAAGGGCAGCCCCCCTACTGTTAACACGCTCAGACCAATGAGCCATGGCCAAAACCTTGGACCTCATGTGTCAATGATGGGGGCGGGGGTGTGGGAAGAGGAAGGGGTGCATTGATGGGAGAGGGATTTTTGTAACGTATATCTACACACACAGATTCTAACTAATGAGATAATGTGAAGTTGCTCAGTCGTGTCCGACTCTGCGATCCCATGGACTGCAGCCTACCAGGCTCTTCCATCCCTGGTATTTTCCAGGCAAGAATACTGGAGTGGGTTGCCATTTCCCTAGCACCAAAAGTTATGTGATAAATAAATAGATGAATAGAGATGGTTAGATAGCATCACCAACTGCATAAACATACATGACAGAGGATGAGACGGTTAGATAGCATCGTGGACTCAATCGACATTAATTTGAACAAACTCTGGGAGACAGTGAAGGACAGGGAAGGCTGGTGTGCTGCAGTTCATAGTATCGCAAAGAGTTGGACAAGACTTAGTGACTGAACAACAGCAATATGTAGATAATAGATCAATTAATGGCTTGATAAATATTTAATGATATATTTTCTATCATATTTTATTTCTTATATTTTAATGATATATATTTACAGCATAGCATTCACAACATATTGTTAAAAGAAAGCATGGATTACAAAACAGGATGTATAATATTATCTCAATTTTATAAAAATACACACTTACATTTATAAAACATATTTATAATCTAGAGCATGGTGGAAAAGATTGGAATGATAGAACCCAATATATAAATGGAAATTATCTCTGGGTGATAGAATTTGAGGTGAAGTTTATTTTTTTCTTTATGCTTTTCTCTATGAACTTTTTCTCAGTGAACAACTGCTATACTTTTGGATTAGACATAAACAACAAATATCAGTACATAAAAGACAGGTTTATTACTAAAGATGAAATGAGATTCCTCTGGTTCTGAAAAAGAGATCCTCACAAGTTTGTGTGCAATACATTTAAAACCACGGTTTCCTCCTCTGGGCTTTTATGTAAGTATAGTCTTAAGTAGCCCAAGCAGTCATGGGGAAAATAAAAATATACATAGGGATTTGGGGGGTCTTCTTAGTGGCTGCCTACTATCATCACATTCTTCCCTACATTATACCTGTGTGATATTCTCAACAGCACGAATTTCTTGAAGACAGAGTGTCTTGTTTACCTTTTCTTCTTAGTACCCTGTACAGAGTCCTTTGCAGAGAAGCCCTTCAGAATACGTTCGCAGAACTGAACTGAAGCCGCGTGATAAAGGAAGTGGTAACTGAATACAGGAAGGAAAAGCAATGCCTTCTGGTGGACTTTGAGATTCTGCTCTCACATGAAAAGAAGAAATGCCAGTGGAGATCCAAGAAGAAAGGTTTGTTTATCTGAACTTTGCAGAGTAGAGGAAAATGCTGCCTACTCACCGTAGTTCTTTGGATATAGGAAATTCTGTTCTGAGATGGAGCGTCTCTTACTTCTGGGGTGGGGTGGGGCAGGGGGCCTGGAAATCTACAATTCCTCATCTCCAGGACACAAAGAAATCGAGCACCCTCCTTTACATCCTTATTTAGCACTGGCAGGAAGATCAAGATACCCCTGCCGATACTGTCATGCTGAACCTGCCTTGCCTGATATCCTGAAAGCTCAGAATCTCATCTGAGTGTGGCTTTTTTCCTGCTTGGACAACCTCAACCTCCTTTTTCCCTGACTCTGCTGACTTTTCCTTTCTCTCTGCATTAGTTTAAGCGGATTAGCATAACGGGAGTCATCTTGCTCTCTCCCTACACTCAGACTCTTGCTCTGTCTTTAATCACTATCAGGTTTCTGTTCTTAAGATGTGACATTTCCCCTACCCTCAATTCTGATTTCATTTTTCCTCTTCCACATCTCTTTCCTTTCATTTGCCCACCACTTTCCTTCGTTTTCTTGGTCTCCTGGCTGAGATTTCTCTCTGCAGAAGCCTTCTTTCTTTGCCAGGTACATGTCCTTGGATCACTCAAATTCCCCTTGAAAGCTCTTGTCTATGAAGCCTTTCCAGGATATTCATCTAGGTAGAATTATTTGTGACTTTGCCAAGAGAAAAGACAAATTCACACATGCCTAAAAGTTTTAAAGACATAAGAAGTTTATATTTCTGTATTTCATTGTCTGGCGAATAGAAAGCCCTTTAGACAGCTAGTGTCTTTTGCCTTCTACAAGTCTAAGGCGAATTTGAGAATTCAGTACAGTCCAGAACTGTGGATGCTCTGTGGGGCTGATGTGTTTTTAATACAGTGCTCAGAATTCTCAGCTGCCCCCTAGGGACCACAAGGAGAATTGCAGCAAGCAAACAAAGTGTTGCGTCCTCTACATTTTTACCCAATTCCTTAACACTTAATGTACCCATTTTTAAGGTACATGTTTTAAATTTTAAGCAGGGACTGCATTTTTTCTGAACTCATTCCTGTTCTAGGAGTTGCAGACTCCAATGGCTGCAGGAACTAGGCAGACTGTTAATACAGGGCTGGACCCCCAGAGGGCTGCATTGAATTGATAGCATGTATTCCTGGGGTTTCCCAGGTGGCACCAGTGGTAAAGAATCTGCCAATGCAGAAGACATAAGAGATATGGGTTCCATCCCTGGGTAGGAAAGATCCCCTGGATGAGGGCATGGCAACCCACTCCAGTATTCTTGCCTGGAGAATCCCATGGACAGAGGTACCAGGCAGGCTACAGTCCATAGGGTCGCAAAGAGTCAGACACGACTGAAGCTGCTTAGCAAGCATGCATTCCATTCCAAGGAGGGTCCACCCCTCAGTCCCAGCAGAATGCGAGCCTAGGGTGGCCACTCTCCTGATTTTCTAGGAACCCACAAATCTGGAGTTTCAGGGTAATCTATAAAATTTTAAATGGTGAGCCAATTTAATCTTTACTACAACACCCCAGGTCACGTAGAACATGTCTATGATCCATGTTTTACCCATCCTGTGATTTACTACCTTTCTTAAACATTCTCACCAAGTCCTCGTGTAGTGTCACACTGTCACCACAGGGTCAAATGGAGACACTTGATGGAGCGAAATAATTGACACAATAGCTGCAAACAATGTCATGTTCACTTGGAACAGTAGGTTAGGGTACATGACTAAATGCAGTTCTTAGTAAACAAAGAGGATTAACGCTTATCGACTCTTTGGAAAAATCAAGCATAAAAAGTGGAATGTTCATAGCCCAGTGTGTCAAAATTATAAAAATTCATATCCCAATTCTCTAAAACTTAGTAGTCAAGGGAAAAATGATAGATCAAATACTACCCACATTTTCCCTGTTGCTCGGAAGTGGGTCTGGAGTCTCAACAAAGCAGCTGCTGCTGCTAAGTCGCTTCAGTCATGTCCGACTCTGTGCGACTCCATGGACTGTAGCCCACCAGGCTCCTCCATCCATAGGATTTTCCAGGCAAGAGTGCTGGAGTCGGGTGCCATTGCCTTCTCCGAAACAAAGCAGCTGCTGCTGCTGCTAAGTCGCTTCAGTCGTGTCCAACTCTGTGCGACCCCATAGACGGCAGCCCACCAGGCTCCCCCATCCCTGGGATTCTCCAGGCAAGAACACTGGAGTGGGTTGCCATTTCCTTCTCCGATGCATGAAAGTGAAAAGTGAAAGTGAAGTCTTTCAGTCGTGTCCGACTCCTAGCGACCCCATGGACTGCAGCCTACCAGGCCCCTCTGTCCATGGGATTTTCCAGGCAGGAGTACTGGAGTGGGGTGCCATTGCCTTCTCCGAACAAAGCAGCTAGACAACATTTAAACAGGGGACATATGGGCATCATCTGAAAGGTTTTTACTTTAAGTTGCAGTTAAATTAATAACAGCCGTTGGGTATACTCCTTAGAAATTTATCTGACAACTTAATTAAACTAATACATTTTAAATAAGCCCCTTCGTGTATGCCTAGTCACTCAGTTGTGTCCAACTCTTTGTGGCCCCATGGACTGTAGACCGCCAGGCTCCTCTGCTCACAGAATTTTTCAGGCAAAAATCCTGGAGTGGGGTGCCATTCTTTCCTCCAAGGGGACATTCCCAAGCCAGGGATCGAATCTGAATCTTCTGCATTGGCAGGCAGATTCTTTACCACTGAGTCATCTGCAAAGTCACTTTGGGGGCTGGTATTTCTAAAAGCCCCTTGGTGGCTGGTGTCATGTGGTTGAGAGCCACTGTACCTGATCTTCCCACCTTAATGGCACTTGATATTATTTGAAGTAATGATAGTTACTTATTTGTTGATGTGTTTGTTGTCTCATCTCCTCACCAAGACATAAATTCATGGAGGGTGGGGAATTTATTGATCTTACTCAGTACTGTTTAGCCCACACCTGGAATAGTGCCTGGTACTTAGTAGGGCCTCAGAAGATATTTCCTGAATGAATAACCTCAGACAATCAGCCTAATATCCTGGAGTTCCGTATCAGCAACTGAAGACCATGGATAATTCAGAATCTCCTGGAGGGAGAGGTACAGGTCTTAACTCTTTCCTGCTGGGTTTCTGGCTCTATCTTTAACTCTGTGGAGGGATAAAGATTCAGATTTATTTCAAAGTAAATGGCTGGGAAATAAAATGAGAACAGAACAGTGACAAAGTGGCAGTATTCAATATCCATTAAGTGGACATTTCTCCTTGCAAAAAAGCAACATCTGTGGTAAACTACCCCTGTGTTTTATAGGTCAAAACTCAGATTTTTGAGGTCTCATCCCTGGAGCTTCGGAGATAGGACCTGAGAACTTGCATTTCACATAAGTTCCCCAGTGATGCTGCTGTTGCTGGCCAGGGGACCACACTTTTAGAACCACTGGTATGAACTGTAAGACACTATTCATGCATCAACTGTTACATCATTCACTCTCCAACTTCACCGCTATCCCCTTTACAGTCAACCCTGACTGGGACTTATCTTTGAACATAAACCACCATCCCCTGTGGGAGGAATTCCTTTCACACTTGTGGGTCAACCTACCTGCTGCACAAAAAGGAAGCCATAAAGGAGAGATTGGCTGTTCTTTACTATCAACCACAAAGCGGTGGTTTATTACAATGAAACAAAAGCCAAGGAGATCGCATGCACAAGGACACATCATACATGAGGTTTCACGAGCAGTCACAACTGCCTAATGCGGTTTGGTGGTTATTTAATGGTTACTGAGAACCACAGGGTCCTAATCGAAGCTGAACATGTTTCCAATCCCCGTTTTGGGGGCAATGAGCCCGGCACGGACTGCTGTGCTGTACTGTGGGCTTGTACTACTCTTTTATTATTAATAAGACTCAATTTTTTAAAATCCCTGTATAAAACGTTGTCAAGAATGAAGGAAGAAGTGTATTCATCGCCGGTTTATCATCAAGTGTGTCAAGGATTCTGTGTGTTGTTTCCTAGCTACTTCCTTTCAGCAACTTAGGCCAAAATCCAGCCATGTCCACACAGCATCTTACGTGTGCACGTGAATCATTTTTCTTCATTTTCTTGTTTTCTAGAACCCAATTTCAGTTGTATTAAAACTGGTTTAACATACGTTCAATTATACTTCAAAGACAAACTCATATGAAAGAGCTTAGATTTATGGCTACCAAAGGCGGACGGTGTGGGTAGGTGAAACTGGATGAAAGCGGTCAAAAGGTATAAACTTGTAAGTAAGATAAATAAATCCTAGGGATGTAGTGTACCACATGATGAATATAATTAATACTACTATAGGATATATATGAAAATTGTTAAGAGACTAAATCCTAAGAGTTCTTATTAGCAGAAGGACTTTTTTTTTTCTTATTTCTTTAATGCTGAGTCTATGCAAGATGATGGATGTTCACCAAACTTATTATGATCATCATTTCATGAGGTATGGAAGTCAAATCACCTTACACTCATACAGGGATGTCAATTTTATCTCAATAAAATGAGAAGAAAAAACACGTTCAAGTAAAGAACAGTGATCACTTGCACAGTGCCTGCTACACACCTGACACTGTGCTAAGAATTTTAAATGAACTAAAGTTCATTTGACCCTTCGAGCAACAGTTTGAGGTAGGTGCTACCATCCTTCCCGTTTTATAGATGAAGAAAGGGAGGAAAGGGATGAGAAAGCTGAAGCAACATTTATTCACACTGCTTTGTATGATTCACTGTTTTAGGCAGAGGGGAGCAAGATATGATGCCTCTCAGCTTTTAACTATGCTCCAAAGGACAAGTTCAAGAATCCAAGGTTAAGGAGAAAGCATAAGACAAGACACGCAGCCATAAAAGTACAGGAGATTGGGAGAAGGTGTTGTCGCAATTATGGTGGTGTGTAGACTCAACACAGATAGGTGAGAAGGAAAGAGGGTGCAAAGGGTGGGCAGTCCTGACTCTGTGACTTGGGAACCAGGGGTCAATAACACCCCTTGCCTTCTGGAAGCATGTCCCAAATTTAACTCAAGAACTACTCTTCCAATTTTTGTAACATACGTGCACCATTTTCACTATTTTTAATTTAATATATGAAATAACCATCTTAAAAAATACATTTATTAAAAAATCCATATCATTACTGTGAATGTAAGACAAGTGTTACTTGCCAAAGATGGAAGATAACTATAAAAATAAATAGGACTTCCCTGGTAGTCCAGAGATTAAGAATCCTGCCAATACAGGATACTGTATTGGGACTGGGGACTGGGGTTTGATCTCTGGTCTGAGAAGACCCCACGTGCCTCAGGGCAACTAAGCCTGTGCACCAGAACTACTGAAGCCCTTATTCCCCAGAGCTTGTGCTCCACAACAAGAGAAGCCACTGCAAAGAGAAGCCCTCTCATCACAACTGGAGTAGCCCCTGCTTGCCAAAATTAGAGAAAGCCGACACACAGCCACGAAGACCTGGCACGGCCAAAAACAAATTTAAAAACTTTTCAGTAGATTATTTAAATTAAAGAATACTCATTCTTCTTAACTTATGTACCACAGTGAAACTCAAAATCACACTTTGGGAAACACTGAAGTGGCAATGATGAATCACAGATCAGTGGTCTCAGCTATCAAATTTGGCTTCTACTTTCTCTTTTATATATTTGTGTGTATTTTTCTCAATGGCTCTTTAGCTAGCTCTATATAACATCCCCAAACTCCTCTCTCTTAGCTAGTTGAACTCATAAAATATTTGGTTGATTCTGTTTTATAGAAAACAAAGTTAAAATTTCATGTCACTCTCCTGCTAAGATTTGAGGACTGTTTTGTAGGTCAGCTATTTTAAATTCTCCTTGGTGGTTCAACATTTCTCTGCACCTCCAGCAGGTGTCTGATCAATGGGGCTGCATGGCCACAGTGCCACTGCCATGGTGGTTGTGTTTTAGAAGAGCTTTCAATTGCAGAAGTGAGCTCTTTGCTACCAAGTCTCCCCTATGCCATCAGAACCTAGACAGCTGCCTCTGTAGATAGCTATTAGGCCTTTGCTATTGGGAGAAAGGTGTTCTGTCCTCACAGTTTGAAGAGACAGGTTATTGTTCTAACTGAAAAAAAAAAAGACAACATGGATGCGTGTATTCATGATGTATTTTCAGGTGTGTGTGTGTCTGTAATGCGTGCATGCGTGCTAAGTTGCTTCCATCATGTCCAACTCTTTTCGACCCTATGGACTGTAGCCCACCAGGCTCCTCTGTCCATGGGATTCTCCAGGCAAGAATACTGGAGTTGGGTTGCCATTTCCTACTCCAGGGGATCTTCCCAACCCAGGAATCAAACCCACATCTCTTACATCTCCAGCACTGGCAGGTGGGTTCTTTATCACCACCTGCCACCTGGGAAGCCGGTATCTATAATAATAGCAAAAAGGTATAAGGATGTAAGGATGCAGAAAAGCTTTTCTGTTGTTGCTCTTTCTATCTTTCCTGCCTCTCTCCCTTCTTCCACTCCTCCCCACCTTACTTTTTCATTTCGTGTTCCTCTCAGGAAAATATTACCCTGAAACAGCCAGTCACATTTTGAGCCAACCTCTCCCTCCTCCCAGTCCAGGATCATTTGTGAACACTTCGTTTAAATGCTCTCATGTGATAGGGCTCACATGTATCCATGGTGTGGTCTGTCCTCTGGTCTACAGAACAATTCCCATTGGTATTGCCACACTTTGACCCCATTAGTCTAGTTACAGTCTTTGTATTAAGGCAAAAAGCATATTGAACTTAAATGGAGCCAGATGTAAATATCTACACTCAGCACTGCCACTCCTTATGTGTATGAATTTGGCAAGTCAGACAACTTTTCTGGCCTCAGTTTATGTAACTGCACAAGTATTTCCCAGAGTTTTCATCGCAATCAAAATTAGATCCTATATGATAAAACTCTTCATAAACCACATTGCTCTTAAAGGGCCATATAAATGTCAGATGTGCTAGAGACCAAATCTTCCTAAGATCCTTTGATCTCAGGCTACACTGTTCTAGAAACTATACATCTTCCTCAGACCCTATAGGGAGAACAGATGTTTTGCACTGTTCTATGAAGAGAATGTTGAGGTGGCTTAAACATCCACCAGAAATTCTAAGAGGTAGGTCGTATTCAAATTCTTTACCAGCAAGTTTCCCTCCTCATAGGATGAGTGAAAAAAAATGGTACGTTTTGCTACGAGAAGAGCCAAAGTTGATGATCTTAGAAGACACCACATATCAAACTCTAAGAGTAGAAGAAGAGAAAAGGAGATCTAGTGGAGTCTGGTGTAAAAGGAGAATATGGTGCACTTGGAACGCACAGCAGGAGATTGGTCCTCTTCCCCGAGGGGTCTATCACTCTCTCCCCAACGACTGCCTTCTGCTCTGCTCTTCTCCTTGCTTTGCCTCCCCAAGACCACACTTTCATTCTCATCATGCCCTTCGTGCTTTAAGTTTAAACCTTCAGAACACTTAGCTGATAGAACTAAGACCTGGAATGCATGTAGAAATAGCAATTGGCAGCCTTTATGGGCAGGAGAGAATAGCTGGGTCACATGATCACAGAGAGGAAGAGTGCACAGAAAGTGTGAGAGCCCCTCCTCCCCCAACTCACTCTCAAAGTGAACTGAAATGTTCACTAAATTATGGACATAAATCATTCTAATAGAGAAAGAAAAATCATACCAAATAATCTGACTTCTATACCTGTTGTGGATGTTTGTATTCATGTTTTTTATTAATAGCTTTCATTCCTAAAGGTAGAAGTGAAGTGGCTCAGTCATGTCTGACTCTTTGAGACCCCATGGACTGTAACCTACAAGGCTCCTCTGTCTATGGAATTTTCCATGCAAGAGTACTGGAGTGGGTTGCCATTTTCTTCTCCAGGGGATCTTCCCGACCGAGGAATGGAACCCAGGTCTCCTGCATTGCCGGCAGACGCTTTACTGTCTGAGCCACCAGGGAAGCCCTTATTTTCTTAATTAGACTTCCCTTTAAATTTTTGTACTAGGGGCCAATCAGGAGAGTTAACAAGCCAAGGTCAGTTGCTTCCCTTCCTGTACACACAAATTGCTTTACCCTGGTCTCAGCGAACTCTCAGAAATAGGTATGGTGGAGAGAGACACTGTGTGTGAACTTGCACAAATCCATCAGCGCTACAGGAAGAACTCAAAGCAGAATATCTCCTGGTGGTAGGTCAACATAGGTATGCTTGCATATGAGGGACATTCAGATATTATAGCATTAATGCTAAACCTCAGGGAAAGTTAATAGGCTATTAATGTATGCACAAAGTAGCCGGTTTACTAGAAAATACATCAAGGAACAAAAGGAGTGGTTTCTGCCATGATGGCCTCTGACAGTCTTGAGGCACATCAGCCTGTGCCTGTGAGAGTCAGCCAGGTGCTGCCCCACTGGTGAAAGAAGGGGTTGCTCTCCAGTCTTTCTGGGTCACTTGGAGAAGGCAATGGCACCCCATTCCAGTACTCTTGCCTGGAAAATCCCATGGGCGGAGGGGCCTGGTAGGCTGCAGTCCATGGGGTCGCTAAGAGTTGGACACGACTGAGTGACTTCACTTTCACTTTTCACTTTCATGCATTGGAGAAGGAAATGGCAACCCACTCCAGTGTTCTTGCCTGGAGAATCCCAGGGACGGGGGAGCCTGGTGGGCTGCCACCTATGGGGTCGCACAGAGTCAGACACGACTGAAGTGACTTAGCAGTAGCAGTAGCAGTGGGGCACAGAGAATGGAAATAGCACTAGAAATGATGTCATAACAAGCATGAGCCCTATTAGCTCCTTGAGAACATGTGCCTGAATTTTGAAGGCCTCTAACTTGCAAGGAAATGGTCCTAGCATGATGAAAACTGCAGACACAGACCACATGACCAACCCTATCCTCTGTGTGTTGTAACTGACAAAGATGATAAATATTCTTAACAGCGAAATTAGAGGATCAGATGATCAGAAAGAGAAAACCCTCTGAGATTCCAAGCAGACCAGGAACCACCAAGGAGAGACACATACCCACCACATATGTGTCTACTCTCCTGTTACTGAATTAATATAACCCAAGCTTCTCAGGTTAAGGGATGTCATTTTGAATGTTTAGAGTCATTATACAAAAACAAAAATGTGACCAAACCTTGTCACCTTGGACATCAATCTTATGGCATCGAAGTTGGATTATCAAAAACCCTGAAATTATTCTCATCTGAGTACCAGTCTCTACTGAATACACATGTGAATGCTTAATCATGGGAGGTTAGTTTAGAGATACAGGGACTTCTCTGGTGGTCCACTGGCGAAGACTGTGCTTCCACTGCAGGGGGCATGGGTTAGATCCCTGTCTGGGTAACTAAGAACACACATGCCACGCGATGCAGAAAAAAAAAAAATAGTACAATACATCTTTACAATGGGATAAGAGGCAGTCATTAAATTTCATGCTTTCAGATAACATTAATAAAATAAGAATATGGCCACAGTATCATAGTGAGAGAAAGAAGATTGCAAACTGTTCATACATTGTGTTTCCAATTCTATTGTATAACACTGTATTGTATTATAATATACACAGAAAAAAGCATCAGATAAGGAACAGAAGAAATGTAAATGCTAGTTCTTTGTAGGTATGGAAATGGGTACATTTTATTTTGTCCCCTAAATACAATTAATAAGCAAATAAGAAAATTACAAATGTTATAATAAGAAAATCATAAGTGTTTTTAACTTGTCTATCAACACAAGAGTCTTGTAACAGCCCCCTACACCACTACTTCTTCTTCAATACTACCACTGAAAAAACATCATAAGCCAGAATTAGAAAGATGGTTCAGAGACTCAGGAGCCAACCAGAGACAACTGTCATGAAATAAAAATCTCAATAAAATGTAAACAAGGTGGATGAAAGCCATCTTTCAGCTTTGGGGACACTTTCCTCTTTACTACGTTTCCTTAAGTCAAGGTCAAGCCAGCACTTCTGTCTCCAAGCTCCGTCCAGCTTTTCTCAAACCCGATAAGCGGGTATAGGTTTCAAAAGCAAAGTCAACCAAGGTTATCTTGGTCTTTTATCCTTTTCATTCAGTGGCTGATGACAGCACATGAAGACAACCAGCCTTTCTGAAATGACATTTCTGAAGTCTATTCCCCCAATACATCCTGCTCTGCTCTTCAAATTATTTTATAAACGTACATGGGGGCAGCAGCTTGACTTTGTGGACTAACAGGGCTGTGGAGACGTTGAGGGCTAAGCGCACACCTCCCCACCCCACAAGTCTCTTTCTGGAACCTCAGAAAAGGGTGTAGACTAAAAGCCACATGGGCCATGGCTCTTGGAGCTGAGGGAAACACATCGCTTGGATGTGAGAGTCTGTGATAATCAACAACTTGGAAAGACAACCAAAACCGTGCATCTATATGACACCGGCTTATGCCATGTCCATAAGCCAGTGTCATATACATGCACGGTCTTTACTAACCAGGCAACATGAAAGGCCACCCAAACATTAGACAATAGATTTAAAAATCACCTTAGGGTATAGAAATCGTGTGTCACAATCAGTATCCTTCTCCTTGCAGCAATCTTTTTTTGTTTTCCCCAGCAACTAGGAAAATGTCAAGACTAATTTGGTGGGAGCAGTGCTAGGCTCACAGTAGGTGCTCAATTACTATGTGTAAGAAAGAAGGGAAGATCCAAAACCCTCAACGCCTTGGAGGCCACACCTTGCTGTCAGGGCCGGACTGCCCCCTAAGAAATACCCCGGATTTTAGATTCTTCCAAAGTCAGCCCCTGGTGCAGTTAACAGTTCTGGCACTCTACACTTCTCTCTACGAAGAAATTCTCCCGGGAGCTAGTAGAGATCCTTTCTGCTGGATCTTAAGCCCTCTTACTCTGGTCTGTCTAGGAGAAGAGAGAGTGAACAGCTGATGTCAACACTTGGTCCGATAATTCTTCATAGATTTAAAGAAAGTCATCACCTCCTTGCTCTCCTCCTTCCCCTCCATGACCCCAATTCCCACAGCCTTTCTCCATGGAGTCTGTTTCTTAATCCCTTAATCCAATGATGCCTATTAGGACGCAGTTCAAAGTCAGCGAAAAGAACATGTTGTTAAGCGGTGGTATCGGGAGATGCAGAGCAAAGACACCGACACGGGAAGGAGTTCATGTTTCACTTCTCAGATACCTTGTGTGAGCCTGGAAAGTATGTGAATGGCACGTGGATCCTCCCCTGGGGTGGGAGGTGGAGTGAAGTGGGGGCAGGCGTGTTCCAGCCATCATCAAGTATTTCCTGGCCTGCTGAGCACTGTCTAAGGCAGGGTACAGACATCTAGTGGAAAACCAAACAGATGTGGTTCCCGTGTTTGTGAGCAGCCTGTCAGCTTGTCCATGATGTGTGTGTGTGTGTGTGTGTGTGTGTGTGTGTATGTGTGTGAGCCCATGCAAGCACACATGAATAGATGGAGAAGCTGTTTTATGTCAAGAGTCAATGGCTTTCAAGTGGAATCTGTCACGGCAGTAATCAACCTTTCTCATATCACCACCAAACTGACCATCCTGGAATACGATTTTGCTAGTCCTCAAGAGATTCCCTAATGGTCAGCAGTAAAAGAATCCACCTGAAATGCAGGAGATGTGGTTTGATCCCTGGGTTGGGAAGATCCCCTAGAGAAGGAGATGGCAACTCACTTCAGTATTCTTGCCTGGGAAATCCCATGGACAGAGGAGCCTGGCAGGTTACAGTCTGTGGGTCTTGAAGAGTTGGACACGACTGAGCGACTAAACAACAACAGCAGGTACCAGTATGACAGAGCATCCACAGCCTGGGGTTAGTGCTGTCTCCTGGATACAGGGTGACCAGAAGCATCCTTTAACCTGACTCATTCATCTCAGGCTCCAAAGGCCAGTGGCGCCTTCTGTTTTATGATGTTGCTGCTGCAGCAGCTCTTGGGAGTCATCTTTCTACCAGTTCGGTTAGCCTTCCTCTCTCTTACTGATCCAGACGTTAATTCACAAATAAGACTACTGACCCAGCATTTCCAACCAACCACTTTCTCCTGGAATCCTTCTTTCACTGGTGAATGTGGCTCTAATCTGTTACGACTGTAAGCCTAAAATGATATCTGGGGATTGGGGAGCCCAAAGAATGACCTGGACAAACAGAGAATGCTGTACTCTATACAAGGAGGAGTATTTTCTGGTGGATGGAAGCAGGGAAGAGGGAGTGGGCTTGTAAAATACACGTCTGGTGTTTTTGGGAGAAAGGATAGCGGAGGTGAAAACCATACGTATCCTCGCAGTTCTGACCTAGACAGTCCCTTTAAGGTCTGTTTATATCCTACAGCTTGAAAATGCACCATCATCATTTCTTGAAGTCATTGCTCAGAACACACCCCCACTGCATTTCATTTTTATTATCCCCATTTTAGGAACGATTAAATGGAAGCAGGGAGCAGCAGCAATGAAGCAAATCATGAGAGGCTCAGATAAAGACAGAAGCCCGAATGCTTGTTGGAACTGCCTCTCTGTGCCAGACTATTTTTAATGCAAGTTTATGTGTCTGCCCCCCTCTTAGACTTAGAAATGAACCCTTCTGCACACAAATATTTTTCTACCATCCCCTATCCTTTCCAACTCACCAGGCTATGTATGTGTGTATGTGTAGTCCTCTTTAAATGTTCCTCACATTTCTACCTACCAGAGATATGTACTTGGCTTTCTGTGAATATAATTCTGATCTCTGCTATTCCAGCCCTCTGCCTCCATGCCTCCTTGCTGCTGCTGCTAAGTCGCTTCAGTCGTGTCCGACTCTGTGCGGCCCCATAGACTGCAGCCCACCAGGCTCGCCCATCCCTGGGATTCTCCAGCCAAGAACACTGGAGTGGGTTGCCATTTCCTTGTTCAGTGCATGAAAGTGAAAAGTGAAAGTGAAATCGCTTAGTCGTGTCCGACTCCCAGCGACCCCATGGACTGCAGCCTACCAGGCTCCTCCGTCCGTTGGATTTTCCAGGCAAGAGTACTTAATGGCTACTTATATAGGATCCCATTAAAGGGTCACAAAAACATGTACCCTTTGTTTAAAAAGAAAAAAGGGGGTTGAGTAAATGTAGAAACTTTGTATATGCTTGGTGTGTTTTCAGAGCAAAAAGGTGACAGTGAGAACAACAACTGCTCTGAGGAGCAGTCTGGGGAACCAAGGCTCATTGATGATAAAAGGACATTCTTTTTACTGGATGTTCTTTTGCATCATTTGGCTTTTTATCATATGTAGATAGTATCTTTAAAAATTGTACAAAGAGGGTGGAGACTACCAATTGATATTTGTAAAATGCTGGCTATGTTTCAGCCACCGTTAACTAGTTTTACTATCATCTCCTTTATAGTTGGTTACTGTAAAATCCCCTTTAATCTATATAATAGCCTTAGGCAAAGCCCTATATTACAGAAGGAAAATAGACTCAGGTAATATCAGTGGCTCGGCTAACACAGCTCATAAAAAAAAAAAACAAAAAAAAAAACAACTAGTGTGGGTCATTGAACTGGGCTCTCTCCCATTTCCAAAACCAAGCTCAGTTCTCTAGACCATCCTGCCTTCACTTTGAGTCTTTCAGAAGGAACCGAATTTATAAGACAGTAGCTTTGTAAAAACCTGAAGGAATCCTGTGACATCCTATCATGGGGTTCACACTGACAACTTAATGAATCTTCCTCCGGCCAAGGTGTCTTGTAGAGCACTGCTTGGGCACACCTGTCTGGAGATAAGGCCTCCCCAAAGGTCCCCTGAGTCCTCGCTGGTCCTTGGGGGCACTCACCCCAAGGGCAGGGATGTATCTGCTCTTGTGAGCTGTTCAGTAAACCACTCCATCTGCACAGGACAGCCTGAGGTAGAAGTGAGTGGCTAGTCACTACTCCAACCCCCCTAAGCGTACAGATTCTTCATTTATTGAACAATGGTCTCTGGAGTGAGCCAAGCACCCTTCTTAAGTGCTGGAATTACCGAGGTGAAAGAGGCCCTTGCCCCATGCAACATCTCTCCTGGTGTGAGAAAACAGGCAGTAAATAGGCAGACAAATAAGCAAAACATCAGATAACAAGTATACTGAAGAAAAGAGACATAAACCTGACTGTGGCTGCTTCGGCTCGGGTCATGATATTTACCCAAGTGACAAGAATGACCTGGGAGTTACTGTCCTTAAAAACAAAGTCTTCTTCTGTATGCTCCAGCTCTCACCCAACTTCCACGCCAAGGTCCTATTTCTTTACAGCATGACTTTGTAATCTCGAGAAGGACCCACTGTTCATGCCACCATTCTAGACATGAGGAAAGAAAGACCTTAGACAAGTGAAGGGAGCAGATCACACAGTGAGTTAGGCATGTCACTGGAAGCTGACAGCACCGTCTCTTAGCCCACGTTTCTTCCACAAGCTGAGACTCACTCCTCAATTCTCTCCCCAGCGAGCATCTCTTCACTGTAGAATCCTCACTCTAAGGCCTGCCTCTCTGATCTCTAAATCTTCCCAGGACCACTGGGAACCATCTAGAACACTACTAGGAATCCTGGGGATGCAGAAGGGTTCTGGGGGCCAGGGTGATGGTGGAAGAAAAGGATGTTCGATTTCACCATGTCCCAGACATGCCTTTGACCTGAGCTTGGCTGACCTTCTCTGCCCACAGGGGCTTCCACCTTCCACGTTTGGGAGCCATGAGGCTCATAAAGCCAAAAAATACTGACTTCTCTCGGCAGCAGCGTTCTCTGATGTAACCAAGTCAGTATGAAATATTCTATTCTATTTAGTATGATCCCAATCCCCCCAAAATGCTTTATCAAAGGATTATCCACAGAATTTCTTTAAATAACAAGCTCCCTTAGCACACTTAAAATACAATCTATGAAAATTCAATCTACATAAAGATTTTAACTCCTCTTGCCAAAAAAAAAAAAAAAATCCAGCTATTGTATCAAGGGCAACAACATAAACTTGGATTCTTAATGATGGATTTTAGACCGTTGCATTATGTAATGGTTCTCAGTTGTTCGACAGGTTTATTGAGCCATGTGACATGCTCCTTCAGGTTCCCATGAGGACAGGACGATATGAAGACACAGCCTCTGACCTCCAGAAGCATCACACACACAGCTCTGACACAGGCAGCTGTCACGAGTGCTGCTGACAGGGGTGCGGACCAATGCTACAGGGGATACGGGAGTGAAAAGTGAAATCCCGGCCAAAGATCAGGCAAGGAAAAAGCAGTATTTTAATTGGTTTCAAAGGATGATTATGATCTGTATAATTGGACCATTCGTTCCAGGAAAAGGGAACATCATGACACGCCATACAGGGAGCAAGACGTACAGGGGCACCTTCTCAGAACAGCGACGAACCCAGTGCTGCTTGATGGTGATAAAGGACACACCGAGGAAGAGAAGACGGTGTTGGAAAACAGACCGCTGCCTTGAATGCAAGAAGAGATAAAGTTTGGACCCAATTCACAAACCACCGGAGCTTTGCGGAGGTCTGGAGCAGAGAAAGAACATAACCACAACTGTGCCTTGGGAAGCTCATTCTAGAAGCCATGTCCAGAACTGAGCTGAATGGACAGAAGTGGGTGACATCCCGAGTGATCTTTTTTGAACACCTGGATCCAGGTGTGGTTGATGCTTACATTGGGCTCCCAGTTAATAAGGAGCCATGCAATTAAAATTTTCACTAAGTGTTATCACTGAGTAAAACATATCATTTTACAATCTGAATCTTTATTTTTGTCAGCTAGGGCTTAATTTTATTTATGGATGATTACTGATGCCATTTGAATATGCCAATGATCTCTGAAATAAAACATATCTAAAAGTAAAAATATTTAAAAAAATAAGAAAGTGTGCATCAGAGAGAGGGAGGTCCATTTAAAACATTATCCACATGGTTTTTGGATCATATAAAAATAAGCAATACATATAAGAGTGAGAGTAAAGGTAGAATTGATAAGGAGGGGAGGGATCCAACCCCCAGGAAGGAGAAACTAGCTGTGGAAAGGGGTGGGGGTCCCAGGCCTCAGATTCCAGCCTAAGGAAGAGAAGGCAGTGCCAATGAGTGGAAGTGGTGTCTCTTTAAGACAGGACGGCTGTGAGAGGCCCCATACTCGAGTCAGTAATCATGAGTCTATCGCATAAAAGCTATCCCCAGCTGGACGTCTTCTGTTCCATGTATGAAGCCTCAGTTTTTAATAACTCCTCTTCTGGAGATCTACAGAAGTGCCTGGTGTACACGCCGGCCCCAGAACACTTCTTAAATTATTATGTCTGCACAGCAGCAGTGAAAAGCAGCTTGATTGGGGTGAAGAGCAGGAGCCCAGAGAAGAGCCATTTTGGAACAAATGATAACTTCAATCAAGGACGCCGGGGTATGTTGTTAGCCTTATAGCTGAGCCCTTATTGGAGGAACACATGACAGGAAGACGTCTTTCATTTGAAGGGCAAGGCTCTGGGTCCCACTACCTGAGACACACACGCCCTGTTTCACCTGTCCACGTCTCTCTGTGACAAGATTGTGAATTTCAAGACGTTTATCTCTGGCTTCTTTTCCTGGTTATTCTCTCTGAAAATATATCGCCTGGATTCCATCCTAGTCAGAGCCACACTGACATCCTGAAGTCTGTTCTCAGCCAACTGGCCCACAGAGTCTGCAGAAATTGCCTGAAATCAGTGTTTCTCAACGTGTTTCACAGAATCTGATTCCACAAACTAAAGGGTCTTGTGATAAAAATCATTTGGGGAAATGCCAAATTAGATAAAATTAAAGATGTTCCTTTGCTAAGAGACCTCTATTTGCAACAACATGGATGGACCTTGAGGGTATTTATGCTAAGTGAAGTTAGAGAAAGATAAATACTGCATGATCTCACTTGTATGTGGAATCTGAAAAAAAAAAAAAATCTAGCCATAAATACAAAGAACAGACTGGTAGTTGGTCAAGGAATACAAACTTCCAGTTATAAAAGGAAGTCATGGGAATGTAAGGTAGAGAACGATGACTATGGTTAATAATACTCTTAACTATTTGAAAGTTGCTAAGAGAGTAGATTTTAAAAGTTATCATCACAAGAAAAAAAAATTTGGAACCATGCACAGTGATGGATGTTAACTAGACTCTCTGTGGTGATCACTTCACAATATACACAAATATTGAACCATTATATTGTACATACAGAACTAGTACAATGATATATGTCAATGACATCTCAGCAAAAAAGACACCTCTGAACTTTCAAATTAATATGTGTTCAGAGAATCTCCCAGAGTGAGACACAGTAGACAGCACCCCTTAATCTTATTTAACTGAGAAACCATTTCTCTGCAAAGCCTCTCAAGGCACAAGTGTCCTGATTCTCATGAACACGTGTGATGAAATGACTCTCAGGAACATTTGTATTGAACTAGGAATCAGGTATAACAATAGAAGCCAATACCTAGTAAGTGCTTACCATGTGCCAAGAACCCTTCTAAGTCCTTTATATATATCAATATATTTAATCCATATAGCAACCCAGTGATACTGAAACTATTATTTTTCCCATTTTTCAGATGAGGAAGTGGAGGCAGAGAGAAGTTAAGAGATTTGCCCAAGGTTGTAAGTAGCCAAGTTAATGAGTAGAGAGCTGGGAATTGAACCCAGGCAGTCTGGCACCCACGTAAATTAATGCCTAATAGTAGAATTTCAGACACTGTGATCAGCTGACAGTGGGAGAGGTAGGTCCTAAGAGCAAGCCTCCAATCACAGGAAATCGAAATTTGTGTGCTCATGAATTAGGTTTCACAGGCCTCCCAGTACACCCTGTAGGACATGACTCCTGAACTATACCATCATTCGGTTTCTCCACTTAATTGTATTATCCCGTGCCTGCACACTCTTCCATTAAAACAAAGTCATGCTGCAGACAGCACAGCTACCAATAAAAATGGTAATACACAGGGAAAATCATCTCTTGATTGACCAAAGTGGCAAGAAAATGAAGGCACACGTTTGAGAAATGGCCTCCTCTGTGTTCTCAAAGTATTGATCTCCAGCTCAGAGACCAAACCAAGTGGCCGTTTTCCTCCTGTGTGTTGCAAAATTTCTGATCCCCACCCCCTCCACTTAGCTTGAGAATTGCCAAAGACATGTCCTACCCTCTCCCACTTCCTCTCCTTGTTCAGAAGGATGATCACCAGCTTTGGGTGCATCTGGTAGCCGTCTTCACTGAAGGACAGATTTCTCCCTTCAAAAGTCACATTGATCAGATACCTGTAAACAGAGAATGAAGAGAAGGTTACAAGCATGAAGAAGGTATGTCAGAACAAGACAGTCAGGAAGACAGAGAGAAAGGTGGATGGAGACTGACGTGTAGATAGCTCTATAAATATCATGTAAAGCTTGTGCCCCTCAGGCTTCAGTTTCATTATCCAATAACTGCCATCCAAGTTTTCACACTATATGAATAGTAAGAAAGATAATGTAAAAATTTGACATAAGAGCAATGGGCTTGAGTTTAGTTAGCAGCTATGACTGAGCAAATTATTGAGCCTTTTGAATATCTGTTTTTTTCACGATTTGACAAAAATGGGGTAATAAAGAACCTACTCTATTAGGTTTGAAGGGCTTAAATGAGATAGCTGACCAAGGGGCAGAGTAAACCCTCATTAAGCGTTAATGACTATTATTCAAAAAAGGAGGTGAGTTCAAGGGAGGGGGGTGTAGAGACAAGATACAGTGGGAGTGGGCAAGACAGCTTCCCTTTTCACAGAAAATCGCAGGGGTGGGGTGGGAGTCCAGGGAGGAGAGAAAGACATTTTGCAGAGTGCTTCAGGTTCAGACATGTAAATTAGCAAAAACTAATAATGAGAGTCAGACCAATGGAGCTGTCTTTCAACACCCATACTCTCAGCTCACCCCATTCTCCCTTTCTGGCTGCTCTGACCTGATGAAGTTCCCTCACTGGGAATTCCCACAGGCATGTTCATTCCCATGGCATCAGTGCAACCGTGCTGATGGTTATTCAGGTCCCTTCACCACCATGGCTCAAGGCGTCAATAATGATTAGCTCCATGTTCACATGACATGCTGCTCTGGAGCCTTGCACCTGATGCTGCAGTGAGACCTATCTCTGTTCAGAAGCAGAATGGGCAACCTGTGATTGTTGGGAGTCTTCTGACAGGCTTCAAAACTTCGACCAACCATGGCTCCCTACTGCACTGAAGGAGAGAAGAACGTGCAGGAGGCAGCCTAAAGGCTCCTTTTGTAAGTCTTCTCATTTAACAAAAACTGTGAGCCTCTTCTTTGATGCTACCAGGTAACATTAGATTAAGCAACCAAGGTTGCTTAGGGTTGCTAAGATGTAGGTCTTTCAGGAAATTCTAAAGATGACTAGGTACTGTGAACCAAATCCTCATGGACCACATTCCTTCTTCTAAAGCTGCCTGGGACTTTTCAAGCTGTCATTTCCAGGGCAAATGCAGTCAAAAACAGAGACCACAAAAGAGCAGAGATTCCTAGAATTTCAAAATTGGAAGAGATCTTCATAATCAATGAGCCCAGTTCCTGCAGTTTATCTTTCCTTTCTATGACATCATAAAACCAGCCCTCTCAGCTCTTCTTGAATACTTCCATTGATGGGGAGCTCATCACTGTATTCCCTACCCTCAAGGCAGCAACCTCACTGTTGGGCAGTTCTTTTTTACCTAAAGGTGAAATCTGCTCCCCTACTACCTCTAGATCCTGGTCTCCTCCTTAGGAGTTATACAGTTATACAGTCTAATGCTTCTTTTGCATGGGAGCTCTTCAAGCATTTGAAGATATTCATCATGTATCCCGCATAAAGGGCTTCCCAGGTGGCTCATGGGTAAAGAATAGGCCTGCCAATGCAGGACACACAGGTTTGATCCCTGGATTGGGATGATCCCCTCAAGAAGGAAAAGGGCAACCCACTCCAGTACTTCTGCCTGGGAAAACCCATGGACAGAGGAGCCTGGTGGACTGTAGTCCATGGGGTCGTACAGTCAGACATGACCTAGTGACTCAACAACAATAACAAATCCCTTATAAAATGAATTTTAGTCTTTGAAGAAACTATGAGCTCATTTGGTTCTATAATTTTAACTTGATAGATAAGGGAACTAACTGAAGCACAAAGAGGTCAAATTATTTGCCCCCAGCTAATTGGGAGCAGAAATAACATTTTAAGAGCTATATTATCATATGTGAAATGAATCGCCGGTCCAGGTTTGATGCATGATACAGGGTGCTCAGGGCTCATGCACTGGGACGACCCAGAGGAATGAGATGGGGAGGGAGGTGGGAGGGGGTTCAGGATGGGGAACACATGTACACCCGTGGCAGATTCATGTCAATGTATGGCAAAACCATTACAATATTGTAAAGTAATTAGCCTCCAATTAAAATAAATAAATTTATATTTAAAAAAAAGAGCTGTTCCCAGTCCCATGTGTTCTCTAGCATCCCACTCTGATTCTCACACGCCACAGCAGCTTTAATATCCCCGTTCCTGCACCAAGCTACACCGTGCCATGGTGTAACTCCCTCTCTACCCCCTCAGCTGTGATCTCTGAACACCTTCACTTGGTAAATGTGTAACATCCTTGATTCAACTCAAGGCTCCACCCCGTGTCTTCTCCACTCTCTGTGCTGCTCCTCCTCTCAGCTCACTGCTGCCTGCTCCTGCCCATCACTAGTGAGAAGATGATATTCAGGTCTCCTGTAGTTTACAACAACTTCAACACTCCAACCTAAGTTCCATGCAGTTCATTTCAGGGAGTATGATTTTAAACTAAAAGACCAGAATTTAAGCATCAGACATAATCCATTTGGAAAGCAGGTTCTTACTACATCAATATGGCATTATACTTTAGAGTAATTTCTGAAAGTTTTCAGAGGAGGTGTATGAGACTTGTAGAAAAAAATTAGTCTTGCCTCTTTTTTGGAAGAACACAAGAGAGGAAGTGGAGAGGGAGAAGGAAGGAAGGGAGAGAGGGAGGGAGGGGAGGGAAGGGAGGAGAGAGGGAGGGATTAAAGGAAAGGGAAAGAAAGAAAGGAAGAAGGAGGAAAGGATGGGGGAGGGATGGAAATTATCTGGCTAAAGAACCCTCTTTTTCACCAGACATGGCTGTGAGTAATTCTGACTTTATCTAAATCACCATTAAGAATATTTCAAAGAAAGTGTCCATTTCAGAAGGCAATTATAAAAGAGAAGCCCCCCAATAATATAAGCAACAATCAGCATGAATGGAATAAGCATATGGCCTCTCAAGATGACTTCTTTGAAAGGGGAATTCAACTCCCTGAATTGAGTGGATAGGTTGGGAAATTCAAACTCCAAGAAAATAAAACCACATTCATGGGTAATTGCTCTGCAGTTAAATTTCTCTAGTTGTTCCTGCTCCCAATCCTTTTGATTTTCCTTATATATTTTTCTCTCTCTAGGATGTTCACCTTATTCCAGTTCTACATGTTCATTTTATTCTGTGTTGACATTTCTCATATATTTTACTTATCAAAAATATTAATAAAATGTTATGACAGTACACAAAATACTCTTCTGCAAAGTATCCTTTAATTATTCATATCCTTCAGCAGTGTAAAGATTCGTCATTCACATTGTGTTTTTCTGAGTAATTCCCCGAGACGTGCCAACCTTTAGCTATTAGTGAGGAGCTTGCAAATATACACTTGCCTTGGGTAAGGATGCCCTTAGAATAGTGGAACAGACCAATCCATTCATTGGTAATGAAAAGTGTGAAAAAATAATTGGGAGTGTGGTCACTTCTAGACCTGTGACCTTGGCCCTG
This sequence comes from Bos javanicus, assembly GCF_032452875.1. Lineage (NCBI taxonomy): Eukaryota > Metazoa > Chordata > Mammalia > Artiodactyla > Bovidae > Bos > Bos javanicus. The sequence goes on along the minus strand of NC_083872.1, from coordinate 96,686,851 downwards.
AACCTGAGTTTTTCCCTCTTTAAAATGGAAACACCGATTTTTTTTTACCTCTAGTTTACCAGGTTGTGATGATCACCTGAAATACGGGGTAGAAAAACTATATAAAATATGACACAAATAAAAGGTTATATAGTAGGAAACATTTAGAAAAAAGTAATATACTTCGACTAGCCTGATTAGAATTATCTAAAGGCAGGGAACTTGCCTCATTTTGGACCTCAGTGAGTAAAAGTGGGACAATTACATTCATCAGGGCTGAACTATCAGTGGAACACACGGGAGAAATGGAAACTGCCTCCCACATATGGAGGATAAACTAGGTCTAATGGTCATATTAATCAGTTCAGCTTTCCATAAGACCTGAAAATACCTAACCACCTTTGCATCTGGTGGCACTTTGTCAATTTTGAATATTAATTAAAACCTCAAAGTGTCCGTGTATAAATCCTCAGTAAAGGATTTGACTATATTATTAAGAGATGCCACAGCTATTCTGTCTCTGAAAATGTCATCTTCAAGAATGTAATGAGAAAGCCTAGCTTCAAGTGGCACTCAAATTCAGAAGTTCTGCTCATAAGATCCTAGTCGCTTGGAAGGCCCATCAAGGTTTGGTATATAAAAAAATATTGCTTGATTTGTCTCTGGGATGTAGTTTGACCCATAAGCCAAATGATAGCTTATCTCATAAAGTTCTAACACTGCAAAAATCTCAGATTGCTGGAACTAGAAGAAAACTTAAAAACCATCCATTGAGAACTGCCAGTTTGGACGGGAGAAAATGGATCCCTCAATACTACCTGACTTTCCAAGGTGGCTTGCCTGTTCAGGACTGGAGTTCAAGTCTTCTTATTTCAAGCTCAGGGTTCTTTTCATTACTTCAGTAAGTAAAGTGAAATCAGTGTCTCAGAGCCTCAGATGGGCCTCTTGGCAGTCTCACATCACCATCACGTGCCCTCGACTACAGAGACCCCCTCATACAAACTGCGGAAAATAAAACCGATCACATTTCCGGCCTGACTCTGGCTTGTGGAGAAAGTCTTGGAACGCTGCTGGGCTCAGGTCCAACATATTTGCTGCCTGTGGCCAAAGTCATCCTCCACTGGGTTGAATGGGGTCAAGCTGAGGTAAAAAGCCTGTGTGCCTCTTTGACTTTGACCATGCCACTCAGAGCTCATCTGCTGCAATGATTTAGCAGTACACCATGTGTGGGAGGCGTCCGAGAGGGCCCTGCCAGAATCTCCCCAGAAAACCAAGTGCCCTGGCCCCACAGTTCTCATTGTGCCCTCCAGATTCTCACAAGGGACTATTGTTTTTTATTTAAATGAATGTCTTTTAATGTGGTAATAAGAGAGACAAGTTTATCCTCTCAGACGACCCTCCCATTTTCAGATGAAGCAGATGAAGTCTGGAGGGGTTTGTGTTTTCACCAAGATCAGATGACAGGGTTGGAAAGAGGATCCAGGTGTCCCCACCCCACACCAGTGATCTTTCTGCTCAACATCATGCCTCAAAAATGTGGAATTATTCTCATTTTTTTTGAGGAATCTCCATACCATCTTCCATAGTGGTTGTATCAATTTACATCCCCACCAGCAGTGCAAGAAGGGTTCCGTTTTCTCCACACCTTCTCCAGCATTTATTGTTTGTGGATTTTTTGATAGCCATTATGACCTGTGATAGGTGATATCTCATTGCAGCTTTGATCTGCACTTCTCTAATAATGAGCAATATAGCACGTTTTCATGTTTATTAGACATCTGTATGTCTTCTTTGGAGAAATGTCTGTCCATCAACAGATGAATAGATAAAGAAATGGTGGTACTTATATACAATGGAATATTACTCAGACATAAAAAGGAACACATTTGAGTCAGTTCTAATGAGGTGGATGAACCTAGAGCCTATTATACAGCTTATACAGAAGTAAGTCAAAGAGAAAAACAAATATCATATATTAATGCACATACATGGAATCCAGATGGAGAAGGGAATGGCAACTCACTCCAGTATTCTTGCATGGAGAATTCCATGTACAGAGGAGCCTGGCCAACTACAGTTCATGGGGGTCACATAGAGTCAGACACGACTGAGCAACTAACACACATAGACATGGAATCTAGAAAGATTGGTGCTGATGAACCTATTTGCAGGGCAGTAATGGAGATGCAGACACAGAGAACATACTCAGGGACACGAGTAGAAGGGAGGAAGGAGAGGGTGGGGACGAATGGAGAGAGTAACATGGAAACATATATACTACCATATGTAAAATTGATAGCCAGTAAAAATTTGCTGTATGACTCAGGGAACTCAAACTGGGGCTCTGTAACAACCTAGAGGAGTGGGAAGGGGTGTGAGGTGGGAGGGAGACTGTAGGGAGGGGACAGATGTATACCTATAGCTGATTCATGTTGATGTATGGCAGAAGCCAACACAATATTATAAAGCAATTATCCTTCCATTAAAAATTAAAAAAAATTATTAAAAAATGTGGAGTTGTCCATAGCTCTCAATTTCCATTCTCCAGCTATTAGAGCAAAGTAATAAAGGAGGAAACACAGTTCCAGGGAAGAGACTCAAATTCTTGACCCCTTTGCTTATGATTTTCCAGCTCTGAAAACCTGTAACTTTGTTACTACATCTTTGGTTTGTCACTTACCTTTTAAAGCATTTAGCTCCTTCATCTATAAAATAGACCATCATCTAAAAATTCAGACTACCTCACTTGCCTGGTGTGGGAAGAACACAACTCCTAGGAGATGTTCTCTATCTTGATGCATCACCTGATTAATATCGTGGCTATTACACTGCTAAACTCCATCATCTAAATGACAAAACCAACTTTTAATCTGAGAGTCCAGGGTTTAGGTCCCTGCCCAGGCATCAAAAGTAAATAAAGAAATAAAATAAAATAAAAAATAGCAAAACCACAGATCTTTAAAAAAGCTTTTTGCTGGTCTCTTTAACATTTACTGTATCATATGCATTTCCTCCCGAAAACAATAGGAACAATTTTTTACAAGATTAGAAATAGTAGATGTCATGCAAAGATGGGCACAATAAAGGACAGAAATAGTATGGACCTAACAGAAGCAGAAGATATTAAGAAGAGGTGGCAAGAATACACAGAAGAACTATACAAAAAAAGATCTTCATGATCCAGATAACCACGATGGTGTGATCATTCACCTAGAGCCAGACATCCTGGAATGTGAAGTCAAGTGGGCCTTAGGAAGCATCACTACGAACAAAGCTAGTGGAGGTGATGGAATTCCAGCTGAGCTATTTCAAATCCTAAAAGATGATGCTGTTAAAGTGTTGCACTCAATATACCAGCAAATTTGGAAAACTCAACAGTGGCACAGGACTGGAAAAGGTCCGTTTTCATTCCAATCCCAAAGAAAGGCAATGCCAAAGAATGTTTAAACTACCATACAATTGCACTCATCTCACATGCTAGCAAGGCAATGCTCAAAATTCTCCAAGCCAGGCTTCAATAACATGTGAACTGTGAACTTCCAGATGTTCAAGCTGAATTTAGAAAAGGAGGAACCAGAGATCAAATTGCCAACATACACTGGATCATCGAAAAAGCAAGGGAGTTGCAGAAAAACATCTACTTCTGCATTATTGACCATGTCAAAGCCTTTGACTGTGTGGATCAAAACGAACTGTGGAAAATTCTTCAAGAGATGGGAATACCAGACCACCTTTCTTGCCTCCTGAGAAATCTATATGCAGGTCAAGAAGCAACAGTTAGAACTGGACATGGAACAATAGACTGGTTACAAATTGGGAAAGGAGTATGTCAAGGCTCATTATTGTTACCTTGCTTATTTAACTTATATGCAGAGTACCTCATGTGAAATGTCAGGCTGGATGAAGCACAAGCTGGAATCAAGACTGCCGAGAGAAATATCAATAATCTCAGATACGCAGATGATACTACCCTTACGGCAGAAAGCAAAGAAGAACAGCCTCTTGATGAAAGTGAAAGAAGAAAAATCTGGCTTAAAAGTAAACATTCAAAAAACTAAAATCATGGCATCCTGTCCCATCACTTCATGGCAAATAGATGGGGAAACAATGGAAACAGTGAGAGACTTTATTTTGGGGGGCTCCAAAATCACTGCAGATGGTGACTGCAGCCATGAAATTAAAAGATGCTTGCTCCTTGGAAGAAAAGCTATGACCAACTTAGGCAGCATATGAAAAAGCAGAGACATTACTTTGCTGACAATGGTCTGTCTAGTCAAAGCTTTGGTTTTTCCAGTAGTCATGTAGGGATGTGAGAGTTGGACTATAAAGAAAGCTGAGCACCGAAGAATTGATGCTTTTAAACTGTGGTGTTGGAGAAGACTCTTAAGAGTCCTTTGGACTGCAAGGAGATCAAACCAGTCAATCCTAAAGGAAATCAGACCTGAATATTCATCTGAAGGACTGATGCTGAAGCTGAAGCTCCAATACTTTGACCACTTAATGTGAAGAGCTGACTCATTGGAAAAGATCCTGATGATGGGAAAGCTTGAAGGCAGAAGGAAAAGGGGACAACAGAGAATGAGATGGTGGGATGGCATCACCGACTCAATGGACATGAGTTTGAGCAAGCTTCAGGAGTTGATGATGAACAGGGAAGCCTGGCGTGCTGCAGTCCATGGGATCGCAAAGAGTCAGACATGGCTGACACAACTGAGCAACTGAACTGAACTGAAAATGTTGAAAAGCTACTTAGTTAGAGACCAATATTGGGAGACAAAAGTAAATATTTAAAAATCAGATGTTCCTTGTGATGGTTTGGGAAATTAAATAGAAAGTTCTGACTTTTCCCCAACATAGAGTGAAGTCGCTCAGTCGTGTCTGACTCTTTGCGACTTCATAGACTGTAGCCTACCAGGCTCCTCTGTTCATGAGATTTTCCAGGAAATAGTACTGGAGTGGATTGCCATTTCCTTTGCCAGGGGATCTTCCCAACCCAGGGATCGAACCCAGGTCTCCCGCATTGTACACAGACACTTTACTGTCTGAGCCACAAGAGAAATTCATAATAATTAAAATGAATCTAAAATGGCCAACCCAGTATAATGTGATCATTGTGGTAGATCATGGCCTGGGAACAATTCTCTCTGCTGCTGCTGCGTAGCTTCAGTTGTGTCCGACTCTGTGCGACCCCATAGACAGCAGCCCACCAGGCTTCCCATCCCTGGGATTCTCCAGGCAAGAACACTGGAGTGGGATGCCATTTCCTTCTCCAATGCATGAAAGTGAAAAGTGAAAGTGAAGTCACTCAGTCGTGGCCGACTCTAGCGACTCCATGGACTGCAGCCTACCAGGCTCCTCCATCCATGAGATTTTCTAGGCAAAAGTACTGGAGTGGGGTGCCATTGCCTTAGCTTCTTCTGGGATCAGACTCAGAAGAAATAACTCATGAGTAAGATATCCTGCATTCACATGAACAACATAGACAATGCCCCTAAATGCTGGTAGAAAGAAAAATGAGGGGAAATAGGAAAAATAAGCTAAGTGGAGAGGAAATGAATGTAGTGTGCACTAAATACATACTCTATCACCATCACCATCAGCAGCAGCAGCAGCAGCCGCCAGTGTGTGTGGCGTTTAAAGGCAAGGATGCTACCATCAGACCACTTCTGTTCAAATCCTAGATCCATCAGTTCTTAGGTTATGTGACAATGTTTTCAAGGCACGTGAGTTATTTTATTCTGGTCATCAATGGTGTTCTCTTTGAGGAAAAGGGATTTGAAGAAGTTTTAAAGGTTTCCTTTGAGCCACAGTGTCAAATATAAAAATATTAAACCATGCTATTGAACAAAATAATTAGAAATACCAGCTTCCTAAGCTGTCAAGTGTAGGCCTTTTCTCACTTTTGCAAAGTGATACTTAGAACCTCAGGAAAAACTAATTTAAAGGGTAGACTGTAATATTAATTTATCATTACTTGAGGCAAATTAAAAATAGTTTGTGTGCCAGTGGATTAAACACTTTCTCTGAAGTGGTGTTTATGCCATTCATTTTATGAACCATTCTTCACAAATCATAAAAGCTTCACGTTTGGGCTAGTCCATAACTCAGTTATTGAAATTCTAAATCTGTAGTGTTAAACTAATGAGATATTAAAGTATCTTAAGACTGACTGATATACATTTAATATACTCCCTCTCTCCTGCTGGTGGTAAAAAGGATTGTGTTTTGGCCCCTTAGCAGTCTGGCTGAGGGTATGTAGTGATGTGTCAACTTCCCAACTATTACAGGGAAAGAATCTTCTCAGAGCCCTCAGCCTGTCAATGAGATTTTCTGAGCTCTATTACCCAAATTCTGTTTCACCACTGAACACCATGAATTAGTTTTATCAAAACAAAAGAAGAGCTTCCCAGGTGGCTGAGTGGTAAAGAATCCACCTGCCAGTGCACGAGACGTGGGTTCAGTCCCTGGATCAGGAAAGTTCCCTGGAGGAGGAAATGGCAACCCACTTCAGTATTCTTGCCTGGAGACTGCCATGGACAGAGAAACCTGGTGGGCTACAGTTCATATGACCGCAAAGAGTTGGACACGACTGAGCAACTGAGCACACACAAAATTAAAAGAAAAAGAGGGGCATTGTCGAGAGCTGCTGAAAAATCTCTGCTCAGATATATAAGAAGGTAGAGAGCATTTCCTCTTCCTCTAAATGTTAGCTCAATGAGCTCCAAGAGGTTCTGCCACCAGCTGCAAGGGCCTACTGTCTACCTTTTCATCCTCTTGTCTGTCTCCTTTCACCAAGCGCGGTCAATGTGGCAGGTCATGGCCAGGGGACAACTCTCCTCTGGACTCTTTCATCTGTGGTCAAAGCCAGGAGCTTGTTCTCATTATAAGATACCAACACTCAAATGAATGAAAAGTCCTGAATGCCTCAAATGCTTAGTGATGAGGAAAGAACATAGAAGGCAGAAATGGTACACCTAAAACTAAGACAATGCTGCAAATCAACCATACTTTAATAAAAAAGAAAACGAAAAAACAGCGATGATAAAACAAAGGGAGAAACAGGATATGTGAAGGGAAGATGAGAGAAATGCAGTGTGTATCGCACACCCCCCCCCCACCCCCCCCCGCCAATACTACCAATGTGCAGTGCAGCATGGTCTGGACAAGCGAGGACTCTGCAGCCCGTTGACCTCTGCTCATGTCCTTGCTCGGCCGGTTCTGAAGCTGCGTGATCTCACAAGCTATTTAATCTCTCCCTGCCTCAGTTTCCTCACTATAAAAATGTGAACAGTAATAGTACTTACCTCACAGGACCGTTGTGAGGATACATGTACCTGTACATAATGAGCCTTTAGTTTTAGCTGCTGCTGGTGTTATTATTATGATTACCTTTAACACAGTATTACCTGGATACCAGAGACTGTTAGAGATTGCAGGACTTCTGGATCACAGTCTGACCTTCCATATTTAAAGCTTAACAGAAGATATTGCCTGGGTAGATGTTGCCGCTCTTTGGCAGGATAAGTTCAGAGTCTGGTCTGCCAGTCTCTGGATCTCTGCTTTTCCATTAACCACACATTCATCCCACCCCCACAATATCCCAGCCATTCAGGCTTGGGGATGTGTGTTGTCTCTCCTGTGATTGGTTATCCCTGTGAGGTATTTTGCAGCGCGAAGTCATTTAATTGTACGACTTCAATGTAAAGTTCCCTTTCTGAGGAAGGCAAAAGATGAGCTCATATCCCCATAATTTTAGCCTAGAATAAATGACTCCTTGAAATGACCCCCATTATGACCTTCTAGAGCCCTGATTGGAACACTATGTAATTCTTTTTAAAATTTCCTTTGGTGGGGCACGCTTCTGCTTGTAGGTTCCTTAGGAACTGGCGATGCCAATTAATCAAGAGTGCTGGACATCAAAGCTTAGGGAACTGTGCACAGAACTTGAGACGGGAAAAGAATTCCTCCTGGTATTCATGTCCACAGCCCTTTATCACCTCTGCGATGGGTGGGGAGAGTGAAGGTGTGACGGGAAACCCAGAGTCATCAGAGGCACTGAGAAAGGTGACAGTCCCAGTGGGAAGGAATCAAGTAACTCTCCTGGATTCATTTTAAGCTCATGTTTTCACATTGCACATAAGTTAAAATCACTTTCTTTTTCCAAAGCCCTGAATAAAATCCCTCTTCTCTTCCCTAGACGATGTGCTCAATATATTGGAATACAGCCCAGCGTGGGCCATCAGAACTACGCAGTGAACCTTCCCGGAGAAAATGCCAAGGCAGATCAAAAGGTAGCTGATCACTGAGTACTCGGTATCTCTTGTTTATGCCTACTAATATTTTTCAGGTATTTCAACTTAATGCCTACTAATATTTTGCTGACATCCATTCTAGCTCACGAGCGGGCAGACCTACTCAGGGGTTATGCCAAAATCAGCCAAACAATGACTGGCAAAGATTTCTCTAGGACATCCAGCTCTGATCAGAAGCCTTTTCCTACTGTGAACCATTCAGACTTAATTGAAAGGAACCCTGGTCACATACACCCAAGAAGAAGCCTCTAGTCACAAATCCAAAGTGACCTGGGTGTGAAAGTGAGGGGATAAGAATGCTTTTCTCTCCCTTTTGATCTTTCTCCATTTCCTCAGTTTGCTTTTCCATGGGAGCCCCTTTCTACCCTCTCCTCTACCTGAGATGGCCAACAAGACCAACAGACTGGCAATCCCTCCATACACAAAGCACCTAGCCACTCTGTAGCTTCGATGCACTTAATTCCACAGCTCCCTGTAATAGCTCTACTGAAGGAAAGAAGAAGAGGTAAGCAAAGGAATTAGTGAGATGACTCTAGTTACAGGGACTGGGAATGAAGGTTATGAGGAACTGTCTCGTCATCCATGGAAAAAGGGGGGTTATGACTTAAGTCTTTCAGTAGTAGTTGGTACAGATTTTAAGTAGAAATTTCTAGAAGCAATTACACTGAATGGAAGGAAAAGAGTGGTCAAAAGAAGGAAGACATTCCAGGGGCAGGAGATGGTTTGCAACAGAGGACTCAGGATACCTGGGTAAAGATAATGTCTTTCAGGGAGATGGGTGTCTCAGAATTTCATCATGCTGCAGATGCAAGGCAGAGGGTGGTGGAGGCTGTGGCCTCATTCCAGAGCACATCTTCATCTTCAGAAGATGCAGTCACGAACAGCCTGTCCCAAGGATAATGCCCTTCTACATAGGACGTGAAGTGATTTACTCAGTCTATAGTCCAAGGAAAGACCAGGGGAATGGAAGATACACACATCCCAGATGCAACACGGAACAAAATATGAGCGTGAAGAAAGTGAACTGTTGGGAAAGTTAGCGACAACGAGTTTGTTGATGTGGCTCCTGTAGCATGGTCTGCAAAAGAGCTTTCTTTGGCTTCAGTACAGCAGGAGGACCCACCTCTTAAAGTCTGGTTGAGTTTGAAGGTACCGGAAATGTACGCCTGTCAGTATTAAAAGGGATACGAGGGACCTGAAAACAGTAAGATGAAATGTATATCTTGTCAAGGAGAAAACATCAAGATAGAAACTACAATGCAAAAGTGCTGATCCAAGGTTATCAGTCAAACACAGCCTGTGTTTCTAGAGCTTCTGTAAGTGCTGCTGTGAAGCACGGTACTTCATAGCACAGTTTCTAGATCAAGTTAGAGCAGAGAGGTCAGGGGAAGATCAAATTTGTTTATTTATTTAACTATTTTTAGATAGTTAGTTAGAGACGTGCATTGATCTATTCTAATAACTCTAACATGGCTTGACCCTTGAGTCAGAATTTGAAGCAAGGTGAGGGCAAGAGTTTATTTAAATCCAACCCCATTTCCCTCTTTCCTGGTCCTCAAGAGGACAGCACACATGAACCCCAACTGCATCTTCACAGGGAAGCTGAAAGAAACATGTAATCATCTCTCCCCGCTGTACATGTGGGGGCTAGAACTCGGCTGTTCCTTCTTTGTCAGGGGATCCTAGCTCTTTCTCTCCCTCTGTAGGTTGATGTTGCCATGGAAACATGCTCTTTAATGCTTCTGAAATTACTGTGCAGTTCTAACATTAACTCCTTCTCAGCCAGGGGAGGTCACAAAGAGATTTGTTTTCCAACTTCTGCAAAGTAATTCCATTTTCTACCTCTTTTTACTACAAACTTAAAAAAAAGTAATTGACACCTGATGCCCCGACTTCCTTACCAGCCCTCTCTCCTTAACCTCTGCAGTCTAGGCTTTTGTCTCTATCACTCTACAGAAACAGATCTTACAAGGTCATCAATAACCAAAAGAAAATCAGTAGCTCTTGCTTTATCATTATTCCGCCTGACATTATACAACTAACAGATGACACTCCCACATTTTCAGCACTCTCCTTTCCTTTGTTTATTTGTGGATTAAAGTAGGATAATTTCTTGGTTCTTCCTATACCTTTAGAACCAGTTCTCTTTCCCTCTCCTGTCCATTTTTGCTGGGAAATCCCTAAGTTGGGGGCACTCAAGACTCAGGTTTTCACCACTGCTCTCTCTCGAAGACACATTCACAGCCAAGTATCAACCATCATCACCTCGATACCAAGGCCTCCAAAATCTCCATTGGAGCTCCCATCTCTTTCCTGACCTTCATTCAGTTCTATATTCCTGGTGGGACCATTCTACCTGAGTGCTCAGTTATCAGGTCAGACTTAACACGGTCAAGGCCAGGCCACATTCCCCTGTCTTCTGGCGATGAGACCACCACTCTTAGGGTTTAACAGTCTGCCACAGCTCTGGCTCCTCCCTCTCTGTTGTGCTTTCACCTTTATAACATGAGTGCAAAGATCAGGCTGGCTGCTCTTATGAACTGCTTTCTTAGAACGAGTCAAATCAGCTAAATCACCAGCTGGAGTTTACCATTATGTACAAAATAAGCTGATGGGTATTTTTTCCCCCTTTTTTTCAGAATTTTGTCTCCCCAAGGTAAATGAATCTCATGGCTTTCTAGCTTGTAAGTGAAATTGCTTAGAAGTCATATTTCTGCTCTGATCACTCAATTAAAAAATGAAAATAAAACCTGCTACCATTTTTTGAGTACATGCCAAACTCTATTCTGGATGTTTCGAATTATATGATATTGTCACAGCAATGCTATAAAATGATAGATCACGTTATAATGAAAACCCAAGGTTGGTGCTACCCCATTCAATTCAGAGTGGCTCTAAAACCCATGTTCCTCCCACTAAGGATACTATTGTCAGAAATGATGATCAGGGAAGAGGGAGGTAAGTCCCCAACTCCTAACATGGTCGAACAAAAATCTAAACCCAGTTCTAAATGGCTCAAAGCCTGAGCACTCAGTCACCATTTAGAGAACCAATAAGCAGTCCATCAGTTGCTTTTAACTGTCCCTTAAGCCAGCACCATTAAGGGAAGTTTTCAGGGAGGAGGTGAGAACCACATGGGCTCTCACAGCCCTGAGGAAGACTGGAGACACATTGCTGGTCAGGCAATACATTCACAGAATAACAAGAGAACTCCAGGTCTCTGGGGTCTGTCTGTCATTTCACAAGCACTAAACCCCAAAAAAGTTAGAAATGAAATTAATTTTCCTTATAAGAAAGCAGGAGACGAACCACAAAGCAGTAAGCCTGACTGAACTTATAGAGAAATTAATTCTCAGATCACGCTCTGGGAGGAAGTCAGTTATGAAAGTCTAAGACTATATTCTTGGAGCTCTTGTTAGAGGCAGACAACAAGAGTTAGAATATTTATTTGGCTCGGATAAGATGGGGAAAAAAACTTTATCCTGCTTTGGCACAGAATACTCAAGCTCTCTCTGGACTTAAAAAATACAATATTTAAAGTATTGCTTTGGAGCAGCAATCAACTCTCAGCAATCCTCCATGAGGGAGGCAGGACTATACTTATGATCTGGACAGTCAAATACATTGATTATCCTTGGTGCTCATCCACTGCATCTCGTCCCGGGTTTAAGCTGCACGACATGCCCCTCCTTTGGAAATGTGTCTAGTCTAGGTTTCATCATTATCTTGGTTCTTCTCCTTTACCTGCCATTGCTCCTTCTTTCCCTTCTTGGTTGGCTGCTTTAATTTCTCTTTTCCCTTATTTGAGGTTTTGTAGAAAATTTGTAGGAACCCTGAAATTATAGGGTCTCTGTTCATTTCAGCTGTCCTCAGGGAACCAACTCTTTCTCTGAGTTCTGATTCTACGCCTGCATTCCCCCTCTTTCTCATCCCCCACATTCACCCTTCGATGGCCATTTCTGCTCGCATTTCCCCCGTTACAAACTCTTAGGGCTGGAAATGCATTTGCTTTATCTTCTTCCTCACACTAACTGACTTTCTAATTCCTCTCTCTGACTTAGTTAATATTTACCAAGCATTTGGGATGCTGCCCAGAGCACAGTGCATATCGTTGTTCAGTCGTTAAGTTGTGTCCGACTCTTTGTGACCCCATGAACTGCAGCGTATCAGCGGAACAAGGCTTCCTTGTTCTTCACTATCTTCCAGAGTTTGCTCAGACTCATGTCTATTGAGTCGGTGATGCCGTCCAATCATTTCACCCTCTGTAGCCCTCTTCTCCTCTTGCCTTCCATCTTTCCTAGCACCAGAGTCTTTTCCAATGAGTTTGCTCTTCACATCAGGTGGCCAAAGTATTGGAGCTTCAGCATCAGTCCTTCCAATGAATATTCAGGGTTGATTTCCTTTAGGATTGACTGTTTGATCTCCTTGCTGTACAAGGGACTCTCAAGAGTCTTCTCCAGCACCATAGTTCAAAAGCACCAATTCTTCATCACTCAGCCTTCTTTATGATCCAGCTCACTGTGAATATTAACTGGCCTCATTCCTGTGGTCTTGAAACCTCCCAGGAGTCTCTGCCATCTTCCTAGTTTCCCGTGTTCAGTGACCCACGCCCTCCCCTACAACAGTCCTGTTTTTACAACATACTTCTTGCATCTGGCCCTTCCCTTCAAGTCCCATGAACTTCATGCTAGACCACACCTCATCACTTGGTAGACGAACACCTAAAGCAGCCCTCTACTGGGCCATCAGCCCGATATCAATCACCCCACCTTCCAAATACTACCTGCACGTCATCTTACGACAAGACCTCTTAGGGCTACTTGCTCAAAGAACTCCAATGACTGTTACGTAGAGAAAAAGTCTGCCCATGATCAAAGTCCTCTCTGCCCTGGCCCTGTCTCTCTGTGTGTTGTATGAACTCCTGCTGAAGCCAAGAGGCTTCTTCACTGTCCCCTGACCATGACCTGCATTTTCCTGCCTCTATTCTATTTTTTTTTCCCATTGAATTCAGTACAAATCTTGCTCATGCTTATGGTTTCAAATCCAGTTTCCCCTTTTCTATTCCTGACCATCCCAGCTCCCTCTCTCCTCTTCTCTCCTCCTGCCCTTTCCAGCCTCCAGTCCACATGTCAGCATTTGATTAATTGTTGACCTGACCTATCTTGTTCCTTTTTTCAAAAACTTCTTTTGTCTTAAATTGGAAGATAATTGCTTTACAATACTGTGCTTGTTTCTGCCACACATCAACATGAATCAGTCATAGGTATACATATGTCTCCTCTCTCTTGAAACTTCCCCCTACCTCCCAACCCATTCAGCCCCTCTAGGTTGTCACAGAGCACCTCTTATTCCTTTTTGTTACTCATCATTTTGTATGTCTGGATTTTGTCTTCCAGATAGATAAGACATTGTTAGAAGGTAAGTATCAAATCTTGCCCTTCAATTATTCTTTGCAGATTCCAAATTAGTGCCTTGCTTGTGGTATGCAGTCAATTAATACTTACTGATTTATTTTTGAACTTCCAGAAGACTAGTCCTGAAAGCCTTTCCTCTGCTTTCTTACTTCCCACCCCTCACACCCACCTTTCTATGTCACCTCTCTCTCTCACATACACACACGCACACACATAGATGGCACTGTGTATCGATATCAGCACTGAGTATTGATTCCCTGTGGAAAGTGACTCCTCCAATGATTGATTTAAAGAAGAGTAACTTCTAAAGAATATACACCTATAATCTTTCTTTTTGAAAAACAATGAGTCAAACAGTGGGGATGACTTCATTTCTGCACAAGCAGAAATGTTTTTAAATTTTTAAACTTCTTCCCTTTGAATCTTCTTACCATTCTCCCCTTTGAATGGTCCATAAAACATCTGTTTATCTCTGAGAATCATGTAACTTATTCAAATCTTATTCCATAAGAAAGCAAAAGGAACTTCTTGATAACAGAGTTGCTGGTAGTGATTTTTAGTTTGAAAAATAAAAGCACTAGGGGAATCTGAAATATATGTAAAATATAATATTAGGGGAGTTCTCTATCAATATAAATTCACTTTGCTAGTTTAGGAACAGAGAAAAATACTTTGTTTGTAACAATGGAATCGGAAGATCTTTAAAAAACAAACAGAAAAACAAAAGGATAATTTGTTATTTATCTTCTAATATTTTCCAATTTTAAAAGTAAATTAAAAAAAAAATTAAAATGACCTCAGTGGGTGAGGGAGAGAACTTTCCCCCCAATGTCCACATAGTCAAACATGCATAAAACCTGTAATTATTCAAATAGGGCAAATCTTCAGTTATTCACACTAAGATCTTTTCTACATCTGGCCCAACACTTGATAACCCAGGATGTCAATATATTTCCTTCGAGACACCCTCGGGTCAGTACAGAAAATGCACAAAGTGAATTATTTCATGGGTGGGAAATTAGGAGCTGAAATAGTTCAGGCTTTCTCCTTTGTAGATAACACCAGGACATGAAGAAACAGTCCAGGTGGAAATCAGAAAAGTATTGTTAATAAGTCTCTCTGAACCTCAGCAAAGGTTTAATCCCTGTGAAAGCAGAGGGAAGTTAATTTGATTAACACTTGCCTGAATTCCCTCAAACTCCTGAGCATCCTAGCATAACGTAAAGGAATTTAGCATTTGAGTCAATTTCCTCCCCTCTCTTCCAGTCACTCCCAGGTTGCTTTGATTATATGAAGTTAAAACACAGTCAGTGTGACTGGGGGCAGAGCGGCAAAATAGCTTGAAGAGATGTGGTGTTTGATGTCCTCAATTACAACGGGGCCAGGCTGAGTGCACAAGAGAGGATGGAGGGAGCGAGCGCACGCTGGAGAGAAAGGAAGAGATGGAGATGAGACAGCATGCAGCACGCGGGATAACATCTCCATGGCAACCACAGTCCACGCGCAGAGAACTGCCAAAATAAGTCAAGATCCAAGTAAGTAGGTGTTGGTGGGAAGTGGAGATAAGAACTCAGCAATGGACGAAAACCAGCTAGAGGAGATGAATCCTCTTTGTGAGCTTAACTCTTCTTCTCATTTCTTTCTCTAACCATACCCAAAGTTCCTGCTTGAGTGAGAACGCAACTGATGTGTGGCTGCTGCCAAATCCGAATTTCATCCAGGAAGGTCTTGGGATCCTAGGAATGAGGCTTAAAGGCTCCCAGGAAAGCCAAGAGAGGAAAAAAAAAAATTCCTGAGGGAGGTGAATAAGATCCCCATAGCCCATAGCTTGTTTTTCCAACTTTTTTTTTCCCCAGAAATATTCACAGAAGGAATAGCTTTATTTTCACTCTTCAGTTGACCTAAAGAGGGACAACAACACTGATGGAGATGCTGTTGAATGTGTAAGACAGGTACCAAGTCCCTACACTGGTGGTCTAGGCTACCCACAGTGGGGAATCCAACCCTGTAACATCGGAAGAAGCTTTGTCAAAAATAGAGTCAGATGTCCCTGGAAAACTTAGGTGCTTGGAGAGATTATTTTCTGAGAATCTGAAAATAATGTAGAATCAGTCCTGCTTTTATAACTTTAGGATATCACATATAAGAACCACCAAGAGCCCCAGGATTTTCATGCCTTGTGGGGAGTCCCAGGCTAGCGCCTCATGTGAACTTCACACAGATTTCCACCCGAGTAAGGGACCCACTGAGTCTCTGAGACTCACCTGGTGTGTGTGTGTGTGTGTGTGCTCAGTTGCATCTGACTCTTTGCAACCCCATGGACTGTCACCTGCCAGGATCCTCTGTCCATGGAATTCTTTAGACAAGAATACTGGAGCTGGTTGCCAATCCCTTCTACAGGGAATCATCCAAAACTGGGGATTAAATCTGTATCTCCTGCATTGGTAGGCAGATTCTTTACTACTAAGCCACCTGGGAAACCCTACACTCTGAAGTAGGGCTCAGAAGTTCCTGTTTTCAACAAGTCACCCAGTG
The DNA here is from genome assembly GCF_032452875.1 of Bos javanicus. NCBI lineage: Eukaryota > Metazoa > Chordata > Mammalia > Artiodactyla > Bovidae > Bos > Bos javanicus. The sequence continues at coordinate 96,670,611 of NC_083872.1, read as the reverse complement.
GATCTGAAGTGAGGAGTATTTGCCCACTGAGTTATAGGGTGGAGCCCAGGCTCCCTAACAAGACTTTCAGGGCCCTTCATCTCTCTCTGGTTTCCCAGCAAATTCCAGTCCTTAAACGTGTGATCTCGACTCACCAAACTCATTACTTTTTTTTAAGCTAATTTTTTATTGGAGTATAGTTGCTTTACAATGTTGTGTTAATTTCTGCTGTACAGCAAAATGGATCAGCCATACATACACGTGACTTCCCTGGTGGCTCAGACGGTAAAGTGTCTGTCTACGATGTGGGAGACCTGGGTTCGATCCCTGGGTTGGGAAGATCCCTTGGAGAAGGAAATGGCAATCCACTCCAGTACTATTGCCTGGAAAATCCCATGGACAGAGGAGCCTGGTAGGCTACAGTCCATGGGGTCGCAAAGAGTCGGACACGACTGAGCGACTTCACGTTTTCACGTTCACGTTCATGCATATACGTAAGTGTGTATGTGCGTGTGCTCAGTCCCTCAGCTGCTTCTCTTTGTGACTCTACGGACCGTAGCCCACCAGGTTCCTTGGTCTGTGGGATTCTCCAGGCAAGAACACTGGAGTGGGTAGCCATACCCTCCTCCAGGCGATCTTCCCCACCCAGGATCAAACCTGCATCTCCTGCCTTGACAAGCAGATTCTTTACCACTAGCGCCACCTGGAAGCCCCAGTGCTCACCTGGGGAGCCTGTTAAAAATACGAATTTGTGAGCCACGCTCCAGAGACAGGTATTCACTGCGCCTGGGAAGAGCCTAAGTAACGTACATTTTAAAGCTCCCTGGTGGTTCTGTAGTGTAGCTGGGTGTGGAGACCATCCCAGGAAGCGAACTCCCTCTCCCCACTTTCTTGTGACTTCTTTACTCTCTGGTTCAGTCAGTAGAAAATCCGCCTGCAATGCAAGAGACCCAGGTTCAATTCCTGGATTGGGAAGATCTCCTAGAGAAGGAAATGGCAACCCCCTCCAGTATTCTTGCCTGGAGAATTACACGGACAGAGGAGCCTGGTGGGTTATAGTCCATGGGGTTGCAAAGAACCAGACACTATTTAGCAACAAAACCACCACCACCTGCCTCGCCAAAAAGCTTGAAGGCAGCCTCTCAGCCTTGGAATGGCAGAACCCTCAAGCCTGGCAGAGAGTTATCCCTCACTCCCCAAGCCAGAAAAATGTCATTCTGTGTTAAAAATGGGTCTGAGACCAGGGCTGGTCACCACCTACTCCAGTAACCCAGCAGAACCCTATGGGGGCTTCCAGGGACAGGCGCTTCTCCCATAAGCTCTGCTTTAGCTCCTCTCGGCAATATCTGAGGCACATTTCCTGAGTTGTTTCGCAGATGTAAAAAATGTCGCCCTCTCCAACAAATGGAAGCTGTTAACTACTTGAACCTGGACTGATAACGTTAACCCCTATGACACCTCCCTGCGATCTCACCATCAGCCCATCAGAGAACTGTGCACAAGCTGACCACACACCCTGGGACCCCACCCAGCTTTTGAAAATGCTTTGCCAAAACCCTCCAGGAGAGCTCTGGACTTTTAGGGCATGAGCCACTGGTCTTCTTGCAAAGCCCTGCAATACACCTTTCCCTGCTCCAAACACCCTCAATTTAGTTTGTTCGGCCTAACTGTGTGTCAGAAACATGAACTTTTGCTAACACTCTTGTGAAAGAGAGTTTGATCTTGGAATCACTCTTTTATAAATGTTGGGGGGAAAGGGCTGAACTCGGGAGAAAGGGAACACCGTTGACACTGAGGGCTTGCACAGTAACTGAGAATAGTTAGGTCTTAAGGTAAAATATGGAGAAGGCAATGGCACCCCACTCCAGTGCTCTTGCCTGGAAAATCCCATTGACGGAGGAGCCTGGTGGGCTGCAGTCCATGGGGTTGCAAAGAGTCGGCCACGACTGAGCAACTTCACTTTCACTTTTCACTTTCATGCACTGAACAAGGAAATGGCAACCCACTCCAGTGTTCTTGCCTGGAGAATCCCAGGGATGGGGGAGCCTGGTGGGCTGCCGTCTATGGGGTTGCACAGAGTCGGACATATCTGAAGCGACTTAGCAGCAGCAAGGTAAAATAAATAGCTAAGTTTCAAATGAGAAAGTCAAGTACTCTTAATCCTTCTCTGGACCCACAGGGGCACTCCTCTGCATCCTTCTTTGCCCCCTGCTCAATGTCACCCTTGACATCACTTATCTCAAAACTCCGTTATCTTTCAGTAACACCAGCCTTTTAATCCTGATTTCTACTACCACACGTCTGAAGAAGCACTTCCCAAACTAACTCAATCATGCCTATAAAGAAGTAAAATTTACGAGGTGAGGCCTCTGACAGGAGCAACCTCAAGCTGATGGAGCCCTGTGATGTGTCAGACATGGTGAATACAGACAGAAGCTCCTGGCATCTCCCAAGCGCTCATTCTGTCGCAGGTGTCTTGCAGACAGTATCTCATGTGATGTCTTGTTACAGATGAGGAAACTAAGGCTCAGAAAGGTGACTCACTTCCTCAAATTCATGGAGCTACTAAATGGCAGGTGGAATTAAAATTGAGGTGTGTCTGATCCCTAAATGATACTTTTAAAATCTACTACAGGAGCACTTTCCCAGTTTGGGGTACACACAGATATGTGTGTACAAAATTCATATCACGTGTCCACTCTTCCCCTCTACTTCAATCCCTGAACAGGCACATGGACTTATCATGGGGGAAAAAAATACCTCTTCTGATGGCTCAGATGGTAAAGAATCTGCCTGCAATGCAGGAGACCCAGGTTCAATTCCTGGGTTGGGAAGATCCCCCTGGAGAAGGGAATGGCAGACCACTCTGGTACTCTTTTCCTGGAGAATTCCATTGACAGAGGAGCTTGGCTGGCTATAGTCCATGGGGTCGCAGAGAGTAGGACACGACTAAGCGACTAACACTTTCTGAGAAGAGACAAGAGATGTTTCCCACTCTTCTGTTCAGAGCTAAAGAGTGGAAAGAAAGCCTTTCCATGGGTGGAGTAAAGGAATATATTCGTATGTTGGCTCCCTTTGCCTATCCTCTCATTCTGCCCCTTTCACAAGATGTGAGGCTATGCATGCCCTTGAGAGGTGCTGACTGGCTCTGAAGAATGCAGAGGGTTGCAAGTCCTGTTGAAGAGGAGGAGCTGAGTGCTTTGTGGAAAGCTGCAAAAAGATTCCTGCAGTAGCTACACTGTCCCACTCCACTCACCGAAAAAGACACAAACAAAGCACTGACCAAGGAAGTAAAAGAATCTGCGGACTTTTCCTGGCAGCCCAGTGGTTAAGACTCTGCGCTTCCATGGGTTTGATCCCTGGTCGGGATTAAGATCCCACATTCTTCAAAGCACAGCCCCCCCAAAAAAAATCTGTGTTGGGGAGTGTGTCCCAGTGGTGGTACACAGTAAGGATAGGCAAGCCTTGCAGGAAACATGCATGTGTTCACTCACCTGCCTGTCCCCTATCTGCCTCCCCAAGTGCTGACTGCCAACTGCCTCACTTTCCAGGAACACAGCATAGCAAAGAGGAACCCAGCAGGGGGCGCTGCTCAGGAGAGGGAAGACTCACCAACACAGTGTTAAGCATTGTGGCCGCCTTACGAGGAAGGGAGAGCCCAAGGGACGCGGGGGAACTGTGTGGGGAAGAAGCTGATGGAAGGAGCTGTGTGGGGGGAGCTATTTTAGGGGCTTCTAAAGAATGAGTTGTTTATGTCCATTTCCCCTTCTCTGGCTGTTAACATTTGCTTTATGAATTGAGGTTCTCCTGGAGGTGTGGATGGACCTAAAGAGTGTCATACAGTGAAGTCAGTCAGAAAGAGAAAAAAAATACTGTATATTAATGCATATATGTGAAATCTAGAAAAATAGTATGCGTAGGTGCTAAGTTGCTGCAGTTGCATCCGACTCTTTGTGACCCTATGGACTATAGCCCGCCAGGCTCCTCTGTCTATGGGATTCTCCAGACAAGAATACTGGAGTAGGTTGCCATTCCCTCCTCCAGGGGATCTTCCAGATCCAGGGATCGAACCTGTGTCTCTTATGTCTCCTGCATTGGCAGGAGGGTTCTTTACCACTAGTGCCACCTGGGAAGCCCAGGAAAATGGTACAGATGCCCTTATTTGCAGGGCAGAAATAGAGACCAGATGTAGAGATGTAGAGAACCAGTGTCTGGATACCAAGGGGATATGGGATGAATTAGGAGACTGGGATTGACATATATACACTACTAATACTAAGTATGAAAAAGATTACTCATGAGAACATAACGGAACAGCACAGGGAACTCTACTCAATGCTCTGTGGTGACCTCAATGGGAAGGAAATACGAAAGGGAGGGGGCATTTGTATATGTACAGCTGATTTCACTTTGCTGTACAGCAGAAACTAACACAACATTGTAAACCAATGTATATATATTCCAATAAAAATTAAAATTAATTAATGAATTGTTTGGGGAAGAAAGGGCTGGACAGTCTGTAGGAATGTTGGTGTTGTGGCCACAGGACAGGGTGGAGGAAGGGGAATAAGGTCACTGCAGTGGAAAGAAGCAATGACAGGGTTAATCCTGGGAAGAGACTGAGGTCATGAGGGAAGATCTTGGACATGACGCTCCATCCCTATAAGTAAGAATCCAAGACAAGTCTTCAAATGGGGCAGATAAGTGAGCCAAATCATGTTTCTAATTAATTTTTTTGCTCTTGGGAAAAATAACACTTGGCATGAAGACACATTAAGGGGCTCATAGTCCAGATCAGAGAAACCATGTGAATGTGAAGCTTAGGAGTAGAAGCAGAGATTGAACACAGGGGGGGACAATCTAAGGGACCCTGTGAATGGTGTGGATGGACGCAGGATGTGAACTGTAGTGGGTCTGGCTGCATCATCTACTCCCACTCATTACAGGGAGAGAAAGTACAGCTGTGAGCTCTGTAGGCCACTCTCAGGACACAGCATCTTGTGTTTAGGATCTTCCTTAGTAAAATGACAACCTTCTTAGGACTTGGGGATCAGTTGTGAATTGACTGGTTCTTATTCAAATTAGAAGACAGTGAAGAAGGAAGACTGGGGAGTCACAAAGGAAAGGGAGCTTGGAGCCTGAATAAAGACCAAGATGGGGGCAGTAGGGCCATTCCACACACTGGAAGGTTGTATTAGCAAAAGTGGGGAGCCTGCTGCCCATAAGCACCCTGTGGTATACCTGACAACACTTATTTAGCTAACTTAGAAGCCCCCCATCTTGAGGACTGAGAATTGTTTTTTATTGTTGTTAAGTAGAGTTAATTTACAATGTTGTGCCAATCTTTGCTGTATAGCAAAGTGAGTCAGTTATACACATATATACATTCTTTTTGAATATTCTTTCCCATTATGATTTATCCCAGGAGACTGGATATAGTTCCCTGTGCTATAGAGTCAGACCTTGTTGTTTATCCATTCTAAGTGTAATAGTTTGCATCTGCCAACCCCAAACTCCCAGTACATCCTTCTCCCTCCTCCACTCCCCTTTGGCAACCAGCAGTCCGATCTCCATGTCTGTGAGTCTATTTCTGTTCTGTAGATAGGTTCATTTGTGCTGTATTTTAGATTCCATATGTAAGTGATATCGTATGGTATCTGTTTTTCTCTTTCTGACTTATGTCACTTAGGATGATAATCTCTAGTAGCATCCATGTTGCTGCAAATGGCACTGTCTGTTCTTTTTCATGGCTAAGTAGTATTCCACTCAGGTCTGAGAAATCAGCTTCCTTCTCCTTTGTGGAATTCCTTTAACTCTTTTCAGTGTTCTTTCCCAATTCCTCTCACTTTACATGTCAGGACATAAGATGATATACCACCCAAAGTCCATACCCAGACCTACCTCAAATGTTAGCATGCAGAGAAATCATTGCATTCAGTTTGAGAAAGTTGTCCCAAGTGATTCTAGACTCTACCCCTCCACACAGACTCACTCCTGTTGAAAGCTTCTATTTTACTTACCCACTCCAGGTGGGGACAAAGACTGAACATCAATTCGACCCTTCAGTGAACTCCTATGGATGATGCAGCCTCCCTCTCATCATGGTGTCCTGTCACAGGACCATGTTGAAGTCAAGAATCACTGTGATTCTTAGCTGTGTTTTGTAGCTGTTTTTCCACAAGTCAACTCTTAATCACCAGGACTAAAGGAGGACAGGGAGGCATACATAACCCAAATCAACAGATAACTCAAACCTTGTTGTAGGCAAAGGCTCACATTTCTCCCCCACTGAGTCCTTTGTAGAGCTCTTATCACGAAGCAAAACTTAATAACGCTTTGCCCGTTCTCTTTGCTCCTCCACACCCGCTGATGGAAGTCCTAACTAGCAGCAAAAATGACCGAAACTCAGCAGGAGGTGGAAGGGGACGGGGGAAGCAAAAGACCTAGAAACTTCATAAAATGGATAATAAGTGACTGAATGATAGGCTCTTGGAAAATCAGACCCTGGCTGATGAGGCTTCTTTTTTTCCCTCAAATACAATGAAGACAAATCATCAAGTTTGCTCCAAGATGTAAATTCTGAATTGCTGTGAATTACTCCCACAACTCAGGAGAGAGGCAAAGAATGGGAGAAGCCTCAATTTTCACTTTTTAAATGTGCAACCATAACCTTAAAATTCATCCAATTCAGGAAGCAGCTTGTCTCTAAATGTGATGAAAAAAAAAGAAAAAAAAAAAAAAGTCTATTGCGTCTATCGGGGCTTCTAACACACTTACAGATGGTGCAATTAACATCCAGCTCAGCCGGTGTTCCCACCATACCCTCTTCCCCCTCGTCACTCTAGGCTTTGGGCAACGCCTGACTTCATCTTCCTTTTGTTCTCCCCTTTGTTTTCTCTCCTGTGGGTTCTGTAGTCACTGGAGGGAATCATTTCACTTCACAGTGACCTTCTAAGAGCACGAACTAGAGTGGAGAGGCTGACAAGATGCCCTGGCCCCCAGTCCTCATGCCAAAAGACTTTTCTCCAAGACTATGTGTTGGGAGAGTATACCCACCATGAAATACTGTCTTTCAAAGAGATAGAAAGCAAATATGGACAACACTGATCTTCATTAAATCTGTGTAGAGTGGGCCTCCCCTGTGGGCCAGTGGTTAAGAATCCAACTTGCAATGCAAGAGACACTGGTTCAATCCTTGGTCCACGAAGATCCCACATGCCTCTGGGCAAGTTAGCCCGTGTGCCACAACTGAGCCCGAGCTCTAGAGCCCACAAGTTGCACTGCGGAGCCCACGTGCTACAACTACTGAAGTCTGCATGCCTAGAGCCTGTGCTCTCAACAAGAGAAGCCACAGCAGTGAGAAGCCTGCACACTGCAAATAGAGAAAGCCTGCACACAGCTACAAAGACCCAGAGCAGCCAAAATAAATAAGGAAATTTTTAAAAAATCTGCAATGGAATCATGGTATCCAAGTTAGTATTTTCTGTACTTCCCCGTGCATTTAAAGAATTTTGCATTTTAAAAATGTTACACTGTATGGAACATAAAAGACAGGTGACTTGCACCATTCTACTATTTCAGAGTTAAAGTAGAGAATGTTGATCCTAAGATATGTATTTTGCTATGTGTACAGTCTATGCCAAAGCCTTTGACTGTGTGGATCACAATAAACTGGAAAATTCTGAAAGAAATGGGAACACCAGACCACTTGACCTGCCTTTTGAGAAACCTATATGCAGGTCAGGAAGCAACAGTTAGAACTGGACATGGAACAACAGACTGGTTCCAAATAGGAAAAAGAGAACGTCAAGGCTGTATATTGTCACCCTGCTTATTTAACTCATATGCAGAGTACATCATGAGAAACACTGGGCTGGAAGACACACAAGCTGGAATCAAGATTGCTGGGAGAAATATCAATAACCTCAGATATGCAGATGACACCACCCTTATGGCAGAAAGTGAAGAGGAACTAAAAAGCCTCTTGATGCAAGTGAAAGAGGAGAGTGAAAAAGTTGGCTTAAAGCTCAACATTCAGAAAACTAAGATCATGGCATCTGGTCCCATCACTTGATGGGAAATAGATGGGGAAACAGTGGAAACAGTGTCAGACTTTATTTTTCTGGGCTCCAAAATCACTGCAGATGGTGACTGCAGCCATGAAATTAAAAGAGGCTTACTCCTTGGAAGGAAAGTTATGACTAACATAGACAGCATATTGAAAAGCAGAGACATTACTTTGCCAACAAAGGTCCGTCTAGTCAAGGCTATGGTTTTTCCAGTGGTCATGTATGGATGTGAGAGTTGGACTGTGAAGAAAGCTGAGCACCAAAGAATTGATGCTTTTGTACTGCGGTGTTGGAGAAGACTCTTGAGAGTCCCTTGGACTGCAAGGAGATCCAACCAGTCCATTCTGAAGGAGATCAGCCCTGGGTGTTCTTTGGAAGGAATGATGCTAAAGCTGAAACTCCAGTACTTTGGCCACCTCATGAGAAGAGTTGACTCAATGGAAAAGACTCTGATGCTGGGAGGGATTGGGGGCAGGAGGAAGGGGACGACAGAAGATGAGATGGCTGGATGGCATCACCAACTCGATGGACGTGAGTCTGAGTGAACTCTGGGAGTTGGTGATGAATGGGGAGGCCTGGCGTGCTGCGATTCATGGAGTTGCAAAGAGTCAGAAACGACTGAGCGACTGAACTGAACTGATGTGTACAGTATTTACTCCTACTGGAAACTAAGCTTCCACACCCAATTTAACTCACGTCTCTGAAATATGCACCAAAGTAACAGGGAAGCTGGGCTTCCCTGGTGGCTCAGTAGGTAAAGAATCTGTCTGCAATATGGGAGACCTGGGTTCAATCCATGGGTTGGAAAGATCCCCTGAAGGAGGGCATGGCAACCTACTCCAGTATTCTTGCCTGGAGAATCCCCATGGACAGAGGAGCCTGACAGACTATAGTCCATGGGGTTGCAAAGAGTCAGACACGACTGAGTGACTAACCACAACAGGGAAGATTGGCTCGTCCGTCTCACAGGTAGGATGAAGTAGACCCAACCCATTCTCCTCCATGAGGTCTGTAGCATCCTTTGTGAGAAGCTGGGGCATTGTTCAGAGGTGACCACAGTTGCGCAGAATAGCATCGTTTCGTCCAGCTTCAGCATTTAGCTAGAGGTCACCTCGACACCTCATTACCAGCCCTGCTCCATGGTTTATGAGGCAATGAATGCATAACATGCTCTGCTAAAGGATGCGTGTGTGTGCTGCTCTATCCTGATGCAGCCCAACCTGGGAGGAAGTAATTTCATATTTAGGAATGTCTCAAAAATCCCAAGGAATTCCTGGGAAACAATGAAACTCTCTATAAGGAGAGTCCTTATAGAAAATCAAAGCATCAGGGAAAAAAAAAATTCCTTTTGTGGAGACATGCAAACATTAGCTGAAGTTGTTGCTTTCAGCATGATCCCACTTCTGCATACAATAAAATGACATATGTGTGTCTATATAAACAAAATCTATTTATAACATATTTTTAAAGCCTGGAAGAAAATACTCTGAACTGTAACAATATTATCTCTGAGTAGAACAAAAATCTTTTTATTCTTCTTAGGCTTATGTAGATTTTTCAAATGTTTTTACAATGCACATGAATTGCTTTTATAGACAGAAAAAAAAATATTTTAAAAACAAACAAACAAAAAAAAACATCGATCTACTTTGGTCATCTGCCCAGACTATTACACTAGCAAATATAAATTATTATTATAAAAGGTAAAAACTTGGGGGAGAGTCCAAATATCAAAACATGTTCTGAAAAGCATAATGAAAACTGGGTATATGCCTGTAATGGCAATTGTATAGAAGTCAGTGGGCAGAGAGTAAAAGGCTGCAGTAAAATTAAAACGCTTGTCTTATGGTGGTGGGAAAATAAGTCTATTTTCTTTTGTTTCCAATTTTCCTATTGTTGCTATCTATCTACCTACCTGTCCTCTACTTACCTATCTATCTAATCATCTATCTCATCTATCTATTATCTATCATCTATCTTTAAAAAAAAGGGACTCAGTATTATGGCTTGTTCAGTCAGTTTATCGGGAGATAGGGCCAAGTGCCTCCATATATGGAGAGAAGTTGGCTCTGGGAGGTAAACTAGTCCAGTTGGACCTATCACGGCTGATGTGGGCTTGCATAAAACATCACGAAGACCGTGGACTTAGGAAGACTGAGTCCACACCTGAAGGCAGCACTAAGGACCTCAGGTGAGTTGGCCTCTCAGACACCCCTTCTTTCCCAAATACCCACCGGTGCCTTGTAGCGCTGCCTGGAGACAGTGTAACACACATATATGCCTGGAACTGACAGGTCATTGATAAGTGGTTGCTACTCGAGTCACCTAAATTCAAGAAAAGCAAGCAGATTCTGGAACACTTACCAGGGTGATTCTAACAGAATAAGGAATCTGCAAAAGAATCAAATGAACATCTATAACTTGTAGGGCAGGAAATCTCTGAAGAGAGATTGAATTGATCAAGGAAATTTGTTTGAAATCTCTAGAAGAAAAACTAATGTATGTGAATTTGCTGATGACTTTTTTGGCATAGAGGGACAAAGAAAGCTTTTTGTTGTTGTTACAAATACATTTGACAAGTAACATGACAGTTGAGATGGATATATCACAACGTTGGTGACACTGGATAGATTCTTATACCATGGAATTCACTGCCTTGGTCTCTGCATACCAGGGGCTCTTCTTGTAAGTGGGTCATGGCAGCTCCAGTGTTTTAGTAAAAGAAGAAACATATGTGATTTGTGTGTGGGGAGGGTGGACTAGGGGATGTTGGCAGACTGAGACTTTTGTTAAAAAGACATCTGCATAATAAATGGGTCCCACTTAGACTGTACATTTATTTGCCAGGGCTTGGAAGGGGAGCTGATGGGAATTTTAAGGAAGTCAAGTCCCATCCTCTGGGCTATATAATCTAGCTAACTGAAACTTTTCTATAAGGAAGAAAATGTAATGAACATTCAACTTCAGTATCAAATCTTCTGAATAGATCTTCTCCAGTGAACATTTGGAGTTCAGTAAAAATGGCTACAAATTTTTATCACTTCCTCCATCAAGAGGTTCAGTTCAGTTCATTTCAGTCGCTCAGTTGTGTCTGACTCTTTGCGACCCCATAAATCGCAGCACGCCAGGCCTCCCTGTCCATCACCAACTCCCGGAGTTCACCCAAACTCACGTGCATTGGGTTGGTGATGCCATCCAACCATCTCATCCTCTGTTGTCCCCTTCTCCTCCTGCCCCCAATCCCTCCCAGCATCAGAGTCTTTTCCAATGAGTCAACTCTTCTCATGAGGTGGCCAAAGTACTGGAGTTTCAGCCTCAGCATCAGTCCTTCCAATGAACATCCAGGACTGGTCTCCTTTAGAATGGACTGGCTGGATCTCCTTGCAGTCCAAGGGACTCTCAAGAGTCTTCTCCAACATCACAGTTCAAAAGCATCAATTCTTCGGTGCTCAGCTTTCTTCACAGTCCAACTCTCACATCCATACATGACCACTGGAAAAACCATAGCCTTGACTAGATGGACCTTTGTTGGCAAAGTAATATCTCTGCTTTTTAATATGCTGTCCAGGTTGGTCATAACTTTCTTTCCAAGGAGTAAGTGTCTTTTAATTTCATGGCTGCAATCACCATCTGATTTTGGAGCCCCCCAAAATAAAGTCTGACACTGTTTCCACTGTTTCCCCATCTATTTCCCATGAAGTGATGGGACCAGATGCCATGATCTTAGTTTTCTGAATGTTGAGCTTTAAGCCAACTTTTCACTCTCCTCTTTCGCTTTCATCAAGAGGCTTTTTGGTTCCTCTTCACTTTCTGCCATAAGGGTGGTGTCATCTGCATATCTGAGGTTATTGATATTTCTCCCGGCAATCTTTATTCCAGCTTGTGCTTCTTCCATCAAGGGGTAGTATATTTCTTATCCATCCTTCTCCCTTCCCTTGCCTTGGTAAATCTGAGCAGGGCCTGTGACTGCTTTGAACCAGAAAACAAGCAGAAGTGGCACTGTGCCAGGTGGAACCAGCAGCCACACTCTGAGGAAGCCCAAGTAGCCAAGTGGTGGCACCCCCATGGAGGAGAATTGAGTCATGATGACTACTATCTGACAGACAGAACCAGTCTGAGTGAACCATCTTGGAATTAGACCCACCAGCTTGAGTCAAACACTAACTGAGGTTGCTTGGAGTGAAAAATACACTATCCTTGTTGAGTCCTTCTCAAATAGCAAAATTATCAGCTTATTGGTTGTTATTTTAAACCAGACACAGTTCCTGCCCTCCCAGGATTCTTGGTCTGGTAGGTGCCCAGTTCATCTTTCTAATGATAATATCTGTGTCTGCTCTAAATGCATTGACTACAGCTCTGGACAGAGGAGCCTGATGGGCTATAAAGTACACGGGATTGCAAGAGTCAGACATGACTTAGTAACTAAGCCACCACCACCACTACAGTTCAGGCCATATCTCAGTGGAGGTTTTGTTTTGGTGCGGAAGGTTGGCCCACCACAAGGAGCCCAGAATTTCACAGCTGAGATGCCTGTTCAATTGCTGTCACCAGTTCCTAGGGCTTTTCCTTAAGCTGAGCACCCCAAGAGGCAGGCAAGACTGTTCCCATCCTCCTGGATATACCCGCAGGTCAGGGGGCTCTGTGGATGAAAGACGAATGCAAAGCATGGGTTTACAGGAACTGTGAGAGGAATCCTGGGAGAACTGAGAAATTCACATGGAACTCTTCTAAGTGAGTTCAGAGTCTTTGGTATACAGACCAATACTGGCCAATTCAAACTCCAAGAAAGTTTTAGTGTTTTTTTTAATTTGAATTATCTCAGCAATAAGAGAACTTCAGCAATCTGCCAACAAATAATCACACCAATTAAGATTCGTATAATGAGCATCTTAGAATTCATGGACCTCTTTCATGTATATCCTACTTCTTCCATTATCAGTCTCAGAAACTGCTTCCCATGGGACCCTGGCTTGTTCCCATCTCAGCTGCCACCATCACAACCAAAGTAACAGAACTATAATTGTTAAAATATCTACCGTTTAATAGTCCAAAAATGGATCTTTCCCTTGAAGAGGGAATCTCAGGGTATCCACTTTTTACTAGAAAACTTGATGACTGGCAACAATCAAAACTGCCTGGAGCCAAGGAGCGCTTTATCATAGGACACAAAGCCAGAGCACAGGCTCGGAGTCTGTCTGCTCAGATATCTGTCAGCTTCCTGGTCTGCTCTTCGGCTCCTGACTTCAGTGAATTTGAATGATTCTACATCAGTGATGGATGAAAAGCTCTAGGATGGAAATTGTCATAAGTGGCTATAAACTACACCAAGAAGCACAGCTGCTAAATGAACATTATGACTTGAACACAGAAATAGATCGCATTAATCTGCCCTCCATAGGGGTCCACACACCATTAGCACAACAAGTCTATTCATCCCTGGGATGTAGCTCCAATATAAACAAGAGATTCAGCTCGCTTTCAAAGCTCCATGAAGAGGGGCCCCACAATAATCCAAGGACAGTGTCCCAAGACCTTCAGAATTCTGGAGACCACGGGCCAGCACTAAAAATCTGAAGGACAGCGTCTGGATTCCCCATCTCTTTGCTTTCTGCTCTCTCAGACCCTGGGTGCCCAGGTCCCTCTTTGTGCTTTAGGTTAGTGCCCTCTGTGGTTTCAGGTTCTCCAGAGTTTCTGGATTCAGAGCTCTCAGACATCTTCTACAAGGTGTTCCAAGGTCACTGCTTCTCCCACTGTGCCATGTGCTCCTGTGCTCCTGGAGACACTCCTCCTTTCGAGCTATGGTCTCAGCCAAACCAGGAGGAAAGCAACCTCCATGTCATTAACTCAAGCAATGGTGAAGGAATGTCCAGTTATATGTGTGCAGGGAGAGCACTGTACAAATTCAGGAGGATTGTTCTAACATGAATACAGTTGCTGAGTGCTTTAACTATGACAATTCTCCAGCACCTGGCAGGCCTTTATGGAATGGACATCTTTTTCCAATTTGCACAAAGATGACTTGTGGGCTAAAATGTCCTGTGAATCACTGGAAAATCTCTGCCCTTCCAGGGGTATTTATCACTTCAAATGAATTTCTAACTGGGGAAAACTTTTAGGCGATGTTCTGTGCCCCAAAGTAAGGTGAGCTGGAGGATGAGCTCCAGGCCTCATAATCCTCCCTTGTGTGCTCAATCGCTTCAGTTGTGTCCAACTCTGTGGGACTCCATGGACTGTAGCTCACCAGACTTCTCTGTCCATGGAATTATCCAAGCAAGAATACTGGAGTGGATTGTCATGCCCTCCTCCAGGGGATCTTCCCGACCAAAGGATCAAACCCGCATCTCCTGCATCTCCTGCATTGCAGGTGGATTCTTTACCTACTGAGCTACCTGGGAAGCCCTTATTTGTCTGTAATAATGACCTCTTCCCTTTCTGCCCACTCTTCAATTTTATGTTACTCCTAAAATACTGTTGTCGCCTCTCATGATTTGATATTTTTTCTCAGTCACATGTTATGTGTTAACTGTAGCAAATCAGAAAACACAACTAAGAAAAATAATTTCACTTTCTGGGAGTAACCACATTATTATTTTAGCAATATGCTCAGATACTTTTGAAGCATAAATATGTAAATGCAATACAAATATACATCACATTATACACAACTGCTCTAACCTTCTATTTCACTTTATACCTCCATCCCTTTCTCTACGTACATACACACACATAAGAATGAATATATATTTGGAAGAACTCATAATTCATTGACTAGCCACAATATAATTAATCCCATCATACATATGGACACAGTAATAAAAATTAAGGATGCATACAGTTTACAAAAACTGGATAATCACCTTCCAAGGCATGTTTTTATGCAGTTCACCTCGTCCTTATTTTAAGTAAGCCTGACCACAGGATTCTTTTGATGTCTTATCAATTTAATCCAAGCTGCTTCTTCCCATCCTGGGACTAAATATACACACAGACAAAAGAGCACAAATTCACACTTCATTCTGTACAGACCCTTACACTGGCACTTCCATTCACAGCTGTGTTCAGATTCAAGCTTGAACTCATATAGAAACTCACCCCATAGGCAGGGTCATGCCACTATATCTGGCACCCAAAGAAGGGGAAAGGGTAGGATGGGTCTAGGGGTGATCGAGGATGGGAACAAGGCAGGAGAGGAGTTCTGAAGGCTCCAGTGGAATGGAAGTCATCAGAAGGATAAGAAAGTAATGACCAGATCATGAGGGCAGCATCTGTAGTTATGTGAAGAGAAGAAGGCGTAACAGCCTTAGTCAGAAAGGGTTTGAAGCTGAGACTGGGAGGCCAACAGTGATACTCTAAGAGAACGATGACATGAGGACGATGTGAGCCAAATAGGGAGCCACCCTATGGGGCTTCCCAGATGGCGCAGTGGTAAAGAATCAGTCTGCCAGTGCAGGGACACAAGACACACAGGTTCAATCCCTGGTCCAGGAACATCCCCTGAAGGAGGAAACAGCAACCCACTCCAGTATTCTTGCTGGGATAATCCCATGGACAGAGGAGCCTGATGGGCTACAGTCCATAGGGTCCAAAGGAGCTGGGCATGACTGCACGACTGAGCACACACACACAGGGAGCCACCTCATAGCCATGCAGAGCCAGGGCTGGGGCCAGGAGGAATTGACCTATGGGGGTGGTCCTAGAACAGTAGGAGAGAAAGGAGAGGGGCGTGGGCTAACACAGAGAGGAAGGACTCTATCTCTGTGAAGCACACCTCATGAATGCCCAATCCCTGCACAGCAGTCACCCAGCATCTCTGATGACTCAGCCAACAGACATCCCTCATTCTGTGTCCATCTATTTTCAGAAATATGCTGAAATAACGCCTGCAGCATTACAGTCCTTCCTGGTCATCACATCACCCTTCAGTGAGCCCCAGTCCCCTAGGAGCAGCCACATACCTGCTCATCTGGTGCCCCAACCCTTTAAATGCTACTGGTATCCTCTCCAAGTGAAATTTGACCCCGCTACTGAGACCCATTGCTCCAGGAATTTC
Source organism: Bos javanicus (assembly GCF_032452875.1). Lineage (NCBI taxonomy): Eukaryota > Metazoa > Chordata > Mammalia > Artiodactyla > Bovidae > Bos > Bos javanicus. The sequence goes on along the minus strand of NC_083872.1, from coordinate 96,654,513 downwards.
TACGAGATTTCTCCTCCGTGTTCATTTCCACATCTGTACCTCCATCCCATGGAGTTAAGACAGTATTGCCTCACAGCACTGTTGTGAGGGTTAAATAAATTAATACACGTAGATGGACTGAGAACTTTACCTGGGATGCTGTGAAACCTCAAAAAAACTATTTGCGAAGTGGGGAAAAGGGGGTGGGTTGAACTGGGAGACTGGGACTGACATATATACACTACTATGTATAGAATAGATTACTAATGAGAACCTACTGGATAGCACAGGGAACTCTACCTCAGTGATTTGTGGTGACCTAAATGGGAAGAAAATCTAAGGAAAAAAGTGGATATATGTACACCTATAGCTGATTCACTTTGCTGTACAGCAAGAAACTAACACAACATTCTAAAGCAGCTATACTCCAATAAAAATTAGTACAAAAAACTTAACCATTATTACAGTGATTTCTTCATTTACAGGTAAAACGCATGCCACTGGCACTTTCATTCCTCATCTCTTACTTAGCCTTAAACTTTGAGGTGCCAGTTTCCTCCCACCCGAAAAATCAGTGCCAAATGACTTATCTCAACGGAATAGCCACACAGCCCTTACCTCCTGGGACAGCCCCTCCTCCAGTGCCCAAGTGCCGTAGTATTGCCACACAAACACACCCTGATTCGATCATCCCATCTATTCATCATCCTTTCCCCTGAGGGTGATGTGCTATCTCTGCCCATCTTTGTATAGCCATGAGACCTACCACAGTGCCCACACACGGGAGGTATCTGATGAATGCTGAATCTCACCCCCCTGCTCCCCAACCTTGTGTATGTGTGCGCTCAGTCGTGTCTGACTCTTTGCAACCCTGTGGAATCCTCCAGGCAAGAATGCTGGAGTGGGTTGCCATTTCCTTCTCCAGGAAGGAAATCCTGATTATCTATTTACTTAGTGCATCCTGATTACCTATTTAGCCCCTTACCCTCTCTATGAACTCCAAAGCTATTTCATAAAGAAATAAAGCCATATACTTTTACCCAGTTATTTGTCTATGATTTCAAGTTCTTTGGACAAGATACTCTAAAATACACTAACCACTCCCAAACTGATCAGATTAAAAAAAAAAAAAAAAAGCACAATATAAGGCATAGTGCCCTGTCTTCTCTAGGTTTATAATTTAAAAGTAATTTTACAGAAAGAAGGCACATGGTCATGTCCACGAGAATTCCAGAGAAATGCAGGTGAACCACTATGAGATGAAGTCTGTTAAAACAATTTAAAGAAACAGAAACTTGTAATGCATTGTGTCACCAATAGCCCCACCTAAAATCTGGCCTCAGCAGCAGTCATTTTAATTTTCACCGAGAAAGGCCCATGATCTTGGCCACAGTGGAAGTCATCAGTGAGGTCTCCCAAACAGTTACTCTGCACTCAGTGTAAAGTAATGTTCACTATAGTAATTATTTTAAGAAAATGTAGAGAAACTCAAGAGTTGAGAAAACTTTAATAAAGATAGCTGAAGATACAGAAAGGAAACAGTTGATGAATAGTGCAAGAAACTGGAGTTGTTTCATCTAGAGAAGAGAGGTGGAAAGGCGATGAGGTTTTTGTCTTCAAGCTCATGAACAGCTGTTATTAGTGTGTAGTGATCATTTGCTGAACTTTCCTGGTGGCTCAGAAGGTTAAGAATCTGCCTGTAGTGCCGGAGACATGGGTCTCGTCTCTGGGTTGAGAAGATCCCCTGGAGGAAGGCATGCCAACCCACTCTAGTATTCTTGCCTGGGAAGACCCATGGACAGAGAAGCCTGGTGGGCTACAGTCCATGGGTCACAAAGAGCTGGACATGACTGAGCAACTAACACTTTTTTCAATCATTGGCTATCCTGATCCAAGCAGACAAAACAGGAGCAAATGAAATCAATTCAGGAAAGATTTCAATTAGACACAAGGAAGAACCTTCCAGCTGATTAATGACTAGAATGAGCTGCTTAAGGGAGGTTGCCAGCTTCCATCCCTGGAGTGCTAATAAACAACTCTTTTATCTATAGTGGGTTTGGAACTCATCTACCTATAGGCACAGTGACCTCCAGAGGTCCTTTACAACTATTTGATTTGATGACTCTCACAGTGTTTACTGGTGTCTCACTGATCACAGAAATTATTGGAACTGGCAAAAGACTGAGGATCAATAAGGCTGAGGAAGAGCGGGGATTAGCAGTAGAATTAAGTACTGAATAGACATCAGACGTGCCATCTTCCAATATGATCATATTCTAGTGCTATTAAGATCAAAAGAAAAACGCATGAACTCATACTTTCCCATAGGAGACTAAATGGTTAGAAATAAAATAAAGTTTCTTTCAGTGACCTAAGCAGAACTCAATTGCTAGAGAAAATGAAGAGGTCAAAGTAAAATCATTATTTAACTGTATTTTCCAGTAAACCAACATGTGTCACATATCCTAAGCCCCTGCTTTATGCAGTGCAGTTATATGAACAGCAAGTGTGTGTGTGCTCAGTCGTGTCTGATTCTTTGCAACCCGATGGATGTAGCCCGCCAGGCTCCTCTATCCATGGGATTCTCCAGGCAAGAATACTGGAGAGGGTTGCCATTTCCTCCTCCAGGGAATCTTCCCAACCCAGGAACTGAACTCGAGTCTCCTGCATTGCAGGAGGATTCTTTACAACTGAGCTACCGGAGAAGTCCACATGGAAAGCAGTCTCACACATTTCTTCCTCCAGCCTAAGCCTGGGACTCCCAAATCCCCAAGTCTGACCCTCAAAGTCCTCACCATCTCTAAAATCCCATTCAGATGCCACCTTCAATCTGAAGATTTACCAAATCCCTTCAGCGCAGAGTGCACATCTCATTCACCCCATCACTGCCTTTGGATCTGGGTTACTGCACCCCTGAGGGCTCTGTCATGTCTGCTTGACTGGGCACCACAGAGTCAACAGAGCAGTCCATGAGAGCAGGAGAAATTTTGGTCTACCACATCCCAGAGCATCTTTCCAGGCTCTGAGAGCTCCTATGGACCAGACGGCTGTCTTCTCCTCCTTTGATGCTAGTCCCCAAGACACAGTCTCCTTCCCCTCCTCTCAGGAATATCCCCCATATTCCTTATCCTTTGTAAAAGCTCTTCACTCAAGGACTATACAAGGAAAATCAGTCTCTCCAATCCTTCACTTCTTGCTGCCCATGAAGGCCAATATATAAGCCCCTTTCTGTTCAAAGATGTTTTTTTAAAAAAATCACTATGGCCTTATACAAATGGGAATGAATTTTTAAAACTCAAGATTCTAATAAACACTCTCGGAGCCTGGTTTGTCTCCTTGGCCTTAATTCCCCTCTGAGACAGTAAATGGAAGTCTCATTTTGTTTTTGTTCCTGAAGAACCTATCAAATGTCAATCCTATCACCGTTTACTACTAATTTGGTCCTTATAGTCTCTTTTTCATCCTAGAGAGTTTTTTTAATCAAAAAGGAAAAGGGTGGAGGAAGGATAAACTAGGAGTTTGGGGTTAACATACACACACTATGCTGTGCTAAGTTGCTCAGTTGTGTCAGACTCTCTGCGACCCCATGGACCACAGCCTGCCAGGCTCCTCTGTCCATGGGGATTCTCCGGGTAAGAATACTGGAGTGAGTTGCCATGCCCTTGATCCTCCCAACCCAGGGATCAAATCCAGGTCTCCTGTATTACGGGAGGATTCTTTACCAGTTGAGCTACCCAGGAGGCACCATGTACAGACACTACTATAAAACAGACAACCAACAAAGACCTACTGTATAGCACAAGGTATATTCAATATGTTTTTAATAATTTATAAGGGTGACTCAGTGGTAAAGAATTCTCTTACCAATGCAGGAGATGCAGGTTTGATTTTGGATCAGGAAGATCCCCTGGGGAAGGAAATGGCAACCCACTCAGTATTCTCGAATGGGAAAACCTATGGACAGAGGAGCCCGGCAGGTTACAGTCCATGGGGTCACAAAAGAGTCCGATACAACTTAGCGACTAAACAACAATAACAAATAACTGAATCACCGTGCTGTACAGCCTGAAACTAAGACAATGTTGTAAATCAACTATACTTCAATTTTAAAAAGGCAAACAGCAGGTATACCCTAGTATCGGGTGGCATCTCAGAAGATCTCTATACTGGACTGTGTCCAGTGAAGGAGGTCTCCTCACATGTTCCAAAGGATATATTTTGAATGATAGCCTGTGACTCTGGCTTCTGAGCTTCCCTGGGGGCTAAGATTGTAAAGAATCCACCTATAGTGCAGGAGACCTGGGTTCCATCTCAGGGTTGGGGAGATCCTCTGGAGAAGAGAACAGCTACCCACTCCAGTATTCTTGCCCGGAGAATCCCATGGACAGAGGAAACTGGCAAGCTACAGTCCATGGGATTGCAGAGTCAGACATGACTAAGTGACTTTCACTTTCTTTCACTGGCTTCTAACCCCTTCTTTGCATATTTAATCCCTATATCCTCTCCCTGAGTTCAGCAGCTCTGATGCCAAAGAGTAATAAACAGAGCTGAAGATCCTCACAGAGATGTCCATTTGCTACACATTCACACAGTTTGCAAGATGTTAACAGCGTCTTTCCATAGACTTCAGAATGTCTTCAGGAGTCTGAAGAAAAATTAAACAGTGTTGTATCCATGAACAACTAAATTGAGGCAACCAAGGCATATTTTTGAACACTTGCCAGATCTCTTGCACAAAGCCTGAAATTTTCACTGAGCACCTGATGTAGGGCATGATGGGCGAGGTAGAAAATGTGAGGATGGGTAACATATGAATGCTGGGTGGAAGCAGTTGTCAAAAAATTGATTACTTCAGCTGTTTGGAAGTGTTATTAAGGATATTTCCACTCAATATCGGGAATGAAGGAATGAAAAAGAGAAAATTCTTTGGGTAAGAAATGATGTACTGAGAGTTAGTAACAGGTGAAATACTGAGCCAGGTGACTGGGCAATCTAACAGGTGAGAGGAACAGGCTTCTGGTCTCTCACAGAGCTCTGGTACAGCGTTGCTGTGAGGTGGATCCAGGTTGAGTCTCCAAGCAAAGCTGGAAGCCTGATGGATGTGGAGTTTCGGTCTGCAGGTCCCAAAGAAATTGCAGGTTTCATGCAGTAGGAGTAAGGCAGAGTAGGCTGTGACTCAGCAGGCAGAGTTCTGTCAAACTTAGCCCAGCTCTGCTGGACCAAAAGGTCAACAGCAGCGAAATGAGTAAGGTTGCCAATTTACGCCTGCCCATTAGAACTGGTTTGGGGATGAGCTGGCAATTAAAAGATTCTCTTTGATAGGCGGGGAAATGAGAAAAGCCCATATTCTCCTGTTGCCCCCAAACTTTCATAATTTTTATCCTATTACACTTAGAACAGCTCTATGGGAGTACATATTATGATTCTCGCTTTACAGAGATAATTTGACTTAACCTGAGGAAAGTTAAAAAAGTCACCTATGAAGCTCCATACTCGCTTTAAAGCTATGGTATTACCTTTTTCATGTTCCTTAATAGAGAAGATGGAAGGGAAATGGCAGTAGAATATTTCTGCTTCCATTTGCCATCTGTGTACACAAAACCAACTGCCCCATGAAATGAATCCATCTTTTGGTTATTCTTGCTCCCAATTTTAAAAGCTATTGTTATTGGCTCTGTATTTGAAGAGGAATGAAAAATAAATTTTGAATCTGTGCTTTTTTTTTTTCTCGGTGCCTACTATGTGCTAGATAATTTCCATATTTTTTCTACTATGAAATAAATATCAATTTTCTCATTATATAAAAGAAGACAGTGACCTACACACAGAGAGAGGCTGATTAACTTGTAAAATGTCAGAGGTATTGGTTATTTTAATTGGCTTCTGGTAATACTCTCAGTGAACATTAATGTATTCTTCCTTGTTTACTAGCTTATTTTTAATTCATTCTGAAATATTTATTGAATGCCTTTGATATTTATTTAGTTCTAGACAGTGTTCTGAGTATTGGGATACATTGGTAATATGACAAAGATCCTTGCCCTTAACCAGAGATAAATGAACAACTGGATTTTCTTTTGTCTTGTGAATGCATGCTTTTGAAATTCAAGTTCACTGGTTTGATTCCAGTAAGATAAAATGGAGAACATACATGACAACTTTGCTCTCGTGCTGAAAGCAGCTATTAAACCCAGACAGAATGCATAAAACAACTATCTGAGATCTCTGAAAATCAAATATCAACATGCAGGTTGGGAAGAACACCAGAATTCAAAGTACCATCAAACTAATAACTCTAAACAAGGTTCAGAGTCTCAGAACACAATATTCTGGAAATCCAGAACCCAACCTAAAGTTACTCATAACACACGGAGCCATGAAATCTTGACTTGTGTGGGGCAAGACAATCAACAGATGCCAACAATGTGCTGGCAGGGATATGAGAATTACGTGATGAAGATTTTAAAACAGCTACTATAAAAAATACTCGAACAAGCAGTCTCAAACACTCTTGAAACAAAAGTTGCAACAGAAAGCAAATGAAAGTTTTATAACTGAAAATACCATAGCTACCCACCAAACAGACTCAGTGACGAGAAAGTTGATGGCAGAAGAGCCAGTGACTTAAAGTTAACAAGAGTAACTGGATGGTATATCTTCTTAAAGCTCTAAGTAACACATCAGATTCATATGCCACCAGACATATGTTTTCCTCTAATCTTATAAGTTCTAACCACAACCCTAACTCTAGAAATAATAGCTGTTCCTGCAGGCATTATTTCTCAGTATTCTCTTTTTGTTCTTTCATCCCTTCAATTTTCTACAGTACATTCCCCGCTGTTGACTGAAATATTCATACATTTATGGTGGAATGTAAAATGATATAACCACTTTGAAAAATGGTTTGTCCATATCTTACAAAGTTAAATATATACCTCTCCTCTCCCAACAGTTCTACTCTGAGGTATTTACCCGGGAGAAATGAAAAAAATATGTCCACAAAGGACATGAACAAAAATGTTCAGAGCATTTTCATTCAAAAGTCAAAAACTGAAATGATCGTCAGCAGAAAACAACATACTCTAGTATATTCATAATGGAATATTATTTAGCTTTAAAAAGGAGCAATTTATTTATAAATGCAACAACATGGATGAATCTCAAAACATTATGCTGAGCAAAAGAAGTCAGACACAAAATAATATATGTTGTATGTCCGTCCATACTAAGTTCTAAAACAAGCAAAAATAGTCCATAGTGAAAAAATCAGTGGTTAACATTGCATGTCAGTGGGGGCTGGGAGGTGGTAGGATCAACTGGGAAGGGGCATAAGGCAACATTTAGTGATGAAAACATTCCATATTTTGGTAAAGATGTGGATTATACCTAAAAAGGCATTTGTCAAAAGTCACTGAATACACACCTAAAATATATATTGAAGTACCTAGTGTACTTACTTTCATTAGAATTTTATTTTTAAAGCATATTTTAGAGTCTCTGAGTATCACTTTAAGCCAATCTTTTTTATTTTTTTGGCCTTTGAAACATCTTTCCATAAAGTACAAGCACATCATTTCTAACATCTAAATTTTAAACCGTTAAGTTAGTATGGTCAATATCCCCCAAAGTTCTAGTCACCTTCACATCTTCGACAGTTCTTGGACATAGCTTCTCTAGGTGCTTTACCCTCAGAATATGTTTATGTGGTGTAAATATTTTTTCATTTCAATTTACTTCACTTTGTTGTCCTTTAGTCACTAAGTCGTGTCCAACTCTTTGTGACCCCATGGACTGTAGCACGCCAGGATTCCCTGTCCTTCACTATCTCCTGGAGCATGCTCAAACTTACATCTATTGAGTTGGTGATGCCATCCAACCGTCTAATCCTCTGTCACCCCCTTCTCCTCCTGCCCTCAATCTTTCCCAGCATGAAGGTCTTTTCCAATGAGTTAGCTCTTCGCATCAGGTGGCCAAAGTATAAATATTCAGAGTTAATTTCCTTTAGGATTGACTGGTTTGATCTCCTTGTATCCCAAGGGACTTCTAAGAGTCTTCTCCAGTGCCACTTATTACTTCATTTTAATAAATATTTATTGACCAAATCTGTGTGCAAGGTCAGGTGCTTAGCAATGTAAGAAATACAGATAGAAGGCATACAGTCTACTCTTCCAGATGCTTATTATTTACAGTAAGATAACAGAATACCAAACTAACATATTAGTAGAATATAAGGAATTTTAAAAAGTATAATAGGGAGTCAATAAGATAAGAAAACTTCACAATAAACTTGAGAAATGTTAGGTACTTCTTTTAATATCCTTGGTTGAGAAGCATTCTGTTAACAACGTGACTTTCTTAGTCCCACTTCCAGTTCATTTGATGTGCCATTTTTATGCTCCCTCACAAACATAATTAGCAGACATTGACGATTTTATTTCAGTGAATTTCTGTTCCTATTAGTTCTAATAATTTAAGTAAGTGATTTTCAAAGAACATTGACCTTATTGGTGTAAACTTCACATATTCAAGAGGTCCCAGCTTACATAAGAAGACCAGTGTGGTTTCCCACCTAAAGAGGCACTAACTTCTTCCTAAAAGAATAAGAGAATCTAATTATCCTAAAAATTAAGCAAAAATAAGTATTTATATTTGCATTCTTCCAATGAAACAGCAGCCATGACTTACTTCTTTCCTAGGGATGAGCCATCACTATTGGTAACAAATTCTTGATAGAACAAGAGGTGTGTTAGTTGCTCAGTCGTGTCCAACTCTTTGCAAGCCCATGGACTGTAGCCCACCAGGCTCCTCTGTCCATGGAATTCTCCAGGCAAGAATACTGGAGTGGGTTGCCATTTCCTACTCCAGGGCATCTTCCTGACCCAGGGACTGAACCCAGGTCTCCTGCATTGCAAGAAGTTTCTTTACCAACTAAGTCAACAGGGAAGTCCAAGTAAGTCACATGCACCAGTATTTCACTCCACATTAAATGAAAATTCTGTAAGTGAACAAGTCAGAATCTGGTGGTAGTTTTTGCTTTTTTTCCCCAAAAATCAGTGTCACCAATAATTAAGAAAGAAAACTAGGGCAAGGATGAGCCAAAAGTTGGTGGAAATCTGGGTTTATAAGATCATTCCTTCTTTGGAAAACTAAAAACTTGTCATCAGTATTAACCACATAGAGCTGTTAGGCTGCCTGGCTGGAGAAGAATGCAGCATGATACTCTAGTACTAGGGTTTGTAAGTTTTTCCCCCTTTCCTCCTAAGGATTCATTCTTATGGCTTTCTTTGTGACCTAACGGGTATATAACTTTCAGCTTCTTTTTTATTTTCATTTTTTATTGTGAATGCATGATTTTAATACATGTATATACTATAAAATTTATTACAAAATATAACCTTTACAACTATTTAAACTGATGTGGAAAAGAAACATTTGAATACCAACTCAAAAATATACAAGGGGATATTCAGTTTAAAATATCTTAAAAGCTAAGTTAGCAAAATTCTTCAAAATTACGTGTTAAAGAGTAGACATGAACATTCCAAACAATGGTGAGATGGATATTCCTGTGTAATTAACAGACTGAATAATCAATCAGTAGGTAATTGTATTAGTTTGCTAAAGTTACCATAACAGAATACCACAGATGGGGTAGCTTCAACAACAGAAACTTATTTCTTCAAAGGTTTGGAGACTAGACGTTCCAGATCAAGATGCTGGTAGGGTACTTTTCTTCTCGGCCTTTTTCCTTGGCTTGCAGATGGCCATCATGTTTTCCCACAGGCTTTCCTCTGTGTACATATCCCTGGCATCTCTCCATTTTCTTCTAAGGATATCAGTAAGATTGGATTGTCATTGTTTAGTCACTAGGTCATGTCCGACTCTTTGCAACCCCATAGACTTCTACACCAGGCTTCCCTGTCCTTCACTATCTCCCAGAGTTTGCTCAAACTCACGTCCATTGACTCAATGATGCCATCCAACCATCTCATTCTCTGTTGCCCCCTTCTCCTCCTGCCTTCAATCTTTCTCAGCATCAGAGTCTTTTTCAGTGAGTTGGCTCATCACATCAGGTGGCCAAAGTATTGGAGATTCAGCTTCAGCATCAAGATTGGTGCTCATGTAACCTCATCTAACCTTGATTACTTCTTTAAAAGCCTTATCTCAAAACATAGTCACATGGCTCAGCTTCCTCTTAGCAGTGACAAAATGGGTATTGTTTCTAGCCAGAAACAAAATCCCCCGAAACTCCAACCCAGAAATTAAACAGATTTCTAAAAACAGACCCTCTATCTTGCAACCAAAGTCCATCTATGGAAAGTGGGTGGGAATAGAATTCTTTCCTCCCTCTAGTCCCTCCCCTACCCATCACTGCTGATGGATAAGAGATGTCAGCTTGTCAAGTCTTATTGGGTGCTACCTGATGTAAGGCCACACTGAGGCAGTAAAAATCTGTTTGCAGTCAGCTCTTTTAATAAGTCCCAGCAAACAGGAGGAAGGCAGATCTATTCAGTAAGATGCTTCCTCTGATATGGCAGAAAAAAGAAAATAGTCCATGACAGAGGCTTGATATGAGGAGATTTTTAAACAAAGGACAGCTCCTTCTTTAGAGAAACTGGAGAGAAATAGCTTCCCTAGGGATTTGGGGATTCTAAGAAATATTATGTTTCTATGCTTATGATTTAAAGCTGACCTAGACTCCAAGCTCTTTGAAAAGGAGGTCATATCTTCTCTGTCAAATGCCCCCATTCCACAAAGTCCTGCTGAGTCCTAAGTATTCTGTGGGTTCTAAACTTTGATGAATAATATCAGTGCTATCTCTTAATCTCAAGCCCAGGGGGAAACTCTGGAAGGGTACCCAGCCTTCCATCCACCTGCAAAAGGATTAGAAAGTCTGAGAAGAGCAAGTGTTCTGAGAATAAGTTTCTTGACACTAGGACCTAATTCTTGAGTGAACCAAAGTTAAGTGTTCAGCCAAGAGATTTCAGAATTCTAAGAAATATGTTTCTATGCACTATACTCACATTATTATTACTAAGATCAAATTAGGTGCCAACCTCCTGAGACAGTGGTCCAGCCTCCTCAGTAAATGTTCTCCTTCATGGTACCTAGTGCACTGCTGGTGGGCTATGGGTCTTATAGTTCTAAATACTGATGAATGATGCAGCTGATGTTGGTACCAATAGTAAGAGCGATGAAGGAGACAATGAGACTAAGCCAAGGTGTTGTTTTTTTTTTTTTTTTTTTAATGACCTGACAGTGAACTGAGAATTATTCTGAGAGTGGTTTTTATGTATTTATTCATTCGTTCACTTTTCTGAAACCCCTCAACTCTTACCTTCCATGTCACACTCACTTCTAGAACAATATAGATGTGGCAGAAAGTGAGTTCCAGGAGTCAAGCTAACATCATTCATGCTAAAGTTCTTATATCATTACACTGAGAAATATCTTTCTGTCTGTATGGAATTAACAAACTAGGAGCTACCAAAGTGTTCAAGAATACTGAGCTTTTCAGAAATAATCTTGAACCAAAGGTTAAAGCACTGCCTTCATTCCTCACCTTCCAAGTAACATGCAAGAAACACTTGGTAAATGTTTTGAATGAATGCAGGCATGATTGTAAAATGAATGAATGAATCCATGAGTGAATGAGCAAACAAGGAATGGCTCCTTGAACTATATTTCTTTGCTAATTAGAATAGCAACTATTGTATAGGTAAAAAAAAAAAGAAAGAAAGATCACATTTAAGAATCTGGAGCTTATGCTCTGCAAGAATGATCTCAGAAAACCTGGACGCCGATTCTTAAAATGAGCAATGCAAGGCTGCAGGAACTCCAGAATTGCAAAATATGACCCCCTGATGACAAAGCCAAGCAAACTGGTCATAATGATCTCATAAGAGCAAGCTCTTTTGTAAGCCATTATAATTTTTCACGTCAATTTTAACCAGATGATTTGTGGAAGCAGAAGAATTTGATTCCAATGCAAAGTGGTGATGAAGTGTGTCTCTACCAGTGTTCACTTATTTCCTCCACAATATCTATCCCCAAATCATTACCTTGTCCATAATGATCTGAGTCCAACATGACTGAGCCATAAAATAATTTCTATAGGATTTTTAAAAAATCTACAACTAAAGTATCAATGGACCATTGGTGACATAAACCACCAAAAGATTGAAAACATTTCAGAAATAAGAATATATCTAACTTACTTCTCTATCTACAGCAAATATAATACCAAGTTTTGAATGAAACAATCTTTTAATAAATTGCCATTGATTAAACGCAGACCTGAGACTAAGGTGATGCAACAGGCAATAAATACTGTGCAAATTTAGAGACAGGGGAGCATAGTGTGGAGAGGTGAAGTCAGAGTGGACTTCATGGAGGATAGAGGACTTAAACAATATATTGATAAATGACTGTGTTATCAGCCAGTGCTAATGTAAGTGCCTAATATGAAAAAGCCCTGGACTTCCCTGGTGGTCCAGTGGTTGGGAATCTGCTTGCGAATGCAGGGGACACAGGTTTGATCTGAGGTCTGGGAGGATTCCAGATGCTGTGGGCTAGGCTGAGCGCAGGCGCCACAACTACTGAAGCCTTGCCCCTAGAGCCCACGCTCCACGACAAGAGAAGCCACCGCAACGAGAAGCCCGTGTGCTGCAACTAGAGAGTAGTCCCTGCTCGCCACAGCTAGAGAAAGCAACAAAGACCCAGGGCAGCCAACAACAAATAAATCAAAGAAAAAGCCCTAAGCTCCCACGGTTCATGGCAATCTCCCAGTGGCACCTTACCCAAGGCTTTTCTGATGTTCGTATCTTACTGTTTCAGAGGGACCATGCCGGATAGAGGTGTGTACATTTGCTGTCATAGCGGACCATGGCGATAAAATATGAGATGCTTCAAAAGACAATGCAGTGAGAAGCATCACCATATAAGAGATCAAGGCTAAATTTTTCAAAAAGGATTAAAGACAGGGGTATGGGATGAAGGTGAGGAAGAAAGGCAGAAAGAAAGACATGGTTTCAATGAAAGAACTCCTTTCTCACAACTTCAGGTAAAGGATTAATCTGTCTTCCAGGAATGAATGTCATGTAATATTCTTTGGGAAAACATAAAATAGAAGGAGTTTACAACCAATTATTTCTATCATTCCAGTCCTGTTCTATGCACACGTGTAGTAATGTTAGTTCTTCCATTTATTCATCACCTATGAGGACTGTGCCTATCTTGATGTGATGACTAAATATTCAAGGGCTTGGTTCTTTAAGCATAAGAACAAGAATGATAGAAAACTATTCAATTTTATGTATTCACAGGAAATAAGAAGAGGGGGTTCTCACCAGAAGGGGGGATGAGGGAACGAGCATTAGTATTTCCTATCTAATAAGTGTGTTACATATGATATTAGGCTACACACATAACACACACAAAATGATGTATGTATTGTACATATGCATGCACATGTGTATACATATCCTGGAGTAGAAAATGGCAACCCACTCCCGTATTCTAGGTTGAGAAATCCCATGGACAGAGGAGCCTGATGGGCTGCATGCAGTCCACGGGGTTGGAAAGAGTTGGACATGACTGAGCACACATGTACATATTCACAAAATCCTCACAGATATCCTTAAAATAAGGAATTAATAACTCTCTTTTTTAACTATTGGTAAAGCTGAGGTACAGATAATTTTATACAAGTTAAACAGTAGGTGGTTATGAATCCCAGTAGACCCCAGTAGATTTATTGGGATTCATAATCAGGTCTGGCTGACTCTAAAATACACGACAGCTCAGAAAACAGGCAGAGCTTGACAATTCCTGGTAGCAAAACAAAGTTTTGATTTGAAATAAAAGCACGGTGTGCAGAATAATGAAAAGGTCATGAGAATTAGACTCAGAAAGCCCTGTTTGAACACTATCTCCTTCATCAACCCTTGGACAAATTATCCTATTAACCTTAGTTTTCCCTTCTATAAAATGGCATATGAACTGCCCCAAATAATAGCATCACAAACTAAGTCTGGTGCCTTTGTGAATGTACCTAACTCTGTAGTCAGTACAGTAGGACTTCTGGAACAGAATCTGCATTAGGCATTGGGTAAATATTTGTTGAATGATAATGAAGTAGAAGTGAGAAACCCCAGAAGAACCATCTTCTTTTTGCAAAACTGTAACAGATGGTCAACTTAGTCTTAAGAATTTCCGATCTCTCCACCACCCTCAGAAATCATTCTACCTATGCCTTCGCTGTCATAAATCCAAAGTGAAAACACAAAGACACTGGAGGTGGAGGTAAAAACACAGCCTGAGGGCGGGTGGGGGCTCCAAAGTTGAAAACAGACTTGTCCTTGTTCTGCCAAGCAGTCTCTTTTTCTCTTCATCCCCTGAGGTCGCTTCCCCTAAGGCCACAGTTTCTCTCAAAGGAAGAACCAGGCAGGCAAATAATCCCACCTGGAGCACAGGGTGGAGGGCTCGCCCTCCATCAGGAAAGGGACTCCCGTTTCCTCTGGGGCCTCTTGGCTCATCTCCTCCACCACTCTGTGTGTCTGGAATCTAGAATGGTGACTTCCTGCTTCTCCTCACGAAGCAAAGTCTTTTGCATCTCGTGGGCAGCCGCTTTCTCCCCAAGTTTCACATGGGCATGCCAGCCTCCCATCCTGGGACTTGTTCCAACCACGCACAAACATACACACCATACACTATCTCCCCACACACCACACGCACACCATATACACTACACACACAAGCACACAGACACACACCACACACACCAAACACACAACCACAGACATACCCCAAACACACACACACCATACACACTGCACACACACACACACCATATACACACCATATACACCATACACACACACCACACACATCTCTCTCCTTCCCCATCCCCAGCAGAGATCCAGCTCCTGGCTGACTCTCCAGAGGGGCATGGGAGAACTCCAGTATCCAGAAAAGCATCTTTGCCCTCTGCATCCCCCCCCACACACACACCACACATGCTACACACACAATCACACATATACCACACACACATACACACCATACACACGCGCACACACACATACTATGCACACCATACACATACCACACACACACAAACACACCACACACATGCACACACAAACACACATTCACACCTCTCTCCTTCCCCATCCCCAGCAGAGATCCAGCTCCTGGCTGACTCTCCAGAGGGGCATGGGAGAACTCCAGTATCCAGAACAGCATCTCTGCCCTCTGCACCACCCCCCACACACCACACATGCTACACACACCACACATACCATGCACACACATCACACATACTACACACAAAATCACACACATACACACCATACACATACACACACACATTACGCACACCATACACATACCACACATACCACATACACCACACACACACCATACACACTACACACACAACCATACAGACACATACCACACACACTACACACACACAGACACACACCACACCACATACCACCCCCCACACCACATATACCATATGCATACCACACACACACCTCATACACACTACACACACAACCACACAGACACACATCACACACACTACACACATGATCACACAGACACACACACCACACACATACATACCACACTATACACCACATACACACACTACACACACCACACATGCCACACACATATGATACACACTACACACACAACCACACACACACCTCTCTCCCTCCCCACCCCCGGCGGAGATCCAGCTCCTGGCTGACTCTCCAGAGGGCCATAGGAGAACTCCAGTGCCCAGAACAGCATCTCTGCCACCTGCACACCATACACACACACCACACACACACACACCACACACATACACACATACACACACTACACATGCTGCTCTTCCTCCTCCTTCTCCCTCCTTTAAGGTGAAGAGACAAAGCCTCTCAGACTCATCATTCAAGAAACTCAGCTAAGAGTATTTTCAGGAAAGAAGGGCAGCTATGAATGTCCACAAGAAGATCCAAATGTGAGGGAGGGGTCCTGAGGAAAGAAGGGCAAACACCTGGAGCCAGGTGGCTGCACAGATGATGGGGGTTGGGGGCTGCTGCTGGCTTACTCCCGAGTGGAAATGCTTGCCTTGCCCGATAGCACCTCTCCGGTGTCGGGAAGCGTGGCTAGCAACCTCCTGTGGGACCACAGATGATACAAACGCGCAGGAAAGAAGCTGCAAGGCCGCCTCAGAACAGCCACTTCCAATGAGCGCCTGGAAGCCCCTTCAGTCAGTCATGTGACATCCTGGAGAGGCAATCCCTGGGGCGTGAGGCTGAGGTTAGGAGGGATGCGAAAGCTCACAGCACTATCACTGATGATATGGCTCCGATGTGTTCAGTTTGAACAGGAGTACGGTCACTGGCTGCCTTCACCCCAACAGTGAAAACAGGGAGAAAACATGCTCCAACAGGCATCTCTCTCTAACTCAGCGCAAAGGATCATGCCTACCGACACCTTCATCCCCCAGGCCTCCCACTCTCAATACGGAGCCACACTGCCCCGCCCGCTTGGCCCACACCTGCTCAGCCTTCACCACTCGTGGAGTTGGTGAGAGGCCACCATCCACCCCTCACAACTGCTCTCACACAAATCCTCCCCAACAGCCCCTCACACACCAGGGTCACTTACACACACTCCCTGTCAGCCCTCATCACCCACCATCTTCCATTCCCAGAGGCCAAAAGCTGGCCTACCGCCACCATCACCAGAGGAGACCACTCACTATCCCTGCCCACCACTCCCGCCTCCCCCGGCACACTGAACCTGTCCTAGGTGTACATACGTCCACAGTGCCTCCTGTGATTCAGCTGTGCTGACTTTTTCCCACTCAAATGAGTATTCGAGGGTAGACTTACTTCTCCATTCACTGATCCACACGAACCAGACAAGTATCAGAAAATCACCCCTGTTCTTCGTTATAAATTCCAACACATGAACATAGTTTCTTTTCAGAAAAATGTCTAAATTCTACGATGCGTGCGTGCCAAGTCACTGCAATCATATATGACTCTTTGCGACTCTATGGACTGTAACTGCCAGGCTCCTCAGTCCACAGCATTTCCCAGTCAAGAATACTGGAGGGGGTTGCCATGCTCTCCGCGAGGGGCTCTTCCTGACCCAGGGATTGAACCCACATCTCTTACATCTCCTGTATTGGCAGGCGGGTTCTTTACCACTAGTGCCACCTGAGAAGCCCAGATTCTCTGATATATATTTTAACAAATATTTGTTTTCATATGGAAGTGCAGCCAAGAAAAGCCCCTCCACACAACCAAAATGATGGTGACCCTCTGGTTTACCACCTCGTCAGTGTGACAAGTCACACAAAGGCACTTTCATAGGATACCATCACAGTACAGTGTTCATGGGGTCTAGCAAAGCCACGCCCACATTTCAGTTTATTATCCAAAGGGCTCTTTTCCATGCATAAAAGCTTGTGTTAAGTCCAAAACGGGGCTACCGAATTCATGTGGCTACTTCTGGCGTCTTGACCTTGGATTCTGGTTCAGAAATCCATTCTCAGGCTCACTTGTCCCTTTTGAAATGTAGCTGCTCTAGGGCCACAGGCTCAGAGGCAGTTCTTTTGTTATCTTATTTCATAGAAACAGAAGGCAATTTGCTGCAGCAGTCACTCTCATTAATTGATGCTCCAGAGATTCTGAAGCCTCTGCTTGCAAGCACCCAAACTGTCAATCACAGCAGCGCTGCAAGAACCATGGAAGACTTCCGGTTCACTCTCTTGTGCATCTTTCAATGGATAAAAGGGACAATTAACCCAAACCACTCATTCCTATGTGAAGCTAGGAAGGAGCTTCGCTCAGGGATGGTATATTTCGCTTACAGCATTGGGAGATGGGAGAACTGACAGGGCCAAAAAAGAAAAGCCTGAGTCTCAGTCCCCGGGGCTAATGGAAACATAGGTAAATGTTGAGTCAGACTGCTTTCATCTAATTTTTAAAAATAACCTCACTTATATCACTTTCCTAGCACCCATGTGGCCTGGCACCTGTCATGGGGTGTTTGGTTCCTTGGTTCTGGCACATTCCACCAAGCAGGCTTTCTTTTCTTACATTTCCAATTAAAAATGACATGGCCTTTCTCGCACCATGTCAGACTGTCTACACCAGCGCACAGGATGGATGTGATGGAAAGGGAGTGGTACTAACGCCACCGAGTAGGGAGAGTGCTGAGGGCTGACAAGCCTTCGTGGAGGCCTGAAGGAAGGCACTTAATTCGATGGCACAATTATTTCCTTGTGAATGTTCACCAGCAGGGCACTGAGCTGAGGCTCAGTGTTATCAGAAAGCAAGTTATGGAAGAAATATGTACTGATGCCTGTGAGTTCCTTCCTTCCACCGGCAGATTTCTGAAGAGTTGGAAAAACCTAGAGTGAGCCCTTGAAGTGAAAAGTGTTCATTGCTCAGTTGCATCCAACTCTTCGTGACTCTATGGACGGTAGCCTGCCAGGCTCCTCTGTTCATGGAATTCTCCAGGCAAGAATACTGGATCAGGTTGCCATTTCCTTTTCCAGGGGATCTTCCCCACCCAGGGATCGAACCCAGGTCTCCCGTATCGCAGGCAGATTCTTTACCTTCTGAGCCATTGACCTTTGGGTAACTCCATCATTGCTCCTCCAAGACCCTTCATCCTCTGAAGTTTATTTTGTTCAAGTACTAGGGCTTCCCTGGTGGCTCAGCTGGTAAAGAATCTGCCTCCAATGCGGGAGACCTGGGTTTGATCCCTGGGTTGGGAAGATCCCCTGGAGAAGGGAATAGCTACCCACTCCAGTATTCTGGCCTGGAGAATCCCATGCACTGTATACTCCATGGGGTCACTGAGTGCATACGACTGAGCGACTTTCACTTTCACTTTCCCCTAAACAAACAAATAAGCATGTTATTCTTAGTCAGGGCTCCTAGAATTTCTACATAAGGAGAGCTGGGATGAGGGTGAGAGGCAGAAAACTGGTAGAAGCAAGATTCAATGATTTGTCTTGAAGTTGCTCCTGTTAAGTACACGATTTTTACTTCCTTGCTCTTTGGATATATATTATCTGCTCTATACTGGGATGGAGAAATGTTTCAGAAACGGATGTGAACAAGTTAGACTTGGAACTTGGACTTAGGACACTTATGTCTACAAAGAGTCAGACAAGGAAAAAAAAAAAAAAAAAAACCACACCACACAACATTGAGACAATGAAACAGTAACTAACAACAGCTGCTCCTTGGAGAATTAATTAGGGCCATTTGACAGAGTGACCAGGGCAGACAGGAAGGGTTGCTCCCAGCAAGTACCAGTTAGACTGAGACTTAAATGGCAAGAGTGAGGTGGTTCAATGAAAAAACATGCCACCAAGAGGAGGAAGCAGGTTCAAGAATCCTGCGGCAGGAAGAAGCTCCGCATACCTGAGGGAAAGAAAGTTGATGGAGACTGAACACACATCAGCCAAGGAAACAGAGTAAGGACACAAAAATGATGAGTAAGGTGCTGGGTTTCTAATTCCTCATGTGGGACAGGAGGCCATGGGAGGATCTTGAAGTGGTATCATCTGATTTCTTCTATTTACTTATTTTTGACGTGGACCATGTTTAAAAAGTCTTTATTGCATTTATCACAATATCATTTCTGTCTTTTTATGTTTGGGTTTTATTTTATTTTTTTTTGGCCCTGAGGTATGTAGGACCTTAATTCCCTGACCAGGGATCAAACCCAAGCCCCTTTGAATTTGAAAGTGAAGTTTTAACCACTAGACTGCCAGGGAAGTCCCTGATTTCTTCTTGTTAAATTCATTCTGGCTGCTGTGTGGAGAGGATGCCTCGAGCATCCTGCAGTAATCCAGGGAAAGGACACTGGCATCTTGGACAGAGTGACTGGTGGAGAGGAGAGTGGATTGCTTTCTATGAGAAGGAGGGTTCTAGAGCTGTTGCTTATGCTTGGATGTAAGAGTGAGAAATGCAATGGGGTGAATTTGGTTGCCCATTGACCAAGATTTGGAAGACAAAAGAGATAACAATTTGAAAGGGGAGAAGTGTTCTCTTTTGGCAATGTTAGGTTTTAGGAGCCTTCCAGATGCTGTGTGGAAATGTCTGGGAGGTAACTATGGAGGGTAGTATGTGGTTCTGAGGCGGTGGTCTGAGTTGAGGATGAACATTTGAAAGTCTTTGCATAAAGAAGACATGAAAAGCGATCAACTAGATGAAATCACATAGAAAACCTGTGTACATTAAAAAAATAATAAGGGAGCCCAAACAGGGCCCTTTGGACAGCCTTTAGAGATGGAAAGGGAAAAAAAATGAAGCTAGCAAAGAAGATTGAGAGGAACCAGCCAATATAATGGGAGGAAAATCACAAGAAGTGTGGCTTCATGAAAACCAGGGATTTCAATGAGGAAGCTGTGACTTGCATCAAATACTAAGCGAGGATGAGATGACAATAGGCTAACCACTATATTTGGGCAAATGGTGATTGCTGGTGACTCTAGCGAGTCACGAGAATCACTCCATTAATATGGTGTGAACGGAATCCCAACTGGAATGGGTGGTGAGGAAGGAGAGAAGACGATCATAGGTAACTCTTCCAAAAAGCTTTGCTATTACGAGGAACAGAAAAAGGTGGAAGTAGTTAGAGGAAGATGTGGATTTTTGGTATTGTTTTATTTCTTTAAAATTTTTGAGGTGGACCTTTTTTGGAAGTCCTTTTTGAATTTGTTACAATACTGCTTCTGTTTTTTATGTTTTGGTTCTTTGGCTGCTAGGCATGTGGGACCTTTCTCCCCAACCAAGGGTTTGAACCCACATCCCTTGCATTGGAAGATGAAGTCTCAACCACTGGACTGCCAGGGAAATCCCTGTTTTATTTTTAATATAGGAGGTATTAGAATTTATTCATGGCTGGAGAAAATGGTCTAGTAGAGACAGAGAAAAATGAAAAACACAAGGTCTTTGAGAAAGGAAAAAGGTTGGGAGCCAGAATTTAAGAATTCAAGAGATCTGGATTCAAACTCTTGCTTTCTCTTAGACTGTGTTCTTTGTAGAGGGTTGGTCTCTAAGAGACAGGGAGCTTCATCCACAGAACCTGGAGAAAAGGCAGAAGGCAGTGGTGCTGATGCAGGTACCCTGGCAGATTTGGTAATATGAAAATGAGGAAGTTCCTGGCAGAATAATTCCATTTTCTCAATGAATTCTGAAGGCAGATTTACCAGCAGAGAGTGCTAATCAGGGAGCGAAGAGACGTAGCAGGTTTGAAGTGAGAAGAGAGAGTGAGAAGTGATTTTGGAGTGGGAGCAAGTTAATACAGTAGGAAATGCGGCAGGAGCTCTGGGCAGGATCAAGTCGCAGTTTGAGAACTGTGGCTTTGTCATCATGATTGTGTTTCTTCAACTTGGGAGGAGAAACTGGAGTCGTTCAAATGCTTTGAGGCAGGCATGAAGAGGCGGCCTACTCAGCCACAAAAAAGAATGAAATAATGCCATTTGAAGCAACATGGATGGGTCTAGAGATTATTATACTTAGTGAAGTAAGCCAGACAGACAAAGGTAAGCACCATGTGATATCACTTACATGTGGATTCTAAAATATGACACGACTCAACTTATCTAAGAAACAGAAACAGACTTACAACATAGAGAAGAGACTTGTGGTTGACAAGGGGAAGGGAAGAATTTGGAGTTTGGGATTAGCAGATGCAAATGAATATACAGGGTGGATAAACAACAAGGTCCTGCTGTACAGCACAGGGAACTATATTTAATACCCTATGATAAACCATAATGGGGAATAATATGAAAAGGAATATACATATGTACAACTGAATCACTTTGCTGAACATCAGAAATTAACACAACATTGCAAATCAACTAAATTTCAATAAAATTTTTTTAAAAAGGAAATAGTTCAACCAGGGCAGTGTAACAGGCACCACTTGGGCACCACTGAAATCCTCTCACCTCCCCTGCTCTTCAGTCACAGATATGGTGACTATTTGGGCTTAGGCTCCAGCCAGCATCATGCAGATCTCGCCCTGGGCACATCCTGTCCAGCTCTGGCTTCTTGGCCCCCTGGGCTTCTCTGCTGCCATGACCTGGTATATTAAGGAAGGAACTGCTTGGTGCAAGTTGGCAGTGGGAGAGTGCCTGGGAGCCTACAGATAAGGCTCCCCCTTCCAGTACACAGTTCTAAAACATATTTCTTCAGACTCTTTAAACGATGCTGCTAGGATGAGGGACCACCGGCCTTTATCAGTGCTCAATCCAATAATGCATCCTTGCTTCAGCTTTCTCTTCTTCCTCATCTCACCCTTCTGGTCCCTAACTTCTGCTCTTTGGGGCTGCTTTTTTAAAAACCTACCTACATATAAGTCTTTGCCTAAATCTCTGCCTTCAAAGTAGCCTACTGGTATTAAGAAGAGTTACAGAAATTAGAGCCCCAAGATGGGATTGTGGGGTTCAGTGAAGGCCTCACTGCTGGGGTAAGCAGAGTAGTGGTAACTCCTGGCATGTGTGACTTCACAAATGCTAATATTCTCCCTGGCAGTGGCCTGGGACCGGGCTGAGGTAGAGAATGACGTATGGGGTTGTGTGGTGGCTCTTTTGTCTTTGAATATGTGGGCAACTGGCTTATTTGTCCATATATTCATGTTTTGCAAAAGGAAATTGAAAAGATCAAGTCAGCCAACTATCCACTCAAGGCTTTCTGCGAAACCCAGACAGCCATGGATAAAGAGATTTACACCATACAGCCATAGGCAGACTGTTGAAAATCAGACCCAGTAGCAATGACAACACTACAAAGGAGACTAAATGCAGTCTTGGACTATCTCTTATGTGACAATAATCGGAAAAGAATGGGACCCCGAGACCTACATGGGGACCTTTGAGTGCACAGGGAAGGAGGGTATTCCTGAAACCTCAAGGGAGGCAAGAGATACTGATCTATAGCCTTATCCCACCCTCCTTCCTCACCAAAGGAAAGAGACCTGACATTTCACAGAGATTCTGCTAGGACTTCATCTGAGGCAGGTGCCTTTCAGTCTGACTCTGCTCCTAAGTCCAGGTGGGTAGGAACGATAGAGAATTTGTTGGCACGGGAGCACCTGCTTGTGAATCGAGGGTCAAGGTCCTGGCGAAGCCTCCTTGGGGCACTGCTAATATGCTCCTGGGTTGGTGGCTCAGGGAATGAGGCAGTGGGTGATGGAATGACTTTGGCAGAATCCAGGGTCAGAAGACTAGTAGGGTGAGAATGTCAGGCTGGAAGCACCATGCGAGCTTGAGACTGATCGCATGACTGCACTGAGCTGAATTCTGAAGCTTCTTCCAGAAAATGCTGGAGGGATTAAGCACTGGTTGCTACAGGATAGATTAGCTCAGTACAGCTCCTTTCATTGGCTTCCCTCCTTCTCACTCTCCCTTTCCTGATCCCTACTATCTTCTCCCCAAGATTATTGTTGTTTTTCAGTCACTAAGTCATCTCTGACTCTTTGAGACCCCAGGGACGGCTGCACGCCAGGCTTCCCTTTCCTTCACTATCTCCCAAAGTTTGCTCAAACTTCTGTCCATTGAGTCGGTGATGCCATCCAACCATCTCATCCTCTGTTGTCCCCTTCTCCTCCTGCCTTCAATCTTTCCCAGCATCAGGGTCTTTTCCAGTGAGGCAGCTCTTCACACTAGGCAGCCAAAGCATTGGAGCTTCAGCTTCAGCCTCAGTCCTTCCAATGAATATTCAGCATTGATTTCCCTTAGGATTGACTTCCACATAAACTCCCTGTGCAAAAACTAAGAGCTGCTTCCAAGGAGCAGAAGTTCTAGGCCAGGTAGAGAATCCCAAGGCTGCTCCTGTTCCTGTCACTGACTCCAAACATGATGGGGCCCAACACCTCCTACTGCACGTCCATCCAGCACACAGTGGGTCCTCATCAGATGACAACTCTCTCCTTCCCTTCTCCCTTCCCCTGAATCAGTAACTCTGGATGGCAGTTAAGGGCAAATACTTTCTAGAGACAGAACAGTATCTCTTCTGCTCAGTGCTCCCCACAGCCCCTCAGAACCCACTCTAGCTGAGGGGCCCTGACTCTGCTCTTCCTCCTCCAGAACATGGTTTGTCTCCCTCCTCATTACATAGCCTCAGGTTAACTATGTTCCCTGGAGGGTTTGCTTCCCCTTCTGGGGAAATCAAAGAGCAGATTGGGAGTTAGTCACCAGACTGTGTCGCTCTGAATACAAGGAAGAGGAGAAGACAGAAAGGAAAGGAGGCGGGGGAGGGGGAGGAGGGAAACAGGAGGATACAGCGCTGCGGTTGAGGAGTTCACACATCTGATTGCCTTTCATCATCACAATACATTTGCAAGGTGTTCTCCTGTCACACGGATGAGGACGTCAAGGCTCAGGGTCCCTGTCTTAAACACCTGCTTCCTAAGCTAAACTGACAGCCAGGAGGGGCAGGTGGTGCCACCATGAGAACCAGAGACAGGGCTCGCTTGAGAATGAGGGAAACCAAGCAGACCAGACAGACTGATGCTTTAGGCCTCTGCCTCGTTGAGTGCGGACTTATTTGGAAATACCAATTTATAGGGGAAATTCATAGAACTGAAATGCAGGCAACCAGAATATTTTCATTTTCCCCCTCTGCTTAACAAGTGGTGTGGTTGCTAAGTCATGTCTGTTTCAGTCATGTCTGACTCTTTGTGACCCCATGGACTGTAGCCCACCAGGCTCCTCTGTCCATGGGATTCTCTGGGCAAGAATACTGGAGTGGGTTGCCGTGCGCTCTTCCAGGGGATCTTCCCAACCCAGGGATCAAACCCATATCTCTTGTATCTCCTGCATTGGTAGGTAGCTTCTTTACCACTAGTGCCACCTGGTCACCAAAAAGTAGAGACGGAGTAGTTTCCAGGGAAGAGGGCACAAAGGCTTGTGAAGAGAAGCACCTGCTTCACTGAGCTCTGAACTCTGAGCACCAGGATGAGGCAGCCCAGAACCAGGGCAGAGAACTTAGGCAGCTGCTGTTAACTACACAATGAACTTGACCATGACACTCCAGACAACGCAACCAGACTCATATTTCCTGCATACCTTCTATGGTTCTGCTTTGCTTCTGGAAAATTGAGAGTCTTACACCACCTCCCTTTGCTTCCCTACAAAGATCTCTGCCCATGAATTTCCACCTCCATCAAGGAACCAGCTAATTTCTTCTTATACTACATCCCTTCTTTGAGGTTCCCACTGCAGTCCTCCTTACTCTTTGCCGTTTCAGCATTGTTCTTTAGAGGCAAGTCCTTTGTAATCTGCACATTCTTTTTCCATATCCAGTAATAACTAAGCTTCAAAGAATCATGATACCCTAGAGCTGAAGGGACCTTTTTTTAAAAAATTCAGGAAACAATTACATTTACCCTAAGCCACACACAGTGTTGAATCCCTTGAAATTATTAACCTATTGAATACTCATGACAATTCTATGAGTTAGGTATAGCACTTCATTTTTTCTCAGATGAGGAAACTGAGGCTCAATGAGATTAAATAACTTGTTTTGGGCCATACAATTAGAAAGTGGCAGAACCAGGAGGTCTGGCTCCAAAGTCCATGCCCTAAAAAATGTCTTAACCTGAGGGATCATTTCACCCCTTCCCTTCATTTTACAGAAGAGGAGATTCAGACACAAAATGTTAAGTGATCTTAGCAAAGATAAGCACACTGAGGCTGGCAGGCAGGTTTTCTGATTTCCAGTTCAATGTTTTTGCCCCAATATCCCATGGCTAGGCTCTATACAACAGTATTCACCTCTAGGTTATATTTCAGCAGTGGTTTCCCATGAGCTCTACAAGTGACCTGCAGATTTACAATATCACTGTGGATCACCATTTTACCAAGGTTGTGTAGAAACACGTGGGTCATCATAAGACTCTGCACCTAGTCCTTTGGGGCTTTAGAATCTGGTGATCTGGGATCTAGGGTTCCTGATCAGCTGGGAGACCCTGATATGTTTCTACTCTTCTCTGGAAAGTCCAAGTGGTGCATGGGAGGTATCGCCCTACACATTGTAAGAAACCTGCAAGCCCTAAAGTTACAGTGCTGATGATTAGCACTGTTAAAAACACCAAGTTTCACCCATGATTTCTGCAGACATTTTGAAATGGTGATGAGGATACAGACTCGGATGGTCATCTTAAGGTGGAAGTATCTGGTGCTGAGATGGCTATTGTGGCAATTAGGGAGGCTGAGGGTAAAAGCTGGACATGCAAATCATGTTCTCATCATTATCGGCTCTGGATAATGGTGTGGCAGGGCAAAATGTAAGGCTGTTAATAATAGAGAAACTGGGGGTCATGGAGACATACCTCTGCAGGGCCACCTTCCCGCAGACCTGGGGTGCACAGCTTCACCTGCTGTTTCACAGCCACCCTCACTGCAGCATTGCAGGCAAACCTCAGGTATCAAAACTGATTGCATTTGGTATTTCTGCTGTTCTCTCAGAAACTGCTGTCAATGGACGTGGGGAGCCCTTCACCAACAGGAACCTTTGTCTTTTATCTCTTTATCTACAAAGCCAGCAGTGTGGTTGGCACCCAGGAAATGGGGGGTGAATAGGGAATGAATGAATACTCTTTTGACTTCCTTGAATTGCAACCATTTTGCTTTCACTCAGCAGCCCAGGGCTAAGGGTGTTCTGAAGTAACCTTCCCAGAGTTGCGGTCAGCAGGGCTAGCATTGGAGTGCAGAGTCAATGGAATTTTCAGGAAGATCCAGACAGTGAAGCCTGGAACTTCTGTTTGTGAGAACATATTGTATGATAGTTCTTCAGTATTTTATCACCCAACCACCAAAAGTGCCCATAACTCCCTCTGCATCAGAATGCCCTCCTTCACATATTAAAAAGCAAAAACTAAATCAAATTTTTATAAAACT
Source organism: Bos javanicus (assembly GCF_032452875.1). Classification (NCBI taxonomy): domain Eukaryota; kingdom Metazoa; phylum Chordata; class Mammalia; order Artiodactyla; family Bovidae; genus Bos; species Bos javanicus. Next base: position 96,627,590 of record NC_083872.1, on the reverse strand, counting down.
CAATTCAGCACTTTGTTTTGTGGGCACTTTAATCCTGAGGAGACACTCAGAGAGTTGTAGTTTTTGGCTTCAAAGACAATTTTTAAAAGGAAGTGGGGATTAGAAAGACCCTGAAGGGGGAGATGCCAGTTAATACATTCTTTGTGTACTCTTCCATAATGAGAATATTGAGAATTCCTTAGTGACAAGAAGCAAGTATAAACTGGGCAGAGCTCCCATAGCACCTAGCACTCGGCTGTGCCCACAGTCAGTGCTCAACAAAAATTGGGTGGATGGATGGATAAATGGGTGGACAGATATACTTAAAAAAATTTTTTTTTGGTCATACCCTGTGGCATGTGGGATCTTAGTGTCCTGTCCAGGGATCGAACCCACATTGGAAGCATGGAGTCTTAACCACTGGAACACCAGGGGAAATCCCAGAGTACAATTTTCTATCGCCACCACTGTCAACAGTCATCTGTAACTCTGGTCAGAATGTCCTTGTAAGCTACCATGCTCTTTCCCCTTAATTCTCTCTTGACCTTTTTTGTATAGAACTGATATTTACTTATCACCTTCTTTATTCAGTCATTCAAAAGAAAACTGTCTCCCTCACCATCCAATAGTAAAACCCTGTACATACACAAGTGTCTTCTCACACAAATCAAACAACAAAATACAATGGGGTTTTCATCCACTGTATTGTGTTTCCATCTGAGTAAGAGATGAAATCAGAAATGTCGTTAAAGTCAAAGACAGATGCTTTCTTTTTGCTGTCATTTATTTGACACTAGTTACCCTGTGCTTCAAAACGAGAAAAATAAAACAGGCTAACAATAACCTAGCATTTGCAGATTACCTTGGGTGGAGGTGGGAGCTAACATAAATTAGTCTCTGCAAGTCCTTCCATCTGTTCTCTTTGTCCAAATAATTCATTGCCATTTCAACAGCTGCATCTGGCAGTTCAGGTCACTCATACCCATTCTCCTATTCAGAGAACTTTATTCCTTCTGTCCCTCCCAATTTTGTGTAGTTCCCTGTCTGACCCAATTTTTGAGTGATGGAGATTTTCAAGGCCAGATAATTCTTGAGTTGGGAAGAGGTGATTCACGGAGAGACAGTCTTGGAGGAGAAGGGAAGAAAGAGCATTAGAGAAGAAGTTTGGAATGTTTGGGGGTGGGGGTGGGGGTGGGGAAATCAAGGAAGAAGTACAATCGAATCTGTAGAAAAAACTGTTTCCCACATCTCTTGCTCATTCCAGAACTTTCAGAAAAGAAAGAGGTGATGAGACGGAGAGTGGATTTGGGGAAAGTAATCGTCTGTTCTATGACAGGATTCATTTTGTTACTGAAGGGAAATAACCTACAAAGGAAGAGAGAGACAGAAAGAAACCAGGAGTAGGGTGGGCGAGACAAAGAGGAAGACATATGGGGAGGGGGTGGAGGAGAAGGGTGAGGAGGAGAGAACACGGAATGCAGCGGGAACACTGTTGGAAACAGAAGAACCGCCCCCAGAGGAAAATGCCAGCATCTCTGGGCAAAACTCTAAACTGTCATCACATGCATCTTTGCTCTCAGAAATGTACACATTTTTTTTTTTTTCCTTTTCAAGATGATTCCCCGTTCCGACATCAGTAGAACACTTCGAATTGAGAGACTAAGACAATTTCATTTCTGCTATCACATGGCATTTCCAGGTCCTTCTTCAGCATTCTTCATAAATGTGCCATCACCACCCTTTAGACAAATCAATGCTGGGAGCCCAGGGCAGGAAATATTCAGGGGTAAGTCCTTGTCTAGATTTCATGTAGATTTCATCTCACAAAACTAGAGTGGAAGAAATCTGTCCCTCTTAGGAAGAAATGAGGGAAAGAAATACAATCTTTAATGCTCACACTTTCTAAATACAGTTCTCTATTTTTTTTTTTTGCCACATGGCATGTGGGATCTTAGTTCCCTGACCAGGACTCAAACTCACACCCCTAGCAGTTGGAAGTGAGGAGTCTTAACCACTGGATGACCAGGACATTCTCAGTTGTTAACATCAATAGAGCAGGGACAGTCCAATAAAACAAATAAAATAAAACAATAATAATAAAACCAATGACTACATTTTTTGAGCACTTGTATAGGTCCTTTTGTACATGCTTTGCATACATCCTCATTTAACCAGTATGAAGACAACAGGAAGCCATTAGTGCTACCCTTGTTTTTACAGATGAAGAAGCAAGCTGAGAGAGATTAGGTAACTTGGCCAAGGCTGCTCAGCTGATAAATATGGGGCCAGAATGTTGAGAGATACCTCTGGCTTTCCATATCATGCAAATGACCCAAATTTTATTTTACCAACAGTGAGTATTAAGCTCCTTGCCCACCAACATTTTCCTATACCTGGAAACAAAGAGAAAATGTTTGAATCCTTCCCTTCCCTTTAAATCTTTCCCTACACTGTTTAAAAAATAATATAATGAGCCCAGAGTCCTTTGGCTCCACCATCTTGGCCGCTCCAATTGCCCTTTATCAGAAATAAGGGGGGTTTTTCCTGGTGGTCCAGTGATTAAGACTCTACACTGACAATGCAGAGGGCGTGGGTTCAATCCCTTGTTGGGGAACTACGATCCTAGATTTTTTTTGGCAAAAAAAAAATAGGCAGCTGACTTGAGTAATAATCAAAAACCTAAATAATCAGTCCCTGATCAATGACAGTTAATGGTATGAAAGAGGAAATAAAAGCTATGTAGAGACCATATGTGCCTGCCCTATCTACCTCATTTGACCCTATGACCCTTTTTGCTTTTTTAACTTATTTCTTTTGATTTCACTACCCTGCCCCCTACAGAGCAGACCACACCGCTTGTCCCTCCCTGTCTCTACTGGCCTGTGACCTTCACTGAATAATGCTGCCTCCTTGTCCCTCCAGCTGTCCTGGGTGTTCAAGGCTCAGCCGAGCCTCACTTTACTTTTCCCTACATGCTCTTCTCCTGAGAGAGCAGATCTTTTCTCAGCTGGCCGCTGACAGTTGTACCAACACTACACTGATGGATTTCAAATCTGTAACCTCACATTCCAGACTCTATTACCTGGAGGAACTGCAAGACATCCTCACTGGCACATCCTGCCCTCAGCTCAGAATTTAACATGTCTTCTGTGAAAAACAGGTTTTCTGCTTCAACTTTTTCATTTCCATTGATTCATCACCAGCCGTTCAACCTCAAAACCTAAAAGCCAGCTTTGACTATTTCATCTCCTGTATTATCTCTATGGAAGGCACTACCAGATCCTAGAGTAGTGTTCTTCAAAATTCTCTTGCCATCTCTGAGGTCACCAAAATCCTGGCTTTTGTCACCTTGCATTTGGAGTAGCTCTGACCTGTCTCCCACCTTGGGTCACTACTCTTTCCTTCCTTTCATGCACTGGTTCGGGATTAATTTTCTCAACATAACCATTCCATCAAGTCTCTCCTCCCAGGAGAAAGTTAAATGACATTAATCTAGTTTTCAGGCTTTTCCATAGCCTACTGGTTAGCAGTCATACTCATTCAGCCCAAAGCATGGATTCAAAAACCAAATAGGCTGTTTCATAGAAGATTCTAAAGCAGAAAGATACCTCAGTGGTGTCCATTTCAACTCCTTTACAGAAACATAACATGTATTAACTAAAAGCTGATGTATCCCTACCTTTTACTGATGCATGCTCCTTACCATGCTATTTTTAAAATGAGATTTGAACAGACTAAATGACTTGAATAAGGTCACATAATTAGATGTCAACTCCCAATACAGTACCTTTCCAACCCTAACCCTTCCTGAAAACGACTCTGTCCCACGGTAACCCCACGCTTATTTCCCATTTCTTGTCTACAATTCCATTCAGATGAACTTGATCCCAATATAACCCTCACATGCTCAGTGTCAAGTCCAAATCTTAGTTCATGCTATCATTTTCACTTGGAGAAAGTCACCTACCCTTGGGCCCCACATTCCATACTTCAAAGTCTAGGTCACATTCCACTGCCTCCAATTCTTCTAGTGTTTCAAAGCTGCAAGTAGTTAATACTGGTGACTGTAGCATATGAACTGTATTACCCATTTGAGGCACTAAATCATATTTTGTCTGGCACTTTTACTCAAAAATTTCATGTATGCAGCCTTTGCTACTTCAACTAAACTCAAGTTTGGAAGAGAATTAGCTCATGTCTTTTTTGTTGTGCTGCCCGTCACATTAACTATAGCTCTGTGCACAGATATATTGCACTATTTGTTAAAGACATAAAGACTCTAAGAATACAACCTGAAACAAAGTCTTAAATAGATAATCCAGAGGCCCGGAGGAAATCAAGTCCATAGATAATACAAAGCTTAATTTTCCAATTAGTTTAAGTTAATTAACTCATTTTCAAATATTTAATAAGTGTCTGCTCTGGGCCAATTAAAGTGCCAAGCATTAAAATGCAATGGTGAGTGGAACAGACATATTGCTGCCAACATGAAGCTAATAGTCTAGTCAGAGAAAGACACAGACATTAAGTAATCACATACACGAAGTGTGAGCGTGTGTTTAATTTAACTAGATGGGCATGTATGCTTAGTCACTCGGTCGTGTCTGACTCTTTGAGACCCCCATGGACCCCAGGCTCCTCTGTCCATGGGATTTTTTTCCAGGCAAGAATACCGGAGTGGGTTGCCATTTCCTCCTCCAAGGGATCTTCTCGACCCAGGGATTAAACCCATGTCTCCCAAATAGCCTACAATGCAGGTGGATTCTTTACTGTTGAGCCACGGGGAAGGCCCAGCTTAACTAGGACTCTGGGAAAAATAGGACTTCCCTGGTAGCTCAGATGGTAAAGAATCTGCCTGCAATGCGGGAGACCTGGATTCCATCCCTGGGTCGGGAAGAACCCTTGGAGAAAGGAAGGCAATCACTCCAGTGTTCTTGCCTGGAGAATTTCATGGACAGAGGAGCCTGCGGCCTGGCAGTCCATGGTTGCAAAGAGTCGGACCTAACTGAGCAACTAACACACACACTAGGAAAAATGGGAAGTGGACAGATTAGAAGTATATTTTGCTATAGAACCAGTAAAATTAGAAAATTGATTAGATGAAGCATTTGAGAGAAAAAAAAGAATCAAAGATAACTTGCAAATTTCTGATACGTGCAATGGTAAAGATACCTGGCCATTCCTCTGAGATGAAGGAAAGTACTGGAGGGCAAGGTTGAAGTGACTGCATTGATATCATGAAAATTCAGCCTTGGGCATGCTGAATAGTTCATTACTAGAACCCTATCAAATAAGAAAAGTCAACAAGAAGCAGTTTGAGGCTCTTGTCCTGACTTTTACCCTGTTCACCTTCAGATGATGTTTCTTAAAGAGAAAATGCTCCACCCAAATTAGGCCTGAGAAGAGAAAAGCAGAATCAAGGAGCTCAGACAGCTCAGAACTGGGTAAGGAGACTGTGAATAACCGCAGGTTAGTGTTTGCTGAGACTGGAAGAATGCAAAATAGATCTTTTCAATCCAAGAAAATCAAATCTGGCCCATTTATTTTTCTTTATCAAGTGAATCAAAAGCTTAGCTGAACGGAAAACTAAGTCATTTGAAAAAGGACGGCTCCTGGTGTGTATACGCATGCAAAAGGCAGTCTTAACACACAGGCCCTGACTCCACTCCATTCCTGGTGCTCAGTCAGCTACTGTGTGCTGGGAATGAGGCCACAGTTCTGGATTCAAACCTATTCAAGTCTTGATCACAGGGTTGGAAGGAAACATGGAAGTTCAATACCTCATAAAAATCAAAGAATCAAAGAACCTAATCAGAAGGAACACAGGGCTCATCTTTTCCCAATTCTTTCCAGGCAATCATTTTCCCAAGACATTATCCTATAGATGAGGAAACCAAAGTCTGAAAAGGTGAAATGAGAGGTAAAATGACTCATAACACAGCGAACGGGTAGCAAAGCTGGGACAGACGCGTGTTCTCAGCACAGTGCACCTTCCACGCAAGAGACCGCCTCGCTGGATGGTAAAGAGAAGAGCAGGCTGAGAAAAGAAGTCCCTCTTGAAAATTAATTTGAGATCAGATTTTGAAAGCAGAAATTTGCTGTCTAGGGAGGATGACTGCTGTGCTAAGTTTCAATGTGGCTAAAAGAAGTCCCCACCCATCCTTCATCATGTAGGCAAAATGATCCAAATGATATTTGAAAAATATAAACCTGATGGTGAGTAAGATGATTTTTGTGATATTAATAAAAAGGGGACCCAGAACAGCTTGTTATGGGAATCTGGACACAAGCTAATGAGGACAGAGGTTGTGAAAGCAGAGAGGAAAGAATGACAACTTTGGGGAGCCATGCAAGAATGATGGAGTCTGACTATTTATAAAAAAGGCAGGAAGGGCAGTGAGAACTCATTTCTAAGTTCACGTTACTGATTAGAAGGCAGAAGGCTATGTGAGCACTCTGCATATAAAGCTGATGTTTAAAACTAGTCCAAAGTCTACATTTTATTGCCAATGAATCAGAAATATCACCTTCACACATGACGGATAACATATTGAATTTTTAAAAAGAATAATCACTTTTTCACTCCACAGGCATGAGCCCCACCTTTCATCTTTATTGATTCAATCACATTTTCATTCACCAAAAAAATGTGTGAGTCTTCTAGGCATTGAATCCTGGGGTGGCTGTGAAAATGAGTGAGACAGTCCAGCCTCAGGCGCTCCCAGATCTACTTTTAATTTGAACCGTCCTCACATCTAAGTGTGATAATAGCAGTTGTGAACACGGGGCTGTGGGAACACAAAGAGAGGGATGACAAATTCTGCCTGGAACTGTTAGAGAAGGCTTCATGGAGGAGGTGACATGAGTTAGATCTTAAGGGACAGTCATGTATCCATCAGGGAAGTTGAAAGAGGAATATTAGAGATACAACCACAGGGATGCAAGGAGCAGTAAGAAACTGTTACATTTAGAGTATGGCTGGTCATGTCATTGGATGTTGCTGGATCACAAGCAGGGTGTGTTGGGGCCAGGTAGGGAGTTGGAAGAGGGAGGCAGTTGGATAAGCCCAATTGTAAAAGTTAGATCCAGGGATTTCTCTGGTGGCTGAGTAGTTAAGAATCAACCTTCCAATGCACAGGATGCAAGTTCGATTCCTTGTTGAGGAACTAAGATCCCACATGGCACAGAGCAACTAAGCCTGCATATCATAACTAGAGAGAAGCCTGCGTGCCTCAATGAAGGTCCTGCATGGTGCAACTAAAATAACGTATTTGGCCGATGCACCCAAATAAATAAATAATTTTTTAAAGACTGTTTTTAAAAAAGTTAGACACAGATATTCAAGGTCTTTGATGGCTGGCTGAGAAATATATATATCTCATCCAGTAGATAAAAGGGAACCATCAGAGATTTGTGGAAAACTTAGCTTTCTGCTCTCAATATCCAATTCTTCATTCTTTGCAGGTCACTGAAATCCTATTTGTTATTTGCTTCAGCAAATCATGGTTGCAACTTCTTCCCAATTCCAACTTGATTTGAGAGAGATTACTTAGCCACATTGAGGTCTTCAATGGCAATGTCTCCACCCCCAGAAAAGCACAGATGCAAAGGTGATGGGTTTTCCACCATTCAGGGTAGCCACCAGGCAGTAAAGTCCTAGAATATGCTTGCTGAGACCGTTGCCATTCTTGTCAGGCCTTGGTTCTTTCTTTGTAAAGGAAAGCAGAATATATTTGAGGAACTATGACCATACAGCCCCTTTCAGGAGCACACGCCCCTGAACTGAATTCACGAAGGCAAGATGCTGCTGCATTGAACAGACTGCTCCCCTGCCGTAATGTTACTCCTCTCCACACCATCAGGGAGGGCCAGTGAAGGCTGAAGCAATGGTAAGATCTGTGGGCTCTGTGATCAGGCTCTCAGTACCCAGGCATTACAAGATCATGCCCCAGTCTCATTTATTTCTGAAAAGTCTCTTCCCCCTCAGATATGTCCTGTTCCTTCTTTACACCTCCTGTCAATTTCTTTTTTTAATAGACATATTTCCCTGCTGCTTACTAATAACCAGAGTGACTGATTCGACAGCTGGTACAACCAAGTGTGCAGAAAGCAGGATCCTTTCCCAGGCTCAGAAGGAATGGAAGACAGGCTTTTTTTTTTTTTTCCAAAAAAAATCACCAAAGCTCACAGTCTGAAGCACGTGTCACCAGTAGGGCTGACACACGTAGCATGTGTGCTCTTTACATGGGACCCAAAAGATTTCGAGGCCTGAGTCAATGCTATACTTGCTTTCTTTGACTACTTGCCAATTTTACCTTTTCAGTGGAAAAAGAAGCATGTCTCAGTTTTCCTGACACCAAGACATATGAACTATCATCTACCACAGAAATAGAGGAAAAAGAAGCATCAGACAACCATTCAACTCCCAATGTATCCCTAGCTCTTCCAGAAGAGAACATGAAATTTATAGGTCACCATTTTTTTGGCAAGTTCTCTAATTCACTTTTTTTTAATTTGTATTTTATTGAAATATAGTTGACTTACAATGTTGTGTTAATTTCTGCTGTAGAGCAAATGGATTCAGTAATATATACATTTTTTTCATGTTCCTTTCCATTCTGGTTTATCACAGGATATTAAACATAGTTTCTTGGGCTATACAGTAGGACGCTGTTGTTTACCCACCCTATATAGAATAGTTTGTATCTGCTGACCCCAAACTCCCAATCTGTCTCTCCCCCACCCACCTCTCCCTTGTCAATCACAAGTCTGTCTTCTACATCCATCTGTTTTATTTTGTAGATAAGTTATTTTCTGTAATATTTTAGATTCCACATATAAGTGGTATCATATGGTTTCTGTCTTTGTCTGACTCAATTCACTTAGTTTGGAAATCTCTAGGTCACCTTTTGGACTTAACACAGAAGACAGGACGGTGGGCTATTCTAGGAGGATTAACTCTGATGGCCCTTCTCCTCGCTGACTGGTTCTGAAGACAACACCAAACAGCCAGGGTGAAATAAAGTTGATATGAAAACAATGGCTACAAGGAAAAGGAAACTGCTGTAAAGCACAAGAAACATTAAGAATGGCCATGGTTCTCGGCCATGAAGAGCCATGGATCCCTAACTGTTTGAGGTTTGCAGTGCAGGGCAGTAACCACGCCTCCCTTTATTTGCCATTCACCTCCAGTGCGGAACCCAACATGGTCCTGTGCATCCCTGCCATGAAAGCTGGAAAAAACACTCTAAATACTTAGAAACAAACAGCTAAACACATAATCCTACTTACATCACCAGTCAGTGGGCAAATGCAAAATAAAGATTTGACTGCCTTCATGAGACATTCTCAATCAACCTTAAGGAGCCAGCTTTCTATTAGAACATGCCTGGTCGAGCCCAAAAGAGGTACACATGTTGTGTGACAATTAATAAACTCTTCTTAATAGTGATTAGTTCCTCCCTCCTGTTATGCTCTCAGTGTAGAGACACCAGAAGCCTCCATTTAAGAGCCCAGATCTGAAACCTGGAGACTGGGGGACCACAAGTGTTCTGCATTCCTTCCTTTCCATTCATTCAACAAAGCCCAAGTCTGATGGCCTTAAGGGTCCACTGCAAAATGCCATGTGTTCAGCCAGGAGATATGATAAATGTAGGAGAAATGGCATGGCGGGTGGAAGACAGGGGCATCAAGGCCAGAGATCACAGTCACCTAATAATCACCTGCTTGGGAAGTATGTTTGGAGACTGTCACAGCTCTCACTCACAAATCACAAAAAGTCTTAACAATAATAAAGCAGCATTTCTTTCTCTTCTTACTATTCCTCTGGACAAACATACAGTTTCTTCTGTCCTGCAGTGTCTTTAATAAGATGGATGGCATCACTCTATTTTGAAAAATTCTGTCCTCCTTAATATACAATTTCAAAGCTGTGTCTTGGCCTAACTTTCTTGCTTGCTCACAGCAGTCAGAATACCACACATTATGAAACCACCTGCAATCCGCCCCACCCCCCAACCAGAACATTCTCAAGCCCAACTCAGTGGGTTGCCATGAAGGAGAGAGCTCCCCTCGCCTCCAGGGATAGAGCTGTAAGATCAAGATAGCACACTGTTTTTTTCTTATCTTACCTCTTACCCTGTGTCTTCCTCATTCTAAACTGCTTTTCCCTTCATTCTCTAACACTTTAGGGAGCAATTCCATTAAATGTAATAACAGTGTAGTAATACAAAGAACATCATTTTCTAGTGCTAATAACTTTAATTTTAAAACCACTTGTGTGCTCCAAAATTTAGTAAAGCCTCCATTTCTCATCAAGGCCAGCAGACATCAAATTCGAAGCATTAAAGTTCTGTTTCTCTGGCGTTGGTAATCTAAGTACAGGGGAATTGAAATGCCATTTAAAGTCAGATTTGCTTTGATGCTCACGTTGCCGGCTTTCGCGACGGAGACTCATTTCTGTGCATAAAATAGATACACAGAGTGCCAGCAAATGGACCCAAAACTGTATAAGGAAAGTGTGACCACCTGCAAGAGGACCAGCAGTGTATGACCCTCTAGGTACCCTTTCTGGCATTTCCTGTCAGCCACCAACTTATGTACCCTCTGTGTCCTTTCTACTGTTTCCTCTGTTTACTCTTTCTGAATTAAAATTTAAATTTATGGAATTAAAATTTCACAGCACTGATAGGGATCACAATTTTTAGACTGGTCATCAGGAGAGAATCAAAAGAAAATTCTCCCATTAGCACCAACTTCAAGTCTGTGCAAATGCTATCATTGTCTTTCACCGTATTCTGTTCATTCTCTCCTGTGTGTATTCATATTTAATTCTCTGTGACCCCATGGACAGTAACCCACCAGGCTCCACTGTCCATGGAATTTTCCAAACAAGAATACTGGAGTGGGCTGCCATTTCCACCTCCAGGGGATCTCCCTAACCCAGGGACTAAACCCAAGTCTCCGGTGTTGGCAGGCAGATTCTTTTACCATTGTGCCCCCATTCTGGTTTGGGGGGCTATAAAAATGGCAGCTGAACTGAGAGCAATGACTTGCACTCCTGGTTGCCTCTGAGAATCAACTTAGGAGCTTTTAATATATGTGCATTCCCAAGCCCTTGGACTTCCCAGGTGGCGCTACTGGTAAAGAACCTGCTTGCCATTGCAGGAGACATAAAAGACACAGGTTCAGTCCCTGGGTCGGGAAGATCCCCTGGAGGAGGGCATGGCAACACACTCCAGTATTCTTGCCTGGAGAATCCCATGGACAGAGGAGCCTGGCTAGCTACAGTACGTGGGGTTGCAAGGAGTCAGACACGACTGAAGTAAGTTAGCATGCATTCCCAGGCCCTTACCCCATCCTGTACACCTAAATCAGAATGTTGCTGTGGGGGGACCCTGGGATCTGTACACAGTTTCTTAAACCTTTCAGGGAAATCCTAACACATAGTCAGGACTGAGAAACACTGACATGGAAAACTCCAAACACAAGGAACTGAAGACAGTATGGTGGCAAGTCAGCACAGCAGTACTTCCCCAAGGCTGTTGAGTCAGCATCAGGTGGTACATTTGAGAAGCCTCCTTTGTCTGGAAAGGGAAAAGGTTAACTTCTGATGATCACAGCAAACATAGCTTATTTGCATTACCTCACTCTCTGTTACTACTTTTACCCTAGCCACCCTGCCCCTGCTCTCTGGAAATGTTTGTGGGACTCAGGACTCATTCCCCAGCAAGACCCAGCTTCTGGACCGGTCTCCATGGTTTTGAGCACATAGTAGGTACTGACTGATGAAAGAATCCTTTCCTTGTGCTGTAAGAACACAGAATCTGTAAAAAGCCGATCACATGGAGGATGGTTCAGAACACACAAGTGTTCCACTCGGCTAGTCTGGGTTAATTTCTTTTTTAACTTTTTATTTTGTATTGGGGTATGCTGCTGCTAAGTTGCTTCAGTCGTGTCCGACTCTGTGTGACCCCATAGACGGCAGCCCACCAGGCTCCGCCGTCCCTGGGATTCTCCAGGCAAGAACACTGGAGTGGGTTGCCATTTCCTTCTCCATAGCCTATTAAAAATGTCCTGATAGTTTCGTAAATAGTGAAGGGACTCAGCTATACATATACATGTATCCATTTTCCCCCAAACCACCCCTCCCATCCAGGCTGCCACATAACATTGAGCAGAGTTCCCTGTGCTCTACAGTAGGTCCTTGTAGATTACCCATTTTAAATATAGCTGTGTGTACATGTCCATCCCAAACTCCCTAACTCTGCCTTCCTCCTATCCTTCCCCCGGGCAACCATACTGAGTAAAGCAAGCCAGACAGAGAAGGAGAAATATAGTATTACATCCCTTACATGTAGGAAATGAAAAGAAATGATACAAATGAAGTCAAAAAACAGAAACAGACTCACAGACTTAGAGAAGGAACTGATGGTTGCTGGGTGAATTTTGGAATCTGCTAAATGTTTCTGTTCCGGGAAGCGCTTCCCTGAGGACTGAACCAGCCGCTAGAGGTCGCTCTGAGCCAGAGCCTTGGTCAACTGGGCATCAAAGTAAAATCACAGGGAACTGAAGGCTGCTAGTAGCCTGGGGCCTGGTGGGCTGCTGTCCTTTGGGTCGCACAGAGTCGGACACGACTGACGTGACTTAGCAGCAGCAGCAGCAGTAGCCTGGGAGTCATGGCAGCGCTGTGGCTCCTATTTTTAAACTTGTTGGTGAGTGAGCACACGACATGCGTGTGTGGGGGAGGAGGGGAATCTGATTCCTTTCCAAATATTCTTTTATGAGGTTTTGAGTTTGCAGGTGGCTAATAATCTGTGACCATGAGATCAAAGAATTCAGCCGCTATCAGCGATATTAGAAGGATTCTTTTCTCCTCCTCAACTCCACTACCTCGTTCTCTATCAGAGGAGATCCATCACAGTCTTGTGTTGGAAGGATCAGGCAATTCTGGAAACTTTTAACAAATGTATATTGAATTTTGATCTTGGTTTCTGAGGCTCATTCCTTTAGCCTCTTAAGCAATTCACTCTGTGTTATAAGAAAAATCAGTCTAAACAAGGAGACTGAAAGAGCTTTCTGTGGATGCTCCACTGCTAGTGATGTCAAGCAAATGGATGGTGTGTCATTTGTATGCCTAGCACCCAGGGCCCAGCACAGTGTGCAGGACATAACAAGGGGTCAAAAACTAACAATGAACGTGAAATTAAGTAGAGAAAGCTACCCTCTTCATAGCAGGTTTCTTTCATTCCCAAAGTGCTGCTTTCACTCTTACCCAGTCTCTAGCCAAGAGTCGGACGCAACTGAGCGACTTCACTTTCACTTTTCACTTGCATGCACTGGAGAAGGAAATGGCAGCCCACTCCAGTGCTCTTGTCTGGAGAATCCCAGGGACAGGAAGCCTGGTGGGCTGCCGTCTATGGGGTCGCACAGAGTCGGACACGACTGAAGTGATTTAGCAGCAGCAGCGGCAGCAGCCAAGTATTACCCTTAAGCAAATCCAAACTTATCTGACCTGTCAAAAATGAACAGCAGCCTTGGAGGACACCTGTAAATCATGACAGGGGCCGAGGTCTTGTTTTGTTTTATTACAAGCCCCTGACAGTGTTATTTCATATGCATGTCACCTCCAGGAGCCTTGCCGAATCTCAGAACAGAAAGTCAGCTCTCACTTCAGTTCAAAGGACTTTCAGGTCCAAGAACACTACACGTGGTTGTTTTTTCATATTCGTACTTAAAGGACTTTGGAATATGGACTAAGGAACATGGGGGGAAAAGTCAACCTTTCTCATTGAAAAGGAAAGTATAAGACAGACCACAGCAAGGCTGGGGAAACAGAGATGTGACACACTTTGGGATGGGGAGGAAGAGAAGCAGACTCGGTCTGGAACGTCCTGAACACATGTGCACAGCTACCTGTTACCGGACTGTTTCCAGATTGATCACAGCTTCAGGACAAGAATTCAGTAGAGCAGTCAAGAAAGGATATTATTATAAAACTACTTCATCCTGAGGTTAATGATGTGTTCACCTACCTCACAGTCATGCCTAACTGACCTGACCTCCTCAGTCAGGGAAAGATGGACAGCATGGGGCAAAGTACACCTGGAACTCACCAAGACTTGGGTTTGAAACTCAAGTTTATCTGTATGTGGAGTAGGCAAGTGATGGAACCTTTCCAGATCTCAGTTTCTTTCTCTGAAAAATGGAAGTTATAATGCCTCTGAGCAGTACTTTTAAAATGAAATAAGGCTATATAAAACACTTGGCACGAAGTAGTCACTAATAATCTTTTTTTAAGTAAATTTTCTAAATTGCTGAAGCTTCGTGTTTTTAAGTATCAAGCTTTTTCTTGATTATAGGAAGCATTTTCAAATGGAAAATTTCAGAAAGGTAGTATAGAGTTCACTGATGCCTTAAACAAAAGATAATCAATATAATTTAAGCTCTTATTGATGACTTAACAATGCCTGTGCTGTTTTGCTCTACAGGGATGCTTTTAAAGGGGATATATGTTTTCTAAGGAGTATAAGGCAGTCTGCCCCAAATGATCTTAGACAAATGTTCCTTTCAAGGTCTTCCACTGGGTTTTCCTAATACTTTCCGCACCTCATAATTGTATTTATTTCTTAATGCCATCAGTTCAACTACCCAACTCCCATCCTATTTATTATTTCTAAACTGTTGTCATCTGAGAAATCAGAGAAGCTAGTTATCTCCAGACACAAATGGTCACCTACCAAACACAGGGCCTTGACTTTGTCACTCTAGTTAAGAGAACTTGGATTTTTAACTGGGCCTATTACTGTCCAGGTCAAAAACTAACTTAAACTAGACTAAGCTGAACTGCCAGCTTCTCTTGCAGCTAGCAGTGCCCTGATTTGACTGATTTCTGACCGATGGGCTAGAAGTAAAGTATGGGCCTTCTGGGTGTTCTCCTTGAAAGGGAAACAACCTGCCCTCCTTCCTTCCTAACTTCACTCTGCTGCTTAAAACAGGCATCTTTAGCATGGGGATAAAGGCCACACCCTATAAACAAAAGAGTAGAAAGCTAACAGGTGGAGTCTGGGGCCTGATGACCAGGCAGCCACCACACCAGTTCCGGACAAACCACCTAAAATATATTTATGAATCTTGTTTAAACAGGGTTACAGATACTCTATGCTACATTTAAACCAACTGCCCCACAAGCTTCTTAGAAATATGTATTAAAATTACAGTAAATGAACTCTTTAGATAAAATAGGCCACGTTCATTTTATGGTAAGATTTTGTGTCAGTGGTTTTAGCTCAAAGCCCTTTTCTGCTTTCTTTGGGATTCTTGGTTATGTTCAGTGCATCCTATTGCTGAATTTATGACCATGTCTCTCCCAGGTAAAGGACGTAAGTCTATATGTGAACACATGTGAGATGTGGGAACAAAACATAGCCTGTGGGGGGCTTTCCAGGTGCCTCAGTGGTAAAGAATCCACATGCAATGCAGGAGATGTGGGTTCAATCCCTGGGTCAGGAAGATCTTCTAGAGAAGGAAATGGCAACCCAGTATTCTTACCTGGAAAATCCCATGGACAGAGGAGCCTGGCGGGCTATGGTTCATGGGGTAGCAAAAGAGTTGCACACAACTGAGCGACTAAACAACAAGGACCTTCCTGGGGGTCTAGTGGTTAAGAGTCTGCACTTCCAACTTGGGGGGTGCAGGTTCAATCCCTAGTTGGGGAACTAAGATCCCACATGCTGTGTGGAGCTGCCAAAATTTTTATTTGGGCTTCCCACGAGGCTCAGTGATAAAGAATCCATCTACAATGCAGGAGACTTTCAGGTGACAAGGGTTTGATCCCTGGGTCGGGAAGATCCCCTAGAGAAGGACATGGCAACCCACTCCAGTATTCTTGCCTGGAGAATCCTATGGACAGAGGAGCCTGGTGGGCTACAGCCTATGGGGTCACAAAGAGTTGGACATGACTGAGTGTACACACACACACAGCCTGTGGGATCACTCACCATTTTAAGTCATAATCTATAATACACTCAGATACCTGGCTTTTTCTCTACCTACTCAAAATGAGAGAAATTTGACTTATTAGTATAATCTATGTAATAATGAACTATATTATAATGCCATTCTATTGTGCTATTTCGCTTGAACAAAAGTTTCTGATAGATTTCTGTTCAATGACCAAGAAAAGTACGTAGGAATGTCTGGAAATGCTGGTGGGAAAATTAAAAGAAAGTAAGTGTCAGAGTTTTCTCTGTTGATCCCCACCGTCTATCTGTGCAGTGATCAGACAAAGCCCTCACAGCTCTGTTGTAATGAATCTGTAAGATGATGGACATGAAGATTCCGTGTATGAAAATGGTCACTTTGATCATCATCAGCCATGATCATGAATGAACTGAAGGTATTGATCATCAGGTTTGATGTCAAACACTAAGTGGACTTTGATACACATGCTCACCTGGACCACACATCCTCACCTGGATGCCGCCCTGACCCCTTTCAAGGAGTGCTGAAAAGGACTGCTTAGAATGAATATGATACGGTCACAGTGTGGCTTCCACAGCTATTTCTGCTGCTTCATCAGGGAAGATCTTTCCTTCAGAAAAAAGAAGATATCTATGGACTTCTTCACATGATATAGACCCACTGGCCTACTATGTCTACCTCCTTTACCTAATCAGTAAATGTGGGGTTACTTAGCAACCAATCTTACAGCCACCAAGACTTTACAAATGAAATCAGAGTGGATGGAAATACCTTGTTGATATTCACCAGAGCTAACTGCAGGCAAGTCACATAGAAAGATTCTTCCCAACTTCTGTCCCATCTGCAGCCCTTTGTGGGCCATCAACAACACGGTCTCAGGGACAGGAAGAAGTGGAGAGATTTTCTATGTGAAATATTTTCATCCAGTTCTTTGAATAATTCTCTATTCACCTGAGAGATGCCAAAAGTGAAAGTCGCTAAGTCGTGTCAGGCTCTTTGAGACCCCCATGGACTGTAGCCTGCCAGGGTCCTCTGTCCATGAAATTCTCCAGGCAAGAAGAGTGAAGTGGGTTGCCATTTCCTTCTCCAGGGGATCTCCCAGACTCAAGGATGGAACCCAGGTCTCCTGCATTGCAGGCAGATTCTTTACTGTCTGAGCCACCAGGGCAGGGTACACACTAAAGCCCATGCTGTATGGATATCTAATGCACATGTACGTGGCTGTGTATGCCTGTGTGTGCATGTGCAAGAACTCCACGGGGTCACGTATGACTACAGAAAGCTAAATGCAAGAAAGCTTTTAAAGCTTGGACAGGAAAGCTGGGGAGAAAGAGAGTGGGGCAGAAAGAGATCAACGAACAGAACACCCTACAGAGAAAGATGGAGAAGAATAAGCAGGAGGTGGGGAGCGGTGTGAGGCAACGATGAATGAGGGACAGTGAAGCCGGAGCAGCGAGGGAGGCAGTCAGTCGGCAGCCCCCGGCCTGCTGCTGCTGCTGGCAGCCGGACAAGAGGGAACAGATTCCAGCAGCAGGGGCTCTAATCTGTCAGCAGCAGTCCCTTCATGTGTGATCGGCCGGCCCAGCTTGGGGACCGGTGCCAGTCTGGGCACACTGACCCTGCTGGGCCCTCCTGGAAAAGAATGCGCCACTGATGAAAGCTTGAAGGGCTGGGGAGGGCTCCCTGACCCCCAGCCCCAGCCACTGCCCTCCTCCTCCACCTCTCTGGGTGCCCCTGTCTACAGCACGGAGTCAGTTCCCTCAGCAAGCCCCTCTCAAGGTCAGCCAGGCCCAACACCCTACTTCCTCCTGATCCTTATCAGCTACACCAGGTCCTGGAGGATTCTTTCCGAGAGATGACCATCTATGCATCCATGACAGCTCCACTGGAGAGGAAAGGGAGAAAGGCTCAAACCATTACTTATTTAAAACGTGCGAGGTCTTACAGAGATGCCAAAGCCACAGAACCCTCTCTACTCTCAAGAAGCTTGTGTTCGTTAAGCTGACCTTGGCCGGCCGTGGTCCAGCCCTCACTCGGGCTTCCAGCCCATGTCTGTAACCATAAATGACAGCACTCGCGCTTTCTGGCAACTCGCCTCCGTCCTTACCGCCACCCAGCCAGCCTTTATCCTCTGGTGGGAAGAAAGAGCAGATGGAGAAATGACTCCCACTCAATTCCTAAATAACACCAGCTTCGATTCCCATTAACTGTGAATTTGCACCCTTGTCTGGGTAAGAACAAGGGAGCAAGGATCATGGGGACGTTGCCAGACCTGGCCAAAGGTTACCTGGGGAGCCCTGGCTGCCTGCCAGCTCCTCCAAGGCTGTGGTCAGGCGGCCAAGAGGGGTGTGTTCTCTGCAGAGTGTGGCTCCTCCCAGTGGGACCCCTGGGTTCTGCCGCTGCCCTGCCTCCGACAGCCAAGGGACAGCTCTGAGATTCTGTCCTCACATGTGTGAAATCCATTCACCATCCTACCTACTCTCTCTCTCCCTTGAGAATACATATCTTGAAAGGGCTGGATGAGATGAGCACCGAGGCCTCTCACAGCTGCAGTGCTCTAATTCTAAGGGCAGCCAGGGCTTCTTTAAAGCTTGATTACTATGCAGCAGGGTGAGGGGCTGACATCCAGGTCCCCCAGACAGACCCAGGCATCATACTACCCAAGCCTGGGCTTCGGGCTTCTTACAGACATAAAATGGGCATAATGGTTCCCGGTTTCATTCATGCTTTTATGCACAAATATTTATCAAGTGCCTACAATGCAGACAACAAAAGATTTTAAAATAAAATTTATACAACATGTCAGATAAGTGCTACAGAGAGAAAAAAAAGCATGGGATGGGGACAGGGAGCTTGGGAGGGTGGGAAGGACAAGCTGCCCTTAAAAGGGTGATAAGAAAATGTTTCCCAAGGACATTTGCATGGATCAGGATTTTTGCAGGGATGCAGTTAGATAATCGCACTATGCCGGGTGTGTAGAACGCATTCAGAAAGGCAGTCAACATCCGAGTTGTTAACTTTGCCAGACTGGCTGACAATGGGGCTGCTTTTGAGCATGTACTTATGACCATCTTCTTAACCCTGACCATCGCCACCAACCCACACTCTGAGGTTAAGCGTGCTCTGAGGATGTCTGTCTGCTTCCTTCATGGAAAGCCACAGCCCTGCACTGCTCTTGCTTCCTTTCTCCTGAGACCATCCTATTCCTCCCCATGGGTCCTGGACCACCTACGTCTTCTCGCCCAGAGCAAGTGGGCATCCCACCCCCTCCCCAAACTGTCCTCAGTGGAATGGGATTCTCTGCCCACTCAATCCCCCTCTCTATTTCCTGCCTTCTCCTCCAAATTGTAAATAATTTTCTAGAGGAGGAAAGAAGAGAGTGAGGAGGAAGATGAGGAGGAAAATTAAAGAGAAGAAAGAGGAAAGAAAAACCAACCATGACAGTGTGTAATGAAATGTGTCAGTCACTCAGTCCTGTCTGACTCTGTGAGACCCCATGCCCTTCTCAAGGGAATGGCTACCCACTCCAGTATTCTTGCCTGGAGATCCCACGGACAGAGAAGCCCAGTGGGGTACAGTCCATAGTGTTGCAAAGAGCTAGACACGACTGAAGCGACTTAGCATGGCACAGGAATGATTCCCTTCTCCAAAGGATCTTCCTAACCCAGGGACTGAACCCAAGTTTCCCACATTGCAGGCAGATTCTTTACCGTCTGAGCCACCAGGGAAGCCCCAACTATGTCACTGGTAAGTAACGTCAGCCATAGAATTCAACAGTGACTAAGGAAGGAATCATGCAGGGGTCTCAGTGTTAAGCAGTTCAGAATGCTCTTCGCTGAATTTAAGGGAAAGGAGTCAGGCTCACTTACTGAAATGACATCTATATATCTGACATGAGGAAGGTGAAAGACTACAGAAAAACAGGAGAGCTTGAATAACCCTCACATTCAACCATTCCTCCATGAATAGTTAAAGCTTGCCTGAATTACAATCAGCAATGAATGTATCTTTTAGGATTATTAGATTCTTCTGTTATTTTTCCAAATTTCTATTTCCTGCTACACCACTGAGCAGCTAAAGTCTCTCTATACACAGATTGTGTCTTGCCTTACTAAACATTTCATGTGAAAAATGGAGCTTTCCTTAGGTTCTAGTAGATTTCTTCAATCAGGTAAAGACCACCATGCCTAATAGTCCACTTAGAACACTGCATTTGTGGAAACTTTTGACTCACATATAAACTCTATGAAATGAACCTATAATAACTATTTGCCTTCCCTTCAGTCTGCCTGTGCTTGGCACTCCACTCATATTTAACAACAATAAGAGATGGGTGGGGCTTCCCAGGTGGCACTAGTGGTAAAGAATCCACATGCCAAGGCAGGAGACTCATGAGATGCAGGTTCCATCCCTGGTGGGCTATAGTTCACAGGGTCGAAATGAGTCTGACACAACTAAAGTGACTTACCATGCACATAAGAGATAGGAACGACCAAGCTGGTCTTGCCCACAGTGCCTAAAACTAACTGACTCAACTCCTAGTTTATTTCTTAATCTCTCAGCATTTTTCAGGCCAGGAGAGTCAAGGAGGCATCCCGTGGGAATGATCCCGCGAACATAATGGTTTCGAGGGTGTGGCTTCTGCCCCAAGGTTAGAGGAAGATCGTGTTCATCACAGCTCTTTTAAAAAGAACCTAACAAAGCACCTTCCTTCACATCAGCCATCCTCATCCCTCAAAGACCTCACTAGAGGAGGATTGTGGACTTTTGACATGGCAACTTTCACGGGGAAGGAAGAATTTGGGGGTGGCGGGGGTTAACACAAAACATTTGTTGAGCAAGAAAGCTGAGGACACCAGGGGAAAATAATTAAGAGAGATTCAGGTGGTGCTAGTGGTAAAGAATCTGCCTGCCAAGGCAGGAGATGCAAGAGACGAGGGTTTGATCCCTGGGTCAGGAAGATTCCCTGGAGAAGGAAATGGCAATCCACTCCAGTATTCTTGCCTGGAAGATTCCAGGGGCAGAGGAGCCTGGTGGGCTATAGAACATGGGATTGCAAAGAGCTGGACACATCTGAGCACAGCAACAACAAGATAAGAGATTTGCTATGTTGAGATCTCAAAGAGCAACTGCTCTTTCTACAAGTCCCCAGAGTTGCTATGGATGAAGAACAAGAGTACTGGGTCCTTAAGACAGAAAGGGAGCCCAGAGGTGAGCAGCAGGAACACCATCAGGTTTCAGAAACATGCTGGCCAAGTACTGGAGGCACACTGAGAAGGAAATTCACCGTGACCTGTTCCCCTAGGGAAATGATAAAGGAAGCACACAGATATGTGCCTGTTTTTTGTTGCTGTTCAGTGGCTCAGTCATGTCTGATTCTTTGGGACCCCGTGGACTGTAGCACTCCAGGTTCCTTGATCTTCACCATCTCTCAGAGTTTGCTCAAACTCATGTCCATTGAGTCGATGATGCCATCCAACCATCTCATCCTCTGTCACCCCCTTCTCCTCCTACCCTCAATCTTTCCCAGCATCAGGGTCTTTTCCAAAGAGTTGGCTCTTCATGCCTACTAAAAGCTACCAATCTTCTCTAGCTCAGGGGCATAAGAGAGGCTTTAGACAACTTGCCTGATCACTTCCTAAACACTTCCAGATCATCTGGTAGCAAAAGGTTTTCGGGCTTCTCTGGGCAACTAAGATCCTTCACTTCAAGAATGTATGGCATAAGAAATTCTCCAATTCTTTCAACCAGATAAAGTTCCCAGTTGGAACAAAATGTTCTCAGCATGTCTTGGTATAAGGGCGCTGTACTACATTTACTAATAAGGCATAGATGAATGCTATAAACTTCTAACAGAAAATGAATTCCTATCAGTATACCAAGTAGGATTGTCATACTTGGCCAAAAACGAAAAATAATACAGGAGCCCTGTTACATTTGAATTTCAGATAAACAACAAATTATCTTTTAATATCAGTATGTCCCGTGCCATAATTGAGTCAGACTTATACTTAAAAAAATTCGTCATTTATCTGAAAGTCAAATTTAACTGGGTTTCTGTATTTTTCTTGCAATCCTGGTAAACAGCTTTGTCCAGGAGCCTGTCTGGATACAGGCACCAGGCTTCCAAGAGCTAAGAAGTTATCAATAAGGAATTTGGATTGATGGGGAATAAATAACATTCATTTGACAGTGAAGGAAATAGCTCATTTTAAGGATTCTTTCTGAGAATGTTTATATATCATTAAAAATTTTTTTCCTCCTGCAACTAACAAGTGCGTGCATGCTCAGCTAGTCAGTTGTGTCCGACTCTTCACGGCCCCATGGACTGTAGCCCGCTAGGCTCCTCTGTCCATGGAATTTTCCGGACAAGAATACTTGGATTGCCATTTCCTCCTTCAAGGGAGCTTCCTGATGAAGGGAGTTAACCAGAGTCTCTAGTGTCTCCTGCACTGGCAGGAGAATTCTTTACCACTGAGCCACCTGGGAAGCCCAAATAACAAGTAAATCCCTTTGAATATGTGTTTCTGTTTGGGATTCAGGGACAGCATAGAGCCTTCTGTCCGTGTTCCCCAAGTCAAGACTTAGGAACGTCCCTCACATGGGAAAGAAGGCCACCGTCTCGTCAGGTATGAATGAGGGGCTTCCCTCCCCTTGCAGTTCTGCTGGGGATGGACGGACCACAGGGTCTGTGAATGCTCCTGGGTTTTCAGAAGGTGAGGCAAGAAGCCATTTCCTGACTCTGTATTCCTGGTGCCAACCAGGGGCCGCGTGCCCCCGGAATATGTCCTGAGGAGCCTTCCTGGGGCTGCTGCTGTTGCGGGGAGCTAAGTATCAAGCCAAAGGAAAAGTCCTCCTTGGGAAACAGCTCAGCATCTGCAACAATTTCATTTGCAAGATTTCCTGCTGTGGCTAAATGCGGTGGCTGCTTGGTTTGTTATTTAAAAGAGTGACCCTAGTGAGACCAGAGCTCTGATGGGAGTGGGGAGGGGCTGATTTCAGATCAGGAGGAGGAGGAGCACTGAGGATGCCTAACTGAATTCCACTGATGAACTGAAAGAGTTCCTGTTAGTCAATCCCAATCCTTTCTGGATCCTAATGGAAAAACTATTCGAATACTAGTGTTCAAATACTAAGAGAGGCTAGGCATTGGATTCTAGAGCCAGGGGCAGCTGCACTGGGGAGAAGGGGAAGGAAAAGGCAACAGAGAAGCATGCGGGCTGCAGGTCCACGGACAGGGGAGATGTCCTGTCCAGGGGAGATGCCCAGCAGACAGTCAGAGACAGAAGCCTGGAAGAGTCAGGGAACAGGAGCAGAAGAGAACCTTCATGGAGGAAACAGTGGAGACGTGCTCTGGTAAGCCTGGTGAGCCCTTTACATGGAGCAGTTGGCAGATCGAAGGAAGATGGACTGTCTCTCTGCTCTGCACTGGTCTCAAGGAAAGTGTGAATAACCTGGACTGTGCCATCTTTGTTCTATTTAGGACCACTGTGCACAAGAAGGCGGAGGCGAGCGTTTGTGGTCCTCTTAACAATAAGCTGCAAGCAAGGAGGACAGAGGACTGGGGCTTCCCTGGTGGTCTGGTGGTTAGGACTCCGAGCTTTCATTGCCTAGAGCCCAGGTTTAATCTCTGGTGGGGCTACTAAGATCCCATTTTGTGGACAAAAAAAAAAAAAAAAAGAGCACAGAGAATGAAGGAGGCTGCCTTCCTGAGTGGCCAGAAGAGATGGCGGCAAGGTTAAGAACAATTATGGTTTCAAAGATATGGTGATTGGAGACCAGGCTTCACAGATATTTATAGTCTAACATGAAGTCAGCCAGGTGAGAGGTACTATCTTCAGATGGTAGCTTACCCAGAGGAAGTTTTTAAGATAAAAGCAGGCATTCCTGAACCATATTTATGGACCCTAAGGTAATATCCACTTGACTTCCTTGGGTTGTTTGGCAGATGTTTTCATCTCGATATTCCTTCATTGTTAGTTTTGGTTTTTATGAACAAATATTTGGAAAAATCATCTGAATCAGATTTGAATTTAACACTAACAATGAGGAGAAAACATGAACGTACAGAACTGAACACATAGTAAGTTTTTAAAGGAAACGTCCCTTGTCTTGAAAAGAGGAGCAGAGCAGAGACGCTCCTGCGGGGCAGGGAGGTACTGGGTGATGGGAATCTCGGAGATACGTCCTGCAGTCGATCCAAGGATCTTTCTCATGCTGCATGAACAAAGCAGACAGAAGTGTCCCTGATTTCACAGAGCGTACAGGGAAGAGAGGTGATAAAGCACATAATGACGATCGTCTTTATTAGAAAGGCAGAGGATGCAGGGCAGGTGTGTAACAGAGTGATGTCAGCCCAGGGCTTGGCTTGCAGAGGAAGGGATGCCAAGACTGAATCCTGAGGGACAATGAAAAGGGGGCAGGAGAAGAGGGCACGAGCATCTGTGAACCGCCAGGCAGGGGCACCCGGGGAGCACACTTAGGCAGCAGTAGGGGCTGGAAGGGAGAGAGGGCATGGTAGGTTCAGCCTGGCAGGAAGGTGGCATTGAAGAGAGAGCTGCACGAGACAGTTTTGGAAAGCCAGGAAGGCTCACGCTGTGGAAGACTCTATAAACCATATTAAGGAGCTGGGACTTTATTACAGGAGCAATGAAAAGCTGCTGAAAGGTATTAAGCACAAGAGTGATGAAATCACATTTTCATTTTAGATCACTCTGACTGCAGAGGAGATTGAAAAGAAGCAGAACTGGGAGCCAGAAGGTGTTTAAGAGGCCCTGTAGCAATGCGAGTCAGAAGAGGTGGACTGGGATGCAGCACACGGGTCAAAGTAAGAGAAGGCTCTCCAGGGAGAATCCACAGACAAGGTCATGGTTGGCTGGGGCATCAAGGACATCCTGGACATTTTTATTGTAGGCACTGGGTAACAAGAGGTACTCTTTATAAAGGGCTTCCCGGCTCAGTGGTAAAGAATCCGCCTGCCAGTGCAGGAGACCCAAGAGATACAGGTTCAATCCCTAGGTCAGGGAGATCCCTTGGAGAAGGAAATGGCCATGGACTCCAGTAGTCTTGCCTGGGAAATCCTATGGACAGAGGAGCCTGGCAGGCTATAGTCCATGGGGTTGCAAAAAGTCAGACACAACTGAGTGACTAAATAACAACATCCCTTTATAAGAGGTGCCAATTTCTCTAGAAGAGTGTGGGGAGGGTTGATGGGAGATGAGACAGCAGTTGAGCTCTGAATATGGTGTGCTCTAGGGCCCACAGCATCCAAAGGAGAACAGATGTGGTCATAGTTAGAGGGATACACGTGGGGCTCAAGGGAGACATTGCAGCCAGAGACATCAGTTTGGGGGAACTTACAGACATTGCACTCTCAGCAATGGATGAGAAATCTAGCAGAGGGTCTAGGACAGAACGCTGAGAGGCACCAATATTTAAGAGACGTGTAAAGAAACAAGCAAGCTGGGAGGCCAGGACAGATCTGCCAGGAAGGCAGGAAGAAAACCAAGATAGTCCCTAGCAACAAGTGGGAATAATGAGGGATGACAGAGAGAGCAGGGAGTTCAAGGTGGGGGAATGTCAGGGCTGGATCCAGGTCCAGTCACAGAGAGGCTATGGAGTTCAAGTCCCTTCCAGAAGTTAAACAAGCATTAGTCGGTACACATTCAACCTCCTGTAAATACAATATACTTGAACCTCTCCAGAGTACACTTTCTAATATTTTATTTTTTAAGCTGGATGGAGGGTACCTGAGTATGAATTAAGTTTTTCTGAATACGTTTCTATATGTCTGATATAGTTCATAATAAAGGTGAAATGGATACCCAAAACACATTGTTGAGTGAAAGAAAGTACGGTTATCAAACAGTATGTTTGGTTAGAGTTTCATTTACGTAAAACTGTAGATTCATCTCCACACAGGTACACATGCATAGGGAGCTAGTTATAAAGATGGTCATTGATTATTTCATCAATGATTGTTTCTTCAGATTTAAGGTCTTTTTAACTTTTGGGGGGGCCTCTTCCATATTATTTGAATTTTTATTGGAGTATAATTGCTTTACAAAGTTGTGTTAGTTTCTGCTGTACAATGAAATGAGTCAGCTATTGGGCTTCCCAGGTGGCTCAGTGGTAAAGAATCTGCCTGCCAATGCAGAAGATGCAGGAGACGCAGGTTCCATCACTGAGTCAGGAAAATCCCCTGGAGAAGAGTCTCCCTCTTGGACCCCTCTCCACCCCGCACCATCCCACCCATCTAGGTCACCAGCTTTATACAAATAAAAAAACCACAGAAGCAGATACAGAACCTGTACCTGACTGGTTTATACAAAGGCCCCTATGAGGATGTCCTGCCATCAAAGTTGGATTCTGACTATAACCTGCCAGGCTTCTCTGCCCATGGGGAGGGGTGAGGCCAGGGAAGCAGAATTCCACCCATATCTTCTCATTCAATAAACCAGAACAAGGGCAACCATAAAAATTGTTTCTACAATGGTGCTCTCACTTAATCTCAAAGGCAGAGAGAGGAGAAGCAAAAAAAAAAAAATGTTTAATTAAAAAAATTTTTTAAGTAATAATAATAAAAACAATAAATGTTCAATGAGCCAAAAAGAAAAAGACATTACCATACATGTAATATCTATTTCTGTCATATTTGTAATGTCATATCTGTAAATACAAACTATTAATAACTAATTCCTGGTGGTGAGCACACTGTTATTTGTTGCAAAATTCTTTGTATTTACTAATTTTTTAACTTTTTTCAATAAAATCAAGAGTATTTATTAAAATGCAAAAATAAGCCAAGGGACAAACCCTTTTCATGTGCCTACAGACTCAGCTACCTTATTCCCTGTTCCTTCTCAGTACAGCATCATCCCGAAGGTAAGGAGCCAGTCCTCTCTCACATCTATGCCTGTCTCGTCTTTTCCAGTGATCAGGTGTGTAGCCATCGGACAGATCTGCGTTCAACTTCAAACTGAACCTCTTAGTTTCAGCATGACCTTAGACAGCTTACACCTACAAGCCCATTCTCTTATATCGTAAAATGCAAGCAATTTTCAAAAGCTGCCTCGTAGAGTTGTTGCCTTGAGGGTTAAATGAGGTTGAACACACAAAACTCTTAAGAGGAAGACCAGACATGTGGGAAATGATCAAGAAGGAGGGGAGCTGTTCTGTATTTCTTAAAACAAGAACACCGCACAGTGAGCTCTGAATCTGGGTTGCCCCCACCATCACTGGCCCGCCCAGTGGCCAACCTTCAACCTCAGACACTGCGAACCGCTCGTCCCGGTATGTGAACCTCTGACGCAGTCTCGGAAGCTCCCCTCCGACCCAGTCTTGGAAACTCCCCTCCAACATCCACCATCGGTGCGCCCTCTGCCACACACTCACCTGTTCAGCATATTGGACTGGTAGATCCTCTTCTCGTGGGTGTTGTAGCAGCTGCTCTTGGGCTCAGGGATGAAGCTGTGCTCGGACAGCATGTCGGAGGCCGCGGTGGTGATGATGGCGATCCCGTCCCTCACTCTGGCAGGGAGGCCGTAGTCCCACTCGTCGTAGGACACAGAGACCAGGCCGGTGGGGAACTCCGAGGGCACTGTGTCCGTGTCCCCCGCCACCAGACTAGGCACAATCCACGTGTAGCCGTAGCCGGTCAGCCCTACTGAGTTAGCCACTTCGAAGATGTAGGTGGCCTCTTCCTTAGTACAGTAAAGAAGAATGATGGGGCTCTGAAGTTTCTTGAGCTGGTTCTGGATCTTAGAATCCCCATCGTCCAAGGACATGTCCAGCAGAAGGACCTCCTCCAGCTCCCAGCCCACGAAGCTGTTCTCAATGGTGCTGCGAATCTTGTTGACAAAGTCCTGGTAGCCAGGGAAGTAGGTGGTGACGATAGAGAAGATGTACCAGTCATACTCCTCCATGATGTTGAGCATCACGGAAGCCTGCTGTTCAATTGATGGGCCGAACTGGAAGAACATGGAGGATTCATCCTAGAGCAGGAAACATAAAGAAAGAAAAAGAAAGAGAAAAGTCAAAACAAAGATGAGGAGGGAGAGCCTGAACCAGCTGGACACAGAGGTTTGTTTGTGTCAATTACTCTTTCCACGTTAATGCCTTTAAAGAGGGATATGTTTGAATTGCAAACATTGGTAATACTCTCCTTCTTAAAACCTTCCCCTGGAGAAAACCAACCTGGATCTATGCTCTCTTTGAAGTCCTCGAGGCTACTGCAGAGCCCCAGACAGCCTCTCAAAATCAAATATGTTAGTATTTCTAGAGCAAAATGTAGGAAGAGCCACAAAAAGCAGGATAAAGACTAAAATGGCCTCATGTCAGTTGAGGTCAGGGTTTGCTGTCAAATGAGTTATATAAACACAAACTTGCTCTTTCCAGTTTTTGAGACTTTTGGATTCATCAGTTGTGGGTGTGTTTCATTCAATCCAGGGAATAATCCAAAATGCCCTCAATCTGCCCTTAAATCTGCCTCAAGTAGGGAGGGGGCAGGTGAGTGGTCCAGCAGGTGAGTGGCACTCAGGTATGGTGAGCTGGGAAGTGCACTGTAGCACAAGATTTGATCAGTGCATTGTCTATAAAGACATACCGTTAAATGAATAGCACATGGAGTTTTCTCTCTGTCTTCTACTCTGGTAATGAGGCATATAGGTTAGAATGAGGCACAGATAGTCTATGTAAGCTACAAGTTACAATGACTTGTCTTCAAGATCATCTGTGATTAAGCCTGTGTTCGAGAACAGCATATAGAGAATAGCTCTTTTTCTTTCCTCATAATGCCAGGGGTCTCCATCTGACCTGTGTATTACACACAACCCTCTGTCAATGTTAAGCATCTTATGTTTTCTCCCACTTTGTGAGGGGAAAATCCTTTTACATTTCTCCCATTTGAAGCTATATCCCACCTGCCATTTGGACATGTCAGGCCCTGCATTTTATCTCCATCTTACAGCTAGAAGAATCTGAAACCACAAAATGAAGACCCTCTCAGCCTCATCCTTCTGTTTCAGTCTATTTTCGCCTGAGTTCCTCCTGGGTAATGGCGTCTCTTTTCTTGTTCAGTGGCCCCTGTCTCCTATCTGATGGTTTATCTCCATTTTATAACTATCCAAGCTAACAAAATTGTGTCTTTAATTCAAAGGGGGCAGTGCTTTTTTATCCCCGAAACCAGAGCTTTGAAGCATGGTTACAAGAGATCAGGCTTTTAAACAAAATGATGCAGTGATTTCTTAGTCCAGAAACATATTGTTGTACAGCTGAGAAATTGCTGAGTATTTTTTGGGCCCTTGCTATTGAAAAAAAAAAAAAAATGCGGGCTGGGAGATATCCAGCTGGTATCCAAAGACCCTGATTCGGCAGCAAGAGCTGCCAGCTCAAGGCTCTGCCAGGGCTGTATGTGCATCACGTGCCTTGAACTCTTCACATTTTCTTACAAGTGATCCAAGTGAAACAGGAGCTGCTCAGTCATTTGGGGTTAATTCCTTCTGCTATGGGTAAAATGGTGCTTATAATGGCTCCCTCCCCTGGCTTAAACATACAGTCTAAGAGAAGCCTCTTAGGACCATGGAACTCAGGGATATAGAGAGGGTGGGGCACCAAGAATGCATGGGGAGGGAATGGAAATTATTTCAGAATAAAAGAAAGTCCAGGGCCAGATGGCTTCCGAGGTGAATTCTACCAAAAGTTTAGAGAACAGCTAACACCTATTCTGCTCAAACTCTTCCAGAAAATTTCAGAGGAAGGAAAACTCTCAAACTCATTCTATAAGGCCACCATCACCCTGATACCAAAACCAAAGATGCCACACACATACAAAAAAATTACAGGCCAATTTCACCAATATATATAGATGCAAAAATCTTCAACAAAATTCCAGCAAACAGAATCCAACAACACATCAAAAAGCATCATCATCAAGTGGGCTTTATCCCAGGGATGCAAAGATTCTTTGATATATGCAAATCAATTAATGTGATACACAAAATTAACAAATTGAAAAATAAAAACTACATGATTATCTGAATAGATGCAGAGAAAACTTTGGACAAAAATAAACACTCATTTATGATTAAAAAAAAAAAAAAAACTCTCCAGAAAGTAGGCATTGAAGGAATCTACCTCAACATAACAAAGGCCATACATGACAAACCCACGACAAACATTATTCTCAGTGGTGAAAAACTGAAGGCGTCTCCTCTAATATCAGGAGCAAGACAAGGGTGCTCATTCTCTTCTCTATTATTCAACCTAGTTTTGGCAGTCCTAGCCACAGCAATCAGAAAAGAAAAAGAAATAAAAAGAATCCAGATTGGAAAAGAAGAAGTAAAACTCTCACTGTTTGCAAATGACTGATACTACATATAGAAAACCCTAAAGATGCCACCAGAAAATTACTGGAGCTAAGGGTAAAATGGTGTTTATAATGGCTCCCTCCCTTGGCTTAAACATACAGTCAAAGAGGAACCTCTAAGGACTATAGCAAAGTTGCAAGATATAAAATTAACACTCAGAAATCCCTTGCATTCCTACACAGAACAGAATAGTGATTTTTAATATTTTTTTGAAATGCGGCCAGCCCCTGCTCCTTGTCTTCTACTTCAACGCCAAGTATGGACTGCTCTTCGGGTGACACTGGCCTTGTTCTTGGGTTACAATATAGAGTGGGAATCCAAGACAGCAAAGCTTATTTATGACAAGACTTGTCAGGGGCCCACAGAGAGCTACAGTAACAGGAAAGGAAGGCCCGTGACAGAACAACTTACCCAGAATGGTTGTGATCACCTTAAAGTGACAGCCATTTGTTTTCCTTGTTACTTTCAGCTAAACTGGGGAGTTTGGGAGATTCTCAAATGAGATGTATTATCACTTGAGTTTTCACCAGCCCAGTGGACATGACAAAGAGACAGATGCATCCAAATATACCTTAAAATGCACGGGCGTAGGATGAGATGGGTAAAACTACTGCCCATTCTATGTTAAATGAACATATCTTATCCCAAGGAGGTTCTTGAACACCCACAAAGCTCCAGCCACAGTGAAGCCACAGCTGATTCCAAAACACAGCTAGAGATAGCCTTGAAGGAAACCCCATAGGCATCCATAGTAAATGAGCCCACACTAATGAGACTGAATTTAAAAGAAAGCCAATCTACTGTATACCAACCTGACCCTCTCCTTTTTAGTCTTCTCTTAAAACTCCCTCACAAAAATAAATGAGCTCTTAAAGAAACTGCCAGCTATTATGTGAAGAAAGCCAATAAATAGTGAAAGTAAAAAAAAGAAAAATTAATATGGTTTCAAGTTACCTCCACCACATGCTCATCTTACCTACTAATTCTATTGTCTTCCACAATCATCCTTTTCTGACTTCCTCCACTCCTGTCAATGCCCAGTTCAACCATCTTATCTTGCCAATCCTTCATTAAATAAGGAGGCCTTACAAGGCAATTTTATCTGGGGCACCAAGAGGAGGTTAATGAAACCAAATGGGAATCAAGAGACAAAGTTATAGCTTGGGCAAATGTTTCCTGGTATAATGATTGGTCCAGCGTTATTAATTTAGTTGACACATCAATCTGGTATATAGCAGTCGGGAATTGAACAGCTCTTTTTCAACAAAGCTTTGGGCTAACTATAAGTTGTAAGCAGTGACAGCCTTTGCAAATTATGGTCACAGCCACAAATCAAAGAGCAATCTTGATGTGTGCATGGAGTGGAAAGGACTGTGGCCATGCATCCATCTTGGCAGGCTCCCAGCATGCATTGTAATCACCACAAGAAGTAGCATCTTCTAGGATGAAGGACAGGGATATAACTCAGCTCACTATGCTTCCCCACTAACATTTTTATCTCCTGGTGTCATTACAAAATGTTATGTGCACAGGTCCTTGGAGCAGTCTCCTCAGATTCCCAGTCAAATTTATTATATGAATGTACTTCTTCAACTTGCCTCCAGAGCACCTTTAAAGCAGCCCAAGATAAAGGGTTACCATGACTGATAGGTGCAGCCAGCACAGGGAAGCTACAATGGGACATTAGAGCCTGTCAGTCTGGAACTGTTATGGTGAACGCCATCATGTCGGTGTTCATGATGTTTATTTGATAAGAAGAAGAAACAAAAACAGGTACTATTTCCATTCTACTAACTGCCTCAGAAAACTGCTGCCTAGAAAATTAGCAGTACATGAGATTCTTCTTCTATATCACCAAGATCCCTTACAGATCTGCTTCAGACATAAAGGATATACTAATGGGGTTCAGCTGCCAGTTCATCTTGGGGACTGAATCAGCTGAAGAGAACCCCCTCACCCAAAGTGAATAGAGTGCACGGAGTGACTGGTGGTCATGGAGTCTAAAGACCTAGTCCTCCTGCCTTAATTCTGGGCAACTCTGAAGGATGTGTCTGTCTTCAGAACTTCCCACAACGTTCCATTAATACTGCATCAAAGGACTTCCTCGGTGGTCCAGTGATTAAGAGTCTGCCTGCCAATGCAGGGGACACAGGGTCCACTCCTGGTCCAGGAAGATCCCATATGCTGCAGGGCAGCTAAGCCAGTGCAGCACAATTACTGAACTCAGCAAGCCCTGGAGCCCACGCTCTGCTGCAAGAGAAGTCACCACAATGAGAAGCCGGCACACCGCAACTAGAGTATAGCCCTTGTTCGCAGTAACTAGAGAAAGCCTGCGCACATCAACAAAGACCCAGCACAGTCAGAAATAAATAAAGAAAATACTGTCTCACACTGTATTTCTCCCTCTGTCTACTCCTGCCCTTCCATTCAGGGCGTGTAGGACTGGAGAGCATTCCCTCCTAAACCTCCTATGCACCAACTTCATCTCAGATCACCTCAGGGAACCAAACTGGAGACTTTATCCATTTCCCTTTTCTGATGTGGAAAAGAGACAACTTGAAAGTGAACATGGTATCTGTTTTCAAATATAAAAATGATTTATATGGTATAAAAATAAGTCTCTGCCCATTGGCTCCAGAGGAGAAAACTGGGACCAGTGAGCAGAAGTAGTAAAAGGCAACATTGGGCTCAATGGAGAAAGTACATTTGCAACAATTATAGCTGTTTAAAATGAAATGGGCCTCGTAAGGTAAGGAGCTTGCTGTCGTTATGAACATTCAAAAAGGAGTTGGATTATTAACAGATAAGGGATTCTCCCCAGCACTCCATGTGGAAAATGCCATGCTCATCTCTCAGGCCTATTTCAAAAGTCAGCTTTTTTTATGCTTGTTGTCTTTTCTGACTTTCCCAAGTCAAGATAATTCTCTTTGCTCTGTGCTTTCACAATATTTTATACATGCCCCATCACCATATTTATTTATTGAACACATTTTAATCAAGTATAATTGATGTACAATATGATATAAATTATAGGTGTGCAATACAGTGACTAACAACTTTATTTTTTTTAATTTTATTTTATTTTTAAACTTTACAATATTGTATTAGTTTTGCCAAATATCAAAATGAATCCACCACAGGTATACCTGTGTTCCCCACCCTGAACCCTCCTCCTTCCTCCCTCCCCATACCCTCCCTCTGGGTCGTCCCAGTGCACCAGCCCCAAGCATCCAATATCATGCATCGAACCTGGACTGGTGACTGGTTTCATACATGATATTATACATGTTTCAATGCCATTCTCCCAAATCTCCCCACCCTCTCCCTCTCCCACAGAGTCCATATACTCCATCTATAGTTATTGTAAAATACTGGCTATATTCCCCACGTTGTACAATTTTTCCTGCTGGCTTATTTTATACCTCATAGTTTGTAGCTGTTACTCCCCTACCTCTATATTGCCCCTCCTTACTTGCCTCTGTGGTAATCACTACTTTCTTCTCTGTATCTGTGAGTCTTTCTTTTTTGTTGTTATATTCACTAGCTAGCTGTATTTTTTTTTAGATTCCACATTTAAGTCATATTATTCAATATTTATCTTTCTTTGTCTAACATCTCATTTAACATAATACTCTTCAAGTCTATTCCTGTTGCTGCAAATGGCAAATTTTCATTCATTTTTATGGCTGAATTGTATTCCATTCTGTGTGTGTGTGTGTGTGTGTGTATAAACATACACTCACAGACTACACCTTATTTATCTATTCATCTGTTGATGGACACTTAGGTTGCTTCTATATCTTAGCAAGTGTACATGAGGCCACCATGAACACTGGGATACATGTGTCTTTTTAATCAGTGTTTTGCGTTTTTTCAAATATATTCCCAGGAGTAGAACTGCTGGGTCTTCAGTTCAGTTCAATTGAGTTGCTCAGTCGTGTCCGACTCTTTGCGACCCCATGAATCGCAGCATGCCAGGCCTCCCTGTCCACCACCAACTCCTGGAGTTCACTCAGACTTACGTCCATTGAGTCGGTGATGCCATCCAGCCATCTCATCCTCTGTCGTCCCCTTCTCTTCTTGCCCCCAATCCCTCCCAGCATCAGGGTCTTTTACAATGAGTCAACTCTTCGCATGAGGTGGAATTTCAGCTTTAGCATCATTCCTTCCAAAGAAATCCCAGGGCTGATCTCCTTCAGAAGGGACTGGTTGGATCTCCTTGCAGCCCAAGGGACTCTCAAGAGTCTTCTCCAACACCACAGTTCAAAAGCATCAATTCTTTGGCGCTCAGCTTTCTTCACAGTCCAACTCTCACGTCCATACATAACCACTGGAAAAACTATAGCCTTGACTAGATGGACCTTTGTTGGCAAATAATGTCTCTGCTTTTGAATATGGTATATAGGTTGGTCATAACTTTTCTGCCAAGGAGTAAGCGTCTTTTAATTTCATGGCTGCAGTCAGAGTTCTTTTTGCCTTTTGGTACTGTTCATGGTGTTCTTGAGACAAGCTTACTAGAGTGGTTTGCCATTCCTTCCTCCAGAGTTGTGGTTTTTCTAGTAGTCATGTGTAGATGTGAGAGTTAGATCATAAAGAAGGCTGAGTGCCAAAGAATTGATGCTTTCGAACTGTGGTGTTGGAGAAGACTCTTGAGAGTCCCTTGGACTGCAAGGAGATCAACGAGTCATTCTTAAAGGAAATCAACCCTGAATAGTCATTGGAAGGACTGGTGCTGAAGCAGAAGCTCCAATACTTTTGTCTATATAATATGAAGAGCCGACTCATTGGAAAAGACTGTGATGCTGAGAAAGACTGAAGGAAAAAGGAGAAGAGAGCAGCAGAGGACGAGATAATTAGATAGCATCACCAACTCAATGGACATGAGTCTGAGCAAACTCCAAGAGACAGTGAAGGACAGAGAAGCCTGGCATGCTGAAGTCCATCGAGTGGCAAAGAGTCAGACATGGCTTAGGGACTGAAGAAGAACAACAACAATGGTAGTTCTATTTTTATTTTTTTAAGGGACCTCCATACTATTTTCCATAGTGATTGCACCAATTTACATTCCCACCAACAGTGTTTGAGGATTCCCTTTTCTCAAGGGAAGCATATATGTGCACTTCGTCCCATTAAAAAATGTGCATTTCTCAAGAGCAGGAATTGCACCTTATTCATCTCTGAATCTCCAGAGATTGTGAGATGAATTTCCAGGCACGTGAAAAAAATTTAAATGTTTGTTGTATTAATATTACAAAGTACGTTCCTTTGTTGGGTGGGAGATGAACTGAAATGACCTTGATGGTCTCAACTGGTTCCAAATTTCTATGCTGATGGCACATGTCTGCAGTTATGCCTGAATGGTTGTGCACTTGTACAAAAAGTGAAGGGGATCCACCTTGGAGCCAGCCGGAGAGGAGGAAGTGTACCAGTCATTTCTTCATTCTTCTCTACAGCAAATTCCATGAAGCATCATCTACACTTCTTCCAACTCCTCTTCTACCATTCTTTCTTGTACTAATTCCAATCACACTTCCAACCCCACTCCTCCTTCCCAAAAGATCATCTTGTGAAACGCAGTGGTGACATTTGAGTTGCCAACTCTAGTGTCCATCTGTAGCCTTTAACTTGGGTCATCACAGGCTCCTAAAGATGCTTTCGTCCCTTGGTTTCCAGGGCTTCGTATTCACTTGACTTTCCTCCTAACTTACTGGTAGCTGTTCTTCCATCTCCTTTGCTGGTCCCTCCTCTTCCTTCTGATCCTTTGAAGCGGGCATGCCCCAGAGTCAATCTTTGATCCTCGTTTTGTTCCCCTTCTCAGAGATCTCACTCAGTTTCCTGATTTAAATCCCAATTCGTTGCCGATTGCTCTCACACTTCTTTCTCCAAAACTTCAGACTGATACATCAAACTGCCTATTCTACATCCCCATTTGGACATCTCTGAACCACCTCCAACATTTCCAAAATGGAAATGTTTCCAATTTCAGTTCAAGGCAATTCTCTCCTCCCACTGCCAACCCCGCTCTTTCTTTGGACTTCTACATCCAATCAGCCAGGACACCTTGACTGCCTTACCTTCAAAAGGCTGTCCATACAAAGCCTTTTACCACCCACGTTGTTTGAGCCACCCTCATCCTTCACCTGTCATTGAAAGGCCTGCTAACTGGTCTTCCTGCCTCTGCCCCAGTCTCATGTACAACAAAGAAGCAAGATGATTCTTTGAAAACTTAAATCATAAGATGCTATCTTCTGTCCCAAACCCTCAATGACTTCACAACTCACCAAAAGGAAAAAGCTGACACCCATGATTGGAACCCCACTGGCCCTCAGATCCCACCTTCTCCAACTCTACCTCTCACTCTCCTCCAAGCATGCTGAATTAAATACACTAATTCCCACCCCAGACCTTTATTCAAGCTATAGCCTCTGCCTGAAACACTTCATCCAGCTTCCCAGGTACCTACAGGGCTAACACACACACCTGGTACAAGTCTTCACTAAAACCTCACCTTCTCAACAAAGCTCAATCCTGAGCCTGTGATACGATACAATAGTCACCCTCTCCCATCAAAGGCAGGCCTGAGCCCTCTTATCCTGCCATCATATGAAACCCACTTTTAATTATGAATCCACTTTTGATTTTTGCCTCAGCATTCATTTATCACCATCAAATATAATACAATGTATTTATCATG
The DNA here is from genome assembly GCF_032452875.1 of Bos javanicus. Classification (NCBI taxonomy): domain Eukaryota; kingdom Metazoa; phylum Chordata; class Mammalia; order Artiodactyla; family Bovidae; genus Bos; species Bos javanicus. Next base: position 96,590,570 of record NC_083872.1, on the reverse strand, counting down.
AATGTTTGCCTCTTCCCAACTAGAATGTAAACACCATGAAGGCTGGCATCAATTTATTTGTTTATTGCTGTAACTCAGCACCCGGAATGGGCCCTGGCCCAAAGTGGACTCTCAGTAAACAGCTGTTGAATCTTAAAAAGTAGTAATTTGCCATTGTTTGTGTTTGTATGTGTTCACATTTTTCTGTGGGGTGTGGGGTTCATGTATCTTTTCTAGTTAGTGTGTTCACGTTCTTCAGATAAATATCCAGAAGTAGAACTGCTGAATCATACGGTAGATCTATGTTCAACTTTTTGAGGACCCCCATACTGTTCTCCATAGTGGCTGTACCAGTTTACATTCCCACCAATAGTACCCGAAGGCTCCCTTTTCTCCACATCCTCACCAACACTTGTCATTTCTTGTCTTTTTAATAATAGTCATTCTAAAAGGTATGGGCTCCTGTTTTACTATAGTTTTGATTTGCATTTCCTTGAAGATTTGTGAATGCTGAGCATCTTTTCATGTGCCTGTTGGCCATCTGCATGTTCAGGAAAAACATCTATCCAAGTCCATTTTTTAATCATATTGTTTGCTTTTTTGCTATTGAGCTTTATGAGTTCTTTATGTATTTTATATATTAAAACCTTATCAGATATATGATTTACAAATATTTCTCCCATTCAGTAGGTAGCCTTTTCATTTTGTTGATGGTTTCCTTTGCTGTGCAGAAGATTTTTAGTTTGATGTAGTACCACTTGTTTATTTTTGCTTCTGTATTACTCAGCCATAAAAAAGAATGGAATCTTGCCATTTGTGACAACATGGTAGGACCTTGAGGGCATTATGCTAAGTGAAATAAATCAGGCAGAGAAAGACAAATACCATGTGATTTCACTTATATGTGGATTCTTTAAAAAAAAAAAAAAAGCAAACAAATCAAATGAAAACAAAACAAAAAAACAAAGCCAAGCTCACAGATACAGAGAACAGACTGGAAGTTGCCAGAGGCAATGGATGGGGAGTAGGTGAAATGGGTGAAGGAAGTCAATGGTACAAAGTTCCAGTTATAAAATAAATACGTCACTGGGATGTAATGTACCACATGATGACTATAGTTAATAATACTGTACTGCATATTTGAAAAACTGCTAAAACCTTAAAAGTTCTCATCACAAGAAAAAAAAGTTTTATAACATGTTTGGTGATGAACGGTAACAATACTTGCTGTGATCATTTCACAGGGTTTACAAATACGGAATCATTATATTGCATGCTCAAAATAAATATAATATTACATATCAATTACACCTCAATTACAAAAGTGGCAATTGATGTTGCATCCAGATAATTCTCATGCATGCATGCTAAGTCACTTTAGTTGTGTCTGACTCTTTGCAATCCCATGGTCTATAGCCCTCCAGACTCCTCTGTTCATGGGATTTCCCAGGCAAGAATACCGGAGTGGGTTGTCATGCCCTCCTCCAGGGTATCTTCCCAGCCCAGAGATCAAACCCACATTTCGTATGTTTCCTGTATTAGCAGGTAGGTTCTTTAACCACTAGCACTACCTGGGAAGCCATAGATAATTTTCAAATCTAGTTTATTTTTGTTGGCTATTGAACTGATAACATTTTCCAGCATTTTATTTATTTTTTAATTGAAGAATAATTGCTTTATAGAATTTTGTTGGTTTCTGCCAAACATGAATCAGCCGTAGATATACATATATCCCCTGAAGTCCCTCATGCTACACAAATCTTAGCAATGTATAACATCCTAGGGATTACAAGCCTGCTAGGCCATTAAAGCAATTTCAGATTAAATAAATCTGACCTTTCTCCTCCTTCTGTTTGCCTTCTAAATTCAGTTCTTAAGAAGGATCTGTGTTTGAAAAAAGGCTAGAACCTCTAGGCTTTTGCTGAAAACCTCCACTACCCATCAGATTTAGAAGGCAAATGTAGAAATGACGGGCTAAGAGGTCAGGTTCCTCCAAGCTGGGTCAGTCCTGGGTATTTCTTCTCTACTTTTTCCATACCGAGCACAAAGTAGAAGCAGAATATGGGGACAAAAATCTCTCCTCTCCCAACACAAGAGGAGGATTTTTCTCTACCCCTCCAACTCCAAGAGATCCCCTTTTTGGTGACTATAAACTCTGATATCAACCATCACTTTTTTTCAGGTGACTAAGGCTGGTGTAGCTATTTAGAGTGGGTTTGGTTAGTGTCAATTCTGTGAGCCCTGCAAGAAAGAAGAAAACACCCGATGTTCTCGCCATTAATCAGAAATATCATGAGTGAAACACACAAATGAAGCTCACTGGTGGAGACGCATGATCTTTCCTGCCAGTTAAATGCCAGATTCATTCTCAGTAAACCCTTGCACACAAAGAGAATGCTCTGGGTTTTCAAAAGCCCATGAACAGACATTCAAGCAGATTGAGCTAGTCTAACAGCCATTCTGGATAGCTAAACAACTCCCCCAGAAGCCGGCATTCTTTTTCTTATTTGTTCTTTCAGAAGATAATTTTGCTTTCTCCTTGAATTGTGTCCTAGTTTCTTCCCTGAATCTCCCTCTTGGATGTGCTTCAATCGCTGAATTTAAGCCACAGCTGAGAAACAAACTAAAAGTATTCACTTTGAGAATGTCCACAAGGTCCTTCCTATTCTAGGTCTCAGGGACAATATTTTAGCAAGAAGAGAGCTTACCAGCAACAGACAGGGCAATAAGAGGAGAAGAATAAAAAAGTCCAATTCCCTCTCACTAAAATACTCAAGTGAATTAAAGAATTAAGTCAGGAAGCAAAAGGCCTGGAGAATACCAAGAGGACTTTCAGAATGTGCTTGGGCTCTGCTATAAGGTATCAAGACAACAAAATCCTAACAAGGCAGCTGCATTTCATCTTAAATTAAAATTCTTCACTATGGCCAGTGTTTTCTGCACATCAAAACAACTCTCAGATGAACTGACTTGTATTTTTATTAAGAGATCCTTTTCTATAAAAGAACGAGCTGACATATTCAACAATCACCATGTTCTGTGACTGAATAAACATACTTTTAAATAAATGCAAGTGGAGAAAGCAGGGGAATGGGAAAAGTTGGGGGGGAAATGAAATAGAGAAAAATAGTATAAACATCAAACCAACAGTATTAATTAGGATTATCAATATCAGACTATATTTATTTAGACAAGTTTACAAAATCAAGTGTGCTCCACACAAATATAGATCTGAGCATTTTCATGGATTAAAAAAAGCGCATTTCATAGATAAAAAGAAGGGCATGGTAAAACTAAACCACAGAACTAAGAGAAAAGAAAATTTTATTAGGAGCGAAATCCAAAATCAAAACTGCTTATACCATCAAAATCTTTCTATTTCACTTAAGCCAAGAGGGTGGAGTTTACCGAAGAAATGTGCTCATTAATAAAGAACAGGGTGAAGTACAGACCAGTGATGGTACTGGACGCATCAGCAGCATTTTTCAGAGTGAAGATGTAGACATTTGTCTCAAAAACATTAATGTTCCCATCTCTTAATATGTATTTGCTCAGAGCATCACATTCATATACCAATGGGAGTAAAGAATTGGGGAGGTACTCACAAGAGGAGATGAGGAGGAAAGGCATTTTATACTTGACAAATCTAAGAGTGCTGGTACCTTATATGTTGCTGAAAATAACAAAGCCCTGGTTCTAAATACAGTAGCTATGTTCATGCACATGGGTCTCTTCAAAAGATTCCTGGAAAACAAAAAGTTCTCTGTCCTTCTGTCCCTGCTCTATAGAGAAAGATGAAACATTGCTGAATTGAGAATCTGGACCAATTGTGCTCTTTGGCACAGGTCAACAAGCCATTGCTGGGAGAAATATCAATAACCTCAGATATGCAGATGACACCACGCTTATGGCAAAGAGGGAAGAGGAACTAAAGAGCCTCTTGATGAAAGTGAAAGAGGAGAGTGAAAAAGCTGGCTTAAAACTCAACATTCAAAAAGCAAAGATCATGGCATCCGGTCCCATCACTTCATGGCAAATAGATGAGGAAACAACAGAAACAGTGAGAGACTTTATTTTTCTGGGCTCCAAAATCACTGCAGATGGTGACTGCAGTCATGGAATTAAAAGACGCTTACTCCTTGGAAGAAAGGCTATACGAACCTAGACAGCATATTAAAAAGCAGAGACATTACTTTGCCTACAAAGGTCCATATAGTCAAAGCTATGGTTTTCCCAGTAGTTATGTATGGATGTGAGAGTTGGACCATAAAGAAAGCTGAGTGCCAAAGAATTGATGGTTTTGAATTGTGGTGTTGGAGCAGACTCTTGAGAGTCCCTTGGACTACAAGGAGATCAAACCAGTCAATCCTCAAAGAAATCAGTCCTGAATATTCATGGGAAGGACTGATGCTGAAGCTGAAGCTCCAGTATTTTGGCCAGCTGACACGAAGAACTGACTAACTGGAAAAAACCCTGATGCTGGGAAAGACTGAAGGTAGGAGGAGAGGGGGATGACAGAGGATGAGATGGTTGGATGGCATCACCGACTCAATAGAAATGAATGTGAGCAAGCTCTGGGAGATGGTGATGGACAGGGAAGCCTGGTGTGCTGCAGTCCATGGGATCGCAAAGAGTCGGACACAACTGAGTGACTGAACTGACTGAACAAGCCATTGCCCCCAGGGGCATAAAGAAGTTTCCTGAAAAAGTTTTTCCCAACAAATATCCAGTGATCTGTTGCCCCAGGTCCCTGTACTGAGAAACTGATCACTACTTCCTCACAGAAAGCCAAGGATGGCTGTTCACAATTAACATGGCTTCGAAACTTTCACTTTTCCAAACCAATTTGGTCCTCTGTCTAAAAAAGGTAACACAGTTTGAAGGGCTCCAGAAATGAAAAGAAAATTGCATACAAGCAAATTAAATATACATATCCATCTTCAACCGCTTGTCATCACCTGCCTGGCTCCGCCTGACTTGACTGTGGACTTAGAATTTTAGCCACCAGTTGTGCCTTCCACCCTTTAAAGCAGGACTGGTTGCATCCCATCCTCAACCAGGACATCTTCTAGAGCGGACTGGGCTGCTCCAACTCCAGAATTTAGAGCACGTGATGTGAGCCTGGCTGGGTGCAGAAGAAGAAGGCTTCTCCCTTCAGACTCACTATGTGCCCACCCAAACTTCTGCGTGACTTTTATTCCTGTCTCTACCAGATGAGATTGGGCTTCCCTGGTGGCTCAGCTGGTAAAGAATCTGCCTGCAATTCAGGAGACCTGGGTTCAATCCCTGGGTTAGGAAGATCCCCTGGAGAAGGGAAAGGCTACCCACTCCAGTATTCTGGCCTGGAGAATTCCATGGACTGTATAGTCCATGGGGTCGCAAAGAGTTGGACACAACTGAGTAATTTTCACTTCCTACCAGATGAACAGCCCTACTCAGACCTTCCCACTTTCTGCACAGTCCCTGCTGAAACCCTTGATGCTGGACACTCCCTGCTCCCTATATCCAGGTGCCAACAGAGACTGGATACCCTTTCTTGCTCTTAATAATAGGAAGTTTATGTTGCTTTGTCCACTATTGTATCAAACCCCTGCATTCCCACACCATCCTGAATCACACCAAGTGTGGGTTATTTGATTCAAAATATGTTTTTTGGAAGGCTGGTGGTGCTAGTGGTAAAGAACCCACCTGACAATGCAGGAGGCATAAGAGACATGGGTTCGCACCCTGGGTTAGGAAGATGCCCTGGAGGAGGGCATGGCAACCTACTCCAGTATTCTCGCCTGGAGAATCCCATGGACAGAGGAGCCTGGAGGGCTTCAGTCCACAGGGTCACAAACACTGAAGTGACTTCGCATGCATGTACACACGCTTTTTGGAGCTTGCTGGCTCCTCCCTTGCAGCAGGCAGTGTACAAGGTAAGGTCCACTCTCTCCCCACCCTTGGCCTCTCCTTAAACTCGTTTAGACCTCAGAATGCCTGGCTTGCAAAAAGGTGAAAGTGGTGTCCAGTGCTGGATTGTTTGCATCTAAGTTTCTCTGAAATTTTCTTTGTTCACTTCATGCTGAAAATCACTCTCCGAGACTCACTATGGAAATTATTCAACTTTCACTTTGGCTATGCCTCCTTCGTGCCTATGGGTTAATAGCACAAATGACTCTTTAAGAGTTCAGAATTCCTAACGGCTTACCCTTCATTTTCTTTCCCTCCAGCTCTGGGACATGTGAGTATAGGAAGTCTCACTGAGTACACAGCTTTATCGGCTGGAACTAACATCTAGTCCCCAACCGGACAAAGGGAGAACCACATGATCCTGTCCATGTTCCATGTCTATTTCTCTGTCCACACACAGAAGGAATACTCAGCTGAGAAGGTACAGAATGCTACAGATCCAGTTTCCAAAGCAGTCCAGGGTAACCGTCTCTGGCCAGCCTGCCCCTCCCTCCACCAATGCAGCAGTACCAACTCTGCCAATATCCCGGCCATCTTGTCACTGGTGTCCTGGGCACTGGTGTCTTGAGCAATGCAACCCAGGCTGAGGCTTCTTCCTTTGTTGACTTTCTTTGCCCACAGTGTTAGTCCCACAGATGAAGACCCCACTGGAAGATTTCCCTGGTGACTCAGACAGTAAAGAATCTGCCTGCAAAGCAGGAGACCCAGGTTCTATCCCTGGGTTGGGAAGATCCCCTGGAGAAGGAAATGGCAACCCACTCCACTATTCTTGCCTGGAGAATTCCATGGACAGAGGAGCCTGTTGGGCTACACAGTCCATGGGGTCACAAAGCGTCAGACATGACTGAAGCAATTAATACACCCACAACTGACCTACACTTTTAGCCCAGCATTTCCATTCTCCTCTCTGGGGACACGGGTAGCTGAAATGCTGTCAGTATCTCACTTTGATTCTGAAAGACTGGCAGTGGGCATCACACAAGGGCAGTATCAAAGGTGGCAAGATCACTTCTAAAGATAAGAACTGGATGAGGAAAGGAATGGCCAATATATACATTGTTCTTTTGAAGTTTGTATATTTGTTTGTTTTTAAACCACATTCAGTGGTCTCCTACTTTTCTATAGTTCATATACTTCACCTAAATACATTTCCTTTCATGGAAGCATGTGAGCAGAAAAAGAGTTCTTTAAAAGAAAATGCCAACTGGCATTTCAAACAGAAAGAAACTCAGAGCTTAGCCTTTCACCCATCCTCATCAGAGTCTCTGTAGTACAGAGCCATGGTTACAATCAGATGCTGGCACTTATTAATCTCTCATCTGGGTTCTTCACAGTGGGGCCTCTGCCTACAGATGAATCATCCCAGACGAGTATGATTCTTACACGGTCTCATTATCTTTAGACTTGGCAGAAAAGCCACTCACCTATCAGGCTTTTATCAGCTGGCTGTGAATTCTGATCCAGGCTGACAAAAACAAAATGGCGGATCCTGATGGTCCACGGCGACATTTTGATGTTACTTCGGTAGCTTAAGTGTAAGTGTTAGTCGCTCAGTCGTGCCCTACTCTTTACGACCCCATGGATGGCAGCCCACCAGGCTCCTTTGTCCATGATATTTTCCAGGCGAAGATACTGGAGTGTGTTGCCATTTCCTAAACGCTCTATTAAATAAATGCCAGCCTGGGATCACAAAGAAGACACACTAACCTGAGTGACTTGAGAATACTCTAATCCAGCTCACATACAATTAAACCAGTTCAGGAAAATGGGAGGAGGAACTAGACTATTTCCCAAGCCTTCAAAGAAAATTCCACATTCTTCCTCAGTTACATGGACCAGTGAGTTCAGCAATCCTGACTTTCAGAAATTCTTCCCTAGCTCTGTCTCAATTCCATCATGCCACAGATGGAATTTGGCTCTCATATTTCCCTTGGTATGTGCATGCTAAGTTGCTTCAGTTGTGTCTGACTCTTTATGGCTCTACAGACTGTAGCCCATCAGGCTCCTCTGTCCATGGGGTTCTCCAGGCAAGAATACTGGAGTGGGTTGCCATTTACTTCTCCAGGGGATCTTCCTAACCCATGGATCAAACCTGTGTCTCTTATGTCTCCTGCACTGGCAGGTGGGTTCTTTACCACCAGCGCCACCTGGGAAGTCTTTCCTTGATGAAAGGTCTTCAAAAATTTTGTCAAACTAAATTAAGGCAATGTCAACTTAGAAGATGGTGTGTGATTTGCTTTGTGTGTAAAGATTATTATACTTACTCTCAACCTTTTCTTCCTTAGACTAAACTGATCCTTTTATGTCTCAGCAATTATGGTTCTTATTAAAATATTTATTGAGTTTAAAGTGTATTAGGTATTTATACCTGTATTACATTCATTAATTCTCATACCTCTATGCAGTAAGCCCTATTACTCTCTCAGTTTCAGCAACAGAGAAAGAAAGCTTTTGAGAAGTAATGCACACAAGGCCACTGCTAGTTTGAGACTCTAGCTGGGTCTGCCTACAGAGTGTACTTATATAACCACCACACCACACAGCCTCAAGCTTCTGTAAATCATCTTTATGGCTCCTATCTGAAAAATTTACACCTCCTGTTTTAGCTGTGAACCACAGAATGATCATAATCATCTACTAAACGTCTAATCCCAGCCTAGTATAGTACACAGACTATTTTCATGAGTCCTTAAGCTTATGTATCCATCCACTAGCATAGTTGTACTACCAACTAATGATGGACCTGGTACACGTTATCACCCTATTCAGTTCAGCTCAGTTCAGTCACTGTTTTGTCCAACTCTTTGTGACCCCAAAGACTGCAGCATGCCAGGGTTCTTTGTCCATTGCCAACTCCCAGAGCTTGCTCAAACTCATGTCCATCAAGTCAGTGATGCCATCCATCCATCTTATCCTCTGTCATCCCCTTTTCCTCCTGCCTTCAATCTTTCCCAGCAACAGAGTCTTTTCCAATGAGTCAGTTCTTTGCATCAGGTAGCCAGAGTACTGGAGTTTCAGCTTCAGCATCAGTCCTTCCAATGAATATTCAGGACTGATTTCCTTTAGGATGGACTGGCTGGATCTCCTTACAGTCCAAGGGACTCTCAAGAGTCTTCTCCAATACCACAGTTCAAAACCACCAATTCTTTGGTGCTCAGCTTTTTTTATGGTCCAACTCTCACATCCATACATGACTACTGGGAAAACCATAGCTTTGACTAGACAGCGCTTTGATGACAGAGTAATGTCTCTGCTTTTTAATACGCTCTCTAGTTGGTCATAGCCTTTCTTCCAAGGAGCAAGGATGGAAGGACTAAACTGAGCTGAACTGAATAGAGTAATTTCATGGCTGTAGTCACCATCTGCAGTGATTTTGGAGGCCAAGAAAATAAAGTCTCTCACTGTTTCCACTGTTTCCTCATCTATTGGCCATGAAGTGATGGGACTGGATGCCATGATCTTCATTTTTTGAATACTGAGTTTTAAGCCAGCTTTTTCACTCTCCTCTTTCATTTTCATCAAGAGGCTTTTTAGTTCCTCTTCACTTTCTGCCATAAGCATGGTGTCATCTGCATATCTGAGGTTATTGATATTTCTTCTAGCAATCTTGATTCCAGCTTGTGCTTCATTCAGTCCAGCATTTCGCACGATGTACTCTGCATATAAGTTAAATAAGCAAGGTGACAATATACAGCCTTGACATACTCTTTTCCCAATTTGGAACCAGTCCGTTGTTCCATGTCTGGTTCTAACTGTTGCTTCTTGACTTACATACAGATTTCTCAGGACGCAGGTAAGGTGCTCTGGTATTCCCATCTATTTCAGAATTTCCCACAGTTTATGGTGATCCACACAGTCAAAGGCTTTAGCATAGTCAACGAATCAGAAGTAGATGTTTTTCTGGAATTCTCGTGCTTTTTCTATGATCCAACAGATGTTGGCAATTTGATCTCTGGTTCCTCTGCCTTTTCTAAATCCAGCTTGAACATCTGGAAGTTCTCAGTTCATGTACTGTTCAAGTCTAGTTTGGAGAGTTTTGAGCATTACTTTGCTAACGTGTGGGATGAATGCAATCATGTGGTAGTTTGGACATTCTTTGGCATTGTCTTTTCTCTTGTATTGAACGTTGTACAACTGGTTCTTTATTATCTTATTAGTTGTTTGCTAATCAATCAAATATTTATTAAATACCCGTCACGTGCTATAACAAGTAGTGATAAGGTATAAGTCTTTATCCTCATCCTCAGAGTGAGTCAACTGGACAATAAGATCAAAATATACAGAAGAATTGATGACTTTCTTAAGCTAAATGATAACATGAGGCTTAGAATATTTGTCATAGATTCAGTGTGGCTGGACAGCTCTATTTTTTAAGCTTCTTTTTACTTATCTCTTTCTTTGCCAGTTCTCTCTCCAGCTCTGTGCCGTGAGCAAATTAAATGCCTATGCATTTTAATCCAAATACCAGACTATGTACAGAAATATAAGTAGCACTGGCCCTGAACTCAGTTTTAGACAATTTGTCCTCAGGTGGACAACAGGCCTCTGATGTCCACTCTCCCAGGCAGTAATGTAAGGGCTGATAGAAGTACCGTACAGTATCATACCCAAAGCATTCCACCGTCTAAATGAATTATATATAAATCTTTCTCCTTGATCTACCCAGCCTTTCATTTTCATCTCAGAAGATTAGATTAGTATGACAGGACTTGTCCTTTATGAAGTCAAGCTACTCAGTTAAAAAACCCTCTCTCTTCAAATGATTGCAAATTGATTTTGTTAAGATTTCAGAGTTCCTTCCGAACAGCTAGGGGAATGATACTTTCTAGTCTTTCCTTTCTCTCCATGAATTTTTTCTCTACTTTGGCCTTTTCCCTCTGACACTCCAACAGAGTTCGATAATTGTGTGTATCAATCAGGAGATCAATCAATTATTTTAGTGCTTCTTGCATAAAAATGAGCTATGATGGCAAAATTAAATCCAAGCTACTCACAAAAGTAGCCTGACATCAAATTTTCTTTAGTTCAATTTATTAGTCTCTATGTCCCATTCATTCAAAAACGCATAGACAACTACCCAAACACTATCAATTTTCAAAGCTCCCACCATGTCTCTTAAATTAACATAAAGTTCTTTTTAATCTTATTTGCCTACTGATGAAGAAAGGGTATATTTCAAGATCTGCTTTTATTCTTGGCTCCATGAAATTAAACGAATACATAGTAGCAATAGCATCCTCAAGTATTCACACAGTGACACAGTTTCTCACCTTTTGCAAAAATAAAACAAAATTTTTAAAAAGGACACATCTGAACCAGAGATGCTTTCAGGTGTAACTGGTGTGAGAGACAATGTCCTTGTTTGTGTGTTGAGGCTTATGTTGATTACATATATAACCACTTATTCACAAAGTTACTAGAAATAATCAGTTTAGCTTGCAAGTTATGCTTCACACAAAAAAGAAACATGTCTTGGCTCATAAGAAAACACCTCCTTGTATTTGTCTTCCTGAGTCCCACAAAGATGCAAAGATTATCTAAATTATCTAGACAGAGTTTTCAAAAGACTCCTACCAAGGACCTCCATGGAATCAGTTGCTTAGTTATACTAAATTCTTAATATTCAAATCTTTGGTGACAAAGAATAAGTTCATCTCTCTCAACTTCCTTTTTTTGGCATCTTTTTATTCTATAGCAATATCTTTCAAAAAACAGACATTTAAAATCTGAAGCCCAAATGCATCTTTTAAAGTGGATCGTGCCTGTACTCCTCTAAATTCATCAGGAAAAGCAAGAGAAGGGTTCTTCTTTAGCAAGTATGAAAACTTCTGCCAGTTTACAGCCTACAGGGAAATCTGGAAATTCAAGTTTCTCAGACAGATTCTTGAAAATGCGCCCATTCCAAGCCTCAGCATTCCACTGTTCTTTACTAAGGTCCTTCACAATAAAATAAGAGACTTATTAGAAATATGTATCTGGTATCTTTTACACTTGCATTATCTTTAAAATTTAAATTTGAGCCTTGAGAGATAAGCTAAATTCTTCTCCAGTCTCCTAGGATATGAGACCATTTTCCTTGCATGAGCTCAAATCATCTCAGTCTTACTGCTTACCTTTTCTATCCCCACCCATACCACCCCCCAGACAGAAAACTGCTTCTTAGAACAGCTGATCTGAACTTGGTGAGCAACACTGGGCATTGTCTCTTAACTTCTCTCCTTCTTTTCTTCCATAAGGAGAATAATGCCCCAGATTTCTCTCTCATTTCCTTTCCATAAAGGCAAAGATCCTCCCGATGTGGTCACAGTAAAACACGTTGGCTACCTAATTGTTTTTTGCTTTATTTTTTAGTTTGTATTAAAATATGTACTAGAAGAGGTTTTCCAGGTCACTCAGTGAGTGACTTCTAGAGGCAGAAGCAGTTAAGCTTCTTTGATATGTTGCATGTTCACAAAACCACAACCTTTCACAGGCACTGAAAGGGTTAACCATAAGTTGCTTGCAAACAGGCTCCCAAAGAAATAAAGCAAGCCAGTCGATGATGTCAGGTAACTCAGATTATTGTGCACAGGTTGTACACGCAAAATGAAAAGTGAGAAGCACAGGTACATAACTCAGCAACAAGACAGAGGCTCCACATGCTCTAAGGCCACGGGGACCCACACGAGCCTCTGTCGGGCACTGGGGAAGGTTACTCCTGCAGTATCAGACCAACAGCTAACAGCTGAGAAAGTAAGCTATGGGTGTCACCCGAACCTCTGTTTTTTTAAAAGGTTTCTGCTAATCTGAACATGGCTCTTGGCTTCTGAAATTTCAATATATCCCATTCTCCACCATTACAAAAAAATGAAATTTCTTTCATCTTGCCTCGCTGACTTAAGGCCTGTATCCATACACCCTGAATGAAGCCAAATTCATGGCAGTCCTTGGCTTTTTCTCATGGCACATAAAGCTAGTGTGTACTCTGGCTTCCCTTGCGGCTCAGACGGTAAAGCGTCTGCCTACAACGTGAGAGACCCAGGTTAGGTTCCTGGGTTGGAAAGATCCTCTAGAGAAGGAAATGGCACCCCATTCCAGTACTCTTGCCTGGAACATCCCATGGACAGAGGAGCCCGGTAGGCTACAGTCTGTGGGGTCGCAAAGAGTCAGACATGACTGAGCGGCTTCACTTTACTTCACTCTGTTCACATCAAGTCATTTCCTACATCCTTATACATTTAGGATGAGAGAAAGTTAGTGTTCTGTTTCTTCTGAGTTATGGGGCATTTCACAGTGGCCTATCTGTCCATGATCACATCAATAAACTTAATGTCCTCTGACTTTGACCAAATTTGGCTCATTCTGAGAGTATAACCCTTTGTGAAATGGTAGCTCAGTAGCTGTCAAAAAGGCTAGTTTCCAGAATATTTAATAGAATTCACTGAAATTTGGCATATGGGAGGAGTTTCCAGAGTTATTTGCTGGCATTGAGATTAAAGTTTAAAACAAACCAGTGTGTCAGTGGTAAAGAATCTGCCTGCAATGCAGGAGATGCAGGAGACATGGGTTTGAGTCCTAGGTTGGGATGATCCCCTGGAGGAGGAAATGCAAGCCCCTCCAATATTGTTGCCTGGAGAATCCCATGGATGGAGGAGCCTGGTGGGCTGTAGTCCATGGGATCGCAAAAGAGTTGGATATGACTGAACAACAAACTACAAAAAACATGAATTTAGCCCTTGGCATTAGCATCTCAACACCCCTGATGTACAAACTGAAAACTTGGTTCATTTTAACCACACTTAAAGACAGATATGTATTATTTATCCCAGAGAGTAATGGTCTAAAGATATTCTGTGATGAATTCCATCTGACAAGAACAGCTGGTCCTGATCTCCGAGATTTCTGCAAACATTAACTTGCTGGTTTCAATCCCAGATGCCTCAACCTTCTTTGTGATTTTGATAACCGGTTTCCCATAGCCACCACTTCATAAAGACCCCTAAGTGAACATCTAAAATTTAGATTTTGCTCTTTATAAACTTGGTGGTAGTGGTGGTGTAGTCGCTAAGTCATGTCTGACTCTTTCGGACTCTTTAGGACTCCTTCAAGAACTATAGCCTGCCAGGCTCTTCTATCCATAGAATTTTCAAGGCAAGAATACTGGAGTGGGTTGCCATTTCTTTCTCCAGGGGATCTTCCTGACCCAGGGATTGAATTCAGGTCTCCTGCACTGTAGGTGGGTTCTTTACTAACTGAGTTACCAGGGAAGCCTCTTTAAAAACTTATGTGGTTTCAAAAGGAAGAAACCAGCATAACAAAGCAGTAAGTACAAAAAAAGAAGACGCATACGAGGGCTATGGGAAAAAAAACTGGATCTGGAATTCAGATCCAAATCTGCATACTTCTTTGTGATCTTGATTGTAATTTAACTTCTCCAAGCATTATTTTCCTCTACAAAATAACAGGGTGAATTCTTTATTTATAGAATTGTAAAGAGGATCAAATGTGATAACGCATATGAAAGTGGCTACTACAATGCCTGGCACAGATTAAATTCTCAGATTCGGTAAGTGTGAATCTATTTACCATATATTATGACCAACAACACAGTCAAGGAAGAGGTTTATTTCACACATACTTACATAGTTACAAATTGGTTAAGTTGATAAATCCATCATCATTTTTATTGTCCTTCTAGCCTAAGCATCAGTTGTGTGCCTGTGTGCTAAGTGGCTTCAGTCATGTCTGACTCTTTGCAACCCCATGGACAGTAGCCTGCCAGGCTCCTCTGTCCATGGGATTCTCTAGGCAAGAATACTAAAGTGGGTTGCCATGCCATCCTTCAAGGGATCTTCCCGACCCAGGGATAGAACCCACATCTCTCAAGTCTCCTGCATTGGTAGGAGTTCTTTACCACTAGTGCCACTTAGGGAGCCCAAGCATCAATATAATTGACTAAACACAGCTTCCAAGTTTGACTGGACCTCCAATACAACCCATAAGAGCTGGGTTCCCACTTTGTCCTTTTCTGAGTGTGTGAGAACACTCCATCTTCTCATGTCTTGACATGGGTCCTACTGATTCTTCCATGACTTCAGTCATACGCTCAACTGAATGGCTGCTGATTTCCAGACCAAGAGACATACTCTTGCCTTTTTCTTGCTTCTCACTGTCCAGTCAACAACATTCACCAGCCCAGGATGGTGAAAGTATCACCCAGGATGGATGATACTCATCCTATAGTTTCACAGAAGTCATCTTTTTCAGCCATTGTTCCCAGTGCTGGATCTCAGGTGGAAGAGCTTCCACTGGGTCTGATTGGCAGGTGCCACTTTGGCGGCTCTTTACCAACAGGTTACCTTATTTTACCAGACACAATTCCTCTTCACTATCATAAGGAAAACTGTCCCTCTCTTCCTGTATGAAAATCACAGATTTCCTCTCGGCTTGCTCCAATCCAAGTTCTGTCCCCAGTCTGAATAATACTGTTAGCTTTGCACTCATTTGCAGACTGATTTGCTCTGAGCATAAAGAAAGACTAGCGACTTCCCTGGTGGTTTAGTGGTTAAGACTCAGCACTTCCACCACAGGAGGCTCGAGTTCAATCCCTGGTGGGGGAACTAAAATCCTACATGCTTGTGTGATCCAAAACAACCAACCAAAACACACACAAAACAACAATAAAAAACCTGATGACCAAGGAACCTTCATAGAAGCTCTGAATTCAGACCTTCAGTCCTCTTCCATATAAAAGAAAAATAAAATTTACATTAAAAAAAGACTAACACTCCCCATCTCTCACTCCAATTCATGCCCACGGTTCAGAATGCACCTTATTCCCTTGGTTCTCTTTCATGACTCACCAGCCAGCATGTATGCAATGAAATAACCATCTCATGTCTGCCGGTCAAAGTTCTACACTATAAAACTCTCTAGCACACACATAAAGTATGCAAAATAATTCTGAGAAAAAAAGCAGTATTTAAATCATGTCCTCATGGAGTAAATACCTGAACTAACAGCAAGAAGAGAGAAGGCAGAAATAATACATTGAAATTCTAAATATCTGAATCCCTTAAGACAATCCATTTCTATCACAGGCAACATAGTAGCCCTGTAACAGTTTTTTTTTTTTTTCTTTCACAGATCAACTAATTTCTAAATATCTTCACAGGTCTATAAAAATAATCAGTTTTCAATGCTCTTAATCATTATCAAAACCAGCCCCGGCTCTCTAAGGAATGTATTCTCAATGAGCAAAGCATGAACCTTTATTCCTACCCACATCCTCAGCGGTGAAGTAAGTGCTCTAGGGTCCATTCTCTGGGAGGGTCCAGAGAGGTCACTGATTACAGTTGTGAATCTCACACTGAAACACTAGCAGAGTGGGAACTCTTGAACAACTGCAGTTTGCTGAGGTGCTGGGTTGGAGATGATGGTTAGAACTGCAGAAGGGACCGGTGTTACCATGTGCCCACCTAGTGACTCATAATACAGCCTTGGTAAGTTCTTTCCCATCCAGTCATGTAGAAACTGCAAGGCTCGAAGAAAGAGGCATTTTTTCCCCCTCTACTCAAAGGTCCACTTTTTCTTGTTTTTCTCAAATTCAATGTATACATTCTCTGAAATAGCTAGTGTGCTCTCAGTTGTTAGTTTGTGTACACACACAACTGCACAATATTGTGTGTGCATGTGCAAAATAGGAAGAAGGAAGTCAATACAGAAAGATCTACATAGAGAGAGTACATATCTGTTGGACTTCCCTGGTGACACCATGGATAAGAATCTGCCTGCCAATGCATAGGACGCGGTTTCTGACAACTAAGTGTATTAAAAAGCAGAGACATTATTTTGCTGACAAAAGTCTATATAATCAAAGCTAGGGTTTTACCAGTAGTCATGTATGGATGTGAGAGTTGATCTATAAAGAAGGCTGAGCACTGAAGAACTGATGGTTTTGAATTGAACTGTGCTGCTGAAAAAGACTCGAGAGTCCCTTGGACTGCACGGAGATCAAACCTGTCAATCTTAAAGCAAATCAACCCTGAATATTCATTGGAAGGACTGGTCCTGATGCTGAAGTTCCAATACTTTAGTCACCTGATGTGAAGAGCAGATTCATTGGAAAACACCCTGATGCTGGGAAAGACCGAAGGCAAAAGGAGAAAGGGGCGTCAGAGGAGGAGATGATTAGATAGCATCACCAAACTCAATGGCCATGAATTTAAGCAAACCCTGGGAGATAAAGGTGGACAGAGGAACCTGGTGTGCTGCAGTCCATGGGGTCAAAAAGAGTTGGACATAACTGAGAGACTGAACAACAACAAAGTATCTGTTAAATACACATGAGGCAGGGTCATGGTGAGATGGAACTTAACACTGCTTAGTGAAAGAAGCCACTGGCTGCTTCTTCACTAAGGTGGACCTCGGGAAAGAAGTCTGCATGGCAAACAAACAGCTTCTTTCCTGGAGGAGAAGTAAACGAAGGCTTTGGGGCATCCCAAAGTATCCCTCTTGGTATGGAAAACTGTGATCTCTAGAGAAGAGAAAGTAATACAGGTCAAGGATTCAGTTGGGAGAAAAGAGACTGGTATCACCGAACTCTTGCAGAATTATGAGACATTCTTCTATAGATGGATATAGTTCAGACTGAGACCACTGACAGGAAAGAAAAATGGTGGAGCTCTCCATGAGGCAATGGGGAGTCTGCACCATGAACCCTGCTCAACTTAAAAGGGATTAGAGGTTCACGGAGAAGGACCAGTTTCAATACAGCATAGGCTGAAGCTGGAAGTCCTTCAGATACAGACATCCCAGGACAATGACCCTGTCTTGGGAACAGTGGATGAGCAAATTAATGTAACTTGAAGCACTGCAAGCCCAAGACAAATCAGAAAAACAAACAAACAAACAAACAAGCCAACCCAAAATGGGATGTACTATGTAGACTGCTCAGACCGTCCAGTTCTCTCTCCTCCTGAGGTCTAGTAAATTCCTTGTGTTCTTGAATAACCTGGCATGGTTATTAGTGAGACCTTCAGAGGGTGAAATTGTTTTTCCTGACAATATGGGTATGAGGGAATTTTAACAGTAAATTAAAAAAAAAATGTGACCCTTCTTTTAACCTAAGCTGATGACTAGTACAAATATGGACATAAAACTAGTTACACATATTAGATAAAGACAGAACCACTTTGGGTTCAATTTAGTTAATTTTGCTAGTAGATTTTTATCAAAATGTGAAAAAGAAGAAGTGTAATGAGGGGAAAGGTGAACATCCAGATGGCTAATTATAGCTCATTTGCCCGATACTCTGAAACCAGTGTGGTTCCAAGCCAAATTTATTGGAGAATGTTCATCCCTGGGAGCAAAAATAAGACTCATGAGAATTGGACTAGTGAAATTCTTAGTCTAGAGCAGGTATTTAATCTGATCTTACAGACCTTCCCTAGCGTACAAGGGCATCAAAGAAGGGGCTAACACCTACTGGGTTACTAGCTTTGCCAAGTCTAATGTACAAAGTTAGAGTAAATATCATTTTCCAAATCACTGCCATAATGTTATAGTGCTTTCCTAAAGTTCTTTTTGAATCAAGAGCTGTAGTTGGAGGATGTATTTTATGAATAATCTGACCTTGTCTATTTACTATTAAAGATATGACATGCATTTAATCATTCCTGAGCATACAGTACATGAATGATCCCATACTAAGCACTAAGGAGGATACAATAAGCTGTGGGAAATTAGCCCTGATAAAAAAGAATTTACAGTTCTGACACCTGGAACGCACTAATGATAATAATGCAAACTGTAACACAATTATCACAAAGTGAATTAAAACAAATGCTATGGAGTTTAGAAGAGAAAAGGATAACACATGATCAGGAATGGGGAAAATTTTCACAGCGGAGAAGTAAGACGATGGTGGCAGTGGTGATAACAACCAGGTACTAAGAGGGTGAGAAGCTGATTCTAGTGGTGGGAGCAGTTCAAGCACAGGTAAGAATTTGCTTCTGAGAACAATAAAGGTTCAATTAAACTATTCCTTCAGCAGACATTCATCAAGTGCCTAATAAATGCCAAACCCTGGGCTGGAGGCTGGGGGCGGAGACAGGAGCTTCTTGCCTAAGCTTTCACGGGGCTGAGCAAAAGGTAAACAGTCTTACTGCATTACAGCTTGGAGGTTAAGAGCAGGAGGTCTGTGGTAAGACCATCTAGGTGGGAACGGGACTCTATCATCAACAAGCTGTTAATGTAGGCAAGTTATTCAGTCTCTCTTGCCATGGTTTCCTCATTTGTAAAATCAGTCATTTGTAATGTGCTTGCCTCATAGGGTAGATGAGATGATACCTGTCAAGCACCTGGTGTGGTGATAGACACAGAATAAGTGCTCAGTGAATAGTACTATAAAGAGTATCTGTGTGCTCATCAACAGATGAATAGATAAACAAAATGGAGTGTGTGTGTGTGTGTGTGTGTGTATATATACACATATATAATGGAATACTGCTCGGTCATAAAAAAGAATGAAATCTTGGCATTTGCAGCAAAATGGATTGATCTTGAGATTATTATAGTAAGTGAAATAAGTCAGAAAGGGAAAGACAAATACCATGTGATAGCACTTACGTGTGGAATCTAAAACATGACACAAATTAACTTATCTTCAAATCAGAAACAGACTCACAGACACAGAAAACAGACTTCTGGCTGCCAAGGCGGGAGTGGGGAGAGGAACCGATTGGGAGTTCGGGGTTAGCAGACACAAACTATTACATATAAAACGGATAAACAACAAGGACCTACTGTATAGCACATGGAACTGCATTCACTACCCTATGATAAACCATTGAAAAGAATGTGAAAAAGAATGTATATGAGTGTGTATGTGTGTGAATCACTGAATCGTTGTGCTGTACAGTAAAAATTAAGACAACATTGTAAGTCAACTACACTTCCACAAACTAAATTGCTTTAAAAAAGAATATATCTCTTTGTACTTCTATGAGAATATCTGAAGTCATAGAGAGAGTCTCTTTAGAAGTAAAACTTGGGAAGACTCGGTCAAGGATACTAATTTTAAGTCACTAATGTATTTTTTACCCACTGTTTTCCAAAAATGTTGTATCATTTCACACTCTTATAAGCAGTGTAGGAAAGTGCTGACCTCACTATACTCCACAGTTAATATATTCTTTAAAATTTTGCCAATTTAGTAGATGAAAATGATATATCATTGTTTTTTTTTATTTCTGTATTTCTCATTATGGTGAGGCAAACATTCTTCATGTGTATCAGATGTGTGTGTTTTTCTTCACATAAAATGGCATTACCATTTTACAGGTGGGGAAAATGGGAATTTTGGTTGCAGAGATTGGACTCAAAGAGAGCAAAGATGTGATGTGCTTGAAAATTACTGAGAGGGGAACAAACTGGTATGATTTTACACTACAGTGCACACGTGCTAGTTCCTTTCTTGTCATATTATTAGGAAAGAACAGAAATAAACTAAATTAATACTAAGGAAAGTTTAAGGGAGTTATGGAGCAGGAATGGATTAGAATAGAGACAAGAGAATACATTGAAAACTTTAAGACAGAAAACGGGATAGGGAACAAAATAAAGAGAAAAGGAGACAGTGAGCACAATGTGATTACCAAAAGCAGGCAAAGAAGTAGATGAGAAATAAGCCCCCAAATTAAAATTTATATACAGGGGAAGGGATCAATTGGGGGATTGGGGTTAACATACACACACTATTATATATGACATAGATAACTAATGAGAACCTACTGTGCAGCACAGGGAACTCCACTCAATACTCTGTCATGACCTATATGGGAAAAGAATCTAAAAAAGAGTGGATATATGGATATGTATAACTGATTCACTTGGCTGTACACCTGAAACCAAAACAACATTGTAAATCAACTGCACTCAGATTAAAAAAAAAAGAATCAATTTGAAAATAAATAAAATAAGAAAATTTTCATATAGTTTGTTTCTTTTCATCCCCCAGGTTTGTACTTGAACAAATAAGCTTTATCTCTGACTGGAGCTGCACAGTGATGTGGAGGAGAGGGCGGGGAGAGTAAGCTGGAAGGAGAGAGCAAGGACAGGCTAATGGGAGTCCCCAAGGTGCACTGTTCTCAAAGCCAAGGTAATCCTGAGCCCCATTCCATTAACCTAGTGGCCCTGTCTTTGTCCTGACCTGGAAGCAAAAAAAGAAAGACCTGAATAAGAACAGCTTCTGGACGTGGATCCTTTCGCCCAAGTCATCTTTGCAATGGCCCCTTTTGGTTCCAAGAACAGAAGGTCAAGACAGAGAAAGTGGAGTTAAGACGGAGGCCAAGAATAGGAGTGAACTGGAGCCAAGGGCTTACTCTCGCCAACTTCCTTAAGGACACTTCTGCTCAGGAGTGATCACCTAACCAAACTCTCATCTACAACCTGACCATGCAAGAGTTTCCAGCCTCCTTTGAACCTTGTCTTTTCTACGCCAAATTCAGCCCACCTCACCTATGCCAGGAAACTGCAGAAAAGGCAAGTCATTCAGGAGAGGAGAGGCAGCAGAAGAGAAAGTTCAAGGAGGTCTGTACCGTCACTGCTCTGAGGTTCTCTGCAATACCCCCCAGTCCACTGCAGAAGGAGAGCAACAAGCAGCTGCACGATCCACAGCAACTGGGATGAAAGGTCCCCAAAGGAGAGAAGACCTCATATCATTTGGTGTCTTCCTATCACCGGCGGGGCTCCCCAGGTGGCGCTAGTGGTAAAGAATCCACTGGCCAATGCAGGAGACATAAGAGACGGGGTGGATCCCTAGGTCAGGAATATCCCCTGGAGGAGGGCACGGCAACCCACTCCAGTACTCTTGTCTGGAGAATCCTATGGACAAAGGAGCCTGGTGAGCTACAGCCCATAGGGTTACAAAGGGACAGACATGACTGAAGCAACTTAGCAAGCACACACTTATCCCCAGAACCTAGAATGATTTCTCCTCCAAAGCCTTGTTATTCATAAGCCTTTCTCCTTTGTTCCTCCCTCTCAAAGAGGGATGTTTAGAAAATATGCACATATTTAAAGGGTGTGTTATGCCCAACATCTCAGCGAATGCCTCCCTCCTCTGGGACGGTATTATTGATGTTGGCCCAAGTATCAGTTCTCACACTGGCACACTCAATCTTTCCTGAACTTCTACCAGCTCCTGTGGCCTCGAGTTCCCACGTCTGCCCTGTTTGCCCACTGCTGTTCCACCCAGACCAACTGAAATCTGAAGTCCAGCCTTAATTGAAATCTACATAAAGGAGGGAAAAACCCACTTGTTTCATCCATCTTGTGAGCTCAGTAACTTGACATAAGATCTTGGTAGACCTAGGGAAGGGCCACAGTACTGTTGGAATGGACCAGCACCCTCTCCATGCTGGTCCACATCTGGCTCTCTCCTCCCTCCCTCTCTCTCTTTATACATACATATTTAGACCTTCCTCATATAATTCTTCATACACCAAGCAGAACTGTTTCTCAGACCCTGAAGTCATTCAAACTCAGTTTCTACCCCAGGCAGATTTTTCAAGTTGCTTCTTCTGAAGAATATGAATTAATCTCTCTGAAAGGTATTCTGGAGAATACAACTTCCTCTAGGGATATTACATGATGGTGCAAATTATATAAAATTAGAGAACTTACAGGCTACAGTTTCCCTTAAGCATGAATAACTTCTCTCGCTAGGAACTTGTTGTCCAGCCTCTGCCTTTTTTTCAGTTGGAGAAATAATGACCTAGAACAGTCTTACATGTTCAGCTAATTAGAGGGTGCCTATCCTGACCGAAATAGATTGAATGTAACAAAAAGTGAATTCAGCCAAGTACAGCCCAAGTACAGACACTGAAAATACAATTTTTATTTACCTGGTGAATTTATCTGAAGTTTTATTTATTCACCATCGAACTATTTTTTAAACCAGTCTTCTAATTTATGTAAGCAACTTCTATCTCTATGCTTGAATTCTTCCCAGTATTTCACGAATGTTTAGTCAGAGGAAAGCATTCACCATGATTTACCCTTCCAAATATTATTGTTGTATTTAGTTGCTAAGTCATGTCCAACTTTTTTGCAACCCTATGGACTGGAGCCCACCATGCTTCTCTGTCCATAGGATTTCCCAGTCAAGAATATTGGAGTTGGTTGCCGTTTCCTTCTCCAGGGGATCTTCCTGACCCAAGGATCAAACATGAGCCTCTTGCATTGGCAGGTGGATTCTTAACCACTGAGTCACCAGGGAAGCCCCAGCAGATAGAATATAACCCTCCAAGTGGCAGTTATAACACAGTAGATATTGCTTCAATGTAAAGAAAATGTTGCACAGCCTGAATCGAATAGACGCTCTTGACCATTCAGGTAAGTTTCCTGCCACCAGAGATATTCCAACAAAAAGAGTCTCAGGACCACCTCCATCTCAGAGATTCCTGCACTGAGTGAGATGTTGAACCAAATGATATTTTGGGTTCCTTGTGAGACTCTGTTAGTATGGTATTTATGTAGTAAAATGTGGACAAACTGAGTCAGCTCTGTCTGACTCTATAACATTAAACTGTGAGGTAATTACACATATGGCTTCCCTGGTAGCTCACATGGTAAAGAATCTGCCTGCAATGCAGGAGACACAGGAGACCTGCAATTAGATTCCTGAGTCAGGAAGATTCCTTCCCCCTGGAGAAGGAAATGGTAACCCACTCCAGTATTCTTGCCTAAAGAATTTCATGGACAGAAGAGGCTAATGGGCTACAGTTAATGGAGTTGCAAAGAGTCAGACATGACTGCACAACTAACACTTTTACCCGTATTACAGAGTTCTGTATTGCTGCCAAGTTGCTACTGACTCTTTGCAACCTATGGACTGTAACCCACCAGGTTTCTCTGTCCATGGGATTCTTCAGCCAAGAACACTGGAGTGGATTGCTGTTCCCTTCTCCTGGGGATCTTTCCAACCCAGTGATCGAACCTGAGTCTCTTATAACTAACCTCCACTGGCCAGTGGGCTCTTTACCACTAGCGCTGCCTGGGGACATATGTTATTACTTGACTCAAATCTTAGCTCTTCCGTATCTGTAGATCAATTATGTCAACCGAGTTATGTGCTGGACTTTGAGCTAGCGAGGTTGAATGTAGAACATGATCAGAATTTATCTGAGTTGATGAAATAGCCTTCACTTTTCCATAATTAGAAAGCAGAGGTCAGTCAGCAGGCTTGTCAAGGGAAGCAAACAGGGTACAGAGGAAAAGGAATGGTGTTCATTTCCCCTGCCTATGTTGGCAACACAGGGGAAAGGAAGGGAGGGGGCTGTTTCTCTCTCTCTCTCACACACACGCACACACACACATACACACACACACAATCACTCTCCCAGTAGCATCCAGGGACTAGGCTTCTATGACTGTCAACCTTTCTAAGCAGCTTGAGAGCAATCGTTCCCCTTCTATATCCAGATGATCTTTGCCATTGAGGTTAAGAATAGTATTATATTTTTCCTTCTCTCAAGGGATGAATTTGTCAGATTGTCAGATATCATTTTTGTCTCGGAGTGGAGGCTTCAATAAAATACACAAAGAATTCGGTATCATCTCTCAGCCCTTCCAGTTTTAAAATTGATGATTCAATATGGCTCCCTTTCTGAAAGTAAGATAATGAGGCTCATTTCTCGCAGCTTTGAGAAAAGATCTCTCACTATTTTATAGTTCCACTTTGCACGTCATTCTGAAGCTAGCTTTCACTTTGGTGAATCAAGCTTGGGAGGTTCTTTGTTCCAGACCCGAGTCACCCATATATTTTTATCTCCACATCACACTCCTGGTTTCACTGTAACTCCCCACTAAAGGTCAAGGCTGCAGCTCATCAGCACACTAGGAACTCAGAAGGTAGTGATATGGAAGGAGTCCATCCTTTAGTCTATGGAGATGGGAAAAAAAGATCTTTCCAGTCTTCGTAGAAAGAGGCATATACTGTATGAGCACCCAGAGCTCTCTCACATTTAGAGAGAACCAACGATTTGACACAAGTCAAGTCTACCATCATTTCCAAAAGAAATCAAATTTTTAAACACTGAGTGGGAGATCTTTTAAATGCTATTTAGTATAAAAAAACTACAATTTGTACTCTCAATGTCAACATCAAATAACAGAAAGATCCAACAAGTTTATAATATGCTACAAAAAAATAGGAAAATCTTCACTTTACTCAATGATTTCACTGAAATTTTATTTAGGTCTCCTCTACATCAGTTCATCCTTCTCCCACCTCAATAATCAAAGGAGCAGGATACTGAAGAAAAAAAAAAAAAAAGAAGAAGAAGGACTCATGTCCTAGGGAGAAAGAGGGGAGTAAGTTAGTCATTCCATGAACAATACCTACATTCAGCTTATAAACGACAGGTTTCCCTACATAATAAGCTATGGACATTCTACTGATGTCCAAAATATGAGACAAGAGAAATACTAACATGAATGGATTTTTAGAAAACCACAGCTAGTAGGGGGAAATGCAGCCCTTTGTTCCAAGCAATAGGCAGAGTTGGGTGGGTGTTAACAGAGAAAGTATTTCAAAGGCTAAAACACCGTGATATTAATAATGAAGACATGATGATCTAGGCACAAAAATCTGGGACATATGAATAAAGGGAGTTTGACTGAGGTCTGTGAACTCCTGGCAAGATGAAGGACTTTGGGCTCTTCCATGGGACAACTGTGTCTCTCTGTTATGAAGCAAATAATCTCAAAAAAGACATGAAATAAATTTATTCTAAATAAACAAAGAAGTCCACTCCCAGCAGCAAATCTCTAGAACCTTTTGGCTGGACTTGGTATAAACGAACTCAAGAACTAGGAGATGCTGAACCTGAGGGTACAATGTCTTCAGAATCTGCACTTAAGCAGGTCAGAGGAATACAGGAATGAATGCATAACTAACACAGGACATATCCCTTTGCATCCTAGCTAGTTATGGGGTCCCTGTCTCCCTGCTCAATAGGAAGCTTCCTGAAGACAAGAAATGCCTGGGGTAGGGACTAGAATATGCTGCTGCTAAGTCGCTTCAGTCGTGTCTGACTCCGTGCGACCCCATAGACGGAAGCCCACCAGGCTCCCCCATCCCTGGGGGGATGCCTGGGATTCTTCAGGCAAGAACACTGGAGTGGGTTGCCATTTCCTTCTTCAATGCATGAAAGTGAAAAGTGAAAGTGAAGTCACTCAGTCGTGTCTGGCTCTTAGCGACCCCATGAACTGCAGCCTACCAGGCTCCTCCGTCCATGGGATTTTCCAGGCAAGAGTACTGGAGTGGGGTGCTATTGCCTTCTCCGGGGACTAGAATATAGTAAGTGCTTAATACATGTTTGTTATGTGACTACAAGAGCTTAATTTGAGCTGTTCCTATGCGGCAGAATGAACATACTAATGGCTTTCATCAGTGGGTTACCTGGATCCACCCCTTGCAACATGTCTCTGAAGTTCCTCCCATTGAAAAGGATAGTCAAGCTCTTCATCCCTTGAAATAAACTTGCCTAATGACTCATTTCAGTGCATATGATGCAGAAGAAGTGTCAGTGTGAGAGTTCCAACTTTAGGCCTCAAGAGGCTCTGCATACTTTGGCTTTCTGTCTTGGGGACCTGCCATGATTTGAGAATAAGCCCAAGCTAGCCTAATGGAGGATGAGCGATCACATGGTGAAGAGCCCAGCTGTCCCAACTGAGGTCATCCTAGACCAGCCTAAAGCCAGCCAACACTCACAGATGAGGGAACTCAGCCGAGATGTTCAGCTCACCACAGATGCATGCCTGAGTCCAGCTGAGACCAGAAGACCTGTCCAGTTGACTCCTAGGTTCATGAGAATTAATAAATGGTTGCGGTTTCAAGCCACCAAGTTTTGGATAGCGGCTTTTATCCAACAGTGGCAAACTGACATAGATCACTAAATGTTGCTTTTATCACTGACCTTGCCTTTAAATCCTTGTGAAATATTTTCACTTCTAATCATTTAATTCAAAAGAAAAATAAAAAAGAATTCCTATCATTCATTCAATAATAACTTATCTCTAAACGTCCATTCTCCTTCCCATCTACTTGCCTCTAACTCTGGAAGTCCTCACTTATGTCTGTTTTTCTAGTAAAATCAGTCCCTAGCTGGTCCCCAGGCCTCCATCTTTGCTATAATCCCATCTTAACACGTAAGAATTATCATCACAAAACATGTGTGCGATCAAGTGAGGCCTGTCATCAAAACGTTTAAGCCTTTCACATCGTGCACGGAACCAAGCGTGAACTACACAACACAGCCAGTCACGTCTCTCACATTTTTGTCCCAACGCCTCTTCCCAGGCTGGCCTCAGACTGCAACCCCGACAACACCTCATGTCCCAGGACACCTGTCTTTCTCCATATTCCCACCTTCTCCACCTTCATGTTTCTGTCCAACTTGTTTCATAGGCTTGCAATTTCCTAAACACCAAATTCCTACCCAAGTCACCCACTCAAAGACGCTATCCTGATCTCCCACCATATCTTTATGTAATAAAAGTGACATCATAATAACAAAAATGCCAGTAGTAATATTTAATAAACATACACTATGAACTCGTCCTGTGTTAAGCACTCCAAACGCCTTCTCTTTTAACCAGTACATCGATTCTAGGGCACAGCTATTCTTAATGCTATCTATATGCTATAGACGAGCAGATGAAACTCAGGAGGTTGATCAGTCCAACGTCAAATATCTACTAAGTGGCAGAGCTAAAATTGGATCAAGGACTCCAGGAGTAAAAACACTAAGCTACATCATGGTTTCATTTGAATTTCCCATACTTATTGTAATAAATGAGAGCACAAAGGAGTTTAATGACCTGCCCAAAGGCCTCAGAGTCATCAGCAGAACCAGATCATGAATTAAGGACTCCAAATCCTCCAATCTCATGCTAATTTTGTGCCGCCAGGGAAAATATATCTGCTGTGTGGTATCCCCAGCAGAGCATGTGCATTTTTGCCTTTGCCCATATTTTTTTTTTAAGTTAGAATGCTTCAACTGAACTAAACATGTAGATTTTATTTTCTCCTGCTGCTGGACTCATACTTTGCACTTCAGCCAAGATTGCAAAGTTAGAAGAAGAAACTGAATCTAAAACCAAATTAAATTTTGGCTTCATCTGATTCACATGTGAAGAATAGTCTACCCAGTAACACTCTCAATACATAAATGAACTAAATTTCCCAATTGTGTCTAGTTCTGTTGGGACAACACAGGTCACACTGATGCCTTAAACATGCTAACCTCATTCTGTCCTGCTTTAGGCGTGCTGTGCTCAGTTACTCAGTCCTACTGACTCTTGCGACCCCATGAACTGCAGCCCTCCAGGCTCCTCTGTCCATGGAATTTTCCAGGCAAGAATACTGGAGTGGGTTGCCATGTCCTCCTCCAGGGAATCTTCCTGACCTAGGAATTGAAGTTGAGACTCTGAAGCTGAAGCTCTAACACTAAGGCCACCTGATGCGAAGAGCCGAGTCATTGGAAAAGACCCTGTTGCTAGGAAAGATTGAGGGCAGGAGGAGAAGAGGGCGACCGAGGATGAGACGGTTGAATGGCATCACCAACTCAATGGACATGAGTTTGAGCAAACTCCAGGAGATGGTGATAGACAGGGAAGCCTGGTGTGCTGCAGTCCCTGGGGTCACAAAGACATGACTTAAGGGACTGAACAACAATTCAGGCAGTGCAGGCAGATCCTTTACTTCTGAGCCATCCGGCAAGAACCCCCTGCTTTAGTTACTGGCCTCCCAAAGAGCACCCCATAGCTGAATATATCAAGACTTGCTTTTCAAGAACTGTGCTCCCTTTTAATTACAGAGAATGTCAGCCAGGGTTGTTTCTGGTCCTGAGGCATACACTTGCACTCTTAAGAAAGCAGGCCCGCAGTTGGCTGGTCGTTATTAGTCTCGAGAGGCTAGAGCCAAAGAAAGCAATGTGAACTAAGACTATAGCAGAATGCTAACCAAGAATATGGCACATTTTGACCACAAGAATCAGGGTTGAAAAAAAGAAAAAAGCGCTGACTACAAGCTCAGGTGAACCATGTAAGTTTAGAAATAGCTCCTTTACTAACTCAAAGGGGAAGGAAGAGAAACTGACACAGCTTGTTTGGCCACTGTGCCTGGTGTCCATTCCTTTCTTTGTCCACGCAGCTGCCCAGCAGGTGCGAGCTACCACCGCGAGTGGCAGGGGCTGCCGAGGGCTCGGGAGAACGGGTCTATTCAAGAGTGCTTAGTCCTCCCGGTTTGAGACTCTCCACAAAAGAGAGACAACAAATGCAGGCTTCAAAGGAGAACAGAAAATGTTACACTGATCCACCTCCTCCAAAGAACCTTTGATCAACAGCTCTTCCTGTGGTTTTATGTCCATCCTCTGCATCCCCCAATTCCTGCTCATGTAAGAGGCTTGTTTTTTTTTGTTTTTTGTTTTTTTCCTTAAGACCTATAAAATAGGCATAACAAGTGACTGGATGAAACAGAAGGTCAGGTTTCACCTAGGCTGGGAAAAGTATCCACTCAGTATTATTTGAAAAACTTTCTTAAGTTTATGAGAAGCCCTTATGTTGGTGGCACTGGTGGTAAAAAACCCACCTGCCAATGCAGGAGACATAAGAGGTGTGGGTTCAATCCCTGGGTCAGGAAGATCCCCTGGAAGAGGGCATGGCAACCCCCTCCAGTATTCTTGCCTGGAGAATCCCATGGACAGAGGATCCTGGCGGGCAACAGCCCATAGAGTCGCAAAGAGTTGGACACAACTGAAGCAGCTTAGTATGCAGGTGCACACCTGCATTAAAGAGGAACTTCAGTTGAATTCCCGATGTCTTCCGTTATTCATCGCTTATCTCACGTGTATCATAAGAAAAGGTGAGTGCTATTCTATTCAGTCCAGGAGAGAGGGAGGTAATAGCAGGTAAGATGGGTCTTTGCTACTGGGAATGCCCTTAGAAGAGAAACTTCCAGATTCTCAGGCTGATGTTCAGTCGTTCTTTCCTCAAAGTCTGACTCAACAGAACCACTGATTCTCCCCCAGCTCCTCCCACTCCACAGGCTTATGAGCACCTCTGCCAAAGGGTGGGCAGTCCCAGTGAAATGACATACAAATAATAGCCAATTCAGCTGGAAAAAGACCTCATGGAGGGAAAGAGCAAGAATTATGAGCTTTCATGTTTCTGAATTATCTAAGGATTTCATGTAACCTGTTGTTCTCCTAAGGCCTACAACTAAGATAAACTCCAGTAACAGACTCTTCAACACGTTGGAAGACACAGTTTAGGTCAATGGGAGCAATCTTTAGTAAATAAGGTATCCAATCTCCTTTTCTTCACTCCAGATATGGTAGAGAAAAGGGAAGGTGAACAATCAGCATAAACATGTAATCTACATTTCTAAGAAAAAGAGCTCACCTTATTTTTAAAGTGAAATATAGTTGATTTACAATGTTGTGCTAGTTTCAGATGTACAGCACAGGGATTCAGTTATACATATTTAAATATTCTTTTTCAGATCTTTCCCATTATTAGTTATTACAAGATACTGAATATATTGTAGTTCCCTGTGTTGTACAGTAGGTCCTCATTTATCTATTATTTCATATGTAGTAGTGTGCATCTGTTAATTCCAAACTCCCAATTTATCCCTCCCTCCCCCTTTCTCCTTTGATAACCATAAGTTTGTTTTCTATGTCTGTGAGCCTGTTTCTCTTTTGTAAATGAGTTCGCTTGTATCTTTTTTAATTCCACATGTAAGTGATATCACACAGTATCTATCTTTTTCTGTTTGACTTACTTCATCAATATGACAATGTCTTTGTCAGATCTCGCTTTCTTTATCTCTCTAACTAGACTGGTCATTCCCCAATATGCAAATGCACCACGTTCCAAAAAGTAACTCCAGAAAGTTTCCCTTAGAAACTCCAAAGCATCCTCCCACTGACCCAATGTAATAGATGGTGACTGCAAACTCAGGCCAGCCTGCAAACACCAATTCATCTTAAAAGGCCCTGATGCTGGGCAAGATTGAAGACAAAAGGAGAAGAGGGCAGCAGAGGATGAGATGGTTAGAAAGCATCATCAACTCAATGGATGTGAATCTGAGCAAACTCTGGGAGACACTGAACGACAGGGAAGCTTGGCGTGCTGCAGTCCGTGGGGTCGCAAAGAGTTGGACACAACTTGGTGACTAAACAACAACACTGGGAAGAGTCTTCCTAAGAGCCTCTGGCCTCTCTGAGCCTCACCCCATGGAGTCCCCTTGAGTCTTAAAGTCCTTTTGGTATCAGTATCCTGACATCTCAGTGCAAATTATGGTGGTGAAAGCGAAAAACATATCAAATTCCATCACTGTGGTAGCTGGAGAGAGACTCTGGTGGGAGAGGTGGAAAGATATAATATTCCTCCTAAAGTCAGGGAACATCAAAGGAAGGGAGACAGTATGTGATGAAGCTTTCCAGAACTAGACTCCTGGAACATCAGGGAGACTACTATAGCCTTTCAACAGAATGTTGAGTGCAGGTCTAACTTTTCCAGCAACAATCACTCATAAAATAACCACATTTCTCTCATAATACTGATTTTAACCATTATATACTAACTATAGAAAGGTACAATTTTAGAAATCTAGCTATAAAGATCTTATCCATAGACTCAACTCTTGGCAAGGGAATGGCTACCCACTCCAGTATTCTTGCCTGGAAAATCTCCATGGACAGAGGATCCAAAGGGCTATAGTCCATGGGGTTGCAAAGAGTCAGACATGACTGAGCAACTAACACACACATACTAACTATAGAAAGATACAGTTTAAAAAAAATCTAGGTATAATGATCTTATCAATATACTCAGCTGTTGCCAAGAATTTTCTAGAACCATAGAAGTTTTGCACTTAATGGAGCCTTGGAGGTCACCTACCTCGAGACCTTCATTTTTAAAACAAGGTCATCAAAAGATGGAAAACTTGAGTGATTTCCAGAAAGTTCTCCAGTTACTTAGACACAGAAATCACCCGGTGTCCACTCGGGACACTATTACATGTGCCTCTTATATAAACTTTGGTTTCTCTTCTTTCAGGAGCCTTTCATTTCTCTGCCTTGATGCTCCCCCTGGAAGTTAAATGCTGCTCCCAGCCAGAGAAGTTGTTTATCTGAGGGAAGGTATTAATAGCTTCACCCAAGGCATCTCCCTTTGAACTCTGAGGACTCCAGTGGAACTCTCTCTGCAGCCAGGAGAGCTCTTTTTCCTTTTTCTCCAGGGAAGGCCATCCTTGGCCCTTAGCATCAGGCCTTCCGCACTCACTACCTCCCAAGCAAGTGGAAGACACTGGTGAGAGAGCAATAAAACTCCTGCAAGTGTCCAACTCACTTAATTTGCTAACTGATCAATGGCTCCTCTCCACATTTCAAGTCAGCCCCAGCTAAACCTTTGGAGCTTCTTGCCAACGGCTTCTTAAAGAGTCTTAATTTTTTTCCCCCTGTATACACTTAAAAACCTCATTAAGCAAGAGAGAATGTTTTTAAAACAGTCAAATAGTGTTTTATCCATAGCTTTGCATGCCGGAGGTTATAAACTCTTATATTCAACAACTGCCTCGATAGGATGCGTGCCAGGGCAGCACAATGATAAACCATGACAACAGTGCAATAATGGTTTCCTGTCACCAATTGAGATCTTAAGTGGCAATAACTGCAAAAGAATGTTACTATTAAACTAAGTGGGTGTGCCATCATATTCCAGCAACAGGTGTTAGAAGATGGCTGAGGTTGAAAGTAGCTAGAGGAGGACAAAGGGGGAAAGAGCTGAGGGTGCTCTGCTTCTCAGGGTACCCTGGGCCAGGCCTTCTCAAACCTCAAGACTCCCTACAATGAAGAAGACTATTTTGGTGGTAAACATCCTGCTGTTAGACCTGAGGGCCAGTCCAAGGTCAGCTTGTTCGTGGCTCTGAATATTGCCTGACCACTATTAGACTGAGTTCCCTCTATTGCAAAGGTGATGATAATGGTCCCTTTCCTTGTAGAAGAACTGCTGGAAAGATGAAATGATCGGGAACAAGGAATGAGTACAAGAAGTAAGGGCTCAATAATGATAGCTGCCATTGTTTTTTAAATCTGTTGAAACAAGGTTTCTTTCAATGTTCCACATGACCACTGATATGAATGGTGGTAACTTGCTAGTACCATCACCCAGAAGTGTAACAGAGGATGGGGATGGGATCACACTGCTGGCCAGGAGGCTTGGAGTGGGAGGACAATCTTTGGCTCATCCTGCAGTGCTCCATCCATCTTCAGACCACAGAGCTTCTGAGGCCATGTGGTGATTTCACACAACTGGTTTTTAGTGACATGTGGAGGGATCCCATACCACAGAGGTGAGGCGAACCAGAAGCAGATTCTACTCAGCTAGTCTGGCATAAGTTTAAAGCAGAAACACACCCTCATCACCCTCACTCCACAGGCTCTGACACACTGCCTGATACTTGATGTATCTGCGGGGGACCGCTCCTCCTTTGAGATGTCCACCCAGCTTTCAGACTTCTGAACTCCTATGAAACTGGGTGAGCAAGCGCTACCTGGTCTAGGTATGAATCTGCCCTGTGCTCTCCCAGCCTCCACCTATCTGTCCATCACAGATATAGTCACTCTGTAGTAAAACTCTCTAAGCTTCAGCCTGTAGGGCCTTCGGTCCCTTGTGTAATATTACTGCAGGGAGCAACCTCCTTTGCTGAACACTCGGCTCCTCAGGCTTCCCCGATCCCACTCATCCCCAAGCCCTTCTGATCTGAATCATCTCTCTTTGAGCTCATTATATCTGCTTTCCTTGAATATATGTGCTGTGCTAAGTTGCTTTAGTTGTGTCCGACTCTTTGTGACCCCATGGACTGTAGCCTGCCAGGCTCCTCTGTCCATGGGATTCTCCAGGCAAGAATACTGGAGTGGGTTGCCATTTCTTCCTCCAGGGGATCTTTCCAACCCAGGAATTGAACCCAAGTCTCAAATCCAGGTCTCCTGCATTGGCAGGCGGGTTGTTTATAACTAGCGCTACCTGGGAAGAGTCAAATCCTTGAATACATAGATTTCATTTATAAAGGAAAAAAACTTATTTTTAAAAAATTTTATTGGAGTATATATTGCTTTACAATGCTATGTTACTTTTTTGCTATACAGCAAAGTCACTCAGCTATATGTATACACATATCCCTTCTTTTTATTACACTATTCCCCAATCATACATCCACCTGACCCAGATGAAAATGTTTTTATTTTCCTTTTCAAGAGGTGCAAATTGTTACGGACAGTTAAAGCCAGCATCAGCAGCTCCCAGAGGTCTCTTTTCAAGTTTTCCATAACTTAAGGGGTCACTGCATTTTATAACAGCCATCTCGCATGAACACTCTGTGAAAAATCATTTCTCTTCTCTCTTCCTTTTTCCCTATTCTGTTTTTGGCAGGGGCAATAGTGGCAGGTCAGTGGGCAGTGGGCAGTACCTGTTGGCAGCGATTTTATAAAATTTGTAGTAGGAACCATAGGTCCAGAGAAGACACACGCCCCTGTTGTTGAAGATGTGATAGTGAAATAAGCACCGTTATTAGGACCTAAGCCAGTGCTGAAAGAGGGCCCAAGGCGGGCAGTTTGGTTTGTGCAAGGCTGAGGCTGCAATAAGGACCCAGACAGCGGGGCCAGGGAGGAAAGGTCAAGCAAGGCCGGGGCTGCCCTTGGGGCCAGAGAGAGGAGGCCAGAGCTCCACCCCACAGGCAGACCTGGAGGACAGGGGGGTCACAGCCCCAGCCCCACCTCAGGCAAAGTAGAAGGTGCTCAGGGAGCCCCCCGTGTGGTCCTTACTAATTTCAGCACAGGTCACTGTATAATAACTGCAGAAAAGAACGACAGTGCAGAGACTATGAAGGGGCTTCACTGGAATATGTTCCTGACAACAGGCTTAACATTCCAAACCTCTTGTGAAAGAGTCACAGAATTTTAACAGCAAAAAGAACCACAGGAGTGTGGAGTATACCATAGACAGGATCGCTCCATCCTCAGGAGGGTGTTTTGTTGTTTTTTAAATTAATTTTCATTGGTGTCTAGTTGCTTTACAGTGTTGTGTTAGTTTCTGCGGTACAGCAAACTGAATCAGCTGTACATGTATATATATATATATACATACATACACACACATTCCCTCTCTTTTGGATTTCCTTCCCATTTAGGTCATCACAGAGCACTGAGCGGAGTTAGGATTGAAAGTTAAAGTCTTAGTTGCTTCAGTCATGTCTGACTTCTTGCCACCCCATGGACTATAGCCTGCTAGGCTCCTCTGTCCATGGGATTCTCCAGGCAAGAATACTGGAGTGGGTTGCCATTCTCTTCTCCAGGGGATCTTCCCAATCCAGGGATTGAACCCAAGTCTCCTGCATTGCAGGGCACATTCTTTATCACCTGAGCTACAGGTTATCATTTTCTTACAATTCTCTGACTTCACCCTAAGAACACCACTCATTATGAACTTTTTCATTTTCTCAACAGATTTGTGGGTAGGAATGTTTAACTCAAATATGGAGATAAGGAAATTGAAGCTCAGGGATACTAAGGACTTGCCCCAAGGCTATGAAGTGGGTGGGTGTCAGAGGTGGGATGGGGGCACAAAGTCTAACTCCACATACCGTGCTCTTTCCAATCAGCCTCAGCTGCCAACCATAATTGAGGGCAGAGTCTCTCATGCCTTAAAGGGCAGCAGCTGGCCTGGAACCCATGAAGGTCCTGTCTCAGCCTCAGCCATCATGAGTGTTTTCAATGTTCAGGCAGGTCTTGGAAACTGGAGCATGGGCTCTGAGGAAGACTATTTTCATTCTTTTATGACTGAATGAAAAGAGACTTCTGAAAAAATCTCCTTCAGTTTTGAAATAATGCCATTTGTAGCAACAGGGATGGACTTAGAGATTGTCATACTGAGTGAAGAGGTCAGACACAGAAAGACCAACATATATTATATGTGGAATCTAAGAAAGATGGTACAGATGAAAACAGAAATAGAGTCAGAGATGTAGAAAACAAACCTACGGGTTACTGGGGGGTTGGGGTAGGGGAAAGCTGGGGCCAGGGGAGGGGTAGGAGGAGGGGAGGGATAAACTGAGAAACTGGAATTGACCCATACACACTACTATATATAAAATTTTGTTGTTTTTGTTTGGTCGCTAAGTCATCTCCAACTCTTTGCGATCCCATGGACTGCAGCATGCCAGACTTCCCTGTCACTCACCATCTCCAGGAGTTTGCTCAAACTCATGTCCATTGAGTTGGTGATGCCATCCAAACATCTCATCTCCTCTGTTGCCCCCTTCTCCTCCTGCCCTCAATCTTTCCCAGCATCTGGGTCTATTCCAGTGAGTTGGCTCTTCACACCAGGTGGCCAAAGTATTGGAGCTTCAGCTTCAGCATCGGTCCTTCCAAGGAATATTCAGAGTTGATTTCCTTTAGGATTGACTGGTTTGATCTCCTTGCTGTCTAAGGATCTCCTTTACAGCACAGAGAACCCTACTCACTACTCTGTAATCACCTATATGGGAAAAGGATCTAAAAAAGAGTGGATATACGTATGTGTATAACTGATTCACTTTGCTGTATAGCAGAAACAAACACAGCACTGTAAATCAACTATACTCCAATAAAATTTTTTTAAGAAAAGAAAACTGGATCAAGAAAACATTTGGGGGCTGATGAAAATATTAAGACTGAAATGTAGTAATAGATTGTAACTGTACACATTTACTAAAGTCATTTAATTGTGTTCTTAGAATAAATGAATTTTATTATATGTTTAAAAAAAGTCTATTTTCACGACAAACGAAGGAGCACCCTGGGGGAAAATTTTCCTTAAGAAGGAACCAAATAAATGCTATCCACTCACAAGGCTGTAGTCACAAGGTGGGAGGAGCAGCTTGGAAGCCATCGTAATGGTTATTGCTTAAGTTCCCCCAGCCTGACTGCAGGTCCTCAGGGAATGAGAAAGAAGGAGATGTAAGTAAACACTGAAAAGCTGTTTCATTAAAACCTTAGAAGAAATTATGTCACGAGCGTGCCTGCGGCCTTAGTAATAGCTTATAACACAACGGGGGACGAGAGCTCTCACCAGACACTTCTCCACAGCCCATGCTGACGCCTTGGCATGAGGAAGGTCCCAGTGCACTTGAGGGGGTGCGCAGTGGGAAAGCATCATATCCACAGGGAGACTGTGGTCCCCAAGGGAGGAGGCAGCAGGGTCGGAAAGAGGCCGACGTGCAAGGCAGATGCCACAGAACTCCATCCCGTGCACATAGAACAAGAGGAAACAGCAGCAGCGCCAAGGGGGAATCCAGGAAACCGGAAAATGGCTGCCATTCCCAGCAAATCTGGTATCAGAACCAGTTGTGAACCTGTGACGTACCCTCATGGGGGCTGCCTGAGCCACCCCAGCAGATAACGGCTTTGTGGGGACTGTGGTCTTACAAGAGTAGAAGGAAGCAAGAACAGATGCTCTTTCTTCATTGGAGAATAATTGCTTTACAATGTTGTGTTAGTTTCTGCTGTACAGCATCATGAATCAGCTATAATGTAAGCATATATCCCCTCCCTCTTGGACCTCCCTCCCATCCACCCCTAGAGGTCATGAGAAAGCACTGAGCTGAGCTCCTTGGTCTAGAGAGCACGTTCCCACCAGCTATCTATTTTACACCTGGTAGTGTATATATGTCAATGCTACTCTCCCAATTCATTCCACTTCCTTTTTTTTTTTTTTTCATTCCACTTTCAAAAACAGATGCGATTTGAACTGTTACTGACATACACACACAGAGTGCAGAGGCCTGGGGAAATCAGTGCTACACGTTGTACTCCTCACTGCATTTTTTTGGAAGGTAGAGTTTATTTACAATGTTGTGTTAATTTCTGCTGCATCTCTAATGTCTGCCATTCAAACTAAGCCCAGTGTGGACCTCAGTCTTCTGGATAAAGTGATGAGATTCATAAATCTATAGTCCTCAAGGAGATTTCAGGACACATTTTGTCTTCCAACCAAAAATGTGTTCAGCACCCTCTCTCCTTTCCAAGCAGAAGGAACTGAGGACCCAGGATGCTGCTGAATGTGGTTGTTTTTCTCTTCCTCCTCTTTGGCTTATGTTTCCTTATTTCCTTGTTTGAATCAATTCCCAAAAGGGCTCCAGTAACCTTGCCCTAGCACCTCTCCTACTGACCACCGTGAGGTGGATCAGCCCTTTCTGGCCTTGGCTTTCTCCATGGTTTGGCTCCTATTTGAATCGTGTGTTCCAGTGGGGCTCTTTAAACCCTGTCTCAGCATCCGAGCACATAAACAATTTCTGCCTCACCATCATACTTTTGGGCTTCCCTGGTGGCTCAGATGGTAAAGAATCTGCCTGCAGTGCAGGAGACTAGGGTTCAATCCCTGGGTCAGAAAGATTCTGGAGAAGGGAATGGCAACCCACTCCAGTATTCTTGCCTGGACAATTCCATGGACAGAGGAGCCTGGCGGGCCACAGTCTATGGGGTCACAAAGAGTCAGACATGACTAAGTGACTAACACACATACATTATACTTTGGGGGGGATATAGAAGCAGAGGGGGGCAAACTTTAATTCTGCTGACATCTATGTCTTCAACTCCCTAACGAAAGTTAAAAAAAAAGTTAAAGCAAACGAAAGGTGAGTAGTTTACTTACTTATATGTTCCTGAGTAAAGACCACCTTCATTTTCTACGGCCATGGCCAGTGGATGATTCTAGAGCAGAAGGCCCACTTCAGCGCATCTGGAAAAGTTCCTCTCCACCAAATCAAACACTAAATTAAGATGTGAGATCACCAAAGCAATCGTCCCTCAGTTAATTCCATTACTGTCACACCTCCCCCTTCCAAACCAAAGAGGTCACAGAGAGTCACTGACTACAGGAACATAGAATATTTTTACATCAGCACAGCTCCAGCAAGAAATTCCTCTAAGACTGTCTGACAGAGACATCATTTTTCCTCACAAAGTTGTTGAAGACAATTGAGTAATCAGAAGAAATGAGGCTAAAAATAATGCTAGCCATGGAGTGGGAAGACGTAGCTCAGCAAAATGCTGGCAAGTGCTTCTCTCATCGCCAAGCCTCAGAATACACAAATGCCCTTTTCTGTTCAGCCATGACAATCTAATTCAGGTTTTGTCCTCCCAGGAGGTGATCGGTGAGTCCAGATGGACACTGAGCCATCTCGTCTTCCTGGGCACAGAAGCCAGACTGCACTGCAGGTATGCGCTCTGAGTCTCTGCTGCCAGCTAGCCTGGCCAGGAGAGGAACTCACTGTGCCTGTAGCCAGTCCCCAGGAAGGCTGGGTAAGGCTACAGAGCCTGAGGATGGCTTCAGGCGACTCTGATGTTTCAGGACCTAAAGGAGCAGTCAGAACTCAGCTGGGCTCACCCACCAGCCTTTGGAAATAGTGTAGCACACGATCGTGACATGATCAGAACCAAAAGAGTAAAGTAACATGAACAAGTGCCGCTTGGTACAAAGAGGCTGAGTCAGTTTGTACTAAGCAGAGAAAAAAAAAAAAAAGTCCAGGAACATTTAGTGGACAATAAGCCAAATTAGTTAGTGATGTAACAAGGTAAGAACAAGTTAGATCAGAATATCTAAATTTCAGAATGCAAGGCAGACATAAGAAGGAATCTATTATCCTTAAATATGGTTAGATCTGTCAGGGAGGAAAAGAGTTCCATCTGCCCTTCTAGGTTCTTCTGGCTTGTCTAGGAACTAAATTGACATGAGACAGATTAACAGGAGAAAAACCACATGAAAGGTTAATAACGTGTGTGCATGAGAGTGTAGTAGTGTAGCGTTATTCACTCAGGCATGTTCGACTCTTTGCAACCCCATGGACTGTAGCCCACCAGGCTCCTTTGTCTATGGAATTCTTCAGGCAAGAATACTTGAGTGGATTGCCATTCCCTTCTCCAGGGGATCTTCCCAACCCAGGGATTGAACCCTGATCTCCTGAATTATAGGCTTCCTACCAAATGAGTGGTAAAGAGACTGCCTGCCAACGCAGGAGACATGGGTTCGATCCCTGGGTGGAAGATCCCCTGGAGGAAGCATGGCAACCTACTCCAGTATTCTTGTCTGGAAAATCCCTATAGACAGAGGAGCCTGGCAGGCTGCAGTCCATGGGCTTGCAAAGAGTCGGACACGACTGAGCAACTAAGCACAGCACACGGCACTCCTGAATTGCAGGCAGATTCTTTACCGTGTGAGCCACCAGGGATGTCAACTCACCAAAATGGCTAAAACCTTCACCTTAAATACCATCTTCAGCTAAAGCCAAAAGACGATGTTGAGTGTAATGGTTTGGGACCACAAAAGGGAGGAAGACCGTTGACATGGAGATGGAAAGGCAAGTGTTGGCAGGGTCTTAGAGAGACCTTGGGGCACAGAGAGGAATCTTAACAGACTTTGGTAGGTTCCTCCCTGTCTTCACCCCAAGTTCATACTATAGTGATCTAAGCTGATATTTCCCTTCCTTGACCAGATCCTATACATTCTGTAAGTAGTTAGGGGGAAGGTCAAGGCATCTTCCTGAGTCATTTCAACTCAAAGTAATCCACATGCCAAAGAAAAACTTTGGAGTGGCAAATTTTGCTCCCCTACAGGTCTCTTCTAGAGAAAGAAGTCAGGTTTGGGCAGCGACAAAAAACAAAACAATACTATAAAATACAGGTTTACACTTCAAAGAACTGGATTTGACCTTGCTATGCATTTTCACTATGCCACCTGGCATAAACTCTCTGAACCTCAGTTTTCTCATCTATAAAATGGACATAATAATAATACATAATTCATTAGATTTTATAAGAATTCAGTGAGGTGATGTATATAAAGTGCTTTAAAGTACATGGCAAGGATAAGAGTTCAGTAAATGTTAGCTGTTCATGGAACACCTATTCCTGATATTGCCAAAGAAAGATGAGTGGAAACATACCGTACAGTTTTCTTGGGAAGCCTTACACACTTTAAATATTGTAAAAAAATGTCTCCTGGAAATATGATCAACCACAGACCTACAAAGCTAAGGATCAGGTGGGACCCTCAGTCTTTGTGCCCCTGCCCTGTTCTGCAAGGCTCAGCCTAGGGAAACTGCCAGACTCCTTGGCAATCTCTCCATTTAACCTCACTTTGTGAGTGAAGGAAGAGGGCCAAAGGGGAACATAATTGTGACCACAGGGCACAGACCTGGATCAACTGCAGCTGGGCTTGCAAATGACAAGCCAAGCCCTTCCCCAATTCCAAAAGGCTTTCAGGACCATTTTAAGTAGAAGTGTCCATTAACCTTGAAAGCAGGCAATTAGTAATGCAAATATTGTCACCTTATAAAGGAAAAGGATCCACGTATTTTTTAAAAACCTTTGTGAGAGAAACAGGCTTCCTGCTGCAGTCCGCCTCTCCCATCTGGTGTGCTAAGCCTTCCCATCATCATTCCACCACTGGACTTGCCACTTCCCGTGCAGGCTTGGGAGGAGAATAGCAGAAACCCTGAAGTCCACCCAGATCACTCTTCATTTTAACAGATGAGGAACTTAGACTAGGAGAAATGAAGGTGTTTCCCAAGAATGCCAATTTAGTGGCAAAACTGGTACGATAGCCTGGTTTTTCTGATTACCCGCCATGCCTGACTTGTTCATTCTCACCTCAAAGATTTCATGACGACAAGGAATACGATGGTTTCACTTCTCTCTATTTAGACTGCAAGCTCCTTTGCTGTTGTTGCTGTTGTTTAGTCACTCAGTCGTGTCTGCCTGTTTGTGAGCCCATGGCTCATGAGGCTCTTCTGTCCATGGGATTTCCCAGGCAACAGTACTGAAGTGGGCTGCCATTTCCTTTTCTAGAGGATCTTCCTGACCCAGGGATTGAACCTATATCTCCTGCATTGCAGGCAGATTCTTTACCACTGAGCCGTCAGGGAAGCCCCAGCAAGGTCCTTAAAGGTAGGTAAAGCATTCAACTTTAGTATTTCTCACTCACAGCCATAAACAGATGATTAAATTGGCACGTATAAACTACTATTATAAAACAGATAACTAATGAGAATCAGTTCGAAGAACTGACACTTTAGAACTGTGGTACTAGAGAACATTCTTGAGAGTCCCTTGGACAGCAAGGAGATCAAACTAGTCAATCCTAAAGGAAATCGACCCTGAATATTCATTGGAAGGACTGATGCTGAAGCTGCAATATTTTGGCCACCTGATGAGAAGAACTGACTCATTGGAAAGACCCTGATGCTGGGAAAAATTGAGGGCAAGGGGAGAAGGGGATGACAGAGGATGAGATGGTTGGATGGCATCACTGACTCAATGGACATGAGTTTGAGCAAGCTCTGGGAGATAGTAATGCCAGGAGATAGTCTGGCATGTTGCAGTCCATGGGGTTGCAAAGAGTCGGATGTAACTCAGCAACGGAAAAACAACAACAAAGGAGAACCTGTCCAGCACAAGGAACTCTACTCAATATGCTGTAATGACCTATATGGGAAAAGAATCTAAGAGTGGAGATACGTGTATGTATAACTCATTCACTTCGCTGTGCAGCAGGAACTAACACAACATTGTAAGTCAACTGTACTCCAATAAAAGAAATTTAAATACAAATCAGTGGTACCTTTATCGAAATAATGGTGCAGAAGGGAGGAACCAAGACCCATTTGGGCAAGGATTGATTTATTCTGCTTCACTCATGTCAGACCTAATTGTGCTAATAATTTTGAAAAATCCCCAAGGTTCACAGAATATGGATAAGACCTACCATTTTCAAATTAGCCCAGCGTCATGCAAGTGGGCAGAAAGCTATACATTTTGACTAGAGTAGCAACTGATTGTTCTCCATTTTCATACAGGATTAAAATAAACTGCAACAAGAGTTTCATGGTACATA
The DNA here is from genome assembly GCF_032452875.1 of Bos javanicus. Lineage (NCBI taxonomy): Eukaryota > Metazoa > Chordata > Mammalia > Artiodactyla > Bovidae > Bos > Bos javanicus. Next base: position 96,547,658 of record NC_083872.1, on the reverse strand, counting down.
AGGCAGAGATAATATCTTTATTCACTGGGCATAAAACTAAAAGAAAAATGTGGTGTGGTCTTTGCTTTTACACATCTTATAAAATAATGCTGTCAGAAAACCTAAAAAGACATTTCTTCAAAGAAGAAATACAGATGATCAATAGGCACATGAAAAGATGCTCAATCTCACTAATTATTGGAGAACTACAAATCAAAATTATTGAATACAATGAGGTGCCAACCTCATATCAGTCATAATAGCTATCGTTTAAAAAGTCTACAAATAACACATGCTACAGAGAGGGTGTGGAAAAAAGGGAACTTTCCTACCTTGCTGGTGGGAATGTAAATTGGTACAGGCACTGTGGAGAACAGTATGGAGGCGCCTCAGAAAACTAAAGTCAGAATTATCATATGATCCGGTGACCTCACTCCTGGACATATACCCTGCAAAACTGTAATTCAAAAAGGTACGTGCACCTCTATGGTCACAGCCCTACGCACAATAGCTAAGACATGGGAACAACCACCTAAATGTCCACTGACAGATGAATGGATAAAGAAGGATGTGGTACTATATACAGTGGAATGCTACCCAGCCATAAACAAGAATAAAATAATGCCATTTGCAGCAACATGGATGGACCTGAAGATTATCATACCAAGGGAAGTAAATCAGAAAGAGAGACAAATACCATAGGATGGCATTTATATGTGGGATCTAAAATACAACACAAACGAACCTATCTATGAAACAGAAACAGAATCAGGGACATAGGGAATAGACTAGTGGTGCCAAAGGGGAGGGACAGTAGGAGACAGTCATCCTACCCACCACCCACTCGGGAGTTTGGAATTAGTAGATGCAAACTGATACATACAGAACGGATGAGCAACAAGGTCCTACTGCATGGCACAGGGAGCTATATTCAATATCCTGTGATAAACCATAAAGGAAAAGAATATGAAAAAGAATGTATGTATAAATACATATAACTGAGTCACTTCACTGCACAGCAAGAATTAACACAACATTGTAATTCATCTATAAAAACAAAAAGAAATTAAAATTTTTTAATTTTTTCATATTTCAATAAATATTTATTTTATTTATTATTATTATTTTTTACTTTACAATATTGTACTGGTTTTGCCATACATTAATTTATTTGTTTTAATTGGAGGCTCATTACATTAAAATATTGTGATGGTTTTTGCCATACACAGACATGAATCAGCCACAGGTGTACATGTGTCTCCCCATCCTGAACCCCCCTCCCACCTCCCTCCCCAACCCATCCCTCTGGGTTGGGCCAGAGCTTTGAGTGCCCTGCTTCATGTATCGAACTTGCACTGGTCATCTAGTTTACATACGGTAATATACATGTTTCAATGCTATTCTCTCAAATCATCTCACCCTCACCTTCTCCCACAGAATCCAAAAGTCTGTTTTTTACATCTACGCCTTTTCTGCTGTCTTGCATATAGGGTCTGTCTTGTATATAGGGTTGTCATTACCGTCTTTCTAAATTCCATGTATATGTGTTACTATACTGGAGAAGGCAATGGCAACCTACTCCAGTACTCTTGCCTGGAAAATCCCACGGACGGAGAAGCCTGGTAGGCTTCAGTCCATGGGGTCGCAAAGAGTCAGACACGACTGAGTGACTTCACTTTCACTTTTCACTCTCATGCATTGGAGAAGGAAATGGCAGCCCACTCCAGTGTTCTTGCCTGGAGAATCCCAGGGATGGAGGAGCCTGGTGGGCTGCCATCTATGGGGTCATGCAGAGTTGGACACCACTGAAGCGACTTAGCAGCAGCAGCAGTATACTGCATTGGTATTTCTCTTTCTGACTTACTTCACTCTGTATAATAGGCTCCAGTTTCATCCACCTCATTAGAACTGACTCAAGTGCATTCTTTTTTATAGCTGAGTAATACAGCTATAATATAATATTACAGCTATACAGCAGTAATTAACACAACATTGTAATTTAACTATAAAAACAAATTTAAAACAAAATTTTTTAATTGTTAAAATAAATAATGCTGTCCGACTTGAATGGTCCAGTCCTTATTCCGTACAAAGACAGAACTGGAATATGCCCTCCTGTGAGCCTTCTCATCCTCTCTTACTTTCTGCTGTTTTATGACAGTGATGTTCTAGCAATGCTTAATTCCTTGCCACCACTGATCTCCTATCTCCAATAACGCTCCTAGTCCAGGCTGTGCAGAGCCTCCACACGTACTCCACCATATCCAGCTTACCTTTTAAGTCACAGCTGTGATTCAGAAGATCTCACGTGCAGCCCAAGAGTCTACACTTCTAACAAGGTCCCTGAAAATATGGACGCTGCAACCAACAACCCAACCCAACCTTGACCTGGGGTATCTTTCCATTTTCTCAGGTGTTTCTACCCTGACCTGGGTATCACTCTAAAACTCCCAGCATGTCTACTCTGACCAACAATGTTTCCCTAATTCCCCAGGTGTGACTCCTATGACCTTAGATGTCTAATTACCATGGTGTGTCTACTGTCACCTGGGACCTTCCTTAGAGGCATGTATGTGTCAGCTGCAGCCTACTATGTCTGCCTAATGACCCATGTTATTCCCGACTCACCCCCTTTCCTCAGCACCTGTTTACTGAAATGTTTAAGATGCTCTGTGTGTTTACTGTAAAATGAACTTATGATCGCAGTGTTATGAAAATTAACCAATGGAGTCACTTGTTCAGTTAAAAATATTTAAGAATGTGGGATATGGCACATATCGTAGCAGACCCTAAGAAGACAAGAGATGAACAACACATAATCTTACTTGGAGACAGATGCCATGGCCCCGCGGGTTACTAGCTGATTGACCTTGGGAAAACTACCTGATCTGTTTGTATTAGCTTTTTCTTCTATAAAATAAGGATAACAATGTCTACCTCACAGGGAAGTGTAAGCATAAAACAGAACTATGTATGAGAACTCACAACATGCTCCAAAATGTATTATTAATATAAAAACCTGTAATGTGTTCGTTCCTATCTGTTTTGGGCTCCCCTTTTATACTGTAAACTACCTGATGCTAACAAAAATCACTTTTTCCCTTCTTCCAGAACTAAGAGTTTAGCATAGTTTTTTACACCTTATGCAAGTTAAATTCCTTCATTGAACGTCTTCTCTCTTTTTTTTCTGTTGTTGGATAAGCAGTACATCCTAGAACATTTCCACAAGAAAAAAATCAAACCAGATGGATACTAGGACACATCCTCCAAAAATCTCTGCTCTGCATGATTTCTCATTCCAACACTAAGTTCTTCTTTGAATTTAACAAGGTACTTCATTTCCCCATGGCCCCTTCCTTCCACTGATCAGAACAGTCCCCACAACCGCTGGCACTCAATAAACATTCACGGAGTGACTGAATTGATATTAGGGCTTGACATGTGTTAGGGCTTCCCTGGTAGCTCAGCTGGTAAAGAATCTGCCTGCAATGTGGGAGACCTGGGTTCCATCCCTGGGTTGGGAAGATCTCCTGGAGAAGGGAAAGGCTACCCACTCCAGTATTCTGGCCTGGAGAATTCCATGGACTGTCTAGTCCATGGGGTTGCAAAGGGTCAAACGTGACTGAGCGACTTCCACTTTCTTTCACTTGACATTTGTTAAATACAAGAAAATATTGACATGTTTGGGAACTGGAGCCAGGATCCCTAGCCCTCCTTCTCTTCGTGAACAATTTCACTGCCCCATGTCAGGGCAGCCATCCCTCGCATCCCCTGGAAGCTGTATGAGACCTTGATGCTGTGCCTTAGGAGCACTTATGATTTATACACTTGTTCTTTAAGAATCATGGCCACTCATGTAATTGACACCAATTAGCCCTTCCCACTGCAGGCCCCCATACCAGGCCAAAGGCTAAACGAGACACAAGCACAGTCAGCCGCTCAGGGCGGTGGAGGATGGCACAGAGTGGACAGGAGTTTCAGGGTTTTCGCTGCCGTTCGCTGCATCTCTTTCACTCTGGTATTACACTGTGCTTCCATTTCCAGGGACTGTCAGTCTAGCACCAAATCCACTTAAGCAGAGGCACTGCCACCATGAGGCTGAGTCCAAAGGCTTTCAGATCACAGGACACCTGAGAGGTGGCTAAGCCACGATCTCAGGGTAGAACCCCAGGGCATCTCCTGCCCCTTGCCTTCTTCTCCAGGTGCTGTTCCCGCTGCCGCCACAGACAAGATTAACAAGAAGGTTATATTTAAACTTCCAAGAGGCGCTGCTGTGCCATTATGGCTCTATTTAAGATCCTCCGGGCAGCTGCAGTACATAATAACAAATCAGCGGGAGGGAGGGGGGGGAGGAGAGGAGGAGGAGGGGAGGAGGAGGGGAGGTGGCCAGGAGCATCCCGGATTGTTTCTCTGAGAAATGGACTGTCAAAAGATGGCAGGGGGGTGTGGGCATGTTAAAGATGCCCCCCGCGGTGAGAGTGCTAGAGAGAGAAGCCTCAGGAGAATGTGCTAAGCAGGGGCTGGGAGGGAACCTGTGTGTGTGTGTTAGCTGCTCAGTCGTGTCCGATTCTTTGCGACCCCATGGACTGTAGCCCACCAGGCTCTTCTGTCTATGGAACTCTCCAGGCAAGCATACTGGAATGGGTTGCCATTTCCTTCTCCAGGGGATCTTCCCGACCCAGGGACTGAACCCAGATCTCCTGCGTTGCAGGCAGATTCTTTACCATCTGAGCCACCGGGGAGGGAATGAAGGATCCTAATATAAAACTCTGCCAGACCTGAAAACTTGCTGCCTGCCTGGGATATGTCCCAGCTCCAGAACACCCGACTTCTCCCAGGGGACCCTGCTGAACAGTAGGAGCCATTGGTTCAATGTTGATGAAAGATCAGCACCGGAATATAAAGAGTTCTGGTATCAGAAGTACGGAGCGACTCCCTCAGGCCCAACCGAAGCATGCCTCTCTGTCCCTCCATTCAATATCCAGGATCGTACCTGGTAGAGGGCCAAGTGAAGGCCCCCTACAGGAAGTTCCCCATTGCAACAGCTTCAGGACCTAAGCACATACCTGCAGCTAGGTTCCGTTTTGACCCCACCTTCTGCTGCCTTTGCTAAGTTTGGGTATAGTTTTTACCCTCTCTTTGCCCTCTCCTATAGTGGGAGAGTAACAGTGTTCACTGAACTGTGGGCATAGCCATAGCTCATCTTCCTTTCCCAGCCCCTCCTTCATCCATGGTATATTTGTGACCCTTGGTTTGACTCATGTCATCCAAACTCCTGACCAGTTTTATCATTCTTTACTAAAGTCACTTCAAAGTTAATAACATTTCTCATGATTTTTCTTCACGGGCAAGTTTACTTAAATCTTCTCTATCTGTCCAAACAGTACTCTGTGCCCATTTCTGGGGCTTCTGTATGATATAAATTTCACCTCTGGTCCCACAAGCAGATTTACAATATGAAACCAACATGGCATTCCTGGGAACCATGTACTTAAAATGAGAAAAACAGCTATTACTTCATTGATTTTGCTTCCGTGGACGACCTATTGGATGTCACAGGCTCAAAAGAATACTTACCATGAACATAATTCAGAAGACTTGGATGTCCACAGTGATCTAATAAACTAAGTAAATATCAAAAATTCACTTTCTACTGCATAGACATAGTTTAAATGTCATATCATATTCTGATATAAATATGTAAGTAAATGATGTAAGATGTAAGTTCTCTCTCTATATATTGTGTGTATATATATATATATTTCAAATAGAATATTCCAGTAGGTTAGCATTTGCTAACAGTTTATACAGATTAAGAATGCGTTCCTCAAGGAGCTTTATCTTCTTTTTTCTTTTGCTTCTGGTTGAATGCCTAATAAGCAGGAGATTTATAAAACTATCTGCCCCTACTAAAGTAACAACCAGCAAACAATAGACAACTTGTAATAAGTCCAAAGCTGTCATGTCAACATATACTCATTGACAGTAACTATAGATTTAGAATTAAGCTCTATAGTAGGGAGAGTAAATGCTTATTAAGCACATTATGCAGAATATATTGTGCAAATATTACCAACGCACAGAGACTGTATAAAGCACTCTGCCACAGTATATTCAAATGACAATCTGTGACCTCTGTGTCAAAACTCTGTAAAAATCTACAAATGGTTTATTATTTAGTGTCAACGTTCTTCCTTCTTTTCATTCCTGTACCTATTCCTGTAAATACCAGAATCTCAAAACAGACAAGATTCCAGAGAGAGAAAGCCAGAAGAATTCCTCTAGGAGCTTCACCCCCACCAGCCTCTCCAAACTTTTAGGGGACAGAGAACCTTATGACAATGTCCCAGCCAGGCTCCACCATCGACTATGAAAGCAAATGAAAATGACCTTCTCAATAATAAACAGAGCGAAGAACCTTCATATTCAAAGAGTTCCTTCTAGGTGACATGATCAGTCAATTGAGGAAATCAGATATAACAATTCCAAAGTGTCAGATGGGAAAAACTTTGACAAAATAAAAGAAATGCAGTCCTGTGGACACGCAGTGCCTCATTTGAACCTGTACTGATCATTCAGCTCTTTCTCTGAATCGCTGGCCACTTGACTCACTATCTTGAGATGCTTACTCCTTGGAAGGAAAGTTATGACCAACCTAGATACCATATTAAAAAGCAGAGATATTACTTTGCCAACAAAGGTCCATCTAGTCAAGGCTATGGTTTTTCCAGTGGTCATGTATGGATGTGAGAGTTGGACTGTGAAGAAAGCTGAGCACCAAAGAATTGATCCTTTTGAACTGTGGTGTTGGAGAAGCCTCTTGAGAGTCCCTTGGACTGCAAGGAGATCCAACCAGTCCATCCTGAAGGAGATCAGTCCTGGGTGTTCTTTGGAAGGACTGATGCTAAAGCTGAAACTCCAATACTTTGGCCACCTCATGCGAAGAGTTGACTCATTGGAAAAGACTCTGATGCTGGGAGGGATTGGGGGCAGGAGGAGAAGGGGACGACAGAGGATGAGATGGCTGGATGGCATCACCGACTTGATAGACCTGAGTTTGAGTGAACTCGGGAGTTAGTGATGGACAGGGAGGCCTGGCATGCTGTGATTCATGGGGTCGCAAAGAGTGGGACACGACTGAGCGACTGAACTGAACTGAACTGACTCACTATCTTACATGTCATCCACCTGTGGTCAAACTAAGCCTTTGAGTCTGTCCCTGGGAGCACCTAAGAGCTCTGCTCACCAGCATGGTGTAGAGGAGGCCTACCTACACTGGCTGGTGTAAGTCTAGGAGAGCAGGCAGGCGGCATTCAATCCAGTTCAGCTTCATGTGTGTGTGCGTGCACATGCTAAGTGGTTTCAGTTGTGTCCAACTCCTCGTGACCCTTGTGGACTGTAGCCCTCCAGGCTCCTCTGTCCATGGGATTCTCCAGGCAAGAATACTGGAGTGGGCTGCTATGCCCAATTCTAGGGGATCTTCCCAACCCAGGCAGTGAAATTGCCTGCGTCTTTTATGTCTCCTGCATTGGCAGGCAGGTTCTTTACCACTAGCACCACCTGGGAAGCCCCTCAGCTGCATACACTGCTTCCTATCTTTCCATTCACTTGAGACCCATCTCTTCGCACACCCACCAGAGGTTTACTGAGCCCTTATGCTGGTGCTCAGGATAGAAACAAATAAGATACAATGCTGCCCTGAAGGAATCTAAGGTGTCACCAAAGTAATAAACATGTAAACAAAGACTAATAATTTATTGAAGTGAAATCATGAAGACAGACCCAGGGGAAGAAAGCTTCCACTTGAAAGTCCTCACAGGAATAACAGTTGACAAAAGCGAAATAAAATGCAAATGGCTAAAAAGGATATTTTTAAAATTCAAGCTCATTGAGAGATCAACTAAATAGAAATTTAAACATTTTCCCTGTTATATTGAGAAATAATTGACCTACCTCCCTGTATTAATTAAGGCACACAGTATGATGGTTTGATACATATTATGAAATTATTACCATGTTTAGCTAATATCTATCTCCTCATCTAAATATAATTTTTAAAAAAGAAAGAAAAAAATTCTCCTTGTGATGAGAACTCTTTGGATTAACACTCTTAATAACACCCTGTATATCATTCAGCTGTGCTAGCTATAGTCATCATGGTGCTGCTATTGCTGGTCAGTCGCTAACTCATGTCCAACTGATTGCGAGCCACCCCCCACCCAAATTATTTACCTTATAACTGGAAGTTTGAGCCTTTGAACCACCTTCCTCCAATTTCTCTTCCTCCTGCCCTTCACCTCTGGTAACCACAAGTCTGATCTTATTTACCAAGTTTTAAGCAATAACATTATACCTTCTTAAACATGAAAAGGTTTTTTGCCTTCAATGCAAAGGTCACAGTACTGGATATTCTCAAACATATACACTTACACAAACATATATAATAGTTTTAAATCTTTGGACATCAATTTGATAATATACATGCCAAAAGTTACAAAATGTTGATATTATTTGACTTTAAGTAAACCAAGTTCTACAAGCTTATTCTAAAGAAATAAGGACAGAGAAAAAGATTTATATACAAGACTATGCATCATTATGCTATTTGCAAAAGTCTTCATTTTGAAAGCAAAGTAAAATGCTGAAATATAGAGAACTGGTTAAACTGCAGAATTCTTTGCAGTCATTAGAAATGATATAGGATGCTTCTGACAGGAAAGAATAATCACTGTATGTTGATAAAAAGAAAAGGCTGGATACAAAACAATATGCATAGTATGACCTCATTTTTATTTTGCATAACATACTGAGAGACGTTTGCAGTGCTGCTATCTGCTGAGACGATGTCTGCTCTCATTTTTCCCTTCTCTTCCAATTTTTCTCCCATGTGCATGTATTGCTTTTGTAATAAGAAAAAAAAATTAAGTTACACTTCATTCTAGAAGCAAATTAAGTGCATATCTTGTGCTGGGCATGGGGGATGTCTGTGCATACACAATCTCTAATTTTCACAGTCCTGCAGACAATGAGTGAGATTAAGTGACTCACCTAGTCAGACAACTAGTAAACCAGCAGTTGCACGAAGAAATCAGATTCTCAAACTCCTATCTCCCTCCCTGTTGGTTAGTCCATACTACTTGTTCCCTAAAATCAGACTTTTTTTCATCGATATCACTATGATGTTACAAAAAGTTTTTCATATAAGCCAAATGAAAACATTTTTTAAACCAACACAATACCTCAAATAAAATTTAAGGGATTGTGAATAGGCAAAAAAAGTGCCTTTAAGAGAAATTTCTTTCACTTGAGCTTATAGCTAAACCCCCTAAAGCCTATGATGAGACGGGGAGGGGATAGGAACAGTAGGAAGCCAGAAAAGAAAAAAAAAAAACAAAAAACAGAAGACACGCATGTGGGAACAACAATTCACGCAGAATTACCCACAGCCAAATCTCAGCTGATGGAGAAAGTCAACCAGATGGGTATTTGCCTTTCTGCCTGTGAACCTGCAGTTATGTTTTTGCCAACCGGTCATTTTATGCGCCTCTGCTTCTGTGTAAAGTACAGTCCATGGAATTACATTCTGCTCAGTAGGAACTGTCACTTCACTAAGTGCTTTATTCATTATTTACCCATTTTCATCTTTCTCTGAACCTGGAAAATTATATCTTTGTGCTGTGATATGCATTCTTGCGTGATCAAGTATGAACCTGTCAAACTTCTGCCTCTTCTTTCTGATCTCACTGTGTCTTGTGGTTTTTACAGAGTCTTTTTTGTTAGCAAGATCCTGTGTTGAGATAAGCAATCTTTTCAATGCTGCTTGAATCCTCTATTGTCTGTTTTGTCCAGCCTACACTGTGCATTACTTAGATTTAACGAATTGATTTTCACTCTCCTCTTCCTGAAGATTAGAGCTTTCTTCATGTTTTAGGTTGTTATTCCTAAAAACCTGTAAATTCATATATTCTTCCTTTAAAGGTATTTAAAAAAAATAGTTATTCTATTTATTTGGATCTTAGTTGTGGCATGCGGGATATAGTTCCATGACCAGTGATCGAACCCCAGCCTCCTGCATTGGGACTGTGGAGTCTCAGCCGCTGGACCACCGGGAAAGTCCCCATTCATATATTCTTAAGCCTTTTAGTGTTTCACAGTCATAGAGGCTTCTCCACATTCTAATCCAACTTATTTTTCAGTCCTTTTTCTTCAGTCCTTCAACATAAATCCAAAAGCAAGTCATCCGAACTCCTCATTCATGACAATTATTCCACTTTGCTTCACACTTGGTCATGCTGCTTCCTTCACCTAGACTGCTGCCCTCTTTGCCCTTGGAAATCCATGAAATTCAAATGCCACCTCGTTTTCTGATCACACTAATTAAAGCTTCCCTCTGCATTCATATATAACAGTTTTACAGCTCCTGCAGTGCTTCTCATAGAGATATATATTATATTCCCTTGGTTATGTCTTATCTCCTCCAATAAATTCTAAACCCCATGAGGTCTAGAAGAGTGTCTTGAGGCAATAATGTCTTGCTCTTAAGAGGTCCTCAAATATTATTTTATGAATGAACAAATAAACTTAACTGTGTTTCTCCAAGATCCTGGCCATGAGGAAGAAGGCCAATGTGCACAGTGAACCCAGAGTTCATGGATTTTCTGGGCAAGAAGTGGCCCCTCTCCTACCCCCAGCGCGCACACAGCCTTTCCGTTTAACTATTAATTTCAATCTGGCCTTGACTGTCAATTTACTTTATCTTTTAGTGTTTATTTAGTCCTTCATGTTTGGGAAGAGCTTTGTAATCATTTATTAGTTATTCTTCTGTGAGACAGATCGGTACTGTCATCCTTCTTTTATGATCAGGAAACTGAAGCCCAGAAAACGTCTATGACTCATGGAGGAGCAAAGATAATGTCAATGTTAAACCCTACAGCACTGAAATTTCTTGCCCACAGGTTCTCCCACCTCACCACATTTCCCACCAGAAACCAGGCTCAGGGCTCAGCATAAAAGAACCTCCTAACCCAAGTAAGAATGGATGAGAAAAACCTGAAGGTCACAAATCCAAACAGTTATCCCAAACTGCAGGATTGGTGTTTTTTCTTCCTTGAAAGTAATACTCTTCAGTGCTAACTATAGCACCAGAGAAAGGAAGCTGCTTGCGTCTCGGCTGTGAGGTGTTTACTTTTCTAAGAAACAACAAGCAAGCAGGTCGTTATCATGTATGTTATTAAAGATCTAAAAATATTCCGTTCAAATCCTAATTTGAGCAATATAGTCTGCCACTCAAATGTCCTGGAAGTGCTTCATAAATGATAATACTTTATATGAATGTGAGATCCATCACTGTGTTATGTTTATTTTCCTACAACCCCCATGAGACAGCTTCATTTTTTTACTTTCTGTCTTGACTTTTTGCTTGAACAGGGCACTAGTTCCTTAAGGTCTCTGGGGTTGTTTTAGGGAAAGAGGCAGGCACATGAGAAGACTTCTATGATGTTCTCCTGCCCAAACTTCGTGTATCTACATGGCTGCCATGCCAATTGGTTGAAATGACAGAAACATTTCAGGTAGGTGGGTGATCAGCATTTGGACAACTGGGGCCGGTGGCTTGACACCATGTCTAATAAAGGGCCCTAGAAAATGCCAACTGCTTCTCTGCATCTGTTCACATTTCACTCCCTCTCACCTCCTATCTCCTCTCTGACCACAGTCACCTTGCCTCCCCTCTTCTCATCCCAGGAAGCGAGATTTACGAGGCCAGGGGAGAATCTCACCACAGCGAAATCCGCCTCAATTTCAATCAGCCACAGAGAAGGGAAAGTGTCCAAATTAAGCCGCTTGATTACGGAAATTAATCTTGTCATTTAGCGTCCTGTTCTGCAGAACAGGGCCTCTGATTAGCCTCCTTGTTTCAGAATATTACAAGTTGCCGTTTATTAAGCGGGAGGCGTTTTTTGTACCCAGGCGAGTCAGAGGGAAAGCAAAGGTGCCAGGAGCTGCCGAGAGAAGGGCACCCAGTCGAGGACCCTCGCCAGCTTGCACACCAAGGTTCTCCCAGCGAAAGACGGTCATGGCTTCAGGGCCGCAAGCAGCCTGCCCAGCTAGGGACCGTGCCTTCCATGGGAATTCAAGAAACAGCAAGATAATGCATAGTCCTTGATCCTTTTACGTAATGGAACGAGCCTTGTGCCCTAGAGAGAGTCAGATGACGGGTTATTTCATGCAGTGCACAATTAAAATCCAACGTATGGACACACACCCAGAGGTTATTACAAGATACTGAATATGATCCCCTCTGCTATATAGTACATCCTTGTTGCTTACCTATTTTACATACAGTAGTTTGTATCTGTTAAGCACATGCTCATAATTTGTCCCTCCCTCTCCTCCTCTCTCCTTTGGTAACCATTAATTTGTTTCCTATGTCTGTGAGTATGTTTCTGTTTTGTGTATATAGTTTCTGTTTTAATTTTTAGAGTCCACACAGAAATAATATCGTATAGTCTCTATATTTCGCTGACTTACTTCATTAAGTATAATATTCTCTAGGTCCATCCACATTGCAATGTTTTATTCTATTTTATAAACCATTCTCTTTTGTAAAAACTTATTGTGGTAGGAACATTTAGCATGAGATCTATCTTCTAAATAAATTCCTAAGTGCACAATAAATATAAAATACAATCCAACATGTGGAGAAGTTGCTGCTTTTATAGGGTCATTGCTATAGCAGCTCTGAATTGTGTTAGTGTCCAGGCTGAGAAAACCATAAAGATTGCATGCGTGCACTGTTGCAGGGAGGAGCACAGAGGTCACTCTGTTTCTCCCACTGGCATGCATCGGCATTTTAAAATTTTAAAGGTGCACGTTAGCTGGTAGAAGGCAATTTGCTTACCAGACCATGTTCCCAATTTCAGAGCTGAGGTCACTTTGAATTTGGTTGCGGGAGGGAGTCAGAGTTGACCTGCTCCCAATTCGCACGACTTTCTGGCAGAAGCGCTTTTTCCAGTGACGTGCACCCCTCCAAAGGAAGTCCAGCGTGGAACAATGGGGCAGCTCAGTGAAGGGGCCCCAGGATTCCACTAGAATGGCTCAGGGGCTCCTGAGCCCTAGAAATCAGAGCCCAGGTCACCAGCAACTAATAGATCAAGTGGTGCTAGGAGACAACCACTCATTAACCAAAGCGAAACAAAAAGCTGCTTGACAACAGAGGTCGCTCTTTTTTAGGTGTATCCTAATTTTTCCTTAGAATCAGAGCAAAGAAATACAATCAAGGTGATGAGTGATACAGGGGATGGGTACTGATCAAAGGGACCAACCAATCAGGAATACAGAAAAATGACTCTGGAACTGGATCTCTGAACCTTGGTTCTACTGACAGTTTGGACAAAATAATTCTTTTATGCAGGGCCGCCCTGGGCCCCATAGATGCTTGAGCAGTCTCCCTGGCCTCTACCCATAAGATAGCAGGAATATCCTCTACCCTGGCTTGTCACAACCCAGAAGGTCACCAGATACTGTCAATGACCCCTTTCCCTTGAGAACCATGGCTCTAGAATAAGAGCAATCTCAGAAAAACCAATTTCCTAACTTTTCCCAATTAAGCTCATCGTGCCCTTCAGCTGAGAGACATTATGGTGTGGCAGGAAGACTGTGAGGTCAAGAGGCCCATGGTCAAGTCCCAGTTACCTCGTGTGCTAGTGTGTGATCATGGCCGAGGGACTGTATCTCTCTGAGCTTCAGTAGGGTGAGAAGAATGTCACTGCACAGTTTTTATGAGAATTAAAACATATAATACTATATGCCTGGCATGTGGTTATAGAGGAGATATTAAAAACCGGTGGTGGAACTTCCCTGGTAGTTCAGTGGTTAAGGCTTTGCCTTCTAATGCAGGTGGTGCAGCTTTGATCCCTGATCGGGCAGCTACGATCCCACATGCCTTGTGACCAAAAAACCAGAGCATAAAACAGAAGCAATACTGTAACAAATTTAATAAAGACTTAAAAAATTGTCCACGTTAAAAAAAAATCTAAAAAAAAAGAAAAGAAAACCCAACAGTGGCAATCATTAGCGCTCAAAATCTTAGACTCCATGACAGAGAATCTGAGACAGAGAATCACATGCCAAAGACAAGGAGAGAACTTGTAAAGTGAAACATTAGCCACCTTGGCTGGTCACCATGAAATTTTGTTATAAATGGTTTAAGGAAGGAAAGGAAGAGAGAGATAAGCAAGACCCTCCTGAAGCTGGGCTCCTTGAGGCTGGGAACATCTGGGATATAGCTGCACAACGGGACTGCAAGCGTGACCATCTAAACCGGCCTGCTGGCCACTTCTATGCCTCCACCTCATCTTCCTCCAGAACTCAGCACTTTTCTGTAAACGTTAACGCCCTCCCATTTCTTCTCTGCACACTTCAAACAGCACCCAGGTTTCTCAATCTGGCCTGAGGGTCTAGCCTATCCCCCTCCCCAACCTGAACTGCTGCTCCTTCCCCTGTTCACTTTGCCACATCCAGAAAGGCTTCTACCTCATTCTGCAACTGCCAAATGCCTTCCCGTTTCAAGCCTTCTCCACTGGCTCTTCTCTTAACCTAGAAAGTGCCTTCTCCTTCCCATCCTTCAAGCTTCTGTTCAGGCGCCATCTCTTCTGAGAGACCTATTTCACCCATCTTTTCAAAACAAACTCCCTCTCCATCGCCCGCTGTTCTGTATCCCCTTACCTTCTTTCCTTTCTTTGCAGGACTTCACTTCTGCCCCAAACTAGATCTTGTGTTATCTGTTTTCTTTCTCCTTCATGAAAATGTAAGTTCAAAGCAGGGACTCTGCCTTGTCCACTCAGTAGCCCCAGAATCCAGCCAGCCACAGGCACTCTGCACCTCTTTGTCGAATGAACGTAGTTGAGTTGCAGACATGCTTATTCTAAAGGATTTTCTTATTGGTGAGGGGAGCCAGTAGCCCACCTCCCTGAGCACCGGCTCATGAGAAATGAGTAACCCCAGGCACTCCTGAATGAACAGTCACTGTGTCCTTCTTAGTGGTGCTTTACGCCTCTGCCTAATGCCCAGCACTGTGCCTGGCACACAGCAGACACCCAAACATATGGATGGCTTCTACTATCAGAGGAATGAGGAATAATACACCTTTTTGCTCTGTCAGTACATCCCAAAACTGGGCCAGTTGTTCAAACTGTCTAAGAAGGGGGTCACAGAAGGCCTCTCTCCTCCTTTCCAGCACCCCTAAAACATCTCCACAAATAATCATTGTGGAGGGAGGTCTGACTGTGTGGACTGGAATTAATGTACCAGTGGCAACAAAGGATTGGCCGCCTGTTGCATTGAGTAGGGCTCATTTATCATATCCAGCAGTCAGATTCATTTATCTAATCACAAGCCACTGCCACCCATGGTAACTAGCAGGAAACAGTGGCCTCGTTTCAGTCGGTGGACTCTGGGCACGTATAACTGGGGAAGGAGATAACGAGGAAGATGTCAAATCAAACCAGAGATGACAGAATGGAAACCAAGCCCTCCCCATGATTCCATTCCCATTCTTCAAGGGACAGACCCTCTCTTTACAGTTGTAAAATACAGCCAGATATCCAGAAGGGTCCTCTCTATGCCTGCACAGTGACCTTCTGGACAATATTACTTACAAATGCTTCAGCAGGTTTTCTTTTTTTTTTCCTTCATAAAATAGAGTAACTTGGGCTCCATGAAGCTACGAACTCTGGCAACTAACACACTAGCCTGCTTGGAGGGCAGAGAGTGGATGATGGCACTAAGACTTTCAGTTTGGAACTAGCCACAGAGGTCACCTTTCAATGGAGATAAGGAAGGAGGAAGAATTTACGAATCTATGAACAGGGGTGAACTATGAATAGAAAAAAAGGATGCTCTAAACCTGGGGTTTCTGAATGGGCCTCAAAGAATTCATGAAGCCCCTGAAACTGCACGTGGAATTGGGTATGTGGATATTTTCCTGAAAAGGGGGCCTACAGCTTCCTTTAGGGTCTTTAAAGGCTCTGTAAGCCATGTTCACAAGTCTCCAAAGAGAAAAGGAAGGATGTCTGGTAACTCATAAGATTTAGTGGTGTTCATAGGCAGTATTCAATTTTTCTGTTAATCAATCTACACAACCATAAAAATCAATTCAACAAATATTTGGGAAGCCCCAGACTTGAAAGATACTGTGTAGCCCATGCCCACGGGAGTGTGCCTGACAGAAGAAATTTCGAGAAAATGTTAGTATTCTTTTCTTTTATGTGGGAATAAAGTTCTTAGCAAAATGTTGACTGAAATAACTTCTGGGATCAGGCATTTAGACTGAATATGATTCACCTGTTACATTTGCATTTCCCACTATTGACTCTCCCCAACCTCGATTTTCATCTGTACATAATATTTTTTTTTCATTTTTCCTCTTCTCATCTGCTACCAAATCTGTTTCAACTTTGAACATTTTCCATAAGCAAAATCTTGCCACAGTGCTTTGCATTTCATATAGGAAGAACAGTATAAAATGAAACAAGTAAAAACTGCAAATGAAATAAAAAATTCTGTTTTACTCTATTACATCTGAGGCAGCTGCAAGAGATTAAATGGCAATGTCTGAAAGAAACGGAAGTGAGGAAAAGAAATAAGAAAATTAATAGTAAGATAGAGATGCTGATCAGGGTGTCTACCATAGACACATGATGTTGAAAACCATGAAACCATGTGCATTGGGAGTGAAAAGACACTGGACTCGCCTTTAGAGGATCACTGTAGAAATCAGTAAAGGCATTTCATGGTAAACTGGAATCCGGGCTGCAGTGAGGTAAGCAATTGAGAAGTTTGGGCAAGTTTTATGTAAAACTGGAACTCAAGAAAAGTAAAGACCAAGCAATAAAGCTATTTAAAGAGTCATCCATTTGAATACTGAACATCAGAATTATGATAGAAGGCTAGAATAAGAGTGGGCAAAAATGAGAACCAGATGGCGAAGCAAGCATGTGAGAATGCTGTGGATCCCAAACACTACACTTCCGGGACTTGGTTACAGGAAGTTGGAAACAGGGGGAGGATAAAATTGGTGGGGGGAGGAGGCGGAGCAATAACAACAGCAGCCACAAAAATAAGCAGCCTACTATGTGCCAGTGCTTGACACATACTCTCATTTTATTCAAATGACCACTCTACAAGGTTCTGTAACAAATGAGGAAACAGAAGGAAAGATGGAGGCACTTGCCAGAAGTCATTTATGAAGGATTTATACCCAAGCTTGCCTGCCTCCTGGGCTTCCCTGGTGGCTCAGTGGTAAAAAAATCTGCCTGCAATGCAGGAGGCCTGGGTTCTATCCATGGGTCTGGAAGATTCCCTGGAGAAGGAAATGGCAACCCACTCCAGTCTTCTTGCCTGGAGAATCCCATGGACAGAGGAGCCTGGCTGGCTACAGTCCATAGGGTTGTAAGGAGTTGGACACAACTGAGCAACTAACACTTTCACTTTTTTGGGGGGAATAGGGGGCCTGCCTCCTAAGTGTTAATTCACTCACTGAAGCATAAAAGAAGTCAAGAATTTAGAATACATCCCTTTTCTGAAGTGAGCACCTACAGGTCAATAATGGGTAATAGGAAATATCACAGCATAAGTAACAAAATTACCCTTCTCAAAATGCTTTCTTTTCCTCAACCTTGTTTTAATGAAGCTGTACAGTCCCACCTTTGCGGAAACTGGAAAATCTCAAGGCTGACGGTGTTTATGCCTCTGTGTACACGTGTTCTCACACTCCATCAACTGAGTCTTCAGATCAGCGTGGACAATGACTCAAGAGGCAAAAACCAGGGACGTGGCACCACTTCAGGGTTTCCCCAAATGGTTCCTTTTAGACACAATAAGAAAGTTACCACGGATGTTAAAAAGTCACAAGGAAGGAAACAGCAGAGATTCAGAGTGAGGACCAAACACCTGGGTTTCCAGGTAACCTGGGAAGTGTTTGGATTTAGGAACTTAAATCTAAAGTACAAGATGCTCTCAAAAGAGATGAAGGCAGGTTAATGAGAACTTCCCTCTCCAGTGTATTCCTCAGTGTGCAATCCTAGCCACAGGGACCCAAGAGAAGAAGAGCCAGGTCAGACCCCACATGTCACATTTAGGGTTGGCTGAGATGGCCAGCAAAGGAGAGAATCACTGCAAGTATTTTCGGAATGTGACGCTTATTTTATGTATTCTAGGATTTAGGACCAGTCCCACTGGGACCACTAAGAGTTATGAAACAGTCACAAAGCTTAGTACCCAAGGAGAGAATGAAAGAATTTCAGTGAATAACCTGGGCCTCCGTCAAGTCACCAAACCTGTTCTCTATCATTACAGATATTCTTTAGGAAGTTTAAGTTGCTTTAACCTGAATTTTCTGCCATGACCAATACCCTCTGTGCCTTGCAGCACTGGTCATCAGAGCCTCTGGTGACGACAGGAATGTTACCTACCTTTGCTGTCCAGTGTGAGAACCACTAGCCACATGTGACTAGCGAGCACTTGAAATGTGGCTCATACCATTAAGAAACTGAATTTTTAATTTTACTTAGTTTTAAGTAACTGAAATTGAAATTTAAATAGCCACAGGTGGCGAGTGATTACTGTGTTGGTCATGGCAGAAACTTTAGAACTTTGAGCAGGCTCAGCTCTTATTTCCTAATTCTTCCTGTCTCTGAAAGCTATTTTCAACTCTTCCCCTAACTTTTAGCTCTCGGATTTTTTAAAATCTATCTTTAAATGTCAATCTTGTTTTTCAAAGTCTTTTTATACCGCACCTTTATCTTTGGTTAAAGTCTTAAAATTGCCCTTTTACAGGTCAAAAACAGTGGAATATTGGCAGTTTCCAATGGTTCAACTCTATACAATGTGTCCTGGGCTTCTTTGGTATGACTGACACATGACACAAAGAAAGCTCTGCACATAGAAACCATCTGCGGTTAAATAAGTGAATGAAAGGATGAACGAGTGAAGGAACAAAGGAATATTGACTGAATAAATGAATGATGAATTCAGGTGGCCAGCAAGTAACTTAAGCATTACTCAAGGTAACTTTCTTCAAATCAACAGGCAAACATAATTGATATTGAGGTTAAGCCATGAGGCAAAACCCTCTCAAATCAAAAAACGTGTAACAGGAATAGATTTCAACTGAATCTATTATCAGGTACCATTCAGAACAGACAACATATATTAAATCCTGACATAATAAGAATAAAATAATCATGGAGAATCCAGGGATTCACAAATTCCTGGAGCAGAAAATGATTAAAAGTCATTAAGGGTGAGATGCTTCTTGAGGGGGGAAATGGAGTCGTTAGAAAAGGGAGATCTACGGATATGTACCAGAGACATTTGAAGAGTCTGTAGAACAGATGTGTTCACAGTCTAATAATGGGTCTTTGGGGATGTATCTGTGTAATATGAGAACTGGAGAAGTGAAGGAAAAAAGATTGCCAGTTTTTAAAGTCTAACAAAATAAGCTGTCACTGCAAACAATCTGGCTTGGTGTAGTTCATGTAAGTCCATTGAGCCTCTCTTTGAAGTGGAAAGATGAGTTAAAACACACATACATTTTCCGCCTGTCCTTCTAAAAATGGACTTGTAGACTTTAGGCTTTCTTCTGCTACTTGTATTCATGGGCTTCATTTGACGTCATTCCTTACACAATAATCTTTCCATTAAAAGAACACAAGTAGGTGATAATTGCAAGTGTAAATCAATACCCTGAGTCAAGAGACCCAACACACACATACATACACAAACACACAAATAGCTGCAGTTCTCTGTGTATGAAATGATGCCACAAACCAACAGCCAGCAGTGCATACACAGGAGAGGTGTTTGCAGAGTGAAGAATCATCCATGGTCTGTCTCATGGTCCCCATTTGTGAAAATCAGTTCACACATACATATCATAGGATGGCTAAGACCACCGTCTATGCACAGATAGAACAGATAACAGGTCCCTAAAGGGTCAGATCCTGTATCCTTATTCCAGTGGGTTATTTAAAACAAACAAACAGGTATGAGTAGCTAACACCTGTAAAACTATGAGGTTTGACAATGCCACAAAATGGAACCCAGAAAAATGGATGCATATGGGTAAGACAACCAACATATGGTAAAATTTTTCTCTCCATCTTGTTAGAAAATTCACAGAAGATTTAAGGTTTACAGTTTCTACCCGTGATTTGGACTAGGTTCCTATTTTTTTTTTCCCACCTTCCTCCACTTATAAGAGGCCAGAACAACACGTTACAATGAGGTTACAATGAAAAGTCACAGTTTGGGCAAGAGGCTGCACCCTTTTTTGGATTCCATGCTATACGAAGCATGGAAATTCTACTCTGGGAACGAGTGAGCGGCAGAACCTGGTTTCCATAGCACTGCCATGGAAACAGCTCTCTGCGACTCTGCCTCCCAGCCCTCTCAAACTGAAGCATCTCTCCCTTTTTTTGCTCCCACACCCACCTCCATTATCACATGCCCCCAACCCCTCACAAATGATTAAAGGGTATTTTGAGAAAGCAGGGCCCTAACTGGGCTTTTGCCTGGTGATATTAATATACATTAATATCCTTGAAAGAAGAAGAAAAAAATCAGATGTCTCTTCCTCTTTCATTGGGGGTGGAAGGGAGGTGGGGAATAAAAAGGAGAAAAATAAAAACCAAAAGGCCCAAACCCTGAAACTTGAAGTTGCAGAAATATAAAAAATCTTATCAAGTAGTGGACTAAAGATGTACTTACTAATCTCATACAGTCGGTTCTCTGATCCTCTTTTGTCTGCCTGGAATGCCAGCATCCAAATATAAAGGACTTAACTGCTAGAATGTCTATGGACCTCTCCCCTAATCGCTAGTATATGGGTGATCAATTGGAGCTTTGGAAGGAAATTTTTTCTCAGTCTGCATCCCTCAGTCAGAAATTTGAAAACAGAATGTAAGTTCAGAAAGGGCCATCTAGAATCAGGTAGAAAATTCCAACAGAAGGAAGCATGGGTGACTGCACAAGTTTTGTGTCCCTTGTATCTCTCTCTGGCCCCTCTGAAGGCTGAGTGACAGCCGGCCAGTGGCACACAGGACTGGAATCTGGCTCGATGATATGCACTCTGGTCAAGCTGGAGCGATGCCCGTGGACCAGGAGCAGCCGAGAGTTCAGAGGGGCTGGTCACCAGCAGATGCTCAGGAACTAGACAGAGCATGGCAGGACAGTTCCCGGCCCAGCCAGGGGACTCCAGCTTGGACCCTCAGAATCCCCTTCCTGTCTTCAGATCTTTCCCCACCTGATAAAATGTACTTAAGACACTGACCTTTCCGCACATGGAATGCACAGATGCACAAAAGCGTTACATTTGAGAAGAGCCTGAAGCTACAGTTTCTGGTAAAACCGTTGTGAGGAAAGGTAGCAAAGGAGGGATTCAAAAACTGCTAATGGGGAAAGATGGGGCTGTGGTTTTTAACCCCTTCAGCATCACCTGATGATGAGTTCAGAGCAGAGAGGGTACACATAGATAAGCAGAGAGGATGAAAGTCAGGCCCTGAGTTTCCAGCAGCCCAGGAATGCATCTTCAGGGCCAACAACTAAAATGCTCTATGTCTTTATTGCTTCACCTGAAAAGTCTCCTCCACCTGCCTGGCTGAGGACTGTGAAGTGGAAAGCAAAGCCAAGATCAGTCAGAGTTAGACGAGGGGGAGTAAAATACACAGGAGTTCTGAATTATTCATTTTTATTTATGTATTGTAGTGGCAATTGCTACAGTTTTTTGTTTCTCCTGGATGTTGAAATTGTAAAAAGAAGACTGAATAATTCAGCATGACTCAAGAAAACCTAAGTGGAGTACTGGCGGGGCAGTGAATGCCTATTTACGAAATAGGGTCATTTTGTTGTTTTTCTTAACTTTTGTGTATGCCCCAGTCTATAATTTAATTAGCAACCTATAAAGGTGTTAATGAATGTGATAAAATTTGTAGAGCATTTCAATGTTCTAAATGTGAAAGGGACTGAACTGTCTCAGTCTCTTCATTTTCACCACAGGACAGGAAGGAGCACAGAACCCAGTGGGAAAGCCCTGGGATGTTCTGGAACCAAAGGCCACTTCAGGAAGACATTGGTGCCCACACATGCCAGAGGCCCATTTCTGGGCACTAATTCCTGCTCTGGCTTTTGAGCACAGTGCTGAGCTCTGGATGCAGTCTTATTTCATACCACTGCAAGCTTACAGACAAAGCAGGATTTATTTTCAAAGAGGGGTGTTATTTCAGTCTAAGAGTCACAGGTGAGTTGAGGAAACAGAAAGTGTCAATTTCTCATTATTCCTAGAGACTGAGGAGCCGAAACTCCAGTCCAAACCTCATATGCTTCAATCCACTTCCTCATGACATCTGCTTTAGAGGGTCCAGAAATGCTGCCTCAGGGAACCAGTCAAAAAGGGCTTGAAGAGGGGAGAGTGGACATTGGATTGAAGAAGAGAATATCCATCCCCTGAAGATGACCTCAATTTCCCAGCAAAGACGGGACCACCCTGACATACCTCATCCCAGGGTCCAGGTCTTTCTTCGGCTCCTCCCTCCATGGTAGGCCTTCGGGGGAGAGGGGGGCTCTCTTTTATACTACAGACTGTTTAGCAGTTCTGTGAGAATAACGTCACAGTCATTGTAACCTCTAATCTGCATTCACGCATTTCAAAACATCCCATGGGCTTAGTACACGATGAACTGTGTTCCTCTGAAGTTCATGTAGTGGAAGCCCTAACCCACCCTCTACAATTTCACAATATGACTGCATTTGTAGACAGGGCCTCTCAAGAGGTGATTAAGTTAAAATGGGGCCATTAGAGCGGGGTCATTATCAGAGCCACTAATGACCAGTACCAGTGTTCTTATAAGAAGAGAAGATCTGGACACCAGGGACATGTTCATAAGAGAAAAGATCACAAGAGGATCTACAGCAAGAAGATGCAAGGCAAGGAGAGAGGCCACAGGAGAAACCAAACCTGCTGACACCCAGATCTTGGACTTTTAGCCTCCAAAACTTTAATAAAATAATTTCTGTTGGTTAAGCCACCCAGTCTGTGGCATTTATTATCACAGCCATAGTGAACCAATACAGGAGATAATACCACCTCTGGTTGAGAGGCAAAACAAGATTCTGTACATCTTCAAAACCCAGCTCACACTCATTTTGTCCAAAAGGCTTTAAATCCACAAGCCTTATATCTAAGACTCCAGGAGCAGCATATGCTTGATCACTTAAAATTTTTTTTAATTCTAAAAGTAACACGGTGGTACATTTCCCAAATATTATACAACAGCCCCCCTTGTCTAGGACAAGATCCTATAATCAAACACATAAATGTTTCCCCCCACAAAACATAAAAACTGAACACTTGTAAGATTAAATTAAGACTATAAATTGATTCACATCACTTTAGGTCAGATTTTGTTGCCAAATGAATTTATATTAGATCAGACTTCAACCATAATTGAACTACACAAACAAAATGCTTTGTTTTTCAGAATGTATTGGATTTCTCCCCAGCAAATAAGCGATCATGAACTCAATCCACCTCCCTTAATAAATGAAATTCAGAACTTCCAGAGTTGAGAATTAAATGGAGGTTCTTCTGGTGAACAGGAGCAACCAATGAGCAACATAAACTTCCTGCTATGAGGTTTCTCTTTCCTCACTGGATTCTCCTACTTTGGTTCCTGGCCCTGGGTGAATACTTTTTAAATCTCTGGCAAAGTTTGGACAAAGGCTTTCCTTTAGTTTCCCTTTTGAGAACTTACAAAAAAAAAAAAAAACCTTTATTAAATACCAAAGGGGAACAAATAGTTACTCTGACTCTACTCTGGGTATCTAGCTCTCAGTGGCTAACAGGGCCCCCTAAATAATACACATCCCAAGACAAAAGAGGAAACAAGATCCAAAGCCAAGTAACTAGTGCTATCCAAAGCCAAGTAACTAGTGCTATCCTAAGCCCACCACCTAGAGACATGATCCTATCCATTTTGACCCTTCCATTTTCAAAACCAAGAGAAAGGTCCCTCTCTAGCCTACAACAAAGTTGTCATTACACATACACCCAAGCGCAAATATTTATTCAACAAATATTAAATAACTGTTAGATTCTTCAACTCAACTAAGTGCTTAGGATACCACCATGAATAAACACTAAACTTACCCTCAGGGAACTTCTTAGAAACCTTTTCGCTCTGTATACCAACAGCACACATTACTTACCTCTGCTACAGTGCTCACCACACAGCATTTTACCTGTTAAATGCCAACCTCCCCTACTAAACTTTGAATTTATTACAGAAAAGAAGCCATGTCCTTTCTAGTTCTCAAGTTCATAATGCTTGTCCTATATTAGAGGTCCAGATAAACATTGGTTGGATTAATGAACAAATGAACAGGGATGATAGAGAACTTGGTCACTAAATGTTTTTAATTACCTAAAGGCAATCCTCCTTTATTCCCAGAGCTGGGCCTTTACTAACTTTTGGCTAATTACCACAATAGTCTGATAACTGGTCTTCGTGCCCACAAAAATTCACACTCCATGTTGCTACCGAAGAGAGCTTTCTAAAACAGAAATTGGATCATTTCACTGCCCTTTGACAAAGATCAAATTCCTCTGAATCACAAATATGACCCTGCACAATCCAGCCCAAGCTGGTTTTTGTTTTGTTTGCTTTTTTGTTTTTTCCACCCTCCTTGCACTTCCTACTATGCAACATTTACCTATTACCCAAGACTGCTCCATGTTCCTAAAATATACACTGTGCTCTTTCATCTCTGTGTCTCTCCCCATGCTGTTCCTTTTTTCTTTCTATAATGCTTAATTACCACTCCTCTTTCCTACCTCTGTTCCCTATCTCCAAACACCTCCCCACGAGAAAAAACCCACTGTCCATTGTTCAGCACCTAGCTCAAGTATCATTTCTTATATGGAGCCTCTCCAACTCTTCAGGCAAACTCATTCTCTTCCCCTGAAACCAAGCAATATAGTCAAGGAAGGTTCCAGAACGAAGGGATCACTTCTTCCCTTACACATAACATATACTTAGAATAGGTCATTTCTGGCCCCAAACTCAAAACTGGGAAATGTACTCCTCTGTGTGTAAGGAGATCTTGTTAAAACGCTAATATCTAAAAGATACATCACAAGCAAAGGCTAACCTAATGATCAGTTAATCGCTATCAGGGATTAATCACCAGCTGAGGAATAGAAAGCAATGAGTGTCCAGAAAGAAGGAGAAATCAGAGAGGAAGAAAGGGGCTACCTACAAAGAGAGGTAGAAAGAAATATAAAACAAACTTTCCCTGTTTTACTATTTGTCTCACATCAACACTGAATCATGTAATAGGCTGGCCAAAAGGTTCGTTTGAGTTTTTCCATTTTATGGAAAATCCCAAACGAACCTTTTGGTCAACCCAATAGTAGCAGAGACCCTGATCATTCAGTCATGTAGGAAAAATTCAGTACCAGGCACTGTGAAATGTTCCTTTGCAGCCATATATGATTAAGACACCATCACTATCCTCAAGCAGCTTACAATCGAGTAAATAGTTGAATTCACAAGAATTACAGCCTGTCCTCCCACCCAGGGCCAGATGTTTTCTACTAATTGAGTGAAAAATGAAGGAAATATATTCCTTGGACTTTTGGACTCCTTGGAAGTTTCTGAGACTTCAAAGATGACTAACTTTGTCCATTAAACAGAATAAACATGGGAGGCAATGAAGCAGTAAGAAGCTGCCCATAAATTTTCTCAATCCTAGTCATGAAATATGTCCTAACTCTTAACCCATATAACAAGTCAAATGCAACTAAAGGAATGAGATGCAAAGCAATTTAATTTGCTCTGTCACTCGACTCTCTTTTCTGTACTGTATTTCCTAAAGGGCTGGGCCTAAAGTCTCGTGAATTACTAACACAGGCGCTTCAGAAGAGAATTTGGATATGCAAAGAGAGAGAGAACTCTATGAAAAAATTATGGAACCAGGTTTGCAACATATTTAATGAAAAATAATGGTACCACCCTTCTAATTTATTTGGTCAAAAGGAGCCAAACAATCTAACAGATTCTGAAAAACATTCTTAAAGCGGTTTAGCCCTCTCAGTCTGTAATGCAGTAGTCAAAAATCTAAATTGTATCAGGCACGGGGGATGGGTGGTTTAGGGGTTACAAAAAGCACACAGCCCATGGACTTACGGACTATTTGATAAAATAAATGTGCCTATGAGGAGAAGTAACAAAAATATGACAGAATCAGATGAAGGTTGGTGATATGAATGGCAAAGAAATCAAAGTATGGGGTAGTATTAAAACAAACCTTTATTGAGAAGCTCTATGTGTCAAGTAGTTTACAACACTTGAGTCTCATAATAACCATACAAAGTAACTACACTATAAGCCTTCTTATCTGATAAGATCAGGATAGACAGAAAACTTTGGTTGAAGCAAGTAATATTTATACCTTTTATATCTTATTTTAAGCTAAAATATATAAATGAGCATCCATTTTGCTAATCTTTTGATTTAGAGACAAAGCTTTTTCATTGATCGTTGATTTGATGACTAAAGTTCCTATCTTTCTTACAAAAATGACAAAGTCCATAATCTACAATTACTAGTTTTAATCCCTTTAAGATACCTGCCAAAGGTTGAGAATAATTTTTTTTATGATTTGATTATCCAATCGTTCCATCACTTTTTATTGAAAAGCCTTTTTCTCCTTGAATTATTCTGGCATCTTTAATGAAAATCAACTGAACATATTAGTATACAGTCCATTTAAGAACCATATTCTATTCCATTGATCTGTGTATCCATCTTTATGCCAACACGACACTTTCTTTATTACTGTAATGTATTAGTAAGTTTTGAAATCAAGAAGTCTAAATCTTCCAACCTTGTCCTTTTTCAGAATTTTACTGGCTATTCTAGGTCCTTTGTAATTCCAATTTTCCATAAGCTTTGTTATAATAATTTGTCAATTTATACCAAAAAATTCCCTGGAAATTTGATAGAGATTTAGATGAATCTAAAGATTCGGGTGAAAAAATCTGAATCTTAAAAGAAATATTAAATCTTTTG
The DNA here is from genome assembly GCF_032452875.1 of Bos javanicus. Lineage (NCBI taxonomy): Eukaryota > Metazoa > Chordata > Mammalia > Artiodactyla > Bovidae > Bos > Bos javanicus. The sequence continues at coordinate 96,520,554 of NC_083872.1, read as the reverse complement.
ATCACAGTCTATCTTTCCATTTACTTAAGTCTTCAGGTGCTCTCAGTAATGCTTCACAGTTTTCAATGTATTAGTCTTACCAATGTTTTGTTATATTTTCTATAACTATTTCATGTTTTTAATGCTATTATAAATAATATTATATCGAAATTTCTTAAATTTCCAATTCTTCTTTGATAATATATAAAAATGCAATTGATTCTTACATATTTTGAATCCTATAACCTTGCTACATTCACTTGTTCTGGTGATTTTATTCCTATTCCTTAGAATTTTCTAAGATCATATCATGATACTTTCATCTCTCCCTTTCTCATCTGTATAGTTTTTCTTTTTCTTAACTTCTTCAGTATGTCTCAAGACTTAGTATAACGCTAAGTAGAAGCAGTAAGAGTAAACATTCTTGCCTTATTTCCAGTCCTAAGATAAAAGGATTCACTCTTCTACCATGAAGCACAATGCTAATTGTAGGTTTTTCACAATTTGTCTATCAGGTTGAGGAAGTTTCCTTTTATACTCAGTTTGTTGAGAGTTTTTATCAGAAAAGAGAGTTGAATTTTTCCAAAATGTTTTTCTGCATCTATTAAGATGGTCACATGGTTTTTCTCTTCTTTTTCTGTCAATACAGCAAATTACATTAATTTTCACATTTTATACTACCATAGCATTCCTGAGAGAAACACCTCTTGGATATCATGTATTATCCTTTTTATTTCTTGCTATATTTCCACTTTCTATTATTTTCTTGAAAATGTTTGCTTCTGTGTTCATGAGGAATATTAGTGTATATAGTATTCTTATAATATCTCATTTTAAGTACCAAAGGTAATAAGTGAATTCGCTCAGTTGTGTCCAACTCTTTGCAACCCCATGGACTGAAGCCTACTAGGATCCTCCGCCCATGGAATTTTCCAGGCAAGAGTCCTGGAGTGAGTTGTCATTACTTCTCCAGGGGATCTTCCTGGGCCAGGGATCGAACCTGGGTCTCCCGGGTCTATGAAAAGTAATACTAGTGTTTAAATGGTCCTTCCTTTTCTATTTCCTAGAAGAGTTTGTGTAGAATTTATATTATTCTTTCCTCAAATAATTCAGTGGAATTCAACAGTGAAGACACCTGGATCCAGCATTATCTTTATGAAAGGATTTACCTAGAAATTCTATTTTTTTGATAGATATAAAGTTACTTAGGTTACCTTCTCTAGTTAATTTTGGCATTTTTGTACATTTCAAGGAATTGACTCACTCACCTAAGTTGTCAAATTTATTAGCATAAAATTGGTTATGATACTCCTTTAATAATTTTTAATTTCTACAGGATCTATAGTGGTGTCCCTCTTTCATGACTGACATTGACAATTATATTTAATTTCTTTAATTCTCAGTCTTGCTAGAGGCTTATCAATTTTATTGATCTTTTTGAAGATACAGTTTTTGGATTACCTTGATTTTTTTCTTTCATTTATTTTCTATTTCATTGATATCCCCTCTTATTTTATTATTTCATTTCTTCTGTTTATTATGGATTTATATTGACCTTATTTTCCTAGATTCTTAAGCTGAAATCTTAACTGATTGAAGACCTTGCTTCTTTTCTAATATAAGCATTAAATTCTATAAATTTCCCTCTAACCACTTCATTAGCATATGGCACAAATTTTAATGTGATGTTTTTCATTTTAACTCAGTTCAAAGTATTTCCTAATTACCCTTGCGATTTTTTTTGGACCCATTTGTTTTTAGAAGTTTATTGCTTAATTTTCAAAATTTGAGTATTTTCCAGCTATAATTCTGTTTAATTCTAATGTGGTCACAGAATACATCCTGTAAGACTTCAGTCAGTTTAAGTTTATTGATATTTGTTTCATGGCCCAGAATATTGTCGGTCTTGATGTTAGATGCGTACTAGAAAAGAATGTATATTCCCCTGTTGTTGAATAAAGTGTTCTATAAAAGTCAATCAGTCAAGATGATGGGCAATGCTCTCCAAGTCATCTATATACTTAATATGTTTTGGCATACTTGTTTTGTAATGAATGAAAGAGAAGTGCTGACACCTCAAACTACTAATGTATTTTTGTTTATTTCTCTTTACCAATAGCGTTCCATTAGTGGTCATTCCGTGTATTTTTAAGTGATTAGATGCACACACATTTAAGATTGTTACATTTTCTTGGGGAAAAAGGACACTTTTTTTTATCATGAAATGTCTCTTTTTATGCCTGGTAATATTGTTAATATTCCTTGCCCTGAATTCTTTTTTATCTGACATTAATATAGCCTAATCAGATTTCTTTTGATTAGCATTTGTATAGCATATTTTGTTTCATCTTTTTTTTTAAACTTACCTATGTCTTTATATCTAAAGAGAGTTTCTTATACAGCTCTCAGTTTTTATCCAATCTTACAATGTATGTCTTTCGATGAAGTATTGAGGCCATTTTCATTTAGTATTATTAATAATGTTTGGGTCTCTATTTACCATTTTGCTCTTTTCTTCCTACTTTTTACATCTATTCTTTGTTCCTTTTTTTTTCTGTTTTCTGCCTTTTCTTGGATTGTCATTGTTTTGGATTTTGGGTTTCTCTAGGATTTGCAATATTCATCTTTAAACTATGTTACTCTTTCTTCAAATAATATTATACCACTATTCAGACAATATAAGAATCATCCATTTTCTTCCTCACCATATTCATATGTTCCTTTATATCCTTGAACAGATTTATAACAGCTCTTTCAGTATCCTTTATTTATGCTTTGAATATCTTTGTTATTTCCGCCTCTAAAGTTTTTTTGGAGTCTTTTCCCTGTTTACAGTTCATATTTTCCTGGTGTGTGTGTGTGTGTGTGTGTGTGAAATTTTAAAATTCCTTTAAAAAAGGTGAGATTTCTTTTCTGGTAGAGCTACTTACAGGTTAGTTTATTCCTTTTGATGGCATTCTAGAATAACCCTTATTTTAACATGAATTTAACCCCACTTCTAAGACATGGTCCTTCTGAGATCTCTATTGAATTCAGTAGTCTTTCCACTCTGGCGTAAAGGAACTAGAAAGGTCCCTGGCCCTACATAAGTTATGAGACTATTCTTATGACTCCGTGATAATTGTTATTTCCTCAGAAATTGTTCTTTTCCAACCTTAGGGAGTTTCTCTTGAAATATGCAGACTGATATTTGGACAAAGACTCAAGAGGAGCCCTATGCATATTTCTGGAGCTCCTTCTCATTTTAGATGTTCAATCCCACAAAAATCCTTCCCAGCCTCCTGAAAGTATGATCTCTGTTTCCTTACCTCAATGAGACTGCTGAACTCGACTTAGGTCAACCCTCCCTGTGCCTCAGACATGGAATTACCTCCAGGTAAACAGCCTAGGATAACCTGACTTCACTTTTCCCAGAAAGATGGGTCCTATGCTGGTTATTTTCCAAGGTTTGAAATTAGCCATTTTCTTTTTTCCTTTCAATTTTCTAGTTCTTTATGGTGGGGAGGGAGGGCTAATTCTAGCTTGTCTTACCCCTTCATGGCTGAGAGTTGAAGTCTCATACTTTTCATTTTTGATATTAAAGTGCTGTTAAATTATATCATATTGTCTCTGCTAAGAAACCTTCAGTGGCTTCATATGACAAGTGGAATTAAATCCAAAGTCTTTGCCATGGTCTCTAAGGATGTACATGACCTAGTGCCTGTCTTTTTTTTTTGACTTCAATGCCTACCCGTCATCCTCTGCTTACTCCACTTCAGCCACATTTGCCTCCCTTATTCTCTGCAATTCCTCATCAGAGCCTTTACCTTGGTGCTAACTCTTACTAGGGTGTGTCTACCATAGATTTCACATAGGTGGCCTCTTGTCATTCAATTCCAGTCCAAACTTTACCTCCTTGGGGACTTCTGCGGTGGTCCAGTGGCTAAGACTCTGCCCTCCCAATGCAGGAGGCCCAGGTTTGGTCCCTGATGTCACAACTGAAAGTTCTCATGCTGCAACTGAAAGATTCTGTATGCCACAACTAAAACAGATCCTGTGTGCTGCAACTAAGACCCAGAACGGTCAAAGAAACAAATTTTTAAAAATTAAATATTCAAACTTTGCCTCCTCAGAATCTTCACTGGATACTCAATCTAAGCTAGCTACTCTCCCGGTCATTTTGCATTAAAAGATTCCATTGTATTTCCTTTATAAAACTCACCATTATCAGAAGTTATCTTGTTTATTGATGTATTATCTGAGAACCCCCAAGATTAGGACATGTAAACTCCATGAGACCTGAGACAAGTCTCTTCATTCCTGAATATCCATCACCTAAAGAATACCTGCCTATACTGGGTATTCAATAAGTATATGTTGAATAAATAATATCATTCACTTTTAATTAGAATTTAGAACATGGATAACAAACTGTGGTCTAGAATGAAGAGAAAACACAGTGAGGAACTGAGCCCTCAGAGATGCTGACACCCTTTCTCTCCAATTGCTCTTTCAACACACCCACTCCCACTTCATTATCTGCAGCCCTGGCCTAACGGATCAATTTGAGACCTAAGAATGATGCAGATTTCACTGGATCCTGGTTGAATATTTGAGATTTATCTTTATCCAAATTAAAATTAGAATCCTCTGGGATGCCAGTCTCTAAGAGGGAGATGTAGGAGGCAAGAGAACACCAGCCGTGGCGAGTCCACCTGCCAGGTTTCAGCAGCCTTTCTCTTTGTGTCTCAGATGAGGCTATTCCTGAATCCAGGGCAGGAAAGGAGGACTTCCCTTACAGAAGCAGCTGCCCCATGCTTACATGAAGGCATCCTTGCGAGGCCAGGGCTCTGTGTCAAAGAAAAGGGCCACCTCAAAAAAGTGTCCTCCTCCTCTTGCCAAGATGTATGAGAAGGTACAGGCGTGGAGAAGGGGTGCAGAGTGCTGGCGGGAGAGGGGCTGCAGGAGGGAATGAGACAGGAGAGTGTGTGTGGAGGTTTGGATCAAAAAACTCAAAGCACCCAAGACCGACTCACTCCCTGGCAGACACAGATGGTGAGTGTGCTGCCCTGTGATCAGAAAATAGTTGAGGTCTGTCAACAAGCCCAAGTCCTTTAAGACACCCACACAAAACATACTCAACAAAAGCAAGGAAGCTTACAGAAGACATTATGTTATAAAAAGTAAGGGACTACAGCCCAGGAAGAGGCCAAACCAGGGCAGGACCAAGTTAGTCGGCTCATTCTTATGCCTTGGGTTATGACCCAATTCTATTATTTTTGTGACTTGAATTATAACTTATTAATGCAGACTAAGATAAGAAAACTATAAGTCTTGCAAAAACTGAAACAAATCAGGTTAACTTACTCAGGCTTCTACCTGAGGAGTACATGGTTTTGATATAAGACTTCCAGCTTTATGATCCTATACAGACAAACCCAAAGAGAGTATGTCTTTGATTTCTTAATGAAAAAGGAAGTTGTAGAGAAATTACAGAGAATATAATTGGAGAAAAAGACAAATACTGTCATTTTCTCTGGAACAAAAACTAGCATTAGTTTATCTTTATAACACACCTTATCAAAGGAATAAAGAAAAAATTAAAATATATAACACATATTATATATATATATAGACACACACACATATATACACACACACATATACACATACACACACACATCCAGGCTAAGAAACTAAGCTATAGGACAATGTAAGCCATATAGACAGATCTAAAAACACTACCAGGGCAGGCAGGTAGTGTTCACAAACAAACATGGAATGCAGGAAAATTTAGCAAATTTCCTAGGACCTGTTTCTTTTTCATAAATATGTATTCTTATTGCAAGAGTATTATTATATCTAGGAATGTGGAAAATTGGGGAATTATAAAGAACATACAGAGGAACGTTGAAACCATGTCCATTATCTTCATTCGGTGATCATAACATCGTTTTTGGTGTCTTTTTCTCATTGCTCATAGCATCACAGTGTATTCATTTTTATAAGCATGTCCTCCTCCTAAGGTCAATTTTCACCTCAGCAAAACACACACCACACCACGCATCATCTTCCATACAGCACAGCCCACCGCACCACTACCAGGTAAAACTTGCAGCATGCAGCCCAGTCCTCGATGGATGGGATCTTCTAGACTGCACTGGCTGTCTCTCTTATTTACACTCCATCCCCCACATATCACAGTAAATACTGCGTCCTGAACACAATAGGGAATCAATAAGTATTTGCTGACTAATTATTACAACTTTCTTTGTTCATGTATTTATCGAATATAACATTTTACCGTTTCATTAATTTTTTGTCTTCATTAATGCAATTTTTAATGGTTGTTTATCCTCCATACCATAATTTAAGTAGCCATCACTGAACATGTAAAATGTTTCAAATCACTATGATAAATAATGCTTTGATAATCATCTTTCAGATAAATATTTTTTGCATTGTCATAGGGTCATTTTCTGTAAGTTCAGCAGCCGTAGTGTGTATACATATTTTTGAGGCATTAATTTCCAAACTGTCTTCCTGAAAGGTCATTCTGGTTTATATTTTTACCATGAATTTATGAGAGTGTCTATTTCCCTGTATTCTCACCAAAACTAAGTATTTTAATGAAGAAAAAAATTGTCACTCTGATGGCTAAAATATAGTATCTCATTACAGTCTGAATTTGAATTTCTTGATATCAGTGAAATTGAGCTTCCTGTGTTCTTCGGCAAAGTTTCAAAATCATGTTACTTACCAAAGAGATAAAGTCAATTCTCTACCTTTTACCATCCTGCTGCTGCTAAGTCACTTCAGTTGTGTCTGACTCTGTGTGACCCCATAGATGGCAGCCCACTAGGCTCCCCCATCCCTGGGATTCTCCAGGCAAAAACACTGGAGTGGGCTGTCATTTCCTTCTCCAATGCATGAAAGTAAAAAGTGAAAGTGAAGTCACTCAGTCGTGTCCGACTCTTCGAGACCCCATGGACTGCAGCCCACCAGGCTTCTCCGCCCATGGGATTTTCCAGGCAAGAGTACTGGAGTGGGGTGCCATTGCCTTCTCCATCCTAATCTTCTGTTATTCTCCCCTTATCTAACTGACATAAAAGCCAAAATGGATATTTGCTGTTCCTCCCAGGCCAGCTGTGCTCTGTAGCCCTGATCTTCCTCTATCTGATTTCCATCCTCCACACCATCTCCACTTATAGGAAGCCCACCCTTCCTTCAAGCCTTCTCCAAAAACAATACAGTAAGTCCCCTACATACAAATGAGTTCTGAATGAGAACGCGTTTGTAAGTCCAATTTGTTGGTAAGTCCAACACAGCCTAGGTACCCAACAAACACAATCAGTCATATAGTACTGTACTGTAATAGGTTTGAACTACTTTTCACACAAATAATACATATAAAACAAACAGAAAAAATAAAGAAAACATTTTTAATCTTACAGTACAGTACCTTGAAAAGTACAGTGGTACAGTACAATGGCTGGCATGATGGTTATTATTAAAGTTGGAGTTATTACTGGGCTTGCATGCTTCTTGAAAACAGTGCCTGGCAGGGCATTTGGCACTTGGAATCCCTGGTGGTTCAGATGGTAAAGAATCCACCTGGAATGCTGGTAACCCAAATTCGATCCCTGAGTTGGGAAAATACCTGGAGAAGGGAATGGCTACTCACTCCAGTATTCTTGCCTAGAGGATCCCATGGACAGAGGAGCCTGGTGGGCTACAGTCCATGGGGTCTCATAGAAGTCGGACACAACTGAGTAACTAACACACTTTCTTTTACACATGGTATTAAAAACAATTATCTCTTGAATTGAAAGTAGATAGGTGCGGTGGATCTGTGTTGACCCGGGAACATACCATAAATCTGACCTTGGAATATGGCTGACCATTAAGATAGTCTACAGTTTTTAACCAGAGGGTTGTAGGCATTGGAATGTAAGAATCGTTAGGCTTGGTCCAGGGGATTAATACACAAGAGCCTGCCTTAGGACAGCCACCATGGGCCTCAGAACATTCTTCCTTTCTGTCTCCTCAGACCCTTGGCCTTTTTCTATTTTTACTCTGTGATTTGTCCCTGATTCCTAAATCCTGTTCATGAAACTAGTTGAGTAAACTGTAAGTTCTGTTATAAAATTGTTACAAATTCAGTTGTTTTCTGATTTGGTTTTGCTGAATGAACCCTGAGCCCAAGATGCTCCAAATCCAGAATTCCTCTCATCTAGTGTATCTCTCGTCCTGGTCTAGGATGGGGTTGTCACTGTGTGGCCACCTGCTAGGTAACTGTGAGCACATGACAACTGCCAGTGTGAGACCAATGGAAACAACATCCTTAGAACCCAAGAGGCCCTAACAGTCCTATCTTGCTCCCATTCTCATTCTTTTTTTTTTAATTTTATTTTTTAACTTTACAATATTGTATTGGTTTTGCCATATATCAACATGAATCTGCCACAGGTATACATGTGTTCCCCATCCTGAACCCTCCTCCCTCCCTGTACCATCCCTCTGGGTCGTCCCAGTGCACCAGCCCCAAGCATCCATTCTCATTCTTTGTACAGATTAGGAAGTGAGGTCCCAGGAGATAAGGTATTGGTCCACAGCATCACAGCTTATGATGACAAAGAGGTGTCAAGTCCTTCCTACAGCCCTATGGTTCCTCCTCCATGAAACTCATAGAGGAAAGAAAGAAAGCTGATGGCCATTCTAGTGATGCTTCCTGAATGTGATCAAAATTCTGGCTCGCTATTTTTTGCTTATGTCCACTGCGCACAGACAAAAGCAAGAAAAAAGAGCAAAATGAAAACACAGTTCTTCTGACAATGTCTCGAATGAGAAGACGCCCTTCCACAGGAAGCTCCATCAGCAGCTTTAGGTCAAGTTCCAGACGCACATCAAAATGCCAAGTCATGTTTCTTTCAGGCTCACCACTAAGAGCATCATCTTTCGACCTGAGTGACCGCCAGAGCGCACAATTTCCCTGCCCCCAGAGCCCTCACATTAGGCACCCCTGACTCTGCCTGGGTTCCCATCTTGTCATCCCGTCGGCTGGAAGACCTTCACCCTAGGACAGCTCCCGCCTGTTTATCTGGCTAATTGCGCGGTGTTCTCCCTTCACCGCTTTCACAGGTTAAAGAGTGGTCATGTTTCATGAGGACCCTACATCTTCTAAAAGTGATCTGCAGAGAGGGAGGGGGAGGTCTGAACTCAATCTGAGAATTCTGTGCCTTTTTTCCCCAAAGATTTTAGAGATGGCCACTTCATAGCTAAGGGTACAGAAGCCAGGATCACTTCCTCCCAAACAATCACCAGCTAAGCTTGTAAATCTCAACATCTATTACACATTAGAATCACCTGGAGGGATTTCAAAAATGACATTTGGGTGCACCCCAAAACAATGACATCAGAGCCTGAGGGTGGGACGGGCCTGCATAACAATGCAGGCACTTGGATTTCTTTTTTTATTTTTTTAACTCTCCAGGTGATTCCCAAGTACAGTGGAGTTTGGGCACCTTTGTTCCAAGCATGGACCAAAGGAACCTTCTCTAATTGACATTTATGTGCCGAGGACAGAGCACCAGCAATGGAAATGAGGAAAAGGAGAGTTAAATCTGTGACTTGTTCCTTATTCTCTCTCTTCCCCCATTTTCATCATAGGCTGTAATTCAAGTGACTCAGAGATTCTACCATCTACAGACCAGAAATAATCCTGAAGGAAAGGAATATCTCCCCCTGCCCCCTTTTTAAAGCACTGGCCAACTTCTGTCCTTACTCTCAGATTACTGAGCTTTCTTGATTTGAAGCTCATATTTTCCCAAGATCCTAAAATGGGTTGTAAGGGAAGAGACAAGATGCATGCACGCTCATTTATCCAGAATCCTGGTTATCTTGTGAACATCCCCTAAAGTGATTATGTGCTTAGTGAGATGTTTCTGAGAATGAATACTTAACATCTCAGCTTCAGCTGTCTCTACCTTACCATTTCTCATTCACAGCAGCCTTGATGTAAAACAGAAACTTATTTGCTATGAGCTCAGCCCAGAGAGAACAGGAGCCAAGCCAGGAGTGAACCCAGCAGAAAGGACTGTGTGAAGGCCACTGAAATGACCAGAACAGACACAACCCCTCATGCAGTGGGATGAAGGGGTGGGGGGTTAGGGGTTGGGATGAACCTCAGGAAAATGCCCCCTTAAGCTGGGGACCTAGCTGGTCCTGGGGACATGCACTTAAATTAGCATTCTGGGGGAAAAAGAGAGGGAAGGATTTAAAGAAGCAAAGGAGTTGTGTGAGGGAGAAAACCATATCATGTTAAAAAAAAAAAAAAAAGGCAGCAGGAATATGTCCTAATTTGGAGAAACAGGCCACATTGCCATGGCAACTCTGAATCTCCAAGAGGCAGCCAGGCATATCTTTAAACAGCGTGTTAAATAGTTTAGCTATGAAGAAGAGAGAGAAGAGTGTAGGGGGTCTGAGAGAGAAGAAAGAGGTCTGGAGTCGCTGTGGGCCAGAGGGCCATGCCACTGAGGGCCCAGCTCTTCATCAAGGGAGGTTTACTAAGTGAAGCCTCAGGTTCTGAGAAGGATCTTTCCTCTGGGACTTGTGCAGGTTGGGGGCTGTATTTGCCTAGAGTTACCCTGTATCTTGGGCTTCCCATGTGGCACTAGTGGTAAAGAACCCGCATGCTACTGCAGGAGATATAAGAGACTGGGGTTCAGTCCCTAGGTCGGGAAGATCCCCTAGAGGAGGGCATGGCAACCGCTTCCAGTATTCTTGCCTGAAGAATCTCATGAACAGAGGAGCCTGACGGGCAACGGTCCATTTGGTCACAAAATAGTCAGACACGACTGAAGCAACTTAGGCACACAACCTGTAAGGAAGATTTTCTCGAAGGCATAAAGTTATTAACTCAGTATTTTAATCTTTTTCATGTGAACTGCTGCCTCAACACTGAAGCTGCCCTCTGGGCTAGGACCCCCAAGGGGACTGTGGTCTTGTGCCAAAAAGGAAGGGAATCCAGCAGCCCGGAGGGCTGGGGAGAATCACATCTATAACCGATTCGTGGCACACTGGTCGGGAATTATGGCCTAAGGGAGGGAAAATTGTTGATTTAAAAAAAAAAAAAAAAGGTTTAATCCACCTGGAAACCATGTCTAAATGAAGTGATGCCATGTGTGGTTCTTTGGGATCAAGCCAATGATGACAGGAATTCAGGAAACAGTTTACCGAGTGGCTCTGAACCTTTTGAAAATATGAGTAAGAATATAAAATTGTTCTCCCATCTGGAACGTTAATTGCTTGAATTATGCACGTCATGTTTGGCATTTATTTTGCCTTGCAACTAATTCTCAATCATCTTCAGCTGTCTTTGTCTTCCACATTACTTTGTATCCTTTCCTCTTAGAATGTCCCTCACCTGGTCCCTTCTGACCCTGCCCACCTGCCCTTCCACACTTCTCCTCTGTCAGGGTCTCGGGCTGCCCCTCGATGGAACAGGAGAACAAAGCAGCTCCAGTGGATGACCAAGGGGGATGGGGTGGTGGGGAAAGGTGTCACAGGTCGCCCAATGGGGAGTAACAGCAACAAGAAGAATAAAAGCAGAAGTATATTGTTTCCCCAGGCCTGGGCTCCCTCTCTTTTCGCTCATCTGCTTACATCACATCAGTTTCCCCATAGATTTCTTCTTGGCAGGTGAAGCTCAAATTTCCACTTGTTCTGCTGTGAGCTCTCAGAAAGTGTCCTGTTCCGTGAACATCCCACAGCCCAGTTGCGGGCTCCTATCTAGTCCTGTGTAGCCACGCCTCCAGGTAGAGACCTCAGGCCCCCTCAGGAGGCCTCACGAGATCCCAAGCTGAAGAAAACCAGGCCTTGCCCCTCCATCAACACCCTCTCCCCTGGCCGCCCCCTCCACTTATACTGTATCTTCCCCTCTTTACTTCCTGTGCACAGACTCAAACCACAATCCCCCTGAGTCCTAAATGTCTTCACCTGTACAACAATCTCCACCTCCTAGGATTGCTAGGGGAACTGAATAAGATATCTGTGTAAGAGTGAAGCCCAAGTGCAGAGTAAAGTGAGAAGAGGGTCCCCAAGTGTGTGTGTGTGTGTGTGTGTGTGTGTGTGCGCGCCAAGAACCATAAGGCACTTCCTTCTCTGTCGACCCCACAAAGTATTACGACTCTAATTTAAAATGAGAGCCTGAGGTTCTAAGAGGTTATATAACTCCCTGTGTTCTAAGAGCTAGGAGTGGGCAGACCCCGATTTTGACTTTCATAGTCACTGCACTTGGCTGCCACCCTACTCTCAACGGTGGCTCAGGGTTTCTGCACAGAAGCACTTGGGGCTGGCGGTCTGGTTGGAAGGTAGGGCTTCAGGTGTTGGCCAACACTGTACTTCATAGCACAGTCAGCACTTATTATTATGTGGGTTTATTTGGGGTAACTCAGGGTGAGGCGGTAGAGCTGATGGAAGTCTGGGAAGGTATCTCCTCACCCCCCCACCTCCTACCCACCATCTCTCTTGGTGTTGCCCTGAGCACATTGCCCTTTTGATAAATGCAAATCAATATCTGTTTAATAGAAAATGCCATGTCGTGGATTCTTTGGTAGCAATTCTGCTTTTATTTTCCCAACTGGAGCTCCATGAATTACCAAGGGATTTAAAGATTCAGGAAGGAGATACAAGAGGAAACGTGAAACCATTTGTTTTTATAAAATTTAGACGAGCAAAAGGCTGCCTAGTAGAGGGGTGAGATTAGGAAAGAATGATATAAATTGCAAATGGGGAAAAGGAGAGAGGAAAATGTTAAGTGTTTAATAAACTCACCACTTAAAATCCCGCTTAGGACAATGCCTGGAAAACAGCCAGACGTGACCCAAAGTGCTCCGTTCCCCACCCTTCAAAGCCCCTGTTATTTCCCTGGACGCCTCACTCTCTAAGGAAAAAACTCCTAGTCTAACAGTCCATTTGATCCACAGAAACTCCCATGTCTGTGTACCCCAGTCCCCTAGAACTCAAAGACTCTGGCGCTGTTTTTCTTGCCAATCTCTTATTCTTTCTATCTGACCTTCCTGTTTCTCTTTCCATCCCTCTGGCGAATTAACCTGCATTTGAAAAATAACTGAATTATCTTTGTACTGTTTCATCACAAGACATTTCATCTGGTGACAACACTGCCAATCCTCTGGCCTCTACCTCCTGTAAGGTCTGAGTCTGGTCCTCCTCTCTCCCACCTATTCCCTCTCCTGGCACCTATTCAAGGACTAATAGAGTCAAACCCCTCATTCAACCTGTAGTCACTGATGATCAGGTGTGACACATGAGGATTTCTAACATGGCCTCAGAGCTGTTTAACAGGCAGGGGGAGTGGTTACAAAAACCAGATGTTTTGCTTAAGAGATACATATATTTTAGGGGTGTCATACAGAGGGAACTGGCAGCTTGCTCTTGGCTCCCCGCTGATGCTGCTTCGAAGTTATCCCAAGCAGTCACTACTCACCCTCTCTGATAACCTGACTCACTTACTCACTTGGAAGCACACCTCTGGGGAGCTCACTGAATCTGCAATCATTGAGCAAGGCCCCAGGACCTGAGCTGCTTTTTGATCAACCCTTGTACCTGTCCACTTGGCCAACATGTGGCAGAAAAGGTGCCACCAAGGACCCTTATAACATGTGCTGATGGCACTTGGCGGTCAAGTCAGCTCTGATACTGTGAAGCCCACATGTGCAAAAAGGTGAATGAGCCTACGAGGAACAGCAAAGAATCCAGTGGTTTCCACAGTGGTCTGGCAGGCTGATTTCCCCTCGTTTATAATTAATTACATGTGTGATGTCACATACACAGCCACAAAAGAGCAGAGTTTGAATAAAGGCTAAGAAGTGACAGAGTGAGGGTGATAGAGCCCAGGAGGTGCTTTACCACAGTTTATTTACACAGAGGAAAGGTTGTGGCTAGAACTTTTCCTAGATGATGGAAATTTAAAAGGGGTGAAATGTAACCACACACACAATCACCGTGGTGATAATCCCCAAGTTCTTTTCAATTCCTTCTAACCGGAGTAACAATCACACCTAATGCTTGTAGAGTGCTTATAGCTTAATAAAGCACACTTATGTGTATCATCTCATTTTTAATTGTTACGTCATCCAATGTCATTTCATGGACAGAGAAACTTTGGCTCAAAAGCTTCAATAATCTGCCCAAGGTCACGCAGCCAGCAAGAAGCAGAGCCAAGTGGAAGACCCATGTGTCGGACAAAGGTCTGGTGACTACACGCCACAAATTTATGCCAGTCGCCCCAGTCCTGGGAGGAACAAGGACAGGCGCAAGAAAAGCCCAAGATCCAAGAATAATGTGCTCATGAAAAGCCACCCAACAGCATCAATTAGCTATTGAAAATGCAGCTTCTTTAGCGAGTAATAACCAGGTCAAAGCTTTGATTTTATTGAATGGACCAGTATAGCTCATTCAATGAACATAAAGCATGTCCATAATAGAAAATTTGCCTATGTGTGTATTTATATACGAATCATGGAATATTTTTATACTTGAGAATCTTTCTGAATAAAATGTACCATTTTCTGTAATGAAGGACCGAACCACTCATAACTCAAATGGTGAGCTGTGTTCTCATCATCTCTAGGAGGACATTATGTATACTACCACAGTGTGTGACGCACTGCTCTATTTCATTCTGCGCCTCTCAGTTCTGCCCCAGTGCACCCCTCCATATCACTGGAGCCAGCCCTGCTCCCCTGGAACTTGTTTATTCGGTAAGAATCCAGGCATTCTAGAAACATACAGCTGGAAAGGACCTCAAGGTCATCTCACTGGAAAGGAAAAACAACAGAGTGAGACAGGCAAAGAGATTCCAATGCTGAGAAAAGTGCCTTGGACACTTATCGGCATTAGGAAGTGGCAATGAATAAATGTATCAGTGTGGGGATATCTTGCAATTTGGAGCCAAGATGCCTGGTTTAACTCCTGGCTGTGCCTCTTACCTGATGTGCAGCCTGGACAACCACTTGAAATCTCTTGGCCTCAGTTTTTGTTTATATAAAATGGGGGTAATAATATCTACCTCACAGGATTATAGTGAAACCAAGATACCAGTAAGATTATAGAATAAGTAACATAATGGTGTTGTTTAGTTAGTAAGTCATGTCTGACTCTTTGCAATCCCATGGACTAGGGCTCCTCTGTCCAGGGGTTCTCTAGGCAAGAACATTGCAGTGGGTTGCCATTTCTTCTCCAAGGGATCTTCCCAACCCAGGGACCAAACCCAAGTCTCCTGCACTGGCAGGTGGATTCTTTACCACTGAGCCACCAAGGAAGCCCAAATAATACAAGTAAACAATAAAATCAGATTTGATAAAATATATTTTGAGCTGAACAGGTACTCAACAAAGTACCTTTTCAGTTTAAGTTATATCCCTTTTCTAACTGGGTCCAAAAGCACTGAGTATTTCTTTGGTGATTTAATTTTAAAATAATACTACATGACTGATTTTTATCTCTGATGTGCTACATCTTCTGTGTTTTTTTTTTTTTTCCACTCTGAGCCTTGAATTGTTTATCCTGTCATTTTTAACACATTTCTGAAGAGTAAATGTATGAATCTCTTCTTCAGCTTGATTCTCTAGAGGCCAGAAGTAAGAAGTGAAGGCAGCTCATCCTTCACTACAGGGATGACATAATGCCCTTAACCATGTGTAATCATAGTTTTCTTCTTTTTATGAGTAGGTACTGGAGCAGTATGAGATAACCGTACATCAGTGAGCTTATATATTGGTAACTCAAAGCAAAGGAACATACTATTTTTCTTAGCCTAAATAGCCTGAAAGTGAAAGTGTTAGTCGGGTCCAACTCTTTGCGACCCCATGGACTATAGCCTGCCATGGACAGGCTCCTTTGTCCATGGGATTCTATAGGCAAGAGTACTGAAGTGGGTTGCCAACTCTTCTCCAGGGGATCTTCCTGACCCAGGGATCGAACCCGGGTCTCCTGCATTGCAGGTGGATTCTTTACCATCTGAGCTGCTAGGGAAGCCCTTGTTGCAGCTAAACATAAGGTTACTGTTGGGTTTTTTGGACACTGAAGACAAGTTGGTGGGCCCCAGGGTATATAATTCTTCTCTTATGGATAAGGAAACTGAGACCAACGAATGAAGTGACCTGTCTAAGGTCACTCAGCTGGACAGGACAGAGCCAGGACACCTACCCAGGACGTGGGACTCTCAGATGAGCCCCTACCTCCTCAACACCACAATTGTGAGATAACCTTCCCACCAGAAAGTTGTGCCTAGATCTTATTTTCTCAGATTATTGATGAATATGTCACACAGGGCAGAAATAAAAGCCTCGCTAAAGTTGAGACAGAGTACATCGATCACTCCCCCCCAGGGTGCGAGCCTCATCAGTCAGTCACTGAAGGAGATTATGATATACCCCGGAGAATCTCAGTGCAACACTCTTTATTAAGCGATGTGATTTCTGGCAGAGAAACAGGATATGAGTGAAGCCCCTAACCTGTCAGGCTCCAGACCAACAGTTCAGGGGACGCATCTGGATCTGCTGCTCTTAGAAGTAATTTCCTTGGTAACGCCGCCTCTAGCAATAATATCTACACCAGTGCTTCCTAAACACTAGTCCATGGATCAATGACAGTCCATGATGAAGTTATCATTGTTGTCCAGAGAAATGAGAAAAAGAAGAACAACGCAGCGTGTGTTGATACTGCTAAAAGTATTCAGTTTAAAGGACTCTCCTTTATTCTGAGATCATGTAGTTCCTAGCATTGTTTTTAGTAAATATCCAAGGCCTTTCTTTTTAAAAAATAATTTGGTACAGAGTTTGCAAAATATATCTTTAATTGGGAAAATGAAGACTCACCATGCTCTATCATGCCACCACTGCCATCATGATTATAAAATAATTAGAATCTGTGGATCAGGAAACCAGGAATCTCACCTCTTAGCAGCAGGCAGCACAGGCTGTGTGTCAGGAAGCAATAAAGTCTCCCCTGAGGTTGGGGCACTCCCAGGAGAAGTGAGGCCTGGGAAGGGCCTGCCACCGCCATGTTCAAAAGACTTCCCCAGGCATCATAAAACTATGGGCTTTCCAGGTGGCACAGCGTTAAAGAATCCATCTGCCAATGCAGGAGAGGCAAGAGATGCAGGTTCATTCCCTGGGTTGGAAAGAACCCCTGGAGAAGGAAATGGCAACCCACTCCAGTATTCTTGCCTGGAAAATCCCATGGACAGAGGGGCCTGGCGGGCTATAGTCCATGGGGTAGCAGAGAGTCGGACATGACTGAGTGACTGATCGCACATAAAACCATAGTCCAACACAATACTCACCACTCAGTATCTTCTGAATTTAGTTACATAGGTTTTTCATTGTGTATGTTTGGGATTTTGGTTTTAATTTCTTTGCTTCCATTTTTCATATCCAACTGACACTGGTAGGTAATGACCCACCCAAGCACCAACATGGCTATCAGCAGCTCTTACAGGCATCATTTTTCTGAGCAAGCCTTCAAAGTATTCACAGTGACCCTGCCTGGTTTTTTTAGCTCATGGCTACAAACTTTTCATGCTGACCTCAGGACAGGTCACTTTAGTTTCTCAAATTACGTCTTCTTCATCTAATTTCCAAGCCATTTTCTCCCTTAGTGAGGTGTTCTGCATGTTACTATAGATTAAAATTCTATTTCTGTCCATCTATTTCTCTAACCTCACTATGGTGCTCCCAGTGACAAGCACCAGATCCAACACATAATGAATGCTCAATTATATTTACTGAATGAATAAATAATTAATCCTAGACCACTTTCCAAGAAGCTAATCCTAAAACCATTCAATGAAATTATCAAAATGTTGACCTTTTTGTGAAAATAGACCTGGAAAGAAAGCTAACGTCTACAGTTCATTATAGAAATAGGTTGAACATGAGGTTCAGGGAAGTGATGGGTTTTCACCCGCAAAAATAATTAAGATAATTATAATGAGATAACACAGATAAAGTTTTGTACACAGCAAGGATTCCACAAATCTTCTTCCCTTTCCAAGCCCTCTTCTTATTGTAGGAAAGCCAGGGTGATTTATTTTTTCTTTTCTAGAAAATCTGCTTTGTTGCAGTCACAACACTGCTTTTCAAAAAAACTATAGTATCAATACCGAGCCAAGAAAAAACACCTTGAAAATACCCTTTCACCACTTGTTATGTTCTTCAGAATACACACGCACGCACACACACACACACACACTCTTCCAAAATTTTGGTTGACATCTTATAAGTGATTTTGTTTTGTTTTGTTTTGTTTTGGCTGCCCAGCATATGGGATCTTCATTCCCTCACGAAGGATTGAACTTGTCCATCCTGCATTGGAATTATAGGGTCTTTTTTTTTTTTAAAAAATACAGAACAAAGTTACATGTAGTCCCACTATCTATTATAATTATTTTTTAAGTAGATAAATCAAGATCTTTAATTGGAGTTTCAATATCAAACTCTTGAAAATTAATAGAATGAATATATGAAAAAGTAGAAGGATACAGTAGACCTGAAAAGCACTATGAACCAATTCAACATAATTAAGATTTATACAATTTTCACGCAACAGAAGGATACAAATTCTATTCAAATTCCCATAGATTATAAACTAGGAGACACTGGAACACACCCAGGAACATAAAACAAGGTGCAAAATTTCATGGTCTAAAGGTATTAAAATCCTGCAGAGACTGTTCTCTTATCACTATGGAGCTGTGTTACAAATCAATATCAAACGTATTTGAAAATAATCACGTTTTCAAGTACAATGTGACATTTACCAAGAGAGATCTTTGACTTAGCCATTGAAAGTCTTAATAAACTTCGAAGACTGAAAAAACACAAGAGGTTGATTGCAGAGAAGAAAGCTTAAATGAGAAATTAATATCAACGTACAGAGTCTCAACAACTGGACCACCAGGGAAGTCCCTTGGTTGACATCACATTGCTAATTATTATAAATATAATATCTTCCAGATACCTGTGTCCACATCAAATACTTCTAAGGGCCATTCACATTTGACCCAATTTTCAAAGTTTTCCAATTTTTCGTGGATGATCAAATCAAAAGCTTCTTCAAAGTAAAAATTAAATATATCTTTTTTCTTTTAAAATGTCTGCACCTTCAGGCTTTCGTGGTATATTAAGGCAGTGTAACAGGACTTTTAGGAGCACTGGGAAAGCTTCTGAAAAGTGAGTGCTATTTAATTCTAAGAGCACCTGTAGCTGATAAATATTAAATAGCCAGAAGTCACCGATGAGGGCTAGAAGCACCAACATCCCAAGAATCACACAAGATTATTATGTCTATTTTTGAAAGAGGCAGTTTTTAAATAATAGGTAAAAGTTGCAGACCTCTCAAGGTCCTAGCATTTTCTGGATCCAACATGACTCAGATTTTTATCATTCATTTGCAACAAATCACCAAATCTCTCTGAGATGTATCATGTTATATTGGCATGCACACTTCTTTCTGCTTGTGCCTCTGTATTCTATTTACACTGCCCAGTGTAAAATAGTGCTTAATATCCATGTTAAAGCCAATGTTATCAAAATATATTTCAGCCTACATTCAACAGCTCTGGAGTAGGCCAAAGCCCAGTACATTTTCTCCTCATTATCACCTCAGTACGAGTCCCTTGCCAGGATCTGGCTAGGAGGCTTACATCTGACAAAGCTTAATGAAGTGTTAATGAAGGGAAAATGTCCCCGCCATTCTAAGCTTTGTTCAGAACAGGTTTAAGTGTACCCTGGTAAAAAGCTCTACTGCTGCTAAGTCGCTTCAGTCGTGTCCGACTCTGTGCGACCCCATAGACGGAAGCCCACCAGGCTTCCCCGTCCCTGGGATTCTCCAGGCAAGAACACTGGAGTGGGTTGCCATTTCCTTCTCCAATGCATGAAAGTGAAAAGGGAAAGTGAAGTCGCTCAGTCGTGTCTGACTCTTAGCGACCCCATGGACTACAGCCTACCAGGCTCCTCCATCCATGGGATTTTCCAGGCAAGAGTACTGGAGTGGGATGCCATTGCCTAGTGGCTCTTTTTTCCCCCAAGAGAGGACAGATAAAGTAAGAGGTTGTACTGTTGGCTTTGCCACCTTTTGCTTGAATGATGTTGACTGTCGTTCATGAATGTTGAGGTTTAATCCTTGTCCTTACTTTAAAATTCCTTTGTATGGGCTTTACCTGTGATCTCCCCATCCTAGATACGGCCTCACCTTTCTGATATGTCCATACAGATTTAACATATCACGGCTTGTTTTTCTCCCCTCTAAATAACTTCTTGATCTTCTCTAATTCCACCTGAGCTCTTCATTCACCTAAAATCTCATCAGCCAAGGCCTACCAAGAATTCCTGTGGCTACCTGCTCTGGATTCTGTACGACTCCCTATGACACCACCTGACACCACACTCAACACCCTTCAGTGCAGTTTATCTGGTTCTGTCCTCCCTCAGGCAGTAGCTTAGATTCCAGATCTGGAGCCTATAATTTTCCCGTCTCTGATATATCATTTAACTTCCTGAATTCTTTGTTTCCATATCTGGGAGAAGGGAAATGATGCTTATGGTTACCTGCATTCTTCAGAGAGACAAGGTAAAGCTGTACTTCCCATCTTGTATGACTGTTGTATCAAATTAAGATAAAGTACATAAATTGTCTCTGAAAAGTGCAGAATATCATAAAATGTAAGATTTGGTTATGGTCTAACCACACATACTAAGGAGTTTCCTTCTCATCTTTCTCCCACACTCTTTCTTTCTGGAGGCTTCCCTGCCCTTCCAGGAGGAATCCCCCTTTGCAGACAAATGTCCATATGTACTTGAGTCCTGCTTTCCTAGTCATCTTAGTGAGAAGAATGGTTCAAAATGAAAAGTAAGAGGGGTAATCCCAAGGCACCATTTGTGGAGAAAAATGTGTATTTTCTTATCTGTAACCTGTAAGTTACAGGTTACCACCAGGGCTTCCCTGGCAGCTAAGAGGTTAAAGCATCTGCCTCCAATGCAGGAAATCCTGGTTCAATCCCTGGGTCGGGAAGATCCCCTGGAGAAGGAAATGGTAACCTACTCCAGTATTCTTGCCTGGAGAATCCCATGGACGGAGAAGCCTGGTGGGCTACAGTCCATGGGGTCGCAAAGGGTCGGACACGACTGAGCGACTTCACCTTCACCTTCACCTTCAACCTGTAAGTAGTTTGGAAGATACCTGCTTCTTTGATCATTGACGAGTCTCACCGAGATGGAATTTACTTTATCTAAACCTACTTTCCATCTGTATACCTTGATTATCATAAATTCATACAACCCCCAGTATATAGGTCTTTTGTGTGCATTGCATGCCTGCATGCATGCTAAGTTAGTTCAGTTGTGTCTGACCTGCAACTCCATGGACTGTAGCCCACCGGGCTCCTCTGTACAGGGGATTCTCCAGGCAAAAATACTGGAGTGGGTTACAGGTCTTTTACCATAGTTCAAAAATTCATTCAATATTTACTTTTATCAATATCTGACAGATTTGTTAAAAATACTTTTAATCAATTACCTCAGACGACATTCAGTGCACAAAAATGGTAAAAAAGAAAAGAAGTTTTCCCCTCATCCTAATTTCAATTTGCCCTTGTCCTTCACCTCTAGTCAGGAAAGAGAAGAGACTGCAATTCATTACATCACATTTTCTGCTGGAGCGTGAACTAGTAAACAGGATTAGTGATTTGTGGATGTAAAAGTCCTACCAGAGACTGACCTGGTAATCTGGAAAATCAGGCCAACTCCAGGAGACAACTGAGGTGTGGCCTCAGGCAAGTCACTTTATCTTCCTTGGCCTCAGTTTCCTCTACCATGAAACAAGAGCAGTGCTCTAGTCTGTGAGATTGCTTCCAGGCCAACAGGCCTCTCACACAGGATGCGAGATAACATGTGCACCCAGACTTCTGCAGAAGGGTGGGGACTAGGATGGGGTAAAGACGAACACAGAGAGCTTCTGTTCAGAAATTCCCTCTCCCTTCCTCACCGAGTGAAGGGAGCTGCAACCTTCTCTTGGCAACCCTCTGTATTTCAAACCTCAAAATCTATCAGAAAGGGTGCAGCTGGAAAACTCAGTCTGACCACATGTGTCCATATTTATCACTGTCCCTCACTGCCTTTGTTTAGTTTTATCTCCTCATCCTGACTCCTTTTTTGTGGCTTCCCTGTAATTGCCATCTGCTTCTCTTGGACATCCTATCAGAAACTTCTAGAATGAATTATCTGCCTGGCCTTTGTAGCTCATTGCTGTGAACTTTTCATGAAGGCCTCCCAAATCTTGGTTGATCAAATTTGGTTTTCCTCCTCTAATGTCTGTGCCATTTTCTCCTTTAGGGAAGCATTCCACATGTTATATATCCCCATCCCTCCATCTTGCAGATGAACAAAACTAAAACTAAGAGAGATCAAGGGATATGACCAGTCAAAACAGCTATAGTTGGTTATGAAGGAAGATTGAAAACCAGGCCTTCTAACTCTGTAGTTCAGTCTAGGCTTTCTGCAGTAACCCCAGCTACCACTAAGTGAGTATTTCTATCCAGCCCCATAGAGCAGCTGAAAGAGGATACAATCTTCCCCCCAAAAAACGAGCAGAAGTCTTCCATCGACTCCATGGCTTCTATGATTCAAAGTGGTTTCTAAAAAACTTAACCCCTCAAATTCAGATATTGGTGATACATATCTTTTATAGTCCGAGCTGGGTATAACTGCCTATCTTTTTTCAGTTCTTTGACAAACATGATTAAGTCTGCTATAGACTTTTTTGTTTTGTCTGCACTGGGTCTTCATTGCTGTGCAGGCTTTTCTCTAGTGGTGGTGAGTGGGGGCTCCTCTTAGTCTTGGTGCACCGGCTTCTCATTGTGGAGGCTTCTTTTGTTATGGAGAACAGGCTCTAGGGTTGGAGGGCTTCGGTCGTTGCAGTACATTGGCTCAGTAGTTACCACTCCCAGGCACTAGAGCAGAGGCTCAATAGCTGTAGTGCACGGCATTAGTTGCTCTACAGCATGTGGGATCTTCTCAGATCAGGGATTGAACCCATGTCTCCTGCACTGGCAGATGGATTCTTTACCACTGAACCACCTATAGATTCCTTATAGCTGCATCGCCACCTCAGAGCCACTCAAAACAACCCTTTTTCCTCATAGAAAAAGTGCCAGCTGGTATGTTCCACTCCATCATCATCCAGCCCAGGATCTACATGGAAAAGGTAATTAAGTCAGTTCTGTAATTATTCTCTCCTGCTTATAAGTAATTAAGGGCTGTACGTTCTCCCAGAAGCCACAAAGGGCCTAGGAAGAGTGAATGACAGGGGGAAACGGATCAGGACACGTGTCTTGGAAAGGAAGTGAAAATTCAGAGATGGGCTGATGGAGAGACAGCAAGAAACTAGGATGAGGGGCAGGCTGAGAGTCAGGAAAATGGAAAGAGAAGCACAAAACAGGAAGAATAGAAAAGAAGAGGAGGGGAGAGAAAAAGCAGACTTTCTAGAGACTTTGGTTAAAAAAAAAAAAAAAAAAGACAGTTAAGGAGGAAAACAGCATAATTGAAGACGTAGTAACAGAAGAGACAGGGGAAGGCGTGCAGGCAGAGGGAGGCTGCCGGAGGCCAAGCGTGCCTTGTTGTCATCACAACCCTCGCCTCCCTGCTAAGGAAACTGAGGCACAGAGAAGCTAAGCAACCAGGCTAAGGTCACAGACAGTCAGAATCTGAGTCCAGGGCTGTCTGAGCCTGGATTCTGTCCATAATATTGAGCTCAAATCTTTTTCAGACCTTTAACAACATAAAATGCGAATCTACAATAATCTCAAAGTAAAAATATAATTTAAAAAATAGACATATATAATATTATTACTGATGTCCTTTATCAATAAATTAGCACGGATTCCACCAGAGCCCTTCAGCCACCGCCTCCTTGTGACCAAGGCTGTGGACACGAAAAGGGCGGCTCACAGAGTGGGTCCTACAGAGACGAGACATATCTTTGGTTGGCCTCATTAAATACCAGGTTCTGACCAACTGAACCCACTTGCCACAGCCTATAAAAGTACTGTTTGACGTCCACGAGCAGACCACCTGGGAACTTTTAACTATGCCAGGTCCAAAGGTGGGCCACTGAGGGACCCGGACACTGACAGGATGAAGCATGAAGGTGGCTGTGTGCACCATACAGAGTATAAGTCACATGGAAGAGCGGGTCACAGAATACAGGGGGAAGGCAAGGGGAGAAAAGGACAGAGAAACACACGCCAGAACCTAGATGAGAGGGGAGCAGGGAGCAGAGAGGAGAGGGGAAAAGGACAGAGAGAAGGAGAAATCAGAGCGTCTAAGAGCAAGACACGCAAAGAAGGATCCAGATCCAGACAGGTGGGGAGCAGAGCCCTAGGGGCGTGCAAGGACAGCTCTGGGTTCTTAGAGCAAAAAGTAGGATTTGAGCCTTCTCTGTGGTGTGAAAAATTAAAACATCTAGAACTAGAATCCATTGAAGAGTCTGGGCTTCCTCTTCTACAGGATTCTCTTCCACTTTTCAGAGTGAGCTGAGATGCCTCCTGGCTTCTTGGCCAAGATGCTCCCCAAGGCAGGCTGTGTGCTGTGCCAGTTGGAGTTAGCTGACACTCTTCTCCAGTGGCTTCCCTTTAGTTTCTGTTTGCAACCAGGTCCCCTAGTGGAGCCTAGGCTGATGCTGGCCCAAGCGAAGCTCCCTGCGAATGGCAGGATTTGTGGGAGTCAGGGAAGTACCTTCCCTTTTAAATATGCATTTCCCCTACGACACAATATGGTATCTGAAACTCCATGAATTCAAGTCCTTCCTCTGAGTTAAAACATAAATAAATGCCCATGGAAAGGGTCACACATCAGCTGCTTTTGTCTCTTTAAAACCAGGCAAGGATTTAACTGATTAGATTGTCTCCCAGATTGAAATGAAACAGGGACCCACAAGAAGGACATCCTTGGGGTGGGTGGGTGCTCCTTGGAGGACAGACCCAAGATGGAATCATATGACACTTCTTAGAGGAAGCCCCATCAGTGAGCAGAGCAGGGAGCTAGAGGCAGGGAGCTAGGAGTCCTCTAGGCAGCCAAGAGGCAGAATAAGGACACAGGATGGTTAAACAAGGTGGCAGCTGTCAAAAGAGGAGAGAGGAGCATGGGAAAAGGGAGTTTTAAAAAAAGATTAAAAATACATTATTTTCCAATTGCGTCATTTTCTCAGGACACACCACGGAGGTCAGGATGACAAAGGTGGCCCTGGTTGCTACTTGAAAGTCCAAAAACATAAAAAAAGAACCCTATTCAAGCCCTGCTGCTCCCTCCCAGTGGACAGGAAACCGGTTCCAGATATCTGCAACTCTTAGAAGCAGAAGCCCTTGCCGTAATGACGGGGGAGCCTCACTATTGGATCAAAGGGCAGAAGAGTAGAAAACAACAAAGAAAGAGGAGGTGCACCTCCTCCTGGCCCCTCCTCGGCTGGACAGACGGGTTTCCATCCTAATCACGACATAGGTATCCAAAAAGAACCAAAATGACCTCAGGAACTCTTCAAGGTGTTATCAGGTGTCCCCTTCCACTGACCAATGAGACTTGTCCTTGGACACAGAAACTCCAGGGATGAATGGCAGAAGTTCCAGAACCCCAAAGGCCACATTACTTTCCTTGGGGAAATTAGCCATCAATATTAGTCTCAGCTGCAATGATCAAAGACCAAGGCTTCATAAGAAAAGTATCTGAATCTACGGATTCTTCTGGTACAGACGGGTTAGATGTCTCTGGGAAGATCGTGGGGCAAGCAGGATGAGGACTAGACTCTGGCCACCACTGTTTTTGCCCACCTCGCTGAGCAGTTGTGGGGCTCTGCTGCTTTCCCTGTGCCCCTCCCTGGCCCCCAGGACTGCAACCAGAGCTGCTGCTAGTGACAACTTCAATGGATGCATCCCACTTCTCTCCTGTCTGGTTTTGGGGATTACGCGTTCACATGTCCTGCCCCAATTCCTTTGTCTCTGGGTTCCATCCAGACCTTTCCTCCTCTCAGTATCAATGCTGCCTTCCAGAACCATCCATCCAGGGTAGGAGACCCTCTGTCATCCCCACTCAGAGGGGCTGTAGAGGGAGAGCTGTGGCAGAGAGATTCCAGGCAAGCAGCCAGTCTGGGCCAGGAGGAGGAGAATTAGTCACAGGCTCACAGATGTTAGAGACGAAAAGAACTTGCAGACACACACCTCACTCATCCATCCCACCTTGCGAGGTAGGCCCCTTTCCAGGAGCATATGTCCTGTTCCCGTCCGACTGCAAAGGCTCTTTCCTTACAGTGAGGTGTGTACCGAGTGCGCCATGAGTGATTGGTGCTGCCCCAACCTAGGGAGGGGGAGACGAAGGGACTGTCCTCTTCAGGAAATGGCTGTCACGCCTCAAGAATGCCATGCCTCTCCTGGGTGCTGCCTGCATCTCTGTCCCTCCATCCCAACACAGACACCCTTGGCACACCTGAATACCACCCTTGCCCATAAACAGACCAGACTCTGATCATCAGGGAAACTAACAGGGGAAGTGTGGGTGTTGAAGGCCCAGCAAATAGAAACAGCACAAAGGGGCTGAGGAGGGAGCTGGTTCAAGCGCCCTCTGATTATCATCCCCAAGAAGGTGATACCCTCTGAGACTGGTCCAAAGTAACAACAGTCAGAGGAGCCTGGCAGGCCACAGTCCATGGAGTTGCAAAGAGTCAGACACGACTAAGTGACTAACACACTCACAACGACAGCCACAGCTGATTTTCTATAACTATTCAGAAAGTAGGAAGAGACAATTTTCTCCACGACCTACAGCCATCCAGGGCAGTAAAGCAAAAATATTCCTCCTTTGTCAACCTCTCATCTGCTTAGATGGAATCTCAGACCTATGTATATCTGATTTCACTTTCTCCAGACACACAGCAAGCTGGAAAAAAAATAATCTTTCCAATTCCCCAAAACGTCAGTGAGGAGTCTGATCTGATCCAGGACTCAAATCCTGGGGTATCCACTTGGAAGTGGGTGGGCTTGAGGGGGGGCAGGTACACTCTGGAGAGTGGAGACCTCAGTCCCTGGAACCCCCAGACTGGGAACCAACCCACAGTTCTGTCCACACTCACGGACCTCTCTTTAAAAAAAAAAAAAAAAAAAAAAAAACTCTTTTGGACCATTTTTTAAAAAGTCTTTATTGAATTTGTTATAATATTGCATCTGTTTTGTTTTGGCTGTTTGGCTGCAAGGCATGTGGGATCTTATCTCCCCAACCAGGGATCAAACCCTCACCCCCTGCACTGGAAGGTGGAGTCTTAACCACTGGACTGCCTGTTCTGCTTCTTGTCTCTCATCTCAATCTCTTCTCTCCTTCAGAGCTGTTACCTTGTTTGGAGCAGTTAGGTCCTAATCAAGACCGACTAGAAGAAGAAAGAACCGACTTTAAAGATCAAGCTCCAATTGGTCGCTCTCTGGGCAGCTGGGATAGTTGCCTCACACAGGCTAAGCTGGATGTTTCAGGAAAACCAAGTCCATGATAGTGACCCTGGGCAAGTGCAGCCCCCCACTGAAGTCCTGAACATTACTCTCATCAGACAAGGGTCCTCGTTGCCACCCTGCCACTGCCAGTGCGTGACCGTGGCCAGTCACTTTCCTTTCCAACCCTCAGTTTCTTCATCTGTAAAGAAAGAGAACAATCCTACTGTCTAAATCCCCGGGTTCCTTTGAGAGTTAAACTGGCTAAATGTAAGTAGGCACTATCTCATATAAGGTGTAGCCCTAAATTGTAAGAGGCACTTGGTTTATTCAAAGGGGGAAAGAGAATGAAGCTGACTTCTTCTGAAACTCCAGATCTAGTCCTCCCCAGTCGCTCAATAACCAGGGAAAATCTAGAATCAAAATACATCCAAAAAAGCATGTTAATTACTTCCGGACCAAGACAGAGCCTGCGTTCCAGCTGAAAGTCGGGGGCAAGGGCATTGGAGCCCGGTGTCTGATGGCTGATTGTCCCCGCCCCTGATCCACAGCTCCATCTTATAATTTTCACATCGCTCCCTCCCAACTTTCTTTCCTCTTCTCATCCTTCTCCAATCCCTCTTCCTCCTCCTTAAATGTTATGCAGCAGCCACACTAATACACTGCACTGGAGACCACAAAAATAAACTCAACGGAGAGATTTTGACCCATCGCAAAACTTTACAACCTAAAAACACGCCAGATTCTACTCCTCAGTGGCACCCAAACCTGGCTGTGCCTCAGTCCCTTGGGTGAAGTTTGTGAAAATTGCCATTAATGGGCTTTATTCCAAACCTATTAAATCAGAATCCTTGAGTATGGGATCAGAGACGCTCTACTTTTAAAATAATAATTACAATAAAATTTTAAAGTTTCTCTGTTGCTTCTAAGTTCCAGTCAGTTTAAGAACCATAGACTGTACAACTAAACTGCAAAACTCTATCAAGCTCCTTTCCCCTCTTTTCTTTGATGATTTTTTAGCTCCTTCATTCCCATCACCCTCTCAACTTATGATGCCATGTGGCTTTACTTCCTGAGAATTTACTATATTTGCTTTCATATGAGCAATGAGAACCCAGAAATGGTAAGAGAAAGAAAGGCAAAGCAGTTGGAGGGAACCGGAAGGACTACGCAGACAAGGACCTATGGAGGCAGAAGGTGTGAGAATGCACACAGAGGGCAGGTGGGAATAAGAGTGAGGGGGAGGGGGGCAGGTGTCGGCAGGGGTAGGTGGGAGGGGTGGGTGACAGCATCCTGGAGTCTGACTATAGTTGTCTGTTGTCATGGCAACACGACGCTGAAGGACTGAAGGCTGCTGCTCTCTACAATACTGGACCACATGTTCTCAAGGCAGCAGAATGCATCCAGGACACACGGTGGCCAGCCATGAGGTCTTGGGGTGTGCCAGGAATCCTCAGCCCAAGGCAGGCTACACTGGCTGTGCCATTACACTACGTCCCACCCTCAATGCCCACACCCTTCACCCCCAAATCTTGCCCTGGGTGCTCTGTTCCCTGTGGCACTGTTCTCAGTGCCAGAAGCCGCATTCGGAAAGGCGGGAAATTCTATTGGGCTGCAATGATGTAGGTGCAAATCTAGGAACTGGCCACTGGCCACTGGGAACTCTATGAACTCAAAAGGACAGGAAACTACTTAGGGAGAGGAAAGCCAATCTCAATGTTCCTAACTTCTTCCATTGCAGAGCTAATGTGTCCCCAAGTCAGTAAACAAATTTTGTAAAAAACAACAAAACCACATCACTGGTACATATATCAAGAGTAAAATGATGCCCAATTCCAGAGGAATTTGTATTCAATCATATCAGAAATGATAATAGCATTGATTTATTAAAACCAGGAGTGTTCCTAACAGAGTAATGAGTCCTGTAAATGTTATTTTCTTTTGTTCCATAATAGGTCTTTGAAGTTGATGCGTATTAACCCCATCACAGAGGTGAGAAGAAACAGATCACAGAAGTCACACAACATGTCAGAGGTCACTCAGCTTCTGAAAGATGGAGCCAGGGCTCAAAATGCACCAGGGTGTGTGTCCCGTCCACCACACTCCACTGCTTCCATCTGAAAAGATGCTAGGCCAAGTTACACTGCTCCCTTCTTACACTTTCTAGAATGGATTAAAAATACCCATCTTTCTGCTAAGACTCAGATTCTCATGTTCTCCTCATACAAATCTTAAGCACCACCTCCTCAGAGACCTTCCCTGACAACCCTAAAACAGCCTACAACATCCCTTTCTGCTATTTTCATGAAAACATTCACCACTGCCTGAAATAACACTGTTCCATTTATGTGTTTGTTTATTGTCACTCAATGTACCATGAGGACAAGACCTCTCTTATGGACTGTATCTTTAAGACCTTGAACAGTTCCTGACACCCAGTTGACACTTAATAAATATTTTTGGAATGAATGAATAAATCAAGGAGAAAGGCTGTTGTTTGCTAAAGCAAGTTTCAAAATCCCTTCCTTCTACCATTGGAAACTTAATTGCACTGATTAAATTTCCTTGATGTTACCTGGCTGATTTGCACGTCTCAGGAATTGCATACGTTTATCTTTCAAAACTTTTTGAAAATGTTTGTTTCTTTCTGCATCTCTTTGAAAGAAGCTAATAAAGTCAAGATAATCATCAGCACCCATCTGCTTTGCATGATAAAAGCTTTGCTCTGCCACCCCAGAATGCACCCTGACCTGAGACTGTCCTCTTGCCATGACTGATGGAGATTAAGTGGATGTGAGTGCCAAGATATTGACTGCTGGCATCTGGCAGGTGTGAAGAATGGAAGGATGAGAGACAGCAGCCTGGACAGAGATAAGGAAGGTAACTTGCCAGTAACCAGAGATGAATCCTAGCATCCATTTTCATTTGGGTTTAAAATATTTTTAATTGCTACTGACAGCTGCTGCACTGAAATAATGAATCCAGCCACACATGTAAATAAGTGTATATTAAGGACTTAGCCTGAGGTTATATGTTAGGATCTGCAGATATGGAAAGGAAAATGACATAGACCCTTGTCCTCATGAAGCCTGTAGTTGAGCAAGACAGGCAGCTAATAAAAAACGATGGCAATTCATTACAATGGTGATGAGGATGATGAAAAGTATGAAATGGAAGAGAATAAAGGGGAAAGAGGCAAAAATTTTTACTTCAGGGGAGAGAATAAGAAAAATCTGAAAGCAGGACATTGGATGAGGAGGGCAGCCTAGGGGAGATGCTCTGTCCTGAGCACTGAGAAGAGAAAGAGACAGGCAACCAACCGTGGTGGGAAACACACACACATGTGAATGCACACAAAACAGAGAAGCAAAAGCAAACCCAAGGAGAGAGGAGCACAGAAAAGGATGCTCAAAATGAGCCTCGCTGCCCTGAAGTTCCACCAAAGCAGAGCTGCCTAACTGTATCACCCCACCTCTCAGCACTGCCTCAGGTCCCAGGGATCCAGAATACATGAGCCAGTTACCACGGAGCCTGGTGAGTTCTGATCTGGTCGTAGATGTCTTGAATTTACATTCACATCACTATACTCATTCCTGTATTCAATGGAGACTTACTGAAAACCTCTCGCAGACCCACTCTTAACGATTCCTGCTATTTACCGGGCCTTTTCTAAGTGCTGTTTAATGGCTTTACCTAATAACCTTAAGAAACAGGGTCTATATTTGCCACCATTTTAGAGATGAGGAATCCAAGATTCATAGAAGTCAAGTTATTTGCCAAGGGTCACACAATAAATGATGGAGCCAGGAAACATCCAGGCAACGAGACTCCAGGGTGCCCCTCTTCACTGAGATGTTGGTGTTACCAGATTCCTAGGGCTGCCCTAAGAGATGCATCACACACTTGGCAGCTTGAAACAATAGAAAAATTGTTTCTTACGGTTCCAGAGGCCAGAGCCTAAAATCAAGTGTCAGTGGGATCATGTTACTTCTTTAAAAAAAAAAAAACCAAAAAAAAAAACTCTTTATTTTGTATTGCTGCTGCTGCTGCTAAGTCACTTCAGTCATGTCTGACTCTGTGCGACCCCATAGACGGCAGCCCACCAGGCTCCCCAATCCCTGGGATTCTCCAGGCAAGAACACTGGTGGGTTGCCATTTCCTTCTCCAATGCAGGAAAGTGAAAAGTGAAAGGGAAGTTGCTCAGTCGTGCCCGACTCTTAGCGACCCCATGTACTGCAACCTACCAGGCTCCTCCATCCATGGGATTTTCCAGGCAAGAGTACTGGAGTGGGGTGCCATTGCCTTCTCCGGATTTTGTATTGAGGTGTAGCCAATTAACAATGTTGTGATAGCTTCAGGTGCACAGCGAAGGGACTCAGCCATACATATACATGGATCCACTGTCACGCAAATGCCCCTCCCATCCAGGCTAAGTAGAGTTCCCTGAGCTCTACACCAGGTCTTTGTTGATTATCCATTTTAAATACAGCATTGGCTCCAAGGGAGAATCTTCCCTGGCCTCTTCTAGCTTCTGGTGGTTTGCTTGGTTTGTGGCTAAATAACTCCAGACTCCATACCATGCCTTCTCATCTTCCATCTCCTAGAAGGACATGTGTCACTGGACTTAGGGCCTCTCTGGCTAATCCAAGATGATCTCATCATAAGAACCTAATTTACATCCTTAAAGATCCTTTATTCAAATGAGGTCACATTCACAGGGTCCAGGAGTTAGCACACAGATCTATATCTTTGGGGCCACCACTCAATCCACTGGCATGTGTATAGAGAGTGTCCATTTTTATAACTGCTAATCATGTAATAACAGTTGGCTGTTGTTATTCAGTCGCTAAGTCATATCTGACAGAGAACCAGTGATGTTATCTAACCATCTCATCCTCTGTCATCCCCTTCTCCTTCTGCCCTAAATCTTTCCCAGCATCAGAACTTTTCCAATAAGTTAGCTCTTTGCATCATGTGGTCAAAGTATTAGAGCTTCAGCTTCAGCATCAGTCCTTCCAACAAATATTCAAAGCTGATTTCCTTTAGGATCGACTGGTTGAATCTCTTTGCTGTCCAAGGGACTCTCAAGAGTCTCCTTCAGCACCACAATTTGAAAACACCAATTCTTTGGGAACTCAGCCTTCTGCATGGTCCAACTCTCACATCTGTACATGACTGCTGGAAAAACCATAGCTTTGATTCTACAGATCTTTGTCAGCAAAGCAGTATCTCTGCTTTTAATACGCTGTCTAGGTTTCTCAGAGCTTTTCTTCTAAGTCGGCTACTGCTATGCACCAGACACTATGGCATGTGCTGGGAACACAAAAGTTAGTAAAGCCTGGCCTGCACCACAGTGGGCCCATTGTACAGCAAATGAGACAGATAAGGAAACAAATGGGTTATCATGAAAGCCCTTTAAAAGGGCACAGGTGAAACACAAAAAATAAAAAGAAGAAATAAGAAATTCTGTGAAGATCAGAGTCAGAAAAGGGCGCACAGACGTGCCATGATTTCTCTTGGAAAGGTTCTTCAGGGTGGACGAGGAGGGGGAGAGGAGGCAGCAACCCAGAGCTGTAAACCATCAAGGACCAGTCCAAGGAGTGGTAACTAACTCAGTGTGTCTTCATGACATGGGAGGGCCAGGAGGTGAAGAGGAAATCCTGGAGGAGTGGCCTGGGACCACATCCCAGAAGGTGTCCTAGTCTCAGCTGTGTGAAGCCAGGGGAAAGTTTTAAATGAAAGTGTGTCACAGTCGGATCTGAGTTCGTAAAGAATCACACAGGTAATCTGCCATGTGGTGAGAGGCATAGAGGGCAGGAGTGCTCAGACGGCAGGGGACCCACAACAAGGCTTTATTTATTTATTTTAACCTTTTATTTTATGTTGGAGGAGAGTCAATCAGCAATGTTGTGACAGTTTCAGGTGGACAGCAGAGGGACTCGGCCATACATTTACACGTATCCATTCTCCTCTCAAATCCTGAGTGTCTTGGCACTAGCAGTGAAGAATCTGCCTATCAATGCAGGAGATGCAAGAGACTCGGGTTCAATCCCTGACTTGGGAATATCCCCTGGAGGAGGAAATGGCAACCCACTCTAGTGTTCTGGCCTGGAAAATTCCATAGATAGAGGAACCAGGTGGGCTACAGTCCACGGGGCCACAGAGAGTCGGACACAGCTAAGCGCACACACATTCTCCCCCCAAACTCCCCTCCCATCCAGGGTGCCACAGATTGAGCAGAGTTCCTTGTGCTATACAGTAGGACCTTACTGGGTATCCGTTTTAAAAAGCAGCATATACATGTCGATCCCAAACTCCCTAACTATCCCTTCCCCTCATCCTTCCCTCCCTAGTAACCGAAAGTAAGGCTTCCTTATCATTTGCAGGCAGAACTGTCCTGGGGAGGGGAGGGGCCTGTCGATTCCCAGATTGGTCAGTTGCTCCCTGCTGCTTTATACAGAAGCTTCTCTTTCCCCGTGTTCATGTTCTTATCTAAGAAGTTTTTTTAGCTCTTTCCCATTTCCCCCTCCTCTGGCCATCCCTCAGATGGGGGTTCTATTCTGGACATACTTCCCTCTTAGTCCCCTTGTTGGTTCTGAGCCTCTCCTCCACCCTCCTACTTTCAAGGATCCTCTCCTTGCTAACAAGGCGCATCTCTTAATTTCCAGCCCAAATCACTCTCTTTAACCTCCAGTCCCAAATCCAGCTGCTTCCCAGACACTTCCCCTTCTGTGACCTAACCATGTTTCAATCCTACTCAGCCTCATTCCTGCTGTCACCAAATCTGTGACAAATCTAACGGCTCTTGTCATCACGTTTGTAACAGCACTAAAAGGGTCAACGGTGTTCAGTGCCACAGAAGGTCACCAACGACTTGAAAAACCCATTTGGATTGGGCATTTTGGATAAAGGGAAAGATGAGGACATGAAAACGGCAATTTCAAATGATCATTTAAGGAATTTAACTATGAAAAGAAACAGCCAGGGAGGAAAAACTGGGGTCAAGGAAAGCTTTCAGGTTTGTTTATTTATTGATATGAGAGTGATCTGAACAGGTTCAATGAGGGCAAAATTGACATTTTGGGCAAGACTATTCTTGACTGGTGGGTACTATCCTATGTACTGCAGGACACAACACGCCCGGCCTCTGGGTTCTAAGCACTGGTACCGGGCACGCGCACACCACTAAGCTAGAGGGCAGATTCCAGCAAGGAGGAGGAAGTGGATAATTAAAGGGAAAAGGGACATAATTGACAAGCCAAGGCCCAAGTTCTGGAGGACACATGCACAAAAGAAGTTTAGTATGAAGCAGGAGAAATGACAGATGAGAGATGCTGAGCCTTAGAGTTACACAGATACTGGTTGTATTCCCAGGTGATCGCTTAACTTCCTTTGAGAGATACTGCTGATGAACCTCAAAGCTGGTCCCAACACTTGTCCCCTTGCCACTCTATCAGGGAGCCTGCAACCCCCACGGGGTGGCCATGTGATAAAATATGGGGTCGTGAGATCCAGGATATGGGAAAGACTTTTCCTGATTTAATAGCCACCTCTCCCTGTCCCTGCTTTTGGCTATGAAGTGGGATACCTAGCGCTAGAGCAACCTCCCCATTTCCATGATCAAAATGTCAAAAGAACCCCAGAGATGAGCCCTGACTTCCTCAGTGTGTAGACTGGGAGTTTTAAAGTCAACCAAAAAAGTTAAAACTTCAGTCCCACAATTTTTCTAGCTATGTGACTTTGGCCACAATACATAAACTCTCTCTGATTTCTTTTCCCTGTCAAATGAAATAATACTACGTATTTCATAGGATTGCTTAAGAATTAACATACTCATTAATATCATGACTGGCACAAAGTTGGCATCTGATGATATCAGCTTTGTTACTGTCTTGTCCTTCCCACCTCTGTGTCTTAATTCTGCTCATCCCCCAAGAGTGTCCTAACCCCACCATTTGCTCTTGAAGAAAGAGCAAGAAATACCAAATGCTGTCCCAAGAAATATCATATCACAAACAACTAAGAAGCAAGGTAAAACCTCAAAGTCACTGAAACATAGGGAAGAAGCATAAAGTGGGCTTTGAACAGCATGGCCATCTTGGTACAAGATTCTGCTGGAGATGGAAACGTACAAGAGCAGATGGAGGCAGTTAAGACTATTTACAGCAGGGGTCTCCAACCTTCTGGGTTCTAACGCCTGATGATCTAAGGTGCAGCTGCTGTAATAGTAATAGAAATAAAGTGCACAGTGAAGTAATGCACTTGAATCCTCCTTAAACCATCCCCCCAGCCCTGATTCCATGGAAAATTGTCCCCGGTGCCAAAAAGGTTGGGGACTGCTGATTTACAGGGTTACATACCACCGCTGGCTCAACTCCCTCCAAACCTATTTCCATTAGGTAAGGGGAGGAGGAAGGAGTACAGAGAGAGTGAGAGGAGGAGATGGGGACAAAGGAGAATAAGGGCTATCTTCCTCACTAAGTTGGATTCCAGAGCATGGCTCTCTACACAGAAAATTAGAATGCTAGTCAAAGTATGAATTCTCAGCCAAGAAATTTAGAAACGAAGGAATCATAGCAACAGATGCCAGAGTAAGAATATTTTCACCTGTCCTTCAGGGAGGAACAAGGTAAGGAGCATGACACACGTCTCAGTTACTGCTCTATATCTGATCAATGCATCTATTTTCAGACCCTGATCCTTTACTCAGAGGCATACCTGCTCTCTTCCATTCTTGCAGCATTAGAGCTTGGATCTTCTATTCTTTGGCCTGATCCTACTGCAAGTCTCACTTCCTGGCTTCCTTCCTACAACCTTCCCAAGCTCTTTCATTGGTCCTAATGGGTGTTTCTTGGAAGGAATGACGCTAAAGCTGAAACTCCAGTACTTTGGCCACCTCATGCGAAGAGTTGACTCATTGGAAAAGACTCTGATGCTGGGAGGGATTGGGGGCAGGAGGAGAAGGGGACGACAGAGGATGAGATGGCTGGATGGCATCACCGACTTGATGGGTGTGAGTTTGAGTGAACTCCGGGAGATGGTGATGGACAGGGAGTCCTGGTGTGCTGCGACTCATGGGGTCGCAAAGAGTCGGACGCGATTGAGCGACTGAACTGAACTGAACTGAAAGTATCTGTTTGCCCAGCACTTTTCCAACTATTTTATTTCATTTTATCTTCAAAATGTTGTAAAGTGCACAGGGCAGAAAACAAAATTTAAATCTTATAAAACAGAAGTATCATGGAGTATCCATGAGTATCATAAAGCTAAAGCAATTTGTTTGTCTCAATTCCCAAAGCTCGTAAGAGTGGAGACTGAAACAACTCACGACTTACAATTCTTAGTGCGGAGTTTTGTTGGGCAGAATTGTATAAATAGAAAGCACAGGCTTCAAAATAGGTACTTCTGGGATCTGAATCCCAGTCCCATTGCTCATCAGCTGTGATATCTTGGACTAGTTACTTAACCTATCTGAGCTAAAATCTGAAAACCCAAGAAAGAGTTCAGCAAATCAGCAGAGAAACCTCCAGGAAAGAAATGAAAGTTTATGTCTAGCTTCAGTTCATTATTTGGATTCAGATGGGCATCCTAAATCCAGCATCTCAGGGAGAATAAAAGCAATTATAACAAAGGCAAAATAAAATAGACACTTTATACTCAGGTGGGGAACTGCCAAAAATCACCTCATACATTTTTAAATGGATTCTGCTACTATTCTAAACAGTCTCTTGCAACAAGCACCTAGCAGTTCTTTCCTTGTTAGAGTTTTCCCTTAAATGAATGTGCCCCTTTTGAGCTGGCCCTGGAGGGGCTACATCACGGATGAGTCTCAGCCTCCCTGGTGGGGTGAGACTGACGCTCCCACCACACCTCAGAGCCCATTCCCAGGTTTCCAACTGAGCTGCCTCCTTGGTTGGTCTGCAGTTCAGCAATGTCTCTGTAATTGGCTATGATTCTAATCAATTCTCCTGTATCATGAAGCCATCTCCCTTTCTTCTGCTCCTGCCCTTCAGCTTAGCCTACTGAATGCCTTGCTGGACACTTAGTGAAGCACCTGCTTTGTATGACCTCATTTAATTTTCAACAACCCTGTAATAGAATACATTATAATCCCCATGATACAGACAAGAAAACCAAGGCTTAGAGTAAGTGGTTGGTAAGTTGGCCAGATCCTCACACCTAGCAAGTGCTTGTTAAAAGTGCTCTGACTGAATTCTGAGCTTAAAAGACCTCTGCCCCACCAGCTCCCACGCTTCTTTCTGCCACAGTACAAGAGCATTTCCTCAAAGGGAAAGTACAGCACTAATTAATATTTGTGATTAATTAGCATATGCAAAAAAGTAAGCTGACCAGATGCTGAACTCACGTCTCCCTACTTGTGCCAAAAAGTCTTTATAACTCCATGTGCTACCTTCCTTCCATCACAGACTCCCTGCATCGGGAATTTCACCCCTGTAAAGCAATCTTCCACAAAGACACGTAATAAGTGAGCTTTATTTCAAACAAACAAACAAAAAACCGAGTCAAAACAGTGGCAATTTCCTATCTCTTAGAAGAAGAAAGCAAAAGAGAAGGCTTAGTCACCATCCTTCAGGTGGCAACTGCACCTTCAAGACTATGCCTTACATGCAGTAAAGCTGTATTTCTTAGATTTTTCTGCATTCGTTCCACTTTCAAATGTGTTGTCCTATTGCCCCCATAGTTGATTCAGTGTTGTCAAACTCCATGTCCCCATTCTATGTTGGTAAAATATGGTCATGGTACCAAAAATACACTTCTATCAAAAAAAAAAAAAAAAAAAAAACTGGCCTCAGAATTTGAAGTTATTTTATTTTTGAAACTTGTCCCCAAAGCTTATTTCTTGGAGATGTGGGGGTCTCTTTTCATTTGCCTTCCACTCAACCTCTTCAGCCTGTGAATGTCCCTCTTTCACAGCTGCCCACAATCTGTGCGTTGCTGCCTTTGGGGTCCCGGCGGTCCTTGGGCCCCTCCCTATGCCTGCTGCTGCAGTTGCCCCCTGCCCATCGGGGCTTCTCACCCCCAGGACTGAACCTTCAACCCTCCCACTTCTGTGGCACCAGGCTTTTCTGCTTGCTCCTTTCTCCTTTTTCTTCTTTCTACCTGCCTTTCAGAAACTTCTTTTCAGGTCCAAAGTCAGTTAGATATTATGTAGGCTATTTTGAGGGAAGTGCCTAAAAATCTGGAGAAGGAAATGGCAACCCACTCCAGTACTCTTGCCTAGAGAATTCTGTGGATAGAGGAGCCTGGTGGGCTGCTGTCCATGGGGTCGCACAGAGTCAGACACGACTGAAGTGACTTAGCATGCATGCATGCATGCATTGGAGAAGGAAATGGCAATCCACTCCAGTATTCTTGCCTGGAGAATCCCAGGGATAGAGGAGCCTGGTAGGCTGCTGTCTATGGGGGTCGCACAAAGTCGGACATGACTAAAGCAACTTAGCAGCAGCAGCAGCAGCAGCCTAAAAAGCATTACCTACCTCCTTTTTTTGATGGAGAGAGAAAAAGATAAGATGGGATCTGGAGGTGTGGCTGTGGTGTGGGGGGAGGGTATGGGGGTTGAGATCAGAGGGGAATTCTCATTACAATGACCCAGAAGAGGCCTCCTCACTGGCTTCCATCGTGCGTTTTTACCCCTGGAGCTGGTAGCCAATGGGCCCCCTACAGAATTATGCTACTCAATGGCACCCCACTCCAGTACTCTTGCCTGGAGAATCCCATGGACGGAGGAGCCTGGTGGACTGCCATCTATGAGGTCGCACAGAGTTGGACACGACTGATGCGACTTCACTTTCACTTTTCACTTTCATGCATTGGAGAAGGAAATGGCAACCCACTCCAGTGTTCTTGCCTGGAGAATCCCATGGACAGAGGAGCCTGGTGGGCTGCAATCCATGGGGTCACTAAGAGTCGGGCACGACTAAGCGACTTCCCTTTCACTTTTCACTTTCATGCATTGGAGAAGGTAGTGGCAACCCACTCCAGTGTTCTTGCCTGGAGAATCCCAGGGACGGGGGAGCCTGGTGGGCTGACATCTATGGGGTGGCACAGAGTTGGACACGACTGACATGACTTAGTAGTAGCAGCAGCAAGCTTCCACTATTTCATATCATTAATCCTCTCCTCTAGTCAGACTCCAGTATTGCCACAATGAATCAAGCAATGGATCCCCTGTCCTCATATCCCACCACTAGGTAACAGAGGAAGAAGTAAAGAATATCATGGTATGTGAGACCTTAGCCAGACTATCCATTCTCTTGAGAGGTCATCAAGCACATGGCCTGTGGAGCCAGCCACCAATGTTACTTGTCACTTACTAGCAGCATCATTTGGGAGGTTATTCAACCTTTCTGAGCCTGTTTTCTCATCTGCTAAATGGAAATAAATAAATACCACTTAGCTCACTGGGCTGTTGAGAGTGTTAAATAAGATAATGCAGGCAAAGCAACATGTGCCCAGCACATGGTAGACACTCAAAGCACCTTGGATACGTCAATGAACAAGAGAGGCCTGTCTCTCCACACCACCTGCACCGTTCCTCAAATTACTACACTGTTATTATTATGCATTTGTAAGAGGCGTAACAAATAACTGCAAAAAAGAGACACAATCAACCAGTTTAGGCAACAACCTTTTATACTGGGGAGGGGTGAACCTGAAACAACATAGGTTGCACAAAAGCCCACAGGTGCTAAATCAATCAATCATTTCCACCTGTCTTGCTCTCGCAGTAACTTTGCACTTATTTATCACTCAAAAATTTGTCTCATCCATCTTGGCATTCTTTCCATGCATATTGTGCCCTCAAAATACCACTGCTAAAATATAATCCACTAAGGACCAAAAAAATCTTCCTGAAGTAAAAAACTCAGTAAGTTTTGCTACGTGTGCTTATGTATGACTAAATCACTTCAGTTGTATCCAACTCTTTGCAACCCTAAGGACCATAGCTCACCAGGCTCCTCTGTCCATGGGATTCTCCAGGCAAGAATACTAGAGTGGATTGCCATGCCCTCATCCAGGGCATCTTCCCAACCCAGGGACTGAACCCACGTCTCTTACGTCTCCTGCATCAGCAGGCAGATTTATTTACCACTAGTGCCATCTGGGAAGCCCTAGTTCTTGCTATAGTATAGTATAGTGTTAGTCACTCAGTTGTGTCCAACTCTCTGAGCCCACCAGGCTCCACTGTCCATGGGATTCTTCGGGCAAGAGTACTGGCATGGGTTGCCATTTCCTTCTCCAGGAGAGCTTTCCAATCCAGGAATTGAACCCAGGTCTCCTGCATGGTTTCTTTACTAGATGAGCTACCAGGGAAGTTTTTGCTGTGTTAAAGTCACTCAGTCGTGTTCGCCTCTTTGCAACCCCATGGACTATACAGTCCATAGCATTCTCCAGGCCAGAATGCTGGACTGGGTAGCTCTTCCCTTCTCCAGGGGATCTTCCCAACCCAGGGACTGAACCCAGGTCCCCCGCATCGCAGCCAGATTCTTTACCAGTTGAGCCACAAAGGAAGCCCAAGAATGAGTGGGTAGCCTATCCCTTCTCCAGCAGATCTTCCCAACCCAGGAATCCAACTGGGGTCTCCTGCATTGCAGGCAGATTCTTTACCAACTCAGCTATCAGGGAAGCAACTTTTTGCTATAGTCAGTCTGTAATTTCCATTCTGTTCAAGTTTATCCCACTTCCCTTAACATGTGCTCTTTGTTGCAGCATTTTTCTAGCATCCTTACCTGTGCCTTTATCCATGCAAATGGGACAATATCTTTCTCATATGGTACTGAAGTTCCTCCATTTAGTACTTTCCACTTGACCTTTCCTAGACTGAATAAAGGAAGCTCCTAAACGGACATGAGTCGTCTCCGCCTGCTGCCAACAGATGGCGATAGGGATCATGCAAGGTTATTTCACTCTGCTAAGCCCTGCACCCTGATGGTTCTCTGCTTGCCAAGTTGCAGGCTTATAGTGTCTGTGCTAGGTTTTGAGGTGTTTGCAAACATCATTACCCCCACAACATGTCTTTTAAGTACAAAACTGAAGGCAGTTTTGAAAATGGCGTTAAGAAGTATAAGATGACAATGCAAAACACTTTAAGAAACCCAAAGTGATACAAAACAAACACTGCCTCTGTGAAACGGATCATTCTAAGATGATATGATATGATATGAATGACTAAGATATGAATGATGTGATATGAATGTCTGCAAAGACAATATGTATGTGAAAATAACTGTACTTAAGCAATAAGCAGTGATCATTGTATAAAGCAAGGAAAAATAACTAATCGAAAAATGTAAAAACAAAACATAACTACAGACAAAACACTTTTCTGCAGTTAGAGGGTAAGCATCAGTGTCATAGGATAATTACTTTGTCATGTGACAATTAATCTAATATTAATGCAGCAGAGACTATGATTTATTTGTGGCCTTACAGCAGTGGTTCTCAGCCTTAACTACACACTAGAATGATCTGGGGAGCTTTTAAAAATCCTGAAGCCCAGACTGTGCCCCAGAACCTCTACGGGTAGGACTCAGGCACTGGTTGTGCAGAAAGCTCTTAGGAAATTCCAATGTGCGGTCAAGGTTAAGAACCACCACCTTTCAAAGCTCAGCCTGGGGGAAAACACAGCTGTGACTGGTTCTATGGATTAAAATCCATTCATATGTGCAGATCGATGCATGTTGAGCCTTGACACCTTAGCAAGAAGTACTTCTCGAGGACATTTGTATCTCCAAGGAGATAAACTACCTGCCTCAAGGAATTTTGCTTTTTAGATTCCAGAAACTGGTATGGGGAGAGAAAGGATATTATCAAGGAAGAATAGAGTTTGGAAGGAGCTATTCATTCATGTATTTGAAAAAAAATTTATCACCGAGCTACCAGCTTCAACATCTCTTAGCCATTTCAGTAAATTCATTTACAAACAAATGGACACATAACCCGTTCAAAACAGAAGGAGCTTCTAGATACAAGCACCTTGCCCTCACTTTAATCTCCAAACAGTTAGACTAGTTCCTGGACTATCCCCTCACCCAGTGCATTCTGGGTACCCTCCATCTTTCATAACCAGGTTTGGCATGTAAACAAATGGATCATTTAGTTCTCATACACAGCCCTCAGGCTCTTCTCACCGCAACCCCCTTTTACCTTGTCCGCCATTATCATCGAGGAGCCCCCGTGGATGCCCAGGATGGGCGTGAGAGTCTGGGCTGAAATGAAGTCGAGGATCTGGGCAATGGCTTCCTGGTCTGTGTCATCAGCAAACACCACCCCCTGGATCTTCCGGTCGGACATGAGATCACAGATGCGGGTTATGATGCTCTTTGGGTCCGTCTCGTTCATGGCCACCAGCTCCACGCGGGGCACCACGGAGAGATGGTGGAAATCATCTTTCTCGTGGGCGTCCTTGATGGCCACCTCGTCTGAAGTGCCCACGAGGATGACAGCAATGCCGATGCTGGGCGGGCTCTTCTGAGAACGTGCTCTGCTGCCGGACACGGCCAGGACAGCCAGCACCAACCAGAACTTGGGGGAACAGCACTCCGCTCTGGGCTTCATCTTCAACTCGTCGACTCCCTGGAAACATACACACACACAGAGGTTAAATTACAACCTACACTGTCTGGGGAGAGGCTGGATACTCCAAGTCAAGGAACTTATCTCCTTTTCCTGATCCTCAAACCCAACTTTTATCTTCTAGTTTGGTTTCTTATCTCTTGTGTTTGAGCAGTAGAGTAAGAGGGGAAAAAAAAAAAAAAACTTTCCCAAAGCATCAGAAATCCTTGAGCAAGACAGTAAGAGATGTTATTGCTCTAGACATCGTCAGCAGACAGGCAAGGACAAGCCATGGGAAGAGGATGCAAGTGGTCCAGGCAGTCACACCAAGTACACCAACACAGGATTCTCCAAAAAGGGGTCTGACTGTTGCTATGAGATCCCTGGTACCCCAGTCACAATCCACCCTATAATGGCTCTTGAGGCCAAAGGATGGCAAAGGCCAGGCAAAATGAGCAGCAAAATGGGCTCAGCAGAGGCTACCAACAAAACATGACCTGGAGCAGCCTGATATAGGAAGCTACAAACACTGAAGCCCCCATTCTTGCTACCTGTACTTCATGTTCACCTCAAAGAGGAAAAGAGCCTGCAGATTCTTCAGTAACCCATCTGCCTCTTATTACTAAATCAAAAGCAACCCATACATAGGCAGTACTTTTAAAAATACCTCCTTTGATCCTTACAATAACCCAGCAGGGGGAAAATAAGAAAAACATTATTATTACCATTTTATGGATGGTGAAGCAAAGCCTAAGAAATCCGAGACCGTGAGCCAATAAAGTGAAATGAACATGCACCCAGATCTTCCAGCTTTCAGTCCAGTTTACATCACACTGCCTCTTACATCATCAGTTATTATGAAGATAGTTTTATTCCCATTTGATTATGCATCGAAGTATGGTGAATTTGACAAATGCTATTAAATTACTGATAGAGTCTCCTTCCTGAAATGACTGACTTCATGTCTGCATACTATTCATCACTTTCTACCTTTTACAACGATCTCCTGCCTATCAGCCCTGGGTGTTCTTTGGAAGGAATGATGCTAAAGCTGAAACTCCAGTACTTTGGCCACCTCATGCAAAGAGTTGACTCATTGGAAAAGACTCTGATTCTGGGAGGGATTGGGGGCAAGAGGAGAAGGGGACAACAGAGGATGAGATGGCTGGATGGCATCACCGCCTCGACGGATGTGAGTTTGAACTCTGGGAGATGGTGATGGACAGGGAGGCCTGGCGTGCTGTGATTCATGGGGTCGCAAAGAGTCGGACACGACTGAGCGACTAAACTGAACTACTGCCCCTAAATATTAGGAGGCAGAGGCCCCTAAATACCAGACGGAGGGTGCAGCTCTCCACAGAGACGTATAATCATTTGTTATGCGTCTGGGATGTACTAGGAACCATATTAAGCATGTCTTCCTGTGCAATCTCTTTGGTCTTCCTAGACACCCGATAAACTAGTCATTTTATCCTTGCTTCTCAAAGAGAGCAACTGAAGCTCAAAACACTTATGCAATGTTGCCAAGGTCAATGATATTACAACAGCATGCCAATACATACACATAGCATCTTTATACTCCAAAGAAATAATCTACAAACTGCACCCGAAACCAAAACTAGGGTTTTCATTCTTCTCCTAAGAGAGAGAGTGTGTAACCAAGGATGAAAACGCTGCTTCATATCTCCTGCTTGTTTGGCGGCGGGGGCGGGGCGGGGGCAGGGTGGGAGGAGAAGTAAGATATTAAGAATCTAAAAGCTTTGCGAGTCTAGCAAACAAAAAGAAAACAATAATGATGAGGGTGTTGAGCAAAGAAAGATAAGGCAGTATTCAGGGAGCAGAC
The DNA here is from genome assembly GCF_032452875.1 of Bos javanicus. Taxonomy (NCBI): domain Eukaryota; kingdom Metazoa; phylum Chordata; class Mammalia; order Artiodactyla; family Bovidae; genus Bos; species Bos javanicus. The sequence continues at coordinate 96,475,633 of NC_083872.1, read as the reverse complement.
TGACTGCAAAGAGCATTAATGATTTGAGGCTAAGATGCTGGGGACATTTTGTGGCTGAAGAAGCACAAAATCCAATCCAGGTCTTGGCAGAAAACATTCTGGAACCCTTGCTGTTGTGGTCATCCTTACACACTGCCAAGAAAGAGCCTTGTGTCGATGGTGTTGTCTTTCTTGCGCACACAAGTAAGAGGAGTGGCTCAGTGGTACACATCTGAGCCAAGTTTGCTCTTGGCGGCTTTGTTGGCTATGTCTCTGTGGAAACGGAATGATGACGAGGCCCTGGCAACCTGTGTGCTGAACTGTCCCCAGCAGGGCAGGGCAGCTGAGGTCTGAATTCTCCATCCCTGAGCTCCCAGCCAAGCAGCACTATATAGAGTCCAGCAGCACTGAATTCTCAAAAGAAGACAGATGGGTTTAGCATCTCAAAGAGCTATTGGCATCACATCTATTAAATTTCAAGGACTGACTCTCAAGGAGAACCAAAAGATTTAGAAGTTGGCAAAAGTAGCAACTAACTTCATTAAAGTAGGGCTCTAATCCTACCATCATCAGTCACTACATCAGATTCTTTCACACTGAAAAGTGGTCCATTCTGTCATGACAGTTTATTAACTTTAATGCACTTCCCTCTCCCATTCTGATGTTTTATTTGCTCTCTTTAAGACACCTCTTACATTCCTCTATTTCTTCTCACACAATATATTACACTTTGTTATGCGATGGCGACTGTGACACTCGAAGAATAGACTCTGGTTTTACTGAGCATCTCTTTTATACTCGGGATCGAGCAAAGCACTTTACAAAGCAATACATTATGGAAGATATGAGTAACAGGGACTGCAAGACAAAGAAGACCTGTGAATACAAACTCAATTTCACACATTAGAAGGGGGTTGGTGGAGAGGAAGCTTGTCGTCCAAGATAAGCAAATTGGTTTCTCTCCCTTCCACCCACAGACCACGGTTAGTCTTCAGGAACCTGCTTTATGAAGCGGCACCCCCTCCTCTGTATTGCACTCCCCCTCCCCCAGGAGAACTGAGCATTCTGTCTCCTGGCCTCTTGCCATGGCCTGTGCGTGTCTATCTAAATACCTATTACAGTGTATTAGGGTTATGTGATGATGCATCTGCCTATCTTCACTGCTTGCTCATCTCCTGGTGGGCATGAACTTTTTCAGTTCAGTTATTAAGCACCTCCTCCCTAGCAGACATTGTTCTTGTCATCTGGGAGGCAATGGAGACAGGTTCTAACCTCCACGACCACAGTCTAGAAGATAGAGACACACGAGAAAACCTCACCTCGCCTGTATTTGCAGTTCCTGGGGCCTAGCAGGGCCGTGGATACAACAAGGAAGGACTGAACCACTGACTTCCTACCATTATGAAATTATCAATATTTGGCCATTTTTACCTGTATTAGTAACCTATTTTACATATTATATATTTACAGTAACATTTTACCTATAATCTACCCTATGCCACACACTATAATTGCCAGGTGATTTTCATGGATTATTAAATCACATATAAACATTATATAATTTTCCCATACATTGGCTCCCCCAATGGTTCAGTAGGTAAAGAATCCATCTGCAATGCAGGAGACACAGGAGATGTGGGTTCGATCCCTGAGTGGGAAAGGTCCCCTGGAGAAGGAAAAGGCAACCAGCTCTAGTATTTTTGCCTGGAGAATTCCATGGACACAGGAGCCCGGTGGGCTACAGTCATGGGGTCACAAAGAATCAGACACAACTGAGCATGTGGCACATGCACAAATCAGGAAACTGCTCTTCTGAGAAAGGGGTTAAGTACACGAACAGGATCACACAGCTAAGAAGGGATGGCATCAAGTTTCAGACCAAAGTTTGTCCCCAAAACCTTTGCTCTTTCTATCCTGCTGCCTCTCAGTACGTGTGTGAATTAATGAATAAATAAACAAATTCACTAACCAAACCAAGCTGTGTTCTTATACCAGTTCCACATTAATTAAGTACCTGAGGATGGGCAAGTCCTCATCACTGTCTCTATTTCCTCACAGGTGAAATTCGGATAATATACCTAACCTAAATACCTGAAAGAGTTTTTTAGTGAGGATCAAATGATCATATGCAGCTGGAAGTGCTTTGAAGAATATAAAATGCTCTATAGATGCAAAGGATGTTACCTTTCCGCTTCTGTAGAAGTTGTTCAAGGAACCTGGCTATTTATGAAAGCATCAGGTCAGCATATGGGAAGTGGGGGGTGTGATGGCTGGCAGAACCTGAGAGGAAAGCTAAGAGGAGCCTCACAGTGGGAGGCACGAGGGGCGGCAGGAGGTATGAGTTCCGTGATGTTCTAACTCCCTGAAGACGATGTCACTTATTGGCCTGAGGGTAGCAGCAAACTCCCCAGACAGCTTACCAGTCAAGTGTAGCAGAATTCAAGAGTCATTCGGGCCAGGGACGGTAATGGGGATCAGTGAAGCTCGGCACCCCCTCAAATGACGCTGTCAATTCAGACACAAGGGTTCACAAGCAGAAACAAGAAAGCAGCAGGATTAGAGAATCAGCTGTTCACCTCCTGGTCCTCTGCCTCCCTGTGGCTTGAGATGAGTGGCCCTTAGATTTACAGCAAGCAGAAGACCACAGCAGCTTGTGTTGATGCCTATGAGCGGAGCCGGGTAACTCTAACAGGAGCCAGTCTACACTTTGCTCACAGTGGACTCCAAGGGAAGACATATCTGAGTGAGAAGCTGGACCAATCCTATCCTCAGAGAAAACTGAGTCCTGGGGCAACCCCAACAGGAAGGATAAAATGTGACTTAATAGATGATTAAGTCAAATTCTCCAAGTACCATCCTTAATGCAGTCAGGACAGTGTTCAGAGTGACCCAATTAAGGCAACTGTGATTAGAATATGACAGGCAGTGAATAAATTGAAGATTAAAAGTGCCAGAACCATGCATCAGGTCCAGTTTACCAAGATACCAATAAAGACAGAAAGTTAAGATGCACAGGCCTTAAAATCTGTTACACAGGAGAATGCAGGGACAAGAAGTCTCACACAGTATAAGTCAAGTGAAATATAAATGAATATAACCTTTATGGAGGGCAATGTGAGAATGTCCATCAAAATTTTAATATCAAGACAAAATAAAATTGAAGACGAAAATATCAAAATTGACAATGAGAGATGTCACATACTAGGTCCAAGAAGATACCATAATCATGAATATATATGAATCTAAAAATAAAGGTATAACATGTATAAAGCAGCAACTAAAATTACACTAAGGAGTAACAGATACATTCAACAGAGAAATGTAAACAATGACAAACGATCAAAATGATAAAAACCAAACCAAAACAGTCCAAAGCATAAGTAATCAGCTTGAACTAGTTCAGATATCTAGCAATACATATACAACAAAAAATATATATTTTTAAGCACATGAAAAATAGTAACTCGAACTCGACAGAAGTGCCTCAGTATATTCCAAAGAATCAATATGAAATGATTGGCAGTTTCTATAATGTGATTAAATTTAGAAGTAAAAATTTAAAGGTAGCTAAAAATATCACACATCCAAATTTTTTTTTTTTAATTTATCTGTTTGGCTATACTGGGTATTAGCTGTGGCATGTGGGATCTAGTTCCCTGATCAGGGACTAGAACTGGGTCCACTGCATTGGAAGCACGGAGTCTTAGACACTGGACTACCAAGGAAGTCCCACATCCAAAACTTTTTAAAAACAATAATAAGTAACACTAAGGTTATGAAGGAAATCATAACAGAAATGAAAAATCCTTTGAGCTAGAGTGACAATGAAAATATTAAATATCAAAATTTCTAGAGCATAACTGAAACAGTTTAGAGAGAAATCTATACCTTTAAATTCATTTTTAAGAAAATAAAATATAATTAATTGTAATTAAATTTTCCCTTATTGAACAATGAACAGAGTCAACCCCAAGAAGGAACTAAATAAGAAAAGAAAGGAATCAATAAGATAGAAAACAAGGAAAAAACGAAACCATAAGCTGATCCTTTAAAGACTACATTAGACAAAATTCTGACAAGATCAGAGAAATGGAAGAGAAAATGCAAATGCAACTGAAAAAGAATCAATAGCAATATATACAATAAAAATTTTAAGATAACAAAAGAATATTATGAAAGCTAGCTTCTTTTAAAGTTAATGCATAAAATCTACTTTTAAAAAGCAAAAAGAGGTTCAAAATAATGCAGGACATTGGAATATAATAATAATCATTAAAGAAAATAAAATGGTTATCAAAAGTCCCCAATCCAAATCCACCAAACACACTCACCCCACCTTTGCCAAAACAAAAGGAAATAAAATAGGTACATATGAAAGAAATGAGCCTTGTTCGTACAAGTTGAACAAAACAGAGAAAAAAGAAAAGTTTAAATATAAATCCAGATAATTATAGTACCAGAAAAGGTTATCATAGGTCTCTTTCACTTATGAACATAAAGGCAAAAAAAATCCTAAACAAAATATTAGCTAACAAAACAAATAATATATTTAATAATAGTAATAATAATAATATTCAAGTGTGGTTTACACAAGAAATTCAGGGATGCTTTAATATCAGAATATAAGTCAAAATAATTACCACATTAATGGGCCAAAGGAGACATTTGCATGAATATCTCAAAAAATGAAGACATTTGATTAAGGGCAACACCTATTTATGATATAAATGTTAGAATATTTTCTTAACTTTTTGATGACAGGAAATAAAGGAGATCATCAGTCTACCTGTAAGAGTATATACCCAAAACTTTTTAAAAATTTATTTCTAATTGGAAAAAAAAAAAGTGAAAGTGAAAGTTGCTCAGTCGCGTCTGACTCTTTGTGACCCCCAAGGACTATACAGTCCATGGAATTTTCCAGGCCAGAATACTGGAGTAGGTAGCTTTTCCCCTCTCCTCAATTGGAGGATAATTGCTTTATGCTGCTGTGTTGGTTTCAAAACATGAATCAGCTGTACGTATACATATATCCACTCCCTCTTGAGCCTCTTTCCTACCTCCCCATCCTACTCCTCCAAAATCTCTTAAGAAAAAAATTTTTTGACAATGAGAAAAAGGTAAGTTTAGTGCTATCATATTGAGCATCCTGGTAAATAAGTCAAGAAAACAGAAGTTTTAAGACTAGAAAGATAGAGAAAAATAGCAAAGTAAGATAATATGGTTATCTGGACAGAAAATCCAACAGAATTTTAAAACTATTAATTAACATGGGGAGAATGAGATTGCTAGATAAATACTACTCGGAGAAAACATCAATAGGTCTTTTAACCAACCAGAAAATGTTAACAGTCATAACAGCAAAAACAACTATAAATTATTTAGGAATTAGCAAAAAATGCACAAGACCTCTGCAGAGAAAAGCTGAAACTCTTATTAAAGGATATGAAAGAAGTCTTGAACAATGCAATCATACACCACATTCACAGAGGGGATAACATAATATTTAGAGAGTTCTATTTTCTTTCAAATTAATCCATAACTTCAAGGCAATTCCTATCAAAATAACAGCAGGATTTTTCAAGGAATTTTATTATCTTACGCTAAGAGATATACACAAGAATAAAGGTACATAGAGAACAAATTAACTAAGCAAGACATCCTTATCTGAACCGATAATGAAAGTGTGCCATAAACAGAGAAGTATGATTAACTTAACACTGAGGAACAGATCCAAAATAAAAGAAAAATTTTATTAAGAACATTTTTTAAATATTTATGTTCCAAGTCGATTTTAGGTTTTAAGTTATACTTTCTAAATTCAAATTTGTAAGAGCAGAGCAAATGTTGAACCAAAGAGGTGCTTTTGAGTCAGAATAATAGCTTAGGCAAATGTGTTCACCAATCATCTGAAGCAAAAAGTATAACTGATGTCACACGTCTACCATCCAGTGCCATTCTGAAGTCAAATGCCATTTACATATTCAGGGCATCTGGAAACCCAATTTCAATCCTCCAGATGCATTCAACATCTGCTAAACACATGTAAATTTCATCTAAATCTGTAGCAATAACATATAAAAGGTGGTGCAGTGGTAAAGAATCCGCCTGCCAAACTGGAGATGCAAGTTCAATTCCTAGGTCAGGAAGATCCCCTGGAAAAGGAAATGGCAACCCACTCCAGTATTTTTGCCTGGATAATCCCATGGACAGAGGAGCCTAGTGAGCTCTAGTGCACAGGGTTGCAAAGAGTTGGACATGACTGAGTGACTGAGGAGGCACACACTTTTAATTTTAGTGTCCTTAGAACCTACAACTTCTCTCTGTATTGTCATCTTGCTCCTTTTCATACTATTATTATCATCCAAACTCTTGGAGCTTCTGAGTTCCCTTGCCCCTGCTCTTTGTTCAAAAGGAACAAAGTAAGAAATCCTGGTAGTCTGGAGTTTTGGGGCTGAGACTGTGCCTATGAAATGAACGACAAAATAAAAGTTTACCTGTACACCCTATAAACATGCCAAACCCAACTTTAATGTAGTGACTGACGTGGTAACAACAGTTTAATGGTCCTGCTGGGGTATTTAGCTAATCTAAAAACACTTCTGTGCAGAGCTAACCCCAAATCCATTTCAACATACCATAGCCACAACCAATGATGTAAATATAAAAATCAAAGAAAAGGGAGCCTTTAGTTAAATCACTTCTGGGAAAGGGCTCGATCAGGGAAGAGCAGGATCGATGGGAGAAAGGAAAATGATACAGGTAAAATTTATCTAAACTACTATGGAGTAGATGGCTCCATCAAGTTCTCCAGCAGAACGCAGGAAAGGATGTCCCCAAGACCCTATGAGAACTCAGGTGGTCCCCACATTGGAAAGGGCCAGTGTGGCATGAATTCCTCAGCAGGGAAATTTGCTTTCCTAGGACTTCTGTCACCGAAGAGCCTTCTTGTTCTTAGTCCAAGCAGACATACCACCTCAGCCTTGTTCTATTAATACAACCTACCTCCTTGTTCTGCAATACTTTAGTAGATAAATCTTGGCTTTTCTATCTCATCTGTTTTTTCCTTCTGTATGCCCAAAGCAGAAGTATCACTTCTACTGTCACCCAAGTTCTTGACATAAGAGTTGAACAGGCAACTAATAAAGGATTATAAGTCACTTTACATGTGTGCATTTTCATAGGAATTTGTAATACAAACATAGATGCTGATCGATACTCTCACCAGCAACAGCCAGTCATAGGTTTTTTCTCTTTAGTATTCTGCAAGAGCAGACACCAAAATTGTTCAAAATTTCTTTTGTAACATCTGCACACAGTTCTTAATTATAATTAATTTATATGCCTCCAAGGACAGTGTGGGCAGCCTTGGTGAAATCCAAACCTTTTGAAACCTGATTCTGATTATTACCATTTGGCAGCAGATTAGGGCAATTGTGTGTATTGGTTTAACAGCAAAATAGCATTTTCAAGTGTTAATAAAAATTATTGGCTTGTCACTGACTATTAAGAGGGATGATGAGCAGTAAAAATGGGTGATGGATGATAAGAACGACAATCATGGGAACAGTGTAGCAGGAAAAATATCTACTGGAAAGGAGGTCAAAGTAAGACATTGGGAAGATAACAGTGAGCCAGGAATGGGGCAAGGACCATGAGAATTTCATGCATTCAGCCAGAAAACACTGGTGTTCTGAGATAAAGAAAAACAGCCTGCGCTAAAACAGAATTAAAAATGGGGTGTTGAGAAGGGCCATTTCCAAGTGTCCCTTATGATCACTCTACTGCCTAAGCATATCTCAAGCTACTGCAACCTTCTACCAAGTTCTTCTGCAACACCAATGATAACTGTGCTGTGTTGTGGCAAAGAGAGCAAAACTTTGTAGTTAAGAACACACTTTTCATTTACTCTCAACTTGTTATGTGATCTGAGATCAGTTTCTTTACCTCTCTGACCCTCAGCTCCCTCATCTGTAAAACTCGAGATAGTAACAGCTTTCACAGGATAACTGTGAAGATTCACTCATCTGACAAATGTTTATTAAATGCTTTCCATGGGTTTCCCTGGTGGCTCAGTTGGTAAAGAATCCTCCTGCAATGAGGGTGACCTGGGTTCAATCCCTGGGTTAGGAAGATCCCCTGGAGAAGAGAACAGCCACCCACTCCAGTATTCTGGCCTGGAGAATTCCATGGACTGTATAGTCCATGGGGTTGCAAACAGCCAGACACGACTGAGCAACTTTCATTTCACTTTCCATGTGCCAAAGAACGTGCTAGGAGATGGGACCCAACATGGGATAGAATACAATCTACAAAGAGCCTTTAGTCCAGTGTCCAAGACAAATAAATAAATAGGAAATCACAGTACAATGTGATGAGTTAGCAAAGAGCATACCCGGTGCTCCATGAGGCCATCTAATCCACCTGGGAGACCAAGAGACTAACAAACTAATTACTAACAGGTAAGCATGCATGCTGTCCCACTCTTTTGCAACTCCATGGACTGCAGCCCACCACGCTTCCCTGTCCATGGGATTTCCTATGCAAGAGTACTGAAATGGGTTGCCATTTCCTTCACCAACAGAAAGCAGGAAACAGTAATGAAAACAATATATCACGACTCAAAAAATAAAATATTAGTTAGAATATTAGAAAGAAGTCAAAAGATGTAGAACTGACATGCTTTGACACTTAGTCCCCTTAGGTGCAGAGGAGGCAATAACTTCAATTACCTGGACCTCATTTTCTTCATTGTATTGGGTTGGCCAAAAAGTTCATTCAGGTTTTTTCATACACTATTTCACGAAAACCTGAACAAATATTTTTTGGCCAACCCAATAAAATGGAGATGCCTAACTTCACCTTACAGAGTTGTCGTGAATAATAAACAGTTTATCTGAAAATTAAACCTAGCAAACAGCAGGTGTTGTTGTTGTTCAGTCACTAAGTCATGTCCCCTCTGTGCAACCCCATGGACTGCAGCATGCCAGGCTTCTCTGTCCTTCACCATCTCCCAGAGTTTGCTCAAACTCATGTCCAATGAGTCAGTGATGCCTGGCTCCTCTGTCTCTGGAATTCTCCAGGCAAGAAGACTAGAGTGGGTAGCTAGTCCCTTCTCCAGGGAATCTTCCTGACCCAGGGATCAAACCCGAGCTTCCTGCATTGCAGGAGGATTCTTTACCATCTGAGCCACCAAGGAAGCCCCAAATAACAGGTGCTGTGCTGTGCTAAGTCTCTTCAGTCATGTTCGACTCTGTGACCCTGTGGATTATAACCTGCCAGGCTCCTCTGTCCATGGAATTCTCCAGGCAAGAATACTTGAGGAGGCTACCACATCCTCATTCAGGGATCGAACTCATGGTTCCTGTGGCTCCTGCATTGCAGGTAGATTCTTTGCTGTTGAGCCACCAGAGAAGCTCCCAAATAACAGGTACCTGATATTCATTTACTGAATATGAATATACTCTGTTCAGAGACAGATAAGGAACTTCTTTTGCCTTGAATTACTTGGAAGTCAAAGACTGCTTCCTTCACACCCCTCTCTCCAGCTTTAGTACAATTTCTACTAATCTTAGACATAGCTTGTTTTTAAAAGTTAGTCTATAAGTAACCACCTGATATCCAATATAAACAATATTTAAATCCTAGAACCAACCAGCAGCAGAACCCACTCCCCCATCTCCCACCAGCCACAAAACAGCCACCAAATTTGGGGCAAAGTAATCCAATAACTTCAACTACATAAAAACAGTTATTTATTATCTTTGGAACCCATATCTTCACTTTATTGTTGTTGTTGAGTTGCCAAGTCATGTCCAACTCTCTGCAACCCCATGAACTGCAACACGCCAGGCTTCCCCTTCCCCATCCTTCACTATCTCCCAGAGTTTGCTCAAACTCATGTCCATTGAGTTGGTGATGCCATCCAACCATCTCATCATATCTTCACTTACTAATCACCAGATCTTCACTTACTAATAGTGATTCTCCCTACATGGAATATAGGAAGGGGGAACCCAATTCTCACTAGTTTGGCTAATAAAACAGCTTTTCTAGAAAACCCTAATGAAGTGAAGTCAAGGAATACATGTGTCTTCCTTATCTACCTCCAGTACTTAACAGAGTGTCTGGCATATAATAGGTGCTCAATAAATGTTTGTTGATGACATTACTTAATGAAATAGTGAATAAGTACCTAAGAAAGGCAATAGTAAGATGACTCTCTCCATCTCTGTTGACACATAAAGGAAGGTTTAGATCCTTCACTCCCAAGGGTTACTGACATATGAGGGGAATACCATAAATACCAATACCATTCCCAAACTCTTGATATTCTGCAGGGTCATTCTTAGGTCAGTGTTGTTAGCTGATAATTGCCTATATATATGAGTGTTCATTTGCATATGTACCTGTATATGTAGGGGTTCCCTTGTAGCTCAGTTGGTAAAGAACCTGTCTACAATTCAGGAGACCTGGGTTCGATTCCTGGGTTGGGAAGATCCCTGGAGAATGAAATAGCAACCCGCTCCAGTATTCTTGCCTGGAGAATTTCATAAACAGAGGAGTCTGGCAGGCTACAGTCCATGGGGTCGCAAGAGTCGGACACAACTTTGCGATTAAACCACCACTATGTGTGTAAATGAACGCCTATACTGGCGATGTGCAATATGTTAAAAATTAGCCCTCCTTCCCTTGTCTCTGAGTTGTAAGATGCTGCTGCTGCTGAAGCATGGTACCTAAACATGATTCAGCCTTCACTCAAAGGTTTAAAACAAGACCCTGAGGCCATAAAAGATCCCAAAGAGAGCATGGTGGCAGGACCAGAATCAACAGGAGACAACCACACCATCTGAGCAGCCTGGTTCTCAGGCCAACTTCAGATGCAGTCATATGTTTCTTAATATATAATGCCATCTCTATTTTTGTCATTGATATCCATATTTGTTAACCACACAACCAATCATAACTGAATCTGAGCTCACTTAAATTTCTCTCTAACCTTTTATGTGGAACTGAGCACCTACTCAGAGAACTAATCATAAGGAGAAACATTCCTCTCTAATTTCACTCACCCTTCCTCGTCTCACTGTCCACTTAACTGGACGAGAAGAACACATAGTAGAAGGAACGCAGAACTGAGGATTAGGAACCCCCAGGTCCTCTTACAACCCTGATATGAATGAGCCAGGACACTCGGAAAGAACTACTCAGCCTCTCTGTGACTCTGGTCCTTTATCTGTGAAATAAGAGAAATGGACTGGTTGTTCTCAAAGTCTCTTCCAGCTTTAAAATTTTGTGAATCGCTCTGTCTTCCATTTCTCCCTCAAGTTCAACTCTCTACTCTTCTCTGAGCCCTGGGAGGCAGTCCTGTTTGGAGCACATCAATGGACATCCTAGTCCTCTGGTGTTCAGTTGGGTTTAACCCAACAGACAGCACAGACAAAACGAAAGGGAATAAGAAAGCCAAGACTGGGCTCTTTCCCTTCTGTGCCTCCATTCCTGTGGGTTCCCTGTGGGTTGGCTGTATCACCTGACTGAAGGTCATGGAGTTCGTGAAACATCCTTCTCCACATGACTCTCTCCATCAGGTTCCCCCTCCAAATTCCAGAAATCCCTCCTCCACTTCCTCCTTCAGGACTAAAAGTGGTGGTAACTTCATGAAGTCGCTTCTAGTTCAGAATACTATACCACCTCTTGTGGTTTCTGTGCATTGCTGACATCTTGGTAAATTCTCTTCAAATTAAATCAATTGAAGGTTGCTATCTGTTTCCTACTCTGACCATAAATGATACAGCTTCCTCCTGCATTTCATGTATAATGCCTAGAAAACTCTCAGGTTTGAAATGGCAAAGGCAGGACTTGACCTCCACCCCATCCACCACTAAATAAGGTATGGCCTCTCCTGAAGGTATGGCCTCTCTTGCTAGGGACTTCCCTGGTGGCTCAGATGATAAAGCGTCTGCCTACAATGCAGGAGACCCAGCTTCAGTCGTGGGTTGGGAAGATCTCCTGGAGAAGGAAATGGCAACCCACTCCAGTATTCTTGCCTGGAAAATCCCATGGATGGAGGAACCTGGTAGGCTACAGTCCATGGGGTCGCAAAGAGTCAGACATGACTGAGTGACTTCACTTTCACTTTCTTTCACTTGTACCCAAAGAATGGAGTCTTAAGTAGAGACTGTGACTGCCTTTAGACTGTATTTTCTACTGCTAGTGCTTCCTGTGTATCTTTCAGGCCCAGGTTTCGTCAGCAGCATGATAAACAGTAACATTCTCCGGGTGACTGGCTCCCCTGCAAAGGATGGATAAGTGTATGTAGAATATGTCAAGAGAATAGCCGGGAGCTAGCATTTGCAGAGTGAGGACTGTAAAAGCACTGGGCATCAGAAAAATCCACCAGGCAATTATCAGACTGATTCCAAAGCACAACCCTGAGAAAGGCCGAGTCTTTTCATGAAGGAAGAGGACATTAAATGGGAATTTATGTTACCAAAGAAACAAACTGGGTAAGGAAACATTAACTTTCATTCATTCGATTTGATTTGGATGGAATCTGTTTCATGAAAAAAATGAGTTTTAGAGTCAATTTTCATTGTCAAATTGTAAGCCAATAATTTCTTTGTAAACAAAGAAATACAGCAACATAAGAAACCATAAAGGTGATATTTCAAGGCAACATGACAGTTAACTCTGTATTTTTTCTTCTTTTCCTTTTTTTCTTAACATGGAAAAGATGCTGTAATGCTAATAATATAGTTGTAATCTGGTCACCCTTAACATTTAAACTGTTTTGAAAAAACAATGATACTGAAGCTAAAGCTCCAATACTTTGACCACCTGGTGCAAAGAGTCATTGGAAAAGACCCTGATCCTGGGAAAGATTGAAGGCAAAAGGAGTAGGGATAACAGAGGATGAGATGGTTAGATAGCATCACCAATTCAAGGGACATGAGTCTGAGCACACTCTGGGAGATAATGGAAGACAGAGGAGTCTGGCCTGCTGCAGTCCATGGGGTCGAAAAGAGTCGGACATGACTTAACAACGGAGCAACAACAACAAAGCTGTTCTCTCTACCTAAGTCCAGCATTTTTGCACTGTTAGAAAAGCACATATATTTTGTTTATTTATTTTTTTATTTTACAATATTGTATTGGTTTTGCCATACATCAACATGAATCCACCACAGATGTACACGTGTTCCCCCCCCCAAAAAAATGGAATGACTCCCCCCCAAAAAAATTTAAAAAAAAAGAAAAGAAAAGCACATATATCAGGCCTGCATCGCCATGTCCTCCATCACCATAGAGATGGAGCGACAGGGCCAGTTGGCCAGGCCTGTACCTCCCCTCCCAGGCCTGGTCCAGGGCAAATGAAACTCCTCTCTGATACAACTCAGCCACAGGCCATGCCGGAATCCACTTGCCGAGATCTGAGCATCCGATATCGGGAGTGCGCTCAGGGTACCTGCGGCTTTCCAGTTAAAATCAGAACTTGATATAGGAGACAACAGATGTTAATTAAACTTACATGGTAATCACTTCACAATAAGTTAAGTCATTATGCTGTATGCCTTAAACTTACTCAGTGCTGTATGTCAATTATATCTCAATAAAACTGGGGAAAAAACAGATTCTGAAAGCAAAAAACCTGACCTCACACACCAGCTCCTACCCCTTTCCCCTCAAAAGTCCAATGAATCAACACATCCTTACTGAAGACTCACTCATTTTTCAGATCAGAGAGAAGTGTTGCAGGCAGTCAAGGACTGGGCTTCTGCTCACAAGGACGGCCAACCCCAGCAAGGAGACAACACAGACTCCCCAACACTGGACCATCAGGCGGCATGAAGGATGAAAAGGAGGACAGAGATGAACAGAGAGAGACTGGCTCTGGGCTTGGGTAAGTGAGGACAACTTTCTCAAGAAGCAGCTCTGAGGGTATCTGAGGTGAGGAACTGGGCTCGGATGCAGACAGAAACGAGGCAGGCAGCACTAGGCGGTGAAATTGTGAGGCACAAAGTTTATCGGGGATGGTAAACAGTGTGGTCTGGCTGAAGAAGAGTTCATGGAAAGAGTGGTCATGAGATAAAGCTGAAAAAGGACACAGAGGAATCCGGGTACTCAACTAAGGTGCTTTACTTACTGCTAGAGAGGCAACAAGACACGATAGAAGAATGGGAAGGGAGGAACAGATATCCGCTCACCAGATTCAGTTTATTCTCAACTGCCAAGGCAAATAAAACTCCAGCGCTATTTGGGAAATCAACCAGGCTGGCCTGTGATAGCATGGCAATTCCTGCTCTGCTCAGAATAATAGCTGCCACTGTTCTTGCTATTGTTCAGTTGCTAAATCATGTTTGACTCTGCAACCTCATGGACTGCAGCACACCAGGCTTCCCTGTCCTTCACTATCTCCTGGAGTTTGCTCAAATTCATGTCCGTTAAGTCAGTGATGCCATCCAATCATCTCATCCACTGTCGACCCCTTCTCCTCCTGCCCTCAGTCTTTCCCAGCATCAATGATTCGGCTCTTTGCATCAGGTGGCCAAAGTTGTGGAACTTCAGCCTCAGTTCTTCCAATGAATATTCAGTTGATCTTCAGGATTAACTGGTTTGATCTCCTTGCTGTCCAAGGGACTCTCAAGAGTCTTCTCCAGCCCCACAGTTTGAAAGCATCAATTCTTCAGTGCTCAGCCTTCTTTATGGTCCAACTGTCACATCCACACATGGCTACTGGAAAAGCCACTGTTGAGAAGACCCCAATTTTGACGATTAAGAAACTGAGGTGCTAATGAAATGTCATTCATTGAAGTGTTTTTAATTCAGATTCTATTTATGGAAACAGCGTTCTTAGATGAACTTTACCACCATGGCCTTGGACCACTGCCTGAAGCTGCCCCTGGGCTCAGATGTCTCTTTCCTTCTCTCATCTCCATCCTAAGATGAGTCCCTCAGCTCCTCCAGCTTAGGACCCTCACTTGCTCATTCAAAGGCTGTCTCACAGCCTCATTGAAACCCTTCATCCTCAGGCAGCCTTTTTTCAGTTTGCAAATTCTCTCTGGCTTCACAGTGGCTGATGAAAACATAAGAGGTTCAGTGTGTGTGTGCACACCTGTGTGTGGATTTGAGAGCAACAGGAATATCTCATTCTCATTCATTTGGTGTCGCCTTCTCCAACCTCTTCATGGCATTCCTCACCTCGCTTTTCAAATCTGCTTTCCCTTTTTCTTAGAATTTTCTAGTCCCAAGTTCTTTTTGAGCGTCTTCTCACTTTCATCCCCTCCATTTGACTAAAACTACCTTGACAGGAGTCACTAATAATATGTTCATGAAAAACTCCGGTTGCCTCTTTGTTTCTGCTGTTCTATTTTCCCTGACTGTGCTTGACAGTATTCATCATCTGTTTCTCCCCTGTCTCATCATCTCTCTGGAAGCCTAACCGCCTTGCTTACCTTGACCTGTTTGCACTCAAGTGTCTCTGCTTCTACTCTCTTACTTTCTCTGACCATTCTTTTTCTTTCCTCATCCTATCTCTTCAGAGAACTCCATTTTTACCCAGAATTTAATACTTTTCCCTCCCTCAACTGAGCTGGTGACTCAAATCTTACTCAGTCCTAACCTGTTAAAGAAAGGCCTTGTTTTATACTTTTCTCCATCTGTTTGGTTGCCCAGCGTCACTTCAAGGTCGACATATCTGAAATGCTTTCACAGCTCTTTGCATGCCCTTGTCATTTTCCTTTGTCTAATTTATATTCAGATCTAAGTCAGACTTTGCTACTTTATTTTGGCACCAAAGTCTTCCCATCACCTGATGTGAGCCCTTAATGTCTTCATACAACCATCTTTCCTCCAATTTCTTCTCTCACTCCACATCAAAATATCCCCATCAGAATCAACTCCTCCTGGTTGCCAAAAAAAAAATTTTTTTTTTCTTTAAAAGCTGACATCTCATTTCTTAGTCTCTTTTTCCACTAAGAGCCTACACAGACATTCAGTGATGTAGCTTGACAAAAACGCAACAGATCCAGTCTGAACTCCACAGAGTTTAGTGAACAGTCTGCTGAGCCTTCACCCCTGCACCTAATTAATCATTCTTCCTGGAAATTCACTTATTCTTCTCCTAGCCACACACTTGGTCATTCCCACGCCAGTCCTCCAAATTTCCATCTGTCTCCTTGTCCAGAATCAACAAGCTCTTTCTTATGCAAATCTCTCCAAGCAACAGATGAAGCAATAACATAGAGATTCACTAGTTATAGCCAACACAAACGACAGTATGTGTCATATTTGCCATGGGTTCCAGAAGTGACTGAGCTCATCAAGAGCATTTTCCCAGGAGGCCTAAGGTCTGGAGGAAACGAAAGGGCTCTGACAGAGCACGTGTGAGAGGGGAAGAGACTGAGTGAAGCACCAGGAAGCTCCCTGGAGTGCAAGGCACCAAAGCAGGAATTTCCAGCTAGTCCAGGGGAAGAAAGAGCATCCAAGTAACCCATCATGAAAAACAATTGTTAAAGAGGCACTGGGGACTTCCCTGGTGGTCCAGCGATTGAGACTCCAGGCTTCCAGTGCAGGTGGCTCCTGTTTAACCCTGGTTGGGGAACTAGATCATGCAGGCCACGAGGCATGGCCAAAAACTAAAATAATAAATAAAGGGGCACTGAGGACTTCCCTGGTGGTACAGTGGATAGGAATCCTCCTGCCAATACAAGGGACGTGGGTTTGACCCCTGGTCCGGGAAGATCCAACATGCTGTAGAACACCTAAGCCTGAGAGCCACAACTACTGAAGCCTACATGCCTACAGCCCGTGCTCCACAACAAGAGAAGCCCCTGCAATGAGGGGCTGGGGGACCGCAACGAAGAGTAGACCCCGCTCACCACAAACAGAGAAACTCCGCATGCAATAATGAAGACCCAGCAGAACCAAAAATAAACAATTATTAAAACAAACCAAAAAAAAAAAAAAAATGAGGCACTGAAAAACTGTGGGAAAAGCCAAGAATTTGAAAAAATTTTACCATGTGACATTAAGCACATCACCTAGGCTCTCTAAAGGTCAGAGAGGAGGTCCTTTCTAAATGTGAAAAAGGATGTGAAAATTACACAATTTCACAGAGTTAGGAGACTTACATGAGAAAATAGGTATGAATATAGCATTCAAATTGAAAAGTACCATGCAAATGGGGAAGTCTGTTATTACTAAATGGAACTGACAAATTATTCATTGATGCATACATCAGTATGTAAATTTTAACAAATAACAATTTTTTTTAGGTCTAGTTTACTGGAGTATTATTTGCATATATTAAAATTCACCCTTTTAAGTGTACAGTTCTATAAGTTTTTACCAACTTATACAGCATGTAAGTTGGAGAAGGAAATGGCAACCCACTCCAGTGTTATTGCTTGGAGAATCCCAGGGATGGGGGAGCCTGGTGGGCTGCCATCTATGGGGTCGCACAGAGTCAGACATGACTGAAGCGACTTAGCAGCAGCAGCAACAGCATGTAAGTAACCATCGCTATAATCAAATTATAGAATATTTCCATCACCCAAAAAGTTCCCTGTATGTACTCCTTTATAATCAATCACTTCACTCCCCAACCCCTGGCAACCACTGATCTGATTTGGTCTCTGTAATTTTGCCTTTTTCAGAATGTCTTATAAATGGAGAAGGAAAGGGCAACCCACTCCAGTATTCTTGCCTGGAAAATCCCATGGACAGAGGAGCCTGGTGGGCTACTGTCCATGGGGTCGCAAAGAGTTGGACACAACTGAGCAATTTCACTATCACTATAAATGGAATCATACTGTATGCAGTCATATTGTATGTCTGACTTTTTTTTTTTTTTTTTTTTGCGCCACTTTTTGGATAACTGCTTTACAGAATTTTGTGGTTTTCTGTCAAACATCAACAAGAATCAGCCATAGGTACACCCATATCCCCTCCCTCCCAAACCTCCCTTCTAACTCCCTCCCCATTCCAACATTCTAGATTGTCACAGAGCCCTTGTTTAAGTTCCCTGAATCATACGGCAAATTACCACTGGCTATCTATTTTACATACGGTATTGTAAGTTTCCATGTTACTTTCTCCATACAGCTCACCCCTTCCTTCCTCCCCTCCCCCCGTGTCCATAGGTCTGTTCTCTGTATCTCCTTCTCCACTGCTGCCCTGAAAATAAATTCATCAGCACCATCTTTCTAGATTCCATATATTCACTTGACATAGTGGCTTTAGAGACTTCTCAGTATTGGGGCTTATGTTGGTACTTGGTTGTCTTTACTGACAAGTGATATTCCTTTGTATGAATGTATTTATCTACCCACTTTTCATGATTTTTAAAATAAAGATGCTATACCATTCACATACACTTCTTAGACATATGTTTTCATTTTTCTTAAGTAAGTACCTGGGAATGAAGTTTCTGGGTTATATGGTAAGAGTAATACTAATTTTATAAGAAATTACCAAACTTTTCCAAAGTGGTTATACCATTTTGTGTTCCCACCAGAGGTTCTTTCATATTCTTAGCAACATTAGATTTTGTGAGTTTTCCTTTTTCCTTCTTAAGTTAAAAAAAAAATTAATCCATGCCACTGGACGTTTAACAGTATCTTACCACAGTTTTGATTTAAATTTCCTGCCAACTAATGATGATGAGAATCTTTTCAAATGCTTATTTACTATCTGTATCCTTATTTTCATAAAATGTCTTTTGCCCACTTTTTAATTAGGTTGTCTGTCATACTATTGAGTAGTAAGGGTTCTTCATATTAATACAGGTCCTTCATAGAAGACAAGCATTTTGCACATATTTTCTTACACTCTGTGATTTATCTTATCATTTCCTTAACAATGACTTTCAAAGAACAGAAGTTTCTTTTTTTAATGAAATCTTATTTATCAGCTTTTTCTTTTATGGTTCATGCTTCTGTAAATCTAGGAAACCTTTACCTGAACAAAAGACACAGAGACGTTTCTCCTGTTTTCTTCCCAAAGTATTTTAGTTTCAGTTATAGTTCTATGATACATTTTAAGTTAATTTTTTCGTGACAAAAGATATAAGCAGAGGTTCTTTTTTTTTTGTCAAAAATCACCTGCCCACATGTGTGAGTCTACTTCTGAACTCTCTCTGCAGCCTGACTGATCTCTATCTCTATTCTTATGCCATTCCTGCACTAACTTGATTACTATTGCTTTATCGTAAGTCTCATAATCTGTGTATGTCCTCAAGTTTTTACTCTTTCATCCCAAAGTTCTTTTGGCTTTTTTGCTTTTCCATATAAATATTAGAATCATCTGTCAATTTCTGCCAAAAAAAATAAGTCTGCTGGGATTTCTATGGGGCTTGTGTTGAATCTTAACAAAACTTTAAGAACTGATTTTCTAACAATACTGAATTGGTGGTGGAAATGATTTCCTGGGTATTCATTTTGCATTTTATAATAATTCACTGATTTGTATACTTTTGTTTTGTGTTGTCTTGAAAAAAATATATTTTAAATATAAAGATACAAATTAAAAAGAAAATACTCGGCTTCCCTGGTGACTCAGTGGTAAAGAATCCACCTGCCAATGCAGGAGACATAGGTTTGATCCCTGATCCGGGAAGATCCCACATGCTGCAGAGCAACTAAGCCCATGTGTCAACTATTGAGCCTGTGCTCTAGAGCCCGGGAGCCACAGCTACTGAAGCCCATGCACCTTAGAGCCCATGCTGCAAAACAAGACAAGCGACCACAATAAGAAGCCTGCCCACGACAACCAGAGAGTAGCCCCCGCTTGCCGAAACTAGAGAAAAGCCCTCACAGCAATGAAGACCCCGCATGGCCAAAAATAAATAATTTAAAAAATAAAAGAATGTTTCTTTAAAAAAAAAATACCGAGTTAGAAATTTTATAACGTTTATCCCTATGAATATAATGCTTCTGATGTCGTAAATTTGTTTTTTACATTTCCACTTCTTTTTAAAATTTTATTGAAATACAGTTGATTTACAATGTTGTGTTTCTTTTGTATGGCAAAGTGACTCAGTTATACTATATATTTAATTACATATATGTAACATATATACATATCCTTTTTCATATTTTTTCCATTATGTTTTTCACAGTATCTTGAATATAGCTCCCCGTGCTATACAGTAGGACCTTGTTTATCCATCCTGTATTTAATAGTTTGCATCTGCTAATCCCTGTGCAGCAACACGGATGGACCTGGGTATTATCATACTAAGCAGAGTAAGTCACTTATACGTGGAATCTAAACTACAATACAAACCAACCCATCTACGAGACAAAGACAGACTCACAGATACAGAGAACAGACTTGTGGTTACGGGAGGGGCTGGTTAGGGGATGGACGGAACGGGAGATGGGATTGGCAGAGGCAAACTATTAAATTTCCCTTTCTAATTGTTCATTAATAGCATTTATAAATACAATTAATTTTGGTATATTGGTCTTTGACCTTACCAAAATTACTGGTTCATTTTCATACTTTTTTGGTCTATTCTTTGCTACTTTCCACATAGATGGATGCTACTTTCCACATAAATACACCTTTCTTTTTCCCTTTCCCTTCCTTTTCTGTTTTTGTTACACTGGTTAGGACTTCCTCCAATACAATTGCTCAGAGGAGTGGTACAGCATCCTTGCCTTGTTCCTAATCTTAAGGGTAGAGCATCCAGTCTTTCAGCATTAGGCAGGATATTACCTGTAAGGATTTTCATAAATGCCCTTTGTCAGGTTGAGGACATTCCCTTCTAGTTCTAGTTTGATGGATTTTTAAAGTCATGAACATGTATGTAAAGTTAGGAGGTTTTGTTTCCTTTACTGGAAAAAACAATTTTTTTTTTCTTTCTTTGTGCCTTTGCTTCAAAATTCCATCTGTAGGCTTGGCTGCTCACAGGGACTTGAAAGAGTGCTACAGATGGAGTGGGTTATTCAGCTTAGAATTAATCGTATTGACTGAAGTCTAACAGAAAGTGAGAAGCCTCCCCAAGGAAGTTATAGCTATTCATGTAGAAGATAACCAGGCTATTAAAAAATTGCTGGAGAAGTGATAACACGTCTGAAACTCATCAAGGAATAAAACACAGTAAGATGTGGTGCTGGAGAAGACTCTGGAGAGTCCCTTGGATAGCAAGGAGATCAAACCAGTCAATCCTAAAGGAAATCAACCTTGAATATTCATTGGAAGAACTGATGCTGAAGCCGAAGCTCCAGTACTTTGGCCACCTGATGCGAAGAGCCAACTCATTGGAAACAACCCTGATGATGGGAAAGACTGAGGGCAGGAGAAGAAGGGGACGACAGAGGATGAGATGGTTGGATGACTCACCATCACCGATTCGATGGACATGAGTTTGAGCCAACTCCCAGAGGTGGCAAAGGATAGGAAAGCCTGGTGTGCTACAGTCCATGGGTCAAAAAGAGTCAGACACAACTGAGTGACTGAACAACAAAGATGTGGAAAAGGTGGGAAACTAAAATTGTACTTAAACTGTCCCCTACAACAATGTTTGGAAGGCGAAGTCCATGATGGAAGATAACTTAGGGAACAAGTTCTGTTTATTCCATTTCAATTTCCAGGTGTCAGCAGTACATAGTGCTGTAGAAAATATTACAGATAATGAAGGATAAATGCTATACCACAGGGAAAAAAACGCAGAGCCCCAAAAAACTAATCTAAGTGACAACTAAATGGAGATGAAACCTCTTTCAAAATTGAAAGCACAAATACACATCCTTAAGAGGAGAGCTTCCTGTCTTCCTGGTATGGTTAGAAACTACCCCAAACAAACTTTTCTTCCCTATTAATGTAAGAATTTTCACTCTTCTTTCATGTCCACTTGGCTCTTTATATAAAAGCTCTTCTACTGTCGTGGGGCCTTCATCGCTGTCCCTAACTATGATCCACATCCCATTCCAACCCATCCTTCACTTATAACCAGTGCTGCCAGCAACAGGGTCTGGCTGGTAACAAACCAGAAAGCTTAACGAGGCTTTTACATGTTGGCTTTAGGAATCTACCAACCTTCCCAAAAGAGGTGTATTCTTAAGTTCTTTTGAATGAACGTCTCAGAACCAATTTTCTGAATACAACTTGTTCATAAGATAGAGTATTCATGCACAGAGAGGACAAAAAGGAGGGCAAGGATTACTGTTTATTAAAGAACCCACATCCAATGCTGTGTATCTCCAAAGATGAGCAGCAAGCACTTTGCTTCATAACTACTTGAGCAATTGGCAAAAGCTATAGATACCTAGGCCTAACACCAGAAAAGGTGATGCAGAATTTCTGAGGATAAAATGTGGGGATCTGTATTTTTCACAAGTGCCCCACATGATCCTGTTGTGTACTCTAGGTATGTGTGTGTGTGCTTAGACGCTTCAGTAGTGTCCGACTCTTTGCAACCCCATGCACAATAACCCACCAGGTTCCTCTGTCCATGGGATTTTCCCGACAAGAATACTGGAGTGGATTGCCATGACCTCTACCAGGGGACTTCTCTACCTAGAAATCAAACCCACGTCTCCTGCCTTGCAAGTGGATTCTTTACCACCGAGCCTCTGGGGGAGCCCACACTATACGTAAGGGAGTCCCCATTAGAGGAGTGCAGAAAAGCCAATGGGTCCCCACATTCATCTACCAACACACTCACAGCTGATGCCAGCAGAGGAAAAGAAATACAATTTCAAGCTAGAAAATAATCACAAAAATAAACAGAAATGCTTTTAAAAACTCTTCAGTGAGACAGAAGAAACAAAAACACAAAGAAAACAGATTACAGAAATATGAATAACATAAGTGACTTTTTTAAAGTTTTTTTTAATGTGGACCACTTTTAAAGTCTTGAATTTGTTACAATATTGCTTTGTAAATTTGATTTACTGTATTGTCTTATATTTTGGTTTTCCAGCCACAACGCATGAGGGGTCTTAGTTCCCCGGCCAGGGATCAAACCCATACCCCTTGCATTGGAAGGTGAAGTCTTAGCCACTGGACCACCAGGGAAGTCCCTAACATGAGTGACTTTTAAAACACTGTTCATTAACCGATAACATTTACACAGATGAATACATACATTATAAGTATGCACACAGCTCAATGAATTTTTATCAAATACACTATCACTGAAGTTTTTTAATGCCTTCGTAATTAAATACAGAGAAATTATCATGGGGATGCTTGATGCTTGCTCTCTCTACCCCTAAAACAAAATTAAAAAAAAAAAAAAAAAACTAATACAGAGAACACCAAGCTGTGCTCCCTGTGTTATACAGCAGCTTCCCACTAGTTATGTTTCACACATGACAGTGTAAATGTGTCAGTGTTACTTTCTCAGCTTGTCCTATTCCCCCATTCCCCTGCTGTGCCCCCAAGTCCGTTCACATCTAAGTCTCCATTCTTTCCCTATAGTTTCAACAGAACCATTTTTCTAGACTTCATATATATGTGTTAAAATGTGTGATATTGCTAGGATAGGAGAGTAGAAGGGAGGCTCAAGAGGGAGGGGATATATATACATATATTAATAATTATGACTGATTTGCATTGTTTATGGCAGAAACCAACACAACATTGTAAAGCAATTATCCTCTAATTTTAAAAAAGTTCTAATAAAAGAAAAATGGAACAAGAAAAAAAAAAAACCTAATATAGAGTGGCAAGAAGATAAAGCAGAGAATTCAACAGGACTCTTACAAAAAAAATTAGCAAAAGACAGCATGAATGGAAGGAGAAAAAACAAACTAAAGGAAATCACAACTCCTAAAAGAATCATTCAATTCTTAGTCAAAGTGCCCTGCTTTCAAAACAGTTTGGGGATTTATTTCAGACTTACTTACACTTACCCACTCATCTAGGACACATAATAATTATACAAAGTGAGTAATGAAGACTGGGGGTTTCTGGATCTCATGGATTTTATTTCTTTGAAACAATCTTGAGAAGGAGAGAGGTCTAATAGCTCTTAGGTATTTACTTCAACAGCCTGCTCTGGGGGTAAGCACTATTAATACCTTTATACAGCAGCATCACTCTGAAATGTGAAGGAGACCATGCCATGTCCTCAAATGCAGGGGGACGATGTCTTTGTCTTAGTGGCCATGGACTGATGCAGTCTGCAGTCCACCTTCATCCACTTTCATAAGCCTGTTTGCTCCCTTGTCCCAATTCCAAGTCAGTTGAGCAAACAACAGAACAGCTGAATCGGCATTGGAAAGAGAATGCAGAGAGATGAGAGGCAAAGGGAGCTAGCAGAATAAGAATAAAGAGGACAGACAGTAGCATTTACCCTGAAATTAACATATATAACATCTCTAGGCAAGGAAAACAGGGTTGCCATCACCTATTATTAGCACAGGATATACATTAAAAAACCTTTACTATCTGAGCTGCTGAGGGAGTTTTAGATAAGCACGATCTAATTACCCAACTTAATATCACTGAGGGCTTCATCTTCCAAATACTTCATAACCTTTACCTAATTAATTTTCACCAAACCTCCATAAGGTCTGAATGTATTAAGCACCCACCGTAAATGGACAAACCAAGTGCCTGAGTTTACATAACTTACCTAAAAATGAAGAGAAGCTGGCATGTGAAATCAGAATGGGAACAGCAATGAAGTATTTCTGTTCCCCAAGACCATGCCAAACCCATATTTTTCCAAACTGCTTGTGTTTTCAACCTCCTAGCATGTATGGAATGGCACCAGGGATAGAGCTTTGCACTTAGTAAAAGGTACACACACCTGGCTTTCATTCAAATGACAAAAAGAGGTACACTTCCCACAAGTAAATATGAGCCTGGGGAAACTAAAACACCCAGTAGTAATAGGAACAGAGAAGCACAGTTCAGTTCAGTTCAGTTCAGTCGCTCAGTCGTGTCCGACTCTTTGCGACCGCTTGAATCGCAGCACACCAGGCCTCCCTGTTCATCACCAACTCCCGGAGTTCACCCAAACTCAGGTCCATCGAGTCGGTGATGCCATCCAGCCATCTCATCCTCTGTCATCCCCTTCTCCTCCTGCCCCTAATCCCTCCCAGCATCAGTCTTTTCCAATGAGTCAACTCTTCGCATGAGGTGGCCAAAGTATCAGAGTTTCAGCTTTAGCATCAGTCCTTTCAAAGAACACCCAGGACTGATCTCCTTTAGAATGGACTGGTTGGATCTCCTTGCACAAGCAGGGCACAAAAGCTCACCATCAGTCACTGTCATTCTATAGCCTTGCCCATCAGCAGATTTCATCTTTTTTTAGGCTTCTGAGCAAAGCGTGGCCAAGGCATCAGTCAGTGTCCCTTCAATTAGTGGGGACTGAAATGGTCGTGTGTGACTCTATACAACCCCATGGATGGTAGCCCTTCAGGTTCCTCTGTCCATGGGATTCTCCAGGCAAGAATACTGGAGTGGGTTGCCATGCCCTCCTCCCAGGGATCTTCCCAACCCAGGGATCGAAGCTGCATCTCTTATATCTCCTGCTTTGGCAGGCGGGTCTTCCTATCTTAAGTCTGTTCTCCTGGTGCCTGGGAGGAACTGAGACCCTGCTGCCCAGCTGTGGGGCTCATCCTGCCCATATGGCACATCTATCTTCCCTCCTTGATCACCCCACAATCACCTGTTACAGCGGGAGGCTTTCCCTGAATTCCAGTCACAAAATAAGAGCCCTGACCCTCTGCGTGGCTCTTGACGGTTTCTCCTTTCTAAGTGAACAGAAAGAGTTCAGGAACCTGCTCAGACTCTATCAATTGGTGCTTCCTCCTCCTGTGTGTCTGTCCATCTGTTCCTCTCTTTTGAAATAATTTTTTAAGCTATCTCTACTGCTGAATCAGTTCTACTTTCCCTGACCTCTGCCACCATATTCATCCTCCCTTTTCCCCAGTGACTACTGCAAGGATCCCACGACATCCTTAAAGTCAAATCTCCGTGAACTATAAATGTGAAACACGAAGGACACTATTTCAATGCAGATGTCCTCTCTCCCAGATATTTGCCACTCCTTACTACCAGCACATTGTTGTCACCTCCAGCAATTTCCTCTTGCTCCATCTGTCTCTTCTCTCTGACCCTTTTGGTTGTTAACCACCTGCCCATCTACATCAGGGACTTCTGGACTCTGAAGAGTCCAGGTTATTCTCAGATTATTCTCTAACTTCTGAAAGCCATACAGGGATCTGTAAACCACAGCATCTCAACTGAGTCTTATCATCTGTCTACTGCTGACTAGGGGTAGTGTTAGTCACTGAGTTGTGTCTGACTCTTTGCAATCCCCTGGACTATATCCCGCCAGACTCCTCTGTCCTTGGAATCCTCCAGGCAAGAATACTGGAATGGGTTGTCATTTCCTCCTCCAGGGGATCTTCCTAACCTAGGGATCGAACCCTGGTCTCCTGCATTACAGGCAAATTCTTTACCATCTGAGCCACCAAGGAAGCTGGGGTATGTGTCCCTCAGTGTGACCATTGGCAGTACTAGAATGCTCATTTAAGACAAGCTTAGGAGCACCAGTCTGGTGAGAAATGAAGCTAAGGGACTTGTCATAAGCCAGCATTTACATAGCAAGCCCTATGTCTACTTGGTGTGTGTGTTTACTGAGGCGAAGGAGTGCTGTAGGAAGGCTTGTAGATATTATGGGATAATGTTTCCCCCACCTTACTCCTTGCTGTCACCTGAACAATCTTGAGTGTTTAGGTCTCTAAGGCTGGAAGAGTCAGTGAAATCTAGCGGATGGTGGGTGTCTGGTCCACAGCCTTGTGAATGGTGCAACTCCCACCCAGCTCAGCTAGGATTTCATGGAAAGCTGTGCTATTGGGCACCATGCAGACTTTTCACTTTGGGAGAGAGGCAATACCCTGTCTGATTCTGGAAAGCCCAGAGTGTTCAGGACCCATCTGAGAAGCATCCCCTGCAGGTGAGGATGCTCTAGGGCAGTGGCTGTCCCACTCGTGCACTTGAGCCAAGCCAGGCGATCTCTGCTCCCTGTCAGCATAACTGATGCGCAGCTGCCTTTAGCTGACTGCCATCTTTCATCTCCTGGAATGTCACTTTTAAACGTGTTATGTACTTCATCTGTGCAGTGCCCTGGACCTGGATCGGAACACAGCTGCAGCAGATTACACTATTTATTTTACATACTTGAAGATAGAGCCTCTTGAATTCGATATGCAAATGCATGTGAATAATATGCAAATCTGTGTTTTCCGCCAAGACGCTGGCATTTTTCTTTTAATGGGACTGTGATTCTTATTCAAGAAGGAAGAGCATCTTCCTCATGTCCCTCTGCATTAGTGCTCTCCCGCTCTTCTCTTCAAGGTCCTGACCAGCTTGTAACTTCACTAAGCTTCAAAGGCTTGAGAAAATTACAGGTGCCACTGAATTACATTTAAACCTATAATGGTCATTCCAAGACATTATTTAGTGCTTTTCAATAGGTGTGCTACAAATGCAATGAGGGTCACACTCCTTCACTGCCAATTTGGGATTTTATTCTTAACCTCATGGAATCTGACAGTCTCCTTAGTAATTCTAAATTTAAGTGTTCTCACCTACTGTACAGATGCAGCCACAAAACCTTTCTAAAGAAAAAAAATGCAGTTTACAAAGATTTTTAAAGTGATATTTAGAATTTAGAAAGATGGTAACGATAACCCTGTATACGAGACAGCAAAAGAGACACTGACGTATAGAACAGTCTTATGGACTCTGTGGGAGAGGGAGAGGGTGGGAAGATTTGGGAGAATGGCATTGAAACATGTAAAATATCATGTATGAAACGAGATGCCAGTCCAGGTTCAATGCACGATACTGGATGCTTGGGGCTGGTGCACTGGGACGACCCAGAGGGATGGTATGGGGAGGGAGGAGGGAGGAGGGTTCAGGATGGGGAACACATGTATACCTGTGGTGGATTCATTTTGATATTTGGCAAAACTAATACAATTATGTAAAGTTTAAAAATAAAATAAAATTAATTAAAAAAAAATAAAGTGATATTTACAATGGGACTGGTAAAAAGTGTCAGACTGGCACCTACAAAACTGAACCCTCTATTTAGCCTCAGAATAGCAAATTCCATGGACAGAGGAGGCTAGCAGTCCATGCGGTCACAAAGAGTCTGACATGACCTAGTGACTGAACAACAACAACAAAGTAAATTACATGTATCTTACGCATGCGACCAGAGCCACCACCCTCATCACCACCACCATCACCACCACAGCCATCATCAAAGCTACAAGGAGAAAAAGACTTGCTCAGATCCAGGAGAGGCAACTGAAGAAACTAAGCATGTCAAGCAATTATTTGCCTACTATGTTCAAGGCACTCTTCTGAGTTGTTAAAAATACAAGCTTAAGATCAGCCTTGCCATTTAGAAGGGTACAATCTAATAAAAATAATGACAGGAACCAATATCCACTTAGCACTTTTTTTTGCATCATGCTCGACACTCAACAGGAATCTTTCATAAGTTCCTTATGACAACAGTACTTGCAATACGGTTACAGTACAATCTTACAGTTAAGAAATGGTAGAGGCCAGGTTCAACCCCCCAAAAAAACCATCCTAGTGACTCATATATAAATAATTGTTTGGTGGTCCAGGGTTAAGACTCCATGCTTCCAATGCAGGGGAACGCAGGTCTGAGACCTGGTCGGGGAATTAGTATCACACACCTTGTGGTGTGGTAAAAAAAAAAAAAAAGG
Source organism: Bos javanicus (assembly GCF_032452875.1). Classification (NCBI taxonomy): domain Eukaryota; kingdom Metazoa; phylum Chordata; class Mammalia; order Artiodactyla; family Bovidae; genus Bos; species Bos javanicus. The sequence continues at coordinate 96,446,945 of NC_083872.1, read as the reverse complement.
TTTAAAAAATAATAATTGTCAAATGAATTGAGTTAAAATTTCATAGGCTAAACACAACTATCCCAAAGAACCAAGATAAGATCCTTAAATTAACTCTCAGAAAAGGCTTTCACTCAGGGCTATAATAATACAGAGGAAGAAAGGAATCAGAAGTTCCACCTCCCAGTGGCCCAGTTCTAATTTGTATTTAATGCTTACATGTCAAATTCAATAAAATAGCCTCATGGTTCTCTAGTCCTACTGCCTTTATAAGGAATATCATTTTTAAAAAGCTACTTCCAATTCTCATAATGAAATATCACAGAGTCTAGATTTATCCTTCCTATGTTGGGAATGGAATAAATGAAACTCCCCAAGGGCTTCCCAGGTGGCTCAGTGGTAAAGAATCTGCCTGCCAATGCAGGAGACACAGGAAATGTAGGTTCAGTCCCTGGGTCGGGAAGATCCCCTGGAGTAGGAAATGGTAACCGGCTCTAGTATTCTTGCCTGGATAATTCCATGGACAGGGGAACCTGGCAGGCTACAATCCACAGGGTCACAAAGAGTCAGGCACTGAGTGAGCACCACACAAGCGTCTCAGGGGGTGATGAAGTCTCAAGATTTCCAGGTACCATGAGCTGAAACATCACACTGGTGAAAAATGAAGCTCTATCTCCCACTGGCTCTATTCCTCAACCATTTGTTTATCCCTCTTGGTTTTGCAGAGGTCAGAGAGGCAAAGACTGCCACCTCGGATAAAGATGTTCCTCCCTGTGAATGCATAACACTCTCGAGAGCCTAGAATACAGTAAGACACCAGGGCTTCCAATGGGAGTCTCAGGGGCTAAGTATGGTCCACATTAACCATACAGTTCTCCTGAGGACTTCAGGGAATGAAGGTTATCCGGTTAGCCCTCCAGGAAGACATCATATGACAAAGGTTTCAGAGAATGAATCCTAAAGCTTGCTCCAGAAGAATTCACCTAACATCCTGAAAGCATCTTCTCTTCCCCAGAACCAGTAGATCCAAAGCTCAGAGCAACATGCTCGAGGATGAGGACCTGGAGTCAGAGCTGACAGGTGACCTGACCACACACCTCCGTCCCTTGAGAACCATTCAGTTGGTTTTTGGCTTTGTTCGCTATGCAAATAACTTGATTGACACTGATCAATGACTAGCACTTGGCCCATATCTAAGTGCTTGTGTACAAATAAAGATGATTAAATTGCTTCGAACAGCTTCTGAATTACATCTGAGCAGCTATATTTTAAAATAGCGAGCACACTCTATTTCACCACTGTTATCAATAAAATATTCATGGAGCTTGTACACACATTGATTTCTAATCATATGGCCAAGTACCGAAGAAATGTGCCTTCGGTTTTCCCTATGCTGGTAAAGACTGATGCAGAAGACAGATGGTGTGAGTTAGGAGTGGGTAACAGAAACCCTTGAAAATGTTATTTCCTGAGGAATTTTTTGGTAGTCATAAAAAAATCCTAAACTTGTAATGTCAAATGAAAAGTGTGAGATAAAAAATTGAGATTTCAAATTAATAGAATAATACATAGAAATAAAGGAAGAAACATACCAAAATATTAGATGAAAAACATTCATTTAATTCTTTGTTTAATCATTACTATAATAACTAACATTGATCTGCAAAAACTTAAGGTTCCAGCTACCTGGAAATCTGTGAAAAGATACACACGAGTGCATTTCACTTTATTTAATAGACACATTTCTGAAAGCTACACATTATACTTAACTCTATGTATTTATTACATAGATATTTGAAAGCCATTATGTTCATAAATATAATAAAGAATTTTTAAAATACTGCAGATAAGAGCAGAAATTTCACAAAATAGAAACTACGGATGAATAACCAACACGAAAAATTGTTCAATGTCACTGGTAATTACAGAAATAAGAATTAACCAAGCAAAGGAGTATAATTTTTACCCAACAGATCATAAAGATATTTTTAATTTAATTTTTACAGCGGAGTAGCCAAGGATATGGTAAAAAAAAAAAAAAAAAGACACTCTCACATATTGCTATAGGAAGTATAAATTGATGAAAAACCATTTTGGAAAAGCCATTTGGCATTATGGATCAAGAGCCTTAAAATGTTCATACCTTTGACCCTGTAATTTAATTTCTGGGAATCTATCCTAAAATAATAATGTAAAATAGAGACAGAGAAGCTTCATACACCAAAATGTTCACTGCAACATCATTTATAATAGTGAAAAATTCAAAGTAATTAAATGGCTGACAGTAAGAAGGTGGCTAAGTAAATTATGCTATAGCTGTATGACAGAATGCTAAATACCCTAAAAAATTATGTTTACCAAGAATTTTTAATAACATAGAAAAATCCCTTATGGCTGCAGTGTTAAATAAAAATCCAGAACAAAAAATATTATATGATTCCATCTATATAAAAATTCATACACAAATGCTGCAAGGAAATATATAAAAATGTTAACAGCAATTACTTTATTGGAATTTAAGTGATTTTTTTTTCTTTCTGACAACTTTTCCATTTTTCCCAAATATTTCACAGTGAGTATATATTACTTGCATATTAAAAAAACATTAAAAGTATATATTACATTTCAAGTATTCACACCAACCGTTTAATGTCTTAAAAAAAGATAAAGACAGAAATGGATAAAACTGAAATAAGGCAGAGACACAGATTAATGGAGCCTCTTCCTGTGCCCTTTTAGGCACTGCCTCTAAATTTTTTAAGGCCATGTTGTGTTAGCAACTGCAAGCATATGAAATATTTACCCCATTAGCTGAATAAAATTAACTTGGATGCATAAATCCGTTCAGGGTCACATATTTCCTATTTCTGACCTAAAGGAATCACAGAATGAATCATTTTGGAAAGAATCATTTCTGTTGAATGAGAGTCATGCTCTAATTCTGAGTTTTCAAGTTTATTTAAAGGGTTGCACCCTCTTTTGGGGGTTTCCCAGATGGCACTAGTGGTAAAGAACCTGCCTGCCAATGCAGGAGACATAAGAGATGCCAGTTCGATCCTTGGGTCAGGAAGATGCCCTGGAGGAGGGCATGTTAATCCACTCCAGTTTTCTTGCCTGGAGAATCCCCATAGACAGAGGAGCCTGGCGGGCTAGAGAACATAGTGTCTCAAAGAGTCAAACACAACCGAAGCGACTTAGCATACATACACATCCCCTATAAAGGCATGTGTACTTTGTGTAAATAATGTGGATGTGCCTGCAACATGTAGACACATACTAAAGAATATAAGAGCAACTAAGAGTTGTATGGGTTGATTTCTCTTGCCAGATGAAGAAACTGAGACCCAGAGAAATCATGAAGCTAAAAACCCTTGTTCAGGGTCACTTGACTGTCAGTGGCAAAGCCAGTGCAGCTGGACGACCAGTTTGGAGGTTTTCCACTGACCTGGTCGCCAAGTTTATACCCCAGGAATGTGACTGTTAAGAAACTAGAGAGTTGAAATAAAGTTACTGTAACACCCTACTCTTACCCTACCCAGAAAATGAGCACTGTCACCTTATCCACTCAGTGTACTGAAGGGACTTCAAAAGCTTTTGGGAGCATATGACTGGAAGCTTTGATCTGTGTGTAATGGTCTTGGGTGGTCACTAATTGCTCAATTAGCAGAATGAACTGAAAGTGGAGGCTAAAACACTGTTTGTTTTATGGGTATTGTGAGATCAAAACGGCTCTTTCCATAATCTGAAAGGCCAAGAATTTGAGACGTTCTTGAGGAACGACAGAAAAGTGGGTTAATAATGTAAACTGAACTTTGCAGATAATAAATATTTTACTGCTCCTGTACAACATTAGGCTGGCTAGCCCTGCCTTGTGATTCTTGGTGGCTGTGATTAGCATATGTAAAGTATTTCAAGGTGACTTATTAGGCTTGTTATCTGAGGGCTTCAGAAAAAGTTTTTGAATGTGGATCTTCAGATCTTTTCCTGCTGTATCAGTTCTTCCAACTTTGGGGTCTAAGGAAGTGTCTTTCAGCTTAAGAATCCTTGTGCATATTAATAAGGGTATCCTTATACGTAGCAGAGGTTGACTAAATCAGGATTTAAACCACTTTGGCAGAACTTGTCAACTCCATTCATATCCAGTGGGCTTTTACCAAATATATGTGTGCATGTTATAGTTGGTGCATATACTTTATGTATTTCATCTATGCTATTTTGGCAAATTCCATTTGCAAATATTTTCTACATTTGTCGTTGCTGTTGTTCAGTCACTAAGTTATGTCCACCTCTTTCACGACCCCATGGACTGTAGCCCACCAAGCTCCTTTGTCTATGGGATTCTCCAGGCAAGAATACTGGAGCAGGTTGCCATTTCGTCCTCCAGGAGATCTTCCCTAACCAGGGATCAAACTCACGTCTCCTGCATTGGCAGGCAAATTCGTTACCACTGAGCCACCAGGGAAGCCCATTTTCTACATTTAGAAACTCAGTATTGATAATGCAACAGAAAATAATGCATGTAGAAGATTACAGTGGGCTTTAGAGAAGAGGTGGGATGTAATGGAGGGCTCATCCAATGTGGAGGCTCCTTTAACTGGCACTAAATTCAGAGCTGAGGACAGGAGTATGGTGCCAAGGGAAATGAGTAATAGTGAGAGGACTGGACAGGAGTGCAGAGCTGACGAAGCTAAGGTGCAGGATGAGCTTGGCTACGACAAGTACATAGTGGATTGTAATTAAAGATCAAGGCAGATATTTGGAATGGAATTCAGAAGGGGAGAGGGTGTCCAATGAAAAGAGCAAAGTGATGCAGTAAGTCCTTCAAAAGGTCTGCAGCATCACCACTGGCAGAGAAGGTATGCAAAGAATCCAGAGTTACAAAAACACAGACAATATAAGAAGCTTATCATTGAGGCCATAGTGGTGTTTGTAAAATTTGCAACACATCTCCAAAATGAATGTAAGGCACAACTACATGGTGATGATATCCATAAATCATCCTAGAAAACCCATTTCATTATTTTATCATACTCACATGGTGATCTCATGGCTCTGTAGACAAGGGAAGTCTTTGAAAAAGAAAAGCCCAGAATATAAAATGTCTTTGGGGGTGGCCTTTAGAAATCCATATATATATAAAGACTATTATCACTTTATGGGCAAGTTAAGCCTTATCTACATATTTAACTCTCTAGAAAGGACTATAGACAGAGCTGACCTGGCTTTGACATGAGTGGTCATGAGTAAACTCTTTAAACTATCTAAGCCAAGTTTCCTCATCTGTAAAGATAACAGTAACTGAGATAATAATATCCATCATAACTCCTGGGAGAATTAATTGAGATCATGTATGTAAAGTATCTAGAAAGAAGCCTGTCACATTGGCCCCCATAACAGACACTACTTATGATAATAATTGTGATGAGCTATGATAATAATGCTACTTACTTAAAATACTGCAAACATTTAAAATTCTCCATCCCTTGCTCTTTTTTTTAATTGAAAGATAATTACTTTACAGAATTTTGTTGTTTTCTGTCAAACCTGAACATCAATCAGCCATAGATATACATATATCTTCCTTTTGAATCTCTCTCCCATTTCCCTCCCCATCCTCCCTTGCTCTTTTTAACTGCCATAAAAAGAAGCATCATTTCACTGTCTCCTGCACTCCCTACAACTCTCTGAGAAAAGCACAAGAAATACGGAAAAGCTGATATCTTAGGAAAGTTTCTCACTGACTGAGCACATTTCCTCAGAGCTTCTTGCATTAGTCAGCCAAACTCATGCCTCTCTCATGCAGGGAAACCACAGCCCAGACTAGCCAGAGCCTTGCTGCAGACACTATCCAAATCACTCCACCACCTTCTCTGACAGATGGCATGTTCTCAAAAGAACATGCTAAAGTTCTGCCTTGCTAAAGCCAAAAGTTACAAATGAGCACGTGCAGAGGAGAGAGACTGCTGTGCAATGAAAGTGCATCAGACAATTGGCAAGAGACTCCTAAATCTTTCATATTTGACAAGAATTCAAATTAAACTATTAACCTCCTTACCTACCATTACCCAAAACAATTTTCTGGAGTGTCTGCATGCATGCTAACTTTGTTTTCAGTCTATAGACTGCAGAGGCTCCCCACTGAGTCAGTAGTCCTTAGACCTTCAGAGGTAACTGGCTATGGGATCTCATGCAAGACACTTCTTTTTCTGAGCATGGATTCTCCCTCTGGAAAATAAAAATGCTGTGTTAGGTAATCTTAACAGTCCATTTCAGAGATAGACAGACAGATTAATAGACAGATAAATACAATTGACTCAAACAATGTAGAGGTTAGGAGCATTGACTCCTGCAGAGCCCAAGAACTTTACAACTGTCCCTCAATGACACAATTCTGCACCTCCACTTAACTGTTGATTGTATGGTACTGTAGCACATATTTATTGAAAACAATCTGCATACAAGTGAATCTGGTACTCTTCAAATCCATGTTACTCAAGGGTCAACTATATTTAGATAGAAGATCAAAAGATGATAGATACACAGTAAGAGTACATTTTTACTGGAAAATACAAATAATTGAGTATGCCTTAATTATTTAGTTCTACTGGCTGGAGAATTATGTCCTGCACCCAGATTATGTTTAGTAATTTGATCCTCATTGAGAACAAAATCCCAACACACCAAAACTTATGGTTTGAAATAAAAGGAGTACTAAGGGGGAAGTTTATTGTGCCAAATACATTAAAAAGGAAGAAAAATCTCAAATCAACAATCTAACTTCACACCTCAAGGGACTAGAAAAGCAACTAAACTCAAAGTTAGGAGATAAAGACTAGATCAGAAATAAACAAAATATAGAATAAAAAAATAGAAAAAATCAATGAAGAGTTGGTTTTTTGAAAACCTCAATGAAATTGACAAATCTTTAGCTAGACAAAGGAAAAATGAGAGGATTCAACTAACAAAAATCTGGAATGAAAGAGGAGACATTATGACTGATATCAAAGAAATAAAAATGATCATTGGAGACTACTATGAATAATTACACACTAATAAATAACGTAATCTATAAGAAATGGACAAATTCCTCACAACCTACAACTTACCAAGACTGAATCATGAAGAAATTAAAACTCTGAACAACGCTATAACTAGTAAGGAAACTGAACCAGTAGTCACAACCTCTGAACAAAACAAAGCCAGATTGCTTCAGCCAATCTGCTTTCCAGATTGTTTCACTGGAAAATCCTACCAAACATTTAAAGACAAATTAACACCAATTCTTAAACTCTTCTGAAAAATTGAAAAAGGAACGCTTCCAAACTCATTTATCAGGCCAGCATTACCCTGATACCAAAAGTCAGACAAAGATGCTTCAAGAAAACTATGTACCAATATCCTTGATGAACATTAAAGCAAAAGTTCTTAGCAAAATATTAGCAAACCAAAATGACACATTAAAAGAATTATACACTATGACCAACTGAGAATTATTCTTGTAATACAAGGATGGTTCACATATGAAAATCAATTAATGTAGTACACCACGATAACATCATGAAGGACAAAAATTACATGATCATTTCAATCGATGCAGAAAAGCATTTGACAAAATTTAACACTCTTTCATTGATCAAAACACTCAACAAACTAGAGATAGAAGAAAACTACTTCAACATAATGAAAAACATATGAGAAACCTATGGCTAACATCATATCCAAAGGTTGAAAAACTGAAAGCTTTTCCTCTAAGATCACGATCAAGCCAAGAATACCTACTCCTGTCACTTCTACTCGGTATAATACTGGAAGTTCTAACCAAAGCCAGACAAGAAAACTAAATAAAAAGCATGAAAATTGAAAAAGAAGAAATGAAAATATCTGTGTTCACACTTAACATAATCTTATTTATAGAAAACTCTAAAGATTCCACAGAAAAACTGTTATAATTAATAAATGAATTCAGCAAAGTTACAGGATATAAAATCAACACACAAAAGTCAGTTGTGTTTCTAGACACTGACAATGAATAATCTGAAAAGGACATTAAAAACAATCCCATTCATATTATCATCAAAAATAAGATATTTAGAAGTAAACTTAACCAAGAAAGCAAAAAGACTTACACACTGAAAATGACAAAATAATCCTCAAAGAAATTAAAGAAAATACAAATAAATGAAAAGATATCCTATGTTCATGGGTTGGAAGATTTAATATTGTTAAAATATTCATACTATCCAAAGTGATCTACAGAATCATTGCAATTCCCATCAAAATTCCAAAGGCCTTTTTTTTCTTTGGCAGAAATAGAAAACCATCCCAAAATTCATATGCCATCTCAAAGGACTTTTAATAGCCAAAAAATCTTGAGACAGAAAAAAAAAGCTCGAGGCCTCACACACTTCCTGATTGTGAAACATATTACAAAGCTATGGTAACCAAAACAGTATGTTACTGGCTTAAAGATAGACATATAGACCAATGAAGCAGAAGAGAGCCCAGAAGTTAATCCTGATATATACGGCCGAATGGTTTTATAAATGACAAGAACGCTAAGGCTACACATAGACGAAAGCATAGGCTCTTTAATAAATGGTGCTGGAAAAACTGGATAACCACACACAAGGAAGGAAGGAACCTGGACCCTTAACTTACACCACATACAAAAATTAACTTAAAATGGATTAAAGACCTAAATGTTAAGACCTGAAACTATAAAATTTCTAGAGGAAAACACAGGGGAAAATCTTCATGACATTAGATTGGTGATAATTTCTTGGATATGCCACCAAAAGGAAAGGCAATGAAAGCAAATGTGGACACATGAGATTATATCAAATTGGAAAACTCTGTGCAGCAAAGGAAACAATCAACAAAGTGAAAGCAATGTATGGAATTGCAGAAAATATTTGCTAATATATATCTGATGAGAGGAAACATCCAGAATACATAAAGAATATAGAACTCATAACAGCAACAAAAATTAATAATGCAATTAAAAACAGACAAAGGACTTGAATACACATTTCTTCAAAGAAGATATGCAGACAACGAGCATATGAAAATACCCTTAATGTCACTAATCATCAGGCAAATACAAATCAAAACTATAAAAGATATAGCCTAACACCCAATAGGATGGCCATTATGAAAAATAAAAATAACTAGTGTTGGCAAGGATATGGATAAAGTGAAGCCCTTGTGCCCTGCTGTGCACTGTTAGTGAGAATGTAAAATGGTACAGTTCCTATGGAAAAACAGTATAGAAGTTCCTCAAAAAATTAAAAATGGGCCTACCAAACGAAGAAAATCCTATCATATGGACAAACTATAAGGACATGATGTAAATGAAATAAGCCAGATACAAAATGACAAATATTGCACAATTCCACTTAAATTAGGTATCTCAAGTTGTCAAGTAGTAGGAATGTAGCTGCCAGGGGCTGGACCAATTGAAGAAAGGAAACTTGCTGTTCAGTGGGTACAGAGTTTCGATTCATGATATGAAAAAATTCTAGATATCAGTTGCAAAACTATACACATGAAGTTAACAATACTATATCAGTTCAGTTCAGATCAGTCGCTCAGTCATGTCCGATTCTTTGCAATCCCATGAACTGCAGCACACCAGGTCTCCCTGTCCATCACCAACTCCCAGAGTTTACCCAAACTCATGTCCATTGAGTCAGTGATGCCATTTAACCATCTCATCCTCTGTCATCCCCTTCTCCTCCTGCCCTCAATCTTTCCCAGCATCAGGGTCTTTTCAAATGAGTCAGTTCTTCACATCAGGTGGCCAAAGTATTGGAGTTTCAGCTTCGACATCAGTCCTTCCAAAGAACACCCAGGACTGATCTCCTTTAGGATGGACTGGTTGGACCTCCTTGCAGTCCAAGGGACTCTCAAGTCTTCTCCAACACCACAGCTCAAAAGCGTCAATTCTTCTGCGCTCAGCTTTCTTTATACTCCAACTCTCACATCCATACATGACCACTGGAAAAACCATAGCCTTGACTAGATGGACCTTTGTTGATGAAGTAATATCTCTGCTTTTTTAATATGCTGTCTAGGTTGGTCATATTAAAAAGCAGAGACATTACTTTGCCAACAAAGGTCCGTCTAGTCAAGGCTATGGTTTTTCCAGTGGTCATGTATGGATCTGAGAGTTGGACTGTGAAGAAAGCTGAGCGCTGAAGAATTGATGCTTTTGAACTGTGGTGTTGGAGAAGACTCCTGAGAGTCCCTTGGACTGCAAGGAGATCCAACCAGTCCATTCTAAAGGAAATCAGTCCTGGGTGTTCATTGGAAGGACTGATGCTAAAGCTGAAACTCCAATACTTTGGCTACCTCATGTGAAGAGTTGACTCATAGGAAAAGACTGATGCTGGGAGGGATGGGGGCAGGAGGGGAATGGGACGACAGAGGATGAGATGGCTGGATGGCATCACTGACTCAATGGACATGCGTTTCAGTGAACTCCGGGAGTTGGTGATGGACAGGGAGGCCTGGCGTGCTGTGTTGCAAAGAGTTGGACAAGACTGAGCCACTGAACTGAACTGAGGTTGGTCATAACTTTCCTTCCAAGGAGTAACCGTCTTTTAATTTCATGGCTGCAATCACCATCAACAGTGATTTTGGAGCCCCCAAAAATAAGGTCTGCCACTGTTTCCGCATCTATTTACCATGAAGTGATGGGACTGGACACAATGATCTTAGTTTTCTGAATGTTGAGCTTTAAGCCAACCTTTTCACTCTCCTCTTTTACTTCCATCAAGAGGCTCTTTAGTTCTTCTTCACTTTCTACCATAAAGGTGGTGTCATCTGCATACCTGAGGTTACTGATATTTCCCCCAGGAACCATGATTCCAGCTTGTGCTTCTTCCAGCCCAGCGTTTCTCATGATGTACTCTTCATATAAGTTAGATAAGCAGGGTGACAATACACAGCCTTGACGTACTCCTTTTCCTATCTGGAATCAGTCTGTTGTTCCATGTCCAGTTCTAACTGTTGCTTCCTCATCTGCATATAGGTTTCTCAGAGGCAGATCAGGTGGTCTAGTATTCCCATCTCTTTCAGAATTTTCCAGTTTGTTGTGATCCACACAGTCAAAGGCTTTGGCATAGTCAATAAAGCAGAAATAGATGTTTTTCTGGAACTCTCTTCCTTTTTCCATGATCCAGTGGATTTTGGCAATTTGATCTCTGGTTCCTCTGCCTTTTCTAAATCCAGCTTGAATATCTGGAAGTTCACAGTTCACATATTTTCCTGGCTTGGAGAATTTTGAGCATTACATTACTAGCGTGTGAGATGAGTGCAATTGTGCGGAAGTTTGACTATTATTTGGCCTTGCCTTTCTTTGGGATTGGAATGAAAACTGACCTTTTCCAGTCCTGTGGCCACTGCTGAGTTTTCCAAATTTGCTGGCATATTGAGTGCAGCACTTTCACAGCAGCATCTTTTAGGATTTGAAATAGCTCAACTGGAATTTCATCACCTCCACTAGCTTTGTTCATAGTGATGCTTTCTAAGGCCCACTTGACTTCACATTCCAGGATGTCTGGCTCTAGGTCAGTGATCACACCATCGTGATTACCTGGGTAGTGAAGATTTTTGTACAGTTCTTCTGTGTATTCTTGCCATCTCTTCTTAATATCTTCTGCTTCTGTTAGGTTCATACCATTTCTATCCTTTATTGAGCCCATCTTTGCATGAAATGTTCCCTTGGTATCTCTAATTTTCTTGAAGAGATCTCTAGTCTTTCCCATTCTATTGTTTTCCTCTATTTCTTTGCATTGATCATTGAGGAAGGCTTTCTTATCTTTCCTTGCTCTTATTTGGAACTCTGCATTCAAATGGGTATATCTTTCCTTTTCTCCTTTGCTTTTCACTTCTCTTCTTTTCATAGCTATTTGTAAGGCCTCATCAGACAGCCATTTTGCTTTTTTGCATTTCTTTTCCATGGGGATGGTCTTGATTCCTGTCCTGTACAATGTCATGAACCTCTGTCCATAGTTAACCAAGCACTCTGTCTATCAGATCTAGTCCCTTAAATCTATTTCTCACTTCCACTGTATAATCATAAGGGATTTGATTTAGGTCATACCTGAATGGTCTAGTGGTTTTCCCTACTTTCTTCAATTTCAGTCTGAATTTGACAATAAGGAGTTCATGATCTGAGCCACAGTCAGCTCCTGGTCTTATTTTTGCTGACTGTATACAGCTTTTCCATTTTGGCTGCAGAAAATATAATCAATCTGATTTTGTATTGACCATCTGGTAATGTCCATATGTAGAGTCTTCTCTTGTGTTGCTGGAAGAGGGTGTTTGCTATGATTAGTGCATTCTCTTGGCAAAACTCTATGAGTCTTTGCCCTGCTTCATTTTGTACTCCAAGGCCAAATTTCCCTGTTACTCCAGGTATTTCTTGACTTTCTACTTTTGCATTCCAGTCCCCTATAATGAAAAGGATATCTTTTTGGGTGTTAGTTCTAAAAGGTCTTGTAAGTCTTCATAGTACCATTCAACTTCAGCTTCTTCAGCATTACTGGTTGGGGCATAGAGTTGGATTACCGTAATACTGAATGGTTTGCCTTGGAAATGAACAGAGATCATTCTGTCATTTTTGAGATTGCATCCAAGTACTGCATTTTGGACTGTTTTGTTGACTATGATGGGTACTCCATTTCTTCTAAGGGATTCTTGCCCACAGTAGTAGATATGATGGTCATCTGAGTTAAATTCACCCATTCCAGTCCATTTTAGTTCGCTGATTCCTAAAATGTTGACATTCACTTTTGCCATCACCTGTTTGACCACTGCCAACTTGCCTTGATTCATGGATCTAACATTCCAGGTTCCTATGCAATATTCCTCTTTACAGCATCGGACTTTGCTTCCATCACCAGTCATATCCAAAACTGGGTGCTGTTTTTGCTTTGGCTCTGTCTCTTCATTCTTTCTGGAGTTATTTCTCCACTGATCTCCAGTAGCATGTTGAGCACCTACTGACCTGAGGAATTCATCTTTCAGTGTCTTATCTTTTCGCCGTTTCATACTGTTTATCAAGGCAAGAATACTGAAGTGGTTTGCCATTCCCTTCTCCAATGGACCACATTTTGTCAGAACTCTCCACCATGACCTGTCTGTCTTGGGCAGCCCTACATGGCATGGCTCATAGTTTCTTTGAGTTAGACAAGGCTGTGGTCCATGTGGTTAGACTGGTTAATTTTCTGTGATTGTGGTTTCTGTCTGTCTGCCCTCTGATGCCCTCTCTCAGCACCTACCATCTTACTGGGTCTTTTCTCACCTTGGACGTGGGTTATCTCCTCACGGCCCTGTTCCTGACCTTGGATATAGGGTATCTCCTCATGGTCCCGCTCCTGACCTTGCACATGGGGTATCTCCTCATGGCCCCGCTCCTGACCTTGCACATGGGGTATCTCCTCACGGCCCCCGCTCCTGACCTTGGACATAAGGTATCTCCTCATGGCCCCACTTCTGACCTTGCATATGGGATATCTCCTCATGGCCCCACTCCTGACCTTGGACATGGGGTATCTCCTCACAGCCCTGCTCCTGACCTTGGACATGGGGTATCTCCTCACAGCCCCAGTTCCTGACCTTGGACATGGGGTATCCCCTCTCTGCCCGGCCACTCGCCACTCCAGTGCCACACAATTGCTGCTCACCATTGTATGGCACACTTAAAAAAGATTATGATGATACCTTTTATGCTATGTGCTTTCTACCACAATGAAAATAAATCAATAATTTGGTCCTTATTGTCCATCTCCTACTTCCCACCTCCCACTGCCATCTTCTTAATAATAAAGAGAGATCTTAAAACACCTCTGGCTCTGCCAACAAGGCTTGCTTTAATGGTGAGACAAAGAGAGATAGAAAAGAAACAATGATAATAAATACCCACAAGAGCTGCTTATGTCCCTCTCCTTCTGAGCTAACCAAGACCACAGGCTGAAAATGACCCATCAGGGTCAGAGTCTGAGATGGAGGGATTTTTTTCCCAGTCATTATTTCTAGTGCCTTATATTCTTGATTAATATTACTATTTCTAGAGTTGACAATAATATTTATTGAATAATTATGTGTTAGCCACTATGCTGTGACATTTATGCCCAGAATTGCATTTAATACTTAAAGCTTTCTAGAGAGAGGTTATGTTATTAAGCAAAAGTCACACAGCTAATAAAGTCAGGGTAAAGATACAAACCCAGGCTTGCATGATTCCCAGGCTGATGCTTTTAACCACAGGAGAGAACTCTGTTGACACTGCACGGTTACTTTGTGGCCAGAGCATCCTTCTTGCTGGATGTAGAGAGAAATCAAGAGACAGAGCACAAATGCAGCTCTTCCTTGTCTGCTCAATGCATTTCCTGGCATATTCTCGAGTGCAAATAATAACGACATCTACTATTACTATTAATACCACTTAGTACTACTACCATCGCTTACTGAAAATTACATTTTGTCAGATACCATCCTAGGCTTACATGAGAATTATTTCCCTCATTTTATAGATAAGGAAACTTAAAATCTAGAGAAGCCAATAATTTGCCTCAGGTCAAAACAGCTTGTAAAGTGGAGATGAATCTTGCGCCCAACACTATCCGACACATCCTGAAATATACTATTAAAGATTTGGATATGGAATTAAAACCACATTAATTAAATTGACATATGACACTAACCTTTGCAGGGTCCTAAACTTTTTCAAAGTAAAAAAATATAATATATATTTCAAATCCTAAGAGATGATTCTGTGAAAGTGCTGTACTCAATATGCCAGCAAATTTGGAAAACTCAGCAGTGGCCACAGGACTGGAAAAGGTCAGTTTTCATTCCAATCTCAAAGAAAGGCAAGGCCAAAGAATGCTCAAACTACTGCACGATTAGGCTCATCTCACATGCTAGCAAAGTGATGCTTAAAATTCTCCAAGCCAGGCTTCGACAATACATGAACCATGAAGTTCCAGATGTTCAAGCTGGTTTTAGAAAAGGCAGAGGAACCAGAGATCAAATTGCCAACATCTGCTAGATCATCAAAAAAGCAAGAGAGTTCCAGAAAAACATCTATTTCTATTTCTGCTTTATTGACTATGCCAAAGCCTTTAACTGTGTGGATCACAACAAACTGTGGAAAATTCTGAAAGAGATGGGAATACCAGACCACCTGACCTGCCTCTTGAGAAACCTATATGCAGATGAGGAAGCAACAGTTAGAACTGGACATGGAACAACAGACTGGTTCCAGATAGGAAAAGGAGTACGTCAAGGCTGTATATTGTCACCCTGCTTATCTATTTTAGATGCAGAGTACATCATGAGAAACCCTGGGCTGGAAGAAGCACAAGCTGGAATCAAGATTGCCGGGAGAAATATCTGTAACCTCAGGTATGCAGATGACACCCACCTTTGTGGCAGAAAGTGAAGAAGAACTAAAAAGCCTCTTGATGAAAGTGAAAGTGGAGAGTGAAAAAGTTGGCTTAAAGCTCAACATTCAGAAAACTAAGATCATGGCATCCGGTCCCATCACTTCATGGGAAATAGATGGGGAAACAATGGAAACCAGTGGCTAACTTTATTTTTCTGGGCTCCAAAATCACTGCAGATGGTGACTGCAACCATGAAATTTAAAGATGCTTACTCCTTGGAAGGAAAGTTATGACCAACCTAGACAGCATATTAAAAAGCAGAGACATTACTTTGCCAACAAAGGTCCGTCTAGTCAAGGCTATGGTTTTTCCAGTGGTCATATATGGATGTGAGAGTTGGACTATGAAGGAAGCTGAGCGCTGAAGAATTGATGCTTTTGAACTGTGGTGTTGGAGAAGACTCTTGAGAGTCCCTTGGACTGCAAGGAGATCCAACCAGTCCATCCTAAAGGAGATCAGTCCTGGGTGTTCATTTGAAGGACTGATATTGAAACTGAAACTGCAATACTTTAGCCACCTGACGCGAAGAGCTGACTCATTTGAAAAGATCCTGATGCTGGGAAGGATTGAGGGCAGGAGGAGAAGGGGATGACAGAGGATGAGATGGTTGGATGGCATCACCTACTCAATGGACATGTGTTTGGGTGGAATCCAGCAGTTGGTGATAGACAGGGAGGCCTGGTGTGCTGCGGTTCATGGGGTCGCAAGAGTCGGACATGACTGAGTGACTGAACTGAACTGAACTGATGTAGATACACATATATGGGTTTCCCTGGTGGCTCAGATGGTAAAGAATCTGCCTGTAATGCAGGAGACCTCAGTTTGATCCCTGGATCAGGAAGATCCATCCGCTGAAGAAGGGAAAGGAAACCCATTGCAGTATTCTTGCCTGTAGAATTGCATAGAGAGAGAGGCCTGGCAGGCTACAGTCCATGGGGTCGCTCAGAGTCAGACATGACTGAGCAACTAACATACCCACTATACATAATATTTTTACACATAAGATATATATAGCTATATTTAAAGATATGTATATGTAACTATTTTAAAGATAAAAATACACACACACACACACACACACACACACATATATATATATATATAAAATTTTTAAATGGAAAACCTGACCTTAAAAAGAAAAAGACTGGATAACATTCAGTAGAAATAAGATAAGACAGTATAACCTGACAACAATAAGTGGGTCAGTGCCAAGTTGAAGATGGTTTAGTTGCAAAGCAGTTGGGCAGGTGCCTTACACAAGCCATGTTCAATCCAAATACAAATGAACACAGGTAGGAATGTCCAGAGGGGTGTCTACTTTTGCCCCAAGAAGCTCTGCTAGATAACATAGCATGCCAGTTAAAAGTGCCAAACACACATTAGGAAATCTATAAATACTAGATATGATTGCTTTCTACATCAAAATAATAAATTAAAGCAAATGATTCATCTGTAATTAAATAAATCAAATGGGGAAACTGCCAACTGTCCACTTCCTGTCAGGTGGTATAAACAAAGAATAATATGTTACGATGTTGAAAACTTTTCTTATTCTGTCTGATGCCAATGGGGTTATGGCCGTGGTCGTGTTTTCTTTCAAGAAATCCAAAGATATGTTTTGCAGAAGATGATGTATTTATCTATGAAGGGCTTTTTCTTATTGAAGAATAATTTAAAAATTGCAAGTCTAGGAGGAGCTCTCATGATACATCTCTAACCTACATAACAGCCTTATTTCCCAACAATTTCCACCTTTCCATAAAGGATGCTGGGACCACTGACAGGACTCAAATAGGCATGTCTTCCCACCTCCATGCTGTTTTCATGATGTTCTGATCCTAGAATGTTCTTTCCCCATCTCTATTCATATCAGTCTTAAATATCCTTCCTATATATAACTTCTTTTCAAATATACTCCAGAATATATAAGTGGCCTGTGTGTGCTCAGTTGTTCAGTTGTGACTGACTCTTTGTCACCCCATAGACTGTAGTCCGCTAGACTCCTCTCTCCATGGGATTTCCCAGGCAAGAATACTGGAACATATTGCCATTTCCTCCTCCAGGGTATCTTCTCAACCCAGGGATCAAACCTGCATCTCTTGCGTCTCCTGCACTAGCTGGCAGATTCTTTACCACTACTCCATCTGTGAAGCCCAGCTTAGGGCTTCCTTTCTTATTGTGGAATATACATAGCAAAAGTTGAAAAAACCTTTATGTACAATCTTCCAAGTAATTCTAGAGCACACACTCCTATAACACTCAGATCAAAGAACAGCATATGCTAACTACCCCCAAAAGACCCCTGTAAGCCCTTTCCTTGTTATGATCGTTTCCTTCACCAGTGGAGGAAACCACCAGCCTACTGAGTATTATATTAATCATTTTCTTCCTTTTCTTCATAAGTTTCACCTTATGAAAAATCCCTAGATAGTATGGTTTAGTTGATTTATATTGTTATATAAATAGAATCATACCATGTGTGTTAGTTCACATTCTGCTTCTTTTCCTATCACACCTGTGAGATTTAGCCATGCAGCTGTGATTCACCTACCTTAATTGCTATACACTGCTGCATTCAATATATCAATACTTCTCTACATTAGAATACAGATAAGACCTTTGGGTTGATTGCAGTTTAAAGTTAATCTGCCATGTGAATTCTCATCCAAGAAACCCTGGTAGGATAATGTTTCATTATTCATACCAAGAGAGATATGAAACTCTCTTGGATTTTTACCTGCATGTGTGATTCAGAGCAGGGATATATACATATGGGTGTGTATGTATGTATGCAATTATATTTTTTCCCTATGAACTTCAAACTTATCCTTTATGTACTTTAGATTTAATAGATAATACAAAACTATTTTTCAAAATTGGACTATTACATTTCTACAAGGAGTGTAGACGTTTCTGACACTTGGTGTTCAAAATATTTTAGTCAATCATTTGAGCATACACCGAGCATACAGCAGCAACTTGTAATGTTTTTGTGTTAACTGCTCAGTCATGTCCGACTTTTGCAACCCTGTGGACCGTAGTTCACCAGGCTCCTCTGTCCATGGAATTCTCCAGGCAAGAATATCGAAGTGGGTAGCCATTCCCTTCTCCAGTGGATCTTTCTGATCCAGAGATTGTACCTGAGTCTATACGTTTTTAATTTGTATTCTTCTGCTTCCTTAAGGGGTTGATACCTTTTCAGATGTTTACTGACCATTTAGGTATCCTTTTCTAGGAAGGACCTATTAAAGCCTTTTTACTACCAAGTTGTCTTCTTCATTATACAAAAATATTCACTTCTTTACAAATTATGGAAACCTTATAAAGATATATGGAACTATCTTTTATATAATCTGGATATATATTTCTTTAATATATATTAAAGACATGACCGGGCAACTGAACAACAACAAATTGGTGAGCTCTATTTTCTAATAATTTTTCTATTTTAATTTAATTTTCTTATTCATCTGCATATAGATTTTATGACAATTTTCTTATCTTTTTATTTTATGCAGAATTTATAATTTATTCTCTTTTTCATTCCCTAGATTATTTATGCATGCCCTTTATCATTTTTTTCATGACTAGCCTTACCCTACATTTGTAAGTATGTGAATACTTCACATATATTATCAATTTCTTTCATTTATACTCTTGATTATTTAGTTCCTTCTATACTCTTCTAGGTTATTTTATTTCTCTTTATCTAAGTTCATGAGACAAATACCTAGCTTATTAATTTTTAGCCTTTTTCTTTTATAATACAAGCTATAAAGACCATAAACTTCCTCCTAAGGTCTGTTTTATCTGCATCCCCCATGTATAAATATGAAGCATTTTAAAAATTCATTTATTTGGCTGCACCGGGTCTTAGTTGTATCAGGCAAACTCTTAGATGTGGCATGGAGGATATAATTCCCTGACCAGGGATCGAACCCGGGCCCCCTGCATTGGGAGCATGTAGTCTTAACCACTGGATCACCAGGTAAGTCCATAATTTTTGTCATTTTCGACTCAAAATACTTTCTAAACTTCTATTTCGATTTTTCCTTTAACACATGAGCTTTTTATCCCACATATATGGGATTTTTCTAGCTATCCTCTCGTTCTTGATTCCTAGCTTAATTGTGGTCAGAAAGAATAAGGTCCTTTTTATCTTGATTTCAGTCCTTTGAAATCTACTGAGATGTGATTTAAGTTCGGTTAACGGTATCTTAAATGTTCTGTATGTGCTTGAAAAAAAATGTATTCCACAGATTTGTACTGCAGTGTTTTGCATTTATCTGTTCTGTCAAGTTTGTTAATCATATTGGTCAAATCTTCTATAACCATATGCATCTTTTGTTTGCTTTTTCTATCAGTGACTAAGAGAAGTATGTTTTAATCTCCTATCATAATTTTGAATGTTTTTATTTCTCCTTCTACAAATGTTAAACTTTATAACACATATTTTGAGGTTGTATTACTAGGTTCACCTGAGCCACAGTCCATGGGGTCAGACACAACTGAGCCACTTTCACTTTCACTTACTAGGTCCATATAATCTAAAAGTTTTATATCTTCCTAGTAAACCAAAATTCTAATCATTAAAGTGATCCACCTGCATAAAATCTATTTTGTATGAAACTGACATACCAATATCAGCATTCTTTGGGGTTTTTTTTTTTAGTGTTTTTAATTATTTTTTAAATTTGTACTGAAATATAGTTGATTTACAAAGTTGGATTAATTTCAGGTATACCAGTGATCCAGTTTTATGCATATTCTTTTTTAGGTTCTTTTCCATTATAGACTATTAAAAGATACTGAGGAGAGTTCCTTGGGCTATACAGTAGGTTCTTATTGGTTATCTATTTTATATATAGTAGAATAGATAACTATATATCTATTTTATATATAGTAGAATAGATAACTATATATCTATTTTATATATAGTAGAATAGATAACTATATATCTATTTTATATATAGTAGAATAGATAACCAATAAGAACCTGCTGTATAGCCCAAGGAACTCTCCTCAGTATCTTTTAATAGTCTATAATGGAAAAGAACCTTAAAAAGAATATGTTTTAATCTTAAACACCTAATTTATCCCTCTCTCCCCTTTCCCCTATGGCAACCATAAGTTGCTTTCTAGGCCTGTGAGTTTATTTTTGTTTTGTAAATATGTTCGTTTGTATTAATAGCATTTTTTCAGATTCCACATATAAGCAATATCATACATTTATCTTTCTCTGTCTGACTTACTTCACTCAATACAATAATCTCTAAGTCCATCCATGTTGCTGCAAATAGCATCACTTCTTCGTATTCCGTTGTGTATATATACCATACCTTCTTTATCCATCCATCCATCTGTCAATAGGCACTTACATCACTTCCACGTCTTCGCTATGTTAATAGCGCTGCTATGAACATTGGAATGTGTATATATTTTTGAATTAGAGTTTTCTGAGGATATATGCTCAGGAGTGGGATTGCTGGATCATATGGGTAGCTTTATTTTTAGTTTTTTTGAGGAACCACCATACTGTTCTTCCTAGTGGCTGCACCAATTTACATTCCCACCAACACTGTAGGAGGGTTCCATTTTCTCCACACCCTATTTCAGCATTCTTTTGGTTAGTATTATAAAGTATATATCTTTCCAACTTTTTATATTCATTCTTTCATTATCCTTATGTTTTAGATATGTCACATAAAAATAGCAAATAATCAGATTTTTAATCCAGTCTGATAACTGTCTTTAATTAGATCATTTTTAGTTTCTGTAATTGATGAGCTTAAGTTTATCATTTTATTTTGCATTTTCTATTTGTTCCACCTCACATATGTTTCTCTTTTTTTATTTCCTCTTTCTCTGGCTTCCTTGGGATGATTAAATATTTTTATCATTCTATTTTCCATCTGCTACTTTAAATTATACACAGTTCTATTGCTTTAGTGGTTATCTTAGAAATTATAACATACCTACATAATTTACTAAAGTTTAAAGTTCTTTACCCTTCTCTCAGAAAATATAAGAATCTTAAGACACTTTAACGCCATTACTTTCTTATCACATTTTTGTTTTCATTTTCTCCATTTTTATTTTTTCACTATTAGTTATTATTCTTATTATTTTATATAGTTAATATTCACTTAGGTTCACATGTTCATTACTTGTTCTTCACTTCATCTTGCATCTCAGACCTTTCCTCTTGGGCTCCTGTTCTTCTGCTTAAAGGATAACCTTCAGAATGTTCTTTAGTGACTAAAATTCTACTTTTCATTTTGCTTAATGCCTACAGCTTTTTTCATTTTTAGATGGTATTTTCACTAGCATAAATTCTAACATACCCATTACTTTATTTCAGCATATTAAGTTTCTAGTTATCTTCTGGCTTCTGTTGTTGCTGTTGAGAAATCAGGATTTAGTCTGCTTGTCATTTCTTCATAATATCCTACCATTTTTCTATGACTTCTTTTTAAAATATTCTTTATATACTTGATTTTCTGCTGCACAAACCATTGTGCAGTTGATTACTGCACAAGTCATTTTGAAATATAAATTAAAAATACACATATTCATATTTTTTTTAATGTTCATTATACTTCTTGAGTCTGTATATTTTGTTCTTTCCTCTAAGAAAACTATTAGTTTATAAGTATAAACAGATCAAGATAGATATATAGCTATTTTAAGTCACTGTCTTAGGTATATACAAATTTTAAATTGGTATGTATTTCTGGTAGAACTTTTTATCATTATGATGCAATCATGGGATCTATGCTTGTGATATATGGCATTATTTCTTCAAATATATCGCTTCTACCCTATTATGCCTTCCCTGGTGGCTCAGACAGCAAAGAGATTGCCTGCAGTGCAGGAGACCTGGGTTTGATCCCTAGGTCAGGGAAATTCCCTGGAGAAGGAAACAGCAACCCACTCCAGTATTCTTGTCTGGAAAATCCCATGAACAGAGGAGCCTGGCAGGCTATAGTCCACGGGCTCACAAAGAGTGGGACACGACTGCATCACTTCACTTTTCACTTTCTTCAAATATATTGCTCTTACCCAATTATGCCAGCAAATCTGGGAAACTCAGGAGTGGCCACAGGACTGGAAAAGGTCAGTTTTCATCTCAATCCCAAAGAAAAGCAATGCTAAAGAATGTTCAAACTACTGCACAATTGCATTCATCTCACATGCTAGAAAAGTAATGCTCAAAATTCTCAAAGCTAGGCTTCAACAGTATGTGAACCAAGAACTTGAATCAAAGATCAAATTGCCAACTTCCGTTGTTGGATCATTGAAAAATCAAGACAGTTCCGGAAAAACATCTACTTCTGCTTTCTTGACTACACCAAAGCCTTTGACTGTGTGGATCACAACAAATTGTGGAAAATTCTTCAAGAGATGGGAATACCAGACCACCTTACCTGCCTCCTGAAAAATCTGTATGATTATCAAGTCAAGAAGCAACACTTGGAACTGGATATGGAACAATAGACTGGTTCCAAATAGGGAAAGGAATATATCAGGCCTGTATATTGTCACCCTGCTTATTTAACTTACATTCAGAGTATATAATATGAAATGCCAGGCTGAATGAAGCACAAGCTGGAATCAAGATTGCCAGGAGAACTAACAATAACCTCAGATATGCAGATGACACCATCTTTTTGGCAAAAAGTGAAGAAGAACTAAGGAGCCTCTTGATCAAAGTAAAGGAGAAGAGTGAAAAAGCTGGCTTAAAACTCAACATTCAGAAAATAAAGATCATGGCAAATAGATGGGGAAACAATGGAAACAGTGAGAGATGTTATTTTGGGGGGTCCCAAAATCACTGCAGAGGGTGAGAGCAGCCATGAAATTAAAAGAGGCTTGCTCCTTGGAAGAAAAAATATGACCAACCCAGATATTACTTAGATATTACTTAATATTATTTGTAATAATATTACTTATTATTACAAAGAGACATTACTTTGCCAAAAAAAGGTCCATCTAGTCAAAGCTATGGTTTTTCCAGCGGTCATGTATGGATGTTAGAGTTGGACTATATAGAAATCTCAGAGCCAAAGAATTGATGCTTTTGAACTGTGGTATTGGAGAAGACTCTTGAGAGTCCCTTGCACTGCAAGGAGATCCAACCAGTCCATCCTAAAGGAAATCAGTCCTGAATGTTCATTGGAAAAACTGATGTTGAAGCTGAAACTCCAATACTTTGGCCACCTGATGCACAGAGCTGACTCATTTGAAAAGACCCTGATCCTGGGAAATGTTGAAAGCAGGAGAAGGGGACGACAGAAGATGAGATGGTTGGATGGCATCACCAACTCAATGGACATGAGTTTGAGCAAGCTTTGGGAGTTGGTGATGGACAGGGAAGCCTGGCTTGCTGCAATCCATGGAATCGCAAACAGTTGGACACGACTGAGCAACTGAACTAAACTGAACTGATTACTTCTACCTAACTTCTCTCACTGACCTAGAGCCAGACATCCTGAACTGTGAAGTCAAGTGGGGCTTAGGAAGCATCATTACAAACAAAGCTAGTGGAGGTGATAGAATTCCAGTTGAGCTATTCCAAATCCTGAAAGATGATGCTGTGAAAGTGCTGCACTCAATATGCCAGCAAATTTGGAAAACTCAGCAGTGGCCACAGGACTGGAAAAGGTCAGTTTTCATTCCAATCCCAAAGAAAGGCAATGCCAAAGAATGCTCAAACTACCGCACAATTGCACTCATCTCACACGCTAGTAAAGTAATGCTTAAAATTCTCCAAGCCAGGCTTCAGCAATATGTGAACCGTGAACTTCCTGATGTTCAAGCTGGTTTTCGAAAAGGCAGAGGAACCAGAGATCAAATTGCCAACATCCGCTGGATCATCGAAAAAGCAAGAGAGTTCCAGAAAAAACATCTATTTCTGCTTTATTGACTATGCCAAAGCCTTTGACTGTGTGGATCACAATAAACTGTGGAAAATTCTGAAAGAGATGGGAATCCCAGACCACCTGACCTGCCTCTTGAGAAATCTGTATGCAGGTAAGGAAGCAACAGTTAGAACTGGACATGGAACAACAGACTGGTTCCAAATAGGAAAAGGAGTTTGTCAAGGCTGTATATTGTCACCCTGTTTATTTAACTTCTATGCAGAGTACATCATGAGAAACGCTGGGCTGGAAGAAACACAAGCTGGAATCAAGATTGCAGGGAGAAATATCAATAACCTTAGATGTGCAGATGACACCACCCTTATGGCAGAAAGTGAAGAGGAACTAAAAAGCCTCTTGATGAAAGTGAAAGTGGAGAGTGAAAAAGTTGGCTTAAAGCTCAACATTCAGAAAACTAAGATCATGGCATCCAGTCCCATCACTTCATGGGAAATAGGTGGGAAAACAGTGGAAACAGTGTCAGACTTTATTTTTGGGGGCTCCAAAATCACTGCAGATGGTGACTGCAGCCATGAAATTAAAACACGCTTACTCCTTGGAAGGAAAGTTATGACCAACCTAGATAGTATATTCAAAAGCAGAGACATTACTTTGCCAACAAAGTTCTGTCTGGTTAAGGCTATGGTTTTTCCTGTGGTCATGTATGGATGTGAGAGTTGGACTGTGAAGAAGGCTGAGAGCCAAAGAATTGATGCTTTTGAACTGTGGTGTTGGAGAAGACTCTTGAGAGTCCCTTGGACTGCAAGGAGATCCAACCAGTCTATTCTGCAGGAGATCAGCCCTGGGATTTCTTTGGAGGGAATGATGCTGAAGCTGAAACTCCAGTACTTTGGCCAACTCATGTGAAGAGTTGACTCATTGAAAAAGACTCTGATGCTGGGAGGGATTGGGGACCAGAGGAGAAGGGGAGGACAGAGGATGAGATGGCTGGATGGCATCACTGACTCAATGGATGTGACTCTGAGTGAACTCCAGGAGTTGGTGATGGACAGGGAGGCCTGGCGTGCTGCGATTCATGGGGTCGCAAAGAGTTGGACACGACTGAGCAACTGAACTGAACTGAACTGAACTGAAACTTACTAATCAATCATATGAGTTTTCACTTTCAGGGTTTTTTTGTTCTTGTTATACTTCTAAAAGTTCTGATCTGTTCTTTTTCAGCTGAAAATAGTCTTGTATTTTTAAAAAGTGTGTGGTTTAGCTCACAACTGAATCACCAAGTACTTTTCTTCAAGATATCCATGATACTTCAGAAAAAGATGTGCTTTATGCATACTTTCCATTTCATCACACAAACTATTTTTTAAAACACATATTCAAAAGTATAGCATTAACAAAATTAATAAAATTTTAACATTTCATCAAATAAACTTAATATATCTGGAAGTGCTTTATTGTGAATGCATGGTGGTGTTTAAAAACAAAAATTACCAGAATAGCTTGGTACCACTGTCTTGATTTATATGAAGTCACCAGCGGTTTACCTATCACTGCCATTGAATTATCAGTGCAAATGTCAACATAGTGAAAGAGGAAAATAGTATCTATAAGATATTTTGTTATTACAATAGTATTGACTCCCAAACCCTTGAGACTCTCAGGAAAACTCCAGGAGACTAAAGATTACACTTTGAAAACTGCCACACTTAGGCAATGCTTCAATTTTTTTAAGAGTATACATTTAAATACAACACTCTCAAATGCAAGTGTGCAGATATATATAAAGTATGTGTTGCTGCTGCTGCCGCCTAGTCGCTTCAGTCGTGTCCGACTCTGTGCGACCCCAGAGACGGCAGCCCACCAGGCTCCCCCGTCCCTGGGATTCTCCAGGCAAGAACACTGGAGTGGGTTGCCATTTCCTATTGGAGAAAGTATGTGTTAGTCTCTATTAAAATGCCAGAACTAACATTTGCCAGCTGTGTGACATGAAGTGAATTATTTCACTTCTGTGAGCCTCACTTTCCTCAACTATAAAGGAAGGATAATAATAACTCTTTCTTCAAAGAGATTTTTAAAAATTAAATGGGATTAATTTATGCATAGCAATTAGCACAAAGCCTAATAAATATTACCAGATGAATAAATATTAACTATTACCACTACCTATTACTTTTTTAGAATTTTTTTTCACTAACTAAATATATGAAGGCATATTTTCAGAAATAAAAGCTACAATAGCATCTCAGCAATTTTCCCAATCAAGAACTCAGAGCATTTGACCTAGTTTATAATCTTAAATAGCTTACCATTATGCAGTATCCATTCCTGATTTTGAATCATATTTTGATGGCACAGTTTTCAATACTGCATCTATTTAATTTAAGCATCTTACCCGATTTACAAACAGGATGGGTAGTTAGTTCCTGGATGAGCTACCATAAAGATAGTGACATACTCTGATGCCAATTATGCTCTTATTGGATGACTACCGATAACAGTCCAAAACCTCAATTGGGTATTGCTGATACTGACAAATAGTGCCCAATGTATCCCTGAGCAGACTGCATAGTTTCAGAAACACTTCTATTCCAGGTTGAGACAATGGCTGAACAATAACAGAACTACCTGAAGATCTAGAATCAGGATAAAAATTTACAGGCTGCACTGGATTTTCCAGTAGTCATGTATGGATGTGTGAGCTGGACTAAGTGCTAAAGAATCAGAAGACCGAGTGCTGAAGAACCGATGCTTTTGAACTGTGGTGTTGGAGAAGACTCGTGAGAGTCCCTTGGACTGCAAGGATATCAAACCAGTCAATCCTAAAGCAAATCAACCCTGAATATTCATTGGAAGAACTGGGAGCCTGGTGTGCTGCATTTCATGGGATCACAAAGAGTCCGACATGACTGAGCAATTGAATAACAATTGGATTTGGCGCTGGGTTCTCCTAGTGCTGTCCTGTAGTCATGAAATCAGCAGTAATATATTGATTGAGAGCACTATTCTTTATTCCTTTGAATAGGAGCTGTGTTCAAAATATTTGAAATTGCTGGCTTTGACTTGATATCCCTCTGACCAAGACTGGTTCATTACCATCCTCATATGCTTTTACTTCCTTCTGCCACAGTTCCAACTCTTCTTCACATAAGGAGTTCTGCCATTTTATAAGGAGTTCTGCCATTTTAAAATTATTTGGGGGTGAAAAGAAGGTGTCACCCACCAAGTTGCAGAAATACTTCCTGACCTCCACTTTTAGTAAAGAGCGTGCAACAAAAAGCGAAAGTGAAAGTGCTAGTCGCTCAGTTGTGTCCAACTCTTTGGGACCTCATGGACTGTAGCCTGCCAGGCTCCTCTGTCCATGGAATTCTCCAGGCAAGAATACTGGAATGGGTTGCCATTTCCAACTGAAAGCTGCTGACTTTCAGCAACCTGCCACCAATTTAAATCTAGTAAATATGGCTGTTTCACAAAGTGTATCTGATGATCACAAAGTCTGAAGATGCTGCTGGCCTTTCTGCACAGTGTTTCTTCTGGCTGGTGCTGGTTTTCTTGCAGGCTTCCCTGGTGGCTCAGATGGTAAAGAATCTACCTACAATGCAGAAGACTAGATTGGGCAGGTCCCCTGGAAAAGGAAACGGCAACCCACTCCGGTATTCTTGCCTGGAGAATCCCATGGACAAAGGAGCCTGGCAGGCTACAAGTCCATAGGGTCCCAAAGAGTCAGACATGACTGAGCAACTAACACTTTCCCTTTCGCTTTTTGTTGCACGCTGTTTACTAAAAGTGGTGGGAAGGAAGTATTCCCAATAATCTTATGAAGGATGAAGGTGTGTTCCCCCTAGATTTTGCATTGGTTCTGTCAGGTGCCTAAGAGTAGTACTAGGAACCCAGAACCACCTCACACAGCTGGAGAGTTCCTGACTGTCCATTTATGCAAATATGGTTACAAGTACCTGTTGGGGTGAAGGTCTGCTGTGGTTGCAACTTCTCGGCCACAGGTTTCTTTCACCTGCCCATCCCCAAACCCTTTCTGCTCAGTCTCAAGGCAGCTCTCCATAGACTCACCTGGGGCTGTGATGATCATATTTCTGGTTCAGAGATTCCAGCTCTAATATGGGAGGGTTTCCCTAGGGTCCCACGCTAACTGTTTTGTGCCCTCTCTTGCCAGGCCATCAGAACAGCAGCTCCATTTCCTAGATCAACAAATACCACTGGGTAAAAGGAGCTCCCAGTGCTTTTCTCTCTCTTGCATTTCAACCCCTGATTTCTCATTTTCTTATAGCAATTTGATGCTTTTAGGACAACATCCTTTTTGTCCAGTATTTTAATTTGTTTTTAGCCAGAGGGTTAGGCTGAATAGCCAGATTGCCATATTCCTGGAGCTGAAATGGCATTTATTTGTACTCCTGTCACTTAACGTGTTTCATCTTGTACCTGGCGTCCTAACTACAAGCAAATCCACAGGTGCTCAGAGCTGTACCCCTAATCCTCCAGTATCAAAGCTTAAAGGGCACTGCCCACTGCAGGGCAATTTTCAACCTGACTTCTATCTTCTCCCATTCTCTCACTATACAGTTTTGCTACATTCAGCCAATTCCAAGAATAACATTTTGAGTCTCACAGACAATACTATTGTGGGGGGACAGTGACCCACTTAATCAGATAGCAATGAATGGTTATATCCCAGTAATAAGTGGTTTTCACAGGGTCTGTTGAAAGTGGTATATATGTGCTTGTGAGTATGTGTGTGTGTGTGTGTGTTTGTAGTCATGTGCACGCACATAAGAGAAAGTGAGAACAAGAAAGAGAGAGGATGAGTGGGTTAAGATTTAGACCAATTGATTCCATTTTGTTGTACCTAGAGTTTTATGACTGTGAATGGGCATGATGACAATGATTTCCTTATTTGGACAATCAGAGTAAGCTGTTCAAAAAATGTCATTGTCAAAACATGTGTATACAACCTAAGAAGCCAGTCCAATAGCAAAGAGGTTTGATTTGTATCAAAGTAATTTATAATTTTAAATAATTCAAATTCTGTATGTAATTCAGACACTGTGTACATGATTCTCACTGAGAATAAAGCTTGCAATAGACACATCTAGGTGAAGATACAGCATACTACGTCACTTGGTCATGAGTTAACCATGAAAGTTACTTAACGTAATTTAGAATCAGATGCTTCATTTATTAATCACAGGCCTGGACATGAAGTTGTGTAAAACTCTTTATACTCTCATATTTCTTCCGAAGATTAGAGTATGGCTATTTGTATGCATACAACTGATTTACTTCATTGTACAGCAGACTGACTGACTTTGTTGTACAGCAGAAACTAACACATTGTAAACCAATTATATTCCAATGAAAAAATTTTAAATAAATTAAATACAGAAAATGGAAAAAACATTCTAGAAATAAGTTTTTGTATATTTTTATATGCAACAATAAGAAAGACTCTCACAAACAAGATGTTAAGCAAAAGCCATTAGACACAAGAGTACATATTGCCTTATTTCCTTTACATGCATTTCAAGAATAGACAAAACTTATCTAACACTTGACAGAAGTCTGAATACCAGTTATATCACTACCTGGGATGATACTGATCGGAAAGGGGCATGAGGGAACTTTCTGGCCCAACGATATTATTTTATCTTTATCTGTGATGGTTCTGTGAGTATATACATACATAAACATTCATCGATCGTGATATTTGATATTTCTTCACTTAACTACATATATATTATACCGCAGGTTTTTAAAGTGTATAAACAAGGACTCAAAGTTATATACTTTATTATATCAATGTTTATAAAAAGATAAAAACAATTCATCCTTTTCTTTTTAAAAAAAGATGAGCATGAATGGCATTTTACTTATTACCACCCGTGAATGCCTTAGTTAGAAATGTGTATGATATTTTTAAGTCTTAAAGCTTAATTCTTTTATTTAAAAAAGAAATCCTCATTCAACTTTTGCCAGGTCAGAATGGCATCCTCATCCATTCTCCCTGATGCTCCCATTATTTTGAATTCAAGACAATGTTATTGTTGCTGCTCAGTCACTCAGTCATGTCTGACTTTCTGCGACCCCATGGACTGCAGCATGCGAGGCTTCCCTGTCCTTCACCATTTCCCGGAGCTTGCTCAAACTCATGTCCATTGAGTCAGTGATGCCATCCAACCATTTCATCCTTCCCCTTCCCATCCATTCCATGCCCTTCCCTTCTCCTCCTGCCCTCAATCTTCCCCAGCATCAGGGGCTTTTCAAATGAGTCAGCTCTTCACATCAGGTGGCCAAAGTACTAGAGCCTCAGCTTCAGCATCAGTCCTTCCAATGAATATTCAGGGTTGATTTCCTAGACATTATGGGAATAGCTACGCAATTTAACTCTTCCTGGAAGCTAAGCTTCTCAGTTCTCCATTGTAGGGAGCAAAATTTGCTACCCCAAAATGTCTCTTTAGCATGTAGTTTATTTCAAGGTGAAAACAATCAAGGCTCGAAAGACTCAGGAAAAAACTTTGATCTTCCCTTTAATGACCTAAAAGAGTTTAGATTAAGGACCTGTTCCCCTGAATAGAGCTGTCACCAGAGATATCTGCAAAGAATATGGGCTGGATGTGGTGGTGGAAAGTCCGGGCAGGACCTTACAGATCTCAGTTCACTTTGTGTCTCATAGTCTCTCTGTGGCCCAGCAAACATTTATTTATGAAACATTTGCATTTCCGTCTTCATATAAATTGCCTTCCTCCCCTGTGAAGTCCCAAAATACTACCCCCAATATCCTCTTTTGTCTTTAGCCGAAGATAATATTGAAGGTGAAGATTTTAGCCATTTTAGCAAGTTACTCTGTTTTCCTGGGTCTCCCTCATATATACATATTATTAAACATTTGATTTTCTCCTAATAATCTGTCTCAGGTTGGTTTCATTCTTACATCAGCCAGAAGAACCTAGAAGGGTAGACGAAAATTTCTTCCTCCCTGACACCACCAACCTCCTTCATCAAAGGAAAAAAATATTTAAAAACAACCCATAAATATTCTAAAGAATTTCAATTGTGAAAAGAAAAAATTATAACGCTCAATTGCAATGGAAGTGATGGAAACTATCATTAAACCCATATTCTATCTTGAGACAGTTTGGACTGTTAATAATTGCCAGTATTATCAAGTACTCACTGTGAATCATGCACGGTAAGAGCATTTATCTGGTATTATGTTATCAGGTAACCACAGAAATTCATGAGATAGATACTAATATTAACCACATTAAATGAAAAAAGAACCTAAAGATTAGTAGAGTTTTTAAAAAATTACCCAAGTGTGGTTAGTAATTGGCAGATGGTGGATTTAAACTCAAGAAGCTTGATTCTAAAACAAAAATTCTTCACCATTGAGCTCTAAAATTCTTCCTTATGATGGACTGAACTTTGTCCTCCCTCTACTTTGCACCTAGTTCTGCTCCTGAGGGATACACAGAACAACTTTAATCCCCTTCCATATGACAACATTTCAAATGCTTGAAGAAAACTGTCGAGTCCTGCCCCGATCTTCTCTCCTACAGATTAAACACCGCTACCGCCCCCACCTCCTTTTTTTTAATATGACTTGTTTCAAGTCATGTCCGCTTGCTTAAAACCTCGCACAAAACACACCCCAGTGTATTCAGTAATTGCCTGGAAATGGAAGAAAAGATGTTCCAAGTGGTCTGAAACGTATACAACACAAAGCACACTGCTAGTCTGCTCCAGAAGAGAAGAACCACTTTAACGGAAGCTAGAAATGATCCGTACGTAGTGGAAGAAGTGGTCAGAAGAAGGAGCCCTGGGACTGTGTGAGGGAAAGTTAAACGGCTCAAAATAGCCTGGAGTTAAAACTCCCCTCCAGGTCCTCCCCACAATTCTATGCAAAACAAAGAACTCTCTCATCGGAAGAAAAAGAAAAAGGACATTAAGGTTGATTACACCCAGCTCCCAGCCCGTCCAGCCTCTGGCCGATCTCCAGAATTCCTTGCCCCAGCCGTTTAAGAGATAACTACTCTGAACAACCTTAGAGAAGAACAAGCCCCTTAAGACAGTGGATTTCCACATATATGCCTATATATACCTAATCTTTCCTTGGGTTAGTGCAGCAGCTCACTAATCTGACTGCTGCCCCTTCTCGCCTTATTAAAGGTGATCTGTTCCTGTAAAGTGCTGGTCTCATTCTTTTTCCAAAACTCGCCTTCTCTGACTCCCTTATCCTACACTACACACACACCACACTCAGGATAGACGTCCTTGCAACAAGGGATGGCTCCAGGAAAGCGACATGAAGATATTTTCTTCTCACCTTCTACTTTCCTAAAGCCTGATCAAAGCCACTGATCCTTGAGCAAAATTTTGGAGCTCCAAATTTCATGGCTCAGACAGGCAGGCCATGTTGGATAGCTATTGGATTGGTCAACAAGTTCATTCAGGTTTTTCCATAAGACGTTAAGGAAAAACCCAGACGAACTTGTCACCCAAACCAATACTTCTCGTATGCATAGAAGTCCCTGTGAAAACTCATGGCTGGCTGTGAGACAACCCAAGTGGATAAAGATGAGCAGTGCTCACTTGTGCAAGCCTATCTTGGATCAGGACCACCTGGGTTCAACACAGGGTGGTCAGAAGCCTATTGGGATGGTTGGTAATGATATGCCTCCACAGGGCCAATAGATACATGCTGTGTGTCCTAGTGATGGAGAGTCCAAACAGGAGTGGGGGAGGCAAGCAGGAAATAAAGAGCTTTGTTCTTAAATCCAGTAAAACTTCCTAACCAGGTTTATCAAAGTCTCTGGGAAAGATATAAACAAGATACATCGCAACAGACAGGAGCACAGGCAAGTCTAGCACCTGAGGCACTGGGAAAATACACTGTATCCAGCAGCCTGATGGCTGATAATCTGACTGGTCCCTAAACTGGAACAGAGATTAGAAACACTCAAAGAAGGATGCAAACAAGAGGACTGTAAGGTTGGAGGTATACCTAGGAGTAACGGAGATAAATGTGACAAGGAATAAATACGAGAGAGAGGAGGAGGCTGCAACTAAGAGACAAACAAATGGTGTTTTTTCTGATTCATATAAAACATCAGAGAAGAGAAAAGGGACCCAGATTCGAAAACATCAGCCATCTTTGTAAAAACCTCTTCTTTCTCAAGATAGATTGATTGACTGTCAGAGATTAAGCAACAACAATGAAATACCATCTCCTGCATTTTAAGAAACAATCTCCAAAAGGCAACTAAAACTATTTACCTAGGAAAACCAAGAGCAGAACTATTTATATTTCAGGAATGGATGTTAATGTGTTCAGAAGTTCAAATACTTGAGATTCTTCTTATAATTTTTAAACTTAGACAAAGTGCTTCCAAACCTCCTCCTTCCTTCACTGACAAATACAGTAAAGCTCCTGGGGCTTAGATCTTATTATTATTAAATACTTATTAAGTCTCCCTGGTGTGCTGAATGCCACACATAATAGATGGATAAATACATCGTGTGCCCTCCTTTGAAGAGTTTAAGAGTCTTATAAAACCAATAGGACACACAAATAAACACCTCCAAATTTCTGCCAGCGAGTATTTACAAGAATCAATGTCATTACCACACCTTGGTGCTGGTGCAGGGGAGAAAACGGAATTGGTCTCATTTGATGAAAAGGGAGAAATGCTGGGACAGAATTATTCCAGCAATATGCAGCCTGCTCTCTCCCTTCCCTCCACCCCAGAGAAGGTGCACCCCCCTCCTGTCCGTAGCTAATCTTTCCATCCAGTCCTCCCTCCATCTCGTCTCCCGCTGCTGCTCAGGCTCAGTCCTTCATCTTTTTCTGGCCAGGATCACTGTAAAGGCCTCACTGCTCTGAGCAATCCTCCTGCACACCGTTTCCCAAGGAATTTTCTTAATAAAATGTAAATTTCACCATGTCACTCTCTTCTGTTTAAAGATTCTTCAGTGGCCTCCCGCAGCTCTCAGGATATAGTCTGAATTAATCCCCTAGCAGGACAAGAAATGATCTTTGCGGTTTGCATCTTTCAGAGATTTTTCATTCTCACCTTATCGCTCCTCAAGCTTACTGTCCTTGACTTGAAGGCTCCTGAATCTGCTGGACTTTTACACATCTCCCCACCTTAACTCACGCCCAAGGGGGCCTGGGCATTCTCTCCTGATGGAGCAGTTCAAGCATCACGTTCTCACAAAAGGCATTTTCAAGCCTTCCTGCATTTCCCTGGGCTGGCCCTGCTCCAGGCCTCTTTCTGTTCTCGGGCAAGACCCTACAGGTGCGTCTCCTGTGACAGCACTGTGTCAGTCCTTGGCTATCTCAACTAGACCAGAAACAACTCTAGAAAACAACTGGATCCCATTCCTTTCTATATCTCTAGCACTGACACAGAATTTATAAAGAAAAAATAAGAGCTAATGAGCATACTGCAGTCCACGGGGTCGAAAAGACATGACTGAAAGACAACAAATGAACCTAAAGCAAAATAAAACAATATTTTTGAATACAAAAATGAATGAAGGGGCTGTCCATGGTTAAGAATCCAACTGCCAATGCAGGGGACACGGGTTAGATCCCTGCTCCAGGAAGATTCCACATGCCGTGGGACAGTGAAGCTCATTGACAACTACTGAGCCCTCACGCCTAAAGCCTGTGTTCCAAAAACAAGAGAAGCCACCACAATGGGAAGCCCACGCACTGCAACTAGAGAAAGCCCACATGTAGCAACAAAGACCCAGAGCAGCCCCCAAAAAGAATGTATGAAGGATCACTGGTGGTCCAGCCTCGAGGAGATCTTAGTAAAGGATTGGATGCCTAGTGTGAACTCCAAGGTTCTGGAGAAGCTGGAATTGGGAAGAAAGAGGGGAGGGATACGAGCACAAGGGCGCCCAGCCAGGAAGCGAATTCCTCTCAGGGATCTGCTCTGACCTCCCAGCATGGAAAACAGGAACCAACCTGCAACCCCTGTAGACTTTGTGTCAATATCTATTAATCTTTACACAGTTCTCCTTGGTGAGCTGCTCACTACAGGCCATACATCAAACTCCCAATCTGCTGGCTTTCTGGAAGGCCCCTTATCTTCTGTAGCTTTGCAGGAAGATAGTCTCTCTCCCTTATTGGGAGCCCCATCTAGGTCTGAGGCTCCCCCCAGCCCCTCGCACACAGGTACCCCCCACCAAGCACAGGAAGCTGGGGTCAGCGTGGTCCCTGCCCTGCAGAAGGTGGAGCTGCTGAGACACACGGACCTCTCAGTTACCCGTTCATTTCAGCCTCTTTCACTCGCCTCCTTCTCTGGTTTTTTGCACCTCTTCCTGAAGAAAGTTTTAGCTGGAGAACAGCAGGCTTGACCACCCAAGCCCTCCACCATGCACACGGGCCAGCAGGTGAAGTTAGAACAGCCCCCAGCACAGGGCATGAGGAATAAGGAGGAGCGGGATTAATGGAGTCCCCTGTAACCCAGGGCCACCTCCCTCTTCCATAGGAAGGGGGTCCTGCTGCTGTCTCCTCGGGGCTTCCCACCCCGGGCAGCACAGGGCAGTCTTAGGATGGAGCTGATGCCACTGCCCCTCATCACAGTCTGATGCTCACTCCGGTGAGACTCAACAACCGTATGCCCTGAACAATAGCCAACCAGGCTCTCTTACTATTCCCAGAGCAACAGGAGAAAGAGGAGTGCAAAGGATAGGGGAGACAATCAGAGGTGAAGGGGGACATGAGTGGGACATAAAGAGAGAGAAGAAAGTGAACGACATCTCGCATGTAAAGGAGATGCTTCATGAACAACACTAGGAAGGAATTCGTGCTCCTGTCCAAGTGCGTATTTAATACGACTGGAAGGAAACCACCGTGAGAGTTTCAGAGAGCACAGAACATCCAGGAGCCGCCCTGAGCCTCCTCAGTACTTACCTGCGGGCACAGGGTCAGGATGAGACCACGTGAAGGCAGCCTGGGTTTCAGGTGGTGTCTGAATTTGCACTGCCCTCTGTAAGAATCAGGGCTTCCCTGGTGGCTCAGACGATAAATCTGCCTGAAATCCAGGAGACCTGGATTCGATCCCTGGGTCAGGAAGATCCCCTGGAGAGGGAAATGGCAACCCACTCCAGTATTCTTGCCTGGAAAACCCTATGGACAGAGGACTCCGGCAGGCTACAGTATAAGGGGTCACAAAGAGGTGAGAACAACTGAGCAAATAACACTGTAAGAATCAAGGTGACTACAGTGTAGAAGGAACATGGCCTTAGGATTTGGGGGTGCCGGGTTCAAACTACTTTTGCTGTATGACTGGCCTCTGTGAGTCTCGGTTTCCTTATCTTTAAGATGGGGCTGAATATAATACCCTTCACAGATTTGTCTGGGAGGAGTCCATGCATATGTATTTTGGAACATGCAATAAAGTGTCCGCTATGGGTGCCTCCCAACCTGGGGAAGCAACAGACTTCCCTGGCAGTCCAGTGGTTAAGACTGTGCTCTTCCAGTGTAGGGTGACAGGTTCGACCCCTGGCCGGGGAACTAAGATCCCACATGCTGTGAGGCACGGCCCCAAAAAACCATAGGAAAGCAGGAAGCAGAAGAGTAAGAGGGCCCGGACACACATTACAAACCCTTGGGGCTCCTCCTCCTGTTCTCTGCTTAGAAGAGCAGGTAGGCAGGCTCCTGGTCCCACGGGCAAGAATCTCAGCCCTATGGCTCAGGGGGCTGGGTAACATCTCACCTTACTCCGCAATCTTCCCACCGGAAAGAAACGACTCTGCCCTCCTCCTTATACCTGAGCCAAGAGTAACAGTGGCAGTGAGCATCACAGAGCCCAGGTAGAAAGAATATAAAGCCAATACCCAGAGTCCACATGGCCTGGATGGAATACCCCGTGTCTATCCATAGGTCTATACAAGCCATGCTCACCAGCACGTGCGTATATGCTAAGTCACTTCGACGCTGTGCAACCCAGTGGACCATAGACCACCAGGCTTCTCTGTCCACGAGATTCTCTAGGCAAGAATACTGGAGTGGGTTGCCATACTCTCCTCCAGGGGTTCTTCCTGACCCAGGGATCGAACCCGCATCTCTTGCATCTCCTGCATTGGCAGGTGGGTTCTTTACCGCTAGCACCACCTGGGAAGATCCGTTAGAGCACAGGCAGATGTAGCACTAAGACATGGGTTTTAACACTAAAATCTTCTATTCAATGCCTCCTATGCCTTTCAAATCCTGAAAGATGATGCTGTGAAAGTGCTGCACTCAATATGCCAACAAATTTGGAAAACTCAGCAGTGGCCACAGGACTGGAAAAGGTCAGTTTTCATTCCAATCACAAAGAAAGGCAATGCCAAAGAATGCTCAAACTACCAAACAATTGCACTCATCTCACACGCTAGTAAAGTAATGCTCAAAATTCTCCAAGCCAGGCTTCAGCAATATGTGAACCGTGAACTTCCTGATGTTCAAGCTGGTTTTCGAAAAGGCAGAGGAACCAGAGATCAAATTGCCAACATCCGCTGGATCATAGAAAAAGCAAGAGAGTTCCAGAAAAACATCTATTTCTGCTTTACTGACTATGCCAAAGCCTTTGACTGTGTGGATCACAATAAACTGTGGAAAATTCTGAAAGAGATGGGAATACCAGATCACCTGACCTGCCTCTTGAGAAAGCTGTATGCAGGTCAGGAAGCAACAGTTAGAACTGGACATGGAACAACAGACTGGTTCCAAATAGGAAAACGAGTTCGTCAAGGCTGTATATTGTCACCCTGCTTATTTAACTTCTATGCAGAGTACACCCTGAGAAATGCTGGGCTGGAAGAACCACAAGCTGGAATCAAGATTGCTGGGAGAAATATCAATAACCTCAGATATGCAGATGACACCACCCTTATGGCAGAAAGTGAAGAGGAACTAAAAATTCTCTCGATGAAAGTGAAAGAGGAGAGTGAAAAAGTTGGCTTAAAGCTCAACATTCAGAAAACTAAGATCATGGCATCTGGTCCCATCACTTCATGGGAAATAGGTGGGGAAACAGTGGAAACAGTGTCAGACTTTATTTTTGGGGCTCCAAAATCACTGCAGATGGTGACTGCAGCCATGAAATTAAAAGATGCTTACTCCTTGGAAGAAAAGTTACGACCAACCTAGATAGCATATTCAAAAGCAGAGACATTTGCCAACTAAGGTCCATCTAGTCAAGACTATGGTTTTTCCAGTGGTCATGTGTGGATGTGAGAGTTGGACTGTGAAGAAGGCTGAGCACTGAAGAATTGATGCTTTTGAACTGTGGTGTTGGAGAAGACTCTTGAGAGTCCCTTGGCCTGCAAGGAGATCCAACCAGTCCATTCTGAAGGAGATGAGCCCTGGGATTTCTTTGGAAGGAATGATGCTAAAGCTGAAACTCCAGTACTTTGGCCACCTCATGTGAAGAGTTGACTC
The DNA here is from genome assembly GCF_032452875.1 of Bos javanicus. Lineage (NCBI taxonomy): Eukaryota > Metazoa > Chordata > Mammalia > Artiodactyla > Bovidae > Bos > Bos javanicus. Next base: position 96,408,183 of record NC_083872.1, on the reverse strand, counting down.
ATTGGAAAAGACTCTGACGCTGGGAGGGATTGGGAGCAGGAGGAGAAGGGGACGACAGAGGATGAGATGGCTGGATGGCATCACTGACTTGATGGATGTGAATGTGAGTGAACTCCAGGAGTTGGTGATGGACAAAGAGGCCTGGTGTGCTGCGATTCACGGGGTCACAAAGAATCAGACACGACTGAGCGACTGAACTCAACTGAACTGATGCCTTTCTTATATCAGCCTGAATACTCAGCACAACCCAAGACACATATGGACTGGCTGGAGTGAAATGGATGGTGGAGGACAGATTCATACTCTGACACACACAGAGAATCTCCAGAAACTTTTACGTGGTGCTGCCTTTAAGAACCCACTATCCCAAGAAGGGGTCAGAACTGGAATCTTAGAGGCAGGGAGAGGTCTATAAGGGTTCCTGGAATATTAGTGCTGCCACTTACTCTCTGAGGCACCAGGAGAGTCATTTCGACCCTTTAGGCCTCCAATTCAACATCTGAAAAATGAATGGTCTGCAAGGTGCCATCTGCAGATGAGCTTTGGGGAGGGGGCTCACAGAGGTGCTGCTGCTGCTAAGTCGCTTCAGTCATGTTTGACTCTGTGTGACCCCATAGACGGAAGCCCACCAGGCTCTGCCATCCCTGGGATTTTCCAGGCAAGAGTATTGGAGTGGGTTGCCATTGCCTTCTCCACACAGAGGTGCTGCAGATGCTATTTAATGTGACTAGAGAGCACTGGGATAGGCATGCACTCCTGCCCCACTATTCCTGACATTACCCACCCCGCACCTGCTCCAGGGCCATCAAACAGAGACAGTGGTTTCTAAGATGCCACCCCCTCACTGCCTGTGCCTTTGGAAACTGACTTTCTCTCGCCAAACCTCGGTTTCTTCATCTATAAAACAGGGGTACAAATAACGTCTACTTCCTAGGGAAATCACAGGATTAAATTAGTTACCTTATGCAAAGCCCTTAGCATAGTAGCTGGCACCCTGCACAATATTGACTACCTAATTATTCTTATTGTCATGACTGCTGATGTATTTTCATCTTTGAATCTAAATTCCTCATTCCACTCACTAACCCTCCCATGGAAGGAAAACCCACCTCAGCATCAGTCCCTGACAACAGGCCACGAGCAGGTGGCTAACCTCTGACCAGGCTCCAAGGGACTACTAGATGGAGCCACTGGGTTGAATTCTTCAATAAATGGCACCTGGACTGGTTCTCTGCCCACCTACACCCCCTTCCCTCTCCCTAGCCCTAAAGCCAGAAAACCACTGAACTGGAGTTAGAAGCATCAAATTCCAACTCAGACCCTGCTGCTAAGTGGCCTTCTACACGTTACTTAATGCCTCTGAGCCTCAGTTTTCTCATCCATAAAAAGCAGGCAAGGAGCCACTATGTTAGAGGCAGAAATAAGATAAGCGAGGTGAAAGCGACCAGCACAGGCCCTGGTGTGCGTTAGTCACACAGTAACTTAGGTCGATTTCAACTTGAATCTGAGCCACTCCATTTCCTCGCTCTCCACTAGCTGTTTCAGACCTGCTAGTGGGACCTAAGGGCATCACCCAAGTCCTGGCCACAGGCAAACCAGCACCATTTGCTGTCCTCTCTCTCTATTTTAAGCAGTGCCTCCCGGGACTGCTCCTGGCCATTCTGGAACAGTCAGGCATCTTGCGGATGTAACGCTGGAGGCGTCCAGGTCTCTTGGAGCAGCACTGCCCAGGAGGACTTCCTGCAGTGATGGCCATTTCTATCTGCGGGGGCCAACATGCAGCCCTTGAAATACAGCTCAGCAATTGAGAGACTGAACTGTTATTTCATTTAACTTTAATTCATTTAAATGTAAAGATGATCTGTGGGTCTTGTATCCCATACTGGACAACACACCCTTAGAACCACCCCTGCTGCTGCTGCTGCTAAGTAGCTTCAGTTGTATCCGACTCTGTACGACCCCATAGAAGGCAGCCCACCAGGCTCCCCTGTCCCTGGGATTCTCCAAGCAAGAACACTGGAATGGGTTGCTATTTCCTTCTCCAGTGCATAAAAGTGAAAAGTGAAAGTGAAGTCGCTCAGTCATGTCCAACTCTTAGCGACCCCATGGACCGAGCCCACCAGGCTCCTCCATCCATGGGATTTTCCAGGCAAGAGTACTGGAGTGGGGTGCCATTGCCTTCTCTGAGAACCACCCCTAGTTGATGCCAAAGTGCTAACTCCAGCCACTCTTCCAAGCAAGACATCCCAACCCTTTCAACCAGCTGGCTGGTATCTGTGTTTGGACTTTGCTACTTCCACCAGGACTGGTTTGGGGAAGCAGGAAAATGAGGTCACTCAACGGCTATTTCCAATGCCCTCCACAATCATGAGGCAGCCAGAAGACTTGTTTTTAACATGCAGGTAAAATCAACATTTCCCTGGTTCACTGTATTAGGGGGAATGTATGTAAATTTCAGCTACCTTTTTGTCAATAATAGTTGCTAAGGGTTTTGCTTGCAGTGGGATTATTTTGTGGGGAATCTCACCAAAGGGCAGAGCTTTCAGGCCAGTGATAAAAAGGCTGTACCCTGACTGAAGATAAGGGGCAAATGGCTGGGGACCTTTTCAAACATGAGATCTCTGGCAATTTAATTTCACTTGGTCAAAAGCCTACAAGAATTACCTTACTTCACAATATTTTTTACATTAATCTTGCCAGGATCAGATTCCAGGAAGCAATAAAGAATATTAAGTTAGCTTTTACTTTAAATCAGAAAGCTTGTTAGGTTTCATATCCTACACAAATTATCATCTTTGCCAAACTGAGACTGGCCCTAAGGGGGTTGACAGAGAGACAGGATTTGTCCTCTTGTTTGGAATGTGTGAACCTTGAATAGAGTTATGACCTTCATCCAGGGTATTAAATCTGTCCTGTGGATGGTTCTCAGTCACTTACTCTAGGCAAAAACAAAACAGAACACCACAGTCCAAGTGAGAGAAAATATGGGAAAGTACATCTGCTCATTTGATAAAAATCTACCAAGCCTTTACCATTTATATGTTCATCACCTACTCAATGGACATGAGTCTGAACAAGCTCTGGGAGACAGTGACGGACAGGGAAGATTGGTGTGCTGCAGTCCATGGGGTCACAAAGAGTCAGACACGACCTAGCAACTGAATCACCTGCCCAGGAAGACACAGACAATAGGGCTCCAAGTCCAGTTGCTGCTGCTGCTGCTAAGTCGCTTCAGTCATGTTCAACTCTGTGTGACCCCATAGACGGAAGCCCACCAGGCTCCCCCATCCCTGGAATTCTCCAGGCAAGAACACTGGAGTGGGTTGCCATTTCCTTCTGCAATGCATGAAAGCGAAAAGTGAAAGGGAAGTCGCTCAGTTATGTCCAACTCTTAGCGACCCCCATGGACTGAAGCCTACCAGGCTCCTCCGTCCATGGGATTTTCCAGGCAAGAGTACTGGAGTGGGTTACTATTGCCTTTTCCACCAAGTCCAGTTAGAGATAAATTTATAAATGAATAATTACCATGTAAAAGATACACAGCCCACACAAGCTACCTGGAAGCACAGACATTCCACAGGGAAAGTCAAGGAAGGCTTTCCCAAGAGGTAGCCTTCAGTTGGGACTGAAGACTAGAGAGAAGTAGACCAGGCAACAAGGGGAGAGGGAAGAGCTGTACTTCCAGAAGAGTACAAAACCACAGCAGGGGAACGAGTCTTCTACACCCGGATGAGCTCCAGAACTGGCCTGTTTTTGGAAGTCTCTCCGTCTTCCCAGTCTTCATTGGCTACCTGAGCCCTCTTCCAAATGGAAGCCACCAGTCCAAGAACATCCTGCCCATTCAGGTCATGCCCCATTATGGGAAGGCTTCAAGTTGAGTCCTACTAACGAAATCCCACATCAAGGATACTGCTTCTTTATACAAAGCCCCAGCAACCGGCCATCCCCATAAATGGTGTTTGCTCTTTCTGAAAATAGACCCCTCACTGCCACTGGAGGTAGCCATTTTGGATGATGATCCAAAAATTTTAGAGGGAGCTGAGGACCACAAGGGTGGGCCGGCTGTGTTGGGAAGTGCTGTAGTACTATCATAAAAGAGAGAAGAGATGTTAAGTGATAGCTGATGTAATGAGAGGAATGTCAGGAGGTTAAAAGCGGCTGCAAAGTACAGTACAACAGAATGATGCAGAAGAAGAAAAAGACAGCGATGACCAATGTAAGTGTGGGCTAGCTGGACTTTTTTCTGGCATGATATTAGATTCCTAAAATTGATCTTCTAAGCCATGCTTATTGAGGACACTAGTTTTCAGAAGGTACATTTACCCCAAGCTAGAGTATTCACAGGAAACTATACAATATTACAGATAAACATATACTCAAAACTAGCCTATAATTGTTAGATGAGAAATATTTGTTCCAATAGATGACGAATATTTGTTCCATTAGATGACAATATCTCATTTTAAGTGACAATTTCAGAATATACAAAAATGCTTCTTTCTGCTTTCTTATTATTCTGGATGCTAGAAAAGTGTTGGATTTTTTGGGTAGAGTTTCTTTTTTTTTTTTTTTTTTGTATCGTCTTATAAATTAGGTCACCTCACCAGGCTTTTTGGACATGCTGGGTGGATTTTCCCAAATAAAGACATCACAGTGGTCAGCTGGCAACATCAATGATAGAATTCAGGTCCCCAGAAACTGGGACCAAGTAGGGCACATTGTGACAATAGCCCAGGACCTGCCATCAGACAGCCATCAGATTTAGCTTTGGGTATGACAGGTCCATTCGTTTCTCCTTATGCACATTTAAAAAGACAAGTCTCCTAACTCCTCTGGACCTCAATTTTCTAATCTGTAAAAGGGGAACAGTAGGAATACCTCCGAGTATTGCTAAGAAGATTAAAGACAATGTTATAAGCAGAAAATAGTAGACAATAAATCTTGGTTCAGTTGACTCTGATAAATACCATGCATTGATTCATAATAGGAGTTTGATGGCCTAGATGTTTAGGGGTAGTTGTTTTTTTTTTTTTTAATTGGAGTATAGTTACTTTATAATATTGTTAGTTTCTACTGTGCAGCAAAGTGAATCAGCTATATGCATACATACATCCCCTCTTTTTTGGATTTCCTTCCCATTTAGGTCAACACAGAGCACTTAAGTAGAGTTCCATGAACTATACAGTAGGTTCCCATCTATTTTATACATGGTATCAATAGTGTATAAAAATATACATATATATGTACATATATGTGTGTGTGTGTATGTCAATCTCAGTCTCCCAATTCACCCCTCCACCCCCATTCCCCATTGGTATCCATACATTTGTTCTCTATGTCTGTGTCTCTATGAAATCTGAATGTTAAAGAAAATGTGTACATAGCTATCAACAATCCTAGCTTCTCCTCACTTGCCTAATGATCAGTCACAGACTGAAAACATGAATCCCAGTTCCTAGCATTTTCTATCCGTTTCATATTCTGCAGTGGGGACTTGATTAAGGAAAAAGAAAATATATTAAAAGGTAGTTATTTGCTTCCTCCCCCTAAAAGCCTGTGGACAACTGACTCACAGACTACCCATTATGAAGGTGGGGGTCTCCTGCTTTGTACAGGGTTTGTAGCTCCAAAAATGAATAATTTTATCAAAATAAAGCTGGAAAAGAATTCCTTGGTCCCCTCCTTCTGTGGTCTCTTTTTGGAACAATCAGCTTGAAAGTCAGCTTTCTTTGTCCAGATTCTTCTCAATCTTTTCCACCCACTCAGAACTATTGACAGTCCAACTAACTTATTTATTTCACTTATTTAATACCTCACTTGTTCTCAAAAGGAATAAAGACTTCTAACTTCAGCTAAAAAGGGAGATTCACTTGCTTTCAAATCTCTTTTGTGGGGAATTCCCACCAACAGCCTGAGCTTCTTTACCTCCACATGCAGAACCCAAAAGCTCAACATTTCCCTGCTTTATTTCAGTGTATTAATGCACACAGAATCAAACCTTCCCACCAACAGGCATGTAGACCTTCAGTCTTCTAAGTCAGAGTGTCTATGTTCTTGGTGACCTTCTGAATGTGGTTTAGAGCCTATAGTTATAGGAGACCCAATATACAATCCATACAGAAAGCAAATAAAGCCAAGTTTAAGATATAAATTAGTATTCTTCATAGATGCTATTCAAACTCTTCCAATGAAACATTTGCTCATAAATTAAATCATTTGCTTCTCTCACAACTTTTCTAAAATTCAAACTCTTTTCTAAGCTAGTGTTCTCTAATACATGCTTTTGGAATAGTCCCAACATTTCGGAAACAATGGCCCTGTCTGACATGAGCGATGCCAGGGAGAGGCCATATGGCTTCTTTTTCTTACAGGCTTAATGGCAGCTCTAACGATAATTCAAAAAACAAAAAACCATGTGATGCAGTCTTTTAAGACAGTCCATCAACTTAATTGGTGTGAGTTAAAAAAACAAATGGTGGTATTCATTTACATAAAGGTGCTGCTGCTGCTGCTAAGTCTCTTCAGTCATGTCCGACTCTGTGCGACCCCATAGACAGCAGCCCACCAGGCTCCCCCGTCCCTGGGATTCTCCAGCCAAGAACACTGGAGTGGGTACATAAAGGTAAGGAAGCATCAAAATGAACCAACTGAAGCTTTTGGCCAAGATCTTGCTTAGAAGTTGGGAGCTGAAGAAGAGCAAGTCTACTTGAAAAGGAGTGGAAAGGCTCCCCATTCTGAGAGTGGTTGGGACCTCAGGGACTAAAAGAAAACAGACCTTCTTCTTTAGCTTCATATCAGAAGCGTCCTGATGATGCAGTCAGAGATGCTGCAGATGGACTGGCTGGAGCACTTAACTCTTTACCACAGGAGGAAGTCACATTCATTCAGAGGTGTCTGTGTGTTAGTCGCTCAGCCACTGTCTGTGACCCCAGGGACTGTAGCCCGCCAGGCTCCTCTGTCCATGGGGATTCTCAAGGCAGGAATACTGGAGTGGGTTGCCGTTCCCTTCTCCAGGGGATCTTCCCGACCCAAGGATCGAACCCGGGTCTCCTACATTGCAGGCAGATTCTTTACCGACTGAAACAAAACGGAAGCCCCTTCCTTCAGAGGAAAACTCCACGAATCTTTTCAATCAATTCAGCTTTTTACCCTGTGTCTCCCTAAAGAGCTTATCTCTGAAGAGTGTTCAGATGATAAATTCCCCCAAGGAATAGACACACGATCCCAAGACTAACAGCCCTTCTCTTTCCTAAAAGAAGAGGATGGGAGAACCAAGAGGGCGGCAAGTGGAAAAGTGAAATAAAAAAGGAAGAGAGTCAATGAAACGAACTTTCCCCACCATGGTTACATTTCTTACTGAAACCTCATTCCTTGGCACTTTAAGCTGCTCAAAGGGGAGGCTGAAAGGGATAGGATTGCAGTAGTAGAAGAAGAAGAAAAAAAAAAAGGAATGGCTACTGCCTTACCCTAGGCCAAATGTCACTTTTGGTTGTGCAGTAAGGATATATTATTTGCTGGGGACCTCCCTGGCAGTTCAGTGGCTAAGACTCAGTGCTTCCACTGCAGGGGGCACGGGTTAGCTCCCCAGTCAGGGAACCAAGATCCCACATGCCTCGCGGTGTGGCCAGAAAGAAAAAAGGATGTTGTCTATTGGTCTTCAGCACCATCTTCACGGCTCCAAGCTCTCCCTCGCACACCTGCTCTCAGGACTTAGAAACTGCCTTTCCTAGGTGCCCTGGTCAGTGTGTTTCCAGTTAGACTCCACCACTGAGAGGCAAAGTGTGATGGGGAAGCAGAAAAGAAAGAGAAGCTACTATGATCTGGGAACACTTGGAAGTGAGGACCCAGTGCTGGCACCCGGCAAAGGGGACTTGGCCTGGGACACCAGACATCTAAGATTAACCCATGGGCTTCACTCGAGTCCCTGAACTCACCTTTTTCCTGAACAGAGCTTTCTTGGCCTTGCATCCCCCGCCAGCCTTTCAAAGGTTTCCAAAACTCTGAATTTCTGGTATTAAACCACTTGCCATTCAAGACAGCTGTGGAGGCTTCTGAGACTCCTGGCTGACACACTAGACTCTTGCACGCTTCTCAAATCAGAGTACATGGACCAGCCCCCGAGGGCACTGGGGGTACAGAAACATCCCAGAAACACAGTACATATCCTTGAGCCACGGCTTACTCTGCAGTGCCTACTTTAGGAATTTATTTTTACGTTAAAATAATCATTGAAATATTATGGGGGAAAGGGGCATTTTAAAAAACAATTTTAATAGACTCACAGAGAAAACAAACTTATGGTTACAAAGGGGAAAGGGGAGGAGGGATAAATTAGGAGTTTGGGATTAGCAGATACACACTACTGTATATAAAACAGATAGACAATAAAGGTCCTACTGTAAGGCACAGGAAACTATATTCAATATCTAGTAATAACCTATAATGGAAAAGAATCTGAAAAGGTATATTTATACATAAAACTGAATCAATTTGCTATATACCTGAAAGTAACACAACACTGACGCTGAGAAAGACTGAGGGCCAGAGAAGAAGGGGGCGACAGAGGATGAAATGGTTGGATGGTATCACTGACTCAATGGACATAAGTCGCAAACTCCAGGAGAGAGTGAAGGACAGCGAAGCCTGGCGTGCTGCAGCCTGTGGGTCCGCAAAGAGTAGGACACAACTTAGTGACTGAACAACAATAACGCAACATTGTAATTCAACTATGCTTCAATTTACAAAGGAACTAAAATCTTAAGATAACATACAAAACCCAAGAATGTAACTCTTGCAGAAGGTCATTCTACCACACACTCAGAATCTGAAGAATGTGTTTCCACTCTCGGCAATCGTGCCTATCTTGGTGGAAGAGTTAGAGACGTGACACACGTAAGTCTGTCTGTCTATCCATCTATCTGCCTATCTCTCTATCTACCCATCTGCCTACTGAAGCTTCTCCCATGTTTCCATTCCAGAAGGGATTCTAGATGGCACGGTAGCCTCGGGGATACACTATGAACAGCACAGTCAGGGCAGGCAGTGGTGAAGGGCACACAGTGGTGAAGTCCCTGGGTTTTCGTACACATTGGCTACTAGAATGCAAGCTCCCTCCTGGCAGAGAAGACGTTGCGTCTAACCAGCTCTGCCTTCCGCACCTGGTGCCTCCAACACTGCTGGCCCATCCTAAGCTCTTGATTCATACCTTAGTCACTGAATTGAGGAATCAGTGAAGAGATGGCTGGACGGATAAGTATTTACCTAGCCTGAGTGGCTGCACAGCACAGAGGTTACAGTACATAAAATATGTATTTGTAAATGTGTAACCTTGGGCAGGTTATTTTGCCCCAAAGCCTTAGATTCTGCATTGGGAAAAGGAGGCTAAAAATTGTACCTTCTTTATAGGGTTGTTAAGGTTCAGGTGAAGGTTCAAGAGAGATGATACAGGTGAAGCGCAAGGTGTCTGACACATAGTAAACGCCCCATAACTATTAGCTATTAACATTACCAATGTCCCCTGGATTTGAAATAGCCTCAAATATGCTTGGATTATACTGCTATACCAAGGCTAATTCAATCTTTCCTCAATGGTTCAGAGAGCACTAAAGTGCTTCGGCAGGTCATCTGAAACAGAAATCATGTCTCCAGTTCATTAGCCAGAATGGCAGACAGCAGAGTGCCCTGACTGTCCTAGCTTGGGCCCTCGCTCTCACAAGGGAAGCTGGCTAGGGAAAGCTGATGTTTTGGCCACGTGGCAGTCTTCCACACTGAACTGTTATTTGGGGTCGGATTACAAGATTAGTAGAGAGGAGCACACAGTCAATGAAATAATACATTTTGACTCTAGAAAAAAAAAGATACAGCAGCTCTTGGAAGCTTTACTCTTTACATGAAATTTAAACTGGCAGGAGTGTGAAGCTCATCACAGAGGCTAAAACCTCACTAAAGGCAAATGAACAATTATCAATGATAATGTAAAGAGTCAGAGGAACGCCTGGTGGGGAGCCTGTGGCACCCAGGGTAAGTCCAGTTTTATTTAACGTCTTACTTAATGATCTGGAAGAGAGATAAACAGAAGACTAAAGAGACACGCTGCACTGGACATCTGTTGGCTCTGCCTGCCGGGCACCCATTCTCCTGCTGGTGGTAACAACACCCAAGTTGTGCTTTGGGAAACAACTCCTTCTGCAGTGGATAAAACTTCCATGGGACTGTCAAACAAGATACCCCATGTTGGACCAGAAACATCCTCTCCTCCTGGAATCTGAATCTTAAGTAGAGCACCATAGTGACTTCAGAAATCACAGAGCCATCCAGCACCATTTGCTCTGGGAATATAGTCTCTGAGAGAAAGAAAATGCATTTATTAATTCCTGCTACCCAGATTCTTGGAAGCACTGTGACACGTTTCCCTTTCCTTTCCCTTCAGATCTAAAATACGTCTTTTTCCCCCTTATATGAGTTAATACCATTTTCTGTGGACTGCAACCAAAAAGTCCCACTAATAAAGATGCAGCTTCTACGACATCTGAAGTAACTGGAAATCTGTGGGTCTGACCCTCCAGCAATTCTCAAAATACCCTTTCAGACATTAACATAAGGAACAATGCAAGCGATCTAAAAATCAGAGCATTTTGATTTGACTTGAAAGAAATTCACGTTGACATTTTTCTGGGCAAAAGAAATGATTCTAATATTTACGCACCAGAACAAGTCACCTGGTCTTAGAACTAAGGTAAAAGCAGAGGACCAGACAGGCGATCTCAGTGAGATGAGGCACTTCTAAATGCCATTAAAGTTCTATATTGCATAAAATGCAACCCATCAGACATTAGCAAAGTACAACACGGTAAGTGACCTCTATGGTACATTGTCTGAATCATTAGGTACACTCTTTATTTAAAGAGAGAGAGAAAGGAGAGAAGAAACCCAATGGGGTTTGGAGAAGCAGCGTAATAAAAATAAATCAAGCCATTCAGGGTAAAGGGATGAATGCTAAGGAGACACCAGCTTTGTTTTCCAACAGCCCTGCTCTCCTAGGTGGAGCTGGAAGCTAAAAGCCACTCCAGGCTTAAGTGCCACACCTGCTGATTACAGAAACCCCAGCCCCAGCCACCCAGGCTCCAAAGTGGAAGTGAAGACTAGGGGTGAGGCCAGCCCAGCAGCTGCTGCTGTTGTTCTCTGTCATCATCAAATCCTACTCTGCCTCCACGATGACTCACGTACACAGGTTTGGAGTTAGAAGGAGCTGCCTTGTCAACAATGAAAAAATGAGTGGAAGGATGGAAAGTGGGTCTAAAGGGACAAACCTAGGAACACTCATCTCCGTATCTATACTGAGATCGCTTTCTTATCTCACACCTTGACAACTTTTCACATCTTCCTCCAAAGGACGCGATGTTCACTTCAACCTTTTACTCTCTGTAAGATCTTCAGTGCTGTCTACTGTGCTCTGTAGTATCCAACTCTTTGCAACCCCGTGGACTATAGCCCACCAGTCTCCTCTGCCCATAGGCTTTTCCAGGCAAGAATACTGGATGGAATGGGTTGCCATTTCCTACTCCAAGGGATCTTCCCAGCCTAGGGATCAAACCTATTTCTCTTCCATCTCCTGCATTCACAGGTAGATTCTTTAGTAGCACACCAGGTAGTTCAGTTCAGTCACTCAGTCGTATCCAACTCTTTGCAACCCCATGAACCGCAGCATGCCAGGCCTCCCTGTCCATCACCAACTCCTGGAGTCCACCCAAACACATGTCCATTGAGTCGGTGATGTCATCCAACCATCTCATCCTCTGTCATCCCCTTCTTCTCCTGCCTTCAATCCTTCCCAGCATCAAGGTCTTTTCAAATGAGTCAGCTCTTCGCATCAGGTGGCCAAAGTATTGGAGTTTCAGCTTCAACATCAGTCTTTCCAATGAACACCAGGATTGATCTCCTTTAGGATGGACTGGTTGGATCACCTTGCAGTGCAAGGGACTCTCAAGAGTCTTCTCCAACACCACAGTTCAAAAGCATCAATTCTTTGGCACTCAGCTTTCTTCACAGTCCAACTCTCACATCCATACATGACTACTGGAAAAACCACAGCCTTGACTAGATGGACCTTTGTTGACAAAGTAATATTAAGTCTCTGTTTTTTAATATGCTGTCTAGGTTGGTAATAACTTTCCCTCCAAAGAGTAAGTGTCTTTTAATTTCATGGCTGCAATCACCATCTGCAGTGATTTTGGAGCCCAGAAAAATAAAGTCAGCCAGTTTCCACTGTTTCTCCATCTATTTACCATGAAGTGATGGGACCAGATGCCAGGGATCTTAGTTTTCTGAATGTTGAGCTTTAAGCCAACTTTTTCACTCTCTTCTTTCACTTTCATCAAGAGGCTCTTAAGTTCTTCTTCACTTTCTGCACCAACCCTCCCTAAATACTAATCTACATTTTCCTTAATTTTCTCAGTATATAAAATAAAATTGGGGGAAAGGATGCAAAAGTAGTATTTCCTCCTACTCCATCATCCCCCCCACCCTGCCACACATCAAAAGGAACAAAAGCTTCCTTAATCACAAAGGAAAAAGGAAGATGATGATAGAAATGCTAATATCCTACATACCTCAAAGGAAAAGGAAATATTTGCTAATCTTTGCTTTAACAACACAGAACCCAGGTATCCTCTAAGGTACACCCAGTATGAAAGCCAGCCTTGTGTTTCTTTGTTTTGTGGCAGAACTGGCAGCACTGCCCTCCACCTGGCATTGCCCATGTTGTCAGCCCGACTCCGCCTTAGGGACCTCTCTTGGCACCTCCTTGTCTCTAACTATAGACTAAGTCCCAGCCTCCCATGTGACTTGACCCATCCAGAACTCTGACTCCTACAAAATCCTCTTCACAGCACGTGACGGGGCAAGGATAACAGGAAGAAATTATAGGGTAATTTAGGAGCACGGTGTTAGAAGAGGCTCTCACAAGATGAGAGGTGTTACGTCATGAAAGGGCAGCACTAGAAAGTGGGACAGCTGTCCTTTTTGAGCATCCGCTGACAGAATCTTCAAAGCACGGCTTCCTTTTCTGACCCATCCCCATGCGTGCTAGACAGGAGTGTGTGCACGGCTCTGTAGGCCAGAATCACTGGTGCGTCACGCGCTTCGTCTCTGCTCTGACAGGGGCACCAGGAGATGGTTTATGAGTGAACTCACTCACTGCCCTCCATGACATTGGCCTCAGGCTTTCGAGAAGAACCCCAAACACCCTGAGGTTCCCTTGGGACCTTAAAACCAAGGGAGCCCCGTAGTCATCTGTTCCACCTTTAATCCCTGACAGTTAAAATTCAAGCATTAGAAACAGTTTTTAAAGCTATTAATAGTGAGATTTTGATGAGCTAGTTCAAAGTCAGCATTAATAACCTGTTAATGATTTTAATGGTTCTTGCAATAAACCCTGTGAATGACCTATTGTTAAAATACAGAATAACTGGCTTTTATATAAAGCCATTAACTCTTCTTTTCTCATAACTCTATCCCAACTGAAATATCCTTTTTTCCTTTCAATTTGAAGGGTTCATGGATAAATAAAACAGACACACACAAAGAATACATTTTGGCGACTGCGAATCAGAGAAGGCAAAGGAAAAGAGCCAAGAAGAAAAGGACTCTGAGTTTCTGTTTGTATGCAGTGGTGGCTTATTGAGGAAGTAAATCCAGCAGGGGCACAATCAGACGAAGAAGGGGGCAGAAGATAAGAGCAGTTTGAAGGCAGAAATGAGAGGGTGATGGAGATGGAATGGTAGGGGCAGGGACCCATCAGCGTCCAGGAGTTGCACCTGCTTCAATCATACACACCCAACAACAAAAAAGCAGCATCCCACTCTGATGTGTCTGATGAACTAACAGGTTCATCTCTCTTGCTCTGGACCTGGCTTAATGCCTGAGCCACTGCGCCTTGCCAGCTTATGTCCTCTGAAGCCATGATCCACCCCTAAACAAGGTACCCAGTCCTTTCTCGCCAGGCAGCAGAAGCAGCTATTGTGCTGGCTAGTGTGGTCTTTCTTCAGTTGACAACACTACGTAGAGACCACCTCGTATAATGTCCACCTTATACAATGACCCTCTGGTTTCAGCTTCTCCCCAGTACCATTCTGCTCAGTGGTTGGAAACTGGTGAGAGCAGGGAAGTCTGTCCCACAATGAAAGCATAGGAAGCAGATGAGTGTGTTTGTCTCTGCTGGCAAGTGACAAATGAACAAAGTCAAAGACTTGGCCCCCCCACCCCCCGGCTCTGCTGGCATTATGAAATACAAACATGGAAAGAATGCATTTAAGGTGTTGTCGACTTGTCTGGAAATTCATGAACCAGGATCCATGGCTGACAGCATTTGCATCAAAGAGCAAATAAGACAGAAAATAGCGTCACAGTAAGACGAGACCACCGAGCATCTCAGCCTGACAGAGGATATTGAAAATATTTCCTGAAAGAGATCACAAAACTGGCAGAGAGGCAAGATATGTTTGTGAGATGAGATTTCAATTATTTAGACATGCTAGAAGTTTAATTCTTTTAAAACAGCATATCTGATTTTTCCCTTCTGACAGCAGTATTTCCCAGAAGGCTAGGAAATCTTTGAGAAGAGCTGCTGCAAGGGAGGGGTTAAGGTTCCTCCCTCAGGAAGCCCTAGCAGTGGGCCAGCCAATTTTTTTTCCCTGTAGAGGGAAATATTTTACACTTTGTGAGCTATACAGGCTCTGACACAGCTATTCATCTTGGCCTTTGTAATGCAAAAGCAGCCACAGACAATAGGCAAACAAGTGAACAAGGCTGTATTTCCATAAAACTTTATTTACAAAAACAAATAGCAGACGCAATTTAGTCTGCAGGCTATAGTTGAAGGATGTTTGCCCTAGATGGTTATGTAGAATGAATGATATCCCTATGAGAAAATGACCGCATCCTCCTGGAATTTATACTAAAGAAATGGGATGCGGTGAAGAATAAGACGTGTCATTTAGTAAGATGATTTCTGAGGTTAAATTAAAAGTTGGAAATAATGCATTTGAGTCTACAGACATTTCTAAAACAGCAATGTGATTCAAAAGAGATGTAATGTACTGCTTTAAATGATTTGATTCTGGCTGTTTAATAGCTAATCATCCCAATGCTCAGTAGCTCAGTCCTGTCCGACTCTTATGAGACTCCATGACTGTAGCCCGCCAGGATCCTCTGTCCATGGGATGTCCCAGGCAAGAATACTGGAGTGTGTTGCCATTTCCTTCTTCAGGAAATCTTCCTGACCCAGGGATTGAACCCGCATCTTTTGCATATCCTGCACTGGCAAGCAGATTCTTTACCATTGTGCCATCTGGGAAGGGCAACAATCCCAATGCAGATATTTAAGAGACAATATGGATACCCAGGAAGTCTATGATTAAATCAGATTTTATCAGAAAATGTCTAAAAGTAGGATGTGTGTGCTTAGTTGCTCAGTCATGTGCAACTCTTTGCGACCCCATGGACTGTAGCCTACCAGGCTCCTCTGTCCATGGGATTTTCCAGGCAAGAATACTGGAAAGGGTTGCTATGCCCTGCTCCAGGGAATCTTCCCAAACTCAGGGATCAAACCCAGGGATCAAACCCAAGTCTCCTGCATTGCAGGCTGATTCTTTACCATCTGAGCCACCAGGGAAGCCCATAAAAGTAGGATACACTTCTAATATATAAAAACAGGACAGTTACAAAAACAGGAGGATGAACTTATAAGAAAAGTGGCTCAAGTCTAAGAAAAAAATGGTTGAAAGAGTTGTTAAAGTTGGGTTCAAAAGAAAGTGATCCAGGAAGCTTTTTAGGATGATGGAAAGTTAAAAGATGACAGAGAGAAGGCAGAGGTACTCAACTTTATTCTTGCTTTTCATCTCTTCCACCAAGGTGAATGATCCTCAAACTGAAAACAGTAAGGCAAATGGGGCTAAGATGAAACAAACCTTATAGGGGAAACGAAACAGTAAAGAAGCCAGTCCCTTAAACTAACACCGTGTGTATGATGGCAACTCAACCACAGTGGTCAGTGTTCACTGAGTTCTGAGTGTATTATGCTAAACACTTTGATATGATTAACTAAGTTAGTTCCTGCTGCTGCTGCTGCTGCTGCTGCTGCTGCTGCTGCTAAGTGCTGCAGTCATGTCCGATTCTGTGCGACCCCATAGACGGAAGCCCACCAGGCTCTCCCATCCCTGGGATTCTCCAGGCAAGAACACTGGAGTGGGTTGCCATTTCCTTCTCCAATGCATGAAAGTGAAAACTGAAAGGGAAGTCGCTCAGTCATGTCCGACTCTTAGCAACCCCATGGACTGCAGCCCACCCAGCTCCTCCATCCAGGGGATTTTCCAGGCAAGAGTACTGGAGTGGGTTGCCATTGCCTTCTCCAGGGGATCTTCCCAACCCAAGAGTTGAACCCACATCTCCCAGCATTGGCAGGCAGGTTCTTTACCACTGAGCCACCAGGGAAGCCCATTACAATAAAGCAAGTATTGCAATAAAGCAAGTCACACACTTTTTTTTTTTCCAGTACATGTAAGAGTTATGCTTAGGGAGTGCCCTGGTAGCCTAGTGGTTAGGATTCTGGGCTTTCACTGCAGGGGCCCAGGTTCAATCCTTGGTCAAAGAACTGAGATCCCACAAGCCTGCAGCACAGCCAAAAAAGGAATTGTGTTTACAATATACTATAACCTATTAAGTGTGCAATAGCATTATGTCTAAAAAATGTACAAGCCTTAATTTAGAAGAATTTTGTTGCTGAAAAATACTAACCATTATCTGAAACATCAGCAAGTCACAAAAGTAACATCAAAGATCACTGATCACAAGTCACCAAATAAATATAATAACAATGAAAAGTTTAAAATGTTGGTAGGCTTTTTTTTTTTTTCATGAAGATGGCGCCGAAGGGAAAAAAAAATAAATAAAATGTTGGTAGAATTACCAAAATGTGACACAGAGAAAAGAAGTCAGCAATGTTGTTGGAATAAAATGACACTGATAGATTTGGTCAATGCAGGGTTACTGTAAATCCTCAACTTGTTAAAAAAAAAAAAAAAGTAGTATTGGGAAACAATAAAGTGAAGCATAATAAAACCAAGTATGCCTATATGTACTATCATTATCCCCCATTTTACAGATGAATAAATAAGAGCTTAAGAAACCTGTCCAAGTTCCTAGTAAGTACAGACGTAGTTCTGAACTCAAGTCTGCCTAAATACCAAAATCCTGCTTTTAAGGACATTTCAGTAACCTGAAGACTTGTTCAAGAATCACTGTCACTGATCCTTTATAGAACTGGACCTCTAAATGGAAGACTGGCATACGATCAGCTCTAACTTGCACAGATTCATAGAAAAGCTCCAAATCAGAATGATAAACAAGTGGTGTGGTTGCTTTAAAAAAAAAGAAAGAAAGAAAGATGTGATCATCAGGAATGAGCACTCGTTCACTGCTGGTTCATTTATGCCCTGACCCCACTCAGTATCAGTTCAGTTCAGTTGCTCAGTCACAAGAGTCTTCTCCAACACCACAGTTCAAAGCATCAGTTCTTCGGCGTTCACCAGTATAACATCCAGACAATATGGTCTCCGCCCAGCTCCATCCTGAGCCTGGGAAAGGCAGGCCCCAGGATGTGCCAAAGAAGAGTTCCCCGTAAGTGATGGACACCTGAGCACAGTTTTCTGCCACATACCTGGTGCTACTCCGCTTGGCCCAACAGAGCCTGGGTGTCCAGGGGAGCACCAAGCTTCAGCTTTCCTCACCCCCCATCACCTGTGAACAGCAGTGACCTCACCACCTGTCCAGGTCCCCATTCCCAGCCTCCCACGTCAGTGGTCTGGATCCTAGTTTGGCCGGCCCTTCATAAGCGGTCCTGAAACCTAGGCTAAGCTATTGTCTTCTTTGATGATGAATTTATCTGCAAAATGAAGCACCCTAGGCCTCTGGGTTATTGTGATGGCTCAGTGTGATGGGTAAGTGAGAAAACACAGATTAAAGTGCTCTGAAGACGACAATGTGCTAAACAAATACTAAGGATTAGAAGTTATTTTCTTATTTTTTTTTAATTAGAACCATACTGTAACTGTCGTTGATCAGGCTGCTGGACATGTGATTCAGAGAAAAGTATAAAGAATCTTGATTTTAGTGGGACAGTAAGCCAAGTTTCCCATGAGACCTTTGAGAATATGACAGAGAAAGATGGGCAGGATAATAGACCAGCCAGAGAGGTTCACGATAGGATGAGGAGAGGATAATGCAGCTCAGAAAGCGCTTTGGGGAACTGGACCAGACACATCCAGGTGACAGAAGCATCATTCCTGCCTGTGATCTTGAGCAAGTAAGAACCAGACCCTCTGACTTTGTAGGGCCTTCCTCACTCTTAAATTGTGTTTAAACAGCATTTGACCTGTCTATGTGTATCTATCAGTAATTTATAGGGGTTCCCTGTAGCTCAGCTGGTAAAGAATCTGCCTGCAATACAGGAGACCCACGTTCGATTCCTGGGTCAGGAAGTTCCCCTGGAGAAGGGATAGGCTACCCACTCCAGTATTCTTGGGCTTGCCTGGTGGCTCAGATGGTAAAGAATCCACCTGTATTGTGGGAGACCTGGGTTCAATCCCTGGGTTGGAAAGATCTTCTGGAGGAGGGTATGGCAAGCCACTCCAGTATTGCCTGGAGAATTTCCCATGAACAGAGGAGCCTGGCAGGCTACAGTTCATAGGGTCGCAAAGAGTCAGACACGACCGAGTGACTAAACACAGCACATACATCAGTAATTGATAATTTATGCCCACCCATTTTCACAAAATATGAGAAGCAATTAACATGTTTATTAATGACTTGGATGAAGGCATAGGAACTGGTTTATAAAAGGATGTCCCTGAGTGACAGAATCTGGACCCAAAATAAACTTCAACAAGCCAAATCGAACAAACATGATGAGCGAAACAGTGACAAGCTTCAAGTACAGCACTTGAATCCAGAAAACAAACAAACAAACAAGAGAAAACACCATCCATTTAACAACAGGATGGAGAAATGGCTTTGAAATAGTCTGTTAAAGATTTAGAGCTCTTAGATGATAACTAAATATCAATCAAAAGTTCAATCTGTCTGTCATAAAAAAATAAAGAAATGTTATCTATCTTAGGCTGGAGTCATAGACAGAAAATACTGAGAATGAAAGGAATCATTTCCCCAGTATATTTCACACGGGACAGATCACACATGGAGTATCATATTCAGTTCTGGGCATTACTTAGAAACACCTGAGCTCATTTAGAGGTGGTTGACCGGGGAAAAAAATGAAGAAAAATCTAAAAATTATATCATGTTAGAAACAGTTGGAAAAACCAGTATATACAGTGGGCACAAAAGAAGAGGAAAACTGAGGCATTCATCTCCTAATAGTTGCAGAACATCATTTACTCACATTCCATTCTCCTTTAACTCTACTAACACTGCTTATGGAGAGGTCCCCAATGATCCTCGTATCACCAAATCCGAGGATCAGTTTACCGTCACATCTCTCAAGTCCATTAAACACTGTAGACTAGCCCCTGATTTGTGAAACATGTCTATTCTGGCCTCAGTAACACTGCAGTATCCTTGCTTCCTCCTATTTCAGTGGTCAGTCTTTGGTGTCCCTTCTTTGCCTCTTTGTTTCATAACAAATGCTCCAAGGTTTTTTCCCCTGGCTACCTAGGGTCACTCGCTAAGTGACTGCATGCAAATTCATAGTTTTAAATACTATCTGTGATGCTGGCTCTCAAATTTATATCTCTAGTCCTGACCTCTTCCAAACTCAAGACTCAAATAGCTTTCTAAATCAGAAATACCTCAAGCTGCTTTATATAAAAATACTGCATTCTTTCTGCTCCCTCCTCAAGTCTCCCCTGTCTCAGATAATAACACCACCATGTCCCAATTGCACAGTCTCCCAGGATTCCTCTTGCTCCTTCACCCCCATCCACATGCAATACACATGCAAGTTAAGTCAGCTCCATAAGGAACAAATATCTAGAATCTAACACTGCCCACCACCTTCACGGCTTCTACTTTAATCCCCATCATTTCTCACCTGTATTTTGAAACACTGTAGCTGGATTAAAATATAAATCAGAGCGTGTCCTCCAATGACTCTATGACACAGAATTAAAGTCCAAACTTCTTACCATAGCCGAGAAGGCACCACAGGATTTTGTCCCTATCACTCCAGTCTTATCTTTTAGTGTTCATATGTTCATTACATTCCAATCACATTGACCTTCTTGCTACACTCAAACATGACAGGCTTGCTCCAGTTTTGGGAAACTTATGTTTGTTGTTGGCCCCCTATTGACATTTGTTTAACTTACAGTTTCCAGGGGGTGGGGAGGGAGGGATAAATTGGGAGATTAGGACTGACACATACACACTACTATATATGAAACAGATCTGCTGTATAGCACAGGGAACTCTACTCAATACTCTGTAATGATCTATATGGGAAAAGAATCTTAAAAAGAGTGGATATAAGTACATGTATAACTGATTCACTTGGCTGCACACCTGAAACTAAAACAACATTGTAAATCAACCATACTCTAATAAAAAATTTTTAAAAAGAGTAAATGTCTGTCATTAAAAATAATAAAAAAATAAAACTACTGACATTGGTTTGTTGGTACCGCAGGATGACAGTTAAAGTGGTGTTTGCATTCAAAAGGCCTTTGTGTGTCTGTGTCTGTGTGTGTAGCCACAGTTCATGCTGGGCAGCCCCTCCCATAGCCACAGTTCTCACCAGGTTTCTTAAACATCGGTCTTTCCCCTTCCCTCTGTCAGGTATGGGCTTCCCTGTGGCTCAGTTGGTAAAGAATCTGCCTGTGATGTGGGACACGTGGGTTCGATCCCTGGGTTGGGAAGATGCCCTGGAGAAGGGAAAGGCTACCCACTCTAGTATTCTGGTCTGGAGAATTCCATGGACTGCATAGCAAAGAATCAGATATGACTGAGCAACTTCCACTGTATTGGAGAAGGCAATGGCACCCCACTTCAGTACTCTTGCCTGGAAAATCCCATGGACGGAGGAGCCTGGTGGGCTGCAGTCCATGGGGTCGCATCTCCCAGCTGTTGCTAGCCTCTGAATTTATTCATCAGTTCATGGTGAGTCCCTTATTTCTCACCATACTTCTGTTAACAGTCCCCTTATGATGCTCTCTTCAATTAAACCCTTGGAGTATTCATCACCTTCCTATCAGGACCCTGACCAAAACATTAAAGCCTGAAGGATGGCTCCTTACCTGGGGCAGCACTTTCTAGCCAATCAACTTAAGGTGAGGACCATTCCCTTCTTTAGTTGCCCACTACTTGAACTCCAAGACCAGCAGATTAACAACAATCTGTTTTTGTTTCCAGCTAATTACCCATTGCATCACCATTTTCCCAGGGCATCTACCCGATACAGTCCCAATCAAACAGCTTTACATTTATAACTCTATCCTAATTTCAACTTTCACCTACCCTGGCTTCCCAAATGCAACCATATCCATTCCATGTCATGGCTCAAGAGCTGCTGCACCTCTGTAGAGAAAGTCCAGCTTAGCCAATCGACTACGGCTCAGAGATGGCCTCCTGTCCCACCGAGATGCAGGAAGATAAATCAAGAAAGCAGAGTATCAATAGACTCATGGCAGGACTGCACAGGACATGCTGAAGGGAAGACTGCAGGTATGTGGCCCAAGTCTACCCGGTTTACCAGACCCCAGGCTTAGAGGAACCTGATTTGTGTCACGATCCTACCAATTGGAGGGTAGAGAATTACCTGCCTTGGTAAAGCCCAGTTTGGGAGAGGAACTGATGGAAGCTGACAGAATGAGGTTCACCCTGCCTGAAGGTGAACAGGGCTGGGAAAGGCAACAGGGCTGGGAAAGGCAACAGTGGGCATTTGCCTCCTCCTCAGACCTTCCTCTTACCTCTCAATATCGCCCAGTCACCAATCTTCCCAAACGGCTGCTTCCCCTGAAGCATCTGTTCGCAGGACCCAGTCTTACTCCTTAAGGATACTATAGCCCACAGAGGGTAGGAAATCTACCTTCTCTTCTGCTGTGTTCTCCGCAGCCTCTGGCACAGTGCTGAGCACCAGGAGGGCTTCAGAAAAGGCCTCGTCACTCACCACCTCATCTCAGCAGCCTACTTCGGTTACTCTCACAGACCCAAATCCTAATATTCCTTTCTTCTGTGAATCCTTAAGTCTCCCCAGCCAACTGGTTCCACCTGCACTTTTTTCTAAAATCCAGAAAATGAATAATAATGAAATTGCCAGAAGTTTCATGCCATTGACTCTCTTACTCTCAGAAAATGATTTGGAAACTGGGTTAGATAAAATAGTTTTCATGAACATACTTTTAGGGGCTACTGCTCAGATGGTAAAGAATCTGCCTGCAATGTGGGAGACCTGGGTTCAGTTCCTCAGTCAGGAAGATCCCCTGGAGAGGGGAATGCCTATCCACTCCAGTAGTCTTGCCTGGAAAATCCCATGGACAGAGGAGCCTGGTGGGCTACAGTTCACAGGGTCCCAAAGAGTCGGACAAGGCTGAGCAACTAACGCTCAGTTTCAAACATACTTTTATCTTCTCAAAATTATCTTTAAGACTGGATACAATAGGCATTATGATTCCCATTTAAGAATTAATGAAACCAAGGCTCAAAAAATTAAGTAATTTACCCAAGAGCACTTGTAGTGATTTTAACTCTAATTAGAACCCAGGTCTCTGTGTGTGACCCCATACTGCTTTGCTATGAGCTCACCTCTCCCTCAGGCCCAGGTTAACACCCCTTCCTCCACAGATGACCAAACAAACATATCATGATGGGGCGATACAACAGGGCAACTGGGCATAACTCATGGCTGAATCACTGGTGCAGAACCAAGACCCTCATCCCCCATACACATGGCTGAGCCCTAAATCTTGGCTTCCACTTGCTGCTGCACACACTTGCAAGTGAGGCTCACCAGCCCTCTATACAAAAGGTAAGTCTCCTGGTTCGATCCCTGTATGTTCACACAACTCCATCTCCTGGTCATCTGTCAAGGCTGCTATGAACAGCAACCAGAAAATAACACCTGCTCATGGAAGACTCTCCCATGCCTCCAGCTAACAAAACCCAACCACAAGCAGCAGCTTGATGCCTTGTATCTTCCATTCTCCTCTCACCTAAATGGATGAAGTGTTTATTCCCATTTGCGCTCTAAAAGGAAACTCAAGGGTTCTAAGGATGGAGAGCCAAAAGTTTCTGGGACTTTAAGGCAGAGATGACAGGAGGCATAGGTGGTCCACTCCTGGAAATAAGTATAAAACTGATAGAATACATGAAGCAACTGTTACCAGGCAGTGGACAAAAAGCTGTATAAGATTTCAATTCCTGAGAAAAGGGAAACTCGTGAGAAAAGTCTGTGATTTATCTGGCCTTTTGCAGAGAGTCAGTTTCCTGACTGGAGAAGTAAAGAAAGCTGAAGTTCAAACACAGCACAGTGGTCACACCATGCTGAGGGGGCAGAGGTCAGAGTTCCTGGCAGCTAAAAAGGTTGGAATCTGCAGGGAAGTGTATCAGAGGGAAATTTGCAGAAAGGGGACCCCATAAGTGAGGGCTGGATATACATCTTGGGGCAAGACATCCATAATTTTCTTGATAGAATTTCCTCCAAAGGTGGAAGTAAAAGAGATACTAGAGGTTGAGCACCATTGGGAATAGGGAAGTGCTAGAGTCTGCTGGAGCCCTTCCTGAATGGAGATTTCCAGAAATACCACTCCTAAGGAACAAGGTGCTCAGTGGCTTGGTTGTGTCCAGCTCTTTGCAACCCCAAGGACTGTAGCCATGAACAGGCTCCTCTGTCCGTGGGATTTTCCAGGCAAGAATACTGGAGTGGGTTACCATTTCCTCCTCCAGGTGACCTTTCTGACCCAGTGATCAAATCAAGTCTTCAGTGTCTCCTGCATTGGCAGGTGGATTCTTTACCACTGTGCCACCTGGAAGCCCTTTAGGAACAAGGATCATACCCTGAAATAAGACTTACTCTAGACTCACTCTAATAAACACTAATTCTAAACCCCAACAAGATCCACAAGGAGATAAAATTTAGAGATTGATTTCCACCAAATTAGAGGGGCTTGGGAAAATGTCTATTAAATAGACATTTAATAACAAAGCATAAAACCAAGTCTGCACAAACTCACTGTGATGAGTCAGTATTTAAACTGAAAATAAGAATTAATACTTTCCCAAGCAAAATAACAGAATCCAGAGACTCAAAATATATTATCCACAATGTCCAGCATTCAATTAATAAAATCACTGACACATATAAAGAAAATGGGAAATGTGATCCAGATTGTGGACTTGGTAAGTAAACACTTTAAAGTAGCTATTAGCAGTTATTACATTCAAAGAAGTAAAAAAAATGTTCAAATAATTAAAGGAAAATGTATTAATGAGTGAACAGATATGGAACTTCGGTAGCAAACAGAAATTACAAAAAGATGCCAATGAAAGTTCTAGAACTAGAAAGTACAATAACTGAAACAAAAACAAAATCACTCTTTCAGCTTAACAGAAGATTGGAGATGACAGAGAGTTGGTGAACTTGAAGACAGATTAATAACATCATTGATTTAGTCTTTTTTCATCCTGGCTCTCTGCCTAGAGACAATTTTCTGACCATAATAAAGAGAACTGGAGTCCAAGCACAGCACAAAAATAAGGAAAAGCAGGGAGAAAGGCTGAATAAAAAATGAAAGAGCTGCATATTGATATTTGGCACAGTATCAAATGATCTAACACACATATAATTGGAGTCTCAAATGATAAAAAGAATGATCTTTAAAGAGAATGAAACTGAAGCAGAAAAAAATATCTGAAGAAACAACAGCCAAAAACTTTCCCAGTACACTGAGAAACACTGACTTAACAATTCCAAGAAGCTCAGCAAACTCCAAGCAAGATTAACATAAAGGGAATCACAATACGTAAATCATAAGCAAACTTTTGGAGACTAAGCTGAAAAAAACAGAAGATATTGAAAGCAGCTCGCAAACAAAAGATGAACAGAGAAACAAGGGGGAAAATGATTGCTGACCAGAAAACAATGGAACAATATTTCTAAAGTGCCACAAGGAAAATAACTGTCAAACCAGAATTCTATTATTAGCAAAAAATGTTAAGAATAAGGATAAAATAAAGACATTTTTAAATAAATAAAAGCTGGGCAAAAGGATGGTCTTTAGGCTGAAGGAAAATAATACCAGATGAAAATACTCAGGTCCATAAGAATGAGAACCACTGGAAATAACAAATGAGCAAATATAAAAGACTATATTCTCATTCTTCTCATAAGTTACAAGAAATAGTCCTGCTTATTAAAGCCAAGATAATTATAGCATTATAAAGAAAAGTCTTACAGCCTAGGTAAAAGTAAAAGATAAGACAACAGTCTTGCAGAGAACGAAGTGTGCAGTTAAATAAAATTTTGCTGTTGTGAGGTTATTACATTTGCGAAGTGGGAAGTGTGAATCAGGAAACAAACGTGGGAACTGGAAAGTGACAGATCTGAAGCAAGAAGTGGGAAGGAGAAACTATGGGAAAACTATGTGATCTGTGAAGCATGAAGGATATAATATCGACTCTAAACAGGCTACCATAACTAAGAACACATAGAGTTAGCCCTAACTAAACTAAATATAAATAGTTTTATTTAGAGCAACAACTAAAATAAATAGTTAAACAGAGGTATAACTAAGAAGTAAACAGAGGAAATAAAATTGAAAACTAAGCAACATTTTATTAACCTAAAAGAGGATAGAAAGAAACAACAGAGAAATGAAGAGAAGCAAAAGAGACAAACGAAATCCAAATAGCATGACAGTGGACATAAACACATCCACAGCAATAATTACATTAAATATAAATACACTAACTCTCCAGTTAAAGGGAAGAGACTGTCACACCGGATAAAAAGCAAACTCAACTATACGCTATTTATAAGGAATGCATTTTTAAATCCCTGGGGGAGGGCATGGCAACCCACTCCAGTATTCTTGCCTGGAGAACCCCATGAGGAGCCTGGCAGGTGACAGTCCATGGGGTCACAAAGAGTTGGATACAACTGAATCAACTTAGCATGCATTTTTAAATATAAAGACATATTCAGGCTAAAAGAAAGAGAATTTAAAAACTAAATCATGTAACAACATGATCCAGTATTTCTAAGATTTCTAGACATATGTCCATAAAAAGATTTTGACGTGAACGTTCTTTGCAGATTTAGTCATAATAGCCAAAATTTGAAAATAATCCGTATGTCCATAAATAGGTGAAAAGATAAACATATTACGGTATATCCATAAATAAAATACTATTCAACCAAAGGAACAGACTACCGATATATACAACAAAATGGATAAATCTCACAGACACTTTGCTGAGCCAAAAAGGCTAGATTCAAAAGACTACATAATGTTTAATTCCATTTATATGAAATTCTAGAATAGACAAACCAATCCTTAGAGATTACAAATCAGACTAATAACTGCCTTGGGTGAAGGAGCTGGGGAGTAAAACGACTGCAACAGGGCAGGGGGGAGCTTCTGAGATGACAGAAATGTTCTATTTCTTAATTAGAGTGGTGATCATGTAGTTGCATATATTTGTCAAAGATTATTGACCTTATATGTTTAAAATATCTGAATTTTATTTTATGTAAATTTTACATAAATAAAATTGATTTCATTTTTAAATAGAGGCAACTAAACATTTCTCTCTTCTTTTTGTCATCACCATCAAACTTGATTAACTCACATTCATCCAGGAAAGAAAAATAGAGGATTAAATAAAATTAAAACTCACCTCAAAACAATTGAACTATTCCCCCATCCCCTAGCTATTCTGAATGCAGTCTTTGAATTACCACCTAATATTATTGTTACTGAACAACTTTATTGATCTGTTTAGTTCAGTTCAGTCGCTCAGTCGTATCCGACTCTTTGCGACCCCATGAATCACAGCACACGAGGCCTCCCTGTCCATCACCAACTCCCGGAGTTCACTCAGACTCACGTCCATCGAGTCAGTGATGCCATCCAGCCATCTCATCCTCTGTCATCCCCTTCTCCTCCTGCCCCCAATCCCTCCCAGCATCAGAGTCTTTTCCAATGAGTCAACACTTTGCATGAGGTGGCCAAAGTACTGGAGTTTCAGCTTTAGCATCATTCCTTCCAAAGAAATCCCAGGGCTGATCTCCTTCAGAATGGACTGGTTGGATCTCCCTGCAGTCCAAGGGACTCTCAAGAGTCTTCTCCAACACCACAGTTCAAAAGCATCAATTCTTTGGCGCTCAGCTTTCTTCACAGTCCAACTCTCACATCCATACATGACTACTGGAAAAACCATAGCCTTGACTAGATCTGTAGAAGAGCTTAATTGACTACTGTGCATGCATGCTAAGACACTTTAGTTGTGTCTGATTCTTTGCAACCCTATGGGCTATAGCCTGCCAGATTCCTCTGTCCATGGGATTCTCCAGGCAAGTATACTGGAGTGGGATACCATGCTCTCCTCCAGAGTTGACTACTAATTGCTTCTAAAATTCTCTTGTGGAACCAAAGGAGTTCAAAAACACAAGTGTTTTTAATCCAAGAAACACTGTTACCCCACTTGACTGCACAGGATACAAGGCCCCCCATGTGTTAGCTCCAGCCTCGAGGTAGGAGCTGAAAAGCTACTACAGTGACCTGAAAACCCACAGACACAGGTTGACAGTCCAGGAGAATGTTTATCACAAGCTTACGGAATGTGAAAGAAAGAGTCAGAAATCCACAGATTATATTACTAAATTTCACCAGTTCCCTAAGATATTTACAGCTTCAGTAATGTAAATGAAACCAAGACCATCTTCTGCCGGGAGCGGGGTTGGGGGGCTGGCTTTTCAAGCTGCGGCTCTGTTCCCCTCAGCAAGCCCCATGCAATTAGCACTCCCCTACATCTGCTGGCAGAGGAATACAGTCCCCAGATCCACCGTGATGTGGTTTACCTGCTTTGTGCTTTGTGGAAGAGCGGAATAAGGAAGCCTCCTAACCTTTACAGAACTCCAAGGAGCACAGCCAAAGGCATTTTTCCCCAGTGTTTTGCGTTTTTTCCTCATCTTCTCATTTGCTCTCAACCCGTTCCCCCACACCCATCCCACAAACGCAGAAACAGATAAGGCTCCCAATCACCAAAATGATGAAGTGGGGGAAGAGACTGATTTATGAGGGTGGTACGGGGGGTATAACTGACTCATAAAAGGTGACATTGAGCAAAGGCACGTGTAGGCTGAATATAAAGAGATATCTGAAACTCAACAGAACGTGAAGCTAGCTAGCAGAACAGAGGCCAGGGAAGCCGTCCAGCTGGAAATCACCGCATACTCAACAATGGGAAATAAGGGGTCTGGCCAGGTGGCCAGAAGGGAGCAGAGGTGACATCCTGGAACTGCTCTGCTAAGTCAGTCAGTGATGAGTGAATGTTTCTGTCTTCATCCTCATTCTCTCTCTCTCTCTCCCTCTAGCCTTCTCACATACAGGCCCATTTCACAAGCATCCATGCTCTCCACACACCTTCCAATATGATGACCAGAAGCAGGGGGCTCACCAGGCGCCTCACAGGGCCCTCCAGGCTCCAGCTCACCCTGACCCTTTCTCTCCTAACTATCTACTACCTCATCAACCTCCTCATCTCCCACCACTCATCCTGTCTACTCTCCCTTCATTTCTCACATTTTCTTTCTTAAACCACTATATTTAAGCTGTTGCCCCGCCCCCAACAGTACCACTGGCCCCAAGCAGATGGGAGAAGGGGGTAGATGGGTTGGTAGGAAATTCACACTGGTGTGTGGCTCTTGGATAAAGCTAAGCCAATTACCAACAACAATCAAAACAGTGTTGCTAGATAATGAGGATGATTTTATATTCCAATGCCTCCTCCTATTTTTAGTACATTGAGACTACATTATGTTCCCATACGGAGCCTGGTCAAAAGCTAAAAATGCCTGCAACCAGCACAGAGCTCCTCACAGACCTTGGGGCTAAAAAGTTCTCGGAAAGTCGACTGTCTTAGTCATATGCATGATAAGATGGGGTCAGGGCACCAAATCTTCCAGCAGTGAAGACAGACTAAGGGACAAGAGAAAAATAATGCTTCTCGCATTTCAAACCCTGTGCAAGGCATGGGATTTGGCAGGATCTCTTGTTTCCAAGGCACCCAGCTCTGTAGTAGGATGGAGACGCTAACGCTGGACAGTGTGATTTGCTAGTCAAGTTGGGACTAGGACAGCCACCTTCACAGCCGGCACAGAGCAGCATAATCTGCCCTTAAGCTTGATCCACGGGGACGAGGTAGCCGAGGTCTGCAGCACTCACAGCACTAAACACAGCAGAGCCTCGCTGCAGGTTTCCAGAATGTCAGTGTCCTGTGGACGGGTGGAAAGTGTCACTTCCAGATCTGTGTGCCTGCAGACCATGGGAACCGAAGGCTGAAAACAAACCTAAGACTAAATATTTATTCGGTGAGAAAGAAAATGAAGCTCACCTGTGACTAACGCTATGCAGGCTCCTGCAGCATTAAGGACCACTTGGAAAAGCTTAAATGTTAGCATGTTACTGCCCTCTCCTGGGCAAAAGGTCAAAGATGGTGCAGATGCATGAGTCACAACTGGCTCAAGTTTGCCTGCCCCAAGGCAGTTAATCTTGAATCCACTGTTCTCTGAACAGCATTGCCTTCCACCGTCTTCTGCAGACAAACCTCTCCCTCACTACCCCTTTGGCCTTGCCCCCTGATACCAAAAGCTCCTAAGACCCTAGACCTCATTAGTGGGTGCTTGTGGGGAAGGGACTAGAATTGTCCACTGGGACAGCTGATCTGATGGAAGTGGGAGAACAGCCCAGAACTTCCTCCTGGTTTACTTCTTAGGCAGCAGCTCCCTTCACTGTTCTTGAACAGTGAACAGTTCTTGCCCTAGAAACATTCACCTGGACTTGAGAAAATTTCTTCTTCCAATCCTAACTGCTCCCCTCACACACCTTCTCAGTTCTTCCTTATGCCAGAGCACTGCCTCTGCCGGAACCTAACTTGTACAACTGAATAACATAATTAAATCGAGTTCATTTGCAATTTTGAAGAAGGGCTAGAATATCTTACCAAAATTAATGAAAACTCAAATCTTTCGGAAATAATTATTTTATGACTTTCGGTGGCTGTACAAATAACAGTTTAAAGGAAGATACACAGGAATACTAAGTAAAAGAAAATGAGACAAATTAATTAACAATGCCCTGATCAGCCTAAATTAGGTAAGAATCTATTTTTTTTTTTTAAAGACCTGAGGTAAGTCACTTATTTCCAACTCTTACTTTTGCAAGAAGTACGAAAACCAGGTCTGACATCATACAAATGAAAAGGATCCAAATTAATGGGAATTTACCATTCAATATCCTTCAATAAGGACAATAATCACTTTCAAGGATTCTCATCCTCCACAAATATTTACCCAGGGCCTGCTGCACACACAGCACTATACCTGGGGATGGAGCACAATTTCATTACCGGTCTCCCCGTGAGGATCAATCACAGGGAATCTTGAGAGCCAACAGAGGGGGCATTTTCATCTTATGTCCCCCGCTATCCTCCCTGACCCCTCCTGAAGAGGCCTTCCCCATCACCATTCCAGAAAAAGTGTATCCTCAGTGGCATGCAGTACGGGGTAGCTGTGAGGGAGGAGCAGGGGGTAAGCCTGATGAGTGACCTGACCCCCAGGCTCAGAGCTGCTCACTTTCCTCTCTGAGGAGAAGGGCATCGGCCACCATCCACGAAGCAATGTACCAGCTCTGCAGGGATATTTCAGTTAGCCCTCAAAACAGTCCTCAAAACAGATCTGCAGGCGGATCTTAATATTATTCCACCATTTTAAGGCTGAGAAAAGAGAAGAGTACCGAATATCAGCATCTTGCTCAAAGTTACAAAACCTTAGGAAGTAGAGTCAAGAGTCATGTCCAAGTCTGCTGAAGCTAAAGTCCAGGCCAGTAACTGCTGGCCTCTAATGCGACCTTCATGTGGGGACTGGAACCCTCCATCATGCTTGCTATGCAAATGAAATGATAATTTAAAGACAGCGCTTTCGAGATGATCATTTGCTTACGTAAAGGATCATTAAGTCATGCCTGTGCTCAAAATTCGCCACTGGTTTCCCACTCAATTTAGAATGAAATCCCAAGTTGCCATGACTCACAAAGCCCCACGTGAACTGGCCCTTGACTGCGTCTGCGGCCCACCTCCCCTATTTCTGCTCATTCACTGCCCTCTCGCACAGCTGACTTACTGTTTCTTGAACAAGAATGCATATTTCTGCTCCAAGGTCTGTGCGTGTTTGTTGCCTCTGTCTGAGACACTCTCAGCCCAGTTCTCTACTTCCATGACCCACCTCCTCACTTGGTTCTGCTCAGTGTCACCTTCTCCAAAAGGCCTCTCCCTGCCCAATCCCCCTAAAATAGAAACATCCATCCCTTCCTGTCCCTTCATTTGTCTTCAGCTTTACTGAGAGCCCTTATCACCCTCTGACATCAGTACAATCACATCTGTTTGTTTACTGTCTTCCCCATTTCAGCAACATGTCCACGAGGGCAGGAAGCTGGTCTGCCCTGATCACTGTGGAATCACAGGCACTATGACAGTTCCCGGCACATAGCAGAAACTCTGTAAATGTTAACTGAATGAATGAAGGAAAAGTGAAAGTATTAGCTGTTCAGTTGTGTTCGACTCTTTGCAACCCCATGAGCTATAGCCCGTCAGGCTCCTCTGTCCATGAATGAATACATGTACTTACATTCTCTTATCAGCAGATCCATATTTGCCTCCTTCCCTTTGCCTTTCCTTTGTAAAAAAAAAAAAAAAGCTAAGAAGGACAACCTCAATTTTATGCAGATGGGCTATTCAATACCCATTTTACCTAATTTTTCCATTCCCATCTAAGTGTTAATGTTAGTCACTCAGCCATGTCCAACTCTCTGTGACCCCATGGACTGTAGCCCGCCAGACTCCTCTGGCCATGGGATCTTCCAGGCAAGAATAACTGGAGTGGGTTGCCATTTCCTTCTCCAGGGCATCTTCCCCAATCCAGGGATTGGATCTGTGTCTCCTGAAGTGCAGGTGGACTCTACCATCTGAGCCACCAGGGAAGCCCCATCTAGGTCCTCTCTTATTTCATTCCTCAAATCCAAAACACTATGTGCTTAACTGCCACATGCTCCCCACTTCCCAGAAGTGCCTTCAATGATCTGCTACAACTTTCTCTACCACATAGTAGGGGGACGGGGATGACAATTTCAAGACTACTACCTCAGTCACACAACCCAAGATTTCATAGCCTAAGTAACCAAATGACGATCACAGGCAGAATCCATCCTCTGCCCCACACAGAGCCGGGGGTCTGTACAGTCTCAGAGCTGTTCGGCTCTTTAGGCCAGCTTCTAGCTCAGCTTCCAGCTCAGCTCGTGCACAGAGGATTCACATTCAGATGCCTTTGAGGAAAATGGTCCTGATTGCTCAGCACCTACTCTGCATTTCACCCGTGTTTTCTCTCAACTACAAAGGCAGACTCTGTACTTTTCATTTTACAAATGATAAAAGTGAATGCTATCAGAAAAGTAAACCAATGATCCAAGGTCACAAAGTTAGTAAGGTCAATGAATGAACCCAGAGCAGACTCAAGGCCAAGGAAGAAATATCTCTTTCCGTTCTAAGAGGTAAACGTTAAGGCTTTTGCCTAACTGTTCAAGTGTTTTTCATGCAGTTAATATGTGTCTCAGACCAGGACTTTTTTATATTTTTTTAAATAATTAATAATTTTTATTTATTTGGCTGCTCCCAGACTTAGTCGTGGTACGTGGGATCTCATTCCCTGACTGGACTCTCCACCCCCTACATTGGGAGTGTGGAGTCTTAGCCTCCAGACCACCAGAGAAGTCCGCAGGATAGATAATCTAGAATACAAAAGAAATATATAGGTTCCCAGCTGAGAGGGAGAGCTGGAGCCATCAGTGTGGTTAACTTGTGTGCATCACAATAAACTGTGGAAAATCCTGAAAAAGATGGAAATACCAGACCACCTGACCTGCCTCTTGAGAAATCTATATGCAGGTCAGGAAGCAACAGTTAGAACTGGACATGGAACAACAGACTGGTTCCAAATAGGAAAAGGAGTACTTCAAGGCTGTATATTGTCACTCTGCTTATTTAACTTCTATGCAGAGTACATCATGAGAAATGCTGGGCTAGAAGAAGCACAAGCTGGAATCAAAATTGCCGGGAGAAATATCAATAACCTCAGATATGCAGATGACACCACCCTTGTGGCAGAAAGTGAAGAGGAACTAAAAAGCCTCTCGATGAAAGTGAAAGAGGAGAGTGAAAACGTTGGCTTAAAGCTCAACATTCAGAAAACTAAGATCATGGCATCTGGTCCCATCACTTCGTGGGAAATAGATGGGGAAACAGTGGAAACAGTGTCAGACTTTATTTTTCGGGGCTCCTAAATCACTGCAGATGGTGACTGCAGCCAAGAAATTAAACAACCCTTACTCCTTGGAAGGAAAGTTATGACCAACCTAGATAGCATATTAAAAAGCAGAGACATTCCTTTGCCAACAAAGGTCCATCTAGTCAAGGCTATGGTTTTTCCAGTAGTCATGTTTGGATGTGAGAGTTGGACTGTGAAGAAAGCTGAGCACCAAAGAATTGATGCTTTTGAACTGTGGTGTTGGAGAAGACTCTTGAGAGTCCCTTGGACTGCAAGGAGATCCAACCATTCCATTCTAAAGGAGATCAGTCCTGGGTGTTCTTTGGAAGGACTGATGCTGAAGCTGAAACTCCAGTACTTTGGCCACCTCATGCAAAGAGTTGACTCATTGGAAAAGACTCTGATGCTGGGAGGGATTGGGGGCAGGAGGAGAAGGGGACGACAGAGGATGAGATGGCTGGATGGCATCACTGACTTGATGGACATGAGTTTAAGTGAACTCTGGGAGTTGGTGATGGATAGGGAGGCCTGGTGTGCTGCAATTCATGGGGTCGCAAAAGTCAGACATGACTGAGCAACTGAACTGAACTGAACATATTCATAGCTTTAATTTTTCCAAAAGCTGGACAGTTGGGTAAATTTATCTGTATGGTTCCTGTGAACTGTGAGTTGTTCATCACACATCACTTCACTTCTCAGATGCCTGTGGCTAGAAGAATAAACTGCTTTACTAGTATCACGTGCTTTTCAAGAATAGAGGGATTCAACACAAGTTCCTAAATTTACACTATGAATATGGAGGGGCTTAGAGGCTTAAGGTCTGACACAAACGGAGGGGGTAGGAGGCTGATCAACAAAAAAAAGAAGCTACAGGCATCCCCACCCCAAACAAAACGCAACTAAGGAACTGCTACTCTCCTTGCTCCAGAGGCTTAATCCATTGGCTGTATCATTGTTAGGACATGAGAAAGAGTGAGAAGTGTCAGGGTAAGCATTTTTCTGAGGTGTTACAATTTTGTAACTAACCTACACTTCCTTTCTCTAAGAAGTGGTGTTTTCTGTATCACTACAGATTCTCATTGCAGTCCTGGGTGTTACAGCTGAAGTCTGGCTCTGCCCTTGTGATCCTGGGGAAAGCTTCTTTAGGAATGAATTACAGGGGCTACGCTTGAGCCTTTGTCTTACTTGTTGCCTGTTAGGTTGCTTCAGTTCTGTCTGACTCTTTGCAACCCCTGCCAGGCCCCTCTGTCCAAGGGATTCTCCAGGCAAGAATACTAGAGTAGGTTGCCACTCCTTCCTCCAAGGGATCTTCCCCACCCAGGGATCAAAGTCTCCAACCCGCATCTCCTGCACTGGCAGGCAGGATCTTTACCTCTAGCACCACCTGGGAAGCCCCTTGTTTTAACTGTTAGGACAGCACTAAGTCCCTGTGAACTCAATGGCAACAGATTGTCTCTACTCCCCTTCACCTTTCTCTCTCCAAAACTAGCCTTCCCACCCAGCACAGCAGACACATCAGTACCCAGAAGGGTGGTAAGCCTGCAGTGATATGGGCTGCCTGAGTCAATGATGGGGACTGGCTCAGATGCCCGTGAATGCTACAGTAGCCTAGTTGTCAAATCAAGACTATAAGGACAGTGGGATTTCCCTGGGGGCCCAATGGTTATGACTGTGCTCACAGTGCAGGAGGCCTGGGTTTGATCCCTGGACAGGGAACTAGATCCCACATGCTGCAACTAAAGATCCCTCATGCTTCAACCAAGACCCAGCTCGGCCAAATAAAATAAAATAAAGAGTTATTAAAAAAAAAAAAAGACTATAAAGACAGTGGCAAAACAGATCATTCCAACCCCAGCTGAAGTGTCTGAGCCAAGGTAATGTAAGCAACTGCTTCTTCACCTGACTGTAATTTCAGGAGCAAAGTATGATGCATTCGGACTTGGAAGTAAACCAGCCATCAGCAGACTCAATTCCTGTGCAGGTGCTGGAGAAAAGATTTAGACGAGAAACCTCTGCCTGTAGTACACAACTCAGAGATGTCAGGGGTGAATGAACGAGCCCCATTTGGGAACGGAGGTGAGCAGCCCCATGCGACAGTCCAGAGATCGTGCAGACCACTGCATGAGGAGACAGAGTAAAATGAATGGTGGGCCATTCATTCATTTCCACCAATGAAGGTGAAACAGGGGACGTCAGGTTTCTGGTTTTGTTTCATTTTTTAAAATTTTTATTGGAGTAGAGTTGCTTCAAAATGTTGTTATTTTTCTGCTGTACAGCAAAGTGAATCAGCTATATGTATACATGTATCCTCTCTTTTTGGATTTCCTTCCCATTTTGGTCAGTACAGAGCACTGAGTATGAACCGTGTACAAGCCCCTCTGTCCTTGTCTTCTAAAGGGAAAGGCTGACTCAAGGGTTAATGATTGGGAAACGTGAAGATGTAGAAACCAAGACTAGCTGTTGGGCTGGGGAACTGGTAACAATTTAGACTATATTTCTGCCATATAGCAGAATCACTGAACTCCCAGTGAAAAATATAGATAAAGGAATGGCACACATTCCTAAATTGTTCATCTGGAAGACCCCCCCCCCTCCAGATGAAAACTGCTGACCACAAGAACACAGACCCTAGCCTGGTTGAAGCCAGAAGGTTAACGATGCTTGAAACTTCACCTTGATGCCAACCATCCAAGAACCGTCCATGAGCGGATCACGCCCTGCTTCTTGAACACTATAAAACTCCTCACTACTGCGCCTCCAGGGTGGGTCACACGGTCTTCAGGGCAGCCCCCTTTGCCTGGCAAAGCAATAAAAGCTACTCTTTTCTACTCCACCCAAAACTCTGTCTCTGCATTTCTATTCGGCACCAATAAGCAGAGGCTGAGTTTCAGCAACAAGGAGAGTTCCCTGTGCTATTTAGTAGGTTCTCACTGAGAGTTAGGCTTTGAAATTAGTATCAGTATATAAAATTTGGAGTAAGGAGAGCAGCATAATGTCTTCAAAACTTTTGCTAAGTTAGCCACAAAAAAGATTCCTTAAAATGATGCACCCTGGTGCCCGAATTTAAATTGACATTTAAGTTTTTTCTCACCATAGTCTAAATGTTCCAAAGGATACAATTTCTGCCATACAGTAAATATACACACTTTAAGATAAACTGTTCCATCACTCTTTTAAATGTATTCAATGGAGTGTAAATACCAGAGTAACTTGGTATCTACCACCATGCACTTTCAAAATATAAGACGGAGCTCTTCTTTAAGTGTCATAAATTTTATATCATTTCCTTGGTTCCCTGCATTGTATTTCTGTCTCATTTCCCCCGCAAGATTGTGTGGTAGTACAATATATATCATGCTTAAAAGTATTAATACTGGAATGATCACTCTCTATCATGCTTCTTTGCAATCAAAATAAATTGAAGTTTATGACTACTGTGTATTACCTATAATCATGAACTCTAAGTGTTTAACTGTTCTTTTGTGGATTGAGATAATATTACAATTATTATTTGTAAACGTTCAGGGAAAATAACATAAATACATGATAAATTTTGACAGATGGGTATTCAACATGAATAGTAAAATCTTATTAGATTTTATGTTACATGCATTTTGCCACAATTGAACAAAAACTACTATAAAAAGATTTTATTTGAAATATATCTCTTAGTAAGCTGGATACAAGATAGTTTATGGTGTATTGACTAAAGGAAGTTTCCCCTGACGCCAGTATCTCTTGTGTGTATTGTGCTCAGTCGTTCAGTTGTGTCTGACTCTTTGCAACCCCATGGACTGCAGCCCCCCAGGCTCCTCTGTCCATGGAATTTCCCAGGGTTGCCACTTCCTACTCCAGGGGATCTTCCCAACCCTGGCACCAAACCCACACTCTGGCACCTCCTGCATTGGCAGGCAGATTTTTTTACCACTGAGCCACCTGGGAAGCCCCTCCAGTATTTCTAATTATTCCTTTATGTGTACCCTGCCCAAGAAGGGTTTTCAGCTTAGGGCAATGTATATAGTAAAATACTAAGAAAATGAGACAGAACCTTTTCTTTTGTAAAGTAGACAAGGACAACCATGAACGGGAGAGAGCACTTTCTCCAGCAGATAAATTTTTAGGAAAGAATATACTAGGAAACTGGAGATCTGGAAATTCAGTCCCTTAACACTGTCCCTGCCTTCATATTCCTTGGGATGTCTTCATGTGCTCACAAAAGCATCTGTTCTCCGGCTTGAAGGATATTGTGCTGGAGAACTTCTAGAACACTGAAGAACTGTGGACTTTCCTGCTAACCTAAGTGTAGCCAGTGAAGCTAATAAATCCTGAAGTTGCATGTACGTATCCACTCAGGGTAGGAAACGGCTGAGGCTCGCCATGTCTGTGAATGATCTTGGGATTACACCACCTAGACTGTGTGTTGCTTTCTTCTCCTCATTATCTCCCAACAGGGGAGAGTCAACAGCTTGGCCCAGCAAGCAGCAGAGCCCATGAACCAGTCTTTGCCAGGCAAGTTGGAACATAGCTCAGAAATAAGCTTCCCATCACTAGAGGACTGTGATCAATAACAGGAGCAAAGACAGCCACAATCCCACACACAGCCCCAGACACACACACACACACACACACACACACACACACACACACACACACATCCAACAGCAACCCTCTCCTACACCCTGCAACATAATATTTCAACATCTCCATGGACATTCTCCAGCCTGTGTCTTGTATTTTCAATAATTCCATCTTCTCCTTTCCAACTTGAAACTCTGACATAAAAAATGTGGCCATGGACCCTGTAGGACCCCACCTGTGGCTGTGGCTTATTCACAGTCCCTGCTCAGATCCTCTGCTGATGACACCTGAAGCATCACCATGGCAACCATCATACCAACAGCCAGCGTGAAGCTGAGGATGAAGCATGGATTCTTCTTCAAATCGCTTCTACAGAGTGAATCTCATGTTATCTATCACCCTCTAGGCTTACTGGCCTGTCCCAGAACCAAGGAAGCAGCGCATTTTTAAAATTCAGTGATGCCTTTTAATAACAGTTATTTTTCATTAAAAAGCAATAGGAATGTTTTTAACACATAGGAAGGA
The DNA here is from genome assembly GCF_032452875.1 of Bos javanicus. Lineage (NCBI taxonomy): Eukaryota > Metazoa > Chordata > Mammalia > Artiodactyla > Bovidae > Bos > Bos javanicus. The sequence goes on along the minus strand of NC_083872.1, from coordinate 96,369,479 downwards.
GAGAGGAAAGGTTTACCTATAATTCCAGTATACTAAAATATCTAGTCTTAGCACTGTGATCTCTGCAGCAGCAATTTTAAACTGAAATTGTTCTCTGCACTCTCCCCAGGACATCTCTCTACAAGAAAACTATGACAAACATTGCCATAGTTCCATCTAGACCCTTAAAGTGGCACTTATTCATACGAAAGCCAACTATCTTTCAGTTAAATATAGAAAAAAATGCTATTGGGGGAGGGAAAGATGGTATACCCAAAAAGTAGCACAAGGGTAAGTAAATACAGTATGAAATGCCAAACTGTTGTTGGATGGAAACAAAAAAGAATGTTCTGGGGCAAACACAGCCACAGTGCCTCATAGAAAAAGCCTAAAGAAAGTCCCTGCCAGTGGGTATCCTTCGGGTAAATGCTTTCTTTTCATAAGGATCAATCCAACCCTGCCCCATATGTTTAAATGCTAAATTCAAAAATGCACCGCGATGAAAGAACAACAAACCTCTGCGAGCCCTCTGGGGGGACTGAAGATGCTGAAGTGTGTGCCTTGCTGAGACAGCACTGTAAATAGCAAAGAAGTCCTATTTTTCTTTGTTCACAGATAAAGCACAGTCCTACAGATTTGGGCCTTAGACTTCTTTTTTTTTTTTTTTTTTTAAGATCCTCTCCAATTCATTTTTGCCAGAGTCATCCAGTTCCGCTCTGATGCCAAAGACTGTGGCACAGTTGGTGGCGACACAGCCAACACTGGTGACTTAACAAAGTCTATTCATTCAAAAACCATGTTCCTGAAGGGGAGAGGGGTCCAGACCTAAGAGACTTGGATCCTGCGAGAAGCAACTCTACCTCTGGTTAGAAAATTTGAAACTCTTCTGAATGCAGGTTACACCCATGCCATCGGCAAAACCAGAGATGCTGTGTCCTAATTCACAGTCAAGACCCAGGAGGTGCAGTCTCCAGAAAGGCCTCAATGTAAGCAAGCTGATCAGTGAATCATGAGAATAATGGGGACGGGCTCTGCGCACACAGGGAACATCTAGGATGACTGGCACTTTGGTCCCTCTAAACTGATGGGCAGCTACTTGGGCAACCCAGGGACCATAGACTTGCCATACTGCTGAGGCCCACTTTTTCTTGGAAAGAACTAAGTGCTTAGGAAAGGAGTGTTTAGCTGAATGACCCTTTAAAGGATGCTCCCAGAGACCCTATGACTTTTCCTGTATCTCAGGCCCCCAGCAGAGCAGGCTGAGAGTCCCTGTAACAGATAACAGCAGGAATATCTGGGTGTTTGCTGGACATCAGGGGATCCCTGCTTCAGCTCCAGAAGTGAGTGCTCAGGGCTCCAGATCAGGGCTGAGTCCCTAGACTAAAGAACCCAGAGTTTCTGGAAAGAAAACAGTGGGGAAGGTCGATGTGCGCCCTCACTCTGGCGTGGACAGCAAGCAATCCTCAGCTGGGGAAAAGAATGATTATCAGAGACATCTCAGAAGCAACTTGCTGCTACACAGGAATTTCAACAAAGAAAGTTTCCAACTGTTTCAGTGCCAGAGCTCTCCCACATCCAGGCTCCCCGAGATCACCAACAGCAGTTTTCCTCTCTGCTTCTCTTTTCCCAGAGCTGCTCAGGTTCCCAAGACCCTCAATCTGAACACTCAACCAGAGAGACAACGGGGTGTCCTAAAGTCTTTACAGGACTTAAAGCATGAAAGCTGCTGGGGCATCTGCAAGCAGCTCCAAGCCACTGGTGTGGGACTCTCCGGCTGTGTGGAGCACTACGCTCTTATGATCACATCCCATGTGACATCTGCACTGTCATTGGTCTCTGTAACACGTGTCAAGCATCCCATGGTGGACACAGGATTTTTAACCAACTCCTTAATTTGTGTACACGTTCAGGTATTTTTGAGTAAGCTCACAAACCACAACACCAAGAAGAAGTTACACTCAGTGGCATGCACACTGGTAAGCAGCCAAGCAAACAAAGAGATGGATACAGAAAGACAAGACCCAACATTCGATATGTACCAAGCTAGGCTGCATCTGCAGCACATAACACACAAGATCCAAGTCCACTGAACTCATATTCACTATGAACTTAATCCATGTAATTGAGGAGGAATTCAAAAGAAAGCAACAGAAGATACTAAGCGTTAAGAAATGGACACTTGAATTATCTTTGATCATGATGACTACAGAAACTAAGAGGAAAGACTAGAGGTGGCTGGAGGAAACAGAAGAGCCACTACTTTACACAGAAAGGCTGATCAGGCTGCTTCTCCCACTGATGCCGAAAAATGGTTTTCTACTGTGGACGGGAAGATGTCTTATTCATATATGGAAGAGCCGCCCATCAAAATGGGGCCTCCCACACCAGAAGAAGTCACTAAAGAGGGGGTCATGGATCCCTCCTTGTTAGAAATTGTTAAGAACAGAGCAAGTAAATCAACCCACAAAGGTCTACTGAGACCCACCCACCACACAGCCCAGGCCTAAGCATCGTAGTTAAAAGCAGGACCCCAGAACTAACTAGGGTTCAGATCCCAGCTTGCGCACTTACCTGGGGCCTTGGGCAAGTGATTCAATTGCTTTCAGCCTGTTGCCTCACTTATAAGACGAAGGTGACAAGAGTACTTACCTCATCAAATTAGTGTGAGGATCAAATGAGAACATTCATGAAAGCATTTAGCGCAGTGTCTGGCATGGACGGCAAGCTCAATAAATTACCGGTGCTGCGTGGATCTGGCTCCTTGCCAGTCCAGGAGCCACTTGCCCAATGAAGAAATAAACAAAAAGCACTTCTGATGTGTCAGGTGAGATGTCTCGGGTTCCTGCCTGACCGTGAACGCTCTTTGCTCCCTCAGCCTTCACTCCCACCTCTGACTCAGGCTTCCAACACAGTTCCTTATGAAGAGCTTTCCACTTAAAGTCTGTGGGACAAGATAAGTTTTAAGTACAATATCACTTGGGTAGATGCAGTTCAACCAAAGGCCAGATTTTTAATATCACCAGAGTTCCCCATCAGAAGCAAGCTCAGCACAGGTGCTCTGACTGACAGGTTAAATCACGCTCAGCATAGGAAAAAGCTAAGCTGGATCAGGAAAGAGGAGAACAAAGGATAAGACTCCACTCCAGAAGAGGCGCTTCTAGAGATAAAAGCTGCAGACATTTCTCACTCCCTTGTGAGCATTCCAAGAAGAATAAAGCCAGGACTTCGCCGGTGGTCCAGTGACTAAAATTCTCCCCTCCCAGTGCAGAGGTTCAATCCCTGATCCAGGAACTAGAGGCCACAACTAAAGATCCTGCATGCTGCAAGTAAGATGGAAGATTGTGTGTGCTGCAACTAAGACCTACTGCAGCCAAATTAATTAATTAATTTTTTTTTTAGAAAAAAGAAGAGTAAAGACAAGGGAGAGTGATGATATGGCTTTCCAGACAAAATACAGGGCACCCAATAAAATTTGAATTTCAATGATAAATAACATATATTTTTAGTATAAGTATGCAAATGTTGCTATACTTAGAACATATACTAAAAAAGGATCTTTGTTTATCTGAAATTTAAACCAAACTGAGTGTTAAAGTATTTTTAATGCTCTAAATGTGGCAACCCTAGAGACGGTATGGGTAAACTTTCCATATGCCGACCAGCCAAGGCCAAGAATGGACTGGCAATACTGAAAACCAGAGTGAGCCCCCAGACAGTCTCTCTGCGTGGTAGACTGGCCAGAGAGAATTCATGCCAGGGGAAGATGGGAACCCCAAAGCCAGAATAAGAAAATCCAACATGTAAAGCATTTAGCCTAAATGTAAGGGGTGAAGAGGTCCCCTTGGGCAAATTAACTTGTCTCATTAAGGGATATTCAAGTCAAATAATCCAGTCTGTTTGCAGAAAGCTCACTGCACCCAAAAGCCAAGCATATGCAATTCATGGTTGATAGAGCTGCCTAATTGCCCCCATTTGTCAAAACTCCAGGAAGATTTCATTGAAACTAAGTGTCTGTCCAGCTACCCAGCATATCACACCCACCACTCCCGTCTCAGCACCCACCACACAAAACAGTCTCAACCACCATCTATTCATCTCTCCTTCCAGACTGTGAGCTCCTCCAGGGCTAGGACATCATCTGTGAACCCACACCCCAACAGTGCTGACCCCCATAGTACAGCTGGGGGACTTGTACAGTTCTCGAAAGGGAATTCATTCATGGTAAGAAGGCAACAGGGGCTGCCCTGGAGGCTCAGTGGTAAAGAATCCACCTGCCAGTGAAGGAGACTCAGGTTTGATCCCTGATCCGGGAAGATCCCACAGGCCGCAGAGTGACTAAGCTGTGAGCCACAACTATTGAGCCTCTGCTCCAGAGCCTGGGAAATGCAACTACTGAAGCCTTTGCACCCTAGAGCTCGTGCTCAGCAACAAGAGAAGCCACCGCAATGAGAGGTCTGTGCACCCACCATTAACTAGAGAGTAGCCCCCACTGGCTGCAACTAGAGAAAAGCCCAACGAAAACCCAGTACAGCCAAAAATTAAAATAAATTTTTTTTAAAAAGGTGATAAATAGGCTTTATGCAGATTGTCAGAAAAGGGAGAAAAAGTATGATTTTTTATTAATCCTCCTCAATACTCAATAGATTAGATATGTTTATTTGTACGGGTTTTCTACATAAGTACATTTTATTTCATCAGTACATCTGTGTATATATAAGCAGAAAGGAAAATTCCAAAACCTTAGGTCGATTTTGGGAGCTGGGGTAGGGGATAGAACTACATGTATACAGTGATGTAAGGATGAAGATGTAAATAAGGGCCTTAAGTATGTACCTATATCTGCATACCATGTATACTGATGGAATCCACTAGAGGTCTTTTAAAGGAAATGAGAGATACTAGACAAAAGACTCCACCCAATCTCTTCCTGAGATGGCTCAAGTGGTGCTAGTGTGAAAGACCACACAGGCCAATGCAGGAGACGTAAGAGACGTGGGGCTCAGGAAGATTCCCTGGAGAAGGAAATGGCACCCCTCTCCAATATTCTTGCTTGGAGATCCCATGGACAGAGGAACCTGGCAGGCTACAGTCCTGGGGTCACAAAGAGTCGGACACCACTAAAGAGACTTAGCATGCATGCATGCAATCTCTTCCTGGAAATATGAAGATGACTGAAGCACTTAATTCTAGAATCAGGTCTCAGTCATGGTTCCTATTGGGTTTATTAGACTGTAACACATCTCTGCACACTAACCGTGAGAAGTACCGTGTCCATAGGAATCAGCATTGGGTGATGTGATGGTCGAGAATGGCACTGTAGAAATGAAAGTCAACTCAGAGCCTCAGAGCCTCACACTGCTTCAGGACAAATCTCCACCAGTCTAGGAGCCCTGCCTTCCACCTCATGGGATCTCCCCTCCTCACTGCCTACCTCCCTGGGCACCTCTGCATCATGTCTTTCCCATCTCTGACACTGCCCCCCAGTCTTTCCTCCTCATAGACTGCTCAAGTAGTCACTGGCTACTTAGAAGACCAGAACTTCTAAGTAGCCGTGATTCCATCCTCTTCTGGACATGAATCTAATGTATAGAATAATATATACTCTCCAGAATCCCAGGTTCTGGGCAAGTCCATTCACTAGGCACGGGAAGAAAATGTGAGAACTTCTATTTACATTCATCTCACCCATTTTTAATTTCTGGTTTTCTGTGTGCTTTATAATGGACACCACATATTAGACAGCACACACATATAATTATGTACTAAATAAACATCTTGGTCACTTGTGTTCCAATTATAGATAGATGGCTGTGGAAGAAACCACTGCAAAATTTAGTGGTATAAAATAACAGGCCTTGTATTATGCTTACAGATTCTGAGAGTTAGGAGTCTGGACAGAACTCGGTGGGATTGCTTGTCTCAGACCCATGACATTGGGGGCTGAGCAAGAAAGACTCAAATGGCTGGGAGGTGATTCCGAGGGTCAGATGCTATAATTGACTGGAACTTCTCCAAGACATGGCTGGCACTGGGCTCAGCAGGGACCCTGGCCTGCACCACAGAAGTGGCCTCTGCAGGTGGCTTCTCACTGTCCGGAAGCTGGAAGGTCCAGAGAGCAAATGAACCAAGAAACCAAATGAGAGCCACTAGGCGACCTTGCCTCAGAAGTCCCCTAGGATCTCTCTCCAGACCCAGTTGATGGAAGCGTTCATAAAACTGCCCAGACACGGGGGAGGGGACTAGGCTCCACCCGCAAAGGGGAGCAGCCAGCTCACACTGCAGAAGAGCAGGGAGGGGAGGCGGTGTCGCTGCCACCCTTGGAAAGTAATCCATGTCCATTTTCCTGTTTGGCTCTAAGATCTGTCTCCCTACACTTCCCCTCCACTGCTCTGGATGGTAGGGGGCACACCCTGTGGACCACCTTCCCCAGGCTTTGCAGCCATAGACTCCAGCTAGGTTGCAAGATCTTAGTTCCCCCATCGGGGACTGAACCCATGTCCCCTGCAGTGGAAGCGAGAAGACTTAATCACTGGGCTGCCAGAGAAATCCAAACTCTGGCCAGGTTTAAACAATAAAGGTACTGCCCAGAGATGGAGGGGTACCAAAGCCAGGAGAAGCTGGGATATTCCACACTGGTCAGCACACCCCAGGGGCTATACCTCCTCCTTGGTTTCCTTTCTCAGCTAAACAGCCACCATGCCTTCCAGCTCCCACTGGACAGCTTCCCTCCTGTTCCTTGTGAATCAAAGGTCAGTACTGACTTCCTATTTTGCTATCTGGGGTTGATATGGCATCAGCCATGCCCCATTTATTGTGTCAGCTCTTCCAATCCCTTTATCAAACCACCTGATGTGGACTTTTATTTTCCTAGCAATGTAATAAGTATACACACACTGAGGGTAAATATTCCAAAACATTTTACTAGCCAAAATGTGGGATCAAAACAACATGTCAACCATTGATGTAGTTTTCAAAAAGATGTGGAATGGGAGCCAGGTTGCCTGAGTTCTGGCCACAGAACAGGCACTAGTTTCACTCTTTGACATTTGCTCAGTACAGTCTTAGTATCCTCAACCACACAATGAGTGGTCCCTCTCTGTATTTACATTCTATGACTTTATCTTTCAGATATAATCTGCCCACTAGGTTCAGGCCAAATCTACACTGACCCTGATTATGCATCTCATCTCAGCTCTAAAAAAGATGACCATCACAAACAAACATAATTTTGCTACATGATTCAACAAAGGGAACTAGCCAGGCTAGAGACAGTAGGAGCCTGCCCATGGCAATGAACACTGGTGAGGTGCTGCTGAAGGTGAGACAGAGGATGGAGCCCAAGGCTACCAGGCTCAGGTCAGCTCTGGCTTCTCAGCTCTACATAAAAGCATGACAGTGTTTGCCACCGGACCTTTACACAGCAGCCAGGCCATCTGCAGACCGAGCACCATCCAAGATCAGGGGAACCATCTGGGGACATACAAACCAGAGAAAAAAGAAGTTTTTCTTCTTTTCCTTTTTTTTTTCTTTCTTCTTTTCCTTTTTTAAAGGGGAAAAAAAAATTCTTATGACGTAAGAGGAGCATAGGCTGTTGCAAAACTGGGGAAAAAAAATTAAAAACCTTGTGCAATGAGCCTGCCAAGAATCCAATCAAAGAGGAAAACTTCCACTTTAGAGAAATGCCTTCATGATGGAGCTGACGGAGATAGGGGCAGTGGCAAGTTAGTGCCCTCTTTTCCTCCAGGTGCATATAAAGGCACCCTAGTTTAATTGTGAGTCATAAACATTGCATTCTTTTTTTTTTTTTTTTACAAACTGAAGGTTTGTGCCAACCCTGCATTGTCAGATGATGATTCCCCCTTTTTTTTTTAGCAATAAAGTATTCTATAATTAAGGTTTCTACATTGTTTTTTTTTTTTTTTTAGATACAACACTCTTGCACACTTAATAGACTACAGTATAGTGTAACTATAATTTTATATGCACTGGGTAACCAAAAACATCACATGACTTGACTGCAATACTCACTTGATTGACAGGGGAGCCTGGCAGGCTACAGTCCCTGAGGTAGCAAAGAGGGGATCACAGCTTAGTAACTGAGCACATGCGCACTGGATGGCAATGGTCTGGGGCTAAACTTTCAGAATCACCGAAGTCTACTTGTAAAATGATTCCTCCACCAACTCACCCATCCCCTCATCATCTTCCCATCTCAAGAGATCAACAAAATTGATCATAGATTTAACATAACATCTTTAAGATATGTGAAGGAAGGAAACGGAATACTTCAGTAAACTACAATTTGATCATAAATTTTAAATCACAATGTTCTATTCGACTGAATATTATTTGAGATAAATGAGTTAGAGCTTTACTCCTGGCATTCTTTGGTAGTAGAGAGGTTTTCATGTTCAAGCTACTTCTTCTAACAGGATTTGACCTGTTGATCAATCTAAATACCAGTCAGAAACATAGTTTAGGAAAACACACATCCAAAACCGACACCCTGAAATAATATTAAAGATGTTAACCCAATGGGTTAACCCAATCAAAAAATGGACAGATTCGACATTTCTCCAAAGAAGACATACAGATGGTCAAAAAGGACATGAAAAGATGCCCAACATCACTAATTATGAAAAATGCAAATCAAAACTATAATGAGATATATCTCACACCAGTCAGAATGGCCATCATCAAAATGTCTATAAACAATAAATGCTGGAGAGAGTGTGGAGAAAAGGGAACCTTCCTACACTGTTGCTAGGAATAAAAATTGGTACAACCACTATGGAGAACAGTATGGAGGTTCCTTAAAAAACTAAGAATAGAACTACCATATGATCCAGCAATCCCACTCCTGGGCACCCATCAGAGAGAAAAGCATAATCTGAAAGAATACATCCACCCAGTTTATTGCAGTGCTACTAACAATAGCCGACACATGGAACAACCTAAATGCCCATTGCCAAAGGAATGCCAAAGAAGATGTGGTACATACATACAATGGAATATTACTCGGCCATAAAAAAATAATGAAAGAATGCCATGTGCAGCTAAATGAGTGGACCTAGAGATTATCATACTAATTGAAGTTAAGTCAGACAAATATCATATAATATCACTCATATGTGGAATCTAATTTTTAAAAAAGATACAAATGAACTTATTTACAAAACAGAAAGAGACACACAGATATTGAGAACAAACTTACAGTTGCCAAAGGGGAAAGGTGGGGGTTGGGGGGTATAAATTAGGAGCTTGCGATGAACATACACACACACTACTATGTATGAGAGACATAACCAACAAGGACCTACTGTATAGCACTGTAGGGAACTCTACTCAATATTTTGTGATAACCCAGATGAGAAAAGAATCTTAAGAAGAATGAATATATGTGTATATATAACTGAATCACTTTGCTGTACACCTGGAACTATTGCAATCTTGTAAATCAAGTACACTCCAATTAATTTTTTTTTTAAGAGATGCTTAAAGGCTAACAATGAGAACTGAGGCCTCATCACACATTTGCATCACACTTAGAATTTTGCCTAAATTTGCCACCCCCTGGTTCTAACTGAACAGAGTACAGTTGTCCCTGGGTGCACAAGAAGGGTTCATTCCAGGACATCCCCCTCCCTGTCCCCTCTGCAGATACCAAAGTTCCGTGATACTCAAGTCCTTTGTATAAAATTACATGGTATTTGCATAAAACCTAAGCACATCCTTCTACTTTAAATCATCTCTAGATTACTCACAATACCTAATACAATGGAACTGCTATGTAAAAAGTTCAATGGAAATGCTCTGTAAGTAGTAGTCAGTGAGCAGCAAATTCAAATCCTGCCTTTTGAAGCTTACTGGGATCCACACTCCCACCCTGGGTATTTTCCATCCACAGTTGGTTGCTTCCCTGAAAGTGGAACCCGAAGATACGAAGAGCCAATTGTATTCAAATCTGAAACTTTAAAGTGATGGCTTTAAAGAGCAAGAAACAAGTTCTAACTGGAGCAAAATGTATTTATTCTCCTTAGTTAAAATTATTTCTGTCTCTGAATGATTTTGAGACGAACTGGGCAGAATTCATCACAGACACAGGGGCAGCTTTCATCCATTACCTGATTCCACGCTGGGGCCTGGACACATTATACAATACTTAGAAACAATCAGGCATAAAAGGCAGATGAAGAGCTAAAGGTAAACAGCCAGCAGCGTCAGCGAAGAAACAAAGGACAGAGCCACTTAATGTGCCTACCATATGCAAAAGGCTACCCTCATAGCTCAGCTGGCAAAGACTCTGCCTGCTACGTAGGAGGCCCTGGTTTGATTCCTGGGTCGGAAAGATCTGCTGGAGAAGGGATAGGCTACCCACTCCAGTATTCTTGGGCTTTCCTTGTGGCTCAGCTGGTAAAGAATCTGCCCGCAACGCAGGAGACATGGGTTCTATCCCTGGGCTGGGAAGGCTACCCACTCCAGTATTCTGGCCTGGAGAATTCCATGGATTAGTCCATGGGGTCGCAAAGAGTCGGACACGACTGCATGACTTTCACTTCACCACATGCAATGTGCCTTCCTGGATCCCATGCAGAACATGAAGATGAGCAGAGGCAGCCAGACCGTCCAGGGCCCGCCGTCCAGTGGTGGTGTCAGATGTGTGTATTAATCATCTGAAAGCAGACTTGGCAGTGACGAACGCCATGTAGAGGACAGAGAGGGGTGCTTAAGACTGCGGAAGAGAGAAGGTGCTGCCTGTCTGATAGTTATGGGATGGCTTTTTAGAGGAGGTGGCCTCCAATGAGACCTTGAAGAATGGCTAGAATTCTGACAAAGCCAAGAGTGGAGGGGCACCAGAAGATGAGCTGTTGGGGCCAAGGCAAGTGTAGCAAAGGACAAAGGAGAAGGTAATGCAGTGGGCAGGAGGCTGCCTACCCTCTAAAAGTCAAACCCTGGAGCCTGGGCCACCAGCAGGCGACAGCGAGGACTTGGGTCTACAGGTTGTAATGAGCCATGAAAGGTTTCAGAGAAGGCAGATGCTATTAGATCTGTGATTTAAAAGACAGCTTGTGGCAATCTGAGTTACTTTCTCTCCCTCCCCACCCCACCCCTACTCATTGTACAACATGTGGGATGGTAGTTCTCTGACCAGGGGCAGAATCCATGCCCCCTACACTGGGAGTGCAGCATCTTAACTACTGGACTGCCAGGGAAGTCCCTGAGTTACATTCTTAAAAATCTACATTCCTGGGAGAAAATTCTGCAAAAATCTCTTGTCGTTTGTTGTTTAGTCGCTAAGTAGTGTCTGACTCTTTTGTGATCCCATGGGCTGCAGCCCACCAGCTCCTCTGTCCATGGGACTTCCCAGGCAAGAACACTGCAATGGGTTGTGCCTGGAGAATCCCAGGGACGGGGGAGCCTGGTGGGCTGCCATCTATGGGGTCACACAGAGTCGGACACGACTGAAGTGACTTAGCATAGCATCTCCAAGGGATCTTCCCAACCCCAGAGATCGAACCCACATCTCCTGGGCAATAACTCTTGGTCACAGCTGCCCTGAATGCTCCCACCTTGGTTCTGCTTTAAACCCCTTAGTCTGAAGCCCAGAACCTTGTTCCTCAAGTCACTGCCTCCAGCTGTCCATTCTGTGTGGACCCTGGAAGCCCTGGGTGGTGTCACAGCACCAGCAACCAGCTGTAGCATCAGGGGTGAGACCCAGACTGTCCCCTGAGAGTTCACCAGAAAGCTGCTGAATGACCAACTTCTACTTTTCTATAAACGTCCATGGCAATAAGGACCCAAAGGATACATTTTACCTGTATAAGTAGCCTCTATGTCCCTTAAATGATACTGAAGCTCCAATACTTTGGCCACCTGATGTAAAGAAACAAAAAGACCCTCATGCTGGGAAAGACTGAGACAAAAGGAGAAGGGAGCGGCAGGGGATGAGATGGTCAGACAGCATCACGGACTCAATGGACATGAATCTGAGCAAACTCCGGGAGATAGTGAAGCACAGGGAAGCCTGATGCACTGCAGTCCATGGAGTCACACCGTTGGACACAACTTAGCGACTAAACAACAATGAATGTGCCTGAAACAGTTAATGTCAAGGTTATCTTGTTCCAAAATTTCTCTGGACTCAGAGAATCAGAGCTTGGAACCCTCCCTCTGGTCCTGATATTAAAGGCTGGGTTTTGGAGCAGAGCCCTTTTTCCCTCTCCCCTCCATTTCCACGAGTTTGTTCCATTTGTGGAGGATTAGAGCTCCCAAAGCCTCTGTCCCATAGGTTAAAAAGAACTCAGTAGTTCCCCTCATAGGCATTAAATAATGAATCAGATTAAAATTCAAGTTGAGCAGAATATGAAAACAAGAAAGGGGAAAGACACACGCAAAGAGAAGGTCAGGTCAGGCCAGGCCATCAACCTATTGCTTTCATTAGCTCCTCTCCTGGGAGTCGGGGGTCATTTTCTGAGGCTTCCACTGGACTTGGCAGCAACACATCTGCCTCCCGGAGCCTCTGATGGGGGTCCAGACTCAGCAAACACTAGGACTGCTAAGAAATGCAAGTTGTGGGCAGGAAAGTATGTGTGTACACACACTGACACACACAAGAGAGGTGAAGAGCTGTAAAGAAAGGCTTCAACCACAGGGACTCCTGAGGTGTGTCTCCATGGACACTGGAGACAGAAGCACTTATGAGTCTGTTTGCATCTCCTCAATAACCTTCCCGTGGACCACACAGTGATGGTGGGCTACATAGAGCCCCCTCCACGTGGCCCAGCCTCCCTCAGCCTGGGCCCCTTGGGAAGAGGCTGAGGCCCCCCATACGTGAGTGCTAAGCTGGCCTGGGGCTGCTGGGGGCAGGGGACAGGGAGGGGACCCAGGAACTGGTGGTTCGTTCTCTGTAAACCCTCCCTACCCGGGACGGCAGGTGGCTCTCAACACTCGCCTCTCTCCTACAGATGGTCCAGACTCTGATGACACTGCTCCCCAGCAAGCCCCCACCTTCAGTTCTTCATGGTGAACTGGGACCTCCCAAGAGGTAAAAAGGGAAGGCAGATGAGGTTAAAAACCCAGATTAGACAAATTACTGACTCTGTTGAGTATAAGGAAATAGCGACTCTAGAGCTTCGATGCCCAGTGGGGAACCACTGGCCACCTGTGACTATTTACACTTAAACTCTCCAGGCACACTTGCCATGTGTGGCCAAGAGCTACTGCATTGGACAGAAAAGATATAAGACATTTCCCTCATGGTAGAAAGTCCTACTGGACAGCACTGGTCTTAAGGTTGTTGTGAAGAGGCCTTTGGACACCCCAGATTAGGACTAAAGTGTAGGGGTTACAGAAGCACTAACTGGGAGTTAATTCAAGGCCCCACTTTCCTTCCCACAGGCTTTAATGTCATCCAGGAATCCCTCAGCAGTCCAACCTCGATGATAAGCACAACGGAATAGGATGTGTGACCCCTAACACCTTAGCTGACAAAGTAAGATGAGGCAGTTCTCAGGGGAGAACCCTGAGTTTACAACAGTCATGAGGACCAGAGGCAAGTCCCCCAGCCCTCAGTTTCAACCCTCGGCTGCAGAATGGAATGTCTTCATCTACTTCCTAAATCACATTAACATTGCTTCATGACATACAGGAAAGTTAGCAGAGAAAGTTCTGAAAGCTCTCAATCCCAAAAGGGTTTTTTTTCCCCCCTTCATTCCTTGCTATTTCCATTTCCTTTCATGAGAACTATGTGAGAAGATGGATGTTCGCTGCACCTATTGTGGTAATTACTTCATAATATATGCAAATCAAACCATCATCCACCTAAAATGGATACAATGATGGATGTCAATTATCTCTCAACAAAATGGGGGAAAAAATTGCTGCTAGGTGCAAAATGCTAAACAAGAGCTAGGTGTTACCCTCAGAAGCTAAAACACCTGGCGTGCACAGTGTTTTAGGGTTCCAACTTCTCTTTATCCCCATGAAGCATCTCTGTTACAAGTGCCCGGGTCGAGGCACTAGTATGTTTTTTCTCACAACCACATCCTTGCTCTTGATAGCTGATTCTTTAGCAGAGCTGTTTTGTTGGCTGTGTTTGGCAAAACCAAATTTCCCCCCTCCATCCTCCTCCTCCTCTTCCTCCCAACACCAATGTAACCAGAAAGAGAAGAGAAGGTTATTTTAAAGTCACCCATAAAACACAATCTTGGAGTTCCTCCTGGAGTCCCCTTAAAAGGAGGGGGGCGGAGAAGACAGTTTCAGAGACACCATTTATTGAAGTCCTACAATACGCAGTGTACTTTATTTGAGCCATGGGAATTAGCTTTAAAAAACAGAGGTACGACCAAAAAAAGGTGGAGGGAATGAAACACGCACATACAGAAAGGCTTTCAAAATGCTTAGGGATTCCTTATACACCTCAGCAGGTGTAAACTAGCGTAGACCAAATCTAGTAAGTACTTAAGACCAAAAGAGAGTCGGAGTAAGAGGACCGGGAGAATATGGTGGGCTATTCAGGAAGCTTCCTCAGAGAGTTCAAAACTGAGCCAGACTTTGAAAGAGGTAATGGAGCTGTTTGGGCAAAAAAAGAAGACCTTCCAGGGCGGGAGATTATAAGATGCCAAGTAGCAAAGACAGGATGGGGTGGCCGGGGGGGTCAGACAGGTAAGCGCCCAGAGACCTGGGGGGTGGGCAGTAACACAAAGGCTAACGGCCGCCGGGGCCGGGGCCCCAAGCAACAGGGAGGTCAAGCCTTAATGGGCTTCGTGGGGGAATTTCCTTTTGCTAATAAGTGGTAATGGAGAGCCACTGTGGACTCTTGAGCAGAGGAAAACAGTGTTTAATGAAGACAATTCCAGCAGCCGTGTGAAGGATTGGGGCGAGGAGGGGAGGAAGGCAAGGCAGCCTGAGTCCTGCACTAGCAGTAGTCATGGAAATGGAAATAAGGACCAAAGGAAACACTGGCCGAAAGCGGCGTGGGCTGGAGGCAGGAGCTCCCGGGGAGACAGCCAGTGGGAACCTGGGCCAGGACAGTGTGCGACTGGCAACGGGGGAACGTTGTGAGGGTGGCCATCTGAACGGAGAAGGGAGAGGTCTTTTTTTTCTAATGCTTTTCCTTTAATTTTCCCATTTTTGGAGGATGTGCCTGGGGAGATCTTTCTGAAAAACTTTCACACTGGAGACATCATCAGGATGCCGGAATACTGAGTGGAGTAAGTCCGACAAATACATGGATCATATGATATCGGTTACATGTGGAATCTAAAAAAATGGGTACAAGTGAACTTATCTACACAACAGAAATAGAGTCACAGATGCAGAAAATAAACATGATTACCAGGGGGAGGGGGATAAATTGAGAGATTGGGATGGATATACACAGTACTATGTATAAAATAGATAACTAATAATGACCTGGGCTTCCTGGAAGGCTCACGGGTAAAGTATCCATCTGCAATGCAGGAGACACAGGAGACGTGAGTTTGATCCCTGGGTTGGGAAGATGCCCTGGAGGAGGAAGTGGCAACCCATTCCAGTATTCTTGCCTGGGAAATTCGGACAGACAGAGAAGCCTGGTGGGGTACAGTCTATGGGGTCGCAAAGAGTCAGACATGACTGAGCACAGCACACACAATAATGAAGTATTGTATAGCACAGAAAACTCTACTGAACACTCTCTATGACCTATATGGGAAAAGAATCTTGAAAAGAGTGGACATATGTATATGTCTGGCTGATTCACTTTGCTGTTCAGCAGAAACTAACACAATATTCTAAAGCAGCTATACTCCAATAAAAAAAAAATTAATGTTTTTTTCTTTAACATCTTCCAAAATTGGGAAGATGTTTCAGGGAAGATTTTTCTGAAAAACCACTGGAGATGCCATTAGGATGCTGGAAATGGAGATTTCAGAACCATGGGAATAAGTACATCACTGAAACCAGGTGATAAACTGAGTCTTCCGAAGACCTGAGGCTTGAGGAATAAAACAGAAGCAGACACTAGATTACACCTTGAGAAGGCGGTGGCAGGGTCTGGGCCAAGATGCAGGGCAGAGTTTCTACTGACATTGTGACTGGACTGTTGTTTCCAGGGGCTGTCCCACGCCTTACAGGACACTGAAGACTCCTGAGAGTCCCTTGGATGGCAAGGAGATCAAACCAGTCAATCCTAAAGGAAATGAGTCCTCAATATTCATTGCAAGGACTGATGCTGAAGCTGAAGCTCCAATACTTTGGCCACCTCATATGAAGAACTGACTCATTGGAAAAGACTCTGTTGCTGGAAAAGATTGAAGGCAGGAGAATAAGGGGATGACAGAGGATGACATGGTTGGGCGGCATCACTGACTCGATGGACATGAGTTTGAGCAGGCTCCTGGAGTTGGCGATGGACAGGGAAGCCTGGCGTGCTGTAGTTCATGGGGTGGCAAAGAGACATGACCGAGTGACTGAACTGAACTGAGCGGCATCTGGGGCCTCCACTCACTAGGTGACAGTAGCCCTCCTCTCCCCAGCTGTGAAATTCAAAACTAGCTCCAAATGTGGCCAAGTGCCTCCCAAGAGGCCACATGGTCTCCAGCTGAGAACCACAGATGTGAGGTCATAGGAACATCGAACATTTATTCGCTGGACTCTCACAATGTGCCAGGTACGGTTTTAAATACTTGAGAGATATTTAGTGATTTAAGTCCCAAACATTTTGAAACAGCTATACTATTATTACCCCGATTATATGAGTAAGGAAACGGACACTCAGAGGTCAGATGATTTTTCAAAGATTTCACTACTAGGAACTGACAATGTTGGGCAGTTTAGGTTCAAGGTCCATGATCTGTTAACACGAGGCTTGACCAGTGTTTTTGTGGAAAGGAAGAATCATATGTGAAAGTGTTCTGAAGACAGAGCCCATCAGGGCTGGAGACAGGGAGTTGGGGAGATGCATAGGCTCCCAGAAGTGCCAGCCCTGAGGCTCTGAGAGAAAGACATGGGGACTTCAGAAAGGAGCGGGGAAAATGAATGAGTTGGGGGAAAATGAACGTTGCTTTGGAGAAATAAAGGATTTAGGGCAACCACCTAAAAAGTCACCATTGAAAGCAGCAGTGAAGAAGCCATGGGAAGACAGGATTTCATCATGTCAGGAGAGGAGCCTTGAACGTGACAGCAAAACTTCTAATGAAAAGACAAGGGGCGGGGGCGGAGCTGCGGGCGCGGGCGCTAGGGGTGTGCGCGGGGCGGGGTCGCAGCCACCCCTCCCGCCGGCGGCTCTGAGAAAAATTAAAAAAAAAAAAAAAGAAAGAAAAGACGATTGGGCCAGAAATAAAAAAGCTTGTCCAAGTCGTGAAAGATGGAAGGGAGGCCCCTCTGCAGTTTCCAGCAAACAAAAGACAGACATGACCATTTGCGTTGAGAAGAGGAGGATGGTGGACACGTACATCAGAGAGTGTTGACTTTTTCAGCCAAGTGTCAGGAGACCGTGGACCGTGAACAACGGTTTGGAGCGAATGCCTGGGGAGGTGATGCTTTCAGGACAAGGTGAGCATGTGACTCTGGGGCTTGCAGACAAAGGCTGGTCACCCCCATCCTTCAGGGATTATGGTGTTTTGGAAGGAAGGACTCTGAGCATGACAAATGAAATGAGACTTCTGGGACTTTTGTCATCCTCTCTTAGTAGTGTGAGTGACAGAACAGAAAAAGCAGATACGACTGCAAGTTGATGGGTCAGTGGTGGAGATATTAAACCAGAGGGTGAGGAAACCTCAGTGGTCGAGCAGGGAAGGGAGAGAAGCAACAAGGGTTCCACATGGTCAGGTCAGGGGATCCAAGAGAAATGGAGGAAGCAGAGCTTGAAGGTCACAAAGAGGGCAAATTGAGGTCTTCGGGGGGAGGGGGTGAGAAAGACATGATAATTTAGGGGAAGGACATTGCTGGAGACCTGAGGTGCAAGGCAGACAAAGTGGAGGATGTGTCTCAGTTGGTAAGGGGTTGATGTGCCAAGGAAACGTGCGAGAACCCATGAATCCAACATATTTCCAAGTTCCTTTAGTGTATATTTTGAAATATAGCAGGAAAAGGAATCAAAAGTAAAAACGTTGACTATTTTAACTGAATAGCTAAATAAACACTTGTTCTATTAAAATTAGAGAAAGTTCTTTCCCTCTGGGCGATTTGAACAATCCACTTAGAATAACAAATCTAAGAACCGTTATTTCCACAGCATGTAGAGTCGTGTGCATAAAATTACAGGGTTAAGAGCATTTATTTAATCAATCCACCATGTCTTTTAGAAACACGGGTCCATTGGACAGGCAGACAAGAATGGCCAGGAGTTTCAAAGAAACTGGGGACTCGATCGCTTGGAGCAGATGCTG
Source organism: Bos javanicus (assembly GCF_032452875.1). Lineage (NCBI taxonomy): Eukaryota > Metazoa > Chordata > Mammalia > Artiodactyla > Bovidae > Bos > Bos javanicus. The sequence continues at coordinate 96,351,129 of NC_083872.1, read as the reverse complement.
CAAAGAGCCGTGTGGGTGATAAAGCAGCACCGGAGACAAAAGAGCAGGTGAGGGAGCAGCCAGGGCGCTGGGTCTAGGGGAGCAATTCTCCAGCCTGGCTGTCCATCAGAATCACCTGGGCAGCATTTCAAATATCCTGGTGCCCGATGAAGAAACTGGAATCGGTGCCCCAGGGAACATTCTCTAAGGCTTCTTGTATTCCGTGAAGGAATGATTTTTTCATTCATATTCTCATCTTCTCTCTGTCTTTCTGTCTCTGTGTCTTTCTGTCTCTGTCTTACACACACACACACACACACACACACACACACACATGCACCGGGCTGGCTCTTTCACACAGCAAGCAGCAGAGAGCACGGCTTCACTTGGCAGCAGCTCCGTGCTCCAGCTGCATCCGGGCTGGAGCCCAGCGGCACAGAGGAACCCGGCGGGAGCAGAGTGGGGCGGTCCCTGCCTCCACGCCCACCTCATCCCCACCCCTGATTCCCTGATTTGGACACCAAAGGGAGACCAGGATCCAGTGCCTTCAACACATCCACCTCTTCTCCCATGGAAACAGAAGGGTTTCACAAAGACCAATAACCCACCAGCCTGCAGGTACTCAACTCAGAGGTTCGCACGCGGCATTCATTCTGTATAAAATTAACCCTGGATTGCCTAAGCAACCGGTAGACACCGTGACAAAAACCAAGGAAAAAGTCCAAAGTGATTTCTATTTGCTGTTTGAATGCTTGACATTCTATGAATTCATAATGCTTAATTCCTTCCCAAAATGTCTGTCTGCCACCATTTAGAGGCAGGACTGAGAGAGATGTGGGCACGGAACAGGCTGCAGCCAGCACATGTCTGCCGGGCAGCAGGTTGGCCCGTGGCTGTGATGCCCAAGGAAGCCCAGGAGAGGCTGGGCCAGCGGACAGGCTGGCTGACCTCCACCAAGAGGTTGCAAAAACTACCCCCGGAGTCCAGACAGAACTTCCCAGGGTTGAGGAGAGCAGCTGTCGCTCTCCGACTCTCCCCGGAAGTCTGCCAAAACTGCAGATGACTCCATCCTTATCATCATCAGCCAGGCAGGCAAAATGGGCAGGCAGGGAAGTAGGGGTGTCCCCTCTTGGGGGACTACAGTCAGACCTCAGACTGACACTCTGCCCACACAAGTCCCGTCCCCAGGGTCTGGGAAGGGGAACTTCCTTACAGCCCTTTCCTTTCCGCCCCTCTCCCATTTTCTTGCCCTCCCTGTATTTTTTGTCCTCAACACACAAAGGGGAAGAGAAGCCAAAGAAACTGATTGAAGCTGATGTCCTGAATGTGCCACTTTCCTCTTTTTCCTTCTGTCACTCTCTTTTTCCTTCTGTCACTCTCTTTTTCTGTCTCTCCCTCTTTCTTTGCTGCTGCCATCGTCTCTAATAACGTCGGGATCCCAGGCTCAGCTCTCTTTGGATAGTGCACACATACCCCCAACCCACCTATCTTCAGGACCAATTTAGAAACATTCCCCACTCCCCAAGGTCATCCTAGGCCACCAGGTTTCACACACTTCCTCTGCCTTTCTCATACTCGGGAAAAAAAAAAAAAACCACTCCCAGCTTCTGTACTGCTTCTCCTCTGCGCACTAGAGCTGGAGTGAAGGATCGCTGAGGGATAGGCTGGGGAAGGTATTTGTGTAAGAGAATCGGAAGACGGAGAAGACCAATACAGAGCATCACTTTTCCGCTGTCCTGCCCTACTAAGAACTCCCCGGCCCTGTTCCAAGGGTGTGGACGGCAGAGGCCAGGGAGTTAAAGTTCCAGGTACTTTATATAATACTTTGCCTCATCGAACCTTCACATAACCTGCACTTCACACAAGAGGGGAAACCCAGGGCCAAAAAATCAAACACCTAATCCAAGGTCACTCGGTGGCAAGTGGCAAATTCAGGGCCGTTGTCTCCTGTGGGCTGATGATCTGGGCAGAACTAAAGGGGCTTTGGCCTTTCCCTCCAAAGGCACTATTCAAAATCTCCAAGTTTGCTTTGGTTTAAAAGCCACAGGGATTCCAGCCTAGAAATCCTAAAGATGCTGGCCCCAAGCAGCTTGGAAAAGCACTGTCTGACACCCAATAAAAATACAAAGCTCCCACCTGGAGGAAGGGGAAGAAGGGGATCCAAAAAACTTATTTTCACTGACTGTCCCTTCTGTTGGAAGGGGAGGGGAGTCCTCTCAGAAACCTAAAGAAATCCTTACTCTGGGTCCCAAAGGAGCATTTGTCTCTGGTTAGACATTGTCCTCAGGGTCTTAGACAAAAGCCCAGGAGTCAGATGGAGTAGACTGGGAGAGGTATGAGGTGGTAGTTTCTGCCCGGAATCTACTTTGTTTGAATCACATCTACTACTTCCAAAGCACTCCAGTCCCCTCACCCGCAAGCGGCCGTGCTGGCTGGCTCATGTCTGGCCAGATGGCCAAGGCTACTACATCACTTGCTTAGACCATCTTGAACTTCAATTTGCCTGCTCCTTCAGCCATTTGTGCTCTAGTATCAGCTCCTAGCTTGTTGGCACTTGGAGAAACAGGCATAATGCCTGATTCCACAGCAAAGAGAGGCTGGAGTCCAGTACTTGACCTCATAAACATTCTGTAATCGAACCCATGAGGGTGGTTGAACCTGGAAGAACACAGGAGCTGGAACCTCAAGGAAAATTCTTCACCACAGCCCACTCCGTTCCACAGACAAAGAAGTGGAGGAATACGTGCCAGGGTGTTTCCTGGACATGGGGCCTAGGGCAAGGGTTCTGAACCTGGCCTTCATGGCACCCATGCCTAACCTCTGGTGTGGCGTTGGAGGAGTTGGCTCGAAAGTGGGTTTTTCTGGGAAGAGGGTCCAGAGGACACATTTTAGAAATCACTGATCAAGTGCATGTGTGGGCAGGGAGTGGGAGGAGTGATGGCAAAGATAAATCGGGGCGCAGGGGTGGTGGCAGGACTTGCAGAGGCTGTAAGTGGAGTGTTCTCCACACCACAGCTGCAGAGCCACCTCTGGAGCAACACCCCCACCCCTTAGCCAGGAGAATAGTCCCTGAGGGGCAGGCAGAGCGCCGGCTTCACCATCCCATCTTGTCGAGGACAGAACAGAGGCTGAGTTCAAGTGCTCCCAGGCGAGAGGCAGTCACATTTCCACAGCATCTCCAGGGCCAGCTGCACTGCCCATCGCTCCCTTCTGAGCACCGTCTATTCACTTCGCCCCATTTTTCTGCTTAAAAGGTAGACTCTCCAGGGAAGTCAGATCTAAAACTTTCATTACTTCTTCTTAATTACATGTATCAGTTGCCTACAGTCTGCCAAGCCTGTCCTTCTCAGAAAACCACAGTTCTAATAGGGTTTGTTCCTTAAAAACCCATGTTGATGGTTGCCAAGGCCTGGTCTCTTTAAGGAGCTGGAAATGGACTGGGAGGTTCAATATTTTTCCACTGTAACATTTATGCTCCTGAGTTTGTAACTTTCAGTCATCATCTCTTTTTTAAAAAAGGTTAGAAGCTGGCCCTCAGACGTCTTTCCAATCCTCTGTGATTTTCTCAAATGGCAGCCTTTGCCCTGCAGTGACCACTTTCTTGTTAGAGGCACCTTAGAATCTGCCTTTAAGACCTGGGGTTATTCACTATACTCTTCTTGATTAATGTATCAAAATACCCTCCAATTTTAATTTGGTTTTGTGTTCCCTAACCCACGCTAGAACCCAGGTTATGCCCACCCACACACACACACATAACCCACAAACACACACATGTGATTGTATGTGAGTAACCAGTTCCCAGTGATTTTCTAAGAAAGCAAGGGTATACCTCTGGCCCTTATGGTGATGATCTTTACCCCTTTACATTTATCTAATTCTTGATATAATTGAAAGTCTTTATTTTTTTATTTCCTATAGCATCTTTTCTGAATAATTCACTTTATTGTGGAACTTTGGAAAGTAAAGACAAATATAAAGAAGTAAAATGATAACTCCCTTCTCCTAAATTCTTCTGTCTTTTGCACAATATGTTGGCCTGACCTTTTCAGGTTTCACAACCTTCACTTTTCCTAAATAGGCTCATCCGCTCACCAGAGTCATTTTTCCTCCTTGTTTCTTCAATCTGGCTTTCTCACCCAAGGTAACAAGCATCTCTCCTTGTCTCTCTCAAAGTGGAGGCAGAGAAGAAAGAACACTGGACTTGGAACTCAGAAAAGCTGGGATGGAGCTCCATCTCTTTTTTTCTCTTCAGCTGTACCCTTTTGTATAATCACTAGAGGACTCTGCCTCAATTTCATCATCTGTAAAATGGGGATAACCATTTCTGCCAGAATTTCTCCTACACTGGGACTATCAAAAATATGTGGGGAAGAAAACATGAGAAAGCCCAGAACAATTTGTTTTGTTTGTTTGATTAGTTGCTAAGTCATGTCGCTAAGGGTCTCTTGAGAGTGCCTTGGACAGCAAAGAGATCAAACCAGTCAATCCAAAAGTAAATCAACTGTGAATATTCATGGAAGGACTGATGCTGAAGCTGAAACTCCAATACTTTGGCTACCTGATGCAAAGAGTCGACTCACTGGAAAAGACCCTGATGCTGGGAAAGATAGAGGACAGGAGGAGAAGGGGGCGGCAAAGGATGAGATGGTTGGATGGTATCATCGACTCAAAGGATATGAATGAGTTTGAGCAAACTCTGGGAGGTAGTGAAGGACAGAGAAGTCTGGTGTGCAGCAGTCCATGGGATCCAGTGTCCAAAGTCAGACACGACTTATCGAATGAACAAGAAGTCAGGTCTAACTCTTTTGTGACCCCATGGACTGTTGCATGCCAAGCTCCTCTGTCCATGGGATTTCCCAGGCAAGAATACTGGAGTGAGTTGCCATTTCCTTCTCCAGGGGATCTTCCTGACCAGGGGTTGAACCCAGGTCTCCTACAAGTCTCCTGTATTGCAGGTAGATTCTTTACTGCTGCACCACCTGGAAAACTATACAGCACTCCAAAAATGTAAGTGATTATTACTATTACAAACAAGTCAGTTTGTCTTGGCCTCTGTTTCCTTCTTTCATTGAAAACTTCCCTTTCTTGCTCAAATTGTTTGTTTGTTTACAGGTTTCCTTACATCTTTCTATTTTCCCCCTCTGATCAGTTCATAGTCATTCTGCCCAAAGCTCACTTTAATTTTTAAATCTTTGATTCAGTTCAGTTCAGTCCAGTTACTCAGTCGTGTCCGACTCTTTGTGACCCTGTGAATCGCAGCACGCCAGCCCTCCCTGTCCATCACCAACTCCTGGAGACTGGGGCCTATTTATGCATATGATCTGCATTTTTTTGTGTGTACTTAGATTTCATTTTCTCTCAATATTCTAGGAACATGTCAGCTCTTGACCATACTTTCTTCTCTTGCCATCTATGATCTAATAAGATATTCAAAGAGGTCAATGCCAGTCTTCATCTGGAAGGCCTTAAGCCAGAAATGACTGCCCCAAACATGGGACAACTACGCATTACATCCTCACCACCAAACTGGCTCTGGCTGGGTGGGGACCAAGGGCTGTCATAATAGTTATTACTTACTGAATGCTAACTCTGTCACAAGTACAGTTCAAAGTGAAATAAGTCACTTAATTCTCATAATGACTGAAAGGCCAGAATTATGAATACCTCATCTTGAATTTCCATCTTAAAGGAAATCAATCCTGAATATTCACTGGAAGGATTGATGCTGAAGCTGAAACTCCAATACTTTGGCCACCTGATGCAAAGAACTGACTCATTTGAAAAGACTTGAAAAGACCGTGATGCTGAGAAAGATTGAAGGTAGGAGGAGAAGGGGACAACAGAGAATAAGATGGTTGGATGGCATCACCGACTCAATGGACATGAGTTTGAGTAGGGTCGGCGAATTGGTGATGGACAGGAAAGCCTGGTGTACTGCAGTCCATGGGGTGGCAAAGAGTTGGACACAACTGAGCGACTGAACTGAACTGAACATCTTGAAAAGTCAGTGTTAGTCGCTCAGTCTTGTCCAACTCTGTGCAACCCCATGGACTGTAGCCCGCCAGGCTCCTTTGTTCATGGGATTCTCCAGGCAAGAATACTGGAGTGGGTAGCCATTCCCTTCTTCAGGGGATCTTCACAATCCAGGGATCGAACCCAGGTCTCCTGCATTGCAGGCAGATTCTTTACCATCTGAGCCACGAGGGAAGTCCCTCGTACAGGTAAGGAATCTGGGGTTACAGAGATATGAAGATCTCTGCCCAGTAAACCAAAGGAGCTGTATGGAAGTTCTGGCTGTCTGACTCCTGAGTGCTTGTTTTCAACCACTGTTTTCTGGACCTGCCACCATGTTAGACCGTTATAAGAAACAATGGAGGGGTGTGCAGGTTAGCAGGTCCCCTTGGAAGAGATGGTGACCAGAAAACCTTAAGGCACCAAAAGGTGATGACAGCAAGAAGCAGAGAAGCACAATCCACTCCATCCACAGCAAAGCTGATCACTGACGATGCTAACACATGCCCTTGCTTTTCTGGAATACGGTCCTGGGTGTGTCTTATATCTAAGGAGCATGGTCCCAACCATGTGCACTCTCCTCATTACGGAGAACGGGACACAAAATATGTCCAAGTGTCTGACCGCTCGAGTCGGCCATAAAAATTTACTACAGAGCTATAGAGCATAAAGCTTAAGAGCATGAGCTCCAGCCAGACAGCTGGGTTCAAATCCCAACTCTGCCACTTGAGCTACACAAGTTTTAACCTCTTTGTGTCCTTGGTATTCTCTTCCATAAAATGCAGGCAATAACTACACACACTTTCGGGGTTGGGGGATTGGGATTGTCAGATTCATTCATGCATGGACAGCGCTGACACAGCACCAGCCACTTGGTACAAGCCCACCCCATGCCAGAACTCTGCTAGGCTCCCCAGGGGCAGAGGGTAGAAGCGTTTTCTGCCCTTGAGAAAGCAGGATGGATGGAATGGAGACACGGTAAGAGTCATTTCAAACCAGAGGACCATGGTCAGCAAGGAGGCAGTGACTCCAGCCTGGGGGTACCAGGAGGACCTGGAGCAGAGAAGTCCTGAGCAGAATCTTGAAGACAGGCCAGGAGTGAGGCAGGTGAGCGGAGGTGGGGAGGGCACCGCGACAGAGCAGGAGGTGTGAGCAAAGGCGGGAGCCTGATACTGCCTTTCACATTTTCCTTTTCCTCTGCCTGCATCGCCATCTTCATCTCTCCCCTTCTCGGATCGTGTAAAGATAAAAGATAAGCCTGGGAAAAATGGTTCTATACATAGAGCTAGAAAGATTAGTCTTGCTCTCCTTTCTGACAAGCATTTATCTAGTTTTCTAGATAAATACTGTGAAAGAGAACCGAAGAAGGAGACAGAGACCAAATATTAAAAACCACAGGTCACAGTGCCTGTTGCTGCCCTGGGTTCCAAATGCCGGGGCCTCGCTGCCTGCGGCCCCCATCAGATGCCTCCTCTTCTCCTGCCCACAGGGAGTATGTGGTCCACGCATCGCACTGGAGGTCGTTCCAAAGCCGTGATGTTGAGCAGGGTGGAGTTATTAACAATGATACCGTGTGTATATTAAGCTCATGGTTTGAGGGGTTCTTTACATTTCCTCACTTGCTCCACAACACAATCCCTGTATCCCCTAAAGGTCTCATTTTACAAATGAGGACGTGAACTCAGAGAGGTTGGGTAACTTGCCTGAGTCCCACAGCATGCACGTGGGGCTGAGATGGGACCAGATTCCTGGCCCCTCAAGCATTCCTTCCCCAGTACCACTCGGCTTCAAATTAGTGAAAAGTAGTTTTAAGATCCACACATGACAAAGCTAAGCACCAGAATGCCCTGCAACACCAAGACACAACCTCCTTTCTTAGACAGAAAAGTAAAGACACAGGAAATTGATAGAATCACCAACTCAATGGACATGAATTTGAGGAAAGTCGGGAGACAGTGAAGGACAGGGGAGCTTGGCGTGCTGCGGTCCACTGGGTCAAAAAGAGTCAGATATGACTTAGTGACTGAGCAACAACAGGGAAACTGAATCTTTGTCTTGTATTTTTACTTAAAAAAAAAGTATTCTCTGAGTCACTAGTTAATGCAGATATTTGAAATGAAAAGAGTTCCTTCTTATCCTTCTTGGAATGAAGCAAATGTATCTCATGGAATAATAATAGTGAGTCCTGCTACTAGTAAAAACCCAATGATGAAGCCGGATGCTTGATCGCCATTCTCTTATTCTAAGCACTCAAAGTGGTCGTGTACACCTGGGTTTGAGAAAGACATAGGTGGCAGAAAATGGGTAATCATCAGATCGTCCAAGACTAAGTAAGTTCAAAGGGGACTGTTTCCTCTTAAAGGAAGTATCTTCAAGTTGGAGGTGCAGGATATTTACAGAAGGGTAGGAATAGGCTAAGAAGATGGTGTCCAAGCCTTAACCATCATGTGAAATAAAAGAGACGCCGATTGCCAATGCCATGACTTTCTCACCTCTTGTCCTCACTAAATTAAATTACAGTCCAGAAGTTGGCTATTTTGTAGGATGCATTTTTCTACTTGAAAACAACTTTGTCTTTTGCCAAGAGCGAAGCCCAAAGAGAAGGGATCAGAAGGAAGTCACTTCAGCTAAGTTTCAGAGTACATGTGCTTATGGGGCCCTCTACATGCGACATAAACCCTCCCCGCCTTTTACATGGAAGTGGCTCTATAGAGTGTCAAGAGCCAGAGGTTAGAATCCAAGGGTGTCGGCTGGAATCCTGGCTTGCTGACTGCTAGGTGCCCTTGTGCTCTCTAACCTTCACTCTGTCCATCTGAGAAAAAGAAAATAATGTCAGCCTGCTGGTAAGGATTGAATGAGATAACATATGTAATGCAAGCCAGAATATTACATATATAATGTAACCACAAATATCTATTGCCAATTCAAGGCCCAATTTCAACAGAAAATTGAAACTGTCCTAAGCAAAAGTGAGGCCATTCCTTTTAGATGATTATTATACTTAAACTGACAGCAATAATTCTTAGTATTTTCATTCCACCATTTCTCTCCCAAATGATCTATAACTTCTGGCCACCTAATTCCAGGACCTTCTCATTTCCTTCCCTAACCTCAAACTGAGGTTCCATAAACCGAGGTACATAAACGAAGACTGACCAATAGCTGAGATTCCCTGCTATGGTGGTAGAAAGACATTCATAAGTTTCAGAACCAACTTTGAATTTTATCTTGAAATCAAAGCCTCTTTGTAAAGAGCGACAGAATAAAAAGGAGAGGTTGAGAAGGTGAGTAACCATGTTCCTATTTATTCCAGAAAGCCCGGTGCAGTGAAAGCAACTGGGGCACATGAGATGAAAAGGCCTTCCTAGGGATTTGCCCCCAAAGTTAGCATGAGAAAGGTGAAAAGAAAATAAAAAGAGGATGTATACAGATGACTTGAGAGGGCTTATTTCTAGCTGGGAAGATCAAGCAGGACTTGGCGGAGGAGAGAGTCTTACAGATGGACCTGGAAGGATGACAGTATTTTACATGGAATTTGCAGCAAAGGGGAAAAGCACAGTAAGTGATAAGGGAGCGCTTTTGGAAGAAATGCCCTTAATAAACACAATGTAAAATGAAACTCAAAGAAGCGAGGCACTGAGAAATGGGTACGTTTTCATCACCAGTCTGTAGCAAGCACTAGAGACACTCGCATCCATACAGCTCTAGTGAAACACACCGGAAGCATCACGAGGTGCTTGGATGGCCAGGAAATGAAAACGTTAGACGTACAAATATGTCAACTGTATCCTCAATGCATGTTAATTTCTATCACATCGGTATCGACAAGCAGCATTTTTGAGCAGTGCCCATGTGCAGAGAGCATTCTGCTAAGCACCAAAGACTTAAAGTGACATAAAGCAGGAAGCAGGAGTCTCATTCTCATGGAAAAACGGCAAATTCATCAACAAGCAAAAGTGATTTCTCTTCTATACGGAGAAAAAAAAACCCACCCAGTATTTTTTTTTTCCTCAAAAAATCCAAAGGGTCAACATTCTCCTACCTAAGAAAGACCTTCCGTTAAATCTGAGCACCTATATTTGGCCAGGGTCAGATTTCTTCTGCAGTCTCTCTTCCTCTGTGAGCTGAAGGAAAAACCAGGACACACACGTAAACAAGACCAGCACAGGACTGAAATGAGTTCCGTCTCCCCTTAAGCCCAGAAACAATCCCAGAGTTTCTAACAAGGTGATCGAGAGAAGAGCCACGAACCCCAAAGACAACAGCTCTGGCCCCACGGAACGCATGGTCTGCATGGTAACAAACCCAAAGCAAGAGGCTGCAGTATCTCCATGATTCGGATGTTCTGCTTCCAAAGGACCAACCAATAGATATTGGGAAATGCAGATCAGTGAGTCCTCTGCTCAGGGTTCTCCTAGACAATCATCGGCTCACACCTCTGCACATTACACCAAACTCCACTGTGAGTCCAAACCACACTCATCACCTTTCTCTCCAACTGCTCTGAGCAGACGTCCAAAACAGAACTATTTTTACTTTCTTATGATTTGTCCTTTTAAAGGAACACAGATCCAATAAATCTGCTTTCTCCTCTCACCTCTGTACATTTAGGTTCACATTGATTTTAAAATGGGGAAGGGAGGGAGACAAAAAGGAAGCAGGTGAGAAAACTATTAAGCCAGCCAGCTTAACAGTCAGTGATTAAAGTAACAGTCACAGAAGAACGAAGCTTACTGCCTCCCACCTTCTTCCTCCTCTTCATGCCTTTAATATTCAACTCCAGGCGCTGAGAGGGAGGGGACGGGGGCCAGTGGATCCCAACCGCACTCAGATAATTGCCCCATTCACACCCCTCACCAGTCAATCAGGGTCCGCTCAGCCAGCCCCATTTATTAATAGTTTTCCTACATTTACAGTGTTACACAGGAGTGAAATGAGGCTCTCTCTCCGAAATGAGAAATGGGGCACCCTCAATACAGACTAAGTGGAACAGGGGATGGGGCCATGCGCCCTACTTGCAGGCAGGCACACCTGTTTCAAGGGTGTCCGGGAAAGCAGTCCCCCACCATCCCTCCCCCCAACCACCCCGTTCCCAGCGCAGGTCACTGGTGAGAGAGCCCAGGAACAGGGTTACTATAGCTCTCCTCTGAAGCTCACACCAGTTCCACCCTTTGGGTACACTCTGTATAGTACATGCCCTCACGCTCCAACCACTTCTTCTGACCTCTGACTTAGGGACCCTCTGCTGGTTATGGGACCATTTCACAGCCTTAGGGTCTCCATTTGCACATTCAAATACTAGGGCTGTGGGATGCTAAGAGCTAACAGGTGCCTGTCAGTCATCTCGCCCAGCGGTTCTCAAATATGGCCTCACATGAGGCTCCCTGGGAAACATATTTAAATGACCACAGCCTGGCTATCACCCTGAGAGATTTTAATTGAACCGTTTGGGGTCGGCCTGGGCACGGACATCCATGACCTTGGGGTGGTGTTATTTATTTGTCTGTATTTATTTTTGCCAAAGTTCTGCAGGTGATTGTGTGACTGACCTGGGGCTAAGGAGCACTGTCTTGCTTGGTTAAGGAGCCTGTCTTGCTCTTTCAGAAATGAGGAAGTCAATGCCCAGCATCCCTGGGGGTCACATGGTCACGGGGTTTGAACATGGTCATGGTCATGGTCATTGAACACAAGCAGAAACCAAAAGGCATTTCTGATTGCCAGGACCACCGCCGTCCTCACCACCACGGAGGACACCCTGGGAAAACATAACTCTGTAAAGACCCCTCACACTCCCAGGGGGAACAGGATACCCTGGGCTCCAGAAGATGGGGCCAAGGGCTCACCACTGGCTGGCTTCGGGGTCAGGCAGGCCAAGGAGACAAGTGGGGCCGGGCAGTGGAGGGGAGGCACCGAAAAGGGACTCTGTGGACCTGACTCTGCCACACGCACGTGGCTTTAGGCCACGTGGCTAACCTCAGAACTACTTTCACAGTTTCAAAATGGGGCCTGTGGAAGATAATCTCCAAGGTGCCTGTCAGCATTAATATGCTGCTGCTGCTGCTAAGTCGCTTCAGTCGTGTCCAACTCTGCGAGACACCATAGACGGCAGCCCACCAGGCTCCCCCGTCCCTGGGATTCTCCAGGCAAGAACACTGGAGTGGGTTGCCATTTCCTTCTCCAATGCATGAAAGTGAAAAGGGAAAGTGAAGTCACTCAGTCGTGCCCGACTCTTAATGACCCCATGGACTTCAGCCTACCAGGTTCCTCCGTCCATGGGATTTTCCAGGCAAGAGAATTGGAGTGGGGTGCCATTGCCTTCTCCAATTAATATGCTACTTATCCTATTTCTTTCATATACACATATACACACCCACATGCATTACTGTACCTAAATGCACAGACACATTTACTGCATTTAAGAAAATCTTTGACTACTGTTTGGCAAGTAAGTCCCTGCACAAACATGCCCATATGTACACAAGTCTAGTGTGTGTGTGTATTTGGATACACACACACACAAAAACTGCTCTCTAATCTAAAGTGACCAGACTAAGACCCCTGGGAGGTGAGAGGGTCGACCCAGAATGTCTGGGCATTCTCATGGGGTACAGAGGGCTTTGGGGAAAGGATTAAAGACATCAGCTAAGCTCCAGGTTTCTCCCAAGCCTCTCTTCTCCCCTCCCAGAACAATGCAGCTTTCATCCGGCCCTTGTTTTGAAGTCCCTTCTCTCCGAAAGAAACGAGATCCGATTTCCTAAGAAATTCTCACCAGTTGAAGCTCTGAGAGGGTCTCTATAAAGAGTCATAGGAAATTGAGGCTTGACATTTCTCTCTAAAGGAGGAGATTTGTGGTCTGAATGAGGCGGTGAGCAAAGCCACAGACGATGGCATGTGTGGAGCGCGGTGTGGCTGTTAGAAGTCGCGCGAGTTAACCAGTTGAAACCTTCAACTGTCTTGATCTAGGAAGCTCTCCACGACAGGTGACAGATACTTCCCCTTAGAAGGGTGGACCCCCAGCAGGGCCCAAAACTGCATCTCTTTTTCCTTCCAGACCTGTCACTCCCTTAGGCCTGGCCTCCTCCTGGCCCCTGGCCCCGCTACTCTAAGCACAGCCCTGTCACTATGCCTTCCCTGCCCTGCCCCTCCGGTCACCTTGAAATGAATGTCCCACCACCCAGCGGTGCCACCTGCTCATCCACACACCCTCAGGTGTACGCTCTCTTTACATGTAGGTGGCTCTTCAGGCTGAGCTTAGGTTCCTTTTGCTAATGAAACGTATACAGATCATAATATCCAGAGAAATGGTGACAGTGCAGGGGAAGGGGTAGAGAAGGATGGGGAGCAGGAAAAGGTACAAATAAAATTTAGCAGAACATTCATTTCCAATCCCTCTCCCCTTAGGCTCCAGTGCTACAGTTCACTGAAGTGCTAGCTGGAGGTGTCTTCTGAGCATGTCTACACCAGGACAGCCCCATGAGGAACACTCCTGAAACAAGAAGCCCTCTAAAGAGGCCACCAAAACATTTTGTGAATGTCCTAAGAGCAAGTAACTGAGCCCCTCTTCTTTCATCACTCCCCTTCACCATTAAAGAAAGTAGCTAGTGTCTGCCTGGCATAGCCTCTCTCTGCCTCCCTTCCTCTAGAAACACATGGGGCTCGGCTGGGCCTTCATTCCCAGTAGCTTGGCCCGGGCTAGGATCCAGCTCTCTCCCTGGCTACAAACCAACTAACAGCTGTCCCTTTCTTTATAACGGCCATCAGCAAAGTTAGCAGCAAGCCGTGGCCTGAGATGAAGATGGTGTCCTTTGCTCATTCCAGAGGCAAGCCTTATAAACAGGGCTAGGATTCATTAACCGTAGAGCTGCTAAACCAGAAAGGACTCTCTTCCCTCTTCTTTCAACAAGACCCTCACATTATCCTCTGGCCTCATCATCTGGAATCTGAAATTCCTTCCTAATCACTGAACCAGCACGATGACGTGCTGATCTTCTCCCCAAGTTAAGGGATGTGAGCAAAAGCGGGAGGCTTGCCCCGTGACAACACCTGCCTCTCCGTCTGTTCTCCATCCTCCTGAAACGACCATTCTCTCCTTCTTCTAGGAAACTGCTAATTAAAGATGTAGTTTAAATGTCACCACCTCCATGAAGCCCACCTCTTATCCAAGGTTGCTCTCTTTTACATCTCTTACCCAAGGACACAGTGGTCTCCTTACATGTCTCCCCCATTAAATCCCCAACTACTGGAAGACACAGCCAGAGCTAAATTTTTTTTATAACACAGTGCTTGACAAAAATTGGTTCTTAACACATGTTTGTTGAATAATTGAGGAGAGCAAAAGTCATAAAAATAAATGAAGTTAAAAGAAGAGATAGTGTGAAAGAAAAGAGACCAAGAGATAAATAAACTCAGAAGCTGGAGTACAAGAAAAGAATCGGTGATGAGAAGGACCGGAATAAGAAAACCAGAGAGGACCGAAGGCAAAGAGGCAAACGACATCTGTGGGTGGAAGAGTGAAGGAAGAAAGGACAAGGGTGAACTTAAATACAAAACCTCCTCTCTGATTTTTTTCTTTTCTATTTTTAAGAACAAAGCAGAAAGGCTGGAAGTCCCCAGAGGAACAGAAATACATGTGGAACTGCCAATGTTCACGATGATACAGAATTGGGTTCAGGAGTGATGTAGACCCACGATCCATGGTCAAGTAATTTGGGCATCACTTGGGAGATGGCCAAAAATGCAGAATCTAAGGTACCAGCCCAGACCTCCTGATTCAGAATGGACCTTCTAATAAGGTCCCCGGGTGATTGTTATTCAATAAAGTTTGAGAAGTGCTGATGGAGACATCTGAAATTCACAAATAACCTCCATATCTCACTCTGTTAAGAGAAGCGGTACACAAAGCCTTGGCAGTAAGCAGCTACCCAACTTAAACAAATCACTGAACGTCCCTGGATCTCAGTGTCTTCATCTATTACGTGAGGTCAGAGAAGATGCTTTCAAAAGTGTCGCAGAGCTCTCAAACTCTTGATCTCCTCTAACATCCTAACTGTGAACCATTCCTAAACCCACCTGAATGAATAACAAGTAGCATCTTTCACTAATTAATATTTCACTTCTTCTCTCCACTCATTCACTTACTATTTTCCCAAGTCTCTATTATGTGCCAGACACTGTGTCAAGTAAAAATGATTCCAAGGTGAATAAACCCCTCCGTGCCCTCAAGGGGCTCACAAACTTCTTAGGGAAACAGGGCATATAAACAAAACTAGGATAAAGTGGACTCATGGTCATCTGCAAGTACCAGTGATGGAGAGAAGGCAGGACTTCCCAGGGTAGGCACAGAGGATTTCAATGACAGGTTACATAGGTCCCTTCTCTGCCAACCTCAGCTGAAAGCAGTGGAAAGTGAAAACACAAAAATAATATGGTTGGAAGTCACTGAGGAACCAACTGCAAGGTTCTGAACACACCTCTCTGGGCTCACCAAACCCTAAGAGCTGATCCACACCACGGATCTTGTGTCATGGCTGCAGGCACCTCATTAACAGCCACAGGTATACTGTAGAAACCCACCTCCTCTGAGTTATGCCTGCCCCTTCACATTCTATCTTCTGCAACCTTCTGAAAGATAATATCAATTCAACCACTAATTTACTCTCCCTGGAGACTTCTTCTTGTGGTTGCAAAGAGGAGATGCACTTTAATAAATGTGAACAATTCATTAGACTCTTTGGATTCATATTTATTTACAGAGACAGCGGATATTACAATCCAACTGTATGCACCATAGCAGAGACTGCAAATGTAGTTTACCGAAAGGAAGAAATTTCTAGAATTCTTAAGGAGGGTGCAGAATGGCAGTGAGGAAAAGGAGCTTATCCACTTCTGACCCCAGCAAGTTAGCCAAGATGAGCTATTTTGTCAGCCCTACTGTCCATCACTACAGAGAGAAGGCCATCATTCAGAACAATAGTTTCCCTGCTTTAGAATGACGAGCTCCACCTGGCTCCTACAGGCTGCTATTTTGCTCTGGTTTCTTCACACACAACCGGTCCTTTCCCCTGCCTCTATTTCACAGTCTGTAAATATTAACTAAATTTTTGCTTTAGCCTGTCAGTACTAGTCGATATGTTATCTCAATTTTCAGATCCTTGAACAAGAAAATAGGGGGGAAAAAAAACTCTATATCCTGGGTTCATCATATTCATGGAGGAGATGGGAGATGGTTATACAAGGTAATGATGATGTGGCCAAGGACTGAACCCAGCTCAGTCCTGTGCAGCCACTCATCCCACCAACCAATTTTAGTCCACGTGTCCACCCCCCAGATGCCCATTGCCCCCCCCCACACACACACAAGTCAGGGTGCGTGAATGTGAAGGTCAAGTGAGACGGTCAAGGTTCTGAAACCATATTTCTGGAGGTAAAGCAGGAATACAAAATCAAAGTACCTGCTGTTCATCCCTTCACCAGAGGAAGTCTCTCTTCTCTCTCAGCCTAACAGAAAGGCACTGGGTGTGCAAAGTAGTGACTAGAGGAATTTTTTCTCTTACTCCTCCTTTTCTGTCATTTCTCCTCCTTCCTTAGTCTCTCTGCCTCTAACCCCCCCTGATAAATTATACAGATAGTGTGGCAAAGCAAGGCTCTTCAGACAGACAGGCTTCCCAGGGATGGAACCAATGGAGAGAAGGAACTAGACACTCCTGGGCACACCCTGCCCCCTCCTTGCTTCCAGTATCTATTCTAAGCTGCCACATCGTCCTGTGTTCACATCTCCATCAGGCTTTGCTACACCTGAAACATATATACAGAAGACACCATGTTGTTCTGCTTCCCTTGAAATCACCAGTCTAACATCCTTAACTGTGCTTTCCTGGGAAGTCTTTATTTCCTATTAATTTTTTCTTAATTGCATATCATGGAGGCACCTCGATTGGAATTAAATGTGCTCTTCCTCCCACAAGGAGCCACATTTCTTTCCCACGTAGCCCACACCATCAGGGGAGTTGACAGGAGGGAAGACAAAATAGAACCCAGTCAGCATTTTGCACAGTGAGGGGAAAAAAAAAAAAAGCAGGGGTAGAAAACAATGGCCCCGAGACAGCCCAGAACACCACTGAGTTCAGGGCATCTGCTCTCGAGGACCGGACACCTGCCTCCTCCCAGGGTCTCCAAAAGGGCTTTGGATGTGGAAAGGCATGGATCACCTGTGGTGACTCCTCCCTGAATCCCAACAAGCTCTTTCCGGATAGATTCCATTCTTCCTCTTGGAGGCTTTCCCACCACTTAGTCCTCCCTTCCTCCCCTTTCAGTGTCTTGTCCTTTGCCCAGTCTTAGAGCCTGCTAAGGATGGCCTGGAACCTGTCTTCACCCCATTGGCATTCAGGGCAAATGGGGCTGAGACTCTGATCGAAAGGCCTCCTGACAATCTCGTCACCAACCAACCTGATGAAGGACCTACTTGGTGGAGAGCACTGGGGTGGCCTCAGAAATGCAAACGAGGCAGAGGCCCATCTCGACTGGTTCATCCTACCTATGGGATCATTGCACATGGAGCTGCTATTGTCACCCAGACCTCTGCTCTATTCTGAAGTCAAATTCAGACTTCATCCTCCCACCTGAAGGAGCAGAGCAGATGGGGAGCCACTCAGGTGTCTCAGGTGAGCGCACAACTAGATCACCCCGGCTATTTGTAGATGGTGAGAGCGTGGCTCCAAGTGGGATCCCAACCTGTCACTCTGATAACACCATGGTTACAAATGAGAGTTGAAGCAAGGAATGTTCAGAAGAACGAAACCTGGGGCAGGGCAGCAGTGAATCAGATTCCAACCATTCTTTCTGGACAATGAACTAACTCTCCTCTAAAGTGATGTTGAGTGATAAGGACCTTCCAGGACTTCTCCCACATCCCTTTAGTATTTTAGATTGTTTCAAAGTATTATTAAAAAAAAAAATACTGGAAAAAAAGATTTGGAGGTGGAATACTTTCAGGAAGATTACTGGTACTAGTGATTCTGCTACATTATGTTGAAAATCTTTATCTCAACCCGATTCCTACCCTTGGGTGCCTTCGGAGTTTGGGAATATACGGTCAGTGGAGTAGCCAGCTCACCACCTTGGCCCTCCAGCCCGTGGGCGATCTTATTTCCTAGGAGTAGTCTTGGATTGCATGAGTGGCTAGCTGAAGAGCCATTAGCTAAGTCTTTTCCATTTCTCCTGCTATTTCTCTTTCCAAGTCCATGAAAATACCGCCAAACCACACTGCTCATGTTGTAGAATTCGATGAGACGGAGAAAAAATGTAAGTGTTCATTCTCTTTGGAGGGTCCATGGCTAACCCAAGCGAACTGCACATCTCTTTGTTTAACACAAAGACTCACGTGTCAAATTCTGCACCCCTGCCACACGCACAGCATTTTAGAACTCTGCAAGATAGCCATTTTGCAAGAGTGTGGAAGTAACAGTTTGCTTGGAGGATGTGTGGGTATAAATAGATGTGTAGACAGAAGGAGAAATTTATAGCTCAAATATAATAGCACACCAAAAATTACAAATGAAAAAGCAGAATACTGACAGAATTCTTTCTTTCCGAGCCTAAAATTTGAGTCCTCTTAACCTGCAGCATCCTCCAATTCCAGGTGTTCTGAGAGCAGGCTGATTTCCTACCTAGACCTGTCCCTCTGCAGTAGGCCTCCCGGGATCTCTGGCCAAGGGTCGGCGTTTACACAGCAAGTGGACTTCGGGGCAACAGCTACAAGAACCTCATTCATTATTTCATTTTTTAAAAAGGGCATAAAAAGGATGCCCAGGAAGGTAGAGACAGGAGCTAGAGAGACATGGAAGTGGCAAGGGGGAAAGGCAGCCTGAAAAAAAGAAAAAAAAATAAAAAAAGCTTTCCCGATTCCCATAAAAATCAGAGCTTTAGCTCAGGGTGAATAAATTTGCTATTTGACTTGAAAATCACACAGGTCTCCCAGCCCTTCTGCCATCCAACGGCTGTCCCTACATATATCCGGCCCCATGCCTTCAAAAAAACCCCAAACCTGTTTGATGAGGCAGGAAAAGAAATAACATGGGAGATCTCCCCCTTTGTAACAAGCCTTTTCCCCCACACAGCATTATTTGAGTATCTTGTTACCCTTTCTTCCCCCCTCAAAAAAATCCACTTGAGGGACTTGAAGAGAGAGATAAACAAGGAATCCCTACCCCAGGTGAGAAGAAAATGAAATTGGATTTGCCCTACCTTGGTTTGTAGAAGCCAAACCTCTAGACGGACAGATTAAGGGAGTGAGCATGGTGGGAATATCCAGTCGCTTCTTCTCGCTTGCATATCCACATAAGAAAGACGAAGGATAAAGAAAAGGAAGATCATTTAAAATCCAATTCAGCGTGAATTTTGTTTTAATCTTGTGTCTTGAAGAGAGGCAAATTCAAAGAAAAAAAAAAAGATGGAATTCAAAGGTAATTCAGGCTATGGAGAACAGCTCACAATGCAGAATCCAGAATGATTATTCCGTGTGCATGTGAGGTTAGTGGCCGGACTATTTTTTTTTTTTTTTTAAACAATTCTTCGGGCAATTACGGTTTTTGGTTTTTGGAGCTTTAGTGGAGGAGGCTCTGTGTAGAGAAGCTGGGGACCGGCTCTGTCCCTCCGTGGAGCGTGGTCATTCCCAAAGCGTCCCCTTCCTAAGGGGGAAAAAAGAGATGGTCAGGGTTTGATTCGAGTGTCCCCCAGAGGATGAGAAAAATGCATTCCGAAAAAAAGAAATCAATTCGTTTTAAGGAAAAGGGGGGAGGAAACCCTGCATTTCCCACAGAGTGCACACCAGAGGAATGGAAAACAGCTGGCACCGGTCTATAAATAATTCAGAAAAGGTCTGGCTATACCATTCCTGGGACAGGCATGGATGCGAGGTGGGAAAGCCAACCTGAATGGAAGAGGAGAGAGGGAGAGAGAGGGAGGGAGCGAAGGAGGGAAGTGGGAAGCAGGGAGGGAGAAGCGGCTCCCTGTAGCAACACACACTCACACACACACGCAGAAACACAAGCCCCACTTAACTCGCCAGCAACTGCGGCCCCCAGCCCCATCTGCAGTGCTGCCGACATGTCTGTCTCGCCGTCCCCATCGCCTCCAGCAGCAGCGCCTCCTCCCACCCCGGGCTCGTGCTCAGTGGGTTCTGATTGTGCACCGGGTGCACACTGGGCATTCCTTGGAAGGGGCACACTGACACGCGCGCGCGCGCACACACACACACACACACACACACACACACGCCCCCGGCGCGCACGCGCCCCCGCGCGCACACTCACGCCGCCGCCGCGCTGATGTGCAGCGCACGGGGCTTCACCTGCAACGTGTCTATTGGACGGATGGTCGCGGCGCGCGGCTCCGGCCCCGGGCACCGATGCCCAGCCTCTCTGCTCGGTAAGGGGACGAAACCCCGCAACAAAAGGATCAGAGAGTGCCCTACCCCTCTACCCTGAAAAATCTTAAAAAAACAAAAAGCCACGTCCAAATGAGCAAGTGCCGGTTTCTGCCGGCTTTAAGAGCCTTACCTAATAACCAGGTTGGTTAAGGGTTCCACCGCCTCGACCCTTTATCTTCCTGACACCCCCCCAAACCCCAAAATTGAGACAAGAGACTCCAAGGCGAATATTTACTTACCGGTTCGGAGCTCCTGGGCGATTGCAGGGTCTCCGGAGATGGGGTGGCTGGGGATGGAGGGTTTCCCTTTCCTGCAAAGCAGGATTAATTATCCGTCTGGAAGGGTCTTGAAGTTCACGACTCTTCTTTGCAAAGCAAAGGCAAATGCATCCGGACGCCAGCACTTCTGGATGGTGGTGCTCAAAAACCGCCCAGACGAGCACTTGCGATAGAGCAAAGCCCCGAGATTTCCTAGAGGTGAAGAAGCCGAAGGAAGTGGTTTTTTTTTTTTTTTCCCCAAAGGGGGTGGGGGACCTGCCTTTCTCCAAAAAGGTGGGGGGTGGGGGGTGGAGAGGCAGGAGCCCAGATTCCAGTTGGTGGTGATGGGAGCCGGGGGAGGGGAAGCGGGCGGGGGCAGGCTGTGCAAGTCAACCGCGCGGCAGCGGGAGAGGGAGAGGAGGACGAGGGGAGGATGGGGAGAGTAAGAAAAAGGGGGATTTATCACCGGGGGCGGGGGCAGGGCGGGAGATCACAGGTCGCCTGGTCTGGATTTGGGTCTCACACTCAAAAACGTGCCACACACACACACACCCTACCTCTCACACACTGCCCTGGTGGGCGGAGAAACCCACGAAGCTGGGGGAAGACGCTCGTTCTCCCAAGGTGTGTGCGCGCGCGTGTCCTCTTTCTCCAGACCCCCCACCCCACCCCACCCCCAAACCCCGTCACCCCCTCACTCCTATTGCTAAGACTCTGGCGGAGGCAGCTTCCCACGTCATGTGTTGGGGGAAGTGGGGTAGGAAAAAGGGGGAAACGGCTTAAGCCGAGTCTGTGGCGCCTCCTGCTGGTCGTATTGGGGAACAGCGACGAGGAAGGGCGGCCAAGGGGTGGGGGGAGCGAGACAGGGCCCCCGGTGGGCGGCCCGGCTCCGCAGCGGGTAAGCGTCTCCCCAGGCCGGACTGCGGTTTAAAATTTAAGATCCTGGCTTCATTGTCCATAAATCAGCCTTGGCTTCGTTAAGTGCCCGCGTGCTGCAAACAGTTGAAAGCCGGGTTCTTGCCTTCAAGAAGCTTAAGATCTATTTTGAGCACAGGAGGCTGACGCCTTAAAACAACGGGAAACAAAGCAAGGCAAATGTAATTAAGGGCTAAATTGTATAGTACGGATTACATGTGTGCTTTGCTGACTGCTAGTGAAGGTTTGAGGAATTTGGAATTTTTTATTAAAGTAGATGCTGGTATTTAAAGACTTTGAGAAGAAGATGAGACAGATGAATAATCCCTAAATAAAACTAGATTTCCTGGCATTTGCAAACCCACCCTCTTGTGAAAAGCAAACTTATCTATTCATTTCTCTCTCTTAAGCTGCTATTTTAACAGTAGTTTCACCACCTGTAGTATTATTTTTAATATTAATATCATTGTGCAGGTATCATTTTTATTCAGATCCATTGTCTCTTCAGAGATACAGAATGCTATGGTGGTAGGACATTTTCATTTTGGTGACATCATGAGCTTCTCACCCATTTCTGAGAAGGAGCCACACACGCACAGGTCACAATCCTGTGTGAAGCGTTTACACCTAGCAGCTGGGCGCTTTGATCTTTGTAGAATGCAGTCTTACACACCAGACAGCACCCCCAATGTATCTGGACTAATTCTTTCATATTTCTGCATTTTGATAGGCCAAATCTTTGAATGTAAGATTTTTAAGACAAATACATAAGCATTACGTGAAAACACAAATACCCTGTGTTCACCTGCAAATTACTCTTTGGCACCCCACTTCAGTACTCTTGCCTGGAAAATCCCATGGACGGAGGAGCCTGGTGGGCTGCAGTCCATGGGGTCGCTAAGAATCGGACACGACTGAGTGACTTCACTTTCACTTTTCACTTTCATGCATTGGAGAAGGAAATGGCAACCCACTCCAGTGTTCTTGCCTGGAGAATCCCAGAGACCAGGGAGCCTGGAGGGCTGCCGTCTATGGGGTTGCACAGAGTCGGACACGACTGAAGCGACTAGCAGCAGCAGCAGCAGCAGCAGCAACAGTAATAGTAGTCCTATTTTTTTTTTTTTTTAAGTCAAGGTAGAGCTGGTCTGGGCTTCCCTTGAAGACTAAAGAATCCATCTGCAATGCAGGAGACCCAAGTTCAGTCCCGGGGTTGGGAAGATCCCCTGGGGAAGGGAATGGTAACCCACTGCAGTATTCTTGCCTGGAGAATTCTGTGAACAGAAGAGCCTGGCAGGCCACAGTCCATGGGGTTGCAGAGTAGGACACGACTGAGCGACTAACTCAAGACAGAGCTGATCTTCCATCTCTTTGAAGAAAAGCAGAAACATCTGGAATTGCTGTGCCCCTTGACACACAACAGCTTACCCAACCCAGGCCCCTCTGTACATAAATTTCCAGTTGTTAGAAGTGTGGGTTCCAGGAGGGGTGTAGGATGAGGAGAGCCAGGGCCCTGTGGGAATTTCCTGAAACACTTTTCCCAGAGTCTTCCAGGAATGCCCATTAACTTCAAAATAATATCCAAGCTCACTCAAGGCTTTTTTTTTTTTTTTTTTAACTTCAGAGCCCACCATCCCCTTCCTATCCCCAATCCCCTTCACCCTAACTGGACCAATTCTCTTCTTTTATTCCTTTCCTGGACCCAGAAATCCTCTTCCTCCAGTTCACTTTTGCAAGTGCAGAGGGAGGGAGGAGCTGTCAGACCCCCTCTTCCTCATGAAGTCCACTCTCCCTTTCAGTGGCTCAAGTGCCACCTCCACAGAGGGTATTTTTCTGTTAACCCAGCCTGAATTGATTTCTGTACCAATTTTAAAGATTTTTAAATGAGGTCTGGCACCTCACTACCATCCCCACCTCTAGTTTTCCCAACTAGTTGTTTGACTATTTAGGGAGACAGACCAGCATCTAGGTATCCATATATTCCCAGCATGGACTGTTGGTTAGCAACCAGAGGAGTTCCCCTGGGGTGATTCAAAATGGCCTCATACATGGAGGGCAAGGAGGGACCAAAGGAAGAGGCAGACCACTCCAGATTGGTAGGTGGCAGGTTTTTTTATTATTATTAATTTGTTTATTTTAATTGGATGCTAATTACTTTACAATACTGTGGTGGTTTTTGCCATACATTGACATGAATCAGCCACGGGTGTACTTGTGTCCCTCATCCCCAAAGCCTTCCCACCTCCCTCCCCATCCCATCCTCTGGGTTGTCCCAGAGCACCAGCTGTGAGTGCCCCACTTCATGCATTGAACTTGGACTGATCATCTATTTCACATAAACATGTTTCAGTGCTATTCTCTCGGATCATCCCACCCTCGCCTTCTCTCACAGAGTCCAAAAGTCTGTTCTTTACATCTGTGTCTCTTTTGCTGTCTCGCATATAGGGTCATCATTACCATCTTTCTAAATTCCACATATATGCATTAGTATACTGTATTGGTGTTTTTCTTTCTGAGTTACTTCACTCTGTATAATAGGCTCCAGTTTCATCCACCTCATTAGAACAGATTCAAATGCATTCTTTTTTATAGCTGTGTAATATTCCATTTGTATATGTACCACAACTTCCTTATCCATTCATCTGCCAATGGACATCTAGGTTGCTTCCATATCCTGGCTATTGTAAACAGTGCTGCAGTGAACACTGGGGTACACCTGTCTCTTTCAATTCTGGTTTGCTCAGTGTGTATGCCCAGCAGTGGGATTGCTGGGTCGTATGGCAGTTCTATTTCCAGTTTTTTAAGGAATCTCCACACTGTTCTCCATAACAGGTATACTAGTTGGCATTCCCACCAACAGTGTAAGAGGGTTCCCTTTTCTCCACACCCTCTTCAGCATTTATTGTTTGTAGACTTTTTGATAGCAGCCATTCTGTCTGGCATGAGATGGTACCTCATTGTGGTTTTGATTTGCATTTCTCTAATGATGAGTGATGTTGAGCATCTTTTCATGTGTTTGTTAGCCATCTGTATGTCTTCTTTGGAGAAATGTCTGTTTAGTTCTTTGG
Organism: Bos javanicus; assembly: GCF_032452875.1. Lineage (NCBI taxonomy): Eukaryota > Metazoa > Chordata > Mammalia > Artiodactyla > Bovidae > Bos > Bos javanicus. Next base: position 96,326,473 of record NC_083872.1, on the reverse strand, counting down.
CCCATTTTTTAATTGGGTCGTTTATTTTTCTGGTATTGAGCTGCATGAGCTGCTTGTATATTTCTGAGATTAATTCTTTGTCAGCTGCTTCATTTGCTATTATTTTCCCCCATTCTGAAGGCTGTCTTTTCACCTTGCTTATAGTTTCCTTCGTTGTGCAAAAGCTTTTAAGTTTAATTAGGTCCCATTTGTTTATTTTTGCTTTTATTTCCATTACTCTAGGAGGGGGGTCATAGAGGATCTTGCTGTGATTTATGTCAGAGAGTGTTTTGCTTATGTTTTCCTCTAGGAGTTTTATGGTTTCTGGTCTTACATTTAGATCTTTAATCCATTTTAAGTTTATTTTTGTGTCAATGGCAACCCACTCCAGTACTCTTGCCTGGAAAATCTCATGGACGGAGGAGCCTGGTGGGCTGCAGTCCATGGGGTCGCGAAGAGTCGGGCATGACTGAGCGACTTTACTTTCACTTTTCACTTACATGCATTGGAGAAGGAAATGGCAACCCACTCAGTATTCTTGCCTGGAGAATCCCAGGGACAGAGGAGTCTAGTGGGCTGCCGTCTATGGGGTCGCACAGGGTCGGACACGACTGAAGTGACTTAGCAGCAGCATGGTGTTAGAAAGTGTTCTAGTTTCATTCTTTTACAGGTGGTTGACCAGTTTTCCCAGCACCACTTGTTTAAAGAGATTGTCTTTTCTCCATTGTATATTTTTAGGTGGCAGTTTTAATAAGGAAAGGAACTCACATACCAGGCTTGCTGTCTTTGGCAGCTGCAAGATGAGTAGATCTCCATTTCTATTGGCCCTACATAGAAGCCCTAATGGAGTTCAGTCACATACACATTCCAGCGTGCAAAGGTGCTTGTCACACAATTGTGTCCAACTCATTGTGACCCCTCCAGGCTCCTCTGTCCATGGGATTCTCCAGGCAAGAATACTGGAGTGGGTTGCCATTTGCTCTGAAACAATTTCAGGGGATCTGAACCCAGGGACTGAACCCAGGGATCGAACTCTCATCTCCTGTGTCTCCTGCATTGCCAGGCAGATTCTTTACCCACTGAGCCATCAGGGAAGTCCTGTACACTCCAGATGATCTTAATAACATGTCCTCTCAAGGCTGCATCCTTGAAGTGGCTCTGAGTGCGAACAGCGGGTGAAATGAATATTCCAAAGACAGGGGAGGGTGTAAGGAGTTTTTATATTGCCTGGGTCCATTGGCGGTCACATCCTCTTAATGATCTCCTCCAACAGTGGTGCAATTCCAGACATGCAGTGGGGTCTCAGTGAATCTTAAGGAAATTTTTATGACTGTTAGAAACCATTTTCCCAAGCAGCCTTGCTGACCATGGAAGAGCTGATTCTAGGGACGATGCAGCTTGTGAGTGGAAGGTGGTATCACTTCTCTATGATGTTCACTGCCTATTTAACGGGGGAGACCTCTCTCCTTATTTCTGACTTCCGGTCACTCACTTACCCTCGTAATGAACAACCTTTGCCTCCAAAGACCACAAGCCTTTCAATAAAACTGTTTTCAAAGATCACCCAGATTCATGAAATTTGAAACACCATTTCTCAATGTTGCAAGTATGCATTACCTAACTCCTAGTCCAATAGTTCAGAAAGCAATATTCTAACATGACAAGATGCTGGCTTGTATTTCACAGCATTGTTTATTGAGGTAAAAGATCTTGCTCCAGGCTGCTAATGACACCGTTGGAGGTATTCTGCCAGCTCACTTGACCCAAAGGATCCCCGGAGATGCAGACTCTTGTCCATGGCCCACTCAGCAGATGCAAAGCCCATGCCTAGTCTAGGGAAAAAGAAGTATATTTATCTCACAGCATCTTTCAGATCAAACACTAAAACCAAAAGGTAGGGCCTGAAGCTTACAATTCAGGGTCCTTCTTTAAGGAAAAGAGTAGAAATTTTGATGCGAAAGCAAATCTTTACTTAACATGAGAAAATAAATCGCAACAATTAAAGAATTCTGATAGTTATAAATGTGACATTTTTTAAAATTAAATAACAGGTTTTACTAGTTGCTGCTTGACTCTTTGGTAATACTTGCTTTTCTACCTTTTTAAGCTTCATACTCTTTGAACACCTCTTCACATTATGATTTATATCATTTTCTATAAAAATAATAGAAAGAATCCAATCTGATGGTTGTTCAAAATTTTTTTGTTGTTGTTGTTGTTGATCATTCAGAAAGATTTCTTACTTATTGGTAGTAGTGAAATGTACATTTTTATTTTGAATTGTTGTAGAATTGGGGAAAATCTTTTCTCAAATTTCTTTCATATATAAATTGTAAGGCTTCAGGAGTTTCAGTTTTACTGTACAGTGACTCATCTTATATATCTTTGGACTGATGACACTCATTAACCAGTTTGCAATGTATTATAAAGTTTTACATTATCTTCATCCATGTCAGTATTTTGCCTCAAACCTGCCAGAAACTTAAATCATTTCCCAATGTGTACAGATGATTCACTCCTCTTCATTAACTGGATTATCGAACAATCCAGAGGGCTATTCATTACTTCTATTCAGAATTTCTCTTTTCTTCTTAAAGAACTAAAGTATAATTTAAAAAATAAAAGAAAAAGGTTGCAATTCACTTCTCAATGTCAGATTGATTTCTATTGATGTCAAAGCTAATCTTTTTCTTTTTTGTTTCACATTCCATTAATTATTATCTAAGATTTCTCTCAACTCTTTGATAAATAAATGTAGATTATAAAAGAAGGAACTCTTCAAATATGTCCCAAACACCAGTCTGTAATTTCTCACTTCTTTTATTAAAATATCCCATAATGTTTTTTCCAAATTACAGGTTAGGTGGTGCAATCAAGCTTTATCAACTCTTTGAATAAACTTTTTTACATTTCCATGTTTGGGTTTCTCTTCCCTGCCGATGAAAAATCTTAGAGCCTTAATACTGATGTACACATGTTACAAAGCTTGAGCAGCTTTCTCATGGGAAACATAACGCTTTGGTTCTTTAACAAAAATTCTAAGTGGTCACATACTCTATCTGGGAGAAAATTTAAACGGAAAGAAAAAAACTGACAAAATACAAACGTGGTCAACAACTTCAGGTGAGGTGGGGAAGATTTTTTTTCCAACGAGAAAAGGAATGACCCAAAGAGCACATGTTCTGTGGCTCTTTCATGCCACAATGCTGGGCGAGTAGGTATGAGGCGCAGGTGGTGTTTTCTGGAAGCTTTCCCTTGGGACAGCTGGCAATAACTTCACAGGAAACTGATTGCAAGCTGCATAAATGTATCTCACTAAATCCAAATTAAATTATTCCCAGCTCAACTTTCTCCTAGCTTCATCTCGAAGATGCACACCACCATTTCAAGGACATTCAGCATGAGGGTGTTGTAGCCACGCGTTCTGAGAAACAAACTCACTCAGAAGGACAATGCAGATAGTGGAGTGCAGTTTATTACAACAGTGGGCCCAAGGCAGAGTCTCCTCTTAGCCAAGGACCATGACCGACTTTTGTGAAAACCTTAAATACCCAAAGTGTACTTGCTCAAACCCACCTCCCCAAGTTCCTTGAAACTAGTCCGGACAAGGTAAAAGAGAGATATGATCAAAGTTAGCTTATGATTCATGTGTCACAAGACTAGATAAACAGTGGACATTTATCAGTAGGACTGTGGTCATATCCCGATAAACTTAATGGAATTTACAACTGTGTTCTGTTACAGAGATAATTAGCATATTCTTTTAGGCAACGGAGAGTCCAAGTCCTGAGGCTCTTTTATCCTGGGGTCTGGTTTCCCATTAGTATGCCATTTCTATAGACACCGGGCACAAAGTTCAGAGTCCTTTAGGAGGGTGACCATGCATGTAGCCTAATGTTCACCACCTGGCCTAAGATGGAGTCCAGCTCTGTCTGTTTCCTCCTTCAAGGGAAAAATCAGAGAAGATTGGAGTGGAAAGAGATAGCAATCTTAAATTATTTGCAATTTAAATATGCTACTTTCACAAATTCTACTAAAACATTTGGACACGTTATTAGGGCCTCTCTCACAGCTTTAGAAAGGGCCCAGGTGAGTGGCTGGGAGTCTGAAGCTGCATTAGCTTCAAAGTCAGCCTGCCCCTGCTCGTTACCTCAAGTAAAAGAGGCTTTCCGGTTTCTAGAGAAAATATTCAAATGTTTATTATCTCTGAAAAAATAATTGGTTAAAGGCTTAGTTGACAACATGCATATTAATGCCTTCAGCTGAATCCAATCCATCTTATTTTGCTTGCAATTCCTGGAGTGTACAGGAAACACGGGCAGAGCATTCAATTTTAATCACCCTCACAAGCATACTAAGATTCTGACTCTACCATCATTACTCTTTTAAAAGAATCTCTGTTTTGTTCTTATCATAATGATATTAATTATTCAACTCGGGCAGTCTTTTTTCAAAGGGATAAACAACTTTCATTCCTGTGTGAAGACCTGCCTGTCCTCCAACAATGAAAGCAAGTCTTCATTATCCACTGCGGTTTTTTGAGCTTGTTGTATATATTGGGAACAATACATTTCTAGACATTTGCATTGTGTACTCAGGGGAATATTTCTTTAATACATCCCCAAATAGGCCCTTTTCTTTTCCAGATTATACAGTGGGGGCAGAAAGGAGGAAAGAGAAAAGGGAGGAATAAATAAGACTTTCAGAATGAAGACTGAATCTAGAAAGCAGGAGATATGATGTGATGCGATGTGGTGGTAAGAGTTCTCTGTAACAGAGAAGGGGAAGAATCCGCATGGTGTTATTTCTAGCATCACTCAACTCCTGCGAGAACACGACCCACATGGAAATAACTCCCTATTAAGCACAGTCAGAGTTGGCACTGCCTTATTAATTGTTTTTTCCCTTCCTGCAACATAGCAAAAATATGACAACGCTGTATCTGACCCAGCTTGTTTTTCTTTTTAAAAAGGAGTTCTTTGGAATCTTGCTTTTTGCCACCTGTAAAGGTCTTTTTATTTTTTCCACCTAAACACTTTGGGGGTGGGGGGGAACCGTCTCTCGTCTCACCATTACAATGAAGAGAAGATGCACTCTTCTGATGATACAGAATCAGATTGTTGAAGCTTCTTGAGAAATGTGCCCCAATGTCTTGTACTCAGACAATATGGATGAGAGACTCCATCTCCATCTGAAGGCATCTTGAAACATCTTATTCCCAGAGGCAGTCGGATAATGATGCAAATGATAAAACAAAATGGAGATAACTTTTATAACTCTTCTCTCACTAGTTCCTTTTTCTCTTGTCATTTCACGCTCTTCTCTTCAACTTTTAATGTCTTCCTTTGTAAGTCACACGTCTGGGCCCCCAATTTATTTTTCCACTTTATCATCTGCCTCCTTCCACGTGGTCCTTTACTCCTGGAACAGTCCCTGTCACCATCCTCTGGGCCGATACCACCTCTTTTTCCTGCCCCCTTCCTTTTATCCTGCTTCTGCCCACTTCTGCTGGCCCCTCTGTTCCCATCACCCTGCACCCTCTGCCTTCATAAGCAAGAGACCTTTTATAGAAACTAATTAAATAAAGGAAATAAGGACAAAGCAGCGTAGGGTTCTCCTGCTGGAGTTGAGGGGATGAAGAGGCTGCAGGGAGACCTGGGCACCCTATTGAGACAACACAGAGTCACAGGGTGTGAGATGATCACAACATGGAGTCAGTGGTTCCACAAAATAAATGTGAAATTAATGTGAAACTGTGTGAATTAAGCAAATTTCATTAGGGGCTGTGTGTATGTGCATGTCCCCACAACACATCAGACAGGACTAGTCTGGTGGCCAATCCCATGGGAGCTGGGAAGTGTCATCTTTTCGAGGAGGAGTAGATCCATAAATTCTGTGAGCAGCAATGATACCTAGTTCCTCAACCAGTTTCTCTCCTAACAACCAGAAATTAGACATTTAAGTCTTAAAGCTCAAAGTCAAGGTGAAAGCACTAATTTAAAATGTCTTTGGATAAGCATGTATACTCATATATCCTAATTTCTACCTCCCTTCTCAGAATCTAGGGTGTTCATGCTCTGATCCGCTTCACCACTCTTATTCCTGTCCAGAGAGACTGAAAAGATCCAATGACATAGTCCATATGCTTTGCCAACTTTAAAGCACAGTATGAGTAGTATCATTCTGTCTGGTATTAGAATCTTTATTTACCCTCAGTTATCAACTAGCCAGTCAAGTCATTCAGTAGTCGTGGAGCACTTACACTAAAGTTATTCTACTAGGTACTGTGCATATGTGCTTTGTTGCTCCAGTCGTGTCCGACTCTTTGTGACCCCATGGACTGTAGTCCACCAGGCTCCTCTGTCCATGGGATTCTCCAGGCAAGAATCCTGGAGTGGGTTGCCAATTTCCAACTGAAAGGGACTGAGCCATGTCTTGGGCAGATTCTTTACCACTAGCACCACCTAGGAAGCCCACTAGGCACTGTAGAAGATACAGAACAAATTAAACACCTATCCCTGCCCTCAAGGAAGTACAGTTTCATTAAGATACCAGGCTGTGCCTGTGAAATGTTAATAAATAAAAGCAAAGCAGCAGAAAAGATGTGACAATTGGCACTTCTCACTGGAAATACTATTCCAGAGATCATGGAAGAAAAAAATGTGGAATTTTTCAAAACGGTTTTCTGGGACAATCTTAACAGTTAAAGAAATGGCGAACTCAAATGCATGAAGTAACATAATGTAAGGATGATGAAGTGTATGCTGAACTGAAAAGTGTATGCTCTATCCAAAGGCTTTCAAATTCTGGGAGGAACACACAAACACACCATGTGGATCAAACAAAACACAGCTTCCTGGAAGTGTCTGGACTGTGACCTCTGCCTTAGAGTACGTTTGTGCTGGGAAAAATTAAAAAAAAGTCAAAATGTTAGTCGCTCAGTCGGGTCTGATTCTTTGGGACCCCATGGACTGCAGCCTACCAGGCTCCTCCATCCATGGATTCTCCAGGCAAGAATATTGGAGTAGGTAGCTATTCCCTTCTCCCGGGGATTTTCCCGACCCAAGGATTGAACCTGGGGTGCTACTTGATAACAAAGCTTTGCATTAAAAAGGTAATTTTGATACTGCAAATTCATGTGCCCTACACACAGTGAAGCCAAACAAGCTGAAATGTCAGGGTTTAGAGCAGAGGAAGCTTTACTGCAGGACCATGCACGGAGATGGGTAGCTCCTGCCACAAAAAGCCCCAGACTCCCCAGAGGGTTTCGGCAAAACACTTTTAAAAGCCAGGTTGGGGGTGGAGACAGTCACAGGGTCGGTAATTGTGCACAATTCTCTGATTGGCTGATGGTGAGGTAGAACGGTGGTGTCACAGGAGTTAACATTATCAGTCCTTAGGCTCCAGAGGCTCAGGGCTATGTACTCATGGTCATCAAGTAGTTATCTTCCATTTGTTGGAGAGGGGATAGGTTTCTTACATCTACAAAACAACTCAGGACTTGTGCATCAACTCCTATTGTCGAGGTACTTTCAGTTCAGTTCAGTTCAGTCTCTCAGTCGTGTCCAACTCTTTGCAACCCCATGAATCACAGCACGCCAGGCCTCCCTGTCCATCACCAACTCCCGGAGTTCACCCAAACTCATGTCCATCGAGTTGGTGATGCCATCCAGCCATCTCGTCCTCTGTCATCCCCTTCTCCTTCTGCCCCCAATCCCTCCCAGCATCAGGGTCTTTTCCAATGAGTCAACTCTTCCCAAGAGGTGACCAAAGTACTGGAGTTTTAGTTTCAGCATCAGTCCTTCCAATGAACATCCGGGACTGATCTCCTTTAGGATGGACTGGTTGGATCTCCTTGCAGTCCAAGGGACTCTCAAGAGTCTTCTCCAATACCACAGTTCAAAAGCATCAATTCTTTGGCACTCAGCTTTCTTCACAGTCCAACTCTCACATCCATACATGATCACAGGAAAAACCATAGCCTTGACTAGATGGACCTTTGTTGGCAAAGTAATGTGTCTGCTTTTCAATATGCTATCTAGGTTGGTCATAACTTTCCTTCCAAGGAGTAAGTGTCTTTTAATATCATGGCTGCAATCACCATCTGCAGTGATTTTGGAGGCCCCAAAAATAAAGTCTGACACTGTTTCCACTGTTTCCCCATCTATTTGCCATGAAGTGATGGGACCAGATGCCATGATCTTCGTTTTCTGAATGTTGAACTTTAAGCCAACTTTTTCACTCTCCACTTTCACTTTCATCAAGAGGCTTTTTTGTTTCTCTTCACTTTCTGCAATAAAGGTGGTGTCATCTGCATGTCTGAGCTTACTGAGATTTCTCTTGGCATTTTGATTCCAGCTTGTGCTTCTTCCAACTCAGAGTTTCTCATGATGTACTCTGCATGTAAGTTAAATAAGCAGTGTGACAATATACAGTCTTGACCTACTCCTTTCCAAATTTGGAACCAGTCTGTTGTTTCATGTCCAGTTCTAACAGTTGCTTCCTGACCTGCATACAGCTTTCTCAAGAGGCAGGTCAGGTGGTCTGGTATTCCCTCTTTCAGAATTTTCCACAGTATATTGTGATCCACACAGTCAAAGGCCTTGGCATAGTCAATAAAGGAGAAATAGATGTTTTTTCTGGAACTCTATTGCTTTTTCAATGATCCAGCAGATGTTGGCAATTTGATCGCTGGTTCCTCTGCCTTTTCTAAAACCAGCTTGAACATCTGGAAGTTCGCAGTTCACCTATTGCTGAAGCCTGGCTTGGAAAATTTTGAGCATTACTTTACTAGCATGTGAGATGAGTGCAATTGTGTGGTAGTTTGAGCATTCTTTGGCATTGCCTTTCTTTGGGATTGGAATGAAAACTGACCTTTTCCAGTCCTGTAGCCACTGCTGAGTTTTCCAAACTTGCTGGCATATTGAGTTCAGCACTTTCACAGCATCATCTTTCAGGATTTGAAATAGCTCAACTGGAATTCCATCACCTCCACTAGCTTTGTTCGTAGTAATGCTTTCTAAGGCCCACTTGACTTCACATTCCAGGATGTCTGGCTCTAGGTGAGTGATCACACCATCATGATTATCTGGGTCGTGAAGATCTTTTTTGTACAGTTCTTCTGTGTATTCTTGCCACCTCTTCTTAATATCTTCTGCTTCTGTTAGGTCCATACCATTTCTGTCCTTTATTGAGACCATCTTTGCATGAAGTGTTCCCTTGGTATCTCTAATTTTCTTGAAGAGATCTCTAGTCTTTCCCATTCTGTTGTTTTCCTCTGTTTCTTTGCACTGATCACTGAGGAAGACTTTCTTATCTCTTGTTGCTATTCTTTGGAACTCTGCAATCACATGCTTATATCTTTCCTTTTCTCCTTTGCTTTTTGCCTCTCTTCTTTTCACAGTTATTTGTAAGGCCTCCTCAGACAGCCATTTTGCTTTTTTGCATTTCTTTTCCATGGGGATGGTCTTGATCCCTGTCTCCTGTCCAATGTCACGAACCTCCGTCCATAGTTCATCAGGCAATCTGTCTATCAGATCTAGGCCCTTAAATCTACTTCTCACTTCCACTGTGTAATCATAAGGGATTTTATTTAGGTCATACCTGAATGGCCTAGTGGTTTTCCCTACTTCCTTCAATTTAAGTCTGAATTTGGCAATAAGGAGTTCATGATCTGAGCCACAGTCAGCTCCCAGCCTTGTTTTTGCTGCCTGTGTAGAGCTTCTCCATCTTTGGCTGCAAAGAATATAATCAATCTGATTTTGGTGTTGACCATCTGGTGATGTCCATGTGTAGAACCCTCTCTTGTGTTGTTGGAAGAGGGTGTTTGCTATAACCAGTGCGTTCTCTTGGCAAAACTCTATTAGCCTTTGCCCTGCTTCATTCTGTACTCCAAGGCCAAATTTGCCTGTTACTCCAGGTATTTCTTGACTTCCTACTTTTGCCTTCCAGTCCTCCCTAATGAAAAGGACATCTTTTTTGGGTGTTAGTTCTAAAAGGTCTTGTAGGTCTTCATAGAACTGTTCAACTTCAGCTTCTTCAGCATTACTGGTTGGGGCATAGACTTGGATTACTGTGATATTGAATGGTTTGCCTTGAAAACGAACAGAGATCATTCTGTCGTTTTTGAGATTGCGTCCGAGTACTACATTTCGGACTCTTTTGTTGACCATGATGGCTACTCCATTTCTTCTAAGGAATTCCTGCCCACAGTAGTAGATATAATGGTCATCTGAGTTAAATTCACCCATTCCAGTCCATTTGAGTTCGCTGATTTCTAGAATGTCGATGTTCACTCTTGCCATCTCCTGTTTAACCACTTCCAATTTGCCTTGATTCATGGACCTAACATTACAGGTTCCTATGCAATATTGCTTTTGCCAGCATTGGACCTTGCTTCTATCACCAGTCACATCCACAACTGGGTATTGTTTTTGCTTTGGCTCCAACCCTTCATTCTTTCTGGAGTTATTTCTCCACTGATCTCCAGTAGCATATTGGGCACCTACTACCTGGGGAGTTCTCCTTTCAGTATCCCATCATTTTGCCGTTTCATACTGTTCATGGGGTTCTCAAGGCAAGAATACTGAATTGGTTTGCCATTCCCTTTTCCAGTGGACCACATTCTGTCAGACCTCTTCACCATGACCTGTTCGTCTTGGGTGGCCCCACACGGCATGGCTTAGTTTCATTGAGTTAGATAAGGCTGTGGTCCATGTGATCAGATTGGCTAGTTTTCTGTGATTATGGTTTCAGTGTGTCTGCCCTCTGATGCCCTCTCGCAACACCTATCATCTTACTTGGGTTTCTCTTATCTTGGACGTGGGGTATCTCCTCATGGACACCCCTCCTGATCTTGGAGTAGCTCCTCTTGGCCCTCCTGCACCCGCACAGCTGCTGCTTCTTGGACCTGGGGTTGCTCCTTTTGGCCGCCGCCCCTGACCTCGGACGTGGGGTAGCTTTAGAGAAAAGCAAAGGCAGAGGATAAGGGGGAAGGCCTGCCCCCATCCCAAGGCACCATGCTCTGTTACAAGTTTCAGACAGATAAGAGATAAGGAAGATTGGAGGGAGTGGTCTTCAGAATATCTGCTGTCCCAGAGAATCTGGCCATAGGAAAGTTTGCCTAATCTAGTAAAACTAGATTCGAAGAGAATTTAAGTACATTTTGCTTAAAGTATCACAAATTTAAACTTAGTAAGGTCAAAATTAATGAGGTTTTCCTGTACTTTGAAATCAGATCTGATGGCATGGTAGATGTTAGAACTAAAAAATTAATAATTATCTAATAACTTCAACATTTAAAGAAAGAACAAGGAAAGAACAATTAACTAACATGATTGCAGAAGGAACAATGGATTGGCTTAATTAAGGCCTTCGAAAGACATGTGCTATTATGCTATAGGTTTTCTGAGTTTTTAAAAGAGTACATTCACACTTGACACCAAAATTCTTAGAATTTGGTTAAGCAGGACAATTACTTTATGTCTTATCTTGACCCCTGAAAAAGACTGACCATGTCATTTAATTTGAAAGGAACTTAAATTTAAAATTATTACTAAAGATTCAAAATATTTTCTTTTGTACTAATATTTCTAATTACTTTTACATTAAAATAACTCTTTAGCCTATACCTTAATTTCAAAACACTAGCTACTTGTGTTATTTGTTTCTATTTTTATAGATATTTATGTATATATTTAATTTTTATGTAGTTGTAATATATGTGATTACATAACTTGTATTCTTTTTTCACTTAAATCTACTTTTTATATTATTTTCTAAGTAATCTACATAAGTCATATATTGATGAGGATAAAGGTCATAATTTGCTAATCCATTCCTTAAATTTTGTTTCTAATTTTTTACTGTGATAAATAATTTGCTACTGCTACAGCTGGATATAAAAATATACATTTTTTCTCTTAGAAATATTTACTTGGGGTGCATCCCCCAAAGTGGGATTATTGATCATTGAGTACTATCACATTTATTGACTTCATTTCCAACTTTTCTCTAAGGAGATTTCTTTGAGGGGGCACCCAACTTCACAGCATGTGGGATCTTAGTTCCCTAACCAGGGATCGAATGCAGGCCACAGGAGTGAAAGTACTGATTCCTAACCACTGGACCATCAGGAAATTCCCATCTAGGAAAACTTTATGAGCTTGCAAAATCTTATTTGCACCTCTTTCTCACTGCCCTGCAAACTTTCTTTATATTATTTTATTTATATTTGTTTATATAACATAACAAGGAGTATCTCCTATGAGCATCTCCTTTAATATATATTTCTGTAGTTCTTATCAAGCTTATTAATTTAATATTCATCCTCTGAGCAAACGATTTGCTCATCTTCTTTGGTCAGTCATTTTGTGGAGAAGAAATATTGATTTTACCTATAGTTATTTTCTTTACATTTGTATATTCAAATTATACCCATCACATTTATTTTGCACATTTACCCTAGTATAAAACTTTAATTTTGAAGATTTTTATATTAAACTATTTTAAAATATTTATCACAGAAGCACTTACAAAAATTCCTAACTATCATAAACTTCCAGAAAATTCACATTGCCCTAAGTTAGTCTTGATTCAGTGAAATTTTGATCAATTTCAATTTTCCTTGCAATATTACTTTAGTGTTTTGACTTTGTGAATCACCCAGGTTGACCTGTGTTACAGAAGTTGAGTTAAGGTTGGATCTGGGTTTATGTTTTTATAGGGTTAGCAAATATAGTATAGAAAAGTCTCGTGTGGTAGCTTTCCATGGAGCAGCGATCATAAAATGTATAGTACCACCTAGCAACCTAAATCCACACTATTATTCCAATAATCCATTATTGGGCAATACTTTCAGAAGTCATGCTAGAAGCATCCTGGTGAGACTCTCACTAGTAATAGAAATAAATAAAAATTCACAGTGATGGAGCACTGCTGAGAAAAAGGCCGTGTTCCTTCTTGCAACAATGTTAACTATTTCTCTTTTCTGTGACAGCCACAGTCATCCACCATTTCAAAGTTAAAGAAACAATAGCCTCCTCTTAAAAAATTCCCTGTGCTTTCTGATGCTTCATTCTTATTAAGGAAAAAAATATTGCATTAGGAAATTCACTGGAGCAGTACTATGACCTCTGCAGAATCACTTTCTATTGGTCTCATCTACTCCCATGGTTTCCAACACCCAAACTGTACAGCTGGGATTTCCAGTGATTTCCTGTACCCTAGGCCAAACCTTTCTTCCAGACTTGAGAGCCACATTTTCAAATGCACTGTAGATTGCTGCCCAGGAGACTGATGTCTTTGAAACATTGCACACTCAACATGTCCACACTTATCCATATTCTTTCTTCTCTTGTCAAGTCCTCCTCCGCTACTATGTTCCCTACTGGGGATAGTATCAGCATTTACCCAGATGTCCAATTCAAAATTCTGAAGGTGAATCCAACTTGTCCCTCTCTCACACCTCTTACTCTAATTCCTTCTCATGAATATCTCTTGAATCCATCTTATCCTTAGCTTCTCTACTCTCACGATTTCATTCCAAGCTCTCCATAGCTTTACCCTGAGCTGTTGTAATAGACCCATAATCATTCTTCCAACTTCTAGACTCAACTCCCTCCCATGCATCCAGCATACTACATTAGGGGGATCTCTTAGGAATACACATTGATCAAGACACTTCCCGCTTTAAAATTCTTAACTGTCTCTCATCACTTACAGGATAAAGTCTAAACTGCTTAGCATGGAAGCATGTTAAGAGGACATTCGTTATTTGCAAAATGCCTCCAAAGAACAGATAAAGACTTGAAATGATGACTCTACAATGGTGATGAATTACACTAACAACTTATATAGTTAGTATATAACTGTTATATACAGTAAACAATTTTTATAATTAATAACACAAATCTTATATGACTAAGTGGAAATAGAAATGCAGTCAATGACTGCATCCCTAGTTTTTCATACTTTCATCTTAGAAATAGACAGCTATGTTCCTTAATCCAATTTCTATAGTTTTTGGAGGTGAAGCTTATATTATCATAATGGTTTATTATTAACTCAGTAGTGGGGGCTTCCCTGATAGCTCAGTTGGTAAAAATCCATCTGCAATGCAGAAGACCCCAGTTAGATTCCTGGGTTGGGAAGATCTCCTGGAGAAGGGATAGGCTACCCACTCCAGTATTCTTGGACTTCCATTGTGGCTCAGGTGGTAGAGAATCTGCCCACAATGCAGGAGACCTGGGTTCGATCCCTAGGTTGGGAAGATGCCCTGGAGAAGGAAAAGGCTACCCACTCCAGTATTCTGGCCTGGAGAATTCCATGGACTATCCATGGGGTCACAAAGAGTCAGACACAACTGAGTGACTTGAAAAATAAAAAAGTAGTGGATCAATATTTATCAACATTGGGCTTTAATAGTGTGGTTATTTAATATGTTATGTTGTTTTTATTCACTAAGTAGTATACAACTCTTTGTGACATTATGGACTGTATTCCTCCAAGCTCCTCTGTCCAAGGGATTTCCTAGGCAAGAATACTGAAGTGGGTTGCTATTTCCTTCTCCAGGGGATCTTCCTAATCCAGAAGTTGAATCCAGGTCTCCTGCTTGGCAGGTGGATTCTTTACCGCTGAGCCACCAAGGAAGCCCTTGCATACTCTGCTGCTGCTGCTGCTGCTAAGTTGCTTCAGTCGTGTCCAACTCTGTGTGACCCCATAGACAGCAGCCCACCATACTCTACACATGCTTAATAATTTTAGCATAATTCCTGAATGAAAGAGTTTATTGTAAGAAGTTAAACCCACATGCTTTAATGACATACCAGAGTTCAAAAGGCAACTGTAACTTAATTACAACCAAGTCCAACAGAAAGATTAATTCACACAATGAATTTATAGATCTACTCATCATAACATTTCTGTTTTTTCATTTCATCATTTGAGAGTAAATAGTGATTTGATATTTTTTTAAACGAAAAAACACACAAGTGACAAAAAGGAAACAGTTGACCAGAAGGACAGCTCTAGGCTTATAAACTATATTGCAGGGTTTCAACAGGGCATTCAGAGAAGCCACAGGTTTAGGATTGTTAATCATGATCAACTATTAAAGTCAACCTTGAAAAAAAAAATCACTTCTAACAATAGAATGGAATATGAAATTTTTCCAAAAGGGTCGATAGAAAATCTGGTTGTGGCACTGTTTTAGTTAATGGATCAAGGAAAGCTGTTTTGCCTACTTTTAGAATGTTTTCAAATGAAGGATTGGACAGAACCCACCTGGGTCTCTTTCCCTTAGAAAAGTGGAGCACTGGCAGAATTCTTTCCTCCACTCTCTTGTGCTTTCTCTTGAGCCCCAAAGTTATTCAGGCTCAGGGAAAAGAAGACAAAGAAGAGAGACTTTCTCACATCAGCTCAAAGGTATTCCTCCTTTTGTGGATTTTCACTTCTATTCATCCTAATAAATCCTCTCATTTCTTTCTCTTTGATCCTTTCACCTTCAAATAAAGGCCTGGATGTAAACATACCATACAGTGACTAAGAGAAACACCAGAAAGAAAAGAGGCGACGGTGGTGTTTTACCTAACCGCTAGAAACAATTCATTCTCTCTCGGGGCTTCTCGCTCTGCCAAGCAAAGTACAAAAACAGCTATCACGTTATCAGTTCCAACTTTGAACCTGGAGCTTCAGATTCCTGCTCAATGCTGGCCCTGCCTCTCTAGCCCATGAATTTTCCCAGTATTCCTAACCAAAGACCCGAGAAGACTGGATCACCTGTATTCAGAGTTTGTCAGATCCAGAAGAAGAAATGAATTACTTTCAGCCAAATGAATGGTTCTCTGATTCTCTGTACTTCAACCTAACCCTCCGAGGCATTCATCCAAACTAGAAAACATGTCTACGGATTGCTTCCTTCCTATTCCTTAGGGAAGTGGAATAAATAACAATTTTTAAAAGAACTTTCAGGTTAAAAACATATAAAACTCAATATTATCTTGCCTAAAATAGTCTTTCTTATAATAACATCTTATGTCTCCCTTTAGCAGAGGAAATAAAGTTTTTTTATTATATTTAATACAGAAAGTTTTAAGGCAGGCTAGATTTTTTTTTTCTCGATTTGTCCATGTCTTGCTTATAACAGTCAGGTCACATTAGGTTTGGGGGAGACAAAGGAGACATAGAATAGGGTAAGTCAGGTAAGTTCCTTGAAATAATTGATTGTTTCCAAGTATTATGTTTACCCCAAACACCCTCTTCATTATGATGGAATATAAAATTCTGATCTACAAATAAACACTTCACAAAAATGTTCATTAGACTTTTTTTTTCCTTTTGACTGAAGAAACACCACTCTTGCTCAAGAGCAAGGATTTAAAATTATGAGTTAAGAAGTTGGGGGATTTGATGAGTTGTTACCAGGCTCCTGTGTGTGTAAGTTACTCTTCAGCCATTAAATAAATGTTCACTGAGAGGAAACTCACCAGCACGAGTGTCAAGCTTCTGATTAAGCACTTGCAGTACAAAGGTGGAGGCAGAAGAGAGGTCACGTTCATTCTAATATCATTGTTTTAAGAGCAAAAAGGAAGCATCAATAGCATTAAGGTACCAAACATGTTTTAATGATATTTTTGAAGCAAGAAAAAGCTTCCAGATATTCAAATGGGATGGGAAGGTTAAAACTACTCATAAGATGGATGAGAATAAGGTATTTAGTTGTCATGGGAAGTAGATTTCAACATGGAGTTCCGCCTACTTAACGTTTATATCCACTTCCTCTCATCTTTATAGGGAGGAAGATGAATGCATCAGTGTCCTTACAGGTGCTTATTACACATGAGTCCTTACATCACTTCTTCCCTATCCTTCTCTCCAGCAAAGTCTCCGTGGAGTAGGTACCCACTTACTGTTGCTGCTGCTAAGTCACTTCAGTCGTGTCTGACTCTGTGCGACCTCAGAGACGGCAGCCCACCAGGCTTCCCCGTCCCTGGGATTCTCCAGGCAAGAACACTGGAGTGGGTTGCCATTTCCTTCTCCAATGCATGAAAGTGAAAAGTGAAAGTGAAGTTGCTCAGTCGTGTCTGACCCTTAGCATGGACTGCAGCCTACCAGGCTCCTCTGTCCATGGGATTTTCCAGGCAAGAGTACTGGAGTGGGGTGCCATTGCCTTCTCTACCCACTTACTGTGGACCATACCAAATTCATAAAGGTTAGTTTTCTCTAACTAACACATTTGTTAGAAAACACATTTGTTCCTCCCTCTCTTGGTCCTCATCACTCCTCAGTCCAGCCCAGAGACATTTCAGCACTCTGGTGGGTGTGAGTAGGGAAGGACAATGCCTTCTCCTCTTTCCCAGATGGGATCTGGGATCCAGGATACGTGGCCAACGTGATATTAAGGTGTTTCTCTTTCAGGCCACTTTGCTCCCATATACACACAGAGAAATGTATACATTCAAATGAATACATTCAAATGTATAAGTCATGGACTGATTCTTGACAATTTTCGCCAGTATATCTGATCCTTTTTTTCCACTTTCTGGTATGCTGTAATCTTGTAGAACTGAAGTTCCAGTCTGTTCATTTCCATACAGATTTAAAAGGACCTTATTATTTGAAATGTTCCCCCCTTTTTAGAAAGTATTACTAAAATCTTTCCAGAGGGTACAGTATTCCTAATATTAAAACTAGTCAAAGATATAAAATCACACAGGTACACTTGTATAATGAAAAACATGCTTGAGCGGTAACTGGAATGTAATCTTCCAGGGAAATAGGTCCTTTACTCTGGTTCGCTTATCAGTAAATGCCACATCCCGTACACTGTTGAAGCCTGGGACCACTTGTCACTTCAGAAAAAATGCCTGGATTTTAAGAATCTTCAATTTTCAGTTTTATGAAGTGCACAGCAACCAGATCCATTGTTCTGTTCAAAAAATTTTAAGCGTTTTTAAATGTCTCAAATGACACTTGGCATGCAAAATGGTATTATTATTGCTGCAATCATTTTAATATTTGGATAAATACAAGAATCTCCTAGAAGACCCTGGGGAAGAATAATCCTCCTTCTCTATTCTACCTTTCAGTACTATTTCCTGAAATAGGGAATCCCATTTTTTGTACTCCCGAAGTCAGCCATGTATTTGACAGCATCGCCTAGAATGGAATTCTTTCACATTTGGGAAAGAAGATGAAGGTGAATGAAAAGAACTAGAAAATTTTTGCACAGTGAATAGCCTAAGAGATGGCTTAGTAACAGTATTCAAGGGTATAAATGTTTACTCTAAGAAAGATGATGGCAAGCTTAACTTCATTCCACTCAGGACAGAGTGCAGGAAAAAAAGAACTTAAAATTGCCCTGGAAAAATATGTTGTCCCTACGAAAATATTTAAATGCACACATGGAAACTGGACATGCACATATACAGACATAAATACATTCAAAGCCTTCATAAAGCCCTTGTGTATTGTATTTTCTTTAACGTGTGTGTCTTGCAGTTTAATAACTTAGTTTAGATTTATGATAGAAATAACCTGTGCCGAAGTGAATTTATGAAACTGTAGGCCAACCATATTGTGCAGTTATAACAGTATATACTAACTGTATGTCCTATGTCAATAGAAATGGCTTCCTTACATAAAAAGATAATGGTTAATTTTGGCTATGGAATTAGTCAGTATCAGTCTTTGAAAGAAAATTTCTTTTGACTTTTATATGATATACATATGCTATTTCTATCATATCTATAACCCAAGTTATGAAACTTTAAAAAGCTATATCTGGACATTATGAAGCACCTGTGTGTGTGTGTGTGTGTGTGTATATATATATATATATATATATGATAAATTCTAATATAAAGATTGAATCTAAAAGTAAATAAAAGTTTGCCAGCTTCTTAGACTCCTAAGGAAATATTTTGTTTGAATGTTTTGTAATTTCAGTCTCTTTTGAGTAACAACACCATTTCCTAAAACTATTCAGGACCCAGTACTTTTTCCCATATCTTCTCATATATAATTCTTCCTCAACCTTCTTTGAAGACACTTCCTTTCCTCCATATCCTGTACATATTGAGTCTTAGTGAATAACTATGTGTCTTCCTATATGTATGAAGGCAGAAAAACTCAGGTGAGAGAGGAGAGAATTCCTCTCCCAGAGGAAAAAGCCAGAGGAAAAGCACAGGGATATGGAACAAAGTAACGTGTTTAGGGAAATGCAGGTACCTGGAATGTGCCTGGAGAGTGGATGCTTGTTTGGTGGGGGAAGGTGGTGAAGATGGGGACATGATGCTGAATGACAGATAGGGCTATGGATGGGACGTAGGTAGACAGGCTTTGGGACCTTTCACCACACTCTGAGGTTTAGAGTTTTTGCAATGGGTAGCTCATGATGGTTTTAAGCAGAACATTGGGGTCATCAGGTTAGGACTTGAGAAAAAACATTCTTGCCACGGTGTGGAAGACTCACTGGAGGGTCCAGAAAGAACTAGGTGGATGCTGAACTAAAGCAGCAATGGGGGAATGAAATGGAGGTAGTTGGTCTGAAAGAAATTGACAGGAAAAAATTTATAAAACTTAGTAGTAGTTAAATGAGAAATTAAGCAAAAGAGATGAATGGCAGATGATTCAGTGGGTTCTGAATTTAAAACATGAGATGTCTGATGCTACCATGCATTGAGGCAGAGACTCGGTTCAGTTCAGTTCAGTCGCTCAGTCATGTCCGACTCTTTGTGACCCCATGAACTGCAGCATGCCAGGCCTCCCTGTCCATCACCAACTCACAGAATTCACTCAAACTCACGTCCATTGAGTCGGTGATGCCATCCAGCCATCTCATCCTCTGTCGTCCCCTTCTCCTCCTGCCCCCAAATCCCTCCCAGCATCAGGGTCTTTTCCAGTGAGTCAAATCTTCGCATCAGTGGCCAGACTTTTGGAGTTTCAGCTTTAGCATCAGTCCTTCCAATGAACACCCAGGACTGGTCTCCTTTAGGATGGACTGGTTGGATCTCCTTGCAGTCCAAGGGATTCTCAAGAGTCTTCTCCAACACCACAGTTCAAAATTCTTCAGTACTCAGCTTTCTTCACAGTCCAACTCTCACATCCATACATGACCACAGGAAAAACCATAGCCTTGACTAGATGGACCTTTGTTGGCAAAGTAATGTCTCTGCTTTTCAATATGCTGTCTAGGTTGGTCATAACTTTCCTTCCAAGGAGTAAGCGTCCTTTAATTTCATGGCTGCAATCACCATCTGCAGTGATTTTGGAGCCCAGAAAATAAAGTCTGACATTGTTTCCACTGTTTCCCCATCTATTTCCCATGAAGTGATGGGACCAGATGCCATGATCTTCGTTTTCTGAATGTTGAGCTTTAAGCCAACTTTTTCACTCTCCACTTTCACTTTCATCAAGATGCTTTTAATTCCTCTTCACTTCCTGCCATAAGGGTGGTGTCATCTGCATATCTGAGGTTATTGAGATTTCTCCCAGCAATCTTGGTTCCAGCTTGTGCTTCTTCCAGCCCAGCGTTTCTCATAATGTATTCTGCATATAAGTTAAATAAGCAGGCTGACAATATACAGGCTTGACGAACTCCTTTTCCTATTTGGAAGCAGTCTGTTGTTTCACGTCCAGTTCTAACTGTTGCTTCCTGACCTGCATACAGGTTTCTCAAGAGGCAGGTCAGGTGGTCTGGTATTCCCATCTCTTTCAGGATTTTCCACAGTTTGTTGTGATCCACACAGTCAAAGGCTTTGGTATAGTCAATAAAGCAGATATAGATGTTTTTCTGGAATTCTCTTGCTTTTTCGATGATCCAGCGAATGTTGGCAATTTGATTGCTGATTCCTCTGCCTTTTCTAAAACCAGCTTGAACATCTGGAAGTTCACAGTTCATGTATTGCTGAAGCCTGGCTTGGAAAATTTTGAGCATTACTTTACTAGTGTGTGAGATGAGTGCAATTGTGTGGTAGTTTGAGCATTCTTTGGCATTGCCTTTCTTTGGGATTGGAATGAAAACTGACCTTTTCCAGTCCTGTGGCCACTGCTGAGTTTTCCAAACTTGCTGGCATATTGAGTGCAGCACTTTCACATCATCATCTTTCAGGATTTGAAATAGCTCAACTGGAATTCCATTACCTCCACTAGTTTTGTTCATAGTGATGCTTTCTAAGGCCCACTTGACTTCACATTCCAGGATATCTGGCTCTAGGTGAGTGATCACACCATCATGATTATCTAGGTCGTGAAGCTCTTTTTTGTACAGTTCTTCTGTGTATTCTTGCCACCTCTTCTTAATATTTTCTGTTTCTCTTAGGTCCATACCATTTCTATCTTTTATTGAGCCCATCTTTGCATGAAATGTTGCCTTGGTATCTCTAATTTTCTTGAAGAGATCTCTAGTCTTTCCCATTCTGTTGTTTTCCTCTATTTCTTTGCACTGATCACTGAGGAAGGCTTTCTTATCTCTCCTTGCTATTCTTTGGAACTCTGCATTCACATGCTTATATCGTTCCTTTTCTCCTTTGCTTTTTGCTTCTCTTCTTTTCACAGTTATTTGTAAGGCCTCCTCAGACAGCCATTTTGCTTTTTTTGCATTTCTTTTCCATGGGGATGGTCTTGATCCCTGTCTCCTGTACAATGTCACGAATGCCAATCCATAGTTCATCAGGCACTCTATCAGATCTAGTCCCTTAAATCTATTTCTCACTTCCACTGTATAATCATAAGGGATTTGATTTAGGTCATACCTGAATGGTCTAGTGGTTTTCCCCACTTCTTCAATTTCAGTCTGAATTTGGCAATAAGGAGTTCATGACCTGAACCACAGTCAGCTCCTGGTCTTGTTTTTGCTGCCTGTATAGAGCTTCTCCATCTTTGGCTGCAAAGAATATAATCAATCTGATTTCGTGTTGAGCATCTGGTGATGTCCATGTGTACTCTTGCGTTGTTGGAAGAGGGTGTTTGCTATGACCAGTGTGTTCTCCTGGCAAAACTCTACTAGCCTTTGCTCTGCTTCATTCTGAATTTCAAGACCAAAATTTGCCTGTTACTCCAGGTGTTTCTTGACTTCCTACTTTTGCATTCCAGTCCCCTATAATGAAAAGGACATCTTTTTTGGATGTTAGTTCTAAAAGGTTTTGTAGGTCTTCATAGAACCGTTCAACTTCAGCTTCTTCAGCATTACTGGTTGGGGCACAGACTTGGATTACTGTGATATTGAATGGTTTGCCTTGGAAATGAACAGAGATCATTCTGTCGTTTTTGAGATTACATCCAAGTACTGCATTTCAGACTCTTTTGTTGACTATGATGGCTACTCCATTTCTTCTAGGGGATTTTTGCCCACAGTAGTAGATATAATGGTCATCTGAGTTAAATTCACCATTCCAGTCCATGTTAGTTCGCTGATTCCTAGAATGTTGACGTTCACTCTTGCCATCTCCTGTTTGACCACTTCCAATTTACCTTGATTTATGGACCTAACATTCCTGGTTCCTATACAATATTGCTCTTTAGAGCATCAGATCTTGCTTCTATCACCAGTCACATCCACAACTGGGTATTGTTTTTGCTTTGACTCCATCCCTTCATTCTTTCTGGAGTTATTTCTCCACTGATCTCCAGTAGCATATTGGGCACCTACCGACCTGGGGAGTTCCTCTTTCAGTATCCTATCATTTTGCCTTTTCATTCTGTTTATGGGGTTCTCAAGGCAAGAATACTGAATTGGTTTGTCATTCCCTTCTCCAGTGGACCACATTCTGTCAGACCTCTCCTCATGACCCACCCGTCTTGGGTGGCCCCACATGGCATGGTTTAGTTTCATTGAGTTAGACAAGGCTGTGGTCCATGTGATCAGATTTGCTAGTCTTCTGTGATTATGGTTTCAGTGTGTCTGCCCTCTGATGCCCTCTTGCAACACCTACCATTTTACTTGTGTTTCTCTTACTTTGGACGTTGGGTATCTCTTCACGGTTGCTCCAGCAAAGTGCAGCCGCTGCTCCTTACCTTGGACGAGGGGTATCTCCTCACTGCTGCCCCTCCTGATCTTGAACGTGGATTAGCTCCTCTCGGCCCTCCTGGGGAAACATGCCTTGAGGCAGAGACTCAAACAGAAGCAAAAGTAGAGAAAAAGAGGAGGTAGAGGGAAGAAAGGACAACAAACTCTGTTTTTATATTTTATATTTGAGTTGGTTGTAGGATATTCATCAATTTTGAGCTCAGGGAAAAGATGAATTTTAGGACACCACCTAAAAAATCTGATGTTAGCAAAAGCAAAGTTCTGATGCTGCACTTCAGAGCTGAAGTCCTTGACAACACTCTTGTAAATGATAAAGGGAGAGGCTTCCCCTTTTCAATCTTCTTTAGAGTTCCACACCAAAGGGTTCCAAAACATTGTGGTTTTACTATTTTGTCTCTTATTTCATACACATAACCACTTCCTCTCGGAGAACATTCACCTTTCAAAGAACCTGCATGTGATCATTAGCATGTCAATTTGCCTAGGCTATACATACCCAGTTGTGAAACACTAATCTAGGTATTGCTGTAAAGGTATTTTGTATATGTAGTTACCATCTATAATCAGTTGACTTTAAGTAAAGAAGATTATCCTCAATAATCTGGGTGATGGGTCATTCAATCAGCCAAAAGGCCTTAAGAGCAAAACTAAATCCACAGCAGCATCATACTTAAGGGTGAAAGATATTTCTTTCACCTAAGTATTTCTCTTCTCCTTAAGAGCAGGAACAAAACAGGGTATTTGGTCTCACCACTTCTATTCAGTATATTACTTGAGCTTCTAGCTAGGGCAATTAGCCAAAAAAAGGAAGTAAATAGTATTCAAACTGAAAGGAGAACTTATACCTCCTGATTATAAAATACATTTACAAAGCAGTGGTATACAAGACAGTGTCGACAAAGATAAACATATAGACCAACAAAATAGAAATGAGAGCCCAGAAATAAATTCATCTGTCTATATATAATCAACTGGTTTTTGACAAGAGTGCCATGACCATTCAATAAGAAAAAACAGTTTTCTGAATAAATGGTACTGGGGCAACTGGACAGTCTTGTGCAAAAGAATTCAGTTGGAATTTCATCTCAAGCAATATACAAAAATTTAGTTAAAATTATTTATGTTGAGGTTTGACAGAACACAACAGAATTCTGTAAAGCAATTATCCTTGAATTAAAAAAAATAAAATTTTTTAGAAAGTCAAAAAAATTTACTCAAAATGAACCAAAATCCTAAATGTAAGGGTGAAAACTATTACTCAGAAAAAAATATAGGGGAATATTTTCATGCTCTTGTATTTGTCAAAGGATTCATAGGTATGACAACAAAGGCACAGGCAACAGGAGAAAAACCCAAATCAGGCTTAATAAAAATCTAAAACATGTGTGATTCAAAGAATATCATCAAGAAAGTAAAAAGACAACTCACAAATATTTGCAGGTTATGTATTTGATAAGATATTTTATATGCTATATAAAAAACTTACTGTTCAGTCGCTGAGTCATGTCCAACACTTTTGCAATGCCTTGGACTGAAGCCCACTAAGCTACTCTGTCAATGGGGTTTCCCAGGCAAGAATACTGGAGTGAGTTGCCATTTCCTTCTCCAGGGGATCTTCCCAACCCAGGGATCGAACCCATGTTCTTGTGCATTATTGGTGGATTCTTTACTACTGAGCTACCAGGGAAGCCCATAAAGAACTCTTACAGCTCAATAATTGCTATTGCTAAGTCACTTCAGTCGTGTCCGACTCTGTGTGACCCCATAGACGGCAGCCCACCAGGCTCCCCCGTCCCTGGGATCCTCCAGGCAAGAACACTGGAGTGGGTTGCCATTTCCTTCTCCAATGCATGAAAGCGAAAAGTGAAAGTGAAGTCGCTCAGTCGTGTCCGACCCTCAGCGACCCCATGGACAGCAGCCTTCCAGGCTCCTCCATCCATGGGATTTTCTAGGCAAGAGTACTGGAGTGGGGTGCCATTGCCTTCTCCGGCAGCTCAATAATAAGAGAACCCAATAAAAAAATGGGCAAAGTATCCAAATAATCATTTCTCTAAAGAAGATATATAGTAGCTAATAAGCATGCAAAAGGATGCTCAACATAATTACTAAATTAAAATCACAATGAGATACCACTTCTCACCTACTAAGATGACTAGAATAAAAAAGACAGATAGCCAACAAATGATGAGAATATGCAGAAACCGGAAGTCTCATGCATTGCTAGTGAAAATATAAAATGATCCAGCTATTTTGGATATAGTCCAACAGTTGATCAAATGATTAAAATTGAGTTAGCATATGATCCAGAAATTTCACTCTGATGTATAGATCTAAGAGAAATGAAAACATGTGTCCACACAGAAAATTGTACACAAGTGTTTATAGCATCATGGTTCATACTAGCCCAAAGGTGAAAACAACCCAAATGCCCATCAACAAAACAATGGGTAATTCATCTGAATCTAACAATCCATTCAATGGAATATTACTCAGCCATAAAACGGAGTGAAATATAGATACATGCTACAACATAGAAGAACCTCAGAAATACTATGCTAAGTGAAAGAATCCAATAACAAATGTTATTATATATCCAGGAACACACATCATATAATTCCTAGTATATAAAATTCTGAAACAGGTACATCTGTAGACCCAGAAAGTAGATTAGTGTTTCTTCAGTGTAGTGCATCAAGAGGATAGCTTTAGGGAATGGGGAAATGGGAAGTGAAAGCTAAAGAATATGGAATTTCTTCTTTGAGGTGATGAAAACATTGTAGAATTGACTGTGGTGATAGTTACACATACCTGTGAATATACTAAAAACTGTTGGATTGTACATGTTAAGTGAGTGAATTGTATGGAATGTGAATTATACCTCAATAATGCTATTTTTTTTAAAAAGCGTGAAATTGATTTTCTCTGAAGAAGAGAATCTGTCCATGCACAGTAGTGTCAGTTCCCATCAGAGCTGCCAGTCTGCTGACATGCCCTACAGATTCTGGACTTGCCAATTCCTTGAAATAGAGAGATTAAATAACAGATACACAACAGATGACAGATGATGAATGGGTGGATGGATGAATGGATAGCTAGGTACATATATACATACATAGTATAAAATTTCTAGTATAGAATCTAGTATAAAATCTCCTGCTGTTTCTGGTTCTCTGGTAGAGCTCTAATACACATTTTGGCACTGAGAAGTGAGGTGCTGCTGTAACAAATACCTAAAAATATGGCAGTGGCTTTGGTGTGGGTTTTGAGTAGAGGCTAAAATGGGCTTTCCAGTAGGGCTAGTGGTGAAGAACCCACCTGTCAATGCTGGAGACACGAGAGACATGGGTTTGATCCCTGGGTCAGGAAGATCCCCTGGAAGAGGGCATGCCAACCCATTCCAGTATTCTTGCCTGGAGAATCCCATGGACAGAGAAGCCTTGCAGGCTACAGTCCACAGGGTCACAAAGTGGACAAGACTAAAGCAACTTAGCACTCACGCAGAGTCAAATAATTTTGAGGTGTTTGACTGAAAAATCTTACGTTACTTTATGGAGATAACTGGTAGAAATGTGAATGTTAAAGGTATTTCTGGTGAGATGTCAGAAGGAAACATTATTGGGAACTGGAGGAAAGATCATCTTTCTTGTTGTTGTTGTTGTTCAGTCACTCAATCATGTCTGACTCTTTGTGACCTCATGGACTGCAGCATGCCAGGCTTCTCTGTCCTTTACTATTTGCTCAAACTTATGTCCATCGAGTCAGTGATGCCATCCAACCTATTCATCCTCTGTCGTCCCCTCCTTCTTCTGCCTTCAGTCTTTCCCAGCATCAGGGGCTTTTCCAATGAGTTGACTCTTTGTATCAGGTGGCCAAAATCTTGGAACGGCAGCTTCAACATCAGCCCTTTCAATGAATATTCAGTGTTGATTTCCCTTAGGATTGACTGGTTTGATCTCCTTGCTGTCCAAGGGACTCTCAAGAGTCTTCTCCCAGCACCACAGTTTGAAGGCATCAATTCTTCAGCATTTAGCCTTTTTTATTGTTCAACCCTCACATCCCTACAGGACTACTAGAAAAACCATAGCTTTGACTAGACCTTTGTCGGCAAATAAAGTCTCTGCTTTTTAAAGCAGAGGTGGCTCAGAGATTAAAGCATTTGCTGCAATGCGGGAGACCTGGGTTCAATCCCTGGGTTGAGAAGATCCCCTGGAGAAGAAAATGGCAACCCACTCCAGTATTCTTGCCTGGAAAATCCCATGGACAGAGGAGCCCGGTGGGCTATACTCCATGGGGTAGCAAAAAGTTGGACACTACTGAGTGACTTCACTTTTTTTTATCTTTGTTAAAAGTAGCAGAACTTGGGTGATCTTGGAAAAGCAGAATGTATAAGAAATGGACTCAAGTATTTTATACAGAGTACATCATGAGAAATGCTGGACTGGAAGAAACACAAGCTGGAATCAAGATTGCCGGGAGAAATATCAATAACCTCAGATATGCAGATGACACCACCCTTATGGCAGACAGTGAAGAGGAACTCAAAAGCCTCTTGATGAAAGTGAAAGTGGAGAGTGAAAAAGTTGGCTTAAAGCTCAACATTCAGAAAATGAAGATCATGGCATCCGGTCCCACCACTTCATGGGAAATAGATGGGGAAACAGTGGAAACAGTGTCAGACTTTATTTCTCTGGGCTCCAAAATCACTACAGACGGTGACTGCAGCCATGAAATTAAAAGACACTTACTCCTTGGAAGGAAAGTTATGACCAACCTAGATAGCATATTCAAAAGCAGAGACATTACTTTGCCAACAAAGGTTCATCTAGTCAAGGCTATGGTTTTTCCTGTGGTCATATATGGATGTGAGAGTTGGACTGTGAAGAAGGCTGAGCGCCAAAGAATTGATGCTTTTGAACTGTGGTGTTGGAGAAGACTCTTGAGAATCCCTTGGACTGCAAGGAGATCCAACCAGTCCATTCTGAAGGAGATCAGCCCTGGGATTTCTTTGGAAGGAATGATGTTAAAGCTGAAACTCCAGTACTTTGGCCACCTGATGCGAAGAGTTGACTCATTGGAAAAGACTCTGATGCTGGGAGGGATTTGGGGGCAGGAGGAGAAGGGGACGACAGAGGATGAGATGGGTGGATGGCATCACTGAGTCGATGGACGTGAGTCTGAGTGAACTCCGGGAGTTGGTGATGAACAGGGAGGCCTGGTGTGCTGCAATTCATGGGGTCGCAAAGAGTCGGACATGACTGAGCGACTGATCTGATCTGATCTGATTTCCAAGCAAAGCATTTAAGATACTGCTAGGTTTTGGGCTCTTTTGGTTTTGGGGTTTTTTTGTTTGTTTGTTTGTCTCTGCTGCTTATAGTAAAATGCATGAAAAAAATATAATTTGAGGGAAGAACTGTTAAGTAAAAAGAAACCAGTACTTGATGATTTGAGAGATTTTCAGACTATCCATATTGCAAAGGATGCTAAAATTAGGAAATTCACTGTTAAGGAAGTCTGCTCTGGAGAAAAAGCTGAGTGTAGCTGGACAGCCTTTTGTTGAAGA
The DNA here is from genome assembly GCF_032452875.1 of Bos javanicus. Lineage (NCBI taxonomy): Eukaryota > Metazoa > Chordata > Mammalia > Artiodactyla > Bovidae > Bos > Bos javanicus. The sequence goes on along the minus strand of NC_083872.1, from coordinate 96,297,908 downwards.
GATTTTAGGCGTGTGACTCATTTCCCAATCAACCATCTCAGTAGAAGCCAAAAATAAGGATGAGGTTATCCAGGAAGGATCTGTGAAGAACTCTCTCGCCTGATGGTATGAACACTCTTTACAGACATAGGAGGCTCGTGAGGGTTTTGATAATATTATACTGGGACAAGCATTGCCAATTCGAACGGATAAGGATGGGGACTGGACAAAAGGAAAGAAGGTGGTCTGCTCCCAAAATCCTACAGGAAGTAAATGGAAACAGAGCCACTCAGCTGCAAGCATGAGCTACTCTTAAAAGAAAGAAGAAGAAGAAAGACTCAGAAGGTGGTACTGCCACGGACCCAGAGGTCAAAGACAATGGAGCCATTGCCGAGGGCATAGGGCACAGGAAGCTGCAATTGAGGGTACAGAGGATAATGGTGCAGGCACAGAGGGAAGACCTTGAACTTCACACTACTATTCTCAAGTTTTGAAACCTAATGCAGTTGGCCCTGCCAGATTTCAGAGTTGCTTGGTACTTGTGACCTCTATCTTTTCCAATTGCTCCCTTCTGCTATGTAGCTATCTGTACTAAACTTGTCTCACCATTCCATTTTGGAAGCAAATAACTTGTTTTCTACATTTTCAGACCACATCTGCCCCAGGATAAATGATACCCAGAGTGCCACCCATCCTTGATTTAGATGATTTAGAAGATGAGATTTGGGCCCTTCAAACTGATAATATTTACATGAGATTTTGGACTAAGAGTTGGTGCTGTTGAGACTTAGGGTGATATTGGTATGGAGTGAGTGTATTTTATAAGTGATAAAATACAAAATACATAAACTGAAGGGAGCCAGAGAATGGACTTGGTGTGTTGAATAGCAGCCCTCACAAAGATAAATCACCTGGAACCTATGTATGAGAACGTATTCAGGAAAAGAGTCTTTGCAGACTTGCTTAAGTTAAGGATCTTGAGACAATATCATCCTGGGTTCGACGAGTCTTAAAGCCAATGACTGGTTCTTTGGAAAAAAGAAAAGGAGAAACAGACCCAGAAACATTAGAAAGAAGACCATGTGAAGACAGAGGTAGAGACTGGAGTTAAACAGCCACCAGATGCTAAATGAAGAAAGAAAGGATTCTCCTTGCAGGATCCTGCCAACACTTTGGTTTCAGAATCCTGGCCTCCTGAGCTGTGAAAGAATAAATTTCTGTTGTTCTAAGCCACCAAGTTTGTAGTAATTTGTCACAGCTGCTGCTGCTGCTGCTAAGTTGCTTCAGTCGTGCCCGACTCTGTGCAACCCCATAGATGGCAGCCCACCAGGCTCCCCGGTCCCTGGGATTCTCCAGGCAAGAATTTGTCACAGCAGCCCTAGGAAACTAATACACTGGGCAAGGATGAATTTTATGTTTGTACATACTCTTTATCCAGAGCCATCACCCCCTCATAATAATATAAATCTAGATATTGAACCCAGTTCTTGTTGCAGACTCACCTCTACACTGCATAAAATTTATTCTTAGGAGTCCCATTGTCCTCTTCGGCAACCAGCTTCAGTTGGAGCCAGCCCCTTACAACAGGTATTATTTTATGTATATGAACCTCAGTTGGAGATGAAGTGGTCAGAGTACCAGCCCATCTTCTCCTAAGAGACTCCTCCACTCCTATGTAAATTTGTGGAGGCAAAAGAAACCTGTGGGGTAGAATGAAACCAGTTTAAGTTGCCAGAGCACCCAAACTCAAATAAATGGATCAATACTCCACCCCCTACAATATCTGAATCTCAAAATATCCTGTGGTATTACTATGAGGGTTTTAATTTTAATTGTATTTTAACTTATTTTTGACATATTATGATTGTAATTATTAAAGGCAAATGTCCTGGGGTACACATTTAAGATATAACTTCTGTCTTCTGGGGATTAATCATCTGGTAGGAATAATAATTGCTAATTATTTAAACAATAATTTAAAAATAAATAAACAGACTAAAATATACTGCTGCTGCTGCTAAGTCGCTTCAGTCGTGTCCAACTCTGTGCGACCCCATAGACGGCAGCCCACCAGGCTCCCCCATCCCTGGGATTCTCCAGGCAAGAACAGTGGAGTGGGTTGCCATTTCCTTCTCCAATGCATGAAAGTGAAAAGTGAAAGTGAAGTTGCTCAGTCGTGTCCAACTCTGTGCGACCTCATGGACTGCAGCCTACCAGGCTCCTCCGTCCATGGGATTTTCCAGGCAAGAGTACTGGAGTGGGGTGCCATTGCCTTCTCCTAGGCAGGTACAAAAAGTTTCTTTGAATAATATATATATATATTTATATATAAATATATATATTATTTGAATAATATCTAATATATAATGTGATAACTAGTTGATGATGCTGTGTTGTATAATTGAAATTTGCTAAGAAAGTAGAAACCAGAAAAAAAAAAAAGGCAGGGGGAGGGGTACAGGTGGAGCTTGACCAAGATGGTGGAGTAGGAAGATGCTGAGTTCAACCTCCTCCCATGGACACACCAAACTACAGCTATTTACAGAGCAACTACTGATGAGAAAGACCAGAATCCAGCAGAAAAGATCTAAACTAAAGATGTGAAGAAGGAACCACCACAAGATGTTAGGAGCTCAGTCAAGATCCAAAATCCCAAGTAGGTGACCCACAAGCTGGAGAACAATTATAATTTCAGAGTTAATCCCTAAGGCGAGAGGAGTTTGAGCCCTATATCAGGCTCCCCAGGCCCGAGGTCCTATACCAGGAAGTCGAGCCCCCACAACTAATATAATACTGTAAATCGAGTACATCTCAGAAAAAAAAAAAAAAAACTAATAAGTAAAAGTAAACATTAAAAATGTAAATACATGAGGCAAATACATTAATTAACTCCATGAAGAAATCCTTTCACAATACATGTTTATCAAAGCATCATGTTGTACTTTCAATATCTAACAATTTCATTTGTTGATTATACCACAGTACAAATGAAAAAATTCTTAGTTAAGAATTTAAACTCCTCCATTTCATCTATGAAAGTGAAAGTGAAAGTCACTGAGTCGTTTCCATAGACTCTCCATGGAATTCTCCAGGCCAGAATACTGGAGTGGGTAGCCTTTTCCTTCTCCAGGGGATCTTCCCAACCCAGGGATTGGACCCAGGTCTCCTGCATTGCAGGCAGATTCTTTACCAGCTGAGCCACAAGGGAAGCCCAAGAATACTGGAGTGGGTAGCCTATCCCTTCTCCAGCCAATCTTCCCAACCCAGGAATCAAACCAGGGTCTCCTGCAATGCAGGCAGATTCTTTACCAACTGAGCTATCAGGGAAGCCCTATGGAACAGAATAAATGGAGGTTTTAGTGTTTAAGGATACCTTGTATCTTATTACTGTCTGAATTTCTTACATTATTGATGTATTATTTTTAACAAATAAACAGCCCTCACTAAGAGGCAGAAGATGTAAGGAAATTGACATACGGCAATATGAGATTCTTTTTATGGATTACGAATGGGGTTTATTTAGCATTGTTCATAACGAGGTTCCCAAGAGGCACAGCATGGGAAACAGAATTATCCTCTCTAACTTCAATCTCAGAAGTTTGGTATTTAGCCCAGCTTCATTTCAGAGCCATTTATGACTCTATGATTCATAAATTTAATCATTTATTTTTAACTAATATATGAAATGCTTCAGATAAACTGGATGCTGTAACAGCTGCCCTCTGAGATGTTATTTCATAATGAACGATTCCTAAATCAATAGCTAATAGTCAGGTGCTTTATTCTTCTGATAGTGGGGACAGTTCATCTTCCTCTTGTGCTTAGCAAATGCATTCTGTAGGAATAACCCTCAACTGTGTATTCTAGGAAAAAAAAAAAAAACAGAAAAAAAACAGAGACTGTCTCAAATAATATAGAATGCTGTTTTTTCCTTAAACCTAAAAGAAGACATATGCGGGCAGACTAGGGCCACCACAGTGACTCCTCAAAGTCTTTAGAAGGCAGGTTCATTGCATCTTTCATCTCAAACCACCTAACACATGGCTTCTAATTCCAGCTATCACATCCACGTGAAGAAAGAGAGGAAAGAATGCTTTTCCCCTCACTTTTAAGAGGTCTTCTTCCACTAGTATCTCACTGGCCACACCAATCTGTAAAGGAGATAATATTTTCAGCTGGGCCCATTGCAAGGATTTGGTTACAAAGAAATAAACAGATAATAGATTTGGAGAAGCAATTAACAGTCTGTAACACAGCAGATATTCAACATATGCCACAGGCCAATTTCTGAAGATCATGCTTAGAGTCACAGTGATTATGCAAAATCTACTCCTGCTGTGACATTTACCATTTATGTTCTATTTATCATCTTGCTCAAGCAGCCATAATCCAGAAAAAGAGAAGAAATTCTTCCACTATCAAATTTGTGAATAATATGTAATCAACTAATTTTATATTTTAAGCTTCTGCTATGGAAATAAAGATAATATTAACAATATTTTTTAAAGACTAGACCCAAGAGTTTTTAAAAATGTCCATTATTCTATGTGCTCTACCAGGGACTTCTTAATAATAATGGTAAGTGTTGAAATGTAGTAAAGCTCACTACTAAGCCATCATCCATCACTGTGTTTTTAGGTATACCTGCATATGTTTGTCAGATTGAGGGAGTACCCTTTTCAGGGAGTCCTAAAGAACAAGACTGACCCCTTGAGTCAGAGGAGAATAAGGATTCTGAGACCCACAAACCCAGACTAAGAACATCAGTTCCCAACACCATTCCTTTGGTGCAGGTCTGAATCATAAGGAAAAGGAAGACTATGATTAAAACTAAAACTCTTTGGGTTTCCCAGATGGCTCGGTGATAAAGAATCCACCACCAATGCAGGAGATGAAAGGAAAGCAAGTTTGATCCCTGGGTTGGGAAGATGCCCTGGAGGAGGGCATGGCAACCAATTCCAGTATTCTTGCCTGAAAATTTCCACGGATAGAGGAGCCTGGTGGGCTACAGTCCATGGGTCACAAAAAGTTGGACATGACTGAAAACACACACACAAGACAAAAATCTCTAAACTCTCTAACACTTTGGGGGCTCAGCAGCACTGTCTCAGGACACTTCTAACACAGTGCAACCCAAAAGATAGGAAGGCATCTTCTCCAGTTCCACAGGAGGGGCACTCCAAAGCTTTGATGTGCTGAGATCTGGGTGCAGCCTCCTGGGCACAACTGGCATGGCCAAGGCCCAGTGCTGGAGCCATACAGACAGACACAGTCTTCTGCCAGTTGTTTGATGATACAGCTTTGTATCAAAGGATGGAGGGCCAGGTGAGAAGCACCATCTGCCATACCTGGAAGTGTAAGAATAGCTACAAACAAGGAAACTACTCTATCCAGAAGAGCAGTGACAATGTCAGGAGGGCAAAGAGCACTTGAGTCTACACGTGAGATAGTCCCTGGGTTGCTGAGAAAAACTGCAGGATTTCATAAGAGCCTAAAGAGTTAGTGGTCCATCAGTTCAGTTCAGTTGCTCAGTCGTGTCCAACTCTTTGTGACCCCATGGACTGCAGCACACCAGGCTTCCCTGTCCAACTCCCAGAGTTTACCCACATTCGTGTCCATTGAGGGGTGATGCCATCCAACCATTTCACCCTCTGTCGTCCCCTTCTCCTCCCACCTTCAATCTTTCCCAGCATCAAGGTCTTTTCAAATAAGTCAGTTCTTTGCCTCAGGTGGCCAAAGTTTTGGAGCTTCAACTTCACCATCAGTCTTTCCAAGGGATATTCAGGATTGATTTCCTTTAGGATGGACTAGTTGGATCTCCTTGCTGTCCAAGGGACTCTCTCCAACACCACTGTTCAAAAGCATCAATTCTTTGGCCTTCAGCTTTCTTTAAGTACAACTCTCATATCCATACATGACTACTGGAAAAACCATAGCTTTGACTAGATGGACATTTGTCAGCAAAGTAATGTCTCTGCTTTTCAATAGGCTGTCTAGGTTGGTCATAACTTTTTTTCCAAGGAGCAAGCATCTTTTAATTCCATGGTTACAGTGATTTTGGAGCCCCCCAAAATAAAATCTGTCACTGTTTCCACTGTTTCCCCATCTATTTCCCATGAAGTGATGGGACCAGATGCCATGATCTTAGTTTTCTGAATGTTGAGCTTTAAGCCAACTTTTTCACTCTCCTCTTTCACTTTCATCAAGAGGCTCTTTAGTTCTTCTTCATTTTCTGCCATAAAGATGGTGTCATCTGCATATCTCAGGCTATTGGTATTTCTCCCAGCAATCTTGATTCCAGCTTGTACTTCTTCCAGCCCAGCATTTCTCATGACGTACTCTGCATAGAAGTTAAATAAACAGGGTGACAATATACAGCCTTGACGTACTCCTTTTCCTATTTGGAACCAGTCTGTTGTTCCATGTCCAGTTATAACTGTTGCTTCCTGCCTGCATATAGGTTTCTCAAGAGGCAGGTCAGGTGGTCTGGTATTCCCATCTCTTTCAGAATTTTCCACAGTTTGTTGTGATCCACACAGTCAAAGGCTTTGGAATAGTCGATAAAGCAAAAGTAGATGTTTTTCTGGAACTCTCTACCTTTTTTGATGATTCAACAGATGTTGGCAATTTGATCTCTGGTTCCTCTGCCTTTTCTAAAACCAGCTTGAACATCTGGAAGTTCACAGTGCACATATTGCTGAAGCCTGGCCTGGAGAATTTGGGGCATTACTTTACTAGCGTGTGAAATGAGTGCAATTGTGCAGTAGTTTGAGCCTTCTTTGGCATTGCCTTTCTTTGGGATTGGAATGAAAACTGATCTTTTTTCCAGTCCTATGGCTACTGCTGAGTATTCCAAATTTGCTGGCATATTGAGTGCAGCACTTTCACAACATCATCTTTTAGGATTTGAAATAGCTCAACTGGAATTCTATCACCTCCACTAGCTTTGTTTGTAGTGATGCTTCCTAAAGCCTACTTGACTTCACATTCCTGGATGATTTGAGTTACAGGTGTATTTTCCTTGGCAACAATATGAAAGGATCAAACCAAAAAAAAAAAAAATGACAATTTTCTAAAATTACAAAGCAACTTTAGATACTACTAAAAAATGCAGTGAGGTTTTGGCTGCATAGTAGATACTAAAAATTAGAGTTTTAAGACATCCTTATTACATACGATTCAAAAAAATATGTATTAAGCACCTATTATATGTCCTGTGCTGGGCTTCTCTGGTAGCTCAGCTGGTAAAGAATCCACATGCAATGCAGGAGACCCTGGGCAATTCCTGGGTTGGGAAGATCCCCTGGAGAAGGGGATCAGGAACAGAGGAGCCTGCCAGGCTACACAGTCCATGAGGTTGCAAAGAATTGGACACGACGGAGTGACTAAGGACAGCACAGCAGCACAACGTCCTGTGGTAACTGCCAGGAATGCAGTGGGAACTGCAACAATGTGGATGTTGAGCTTGGTTGAAGTCAATATTAGATACGGGCTGTAGAAGCCAGAAATTCAACTTTGACTGCACCAAGAAATTCACCAGCAAATTTCATTTATTTGAAGAAACTATGTATGTTTACTGTGACAAAGTGAATTATTATCCTTCTTATTATATAATTATTTATTTTTGTCATGTGACTTTTAACAGGTTTATTGAAGTATAAATTAAATACCATAAAATTCACCCATTTTAAGTGTACAGTTCAGTGATTTTTTTGGTAAATGTATACTATAGTGGAATAGTCACCACAGTGCAGTTTTAGAACATGCCTCTTACCACAAAAAGGTTCCCCATGCTCTACACAGTCAATCCTGTCTCCCAGCCCGAGGCAACCATCTCTATAGTTTTCCCTTTTTTAGAAATTTTATATAAATGAAATCACACAATAAAGAGTCTTTTGTGTCTGGTTTCTTTTATTTAATATAATAGTTTTGAGAGTCATTCACATTGTGTCCTTTACTAAACTTGATTTCTTTTTCTTACTAAGTGGTGTATCATTGTGGATGTTCCCAGGTGGTGCTAGTGGTAAAGAATCTGCCTGCAATGCTGGAGATGCTACTTCAATCCCTGGGTTGAGAAGATCCTGGAGAAGGAAACAGCAACCCACTCCAGCATTCTTGCCTGGAAAATCCTATGGACAGAGGAGCCTGGAAAGCTACAGTCCCTAGGGTCGCAAAAAGTCAGACATGACTGAACATGTACACACAAAAAATACCATTGTATGGGTGTCCGAGAGTCAATTTATAGGCAGGTTGATAAGAAGTCCTGGGTCCTCGAGGAGGAGAAAGGGGTCTGGAATTCTCAAGGAGGAGGAAAGGACAAATGTCTTTTTTTTCTTCTCTCTCTCTCTACATTCCTTAGTCACACAAAACGTTTTTTTCTTTAAGCCCTGAACAGATGATTACAGTTCAGTTCAGTTGCTCAGTCGTGTCCGACTCTTTGCGACCCCATGAATCACAGCACGCCAGGCCTCCCTGTCCATCACCAACTCCTGGAGTTCACCCAGACTCACGTCCATCGAGTCAGTAATGCCATCCAGCCATCTCATCCTCTGTCATCCCCTTCTACTCTTGCCCCCAATCCCTCCCAGCATCAGATCTTTTCCAATGAGTCAACTCTTCGCATCAGGTGGCCAAAGTATTGGAGTTTCAGCTTTAGCATCATTCCTTCCAAAGAAATCCCAGGGCTGATCTCCTTCGGAATGGACTGGTTGGATCTCCTTACAGACCAAGGGACTCTCAAGAGTCTTCTCCAACACCACAGTTCAAAAGCATCAATTCTTCAGTGCTCAGCCTTCTTCACAGTCCAACTCACATCCATTCATGATGACAGGAAAAACCATAGCCTTGACTAGACGAACCTTTGTTGGCAAAGTAATGTCTCTGGTTTTCAATATGCTATCTAGGTTGGTCATAACTTTTCTTCCAAGGAGTAAGCGTCTTTTAATTTCATGGCTGCAGTCATCATCTGCAGTGATTTTGGAGCCCCCCAAAATAAAGCCTGACACTGTTTCCACTGTTTCCCCATCTATTTCCCATGAAATGATAGGACCAGATGCCGTGATCTTCGTTTTCTGAATGTTGAGCTTTAAGCCAACGTTTTCACTCTCCTCTTTCACTTTCATCAAGAGGCTTTTAGTTTCTCTTCACTTTCTGCCATAAGGGTGGTGTCATCTGCATATCTGAGGTTATTGATATTTCTCCAGGCAATCTTGATTCCAGCTTGTGTTTCTTCCAGTCCAGCATTTCTCATGATGTACTCTGCATATAAGTTAAATAAGCAGGGTGACAATATATAGCCTTGAAGTACTCCTTTTCCTATTTGGAACCAGACTGTGGTTCCATGTCGAGTTCTAACTGTTGCTTCCTGACCTGCATATAGGTTTCTCAAGAGGCAGGTCAGGAGGTCTGGTATTCCCATCTCTTTCAGAATTTCCCACAGTTTGTCGTGATCCACACAGTCAAAGGCTTTGGCATAGTCAATACAGCAGAAATAGATGTTTTTCTGGAACTCCCTTGCTTTTTCCATGATCCAGCAGATGTTGGCAATTTGGCCTCTGGTTCTCTGCCTTTTCTAAAACCAGCTTGAACATCTGGAACTTCACGGTTCATGTATTGCTGAAGCCTGGCTTGGAGGATTTTGATCATTACTTTACTAGCATGTGAGATGAGTGCAATTGTGTGGTAGTTTGAGCATTTTTGGCATTGCCTTTCTTTGGGATTGGAATAAAAACTGACCTTTTCCAGTCCTGTGGCCACTGCTGACTATTCCAAATTTGCTGGCATATTGAGTGCAGCACTTTCACAGCATTATCTTTCAGGATTTGAAATAGCTCAACTGGAATTCCATCACCTCCACTAGCTTCGTTTGTAGAATGTGGTCCACTGGAGAAGGGAATGACTAACCACTTCAGTATTCTTGCCTTGAGAACCCATGAACAGTATGAAAAGGCAAAATGATAGGATTCTGAAAGAGGAACTCCCCAGGTCAGTAGGTGCCCAATATGCTACTGGAGATCAGTGGAGAAATAACTCCAGAAAGAATGAAGGGATGGAGCCAAAGCAAAAACAATACCCAGCTGTGGATGTGACTGGTGATAGAAGCAAGGTCCGATGCTGTAAAGAGCAATATTGCATAGGAACCTGGAATGTCAGGTCCATGAATCAAGGCAAATTGGAAGTGGCCAAACAGGAGATGGCAAGAGTGAACGTCGACATTCTGAATCAGCAAACTAAAATGGACTGGAATGGGTGAATGTAATTCAGATGACCATTATATCTACTACTTCGGGCAGGAATCCCTCAGAAGAAATGGAGTAGCCATCATGGTCAACAAGAGTTCAAAATGCAGTACTTGGATGCAATCTCAAAAACGCAGAATGATCTCTGTTCGTTTCCAAGGCAAACCATTCAATATCACAGTAATCCAAGTCAATGCCACAACCAGTAATGCTGAAGAAGCTGAAGTTGAACGGTTCTATGAAGACCTACAAGACCTTTTAGAACTAACACCCCCAAAAGATGTCCTTTTCATTATAGGGGACTGGAATGCAAAAGTAGGAAGTCAAGAAACACTGGGAGTAACAGGCAAATTTGGCCTTGGAATACGGAGTGAAGCAGGGCAAAGACTAATAGAGTTTTGCCAAGAGAACGCACTGGTCATAGCAAACACCCTCTTCCAACAACACAAGAGAAGGCTCTACACATGGACATCACCAGATGGTCAACACCAAAATCAGATTGATTATATTTTTTGCAGCCAAAGATGGAGAAGCTCTATACAGGCAGCAAAAACAAGACCAGGAGCTGACTGTGGCTCAATTCATGAACTCCTTATTGCCAAATTCAGACTGAAATTGAAGAAAATAGGGAAAACCACTAGACCATTCAGGTATGACCTAAATCAAATCCCTTATGATTATACAGTGGAAGTGAGAAATAGATTTAAGGGCCTAGATCTGGTAGATAGAGTGCCTGATGAACTATGGACTGAGGTTCATGACATTGTACAGGAGACAGGGATCAAGACCATCCCCAAGGAAAAACAATGCAAAAACGCAAAATGGCTGTCTGAGGAGGGCTTACAAATAGCTGTGAAAAGAAGAGAAGTGAAAAGCAAAGGAGAAAAGGAAAGATATAAGCATCTGAATGCAGAGTTCCAAAGAATAGCAAGTAGAGATAAGAAAGCCTTCTTCAGGGATCAATGCAAAGTAGAGGAAAACAACAGAATGGGAAAGACTAGCGATCTCTTCAAGAAAATTAGAGATACCAAGGGAACATTCCATGCAAAGATGGGCTCGATAAAGGACAGAAATGGTATGGACCTAGCAGAGGTAGAAGATATTTAGAAGCGGTGGCAAGAATACACAGAGAACTGTACAAAAAAGATCTTCACGACCCAGATAATCATGATGGTGCGATGATTACAGCTCAGTTTAAATTCTGTACTATTTATTATACAACAACAATGTATCCTGCCTGAGGACAGTTTCTGCTTCCTGAAAACCTGACTAATCCTGTTATCTTAAAATGTATATTATGGGAGTGGGTCTGGTAAAATCTTTCTACTGTTAAATTTTAACGCTGTTACCTTAAAATGTAAATTGTGAGAGTGGGTCTGGTAAATTTTTTACAACTTTGAGACATTCTTTTGATCTATTGTAATAACCAATTTAAAAAGTATATAACTCCCTTGCTTAAACTCACAAGGGGGACCTTCTCCATCCCTCTTCTGATGTCTATGTCAGAAGTGTTCTCTGTCCCTTTCATACTTTAATAAAACTCTGCTACACAAAAGCTGCTGAGTGATCAAGCCTGGTCCCTGGTCCTGGAGCTAAATCTTCTTTGGAGATCACAAATCCGACACTGTTCACCATAAGCTATCAGGTATACCACATTTCACTTATCCATTTCCTACCTGATTAAATCAACAAATATAGATTTCCAAATTTGGGTTATTAAAAAATAATGCTGCTGTGAGTATTCACAAGTAGTTGTGAACATTTCTCCTGAGTAGACACAGAGGAGTGGAAATGCTGGACAGGATGGTAAGTATATGTATAACTTGTCAAGAAACTGCCAACCCTTTTCCAAACTGGATGTAACAATTACATTCTCATGAGCTTTGTATAAGGATTTCAGTTTGCCCATCTTCTTGCCAACCTTCATGGTGTCAGACTTTTCGATAATAGTCAATCTGATGGGTCTGTCATAATACTTCATTGTAGCTTTAATTTACCTTTCCCAAATGTTTTCATCTCTTCATGTGCTTACTAGCCATTTGCATGTCTTTGATGAAACAGCTTTGCCAACAAAGGTTCATCTAGTCAAGGCTATGGTTTTTCCTGTGGTCATGTATGGATGTGAGAGTTGGACTGTGAAGAAGGCTGAGAGCCAAAGAATTGATGCTTTTGAACTGTGGTGTTGGAGAAGACTCTTGAGAGTCCCTTGGACTGCAAGGAGATCCAACCAGTCCATTCTGAAGGAGATCAGTCCTGGGATTTCTTTGGAAGGAATGATGCTAAAGCTGAAACTCCAGTACTTTGGCCACCTCATGCAAAGAGTTGACTCATTGGAAAAGACTCTGATGCTGGGAGGGATTGGGGGCAGGAGGAGAAGGGGACGACAGGATGAGATGGCTGGATGGCATCACTGACTCAATGGACATGAGTCTGGGTGAACTCCGGGAGTTGGTGATGGACAGGGAGGCCTGGCGTGCTGTGATTCATGGGGTCGCAAAGAGTCGGACACGACTGAGCGACTGAACTGAACTGAATTGATGAAACAGCTATTCAAATCTGCCCATTTTTTAAATTGAGTTTGTCTTTTTATTATTAAGTTGTAACAGTTATGTATTCTGAATATGTCTGTTGATATGTGGTTTACAAATATTTCCTCCTAGTCTGTGGCTTGTGTTTTTATTTTCTTGATGGTGTCTTTTTTAAAAATTTATGTATTTATTTTTGGCTGTACTCGGTCTTTGTTGCTGTGTGCAGGCTTTCTCTAGTTGCTTTATCACATTGGCTGGAGCATTCAGTAAAATGTTGAATAAAAATAGTAAGAGTGCCTTATACCCAATCTCAGTGAGAAAACTTTCAGCTATCCACAATTAAGTATAATGTTAGCTGTACATTTTTCATACATGCCCTTTTTCAAGTAGCAGATATTTCTTCCTATTTTAATTTGATGAGAGTTTTTTTTTTTTATCATAAATGGATATCAGATTTTGTCAAAAGATTTATTCCTGTCTATTGAGAAAATTGTATAGTTTTTTCCTTCCTTCTATTAATATAAATATTATATTCATTGATTTACAGATGTAAAATCATTCTTGCATTCAAGGGATAAATCCTATTTGGTCATGGTATATAATTTTTTATATATGTTACTGGTTCCACTTAGCTAATATTTTATTGAGGAATCCTGCATTTATGTTCTTTAGAAATAGTTTTATACTTTTCTTTCTTGTGTTATCTTTGTCTGACTTTGATATCACACTAAACCCTGGCCTCACAGAAGATACCAGAAGGTGTTCCCTCCTTTTTTTTTTTTCCCCCTGAAAATATTTGTATAGGATAGGTTTGTATCTTCACTGTTTAATAAAGTTTACTAATGATGTCATCTGGGCCTGGGCTTTTCTTTGAAAAAGATTTTCAATTTCCAATTTAATCTCTATGCATTTTAGGTCTATTGATATTTCTATTTTTTCTTGAGATAGTTTGGGTAACTTGTATCTTTCAATATATTAACCATTTCATCTAAGTTGTCTAATTTGTTTATATAAAGTGGTTCATAATATTCCCTTAGAATCATTTTGATTTCCGTAGGGTCTGTAGTGATATTCTCCCTCTTAAGGACTTCCCTGGTGGCTCAGATGGTAAAGTGTCTGTCTACAATGTGGGAGACCTGGGTTTGATCCCTGGGTCGGGAAGATTCCCTGGAGAAGGAAATGGCAACCCACTCCAGTACTCTTGCCTAGAAAACCCCATGGACGGAGGAGCCTGGGGCAGGCTACTGTCCATGCGGTCACAATGAGTCAGACACGACTGAGCGACTTCACTTTCACTTTTCACTTTCTCCCTCTTATTCCTGATTTTATTAGTTTTTTCTTTCTCTTGTTTTTGTTACTGTAAGCAAATGTTTGCCAATTTTGTTGATCATTTATGTGAACCAGCTTTTGGTTTTCACAGACTTTCTGTTTGTTTTTCTGATTTTTATTTCATTTATTTCTTCTCTGGTCATTATTGTTTCTTTCCTTTTATTTACTTGAGGTCTGAAATGCTCATATTTATCTAGCTTCTTGAAGTGGGAGCTTAGATTGTTGATCTTAGATGTCTTTCCTGTCTAATATAAACATTTAAAGTGGTAAGTACCCCTCTAAGTACTGCTTTAGCTACGTATCATTTGATGTTTTGATATGTTAGGTTTTAATATGTTATTTTTTGATATGTTAATATGTTAGGTTTTCATTTCAAAGATCTGTAGAAAAATGTCAAGCCTATCAATTGTACTTGCAATAGCAGTCCCAGGAAAAAATGGAGAAACACAAAGGGAAAATGTTTATTGAAGAAATAATGACCATAAACTCCCCAATTTGATGAAAAGCCTCAATCCATACGTTTGAGCAGCTCAATAACCACCAAGTAGACTAAACATGAAGAGATCCACACATAGGCCAATGATACTAAAAGCTCCAGAAAGCCAAGACAGTCTTAAAGCAGCAAGATAGAAATGACTCATCATGTATGGAACAATACAAGTAAGGGCTGACTTCTAACACAAATATGGAGTCTGTTAGTAATGGAAGAACATATCCAAAGTGCTAATAGAAAAAAATGACCAATAAAGGCTGTTAATCAAGAATTTTCTATCTAGCAAGACCATCTTTCCAAATGAAGGCAGAATAAAGATCTTCCCAGATAAACAAAAATAGACCACCCTACAAGACCACCTAAAGGCTATCCTTCAAGCTGATATGTTAGGTTTTCATTTAAATCCAATTCAGCACATTTTCTAATTTTCCTGTGATTTCACCTTTGACTCATGTTTTTTCAAAAGGATATTGTGAAATTCAAAATATTTGGGAAATTTTAAATTACCTTCTGTTGCTGGTTTCTTATTTAATTTTGTTGCAGTCAAAATAGTTTGACTCATTTTGTTTCCTATAATATAGTTAATATGAGGAGACTTCCCTGTGCACTTGAAAAGAATGTTTATTTTGTTGTTGGATGGAGCATTCTGTGTCATTTTTACCTAGTTGCTTGCTTGTGTTTTTAAGTCTTGAATATTCTGTCTAGTTCTATCAGTTACTGAGAGAGGAATTTTCAACCACTATAATATTGAATTGCTACCTAGTTTTCAATTCTGTCATCTTTGCTACAAGTATTTTGGTGCTCTGGTGTTAGGTATGTATACATTTATAATTGCTCCTTCATCCTGATGTATTGAAAATCTTACCAGTGTGAAATGTTTCCATTTGTCTCTAGTAGTATTTCTGGTCTTAAAGCCTATTTTTGTATATTAATATAGTCATTCCAGTTCTTTAATAATTATTGTTTGCTTTTTCATCCTTTTACTTTGTAACTATTTGGGTTTTTAAATATAAATACATTTTTTATAGATGATATTTAGTTGAATCTTGCTCTTTCTTCTATTAATAGTTTGGAAAAAAAAGTGAAAAATGTTAGTCTGACTCTTTGAGACCCCCATGGGCTGTAGCCTGCCAGGTTCCTCTGTCCATGAAATTCTCCAGGCAAGAATACTGGAGTGGGTTGTTATTCCTTTCTTGAGGGAATCTTCCCAAGCCAGGGATCAAACCCCAGTTTCCTGCATTAAAGACAGATTCTTTACCGTCTGAGTCACCAGGGAAGCTCTATTAATGATTTGCCTGTTTTTTTTAATTACTTTATTTTAATTGGAGGCTAATTACTTTACAGTATTGTGGTGGTTTTTGCCATACACTGACATGAATTTAGCGTGTGGGTGGCTGCGACCGGCGCATTTAGCACGCGGGCAACTACCCCACGTCCAAGGTCAGGGGCAGAAGCTGGGAGGACCCCATGCCCGAGAGGAGGTGGCCAAGAAGAGTTACCCCAGGTCCAAGGTCAGGGGTGGCAGCCGAGAGGAGCTACCCCACATCCGAGGTTAGGGGCAGAGGCCTGGAGGACCTACCCAACGCCCAAGGCCAGGGGCAGCAGCCTAGAGGAGCTACCCCACGTCCGAAACCAGGGGTGGCGGACAGGAGGACCTACCCAATGCCCGAGGCCAGGGGTGGCGGCCGAGAGGAGCTACCCCACGTCTGAGGCCAGGGGTGGCAGACGGGAGGACCTACCCAACGCCTGAGGCCAGGGGCGGCGGCCGGAAGGAGCAACCCCACCTCCAAGGAGCAGTGGCTGTGCGGGCACAGGAGGGCCTAGAAGAGCTATTCCATGTTCAAGGTCAGAAGTGGCGGCGCTGAGGAGATACCCCTCGTCCAATGTAAGGAGCAGCGGCTGCGCTTTGCTGCAGCAGCCGTGAAGAAATGCCCCACGTCCAAGGTAAGAGAAACCCAAGTAAGACGGTACGTGTTGCAAGAGGGCATCAGAGGGCAGACACACTGAAACCATAATCACAGAAAACTAGTCAATCTAATCACACTAGGACCACAGCCTTGTCTAACTCAATGAAACTAAGCCATGCCTGTGGGGCCACCCAAGACAGACGGGTCATGGTGGAGAGGTCTGACAGAATGTGGTCCACTGGAAAAGGGAATGACTAACCACTTCAGTATTCTTGCCTTGAGAACCCCATGAACAGTATGAAAAGGCAAAATAATAGGATACTGAAAGAGGACATCCCCAGGTCAGTAGGTGCCCAATATGCTACTGGAGATCAGTGGAAAAATAACTCCAGAAAGAATGAAAGGATGGAACCAAAGCAAAAACAATTCCCAGCTGTGGATGTGACTGGTGATAGAAGCAAGGTCCGATGCTGTAAAGAGCAATATTGCATACGAACCTGGAATGTCAGGTCCATGAATCAAGGCAAATTGGAAGTGGTCAAACAAGAGATGGCAAAGTGAATGTCAACATTCTAGGAATCAGAGAACTCAAATGGACTGGAATGGGTGAATGTAACTCAGATGACCATTATATCTACTACTGCTGGCAGGAATCCCTCAGAAGAAATGGAGTAGCCATCATGGTCAACAAAAGAATTCAAGATGCAGTACTTAGATGCAATCTCAAAAACAACAGAATGATCTCTGTTCGTTTCCAAGGCAAACCATTCAATATCACAGTAATCCAAGCCTATGCCACAACCAGTAACGCTGAAGAAGCTGAAGTTGAATGGTTCTATGAAGACCTACAAGACCTTTTAGAGCTAACACCCAAAAAAGATGTCCTTTTCATTATAGGGGACTGGAATGCAAAAGTAGGAAGTCAAGAAACACCGGGAGTAACAGGCAAATTTGGCCTTGGAGTACAGAATGAAGCAGGGCAAAGACTAATAGAGTTTTGCCAAGAGAACGCACTGGTCATAGCAAACACCCTCTTCCAACAACACAAGAGAAGGCTCTACACATGGACATCACCAGATGGTCAACACCAAAATCAGATTGATTATATTCTTTGCAGCCAAAGATGGAGAAGCTCTATACAGTCAACAAAAACAAGACCAGGAGCTGACTGTGGCTCAATTCATGAACTCCTTATTGCCAAATTCAGACTGAAATTGAAGAAAATAGGGAAAACCACTAGACCATTCAGGTATGACCTAAATCAAATCCCTTATGATTATACAGTGGAAGTGAGAAATAGATTTAAGGGCCTAGATCTGATAGATAGAATGCCTGATGAACTATGGACTGAGGTTCATGACATTGTACAGGAGACAGGGATCAAGATCATCCCCAAGGAAAAACAACGCAAAAAAGCAAAATGGCTGTCTGGGGAGGCCTTACAAATAGCTGTGAAAAGAAGAGAAGTGAAAAGCAAAGGAGAAAAGGAAAGATATAAGCATCTGAATGCAGATTTCCAAAGAATAGCAAGAAGAGATAAGAAAGCCTTCTTCAGCGATCAATGCAAAGTAGAGGAAAACAACAGAATGGGAAAGACTAGCGATCTCTTCAAGAAAATTAGAGATACCAGGGGAACATTTCATGCAAAAATGGGCTCGATAAAGGACAGAAACGGTATGGACCTAACAGAAGCAGAAGATATTAAGAAGAGGTGGCAAGAACACACAGAAGAACTGTACACAAAGATCTTCATGACCCAGATAATCACGATAATGTCATCACTGACCTAGATCCAGACATCCTGGAATGTGAAGTCAAGGGGGCCTTAGAAATCATCACTACGAACAAAGCTAGTGGAAGTGATGGAATTCCAGTTGAGCTATTTCAAATCCTGGAAGATGATGCTGTGAAAGTGCTGCACTCAATATGCCAGCAAGTTTGGAAAACTCAGCAGTGGCCACAGGACTGGAAAAGGTCAGCTTTCATTCCAATCTCAAAGAAAGGCAATGCCAAAGAATGCTCAAACTACCACAAAATTGCACTCATCTCACACGCTAGTAAGATCAGATCAGATCAGATCAGTCGCTCAGTTGTGTCCGACTCTTCACGACCCCATGCCAGGCCTCCCTGAACATCACCAACTCCCAGAGTTCACTCAAACTCATGTCCATCGAGTCAGTGATGCCATCCAGCCATCTCATCCTTTGTCATCCCCTTCTCCTCCTCCCCCAATCCCTCCCAGCATTAGAGTCTTTTCCAATGAGTCAACTCTTTGCATGAGGTGGCAAAGTACTGGAGATGCAGCTTTAGCATCATTTCTTCCAAAGAAATCCCAGGGCTGATCTCCTTCAGAATGGACTGGTTGGATCTCCTTGCAGTCCAAGGGACTCTCAAGAGTCTTCTCCAACACCACAGTTTAAAAGCACCAATTCTTCGGCGCTCAGCCTTCTTCACAGTCCAACTCTCACATGCATGCATGACCACAGGAAAAACCATAGCCTTGACTATGCCCTCACGCTAGTAAAGTAATGCTCGAAATTCTCCAAGCCAGGCTTCAGCAATACATGAAGCGTGAATTTCCTGATGTTCAAGCTGGTTTTAGAAAAGGCAGAGGAACCAGAGACCAAATTGCCAACATCCGCTGGATCATGGAAAAAGCAAGAGAGTTCCAGAAAAACATCTGTTTCTGCTTTATTGACTAGCCAAAGACTTTAACTGTGTGGATCACAACAAATTGTGGAAAATCCTGAAAGAGGTGGGAATACCAGACCACCTGACCTGCCTCTTGAGAAATTTGTATGCAGGTCAAGAAGCAACAGTTAGAATTGGACATGAAACTACAGACTGGTTCCAAATAGGAAAAGGAGTACATCAAGGCTGTATATTGTCACCCTGTTTATTTAACTTATATGCAGAGTATATCATGAGAAACCTTGGACTGGAAGAAGCACAAGCTGGAATCAAGATTGCCGGGAGAAATATCAATAACCTCAGATGTGCAGATGACACCACCCTTATGGCAGAAAGTGAAGAGGAACTAAAAAGCCTCTTGATGAAGGTGAAAGAGGAGAGTGAAAAGTTGGCTTAAAGCTCAACATTCAGAAAGTAAATATCATGGCATCTGGTCCCATCACTTCATGGGAAATAGATGGGGAAACAGTGGAAACAGTGTCAGACTTTATTTCTTTGGGCTCCAAAATCACTGCAGATGGTGACTGCAGCCATGAAATTAAAAGACGCTTACTCCTTGGAAGGAAAGTTATGACCAACCTAGATAGCATATTGAAAAGCAGAGACATTACTTTGCCAACAAAGGTCCATCTAGTCAAGGCTATGTTTTTTCCAGTGGTCATGTATGGATGTGAGAGTTGGACTGTGAAGAAAGCTGAGCGCCGAAGAATTGATGCTTTTGAACTGTGGTGTTGGAGAAGACTCTTGAGAGTCCCTTGTACTGCAAGGAGATCCAACCCGTCCATTCTGCAGGAGATGAGCCCTGGGATTTCTTTGGAAGGAATGATGCTAAAGCTGAAACTCCAGTACTTTGGCCACCTCATGCGAAGTGTTGACTCATTGGAAAGGACTCTAATGCTGGGAGGGACTGAGGGCATGAGGAGAAGGGGATGACAAAGGATGAGATGGCTGGATGGCATCACTGACTCGATGGACATGAGTCTGAGTGCACTGCGGGAGTTGGTGATGGACAGGGAGGCCTGGCATGCTGCGATTCATGGGGTCACAAAGAATCAGACACGACTGAGCGACTGAACTGAACTGAACTGACATGAATCAGCCATGTTTGTATATGTGTCCCACCATCCTGAACCCCTCCCACCTGCCTCCCCACCCCATCCCTCTGGGTTGTCCCAGAGCACCAGCTTTGAGTTCCTTGTGTAATGCATTGAATCTGCACCAGTCATCCATTTTACATACTGTAATGTACATGTTTCAATGGTATTCTCTCATATCATCCCACCCTTGCCTTCTCCCACATAGTCCAAAAGTCTGTTCTTTATATCTGTATCTCTCTTGCTGTCTTGCATATAGTGTCATTGTTGCTGTCTTTCTAAATTCCATATATATATGTTCATATACTGTATTGGTATTTCTCATTCTGACTTACTTCACTCTGTATAATAGGCTCCAGTTTCAACCACATCATTAGAACTGATTCAAATACATTATTTTTTATAGCTGAGTAATGTTCTATTGTGTACATGTACCACAATTTCTTTATCCATTCATCTGCCGATGGACATCTAGGTTGCTTCCATGTCCTGGCTATTGTAAACAGTGCTGCAATAAACATTGGGATGCATGTGTCTCTTTCAATTCTGGCTTCCTCAGTGTGTATGCCCAGTAGTGGGATTGCTGGGTTATATGGCAGTTCTATTTCCAGGTTTTTAAGGAATCTCCACACTGTTCTCCATTTTGACTGTACTTGTTTGCATTCCCACCAACAGGGTAAGAGGGTTCCCTCTTCTCCACACCCTCTCCAGTATTTATGGTTTGTAGACATCTTGGTGGCAGCCATTCGGACCGGCATGAGATGGTACTTCATTGTGGTTTTGATTTGCATTTCTCTGATAATGAGTGATGTTGAGCATCTTTTCATGTGTTTGTTAGCCATCTGTATGTCTTCTTTGGAGAAATGTCTGTTTAGTTCTTTGGCCCATTTTTTGGTTGTGTCATTTATTTTTCTGGTATTGAGCTGCATGAGCTGCTTATATATTTTGGAGATGAATTCTTTGTCAGTTGCTTCATTTGCTATTATTTTCTCCCATTCAGAACCTCAAGAAACAAGAGAAACATCAAATAAGCAACCTACCTTTACAGCTAAAACAACTATAAGAAGAAGAAAAGAAGAACCCCGAAGTTAGTAGAAGCAAAGAAATCATAAAAATCAGATCAGAAATAAATGAAAAAGAGATGAAGAAGACTATAGCAAAAATCAACAAACTAAAAGGTGGTTCTTTGAAAAGATAAATAAAATAGACAAACCATTAGCCAGACTCATCAAGAAAAAAAGGGATAAGAATCAAATCAATAAAATTAGAAATGAAAATGGAGAAATCACAACAGACAACACATAAATACAAAAGATTTAGCTATTATTTTAAAAATTATTTTCTTAATAGTTCATCTAAATATTACAATACATATCTTTAACTCATTACAGTCTGCTTCATAATAATCACAGTAACAACAATAAGAATAGCAAATTTTCTCTGATATATTTTTATTTTCCCTCTCATTTTAATGCTAGTATTATTATACATATTACATCTATCCATGCAACAACTCCCAAAAATAAAGCATTATAATTGTTGCTTCACATAGTCTTTGTTTTTAAAGAAATTAGGAGGAAGAAATAAGCATTCTTTTATGTTTACTCACATATTTAACATTTTCAGTGCCCTTCATTCCTTCCTGTTGAGGTGAGTTGAGTCATATCTGCTATCATCATTTCCTTTCAGCCTGAAACAGCCTTTAGGATTTCTTATAGTGTGGTCTATTTTTTTTTTTACCTGGAAATATCTTTATTTTGCCTTCATTTTTCTTGCTAGATAGAAAATTCTTGATTAACAGGCTTTTTGGGTCATTTTTTCTATTAGCACTTTGGATTGTTCTTCCACTACCTTCTAGACTCCGTATTTGTGTGCGAAGTCAGCCCTTACTTTGTATTGTTCTCCATACATCTATGCAGAGGTTTGCTTAAGCACCCCAAGTCCAAAAGTACTTCCACCCTCTGTCAGTCAACCTGTGTATAGTTTGGGAAATGCATTCGACATTCAGTCACTTCTCAAGTAAGCCTTTGCTTTTACTTTCCACTGCATTCTTTTTGGGCTTCTCTGAAATGAGAATAGTTCATAGTTCCACTCAGCCAGGAATGTGTGGAAAGCTTATGGAGTCCTTTTATGTCTCTCTTACTTCTAAGGATTCACATTGGCAAATGGGTTCTTTATATACTGTGTCACCTGGGAAGCCCCACCTTGGATGGTGCCTGGCCTTTAAATAAAGAAGCATGTAGTAGATCTACATCCAGTCTTAAGCCTGAAGCCAAGCCCAGCTGAGCTCAACCATGTTCAGCCAAACTCTAGCTGAAACCCTACTGACCCACAGACACATAAATAAGAAAATAAATATTTGTTATTAGGAGCAACTGAAAATTTTGACATTACTTTTTATGCAGCAAACTTATGCAGTCACCTAATAACAGACAGCATCCTATCTAACCTGTTCCATATCACCAATAAAGGAGTGTAGTGCCATGATCTGCTCTGTACAACCTTTTCAAAGGATCCCAGACTGAAGGGTGATGTCTAGGTTACAGGCATCATCAAATGCCATGGGGAGATAATGAAGCAATTGGCATGGATTTATCATGAAATTCCTTACAGAGTCAAGAAAGAGCAATGAGTTAGTGTAAGCCTAAAGAAGCCATTTACTTCTAAGCATTATTGACAAAGAAGTAGAGAAGCATATGAAAAATGCCATTGTGTTTTTTGAGCCTGATAGACCAAGTTGAGAGGTAACCCAGCATTACTCTCGTACTCTGCATTATGAACTGAGAGTTCATAAGCAAGAATGCATCTAAACCTGCTTTGTTGAAGGCTCTGCATTCTTTGCACACCTTACAGGGCCTCTTGAGCAGTTTCATTTGTTCAGTTCAGTTCAGCAACAGCCACAGCGGAATACCTACAATACTCTGAGAGCAGCCCAAGGCATCCTAGAATCCTTCACTTGATTGATAGAACTTACCAATAATAGAGGCTTCTAATAGGATGTTATATGGGTTATAAGATTAGATGTTTATGTGTTAGGGAACAGTACTATATTCCAGATCTAAGAATGTTAACTTAAAAATCCGATCTCTCACCAGTATCCTAAGAAATATTGTCAGTCTTGGCACTGAAATAATCCTCATATTGACATGCCCCTGGAATGTGTGTATGCAGAGAATGCAAGACAGCAGGACACTCAAGGACCTATTGTGTATGACAGCTGAGGCTGGAAAAATCACAGGCAAGGAAAGCAGGATAAATGCTATAAGTACACATTGAAACACAGCATCAAGCAATGCAACAGAGCTTTGGACTGCTGCGAAACAGTAGCAATACACAAAACAGCCCGAGCTCAGCTGTAAGGAATGTAGAGAAAGCCTTCAGCTGAATAGCTAAACAACAATAGGCTACATCCGCTAACAGGTTCACATTTCACATGAGCATGGTTCATTCTGCTTAGCCACACTTGAACACAGCAGTTGTGGCTTGGACCCACAACACTGTCTAAAAAAATTTTTTTTTAAACAGAGGTCAACAGAATAATTCTAGCTATTGCCTACAATCCCTTATATATTTTATATAGTTATCTCAACAATTGTATACATAAATTCTAATGTCATCTGAAAGTGCCACACTGAAGGTAATAGATTAGTGGGATGACTTCTGGCAGCCACAGATATCTCATCCAGAACGTCTAATCCAGAAGCCAAAAAATCAGTGCCTTGCAAGAAAACCAGCTGAAATAAAACCCCTGGACTTTATCTATAGAAGAAGCAGGTCTACCATGGGCACTCAGATCTACAATTCTATAAAAGTTTACAGACCTCATAAGGGGCTTGTCTGCTTTTTCTAGAAAACTGTTCAGTTCAGTTCAGTTGCTCAGTCGTGTCTGACTCTTTGCAACCCCATGAATCGCAGCACACTAGGCCTCCCTGTCCACCACTAACTCCCGGAGTTCACTCAAACTCATGTCCATCGAGTCGGTGATGCCATCCAGCCATCTCATCCTCTGGTGTCCCCTTCTCCTCCTGCCCCCAATCCCTCCCAGCATCAGAGTCTTTTCCAATGAGTCAACTCTTTGCATCAGGCGGCCAAAGTACTGGAGTTTCAGCTTTAGCATCATTCCTTCCAAAGAAATCCCAGGGCTAATCTCCTTCAGAATGGACTGGTTGGATCTCCTTGCAGTCAAGAGTCTTCTCCAACACCACAGTTCAAAAGCATCAATTCTTGGGCGCTCAGCTTTCTTCACAGTCCAACTCTCACATCCATACATGACCACTGGAAAAACCATAGCCTTGACTAGACGGACCTTTGTTGGCAAAGTAATATCTCTGCTTTTGAATATGCTATCTGGTTTTCTTAAATCATAAGGGACATACAGGTTGCACTAGAAAGGGCATAAAGATATCCTTAAGAAGCACTGACAAGCATTGGGGAAAACACAGCCAACATTCCTGACTATAATCATACATGAATCAGGGGCCATTTTATATGAGAGC
Organism: Bos javanicus; assembly: GCF_032452875.1. Taxonomy (NCBI): domain Eukaryota; kingdom Metazoa; phylum Chordata; class Mammalia; order Artiodactyla; family Bovidae; genus Bos; species Bos javanicus. The sequence goes on along the minus strand of NC_083872.1, from coordinate 96,273,153 downwards.
AATAGCCCTATAAGCTTCATTAACTCATAAGGGCATCGATAAAACACAAGATAAAAAAATATTAAGCTCCATAAATGATGATATTGACTTATCAAGGAAATGTTATATTAAGTTGCTTTTTCTGATTAAGAAGATGTAGAAGTGTAGTATGTGTAAGAAGACTTTCACAAAAATAATTGACACAGTGAACATTTAATTGTATCTGGAAAATATAAACATGTGAATTGCTTCATCACACAATGGCTCTGGATCACCACTGCTCAGCAGAAACAAAACATTGAGCCAGCAGTGGAAGCCAACTATGTAATTTTAAGTTTCTAGCAGATATATTAAAAGAGTTTTCAAAAGAGTAAAATTAATTCCAATAATAAATATAATTTAACCCAAAGTAGTGAAAATACTACATTATTATGGCACTTCAATGTAAAATCAACATAAGAATTATCAAGGAAATTTTGCCACATTTCATTTGTACTAAGCCTATGAAATCTGGTATATGTTACACTATGGCATGTCTCAGCCCAGACTAGACACATTTCACGTACTCAGTGGACACACTTGGCTGATGACCACCATACTAGACAGCACGGCTCTCAATACATGAAGCTTTATTGGAGAACAACTGAAATTAATGCAAATGCAACTGGAGTATTCCAACCCAGTATTCAGAACTACTAGAAGAAATGCAAATATCAAGACACATATGTTCTCTCAGTTTCTCCAAAGATTCATAAACAAAGTCAAAAGAATTGAAGATGTGTCTCTAATAACCATTACCAAGGCAGAAAAAAAAAAAAGTACTAACTCCTAGTAAGAGGAAGGAAAGAGTCATAGACTCTTCGAAAATGAGATTTATGAAGAAGTTTTCTTTGTCAGATTTCCTCGAGCACTCAGAAATGAAGTGTTATCTTTGATGCCACAGTCCTGGCATCTGGAGAGGAGGAAGGAGAATTGTAAACACCCAAAGCTATTTACATAGTCACTTCTGAGATTAATAAGTTCAATCTTCAAAGCTGTAACTTTGAACTTTCAAAGATTGTTCCAATGTATGTCTAGATCACAGTAAGAAAGGCTCTATTAAATACATCTAATAAAAATATTTTAAAGTAAGTCTTTTCTTCACATGTCTATCAATATAGGGTCATTTGACTGTATATAAGTTTGTATTATAGTTTGGTGCTATTAAAAATCACATGTAAATTTCCTTGTGTTTCACTGCACTTTCTAAAATAAAAACAAATTTTAAAAATCTTACTAATGTAACATTAAAATTAAACTCTTTAATGATCAAATGACAACAAATGCAAAGAACATGTTTCTTAGGGAAGTAGGCTTTCTCTGTGATCTAATTCAGATCTTGTGTCATTCCACATTTTTCTACAAGTCCTGGTCCACAGGACAATGCCTTGTGAAATTTTCTGCTTAGCCACCTCCCTCAAACCAAAAAGGTGGAGGGAATGTCTTTTTTTCTCATTGGATGAGAGCCAGGGCAAAGTTTAGCAAAGAACCAGATGAACTGTAGGCTTCCTCTAGGACAACCCTGTGTGAAGGAAAATTCTTAAATGTCAGGTCCTAAGAAGCAGATGGAGAATAAATCTGTACTCTTTACCCCACGAGGTGATAATTAAGAACCACTGGAAGATGCAGAGGTTTGGGGAGACACAGTGTATTCATGGTATGGGAAATGATGCTCGAGTAAATTGAGGACTCAGAGGAAGAAGGATGGCAAGAATAAAGCTTATAAGACTATTACCTATAAGGTTTTATTTACTGTGGACTTTGTGGGTTTAAGTGTATTGATTTTGAATGAATTATAAGTTTGTTATATTTTTATACAATAATTATGTAACCATTTTCTACAAAGGTCTGCTGATTCTGCATCTTTTCATCTTTCTTCACGATTTTCATCTAATACTTGATTACTCTTACATGAATTTTCTCAACATTTTCTTTCTCTTCTGAGGTGTTGAGGATTTTAATACAACTCACAGTACATATGAAGAGTCTAACTACAGCTGAAGTGCAATAAGAGGAAAACCCATGGTCCTAACATTAACTAGCTCTTACAAAAGATCTTTGTATCACAGGTTGATTTTTAAAAATCAGACTATTAATGCATGCTCTTTTTGATCTGTCTTTGGCCCTCCTTAATCCTATATTCCCTCCTAGCTTTGGAGGATCCTTTTACAATCAGGATGATGAATGCACTTTATAGTAACCATGTGTAATAGATTTGATAATATTATCCATCAGTTAATAGGAAAAAAACTGAAATGATTGCTTAAGGACAGATATATGAGGTAACCTTAGGCTTTCACTTTAAGGTTTAGCTTCAAGATCCACTCATCACTCATCTCTCAAAGTCCTCCAGACAACTCTCATGATATCTGACTACCAGAACAAGTACCTGGTGTCCAGAATTCATTATTATTTTCCACCATCACTCAAGTAGTAAAGTTCTGGCTACCCTTTCCTTTATAGATGTCGGTGAGTAGACAGGCATTTAAAAGTAAATGGAAGTTTGGGTGACAAAGAGATCAATTCACACTAACTAACTAAAAGCCACATGAGACAAAAGTAAACATCAAAGGCTAATGTGTTAATTTACAGTGAGAAATACAACACCGCATGCAAGAAATACCATGTTGGCTTGATCAAAGCATTTTTTTTCTTGGGGTCCAACCACATGAAAATCAAAAGATGCTTTCGTGAGCACGGACTCAAAACAACAGGAGGTAGAGAAATTAAGTCTTCAATGCAGCCTTTCCCAAATGTGCTTTGTGCTGGGAGACACTTTAATAGATCTTTCAGCAACAGAAGGTTCAGTGATCAAGTGAGGTTGAAAAGTGTTGGATTAAACCAAGGAAAACAGCTTTCATAACTGCACATTTCCTTTGGTCTGCAGATGTACACTGTGGAGTTGTGAGCTCAGATAGGCAGCTTTTCTAGAATAAATTTAGCTCCTGTCTTTATAGAATATCTCAGAGAACAATATTATTTTTCAGATACAGTTTAGGATTAACTGACCAAATTCTAGCCATAAGGACAGATTTTTAGTGGTCTTAGTGTATCTGGAAAGCAAGGACTAAAGTCCTGCATCATTCACCCTTCATGGACACACCATGAAAGTGAAATGCGTTAGTCACTCAGTCATGTCCGACTCTTTGCAACCCCATGGACTGTAGCCTACCAGGCTCCTCTATCCACAGAATTCTCCAGGCAAGAATATTGGAGTGGGTTGCCATTTCCTACTCTAGGGGATCTTCCTGACCCAGGGATCGAACCTGGGTCTCCCGCATTGCAGACACATTCTTTACCATCTGAGCCACCAGGGAAGTTTTTTTAAATAAAAAATTTTTTAATGTTTTTTTTTTTAATAACAATTTAAAAAATAAACAAAATAGAAAAGAGAGACTCAGAACCAAGAGAAATGAAATAATCAATACCAAAATTTTTATTAAAAAACAAACAAACAAAAAACATTTGTGGCAGCACTGCACAGCATATGGAGTCTTAGTTTCTCCACCAGGGGTCAAACGCATGCCCTCTGCATTGGAAGTGCAAAGTCTTAACCACTGAACCTCCAGGTAAGTCCCATCCCTTTTCCTTTTTAGTGATTGGACTGCCAATATATATCTATATTATTGTTCTTTTTCTTCTATTTTATTTAATTCTACCATTGATATTAAGACATTGAAGAGATTACAGTGAAGGCATGCTTGCCTACCAGTAATTTCATCTTCTTCAGATGATTTTTCTCTATCTTTATGGTAAATTATATAATATTTAGATAGAGTCCCACCAACTACAACCCCTAAATGCTTATAGAAGGAACTTCCCTGACACTCCAGTGATTTAAGACTTCACCTTCCAATGCAGGTGGTGTGGGCCCAATCCCCGGCTGGGGAGTTAAAATCCCACATGCTTTGGGGCTAAAAGACCAAAACATAAAACAGAAGCAATATTGTAACAAATTCAATAAAAAGGTTGTGGACCTTTTTAAAAAGAAGGTCCACAACAAAAAATCTTTCTTAAAAAAAAGTATATAACCAGAAAATAATACAACCATGAGAAATAGATTAATACCTTCCACTCAAAACTCTATCTCCAACCTCTAGAACCTGCAAATATGTTAACCTTGTATGATAGAAGGCCAAGCGCAGAAGAATTGATGCTTTTAAACTGTGGTGTTGGAGAAGACTCTTGAGAGTCCCTTGGACTGCAAGGAGACCCAACCAGTCCATTCTGAAGGAGATGAGCCCTGGGATTTCTTTGGAAGGAATGATGCTAAGCTGAAACTCCAGTACTTTGGCCACCTCATGCGAAGAGCTGACTCATTGGAAAAGACTCTGATGCTGGGAGGGATTGGGGGCAGGAGGAGAAGGGGACGACAGAGAATGAGATGGCTGGATGGCATCACTGAGTCGATGGACGTGAGTCTGAGTGAACTGCGGGAGTTGGTGATGGACAGGGAGGCCTGGCGTGCTGCAATTCATGGGATCGAAAAGAGTCGGACACGACTGAGTGACTGAACTGAACTGAACTCTATGATAGAAGGAAGCTTGCAAATGTGATTAAGTCAGGGATCTTGCGATGGAGAGATTATTCTGGATGACTTGGGTGGGCCAGTGTAATCACAAAGGTTCTTATAAATAGAAGAGGGAGGCAGGAGAGTGAGAGGAGGAGATGTGATGATGGATGAGATGTCACAGTGACACAACTGCTAACTGGAAGGGGGCCACAAGCCAAGAAATGTGGGCAGCCTCTAGAAGTTGGAAAGGGCATGAAAAGGAACTCTTCCCTTGAGACTCTGGTGCCTTGCTGACACCTTGATTTTATATTAATTTTTTAAAATTCCTTACTGAATTTGTTGCAATATTGTTTTTGCTTTATGTTTTGTGGCCACAAGGCATATGGGATCTTAGCTCCCTGACCAGGGATCAAACCCATACCACACTGCACTGGAAGGTGAAACCTTAACCACTGGACCACCAGGGAAGTCTCACTGACACCTTGATTTTGAACCCATGAAATGGATTTCAGATTTCTGACCTTCCGAACTATAAGGCAATAAATTTGTTTTGTTCTAAGCCCCTAACTCTGTACTAATTTCTTTAAAGCAACAACAGGAAAGGAACAGAACAACCAACATCTTGAAGTCACTTGTCCCCTGTCCACTTGGTCTCAATTACCCATATGCAACATGTAACCCTCTGTGTTCAACCTTGAGTGATAACTAATACCCTGAGCACAGTATCTATTTGTCCTCTAAAACTTATTTGGAGGCTCATGTGAATGTCACTCCATAGTGCTTAAGAAGTTTCGACAAGCATGAAATAAATCATTGAATGCTGCAGAAAGAGACCAATGTAGTTAGAGAGTAAAAAGCTGAAACTTTTAACTGAAGATGACAACTACTTGAGAAATGTGTTTTCAGAGCCCTGACAGTAGAATGAACTCAGAAGAACTGACCCATGTTAAACAAACTCACAAGACACTTGAAATAACTGTCAGGGTTCTCCAGAAAAACAAATCCAATAGGAAGCATACATAAATAGAAAGAGGTTTATTTTAAGGAATTGGCTCACGTGATTATGGAGGCAATCTGAAGGGTGAGCTGTCAGGCTGGAGACCCAGGAAAAGCCAATGTTGAGTTGAAGTCCTAAGGCTGCCTGCTGGCAGAACTCCTTGTTTGGGGAAAAGTCAGTGTTCTGTTTATTCAGGCCATCAGCTTGTTAGATGAGGCCCACCCACATTATGAGGGCAATCTGCTTCAGAGTCCACCAGTTCAAATCTAAATTTCACCAAAATAACACTTCCACAGAAATATTCTGAATAATGTTCAACCAAACATTTGGGCACACAAAATGTCAATTCATTAATTTAAATTTGGGACATTTCTTCCCATTGATTGAAGTATATATGTCTTCTAACCAGACAACTTTAGTGTCAAAGCATGTGACAGAGTAAATTTAAGCCCTAAACTACTTGTTGGACTTCCCTGGTGGCTCAGACGGTAAAGCGTCTGTCTACAGTACGGGAGACCCGGGTTCGATCCCTGGGTTGGGAAGATCCCCTGGAGAAGAAAATGGCAACCCACTCCAGTACTATTGCCTAGAAAATCCCATGGACAGAGGAGCCTGGCAGGCTACAGTCCATGGGGTCGCAAAGAGTCGGACACGACTAAGCGACTTTACTTTCAAACTACTTTTTGGGTGTGAATTAGAACAAAGTTAGTAGGACAGCTGTGGGGAATAATTCACTATACTGGTCAGGTTCTGGCAGGTTCCTATAATTTTACCATCCTTCAAAGAAGCCTGCAAGTTCTTGCCTTTTTGAAATTTTCCTTGTCAATAGATTTCTATCATTTGTTCCACATGATGGAAAACCATCTAGAAGGACCACCATCTAGAGGTCTAAGAGCTGGCCTTGTATTGATTGTATGTAACTTAATAGGTTCATTTCTCCTTGAGATTTTGGTTATGAAACCTATGGAGAGAGAGGGAAAGAGAATAAGTAAAAGCCTTAAAACATAAGAAACAACATCTTGGTAGAAGCAATATAGAAAAAAAATGGAGATGGGTTGTTGTTCAGTGGCTAAGTCATATCCAACTCTTTGAGACCCCATGGACTGCAGCACACCAGGCTTCCCTGTCCTTCACTATCTCCCAGAATTTGCTCAAACTCATGTCCATTGAGTCAGTGATGCCATCCAACCATCACAACCTCTGTTGCCCCCTTGTTAGTTTGGCAAATATAAAACAAGTACAAATAGAAAAAGAAGTAAAGTCTGAAGTGCTGAATCACGGCTCTTCAGCCAGTGAAAGTCACTTAGGTGCTCTGGTTATACACCACTTTCTAGTTCTCCCGTGTATCTTACAACAAACCCCATTTGTGAAGCCCTACAGTAAACACATTCACCCTGGGCCCCAGGAAAAATCCATAAACATTCACTATCCCACCAGAAATTGCATCTCTCCCAAATACCAAAGAATTCCTATGCCCTGGGTCTGGTATCTAGACCCTAGGTTCTCTGGATAGTGTTGGAGACTTAAAACTTCTGTAGGCTTGTGACCACCATCTCAACATATATTACAACATGCAAGATGCATATGCCTGATGTATGGTCAGGTCAGTGCTCTGACCTTGTTATTACTGCAGAATATGATTTCACTGTTCATCTGTTTCCAGGAAAGATGTCCTGGTTACACACTACTTTCTAGTTCTCTCAAACTTTCAAAAATTGTGGTACCATCTCATCTTCCCAAGACCATACCCCAGTCTTGGTCTATATACTACAGTATTGCCCTCTAGACACCAAGTTCTTGATTATTCCTCAAGGTGTGCACATTTTAAGGATGGCTGACCTCATCCACTCTATGTGGACTTTCTGAGGTTTATTGTCACAAGTCAACCTTATTTTCCAGTTCCCATGTGACATTCCTCATTTCCCCTCTTTGTGCTGATAATAGCATCACACTTATTCAAATCTATCAATGAAAAATTAAGAGATTTAAGATTAATTACACAGTACACCTTAGGCATTGTACAGGAAACAGGGATCAAGACCATCCCCATGGAAAAGAAATGCAAAAAAGCAAAATGGCTGTCTGAGGAGGCCTTACAAATACCTGTAAAAAGAAGAGAAGCAAAAAGCAAAGAAGAAAAGGAAAGATATAAGCATCTGAATGCAGAGTAAGAATACCAAGGAGAGATAAGAAAGCCTTCCTCAGTGACCAGTGCAAAGAAATAGAGGAAAACAACAGAATGGGAAAGACTAGAGATCTCTTCAAGAAAATTAGAGATACCAAGGGAACATTTCATGCAAAGATGGTCTCAATAAAGGACAGAAATGGTATGGACCTAACAGAAGCAGAAGATATTAAGAAGAGGTGGCAAGAATACACAGAAGAACTATACAAAAAGATCTTCATGACCCAGATAATCACGATGGTGTGATCACTGACCTAGAGCCAGACATCCTGGAATGTGAAGTCAAGGGGGCCTTAGAAAACATCACTACGAACAAAGCTAGTGGAGGTAATGGAATTCCTGTTGAGCTATTTCAAATCCTGAAAGATGATGCTGTGAAAGTGCTGCACTCAATATGCCAGCAAGTTTGGAAAACTCAGCAGTGGCCACAGGACTGGAAAATGTCAGTTTTCATTCCAATCCCAAAGAAAGGCAATCCAAAGAATGTTCAAACTACCACACAATTGCACTCATCTCACATGCTAGTAAAGTAATGCTCAAAATTCTCCAAGCGAGGCTTCAGCAATACGTGAACTGTGAACTTCCTGATGTTCAAGCTGGTTTTAGAAAAGGCAGAGGAACCAGAGATCAAATTGCCAACATCTGCTGGATCATGGAAAAAGCAAGAGAGTTCCAGAAAAACATCTGTTTCTGTTTTATTGACTATGCCAAAGCCTTTGACTGTGTGAATCACAATAAACTGTGGGAAATTCTTAATGAGATGGGAATACCAGACCACCTGACCTGCCTCTTGAGAAATCTTTATGCAGGTCAGGAAGCAACCGTTAGAACTGGACATGGAACAACAGACTGGTTCCAAATAGGAAAAGGAGTACATCAAGGCTGTATATTGTCACCCTGCTTATTTAACTTATATGCAGAGTACATCATGAGAAACGTTGGACTGGAAGAAACACAAGCTGGAATCAAGATTGCCGGGAGAAATATCAATAACCTCAGATATGCAGATGACATCACCCTTATGGCAGAAAGTGAAGAGAAACTAAAAACCTCTTGATGAAAGTGAAAGTGGAGAGTGAAAAAGTTGGCTTAAAGCTCAACATTCAGAAAACTAAGATCATGGCATCCGGTCCCACCACTTCATGGGAAATAGATGGGGAAACAGTGGAAACAGTGTCAGACTTTATTTCTTTGGGCTCCAAAATCACTGCAGATGGTGACTGCAGCCATTAAATTAAAAGACACTTACTCCTTGGAAGGAAAGTTATGACCAACCTAGACAGCATATTCAAAAGCAGAGACATTACTTTGCCAACAAAGGTTCGTCTAGTCAAGGCTATGGTTTTTCCAGTGGTCATGTATGGATGTGAGAGTTGGACTGTGAAGAAGGCTGAGCACTGAAGAATTGATGCTTTTGAACTGTGGTGTTGGAGAAGACTCTTGAGAGTCCCTTGGCCTGCAAGGAGATCCAACCAGTCCATTCTGAAGGAGATGAGCCCTGGGATTTCTTTGGAAGGAATGATGCTAAAGCTGAAACTCCAGTACTTTGGCCACCTGATGCGAAGAGTTGACTCATTGGAAAAGACTCTGATGCTGGGAGGGATTGGGGGCAGGAGGAGAAGGGGACGACAGAGGATGAGATGGCTGGAGGCATCACTGAGTCGATGGACGTGAGTCTGAGTGAACTCCAGGAGTTGGTGATGGACAGGGAGGCCTGGCATGCTGCGATTCATGGGGTCGCAAAGAGTCAGACATATCTGAGCGACTGAACTGAACTGAAAACCTTAGGCAGGGGCAAAATTTTAATGTGAAAATCCAGGCTTTATTTAATCAATTTTAGTGGACTCAACTTTCCAGGGAGGAGCAAGGAATCTAAAAGCTGATGTCGAGGAATTCTCTGACCTTCTGGTAAGTTCCTGACTCTGCAGATAGTTGAATGATGACAGAATCTGACTGTCCAGAGGAGGCCAGAATGGGGGTCTCTGAGTTGAAGCAATCTGGCAGCTGCTTCTGGCTAAGGCCCACAAGCCCTTAGGACCAAGTGTCAAGTCGTAGCAGGAGGATTCAGCAGATGCTTCGGGCTCAGGCAGCTAAGAGAAATCTTGACTAAGAGCAGAATGCGAGCCAGTGGCAGAGAAAACAGTATGGCAACTCTGTCAAACAGGCAGGGGTCCTCTGGTCCCAGCACAGTGACCCTCTGCCCCTGCCCAGCCTTAGGGTTGGCTCGGTAGGCTGTGGGAGACTCTGAACTTCTAGGGCTTGTTTCCAACTAGCAAGAAAGCGTTGGTCTACAGATGCATCCCAGGCCTGGATGATGCCTGGGCACAGAGCTCAGCTTGCCCCACTTTCTTGTCACAGCAAACAAGCTGCCACAGAAATGCCTTAGAACAGTAGTGATTCTTTTCCTAATGGTTAGTAAGACAACCTTTGTTCAAGTGAAATTTTTCTGTGGGATGTTAAATATATAAAAATAGTTGAAAGCATATCAGTGCAGAACAGTGCAGAACCCAACTAGGCCTCCCCACTGGGCCCCACCCCCACGGCATCCTAGCGGCCCCGCCCCCACTGGACCCCGCCCCCACGGCAGCCTCTATGGCCTCTCCGCGGATCTGTTGGCACCGGTGAGACACAGTTTGAAAGCCGCTACTTCAGAATGCCACGCCGTGTGCCTCTGAAAGCTTGCAAGCATAAATTTAGGCAAACATGAAATATAAAAATCATGCATCACACCAACAACTTAGAAAACCTATCAAGGTTGAAACAACTGGTCCCTGGAAAACTCTGTGTCAAAGGCATCTTTGAATCCTACCACAACCACAGTCTGCTGCTGGAAACACCCTTACTGGGAAGGCTCCTGAAAGGCCATGCATTGCATGGAAAGGGTCACTTGTGGTCTAAACCCTGCATATGAGTCACAACTCTGAGACTTACTAGCTGGGTGACCTTGAGAAAATGTTCTAAACCCTCTGAGCCCTGATTTTCTCAACAAGAGAAATATCACGCTTTTTTACTCACCTTACGTTGTTATGAGGATCAAACAAAAGAATGCATTTAAGAGGTCTATAAACTGTTAAACTGTGTTCATGAAGATTGTTGACATTATAAAAACCTGCTGCCTGCTGTGTCATTCTTTCACTCTGCAAATTTTTATTGAATAATATTCTAGCTAGTGTAAGACTAATAAATTGAGCTAATTGGAGTGTGACTTCTCTGTATCCCATGGACAGAGGAGCCTGGTGGGCTACAGTCCATGGGGTAGCAAAAAATTGGACAAGACTGAGCACTAGCACCCTCTCTCTCTGTATATCCCACTGAACAGGGCAATGCTCAGGAGTGGCAGCTCCCTTCTAGGAGCAACGATGGGATCCTGCTGCTGGAGAGGGTCTCTCCCCACTCTCCAGCTCCCTCTCCCCCACCAGGAGCTCCCTGAAGCGAGTGAAGCTATCTCATGGGAGACTCTACTCCTGTCACTCACTGTTACCTCCACGGGAGCTGGGGGCCTGAGCTTCCTGATCTCCACCTCTATACGGAAAATTCAGAGCTAGCTGACTAGCCTGACAGATAAACCTCACTTTCGGCAACCCCCGAGATGCTGGCAGCACTGCCCAACAGAACTCTGCGGTGGTGGAAGTGTTCTGTATATGTACTGTGTAGAGGACAGCTGCCAGTCACATGTGGCTATTGACCCCTTGATTAGCAGTCCTGAAGGAGTAACCTAATTAATTTTTTTTAGTTAAAAGGATATGCGTATTTATTTTATTTGGCTGCTCTGAGTCTTAGTTGTAACATGCAGAATCTTTAGTTTCAGCATGCTGCTGCTGCTGCTGCTAAGTCGCTTCAGTCGTGTCCGACTCTGTGAGACCCCAGAGACAGCAGCCTACCAGGCTCCCTCGTCCCTGGGATTCTCCAGGCAAGAACACTGCAGTGGGTTGCCATTTCCTTCTCCAGTGCAGGAAAGTGAAAAGTGAAAGTGAAGTCGCTCAGTTGTGTCCGACTCCTAGCGACCCCATGAACTGCAGCCTACCAGGCTTCTCTGTCCATGGGATTTTCCAGGCAAGAGTACTGGAGTTTCAGGATGGGAACTCCTAATTGTAGCATGTACAGTCTAGGTCCCTGACCAGGGATGGAACCCTGCAGGAGCCCCTGCATTGGGAGCACTGAGTCTTAGCCACTGGACCACCAGGGAAGTCCCTTAACTTAACCAACTCTAGTAGCCGAATTTGGATAATAGGGCTTCTCTGGTGACTCAGACAGTAAAGAATATTCCTGCAATGCACGAGACCCAGGTTTGATCCCTGGGTCAGAAAGATCTCCTGGAGAAGGAAATGGCAACCTGTTCCAGTATTCTTGCCTGGGAAATCCCATGGATGGAGGAACCTGGTGGGCTCCAATGCATGGGTTCACAAACAGTTGGACATGACTGAGTAACTAACACTTCCACACTTTCATTTGGATAGTAAACAGCACAGTACTAAAGGAATGGAACAGAGGTCAAGACTGATCTTTCCAATAAAAGTTTTAAAAAGTGTAGTAGTTACATCCCTGTCATTTTTAAAAATAAAAACATTGCTAAATAAGCAAGTAATGGTGTCACTATATTCATGTGCTCTTGTGAGGAGCAGATTGAGTTCCCTGTCTTAATTCAATCTTCAATAGTGCTTCTAATTATTGAAGGTGGTGAGCAGAGGCCAATGTCAGACAAGAAGACAGCATGCATCTGTGGGACTTAGAGCTGTGATCAAATAAAACTTACAATAGCATTCATCTGACACCTATTAATGATGTGCATAATAGCTGTGGTGCATGCTGTAATTAGTTATAAAGGGTAAGTCACTCTCATAAATTACTAAAATTAGCATAATTTTTATACTATTTGTTCTCTGGTATTAACAAATTACACCAATATCCCCAGCTTTCCCCTATCTCTGTATACAGAGAATCCCATGTACAGAATTCTCTATACATGTTCATAGATGGCCCGTCCCCAGCATCACTAAAAGAACAGTATTTCAACTCCAAAGCTGTTGCTCCATGTTCTGTCTCCATGTTCATTCCCTTCCCAAATAGTCCACAGTTGAGGTGTTGGGCACTCTTGGCCTTATTGCCAAGTTGTCCCCATCCCAGCCTTGAGATATTGGTAAACAGGGTGATTTTCACTCTTCCCATCTTAAAGCTTTTGCCCTGGAGGACCAGTGGCAGAAACTCTGAGGCAGATTGTAGATGGAGAGCTCTATTTGGTCACCATGCAGCAAAGAAAAGGGAAGGAAGAGAGGAAAGAACAGAGGCCAGGAAGGAAGTCAGACACGGGGCAAACGTGCCTATTGGAGGAGCCAGAGGAAGTGCTGGAGGTGGAGTCTGGGTACTGGGTGGATCGCAATTTGGTAGGCAGAGGGGAAGAACATGGAATAAAAGAAGACAGTGCAGCAGTGAGTGAGGTGAGAGGACCTGTCCTTGCAAATGCCATCCTGGTCCTGAAGCCACATCCAACAGAAGCCAAAAGACATGCAGACCAGGTGGCTTCCGGACACATGCAGTGCTGCGCGGTCCTGGGAATGTGCTTCTAGTGACTCTAGTTCTGACACAGCTTCCACGCTGAAGAACACAACTAGCACTGCTGCAGTCTTGACCTCGTGGAAGATAAGAGGCAGTGCAGGGGTAGCAGGTAAGAGAGAGGATGGGGGGAGAAGAGGGATTGAAAAGCCCAGGAAAGAGAAAGACTGCGTTCCTTCGTGACTGGAAAACCCTGCAGGAACCCTGCCACATTCGCAGGAAATATTCATGTCCGTAGAAAGCAGTGGATTATAAATACCTCAAATCAACCATAGCAGGCCCTATGGGCACACTACCTGCTTTCCGGTAGTCTCAGAGCCCAGGGCTTTGAGGGAAACTAAATGGTACAGCTTCCCTGGTGGCTCAGTTGGTAAGAAGACTGCTAGCAGTGGGTTCAATCCCTGCTCAGGAAGATTTCCTGGGGAAGAAAATGGCAACGTGTCCCAGTATTCTTGCCCAGGACAGCCCTTGGACAGAGGAACCTGGTGGACTACAGTCCATGGGGTCGCAGAGAGTCAGACACAAGTGAATGACTAAACCGTAAAGGGTCCCGACGTCATCCTGCTCCATGTGCTTTCTCAAAGGCAGAAGCTGTCAAGCACTGGTTTGTTTTTCCAAGGTCCAAAAACACAAAGGAGTAGGAGGAGCTCAGCTAGGCTTGTACTAACCACATCCTTTTCTCTCCAAGGACCCTCTCTGTCTTCACAGTTTCCAGTTGTTGACTCTAAAACAAAATACCAGTAACAACTACAGACCCATCATGGAAGCATTTGCGTGAGCTGCCCTCAGTGTTCCCACCTCAGCTCGGCCTCCGTCTCTTTTTCTCTCTCTCAGCTGCCTGCAAGACTACTGTACAGCTCTTGACATCTTCTCCATTCCCAGAGCCAGCTCAGAGAGAAACCAGCAATTTCTGTCCTCAATTTAAACTCACTGGGAGGGAGAATTACCTAGCCCTGCTTGAATTAAAAATCCACCTTGGTTGAATCAATGGACACCAGAAGCTTGGGAACTTATAGAAGACAAGTACATAATGGGGTCCCATTTGAGGGAGAGAGAGGTTGACTGCCCCCACAGAAGAGACATGCGAGCTGGACAGACAATTGGGAACATGTTTACTGCCGTGCAGCACTTCAGTGTTGTTCATCTTAGACTGTCTTCGAACTTTAGGAAGTTGTCATCACCGGAGGTGAGGAAATTCTGAAATGCAGGATGCAGTAACTTCTAACTGCAGCATGGTCTACCTAAGACTGTCTCAGTTACCTCCAACTGACCAGGTAAAATGGTTTATCTAGTGGTAAAGAATGCTCCTGCCAATGCAGGAGATGTAAGAGAGATGCAGTTTTGATCCCCAGGGACAGAGGAGCCTGACAGGCTACAGCCCATAGGGCTGCAAAGAGTTGGACATGACTGAAGTGATTTAACATGCACACACATAGGACCGGATAAATAAAAGCTGTGTCCAGAGAAATCTAGCCTTGCCCGATGGCAAGTAGAAGGGAGGTACAGTCACAATCTCTTTTGGAGAAAGTGCCTCGGAAGAGAAACACTACTGATGTTAAAGTCCTTGAGCTGAGAGATTATTGTGCCCCCTTCCTTTCAGAGAATCAGAAAACCTGGTTGGGAACAAGTGGCTCAGGTGGCAGGACATGGGGCAACTGTCTGTGAGACTATATGGAGAGAATGAGCTTCTGATCCCCAGCGGAGCTACTGATCAAGATTCCTGTTCCAGCGATAGGTGATTAAGATGTCTACTGCAATTAGTATTAAGGAGTTACCTTTATTAGGCTCCAGCAGAGGAAATAAGGACCAAAGACCAGATGATTAGGCTTAGCTTTGGCAGCCGCTGATTGAAAGTAATTCTGAGCTGCATCTATGATGGTGAACCCCTTATGACTAAGAAGAAGACACCAATGCAGAAATCCTTCTGTGGAAAAACTTTAAATACTTATCTCCTAGGAAACCAGTTCACTCCTCCTCATTTTCTGTTCAGAAAGGTGGCCAGCTTTCCCTTTTCCCTTCCCCAATCCCATCCCCATTTCCTTCTTCAAAAGCTCACAGTTTATCAAAGCAAGCAAGCATCCTAGATTTATATATATATATATATATATATATATATATATATATATATAAATCTGAATTGTATCCAGCTGTATTTAAAGCTGAATTGTATACAGCCAAGTTCCAACATCATTTCCAGATTCAGAATCCATTTTAAAAAGATATTTGGGATATAAACTCACAGGCAGGTGCTGAATAATCACTTAGATATGACAAGGAAATCAGGCCTTGAATTAGAACACAGCTAGAACCTACCTATATAACCTTGTTTTCCATAGGGT
Organism: Bos javanicus; assembly: GCF_032452875.1. NCBI lineage: Eukaryota > Metazoa > Chordata > Mammalia > Artiodactyla > Bovidae > Bos > Bos javanicus. The sequence continues at coordinate 96,257,551 of NC_083872.1, read as the reverse complement.
AGAAGTTAGTGAGTAGTATCTCTATTATAAAGGACCTGGTTCCTTATATCTCTCATAAGCAGTTTTACTGGTGCTATGGCCTCAAGGCACAGTGCCTTATAGAAGCTGTCATCCACTCATTCATTCCGTGTGAATTGAGCACCTATTACAAGCGAAACACTAGGCAGGGTACTAGGGAGGTAAAGGTTAAGAAAAACAAGGAACTCAAAGTGTAATAGACGAGGCAAGCACAGAAGTGAATATTGCATCTACTAAAATAAAGACGCAAGCCCAAAGCACAGTGCTTGTATAAGAGAGGGTCAGTTCTACTAAGGATAATCTAGGAAACGTCACAAAAGAAGAGCTCTTTGCGTTGAGGGTCTTAAGCATAAATAGAATTTTGCCAAGAAAGCTACTGCACAGGAGGGTAGGAAGACCTCCAGATCTGGAATGGTATGAGACATGAAGCTCTAAGTAAGTAATTCAAGAAAACCAGCACCAGGGAAGACAGTGGAGTGGAGGGAAGTGACTGGAGTCATGAAGGTTGTGTTTGGTCATGGCTGAGGGGAGACCACCAGATTGCCTGTGGTCCTCAGAACCATTCCCACTCCTCCTAAGCACTCTCCTGTGTCTCAGGAGTTGGAAATCTGGGAGTACACTTCCTGAATCTCTTGTCAGCAGTATTCCAGTTTCAGGTCCACTAATTTAGAATCCTGCCTAATTTAGAAGGTAAAATGAAATCAAAGGCCACCATTCCTCCTCCAATAGTAGCACGAATGTGTGAGCTTCAGTAGATTTTAGGTTTTGTCAATGTTCTGCTGCATGTTCAGTACCCACTTTGGCACGTCAGACAGCTCTGAGCTTCAGCAGTGGTTTTCTGAAGTCCTTAACCCAGGTGACAATGGCTGCTTCGTCATCCCCGGAAAGCTTGCTGTCACATTGTAGACCTACTGGTAAACTGCAGAGCCATCGACAACCTTCTCTGACCTACAATCCAACAACTTTTCCAGTGTTTTATAAGCATTATTTAGTGGTTTTAAATCCACCCTTGCCTAAAATACTTCGTGTGGTTTCTATTTCCCTGATCCAGTTTAGTATGACCCTCATGGCTTCATGAAGAAAGAACTGAAAGAGGAAAGGACTAGGGTCAGGGAGATCAATAGATGGATTATTTCAACAATACAAAGGAGAGTTGATGAAACTCAAAATTATTAATAGGACAGTGGCAATAGATATAGAAGAGAATGACTTTAAAAATATTCAGGACATATAACCACTTGGATGGAGGAGTAAAATAAAAGGAGTTTAGGAGGCACTCAGATTTCTGGTATAGGTGATTGCACTAATGGTATAGAAGACAGAATATAATACAGGGAATAGGGGGAGAGGGATACTCGCCCAGCATTATAGATGATGAGTTCAGTTTAGAATGTATTAAATTTGTGGTCTGGATATTAAGTAGGCAGTTGGCTTAGTAAGTCTGAGGGTGAGGGGACTGAGGCTGAAGGTATTCATTTTGAAGACTAGGAGCACAGAAATGGTCATTAAGCCGTGAGAGTGGGTAAAATTGATTAAGGGAAATGTGTAGCATGAAAAAAGTGGAAAGTTAAAAAAAAAAAAAAGATCCCTGGAAAACATCAAAGGTTAAAAGCAAATACTAGAAGAGAATTTAGCAAAAGAGATCAAGAAGTAACCAAAAGAGATAGAATAATCCAGACAGTATGGTATTAAGCAGGAAGAGGTTATCTGAAATCATGGGTAAAGACATGAAGATGACATAAATGATAACTGATGGAAGACATCCATTTAAAAACACAAGAAGGATTCCAACTGACTACTCACATTCATTCAAATGTCATTCTTTATTGCTTTTCCACATGGGTGTGGTTTTATACAACGAGAAGAAGAAAGGATGTTTTTTGCAGCTTCACCTTTTCACTGGCTTTCTTCTCTTCCACTATCTTCCCCCTCCATCCTAAAGGCAACTTTCCCTTTCTTCACTGCTTAATCTCCTCATTTCATTCCCTTTGTTCTCATGGAGCTTCCCTGGTGGCTTAGGTAAAAAATCTTTTTCTTCTCATGATGAAGCCAATACATTTCTGCCTTTACAGATGAGGTCATATCTCATATCTCCCAGATACCTAGTCTGCATTTGTTTAGCCAGCAATCTGAATCAAAGCTTTGTGGATCTGATGCCCATGCCAAGTTTGGATGTGGCCATTCACAGACTTATGGGTTCAAAAACTGTAAATAGACTTCTAGTGCTGTGTTGAAGTCAGTTTAACTGGTCGTGACCAGACTGCTTTTTAAATGAAATATAAGAAAGTAAAATGGAATGGAAAACACAAGCATATGTTACTGGTAGTGAAGATAAATATTATCGCATGGAACATTTGTGATAGGTTATGTGTGTATTTCATCTTCACCCACAGTATGTGTGAAGAGTCAGTCACAAAGTAACAACCCAGAGCAAAGTCTCATAAATGTCAGACAAAAGAGGACTGAGTCCTGTCTTAGTCTTAGTCTACCTTTACAGACAAGGTCCCAGGCGCAGGTAGTTTCTTTGGAAAGTAATCCTAGGAAACAAAAGGGAGGAAGAAGGGAAAAGAGAGGAAAGGAAGGTCAGAGCCCATAAAGTGTGCGTAATCTACTGGCTACCACTGTGGGCAGCCCATCTCCATCTTTCTGGTAATCAACTGAGGAACTGTCTCAGAACTGTGTGCCTCAGAACTGACCCACTTAGAGGGTTATTTTCAAGTATCTTTTGATACTTATTTCTAACAGAGTCTGTAAGAGAACAGACTCTGTAAGATTTCAATACCTTTAGACCATGAATTTTTTTTTTTAATCAAGAGTTTTTTTTTTCTTTCTTTTTTTTTATTGAAGGATAACTGCTTTACAGAATTTTGTTGTTTTCTGTCAAACCTCAACATGAGTCAGCCATAGGTATACATATATCCTCTCCCTTCTGAACCTCTCTCCCATCTCCCACCCCATTCCACCCCTCTAGATTGATATAGAGCCCCTGTTTGAGTTTCCTGAGCCATAAGCAAATTCCCATTGACTATCTATTTTACATGTGCTAATGTAAGTTTCCATGTTACTCTTTCCATACATCTCACCCTCTCCTCCCCTCTCCCGATGTCCATAAGTCTATTCTCTGTGTCTGTTTCTCCACGGCTGCCCTGTAACTAAATTCTTCAGTACCATTTTTCTAGATACCATATATATGCATTAGAATAAGATATTTATCTTTCTTTTTCTGACTCACTTCACTCTGTATAATAGGTTCTAGGTTCATCCACCTCATCAGAACTGACTCACATGTGTTCCTTTTTATGACTGAGTAACATTCCATTGTGTATATGTACCAGAACTTCTTTATCCATTCATCTGTCAGTGGACATCTAGGCTGCTTCCATGTTCTAGCTATTGTAAATAGTGCTGCAATGAACAATAGGATTCATGTGTCTCTTTCAGTTTTTATTTCCTCAGGGTATATGCTTAGGAGTGGGGTTGCTGGATCACATGGTGGTTTTATTCCTAGTTTTTTAAGGAATCTCCATACCATCTTCCATAGTGGTTGTATCAATTTACATTCCCACCAATAGAGCAAGACCATTCCCTTTTCTCCACACCCTCTGCAGCATTTATTGTTTGTAGACATTTTGACGAGGGCCATTCTGACTGGTATGAGGTGATATCTCATTGTAGTTTTGATTTGCATTTCTCTAATAATGAGCAATGTTGAGCATTTTTTCATGTGTTTGTTAGCCATCTGTATTTCTTCTTTGGAGAAATGTCTGTTTAGGTCTTTTTCCCAATTTTTGATTGAATTGTTTGTTTTTCTGGTATTGAGTTGTATGAGCTGCTTGTATATTTTGGAAATTAATCCTTTGTCAGTTGTTTCATTTGCTACTATTTTCTCCCATTCTGAGGGTTGTCTTTTCACCTTGCTGATAGTTTCCTTTGCTGTGCAAAAGCTTTTAAGTTTAATCATGTCCCATTTGTTTACTTTTGTTTTTATTTCTTTTACTCTAGGAAGTGGGTCATAGAGGATCTTGCTTTGATTTATGTCATTGAGTGTTCTGCCTATGCTTTCCTCTAAGAGTTTTATATTTTCTGGTCTTACATTTAGGTCTTTAATCTATTTTGAGTTTATCTTTGTGTATAGTCTTAGGAAGTGTTCTAATTTCATTCTTCTACATGTAGTTGTCCAGTTTTCCCAGCACCATTTATTGAAGAGACTGTCTGTGCCCCATTGTATATTCTTGCCTCCTTTTTCAAAAATAAGGTACCCATAGGTGCATAGCTTAATTTCTGGGCTTTCTATCTTGTTCTGCTGCTGATGCTGCTGCTAAGTTGCTTCAGTTGTGTCCGACTCTGTGCGACCCCATAGACGTCAGCCCACCAGGCTCCCCTGTCCCTGGGATTCTCCAGGCAAGAACACTGGAGTGGGTTGCCATGTCTTTCTCCAATGCATGAAAGTGAAAAGTGAAAGTGAAGTCGCTCAGTCATGTCTGACCCTCAGTGACCCCATGGACTGCAGCCTTCCAGGCTCCTCCATCCATGGGATTTTCCAGGCAAGAGTACTGGAGTGGGGCGCCATTGCCTTCTCCCTATCTTGTTCTATTGGTCTATATTTCTTTTTTTGTGTGCCAATACCATACTATCTTGATGACTGTAGCTTTGTACTATAATCTGAAGTCAGGAAGATTGATTCCTCCAGCTCCAGTCTTCTTTCTCAAGACAGATTTAGCTATTTGGGGTCTTTTGTGTTTCTATATGAATTGTGAAAATTTTTTTCTAGTTCTGTGAAAAATGCCATTGGTAATTTGATAGGGATCTCATTGAATCTGTAGATTGCATTTGGTAGTATAGTCATTTTCACAGGATTGATTCTTCCCACCCAAGAACATGGAATATCTCTCCATGTGTTTATGTCATCTTTGATTTCTTTCATTAATGGCTTATAATTTTCCGTGTACATTTTTTTTTTTGTCTCCTTAGGTAAGTTTATTCCTAGATATTTAATTCTTTTTATTGCAATGGTGAATGGGATTGATTCCTTAATTTCTCTTTCTGATTTTTGATTGTTAGTATATAGAAATGCAAGTGATTTCTGTGTATTGATTTTGTACCCTGCAACCTTGCTAAATTCACTGATTAGTTCTAGTGATTTTCTGATACTATCTTTAGGGCTTTCTGTGTAAAATATCCAAAGAAGGCAATGGCACCCCACTCCAGTACTCTTGACTGGAAAATCCCATGGACGGAGGAGCCTGGTAGGCTGCAGTCCATGGGGCCATGAAGAGTTGGACACGACTGAGCGACTTCACTTTCACTTTTCACTTTCATGCATGTCATCTGCAAACAGTGAGAGCTTTATTTCTTCTTTTCCGATCTGGATTCCTTTTATTTATTTATTTTTTCTTCTCTGATTGCTGTAGCTAGACTTCCAGAACTATGTTGAACAATAGTGGTGAAAGTGGACACCCTTGTCTTGTTCCTGATCTTAGGGGGAATGCTTTCAGTTTTTCACCACTGAGAAGAATGTTTGCTGTAGGCTTATCTTATATGACCTTTACTATGTTGAGGTAGGTTCCTTCTATGTCCATTTTTTGAAAAGTTTTAATCATAAATGGATGCTGAAATTTGTCAAAGGCTTTTTTTGCTTCTATTGAGATGATCATATGGTTTTCATCTTTCAATTTGTTAATATGGTGTATCACATTGATTGATTTGCATATATTGAAGAATCCTTGCACTCCTAGAATAAACCCAACTTGATCATGGTGTATGAGCTTTTTGATGTGTTGCTGAATTCCGTTTGCTAAAATTTTGTTGAGGATTTTTGCATCTATGTTCATCAGTGATATTGGCCTGTAGTTTTCTTTTTGGGGGCTGTCTTTGTTTGGTTTTGGTATCAGGGTTATGATGGCCTCATAGAATGAGTTTGGAAGTGTTCCTTTCTCTGCAATTTTTTGAAAGAGTTTTAGAAGGACAGGCATTAGCTCATCTCTAAATGTTTGATAGAATTCTCCTGCGAAGTCATCAGGTCCTGGGCTTTTGTTTTTTGGGAGATTTTTGATCACAGCTTCAATTTCAGTGCTTGTAATTGGGTTGTTCATAATTTCTATTTCTTCCTGGTTCAGTCTTGGAAGAACTTTTATAAGAATCTGTCCATTATTTCCAGGTTATCCATTTTATTACCATATAGTTGTTCATAATAGTCTCTTATAATCTTTTATATTTCTGCATTGTCTGTTGTAACTGCTCCTTCTTCATTTCTAATTTTGTTGATTTGATTCTTTTTTTCTTGATGAGTTTGGCTAAAGGCTTGTCAATTTTGTTTATCTTCTCAAAGAACCAGCTTTTAGTTTTATTAATCTTTGCTATTGTTTATTTCATTTCTTTTACATTTATTTCTGCTCTGATTTTTATGATTTATTTACTTCTACTAATTTTGGGTATTTTTGTTGTTCTTCTTTTTCCAGTTGTTTTAGGTGTAAAGTTAGGTTGTCTATTCGATGTTTTTCTTGTTTCTCGAGATAGGATTGTATTGCTATAAACTTCCCTTTTAGAACTGCTTTTGCTGCGTCCCATAGGTTTTGAGTTGTCGTGTTTTCATTGGCATTTGTTTCTAGAAATTTTTTGATTTCCCTTTTGATTTCTTCAGTAACCTGTTGGTTATTTAGAAATGTGATGTTTAATCTCCATGTGTTTGTGTTTCTTACAGTTTTTTTCTTGTAATTGATATCTAGTCTCATAGCATTGTGGTCAGAGAAGATGCCTGTTACGATTTCAATTTTCTTAAATTTACTGAGGTTTGATTTGTGACCCAAGATGTGGTCTATCCTGGAGAATGTTCCATGTGCACTTGAGAAGAATATGTATTCTTCTGCATTTGGATGGAATGTCCTGAAGATATCAATGAGATCCATCTCATCTAATGTATCATTTAAGACTTGTGTTTCCTTATTAATTTTCTGTTTTGATGATTTGTCCATTGGTGTGAATGGGGTGTTAAAGTCTCCTACTATTATTGTGTTACTGTCAATTTCTCCTTTTGTGTCTGTTAGTGTTTGTCTTAAGTATTGAGGTGCTCCTATGTTGGGTTCATAGATATTTATGATTATTATGTATTCCTCTTGGATTGATCCCTTGATCATCATATAGTGTCCTTCCTTATCTCTTGTAATAATCTTTATTTCAAGGTCTATTTTGTAGGACATGAGTATTGGTACTCCAGCTTTCTTTGGCTTCCCATTTGCATGGAGTATACTTTTCCATCCTCTCACTTTCAGTCTATATGTGTCTTTAGGTCTGAAGTGGGTTTCTTATAGACAGAATATATATGGGTCTTGTTTTTATATCCTTTAGTCAGTCTGTGTCTTTTGGTTGGAGCATTTAATCCATGTACATTTAAAGTAATTATTGATACACATGTTCTTATTGCCATTTTCTTAATTGTTTGGGGTTAACTTTGTAGATCTTTTTTCTTCTCTTGTATTTCTTGACTATATAAGTCTCTTTAACATTTGTTGTAAAGCTGGTTTGGTGGTACTGAATTCTCTTAACTTTTGCTTGTCTGAAAAACTTTTTATATCTCATCAATTTTGAATGAGATCCTTGCTGGGTACAGTGATCTTGGTTGTACATTTTTCCCTTTCAGTACTTGAAATATATCTTTCCATTCCCTCTGGCCTGCAGAGTTTCTGCTAAAAGATAAGCTATTAAATATATGGGGTTTCTTTTGTATGTTACTTGTTGCTTCTCCCTTGCTGCTTTTAATATTCTTTCTTTGTGTTTAGTCTTTGTTAGTTTGATTAGTTTCTTGGCATGTTCCTCCTTGGGTTTATCCTGTAGGAGATTCTTTGTGCCTCTTGGACTTGATTGATTTCCTGTTGGGGAAATTTTCAACTATAATCTCTTCAAAAAATTTCTTATATCCTTTCTTTTTCTCTCTTTCTGGGACCCCTATAGTTTGAATGTTGGCACATTTGATATTGTCCCAGAGGTCTCTGAGACTATCCTCAGTTTTTTTCATTCTTTTTACTTTACTCTGCTCTTCTGAAGTTATTTCCACCATTTTATCTTCCAGCTCACTGATTCATTCTTCTGCTTCAGATATTTGGCTATTGATTCCTTCTAGAGTATTTTTGATTTCAGTAATAGTGTTGTTTGTCTCTGTATGTTCATTCTTTAATTCTTCTAGGTCTTTGTTAATTGATTCTTGCATTTTCTCCATTTGTTTTCAAGCTTTTTAATCATCTTTACTATCATTATTCTGAATTCTTTTTCAGGTAGTTTGCCTATTTCCTCTTCATTTATTTGACTTCTGTGTTTCTAGTTTGTCCCTTCATTTGTGTAGTATTTCTCTGCCTTTTCATTATTTTTTTTTAACTTATTGTGCTTGAGGTTGTTTTCCCAGGCTTCAAGGTTGAACTATTTCTTCCTTTTGGTTTCTGCCCTCTTAAGATTGGTCCACCGGTTTGTGTAAGCTTCATATAGGGTGAGATTTGTGCTGAGTTTTCGTTTGTTTGTTTTTCCTCTGATAGGCAAGGCTGAGAGAGATGGTGATCCTGGCTGCTGATGATTGGGTTTGTGTTTTTGTTTTGTTTGTTGTTTAGGTGAGGTGTCCTGCACAGGGTGCTACTGGTGGTTGGATGATGTCAAGTCTTGTGTTCAAGTGGTTTCCTTTGTGTGAGTTCTCACTATTTGGTATTCCCTAGGGTTAGTTCTCTGGTAGTCTTGGGTTTTGCAGTCAGTGCTCCCACTCCAAAGGCTCAGGGTTTGATGTCTGAGGTTTCTTCACCTTAATAATCCAGGTGGGCAGAACAATAACAGCAGTATGAGCCCCCAGGGACAGGGTTCCTCAATGTGATGCAGCATGAAGCAGGTCAGCTTATTGTGAAATGCCTGCTTGCACCAGAACAGCTGATAGCCACAATCTCTCTACTGTGGAAGGAGAAATTTTGCTGGAAGTCAACATAGAAGGAAAATTTTCCCATTGGAGCAGATCTCAAATTAGACCATGAAATTTTTGCATCTTGTTTTATGTCCCTAGATATGTTCCAATGTCTCCTGGTTTATAGTCTATGAGAACTTGAAGAGAATTTGCATCCTGCTATTGTGTGAAAATTGTATAAATCTTAATTATGTTGAATTGGTTCATAGTGCTTTTAAGGTCTACTATATCCTTCTACTTTTCTGTCTATTCATTCTGTTAGTTTTTGAAAGTTTGATATTGAAACTCCAACTAAAAATCATTATCTGCTTAAAAAATTGTAATATATAGTAGAACTATTTGTAACTTTGTTCTGTATTTTACAAGTCTCCTGTAAATGTGTTATCATACTTTTATAACTTAAAAAAGAAAGGGAAAAAAAAAAAAAAAACAAGAACTGAACCACTAAGACAGAGATTGGCAAAGATATCCTGTAAAGAGCCCAATATTAAATAATTTCCTCTTCACAGACTGTGCAGTCTCTGGTAACTATTCAACTCTGCCACTGTAGCATGAAAGTAGCCATTGACAATTTGTAAATAAATGGGTATGATGGCATCTCAGGAAAACTTTATTTACAAAAATAGGCGAATTGGATTTTACCCACAGGCCAGAGTTTGCCAACCTCTACACTACAGTGATAGCTTCCCTGGTGGCTCAGTGGTAAAGAATCGCCTGCAATACAGGAGATGCAAGTTTGATTCCTGGCTCAGGAAGATGCACTGGAGTAGGGCATGGCAACCCACTCCAGTATTCTTGCCTGGAGAATCACATGGACAGGGGAGCTTGGCAGGCTACAGTTCATAGGGTCACAAAGAGTTAGACACAACTGAAGTGATTTAGCATGCACACACCCACACTAGAGCAATAATCTTCTTTCCATTGCTCAGCGGGCATAGACAGTGAGAAACCAACACAAATGGATACCCCATGTGTTTGATGGAGAAGCCTGGTCCGCAAGGATATATGGGAGTATCCTTGTGTGCTGGAGTCAGACGGACTCAGGGGATGTGATGGAGTGCCTCCCAGATGCTGCAGGGAACCAGCTGAGATCACAAAGTTCTGGAGAAAATATTACCATACTCTCATCTTTGCTGAAATGACTGCACAAGTCTCTCCTAAGTCCTAACGCGTCCAGCCATACCACTTTTTTCTCTGGAAATGATAAGACTTGGTGTTTTTATATTCAGTATGACCCATTCCCTAAGGAAATGAGTAGCTGCATTTCAGAAAAGTTCTTTTCTTTTACTTCTTCAAAGTTAACTGTGTGTTCAGCTCTCATACCTAGCTTTGCACACACTCTACCATTTCAAATCATTTTCTCTTAAAATTGGCCACACAGAGGGGTTTCACCTAATTATGCTTACACAGCCTAAAAGACACTGTCTCTTTATGCTTTTAAGCTCATTTTCTTTTCCACACACTTTCCTTTTTTCCCCAAATGGATATATCCAATTATTCTCCTCTTGGGTGTTTTAATTTCACACATTTTTGTACACTTAGAAAGACCATAGATTGCACTACATTCACTGGTAAATCATCAAAAAAACATTTAGATGAAAGAAAGTTTTTGTAAAAACATATCTTTTGTAGCAACATAAGCAGAAGATCATTCCTTGTTTTAAACCACATAACTAAAGATGAGGAGGAAAACAAGATTCCATGATTTGAATTCTTTTTTAACAATGTTTTCATTATAATAGCATTTTTACAGTTCACAGAGCTCTTTCTCATTGAAGTTGTGTAATTTACACATTTCTTTATTTGACCCGTAGCAAAAATGAGACTCAGAGGTTAAGTGCTTTGTAAACTTTACACAGAAAATCAGTAACAAGACTGGGTCTACAATTCAATATCCCTTTATCTCAATCCAGTATGCTTTTGGATGGGAATTATTTATAACTTTCCTGTGAATTACAGAAATTTTAAGTTATTTATTTATTTATTTTTGGCTACTAACTTCTCACAGAGGCTTTATAATGCCGTGTCATTCAACTTTCTCCATGTCCAGATATTGGCTGTAACTGCTTGATTTTTTTCTTTGTTTGTTTGTTTCTGTTCTAATGCAGATAGGTCCTAAGCATGGTATGTGTTCACTCAGTCGTGTCCAACTCTCTGTGACCCCGTGGACTGTAGCCCACCAGGCTTCTCTGTTCATGGGATTCTCTAGGCAAGAATACTGGAGTGGGTGGCCACTTCCTTCTCCACTAAGCATGGTAGATTATTTGCAAAAATGGCTACAAAGCCTCTTACCCTTATATGCTCATGACTTTGCCATTCTTTCTAGTGAGAGATGGCATCTATTCCCCTGCTCTTGGGTCTGGGCTGACCTTGTGATTTGCTTTGAACAGTAGAATGCAGCAACGTGACATAGTGGAACTTCCAAGCCCAGGCCTCAAGATGCCTCTTGGAACATGGTGATGTCATGTGAAAGAGCGTGGCTCTCTTGCTTGAGAATTAAGGGCTATGGGGAGAGAGTTCCAGCTAAATGCCAATGCTGAATGGCAGGTGAATGAAGCCCCCTTGTACTATCCAGCCCTATTCAAGCCTCTAGGAGACTGAACCACACAAGTGATTCTAGATGACACCAGTAGAAGTAGACAACTAAGCTCATCCCAAATTGCTGATCCAGAAAATAAGGAGTGAATAAAAACTGTTGTTGTTTTAAGCCATGAAGTGTGGGGGTGATTTGTTATGCAGAGTATACATAACTGATAAATAAGGGATGAGAGATTTCATGGCCATCATTTTGAGGAGGCAGTGGAGATTCCCCAAAGATTGGGAACTACATTTAATGCCTCAGGGAATGATGAGTTTCCTCCATTCTTGCTATATCAATTTCCCAGGCTTATTTCAGAGTAATGCTCATGCATACTCAGTCGTGTCTGACTCTTTGTGACCCCATGGACTGTGGCCTGCCAGGCTCCTCTGTCCATGTAATTTTCTAGGCAAGAATACTGGAGTGGGTTGCCATTCCCTTCTCCAGGGGATCTTCCTAACCCAGGGATCAAACCTGCATCTCCTGCCATTGGCAGGTGAATTTTTTACCACTGAGCCACCGTGGAAGCTCTAATAGATAAATAGCATTGCCTATTATATTAAGTTCTCACAGACCTGCTCAAGCTCTCCATAGGAGTGATCTCTGGTAGCAACTTTCTGTTGCTTGACTCTTCGCCATCAGCCATAACTAATTTATCCATGAATGAATATCCAAGAACAGATACTATTACAAGTTGGGCAAGTTTATCTCTCCTTGGTGAGTCTGAAATACTGAATGGAAATCTAGAGACTAGAAACCTTTGAGAACTAAGTATCTTTAATAGTATGGCTCTGGAACAAAGGCTCAGACTACTCTGAGGTCCCCAGAGACACACCGTCCCCCACCCTTCCTAAAGAAATGGCTGTTCAACTCTTCATTAGACTCTGTGACATATTTTAGTATTCATCCAATAAACCCCCTTTCTCACATAAGCTTCCTTGAGTTGGTTTTTTTGCCTGGCTGCTGAAAAAAGTAAGTCTAAATGCAAGTCCCAATCCCCGCTTTAGCAGGGTGGAAGCTCAAGGCTGGGGTTCCTGTGGGTTTCTCAGGGGGTCTTGCACCTCTCCCTGCTCATCTACTGTGTGGGAGATAGAAGGAAGCAGATGCCTAGGAAAATAACCTCATAGTATAGTGAGATCAGGGGAGCTGGTATCTTACCTTTCTTCCCGGTTCCACCTACTGCTCAGATCAGTGCTGAAATCAGATACAAGCAAGTCTCTGTCAATAATAATTTCACTGATGAAAGCTCTCCCTGTCCCAATCACTACATGCTCCTATCACATGGACATCAACCCTGTGCTGTCCAGTTCACCCTTGGTGACGGCAGTAGGAAGAAGCAAGTGTAGATGATGACATCTGCAACTAGTTTCTCAGGAAACTGGGTTTTTGGTAGTCTGTGGTGCCAGGTACAAAGTCTTTCTCCACTGCCCACCTGGGCAGCTCAGACCATTGTATTCCCTTGTTTCCTGTGGCCTCTGTAAATTACTATAATATACTAATTTTATTTAAGAAATCTTAGTTAAAAGAGCAGGGATCTTACATAATTACCACAATTCAGGGCCCAGAAAAAAAGACCGCAGGTTACACAGTCATTTTGTATTATATTTGTTCAGGGAAAGGTGAATGCTGCCAAACAGCTCCTGAGGGCATCTTGTTTTCAGTAAGAGCTCACACAGTCACGTGGCTAAATTTCACCTATTTCATTCAGGACAAGTCTGGGAATTGATTCAGTTTTGTTACTGAAAAGGGAAAATGGTCTTAGTAAATGTCCAGCAAATAAGGGTTACCAAACTCTACAATATCATGACAATTTTTGCAAAGGCTAAATCAAGGATAAAAGTTAGGCATCCTGTGGGCAGATGTCCTAGTACCTGGGTCTCTTTTTGATTCTCTGAAAAATACGAATAAGGTCTTCGAGTGAATTTAAATCTGAGGAAGTTGGTATCTTTTAGTAAACAGTTTTGGGCTTCTCCGATGGCTCAGTGGGTATAGAACCTGCCTGCAGTGCTGGAGATGCAGGAGGCACGGATTCAATCCTTGGGTCAGGGAGGATCCCCTGGAGAAGGAAATAGCAACCCACTCTAGTCTTCTTGCCTGAAAAATCTCATGGACAGAGAAGCCTGGCAGGCTACAGTCCAAAGGGCTGCAAAGAATTGGATATGACTGAGCACATACACACAGAGTTAACAGTTTCAGGTTGTGGTCTACAGATTAGTGATTATTCATGTTTGTATAAAAGCAAAATCCTTGGTTCTTGATCATATTCAAATCTCGTCCTCCATTTTCAGAAACCAAAGAGTTGAGGTTTCAACAAAAGTTAGTGGTCTGAAGAAACAAGTCAATTGATTCCAGTTTCTTGTGACTTGGAAAAGGAAAAAAGGGACAGAATTATACAATGTAAAAATGGAGATGATGTCTTAATCCCACTCTATAAATACAAACTTGCCTAGGTTGTTCTAGTTTTAGTAATCCTAGAGAAAACACATTGTGTATGTAAAACCTCTATTCAAGTTAAAAAACAAAAAAATTTTTTTTTAAATCCCTAAACTAAAGCTTTAGTTTAATCTAAACTAAAGTTAGAACCACTTCCTTAGAAAGGAGTAATTACCTACTGGTAGGACCTTGTGTACTGAGTATGTAAGCATCTGTGCTTGAGTACAAAGAGTACATAGATACCAAGATGATGCCAAGAAAGGAGTGTATTTGGCCACTGGCAACTGCCATTTTTTCAACGAACTATACTCATGACCTATGAGTCATTTTTCTTTCATTCACTCACTCCTTCATTCATTCACTCCTTTGCTCACTCATTCATTCACTGGTATGAATGCAGTGATGACTGTAATGTACTAGGTAGGCACTGTGATAAACGCTAGAGAGGAAGAGAATTTTTATAAAATCCAGCTCCCAGCTTCAAGAAGTTTACACTCTGATCTTGGAAATTCTCCATTCTCTTATCTTTTGCATCTAACTGTGAAAATCAATATAAACCTCTTTTCTTTTCATCTCTTCCTTGCCTCCACCGTGATTAATCATTACTTGATGACTGAATGGTTATAGTTGTTTCCTGTTTGGAATTCCTACATTTAGCCTTTTCTTTTTCTGCAAATTCTTTATACCACTGCCTAATTCATCTTTGAGACCTCATGGACTATACAGGCCATGGAATTCTCCAGGCCAGAATACTGGAGTGGTTAGCTTTTCCTTTGCCAGGAGATCTTTCCAATGCAGGGATCGAACCCAGGTCTCCCACATTGCAGGCAGCCAGGTGAATCAAGCTGGAATCGAGATTGCCGGGAGAAATATCAATAACCTCAGATACGCAGATGACACCACCCTTATGGCAGAAAGTGAATAACTAAAGAGCCTCTTGATGGAAGTGAAAGAGGAGAGTGAAAAAGTTGGCTTAAAACTCAATACTCAAAAAAACTAAGATCATGGCATCCAGTCCCATCACTTCATGGCAAATGGATGGAGAAACAATGGAAACAGTGACAGACTTTGTTTTTTGTGGCTCCAAAATCACTGCAGATGGTGACTGCAGCCATGAAATTAAAAGATGCTTGCTCCTTGGAAGAAAAGCTATGACCAACTTAGACAGCATATTAAAAAGCAGAGACATTACTTTGTCAACAAAGGTCCATCTAGTCAAAACTATGGTTTTTCCAGTAGTCATGTATGGATGTGAGAGTTGGACTATAAAGAAGCTGAGCACCAAAGAACTGATGCTTTTGAACTATCATGTTGGAGGAGACTCTTGAGAGTCCCTTGGACAGCAAGAAGATCCAACCAGTCCTAAAAGAAATCAGTCCTGAATATTCATTGGAAGGACTGATGCTGAAGCTGAAACTCCAATACTTTGGCCACCTGATGTAAAGAACTGACTCATTTGAAAAGACCCTCATGCTGGGAAAGATTGACGGCAGGAGGAGAAGGGGACGATAGAGGATGAGATCATTTGATGGCATCACCAACTTGATGAACATGAGTTTGAGCAAGCTCTGGGAGTTGGTGATGGACAGGGAAGCCTGGCGTACTGCAGTCCATGGGGTCGCAGAGCCACGCATGACTGAGTCTCTGAACTGACTGACTGGGCTTCCCTGGTGGTTAGTTGGTAAAGAATCTGCCTGCATGCAGGAGATGTGGGTTCATTCCCTGGATCAAGAAGACTCCCCGGAGAAGGAAATGGCAACCCACTCCACTATTCTTGCCTGAGAAATCCTATGAACAGAGAATCTTGGCAGGATACAGTCCATGGGGTTGCAAGAGTCAAACACCATTTAGCAACTAAACCACCTCCACTGAAGGCTCACTATGTGCCAGGAACTGTGCTAAAGACTTTCTGTGCATTACATCATTTACTCTGCATGACAAACCTTTAAGGCAAGAATTATTATCTTCATTTTATAAAATAGAAAAATAATGCTAAGAGGTGATCACTAACTTTCCCAAGGTCACATAGAAAGTACGGAGATGACCAACTCCAAAGCCCCCACTCTTTTTTTTCCCTAAGTATTTGCTTTATAAAATTTATTTATTTGACTGTGCTGGGTCTTAGTTGTAGCATGCAGGATCTTAGATCTTCATTGCTGCCTGTGGGAACTTTTGGTTGAGGCATGTGGGATCTAGTTCCCTGACCAGGGAGTGAACCCAGGCGCCCTGCATTGAGAGCATGGAGTCTTAACCACTGGACCTCCAATAAAGTCCCTCAAATGCCATGCCCTTAACCACTACCTTGAACTACCATTCTGCTCCTGAGTCAGTTTCAACCCTGTGCAAGCACCTTTGCTCCCACTGGGTCCCCTACATGATACTGTCCTTCTCCTGCCTTCCAAGCCCTACTGACACTCATTCAAAGCAAAGTTTAAATCCCCTCTCCTCAGTGAATTCTTCCTAGAGCACACTAGTCTGTGTGGACTTCTTCATCCTCTGAGTTCTAACAGGGTGTATTTCTACCACTCATTTGGCACTGAGATGTCCCATATCATATTTTATAGAAATATCTCATATGTCTCAGGTGCTATGCTGTGCTTAGTGGCTCAACTTAGTCATGTCCAACTCTTTGCCACCCCATGGAGTGCAACCCTCCAGGCTCCTCTGTTCATGGGGAATTCTCCTGGCAAGAATACTGGAGTGGGTTGCCATGCCCTCCTTCAGGGGATTTTCCTGACTCAGGGATTGAATCCAGATCTTCCGCACTGTGGGTGGATTCTTTACATCTGAGTCACCAGGGAAGCCCATGTCTCAGGTACAGCAATTAAAATCCCTTGGAAGCACATGATCTGCAAGATACTTAATAAATACATGTTGCTTTTGTGGTGTGTACACTTAATTGGTGGTGATGGTAGTTTAGTCACTAAGTCGTGTCCATCTCTTGTGACCACGTGGACTGCAGCCCTCCAGGCTCCTCTGTCCATGGAATTCTCCAGGCAAGAATACTGCAGTGGGTTGCCATTTCCTTCTCCAGGGGATATTCCAACCCAGGGATTGAACCCAGGTCTCCCACACTGTACGCAGATTCTTTACCAACTGAGCTACAAGGGAAGCTTGTGTGAGAAATTAAGAGCTTGGACAGTAAACAGTGATGGAAGCCTGTCACTTAGTATGATTGGTAACAAGGCACATGCCATTCTCTTGTCATGGTGGATGGAAAAGGGTGATGTTGGAAGTGCTGCATCTCCCTGCCCCAGCATGCCATAAGGAACAGGAAGTTATAGGGGAATCATAAGGGTGCCCCAAATCTTGCCTGAGTAGTCAGACAAAGAAGTATTTTGAAAATCCTTGACCTGATCCTTTGTTTGAAAAAGATTTAAATGGAACTTAAGTCCCAGAGCCTTGCCAAGTCCCAGGGTAGAAATGATGAACTTCCCAAACATTTGGCAGCAAGGTAGTCTGGCTAAGACTGGGTGGTGTAGATGCTGAGGACCCCCACCCTCTCCTCAAGATACAAGAAGTTATTTTAATTCTAGTCTAATCTAAGCCACATGGAGCATCCACAGACCTCTTCAGCCCCCAACCATGTCCTTCCACACTGAGCCCCTCCCCACCCAGTACATGGCAGGATGTGATGACCACCCCATGTGTCATACCTGGAGTCTAGCCAGAGAGAGACTGCCAACTGGATGATAATCTCCAGTGGGAAAGTCTGGCTGCAGGCAACCTGTGACTGACCGCTCGATATCATTATTTCCTTTGGAAATCAGTAGCAGAGCAGGGTCCATGCCTTCACTTCTTTGCTAAGGATAAAATGCCACCTCCCTCAACAATGGATGATTCTCAGCAGAGCCTCAGATGCCTTCAAGTAAGCATCATAATGTTCGAGGGAAGAGAAGAAATGGAAGAACTTGTGACATGATGGACGCACATTCTCTGGAAAAGAACTGATAGTATGCTATGCTTGGAATTAGCCTTTCCCATTTTTAAAGGGGGGTTTCATAAGTTTCCATATAACTTCAGCCTCTCGTCAACCCTAGGAGATGTTGCAGGCAGCTGTAAGCATCCTCCGTTGTTCACACATGGTAGCAGCAGCCCAGAGCCTAGTCGGAGGTCCCGCTGCTGGTGACAGGCAGCACCAGGGCTAGACCCTCAGTGCCGCTCACCCTTCCTCTAGTGCCCTGCCCGACTCAGCACACTGTTCTTCCCCCTGAAGGGACTGGAATATACAATTTCTTGGTTTGATTTGGTTGGCTTGGCTTTTTTGGTTTGTTTGTTTTGTTTTGTTTTTGCTTCCATTCCTGTTTTGACTTTGTTCACTTTCTTTCCCTTCCTTCCGACTTTCACTTCTCTCTCCCTCCCCACAACCCCTACGCTCTCAGATGCTGCCTCACTGGCCAGCCAACCTCCCATCTTTAGAGCCAACATTTGAAGCCTGCAGATTACAGAACCGTGTCCTCAAGCTGCCTGTTGCTCCTTCTCTTGGTTAGATGATTATTTTTTAATGGAGGAGGGGTGTTAGAGAGGAAGAAGAAAGAGGTGAATAATTACTGGAATGAACAGCAATTGGTGCTCACCTAACAATGTCACTGAGACCTCAAATCATCTCAGTCTAACTCTTCAGGTTTATGATGGACAAAGTTAGGGGTCAAAACCCCAGGGTTAGATGCTTCCATTATTTTGAGATAGCTGACTGGTCAACATCTTATTGTTGTTGTTCAGTTGCTAAGTTCTGTCCAACTCTTTGTGACCCCATAGACTGCAGCACACCAGACTTCCCTGTCCTTTACCATCTCCTGGAGTTTCCTCAAACTCACACTCATTGAGTCAATGATGCCATCCAACCATCTCATCCTCTGTCACCTCCTTCTGCTTTTGCCCTCAATCTTGGCATATAATAATCAAAAAGACTCTAAACAGAGATCTCGAGTGAGAATCCCCCTCGCTGACTGCTAACTTGTGAATGAGAGACACCAAAGAGGGGGCAGGATGTGCTGGGAGCTGTCAGTATGGCCTCTTACTGGCATTAAATTCACACAAAGCACAAATGAGCAGTGAAGAGAGAGCAAGGAGAATCAGAGGGCTATGTTGTCATTCTACTCAGAGGGAAAAGTGTTCTGAAATTGTGGAAGGGAAGGTCCCACTCTGGGCCTCTCTTTATTCCACAACAAAACTGGGCAACTCTCACCATGACACACTCTTCCACTGAGCTCACTGGGGGAGGCAGCGACTTAGACCTCCAGTGCTTCTCCCATAATAAAGATTTTACCAGCTGCATGGAACGTTGCTGTGGAATCCAACTATGGCTGTCAGGCTAATAAGAGAGAAGATTCCCTGTTGTGAATCGAGTAAATAAACATGCCTAGGAAACACTATGGCAGCAGATAACACTGAGAAGAGAAATGAGAATTGGTACTATTTTTAGTGCTAGCATTCTGATTCTAATTGTACATGAAGAGCAACTAGCATGAACAATATAAAGGCAAAGTTAATTTCAGATCCTGAGCTTGCCGCACCGTTCTTGGATGATTTGAAACTCAATGTGACCTACAGTCATTTTTCAGCTATGAGACAAGGAAACTTGGAGATGGCTAAGTAGCTGCTGGGAGGCTTATGGGTAAATGGGAGTTGAGTATATCTCATATCATGTACCCCATTCTCCCTTATATGCTAACATTTCCTGAAGACTTCTAATGTGCTAGGTAACACATCAATTGCTCTCATGAGAATTATCTCATTTAATTATTACAACAACCTGTGTGGTGGGTACTGTTATTGCTTCCATCAGATAGAAGCCATACAGCTTGCAAGGACAGAGGTAAACTTTGAACCCAGTCCTCTGACTCTAGAGCCAAATCATTGCACTATTGTAGGTAAAGAAAGGAGATGGGACTTCCCTGGTGTCCAATGGTTTAAAATCCACCTGCCAATGTAGGGGACATTGGTTTGATCCCTGGTCAGGGAAGATTCCACCTGCTCAGGGGCAATTAAGCCCACATATCCAACTTTAGAGTCTATGTGCCATGACTAAGACCTGAGGCAGTAAAAAATAAATAAATAAATATTTTTTAAAAAGAAAGGAGATAACTCATCCTTCTACTTTCTGTCCTTTGATGAGAAAAAGAATCACGTCCCACTACCAGCACTGACCTGCATGTGTGTGCATGCTCGGTCGCTTCAGTTGGGTCTGACTCTTTGTGACACTATGGACTGTAGCCCACCAGGCTCCTCTGTCCATGGGAATCTCCAGGCAAGAATACTGGAGTGGGTTGCCAGTGGTCTCCTCTAGGGGATCTTCCCTAGCCATGGATCGAACTCACATCTCTTATATCTCCTGCATTGGAAGGGGGATTCTTTACCACTAGTGCCACCTGACTTGCACACCCATCACTAGTGACAGCACCTATGGTTGCTGCCCCAGTGATGCAGAAAAAAAATGGCGGTATGCCTTCCCAACACAGCTGGAGCACCACTCCCCATGGATCTGCACAGGGGGGACCCTCTCCCCCACTCAGTCCAAGCCTCATCACAGAGCTACTCTTATCTCTCTTCCCAGATCAGAACTCTTAGAAGCAGACACTCAGGTCCAGCTTTGAATCACTGCTCTCTTACCATCATCCAGGGAAGCAGAATGGAAGGCAGTCACTTCCACGACTCAACATCACTCAGTGTCTCCTTTCTTTTCCTGCCACGGAGCTACAAAGTAGCCAGGTTCAGACTCACTAAATGCATATATGAAAACAACTTTCATTCCTATACACTGTACCAAATGCTGAGCTTACAAGATCGGTGAAGTGAGGAACAAATTTGTCCCACATTATGTGATGCTCTGAGTAGTAAAGTACTAGGTGTACATGTGCATGGCAATATCTACAGGTGGAGCTCATTGTTAAACACTGCAGGTCTTTCAGACTAAAGAAAGATGAAAATCAAACCAAGTTGCAAGGATAGGATTAAGAGAAGAAATCCCCATGAACTGGAAAACATAGCATGCCTGCTAACTGACCACAGGGTCCAGAGATATGGTGGTCAGTTCAGTTGCTCAGTTGTGTCTGACTCCTTGAAACACCATAGACTACAGCATGCCAGGCTTCCCTGTCCATCACCAACTCCCAGAGCTTGCTCAGACTCATAACAATCAAGTTTGTGATCTTGATGTGGTGGTACTGATGTCATTTCCAAGTTTATGGAAATATTTCTTAGAGAATGCTTTATCAGTTCAGTTCAGTTGCTCAGTCGTGTCCGACTCTTTGCGGTCCCATGAATCGCCGCATGCCAGGCCTCCCTGTCCATCACCAGCTCCCGGAGTTCACTCAGACTCATGTCCATCGACTTAGTGATGCCATCCAGCCATCTCATCCTCTGTCATCCCCTTCTCCTCATGCCCCCAATCCCTCCCAGCATCAGAGTCTTTTCCAATGAGTCAACTCTTCGCATCAGGTGGCCAAAGCATTAGAGTTTCAGCTTTAGCATCATTCCTTCAGAAGAAATCCCAGGGCTCATCTCCTGCAGAATGGACTGGTTGGATCTCCTTGCAGTCCAAGGGACTCGCAAGAGTCTTCTCCAACACCACAGTTCAATAGCATCAATTCTACGGCGCTCAGCCTTCTTCACTGTCCAACTCTCACATCCATACATTACCACTGGAAAAACCATAGCCTTGACTAGACGGACCTTTGTTGGCAAAGTAATGTTTCTGCTTTTCAATATGCTATCTATGTTGGTCATAACTTTCCTTCCAAGGAGTAAGCATCTTTTAATTTAATGGCTGCAGTCACCATCTGCAGAGATTTTGGAGCCCCAAAAATAAAGTCTGACACTGTTTCCACTGTTTCTTCATCTATTTCCCATGAAGTGGTGGGACCAGATGCCATGATCTTCATTTTCTGAATGTTGAGCTTTAAGCCAACTTTTTCACTCTCCGCTTTCACTTTCATCAAGAGGCTTTTGAGTTCCTCTTCACTTTCTGCCATAAGGGTGGTGTCATCTGCATATCTGAGGTTATTGATATTTCTCCCAGCAATCTTGATTCCAGCTTGTGCTTCTTCCAGTCCAGCGTTTCTCATGATGTACTCTGCATATAAGTTAAATAAACAGGGTGACAATATACAGCCTTGATGTACTCCTTTTCCTATTTGGAACCAGTCTATTGTCCCATGTCCAGTTCTAACTGTTGCTTCCTGACCTGCATATAGGTTTCTCAAGAGGCAGGTCAGGTGGTCTGGTATTCCCATCTCTTTCAGAATTTTCCACAGTTTATTGTGATCCACACAGTCAAAGGCTTTGGCATAGTCAATAAAGCAGAAACGGATGTTTTCCTGGAACTCTCTTGCTTTTTCCATGATCCAGCGGATGTTGGCAATTTGATCTCTGGTTCCTCTGCCTTTTCTAAAACCAGCTTGAACATCAGGAAGTTCACGGTTCACATACTGCTGAAGCCTGGCTTGGAGAATTTTGAGCATTACTTTACTAGCATGTGAGATGAGTGCAATTGTGTGGTAGTTTGAACATTCTTTGGCATTGCCTTTCTTTGGGATTGGAATGAAAACTGACATTTTCCAGTCCTGTGGCCACTGCTGAGTTTTCCAAATTTGCTGGCATATTGAGTGCAGCACTTTCACAGCATCATCTTTTAGGACTTGAAATAGCTCAACTGGAATTCCATCACCTCCACTAGCTTTGTTCGTAGTGATGTTTTCTAAGGCTCCCTTGACTTCACATTCCAGGATGTCTGGCTCTAGGTCAGTGATCACATTATCCTGATTATCTTGGTCGTGAAGCTCTTTTTTGTACAGTTCTTCTGTGTATTCTTGCCACCTCTTCTTAATATCTTCTGCTTCTGTTAGGTCCATACCATTTCTGTCCTTTATCGAGGCCATCTTTGCATGAAATGTTCCTTTGGTATCTCTAATTTTCTTGAAGAGATCTCTAGTCTTTCCCATTCTGTTGTTTCCCTCTATTTCTTTGCATTGATCACTGAGGAAGCCTTTCTTATCTCTCCTTGGTATTCTTTGGAACTCTGCCTTCAGATGCTTGTATCTTTCCTTTTCTCCTTTGCTTTTTGCTTCTCTTCTTTTCACAGCTATTTGTAAGGCCTCCCCAGACAGCCATTTTGCTTTTTTGCATTTCTTTTCCATGGGGATGGTCTTAATTCCTGTCTCTTGTACAATGTCACAAACTTCATTCCCTAGTTCATCAGGCATTTTATCTATCAGATCTAGTCCCTTAAATCTATTTCTCACTTCCACTGTATAACCATAAGGAATTTCATTTAGGTCATACCTGAATGGTCTAGTGGTTTTGCCAACTTTATTCAATTTAAATCTGAATTTGGCAATAAGGAGTTCATGATCTGAGCCACAGTCAGCTCCCAGTCTTGTTTTTGTTGACTGTATAGAGCTTCTCCATCTTTGGCTGCAAACAACATAATCAATCTGTTTTCGTTGTTGACCATCTGGTGATGTCCGTGTGTAGAGTCTTCCCTTGTGTTGTTGGAAGAGGGTGTTTGCTATGACCAGTGCATTTTCTTGGCAAAACTCTATTAGTCTTTGCCCTGCTTCATTCCATATTCCAAGGCCAAATTTGCCTGTTACTCCAGGTGTTTCTTGACTTTCTACTTTTGCATTCTAGTCCCCTGTAATGAAACGGACATCTTTTTTGGGTGTTAGTTCTAAAAGGTCTTGTAGGTCTTCATAGAACCGTTCAACTTCAGCTTCTTCAGCGTTACTAGTTGGGGCATAGACTTGGATTACTGTGATATTGAATGGTTTGCCTTGGAAACAAACAGAGATCATTCTGTCGTTTTTGAGATTGCATCCAAGTACTGCATTATGGAGTCTTTTGTTTACCATGATGGCTACTCCATTTCTTCTGAGAGATTCCTGTCCGCAGTAGTAGATATAATGATCATGTGAGTTAAATTCACCCGTTCCAGTCCATTTGAGTTTGCTGATTCCTAGAATGTCAACATTCATTCTTGCCTGACCACTTCCAATTTGCCTTGATTCACGGACCTGACATTCCAGGTTCCTATGCAATATTGCTCTTTACAGCACTGGACCTTGCTTCTATCATCAGTCACATCCACATTGTTTTTGCTTTGGTTCCATCCCTTTATTCTTTCTGGAGTTATTTCTCCACTCATCTCCAGTAGCATATTGGGCACCTACTGACCTGGGGAGTTCCTCTTTCAGTATCCTATCATTTTGCATTTCCATACTGTTCATGAGGTTCTCAAGGCAAGAATACTGAGGTGATTTGCCATTCCCTTCTCCAGTTGACCACATTCTGTCACATCTCTCCACCATGACCTGCCTGTCTTGGGTGGCCCCACAGGCATGGCTTAGTTTCATTGAGTTAGACAAGGCTGTGGTCCTAGTGTGATTAGATTGACTAGTTTTCTGTGAGTATGGTTTTAGTATGTCTGCCCTCTGATGCCCTCTTGCAATACCTACTGTCTTACTTGGTTTTCTCTTACCTTGGGCGTGGGGTATCTCTTCATGGCTGCTCCAGCAAAGCGCAGCCACTGCTCCTTACTTTGGACGAGGGGTATCTTCTCACCACTGCCCTTCCTGAAATTCAACGTGGAATAGCTCCTCTAGGCCCTCCTGTGCCTGAGCAGCCACCACTCCTTGGACATGGGGTTGCTCCTCCCAGCCACCATCCCTGGCCTCGGGTGTGGGACAGCTCCTCCCGGCCGCCGCCCCTGACCTCAGACACAGGGTAGCTCTTCTCGGCCGTTCCTGCGCCGTCGCAGCCTGGCACTCTCCGCCACTGCCCCTGACCTCAGACGTTGGGTAACTCCTCTCGGCCACACCTAAGTGCTCTGGTCGCAGCCGCCCGCGCCTAAGTGCGCCGGTCGCGGGAGTTAATGGGACAATAGTTTTGTCTTTAAGGAAGAGTCTTGTACAGATAACTTGGCTAGAATACATTTGTATCATTTTAAGAGTTTTTTGCTTCCCTGGTGGCTCAGATAGTAAAGAATCTGCCTGCAATGCAGGAGACCCAGGTTTGATTCCTCAGTCAGGAAGAGTCTCTGGAGAAGAAAATGGCTACCACTCCAGTATTCTTGCCAGGAGAATCCCATGGAAAGAGGAGTCTGACAGGCTACAGTCCAAGGGGTCACAAAGAGTCAAACGTGACTGAGTGACTAACACTTTCATGTTCAAGAGTTTTTCAGTTCCAAATGAGACAAGAGCCAACTCAAACTAGCTTGGATAAAAAGGGCCCTTGTTAGTTAAGTAACAGGCCTAGAGCTGGCTTCTGGCACAGACTAGCCCAAGAGCCAAGCTCCATCACCAGAGCCTGTTCTCTCGCCACACTGCATTCCTCCTTCCTTCATATTGCTTTCCTTGTTGGTGTCCATTTGGTGGCAGAAAGGATGATCAGCACTTTGTGGAATCCTACACTCTGTGGAGCTGGAGGAGAGTTTGAAGGATAAATGTTCTGGGCTCCACTCTGATTGACCTGACTTGTTTCAAGGACTCATTCTTGATCACATTCCTATGAATTTGAGTGTGTCCTTTGGCCAAGTTGAATCACATGCCTGCCTTCCATAATGGCTGTGAGAGGAAGAGAACAGAAATTAAAGGAATTATTTCCAAAAGAAGGGGGAAAGAAGGCCTACGATCAACAGATGTCCTCTATAGCCATAACACAGAAGTCCTTGTGTTCTTTTATTAAAAGTATTCAGTGTCAACACATAAAACACTCGACTGTGAGTATGCTTAAGTTTCCCCCCACAAGTAGCATCTCGTTACTGTTGTTCAGTTGCTCAGTCAGGTCCGACTCTTTGGGACCCCAAGGACTGCAGCACACCAAGCTCCCTTGTCCTTTGCTATCTCCAAGAGTTTGCTCAAATTCATGTCCATTGAGTCTGTGATACCATGCAACCATCTCATCCTCTGCCTCTCCCTTCTCATTTTGCCCTCAGTCTTTCCCAGCATCAGGGTTTCTTCCAATGAGTTGGCTCTTTGGATCAGGTGGCCAAAGTATTGGAGCTTTAACTTCGGCAACAGTCCTTCCAATGAATATTCAGAGTTGATTTCCTTTAAGATTAACTGGTTTGATCTCTTTGCAGTAGATTAAATGTAGCATTTTAGATGGACCTAAAATATTGGCACATATTTTAAAGCTTTAGCTTCCCATTGGTATGAACATGATTGCAAAGCTTATACAGGTCTAAAATTAAAATCAAAGATCAAGTCCAAAGAATCTTGTATTTCTATCTCAGATTGACCTCTGAGTCATAAAATGTTATCCTGATAAATTCAAGTAAACTTTCTATACTATTTTTCCACTAGGTATTGTGCAAGGGGATTGGTTTGGGGGGAGAAGACAGGGAAAGATTTTATGGTTGCTCAGTAACCAGAGAACAATTACCTGGAAGCATTTAGCCCATATCCTATTAGAAGCAAGGACCACTGTTTGGTATGGTTCTATGAACATGCTCGAGAAGAGCTGACTTACCCATATTTGCCTGTTCTTTGCTAGATCAAAAGACATTTTTTGTTTATAAAGAGGGGGAGTTGGACTGTCACTGTAGATGATATAGTGAACAACAAAAATAGAGCAAAGAGGGAAAAACAGAGAGTGTGATCCTTAACACCCCCCCCCCATGCCTTTATTTGTATCAATATTCCTGTGGGTAGCTCACTCTCCTTCTGCCTCAGGCAGGAGAACTACTTAGAAAGTAGAATTGGTTATGCTATCCCTGCAAATCTCTGCTGCTGCTTGTCTATTTTTTGTTTTTAATTTTTTTAAAAAGGCAGTGGTAAGAGAACCAAGGAATAAGAGAATATACTCATTTCTTACTGGCCCTTGGCCTTTCTTAAGTCCATGTTTTGTTTTGTTTTGTTTGACCCCATCCATGGCAGCTGTTTTCAGTCGCCCAACTGAGTCTGAATTTTAAGGAAAAGCGCTATCCTCTTCCTATTCAGTTTAGGATAATTGTTGCCCAGGCAAATCATTATAATTAAATTCAGTTTAAAAGTGAGAACCCACCTGCAACCATATGTTAAATCTGCCTTTGGGTAAAGAAGTTGGTATTGTCACTTTGTATTTAAAGTAAAGTTGGGTAATGGTAAGATTCTCAGTGGTGATGGTTAAAGAGATTTGCTTCTTTTTTAAATGATTAATTGCAATTCACCTGTATCTGAAAGGATATTACTTGATTCTTAGGAAAACATTTTCATTAAACAGAACTACCATTGAGCAGGCTTCTATCAAGTGGATTTGGTATTGATGCAGAAAAATAAATTGAAATAAGATGCTTTCATTAGATATGTGAAATGAAACTGAAACATAGGAGGCTCCTATATAAAACATGCGGTATCGTTTGGCTGCCCAGTGTCCTTTCCATTTCCTAAGAGTGTTCTGAAATTATTCTGAAAAAAACATTTCTCATTCTTATCCAGAGTTTGGAAGAATTAGATCCTCCCAAACTAAGAGCTAGGCTTCCCTGGTGGCTCAGAGGTTAAAGCGTCTGCCTGCAATGCGGGAGACCTGGATTCGATCCCTGGGTCAGGAAGATCCCCTAGAGAAGGAAATGGCAACCCGCTCCAGTATTCTTGCCTGGAGAATCCCATGGACGGAGGAGTCTGGTGGGCTACAGTCCACGGGGTCACAAAGAGTTGGACACGACTGACTGAGCGACTTAACTTAAACCAAGAGCTGGTGTTACTTAAGCCAGTCAGATTAAGCCAATCAGCCTAACCCCATTCCTCTGGCCATTGTAACCTGACTAGGAATCAGAGTCAGTAAGATGCTATGTTGGAACTTATGGGAAGAAAAGAATTCCTCTCTCTTCTTCAAGAGTTACTTAAAGAGATATTTTTCTCTAGAATGTATAGTTTAAAGATGCAAGATTTACAACTGTGATGCCATTTTGCAAGCTGGGAGGAAAACCCAGAGTGGTTAGGGCCCTCTAAACATGAAGCTTCTACCTAGGAAGGCAGAGCAATGTGATTGCCTTGGTGACATCATTGAAGCCATTAGACCAAGCTTCTGCTACCTCTGACTTCTCAGCCATGTGAACCCACCTTTATGCTTCAGCTAATTTAGGTTGACTTTTCTGTCATTTGCACCCATGAGAATCCTGGAGGAGTGAGGCAAAAGTCAGACGACCTCCAATCTGTGATAGGGTAGAAAAAATGCCAGTGCCAGTGCCTGGGACAGTGCATTAGAGCAGGAGTTCCTGGGTCTGGGTAATCATCTGAATCACCAGGAAACTTAGCAAAAATACATGTGATGGGCTTCCCTGGGGGTCTGGTGGTTAAGAATCTGCCTGCCAATGCAGGGGAACACAAGTTTGGCCCCTGGTCCTGGAAGATTTCA
Organism: Bos javanicus; assembly: GCF_032452875.1. Taxonomy (NCBI): domain Eukaryota; kingdom Metazoa; phylum Chordata; class Mammalia; order Artiodactyla; family Bovidae; genus Bos; species Bos javanicus. The sequence goes on along the minus strand of NC_083872.1, from coordinate 96,229,256 downwards.
AATGCTGTGGAGCAACAAAGCCCATGTGCCACAGCTACTGAGCCACTCACAGAACTACTGGAGCCCCCACGCCCTAGAGCCCTTACTCTGCAACAAGAGAAGCTACCGCAATAAGAAGCCCATGCATTGAAACTATAGTAGCCCCCACTTGCCACAGCTTCATTGCACAGCAATGAACACTCAGTGCAGCCAAAAATTAATTAAATAAATAAATCTTTTTTTTTTTTTAACTTTACAATATTGTATTAGTTTTGCCAAATATCGAAATGAATCCACCACAGGTATACCCGCATTCCCCATCCTGAACCCTCCTCCCTCCTCCCCCCACCACCCTCCCTCTGGGTCGTCCCAGTGCACCAGCCCCAAGCATCCAGTATTGTGCATCAAACCTGGACTGGCGACTCGTTTCATACATGATATTATACATGTTTCAATGCTATTCTCCCAAATCTCCCCACCCTCTCCCTCTCCCACAGAGTCCATAAGACTGATCTATACATCGGTGTCTCTTTTGCTGTCTTGTACACAGGGTTATTGTTACCATCTTTCTAAATTCCATATATATGTGTTAGTATACTGTATTGGTGTTTTTCTTTCTGGCTTACTTCACTCTGTATAATAGGTTCCAGTTTTATCCATCTCATTAGAACTGATTCAAATGTATTCTTTTTAATGGCTGAGTAATACTCCATTGTGTATATGTACCACAGCTTTCTTATCCATTCATCTGCTGATGGGCATCTAGGTTGCTTCCATGTCCTGGCTATTATAAACAGTGCTGCAATGAACATTGGGGTACACGTGTCTCTTTCCCTTCTGGTTTCCTCAGTGTGTATGCCCAGCAGTGGGATTGCTGGATCATAAGGCAGTTCTATTTCCAGTTTTTTAAGGAATCTCCACACTGTTCTCCATAGTGGCTGTACTAGTTTGCTAAATAAATCTTTTTAAAAAATATGCATGAAAACTTGAAGATCAATGATTTTAGGAAATTAGTTTTTAAAAATAAGTGAATTGCTAAAGAGAACTAAGATAAACATAATTAATGAACTGTGTCTAAAAGAGGAAGGAGAGAACGATGGAAGATATGGACAAATTTTCATTCTCTTATTCAACTAATATCTATTTAAAGTCATTTAATGGCAGAGTACGGTGATAGAACTTGATAGAGATGATTACAAAGCTGTGTGAGAAAAATACGTCCACACAAAGAATTTTTTTTAATGCAATAGGAAAGCTAAACATGTATGCTCCAAAGTCCACTGCAATTCAGTACAAGGCAAATGCTGAGAAGTTATTTCTATAGTCTTTAGCAGCTTACCAAGCATATTCACACTCATTATATCATTTGATTCTCACAACAACTCTTTGAGATAGGCAGTGGCACTTCCGTATCTGGCATAAAGAAACTGAGACTCAGAGCACACAAAGATAAATATAAATGAATGTCGCAGTGGCATTATTTGAAAGAGAAGAAAACTAGAAACTGCATAAATAGCCAGGAATAGCGGAGAGGCTAAATACATTATGTCTCTACGTACAAGGGACTGGTAGGCAGCTGGTAAAGATAATGAGACAGGGCTTCCTTGGTGGCTCAGTTATAAAGAATCTGCCTGCCAATGCATAAGACATGGGTTTGATCCCTGATCTGGTAAGATCCCATATGCTGTGGAGCAACTAAGCCTGTGTGTCACAGCTATTGAGCCTGTGCTCTAGAGCCCAGAAACCACAACTACTGAGGCAATGAGCTGCAACTACTGAAGCCTGAGTGCCCTAGAGCCTGAGTTCAGCAGCAGGAGAAGCCCTCGCATCACAACTAAAGAGTAGGCCCTAGTCACTGCAACTAGAGAAAACCCCTCAAAAGTAGTGAAGACCTAGCACAGCTAATAAATAAATTCAGAAAATAATTAAAATTATTTTTTAAAAAAGAAATATCTTTTAAAAATGTTAATAAAAATGAATTATCATTAAGGATCTGAAGCAAACTTTTTTATCACAAAAAAATGTTTTAATCTTCTCATATACTCTGTTCACTTATTCAATAACTATTTATAACTTGGCAAGTATTCTGGAAGGAACCAAGGACATAACAGTCAGTGATAAAACCACTGCTGACTAATAATATTAAAAATATACGACATGTGTCCAGTGTACATGCCAAGTGAGTTACAACAGTTTTTTGCTTACAGAGGTGATGAGAGCTGCCTGGGCTATTCCAGCTGAGAAGTGAAATAGTGGACTTCTTAGTTGTAATTCTTGCCTGGAGAATTCCATGGACAGAGGAGCCTGGGGGGCCCCAGTCCATGGGGTCACAAAGTGTCAGGCACAACTGAACGACTCACATACTAGCTGTAATAGGCAACATTCAAATCTGGTTTGGTTGTCTCTAGAGCCCGAGTTCTTAACCACAGAGCTATCGGGCTCTTCTGGCAGACAATGTTTGTTAAAGTACAAGTGTGACAAATGAAATAGTAAGTAAATCTAAGGCACCCAAACTTGCAGGTGGTCAGAGGAGACCATCATGGCCACGACATTTTAGCTGAATAAGAGTTAGCTAAGGAAAGCTGGAGTAATTGAGGAGATTGTGCAGAGAAGTAGAGGAAAAGTAGGGGCAAGATGCAGAGAAACTAAAAAACAAAGAACAACACACCGCCACCCCCACACACGCACACACAAAGACAAAACAAAATTTGCATGGCTAAAATCAAGTGGTGGGAGGATGGAGAAAGGGCAAATTGTAAGATGCAGGCTTACTGATGAGCTTTATTAATAACACAGAGCTGGATCTAACTGCAAAGGCTCGTAATCCTACCACCGAAACACAGATTTCCTATGTTTGAAGAAAATTCTTAACAGAAGTAGAAATGAGGAGTGGAAAATCTTACTTATATAGAGTAGATTTTTAAATATTTGTTACAATTTGTAATATTGTTTAAGACTCGTACGATGAGAGAAACTGAGGCTCAGGTAAGTTGAGTAACTTGTTGAAAGTCATATGGTGACAGAATCAAAAGCATTCTTACACATCCCTAATGTTCTTTTCAATAAATGACAATGAATTCAAAAGAAAGTTAGGAAAGTGAACTTTCCTGGTAGTCCAGTGGTTAAGACTTCGCCTTCCAATGCAGGAGGCTTGAGTTTGACCCATGGTCAGGGAACTAAGATCTCACATGCCACACAGTATGGTCAAAAAAAAAAAAAAGGTTAGAAAGGGAAGACTGGGGTTTGGGAAAGACTGTGTTAAGGAAGAGGTATTTGGTGTCATACCTCAAAGGACAGAAAAAATTTAAAAGGCGGAGATAACGAGAAAACATTTTTGGCAAAGAGACTCTTAAGTGCAGGGGCAGGTTCCAGGTTATTTAGATCAACTATATAAGTATACATATAGCATGAGTATAAGGTGATTCAGAGATGTTACAGGGCCCGAGAGCTTTATAAACACTGTATGGGGTTTGGGAATTGGAAATAATTAATAATACATTAATAGCCTTCAGAGAAGCCAGATGAGATTAAGCCATCTTAGTTTGAGGATGGATAATGACTAGCTGTGATTTCCAGAATAAGTAGTTACTTCCCAAAAATATGATTCAAAATTTATCTGGGTTTATTTGCAGGGAAACTTGTGTTCAGCCCAGTTAAAAAATGATGTTTCACCTGTATAGCGTTTAAAAGAATCTTTGGTGCTCTGAAAACTGAGAAGCATCCTGACATTATCCTTCTCATCAGTTATTTAGCAACAATCTTAGCTGTTCTGGGATGCTTATTTCCAGAGCATTCTGGCCCATAATAGTAACCTCTCACCTACACTATGTAATATATTAAGGAAAGATAAATCGTAGGTCTAAGGGTTGTTTGGGAGCAGGATGTCACAGTCTACCAGCACTGTTTACTAATTGGATTTAAGATTTGTACTTGGTTTTGATGCAGCCAGGCAAGTTTGACAATTAAGTGGTCCTGAAATCTGGAAGTCGGCTTTGCTTCTCTTTTCCTGGCTCTCAAGAGCTTCCTCCCCTCCCCAGGTTGGGTGGGAGTGTACAGACAGAAGTCTCAGATGAGCACCCAGCTCATGGACACACTGCTCATCATCTTTGTCTTCTCCTGCCTCTTATTCTCAGGTTTCCCTGGTGGCTCAGCAGTGAAGAATCCACCTGCAATGCAGGAGCCGCAGGAGATGCGGGTTCTATCCCTGGGTCAGGAAGATCCCTTGGAGGAGGCCTTGGCAAGCCACTCCAGTATTCTTGCCTGGAGAATGCTATAGACAGAGGAGCCTGGCTGGCTACAGTCTATAAGGTCATGAAGAACTGGACATGACTGAAGTGACTTAGCACCCACACACACGCCAGAGTAACCTGGGTTCTGGTCTACAGGATAGACAAGGACAAGAGACTGAAGGCAGAAATGGAAAAACTGGGTAAAAAATTAAAAAGAAGAAGGAAACATTAAAAATCAGCTGGTTGACCACCAAAAACTAGAAAATAGGCAAGAAGAGAAATTGAAGAATAACAACAGATGTGCTGTGCTGTGCTTAGTTCCTCAGTCGTGTCCAACTCTTTGCGAGCCCATGGACTGCAGCCTGCTGGGCTCCTCTGTCCATGAGGATTCTCCAAGCAAGAATACTGGAGTGGGTTGCCATGCCCTCCACCAGGGGATCTTCCCAACCCAGGGATTGAACCCAGGTCTCCCGCAAAGATGGCTTGAATGAAATCCTTGTTTGCAATTGGCGTTTGTTTTACTGCTCAAGTGGGAATCTTCAAGTCCATATTTGATGGTAGAATGGTGACATGGGTCTCCTCCGACTCTGCTTTCCTTCATCTGAGGACTACCTCAAGGGAGTCTGTTGGAGGCTGACACCATAGACTGTTCCGCCATCTTCCTGTGTATTCTCTGCACCATGTCATTGGACAGAACATCCAGAAAATCTCAGCCTTGCCCTTTCACAAGCTGCCACCAAGCACACAGGTGGATTTCTTGGCCCTCTGCCTCCTTCTGGCAAGTTCTTTAGAAATCTAGAAGAACCCTATAATTCTCATTCTTTTTAGACGTTCAAATCAGACTGGCAACTATTTTATAGCAAGAATCATAGGCAGCCTTAGCAAATAGCCACTTTCTAGTTTTGAGTTATTTCTAGATGCTTTGGATATGATTCCAATGAGAATGGCATCCAACAAACAAGATGATGCTTTTAGTTACAGATTATTTTTTTAAAACTAGTGTGTTGATTAGATAAATTCAGATAATGTTTGTGTAATGAGAAACAAAATCTTGTTTTGCTCATATAAATAATTCCTGTAGGAATGACTCTCGAGTATGTGCTGTCTGCTATGCATCATGGAAGTTGACTCTCCATGAGCATTTAGAAATCCAGAAGAAAACCGTAGCTTCTGTAACTTTTAATTGGAACTGTTTATTGTGGTTTTTTCCCAAGCCAAATATATGACCTGCAATCAGTAAAGAGGCCAAAATTTCAGCTATTTCATCTACAAGAAGAAATCTGTTTTGTTTTGATATATTTCTAGGTACATGTTTTTAGTCATCTGAGCATAAGGGTGAACAGTGCCCACAAAGGAGTAATGTTTTAACCATTATTGTTTTAACTATTATTTTATTTATTTATTATTATTATTTTATTATATTAAACCATAATGTTTTAACTATTATTTTACCAAGCATGCATGCTAAGTCACTTCAGTTGTGTTCAACTCTTTGCAACCCTATGGACTGTAGCCCTCCAAGCTCTTCTGTCCATGGGATTCTCCAGGCAAGAACACTGGAGTGGATTGCCATGCCATTCTCCAGGGGATCTTCCAGACCCAGGAACTGAACCCATGTCTCTTATGTCTCCTGCATTGGCAAGCAGGTTCTTTACCACTAGCACCACCTGGGAAGCCCATTATTTTTACCATGCCTGCTCAGATTGTAGAGTTGTCCTATTATAGGAATTGAGAAGCATGAGGGGAAAGGGATGACTCATATGAGTATTAAAGATGACAGTCCTCAGCAGTTCCCTTCATACCCCAGTACAATCTATTGGATTCTTGGGAAGGCATTCTTAGTCCTCCCTGGAGGCATTTCATAGTTATACGTGGTCAATCTTGGGCTTCCTTTTAGTTACAATGGCCTTCAGTTCCTACCATGTTTCTTGTAGGTGCCATTCTTATACCATGATCTTCCTCTCCTTTCTGAGAGAGTTTTTTAGGGCTTTATATTTAAGTTTCAGTTCAGTTCAGTCGTTCAGTCCTGTCCAACTCTTTTTGACCCCATGAATTGCAGCATGCCAGGCCTTCCTGTCCATCACTGACACCCAGAGTTCACTCAAACTCACGTCCATTGAGTCGGTGATGCCATCCAGCCATCTCATCCTCTGTCATCCCCTTCTCGTCCTGCCCCCAATCCCTCCCAGCATGAGAGTCTTTTCCAATGAGTCAACATTTTTGACGGGTCATGGTAGAGAGAGGTCTGACAGAATGTGGCCCACTGGAGAAGGGAATGGCAAACCACCTCAGTATTCTTGCATTGAGAACCCCATGAACAGTATGAAAATGCAGCATGATAGGATACTGAAAGAGGAACTCCCCAGGTCAGTAGGTGCCCAATATGCTACTGGAGATCAGTGGAGTAATAACTCCAGAAAGAATGAAGGGATAGAGCCAAAGTAAAAACAATACCCAGTTGTGGATGTGACTGGTGATAGAAGCAAGGTCCAATGCTGTAAAGAGCAATATCGCACAGGAACCTGGAATGTCAGGTCCATGAATCAAGGCAAATTGGAAGTGGTCAAACAGGAGATGGCAAGAGTGAACGTTGACATTCTAGCAATCAGCGAACAAAAATGGACTGGAACGGGTGAATTTAACTCACATGACCATTATATCTACTACTGCGGGCAGGAATCCCTCAGGAGAAATGGAGTAGCCATCATGGTCAACAAAAGAGTCCGAAATGCAGTACTTGGATGCAATCGAAAAACAACAGAATGATCTCTGTTCATTTTCAAGGCAAACCATTCAATATCACAGTAATCCAAGTCTATGCCCCAACCAGTAATGCTGAAGAAGCTGAAGTTGAACAGTTCTATGAAGACCTACAAGACCTTTTAGAACTAACACCCAAAAAAGATGTCCTTTTCATTAGGGAGGACTGGAAGGCAAAAGTAGGAAGTCAAGAAATACCTGGAGTAACAGGCAAATTTGGCCTTGGAGTACAGAATGAAGCAGGGCAAAGGCTAATAGAGTTTTGCCAAAAGAACGCACTGGTCATAGCAAACACCCTCTTCTAACAACACAAGATAAGACTCTACACATGGACATCACAAGATGGTCAACACCGAAATCAGATTGATTATATTCTTTGCAGCCAAAGATGGAGAAGCTCTATATATAGCAAAAACAAGACCAGGAGCTGACTGTAGCTTGGATCATGAACTCCTTATTGCCAAATTCAGACTGAAATTGAAGAAAGTAGGGAAAACCACTAGACTATTCAGGTATGACCTAAATCAAATCCCTTGTGATTATACAGTGGAAGTGAGAAATAGATTTAAGGGACTAGATCTGATAGATAGAGTGCCTGATGAACTATGGATGGAGGTTCATGACATTGTACAGGAGACAGGGATCAAGACCATCCCCATGGAAAAGAAATGCAAAAAAGCAAAATGGCTGTCTGGGGAGGCCTTACAAATAGCTGTGAAAAGAAGAGAAGCGAAAAGCAAAGGAGAAAAGGAAAGATATAAGCATCTGAATGCAGAGTTCCAAAGAATACCAAGGAGAGATAAGAAAGCCTTCCTCAGCGATCAATGCAAAGAAATAGAGGGAAACAACAGAATGGGAAAGACTAGAGATCTCTTCAAGAAAATTAGAGATACCAAGGGAATATTTCATGCAAAGATGGTCTCAATAAAGGACAGAAATGGTATGGACCTAACAGAAGCAGAAGATATTAAGAAGAGGTGGCAAGAATACACAGAAGAACTGTACAAAATAGAGCTTTGCAACCTAGATAATCACGATGGTGTGATCATTGACCTAGAGCCAGACATCCTGGAATGTGAAGTCAAGTGGGCCTTAGAAAGCAACCCTGTGTACGAGACAGCAAAAGAGACACTGATGTATAGATCAGTCTTATGGATCTGTGGGAGAGGGAGAGGGAGAGGGAGAGGGTGGGGAGATTTGGGAGAATGGCATTGAAACATGTATAATATCATGTATGAAACGAGTCACCAGTCCAGGTTCGATGCACGATACTGGATGCTTGGGGCTGGTGCACTGGGATGACCCAGAGGGAGGGTATGGGAAGGGAGGAGGGAGGAGGGAGGAGGGTTCAGGATGGGGAGCACGGGTATACCTGTGGCGGATTCATTTTGATGTTTGGCAAAACTAATACAGTATTGTAAAGTTTAAAAATAAAAAAAAAAAAAAGAATCAGACATTACAAGATTAAAAAAAAAAAAGAAAGCATCACTACGAACAAGCTAGTAGAGGTGATGGAATTCCAGTTGAGCTATTTCAAATCCTGAAAGATGATGCTGTGAAAGTGCTGCACTCAATATGCCAGCAAATTTGGAAAACTCAGCAGTGGCCACAGGACTGGAAAAGGTCAGTTTTCATTCCAATCCTAAAGAAAGGCAGTGCCAAAGAGTGCTCAAACTACCGCACAATTGCACTCATCTCACACACTAGTAAAGTAATGCTGAAAATTCTCCAAGCCAGGCTTCAGCAATATGTGCACCATGAACTTCCTGATGTTTAAGCTTGTTCTAGAAAAGGCAGAGGAACCAGAGATCAAATTGCCAACATCTGCTAGATCACCGAAAAAGCAAGAGAGTTCCAGAAAAACATCTGTTTCTGCTTTATTGACTATGCCAAAGCCTTTGACTGTGTGGATCACAATAAACTGTGGAAAATTCTGAAAGAGATGGGAATACAAGACCACCTGACCTGCCTCATGAGAAACCTATATGCAGGTCAGGAAGCAACAGTTAGAACTGGGCATGAAACAACAGACTGGTTCCAAATAGGAAAAGGAGTACATCAAGGCTGTATATTGTCACCCTGCTTATTTAACTTACATGCAGAGTACATCATGAGAAACGCTGGACTGGAAGAAGCACAAGCTGGAATCAAGATTGCTGGGAGAAATATCAATAACCTCAGATATGCAAATGACACCACCCTTATGGCAGAAAGTGAAGAGGAACTAAAAACCTCTTGATGAAAGTGAAAGAGGAGAGTGAAAAAGTTGGCTTAAAGCTCAACATTCAGAAAACGAAGATCATGGCATCTGGTCCCATCACTTCATGGGAAATAAATGGGGAAACAGTGGAAACAGTATCAGACTTTATTTTGGGGGCCTCCAAAATCACTGCAGATGGTGACTGCAGCCATGAAATTAAAAGACGCTTACTCCTTGGAAGGAAAGTTATGTCCAACCTAAACAGCATATTCAAAAGCAGAGACATTACTTTGCCAACAAAGGTCCATCTAGTCAAGGCCATTGTTTTTCCAGTGGTCATGTATGCATGTGAGAGTTGGACTGTGAAGAAAGCTGAGTGCCAAAGAATTGATGCTTTTGAACTGTGGTGTTGGAGAAGACTCTTGAGAGTCCCTTGGACTGCAAGGAGATCCAACTAGTCCATTCTGAAGGAGATCAGCCCTGGGATTTCTTTGGAAGGATGATGCTAAACCTGAAACTCCAGTACTTTGACCACTCATGGGAAGAGCTGACTCATTGGAAAAGACTCTGATGCTGGGTGTGATTGAGGGCAGGAGGAGAAGGGGACGACAGAGGATGAGATGACTGGATGGCATCACCAACTTGATGGATGTGAGTTTGAGTGAACTCCGGGAGCTGGTGATGGACAGGGAGGCCTGGCGTGCTGCAATTCATGGGGTCACAAGGAGTCAGACACAATTGAGCCACTGAACTGAACTGAGGAACTTATATTTAAGTTTACTCATAAAAAAAAAAAAAAACCAGGTATGGGGGCGTCTCTGGTGGCTCAGTGGTAAAGAATCTGCCTGCCGATGCAACAGACAGGGGTTCCATTTGTTCTGGGAAGATCCCACATGCCACAGGGCAAGTAATCCCAGCACAACAACTATTGAGCCTACCCTCTAGAGCCTGGGGGCCTCAACTACTGAAGTCTCACACCTAAAGCCAGTTCTCCCTGATAAGAGAAGCCACCGCAACAAGTAGCCCATGTAGTGCAAGGAAGAGTAGCCCCTGCTAGTCACAGCTAAAGGAAAGCTCTTACAGCAATGAAGGCCCAGCGCAGCCTAAAAAAAAAAATAATAATGGGCATGAACTACCAAGGAGAAGCAAAGAAAGAAAGGCAAAGGAAGAATAAATCCAAAGAAATAGAGATATGATATTGATTATAAATTTTAGTCATAGAGAGCTATTTAAATAAATTACAATAACTCATGCACCTAAATTACTATATAGTCTTTAAAAATAAGAATAACATTTTTTTAGGTTTTTTTAAAAGTTTATTTATTTTTAATTGAAGGATAATTGCTTGACAATATTGTGCTGGTTTCCTCTCTAGATACTAATAAAGAAAAATGTCTACCACAGTACACATCTCTATACTGTTAGTCCTAGAAGAAAACATATGTCCGTGTTCAAGACATGTGTCTTTATGATCAAGACAATGAAGCAGAAACTGGATTTGAATAATATTGGTAGAAATTAAAAAAAAAAACATTAAAAACAGAAAATTGTTGAAAACATAAAGTCTTAAAAGCAGCCTAAGAAATAAGACTATCTTCAAAGGAGTAACAATTTGGTATATGACTTCCCAACAGAGATAATAGAAAGTAAAAGATGAAGGAGTTACATTTTCAAAGTGCTGAAAGAAATAAATAGTAACCAAAGATTTATAGCCAGAAGAATCACCCTTCAAGAATTCAGATGCTCATTAATAACCCATTAATAACTACTCAGAAATATTAAAATGTAACCAAGCTCATAGGGAGAGGGGAGGCAAAATAAGAAAAGTTATTCAATACAAAAGGAGTCAAGAAAGGAAAGAAAAGAGAATATAGGATAAGTGAAATAAATAGAAAAAAGTAGTGAGATAGAATAATAAAACTCAATGCATACCCTCACTTAGATTTAATGTAAATGATCTAAATGTTTTAATTTTTTCAAAAATATATTTTTAGGATAGATTTAAAGATAGAAACTATACACTACTTACAACTAACACATGGGAAATATAAGGTTACATGTGTCCTCTCCCCAGTGAGCCCACCTTCCAATATTCATACCCTTTTGTACTCTCCTCCCTTTGAATCTGGGATGAATTTGTGGCTTGCTTTGCACTAATAAAATATAAGTGCTGCTTTGTGACTTCCAAGTCTAAGTCAAAATAAGCCTTGTATCATGTACTTAATTTCTTAGAAAATATGCCTTGGGGAAAGATAGTCACCATTCAAGAAGTACAAATATTCTAAAATTACCATGCTTTGAGAAATATAGATTGAAAGGAACTGTGCCCAAGTGATACAGCCAAAAAGCCTCATCTGTACCTGGACATAATTCATATAACGAGATCCTTGACTTCAGGAAGGAGCTTAACGCCACAGTAGAATGAGACTTCAGGGACCTTGATGGATAGATTCATGTGGAAGAGATAGAAACCATTCCAGGCCAGAGAGCAAATTGTGGTAACTAAGTTTTCAAAAATAGCCTTTAGTGAATCATACTCCCCAGTATTTACACTCTTGTATAGTCTCATCCTCCTTGAATCTGAGTCAACCCTCTAACTCTGAACAAACAGAATACAGTAGAGTGGTGCTACATGACTTCCATTAGTTCAGTGCAGTTCAGTTCAGTCACTCAGTTGTGTCTGACTCTTTGCAACCCCATGGACTGTCGCACTCCAGGCTTCCCTGTCCATCACCAACTCCCAGAGCTTGCTCAAACTCATGTCCATCGAGTCAGTGATGCCATCCAACCATCTCATCCTCCATTGTCCCCTTCTCCTCCTGCCTTCAGTCTTTCCCAGAATCAGGGTCTTTTCCAATGAGTCAGTTCTTTGCATCAGGTGGCCAAAGTATTGGAGCTTCAGCTTCAGCATCAGCCCTTCTAATGAATCTTCAGGGTTGATTTCCTTTAGGATTGACTGGTTTGATCTCCTTGCAGTCCAAGGGACTCTCAAGAGTTTTCTCCAACACCACAGTTCAAAAGCATCAATTCTTCAGCACTCAGCTTTCTTTATAGTCCAACTCTCACATTCATACATGACTACTGGAAAAACCATAGCTTTGACTAGCCAGATCTTTGTCAGTAATTGAATGTCTCTGACTTCCATAGCTAAGACACAAAACATCTGTAGCTTCTTCCTTAGTCTCTTGTATCATACCCCCTGGGGGAAGCCAGTCACCATGAAAGAAATCCAACTACTCTGAGCTTGACGTGCTGTGAGAAAACCTGAGCTAGCCATATACAGAGGTCCTGTGAAGAAAGGGTGATGACTGATCATCCCTCAGCTACTTCAACCATTCCAGCTGAGATACCAAATAAGTGAGAAAAGAAGATATTTTGGCCATCCAGTCAAATCAAGTCCATACATGATTCCAGCATCAGCTGCCATAAGACTGAAACTACATAAGGGACCCCCTTCCAGATGAGAACTACTGAGCTGAGGCGTATGAACCCACAGAACCATGAAAGATAATAATACACTGTTGTTTTAAGCCACTAAGGTTTGGGTGTCATCAACAGATAACAGAAACAGGACTACTGCTAAGTCACTTCAGTCGTGTCCGACTCTGTGCGACCCCATAGACCGCAGCCCACCAGGCTCCCCGTCGCTGGGATTCTCCAGGCAAGAACACTGGAGTGGGGTGCCATTTCTTTCTCCAATGCATGAAAGTGAAAAGTGAAAGTGAAGTCGCTCAGTCGTGTCCGACTCTTAGCGACCCCATGGACTGCAGCCCACCAGGCTCCTCCATCCATGGGATTTTCCAGGCAAGAGTACTGGAGTGGGGTGCCATTGCCTTCTCCTAAAGAGGTCAAAATAAAGGGAAGTAACATAAATATACTACACAAACACAAAAAAAGAGCAATAACTGTATTAACACAAGACAAAGTAGATAAAATGTGAAAACCTTTACTATAGATTAACAGGAAACTTTCGCAATGATAAAAGATTTAATCCACTAGGAAGATGAAAATTTTAAATATGTGAACACCTGATAACACATCCTTGAAGTACATAAAGTTAAAATAGCACTCTAAGGAGAAATAGATAAATCCACAACTATTCTGGGCAATTTTAACTACCTCTCTCATTAACACATAGATTAGGCAGAGGAAAACTATCACAAAGGATAGAAGATTTGGGAGTTCCCTGGTGGCGCAGAGAATAAGAATCTGCCTACCAAAGAAAGGGACAGGGGTTCTATTCCTATTCTAGGAAGATTCTACATACTGTGGAGCAACTAAACCTGTGAGCCACCATTACTAAGCTCACACACCTAGAGCCTGTGCTCAGCAACAAGAGAAGCCACCACAATGGGAAGCCCATGCACCGCAACTAGAGAGTGGCTCCCACTCACCAGAACTTGAGAAAGCCCACCCAAAAAGCACTGAAGATCCAGCACAGGCAAAAATAAAATAACTGAATAGAAGAAGACTTGAACAATAATATTAACTTGACATACAATATTAATTTGACATACTGCTAAGTTGCTTCAGTCATGTCTGACTCTGTGCGACCCCATAGACGGCAGTCCACCAGGCTCCCCCGTCCCTGGGATTCTCCAGGCAAGAACACTGGAGTGGGGTGCCACTACCTTCTCCAATGCATGAAAGTGAAAAGTGAAAGGGAAGTCGCTCAGTCGTGCCCGACTCTTAGTGACGCCATGGATTGCAGCCCACCAGGCTCCTCTGTCCATGGGATTTTCCAGGCAAGAGTACTGGAGTGGGATGCCATTGCCTTCTCCAATTTGACATACTAGACATATATAAAACTCTGCATTCAACAACTATAGAATATATATTACTTTCTACTGTGCATAAAACATTTTCAAAAAATTGATTGTAAGCTGGGCCATAAAATAAATATCAAAAAATTTCAAAAGACTGATATAGAGTACATCTAATACCACAGTGCAATTAAGCAATAAACTGACAAGAGAAAGATATCTAAAGATCATCATATCTTTATAAATTAAGAGTGTATGTAAATAAAATCATAATAGAAAATATCTGAACTTACTAATCATTAAGATATTACACTTTGAAACTTGTAAGATGCAATTAAGCCATGCTTTAAAGGATATTTATATCTTTAAATGCATATAAGAAAGAAAAAATGCTGAAAATCAGTGATCTGAGAATCCATTTCAAGAATTAGAAAGACAGCTGAAATTTAAATCTTAAAAGAAAGTAGAATAGGGGAAACAGTTAGGAGAGAAGAAAAAAATTAATGAAATAAATTTAAAATGTACAATAATGAATCAAGGCCAAAAGTTGGTGTTTGGAAAAAAAACTAAAAACAAACAAACACAAGGAACTGAGCTATGAACACTCTGAAATTTAATTAAGAAAAAATCCAAAAAAAAAAAAAAGAAAAAATCCACTTACAATATCATCAAAAAGAGTAAACTAATTTAGAGTAAACTTAACCAAAAAATTACATAATGTGTACACTGAAAACTATAAAACATTGTTGAAAAAAAGTTAAGAAAGCTTTAATTAAATAGAAAGATATTCATAATCACAGACTGGAAAACATTATTACTAAGATACTGATACTACCCAAACTGACGTACAGATGAAGTGCAATTGCTATCACAATCCCAGCTGGCTTTTCGCAGAAATCAAAAAACTGATTGTAACGTTTATCTATTCCATGCATATGCAAGGTTCCAGTCACAGGCAAGGAACCCGGAGAAGACAATCTTAAAAAAAAGACAAAGTTGGAGAACACATACGTCTCATTTCAAACTTATTACAAAGCTACAGTAACAAAGACAATGCAGTAGTAGAATAAGATATCAATGGAACAGAATTGAGAGTACAGAAATAATCCCATACACTGTGGCCATTGATTTTTAAGAATTCAGTGGAGCTTGTGGAATAATCGTTTCAGTGAATGATATTGGAACAACTGGATATTGACATGTAAAAGAATAAAGTTGGAACCCTCCCTCACACTATGTACAAAAACATTAAAATGAGTCATAGATCTAAATGTAACTGTTAAAACTGTAAAACTGTTAGAAAAAAATAGGAGTAAATCTTTGTAACTTCGGATGATATAATGGTTTCTTATACATAATACCAAAAACCCAAGTGTTAAAGAAAATATAAACAAATGAAACTGCATAATTAAAAAGGTTTATGTTTCAAAGTACACCATCAAGAAAGTGGAAAAACAATTAACATATGAGGAGAGAATATTTACAAATCATATATCTGATAAGAGCTTTCTACCTAGAGTATTTAAAAAACTCCTACAACTCCATAATTTAAAAAAATTTAAAAATGAAAAATGGTCTGAATAAACATTTCTCCAAAGAAGATATAAAAATGGTCAATAACTATATGAAAAGATGCTTAACATCACCAGTTATCTGAGAAATGTAAAGCAAAACCACAATGAGATACTACTTCAGTCCTACTCACTAGGATGACAAAAGCAAAAAAGATAGACAATAACCCGTTTGGTGAGGATGTGGAGAAATTGTGACTGTTAAGCATGCTGGTGAAATTATCAAATTATGCATTCACTTTGGAAAACTATTTGACAGTGCTTCAGAATATTAAACCTAGAGTTACCATATGACCCAGGTATTCCACTCCTAGATATGTACACAATGAATTGAAAACAAATGTATAGGCAAATCTTGTATACAAATGTTCATAGTAGCATAACAGACAAAAAGTAGAAAACAAACCCAGATATCTGTCAACTGGTGAATGAAAAAACAAAATGTGAAGTATCTATGTAATGGAGTACAGATCTTCCTCCACTTAAAAATGGGGTTACATCCCGATAAACCCATTGTAAGTTAAAAATGCATTTAGGGCAACTAGCGTAGCCTGGCCTACATTACGTGTGCTCAAAACACATTAGCCTAAAGTTGGGTAAAATCATCTAACACAAGCCTATTTTATAATAAAGCACTAAACATCGATGTGATTTATTTGACCCCATACTGAAAGTCAAAACCAGAATGGTTGCATGGGTACAGAATGATTGTAAGTATATTAGTTGTTTACCCTGGTGATTGTGTGGCTATAGCTTGCTGCCGCTGCCCAGCAGCATGAAGGAATATCTCAACTTACTGTGTATCACTAGCCTGGAGAAAAGATTAAAATTCAAAATATGAAGTATGGTTCCTACTGAATACATATCATTTTGCACCCTTATAAAGTTGAAAAATCATTAAGTCAAACCAGTATAAATTGAGGACCATCTGTATTATTTGGCAGTAAAAAAATCAATGAAGTACTGATACATGCCACAACATGAAAAAACCTTGAAAACAGTATGCTAAGTGAGAGAACCCAGCAGGATTCCATTTAAATGAAATGTCTAGAATAAGCATATTCATAAGGATGCAAAGTAGATTAGTGGTTGCTTAGGGCTTAGGTAGGAAGAAATGGAGTCTCTGTTAATGGGTGCATTAGCAGGACTAATTTGGAGTAATGAAAATATTCTGAATTAGATATCAGTGATGGTTGCACAACTCTGTGAATATACTAAAACCCACTGAATTGTACATTTTTCAATTTTGTGGTATGTGAATTTTACAGTATCTGAATTCTGTCTCAGTAAAGCTGTTATCAAAAATGAAATGCTTAAAGACTAAAAGTCTAAAAGAAGAAGTCATATATTACCATATATATGGTTAGAAGTCATATATAACCAATACTAATAATAAAAATAGGAGCACTGTACTATATTTCCAAATATTAAAAAAACAATAAAATAGGATGACATGAAAAACTTTATACTAATATTTGAAATTTTTGATGAAATGAATCAACTCCTAGGGGGAAAAATATCTTACCCAGAATGATATGAGAAAATCCTATAGCTCTTTAAAAATTTTAGTCTATAACTTAAATTCTTCCTAGAAACAGATATTTTGCAGGTAAAGTTAAATTACTATATAAGAAAACTGTTGCCATATTTACACATACTTTTTCCAGAAAATACTTTTCAGCATATTTGGGGCCCATATGTTCTTGATATCAAAACTTAAAAAAGACATTGTAAGAAAGAGAAATCATAAATGTACACACATAATCAATCAATATATAATATTGATTAACACCAAAATTTAATGGCTAATGTTGCTAAAGCAAAATTCTTTAAATAAACCAACTATCATTAATAAGGAAAATAATATTATATAATAATTACAATAGATACAAATAAAGCAATGTATTTACTTCAACATTTCTAAGAAATACGCTCTTAGTAAATGGAGAATGAAAGTGAAAGTGGCTCAGTCATGTCTGACTCTCTGAGACCCCATGGATCCATGGAATTCTCCAGGCCAGAATACTGGAGTGGGTAGCCTTTCCCTTCTCCAGGGGATCTTCCCAATCCAGGGATTGAACCCAGGTCTCCCACATTGCAGGTGGATTCTTTACCAGCTGAGCCACAAAAGAAACAGAAGAATATTGGAGTGGGTAGCCTATCCCTTCTGCAGGGGATTTTCCTGACCCTGGAATCAAACCTGGGTCTCCTGAATTGCAGGCCAATTCTTTACCAACTGAGCTATGAGGGAAGCCCCAGTAAATGGAGAATAGAAGGGAGTTTTCTTAATGTAATAAAGTGTATCCAAAAAAGTTATCTAGTGTCATCTAGCCAGGATCTAATGTTAGTCGCTCAGTCATGTCTGACTCTTTGCAACCCCATCGACTGTAGCCCACGAGGCTCCTCCATCCTTGGAATTCTCCAGGCAATAATAGTACTCTTGCCTGGAAAATCCCATGGACGGAGGAGCCTGGTAAGCTGCAGTCCATGGGGGCGCTAAGAGTTGGACATGACTGAGCGACTTCATTCACTTTTCACTTTTATGCATTGGAGAAGGAAATGGCAACCCACTCCAGTATTCTTGCCTGGAGAATCCCAGGGACGGGGGAGCCTGGTGTGCTGCTGTTTATGGGGTCGCACAGAGTCGGACACGACTGAAGTGACTTAGCAGTAGCAGCAGGTTATAGCAGATATTTTATTTAATGATGAAATCCCAAATGCTTTCCCTCTGAGATTAGTAACAAGACAATAAATCCTATTCTCATCACTTCTAATGAACATTCTACTTAGGTCTTAGACAATGCAGCAAGGCAAAAATAAATAAAGGAAATTTATTATTTATTATTTGCAGATAATATGATGTGTATTTAGAACACTCAAATAAGCTACAGATAGATTATTGAATTGTGAATGTAGCAAAGTTACTAAATACATGGTGGTGATGGTGGTTTAGTCACTGAGTCGTGTCCAACTCTTGCAACCCATTGACTGTAGCCCTCCAGGCTCCTCTGTCCATGGGATTTCCCAGGCAAGAATACTAGAGTGGGTTGACATTTCCTACTCCAGGGGATCTTCCAGACCCAGGGATTGACCCACTTCCCCTGCATTGCAGGTAGATTCTTTACCAGTGAGCCACCAGGTAAGCCCTAAATACATGATCAATATAGAAAACATAATTATATTTATATACACCAACAATAAACACTAAGAAAAATGAATTTTAATAACTTAAATTTATAAAATCATCAAAAAAATTTAAACTAGGAACAAATTTATAAAAGCATGTGAAAGAACATAATCCATAAAACTAAAGCATTTCTGAAGTGAAGACACCAAAATGGAAAATAGGAGACCCCAGCCTCTGTTTCCCATCTTTGGTCAGCAGTTAGTTGTCCACAAACAAACAAACAAACAAAAAAAAACACATCTGGGAGAGCTCTAGAGTCCACTTGAGAAATTTTAGCAACACAGTAGAACAGAGAAACCTGAGAATGACAGTTCAAGAAGAGAACAAAAAACAGTTTCATTTTGCCTACATCATCCTGTCCCCCTAGAAAGCATCAGATCAGATCAGATCAGATCAGTCGCTCAGTCGTGTCCGACTCTTTGCGACACCATGAATCGCAGCACAACAGGTCTCCCTGTCCATAACCAACTCCTGGAGTTCACTCAGACTCACGTCCATCGACTCAGTGATGCCATCCAGCCATCTCATCCTCTGTCATCCCCTTCTCCTCCTGCCCTCAATCCCTCCCAGCATCAGAGTGTTTTCCAATGAGTCAACTCTTCGCATGAGGTGGCCAAAGTACTGGAGTTTCAGCTTCAGCATCATTCCTTCCAAAGAAATCCCAGGGCTGATCTCCTTCAGAATGGACTGGTTGGATCTCCTTGCAGTCCAAGGGACTCTCGAGAGTCTTCTCCAACACCACAGTTCAAAAGCATCAATTCTTCGGCGCTCAGAGAAAGCATGGTGTAGTGCTAAGAGGTAACTTTCCCAACTTTTCTTTCTCACCAAGAAAGAAGAGCAACATGAATGACCAGCTTCTCCAGCCTTAGACAGCAGCAAATGAATTTCCCAGCTTAGTTTTACCCCCATCCAAACCAGCAAACCTCAGCAGTCTCTAGACTGCTAGAAACAGGGGTAAAAAGCAGGGGCTACCAATAGCAGTCATGCAGCAGGAGCTATTACACAGTGGTTTGCTGTACAAACTCGACAGCCTTAGCCACTGAAGAAGTAACCAATGGTCAGCAGAACTGCTGCAGACTCCCTGCAGATATATCAGCTTTGGTCTCCCAAGTATTTATGTTTGATAAATCAGCTGCCTAACTCTCAGCCCACTCTCTAACCCTAGGACCCACTGACTCCTGGGAATCACCGGTAGCCATCTCAGACCTCTGCAACTGCATCAGTGCAAGACAGTAGCCTGGACATGAGTGACTCTCACTCATAGTGCAGATTTGCACTTGCACATCACTGACCCAACACCTGTCACCAGCCTCCACTGCAGTGCACAGGCTGGGGGCAGGGGGTAGAGGGTGGAATTTGCACAGCCTTGGAAGAGCACAGTGACAGACACACTACGTGTGTGTCTGCAGTTGGCCCCCACCACCGCACAGATACCTATAACTGGTCCCAACAGCCAAGTGTGTGCACGCCACCATCTTGGCCACTACCACTGCCTGCTATGGTCCCTAGTGCTGCACCTGGATGTGCCACTGAGGACTCACCAGCCCTTACAGCCACAATGTCTGTCAAAGGCCACACAGTCATCAGTGCTATGGGACTCAGTGGCCTGAGCTGGGAGGCCTGACCTGGGTGCAATATCACCACATACCCCTGCACTTGGCACCCTGCACCTCTAGATCCTGAGTCACAGAACACTCCTGGGTGCCCCAATCCACAGATAAAAGTCTTCCATTACCAAAATTACTCCATAAAACCTAGAGGAGGTGACTGTTTCTTCAAATGTGTAGACACCTGTGCGAGGTTATAGGGAATCACAAAGAATCGAGAAACATATTTCCATTAAAGGAATACAGTAAACCTCCAGTTGTTCTAAATAAATGGAGATTTGGGAACTTCCCAACAAAGAATTCAAAGTAGTTGTTCTAAACATTCTCAGAGAGCTACAAGAGCACACAGATAAAATTCTCAACAAAATATTAGAAAACTGAAACCTGTAGCACATTAAAAGGGTCACACACCATGATGAGAATAAACATCTTGCAATG
Organism: Bos javanicus; assembly: GCF_032452875.1. Lineage (NCBI taxonomy): Eukaryota > Metazoa > Chordata > Mammalia > Artiodactyla > Bovidae > Bos > Bos javanicus. The sequence goes on along the minus strand of NC_083872.1, from coordinate 96,208,522 downwards.
CCAGGATGTCTCCATGTATAGAATGAAAAATAAAAACCATCTGATCACCTCAATAGATGAAGAAAAGCATTTGACAAAAAAGTAACATACTTTCATAAAAAAAAAAAGCACTCAATAAATTGAAACAAACTTCAGCTTAATAAAGGCCGTATACAACAAATCCAGAGTCAACATCATCCTCAACAGTGAAATGTTGAAAGTTTTTCTTCTAAAATCAAGAATAAGACGAGGGTGTCCACACTTGCTACTTTTACTCAACATAGTAATGGAAGTTCTAGCTAGTGCAATTAAGCAAGACAAAGAAATAGAAGACATCAGAAAAGAAGATATAAAATTGTTATTATTTGTGGATGATATGATTTTATATGTAGAAAATCCTGAAGATGCCACCAAAAAATTATTGGAACTAATCAACGAATTCAGTAAAGTTGCAGGATATAAAATCAACATATAGAAATCATTTGCATTTCTACATAAAAGTAATAAAATATTTGAAAAATAAAGAAAACTCTCCCATTCACACACACAAATTAGGAATAAATTTACCCAGAGAGATGAAAGATTGGTGCAATGAAAACTATCAGATCTTGACAAAAGAATTGAAGAAAATACAAACGTGTGAACAGATATCTCATGTTCATGGATCAGAAAAATTAATATATTAAATGTCTATACTATCCAAAGCCAGCTAAGAGTCAGTACTGCTGCTAAGTCGCTTCAGTCGTGTCTGACTCTGTGCGACCCCATAGAAGGCAGCCCACCAGGCTCCTCCGTCCCTGGGATTCTCCAGGCAAGAACAGTGGAGTAGGGTGCCATTTCCTTCTCCAATGTATGAAAGTGAAAAGTGAAAGTGAAGTCGCTCAGTCGTACCCGACTCTTAGCAACCCCATGGACTGCAGCCTACCAGGCTCCTCCATCCATGGGATTTTCCAGGCAAGAGTACTGGAGTGGGGTGCCATTGCCTTCTCCAAAGAGTCAGTACAGTCTTATCAAAATTCCAAAGGTATTTTTTACAGAGATAAAAAAATAATCCTAAAATTTATATGGAATCAAAAAAACCCTAAACAGGCAAAGTAATTCTAGAAAGAATAACAAAGCTGGAGGCATCACACCTGATTTACCACTGTATTACAAAACTGTTGTAATCAAAAAAGAATAGTACATTTACAAAAGTAGACACATAGGCAGATGGAATAAAACTGATAGTCCTGAAACAAACCCAAGCATACAAAGTCAACTATAATTTGACAAGTGAGCCATGAACATTCAAATAGGGAAAGGACAGTCTCTTCCGTGAACGGTGTCAACCAACTGGATAACCACCTGCAGAAAAATAAAACTGGACCCTTATATTACACCACTTGAAAAAATTAACTTGAAAAGGATTAAAGACTTAAACATAAAAACTGAACCACAAAATTCTTAGAATGAATCATGGGGGAAAACTTCATGTTCGTGTTGGCAACAATTTTTTTGGATATGATAACATTAAAAAAAAAGGGAACAAAAGCAAAAATGAACTAGTGGGACTCCATCAAACTAAAGTCTTCTTCAAAGCAAAAGAAAAAATGAGCAAAATGAAAAGGCAACCTACAGAATGGGAGAAAATATAAAAATACATATTTAATAGATATCTATATAATAAGCAGTTACTATCCAAAATATATAGGGTTTTCCAGGTGGTTCAGTGGTAAAGAATCTGACTGCCAATGCAGGAGATGCAGGAGACCTGGATTCGATCCCTGAGTCAGGAAGATCCCCTGGAGGAGGAAGTGGCAACCCCTCTAGTATTTTTGCCTGGAAAATCCCCTGGACAGAGGAACCTGGTGAGCTGCAGTCCATGGGATCACAAAGAGTCAGATACAGCTGAGCAACTGAGCATGCACGCACAAATCCAAAATATATAAAGAACTTATACAAATCAATATTATACAAAATTCAATTAAAATGTGGGCATTGGGACATTTTTCCAAAAAAACATCAAATGACCAATAGGTACATGAAAAAATGCTTGACATCACTGGTGATCAGGGAAATGAAAATCAAAGTAATAGTGAGCTATACCACCTCAAACCTATGGAATGACTATCATCAAAAAGAGAGAGAGAGAGAAATGCTGGTGAGGATGTGAAGAAAAAAGAACCATTTGTACACTGTTAATGATAATGTAAGTTGGTAGAGCCACTGTGCAAAGCAGTATGAAGTTTCCTCAAGAAATTAATAATAGCACTACCATATGTCCAGCAATCCCATTTCTGGATATATATCCAAATGAAATGAAAACAGAATCTCAAAGAGATCTGCACTCTCATGTTCATTGCAGCATTACTCACAATTACCAAGATATGGACACAACCTAAGGATCCATCAATGGATGAACAGATAAAGAAGATGTGGTATATATATATACAAAAAATATTAGTCAGCCATCAGAAAGAAGGAAATTCTAACTTTCAACAACATGGATTGAGCTTGAGGGTATTATACTAAGTGAAATAAGGCAAGCTGATAAAGACAAATACTGTGTGTGGCATGTTTATATGTGAAATCTAAACAACTAAAATCACAGGAACAGGCAGTAGAGTGATGGTTACCAGGGGTAGGAGATGAGAGCAATGGGAAATGTTGGTCAAAGGGTACAAGACTCAAAAAAACTGGAAATAGAACTGCCATACAACCCAGCAATCCCACTGCTGGGCATACACACCGAGGAAACCAGAATTGAAAGAGACATGTGTACCCCAAAGTTCACCACAGCACTGTTTACAATAGCCAGGACATGGAAGCAACCTAGATGTCCATCGGCAGATGAATGGATAAGAAATCTGTCGTACATATACACAATGGAATATTATTTTGCCATTAAAAAGAATGTATTTGAATAAGTTCCAATGAGGTGGATGAAACTGGAGCCTATTATACAGAGTGAAGTAAGTCAGAAAGAAAAACACCAATACAGTATATTAATGCATATATATGGAATTTAGAAAGATGGTAATGATGACCCTATATATGAGACAGCAAGAGATACATGGATGTAAAGAACAGACTTTTGGACTCTGTGGGAGAGGGCAAGGGTGGGATGATTTGAGAGAATGGCATTGAAACATGTATATTATCATATACGAAATAGATTGTCAGTCCAGGTTTGATGCATGAGACAGGGTGCTCAGGGCTGGTGCACTGGGATGACCCTGAGGGATGGGATGCAGAGGGAGGTGAGAGGGGGGTTCCAGGATGGGGAACACATGTATACCCATGGCTGATTCATGTCAATGCACGGCAAAAACCACTACAATATTGTAAAGTAATTAGCCTCCAATTAAAATAAATAATTTTTAAAAAAGGAGTACAAGACTCTGGTGACAAGATGAATAAATTCTGAGAATTTCATGTACAATATGGTGATTATAGTCAATAATACTGTATTGCATACTTGAAATTTGCTGAGTAGATTTTATATGTTCTTACCACACACAAAAAAAGAAATGGTAATTATGTGATATGATGGATGTGCTAGCTAATGCAATAGTGATAATCATTTTGCAATGTTCAAATATCAAATCAGCATGTTATACACTTTAAAATTACACAATGAAAAAAAAATAAAAAAAATAAAATTACACAATGTTTTATGCCAACTATATATCAATAAAACTGGAAAATAAAATAATAATTCTAAAACATTTCTAAAAGATATTAAATGAGATCTAAATCAATGAAAAGATAGTCCCTGTTTATAGACTTGAAGACACAAAACAAGATATTAACTGTCCCAAAACTGACTTACAGATTCAAAGAAATATCAGTAAAAACCCTAACCAATAGTTGTTGTTGGCAAATAAATAAGTCAACTCTACAACTTACACGAAAATGCAAAGTCCAGATGCGCTCAAAAAGAATCAGGTTGTAGGACTTGCTCTGCTAGATATAATGACTTTATAAATCTACTGTAATTAGGATAGTATAGATACTAGGGCATAGACCAAAGGAGCAAGAAATGGCCCCATATATATAGACACACACACATACATACATTTTACATATATATGAATATATATATATATATGGGTACTTGTTTTATGGCAAAAGTAGTACTGCCTAACAATGAGGACTTGACAGCTTTCAAAAACTGCACTTCAATAACTGTAATGTCTATGTGAAAAATAATTAATTCTGACCTCTACCTGATGCCACATAAAAATTAATTATAGGTTAATTGCAGACCTAATGTGAAGGCAAAACAATGGAACTTCTAGAAGATAATATAAGAACACTTAGTGTCTGTGGAGTAGAAAAGATGTCTTCAGCAGGCACAGAGAGTACAGTATGTTTTCACATATAATATTATTACTAAAGAAGAAATTCATTAGATTGAATTACCTTAAAATTAAGGACTTATATTCATCAAATAAATATTAAGAAACTGGAAAAGACAGGTACAGAGTGGAAGAAAGTATTGTATCATATATAAGTGACAAAGGACTTGTATCCTGAATTTATAAGGACCTTCTACATATTCAACAACAATAAAAAGACAGGTAGAGAGACTTGAGGAGGTACTATATACTGGAGTAATTTTTAAATGGAATTAAGGGGAAAATGGAAAGAACTGATTATTTCTCAGGCTATTTAATATGAAACACTTGGTTATAAACTTTCTCTGTAATACTGAACATGCTTCACTGAAAAATGTGATTGACTCTAGTAATACACAGCCCTCCTTTTGTCCCCCCACCGTCTGACTGATGAACCACACATCATTTGAAGAATAAAAGGACAGCTATTGAGACTCGTCACAGATGGAGTTTGCAATGCGAGTGAAAACCAACTTAAATTTAGACAGTGCTTTTAGCTCAAAAATTACACAGACAAGAATACATTAAAGAACCTTTAAAAGAGGCTGATAAAATATGTTCATCTTTAAGCTTTATAACCAAATGTTTTTAATGGTCCCACTACACTTTTACTAACATTAAAATAAAAACTCAAAAACCATCCCTGGTTATTTTTCCTAAATGGATTTGAAGAAAATGAATGGGGAAAATGTATTTACTTATTACGCAACACGTTTGTTTTTAATGCAGCCTCTTACATATTTAGGCAATTTAATGGAGTTTAAATTTCCCTCATGATTAGTCTGGGGCCCTGCCTATCCCTTGAAGTAGAAAGACACTGACATCTGTGTTCTCAAGAGGGACCTTAAATAATGAATAGGAATCTCTACACATCAATTCAGCTGGAGTAAACTATATTGAGATAGTACAAAGAAAGAAAGAAAGAAATTTAAATATGTTTAATTAGAAAAACTCTAACTCATAAATACTGTGTTTCTTTGGAAGTTGAAATAACTATGATAATATTGGATGCTCTAGGATATGAATGTGGGCTTCCCTTGTGGCTCAGCTGGTAAAGAATCTGCCTGCAATGCAGGAGACCTGGGTTTGATCCCTGAGTTGGGAAGATCCCCTGGAGAAGGGAAAGGCTACCCACTCCAGTATTCTGGCCTGGAGAATTCCATGGACTGTACAGTCCATGGGGTTGCAAAGAGTTAGATACAACTGAGCAAATTTCACTTCATTTAGGATACAAACTTACAACTGCTCCTGAGACATCCTTCACTCAAGTGCAAATATATGTATGTTTCAATATTAGAGATGATTATGCCACACATTTGATTAAAATGAGAAATATCTTCCTCATACTAGTAAAAAGCAAAAGAGAAGTTCTACCACTTGAATACATAAGAGAAGAGCCAGTCTTTGGCATAAGGAAAACATGTATTGAGCTGATACCACATCAAGCACTATTCGTGTTCTAATCATTAAATTTGATTTTCACAACTCTACGTAAGAGATAATATTAACCCACTGAACTGAACTGATGGAGCTGAAGTGAGTTGACCAAGGTCACAAAGATATGGAAGAGTCTGGATTCCAATCCAGTCCTGTGGTTTCAGTCCTATGATCTTCCTAGAGGACCAAGAAGAATGATTCCCATTTCACACAGTCCAGTCCAGCTGAGGTTCTGAGCCCCTTCAGTGTGAGGGATATGATAGTGACTGAAAAAATCTGGATAGATTAATTGCATTGATGGCCCCAGTTCTTTGCCTCCTCTGTTTTAATGCCACTTTGCCAGACGAGTCTACATTTCTCATGGTTTTGCCATGTCACTTGCTTTGGCTAATGAGATGTAGGCAGATCTGATGCAGGTGTAACCCTGAAAAAGCACTTCTGCTCTTAGGCTTTGGCTGCTGGCATGAGGACGTGCCTGGGCTCACCTGCAGAAGCATGAGAATCCAGGGTCTCATTGCCTCAGCTAACACTCAGCTGATCACCTGACCGCTCAAAGAAACCAGCTGAAACTGCAGAATTGTCCAGACGTGCAGCCTCTGACCTGTAGACTCGTGAGTGAGGTAAATGACGGTTGCTTTCAGCATCTGTGAGTTTTGGGGTGGCTTGTTTTCCCTGCAGTAGTTAACTGACACAGACACCTTCTCACAATGAGGGGAAAGGAACACTAATTCTGGGGGAAATATATGGTTGGTGAGTATACAGAGGCCTTCAGAACACAAAATGAATCCCTAATCACCACTGCAACAGATCAGAAAATGTCAACCTCTAAACTGAAAGCAAGTTAAAACAATGAAAGTTCATGAGAAATATCTACAAACTATACTATTTCCCCACTCTCTAATGCTTCAAGTAACAAGGAGGGTGTAAGGACCAGTCCCCACTTGTCACTAAAAATGAGCCCCCTTGGATGAGATTCCCACTCCATCCTGAGAGCCTGAAAGTATCCCTTGCACAAATTTTTATATCATTTTTAACCATAATTATATACAGAATTATCAGTAGCTTCTTAAATAAAAGAGGTGGGAGCATCATGTCTTTGGGTGACAATTGCTACCTTTAATAACAACCACAGTGTACATAGGACATACTTTTCCTCTTTCACAATAATAATAACAAGAATCACAAAGGGTTCCAAAGGTGTCCTGGGGAAAAGAAAACATAGTCCACATGTTTTAACGAAGGATGAGTGCAAGTCTGCCATGAGTCAAGCATAGGAAAGACAGCATGTGGGATGGAGGGCCGTGGAGATCAGTGAGCTATTATTCTGGAGTACAGGGATGTACAGTCTGTGGGGGAAGACAGATGTGTAAGCTGCCAACTGTAACTCAAGGTCAAATGCAGCAAGAATTCTGTCAAGTTACAAGCTGTGGAAGAGACAGGATACCTAAGCAAATTTAAACAGATATTACAAGGGGGAAGAAAGAATTTTTTTAATTTTTTAAAGAAGAAAGTCAAACTTTGTTTAAATGACACACTGATTCTTCATTGCATTGTGTACATTTTGCTTTCTCTAAATATAAAGCATTAGGAATAACTCTAAATTATTATGATTTTCATGTCTGGTGTCCCTACAATGAAGTTACACAAAATTGTGGGTGAAAGTAATTTCTTTACAGCTTTTCAGGAGAGAGTTGATGCTCGAAGCCTGTCTCTTATCTAGATTGTGTCCTCTCCAGGGAGGAAAATGTGCCTTATATTCTCTGTATTTCCCAGTTGTCAACAATGTCTAGCACGTGAGCAACTTTTGAGTTTCTAGTGAGAGATTAATATTATATAGAAACAGGCCTTGATTTATAAATTAGCTGTTTTAAAGGTCCTGTTTAAAGTCTGTGGTTTAATCTCAGAATGCATTTTCCCACAGAAACACAGCTATTAGTGATAACAAGCTTCCTAGGTTAGACTTCCTCCCTCCTCCCCATTATACAAACAAAACAATTCGTCAATGTAGCAGCAGCATATCCTTGAATTAGACAAACAACTCTATGAAAACTCTTCAGTAGACTACTGACGTCTCCCTCTGCCACCATTTGGATCTGACACCTCCCTGCCCCGTTCTCTCCCCAGTTCCACCTACTAAGCAGTCCAAGTGCAGGACTCTTCTAAATCCAAGCCACTCTTAACAGGCCTTGGGGTATAGGATAGGAAGGTGATATGAGGTCATTGTTTCATTCACTTGCTCATTTACTCATTCTTGAGCATGTAATACGTGTGATTCACTTTTATGTTTGAAAATAGAGTAAATAAAACAGACACGATGCCTGCCTCATGGAGCTTACATTCTACATTCTAGTGGAGAAGTTTTAAGTAAACAAAAAATTGCATAAGAGCTACAAAAGAGATGAGTCAAGGGCTGGGCCTGAGGCTAAAAGTGGGTGTTTGTTTGAGCTCCAGTGTTCTGGGGAGGCCCCTGTGAGGAAGTGGCATTTAAGGTGAGTCCCACAAAATTATCTCCCAGAGTGTCACCTGATGGGTGACAGGTGGGACCTGATGGATGCAATTTAAAATAAGCCCCTGCACTGCTCAGATTAGTGGGGCTTGGTTCTCCCTGCCCCTTGGGATATACCCATGGTCTGCCCATAGGATACACCCATGACTTCTCCAATTTCACCCAAGTAACTGGATTTCTTCAGTCTCTTAAGTCACTTCAAGTCATGCTATACTCCCATTTCAGTCATTAAAATGACTATTCCTATATTATTGAATATTTATTTTTGTGCTAAGCCCTAGGTAGGATGCTAGAGGTACTAAACTAAATAAGAAAAGATCCCTTCACTCAGAAACTCCTATTCTCACCAACTAACAACTAATAGGCAATGCAATTAGGAAATCATTCACCATATCCATGTTTTGGCCGTGTACTTCACCTTTCTGTGCTTTACTGTCCTCATCTATAAAATGAGGATACTAATAATGCCTACTGAGCAGGCTGGTGAAAATAGAAAAATACATATTTGTAAAGGCCCTAGAACATAATAAGTGCTCGATAAATAATAAAACAAAAAACTAATCCCGTGTCATTGTCAAAACTCTGTATTTCAAGCTTATATTAAAAGTAGAAGAGTACAATGACCACTTTCTATCCATCACCTCTATTTAAAACAATTTTACAACTATACGGCTATATGGTGCATTCAGGCAGATAACTGGTCCTCAAGCCAGGCTGAAGAATGGGGAATGGGAGGAAACAGGGAGGAGGACAGTGAGGTATAGTTTGTGCTCATCAAACATTCCATCATCCTCCCTTCATTCCCATCCTCCCTTGCATATGTCGTCTCTTAGCCAGTGAACATCAGTGGAAGTGATGTGTCATTTATGGGTCAAAGCAGATGAGACATTACACCTCTTCCATCCCTGGGTTCCCCTGCCATTGGATGAAGGAAGGCCGCCTCTCCTGCATAGGCTGTATGTAAACACAAAACCAAAGCTGCATTAAGCTGTATTAAGCCTCTGGGATTCAGAAGTTGGTCTGTACCCAGGGTTATCTCATATAGCTGCCCTCAAACAACAGGGAAGGCCTTCATGGCTGGCAGTGCTATGAGTTAGTGTCCCTGCTCCCTGGGACTGGCAGGTGTTGAAGACACTTCCTCTCATGGCATTTTCATGAGCTCTTCAGAAAGGCTCCCACACACCATCGGAAATGGCTTACCTTCCGTTCCCTTAAAGCAACAAATGCACATCCTCAGATGGTCATTCACATTTCCTCCTTCAGGGTTTGCACACCTGACGTTATACTTTCTGCTGTGATTTCCTGCCCCTTGCAAGTTACCCTCTGTGTGGTGTAAAAGAAAAACCCAGCCAGTTTTCTCTCTAAGCAAAGCGCCTATCTAGTATGCCTATGATTCATAGAAAGCCCTCTCTCATCCTTTTATTCTGACCAACTGTGTTTCCTTCTCCCTCCAGCCTCTCATGAGCCACCTCTTGTTGCTCTACTGACCCAGAGAGCATCTCCAGCCTCATCACTTGTCTCCATGTGTCACAAAGCAGGGAGCAGACACAGTCCATAGCATTTCTGCTGAAGCCCCGTAACGAGGCCTGAGTAAAGGGGAAACACCCTTGCTCCTTCGCCCTCACAGGTGGGTGAATGGGTGGATTTTCAGGTGTAAAATGCCACTTCTTATACTCCCACTTAGGGGGCTGAGCTCTCGTTCTCATGTTAGAATGTGGAGATACCTTTGGCCTATTATTTTCAGGCCTATTATCAACCTATTTTTCAGTTCAGTTCAGTTCGGTTGCTCAGTTGTATCTGACTCTTGGCAACCCCGTGGCCTGCAGCATACCAGGCCTCCCTGTCCATCATCAGCTCCCAGAGTTTACTCAAACTCATGTCCATCAAGTCGGTGATGCCATCCAACCATCTCATCCTTTGTCATCCCCTTCTCTTCCTGCCTTCAATCTTTCCCAGCATCAGGGTCTTTTCAAATGAGTCAATTCTTCGCATCAGGTGGCCAAAGTATTGGAGTTTCAGCTTCAACATCAGTCCTTCCAATGAACATTCAGGACTGATTTCCTTTAGGGTTGACTGATTGGCTCTCCTTGCAGTCCAAGGGACTCTCAAGAGTCTTCTCCCACACCACAGTTCTTCGGTGCTCAACTTTCTTTATAGTCCCACTCTCACATCCATACATGACTACTGGAGAAACCACAGCTTTAACTGGACAGACCTTTGTTGGCAAAGTAATGTCTCTGCTTTTTAATATGCTGTCTAGGTTGAGTTTTCCAAATTTGCTGGCATATTGAATGCAGAACTTTCACAACATCATCTTTTAGGATTTGAAATAGCTCAACTGGAATTCCATCACCTCCACTAGCTTTGTTCGTAGTGATGCTTCCTAAGGCCCACTTGACTTAGCATTCCAGGATATCTGGCTCTAGGTGAGTGATTACACCATCGTGATTATCTGGGTCATGAAGATCCTCTTTGTACAGTTCTTCTGTGTATTCTTGCTGCCTCTTCTTAATATTTTCTGCTTCTGTTAGGTCCCTACCATTTCTGTCCTTTATTGAGCCCATCTTTGCATGAAATGTTCCCTTGGTATCTCTAAATTTCTTAAAGAGATCTCTAGTCTTTTCCATTCTGTTGTTTTCCTCTATTTCTTTGCATTGATGGCCAAGAAAGGCTTTCTTATCTCTCCTTGCTATTCTTTGGAACTCTGCATTCAAATGGGTATACTTTCCTTTTCTCCTTTGATTTTCGCTTCTCATCTTTTCACAGCTATTTGTAAGGCCTCAGAGAGTCATTTTGTGTTTTCGCATTTTTTTGGCTGGGAGATGGTCTTGATCCCTGTCTCCTATACTGTCACAAACCTCCATCCATAGTTCATCAGGCCTGTATGGGAATAGAATTTGAAAAAGAGTGGGTATATATATGTGCATAACTGATTCATTGTATAGCAGAAAGTAACACAAGATTGTAAATCAACTATAATCTGATAAAAGTTAATTTTATTTATTTTTTTTTAAAGACTGCAATTTGGACTTTGTTAAAATTAATAATTTCTTTCCATCAAAAAAAAGCAAAAGCAACAACAACAAAAACCAAGAAAGCATTAAGAGAATAAAAGGCAAGTCAAAGATTGGTAGAACATGTTTACAATACATATATCAGACCAAGGATTTGTATGCAGAGTATATAAAGCTCTCTGAGAAATCAATAAGAAATCAATAAGAAAGTTAATTTTAAAAAAGGAGTCGGGGGAGAGAAGATGGACAGTCCATACTAGAGTACAGTGAGTGACTGAGGAGGTAGACACAAGTTAAGAGAAGCAGGCAGGCTATATCAGGCAGGGCCTGTAGAACATTACTTGAAAATGCATTTTTTTTTCCTATATACACCAGGAAACCATTGATAAGTTCTAAAGGGAAGTTATATCTGGTTTTTGCTTTAACGATTACTCACATTGCTAATGGAGAACTGATTATATGCATACAAGAACAGAACAGCCAAATGATGCTTTAGAAGACTGTTGAAGTTGTTCAGCCAAAAGATAATGCTAAATTGATTGTTTTCATTAGTCAAAGTGGAAAAGAAGTAGGTGCATTCAGCTGTGTATTGGTGGTTAGGACACAGGAGTGGTGTGGTCCTGGGTAGCAGCACACATGAGTTTAGAGTTCTGGTTTCCAGTCTCAAAGCCGTCATTCCATTTTAACTATAAGAAAAAAGCTGAACAAACTGAAAGATCAACAGCTGTTCTTAGATCCATCAGGGAAGTGATGTCACAGGGTAAACTCTTCCCCACCGGCCCCCACCCCCCAAATAAGAGAGACAAGTGATTAAAGACAATCACAGCTTTCATGAGTAGAAACCTGTGAGCAGAAACTCATGAACAGAAACTTCTATAACCAATCAGTTCAGTTCAATCACTCAGTCATGTCCAACTCTTTGCTACCCCATGAATCGCAGCACGCCAGGCCTCCCTGTCCATCACCAACTCCCGGAGTTCACTCAGACTCACGTCCATCGACTCAGTGATGCCATCCAGCCATTTCATCCTCTGTCGTCCCCTTCTCCTCCTGCCCCCAATCCCTCCCAGCATCAGAGTCTTTTCCAATGAGTCAACTCTTCGCATGAGGTGCCAAAGTACTGGAGTTTCAGCTTCAGCATCATTCCTTCCAAAGAAACCCCAGGGCTGATGTCCTTCAGAATGGACTGGTTGGATCTCCTTGCAGTACAGGGACTCTCAAGAGTCTTCTCCAACACCACAGTTCAAAAGCATCAATTCTTCAGCGCTCAGCCTTCTTCACAGTCCAACTCTCACATCCATACATGACCACAGGAAAAACCATAGCCTTGACTAGATAGACCTTTGTTGGCAAAGTAATGTCTCTGCTTTTGAATATGCTATCTAGGTTGGACATAACTTTCCTTCCAAGGTGTAAGCATCTTTTAATTTCATGGCTGCAGTCACCATCTGCAGAGATTTTGGAGCCCCCAAAAATAAAGTCTGACACTGTTTCCACTGTTTCCCCATCTATTTCCCATGAAGTGATGGGACCAGATGCCATGATCTTCGTTTTCTGAATGTTGAGCTTTAAGCCAACTTTTTCACTCTCCACTTTCACTTTCATCAAGAGGCTTTTTAGTTCCTCTTCACTTTCTGCCCTAAGGATGGTGTCATCTGCATATCTGAGCTTATTGACATTTCTCCCAGCAGTCTTGATTCCAGCTTGTGTTTCTTCCAGTCCAGCGTTTCTCATGATGTACTCTGCATAGAAATTAAATAAGCAGGGTGACAATATACAGCCTTGATGTACTCCATTTCTTATTTGGAACCAGTCTATTGTCCCATGTCCAGTTCTAACTGTTGCTTCTTGACCTGCATACAGATTTCTCAAGAGGCAGGTCAGGTGGTCTGGTATTCCCATCTCTTTCAGAATTTTCCACAGTTTATTGTGATCCACACAGTCAAAGGCTTTGGCATAGTCAATAAAGCAGAAATAGATACTTTTCTGGAACTCTCTTGCTTTTTCTATGATCCAGCGGATGTTGGCAATTTGATCTCTGGTTCCTCTGCCTTTTCTAAAATCAGCTTGAACATCAGGAAGTTCAAGGTGCACGTATTGCTGAAGCCTGGCTTGGAGAATTTTGAGCATTACTTTACTTGTGAGTGAGATGAGTGCAATGGTGCAGTAGTTTGAGCATTCTTTGGCATTGCCTTTCTTTGGGATTGGAATGAAAACTGACCTTTTCTGGTCCTATGGCCACTGCTGAGTTTTCCAAATTTGCTGGCATATTGAGTGCAGCACTTTTACAGCATCATCTTTCAAGATTTGAAATAGCTCAACTGGAATTCCATCACCTCCACTAGCTTGGTTCATACTGATGCTTTCTAAGGCCCACTTGACTTCACATTCCAGGATGTCTGGCTCTAGGTCACCAATACTGGGGTACAAAATCTTATTCATCATAGATCAATTGAGGAGACTCAGTTTAAAAACAGCAAGGGAAGCAGTCATGAGGGGCCCCTACACTTTTATGAGTTTTACTGCTAGGAGTTCTTCCAGGGTGAATACTGGGGGGGAATTTTTCCTTGTGCTTCTGGAAAAGCAATGAGGAAATAACCATTTTGAAATACTCAAGAAGATTCTGTCTTTAACAGGGCCTGCCTCCAAGAGAAACTATTTAATCAGAGCCTAATCTGCTGGGGCTTTATCAGAGCCTAAGTTACCTGGGAGAAGGGAAATACCCAACTCCAGCCCACTCTATCATCCTGTCCCATTGTGGGGGAAGGGGGAGGGCTGGGGAAGTTCCCAGTCCAGGGTACTGAGACCTAATCACAGGACTAGAGAATGCTTCTCTGTCCATAACAGCTTAGATCTGTTTACTGAAGTTTCTTTTGCTCAGTACATCTTGTCCAGCTATCAAGAAAAACTACAAAGCATACTATAATTCAAAAACATAGTTCAAAGAAACAGAGCAAGCATTAGACCCAGACTCATATGGCAGTGATGTTGGAATTATCAGACAGGGGTTTTAAAACATCTATGACTAATATAGTAAGGAGCTGAAACAGGTAAACCAGACAACATACAAGAACTGATTGGCAATGTAATCATAGAGGGAAATTCTAAGAAAGAATAAAAAAGAAATGTTAGATATCAAAAACACCATACCAAAAATGAAGCAAGCCTTTGATGGGCTCATTAGTAGACTAGGCATGGCTGAGAAAAGCTCTGAGCTTGTGGATATGTCAATACAGACTCCTAAGATGGAAAAGTAAAGAGAAAAAAAAAACTGAAAAATACAGAACAGGATGGAATATCCAAGAGCTGCAGGACAACTACAAAAGCTGTAACATACTTTTAATGGGAATACCAAAGAAAGACAGACAGGAATAGAAGGAACATTTGCAGTAATAATGACTGAAATTTCTCCAAATTAATGTCAGACATCAAACACAGATCCAGGAAGCTCACAGAACACCAAGTGAGATAAACTCCTCCAAAATAATAAAGAATTACATATGATGTCACCTCAGAAACCAGGCAAACAAGAAGACAGTGGAGTGAAATATTTAGAGTGTTGAAAGAAAAAACCACCAATTTAGCATTCTGTACTCTGTAAAATTATCCTTCAAAAGTAAAGGGAAAAAGATACTTTCTCGGACTAGCAACAATTGAGAGAATTTTTCGCCAGTAGAACTGCCTTATAAGATATGTTAAAAGAAGTTCCTCCAAGAGAAAAGTGATACACATCAGAAACTCTGTCTACATAAAGGAAGATCACCATAGAAGGAGTAAATGAAGGTGGAAAAAAAACTTTTATTTTTCTTATTCTTAACTGAACAGATAACAGCTTGTTTAAAATAATAGCAATAATGCATCCAATATTGAGCATGTGTGTGTGGTATGTGTGTGCCTCCACTTATGCATAAGTGCAATGAATGGCAGCAATGACACAAAGTTTGGGAGGGAGAAATAGCATTATTCAGTTATTGGAAGATACTTGCATTGCCCACGAAGAGGTATAGTGTTATTTGAAAGTGGACTTGGACTCATCATAAATGTGTATTATAAACTCTAGGGCAACCAATAAATGCTGGAGAGGATGTAGAGAAAAGGGAACACTCTTGCATTGCTCGTGGGAATGTAAACTGATACAGCCACTGTGGAAGATGGTGTGAAGACTCCTTAAAAACCTAGGAATAAAACCACCATATGACCCAGCAATCCCACTCCTAGGCATATACCCTGAGGAAATAAAAACTGAAAAAGACACATGTATCCTAATATTCATTG
Source organism: Bos javanicus (assembly GCF_032452875.1). Lineage (NCBI taxonomy): Eukaryota > Metazoa > Chordata > Mammalia > Artiodactyla > Bovidae > Bos > Bos javanicus. The sequence goes on along the minus strand of NC_083872.1, from coordinate 96,192,932 downwards.
CAGCACTATTTACAATAGCTAGAACATGGAAGCAACCTAGATGTCCACTGACAGATGAATGGATAAAGAAGCTGTGATATATATGTACATTGGAATACTGCTGCTACTGCTGCTAAGTCGCTTCAGTCGTGTCCAACTCTGTGCGACCCCATAGACGGCAGCCCACCAGGCTCCCCCATCCCTGGGATTCTCCAGGCAAGAATACTGGAGTGGGTTGCCATTTCCTCCTCCAATGCATGAAAGTGAAAAGTGAAAGTGAAGTCGCTCAGTCGTGTCTGACTCATCGACCCCATGGACTGCAGCCTTCCAGGCTCCTCTGTTCATGGGATTTTCCAGGCAAAAGTACTGGAGTGGGGTGCCATTGCCTTCTCCAATTGGAATACTACTCAGCCATAAAAAGGAATGCATTTGAATCAGTTCTAATGAGGTGGACAAAACTAGAACCCATTATACAGAGTGAAGTAAGTCAGAAAGAGAAATGTAAATATCATATACTGACACATATATATGGAATCTGAAGAGATGGCACTGATGAATTTATTTTCAGGGCAGCAGTGGAGAAACAGACATAGAGAACAGACCTATGGACAAGGTGGGAGGAGAGGAGGGAGAAGGGGAGATGTATGGAGAGAGTAACATACAAATTTACAAGACCATGTGTAAAACAGATAGCCAGTGGGAATTTGCTGTATGATTCAGGGAATTCAAACAGGGCCTCTGTAACAGGCTGAAGGGTGGGGTGGGGAGGGAAATGGGAGGGAGGTCCAGAAGGGAGGGAAAATGGGTGTACCTATGGCTGATTCTTGTTGATGTATGACAGGAAACCACAAAATTCTGTAAAGCAATTATCCTTCAATTAATAATTTTAAAATATATATATAATCTTAAGAAGAATAGGAATGAAAAGAAATGCAGCCGAAATGCATAGAATGGTAAAAAGCATTCATATAAAATACACATGTGTGTTCAATCTTGCCAACTCTTTATGACCCTATGGACTGTAGCCCGCCAGTTTCCTCTGTCTATGGAATTTTCCAGGCAAGAATATGGAGTGGGTTGCCATTTCCTACTCCAGGATGTTTTCCCAACCCAGGGATCAAACTTGCATCTCTATGTTTCCTGCATTGGCAGGTGGATTCTTTTACCTCTGTGCCACCTAGGAAGCAGTTAAAACCAAAAGAGGTGGAAAGGGTGGAAGACAAAAATAAAAACAAGCAAAACAAAAAGAGCAACAAATAAAAAAGTTACAGTTACAGTAGAGATTAATCCAACTATATTTGGAGTTCAGGAAGATATCAGGGACAGAGATATAAATAAGGGAGCCATGAGCACGTAGATGTTTTTTAAAGCAATTAAATTAGATATGATTACACAGAAAGAGGGGGTAGGTAAAGGATAGCCAACAGCCTGGAATCAAGCCTGAGATCATTCCAGCTTTTACTCCAGATAGAGTTGAAAAACAAGGAATTGCTGTGGAAAGAGGGAAGCGAATAATCAAGGTAAGGAAATCCAAGTTGAAGGAGGAAAACAAGTTTGACCAGGCCACCCATCTAGGCCAGTCTTCATCAGGGGGATATTTGTTCACTTACAAATCAAGTTGGTCATGGCCACTGTTAAATGTTATTGTCAATAATTTTTTAAAGAGAGCTAAGTCAGTTCAGTTTAGTCACTCATTCATGTTCAATTCTTTGTGACCCCATGGACTGCAGCACACCAGGCTTCCCTGTCCATCACCAACTCCCAGAGCTTGCTCAAACTCATGTCCATTGAGTAAATGATGCCATCCAACCATCTCATCCTCTATTGTCCCCTTCTCCTCCTGCCTTCAATCTTTCCCAGCATCAGGGTCTTTTTCAAATGAGTCAGTTCTTCACATCAGGTGGCCAAAGTATTGGAACTTCAGCTTAAGCATCAGCCCTTTCAATGAATATTCAGGACTGATTTCCTTTAGGATTGACTGGTTGGATCTCCTTGCAGTCTAAGGGACTCTCAAGAGTCTTCTCCAACACCATGGCTCAAAAGCATCAGTTCTTTGGTGCTCAGCTTTCTTTATGGTCCAACTCTCAAATCCATACATGACTATTGGAAAAAGCAAAGCTTTGACTAGATGGACCCTTGCCAGCAAAGCAATGTTTCTGTTTTTAATATGCTGTCTAGTTGGTCATAACTTTTCTTCCAAGGAATAAGCATCTTTTAATTTCATGGCTGCAATCACCATCTGCACTGATTTTGGAGCCCAAAAAAGGAAAGTCTGTCACTGTTTCCATTGTTTCCCCATCTATTTGCCATGAAGTGATGGGACTGGATGCCATGATCTTAGTTTTTTGAATGTTGAGTTTTAAGCCAGCTTTTTCACTATCCTCTTTCACTTCCATCAAAAGACTCTTTAGATCCTCTTCACTTTCTGCCGTAAGGGTGGTGTCATCTGCATATCTGAGGTTATTGATATTTCTCCCAGCAATCTTGATTCCAGCTTGTGTTTCTTCCAGTCCAGCATTTCTCATGATGTACTCTGCATATAAGTTAAATAAGCAGGGTTACAATATACAGCCTTGATGAACTCCTTTACCTATTTGGAACCAGTCTGTTGTTCCATGTCCAGTTCTAACTGTTGCTTCCTGGCCTGCATATAGGTTTCTCAAGAGGCAGGTCAGGTGGTCTGGTATTCCCATCTCTTTCAGAATTTTCCACAGTTTATTGTGATCCACACAGTCAAAGGCTTTGGCATAGTCAATAAAGCAGATATAGATGTTTTTCTGGAACTCTCTTGCTTTTTCCATGATCCAGTGGATGTTGGCAATTTGATCTCTAGTTCCTCTGCCTTTTCTAAAACCACCTTGAACATCTGGGAGTTCATGGTTCATGTATTGCTGAGGCCTGGCTTGGAAAATTTTGAGCATTACTTTACTAGTGAGTGAGATGAGTGCAATTGTGCAGTAGTTTGAGCATTCTTTGGCATTGCCTTTCTTTGGGATTGAAATGAAAACTGACGTTTTCCAGTCCTGTAGCCACTGCTGAGTTTTCCAAATATTGGCATATTGAGTGCAGCACTTTCACAGCATCATCTTTCACGATTTGAAATAGCTCAACTGGAATTCCATCACCTCCACTAGTTTTGTTCATCGTGATGCTTTCTAAGGCCCACTTGACTTCACATTCCAGGATGTCTGGCTGTAGGTCAGTGATCACACCATCATGATTATCTGGGTTGTGAAGATCTTTTTTGTTCAGTTCTTCTGTGTATTTTTGCCATCTCTACTTAATATCTTCTGCTTCTGTTAGGGCCATACCATTTCTGTCTTTTATCGAGGCCATCGTTGCATGAAATATTCCCTTGGTATCTCTAATTTTCTCGAAGAGATCTCTAGTCTTTCCCATTCTATTGTTTCCTCTATTTCTTTGCATCGATCGCTGAAGAAGGCTTTCTTATCTCTTCTTGCTATTCTTTGGAACTCTGCATTCAGATGCTTATATCTTTCCTTTTCTCCTTTGCTTTTTGCTTCTCTTCTTTTCACAGCTATTTGTAAGGGATCCTCAGACAGCCATTTTGCTTTTTTGCATTTCTTTTCCATGGGGATGGTCTTGATCCCTGTCTCCTGTACAATGTCACAAACCTCATTCCATAGCTCATCAGGCACTCTATCAGATCTAGTCCCTTAAATCTATTTCTCACTTCCACTGTATAATCATAAGGGATTTGATTTAGGTCATACCTGAATAGTCTAGTGGTTTTCCCTACTTTCTTCAATTTAAGTCTGAATTTGCCAATAAGGAATTCATGATCTGAGCCACAGTCAGCTCCCAGTCTTGTTTTTGCTGACTGTATAGAGGTTCTACATCTTTGGCTGCAAAGAATATAATCAATCTGATTTCAGTGTTGACCATCTGGTGATGTCCATGTGTAGAGTCTTCTCTTGTGTTGTTGGAAGAGGGTGTTTGCTATGACCAGTGCATTTTCTTGGCAAAACTCTATTAGTCTTTGCCCTGCTTCATTTCATATTCCAAGGCCAAATTTGCCTGTTACTCCAGGTATTTCTTGACTTCCTACTTTTGCATTCTAGTCCCCTATAATGAAAAGGACATCTTTTTTGGGTGTTAGTTCTAAAAGGTCTTGTAGGTCTTCATAGAACTGTTCAACTTCAGCTTCTTCAGCATTACTGGTTGGGGCATAGACTTGGATTACTGTGATATTGAATGGTTTGCCTTGGAAATGAACAGAGATCATTCTGTCGTTTTTGAGATTGCATCCAAGTACTGCATTTTGGACTGTTTTGTTGACCATGATGGCTACTCCATTTCTTCTAAGGGATTCCTGCCCATAGTAGTAGATATAATGGTCATCTGGGTTAAATTCACCCATTCCAGTCCATTTTAGTTCACTGATTCCTAGAATGTCGATGTTCACTCTTGCCATCTCCTGTTTGACCACTTCCAATTTGCCTTGTTTCACGGACTTAACATTTCAGGTTCCTAGTCACTCAGTCATGTCTAATTAGTCACTCAGTCATGTCTAATTCTTTGCAACACTTTGGACTGTAGCCTGCTAGGTAGGCCCCTCTGCCCATGAGGCTTCTCCATCCATGGGATTTTTCAGGCAAGGATACTGGAGTGGGTTGCCATTTCTTCATCCAAGGGATCTTCCTGATCCAGGGATCAAACCCACATCTCCTGTGTCTCCTGCATTGGAGGCAGATTTTTTACCCAAAATGCATAACTAATAAGAATCTGCTGTATAGTACAGGAAACTCTACTCAGTACTCTGTAATGATCTATATGAGAAAAATATCTAAAAAGAAAAAAAAAGAGTAAATATATATGTATGTATAACTGATTCACTTTGCTATACACCTGAAACTAACAAAATATTGTAAATCAACTATATACCAATAAAATTTTTTAAATGTATATATATATTTTTAAGTCAATATGGGCCTTGCTCCTTTTTTTAAACCACTGGACCACCAGGAAACTCTGGGCCCTGCTCTTAAGGAACAAATAAATTTTCTTCTAAATACAAGTGTCAAAAGATTTTCACCAGCATTTACAGTTACAGGATAGACAATCTTATAGATCAGGGTTCTCTCTGACTTAAAAAGAGTGAAAATACTGCTTCCTCCCTAAATAACCTGACTTTGAAAGTGCCCAAATCTTAAAAGGCTTTGTTATTCCCATAGAATTCTATACCAGGATACATTATGGTCAAACTTGTGAAAACTAAAGCCAAAGAAAAATCTTGAAAGTAGCACCATATCAATAAGGGAAAAGCATTCAAAATACACTGGATTCCTCATCAAAACCATAGAGGTTAGAATACAGTGGCACAGCATTTCTCATGTACTAAAAGATAAATTTGTAAATCTAGAATTCTATATCTAGCAAAAATATCTTTTAATAATAAGAGAAAATCAAGACATTCTCAGATGAAGAGAAACTAAGAAATCTTGTTTCCAGCAGATCTATTCTTTTTTTCAGCAGATTTATTCTAAAATAAGTTATTTAAACAGAATAAAATTATTAAAAATATAAAAATAGATGGAAGATCTGACCACAATGCAGTAAGATTAGATCTCAATTACAGGAGAAAAACTATTAAAAATTCCAACATAGGGAGGCTGAACAACACGCTGCTGAATAACCAACAAATCACAGAAGAAATCAAAAAAGAAATCAAAATATGCACAGAAATGAATGAAAATAAAAACACAACAACCCAAAACCTGTGGGACACTGTAAAAGCATTGCTAAGGGGAAAGTTCATAGCAATACAGGCATACCTCAAGAAACAAGAAAAAAGTCAAATAAATAACCTAACTCTACACCTAAAGCAACTAGAAAAGGAAGAAATGAAGAACCCCAGGGTTAGTAGAAGGAAAGAAATCTTAAAAATTAGGGCAGAAATAAATGCAAAAGAAACAAAAGAGACCACAGCAAAAATCAACAAAGCCAAAAGCTGGTTCTTTGAAAGGATAAATAAAATTGACAAACCATTAGCCAGACTCATCAAGAAACAAAGGGAGAAAAATCAAATCAATAAAATTAGAAATGAAAATGGAGAGATCACAACAGACAACACAGAAATACAAAAGATCATAAGAGACTACTATCAGCAATCATATGCCAATAAAATGGACAACATGGAAGAAATGGACAAATTCTTAGAAAAGTACAACTTTCCAAAACTTGACCAGGAAGAAATAGAAAATCTTAACAGACCCATCACAAGCACAGAAATTGAAACTGTAATCAGAAATCTTCCAGCAAACAAAAGCCCAGGTCCACATGGCTTCACAGCTGAATTCTACCAAAAATTTAGAGAAGAGCTAACACCTATCCTACTAAAATTCTTTCAGAAAATTGCAGAGGAAGGTAAACTTCCAAACTCATTCTTTGAGGCCACCATCACCTTAATACCAAAACCTGACAAAGATGCCACAAAAAAAGAAAACTACAGGCCAATATCACTGATGAACATAGATGCAAAAATCCTTAACAAAATTCTAGCAATCAGAATCCAACAACACATTAAAAAGATCATACACCATGACCAAGTGGGTTTTATCCCAGGTATGCAAGGATTCTTCAATATCCACAAATCAATGTAATACACCACATTAACAAATTGATAAATAAAAGCCATATGATTATCTCAATAGATGCAGAGAATGCCTTTAACAAAATTCAACATCCATTTATGATAAAAACTCTCCAGAAAGCAGGAATAGAAGGAACATACCTCAACATAATAAAGCTATATATGACAAACCCACAGCAAACATTATCCTCAATGGTGAAAAATTGAAAGCATTTCCCCTAAAGTCAGGAACAAGACAAGGGTGCCCACTCTTACCACTACTATTCAACATAGTTTTTGGGAGTTTTGGCCACAGCAATCAGAGCAGAAAAAGAAATAAAAGGAATCCAAATTGGAAAAGAAGAAGTAAAACTCTCACTGCAGATGACATGATCCTCTACATAGAAAACCCTAAAGACTCCACCAGAAAATTACTAGAGCTAATCAATGAATATAGTAAAGTTGCAGAATATAAAATCAACACACAGAAATCCCTTGCATTCCTATACACTAATAATGAGAAAATAGAAAGAGAAATTAAGGAAACAATTCCATTCACCATTGCAATGAAAATAATAAAATACTTAGGAATATATCTACCTAAAGAAACTAAAGACCTATATATAGAAAACTATAAAACACTGGTGAAAGAAATCAAAGAGGACACTAATAGATGGAGAAATATACCATGTTCATGGATCAGAAGAATCAATATAGTGAAAATGAGTATACTACCCAAAGCAATCTATAGATTCAATGCAATCCCTATCAAGCTACCAACGGTATTCTTCACAGAGCTAGAACAAATAATTTCACAATTTGTATGGAAATACAAAAAACTTCGAATAGCCAAAGCAATCTTGAGAAAGAAGAATGGACCTGGAGGAATCAACCTGCCTGACTTCAGGCTCTACTACAAAGCCACAGTCATCAAGACAGTATGGTACTGGCACAAAGACAGGAATATAGATCAATGGAACAAAATAGAAAGCCCAGAGATAAATCCACGCACATATGGACACCTTATCTTTGACAAAGGAGGCAAGAATATACAATGGATTAAAGACAATCTCTTTAACAAGTGGTGCTGGGAAAACTGGTCAACCACTTGTAAAAGAATGAAACTAGACCACTTTCTAACACCATACACAAAAATAAACTCAAAATGGATTAAAGATCTCAACATAAGACCAGAAACTATAAAACTCCTAGAGGAGAACATAGGCAAAACACTCTCCAACATAAATCACAGCAGGATCCTCTATGACCCACCTCCCAGAATATTGGAAATAAAAGCAAAAATAAATAAATGGGACCTAATTAAACTTAAAAGCTTCTGCACAACAAAGGAAACTATAAGCAAGGTGAAAAGACAGCCTTCAGAATGGGAGAAAATAATAGCAAATGAAGCAACTGACAAACAACTAATCTCAAAAATATATAAGCAACTCCTACAGCTCAATTCCAGAAAAATAAATGACCCAATCAAAAAATGGGCCAAAGAACTAAATAGACATTTCTCCAAAGAAGACATACAGATGGCACAAACACATGAAAAGATGCTCAACATCACTCATTATCAGAGAAATGCAAATCAAACCACTATGAGGTACCATTTCACGCCAGTCAGAATGGCTGCGATCCATAAGTCTACAAGCAATAAATGCTGGAGAGGGTGTGGAGAAAAGGGAACCTTCTTACACTGTTGGTGGGAATACAAACTAGTACAGCCACTATGGAGAACAGTGTGGAGATTCCTTAAAAAACTGGAAATAGAACTGCCTTATGACCCAGCAATCCCACTGCTGGGCATACACACTGAGGAAACCAGAAGGGAAAGAGACACGTGTACCCCAATGTTCATCGCAGCACTGTTTATAATAGCCAGGACATGGAAGCAACCTAGATGCCCATCAGCAGATGAATGGATAAGAAAGCTGTGGTACATATACACAATGGAGTATTACACAGCCATTAAAAAGAATACATTTGAATCCATTCTAATGAGGTGGATGAAACTGGAGCCTATTATACAGAATGAAGTAAGCCAGAAAGAAAAACACCAATACAGTATACTAACACATATATATGGAATTTAGAAAGATGGTAATGATAACACTGTAAGTGAGACAGCAAGAGAGACACAGATGTATAGAACAGTCTCTTGGACTCTGGGAGAGGGCAAGGGTGGGATGATTTGGGAGAATGGCATTGAAACATGTATAATATTATATATGAAATGAATCGCCAGTCCAGGTTCAACGCATGATACTGGATGCTTGGTGCTGGTGCACTGGGACGACCCAGAGGGACAGTACGGGGAGGGAGAAAGGAGGGGGGTGCAGGATGGGGAACACGTGTATACCTGTGGTGGATTTATGTTGATGTATGGCAAAACCAATACAATATTGAAAGTAATTAACCTCCAATTAAAATAAATAAATTTATATTAAAAAAAAACAAAAATAAAAAAAAAATAGATGGAAGAAAGAACACAGTAAGAAAAAATAATATAGTAGACTTTCTCCTTTTGAATTTCATAAATTATGTCTGATGATCAAAACAAAAAAATATAACATGGCCTGATTTGGTTCTGAATATATATAGAAGAAATATTTAAGAAATTATGTTATAAATGAGAAGGGGTTAAAAAAAACAAAAGGGAAATAAGGTTTCTACACTTCACTCTAGCTGACAATATGATGATAGACATACACTGCAATAAGGTATGGATGTGCAATGTAGTAATACTTAAAGAAACCATTTTAAAAAAACTATACAAGGAGATTAAAAACATTATAAGTAAATCAAACTGAAATTCTAAAAATGTTCAAGTAAACCATGGAAAGGTAGAAAAAAGAAAGCAGGAAAACAAAAAACAAGGGAAAGAACCAACAGAAACAAAAAACACCAAATGACAGATTTATTCCCTAATTCATCAACAATTATTTTAAATTCAAGTGGTCTAAATACACCAATTAAAAGATAGAGATTACCAAAGTCAGTTAAAATATGACCTAAATATTTCTATACTGTCTTAAAGAAACTTCAAATGAAATGGTATAGGCAAAAAGTAAAATGGTATGGGCACTAAGTACAAAAAAATAAATGGATAAAGATGTATCATGCCAACATTAATCAAAGGAAAGCCTCTATGAATATCAGATAAAGTAGATGTTAAAGCAAAGACAATTTAAAAAGATAAAGAGAGATATTATATAATGATAAAAGGGCCAATTGACTAAGAAGGCATCAGTTCAGTTCAGTTCAGTTCAGTCACTCAGTCGTGTCCGACTCTTTGAGACCCCATGAATCGCAGCACGCCAGGCCTCCCTGTCCATCACCAACTCCTGGAGTTCACTCAGACTCACGTCCATCGAGTCGGTGATGCCATCCAGCCATCTCATCCTCTGTCGTCCCCTTCTCTTCCTGCCCCCAATCCCTCCCAGCCTCAGAGTCTTTTCCAATGAGTCAACTCTTCGCATAAGGTGGCCAAAGTACTGGAGTTTCAGCTTTAGCATCATTCCTTCCAAAGAAATCCCAGGGCGGATCTTCTTCAGAATGGACTGGTTGGATCTCCTTGCAATCCAAAGGACTCTCAAGAGTCTTCTCCAACACCACAGTTCAAAAGCATCAATTCTTTGGCACTCAGCTTTCTTCACAGTCCAACTCTCACATCCGTACATGACCACTGGAAAAACCATAGCCTTGACTAGATGGACCTTTGTTGGCAAAGTAATGTCTCTGCTTTTCAATATGCTATCTAGGTTGGACATAACTTTCCTTCCAAGGAGTAAGCATCTTTATGCACAAAACAAAAGAACAGGGAAATGTGTGAAGCAAAAACTAACAGAACTGAAAAGATAAATAGATAAATCCAAATTATAGTTGGAGACTTCAACACTCCTCTCTCAATAATTAATAGAGCAATTAAATACAAAATCAGCAGGATATGGAAGAACTCAATAATACCACTAACAGGATCAGTAAGCATCTATAGAACACTCCATTCAACAACAACACAATATACATTCTTTTCAAGTGTTCATGGAACATATATTAAGATAGAACAAATCCTGGGCCATATCACAAACCTCAAAAAATTTAGAAGAATCTATATCAGAGTGTATTCTCTGACCACAAGGGAATCAAACTAGAAATCAATAACAGAGAAAAAGAAAATTTCCAAATACTTATAACCAGAACAAGACACTTTTAGGTAATATGTGGGTCAAAAAAGAAATCTCAAGGAACAATTTTAAAAATACATTGAACTGAAGCAAAATGAAAATAGAACATACCAAAATTTTTGGGACACAGCTAAAGTAGTGCTGAGAAAGAGATTTATAGCATTAAATGCATATATTAGAAAAGAGGAAAGCATCACATCAATAATTTTAGCTTTCACCTGAAGAACTTAGAAGATGAAGAGCAAAATAAACTCAAAGCAAGTAGAAGAAAGGAGATGATAAAGATAAATGCAGAAGTCAATAAAATTGATAACTAAGACAATAGAGAAAATCAATTATAAAAGACTTTTTTTTTTCTCAAAAGTCAATAATATTGACAAACCTTTAGTAAGACTTACAAAGAAAAAAGAGAAGACTGAATTATCAGGAACAGGAATGAAACTGGCTATACTACTACAGATTCAGAAGATTTCAAAAGAATAATAAGGCAATACTACAAACAACTCTATTCATACATTTGACAACTTAGGTGAAATGAACCAATTCCTTTAAAAAAATGCACAAACTATCATAGCTTATAAAAAATTAAATGTGTGAATAGTCCTAGAGTTATTAAGAAATTAGAGTTCACATTTTGAAAAATTTCCAAGAAATGAATCTCTAGGCCCAGATGGCTCCATTTGAGAATTATACCAAATATTTAAAAGAGAAACAACACCAATTCCACACAATTTCTTCCAGATAATGCAAGAGAAGGAAACAGTTCTCAATTCATTTTATGAGGCTAGTTTTTAGTATTACTAAAACTAGAAAAACAAACAATAGGAAAAAAAAAACAACCCTAAAATCCAATGTTTGTCATGAATGCAGACACAAAAATCCTTATTACCAAATAGAACTGAAACTAAACAGGACCTTGGGGTACTTCTGGGCACCAAAACCTTTTCTGTGTCTCCTATTTTCCTTTTGGACATGCCACAAGGCATGCAGGATCTTAGTTCATGGACCAGGGATCAAACCCATGCCTCTTGCAGTGGAAGCACAGAATCTTAACCATTGGACAGCCAGGGAAGTTCACCCACCTACCATTTCTTCATTAGAGGAAATAGGCTTCATTCAGCCTCCTTGACCTTCCCCGAGTTCCAACAAGCAGAAACATTTGGGAAGTGAGGGGATGCAGAAACAAAGGAGGAACAGACAAGAGACAATGGTGCAGCGTTGGAGCAGGGTTCAGGTTCCACCTCAAGAGATACTCATAATATTATCTTTGGGCTGATTTGCAGATATTGAGGAGAAGGCAATGGCACCCCACTCCAGTACTCTTGCCTGGAAAATCCCACGGACAGAGGAGCCTGGTAGGTGGCAGTCCATGGGGTCGCACAGAGTCGGACACGACTGAGCGACTTCACTTTCACTTTTCACTTTCATGCATTGGAGAAGGAAATGACAACCCACTCCAGTGTTCTTGCCTGGAGAATCCCAGGGACGGGGGAGCCTGGTGGGCTGCCCTCTATAGGGTCGCACAGAGTCGGACACGACTGAAGTGACTTAGCAGCAGCAGCGGCAGATATTGAAACCCCTACTACATGGGAGAAGTTAATTGTATGCTGCCCACAAGCTTTGTAGACCCCAGATTGGTTGGAACCAGAAGATGATGATGCTAACTCCCACTTATCTCACCATTAACCAATCAGAAGAATGTCCCCAACTGATCCTGCCCTCTTTGAACTTCACTACCTGCTCTGTGTCTGGACAGACAGTTTTGAGGACATTAGCCCACTGTGGCCTCTTTTGCCTGGCAAAGAAACAAAGCTATTCCTCTCTACTTCTCCTAAACTCTGTCTCTGAGATTTATTTCAATGTCAGGGTACAGAAGCTAGATTCAGCTTCACTACCAGAAATATTTAAAAACAATTATACACCATGACCAAGTAGGGTTTATTTCAGGGATGCAAGACTGGTTCAATATTTGAAAATCAATAATGGTAATTCATCAAATTATGCTACACACAAAAAACCTCACATGACATAATCAATGCAGAAAAAGTATTTGACAGAGTTCAACACCATTTATGAAAACAACAACAAAAAAAACCAAAAAGATCTCTCAGAAATATGGAATGGAAGGGATCTCCCTCAATTCAATAGAGAACATCTACAAAAAAAAAAAATTCATGGTGAAAGACTGAATGTTTTACCCCTAAGATCAAGAACAAGGCAAGAATGCTCACTCTCACTGCTCTTATTCAATGTAGTATTTTAAGTTCTAGCTAGTATAATAAGGCAAGAAAAAGAAATAAAAGGCATGCAGATTAGAAAGAAATAAAGCTGTCCTATAATCAGATAACATGATTGTGTACATAGACAACCCCAGGGAATCTATAAAAACTTCACCTAGAACTAATAAGTGATTCCAGTAAGGTCACAAGACACAAGATAAACATACGAAGTTCAATTATATGTATGCATACCAGTAATGAACAAATAGATACCAAAATTTAAAATACAGGGACTTCCTTGGTGGTCCAGTAAAGACTCCATACTTCTACTGCAGGAGGCACAGGTTTAATCCCTAAGTGGGGGAACTAAGATCCTACATGCCATGCAATGTGACCAAAATGTTTTAAAATTAAAAGCACAGTATTATTTTAAATTGCTTTAATAGAAATAGAGTTACAGATGCAGAAAACAAACTTAATGGTTACCGGGGATAAGGGGGTAAGGATAAACTGGAAGATTGGGATAGACATATAACTAATAAATACATATGTATTAACTAGTGACCTATATGGGAAAAGAATCTTAAAAAGAGTAGACATATGTATATGTATAATAACAGAGTCACTTTGCTGTACACCTGAAACTAACACAATTTTTTTTGTTGTTTAGTTGCTAAGTCATGTCCTACTCTTTTGTGACCCCACAGACTATAGCCCTCCAGACTCCTCTGTCCATGGGATTTTCCAGGCAAGAATACTGGAGTGGGTTGTCACTTCCTTCTCCAGGGGATCTTCATGACCCAGGGAATGAACCCAAGTCTCTTGCACTGGTAGGCAGATTCTTTACCCCTGAATCAACAGGGAAGCCCTAATCAACTATACTTCAAAAAATACTTTAAAAAAAAATTTAAAAATAACTATAAGTTTATGGTAATGACCTAAAAAAATTATTTTCAAAAAAACAATATTTACGTGTAGATCTTATATGTACAGAGCTTGTGTGCCGAAACTAAAAAACACTTATGAAAAAAAAAATCAAACAAGATCTAAATAAATAAAGAGATGTATTTTGTTCCTGGATGGAAAGACTCAGCATGGTAAGGATGTTAATTTTCTCCCAAATTAATGCTATCAAAATTTCAGCAATATTTTTTTATATATAGACAAGATTATTCTAAAATGTATATGAAAAGACAAAGGAACTGGGATAAGTTAAAAATTGTTTGAAAAAAAAAAAAGATTAAAGTGGGTATATTAGTCAATAGGGCTTCTGAGGTGGTGCAGTGGGAAAAAAAAAAAAAATCCTCCTGCCAGTGCAGGAGATGTAGGAGACGCAGGTTCGATCCCTGGGTCGGGAAGATCCCCTGGAGAAGGAAATGGCAACCTACACCAGTATTCTTGCCTGGAGAATTCCATACACAGAGGAATCTGGCAGGCTACAGTCCAGGGAGTCACAAAGAGCTGGACACGACTGAGCACACATACAGGCAGGCAGCGCTCCCATAACAAAAGAGCACATACTGGGTAACTTAACAGAAATTCATATTCTCACAATTCTAGAGGCTAAAAAGTCCAAGATAAAGATTCCTGCAGGGTTCAGTTTCTGATAAAAGGTCTCTTTCTGGCTTGTATATGGATTGCTATGTCTTCATCTCTCATGGCCCTCTCATGGCATGGTGTCAGGGTAGAGAGAGAGAGCTCTCTGATGTCTCTTCTTAAAAGAACACTAATTCTATTGCATCAAAGCCCTATGCAAAGATCTCACTCAACCTTGATTACCTCTTTAAAGAGAGGTAATCAACATATACATTTGGGCAGTAGTGGGGACAAAACCATTCAGTCCAAATCATCACGAGAAATCAGTTTACATGATTTCATTATTTATTATTTCATTTATTGTGTAGCAACAGTAATCAAGACTGTGTAGTATTGGCAGAGAGGTAGACACACAGATCAATGGAACAGAACAGAGAATGCAGAAACAGACCCACATGAAAATGCCCAAAAGATTTTTGACAAAGGTACAAAAGCAATGCAGTAGAGGAAAGTTACCTTTTTCAACAAATGGTGCAGGAGCAATTAGATATCCGTGGAAGAAAAATTTTCCTGGTAGCTGGTTAAGAATCTGCCTGCAATGCAGGAGATCCTGCTTTGATTCCTGGGTCAGGAAGATCCCCTGGAAAAGAGACAGGCTACCCACTCCAGTATTCTTGGGCTTCCCTGGTGGCTCAGATGATACAGAATCCACTAGCAATGCGGGAGACCTGGATTCGATCCCTGGATCAGGAAGTGGGTATGGCAACCCATTCCAGTATTCTTACCTGGAGAATTCCCATGGACAGAGATCCTGGTGGGCTACAGTCCATGGGGTCATAAAGAGTTGGACACGACTGAGCAACTAAGTACAGCATCAGTTCAGTTCAGATCAGTCACTCAGTCATGTCTGACTCTTTGTGACCCCATGAATCGAAGCACGCCAGGCCTCCCTGTCCATCACCATCTCCCAGAGTTCACTCAAACTCACGTCCATCGAGTCGGTGATGCCATCCAGCCATCTCATCCTCTGTCGTCCCCTTTTCCTCCTGCCCCCAATCCCACCCAGCATCAGAGTCTTTTCCAATGAGTCAACTCTTTGCATGAGGTGGCCAAAGTATTGGAGTTTCAGCTTTAGCATCATTCCTTCCAAAGAACACCCAGGGCTGATCTCTTTTATAGCACAGGGGAAAAGTATAAACTTTGATCTAAGTCTCACTTCTTATACAAAAGTAATTCAGAATGGATCACACAATTAAATGTCAAACATAAAACTATAAAACTTTTAGAGGAGAAAATCTTTAGGATCTAGAGCTAGGCAAAGAGTTCTTATACTTAACACCAAAAGCATAATCCACGAGGAAAATGGATAAATTTGGCTTTATCAGAATTAAAAATTTTGCTCTGTTAAAGACCTTGTTAAGATGAAAAAGCAAGTTATAAGCTGGAAGAATATATTTGCAAACTGCACATCCAACAGAGGACCAGTATCTAGAATGACTCAAATCTTCAACATGCAAGTATCCTTTGACCCAGTCAATTGTGATCTGGGTATTTACAGCAGAGAAATAACACATGTTCACACAAAAGCTCTGGACATGAATGTTTCCTGCAGCTTTATTCATAATGGCCCCAAATTGGAAACAACCCAGATAGATGTCTTTCAATGGATAAAAGGTTAAACAAACGGTCATATGATCATACCGTAGAATACAATTCAGCACTGAAAAAGAACAAACTATTAGTACATATAGTCTCCAGATAATTATGCTAAGTGGAAAAAAAAAAGCCAGTCCAAAAAGGTTACATACTGTATGATTCTAACTACATAATATTCTTGAAATGACAAATACCAGATTCCTGGAACAGTTTTCAGGGATTAAGGAGGGAGTGGAGCAGAAGGCAAGTGAACATGACTGTAAAAGGGTGACATGAAGGACCTTGTGGTGATGAACACCTTCAGTATCTTGACTATATCAATGTCAATAACCTGATAGGCACAGTAGAGTATTGTTTCCTAAGATGTTACCATTAAACTAGGTAAAGAGTACACATAATTTCTCTGTATTATTTCTTACAACTCATGTAAGTCTAAAATTCTCTTAAAATTAAAATTGTAATTAAAAAATGAAAGCTCAGACATTTCTAAAGGTCCTTATGAATCTGACATTCTAATTGTCACCATGAGTTGTGTAGATACCTCTCCGGCAGTACTTTTCAAAATATTATCTATGGAACAGGGGTCCACTTCAAGATGCTAGTAAATAGTGAGTGGTTAAGAGGGTTGTTTCTACTGTCAAATATGTGTAGAATGAGCATTAATGTAATAATGAGAATAAAAACATTTTAATAACTTTGTCATAATTTCCAACCCAAAACATGGCCAGAGTCCTTTCCCTTCCTTTTGTTTTCCCTTTCTTTACTTTACTTTTCTTTGTTAATATTTATTTGTATTTAGTTGACTATTCCGGGTCTTAGTTGCAGCACTCAGGATCTTTGATCTTCGTTGCAGCATGCAAACTCTTAATTGAGGCATGTGGGATCTAGTTCCCTGACCAGGGATTGAACCCTGGCCCCCTGCACTTGGACAGCAGGGTTTTAGCCACTGGTCCATCAGGGTAGTCCCTCCGTTCTTTTCATTTTTCTTTAGGAGGACCTAGTAGCATCAACTGCTGCTAAGTCGCTTCAGTCGTGTCCGACTCTGTGCGACCCCATAGACGGCAGCCCATCAGGCTCCCCTGTCTCTGCAATTCTCCAGGCAAGAACACTGACGTGGGTTGCCATTTCCTTCTCCAATGCATGAAAGTGGAAAGTGAAAGTGAAGTCGCTCAGTAGTGTCCAACTCTTTGCGACCCCATGGACTGCAGCCTACCAGGCTCCTCCATCCATGGGATTTTCCAGGCAAGAGTACTGGAGTGGGGTACCATCACCTGGGGGTCCACAAAACCCAATTTGAGACATGCTGCTATTATAAACAGTCAGTTCCTTTGGCACAGGATGCAACTTTCCATTTTCACCTTCAGCCCTCTCTCTGACCCTCTGACTGTGGAGGTAAGTTCTGATTGGTGCCTTCCATTCCACCTTTTTCTCTTTGGTTCTCAATCTTCCCTTCTGCATTCAGAGCTCCCTGAGGACAAGAGCTTTGTCCTCTTCCTCAGAGTTAAGCAAGCACTTGCTTCTACCCGCCTCCCCTTTCTCCAGCCACTCTTCTGACTGGGCCAGCATTACTCATCTCAGTCACTCTTCTGAGGTAAACCACTGTTGCTCCAGCCTTCCACGACCATTCCACTCTCCTTTGGTGATACAAATCATGTCATTCTGGTGACTGTCACCTCCTTGACATGGGACACACAACATGGTCAGAGAGGGCCCCATTCTCCTAGCCAAAGTAAGTATAACACCCAAACCAAGCTAACCAAAGTTTGTCCCTGGGATTATCCAGCTTGGAATTGGAATAGAAGGAGTCTTGCCTCTTAGGTCATAGAAGCTGGAAAGATGTCAATCTGAGCCATGTTATCAATTTTGAGAAAGTCTGTCTGTGGTAAGCAGAGAATAAAGCCACTCACAGACAATCAGAGTTAATGAACATAACAGGTTCTGATGCCAGTCATTTGGATCTCTGGGATCCTGTGGACAGCTCCACTCCTGGACTTCCCAATGACTTTAGCTAATATATTCTTTTTTCTTAGGTAAGCTCAGGTTGGATTTCCAACACTGCAACAAAAAATGATTTCTAACTAATACTTCTCATTTAGCTTCTCATTCATTCCTGATCACCCTAATAAATAGCAAGGATTGGAGTTTTTCATGCACCATTTTACTCTATTTGGATACACTGAATACAGTTTTACATTTTGATTTAAACCTGATGAGCTATCCAGATACCTCCTGTGTTCTTTCTTCATGAATGGGATTGAGAACAGATGTGTTCTGATGAAAAGAAGTCAGGAAAGGACTGAAGCCTGGAGGGATGTCATGTGAGGACACGAGGCAGCCGATGAGGAGACTGAATGACTGTGGAGAGTCAGGTAGAAAAGGTCTCTTAACAGAGAGTGTGACTCCTCAAATGCATACGTAATTGTTATTGTTTAGTTGCTAAACTGTGTCCAGCTCTTTTTCGACCCCATGGACTGTAGCCCGCCAGGCTCCTCTGTCCATGGGATTTCCCAGGCAAGAATACTGGAGTGGCTGCCATTTCCGACTCTAGGGGATTTTCCAGACCCCAGGGATCAAACCTACGTCTCCTGCATTGGCAGGCAGATTCTTTACCACTGAGCCACGAAGGAAACCCAATTGTATACATCGGTTCTTCCAAAACACTATACAGAATTGAGCTGGTTACAGTCAACCAGAGCCCAACAGCAGGGAAGGGGAGAAGCAGGTACGAATGGACAGGAAAACCAGGGAAGAAGGAGAAGAGATTAACATTTAGCCAGTGCCTAATACATGCCAGACACAGGCTCAAAAATGTCAAATGATGATTAGCCCAAGGTGGGTTCAGGATTCAAACACAGGTCTGTTTGCCTCCAGAGCCAGTGCTCTTTACACTCTGACATGGAGGGAAGAGGGGAAAGGGTTCCTGGATCCCAGGATCTGCTGATGGGGTGAGAGTGAAGCTGGCTGAGATGACAGCAAAACCAGGTCAGCTTCAGAGCCACTTCCCTGACTGACCTGCACACAAGGCTGCCTCTCTCCTCTCTGGAACAGAAGAAAGCTCCCGGCGGTAGTCTCCTGGTGGGTTGTTGGAGCCTAGGGCATTTGAGGACCTGATTGGAATTGGGATGGAGGGGGTGGAGGCAGATATTTCTATGGAACTAGGTTGTCAGAAACTGGAGAAATGTTCAAGAAAGGCACTACTGTACACGGAGATGGGGATGGGTGTGATTATAATCTTGTTTCTTAGTCCCCAGCAAAGCCCATGACCCAAGGCTGTTGGCTAGGGGGTGGGGAAGTGAAAAGGAACAGCATTTTCATGAAGAGTCCGGAAGTGAGGAATCGGGTTCCATATTACATAATCTAAAAATGCCCCCACCACCCACCCCCACCCCCACGCACAGGAGAAGGAAAGGGGGAAAAAACTCCCAGAAATCACACAGTCAAGGCAAATGCAGCGAAATGGCTCATTGGTTACTGTGGCAACCGACTCTTCCCTGCTCCTGCTGCTTATCCCACGATCCCTCTGTCACCCTATTTTTAGACTGAAGACAACGAATGAAAACGGCTTTAAAATATTTTTTTTCTTTTCTGTATGTTGAAGACATGCATAACCTTTAAAAAAAAAAAAAAAGATTCAGAAAGCTGAGCTCCAAGGTAGGGGCAAGTCCCCCAGTCCTGATATAAGGTGATCCTCATTTCTCTGAGACTGGAGCACCTCCGTGGAGGAAGGAGGGTGCTGGGTTTCCTAGGAGTTAAGGGGCAGCAGATAAGGAAGAGAAGCCTGAAGAGACTGTAAGGAGTATTAAGAGTATAGCCACACATGCAAAGCAAGGTGGAGAAACGAAGTCATTAAAAATACATAGAATAACAGTTTTTGAAGAATGAGAGGAGTTTTGAACCATCTGGCTAAGAGTGACTATGTAACTCACTTCACCTCCAGGTTTACCTGTCCTCATATGGGAAATACTGGAGTGGGTTGTCATCTGCTACTCCAGGGGATCTTCCCAACCCAGGGATCGAACCCACATCTCCTGTGTCTCCTGCATTGGCAAGTGGATTCTTTATCACTAGCGCCACCTGGGAAACCCATATGTAAAATAAAGCGAATGGTGGTCTTCCTGAATCTTAATAACCTCCAAGAGTCTGTAAAGCTCTAACATATATGAGCGTATCATTTTTAAATTAGCTGCAAAGGCGCTTAACCTTGAAAAAGAGCCAAATTGTAAGAATCCACTAGATTTTCCCTGAGAAACAGTCCCGAATCTTGTTACTATATTTGGTTTTATTCCAATTGTGATATTTGAGGAATGTCATTGTGGACTATCTCTGTCTTTTATTCTGCTGGAAAGAAACTCTAAAACAAACAAACTTTTTGTGCTGAGGAAGATGAAAAATGAAAAAAATATATATCTTTTCCTCCTAAAAAACATGAATTAGTGCAACATACACTTAAACATGTTTTCAAAAGAAAAGTGTCCTCCTACAATTCAATGGCCACTAATTTATCAACTAAAATGCAAAGCAATAGACATGGTCTGTGGCAAAAGATAGAGCAGGGTGAGAGGAGGGAAAAAGTGGAGAAAGCTAACTGAAGGAGGAGAAAATCTAGCCTAGATATAAGCAACATGCTTGGTTTAGTTGATTCCTCACAGTGGTAGAAAGGGGCCCACGTGTCCACAGGGTGGGAAGGCTCAGTAATAAGAGCCTCCCTTCCCCACCTCCCACCCCATCCCAGTTCAGGGCTGAGTGGAGAAAACAGAAGAAGAGTTTTCCCCACAAGTGGTTGATGGGGAGACCGAGGTACAGTTCATTATGCATGAGCATTACTGTAGTGCTTGTTAAAAGTGCACATGCTCGTTTGCTTAACATCTGTCTTCTACACTGGACTGTAAGGACTGTGACCTTCATATAGGACTCGCACCACATCTGTCTTATTCATCCATCTATCCTGAGGAGCCAATGCCAGGCCTAGCACACAGTATCAGGCCTAGGAACAGTAAGAATTTGTTGAATGAATAAACATTATAAAGCGTGTCCATGCCATGTTGAATAAAGTTCCCTCCCCCCCACCAAATTCATCAATTCAAAAGCATCAAATCTTGAGCTTCACTGGTGGCTCAGATGGTAAAGAATCTGCCTGAAATTCAGGAGACCTGGGTTCAATTCTTGGGTTGGGAAGATCCCCTGGAGGAGAGCATGGCTAACCACACCTGTATTTCTTTCCTGGAGAATCCCCATGGACAGAGGAGTCTGGTGGGCTACAGTCCATGGGATCACAAAGAATTGGAAACTACTTAGTGACTAAGCACCCCCAAATTCATGACTGCTTTGGAACCTCAGAAGGTGACCTTACAGGTTCTCAATCCAATGATTGGTGTCCATATAAGAAGGTCACATGGGGGGCTTCCTTAGTGGCCCAGTGGTTAAGAATCTGCCTACCAATGCAGGGGACACAGGTTCAATCCCTCCTCTGGGAAGGAAGATCTTACATACTGAGGGGCAGCCAAGCCTGTGGGCCACAACTGCTAAAGCCCTCATGCCCTAGAGTCCATGCTCCACCCTGAAACTTGCACTCTGCAGCAAGAGAAGCCATCACAATGAGAAGTCTATGCACCACAGCTAGAGAGTAGCCCCCACTTGCCCCAACTTGCCCACACACAGCAACCAAGAGCCTGTGCACTGCAATGAAGACACAGCACTGCCAAAAATTAATTAATTAATTAAAAAGAGAAAAGAGGGTCATATGAATGCAGAGGCAGATATTGGAGAGCTGTCTCTACACTAAGGAGTCTTGAGGATTGCCAGCAGCCAGCAACAGCTGGGAGAAGGACATGGAACTGACTCTCTCCCCAGAACTCCAGAAGGAACCAACCCTGCTAACAGCTTGATTTTGGATTTTTGGCCTCCAGAACTGAGAAAGTGTAAATTTTTGTTGTTGTAAGTCACCCAGATTGTGGTCATCTGTCATGGCCACACTAGGAAACTGACATAATAGCCTGTCTGTTCTGGCCACATTTCCACTCACTTATTACTCCTTTTGTTTAGTCTCAGATTCTCCTACATTCCATTCATACCGCCAAAATTCTCAAATTTTCTACTCTAATTAAGCAGTTAGAAGTAACAGAAACCCAAATTGGTTTTAACAATAAAATATTTATTGCTCGCGATCTGCAAAATACAGAGTGAGATGAGCTTCAGTGATGATAATGAGGAATCACGTTCTTTCCAGCCTCTCCTGCTTTGCCTTCCAAACTGTAATTTCACCTCAAATTGGATCCTTCCTGTGGTCACAAGATGCCTGCCTACAACTCTCTGGGCTACAATTTTTTTCTCTTATATATTATTTATATCTGTGCAACAAGTTACATTAAACCAATGATAATCGTTTATTATCTCCCAAAGTTACTGTGGAATTCTGAAGTGGTTTAGTTATTGGTTCTGGTTAGGCATTTCTCCTGAAGCTATAGTCAGATGTGAGCTGAAGTTGCAGACACAAAGGTCTGCCTACAGCCGAAGGACCCACTTTCAAAGTGGTCTGTTCATATGGCTGATAGACTGATGATGGCAAGTTAGTTCCTCTCCGTGTGGACTTGTATGCAGAACTACAAGCATCTTCATGACATGGTGGCTAGCTTTCCCCAGAAGCAAGATGTCAAAGAGAGCAGGAAGGAAGCTGCAATGGTTTTAGCCTCCAAACTCATGCACCATTTCTTGCATGGCATTCTATTATTCTGTTGTTCACACAGTTCAGCCATGATTCAGTATGGGAGGAGACTATGTAAGGCCTGGATCTCAGGAGGCCATTTGAGGAACTGGCTACCACATCTCTGTCGTAGAGAAACAAGTCTGAGTCATATCCTAGAGTTTGCTCAGAAGAATAAGGAATTTCTTTCCCAGAGATCTCCAGAAAACTTTCTTTCTCTCTAACTGGTCCATCCTCAAACTAGAAAGTGTAGCTAAGATTTGGGATTGAGCTAACTTTGGCCACCTCATGAGAAGGGTTGACTCATTGGAAAAGACTCTGATGCTGGGAGGGATTGGGGGCAGGAGGAGAAGGGGACGACCGAGGATGAGATGGCTGGATGACATCACTGACTCGATGGACATGAGTCTGAGTGAACTCCAGGAGTTGGTGATGGACAGGGAGGCCTGACGTGCTGCGATTCATGGGGTCGCAAAGAGTTGGACATGACTGAGCGACTGATCTGATCTGATATGAAGCCTGCGCTCAGTTCAGTTGAGTCACTCAGTCATGTCCGAGTCTTTGTGACCCTGAAGACTGCCGCACACTACATACCCCATTACTGGGGCTACACAGAGCAGAAGGGTTTGGACACACAGAAATCTGGATTGGTACCAGGAAAATCTTGGGAGACACCATAATCTTTGTCAAATCCCATGGCTTGACCCCAGGAACTTCTACTTCAATAAATGCTCTAGTATGTATGTCTGGGGGCTTCCCTGGTTGGTCAACCCACTGCAGTATTCTTAACTGGAAAATCTCATGAACAGAGGAGTCTGGCAGGCTACATTCCATAGGGTCGTAAAAGAGTCAGACATAACTTAGTGACTAACAACAACAATCTATGTCTGAAAATATAAGGACTTATTTAAAAAGATAACTGGGTTTCCCAGGTGGTACAGTGGTAAAGAATCCACCTGTCAATGCAGGACACTGAGTGATGCTGATGCTATTGTTCTCAGACCCATACTTTGTGAACCTCTGCTTTAGAACACAGTAGTTTAAACAGAGGCTTTGACATCTGAAAACCTAAGATGGAATTCTGCCATATGTCAAAACATTATTATTTCTTTGCAGGTGTTATAACTTGCAATCAGGCCATAAGTTATTGTAACATAACAGTAGGGAGGACTCTGCCTGGGAGATCTACAACCCCAGAGATATGAGTCTTTGGTCAAGTTGTGTCTGTTAACTATTTCAAAATGGAAAATAGGAAAGAAAATGGAGGAAAGTTCTGTTCCTATTCAGAGTTGACGGTTTTCTTCTAAACAGAGCAGTGAGAAACTCGCCCTTCCTACCACAAACACCACACCTGCCTCAGAGATGCTCAGTAACTTTTCCCAGTACTACAGATGAAAGGACTCATCTTTCATCCATCAGAAGAACAGTTTTAGCACTGCACAGGCAGTGCAGACACAAAGACAAGTGGACCAAAAAAATCAAAGACGTTCAAGAAAAAATAAAAATAGTGGCAATGAGTAGTTTGGAAATAGAATTAAGAGTATTTTTTTAACTTTACCAGTAATTATGAATAAATGCTGAGGATTCCCTGGGTCACTGTAACTTCCCTGTTGCTACCATTACTTGATTTAATTGCCAGCCCAAAGCAAACTGAAGGGGATTTGGGTCAATTTGGGGGAAGATAAGAATACCAGACCACCTAACCTGCCTCTTGAGAAACCTGTATGCAGGTCAGGAAGCAACAGTTAGAACTGGACGTGGAACAACAGACTGGTTCCAAATAGGAAAAAGAGTACGTCAAGGCTGTATATTGTCATCATGCTTATTTAACTTTTATGCAGAGTACATCATGAGAAATGCTGGGCTGGAGGAAGCACAAGCTGGAATCAAGATTGCTGGGAGAAATATCAATAACCTCAGATATGCAGATGACACCACACTTAGGGCAGAAAGTGAAGAAGAAATAAAGAATAAATCACTTTCTTGATAAAAGTGAAAAAGGAGAGTGAAAACGTTGGCTTAAAGCTCAACATTCAGAAAAACTAAGATCATGGCATCCAGTCCCATCACTTCATGGCAAATAGATGGGGAAACAGTGGAAACAGTGGCTGACTTTATTTTGGGGGGCTCCAAAATCACTGCAGATGGTGACTGCAGCCATGAAATTAAAAGACAGTTACTCCTTGGAAGGAAAGTTATGACCAACCTAGACAGCATATTAAAAAGCAGAGACATTACTTTGCCAACAAAGGTCCATCTAGTCAAGGCTATGGTTTTACCAGTAGTCATGTAAGGGTGTGAGAGTTGGACTATAAAGAAAGCTGAATGCCAAAGAATTGATGCTTTTGAACTGTGGTGTTGTAGAAGACTCTTGAGAGTCCCTTGGACTGCAAGGAGATCCAACAAGTCCATCCTAAAGGAGATCAGTCCTGGGTGTTCATTGGAAGGACTGATGTTGAAGCTGAGACTCCAATACTTTGACCACCTGATGGGAAGGGCTGACTCATTTGAAAAGACCCTGATGCTGGGAAAGATTGAAAGCAGGAGGAGAAGGGGACGACAGAGGATGAGGTGGTTGGATGGCATCACTGCCTCAATGGACATGAGTTTGGGTAGGCTCTTGGAGTTGGTGATGGACAGGGAGGCCTGGCATGCTGCAGTTCATGGGATCACAAAGAGTTGGACACGACTGAGCGACTGAACTGAACTGAAGACTGAAGAAAGGAGGAGATGACACAGGAACAGTCATAAGACTTGAGCTAAGATTAAAAAGAGGTTACTAATGCCTAGCAAAGAGGGGTAGGAGGTTAATGAAATATATATTTATATATGCATGTATATATTTATATATGTTAAATATGGAAATTCTAGAAACTTCAGTTGGGGAAGTAGTACAGAATAATGGGTAAGGGTAAGCAGGTCTAGGTTTCAATTGTGTTTCTGCTATTCGTAGGCTGTGTGGCCTTGAAGAAGCTCTACAATCTCTGAATCTCAATTTTTCATATATAATGATGACAATTATTAATTGTTATTACTGTTATCATTTTGACAGGTATGTTTAAGGACAGTATATCCCATCCATGGTCTCTTCTACTTTCATGATCCTCATTCAAGCTAAAGAATGTAACTCCCAATCATGGTGGTTGTAAATAAAGTAAAGGAAAAATAAACTTGCCAGTTGGAGCAAACACTCTTAGAGGTAATGAACATAAGGAATCTGCCTTAAAGAGGCAGCTAAAGAAGGAAGATTAAGGCACTGATGACTTTTAGGAAGACTGTCAAAAGCAGTAAAGAGTCTGAGATTTTCCCCTACCTTCCAGCTAACCATGTGGTCCACCACAGTTTCATGGACAGAAGACAGCAGATTTCGGGGTCAGAGACAAAGGGCTTTTTACTCACAGCACAGTGAGTAATGTGAACATCAGCAGATTTGCCTCAGTTATCCTTGCTGTCAAGTCCAACAGGGGTGCCATGATGGAACCAAAGACACCTGCACACACAGTGGGCTGCTTTACAGGAGAAAAATCCATGGCCTACAGCCAAGCACTTTTTTTTTTTTAATGTGGACTATTTTTAAGAAGTCTTTATTGAATTTGTCACAGTATTGCTCCTGTTTTATTATGTTTTGGTTTTGGGGCCACCAGGCATTACAGTCTTAGCTCCCAAACCAGGGATGGAATCTACACCCCCTGCGCTGGAAGGCAAAATCCTAACCAGTGGACCAACAGGGAAGCCCAAGTCCAGAACTTTTTTATCAAGAAGCAAACGATACAGCAAGCAGAAAATAAAGATATGTAAAATGACTTTTAATAAAAGAAGCACTAATGGGTATTTTGAAGTTAGTTAGTCCCCTTTCCTCTAGAGAGCAAGGTAGTCACATTGTGGTCACTTAGACTTACTTAGTTGCCTGCGTAGCTAACTCCAAAAACTGTTCAACCTCAGAAGATGGATAAGCCTTGCAGGCTAGTATGCTTGGCAAGAATGTCTAGAAAATTCAAAGCCTGGGAAGATTGCCTCTACCAATAGAGTACTCACACGTCCTGAGGGTCTTCTAAGTCCCAATAAGTCTGCTGATGCTCTATTCATATTTTTATAGGTATTTTTCATTTATTTAGAGTTGGAGTGGTCTATCATCAAGATAGGAAGATAAGTCAGTTTTTAGAAAGTATAATAAAATATTGACTTGCCACATCTCCAATGTATATGAATATTATTTCAAATAACACAGGATATATGGGGTTCAGATTCCTACCAGTAACCTCAATTCTGAAGTGTCTTTTATAAGTTCCTAATAAAAACCCAGTGAAGACTGCTGATGCTCAAGAAAGATAGACTGTGGTAACTTTAACTTTTTATTGTCCTTGTATTTCTTTTAGAATTTCTAGGCTATATCATGTCATCTCAACAGAAACTTCTATATCTGAATACTGCTCTAGCTCTTTATAGAAATGGTTTTACAAACTAAAATTTAATATCATGCCCTCTTTTTATAAATCAAAACTTTGTATAGACAGAATTAAATAAAGAGCATCTTATTTAGTTGAAGATATGCCTACTGTCTTGATCAACATTCCCAAAGATTCACAATACAATTTTTTATTTACAATTTAGCTCCAGGAAGATATTTGTTCAACATGCTTTTTCATAATAGATGTAAGAGAGATGTAATCGTAACCTTGGCTATGGGAAAACCTGAGACTATGTCTTGAACTTAAAAGTAAACATTTCCCTCAGTCCAGATTTTCTAGAATAATTATTCAATGACTTTCATTGCTTTGTCTTCATCCTTATAATTTTATTTCAGTGGTTTTAAAGAATTATGGTACATTGTCTCAAATCATTTTTTGAAAGTAGGCAAAGTAATGAATGAACAAACAAATCTACCCAGGTTTTTGGAGGAGGGTTAATTTGTTATTGTTAGTATTTTGCCAAAATACCCACAGACCTTTTTAGTTTAAGGCATAATCCTCAAATTAGTTTAAGATTTATAAAATGTAAATTGAGCTTCCAAGAGTTAGTTAGCATACCTTATATTATGAATTTTCCTGACTGTGCTTTTATTGGGGTTTAATCAGAGACCATTGTAAGAAATTCTAATCTGGGTTCTAAGCCTTTGACATTATTAAACAGCTGAATGAAAGAGAACATAAGAATTGCAAAGTAGAAAATACATTTATTTTTAAATTGAGTAACATTATAAATGTAACAACATTGAAATGCTAAGAAGCATTAGGCAGCTCCATCAGTTCCTGTTTCACAGGCCTTAATGCAAGTGGAGAGCAGTGTCTGAGGAGCCAGAGGGTAAGGATCTGGTGTCTGTCCCAGGGCAATTCCCTGCAATAAGGGCAGAAGTTCCATGTACAGTTGAAAGACTCTCTGAGGACTATGCTGCTGGCTGTTGGGTTTGCCCAAAACACATCAGTGATAACAGGATGGCCTTGGGCCAGTCATACACAGACACTCTCATCACCATGGCAAGGCCTAAAAGGTGCCTGGAACTACTAAGATGGGCCGGGAAGGCCCCTTTCCAAGGGCAACACATCCAGGCCAGCACCTTTCACCTAGACTCTGCCTTGAGCTAAGCTCTTCCTGAAGACCAGAGGAACGAACACTTAACACTGTGCTCAGCCAGAGAACACACAAATCCTCAAAGGCATACAACCTCTTCCTGGGGCCCTAGATCAGCCCCTGCTCTGTGGGCAACCTGAATGAGAGTGAAGACACAGCCATAGTCAAGGGCAGCAAATGTACCTTCTCGTTACCAAAGGAGGTCAGTCGACATCCCATCCTGTTTCCCAGCATCGCCTGACTCCTTCACACCATCTGAGAATTTAGAGGGGGAGGGAGTTAGCTTCCCAAAAGTAATCTGTAATTAACTTTAATAATTTTACCTTTTAATTTTAAAAATAAACATTTGTCATCCAGTAATCTGTTGGCTCAGATGGCCATCTGCCTGCAATGCAGAAGACCCAGGTTTGATCCCTGGGTTGGGAAGATCCCCCTGGAAAGAATTCCATGGACAGAGAAACCTGGCGGGCTGTAGTCCATGGGATCGCAAAGAATCGGTCGTTGACTGAGTGACTAAGACTTGCACTTTTTCTTTTTTCTTTTCATATGGGTTACGCTGCGTGTGTGCTTAGTGGCTCAGTCGTGTCCGACTCTTTGTGACCCCATGGACTAAAAAACAGCTAACTTTGTGGTTAACTTCAGAGTAGTGACTTTGGAGTGGTTGAGAAAAGAGCATCCTTTGCTGGGCAAAGGTGTCTCTACAACCTGCCTGGTGGGGCTGGAGCTGAAGGCAGGCTAGTGACCCTCCGGGCTGCAGTAGTCCCCAGAGTAGAGTAACCGTGGCAGCCTCATGGCTAGTTCTCCAGCTTTGGACGTGAACTCAAGAAACACACAGGTGGAAAAGAGAAAAAGACCAGGAAGCCAGAGCAAACAAAGGGTATTTTTCTGCTTCTCTCTCCTGTTGGTGGCTGCTCACAGTGCGGGATCACTGAGGAGGGCAGGCTACAGTTTGCACTGACTCTTCCCTCCTCCCCTGTCACCACCTCCCTCCCCACCTCCACTCCAGACAGAGGACCTCATTCTAACAGGAATCTGCATGCTTTTGTAGCTCTTTCTACTGAAATATTCATCCTGCTAAGGGGCCAGCAGATGAGAGATAAGCTACAGCTTCTCCCTGAGACATCTGGATTTCAAAAAGAGCATCTTGTAAGATACATCTTCAGTCTCCAGTGAGAAGGGGTTTGGATTTATCTGAAAAAGGACCACACTTCTTGGGGAGAGGTTTTCCACACACACCTCAAATGAAGGTTGACCCTTCAACAACGCAGATTTGAATCATGTTGATCCACTTATACACACATTAAAAATATATATATATATATATATATATATATACAGCACTATAGAAGTGCTGCTGCTGCTAAGTCGCTTCAGTTGTATCCGACTCTGTGTGACCCCATAGATGGCAGCCCACCAGGCTCCACTGTCCCTGGGATTCTCCAGGCAAGAACACTGGAGTGGACTGCCATAGAACTGAACTTGGTTGAATACATTAATGTGCAACTGCTCATATGGAGAGCCCACCATGAGACTTGAGCATCCTCGGATTTTGGCATCCACTGCTGGGTCCTGGAATCAATCCCCGACCATGGACACCAAGGGACAACTGTAGATTGCCTTGGGTGAAAGTGAAAAAAAAGTGAAAGTGTTAGTTGCTCAGTCGTGTCCAGTTCTTTAGGACCCCATTGTATGTAGCCTGCCAGGCTCCTCTGTCCATGGAATTCTCCAGGCAAGAATACTGGAGTGGGTTGCCATTCCCTTCTCCAGGGGATCTTCCCAAACCAGGGATCAAATTGATTCTTTACCATCTGAGTCACTTTCAAATGACTTTGTTCAGGGCAGACTTAGGACTACAGAACGCTCCAGAGTCAGCAAACAATAGCCTGAAGAAATAATAATCCCTGTCTCTAACTCAGAGAAGTACAAGATCTTAAGGAAGAATGATCAGTATTGGGAAAAGGATGCTTTATCTAATTTTGGAAATGACATAAAGAGTTGGTTGATTCAACTTGACAAATATGTATGAAGACCCTCTTGGGAACTATATCGTGAGATACTGGAGTATGCAAACAATGATAAGACATGATGCTTACCCTCAAGGTGCCCAGTCCAATAGGGAAGATGTGTAAATAATGCAGTGTGGTTGGTACCTGCTAAATAGCTTCACATGAAAAGTGCCATCCGGAGAGAGAGGAGAGGGAAGCAGCCTGCTTCAAATCTCAATAAGTGTGAAAGAGATATCTTCACTCTAGAAATGCTGAGATCTCAAATAATTTTTTTTTCAGTGAGGCTAGTAATAGATAAGGGGAAGAAATGGAGAAATGAAGCAAAAATGAGGTCTGTGATTTAAATAGGACCTATTGCAAAAGGATTTTTGCTTTTGCCTTTTAAACTAGAAACTATTTCAGACACATAATTATGAACTGTATTATAAGAATAAAAAATAAACAGAGCATGGAAGATGATACTGCAAGTTAATATTAGAACTTAATATCCATGAAACCGTGGCCATTCAAGTACATTTAGGGTTAGGGCAAGGGAACCGGAAAGTGAACAGAAAGAGAAAATTATAACATAGAAGGAAAATCAGATGAAAGCATTGCTGAATATTTCAATAGAAGTGGAATTAAGGCAATGGCACAAAAAGGCAAAGCTGCAGAAGTAGATGATTTATTAACAGAGCTACTAAATTCTGTGTCAGGGATAATTCCAAGTTACAAAGACTGAAGTTAAGAGAGACTGAAGCAGAAAGTACAGAGAATGGAAAGTTTAGAGACCAAGGTCTAGCCTTAACTCTACTGCTAGCAAATAAGGAGCCTTTTCTAGACCTTGGCTTCCCTATCTTTAAAGAAATAAAGTACAGTAAAAGGCTCTCATCTCATTGGGGAAAAAAAAAGGCATGGATTGAGTGTAATACTCATTTATTCATTTCAACAAAGTGAGCATGTGGCACATGCCATGAACAGAGGGACAGAGTGGAGAACAATAGAATTAAACTGTGGTTGGGAAGACATCAGCTGAGATGTGAAAGGGAAGGAGCAGTACTTGACGAAACTGAATTCTGCTGTTGAGCACTGTGGTAACCAACCTCGAAATGGCCCAAGTAATCCCTGTTTTGAGTATCTGCATTTCTGCGGAATTTGTTCCTGTGTTGTACTGGGTCTGGTCTCCTTGACTGAAACCATGCAACTTAGATTCGGACTCGAACCCAAGGTCTTTTCATGGAGATCACACCTGATCTCAGGACTTAATGGAGCTCAGGTTCTTGATGTCTCATCACAGAAAGAATTCAGTGAGAGACAAACTAAGGGGTAAGAAGTAGATTTATTTAGAAAGAAACACACGCCTTACAGATTGCAGGTGATCTCAGAAGGCAAAAGGCCCTGAAATATGGTGTGGTTAGTTTTTATGAGCTGGGTAATTTCATAGGCTAATGAGTAGAAGGATTATTCCAACTATTTCAGGGAAGGGAAGTGGATTTCCAGGAATTAAGCCACTGCACACTCTCTGGCCTTTTATAGTCAGCCTCAGAACTGTCCTGGCACTGATTAAGGGCATATCATTAAGATGCTAATGTATTACAAATAGCATATGATGAGGCTCAAGGTCCACTGGAAGTTGAGTCTTCCACCCTTGGACCTAGTTGGTTCTAACCAGCTTGTGTTGTGTCCTATGGCTGTGTCATTCCTTTAAAAGTTATTCCCTGCCCCCTTCCCTCCTGTTTCATGACCAACAGTCCACAACAGAAATGATGGCCGACCTCCCAAGTGGCGATAGTGGTAAAGAACCCCCCCGCCAATACAGGAGACAGCAGAGATGCAGGTTTGATCCTGGGTGGGGAAGATCCCCTGGAAGAGGGCATGGCAGCCCACTCCAGTATTCTTGCCTGGAGGATTCCATGGACAGAGGAGCCTAGTGGGCTACAGTCCATGGGGTTGCAAAGTAGGACTTGACTGAAGTGACTTAGCACCACACACACTTCCAAGTTTGCTAGACAATAAAATATTTGAGCCAAGTCTTGGGCTTCCTCTTCCCCCTCATCTGTCTGTAAGTGTGTCTCCAGCTCTACCTTTCTTAGCTCTCTTGCTCTGGGGGAAGCCAGCTGCTATGCTGTGAGCCTCTCTATGGTAAAGAACTGAGGCTTCCAGTCCTTAGCCACTGAGGAACTGAGGCCTGGGATAATCACTTGAAGGAACTTGGGAGCTCAAGGTTTTCTAGCCCCAAAGTGACCTCAAAATGACTGTAGCCCTGGATCTACAATGTGACTGCAACCCAGTGAGAAACTGAGTCAGAAAGTGCATGGGATCATATACATTTGTTCTTTAAAGCTGCTAAATTTGGGGATGACTTATTATACAACAATAGATACTAATCCACACATGTACACATATATACATGCACAGTTTTAGCTATTCAAAAGTTAATATACACAGAATTTTAGAACTGAGGCTTAAGGAGGTTAATACCACTGACCGACAATAGAGCAGGGACGAGGACCAACGTCTTTTGACTGATGTTCAACACTCCTTTTGCTAAAGTGTGCTGACTCTCCATAATGGGTTAATCTCATGGATAAAGAAATAAGGTCCAAGTGGATTAAGTAATTTGCTCAAGATTTTACAGCAAGCAAGTAGCTGAGCCTCTGCACTAACGTATTGAACACGATTCCATTCTTTATAGTAATCTTTTTCCTGCTCTCAAGCCTCACTGACCTTGAGATAATTGAAGATTAGAAGAAACAAGAGCTGTCCTAAAAGGGTAAACTGGGCTCTTACCTTGGGCCTTTACATTCAAAGTGAGCTCCGTGTTGGTGATTTACGCTTGGCAATATGATCATCTGTTTATTCAGCAAGTATTTTTTTTGACACCTGCTTTAAACCTAGCAAAATCTATGGGTTATAAAAAATATATATATTAGATGCTAGGACTTAAAAATCTAATTAGGGATAAAACACAAATGTGATGAAAAATTACAATAAAGTCAGTATATGTCTGCCTGCTGAATGAACAGTAGGAACAATACATGCAATAAGCATTTTTAAAAAATCATAGACCAAAAAAATGAAAGAATAAAGGAAATCCACTGATTCCCCAGTTAAAGTCATACCCCACCCTCAGGTAATCTAGACTTAGGAATCTAGACTTAGAAATCCCCATTGCTGCTGCTGCTGCTAAGTCACTTCAGTCGTGTCCGACTCTGTGTGACCCCATAGACGTCAGCCCACGAGGCTCCCCCGTCCCTGGGATTCTCCAGGCAAGAGCACTGGAGTGGGTTGCCATTTCCTTCTCCAATGCAGGAAAGTGAAAAGTGAGACTGAAGTCGCTCAGTCGTGTCCGACTCTGTGTGACCCCATGGACTTCAGCCCACCAGGCTCCTCCGTCCATGGGATTTTCCAGGCAAGAGTACTGGAATGGGTTGCCATTGCCTTCTCCAGAAATCCCCATAATCATTCCCTAAAAGCTCTTTTCTCCCCAAGGATAATTCAAAATATCAGGGGCCTCTACTTCTTTCTTCACTGCTGTGGGTGAGACTTGGTTGTCAGGCTGGGCTTCCCTGGTGGCTCAGATGGTAAAGAATCTGCCTGCAATGAGGGAGACTGAGGTTCAATCTCATTGGGAAGATTGAGAAGTTGGGAAGATCCCCTGGAGAAGGGAATGGCAACCCACTCCAGTATCCTTGCCTGGAGTATTCCGTGGACAGAGGAGCCTGGTGGGCTACAATCCATGAGGTCGCAAAGAGTCAGACACAACTGAGCGACTAACACTTTTGCTGATTGTCAAGCTATGGAATTTAAGCTCCTTTTATATAATTGCTGAAGATTTTCTGAGCTAAGGTTGCATCAGGGATGAGAGCTGATTGGTGTCAGGCAGAGGGAGTCATGTCAACAAGCACAGGCTCACACAGGTCAGTTGGGCAGGGCTGCCACCTGGTGATAGGCATGGGCAGTGTGTCCTCTGAAGTGAGAGGCTGGAAACTAGAGGTGAGTGTGGGAGCTTAGCCGTGCTTGACTGGCTGGCAGCTGAAGGCTTTTTCATGTCTGTCTTGAAAAGACCCTGTTCTAGCTTGATAAAGAGAAAACAGAGACAAGTGTGGGCCTTTTAAGAAGATCAATATGACCCTAGTTATCAATACATTTAGCTATTTGGCTCTCTTGTCACGATAAAGATACCAGAGGGAATTCCCTGGTGGTCTAGTGGCTAAGGCGCCGAGATTTCACTGCCAAGGGCAGAGATTCAATCTCTGGTTGGGGAACTAAGATCTTGCAAGCCACATAGCGTGGCCAAAAGAAAAAAAAAAATAAGGCAGGAAAAAAATTTTTTTTCTTTAATTTTCTCTTATTAAATTACATTTCCTTTAATTAAAGGAGAAATGTTTCCTAAAATTAAAATTAAATTTCTTTTAATTTTCCTCTTTATTCTTTTTTTTTAAAAAAGATACCAGAAACTATATACATCCAAGGATCTGCATATGTTCAAAATCATGAAGAAAAGATTTGCAGAAGTAAATAGGGCAAATTCTGAGCAGCAGTGAGAAACATATTTGAGCTCTGTGTGTTCTTCAAGTCAGTAGATAAGCAAGAGTCCCTCTACCCCTAAAGGCCCCACAAGGAGTTTGAATTTAATATGCGTGCCTGCGTGCTAAGTCACTTCAGTTGTGTTCTACTCTTTGTGACCCTATGGGCTGTAGATGTCCCACTTCCTCTGTCCATGGGATTCTCCAGGCAAGAATACTGGAGTGGGTTGCCATGCCCTCTTCCAGGGGATCTTCCCAATCCAGAGATCGAACCCACGTCTCTTATGTCTCCTGCATTGACATGCAGGTTCTTTATCACTAGTGCACCTGGGAAGCCCCGAATTTAATACATCCCCCCCCCCAAATATTATTCATATTCTCCTTAGTACCTGTCCTTCCTTCTGTGTTCTATGATTTGGTGAATGATATCACTCAAAGGCGGGGAGCCACCCAAACACTCTCTTCCCTTCTTAGCTCCTCTTCACCTCCCAGCTGCACTGTCAGTTCTCCTTCCTGAGTATCTCTGTAGCCTGTGTCCTCTCCTTCATATTTGCTGCCAGTCTTCGTTCAAACTCTTATTCTCTCTGCCCAGATTGAGCATGCTCCTTGAAACCTACAGATGTTTCTCAAGAAGTTTCCATAATTGCATGAATCAGGGGCCCAGCAAGAAGCTGGGTCACATTCCAACATGGTAATGTAAGATACTTGAATGAAGGGACTTTTCACAAAGGTGTAAGGATGTTACCTGAAAACTGGGTTCTCCTCTTGGTGGGTGTCAAGCCAAAAAACCCAATCAAGCCAAAGAGAGGGAGAAAGAAGGATTTATTATTACTTGTAGCAAGTAAGAATAACACTAGGGATCTTTCCCAAAGCAGCGCCTCCTTGAACAACAAAATGGGGAAGTTTTATGCTAAGAGTACATGCATATTTATGAAGGGGCTTGGGCAGTCTGGCTAACAGAGATCAAGCTTTGGTTAATTGAAGTCACTGAGGGTCAGAAAAGGTCAACATCCCTTAGGCTCCAATTGTTCTAGGAGTTGAGTGCCTAGGGGACTTAAATTCTGTGAAACAGCTCCAGAAAAAGCTTCAGGTTTGTCTTTACCACTGAAACAAAACCTGAGTCTTTGCAACTCATTTGTTACCTTTGCTACTGTTAGTGACTGAACAACAAATTTTTACTTCTCTTGCTTGATAACTGTTGGTTCTTTTGTTCCCTTAAAATCCTTATTACTGAGACTTGTTCAAGGGCAAGCACTGTAGCCAGGCTTAGATCACAAATGGCTTAGGCCAAAAATGACTTTTCTTACGTCAAGAAAGCCATGCCTGGTTCTCTTTCTCTGGGGACCCTCTACCCTATCTGCTTACCAGCAGGCTAAAGAAACTAGTAAGATATGGTGATCCTGTCCTAGATTAGTGATAGCAGGAAGGCATTGCCACTGCTGAGTCTGAAGGAGAGAACTGTAGCTCTAAAACCCAGAACAAGCTGTGGCTATAGATAGGAACCACCCAGCTAGAACTGTGACCTCAGGTAGTATGCGCAGTCGCTCATTCACGTCAGACTCTTTGCAACCCTTTGGAGTATAGCCTGAGAGGCTCCTCTGTCCATGGGATTTTTCCAGCAAGAATATTGGAGTGGGTTGCCATTTCCTCCTCCAGGGAATTGTCCCAACCCAGGGATCAAAGCTTTGTCTGCTGTGTCTCCTGCATTGGCAGATGGATTCTTTACCCACTGAGCTATCGGGGACCACAGGGAGAATACTGACAAATCAAGACCCCATGGCGGGGGTTAATTTCTGTCCAGTCTCCCAAAAAAAAGTGAAGTCGCTCAGTCGTGTCGTGTCCGACTCTTTGCGACCCCATGGACTGTAGCCCACCAATCTCCTCCATCCATGGAATTTTTTAGGCAAGAGTACTGGAGTGGGTGCCATTTCCTTCTCCAAGGGATCTTCCCAACCCGGGGATCGAACCTCGGTCTCCCTCATTGCAAGCAGACGCTTTACCACCTGAGCCACCAGGGAATCCCATCCAGTCTCCCAACCTACTGTCAAATCTCCTGTGAGTGCCTCCCACTGACTGAACCCAATGTGATACCAAAAGACAGGGGACTTTTTCAAACCATCAGCTTCCTAGGGTAAGGGTAGAGAGGGTGGTGTGCGGGTCTGGAGGGGCAAAGAGAGTATGTGTGTGTGTGTTTAGTCACTCAGTCGTGTCTGACTCTTTGTGACCCTATGGACCGTAGCCGTCCAGGCTCCTCTGTCCATGAGGGTTCTCCAGGCAAGAATACTGAAGTAGGTTGCCATGGTCTCCTCCAGGGGATCTTCGAAACCCAGGGATTGAACCCAGGTCCCCTGCATTGTCGGTGGGTTCTTTACTGTCTGAGCCACCAGGGAAGCAACAAAGCCATTTCACAGCATTCAGTCACACATTGGCAATGCATATGTGCATGCTCAGTCATGTCTGACTCTTTGTAACCCATGGACTGCAGCCCACTAGGCTCCTCTGTCTATGGGATTCTCCAGGCAAGAATATTAGAGTAGGTTGCCATTTCCTCCTTCAGGGGATCTTCCCCACCCAGGGATCGAACCCAACATCTCTTGTGTCTCCTGCTTTGGCGGGCAGATTCTTTATCACTGTGCCACCTGCAAAACCCCATTCACACATTAGACATTTTAAAGAGAAATCTGGCAAAGAAATCTCTTCAAATTTGTTTCACTCTTTTCCTGGTCTTTCGCCATCTGATCTTGCCCAGCTGTTTCTACTTCCTCCTAACTGCCACTAGATGTGCCTTCTTAAAGCACAGATCTTAGCAGGTTACCCCCATGCTTCTAAATCTGTCAATGGTTGGCATCATTCTTTGAATGAACACACCTCCCTAACTTTACACCATAACCCCACCCCCGGTGCACACAGATACCACAGCATCACTGACTCCTACTCACCATTCTGATGTCATCTCCCTCCCAACAGTCTATACTCTGGGCTTCCTGAGCTGCTGTGGATTCATGACTCCATGCTATCCTTCTACGTGGAATGCCTCAGTGTTCCTGAGACCTGCATTAACATGATCATGTGGCTCCTTCTCTAGAAACACTTTCTGATGCACCAGACTGGAGAGACCTATTTTTGTGCCCCTGCTGTACTTGAAGCCTACATCTGTTAGAACATTCCTCCATCACACAGTATTAACTGTTTTTATATTTGTCTCCTCTTTGAGGCTGAAGAATTTATTGAGGTTAGGGTCATGATAATATATCTTGGCACAATAGGTACTCAGTGAATATTTGTTGAATTAAGTTCCTCCTCTATGTAAGGACCACATGGGTGGTTGGTAATCAGAAATGATATCTTTCCATGACACACACCCTAGTCATAAGCAGAGGAGATTTCAAAAACTTCTACAGTGTGGGTTCCTTGCATTTGGTCTATCATTCCTGCTTAGAAAAGACAAGGGATCAAAGTCAGTATCTTGAATCATAGACAATTTATTTCTTGAATAACTCCTAAATATCTGTCTGTAGATGCCAACACCAGGAATTGTGACTCCCCTCAAATACATCAGAACACAAATGTCCTGAGGAAAGATTGTGTTTCCACAGTCTCTGCCTTTCTCTGCACTTCTTGCACAAGACTGATTGCAAACGCCGATTTTCTCAGGTTAATCTGTACCGTGAAACAGTTGGCCTGTAGGGTCATATGTGGGTCCCCACATCTCCAGATGTCCTGGAGGCATGACCACCCTGCTACAGACAGCTCAGAAAGGGTGGAGAGTTGTTGCCACAATTGACTGCTGGCCTCACTGCAGGGCAGTGATGGGAAAGCACTGGGTTGCTGATCAGACAGAAAAAGGGTGCAGGAATGTTTAAAACCTAACTCTGCCCCTTCTTGGCTGGGTAACTTGGCCAAGTTACTCCACACTTCTAGGTATGTTTCCCTATCTGTGAAATGGGATCAAGACCTTCCTCAGCAGGTTCTTGTCAGGATTGAGATAAATCAGAAGGAGATTATTAGGAAGGACCCAGGAAATTTTTCTTTCCCCTTTTACCATCTTAATGATCTCCTCCTTTGAGAGGCTGCCTTTCTAATTTTAGAGGGAGGCAGGTGAGGTGTGGTGAGGTATGCTACCTTGTTTGTTTAAATTTTTAAAAAATACTTAATCTCAAAGCTTCCTTATGGCAATACTGTGACAGAAATAAAACTAGGCAGTTGTTGCTATGCGACATCAAGTAGTTTGCCGAGGGACTGGATATATCTCTGCTGTTACTTATCTTTAGTTGAATTTTGAGCAACATTTTTCTGACTACCCAGCGTTACCCTGTTCTTATTACGTAAGGGGAAGCTGTTGCGATGGGAAGTCAGGGAGGCAATGCTGGGCTGAGGGTCACTGGATAATGGCCTTCTCGATACTGGGCACTCTGTGTCCTCTTTTCATTTTTTGTTCTTTTCCCTTAATCTGTTTTGCTTCCTATTTTCTTCACCGTAATAAAAGAAGATAAAATGTTTCTTTTAGCCCTTTTTGGACAGTAGCTGGATCAGTGTTGGTCGGGGATTGTATTTGTCCCTCTTGGAGCAATAAAGATTAGAAGTTATCTAAAAATTTATTTATAGCCAATCCACCCAATAAATGTCTCTACTTTTCACTTAATAAAAGGCATATCAAAATTAATACAAGGCCTTTTGTAAAATATTTCATTTTATGCTCTTGAATTATTAGCCTTACCCTGTATGCTGGTGTGTAATCCTTATGCCTCGTATTTTCTTTCAGAAAGCTCCTTCTTAAAAAAAAAAAAAAAAAAAAATCTGCAGTACAACAGACCTGCAGTAAAATGCCTAAGCTTGTCTTGTTCCCCAGCCCTCCCTCCCAACACTGGCTGTTCGATTTCTCCACTCCTCTTTTCCATCCAGAGTGCTCACTGACCTGCCATTTTTATTCCTTTTCGCTGACTTGTCTGCTCTCATCCAAGCATATGCTAGGCTTCATGTGACCCTTCCGCTATCTCCCATTCTGATCTCACTGGAGCTAACGTGTTGAGATTCTGGAAAGGTGCAGACACAGAGACCACAAGACCTCTGGAGGACCACATGACTAAGTGTGAGGAAAAATTTCCAGGCTTAGGGGGCATCTTGGGGAAGGGGTTTTGAGCTAGAAGCAGCTACTCTGTGCTGAGAGAAATGTTAAACAACAACAACAGGACACTCTAGAATTTTCTTGGGGTTTTTTTGACCAGGCCGTGTCCCTTTTGAGTCCTGATCCAGGAATGGAACACAGGCCCTCTGTAGTGGGAGCACAGAGTCCTATCCACTGGACCGACCGCCAGGGAAGTCCCAGGACACTCTAGTTTTGAAGGAATGCTAGGGCTTTCATGCTCATCCCTGTCCCACCTTTCTTATGCCCCCTCTACTGCCACCCTGGAATATACTTGCCTGTCCTTTGCCTCATCCGCTTTCCCAGGATCAACTATGTAGAAGCTAAGCCGTCAAGACCATGAGGAACCTCAGAATATGAAGTCTACCTCCCTGATTCCAAAACCTGAAGCCCAGAGACCAAGAGAGATCTGCTCAAGTCACACGGCTTGTTGGAGTTCTAAGGAGAGAGAAACCTGGTGTCTCAGGCCCTGGATCTCCAATTAGTGGACTGACTGGCTAAACCAGAGGTCAGAAGTGTGGTCTGTTTTATTGTCTCATTCATGTCTAATTAATGGCTAGAGAACAGAGAATCGTTTTAGTCGTGGATGGAGGGGATGAAGACCCAAAGCAATAATGGGTATAGTTCTAGGCCACAGGGATTGTTGGTGCATTTTAAATGACAGTATGAACAAGTTCCTGCTTCTCTTATCAGTATATCTTGCCCCGTGGTCTTCCACAAGCATTCATGTGGCAAACATATTAAGCACCTGCCATTTCCACCCATGCTACTGGGCATTAGGGTGCAGAGAGACAAAGAAGAGTATGATTCTTGCTCAGCCCTCAGAACCCTTGAAGACTAAATGTTCAAACAAAACAGCAAAACAAACGACAAAATCATGTGAGAAATGCTTATTTTCACAGAGACACAGAGTGATTAATCCTCCTCATGTGGAAGAAGAGGTCAGAGATGGTTTCACAAAGGAGGTAATGTTTGGGTCTTCAAGGATAACTATGAACGCAGCAAGCAGGCAGAGAGGAGGGAGCAGGACATCCACACAGCTGAGGCAGGACCAGCAAACAGAGAGAGGCCGGGCCTGGTAGGGCGCCTGTGGTTCCAGCTGAGAGGGGCTGTGTCTGTGGGTGTGTGGGAACTGGAGGCAGGAGGTCAGACAGAACGCACAGACCAGGGCTGGACCATAGTGCACCTTGTATATTCATGGTAAGGGCTTGATTATCAATCTTATTTACATATTTATAGTCTACTTGGCCAGGAAAAAGATTTGCAGCTGTGGCATTTGGACTTTATCCTGTGAGCCATGGGGAGTAAAAAGGTTTTTAATAATAAGAGCATTGTTACTGGATTTGTATGTTAGAAAGATTTTCAGATTTTCATGACTGACCTTTCAAATGCTAGGTGAAATGAGTAAACGCTGCATCTTTCTGAGGCTGAAAGAACTGTAAAAGCTAAGCTATATTTACAGAGTAAGGAATATCTCAAGAAGACTTAGCTTTTATGTCTGTTGAATTCTAAGTAACAATGGTTATGGGTTAGGATAAGACCTGAGGATGAAGAGCACATCATCGTTTACTCTGCAGGGGCCCTTTGAATCTCTCCTAAGCTTCTAACTTCATTAAACCTTACAAAGGCTTATTTACAATGTATAAAGTGACCACCTACTTAGACAGCCACATAATAGCAATCACTAATATTTGGATAACTCTCTATATTCATTAAAGACTTTAATTCCACTTTCTATCTTGATTCTCACAACAGTTGGAGAGACTGGTGTTATTTTTGTCTCTACTTAACAGATGAGGAGACTGTGAATCAAAAAGACAGAGCAACTCACCTGAGATAGCAGGGGCAGATGGGGGAATAGGGTGATGTTCTTTTCACTGCAGCTTGCCGGCCATCAGTGGGGTGAGAGCCAGATCACCTTCACAGGGACTGTGATCTGCACCAAACTGCCCCCAGCTGACTGATGATACTGGTCATGCCTTCACCCATCCAAGTAGGAATACGCATCCCTCACTGACGGTAAGGATGTTGTAAGAATACGATACCACTTCGCAGAGTAGAGTACTAGATAAGCAAAATGGTCCTCTGCATTCACTCAGTATCATAGCCTGATCCCCCAAAGTCGAGAAGCCATCCATATGTTAGAATTGATAGCAATAGTTTCCCCTCGAATCTGCCTCCGTGACATGGGGAAGGGAAAACAGAAATAGTCGTATATCCATAATCTTCCAGATTACAAAAAAGGAAGGCACACTTTTACAACTACTCATAGTTACACATAAACCAGGCCTTGAAAAAATAAGTTTTATATAGACTTTGTTCAAATTTCACACACACAAAAATCAATTTTTAAACTAGCAATTTACATTGGGCAAAGTTATTTCACTTTTCAGGACCTGTGAAGCCATATCTGTGAAATGTTGAGGTTGGACCTGATGAACTCTAAGGTCTCTTCCTGTCCTAAGACTAAATTATTCTATGTGTAAGTGAAGGAGGCTCATATAAAATCTGGTTAAGATCATTTTGAACGTCCAGAGATGAATACTGAGAAAGCAGTTTTGAAAGCCTGCTTCTTGGGGGAGGGAGGGATGAATTGGGAGACTGACATATATACACTACTATGTAAAAAATATATAACTAATGAGAACCTGCTGTATAGCTCAGTGCTCTGTGGTGGCCTAAATGGGAAAGAAATCCAAAAAAGAGGGGATATATGTATATTGTTGTTGTTCGGTCACTCAGTCATGTCCAACTCTTTGTGGTTCCATGAACTGCAGTGTGCCAGGTTTCTCAGCCTCTCACTATCTGCCTGATTTTGCTCGAACTCATGTCCAAAGAGCCTCTTGATGAAAGTGAAAGAAGAGAATGAAAAAATTAGCTTAACGCTCAACATTCAGAAAACTAAGATCATGGCAGCCAGTCCTATCACTTCATGGCAAATAGATGGGGAAACAGTGGAAACAGTAGCTGACTTTATTTTTCTGGGCTCCAAAACCACTGCAGATGGTGATTGCAGCCATGAAATTAAAAGACACTTACTCCTTGGAAGAAAAGTTATGACCAACCTAGACAGCATATTAAAAAGCAGAGACATTACTTTGTCAACAAAGGTCCGTCTAGTCAAAGCTATGGTTTTTTCAGTGGTCATGTATGGATGTGAGAGTTATACTGTAAAGAAAGCTGAGTGCTGAAGAATTGATGCTATTGAACTGTGGTGTTGGAGAAGACTCTTGAGAGTCCCTTGGACTGCAAGGAGATTCAACCAGTCCATCCTAAAGGAAATCAGTCCTGAATATTCATTGGAAGGGCTGATGCTAAAGCCAAAGCTCCAATTCTTTGGCCACCTGATGCAAAAAAACTGACTCATTGGAAAAGATCCCGATGCTGGGACATACTGAAGGCAGGAGGAGAAGGGATGACAGAAGATGAGATGGTTGGATGGCATCACTGACTCAATGGACATGAGTTTGAGCAAGTTCTGCGGTTTGGTGATGGACCAGGAAGCCTGGTGTGCTACAGTCCATGGGGTTGCAAAGAGTCAGACATGACTGAGTGACTGAACTGAACTGAAGCCTGGCTTGGAGCATTACTTTGCTAGCGTGTGAGATGACTCATGCCATCCAATCATCTCACACACACACACACACACACACACACACATAAAGCAGAAACAGATGTTTTTCTGGAACTCTCTTGCTTTTTTTGATGATTCAGTGGATGTTGGCAATTTGATCTCTGGTTCCTCTGCCTTTTCTAAAACCATCTGGAACATGTGGAATTTCACGGTTCACGTATTGCTGAAGCCTGGATTGGAGAATTTTTTGCATTACTTTGCTAGCATGTGAGATGAGTACAATTGTGCAGTAGTTTGTGCATTCTTTGGCATTGCCTTTCTTAGGGATTGGAATGAAAACTGACCTTTTCCAGTCCTGTGGCTACTGCTGAGTTTTCCAAATTTGCTGGCATATTGAGTGCAGCACTTTCACAGCATCATCTTTTAGGATTTGAAATAGCTCAACTGGAATTCCATCA
This sequence comes from Bos javanicus, assembly GCF_032452875.1. Lineage (NCBI taxonomy): Eukaryota > Metazoa > Chordata > Mammalia > Artiodactyla > Bovidae > Bos > Bos javanicus. The sequence continues at coordinate 96,148,803 of NC_083872.1, read as the reverse complement.
CCTCCATTAGCTTTGTTCATAGTGATGCTTCCTAAGGCCCACTTGACTTCACATTCCAGGATGTCTGGCTCTAGGTGAGTGACCACACCATCATGATTATCTGGGTCATGAAGATCTTTTTTGTACAATTCTTCTGTGTATTCTTGCTGCCTCTTCTTAATATCTTCTGCTTCTGTTAGGTCCATACCATTTCGGTCATTTATTGAACCCATCTTTGCCTGAAATGTTCCTTTGGTATCTGTAATTTCCTTGAAGAGATCTCTAGTCTTTCCCATTCTATTATTTTCTTCTATTTCTTTGCATGGATCACTGAGGAAGGCTTTCTTATCTCTCTTTGCTATTCTTTGGAACTCTGCATTCAAATGGGTATATCATTCCTTTTCTCCTTTGCTTTTCACTTCTCTTCTTTTCACAGCTATTTCTAAGGCCTCCTCAGACAGCCATTTTGCTTTTTTGCATTTCTTTTTCTTGGGGATGGTCTTTCTCCCTGCTTCCTGTACAATGTCATGAAATTCTGTCCATTGTTCATATCAGGCACTCTGTCTATCAGATCTAGTCCCTTAAATCTATTTCTCATTTCCACTGTATAATCATAAGGGATTTGATGTAGGTCATACCTGAATGGTCTAGTGGTTTTCCCTACTTTCTTCAATTTAAGTCTGAATTTGGAATGTTAATCAACCATAATAAAGAATGAACTTCTAATATATGCTACAATATGGATAAACCAAGAAAACATTATGCTAAGTAAAATAATCCAAACAAGAAGAACAAATATGATATGATTTCCCTTATATGAAACACCTAGGCTAGGCAAATTCAAAGAGACACGATGAACAGATTCAAGGTTGTCACGGATTCAAGGGAGAAAAACAGGGAGTTTTTGGTTTAATGGGTACAGAGTTTCAATTTGGGTGATGAAACAGCACAACACTGTAAATATATTATAATTAAGGTCACTGAATTAAACACTCAGAAAAGATTAAAACAGCAATTTTTTTATTTATATATTTTACCACAATAGGAAGAAGAAAGAGGGGCCAGGAATTGTTCTGTTTGAGGGTATAAAACAAAGAATGTTGCTCACCATCCTGTTCTCCAAGGATCAATTCATTAGGGACTGCAGTTGCTAACCTCCAGTGTGCCCTGAAAGGAATTCAAGACAAAAACAAAATAAGGCACTCTGTGCTGTGGAAAAACAGTCCCTTAGATAGCTAGAGATACTTTGGAAAAAAAATTTTTTGTGAAAGGTTTTGTGTTTTGTTTTGTTTTTAAATGGGGACCATTTTAAAGTCTTTATTGAATTTGTTACAATATTACTTCTATTTTATGTTTTAGTTTTTCGGCCAGGAGGCATGCAGGATCTTAACTCCCCACCCAGGTATCAAACCCTCACCTGCTACATTGGAGAGTGAAGTCTTAACTACTGGACCACCAGGGAATTCCCTTGGGGGAAAATTTTAATGAACCCAGATTCCTGCATCTTCCCATAACATAAACTCACTAAAACTATTAACTGAGAAATCTGCTCCTCATGATGTATACATGACTGCATGCATTCCCTAGCCAAAAGTTTATATATATATATATATGTGTGTGTGTGTGTGTGTGTGTGTGTGTGTGTGTGTGTGCATGCTGGGAGGGATTGGGGGCAGGAGGAGAAGGGGGCGACAGAGGATGAGATGGCTGGATGGCATCACCGACTTGATGGACGTGAGTTTGAGTGAACTCCGGGAGTTGGTGATGGACAGGGAGGCCTGGCGTGCTGCGATTCATGGGGTCGCAAAGAGTCGGACACGACTGAGCGACTGAACTGAACTGAACTGATACATATAAAGTGGTTTCTTCTCCGTCTTTGGAGCAATTACCCTCAGAGCTACTGAGAGACTGTTTCTCAGGCAATAATCCTCAGTAAGGTCCCTGAGTAAAACTAAAACTTACAACTCTTAAACTACATTTTTCCCCAGTCAACAGATGTCTAAGCAGTCTAAGGCCATCAGGCTTGTTGACCTGCCTCCAGTGAAAGAGAAAGAGCATCACAGAGCAGGGCACAGGTGCATAACAGGTTGAGAGGGGCATTCAGTCTCCTTGGGTTCCTGTTTCCTGAGGCACATAGAAGATAGATTCCACAAGTGGATATAGACCCTGAGTAGGGGGACATGACTGGCAGATAGCCCTGAAACTTACAAAGGACTACCAATGCCAATGGAACCTGCAGGGTGGAGCTTCATCAGCAAGGCTTAGAGGAATCTCTACAGCTTCCACTGGACCTTCAAGCAATGAGCCAGAGCAGTGAGAATGATCAGAAGAAAGGAAGCATTGAAAGCATTTCCTCTAAAGTCAGGAACAAGACAAGGGTGCCCACTTTCACCATTACTATTCAACATAGTTTTGGAAGTTTTGGCCACAGCAATCAGAGCAGAAAAAGAAATAAAAGGAATCCAAATTGGAAAAGAAGAAGTAAAACTCTCACTGTTTGCAGATGACATGATCCTTTACATAGAAAACCCTAAAGACTCCACCAGAAAATCACTAGAACTAATCAATGAATATAGTAAAGTTGCAGGATATAAAATCAACACACAGAAATCCCTTGCATTCCTATACACTAATAATGAGAAAACTGAAAGAGAAATTAAGGAAACAATTCCATTCACCATTGCAACGGAAAAAATAAAATACTTAGGAATATATCTACCTAAAGAAACCAAAAACCTATATATAGAAAACTATAAAACACTGGTGAAAGAAATCAAAGAGGACACTAATAGATGGAGAAATATACCATGCTCATGGATTGGAAGAATCAATATAGTGAAAATGAGTATACTACCCAAAGCAATTTATAGATTCAATGCAATCCCTATCAAGCTACCAATGGTATTCTTCACAGAGCTAGAACAAATAATTTCACAATTTGTATGAAAATACAAAAAACCTCGAATAGCCAAAGCTATCTTGAGAAAGAAGAATGGAACTGGAGGAATCAACCTGCCTGACTTCGGGCTCTATTACAAAGCCACAGTTATCAAGACAGTATGGTACTGGCACAAAGACAGAAATATTGATCAATGGAACAAAATAGAAAGCCCAGAGATAAATCCACGCACATATGGACACCTTATCTTTGACAAAGGAGGCAAGAATATATAATGGATTAAAGACAATCTCTTTAACAAGTGGTGCTGGGAAAACTGGTCAACCACTTGTAAAAGAATGAAACTAGAACACTTTCTAACACCATACACAAAAATAAACTCAAAATGGATTAAAGATCTCAATGTAAGACCAGAAACTATAAAACTCCTAGAGGAGAACATAGGCAAAACACTCTCTGACATACATCACAGCAGGATCCTCTATGACCCACCTCCCAGAATATTGGAAATAAAAGCAAAAATAAACAAATGGGACCTAATTAAACTTAAAAGCTTCTGCACAACAAAGGAAACTATTAGCAAGGTGAAAAGGCAGCCTTCAGAATGGGAGAAAATAATAGCAAATGAAGCAACTGACAAACAACTAATCTCAAAAATATACAAGCAACTCCTACAGCTCAACTCCAGAAAAATAAATGACCCAATCAAAAAATGGGCCAAAGAACTAAATAGACATTTCTCCAAAGAAGACATACAGATGGCTAACAAACACATGAAAAGATGCTCAACATCACTCATTATCAGAGAAATGCAAATCAAAACCACTATGAGGTACCATTTCACGCCAGTCAGAATGGCTGCAATCCATAAGTCTACAAGCAATAAACGCTGGAGAGGGTGTGGAGAGAAGGGAACTCTCTTGCACTGTTGGTGGGAATGCAAACTAGTACAGCCACTATGGAGAACAGTGTGGAGATTCCTTAAAAAACTGGAAATAGAACTGCCTTATGATCCAGCAATCCCACTGCTGGGCATACACACTGAGGAAACCAGAAGGGAAAGAGACACGTGTACCCCAATGTTCATCGCAGCACTGTTTATAATAGCCAGGACATGGAAGCAACCTAGATGCCCATCAGCAGATGAATGGATAAGAAAGCTGTGGTACATATACACAATGGAGTATTACTCAGCCATTAAAAAGAATACATTTGAATCAGTTCTAATGAGATGGATGAAACTGGAACCTATTATACAGAGTGAAGTAAGCCAGAAAGAAAAACACCAATACAGTATACTAACGCATATATATGGAATTTAGAAAGATGGAAACAATAACCCTGTGTACGAGACAGCAAAAGAGACACGGATGTATAGATCAGTCTTATGGACTCTGTGGGAGAGGGAGAGGGTGGGAAGATTTGGGAAAATAGCATTGAAACATGTATAATATCATGTATGAAACGAGTCGCTAGTCCAGGTTCGATGCACGGTACTGGATGCTTGGGGCTGGTGCACTGGGACGACCCAGAGGGAGGGGAGGGGAGGGAGGAGGGTGGAGGGTTCAGGATGGGGAACGCGGGTATACCTGTGGCGGATTCATTTCGATATTTGGCAAAACTAATACAATATTGTAAAGTTTAAAAATAAAATTAAATTAAATTAAAAAAAATAAAAGGAAGACGTCACATCTGTGTCCCTCATGCGTGTCCCTGACTCAGTCTTATAGAGGTAAATAGGAGGAGGAAAGAGGAAGATGAAAGGGAGCAGGTGATGCCAGGTACCTTCTAGACCCATAGAACTACCAATCCAACCTGAATTGGGAAGAGGAGGAGGAGAGTTGTAATTTAAATTTTTTGTTTGTTTGTTTTTTCAACTGCACTATGTCTTCATTGCTGCCTGCAGGCTTTCTCTAGTCGTGGCAGGCAGGGCTACTTTCTAGGCGCCGTGTGCGGGCCTCTCTTGTTGAGGCGCATGGGCTCTAGAGCTCATGGGCTTTAGTAGTTGTGGTGCATGGCCTTAGCTGCTCCACAGCATGTTAATCTTCCCACACCAAGGATCAAACCTGTGTCCCCTGCATTGGCAGGTGGATTCTTAACCACGGGACCACCAGGGAAGTCCTACATAGATGTTTTTAAATGAAAAGATTGGGAGCTCACAAATTGAAATGAGAGTGTTCTGAATAGCCCAAAGTGACTAAGTTTCTTCATTTGCTGCCACATAAATAGGAATTATTATTCACATCCTAGAGATGGAGATGCTGACACTTAAAGAAATTGAGTAACTTGTCTAAGGTCACACAGTTAGTATCTATAGTGAATGTGTTAGTTGCTCAGTTGTATTCGACTCTTTGTGACCCCACAGACTGTAGCCCACCAGGCTCCTCTGCCCATGGGATTCTCTAGGCAAGAATACTGGAGTGGGTTGCCATGCCTTCCTTCAGGGGATCATCCCGACTCAAGGATCAAGCATCTGTAGATCCATGATTAAAAACCCAATCTATCTTCCTCCAGAGCCATGCTCTTAACCACTACCCACCATGCTGGCCTAAAAGTTCTTGCAAAGATCTACTTGTGCGGAGATCTGGGATAAACTGAACTGCAGTAAAATTTCACAGGATTTTTATGATATATTCAGAAGGGATTTGTTGGTGTTGGGTGGTAATGATATTTTGTAATTAATAAAACAACAAAAGTTGTTGTGGAATTCGATCTCTTGGCTACTATATCTCATACTATAGGTCTACAATGCAGTTGTTTAAATAACTATAAATAATTAATTCTCAGTCTGCTTATAAATTAAGAAATGCTGTACTATAATGTGAACCCAAGGATATGTTGGAAGATAGCCACTAAAAGATATATAACATTGAGAAAATGCTGTGATAACAAACCTACAATTCTGGCCAAATAGAGCACATAAGTTGCTACTTGTGATAAATCTCATAAAGCAGATTATTTGAGCTTATTTGTATTGCTATGTGAAAAGAAAAATTCCTCTGAAAAGATTTTAAAATTTCACTACCATTGATAAAGAAGCTGAAACAAACATTAAATTGGAACATTAAAATAAAACATTTACTTTAAGTGACCAATTAGTCTATATATATTGGTTAAATCTTTCTGAGAGAGTGCTGATTCTAATTTACTGCCACTGATTCAGAAAATGGTTTTTAGGAATATTCATCAGAGAACCAAGAATTCCTTACATTGAGTCCATGCCATAGTACAGAGATTGTCATATTGTAGATATTTAATAAGTATTTGACAAAGGAAAGGATAGGTTGATCAAGGTGAATTGATGGTGATTGGGTGGATGAATGGACGGATGATTGAATAGGAGAAAGTGAATGCTACTTTACCAGTTTCAAACAATTTTTATAGGTATTCTCTCATTTGATCTTCAAAAGCATCCTCTGAGAAATATACCTGAAATGTCCCTCACTTGTATTCCCCCTTCAACAACAACAATTTGGCATAAACCCATTAACAAAAATGCCTTTGTGGGAGCTGTGAGATCCAGCACCATATGCCAAGGGACTTGGGAGAAGTACCACCCATCCTTGCAAGTAGCATTCACTGACAGGGAAGAGAGAGAGAGTCTGAGTGAGAACCTGGCTTCCACAGAAGTGCAGACTCTGCCAAAGAGGTCTATTTCTCTCTCAACCCATCCAGAGTTCTGAGTCATGATTTCTATGACTAGGAGGTATGAAGGGGCTGAGAGAGTGGCAGATGGGATGCTGGGAGGGCACTAAAGGGATGAGGATCCTACTAAAGGCATCATGGACTCCATCAAGAAGCCTTCCCATGAGCCATTGGTGCTCCTTTTCCATGGATCCCCCGCAACTGTTCCATGGTACCCACAAAGCTCCATATGTCCCCATAACACACCGCTACCCTGTGGTCAGCTCTCTGTGTGTACTCCTGATGGCATCAAGAGCTTGCTTTGGCAAATAGCTAGTGAGCACAACACAAAACTGATCTAAATCTGCAGACCAGGAAAAGACTACAAACTTAAACTTTAGCACTGCCCTCGGGAAACCAAAAGAACACTGAGTACCTTGCCTGGTGCATTGCTGGGTCCAGCGAAGGTATAAAACTTAAGAATTCTGCCACAAGAGGGAGCAAGTGAAGGGGTGGAGAAAGATACTCTGCTGCCGCTGCTGCTGCTAAGTCGCTTCAGTCGTGTCCAACTCTGTGCAACCCCATAGACGGCAGCCCACCAGGCTCCCCCATCCCTGGGATTCTCCAGGCAAGAATACTGGAGTGGGTTGCCATTTCCTTCTTCAACGCATGAAAGTGAAAAGTCAAAGTGAAGTCGCTTAGTCATGTCCGACTCTTCGCGACCCCATGGACTGCAGCCTACCAGGCTCCTCCGTCCATTGGATTTTCCAGGCAAGAGTATTGGAGTGGGGTGCCATTGCCTTCTCCAAAAGATACTCTATGCAAATGGAAAGCAAGAGAGAAGAGATAGCTACACTTACATCAGACAAAATAAACTTTAACTCATAAGCTGTAATAAGAGACAAAGAAGGTCATTATATAATGAAAATAATAATAAAGGGGTAAACTCATCAAGAGGATATGATAATTGTAAATATATTTGAACCCAACATCAGATCACCTAAGTATATTAGGCAAGTACTAACAAATCTGAAGGAAGAAATAGACAACCATACAATAATTGCATGAGACATCAGTAACTCTTTCAACAACGTATATATCATCCAGACATAAAATCAATAAGGAAATGTTGGTGTTAAGCAATACTTTAGGCTAAATAAACCAGAGATATATACAGAACATCCCACCCAACAGCAGCAGAACAACACATTGCACACTGAGCATTCTCTAGGGAACCTCACTGACAGATCACAAAACAAGTCCTGGCAAATTTAAGATTAAAATCATATCAAACATGTTCTCCAACAACAATGATGTGAAACTAGAAATCATTATAGGAGGAAAGCTAGAAAATTCACAAGGGTGTGAAAACCAAACAACACATTTCTTGAACAACCAATGAGTCAAGAAGAAATTAAAGGGAAATAAAAACAATATCTTGAAAAGATGAACAAGGAAATATAGTATATTAAAGCTTACAGAATGCAGCAAGAGCAGTTTTAAGAGACAGTTTTATAGAGACTTGCCTGTGGGTGTTCGGGAGTCTCCAGCGAAGGCGTGGGTCGGTGGTGGCCTGCTGCAGAACTGTAGAGGTACATGCCTGGGATCTTTTGAGGGAAGTCACCATTATCTTCATTACCTCCACCATAGTTTGGCCCCAGGTAAACAGCAGGGAAGGAACACAGCTCCACCCATCAACAGAAAATTGGATTAAAGATATACTGAACATGGCCCAGCTCATCAAAACAAGACCCAGTCTCCCCCTCAGTCAGTCTATCCCATCAGGAAGCTTTCATAAACCTCTTATCCTTCTCCATCAGAGGGCACAGACTGAAAACCACCAACACAAAAAACTAACCAATCTAATCACATGGACCACAGCCTTGTCTAAATCTATGAAACTATGAGCCATGCCATGTGAGGCCACCCAAGACGGACAGGTCATGGTGGAGAGTTCTGAGAAAATGCGGTCCACTGGAGAAGGGAATAGCAAACCACTTCAGTATTCTTGCCTTGAGAACCCCATGAACAGTATGAAAAGGCAAAAAGATGGGACACTGAAAGATGAACTCCCCAGGTCGGTAAGTGTCCAATATGTTACTGGAGATCAGTGGAAAAATAACTCCAGAAAGAAAGAAGAGATGGAGCCAAAGCAAAAACAACAGCCAGTTGTGGATGTGACTGGTGATGGAAGCAAACTCCGATGTTGTAAAGAGCAATATTGGATAGGATCCTGGAATGTTAGGTCCATGAATCAAGGCAAATTGGAAGTGATCAAACAGGAGATGGCAAGAGTGAATGTCAACATTTTAGGAATCAGCGAACTAAAATGGACTGGAATGGGTAAATTTAACTCAGATAAACATCATATCTACTATTGTCGGCAAGAATCCCATAGAAGAAATGGAGTAGGCATCATGGTCAACAAAAGACTCCGAAATGCAGTACTTGGATGCAATCTCCAAAACGACAGAATGATCTCTGTTCATTTCCAAGGCAAACCATTCAGTATCAGAGTAATCCAAGTCTATGCCCCAACCAGTAATGTTGAAGAAGCTGAAGTTGAACAGTTCTATGAAGACCTACAAGACCTTTTAGAACTAACACCCAGAAAAAGATGTCTTTTTCATTACAGGGGACTGGGATGCAAAAGTAGGAAGTCAGGAAACACCTGGAGTAACAGGCAAATTTGGCCTTGGAGTACAGAATGAAGTAGGGCAAAGGCTAATAGAGTTCTGCCAAGAGAACGCACTGGTCATAGCAAACACCCTCTTCCAACAACACAAGAGAAGACTCTACACATGGACATCACCAGATGGTCAACACCAAAATCAGATTGATTATATTCTTTGCAGCCAAAGATGGAGAAGCTCTATACAGTCAGCAAAAACAAGACTGGGAGCTGACTATGGCTCAGATCATGAACTCCTTATTGCTAAATTTAGACTTAAATTGAAGAAAGTAGGGAAAACCACTAGACCATTCAGGTATGACCTAAATCAAATCCCTAACGATAATACAGTGGAAGTGAGAAATAGATTTAAGGGACTAGATCTGATAGATAGAGTGCCTGATGAACTATGGACAGAGGTTCATGACATTGTATAGGAGGCAGGGAGAAAGACCATCCCTAAGAAAAAGAAATGCAAAAAAGCAAAATGGCTGTCTGGGGAGGCCTTACAAATAGCTATGAAAAGAAGAGAAATGAAAAGCAAAGGAGAAAAGGAAAGATATAAGCATCTGAATGCAGAATTCCAAAGAATAGCAAGAAGAGATAAGAAAGCCTTCCTCAGTGATCTGTGCAAAGAAACAGAGGAAAACAATAGAATGGGAAAGACTAGAGATCTCAAGGAAATTAGAGATACCAAGGGAACATTTCATGCAAAGATGGGCTCAATAAATGACCGAAATGGTATGGACCTAACAGAAGCAGAAGATATTAAGAAAAGGTGGCAAGAATACACAGAAGAACTGTTAAAAAAAAAAAAAAAAAAAAAGGATCTTCACAACCCAGATAATCACAATGGTGTGATCACTCACCTAGAGCCAGACATCCTGGAATTTGAAGTCAAGTGGGCCTTAGGAAGCATCACTACAAACAAAACTAGTGGAGGTGATGGAATTCCAGTTGAGCTATTTCAAATCCTAAAAGCTGATGCTGTGAAAGTGCTGCACTCAATATGCCAGCAAATTTGGAAAACTCAGCGGTGGCTACAGGGCTGGAAAAGGTCAGTTTTCATTCCAATCCCTAAGAAAGTCAATGCCTAAGAATGCTCAAACTACCGCACAACTGCACTCATCTCACACACTAACAAAGTAATGCTCAAAATTCTCCAAGCCAGGCTTCAACAATACGTGAACTGCGAACTTCCAGATGTTCAAGCTGGTTTTAGAAAAGGCAGAGGAACCAGAGATCAAATTGCCAACATCAGCTGGATCATGGAAAAAGAAAGAGAGTTCCAGAAAAACATCTATTTCTGATTTATTGACTATGCCAAAGCCTTTGACTGTGTGGATCACAATAATCTGTGGAAAATTCTGAAAGAGATGGGAATACCAGACCACCTGACCTGCCTCTTGAGAAACCTGTATGCAGGTCAGGAAGCAACAGTTAGAACTGGACATGGAACAACAGACTGGTTCCAAATAAGGAAAAGGAGTACATCAAGGCTGTATATTGTCACCCTGCTTATTTAACTTCTATGCAGAGTACATCATGAGAAACACTGGGCTGGATGAAGCACAAGCTGGAATCAAGATTGCTGGGAGAAATATCAATAACTTCAGATATGTAGATGACACCACCTTTATGGCAGAAAGTGAAGAACTAAAGAGCTTCTTGATGAAAGTGAAAGAGGAGAATAAAAAAGTTGGCTTAAAGCTCAACATTCAGAAAACTAAGATCATGGCATCTGGTCCCATCACTTCATGGGAAATAGATGGGGAAACAGTGGAAACAGTGTCAGACTTTATTTTGGGGGGCTCCAAAATCACTGCAGATGGTGGTTGCAGCCATGAAATTAAAAGACGCTTGCTCCTTGGAAGGAAAGTTATGACCAACCTAAATAGCATATTAAAAAGCAGAGACATTACTTTGCCAACAAAGGTCTGTCTAGTCAGACAGACTGAGAGTTGGACTGTGAAGAAAGCTGAGCGCCAAAGAATTGATGCTATTGAACTGTGGTGTTGGAGAAGACTCCTGAGAGTCCCTTGGACTGCAAGGAGATACAACCAGTTCATCTTAAAGGAAATCACTGCTGAATATTCATTGGAAGGACTGATGTTGAAGCTGAAACTCCAATACTTTGGCCACCTGATGTGAAGGGCTGACTCATTTGAAAAGACCCTGATGCTGGGAAAGATTGAAGATGGGAGGAGAAGGGGACGACAGAGGATGAGATGGTTGGATGGCATCACCGACTCAATGCACATGAATTTGAGTAAGCTCTGGGAGTTGGTGATGAACAGGGAGGTCTGGTGTGCTGCAGTCCATGGGGTCGCAAAGAGTCGGACATGACTGAGCAACTGAACTGAACTGATCTGATTGCTAAGACTGGCGCTCATAGGACCTGAAGGCTCAGTTATTTTCCTCTCACTCTTTGTCATGTTTATTCCAGTTAGCATCTCTACTTCATTGGAAAGGACTAGGATTCAACATTTTTATAGTTTTCCTTTCTTCACCATTGCCCCTTTCAACACGGACATTGCTTACTTTTTGTTAGTACTATTTAGACACATGCTGCCTGGCACACCTGGTTGGGCACCTGTAGTCCAAGCGCATATTATTGCATGTTTATGTAGCAGCCCAGGTGCAACAGGAAGAACAAGAGAACTGCTGGCAAAAGACTTGGGTTCGCTCAGGAAGTATCCGTGTGTGACCTTGGCAAGTCATTTCATTCTTTTAATGTCTCCATTTATCTGTAAAATGGGGGAATCTAAACACATTTTCTCTAGGGACCCACTCAGAAATAATAGTTGATGCTTCTACACTTTACTTGAAAAGTGCTTTATTCATTACTTGCACTTCCTCTGTACTTCTACAAAACAGAAATCTCAAAACTACCTAATAATCATAACATGGAATGATAAGATTGGAAGCCATGCTTTACAGAATTCTTGATTTCTTATATATTTATATTAAAAGGTTTTATATAATTATTAAGAATAGCACTGACAGCCCATCAAGATTTCAGGGACAGAAGAAAAGGCGAGTACAGTGCTTTTCCTGAACTTGACATGAACAGCTCTGAACCCTACCAAAAACCATTTTCCCTTCAAGTCCACCAGGGAATCAGAGGCATTCTTGTGATGGTTAACTATATATGCCAGTTTAGCTAGATTACCATACTTAGATACTTGGTCAAACATATTAAGATGTTTAAGGTACCTTTTACAAAGGTAACAACATTTGTTAACATTTAAACTTTGAGTAAAGTAGATATTTAAACTACTGTTACCATTTAAACTTTGTTACCATTTAAACTTTGAGTAAAGCAGATTATTCTCTCAAATGAGAATGGGCCTCATCAAATCAGTTGAAGGCTGTAAGAAGAACACCAGGGTCCCTGAGGAAGAGGACATTCTGCCAGCAAACTGCCTTCGGACCTGAACTGCAACATCAGCAAGGATTCTTCCCAGCTCCACAGTCATGGCAGCTAATTTCTTAATCTGCCTCTGTCACTGTCAAACCGGCCATCGCTGATTTTAAAGACAAAAGTGGGCCACGAACCAATGAATGTGGGCACCTTGAGAAACTGAAAAAGGACCAGGACCCTGAGTTATAACACTGGTCTTGCAAAGGAGAGTGATCTGTGTTACCAGAGATCCCTATATGGCATGGTTTTCAGGAACACATTGTAGACATAAACAAGGGTTGTTCCAGGAAGTGGAAAGGACACGAACCAGTGAAATCTGAAACACACTTGCAACCAACCACAGGATCTGGGTTAAGACAATTTATGATTCCAAGGGAACTTGGGGAAGAACCCTAAATGAAATTTAATATATTGTTCCCTGAGTTATTTTTGTTTATGACTCTATAGGTGGTTATTTGTTTTCCTCAATCTTGTTGCAAAAAGAACTGGAAGAGAAAGGAAGAGCAGGAACAATTTGACCCTCAGTGAATTCTCAATAAAATTTATATATATGTCCCATATATGTACGTATTTTGTGTATATATTGTATATATGTATTTTATGTATCCCTTATGGTTCTGTTTCTCTGAAAAACCCTATAACATCTTCCTAGACTTTTCTACCCAACCCTGCCCTTATCCCACATCTTCTGATTGAGAAAGGACTAGTCCCAGTCAGTGGGTCCATAACTCAATAGTGAATGCAGGTGAAAGGGATCTACAAACTATAAAATCTTGTGAACATGTATGCTAACATCATTATTATCATTTTAGGGTTATCATTTTAGACATTCGATTTGAAACACTAGATACAAGGTCTGCTCAGTATTACATAATGTGAAAGGCTGGAATCTGAGAGAAGGAAGAGCACACAGGGCAGAGTGATACTGTGCTCTGCTTCCACAGCCCACCAGCCCAGCCACACATCAGATTATTAAAACCACTTCTGGGAAAGAACAGAATTCGTTGATTATGCATTCATCCCACATAGCTCTTGGCTCCAGCAATTCTCTACACCTCCAGAGACCTCTCATCTTACTCTTCATCTACATTATCCAGAAAAGAAAAAAAGCCAGCTGTCAGAGGGAGTGATCCTTTTAGCACTTTTCCAATCAAAACCAGCCTTTGCTGACTTCCTAGAATAAATCCTGCTCTGCTCTCCAAAAAGCCTATGATAGTTTTTCAGTGCACTGGCGCCACCTAGTGACTGCTGTCAAGAATGCACCCAAATCTTCTCAGTTTGGATTGTAGATAAAATTGGCAGCTAAAAATCAGACGATGTATTTGCAAGAGCAGTCAAACCTAGATTTCAGTTCCAGAGATTTCCAGGGAACACTATACATGCTTATTTTAGGAATGCCTAGCATAATGTTAATAGTATGGACACTGGGTTCAGATCTCTGAGTTTTGTCTCTGTGACTTTGGACAAGTCATTTACCTTATTTCAGTTCAGTTCAGATCAGTCGCTCAGTCGTGTCCGACTCTGCGCGACCCCATGAACTGCAGCACGCCGGGCCTCCCTGTCCATCACCAACTCCCGGAGTTCACTCAGACTCACGTCCATCGAGTCAGTGATGCCATCCAGCCGTCTCATCTTCTGTTGTCCCCTTCTCCTCTTGCCCCCAATCCCTCCCAGCATTAGAGTCTTTTCCAATGAGTCAGCTCTTCTCATGAGGTGGCCAAAGTACTGGAGTTTCAGCTTCAGCATCAGTCCTTCCGAAGAACACTCAGGACTGATCTCCTTCAGAATGGACTGGTTGGATCTCCTTGCAGTACAAGGGACTCTCAAGTGTCTTCTCCAACACCACAGTTCAAAAGCATCAATTCTTCGGCACTCAGCTTTCTTCACAGTCCAACTCTCACATCCATACATGACCACAGGAAAAACCATAGCCTTGACTAGATGGACCTTTGTTGGCAAAGTAATGTCTCTGCTTTTGAATATGCTATCTAGGTTGGTCATAACTTTCCTTCCAAGGATTTTTGTTTGGTAATAATTGGAGAAATTCTTATATAATTTTTAAAATTAGGTTAATTTAGCTACCTAGGAGGAATTTCTTAATAATTAATGTAAATATATAGAAGAATATCTAGTAGACTAATTAGTCTTTAATAAATAATAATAAATCATTATTATTTCTATTATCAGCTACTTGGAGGAGTTACATAGAATATCCATTTCTATATGGGTTGCTACTCCCTACTCTTCTAACTAAATTAAACAGGAGATGATCATCAGTTTTAGAGTACTTACATTAGCACAGTTTAGGTCTGATTTCCCTGCAGGAATTATACATTCTTTGTTATCCTGCTGCCTAAAATAAATATTCTAATGACTCAATAAAAACACTGAATTTTTTTTTTATTGAATGTGTTCACATCTGTTCCTTTCTTTGTTATTAAAATAAAAATTTGAAGTTCATTCTTTGATCTATGACCTTGGGAATGTAGCCACTTCAGTTATCTCTAATATCTATTCCCAAAACAAATATTCAACAGCATAACTTTGAGTCTGTCTTGAATGCAAAGACAAAACAAAAAGATACTTCCTAATGAGTGGGCAATATTTTTTAAAGCACAAGTATTTATGATTAGTTGGTCATAATGTACTTTTGTTCAATTTCATAACCAAGTCTTACTTCTAGAATCGCTTAGTTTACAATATCACTCTTAGGCAGAAGAACCCAGCCTTGCTCCTAACCCTGTTCTTTCTTTTCTTTGGTTCTTTGGAAGTGGGTATTTTATATCCAGTTGCAACTTTCTCTGTCTTTAGTTCTGGATATGGTTTTTTTCCTCCACAGAGAGTGCTTTGTGATGGAGAGAAGAAAGCACTGGACTAAGAGCCGTGGAACTTGCAAGCTCATCGCAACTGAGTCAAACTCATGAGACCCCACATACAGGCTACAGCTTAAGTCTCTGTTTCCACATCTGAAAAATCAGGATATCTACTTACTTTATCCTACAGAATTGTGGTGAATATAATAAATGAGTGTAAATAAAAGATCTTTGTACATTATAAGGTGCTCTACAAATACAAAATGACTGTAATTATTGCCCAGGATGAGAACTACTGGTTTATCAAGATCCATTCCCAACCTTTTAAATGTGGAAACCCTGAGACACCAGTAACTGTATTTTTTCCTATGTATTGACTGAGAATATACAAGTTTTCATTTGGTTGTCAAACCCCTTACAATAACTTCAAGGCCTCCCAGAGGGCCATGGTCATATGTTCAGATGCTTAAATCAATAAGGACATCGATCAAGGATACACTGGGCTGCTTTCATCTTGTTTCTTAGTTCCTCTAAACCAACTACCTTCCTTTCCTAGATGTCTTCTACCACTGGCTCTACCGCTGGCCCCTGTTCTCTGCTGCTTCTCAAGGGCCATTTCTCCCATAACAAATCTTTATAAATCCTTAACAGTTACTCCTAGATAAGTGCATCTACCTACATACCTCAAGAGAGGAAAATAAAATTGCTACACATAGGAAAGATTTGAGTCCAAAGTGCTGATAAGAAGTACAAAGTTAGTCCCTTCCCGCAGCCCTTGAGTGATTAATCATTGTGAGGTTACAGCGCTCAGGCATCTGTCGGATAAATGGACAGACTAGAAGGAGGCAAGGAAATCTGCCCAGACCTGAGGCGGATGCTTCCTCTTAGATTTGGATCCATTATCAATGCTTCATGTTCTGACTCTCCCACAGATTTTAGTTTCAACATCACATTTCTCTAATGTATTAAAACAACTTTGGACTTCCCTGGTGGTCCAATGGCTAAGAATCCACCTGCCAATGCATGGGAAATGGGTTCGGGCCCTGGTCTGGAAAGATTCCACATGCCACTTGCTGCAACTAGAGAAACCCTGCCCACAGCAACAAAGACCCAGAGCAGCCAAAATAAATGAATAAAAATAAATAAGTAAATTGAAAAAAACAACTTCAGTGGAGGTAGACTTTGAGTATAAGGAGTCCCAGGCATTATTGGACCACAGCATTCAGTCATTCATTCAAAAGCATGAGCTGAGAACCTACCCAGTTAGCCCTCAGTTATCCTTGAGGCTTGAGACTCAGAGATAAAAGACACAGATCTTGCTCTCCACAAGTGTTTGCTATCTACTGCTGGCTGCTGCTAAGTCGCTTCAGTCGTGTCTGACTCTGTGCGACCCTATAGACAGCAGCCCACCAGGCTCCTCCATCCCTGGGATTCTCCAGGCAAGAACACTGGAGTGCATTGCCATTTCCTTCTCCAATGCATGAAAGTGAAAAGTGAAAGTGAAGTCACTCAGTCGTGTCTGACTCTTAGAGACCCCATGGACTGCAGCCTACCAGGCTCCTCCGTCCATGGGATTTTCCAGGCAAGAGTACTGGAGTGGGGTGCCATTGCCTTCTCCGCTATCTACTGAGGGACTCGTTTAGGATATGGTGGCTTCAACCCAATGGTACAAGGAACCCAAAGCGTTCTAGAGCACCTGGATCAGCACCTAAACCAGGAATGAAAGGGGAGCTAAAGTGACTTCCTGGGGAAGGTGAGACCTAAAGTAAGGTTTGAAATATAAACATAAGCTCATCAGGTGAGAAAGTGGTAACCTACTCCATGTTAACCAACAGGGTTCGGAGACTCAGAGAGAGCTTGTGCTTAAGATGCCAATTAGAGGAGTTGGGAGATAGGAGAAAGATAGCTGAAGGCTCTTTAAGGAAGAACTTGGGAATTTCCTAGTGGTCCAGTGGTTAGGCCTTTGTGCTCTCACTGCCGAGTGAGTTTCCTGGTCAGGGAACTAAGTGGGGGTTGGGGGGAGGGAGCTTTCTATGCCAAGAGGATGAGTTTATACTGTGGCTGAGACAATGGGAGCTACTAAAGGATCCTGAGTGGGAGAGCGGCTTGGATCCCCCTTTCACAGTTTTCAGTATGGTCTATGCAGAAAGTGAAGTGATTTCAAGGTTTAAGGAGAGCTGGATTTAGTTGAGTTATATGGATCAGAGAGGCAGAGTACAGGAAAAGAAAAAAACAGGAAGGAAATGTGTGGTGAGATGAGTTTGCCACCTATATATTTTTAACAATCTACATCCCTTATTCTCTGCTTTTCTCCCTCGCCACCCTCAATACCATTTCTGGGTTTGACCTCATTATAGTCCACAGTATGTATATCATTGACTCAACTACTTGGAATAAACACATTTAGAAAGAAGATAAGGTGGATAGAAATACTGCAATACAAAAGCTTTTCTCACAATGTGGGAAGAAGTATGTATTTTTTTATTCCAAATTTCACATAGTCCAAGAAACACTGTAAGTATAAGTGCATGTTGCCATGGAAACTAGATGTCATCATTAGCATCATCAACATTTGCTAAATGCCTGTTAGGTATTGTTCTGAGTTATTTCCTACTTACACTGGAAAAGAAAGATCTGATGTTCACTGTGAAGGAATTTCTAATACAAAGCACTTCTGGAATAACACATGCTTGGTAAGAAAGGGATCAACCTTTTATCATTCATCACTGCCTGGTGCTAGAGATACAGAGATTAATAAGACTCAGTTTCTATCCACAAAGAGTTCAGTCTGGTATGGGATGCTGATGCATAAATGATTATTAGACAACATGGAAATGCAGTGGTAGTGATATACATGGGGTATTATGCATAACCCCTAAGCCATGAAACACTGACACCATAAGAAGCCCATGCTTACTCAAGAAAAAAAAATCTGTTTCTATATCTATTTCTTGTCTCATTATTTACCCCTGAACATAATGTTTTAAGTTTTATAATGCACAGAGAAGACTCCCTTTGTCCTCTCCCTAAATACTTCTCACCATTCCTAATTTTAACCTTAAGCAGTGAGATTCCCCCATTCAAATGCAGAGCTCCTATAACGGCTGTAAAGAGTGGAATCGTGGTTTCTACAAGCTGTTAAGTTAAGGAACGCATGAATAATTTAGACTCCACCAACTGCCAGTAATCCTGTGTTCCAAAACTCTCGATCCAAGAACTGAATGATAGGTAGGGCACTTGGGATGGATAATCTGGGCCCCAGGAGAGTGATTCATCTTCGTTTCCTCTGTGTTTGCATGAGAAAACCCTGATGCAGGCTGTTGACGGTCTGTCTGGATCTGCAGGACTCTTGGATTGCCCTCTGGGGCCCCACTTGTTCCCAGTGTTCCACTTGTTACTTCTTGCTGGACCTCGTGGCTTGGCCAACTGCCGAATCTTCTACACCTATCTGCACCATCCACCATAGATGATGCTTTTCGATCAGGCTTTTTTCTACTCCTGCAGAAGAGTCTGCCCTCAAGTGCCTGCTCTTACCAGGAGGATATAGAGTTTTCATATTCTAGTATAAAAGCATACTAGAATTCTAGGATTAATAAAAGCATTCTAGGATTCTCTAGAGCAATCAAAGCAAGAATAAACAGGCTTACCACATACAGTGGCCAAGGACAGGGAGCATCCAAATCAGTTCCAGGAAGTCCTGGAGTTTTTCAAGGAGCTTTGATCCTAAGTGGTTCAGGACCTACTGAAGACTTAACACTTGCTTCCTTCTAATCAATAGCATAGTGATATTTAATGGACCTGTAAGAGTTGCACTAAGTTTCATGAAGAGAGTGATTAAAGAGAGACACCTAGTTCACAAATGGCTTAGAGTGAATTTGGGGATAAAAGTCATCATTGGGCTGACTGAAGGACTAGTTTATGTCAGCATGTGCAGCCAGAATTATGCTCGATACAAGTTCATTTCCCTTCCTTTACTCAGCTTCTCATCATTGGTCTTCTTCTCTAAGGTTTTTACTCATGACCCAAGTTCTGTCCCCCAAATAACTGTTCCTCAACTCTGCAACTCTCAGTCCACTGTCCTATCTCTGATGCCTACCTGTCTCACCCATCCTCATAGCCTCAACCAGACAACTCTCCCAACTGTGAGTGTGAATGTTGCTCTCTCTACACCTAGAACCTTCAGCTTCCAGGCTGCTGTGGAAGAAGGGGAAACCCAAGCAGAGCCTGCTGGTCTCTGTGATTAGGGGAGATGATGCTGGGTATCCAAAAAGGCAAAGTGGCTAGAGTCTGCAGGTCAGAGTCCTGGGGAGGAGCCAGCTAAGACCCAAGAGAACTCCAGAGATCTTTAAAAGTTTTCATCAAGCATCCAGCTGAGTTTTGAAAGGAGCATGCATGTGAGGAAACACCTTACATGCAAGACCAGGGAAAGAACCACAAGAAAGGACTAGAGGATTGAAGCTGTAATTCAGTATATTAATAAGTGATATAAGAAAAAAACTACATGGTCATCTCAACAGGAATGGGCAGGCAAGAAGGAGAGATTACAAAGGGTCATAAAGAAACTTGTGGAGGTGACAAATATGTTCATTATTTGATTGTGGCGTTAATTTCATAGATATATGCTTAGTAAATTGTATACTTTAAATATGGGTATGTTATATCAATTATATTCTTATAAAGTTGTTACAAAAGGTAACTAATTATAGTAGAATAACTATATATATATGTTTATACAGTAAGAATATAAATATGCTGTTATTGCATATTTATATGCAATATAATCACTAAGTCATATCTGACTCTATTGCAGCCCACTTGACTGTAGCCCACCAAGCTCCTCTGTCCTTGGTATTTCCCAGGTAAGAGTACTGGAGAGAGTTTTCATTTCCTTTTCCAGGGAAACTTCCTGACCCAGGGATCAAACCCACATCTCCTGCATTACAGGCAGATTCTTTACCACTGAGCCATCAGGGAAGCCCAAGAATATAAATATACTAAATATTAAATATATTTTATATAGAAAAAATAACAATTATCGTGGATAGATAACAAATGTAGAAGTAAACTATAATAGAAACACAAAGGAAAGGAAGGGATAAATGTACATATAGTACTTTTGTATTATTTTTATACTGTATGTGAAATAGTAGGACATTATTTGTAAGTAGACTGCAAAAAGTTTAAAAAATATATTGTATTTTATAGAGCAGTCATTAAAATTTTTTAAAGTGTTAAAAGCCTAGTGGAGATAAGATGAAATGAGAAAAAATTTCAATCCAAAAGAAGTCAGGAAAAGAAGGAAAAAAAGGAAAAAAGCAATTGAGACAAATAGAAAACAATTAACAAGATAGTAGATTTAAACCTAACCATACACGTATTTACATTACGTATAAATGGTTCAAAGTATTAAAAAGTGGAGATTGTCAGGTTGAATTTTTTTTAAAGGCTTAACGTGAAAGAAAGTGAAAGTGAAGTTGCTCGGTCATGTCCAACTCTTTGTGATCCCACGGACTATAGCCTACCAGGCTTCTCCATCCATGGGATTTTCCAGGCAAGAGTACAAAAGTGGGTTGCCATGTCCTTCTCCAGGGGATCTTCCTAACCCAGGGATCAAACTCGGGTCTCCTGCATTGCAGGCAGATGCTTTACCCTCTGAGCCACCAGGGAAGCCCTTAAAAGGCTCAACTATATACTAAATGCAAAAAGAAACCCACTTTAAACATAAAGACACAGATGGTTAAAACAGAAAGGAGAAAAAAAAAGATATAACATGCAAATGCTAATCAAAAAAAGAAAGCTGAAGTGTCTATATTAATATAAGATTAAGTAGATTTTAGATCAAGAAATTTTACCAAGTTTAAGATAGATACCAATTCATTAAAAAATACATATAATCATTATAAATGCATATTTACCTAATTACAGAGTCTGAAAATATATAAATCAAGAACTGATAGGAGAAATAGAAATACCTACAAATATGTTAGAAACTTACATATTCCTCTTTTAGTAAATAGTAGCACAAATAGACAGAAATAGCTGTAGAAGACAACGTGTTGTTAATCACTCAGTTGTGTCCAGCTTTTCGCGACACCATGGACTGGAGCCCACCAGGCTCCTCTGTCCATGGAATTGCCCAGGCAAGAATACTGGAGTGGGTTACCACTCCCTTCTCAAGGGGATCTTCCCAAGCCAAGCATCAAACCCAGCTCTCCCACACTGCAGGCAGATTCTTTACCATCTGAGCCACCAGGGAAACCTCAAAGACTTAATGCTGTCAACCACTTTGACCTAATTGACATTTATAGATCATTATACCCAACAACAGCAGAATATACACTCCTTTTGACTCCTTGGTCAATGGAACATTGACCAAGCTGGACTATCCTTTTGGCTATAAAGCACATTTTAATAAATCTAGAAGTATTTAAATCTTATGCAGTATGTTCTCTAACTACAACTAAATAAAACTGGAAATCAATAACAGAATGATGTCTGGAAAATCCTCAAGTATTTGGAAGTTAAACCACATAATTATAAATAATCTGAATCAAAGTATAAAACCCAAGGGAAATTAGAAAATATTTGAAATAAATAAAAATGACAATGCATGATATCAGAATTGTGGGATGCAGCTAAAACAGTTCTTAGAAAGAAATGTAGACAGTATTAGTGATTCTTTATTTTAGGAAAGAAGTGAAAGTCACTCAGTCATGTGACTCTTTGAGACTCTTTGTGACAGTCCATGAAATTCTCCAGGCCAGAATATTGGAATGGGTAGCCGTTCCCTTCTCCAGAGGATCTTCCCAACCCAGAGATTGAACCCAGGTCTCCTGCCTTGCAGGCAGATCCCTTACCAGCTAAGCCACCAGGGAAGCCCAGAAAAGGAGAAGGGTATAAATCAATTATCTGAAACTCTACTCTAAGAAACTAGAAAGAGAAGAGCTAAACTCAAAGCAAGCAGAAGAAAGTAAACAATAAACAAAAATGTAGAAATCAATGAATTAAAAAATAGAAAAATGATACAGGAAATCCAATAAAACCAGGACTTCCCTGGTGGTCCAGTAGAGAGACTCTGCTCTCCCAATACACTGCCATGTGTAAAACAGATAGCTAGTGGGAACATGCTGTTTAGCGCAGGGAGCTCTGTGATGACCTAGAGGGGTGGGTGAGGGGGGAGGTCCGAGAGGGAGGGGATATATATATATATATATATAGATATATACACCCACACACTTGGAGCTAATTCATTTTGTTGTACAGCAAAAACTAACACAACATTGTAAAACAACTATACCACAAATTTTTAAAAAATAGAAAAAAAAGAAAAATTTGTATTCTTTATAAATATTATATAATTTATAATATTTTGAATTTAGTAATTCCAAACTTGGAAATAAGGCAAAATGATAATTACTTGAGACTTTTATATCATACCAGAGAATATTTTCAATAAGCTTATTTGATTTTCATGTGACTCTCTCAGAAAATGTTACTTTAAAAAAGTAACTCACCACTGACAAGGGACATTTTACGGACCTGAAAGAATACAGACTAACCTGGTAAGGTGTCACGGCTTTGTAGTAAATAAGAAGGAACAGTTAGGCTATTGTTACCCTGTAGAACATTAACTAGTTTTGCATACAAATTAACATTGTTATTTTGACATTTCTATTTTTTTAAGATATTGAAAAACTTTTATTTATAAATGGACCTACATGTACTAGGTATAACCCTATACTCTTTTTTTTAAATTATTTTTATTGGAGTATAATTGATTTACAATATTGTATTAGTTTTTCCAGACAATACTAGAGTGGATTGCCACTTCCTTCTCCAGGGATCTTCCCCACCCAGGGATTGAACCCAGGTCTCCTGAATTGTAGGTGGAGGCTTTACCATCTGAGCTACTAGGGAAGGCCATACTGTGAAATGAATCATTTGCATACATATATATCCACTCTTTTTTTAGATTCTTTTCCCAAATAGGTCAGTACAGAGTGTTGACTAGAGTTCCCTGTGCTATACAGTAGGGTCTTATTAATTCTCTATTTTTTATATAGTAGTGTGTGTATGCCAGTCCCAAGACATTTTTTCTTATCAGAATGTATAAATCCCCATTCTTTAATACATCTTGGAGCCAGTATTTTTCCTACTGATTCCCTTGTCAGTGAGTTACATGTAATTTAAGCTCTTGCTTACGTACAACTCTTTGAGAAGTGAGATAGGAAAAAAAAAATTAAGCTAAAATCAACAGGGTGGAGAGGAGCTGGCTGGATACTGCCAGTTGGGTGTGCTGGGCAGAAGGGAACACACATTCTAGACAAAGTGACACTGCAGTGCAAAAGCACTAAAGTTTAAAAAACAAAATGCAGAATAAGTTCTAGAAACTGGGAAAAACCTTAAGTAGGACAGAAGAGAAAGTATAATAAGATGAGGCCAAAGAGCAAGGTGAGGCTCACTGAACAGCAGAGCAATGAAAGGATCCATGGGAATTTAATCTGGGCAGGGACTTGACTGAGATTCTGTTGACTGAAATATGAAAAGTGAAATAGAAGAAAGCAAATTTGATTTGGAATAAACTCTCAGGAGGCCCTTGCAATCATTTAGGTGAAAAAGATGATAGTTCAGTGTCAGGCAAGAGTGGCTCAGACAGTAAAGAGTCTGGGATGTGGGAGACCAGGGTTCAGTCCCTGGGTCTGGAGAAGAAAATGGCAACCCACTCCAGTATTGTTATCTGGAAAATCCCATGGACAGAGGAGCCTGGCAGGCTACAGCCCATAGGGCTGCAAAGAGTTGGACAAGACCTGAGTGACTAACACATTAAGGAGAAGAAAAGCAAAAACAGTCAAGAGATAATTTGGAGATGAAATCAACATAATTGGCTATTGACAAATGGGGAAGATAACAGAAAGGGCAGTGACCAGGGTTGCTCCCAGGTTTCTGGCCACAGCAGTGAATGGTAATGCCCTGCAGAGTACCAGCTGTGTTGGCTTGAGTCTCTGAGTCACAAAATACTCCAGGGAAAGAGCAGGTGTCATCTTTAGCTGTGACCATAAAGTGGCATGCTGTTAGGAGCATGCCAGCCTGTCTGGGCCACTTCACCTAGGAATATGATACTTACCAGGTCCTCTACTCCAGCCCCTGCCTAGGGCACCACCATGATGCTCATTTGCAACAACCGTCTCCCTTGATCACCTGCCTGGACATCTCCTGGGCCACAAAAATAATCCTCAAAATTGGCAACAGACTTGATAGAGAAAGTGAGGACTTCTGGAATATAACCATCTTCCCTTTCCCTAGCATCTCTTGGGATCCCATTAATTCTCTTCTGTGTTTTTAGGCACAGAAGGTGACTCATACCCTTCTTGGGAGAAGGAACTATTGGCTGTAACAATCCTACCTCCCAACCCTTAGCTACCTGAATTCTCCTGGTGAAGCCCCACCACCTAGTAGCTTCTCCTTTCATGAAATTTGAATGCTTCAGGCTGAAACCAGGAATGCTTCCTGAACAGCAAGATGCAATTACACCTATCGGACTTTGAATCCTCCCAGCACAGAAAGCTGAGTGGGAGGGATATTGCGATGCCATCTTGCCTCAGTAGGGCTCACTATCTTAGCCCACAAGGGGCTCTCTACTGCCTTTTCACCTATTCAACAAAGATTTTAAAAATATTGCTAAGTGTCATTCTCTATGCTAGGCAATGGGGACACAATATTGAATAAAAATAAAAATTTCCTGGTATTTTAGACCTTACAGTTTTATAAGGAAGACAGTTAGTAAGTAAACACATAAATAAGCAACATACTATAAAAATAGAATTACCCTATGATCCAACAATCCCACTTATGTGTGTGTGTACATATATATATATGCAAAGCAAATAAAAACAGGATCTCAAACTGATATTTGCACCCCCATGTTTATTACATTATTCATAATAGACAAGATATTGAAACCACCCAAGTGGTCATCTACAGATGCATGGATAAAGAAGATTATTCAGTCATGAGAAAGGAGGAGATCCTACCATTTGAGACAACATGGATGAAACTTAAAGACATTATGCTAAGTGACAGGGAAAGACAAATATTGTGTGATATCACTTATATGCAGAATCTAAAAAAAAAAAACAAACCAAACTCATAGAAACAGAGAGTAGAGAAGTGGTTACCAGAGGCTGAGGGGTAGGGGAAAATAAGGAGACACTGGTCCAACAGGGCAAACCTCGAGTTATAAGATGAATAAGCTCTGAGGAAATGAAGTACAACCGGAGATTATAGTACATAATACTGTAATACATGCTTGAAAGTTGCGAACAGAATAGACCTTCAATGTTTTTACCACAAAAAAGAAACAGTAATTATGTGATGTGATGGAGGTGTTAGCTGATGCTACTATATCACTTTGCAACATACACATATATTAAACCAACATGGTATACACCTTAAATTTATGCAGCATGGCTGGCCAAAATGCTTAACCTAAAAATAAAATAAACTGGAGTTTATTTTTAGAAAAGGAAAGCAACATAATACATTATGATAAAAAGTTATGAATAAAATAAGCAGAATGACAAGATAGAAACTAAGGAAAGGCACTCATCAAGAAAGCTGTTTCCGAGGTGGTGGCACTTAAGCTGAAACTTGAAAGGTGAGAATGAGCCTGCCTGTGTTTACCACAAGTGATGCAATAAAAATAATTATACTATATATTGAGAGTTCTTCAGGTTATTAAGGTGCTGTTTGAGCTCAGTGGTGGTTATGTGATGGCAGAAGTGATACTGTTGAAATTACTTGATTCATAACACTGTGCAAGAGGAAACAGTATTTTTTTTAACAGACAAATGTGATTTTCTCTTTCAGCTTTTTGGAAACATGAATGTCTTCCTAGTAAACCCAAAGCATCCTGGGAGAGAAGGAGGTGCAGACTGGATCAAGATTGTCAAAGAAGGAAGGAAAAGAACAGAAGTTATTATTCAACTTGTAACAAAGAGAATTTTGCAGCATAACAATAGACTAGAAAATACACAGTTGAGAAAGAAAGGATTCTCAAAATGTTTAACTTGCACTACATATATCAAGCGTTAGACCTGATAGACTATATCACATTTAAGTAGAGTAGAGGTTAATGATATATTTTCTCCTTACCCAAGGGACTGTGGGACTGGAAGTGGGGAGGGCTGGAGAAGGTGAATGACAGCTCAGGCGACCTGCCTTGCTGGGTTTCCAGGTCCCCAGAAGTGGGACGGACAGGCTGAGGAGGAACACTGGGGACTGCAGGGTCTCTGCTCCACTCCTTATTGGACACCCTGGGAGGAGCAGGCTGCATCAACACAGGGAAGAAGCAGGAACCAGCATGACTTAGGGCGCTGTTCCTCCAAACGCCTGTGTACCGGCTGATTTTTATTGTTTGTTTTTTTCCATTCAGCCCTGGTACATTTACAAAATAAACTAAAGATAAATCAATAGGAAAAGGAAATGAAAAATAAAGCAAGTTAAGACATAGGAAATACAAGCCCAAGTTTTTTTTTATTAGATTCAAACAGACATAGACTATCAAATTGCTTTATAAGTTTCTATACGCACTTTAACCAGATTCTCTTGGAAGATGGAGCAGAGACTTTAAGCTCAGCTTTCAAAGGACATGGGGGCCTCACAGCTTGCCTGCCCCTTGAATAGTTGCTGTCTGGCACCCAGATATATCCTTGGCTGGGCAGGTGATTGCCATGAGTCATTATCTAAAAGTTGTTTCTTTATGAAAACACTGGGTGGAACCTAGGACAGACTAGGGTGAGAGAAAGACAGGCCAAGAAAGGCAGAAAATTGCCCTGACGGAGAATGGAATTGCTTTTGACATCAGGAAGAGCCTTGTACCCCTGCAGCCTCACTAAAACCACCCTGTGTGATTATGTTATTAGCAGACACCTTGAGGGATCCCCTACTGAAACCCTAACAGTAGTCTTGCAAATAATCACTTGGCCACATGCACAGAGCCAGCAGCAGAGACTAGCTTTTATTTTTTTTTTCCAGGTAATATACAGGCTTTCTGGCTTGAGGTAAGAGGGGCTAAGTAAGAAAAATATTTATAATAGAATGAGGGACAGTTCCAACTCTGGTGAGCATACCTGAGTCTAGGCCTGGCTCAAAACACAAGAGAATTTTATATTTAACACTGTTATGTTGGGGAAAAGAAGAAGAGAAAGAGAAATGAAGAGGGTAACTGGCATCCGCAAACCCTGCCTAATGATAACCATGGCTTACCCCTCTGAGGCTGGCTTATTCCACTGTTTTCCTTTCTTTGCCGTAGACACTGGGGTTCTGGGTTCTTTCTCCACCTCACAAATGCCAGCAGTTGAAATTTCCATATTTACCAAGACAAGGCAGTAGGAAGACAACAGGTTCCATGGACTGTGGTCTTGTTCTGCTATTGTTGATGGTTAACGGGTTCTTGCCCTCAGTTAGAATAGGGTTCACTGGGAGATTTGTACCACCACAAACTTTGTTCTAATAGAGCCTCCCTTCCACGTTGTATTAGAGTTCTCCAGACAAACAAAACCAATAAGATATATAGATAGATAGATAAACAGAAAGAGGTTTATAATGAGGGATTGACTCATATAGAGGCTGAGAAGTCCCATGATATGCAGTCTGTAACTAAACACCCTGGAAACCACTGATGTAGTTCCAGCTCAGACCCCAATGCCTGAAAATGCATGTACAAAGACCCAAGGACCAAGACTGTTGATGTCCAAGGGCAGGAGAAGAGGGATGTCCCAGCTCAAGCAAGAGATAATCTGTGCTTCTTCTGCCTTTTTGTCAATCATGAACTAACCAGCAGCTAATGAAGATAAAAGCAATAGGGTCCTCTTGGTCCTAAATGGATTACTTATATACCTGAGGACTTTCAGACTAGGTAATTAAGAACCAAATAGGCCACTACAAGTCCAGGATTTAGTGCTTCTGTCCTTACTATCACCACCTCAATCCCAATCTGTTTCCCAGGAGTTCTGAGCAACAAAGGTCTGAAGTTTAAACTGTCCTCCAAAGGCTTTCATAGAAATCAACTGGGCTCTAGAACTTGGGTTGCAGACAAGTGTTTTGGAAAGGGACATCACATTGAATAAGCACACCAAATAAGTAGTTAATTCTAAAAATTCTGCCTTTCGTGATTCCTACTATTGAACCATTCTGCTCATTTGATTTGGACAGACCATGCTGGACTAGTACTTACTGACTGAATCAAAAGTCATGAGTGTTTGCAAAAGGAAAGAAAGAAAAGAAAAGATAGCACAAGGAAAATAAATTCAGATTGGGTGTTGAACACTAAAACCATTCCTACTATTTTTCACACTGTCTATGTAGTAGAGAATAAATTATCAACCTTCCCATTATTAAATTGGAAGGCCAGGGAGATTAGATATGGAAACAAAAGGTAAATATTGTTTGATCTCAGGAAAAAAGATATGCCTTCTTCCAAGCTGGAAAATATTTGTCAGTGAAGGATGACTTATTTATTCAAAGCCCTAATCTATGGCTTTTCATTCTTGGTACCAATGCAATAAACACAAGAGAAAGTTAAAATTAAGAATATATCCCTTTTTCATATTACCAAATAAATTTAAGACTAAGGATATTTAAACCTGGCAAGCTGAAATACTCATTTTAAAACCATATATTTGTATAAAAAATGGTGTTAGCTGGAAAAGGAGTGAAAACTTTTTGCTCTCAGCATCATAAACTTATTCCTCTTGAAACACAGTCTGAATTAAGTAGTACTGTCTGCTTTGCTTGGTAGAATTGTTTCATCTGAGGAGATCAAAAAAGATTTTGCTGGCATATATAAATAAAAAGAATTGGTGCTTCCACTTCTGAAAAGCCCCATCCTAAAGTTTATGCCCAACTTTTCAAGCCTAGGCAGTTAAACCGTCATGTCAAAAAATAATGTTGGGTGCAGGGGTGGGGTGGGGGGCATCCCCAGTGGTCCAGTGGCTAAGACTCTGCTCTCCTAATACAAATGGCATGGGTTTGACCCCTGGTCAGGGAACTAAGATCTCATATGCCATAGAGTATGGCCAAAATTTTTTAAAAAATAATAATAATGTTGGGTGTTTATTTGAATACTTTAACAACAATTTCTGTCACCCAAATATGAGACATGGGTAAACCACTTTGCTTCTTCTTCCTGCAAACTAAGGATTGAAATGTTGTTGTTGTTCTTTAGTTGCTAAGTTGTATCCAACTCTTTTGTGACCCTATGGCATGGACTGTAGCCCACCTGGCTCCTCTGTCTGTGAGATACTTCTGGCAATAATACCAGAGTGGGTTGCTATCTCCTTCTTCAGGGGATCTTCCTGATCCAGAGATTGAACCCACATCTCCTACATGGCAGGCGGATTCTTTACCACTGAGCCATGAGGGAAGCCCAGGGATTGAAGTAAGAGGAAGGAAAAAAGAAAACCAAGAAAGGAAAAGATAAAAACTTAAGAAGTACATTTGTTCATTGCAAAGCAGCATAAAATGCACAAGGAAACACTTTGAAATACCTTCTAACTCAACCATAACAGCTATGCGACTTTTGACAATTCACTTGGTTTCTCTAATCTCCCAATATCCTCAATGATAATATGAAGAGAGTAGGGTTTTGCTAACATCATGATGAACTCGATCCAGCTCATGTGCTGTATCAAACAGCTTGACCGAATCTGCCCCACCTCCTGCGTTGCTTGCTAAATGAGAGCTGCCGTCCAGCTACTGCCTCTGCTTCCTCTCTTCACACCACCCACTGTCTCAGCCTCCCTGAGACACGCCGTGCCTCTGGCGTCCCCAACAGATGCTCAGAGGAGCCAGATAACACCATCTAGAAGTCAGGGAAATTTTAAAGTAATTGGGTGATTGTGGGCCAATGAGAAGCAGGAAGTAAGAAGTCGCTGACCAACGCACCCCTGATTCACCTCCTTCCCCAACCTAACAGTCTGTCCTAGGGCACAGCAGACCTTCACTACCTTTCAGGAGATGCTCCATGTGAAGAGCACTGGCCACAGCTCTTAGTGAAGCAGAGGCCTGCTTGGTAATATGCCAACTTATGTTTTCTTATCCTCCTTCCCTGCTTTACGTTCCTTTTTCTCTCACTCTTGCTATCCTGGGATTCCACACCAAACAAAGCACTAACCTATCAACCTTGTCTCAAGCTCTTTTTTAAAGACAAAAGGAATTCTATGGAGAATTCCCTGGTGGTTGAGTGGTTAGGACTCCATGCTTTCACTGCTATGGGCCCAGGTTCAATCCCTGGTTGGGGAGCTAGGATCCCACAAGCTGCATGGTGTGGTTAAACAAACAAACAAACAAAAAGTGACGTGCAATTAAATTATATTAAATTAAATGGAATATGGAAAAGCCATTCCTAAATTCAAGTAATCATTATGCTCATAAAAAGCCCATAAGATCTTGGACAAATAAAAAAGCAGTACAAAATGTCATGCCCAGAGCTTGTTACTGAGACGTTTATAAAGGGTTACGGGCTTCCCTGGTGGTTCAGATGGTAAAGAACCTGCCTGGAATGTGGGAGACCTGGGTTCGATCCCTGGGTTGGAAAGATCCCCTGGAAAATGAAATGGCAACCCACTGCAGTATTCTTGCCTGGAGAATCCCATGGACAAAGGAGCCTGGTGAGCTACAGTCCATGGGGTTGCAAAGAGTCAGACATGACTGAGAGACATTCACTCCACTTCACTTCACTTCACATGGAATAGAAAGAAAGGAACACCTAAATAGGCTGGAGTAGGGGCTTGGAGTAGAAGACAGAAAAGCCCCAAATAAAAGAGGGACCAGAGATAACGCCTAAAGAGACAAGAGACAGGCATTTCATGAAGGCCTGAGAAAGCATGTGAAGTCTTGGGAACTTAGCTGAGAATGAGGTCACAGAATGGGCAGGGTCAGCTCATGAAAGACCTTGAACATCACACTCCAGAACTCACTTTTTTCTCAAGGCCATTGAGAATTGAAGAGGAACAATGTAATCAAGGATTACATTGTAAAAAGATCAGCCAGACACTGGTGTGGAGGAAAGACAGGAAGACAATGAGGCAGGAAGTAAGGAGAGCAATTAGGACTCTATTGTATAAGGACAAGAAAAGAATGATGGGGCAATGTAAAGACTGTAGGATTAGAATGATCAGAGGAAGTAAAGTCGGTTTCCTTGAATGTGGAAATCTAAACAAGAAGGAGGCATCTAAGAGGGTCTCAGGTTTCAGATGTGAGCAGACAATTAACCAAAACTAGAAATGAAGAACAGAGGTTTGCTTACTTTTGGTGGCCATAGATAGAGTGAATGCTGAATTTCTGCAGTCTAAGAGATATCGTAATAAGCAGTTGAAAATGTGTATCTGAAATCCAGTCAAGAATCTCTAAATTAATGTTAGAAATTTTGAAGAATGCTGAGTCAGAAAAGAGAGTAAAGGAGGAAATTCTAAAATACCAATGACTGAGGAATAAATGGAGATAAAGGAGACCCACAAAAGAGAAAAGGGGAGCTATCTAAAAAGTAAAAAGGAAACCAGAAATGACTAGCATCAGAGATGAAGGCGTGGGAGAGGTAAGTGGATGTGAGTGATTACCAGACAGACCAAGTAAAATAAGGCCTAAAAAATGCTTGTTGATAGCAACTAGGAAATCCTAACAAAAGAAACTGGATAAGGTGGTGAAAGTGGAAAAATGGCTGCAGTTTGTTCAAAAGTTAATGAAAAGTGTTCATTTGTTGCTGGTGGGAATGCAGAAAGCAAAACAGTGTAGTGGTTTATGACAAAACTAAACATACCCTTATCACAGATCCAGTAATCATCAGTTCAGTTCAGTTCAGTCGCTCATTCATGTCCAACTCTTTGCGACCCCATGGACTGCAGCATGCCAGGCCTCCCTGTCCGTCACCAACCCCCAGAGTTCACTCAAACTCACTTCCATTGAGTCGGTGATGCCATCCAGCCATCTCATCCTCTGTCGTCCCCTTCTCCTGCCTTCAATCTTTCCCAGCATCAGGGTCTTTTCAAATGAGTTAGTTCCTCACATCAGGTGGCCAAAGTATTGAAGTTTCAGCTTCAACATCAGTCCTTCCAATGAATATTCAGGACTGATTTCCTTTAGGATGGACTTGTTGGATCTCCTTGCTATCCAAAGGTCTCAAGAGTCTTCTCCAACACCACAGTTCAAAAGCATCAATTCTTCAGTGCTCAGCTTTCTTTATAGTCCAACTCTCACATCCATACATGACTACTGGTAAAGCCATAGCTTTGACTAGACAGTCCTTTGTTGGCAAAGTAATGTCTCTGCTTTTTAATATGCTGTCGAGGATGGTCATAACTTTCCTTCCAAGGAGTAAGCATCTTTTAATTTCATGGCTGCAGTCACTATCTGCAGTGATTTTGGAGCCCAAGAAAATAAAATCTCTCACTGTTTCCACTGTTTCCCCATCTATTTGCCAGGAAGTAATGGGACCAGACGCCATGATCTTAGTTTTTTGAATGTTGAGTTTTAAGCCAACTTTTTCACTCTCCTCTTTCACTTTCATCAACAGGCTTTTTAGTTCTTCTTCACTTTCTGTCATAAGGGTGGTGTCATCTGCATATCTGAGCTTATTGATATTTCTCCCAGCAATCTTGATTTCCATTTGTGCTTCATCCAATCCAGATTTCTCATGATGTACTCTGCATATAAGTTAAATAAGCAGGATGACAATATACAGACTTGACATACTCCTTTCCTGATCTGGTATAAGTCTGTTTGTTGCTCCATGTCCAGTCCTAACTGTTGCTTCTTGGCCTGCATACAGATTTCTCAGGAGGCAGGTCAGGTGGTCTTATATTCCCATCTCTTTAAGAATTTTCCAGTTTGTTGTGATCCACACAGTCAAAGGCTTTGGCATAGTCAGTAAAGCAGAAGTAGATGTTTTTCTGGAACTCTCTTGCTTTTTCAATGATCCAGCAGATGTT
This sequence comes from Bos javanicus, assembly GCF_032452875.1. NCBI lineage: Eukaryota > Metazoa > Chordata > Mammalia > Artiodactyla > Bovidae > Bos > Bos javanicus. The sequence goes on along the minus strand of NC_083872.1, from coordinate 96,115,409 downwards.
GGCAATTTTATCTCTGGTTCCTCTGCCTTTTATAAATCCAACTTGAACATCTGGAAGTTCACGGTTCACGTACTGTTGAAACCTGGCTTGGAGAACTTTGAGCTTTACTTTACTAGTGTGTGAGATGAGTTCAACAGCACGGTAGTTTGAGCATTCATAGGCACTGACTTTCTTAGGGATTGGAATGAAAACTGACCTTTTCCAGTCCTGTGGCCACTGCTGAGTCTTCCAAATTTGCTGGCATATTGAGTGCAGCAATCATGCTCCTTAGTATTTACCCAAAGGAGCTGGAAACTGATGTCCACACATAAGCATACACATGGATGTTAAACCAACTTTATTTGTAACTGCCAAAACTTGAAAGCAACTACAATGTCCCTCAGTAAGTGAATGGATAAACTGGTACAGCCAGAAAATGAAATACTATTCAGTGTTTAAAAGAAATGAGCATTCAAATTATGAAAAGACATGGCGAAAACTTAGATGTATATTACTAAGCAAAAGAAGCTGATCTGAAAAGGCTACATACTGTATGATTCCAACTATATGATATTCTGGAAAAAGCAAAACTATGGAGACAGTGAAAGGATCAGTAATTGTTGGGGGTTAGGGAGGCAGAGATGATGAATTGGCAGTATACAGAGGATTTTTACTGCTTGACACTATTCTGTATGACAGAATAATAGTGGTGGTGGTGGTGGTTTAGTCACTAAATAGTGTCTGACTCTTGCAATCCCATGGACTGTAGTCTTCCAGTCTCCTCTGCCTATGGGATTTCCCAGGCATGAACACTGGAGTGGGTTGCCATTTCCTTCTCCAGGGGATTTTCTCGACCCAAGGACTGAACTCCTTCATCACGAGCAGATTCTTTACCACTGAGCCACCAGGAAAGCCATACTATAATGGTGGATACATGTTATTATACATTTTTCAAAACCCACACCATGTGCACCAGGAATGCACTGTAATATAAACTGTGAACTTTGGGTGATAGTATGTCAACATGGTTCATCAATTTTAACAAATGAGCCATTCTTGTGTGAGATATTAACAGTGGGAAAGGGCATGCTGTAGGCAGCTGAGCAGGGTGGGTATGTGGGAAACCTCTGTACCTTTTCCCAGTTTTACTGTGAACTTAAAATACTCTATAAAATAAAGTCTGTTTGGAAAAAAAAAAAAAAAAGAGTAAATAAGAGATAATAAGATGGAGATGGTGAACACATTTAGAATGTAAGAAATTTGTGTGTTCAAAGTTGGAAATCACTCCACTGATCTCAGTGGCACTGGAATACATAAAGAAACTTTGGAAGGAACAAAAACTAATAATAGGAATTATTTCTGGGAGATTGTGGAGAGGTAGATGAGGATACTTGGGGAGGGGGTACCAGAAGGGGACTTTTCTCTAAATCTTTTTATACCTTTTTGTTTCTAAAACATGTGAATTATTAATTCTTCAAAAAACTAAATGTAGCATCTACTATGTGCCAGATGAATTTCTTCATATCTTGGAGACTGGCAACCTCCTAAGGAGCCAAGACAGAGAGCCTTGTAGAACCTGAGATTATGACCTTAAAATTCCAATCAATAGCTCTGAGAGCTGATGAGACTAGCCTCATAAATACCAAAGGTCTTGTGGGGGGAAAATGACAGAAAAGAGAAATACCATAATTTCTGGGATCCCAGGGAGCTGGAATAGAATGAATGAAGAAGAAGAAAAAACAGGGCTCAGAAACAGTCTATTAGTTAAAGCTTAGCTAACAAAGTAGCTAATGCGAACAGCCGGCTCATTGGAAAAGTCCCTGATGCTGGAAAAGATTGAGGGCAGAAAGAGAAGAGTGTGTCAGAGGGTGAGATGGCTGGATGGCATCACTGGTGCAATGTACATGAACTTGGGCAAACTTCGGGAGATGGTGAGGGACAGGGAGGCCTGGTGTTATGCAGTCCATGGGGTGGTAAAGAGTCGGACAAAACTGGGAGACTGAACAACAACAAAGTAGAAGTTAAGAAAACGTTATTGTTTTGTAAGCCAAAAATTTTGATATTAGGCAGCCAATTTAGATGACTCTTCAAAATGCAAATCAATTTCACTATTAAAAACCATGGAATTATTTCATTGACCAACTTATATTGACAGATGAAATCAGCCACTGGAACTTGATTATAAAGATTTTTAAACCAATTAAATTTTGTTGTCCTCAAGCCACTGGACTTTGATACATTTCCATGACCTGTAGCCCTCTTATTTATGTATTCATCATAGCTGGCTCTTAGAATATCCCACTAAATAAAAAGTAACCCAAAGAATACCTTCCACTGAACTCAAAGAATTTCCATTGTGAAAAATCTGCTTATTATTATTTTAACAAAACAATGGAATTACCAAATGTAGCACAGATTCACCAAAGAAATGAAAATAAAACAAATAAGAGAAATTCCAGCTCTCCCCACTACAGACCTCTCAACACACAAAAAGTCATAACAAAGAAATGAACAATACAATACTCTTAAGAACACATAAGTTGACATTCTGTTTGGAAAATATATGTAAGGAAAATTAAAATTAAATATTAACCTCACACAAACAGTCTGCAATCCCTGTTGCCAAATACTGATAATTACTGGAGTTCTTCGTCAAAAAAGCAGTCTGGGTAGGACTTCCCTGGAAGTCCAGTGGTTAAGACTCTGCACTCCCAATGCAGGGGCACAGGTTCCACCCCTGGTGGGGGAACTAAGATCCCATATGCCACATGGTGCGAGGCCAGAAAAGGTTAAATAAAAAAAAGAAGAAAGAAAGAAAGAAAAATAGCAGTCTGGATAAGTAATTCTAGATAGGGAGACATATTAACTCTAATTTACTCAAATATTTTCCTCTCTATCTTTTCCCTTAATCCTCTGAGGGAAAAAAAAGAGGTTTTTTTTGTTTGTTTGTTTTTTCTGCCTTATTTTCCTCTAATGAATTGTAGTGGTGTTGAGGCTTGGAAAAAAGAAGAATCATAATTGCAACCTAAATGTGGAATTATTACCACATTATACTTTGTATAATTAACTGTTATTTGTTTTATTTAGGTACTTCCTGTTTTTGTTTGGAGAAAAAAATCAGTTATGCAGCTGACAATATATGTGTCACATTAATAATGTTTGTCCCCTTTTTAAGAGACAGCATATAGCAAAAATTCTGCTAGTGTTTCCAACACAATTTAATTTTAAGACAGAAGGATATTTTCTGTGTCATATCTGGGTTGAGTGAGGCAGTAGAGAAGCCTAGATTAACACAAACAATCTCTTTTGGCTCCTACTTTGAAGAAATCTATATGTTCTCTTTCCTGAAGAAATGAAAATTGAATCTTAATCAACCTGCTGCTGCTGCTGCTAAGTTGCTTCAGTCGTGTCCCAATCTGTGCGACCCCATAGATGGTAGCCCACCAGGCTCCCCCGTCCCTGGGATTCTCCAGGCAAGAATACTGGAGTGGGTTGCCATTTCCATCTCCAATGCATGAAAGTGAAAAGTGAAAGTGAAGTCGTTCAGTCATGTCTGACTCTTCACGACCCCATGGACTGCAGCCTACCAGGCTCCTCCATCCATGGGATTTTCCAGGCAAGAGTACTGGAGTGGGGTGCCATTGCCTTCTCCACTTAATCAACTTAGCTCTCTGTAAATTAACCTGAGAGCTACTGGGGGAGATAAATATCTTTATGCCTACACCCAGGTATAATTACATTACATTTAAATGTTTATGTTCCCTTTGAATTCTTGATTAGCTAAAGATTGCCCGTGTTGATAGCTGGGGAGCCAGTCTGCCTTAGAGAAAATATTTTACCAATGTTACTTGTACCTAGTTCCAGGTACAATGTTCTAGGAGCATAATGCGTACTTCCTTATTAGTAAATTATTTGAATATGGGTATGGGACTTGTTTTTTGCATTTCTTTTCCATGGGGATGGTCTTGATCCCTGCCTCCTGTACAATGTCACAAATCTCCGCCCATAGTTCATCAGGCACTCTGTCGATCAGATCTAGTCCCTTAAATCTATTTCTTACTTCCACTGTATAATCATAAGGGATTTGATTTAGGTCATACCTGAATGGTTTAGTGGTTTTCCCTACTTTCTTCAATTTCAGTCTGAATTTGGCAATAAGAAGTTCATGATCTGAGTCACAGTCAGCTCCCAGTCTTGTTTTTGCTGACTGTATAGAGCTTCTCTATCTATGGCTGCAAAGAATATAATCATTCTGATTTCGGTGTTGACCATCTGTTGATGTCCATGTGTAGAGTGTTCTCTTGTGTTGTTGGAAGAGGGTGTTTGCTCTGACCAGTGCATTCTCTTGGCAGAACTCTATTAGCTTTTGTCCTGCTTCATTCCGTACTCCAAGGCCAAATTTGTCTGTCACTCCAGGTGTTTCTTGACTTCCTACTTTTGCATTCCAGTCCCCTATAATGATAAGGACATCTTTTTTGGGTGTTAGTTATAGAAGGTCTTGTAGGTCTTCATAGAACCGTTCAATTTCAGCTTCTTCAGCATTATTGGTTGGGGCATAGGCTTGGATTACTGTGATATTGAATGGTTTGCCTTGGAAATGAACAGAGATCATTCTGTCATTTTGGAGATTGCATCCAAGTACTGCATTTTGGACTCTTTTGTTGACCATGATGGCCACTCCATTTCCTCTAAGGGATTCCTGCCCACAGTAGTAGATATAATGGTCATCTGAGTTAAATTCACTCATTTCACTCCATCTTAGTTCACTGATCCCTAGAATGTCGATGTTCACTCTTGCCACTTGACCACTTCCAATTTGCCTTGATTCATGGACCTGACATTCCAGGTTCCTATGCAATATTGCTTTTTACAGCATCGGACCTTGCTTCTATCACCAGTCACATCCACAACTGAGTATTGTTTTTGCTTTGGCTGCATCCCTTCATTCTTTCTGGAGTTATTTCTCCACTGATCTCCAGTAGCATATTGGGCACTTACCGACCTGGGGAGTTCCTCTTTCAGTGTCCTATCATTTTGCCTTTTCAAACTGTTCATGGGGTTCTCAAGGCAAGAATACTGAAGTGGTTTGCCATTCCCTTCTCCAGTGGACCACATTCTGTCAGAACTCTCCACCATGACCCACCCGTCTTGGGTGGTCCCAGGGGCATGGCTTAGTTTCATTGAGTTAGACAAGGCTGTGGTCCTAGTGTGATTAGATTGACTAGTTTTCTGTGATTATGGTTTCAGTGTGTGTGCCCTCTGATGCCCTCTCGCAACACCTACCTTCTTACTTGGGTTTCTCTTACCTTGGACGTGGGGTTTTTCCAGTGGTCATGTATGGATGGGAGAGTTGGATTATGAGGAAAGCTAAGCACCAAAGAACTGATGCCTCTGAACTGTGGTGTTGGAGAAGACTCTTGAGAGTCCCTTAGACTGCAAGGAGATCCAATCTTCCCATCCTAAAGGAGATCAGTCCTGGGTGTTCATTGGAAGGACTGATGCTAAAGCTGAAACTCCAATACTTTGGCCACCTCATGAGAAGAGTTGACTCCTTGGAAAAGACCCTGAGGCTGGGAGGGATTGGGGGCAGGAAGAGAAGGGGACGACAGAGAATGAGGTGGCTGGATGGCATCACCGACTCAATGGACATGAGTTTGGGTAAACTCTGGGAGTTGGTGATGGACAGGGAGGCCTAGTGTGCTGTGATTCATGCAGTCGCAAAGAGTCAGACATGACTGAACGACTGAACTGAACTGAACTGATGGGACTTGTAAACAGCACATCATACCAACACACATACTCAACTTTACTGCAAAGTTTGCAGTCAAATGTCATAGATTCTATGCATTGGGCTGTAAATTCAGGCAGTCCCAGCAAAGCTCACAGCTAATCCTACAGGGAACTCTAAGGACAGAGTAACACTCCAGTTTTACCCCAGATTAGGGTGAGAGGACCAGGCCTTTACACTCTCATAACAACCAGCAATTGGATATAAGCTGCTCCTAGGAAGGGTCAAGACCTTGGACAAGGTGGGTCTCTTCAACCAAGTCCAAGTCCCAGAGGAGGACTCAGCCAAGAACAGTTGGCTGACAACACTTCCAGTCAGGAGGTTGAGGTAGTGGAAATCTGAGGGGTGCAGCGCAGCATTCAGAGTCCATCCCTGAGCCTCTTGAATGCACTTGCTTTATATAAATTTTAAGAGCATCTTCTCTAGTATTTTAAAGGACTTTGTGGCTCAGCTGGTAAAGAATCCGCCTGCAATGTAGGAGACCTGAGTTTGATCCCTAGGTGAGGAAGATCCCTGGAGAAGGGAAAGGTTACCCACTCCAGTACTGTGGCCTGGAGAATTCCATGGACTGTATAGTCCATGGGGTCGCAAAGAACTGGACACGAATGAGCGACTTTCACTTTCAGCTGGCAAGGGGTTGGGAAGAGACTTGTAAGAGAAAAATTAGTGAAATGAACTCCAGTACCCACTGTGCAACTTGTCTCAAGACCATAACTGGTACTCACCATCATTCTCCTCTATCACCACGTATTGATGCCCTTTATTCTTCTGGCCTCAGGTGACTTACCTAGGTGGGTGACCCAGAACCCCATCCTTGAGGAGTCTCAGACCCTGGTCAGTATCCCCTTCCCGCCATGTGCCTATTTTACTTGTCATTTACAGTCAAAATCGGGCAAAGGTGTATTAAGAAGACAAGTGGATCATGTGGGTGACAAACATGTTCTTTCTAATGTTCAGAGTTCAGAGTTGATTACCTCTCCCAGGATAGTAAATACTTTCCTTGGCTGCTGGTCTTTGGGGAGAATGAATCACTGAGCGACAGCCACGGCCTGAGGTTTAATAAAATATTCACTATATCCCCTAGTAGAAGTGATCTCTCTTAAGAACCAGGATCTCTAAACCTGCAGTGTTTTGGAAATAGAGAACACAAGTTCCCCAGTGAGTCACTGGGGAATGATGATTAGTGGAACCAATCCTGCCTTGCTGTGGTTGAGAATATAACTTTCTCTGGAGCTTTGTTACTCTTATTACCCTCAGCTCCTGGGGGCCTCCAGGAGATGAGTTTCTTTTATACTATAAAGAAGGCCTCTGGCTTTCATACCCATCTTTTAATTAATAATTTAATCACCCTTCCTTTGTCTTTCTATAGAGCTTCCATGTTACTCAGCAATAGCCATCCAATTTCATAGTCTTTATATTTACTATTTTCTTTTTTGTTCTCAAAAGAGTGATACACTGCACCCAACAGTACATTCTGTCCACTCCTATACCAAGTTCACCACTGGTGAAAGTTTTTAAAATTGCACTGCTACTACATGCCCTGGACTATGCACTATTTCCACCAGCATTGATGGGGCTCCCGTTGATATTTGGCAGATTGAGTGACCCATGTCCAAAGTCTTTTCTTAGAGTCTGCTTTCTGAGACACTCCTGGTCCCATTTGTTGTAGACTGGATTCACCATGAATCAAATTCTGAGACAGAGATTTGCATACAGGGGCTTCATTGGGAGTTGCTTTTAGAATCAACTCCTTTGGGGGGAAAAAGAAACAAAATTGTGTAGAGAGAAAAGCTGAACTGCGAGTCAGTCCAGACAAAGACTTTAGTTTATCCAACAAAGTTCTGGAATTGGGGTGGTCCTCCAGAATTGCCCATATTGAAGCAACAAGGTTAGGACTTTATACCCCTGCTCTGGCTTCCCAGGTAGCACTAGTGGTAAAGAACCTGCCTACCAATGCAGGAGATGTAAGAACCACAGGTTTTATCCCTGGGCTGGGATGATCCCTTGGAGAAAGAAAGGGCAACCCATTCCAGTATTCTTGCCTGGAGAATCCCATGGACAGAGGAGCCTGGCCGGCTATAGTCCATAGGGTCACAAAGAGCCAGAGATGACTGGAGCAACTTAGCATGCATGTATGAGCACCAAAGAATTGATGCTTTCAAATTGTCGTGCTGGAGAAGACTCTTGAGAGTCCCTTGGACAGCAAGGAGACCAAATCAGTCAATCCTAAAAGAAATCAACCCCGAATATTCATTGGAAGAACCAAGACTGAACTTGAAGCTCTAATACTTCGGCCACCTGATGTAAAGAGCTGACTCATTGGAAAAGACCCTGCTGCTGGGACACATCGAGGGCAGGAGGAGAAGGAGGTGACAAAGGATGAGATGGTTGGATGGCATGATCAACTCAGTGAACATGAGTTTAATCAAACTCCTGGAGATAATGAAGGACAGGGAAGCCTTGTGTGCTACAGTCCATGGGGTCACAAAGAGGACACAACTTAGTGACTGAACAACAACAATGAAGATCCACACCCAAAAATGAAGATATGGTTGTCTTCTCCTGGAGTTAGAAGGGAGAAGAGTGATTATCTGGACATAGTCAAGGATATGTTGGGAAGGAAGAGGGGAGAATAGATGTTGGATACTTTTGCTGTCTTTTGAGAAAGAGTCCCCAGTGGGGAAGGGAAGGCAGGGAGAATCCTGTGTTACAACCTCAATCTGCCAACCGTATTTTTCTTCTCTTCATTTCTCTCCAGTTACGTATTTCAGAAGAAATCAACATGGAGGGGGAAAAAAATCAGATTACACTTTCCATACCTGTTCCTTTTCCCTCTCCTCCCACGCTCCTCTCCCCACTAACTTACCAATGGTCCTTAGTGCACCACCAAGGAAATACAGCATAACTTTTTCTCCTTGGACTTAGTCGAATTCAGTTTCAGCTTGCAGTGTTGAAAATATAAGAAAACAAACTTGATGCTTCAGAACATTTGCTATTTACGGCTTTTCAAAACTCTTGCCCAAACTCAAACTAAATAACTGGGGAAGCCAGGTTTTGGATCACTGACCCTCATTTCTTGTTGATTCAGTTCTCTTTCCTCTTAACCATATCTTTCTCATCATTGGTTGTATGCACACTAGACTCCTGATTTTAGGGAATAGAGAGCATAAGACCATCTTTTTTTCTTTCTTAAAGAGGCAGTTGTTCAACAATTAGCAGTATGTATACACTGAAAATATTAACGTATAAAATTCAGTTCCCATCTGAGATCACGTATCATTAGATTTAGACTTTTTCTTTCCGAGTGAAAAGTTTAATAATCTCTGAATTTGTGTACACATGTGTTCTTTTCCACATTGTTTCTAGGTATTGGCTAAAGATTAATTTTTCAGTTTACTTTTGAATCAAGGCCAACTAAAAGGCTTTGTTTTCTCTGGGCATTTGTGGAAATAAAACGTGTACTTTGTGTGTTTAATTGGGTGTGAATGAAAGAGAAGCTCAGACTGCAGGTGTGAATTTGCAAATACCTGGGATTACATTGCTTTGTGCTAGAAGCATGAATGTGGGTTTGCGGGGGACCTAACAAGGATATGAATGGGAAAGTCAAGGTAAGTAGTGTTACATCGAAGTCAGTACAAGTCTTCATTCTCAAGAAGACGAGTTGCTTTTCGGTCTCCCAGTGACTTCAATCCAGCCTATCGGAAAGCTATTTGGTTCTTCAGACAGCAGCCTCTGATTTCTAACCCAGGAACTTTCTTTCAGCTTCTATTGCTGGAGAATTTCCTGCTTATTTCTTTTACTTCCTTGTCAGTGAGGTCAAAACCCTGCCCTGCTTCTTATATGGCACAGGAATAGGCTTTGCTACTTAGCCAACTAATGGACACCATAGGAAAGTGGAGGGAGGGCGGGGGTGTGATCAAGACCTTCCTCTCAACTCCAGACCCACATCAACATTGAAGTCCCTGCTACCTTTTCTAATCACCCTGCTACCTTTTCTATCTCTGCAGGCCTGGCTCTGAAATACCCTGGGGAATCGCTAGGTCTGGCTCTTCTCTAAATGCAAATGAATGCTACTGAAGTCCTTTCTTTACCCCAAAATTCACTCTTAAAATTCCCATACTCAATCTAAGTAAAAAAAGAAGGAAGTGAGAACACAGAAGAAAATGTGTGGGAGGTCTGTGTGTGTGTTTGTTTTTGCAGAAGGGAGCTGTTTTAACTTACCACAGATTTTCATCATTATTAGCTTAAAATAAGATAAAAATAATATAAAATTAAAATAAAAACCCTCAAAGTACTTCAGGACCAGGTGAGTGGGGGAGTTTTTAGATGTTTGGTTTTGGTTCCATCCCTTTCTGCAGAGTCGTGAGCTAGTGAAAGAAGCCATACTAGTTAAAAAGGAAAGCAGGTAGGCCAGTTCTGAGGCCTCAGAAGAAAGCTACAGATTGAAAGTTATCACCAGCTACACCAGCAACTGGCCCAAAACAGGCACTGGGACTGACTGCCCAGCAGCCATTGTCTATTGTTTACAATATTATAAATCATGGCAAGCCCATCCTCTTTGCTACTGCTTGGTTTGAAAATGAACTAATGACCAAAGTCTGGCCAATGAGACATGAAGGGAAGTTTGCTGTGGAAATTCTGGGAAATTTTCCTTTGTCTTGCTACAAGCTAGGAAACGAGGTCAATACTTGGAATAGTAGAGCATAAAAATTGAAAGTCTATGTCTCTGTTAACATAATTAAACCACTGGGATAGCCTTGCCCTGGACCCACTCTTACGTGAGATAAAATTTTTTCATTATTTAAGACCTTTGAAAACATCCTACTAGATACGTGCTCCTTGCTCATAATCCCCTGGAACTCTTACGACACCCAAGAGCTACCCTCAGAGAGTCAGAATTGGAGAGTATCTCTTACTGTGTCCCCAAAGATAAAACTGGGTGTAAAGGGGGGTCTTATGACTACCTCAGGCGACAGAGTGCTGTGCATAAAAGCCAAGTTCACCTGTAGTAAATAGAGTGCAAGATTATATGTCAAGTACAGTATTAATAAAACAAACTGTTAAAAATTATTGTATTACATGGTTTCCATGGAAGATGGATTTTCAGTTTGAGACAACTGATTTACAGAATACAAACTATGGTAAATTTGAGAACATATATGTATTTTAGTTTTCACTGAAACCCTTAAATGAAGAATAACCTGGCCTGACCTAGATGTTTGGAGATTTTTTAGCTGGGTTGCCATTCCCTTCTCCAATCCTTGCCAGAGTCCAGCTCCAGCAGCCAGGGAATCAGCCTGAAGGGATGAGCGGTGTCAGCAGACAATGATGTAGCCTACATGTTTATTTCAAGCTTCAGGTTTTTCTTTTATACTTTGACAAAAGCATTAGGTTAGAGCCTTGACATTTTCAGTCCCCACCCCCACCCAGATTTACTGTCTCCAGAAATCACTGTTGCCCTGCAAACTGAGTTCCTGCTTCAGTGATTCTCTCAGAATCTGCTTTACTATCTTTTATCTACTTCCTCTTACGTGTCCTATACTTAACTTGTGATTACATTGTAACTCATGCCATATTCCTGTTTATTTCTTATCTTTCTAAATCCTATTTGCCCCTAGTCTCTTAAGATCACTATCTCCTAAAAGGGCTTCTAGCTATTAAATTCTCTAAAATTCCTACTCTATAAGCTATAGTAAAATATGCTAACACTACAGCAATTCTTAAATTTTTACCTTCTAACTATTCTTCAGTTCAGTTCAGTTCAGTCGCTCAGTCGTGTCCGACTCTTTGCGACCCCATGAATCACAGCACGTCAGGCTTCCCTGTCCATCACCAACTCCCAGAGTTCACTCAGACTCACGTCCATTGAGTCAGTGATGCCATCCAACCATCTCATCCTCTGTCGTCCCCTTCTCCTCCTGCCCCCAATCCCTTCCGGCATCAGAGTCTTTTCCAATGAGTCAACTCTTCGCATGAGGTGGCCAAAGTACTGGAGTTTCAGCTTTAGCATCATTCCTTCCAAAGAAATCCCAGGGCTCATCTCCTTCAGAATGGACTGGCTGGATCTCCTTGCAGTTCAAGGGACTCTCAAGAGTCTTCTCCAACACCACAGTTCAAAAGCATCAATGCTTTGGTGCTCAGCCTTCTTCACAGTCCAACTCTCACATCCATAGATGACCACTGGAAAAACCATAGCCTTGACTAGACGGACCTTTGTTGGCAAAGTAATGTCTCTGCTTTTTAATATGCTGTCGAGGTTGGTCATAACTTTCTTTCCAAGGAGTAAGCGTCTTTTCATGGCTGCAGTCACCGTCTGCAGTGATTTTGGAGCCCAAAAAATACAGTCTGCCACTGTTTCCACTGTTTCCCCATCTATTTCCCATGAAGTGATGGGACCGGATGCCATGATCTTCGTTTTCTGAATGTTGAGCTTTAAGCCAACTTTTTCACTCTCCTCTTTCACTTTCATCAAGAGGCTTTTGAGTTCCTCTTCACTTTCTGCCATAAGGGTGGTGTCATCTGCATATCTGAGCTTATTGATATTTCTCCCAGCAATCTTGATTCCAGCCTGTGCTTCTTCCAGCCCGGCGTTTCTCATGATGTACTCTGCATAGAAGTTAAATAAACAGGGTGACAATATACAGCCTTGACGTACTCCTTTTCCTATTTGGAACCAGTCTGTTGTTCCATGTCCAGTTCTAACTGTTGCTTCCTGACCTGCATACAGATTTCTCAAGAGGCAGGTCAGGTGGTCTGGTGTCCTCATCTCTTTCAGAATTTTCCAGCTTATTGTGATCCACACAGTCAAAGGCTTTGGCATAGTCAATAAAGCAGAAATAGATGTTTTTCTGGAACTCTCTTGCTTTTTCCATGATCCAGCAGATGTTGGCAATTTGGTCTCCGGTTCCTCTGCCTTTTCTAAAACCAGCTTGAACATCTGGAAGTTCACGGTTCATGTACTGCTGAAGCCTGGCTTGGAGAATTTGAGCATTACTTTACTAGCGTGTGAGATGAGTGCAATTGTGCGGTAGTTTCAGCATTCTTTGGCATTGCCTTTTTTTGGGATTGGAATGAAAACTGACCTTTTCCAGTCCTGTGGCCACTGCTGAGTTTCCAAATTTGCAGGCATATTGTGTGCAGCACTTTCACAGCATCATCTTTCAGGATTTGAAATAGCTCAACTGGAATTCCATAACCTCCACTAGCTTTGTTCATAGTGATGCTTTCTAAGGCCCACTTAATTTCACATTCCAGGATATCTGGCTCTAGGCCAGGGGCAGTGGTCCGGAGGACCTACCCCAAGCCTGAGGCCAGAGGCCACAGCTGGGAGGAGCAACCCCTTCTCCAAGCAGTGGTGGCTGCGCGGGTGCAGGAGGGCCTAGAGGAGTTATTCCACGTTCAAGGTCAAAAGGGGCAGCGGTGAGGAGATACCCCTCATCCAAGGTAAAGAGCACTGGCTGTGTTTTGCTGAAGCAGCCATGAAGAGATACCCCATGTCCAAGGTAAGAGAAACCTAAGTAAGATGGTAGGTGTTACAAGAGGGCATCAGAGGGCACACACACTGAAACCATAATCACAGAAAACTAGTCAATCTAATCACACTAGGACCACAGCCTTGTCTAACTCAGTGAAACTAAGCCATGCCCCTGGGACCACCCAAGACAGGCGGGTCATGGTGGAGAGGTCTGACAGAATGTGGTCCACTGGAGAAGGGAACGGCAAACCACTTCAGTATTCTTGCCTTGAGAACCCCATGAACAGTATGAAAAGGCAAAATGATAGGATACTGAAAGAGGAACTCCCCAGGTCAGTAGGTGCCCAATATGCTACTGGAGATCAGTGGAGAAATAACTCCAGAAAGAATGAAGGGATGGAGCCAAAGCAAAAACAATACCCAGTTGTGGATGTGCCTGGTGATAGATGCTGTAGAGAGCAATATTGCATAGGAACCTGGAACGTCAGGTCCATGAATCAAGGCAAATTGGAAGTGGTCAAACAGGAGATGGCAAGAGTGAACGTCGACATTCTAGGAATCAGAGAACTAAAATGGACTGGAATTGGTGAATTTAACTCAGATGACTGTTATATCTACTACTGCGGGCTGGAATCCCTTAGAAGAAATGGAGTAGCCATCATGATCAACAAAAGAGTCCAAAATGCACTACTTGGATGCAATCTCAAAAACGACAGAATGATCTCTGTTCATTTCCAAGGCAAACCATTCAATACCACAGTAATCCAAGTCTATGCCCCAACCAGTACTGCTGAAGAAGCTGAAGTTGAATGGTTCTATGAAGACCTACAAGACCTTCCAGAACTAACACCCAAAAAAGATGTCCTTTTCATTATAGGGGACTGGAATGCAAAAGTAGGAAGTCAAGAAACACCGGGAGTAACAGGCAAATTTCACCTTGGAATACAGAATGAAGCAGCACAAAGACTAATAGAGTTTTGCCAAGAAAATTCACTGGTCATAGCAAACACCCTCTTCCAACAACACAAGAGAAGACTCTACACATGGACATCACCAGATGGTCAACACCAATATCAGATTGATTATATTCTTTACAACCAAAGTTGGAGAAGCTCTATACAGTCAGCAGAAACAAGACCAGGGGCTGACTGTGGCTCAGATCATGAACTCCTTATTGCCAAATTCAGATTGAAATTGAAGAAAGTAGGGAAAACCACTAGACCATTCAGGTATGACCTAAATCAAATCCCTTATGATCACACAGTGGAAGTGAGAAACAGATTTAAGGGACTAGATCTGATAGATAGAGTGCCTGATGAACTATGGGTGGAGGTCCGTGACATTGTACAGGAGGCAGGGATCAAGACCATCCCCATGGAAAAGAAATGCAAAAAAGCAAAATGGCTGTCTGGGGAGGCCTTAAAAATAGCTGTGAAAAGAAGAGAAACGAAAAGCAAAGGAGAAAAGGAAAGATATAAGCAGCTGCTGAATGCAGAGTTCCAAAGAATAGCAAGAAGAGATAAGAAAGCCTTCCTCGGCGATCAATGCAAAGAAGTAGACTAAAACAACAGAACGGGAAAGACTAGAGATCTCTTCAAGAAAATTAGAGATACCAAGGGAACATTTCATGCAAAGATGGGCTTGATAAAGGACACAAATGGTATGGACCTAACAGAAGCAGAAGATATTAAGTAGAGATGGCAAGAATACACAGAAGAACTGTACAAAAAAGATCTTCACGACCCAGATAATCTAACTATTCTTAATTATTCTTAAACCCTAAATTCAGCAAACTTCTTTTGCCATAAGCATTTCCCTCACAAACAGGTCTCAGATAACAACCCTTCCCATGGCCTCAAGCTGTGACCTACGTGCTCATCCTGGAACATTCTTTGTAAAGATCCTTGAACAAATGTCAATGTTTACTTTATAGATTATTTTCTGGGCACAACTGCAGAAGGCTTTGTGCTTTCTCATGCTTCTCTCAAGAACAATAAGCACCTTAACATTCTTTCCAGCCAACTCAACCGAAGAAAAGAAATAACAAGTCAGAATCACAAGACCTAACTCCTTCATCCTGGGACCATGCCTGCGAGATGAGGAGGAAGGGTTGGGGCCGTGCCTCCATTGTGTCAGTAATGCCTAAGGTGGCTCCTGACAAATCCTAATACCAGGAGGGAGAGGAAACACAGACTTGACTCCGTGCGAATAGTCAGGGCTTCACCTGGTCCAGTGTGCTCACATGTGTGCATGTGAGGGGAGGGACTGGAAAGGAGAGGAAAATGTTATTCAGTCACTAAGTAATGGCTGACTCTTTTGTGACCCCATGGACTGTTGCCCACCAGGCTCCTCTGTCTGTGGGATTTCCCAGGCAAGAATACTGGAGTGGGTTGCCATTTCCTTTTTCAGAGGCCAATCTCATGGTTTTCCCCTACACTCTCATAGTTTACCCCCACCCTCCAGTGTTGTTATCTGGCAAAGCAAGGTTAAAATGAACATTAAGAGCTGTCTTGAAAATCAAAGAGTCACGAAGAGCAGTTGTACCCTGTGAGGTTTCATCTTTTAATGCTGGTATGATAAAAGAGATGTATGTAGGCCAACTGCATGTGTATGTGGAGAAGGCAATGGCAACCCACTCCAGTACTCATGCCTGGAAAATCCCATGGACGGAGGAGCCTGGTAGGCTGCAGTCCATGAGGTCGCAAAGAGTCAGACACGACTGAGCAACTTCACTTTCACTTTTCACTTTCATGCATTGGAGAAGGAAATGGCAACCCACTCCAGTGTTCTTGCCTCAAGAATCCCAGGGACGGGGGAGCCTGGTGGGCTGCCATCTATGGGGTCGCACAGAGTCGGACACGACTGAAGCGACTTAGCAGCAGCAGCAGCAGCATGTGTATGAATCTTAGACATACCTTTAGAATCAGATAGAAAACCCTTTTCTCTTTGCCTGCCCTGCCCCTACCCCAGGACAGCAGAGCCTGTGAATAGGAGGGAGTTTGTGTGGTTGACTCAACTAGATATTCATCTACAAAGAGTGGACCAAGTGGGAAATAACCTAGTTTTCCCACAGTCCTCATGACTAGGATTTTCCCCTTACTAAATTTCTAGCCAGTGGAAAATGTCTTAATCATCTTTGTATTCACACCCGTGTGTAGTAATAATAACAGCTGCCTTTATCTAAACACTTGCTGGGCACATTTCTTACATTATCTCATTTAGTCCTCACATCAACACAGTAACATGCTTGTTTTGTTGTTGTCATTGTTCAGTTGCTAAGTTGTGTCCAACTCTTCGTGATCCCATGGACAGCAGCAAGCCAGGCTTCCCTGTCTTCCTCTACCTCCCGGAGTTTGCTCAAGTACATGTTCATTGTGTCTGTGATACTATCTAGCCATCTCATCCTCTGCCACCCTCTTCACCTTTTAACTTTCCCAGCATCATTCCAATGAGTCAGCTCTTCACATTGGTAGCCAAAGTATTGAAACTTAAGCTTTATTGAGGGTTGATTTCCTTTAGGATTGACTGGTTTGATCTCCTTGCTGTCCAAGGGAATCTCAAGAGTCTTCTCCAGCACCACAATTTGAAAGCATAAATTCTTCAGCACTCAGCCTTTTTTATTATCCAACTCTCATATCTGTACATGACTACTGGAAAAACCATAGCTTTGACTATATAGATTTTTGTTGGCAAAGTGATATCTCTGCTTTTTAGTATGCTGTCTGGGTTTGTCATAGCTTTCCTTCCAAGAAGCAAGTGTCTTCTAATTTCAAGACTGCAGTCATCATCTGCAGTGATTTTGGAGCCCAAGAAAAGAAAATCTGTCACTGCTTCTACATTTTCCTGTTCTATTTTCCATGAAGTGATGGGACCAGATGCCATGATCTTAGTTTTTTGAATGTTGAATTTTAAGCCAGCTTTTTCACTCCCCTCTTTCACCTCCATCAAGAGTCTCTTTAGTTCTTCTTTGTTTTCTGCCATTAGAGTAGTATCATCTGCATATCTGAAGTTGTTGATATTACCCCCTGCAACTTTGATTCCAGCTTGTAACTCACTCAGCCTGGCATTTTGTGTGATGTGCTCTTCATATAAGTGAAATAAACAGGGTGATAATATACAGGTTCCCACAAAATATCATCATACCTTTTTAGGTCCTCTTCATATTATCCCTTTCTACTTGGAGAAGAGGGAAATCCCACAGATACTTTAAAGAAAATTTCAAGATAAATTCAAAAGAGAAAGATGTTAGATTTATGTTTTGAACATCTACTTGGTACGCAGTGTCATAACCAGATACAAGGGTGTAGAAGGTACAGAGCTAGAGTGGAACCAGGTACACAAACATTTACAATAGAGGGCAGGATGGCACGGCTCTCTAGACACTGAGCAGTGAATGGTATACACTGAGTACCACAAGAATGCAAAAACAGTATCAGGGAGGAATTATGGAGGAGGAGGTATTCTAGGGAAAGATGCAAGGAACAAAGGAACAAAGGTCTTTATGATAAAGTACACTAAATGTATCCTGCCACCTCTCTTTGTCCTGTACCAATCCTCTTTCTGAAGCTGTTTGCATATATACTAGAAATACGGATGCTGCTGAGGTGAGTTTTACATAGATAGGATCTCATAAAAGACCTTTCCAGTCCATACATTCCTGTGGTGTGTTTTCCTAAATCTGTAGCAATAAGCTTATTCTATAGAGGTCATGAAATCAATTATTGCCACTAAAGGCATATTAGAGTGAAAGGAGCCTGGGTTATGAAGCAAAGAGAAACCTGGGGTTCACATTCAGAGTTGGCCACTTCCTTGGGCAAATTACACACTCTTTGTGCCATAAAATTGCCATAATTATACCTATACCACATCCTAAATATACTAAATAAAAGCATTTAGTGGCTAAATGTACGCACTCAATAGATACCTGCTCTCTTTCTTCTTATCCCAATTACACCCACTACTCAGGCAGATGGAGCCTATGACTAGAGTCTCCACAGACCAGAGTCTTCACAAACTGATCATTTATATGAGCTGTGTTTTCATATGCCCTGCTCAGGCCAATTACTGGCTGTTGAGAGTACAAAGTTGAAAAGGACATGGTCTTGATCTCAAGCAGCTCTCAGGTTGGTGAATAGGCACGGAGGGTGAGGTGAGTACCAACCAGTGTATCAGTAATCAGAAGTGCCTGAGAGTAGAAGAGCTCAAGAGTATACATCATCTACTCTTGTATATGATATATTACATCATATTTTTTGAACTTAGAGAAGCTGGTGCAAAAAGAAGTTAAGTGATAACTCAAGGTCACACATCTACTCATTAGTAAAGTCTGACTAAAACTAAGAACTACTAAGCCCAGCCTGGAGCTCCCTTCCTGCTTTGACACACTTTCTCCCCTAAACTTAAGGTGTCATGGGAGGGTTTTCCCATTTCAGATAACTCACCTAAGGATCTAAGGCTTTGTCATCTGCAAGTGGCCAAAATAATTCCCTGAACTTATCCTCTCTGACAATACCTTGCCTTCATTCTCATTATGAGCACCAGTCAATATACCCAAATGAGAAGAGACTAGAAAGGCACTTTTGCTAGAAAGCCCATGTTGGAAGTCTTTATACTCTTGACTTTTATATTCATTATGCTGACCAGTAATAAAATCACTGGGACTCCAGGAATAAGCTATGATTTATAAGCCTGGAATATTTTTTGCTTTTTTTTTTTTTTTTTGGCTGCTCCGGGTCTTTATTGCTGCACAGAGGCTACCATAGTTGCAGTACCCAGGGTTCTCACTGCAGTGGCTTCACTTGTTGTGAAGCATGGGCTCTAGGCACGTGAGCTCAGTAGTTACAGCATGTGGGCTCAGTAGTTGTGGTTCATGAGCTTAGTTTCTCTGCAGCATGTGGGATCTTCCCAGACCGTGGATCAAACCCATGTTCCCTACACTGCTAGGCGGATTCTTAACCACTGGACTACCAGGGAAGTCCCAAGTCTGGAATTTTAAAGGCTCAGAAGATAGAAGAAAACTTTAGGAAACTTTAAAGGAGAAAAACATTCATTATCTTTTTTTCCTTTTTCTCCAATTAACTCTAAACATTTAGTGGATGTGCTAAGAGGAGTGTCTAGGTATACAGTAGTGACTGAGTAGTCACACACACTCTGCCTCACCACAGGAAGACAGTGACAAACCATGCTCACTTACAGCACAGTGGTTGAACACAGCATTACTGAATCCAGTTAATTTAGCATTACATAGTTCATATATCACAAAACTAGCCTGGAAAGCATTTACAAATAGATTCCATTAATTAATTTTCTTTTATTTGGAAGCTTTAAAAATTCTCCTTGTACAAATATGTATAATCATAAAGACCAAATGTATGTTAATTGAAATATTTAATTAAATAATAAAGTAAGAATAATGAGCTAATTGAAATTGTTGTAAAATTGGTACAGTGATTCATGACTCAAATATTTTCATCTGCTGAGGTTAGCTCTGATACCAGCTATTCTCAGGATTAGGTTCATATATCTCATCTAGATAAATTTAGTAGTCTGACTTTAACAATTTTACAATCCATACAAAAACAAATTCAATTTTTTTTTCTGACCACAAGGGAATATATTTTCACTGTGAGTAATACAAAATATTAAAAAATAAAGAATTAAAAAATAATTACCCACGATTACACAACCAAGTAATAAGCAATTCGATAGTGTAATATATATATGTATGTTATTATATGCTGAACTGTACAAAAAAAGATCTTCACAACCCAGATAATCACAATGGTGTGATCACTACCTAGAGCCAGACATCCTGGACTGTGAAGTCAAGTGGGCCTTAGAAAGCATCACTACGAACAAAGCTAGCGGAGGTGATGGAATTCCAGTTGAGCTATTTCAAATCTTGAAAGATGATGCTGTGAAAGTACTGCACTCAATATGCCAGCAAATTTGGAAAACTCAGCAGTGGCCACAGGACTGGAAAAGGTCCGTTTTCATTCCAATCCAAAAGAAAGTCAATGCCAAAGAATGCTCAAACTACCGCACAATTACACTCATCTCACATGCTAGTAAAGTAATGCTCAAAATTCTCTAAGCCAGGCTTCAGCAGTATGTGAACCGTGAACTTTCTGATGTTCAAGCTGGTCTTAGAAAAGGCAGAGGAACCAGAGATCAAATTGCCAACATCTGTTGGATCATGGAAAAAGCAAGAGAGTTCAAGAAAAACATCTATTTCTGCTTTATTGACTATGCCAAAGCCTTTGACTGTGTGGACTACAATAAACTGTGGGAAATTCTGAAAGAGATGGGAATAACAGACCACCTGACCTGCCTCTTGAGAAACCTGTATGCAGGTCAGGAAGCAACAGTTAGAACTGGACATGGTACAACAGACTGTTTCCAAATAGGAAAAGGAGTACGTCAAGGCTGTATATTGTCACCCTGCTTATTTAACTTACATGCAGAGTACATCATGAGAAATGCCGGGCTGGAAGAAACACAAGCTGGAATCAAGATTGCTGGGAGAAATATCAATAAGCTCAGATATGCAGATGACACCACCCTTATGGCAGAAAGTGAAGAGGAACTCAAAAGCCTCTTGATGAAAGTGAAAGAGGAGAGTGAAAAAGTTGGCTTAAAGCTCAACAATCAGAAAATGAAGATCATGGCATCTGGTCCCATCACTTCATGGCAAATAGATGGGGAAACAGTGTCAGACTTTATTTTGGGGGGCTCCAAAGTCACTGCAGATGGTGACTGCAGCCATGAAATTAAAAGATGCTTACTCCTTGGAAGGAAAGTTATGACCAACCTAGATAGCATATTCAAAAGCAGAGATATTACTTTGCCAACAAAGGTCCGTCTAGTCAAGGCTATGGTTTTTCCAGTGGTCATGTATGGATGTGAGAGTTGGACTGTGATGAAGACTGAGCTCCGAAGAATTGTTGCTTTTGAACTGTGGTGTTGGAGAAGACTCTTGAGAGTCCCTTGGACTGCAAGGAGATCCAACCAGTCCATTCTGAAGGAGATCAGCCCTGGGATTTCTTTGGAAGGAATGCTGCTAAAGCTGAAAGTCCAGTACTTTGGCCACCTGATGTGAAGAGTTGACTCCTTGGAAAAGACTCTGATGCCAGAAGGGATTGGGGGCAGGAGGAGAAGGGGACGACAGAGGATGAGATGGCTGGATGGCATCACTGACTCGATGGACATGAGTCTGAGTGAACTCTGGGAGTTGGTGATGGACAGGGAGGCCTGGTGTGCTGCGATTCATGGGGTCGCAAAGAGTCGGACACGACTGAGCGACTGAACTGAACTGAACTGAAATATACATATATTTAAATAATTTTAAATTACTATTTGGAATTTCCTGGGGGTTTAGTGGTTGGCACTTGGAGCTTTCACTGCCAGAGGCATTGAGTTCAATCTCTGATTAGGGACCAAGAATCCCACAGGAGTGGGATGCCCCCCCAAAAAAATTTTTTTAAGTCATATCAGATCACCAACTCCCGTAGTTGGTAGGAGGGGCACACAAGCAATGTAATCAAATCCCATACCATATGAGTGAAAGTGAAGTGAAGTCGCTCAGTCGTGTCTGACTCTTTGCAACCCCATGGACTGTAGCCTACCAGGCTCCATTCCTGAGATTTTTCCAGGCAAGAATACTGGAGTGGGTTGCCGTTTCCTTCTCCAGAGGATCTTCCCAACCCAGGGATAGAACCTGGGTCTCCCGCATTGCAGGCAGACGCTTTACCGTCTGAGGCACCAGGCAATTGAGTGGATGACCCACAAATTGGAGAATAAATACATTGCAGAATTTCTCCCACAGGAATGAAAGCTCTGTGCTCCATGTCAGGTTCCCCAGGCTACGGGTCCGGCATCAGGAGAAGGAGTCGCCAGAGCATTTGGTTTTAAAAGCCAGTGGGGCTTGAATGCAGGAGCTATGCAGGACTGGGGGAAACAGAGACTCCACTTCTTTTGTGCACTGGGACCCAGGGCAAAAGCAGTGACTTCATAGAAGCCTGGGCCAGACCTTCTTGCTGGTCTTTGAGAGTCTGCTGGGGAGGTGAGGGATGACTATGACTCACCTAAGGGGATGTGATCACTGGTGGCAGGGATATCAGGGAGTGTTCATCTATTGCTGAAGCAGACATCTAGCTGGGTCGTTAGCACAAGACCTGGCCCCACCCAACAGCCTGTAGGCTTCACTGCTGGGATGCCTCAGGTCAAACAACCAACAAGGCTGGAACACAGCTCCATCTGTCAGCAGAAAGGCTGCCTAAAATCTTCCTGAGCCCACAGACACCCCTTGACACAGCACTGTCTCCTCCACTCACCAGGAAGCTTGCACAGGCCTTTAGACCAACCTCACCTACCAGAGAGCAGACATCAGAAGCAAGAAAATGACTATCCCAAAGCCTGCAGAACTGAGTCTGAAACCACAGGTCTATGCATAGAAAATCTTAAAGAGGCTATCAGAAAACTACTAAAGTTCATCAGTGAATTTGGTAAAGTTGTGGGATACAAAATAATACAGAGAAATCTCTTGCATTTCTATACATTAATAATGAATGATCAGAAAGAGAAATTAAGGAAACAATCCCATTTACCATCACATCAAAAAGAAGAAAATACCTAGGAATAAACCTATCTAGGAGGTCTTGTAGGTCTTCATAGAATCATTCAACTTCAGCATCTTCAGCATTACTGGCTGGGGCATAGACTTGGATTACTGTGATATTGAATGGGTTGCCTTGGAAACGAACAGAGATCATTCTGTCATTTTTTGAGATTGCATCCAAGTACTGCATTTTGGACTCTTTTGTTGATCATGATGGCTACTCCATTTCTTCTAAGGGATTCTGGCCCGCAGTAGTAGATATAACAGTCATCTGAGTTAAATTCACCAATTCCAGTCCATTTTAGTTCTCTGATTCCTAGAATGTCGACGTTCACTCTTGCCATCTCCTGTTTGACCACTTCCAATTTGCCTTGATTCATGGACCTGACGTTCCAGGTTCCTATGCAATATTGCTCTCTACAGCATCGGACCTTGCTTCTATCACCAGTCACATCCACAACTGGGTATTGTTTTTGCTTTGGCTCCATCCCTTCATTCTTTCTGAAGTTATTTCTCCACTGATCTCCAGTAGCATATTGGGCACCTACTGACCTGGGGAGTTCCTCTTTCAGTATCCTATCATTTTGCCTTTTCATACTGTTCATGGGGTTCTCAAGGCAAGAATACTGAAGTGGTTTGCCATTCCCTTCTCCAGTGGACCACATTCTGTCAGACCTCTCCACCATGACCCGCCCGTCTTGGGTGGTCCCAGGGGCATGGCTTAGTTTCATTGAGTTAGACAAGGCTGTGGTCCTAGTGTGATTAGACTGACTAGTTTTCTGTGATTATGGTTTCAGTGTGTGTGCCCTCTGATGCCCTCTTGCAACACCTACCGTCTTACTTGGGTTTCTCTTACCTTGGACATGGGGTATCTCTTCACGGCTGCTTCAGCAAAGCGCAGCCACTGCTCCTTACCTTGGACAAGGGATATCTCCTCACCGCTTTCCCTCCTGACCTTGAACGTGGAATAGCTCCTCTAGGCCCTCCTGCGCCCGTGCAGCCACCTCTCCTTGGATGTGGGGTTGCTCGTCTCAGCCACCGCCCCCTGGCCTCGGGCGGTGGGTAGCTCCTCTCAGCAGTTCCTGTGCCGTCACAGCCTGGCACTCTGGGCTGCTGCACCTGACCTCGGACGTAGGGTAACTCCTCTTGGCTGCCGACCCTCGGGCATGGGGTCCTCCCAGCTTCTGCCCCTGACCTCGGACGTGGGGTAGCTCCTCTCGGTCGTGCTCTGTGCGCTGTCGTGGCTGCCCACAAAAGAAAGGTACCCTGAAAACAATAAGACACTGATGAAAGAAATTAAAGACAATTAAACAGATGGAAAGATATACCATGTTCTTGGATTGGAGGAATCAATATTGTCAAAATGACTGTACTACCCAATCTACAGACACAACAGAATCCTTATCAAATGACTAATGGCAATTTTCAAAGAACTAGAACAAATATTTTTTAAATTTATATGGAAACATGAAAGATCCCAAATAGCCAAAGCAATCTTTTTTTTCCCCTACGTGGAGCCTGGACTTTATAAAGAATCTTCACCACCCTGAATTAGCCAAAGCAATCTTGAGAAAGAAAAATGCATCTGGAGGAAATCAGGCTCCCTGACTTTAAACTATGCTACAAAGCTACAGTCATCAAAATAGTATGGTGCTGGCACCAAAATAGAAATATAGATCAATGGGACAGGATAGATGCACCTGTAGTCAATTAATCTACAACACAGGAGGCAAGACTATACAATGGGGAAAAGACAGTCTCTTCAATAAACGGTGCTGGGAAAACTGGACAGCCACATGTAAAAACATGAAAATAGGACATTCTTTAATACCATACAAAAAAATAAGCTCAAAATGGATTAAAGATGTAAATGTAAGACTGGATACTAGAAAACTCCTGGAGGAAACGTAGGCAGAAGGACATCCTGACATAAATCACAACAATATATTTTTGGATCCATCTCCCAGAATAATAGAAACAAAAACAAAATAAACAAACATGACCTAATTAAACTCAAACTTTTATACAGCAAAGGAAATCATAAAACAAAAAGACAACCTACAGAATGGAAGAAAATATTTGCAAATGATGCTACCAACAAGGGATTAATTTCCAAAATATACAAACAGCTTGTACATCTTGATATCAACAAGCAAAAAAACAACCCTCCCCTCACCAAAAGGGCACAATATTTAAATAGACATTCCTCCAAAGAAAACATACAGATGGACAATAGGTACTTGAAAAGCTATGCAACATGGCCAAAAATAAAAAGCCTACAAGTAATAAAAGCTGGAGAGGGTGTGGAGAAAAAGAAACCCTCCTACACCATTGGTGGGAATGTGCATTGGTACTGTGACTTTGGAGAATGGTATGGAAGTTCCTTAAAAACTGAAAACAGAGTTACCATATGACCCTGCAATCCCACGTCTGGGCATATATCTAGGTGTGTGTACTCAAACACTCAGTCATGTCTGACTCCATGGACTGCAGCCTGCCAGGTTCCTCTGTCCATGGAATTTTCCAGACAATAATACTGGAAAGGGTTGCTATTTCCTTCCCCCCAGGGATCTTCCTGACCCAGGCATTGAACCTGCATTTCCCATATTGCAGACAGATTCTTTACTACTGAGCCACTAGGGAACCCAAATATATCTGGAGAAAACTATAATTTGAAAAGATACATGCACCCCAATGTTCATAGCAGTACTATTTAAAATAGCCAAGACATAGAAGCAGCCTAAATGTTCAATCACAAATAAATGGATGAAAAAGAAGTGCCTCATATATATAATGGAATATCACTCAGCCAAAAAAAAAAAAAAAAGAATGAAATAATGCCATTTGCACCAACATGGATGGATCTAGAGAATATCACACTAAGTGAAGTAAGCTGGACAACTTTGTCCAGCTTACTTCACTTAGTATGATATTATATCCACTTATATATGGAATCCCAAAAAAAGATACAAATCAACTTATTTACAAAGCAAATAGATCCACAGACATAGAAAACAAACTTATGGCTACCAAAGGAGAGGAGTGGGGAAGGATAAATTAGGAATTTGGGACTAACATACACACACTACTATATACAAAATATTAATAGATAACCAAGAAGGATCAGGAGATCAAAACAGTCAATTCTAAAGGAAATCAACCCTGAATATTCTTTGGAAGGAGTGATGCTGAAGCTGAAGCTCCAATATTTTGGCGACCTGATGCGAACAGCCGGCTCATTGGAAAAGACCCTGATGTTGGGAAAGATTGAAGGCAAAAGGAGAAGGGGGCAGCAGATGTTGAGATGGTTAGATAGCATCACTGACTCAATGGACTCAATGGACAAACTCAATGAGTTTGAGCAAATTCTGGGAGATTGTGTAGGACAGGGAAGCCTGGAGTGCTGAAGTCCATGGGGTTGCAATGAGTCAGACATGACTTAGCAACTGAACAATACAAAAACAACAAGGACCTTCAGTGCAATGCGGGGAACTATACTAAATAACTTGTAATAATCTATAATAGAAAATAATATGAAAAAGAATATGCATATTTATGTGTATATATATTATAAATATGTATATATATATATATACATGAATCACTCTGCTATATCTGAAACCAGCACAACATTGTAAATCAACTATATACTTCAATTAAAAAAAACTTGAAAGTTTCTAAAGTAATGAATCTTATTATATTATTATTTAACTTGCCTATGTTCAGAGGATTGGAGTAGGAAATGACAACCTACTCCAGTATTCTTTCTTGCCTGCTTGGAAAATTCCATGGACAGAAGAGCCTGCAGTGCATGGTATTGCAAAGAGTTGGACATCACTGAGCACGCACACACACACATGTTCAGAGGATATAAATATCTAGGATAATGACTATGGATTATCATAAAGTTAATTAGGTGGTGTCTTCAATTGAAGCTACTATTTTAGATCTGACTTCTTTGCTGGAGTGAATTGATACAGCCCCTTTCATCTAGTCTGCTGGTATTGACATGTCATGTGCTTATTTTGTATAACAAGGTATAAAAACTGGAGCAGTTTGCTTTCACCTGATAGGGCCAGCAATATACTCTCAAGATTGTGTCACAGTTGTCTATGCTAAGTTTCTTGCTCTTTGCCATAATCTAGTCTAGCCACTGGGCTTCCCTGGTGGCTCAATAGTAAAGAATCTGCCTGCAAATGAAAGAGACAAGGGTTCAATTCTTGTCCAAGAAGATTCCTTGGAGAAGGAAATGGCGACTCACTCCAGTATTCTTGCCTGGAAAATCCTACAGACAGAGAAGCCTGACAGGCTACAGTTCAGGGGTTACAAAGAGTTGGACATGACTTAGTGACTAAACTCACACACACATAATCCAGCCATTGGCAAATTACAATCCACAGGCCTGCCATGTATGGCTCACAAGACAAGAATGGTCTTTATGTTCTTTAATAGTTGAGAAAGATTCAAAGATGAATATTTCATGATACATTAAAATCATGAAATTCAAGTCTCGGTGTTATAATAAAGTGTTATTGAGACATAGCCAGAGTCGTGTGCTATTGATGTGTTATTGATGGTTGTTTTCACATGACAACCAGAGCTGAACAGTAGAAACAGAAATCATATGGTTCACAAAGCCGAAAATACCCACTATCTGATCATTTACAAAAAATTTCAACCTCTGATCAAGTTCACAGAGACCTTGACTATATGGAAATACCACAGAAGGCCATGCCAGCCTACAACATGAATGACATCATGCTAAGTTGAACTGATGAGTAAGGAATAGTAAGTATCCTATTTGCTACAGTGATACACATGTATGGCATGGGATGGGAGATAGGCCCCATTAGATTCTGGGCCCTGTCACTTTAGTGAGTTTCTAGGGACTGTGTGGTCTGGGTCAAAATAAAGGACAAGTTCCTGAACATTGCACTTCCCACTAAGAAAAATGAGACACTTTGAAAGTCTCTCTTGATTTGGAGGGCAATAAATATTTGAGTGTGCTGCCAGTTTGAATGGGCCCATAAGCAGCAAAAATTTCTGCAACAGGTCCTGGATGCAATGAAGAAGCCTAAGTCCTGTCACTTAGACCTTATGACCTTGCAGGCCCATATTCAGGTTTGCAGCAGAATGAATAACACTAGAAAGTGCAGTAGGAGAACCACTGGATAGCCATCTAAAATGTTGGAGTATAACCACCTTTCCTTCTGTAGATAACATCTCTTTGGACAAATGTGTCCTGGAATTCCACTGAGCCTTGGTAAAGGTTAAATGCCTGATCATCAGCCCTGAAATGACCAACAGAACTGAACTGCTTATCACAAATATTGTGTTGAGCAAACACGATGGTCCTTGTAGTGTTTATAATATTAGTCTCCAGGGCTTTCCTGGTGGCTCAGTGGTAAAGAAACTGCCTGACAATGCAGGAGACACAGGTTCAATCCTTGATCTGGTAAGATCCCACATGCCACAGAGCAACAAAGCCCATGCATCACAACTGCTGCAACTACTGAGCCCATGTGCCCTAGAGCCCAAGCTCCGCAACAAGAGAAGCCACCACAATGAGTAGCCCGTGCACCACAGCTAGAGAGTAGCCTCCACTTGTCGCAACTAGAAAAATGCCCAGGCAGCAACAAAGACCCAGCACAGCTATAACTAAAAATTTAAAGTATATAATATTAGTCTCCAAAATGTACTGAAGGAATAGACAGTTGCTTGAACAGGTGGTGGCAGATTTCCAGAGCATCTACTCCTGCTTCATTACCTCTACCTTCATATCATCTTCCCCCTGTACAGGTCTGTGTCCAAATTTCCTCTTCTTGTAAAAACACACATCATATTGGATTAGAGTGCACCTTAATATAGAGAAGGCAATGGCACCCCACTCCAGTACTCTTGCCTGGAAAATCCCATGGATGCAGGAGCCTGGTAGGCCATAGTCCATGGGGATGCTAGGAGTCGGACACGACTAAGCAACTTCACTTTCACTTTTCACTTTCATGCATTGGAGAAGGAAATGGCAACCCACTCCAGTGTTCTTGCCTGGAGAATCCCAGGGACGGGGAGCCTCGTGGGCTGCCGTCTCTGGGGTCGCACAGAGTCAGACACGACTGAAGCGACTTAGCAGCAGCAGCAGCAGCAGCACCTCAATATGTTTGTTTTAACTTAATTACCTTTTTAAAGATCTTATCTCCAAATAGTCATAGGACTTTAACATATGAATTGAGAGGGACAAAATTTAGCTCATGACTCTTGGCTATAATTTTGTATGTGGATTATTTCCTTGGATCTATACTAACATACTATATAATGGACAGATATGGGCATAAACAGATAGGAATAAAAATATACCATGTAAACTTTATGATCTTTTTATCACAACCATGGATGGTATCCCTAACAAATGGTACAAGTCTCTGAACGTTGAAGAAAGTGGGTGCATCCTTCAGATACATGGTTTAGTCAACAAATTACAACCACTTTGTCATTTTACCAGGTATTTTCTAAAATCTATTTTATAATTTGTTTAATAGATAAACTTTTACCAATATTCATTGTGATCATGAACAAAAGTAAGACTTCTTGACTCCTTTGGGAATACCTATTGTGAAATACAATACTCTGGGCATTTTTTAACCAAGAAATACCCTGACATTAAGGAAAACTGCTGTATGTGGTTATCATCTTGTGTCATATTTCTTCCCTTAGAGCTTTGTAGACCTTGATGTCTTCTGGCATTAAAAATGAGTATAAATCCTTCTTTCTCGTCTTTTAGGGAACTTGAAGGAGGAGGTGGTTGCTTAAAGATTATTTATTTTACTCACGTCTTGTTGCCGCTCATTTTATATCAGTTTTCCTCTTTGTGTAAAGTTTTGATCTACTGATTCAGCTATTTCTTTATACTAGGAAGTTTCTTCTTTTATATCTCTGAATCTTTCCTATAAAGATATTTTAATAGAAATATTCCATTTGGGGAAGGGGAGGCTCTAACCACTAAAAAGTAGAAATTATTCTACTATCAGATTATCTTTGGCCTCCATCACTGTGGTTTTCTTTTGAATTGCTTTCATCTTCATCTCTTTTCTCAGACACTGTTTAAGCACTGCTGCCGCTACTGCTGCTAAGTCGCTTCAGTCGTGTCCGACTCTGTGCGACCCTATAGATGGCAGCCCACCAGGCTCCCCTTCCCTGGGATTTTCCAGGCAACAGAACTGGAGTGGGTTGCCATTGCCTTCTCTGTTTAAGCACTAGTCAGGTCTTGATTTATTTAACTCTTATAATGTATTTATGGATAACTGCTATCATTAGTCCTGTTGTTTTGGTCAGGGGCCCAGCAAGTGATGTACGCAAGCCAAATGATTTAATGAATACTTAAAAGATCTTTTACACAAAGGTATGGACAGACAGTTGGGTGACCACGGGGGACACTTAGGTACTGTTACTCTCCTTGGCCTCCAAGGATATAGGGACAGTGATTACTACTTCTCTAAGATAGAATGAGCTGTTTCGGTAAGGGCCATTTCCAGTAAACGTGGCCTTCAGTTAAGTAGTAGGTAGAAGAGCCCTGTGGCCTCATAGAAGGGGATGAAGGGGATGGACACCCCAACTTTACTCTCTTCTCTCCCTTTATTTTCTTTGAATGCTTCCTATTTCCCAGGAAGTTTATTGATATAGCCCATATAGGTGAGTCTCTACTTCCCAGGACTCAAAGAAGAATACAGAAGCATGGTTAATAGATCTCAAGGGGCAAAATTAAGAAATTAAGATACTTAGCATATTGATTTTATAACCAAGTACTGTACCATTCAGACTCCAGCAGTAGCTGGTTAAGAAGGAGATATATATATACACACATACATATATATGCACACACACACACCCTTGAAGATACAAAAAAGAAAATGGAAACTTTTTTAGAGCCGCATATCACTTTACTTTTGGAAATCACTGTATATGAACTATATAAAAGAAAGCTCTTTGATTGTTACAGTCCTTAATAGCATCCAGAAGATGGCAGCATTGGTAAACTATAGCACTAGTTAGACCTGTTTAAAATGTTTTTTACAATTGTCACTGATAACAGACTTCCTAAAGGGAAATAACCTTTTAAAAGCAGTGATTGGTCCTAAGTAACAAGATGCAGGAATACTAAATTATTGTCAATTAATAGTTTGGCTTTAGAAAGGTGGATCCTCAAGAGTACAGATATGGTTTAGCCCCTAAGTCGTGACTGACTCTTGGGACCCCATGGACTGTAGCCTGCCAGGCTTCCCTGTCCATGGGACTTTCCTGGCAGGAATACTGGAGTGGGTTGCCATTTCCTTCTCCAGGGGATCTTCCCAATCCAGGAATCAAGGCTGGGTCTCCTGCATTGCAGGTTGTCTCCTGCATTGCAGGTAGATTCTTCAATGACCTAGCCACTGGGGAAGTCCAAGAGTACTTATATCCCTGTACTTACCTGATAAAATACTCAAATCTGGCAGACACATATCTATAGACAGTACTATAATGACTTTATAATATTTGCATAAATTGTTAGAATTTTAAAGCTTGGGTTGTAAGCCATAATCAACAAATTGTGCTCCAAAGCAAATGTAATAGCTACAGGCAATTACTCATAAAAATATACAAAGTATCATATTTCAGATGCAGGGACAAGTTGCAACCTGGATATCAGAGATATCACATCAGCTATGAGGAAAAAATTAATTTGCTTTTATATTTCATTTATAAACTGCTTTAGTCACACCCAACATTTAAACTTATCATGTTTTAAAGATTCAAATAAATATTGTCAATATTGTAGGCTGCTAGGTACTTAGCTAGGTATGTGTGTATGTGCTCAGTCATGTGAACTCCTCGCGACCCTGTGGACTGCAGCCCACCAGGCTCCTCTGTACATGAGATTTCCCAGGCAAGAATACTAGAGTGGGTTGCCTTTTCCTCCTCCAGAGGATCTTCCCAACCCAGGGATGGAACCCACATCTCTTGTGTCTCCTGCATTGGCAGGTGAGTTCTTTATCACTAGCACCACTTCTGAAGCCCTTAGCTAGATATAGAGGACAAGAATTTTAGAAACAGTCTGGCCCTCTAAACCCTGTGTCTGATATGGAGGAAGGCAAATCCAACAAATTGGAATACAATCTGTAACTGGGAGGGCCAGCTCACCTAACTCTGTCTTGGGGGTCATATAAGACTTCACTGGAAAGAGGATTGAGACACTGGAAGGTGAGCAGGTGTTTGCCATGATGATCACAGGGAGGTCACCCCATGTAGAAGAAATAAGTAGAAAGGGAATGCAGACATGGCAGTGTTTAACCAAAGGCAATTTGAGCCCCTAGAAGATAATTGGCAATGTCTGGACATGTTTTATTTGTTACAACTGAGTATATGCTACTGGTGTCTAGCGGGTGGAGGTCAGTTATACAGCTAAATATCTTACTACACTCAGGAGAACTTCCCACAACAAACAAGTTCTCTGACCACCCCCTATAGTGCTGCTACTGAGAAACTGTGCTCTAACCACAACCTGCATCTGGTGGAATGGCTCGCTTGCAGGGAGGGATAGGAAGAAGGCAAGAGATAAAGCCAAAATGATAGGGCACAAAATTTTAAAAAATCTCATTGGCCAAAAAAAAAGGTTTAGATTTTGTCCTAAATGTGTGAGAAAGCCAAACATGATCAGATTTGCACAGTAAAAAAAATTGCTGTGGCTGCAAATTAGAGATGGTTGGGTTGAGAAATGACCAAAAAAAAAAAAAAAGAAAGAAAGAAATTTTAACAATTTCACTTGTTTTTTATCAATAGAAATATTTTCAGAATAAAAAAAATTAGAATTAAGACTGGCAAAAGTAAATTAAAACCCAAGATGGATGACAAAAATTGTAAGACGCTGAGTAGTTGTTCTAAATATCGAGATTTCTAACTCAGATAAATTAAACTCACACATCTGCATCTCATTTCCTGAATCCCTCTCTCTCACTGGCCAGCACTGCTGCCCCTTCCTCCTTCCTGCCAGGCCTGGTGCCTCAAGACCCTTCCCTTGGCTCCATTATCTTGGCTCCCTCTTATTTATCCTACTAGGCTGGCAAACCAGATCTGACTTGCTCTTCCAGTGTGTCTGTGCCAAGTCGCTTCAGTTGTGCCCAACTCTGTGGGACCCTATGGACTGCAGCCTGCCAAGTTCCACTGTCCACAGGATTCTTTAGGCAAGAATGACTGGGTTGGGTTGCCATACCCTCCTCCAGGAGATCTTCCTGACCCAGTGTCTCCTGCATTGGCAGGTGGGTTCTTTACCACTAGCGCCACCTGGGAAGAGTGCTCTTCCAGTGTTGACATGGAAACTATGAGTTTAGTCCTTTGTGCCACTAATGAAGATTAGAGATACTCCACCTTTTACTCTCAAGCATACCGAAGACTGACTCAGAAGGTTGGGGAAAAGAAAGAGGATTTGCCAAAGTATCAGGGCTTCCCTGGTGGCTCAGTGATATAGAATCCACCTGCTAATGAAGGAGACAGGGGTTTGATCCCTGGGTTAAGAAGGTTCCCTGGAGAAGGAAATGGCAACCTACTCCAGTATTTTTGCCTGGAAAATCCCACAGACAGAGGAGCCTGGTGAACCACCAACCATAGGATCACAAAGAACAGACACTACTTAGCAAGTAAACAAAAACTCCTAAATGACAAGCAAATTTGCAGATGAGATTAGCAAAATGATTTTGTCAATTCAGAAAGCAAGGTGAGAACCAAAATCCTGCTGTTACGGTGGTGATCTGTACAAAGAGATAAAATACCCCATTGAAAATAAAGGAACCAGAGCTGCATGTACAACATGACTTGTTATCAAAGTAATACACAGTGGTGAAAAAAAAGAAAGGTGGTGACAAAGAAACTTATACTGTACCCAGTCAACTTCCTATAGTGTTCCAATAGTGTTCTATAGTTTCCTATAGAACTAATTTCCTATAGTGTTCCACTTCCCTTACTCACCCCATCTCCAACTCTGTTCCTACAATCCTATTCCTCGGTCACTCAGCTCCAGCCACAACGGCCTCTATCTGCCTCAAAAAGTTTGCACTGGCTGTTCCATCAGATGAAAAGCAATTCCCTTTGTTACTGCTCAGTTGCAACCCCATGGACTGAACATGCCAGGCTTCCCTGTCCTTCACCATCTCCTGGAGCTTGCTCAAACTCATGTCCATTGAGTCAGCGATGCCATCCAACCATCTCGTCCTCTGTTATCCCCCTCTCCTCCTGCCTTCAATCTTTCCCAGCATCAGGATCATCTCCAATGAATCTGCTCTTCGCATCAGGTGGCCAATTCCCTATGGAGCTATAAACTAAATGCCCATATCCAACCTTCAGATCTCTTTTTAAAGGGTAGATACATTTTTCCTTCTGAGTGAGGCTCCTCACCCCTCTTTCCTTCGCTTCCACCTGTATTGGCACCTCCACCCACCCCACATTCACTATAACCCATGCTTTGTAGAATACTTAAGTAAATAACAAAACACTAAGCAAAATAGTGATAATAAGGAGGACACCTGAGCTTCAGTCTCCTCCCACCCTCTCATCTCCTTTTGGATGCTCACTAGATGGATCCAGTTGGAAGCTACAGAGCAGGAAAGGTCACTGATGTATTCCATGTGGGTCACTTTATGCCTCTTTCAGGCACACAGCAGACTAGAGAAAAGGACCTTGGATCTAGAGAGGAAAAATAAAGATATTCAGCACAATTTTTGTTCAGACCATTATACCTGTGCTCCACTGCTCAGTTTAAGAACTGAGCATTACATTAAAGCACTACATTAATGCATTAAAGCATTACAGATGTCACTGACTCTCCCAACAGACTCACTTGATCTCCGTTCCCTTTCTCCTCCTCCAAAGGTAACAGCTATCTTAAAGTATGTGTTTCTCATTCCCCAAGATAATTTTATATTTCTACTACAAACACATATCTAGACATTTCTAGGATACTGTTTTTATGTTTCTAAACTTCATATAAATGGTTGGGTACAGTATGAATTTCTTTGTTACCACTTTTTTTGCCCCACTGGGTATTACTTTGATAACTAGTCATGTTGTACATGACGCTCCAGTTCCTTTATTTTCAGTGGGGTATTTTATCTCTTTGTACATATCACCACAGTAACAGCTAATTGCTCACAAGTTTTTATTGTTATCAACAAGTTTGTAATTAGTAGTCTCATAGATATCTCCTTAGGCACATGTGTAAAGACTCTCTCTATGGAGCTAGGAGTAAAAGTGTAAGCCTAAGAACTCAAGAAAGCAGAGCCTGAGGCAAAAATTAAGGTACTGCCAGTTTATTGAGAAAGTATAAGCCCAGGGCAGTGAGAAGAGGATAAAAGGAAGTGAAGCAAGAAAAGATACAAAACGATACAATGCAGTTCATTACCTTGTATCACGGAAGCCCGGATAGTGCCAGGATCACTTGGCAGATGTGCTTACACAGTGTGTGAGTCTTGCCCCAGAACGAAAACACGTTTAGAGCAAAATTCATAGCACAAAAAAGGGAGATGGGGGTTTATCTGCCCAGCTCTCTTCCCCTCACCCTCTTCCCATAGGTCAAGGTGAGCTCCTTGTTGCTCACCCAACAAGGAGCTGACTACTTCTCTACCCCTGCATTTAAGGTTGTGTCATCTGGCTTCTTGGCAGTTTCTCCAAAAGCCAAGTCCTATAACTGACAAATCCTATAATCCAAATCCTATAATCCGATAACCTGTGGGTAGGTTTATATCCAAGTCTGGAAGCCTAGAGACCATTTATTGTGAATAGGACTTGGCATAAGCAGTATGAACGCTATGAAAGTCTGGGTTTTCAACTCAGACTCCAAGCAACTTAGGGAGCGTGGCAAAATCACAAGCAGAGGCAGCAATATTAGTGAAAACTAGAAGATGGACAGTGCCTTCAGAAAGAAGGAACCTGAGGAAATGTACAAGGTTTGTGTCCAATAAAGTATAGGCATACTTCAGAGGTGTTAAGGTTCAGTTCTAGACCACCACAATAAAGCAGTCTCAGAATTTTTTTCTTTCTCAGTGCATATAGAAGTCATGTTTATGTTATATTGTAGTCTATTGTGTGCAGTAACATTATGTCTAGGAAAACAATGTACATAATTTAATTTAAAATACTTTATTGCTAAAAGATAATGTCAAAACAATTACAGTAGCACTTCAGGAATTTTAAAATGGGGCCTAGAGACATGAAGTGAGTTAATGCTGCTGGAAAGATGGTACCAATAGACTTGCTTCAACTTGCAGAAAAAGTAATATCTCTGAAGTGCAATAAGTTCAGTTCAGTTCAGTTCAGTAGCTCAGTCGTGTCCGACTCTTTGCGACCCCATGAATCACAGCACGCTAGGCCTTCCTGTCCATCACCAACTCCCAGAGTTCACTCAGACTCATGTCCATTGAGTCAGTGATGCCATCCAGCCATCACATCCTCTGTTGTCCCCTTCTCCTCCTGCCCCCAATCCCTTCCGGCATCAGAGTCTTTTCCAATGAGTCAACTCTTCACATCAGGTGGCCAAAGTACTGGACTTTCAGCTTTAGCATCATTCCTTCCAAAGAAATCCCAGGGCTCATCTCCTTCAGAATGGACTGGTTGGATCTCCTTGCAGTCCAAGGGACTCTCAAGAGTCTTCTCCAACACCACAGTTCAAAAGCATCAATTCTTCGGAGCTCAGTCTTCATCACAGTCCAACTCTCACATCCATACATGACCACTGGAAAAACCATAGCCTTCACTAGACGGACCTTTGTTGGCAAAGTAATATCTCTGTTTTTCAATATGCTATGTAGGTTGGTCATAACTTTCCTTCCAAGGAGTGTCTTTTAATTTCATGGCTGCAGTCACCATCTGCAGTGATTGTGGAGCCCCCCAAAATAAAGTCTGACACTGTTTCCCCATCTATTTGCCATGAAGTGATGGGACCAGATGCCATGATCTTCGTTTTCTGAATGTTGAGCTTTAAGCCAACTTTTTCACTCTCCACTTTCACTTTCATCAAGAGGCTTTTGAGTTCCTCTTCGCTTTCTGCCATAAGGGTGGTGTCATCTGCATATCTGAGCTTATTGATATTTCTCCTGGCAATCTTGATCCCAGCTTGTGTTTCTTCCAGTCCAGCATTTCTCATGATGTACTCTGCATATAAGTTAAATAAACCGGGTGACAATATACAGCCTTGATGAACTCCTTTTCCTATTTGGAACCAGTCTGTTGTACCATGTCCAGTTCTAACTGTTGCTTCCTGACCTGCATACAGATTTCTCAAGAGGCAGGTCAGGTGGTCTGGTATTCCCATCTCTTGAAGAATTTTCCACAGTTTATTGTGAAGTGCAGTAAAGTGAGGGTCTTTTCAGCCTTATCTGAATTGCAAAATTGCTCTCCAAAGTGATTCCACCAATTTATACTTCCATCAGCAGTCTGTAAGAATTCCAGTTGTTCCACACTTCCATCAATAAATTTAGCTAATCTGATGGATAAATTGGCACTTCATATTGTTTTAATTTGCATTTATAACAGTGAGATTAACTATCTTTTCATTCAGTAAATTCTCTGTTTGAGTCTTTCCCCAATTTTTCTTTCAGGTTTTTTTTTTTTTTTAATGTTGATTTGTAGCTCTTTAAATCTTCTGAGTAATAATTTGTTTTAATATTTCAAACTTTCTCCCAGTCTGTAGATGATATTTTCACTTTCTTTTGATGAAGAGAAAATTTCACTTTAATATAGTCAAATTCATCAATTATATCCTTTATTGCAGAGTTTTATCAGGAATGGCTACTAAAATTTATCAGTTATCACTTCAGAATCTATTGATATGGTATGATTTCTTAAAACTTATTAATACAATTATATTGATAGTTTCCTGCTATTGAACTATCCTTGCATTCCTATAAATCTTAATTATACATTCTTTATTATTAATAGGATAAATTTCTGAATTACACTTATTAATATTGTATAGAATTTCAGGTGGCACAGTGGTAAAAAAAATCTTCCTGTCAATGCAGAAGATTCAAACGACACAGGTTCAATCCCTGGGTTGGGAAGATCCCTGGAGCAAGGTAACAGCTACCCACTCCAGTATTCTCTCCTGGAGATTTTCCATGGACAGAGGAACCTGGTAGGCTACAGTCCATAGGGTAGCAAAGAGTTGGACACAATAGCATGCACACACACCTCAAATTCATTTTGCATTCTAGAATATATTCATAGAATATTGCATTCATAGAATATATTCTATATTCATCTGTATTCTATTCTGTTTTCTGTATTATTTGTATCAGGTATTGGTATTAAAATCAGATGGACTCATACAAATAATTCGAGAGATTTTCAACTTTCCCATATCTGTCTGATGCTAAATACCTTAGTTAAATTAAAAGCAACTATATAAAACTTTCTGGAGTTTTGTCCCTTTCATTTAAATTTCCTTCTTCTTCCTTCAAATTCCTCAGTTCCAAAAAAACACACATTGAAAACTCTGTCCAGGGCACACATTGAAAACATCCCTTCTTGGGGGCCTCAGTAAACCTATCTTTCACTCTAGTAAGACGTCCTTTTCATAATAAGCTAATCAGTGGTGTGTGGCTATATGTTTAACTGTCTTTTAAAAACAAAAATAAAAGAACATAATTTGTAGCATTTTCCAAAAAGCCATCATGGCAAATTTCAAGTTACCAATGTGATATCACACAATGTGAAATTAGAAAGAAATGCCCACAATTGGCTCTTGGGAGTCAGTGAGAACTAGTTTCAGAATACCACTGAATCAAGATCCTACCTCCTTACCTGTTAGAGAACTACGCCAGATTGTGGAAGATTAAAATGTTCAACAAAGAAGACTGGACTTTCCCTGTAGATAATAGAAAGAACAGTACTGTCCTTTGACCTGGGGAAATAAAGCTCCTTTCCTCAGTCCTCAGTCTCAGGGCCTCCTTTCCCCACCTTTCAGATTTTGGAAGGATCTTCTCAAGATTTTGCAAGTCCCTGTCCAGTCCCTGGGACCAGTCAAGTTTACAGTGTCCCTATACCCATTTCTTCCCTTCACAACAGTCTCCAAAACCTAACTTCTGTGCTCTCCCTCTCTCCTCCTCCCCTAAGATGGGTTGACCAGATATCTAAGGGAGTTTCAAACTCATACCTATGGGTGTCCACAGTTAGCACAGTTCCATAAAGATACCTGGTAATAAAAGTATTATTTTGTGGAATACTACAAGATTGAGCTGCCAGAAGAAGAAAGACATGCTGATTTGGGGGTATTTCTGCTTTATTGACTATGCCAAAGACGTTGACTGCGTGGATCACAATAAACTGTGGAAAATTCTTCAAGAGATGGGAATACCAGACCACCTGACCTGCCTCTTGAGAAACCTATATGCAGGCAGGAAGCAACAGTTATAACTGGACATGGAACAACAAACTGGTTCCAAATAGGAAAAGGAGTTCGTCAAGGCTGTATATTGTCACCCTGCTTATTTAACTTCTATGCAGAGTACATCATGAGAAACACTGGGCTGGAAGAAGCACAAGCTGGAATCAAGATTGCCAGGAGAAATGTCAATAACCTCAGATATGCAGATGACACCACCCTTATGGCAGAAAGTGAAGAGGAACTCAAAAGCCTCTTGATGAAAGTGAAAGAGGAGAGTGAAAAAGTTGGCTTAAAGCTCAACATTCAGAAAACAAAGATCATGGCATCCGGTCCCATCACTCCGTGGGAAATAGATGGGGAAACAGTGGAAACAGTGTCAGACTTTATTTTTGGGGGCTCCAAAATCACTGCAGATGGTGACTGCAGCCATGAAATTAAAAGACACTTACTCCTTGGAAAGAAAGTTATGACCAACCTAGATAGCATATTCAAAAGCAGAGACATTACTTTGCCAACAAAGGTTTGTCTAGTCAAGGCTATGGTTTTTCCAGTGGTCATGTATGGATGTGAGAGTTGGACTGTGAAGAAGGCTGAGCACTGAAGAATTGATGCTTTTGAACTGTGGTGCTGGAGAAGACTCTTGAGAGTCCCTTGGACTGCAAGGAGATCCAACCAGTCCATTCTGAAGGAGATGAGCCCTGGGATTTCTTTGGAAGGAATGATGCTAAAGCTGAAACTTGAATACTTTGGCCACCTCATGCAAAGAGTTGACTCATTGGAAAAGACTCTGATGCTGGGAGGGATTGGGGGCAGAAGGAGAAGGGGACGACAGAGGATGAGATGGCTGGATGGCATCACTGACTCGATGGACATGAGTCTGAGTGAACTCCGGGAGTTGGTGATGGACAGGGAGGCCTGGCATGCTGCGATTCATGGGGTCGCAAAGAGTCAGACATGACTGAGCAACTGATCTGATCTGATCTGATCTGAGAAGCAACACTAGGTCTCACAGCACATAGCTACCAACAGAGGATGATCATAAAAAATGATCCGCTCAGAATAAGGATCCTTCACAGTGAAGTTCAACGTTGTATTTTTTGAAGACAGCCAGTGCATGGTTCCTCTAAGAATCCAATTTAGCATTTTCAGTTGAGTGAGGTGTCTCTGTACACTTTTGTACTTCAAAATTAGTTACATGTTTCCTTTATCTTTCAAGGATTATGAAAAGAACTCTGAATTTTTTAAACAATGCCAGTATTGTCCTATAAAACAATGGGTTGGTTTGATTCAACATACTCAATGATTCAAGATTAAATCATAACATACTGGCATTATAAGAAAACTTAGATGTCATGGAATATTTGCTGGATTCTACCT
Source organism: Bos javanicus (assembly GCF_032452875.1). Taxonomy (NCBI): domain Eukaryota; kingdom Metazoa; phylum Chordata; class Mammalia; order Artiodactyla; family Bovidae; genus Bos; species Bos javanicus. The sequence continues at coordinate 96,074,773 of NC_083872.1, read as the reverse complement.
ACCATTATCTGTTCCCCAGTCTCACGAGAGCAGCATTTTAATTTGCTTTGGAGAAACACCTTCTTCCCTACTCTGAGTCCCTGTAGTTCAAGTTGGGGCACTTTATTCTCATGCTGGATCCAGGGATGGGCATGTGACCCAGAACTGGACAATCAACATAGCCTTTTGCCCTGGCTCCAGTGACTATCCCAAGGATATGCACATATCCAATTCCAGGCCAGTTCAGTTCATTCGCTCAGTCATGTCCGACTCTTTGCAACCCCATGAATCACAGCACGCCAGGCCTCCTTGTCCATCACCAACTCCCAGAGTGCATCCAGACTCATGTCCATCGAGTCAGTGATGCCATCCAGCCATCTCATCCTCTGCCGTCCCCTTCTCCTCTTGCCCCCAATCCCTCCCAGCATCAGAGTCTTTTCCAATGAGTCAACTCTTCACATGAGGTGGCCAAAGTACTGGACTTTCAGCTTCAGCATCATTCCTTCCAAAGAAATCCCAGGGCTGATCTCCTTCAGAATGGACTGGTTGGATCTCCTTGCAGTCCAAGGGACTCTCAAGAGTCTTCTCCAGCACCACACTTCAATAGCATCAATTCTTCAGTGCTCAGCCTTCTTCACAGTCCAACTCTCACATCCATACATGACCACTGGAAAAACCATAGCCTTGACTAGATGAACCTTTGTTGGCAAAGTAATGTCTCTGCTTTTGAATATGCTATCTAGGTTGGACATAACTTTCCTTCCAAGGAGTAAGCGTCTTTTAATTTCATGGCTGCAGTCACCATCTGCAGTGATTTTGGAGCCCCAAAAAATAAAGTCTGACACTGTTTCCACTGTTTCCCCATCTATTTCCCATGAAGTGATGGGACCAGATGCCATGATCTTCGTTTTCTGAATGTTGAACTTTAAGCCAACTTTTTCACTCTCCACTTTCACTTTCATCAAGAGACTTTTGAGCTCCTCTTCACTTTCTGCCATAAGGGTGGTGTCATCTGCATATCTGAGGTTATTGATATTTCTCCTGGCAATCTTGATCCCAGCTTGTGTTTCTTCCAGTCCAGCATTTCTCATGATGTACTCTGCATATAAGTTAAATAAACACGGTGACAATACACAGCCTTGATGTACTCCATTTTCTATTTGGAACCAGTCTGTTGTTCCATGTCCAGTTCTAACTGTTGCTTCCTGACCTGCATACAGATTTCTCAAGAGGCAGGTCAGGTGGTCTGGTATTCCCATCTCTTTCAGAATTTCCCACAGTTTATTGTAGTCCACACAGTCAAAGGCTTTGGCATAGTCAATAAAGCAGAAATAGATGTTTTTCTGGAACTCTCTTGCTTTTTCCATGATCCAGCAGATGTTGGCAATTTGATCTCTGGTTCCTCTGCCTTTTCTAAAACCAGCTTGAACATCAGGAAGTTCACAGTTCACGTATTGCTGAAGCCTGGCTTGGAGAATTTTCAGCATTACTGTACTAGTTTGTGAGATGAGTGCAATTGTGAGGTAGTTTGAGCATTCTTTGGCATTGCATTTCTTTGGGATTGGAATGAAAACTGACCTTTTCCAGTCCTGTGGCCACTGCTGAGTTTTCCAAATTTGCTGGCATACTGAGTGCAGCACCTTCACAGCATCATCTTTCAGGGTTTGAAATAGCTCAACTGGAATTCCATCACCTCCACTAGCTTTGTTCGTAGTGATGCTTTCTAAGGCCCACTTGACTTCACATTCCAGGATGTCTGGCTCTAGGTCAGTGATCACATCATCGTGATTATCTGGGTCATGAAGATCTTTTTTGTACAGTTCTTCGGCAAACACTAGTGGAGGTGATAGAATTCCAGTTGAGCTATTCCAAATCCTGAAAGATGATGCTGTGAAAGTGCTGCACTCAATATGCCAGCAAATTTGGAAAACTCAGCAGTGGCCACAGGACTGGAAAAGGTCCGTTTTCATTCCGATACCAAAGAAAGGCAATGCCAAAGAATGCTCAAACTACCGCACAATTGCACTCATCTCACACGCTAGTAAAGAAATGCTCAAAATTCTCCAAACCAGGCTTCAGCAGTATGTGAACCGTGAACTTCCTGATGTTCAAGCTGGTTCTAGAAAAGGCAGAGGAACCAGAGATCAAATTGCCAACATCTGTTGGATCATGGAAAAAGCAAGAGAGTTCAAGAAAAACATCTATTTCTGCTTTATTGACTATGCCAAAGCCTTTGACTGTGTGGACTACAATAAACTGTGGGAAATTCTGAAAGAGATGGGAATACCAGACCACCTGACCTGCCTCTTGAGAAATCTGTATGCAGGTCAGGAAGCAACAGTTAGAACTGGACATGGAACAACAGACTGGTTCCAAATAGGAAAAGGAGTACATCAAGGCTGTATATTGTCACCCTGTTTATTTAACTTACATGCAGAGTACATCATGAGAAACACTGGACTGGAAGAAACACAAGCTGGAATCAAGATTGCTGGGAGAAATATCAGTAACCTCAGATATGCAGATGACACCACCCTTATGGCAGAAAGTGAAGAGGAACTCAAAAGTCTCTTAATGAAAGTGAAAGAGGAGAGTGAAAAAGTTGGCTTAAAGCTCAACATTCAGAAAATGAAGATCATGGCATCCGGTCCCACCACTTCATGGGAAGTAGATGGGGAAACAGTGGAAACAGTGTCAGACTTTATTTTTCTGGGCTCCAAAATCACTGCATAAGGTGACTGCAGCCCTGAAATTAAAAGATGCTTACTCCTTGGGAGGAAAGTTATGTCCAACCTAGATAGCATATTCAAAAGCAGAGACATTACTTTGCCAACAAAGGTTCATCTAGTCAAGGCTATGGTTTTTCCAGTGGTCATGTATGGATGTGAGAGTTGGACTGTGAAGAAGGCTGAGCACTGAAGAATTGATTCTTTTGAACTGTGGTGCTGGAGAAGACTCTTGAGAGTCCCTTGGACTGCAAGGAGATCCAACTAATCCATTCTGAAGGAGATCAGCCCTGGGATTTCTTTGGAAGGAATGATGCTAAAGCTGAAAGTCCAGTACTTTGGCCACCTCACGTGAAGAGTTGACTCATTGGAAAAGACTCTGATGCTGGGAGGGATTGGGGGCAGTAGGAGAAGGGGATGACAGAGGATGAGATGGCTGGATGGCATCACTGACTCAATGGACGTGAGTCTGAGTGAACTCTGGGAGTTGGTGATGGACAGGGAGGCCTGGCGTGCTGTGATTCATGGGGTCGCAAAGAGTCAGACATGACTAAGTGACTGATCTGATCTGATCTGATCGGCAACCACAAAAATTTTTACTAGAATTACCCAGAAAAAGGTATTATCTTTCCACTGCATTTATTAAATCATTAAAAGTATACTCTAGAGTTGTCAAAGGGCCAGTACATAAAGGTCTACTTGAACATAAAATCAACAAAGAAGAAAGCAAAAATAAACATTAGACAGAGAATCCTGAAGACCTCATTTTAGTCCTCAATCCAAATATGTGAACTGTTATACATGAAAATAGTACTGCTACAGACAAAACTGTGTATGACAGAAATTCATATGTTGAAGCCTTACCCCTGATGTGACTGTATTTGAAGATAAGCTATTTTAAAAAGGATTCTGGTTTTGGTGACAATCTCAAGGAACGTCGATAAAAACAAATGTACCAATATTATAAGGGAGTTGGATTGCCTTAGAAACCCCAGGCCTGGGAAACAAAGCTCTATAATTACTCAACCTCTACGGCAATTAATATTCAAGTCTCCCCAAACCTTCCCTAAAGGAATATGCTGGAAGAAAAAAGGAATCTTCTTTAATGACTATTTCAGCTGTGGCCACAAGGGGCGATAGAGACCGGAGCCCAGGAGAGACTAGAGACAAAGGAATTTATGCCACTGTTAGGTTAGGGGTCTGTGATATTCCTGTTCTGCATGACATTACGTATGCCACAGAACAGCAGCCATTATATATCATCTCCCTTTCTTTTTCCCTTTTTTTTGGCCCAGCCACGTGGCATGTGGGATCTTAGTTCCACAACCAGGAATTAAACCTAACCACTAGACCACCAGGGAATTCCCGAAAATTATGTTAAATGTTACTTTTAAATTATGGTAATCCTCTTTTCCTTTCATAAATGTGCGATAGGCCAGGATGGTTAAATATATTATTAAGCTATAGATTCTAAAATCGTAGGAGATAACTCTAAGTCCAAACAAGAGGAATCTGTGACATCTAGATATCGTGAACTTTGAGCTGAGTAACAATCGCTTTTCCCCTTTTGCCTTCCTGTCTGAGATGATCCTTCCTTGCATTGTGACACACTGAAGTATGAATGTATTTCTATTACAGCGCTTTTTATTGTTCAGTCGCCCAGTTGTGTCCGACTCTTTGCAACATGGACTGCAGCCTGCCAGGCCTCCCTGTCTCCCACCATCTCCAGAAATTCGTCCAAGTTCATGTCTCTTGCTTTGGTGATGCCATCCAGGCATCTCATCCTCTGATGCCCTCAATCTCCTTCTGCCCTCAAAGACTAGAAATTCCTAGAATGGAATTGTTCCATCTCTGTGAGCTCAGGCAAGTTGCTTAAGTCTCAGTTTCAAGTTATGTATGATGATTACAGCATGCAGAAAACAAAAACCTGGCAGATGGTAGAAACTCAATAATTTTTTTTAAGTATTGTTAAAATCAAGAACTTCCACTATCTGAACCTAATCCAGATTTTCAAATTTACTTCACACTGTGACTCATGAGGCATCAAACACTCTAGCCAGAAGCTCCTTTTATTGTACTCTACTTCTCCAAGGTCCAGTTCAAAGAAAACTGCTAAGGGGAAGAAGAAGAAAATAAAAACCTCAATTTCCTCTTCCTTGATAGTAAAAGCATAAGTTTCCTTTGAAATTATATTGTCTGTGTTTACAACACAACACTACATATAGTGACCTTTTAGAATAGCGCTGTTCAAAGACCATATGGCATGTTGCACTTTTGCGACTACAGACATTTAAGTGATACTTCTTAAAATTTTTATTTTAAGCCAAACAAAATAAAGCAAAGATTGTGTTCTCTTGAGCTTTGTCACAGTACTTCTTCACGGAGAAGCCAAAATTCCCTGTGAGAAAACAATAGGAAACATAATATTTCATTCAAAGATGAGAAAATGATGGCTAGCACAGGTTAACTAAATCATGCAAATGCATATATATAGAGAGAGAGATAATAGCACATTGAAGACAGGAAATCAGGGCTGTCTCTACTGTTCTCAAGGAAGGTTGTGGGGGAGATTAGACAGCTAATGACAACCTAGGTTACTTCTCCCATCTTGGTTCAGGGTGGGATTTTTATGAGAATGAACACAAGCAATAGCTCACTACTCATAATCCAGAGAGGGGAACAGAGAGGTGGAGCCAGAAACAAGTAGGGAGGGGATCAAGAGGGAAAACAGTGAGGAAGAATAATTAAAGGAGTGAGTGCTGACTAACTTTCCTCCCTACTGGCTTTGCCAGGGGCGAACAGGAGCTTGCTCCCTTGTGTGCTCTGGCAGAAAAGCAGCACATTCCATTTAGTTAAGTCTCTGCAAGTGGAGCTTGTGTCACTGAACTGCGGAAAAATGAGGTGGGGGTAGGAGTGAAATTAATAAGAGGGATCATTTTTCCTTTCTTTTCAAAAATGTTAAGAGGAAGGAAATAGAACACAATACAGAAAACCATTATTCCTTCATGGATTAGTTAGGAGAGCCAATTCCATCCAGTGCTACTTCCATCCAGCCTCACAGTACAAATGGGTCAAGCTCTTTGGCCTTCCATTTCCTCAACGAAAAAGTAAGGGATTGTGCTGGTTCCAAATTACTAGGGTTTTATATTAAGGAAGTCATGACTTCGTGTTTTCATGGAAATAAGGGAGGAGATAAGAAATGAACATTTAGCAATAGTCACCTTGTGCCAGGTAAATGAGACTAGGGTTTTATATACATAGATTCAGAACCCAAACAGCCCAGGTTTGTTTATGTGTTCTGCCACCTAACTAGCTGTGTTACCTTGGGGGAGTTACCTAACCTCTCTGTGCTGTCAATGTCCTCAGCAGTAAAACAGACACAGTGATATCTTCGCCCAAAGTGTCACTGGGATTAAATGACTCTATCTATCTATCTAGTCATATATTGATGTAGAATACTACACAGATGTAGTTTATGTATATAGAATAGTAACGGGCATAAAGTAATTGCTCTACAAATGCTATTAAAATGATTATTACAACACTAAAAAGTGGACATTCACTCCATGCAGATGAAAGTGAAAATGGAAAGAAAACCAAAACTTCAGAGCTTTGAGCTTTTCTGACTTCCAGTAGTTTTAGTCTCTTAACTACTACCTTATACCAGTTTAAAAAGGGTGAAAGTCACAGCATTTTGTAGGCAGCTAGGGAATTCTACAAGTTACACAACCATCAGTCAATCAAAACCATTCAATGAATACAGAATAAACCACAGGTCACAAAAGTCCTCCAATCCCTAGCACAGCTTTTGGAAGAGTGTAATAATAGTTAATTTGCCTAGGTAAAGAAATGCCCCTAAGGGATTACTCTTGTTTTGGGCTGAAGTCCAAAGAAAAGACTGACATCTAATCTAAAGGTTCTCAGAAATGCAAATTGCCTACTTCAAATTCCAGGGAATTTAAATCTCTGCATGGAGGAGTCTTTCTCTGGACTGGAGGAAGAGACTCTTTTGAAGAATTGGTAGACACTTTCCCCATCACAGGGAAGGTTTTGATGGGGGTAAGGGGTGCAGGGAAGGGAGCACCAAGTAGCACCAAGTAGAGAACTCCAGGTTCAGAAATCAAAAGGGGGAAGGGGAACATGGTGGGGAGAGATGTTTCAGAATAAAATCAGATACCACAGAAGAGAAAACACAGACTGTATGAAACTGATGATTAATCTGTTTCTTTTTTAGGTGGCTTAAAATTCGAGGAACTGTAACAATTCCATTACACTCAGTAGCTCTCACACTATGAGAAAAGGAGCTCTAAAACAAATCAGTAGTTTCTGAGAGTTTCCAAGAGAGGAAAAAACACAAGCTAACTCTTGAAAAACCTACAAGGTATAAAAGAAGAAAAGTAGTCCAGAAAGTACTGGACTGGAGCTAGAAACAGGGTATTTGAAATTAACTTATCTGTTGAACAAATATTTATTCCTTGTTATTTTACTTAATTATTTATTTTTGGCCAAGTACTCTTCCAAAAGCTGATTATACAGTTCTGATCAGATAGGCATGGCCCTTAGGGGATTTAGAAAGCTAATGAAGGAGAAAAAGAATATTCAAGAAAACAAATATACACAATTGTAAGTTAGAGTGATCCTATAACAAAAAAAGAGAGGATGTCATATAAGAAGATAACAAGGAATATACTTTTGAATCTACTTTTAACCAAGTATAAGAAATCTAGTTTTAACCAGGCAGGAAGGCTTCTCTGAAGAGGTGGCATATAAGAAAACGCTTGATAGGTGAGGCTTAACCATGAATAGGAGGAACTGGAGGAGGGAGAAGCATTTTAAGCATGTGAAACAGAAGGTGTGAAGATCCTAAAGTAAGAGATATCTACCAAGAAGAAGGTTGATCTGAATTACCTGATCTCCAATACAGCAATATACTGCTTTTCTTTCCACAACAACCACCTAAGATTTGTAAATCTCTTAAGTTCAATTAATCGACTCACCTTTTTTATGTACATTTTTTTCTTTCTCGGGGTAGTGAATCACTAGACAAAGCCAGCCGTCTTCTAGTGCATATTAAAAATAGCTTTTCCAGATCTACTGTTATCATTGGCTTTTTTCCAGGGCTTTATGCTCTACTGAAACTAAACACTTAAATGAGCAATTTAACTCGGGTTTTTAGCCTAGGAAAAATGACGTTTTTGATTCTGTTTTGAGATGTAGGGCTGAATTTTAAGTTGCTCAGTTATAATTAATCCTTTGTAACACTGCAAAAGCAAAACATCTGTGATCCTTGTTCAGTAAAAGAGCCCTGTACCAACCACCTAAGTAAGACAAAATGAACACGAAACAAGGCATTGAGGACGATTCTGAGTAAAGCAGCCCAGTGTTTGTGCTTCGACATATAATTGAGACAGGCTCAAAAGGCCTTGCGACATCGTGACACACTGCTCACTTTGGCCACCAGAGGGAGACCAGAGAGTCGTCAAGCACCTAATAGAGCCACACCCCGAATATGGTTGCTTATTATCTCTCTTCTGATATTTTAAAACCACAAGAAGAAAAAGAAAAATTATTGTCCAGAAAACGCTTAAATTTTAAGACTGAGGTAAAATCCACAATAACAGAAAATTAGCCATTTTAGAGTGTACATCTATTACCTCCACAGTATTGCATAATCAGCCCCTTCTCTCGTTCCAAAACATAAGAAATGCTTACATTTCATACAAAGAAAACTTACAAAAGCCCAGCCCTGTCCTCTCCTCATTCCGTCACATTCTGAGTTTTGCCTCCACCTGCATTACGTTAGAAATGGTTCCCGCGCATTCTCCGAACAGCCTTCCCCACTAAACAATTCACAGAATCTGATCCAGGGTTAAAATTACATGTTCAAAAACCAAAACCATCTCAAGTCTTCAGTTTTTTCTCTGGGAATCGTAAGGTTGCAACAGCCAGTACAAGTAACTGTTAAAAAATTCTATATATATTATGTTTTGTCCTTTCTCAACAAAGAAATGAATAAATTATTTTTATTTACATAGTTACAAAACAAATTAACAATGTAATACACCAACACCTTTCAGTCTTTTACGTGGAATTTAAAGTTCTTTCCATCTAGAGTGAAATTTTAAGATATTTCTAGGTTAGAACGAGAGCCAAGATTTTAAGGGCACCATGTCAATTGGTTAGATAACAAATTTAAGAAAAATAAAAATAAAACAGTTAATGTCCCAAAAGCTGAAGGTTTACAACCTAAACCCACTATTTTATTAAAGAATTTAATCTACTTCATGGGGCCTTGGCCCAGGGAAGGGTAAAAAAATGCCAAACTGGAGAGGCAGGGGGAGGGGAATTGCTGGTGGTGACTCTGGGAAAACAGGAGGGAGGGAAACTGAAGAGCAAATGAGGCCGGATCCGCCCTAACAAAGAGGCAGAAACTGTGTCTCAACAGCCACCAAATCCAGTTCAGGGCGGTTTGAGCCAGTTTCTGAGCTGGATTGAGAACAACAGCCACGGCTGAGACTTGACGAGGGTGAAACAGAAAATACAAAATGGACTTCGCAGTGAGAAGTGGAATTGGCCTGGACTCGCAGGAGCCTAAAGCTGTTTCCTGGAGTAGCAAAGTCAGATAAAATATAAGGCCTGGAGCCGGAACAGCGGCCTACTAAGTAAGGAAAAACGACAGAGCACTGCCTCTGTGCCTGGATCCAGTCCGCATTTTCCCTCATACTTCCCCTAATTGTGGCTGGTGAGGGAAAAGGGCCTCAGGGTATCAGTTTTCAGAGAAGGCTGGCTGCGGTGTGGGGGGAGGGGAGGATTGTGTGTCTAGGGTGGTTTAATGTGTATCCCTGGGGGTTGGGGGTGTAGAATGTATAAGAGTCTGAAGGAGAGGGAACAACACTTCACACCCTGCAGTTCACACCGCCTCTCTGCACCTCTGCTGCATTATTGCACAACCTCAACATACACCGCACAAAGGTGTCTTGGGAGCGCGCTACACTCTGGATACTTGCAGATGTAATTACTAGGCTCCTTCGGCTCTATGCATTAATAACAATACACGAATCAGGACTGTCCACATGCTCTTCTCATTTCGTGCCCTAAAATACATACAAGCCGTACATACGCTCTCAACCAAGGGACACAGCAGTATTAGGTAACGGTGGAATGATAATCCTATCCTCGCTTCCCCTCCCCCAGGTGCCAGGACCTCTGACATTTGATCAGTCCCACCCTGAAGTGGCTCCTCTCAGAGTCCAACAGTCTGAGCTGTGGTCCATAGCTGTCCAGGGTGTGCACATCCTGCGGCCAGGTTGGGCTCAGAGCCTTCCTGGACCACTTACATCTCTTGATCACCCCTAAACTCTAAAGGCTACCTAGGAATTCTAGCCAAAGTCCGGACTTGGCGAGGTGTGAGGTGTGGGGGAGGGGAAGAGCAAACTTGGGGTGTGGGGTGCTAAATTCCCTTTCTCCTGAATATCCCAAAGATGTTTAGACTCTTCCAGAGGCACTAGATAAGTGCCTCCAGACCCCAAGGCTTGTTTGAGTTGGAAGGCAGCCCTGGTGTGGGGAGGACTGTGGGGACCCCTGTGAGTGTACAGATCTCTCTCTCTCACACACATACTCAAAGACATTCAATGAAAACCGGGTCTGTAGAGTTTCCAAATATCCTGAGAGATTGGGGGAGGGAAGAGGGAGAAGGTCAAACTAAAAGACGTCACCGTGCTATTTTTATCTTTATACCATAAATGCATGTATGGGTGGACCATTGAAACACATTCACTTTGCATTATTTATGTTCGACAGTCTTCCATAAATGAAGCTTGTTACTAGCATGCCCTAGTTGACGCTGTTACACAAATAGATAACTTACGCAGCCCTTCTATATTCATTTCATTAACTGTTAGACTGGGGCTGATATAGATTCTGCCAGAAGGTTTTTGTTGTTTAGGTTTTTTCGATTTGTTTTTTAGTAGGGGCAGTGTTTCTCCCCACAGGAACAAGCAGAAGGCTACAGAGGAGATGAAGGTAATCTAGAAGTAAACAGAATCATAACACCTAGAGCTTGCTATAAGCTATACACAATACCAAGTACTTCATATATTACAGTATGTTATTCACTATTCATATATACCTCTGAGTCAGACATTATTGTTCCCATTCTAGAGATGAGGAAAATGGAGCTTGGAAAGATTAAGTATTTCATCAAATTCATCAAATTAAGTGACAGACCAAGATTCTGGTCGAGTCCTTGTTTTTAACCCCCTGTTAAACTGCCACCTCGCTGGCAAATAGTCATAAACTTTTTTTCAGATCCCATTGTGTGTCTGCCTACTTTGGGCTGGGAGGTAACATGGTTAGGTGAGAGGGGAGCATTGCTTCAGCGATGAGGACGTGGTTCCTGCCTTCAACAAGCTTTCAATCTAACGGCTGTTTTTTTCTAAGACAATTCAGCCGTACAAGGAATTATTTTTTTTCTGCCTCTGGGTCTCAGAGGCCATCTGGGAATTATAGTTTGGAATTTCCCTGCCATTTCCGTGCTGTGTGGGAGGAACGTTTGAAGTCAGGACAGCCCTGGTACAAGCAGGCAGCATGGGCAGGCCGGGTGGAAAGGGGCAGGGCGAGGCCGCTGGGGAGCCGTAGCCATGGCAACCCAGCCTGCTTTCCAGAACAATGTCTCCAACCAGGAAAACGGCTCCAGAGAGCTTTCTCTTCATAATCCCCGCGGCCCGTTGGGCCAAGGAATGCACCAAGGGGATCCTTTCTTTGTAGAGAAACGACTCTTTACAAGACCCAGAACAAAGGAAGACATTTGTTGTATAGGGTCTGTATTTGTTTGGAATAAAATCAACAACGCGCAGTTGCTTGGTTCCTCTTCACTGTTCAGAGGAAACGAACACAGCTTTGTTACACAAGCTTCCTATTTTGGGATAATATTTGTTTAACTTTTGTTTCATCCCCATTTTACAGATGGGAGAGTAGTAATCATGAATGAACTGGCTCTCTGTAAAACTATCATTAAAACACTGGTGCGTCCTTTCAGACGACCTCGTGAAGGGGACCTGCCTTTTTGCATAATTTATGATCATTCTACAGATGATGTGAACAGAGTTCCTGTCCACGTGCTCAAGGGCCCGGGAGCTACCGGGCCTCCTAGGACTCCAGTCCTTCCCACTCTCTACTTCCAGCCACTCGGCCCTCCCCCTCCCCCTCCCCCTCCTCCTCACCCGCACCAGCAACCGCAGCCTGGAGGAGGCGGTGAAGGGGGTGAAGGGGGAGGAGGAGGAGGAGGAGAAGAGAAGAGGAGGAGTGGGGGAGAGGGAAGAGGGGTAAGTGAGTGGGAGAGAGAAGGGAGGGGAGGGGAAGGGAGTGGAGGGGAAGGGAAGAAGGAATGAGGAAGACATTCCAGCCCCACCCCTGCAAGCCTCCAACTCCAGCCGGTTGGGAAACTCCTGCTCAGAGAACTGAAAGAAGACAGTGTGTCGACCGGTGATGACTACTTCAGGCTTTCAAATGATCTACAGCCAGACTACACCCTGAGCCTTGAAGACTGTAGCTTTGCTGAGCCAGGGTGTGACCTCGCTAAAGATGACATCAGGGCCACGGAAGTCAGTCCCCACCCGCAAGACCGAGAACAAAACTTAATACAAGCTCAATAACAAACGATCTACCATAAAAGCCCAAACTTATAAAGAATGTAATTTTTAAATGTAAATTTCCGGCAATGTGAGCCAGAAAGAGTAAGAGCTCAGCTACTTCGTGGCAGTAAAAGCCTGGCTACCTGATTCTGGGTGCCCCCCAGCAGCCGAATCCCTTATAAAGTCTCTAAGACCAAAATCAGATTGGCCTGCCTCTATGTCTCCCCATTGTGCAGTGACTGGGGAGGAAGGAAAACAGGTCACCTTCTCTGGGTGACTACAGGAATTGCCTGAGCGATTTCCTTAAACTACACTTCTCCACTGCATCCCCAGATTTTTTGTTGCCAGAGGATGACCTAAAGATAGATGTCATCCCCCAATATGGAACAAAGCTGAGAACTGCTGCCAGTGTCACGCTTGTAAGGAGTTATTTGAGTGACCTTTGATTCTAAATTAAGGCCTAAATTTATTGACCTTTCTCCTGGTAATGTATTTCAGTAGATAATGCTAACTTACCCCGCTTTAGGAGTGTAAACAATGGATCTTTACAGTGAATTTTTTGAAACTCAAGAGTATTTCCTAGAACACAGGGACGTACAATCCCTCTCCCCAAGATTGATCCTTGTAGTATTAAATATCCATTCAACATTCCTTGAACACTTCTTAAGAATCAAGCACTATGTTATTTTTCACTACATTAGAACTGTGGATTTTAAAAATCACATAAAACATGAAACTTACTTTCAGAGAGCTTACAGGCCGGGAAGGCCGATACCCAGGAAGTCAGCTATTGCAGAGTGGTATGATACATGCTTTGTAAAAATAGGAATAAGAAGATATATGTGGGAGAAGAAAGGGACATGAAAAACAGAGTAAGGCTATGTGGAGCAATCAGATAACTAGAGGGCTTCCTGTCAGGAACTGGAAAATAAGATGGAGTTAGCTAAAGTGATACCAGAGCTCAGAGTCAGAACTGAGTTTTAGTTCCAGATTTATCAATCTGTCAGTTATCAGGAAGACATTATTAAAAAGAGGGTAATAAAGGGCTTCCCTGATAGCTCAGTTACTAAAGAATCTACCTACAATGCAGGAGATCCCAGTTCAATTCCTGGGCCTGAAGATTCTTTGGAGAAGGGATAGGCTACCCACTAGAGTATTCTTGGGTTTCCCTTGTGGCACAGCTGGTAAAGAATCCACCTGCAATTCGGGAGACCAGGATTTGATCCCTGGATGGGAAGATCCCCTGGAGAAGGGAAAGGCTACCCACTCCAGTATTCTGGCCTAGAGAATTCTGTGGACTAGTCCATGGGGTCTCAAAGAGTAGGACTCGACTTTCACTTTCACTTTTAGAACAAAGGCAAAGCAGGGAACGTGAAGTCCAGAAGGTCAGGAGCTTTGCAGGACTGGAACTAGAAGACTGACATAGCAGAATTGATCTATTCCCTCACCCAGGAGGGTTCCATGCATCTTGTAAAAAGAAAAGCCGTGTCATAAGTATGAAGAATCCTGCAAATTTAGCTATTGAGCAGCAGGTTTCAACACTGCGACACTTTTAACATTTCAATATGTTATTTATAACTTGATGATTATTAGCAAAATTACACATTATTAGACCTGATATCCAGTATGTTCGCCTGGGAAATCCTCTGGACAGAGGAGCCTGTGGACTATGGCCCATAGGGTTGCAGAGTTGGATGTGACTGAAGTGACTTCACATGCATGCAAGACCTGAAATCAGAGTGCGATTAAATACCTGATGCTGGGTCAATACTGTTTTCACTGAAATTTTCAGTTAATTTGCCAAGATCTGTTCACATATGTTACACTAAGATGTAGCACCAGCAATTAACACTTGATCTATTCCACCACTTCTGCTCTTAAAAACAATAACAACGAAAGAGAGATTCCTTAAGAAGTTTGCAAATGTTAGAGGGTAGAGTGTAGAAAGTCTGTTTTCAAACTGCAACTCCAATTTCTGGTCCCTCCAGCAAGCAGGTTTTTCAGACACTGTTTTTCTTCTTCTGGTAATTCATTAGTAATGTTCACCGAATATTTCTACATTTCCAGTTTCTGATCACAACATAAGATTGCATGATCACCCCGGCGCCGCTCATGGGGGGCCCAAGTCCTTCTGATCGAGGCCCAAAAAAAAAAAAAAAAAAAGATTGCATGATCTGACCACTTCGAAATTAGTGGTATATTTACTTTGGTCAATAAGATAGAGGAAGTGATACATGTCACTTCCTGGAAAAAGCTTTAAGACCTAGTCAACCATTAGCAGCCTTTCCATCTCACTTCCGGGGAGATCACAAAAGCAATGTTGAGATGAACCTCTTTCAGCTGAGGTCTTGTAGCAAAACCACGTTAGTAGGTAGTATGAGAGAGAAATGAACTTTTGGTGCATTGCACCATAAAGAATTGGTGGCTATTTGTTACACAGCATGATCTAGACTATCCTGATTGACTCACCTCAATATCCATTTATCTAATCTACTTCCTTCCTGTTGTTAGGTATGTAGAATAGGGAAAAGGAGTCCAAAATGGCAGTGGTTAAAAGACAAGGAAGGTCAAAGGAAGGTCTGAGGAGCAGAGTGAAGACTTCAGGCAGAACAAACAGCACTCCTGGCTAAGCCCAATTTGCATAGGGCAGGCCCAGGTGGAGGAAAAAACATATAAAAGGAGGAGCCAAAGTGCTTTCTCTCGGACTCTCTCTCTCCCACATGCGCGTGCTCTTTTCTTTCTTTCTCTTTCTCTCACTCTCTCTCACTCTCTCTCTCTCCTGCTATCTTCTAAATAAAATGGAGCTGTAACACTGATTTGCCTAAGAGCTGTAACACGGTTTGTCCCCAAGACCTGAGAGCTGTGATGCGCCGAGGGCTTTAATGTCCGTTGCTCCAAATCTTTGTTGTGACGAGACAAAGAACCAAGGAACATACACTCACGTGACACTGTCAAAAGTCAAAACTCTACAAAGTCTTCTGTTTCAGAGAGACTGACTAGCTCCAGCTTGAGGGGGTGGATCTTCAGCATAAGTCAATCATGATGATAGTCCTTTACCAGTCAGTGATTGAGAAATTGGGAGGTGACCGACCAAGTTTGGCCATGTCAAAAGAAATCTACTGGGAAGCCTCAGAAAAGTTTCTAAAAAGAGTTAAGACAGAGAGACAGACAGAGAGAAAAAGCTGCTCCTTTCTTTCTCCAGCTGTTGTCATCTATAGATAAGGCACTAGTTATCCAGTACTATGCTACAATTTACATGTTTATTTACATATTATCTCAAATATTTATTATTCCACAGTTTCTGTGAGTCAAGAATTCAGGAGCAGCTTAGTTGGGTGGCTCTGACTCAAAGTCTCTCAAGAAGTTGTGGTTGAGACACCTGCTAGGGCTGCAGTCATCTAAAGGCTTGACTGGGCTAGGAACTTTACTTCCTAGATTATGCCATCACGTGGCTGTTAGCAGAAGGTCTCAGTTCATTGCTAGTTCTTGGCAGGAGGCTTATTACTTGTCATGTGGACCTCTCCATAGGGTTAACTGAGCATTCTCATGACATGGTTACTGGCTTTCCCTGGAGGGAGTGACCCAAGAGAAAGTATAAGGAGGAAACCCAAATGCCTTTATATCCTAATTTCAGGAGCAACACATTGTCATTTCCATGACATTCTATTCTTTAAATGTGAATCACTAAATGCAGCCCAACTTTAAGAGAATTATGCTCCACCTTTTGGGAGAAGACTACTAAAAAATTTGTGTTTAAACCAACACAGGTGTATCAGCAGAAAGTACTGTGGCTGTGTAGAAATTACGAGGGGCTCAAGCCTAAGGGTCCCCTCACACTGAAGAAGGCAGAGCAGATATGGAAAGGCCCTTGATGACATTGCTAAGGTACAATCTACTCTGGACTACTAATTATGTGAGAAAAAATAAATTTCTTACAATTTCAGCATGTTTAAGATGAAGCTGACTGATAAATAGAAACATCTATTTCTTCTTTATTGACCATGCCAAAGCCTTTGACTATGTGGATTACAATAAACTGTGGAAAATTCTTCAAGAGATGGGAATACCAGACCACCTGACCTGCCTCTTGAGAAACCTGTACGCAGCTCAGGAAGCAACATTTAGAAATGGACATGGAACAACAGACTGGTTCCAAATAGGAAAAGGAGTATGTCAAGGCTGTATATTGTCACCCTGCTTATTTAACTTCTATGCAGAGTACATCATGAGAAACACTGGACTGGAAGAAGCACAAGCTGGAATCAAGATTGCCAGGAGAAATATCAATAAGCTCAGATATGCAGATGACACCACCCTTATGGCAGAAAGTGAAGAGGAACTCAAAAGCCTCTTGATGAAAGTGAAAGTGGAGAGTGAAAAAGTTGGCTTAAAGCTCAACATTCAGAAAACGAAGATCATGGCATCCGGTCCCATCACTCCATGGGGAATAGATGGGGGAACAGTGGAAACAGTGTCAGACTTTATTTTTGGGGGCTCCAAAATCACTGCAGATGGTGATTGCAGTCATGAAATTAAAAGACACTTACTCCTTGGAAGGAAAGTTACGACCAACCTGGATAGCATAGTGAAAAGCAGAGACATTACTTTGCCAACAAAGGTCTGTCTAGTCAATGGTTTGCCAACAAAGGTCTGTCTATGGTTTTTCCAGTGGTCATGTATGGATGTGAGAGTTGGACTGTGAAGAAAGCTGAGCGCCAAAGAATTGATGCTTTTGAACGGTGGTGTTGGAGAAGACTCTTGAGAGTCCTTCGGACTGCAAGGAGATTCAACTAGTTCATTCTGAAGGAGATCAGCCCTGGGATTTCTTTGGAAGGAGTGATGGTAAAGCTGAAAGTCCAGTACTTTGGCCACCTCATGTGAAGAGTTGACTCATTGGAAAAGACTCTGATGCTGGGAGGGATTTGGGGGCAGGAGGAGAAGGGGACGACAGAGGATGAAATGGCTGGATGGCATCACCGACTCAATGGACATGAGTCTGAGTGAACTCCGGGAGTTGGTGATGGACAGGGAGGCCTGGCGTGCTATGATTCATGGGGTCACAAAGAGTCGGACACGACTGAGCGACTGAACTGAACTGAATGGATATTCAGCATATTTGATTATCAATATGTATTATAAATTAACCTATATATCAGTGAATATAAAGGATACATTTTTGATTTCTAAATTATAAAAGATATATATATGTGGGTTTGTCTATATAAAATTTTTTATTCTGTTACATATGTAAGGTATGTATCTGTGTAGAACTATGTACCATAGGATAAATGCTTGATACAAATTGTTCTTCAAATTATTCTAATTTCCAAGTAATTTGTTGATTTTTAGAAATAGTTGGAAATATGTTTTGATACAGTGTTCACTAGCTAAAAGATGCCCCAGTATGAGTCATGATTCCATGGAAAGACCTGCCATAAAATTTTTCCAATAACGTTTTAACTGAATTGATAGTCATCATGTGGCTTGTATTATGAGTAAGTTTTCAGTTTGTCTTAACGCCAGCAATGATTTTCATAGTGCTGATTTTTCAGTTGCTGCTGAACCATTCCATTCAAAATTTTTCTAGAACAGTTTTAATAATAATTAATTTTATATAATCAGTATACATATATCAACAATCAAATAGGAAATATTATTTAAAAATAGGATAAAAAAAATTCTTCAGGCCAAATGAAAGGTGGCAATTAATGTGAGCTCATGTGCCAGGCTGAGTTGCCTGGATTCAAATACTGGTTGGTCAAGTAAATCTTAACTAATTTTCTCACTTTAAAAATAGGATTGATGATGATTTCTTGAATCAGTTAATAGACTTTTAGATTAGACCCGATACAGGGAAAATGCTAATATAAGTAATCGTTAACATTTTTATTAATAAAAGTAATGTTAATGTCCTTGATCAATGGGCATACCATGAATTTTAATGAATTAATCACCATTAAATGGATGTGAAATTCAAAGAGAATATTAAAAAGTGGTTCTTACACCTCAGATCACTCTTGGCTCCAAACTGATCCAAAGAGCCTTGTCTTTTTTTCCGTTTTCCTGTTTTGAGAGTGCCTGTAATGATAGCAGAAAGTACAGACTTCTGTCTATCCATGGCTGCATTTGCCCCTGTTTGACCTGCCCATCTGCATTTTCATTCCTTTTTTTGCTCACAGCCAAAACACTACAGAAACTACATCTCCCATAAGCAGTTGTATGAGGGTCATAGGGGACCATCAACAGGTCCCTTAGGTGTATCCTGGGTCTTCAATGCCAAAGTGCCAGCACCAGATTAGAAGCCCTGTCTTCCCCACTGGGCTTAGGATTCAACTCTCACCAAGGCAGGTGCCTCCTGGATGTGGGCTAGACAATGAGTCCCAGAGCCCAGCCCTGAGGCAAGGTCATTAACCTTTTAGTTGCTTGAATTCCGGAAAGTATGGGAGGTTCCAAGGGAGGGCCCATGATAAGGTATTATTCTTATTGCCAAAGAAGTGTTTAAAGCAAAAAGAAAATAGTCTAGTATATAACTGGACTTCATAAAGAGGGAAATTCATGCTTGAGAATGACAGATGTTAATTACCTTCACAAGCCTTCACTGTAACTCAGACTACTGATTGGGAAAAACCTATGTTATGGAAGATGTTCTGAAAGATCTCCATATGGGGCTCAGCCTTGGTAATGATTTTTTTAAAACATTGTTTTGTTGCTTATACTTTTCAAATTTATCAAAAAAGAGTACTAAAATATCATTACTTATTCTTAAGCAAAGTAGATCAAGGTCACTAAAGTCTTTTCATGAAATATATTTACATATCTGTACTAAGAACAAAAGCTATGACCAACCTAGACAGAATATTTAAAAGCAGAGACATTACTTTACCAACAAAGGACCATCTAGTCAAAGCTATGGTTTTTCCAGTGGTCATGTATGGATGTGAGAGTTGGACTGTGAAGAAAGCTGAGCAGAAGAATTGATGCTTTTGAACAGTGGTGTTGAAGAAGACTCTTGAGAGTCCCTTGGACTGCAAGGAGATCCAACCAGTCAATCCTACAGGAAATCACTCCTGAATATTCATTGGAAGGACTAATGCTGAAGCTGAAACTCCAATACTTTGGCTACCTGCTGGGAAGAACTGACTCATTGTAAAAGACCCTGATGCTGGGAAAGATTGGAGTTGGGAGAATAAGGGGATGACAGAGGATGAGATGATTGGATGGCATCATTGACTTGATGGACTTGAGTTTGAGGAAGCTCCAGGAGTTGGTGATGGACAGGGAGGCCCAGCCTGCTGCAATCCATGGGGTTGCAAATAGTTGGACATGACTGAGTGACTGACCTTGAACGTGTAGCTCCTCTAGGATGGCTGCGCTTTGCTGGAGCAGCCATGAAGAGATAGCCCACGTCCAAGGTAAGAGAAACCAAAGTAAGGCAGTAGGTGTTGCAAGAGGGCATCAGAGGGCACACACACTGAAACCATATTCACAGAAAACTAGTCAATCTAATCACACTAGGACCACAGCCTTCTCTAACTCAATGAAACTAAGCCATGCCCGTGGGGCAACCCAAGATGGGCGGGTCATGGCAGAGAGTTCTGACAGAATGTGGTCCAGTGGAGAAGGGAATGGGAAACCACTTCAGTATTCTTGCCTTGAGAACCCCATGAACAGTATGAAAAGGCAAAATGATAGGATACTGAAAGAGGAACTCCCCAGGTCAGTAGGTGCCCAATATGCTACTGGAGATCAGTGGAGAAATAACTCCAGAAAGAATGAAGGGATGGAGCCAAAGCAAAAAGAATACCCAGCTGTGGACGTGACTGGTGATAGAAGCAAGGTCCGATGCTGTAAAGAGTAATATTGCATAGGAACCTGGAATGTCAGGTCCATGAATCAAGGCAAATTGGAAGTGGTCAAACAAGAGATGGCAAGAGTGAACGTCGACATTCTAGCAATCAGTGAACTCAAATGGACTGGAATGGGTGAATTTAACTCAGATGACCATTATATTTACTACTTCGGGCAGGAATCTCTCAGAAGAAATGGAGTAGCCATCATGGTCAACAAAAGAGTCCGAAATGCAGTACTTGGATGCAATCTCAAAAATGACAGAATGATCTCTGTTCATTTCCAAGGCAACTCATTCAATATCACAGTAATCCAAGTCTATGCCCCAACCAATAACACTGAAGAAGCTGAAGTTGAACGGTTCTATGAAGACCTACAAGACCTTCTAGAACTAACACCCAAAAAAGATGTCCGTTTCATTATAGGGGACTGGAATGCAAAAGTAGGAAGTCAAGAAACACCTGGAGTAACAGGCAAATTTGGCCTTGAATACGGAATGAAGCAGGGCAAAGACTCATAGAGTTTTGCCAAGAAAATGCACTGGTCATAAAAAACACCCTCTTCCAACAACACAAGAGAAGACTCTACACATGGACATCACCAGATGGTCAACACAGAAATCAGACTGATTAAATTCTTTGCAGCCAAAGATGGAGAAGCTCTATACAGTCAGCAAAAACAAGACCGGGAGCTGACTGTGGCTCAGATCATGAACTCCTTATTCCCAAATTCAGACTGAAATTGAAGAAAGTAGGGAAAACCACTAGACCATTCAGGTATGACCTAAATCAAATCCCTTATGATTATACAGTGGAAGTGAGAAATAGATTTAAGGGCCTAGATCTGATAGATAGAGTGCCTGATGAACTACGAAATGAGGTTCGTGACATTGTACAGGAGACAGGGATCAAGACCATCCCCATGGAAAAGAAATGGAAAAAAGCAAAATTGCTGTCTGGGGAGGCCTTACAAATAGCTGTGAAAAGAAGAGAAGCGAAAAGCAAAGGAGAAAAGGAAAGATATAAGCATCTGAATGCAGAGTTCCAAAGAATAGCAAGAAGCGATAAGAAAGCCTTCTTCAGCGATCCAATGCAAAGAAATAGAGGAAAACAAAAGAATGGGAAAGACTAGAGATCTCTTCAAGAAAATTAGAGATACCAAGGGAACATTTCATGCAAAGATGGGCTCAATAAAGGACAGAAATGGTAT
This sequence comes from Bos javanicus, assembly GCF_032452875.1. Taxonomy (NCBI): domain Eukaryota; kingdom Metazoa; phylum Chordata; class Mammalia; order Artiodactyla; family Bovidae; genus Bos; species Bos javanicus. Next base: position 96,053,379 of record NC_083872.1, on the reverse strand, counting down.
GGACCTAACAGAAGCAGAAGATATTAAGAAGAGATGGCAAGAATATACAGAAGAACTGTACAAAAAGATCTTCACAACCCAGATAATCACGATGGTGTGATCACTGACCTAGAGCCAGACATCCTGGAATGTGAAGTCAAGTGGGCCTTAGAAAGCATCACTACGAACAAAGCTAGTGGAGGTGATGGAATTCCAGTTGAGCTATTTCAAATCCTGAAAGATGATGCTGTGAAAGTGCTGCACACAATATGCCAGCAAATTTGGAAAACTCAGCAGTGGCCACAGGACTGGAAAAGGTCAGTTTTCATTCCAATCCCAAAGAAAGGCAATGCCAAAGAATGCTCAAACTACCGCACAATTGTACTCATCTCACACGCTAGTAAAGTAATGCTCAAAATTCTCCAAGCCAGGCTTCAGCAATACGTGAACCGTGAACTTCCTGATGTGCAAGCTGGTTTTAGAAAAGGCAGAGGAACCAGAGATCATATTGCCAACATCTGCTGGATCATGGAAAAAGCAAGAGAGTTCCAGAAAAACATCTATTTCTGCTTTATTGACTATGCCAAAGCCTTTGACTGTGTGGATTACAATAAACTGTGGGAAATTCTGAAAGAGATGGGAATACCAGACCACCTGACCTGCCTCTTGAGAAACCTGTATGCAGCTCAGGAAGCAACAGTTCAAACTGGACATGGAACAACAGAGTGGTTCCAAATAGGAAAAGGAGTATGTCAAGGCTGTATATTGTCACCCTGCTTATTTAACTTCTATGCAGAGTACATCATGAGAAACTCTGGACTGGAAGAAGCACAAGCTGGAAACAAGATTGCCAGGAGAAATATCAATAAGCTCCGATATGCAGATGACACCACCCTTATGGCAGAAAGTGAAAAGGAACTCAAAAGCCTCTTGATGAAAGTGAAAGTGGAGAGTGAAAAAGTTGGCTTAAAGCTCAACATTCAGAAAACGAAGATCATGGCATCCGGTCCCACCACTTCATGGGAAATAGATAGGGAAACAGTGGAAACAGTGTCAGACTTTATTTTTCTGGGCTCCAAAATCACTGCACATGGTGACTGCAGCCATGAAATTAAAAGATGCTTACTCCTTGGAAGGAAAGTCATGACCAACCTAGATAGCATATTCAAAAGCAGAGACATTACTTTGCCAACAAAGGTTCTTCTAGTGAAGGCTATGGTTTTTCCAGTGGTCATGTATGGATGTGAGAATTGGACTGTGAAGAAGGCTGAGCACTGAAGAATTGATTCTTTTGAACTGTAGTGTTGGAGAAGACTCTTGAGAGTACCTTGGACTGCAAGGAGATCCAACCAGTCCATTCTGAAGGAGATGAGCCCTGGGATTTCTTTGGAAGGAATGATGCTAAAGCTGAAAGTCCAGTACTTTGGCCACCTCATGCGAAGGGTTGACTCATTGGAAAAGACTCTGATGCTGGGAGGGATTGGGGGCAGGAGGAGAAGGGGATGACAGAGGATGAGATGGCTGGATGGCATCACTGACTCAATGGACGTGAGTCTGAGTGAACTCCCGGATTTGATGATGGACAAGGAGGCCTGGCGTGCTGTGATTCATGCGGTCGCAAAGAATCGGACACGACTGAGGGACTGAACTGAACTGAGTGACTGAACTGAACTGTACTAAGCCAGAATGAATAATCTATGCAAATCCACTGAGGCTCTTTAAGGCAAATATCTTCCCAAAGAGATAAGAAAGAAATTTGTCCCTTTATATCCTAAAGAGAACAAAACAAAGATGCATTGAGATTTCACTTAAGGTAGAATTCTAATTCAAAGTCTCTACTGAGGATCTTCAACATTCATTATGCAATTAAGCAAACAAGAACCAACCTATTCTTTCAACCAGAAGATATTTAAATAAAGGAATTGATTAACCTTATTAGGAAATCTGGAGAGGGGAAGGTTACTCTTCGAGTAATCAAGACTACCATTTCCAGGTTCAGTTCAGTTCAGTTCAGTCGCTCAGTTGTGTCTGACTCTTTGCGACCCCATGGACTATAGCAGGCCAGGCCTCCCTGTCCATCACCAACTCCCAGAGTTTACCAAACTCATGTCCATTCAGTCGGTGATGCCATCCAACCATCTCATCCTCTGTCATCCCCTCTCATACCACCTTCAATCTTTCCCAGAATCAGGGTCTTTTCAAATGAGTCAGCTCTTTGCATCAGGTGGCAAGTATTAGAGTTTCAGCTTCAACATCAGTCCTTCCAATGAACATTCAGGACTGATCTCCTTTAGAATGGACTGTTTGGATCTCCTTGTAGTCCAAGGTTCTCTCAAGAGTCTTCTCCAACACCACAGTTCAAAAGCATCAATTCTTTTGTGCTCAGCTTTCTCTATAGTCTGTCTCTCACATCCATACATGACTACTGGAAAAACCATAGCCTTGACTAGACGGACATTTGTTGGCAAAGTAATGTCTCTGCTATTTAATATGCTGTCTAGGTTGGTCATAACTTTCCTGCCAAAGAGTAAACATCTTTTGAAATCATGGCTGCTATCACCATCTGCAGTGATTTTGGAGCCCCCCAAAATAAAGGAATTGGTTAACCTTATTGGGAAATCTGAAGAGAGGAAGGTTATTCTTTGTAATCAAGACTACCGTTTCTGGGTTAGGAGAGCAAAAGCATTAAGCAGAGCTCAAGGATGTTTGCAGCTAAGGTTTCTGTTACTGGAGCCCAGCTGCCTGAGCCACAGCCCAGGAGTCTGAAACCTGGACTGACAAAGTCACTGCAGCTTCCCCTGACCCAGACATCACTGCTACTGTTGCCTCTGACACCAGTACTATTGTCCCCTTCTTTCTTTGATCACTGAGGCAGTCTTTGTTGTTTCAACTACTGTTTGAACCTGGAAAAAACTGGAGAGTCACATCTCCCCTCCTCTTGCTTTTAAATCTCCCTCCATCAGCAGGATCTGACCCCAAATCATCAGATATATGTAGGTTACAGAATTTAAGCACCTTACAATGTTCTGCAGAGCACACAAGTGTGAGAATGAGGGCTGAGAACAAATATGTAAATAACCAGCCTGAGAGGCTGTAAGACAATTATACCACGTGGACTTAACATGGCCGAGACACTCCTTCACATCCCTTGGAAGGTTTTCTGAAGACAACAGTAAAGCTCCGGGTAGCTTACTCAATAGTCTTCAGCCTTCAGACACAGAGACTAGGAAACTTCACACAATTGTAGATTCCCATTTTAAAGCAAGGGATATGGGACAAAAGCAGTGTTGGTAAAATCTAAATATTGTTTTTGTGAGTGAATTTGATAGTGGGAAAAGGACATGTGAAATCCTATGGCATTTTCCTCTTGATGTCCTAAAATTTTGTTTCACTAAAATTAAAGTGCAAGCTTATCTAGGGATGAAAAAGCACCATTATATTTGGAAGTCTAAAACTGCATGCCATTCATATTAGGACAATGCAGATGGAGAAGATAAGGTATAACTTCAAATACTAGCCCCATGTAGAAAGTTACAAGGGTAGGCATTATGTGGAAATAAAAGCAAAGACCTATAGCAAGGGAGTCAGCCACTATCACTTGTGTTTTGGCAGAGACTCAAAGGCAGGCAGAGGAGTGGGAAAGCTTCATAGTGAAATAAAAAGGGAAGCCTTCAAATATGCCTGAAATAAAGGCTATTGGCATGGGGAAACTGCCAGGTAAGCTAACTAGAAGTGAGGTGTCCTACGTGATTGGTTAGGGTGTATGTATGGCTTTCTCTGATTGGTTCTAAGTTGGAAGTAGGAACAAAAATTAGGTAACCTGTCAATCATTAGGGGTTTCTGGGTGACTCAGTGGTAAAGAATCCGCCTGCCAATGCAGGAGACACAGGAGACACAGATGTGATTCCTGAGTCGGGAAGATCCCCAGGAGTAGGAAATGGCAACCCAATCCAGTATTCTTGCCTGGAAAATTCCATGGACAGAGAAGTTTGGCAGGCTGCAGTCCATGGAGTCGTAAAGAGTTGGCCATGACTGAGTGACTGAGCACATGTCAATTATTAATCAAGTCTTGACCATACAGTTCTAGTTGTCATAGGCGTTATTGTTTGGTTTCCTGGACTATCTCTAAAGATGGCAATTTGTCTTCCACAAGCCTGACTTTCATGCTGGCTTTCTGAGCTTGTTATTGAAAATAATACATTGGATTCTGGGACAAGTTGCTTCAGGTTATGGATATAGGGGAGAAAACACTTTTATCCTACCCTCTTAGGTTTAGTAGATGCACTCTGATAATTAAGCTGACAGAAGACTGATTAAGAGGAGAAGAGTACACAAGCTTTATTTGATGTTAATATCTTTACATGGTATGAGGGCTTCATAAAAAAGAACTGGAAACCCCAAAGAAGTGATTCGACTCACAGGTTGACATATCATTTTTATCAAGGGCTATAAATTGGGGTAAAATTACTAGACAAAGGAAAGGAGTTTGGGATTCTGTGGGCAGTAAGTTGTGCAAAAGTGACTACAAATATGGGGGAAACTAATGGAAGAAAGGTTATTCTGCTAAGGTTTGTTACTGCAGTCTCATCTTGGTATCAACTGTCTCTGGTGATAAGAATGTTCTCTTCTTCCTGGCACCAGGAGGCCACCTTTTTCATGGGAAATTGTGACCTGTTTTAAGGCAGAAAGGGGGAGGGTGGGAAACTCTTCCTAGATCTGCTGTTTCTCTATTGCCTTCTCAAAATTATCAGTATTATCAATATGCCAAAATTATCAATATTCCTCAACAGCGTGTACTGGGTAACATGTTCTGATTCCCTCTTATGGGTCAGAGTTCTACTTTTATATATAGTTTGGCCATTGTCCGCTTGTGTATTCAGTCTCTCAACTCCAATGACAGAGGTAGGGTTGAGATCATTCTTCTTCTGACACTGACAACTCTATTAGACTGTCTCCAATATGAGGTATTAGGAGTTTAACTTACTTCATGATGGTTAATGATTTTTCTGAGCAATACTGAGGCCAGGTTGAAAATTAACAAGAGGAAAACAACGTAACCAAATATTTTCCCCTAAGATATGGAAAAAATATAACCAATTTTTAATCCTGAAAGGGAAATTTTAATTTCTCAACTTCATACCCGACACTCCATATGCATCTCTAATGGGTAAAATTTCAAGTTTGATAAAATGGAGAATTTTAGCCAATTATTTTGGGACAGTCCCACAAGACAGCTGTCTTGGGGTGTATTTTTTGGAAGCAGATCCTACACAAAAGATTTCAGTGCAAGTAGTTTGAGAGGTGATCTTAGGAAGCCTTGATAGGGAAAAGAGAGGTAAATTAAGGAAGGGGAGAAGCAGTTACAGTAATTGGCAAATTACCACTGGGACAACACAGCCACTCTGCATGTTATTAGACAAGAATTACACAACTGTGGGAGGAGCTGAGGAAGTTAAGATCTGGAAGGGGAAGTTGGAGGAATAGTTGTTATAAGCAATCCTCGTGAAGCCCTGGGGTGGGTGGACAAAGGAAGCTTGCAAGGAAATCTGAGAAGCCAAGCACATCCATCAGTGGATATTAGGGCTGTGAATGGGGAGCTTGCTGAGCACTCTACTGGAAGCTATGCCTCTCTGTAACTGTAACTTCTGTGTGTGTCCACTGCTATGTCTGGTGGTGGGCCTTCAACTACTGTTGATCAGCAGGGCTAGCAGCTGGGAAGAAGAGTCTAGTGTAGAAAGGAGCAATTCCAGGTGTGGAATCCAGCAATTCCATACCTGGGTATATATTTGGAAAAAACAAAAGTCACTAATTTGAAAAGATACATGCACCCCAATGCTTATGAATCATGAGTGGAACCTCTGAGCAGTATCCCACTAGGGGAAGAGGAAGCTGGGGCGCTTATTCTCTCATTCTTCTCAGTCACTTGCTGAGAGCTGTTCCCATGGGTATTAACTTCCCAGCACTTAGAACCTGCTCTACCCCTAGGCTGAGAGAAAGCCCTCAGGCAGTCATGAGGCAGCAGTAGGACACTGCATGTACAGAAATAGTAAGTTGTGGGAAGGGAGCATGGGGTTGATGGTATCTTCCATACTGGCCAACAAAATAAGGCCTCAGATTCCCTAGAGAGTACTGGGATCTAAGAGAAATCAGAAGAACTTTGTAGCAACTCTTGTTGCCTGTCTTCTTTCTCCCTTCCCTGTATGTGTATATAGTAAATTCCCAAGATGTACCATACTTCTGACTTTAGTTTCATTTACAGCCCAAAGTCAGGCTCTGACCTGTTCTTTCAGAATATATTGGGGCTGGATTTGGGGAGAGGAAATTATATGCACCACAGTAGAAAACAATGAAAATAATACGAAGTATTATACAGTGTTCCCACCAGATCTGATATCCTGAGAAAGAATCATCACTTTTATTATTTGTCAATCAGGAATTCGTAACCTGAATCAGATCATGAGGAAACATCAGACAAATCCAAACTGAGAAACATTCTATAAAATACAATAGAGTCTTTAAAAATGTCAATGTTATGAATAGCAAGCAAAGACTGAGGAATTTTTCCATATTGGAGACCAAAGAAATATGACAACTAAATGTAATATGTGATCTTGGATCCCATGCTTGAAGAAAAAAAGAGTAACATAAAGGGCATTACTGCGACAAAATCAGAATATGTTTCCTAGAATGAAGTATCCATGTCAACATTTTGAATTGGATAACTGTATAGAGCTTTCATAAAGAATATACTTGTCCCTAGGAGTGTATCCCTGGTGACTCAGATAATAAAGAATCCACCTGCAATGCAGAAGACCCAGGTTTGATCCCTGGGTCAAGAAGATCCTCTGGAGAAAGGAATGGCTATCCAATCCAGTATTCTTGCCTGGAGAATTCCATGGACAGAGGAGCCTGGTAAGTTACAATTCCCAAGGTCACAGAGAGTCAGACTCAACATAGTGACTAACACCTTCACTTTTCACATTTTTGTTCCTAGGAAATGTACTCTAAATTGTTGAGACAAAGGGCAATAATATATCTATTCCCAAACATGTCTTCTTTAAAAACTTAGGTTGCTTTATATAGTGAAGAACTTACACCAATCCTCCTCGAATTATTAAAAATTCAAGAGGAGAGAACATTCCCAAATTCATTCTGTAAGATCACCATTACCTTGATATCAAAACCAGATAAAGACACTACCAAAAAAGAAAACTATAGGCTAATAACTTTGATGAATATAGATGCAAAAAAACCTCAACAAAATATTAGCAAACCAAATCTAACAATATACAGAAAGGATCATACACCATGATCAAGTGGAAATTATTCCAGTCAGAAGGATGGTTCAACCTATACAAATCAAACCATGTGATACATCACATTAACAAAAGACAAAATCCACATGATCATCCAATTGATGCAGAAAAAGCATTTGACAAAAGCTTAAGAGCTTTTTGCACAGCAAAGGAAACGATCAACAAAACAAAAAGACAACCTACTGAATGGTAGAAAATATTTGCAAATTATGTGACTGACAAGTGGTTAATACAAAATATACAAGTCACTCATACAACTAAATATAAATAAAATGAAACAAAACAACAATAACTGACCCCCCCCCCAAACAATCCAGTCAAAAAATGGGCAGACGACTTGAATAAACATCTTTATAAAGAAGACATGCAAATGATTAAAAGGCACATTTTAAAAATGTTTAATATCACTAATTATTCAGTTCAGTTCAGTCGCTCAGTCGTGTCCGACTTTTTGCGACCCTGTGGACTGCAGTATGCCAGGCCTCCCTGTCCATCACCAACTCCCTGAGTTTACTCAAACTCCTGTCCATTGAGTCAGTGATGCCATCCAATCATCTCATCCTCTGTCATCCCCTTCTCGTCACGCTTCCAATCTTTCCCAAAATCAGGGTCTACTCAAATGAGTCAGCTCTTGGCAACAGGTGGCCAAAGTATTGGAGTTTCAGCTTCAACATCAGTCCTTCCAAATAACATTCAGGACTGATTTCCTTTAGGATGGACTGGTTGAATTTCCTTGCAGTCCAAGGGACCCTCAAGAGCCTTCTCCAACACCACAGTTCAAAAGCATCAACTCTTCAGCACTCAGCTTTCTTTATAGTCCAACTCTCACATCCATACATGACTACTGGAAAAACCATAGCCTTGACTAGACGGACCTTTGTGGGCAAAGTAATGTCTCTGCATTTTACTATGCTGTCTAGGTTGGTCATAACTTTTCTTCCAAGGGGTAATCATCTTTTAACTTCTTGGCTGCAGTCACCATCTGCAGTGATTTTGCAGCCCAAAAATATAAAGTCAGCCACTGTTTCCACTGTTCCCATCTATTTGCCATGAAGTAATGGGACCAGATGCCATGATCTTAGGTTTCTGAATGTTGACTTTTAAGCCAACTTTTTCACTCTCCTCTTTCACTTTCATCAAAGGGCTCTTTAGTTCTTCTCTCTTTCTGCCATAAGGGTGGTGTCATCTGCATATCTGGGGTTGTTGATATCTCTCCCAGCAATCTTGATTCCAGCTTGTGCTTCTTCCAGCCCAGCATTTCTCATGATGTTCTCTGCATATAAGTTAAATAAGCAGGGTGACAATATACAGCCTTGACGTAGTCCTTGCCCTATTTGGAACCAGTCTGTTGTTCCACATCCAGTTCTAATTGCTGCTTCCTGACCTGCATATAGGTTTCTCAAAAGGCAGGTCAGGGGGTCGGGTATTCCCATCTCTTTCAGAATTTTCCACAGTTTATTGTGATCCACACAGTCAAAGGTTTTGGCATAGTCAATAAAGCAGAAATAGATGTTTCCTTGAAACTCTCTTGCTTTATTGATGATCCAGTGGATGTTGTCAATTTGGTCTCTGGTTCCTCTGCCTTTTATGAAACCAGTTTGAACATCTGGAAGTTCATGGTTCACATATTGTTGAAGCCTGGCTTGGAGAATTTTGAGCATTATTTTATTAGCGTGTGTGATGAGTGCAATTGTGTGGTAGTTTGAGCATTCTTTGGCACTGCCTTTCTTTGGGATTGGAATGAAAACTGACATTTTCCAGTCCTGTGGCCACTGCTGAGTTTTCCAAATTTGCTGGCATATTGAGTGCAGCACTTTCTCAGCATCATCTTTTAGGATTTGAAATAGCTCAACTGGAATTCCATCACCTCCACTAGCTTTGTTCATAGTGATGCTTCTTAAGGCCCACTTGACTCCACATTCCAGGATGTCTGACTCTAGGTGAGTGATCACATCATCGTGATTATCTGGCCCCTGCCACAGTGACAGCAGACTTGGGTATGACATAAGCCCTCTTGGAGGAGGTCACCATTAACCCCACCATAGAGCTGTCAGAAATTACACAGGACTGGGAAATAGTCTCTTGGAGGGCACAAACAGAACCTTGTGCACAACGACCTAGGAGAAAGGAGCAGTGACACCACAAGAGACTGACTCAGACTTCCCTGTGAGTGTCCAGGAGTCTCCAGCAGAGGCGTGGGTGGGTGGTGGCCTGCTGCAGGGTCAGGGGCACTAAGTGTGACAGTACAGGCATGGGACCTTCTGAAGGAGGTCATCTTCATTACCTCCACAGTAGTTTGGCCCCAGGTAAATAGCAGGGAGGGAACACAGTTCCACCCATCAACAAAAAATTGGATTAAAGATTTACTGAGCATGGCCCCGTCCATCAGAACAAGACTCAGTTTTTCCCCTCAGTCAGTCTTTCCCATCAGGAAGCTTCCATAAGCCTCTTACCCTTCTCCATCAGAGGGCAGATAGAACGAAAACCACAATCGCAGAAAATTAACGAATCTAATCGCATGGACCACAGCCTTGTCTAACTCAATGAAACTATGAGCCACGCCATGTACAGCCACCCAAGATGGATGGGTCATGATGGAGAGTTCTGATAAAATGTGGCCCACTGGACAAGGGAATGGCAAACCACTTCAGTATTCTTGTCTTGAGAACCCCATGAATAATATGAAAAGGCAAAAAGATAGGACACTGAAAGATGAACTCCCCAGGTCGGTAGGTACCCAATATGCTACTGGAGAAGAGTGGAGATGTAGCTCCAGAAAGAATGAAGAGGTTGAGCCAAAGAAAAAACAATGCCCAGCTGTGGATGTGACTGGTGATGGAAGTAAAGTCTGATGCTGTAAAGAACAAAATTGCATAGGAGCCTGGAATGTTAGGTCCATGAATCAAGACAAATTGAAAGTGGTCAAACAGGAGATGGCAAGAGTGAACATCAACATTTTAGGAATCAGTGAACTAAAATGGACTGGAATGAGTGGATTTAACTCAGTTGACTATTATATCTACTACTGTGAGCAAGAATCCCTTAGAAAAAATGGAGTAGCCATCGTAGTAAAAAAAAGATTCTGAAATGCAGTACTGGAATGCAGAACGACAGAATGATCTCTGTTCATTTCCAAGGCAAACCACTCAGTATCACTGTAATCCAAGTCTATGCCCCGACCAGTAATGCTGAAGAAGCTGGAGTTGAACAGGTCTATGAAGACCTACAAGACCTTCTAGAACTAACAACTAAAATAGATGTCCTTTTCATTATAAGGGACTGGAATGCAAAAGTAGGAAGTCAAGAAACAGCTGGGGTAAAAAGCAAGTTTGGCCTTGGAGTACAGCATCATGCAGCTGCTGTTTGCTGTCCACCACTAATTATTACAGAAATAGAAATTAAAATCACAATGAGGTAGAATTTCTATCACCAAAAAGTCTATAAACAAACAATGTTGGAGAGAATATGGAGAAAAGAGAACCCTCATGTACTGCTGGTGGGGATATACATTGGTGCAGCCATTTTTGAAAACAATATGGAGATTCCTTTAAAATGTTAAAAACAGAACTGCCATATGATCCATCAATTCCACTCCTGGGTATATATCTGGAAAACATGAAAACAGTAATTTTAAAAGATACATGCACTCTAATGTTCACACCAGCACTATTTATAATAGCCAAAACATGGAGTAAACAAATGGCCCATCAATAAGCAACTGGATTAAGAATATGTGGTGTATATATATGAAACGGAATATTACTTGGTCATAAAAAAGAATGAAATAATGCCATTTGCAGCAATGTGGATATGCCTAGAGGATATCATGCTTACTGAAATATCTCAAACAGAGAAAGACAAACACTATATGATATAACCTATATGTGGAATCTAAATAATCAGCAACCTCAGATATGCAGATGACACCACTTTAATGGCAGAAAGTGAAGAGGAAATAAAGAGCTTCTTGATGAAGGTGAAAGAGGAGAACGAAAAAGGTGGCTTAAAACTCAGCATTAAAAAAACAAAGATCATGGCATCTGGTCCCCACACTTCATGGCAAATAGATGGGGAAACAATGGAAACAGTGACAGATTTTGTTTTTTAGGGCTCCAAAATCACTGCGGACAGTGATTGAAGTCACAAAATTAAAAGACGCTTGCTCCTTGGAAGAAAAGCTATGACAACCTGGATAGTATATTAAAAAAACAGAGATATCACTTTGCCAACAGAGGTCTGTATATTCAAAGCTACGATTTTTTCCAGTAGTCATGTACAGATGTGAGAGTTGGACCATAAATAAAGCTGAGCACTGAAGAACTGATGCTTTTGAACTGTGATGTTGGAGAAGACTCTTGAGAGTCCCTTGGACTACAAGGAGATCCAACCAGTCAATCCTAAAGGAAATCACTCCTGAATATTCACTGGAAGGACTGATGCCAAAACCGGAACTCCATACTTTGGCCACCTAATGTAAAGAACTGACTCATTGTAAAAGACCCTGATTCTGGGAAAGATTGAAGGCAGAAGAAGTGGATGACAGATGATGAGATGGTTGGATGGCATCACCAACTTGATGGACATGTGTCTGAGAAAGATCCGGGAGTTGGTGATGGACAGGGAACCCTGGCATGCTGCAGTCCATGGGGTCACACAGTGTCAAACACGACTTCACAACTGAACAACAATGACAAATAACAACACAAATGAATGTATATACAAAACTGAAACAGACACACAAGACATAGAAAACAAACTTGTGGTTCCCAAAGGAGAGAGAGAAGGGGAGAGGGACAAATTAGAGGTATGAGATTAACATTTACAAACTACTATTGAATAGATAAGCAACAAGGATTTACTGTATAGCACAGGTAATTATACCTACTGTGTTGCACTAACCTACAATGGAATATACTCAGCAACAATATTGACGAAATAGGTTGTTTTGAAAGTCTTCAGGATGATGTAATAAAATTTATGAGAATGCTTCTTTTGGTACACACACACAAGAACTGAGTGTGGCAACTTAACTTAAAGTCTCTGTTTTCATAGGCAATATGCCAAGGATGTGTCATTAATCATTCCTCAATTTTAAAATATTAAACAAAATGAGAAAAACCCTAGAACTTGCCTAGAATGGAGTTCTACCTAACCAGGGGTTTTGCTTTTTGGGAACTGATGTAGAAATAGATGAACAGACTTTCAATAAAACGGATTCTTTCCTAAGCTATTAACTAAATCCTGATGACATATTTGCAATCTTTATTAATTGCTGTATAATATGGCTGTTGGAACAGGTAGCATGATTAACATAAAGTCACTAAAGTAAGAAAGGATAAGAATTAGGGTAGAATTCCTGTACAGAAGGTAGATAGGTATTAACATCTGATGGTTAAGCTCTTGGGCTCTATCAGGTAACCTGGGTTATAAACTTGACTTCATCACTTGCTTGCTGCATGACAATGTGAACATATTACTTAACATTTTTTTTTTTTTTTTTTTGGCTGCACCAGGTCTTAGTTGTGGAATACGAAATCTTAGTTGCAGCATGTGGTATCTGACCAGAGATCGAACCTAGGCCCTCTGCAATGGAAGCTCAGAGTCTTAGCTACAGGACCATCAGAAAGTCCTTACTTAACTTCTTTAAATCCATTTCCACATTTGTAAAATGGACATAATAGCAGTGCTACCTTTCTGTAGTTCTTAGGAAGATTTAATGTGGCAATGTACGTGACAGTTGGTATAAACGTGGTCTACATATGTTTTAAGACATACACATTTGAATGTATCATAAGGGTTCAGGGAAGGAACAGAGTCACTATGTGTGTTTTTAGACAAGGAACTTATTACCAGAACTAGAGATTGCACAACTGTGGGAGGAGCTGAGGAAGTAAAGATCTGGAAGAGGAAGTTGGAAGAATAGTTGTTATAAGCAATCCTCCTGAAGTCCTGGGGTAGGGGTACAAGTGGAAGCTTGCAAGGAAATCTCAGAAGCCCAGTAGCCAATGTAGGACTGTGATTGGAGAGCTGGCTGAGCACTCCAAGGGAAGCTATGTCTCTCCATAACTATAACCTCTGTGTGTCCACTGCTACATGTCTGGTGGTGGGCTTACAACTGCTATTGATCAGAAGGGCAAGCAGCTGGGAAGAAAAGACTAGTGTAGAACAGAGTGGAGTGGACAAACTGAAGGCACCGAGCACCATGACATTTGGTCATCACCATGGAGACCTTAAGACAGACATGGCTACTGTTTCACTTCTGCTTCTCAAATCGTGAACAAATTCTTCTTGTGGTCAACTCTAACCTGGAACTATATAAGGAAAAGGATTCTGGGAAATGCACTCCCATATTAGCCAAATTGACGACAGAACAATCCAGCATGCCTCAAATAATATTGGCTTTAAATGTATAGTTTATTTCTTGCAAATCAAAACCACAATGAAATATCATCTCACACCTGTCAGAATGGCTATTATCAAAAAGAGAACAAATAACATGGGTTGGTACGGATGTGGAGAAAAGGAAAGCCTTGTACAGTGTCAGTGGAAATATAAATTGGTGCAGCCATTATGGTAAATAGTATGGAGGTTCCTCAAAAAATTAAGAATAGAGCTACCACAGGATCCAGTAATTCTGCTTCTGGGTGTTTATCCAAAAAACATGGAAAGACTAATTAGAAAGATATATACCTGCCTTATATTCAAAGCATTTGGAAGCAACTGAAGTACCTATCAATAGATAAGTGAATAAAGAAGATATGATATATTACTCAGTCTTAAGAAAGAATAGGGGTGGGAGAATAGGTTCAAGAGAGAGGAGATGTATGTATATTTATGGCTGGTTCACATTGTTGTACAGCAGAAACCAGAACAACATTGTAAAGCAATTATCCTCCAATTAAAAATAAATTTTAAAGAATTAAAAAAAACAACCAGAATTGGTTGATTAGAGAGTACATTAATTTCTGTAACAAGTATTCTTTAAAAATATTGACCAGGTCAATCATACTCTAAATGCATCAGGAAAATGCCATACTTAAAGAAACCTTCCCAGGGCAAAATATTTACTAAAAATAAATTAATAATAATAATCTAATAAAAACCATCAGATAAAACCAGAAATATTCCATCCAAAAATTGATTCAATATTATATTTATTTTTAATTTACTTATAGGTCTACTTATTTCTTTTGTATTTACTTATAGGCCTTTGAGTGTTTAAGTGTCTTCTGCAGAGGCACAGGTCAGCAGTAGCCTGCTGCAGGGACAGGGCTCTGGCTGCAGCAGACCTGGGAGGCCCACCACTTGGCATAAATCCTCTTTGACGAGGTTGCCATTAGCCCTATTATAGATCCATGGAGCAGATGATCCACAAATTGGGAGCAATTAGATCAAAGAAGTTCTCCCACTGTTGCAAAAGTTCTAGGGCCCACCGCAGATTCCCCAACCTGGGGATTTGACAAAAGGACTGAAAACCCCAAGGGATTTGACTTTAAAGGCCAGTGGGATTTGATACAGAATTTGCATAGGACTGGAGAAACACTCTTGGAGGGCACAAACAAAACCCTGTGTGCACCAGGACCCAGGAGAAAGGAGGCATGACCACATAAGAGACTAAGCTGGACTTGTCTGTGAGTGTCCAGGAGTCTCCAGCAGAGGCATGGGTTGATGGTGGCCTGTTGTGGAGTCAGGAGCACTGAATATAACAGTCCTAGGAGCCTTGGGGTGTGCTGGCAGAAGCCCTTTTGGAGGAGTTCGCCATTACCCATACCATAGTTTGGCCTCAGGCCAAACTACAGGGAGGGAACACAGTCCCACCCATCAACAGAAAATTGGATTAAGGGTTTACTGAACAGGGAGGCCTTAAAAATAGCTGTGAAAAGAAGAGAAGCGAAAAGCAAAGAAAAGGAAAGATATAAGCATCTGAATGCAGAGTTCCAAAGAATAGCAAGAAGAGATAGGAAAGCCTTCCTCAGCAATCAATGCAAAGAAATAGAGGAAAACAACAGAATGGGAAAGACTAGAGATCTCTTCAAGAAAATTAGACATACCAAGGGAACATTTCATGGAAAGATGGGCTCGATAAAGGACACAAATGGTATGGACCTAACAGAAGCAGAAGATATTAAGAAGAGATAGTAAGAATATACAGAAGAACTGTACAAAAAAGATCTTCATGACCCAGATAATTACGATGGTGTGATCACTGACCTAGAGCCAGACATCCTGGACTGTGAAGTCAAGTGAGCTTTAGACAGCATCACGACGAACAAAGCTAGTGGAGGTGATGGAATTCCAGTTGAGCTATTTCAAATCCTGAAAGATGATGCTGTGAAAGTGCTGCACTCAATATGCCAGCAAATTTGGAAAACTCAGCAGTGGCCACAGGACTGGTAAATGTCAGTTTTCATTCCAATCTGAAAGAAAGGCAATGCCAAAGAATGCTCAAACTACCACACAATTACACTCATCTCACAAGCTAGTAAAGTAATGCTCAAAATTCTCCAAGCGAGGCTTTAGCAATACGTGAACTGTGAACTTCCTGATGTTCAAGCTGGTTTTAGAAAAGGCAGAGGAACCAGAGATCAAATTGCCAACATCTGCTGGATCATGGAAAAAGCAAGAGAGTTCCAGAAAAACATCTGTTTCTGCTTTTTTGACTATGCCAAAGCCTTTGACTGTGTGGATCACAATAAACTGTGGAAAATTCTGAAAGAGATGGGAATACTAGACCACCTGACCTGCCTCTTGAGAAATCTGTATGCAGGTCAGGAAGCAACAGTTAGAATGGGACATGGAACAACAGACTGGTTCCAAACAGGAAAAGGAGTACATCAAGGCTGTATATTGTCACCCTGCTTATTTAACTTAACATGCAGAGTGCATCATGAGAAACACTGGACTGGAAGAAGCACAAGCTGGAATCAAGATTGCCGGGAGAAATATCAATAACCTCAGATATGCAGATTACACCACTCTTATGGCAGAAAATGAAGAGGAACTCAAAAGCCTCTTGATGAAAGTGAAAGTGGAGAGTGAAAAAGTTGGCTTAAAGCTCAACATTCAGAAAATGAAGATCATGGCGTCTGGTCCCATCACTTCATGGGAAACAGATGGGGAAACAGTGGAAACAGTGGCAGACTTTATTTTTTTGGACTCCAAAATCACTGCAGATGGTGAGTGCAGCCATGAAATTAAAAGACGCTTACTTCTTGGAAGGAAAGTTATGACCAACCTAGATAGCATATTAAAAAGCAGAGACATTACTTTGCCAACAAAGGTCCATCTAGTCAAGACTATGGCTTTTCCAGTGGTCATGTATGGATGTGAGAGTTGGACTGTGAAGAAGGCTGAGCACCGAAGAACTGATGTTTTTGAATTGCGGTGTTGGAGAAGACTCTTGAGAGTCCCTTGGACTGCAAGGAGATCCAACCAGTCCATTCTGAAGGAGATGAGCCCTGGGATTTCTTTGGAAGGAATGATGCTAAAGCTGAAAGTCCAGTACTTTGGCCACCTCATGTGAAGAGTTGACTCATTGGAAAAGACTCTGATGCTGGGAGGGATTGGGGGCAGGAGGAGAAGGGGATGACAGAGGATGAGATGGCTGGATGGCATTACTGACTCGATGGACGTGAGTCTGAGTGAAGTCCAGGAGTTGGTGATGGACAAGGAGGCCTGGCGTGCTGTGATTCATGGGGTTGCAAAGAGTCGGGCACGACTGAGCGACTGAACTGAACTGAACTGAAGGTTGAATGAGGTCAAAAGGGTGATGCCTTAATCTGATACGACTGGTGTCCTTCAAAAAAGAGAAAGATCCCAGAAACAAGGCCATGCAGTTAGTTAGCTGTCTACACACTACAGAGAGCTGCCTCAGAAGAAGCCAAAGCCATTAACATCTTGATCCTAGGCTTCTAGCCTCCAGAACTGTGAGAAAATACATCTCTGTTGTTTAAGCTCCCAGTCAGTGGTATTTTGTTATGCAGTCCTGGAAGAATGACACAATCTTCATGGCCCTTAGCTTTGCTCCCTCACAAGTTCCTTCTTGCAGGCAATATAATTCTTTCAAATAAGATTTCTTTTTTATTTACTTTCAGTTCTTATAATCATAGCCAAGACCTTGTATAGACATCGTTTTTTTTTTAAGCCTGAATGCTGGTCTTTTACTTATTGGTTGTATTATTCTGCCCAACTATGTCTCCCTAAATTTAATGGAGTTACTTTGTAGTCATTTAAAACAGTTGAGTGAGAAGAAAGAAACCCTAATCTACTGTTTGTTAGCAACTGATCTCCTGCTAAAGCTGAGGGATTTGAGCCACTGTTTATAATTGGTTCGGTTTGGGGGTGCAGAAAGTTTTATCCCTGCAGAGACCTCAATTTAGAATACAGGCCTCAGACAGATAGTAACTCTTTTAGCAAAGTTGTAGTGTCGTCAATCTCTGTTTCTATACTGTCTGTCTCTAGCCTGTAAGGCTTTGCTGAAAGTGTCAGGAAGCAGACAAGACACACAGAAGTATTAATCTTTCTTATCATTTCCCCTAAAGCTACAGCCCCAGTCAGTACATGGTTTCCTTTCCAAGCTAAAGTAGGGGAATGTTTGTCATGAAAAGGTCAGTGTGCAATATTGAATCTATACCACATGCTGCTCCACATCTTAACCAGTACCATGTATAATATTTCTGTTGTTGTTGTTCGATGCACTACCCAATTTTCTCATACTTAATCCTGTGTTTACTGTGAATCCATTTAGCATGAAACACAGAAAACTAAAAAGAATAGATAGTTCAGTCAAATGGTAGTTGGTAGTTTTTTCTCTTTCATGTATACTTTGTTGGAAGTAAAGGAGGCAGGGTTTGAAAGCAGTGCTAGCTCTCAAAGACCTATCCTTCTATCTTGTTGCTCTTCCATCCTCAAAACTGTCTCAAAATCTGTATCTCCTAGGCAATGGCACCCCACTCCAGTACTCTTGCCTGGAAAATCTCATGGACGGAGGAGCCTGGTAGGCTGCAGTCCATGGGGTTGCTGAGGGTCGGACACGACCGAGCGACTTCACTTTCACTTTCATGCATTGGAGAAGGAAATGGCAACCCACTCCAGTGTTTTTGCCTGGAGAACCCCAGGGACAGGGGAGCCTGGTGGGCTGCTGTCTATGGGATCATGCAGAGTCAGACACGACTGAAGTGATGCAGCAGCAGCAGCTAGTGAAAAAAAGAAAGGTGTGAAGAAAATCATGCCTCCTCTTTTTAAAGTAGATTTTTCAGAAACTTACTGGAAACTACTTTTGATGCTAAAAACTTGGCCTCTGTGCTGAATCAAATCTCTGAGAAAAGAATTTTGTATGACGTTGAAAAGAATCGTGTTGTTGCTTTGCCAGGCAAAGGGGGACACAGTGGACTCATGCCCTTAAAAACTGTGTGTCCCCATCCAGGGGAGATCTGGTGAAGAGTTTTATAATGGTTCAAGGGCAGGGTTGCCGATGAGGATCAAGGTATGTGCAGGGCTTGCATTCCTTTAACTGTCCCTCAGGTATCCTCATCCAACCAGTCCATCCTAAAGGAAATCAGTCTTGAATATTCATTGGAAGGACTGATGCTGAAGCTGAAACTCCAATACCTTGGCCACCTGATTCAAAGAACTGACTCATTGGAAAAGACCCTGATGCCGGGAAAGGTTGAAGACGGGAGAAGGGGACGACAGAAGATGAAATGGTTGGATGGCGTCACTGACTCAATTGACATGAGTTTGAGCGAGCTCCGGGAGTTGGTGATGGACAAGGAGGCCTCGCATGCTGCAGTCCATGGGGTCTCAAAGAATCGGACACGACTGAGCGACTGAACTGAACTGATCGTCCTGATGAGATTCTGTGGTTCTCAAGATTATTAAACTGTGACCTTCTCTCTGGAATGAGGAATGGTTCATTAAGTAGTTAACATTTTCCATTTGTTGGGGGTTTTAGTCCTGCAAAAGACTTCAAAAATACTGTTGTGTATATCCTTTGAGGTGGAACCAGGACACTGTCCCAAGACTGCTCTATTCTTTCTTGACTGCTCCTCCCTTGTCTCTGCATCCCCTCCCTTCCCTGATAAGCAACTGCTTGAACCTACACTTTAGTACACAGGGAAGGTCATGGAGGCTGAAGCCTACTTCCTGCAAACAAGAACCGAGGGGACACAAGCAAGCTTCCGTGTCTAGGAACCCCACAGAGTCCTGCTCAGTTTCACTTTTGCTTACTGGATATTGCCTATTGGATAAAACTTAGTTCTATGCAACACTGCAAACATTCCTTTCAGCTAGGTGTGAAAAGTTGTAAAGAGGAAGAGGCAAAAAAAGGTATGCTCTCTCCCTTTGGGTACACTGCCGGGAAACAAAGTACTCACCAATTCTAGGCATTTCTACCTGCAAGGGAAGCTAGAAAATAAAGTATTCTAGGCAGTCAAATACCTAGCTAAAAATGGAAAGTTTTGTTACTAAGGGGAAGATAAGGAGAGAACATATGAGGTGACCAATTGCAGGCTTGGCTATGGGATGTGAAACACACAGCACAGCCTCTATCATATAGTTAAAAACTCAGTAAATGTTAACAATTATTTGTATCAAAATGGGGTCTAAATGTTTATTATTTGTGTCTAAGTTACCTTGTTTTATTCCTACTCAGGTAACTATTTTAAACAGACTTTATTTTAAAGAGAAGTTTTAGGTTTAACAGAAACATTGAACGGAAAGTACAGAGAATCCCCATGTATCTCCTGCTCCCACAGACGTGTAGTCTCCCCTGCCTTCCATGAATAACCTTTAATGTTCACTATATAGAAGTGAAACCCAACCTTCCACTTCTTAATATGCTTCTACTGAAATCACCAGTACAAAAGACTCAGATGATTTCCTCAGTATGAAGTGACTTTACTACAACTTGAAAAAATTTTAGATTACAAACAATATACACACTTTAATGAATAAAATCAATCTACTCTATAGTTTCTCTTGTGTTGTTGGAAGAGGGTGTTTGCTATGACCAGTGCATTTTCTTGGAAAAACTATTAGTCTTTGCCCTGCTTCATTCCATATTCCAAAGCCAAATTTGCCTGTTACTCCCGGTGTTTCTTGACTTCCTACTTTTGCATTCCAGTCCCCTATAATGAAAAGGATGTCTTTTTGGGGTGTTAGTTCTAAAAGGTCTTGTAGGTCTTCATAGAACCGTTCAGCTTCTTCAGTGTTACTGGTTGGGGCATAGACTTGGATTACTGTGATATTGAATGGTTTGCCTTGGAAATGAACAGAGATCATTCTGTTGTTTTTGACTATGCTTTATTACTATGCCAAAGCCTTTGACTGTGTGGATCACAATAAACTGTGGAAAATTCTGAAAGAGATGGGAATACCAGACCACCTGACCTGCCTCTTGAAAAACCTGTATGCAGGTCAGGAAGCAACAGTTAGAACTGGACATGGAACAACAGACTGGTTCCAAAAGGAGTACGTCAAGGCTGTATACTGTCACCCTGCTTATTTAACTTACATGCAGAGTACATCATGAGAAACGCTGGGCTGGAAGAAGCACAAGCTGGAATCAAGATTGCCGGGAGAAATATCAGATATGCAGATCACACCACCCTTATGGCAGAAAGTGAAGAGGAACTAAAAAGCCTCTTAATGAAGGTGAAAGAGGAGAGTGAAAAAGTTGGCTTAAAGCTCAACATTCAGAAAACGAAGATCATGGCATCTGGTCCCATGACTTCATGGGAAACAGATGGGGAAACAGTGGAAACAGTGGCAGACTTTATTTTGGGGGGCTCCAAAATCACTGCAGATGGTGACTGCAGCCATGAAATTAAAAGACGTTTATTCCTTGGAAGGAAAGTTATGACTAACCTAGATAGCATATTCAAAAGCAAAGACATTACTTTGCCAACAAAGGTCCATCTAGTCAAGACTATAGTTATTCCAGTGGTCATGTATGGATGTGAGAGTTGGACTGTGATGAAGGCTGAGCACTGAAGAACTGATGCTTTTGAACTGTGGTATTGGAGAAGACTCTTGAGAGTCCCTTGGACTGCAGGGAGATCCAACCAGTCCATTCTGAAGGAGATGAGCCCTGGGATTTCTTTGGAAGGAATGATGCTAAAGCTGAAAGTCCAGTACTTTGGCCACCTCATGTGAAGAGTTGACTCATTGGAAAAGACTCTGATGCTGGGAGGGATTGAGGGCAGGAGGAGAAGGGGACAACAGAGGATGAGATGGCTGGATGGCATCACTGACTCGATGGACATGAGTCTGAGTGAACTCTGGGAGTTGGTGATGGACAGGGAGGCCTGGTGTGCTGCAGTTCATGGGGTCGCAAATAGTCGGACATGACCGAGTGACTGAACTGACTGAACTGACTGACTCTATATTTTAAGTTTATATTATTAGAATATTTCATGAATGTTAAAGAATGAAAGCAAAGCACTGATCAGTAGTTTATTTATTGTACCTCTGAAAATATGTGCAGTGTGAATAAATATATTCCATATTATAACTTAATATTTGGAGAGCAAGTAAAAATTAATATTGCTTTAACAACACAAAGAATGACACGTTAAACTTGACCAAATCATTGCTAATGTTAAAATAGAAGATTTAGTGATTATTGATTGCTGCTGCTAAGTCGCTTCAGTCGTGTCCGACTCTGTGCGACCCCATAGACGGCAGCCCATCAGGCTCCCCCGTCCCTGGGATTCTCCAGGCAAGAACACTGGAGTGGGTTGCCATTTCCTTCGCCAATGCATGAAAGTGAAAAGTGAAAGTGAAGTCGCTCTGTCGTGTCTGACTCTTCTTGACCCCATGGACTGCAGCCTACCAGGCTCCTCCGTCCATAGGATTTTCCAAGCAAGAGTACTGGAGTGGGTTGCCATTGCCTTCTCCAGGCAAGAAAAGCTATAGGGGTTTTAAATATGAAAATTGTCATTTGTATCAAAGAGATACCTAATCTAGTGCCATGATTTTATCTTCATGTCTCATTTACATCTTAATGTGGAATATGAGGGTGGGACTAGATGAAAGCTCCGCCCTTCCCCTCACTGGAGAAATAAAAGTAGAGGGGAAAACAGAAGTCCTAAAATTGGTTTCCACTTGTCATTTACTAAGTTAGAAACTAGTCTACTGTAATAACACTGTAGCTTCCTTTTTTTCTGTCACGGTTTTTCAGGTTTAGTTCCTGGTAGTGATTAACAACAAAACTCCCACAGAGGCAAATCACCAGGGTAGGTTTGTCTTTACAGCTTGACAGAAAAGTGGAAGATGATAGCATGTGAAGGCAGAAGAAAGAAGGCTACAGCAAGAAGAGCACCGGGTAGGGAGACATGGACCCTGTGTCTGAGCAGTCCTCAGGTCCCTGTGTGGGTTCACAGCTAGGTGTAATATTTTGAATTCATTATCTAAGCATGTTAGTCTTACACTGATCTCCCAGAGAAGCAGCTGCTGGAGATGGGAGATCCGTGATTAGGGACCAGTCTCCTCACTCACCCTGGACCAACTTATCTCTATGGAGGACATGCCTTTCCAACCCCAACAGTCAGCTCCTGGGAAGAATTCTTTTTTTTAAGGTCTCTTTATTAGCTGTATTTCAGTGAGCGCTTGGCAGCCTTCACTATCTTTATCCTTAATCATTTCAAGTTAACTGTAGCTTCCTGAGACTTGGGGGAGAGATGAGGGGTGGGAGAAGAAAAGATAGAATCAGCCCATTCCCCCTAGTACCTTGTACAATAAATCCCCCCTCCCAATTTTTTTTACAGGCTTCTTTCTTTCCATATATAAAATACAGCCTAAGTGATTTTTTGTTTTGTTTTGGCCCACACAGAATGGCATGTGGGATCTTAGTTCCACAACCAAGGACTGAAACTTCATGCCCTGCATTGGAAGTGTAGTATATTAACCACTGGACTTTCAGCAAAGTCCCAGCAGCATGATGGTGGTGGTGGTTTAGTCGCTAAGTCGTGTCTGTTTTCAACCCCATGGACTATAGCCCACCAGAATTCTCTACCATAGGATTTTCCAGGCAATAATACTGGTGTGGGTTGCCATTTCCTTCTCCAGGGGATCTTCCCTATCCAGGGATTGAATGCACCTCTCTTGGATTTCCTGCATTGCAGGCAGATTCTTTTAGCGCTGAGCTACCAGGGAAGCCCAGAAGCATAAGTAATGTTTATTGTATAGCTGTGATGCTGAGAAACGCTGGACTGGAAGAAACACAAGCTGGAATCAAGATTGCCAGGAGAATATCAATAACCTCAGATATGCAGATGACACCACCCTTATGGCAGAAAGTGAAGAGGAACTAAAAGGCCTCTTGATGAAAGTGAAAGTGGAGAGTGAAAAAATTGGCTTAAAGCTCAACATTCAGAAAATGAAGATCATGGCATCCGGTCCCACCACTTCATGGAAAATAGATGGGGAAACAGTGTCAGACTTTATTTTGGGGGGCTCCAAAATCACTGCAGATGGTGACTGCAGCCATGAAATTAAAAGACGCTTACTCCTTGGAAGGAAAGTTATGACCAACCTAGATAGCATATTCAAAAGCAGAGACATTACTTTGCCAACAAAGGTCCATCTAGTCAAGGCTATGGTTTTTCCAGTGGTCATGTATGGATGTGAGAGTTGGACTGTGAAGAAGGCTGAGCACTGAAGAACTGATGCTTTTGAACTGTGGTATTGGAGAAGACTCTTGAGAGTCCCTTGGACTGCAAGGAGATCCAACCAATCCATTCTGAAGGAGATGAGCCCTGGGATTTCTTTGGAAGGAATGATGCTAAAGCTGAAAGTCCAGTACTTTGACCACCTGATGCGAAGGGTTGACTCATTGGAAAAGACTCTGATGCTGGGAGGGATTGAGGGCAGGAGGAGAAGGGGACAACAGAGGATGAGATGGCTGGATGGCATCACTGACTCGATGGACATGAGTCTGAGTGAACTCCGGGAGTTGGTGATGGGCAGGGAGGCCTGGCGTGCTGGGATTCATGGGGTCACAAAGAGTTGGACACAACAGAGCAACTAAACTAACTGTGATGCTGAGAGCTTGGCCTCTGTGCACTGGTGCTGAGTTGAATCTCAGAGACAGAGTTCTAGATGAAGTAGAAAAGGATAGCTTTATTATTTTGCCAGGCAAAGGAGGACACAGTGGGCTCCTACTTGGAAAAGGTGTATGTCCCCATCTGGGAGAACTTGGTAAAGAGTTTTCTAACGATACTTCCCCATGGTTGGGGTTGCTGACAAGGTTAGGGTGTGTCCAAGTGGTCTGTCTCCTAACTATGATGAGCTTATCTGCTCCCTCTAATCCTGTCTCAGGTGCTTTCTTGGCTGCTTCTCCCTTGATTAGCCCACTGGAACTCTGGGAAGGTCATGGAGGCTTACCTACAGGAAACTAGGGGGGAAAAAAGCCTCTGTGCCTGTGAGCTTCACAGGGCCCCGCTGAGTTTCAGATGTTCATAAATTTTATAGAGACTTTAAATGTTTCTATATTATGAGACCAGTAAAGGCTTGAAGATTTGACAGTGAGTTCACTGGACTCCTTCAGTAGATCACAAGAATCTTCCTTTTCTGAGTTTTCCTGACAGCAGGCTAGGAAAAGTGTCTGTTTTTAGTTTCTGTTGTTGCATTGTTTTGGTTGTTTTCTCAAATTTCTTATTTCAGTTTGCTAAGTTAAAACAATCAGTTAGCAAATATTGATTTGCTCTAAGCTGCTTCTTACAACATACTTTGTAAAGGTCAGGTTGGCATAAGGCAAGTTTCCTGTATTTGAGTGGCTTAAAGGCAGCTTGGGGGAT
The DNA here is from genome assembly GCF_032452875.1 of Bos javanicus. Classification (NCBI taxonomy): domain Eukaryota; kingdom Metazoa; phylum Chordata; class Mammalia; order Artiodactyla; family Bovidae; genus Bos; species Bos javanicus. Next base: position 96,028,286 of record NC_083872.1, on the reverse strand, counting down.
TGGATTCCTTACCAACTGAGCTATCAGGAAAGCCTGGGGGAATGGATACAAGGGGTTTTAATATCTTTTGATCACTGGGTTGATTCAACCTCTGTGACAGCAGGGATTTCCTTCTTGTCTCTGTGTAGGTACAAATTTTCCACAAGATGGATAACTTTCTCACACAGAGATATGAAAACACTCCTTTTAATGCAGGAATCATTTGTTTAGTATTAATAGTGTGATGACTCAGATGGTAAAGAATATACCTGTAATGTGGGAGTCCTGGGTTTGAGCCCTGGGTTGGGAAGATCCCCTGCAGTAGGAAATGGCAACTTACTCCAGTATTCTTGCATAGAAAATTCCATGGACTGAGGAGCCTGGCGGGCTATAGTCCATGGGGTCACAAAGAGTCAGACACAACTGAACGACTAATAGTTCACACTTTCAATAGTATGAGGAAACAGGACAGCAGAATATGCAAACAAGATGACTGGATGTACCTTCAATAAAACCGTATTCCAGCTGTATTGCTGGAATGATCTGATCATAGAGAGAGAATCACTTTTCTCTTTGACTAGGCTATTTTATAACTCTTTAGAGATGAAAATTAACTTGTAGAAAACAAGTAACAGTGCAGATAATTCTTGTCCAGAGCCAAACATATACATTCTGTCCAGAGGTGTGACAACTCTCACTCTCTCTCCAAAGTCAGTTGTATGCAAATTCCTTTCAATATTCTTGATCAATAAATGTGTCTCTTGTTTGGATTCTCCTTTGAATCTGTTGTAACATCTTACTGGTTTCCTCATTTAACTACTATGACTGCCTGTGTGAATGCTCACCATGTCTCTCTGCGACCCTACGGACTCTAGCCCACCAGACTCCTCTGTCCATGGAATTTTCTACACAAGAATACTGGAGTGAGTTGCCATTTCCTACTTCAGGGGTTCTTCCTGAACCAGGGATTGAACCTGTGTCTCTTGCATGTCCTACACTGGCAAGGAGATTTTTTACCACTGAGCCACCTGGGAAGCCCTTAACTACTACAGAGCTAGTAAAATCTTTAATACATAGTATTTTTATATTTGTCTGAGAATCATGATTTTATCACTAAAAAATTACCCTTAAACATTAGACACAAAAATCTACTCAAATTAATTTGGGCAAATGGGAAACCGCAGGTCCATTTCAAGGAAAACCAAAGCAGGATGTATAAGGGCCTTTAGGTCTGGAATAGGAGAATCTTTAGGAGTCCAAAGTGTTTATCTTACCATCTTTCCCAATCTACGTGATCTTTTTGTCTCTGCTTCTCACTTTTTCTCAGTTTTCCGTGTATGAGGGGAAATGGCCCTCTCAAGCCCTAAAGTTACAGAAATTTCTTTTATGCAGTCATTCAACAAAAATCTGTCAGAGGCTTACTATGCCAGATACTTCCTGCTCCAGCACACCTGCCAACAGATTAACATTTCAGTGTTTCTATACACATTCCACTGGAGAAGGCAATGGCACCCCACTCCAGTACTTTTGCCTGGAAAATCCCATGGGCGGAGGAGCCTGGTAGGCTGCAGTCCGTGGGGTTGCCAAGAGTCGGACACGACTGAGCGACTTCCCTTTCACTTTTCACTTTCATGCATTGGAGAAGGAAATGGCAGCCCACTCCAGTGTTCTTGCCTGGAGAATCCCAGGGACGGGGGAGCCTGGTGGCTGCCGTCTGTGGGATCACACAGAGTCGGACATGACTGAAGTGACTTAGCAGTAGCATACACATTCCACACACAGGTCAATAAGACAGACTCTTATTGGTTTATTTAGCTCATGCATCTACTCTGATCAGATCAGCAGTACCCAAAAGGCAAAAATCACATAGTTCACTGCCATGGAAGAGAATTCCTAAGAAGATGGCTGGATAAGGCAGACAAATGGATTAATAAGCTTTTTCCATACATGGAATATAAACTATTAACATATAGTGTTAGATATACACTCCACTGCAGCCCCAAGTGGGGTGTACTGCAATATATTCTGACACTAACACCCCGTGTTAGAAGACTCCAAAGGTTAAGAACTCAGTTCTCCAGTGACTGCCCTTACTAGAGTCGCTAACTATAAGTCCACCTGCACTCCTGACTGTCTTGGCTGTAATGTTAGGGGTTTCCATAGCTTCCTCAATTCAGTTCAGTCCAGTTTCTCAGTTGTGTCTGACTCTTTGTGACCCCGTGGACTGCAGCACACCAGGCCTCCCTGTCCATCACCAACTACCGGAGCCTACTCAAACTCAAGTCCATCAAGTCGGTGATGCCATCTATTTCATCCTCTGTCGTCCCCTTCTCCTCCCGCCTTCAATCTTTCCCAGGATCAGGGTCTTTTCCAATGAGTCAGTTCTTTGAATCAGGTGGCCAAAGTATTAGAGTTTCAGCTTCAGCATCAGTCCTTCCAATGAATATTCAGCACTGATTTTCTTTAGGATTGACTGGTTGGGTCTCCTTGCAGTCCAAGGGATGCATCATTGGCCACATGATTAAACTCAATCTCTAGCTCCCCCTGCCACCCTAGAGGTCAGTCTGGCTCAAAGACTTAAGCATCTAATCCTTTCATCACATGGTTGGTCTTCTTGGTGACCAGTCCCCACTTTGAGCTTATCTAGGGGTCTGTCATAAGTCACCCATTGGTAATAAAAAAGATACTCTTCTCCAAGAGTTTTTGATCCTCTGTACCAGGAACCAGGAAAAAAGATAAAATATATCTTTATTACATCACAATATATCTTTACTTATGTTGTGTTTAAAACACTGTAAGAATTCAGGCATTCACTTCCCATGGTGGGTTAACGGCTGAGATAAAATGAGTTGGTTTGCTGAAATAGAAATTTCAGAAAGGGAAGAGGACAGTAAAACAAGTCAGATGAGATCTTTAAATCTCACTGTATTAATATGACATTTTGGTTTTTAAAAATTACTGTATTTTCATTTGACTGAAATGAGAGTTTGTGTGGAAGATAAAGTTCTAAAAGCAACTGGGCCGCAACAATGAGGGATTGTGAATGCCAGACTAATAACTTTTGGAAACGTATCCTGTTTGTAGGATATTTCATCATACCTAGAGGAGTGTCATAAGTGGTAGTTTAGGAAGATCAGACTGACAGCACTGTGTAGTTTGAATTAGAAAAGAGAAATCAGAGAAGCTAGTGCCAAAGTGTGATTTTAATTAGGAAGTGCCAAAGTGTGATTTTAAAAGAGCATAATTTTTTAAAACATGACTTTTATACAAATATAGAATGAATATGTCAATGATTACTATTTATCTCATTAATGAGTTAGATGGTAAGTTAGTTCAAAGAAGAATTAGAAGAATGGAAGATATATAAATGTCCATCTGAAAAATAATATAGAAATACATATGCTAGATTTGGGAAAAACTTCAAAGTTTTTTGTTTTTCCTCTGTGGGAAAGAAATGATTTGCATCTTTCCCTGAAAAATAAAATTATAATTTCAAAAAACTTATAACAAAATCTGGGGTCTAATCAATATTAAATATTAAGTCACATAAAACTATATTCCCAAGAAAATTAAATAATCCTGGGTGGTTAGGGTTAGGAAAGTTAGACATTAAAAGGACATGTAGTCATGAGAAATGCTGGGCTGGAGGAAGCACAAGCTGGAATCAAGATTGCCAGGAGAAATATCAATAACCTCAGATATGCAGATGACACCACCCTTATGGCAGAAAGTGAAGAACTAAAAAGCCTCTTGATGAAAGTGAAAGAGGAGAGTGAAGAAGTTGGCTTAAAGCTCAACATTCAGAAAACTAAGACCATGGCATCCAGTCCCATCACTTCATGGCAAATAGATGGAGAAACAGTGTCAGACTTTATTTTGGGGGGCTCCAAAATCACTGCAGATGGTGATTGCCATGAAATTAAAAGATGCTTACTCCTTGGAAGGAAAGTTATGACCAATCTAGATAGCATATTCAAAAGCAGAGACATTACTTTGTCAACAAAGGTCCATCTAGCCAAGGCTATGGTTTTTTCAGTAGTCAGGTATGGATGTGAGAGTTGGACTATGAGGAAAGCTGAGCACCGAAGAATTGATGCTTTTGAACTGTGGTGTTGGAGAAGACTCTTGAGAGTCCTTTGGACTGCAAGGAGATCTAACCAGTCCATCCTAAAGGAGAGCAGTCCTGGGTGTTCATTGGAAGGACTGATGTTGAAGCTGAAACTCCAATACTTTGGCCACCTCATGTGAAGAGCTGACTCATTTGCAAAGACCCTGATGCTGAGAAAGATTGGGGGCAGGAAGAGAAGGGGACAACAGAGGATAAGATGGTTGGATGGCATCACTGACTCAATGGACATGGGTTTGTGTAGACAGGGAGGCCTGGCGTGCTGCAGTTCACGGGGTCACAAAGAGTTGGACACGACTGAGCAACTGAACTGAACTGAGTCATTTTTTGGTCTTGTTTCTGAGTTTTGGATAATTTTTCTTAATACTCCCCCTTACGATCATAAAAATTTTTTGAAAATTAGTCTTGAAAACATTTATTTTTAAAAGCTGGACTCATTGTGTTTCAACCTGACTAATGTATGTGTTTTGTTTCCACATATTAAGAACCATGCCAGTTCCTTCATAGTAGGCTTTTCATATCCAATGAAATGAGATTCTTTCTGTAAAATATACTCCAGTACAGCCCTCATAGGGCAATTGACTTGTTTAATTGTATCTTCATAGAAAGTAGGACAGATTCTTACTGAATGCATACAAATTTTTATGGTTAACATAAAAATAAGGAACATAAGAAAAATAAAGAGACTCAGCTGAAGTATTTGTTCTTAAATGCCAAGGGGTCAGGAAGAATGAAATACAATTTAAAGAATGTTTAATTTCAGTTTGCAAAGGCATAGTTTTCTATATTTAAGGTTGGAGGTAGAATTTGAATAAAAAAGAAAGGGGGGGGGCTTACTGATATACCTATCAAAAAATAGAACACTAGAAGATATTAAGAAGAGGTGGCAAGAATACACAGAAGGACGATATGGAAAAGATCTTAATGACCCAGATAATTGTGATGGTGGGATCACTCACCTACCAGACATCTTGGAGTATGAAGTCAAGTGGGCCTTAGGAAGCAACACTATGAACAAAGCTAGTGGAAATGATGGAATTCCAGCCAAGCTATTTCAAATCCTAAAAGATGATGCTATTAAAGTGTTGCACTCAGTATGCCAGAAAATTTGGAAAACTCAGCAGTGGCCACAGGACTGGAAAAGGTCAGTTTTCATCCAAATCCCAAAGAAATGCAATGCCAAAGAATGTTCAAACTACCGCACAATTGCACTCATCTCACACGCTAGCAAAGTAATGCTGAAAATTCTCCAAGCAAGTCTTCAATAGTATATGAACTAAAAACTTTCAGATGTTCAAGCTGGATCTAGAAAATGCAGAGGAACCAGAGATCAAATTGCCCACATTCGTTGGATCATAGAAAAAGCAAGAGAATTCCAGAAAAACATTTACTTCTGCTTCACTGACTATGCTAAAGCCTTTAACTATGTGGATCATAACAAACTGGAAAATTCTTCAAGAGATGGGAATGCCAGACCACCTTACCTGGCTCCTGAGAAACCTGTATGCAGGTCAAGAAGTAACAGTTAGAACTGGACATGGAACAATGGATGATTCCTTCCCTTGTGGCTCAGCTGGTAAAGAATCTGCCTGCAATGCAGGAGACTCAGGTCCAATCCCTGGGTTGGGAAGATACCCTGGTGAAGGGAACAGCTACCTACTCCAGTATCCTGGCCTGGAGAATTCCATGGACTGTATGGTCCATGGGGTTGCAAAGAGCTGGACACGACTGAGCAACTTTCACTTTCACTTTTCACTTTTCCAAATTGGGAAAGGAGTATGACAAGGCTTTATATTGCCACCCTGCTTATTTAACTTCTATGCAGAGTACATCATGCAAAATGCCAGGCTGGATGAAGCACAAGCTGGAATCAAGGTTGCCAGGAGAAATATCAACTTCAGATATGCAGATGACAGCATCCTTATGGCAGAAACCGAAGAAGAACTAAAGAGCCTCTTGATTAAGATGAAAGAGGAGAGTGAAAACACTGGCTTAAAACTCAACATTTGAAAACGAAGATCATGGCATCTGGTCCTATCACTTCATGGCAAATAGATAGGGAAACAATGGAAACAGTGATTCACTTTATTTTCTTGTGCTCCAAAATCATTCTGGATGGTAGCTGCAGCCATGAAATTAAAAGATGCTTGCTCCTTGGAAGAAAAGCTGTGACAAACCTAGACAGTGTATTAGAAGTCCATATAGTCAAAGTTATGGTTTTTCTGGTAGTCATGATGGATGTTGGATCATAAAAAAGGCTGAATGTAGAAGAATTGATGCTTTTGAACTGTGGTGTTGGAGAAGACTCTGGAGAGTCCCTTGGACTGCAAGGAGATCAAACCAATCAATCCTAAAGGAAATCAATCCAGAATATTCATTGGAAGGGCTGATGCTAAAGCCAAAGCTCCAATATTTTGGCCACTGGGGCAAAGAGCCAACTCATTAGAAAAGACTCTGATGCTGGGCAAGATTTAAGGCAGGAGGAGAAGCAGACGACATGTGTATATGAGATATATATATATATATATACACACACATACATATATAATCAGTATTTCAAAGAGATATCTATATTCTCATGTTCATTGCAGCATTAGTCACAATAAGCAAGATATGTTAACAGTTTGTATCCATGAACAAATGAATGGATAAAGAAACTGTCATATACACATACACACACTGGACTACTATTCAGCCTTTAAAAAGAAAGAAATCTTGCCATTTTAACAATATTATATAATGTAGATGAACTTGGAAGACATTATGCTAAGACAAGGAAAGAAGCTAGACACAGAAAGAAAAACACTAGATGATTGTGCTGATATGTGGAATCTAAAATAGTCAAATTTTCAAAAGCATAGAGTAGAATGACGGTTACCAGGTGCAGGGAGGTGAGGGAAGCTGGGAGATGTTGTCAACAGGTATTAAGTTTTAGTTACATAGGATGAATTAGTTCTAGAGATAAAATGTACTAGATTGTGATTACAGCTAATAATACTGTATTGCATACTTGAAATTTGCTAAGAAAGTAGGTATCAGGTTTTTTGTTTTGTTTTTCTGCTACCCAATGTGGCATGTGTTACCCAACTAACACATAGTTACCTAACACTTTGTTACCCAACTAAGGATCAAACCAATGTCCTCTGCAGTGGAAGCATAAAGGCCTAACCACTGGACCACCAGGGAATTCCGATATCAGGTATTTTTAATATACACACAAATGTAACTATGGGAGGAGATGGATATTTTAGTTAGCTTGCTATTGTAATGATTTTATTATGTACTATATATCAAAGCATGTTGCACACCTTAAATATACATACATTTTATTCTTAAAAGAATATCAAATACAATTAACCAAGGAAAGTTATGCTACTGTATTGATTGGGAAGTTCTTTCTATACACCTCTTAAAACAGTGTGGAAATAATTTCAAAAAGTAGAGCATATCAAACAAGCTTCATTTTTAACTTTTTTTTTTAATAAGGTAACAATAATATTTGTGATTTCCAGGGGATCTCTGAATAGCAAAATACTTCTTATGTTTTTTCCTTGAACTTAGGTTCTAGTTTTGGAAGGAAAAAAAATTTTTAAGCTATAAAAAGAGATGTGGTCATGATTAACATAGAATCATATACACCTTAGAACAATAAATGGTTATAGCTTTGCTGTCTATTAATCAAAATGTCAAAACAGTAATTTTAAATAAACATAACATGAATTCTGTGGTCAGCCACCCCGTGGTTTGAACTCCATGCTTTCATTGCCAAGGGCCTGTGTTCCATCCTGGTTGGAGAACTAAGATACTGCAAGCCACATGGTGTGGGCCAAAAAAATAAAACATAGCAGAAAGTAACACAATTGCAAGGAAACAGCTTTTTCAGAAGTGAACACTAAAAATTAAGTACAGCACAAAGCACAGAACATTATTTTAATGACATAACAAATCTCTTCTATATGGGAAGAAGGTAAAAAATAACACTTTATTCTTGCAGAAATAGAAAAAAAATAATCCATCCATTCTAAAATTCACATGGACTCTCAACGGACTTCAAGTAGCCAAAATAATCTTGAAAAAGAAGAGGAAAGTTGGAGGTCTCACACACTTCCTGATTTAAAACTTTTTATGAAACTATAGAAATCAAAACACTATGGTCTTGGCATAAAGACAGACAGACCAATAGAATAAAATAGTCTAGAAATAAACCCTCACATATTTGCTCAAATGATAAATCATTCAATAGAGAAAGGACATTATTTTTTCATCGTATAATGAAACATATTTCAACATATTTATTTTCATCAAATAATGTAGGGGAAACTGGATATCCACATGCAAAAGAATGATGTTGAACCCTTACCTAACACCATACACAAAAACTAACTCAAAAAGAGTAATCAAAGATCTGAGAGCTAAAACTGTAAAACTCTTAGAAGAAAATATGGGAGAAAAGCTATGACATTGGATTTGGTGATGTTTATGTATATATACCAAAACATAGATAACAAAAGAAAAAATAAATTGGACTACATCAGAATTTTAAATATTTGTGCCCCAAAGGAAACAACAGAATGAAACAGCAACCAATGGAATAAGAGAAAATATATGCAAATCATACATGTGATGAGGAAATAACTTTGAATACATAAAGAATTCCTACAACACAAAAATAGTAACAAAGCAAATGACCAAATTAAAAAATAGGCAAAAGACTTGAATAAACATTTCTCCAAATAAGATATGTAAATGGCCAAATATGAAAAGACACTCAACATCACTAACCATTCAGTTCAGTTCAGTTCAGTTGCTCAGTCATGTCCGACTCTTCGTGATCCCGTCAATTGCAGCACACCAGGCCTCTCTGTCCATCACCATCTCCCAGAGTTCACTCAAACTCATGTCCATCGAGTCGGTGATGCCATCCAGCCATCTCATCCTCTGTTGTCCCCTTTTCCTCCTGCCCCCAATCCCTCCCAGCATCAGAGTCTTTTCCAATGAGTAAACTCTTCGCATGAGATGGCCAAAGTCCTGGAGTTTCAGCTTTAGCACCTTGCCTTCCAAAGAACACCCAGGGCCGATCTCCTTCAGAATGGACTGGTTGGATCTCCTTGCAGTCCAAGGGACTCTCAAGAGTCTTCTCTAACACCACAGTTCAAAAGCATCAATTCTTCAGTGCTCAGCCTTCTTCACAGTCCAACTCTCACATCCATACATGACCACAGGAAAAACCATAGCCTTGACTAGATGGACCTTTGTTGGCAAAGTAATGTCTCTGCTTTTCAATATGCTATCTATTTAGAGAAATGCAAATGAAAAAATAAAAGCCACTGAGACATCACCTTACACTCAGTATGGTTATCAAAAACAAACACAAACCAGAAAGTAACCAGGCTTAGCAAGGGTGTGAACAGACCTTGAAAGAAGCAACATGATTGATCATTGGTCATGGTGTGCATCTGTTATTAACATAGTAATTTTTGTGTTAAAAGATAAACTGAATCATATTAAAAAGTTTAAGAGTTTTTTGAGCAAAAATTGATTTGAATTGAGTAACATCCAATTTAGCAGATAAAAAGGAGCTCTGAAGACCAGTACTTAATAAAAGATTTTCATAGCAGAAGGGAGCAGACACAAGGAAGTTGTACTTGGCATAAAAGCAAATTGTTATAGCAAGGTTGCTTTCCTTTGGGGGATCACAGGAGTCTATCAGGCAGATTACCTAACTAGTGCTTAGGAGGTAATTCCTAATTGACTAATTTTAAGATTTCATTTCTGGGAGAGCCAAAACTGTAATTAAGTTTCAGTTCGGTGATCTGGGGATTATTAGCATAAGCAACTGCATTTGGGGTCTATTGTCTTGCTTTTTAATAAGACCTATAGCAAAGTTTTTACTTTGTGCAATTACTAACATTAATATACCATGATAATTAAATTGGAAACATTTTGGGCAAATGGGTGTTATTTAACTAAAGATGATGTTATAAGTTGAATGATGATCCTAAAAGATAATTGGAAGTTATCATAACCCCTTCTATTTTAAAATGTGACCTTATTTGGAAACAAAATTTTTGCAATTACAAAAGATGTAATTGATTAAGATGTGGTCATACTCACAATATTATGAAGCAATTATCCTTCATTAAAAATAAATACATTTTTTAAAAAGAGATGAGGTCATACTGGCGTTAATCCAGTATGACTGGTGTCCTTATAAAAAGGCAATGTGAAGATAGTAGGAAGAACATCATGTGAAGGTGCAGGCAGAGGTTGAAGCTATGCAGCTGTAAACCAAGGAACATTTGAAGCTGACAGAGGCTGGAAAAGGCAAGGAATGAGGACCCTAACACCAGACTTGTAGCTTCCAGAATAAATTCCTGTTGTCTTAAGCCACCCAGTTTATAGTATTTTGCTACAGCAGCCCTAGGAAACTAACACGCATTGTAACTACATTCGAGAAACCTACATTTCTCTTCTTGTGCTTTTCTTCTTTACTTTCACACAGAACACTTCACTTCTGACACTTCTGATCACCAAATGTTTGGGGTTTTTTCCCCACACTAAGCAATTTGCAACACTAACTGGTTGTTGTTCTGCATTTTTAGCTTAATTCTGACACTTTCTCCCTGGAGATAGTATTACATCCCACAGGTTCATCACATATGCATGATCCATCATTGATTTCATTTTCAACCCTTCTCTATTCTCAAGAGAATGAGGTAGGGTGGGGGGAGATTACAATTCCAAGTTTATAATCATGGTCTGGCATTTCCAGTGACCAGCCCTTACTCAGGAGCCATCCAGAAGCCCAACCCAAGTCAACTCATTAGAACAAAAGACACTCAGCACCCAAGAATTATAAAGCTTTCAGGAACCATGTGTCAGGAATTGGGGGGAAGAGACCAATAAATATTTTCTATTATCTCACAGTAACTAGAATTACAAAATGATACACATAAGATGGTTGGATGGCATCACCAACTCAATGGACATGGGTTTGGGTAGATTCCGGCACTTGGTGATGGTTAGGGAGGCCTGGTGTGCTGCAGTTCATGGGGTCACAAAGGGTAGGACACGACTCAGTGACTGAACTGAACTGAACTGACACATGCTAAAACAAAATGTGGTAACTAAAATTCATACATGTCAGAATTGTGCAGAGTGAAGACTACCTGTAGTCTTAAACACCCATATTACATATATATTAAAAAATTAACTAACTGCTATTTCAGAGACAGAACATGAAGATTTGATACTTGTCATATGTAAGCATTTTAACACTTCACTGAAATCTATGATGACCCTCATAACCACATACATACATCATTTTTAAACCTTCTTAAGGTGGCAAAAATGAACATTTACAGACAGCTGTTTAATAACATATAAACATAAGAAAAGTATATATAAAAATAAATGTATACCTTATATATATATAACATACTCAATATATCTATTAATATATAATGACAAATTTTCAGTATTCTATCATATTTATAAATTTTTCAGGTAATCAGATGAACCTTTAATTAGCCAATATTAGCATCCTGAAATTATGAATATATCTACCTAAAGAAACAAAGGGAAAGACTTAGAGATCTCTTCAAGAAAATTAGAGATACCAAGGGAATATTTCATGCAAAACGGACTTGATAAAGGACAGAAATGGTATGGACCTAACAGAAGCAGAAGATATTAAGAAGAGGTGGCAAGAATACACAGAAGAACTGTACAAAAAGATCTTTATGACCAAGATAATCATGATGTTATGATCACTCACCTAGAGCCAGACATCCTGGAATGTGAAGTCAAGTGGGCCTTAGAAAGCATCACTATGAACAAAGCTAGTGGAGGTGATGGAATTCCAGTTGAGCTATTCCAAATCCTGAAAGATGATGCTGTGAAAGTGCTGCACTCAGTATGCCAGCAAATTTAGAAAACTCAGCAGTGGCCACAGGACTGGAAAAGGTCAGTTTTCATTCCAATCCCAAAGAAAGGCAATGCCAAAGAATGCTTAAACTACCACACAATTGCACTCATCTCACACACTAGCAAAGTAATGCTGAAAATTCTCCAAGCCAGGCTTCAGCAGTACATGAACCGTGAACTTCCTGATGTTCAAGCTGGTTTTAGAAAAGGCAGAGGAACCAGAGACCAAATTGCCAACACCCGCTGGATCATGGAAAAAGAAAGAGTTCCAGAAAAACATCTATTTCTGCTTTATTGACTATGCCAAAGCCTTTGACTGTGTGGATCACAATAAACTGTGGAAAATTCTGAAAGAGATGGGAATACCAGACCACCTGACCTGCCTCTTGAGAAACCTGTATGCAGGTCAGGAAGCAACAGTTAGAACTGGACATGGAACAATAGACTGGTTCCAAATAGGTAAAGGAGTACAGTATTGTCACCCTCCTTATTTGACTTCTATGCAGAGTACATCATGAGAAACACTGGGCTGGAAGAAGCACAAGCTGGAATCAAGATTGCTGGGAGAAATACCAATAACCTCAGATATGCAGATGACACCACCCTTATGGCAGAAAGTGAAGAGGAACTCAAAAGCCTCTTGATGAAAGTGAAAGAGGAGAGTGAAAAAGTTGGCTTAAAGCTCAACATTCAGAAAACTAAGATCATGGCATCTGGTCTCATCACTTCATGGGAAATAGATGGGGAAATACTGGAAACAGTGTCAGACTTTATTTGGGGGGGCTCCAAAATCACTGCAGATAGTGATTGCACCAATGAAATTAAAAGACGTTTATTCCTTGGAAGAAAAGTTATGACCAACCTAGATAGCATATTGAAAACAGAGACATTACATTGCCTGCAAAGGTCCATCTAGTCAAGGCTATGGTTTTTCCAGTGGTCATGTATGGATGTGAGAGTTGGACTGTGAAGAAGACTGAGTGCTGAAGAATTGATGCCTTTGAACTGTGGTGTTGGAGAAGACTCTTGAGAGTGCCTTGGACTGAAAGGAGATCCAACCAGTCCATTCTGAAGGAGATCAGCCCTGGGATTTCTTTGGAAGGAATGATGCTAAAGCTGAAACTCCAGTACTTTGGCCATCTCATGTGAAGAGCTGACTCATTGGAAAAGACTCTGATGCTGGGAGGGATTGGGGACAGGAGGAAAAGGGGATGACAGAGAATGAGATGGTTGGATGGCATCACCGACTCGATGGATGTGAGTTTGAGTGAACTCCAGGAGATGGTGATGGACAGGGAGGCCTGGCGGTGCTGACATTCATGGGGTTGCAAAGAGTCGGACACGACTAAGCGACTGAACTGAACTGAAAGAAACAAAAGACCTATATATAGAAAACTATAAAACACTGGTGATAGAAATCAAAGAGGACGCAAATAGATGGAGAAATACACCGTGTTCATGGAATGGAAGAATCAATATAGTGAAAATGAGTATACTACCCAAAGCAATCTATAGATTCAATGCAATCCCTATCAAGCTACCAACAGTATTTTTCAGAGAACTAGAACAAATAATTTCACAATTTATATGGAAATACAAAAACAACTTGAATAGCCAAAGCAATCTTGAGAAAGAAGAATGGAACTGGAGGAATCAACCTGCCTGACTTCAGGCTCTACTGCAAAGCCACAGTCATCAAAACAGTGTGGTACTGGCACAAAAACAGAAATATAGATTAATGGAACAAAATAGAAAGCCCAGAGATAAATGCATGCACCTATGGACACGCTATCTTCGACAAAGGAGGCAAGAATATACAATGGAGAAAAGACAATCTCTTTAACAAATGGTGCTGGGAAAACTGGTCAATGACTTGTAAAAAAATGAAACTGGAACACTTTCTAACACCATACACAAAAATAAACTCAAAATGGATTAAAGATCTAAACGTAAGGCCAGAAACTGTAAAACTCCTAGAGGAGAACATAGGCAAAACACTTTCTGACATAAATCACAGCAGGATCCTCTATACCTACCTCCTAGAATATTGGAAATAAAAGCAAAAATAAACAAATGGAACTTTATTAAAATTAAAAGCTTTTGCACAACAAAGGAAACTCTCAGATCAGATCAGTCGCTTAGTGTCCGACTCTTTGCAACCCCATGAATCGCAGCACACCAGGCCTCCCTGTCCATCACCAACTCCCGGAGTTCACTCAGACTCACGTCCATCGAGTCAGTGATGCCATCTAGCCATCTCATCCTCTGTCATCCCCTTCTCTTGCCCCCAATCCCTCCCAACATCAGAGTCTTTTCCAATGAGTCAACTCTTCTCATGAGGTGGCCAAAGTACTGGAGTTTCAGCCTCAGCATCATTCCTTCCAAAGAAATCCCAGGGAAACTATAAGCAAGGTGAAAAAACAGTGCTCAGAATGGGAGAAAATAATAGTAAATGAAGCAACTGACAAAGAATTAATCGCAAAAATATACAAGCAACTCCTGCAGTTCAATTCCAGAAAAATAAATGACCCAATCAAAAAATAAGCCAAAGAACTAAACAGACATTTCTCCAAAGAAGACATACAGATGGCTAACAAACACATAAAATGATGGTCAACATCACTTATTATCAGAGAAATGCAAATCAAAACCACAATGAGGTATCATTTCATGCCAGTCAGAATGGCTGCACTCCAAAAGTCTACAAGCAATAAATGCTGGCGAGGGTGTGGAGAAAAGGGAACCAACCCTCTTACACTGTTGGTGGGAATGCAAACTAGTACAGCCACTATAGAGAACAGTGTGGAGATTCCTTAAAAAACTGGAAATAGAACCGCCATATGACCCAGTAATTCCACTGCTGGGCATACACACCAAGAAAACCAGAAATGAAAGAGACGCATGTACCCCAGTGTTCATCGCAACACTGTTTATAATAGCCAGGACATGGAAGCAACCTAGGTGTCCATTAGCAGACGAATGGGTAAGAAAACTGTGGTACATATACACAATGGAGTATTACTCAGCCATTAAAAAAAATACATTTGAATCAGTTCTAATGAAGTGGATGAAACTGGAACCTATTATACAGAGTGAAGTAAGCCAGAAAGAAAAACACCAATACAGTATACTAGTATACTAATGCATATATATGGAATTTAGAATGATGGTAATGATAACCCTTGTACATTGAAACATGTATATTATCATATGTGAAATGGATCACCAGTCCAGGTTCGATGCATGATACAGCGTGCTCAGGGCTGGTGCACTGGGATGATCCAGAGGGATGGGATTGGGAGGAAGGTGAGAGAGGGGTTCAGGATGGGGAACACATGTACACCTGTGGTGGATTCATGTAAATGTATGGCAAAACCAATAGAATATTGTGAAGTAATTAGCCTCCAAATAAAAAATAAATACATACATTTAAAATCAATAATTTTAAATAGTCTTATTATAAAAAAGTATATATAAAAATAAATGTATATTTTATATATATAACATACTTAATATATCTATTAATATATAATGACCAATTTTCAGTATTCTGTCATATTTAGAAATTTTTCAGGTAATCTGAAATGAAACTTTAGCCAATATTAGCATATTGAAATTAAGGATTTTAAGTTGATGTGTTAATGGAACATAATTACTATTGATATGAGAAAGTTTATTAGAATTATAATTCAATTTAATTGAATATATATTTCATGATATTAAATTTTTATAGCTTATTCTTCACTAATTAAATCAGGAAGATACAGTTTTTATTTATTTTTTTGAACCTTATCTATCAGACTAGTCCTATTTGTCCAAGGATTCACCATAGTCCTGTGAACTTGATTTTTATATCTAAATTCATCTGAGTTAGAAGTTTTTAATGAGATTTGTTTCTTCTGAAAAGGCCAGCACATTGAGAACCTTAGAAATTCAGGGGTTTTCCCCTGGAATTCTTATCTTCTTTATAGGTTGTAAGATTTTTTTTTTAGTGTGTATAAACCAACAAAATTGGAGCTCCTTTAATGTAAAGGCTATTTAATTTGTTTTTGTGAACATACTCCAAAAGTAATGCACTACCTCTTTCTAATGCAATGGGATGGATATGCTATGTTTTGTTTTGCTTTTTTTTGGCCCCACAGTGTAGCATGCAGGATCTTAGTTCCTGACCAGGGATTGAATCCAGGTTCCCCTGCAGTGCAAGCTCAGAATCTTAACCACTGTACATCAGGGAAGTACAATGCATTTGCTATTTTAAATAACAAAGACACACTGAGAATTCAAAGATTCTGTTGTACAACCTTATCCATGGGTAAAAAGTAAACCCAGAACAGAAAACTCACCTGTCTAGACATCCAAAGATTCTTTTATTCTTTCCAGTGGGCACAAAACATTTGCTTAATTCATTTGGATTCATAAATTGTCAAATAAGCAAGAAAAATGACAAAAAAAGCCAAAATACTCCACCACATCTCATTAAACAAAGAGTAGAATCCCACCAGATCAACAGAGATCACCAATGATTCAGATCATAAAATCAGATTTCCAGTCCTTGCTGCTACCAATGGGAACAGTTATGTGCACATCAGAACTGGGACCAAACCTGACCAAGAACCAGAAACAAAAAAGGAGATACAGAAGAGGTCAGCTTAAGTAAAATTATATTGCTGCCTGGAATTCACTCCAAAGACCAAAAAGAGTAATGCCTTAAGTATTCCATGAGATGTACTTCCTGAACAAGGCAGTTTCACTGGCTCTAGCTGGGTGAGTACGGGTTGGCATCTAGGTGGAACAACTTCCATAACTGTGAAAGTTAAATTTTATTTCTATAAAGTTTAAAATAACTCAAACACACATATAATGACACCCTCAACAATTTATTTCATTCTGAGGGAACTAGGATTGTAAAACTGATTTAAAGGAGAATTAGATAAACTAAGGACTATAAAATAAACCCTCAAGAAAGACATACCAAAATAAATTTGTTACATTTGGGACAAAAGTGATCAAAATCCAATAAGACTAATATAACCTATGATGATATCTCTTCCCATTTATTACTCATATATCTGCCAGGAAAAAAAATCTACACGGTGATATGTACCTTTACAGTTCTAAACCATAGTACTTAATCCTAGAGCTAGGGAGAACCTGTTTACAGGATGAAATGTAACACTGAAAGAACATTCAATCATCCTTTTTCTTTAGCTCCAATTTTTAGATACATTTTTTAAACAAGGAGAATGAAAGTAAAATATGAAAAAAAATTAGTTCAAATTTACTTCCTCTCTAGACTTTCATTTATTTCTTAGTTACTTCTGCCACATTTTTGTATATTGCTGGGATCCCAAGTCAGGGGATTCTGTAGGTGACCTAAAATTGCTTTTGTTACCAAAACACAAGCCCTTGTAACCAGTGCACAGCGAGGCCAAATAACACCTGAACACTGGAGTTCAGAACCGAGAAAAGTTTATTGAGGGCCATGCAAGGAGATGAGTGGCTCATGTCTTAAAAACCCAGATTCCCCAAAAGCTTTCAGCAAAGCCCTCTTCTAAGAAAGCTGAGGGAGGTGCGTGGTGAAAGCCTTTGTTCTGGAGGTCAGGTCATGGTCAGATAAGGATGTTCCTATAAATCTCTACCAAACAAATAATTATTCTCTGTTCTGACAAGAAAGGGTCAGGTCCCCAGGCATGACTTCCACCCTCCAAGTCCCGGTCCTGGCTAAGAGGAGGCAGACCTCAGCTGGAGGCTTCCTCAGGGCCAGGTTCCCAGACCCTGCCCAGCCATCATCATCATTGTTGAGGGAGCCAGGCACCCAGGACCCAGCTGACCCTTGGGCTCTTCAGGCCCTCATATGGCAAGGGCAGGTCCCATAGACTGTGTCCCAGAAAGATAGCTGTGAGGCCACAGAGGTGGGGATGGGGAAGAGGTTCACTGCCACCTCAAGGCCTTGGGCTGGCCAGTAGGCGGCCTTGGCAGGGGCTCTGAAGCCTTTCAGGACATAGTCCCCAGCCTGCTCCCTGGGCCCTCAGCTCACCACTCACTCAAGGCCAGGTGAGCTGGAGAGCCCCTGGGGAGAAGACAGGACTCTGCCTTTTATCTCACCCTCCACCTGCCAACTACCACTCCACAGATTCTTGTCCGAATCCCCTCACCACCTATTGCTCCTTGACAGTTGGTTGTTTGTGGGCAGGCCCACTGCAGCGCTGACCAATAGCCGAGCAGGACCACTAACAGTCACTCCTTGACAGTTGGTTGTTTGTGGGTGGGGTGGGTGGGGCCTGGGGCCCCCCCATAGCTGAGCAGAACCACTAATGGGTTGGCTCTGTGACAGATGGTTGCCTGGGCACCTGACTAACGGTCACTCCTTGACAGTTGGTTGCTTGTGGGAGGGGCCCACTGCTGTGCTGACCAATGGCTGAGTAGGATGACTAACGGTCACTCCTTGACAGTTGGTTGCTTGTGGGAGGGGCCAACTGCTGTGCTGACCAATGGCTAGCAGGACCACTAATAGTCCCATGGTAACTGTTGTTTGGTAACAGAGTGGGTGTGAGTAATGGCCTAGAGCAACAGCCACATGCTCTATCTTCACTGAGAATTTTTCCTTAATTTATTAGCAAAAGCAAGAATTCTATCACCTTTAATTTCTTTCTAAGCAAGTAAATGATAATATTTCTTCAATAGGAACACTTGTAGCTGAGCTTCTAAAAATGCAGAAATGGAGTTTGAAGTGGATCAAGTTCTAACATAACTTCTACATTCCAGGTCTTCCCAAAAATAATTATGAATAATTTTAAACATTTATTTATGCCTGTATAATTGAGAAGGAAATGGCAACCCACTCCGGTATTCTTGCCTGGAGAATTCCATGGACAGAGGAGCCTGGCGGGCTACAGTCCATGGGATTGCAAAGACTCGGACACGACTGAGCGACTGTAAAACAACAGTGCGTGTATAATATACAAAATCTACTTTTGCCTGTTTCACTCAATTATAGTTTAGTTGTATGTTTTCAGGTATTTGTTCTATGGTCTACTCCAAGATCTTATGCCTTTCAGCATAGAACAGGAGCATAAGAAGCAGCTTAACTCCTTCTATCTTTGTGATCTTGGATAAATACATTAACTCTTTTGCCCCACTTTTTTTATCTGGCTTTATGTTGAGAGGCAAAATAAATTCTTCCCCAAGAAGGAATATTATACTAGTTCTTCACTGCCCCATCAAATTTATCAATCAAGGTTTGATTATTCACCCATCTCTGTAGCCATTAGGATTCAATTGATAAGAGAAGGCCAACCAGGCAGCGATTCTTATTTTACACAAGACTTAGCTAAGAAGCTTGTTAAAATGAAGATTCCTGGCCTTGTACTCAGATACTCTGATTCTATAGGACTGAGATCAGCTGAAGAGTCTGAATTTTCACTCAGATCTCCCAGGGAATTCTTAAGCACAAGGTCCTGAACACATTGTTGAAATGATAAACTGAAAAAGCTGAAAATAGGCTTTGAAAGCTAATTTTCCATACCAACTGATATGAAGACAGAAAACAAAATACAATTTTGGGTAACTATAGTGTTGGAAGAAATTGGGGTTAGCCTGGCCCAAGTGGCAACTATTAAGGAAATAAAACAGGTATGGAAGAGCTTACTCATTGCAAAAGACCCTGATGCTGGGAAAGATTGAAGACAAAAGGAGATGGGGGCAGCAGAGGATGAGATGGTTAGATAGCATCACCGACTCAATGGACATGAATTTAAGCAAACTCCAGGAGACAGTGAAGGATAGAGGGGCCTAGTGTGCTTCGGTCTATGGGGTTCCAAAGAATCACATATGATGTAGTGACTGAACAACAACCAAGTGATCTAGGCATAGCAATTGCAGAGGTTAAAAGAAAGGCAGTAGCTATTTAGACAGTGTACTATGAATTCTGCCAAAAGATGCTTCACTTCAGAAATCAATGGTTTTAGCTTCACTGCAGTGGAATTTCGGAGAAGGCAATGGCACCCCACTCCAGTACTCTTGCCTGGAAAATCCCATGGACAGAGGAGCCTGGTGGGATGCCATCTATGGGGTCAATCAGAGTCGGACACAACTGAAGTGACTTAGCAGCAGCAGCAGCCGCAGCAGCAGTGGAATTGGCAAGAAAAATTTGACAGTCAGCTTACGAAGACATTGCTAAATGTATATTTCAAGAAGACACTGGATATAACAAAAACTGATTTAAGCCATAACAATAGAATTATAGGCACTAAGGCAGTTCTCAGGCTTAAGTAAGTTTATAAAAGTAAAATATCTGAATAATGGGAGATGAGAAATCCCACAGAAAGAATGGTATAACATCACACACTGGGAGAGGGCAAATGGCAAACTTTTGGATATTGGCCTGACCTAATATATCAAGTTCTTAGGACCCAGGACATCACTAATTCCACTTATCAGAATATGGGCTTTCAGTTCAGTTCAGTCGCTCAGTCATGTCTGACTCTTTGCAACCCCATGAACCGCAGCACGCCAGGCCTTCCTGTCCATCACCAACTCCCGGAGTTCATTCAAACTCATGTCCATTAAGTCGGTGATGCCATCCAGCCATCTCATCCTCTGTCATCCCCTTCTCCTCCTGTCCCCAATCCTTCCCAGCATCAGGGTCTTTTCCAGTGAGTCAACTCTTCACATGAGGCAGCCAAAGTATTGGAGTTTCAGCTTCAACATCAGTCCTTCCAATGAAAACCCAGGACTGATCTCCTTTAGGATGGACTGGTTGGATCTCCTAAAAATAGGAAAATGATAAGATATATTATATATTCATAATAAAATATATGAATTTGTTGCCCAATGGCTTCAGTCAAATTCTGAGTTCATTCTGATAACCCTTGCTTAAAATATGATGGCTAGTTATTAGTTGGATGATACGACCCACATTGTGGTTGTCAATCACCCTTGACCTTGTTCTTGCTCAATGCATCCATAAGCAAAGTAACAACGGTGGCAGTGAAGAAGACCATCATTTCCATTTATCACCTGGACTTGACTTCACCATCGCTAACTCATCAGCTAGGGATTCCCTGGTGGCTCAGTTGATAAGGAACCTGCCTGCAGTACAGGAGAGTGCCTGTAATATAGGAGACCTGGGTTTGATCCCTGGGTTGGGAAGAAAATGGCAAACCCACTCCAGTATTCTTGCCTAGGAAATCCCATGGACAAAGGAGCCTGGCAGACTACTGTCCATGGGGTTGCAAGAGTTGGACATCATAGTGGCTAAACCACCAGTATTGCTAAGGGTTTAATTGGCAAGGCATAATGATCCATGAACAATTAAGAGGAAACTAGAGAGAGGGGTAGGGGAAGCCATCTACCTGATTGTATGTTCACATGACTCAGTTCTGACCTGCGAAACATAAGCAGAAATGTTTGTGAAATTCCTTAATTGGGGGTGGTTGGGACATACCCTTTTCACTTCTTTCTTTACTTGCTGACTGAAAGAATGTATGTGTCCTGTCTTATTTGAGAATATTCCATTCTTCCATTCAGGATAAAGCAAATAAATGAGATATTTGAAACTCATAAGAAGTACTAAGTCTAGATACTGGGTAAGCTATAAAATAAAGGTGAAATTCATGGACGGTGTTAGCTATAGATATGTGTAGGCAGATAGCTTATGAGATGTAGGCAAATTTCATAAAATGTGTTAAATACATATTTTAAGTAAGTAATTTGTAAAACATGTTTAAGTTACATATGATAAATGAAGTATATGACAGGACAAACAAGAATTTTCGTAGGTAGAAAGGGGTAAAAAAAATTGAATCACAAGGTACAGGTATATCTTTGGGCTAACAGCAGCTGCTGTGGTAGGAAGAACTGTAAAATGGTCCTCTAAATTTCTGGCCCCCAGTGTATATACACCTTTACTTCTGCTGCTGCTGCTAAGTTGCTTCAGTCGTGTCCGATTCTGTGCGACCTCATAGGCGGCAGCCCACCAGGCTCCCTCTTCCCTGGGATTCTCCAGTCAAGAATACTGGAGTGCGTTGCCATTTCTTTCTCCAATGCAGGAAAGTGAAAAGTGAAAGTGAAGTCGCTCAGTAGTGTCTGACTCTTAGCGACCCCATGGACTGCAACCTACCAGGCTCCTCTGCCCATGGGATCCTCCAAACAAGAGTACTGGAATGGGTTGCCATTGCCTTCTCCTGTGCTGCTGCTGCTGCTCCTTCACTTAGTTATTCATCAAACATTAATTTAGGTGTTATTGTGAAGGGATTTTGCAGATGTATTTGAGATCCTAAATCAGTTTATCTTATTATAGGGGGATTATCCAGGTGGGCCTGACCTAAGTTTAAGAAGGCTTTAAATATAGGCATAAAGATCAGAAACAGAGAGCTAGAGATTCAAAACATGAGGAGTTGATACACCATTCCTGCCTTGAAGATGGAGGGGGCCACAGGGCAGGGAAGATCAGCAGCCTCATGGAATTAAGAGCAGCCCCTAGTTCACAGCCAGTGAGGAAAGGGAACCCCAGTCCTGCAACTTCAGCAACTGAATTCAGTCAACAGGAGGAATGAGCTTGGAAGTGGATTCGTCCACAGAACCTCAGATAAGAACTCAGCCCAGATGAACCTTGGTTTCTGCCTTGCAATGCCTTGAGCAGAGAAACTAGTCACGCAGAACCTCTAGCCTCCAGAGCTGTGACTACTAAATGGGTGTTGTTTTAAGCTGCCAAATTGGTGATAATTTGTGACACAGCATTAGAAAAGGAATACAGCTACTCATTAGTGATATTTATCACGGTACCATTTTGGCCTCACACACGTTCTACCCTACAAGCATAGATAACACTCATAATTGTTCAGTAAGCTAATTAGGGAGCTACACTTGCAGCCAGGCATACTCATCCCTGCCTCTTGTTGATAGAACATATAAGTTTGTTGGTTCCAGAAACCTGTCTGCCAAACTCCTTTGCTCAAATCCTAGTTCTGCTTATCAAAATCATACCATCAAAGGGGAAGAGTGATGTAGTAGACAGAAAAAGAGAATATATAAACATTATGTAATCAAGGATTCAGTTAATGTGGTGATTCCATCTACTTGCATCCTAAGTGTATGAAACTATTATCCTTGTTTCTTTTTCCTTGTTTTCTCATTCTGTGTTATAAATTGATTTAATAAGCCACATAATTTGAGCATCTTCATTTCATCTGCAGACCTATTTGTCCCAAAACCTCTATGATAGCTTGCATGTTAGTGTACTTAGAGTTTATTGTTGCATCAAGGAAATTTCTTACAAGATAAATGTGGGCATAATGTCCGGCATGCAAGCAGCCATTTTGGTCGCATGAGGCAAAAGGTCCATGCTCAGGATGGTGTCGCTCTCAGATAGAAGGAGAAAAAATTTAAAAGGAGCCTGCATTCCTTACATAATGATGGGGTGTGACAGCCCTGAATTGCCTATGTTTTATGTATGAGAGAAATAAACTTCTATCTTTAAAAAGTGTCAGTATTATTGATTTTTCATCACTAACAAAACTAGCTGAGCCTAACTTTAATTTATGCAGTAACATTTCATGTTTCCTCCACTATGTCTAATAATTGGTTTTTAAACCAATCTTTAGTTGTGGCATGCAGGATCTTTAGTGATGACACTCAAACACTTAGTTGTGGCATGTGGGCTCTAGTTCCATGACCAGGGATCGAACCTGGGCTTCTGGATTGGGAGTGCAGGATCTGGGCCACTGGACCACCAGAGAAGTTCCCCCTACCCACTCCACTGTCATCTTTTAACTCAAGCCCTGCTCAGGGAAGCTACCTTGAATTGCATTCCAGATCAGTGATTAGATCAGGGTAGGTATGTGATTGGAGGGAAGCTAGTTTACATCCTATGAGATGACCAGTTAAAAATGTGATTGTAAACATCTAGGACAAACACCCTAGCTTCCTCTGTAATTTGGACTATGGAGTTTGAAATGTGGAGGTTACCAGTTAGCAGAGAGTTTTGGGTTTAACATTCTAGGGTGGGGCCTGAGGCTTTTTTTTTTTTTTTAAATATTAGCTTTATACTAGTTCCTATTTGTTTCCTAATTGGAGATCTCAGTTGTATTGAAAAGATTATAGTATACTGAGTCAAGTATTTAAATCTCATTCCTACTACTTACTAACTTTTTCAGGTAATCTCTCTGATCTGTAATTTCCTCCACTATGAAGATTATGTCTGCCTATCAGGGTTGTAAAGATTACATGACACAAAATATTTAAAATACCTGGCACATACTAGGCACACTGGAAACCTTCAATAAATGGAATGTAGTAGGTACTTTACTGATATCATACAATATTTGTCTTTCTCTGTCTGACTTACTTCACTCAGCATGACAATTTCTAAGTCCATTCATGTTGCTGCAAATGGCATTATTTCATTCTTTTTAATGGCTGAGTAATATTCCATAGTATAGATGTACCACATCTTCTTTATCCACTCCTCATTGATGGACATTTCGGTTGCTATCATGTCTTGGCTGTTGTAAACAGTGCTGCAATGAACATTGAGGTGCATGTATCCTTTCAGATCATGTTTTTCTTTGGATATATGCATTATCTGGGTAATCTAGAGGTCTGTTTTTAAAGGCTGTATCTTTCCTTCATATTTGCAAGTCTCATTTTAAAAGAATTGTATGTTGAATATTGTATATCCAAAAACTTATGGGAACTGAAATATTGTTTTTATCCCAGAGAGTTCGTATCTTTTCCACTTTCAGGAAGTTAGATTGAGAGGCATTGGTTTGATCCAATTGGGATTATGCTCAGTTGTGTCTGACTCTTTGCGACCCCGTGGACTGTAGCCCACCAGGCTCCTCCTTCCATGGGATTCTCTAGGCAAGAATACTGGAGTGGGTTGCCATTTCCTTCTCCAGGGGATCTTCCTGACCCAGGGATTGAACCCAGGTCTCCTGCACTGTGGGCAGACGCAGGTAGACGCTTTAACCTCTGAGCCACCAGGGAAGCCCACTGTTGGGTTTAGATTACTACAAATTTATTTTGTTTGAGTTCGCCTCAGGTTTCAAGTATCTTGAGTATGAAACTTGGAGTTGTCTCCTGTGTGTATAGCATATCCATTCCTCTAGTAGGACTTTGGGATTAGGCATTGCGAGACTGGCTACATCTTACTGGGAAGCAAACTCCTACAATTAACAAATTTATACTTGCTTTTGAAAGACAATTTGGAAAATAATTCCAAATAAAAAGATAAAACTCAATCAAAGTACCATCACTTCAATTAAATTTCATCATTATTTTGATGTATTTTCTTACAGAAATTATACTGGGGTTTAATAGCTTATAATTGTCTCATTATTTAATTGAAATGCTAAAAATAAATATATACTTTGATTGAGGGTGAGACTACCTAAGAAATTTTTTTTTGGTCAAAATCTAAAGGAAAATAATATTTATAATGAGACTGCTTGCTTTTACATTTTGTCCAATTTTCTCTGAGAAGGAGACATCCACCCTTTTGCATTCTTGCAAGATCATTAGTGTGGTAAAGTCAATTCAGAGTGGCTTCTTAAATTATTATTCTCAGAATTTTTGTTGGGAGTTGTGTGCTGTGCCTATAGTTCCTTTAAACAAATCTGCTTAACTAATACCCAAACCTTCTAATTTTGGAGGTATTAATTTTGGTTAATCTCTTAGGTAAATAGGCCTATAACTGTCAGTAGCTTTTCTAAAAGGACACATAGGTCATATATTTTCTGAACTTTTGAGTATCTAAGGATAAATTTGTTATTTACTTTTTTACATTAAAGACAATTTAAACATAATTTCTAATGTCCCATCCTTTCTCCTCTCAAAACTATTATGATATTGCTCAATTAAGTATTTGGTATTAATACAACAGAGGAGAAGTCTGATGTCAATTTGATTTTTGCTCCTTGAAATATAACATTTTTTATCTCTATTCTTTATCCACCCACCAAAGACTCACCAATGGCATATATACCTTCTTAAGCTCCTCTCAAGCTAAAGGTTATAGGATTTTTATCTTGCCTATTATTCAAATATGCTGATAAAATGTTTTAAAATACAGGTTTATTTTTTATTAATACCATTTGAAATGTACTTCAGAAGCCTGAAGTGAAGCACTGGCCATTGCTCTCTAAAGGTCATCTTAGTCAAAATTGGTGAACAAAGAGGTCAAATATTGACCTTGTCAACTTCCAGATGGTCCTCACTCTCCTTCACTTCACCTTGTCTTCCTATCTGTGAAACCTGTTGATGAGCAACAGACACTTGGTTAGGACACAGAAGCCATAGCTAACTACACAGAGGCAATAGCTTTCCCTTTGCAGTCCCACTTAGGCAGCTATACAACCCTTACTTTTCAGAGAAGTTAGTGACTCCTTCCCTGTTCCTTCAACTAGCCTTCTCTAGCTGTTATTTCGCTAGCTTCTACTACAGGTGTAGAAGGTTTAAATCATATAGAATCTCTTACTTCACAAGACTCATTTAGATCTTAACTTCTCTTATTTAATACTAACTGATATTTCTATTGGTACTAATAATTGGTTCCAGGGAACAGAAACAAAATGATGGGACTTTTGAACTGATTCTCTGATTTGCCTAAATTTGGGATTAATGACCCTGTTGCCAGTAATAAAATGGTAGCCTACTGCATGAAGTGGGCAAGATACTTAAATTATAACACATTGTCATGAGCAATCAATGGCCTATAGAAATAGCTATTACCATAGATTATCTCATGGGAAAAACAATAGTGTTGCTTCCAGAGGCACTGTAGAACTTGAAGAACAAAAATTATGAGTTCAGAACCTTAAATTTCCAGCTTTAGATCCAGATAAGGAACAAGATGGCTTCTATGACTGCCCTAAAATAAACCTCTATCTCTTTTATTTGCAGAGCGTCAAGGTTTCTGACCAAGTCCAAAGTCTAGATGTGTGAACGGCTAAGTTACAATGCAGATTAAAATTATAACATCAAATGGTCTCTTATATTAATGTTAGCACTTTGATTAGGAGTGAGAGAATTGGGGCTGGAACATAGAGAAGACTCCAATTAGGCTAAGAACCCACATTTGTGAAGCATCTTTTGCATCAGACACACTATATAAATGGCTAACAAGTCAACTGCAAACCAACTGAATGTACAACCTTAGTGCTGGTGCTGAAATCTCTTCAGAATAGTCATCATGATCTCAAAGTTTGTTTCAGAATTTGCAAGCATCAAGTGTCAGTCAGAACTGAAGATGAAACACTAATGAATGTTGAATCCTCATGCTCTAGGTGTACTTTCTTTGTAGAGTTTTTGTTTCTCTGCTATTTTTACCATACTGTTCCATTTAAATTTCCTACACGCTAACTTCGTTTTGCGATTGAAATAAAATTGCAGTATATACAAAAAAAAAAGAAAAGAAACAGCCTTTTTTATTGTCTTTGTTAGTTACTTTTCTTTTGTCTGAAGGACCAGTAACGACCTTTCCTGAATTGTTTGCTTAATAGGGTCCAATGATCCACGGAATGGACTTGGAAGGTGTCCCTTCCAAAATAAAGTGCAAGTTGTTTCATTTGATCCCTTCTACTAGTAAGAAAGAGACAGGATGACTTTTGTGTCTCTTTGGATTTTAGAGACAACATAAGCTACTACTAAAAGATGCTTACTCCTTGGAAGGAAAGTCATGATCAACCTAGATAGCATATTGAAAAGCAGAGACATTACTTTGCCAACAAAGGTCTGTCTAGTCAAGGCTATGGTTTTTCCAGTGGTCATGTATGGATGTGAGAGTTGGACTGTGAAGAAAGCTGAGCGCTGAAGAATTGATGCTTTTGAACTGTGGTGCTGGAGAAGACTCTTGAGAGTCCCTTGGACTGCAAGGAGATCCAACCAGTCCATTCTGAAGGAGATGAGCCCTGGGATTTCTTTGGAAGGAATGATGCTAAAGCTGAAACTCCAGTACTTTGGCCACCTCATGTGAAGAGTTGACTCACTGGAAAAGACTCTGATGCTGGGAGGGATTGAGGGCAGGAGGAGAAGGGGATGACAGAGGATGAGATGGCTGGATGGCATCACTGACTCGATGGACGTGAGTTTGAGTGAACTCTCGGAGTTGGTGACAGACAGGGAGGCCTGGCATGCTGCGATTCATGGGGTCACAAAGAGTCGGACACAACTGAGTGACTGAACTGAACTCAACTGAACTGATGATGCACTTACTGGATAACCCAAAGCCTGCTGGTTTGATATGGATCCTGGAAGAACCTCAGCATCAGATCTAGTCTTCTGCACAATCTGTTCTGTCATTTGGGCCATATAACTCAGCAGATATGATTATGCTTGTGCTTTCTTTAGTAGATAGGGCTACTATATGGAACCTCTGGCTGACTCCTATAGGATTTTTAGGCAGAAGTACACTATCTTCTGTGGATGACTACTGTCCTTTGAGAAATAGCTTCTGTCCCACTATAGGCCCTAATACAGACTGACAGCTTGACCACAAGCCACTAAGTTACCATGTAACCTCAGTTGCCTGTCATGAACTGAGTATTGTATGATACATAGAAGCATAAAATTAAGTATGCATAGCAGCACTCTATCATCAGTATAGATTGGTCTTGAGAAATTGGTACAGGAAGTAGTAAGTTGTATGAGTCTGCTTCTGTTTTCTGCTACACTTCTTCTCTCTTTTGCACCTGTGAATACATGGGGACTTCCTATAACTAAGAAAAATTTGGGTGGGCCTGGATTAAAGATGGTTCTGAATTATATACTGGCATCATTTGAAACTGGATGGCTACAGTACCACAGTCACACTCTGGAGTAGACTTGAAGAATATGGGTGAAGGAAAAACCTCATTTGGTGGGATTTCAACTGGTACATTCAGTTGTCTACTGTATCAGGACCAAAGAGTTGGTTAGAAGTATGGATCTATATTTATTAATGGGCATTTGCTGGCATCTGGCTGGATGGTCAGGAACAAAACAGAATTTGAAGACTGATGACACAGCAGTTTGGGGTAGAGGTATGTGAATGGACCCCTCCAAATGAGCACAGAGTATGGAGATATTTGTATTCCTTGTGAATATCACCTAAGAACAACCTCAGCAAAAGAGTACATTTAAAATAAGGCAGAAAAGACGACCCATTCTATAGATATTAGGCATCATTTTTCCTCAGACATCCCTGTCCTTGACAAATGGGGTTTTGCACAAAGTGGTCATGTGGTCAGGGACGGAGGTTATGCATGGACTTAACAACATGGCTTTCCATGAACCAAAACCATTGCAATGAGCCCAAGCTGCAACAGTAGAGACCAACAATGACCCTCCTGCTTTGAGACCATTCCTGGAGATAAGTCTATCTTAGCAGCAGGCTGATTACATTAGATTAATTCCATCATTCAAAGGGTATACTTTGTTCTCACTGATATAGACTATTTCAGACTAATATAATTTGGAAGAAGATTTACCTTTCTTATCTACAATACTTCTTCTAAACCCACCACAACCTGTGGATTTACAGAATGCCTTAAGCACAATATTCCAAAGAATATAATTTTCAACCAAGGAACTAACTCATTTTATGGCAAAGTATGTTGATATGCTTATTTCATAGAATTCACTAGTCTTACCTGTTCTCATTATCTAAAACAACTGTCCTAATAGAATGGTAGAATGGCCTTTTGCTTTAAAGACAAGTTATCTTTTAGAGTAATTGAAAATATTTTCTTTTACCTTCATTTATTTCATTTTTGATACTCTTTAGTCCTTTATGTTGATGCATGTTTCTGACCTATCTAATATTCTTTATCCCTGAGAACTTCTTTAACATTTCTTTTAGAGTATTTCTGCTGACAATGAATTTCCTCAGTTCTGATTTGTTTGAAAGTATTTTTTATGTCTTCTTCATTTTAAAGGATACTTTTGCCAGGTATAGAATTATGTTTTTTTTTCTTTCAGCACTTGAAAAGTGTCACTTTATTGTCTCTTGACTTGCATTGTTTTTGATGAGACATATATGTTATAATTCTAAGCCTTGTCCCTCTATGAGTAATATATCTTTTTCCCTGGGTGACTTCAAGATTTTTGCTTGTCTTTGATTTGCAGCTATTTAAATATGATATGCCTAAATTGTGGGGCTTTTGTATTTATCTTACTTGGTTCTCTGAACTTTTTGGATATGAGATTTACTTTCTGTAATTAATTTTGGAAAATTTTTGGCCATTGTTATTCAGATATTCTACTTTGTTCTTTCTTTTCCTTCTGGGATTCTAATTATGTATAATATCAGACCATTTGATATTATTCCACATCTCTTGAATATTCTGTTCTATTTTTTTTGTTGATTCTTGCTTTTCTTTTTGCATTTTAGTTTGGGTAATTTCTATTGACCTACCTTCAAGTTTATTGGTTCTTTGCTTACCTATGTTGAGTTTACTGATGAGCTCATTTAAGGCATTCTTCATCTCCATCACTGTGATTTTTAGCTCTCCCAGCTGTACTGTAATGTTATTTTAAAAATCTAATCATTTTAGCATGAGGTGGTGGGGAAGGAGGTGAGGGATATAATGTTGAGATTAAGTCACAGCTTTAAGCAGGCCTGTAAATTTGGATCTTGCGGTATGGATTTCTTAAGTGTTCTGTCTGTCTTGCTTGAGTGTACAAGCCTATCTCAGATTCCCTCTATCATTTCTTTCGGGTTTATATTCCAGGAATGGAATTGCTGAATCCTATGGTAATTCTGTTTAACTTTTTGAAGAAATGTCAACCTCTTTTCCACAGAGGCTATACCATTTTACATTCCCACCAGTGGCTCAGATGGTAAAGCATCTGCCGGCAATGAGGCATACCCTGGTTCAATCAATCCCTGGGTCAGGAAGATCTCCTGGAGAAGGACATAGCAACCCACTCCAGTATTCTTGCCTGGAAAATCCCATGTACAGAGGACCCTGGTAGGCTACAGTCCATGGAGTCACAAAGAGTCTGACACGTCTGAGCAACTTCACTTTTTCTTTCCAGTAATGCATGAGAGTTCTAATTCTTTTACATTCTTGTCGACATTTGTTATTATTATTTGTTTGTTTTAGGTAATAGCCCTCCTAATTGCTATAATGTGGCATGTCATTGTGATTTTTTTAAATATTTATTTTTAACTGATTGATGATTGCTTTACAATATTGGTTTGATTTCTGTCACACATCAACATGAATTAACCATAGGTGTACATATGTCCCTTCCCCCCGACCCATTCCCACCCCTTTAAGTTATTACAGAGCTCCAATTTGAGTTCCCTGAGTTGTACAGCATATTCCCATTGGCTATATATTTACATAAGTTAGTGTATATGCTTCCATGCTACTCTCTCCATTCATCTCACCTTCTCCTTCTTCTTCCCCACCTTTGTCCTTATGTCTGTTCTCTATATCTGGGTCTCCATTGCTGCTCTGTGAACAGGTTTATCAATATCATCCTTCTAGATTCCATATTATGTTTTAATATACATTGTTTTTCTATTTCTGACTAACTTCACTTTGCATAATAGGCTCTAGGTTCATCCACCTCATTAGAACTGACTCAAATGTGTTCCTTTTTATGTTTTAGTAGTATTCCATTATATATATGTATCACAGCTTCTTTATCCATTCATCTGTTGATGGACATCTAGGTTGCTTCCATGTCTTAGCTATTGTCAATCGTGCTGCAATGAACATTGGGGTACATCATGTGTCTTTTTCAGTTTTGGTTTCTTCAGGGTATATGCCTAGAAGTGGAATTGTTGGGTCATATGGTGGTTTTATTCCTGGTTTTTTAAGGGATCACCATACTGTCTTCCATAGTGGCTGTATCAATTTACATCCCCACCAGCAGTGCAGTAAAGTTCCCTTTTCTCCACACCCTCTCCAGCACTTGTTATTTGTGAATTTTTTTTTTTAATTTTATTATGGTCATTCTGTCCAGTGTGAGATGATATCTCATTGTAGTTTTTGATTTGCATTCCTCTAATAATGAATGATGTTGAGCATCTATTCATGTGTTTATGAGCCATCTGACAGAAGATAAGATGGTTCAATGGCAACACCAACTCAATGGACATGAATTTGAGCAAGCTCTGGGAGTTGGCGATGGACAGGGAAGCCTGGTGTGCTGCAGTCCATGGGGTCACAAAGAGTCAGACATGACTGAGTGACTGAACTGAACTGAACAAAGACATTTCTTTGGAGAAATGTCTGTTGTTTTCTACAGAGGTATACCATTTTACATTCCCACCAGTAATGCATAGGAATTCTAATTTCTTCACATTCTCATCAACATTTGTTATTATTGTTTGCTTGTTTTTGGTGATAGTCCTAATTGCTATAATGTGGTGTGTCATTGTGATTTTTAATTTGCATTTTCCTGTATGCAGGTCAGGAAGGAACAATTAGAAGTGGACATGGAACAACAGACTGGTTCCAAATAGGAAAAGGAGTACGTCAAGGCTGTATATTGTCACCCTGCTTATTTAACTTATATGCAGAATATATCATGAGAAACACTGGGCTGGAGGAAGCACAAGCTGGAATCAAGATTGCCGGAAGAAATATCAGTAAGCTCAGAAATCCAGATAACACCACCCTTATGGCAGAAAGTGAAGAGGAACTAAAAAGGCTCTTGATGAAAGTGAAAGAGGAGAGTGAAAAAGTTGGCTTAAAGCTCAACATTCAGAAAACGAAGATCATGGCATCTGGTCCCATCACTTCATGGGAAATAGATGGGGAAACAGTGGAAACAGTGTCAGACTTTATTTTTTTGGGCTCCAAAATCACTGCAGGTGGTGACTGCAGCCATGAAATTAAAAGATGCTTACTCCTTGGAAGAAAAGTTATGACCAACCTAGATAGAATATTGAAAAGCAGAGACATTACTTTGCCAACAAAGGTCTGTCTAGTCAAGGCTATGGTTTTTCCAGTACTCATGTATGGATGTGAGAGTTGGACTGTGAAGAAAGCTGAGTGCCAAAGAATTGATGCTTTTGAACTGTGGTGTTGGAGAAGACTCTTGAGAGTCCCTTGGATGGCAAGGAGATCCATCAGTCCATTCTGAAGGAGATGAGCCCTGGGATTTCTTTGGAAGGAATGATGCTAAAGCTGAAACTCCAGTATTTTGTCCACTTCATGTGAAGAGTTGACTCATTGGAAAAGACTCTTATGCTGGGAGGGGTTGGGGGCAGGAGGAGAAGGGGACGACAGAGGATGAGATGGCTGGATGGCATCACTGACTCGATGGACGTGAGTTTGAATGAACTCCGGGAGTTGGTGATGGGCAGGGAGGCCTGGTGTGCTATGACTCATGGGGTCGCAAAGAGTCAGACACGACTGAGCGACTAAATTGAACTGAACTGAACTGAATGACTAATGCTGTGGAGCACCTTTTTGTATGCTTATTGGCTACTTGTATATCTTCTTGTAGATAAGTCTGTTTAAGTACTTCACCCATTTTTGAACTGGGTTTTGTTGTGGTTATTGTTGTGAGTTATAAAAATTCTTTATAAATTCTGGACTTTTATCAGATTTTCAATGATTCTGTCCCATTAGGTGGGTTGTCTTCTTATTTCCTTGATCTTGTCCTTTGAGATATAAAAGTTTTAATTTAAAAAAAATAGAGAAATAATTAACATGATATTTTATTAGTTTCAGATATACAACATAATTCAATATCTGTATACCATGCAAAATGATCACCACAATAAGTCTAGTTAACATCCATCACCACACATAGTTACAATTTTTTTTTCTTATGAGAACTTTCAAGATTTACTCTACTATCAACTTTCAAATATATAATACATTATTTTAAACTAGAAACAAAGCTATACATTACATCCCCATGACTTATTTATAACTGAAAATTTGTTCTTTTTGACTCCTTTCACCCATTTCACTTACCTCCTTATCCCACATCTCTTGCAAGTGTCTGCCTGTTTTCTGGATCTATGAGTTTAGCTTCTACTTTGTTGATTTTTTAAAAAATTCCACGTGTAAGTGGGATTATATGGTATTTGTCATTCTCTGACTTATTTCACTGAGCCAAATGCTTTCAAGATCCATCCATGGTGTTGCAAATGGCAGGATTTCATTCTTTTTATGACTGAATAATATTTCATTATATATATATCACATCTTATTTGTTTTTTGATCCATTAAATGATCACTTAAGTTGCTTCCATGTCTATTGTAAACAATGTTGTAAGGAACATGGAAGTGCATGTATCTTCTTGAGTTAGTGTTTGAATTTCCTTTCAATAAATACCTAAAAGTGTAATTGCTGGATCATAATTTGGAAAACTCAGCAGTGGCCACAGGACTGGAAAAGGTCAGTTTTCATTCCAATGCCAAAGAAAGGCAGTGCCAAAGAATGCTCAAACTACCGCACAATTGCACTCATCTCACACGCTAGTAAAGTAATGCTCAAAATTCTCCAAGCCAGGCTTCAGCAATATGTGAACCGTGAACTTCCTGATGTTCAAGCTGGTTTTAGAAAAGGCAGAGGAACCAGAGATCAAATTGCCAACATCCGCTGGATCGTAGAAAAAGCAAGAGAGTTCCAGAAAAACATCTATTTCTGCTTTATTGATTATGCCAAAGCTTTTGACTGTGTGGATCACAATCAACTATGGAAAACTCTGAAAGAGATGGGAATACCAGACCACCTGACCCGCCTCTTTAGAAATGTGTATGCAAGTCAGGAAGCAACAGTTCGAACTGGACATGGAACAACAGACTGGTTCCAAATAGGAAAAGGAGTTCGTCAAGGCTGTATATTGTCACCTTGTTTATTTAACTTCTATGCAGAGTACATCGTGAGAAATGCTGGACTGGAAGAAGCACAAACTGGAATCAAGATTGCCGGGAGAAATATCAATAAGCTCAGATACGCAGATGACACCAGCCTTATGGCAGGAAGTGAAGAGGAACTCAAAAGCCTCTTGATGAAAGTGAAAGTGGAGAGTGAAAAAGTTGGCTTAAAGCTCAACATTCAGAAAATGAAGATCATGGCATCCGGTCCCACCACTTCATGGGAAATAGATGGGGAAACAGTGGAAACAGTGTCAGACTTTATTTTTCTTGGCTCCAAAATCATTACAGATGGTGACTGCAGCCATGAAATTAAAAGGCACTTACTCTTTGGAAGGAAAGTTATGACCAACCTAGATAGCATATTCAAAAGCAGAGACATTACTTTGTCAACATAGGTCCATCTAGTCAAGGCTATGGTTTTTCCAGTGGTCATGTATGGATGTGAGAGTTGGACTGTGAAGAAGGCTGAGCGCCAAAGAGTTGATGCTTTTGATCTGTGGTGTTGGAGAAGACATGACTGAGCGACTGATCGGATCTAATCGGATAGTTGTTTTATTTTTAAGTTTTCTGAGAAACCTCTAATTTTTTTTTTTCATGGTGGCTGCACCAATTTACATCCCCAGCAACAGTGCACAAAAGTTCCTTTTTCCTCTACATCCTCATCAACACTTGTTATCTCTTGTCCTTTCAATAATAGTCATTATGATAAGAGTGAAGTAATACCTCATTGTGGTTTTGATTTACATTTTCCTAATTATTACTGATTTGATCACTTTTTCATGTATCTGTTGGTCATTTGTATGTCTTAGAAAAATGTATATTCAGATATTGTGCTTATTTTTCAATATTTTTTTGCTGTTGAGTGTATGAGTTCTTTATGTATTTTAAATATTAATCTATTATCAGATACAAAATTTATGAATTATTTTCTCCCATTCTGTAGGCTTCCTCTTCATTTTGTTGATAGTGTCCTCTGCTATGCTGAAGCTTATTAGTTTAATGTAGTCACACTTGTTTCTTTGTGCTTTTGTTGCCTTTGCTTTTTGTGTCAAGTGTAAAAACTCACTAAGACTAATGTCAGTGAGCATAACATCTGTTTTATTCTAGGAGTTTTAAAGCTTCAGGTCTTACATTTAAGATTTTAATTCATTTTGTATTCATTTTTGTATACGGTATAAAACAACTGTCCAGCTTCATTTCTTTGCATGTGGCTGTTCTGATTTTCCAACACCTTTTACTGAAGTGACTGTCATTTCCCCATAGTATATTCCTGGCTCCTTTGTTGTAAATTAACTTATTATTTAACATATTGGTTGATTTTACATATTTGTGGATTTACTTCTGGGATCTCTATTCTGTTTCACTGATCTATATATCTGTTTTTATGCCCGTGCCATACTGTTTTGGTTACTATGACTTTGTAATATAGTTTGATACTAGAGCCCTCATGTTTCCAGATTTGCTCTTTCTCAAGATTGCTTTGGTGGTTCAGGTGTGTGTGTGTGTGTGTGTGTGTGTGTGTGTGTGTGTGATTCTTTGTGTCTTTAGGGGTTTCTGCATATCATATAATGTAATCTGCATAATAAAACTGTCATAATGACAGTTCTGCTGCTTTCTTTCTGATTTGGATAACTGATTTCTTTTTCTTGTCTAATTGTCCTGGCTAGGACATTCAATACGCTGTTGAATAAAAGTGGCAAGAGTAGGCATTTTTGTATTGTTCTTGGTCTTAGAGGAAAAGCTCTTAGGTTTTTAACCTTGAGAGTGGTATTAACTCTGGGCTTGTCATATTTGGCCTTTATTATGTTGAGGTATATTCTCTCTATACCACTTTGTTGGGAGTTTTTGATCATATATAAGGTTGAATTTTGTCAAACATTTTTCTGCATCTATTGAGCTGATCATAATTTTTATCCTTCATTTTATTAATGTGGTATATCATACTGATTGATTTACAGGTATTAAACTATCCTTCAGTTCAGTTCAGTCGCTCAGTTGTGTTCGACTCCTTGCAACCCCACGAACCGTAGCATGCCAGGCCTCCCTGTCCATCACCAACTCCCGGAGCCCACCCAAACCCATGTCCATTGAGTCGGTGATGCCATCCAACCATCTCATTCTCTGTCGTCCCCTTTTCCTCCCACGTTCAATCTTTCCCAGCATCAGGGTCTTTTCAAATGAGTCAGCTCTTCACATCAGGTGGCCAAAGTATTGGAGTTTCAGCTTCAACATCAGTCCTTCAAATGAACACCCAGGACTGATCTCCTTTAGGATGGACTGGTTGGATCTTGACTATCATTACATCCATGAAATAAGTCCCACTTTATCTTGGTGTATGATTCTTTTGATGTATTGTTTGCTAATTGAATTCTGTTTGTTAATATTTTGTTGAGGATTTTTCATCTATGTTCATTAGGAATACTGGTCTGTTATTTTCTTTTCTGGTGGCATCCTTTCCTGGGTTTGGTATCAAGATAATGCTGTCCTCCTAAAATGAGTTTGTTTCTTCCTCTTCCATTTTTTTTGGAAGATTTTGAAGAGAATTTGGTATTAGCTTTCTTTTAAATGTCTGGTAGAATTCACCAGTGAAACCATCTGGTCCTAGCCTTTTATTGTTCGGAAATTTTTGATTACCAATTCAGTCTCCTTACTGGTTAATTGGTGCATTCAGATTTTCTATTTTTTTATGCTTCAGTCTTGGTAGGTTATACATTTCTAGGAATTTATCCATTTCTCCTAGGCTGTCCAATTTGTTGATGTATAATTGTTCATAGTAGTGTCTTATGAGCCTTTGTATTTATGGAGTACAGTTATAATTTATTCTCTTTCATTTCTGATTACTTCAGCAAACAAGCAAGGAGAATCTCTCTCCCTACAGAAGGCTCAGTTCCTTTTTAAAGGGCTTTTTCCAGATGAAGTCAGGCCCATCCAAGATAATATCTCTTTTGGTTATTCAAAATCAATTTTTATGAGACCTTAATTACATCTGAAAATTTATTCACCTTTGTGATATTCTATTGGTTAACTCTGGGATATAGTGGAGGACAGAGCTGCCTGGCATGCTGCAGTCCATGGGTTCACAAAAAGTTGGACATGACGTAGTGACTGAACAATAACAACATTGGCTGGAAGGAAGTCATGAGTTTTGTCCACACTCAAGGGGAAATGATTACACAGGGTGTGAATGCAAAGGTGTAGAGATCTTCAGTTCAGTTCAGTCGGTCAGTCGTGTCCAACTCTTTGCAACCCAATGAATGGCAGCACAAAGGCCTCCCTGTCCATCACCAATTCCAGAAGTTCACTCAGACTCATGTCCATCAAGTCAGTGATGCCATCCAGCCATCTCATCTTCTGTCATCCCCTTCTCCTCCTGACCGCAACCCCTCCCATCATCAGAGTCTTTTCCAATGAGTCAATTCTTCACATGAGGTGGCCAAAGTACTGGAGTTTCAGCTTTAGCATCATTCCTTCCAAAGAAATCCCAGGGCTCATCTCCTTCAGAATGGACTGGTTGGATCTCCTTGCAGTCCAAGGGACTCTCAAGAGTCTTCTCCAACACCACAGATCAAAAGCATCAATTCTTTGGTGCTCAGCTTTCTTCACAGTCCAACTCTCACATCCATACATGAGCACTGGAAAAGCCATAGCCTTGACTAGACGGACCTATGTTGGCAAAGTAATGTCTCTGCTTTTGAATATGCTATCTAGGTTGATCATAACTTTTCTTCCAAGGAGTAAGTATCTTTTAATTTCATGGCTGCAGTCACCATCTGCAGTGATTTTGGAGCCCAAAAAAATAAAGTCTGACACTGTTTCCACTGTTTCCCCATCTATTTCCCATGAAGTGATGGGACCAGATGCCATGATCTTCGTTTTCTGAATGTTGAGTTTTAAGCCAACTTTTTCACTCTCCTCTTTCACTTTCATCAAGAGGCTTTTTAGTTCCTCTTCACTTTCTGCCATAAGGGTGGTGTTATCTGGATTTCTGAGCTTACTGATATTTCTTCCGGCAATCTTGATTCCAGCTTGTGCTTCCTCCAGCCCAGCGTTTCTCATGATATATTCTGCATATAAGTTAAATAAGCAGGGTGACAATATACAGCCTTGACATACTCCTTTTCCTATTTGGAACCAGTCTGTTGTTCCAAGTTCAGTTCTAACTGTTGTTTCCTGACCTGCATACAAATTTCTCAAGAGGTGGGTCAGGTGGTCTGGTATTTCCATCTCTTTCAGAATTTTCCAAAGATCATCTTAGATTCTTTTTTATTATACACCTATTCCAAGAAGTTATTTCTTAAGTTTTTCCAGGTTTTCCTACTTAACACCTCAGTAAACTACTCTGAAAATTGAAGGACAACAAGAATTATAAGGTTATGGTTCATTCATATTCTATCTTAATGGTAGTATAGGATATATAGACAGAAACTGCTCAGTGATCTACGTTTGTGCTATTACTACTCTGACAAATACTACTAATACTACTATTGATACTATGATTACTATTAGCTAACACTCATCAAGGTATTAATGCTAGTATATAGTCAGCATTCCTCAAAGTGTTTTATCATAATTTAATCTTTGTAAAAACATTACCAGATAAGGGCAATTTTTACCAAGCCCATTTCCTATTTCTTTTTTTTTTTTTCATTTCCTATTTCTGAAACCATTTGGATAGAGAAGTTTAGAATATGTAGTAAGAAGCTGAACGTGCATGTGTGCTTAGTTGTTCAGTTCAGTTCAGTTCAGTCGCTCAGTCATGTCAGACTCTTTGTGACTCCATGGACTGCAGCACGTCAGGCTTCCCTGTCCATCACCAACTCCTGGAGCTTGCTCAAACTCATGTCCATTGAGTAGATGATGCTTAGTTGTGTCCAACTCTTTGCGAACCCATGGGCTGCTGCATGCCTGGCTCTTCTGTCCATAGGGATTATCCAGGCAAGAAAAGTGGAGTGGGCTGCCATACCCTCCTCCAGGGGATCTACTCAACCCAGAGATCAAATCAGGGTCTCCTCCATTGCAGGAAGAGACAAGATTTTAATTCAGGTAGTGTATCTTCAGAGCCCATTTTTATAAGCACTAAATTAGACTGTTTCTAACAGTACTTAGAAACTCCAGCTTTCCTCTTTAACTGTTCCTTTCTCAAGTTTATACTGTTTTTCAAAAGTTTTATTTTCCTTGTTCAATTGCTGCTCAATTGCTTCATTTTAAAATGTTGACTATTTTAGGTTTTTTTCCTTTTTGTTTTTTGGAATTTTTTCTGTGATATAGCTTTACTCCACTTTTTTTCTAGAAGACTATTCAGTCTGTATATATAAATAAGCCCATCATGGAGGGTAAAATATATAAATCCTTCAGTACTTACTGGTAAGTAGCTGCCCTATACCAAATATCCCTCCTACCATCCAGTTTGTCTCAATGCTCAGCTGAAGAATCATTGGACCTCTCCACAAACCTACAACTAGAAGATTAACATCTGGTAAATTAGGGATCTTCAAATCTTCTCTTCTAATTGGTCAGTGCCTGGTACCACAAGGATTGATAAATATTCTAAGTATCATCCTACTATAAATTTAACCCACACCTTTTCCCCTTTACAATGTCTTTGTGCTTCTGTTTTACCTAACTTGAATCTTCTTTCTTTTGTACCTATTCTGACTGCCACTTTAAGTTCTACATTATGAGTCAGATCAAGCATCACCTATTCTGTGAAATTTTCCTACATTCCACAAGGAAGATGTATGTTCTCTTGTTTTATATTTCTTTTATTTTTAGTATATAATCTCATGATTGTAATGATCTCATAATGGGAATCTGTATATATGACTCCTTCCTGATTAGAGGCAGTGTCATTTCCTCTGGGCATCTCTAGTGCTTAGGAAAGTGTGTGAATAAATAAAAAACGATGTACTTGTTGATTGAAACAATGAATGATTGGTTAGATTAACCAGTAGGTAGAATGGCTAAAGAGCTTATAAACATGTGGTTGAGGATATATGGGGGAAGATTCAAATACAATAAAACTGTCTAATTGGAGTTTTAGAGAGGCAAGCCTAGAATATGAGCAAGAAAGAAAATTGACCAATTGGTGAGTTCATGTTCAATTATTTGTCATTAGCCAAGACAATTAAGAATGAACTATTATGAAAATGATTCATTTTTATTTGCTTATAGAAGACAAAGAAAGCTAATGAACTCTACTATACCAACCTCATTTATTATTATAGAATTTTAAATATTGATAGATTTGTAATTTGCTGAGCATCTATTTTATAATTGAGCACTATGTGTTAAGTAAATTATAATACACAATTTGTTATAATTGAGACTCTATTTGTAATTTACTGAGCACCAATGTACTATATATTCTGTGCTAAGGACAGAATCAAGTTATAGAAATAAATATTAACCACCCCACATTAATTTCTAATTATTTATAAAAACTCCTTGTTAACTTTTTTGTCTCCTCCACTGTAGCAGAGATTTCTTAAAGATGGGCAAATTAATATAGGTCTGGAACACACTCATTGCTAAATAAATACTGAATGAATAGATTAAGCGTTAGGGTTTACTAATGATATTTAAAAAAAAAAAACCAACCAAACCTCACTATCAATTCATCAGTCTGCCTTTGCTTTGCAGAACACATTTACATTTATCCAATCATTCAGCCTCCTCAACTGATTTGAATTACAGTTATTATCATCATTTTGGAGACGAGAAAACTGACTAACAC
The DNA here is from genome assembly GCF_032452875.1 of Bos javanicus. Lineage (NCBI taxonomy): Eukaryota > Metazoa > Chordata > Mammalia > Artiodactyla > Bovidae > Bos > Bos javanicus. Next base: position 95,986,690 of record NC_083872.1, on the reverse strand, counting down.
ACTTACTCCAAGTAACAAGCAAGTAAGCAGGAGTAACTGGACGTAAGCCCAGATTCTTCAAAAAACACGAGGAGCATTTTTTTTTTTTTTTAAATCACACTCTGTGGCCTTCATGAGGGTTTGGCTCGCAATAAAAAAACTGAATAACAGGGATACAACAGGTGGAAAGGTATAACTGGAAGCGCTTGTTCTGGAAGAGAATAACTGAAAGAAAAGATGTGTTTGCGCCATTCCCTCCTGACTTACACAGTTTAAAGTATATTTTCCGAGTTTTTAATATAAACGATAAAGTAACATGCTACAGTCTTTTTCGAAAACCTTGCCCTAGCTTTTTTAACTTTCACCCACTTATTTCCTTCCTTCTTTCCTGAGGCTCATAGAGGGCGCTCACAAAGTGCTACCACCGGTTGAGCGATGCGCCACTCAAAAAACACACCTCACTGCAACTAAAGGGCGCAGCGCCACCACCTCAGACTAGCTTCTCTTTTCCACGGCAGGAGGCGGGGCCAATATTTCTCATTCAAATTAAAACCCTGGAGATTTGCATGGGGAACAGCCAATCCGGGAGCCTATTGGCTGAAAGCACGGCGGGCGTGGCCAATATTACGACCACCAAGCCCCGCCTACAATAATTTGCATAACGGCCCCGGCGCGTGCAGGGGAGAAGCGGGTTTGTTTTTGAATCTGCGGAGGCGGCGGCGGAGGCAGCGGCGGCGCGGCGAGTGGGGAGCGCGAGACTGAGGCGGCAGCGGTGGGGACGGCTGCGCGGGACGACTCTTTAGGACGGAACTTGGTTCCTCCAGCCTCATCTCCCGCCCCGAAAGGTATATGTGAGTCCCAGGGGCTGTTATAACCACATTTTGTTAAATTACTATTGTATTTCTTAAGAGTCAAGACCGCATTATGGCGGCTGCGGGAGTTGTGTTTGCGCTTGCGCGGTTGCGGAGCTGCGGGCGGGCGCTGCATGGGAGCACGTGATCTTGCGGGGTCGGGCTCTAGCTGCAGTTGTGCAGCTGGCGGGGCGGTGGCTGCGCAAGCGCAATATTCATTTTCAAGATCTAATGTTCTTGGACGCCATTCGGGTTCTAGATTTAATTTTTTTCTTTCTTGAGGGGTTTCGTTTTGTTACGCGGGAATTCCTGTATTTTTCAAGGAAAACGTTTCTTTTATGCTGTATTCCTGTAGCGACTTAAGAGTTTTTTTTGTGTGTGTGTGTTTCTCCTATTCTCTGAGAAGCTGTGGACTTAATTTTGTGTAAAAATGATTGTCCATTTGTGGTTCTCGATTTTAATTTCACTTTAAGTGTATTGCTGGATTCAAGTTTTTATTTAGGGAGCTAAAGATCAGCACCTAGTGGTGTTCTCACGGGAAGTGCAATTATTTGAACTGCATATTTGCAAATACATTTTTAACCCTATCCTTACCAGTTTCATTATGGAATGTTTTCAAAATAGAAACAGTTTGAGGTTTAGAAATATGAGAGGGAGGGGACATTGGAAGAATCTATATAATGTTGTTTTAAAAAGAAATCTCAATCTCCTTAAGTATTTATATTTTTTAAAATAATTTGATCTTCAGTCGGTGGAGTTTTAATCAGTGGTGTGCCTCTAACCTTGCTTGCATTTGAGTTTTACATTTTTTCTATTTCTGATTGCATGTCTATTACTGCTTCAGTTAGATTATATTTTTTACTTTGACTTTTAAAATTGTAATGATATGTAAAATATAACTCTTAAACTCGGTAAATTTTCCTGATAAAGAATTCTACAAAGAACTCCCAACTACCCTGAGGCCTGAGGAGATTGTGAATCATCAATAAATCAGTTGATTAAAAAAACAGCCTGCTATATATAAATGTGTGTAAGATAGTTTGTGTTTGGTTTTTTAAGTTGTCTGTTCCTGGTTTTAGTTTCTTAAAGTACTTACAAGTATCCTGGTTATTTTAGTTTAAAATGGTAGTGTCACTATATTTAAATCTTAGGTAAGCCTCTGGGAGAAGTTTTATACGATTTAATATAATTCTACCATTGTGCAAATTATTTCTTACTGGCCTGAAAACTTGTAAATGGTTGTCATAAATGTCATCTTTGGCTTGTATATACAACAACTGTTTTCTTGGTTGGTTATGTAACTCTGAAATTAGTCACCTGTCAAATGAAGAAGTGGCTGTCGCTTTATAATCTTGGTTGGTTTAGGGACTTTGTTGCCTACAGGTACTGTTAATAAGAATTAAATAGATGTAGTTGAAAGGAATACTTTTGGTTGATGGGTTTTTAAAAAATGACATCACACAGGGGATAGAATGCAATGATAGGAATAACTCTTTTTTTCTGAACAGAGTATTTGTTGTTGTGATATAATTTTTGAACCTCCTAAGTCTTTTACACAGAAATATATTTAGAGGGCAGTTGTGTGATTTTTCCCCTTTTATGCTTCCAGGTTGATTACCCAGCACACCCCTTCCATCTCCAGGTATAATTTCAAATATTTAAGAGTTGAAACATGTTTTTTTCTGTGTCTGTGTATACATACATAATTAGGTTAAGAAAAGAACTTCTGTCATAGAGCATGTTTCATTCTGCACTTCCAGAAAAGTGAAATATTTTGTTTTATATATTTAAGTTTATTTTTTCATTTGCATATACAAATGATTGCCTCAGGTTAATGTTGAAGCTTATAAGAGGCACTTGACAACACTGAAGAACATAACGAACTATGTAAATACGTATTGGTAGGACAGTTTTGCTGTTAAACGTTTGTTAGAAAGGCAAGTATAGTTCTATAAACTTAAAACTAAGAATAATGTACTGTCTGAACATCTAGTATTTTTTGTTCATTAGTACTCTGTGAATAACAGGCATGATTTGGAATTTAAGTTACTATTAAGATTGAATGAATACTGAATGAATTCTGTTACTAGGAGTCAAAAAAAATCCTTTTAGATTTGTACATTTTAAACAAAAAATTCAGGAAAAAAAGATTTGAATACTTAAGCCAAAGCCATTAAAGTTTGTGTTTTCTTTAAATTGTGATTTGAATATTGATATTTAAAACTTTTTACTTGTTTTAGCACGTTTAGAAGGTGTCGAAAATTAATTAGAAATAAACACACTAAATGTTTTTGTGACTTTCCTATTTATTGATTGATCAGTTAGTTTATGTTCTGGATCATAATTTCATTTCTGCCTCTTAACCTGAGCATATACACACACACACAATGTCGTATTGTGGCTATTTACTTCCCTGGTGGCTCAGCGGAAAAGAATCCACCTGCAATGCAGCAGATGTATAGGAGACATGGGTTTGATCCCTGAGTCGGGAAGATCCTGTGGAGGAGGAAACGGCAACACATTCCAGTATTCTTGCCAGGGAAATTTGATGGACAGAGGAGCCTGGAGCATGCACACACACACAACCTAGTGTTATATTGTGGATATTTATCCATTTCATTGTTCTTTAGAAGTATGTTTTTCAAAAATGATTGCATAATATTCATTTTGTGAAAATATCCTAAATTATCAAATGTTCTTGAAATATGTTTTTGAACAGCCACATAATCAGTGTTTTTAATAAGAATGTACTGTGATTTTCCTTATTGAACATTTTGTTCATTTTGCATTTCTCTATTATAAATAAAGCTACAGTGAACATCTTGTATGTGAATCACAATCTATATCTTATTTCTTTGAAATTACTGTTTCAAAGGGCTTTTAAAGTAATTTACAAAATAGATAAAAACTTAGTTTTTTTGAAAAGCATTTCCCATGCCACCATGATTTTGGTGGTTGAGAAATAGTAGCTTTTTAACTTTTTTTCCTGGTAACTAGTGAAATTGAACTTTTAAATGTTTAATATATATGCAACTTTCTCATTTTTCTTGACTTTGCTGTTTGAGGATATTTTGTGCATCTTTTTTTGTGGTAAATGTTAATATTTTTCTTATTTGTTTGCAACAGTTGTTTGTGAGTATGAAAACTGCTTTTCATATTTTTTGCAGGGTTTTTTTTTTTTTCAGTTAAATTTTTAAAAACAATTGCTATGGGCTTCCAGGTGGAACAGTGGTAAAGAATCCACTTGCCAATGCAGGAGACACAAGGGATATGGGTTCGATTCCTGGGTTGGGAAGATCCCTTGGAGTAGCAGTGGCAACCCACTCCAGTATTTCTTGCCTAGAACATTACATGGGTGGAAGAACCTGGCTGTCTACAATCTATTGGTTTGCAGATTTGGAAGTGGTTTTACCCACTTAGAATTGTTATGTTTTAATGTAGTGATGTGCACTGCTTTTTCATTTATTATTTTTCCAGGACTTCTCTGCATAAAAAATACTACCTGTTATAAGATGAACTAAATGATTATTCTGTTTATTTTTTCCAGGTGTTTTAATTATCTTAAAAAATACATTTGCATCTACATAGAGTTTATTTTGACATTGGGTAAAGATGGGTTGCTAGTTTCAATCTTTTCCAAATGCCTAATTTTCTTTGAATTTTGTGTTGGTGATTCATTTCTTATTGCTTTAAGATGCTTCTTTGACCATAACTTACTAGGTTTGAGATGTCAGTTCTGCTTCATTTACTAGGGCTATTTAATTAGGCCCATTGACCTTTGGGGGATCTATAGATAGGTTTGAAAACTTGCATGGGTTCCATGATATACACAGTTTTATGTGAGTGAACATAATTTGCAAGTTTTTATGGGGAAAGAGTTACAGTTTTATCAGCTTCTCACAGGAATATTTTATGTAAAATTTAAAAGCAGGTTAACAACACTGTAACAGGGCCTTGTTTATGTAGCAGTACTACTTTATCTGCTGTAGTGCTATAGACTATATAAATATATGAAGGGAAAACACATAGCATTCCTTTTCATAATTTTCTAAGTGAGTTTTCCCCGCCTTTGTAATAAATTTGGCAAAGTTTTAAAACAGCCAAATATTTGAAGTTTTGTTTAGAGTTGCATGAAACCTAAGTTAGGATAATTTACATCTTTATACAGTTTTGTTTTTAATTCACGAATATGATGCATTTCCTGTAGATCCCACAAAAATGTACTGTGTAGGAACTCTAGGAAAAATTGTGGTACTTGTTATTTTTTATTAAGGTGTTACTTTACTGGTTTCCTCTAATGGTATATTGTTAATAGGGATGATAAGGTAGAGGATGTAAGATTTCATTTTCATTTTTAATCTGCTTTAGGATATAACATCATGTTAATAGTGCAAGTATAAAGTTAGAAGTAAGAGAAATAGCTTGCTGAGGTAAAGTGTTCTATAATATTTAAAAACAATTTTTCTTCTTTGTTTAACATAGACCTTTTTTTTTTAAATGGGAAAATTTTGAAACGTTATCTGATTCGTTTTTTGGTCAGTATGGAGCCTAGTAAATAATATGTAATAAAGATTAAAATTTTTTCTTTTTAATCTCTTTGGTAACATTGACTATTTCTCTCATAAGGATGTTTCCCTAATTATTAGCATAAATTAATTCTCTATTAAATCTATTCTTTCTGCTGATTGCAGTGAAAAATATCTTGATTAATAGTGTATTTCAGTTGTAATTCTACTTTTAAAAATATTTTTATAAAAAGTACAGGAAAGAATATAAAATAATTGCCAAAATATTTATGTTGAATATAGTGAAACTTGAAAATTCGTGTCATGTGTGTAAAGGAGAAATCAAGGAAATAAAGATAAAAATCAAATGGTAAAATATCGGCTTTATAAAAATGAATCTAGGACAAGTTAGAAATTGTGTTACGATACTAAATTACTTTTCTTCAGTATTTTCTTTTTAATGGGAAATTTTGTCTTTGGGTATTTTTCAAGCAAATCCACTTATAGAAGTTTGCATATGTTTACTTTTTTGTGTATGACCTTTGCCCTTGAGCATTTTTCCTAGTTCTCTATTGTGATTCTTATGTTTCCAGACTATAATATATAAGTTGCAGTAAATTAAAGCGTCTGCCTACAATGCAGGAGACGCAGGAGACATGGATTTGATCCCTGGGTCAAGAAGATCCTCTGGAGAAGGCACTGGTAACCCATGCCAGTATTCTGGCCTGAAAAATCTCATGGACAGAGCAGCCTGATGGGCTACAGGCCAAGAGGTCACAAAGAGTTGGGTACAACTGAGCAACTAAGCACACAGCACAGTAGTAAATTAGGGAGAGGAGAGAAATGCTACTAGAAAAATGCATATGGATAGGGTCAGGAAGCGATGGCTGGCATCTTGATTGTGAATTGGGGTTAGGTATCAAGTGTGAGAACAAAAATTTGCAAAGTTAGTTTTGAGGTTATTTTGCTTGGGAATTGTTACTCCTAGAGACAAATCAGTATTTATAGAATGTTCATTATGGTAACTGAGGATCTTATTAACAATTCTGAATTATAGAGGATATCTAATGATTTTAAATTTGTTCAAGAAGGCAAAGAGGTTTAGATGTGATTTGGCTTAAAAAAAACTTCTATTACTTTGTTTTTAAGTTTTGAGATATAGGGAAATTCATATATTATCATACCTAGTTGTTCAAAGGAGTCACATGCAGAAAGAAGTTTGAGAGTAAAGATCTTACTTTCGAGTTCCTAACAGCTGTGAGGCATTATAGGGAAAAATTGGGTGATGTTTTAACAGTAAATTATAAGTATCATTGAGTAGTTCTGGGGAGTATTGTCCTTCTTAGTTTCTTATAGTACGCAGAAATTGCCTATCCATTAGTGGACCTTCTCTTTTCAAATTCTTGCCCATTTGATCTTGTTATGTTCTTTGGAGATTGCAAGACTAGAAATTACTTCTCAGTATTCTTTCTCAGACTGTCATGCAGTGTAGGGAGTAACTCAGTGGTGTTTTCTGTCGTTATAGTTTTTTTTCAAAACAGAAAAGTGAATTCCAAAGTTAAACTATGTTTATATATGCTTCAAGTTGTATGCTGAAATCCATTTTGTATTGGAGACAGTATGAGTGCTGGGCAGCATTTTCAGTGTTTTTAAGTGCTGCAAAATGAGAAAACCAGGGTATTAGTATTGATTTATAATGGAATGTTTCCAAGTTTGAATTTTGATCTTTGGGTTTTTTAATCTTTAAGAGAATGACTAGGACATCTCGTTGGTCCCCCTCCTAAAAAATGTGGCTGGCCTAAGGGTACAGTTGATTGTGTCTGCTTGACAGTCTTTATATAATAATTGGACTTATATAAACACAAATGTCTGGGAAATGAAGATGATCTATTAACTTTACTGTCAGAAATACTTTATTTGCATCTGCAATTTTTCATTGTTCAGAATATTATTAAAAAGTTTTGTGTTATTTTGTATCAGATAACTATGAATAACTGGCTTTATCCCTTTTGGTTTGAGAGGGAGGGAGAGCCCCTTTCTATGATGATGATGTGAGTTAGTTGTGTCATCCTTTCTCCCTCTCTTTGTTGTTTGTGTAACCCTATGCTACTTTGTGAAACATTGTTTTGGTAGGTACCCAGGAATTATGTGTATGGCACTTTTACATTCTAATAGAGAGCTTGGAGAAGGCAGTGGCACCCCACTCCAGTACTCTTGCTTGGAAAATCCCATGGACGGAGGAGTCTGTTAGGCTGCAGTCCATGGGGTCGCTAAGAGTCGGACATGACTGAGCAACTTCACTTTCACTTTTCACTTTCATGCATTGGAGAAGGAAATGGCAACCCACTCCAGCGTTGTTGCCTGGAGAATCCCAGGGACGGGGGAGCCTGGTGGGCTGCGGTCTATGGGGTCTCACAGAGTCGGACACGACTGAAGTGACTTAGCATAGCATAGAGAGCTTGAATTGGATGTAAAAATGGAGGTTCTTGGAACTAAAAGAGCTGTGAAAGAATCTCTCCTTGAGTCAGTAATTGTCAAAGATGATGTCTTCCATTTTGTAGAAGCGTAAACTTAGATGTTAGGAAAAGATTCTGCTCTTTTGAGGACCAGGGACAAAAGAAAAAGAGATTGGTGAAACAATAATGAATGACTTTACTGCGTCAGCTCTTTCTCAGTTAAGACTTTTCAGCTTAGGTGTGTACCTGCCCTGTTACCTTTATTATATTAAATGTCTCAAGAAAAGAAATAAATGGGGAAACGAATGGAAAAGAGGCTGTTTTTTAACTTCCTTTGTTTTCTTTTGGGGCTTCCCTGGTGGCTCACAGGTTAAAGTGTCTGCCTGCAATGCAGGAGACCTGGGTTCTATCCCTGGGTCGGGAAGATCCCTTGGAGAAGGAAATGGCAACCCACTCCAGTATTCTTGGCTGGAGAATCCCATGGACGGAGGAGCCTGGTGGGCTACAGTCCACAGGGTCAAAAAGAGTCAGACACGACTGATCGACTTCACTTTCACTTTCACTTTTGTTTTCTTTTAGGTAGTAAATGTCAGGAACTGTTGGAGTACAGTAAAGGCTAAACTTTTTGAGAAACTTAGTTTTAAGGATAATGAATGTTTATTTTTCTTATAAAGTAATACAGAGGAAAACTCTTCAGATGTGTAAGTGGCTTTGGCTTAATATTTGTGGTTTTCGTATGTCAAACATGGTTTCTAGGTTGAACATGGATGATTTCACCAGCCAGGGACAGGGGAGAAAGAATAATGGGAGTGCACAATCATTCTTTTGAGAGCCTCATATGGATGTGGCATATATCGGTTTGATGCATGTTTTATGGATCTGTATGTAATCATTGGAACATACATAGCTGGGAGAGGAAGGCTGGGAAATGGAGTATCTGGCTGGACAACCATTCATTCAGCTAAAGTTAGAAAATTTTATGAAAGAAGGAAAGAAATGGATATTAGAGAACGTAGCATTTTCTGCTACTAAAGGAAGCTGGAGAAGTGGTCTCTAATTGATAATTTGATACTGAAAACTGACTCTCTGTTTTAAGACTTAAATCCAATTATAACTGTCTATAGCTTCCTTTGATGGGCTTCCCTGATTGTTCAGTGGGTAAAGAATCTACCTGTAATGCAGGAGACACAAGAGACATGGGTTTGATCCATGGGTTGGGAAGATCCCCTGGAGGAGGGCCTGGTAACCCACTCCAGTATTCTTGCCAAGAGAATCCCATGGACTGAGGAGGCTGGTGGACTGCAGTCCAAAGCTTCACAGAGAGTCAGATGTGCCTGACTGAGTAAACACACATGCATACACATACACATCTTCCTTTAAAATGAAATTTTGAGAGCTTTACAGTCATGATTCCTGACTGAGATTCTAGTTACTATGAATATCTTATTAGGTAGAATTCTTTCTCTTTCTACTTGCCTCTGAAAACATTAAATCATGATGACTTTTGCAAGGACTCAGTGTAATATCTTTGAATCTTGCCAGTTAACTTACTTTAAAAGGATGAAAGACTGTAGGTAAACTCTGACTGTTTGAACTGCTTCTTGTAGTTTCAAAGTTGAGTTTATGTTTGAATTATCCAGATACTATTTTTCTTCCTTTATAACTATATAAATAAACTGTACTTTTTTCAAGATAGAAAATGTCATTTTTGAGGGCTTTGTAATATACACAGGTGAAAAAAAATGTGGCCATAAATTCTTTCCCTTCAGGTAAAACTTAACTGGTAAGTAATAAGTAGGTAAAAGTAGTTGTCTACAGATGATAAATATAACACAATAGATATTTGTGTGAGGCACAAAAAATGGGACTCTGTTAGATGGAGGTCAAGAAAACCTTAGAAAAATTGTATTTTAAAGGAAGAATTAGAAGGATATTCTTAGTAAAGGGTATTCAAAATCCCAGAGGTGGGAAAGTAGTATGTTTAGGAGAATATACTCATAATGTGCCTAATAAAGGATATTGTTATCCTGAGCTAGGAGTCTCTAATTTCTCTTTTTACTTTGTTCTACTTTGTATCTCTTTTAAAGGCTTTTATTCCTTTCAACTTTTATGTTTATAATTACTTGTGTAGAACTTTATAAGCATCCTGTAGTGAGGAATTTTATCTTACTGATGTATTTGACAAGTATCACATTGTAAAGACAAGCCCTTTTAATTAGGTATAAGACTGCTATTAAAATTATAAAGTTGCTTTCCACAATACCTACCTTATTATTCAGTAAATATTTGCTTATTGAAAGAACAGAACCCCTTTGTTTTAGGTGCCAAATAAAAAGGAGGGGGGTGGTGGTGAAGAAGGTGTTTTAACTCCTTTCATTTAACTCATGATAATCCACAGATGTCAGAACTTTTCAGAGAATAATTAACCATGAAGTTTCAAACCCACTGGATAAATTGTCAAAAGATTTGACAGACACTTTGCATCTGCAAAATTATAAATAGTTAAATAACTTTTGGGAAAAAAATCTTGAGTTTCATTCATTAAGAAATAGAAAAAAAATTAAGAAAACACTTTTGCTTAACTATTAGTAAGTTCTTAAAATATAAATCTGAAGGACAGATGTATGCAAATTAATAAGGGTTTGATGAAAAGGTGGAATGACTTAATTTTGTGTCGTTTGTGTGATTGTCTTCTTCCCCGTAAAACTTAAGTGATATAATAGTGGGAAGATTAAAAATATGCAAGCAAATTAAGAAGAAGAAAAAGAAGAAAAGGCAAAGAATTTTCCTAAAGCCATTTAGTAATACAGTGAAATGGAACATATAGTAATTTTGTCTTGGAGCCTGGCCAACTAGTGTCTTGGAACAGTATTTCTTACACAAAATGGTGATACCACCTACCTGGTAGGCTTATTTTGAGGATTAAATGAGGTTAGTTATATAAAATGCTTAGCACTTGTTCCTGACATACTTTTCAGATTTGACTTCAATCAGTTGATGAATCTTTTAGTAAGACATGAATATTTACTAAGAGGCAACCATGAGCAGCTGTAGAGAGCCCGTGGAAACAGTATCAGACTTTATTTTTTGGGGCTCCAAAATCACTGCAGATGGTGATTGCAGCCATGAAATTAAAAGATGCTTACTCCTTGGAAGGAAAGTTATGACCAACCTGGATAGCATATTCAAAAGCAAGACATTACTTTGCCAACAAAGGTCTGTCTAGTCAAGGCTCTGGTTTTTCCAGTGGACATGTATGGATGTGAGAGTTGGACTATGAAGAAAGCTGAGTGTGGAAGAATTGATGCTTTTGAACTGTGGTTTTGGAGAAGACTCTTGAGAGTCCCTTGGACTGCAAGGAGATCAGTCCTGGGTGTTCTTTGGAAGGACTGATGCTAAAGCTGAAACTCCAATACTTTGGCCACCTCATGTGAAGAGTTGACTCATTGGAAAAAACTCTGATGCTGGGAGAGATTGGGGGCAGGAGGAAAAGGGGATGACAGAGGATGAGATGGCTAGATGGCATCCACCGACTCGATGGACAATGAGTTTGAATGAACTCCAGGAGTTGGTGATGGACAGGGAGGCCTGGCGTGCTGCAGTTCATGGGGTCGCAAAGAGTTGGACACGACTGAGTGACTGAACTGAACTGAAGTACAAGGAGGTATATAGAAAATGACAGTATTCTTGATTACTGGAGTTAGAATTTTAGGTGTTTAAGAAATAACTTAAAAGAGTAAGTTTGATAATACCACTCCCTAGTAGGAAAAATATGCATTCAGAAAAGTAGTTTATTTGCAAAGGTTTGTAAGAGAGTCCAGATTTAGGATTTATTCATTAAATTAAAACAAAAACAAAAAACAGAAAACACCACTAGAATATTTAAAGAATAAAAATCTTTCAGGGATATTGAATTCACCAGCCTCATGATGAAAAAGCAGCCATTTTCTCACATTAGTTACGTATCTTCAAGGTTTATCATAATTCTTCAGACTGTCGTCATTGTCAAAGTTAGAAATGAAGTCATTTATTTGGGGGGCTAGGTCCATACAGAATTATCCTGTTTTCTTTTTGTAATTTTAGGGTGCAGTGTGATCCCTCACTGCTTATTTACCTTGCTGGACATGCTAACTTAAAATTGAGGCAAAACGAAGTGTCAGTTTTCTTCCATAACCCTTCCTGTGACCAGGTTTCTACCCCATAAGGCATAGACTTGACCATATAAGTTTGTTTAATGATTTTCCAATTATTTTATTTTGATGTTTTATTTGACTGCTTTATTGATCTAACATAGTACTGTTAAGTATAGAAGGGCTTCCTTTTATCTGCTTAACAAAACTATATATGTTTGATATGAATTAACTTGTCTAGTTGTTTTATAAAGTATAATAATTTACTTATTTATCTGCTTGATTACAAGATTAGGAGCTAAGAGCCATCTAATTTATTTCAGTGAGTTTTCACCTGGTGTACTTAAAGCTGTACTGTGTCATGGTTCTTTAAGATTCCCACATTTTTCCTTGTCTGTCAACAAGTGATATTCTTTATTCCTCTGAGCTGGGAATCTGTTAAGTTATGAAAAAGATACTATAATGATTTCCTGTGAAGACTTAAACAAGGCATCATTTCTATGCTTGAGGTGCAGTCCTTGTTCCCTGTCATAACTAATTAAAAGAGATTTGTTTTTAAATATCACCTGTCTCTGTGGTCATGGTTACAAATTTGATTTATCCAGTTTTATCCTGGAAGGAAGGAAAACAAGTTCTTATTGAGACTATGTATGTGAGTTCATAAAAAGTAGAGAAACTCAGTTATGCTACTTTATACAAGATTTAATCATTCTTCTAAGTAGTTTTTAAACAAGGCCAATCAGTATATTTAGTATTTTTCTATAGAATTGTGCTTAAAATAACCTGATGGTTTATTAACTTACAACCTATATTAAGATCTTTCATAGAATATTTTTTTCTCCTGAATTCTGAGGGTATTGGATCAAGAGACTATTTAAATAATCATTTGTACAAAATATATCTTAAATTAAGAGTTAAAGGTAGATTAAGAAGATAGTGCTTTTCTTATATGACCATTAAAAATAAAATGTTAACTGCAATTAGTTAACTACAATGTAAACTAAATTAAACTTTAGTCCTAGGTAATTCTTACTCTCCGTTCTAGGGTTAAGTAATTTACTTAAAGTTTTCTACATTGAACTAAGAGAATTGTGGAAGTCTTGACTCACTTTCTTGATATAGTTATGACAGAAGTTGATCATGAAGGTAACTTTATACTAGGATGTGTGTATCCATGAATCTCATCTGTATAATAGTTGAGATGTAGTCCAGTCTGATTCTGGGCAACCCTACAGACTGTAGCCTGCTAGGCTCCTCTGTGCATGGGATTCTCCAGGCAAGAATACTGAAGTGTATCACCATTCCCTTTTCCAGGGGATCTTGCCCATCCAGGGACCAAACCCACTTCTCTTGTGTCTCCTGCATTGGCAGGTGGGTTCTTTACCACTAGCGTCACCTGGGAAGCCTGATAGTACAATTGGTACAGTTCTTTACTAAGGACTTTTTATGTTTGTTAAGAAGACACCCGCCTTCCCCTACCCATCCAGCTTCAGTGGCAGGAAGGATCATGATTCATTTTTGTTTCTTAATTCTCGTTGCTCTGGGCTACCTACTCACTTTCTACATCTGGTACACTACTTTCATCCTTAAAATTTTATTCACTGTTGTGGGGATTTCTCTCACCCCTCTTTTGTGTAGGTCTTTTGTTTTCTGTGTGCTATATCTTTTTATTGACTTACTCTGTTATTAGGAGGAGTGGACCACATTCTCTAGTAGCTTTTTGAGAAAGCGTATATGGGAAATAAGTTTTTTGAGACCATGTGTGTCTGAAAATTGTCATTTTATATTTTTATGCTTGATTGATAGTTTGGCTAGGTATACAAGGCTAGGTTGGAAATCATTTTACTTTAGAATTCTAAAGGCACTCTATTCTCTTCTTGCTTATGTTACCACTGAGAAATTTAAGGCCATTCTTATTTTTGATTTTTTTCTCTCAATGGAAGCATGTAGAATCTGTTATTACTTTCCAGGTTTTCTGAAATTTCACTTTAATTCCTTGATATTGATCTATTTATTATTGTTTCCTGGAATTCATCAGTCCCTTTCAGTTTAGCAGCTGTTGTCTTTCAACCCTGGAATTTTTCTTAAATGATTTTACTGGTGATATCTCCTGCTATTCTATCATTCCAAGGTGAATTTTCAGGTAGATACTCACATTTTTTTTCTCTTCTGTTTACAACTTTGCCTTTTTGCTCAGGTAGATTTTTTATCATGAGGTCCTTCTGTTGAAGGACCTTCTTTTTCTTTTTTCTTTTTGTCATGTTCTTAATTTCTCTTGTTTATTCTTTGCCTGTAGTATTCTATTCTTGACACATGAATGCAGCATCTTTTAATATATGTGGATATTAATTTATTTTTGAAGTGTTCTCCCTGTGTAGTCTATTGCTATGTGTTTTATTTTTTGTCTTCCATATTAGACTTTTCTTAGTTGTCTTTCTCTTTCTTGCCTGACTGTATAATATATTGTGGCAGAGTAAAAAGTTGATTAGAATATCTAAATTTGTCAGTTTTAGACTTCATTATGGGCTGGTCTGGGTGGGCTGTTTTTGGAGAGTTCCCAAGACCTAAGGTCTTGTGTCCTGTGCTTGTTATATACCCTTAGAAAGTAGTCTTTCATTTTCATACATGGAGAGTAAGGATATTGCCAGCATTCTGAAAGATAAATGAAGGAAGAGGACTGGATTGTCTTCAGTGAGCACTCAGTCCCTCTCTTTTTCATATGCTACTCTCAGTTTTTAAAAAAAGTTTTTATTTTATGTTGGAGTACAGCTGATTAACAATGGTGTGATAGTTTCAGGTGGACAGCAAAGGGACTCAACCATATATATACATGTATTCATTCTCCCACAAATTCCACTCCCATCCAGGCTGCCACATAACACTGGCTGTGCTGTGCTGTGCTTAAGCTCAGTCATGCCTGACTCTTTGTGACCCTGTGTACTGTCACCTGCCAGGCTCCTCTGTCCATGGGGATTCTCTAGGCAAGAATACTAGAGTGGATTGCCATGCCCTCCTCCAGGGGATTTTCCCAACCCAAGGATTGAGCCTAGGTCTCCTGCATTGCAGACAGATTCTTTACCATCTGAGCCACCAGAGAAGCCCAAGAATACCAGAGTGAGTAGCCTGTCTCTTCTCCAGAGGATCTTCCTGACCCAGGAATTGAACTGGGGTCTCCTGCTTTGCAGGCAGATTCTTTACTAGTTGAGTTACTACACTCCTTTTAAACTGTGGATGTTGTTTTCAGATCTTTGCTAGGATTGGGGAGAGCAGGCATTCAGTAGAATGTGGTAAGGACATCTAGAGATTTCACTGTTTCACAAACAGCTTTCACTAATATTCTCTTTTTTAGTCATGCCATCCTACTATTTGCTCCGTTGACCTCAATTTCCAAAGTGCTTAGTTCTTCTGGTTTCTATGTCTTTTGAAGTTTCTGCCTGTAAATCAAATTGGTTCCTAACTTATCCCCTATGCAACTTAGAATGTAGTGTTTTGGGAATGGCTTAGTTAGTTACCAGTGATTCTGCTTATTTTCCATTTCCCAGAAATCTTTGTAGCTATTGTCCCTCTTACTTTTCTCTTTGTTCTTGAGGATTCATGCCTTCAAAAAATACCTCCAGTGTAGGTTAGTGGGATTTGAGTGAGTGAAGTTAGGTGTTTTCAGTTTACCATCTTAATAACCTTCTAATGTTACTTTTAATGTTGATAGTAACCTGTGTAATTAAAATGTATTAACAAAATTAATAAAAATGTATTTTATACTTAATACAGTGAAGCCATTTGTTTAGGTTCCATGGAAGTTTCAACATTCTACATATGCAAAGTTTTCTAATAGTGTGATATGTGATATATTAAAACTATAGTAGTTGACTAAAGTTAATTCTCTTATAGTTCTTTTTCATTACTACTTGTGTGACCCTTGGCAAATGATTATATTCTCTAGTCATAAAATGTTTGAGATTATAGTACCATTATTTTACATGGTCATAGTAAGAATGAAATGAGAGTGCTAGTTTTACTTAGGAAAAGGGTAAAACATTGAGTAGTCATGGAGATGTTTACCTTACATTAGAAATGCCTTCCAGATGTGTTTGCTTTTACAAATTAACATTAATTGGGTTTATTAAGACTCTACCTAAAACAAGTTGATTATAATCTGACATTATATAATCAAGCTGTACTCTTTCTTAGTAGTATTGAAAATTTTTAAAGTAGATAATATGGTTATATTTGTAATTTTCTATAGTTTTTTTTCAGAATTCAGCTATTCTAAGAATGTGTTCTCTCTCTCCTGTATAGTGCCTATTAAACACTTTAAAAACTGAAAAATGCTCTACAAAAGATATTTTTTCCACCTTGGGTTTTGAAGTGCAGAGTTTTTTAAGTTGACAGTTAAAAACTTAGCTGACATATTCTTCCTAGAGAATAAGAGTTGAGATCCTAAAAATGAAGGTTCTTAAAGATGTAGAATTTTCAGAGATTTTTGTGGAAGAAATGAAAACACAGGGAATTACCCTGGATATGTTCAAGTGCCTCCTGGTTTATAGTCTATGGGAACTTGAGTAGAATTTGTATCCTGCTGTTGTGTGTAAAGTTGTGTAAGTCTTTTAATTATGTTGAATTGGTTCATAGTGCTTGTCAGGTCTACTATATCCTACTTTTCTGTCTGTTCTATTAATTTTTGAGAGTTTGATATTGAAACTCCAGCTAAAAATCTTCATTTACTTAAGATAATTGTAATATATAGTGGAACTATATATAACTTATGTTCTGTATGTTCCAAGTCTCTTGTAAATGTTTTATAGTACTTTCATAATTTAAAAGACAAGAAAAGAGAAAGACAAGTACCGTAAGATAGCACTTATATATGGGCTTTGAAGTTTGACACAGATGAGCATATCTACAAAACAGAAGCATACTCATAGACGTTGAGAACAGACTTGTAGTTGCCAAAGGAGTAGGGTGGGGTTGGGGAGGGATTGGGAGTTTGGGGTTAGTAGATGCAGACTGCGTGTTATATAGGGGAATGGATAAACAACAAGGTCCTACTGTGTAGCATAGGAAACTGTATTCAGTATCCTGTGATAAACCATAATGGAAGAGAATATGAAAAGTTATATATGTGTATGACAGTCACTTTGCTGTACAGTAGAAATTAACACAATGCTGTCAATCAACTATACTTCAATAAAATGCATTTTTAAAAAATTAAAAAACACAAGGAATTAATTCCAACTCACCAAATATTGAGCAAATAAATACTGTGTTTCACACTATGGAAGTGAGTGGAAAATGAATTAGGTTGTGATTTCTGTCCTATAAGGACTCATATGTAAAGATGTCAATGACAAAAGATGCTGAGTATGTTGGTGGTATGTATAAAAGATCTTGAGAGAGCAAGTACACCTGGTTTGGGGTTTGTGCACAATAAGGGGAAAGGAGAGCAAAAAAAGGATTGTCAGTGATAAGATAATTTAGGTTGAATTACGAATAGGATTTATTGAGTAAACCAGCATAGTTTTTTGGGATAAGGAGTGAAACTGGCAATGACACCAGTTCTCTGAGTAGCAGCCTAACCATTATTCTAAGTTGTTTATGTGTTGCATAGAAACAGAACCAATGTGGGAAGGGATGGACAAAGCTCAAGTAGGCTTAGGCTGAGTGTAGCCTAGACTATATTTTAGCTATTAGCACTTTCATGAAGTTATTTAATCTCTGAGCCTGTTTCCTCAATCACGAATCAGAGAAAAAGCTACTTTGTAGGGTTAGTGTGAGAATTACTTTAAACAATGTATATAAAACATGAAATCTTGATTTATGTTAATGTACTTTTCTACTCCTTTGTCTTCTAAAGCCCCTTGCATGTAGACAATCGATATATTTATTGATTTGACTCAAAGTGTCTTGGGATAATAGAATATAAATAAGTGAAAGTGAAGTTGCTCAGTCGTGTCCGACTCTCTGCGACCCATGGACTGTAGCCCACCAAGCTCCTCTGTCCATGGGATTCTCCAGGCAAGAATACTGGAGTGGGTTGCCATCGGTAGTAAATTGGTTGTAGTGGCTGGAGGAGGATTGGTATAAGGAGGGAACTTAGATTATGTTTCTTATTTTGAAATCTGAATTGGGTGAAAAGGTGGCTCTTATAGCCAATAAGAGCTATTGGGAAGATCTCCTACAGGAGGGCATGGCAACCTGCTCCAGTGTTCTTACCTGGAGAATCCCCATGGACAGAGGAGTCTGGCGGGCTGCATACAGTCCCTGGGGTCGCAAAGAGTGGGACACAAGGAAGCGACTAAGCACAAATAGCCAATAGCCAGCAGCTTAGCTTGCCCTGGAAAGCTTAGATTGAGAAAAAAGTATTTAGTATTTACATTGGAAAGGTATTTGGCAAGACATAGGAGGTTTAAGGAGTGCGGGGGAGCACCCTATACTTGAAGGTATGTTACACAGTGTAAATCTTTGTAGAACAAGCTTCCAAAAGAATCTGCTGCTTGAATATCAACTGCTGTTCATCAGGCAGCTCAAAATGTTTTGGTTGTTTGTTTCGCCATTAACCTTAGCCACATTCTGGTGCTACAGTAATGTCTGTCCTGTTAGAATCTTTCCCAGTTTACCAATTTCTTGCTTTTAACAAATAGATCTGAGCTACCCTCAGAGAATCCATTATATTTTTGAAGAATTAATGTGGCTTGGATCAAGTATTAATATCAACTTTTCTTCCCCTAATGCAGGACTTAAAGCAGTTTACATTGTCTGACTAATCTCATGAAGGATAAATAAGGACTTTTAAAAAGCAGAATTTTTTTTTAACCTTTATTATGGACAATTTCAAATGTATAGAGAAATAGAATGAAATAATGAGCTCCATGTGCCCATCACTCAGCTTACACAATCATTAGTTTTGGGGGCCAATCTTCTTTTGGCTAATCCCTACCACACCCTTAGCAAGTTTTCATAAATACTTACCTTTAGTGGTGGATAGAGACAAGAGAGCACAAGGCAGCTAAATTTAGGAAGGTAAACCAAGTAAGAGAAAAGGAAAAGATGGATTTCCTAGCTGATGTGAGTTATCAAGCAAACAGGTTCTTTCTATGCTTTTGTCCTTTTTCTTTTAATGGTTGGTTAATGCTAAAAACTAATTCTTGTTGTTAATACACCCACTTTTTTCCCTTGAGGGTGTCTACATTCTTTATTTTTATTTGCTTTTCACCCATGTCAAAATGTTGAGAGGTCTGTGCCAGGGCATGAAATTAAATTTGCCCTGGGACCAACCACTCACCTGGAGATGTCTTTGTGACCATCTGGGCTACAGACTAGAAGAAATTTTTTTTACCTTTATTGCAGGTTACTTAAAATAAGCTTTGTTGCCATTTCAGCTGTAAAGTCTCTAGTCCTCCCCAGTACTTATTTAAAATTATTGTCAAGAGTGAAAAATCTGATTGGAAGGTTTAACCATTGGCTAGATTTGAGCACTTTTTGGAGCTTAGATTCTGTGGGAAAATCTTTAACTAGCCTTCTATAAATTGAAATTGATTATCAGGATTTAAAAAACTTAATTTTCTAGAAATTATAAAAATTGGCACTCTTTTCATGTAAAAAGTACTATAAAAGAGTTAAAAAAAAAAGACCTTGAGCAGAGTTTGACTTTTTTTTTTTTTTTTTCTGGACTGAAATGGAGGCTTTCTTTCAAGCGAATTCCCTGATGTTTGCTGTGTGTGATTTGGCTCTATCTCTGTAACTGCTAATATGTGGCATGGACTTTAAGCTGTTTGGGATCAGGATGTACCCAAACTCTGTATTGCAAGTCGGGATCCGCAGGCATTATGTTACACAACTGGCTTGCTGCCTTCTGTTTTCTGTGTTCTGAGTAGCTGCATTGTTTGTTGCAGTATATGCATTAGCTGTTGTCAGTGTTCAGTTTCCTGCAGGCTGACATAGTGGGAGGGGCTTTGTTTGATACATAGCTGAGTTTCCACTGTGTGAGTTCTTGAGTGCACACTGCAGCCATCTTAATTACACTTTAGTGCAACTGAGACAGTGCAGCTGTCTCAAAATGGCTGCTAACCTAGTCTTTGTAACTGCTTAGGCAGCCACTATGCCACTAAGGAGACCTGTCACTTGCATCAGGACCAGAGGTAAGAACCAATTACTCTTGATCTCTGAACATTTTAATTAAAAAATATTTGCATTTTACTAAGTTTATATAGGAAGGTGAACTTAGAGCTTGCTGGCTAAGAAGTTGAAATGTTTGCTGATAGAACCTATAAGCCTCTTTTATGGAAATAGTACATAGCATGCTGAGGTCAAAGGTTAAATTCCTGTAATTTCTCACCATCTTATGCTCTGTCATTACCAGAACATTTGATCACCACAGTAATGCTTTTCTGGCCCTGATTAACTTCATGTTCCTTTTATGTTGGAAAATTCAGTGCTTGTTATTTATTTGTAGAAACAAAGAACAGTATATTATCTCAGATTTTTTTTTTTTTTTAAAGAAGCCATAAATAAGTCTTGTTTTGCATGAAAATTGTGATTTTTCTAAATTTGTATGTGTGTATCTGTATGTTTTGGAGGTATTGTTTGATTGCTTTCTGGGAAGAATGTTAATTTTCTGGATATAAATCACAGTTACAAAAATTAAAAAAAATTTTTTGCACTGTTACTTTTTTTGTACTGTGCGTTCCAGTTCTTTATTATTATGCTGCCTCCTCCCGGCCACCCAGTTCTTTCAGTTTTGATGGAGCTAACTTTTTATCATTATATTTTTTGCTTAAATTGACATTGAGATTCAGATTTTGAATTTAGAAATAGCTCACATTTTCTAGGTCTGAATACCTTTTTCTTTGTATCTAATATATTCTTATGCAACAGGACTGAAGTAAATCTGTTTTTTAGTTAATTAAGTGATATTATGTGTGCCCAGTTTACCTTAGTTAAAATCTGTAGTATACTTAAACTAATGACTCAGTAACTTTGTTAATTTAGTTTCAAAATTTTCAAAAAGCTTTCTTAACGTTGTTCTGAAGTAGAAAACTTTATTGAGATATTGTAAGTCGGTAGTGACCCAGAAAGTAGGAGAATTAAATTTTTGTTACTATATTATTTCAGATAGCAGAACAGTTATTTATAATTAAAGCGCTAATACTTAAATCTCAGTACGTAAAATTTTTTTTCTAAATGATATAGTACATCCCTCTATCTTTATCAAGAGTATTATGAATATATCCCTGACTAATATGACACAGAACAGTAAGTTTTGAACTTTCTAAATACAGCAGCTTCTAAAAAATAGCAACTTTCTGCACCTTAAGTTGTTATGAAGAATCCTAGCATATAAAAAGGGTATATGAATGGTGTATTTATTGTGTAAGTATTTTATGATGTGAACTTATGACATTTACTTATTATAAACTTACTTAATAAAATGAGAACAATTAGTCTGTTATGATAAAAATGAAAGTTTGAAACCAGATCATGTATGACAATTATGGTCTTTAGGATCTAGGTCACCTATTTGTAGATGTCTAGGTGCTAAGGGACTGTGGAATTCAGCTTGAAAAATACTCTAGAACATATATCCTTCATTTCTTTTCTGATATACAAATTTTCATGACCTATATTTTAAGACCTATATTTGCATGATTTAACAGTTTAAAATTGCTGCCTTGCCCTCAAATTGTTTTTACTTGTTCTTATTTTTAAACTTTTTAAGCAACATTATTGTTTTTCCTAACTTAATCAGTATTTATTTATTCAGTGGCCTAAAATTTATTTGGGATCATTAGCTCAGTTTAATCAACAGCTGCAGTATGTTCGTTTTATGTATTAATTTATTACTTTGTAAAGTTATTAGGACTTTTTTGTGTGCCGTAATGAATTCTCATAATCTGAACATTTCTTTATGTAAATGTACATATGAGCTTGCCTGTGAAAAAGTAAAAGAACTACGAATCCAATATGTGTGACAAATCCAATATATGTGAGCAATTCTATCCATTGTGCATTTCGTTTCAGTAAGGTTTTGCCCCAGAGTATGAAATAGGAAAGTGAATGTGCTGTGACTCTAATCATTCTTATTTTTTTGGCTTCTTATAGTACAAACAGCTCACTGTATTTCAAAAATTGCATATGATGTAAACCAGCTACTTGGTTTTATATTCTTTATTGCTGGAGAGAAACTAACTAGGTTGAAATTATTGATCAATTTCTGTTAACCTTCAGAGTAGGGCCTCAGGGAAATTTTAATGATCCATTCTTCTTGCCTTCTATTGTGGACTATAAAATTTACATCCACCTTACCCTCCACAAGATGAATCCACTGATTATTACTTAGACAAGAGGAAACACCAATGCACTGTGGTTACTCATTTCTGATTCTTTCAGTGCCATGTTGCACTTTTGCAGCTCTGAACATAAGCAACTATAAACATAAAGTTGACCTCACTGGGATTATTACTTTTAGGATTAGTCACAGTTTTTAAATTTTCTATGCTGAATGTTAGCTATTATGCTCAATAATTGAGGGCATAATAAATCTGGGTGCTGGGTAATTAACATGTTACATTATTATTTTGTCACTTTTTGCCCTCCTCATTTGTTTATTCCTTTTCACAAGCCATTTTGCTAGCATAAATCTTCAAGAGAAATGTTGAGGTAGCAGAAAGAACATTGACCAAGAATTCAAACCTATATTTGAATTATACTTTTGCTACCTTTTCTTATATTGCCTAACTTACATTTTCTGATTCTCATTTCCTTATCTATAAAATGGAGGAAAAAATCCTATCTATTTGGCAAGGATATGTTGGCGATTTACATGTTTTTGAATAATACCAAAAAATACTCCACAAATATCTAGCATACTAATTTTTCTGTAGTACTTGAATGCTCTTCAGTTTCTTTTCTCAGATGTCATATACTATATCAGATAGGATTGGATCAGGGAATGTGTTATGTTTAGAAAGAAGGGGAAATTTCTCATAGAATTAATGCTCAGAAGTGGTAACTAACACCATTATATCTACCTGGTAATTGATATATTCATATTTGTACTCCTGGGTCCTCTCTGTTGAATAAATTAGCCTTCCTTTGCTGTATGTGGGTAGTGGTAGATGTATTTATTAAGTCAAGCCAATATAGAATGTTGTCATTGCAGAATTAGAGTAGGAGAAATGTTTCGGTTCCAGTCTGGCTGAGTAGTCCACACATGCGGTGAGAAAATAACTTCTTCTAAAGAGATAACTTGAATTCAGGGCCTAAGAGTTTTATATGTTTCAGTACAGATGAGAGTCCTTACAGTATAGTTCTTTCAGTGGCCACAAACTGGCAGCGAGCAGACTTCTTTAATGTTTTAACCACTGCTATATTTCTCTAATACTTAAAGTTGCCAGATTTTAAACAAAAATCTGCATGTCTCATCTTTTAGAAAATAGAATATTGGGTAGTGCTAGAAATGTATTTTGCTGGAGAAAAATAATCAACAGTTTAGTACATAGTCTCCTTCAGATAGGGCCTCCTCCTCACAGCTGGTCCTCTTCATTGATTCATATTACCTTCTGGGCTCCTGTGAGCTGTTCCTTTCAAATCCCTATCCTGCTTACTTCACAGATTGTTGGTGGCCATTAATATCTAAAATACAGCTTCTCATCCAGAAGAAAGTAAACATAAGTAAAATCTGACCTACTTCATGTGGTAGGAGAGATAGCATATGTAAAATCAGCTTACTCTTTAGAAGATATGGCACATTTGTCTTGTCCTGGATTTTATAGTAGAGTACCATCGTTACTGATTGAAGGAGATCCACTGACATCAGCAAAAAGTGACATTCATTTGAAAGTAAAGTGGTTAAAAAAATACAAACTAGGAACATTTAAGTTCTTCAAAGTCTTTTAATGTGATAATAAATTCTCTTTACATGTTATCACTCTATTAAATCTATCACTATATTTATTTGTTATATCATTATTGATGTTTTTAATGATGATATTGAATAAAAAATGTTAAATTATATTCACAATGTGCAATTTACTGAACAGGTAAATGGAATGAACTTTATAAAAGAGTTTTGCTTAAATTGATTAAGAAATATTAACACTTAAAATAAGTAAGTTCCTAATAGAAAGTTCTCTTCACTGTACTAGACTACATAATTTCATAGGCCATTATATATACTTGTTTTTGTTAATATTTCACTTCCATGTATAAAAGATTTACCATCTCAGCTATGTGAAGACTTCCTTGATGATCCATGAAACATGGTAGTGTATACTTGTGATCTGATGTGAATTTGAATTCCACATTTTCCAGAGTAAGCCAGCTTCTTAGTGTTCATGTAATGCCATGACATTGGTAACCCCAGTGATGTGCTAGAAGAATGTTATTCATTTTTAGAAAGTGAGTTTCAAATTAGAGAGAAAGCTTTAGGGAAAATTGAAAATCCAGTTAACTTGCACAGGAAACATTGATTGACTCCCTTGTTTTCCCACTTCTTACACTCCTGAAAGAGAAAGTCATTTGGAAGAAAGCATAAAGTTTATTCACATAAGGGATTTTTAATAAATTGCTCAGGTTAGAACTTTCACTGAGTGTTCTCTATTAGTAATTTGTAAGTCTGTTATTGGACATCAATGTTTAAGTATGGAAATGATGAAAATAATGCTTACTCAATAAATCTTTGAGTTTAATGAGAAGGGGGAGTTTAACACAAGAAAAAAAGCTTAGAGTTGCTTCTGCATCTTCTTGAGGGTGTCTGCCTTCTCTGCTGAAGTAAACCAGACAGTACTGCCCAGTGGAGTCATCTGACTGATTTTTTTTTCTGACATACAAGCATCATGTCATGCAGAGCGGAAAGTATTAATGTAGAAGTCAGGAAGTGATTGTTTTGGTGCTGCTAGTGAGTAGTTGCATAGTTTGAATAAATTATTTAAGCTCTAGATGCCATTTTGTGATCATTAAATGAGGAAGGTGGTTGGACCACAGGTAAGAATACGAACTTTAGAATCAAACAGGGTCAAGGTAAATTCATATTCTTCCACTCATTTGTTAGAATAGTGCTCAGAGTATCAATATAATGCCTATATAGTAAGTGCTCAATTGGTCCTGGCTATTTGCTTATTTTCAGAATTTCAGTTTTCTTTAAAATGGGGATAAAGTACCATATAGAGTTGATACTGGGATTTAAATGGGCAAAACAAAGTACCTAGTGTAGTGTATGACACAAATAAAGTATGAGTAAGATTGGTTGCTTGTTCCTCACAAGGTTCCCTCCAGCATGAATTGTTTTGCTCTGTGTTTCTTTTTTTAATCATTATGAAATTGAGAGGTCTGGGGTACTAGGTACTCTAGAAAAGGGTTTAGGGAAAGAGGGTTGTTAGGGCCCTGGCTGATACACAGTAACAATGCCCAAGAGCAAGGTGTTTAAATCTCAAATTGAAGACCTTCAAGAGCCCGAAGGGGACAAAACAAAGAGTTTTTATTTGTGCTAGGGCAGCATGATACAGTGAAACAACAATGTACTGTGAATTGATCAGTTGAATCAACAAATTTAATAAATATTTATTATGCCCCTCTTAATTTCCCAGGTACTGTTTTGATGGCTGGAATACAAGATCCTTTGCTCTCAAGGAGTTTACACTGGGGCAGGGAAAAAAGGAGCATAGAAGTAAATAAGAGATGCTCAACTGAAAATGCTAGAGGTGGGATGGGGTAGTGACTAGCTAGGTGAACCCTACTCAAAATGTGTTTTGTAGGTCAGTTCAGGGTCAGTTATCAGTTTATCTGTTCCTGGTCCTCCATTAGATAACTAAAATTAAGAATGTCTAGAAAATTTTACATCAATCTAAGAAAATAATTTTATATCAGATCAAAGAATAAGAATCATATATTTTATATGCTTCCCTCACCCCCAGATAACTCATCTTCATTGTGTTTTACAAGAATACTAATCTGTAATGGATTGGAAATAAAACCTTGATTCTTTACCATTGTTAGTTTGAGAAACATTGTTTCTCACTGTTTCTCAACTTTAATTTTAGTGTGGTAACTTCCATTCTTGGCACTTAGATAAGCAGGCTGCAGAAAATTTGAGCTTCTTACAGTTAATTAATTCATTGTTGGGATTAATTTATTTTGCTTTAAAAAACAGTCTCTACTTGTTATTAACATTATATTTTATGCTGGATTAAAGGACTTTAGTTCCTTTGATTTTAAAGTACATTTATTCAAAGAGTTGGGTGTATAAAGTAGAAAGAGGGAGGAACCAAAATTAAAACTGGAATGAATACAATACTTAGATGATTTCTGACTCTGAGATTTTATGATCAATTGTTCTTTTGGTATAAAATCTTTCCTCCCACCAAGTGTTAATTTGCACAATGTCTACTATATGAAGTCACACAATCTTATATACTTGTCCCTGTCCCTTCATATGATGCTGGTGGAGCACAGATCCTAAGAAGAGAATATAGTTGAGGAAATCTATACTACTTATCAGAGATAATGTGGGTAGCATTTAGGATTATCCACATATTAGAAGTCTACCAATTCCTGTTTTTATATAGCTTTATCATTTCCTTATTTAGAGCCTTATTTATTGCATGTAGGGATAATTTAAGACCTGTGTTTTAAGACAACTAAACATAAGATTAAAAAATAAGGAACATATTTTGGATAACCCTTAGTTAGCATATTAAATGGACTCCCCTGGTGGCTCAGATGGTAAAGAATCTACCTGCAGTGCAGGAGACCTGGGTTCAATCCCTGGGTCAGGAAGATCCTTTGGAGAAGGGAATGGCAACCCATTCCTGTATTCTTGCCCAGAGAATTACAGGGACAGAGGCTATATAATCCATCGTGTCACAGAGTCAGGCATGACTTGAGCGACTAACACTTTCATAGATAATGACTCAATTTTTACCCAGTCAGATCTGATCCATTAAAACAATACATAAATGATTTAGGTTCAAAAAGAATATATCACACAAAATATGTTCTTATGTAGATACTTGTAATGTAACATACCTGAGTGTTGATACTGAGTGCATACTTTTGTAATATTCACCGGTGGTAAATATGTCGAATAATTTAAACATCATAATAGTGACACTTGAAGATGTATTATCTTATTATCTGGTAAAACATAAAGCAATATCATTCTAAGAACACGTCTATTTAATGATCATTTACTATTTAAGTGATTAATTAAAATTTGAAAGGCAGCTGTAGAGTAGAATAAGGACAGCTTTTAGCTAATATGAATTATAACTTATATTTTTAATGATTGTTAAAGTAGCAATCATTGGATTTATGTAATCATGTTGATTTATGCCACAAATTAAGGCTTTTGAATATCTCTGGGGGTTAAAAATATTCTTGATGTAGTGGGGTTAGAATTTCAGTTATATAAGAACTCTAAGTTGGTTTTTTCTTATTACCTGGATTTTAATCATGTTAGTAAATAGATAACTAGATATATTCTAGAACCAGTCAGTGCCTGTTGGGGAACAAATGGGGGAGGGTTTACTCAGCAGTATTCTTCAGTTTGGTCATGAAATGAGGACTGCTTTATGTAAATTGTTCTTACTGGCGCCAGCTAGCTGTAACTGCAGTCTGGCTGTGCTAGGGTAGCAAATAATATGTGTCATGGATTTTCTGTTTGGAATGTATAAGAATGCAGCCTTTTGGACTGAAAGAACAGAGTTGATGCATTAGAATAGGAGTACTGAGACCTCCACAATTGCCAGTGAATAAGTGAAATAGTGAGAAGCTATAAGCCTTTTAACTTTTTGCTCTGCTTTTGTAGATTTGTACCTATTGATACTATTGGGTAATATGTGGGAGGTACTTAACTGCACACAGTTGCTGCAGACCTAATAGTTGGCAGCATAGAAAGCTATACAAAAGAATTCTGATTCTAGGCATCTTCACTTGCAACAGTCCTTTGGAAGATGTACGTTGAGTGTTCTGTGAGCTTCACTGACATGCTGTCTGATGTTTTCTGGCTTTTGTGGTTGATGGGATGTTTGCTGCACAAACTACACAACAGATGTGAACCACTGAAAGGAATTTTAAAATGTAGCCAGTCTACTGTATTCCTATTTTTTTTTAAATGAATATGTACCAAACAAGGAATTTAGGCTCAAAAAAAGCTGATCTAGAAATCTGCATTAGCTTTTATGCTTATACAAATGAACTGAGTAGCAGTGGTTAACAGAAGAGGAAGTCTTTTTCACAGTATCAAGCTGCCCACAGGTAAGAGACTCAGGTCCGTTTTCTATGATAACTCTTATCCCTCCCCTACCTCCTCAGGCCTTATATCTGTCTCTCACCTTTGAGAAGTTTTTTTGTTTTTAGTTTTATTAATACTAAGATTACTAGATTGTTTAATGTTAATTTTCAGGAGATTCTGAATGTCATATTTGGATTTGATTTCTTAAAAATATTTTCATCTTCTCTAATTTATCTCAGGTTTAAATTGAAAATAACAATAGGCTTCATATATGAGTATTATTCATGCATACAATATGTTCTTATTACATAGAAATCAGTTTTAGGTCTCTCCATAGTCCTGTTACTGTGTTCTCAGTTGTAGTGACACCAACTGGTACATAAAGAGCGATGACTTTGTAACCTTACTAAACATGAAGTTTTAGTTTAAATGTACCCCTTTGACTTCAAAATCAGAATGCTTGTTTTCACAAGTGACTCATTAACATATATTAGATAATGTATATTTATACATATAACATGGTCAAGTGTTCCCTACCACCTTTATCATTTCCATTTCCACATATTTAAATTCATCACCATTTTATGAAGTGAATTTAAGAATCTAAAACTAACAAGAATGTATTAATTAGAAATTCTGTTGAGTCTAATATTTTATTTCTTAAGCTTGGTGAAAGGTACATGAGCATTTATTATTTTTTGTGTGTGTGTCTGAAAAATTGCATACAAAAAAATCTCATTGAAATAAAAATAACTATATAAAATAATGAATATGGTAACCATTATTGTAAGTCAGGCATAACAAAGGCAACTCAGCACGCATGAAAAGATATGAAGATTTATGTTTATAAAGAAATGCATACTGATATATCAGTATTGTTGTTCAGTTGCTAAGTCTTGTCAGACTCTGTGACACCAATGGATTGCAGCATGCCAGGTTCTCCTGTCCTTCACTCTTTCACACTGTATCAGTATGGCCAGTGATAGGATATATTACAGATTGGTATAATAGTTTTAGAGGAATGAGAGTGGGGAGGTAAGAAAGTTGAATGAAGCTGAGAGAGGGTGGTGAGGCTAGTTTAGGGAAATGGAGGGAAGGAATTAGAATAGGCAGTTCTCTGCCTTTGCATTCTTTCTGGGAGTTAAATAGCAGATTCTTTCTGCAACCTGAAAGTGCTAGTTTTAGTTGGGACTTCAGTTCTTTAGATAAAGGGTAGTTGGTCCTTTATTACTGTGTAGTTGAATACTTAAAATCTAGAGGTCAACTGTGATAAAAGGCACACTCATGTTTCAGGGGCCCAACTATTTCCCATTGCCCTTTGACTGTGTTGCTTGGGATTTTAAAAATGATTGTTTTAATATATGTTCTGTTGAAGTATAAAAATGTATATTTGTGGATATATTTCCTCCAAGTAAAGAATTTCACTAGAATTGGAGAAATGGTGATAGTAGAAATATATTAATTTTGAATAATGTGCTTGAGGTTCAGTGGAAGAATGAGGCTGGATGTGTTCTTTTGGTGTAGAGAGCACAGTTGGGAAATGTTTTCAGACTTCTCTTTGAGGCAATGTTTGGGAGAATGTTGGGCTAGGAAGACAGTGGAGATAGACTGGTTTATATATGTATATAGATAAAGAGGCAAGGAGTTGTTAGACCAAAACAGGCATTTATTGATTACTATTAGAGTTCGGGGTCATGGCAAAGAAAGATGTTGGAAAACAGGAGTGTTCTGTCTATAGAGAAAAAAACCTAAAAAGGCATATAAAACAAAAATAAAGGACATGAGCATAATAAAGTTGTGCAGTCTTCGAGACTGTTAAGCTTGAGTGTGCATGATCCAAAAATCTAGGGAATGAAATTTGAAGTTTTAGTTTTGGTGTTCCTCTTAGGCAACAACTTTTGTTTAGCAAGCAATGTAGACCTAGAAAATCTTTGAAGTGAAACGGACGTGAGTGATCTAACATCACACCTTGCACTGGAGTCTACTGTTTGTTATTTCTGACAGGTAGTTATCTGGCTTCTGCATCGTTTCTAGCGACAGAAAAGAAAGGCTCTAATTTTATAAGGCAGTTCCTTCTTTTGTTGGACATCCAAAACAATGAACGTTTGCAGATTTTGAAACAAAATTGGCCTTTCATTGTTTTGTTCCTGCCCTCTACCTTGTGTCTGTCTCTTTCTCTGTGTATCTCTCTGTCATTTTTACATGACAAATCTGCACTATTTAAAGAAAGCCATTAAAATTCTCTTGTGTTTTCTAGGCTAAATATCCACCATTTTTCTGACATTTGCTCATATACTGCATTGTTGTAGGTCATTCTTTAGCCTGGTCATCCTCTTGTTTATTCTACTGTTTTTATTTTTTTTAATATAAATTTATTTATTTTAATTGGAGGCTAATTACTTTACAATATTATATTGGTTTTTCCATACATCAACATGAATCTGCCACAGGTGTACATGTGTTCCCCATCCTGAACCCCCTCCCTCTTCCCTCCCCATACCATTCCTCTGGGTCATCCCAGTGCACCAGCCTCAAGCATCCTGTATCACGCATAGAACCTGGACTGGTGATTCGTTTCATATATGATATTATACATGTTTTAATGACATTCTCCCAAATCATCCCACCCTCACTAATATTCTACTGTTTTTAAAAGTCTCTTTTTATCTGTGATGCTCATAAGTAAATACATTACTAAAAAGAATGTTCCTTTTTTCTGACAGTGTACTTCCGTTCTCCAGTTTTAAGTTTGCATTGACATTTTTGGCAGCCACTTTCCACTGCTGAATTTTATTGAGTTTGAAGCAAGTTAAAATCCCTTAGTCTTTTTCATGTATTCCATTGATAACATGTAATATACTTAAGTATTTGAACCAAGTGTATTATCTTATAATTATATTTTCTTAATTTCTAATGTGGTTTATTATGCTTTCTTTTGATTTTCCTTGCTTGTTTTCCCCCTTTAGGAAGTCTCTCAAAGAGCTGGTTTTAGATTTCATTGATTGCTTGCTGTTTTATTGAGTTTCCCATGATAATTTTCAATTTTTATTGTAGTTACTTTCTTTGGGTTTATAACTTTTACTTGCATTTTTGAGTTTGTGCTTCTTTATTAATATGTGCATTTAGGTTTTCTCCTGAGTATCATTTTAGTTGAATTCCCTGGGTGGTATTTTGTTAATACTTTGTTGTTTATATTATTTTACCACTGACTGCTCCTTAATCTAAAGTTTTTTTTTTAATTTATAAGGAGATAACTTTCCCTCTCATTTCATTATTGTTTATCTAACTGTAGTAAGTTATGGCTAGAGAATGTGGCCTTGTGTGAATTTTGTGGGGGGGGTTGGTCTTTGAATTTATTAATATTTCCTTGTCACCATATGCACAGTCAATATTAATGTATGTTGATTTTTGTTCATAAAAATTTGTATTCTGGGTTTTTTGGATATACAGTTCTATTTACTTTTCTACTGAGCAACTTCACTTCTTCACTTCAGCATGTTAATTGAGAAATGCATTTTTAATATTTGGTTTTTTTCATCTGTAGAGTTTAGAAAGAAGTGTGTCTATCTGAATTTATTAGTTTTTCCTTGAATTTTTAAAAATATATTTTTGGTTTATGTGATCTGAAGTGGTATTTAGGTATATCAGACATAATGTTTCTAGTGGATTGTACCTTTATTAATTAGAAATATCTTTTTTGTTCCATTACTGGATTTTAAATTTGAATTTTTTTTATATGTTATATGTAGGTTTTGTACATCTACTTAACTTTTTTTTGGTTGGCATTTGCCTAATGTATCATTTTAACCTGTTTTCAACCTTTCTACGTTATTTTATTATAAGGTAATATATAGCACATATTTATTTGATGATATTTTTGTCATTTTACCCAGTTTGAAGCCTAAGTAACTTTTAGATTAGACTTTAGTAACTTTTAGATAACTATTAGTAACTTTTAGTAACTATTAGATAACTATTAGCAACTTTTAGGTAACTATTAGTAACTTTTAGATTTTTTTCTTTATTCCTTTGTTCCTTATTCCACAATCTTAAAGTCCATTAATTCCCATTTTGTAATTATCTTGTATTTTGTTCCAGAATATTTGTTTTAAAGATGGTCGGTCCTCAATTATTTTAGTCTGCTCATGAGTTTTACTTGTTTTGTGGAGCATTGCTATTCCCCTGATCTGAGTTTCTTCCTAGGGTCTTTTGCTGTCTTCTATCTGTAAGTATATCTTTATATATGTTACAATAATTTATTAACTCAGTCTTTGCTCACAAGTAATACTTTTATTTTTTCTGTCCTTGTTGATTTTCTGGCAATAGGATTCTAGGCTAAAAATAAGTTTTCCCTGAACTTTGGGGATATTGTTGTTTTATTTTAGCATTTAGTATTGCTGATGACAAGTCTGATGTCAGTAATTTTATTCCTTTGTAATTAAAATGATGTTTAAAAAAATTCTGAGTTATTAGTATTTCTTCATACGGGTTTTCTGAAATCTTAACATAGTATGTCTATCTAAGTGTTAAAAAATTTAATTTAGTCTGTTTTGGTAATTAGTTTTTCTTTGGAAAACTTTTTTTTTTTAGGTCTGTGAAGTTTTTTTCTTACTTCTCTCCTTTTTTTCCCCTCAGTTCTTTTTTTCTATACTTCCTCTTGGATGAATGTTGTTGCTTCTGGGTATATCCCTCATATCTCTT
Source organism: Bos javanicus (assembly GCF_032452875.1). Classification (NCBI taxonomy): domain Eukaryota; kingdom Metazoa; phylum Chordata; class Mammalia; order Artiodactyla; family Bovidae; genus Bos; species Bos javanicus. The sequence continues at coordinate 95,953,843 of NC_083872.1, read as the reverse complement.
AGCTTTCTGTTTGTCCTTTGTATAATCCCTACCTCCGCCTGCCCTGAAATTTTTAATTGATTGTACTCATCTTTGTGCTTGAGAGTTCCTGTTTTACTTTGTGTGTATGCTGACCCAGGTGATTATGAGGGAGCTGTTGCTTGCTGCTCATGGCATAAGCTGGGAATTTGTGTTTTCAATGGTAGCCTTCTTTCCCTGTCTCTTCAGGAGCTTAGTGTCTATGTGAGTCACTACACTGTCTACATTCATAAATGTCACGTCCCTGTCTACATTCATAAATGTCACATCACTGCTGCCTTGGTTTAGCATTAGCATGAAAGAGATTGGGAAAAGTGGAATGAGCTTAACTGTTAAGATAAATCGCACAAATATGTTGTCATTTGAAAGTTGAAACTGAAATATCAGGTCTAAGTAAAAGTTTGTATCTTTTGTCTTTTCTCCTCAAGGGAACTGGTGTAACTAGTTTGGCATTTATCCTTCCAGACTTTGAAATATCCCTTATATGCATATATAAATGTTTAGAAATATATTATTTTGCATTTTAAAGCATAATTGCATAACATTTTGAATACTTATTGACTACTTATATGTCTGAGAATTTTCTATTTATGTCCTTATTAATCTCCATAACATTTTTATGAAGGCAGGCATTATAATAGTCTCAGTTTCATAGATGAAGATACTGAGTCAAGGAGAGGATAAGTATCTTGGACAGGTTATTTAAGAAGGAAATGATCATACCTGTATTCAAAGAGGTATGTCTGACTTCAAAGTTTATACTGTTAAGTATATTGAATTCTGTAGCTACTTGTATACTTAATATTCACACCAATAAAAAGTATCTACTGTGTTCTTAATTTCTCTTATTGTTGTTTATTCTTTAGTGGATCTTCCAGTATTTTTTAACTATTAGGGATTGATTATTAATTTGTTTGCTATTATAGTACAACAGTAGATATCCTGATACATTACCTTTTAAAAATATATTATTAGTAATACTTAAGATGGATATCTCAATGTATTCTTTGGTGTGTCAAAGTGAAAGTGAAAGTGGCTCAGTCTTGTCAGACTCCTTGGGACCCTATGGACTGTAGCCCACCAGGCTCCTCTGTCCATGAGATTCTCAAGGCAAGAACACTGGAGTGCATTGCTGTTCGCTTTTCCAGGGGATCTTCCCGACCCAGGGATCTAACCCAGGTCTCTTGCTTTGCAGGCAGACTTTTTACCATCTGAGCCACCAGGGAAGCCCTTTGTTGTATCAAAGTGATTACACAGTTCTGCTTATTTGCCCCTGAAAATAGTTATGACACTGAAGTCTTATATCAGCAGTGTATGATGCTACTCATTGCTGTGCATTATCGCTAACAATATTCTTTACCGTCTGAGCCACCACGAATCCCAAGTAGTTGCCAATCTGATGTAAACAAAATATTGTCTCTTTGTTTTGTCTTTTTCTGATTATTATTGAAGTTGAATATTTTTTCTTACGTTCCTTTTATGAATTGCTTATTTGATTTTTTTTTTGTCCTTTTGAGTTTTTTTGTCTTTATTATATTCACTAATAGATACTCTTTTATTCTGGTACTAATCCTATTAGCACTATGCTTTTTTTTTTTTTTTGAACTGGGGGCTGCTCTGCTACCACAGCTGCGCGGTAGGCCCGCCTCCCACCCAGGTGACAAGCTCCGCCTATTTGGCATTGCAGCCACTAGGCTGGCAGGCTGCTGCTCACTGATTGGCATGCCCTTGGTGTGAGGCACCCCAACTCAGTGCACTGTCCTCCCCGGAAGATAAGCCGAGATTGTTTCCCACGGAAGACTGGCAGGTGGAGGAGCGGAGGAAGGAGGCCTAGCACCTGAGAAGGGCTGGGGTGCGAGCCCACTATGCTTTTTAGGTTTAAAGTGTTTCTCGAAACTTGTGGTTACTTGTTACTTTTCTGTGCCTTTGATATTTCTCTACATTGAGTCATATACCCAACATAGTTCTAATGTTTCACATACTTTCATTGTTTTGTCAGTCTTTTTCTTATATGTTGATGTTTCTAGATAACCTTTTTTCTTGCTATTCTGAATTAAATGTTTTCTTCTTTATATCTTCTCTGAGGTCTTACTCTTTTTGTCAAGATTTCTAGAACAGTAATACTACACTTCTTGTTTTTGCCTTTTATGGAAATATCTGTGATGTTTTACTACTAAATATGAAGTTTCCTATTGGTTTGAAGTTGCCATTATCAGCTAAACAAGCAGTCTTTATGTTCTTAATTTTCATTTTTACCAGTGAATGAGTCAGGGAACATACTCAATGCCTTTTCAGTTTCTGTTGAAAAATGACAGTTAATTTTTAGGTTGTTAATACATATCTGAATATGCTTACTTTTTAAGGTATTAGAGGTGTTTAAAATGTTTAAAAAGTGCAATTTAGGATAGAAAATTCTTTTCATTTGGTAGTTAGTCATGCCTATAGGGATAGAGTGCTTCTAATGAGAATGTATAATTTTTTGTTTCTGGGCCTTAAAGATCTAATAGGAAGTCTGAGTCATTTCATAGAGACTGCCCTTCTAGTTTTCTCCAAGGACTGTTCTCTGCACAGTATATTATTGAGAGAGTTGTTATTGCCATTAACAGTGACCTGGCTAATCACATGTCTTCTCCAGTAGAATAACTTTAGAATGTGTATTCCAATATTTAAAGGATGATAAAAAAATTTTGTAGTGAACTATGATAAATATTTGAACATACCAAAATAAGGTCTTTGATTTGAATTTGTGAACCCTTGAAAAGAACTTGGTGGCGTATTGCATATATGTATTTCTTTGGGTTTCCCTCCCCAATCCCTTCCTTTTCCTTTTCTTTCTTTTTCTTTTTTTTTAAATTCTGGAGGCTCTAGGCTCAGTTAAATATTTTAATGTGGCAGACAGCCAGATTTCCAATAGTCCTGAACTCAGCATGTTGCTGTTGCTTAGCAACTACTTGTGAAGTCTTGTGGATATAACTGAATTATAAGTAGGGTTATGGGCAGAAGTGGAATTGAGATTGGTAAGAAAGGCATATTCTTCCCCCCACCCCCCATTTGAATTTGAGTTATTCTTTATGCAGAGTTAGTTTTCAGAAATCTGGCTCATAAAAACTGGGTGTACTAACCCTATCAGGAAGACAGGGCTCTGTAGAGGTCTTGTTTGTAATTACACATTTGAAAGCCTGTTTTTATTATTAGGATTAAATAGTCTATACTGGAGAGATAGCAGTAAATGGAAAATAGAGTACTTCTCCTAATTTTCATGGTTATTCATGTAGAAAAGTTTCTACAGATGGTATTACTGCCTATATTTCTTTTCCACATTTGTTAAAATTTACATGTGTAACAAATTTTTGGTTATAATTCTATAAAAATTTTTAATCACATTGTTTATTTAGTGTCTTAAAAACTGTCCTATAATAGTGACCATGTAGGCATTTGATAAATACACAAGTACTCCAAGCTATCTTTGCCATTTCTCAGTAGAGCAATGGGTTTTTGAGTGGAATTTATTAAAATTTTATTTGAGTCAAAATTTAAGGATCCTCTCAGTCCTTTGTTTTCCATTTATTCCAGATGGAAAACTTTAGACCTAAAGGTCTTGAATGATTTGCCCAAGCCAACTCTCTCCAATCTGTGTTTTTTTCTGCATTATTATCTTCTCCTGATGCAGATCTAAAAGCTTTTTTTTTTTTTTTTACTCATATTTCATCAGTTTATACAAAGTTTAATTGTAGTCTGTAATTTAAAGTAAAAACATAAACCGAATTCAGTAGCAAGCACAACTAATATGAGCAGATTTAGATGAGAACAGAAGAACATGAGATCTCAGTAATACTTCTGGTCATCAGTCAATATGTTTATAGAATGGGTGGAAAACATTGGCTTCCTTGGTCTAATGGTTAGTAGGAGAGAGATTAAGGGAGTTTTCAAAGTATAATATTTTGGTGAGATTTGCAGATTTTTTTTTAGGTTCTGAAAGAAAACAAAGTGATAATCCTTAGTTTTTGGTAAAGGAACTGTGTTTTCTTAAAATATATCACAAGATTTTTGTAGTAGCTTCTGATAGCCCAACTTGTGAAAGTAAGCTTTTAAGAATATTTGCCTAACACAAGTAGATTATATTCTCTTATATGCATTGTTTGCCAGGGAGATTTCAGAGTGGGCATGTAATTTTTCTTTTTTTGCTCCCTGGAAGAATGCTGGTCCATTCTGAGTTGTATGCCCAAGAGAGATCTTGTTATCAAAAGCGTAAGTTTTTTCTTAAATTCTAACAGAAGAAAAACATAGATTTGCAAATAAGATCAATTCAAAAAGTTGCAGTAAACATAATTTTAGTTAAATCTATTCAATGATAATATACTAGCAAATATTGCTTTTTTACAGAAGGGAAAAATTATAGGTACAAAGAAGAATTTGAGTTTCCTCTTTGAAATGAAAGATTAGGCTTCTTTTTGAAATTTAGTTATGTTTGTTGTTAAACTTCTGTACACATAGGCTACGGCCACAGAATATCTGGTTCTCAGATGACATTTTGAATTCCTGTGGGTTGTAGGAGGTCAGGGTCTAGAGATGGGTAAGAGTATAGAGATACGGAGGAGGGTGACATTTCTGGCATGTATCTAAACTTCTCTAGAGCATTTACTTGCTGTACTAATTTTTAACACTAAGGTGCCATTGATAATTCAATCCTCCCAAAATTCCAATTGGTGTGTGATAAAATGTTTACTTTGAAAATTTCATGCTTTTTCTGTTCCCTTAAATATAAAACTGGTGTCAGTAAAACTAAAATGTATAATAACTGCTTTAAATAATTTTAAGGAAATATGAAGTGCTAAGATATATATTTAAAGTGATAATTTGACTTAGATATCTGGAATTGTAAAATACTTTTTCCCACTTGTTGTGCCTTGTTATCAAATTTCAACCCATTTGTTACATTCTTCCTAATTATAACTCATAGGTTAATTCATATCTTTTTTTTTGATGAGGATCATAGTTTGTTCAGGTAAGTGAACAAGATGAATTTACATTTAAGATTTAAATTGTCTTAAAGATGTGGATACAGTTCTAAGTTAGATCTGAATATCCAAGTCACATGTGAATACAACATTAAGAAAAATAAGTAAAACAATAAGCTAAGTTACCTTTCATTCAGAACACTGCTTAAAATAATATTTATGTTTTTAAAGGCTTGGTTGAACTTAATTTTAGAATCTAGCTATCCTTAAAAGGATATACTACCAATGGATTGCTTTTTTGATGTATTTTCATCCTTCACTGGAGCTCTTTTTGTTACTTAAAACTGTTCTGCATTTTTATGTCTTAAACACATTGTTTATAAGCTTTATTAAAAATAAGTCTTTTACATGTAATTTTCATAATGAAGTTTTTAGACTTTCCGAATATCAAATACATGAATTCCTTTTTTGACCAAAGAAAACATTTTAAAAGTTAATTTACCACTTTATTAAAACATAATGGAGGGTTTGAGATATTTAAAACATGAACTTTGATAGGCCACATTTGTTTTAATATGATTTGATTGTAACCAACCTTTCATTTCAACAGCTATAATTTAAATTCTTGAAAATAAAAACAGATTTTTTCCCCTTTTACCTTTTCTCTTTATTTTCCTTTTATTTAGTTATTTTTAATTTTGGTCATTCTGTAGTAGCTCATGAGCTTCATAGTTAATTGCATTAGACTTCACATTGCTTGGCATCTTTATGATTCTCCAGAGTAAATGTGTTATATACATGCAAGCATGCATACTAAACATAAATGTGGCTTCCTGGTGGCTCAAATGGTAAAGAATCTGCCTGCAATGTAGGAGACCCGGGTTTGATCCCTAAGTCAGGAAGATCCCTTGGAGAAGGAAACAGCAGACCATTCCAGTATTCTTGCCTGAAGAATTCCATGGACAGAGGAACCTGGTGGGCTATAGCCCATGGGGTTGCAAAGAGTTGGACACCACTGAGCAACTAATGCTGAGAAAGACTGAAGCATAATTAGGTTGGAAAGTTAGAATGATGACAAACATTCTTTTATTTGGGTGACAGAAACATGTTGTCAACTTTAATATTATCCCACATTAAACAAAACTGAAAAACCAAACATAGCGGTATTGTAAAGATTAAATATTTATATGTTTAACTTTTACTTGACATGAATAACAAGATTGTTTTCCTCAGGAATTGTTGTAGTTTGATTGAAAAAACAGTTATTGAATGTTGACTGTGTGGAAAGCACTATATGTTGGAACAAGTTTGTGTCAAAAAATAAGGCCTAATCCCCACCTGTTTAGAGATCTGCTTTGATTAATATTTAATCTTTATATTTTTAATACACAGTAAAATCTTTTACGCTTCAGTAAGATTCTCAAATGATTGCAGGGGAAAAGTGTTAGGAAAAAAAATGCAGCACTGTTCAGATTTTGACAGATTTTAGAAGTTTAGAGATGTAAGAACTGTGATTAAAGTGTTAACTTTTTCTCCTGAAAAAAGAACACTTAAATATTTATGTACATGTATACATGTGTACATATATAAGTAAAATGGTATGGACAATGGCATGTAACTTGAAATTGGTCGATTAATTTAGCTTAGAATTCATTTTTCTTTAATTGCCACTTAGTAAGAAAAAGTTCCAAGTTAATATTCTAGATGAAATGCAAGGTACATAATTTTCCCCAGGAAAATAAAGTGTTTTTGCTGGTGGTTTTCCTGTTATATTCACGTCTATTCTGGGATTCATACTAGCATATTGTTTCTATTTTTAGGCTGTTGCCAGGCAGATTAAAAATTTCTCCTCTTAGGATTGCCCACTTTCTAGTTTTCTGATTGGTTACATGAACCTGCTTTCTTTAGCCAACCACAGTGACTATGCAAATTGTATTTCAGTTTCTGTTGCAGTGAGAGAACTGATAAGATGGCTGCAGGGGTTTTCCTTTGGGGTATGTTTATTATTCTAAAGAGGATTTTCATCATATGTAATAAGCAAAAGTAGATTTTTTTCAAAATGGTATTTTATTTCTTGAAATGTGAAATCAACTAATTAAACAAGTTTTATAAGCCTTGAAAAATGCCTCTTATGTCAGATTAGGTTAATTTTAATGGAGTTCTGTATTGAACCTTGTTAGAGGCAGCATTTTGTGTCAGTGGGTATATGTTACTTTTTGTTAGTAAACATCCTGACTTCTCAAAGGAAGGTTGACTTCTGTGTAAACCTGCTGTATGTGAACATGCCAACATGTTAGTGTGTAATTCTGTCAGAGATATTCTAGATTACTACCTTTGCTTTATAAAATAATTTCATTGTTTCGCTTAAGAATCATTTTTTATTTTAGTTATATGTATATAGCCCATCATTCTTTTAGTCGGTGTTCACTAAGTGTATCTTATATTCCAGACACCGTGTAGCTTATTAATAATATTCCCGGATATTTACTTTATTTTTTATTCTTTTGTTAAATGACCTGTAAAGTACGTCATAGTGATACCAGCATATTTTTAAGATGTTTTCTGACAGCAAAACTTGGGCATTTAAAATGTATTAATCTTATACTAAATACAAGATGAGATGTGCCAAAGTATTTCATAAAATAGACATGAATGTAGGTATTATAGTCCATTTATAATATTTATTTTAAAAATTGAAGTATAGTTGACTTACGGTTTTATATTAGTTTCAGGTATAAAATGTGATTCAATGTTATTATAGGTTATATACCATACAAAGTTATTACAATTTTACTGACTGTATTCTCTGTGCTATGACATTCCTTCCCTGTGACTTATTTATATTATAACTGGTAGTTTCTACCTCCTGATCCCCTTCACCTGTTTCATTCATTCCCCACGTTGCCTCCCCTAATAATTATTTCTAGAAATATACATGTAACGTACTGGTAAATACAGTGGCAAGACACTTCATATTGAATAAAGACAGCACTGAGAACCTGTGACAAAGCATTATGTAACACCAGAAAGTTCAGTAAATAAGCCTTGTTTATAAGCAAGTTTATCATTAATTACCTGTAAGGCCTCTTGGTTATGGTACCAGTTTATAGTAAAAGAGAATGCTCCTGTTTCACTTAAGACTCCCTAGTCCTTTTGGAAAAGGCAGTTGATTGCATTTTCTATGTATAGGATACTTGATTCATATATGTACCTGGAGCGTTCATTTGCACCATACTCAGTACTGTTTTCTTGTTGGTAAAATTTGTTTTGTTCTTTTATCTTCTCATGTCCATTATTACATCCTATGAGATAAACATACTACAGAATTATGTCCCATTTAGGACAGGGGGAAAAAAGTAACTGGCTTATCTGAGAGGAACACATGGAGAACAAGGTTGCTGTTTTTTCTACATATTGCTTTTTATAGAAATATACTAGTGTAATTACAGGTCTGCTTGTTGACCTAGAAGTGTTAATTCTCTAAAGTGGGAACCAATTCTCAGTTCTTTTTGTTTTTGTTGCTTTGTCTGTTTTGAAAGTGTGACCCAGTAAAAGTCATAGGTTGAAAACAAATGAAAAATTATTCAACTCTAGTTTTGCTGTTAAAAAAAAAAAAATCACAGGCTTATTGAAATGTAATTCACATGCCATATAATCCACATGATTAAAGTATACAACTCATTGATTTTTAAAACATTCACACAGTGTGTAACCATCACTACAATTAATTTTAGAACATTTTTTATTACATTATAAAGAAATCTTGTATCCGTCAGGAGCCATTCCTCATTTCTTCCCCAACCCCCAGTACTAGCCAGCTACTTATCTGCTGTCTTTATAGATTTGCCTATTCTGGACATTTCATATAAATAAAGTTACTCAGTGTGTGGCCTTTTGTGATAGGCTTCTGTCACTCAGCATATTTTCAGGGTTTATTCATGAAGTTACATTTATCAGTACTTCATTCCTTTTTATAGCCAGATAATATTTCATTTTAATGGATATACCACATTTTATTTATCAGTTGCTGGACTATGCTGGACTATGGCTATTATGAATAGATACTTTTAGGAGGTTATGAGAAGTGCTTCTATGAGTATTTGTGTATAAGTGTTTGCATGGATGTGATTTTATTTCTTGTGGATATGTATACCTAGGAGTAGAATTGCTAGATTTTTATAGCAGCACAGTTCAAGAAGTGCCAGCCTCTTTTTCAAAGCACCTGCTCCACTGTACAGCCCCATCAGCTGTATGAGGATTCCAATTTCTCTCCATCTTTTGCTAACACTTGTTATTTTCTGCTTTGGTTATAACCATTGTGTTGTGTGTGAAGTGTTAATTATGGTTTTGATCTTCATTTCTCTAATGACTAATGATGTTGAGCATCTTTTTATGTTTGTTGCTTATTGGCTTATCTTTGGAGAAATATCTATTCAAGTCTTTTGCTCATTTTTAAATTGGGTTGTTTTATTATTATTGAGTTACAGCAGTTTTTATATATTCTAATAGATACAAGTCTCTTTTCAGATATATTATTTGCACATATTTCCTCCCATTGTGTGAGTTATCTTTTCACTATCTTGATGGTTACCTTTGCAGCACAAAATTTTTAATTTTTATGAGGTCTAGTTTTTTTTTCTTTTGTTAATCTCTTGGGTCATATGTAAGAAATCATTGACTATTCTAAGGTCATGTAGATTTATATCTGTTTTCTTTTAAGATTAAAAATTTTAGCCATTAGATTTAGGTCTTTGACCCATTTGGAATTAGTCTTTATTTATGGTATGAGATAGGGATCCAAAGCCATTATTTAACATGTGGCTATTCAGTTGTTTCTACACTATCTGTTGAAAACACTGTTTGTTCCTCATTGAATGGTCTTAGCACTCCTGTCAAAAATTATTTAACCATAAATGTGAGGGTATATTTTTTGACTGTTCTAATCCATTGCTGGAAGAAGTACAAGCTGGAATCAAGATTGCTGGGAGAAATATCAATAACCTCAGATATGCAGATGATACCACCTTTATGGCAGAAAGTGAAGAGGAACTAAAAAGCCTCTTGATGAAAGGGAAAAAGTGAAAAAGTTGGCTTAAAGCTCAACATTCAGAAAACTAAGATCACGGCATCTGGTCCCATCACTTCATGGAAATAGATGGGGAAACAGTGGAAACAGTGTCAGACTTTATTTTTTGGGCTCCAAAATCACTGCAGATGGTGACTGCAGCCATGAAATTAAAAGATACTTACTCCTTGGAAGGAAAGTTATGACCAACCTAGATAGCATATTCAAAAGCAGAGATATTACTTTGCCAACAAAGGTCCGTCTCGTCAAGGCTATGGTTTTTCCAGTAGTCATGTATGGATGTGAGAGTTGGACTATGAAGAAAGCTGAGCACCAAAGAATTGATGCTTTTGAACTGTGGTGTTGGAGAAGACTCTTTGAGAGTCCCTTGGACTGCAAGGAGATCCAACCAGTCCATTCTAAAGATCAGCCCTGGGTGTTCTTTGGAAGGACTGATGTTGAAGCTGAAACTCCAATACTTTGTCCACCTCATGCGAAGAGTTGACTCATTGGAAAAGACTGATGCTGGGAGGGATTGGGGGCAGGAGGAGAAGGGGGCGACAGAGGATGAGATGGCTAGATGGCATCACCGACTCAATGGATGTGAGTTTGAGTGAATTCTGGGAGTTGGTGATGGACAGGGAGGCCTGGCATGCTGCCATTCGTGGGGTCGCAAAGAGTTGGACACGACTGAGCTGAACTGAACTGATTCCATTGCTCTCTCTCTCTGTCCTGCTAGTAGTGCATGCTCAGTTGATAAGTTGTGTCTGACTCTTTGCAACTCCATGGACTGTAGCCCACCAGGCTCCTCTGTCCATGGGATTTTCCAGGCTAGAATACTGGGAGTAGGTTGCCATCTCCTTCTCCAGGGGACCTTCTCAACCTAGGAATCAAACCTGCATCTCCTGCATTGGCAGGTGGATTCTTTACCACTGAGCCACCTGGGAAGCCCTAGTAGTACCACACTGTAAAGATTACTGTAGCTTTATAATAAGTTTTGAAAATGTGAAGCGTGAGTCTTTCACTGTCTCTCCCTGCCGCACCCCCCTCCCCCATATTGGCTATTTGGAATTTCTTGCATTTCCATATGAGTTTTAGAATCAGCTTGTCAGTTTCTGCAAAGAAGATAGTTGAGATTTTGATAGGGCTTTGCCTTGAATCAGTCAATCAGTTTTGAGAGTAGTGACGTCTTAATATTAAGACTTCTGATTCAAGAGTATAAGGTGTCCTTCTGTTTATTTAGATCTTTAGTTTCTTCAACACTTTGTAATTTTTTAGAGTATTGGTTTTGTACTTTTTATTAAATTTACTTTTTATGCTATTGTAAATGGAACTATTTTCTTAATTTCATTCTGAAATTGTTTTTACAAGTATTTTTTATTATATTTTTCAATATATTGATTTTATATCTTGCAACCTTCTAGACTTATTTACTGGTTCTAATAAAATTTTTGATGGATTTCTTAGGATTTTCTGTACATAGGATTTTATCATCTGCAAATTAAGATAGTTTCAGTTTTTTCTTTTCAAGGTACATGACCTTTATTTCATTTTCTTGCCTAATTGTCCTGGCTAGAACCTCTAGTCAGTGCCTAAGAGCAGACATTTTGTCTTGTTTCTGATCTTAGGGTGAAAGCTTTCTGTCTTTGACAATTAAGTATGTTAGCTATGGGTTTTTCCTAGATGCTCTTTATCAGATTGAGGAAATTCCCTGTGGTTTGTTGAGCTAGTTGTATTGTTACTTGCTTGGATGACTTAATGAAAAGTTACTTTTAAAAAGATACTTGGATGTTTAAGAGCTTCTTTGTAATAATGTTGGCGCTAATATGTGAACCAGTCTGTAGGCTGATGAAATTGAGGCTGTAACAGTCAGAACTCATTCACTGTGTGAATAGGCCTTAGCAATTATATTAAATGACTTTTCCATTTTCAAAGAGAGAAGAAAATAGTGCCAAATACAGTATAGTTTATTGCTTATTGTTTTGAACTCTGGAAGACCCCCATGGTTGCAAAATTTAAAGGATGAAATGCATAAGAAGTGTATATATGCAAAGAAAGCAATTTCATGCTGAATCAAGTGTCTTTTTACTTTACTAAGTTAATTATTATCCATGTAATGAATGATCGTAGCCTGGCTATTGATGTATTATTTCAGATGTAAAGTTGAACTTGTATAACTTGTCACTTAAATGGGAAAAAATATGCCTTGGTATAGGGTCTGACATATAAATACCCCTTGATAAGTGTCAGTTTCTTTATCCCTTTAAGGTGGGTTGTTTCATTAATAAAATGGGGACTTTATAATATAGAAAAAAAGTATAAGACATACCTGGGAATAATAAACATCAGATTCAAGATTATGCTTATCTTTGAGTTAAGGAATTGGGATGGGGAAGGAGTAGCATGCTATCTGATAGTGTTATACAGGAGGCTTTGTTTTTAATTTCTTATCTGGATGATGGGTTCACATGTGTTCATTATGTTAGAGTTTATATCTTGCTGCATGTTCTCTGTATTTAATAATGAAAAATTAATTATAAAAGAACATCAATATAGCTAGAGTTTAGTAAAATAATTCAAAATTTAAGCTAGAATCAAACTTAGCAAGCATCTAGTCTAACCTCCTCGGTTTTACTGGTGAGTGACATGAAATCAGGAGAGTTTGGGTGATTTATCCTGTGACAACTATTATGCTAATGTTGGAACACAGAGTAGATTTGGTTTTGTTAGTTTAGAAATCTTTGTTTTGCCAAGCTTTTATAATAATGTATTTTTGAGTTGTGGTGGATTATATGTGCATGCATGCTCAGTTGTGTCTGACTCTTTGCAACCCCATATACTGTAGCCTCCCAGGCTGCTCTGTCTATGGAATTTTCCAGGCAAGAATACTGGAGTGGATTGCCATTTCCTACTCCAATGGGTAAATTATATAGTTCACTGTTGTTATTGTTTTGGTAAGATTACCTATCCCTGCGTTTTGCCATGTGACGTGAAATGTTTCCCCATGAGAGCTTTTTTCTCTCTACCCTCTTAACTTGGGTTTAGCCAATGGGCTGTGAGTGAAAGTGGCGTATACTGTGTCTAAGAAAAAGCTTTAAAATCCATTGTATATTGTATGGTTCTGTCATTGTGGGCTTTTTTTTCTCGGTCATTATGGGCTTTTCTCTATGCCACAAGACCTGGAATTGTGGGGGCTGGGGAAGCATTTGCTGCTTCTTCAGCTGATGACCTAGAATGAAGAAGATTGTTAGTTATTAGCCAGTCATTTTTTTTTCCTTACTGCTTTATTACCTAGTGAAAGCTGACTGACACAGAAAGTAAGCTGTCTGTCCTTTCTCCTTAGATTGAGTCGATAAGAAAAGTGAGCTCTATTTCCTATCATTTGAAGGATTCACATCTTTCATGTTGCCCTCCTAAATCATTCTGGGTATTTTAATTCATCCAAGTAAAGTATGAAAAATTTTGGACAAGTGGTTCTTAAATTCTTGAGGAAATAAAATACATAGCTGTCTGTAACTTTACTCATTGCTGCCCAGGTGCTGGTGGAGTTTGATGAGTTGGATAAGCTAGTGGGCCCTGATGGATAACTGGCTAATTTTCTGAGGGGATGTAATTTAATAAGTGTGTTCTATAATTGAGTTTGTTGGATCAGGTCAATTAATTTGACTTTGCGTATGTAACAGAATGATCCCCGAAATACACTGGAAGAAGTTATTTTAAGGTATCTTGCATTTGCATTTTTTCATATAGAATATTCTAGTATTCTTCAAAATATATCAGTGAATGCAACAAATTAGACTGTAGTGATTGTTCTGGTTTGCTGTGCTTATTAATCAATATTGATTTGCTCTTGTTTTGTCCAAGGGATTGTTGGTAGAGCAAACTTCTGTTTCCTTTGTTGCTGATTAGTTTTAAACATTTAGTTAAGGGATATCCCATTATATGTTTTGATATCTCAGCTGATATCATGAGGTTGCTGAGAGGCAGACGGGGTTATTTGTTGCATCAAATATTATGAGCACGTGAAACCATACCAAACTCATGAGTTAAATTATTAGATAAGGAATGGATTTCCACCAGTTAATGTTTCCTTTTTTTTTTTTTTTTTAATGCAGTAGTGTTTTTTTGCAATTGAGGGAAGAACCATAGCATAGTAGAATTGAAGAATTGTGAACTGTAAGGGATTCTGGATTCTCAAGTAAATATTGCCAATGCTTTGTGAGTGACTTCAAGAGAAGTTTGGAAACAAGATGAAAATCCTTGTGGAAGTTTTAATAGGAGTAGTGATTATGTTTTACTACAGTTTTAGAAAAATAGCTATTGACAAAGTTGACAAGATATCTAGTATTTAAGATAAAAATTTAGAAACTATATTAAATCTGCACAGATAAATATCAAGAGGATGAATCATTTCACTCGCAGTTTCACCAGTCTTCACTAATGAACAGTAAACAGTATGCAGATTATCAGAGTGATTATTCTTTATGATTTTATTTCCAGGACTATTGCAGAATTCTCAAGTAAAATTTAGAAGTGCAGAATAATATCACACGGTTCTCAATTGAGAATGGAATTCTTAGCACAGTAACTGAGTTGCGTTTCTATAGAGGCTAGGAATCCTCAGCATAAAGTGATTATTTAAGAGTAAGCCATCATTAGTCAAGCCTACTGACTAATGTTTGTTTAATCCATTTAACATAAACTCAAATCTGAAAAATTGTTTTCAGCATCCCATTATTCAGAATAATGTTACAGTACTATCAGTTAAAAGCATGAATTTAATTGGAGTACTTGTGTCAAAGATAGAAATGTCAAGTCCACTTAAATGGCTTTGCTTAGCATTTTGCAAGTTTTTGCTAAAATTTTATTTTTAAATATATTTCATCACATATCCATACTTTGAATTAATATAGTGTTTGTGTATGTGTCTGTGCGCTTTGACCCAACAGTTTTGGTACTTCCTGTTGTCTTGTTAGTTAAAGCAGTTCTTGGAAAGCAGTAGTATAGATCCTTGTTTATTTAATCAGGAAAACCCTGCTATGGACCTGTTATTGAAATAAGAATCTGGGGGTATGTTACAAATATGTGTCAATTTCATAGTTCACCTTTAATTTTACCCCGTTTGGATTCTTGGTAGAGCACTTGCCCTCATCTGCTTCCCTTGTTGCCGGGCAAGGTTTGTGATGCTGACTTCTGATTGGTGTAGGCAGCTATGGCTTTAAGCCAATCAAACAGTGAATTTCAGTTCTCTCACGAGACTGAAGCATTCAAGCAGCTGCTGATTTATTTTTCCTATGGTGAGATTATATAAACTAAGAGTATGGCTGCAGCAAGCTCCCTCTTGGGTATGTTTGAAAAATTACAAGGTTCCTCTGTAATTGAAAGAGAAAAAAAAGAAGTTTATTTTGAAAATTTACTACTAAAAATCTCATAGGTAGTGAATTTGAGAAAAAATATTCTGATAACAGATTTCCTATTTTTATTTTATAATTTTATTTTTAAAGGACTAGAATGATATCATGTAGAAAAAATTTCCCTTCAATTTACATGAATATTTATTATGTAGTATATATATTTGCTTATTTCTTCAAAAAGGGAGAGCTCATAACCTTTTTGTAACCTGCTGCCAAAGGCAGTTAAGGTGAAAAGAATATAGTAATTGTACTTAAAACACTTAATACAGGTTATTAAGAATCACATTTTAATTTCATTAAATGAATCAAACTAAGTCAGTTCAGTGCAGTAGACAGCAAAACACTTTATAATGCTATCCATAGTTAACCTTTGGGTCCAGAATACAATTAACTTTTGGAATTGGAAATCTATAACGGTAAGGATAGATGGGTATGAAAATAATCTTGTTAGTTATTTGGATTTAAGATTTTGCTGGATTTTTAGTATAAATGTTTTATATACGTTAAAGACTATGGAATTTTAAAAAGAAATTTACAGTTGAATCTCGCAGATTCTAACCCATTTTGTAGAGATGTATGTTCTTGTTATGTATTGTCCATATTTGACTCATTCTCCAGGTAGGGCATGGATTTATATTTCTGGAAATATTCTTTAAATGAAGATAAATAAGATTTACACCTTTTATTCTATTTTATTTATGTGGTATATTTTGTGTACGTTATAGGTTTAGAATTTTATGCAATTATGTTCTAGGTTACTTTTATCAGACAAAGAACCTCACTGAAGTGTTGTGAATCCAGGTTTTAACTATGTTTTTCTGACCTTATTGTCTGTCTCCTGTTGCTGGGCAGGAATCAGAATGCTGGCTGCTGATTGGCTGAGTTTGTGAGCAGCTCTTGAACAGCCACTTAAATTCTTGAGCTTTTTGAGCAGGCAGATTGTAGGCTAAGACATTACAGCTTTTGGTAATACTTCTCTTTGTTGTTTCATAGCTATAATCTCTTTGCTAGAAAGAAGAGTGTGAAAGGAATGGGTGGAGGGGGATGAAGCAGAGAAGAAAATAATGGTTTCACTTAAAGAAGAGGCTTATTGGGCTTTCCTTAAAAATAATTTACCCAAAATTTGAAAAAAAAAACAAAAAAACCCCAAGCCATAGAGACTTATTTGCAGGTAACATACCCTTCTTGGTTATTTAAATATAAATTCCTTTAGTAAAGGTGAAATTCTTGTTAATGCTGTAGAAAAAGATTTTTTTTTTTAAGTGGTGATATTTCCCCACAGTTCTTGAATCTAAACATTAAAGTAAGGACTTAAAACATGTTTTTCTTATTATCTTCCTTATGAAAAATGTTTTCAGGAGAAAGTAGTTCATTACATTTTACATATTTGCTTCTAGATATGGCAGACACTTTCTGCTGTAAAATATAAGTGCTTTTCCTATGAAAATAAATTGCAGTCCTGTGAGAGTTTCATGACTGTAGTGTTGCCACCTAAAAAAGTAGTATTTCTTTTGTAGTATAGTTTTGTGAATGATATGTCAGTTCCAGATGACGATATTTAAAATGATCTTTAGAAATGTTTTGTTCCAGTCATATAGTAATGGAGACTTGTTTGCAGGTAACACACCCTTCTCTGCTGTGTCTTTCTTAAATATACATTATTTATGCAAAATAGATTTAAAAAAACTTACTGCTGATTGGTTTGCATAGATACGGCTGAACTAGTTTGAACTGGTTGTTCATGCTTCTTCCTTCTTGCTTTGTTATTTATTATATTTACTTAGAACCCTTAAAAGATCCTGTAAATGGCTGTAGTGTGCGCCCTTGTGGGTATAGATGGTAGTTATTCTGTAATTCTTTGTATAGGCTTTTATTTTACTGTATTGATGGCAATTTTGTTGATAAAACCAGCTTGCTTTGATAACATTTATTTTTATTAAATGTTACTTGGTGGCAGTTAACATTGAACATGATGTGTACATGGTAGACTTTCTAATTCATATACAAACTACCAAAAATATTTAAGAGAAACTTGTTTCAGATTCTGTATGCCTAAAAACATCCTGAATGTACATAGACAATTACAATAACATTTGTTGAGTGCTAACTGCCTTCCAAACACTTAATGTATAGAATCTCATAATCATTAGTGCAACCTCTGTGTCAGGTACTGATATTCCCTTTTTAAGGTGGCTTATATTAAACATTGAAATGCTAGGTAACTTGCCCTGTGTCACACAGTAAGTACATAAGAGTTAGAACTAAAGCACATGTTTCTGTTGGCAGAATTCATGTTCTTACTGGAATTACTAAAAATTATGAAAATATGCTTTTTTAAAAAGAGGAATGTTTGTTTTTAATGCATCTGGCAACAGCGACCAGTTATGTATATAACGGCTGAGAAATGTGGCTTTTACAATGTCAAAATCCAGAAGAACTGCAGTTCAGTATTTGAAAATATTTAAAGGGTAACCACACTCCTAGTACTATAAATTTAATCATTTTTATGTTTGGAGTCAGCAAGGAAAATGTCTACAAAACTTGCATTGTATCTTCTTTGCAGAACATTTTTCAGTAAGTGAGTTTAAAATGGATTGTAGGTGGGGAAAATTTTGAAGTTTAAATTGTAGCTGCATTTAATAATCCTTAAAAATAGTGCTATGATAATTTTGCTTTGACGTTTCTTCTCATTTTAAGGTAGTTTTTATAAATAGTTTTACTCAGCTATATAACTTAAAAACCTAGGAAGACTAAGAAATATAAGTAGTTGGCCTACGGTAATAGTATGAATGCAGATTTTGTACTGCAATCTAGAAGTGCTGTGACAAAATGGTTGATTCTCAAGCTTTACTGGCCTCCAGCAAATAGGCTGGGCCATAGTTTTGTGCCTTTCAGCTAGAGGAATGATGGAATATCAGGAACATACCTGTAATTGAAAAGTTGGGTTTATTATTTGTTGCAGTGAGAGAGAATGCTCACCTTGGGGGAAACTGAGGTGTATCAGTAGGAGGATATTAGAAAAAAACCTGGTAAAGGGTTTACTTATAGTATAGGTTGGGTTTTGCTGGAAGGGTTTGAGGCAGGAGAGCCTTACTCTGGATTAGGTACTATCAGAAAGTGATGGACGGGAGGAGCAATTCTGTGCTCAGTAACTATCTCAGTAACTATTACCTATAAGAAAGACAAACTACAGTGAAGGTAAAACCACAAGTGATTAAAAAAAAAAGTGTAACCATCACTTGTTTAGTCAAAGGGGAAGATATTTAGTAATTTATGTGTTGCTGGGTTGCACAGTGACCTTGCCTAATTTAAATGCTGAGGTTGTTAAGTCCAACATGGCTTAGCTATAAGCATCAGATCAATTTATAATAACACTGAGCTTTGAACCTTAAATTCCTAGATTTCAGAGCTGCTTTTTTCCCTTCTCCAAGCAAGTATATCCTAGCATCATTCATACTGGTAATGGTGATACTAAGTGAATATCCATTTAAAAGCAATATTCATGATTCCTGTATATCTTAGTCCTTAAAAGGATGTTTGTTTTATTCCACTGTAGAGTGGCAACATTGTCTTTTTCTAGGACCAAATGTGAACTGGCCAGATATTAACACACACAGAAACATTGATAGAGAATATCCTTATCTTAGTTCTGATCTATTTTACCATTTAGTATGATATTTGCAATTTTCTTTTATAGATAACCTGTATTAGATTTTAGTTGTTTACTTCTATTAGATTTCTGAGAGCTTAATTATGACTCAGTTTTGAATTTTGTAGAATGAATATTCTGTGTTGAGATAATCTGTTGTTTATTTTTACCTTCTGTTTATATGGTAAATCACATTGCTTGAAAAAGAAAAATTTTTTTTCTTAAATAACAGAAATGTATTGTCTTACATTTCTGGCAGTTAGAAGTCTGAAATTAAGGTGCTGAGGGGGCCATGCCCTTACTGATGAAGCTAAGGAAGGATCTGTTCCATATTTCTCTCCTAGCTATGGCTTGTGACTAACTCCAGTTACCACACAGCGTTCTCACATGTATGTGTCTGTGTCCAGATTTTTCCCTTTTAATAAGTGCACTCATCATATGGAATTAGGACCCACCCTAATGACCTTATTTTAACTTTATTATCTCTGCAAAGACCCCTATTCAAATAAGGTTACAATTTGAGAAATTATGTCTTAGGGTGTTAATTTATTTTTTTCAAGTGGACATCTTCGTTAGGCCTAAAATCTGCAATGCTTAGTGACTTATAAATCTACACTGCCTCATTTTTTTATTAATGAAATTGACTTTATGTATATGTATTTTAAAGAGCCTATTCACATAGTTGTGTGTTACTACCTTTTAAAGAAATATACTTTTAAATAACTCACAGATGAAAGAAGAAATCACATTGGAAACTAGAAAATATTTTAATAGAACAGTGAAAAATATGACACATTAAAATGTGAGATGCAGCTAAAGCAGCGCTTAGAGGGAAATTTATAGCTTTACATGAATACATTACAAAAAAGAGGAAAGATTAAATTTAATGCGTAATATTTAGCATGTTGTGGAACTGCCAGACTATTTTCCAAAGCAGCTGTACCATTTTACAATCCTATTGCCATTGTATGAGAGTTTCAATTTGCTCACATTCTTACCAACACTCATTATTTCTTTTGATAATAGCCATCCTGGTGTGTGTGAGATGTTACCTCATTTTGGTTTTGATTTGTATTTCTCTGATGACTAAATGATGTGAGGCATCTGTTTATATTCATTGCTTATTGTCTTTTTTTGTATCTTTCAGAGAAATGTCTGTTCAAGTTTGTTGCCTATTTTTAAGTTGTTTTTTTTGTTGTTGTTATTTTTCAATTGCAATAGTATTTTACATTTTCCAGATGTAAATCTCTTATCAGATATATTATTTGCAAATATATGATTTGCAAATACAGTTGACCCTTGAAAAATGGAGGGACTAGGGGTGCCGAACCCCTGCACAGTTGAAGATCCTCATGTAACTTAATAGTTAGCCCTTTGTACCTGCAGATTCAACCAACAGTGGGTCAGGTAGTAGTATAGTATGTATTTATCAAAAAAAATTCCAAGTTTTAAGAGGACCCCTAAAGTTCAAACCACATTCAAGGGTCAACTGTATTTTCTTCTATTGTGAGTTGTCTTTTCACTTTCTAGGTAATAATCTGTTACATTATGTTAACAGTTATTTAGATATTTCTGGTTACAAATGTAATATTTCTTTATGTTCCTTAATTCTCCTTTCTTTTTTCCCCTACCTCTATACCTCTCCCCCATTCCTCTCTGCTTTCATTCTCTTATTATTCCTATGACAACTACTTTTTTACTTCATGTACTTTTTTAACGCTCTCTCCTCCATACTCTGAATCCATTAGCTTACTGAGAATGAAAACTACTTTCCCCCTAACATTGCCTAGTAATTAATTTCTTATGAACTGTACCTATTATCAGTTTTATGTCATATAAATTCAATAAATATAAAAATTAATACACAGCATTATATGTGTTATGCTTTAAATAAATTAGCATAAATAATTATGCTTTCTATAATTACTTTAAAATTACATAAAGTGGTGCTTGCTTCTAAGATCAATTTGCAATAAGTCTATAATTAGGTGGTTTTGGTTTCAATTGTTAAACTCTTTCTTTTTCTTTCTTTTTTTTAAAGATTCAAAATGGATAGTATAGAAGAACCTCAAAAAAAAGTCTTTAAGGCTCGAAAAACAATGAGAGTGAGTGATCGTCAGCAACTTGAAGCAGTGTACAAGGTCAAGGAAGAACTATTGAAAACTGATGTCAAGCTGTTAAATGGCAACCATGAAAATGGAGATTTGGACCCAACCTCACCTTTGGAAAATATGGACTATCTTAATGACAAGGAAGAGGTGAATGGCATTGAGAATGTTTGTTTTGACCCTGAAAAAAGTAAAGCAGAATGGAAAGAAACACCCTGTACCTTAAATGTTCATGTAAAAAGTAAGCAGGATGATGACTTAAAGTGTGAACCTTTGTCTGCAAATAATATAAGTCCAGATCTAGCCTCTAAATTGACTGCTGAACCATCTTCTGATGATCCAGCTTCTGATCTGGCTACTGGATGTCTGGGGTCTGGAGATCCTGTCTCTGGAGACCTGGCCTCTGAAACATTAACCTCTGGTGATCCTGCTTCTGATGACCCTGTCTCTGGTGATCTTGCCTCTGGTGAAACAGTCTCCAGTGAACTGGTCTCCAGTGAGCCAGTTTCTAATGAACTGGTCACCAGTGAACCAGTCCCTGGTGAGTCAGTCTCCAGTGAACCAGTCTCCAGTGATTCAGCATGTGATGATCCGGCCTCTGGTGATCTTGCCTCTGAATCACTGGCCTCTGATGATCCAGGCTCTGGTGATCGGCCTTCTAGTGATCCAGCTTTTGGTGATTCAGCCTCTGGTAATCCAGCCTCTGATGAACCAACTTCTGAGACAGCCTTTGACCCCACCTTTGACCGAAGTTCGGTACCAGCCTGTGAACCAGTTCCTGAAACTGATAGTACAGAGCCCAGTAGCAATAAAGGTGATGATTTTCTTCAACAAAATAGAGACGATGAAAAGTTAGATAAAATTTTCTCATTTGATGAGAAAAATAAAGCTGATGGTAATAGTGATGCTGATGCAGAAGCTCTCGAAACAGATGATACAATTATTTGTTCAGATCTGTCTCCTGAAAAGAAGTTAGAAGAAGATGCAATCACAGAATCTGCTCTTGGAGAGGAGGCTATATCTAGCAGTGTGGAGATTGACCACAGTGAAAAGAATGAAGAAGAAAATTCTGCAGACCTTATGGAAACCATTAGTGAAGATGTTATAAAAGATGACAAAAATGAGAATATCCTAGAAAATACAGATTCTATGGAGACAGATGAAATCATTCCTATTTTGGAAAAGCTTGCACCTGCTGAAGATGAACTCACTTGCTTTTCTAAAGCTTCTCTCCTTCCAATTGATGAGTCAAATCCAGATTTGGAAGAAAAGATGGAAGGTTCTTTTGGTTCACCGTCTAAACAAGAAAGTAGTGAGAGCTTGCCAAAAGAAGCCTTCTTGGTCCTCTCTGATGAAGAGGATATCTCGGGTGAAAAGGATGAGTCTGAAGTTATATCACAAAATGAGACATGTTCTCCAGGTTAGCATATTATTTAAATTTTAAAGATTTTGATTAGCTTTAATAAACAGCTTAGATAAACATTCTCATAAAGTTTTAAGTTTCTTTTAGTTACAGAGGAAGTTGAGAATGATGATGACTGGAATACTCTCTTCGGAGAAGGCAATGGCACCCACTCCAGTACTCTTGCTTGGAAAATCCCATGGCCAGAGGAGCCTGGTAGGCTGCAGTCCATGGGGTCGCTAAGAGTCGGACACCACTGAGCGACTTCACTTTCACTTTTCACTTTCATGCATTGGAGAAGGAAATGGCAACCCACTCCAGTGTTCTTGCCTGGAGAATCCCAGGGATGGGGGAGCCTGGTGGGCTGCTGACGTCTATGGGGTCGCACAGAGTTGGACACGACTGAAGCGACTTAGCAGCAGCAGCAGCAGAATACTCTAACTTGACAGGTTCCTAACTTCACAGAATTCAGAATTAACAAAGATGCATTCTGAGAGCAGCATTATGTAAAGTGCTGAGAAGGGAGATAAAAAACGTAGAAAATATTACACTTGCCCATAAGAAGCTTGTAGACTGGAAATAGAGATAAGATGGACCAATATAACACTGTAATATAACAATTTCCAGTACATAATCAAAATTCTAAAAGTTGTTCTTGCTATCATTTACCAACTGAATAACCTTGAATCTGTTATAAAGGCCTACTATTTAATTTATTTTCTTCAAGTGTGACAAATTCCATTTTACAATTTTCCAATTGAAATCTGATTTTTTTTAATATTCTTTGTCCAGGGAATGATACCATCATTGCTGGAATTCAGAAACCTGGAGGCCTAATTATATGTTTGATAAAGACTATCCATTTGCTTCCTAAGCATTCTAGATTCTACCTAATGTTTGATTCATTTTCTAAATGATCTCTTAATAACTTACATCTCTATTATTTGATTATGTTCCTCTCTTTGGTTAGATCCCTATTACTTTTAGGATTATTTCAGACTCCTTATATAAATACTGTATAAACTTCATGATTTGGTCAATGCTTGTCTTTCCCATCTCTTTTGTTATTGCTAGAGAAAAAGGGAGAATGAGAAAATCCTACTTTGGTTTCATGGTCAAACTCAAGCATCATTCCCATGTGAAACTTTCTCAGTTACTTTCACACTGGCATGAGTACTCTTATGGTTCCTTTGTGTCACATTCTCTTAGCCTTAGAGCCCTGTGAGTGGAGTGACCTTGTAATAAGAAGCATAGCATTTGGTTTTAGTTTGTTTGAAGAAAAAAAAAAAAAGACAAGACACAGGATTCCCCCACCCCACTCCAATATATCAAACCTACATTTCTTTTGGAAATAGAAACTTTCCCCTTATTAAAGATGACTTCATTTCCAAAGAGCATTCATTCATTTATTAAACCTGTGTATATAGAAAGGCCAGGTTCTTCTTGGCTTGGGGATTTAAAGGTAAAATTTATTACTTGCCCTGAGGATTCTGACAAGAATTAAACCACAGGCCATTAAATACAAGGTTGTGAATACAGTAATAATGTTAAATTGGTAGGCTGGGAGTTTAGAGGAGAGTAACTTTATGAGATACAGATGTATTCAGGGAAGCACTTTCCTTTCACTATCTGTGTAACGTAGAGTTTTAATGAAGATAATCCCTCTTAATGGCAACTGCATCCTACTTGCTCAGGTCAAAGATCTTGGAATGATTCTTTTTTTGTTTGGTTCATGTTCCATATCCAGTCTGTCAGGAAATCCTGTTGTTGCTGCCTGCACAATAGATGTAGAATGTAGTGTCTTCTCGTCATCTTCACTGCTATCCCGTCTGCTCTGAGCCCTCATAATCAGGTCAAAATAATACTTGGGTCACAGTTAGTGCTCAGTAAATGTTTGTGGAATTAAGTAAGTAATTTGTAATATAAGAAATATAAGAATATTTTAAGTAATATAAAGAAAAGTGTGTCATGGAGGACCTTGCATATAATGCCAGAACATACTAGCACTGGGGAACCATTGAATGAGTTCAAGGAGAGGAGAATAACATGATCAAATTTACATTTTAGAAAGATAATAAGTAACAGCGTTTAGGGTGAACTTCACTTATTTCTCAGTAAGTATAGAGAGAGTAGTATTAAAAATATCTTTTGGTAGTGAATATAAGAAAGTTAGAGCAAATTGAAGCTTTAATGGGTTTATATGTTTTACCTTTATTCCAGAATCTAGGCTGTTGGAGACTATTCCTCCCACACAGTGCTGTTAAATGCAGCAAGATGAATATTCAGCTACCCCTGTTGCATACTTTGAAAATTCAGAGTTGGGTTTATTTTTGGTTACTTACTTTTAGACTTTTATTTGGTTGTATGCTGTTAACAGAGTAAGTTTAGTAATAGATTTAATTTCTTAGCTGGTAACTGAACTTTTATTTTCTGTCCCCGGATCCAAAGGAAATTTTGTTATTGTAGATTAAAGTATAGTTTCTTATCTGTTCTTTGTTCTTTTTATATGGTGGTAGAATCTGTTTCATGTCATATTTGTTGCTGTTCATCTGTCAAGGTATTACTTTCTTCAGATTCCTTATTCTTGACTAATTTTTAGTATTTTCAGAACACAGAATTGTAAATCTGGCTTTTCCCTCTAAGTACTAATGCTTATGGCTGTACTAGTAGGAAAACATAAAACTTTTTATTTCAGACACTTCTTTAGCAAATTTGTTTTAAATGTAGCAGTTATGATATGTATTAGCATCAATAAAAAATAATGAATGATATCAGAAAGCAAATAGAAAAGCTATTTCAGATTTACAAAGATAGAAAAATCTAAAACGATTGCAGCTATTCCTACTGTATAATAACTGATACTCACTAAATGTTTAAAATCATAGTCTGTGTAAAAAGGCTAGGAAAAGAAAGGTTTCTCTGTGGGAACATTGCAGCAACACTAGAGGAGGTGTACACATTAGTTATACCTTTCATGTATTTTCCTACTATACTCTCCTCTAGCTACTGTTCCATCTTTCCTGTCTTCAGTGGCACTCTTCAAGTTACATTAACAAAGCTAGCATAGTTTCATCTCTTCCTATTACTCTCTAACTTAGTTGAATTGTGATTTCCACGTCGCAGAGTTGGACACGACTGAAGTGACTTAGCAGCAGCAGCCTCCTACTTAATTGTTCTCAGAGGAGTGACATTGATGGTCCTGTTGTTAAATCCAGGGGCATCCTTGTTTTAATTTTATTCTCATACTTAAATGATCTCTTAATAACAGTCCCTCTCTCTTGAGATTCTCCTTAGCTTTCAAGCTACTGTATTCTCAAATTTTCCTTCCATTTTTGCCTTTGTCATTCTGTTTCTTATGGAGAAATGAAAGGGAGAGCTCTTCTGACTACTTGGCTTTTTAAAATTCTTTAAACATTGTTATTTCTTAATATTTTTGAGGAGAATAATCTGTTTGAGAGTAAATAAGACTTTATACTAAGTTCTGACATAATTTCCTTCCAGATATTATTTCAGATTTTAAAAATATCTGATTGATTTGTTTTTCCCTTTTTACTGAATCCTTAAGATAAATTCAGTTTGGTTCAGATACTCAGTCATGTCCGACTCTTTGTAACCCCATGCACTGCAGCACGCCAGGCTTCCCTGTCTACGACCAACTCCCGGAGCTTACTCAAACTCATGTCCATTGAGTCAGTGATGCCATCCACCATCTCATCTTCAGTTAATTTATTTATAAGATAAATTAAGTGATCATAAATGCTAATCAGGATAATTGCATGGGAATAGAATTTAAGATTTCTAATTTTGCTTTAGGGAAAGTAATAGAATTGCCATGGTTTAGACAATTAAAATTATTAATAATTTGTTTTCACTGTTTACTGTGTTCAGCTAAAATTCTTTATTATCTCAGCCCACTAATATTCAACTGTCTTAACCTATTTGGATTTTCTTTATGGAACCTCGTATTCCTATACATTGGTGTGGAAGTTGCAGATTTTTTTTATCAAGAAGTTGAGGAAGATCAAAGATAAAACCAGTTTTGGAAAGGGAAATGTGAGAGGAAGGTCAGATTCAGATGGCTGTTGTTGCCCATGTTAGATATATATCTGGATTTTAGGGCAGAGGCTTGGACTGTCTAGGAATAATTAGGAGTAGATACATTACCATATGGCTGGAGTAGGAAATGGCAACCCACTCCAGTATTCTTGATTGGAAAATTTCATGGACAGAGGAGCATGGCAGACTACACTTCTTGAGTTCTCAGAGATTTGGACATGACCAAGCATGCACACATAGATAATGTCTATATGACCATATAGACATAAGTGAGTGAGAGGAGGTCCAAGAACTGAGCTCTTTGTAGTCCAGTGATTAGAGATTGAGGAGATGAGGAAGAACCAGCAAAGAGTACCAAGAAAGAGCTTCCGTTAGAAAGAAAATTAGGAGATTTTGTTGTCTTAGAAAGTCAAGTAAAGAATGTTCTGAGAAGGAAGGAAGAACTAGCTCTATTTATGTATCAAATGCTGCTATTTGTTCAGTTAAGGTGGAAGAGAAATATTTAATGACCTGGAGGTCATTTGTCACAAGGGGCAGCGTAGTTGAAAGCCTATTTGAAGGTGAATTTCAGAGAGAATGGGAGAATTGAAGATAATAAAATGTAACTTTGCCCCCCAATTTTGCTTTAAAAGGGAGCACAAAAACTTACTGTGGAAGATACATTATTTGGAAATTTGTATTAGTTAAACAAAGCCTTTAAAAATGTTCTGGAAAAGACATTTTACCAGTAATGCCACATTTTTCTGACATTTAATATGTCTTGTGGGGTTGACATTTACATTGGCTATTTATGTTCCTGCTGCTGATGCTGCTAAGTCGCTTCAGTCGTGCGACCCCATAGACGGCAGCCCACCAGGCTCCCCCGTCCCTGGGATTCTCCAGGCAAAAACACTGGAGTGAGTTGCCATTTCCTTCTCCAGTGCATGAGAGTGAAAAATGAAAGTTAAGTCGCTCAGTCTTTGCGACTCCACGGACTGCAGCCATGCTCCTCCATCCATGCAGGCTCCTCCATCCATGGGATTTTCCAAGCAAGAGTACTGGAGTGGGGTGCCATTGCCTTCTCCTAGTATCTATAAATTGCTTGTTTTATCTTCTTTGCCTTTTTTTTTTTTTTTTTGTGGATTATATTGTCTTTAGTTAGTCTGTAGGAACTTTTTGTTTTAAGTGTTTCTCATAGACATTAATCTAAGGTGGGGAATTGCAGACTATGACTTATAAGCCCTAACTGTTTTGGTCAATAAAGTTCTCTTGGAACATAGCCACATCTATTTGTTTATGTACTACATATTTTTTTATCAGTAGTTCCCATCATAAGCACAGAATCGAGCAGTTGTGTCAGAGACCATAGAGCCCACAAGATTGAAAATACTTATGTTTTGACCATTTACAGAAAATGTTTGTCAGCTCTGACCCAGGGCAATGGTTTTGTCCATATTTTTTTGGAATAGAGTTCTATTCCATGTAATTCTGAAAATGGGGAAATAACCCCTGATGTAAATTCTGTCTTCTTATCCTCTACAACACAGTTTTTCTACTGTAATTTAGTGGAATTATATTAAAGGTAACTGTCATCAGAAAGATTTGTCTTAGCTCTCTCCCAAGGTTTTTAGGATCACCAAAATTACAAGGTTTGGTACCTGCTCTTAGGGGATTTACTGTCTCATCTGGTTGAAAGAATACCACAGATAGAAATGCATATGAAAGCATGCCAATATATGAGTCTGTACTCAAGATGGGAGGGATTACAGCAGAAACTGTGGATGAGGACAGCTTCTAAAAAACAAAAACAGTCTTAACCTAAGTATTTGGATAACTTTTAGGAATCCCAGAAACTACTTTAAGTTATATATAAACCTGTGTACATAGGCTTTTGATTATTATTCTGAGTTGATGCAAGTTCACTTAGATTCTGTATAGGCTTTGTGAGCAACAACAAAAAAAATTAAAGATAGGGCCTTACTCCTTTCTGTAGATTCTGTTAATACCATTTTTTAAATCCCAAATTCTTTATTAATAAAGTCAAACTCAAGCCTAAATTTTAATTCTCTTTGTCTATTTTTAAGTCCTAATAAGTGTTTTAAGTATTGAGAATATAGTCTCATCTTCTAAACAAATTTGGAAAAAGGGAATTGGATGATAAGAGGAGTTTTTTTAATAAAATGAAGGAATCGCAAGCTTAGCTTGACATCTCTCTTGGAGAAGAGGGAGAGTAACATACACATAAGACAGGCAGACCAAACCAGGCCAGTTTGCTCTGCTGTTTTCTGATCGATTGAAGTTACAAGACTAATTTTGTCCTTTGGTGGTATGATGGTTTGCTGAATTAAGACTATGTAAATCTTAATCTTAAGCAACCCAGTTACTCTGGAAACTAGGAAACTATGGGAGTCACCACCCTTAGTATTAAAGACAAGAAAACTTGGGAAAGTAAATACAGTAAATGCTTTGTAATGAGTGTGTAGTCTACAAAGGAGCAAAACAAACTTTGATTTCATTGAACTGAGGTTGAGGGATGAAATCTGAAAAACATTTCTCATGAGCATAGGGTGGTAAATAGGAAGTTAATTTTCTAATACTTTAAACTTTAAAATTTAAGTATAGTCTCAGTAATCTTTATATGTACTGTGTTAACATTCTTGTTTTTACTATTGTTGTGTTTTACAGATTTATTGTTTTAATATCTTAGTGTGAAAAATATTGTAATAGGAAACAAACAGTCGTGTTTGCCTGTTTTCTCCTAAAAATTCCCCTTTTTTTTTTTTAAACCTCAGCTTCTACTTAGTATTCTTGCCTGGAGAATTCCATGGACAAAGGAGCCTGGTGGGCTATAGTCAGTTCATGCGATCACAAGTTGGGCACAACTGAGCAACTAACACACACACACACTACTCAGGGCTGTTGAAACTAAAATCCTGGTGTTTGAAGCAGAAATGCCTTATTGGAATCTTTATATAGTGCTATATGCACATCATTGCTTATTTAATTTTGGTTGCAGTATATGATGAAATATGGCATGTTTTATTGAAGCTAAAGGATATAAGGGAGAAAAATAGAACCCAAGTATATTAGTGATTAGTGATTAGAGAATCATTCTTCTCCCCTAAATGATTGAGTTAGTTGAGGAGCTATAAATTGATTGACCAAAGGCCATTTCTGGTGCCTGTGGAATTTTCTTTGTTATAACATTGCAGTTGTATAGATATCTTTATAAATATTTTTTGGTCACGTTCTTTAATTGTTAGCTTTTATATGCCTCTTGTGAAAATTACCTGTGCTACATTGCTTTAGTCATGTTCTATTCTTTGTGAAGCCAGCCAGGCTCTTCTGTCCATGGGATTCTCCAGGCAAGAATACTGGAGTGGGCTGCCATACTCCTCCAGGGGATCTTCCTGACCCAGGGATTAAACCTGCATCTCTTACTCTCCTCCATTGGCAGGCGAGTTCTTTACCACTGGTGCCACCTGGGAAGCCCGAAAATTACTTAACCTTTCCGAATGTTACTTTCCTTATCTACATGATGGCAAAAATACTGTTTATCGTGTAGGATTATTTGGAGAATAAGAAGTAATGTATGTCAAGCATCTAGCTAATTTAGTTGTTGGCACTGGTATTGAAGTAGCTAATACTTTTTAGTAAAACTTTTTTTTTATCTTTAGGATAAAAGATATCTTTAGGATAGACTTTACCTATCCATAACCATTAAAATAGTGATTCAGCCTATCTGGTCAAAAATATTAGGTGTTTTGAGTTTGTCAGTAACTTGTAATTTTTTTTGTATTTTTTTGTAATTAGTCACAACTAATGTTTTAGTTTTAATAACTGAATGTAAAGGAATCTAAATGCACTATAGTAGTTGTTTTCACATCTATTGATGACAGTAAATTATTAAGATATTTTGTTTTAAAATCGAAATTATTTTTTTTCCATGTTAAGAGTTTATTATGTACTTGCAAGAACATTTAAAGCTAGACTTGGTCATTGATTTCCACCAGTTCATGCTCCTTTTTTTATTCCCAATATTTTACATTTTGAGACTGATTTCATAAAATATCATTAGCTGGTTAATTACACCAAAAATATAAATTATTATGAACTGTTGACAAATTATATTGGAAGAAATTTTCCTTTTCTATTTTTGTTACAGAACAAGTAGAAAGCAATGAAAAGGACAGCAAACCTGAGGAGGAAGAGCAAGTAATACGTGAAGATGAAAGACCTTCTGAGAAAAGTAAGCATGTACAAGCAAACCTGAAATTGTTTTAAAAATTGTTTCTGCTTTTAAGGCTGTAGAAAATACTCTTCTGTCCATGAAATGATTGTAAAATTTTTCAGTTTAAGTAAGCCACAGTAAAATCATTTTGTTGATGGTTAACTCAATGTTAATTATTTCATGTGCTTTATTGTTTTGTTTATTCTTTCCATTGTTCCATAAGAAAGATTTAAGCTTACTATTTAGTAAGGTACTATCTGAATATCTTGAGAGAAGTTGTTTTAGATTTTCTTTTAGATCATGGGCCTATAGGAATTGTGTCTGAGGTGATATGGCTAATGAAAGTATGTATCTCAGTTTATTTAAAGTTCTTAAGGCTTATGGGAAGGGGAAAACAATGTAACTGAATGTCATTAGGTTTACGGAAAGATCACTGGACCAGAAGTCAAGAAATTGGTATTCTGTAACTCTCTGTCTTACTGCCCTCCATCTGTGCATGTGTAAGTTATAATACAAGAAAAGTTGTGGAGTAGAATTGGATTTTAAATCAGGCACATAGATATGGATATAGGGTGAGGTAGAGAGGAAAATTTATGGTCACATATAGCCATTTTTCTTTAATAAGTGTGGAGATTTTAATATTTTCTTTCTTATATTTTTTTTCTTTCAAAAAGAAACCAGATAAAACTTGCTTATGATCTCATGAGTGTTGTCAGTATTTAAAACAAATTTCTAAGTGAAGGTCTTTGAATATTTATTATTTACCAAATTGCTTTCCTAATAACATTAATTTTATTATTTTTATCAATATATATTTGCAATTTCTTAAGATATGTTAAGAGTAACTGTTGATATGTTATTTTCCTAAGGCTAATGATTAAGGAAGAATTTTTCCTAAATTTAGTGAGGAAAAAATATTACTGAGGGGAAAGAATTAAATAATTAAAGCTATGCACAGTTGTAGAAGTATGTGATATGAGAATGCATGCTGAGAAATCTGTGACTTGTGAATGAATGCTGTATTTTGTCAGAATTCATGTTGTATATAGAATTTATTAAAAGTAATGAGTTTGAGATGATCTCATATTGTTAGTTCATCTTCCATCTTAATAGGAAGATTTTGAGGAAAGAATGTTCTTTGTTCATGTTGTTCATCCATTTGCTTATTTAGCCATTAGGAAGTTCTTATTTAGCATATTGAAAATCATTTCAAGTTTAAAGCTAAAAGCTATCTACTAACTTTTCTGATCACAAAAGCAAATGATTGAGAAAGCTGTTTTGTAGATAGAAATAATATTTTCCTGAGGATGGAAAATAAGCATTAAAGTCTATAATAAAAGCATCTAATTGGTGTTTAATAAAAACACCTACTTTTTCTTTTCAGGTGAATGCTTTAGAAGAAAACGTTCTAAGTCAGAGGACATGGACAACATACAGTCCAAACGCCGTCGATATTTGGAAGAGGAATATGAGGCAGAATTTCAAGTAAAGATTACAGCCAAAGGAGATATAAACCAGAAGCTACAAAAGGTGTTAGAGATTATAAGTTAAAACCATATTAAATAAAAGGCACCACCATCTTTATTCTTCTAGGTTTTTGACTTTACTCTGTATTTTATTGACATATTCAGATTTCTCATAGAAACAAAGAACTTGAAGAAAGTGATTGGGCTTATTACCCTTAATTTAATTCTAAAATTCCTTGTGACTCTTTTGAAGCTAAATTGTTTTTATTTTTCTAAAGATATGATACTAATCATCAAAATAGGAGAGACATTATGACTTCTTACTTGCTTTATACAAAACTGAGTATCAGTTTTCAGCTTTTTTTCCCTTCTACACTCAACTTCATTCTAGTAGGAACATTACAGTCTCATATGTTAACATTTTAGCTTTTATAATTTTTTTCATAAGCTGATTTCATGACTGTAAGTCCCTGCATTCTAAGCTCTTTGTTATGTGTTTTAGGGTTAGTATTAAAAATGGTATGAACAAGGCTCTGGAAGGACTAGGGAAAAGGAATATTTAAAGTACAGGCATTGGAAACTTCTCACTGTATGTATTAGACTAGAGATAAAAATAATGAAAATATGAAGTATTTAATATAGTTTTCAAAATGTGTTCATAAATGTCGACAAATCTTTTTTTAAGAGAAGAATAGGAGACTTGGGTGAAATTAATTTTTCAAAGCCTTACAGATTTAATGGTGAAATTATAAATAACCTAGGCCTCAAAGTGTAAATATCCCCATTAGAGAAAGGAACAGAGACAGTAGAAAAGTAGCTTTTTTTCTCTCGGATCTTTTTATCATATGGTGATAATAATGCCAGTTTAGTCTTTCTTTTAGAGCTATTAGAAATATGAAGATAGCTATGTGAAAGGATTTTGAAAACATCTGTGTATACTGAGGGTTTACTCCTCTAGGAAAGTGTTACTCAAGTGTGGTCCATGGATACGCACCATGTGTCCTCTTTATGGGTCCATAATGAGATAAATATAAAAACTGTGAGTAAATTTCATAGAGCAGTGAGATTCTTAGTGTCTGCTAAAAATATCATCTGTAACAGATTAGAAAATATTAAAATCTGGTCCTTCACCTTGTTTCCTCAAATCACAATAGAGGGTATGGGAGGAAAATATTAAAACTTCCAATTTCAAAATGTTTTAAAAATTTCACCCTCTGGAAATTTTCTATTTTTAGTACATTTTATTCTGTTACAGTAGATATTATATATAGGCAGAAGTAGAGGATTTCAACAGATATCATTGTGTTATGGATGCCAGTACTTTTTTTTAAACAAACTAGCTAATGTATTAGTACTGTCTTATGAGTACTTCAGAATATTTACTGTTTGCTGCTTGCTTGAAATTCCATTTTTGTAACAAAGGAATATATATTTTTAGGTTGTACAGTGGTTACTGGAAGAAAAATTGTGTGCACTGCAGTGTGCTGTATTTGATAAGACATTGGCAGAATTGAAAACACGAGTGGAAAAGATTGAGTGTAACAAGAGGCATAAAACAGTTCTTGCTGAACTACAGGTTTGTACAGTAAATTGCATATCCACGTGTCATCATTCTCATAACTTACTTTCTAGTATATGTTTTCCAAGTTGACAATAAAGTATATTTAACTTATAAGTATTAGGAATAAAAGGAATCGCTATTAGTTTGCTCAGGCTGCCATTAAAAAAAATACCATCAACTGGGTGACTTCCAAAACAGAAATGTAGTGTCTCATAGTTTTGGAGGCTAAAAGCCCAAGGTCAAGCTGCCATCAGGCTGTAAGAAAGAGTTGTTGCATTTGTCTCCTCTAGCTTCCTACGGTTTACTGACAATCTTGGGCATTTCTTGTCTTGTGGAAGTATCATTGTGATTTCTGGCTCCATCTTCACATAGTGCTGTGTCTGTATGTGTGTCTGCTTCCAAATTCCCCCCTTTTCTAGGGATACTAGTCACTCTGGATTAGGACCCACACTATTCTAGTAGGACCTCATCTTAACTAGAGTTGACTTTTGGACAATGTAAGGGTTAGAGGTGCTGTCCCCACTGCCTGCAGTTGAAAATCTGTGTACTGGTACCTGCCTCAGAAAATGAAGAAATTCATAAATGACTCACCCACAGCAGTGAACAGTTCGGATAGAATCAGAACTCAAACCCTAGTTCCTTTGATTTCAGTTATGGTGATCTCTAATTGAACACAGACTCTAACTCAATTTAAAGATCTGTAAAATGAAAATATGAATAGTATATTTATTGAAAAAAAATTTCCATGTATAATTGGACCCATGCAGTTCAACTCCATGTTGTTCAAGGGTCAACTGTAATTACCTCTACAATTACCTATTTCCAGATAAGTTTGTGTTCTAATACTTGGGGTTCAGACTTCAACATACTTTTGAGATATGTATCAACCCATGCCAAGCCTCAGAAATAATCTTGGTAGTGCATCTTCAGTATTTCTTCAGTCAGTGAAGAAAGGCTGGCATCATCTAAAATGCTGTTAAGTACTAAATAATGTTTGCTGTGATTCTTTTTATATTAATCTATTTCCTCCAATGAATTGTATTTTTAAAGACATTAGTTTGTTGATCTGTGTTTATGAATAATTGCTACTTTTAATTTTTTATTGAATATGTCTGTATATTAACACGTAGTGCTTGAGCTTCTGATTAGTTGACATGTGCACATGGTAGCATGTGTTAGTAATTAATTTCATTCCAAGATTAAGAAACTGGGAAATTTCATCAATGCATTCATTCTGTCAGAAGGGAATGTGTTTCTATTTGGTAGGTTGTCTGAAAAATGAGCATTGTCTCAGATGCTGACTTGAAAACCACTTATAGAGCCTTACTTACAAATAAGGGAGAAGTGTTTCATGAAAATAAAGTTGCGCAGTTGAAAGCAAATTGCAAGCAACTGTGACTAGATTTTAGGAATTATGTATCTCAGCCAACAAGTTTAGTTTTTTAATTTAATATTGTAAATTTTATTTAAAGTGAGACTTCATTAATAATAAGGTCATTGTAGTTATTTTATAATGCATCATTTAGGACAACACTATTCCTGTTTCTTACCTTTAGCGGGTCCTTATATAGTTAGTGATAGTGTTGTCTGATCATTACATTTTATTTTACTAGTACTATTTAGAATGTTGAATTAGAACTGAAAATGTTGGAAGATTTAAGAGAATAATTTCATTCATGGTTTGTTATCAGTCCCATGGCTGCATCTATGATTTTGTGCTTTTAGAACCTGAGATTTTAACTCATATTTTTAAGATACAAGTCTGTCTCTAACTTAATAAACCTTTGCACTTGCATATTTCTTTGTAGCCTTAGAATCTTAATCTTTGCAACATCAAATCAATCATCTTCTCCACAAATAAGTCATGTTGTGGAGTTGCACATTGTTCCCCTTACTCAAAATTCTTGAATTCTCAGAAAAATCTTCAAGGAATGTCTTCCCATTGTTTCTTTTATTCACAATTTTTTAGTTCTTGGAAACTAATTCCTCTATATCACTTCACGTATACACAGTGAGTTGCCAAATTAAAACTTTTAAATTTCTTATAAAAGTCTGTCTTTTACATCTTTTAACTTTCTATAAGACCATCATTACCCAGTTCCTTGATTATAATAGCAGCCTTTTACACGACCACTTTGGTACTGCTTTTTACATCTTTACTGGTCCTTCTCAAGCATTGTATTCATCTTTCTAAAATGCTGCATGTTAATTCTCTTCTGTGTAGTTCAGTTTCCTCATTTGTGTACCAGTTTAAACCTGTGTTCATTTTCTGATTTGTAATTTAGATCTAGTTTTTGATCCACTTTTCCTAATCCCACCAGTTGCTTCACTGTCTGACAGAGTATTTTTTTTTTAAGATTTAAAAAAAAAATAATTGTATTTATTTGTTGGCTGTTTTGGGTCTTCATTGCTGTGTGGGGTTTTCTTTAGTTGAGGCGAGTGGAGGCTACTCTCTAGTTGTGGTGGCTTCTCTTGTTACTGCACATGGACTCCAGGGTGTGCGGGCTTTAGTAATTGCAGCACATGGACTAAGTAGTTGTGGTTCCCAGGCTCTCGAGCACGGGCTCAGTAGTTGTTGTGCACGGGCTTAGCTGTTCCACGATATGTGGTGTCTTTCCAGACCAGGGATCAAACCTGTGCCTCTTGTATTGTCAGGCAGATTCTTTACCACTGAGCCACCAGGAAAGCCCACTGCAGAGTGTTAATGCTCACAGTATTTTTATTTCAGCCATTTGATTTCATATTGTAGCTTCCATTCATTTATGATCTGTCCTTACCATGCCATTTATTTACATTTTACTCAGCCCGATTTAGTTCCCATCTCTTTCTTTGTTGTTCTGATATTTAGATATTTATGGAAGTAAAATTTGGATAGCAATTACTTTCAAAGTTTACAGTTCAGTGTCATTTGGTACCTTCACACTGTTGTATGATCATCATCTTTATCTAGTTCCAGAACATTTTTATCAATCCAGAAGCAAACCTTGTATCCATTAAATAGTCACTTCTCATTTCCTTCTCCCCCTAGCTCTTGGGAACCACTAATCTGCTCTCTGTCTCTACTGAGTTACCTATACTGCATATTTAATATGAACAGAGTTATACAATATGTGACTTTTTGTGTCTGGCCTGTTTTTTCACAGCATAATGTTTTTAAGATTCATACATGTTGTAGCATGTATCACTACTATATTCCTTTTCATTGCTAAGTAATATTTATCTTTCTATACTGTTGAAAATAAATAGGAATTAATTCAAGATGTTAACTTGTGTATACATACACACACATACACATATTTTATTTATGTATTCTTCAGTTGATGAACATTTGATGAGCGTTTAGGTTCTTTCTACCTTTTGAATATCGAAAATAATGCTGCTGTGAACATTTGTATACAAGTATTTGTTTGAATACTTGTTTTCAAATCTTTGGGGCATGGAATTGTGGGTCATATGGTAATTCTTTTAATTGATTGTAGAACAGTCAGTTGTTTCCTGTTTTATATTCCCACCAGCAATGTTGAGGTTTCCATTTCTCCCATTTCCTTGTTAACACTTGTTACTGTCTGTGTTTTTTAAAAATAATTATGACATCCTAATGGATATGAAGTGGTATTTCATTGTGATTTTGGTTTGTGTTTTCCTAGTGGCTACTTATGTTCAGCATCTTTTCATGTGTTGTTTAAACATCTGTGTATCTACTTTAGAGAAAATTTAAGTTATTTTTATTCCTGGATTTTTTGTTTTTGCCTTTTTATTGTTGAGCTGTCAGAGTTCTTTACATATTTTGGATATTGAACACTTTAAAGTACATGATTTATGACTATTTCACCCATTCTGTAAGTTTTCTTTTTACTTTCCTCTCTTGATAATGTCTTTTAATGCACAGAAATTTTACATTTTGATGAAGTCTTGTAGGCAACATAGAGTTAGGTTATGATTTATTATCCACTTTGCCAATCTCTGCCTTTTAACTGAAGAGTTTTTCATCTCTTTACATTTAAATTATTGATAAAGAAAGACTTAGTCCTACCATTTTACTTGTCTTTCACCTTTTTTGTTGCTTAATTCCTACATTATTGCCTTATTTTGTGATTTTTTTCTAGTGAACCATTTAAACTCTCTTCATTTTTCTCTTTCTATAAAGTTTTTACTTTTTCCTTAGTGTTCACTCTGGAGATTAAACTTAACCTCTTGAATTAATACCTATTATGCAAAAAAGTATACAAAACTTTTCTTTCACAGTCTTGTCCTCCCATCTCTCTGGTGAATTTCTTAATTTCAGTTATTGTACTTTTAGCTGCAGAATTTATGCTTTTTAAAAAATATATAATATCTGTCTCTTTACTCATATTCTCTCTATTAGTGAGACATTTTTTTCCTTTTTTTCTTTTCAAGTTATTTCTCAATGGTATCCTTTAGCTCTTTGAATAGATTTAAAACCATTTATTTAAAGTCTTTGTCTAGTAAGTCTTATGCCTGAGCTATATTTCTGTTAATTTTTTTTCTTTCTGTGAATAAACCATACTTTCTTACTTCTTTGCATATGCCCTAATTTGTTCATTGTTACTGTTTAAATGGATATTTTGAATATTGCAATGTGACAATTCAGAAAATCAGATTTTCCCCTTCTATCTAGGGTTTGCTATTGCTGCTTGTTGTTGTTTGCTTGATTAGTGGGTTTTCTAAACAATTTTTGGAAAGTATATATTCGTTATTGTGTATGGTCACTGAAGTCTATGTTTTGTTAGCTTAGTGGTCAGCTGATATTTTGACAGTTAACTTAAATGCTCAGACAGTAAGGAATCCACTTGCAATGCAGGAGACCTGGGTTCAATCCCTGGATTGGGAAGATCCCCTGAAGAAGGGAACAGCTCATTCCAGTATTCTGGCCTGGAGAATTCCATGGACAGAGGAGCCTGGCAGGCTACAGTCCATGGGGTAGCAGAGTCAGACATGACTGAGCAACTTTCATTTAAATGCCTGGAGCCTAAAAAGTAAAATGATTACTCTCCCAAATGTTTGCAGATTAACTGCATTGGGGTACTCTTTCAACACTTAGGCTAGACCGTTTACAACCTGTTTTATCACACTTGCCTTATTCTTCTCTTCCTGCTTGCATAAATTCTGAAAGCTAGTCTGAGGTGGCAGCTTAGGGTCTTTTCAGGCCACTTGTGAGCTTGCATTCTGTCCTGAACATTCAGATAGTGTTCTCAATTTCCTGAGATGGGTGAGAGCTTTTAAAGCCCCCTTCTGCCATGTGTCTTCTTTCCCAACCTTTTCCATCTCAGGCATTTCTTTTCTTTTTTTAATACTTTTTATTTATGTTAGAGTATAACTGATTAATAGTGTTGTGATAGTTTCAGGTGGACAGCAGAGGGACTCAGGTATACATATACATCTGTCATTCTTTCCCAAACGCTTCTCCCATCCAGGATGTCACATAACATTGAGCAGAGTTCCTTGTGCTATACAGTAGGACCTTGTTGGTTATCCATTTTAAATAATAGCAGTATGTACATGTCTGTCCCAAACTCCCTGACTAAGCCTTTCCTGTATCCCTTCCCTCTGACAATGATAAGTTCTTTCTCTAAGTCTGTAAGTCAGTTTCTGTTTTGTAAATGTTGATTTGTATTATTTCTTTTTGGATTCTGCTTGTAAGAGATGTCATACAATATTTCTCCTCCTCAGTCTGACTTTACTCAGTATGAAAATCTCTAGGTCCATCCATGTTGCTTCAAATGGCATTATATCATTCATTTTTATGGCTGAGTAATACTCTGTTGTATATATGTACCAGATCTTCTTTATCCATTTCTCTCTCAGTGGACATTTAGGTTTCTTCCATGTCCTGACTATTGTAAATAGTGCTGCATTGAACATTGGGGTGAATGTGTCTTTTTGAATTATGGCTTTCTCTGAGTATATGCCCAGTAGTGGGATTGCTGGGTCATATGGTAGTTTTTTTAAGGAGCTTCTGTACTGTTCTCCAGGCTTCCCTTGTGGCTCCGGTGGTAAAGAAATCTGCCTGCAATGAGGGAGACCTGGGTTCCATCCCTGGGTTAGTTTAGGAAGATCCCCTGGAGGAGGGAAAAGCTACACACTCCAGTATTCTGGCCTGGAGAATTCCATGGACTGTATACAGTCCATGTGGTCACAAAGAGTTGTGACCACAAAGACACGACTGAGCGACTTACACACACATACATACCATTCTCCACAGTGGCTGTATCAATTTACATTCACACAAAGAGTGTAAGGGATTTCCTTTTCTCCACACCTTCTCCAGCATTTGTTGTCTGTAGATTTTTTTTGATGACCATTCTGAGCAATGTGAGGTGATATCTCATTGTAGTTTTGAATTATATTTCTCTAATAATTGGTGATGTTGAACATCTTTTCATGTGTTTTTTGTCCATCTGTATGTCTTTTTTGAAAAATGTCTATTTAGGTCTTCTACCCATTTTTTGATTGGTATTTTTTTTTGTTTTGATATTGAGCTGGATAAGCTGTTTTTATATTTTGGAAATTAATCCTTTGTCAATTGCTTCATTTGCAAATATTTTTTCCCATTCTGAGGGTTGTCTTTTCATCTTATTTATGGTTTCCTTTGCTGTGCAAAATCTTTTAATTAGTCCCATTTGTTTATTTACTTATTTTTCATTACTCTAGGAGATGGGTCAAAAAAGATCTTGCTGCTATTTATCTGCCAGTAGGTTAATTGTTGAAAAGAAGTATTTGATTACTGTAGATGTTGCTTCCCTTGTGGCTCAGCTGGTCAAGAATCCACCTGCAATGCAAGAGACCTGGGTTTGATTTCTGGGTTTGGAAGATCCCCCAGAGAAGGGAAAGTCTACCCACTCCAGTGTTCTGGCCTAGAGAATTTCAGACTCATATGTACTATTGGTTAGGGATCTTCTGTGATTTATAGATATGTTTACTATTAATATATAATTCTCAGTGAGAAAATTAAGTGTGGTTTCAACTATGTTAAATAATAAGAAATGCAAGCACATATATTCAGAAATATGCTGGTTTGTGAGCAAGGAGGAAAAAAGCCAATCTTCTAAAACTTAAGAGTGTTTACTTTGGGTTTTGAAGTCAAGGATTATACAACAACTTGTCTTATTTTCTTTGCTGTTGACTGTCTTCTGAGGATCCTATTACCCATAGATTTCTTGTTATGTATGCACAGGTTCCTTTTTAATATTATAATGCCATTTGATTTCTGTCTCATTTTTGCTTTTTTTAGGCCAAGATAGCCAGGTTAACCAAACGCTTTGGAGCAGCCAAAGAAGATCTTAAGAAAAGACAAGAAGTAAGAATTTCTATTCTTGGATAGTTGATATTTAGCTTTAAGTGGTAATCTTAGGAGGTGCTGACCTAGGAGGAAAGAAGTCTGAAATTTTCTTTTATACTGTGTACTTCCTGCATGTTGTTTCTGGAACTTCTGCTCATTAACCCTTTCTAATCCTCATTGTTTTCATATGAACATCAGTACGTGTAATATGTATATGTAAGGCATTCTTGAAATTGTATTTTCTATCCATCTTTAAAATTAAGCTTTGGGGATTTGCCTTACCATGTTTCTCTCAGGCATACCTTGGAGATACTGTGGGTTCAGTTCCAGACCACTGTAGTAAAGCAATTATTGTGATAAAGCAAGCCACAAATTTGTAAAAAAAAAAAAAAAAAAAAAGTTTCATTAAAGAAAAAAATACATAAATGTTACATTAATTCTGTAGTCTTATTAAGTGAGCAGTGGTATTATGTCTGAAAAATCGTTTAGATACGTTTTAATGTACATACCTTAATTAAAAAATGCAAAACATAAAATAATTGCAGTAACATCAGAGATCATTGGTCACAGATCACTGTAGACTATAATAGGGTCTCCCTAGTGGCTACATGGTAAAGAATCTACCTGCCAATGCAGAAGATACAGGTTTGAGCCCTGGGTCAAGAAGGAAATGGCAATCCACTGCAGTATTCTTGCCTGGAATACCACATAGACAGAGGAGCCTGGTAAGCCACAGACCATGGGATCACAGATAGTCAGACACAACTCAGTGACTAAAACAACAACAAATAGCAGTATAATAATAATGAAGAAGTTTGAAATATTACAAGAATTACCAAAATGTAACACAGAGACAAGAAGTGAGGAAATGCTATTGGAAAAAGTGTACCAAGCTTGACGCATGTTGCTACAAACCTTCAGTTTTTTAAAAATGCAGTGTCTGTGAGGTGCACTAAAGCAAGGCATGCCTGTATTTGCCAGTGTAGTGGTTTAGTCTCTTATGTCCTGCAAAACAGTTCAGTATTACACGGCCTCAAGTAGCCCAGTTCTCCTCTTCCTTTCTTACTCCATGTAGTTTAGTACAGGTGTCGTAGCATAGCACAAACTGTGGTCTGCAGTTAGGCTTTGCTTTCTGTTGTTTCCTTAGTTATTCTGTAATATGGATTTTTAGTATAGCATTGTACATTGCAGTATTGTTTTTAGTTGAATTTCTTTTCCTCTTTTTTTCATTTGAGCAAGTTACATTTCTTTGAGTCTTGATAACTTTATTGCCTCAGTTCAGTCACTCAGTCGTGTCCGACTCTTTGCGACCCCACGAATCGCACTTTATTGCCTAGTACGTAGTAATTGCCAATAGTAGTTTTTTCAGTAGTAGTCATTATTCCTATAGATATTTCTGTCTTGAATCATTTTCATATCCTGTTTACTTGACTTTTTAAAACAACTCATTTTGAAATGATAGATACACAAGAAATTGGAACAATAACACACAGACTCCTATGAACCCTTCACTCAGCCTCACTCATTGGTGAAATCTATACCCATAGTACATTATCAAAACCAAGAAATTAGTACAGTTCTATCAGATAGTTTTGTAGACTTTATCAGTTTCCTTCAGGTTTTACATAAATTAATTATGTTAACTGTGTGTTTGTCTGCAATTTGATCTCATGTATAGATTAATGTAACCTGCCACCACAGTTCAAGATACACACCACACAGGGATACCCTCCTGCTTCTCTTTTACAATTTCAACCGTGCTTTTACCCTACCCTTACCTCCTGTTTTCTGGCAGCTACAAATCTGTTCTGCATCTTTATATTCTTTGAACTTAAATTTTTAAGCTCTGATTTATCTTTTCTTGAGCAACTGACAGTTTGTTTACACAGGCTAATCATCAAATCCTCATTTGGCCACACCCAAAGATTTTTTTATTATGGTCTTCTTCACTGATGTAATTACATTTCTGATTTTAAACTCTAGTTTCTCAGCTTTTAAAAAAAGTTTGTTTTTTTTTTTTGGTCACACTATAAAAACTGTTTCTTCTATTAGAAAATTGGTATAAACCTTTATTTGCTATGCCTGAACGAAACATAGGGTTTTGAAATTTTTCCATTGTTTTTTACAATATGATTTTCCATTTTTTTCTTTTCATCCTGTGTCTGAACTAAGTAGTGCTGCCCACCTTGTATTTTTCCAGTGTTTGTGCATATCTCATTTGTTATCAGAACTGTTTTCCAGGTCTTACTTGTTTAGTTAAAGGAGATAGGCAGAGACCTTAAGATACACAGATAAAAATATTACGATCCCTGAAAAGTTTGTCTTGAAGAGCTACAGTAAGTATGGAAAGAAGGACAAATACTGTGTAATTCCTAAAAATCAGAAAAGATTAATTTGAACAATTAGTGTGTGTGGCACTTGAAGAAAATGTTAAGGTAGTGTTCAGTCTTTCAAATTGTGTTACTTCTTTTAGTTTGTAAGGCCAGTTTTAAATTTCAAAACTTAGACATCTTTCTAACTCATTCGTGTTATTGTTTTCTTCTTATGAGAGATATTTCTAGAGAAATGTCAAAAGATTTTGTTCTTCCATGTTTTAATTTCCACTATAATTTTACATATGTCTTTCTAGGCTTTAAAAACAAGACACATAAAATAATATTGAGAATTATCCCCCTTACCAAAATAACTAAACAAGCAATACCACTTCAGATTCTTTTCTTCTGTTTAGATTTGCTCCTTGGTCCTCTGATATTAATCAGTTAATAACAAACCCCATTATTCAGATTTGGCTTAAAACATTTTCTATTAATTTCTGAAAGAAAATAAAATCCTCATAAGCAGTTTGCTATGAAGACCGTATTCATGTTTAATCTATTTTAGGGCTTTATGACTGATATCTTTAACTTTCATCCTTTATCTTTTTTTTACTATAAAAGAAATATCAAGATATTTCTCTCCTTTATGGAAATCAGTGACTTATAGTTGATTGTCAAATTTTAGATTTAATCTAAATCCTGCATTTCAATTTTTTATTAAAAATAATTTTTTTTTAATTGTAATAAAAACTTAACATAAAATTTACCATTTTAAATTCTACAATTCAGTAGTGTTAACTATATTCACATTATTGTGTAACATATCTCTAGGAATTTTTCATCTTGCAAAACTAAGACCTCCATAGAACAACTACCATTTCCTCTCCCCTTTAGCCCCTGGAAATGATCATTCTACTTTGTTTCCATGGTTTTGACTTCTCTAGATATCTCATAAGTGCAGTCATACAGTATTTGTTTTATCTTATTTCACAAAGCATTGTGTTCTCAAGGTTCATCTGGGTTGTTGCATATGACAGGATTTCCTTTTTTAAGGCTAATACTGCATTGTATGTATATACCACATTTTCTTTATCCATTTATTTATTGATGGATATTTGGGCTGATTTCAACTTCTGGCTCTTACGAATAATGCTGCAATGACATTGGTGTGCAGATACCTCTTTGAGGTCAAAGTTTTGGATATTTCTACCCAGAAGTGAAATTGCTGGGTCATTTGGTAATTCTGTTATTTTTTGAGGAACCTCCATATAGTTTTCT
This sequence comes from Bos javanicus, assembly GCF_032452875.1. Taxonomy (NCBI): domain Eukaryota; kingdom Metazoa; phylum Chordata; class Mammalia; order Artiodactyla; family Bovidae; genus Bos; species Bos javanicus. The sequence goes on along the minus strand of NC_083872.1, from coordinate 95,909,043 downwards.
TTTGCAGTCACATCACTGCTAAAGTCACATTTAGGGCTTCCCAGGTAGCTCAGTCGGTAAAGAATCTGCCTTCAGTGCTGGAAACCCCAGTTCCATCCCTGGGTCTGGAAGATCCCCTGGAGAAGGAAATGGCAAACCACTCCAGTATTCTTGCCAGAAAATCCCATGGACAGAGGAGCCTGGTGGACTGCAGTCCATGGCTTGCAGAGTTGGGCACGACTGAACAAGTAACACTGAGGAACTGAACAGTCACATCGTTTACATTCCCATCAGCATGGCACAAGGGTTCCAATTTCTGTATATTTTTGGCAAAAAAATTTTTTTTTCCTCTTTTGTGATAGTGTCCACCCTAATGGATGTGAGGCCTTATCTCATTGTGGTTTTGATTTGCATTTCTCTGCTTAGTGATGTTGAGCATCTTTTCACATGCTTATTGATCATTTTGCATATTTTCTTTGGAGAAATGTTTATTCAGGTCCTTCAGCCATTCATAAATCTGGTTACTTATCTTTTAATTGTTAAGATGTAGGAGTTCTTTTTATGTTCTGGATATTAACACCTTACCAGTTACATGATTTGTAGTTATTCTCTGCCATCATGTAGGTGTCCTTTTCACTCTGTTGATTGTTTCCTTTCATGTGCAGAAGATTTTAAGTTTGATGTAATCTTCTTTGTCTTGTTAATGCTTTTGTTACCTTTGCTTTGATCCAAGAAATCATTGCCAAATCCACTGTCGTGAAGCTTTCCTCTGTGTTTTCTCTTCTTAATTTCATAGTTTTAGGTTTTATGTCTTTAATCCATTTGGATTAAATCTTATATATGATTTAATGGTCTGACTTCATTCTTTTGCATTTGGATATCCAATTTCACACAGTTTGTCAAAAGAGTGTTCTTTACCCATTGTGTAGCCTTTACACCCTTGTAGAATATCATTTGAGTGTTTACATTAAGAGTTTATTTCTGGGGTCAGTATTCTATTTGACATTTCTATGTGTCTGTCTGCATTCCAGCACCATACTGTTTGGATTACTGTAGCTTTGTAACATGTTTTAAAATTAGAAGTATAAGCTTTCAACTTTGTTCTTTTCTAAGATTGTTTTGGTAATTCAGAATTTCTTGAGATTTCATTTGAATTTTAGGATGCCTTTTCCTATTTCTGCAAAAAATGACAGGAATTTTGATTGAGATTGCATTGAAACTTTTGACCACTTTGGGTAGGATGGACATTTTAATAATACTATAGATGTTTTAATGATGGCCATTCTGACTGGTGTGAGATGATATCTCATTGTAGTTTTGATTTGCACGTCTCTTAAGTTTACAACTGTTTTAAACTGGAAATAAATTCAGGTCACTTTTTTCCTCCCACCACTTCATTGATATCATACATTATATCTTTTTGTATTGTGTGTACGTTAATATAGATTTACAATTATATTTTATACTTAAATTCTGTACTAGAATTAGGTGGGATTTCTATTTCCACTTTCTAGTAATGCAGTATTCTGTATTTATTTTTGTATTTACTTTTACTAGAGAGTTTTATATTTTTCTTTGCTTTCAGGTTGCTCTCTAGTGTCCTTTCATTTCTACTTGAAGGACTCTGGTTAACATTTGTATGGTGGATTTAGTGGTGCAAAATGCACTCAGCTTTGTATTTACTGTGAAACTCTTAATTTTGCCTTCATTTTTGCAATGATAGTGTTGCTGGTTATGATATTCTTGCTTGGCAGTATTTTTCTTTTAGCACTTGAATATATCATTCCACTCCCTTGTGGCCTGCTAGGTTTTTTCTGAGATAAAAGCACTGATAATCTTAAGGGAGCAGCCTTAAATGTGATGGGTCCCTTTTCTCTTGCCACTTTTACAACCTTTGTGACTTTTCACAACTTGACTATAATGTTTCTTAGTGTAGGTCTCTTTGAGTTGGAAGTCTTTCACCTTCTTGAATTTGTCAGTTTTCTTTCTTAAGTTTGGGAAGATTTTGGCCTTTACTTAAGAAGGCTTTCTGCCTACTTTCTTTCTTTCCATTCTTGTTTTCCCATATTTGTATATTGGCCCACTTGATAGTGTCTAATAAATCTCTTAGTCTGTCTTTACCTTTTTTTCATTCACTTTTTCTGTTTGATTCTCTTAACTCAATAATTTCAAATGATTTATCTTCAGGTTTGCTGATTCTTTCTTCTGCTTGATACAGTCTGGTTTTTATCCCTTCTAGTAAATGTTTAAATTCAGTTGTTGTAGGCTTCAGCTCCAGAATTTCTGTTGGTTCTATTCTGAAGTTTCATTTTCTTCTTGCTTTATTTTCCTAATTTCATTTAGTTTTCTTTCTGTGTTCTTTTCTGTCTCATTGAGCATCTTAATGATAGTCATTTTGAATTCTTTGTTGGGTAGTTCCTAGGTCTGTTTCTTTAAAATTAGTTTCTAGAGATTAATTTCATAGATTGATCCATATTTCTCTGTTTTTTTTGGTATGTTTCTCTTTTGCTGAAATTAGGCATTTGAAAAAGTACACTTCCCATCTTTTTGGAATATCTTTGTACAGATGAAGACCTTTACTAGTAGGTCAAGTTAGATAACTCTGATCTCCTTTCAAACCTTTTTTCAGAGATGGCATTTTCTTGGCGTTTGTGTGTGTATCTCCAATCTGCAGAGTTTTGTCTGGTTCTATTTGGGAACGTCCCATCCCCGACCTGGTATCTGCCTTTCAAATTGCTGCTGCTTTAGCAAACCATTATACTGGAGTTACCCCTACTGTCTCTCTGTATTACTGCCAGTTTTCTGGTTTAGTACCAAGCCAAGAGGTTTGCCTTTCTTCTCATCTACCCCCCAAGACACCCAATGTGTGCTGCTTCTTCCAAGTTGGGTGAGATGGAAGCCAGTACGTTGATCAGTGTCCCCCGAAAGTCAGTGTTGCATGCAAATTCCAGTGTTTCTTTCCTGAAGAAGAGGACACTTTTTGGGATTTTTTTTCCCTTTTTCTTTTCTATTTTACTACACTGTGTAAGGAAGGAGGTGGGATATGATGGTTAAGTGCAACAGACTTTCCTACCTTGTACTATTTATCTCTTTGGGGCTTACTCTCATTTAGGGTGCTCTAATCTCTCAACAGGTTTCTTGACTTCTTACAAGTGAAATTTGATCCTTAAGTTGTTAAGTCATTGTTTTCATAAGGGAAGGATTCTATAGGATTTTCAGTTCTGCCATCTTGCTGATGTCACCACACTGTAGTGTTTAAGGTCCTCCATCCAGTGACATTAAGCCATACTTTACTTATATATACCTATTTATTATGCTTATACTCCTTTTATATTTTTTCCCTCTGAAATGTTTACCTTCATTTTAAGTGTTTTGAGTGTACTGATTACTCAAAGACTTATTAGAAGATGCACTTCTTTCCCCTAAAAATTTTTTAAAACTTTTCCCAATGAGGCTACAATGTTACTTTCATTTCCTTTTCTAGATATTTCAAATGTTTCTGTCAGAGCAGTTTATCTTAATTCTTTATCTTTTTTCCTCCTCTACGCAGATAAAATCATTCTTTTATCCTATAAAAAGTAGCAAAATATATTTGTTGTTGAGAAGAGTGATTAGTGGCATCTGCTTGATATGCTTCTGTTTATCACCTTTTGTTTAATATGTATTATATTTAATTAAGACTTGAGTGGACTTATTTTTCTCAGTTTAAGAAATAGATGATGAAAGAATTATAATGGAGGCCCAAATAATGATAATTAGCATATAAATGTTACAACTGTATTTCTATAGTCCCTGTTTTGGAGGATGGAAAAAGGCTTAGTTTGTACTGAAGTTATAATTGGGGCATCTTTTTATGAAATTATAAGTCACATAGTGACAAGTAGTTTTTTTTAAACAAAAATTATAAAAATAATTTTGTGACCTAGGATACCACTTAATTGGTAATCAGTTACTTCTGAGGATAAACAAATATTTTCCTTGTTTCTTGAGTTTCTGCTTGTAATCTGGTGCTTCCTCTGCTAGGTATTTAGTAGGCATTTACTAGATGTTTATTGAATGAGTATCTAGTTATTCTTTAAATTTATTTATTTTTTTTTCTAGTTATTCTTTAGATTCATATTGTTAATGCTTACTGAACACTTTTAGCATATAAACTATTTTTACATTATTTATTTACTCATAAAAAACTGAGGTCTAGGAATTATTCACTTTTCATACAGTAAGTAGTTGTGACAATAGACTAATTTGTGTAAGCACTTTAATATGTGCCAATGCCAAGGTTTTTTTTTTTTTTCTTAGAAAGATTTTCTCCTGTACTATAGAAATAACTTGAAATTCATATTTCAGTGTCCATACATAAAATTTTATTCAAACACAACCATGATTATTCACTTACATATCATCTATGGCTAATTTCTGTGCTACAGTGGCAGAACTGAGTAGCTGCAAAGCCTAAAATATTTACAGTCTGGCCCTTTATAAAGTTCTCAGACTCCTGATCTAATACCATTAATTCCCTAATCCTTTTATTTTACACCTACAAAAAGACTTAAATTTTGCAACAGATTTGTAAGTAAGTGGCAAAAAACATAAGTTTCTAAGTCTTGTTTTGTAGAATAGTGATGATTAATTTACACGTTTTGGTCATCAAATGCCCTATTTCCACAGTAAAGCAGTCAATTCTGCCATTTCTAAAGGGGTCTTATGAGGTAACAGTGTTTATAACCATTCTTAGATAATAAGCTGGGAGAAGGCACTGGCAACCAACTCCAGTACTCTTGCCTGGAAAATCCCATGGATGGAGGGGCCTGGTAGGCCGCAGTCCATGGGGTCACTAAGAGTCGGACACCACTAAGCGACTTCCCTTTCACTTTCCACTTTCATGCATTGGAGAAGGAAATGGCAACCCACTCCAGTGTTCTTGCCTGGAGGATCCCAGGAACGGGAGAGCCTGGTGGGCTGCCATCTCTGGGGTTGCACAGAGTCAGACAAGACTGAAGCGACTTAGCAGCAGCATAGAAATAACAGATAACATATTAACAAAGCACTTAGAGGACTGAAAGATTGCTTGTGAATTGGGCTTTATTTTACCTTGGTATTTTTCTCCCCAGAACCCACCAAACCCACCTGTATCACCAGGAAAGTCTGTAGTTGATGTCATCAGCAATAACAGTGTGCCCTACAGGTGAGAATTGTAAACAGGCTGTTTATCAAGTTTTTCATTAAGAGAACAAGGTTCTGATTTTCTTTATTGTGCAGAAAGATCTTAGAATGTGATGCTATATATTTTTGTAGAGATAAGTGTTTGGTATACTGAATTAAGTATATTTGCTTCTTTTTGCTTTGCTGTAATTGTTCTCCTATGGATATTGATTTTGCTAGTTTTTTTATAAGGCTTTCTTTTGTCATTGCAGATTTCTTTATCCACTTGTGTTAAATAGTATTACCTTAAGTATTTGAGAAATTCTTTGGTCAGAGTTGATAAAAACTAATGTGTTGCAGATATTCAGACCCATATTTGGTTTTCAGGTTAAAGTATTAAGGACATAGAATATAAAAGGAAGACTCTTCCCCTGATGCCCTACACCCCAACATTCCAGTGTTTTCATACCAGCTTTGCTTCACCGCATTCACTCCCAGTTTAGTGCTTTAAATTAATATCCAAGTCTAGCTACCCTTTCTTCCTATGAGCCACTGCTTTCTGTATGCATTAGTAGATATCCCCTAGAACGGCATGTCCAGTGACCATTTGTGTGTGTATCTATTTCACAGAAATACAAACACGGTGAGACAGATGTTGGAGTCCAAAAGAAATATAAGTGAGAGTGCACCACCATCTTTTCAAACCCCTGTGAATACAGGTAATATTCTTAACACCAAAATACATTTTGTTAGGAATTGAAGGCTTTTGTTCTCTTTTCTTACACACTTTTGAGCTTGAAATGGACTAAGAAACTGAACACAGTTATGTAAAATTGAGTGCTAAGAGCAAAATTTTGTTTAAAAAGTAGGATCACAGATGTGCATAAAAATACAGAAATTCAGATTTCTGCTGTAGTGATTCTCAAATTTTGGGGTGTTGACATCCCTGTATAATCTTAAAAATTATTAAGAATCTACAGAATTGTATTTATGTGGGTATATAATTGATATTTACTATGGTAGAAATTAAAACATATAATCTTTTAATGTTTATTAATTCACTTAAAAATAATTGCAAACCTGTATTTTGTACCAGTATACAGTCCACTATTCTTGCCTGGGAAATCCCATGGACAGAGGAGCCTGGTGGGCTATAGTCCATTTGGTCATAGAAGAATTGGGCATGGTTTAGCAATTAAACCACAGAATTACATACCATAAGTCGCAAGTTTTAGTGAAAAGTAGCTCTTAACCAAAATTTTAAAAATTAGCAAAAAGAGTATTACTATATTAAATTTTTATGTCTCTTTTAAACTTCACTTAAAACATTAAGATGGCCAAACACACCTGGATTCTCATATGTGTCTGCATTCAATCTGTTGCAGTTTGTTGTTTTAGTTGAATTATGTGAAGAAAATTCAGCCTCATACAAATATGTAGTTGGAAAAGGCCTAGAGAGAATGTGGGTATTATTCTTTGACATAGCAAGTAATGGTTTCTTAAAGGTTAGTTGCAAAGTGAAATCAGAAATCACACCAATAAACGTTTGTACATTTTTCACTAAATTCGTTTATCTCTCTTGTACTTGGATGGGTCTTTTACTAATATCATTCATTGATCACTTGGAAAATATTCACCGAGTTTTCTAAGTCTTCCAAACACTGGTACATTTCATTAATAATTTTTTTTTAATTGTATTTATTTACTTTGTTATCAGTTTTTCTCAGAAGAGCCTTTAAAGATTTGGGAAGCTAACCATGCTCTCAGGGTGGCAGGTAGATGTATTGTCCCAAGTTCTAAGTTTTTTTTTTAAACTCAGGTTTTACTATTGCCAATCGATACTGTTGGTTGTTTTCTTTGAAGTCTCTACCTTCTTTGGTTTATTTTCAAGAAAAAATTCGCCAGATACCCAAGTGTGAATAACCATAGTATGTTTATAAGTCAGTCTTTCAAGTAAAAGTGGTATTCCATCAAATGGGCTGTGAGCTGAGCTTACAGCTCAGCCAGTTGTCCGAGCACTCGTCCTTGAGCCAGCCAGCCTTATTTGGTATGCAGCAGTAATGCTTTATGTGTGCCTGTGATTTTGGAAAGACTTTACAAATCAGTGAGAAGGAGACTTAGTCATTGATTTTTATTAAACCTGCTCAAATGAGAAGATACACAAATGGCTGAACTAAAAAGACTATAAAACTCCAGCGACCAACATTTTGATTTACTCTGCTCTTTGTTGTCAGCTCCTTAATTCTTCTCCCATCTTCCCTATGTTATTTTCCATATCACATAATGTCAGTAGAATGTCTATAGAGGTAGTAGCCTCTCTTCACTAGTTCTTCTCCCAGGGAGTTCAGTAAAATTGGATCCACAGGTACAGGTTTCACTTTATCCATATCATAAAATACCATCACTAAGTTCACCTATTATGAATTTATGATACTCTTTCTAGATATTCTGTTTGAGTTTATATATTGCCAGTGTTCTAAGGCATTTTTAATGTACTTTCAAAATTGTCTTTACAATTTTGCCTAGTTTTCACTGTTTTATAGTTGTATTTCCCGCTAGTAACTCTGAAGTAAGTATGCTAATTTTCAGAGACTCTTGGTACAGAAATAGCAGTCCTCCATCTTAATGATAAAACGTGCTATTTTCATAATGTACCAAATGTAGATGCAGAAATGATTCTGCAAATAATCTAAGAATTCAAGAATTTAAATCAAATTAAAAGATATGAGAGACTACTGTATATATTGCACTACATCAACTTTGTATTATTTTAGCTGATAAAGATAGCATTTAAACTGAAACTTCTCTCTTTTTTTTATAGTATCTTCAACCAATCTTGTCACTCCTCCAACGGTTGTCAGTAGTCAACCTAAATTGCAGCCTCCAGTGACTTCAGGTTCTCTGACAGCCACGTCAGTTCTTCCTGCACCCAACACAGCTACAGTAGTTGCTTCTACTCAGGTGCCTAGTGGAAATCCCCAACCTACAATCTCTTTACAGTCTTTACCAGTGATTTTACATGTACCTGTTGCTGTATCCTCCCAGCCTCAGCTCCTCCAGAGCCATCCAGGGACTTTAGTGACCAATCAACCATCAGGCAACGTTGAATTCATTTCTGTACAAAGCCCACCTACAGTGAGTGGTCTTACCAAAAATCCAGTGTCTTTGCCATCTTTGCCAAACCCCACGAAACCAAACAACGTTCCTTCTGTGCCCAGTCCTAGTATTCAAAGGAATTCTCCTGCCAGTGCTGCACCGTTAGGAACAACACTTGCTGTACAGGCCGTTCCAACAGCACACTCTATTGTACAAGCCACCAGGACTTCTTTACCTACAGTAGGCCCATCAGGACTCTATAGTCCGTCAAATAATCGAGGTCCTATACAGATGAAAATTCCAATTTCTGCTTTTAGTACTTCATCTCCTGCAGAACAGAGCACCACTACCACCACAAGAATTGGTAAGTCAACATGTAGATTTAATAATAGAAATGCAAGCTTGTTAATAGTCTGTAGATAATTGAATTTGTGTGTGTATGTGTGTATGTAGTTGACAAACATTATTAGAAGACAGAGTGAATAGAATTTCACAGAGACTATTTTAGTTACCCAAGAGGAATGATGTTAAAGTGGGATCTGAGAGTTTATTTTGACTGAGAAGTTATCATTTGTAATTCATCTTTTACTAGTTTTCCTAACCTGGGAAAATTTTTAATTTTGTCTTTGTAGCAAGCATTGTGAATTACTTTCATAATACATTTTGCAGATATATCTGAATATACAGAAAACAGTATGTTTTAAAGTATCTAAGTGACATAATATATGCTAATAAGAGGAAAATAACAACCACACATCTTCTCTAGTGAAAGTGTTAGTCGCTCAGTCATGTCCGACTCTTTGTGACCCCATGGACTGTAGCCTGCCAGGTTCTTCTGTCCATGGACTTCTCCAGGTAAGAATACTGGAGTGGTACTCACTTGGGCAGCACATATACTAAAATTAGAATGATACAGAGAAGATTAGTATGACCCTGCACAAGGATGACACGCAAATTTGTGAAGTGTTCCATATTTTTTGTTCATGTTTGGCAGAAACCAACAAAATTCTGTAAAGCAATTATCCTTCAATTAAAAAATAAATGAATTTAAAAAAAAATAGTGGAGTGGGTTGCCATTCCTTTCTCCAGGGGATCTTCCCAACCCAGGGATCAAACTTCAGTCTCCTGCATTGAAGGCAGATTCTTTACCATCTGAGACACTAGGGAAGCCCCTGCCCATTATCCCATTTGGGAAAACCTTTGTGCATTCTTCACTCCTATCTTCCAAATTTGAATGGTGTTATACTAGGTCTTCCCTCTTTAATTTACTGCAGAACGTTTCCTTGCTTCTTGTTTTCTCTTATATATTTTCCCAGATGGCATATTTTACATGATTATGTTTATATATTTATATATACTTTGTAGTATTACAAGAAGGAGAACTTGATTGTTCCTAATTTAAAATCTGTAGAACTCTGTCTTCCTTGTTCTTAGAAAGCATAGATTATATATACATTCTTGAACTTGCTTATTCTTCATTTCTGATTTTATATTTATCCCCACTACTTTTGGAAAGACAGGAAAGAGTACCTGGGCATCATGTATATAGTGAAATTGTTGTAATAGCTGTCCTTTTGATATAGTTGAACTTGAAATATAAGAAAAAATTATAAAGTACAAAATTAATTTTTACATGTGAGATATACAGGGCTTGTTTTTCTAATTTCTTATGTGATCTTCAGTAGAGTACTTGTCTTCTGAGTATATATTCTCATAAAATAAGAGTTTCATAGAGTTACTAAGAGTAAATGAATGGTAGATAAAAATTCATACTGGAATGAAGTTGAATATCACCTTCATACAATTAACATCTGGGATATAAGATTAAATCTGAAATTTAAAATACAGTTATTATTAGTATTTAAAATTAAATATTTGCATGGTACAGTAATGATATTTATTAGCAGTATCTGCTGTCACAACATTCCTTAGATGCCTACTTTGAATTGAGTTCAGTGAATGAGCAAGATTTTTTGGGGGGTGGGTTACATTTCTTCCAGTCATTACTGTTTTTTACCATGTTGGGTGGAAGATGATTATCATGGACCTTCTTTTCTGTGATTTTGGAGTTTTTCTTTATGAAATTTTGAGCTTAGTTGACATTGTTTTTAAATCATGGTTACAAGATAAGGTAAATTCTTAAATATAGAACTTTCCCTGAAAGACCATAGCCTGAAAAGAAGTAAATAACTTGAGAGATTACTCTGTCTAATGTTATGATTGCAAGTTCCCTAAATACTTATACAGTAGCAGAATTATGAGTTTCCCAGGTGACTCATTGGTAAATGAGTTACCTGTCAATGCAGGCAACGCAGGAGACGGAGGTTTGATCCCAGGGTCAGAAAAATCCCCTAGGGGAGGAAATGGCAACCCACTCCAGTATTCTTGCTAGGAGAATCACATGGACAGAGAAGCCTGGTGGGCTGCAGTCCATAGGGTTGCAAACAACTGGACCTGACTGAGCATACACACACACATCAGAATTATAATTTAATTTCATTATCCTGTTAACATTGTATGAACATTTGTTGACCCAAAGGGTGTGTTTTTCCCAAAATTATCTAGCTTAATGCACTTTATTAGTTGTAATGTCAGTCTGTTTTGTTTAATTTCTTGACTGTCTTTAATTTTTTTGTATATAAAATTAATAATTTTAGTAATTATTATTTTTGTGATAATACATTTATATGTATACCTAAAACTTTATATTTTAACATATATATATTTAACACATATACTTTAATGTAAAAATTATATTATGGAGATCTTCATTTTGAGTTCTATTTGGAATGCTTACATATATTTGAAAGTAAATTATTAGATATTAACCAAAAATATTAATGATAAGCTTGGCTTTGTTTACCATGTTAATTAGAAGGAGGTCCTATGAGATGATATATTCTCTGATTATGCATAATTTTAAGGATGCCATAAGTGGCATGAAAGTAAGCATTTAGCTATTGAGGCTTGCAAAAACCTAAGCTGAGGTCAAATAGCAAAATTTGGCTGAATATGAAGGTTGAAGCCAAACTTTAATACATCCATAAAGTGATGAATTAATTAGTTATTTAATTAAAACTTTTTGAAAACTATGCTTATGTAAGTTTTATTTCAGTTCAGTTCAGTTCTGTCACTCAGTTGTGTCTGACTCTTTGCGACCCCATGAACTGCAGCATGCCAGGCCTCCCTGTTCATCACCAACTCCCAGAGTCCACCCAAACCCATGTCCATCGAGTCAGTGATGTGATCCAACCATCTTATCCTCTGTCGTCCCCTTCTCCTACTCTCAATCTTTCCCAGCATCAGGGTCTTTTCCAGTGAGTGAGCTCTTCGCATCAGGTAGCCAAAGTATTGGAGTTTCAGCTTTAACATCAGTCCTTCCAACGAACACCCAGGACTGATCTCCTTTAGGATGGACTGGTTGGATCTCCTTGCAGTCCAAGGTTCTCTCAAGAGTCTTCTCCAACACCACAGTTCAAAAGCATCAATTCTTCAGTGCTCAGCTTTCTTTATAGTCCAGCTCTTACATCCATACATGACCACTGGAAAAACCATAGCCTTTACTAGAGGGACCTTTGTTGGCAGAGTAATGTCTCTGCTTTTTAATATGTTGTCTACATAATGTATAACTAGACAGCATGCATTTGTATATATTTATATACATATATCTTCATAGAGTAAGTCAATGTTTTTTATAAAGTGTAAAATAAAAGTTGTCCTAAGGATTACTTGGAAATTTAGAGACCAAATTATAGTTTATCTCATTCATTCACAGGAGAAGGAAATGGCTACCCACTCTAGTATTCTTGCCTGGAGAGTCCTGTGGACGGAGGAGCCTGGTGGGCTGCTGTCCATAGAGTCGCACAGAGTCAGACACAACTGAAGTGACTTAGCATGCATGCATTCATTCATAAAACATTGAATGCCTGTTTTGTTCTAAAATCATGCAGACACACAGAAATGTACAAAATAGTCCCTATTCTAACTAAGCTCATAGTCAAATAGGGAACTTAATGTTAAATAATTATAAATGTGATGAGTGTAAATATATTCAGGTTTCTGTGAGAGAATATGGGAGCTCTGGGAAGGTACGAGAATGGAGTGAATGGCAAGATGGTGGGAAGTAGAGTTTTAAAGGATTTTTACAGAGAGGAAGGAGTGTGACATCCACAAACACTGGCTACAGGAGGGGCGAAAATGGAGTTACAGGCACTTGGGAATGCTCTAGATGAGAGAGAGAGTTGTAAAAATGACTTACAAGTTTTTGCACTCCGTTTATTTTCATTCAGTTATTCAGCACCTACCAAGGTACACTACTAGCGCACGCCTGTGAAACGCACATGCACGTAATGCACATCCGCTCTGTGATGCTCGTGATGTCCTATGCACATACACGCATCCGTTTTTTGATGCTGGTAAAAATTCAGTGTTGGTTAAAAGTGACAGTGTCTTTTAAGAATAAAGAGAGATGTTTCTTATATGATAGAAAGAGTTTGTTGTACAATTTTTGACTTTATATCCTGCCAATTTTATTGCTTGATAGATTGATTTGTAACTTTTAACTTTAAAAATTCATCTGAAGTAGTAAAAGAAAACAAAATATACATTGAATCTATAAAATGTTACATTGAGAATCAAGACAACAATCTAATAAAAGGGTAGGAGAAGTTAATGGGAAATCTAGGATAAAGAATATTATTACAGCTTTATGAATAATTACCTTTGTGTCCTGAGACAATTAAGTCAAAGAGAGAATCATGCTGGATAAGAAAACTCTCATATTTATTAGTATTTGTGTGTGTGTGTAGAAATAAAACATTTCATTAATCAGTTTAAATCTTTCCTGAATCTTGAGAATAATTGTATGAGGATAATTCCACAGAAAATTCCATGTACAGAGGAGTCTGGTGGGCCACAGCCCTTGGGTTGCAAGAGTCCAACATGACTTAGAACTAAACCAGCCAACCAACTAATCAACAGAAAATAAAAATGAAACTCCCTCACCTGCTTTGCTTCTTGACGTACCTTTTATTTTCACTTGAAAATGTGTTTTAAATCAAAATGAATGTATTCTAACACTGTATATATGTTTTTTAAAACTGGTAGTAAATTGCTTATGTTTTGGTAATGTCTTGAATGTGTGTTAATACTCTGCATGTCAGTAACCTGGAATTAATTTCTTTTTTTATTAAGTACTAGTTTTAAGAAGTACTAATTAAAAAAAATTTTTTTATTAAGTAGTATTTCAAGAACTTTGCAGTCCAGAAATGAAGCTGATTCATTATAAATGAAGTAATTTTAAGATATTAAAGATATGTATATGTCTTTTTAAAGTTACATACATCTTAAATATACCTGAGAGATTCCTTAGGTTATATATACACACACAGGAATATGTACATATATGTATGTGTATATATGTATATTTTCTTGCTATGCAAAGAACTAAGATAATTCAGATAGGGTAGGCAGAAATTGGAAGGGCCCCTTTTACTTAACCTAGCCTGTAAAACCCTCTTTTTAACAGGTAGATATTTATCCTCTTTTTTTTTAATGTATAGATAGAAATAATTGTATCTATCATTTCTGGTTTTACCTTTTAAATATATTGATAAATGATTTACTTTGTATGTATGTTATGAAGATTTACAAATGAAAGGAGTGTCATATTTTGACTAAAGTCTTTTTGACAGAAAGTGTGGATAAGGATGTTTCAGCATTGGAGAACTCCTATTAATGTAATTGACCACATTACCAAAGAGAAAAAACTGATTAATCACCTCAGTAGACACTCAAGACATTTGACAAAACTTAATACCTTTTCTTTAGAAATTGAGGCAGAAAAACATACTTTGTTTTCTGTGCTGTTTTTTCATTCAGCTATCTTTTATACGACTATATAGTTGTAGTTCTATACGTGCAAAATTCATATGTATGTTTGTGTGTGTGTACATACTCAATACAAGTTTATTGAAAAATGAATAAAGGAAAATCATCTGTGATTGAGCTATTGAGATTATGCATGTATATTTCATCAGGATCATTTTATTTTTCTAGTGAATTTATTACATTTTGGCATGTTACTAAGTTTTTTTCTCCAGAGGTGTGTAGTAGGGAAGGATTATATTTTATTTAACTTTTTGTGTTACAGCATTTAGGTTATACACATCTTAAATTGCTTCCCTGCAATATTCATTTGGTTAGAGTTAAAATTTCTGTTTAATGGGTATATGAAGTGTTTGGATTTCTAGTATCAATTTGTCCTTCTGAAAGATTTGTAGCAGTGGTCTCTGAGAGAGTAATTTACATATGTAACATGTTGACACACAAAAAACTATTGGAGAAAATTAACGTGAATTGTTGTACATAAAGAAACCTGTCCTTTTACATTTTGTAGGTTCCTTTAAAAATAGCTCTGAGTTTTGTTTTGTTTTTTGACTCCTTAGAAAACCAGACAAACAAAACAGTAGATGCTTCTGTTAATAAGAAAGCAGCCGATAGCACATCACAGGTAAGATGTTTCCTACTGTTTCAAAATGAAAAGATGGATTTCTGTTGATATTCATTGATAAAATGAAAATTATTCCAAGTTTGTTTTTTACAACTGTCCAAAATTTTTCAAACAGCTTCTCTGTGTTGTTTGACAAGAATTGAATTTTTTTGATTAGTAATTCTCTTAGTGATATTGGATTGTATATAACTGACAGTCTGGTTATTTTCTTTCATACAGTGGGAAGTTTTAGTCTCCACATGTAATTTCTTCCTGGCCCATCTGTTTAAGAAGGTCTCCCTGGTTTATCTCTCCCCACGCCTCCCCATCCTTTGTCCTGCCATAGCCAGCACACACAGAGACACCATTTTAGGTTGTTCAGAGCTGATCAGAAATAGTTTTATGGAAAGAAAATTTTGGTTTTTCTGGCTTATTAGCATTTTGCCAGTCTTGGTACTTTTTCATGTTAAATTTAAGTCACCCAGGAGTGGAGTAACTCCATTTTTCCTGTATTAATAAAGTTCATCACGATTCTTCTTCTACATTGCTTTAGGTATAATAGATGCATAGGGAAGTCATTGCATGTTTGATGGTCTAATTTATTCCCTTCCTCTTAATCATATCTGGAAACTCATTTATTTTCCTAGTGAGAGAAAAAATCTTGAGTAAGTCAGGCATGAATAAATGATGTGAATTTTAAAACAAGAGCATAGTGATCTTTAATTTTGACTATTCATCTTTATTAAAATGATATTTTTGACTAAAGATAGATCAGATCAGATCAGATCAGTCGCTCAGTCGTGTCCGACTCTGCAACCCCTTGAATCGCAGCACACCCCATGCTGTATAGCTCAAACTAAAGCTATTAGAAATATTTTATTTCTTACAAATTTTAGCAGGCTTTTTATATGATATTAAAGGTCAAAGTTTTGATTGTTTCTGAGGATGTCTTGTAGCTGTGTTTTTAATTAAAAGTATATGGAGTACTTTTTTGGGAGGCATGTAGTATAGGAAGCATCAGTGAC
Organism: Bos javanicus; assembly: GCF_032452875.1. NCBI lineage: Eukaryota > Metazoa > Chordata > Mammalia > Artiodactyla > Bovidae > Bos > Bos javanicus. The sequence goes on along the minus strand of NC_083872.1, from coordinate 95,893,311 downwards.
TTTTAGGTAACATAGGAAGTCTAGCTTTACTTTATAAAGTAAAACCAAAGCTAAAGAAAGAAATTACAAACATCCTCATTTCTCTCAGTAATTTTTTTCTTGTTTGTTTGGACATACTAGGTAATGTTTTAGGAGAGGAAGATGTACACTGTAATGGCTGTGTTTTCATCTTGTTATAAATGGTGATTCTTCTAGAGTTGTGCTGTCTAATGTGGTAGCCACTAATCACATGTAGGCTATTTAAATGAAAATGGATTTAATTTAGCCTTAAATAAAAAATTTACTTCCTCTATCACAGTAGGCCCATTTCAAGGCTCAAAAGCCACACATAGATAGTAACTACCATATTGGAAAACAAGGATATGGAACATTTTCATCATTGCAAAAAGTTATACTCCAATGTTATATGACAGCCTAGATGGGAGAGGAATTCGGGGAGAATGGTACATGTATATGTATGGCTAAACCCCTTTGCTGTCCACCTGAAACTGGCATAACGTTGTTAATTGGCTATACTCCAGTATAAAATAAAAAAAAATTTTAAGTTATATTAGATTGCTGAAATAAAGTATATATAATATTGTAAACACTTCAGTGAAATTAAAATTGATATAAAAGTTTGCCATACTTTTAAAGTTCTTTACTTAAAAATATTCTTTTTAAATAAAAAAAAATAATATAAAATTTAGTCACACTCAGCTACTTATTATGTTCTAGAAATTCTAAGACATGTATTACTACTTCACAAGTTTTAGTTTACATTGTATTCTATAACTTTTATTTTGATGAAGCAACTTGTTCTAGTAGATCCAAAAGACACCTGAAGTGTCTGCATCAGATTAGCAAAGAGACTATATAACCAAATTCTAAGTTCTCAAAAAATATTTTTTAAAAAATTCTTCTTATTTATTTAATGAATGTATTTGGCTGTACCAGGTCTTAGTTGTGGCATGTGGGATCTTAACTTCCCTGACCAGGGATTAAACCTAGACCCCCTGCATTGGGAGCGTGGAGTCTTAGCCACTGGACCACCAGGAAAGTCTCTCAATGAATATTTTATTTGGCTTACAGGAATAGTAATTCACTACCATTGTATGAAAAACACAAGTAGCATGACTAGGCAGCTAATCTGTTAAAGTCACGCCTGATCAAAGGTTTCAATGAGTTCCAGTTATGAATTTAAATAGTAAATGTAATATGCAAGTTTTATTATATAATAAGAAATTATTATGGAAATATATATGGGCTGCTAGTTATAAATTGATGCTTTATTGGCTTTTTGGGTTATAGATAAAAGTTTTGTTGTGCAAAAATACTTTGATAATGTAACACTACAGTTGTTTTAAAACATATGTTAAGAAATTGCTGTTAGCTTTTTACCTTGTATGTTGCTGCTGCTGCTGCTAAGTCACTTCAGTCGTGTCCGACTCTGTGCGACCCCATAGACGGCAGCCCACCAGGCTCCCCTGTCCCTGGGATTTTTCAGGCAAGAACACTGGAGTGGGTTGCCATTTTCTTCTCCAATGCATGAAAGTGAAAAGTGAAAGTGAAGTCACTCAGTCGTGTCCAACTCTTGGCGACCCCATGGACTGCAGCCCACCAGGCTCCTCTGTCCATGGGATTTTCCAGGCAAAAGTATTGGAGTGGGGTGCCATTGCCTTCTCCGACCCTGTATGTTACTTGGTAGCAAATAGAATCTGGTGTGAAATAGGTAGCCTATGATTCTTTACACTCTTAGCTTTCTAGCCACTCAGATAACTTCTTTTTCCTATGCCAAGTCTGTCTTAGTTGTACTTCTGAACACTTCTAAGACTATCATAATTTAGAAGGAACTAGATGGCATGTATGGAAATGATTGTTGTTTGTACCTAATGAGAAAATAATTAAAGATATAAAATGTTCTCTTTTTGTAGTCCTTGAATGAAGATTTCTCTAATGTCTTCCAAATAAGTATTTATTAGCATATTCCATATCATTGTTATTACATATTTTATTCATAGATCTCATTTCATGTAGTACATTACTAATATATTTTATGTGGTAAAACATTATTTATTGAAACTACCATCATATGTTGTAAGACAGTGTAGAAATCATTTTCTGCTGCATCTGTAGTTTTATATTACTGTTTGGAGGGACTTGAGATCCACCTCAATTTTGCTGATTTGCTAGAAGGACTCATAAAACCTGTGATAGGTTGATTATACTCATGGTTATGGTTTATCACAGCAAAAAATAGAGAACCAAACCAGCAGGGAAAAAAAATAAGCATCAAGTGGGATCAAGTGCGGTCAGGCTGAGGCTTCCATGTTCTTCCCTAACCAGCACTGCACAGGAGGGGCTTTCTCTCTGGATACTACCTTAAGTAACAAGTGACAAAAGTCTCTGCCCAGGTAAGCCTGACTGAGTATCATGGCCTGAGCTGATTGGACAGCTGCTTCTTTCTGTGTAACCAGCTATGGCAGTCAAAATGCAAGACTCCTAACAGTGAAACCAGATGTGCATCATCAGTCTTGGTGTTTGTGCAGATCAACCTTGATAAGCCAGTATGACACAGTTCATTATTTAAGGTGTTTAAGGGACATAAGAAAATTATCAATAATTTATGTAAACTTTCTAAGGGCCACATTTTTGGTAGCCAACCAAACCTTAAGGTAATTCCCAAGTTCCTTTAGAGAGATGTGTGTGGAGGGAGCAGCCCAGTCTTCTGTACTGGCATTCTCTGCAGTTGTCGAAGTGCCCTATTCTAGCTTTTCAAATATATTCTTTGTTATTGCCTTTTAAATATGATCTTATTATTTGTTTTAGTACAAAAAAAAAGTACCCTACAAAGCCAATATCTTTGCTTTCTTGAAATTTTCTTAGTGTTCATATGATGAGAGTGGTCATTTGGGGGAAGGACACAAGATTAAATAACTTTTTAATAAAATAGATTCTTAGTATTAAAACCTATTTGACACAAGATGTTTTTTAGCAGTTTCAGAACTTTGGTAATATGTATAAATGCAGATAAAGGCATGTAATGTTTCTTGATTACATAAGTTTTCTCAGAATTGATGGCAGAAAAACATGAACCTAGTGACATAGAAATAATAAGATCTAGAGTCAGACATGGAGAAGGCATTGGCACCCCACTCCAGTACTCTTGCCTGGAAAATCCCATGGACGGAAGAGCCTGGTAGGCTGCAGTCCATGGGTCGCTCAGAGTCAGACACGACTGAGCGACTTCACTTTCGCTTTTCACTTTCATGCATTGGAGAAGGAAATGGCAACCCACTCCAGTGTTCTTGGAGAATCCCAGGGATGGGGGAGCCTGGTGGGCTGCCATCTCAGGGGTCACACAGAGTTGGACACGACTGAAGTGACTTAGCAGCAGCAGCAGCAGCTGAGTCAGACACTCTGGCAGCTCTAACTTACCTAATATGTAAGGCTTGAGTAAGTTATCTAAACCTTGGATTTGATTTCTTACATATAAAATATGGTTAATGCTGATCTCAGCCACAGATTATTATAGATGAAATTTGTTAATGAATGTAGAACACTGAAGAGCCTGATAGAAATAGTTCCAGCTATCATGACTGTCTTTTATTTGCTGTTAATAATTATTGAAATAATTAGATTTTATTTCTTTAGAAAATAGAAACAGGAGACTACTGTAGTATGTGATAATAGATGAATTTTATCAGTCAAGTTAGGATAAATAAAAATACAATTCAGTAGATTAGATCATTGATTATAGACCTTCTCTTCCTATTATAGATTATACACTATTGAAAAATAGGCACCTTATAATAGAGCATTAAAACAATAAAAAGAAAGACAAATTGACCCTTTTATCTTTATAAGACTTACTCTTTGTATCTTCTCTAACATTAATGTAATTACAGCAGTTTTTTTCCGTGTGTTTGTGTATTTGTATTTAAAGTGAGTATCTAGGAGGAAAAAACTACTTATTTATTGATTTTTTGATGTGTTATTTTATCTGACAGTCCCTAATACTGATAGGAAATTTTATTCCATTCAGTTGGTTTAGTCTTTGATATGGTTGAATTTAGGTCTGTTTTATAATTTAAAAAATATATCATCTATTTTTTGTTTTGGGGTACTTTTCCCCCTACTTTAATTTTGTGTTGATTTTTAATGCTCTTAATTTTTCTGTTGTCTGTTCTTAAAAAATTGAAGTATAATTGATTTACAATGTTGTGTTAGATTGTGGTGTACAGCAAAATGATTCAGTTATACGTATGTATATATTCTTTTTCATTACAGGTTATTAGAAGATAATGAATATAGTTCCCTTAGATACATAGTAGAATCTTACTGTTGTCTATTTTATATATAGAAGTTTGTATCTGCTAATCCCAGACTCCTAATTTATCCCTCCCTGCCTTTGGCCCTTTGGTAACCATTAGTTTGTTTTCTATGTCTGTGAGTCTGTTTCTGTTTTATAAGTGAATCCATTTGTATATTTTAGATCCCATGTGTAAGTGATATCATATATCTTTCTGACTTACTTCACTTGGTATGATAATCCTTGCTGCTGCTGCTGCTAAGTCGCTTCAGTCGTGTCCGACACTGTGTGACCCCATAGACAGCAGCCCACCAGGCTCCCCGTCCCTGGGATTCTCCAGGCAAGAATACTGGAGTGGGTTGCCATTTCCTTCTCCAGTGCATGAAAGTGAAAAGTGAAAGTGAAGTCGCTCAGTCCTGTCCAACTCTTAGCGACCCCATGGACTGCAGCCCACCAGGCTCCTCTGTCCATGGGATTTTCCAGGCAAGAGTACTGGAGTGGGGTGCCATTGCCTTCTCCATGATAATCCTTAGGTCCATTCTTTTTTATGGCTGATTAATATTCCGTGTGTGTGTGTGTGTAAGAGAGACATCTTTATCTATTTATCTGTCAGTAGACATTTAGGTTTCTTTTGTATCTTCAGTTCAGTTCAGTCGCTCAGTCGTGTCCGACTCTTTGCGACCCCATGAATCGTAGCACGCCAGGCCTCCCTGTCCATCACCAACTCCCAGAGTTCACTCAGACTCACATCCATCGAGTCAGTGATGCCATCCAGCCATCTCATCCTCTGTCGTCCCCTTCTCCTCCTGCTCCCAGTCCCTCCCAGAATCAGAGTCTTTTCCAGTGAGTCAACTCTTCGCATGAGGTGGCCAAAGTACTGGAGTTTCAGCTTTAGCATCATTCCTTCCAAAGAAATCCCAGGGCTGATCTCCTTCAGAATGGACTGGTTGGATCTCCTTGCAGTCCAAGGGACTCTCAAGAGTCTTGGCTGTTGTAAATAGTGCTGCTGTGAACATTGAGGTTCATGTATCTTTTTGAGTTAAGAGTTTTCTCTGGATCTGTGCCCAGCAATGAGATGTTTGGATCAAGTGGTAAAGTTTTTTAAGGAACCTCTTTATTTTCCTCCATAGTGGTTGCATAGTGTAGGAGGGTACCCTTTTCTCCACATACTCTTAAGCACTTATTGTTTGTAGACTTTTCAATGATGATCCTTCTGACCAGTTTGAGATGATACTTCCTTGTAGTTTTGATTTGCATTTCTCTGGTGATTAGCTGTATTAGCATCATTTCATGTGCCTGTTGCCCATCTTCTTTGGAGCAATGTCTGTTTAAGCCTTCTGCCCATTTTTTTGATTGGTCTATTTGTTTTTTAGTTATTGATTTGTATACGCTGTTTATATATTTTGGAAATTAAGCCCTTGTCAGTTGTGTTGTTTGCAAGTATTTCCTCCCAGTCTGTAGGTTGTCTTTTTGTTTATGGTTTCCTTTGCTGTGCAAAAGCTTTTGAGTTTTTTTAGGTCTCATTTGTTTATTTTTGCTTTTATTTCTATTGCCTCAGAAGACTGACCTAAGAAAACATTGCTGTGATTTATGTCAGAGAAAGTTTTGCCCACATTCTCATCTGGGAGCTTTATGGTGTCATGTCTTACATATTTAAGTCTTTAGCCATTTTTCAGTTTACTTTTGTGTATGGTATGAGGGAATGTTCAGCATCATTGATAGACATGTGGCTTCCCAGCTTTCCCAGCACCACTTGCTGAAGAGACTGTCTTTTGTCCATTGTTATCATTCTTGTCTCCTTTGTCAAAGATTAGTTGACTATAGGTGTGTGGGTTTATTCCTGGGCGCTCTCTTCTGATCCATGTCTGTTTTTATGCCAACGCCACATGTTGTTTTGATTGCGATAGCTTTGTTGTATTGTTGATGTTGGGAGTGTTAGGCCTCCAGTTTTGTTCTATTCTCCCAGGATTGCTTTGGCAATTCTGGGTCTTTTATGATCCTACGTAAGTTTTGGGATTATTTGTTCTAGTAATTCTTGGAATATATTTTTAACAGCTGCTTTGAAGTCTGCTAAATTCAACATCTGGCTCCACTTGGAGTTATTTTTATTGACTATCTTTTTTTTCTAGTTGGGTTCTACTTTACTAGTCTTTGCCTGTTGTTCTAGTAATTTTTGATGAATTTAAAATTTAATTCTAAAAGTGGACTTTAGTTGGACAAGTGGATCTTATAGATCTGTTGTAGCAAGTGGATTCTGTTATTTTCTTCAAGGGTTTGTTAAGAACTTTTCAGTTTCGGATTTACAGGTTTGTGATGTTTATTAACAAGTCATTTTCTGTGAAGTCATTATCTTAGAAAAGGTTTATAATTGTAAGATTTAGAGTTACATCATGGTCTTTGAATTTGGCCTGTATATCTAACATCAAGATATCATTTTCTTTAATTTTGTAAAACTTTAGTGTTGTGGATGAAAACCGTAATCATTTGGAGTTGACATGACTGTAAATATACCATAAAGTAATTATGATTAGCATTTATTGAGTGGTTACTGTGTGTCATGTCTGGTGTTAAGCTGTTTGAATGCATATTTGTATTAATACTTATAATAGACTTCATATCCAATTTTTTGAAATTTAGAAAATGACATTTTAACATAAGTTCACATAACTTGTAAGTGTTGGAACTAAAAGATTCAGTTATTCTTTTTGACTTGAAGATCTTGGCTCTTTAGGTCTATGTTGTACTGCTTTCCTTTTTTTGTTGCCATTATATAGTTTTAAAAAAAGTTTTAACTACATTTCTAATAATTTTGGACAATGAGTTGACTTTGGTCAAATTGGATGTCATCTGATTATAGCACATTACATCCTATGATACCATACCATTCTTTAGGGGAGAAAAATAGATTATTTTATGTAACCTAATTCTGACTTTAAAGTTGCCTTTGGTCTTCCTGTGAATTAATGTTGATAATTTAGTGTAGGTTTGGTCAACATTTAAATATTAGAAATGAATTATGTTTACATTTAATCACTTAAAGTGCTTAGAGCATAGCTCTATGCGATTGACAATATAATTAAAAAAATAATTTATTGTGGAAGATTTTTTGTGTGTGTGTGGCAGATATTTGACTCTTGAGTATCCTTGGGTCATTTATGTGACAAACACTCTTTAGGTAAAGTCATTTAGGGGTCCAGATTGAACCAGGCTGTGCATTATCATTGCTTCCCCTCAGTATTGTTTTATTTTCCTTATGCCTACCAGAGTTCCCATAGCAAAATGCAAATATTTTGTTTTTTAGAGTGGAAAAGCCACAAGCAACGATTCAGGTGGCGTCATTGATCTCACAATGGATGATGAAGAGAGTGGAGCTTTACAAGGTACTTAAATATAAGTAATCATATTAAGGAATGCTTTGGTACCATTTTTCTCTCTTAACTCATTATACTTAGTACAAATCTTGACAGCACTGTTTGTGTCCTTTTTAGAAAGAGTTTTTAAGATTAGAAGTAAAAAACTGAAGTCAAATCTTGGGAGAATATTAACAAAGCATAAAGGAAAACAGAGCAACTAGGAGAATATTTAACTTATGGAATACTTCTCTTTTTATATCTGTTATTTCACTTGATCCTTACAATAACCCTGTAATGCCCATTTTAGAATTGAGGATAGATTTAGAGTACGAATTAAATCTAGGTCTTTGGACTTTAAATGTTTTTTCCATATGTGTATATGTATATTTTAATGTAGGCGTTAAATCAAGATATTGTTAAAAAGCATGTATACCCAGAATTCTCAGTATTATTCTGAGTTATAATATTTAGAAATTATATTGGTTAGCTGTTGAACAATATTCCAAGTTATTCTTCCACAGTGTTAATAGGTGTCTGTAAATAAAAACTTTCGTGGTTAAATATGCTTGGGAAATGCTGAGTTAAAATTATATGGGTTTTTTTCCTTAATACAGATATCTCTGAACCTTTACTGTGCTGATTTACAATGTAAATCTCCAAGAATGATTCATAGAGTATTTCTCAAACTTATTTGACTGTACAAAATGACTTTATTCATAGACATATCTGTAAAACTTTGTGGTGGTAATTATATAATGCATGTGAAAAATCTAGTAGGATCAGATGTTATTATACCTTTAAGACATTAATTAAAAAAAATACTAGAGATTTTAAGAAATTATATTTTAGGGAATAAGATAGTTCAGTTGGTTTCAAGAAAACCAAAATTAAGTAGCTATACAATTCATTATGTGACAGTAAGGTCAGGTTCTTTGTATAAAACTGATATAAAATTGGAAGATTTATGTCATCATTTGTTGGGGTTGAATTTATGCCTGTCTGAGTACTGTTTAAACATTTCACATTTTCTGTATTGCTTTTACTATTTTTTTAATACACAAATCTTACAGAAATTTCCTAGAGCACACAAGTTAATACTGGTTATTTGTAAGAGGACACAGATAGGGCTGGTTTTGGATTAAAAAGTAAAATAAAAGTTTGTCATCAGTACTCTTGCCTTTTCCCTATGTAGCATCCCTGCCTCTTAGAATCTCTCTCCATTGCCCCACCATTGAGTGTTACTTAAATTCTGCCATCTAATGTGCATTTTCTTCATCAACACTCAAATATTAAAGTAGCTGCTGCTAAAGCCGTAAGCGTGTTGTATTAAGTTAAAAGTAGGATTCTTTTCATTTTTTAAAAAAAATTACAACTATATTTTCTTTAAATGTGATTTAAAATCTATGCTAGAACCAACAGTGAATTATTTAAGGTTCTGACTTGGTTTTCACATTGGCAGAAGTACACTTAATTAAAATACAATGAAATTGTTCTCTTAGTGGTAAAATGTGACTGAATGGCAAAGATAAACTTGTATATCTAATATTTTTGTATCAGTAATCATATTGCTTCACTTTTAATTAACAGACCCTAAAAAGGTAAATCATACCGCTGTGTCAACCATGAGTTCTTCTCAGGCTTTATCTCGACCGTTGCAACCCATCCAGCCAGCACCACCTCTTCAACCATCTGGAGTGCCAACAAGTGGACCATCTCAGACAACCATACACTTGCTACCGACAGGTAAACTTACTGAATCACTGAGGTGAAACTTTAGTTTTGCCTGTTGTGAAATATGACTGTGAAACTGAGTGGAAAGGTTAGACAGAAAATTAGGTCATTTAGGTAAGTACCAATGGACATGATTACTGGATCATACAGGAAGAGTATGGTTTTGCAGAAAGTGCCAGAGTAGAGTGGCTGTACCAGTTTGCATTTTTACCAGCAGTGAGTGTGAGGAAGGAACTGTTGTTCCACATCCTCACCAGCATTTGGTATTGTTAGTGTTTTCGATTTTCACCGTTCTAATAGGGATAGTAGAATCTCATTGTTATTTGATTTGCATCTCCCTGATGATATATTATGTTGAGCAGCTTTTCTAACTGTGCTTGTTTGCCATCTGTTCGTCTTCTTTGGTGAGGTGTCTGTTCAGAGCCTTTGTCCACTTTTTAACTGGGTTGTACATTTTCTTGTTGAGTTCTAGTTCTTTGTATGTTTTGGATGAGTCCTTTACCAAATGTCTTTTGCAGATATTTTGTCCTTTTCTTCACATTCCCTTGAGATGAACTTGTTTTAACCCTAATTATGTTAGTAATAAGTTATAAAAGCTATAACTATTTTTTTAAAAGATTAGAAGATTAAGAATAATCATTGTTATTTTTTATTTTTTAAAAAATTGTATTGGCATATTCCTCATTGTCATTTTGAAGACAAAGTATGTTTTTGAATGCAGTGTAACTTAATTTTGCAGACAGTCTTTTAACTAGCAGCATTGATACAGAATGGTTATAAAGAAGAGTTAAACTATATATGTCTTTGTCATCTGACAGTGTAAACAGCAGAAATGAATACAGTTTCTCTGGAAGGGATGAATATAATGATTCATTCTAATTATAACCAAGATGTTATAATTGATCAAATAAGAGTTTTTCAGTGATTCTTAACTAGAAATTGTTTTAACTGGCCTAACACTACTGTCAGAAGATAACCATTAATATTTTCCCTGCTACCTCTCAAGAAACTATTAACTAGACATTTCAACATGTAGTTTGTATCTCCAAATCTGTTTGCTGCTCAGTCGTGTCCGACTCTTTGCGACCCCATAGACGGCAGCCCACCAGGCTCCCCTGTCCCTGGGATTCTCCAGGCAAGGACACTGGAGTGGGTTGCCATTTCCTTCTCCAATGCATGAAAGTGAAAAGTGAAAGTGAAGTCACTCAGTCGTGTCCGACTCTTAGAGACCCCATGGACTGCAGCCTACCAGGCTCCTCCATCCATGGGATTTTCCAGGCCAAGAGTACTGGAGTGGGGTGCCATTGCCTTCTCCCCTAATCTGTTTGGAAGCCAATTAAGACAGGTCGTCTTCTTCATAAAATAGCCCATTGCTTAAGAAATTTATCTGTGAAATGCTTACATAAACACTTTTCTCATTAAGGAAAGCATTGAGCTTACGTGGAATTTTATCCAGTGAAATAAAATGACAGTCAATTTAGATGATTTAGAAAGAAGTGTTAATAATATAGATAATAAAATGGGGAATAAAAAGATGAAGAGCTAAGTATTCCTCCTTATATACTTTCTTCTTCTTTGTAAAGACTCACGTTGAAAGTTAGGATATATAAAGGCTAAGGAGTCTCTTTATTGTATACAGTTTTTACCTCCAAATTTGTTTTATTGTAGAACATATTTTTCCATAGGAAAGTATATTGATTATTGATATGTATTATATAGCTAACACATCATTTGTAAAATGTAGTTCTAATTCAGAAAGTTTTAACAAAAATTGTTAACTCCTTAAAATCACTATTTGTACTCCATGCTATCGGTGAACATTTTAGAACTCATTATTGGTAAATATATGTTAATATCACTCAAGGCATTAATGTTCTCTGGAACATAAATTAGGGGGAATGCCATGATAGAGAACGAAGAAGCCTATATTTTAATAGGTATTTTATTGTTTGGAATAGGAGGTGATTTGACTTATCTGAAGAACCTGTCAGTTACAATAGCCAGTCAGTTTTTTGAACTATGGGACCACAAGTTACTCTTTTTGATTTATACCCATTAGTAGAAGGCCTGGAGGGCCTAAAATTCCACTCTGCTAAGAATAATTTAACATTGAGGAAGGGAAAATTCACCCTTCTAAGTCACTCCTATAGCATCATACTCCCCAAAGTCTAAACCCTTTCTTCATCTTCACATGTTTATTTATCTAGACAGACGAGAGTGGGAAGGGCCTTGGACATGGTTGAGGTGTTCTTTTCTTCTCAAACTTGGATTGTACTAATATTAACCTTGGTTGACCCTGTCATTCTTAACTTTTTCACGATTACAAAAGGAGACTCTTGTCTATTATAGTAAATTAGATTTTGTATAAAGTGAATTGTTATTTAATGTTGCTTACTTAACATAGAATTTACTGCATCTTAAATCTATTTTTCTGCTTTTCATTAGCTCCAACCACCGTGAATGTAACACATCGTCCAGTGACTCAGGTGACCACGAGACTCCCTGTACCGAGAGCTCCTGCAAACCACCAGGTGGTTTATACAACCCTGCCCGCACCACCAGCTCAGGCTCCCCTTCGCGGGACTGTTATGCAGGCTCCTGCTGTTCGGCAGGTCAATCCCCAAAACAGTAAGAGACCCTTTTCCTGTTTATGTTGTTCTTTTGCATGTAGTTGGAGTGGCTTATATTGATGTTAGATGCAGCAAAAAGTGTTCCATATCATACTAAAACTATTATTCATTCATTTTCTTTTCTTAGGAGAGTTAACCAGAAAAAAATGGACTGGTATCTAATTTGTGTTCTGTGTGTTGTCTTCAGTTTAATTATTTATGGCCTACTTGATTTGATGTTGGTCTGTACCATACTTTAGAGACAACTTGCCTAATTAAAATGGGAATGATCAATTGTGACTTAGCCCAGATGGAGATAATGGTAAAGGATAGCCTCCAATGAGAGTCTTAAAGGTATGGAAAGTGGCTGAGAAATAAAAGATGGGAAAATGTTTAAGGTAACTTGTAATTTCTGTGTGTGTGTGTGTATGTGTGTGTGTGTGTGTGTATACACACACACATATATATATATGAAATATATATGTTTTCAGTTGCAAAATATACAAACAAGTTTCTATAAAGGATATATCTAAAGCTTAAAGAAAAATAGCAAAATGAACCACATATGAACTCTCCACTAGGCTAAGAAATAGAACTTTATCAGAATCCAAAAGTCTGTGTATGCCTGCTCTTAATTGCATCCTTCTCCCTTTCCATCAGAGGTAACCATCACCCTTACTTTTTGTTTTTCTGTATGGTTTTGCAATCTCTATAGGTATCACTAAAAATATTTAGTTTTGCCAAACTTAACAAGCAGGGACAAATCCACCTGTTTACTGAAACTTCAGTCATGCCATTATTAGGTGATGCTATAGGAGAAAATAAACTAAACAGAGTCTCTAGTTCACATTCTGGCTTTAGCTTTCTCAAGTTTACAAGAGCTTTCTTTGGGGAAATCCGTCAGCAGTGTCTTAAATGAATTCTGGGAAACAGGGCTCACCCCAGGCAAGGTACCCACAGTACTGGATATATTGCAGAAATATGGTTGAGCGATGAGAGGCTTCTAAATTTTCTCCATTTTTTAATTTAAAAAATTATTTTATTTTTGGTCACACTGGGTCTTCATTGCTGCACATGAGCTTTCTGTAGTTGCAGGGAACAGGGGCTCCTCTCTAGTTGTGGTGTTCAGCTTTCGCATTGCGGTGACTTGTGCAGTGCAGGCTCTCGGGGTTCGGGCTTCAGTAGTTGCAGCTGTAGAGTAGACTGGACTCTAGAGCACAGTCTCAGTAGTTGCCCCGTGGCATGTGGGATCTTCCCAGACCAGGGATCAAAGCTGTGTCCTCTGCATTGTCAGGCAAATTCTTATGTACTGTACCACTGAGGAAGTCTGCTTCTAAATTTTCTGCTTTTGTTGCCCTAATGTCTGTATAAAGTTTTCTGTTGGATGAAATGAGTATCCTCAGCTGATCAGCAGAGCATGGAAAGGAAGAGAGGAACATTGTTAAAATGAGGCAAGATTAACTTGCCTGTTCTGGAGGCAGCAGAGATCTTTGTGAAGAGAGCTTCATGTTTTCTATCTTTAGAGTCCCAGTGCTCCGTTCTGGCCTGTCTGCCTTCTATGTTCTGCCAGTGTTTCAGTGTGCTAGGATTTTGGGTATGGATTGCATTGATTTCTTTCCTGTGCTGGATCTCCTGTTCACTGTGTCTCCTGTTGTCCTTTATTGATCTTGTCTGTCTGTGGCTACTTGAAGAAAAGTTCATGGAGGTAGACTGTTTATTTTGGTAGCTTGCATATGTGAGGATTTCTTTATCCTCATGCTCAAATGATACTTTAGTTGAGTATAGACTTCTAGGTTAGATATATTTTTTCTTTTGAATTTTAAAAACATCACTTTACTGATTTTTAAATGTTTAATTCAGTGTTCTACCAAATTGAGAATAGAATTCTAATTCTATCATTTCATTTTCTTTTATAGGTGTTACAGTCCGAGTGCCTCAAGCAACTACATATGTTGTAAACAATGGATTAACCCTGGGATCAACGGGACCTCAGCTCACAGTGCATCACCGACCACCACAAGTGCATACTGTAAGTGAGGACCCTTGGCTTCACAAAATCCTCACCTGTAATGCTGTCAGATACCACTGCAGCTGGTACTATCACCATCACCCAGAAGCACTTCTGGGTAATGATGGTTGAGGAGTATAGAGTTTGCTTGTGGTGGTGTGCAGCATATAAAAGAGTCCACGTCTGGGGCATGAGAAGTGAAATAGACCATGTTAAACTTATGGTTAGGTTAAAGAGAGCATTCTTGAGTAGTGAATATTTTTTAAAAGTATTAAATATTTTAAGAAATAATTGTTGCATGTTTAATTTTATTTTTTTCCTCAGAATTTTATACTAGTTCTGTTACATTGCTATCATTTTATTGGTTTTAAACTTTTAATTAAAAAATTTTTTTTAATTTAACTGTAGTTGATTTACAGTATTGTGGTAGTTTCAGGTGTACAGCTTCAGATTCTTTTCCATTATAGTTTATTATAAGATACTGAATGGAGTTGCCTGTGCTATAGAGTAAATCCTTGTTGTTAACCTATTTTATACATAGTAATGTATATCTGGTAATCCCATACTCCTAATTTATCCCTTCCCCTCTCCTTTGGTAACCATAACTATTTTCTGTGTCTGTGAGCCTGTTTCTGTTCTGTAAAGAAGACCATTTGTGTTTTTTGGATTCCACATATAAGTGATATCATATAAATTTGTCTTTTTCTGACTTATCAGTTACTACTTTTAATCATCTAGTGGTATTGGGAACTCATTGGTTAAGAAATAATAGAGAAAACCAAAGATTTCTCCTTAATTTTAGTCTCCAAATCAATGTCACATTATCCTGTGACCTGACTGTAATAGTATTTGGTATGATAGAGTGTGTGAATGGAAATGCTGGCTCTAATGGTGGTAGGAGATTGAGGCTGATACCACTTTTTACCAAGCAATGCATCCTTTTTAAAATATACATAATAATGGCTAAGTTTGTGAAGTGCTTTCTATGCACAAGGCACTGTTAATTTATGTGGTCCTTACACAGAAATTCTTCAGAACTCTAGCTTTCTTTTTTTATCCTTTATTATTGGTATGGCAGCTAATGTACAGAGTGGTTGAATAACCAGCCCCCGGTCATACCTCATAAAACCCATTACATTTCAGTTCCAGAGCCTGTGCTCTTAGCAGCTGTTATTATACTGTCCCACTGCAGTGAAAAAAAGTCACGTTAATGGAGCAACTTCACATATACGAGGCACTCTACTATTTTACTTGTATTATTTTATTTACTCCTCCCAACCTTGCTGTGTGCTTAGTCGCTCAGTTGTGACTGACTCTTTGTGACCCCATAGACTGTAGCCCACCAGGTTCCTCTGTCCATGGGGTTCTCCAGGCAAGAATACTGGAGTGGGTTGCCATGTCCTCCTCCAGGGGATCTTCCCAACCCAGGGATCAAACCCAGGTCTCTTGCATTGCAGGTGGAGTCTTTCCCGTCTGAGCCACCAGGGAAGCCCTTGAGAATCAATATTGTCCATTTGATAGAAGAGGCTACTGTGTCTTAGAGATCATTAAGTGATTACTCAGTGTCATTACCAAACTAGTGTCAGAGGCAGAGCCATTTTAAAACTCAAATTTTTCTGGTCCCAGCACCTCTAGCATGTTGTCACAGTGCTTCAGATCTAGCCTTATAGGATCTGTGGCAAATATCTCATTACTGTTGTTTGCAACTACAAATAACTTATTTCATCCCATATTCCTTTGAGAAATATATAGTAAAAATCTCTTATTTATGCCACAGTTTTGCAAATGTGATGATCCATCAGAGCTTTTTTTAACACATGATTCCATATGAATTGTCTTACAATAAATACACTTATCTCATCAGAGAAGGCAATGGCAACCCACTCCAGTACTCTTGCCTAGAAAATCCCGTGGACGGAGGAGCCTGGTAGGCTGCAGTCCATGCAATTGCACAGAGTCGGACATGACTGAAGCGACTTAGCAGCAGCAGCAGCAGTATCTCATAGAAGAAACATTCTTTTAATTTAATTTTAATAATATTTTTAACTGGGAATTTTCAAAAATATATATAAAAGTAGAAAGACTAGTGTTGCAATCCCCACATACCCATCACCTGTCTTCAGTAGTCATCAGTCTTCAGCAGTCATAGCCAGTTTTCTTTCTTCTGTATTGCCACCCCCAAACTCCTAAAACCTGTGTATGCACTGGAATATTTTGAAGCAAATCCCTGATATATTATCTCTAAAACTTCAATAGAAACCTCCATTGCAGTGGCAGAAACTAAACAGTAACTCAGTTGACTTAACTGTTTTAAGATATGAGAGGATTTGGTAGCCTCGAATTTTAAGAGTTAGAAAGGGCTGTTATAGGTTGTAAGCTATTATCACACTCCTTAAATTCCTACTCTCTCCAGTCAAGTTCATGACTTCAGCCTTCTCATAGATCTTACTAGTTGTATGTTTATTTAATGTTATTTACTTAATTTGAGAGAAGTAATACAGTAAGATGGCCAGTATTCAAATCTGTTTTTCTTCAGCTTTCCATGTTTAATGTATTTGCATTTGCTTTTTTTTCCCCTCTAACTTTGTATCTATTTTAGCTTTTAAACTGTGGATTATGCTTTTCTCTAGATGTGTATATGAATTTTTTTTCCACTTCACACATGAATTTCAGCATATTTTCATTCCTTGAGATTATTTGGCAGATCCTTTTTTGAGTTGTTACTACGTGCACATTACTAGCACTGAACTTTGAAAAGGCATGGAGATTTAGAAGATAACAGATCTTCACAGAATTCACTATTTAGTATATGCAAATTATCCATTTAATGAAATACATATTAAAACATAATTTTGTTAAATGAATTTCAGTTAAGGAAATATTTTTTTCATGACTTCCAAACTAAAGTCATTGAGCAATAATGTTTGACTTTGGGGGAAAAAAAGACCACTTATATCTCTCTTTCCTGGCTCTTACTTAAATCTTTTTGAAAAAACTGTTATCATTGTAATCTTAAAACCCAGATGATAATAATGTCCAGCATTAAGTCAGTTTGTAAGCTTAGTATTCATGCTTTTCCATTATTTGGCCTTAACTTACCTTTCCAAATTTGTGTGTTCTTCTTCATGTTCTCCGTGTTTTTGCCCATAAATCCCCTCACTTGCCTATCCCCATGCCCTTGTTCATGCTTTTACCTATTAGCAGAAAGATTCACAACTATTTCTACATTTCTAAATTCTCTCTTTCACAGTCTGGTATAAATGTCACCTTTTACATGCAGACTGACCAAGAACATAATATACAGTCAGTGTTATATGTACTTAACTTATAAGAATATGCTAGTCTTTTTATGGAGAAACAGTCTGAAAATGAAAGTAGAGTTGATACTCAAATTTTAGATGATTGATAGACTGCCAACATATGTTATTAAAAAATATGTTATATTAAAACAAGGGTCTGTGGCATAGATCATTAAATCATTAATTATTTTATCAGAAGTAGATGATTATTTCAGTTTCTGTCAAGATGATGTTCCATCAGCCAGGGCTTTTGTCTCCTAAGGAAAACTCAGTATCTCAGACCCAAAAAGCACAGAGGGAATAATCTCAACACTCATCTTCTGGGTCATGAACTGATTTCAAATCATCAGGGAGAACTTGCCAGATGTGTGATATTTGCTATTTCCCAGTATTCTTGATGTAAAATGAAGACTCTCTAAAAGTAAGTGATTTCTAGGATGTTACAGTTCTCGCATTAACAAACAGTCCTTTCTCCAATCATTATCCATCAACATGACTCTTTTTTTGTTAGGAGCCCCCACGCCCTGTGCACCCGGCACCCTTACCAGAAGCCCCACAACCACAGCGTCTGCCCCCTGAAGCTGCCAGCACGTCTCTGCCTCAGAAGCCTCACTTGAAGTTAGCACGAGTTCAGAGTCAAAATGGCATTGTACTGTCCTGGAGTGTTCTGGAGGTGGACAGAAGCTGCGCCACTGTTGACAGCTACCACCTGTACGCTTACCACGAGGAACCCAGTGCCACTGTACCCTCACAGTGGAAGAAGATTGGCGAAGTCAAGGCACTTCCCTTGCCCATGGCATGCACTCTCACCCAGTTCGTGTCTGGCAGCAAATACTACTTTGCAGTACGAGCCAAGGATATTTATGGGCGTTTTGGACCTTTCTGTGATCCTCAGTCAACAGATGTGATCTCTTCTTCGCAGAGCAGTTAAACCTTGGAGCCTTTCCCTCTTCCTCTTTCAGAAGTTCTACTTTTTGGTCTTGTTTTAATCTTGTGCATGATACCTATTGTAAAATGCACATTGTGCAAGATTTCTTGGACCGATGTGTATATACACTACATTTGTTTATAATCAGAATAAACTCAGCCCATAAAGCAGAATCTTTTCCTGAACAATTCAGGCTTCAAGGTTTTGAAATGTAAATGTGCACCTTGCTTTAGTTTTGAGGCTGGAGTATATGTGTGGTGTGTGCTTTTCTGTATTTATATGTTTATTACAGTGGAATCTCCCATTTTCATTCTCAAATTTACCTCTCTTCCAGTGTGAAGCAAGTAGATCAAAGAATTTGAGGTATGTATCTGGCATGATTCTGCTTCTACGTGATTTGTAGGTTTATAGATAGATGATTTAAACTGACTCTAAATGGAACCCAAAGAAAAAATAAAAAGCAAAATGGTCAAATAGTTTAAAAAGGTTAATTTGAACACAGGAAAAGATCTTTTCATGTTTTCTTTTGTCTTTTCTGGGTTGTCAATTCAATGAAAAAGAATTGCAGTGGGCCCTCCCTTTTCTAATCTGAGATTTTTTCCATTTATTTTTGTGCCTTAAAGATTAACTGCAAAAGTAAACAGGGCCGTTTTTCCATTGTGGTTTACTCTTCTCTGTCAACCTTTCATCCTCATTTCTCCTTTTTCTCCACCAAATGTAGCACATTTCCCTCAAGTAAATTATAAACCAAGGCTTTTATATGTAGTCTGATCAGTGACATCATTGCATTTAACTTTCTCTTTTCTTCCAAGAAAATTAATGCTCTTTATTTCTGGTCACTATTTAACTCTGTAAAATGAACCAAAAGAAGACCACATTTATATGAGCCAATTTCCCTTCAAACATATTTTAGTATCTATGCTGCACACTGTCTTAGAGATTATGAAAACAATTCTGGTTCACCTTATCACCCACAGTATTCTTTCAAAGAAAGTAAATAGTGAAATTCACAAAATACAGTAAGCTAAACTATCAAAGGGAAAGCTCCATTTCTTCTTTATCCTCATATCATTCTTCCTATATTATTAATCTTTTCTTTTGATGGTGCTAAATTTTATCTGATTCAACACATGTCAGCTTTGGATAAGGTTTAAAGTATATCCTTTGGGGTCATTTATGTAAGAATGACTTTACAACTTCTGTGCATCTCTGTTCCTCTTCAAAGTTTTAATCAAACTTTGATCATGGATTTTCTATTTGAGTGCCAGTTATACTGGTATCAGGTACGTGTTGGAGTGTAGGTAGCTCAAGACAGGAGAGATGGCGTAATTTGGGGGATAAGAGGGGTTGGCGATACTTGGAAAGGAATTTGTGGAGTTTGTGGAATACATTTTCAAGCCATCTTCCATATCATATTTGAAATCATATTCCTGCCTTCTTAAATGAGTTAAGTCATTAATGTATTCTGGACTTATAAGAGGGAACTGTCATTTCCATATTAATGCTTCTTGGTTTGCAACTTCAATGGCTTATAATAGGAAACATTCTACTTGTAAAGAAACTCTCTTTAGAGACTTTTACTGGTCACTATACTGTCAGGTTGGATGTGAAGTTTGATTGATGTGGAAGAAAGCCTACAGATTGCCAAAAGTAAATGCTCCAAAATCTTCCTTTTGCTTTCAGAAAATAGGCCACAATGAGAATTAAAATTTCCATGAGTCATATTTGCCAACCAACTATGTAGGCGTTACTCATTGTGGGTCTAATGATGATGGTAAAGAAATTGCCAATGTCATGCCAATGAAAATTTTTAAAGGGAGAAATTGATGATCTTCTAGATGTATGTGAGCACCTGTCTTATATCTGCATGTACATATGTTTTTACCTGCAGTGGTTGCAGTGTTGATTATGTGTTGAAGAGCATTTCAGTTGACAGAATAGAAAGCCCATGTTCAAAATTGTTCTTTATTGACCGGTTTTATGGTCATATGATAATTTGCTTACCTAGCCTAGAAAGCTTCCCTTGGTGAGTACTTTATGTTTACTAATCCTTTTTTTTTTTTTTTTTAAAGAAAAAGCTTTCATAGCATTATATAATCAGGTGAAGAAAGCCCAGTAGAATGAAAATATTATTTTGATCTATACTCTGTGATTTCTGTCAGAGAAAAAAGAAATAAATAGTAACCCTAAAAAATAGATTTACTACAGTAAAATAAAACTTTTTATTCCATGTAGTGGAGGGAAGGTACAAAGAGAGATTGTAATTATTTGAGGGAAAAGATATTATAAGATGGATTCTTTCAATTAGCCTGCCACAGAATTTATAGGCAACAACTATATTGGAGTTACCAGTGGGTGCTAGACTTGAACTCTAGGTTTTTATTTCAGGCAGGTTTTATAATGTTGAAGAGAGCTTTCTGTTTGGTTGTTTCTTTAGAGACAGAGAATGGAGGACTCAACTAGAAATAGCTACTGGTCACATAATTTTTAATAGCAATCACACTTCATGGTACCTTTTTTAATTTCACAGTATCTTTTCACAGAGTATTACAAATAAGCTTAATAATCCCACTTTGGGAATGCGAGTTTGCTACCTTTTTAGTCTGACAATACTTGTGTAAGTATTGCCTTATTGGAAATCCTGGAAACTTCTGATACTTCAACCTGAAATAGAGGATGTTTATATGATGTTTAAAGGTAATGGTGATGTTTGTTACTGTCTACTTTGTACTTTGTCAGAGTAATTTTCACCCAATTTTAAGTGTGAGCAAGCCTCACATTTTAAAATTATAGTCTTGCCAGTACATTTATAAAGTACATACAAAGACATCTGTTGGTAACAGGTAACTTTATGAGGTAACTGTATCCCTCTATTTCTCTGGACTCACTTTTTAAAACATGCAGAATACTGTGTGCTATTTAACAAAGTGGAAGTTGACGAGAGAAGTGAAGAGCAGAGCTTGCTTCCTTGAAAAGTGAATGTTTGTTGGGATGCCATTTGCCTCACAGACATGTGTTCCCCACTGTCCCAACCCCCATTGCCAGATAAGAAATGAAAAGTTTGATTGAATAAAATGACCTCAAACAAGGAGCTTAGGACCACCTGTCAGCAGAACTCCCTAGGCAGGCTGCACCATACAATTCTTTTCCTGTAGCCAATAAGTGTTAATGTGGTTTTTTTGTTTGTTTGCTCTTTTGCTTGTATTTTCCAAATTATTGTTCATGCAGCAAGGTGTTAATATTGCATGATATGCATTTATCTTGTTCCACAAATTTTCCAGTACTGTACAAGATTAACAGAATAATACCTGCGTTATCCTCCTCTCTCATTTGTATACACTGTAATGTTGGCACAGCACATTACCGCAAAGACTTCCAAGTGTTCTCCTAGACTTTCTTTGTTGGGCTATTTCAATATCCTGTGATTTATTCATTATTTTAACTTAATCATTGACCAGTCATTGGCCTGTTTTATTCTGATTTCCAGAAAGACCATGTCCCAGTATTAGATTATTGCAAATAACTCTATTTAAAACCAATGTATAATTGTGCCTGCCTTATTCTCTACTGGGTAAATGATGGCCCCTCCCCTTTCTGAAAATTTTGGGACAAACAAAAAAGGTTAGAACAATTCCTGTAAAGTGTTTCATTAGTGTGGCAGGTTTATCCAATTCCAAAAACTTACTTCCCTTGAGCCAGCCAGTGGGGAGGAATAGAACGATACAAACACGTGTTTTGTCTTCTCATCTTCAGTTTCATCATGCTAAGTTTGTCATTCTTTTTTTTTTTACTTGTAGAGTCAAATACCCACCCTTTATATTTAATTGCTACCTTAAAATTTTTTTTTTTTGTAAATAAGGCAACTGGGCAATCAAACATCATTTGGGGAATCCTGGCTTTAGAATTTTATCAGCCATTTCAAAATTAAGTATAAAAATAATTCCTTTGTAGGAAACTTGCATCCTAATATTTCTTTATTACAGTTGAAAGTGTAAATAATGACAATGTAAGACCTTCTGATGTCTAATAGAAACTGGGCTGTAGCAAGTTGCCCTATTTTTATTAGGTTTTGAAGGTTTTTGTGGGTTTTTTTTTTTTTTCTTCTTTTTTAAATGTACAGTAGAGTGGTGTCTGTATAAGTGTTAACTGTAGTGGGATTTTGTCCAGCAAGCCTGAAATTTATACTTTGAAATAAACTACTGGGTTTTTAACATTCTGAGTACTCTGATTCATTCTGTTATCCTCAGACCTTATGAGTATTGTTTTCTTTTGTGAGTCTCTCACCTTGTTAAGAGTCACTGTTAGACCGTTCAGTATGGTTTACTTAATTTGACAACACTGTGGCCCTCAAACAACATATAATCCTCCAGCTTTGAAAGAAATGTTGTTAGGCAGAGCTGCTGCTAGGTTAGATAAACTGTTTTTAACTAATAGGTAACAACATTAAAGTCTGCTGTATTATGTATGTGCACCAGAGAAAGACTTCGACTGTTGCTTGTTAATGACCAGAAAAAAACAAAAACGTACTAACTGCATTTCTCTTGGAGGTTCCACCATCCCCTAGGGCTTTGTCATGAAAACCATCCAGCGAGGAGAAAGGGAAAGAGCATGAGGGAGTCAGGGTCTGAGGAGCGGGGCCTGGGAGCAGCACTCACCTCGGAGTCCCCCCAGGGACTCTGTCACATGGCATAGCTGCCCAGGGGAAGTGGGAGGTGCGGCCTGTGCAGCCAGGCATACATGGAGACAGTGGATCTCGGGGCGAGGGAGCAGTTTCTACATACTTTCTGGTGTATAAGCTTGTGTGCTGAAATGGTATTGTTTACTTATCATATGTTTCTTGTATGGTGCCCCACCCAATTGTAGGCGCTTGTTTTAAAAATGACAAAATCAGCAGCAGAAAATGAAAGTGATAGACTGAATTGAATATATTTCATTAAAACTAATTCTGAATGGAAAAACAGCTAAAATAGTGCCTTTGGTATCTTCCTTGCAGCCTTCTATTCCCTTATCTCCCTCCATTTTATGTCAAGTTACAAAATAGGTTTCATGGTAATAAAATCAAAGTTGTAGGCCTCTGGCATGCCCTCGTGGAGAGTTTTGTTAAAACGGCTCCAGTGGAAAACAGGGAGGCCACCTTGTACGGTGGGCGCACTGATGGCATAGGCTTTGTACTTGGATGCCAGGTAGATGTCTGCCACCTGCAGAGAGAGGAGGGGGATGTTTTAGAAAACCATTGGGAAAAAACACGACTAAGCCCCTTTGGATGGGGTCCCTGCTCTTTGTCCAAAGTCACAATATTAGCTCCCCTTAAAATAAAATCCTGCAAGCTTCCACAATATGCTCTTGTGTATCCATTTGGCATCCAAATGTGAATTGACTAGTTGTTCAGTCACTAAGTCATGACCTGCCAGGCTCCTCTGTCCATAGGATTTCCCAGGCAAGAATACTGGAGTGAGTTGCCATTTCCTTGTTCAGGGGGGGTCTTCCCAACCCAAGGATTGAACCCATGTCTCCTGCTTGGCAGGTGGATTCTTTACCACTGTGCCACCTGGGAAGCCCTGCATTGACTCGTAGAAGAGTATTAAACTAACAGCCCAAAGTGTGAGATCTGGAGTCAGATTACTCATATTTAGAATTCAACCTCCAAAATTTATTTTGACTCAGTTTTCTTATTTGTAAAATTAGACTAATAACCCTACTTCATAGAAGAGTTGTCATGAGGATTAATGAGAGTAAATACTTGAAGCAGTACCTAGAATGTATTAATTCCTCAGTAAAAGTTGTTATTAATCAGGGCAGTAACAAGAGTATTAAAGTAGATGGAACTTGATATCAAAAAATAAGGTCCATGGTTCTTAAAAACACTTGATTGAACATTGGATCGCAGCAGAACTTAAGCTTAGAGAGGAAAGCAGAAAATGTCTCATAACTTCAGATTTTCCTCATTCAAAATGGCTCAAGAGAAGTGATATTTTTAAAATATGTGCTTCAACAGAACCTTTTTTGATGAAAAATTGGCAGGCTCTTGTCTCCTCAAAAAGGTAAAATTTGGCAGATGAAAGCTTGGCTTGGTTTCTCCCCAGTTCAAGTAATTCTCTTTGTGTACTCTGGAATGGATATAACACTTTTTACACACTTTACTGAATGTTTGCAAATATCATTAAAAAGAAATAAATACAAAAGCATTCACTGGGGCTTCATGTGTGCCAGGCTCACTACATCCACTAAATTTTTTGTACATTACACAAAATCTTGGTCACTAAAGACTAAAGCTTGGCTCAAACCATTCTAAACCCTCTTCTGTTTAGTTATTAGGCTGACAGAAAAAATAATGTGTCAGGGGGTTGGCATTTTTAATAGTTTTCAGAGCTTCAGATAGAACAGTTAACTCTTAAATCTAATAGATTTCTTCAGAATTTAGGACCATAGATGCAAATGAATAGACACATGCCCAAGCCCAAAAGTACAAAAAGATGTGGTAGAATGATTCTTTTCCACCCACTAGATAGTTAATGTATAATCTTGGACACTCCAGATGCAGTCCTGTGCCAATAAGTTGTTAACAATTAGCTCTCTTAGGAAAAAAGACCCCAATTTGTAGTGTTTGCTGATTTCCATGATGTAAATATCCCACCATTTCAGGCTATCAAACTGGTGTTGACGTTTTAAACAACTGGTTCTCACAAGCCTATATGAGTGGGCTTCAACCCCACTGTAAACTTATTACCTATATTGTGAGACACATTACAGCACTTAACAATTGTAGTGTAGTGAAAACCCTTTAGTGCTTGAGCATCTGGCCCAATACTTATTCCTTCAGCTCGATTCAATTTCCGTTTAAAGTGACATCACTGTGCTCTCAATATGTTCTTTGGACTTTGGGCCAGTCTGGGAAAACTTAAGACAGCAACACTATGACCATCATCATCATCATCATCATCATTATGGTTATGCACATTTACAAATAACATGCTAAGTACTGTTGTAAACATTTTATAGATATTAAATTGTTCATTCTTCACAACAACCCTAGGAAGCAAGTACTCTTCTTTCCATTTTTCAGAAGCACTGTGAGATGATGTGATGAAGTGACAGAGCAGGGACTGGAAGTTAGTGCAAGGGACCTACCACTATAACCTGAAAAAGCTGATTCTGTAATTGAGTTCATGTTTAAGAGACATTGGGCTTCCCACGTGGCTCAGCAGTAAAGAATCCTCCTGCCTGTGCAGGAGACACTGGTCATTCCCGGAGTCAGGAAGATCCCCTTGAGAAGGAAATGTCAACCCATTCCGGTATTGTCTGGGAAGTTCCATGGACAGAGGAGCCTGGCACGCTACAGTCCATGGGGTTGCAGAGTCAGACACAACTTAGCAACAGAGCACAGGCACAATAAGAGACGTTATTGTGATTTATGCCACAAAAATCTCTGCAGCTCTGCCTTTGAATAGGCCTAGGCACTGGAAAACCAATAGGGTGGGACTTCCCTGGTGGCTCAGTGGGAAGGAGTCCACCTGCCAATGTGGGAGAACGGGTTCAATCTCTGGTTCAGGAAGATCCCACTTGCTGTCAAGCACCTAAGCCCATGGGCCACAACAGAGCCTGTGCTCTAGAGCCTGGGAACTGCAACTATTGAAGCCCGTGAAGCCACTGCAGTGAGAAGCCCAGGCACTGCAACTGGAGAGTAGCCTCTGCTCACCATAAGCAGAAAAAACCCCAAACAGCAAAGACCCAGCACAGCAAAAATAAAGCAGACAGAACCCAACAGCACATTACCTTGGTGTCATAGCAACCTCCAGGACTCGGACTGTGTGAGTTTAGGT
Source organism: Bos javanicus (assembly GCF_032452875.1). Lineage (NCBI taxonomy): Eukaryota > Metazoa > Chordata > Mammalia > Artiodactyla > Bovidae > Bos > Bos javanicus. Next base: position 95,867,272 of record NC_083872.1, on the reverse strand, counting down.
CCTCACGGCAACAGATGGTGTTGCAGGGATCACCCTTGCTATAAGGGTCCTGCTTGTAATCTAGGGAACAGGGATGGGACAGAGTGAGTGCTGGCCATTCTGAGATGCATTTTTTCCACAGTAAGCTGTGTGGCCCTATTCAAGCCTAGGTGTCCAGAGCATACACCCCAGAGGCCTCCTCTGCTCAGTCTGTTCCCACATATGGAAGGCCCCTGTGACTTGTACAGGGGGGAGGCAACCTCGAGCCCCTACTCCAGGCTCAACCTGCACTCACAAACCTTCACAGTGATGACTGGACAGAAGAGAAATAACAGCACAAGTGTGTGTCCAGTTTTTTTAAACAAAACAAATACGAATCTGACTTTGATATTGTTCATCAAAAACAAAGGGTTTATGGGTAATTTTTATTTTAGTAACTGCTTTTGTCCTTGGAAGGAAATCTGTGTTTGGGATGGTACGGTAAAAAAGAAAAAAAAGTTACCCCGTATACCCCGTATGGGTTTTACCCCGTATGGGTTATTTGTTTTGTGTTTTACATAAGACTTTTTTCAATTAAATCTATAGAATCTTCTTCCCTATCTTTATAAAGAAGGACAAAATTCTGTTTGTTGAATATATAATATGCATAGTATCAACTGAATACTAGATAATTCAATAACTTCTTAGACTGCCTTCTAGTACAGAGGTGATAAACTTACATGGATTCTTTATCCATGGGGAAGAAAAGGAGTTTTGAAGAATGATTCCTGAGAAATGTGCTACGTACTGTTGTATCGCATGATATATTTCATGGATTCCATATCAGTCACTTTTCCTTGGTCACGCCGGAAGATTTTAGCTCGGGAAGCCAGATCATAAGAGTAGTCCAAACCCAGCTTCTTGACCAGTATTGGATAGCCACTCCAGTTGTAAACTTTTTCATGGAAAGGAATGTTGTAGGAGGGCCAATATCCTGATTTGGAATGGAAGAGAGAGAAGGGTGGGATTGACAGAAGACAAAAGAGAGAGGAAACAAAGTGTCATGAATGGTACTTTCTTTTGAACATCAGCACAGCTGTGTAATTACAAAGTAATATTACACAAAATAATGGCTGTGAACCCTGGTAATCACACAGATCCTCAGAAATTTACAGAACCAGTGTAGTCTAGATTATTCCATTAGGGGGAGAAGAGCATCAGAATTTTTTGGTTTTTCACCCCAGAGTCTTAAGGCAATCTATTAAGCAGAAGAAAACCTGACTTCTAGGCTCAGAGTTGAATAATTAGGCCTTTGTCAGTTAACCTCATTTCTGCCCCCTCTTTTTTTTTTAAGTAGGAAGAGGGAAAGGAAAAGTTATATTGTGAAGGGATTGGAGATGATCTTAAGATTCCAGTAGACTTGTAACTCCTCTGACCCTAAACATTGATAAGGCTCAGCTTCATTCGAAGCTTCACAGTGCCAGCCCTTCGTCACTAGGCATCAAATGTGACACAACTTTAATAAAATCACCATTTCAGGAACATCTCAGATTACAGTAGCCTCAGGTATTGCTGCAGGACTGTCAGCCAATGTAGGACCACCTTCACCATTCAGGGTTTAACTGCCACTCGCATCTTCTCTTGGCCCTTGTCTGCCTTCCTTTCTCTGTACTATTTTATAGGATCCGCTGCTCGAGGTGAAGTTATTAGGACAAAACAAATGACAAAACATTCAACCTCACTGATTCTGGGGCATGGAGCCAGCATCAGGGTGAAGGCAGACAAAGACAACATTGAAAGTACAGGCTAAAAATCACATTTACTATTGCAGTATATCTAGGTAATTGAGACTGGGGAGTTAGACTGCCTGGTATGTGACCTTACAGAAGTTACTTAACCCCTCTGTGGCTCACGTCTTCATCTGTAAAATGTGAACAATGATGTCTAACCTCACAAGGATCGCTGCTGTGAGCATTAAGTGAGTTCACGTGGATAGCAGAGCTTACGACAGGGTCTGGTACTTTGTAAACAGTAGATGAACATTAACTATTACAGTTCTCTACGTGAATAGCTCAAATGAATAATAAAAATGGTTGCTGTTTACATTTTCATAAAGCTTTATGATTAAAAAAGCATTTAAAAGAGTATCTTGTATCGGGTTGGCCAAAAAGTTTCTTCAGGTTTTCCCATCACAGTGTATAGAAATATCCGAACGAACTTTTTGGCCAGCAATATAGTATCAAAACCACCTGCTGATGTATAAATATTACCATTCTTCCTTCTAAAGGAAGAAACAGAGGTTCAGAGAGGTTGAATGCCTTCCTTCTGACTAAAAGCACCCAGGACTTCTATCGATACATCACTGTGGCTTCTAAATACTAGGTTTGTGGGGCTTTTAAAAAAATGGCTGTACGATATCACTTATTTGGGAAAATCATATGTTTCTTCCTCAGCTTTTCTTCCCTTTCAGTAAGATAGTAACAATACTGCTGCTGCTGCTGCTGCTAAGTCGCTTCAGTCGTGTCCGACTCTGTGCAACCCCACAGACGGCAGCCCACCAGGCTCCCCCGTCCCTGGGATTCTCCAGGCAAGAACACTGGAGTGGGTTGCCATTTCCTTCTCCAATGCATGAAAGTGAAAAGTGAAAGTGAAGTTGTTCAGTCGTGTCCGACTGACTCTTTGCGACCCCATGGACTGCAGCCTACCAGGCTCCTCCATCCATGAGATTTTCCAGGCAAGAGTTCTGGAGTGGGTTGCTATTGCCTTCTCCGGTAACAATACTACTTATCTGGAAATATGTTATGTGTGTGTGCTCAGTTGCACAGTCATGTCCAACTCTTTGTGACCTCATGGGCTGTAGCCTGCCAGGCTCCTCTCTCCGTGGGATCTCCAGGTAAGGATACTGGAGTGGGTTGCCATTCCCTTCTCCAGGGGATCTTCCCGACCCAGGGATCGAACCCAACTCTCCTGTGCTCCAGCATTGGCAGGCAGATCCTTTACCACTGTGCCACCTGGGAAGCCCTTGGATACACGTTATGAAAGTCAAACAAAAGAAAATAAATAAAAGATACATCAAGTATATGGTAGACACTCTGAATTTAACTCTGTATTTTCTGCCTCTGGGGGAAAAATAAAACATAAAGCCCCACAAACTACAGACAGATCATCATCAGTTTATTTAATACCAGGGTAGATTTCTTCATGGAATCTAAAAATGGGATTGCAAAGAACCCAAATCCCATCATAGCAGCAGCAGCAGTCCCAAGAAGAAAAGGCCTGGGGTAACTAGTCTACTTTAACAAGCATCTCCCTCTTGAGGCTGGCTATTACTATCAGGCTCTTAGGAGCTGGATGGACCAGTCTTCAGAGTCAGATAGCTGGGTCCTCAGTTTTGAATTGTCGTGCTAACCAAGTAACCACCTAGTGATCTGACTTCTCAGGTGGATTTCCCAAGAAGAAGTGGAGGCAGGTCCACTGCTTGGTAGCACGTGTATCTTCTTAGCAACTGAAGTTTCCACCTTAGTCAATTCTGTTTTACACACGTGGTGTGCATTTCACTGGCGGGAGCCACCGTGGAGTGAGGCATCTCCCCCTGGGTGTCATTACTAGATGAATGTGAGGACCTGGGAAATGAAGGACCAGCCCTGATCCCCAGGATCCACACGTTATCTTGGTTCTGTACCTGTTCATCTCTCAGTGGACCTATTTCAACATTTTCCTAATTCACCTCCTGTATTCTCTCTTTCAGTGTGTTCTCCCTTTACAAAGACTCCAGTTTTCTAAAGCAAGATCCCCAACCTCTGGAATCTAATGCCTGATGATCTGAGGTGCAGCTGATGTAATAATAACAGAAATAAAGTGCACAATGAATATAATGCATTTGAATCATCCCCAAACCCAAATCATCCCCACCCCCTACCCCAGGCTGTAGAAGAATTGTCTTCCATGAAAACAGTCCCTGCTGCCAAAAAGGCTGGGGACTGATGCTCTAAAGGATAAAGGCTAAACTGCTCAGCAAGATCCAAGGGCTGTAGTTTTCTCATCACTACCTTATCTTCCACATCACAGCCTCCTCTCCAGCCATCCTGGGCCAATACATTCTTCTTCATGCCATGGTCTCGTGTCTCTCTCTGTTTGATTTGTCCCCGTGTCAAACTGCTGAGCTCCTTTCTCGCATGTCTCTTCATTGTTTCTGGGAGTTGTTTGTCCACTGATCTCCAGTAGCATATTGGGCACCTACTGACCTGGGAAGTTCAACTTTCAGTGTCCTATCATTTTGCCTTTTCATACTGTTCATGGGGTTCTCAAGGCAAGCATGCTGAAGTGTTTTGCCATTCCCTTTCCCTTCTCCAGTGGACCACATTTTGTCAGAACTCTCCACCATGACCCGTGCTCATAGTTTCATTGAGTTAGATAAGGCTGTGGTCCATGTGATCACTTTGATTAGTTTTCTGTGATTGTGGTTTTCATTCTCTCTGCCCTCTGATGGATTAGGATAAGAGGCTTATGGAAGCTTCCTGATGGGAGAGACTGATTGAGGGGGAAACTGGGTCGTCTTCTTATGAGTGGGGCCATGCTTAGTAAATCTTTAATCCAATTTTCTGTTGATGGGCAGGTCTGTGTTCCCTCCCTGTTGTTTGACCTGAGGCCAAACTATGGTGGAGTTAATGAAGATAATGGCAACCTCCTTCAAAAGGCCCCATGCATGCACTGCTGCACTCAGTGCCCCCGACCCTGCAGCAGGCTACCACCAACCCACACCTCTGCTGGAGACTCCTGGACACTCACGGGCAAGTCTGGGTCAGTCTCCTGTGGGGTCACTGCTCCTTTTTCCTGGGTCCTGGTGTGCACAAGGTTTTGTTTGTGCCCTCCAAGAGTCTGTTTCCCCAGTCCTGTGTAAGTTCTGGTGGCTCTATGGTGAGGTTAATGGCGACCTCCTCCAAGAGGTCTTATGCCATACCCAGGTCTGCTGTACCCAGAGCCCCTGCCCCTGCTGCCCCTGGTCAGCAGGCCACTGCTGACCCATACCTCCACAGTAGACAAAAACTCAAAGGCAGGTCTAAGCTCAGTCTCTGTGGGTTCTCTGGTGTGCACAATGTTTTGTTTAAACCCTCCAATCAGTGGAGAAGTAACTCCAGTAAGAATGAAGAGACAGAGCCAAAGCAAAAACAACGCCCAGTTGTGGGTGTGGCTGGTAATGGTAGTAGAGTCCGATGCTATAAAGAACAAAATTGCACAGGAACCTGGAATGTTAGGTCCATGAATCAAGGTAAATTGGAAGTGGTCAAACAGGAGATGGCAAGAGTGAACACTGACATCTTAGGAATCAGTGAACTAAAATGGACTGGAATGGGTAAATTTAATCAGATGACCATTGTATCTACTACTGTGGGCAAGAATCCCTTAGAAGAAATGGAGTGACCCTCATAGTCAACAAAAGAGTCCAAAATGCAGTACTTGAATGCAGTCTCAAAAATGACAGAATGGTTTCTCTTCATTTCCAAGGCAAACCATTCAAAATTACAGTAATCCAAGTCTATGCCCCAACCAGTAATGCTGAAGAAGCTGAAGCTGAATGGTTCTACAAAGACCTACAAGACCTTCTAGAACTAACACACAAAAAAGATGTCCTTTTCATCATAGGGGACTGGAATGCAAAAGTAGGAAGTCAAGAGATACCTGGAGTAACAGGCAAATTTGGCCTTGGAGTAAAAATGAAGCAGCACATGTCTCCAAAGAAGACATACAGATGGCTAACAAACACATGAAAAGATGCTCAACATCACTCATTATCAGAGAAATGCAAATCAAAACCACTATGAGGTACCATTTCACACCAGTCAGAATGGCTGCGATCCAAAAGTCTACAAGCAATAAATGCTGGAGAGGGTGTGGAGAAAAGGGAACCCTCTTACACTGTTGGTGGGAATGCAAACTAGTACAGCCACTAAGGAGAACAGTGTGGAGATTCCTAAAAAACTGGAAATAGAACTGCCTTATGACCCAGCAATCCCACTGCTGGGCATACACACTGAGGAAACCAGAAGGGAAAGAGACACGTGTACCCCAATGTTCATTGCGGCACTGTATAATAGCCAGGACATGGAAGCAACCTAGATGTCCATTAGCAGATGAATGGATAAGAAAGCTGTGGTACATATACACAATGGAGTATTACTCAGCCATTAAAAAGAATACATTTGAATCAGTTCTAATGAGGTGGATGAAACTGGAGCCTATTATACAGAGTGAAGTAAGCCAGAAGGAAAAACACCAATACAGTATACTAACGCCTATATATGGAATTTAGAAAGATGGTAACAATAACCTTGTGTATGAGACAGCAAAAGAGACACTGATGTATAGAACAGTCTTATGGACTCTGTGGGAGAGGGAGAGGGTGGGAAGATTTGGGAGAATGGCATTGAAACATGTAAAATATCATGTATGAAATGAGATGCCAATCCAGGTTCGATGCACGATACTGGATGCTTGGGGCTAGTGCACTGGGACGACCCAGAGGGATGGTATGGGGAGGGAGGAGGGAGGAGGGTTCAGGACGGGGAACACATGTATACCTGTGGCGGATTCATTTTGATGTTTGGCAAAACTAATACAATTACGTAAAGTTTAAAAATAAAATTAAAAAAAAAAAAGAAGCAGCACAAAGGCTAACTGAGTTTTGCCAAGAGAATGCACTGTTAATAGCAAACACCCTCTTCCAACAACACAAGAGAAGACTCTACACATGGACATCACAAGATGGTCAATACCAAAATCAGATTGATTATCTTCTTTGCAGCCAAAGATGGAAAAGCTCTATACAGTCAACAAAAACAAGACTGGGAGCTGAGTGTGGCTCAGATCATGAACTCCTTATTGCAAATTCAGACTAAAATTGAAGAAAGTAGGGAATACCACTAGACCATTTGGGTATGACCGAAATCAAATCCCTTATGATTATACAGTGGAAGTGACAAACAGATTCAGGGGATTAGATCTGATAGAGTGCCTGAAGAACTATGGTCAGAGGTTTGTGACATTGTAGAGGAGGCAGTGATCAAGACCATCCCCAAGAAAAAGAAATGGAAAAAGGCAAAATAGTTTCTGAGGAGGCCTTACAAATACCTGAGAAAAGAGAAGCCAAAGACAAAGAGAAAAGAAAAATATACCTACTTGAATGCAGAGTTCCAAAGAATAGCAAGGAGAGATAAGAAAGCCTTCCTAAGTGATCAATGCAAAGAAATAGAGGAAAACAATAGAATGGGAAAGACTAGAGATCTCTTTAAGAAAATTAGAGACATCAAGGGAACATTTCATGCAAAGATGGGCTCAATAAAGGACAAAAATGGTATGGACCTACCAGAAGCAGAAGATAATAAGAAGAAGTGGCAAGAATACACAGAAGAACTATACAAAAAAGATCTTCATGACCCAGATCACACTTACCTAGAGCCAGACATCCTGTATTGGGAAGTCAAGTGGGCCTCAGGAAGCATCACTATGAACAAAGCTAGTGGTGGTGATGGAATTCCACTTGAGCTATTTCAAATCCTGAAAGATGATGCTGTGAAAAGTGCTGCACTCAATATGTCAGCAAATTTGGAAAACTCATCAGTGGCTACAGGACTGAAAAAGGTCAGTTTTCATTCCAATCCCAAAGAAGGGCAATGCCAAACAATGTTCCAACTATCACATAATTGCACTCATCTCACACACTAACAAGTAATACTCAAAATTCTCCAACCAGGCTTCAACAGTACGTGAACTCAGAACTTGCAGATGTTCAAGGTGGTTTTAGAAAAGGCAGAGGAACCAGAGATCAAATTGCCAACATTTGTTGGATCATCAAAAAAGCAAGAGAATTCCAGAAAAACATCTACTTCAGCTTTATTGACTACAAGGCCTTTGACTATGTGGATCACAACAAACTGTGGAAAATTCTTGAAGAGATGGGAATACCAGACTTCCTTACCTGCCTCCTGAGAAATCTGTATGCAGGTCAAGAAGCAACAGTTAGAACTGGACATGGAACAACAGACTGGTTCCAAATCAGGAAAGGAGTACATCAAGGCTGTATATGTCACCCTGCTTATTTAAATTATGTGCAGAGTACATCATGTGAAATGTCAGGCTGGATGAAGCACAAACTGGAATCAAGATTTCAGAGAGAAATATCAGTGACCTCAGATATGCAGATGATACGACCCTTTTGGCAGAAATTGAAGAACTAAAGATCCTCTTGATGCAAGTAAGAGGAGAGTGAAAAAGTTGGCTTAGAACTCAACATTCAGAAAACTAACATCATGGCATCTGGCCCCATCACTTCAATGGCAAATAGATGGGGAAACAATGGAAACAGTGAGAGACTTTATTTTGGGGCTCCAAAATCACTGCAGATGGTGACTGCAGCTTTGAAATTAAAAGATGCTTGCTCCTTGGAAGAAATGCTATGACCAACCTAGACAGCATATTAAAAAGCAGAGACATTACTTTGCAGCAAAGGTCCATCTAGTCAAAGCTATTGTTTTTCCAGTAGTCATGTATGGATGTGAGAATTGGACCATAAGAAAGCTGAGCACTGAAGAATTGATGCTTTTGAACTGTGGTGTTGGAGAAGACTCTTGAGAGTCCTTTGGACTGCAAGGAAATCAAATCAGTCAATCCTAAAGGAAATCAGTCCTAAATATTCATTGGAAGGACTGATGCTGAAGCTCCAATACTTTGGTCACCTGATGAGAAGAAATAACTCACTGGAAAAGACCCTGATGCTGGGAAAGATTGAAGGCCGGAGGAGAAGGGGATGACAGAGGATGAGATGGTTGGATGGCATCACCAACTCGATGGACATGAGTTTGGGTAAGCTCCGAGAGTTGATGACGGACAGAGAAGCCTGGCGTGCTGCAGTCCAAAAAGTTGGGTTGCAAAAAGTTGGACATGACTGAGCGATTGAACTGAACTTTCTAGCCTGTAAACTTCCACCCAGACATCATCTTCTCTTTCATTTATTCAACAAATATCCAGTGAGGACTTCCTGTGTGTGCTGAGCAGTATGTTCAATGCAAGATGCTAGGACTTGCTATGAACCAGTAATATGCTTAAGAATCGATAGAAATTATCTCAATTCATTTTCATAAAACCCAGTGAAATTGCAAAGGTAGGCTTCCCAGGTCGTGCTAGTGGTAAAGAGCCCACCCACCTGCCAATGCAGGAGACTTAAGAGTCTCTGGTTCAACCCCTGGGTCAGGAAGATCCCCTAGAAGAGGGCATGACAACACACTCCAGTATACTTAGTTGGAGAATCCTATGGACAGAGGAGCCTAGCAGGCTACAGCCCCTAGGGTCACACAGAACTGGACATGACTAAAGTGAAGTGGCTTTGCACACATGCACACACATGTAAGAGTACACTGTCATGGGACTTTCCTGGTGGTTCAGTGGTTAAGACTCCACGCACCGAGGGGTGCAGGTTCGATTCATCCCTGGTCGGGGAACTGAGATCACTTATGCCGCATGGTGCGGCCAAAATAAGTATTAAATGAGCCGCTACTCTGTACTAGGAAAAATCATCACTGTGACTTAACCAATGCATGCAACAGAGGTCATAAATAAATAGTACAAAACACTTTTTTTTTAAATAGTATAAAAAAGAGTACATTGTCATGTAAGAGTTTGAGGTGTAGGTTTTACATGTGCTGAACCTTGTCATTCTTTCCCTGTGTGAAAAGCAACAGCATTCCCACCCCTGCATCCCCACCATACACACCCCCATAGTACATTCACACACCACACATTATCCATCATATATGTGTGCACAGACACACACACACTCATCAGACTTGTAGCATGAAGAAAGTACCTCTCCGTAGAACAGCAGTTTGTTCAGAATATTCTACGTATGTAGGAATTTGCTCCACAATGTACAGAGTGCCTTCGTCAAGGCTGTGGTTCAAATTTACCTTCTTCAGGTCTAGGACCATGTACTGATTGTTATATGTTCCTGAAGCAGAGAAGACATGAAGACACGGCATGGGTACTGCTTGGCTGGTTAACTCAAAATCTAAAAAAATCATACATGCGTAAACGTTATTCTGCAGGGCCACTTACCAGAGTTGTATTTTGAAAAGACCTCTGCCCACTGCTTGCCATTATTAGCCATCATACTGGCCACCCGGACTCTTTGCCAGGCCAGGAGAGACTGGGGTACCACGTGCTGCAGTAGGGTTTTATTATATACGCTGTTTGTGGTCTGCAGCAATACCAAACCACTGCTAAGAAGGTAAAAGTCGTCCAGAGACTCCAAAAACCCTACAGGAAACATGAATATATGAATCAGCGTACATACATGCAAAATATCAAACCATCATTGTTAATGTAGAACTTCGCATATACAATGCATTTTGCAGAGTATTAGTTATTATTTCTTTTGGGGTTTTTTAAAAATTTATAAGTGGAGGATAATTGCTTTACAGTGTTGTTGGTTTCTGCCATACATCAGCATGAATAAGCCATCGGTATACACACATCCCCTCCTTATTGAACTTCCCTCCTACCTTCCACCCCATCCCACCCCTCTAGGTTGTTACAGAGCACCAGGTTGAGCTCCCTGCATCACACTGCGAATTCCCACCGGCTATCTATTTTACATATAATGCGTATATATTTCAGAGCTACTCTCTCAGTTCATCCCACCGTCTCCTTCCCCCGCTGGGTCCACAAGTCTGTTCCCTGTCTGCGACTCTATTCCTGCCCTGCAAATAGGCTCATCAGTACTGTTTTTCTTGATTCCATATGTGTGTGTTAATATGCAATAATAGTGTTTCTCTGGCTTGCTTCACTGTTTATAACAAGCTCTAGGGTGTCAGTTGTCATTGCCCTCCTCCAGCTTTGGTTCACCTTGGCAGCAGATGCCGGTGAACCTCCATCCCTGGGCTCTCCATTGAAAAATTTTGATTTTATGATTTGATGAAAATACATTAAATCAGGAACCAGACCTAAGGATGCATGATTGACAAGCAAAGTATTAATGACTATATAGTCATAGTATGATTATATAGTCATACTAATGACTATATACAAGCAAATTTTAATGACTATTCATTCACCACTTGGGCTGGAGTCATTTTGCAGTGTTTCATCTGAACAACCATATTGGCAGCCTTGAGCAAGCTCTCTGATAGAAAATCTCCACATGATGGAAAGCTGTATTTCTGGCCTAATATTCTTGCTAATTCACTCCTTATTGTAGCAGCCTCGATGGACACAAGAGGGCAGGCATTCTTTAATATGTATAGGTAAGTGACTAATACTAACATGAAAGGAACAGTATTTCATTCAAGAGCAAGACTGTTTATAGAAGACCAAAAAAAAAAAAAAAAAAAGTAGGCCATCTAGAGTTCTAGAACAAAGAAGATAAACTGTCTTACAAAAAACTTTAGTCAAGGAGTCTAATTTTATAATTTTGAGTTTAACGTTAAAGAAAAGGCCCAGGGAAGGGACAAAGTCCTGAAATATAGCATTATAAGAGAAACAAGTGTTCTTTGAATATGTAAAATTATATTCTTGCTCTAATCTTTCACTAGCAACTTCAGAAGGCACTCTATGTTAGATAAGGATAGAGTGAAACATCTGGGATGAAAGCCAGCTGGCAAATTACATTTCATAGTAAGCTTCTTACTAAATTTAATTAAGAGACAAAAGAGAACCCTTACAGTTAATAAAGCATCTTCCAGGACTTAGAAAATAACCACCTGAGGTCTTCCCTGGTGGCAGAGTGGATAAGAATCCGCCTGCCGATGCAGGGAACACAGATCAGGTCCAGCAAGATTCCACATGCCGTGGAGCAACTAAGCCTGTGCACCCTAAAGCCCATACTCCGCAACAAGAGAAGCCATTGCAATGAGAAGCCCTTGCACCGCAACCAAGAGTAAGTAGTCCCAGCTCGCTGCAACTAGAGAAAGCCTGCACAAAGCAACGAAGATCCAGTGCAGACAAAAATAAATAAAATCTTTTTTAAAATGGATTTTCAGAAGGCTTTTTTAAAATAGCCACTTGAATTATAAACAATGACCACTCTCCTCTAATTCTATTTAGATCTCTTGCTTAGTACAACCCAGAAGAGTTTATCCTTATTATCCTACCAAGTGTATTTAAAATGTGCCCCGTTTGGAAGAGTGACATGAACATCACAGGGGTGTGAGACACTCCGTTTATCTCTCCCCCTCAATCTACAACCAGTAAAACCAGTACAGCATCCGTAACTCAACAAAGGTGACTCTGCCCCACACAGCAGGATGCTGGAGAATTCCACACATCTGTTATCTAAAGGTGGGTGGATTGGACCACATGTAGGAGGAAGAACCAGAGGAACAATGAAGGCAGTACCTGTAGTCCTGAACCCCTGGGCACAATAGCTGGGCCCAGAGCCCGGGAGAAGCCTTAATAGCTGGGTAGGTGGCACACAGGAGTCTGGTGGCCTGGTCACAGCACCCCCAGCCAACAGGGAGCTGGAAGGCAGCGGCAGCCAGCCCTGCAACCCTGTTCCTCAAGCTACAGGGCACCACGACTCAGCCTCCCCTCCCCCACTGCCTCCAGCAGCAGCACCTACAACTCCAGTCAAGGCAGAGACACCTGCGACCCCGGTTCCGTTTCACTCTCTCCCTCCCCATACCCAGGGAACTGCACACAGCCGAGGAACCTGCTATCTCAGAGGTGCCCCACCAACAGCACCGGTGACAATGAGGGTCCAGGGCAACATCCCTGACAGAGACAGAAGAGGGTGGGAAGTGACAGCTCTCAAAAATAACCAGAGGCAGCTCTGGGAAAAGAACCCCGACCACTCCCCGTCGTAAAAAATAGAAAAGGAAAAAAACCACAACAAAACCAACTTGCGCTATGTCGCCACCTACTGGAAAGCAAAAGAAAGGCATCTAATTACTAAACATTGCAGGCGGATTCTTTACCAACTGAGCTATGAGGGAAGGCCCAATTACTAAACTACTGAACAGTTACTCAAGGCGGGGGGGGGGGGAGAGTTTTACCCAAAGAAGAAATATTTGACACTTCAAATTCACTGGATGAAGCACAAGCTGAAATCAAGATTTCCGGGAGAAATATCAACAACCTCAGATATGCAGATGACATACCCTTATGGCAGAAAGTGAAGAGGAACTACAGAGCCTCTTGATGAAAGTGAAAGAGGAGAGTGAAAAAGTTGGCTTAAAGCTCAACATTCAGAAAATTAAGATCATGGCATCTGGTCCCATCACTTCATGGCAAATAGATGGGGAAACGATGGAAATAGTGAGAGATTTTATTTTCTTGGCCTCCAAAATCACTGCAGATGGTGACTGCAGCTGTGAAATTAAAAGACACTTGCTCTTTGGAAGAAATGCTATGACCAACATAGACAGCATATTAAAAAGCAGAGACATTACTTTGCCAACAAAGGTCCATCTAGTCAAAGCTATGGTTTTTCCAGTAGTCATGTATGGATGTGAGAGTTGGACTATAAAGAAAGCTGAGTGCTGAAGAATTGATGCTTTTGAACTGTGGTGTTGGAGAAGACTCTTGAGAGTCCCCTGGACTGCAAGGAAATCCAACCAGTCAATTCTAAAGGAAATCAGTCCTGAATATTCTTTGGAAGATGATGCTAAGCTGAAACTCCAATACTTAGGCCACCTGATGCGAAGAACTGACTCACTGGAAAACACCCTGATGCTGGGAAAGATTGAAGGCGGGAGGAAAGGGGGACGACAGAGGATGAGATGGTTGGATGGCATCACCAACTCGATGGACATGGTTTTTGGTGGACTCTGGGAGTTGGTGATGGACAGGGAGGCCTGGTGTGCTGCAGTCCATGGGGTCTCAAAGAGTTGGACACGACTGAACAGCTGAACTGAACATTATATAAATTTTTGTATATATAAATATTATATTTCTCCTCCTGTATACACTCCAGTGTGCTCATTCCCAAAATGCCCTCCCCCTGCCACCCTTCCTCTCTGGTAACCACTAATCTGTTCACTGTATCTATGTGTTTGTTTTTGTTTGGTTTGGTTTGTTCATTTATTTTTAATTTATTTTTGTATTCCACATATGAATGAAATCATATGATATGTGTCTTTTTCCATCTGACTTACTTCATTTAGCATAATACTTGCAAGGTTCCCAAATAGCCAAAACAATCTTGAGAAAGAGGAACAGAGCTAGAAGAATCATGCTCCCCGACTTCAGACTATACTACAAAGCTACAGTCATAAAACAGTATGGAACTGGCACAAAAAAGACACATCAGTTGCTTAACTTCATAGACTTGTATGTCCAGTTTTTTCCCCAGGTTTGGGTAGTCCTCAACTGTTATTTCTTTCAATACACTCTCCTCACTCTCCCTTCTCCTTTCTGGGATACCCATTACCCTAATGATACATTTCCTAATGGAGTCAGATAGTTCTATAGGATTTTCTTCTTTGTAGACCTTAATTTCCTCTCTTCTATCTATATCATTTCTAGATTTGTCTTTGAGCTCACTAATTCTCTCTTCCATGTGGTCTCCAGTATTTCCAGTGCTTTCTAATTCAGTCTTTATTTCATTTAAAGTTCTTCAGCTCCAGAGTTTCTACTTGGTTCTATTTTTGAATTTCAGTTGGTATTCAGAAAATACCAATTTCTCTTTGGTATTCTTTCTGTTAATTAATTTTATTTCTGAGCTCACTGAATTGCCTTTCAAAGTTTTCTTGTAGCTCATTGGGTATCTTCACAGGTATCTGAATTCTCTATAACTTAGATAATGTTATAAACCAGGTGGGAAGATTTGGGAGAATGGCATTGAAACATGTAAAATATCATGTAGGAAACGAGTTGCCAGTCCAGGTTCGATGCACAATGCTGGATGCTTGGGGCTGGTGCACTGGACGGCCCAGAGGGATGGTATGGGGAGGGAGGAGGGAGGAGGGTTCGGGATGGGGAACACATGTATACCTGTGGCGGATTCATTTTGATATTTGGCAAAACTAATACAATTATGTAAAGTTTAAAAATAAAATAAAATTAGAAAAAAAAAAAAAAAAGAAAGAAAACTAAGGAAAAAAAAAAAATTTAAAAGGTGTTCATTTGCACATCACATACATTAACTGCTCCAAAGCTTTTGAAACCATAAGCCCCCGCGTCCTTGTCTTCTGAAGTAAAATACTGACTCAAGAGTTAATCATTGGAAAATGTGAAGATGTAGAAAGAAAGAGGAGAAGGCAATGGCACCCCACTCCAGTACTCTTGCCTGGAAAATCCCATGGATGGAGGAGCCTGGTAGGCTGCAGTCCATTGGGTTGCTGAGGGTTGGACACGACTGAGTGACTTCACTTTCACTTTTCACTTTCATGCATTGGAGAAGGCAATGGCAACCCCCTCCAGTGTTCTTGCCTGGAGAATCCCAGGGTCGGGGGAGCCTGGTGGGCTGCCATCTCTGGGGTCACACAGAGTCGGACACGACTGAAGTGATGCAGCAGCAGCAGAAGAAGAAAGAATAGCTGTTGGGCTGGGGAACTGGTAACAACTTAAGCTATAATTCTGCCACACAGAAGAATTACTGAACTCTCACTTCCCTGAAAGACATAGATAATGGCCTGACACACATTCCTAAGTTGTTTTTACAAGAAGCAGACCCCCTCCCCCTTTCATCTGGAGTGATGAAAACTCCTGGCCACAAGGACAAAGACCCTAGACTGGTTGGTGCTTGAAGAAGACTGAAGACTGATGGTGCCTGAAGCTTCACCTTGATGCCAGCCAATCCAAGAACTGTCTATTAGCTGATCAATGCCCTGCTTCTCACACTATGAAACTCCTCATTACCCTCTTCAGGGTGGGTCATATAGTTTTGAGGGCATTAGCCCTTTATGGCCCTTTTTTCCTGGCAAAGCAATAAAAGCTACTCTTTTCTGCTTCACCCCAAACTCTGTCTCTGCATTTCTATTCAGCACCAGTAAAGAGGCTGAATTTCAGCAACACTGTGAAGACCAAAAACTTTCCTTCCTTCCTTCCTTCCAAAAGAGTAGACTTATTGTTGACCAAGGACATGAATGACATACAACTCAGGGTCAGGCATGAGGATCACGATTGTAAAAATATCTGTACTGCATGTCTTCACCCCTTGCTTTATCCATACTTAGCAATGGGACATGGCAGCATCTCCCAGCAAGAGACATTGTCTGTTTCCCCACCCCTTAAATCTGAACTGTTTTGGCTTAACAAAAGGTGCCAGTTCTAGCCTAGGCCTCAAGAGACCTTGCACACTTCTTCTCACTCCCTTATAATCCTGTTACAGCTGAGAAAATTGGTGCAGCCTAGCCTAGTATCTGGGATGGGAGGCAAAGTGCAGGAGGCCCAGCCTCTAGCTGGGCAGCCCCCTAAGTGCGACAGAGTTCATCCAAGATCAGCAGAGCTGCCCACCCAACCCCAGCCAACCATGGATGCATGAATGTGCCCAGCTGAGACACTGTCCTATATACTCAAAAGCAATACTAATCACATATGTGTTTACAGCACAAACTTTTGAGGGTTCAGCAGTAGCCAGTATAATAATAATAGTAACCCAGTTACACAACATATTTTGTTTTCAAATGTCTTACTGCCATTTGATTTTAACATAGATGGATGTGACACTTCAGGAATAGTTTTCTTTTTTAAAAGGAAAAAACAAAGTAATATCTTGGCAACATACTCACCTTTCTGCTCAGGTTTTTCCCACAGCTAAAGAGGAATAACGTCACTTCTCAGATCTTGGGGAAGGCAATCACCTATGCTGGGCTGTCTGATATCTCAAAGCCTATCTGATTCTCATTAAAACTTTACTTAACACCTACTACATTCCAAGCACTGTGCAATGACCCCAGCCTAGAGACTGTAGTAGAATTCCTTCAGCTTCTCCAAAAGTCACATGCCCAGACTGCTCTCCCTACCCACCTCTGCACCACTCTGAGTCTCCACCGGGAGCCCTGCACTAAGGTGACTGCTGCGGGAAAAACCTCTGTTTCCTCCCTAAGAAAAGATGCTCTCATGTCATCACACAACGTGAAATCTTCCAGTCACTTGTTCTGTCTACTCTACAATGGACTCAGTCTTCCTACCTTACAGAATGGCATTCTTTGACTTCTCTTTCTGCTAAGAACCTAACTGGTACCAACCAATTTCCCCCTTCACTTTCCAGTAATTATTGTTCAATCAAGTATGGCTGGGTTTTTGTTTTTATTTTTCAGCACATTTCTGCTTTACCCTGCAATAGGAATGGGATCAATGAAAGATTCATACTATTAGATATTCAGGCACATGAAGACCCTACTTTGGAGCCTGAATATCCTGAAGTAGCTCAAATAAAACAATAAGTATAATTCTTATTCTAAGATAATAATAATCTCTTGGGCCATAAAGATGGCTGAGCACCAAAGAATTGATGCTTTTGAACTGTGGTGTTGGAGAAGACTCTTGAGAGTCCTTTGGACTGCAAGGAGATCCAACCAGTCAATCTTAAAGGAAACCAACCCTGAATATTCATTGAAAGGATGATGCTGAAGCTGAAGCTCCAAAACTTTGGCCACCTGATGTGAAGAGCCACCTCACTGTAAAAGACCCTGATGCTGGGAAAGACTGAAGGCAGGAGGTGAAGGGGATGACAGAGGATGAGATGGTTAGATAGCATGTCGCTGACTCAGGGACATGAGTTTGAGCAAACTTGGGGAGATAGTGAACAACAGGGAAGCCTGGCGTGCTGCAGTCCATGGTATCGCAGAGTTGGACATGACTTAGTGACTGAACAACAGCAAAGATTATACAGAGTAAATATGAAGAGGTGGGTGTACATTTAATCAATGTTCAAACAATCAAAATTGTTTGCTTTTCTTCAATAAGAAGTTATTTACTTTAGGTTATATTACTTGTTTACTGTTTCCTTTTCCATCTATCCCATAGCATGTAAGTTCCACCAGGGCAGGAACTTTTTCTGTCTTTTTCACTCCAGTGGCAAGAAAAGGATTTGACATGTAGTATCTTTGTGCTTAGTCACTCAGTCGTGTCCAGTTCTTTGTGACCCCACGGATTGTCAATGGAATTCTCCAGGCAAGAACACTGGAGTGGGTTGCCCATTTCCTTTTCTAAAGGATCTTCCAGACCCAGGAATCAAACCTGTGTTTCTTGCGTCTCCCGCATTGGCAAGCTGATTCTTTACCACTGTGCCACTTGGGAAGCCCCTTGACACATAGTAGGTACTCAGTAAATAACTGTTACGTACAAGAGAGAAGGAGAAGATGGTGGTGACTAACATTAATAGTGTACCTACTACACATCAGAAACTTTGCTTTAGAAGGATGGATACTTTCATTTGATCTTCACAAAAAGAGCACTTAGATGAGGTGGTTTTTTTTTTTTTTTTTTTTTAAGTATTTCGCTTTTTAAAGCTTATAAACAGCATTGTCAGGGATAAATCTAGAACTGAATCTCAACACATGCCTTTTCCACCCTAACATACATCTGACAACATTGAGGGGAATAGTCATGCAAAGGGCAACAACACATAGGCACGATGGAGCAAATACATTAGAAGCAATTAAGGAGAGGGTGAATCATGGGGAGTTGCATGTTTAAACAGGGTGGAGGTGGGGAAAATCACCTTATGACTAGTCAATCAAGCAAAGTGTGGAGAATAAGGTGGAATTTCTATAAAGATAGAAGGGAAGAAGCTTTCTTTGGCTAGGTGGGGCACGATTCAAGGCAGGGGTGGCCTGGCAGAAGTTATCAGCATCTGGGTGCTAAGTTGTTTCAGCTTGTCCAATTCTTTGTGACTCTTTGGACTGTAGCCCTCCAGGCTCCTCTGTCTATGGGATTTCCCAGGCAAGAATACAGGAGTGGGTTGCCATTTCCTCCTCCAGGGGATCTTCCCGACCCAGGGATTGAACCCACATCTCTTACATCTCCTGCATTGGCAGGCGGGTTCTTTACCACTAGCACCACCTGGGTGGCTACTTAGTATCCTGGGATGGTACCAAAGAGGAACATAAAACAAAAGAAAGCCACATAGGAAAGCAGGAATGAAGTGCTACAAAATCTACCTACAATCTTTGGAATAAGTGACCGAGTTCTACTTTTATTTAATTCTACTTTTATTTCTTCTCCTCCTTTGGTTCTTCTGCTTTTTAAAGGCAGAAGATATAGATCTTGGCATGTGTTAAATCATAGTTTGTATATGTTTCAGCCTTATGATCAAAGTATCTAGGATAAAAGAGGTAACATGAAATTAATAAAAGTAATTGTACTTCATTAAAAATGTTTACAACTATAAAGGCAATTTAATAATGAATGAAAGTAGTAATATTATGGATTATGAAGGAGACTTGGCTACATTTTCCCCAGGCATTGAGGGTATTCTTTTATCTTCCTACTTTCAAGTATTGGAACTTCAAACAGAAGAAGGCTGAGCAAAATCATGTCTACCCAAACCCGAAGGGCTGCCAGAGTCTAAAAGGATAGACATGGAAACCCAATAAGTTAGAAACGCCTAGGGTGCTTGTTTGAATGTACCAACCCAGATCAACTGGTTAAGAATTCCTATGGATGGCACTTTAGAATCTTCATTTTTAACAAGCTCCAGAGGAAACTGTAAAGGGGTATGTAACATGTGTGTGGGAGGTGATGGAACGCCCAGATGTAATGCAAAGTAGGAACACATGCATGCTTGGTGAAACATACTGAGTGCGCTCTGGAGAGCTCCACTTACAGATAATTAAGCGGGAAGCCTCGGCCTCATAGGCATCATCATTATTTATTGTACTCCTCAATTAGAACACTTTGAATAGGTTCCAGCTTTGCTTCCCACGCAAAAGTTCCACCCACCCGCATCCCAGGAGGCCCTTTGAATCCACGGTCTCTTTTAGTTTTAACCATTTAACTTACATACAAATGGAACCATTTCTGAAAACAAACAAACAAACCAAAAAATGGGTATTTTGTAGTCAGATATGTTTTGCTTGAACCGCACTGCCCAACTTCTGAGCAGTATGGTTCTGAAAAGGCTATTTAACTTCTCTGAACCTGTTTATTTGAAAAATACTGATACAATACCCTCCTTGTTAGGTCTTTATGAAAATTAAGTGACATAAAACACACCAAATGTGAATTATGCATACACTGAGTGTAAGTTATAATGCCGGACACATAAGTAGGAACTAAACAAACATTAGTTTTGGGGGCTTTTTGTTTTTCTTTTTATTTCAAAGACAGGTTAAGCACAAATGAGTTTAAAGTAACTTACTTAAAACTTGGGTGCTGCCTAATTCCCATACAACTAGTTGGGTCCTATTCATGTCATTCCTATTAAGGTCCTAACTTGCTTCAGTCGTGTCTGACTCTTTGAGACTCTATGGACTGTAGCCCACCAGGCACCTCTGTCCACAGGATTTTCCAGGCAAGAATACTGGAGTGGGTTGCCATTTCTTCCCAACCCAGGGATGGAACCCACATCTCTTCTGTCTCCTGCACTGGCAGGCGGGTTCTTTACTAGTGCCACCTGGGTGGCTACAAAGGATCAACTTACAGGTCCAATCCCTACACTGTCCAGGTGTGCATCTGAGATGCCTTGATAACAATTCCTGAACATCTTAGACTCTTGTTTTCAAATCAACAGTATAAAGGGAGGGTGCTAAATAAATTAGTTTTAAAAACATGCAGTTTATTTTAAAAAAAAGGGGGGGAGGGCAGGATGAAGAAAAGTCAGTGAGACTGTGATAGAGATGATGCTCTCTTCAGCAGGCCCTTCTCCACCTCTCACTGAATTTCCCATCTTTCTCTCTCCAGTTTCCACATGTCCACATCAGGATGGGTTGTCTGTAATCTGTCTGCTGTCTCCTTTCCTTTTTCTTTCCATTATCTTTCTCCTCCTTCCTTGCCTCCATAAATATTTATTCAATGATTACCATATGCAAGCCTCTGTACTGGCCCTGGGGATGCACACATGAATACGGAACATGGGCTTTGAAGAAGTTACCCACAGGCACCAGGGAAGCTGAAAGGAGGGGTAGCTGGCTCTGCCTGAAAGTTAAGGAAGGCTTCGAAGAGGAGCGCTTGTGAGACTTTTGTTAATATGGCAGACATTTGGGTAAGGTGCATTAAAAGGCAGTAAAAATGTTCATAGGGTGAACATTCCAATAGCAACACAAAGAAATTGGATGATTCCTCCCACAAGTGAAAATGGTAAACTGTACGGTGGCGGTGGCTTAGTCACTCAGTCACATCTGACTCTTGTGACCCCAAGGACTGTAGCCCGCCAGGCTCCTCTCTCCAGGGGATTTCTCAGGCAAGAATGTTGCAGTGGGTTGCCATTTCCTTCTCCAGGGTACAGTATGATTAATTGGGGCTTACCCAAGGAATGCCAAGTTGATTTAACATCTGAAAATTAATCAATGGAACTCACTATATGAATACAAGATGAAAATCAGGTGATGATTTTAATGGAAAATGAGAATTGCATGAAGTGCAGCACTTATTCATTGATAGAAACATAAAGAAAAGTAGTAAGAGACAGAATCCTCTTTAACCTTATAGAGGGTATCTACAAAAAGCCTACAATTAACATCATACTTGATGGTAATGACTGCATACTTTTTCACTTAAGATCAGGAACTAGGCAAGGATTTCCATGCCACTTCTAGTCTATAGTCTACAGTCCTGGAGGTCTTATCCAGTGCACCCATGGAAGAAAACAAAGACAGAGAAGGTAAGGGGGAAGTAAAAGTGTCTTCCTACAGAAATGAGCTGATGATGCATCTAGAAAAATCCCAAGAAATCTACCAAAAAAAAAAAAAAAAAGCTATTAGAATGATAAATGAACTTAGAAAATTCTCAAGATAAAAAGTAAATATACAAAAAATAGTATTTCAATATTGTGATGGTTTTTAAATTTCCACAATTCCTTGGCAATTTTCCCTTAAAAAGATAGATTCTAACGTCCTCTTCTTGAGTGTGGACTAATCATTAACAACCTCTTTCTAATAAATAGAATGTGGTGGAAGTGACAGCATGTGACTTCTGAGACTAGGTCATAATAGTCACTGCTGTTTCTGCCTTGTTCTTATGGATCACTTGGTTTGGGGGAACCAGGAGCCCTTTTTCAAGAATACTTGAGCAGTTCTACAGAGAGGCCCATGGAAGGGAATCGATTTGTCAGCAGCATCTTTTTGACCATGGAAGTGAGTCACCTTGGAAGTACATCCTTTCGCTTCAGTTAAGTTATCAGAGATTTCAGCCCCTCAGTCTCCGGGTCTTTGTAGACACAAGCCATCCTAACTGGGCCCTATCTAAATTCCTTATCCATAGAGACTATGAAATGCTAAACAATTACTGTCATTCCTTCAAGTCACAAGTTTGGGTCATGACTTGTTACATGGTGATAGATAACTAATGCATACATACAAGCAATGAACAATTGGAAAAGGGAATAAAAAACCGAATCTGATGACAGTAGCATCAAAATTCACTTAGGATTCAAATTAGTTTAAGGTATGTAAGACCAATATACTAAAAACTACCAAAAAATTGCTCAAATTAAAGAAGAAGACCTAAATAAATAAAGAAACAATATTTGTGGATGGGAAGACTCAGGTTTACTGACATGTTGATTCTCTCTGATTGATTTAAAGCTTCAATGCAATAGAAATCAATAGATCTTTTTTTTTGACATGAACAAATTTTATTTTTAATATAATTTCTAAAGGCTACACTTTGATGTATTCCCTGAGTTGTAAAATGTAACCTATCTTACACCCTATAGCTTGTACCTCCCAGTCCCCCTACCCTCTGTAAACCCTCTCTCCTCCCCACTAGTAACAACTAGTTTGTTCTCTATGAGTCTTCTTTTCTTGTTATATTCACTAATTTATATTGTTTTAGAGTCCACATATAAGTGATTTCATATAGTATTTGTCTTTCTCTGTCTGACATAAGTGAAATAATTCACTTAGCGTAATGCCTTTCAAGTCCACCCATATTGTTCCAAATGGCAAAATTTCATTCTTTTTATGGCTGAGTTGTATTCCATTGTGTGTGTGTGTGTATATATAAATATATATATATAACATATATACCACATCTTCTCTATCAGTCATCTGTTGATGAACACTTAGGTTGCTTCTATGTCTTAGAAATTGTAAATAATGCTGCTATGAACACTGAGGGGCACATATCTTTTCAAGGTAGTGTTTCTGGCTTTTTTTTTTTTTTTGGATATGTATCCAGGAGTGGAATTGCTGGGTCATATGATAGCTGTAGTGTTAGAGGAACTTCCATACTGTTTTCCATGGTGGCTGTACCAATACAGATTTCCACCAGCCAGTGTACAAAGGGTTCACTTTTCCCCACATCCGTTAGAGATATTGAGTAGAGTTCCCTGTGTCATACAGTAAGGTCCTTATTAGTCATCTATTTTACATATGTGTTGTCTGTTTAAGTCGTGTCTGATTCTTTTGCAACCCCATGGACTGTAGCCTCTGTCCATGGAATTTTCCAGGCAAGAATACTGCAGTGGGTTGCCATTTCCTCTTCCAGGAGTGCCTAGTGATGGTGGCAGAAACTAAGGATCCAGAGAAGTATATAAACTTTTTTTTTTTTAACTGCTTTTCAAATTAATTAATTAATTTTTGGCTGTGCTGGGTCTGTGTTGCTGCAAGCAGGCTTTCTCTATTTGCAGTACATGGGCTTCTCATTATGGTGGCTTCTCTTGTTGCAAAGCATGGGCTCTAGGCACATGGGCTTCAGTAGTTGTGGCACACAGGCTTAGCTGCCCTGTGGCATGTGGAATCTTCCCGGACAAGGGCTCAAACCTGTTGCCCCTGCATGGACAGCAGATTCTTATCCACTGGACCACCAGGGAAGTCCCAGTGTATAACCTTTTATCTGGGAAGTGTTCCCAAGCTATAGTGAGGCCAAGGGGGTGTGCCAGCATGATGTCTCCCAGCTTATGTTCCCTGGCTATGTCTCCTGAGCCTCTAGAGGGGTGGAAAACCTGAAGCCTGTCTGAAGCTGAAGCTCCAGGCTAAGTAAATAGGTCTTTTTCACAGGAATACTTGGGTTTTATTTCCACTTGCTGTCTGTGCAGTGCCCCGGGGATGTTTGCCTGCTGAGAATTGTCTTTCTGATGATTACAGCCCTGTGGAGCTCAGGAATGCCAGTGTCCTTGGCCAGCAAGGCTGAGGGATCAAAGGGTGTCCCCTGTGTGGATTGCACGTGCTCAGCGGCTTTAGCAAGACTGATGAGGAGTGTAGCAGCTGGAGCACGCTCACTGGCTTCAGAAAGACAGCTCTCCAGCCCCAGCCAGGAGGTGGGGGAGTGGCGCAACCACTGTACCTGCAGACTTCAGCCAGGACCTGGGACAGTGTCACCACCATGCACCCCTGCCTGCTTAGCTAGGCAGTTGGGAGGGTATTGTATCCAAGCTCACCAACCTGTTCTAGCGTGCTAGATGGAGAGTGCAACAACCAGGTCCATGAGTGCCTCTGCCTTCGGGAGGGTTTTTTTTTTTTTTTTGCTCTTATTTATTTATTTTTGGCTATGCTGGATTTTGGTTGCTGTGCAAGCTTTTCTCTAGTTGAGGCGAGTGGGGGCTACTCTCTAATTGCAGTGCATGGGCTTCTCATTGCTGTGGCTTCTCTCTTGGTGGAGCACGGGCTCTAGGGCACACAGGCTTGGTAGTTGTGGCTCCCTGGCTCTAGAGCACAGGCTCAGTAGCTGTGGCTTGGGGTTTAGTTGCTCTGCGGCATGTGAGATCTTCCCAGACCAGGGATCGAACCCGCATCCCCTGCACTGGCAAGCAGATTCTTTACCACTGAGCTACCAGGGGAGCCCAGGAGCTTTTCAATTGTCCCCTGCCTCTCCAGCTGATGCCTTTAGATTGACAATGAATCTCCTTCACGTATGGCCCTTTCCAAGCTACTGTTATTCAGCTCGCTCTGGGGGTAAGACCACATGCAAAATCCTTTAATAGGGGAATTTCACATTCCTATAGCACTTTGGAACCCTTGGAGCTCAGCCCTGTTGGATCTCTAAGCCAGGAGTTTTGGGGGCTCATCTTTCTGGGGCAGACCCCAAGGGTTGGGGTGCCTGGGGTGGGGCTCCAATCCCTTACTTCTCCTGGAGAAGCGGCAGGCTCATGCGAGTCCTTGTCCCGTGTTGCTGCATACAGTAAGGGGAGGTCTTTTGCAAGACCTGTCTCTGCCTCTCCTACCTGCCTCAGTGTGTTTCTTTTATTTTGTGTTGTGGGGAGCATTTTGTCTAGTTTTCTGATCTTTTTCAGAGGGAAATTTTCCATACTTAGCTGTAGATTTAGTGTGTCCATGAGAGCCCATGAGTTCAGAATTTTTCTACTCTGTCATCCTGGACACTGCCTTAAAACCTTTCTAGATTAAAATGGGGGATATTATATTAATTTGTTTCCTTGAATAACCTCCTCTATTTTTATGAAGTCAGCTGGGACTCTTGGTGAACCCAGAGCATGAGATTGGCTTGAATAAGTCTGGGTGTGCTGGGGTAAGCAAATCCTTTTGCAATATGGACCAAGGCACTGTGAAGGATTACTAATGCTCCTCCTATCCCCCTATGCTGGAGGACAGTTTTGAGAGTGCCCTTGTAATAATTCTTACTAGGCAATTATCCCTCAAGGATTTTGGCAGGAACAACAGGAATATACAGAAAGCCAAGATCTGCTCTAGTAATTCAGCAGTCATATTTTTTTTCTTCTTGAAGATGAATATCAATCTTCTCTCCATATATTGAGCTATAACACGTTACATGGTTTGAGTTGCCTGGATTGTTGCCTCACCCTTCTACACGTTCTGTTGGAAGCCTCTCTTGTCCAGCGCTCAGGAGCTTGGCATTTTGTAATTTTAAAATGCAAATCTATTAATGTCACTTTCACTTGTCACTTTAATGGTCTTGCATTGCCCTTCATTCCCTCCCTCTGGGCTTCTCTGAACTTTTTCTTGCCTACAGGCTTTTACATGTGCTATGTTCCATGTGGAACATTCCATCACATTCCATCACATATCCCGATTGGTCTGCCTAATTTATACTTGCTTTTGTGTCTTAACATAAACTTTACTTTCTCTTAAAAGTTTTCTCATCGTCCCCAAACTACTCTTCCCTATTATTACACAAATCACACTTTAAGCATTGCTTTCTTTTATTTGTCTCTATTTTTTACAAGAAGGTAAAATTTTGTTAGAATAGAGACCATTTGTCCTGTTTTTCATCACAAACACTCTGTCTAGCACATTTTAATGGAAAATTGTAGATGAATAAATGATATCATGACTTGATCTATCAGTTCTGACTCAACAATTCTTAGTATATTTATCCATATTAGGAAGAACTTCCAGGTCCTGCTACTCTGAATACAAAACCAACATCATGATCCTAATTCACTCAATCTACCGTGGCATTCCTCCACCAAAAAAAAAACAAGTCACCCAGCTTCTTTTCTGGGATCAACAGCACCTTCACATGGCATAGAGTTCACGGCAAAGCTTAGTTCCACACCTATTGAATGAATCCGATGTGACTGATCCCTTAATTAAACAATTCTTTGTAATATAAATAAAATTCCATGTGGTTTTCATGTTTGCTGTTGAGAACAAAGCAGTTTAGTTAGAGAAATTATGAATTACACTGCTCTACTGGCTCCTATAAAAACATCTTGGAGTAAGAAAGATGTCTTTTGTTTTCTCTCAGTTATATATATACTTCTGTATCTGTCTATTCTGGAAGGAAATCAACCCTGAATATTCATTGGAAGGACTGATGCTGAAGCTGAAGTTCCAATACTTTGGCTGACTTGAAGAGCCAACTCACTGGAAAAGACCCTGATACTGGGGAAGACTGAAGGCAGGAGGAGAATGGGGACAACAGAGGATGACATGGTTGAATGGCATCACCGACTCAATGGACATGAGTTTGAACAACCTCCAGGAGATGGAAGGACAGGGAAGCCTGGTGTGCTGCAGTCCATGGGTCGCAAAGAGTCAGACACAAGTAAGCGATCAAACAACAACAATATATGCAAATATTAGCAAGCCAAACGTTTTCATACGAAATTCCTCCATGTCCTTCTCCCTCACTACTTTTGGGATCCAGGACTGTTAAGATTGGAGAGTTTTGAAAGCAAAGATTTCAGGTAGCTGTTGAATTTTGCATTTTATCAAAAATAGGAGGAAGAGTAGGAATGGTTCATTGTCTCAGTATCTTGCTGTCCTTAAATTTTGGAACAAAGAATCAAATCATGGTCTAACTTGCAGAAAGGAGTCCTCAGTCCCCCTCAATACTAAAACAATTCAGCAAACAACAACAAAGATGAAATCCAAGTGATCTCAAAGGAAGGATCAGATCACAAGGACAGTAAAACAGACCACTATTCCCCTGGTCAGAATTCCTGATAGGGTAAAGCTAGTATTATCAAGAACAACAGAACCAGAAGAGGCAATAATACTCAGACAAAAATACTCTTTCAAAGGTAGATATGACAGGTGGTTGGTATAACCACCCTGTAAGTTGCATATTTGTAATTAGAGGTTAGTATCCACATCATATCCCTATAGGACACTTGGATGTTTGGTAAGAACTTCCCCCTTGTCTTTTTGCTGGTGATGTTTTCTGAAGAGGTTGCAAACCAGCTGTTGGGGGCAATTCCAGCTATCAGATACAATTTTAGGGGTTTACACAGTGGGTTTTGTTTTTTAAATCCATATTTCTCTCTTGAGAAGCTAGAGGATATGGAAATACTGATCTCCAGGACGTGTCCGGGTGACAATGGTTAGTAGGTGCTGAACAGCTGACTCCCTTTCAATGGACCCTGTCTTTGCTACAATTGTTTCCACTTCTATTTACTTTTACTGATCCCTTTTATTCACTTATATCATCTTCTTGTCTCCTTTAGGCATGCATATGTGCATGCTCAGTCTCTTCAGTTGTGTCCAACTCTGTGGCTCCATGGACTGTAGCCGACCAGGCTCCTCTGTCCATGGGATTCTCCAGGCAGGAATACTGGAGTGGGTTGCCATGCCTTTAGATCTTCTTAACCCAGGGATCAAACCCACACCTCTAATGTCTCCTGCATTGGCAAGTGGTTCTTTACCATTAGCACCACCTAGGAAGCCCATTGCAAGCATGAGCACCCTGGGAAGCCCCCTGGGAAGCCCCCTGCTTTAGGCATAGGAGTTTGCAACTCCTATTCTACAAAGATTGTCCCTTCTCATCCATCTCTACTTGCTCAAATTCTAGTCATCATTCATAGTTCATCTCAAATCTCAACTTTTTTCCTTTTCCCAACAATCAGATGTGAGTTATCCCTATTTTGAATACTCACAACATTTCTAACACTGCTTTTGTAGCCTATACAGTATTCAGCAGTAATATTATTCTTATCTGTATTTTATTTATCTTGTTAGTATAAGACCTATAAGCTTGTACATTCATTCACTCATTCATTCAGCAAAAATTTATTTTTTGCTGAATTTATTTTTTGCCATACGCTAGGTAAAGTCCTGTGGATATTGCAAAGAATACAAGAAATGGGTAAATCAACCATACTTTGACTAAAAAAATCATAAAAAAGAGAACTGGAGACAGGCTCTCAAGGAAAAATTGCAATCAGGATCTTTCTTGCTCATCTTTGCTTCCACTTCAGAGCCTCAGAAAGTGACTTGTACTTAATACTCAGTTGGCATTTGTAGAAGTGAATTTCTGGCAATCCTCTTAACATAGTTTATGACATAGTACTTTAAGTAAAAGTAATAGAGTTATATATCTTCAAACAGCACTCTAAAAACCAGTTTTTATTAATATATGCTAATCACTAAACATTTATTCATCCATTCCAGTTACTCTGAATCACCAAGGTTTCATCTGGAAATAGGACTCAAAGTACTGAGATGTCTTTCTAAATTTAGTTACCTGGGTAACTGCTGAAAGAGAGGCGACTGCTGCTGGTGTCTTTATCAACGATGTTGAAGTCCCAGTGTTTATATATCCTGAGCATGGCTGCATATGTGTACCAGCTTGAGTGAGCAAAAAAGATGTTCTCAAATCCAGGAAGAACCTGTAGCCAGAATCACAGTGAAGTAAACAGATAACTGACTGCAAATGTGGGAAATATACATCTACTGAGGTGTTTATTGCTATATTTGGTAGTGGAAAATTAACCTTTAATGTACACAAGACAGATTCTGTCCTAGCTTCCAAAATGGAAGATTCTAGAAGGTAGGAGTGGCAAGTACATACAGCATGAGAAAAATGATGGAAGAAACAGAAGTGCTGTGTGCATGCTAAGTTGCTTCAGTCGTGTCTGATTTTTTGCGACCCCATGGACTGTAGCCTGCCAGGGTCCTCTGTCCATGGGATTCTCCAGGCAAGAATACTGAAGTGGGTTGCCATGCTCTCCTCCAGGGGATCTTGCTGACTCAGAGATTGAACCTGCAATGGCAGGTGGGTTCTTTACCACTAGCATCCAAACAGAGGTAACATCATGTACATCCAATTCCCTCTATCAGTTCCTTCCAGTTCTTAACTTCCATGACAGAGGAACCCATGAGGTGATATGTAACTACAGCAGGGGTGGTGAGATGCCATGTTTGGGTGACATATAGAAAGAATCTCCATGGACCAGAAGAAGGACAAAGAGAAAGGCTACCGAGTGACTCACCTTAATAAGGGCAGAGCAATGTCCCATGTCCCATCTCTTAAAAAACTTCAGGCTGGAGTTTTTTGTGGGAGAAAGTGAGGGAATCAGATCCAGCAGGTCTCCAATAGCATTCAGGAACTGAATCTGGAACAGGGTCATGGGCTGGGGAAAGACAAAGACTACACTTAACATTGATTTGTTACTATCACATGTCATTTTCTATTGGGAGGGTTCCCCTTGTTAGGTATTCCTTTGTGAAGAGTCCCTCATGTAACAGATACCAAGATTTTTTTGTACTTTATAAAATAATTTTTATTACTTTATAGTTTACGAGACATTTTAGCCTTTTATCCACAGATTCGAAGAGTGGGTCCTAGGAAAGGAAAACAGAGCACTCTGCTTGCATTTCTCTACTGCAGATTTTTTCAGTCTTGGCACAAGTGATACACGTGTGCATGGCCAGTCATGTCTGACTCTGTGACCCCATGGACTGTAGCCTGCCAGGCTTCCCTGTCCATGGGACTTCCTGGGAAAGAACACTGGAGTGGGTTGCCATAAGATTTATAGTGGAAATTCTTTTCACTCCTCTTCTCTGTTTGCTCAAACCTCAATCCTATCTCCAGCTTACCACTTGGTTTCTAGTGTATCTCTCTAGACTTTTAAAAATGCCTTGTGCTGTGCTAAGTTGCTTCAGTCGTGTACAATTCTGCAACCCTATGGACTGTAGCCTACCAGGCTCCTCTGTTCATGGGGATTCTCCACGCAAGAATACTGGAATGGGTTGCCATGCCCTCTCCAAGGGATCTTTTTAAAATGTCTTACAAATACATTTTTTAAAACATAAATAATAATATATTTTATGTGCTTCTTTTCACCTTGATTTTTTTTTTTTCCTCTTCGTATCTTTTGGTGTCTTGGGGACCGTTCCATATTGGATGTAAAAATCTTCTTCATTCTTTTAAACAGTATGTCTATGAATGGATGCATTATAATGTTTTTAATCAGTATTTTATTGATGGACTTTCAGGTGGTTTCTAGTCTTTTACTATTAAAGACAATCTTCCAATAATCAGCCTTGGACACATTATTTTCTATAATAATGTGTGTAGAACACACATTATATTATAATCTGTGTAGAACAGATTTCTAAAGATGATTTTGATTTTAATAGATATTTCCATATTATCTTCACAGGGCTTATTTCAATTATACTATTACAGCCTCAACAATGAATTAAACAATTAGTTTATTTCCAAGTTGATAAGGAAAAAACAGTATCTGGTAGCTACATTTAATGTAGACCATTTTTAAAGTCTTTATTGAATTTGTTACAATATTGCTTCTGTTTTATGTGTTGTTGTTTTTTTTTTTTTTTTTTTTTGGCCATGAGGCATGTAGGATCTTAGTTCCCCAACCAGGGATCGAACCCCCTGCACTGGAAGACAAAGTCTTAGCCACTAGACTGCCAGGGAAGTCCCCTCACTGTAGTTTATCTTGGCATTTATGAATACAGCTGAATATATATTTAAGAATCTTTGGATTTACTTTTTGTGAACTGTTAACATGCTTTATTTTTCTACTAGGTTATTCTTTTTTATCTACTTTTAAGAGCTCTTTAAGTCTGACATGAATTGCAAGATTTTTTCAGTTTGTAATTTGCCTTTAAATTTTTTGCATTTATTTTAAAAATCAAGAATGATATCATACATATGAAAGAATGAAGATGTAAATGCACATTTTAAGAAAAAATAATAAAAATAAACTCCTATGTACCTGCATCCCAGTTAAAAAATAGACTATTTTAAATAGACTATCAGCTGTGCCTTAGAAAGTCACCAATCTCATTTCTGTTCCCCATCAGCAGTAACCACTCTGCTAAATTTCAAGTTGTTCATTACTTGCTTTCCTATCATTTTATCATCTATGTATAAATCCCTAGGCAATATATTTTTAAAACTTTGCCTGGTTTAGAATATGGATAAATAGAATCATATCATGTGCATTCCCTTGCTCAAAATTATTTTTTGACATGGATCAATGTCGACAGTGTGGAAACGGTTCGTTCATGTTCATTCCCATATGGTATCACATTACATGAACATACGGTATCACAATATACTTAGGATAAGCATTTGAGACGTTTACAGCTCACAGTAAACAATGATGCCGTGAACTTTTACATATGTGGACCCCATGTTCAAGACTGTATCTAATCTCTGAGTGGGTCTGCCAGGTTGTAGAATATGTATTAACCTCAAATGTTTCAAGTAATGTCCCATCCTTTTCCAAAGTGGTTGTAAGAGTTTACTTACACCAGTAGTGGTTGGGATTTCCCAATTCTGGTGTGTAATAGGATTTCACTGTGGCTTTATGATGCATTTCCTTGAAATTGTGCATTTCTTCACATGTGTATTGGTCATTTGTGCTTCCTCTGCTGTGAAGTTCCTGTTGATGTTTTGTGCCCGTTACCCATTTTTCTACTGGGTATGTTCTTTTTAAAAATTTGTTGACATTCTTTATGTATTTTAGATACAAATCCTTTGTTAGTTAAATGTATTGCAAATATCTTCCCCTGGTTTGCAGCTTATCTTTTCACTCTCTATATTGTTTTTTGATAAAAAGAAATTCTTATTTTAATTAGTCAAATTTCCCAATCTTTTTCTCCATGGCTAGTGCTTCTATGTCTTGTTTAAGATAGACCATATTCTCCTGGGGAAGACTAAATGCTGCTGGGTCAAGGCTATTGTCATTACTTCTAGGCTTTTTCAAGGGACAAAGAAAGGAAACGTACATTTTTTTTTAATTAAGGAAGCCAAAAGTAATGATTTCCTACCTATATGTTAACTAAAAAAAACACAGCATGTTTACTTCATTAACTTTTCTTGTGCTGAAAATCTTTTTATCTAATATACTTCTTTGCTTTATCTTTATCAAAATCTATCAGATTTCAAAATAGCAATATAATATTTTTACTAAAGTAAGATTACAAGTCAAGGCTGTCTATTT
Organism: Bos javanicus; assembly: GCF_032452875.1. NCBI lineage: Eukaryota > Metazoa > Chordata > Mammalia > Artiodactyla > Bovidae > Bos > Bos javanicus. The sequence goes on along the minus strand of NC_083872.1, from coordinate 95,834,607 downwards.
CTGTTTTGGTGGTTTTCTTATCCTTAGCATCTATTCCACTGAGGATGCACTGCTTTGTGAGGATAACTGTTTTTTGCTCGTTTGTTTTGGCCATGCTGTGTGGCATGTGGGATCCTAGTTTCCTGACCGAGGATGGAACTCATGCCCCCTGCACTGAAAGTGTGGAGTCCCAACCACTGGACTACCAGGGAAGTTCAATAACTCTGTTTTGACATCATCTAACTGTTGCCCATATGGTTATACCATGAACTTGATGTATTAAGTATATTTGTGTGCATTCGTTTTCAGGTCTTAGGAATCACTTAGCTTCCAAAAATTTTGTGTAAGTATGAACAGCATTTACATGGTTTCAAAGTCAAATGTAAAAAAACAAGTTACATCCAGAGGAATGTAGCTTTCATTTCTGCTCCCTCCATTCTCCTTTCATTTATCTTTTAGTTATTGGTTTACACTTTCATTGCTGTTTCTCCTTGAAAATATGTGTAAATCTATCATCTCTCTATCTATCATCTGTTATCTATCTATCTCAATTTCTTATGCAGAAGGCAGCACATGATATACACCAGTCTTTACTTTTTACACTTAATAACAGATTCTGAAGGTCAGTCCATAGCAGTATATGGAGATACACCTCATTCCTGTTTACAGCCACATCATTCGTACAGCCAGTCTTCATGTCTTTGGCTGTTTTCAGTCTTTTCACTACTGTAAATTATCTGCAATGAATAGGCTTATATTGCTGCCAGTGAACCTTTGTGATAATCCTGGAAATCTTGCATCAGAGGATAAATGAGTATGTGATTTTGGTGTTGGGTGCCAAGCTGTCCATAGCAGATATGCCATTTTGTATTCCCACCAGTCTTTTAGGAAAATGTTTTTTCCCCCCATTACCTGTTAACACAGTATGCTCTCAAACTTTGGAATTTTTGCCAAACTGATAAGTAAGAAAATATTTCTCAGTATGGCTTTCCAGGTGGCTTGGTGGTAAAGAATCCACCTGCCAATGCAGGAGACATGGGTTTGAACTCTGGGTCGGGAAGATCCCCTGGAGAAGGAAATGGCAATGCACTCCAATATTCTTGCCTGGGAAGTCCCATGGACAGAGGAGTCTGGCGGACTACAGTCCATGGGCTCACAAAGCGAGTGGACACAACTTAGTGACTAAACAACAAGCATTTCTCAGTATGGTTTTAATTTGTATTTCTAGTTTTATTACCAAGGCTGAGCTCATGTGATTAAGAATACTTTTTGCACCTATTTTCTATAAACTGTCATTTTGTATATTTTGTCCAGTATGCGTGTGGTATATATATTACCTCCAGGAAATAAACTCTTCCTAATTTTTGGAAGTATATTAAACAGTACCTTTCTATCCTCAATGATTCAGTAAACTTTTCAGAAAAAATTATGACATGTGGGCCTGGGTTGTGTGTGTGTGTTTATGTGTCTGTATGTGTGTGCAAGTGCTGTGGAGGATGGAAATCATAGTACTTGTACACTTTTAAAAATGTATACATTTTTCTTTATCATATTGTCTAAAACTCTAGCTTTAGTAGGTTAATCAAATAGCCAGTACATTCATATCGGACTTTAAGCTGACCCAGGGCACATGAACGAGACAGAGAGGATACAGAAACAAGCTGGTTTATTTATGTGTTAGGCTTGGATTTTGTGTAAGACATTGAGTCAGGTTCTAGTAATGAGATAGATAAGACAGTACTTCTATGCAAGAAATTTATTCTTTAGTCCTAATTTGATTTTCTCCTTAACTGGAATGTAATTTTAAGACCATTTTCAGTATTCTTGCCGTACCATATAAATCCTGAGTAGCTTTCTAGAAATCTTACCTTTTTTCCTTCTAATACAGCTCTCTTTGTTGCCCCTGCAAACAGCCCATCCATTTGTGCCATAACATAGTCTGCGTGTCTCCAAAATGGGTCACTCTTGTAATATTTGATGTTCTCCCGGGTCCACTGATCTTGCTTCCTGGAAGACAAATTTGATTTGTACTAGTGGTCTCTACGGTTGTTCATCCAAAGCCAAATTAAAACCAAGCACTTAAAGATTATATATTCAGATTCCTATGCTAGTGTAGGGCTTCCCTGGTGTCTCAGATGATAAAGAATCTGCCTGCAATGTGGGAGACCTGGGTTTGATCCCTGGGTTGGGAAGATCCCCTGGAGGAGGGCATGGCAACCCACCCCAGTATTCTTGCCTGGAGAATCCCCATGAATGGAGGAGCTGGTGGGCTACAGTCCATGCAGTCCCAAAGAATCAGACACGACTGAGCAACTAAGCCCACACAAAGGTTAGTATAATTTAAATTCTGGCTCTTGTAACATTCCAGTCATTTTGAAAAGATATCAGAGCAAGTCCTAAATGATTTTTGATTTCTCCCAAGGACTATGAAAGTGAACATGTTAGTCAGTCAGTCATGTCCAAGTCTCTATGACTCCGTGGACTGCAGTCTGCCAGGCTTCTCTGTCCACGGAATTCTCCAGGCAAGAATACTAAAGTAGATAGCCATTCCCTTTTCCAGGGGATCTTCTTGACCCAGGGATTGAACCCAAGTCTCCTGCACTGAAGACAGATTCTTTCCCATCTGAACCACCAGGGAAGCCCCAAGGACTATGATTCTCTCTTTATAACTCTGCATGCTTTACCTAGAACTATCTAGAAACACAGATGTGATATTTATTTATTTATTTATCTGTGATATTGAGACCTAAGAAAGCTGAGGACGGACTATTCAAATGCATCTCATATAACATTATAATGTTTTCACTAAATCCATAAGGATATAGTGGTTTGTATTTGCTTATATTTCTCTCAGATCATTTTCATAGTCTATGATTTGTTGTATTCCAGTTTTTGCCAATAACTGCCTCAATGACTGTCCTACAAAAAAGCCTTTTTGTCGTTGTTTTATACTCCTTTCATCTCATGTTTTAGTTGTCTGCACTTTATGCAAGATGAGTTGACATAACTTTGTATACTAAAAGCAGTTTCTGATTTGTTCAGGCTATCTCCAGATCAATTTAAAAACACAGTATCAGTGCTTCATGAGATCTAGCCTAGATGCTCGGAAGGACCTTCACATCTGGCAAACAGGTTGCTAGGTATATATTTTAGAGGGCCAAACCAAGAGTTCTTCTATCCCCAAATTAGTCTCAGTCTGTCCTTCCCACAAATGTAAAACAAATTCTGAATATTGAGAATTATTAGTCTCCAGAAAGCTTTACTGAAATAAAAATATTCTCAAAGGATGTGAGGAATTATAACTTAAGATGTGCACTAACTCCCCAGCTAGGATGAGTCTAGGTCCATAAAAAGAAAGCACCTTAGAGAGGGAGGAGGGGGATTTCTAAAGGAGAGGAGCCCCCAGGTGGAAGGGATCCAGGGGTTTGGTTTTGCCTGTCTTGTACTGTGAGGTTTCCTCTAGCTGTGTCACAGCTGACAATGTGATATATTAACCTGACCTCTGAAAGGGCATAAATTAGAAGGCATTTGTCTGCAACCAGTTTTTATGCTATCAACAAGAGGTGTTACACTTAACTATAAGAACCAATCCAGAGTCCTGCCTTAGAAATGGAAAAGAAATGGGTGAAGGGAAAACGGCTGTTTGAAATGACAGACTCAATCCCTGAAGCCTCAGCAGCAATGAGAAGAGGATGCTAATCATACGTACGTTAAAAAGTCCTGCACTTTATTCAACATGGAACGTTTCTTAATCAGCTGTGGGTAGAGGTTTGTGAAGTGGTCATCCATGTGTCTGAAAGGAGAGATGAAAATCGTTACATTTCCATTTTTCTTCTGGGATTTTCCCATCACAGTAAATTACTTGATATTTTGGCTAAGTGGGAGGTTCCCTATTGCAAACCTTCCCTACCTTTTTTAATAAATCAAACATACAATTTAAAATTGGAAATATTTTCAATGTATAGAAAAGCATAGAATATAACAAACACCCAAGGATCCACTAGTCAACTATATTAAATCATTCATTATATTTTACTATATTTGTTTCATATTTTTAAAAAAGGTATAAAACATAAGCTAGAATTGAAGTGCCGACATTAATTGTCCTCCCTTCTCCCTTCTTCCTGGCCTTTCCCTGGTCGCTCAGAGGGTAAAGCGTCTGCCTGCAATGCAGGAGACCTGGATTCGATCCCTGGGTCAGAAAGATCCCCTGGAGAAGGAAATGGCAACCCACTCCAGCACTCTTGCCTGGAAACTCCCATGGATGGAGGAGCCTGGTGGGCTACAGTCCATGGGGTCGCTAGGAGTTGGACACGACTGAGTGACTTCACTTTCATTTTTCACTCTTATGCATTGGAGAAGGAAATGACAACCCACTCCAGTGTTCTTGCCTTGAGAATCCCAGGGATGGGGGAGCCTGGTGGGCTGCCGTCTATGGGGTCGCACAGAGTCGGACACGACTGAGCGACTTCACTCACTCAATCTCCATAGAGGTAACTGCAATCTTGAATCAGTATTTATTATTCTCATACACATTTTAATACATATATGTATTTAAATATTTAATCATAAATAATGTAGAGCATTGCACCCAAGTACTGCATTTCGGAGTCTTTAGTTGACAATGAGGGCTACTCCATTTCTTCTAAGGTATTCTTGCCCATAGTAGTAGATATAATGGTCACCTGAATTAAATTCACCCATTCTAGTCCATTTTAGTTCACTGATTCCTAAAATGTCAATGTTCACTCTTGCTATCTCCTGTTTGACCACTTCCAATTTGCCTTGATTCATGGACCTAACATTCCAGGTTCCTATGCAATATTGTTTTTTACAGCATTGGACTTTACTTCCATCACCAGTCACATCCACAACTGGGCGTTGTTTTTGCTTGGCTCCATCTCTTCATTCTTTCTGGAGTTATTTGTCCACTTATCTCCAGTAGCATATTGGGCACCTACTGACCTGGGGAGTTCATCTTTCAGTGTCATATATTTTTGTTCTCAAGGCAAGACTACTGGAGTGGTTTGCCATTCACTTCTCCCTTCTCCAGTGAACCACATTTTGTCAGAACTGTCCAGCATGACCCATCCATCTTGGGTGGCCCTAAATGGCATGACTCATAGTTTCATTGAGTTAGACAAGGCAGTGATCCATGTGATCAGTTTGGTTAGTTTTCTACGACTTTGGTTTGCTTTCTATCTGCCCCTGATAGATAAGGTTAAGAGGCTTATGGAAGCTTCCTGATGGGAAAGACTGACTGTGGGGTTCCAAAGAATAGCAAGGAGATAAAAAAGCCTTCCTAACTGATCAATGCAAAGAAACAGAGGAAAAACAATAGAATGGGAAAGACCAGAGATCTCTTCAAGAAAATTAGAGATACCAAGGGAACATTTCATGCAAAGATGAGCTCAATAAAGGACAGAAATAATATGGACCTAACAGAAGCAGAAGATATTAAGAAGAGGTGGCAAGAATACACAGAAGAACTATACAAAAAAGATCTGCATGACCCAGATAACCACAATGGTGAGATCACTCACCTAGAGCCAGAGTGTGAGTGTGATCACTCACCTAGAGCCATACATCCTGGAATGCGAATCAAGTAGGCCTTAGGAAGCACTATTATGAACAAAGTTAGTGGAGGTGATGGAATTCCAGTTGAACTATTTCAAATCCTAAAAGATGATGCTGTGAAAGTTCTTCATTCAATATGCCAGCAAATTTGGAAAACTCAGCAGTGGCCACAGGACTGAAAAAGGTCAGTTTTCATTCCAAACCCAAAGAAAGGCAATGCCAAAGAATGTTAAAACTACCACACAATTGCACTCATCTCACATGCTCAAAATTCTCCAAGCTAGACTTCAACAGTACCTGAACCGTGAACTTCCAGATGTTCAAGCTGGATTTAGAAAAGGCAGAGGAACCAGTGATCAAATTGACAAGATCTGTTGGATCACTGAAAAAGCAAGAGAGTTCCATAAAAACATCTACTTCTACTTTATTGACTACATGAAAGCCTTTGACAGTGTGGATCACAACAAACTGGAAAATTCTTAGAGATGGGAATACCAGACCACCTTACCTTCCTCCTGAGAAATCTGTATGCAGGTCAAGAAGCAACAGTTAGAACTGGACATGGAAGAATGGACTGGTTCCAAATTGGGAAAGGAGTACATTAAGGCTGTATATTGTCACCCTGCTTATTTAAGTTATATGCAGAGTACATCATGTGAAATGCTGGGCTGGATGAAGCACAAGCTGGAATCACAATTTCAGGGAGAAATATCAATAACCTCAGATGTGCAGATGACACTACCCTTATGGCAGAAGCGAAGAGGAACTAAAGAGCCTCTTGGTGAAAGTGAAAGAGGAGAGTGAAAAAGCTGGTTTAAAACTCAACATTCAGAAAACTAAGATCATGGCATCCGGTCCCATTACTTCATGGCAAATAGATGGGGAAACAATGGAAACAGTAAAGGACTTTATTTTTGGGGGCTCCAAAATCACTGCAGATGGTGATTGCAGCCATGAAATTAAAAGATGCTTGCTCCTTGGAAGAAATGCTATGACAAACCTAGACATTATATTAAAAAGCAGAGAGATTACTTTGCCGACAAAGGTCCATCTAGTCAAAGCTACGGTTTTTCCAGTAGTCATATATGGATGTGAGAGTTGGACCATAAAGAAAGCTGAGCGCTGAAGAACTGATGCTTTTGAACTGTGTTGTTGGAGAAGACTCTTGAGAGTCCCTTGCACTGCAAGGAGACCAAACCAGTCAATTGTAATGGAAATCAGTCCTGAATTGGAAGGACTGATGCTGAAGCTGAAGCTCCAATACTTTGGCCACCTGATACGAGGAACTGACTCACTGGAAAAGACCCTGACGCTGGGAAAGATTGAAGGCAGGAGGAGAAGGGGACAACAGAGGATGAGATGGCTGGATGGCACCCCAACTTACTGGATATGAGTTTGAGCAAGCTCTGGGAGTTGGTGATGGACAGGGAAGCCTGGTGTGCTGCAATTCATGGGGTTGCAAAGAGTTGGACATGACTGAGCGATTGAACTAAACTGAATGTATAGCATTATTTATCATGTTTCAGAACATATATAAACAAATAAATAATATCATACCATCTACCACTCTAACTTGTTGTTTCCACATGACATTTTTAAAATTTTTTGCATTTAGTGTCAAAATATTTATTTAATACAAATCTATAGTATTAAATTACATTAATATAATTTATTCTGGAAGTGGTCTAAATAACATGGTCAACTCTTTTTTTAAATGCTTTAGTTGGAGGATAATTGCTTTACAATATTGTGTTTGTTTCTGCCATATATCAGCATGAATCAGTGATAGGTATACATACATCCCCTCCCTCTTGAACCTCCTTCACACCTCCCACCCCTCCATATGACATTTTAAAAGAATTATCTATGTTATTATCAGATTAAATTTATTATTTTCATGTGCTGATGGTATTCCATACTATGACTATGTAAAAATTCATTTATGCAGCCCTATGATGCAGCCAAAGCAAAAACAATACCCAGCTGTGGATGTGACTGGTGATAGAAGCAAGGTCCGATGCTGTAAAGAGCAATATTGCATAGGAATCTGGAATGTCAGGTCCATGAATCAAGGCATATTGGAAGTGGTCAAACAAGAGATGGCAAGAGTGAATGTTGACATTCTAGGAATCAGTGAACTCAAATGGACTGGAATGGGTGAATTTAACTCAGATGACCATTATATCTACTACTGCGGGCAGGAATCCCTCAGAAGAAATGGAGTGGCCATCATGGTCAACAAAAGACTCCGAAATACAGTACTTGGATGCAATCTCAAAAATGACAGAATGATCTCTGTTCGTTTCCAAGGCAAACCATTCAATATCACAGTAATCCAAGTCTATGCCCCAACCAGTAACGCTGAAGAAGCTGAACGGTTCTATGGAGACCTACAAGACCTTTTAGAACTAACACCCCAAAAAGATGTCCTTTTCATTATAGGGGACTGGAATGCAAAAGTAGGAAGTCAAGAAATACCTGGAATAACAGGCAAATTTGGCCTTGGAATAGGGAATGAAGCAGGGCCAAGACTGATAGAGTTTTTCCAAGAAAATGCACCGGTCATAGCAAACACCCTCTTCCAACAACACAAGAGAAGACTCTATACATGGACATCACCAGATGGTCAACACTGAAATCAGATTGATTATATTCTTTGCACCCAAAGATGGAGAAGCTCTATACAGTCAACAAAAACAAGACCAGGAGCTGACTGTGGCTCAGACCATGAACTCCTTATTGCCAAATTCAGACTTATATTGAAGAAAGTAGGGAAAACCACTAGACCATTCAGGTATGACCTAATCAAATCCCTTATGATTATACAGTGGAAGTGAGAAATAGATTTAAGGGCCTAGATCTGATAGATAGACTGCCTGATGAACTATGGAATGAGGTTCGTGACATTGTACAGGAGACAGGGATCAAGACCATTCCCATAGAAAAGAAGTGCAAAAAAGCAAAATGGCTGTCTGGGGAGGACTTACAAATAGCTATGAAAAGAAGAGAAGCAGAAAGCAAAGGAGAAAAGGAAAGATACAAGCATCTGAATGCAGAGTTCCAAAGAATACCAAGGAGAGATAAGAAAGCCTTCCTCAGCGATCAATGCAAAGAAATAGAGGGAAACAACAGAATGGGAAAGACTAGAGATCTCTTCAAGAAAATCAGAGATACCAAAGGAACATTTCATGCAAAGATGAGCTCGATAAAGGACAGAAATGGTATGGACCTAACAGAAGCAGAAGATATTAAGAAGAGATGGCAAGAATACTCAGAAGAACTGTACAAAAAGATCTTCACGACCCAGATAATCACGATGGTGTGATCACTGACCTAGAGCCAGACATCCTGGAATGTGAAGTCAAGTGGGCCTTAGAAAGCATCACTATGAACAAAGCTAGTGGAGGTGATGGAATTCCAGTTGAGCTATTTCAAATCCTGAAAGATGATGCTGTGAAAGTGCTGCACTCAATATGCCAGCAAATTTGGAAAACTCAGCAGTGGCCACAGGACCAGAAAAGGTCAGTTTTCATTCCAAACCCAAAGAAAGGCAATGCCAAAGAATGTTGAAACTACCGCACAATTGCACTCATCTCACACGCTAGTAAAGTAATGCTCAAAATTCTCCAAGCCAGGCTTCAGCAATATGTGAACCATGAACTTCTAGATGTTCAAGCTGGTTTTAGAAAAGGCAGAGGAACCAGAGATCAAATTGCCAACATCCCCTGGATCACTGAAAAATCAAGACAGTTCCAGGAAAATATCTGTTTCTGCTTTATTGACTATGCCAAAGCCTTTGACTGTGTGGATCACAATAAACTGTGGACAGTTCTGAAAGAGATGGGAATACCAGAACACCTGATCTGCCTCTTGAGAAATCTGTATGCAGGTCAGGAAGCAACAGTTCGAACTGGACATGGAACAACAGACTGGTTCCAAATAGGAAAAGGAGTACGTCAAGGCTGTATATTGTCACCCTGTTTATTTAACTTATATGCAGAGTACATCATGAGAAACGCTGGACTGGAAGAAACACAAGCTGGAATCGAGATTGCTAGGAGAAATCTCAATAACCTCAGATATGCAGATGACGCCACCCTTATGGCAGAAAGTGAAGAACTCAAAAGCCTCCTGATGAAAGTGAAAGTGGAGAGTGAAAAAGTTGGCTTAAAGCTCAACATTCAGAAAACGAAGATCATGGCATCTGGTCCCACCACTTCATGGGAAATAGATGGGGAAACAGTGGAAACAGTGGCAGACTTTATTTTTCTGGGCTCCAAAATCACTACAGATGGTGACTGCAGCCATGAAATTAAAAGACGCTTACTCCTTGGAAGGAAAGTTATGACCAACCTAGATAGCATATTCAAAAGCAGAGACATTACTTTGCCAACAAAGGTTCATCTAGTCAAGGCTATGGTTTTTCCTGTGGTCATGTATGGATGTGAGAGTTGGACTGTGAAGAAAGCTGAGCACCAAAGAACTGATGCTATTGAAGTGTGGTGCTGGAGAAGACTCTCGAGAGTCCCATGGACTGCAAGGAGATCCAACCAGTCCATTCTGAAGGAGATCAGTCCTGGGATTTCTTTGGAAGGAATGATGCTGAACCTGAAACTCCAGTACTTTGGCCACCTCATGCGAAGAGTTGACTTATTGGAAAAGACTCTGATGCTGGGAGGTATTGGGGGCAGGAGGAGAAGGGGACGACATAAGATGAGATGGCTGGATGGCATCACTGACTCGATGGACATGAGTCTGAGTGAACTCCGGGAGTTGGTGATGGACAGGGAGGCCTGGTGTGCTTCGATTCGGGGGTCGCAAAGAGTCGGACATGACTGAGTGACTGATCTGATCTGATGATAAACATTTAACTGGTTTTTAATTTTTCAGTATTATAATACAACTTCAAACATTCTTGTAAATATCTCTTTTTACACATTTGTTTTTCTAGAATATATATATATACACACACACATATAAAAATGCTGGGGTGAATATTCTATATACCTAGAGTTATAGATATTGCCAAATTGTTCTCCATAGTGATTGTACCAAATTACATTCTTCTGAACTACATGTTAGATTTCTCTTTGTTCCATAGCCTCACCAACACTTGGCATATCAGACTTTCAAATTTTCAACAATTCGATGTATTTGAAATGATATGTTGTTTTAATTTCCATTCCCCTCAGGATTATTGGCTATTTGAGCTTCTTTAAAACTTATTTAAAAAATTAAATGTCCCTCATATGATATACAGTAAGCATTTTTGGTGAGCTATACTTGACATATAACATTGTGTAATGATTTGATACATTTATCTGTTTCAGTATGATTGCCACCATAGTATTAGTTAACACCTCTATCATGGTTGCTGCTGCTGCTACTGCTAAGTCACTTCAGTCGTGTCCGACTCTGTGTGACCGCACAGACGGCAGCCTACCAGGCTCCTCCTTCCCTGGGATTCTCCAGGCAAGAACGCTGGAGTGAGTTGCCATTTCCTTCTCCAATGCATGAAAGTGAAAAGTGAAAGGGAAGTCGCTCAGTCATGTCTGACTCTTCACGACCCCATGGACTGCAGCCTACCAGGCTCCTCCATCCATGGGAGTTTCCAGGCAAGAGCACTGGAGTGGGTTGCCATTGCCTTCTCCGTCTATCGTGGTACATAATTATAATTTCATTTTTTGTGATGAGAACAATTAAGATCTAATCTCTTGGCAGCTCTGAAGTTTACAATCAGGATGGTTGATTACAACCACTACACTGTGCCTTAGATCTCTAGGACTTATTTACCTACTGGTGGCATGTTAGTGTCCTTGACCAACATCTCCTCAATTGAACATTTTTATTTATTTATTTTTTTGAACATTTTTAATTAATGAAAATAATCCTTTTACATCTATTGTGATTTTAATATACTTGGATTCATTTTTATAATATTCATTTTATAATCTGTCCTGTTTTCCAATTACCATCCCTTTCTTCATCGTTCTTTTATATTTTCCCTATTAGATAACATTTTATTATCCTTCTTTTAGCTTCTGCTAATTTAGAAGCCATAAAATGTACAATTGACTTTTGAACAACATGTGTTTGTATTACAAGGGTCCACTTACATGTGGATAAAGAAAAAAATACATACTCTTTAAATATGGAGGGCCAATTATAAGTCTACATGAGGGTTTTTGATTGCATAGGGCTGGGGATGGGTGTACCAATGCCTCTAACCCCGGCATTGTTCAAGGGTCAGCTGTATGTCCACCCTGAGGGCTGCTGCTGCTGCTGCTGGTGCGTCACTTCAGTCGTGTCCGACTCTGTTCGACCCCATAGACGGCAGCCCACCAGGTTCCTCTGTCCCTGGGATTCTCCAGGCAAGAACACTGGAGTGGGTTGCCATTTCCTTCTCCAATGCAGGAAAGTGAAAAGTAAAAGTGAAGTCGCTCAGTCGTGTCCGACTCTTCTCGACCCCATGGACTGCAGCCTACCAGGCTCCTCCATCCATGGGATTTTCCAAGCAAGAGTACTGGAGTGGGGTGCCATTGCCTTCTCCGATCCTAAGGGCAACCATCATTAAAAATTTCAAAAACATTCATAACTATGCATTTTATTATAAAATCTAAGTGAATTTTTGTTTGTTTTTGGCTGCACAAAGTGGCAGATGAGATCTTAGTTCCCCGACCAGGGAGCAACCGGTGCCCCTGCAATGGAAGCACAGAGTCAACCACTGGACTACCAGGGAATTCCCATATAAAATCTAAATGAATTTTATATTTCTCTCCTCCAAACATATACATCTTAGCAAGCTTTACCTACCCATTGACATCATCCATCATGTTATTGTTCGAAGATTTAGTTTTACCTTTTCAATTAAAAAAATTAAAATTTTTCAAAGTTTTACAATTAAATCTTATTTTCTTTCTTTCTTGTGTTAATGATTGTTCCTTATATCCCAAATATTCCCTCCTGCTATTCTTGTCAGTGTATGTCCTATAATATCAACAGGTTAATAGAAGTCTGGGCATGGTGAAATATTTTATTTATCTAAAAATATCCTTATTTTGCCCTTGCTCTTGGATAATTTAAATGGTTTTAAAACTCTAGTTATTTTTCCTTAGTACTTTTAAAATATTGGGCTTCCCTGATAGCTCAGTTGATAAAGATAAAATTATTCCCTTTATCCTCAGTTCTCTGTAGTTTCACCCTCTGGGTTGTAGCAATTTAATAGGCTGTGTCTTCTAACCAAGGACTCCTTTGTTTATTTGTTGTGTTTTTGCTGCACTACGTACCTTGTGGGATCTTAGGTCCCTGACCAGGGAATCGAACCTGGGCCCATGGCAGTGAAAGTGTTCAATCCTAACCACTGGACTGCTGGGGAACACTGAAAGTGTTTTGTTTTTTGTTTTTTCCTTTCTTTGCTTTGGCTGCACTGGGTGATTTGCAGGATCTCGGTTCCCCAAGCAGGAACTGAACTTGGGCCATGGCAGTGAAAGCCTGGAATCCTAACCACTAGGCCATAGGGAATTCCCTTCACGTCTTTTTCAATTTTGATCAATTCTCAACTACTACCCTGTTAACTCCTCCTTATCTGAAATTCCCTCCAATTTTTGTTTATATTGTTTTTTTCTGGGGCTTCTGATAGACATATGTTGGAGTTTCTTAATCAAATCTCTCTATTTAATAACAGCTCTCTCGTTATTTTTACCCCTTTCTCTCTCTGGGCAGTGTACTATGTAAATCCCTCAATACCAGTGTTTGATTCAGAAATTATTTCTCTGACTTTGTCTTGGCCAAGGTTTACCCACTTATTAATATTTTAAAAAATTAATTTCCCTAATTTTCATTTATATTTCAAACAAGTTCTTATTAAATATCTACCTGTCTTCTTATCTTCCTTCTTGTTCCACTAATTCTTCAAGTTTTCCTTCATTTATAACTTAGAGTACCTTAAGCATATTTAAAGTGTTTGTTCCAAAGACAAGGGCCCAGTGAGAGGCGGAGGAGCTGTGGCTGCCTGAGCTGTGCACAGCAACTCGCTCCTCCCCACTCCCTGACACTGGCATCGGCCTGCTAATTGGCAGGTGAAAATGGTGAAAAAAACTACTTATGATGTCTTGGGGGTCAAACCCAATGCCACCCAAGAAGAATTGAAAAAGGCTTACAGGAAACTGGCCTTGAAGTACCACCCTGATAAGAATCCAAATGAAGGTGAGACATTTAAATGGATTTCTCAAGCTTATGAAGTGCTCTCTGATGCAAAGAAAAGGGAATCATACGACAAAGGAGGAGAACAGGCAATTAAAGACGGTGGAGCAGGTGGTGGTTTGGGCTCCCCCACGGACATCTTTGATATGTTTTTCAGAGGAGGAGACAGGATGCAGAGAGAGAGAGGGAGGTAAAAACGTTGTGCGTCAACTTGCAGTAATCTTTTTATATAATGGTGCAACAAGAAAAGTAGCTCTGCAAAAGAATGTGATTTGTGACAAATGTGAAGGCTGAAGTGGTAAGAAAGGAGTGGCAGAATGCTGTCCCAGTTGCCAAAGTACTGGAATACAAATAAGAATTCATCAAATAAGACCTAGAATGGTTCAGCAAATTCAGTCTGTCTGCATGGACTGCCAGGGCCATGGGGAGTGGATCAGTCCTAAAGATAGATGTAAAAGCCGCAACAGAAGGAAGACAGTTTGAGAAAAGAAAATTCTAGAAGTTCATATTGACAAAGGCGTGAAAGATGGCCACAAGATAACATTCCATGGTGAAGGAGACCAAGAACCAGGACCGGAGCCAGGAGATATTATCCTTGCTTTAGATCAGAAGGACCATGCTGTTTTTACTCAACAAGGAGAAGACCTTTTCATGTGTATGGATATACAGTTGACTGAGGCATTGTGTGGCTTCCAGAAGCCAATATCTACTCTTGACAACTGAATCATAGTCATCACTTCTCATCCAGGTCAGATTGTTACCCATGGAGATCTCAAGTGTGTGCTAAATGAAGGCATGCCAATTTATCATAGGCCATATGAAAAGGGTCGCCTAATCATTGAATTTAAGGTAAACTTTCCTGAGAATGGCTTTCTCTCTCCTGATGAACTCTCTTTGCTGGAAAAATTTCTGCCTGAGAGGAAGGAGGTAGAAGAGACTGATGAAATGGACAAGGTAGAATTAGTGGACTTTGATCCAAATCAGGAACGATGGCACCATTACAACGGAGAAGCATATGTGGATGATGAACATCATCCTAGGGGTGGTGTTCACTGTCAGACCTCTTAGTAGGGCCCGTGAATAACACTCACTGCGAGTGTTTTATTTGCAGTAGTGATTGAGTGAAGGGCTATAATCATAATATGCTCACTACTTGCTTTTGTTTTAATATTCAACTATAGTAGTGTTTTAAAAGTTAAATGAAGAATAAACTGGAATATAAAAGCTCTGACTTTGCCCTGTATGTATGATGACTTAAGTGTGCAAGATAAGTTTAATACTTGTAAAAACTACTTTAAAAAATTTCCCCTAGCATTTGTTCAGAGAAGGCAATGGCACGCCACTCCAGTACTCTTGCTTGGAAAATCCCAAGGACGGAGGAGCCTGTTAGGCTGCAATCCATGGGGTTGCTAAGAGTCGGACACGACTGAGCGACTTCACTTTCACTTTTCCCTTTCATGCATTGGAGAAGGAAATGGCAGCCCACTCCAGTACTCTTGCCTGGAGAATCCCAGGGACGGGGGAGCCTGATGGGCTGCCGTCTATGGGGTCGCACAGAGTCGGACACGACTGAAGTGACTTAGCATAGCATTTGTTAGGCCATACTTTGTAATTGATTTCAGCTATGTACATGGAATAGCTTAGACTGAAATGCCAGGTATATGTATTGACTTCAGGGTATGACCCTTAATTGTTAAGCTATGAAATTAAAATTGTATTTAACTGGCAGTCAGACAAATAATTTGTAGAGAAGTGTTGGTCTGTATAGTTGTATTAAGTGGGATTCACTGTGATGCTTCTATATTTATTCTATTGCCTCAACTATTATTTGAAGATGGCATGCTGTACAATTTAATTTAGCCTGTGCTATCAGTGATAGAAATGATGCCTTTCTAAAGAAGGGGTTTATCATAACATGCTGCTTCTTGAGGGCTTGCATTTATAGAATTGCATTCTCTTCTGCTGTGTCGTCTTTTATTAATATATATAGCTATTGGTCCTTGTTACTTTTTTTCCCTCCCCCTTCTCTTCAGACCACAGTAAGCCTTAGAGTAGTGACTTCTGGAGCAGGGAAACTTAGAGTGATGAGGCCTTTACATGGAGAAGTAATTTGCATGTATGAGATAGGAAAGTGTTTTTGTAGGTATGTTGTAGACTTACCTTAAACCATTTAACTTATACTCCAGAGTAACTGTAATTTAATGTTGGTACTATAGCAAATTATGATGAATAGCTTTAATTGTATGTTTAAAATCATATGTTCACAAGCTTAAATCTGGGTATCAGAATTTAAGCAATTCTTGAAATGTATGAATGTCTCTTTAATATACTGATTACAAAGCAAAAGAAAACAATTCTTCAAGTTTTCCTTAAGCATATTTAAAGTGTTTGTTCCAAGGACAAGGGCCCAGCAGATCCATACTCCCTCTCTTTGTTTTCTGCCCCATTTCTGGTTCAAGAGTTGTTCAGCCCTGTTTGGGGGACCAGCTATATTACCACGAAGCTCTCTTGTGGCACATTTTGTCTACCATTTGCTCTAAATTTAGAGCAGAGTAGGTCGAATTGTGAGCTCCTTGCACTCTCTGGACTGGAATTTTACCTAAAGTCTGAGTTCTGGTTTTCATTTGATGCTTTTTGTACTGTACTGTGCTGTGCTGTGCTGAGTCTTGTTCGACTCTTTGTGACCCCATGGACTGTAGCCTACCAGGCCTCTCTGTCTATGGAATTTTCCAGGCAAGAATATTGTAATGGGTTGCCATTTCCTACTCCAGGTAATTTTCCCGACCCAAGGATTGAACCTAATCTCTTGAGTCTCCTGCATTATCTGGTGGGTTCTTTACCACTTGCGCCACATGGGAAGCCTGAGGCTTTTGTTGACCTAGAGTTCAGCACTGTAAGCAGGCCATGACTCAGCTTTCAAAAATGGGAATTTGGCCCTCGGCACAGTGGAAATCTAGATATCCTTTATCTAAGAGTTTCTAGCACTGCAACTGGGTATCAGGATTTAAGCAATTCCTGAAATATATGAATGTCTCTTTAATATACTGATTACAAAGCAAAAGAAAACAATTCTTCAAGTTTTCCTTAAGCATATTTAAAGTATTTGTTTCAAGGACAAGGGCCCAGCAGATCCAGGCAAAAAACATTAAAATCCTTTGAAATCTCTTATGGTCCTTGACGTCAACAAACTTCATGAGGCCATTTCCTTCAAGTTATTTTTAAGTATTTTTTTTTTTAATTGAGGAATTGCATTTAACTTTTATTTATATATCTCTTATGCTGCCATATTCTCTATCAAGTTGATCCCTTTTCTATCACCTCTAAAATGGAGGGAGAGAACAGCAATAAAGCTAGACAGGTATGTGGGTGACAGGTAAGAGATCTTCTGCCCTGGCCTCATAGTTCAGGGGAATGGAATGCAGAAACTACAGGTATGTTGGGTGACTTGATTTAGTTGCTTAGAAGCAAGAGCCCTGATGTTTCCCCTCCAAGGTTGCCTGGGGAAGCAGAGATGGCTTCCTGGACTGTCTGGGCTCATGAGCTAAATGCAGCAAACTCTGCACCCACCTTGAGTTTTAGCGGGCAGCCAAAGTTGCTCTTGTCAGGTCTAGGGTGGAATAAGAGAACATTGGGAGCTAATGAACCTTCTCGGGGCAGAGGACTAACACTTGGGATGACTATCGCAGCGTCAATGGTATTGATTGTGCAACTGGAGACCAGGGAGACCATGGAAGCCTCATCTGATGTCAGGTGGGGAAACACCAAAGCTAAAGACTCAGTGAGATCCTTCCACTTCCGTAGATGCTCCAGACAATCACAATCACAAGACAGACAATCACTACTTAAACATCTCCCCTCCCTCCATGATGCCTCAGTAAAACCAGTCCATTCTGGAGACAAGTGTTTGGGACAGGAGTGTAATATTCTGAACTGCTTGTGGGTGCGTGCTCAGTCAAGTCTGATTCTTTGTGACCCTCTGTCCATTGGAATCTCCAGGCAAGAATACTGGAGTGCATGGCCATGCCCTCCTCTAGGGGATCTTTCCAACCCAGGGATTAAACTCATGTCTCTTATGCTCCTGTATTGGCAGGCAGGTTCATTCCCCTAGGACTACCTGGGAAGCCTATTTTGAACTGACTTAGTCTCAATGATAAATTATTTTGTTCTTATTGAAATAACTATGGTCACATTTCTTGCCATGAGGAGGAATGGGCTCTTAACATTAAAATGATTTAAGTGAAAATGAAGTTCTTTTTTTTGGAAAAAAATAGTTTGTGGGCTATTGACCCACAGTGGTCACTCAGGTAAAGAAACAAAAGTCATACATTTTAGCTGAGGTCTCCACCACTGCATCTTGCCCAGCTCCATTCAGAGTTCCAGATCCTCTCTACTTTTCAGTCTATTTCAATACAGGCCATGTTTCTCAACTGGAGTGATTTTTCAATCCATTTGGCAATGTCTGGAGACATATTTCATTGTCACAATAGGGGGAGGGAAGGTGCAATTGGCATCTAGTGGGTAAATAGCAAGGACGTTGCTAAACATCCTACA
Source organism: Bos javanicus (assembly GCF_032452875.1). Lineage (NCBI taxonomy): Eukaryota > Metazoa > Chordata > Mammalia > Artiodactyla > Bovidae > Bos > Bos javanicus. The sequence goes on along the minus strand of NC_083872.1, from coordinate 95,816,298 downwards.
ATGCACAACAAAGGATAATTCAATCCCTGATGTTAAAGTGCTGAGGCTGAGAAACCCTGAAACAGAGGAACATTCACCCTGACTTGGGGGTGGAGCTGAGAGGTCCACAGCACAGTAGACAGGACAGATGGAGATAGAGGAGGGTAATTAGGCTAGGATTATTAAAATTGCTTCTTTCTTTTTTGGGTGAGGGCTAAATTTTTTGATTCTGACATTCAGAGCAGGTGAAGAGAAACCTGTACCTTGAGATCAGAAATGGAGGCTTCGCCTGATTCTGCCCCATCTAGGGGCCCTGAGGAACACAGTCCACTCACAGCCCCCTCAGAAGGCTGAGGCCCTTCTCTGACCCTTGGCCCTGGGACTCTACATTTCGTGTGTGTTATAGCAACACCGGACAGCAGATAAGAGCAGAGGCTTTGAATTCTGAGCTCAAAGCTCGACCTACTCCTTCAGGGCTCTTCGACCACATGAAAGACTCCCAGCTTCTCCATGTCTCTGAATTCTCATCAAACAGAACCCACACCAGTCTCCAGATCAAGGATGTGTTAGATTTAGCTCCAGCTCCTATGGTGTGTAAAGTCAGTAAGTTTCCTCCTAAGCTGGCGGAGACTTCACCCACCTTTCCATCTCTCACACACTCGTATGCCCACTTTTCCTTGAATCTATCTGCATTATGTTAATACCATCTCACTTGATATGGTATAGCCCACTCCAGCATTCTTGCCTGGAAAATGACATGGACAGAAAAGCCTGGTGGGCTACAGTCCATGGGGTCGCAAAGAGTCGGACACGACTGAGTGAGTTTCACTTAGTGCTTGTCAGGAGCTCTCTCCTACTCTTTCCTAGCTGTTTTGATTTTCTACTTCCTTTAGTAGGAACGGGCTCCTGTAGTATTTCCCATTGTGATTAATCTATTTGTGTTTGTACGTGTTGTGTGCATGTGCGTGGACTCCATAGCCAGATAGCTTGTTTCCAAACCTGGCTTCTGCTTACTAGCTTTGTGACTTTCAGCTAGTTACTGAACTTCTCTGTGCCCTAGTTTTCTCATCAATGATAGGAAGATAATAATAATATATATCTTATAGCACTGTTATGGATGAAATAATTTAATGGGCTTCCCAGATGGCTCAGTGGTAAAGAATCCACTTGCCAGTGCAGGAGACACAAGAGTCGTGCATTCAATTCCTGGGTCAGGAAGATCGCCTAGAGGAGGAAATAGCAACCCACTCCAGGGAGATCCAGACCACCGTGAGCTTGCTGCTACCTGGGGAGCTGGCCAAGCACGCCGTGTCCGAGGGCACTAAGGCTGTCACCAAGTATACCAGCTCCAAGTAAATATAATATGCCTAGCCGATGTTAATGGAGAAGGCAATGGCACCCCACTTCAGTACTCTTGCCTGGAAAATCCCATGGACGGAGGGCCTGGTGGGCTGTAGTCCATGGGGTTGCTAAGAGTCGGACACGACTGAGTGACTTCACTTTCACGTTCACTTTCCAGTATTCTTGCCTGTAGAAGCCCATGGACAGAGGAGCCTGGTGGGCTACGGCCCACGGGGTCGCAAAGAGTCAGACACAACTGAGCATACACACACCTCATACAAGTAATATAACATATATAAAATGTTTTGAACAATGCTTGACATATTTTAAATTATATATATATGCCAGTCGTTATCATCATCATCACCATTTTGTGGTTCATGTTAATTTCCAAATAATTACTGGTTGATGTGTCATTTGATAATTTTAAGGGTGGAACTGTGTCTTACTTATCTTTGCTGTGTCTACAGCCTTGACCAGAAGCCATAGTCAGTTTCTAATATCAGAAGGAGCAAGTTTGGGGGTATGGAGGAGATTCTTGAAGTATCTGATGGTAAGACAAACATTAAAAAGGTTCCACCTTTTGACTACTTTCCCTACTTTCTCTACTTGTGTCAAAATCTTGCTAGAATATCTTTTCATCATAGTTTCAGCAACTGTTGTGTCAACACATTAACTTAAAAAGAGTGAGCAAAGTACTGAGGAACTCACTCCCCACTGTCTCTCTGTTCCCAGAGCCCAGCACAAGGTAATATTCACAAGTGTTGGCTGCATGGAATTCAGTCACCCAAGCTGCGTAAACCCTGAAGAAGTCATTTCTGCAGCTGCTCCAGCAATGCATGAGATAAGCTGCTTTGCTAAAAACTAGAGCAGACCAGGTCTCCACACCCTCATCACCATTCTTTCCACAAAGGTCTCATGACTCATTTTATTAAAAACCAATCTATGGCTGTTTATCAGCTTTTACCTCATTAGTGAGCCATCAGAGACTCTTAATTTGCAACTCTTAGGGAGCCACCCCAGTAGAGTTTAAAAAAAAAGAAAAAAGGAGGAAAAAATTCCATCTGGCCAAGGCTGCTAGACAGGGCATTACATGGAAATAGGTAGCTCACACTTCTGATTCATCTCTAATAAAACTGGAACAACAACAGGATTCAGTTCAACTTAACAAGCCTGTTAAGTAAGTGCTGGTGGCAGAAGTGCTGTGCTGGGCTTCTTGGGTATGCACAGATGAAAGATGGGGACCCTGTCCCCAAAGCGCTAACAGATGGTGGAGGAGAAAGATGGGGCTTTGACCCAGTAGAAATGGAGTCAGGAAGAGCTTCATCAAGGAGACAGCATCTGAGATGGGTCTTGGAGGTTGAGCAGTATTTTGATCAGTAGAGATGTGAAGAGCAGCATCTGGCTCTTAGGAATCATAGTTCGAAGAGTTGCTAGGAAGGGGATGAGCAAGAGGCAGAAGGAGCATCATGGCACGGCTCATGGGCACATGTGAAATTCGTGGTGCACCACACAGGGAGGGGGTTCCTCGGGGGATGGGAGTGGGGCAGGGAAAGAAGAGGAAGAGTAGAGCATGAAGAAGAGCAAACCAATGAGAGAAACCCCTGAAAACAGTGAGTGCCTGCTCTAAGCTGATGTGCTGCTGCTCCACACAAGATCACCCTGCAGAAGCAGCGCAGGTAGATGGCCGTGAGCTTCAGGATAAAGTATTGATACAAAGGGCTGGACCCAGGAGAATGTTGTAAAAGTTCAGAGAAGCAGCAAATTGCAGAATGCTTCAAAGGCGATGATGGAGCATATGAGGATATGTCTTTGCATTTTGATTTGGTTTCTTGAATATTTCATATTTCAAATGATATTTTCCGAGGTTGTCAAACCAACATCCTTGTCTATCTCAAGTCGTTCATTCCACGATCTCCAACCTTCCACACACTTCTGCCCTTAGGAGGTTCAGGAGACTATAAGGAACACTCCATTTTAAACATGGAAGAAAGTGGTAGGCCTATACCTTCTACTGCTCTTGGTAGCTGCCTGAGCAACTCTGTAAAATGAGAGGGAAACAAGGCAGCTCTTTCTTCTGGCCTCTGGCACAAACTCACCTTCTTTGCCCTAGCACCAAGGCTGTGTCTGGGTACGTGGGACTGTACTTTGCAAAACAGTCTCCAGCAGTATATGTTTTAAGTGGATGAAATGATGCCTGGGTATGAAGATGCTATTGCTTCTCATATAACTCCCCTGTGTAGCTGAACAGAGAAGGCAATGGCACCCCACTCCAGTACTCTTGCCTGGAAAATCCCATGGGCGAAGGAGTCTGGTAGGCTGCAGTCCATGGGACGCTAAGAGTCAGAAACGACTGAGCGACTTCACTTTCACTTTTCACTTTCATGCATTGGAGAAGGAAATGGCAACCCACTCCAGTGTTCTTGCCTGGAGAATCCCAGGGATGGGGGAGCCTGGTGGGCTGCCATCTATGGGGTCACACAGAGTCGGACATGACTGAAGCACCTTAGCAGCAGCAGCAGCAGCAGTGTAGCTGAAAACAAAAGACTCTAGCCTGTGACTTGTTTCTCCACCATTGGTTTGTGGCTACAGTCCTTCCAGAGGGTTGATATTTTAAGCTATTTCTGCTTTGCTTCAGAGAATGCTGGATACTTTTGCTCAGAGGGAGTCCCACTGCCTTCCTGCTCAGCTGAGACAGTGCATGGAGCTCTTACTGCTGCAGTCCTTCTTTGATGGGGCCTTCAGTCTAAGAGTCTCGATTCCAGGAATCCTTCCAGTTGCCACTCACCAACCATACCACCACCACCCTCCACCCCGCCTCTCCCACCCTATCTCCCTGCAAAAGCTCTTGTCTCTGTGAGCCCCAGCTCTCTACTCCATTTGGCACTTCCTTCAAATTAAACTCTTGCACCACAGAATGTGTACTAAGCCTTCACCCCATGGACCATATCAGAGAGGAGGCAGGAAACTGGTAACCTCTTCCCTCTCCTCCCTCTTCCCCAACCCATTGCCAGGGGTCTGTTTGACACTTGCTGCATCGTATCCCGTGGCTCCAAGCTTTGAGCAAGGCACAGAGCAGAGCCTTGGAATGTGTGCTGATTCAGAAATTCCCTTACTTACTGAACTTCTCAGTAATGCAGTCAGAATGACAGCCTCTGAAAGGAGCTTATGGGAAATGCCTTTCTAAAGATAGGTTTGGGGGACTTCCCTGGTGGTCCAGTGGTTAAGAATCTGCCTTCCAGTGAAGGGAACCTGTGTTTGATCCTTGGTTGGGGAACTAAGCCGGTGTGCCACAGTGAAGACCCAGCATAGCCAAAACATACATTGAAAAAATAAATAAATAAAAAGAGGGTTTTGGTTATAATTAAAAAAAAAAATAGTAGCATATATTTATTTATTTGGTTGCACAGCTCATGGGCAATTCGTTCCCTAACCAGCAACTGAACCTGGGCCCTCGGCAGTGAGAGCACAGAGTCCTAACCGCTGAACAGCCAGGGATATCCCTTGGTTGTAATTATTCCTCCTCCTCCTCCTCCTCTTTCCTGTTCTGTTCCATCCTTCCTTCCTTCCTTTCCTCTTTTCTTCTTGTCCTCTCCTCCTCTCTTTCTTTTTCTTCTCCTTCAAACATACAAATATTGATCTCACTCTTCCTTCCACCCTCTTCTATCCTTTATCAGGCAACTTCCTGCTCACCAGCATCTCCTCGGGCTCCGTGAGATACAACAAAGTCCTGCGAAGAGCAGAGCTCCTCTCAGACTCCTAGTACCACCTACAGGGGAAGCCCATCATGAGCAGCTGGGGAGAGTTTCCACACTCACAAATCCTAGATGGAGATGAACAAAGAGGCTGTCTTTCCAATTCAAGAGAACTCTGCTTGAAGTAGAGAATGACCACCGTCACATGGGCCTCTACCCAGAGCTTCCATGACATGGCTGTCATCTGCCTTTTCAAACCAGATGTCCCTGCTTGCTCACTTGGAGCTTCCACTCCTGGTCACTGTAAATGCAACTTCTTCAGACTGAGTGCCTTTCTTCAGTGCTCCCTTCTGTTACCTTCCACCTTGAATGATTTTGGCTAAAACCTAAGGGTTCTCATCACTCACTGCTTCCACAAAGCCTCCCTTGGCTGCTCTGGTCTACAGGGGTGCCTTCCTCTCAGACTCCCATAGGATTAATGATTGAATCACTTTTTCTGTGTTCTCTGCAGCAGAGATGCTGCCAAGAATATTTCCCAATGTTTCCTCAAGGATCCTGTAATGAGTGAGCTTCCTAGGCTGGCCCCTCCCTCACTCCTGATCCCCGATCCCCAGGCTGCTGCTACAGGATCCTAGGGAAGGCGGATTCAGAGTCTGAAATCAGGAGCTTCTCTGGTGGCTCAGTGGTAAAGAATCCATCTGCCAATGCAGACAGATTCCACCTGTATTCCATCCCTGATCCAGGAAGATTCCGCAAGCCGAGGGGCAACTAAGCCCATGTGCCTCAACTACTAAGCCTGTGCTCTCAAGCCTGGGAGCCCCAACTACTGAAGTCTGAGGGCCCTAGAGCCTGTGCTGTGTAATGAGAGAAGCCACCACAATGAGAAGCCTGCCCACAACAACTAGAGAGGAGCTCCTACTCTCCGCAACTAGAGAAAAGCCTGCACAGCAACGAGACCCAGCACAGCCAAAAATAAATAAATAGATAAAAACTTCTAAAAAGAATGCAATGAGAATTCAGTGGATCCAGAAACAGATAAGGATTTGGAGGGAAAAAGAAAAAAGTCTGGATTGTTATATGCAGAATAATAGTTTTAAACATGTTTTTAAACATTGTATTCACTTTACTGTTTTCTACATCTCCAAATAGAGAGTTCCCTACTACGGGGACTTGTATGGCAAGGTAATAAAAATTTGGTAGAAAGATAAAAACAGGAATTTTTAGTTTAAGGTTAAAAAAAAAACACACAGCAGCCAGAGCCCAGTAATTAGCCATTCAACATTTGATATAATTGCCAGCACTTAGAAACAGATTAAGACCAGCACTGTGTTTACTATGACTAAGGCTGTAACAGGGGAAAATGAGGTTTGGTTAAACTTGCACTCAGCGATCTAGGTCACAGAACATAAAAAGAAGAAAGCCAAGTCCTCAAGATATTTTATATCAAAGGAAGAATGAGGCTTGTTTGATAATTTGCAACTTTCCTTTCCTCAACGAAGCGTTCTCCAAAAAGGATGCATCATGATTGCATTATTATAACTACATTTTTGTTATTTTCATTAGACAAAGGAAGAACTCAAGAATCAAACAACAATAGAACATTCATGATAAGACATCAAAATTTCAATTTAAAATATTTGCCCACTTGAAAGTATCATTCTAAGAAACAGTTAAAAATAAATGCTCTTACATTTTATTTTTAATTAAATTTTAGTTAATCTTCTCTGTTTTGTGCTTCTCAAAGAGCCACTCCACTTCCCTTTTGCTTTCTCCCTGACAATAAATGACTAGTGAGATGAAATGACTTAGCTGTCTTTACAACAGTTTCATGAGAGGCAAATGTTTTAAATGTCACAACTGGGGGCTTTGCTCCTTCTAGGCAGCATGATTATAGATACAAATGTAATTGTGATTTTTTTTTTTTTTTTTAACTTTTGGCCATACTGCACAGAACTTAGGATCTTAGTTCCCCAAGCAGGGATTGAACCCAGGCCCCCTGCTCGGAGTCTTAACAACTGGACTGCCAAGGAAGTCCCTGTAAATGTAATTCTGATGTTTCTATCATATGAGAAGAACCACGGTGACTTTTCAATTCTAGTGTACAATGCTAGGAAGAAAAATGATACTGCTGAAAAAAGAAAGGGACAGAGGTTGCCTTGCAGTTCTCTACCATGACTGGGGTACTTACGGAGCAGTGAGGTAGCCCTCCAAAAAGCCGGCAGCAAACATGATGATCTCATTGCTCAGGGATTGAGAACCGTACCCTGCTTTGATCTCCAGGATACCCCAGCCTGTGGTTTTCACAGAGTTATTGTAAAAGCCATAGGCATCCCCCTTCCTGTCTAGGACATTTTTGACTTGTATTGTCTTCTCGGTAGGCATCCAGTACGCAGTTGCATAGTAGACCCCTGGAAAAAAAGAAAAAGGAATAATGCTAGGATGCGATTGAACTGAGTGGCTGATGGCTTTCTTTTTCTGTGTAACCAACAATTCTAGTACATCTGCTTTTAAAGAGTTTCATTCTATTAGAGTTGGGAAATCTGTCACACCATAGTTTATCCTTGTTATTGTTGTTGTTCAGTCTCTTAAGTCATGTATGACTCTTTGCAACCTCATGGACTATAGCCCTCCAGGTTCCTCTGTCCATGGGATTTCCCAGGCAAGAACAGTGGAGTGTGTTGTCATCTTCTTCACTGGATCTTCCTGACCCAGTGATCAAACCCATGTACCCTGCATTGGCAGGTGGATTCTTTACCAGTGAGCCACCTGGCAAGCCCTTGTCCTTGTTACAAATGGGGGAAAACCAGAGCCTTGAACAAAGGCAATTAGCTTACAGCACAAAGAACCAGGTCAAAGGTAGGGGTGTAGTTGGAGCATCAGAAAGGCGGTCTAAGTGCCTCAACCTTAGGGATGGAATTCTGGGCAAGGCAGGAGCTGGACCTCTCACCCTCCTTGTCATTCAACCAAGAATAAGATCTGAGATTTCCCTGGTTGAAAGTCTGCCTTGCAATGCCCGGGACTTGGGTTCAATCCCTGGTCAGGGAACTAGGATCCCACAGGCCTTGGAGCAGGTAAGCCTGTGCTTTGCAACTACTGAGCCCAAGTGCTGCAACAAAAAAATCCCACATTACACACTGAAAATCGTGCATGCCACAACTAAGACCCAATGCAGCCAAATAAATAATAAAATAAATACAGTTTTTCAAAACAGAATAGGGTTCAACCCTGGTCTGCAGCCCTTTTCATCCCCCTCAATAGTTGGGCCAAAGCATCCACATTCTCTCACTTTCTACCCTATCTCTCCTGCTTAATTCTTTTTTTTTTTTCTTATCAAAAATATTACAAAAAATTCAATGTAAATACACTGAATAGTTGCTAAAATAAATTCAGGCAATTCATTCATCTTTTATAAGAAGCAGAGAATTTGACATTTGAATGTTACTAAGCTTAACTTTCACAGCATCATCTTTCAGGATTTGAAATAGCTCAAATGGAATTCCATCACCTCCACTAGCTTTGTTCACAGTGATGCTTTCTAAGGTCCACTTGACTTCACATTCCAGGATGTCTGGCTCTATGTGAGTGGTCACACCATCGTGATTATCTGGGTTGTGAAGCTCTTTTTTGTACAGTTTTTTTCTGTGTATTCTTACCACCTCTTCTTAATATCTTCTGCTTCTGTTAGGTCCATACCATTTCTGTCCTTTACTGAGCCCATCTTTGCATGAAATGTTCCCTTGGTATCTCTAATTTTCTTGAAGAGATCTCTAGACTTTCCCACTCTGTTGTTTTCCTCTATTTCTTTGCATTGATCACTGAAGAAGGCTTTCTTATCTCTCCTTGCTATTCTTTGGAACTCTGCATTCAGATGCTTGTATCTTTCCTTTTCTCCTTTGCTTTTTGCTTCTCTTCTTTTCTTGGCTATTTGTAAGGCCTCCTCAGACAGCCATTTTGCTTTTTTGCATTTCTTTTCCATGGGGATGGTCTTGATCCCTGTCTCCTGTACAATGTCACAAACCTCATTCCATAGTTCATCAGGCACTCTATCTATCAGATCTAGTCCCTTAAATCTATTTCTCACTTCTGCTGTATAATCATAAGGGATTTGATTTAGGTCATAGCTGAATGGTCTAGTGGTTTCCCCTACTTTCTTCAATTTAAGTCTGAATTTGGCAATAAGGAGTTCAGTACTTTGGCAACCTCATGCAAAGAGTTGACTCATTGGAAAAGACTCTGATGCTGGGAGGGATTGGGGGCAGGAGGAGAAGGGGATGACAGAGGATGAGATGGCTGGATGGTATCACCGACTCAATGGACATGAGTTTGAGTGAACTCTGGGAGTTGGTGATGGACAGGGAGGCCTGTCGTGCTGCAATTCATGGGGTTGCAAAGAGTCGGACATGACTGAGCGACTGAACTGAACTAAACTGAACTGAAAGCTTAACTTGGAACATAAATAGAAAGGCAAACTCAAGGTTTTGTCTCACTTAATGGCATGGTCTGTTTGCTTTCCACAAGCTCTCCAATCAGTGCAAGTATACATTGTAGAACATTATCCTTTTTGTACTCTGAAGGTAGGCTGTGCAGTTTTATTCTTAAGCAAGATGGGTGAATATAGGTGTCTGCATAAAAAGGAAGTAGAAAGGCAGGAACCACATGGTTGAACACTTCTCCACATTTCTGCTTCATTACAATACTTTTTATTCAGCTCTTCATGTGTTCAGTTGTGTTTTTAACACAGGTCTACAGAGCACCAGCTACAAGGCAAGATGGGTCATCTCAAAAATCAAAATGAATAAATAAGATCCCAGAGTAGCTAAATGAACAAGGCTGGGGGTACCTGATCCATCAATTTTTTATGTGCCAATTCTTGATACAGCTATTAATATTAAACCTTGATACCACGTCTACTATGTGAACATATTTATGTAGGCCAAACAGAGATGAAGCAATTATCTGTATAAATCAGAAAAAATCTTTCCTAGAAAGTTAAATAACAATAGGTGGAGCTTGATTCTGCCACTTTTGACTCTATATGCTTTCAATTCAGTTCAGTTCAGTTGCTCAGTTGTGTCTGACTCTTTGCAACCCCATGAACTGCAGCACACCAGGCCTCCCTGTCCATCACCAACTCCAGGAGTTCACTGAAACTCATGTCCATCAAGTTGGTGATGCCATCCAGCCATCTCATCCTCTGTCGTCCCCTTCTCTTCTTGCCCTCAATCTCTCCCAGCATCAGAGTCTTTTCCAATGAGTCAACTCTTCGCATGAGGTGGCCAAAGTATTGGAGTTTCAGCTTTAGCATCAGTCCTTCCAATGAACACCCAGGACTGATCTCCTTTAGAATGGACTGGTTGGATCTCCTTGCAGTCCAAGGGACTCTCAAGAGTCTTCTCCAACACCACAGTTCAAAAGCATCAATTCTTCGGTGCTCAGCTTTCTTCACAGTCCAACTCTCACATCCATACATGACCACTGGAAAAACCATAGCCTTGACAAGACGGACCTTTGTTGGCAAAGTAATGTCTCTGCTTTTGAATATGCTATCTAGGTTGGTCATAACTTTCCTTCCAAGAAGTAAGCGTCTTTTAATTCCATGGCTGCAATCACCATTTGCAGTAATTTTGGAGCCCCCAAAAATAAAATCTGACACTGTTTCCACTGTACCCATCTATTTGCCATGAAGTGATGGGACCAGATGCCGTGATATTCATTTTCTGAATGTTGAGCTTTAAGCCAACTTTCTCATTCTCTTCTTTCACTTTCATCAAGAGGCGTTTTAGTTCCTCTTCACTTTCTGCCATGGGTGGTATCATCTGCATATCTGAGGTTACTGAGATTTCTCCCAGCAATCTTGATTCCAGTTTGTGCTTCTTCCAGCCCAGTGTTTCTCATGATGTACTGTGCATATAAGTTAAATAAGCAGGGTGACAATATACAGCCTTGGCATACTCCTTTTCCTATTTGGAACCAGTCTGTTGTTCCATGTCCAGTTCTAACTGTTGCTTCCTGACCTGCATATAGGTTTCTCAAGAGGCAGGTCAGGTGATCTGGTATTCCCATCTCTTTCAGAATTGTCCACAGTTTATTGTGATCCACACAGTCAAAGGCTTTGGCATAGTCAATAGAGCAGAAATAGATGTTTTTCTGGAACTCTTGCTTTTTTGATGATCCAGCAGATGTTGGCAATTTGATCTCTGGTTCCCCTGCCTTTTCTAAAACCAACTTGAACATCTGGAAGTTCACAGTTCACGTATTGCTGAAGCCTGGCTTGGAGAATTTTGAGCATTACTTTACTAGCGTGCTTTGTGCGTACTATATGCTTTATCCTTGTTATAATTTATCCCACTCACCCATATAAACCTCATGGACATGAATTTGAGCAAACTCCGGGAGATGTTGAGGGACAGGGGAGCCTGGCATGCTGCAGTCCAGGAGGTCGCAAAGAGGTGGACACAACTTAGCGACTAAACAACAACAAAGTGAACTTTGGAGAAAAAAAAAAAAACTTTGGGAAAAAAAAAGGTAGGTGAAGTATGTTCAACATATGGACAGGATCCAGTGAATACACGTCACAGAACAAAATGATGAACTGTACTGTATTTGTCCAAATTACACAGATAATTTTTCCCACTTCTTCTTGGCCTGGAAAAACACTATGAGAATCTCCAAAGACTATCTTTGATACATAAATTTCATCTATTGCTGGATACCTAGTGCTTTCTTTTGAGATCAAGCACTCGCTTTTTTTTTTTTTTTTCAATCTTATGAAAAAATTGTGTTTTTCTACCCACTTGGCTTTGCTTTTCAAGGACTTCTTTTTGGTACATGTAAGTATGAATTTCTTCTTCCAAAGTGTGACAGATATATTGGCCTTTTCTAAGATAAATGAGAATGGTGGGCTGGAAGAAGCACAAATTGGAATCAAGATTGCTGGGAGAAATCTCAATAACCTCAGATATGCAGATGACACCACCCTTGTGGCAGAAAATGAAAAGGAACTAAAAAGCCTCTTGATGAAAGTGAAAGATGAGAGTGAAAAAATTGGCTTAAAGTTCAACATTCAGAAAACTAAGATCATGGCATCTGGTCCCATCACTTCATGGCAGATAGATGGGGAAACAGTGGAAACAGTGTCAGATTTTATTTTGGGGGGCTCCAAAATTACTGCAAATGGTGATTGCAGCCATGGAATTAAGAGACGTTTACTCCTTGGAAGGAAAGTTATGACCAACCTAGATAGTATATTGAAAAGCAGAGACATTACTTTGCCAACAAAGGTCCGTCTTGTCAAGGCTATGGTTTTTCCAGTGGTCATGTATGGATGTGAGAGTTGGACTGTGAAGAAAGCTGAGCACCGAAGAATTGATGCTTTTGAACTGTGGTGTTGGAGAAGACTCTTGAGAGTCCCTTGGACTGCAAGGAGATCCAACCAGTCCATTCTAAAGGAGATCAGTCCTGGGTGTTCATTGGAAGGACTGATGCTAAAGCTGAAACTCCAATACTTTGGCCACCTCATGCGAAGAGTTGACTCATTGGAAAAGACTCTGATGCTGGGAGGGATTGGGGGCAGGAGGAGAAGGGGACGACAGAGGATGAGATGGCTGGATGGCATCACTGACTCGATGGACATTAGTCTGAGTGAACTCCTGGAGTTGGTGATGGACAGGGAGGCCTGGCGTGCTGCAATTCATGGGATTGCAAAGAGTTGGACACGACTGAGCGACTGAACTGAACTGACTGAAGACAAATGAAGAAAGGGACTTTCTTGGTGGTTCAGTGGGAGGGGTTAAGACTCCTTGTTCCCAATGTAGGGGACCTTGGTCAGGGAACTAGATCCCACATGCCTCAACTAAAGATCACACGTGCTGCAATGAAGTTGGAAGATACCATGTGCTGCAACTAAATAAACAGTTACAAGAGCTCCCAAATAAATAAATATTTAAAAATAAATGAAAAAAATTAAAATATTGAAAGTTTAAGCACCTTTTCACAGAAATTAACTATTCAATTTTAAAAGTAGAGAGAAAGAAACACTTTATTCTTTTTATCTATCATGAATAATATCAGTCAACCAAGCTTCACATTTTGGGTAGACATTTTTCAAGTATGAATTTTTTCAGAATCTATTTATTTTTAAAAAAGGAAGAATAGGTGAATTTTGGCAGAGGAGTAAAATATAAAACTATGCACAATTTGTTTTAAGATTGGCATACAAACTTCTAAAACAGTACAATTATATAAAAGTACAGTCTATAAAATATCCTTTGGCATTTCACTTGGTAGTTAGACAGAAAACTTTTCTTAAAAAAAAAAAAAAAAAGCTACAAACACAGTCCATAAGTTAGGGTTGTATATGTTGAAAGAAATTTCCCTTGAGTTTCAAAATCCTTTTCTTCCATAATAACTCAGTGGACATGAGTTTGAGCAAATCCAAGGAGATAGTGAAGGACTGGAAAGCCTGGTGTGCTGCCATCAATGGGGTCGCTAAGAGTTGGGCACAACTTAGCCACCGAACAACAACAACCCATGTAAGTTATCACTAGTGAGGTATATAGGGCAGAATTGCTACTGCTGCTGCTAAGTCGCTTCAGTCATGTCCAACTCTGTGCGACCCCATAGACGGCAGCCCACCGGCTCCCCGGTCCCTGGGATTCTCTAGGCAAGAACACTGGAGTGGGTTGCTATTTCCTTCTCCAGTGCATGAAAGTGAAAGTGAAGTCACTCAGTTGTGTCTGACTCTTAGCGACCCAATGGACTGCAGCCCACCAGGCTCCTCTGCCCAAAGAATTTTCCAGGCAAGAGAACTGGAGTGGGGTGCCATCACCTTCTCCGATAGGGCAGAACACTGTTAGGCAAACGTAAAGTAAAGAAAGAGTGCATGAACAAAGAATTCTTCCCATTTTCATAGAAATATCAAGTTAAATCTGACTCATCCTTCTTGACGTGTCACTTTACTTTGGCAGAATTAAAATAAACCCATACAAATGTCTTTGTTCAAGTCCTAGCAGCAGCGATATGTCTCCTTTGGTGGCAATATTTGATGCCAAGACACCGTGCAGTCCCCTGGAGGGATGAAGATTGTGTGCATGTGTCTGCATCTATAACTGCAAACACCAAATGTAAGATCATACATCAAGCGCCACGCTGTACTGTGGTCCCTTCCTCTGCCTGCCACACTTCTTGATGACAACCACATACAGTGTCAAAAACAGGACCCAGTAGCATACATACAGCAATGTTCCTACAATTACAACTGTCTGTTTCGATTCTGAGAATGGCTTTTTAGATTCCATATAAATGGTGAAAACCACACCACCCAGGAGGATTGTGAACCAAATTGTTACAGGGATGAGTCCTATTAAATTAACAACAATGGTCTTCCTTCCAGAAGTACCCCACCCAGCTTTGTTAATCGTTGCAATTGCAAACATCTTGGCGGGAAGTAAACTTGACATGTATAACATGGAGTAGAGGGACATGAAGACCATGATGGTGTTTCCTCTAAGGCAGCTGGCAAAAGATGATTTTATGAGACCCACTAACTGGACAGTTAACAGGAAGAGGAGTATGTTCCAAGTTTTACCCCTGTAGAAGAGCTGGATTACTGTGGCAATGAGAAAGAAAGGGAAGAACCCAGTGATGACGGCTTCATAGGTCATCCACAGGTGATGTTTGTGGAACCACATCACATTGTACAGCCACTCTCGGAAGTAGGACTTGCTCCAACGGGTCTGCTGGTTTAACCATCTGAGATATTCCTTAGGTGTTTCAGTAAGGCACTTGGATCGAGCTGTGTATTTCGTTGCATAGCCCAGACTCAGCACTCGGTTCGTTAGGTGCCTGTCATCTCCGAAACTACAATGGCTGCCCATAAATTCTTGATTGTACCAGTCTTCCACAAATTCCTGCAGTAAGGAGTTTCGGTACATTCCTAGGGGTCCGCTAATGCACTGGACACAGCCAAAATAAGACTGACAGGCTCTTTCTATGTTAAAAGCCATCCAGTATCTCACACTGCTGAGGAAAGAGATCCAGGAATCATACTTGTTTAAAATCTGGACATCTCCTCCAACACCTCCAACCATGGGATCTTCTTCTAAAACCTTTACCATCTCCACCGATGAGGCAGGGTCAAGTATGGTGTCTGAATCACAGACCTGTACATAATCCACACTCCGTCCCAGTGCTCTGAAAGCCGTGTACATGACTTCTCTTTTACCACCCCATTTTTGCATGATGCAGATATTCTTGCTGGACAAGACCAACTGGGTGACATGTTGTGAGCTCTCTTTATGTGACTCATTTCTCTCACCAGGACCCTTCATGTGGAAGTTGCTCTTCCAGATATACGTGGCTGACATGTCCCTGCCCATGACTTCACTGAAGATGTCCATCATGTAAAGGTCATCTTCTGAGTTTCCATCTATGACCATGACAACTTTAATGCTGGGGTAGGTTAGCCTTTTCACAGATTGCAAACATTTCCATAAGTAGCCTGGATCTTCTTGATATGCGGCAATGCAAAGAGCAACAGTTTTGTTCAACTCAACGGGGGTTTCTAGAGATTTTTTCATTTTCTGGTGCTCCAAAAAGGCAAACAGGCTTTGGATGACGAGGTGTGATACTAAAACTGCACCGTATAGCCCAAAAGAGAAATAGTAATTATCCGTTTGGAAAAATTGGTAGCCAACAATATAAGCAGCTGTGATTCCAAAGAGGAGAGAAACTCCAAAAAGTGTGGTTCCAATTATTCTCAGGATACATAGTAACCTCCCACAGTGCATCTTGTTCGGCTCTGGGTCATAAAGTTGTCCTCAGCCTGTCTGTCCTGGAGGGTCGGCGGCAGTCAGTATCCAAAACTGAGCTAATAGGAGATCAGATGAATTTGAGACATTGAACCAAAAAAACCTTTTTTAAACACAACATTTAAAAAAGATTGAGGAGTTTTTTTATTTTATTCTCTAGTTCCCCTCCCTTAATAGTGGAAAGTCTCTTCTCTCTTTTGTATTAAAAAAAAAAAAAAAAAAGAGGCCTGGTGAAAACTCAACAGAACCCAGGAAGTGTAGAATTGGGAGAAAGTCTTTGGCAGGGCCTGGTTCAAGTCCTGAGTCAGTGGGTTGCTGGAAGCCAGGTCTGGTTAACTCTTTTCAGATGCCTTGATTTCTTCCTCCTGGCTGTGGCCTTTCTGCCTCCTTCAATGGAAGGGGGTCTCCTGCTTAATTCTTCACAAATGACATTAGATTCTTACTTTGTAGAAATGATAGAAGCTATCACCTATGGATTCCTCAAGTTCCTGATAATTTTGTGAATTGATGGTCTCCTCCATCCCTCCACCCATGCTCTGAGTCCCACCACTTTCCTTAAGTGGATCTGCCACTTTCATTAGGAACTTCACTGCACCCTATATCTTCTTGCTCATGTACCCTAAAGCTCCCTCTCTGCAGTGGTTCATCCCCATTCAGGATATTAACGTGCTCCACTGTCTTGCAGCTCTAAGCTAACCAACCACAGCAGCCCTCTCTGGATCACAAAAGAAATTCTTGAATCCTAATGTCACATGAACTTCCAAAAGCACATGTCCCTGGTGACCACTTATTCTTAAACCTCTTTCCTCCCATGGCCTCTGGAATAACAATCACTTCTGAATCACCACCTCCTCTACTTGCCTTTTCCTTTCTTTTCCCAGGAGTTCCACTTTATCCCCAACAGCACAATGGTTAATACCTTCTGGATGATTCCTTTAGCACTAGAAATTAAAAATATCCAAAGCAAAACTCATATTCTCTTCCAATCTGCTTTCTAGCTCTGTGTCTTTCAGCCTAAAACCCAAGTCCATCCAGGTCTCCTCTCTCCTCCACAACTTATATTTAATCAAAACCTCCTAAATAGCACTCCTGTTAGTAAGTGCCTCCTTAGCTCTACCTTTCTATGCTAGTTTCTAAAAAATAAATTTATTTGTTTTTGGCTGTGCTGCGTCTTTGTTGCTGCACACCAGCTTTTCTCTAGTTGTGGCAAGCAGGGGCTGCTCTGTAGTTGCGATGCATGTGTTTCTCATTGTGGTGGCTTCTCTTCTTGCAGAGAACAGCATCTAGGATGCTTGGGTTTCAGTAATTGCCACACACAGGCTCAGTAGTTGTAGCTTCCGGGTTCTAGAGCACAGGCTCGGTTGTTGCAGTGCACAGGGTTCGTTATTCCACAGAACGTGGGATCTTCCAGAACCAGGGATCGAACCCGTGTCTCCTGCATTGGCAGGTAGATTCTCTACTATTGAGACACAGGGAAGACCATTGCTATGCTAGTTTCGATATCACAGCTAGCCTAAACTTTGAAGAGGCTTTTATCCCCCAGGTCTCTCTGACTTTTAATCCATTTTTCATACTTTGCCAGAGTGACCTTTCTAAAATGCAAAACTAATTTGTTGACTTGATTACCCCCAATTGTCAACAGCTTCTACTTCCTAGAATTAAAATTCTTTGACTTATCCTCTTGGTCCTTCATGACCTGGTTTCTGCCTACCTATCTAGTTTCATCCACCACCTCTTGCACTCCATGTGATCTCAAAACCATTACACACAGTTCTCCGGCCTACCATGAGCTGGTCCAACACTCTGACTTTACATATGCTGTTTCCTCTGCCTGAGATTTGCCCCCTTGTTGACTACTGAGTAATCTCAAAACTGTTATTTAAGACTCAGGAAGCAGCACCCCCTTTATAGGGACTGACTCACTCTACAAGCTCTATGTACCTTGTATGTAGGTCTGCTGGTCTAATGTTACTTACACGTCTGCTCCTGCTCCCAGTCTGTGAACTTGTTTCCTCAGTACCTAATACAGTGTCTGGCCCACAACAAGTACTCAATTTTTGTTGCTGTTTAGTCGCTAAGTCATGTCCGACTCTTCTGCGACCCTATGGATTGTAGCCTGCCAGGCTCCTCTGTCCATGGGATTTTCCAGGCAAGAATACTGGAGTGGGTTGCCATTTCCTTCTCCAGGGGATCTTCCAATCCAGGGAATGAACCCATGTCTCTTGTATTGGTAAGTGGGTTCTTTACCACTGAGCCACCTGGGAAGCCATAGGTATTCAATAAATATCTATAAAAGGGAGGAGGACATAGGAAGAGAGCAAAATGAAGAAAAGAAATGGTATACACAGCATTCATTTCTCTGCCTAAGAAACCATTGCACAGCTGCTCAGGTTAAAGAGAAACTTTATATTCAGGTCATCAGGGAGGTGGGAGGAGGCCAGAATGACTCAGATTCTGGGCTGGGACTCAGCAGATGGGTATTGTATCATCACTTGAGAGAGGGGGCAGAAAGGAAACATGTCTGGGAGGGAGCATATGTTTAGTTTTGGACATACTAAGTTTTTAGTGGTTAAGATACTAGAAAGCTCAGATACAATATTTAAATCCAGTTATCTGCTTTCAACATTCAAAACTGACTCAGTATTTTATTTATTTGGCTGAGGCATGTGGAATCTTTGGTTGCAGAATTCGAACTCCTAGTTGCAGCATATAAGATTTAGTTCCCTGACCAGGGATCAAATCCCGGGCTCCCTGCATTGGGAGTGCAGTGTTTTAACCACTGGACCACCAGGGAAAACTGTATATGAAATGAGCACTAAAATTAGAATCTTACTGTTCGAGCATCACGGCACCTTGGCCCAACAAGGTGATAGACTGGGACTTGGTCAAGCTGCCCTGATCAGCCAGTGTTATAACTGTTAAAGAAAGATCTTGAGCAGGAAAGTCAGTTGTTCTCAGTCAAGTCATGCCCATAATGGTGGGTTTTCTTTGAAAATGGTAAAGTGGAAGTAATGGCAGTGATAAACAGAGGCAGGTGCAGAACACCTATTCACCAGGTTTCTGGTCTTGAAGTCAAGTGAAGTGAAGTCGCTCAGTCGTGTCTGACTCTCTGCGACCCCATAGACTGTAGCCTACCAGGCTCCTCCGTCCCTGGGATTCTCCAGGCAAGAATACTGGAGTGGGTTGCCATTTCCTTCTCCAGGAGATCTTCCCAACCCAGGGATCGAACCCGGGTCTCCCACATTGCAGGCAGACGCTTTACCATCTGAGCCACCAGGGAAGCTCTGGTCATGAAAGAGAGTCCAATTGTTACTGAGTCAATTGACCATAGTTGGATAATTGTGGGCAACATCTACAGAAACATCCTTTCTGCTCCTCCCAAATATAATAAATATGCTTTCCAAACTGATCTTGGACCATGAATGCTACAGCCTCAGCCCCTTCCCAGCTTTTCTCCTGCATTCTCATCCACCCTTACCACCAGTGACCTTGGAGGGAAATGAGAAAGGATGGCTGTTTCACTGTTACTGGTACTACCCCCTTTTCTTACCACAAATAATAAACTTCTGCAAATCTGTGCTTTTTTGACATTCATGTGCCCCCATATATGGGAAAAAAAAATTTTTTTACCCAGTCCTCAAGAGAATTCAATGAGAAAAATTTACTGCTAACACACTGACCAATTTAGCAAGTGCTTTGAGAATTAAGCCAAAATCTGAGTTTCTTGTGCTACCCCTAATTGATGTCCTCCGTTCCTCAATGTTTTCTCCATATATCAACTCTTCCTGGTTGTCCAGTCTCATGCCTTTAAAAAAATTTTTTTTTCTTAAATACTTGATTAGTTTAAGCCTTATGCTTTTCTATTAAAAAAAAAAAATCCCCACGTTGTGAAGTGACTGGTGTGGAAACTGTAATAGCAAAAAGGTAGAAAAATATCACATAATTCTAATCTCAGCCTTGCTCTATGCAGGCTCTGTGAAGGTAGGGGCCACTTTTGCTGATGACCCCATATCCTGGGAATGCTAGAGCTGGCACAATACTGTTTCTGTGACGGATCTAGATTACATGTGTGTGTTCCTGACCCCAAAGTGAAATTTACCTGAACATTCACAGAAGTTAGTCTAAAATAACTCAAGTCGTTATGTCCTCAAGCTCGGGTAAGAAGCCTAGAGGACATTCAGATGTCCAAGGGGCAAATGCCATCTTCGTGAAAATGAGATTTAAACATTTATAACAGTAACATCCTTAGAATCAATGCACTTGATAAATATTTATTGAATGATTGAGAATATTACTTTCTAAAAAAGTTTTTTCTTCCATAAATAAAGATGAAAAGAAGCCCCATCAATTTTTGATTTCTAAGTAAAAACCCAAACACCCAAATTGAATTTCTTTTCTTTATGTATTCTAATATTTTCTATAAGTTAATTGTTTTCAGTTAAAAAAAAAAATTCGTCACACTGTCTTAGAATCCGTAAAACAGTAATACATGGCCGAAATCACTCTTTCCCATAGTTGGAACCTAAGTTTGCTAGCACTTCATTTATGAAAGAGGAAGTGGTTTTCAACCCTGAGCAATACGATTTCCCCCTAATATAGTCAGTCAGATAGAGGGAAAAAAGATACATGAGAAAGCAGAGCATATGTCAGAGAAAATATAAAAGCAAAATTGCAACTTAATCTATTCAGATTAGTTTTAGCTAATAGTTTACTATGATCCTCGAATTGCTTTTCTCTTTCATGTTCAATGAGCACAGTCACTCAACTTCCTTCTCTGTACCCTGGCTTTGCACCTTTCCTTCTCTGAAAGGACTTAAAATAAATGGATACCTGGTTTTTAGATTTGCTTTATCTCTTCATCAGAATCACTAAGAAAATAACTAACTAATGAATAATCAATCTCCAGGCAACAAAATCATAAGTTGGTATTTTAGCTCTCACTCTCTCCAGAAATCAGAGCCTGAGATTCTGGATGAAAAGAGAATCATTTGGCAAAGTGCTCCAGAGAACAGGAGTAGGGGGCTAGGAGAGTGAAACACAGAGGGAGGGAAAGCAGCAGGGTGCATTTAAGATGGTCCAAAGAGGTGTGCAAAATAAGCCTCTGAAGACCACACCCCAGGGATGGAAAGAGGGAGCGTTTATCCACCTACTCACATCCTGCATAGGTCAAAAGTGGCCTTTGACCATTCCCAGTTATGCACATGCTCCAGTACTAAACAGCTATGATTTCAGAGGAGCTCTGAGGTAGAAAGTGGGGGCTCTTGCAGTTTGGCTGAGGTGAAGTGCCTCAGCTTACCTGATTGACGCTAGAATAAAAGGCAGAATATGAGGTGGGTTGAATAATGTGTCTAATACACAAAGCAGGTTGAAACGGATTAGTTTAAAAGAAAAAATCTTCAAGGAAACAAAATACTAGTACATAAAAATGCTGCAGGTTTGCTTGGCTCTGGAATGATCTCTTTCCTTCACCTCCTAGAAGTGTACCTGGTTCTTCACTGCTGGCTTAACTCAGAGTTCTTGTCAAGCACATGTATACCTGTGATAGATTCATTTTGATATTTGGCAAAACTAATACAATTATGTAAAGTTTAAAAATAAAATAAAATTTAAAAAAAATATCAACTTGTAAAAAAAAAAAAAAAAGTCTTATCAACAGAAAGTCAACTTTGCCCCATTCTGATTCAGCACTAAGCTCACTGCTCATCTAGATCTCTCTTTAGTTATATGAATTTGTGTGTATTTGTTGCAGTAAATTTGACTATAAATTTCTTAAGAATGAGGGGTGGCATCATGTATCTCATTGTATTGAGTCCCTTGGGCTTAATATAATGTTTTATCCTATGGCCACTCAAATCCTCAGCTTTTACACTGGCTGGAAGGTTACCATTGGAGACAGATTCACATCACATCTGCAGTATATTAATTCTTGATTTCTCACTGTAAATTAGAATTTTGATATCTTAGGTCTGGTTTGAGTAACTTGACACTACTTTATATTAGAACTGTAGCTGTGTTTGCAAGGCTGCAGGACAAACTTCAGAGCAAGCCTGTCTCTCTCAATCAAGAGACTTTCATAATTTTTCCCAAGAAGATTATAACATATCTGCTGTCTATACAGACATGGAGTTGCAAGTGTTAGACTCAAGTTTCCTCATAATTTCACTACCTCTATTAGTTTCATTTTTTTAACCACATTAAGTAAATTCCTGTTTCATTGTAGTATAAGAAACCTACATAATAACATTATTAATACATTTTCTAGTCACATCTTAAAGATAAGTTGTCAAAAAATTGTGAGACCTAAGTTGTAGAAGCAACTGGAACCTTCTCTATTTTTTTTTTAAAAAGGTAAAACAAATGTATTCTTAAACAATTCTTAAAATGTTAAACAAAATTAATTCCTTGAGATTCACTACATTATTGCTGCTACTACCTTTTTTGCTATTTCAATAGTTAATGCATTGTAATTTGGAATCCAACAAAACATAACAGGTGACACAAGTGAAAATAATGTCTAAATAAGTGTGAAAACTAAAGTTTCTATTTTGTGTGTCAGAACCAAGACCCAAGATGAAGTTCACGGATAAAAACTTCAAATATTATGGAAAGTAAATCACCAAGAAATAGTTATTTAAAATTTTCTATCCCAATTTTGAGGCTTCCCTGGTTGCTCAGATGGTAAAGAATCTGCCTAAATGCAGGAGACCTGGGTTTGATCCACGGGTTGGGAAGATCCCCTGGATAAGGGAATGGCAACTCACTCCAGTATTCTTCCTGGAGAATCTCATGGACTGAGGAGCATGGTAGGCTAGTCCATGGGATCACAAAGAATCAGACAGAGCCGAGCAGCTAATATACACATACCCCAATTTCAGGACTGAAGGAGGAGGGTCTTTTCAATTTTCTTCTGGAGAAAGGTTTTGATCTTTTCTATAAGTTTCAGGACCAGGAAACAAAATTTAACAATAAAGATTAATAAGTATTAATACTTCTCCCAGAAATTCTTCTGAAGTTATCTATTAAAAAAATGTTTTTAGCTAAGGTCTAATCAATAAATGTGATGCCATGCTTATATTTGCCCTGTCAGAGTCTATAATAAATGTTCAGTCAAAATATTTGTATGTTAGTCTTTATGAGAGAACCTCCCTAAATTTTCTCAAAATATCCCAAACTCCACACATCTCAAACTAAAGTCACCCTATTCCCAACCCTCAGATCAACACCTTTTCCTTTAGTTTTTACCGTGATGAAGGCAAGAAACATCTACCCGATTTGATCTGGGTATTCTCAACTCAACATTGCTAAGTATTAGAGAAATGCAAATCAAAACTACAATGAGATAACACCTCACATCAGTCAAAATGGTTATCATCAAAAAAAATCCACAGACAATAAATGCTAGGGAAGGTGTGGAGAGAAGGGAACTCTCCTGCATTGTTGGTGGGAATGTAAATTGATATAGCCACTATGGAGAACAGTATGGAGGTTTCTTTAAAAACTAAAAATAGGTCTACCATACTACCCTGCAATCCCACTCATGGGCATATATCTGGAGGAAAACATGCTTGGAAATGATACATGCACCCCAATGCTCTTACCCTAAAAAGGAAATTGATGTTGTTCCTTCTGGCCATTTACCAAGTCCTCATGCTTTTATCTACTTCCTTTCCTTCCCTATGTATCACTTTAGTTGAGGCTTTTCCCATTTCTGGGGATTATCTTGTATATATTCTGATAAACTGGTATAGCCCTTGAATTGCTTCAAGATGGCAGAGTAGAAGGATGTGCACTCACTCCTTGAGAGAGCACTGGAATCACAACAAACTGCTGAACCATCATTGACAGGAAGATGCTAGAACCAACCAAAAAAGCTGTCCCACATATCCAGAGACAAAGGAGAAGCTGCAATGAGATAGTAGGAGGGGTGCAATCATGATAAAATAAAATCACATAATCACCAGGTGGGCTACTCATGAACTGGAGATAAATTATAACACAGAATTTCTCCCACTGGAGTGAAGGTTCTGAGCCCCATGTCAGGCTTCCCAATGTGGGGGTCTGGCAACAGGAGAAGGAATCCCCAGAGAACCTGACTTTGAAGGCCAGTGGGATTTGATTGCAGGACTTCCACAGGATTGGGGAAAACAGAGTCCACTCTTGGAGGGCACACACAAAATCTGGTACACAGTAGAACCCAGGGGAAGGGAGCAGTGACCACATAGGAGACTGAACCAGACCTTACCTGCTAGAGCTGGAGGATCTTTGCAGAAGAGGGGGCCAGCTATGGTTCACCATGGAGACAAGGACACTGGTAGCAGCAGTTCTCAGAAGTACTCATTGGCATGAGGCCTCCATGAGGTCACCATTATCCACACCAGCCTGTAGGCTCCAGTGTCGGGCTGATTCAGACCAAACAACCAAGAGGGAAGGAACACAGCCATACCCATCAGCAGGCAAGTGGGGTAAAGTTTAACTGAGCACAGACTTGTCCACAAGAGCAAGACCCAGCTCTACTTACCACCAGTCCCTCCCATCAGGAAACTTGCACAAAACTCTTAGATACTCCATCTACTAGAAGGTAGACAGCAGAAGCAAGAACTGCAACCCTGCAACCTGTTGAATAAAAACCACTATCACAGAAAGTTAGAGAAAATGAAAATGTGGAGGATTATGTCTCAGATGAAGGAACAAAATAAAACCCCAGAAAAGCAACTAAATGAAGTAGAGATAGGCAGAAAAAGAATTTAGAATAATGATAGTGAAGATGATCCAGGATCTTGGATAAATGATTTAGGCAAGGATTGAGAAGGTGCAAGAAATGTTTAATATAGACCTGGAAGAACTAAAGAACAAACAGATTTTTTAAATCAGTAGATTTAATTTAATCTACTGAAATTAAATAGATACTAGAGGGAATCAAGCAGAATAAATGAGGCAGAAGAAGGAATAGTGGCCTAGAAGGCAGAATGGCGGGAATCACTGCCACTGAACAAAATAAAGAATGAAATAAAGACAACCTAAGAGACCTCTGGGACATATTAAACACACCAACATTTGCATTATAGGGGTTCAAAAATGATAAGAAATAGAGAAAGGATCTAATAAAATATTTGAGGAGACGATAGCTGAAAACTTCTCGAACATGGGAAAGGAAACCCCCTCAACCAAGTTTGGGAAGTGCAGAGTGTCCCAGGCAGGATAAACCCAAAGAAGAGCACAGCAAGACACATGGTAATCAAATTGACAAAAATTAAAGACAATGAAAAAATATGAAAATCAACAAGGGGAAAATAACAAAAAAATACACGGGTACTTCCATAAGGTTATGAGCTGACTTCTAGGCAGAAACTCCGCAAGCCAGAAGGGAGTGGCACAACGTACATAAAGCGATGAAAGGGAAGAAACTACAACCAAGAATACTCTACCCTGCAAGTATATCATTCAGATTTGAGGGAGAAGCCAAAAGCTTTTCAAACAAGCAAGAGTCAAGAATTCAACATCATCAGAAAAGCTCTACAACAAATACAACAGGAACTCCTCTAGGTAGGAAAGAGACTAGCAACTTAGAACAAACTGTGCAACTATAGACTGCTATATCAAAACCTCATAGAAGCAGCAAACCTAAAAACTACAATAGATATACCCACAAAAAAGAAAAAGCAACCCAACATAACACTAAAGATGACCATCAAACCACAAGAGAAGAAAATAAAAGAGGAAAGGAAGAAAAAGCACCTGCAAAAACAAACCCCAAATAATTAAGAAAATGGCAATAGGAACACACATACTGATAATTACCTTAAATGCAAATGGATGAAACGTGCCAACCAAAAGGCAGAGACTGTTTGAATGACTTCAAAAACAAGACCTGTACATATGCTGTCTATAAGAGACCCACCTGAGACCTAGGGACACATACAGACTAAAAGTGAGGGGATGAAAGAAGATATTCCATGCAAATGGAAATCAAAAGAAAGTTGGAGTAATCATACTCCTATCAGACAAAACAGACTTTAAAGACTTCTAAGAGACAAAGAAGGACACTACATAATGATCAAGGGATCGATCCTAGAAGAAGATATAACAATTGCAAATATATATGTACCCAACGAAGAAGCACCTCAATTCATAAGACAAATCATAACAGCCATAAAGTGAAAAATTGACAGTAACACGATAATAGTGGGGGACTATAACATCCCACTTTCGTCAATCATCCAGTCAGAAAACCAATAAGGAAACACAGGCCTTAAATAACACATTAGACTAGATGGACTTCATTTATATTTATAGAGCGTTCCATCCAAAAGCGGACGAATACATGTTTCTCAAGTGCACATGCAATATTCTCCAGGACTGACCACATGTTTGGCCACAAAGTGAGTGTAAATTTAAGAAAACTGAAATCATATCAAGCATGTTTTCCAACTACAACACTTTGAGATTAGAAATAAAGTACAAGAAAAAAAAAAAAACAATAAAACACAAACACATAGAAGTTAAACAATATGTTACTCAACAAACAATGGATCACTGAAGAAATCAAAGGGGAAATCAAAAAATACCTAGAGACAAATGAAAATGAAAGCACAATGATCCAAAACCTATAGGATGTAGCAAAAGTAGTTCTAAGAGGAAAATTTATAGCAATACAGTCTTACCTCAGGAAACAAGAACAATCTCAAATAAACAACCTAACCTCACACTTAAAGCAATGAGAGAAAGTAGAACAAACAAAACCTAAAGTTAGTAGAAGAAAAGAAAACAAGATCAGAGCAGAAATCAGTGAAATAGAGACAAAGAAGACAACAGCAAAGATCAGCAAAACTAAAAGCTGGTTCTTTGAAAAGATAAAACTGATAAAGTCGTAGCCAGATTGAGAGAGGACTCAAATCAGTAAAATCAGAAATGCAAAAAATGTTACAACTGACACCACAGAAATACAAAATATCATAAGAGACTACTACAAGCGACTGTATGACAATAAAATGGACAACCTGGAAGAAATGGACAGATTCTTAAAAAGATGCAGACTGAACCAGGAAGAAATAAAAAATATGAATAGCCCAATCATATGCACTGAAACTGGAAACTGTGATTTTAAATCTCCCAACAAACAAAAGTCTGGGACACAGGTGACTTCTATCAAACATTTAGAGAAAAGCTAACACCTATTCTTCTGAAACTGTTCTGAAAAAATGGCAGAGGAAGGAAAACTCTCAAAATCATTCTATGAGGCCACCATCACTCTGATACCAAAATCAGACAAAGATACCACACAGATAAGAAAATTACAGGCCAATACCACTGATGAACACAGACACAGAAATCCTCAACAAAATACTATCAATTCTAATCCAACAATACATTAAAAGGCTCAAATACCATGATTAAGTGGGATTCATCCCAGGGATGCAAGGATTTTTCAATATTCACAAATCAAGCAGTGTGATAAACCACACCAACAAACTAAAGAATAAAAACCATATGATCATTTCAATAAAAGCAGAAAAAGCTTCTGATAAAATTCAGCACCGGTTTATGATTTTTAAAAACTCTCCAGAAAGTGGGCATAAAGGAAACACATGCTCAGTCACTCAGTCAAGGCTGACTCTTTGCAACTCCATGGACTGTAGCCCTCCAGGCTCCTCTGTTCATGGAATTTTCTGGGCAATAATATTGGAGTGGATTGCCATTTCCTTCTCCATAAAGAAAACATACCTCAACAGAATACAGGCCGTATAAGACAGCCTTACAGATAACATCATAGTCAATGGTGAAAAGCTGAAAACATTTCCTCTAAGATCAGGAACAAGCAAGGATGTTCACTTTTGCCACTTATATTCAACATAGCTTTGGAAGTCTAAGCCACAGCAATCAGAGAAGAAAATAAAAGGAATCCAAATTGGGGGGGTGGGGGAGTGAAACTGCCATGATACTATACATAAAAAACCCTAAAGATACTACCAGAAAACTACTAGAGCTCATCAATGAATTCAGTAAAGTTGCAGGATACAAAATTAATACAGAGAAATCTCTTGCATTTCTATGCACTAAAAGTGAAACATCAGAAAGAGAAATTAAGGAAACATTGCCATTATCATTGTTTAAAAAAATAAAACACCTAGGAATAAATCTACCCAGGGTGCAAAGGACCTGTACAGGGAATACTATAAGACACTGATGAAAGAAATCAAAGATGACACAGATGAAAAAATATATTATGTTCTTGGATTGGAAGAATCACTATTGTCCAAATAATTATATTACCCAAGGCAATCTACAGATCAAATGCAATCCTTATCAAATTGCCAATGACATTTTTCACAAAACTAGAACAAAAAAATTTTAAATTTGTATGAAGACACAAAGATACCAAATCATCAAAACAATCTTAAGAAAGAAAAACAGAGCTGGAGGGACCAGGCTCTCTGATTCCAGATTATACTGGAAAACTATAGTCATCAAAACAGTATGGTACTGGCAGAAAAACAGATATATAGATCAATGGAACAAGATAGAGTGCCCAGAAATAAACCCATGCACCTGTGCTCAATTAATCTATGACAAAGGAGGCCAGACTATACAATGGTGGGAAGATAGTCTCTTCAATAAATGATGCTGGGAAAACTGGACAGCTACATGTAAAAAAAAAAAAAATAAGAAAGAAATTAGATCATTCTTTAATACCATACACAAAAATAAACTCAAAATGGATTAAAGACACTACACAGCTCCTAGAAGAAAACATAGGCAGAACACTCTCTGACATAAATGACAGCAATATCTTTTTTGATTCACCTCCAAGAGTAGTGGAAATAAAAACAAAAACAAATAGGAACTAATTAAACTCAAAAGCTTATGCATAGCAAAAGAAACCATAAACAAAACCAAAGACAGCCCAAAGATTGGGGAAAATATTTGCAAATTATGTGACCAACAAGGGATTAGTCTCCAAAGTTTATAAACAGCTAATGTAACTTAATACCATCAAAAACAAACAACCCAATCAAAAAATGGGCAGAGGACCTAAATAAACATTTCTCCAAAGATGACGTACAGATGGCCAAGAGGCACATGAAAAGACGTTCAACATTGCTAAGTATTCAGTTCAGTTCAGTTTAGTTCAGTTGTGTCCAACTCTTTGTGACCCCATGAATCGTAGCACACCAGGCCTCCCTGTCCATCACCAACTCCTGGAGGTCACTCAAACTCACATCCATCAAGTCGGTGATGCCATCCAGCCATCTCATCCTCTGCCGCCCCCTTCTCCTCCTGGCCTCAATCCCTCCCAGCATCAGAGTCTTTTCCAATGAGTCAACTCTTCTCACGAGGTGGCCAAAGTATTGGAGTTTCAGCTTTAGCATCAGTCCTTCCAAAGAACACCCAGGACTGATCTCCTTTAGAATGGACTGGTTGGATCTCCTTGCAGTCCAAGGGACTCTCAAGAGTCTTCTCCAACACCACAGTTCAAAAGCATCAATTCTTCGGTGCTCAGCTTTCTTCACAGTCCAACTCTCACATCCATACATGACCACTGGAAAAACCATAGCCTTGACTAGATGGGGAGCTGGTATATTCAGATGCCCACAAATTCATTACTGCTTTCTTACTGTATTTGCAATGATACCTTGCTGTTTTTACGCCCCCAAAGAGTCAGCAAGTGTAACCAAACTACTAGGACAAAGTTTCAGTCATTCCTAAAAAAGAAAAACAAATCAGAGAATATTGCTTCATATCCTTCTCCCTGACTTCTGCTTAGATGGACAAAAGGAGTTGCAGGTGGACTCCTGAAATTCCAGGGGTGAAAGGAGTCTGACATGACAGCCCAGGACTTGCACTTACCCATGTGATGGGGGTAGCATGTGGAAGTTCAAAATCAGTGACTGTGGGCCAGCAAAGCCCTTCTGATGCTCTTAGTCCCAAAGAGCATCCAGACCGCCTGGGTGGGGCCAGCTGCCCTCACCTCCCGTCCTCCCCTCAGCTCCTGCAGCTTGGAGGAGCCAGTGCAGCCTAGTGAGAAGGAGGAGCTGCATTAGGAAGACTAAGAGGTAGGTGGCAGTGTCACTTGTCCATGCCAACAGCTAGATCGAAAATGAGCAGTTAAGGAAAGAGATTTTTTTCTTCATGAGTTTGGAGATTTTCACCATTACAGGGAGTAAGGCATTGCTATTATGAACAGAGTGACAAGAAAAATCGAAACTTGCTCTAGATTTCTTCCAAGAGATAAGAAAGTTTCTGGCTCCACTGAAGAAGCTTGATGGGACTGGGGGAGATAAAAATGAGATGCTTTTATGTTTGCACCCTGCATCCTTCCTAGTCAATGTGGCAGGTGTGGAGGCCTCTGTGGTCACACAGCTGTCACTCATGATGCTCTAATTAGCACAGGACTGACTTCTCAGCCTTTGCCTGATCCAGTTCAACAACTGGGATGTGATTGAATTAATATAGGACTAAGAGAGTTCAGTTCAGTTCAGTCACTCAGTTGTGTCCGACGCTTTGCAACCCCATGAATCACAGCACGCCAGGCCTCCCTGTCCATCACCAACTCCCGGAGTTCACCCAAACTCATGTCCATCGAGTTGGTGATGCCATCCCGCCATATAAGAGGAACGCAAATCAAAACTACAATGAGATATCACCTCACACAAGCCAAAATAGCTATCATCAAAAAATCCACAAACAATAATGCTAAGGAAGGTGTGGAGAGAAGGGAACCCTCCTGCGCTGTTGGTGGGAATGTAAATTCATACAACCACTATGGAGAACAGTATGGAGGTTTCTTTAAAAACTAAAAATAGGGCTACTATATGACCCTGCAATCCCACTCCTGGGCATATATCTGGAGGAAAACATGATTGGAAAGGATATATGCACCCCAATGTTCATTACAGCACTGCTTACAATAGTCAAGACATGGAAGCAACCTAAATGTCCATTGACAAAGGAACAGATAAACAAACTGTGGTACATATATACAATGTAATATTACTCAGCCATTGAAAAGAATGAAATAATGTCACGTGCAGCAACATGGCTGGATCTAGAGATTATCATACTGAGTGAAATAAGTCAGACAGGGAGAAAGAGAAATATCATACGATATAGCTTATATGGGAAGTCTAAAAAGAAATGATATAAATGAACTTATTTACAAAATAGAAACAAAGTCACAGACTTAGAGAACAAACTTATGGTTACCAGGGCAAAGAGTGAAGGGAAGGGATAATGAGGGAGTTTGGGGATTGACATATATACACAGCTGTATTTAAAGCTTATAACTAACAAGGATCTATTGCATTACACAGGGAACTCTGTTCAATGTTATGAAGCAGCCTGGACGGGAAGGGAGTTTGGGGGAGAATGGATACATGTGTATGTATGGCCCAGTTGCTCTGCTGTGCACCTGAAACTATTACATTGTTAGTGGGCTATATTCCAATGTAAAATAAAAAGTGTGTGTGTGTTTTTAAAAAAGATAATACATTACCACATTAAAAAAAAAAAAAAACTGGTACAGAAAAACAGGAAGTGAGGTGAAGTGAAGTGAAAGTCACTCAGTCATGTCCGACTCTTTGTGATCCCAGGGACTGTACAATCCATGGAATTCTCCAGGCCAGAATACTGTACCTGTTCCCTTCTCCAGGGGGTCTTCCCAACTCAGGGATCAAATTCAGGTCTCCCACATTGCAGGTGGATTCTTTACTAGCTGAGTCACCAGGGAACCCCGAAAAACAGGAAAGTGTTGGGAAATTCTAAAGCAGCCATGGTTAATAAAATTGCACTTTGGCAAAAATAATCATGATGACTTCAGACACTTATAACCCAGGAAAGTGCTTTCTGAAAGAGCTGCTTAATGTACTGGTAGGCACCCCAACTCCCTAAAATGTTAGGCCATGATTAAGAAAATCTGTTTTTATAACAAGTTATTACTTCACTGAACAGGAATTATCATCAGCAATTCTGTTGCCATATCAAGTGGCTCAGAGGGTAAAGCGTCTGCCTGCAATGCAGGATACCTGGGTTCAATCCCTGGGTTAGGAAGATCCCCTGGAGAAGGAAATGGCAACCCACTCCAGTACTCTTGCCTGGAAAATCCCATGGACAGAAAAGCCTGGTAGACTACAGTCCATGGGATCGCAAAGAGTTGGACACAACTGAGCGACTTCACTTTCACTTTCTTATCAAGAGATCCACGACGCCTTTTCAGAGAAAAGCAACTCCCATGGCTGGTCATAATAGACACTCAATTATATAGCCCCTACTATGTGCCCTAGTTAGTTAAGCTTTCCTGATAGCTCAGTTGGTAAAGAATCTGCCTGCAATGTGGGAGACCTGGGTTTGAGCCCTGGGTTGGGAAGGAAGATCTCCTGGAAAAGGGAAAGGTTATCCATTCCAGTATTCTGGCCTGGAGAATTCCATGGACTGTATAGTCCATGAGGTCGCAAAGAGTCGGAAATGACTGATGGACTTTCACACTATGTGCCAGGCACTGTTCCTCATAACAAACTTACGATATAGGTATTATTATAATACCCATTTTACAGATGAGGAAATTGAGACATGGAGAGATTAGATAATTGGCTAAAAGTAATGCAGTTTGTCAGTATTGGAGCCAGGCTTCAAACACAGGCAGTCTGGCCCCATGCCTTCTGCTTGGAATTTCAACCCATCTCTCTAATATTTGACTTCCAAGAATGAAGACCTGCAATGGAAAGAGTGAACATATGGTGCAACTTCCACAGGGAATCTGGAAATAAGGAAGCCCTCAGAGATAAAGGATCAATTGAGATTGTCCTCAACCACAAGTCTGCTGTCAATTAAGGAGCCTGAACAACTCCCAGGACTATAGACTCCTTGATAGCCACTTAAAGGGATTAGCTAATCTAGACAGGCAGTCAGTTAGTCTCAAGTGGTACTGGTAAGCCATGGAAGAGTGGAAAAGGAGTCTGTGACCAGCTGTTTTGGGCAAGCAGTGACTGGTAAGGAGCAGTTATGTACTGTCTGAAATGCCCAGTCCTAGTGAAAGGTAGATGAATCAGGTCCTCAGCCTGAGAATCCCTGATATATTTTTTATCCCAGGTAGTTTGATTATAGTGAGAATGTGCCCAGAGCAGGCTACACAAATAACCAGATTGTTAAAAATCAGTTTCCTTGTATCTGATCAGCTCTGGAGAACTGCAAAGAATGAATTTCTAGAGTCTATCCCTGAGAAACCCAGGGCCAGATCTGAAACTCACTTTACCAAGGCACATGCCACTTTATGAGTGTCTTGGCAACCAACCCATCTCTTTCCCTAGTGACAACCTGACTTCCCTATACATATGACTAGAAAAACTGGTAATTCCCTGGTTGTCCCGTGGTTAGAACTCCATGCTTTTATTGTCGATGGCTTGGGTTCAATCTCTGGTTGTGGCCACAAGCTGCTGGGCAAAAAAAAAAAGAAAAGAAAAATTTACAAGGCATCCTAAAACACACGTGGGGCTTTTGGTCTGGAAAGATAAATGCAATGTGATTATGTTTGAAGTCTATAATAGACTGAGGCCAGAATCGGGGACTCAGTTTAAGAAGCAATTTCTTGCAGGGTGATATTTTCCTAAATAAACAGTGCCCCATCTTCAGAAAAACAATGTCTCCACCTCATTCTTTAGGCTGCCCATTCCATCTACCGGGACATTTAAAACAATCCCAATAATCTAAAAGGAGACCAGGAAAGGGAGAAAAGTTTCTGCCATCCTTCCAGACACTACCGCCATTTCCGTTTCCGGGGCACTCCCCAGCCTGTCCCAGGTGTGTCCAAAAATGAGCAGTTTCAGTGCGCCACCACAAGGCGGCATCGACACCACCACCTCCAGAATGTGCAAGCAAATCACGGATCAGGAGCCGGGGAGTGATCACTTCTGAGCTCAGAAGCTGAGGCAGCTTCAGAGACTGGAAAAATTTAAGAGTGATAAGTGGGCACATTGCGAAAGCTAAGGCTTTGAAATCTGGTAACTGCACATACTGGTTGATGGAAGACAGTAGAACAAGAACCCATAAGGCGCTTTTAGGAAGGGATAGCCCTGCTGAACCCCACCCTAGTCTTGCGCAAGGTCAGCATAGAAAGGGGATTAGGAAATAAAATGAATCCTCTCTCGTTTTAAATAAATTGTTTCTTACACGTTACTTTTGAAGTTTTTCAGGTTTTGGTTTTTTTTTTTAACTTAATCTTAGTTTTACTCATTGGGAGTGAAACAGACAAAACCCAGACCTCCCCCCCAACCCCAACACACACACAAACACACCCACTCCTTTTACTTTTGAAGCAAAGGGTACAGTTCAGTGTCAATACCTGTAGGGATAAAACCTTGTTTAAAACCTGTTTTATTAAGAGGGGAGTAGCCAAGTACATGCCGTTTTGCATTTCAGCTCTGCCTCCATTTGCTGTGTATCTTTATGCAAATCATTAAACTTGCTCAGTCTCAAACTTTCTCATCTGTAGAATAGGGATAATAAACCTATTTAGGATCGTGTTATTGTTGTTGTTTAGTGGCTAAGTCGTGTCAAACTCTTTGCCACCCCATGGACTGTAGCCTGCCAGGCTCCTCTTTCCATGGGATTTCCCAGGCAAGAAAACTGGAGTGGGTTTCTTTCTCCAGGGGATCTTCCTCACCCAGGGATCAAATCCACGCCTCCTGCGTTTTCTGCATTGGCAGGCGGATTCTGTTTTACCACTATGCCACCGGGGAAGCCCATTTAGGACTGCAGTGAGCAGTATATGAAAGAACATAAATCCTTGGGTATACTGCCTAGCACATTTCAAGCTAACAATACCAGGTTGCTCTTCACAACACTTTAAACCAAAGCCATTGTCAATTAAAAAAAAAAAAAAAAGTGGCAACCTGGATCACACTCTATGATGAGAATAAATATATTTAGATGTCCTTTGGCTGACTCTTTTAGGATCAGTCAAGAATCAGCAAAGCCAAGAGCCGTGCCGGAGAGAACCTATTTGTCTGCCAAGAATTCCGGCCAGCACTTTCTAAGTTCGGAGAAACACACCCCCAAGTCCTCGTCAGGGGCCACCCCCGAGGGCCAGCAGGGCTGGAACAACCCGGGCCGTTCCCCCTGGCAGAAGCTGGCTTCCACCCAGAAAACAGACGGACACCCGCGGGAAGTCAGCTTGAGTGGATTGGAGCGCACGGAGCGGCACGCGAGCAGAGGGGAGAGCGCAGGCTTCCAAGGGTCCCTCCCGGCGCCCCCGGCCGGGGCGGCACACTGGGCGCGCGGCTCACCTGCCTGGCTCAGAGGCACCGCGGCGGCCAGAAGCAGCAGGAGCAGCGGTAGCCGGGCCGGCGGCTGGGGCAGCCCGAGGCGCTCATCCTGGCTGTGGCGGGACATTGCTCGGCGGCCGCGATCTCCGCTCCGCTTGGCAGGACCAGGCAGCTGCAGGCAGAGAGGTTCTAGGGCCGGCAGCGGGGCGCCTGGACGCGGAGGTTCGGGCGTCCTTCTTAACTTTCCTCTCTCATAAGCCCGGCCTGTTTGGGGCTTTTTAGGGGCGAGGAAACCTCACGTGGTCTTGAGGACAACCTTCGCCCTGCTGGGCCCGTCTGGGAAGGGCGGGTCCTTTCTGACCCTCTAGCGCCCCGTGAGCCGGGCCGGGCCTGTTCCCTTCCTGCACTCCTGGGACCTACTTGCTGCTTTCTCCGCACTCCGTCGAGCGGTCTGGCGACCCAGGGCTGGGACAGATCAGTTCATGTCCACACCGCTGGCCTCCAGGGCCGGCCACTGGTTTGCAGCAGCGGAGAGGGGGCGTCCTGAGCAGTGTAGAAATGCATACCCCTGCCTACACGCAGCTCCGATTCCTCGCGCTTTCGGAGAGGGCTTCCCAAGTGCTTACAACTCAGGGTTTAGTGCCCCTCTCCATCCCCGCTGTTTAACCTAAATCCATTTGCTGCCGCTCAGGACTTCGGATCGTTTGTTTTTCAAAACTTCATTGGCTGGAACCACCACTGGCGAGTGATTCAGATTAGATGGGACTGAAACCAGTGATATCCCAGAAAACTCCTGTGAAGTCCCCATTTCTGTGCGGGGTCTGTTGAAAGTGACATTGTGAAGTAGGCAACACCGTGCCTTGGGGGACATTGTGAAGGTGGCAGAGGGTGCCCTAGGTGACATTGTGAAGTAGGCAAAAGGCATTTTATTCATCCAATAAGACCTCTGTTGAGCCCACCTTGTGTGTCCCGTACAGGTGTTATAAAGACCATTAAGACCACGGTCTACAGCAGGCAAGGAGCGACAAAGCCCTATAAATAAACAGGTACCGGAAGTTGCCATCAGTGTGTAACAGAGCCCTGCTTACCTATGATTGCATCCACCTGGGGACCAAGGCACCGCCTTCTCCATCTTTCTTCTGAGCTTACCGTAGTTGTTGAGAGGAGATGGGAAGGGAGGGAAAGAGGCACCTTCCCTAGAGGGCAAAACACATTTGTCTTGCTAGGAAAGATATAAAACAATTACATCAGATCTCTATGCAAATTGTTAAACACATCAAGTAAGCCTGTTTCTTTCCAAAAGGTGTAATTAACAGCATTTAAACACTTATGCACCGATGGCAAAAATTTTAGCATGACAAATTTGTTACTCAATCTCATTTGGGCTAAATTCTAAGCATTCTTCACCTCCTCCATATTCTTTGCCCCTTTACTTAAGGTTCATTTTTGTTTCAGGGAGCTTATGCATTGACTGGGTAGAGGGCATCTACTCTGTGAGTCATCTTTTTGGCTTGGTGGCTTCCAGTGAGATGTAGTTCATCTCTTCTGGTCCTCGTTGTGGTACAGCAGTGGAAGGAATCCACTGTTGACATCTGAGGCTCTTGGCCTCACATCTGGATTCCTACATGCTCTGCATATTAGTTAGGTAATGACAAACTCCCAAAGTTCAATGGTTAATGCAACTGAAATGTATTCCTGACTCATATACCAGTCTAATGTGGGAGTTCTTTATTGGTTGGTGGCTTTCTTTCATGTGGGAATTTAGAATCCAGTATCCTTTCTTTTGTGGTTCCACCATTCCCTAAGACAGATGTCCCCATCTTTCTTGGTTCATAGTGCCCTGAGAATCTTGCAGGGCAAAAGAAATATCTAACAGTTTCTTTTATTAATTAGTTAGGATCAAACAATTTATAAGTAGTAATTTACTCAGTGTCCTAGATGGTACTATGTTTTCCTCAAAGATTTATAATATCTCAAATGTTCCCTTTAGTTCATTGTGGTATCTTCCACTGATACTATTATTTCCTGTGAATATTTAGCATATCCTAGGTCTCCTACATTGCAGGCAGGTTCTTTACCATCTGAGCCACCAGGGAAGCCCATATTCTAGGTAGCCCTTGTGAATTCACTGTGGTTGTCAAACTGGATACAGGAACCATCACCCAAGAATATGGGACAGCCTCTTACTTCTTATTCACTTCCACTCACATTCCATCAACAGTAACTAGACATATTGCCATACCTGGATGCTAAGGAGACTGGGAAATGCAGCCTCTGGCTCAGATGTCACCTCTCATGGTGACATGGAAAGAAAATGTACATTTTTGGGGAAGGAAGCTGGCTGTCTCTGGCACTCTGGTCAACCTCTCCATCCAGACTTGGATTCTACTGGATCCTCTGGCTCATTCTCAGACCCCTCTGATCCCTCTATGTGTGTGTGTGTGGGTGGGGGTGGGGGATGTGGTGAGGTGGAGAGTGGGGAGGTAGCGTGGGCGTGTGGAGTAGGGACACAAAGATCCTCTGACTTGGGGGGTGTTAGTCAGCCTCCCCAAACAGTGCCCTCTATCACTGCTTATCTGCAATTCACATGTCATTGTAAGGCACATAACTCCTTGCAAATTCATGAGCTACATTCTGAGAAGTTTAAACACAGCCTCCTCTGCTCTGGTAACTCTAGACCTATTTGGAGTTTCTATTGCCAAATGCTCCCACATCCCGCCCCACCCATCAAATAGGCGACTCATCTCCTAGAGGAAGGGTGGTGCTGGCCCTTGCACCAACCCACTGAGTCTTTCTCTTATCAGCTCTTCAAACTTTGTAGATGTTTGTATAAGAGTTATTATACATTCTTATACATTATTATCTTTTAAACATTTATTATCTACTATATACCTTATTATGTATTCTTATTCCAATTTATTGTTCTTGAATATTTTTCACACCACTTTATTTCAATCTGTGCCTTTTAATCAACTGTTGAATATTTTTCTCTCTCAAATGCACACATCTGACATTGGAATGACTTTGAATATTATGGTTTGTATCTACACAAGACCTCAAAAAGTCACAAGCTTTACTCTTTGGTTTTTTCATTACTTTTGTCTCCTCCTTCCTTGAGAAACAAGTCTTAGCTTTTTGTATTTAATCTACTACTGGAAAATTTACTAAGTTTTACTAAATGTGTAGGGTAATATTCAACTTCCTTATGTATATTTACTTCTGTAGTTAATTTTTCTTGTATTTATTTATTCTTTTCCTACATTCATTTTTGTGCAGGTTGTTTTGGTAGTTGAACTTACCATTTGGTACTTTGAGATCAGATTATTGAGTTCAGACTGCTACAGAACCAAAGAAAAGATGGACATTCCTGGGCTCAAGCTTAATGCCCGTGCAGCTTGTTTTGCTCACCTATAGCACAGTTCTGTACTGAGCATCACCGACTCAATGGACATGAATTTGACAAAACTCTGGGAGATACTTAAGGACAGGGGAGTCTAGTGTGCTACAGTCCATGGGGTCCCAAAGAGTCAGCCATGACATAGCAACTGAACAACTGTACTATATCCCTATCCTCTCTTCTACTCACTTGCTCGGACTTTATATAAGCTACCATCCATTGTAATTTCCAGACTGCAGGTGTTTTGTAAATTGGTTACATAAAAGAGGAGCTGCCATTGGTCAGCAATTGTAAGGCCACTAGCACATCTTAGCTTTAGGACCACAGTATAAGGGTGAGATGTGAATCAGGCATGGGTTGACTGAAGTAAATGAAGCAGAGTTTAAAAGAGAAGTTGCTATACAAGTTGAATACTGATTAGAGTAGATGCTTAGTAGAGTAGAGTAGATGGGATAGAGTAGGTGATTTAGTATCATTATCTTTCTCTACAGATAACTATAAACTTTTTACCCAGCTGATAGGCATCTTGGTCCCCATCTTTACTTTCCAAAGAGGCTGAAAAAAAGACTGAACACCCTTGAGGCCAAGCACATTTTCTTCATTGTTTAAGAGATGTAATTTTTTTGCCTGGGGTTCTTTTTTCATAATTTTTCTTTTTCTATTTCTTTTCTAAATTCAGTGGCTATCTCCTGGAGTCAGTTCAGTCGCATAGTCGTGTCTGACTCTTTGCGACCCCATGGACTGCAGCACACCAGGCTTCCCTGTTCATCACCAACTCCCAAAGACTGCTCAAACTCATCTTCATCGAGTTGGTGATGCCATCCAACCATCTCATTCTCTGCTGTCTCCCCCTCCTCCAGCCTGCAATCTTTCCCAGCATCATGGTCTTTTCTAGTGAGTCAGTTCTTCGCATCAGGTGTCCGACGTACTGGAGTAGATGCCACCAATTTCTCTATTTACTTTCCTTCCCCCACTCTTAATTATCTTAGTATTTTCTCTTCTTTCTACAGACAGAAATACCAAGGCCAAGTAAAAACAGTTAACAAAATGCAACCCTTTTTTAGTTCTGTTTAATCTTGACTACAGATGCAAGATATTTCTGTATTAAATGTCCCAGATCTCCTTTCAGATTATAAAAAAGGATTTAAGCCTAAACCGTGTGTAACAGTGAATAAATGAAAAGTATTTGATCAAGATTTGGTTGGTCTAGTTGCCATTGATATTTTTAAATGAAGACAACAAGAATACAAGTCTTAGGCAATGAATTCTTGGAAAGTGGATAGAAATTAACATGTAAATGAAACCCAGGGTCAAAACCCAGGAAAATGTTACTAGGAAAAGATCTTATTTCAGTCTAGCTGAGTAAACTAGATGAACATCCCCTGGATACAGAGAATTGTGTTCTCAACTGTGCATATCAATCTTCCAGAAAACTGCAGTCTGAGAAAGGAATACTAGGGAGCATTGCCAAGAGAAATTTGAATACTCTCTCTGTTGAGAAACACATTGTCTGCTAGCACTTTCAATGTAAAGATGAGTAATCAGAAAAAAGAACCAGGACAACATGGAGTCTTTTAGAAATATTGCCATATGAGGGAAAAGGAACATCATCCTGAAAGCTCAAATTTCTAAAAACTATCAATTTTAGGAACCCAAAGAAATTTTAGGAAAATAATATTAGCATCTTCTATAGGATATGAGAAGATAGGCTGTCTCTATCAAGAGAAGGAAATTTATAAAGAAAAACAGGTTGAGAAGAAAAGGCATGAGATGAAATGGGAGATGGATAGAATAGGAGAGGGTTGATAGAAAACAAAAAATTTCATTGTATTATTGACTTTCCACTGAAAGCTATGAATGAAGAGCAGAAACTGACACCGTTGAAAATGGAGTCAGGAATTTGATGGAAAAATTGATGAGGCCCTCCAAAAAATAGAGGAGAAAGATAGAAATGAAAAGGAAGGTAAAGGTGAGAGACACAAAAGAGTCTACAGTCCAACCTAAGAATGATATTCTTACTGAAAATTAAGATCAAATAAAATCAAACAGAAGCACTGATCAAAACACAATCAGGAAAACTTTCCTGAGCTGAGTGCTTTTCCTGATATGATGTGATGGGAGGTGCACAGCATCACTTACATCTTTGCCTAAATCACATCATGGGGATCATATCTGGCTGGGGCCAGCTCCACGGGCACATGACCTGTGTGGTGAAATATCCCCCATCCTCGATGGTGAGAGATGCACAGCAATGTGGATGTACTTAGTGCCACTGAACCAGACAGTTATATAGGGTTACAATAGTAGGTTTTATGTTTTGTGACTTTTATTGCATCTGGACTACAGATGCAAAATATTTCTGTATTAAATGTCCCAGATCTTCTTTCAGGTTATAGAAAAATAATTTAAATCTAACCAGTTTATAACAGTAAAAAAATTTTTTTTGTTAAAAATAGTAAGATGTGTTCTAAATATAAATTATAAATGAACACTATAGTAAGTTACCAGTTTATAATCTTACAATCTCTAACTTGCTCTAAGCAAAATAAAAAATAAAAGTTTCAGCAATCTTTCCTGCAAAAAAAAGATATATATATACACACACACACATCATCATCATCATCATCCTTAGAAGGGACCCACATTTGGTTTAACGCCCTGCTGTCACTTGTCCTGAAATTCTTACTAATTTCTGAACAGACAGTCTTGTATTTTCATCATGTGGGGCATCACAAATCATACAGCCATTCCTGAATCTGCCAAATCCACATTGTGGGACATTCTGCAAGACAACTGGCCTATATTATTTTTTAAAATGTCAGTTACTTAATAGATATCCCCTTCCCCACCCCTCAAAAACCCATTGCTCTAGAAAAAGCATGAAGAAGTACTCTTCCAGGTTAAAGGCAGTTAAGGCGACGTGACGACCCAAAATATTAATATTAATAATGTGTAAGCTTTAATTGGATCTTGAGTGGGTATATGTGTATGATGGGGGGATATCTACAAAAGACATTTTAGGGGAGAATATTTGGAAAAATTTAAATAAATAAGGACTACATATGAAATGGCATTGTACATTTAAACATTTATTGGGCATGAAAATTGCATTCTGTGTATGCAAAAGGAGGTCCTAGTTTTTAGCCAATACAGGCTATGGTCAAGTGTCATGATGTTTGCAACTTACTTTCAAATGGTTTGCTAAAAATAAATGCATGTAGTTTAGTCGCTAAGTCTTGTCTGACTCTTTTTGCAACCCAATGGACTGTAGCCCTCCAGGCTCCTCTGTCAATGGGATTCTCCAGGCAAGAATACTGGAGTGGGTTGCCATTTCCATCTCCAGGGGATCCTCCCAGCCCAGAGATGGAACCCACGTCTCTTGCATTGGCAGGAGGTTCTTTGAGGCACCAGGGAAGCCCAAATGCATGTATGGACACAAGTAAAATAAATATGACCAAAGAACTCCCACAATAATCCTCTCAGCAAACTTCTTTTCTAAGGGGTAGTTTTTAATGAGTATTTGTCCATTGATTTTCTAATTGGTTTACATCTCCAGAGTCTCCCTTTCCATGGTGCCACTAATACCTAAGTCCAGGCATCTCCTCCCCGTGCCCTTTCAGCAACCAGCAGATGACTTCTCTTAAACACAGAAGCTCTCAAGCCTGAACTCATCAATCTATGGGGCCCTGGTCCTAGAGGTTAAAACTTTACCTTATAAACTTATCAAAGTCTTCACTTAATAAAGGTAAGTCTCTCCCTAGGGGTAACTGCCTATCAACTATTAAGAAAACAGGTTTTGAATGGTATATAAGAAGAGGAAAAAAAAAAAAAAATCAAGAACTGTGATTGTTCCAGTGAAGGGAAAATGGAAAATGTTACCTACAAAGTAGTAGAAAAGAAAAAAAAAGGCAGAGCAACTTCGCCATTCAAAAATCTTCTACAGCCTTTGTTGAGAGAAAAGGTTGTGGCCATGAAATTTTATATTGAGTTAATTTTAGTTCATGTGTTAAGGTAACCAGTGTTCAAGGACTCAGAAAATAGAACTTGCATGAATCATTTTTGAAAGAATTACTTTGATACAGTTCAACAGACTGGATGACAAGTCAAAATTAAGAAAAATAGGGAAGTTATAATGTAAAAATTTAGAGAAGCTTTTACGTGGTTTAGTAACTTCAGGACCCCACATTCAGGAATCAAAGGGGTTCTGTATTCTCCAGTGAATTCTGCTAGGAAGGTGGCAGCTTGCCCTTCTGGGCTTCCATTAGCAAGACTGTGTTTTTTCCCTCTTCCCCTTCTTGCCCACTGACACAAGGTGGATTTCTCAGGTTGCATTTTCCACAGTGCAGTGTGGATTGAGTCCCTGCTGTGGTTGATAGCTTGTAAGTGCTTTTCTGCTCATCTCTCCCTACCAAGCAATTTGATCGAAACGCTGTGTCAACAAGAATTACCTAACAGAAGTCAAGTTGCCTTTAAAAAAAAAACAAACCCATAATGGATCTTTTCATTGCCAAATAAATTGAGCAATGATTTTTCTACATCCTGGCAACTCCTCTTCAAAAATGTGTCTTGTTTTGTTTTGTTTTTTTAAACTGGCTATGAAAAACAAATTAGTCAGGGGCAATCGGTTAGCAGTTATGAAGCCCAACCTCTTATTGTTCTTCTAAGGAATGATCAATCTTATTCATTACACCTAGTGGTGTGGGGTCTTGGCTAAGCAAAACTAGGATTCATGTTTGAACATGTCTGATGAATGCATTTGTCCACATGTATCCATCTACCTGAATTGAGTTGTACTGAGGAAGGAAACTGGAGAAGTAGGTTTGTGTTGAGTACCTGGGGGAAAGTAGAATAGCTGGGGAGAAAGATGAGTGGGTGGAGAGAAAAGCATGGTGCCTCTTTCATAATTTGCCTGCCTTGTTAACTTGGTTTCGAAGCTTGAAGAGAAAGGGGCTTCATGCAGAAGGAACAGATTTCAGGGAGTTTGTGAGACTTGGAGCCATTAGAGCATTGTTCTGATGCCGGGTGACACATGGGCCATGGAGTAGAGAGAAGAAACATGGCTTCCACAAGTAAAAACTGCAAGGGGGCCAAACTGCACTGACACTGGTAAAGATAAAGTGCATATGTATGGAAAAACCCTATGATAATGCTATGAATGAAAGTGAAAGTGTTAGTCACTCAGTTGCGTCTGATCTTTGTAACCTTATGGACTGTAGTCCGCCAGGCTCCTCTGTCCATGGGATTCTCCAGGTAAGAATACTGGAGTGGGTTGCCATTCCCTTCTCCAGCGGAGGAAGAGGGGTGTCTTCCTGACCGAAGGATCAAACCTGGATCTCCTGAATTGCAGGCAGATGTTTTACTATCTGAGCCACCAGGGAAGCCCTCCCAAATTAGTTTAACATCACGGGCACCCTTTTGCAAGGTTTTGCTATTGTTTGGCCTCTAAGTCATGTCCAGTTCTTTTGTGACCCTACAGACCAAAGCCTGCCAAATTCCTCTGCCCATGGGGATTCTCTAGGCAAGAATATTGGAGTGGGTTGCCATGCCCAGCTCCAGGGGATCTTCCCGACGCAGGGATCAAACCTGTGTCTCCTGAATTGGCAGGCCAGTTCTGTACTGTCTGAGCCACTGAAATGAAAATGGTGACTAGGAGGAGGAAGGGAATCAATCACCAATTGTATTATAGCCAATTTTGTTTTGCTGCATGCATATTCTTATATTTGGTTCAGTCGTTGGTTCTGTCTGACTCTTGTCAGTTCTTGTCTTGACCCCATGGACTGCAGCATGCCAGGCTTCCCTGTCCATCACTAGCTCCCGGAGCTTACTCAGACTCATGTCCATTGAGTCAGTGATGTGATGCCATCTAACCGTCTCATCCTCTGTCATCCCCTTCTCCCGCCTTCAGTGTATCCCAGCATCATCCCAGGGTCTTTTCCAATGAGTCAGTTCTTCACATCAGGTGGCCAAAGTATTGGAGTTTCAGCTGCAGCATCAGTCCTTCCAATGAATATTTAGGACTGATTTCCTTTAGGATGGACTGGTTTGATCTCCTTGCAGTTCAAGGGACTCTCAAGACTCTTCTCCAACACACAGTTCAAAAGCATCAATTCTTTGGTGCTCAGCTTTCTTTATAGTCCAACTCTCACATCCATACATGACTACTGGAAAATACACAGGTTTGACTAGACAGACTTTTGTTGGCAAAGTAATGTCTCTGCTTTTTAATATGCTATCTAGGTTGGTCATAGCTTTTCTTGGAAAGAGCAAGCGTCTTTTAATTTCAGGGCTGCACTCACCATCTCCAGTGATTTTGGAGCCCCCAAAAATAAAGTCTCTCACTGTTTCCATTATTTCCCCATCTATTTGCCATGAAGTGATGGGACCAGATGCCATGATCTTAGTTTTCTGAATGTTGAGTTTTAGCCAAATTTTTCACTCTCCTCTTTCACTTTCATCACGAGGTTCTTTAGCTCTTCTTCTCTTTCTGCCATAAGGG
This sequence comes from Bos javanicus, assembly GCF_032452875.1. NCBI lineage: Eukaryota > Metazoa > Chordata > Mammalia > Artiodactyla > Bovidae > Bos > Bos javanicus. Next base: position 95,771,329 of record NC_083872.1, on the reverse strand, counting down.
TGGTGTCATCTGCATATCTGAGATTATTGATATTTCTCCCCGCAACCTTGATTCCAGCTTGTGCTTCATCCAGCCTGGCATTTTGCGTGATGTACTCTGCATATAAATTAAACAAACAGGGTGACAATATACAGTCTTGACATACTTCTTTTCCTATCAGAAGCCAGTCTGTTGTTCCAGGTCCCCTTCTAACTGTTACTTTTTGACTTGCATACAGATTTCTCAGGAGGCAGGTCAGGTGGTCTTGTATTCCCATCTCTTGAAGAATTTTCCATGGTTTGTTACGATCCACACAGTCAAAGGCTTTGGAGTAGTCAATAAAGCAGAAGTTTTTCTGGAACTCTTGTGCTTTTTCGAAGATCCAGTGGATGTTGGCAGTTTGATTGCTGATTCCTCTGCCTTTTCTAAATCCAGCTTGAACATCTGAAAGTTCACCACTCACATACTGTTGAAGTCTGGCTTGGAGAATTTTGAGCATTACTTTACTAGCATGTAAGATGAGTGCAATTTTGCAGTAGTTTGAGCATTATTTGGCATTGGCTTTCTTTGGGATTGGAATGAAAACTGACCTTTTCCAGTCCTGTGGCTGGAGTTTTCCACTGCTGAGTTTTCCAAATTTGCTGGCATATTGAGTGCAGCACTTTCACAGCCTCATCTTTTAGGATTTGAAATAGCTCAACTGGAATTTCATCACCTCCACTAGCTTTGCTTGTAGTGATGCTTCCTAAGGCCCACTTGACTTCACATTCCAGGATGTCTGGCTCTAGGTGAGTGATCACACCATCGTGGTTATCTGGGTCATGAAGATCTTTTTTGTATAGTTCTTCTGTGTATTCTTGCCACCTCTTCTTAATATCTTCTGCTTCTGTTAGGTCCATACCATTTCTGTCCTTTATCGAGCCCATCTTTGCATGAAATGTTCCCTTGGTATCTCTAATTTTTTTTAAGAGATCTCTAGTCTTTCCCATTCTATTGTTTTCCTGTATTTCTTTGCATTGATCACTGAGAAAGCCTTTCTTATCTCTCCTTGCTCTTCTTTGGAACTTTGCATTCAAATGGGTGTATCTTTCCTTTTTTCCTTTGCCTTTAGCTTCTCATCTTTTCTCAGCTTTTTGTAAGGCTTCCTCAGACAACCATTTTGCCTTTTTGAATTTCTTTTTCTTGGGGATGGTCTTGATCCCTGCCTCCTGTACAATGTTACAAACCTCCGTCCGTAGTTCTTTAGGCACTCTGTCTGTCAGATCCAATCCCTTGAATCTATTTCTCACTTCCACTGTATAATCATAAGGGATTTGATTTAGGTCATACCTGAATGGTCTAGTGGTTTTCCCTACTTTCTTCAATTTAAGTCTACATTTGGCAATAAGGAGTTCATGATCTGAGCCACAGTCAGCTCCCGGTCTTGTTTTTCCTGACTGTATAGAGCTTCTCCATCTTTGGCTGCAAAGAAGATAATCAATCTGATTTCAGAATTGACCATCTGGTGATGTCCATGTGTAGAGCCTTCTCTTGTGTTGTTGAAACAGGGTGTTTGCTATGACCAGTGTGTTCTTTTAGCAAAACTCTATTAGCCTGCTTTGTTTTGTTCTCCAAGGCCAAATTTGCCTGTTGCTCCAGGTATCTCTTGACTTCCTACTTTTGCATTCCAGTCCCCTATAATGAAAAAGATATCTTTTTTGGGTGCTAGTTCTAGAAGGTCTTGTAGGTCCTCATAGAACTGTTCAACTTCAGCTTCTTCAGCATTACTGGTTGGGACATAGACTTGGATTACCATGATATTCAATGGTTTGCTTTGGAAATGAACAGAGATCATTCTGTTGTTTCTGAGATTGTATCCAAGTACTGCATTTCAGATTTTTTGTTGACTATGATGGTTACTCCATTTCTTCTAAGGGATTCTCGCCCACACTAGTAGATATAATGGGTTAAATGCACCCATTCCAGTCCATTTTAGTTCACTGATTCCTAAAATGTTGATGTTCACTCTTGCCATCTCCTGTCTGACTACTTCCAATTTGCCTTGATTCATGGACCTAACATTCCAGGTTCCTATGCAATATTGTTCTTTACAGCATCAGACTTTACTTCCACTACCAGTCACATCCTCAACTGGGTGTTGTTTTTGCTTTGGATCTGTCTCTTCATTCTTTCTGGAGCTATTTCTCCACTGATCTCCAGTAGTATATTGGGCACCTACTGACCTGGGGAGTTCTTCTGTCAGTGTCCTATCTTTTTGCCTTTTCATACTGTTCATGGGGTTCTGAAGCCAAGAATACTGAAGTGGTTTGCCATTCCCTTCTCCAGTGGACCACATTCTGTCAGAACTCTCCAGCATGATCTGTCTATCTTGGGTGGCCCTACAGGGCACATAGTTTCATTGAGTTAGACAAGGCTGTGGTCCACGTGATTAGTTTGATTAGTTTTCTGTGACTGGTTTTCATTCTGTTGGTCCTCTGATGCATAAGGATAAGAAGCTTATGGAAGCTTCCTGATGGGAGATACTGATGAGGGGGAAACCGTCTTATTCTGATGGGTGGGGCCATGCTCAGTAAATCTTTAATCCAATTTTCTGTTGATATGCAGGGCTGTGTTCCCTCACTGTTGTTTGACCTGAGGCCAAACTATAGTGAAGGTAATGAAGTTCATTTCAGTTCAGTTCAGTCGCTCAGTCGTGTCCGACTCCTTGCGACCCCATGAACTGGAGCGCGCCAGGCCTCCCTGTCCATCACCAACTCCCGGAGTTCACTCAAACTCATGTCCATCGAGTCGGTGATGCCATCCTGCCATCTCATCCTCTGCTGTCCCCTTCTCCTCCTGCCCCCAATCCCTCCCAGCATCAGGGTCTTTTCCAATGAGTCAACTCTTCGCATGAGGTGGCCAGAGTATTGGAGTTTCAGCTTCAGCATCAGTCCTTCCAAAGAACACCCAGGACTGATCTCCCTGGAATGGACTGGTTGGATCTCCTTGCAGTCCAAGGGACTCTCAAGAGTCTTCTCCAACACCACAGTTCAAAAGCATCAATTCTTTGCCGCTCAGCTTTCTTCACAGTCCAACTTTCACATCCATACATGACCACTGTAAAAACCATAGCCTTGACTAGACGGACCTTTGTTGGCAAAGTAATGTTATACTCAATTGGGTATTACTTTTAAGTGGGGTTGGGAAAACAAAGCTGGTTAAGCAAAGGAAAGAATTACATGAGCATAGTATAGTGAATGTCTCTGTGTTGTGGGCTTGGGGTTGATTTTTTTCCCTCACCTGTCAGTATTTTCCCAAAATTTAATGACAAGAATATGGTAGTTTTCTCATCTAAAATTTTTATTTTGAAATATCCATAAGAAATATCATTTTATTTTAAAAAATATTTGAAGGTGTCTTGACTGAACAAATCCTCTTACTCACGTCTAAATCAAATCAGAAGTTTTAAATTGGCTATTATACACTTTGAAACATATATTTTACATCAAGCTTTTTCACTTTGAACAAACACTTTAATTAACAGTTCTGTTCATATCATTTCCGTAGTTTTTCTTTTTTTTTCCACCAAAGCCTTTCCATTATCAGAAGCAATAGTTGTGTGTATGAACCATCTAGGAAGCATTTTCAGAATCATCATGGTTGCTTAATACTCTATCAGCCTGATCTTCTCTGGGCTGGGATTTCAAAAACCACCTCAGAAGATTTGAACTTCCCCTGGCCTGCACTATTAAAAGTCACCAGCTGACATGAGAAAGTTAGAATTTCATAACTTAACCTTCACAAATATGACTCTGTATGCCTTTCTACCTCATTTTCTCTCTCCTGGGTGAATCCCCTCCTGTTTGTCTGAAATATCTTCCCCTTTCCATTTTTGATGTGATTGTTCTCCTGGCTTATCCTTGTTCTCTCTTTCTTTAAAAAGCAATCTATTGGGACTTGCCTGCTGGTCCAGTGGTTACGAATCCTCCTTCCAATTCAAGGGTCAGGGATTCAATCCCTGGTCAGGGAACTAAGATCCCACATGCAGTGGGGTAACTAAATCCATGTGTCACAACTAGAGAGCTCAGTGCAGCCCCCAAAATAAATAAAACAAAAACAATCTATCATGTAAGGTTCAACTCTAGGTCCAAATCAGATATTTTCAATAAGCATTTTGGAATACCTGGTAAAAAAATAGGTTTATGCTAGATGCTATAAGAGCTCCAATTAGAAAGTTTGTAGCTACTGTTCTGGTTAAGAACTGGTTAAATGGCCTGTCTGGTCAAGGCTACGGTTTTTCCAGTAGTCATGTATGGATGTGAGAGTTGGAGTATAAAGAAAGCTGAGCCCTGAAGAATTGATGCTTTTGAACTGTGGTGTTGGAGAAGACTCTTGAGAGTCCCTTGGACTGCAAGGAGATCCAACCAGTTCATCCTAAAGGAGATCAGTCCTGAGTGTTCATTGGAAGGACTGATGTTTAAGCTGAAACTCCAATATTTTGGCCTCCTGATGCAAAAAACTGACTCATCTGAAAAGACCCTGATGCTGGGAAAGATTGAAGGCAGGAGAAGAAGGGGATGACAGAGGATGAGATGGTTGGATGGCATCACTGAGTCAATGGACATGAGTTTGGGTGAACTCTGGGAGTTGTTGATGCACAAGGAGGCCTGGCGTGCTGCAGTCCATGGGGTCACAAAGAGTCAGACACAACTGAGCTGAACTGAACTGAACTGAAATGCCCCAAGCTCTGAAGAAGAGACTCTACTAAGCCTCTCCAAATAAACAATCAGCTTGGTAAAAGCAATGAGCTTGCTCTTTGATCTCCAAGACTGCTCCCTGGCTCTTCCTCTCAGACACATTGCTTCACTAGCTCCGTATGTATATATTCTGATGCTCTTAAGAGCATGATTCTCTCCCTTTTAAGACATTATATTTTCTATTAAACAACTCTTGTTGACACTAGGGTCTGAAGGTCTAGGGAATGACTTATTTTTACTTTCCTTCTTACCTTTCTTATTCTGGTCAGTGACACATAATGTAACCCATATGGGTATGTTGTTTCTAGAACCAAATCAGATGGTTTTAAATCTTCACTTTGCCACTAACTAGGCAAGTAACTTCATAGCTCCATATCTTTATTTTCTCACCTTTATAGTGGGAATAATAATGCTAGTACCTGCCTCACATGTGTATCATAAGTATCAGAGTGAATAGACTTAAGGTGATTTAACAATACCCATGTGATAGAAGGGGCTTCCCTGGTGTCTCATATAGTAAAGAATCTGCCTGCAATGCAGGAGACTCAGGTTCGATCCCTGGGTCAGGTGATAGAAGATTTCACAAGTGCTCTCTTGATCCAGTTTCTAACTCAGGGCTAAAAACTCTCCATTCATGTGAAAGAATTAGAAGTCTTCAGAGTCAAGTTTCTAGTCTACCTGAATAAACCAACCTGATTCTATATATAACAGTCTTCATTATAGGCTACAGTCCACGGGGTCGCAAAGAGTTGGACACGACTGACTGACTTCACTTTCTTTCATTACAGCTAATGTGATTTTATTTTTAAAAACTTTATTATATTTATCAGTTTGCACTTACTGGAAGTCTACTCAGTTGAATTAATGAAAATTTTGACTTATTCTTAAGAAACATTTCTATATTTTATTATAAACTATAACACGACTTGTACTATTATCAGTTCAGTTCAGGCGCTTAGTCGTGTCCAACTCTTTGTGACCCCATGGACTGCAGCACGCCAGGCCTCCCTGTCCACCACCAGCTCCCAGACTTTACCCAAACTCATGTCCATTGACTCAGTGACGCCATCCAATCATTTCATCCTCTGTCATCCCCTTCTCCTCCTGCCCTCAATCTTTCTCAGCATCAGGGTTTTTTCAAATGAGTCAGCTCTTCACATCAGGTGGCCAAAATATGGAGTTTCAGCTCCAAAATCAGTCCTTCCAACGGACACTCAGGACTGATCTCCTTTAGGATAGACTGGCTGGATCTCCTTGCAGTCAACCCTGGTAAAAAAAGTTTACAATTAGCATAGGTTTGGAAACCTTCTAACAGATACTATATCATTCTGCACATTATTTGAGTGATAAATCCTTAAGGCTTGATTCTGTTTATGCTCCTAATGTTCAGTAAAGTAAAACTGTCTCTAAAATTTAAAAAAAACAAAAAACAAAAAACCATTCACACCTTTTAGAGGCAGTTTTCTAAACCCACACTTCAACTTCTTTCCTTATCAGGTTCTGACACCTCTGGGTTACAGTATTCAGTACCCACTGCCAGAGACCTCAGATATTTAACACCCAGGAATGGCCTCTTCTTCTTCCAGCCCTCAGAAGTATTCAAATTTCCAATCCCTGAGAAGGCACAAAACCTAGCTAACCTCACCCCGTTTGCTATGAAACTACCATTACAGCTCCAGCTTGCTGACCATGCCTCCAGGCAAAAGCTACTGTGCGGTCTTGCGTGGCATCCTTCCCTAGTTTGGAGCTGTAAAAAAAAATTCAGCCTTTCATCCAAGTGTCACTGGCTATGTCCGGCTATCCAAAGAACCTATAATCACGCCTAATATCATGTAATTATGAAATAACCTGGATCATGTTAAGAATTCTGTAACTTTTACCTTTTAAAAAAAGGGCTTTCTACTCCCAATTTATGTAAAGTTTTACGCATGAAAATATTGCAAGACTATTCCTTTTGAGAATTCATGGGGGCTTCCGTGGTGGTCCAGAGGCTAAGACTCCCTGCTCACAGTACATGGGCTGGGGTTCAGTCCCTGGTTGGGGAGCTAGATTCCACACGCCCCAGATAAGAGTTTCCATGCCACAGCTAAAGATTCCAAATGCTGCAACTAGGACAGTACGCACAATTATAAAAGAAAAGAAAAAAAAGAGTTAAAATTATTTAACCTTTCGATTGGAGCTAATCTCAATAAAAAAATCTTTACAGTTTTAGTTTGACTTTATTGTATTCTAATATTGTATTCCAAAATATACTGAAGAAACCAAAATGTCACCCTAAAATATGCCTTTTTTGACATAAAAATTATTTTGAGCTGAAGGCAAGGGACACTGGTTCAATCTCCAGCCTGGAAAGAGGCCAAATGCAGCGGGGGCACTGAGCCCATATGCCACAACTAATGAGCCCGTGCTCTGCAGCCCACAACCACAACTACTGAGCCCATGCACTACAACGACTGAAGCCTTCTCTCTAGAGCCTGGGATCCACAACAAGAGGAGCCACTGCAATGAGAAGCTAATGCACTAAACCAGAGAGGAGTCGCCACTCACCGCAGCTAGAGAAAGTCCATGCACAGCAACAAAGACCCAGCACGGCCCGGGGGAAAAAAGAATAAGCAGTAAATGGATGTATTGAGAGACTAGGGATAGTCTTTCTCAATAGAAGAGAGACAGCAGAGTAGAGAGATCCCAGGTTCACCTTGTCCCATAACCACATCAAAATTATGAGTACATTTGAAGAAAGTGGGGAAAACCACTAGACCATTCAGGTATGACCTAAATCAAATCCCTTATGATTATACAGTGGAAGTGAGAAATAGATTTAAGGGCCTAGATCTGATAGACAGAGTACCTGATGAACTATGGATGGAGGTTCATGACATTGTACAGGAGAAAGGGATCAGACCATCCCCATGGAAAAGAAATGCAAAAAAGCAAAATGGCTGTCTGGGAAGGCCTTACAAATAGCTGTGAAAAGAAGAGAAGTGAAAAGCAAAGGAGAAAAGGAAAGATACAAGCATCTGAATGCAGAGTTTCAAAGAATAGCAAGAAGAGATAAGAAAGCCTTCTTCAGTGATCAATGCAAAGAAATAGAGGAAAACAATAGAATGGGAAAGATTTTCTCTTCAAGAAAATTAGAGATACCAAGGGAACATTTCATGCAAAGATGGGCTCGATAAAGGACAGAAATGGTATGGACCTAACGGAAGCAGAAAATATTAAGAAGAGGTGGCAAGAATACACAGAAGAACTGTACAAAAAAGATCTTCATGACCCAGAGAATCACAGTGGTGTGATCACTCACCTAGAGCCAGACACCCTGGAATGTGAAGTCAAGTGGGCCTTAGGAAGCATCACTATGAAAGGTAGTGGAGGTGATGGAATTCCAGTTGAGCTATTTCAAATCCTGAAAGATGATGCTGTGAAAGTGCTGCACTCAATATGCCAGCAAATTTGGAAAACTCAGCAGTGGCCACAGGACTGGAAAAGGTCAATTTTCATTCCAATATCAAAGAAAGTCAATGCCAAAGAATGTTCAAACTACAGCACAATTGCACTCATCTCAGATGTTAGTAAAGTAATGCTCAAAATTCTCCAAGCCAGGCTTCAGCAATACGTGAACCGTGAACTTCCAGATGTTCAAGCTGGTTTTAGAAAAGGCAGAGGAACCAGAGATCAAATTGCCAACATCTGCTGGATCATGGAAAAAGCAAGAGAGTTTCAGAAAAACATCTATTTCTGCTTTATTGAATATGCCAAAGCCTTTGACTGTGTGCATCACAATAAACTGTGGAAAATTCTGAAAGAGATGGGAATACCAGACCACCTGACCTGCTTCCTGAGAAACCTGTATGCAGGTCAGGAAGCAACAGTTAGAACTGGACATGGAACAACAGACTGGTTCCAAATAGGAAAAGGAGTATGTCAAGGCTGTATATTGTCACCCTGTTTATTTAACTTATATGCATAGTACATCATGAGAAACACTGGGCTTGGAAGAAGCACAAGCTGGAATCAAGATTCCCGGGAGAAACATCAATAACCTCAGATATGCAGATGACGCCACCTTTACGGCAGAAAGTGAAGAGGAACTAAAAAGCCTCTTGATGAAAGTGAAAGAGGAGAGTGAAAAAGTTGGCTTAAAGCTCAACATTCAGAAAACGAAGATCATGGCATCCAGTCCCATCACTTCATGGCAAATAGATGGGGAAACAGTGGAAACAGTGGCTGACTTTATATTTTTTGGCTCCAAAATCACTGCAGATGGTGATTGCAGCCATGAAATTAAGAGACGCTTACTCCTTGGAAGGAAAGTTATGACCAACCTAGATGGCATATTAAAAAGCAGAGATATTACTTTGCCAACAAAGGTCTGTCTAGTCAAGGCTGTGGTTTTTCCAGTGGTCATGTATGCATGTGAGAGTTGGACTGTGAAGAAGGCTTGGCGCCGAAAATTGATGCTTTTGAACTGCGGTGTGAAGAAGACTCTTGAGAGTCCCTTGGACTGCAGGGAGATCCAACCAGTCCATCCTAAAGGAGATCAGTCCTGGGATTTCTTTGGAAGGACTGATGCTGAAGCTGAAACTCCAATACTTTGGCCACCTCATGAGAAGAGCTGACTCATTGGAAAAGACTCTGATGCTGGGAGAGATTGGGGGCAAGAGGAGAAGGGGACGACAGAAGATGAGACGGCTGGATGGCATCACTGACTCGATGGACGTGAGTCTGAGTGAACTCCAGGAGTTGGTGATGGACAGGGAGGCCCGGCGTGCTGCAGTTCATGGAGTCGCAAAGAGTCGGACATGACTGAGCGACTGAACTAAACTTAACTGAACTGAACCAATGCAGGGAAGACAGGTTCAATCCTTGGTTCAAGAAGACCCCCCTTGGATGCAGGACAACTAAGCCTGTGCACCACAACTCTTGAGCCTGTGCTCAGAGCCCGGGATCCACAACTACTGAGCCACGTGCCTAGAGCTTGTGCTCTGCAGCAGGAGAAGCCACTGCAACGAGAAGCCCGTCCATTGCAACTAGAGAGTAGCCCTGCTAGCCGCAACTAGAGAAAAACCTGTGCGGCAATGAAGATACAGAGAAGCCAAAAAAAAAAAAAAAAAACTAAAACAAAGACTGTAATAAGAGACAGACAGCATTGCTGAGGTATCACTGACACACAATAAACTGCACAGACCTAAAGCGTAGAATTTAAAGTGTAAACATGTTTTGACCTATGTCAGTTCCACTCGCACTCTGAGACAGGTGAGACTGAAATCAGCCCTCAGGCAGCCTCCTGAAAAGTATGAGTGTCATCTGTGTGTTTAGGTCTTCTCTTTCTCTCCTCAGGGATAAGCCAGGAGCTGAGTCTTCCTGATTGGGCTGTGCTGAGTCAGGGTTAGGGAATCTGTTGGTGGAGGACATGCTAATTCAGACTTCTGCCTTATTCTCAGCAGCCTCTAGGCTTTGAGAGTACACTGGCTCTCATCAGCGCTCCGAGACAAGCAAGACAGAAGGCTGTCCCTTGGGAAGCCCCCATCTCTTTCTCTCTCTCTCTCCCTCCCCAGGGAGAAGCTAGGATAGGAGGATTTCCATTTGCTCACCCTACACGAAGCCAGGAGGATGATTGATGCCAAATGCCTGCCGGCTTGTACAAGCTGTTGTCTTTGTTCTCTGTGTCTCTAGATCTGGCATCCCCTGCTGTCCAGGCTCAGATTCAGATAAGACAAAAAAAAGGTGCCTTGGGCAGTCTCCAGAACAACCAACATGCTGGTTGTAACATCCATTCCTTTCCTTCCGTCCCCAAGGAGAAGCTGGGAGCTGAGAGTGTCCTCCCAATTCATAAAAAAGAAATAGGAGGGATAAACCAAAACCTCTATCCCAGGGGATAGTCTGGGATGGAGTGTAAAAAATGTAGGAATTGGAGCAAGGTAGAAGGGAAGGGTGGAGAAGGCGATGGCACACCACTCCAGTACTCTTGCCTGGAAAATCCCATGGATGGAGGAGCCTGGAGGGCTGCAGTCCATGGGGTCGCTAAGAGTCGGACACGACTGAGCGACTTCACTTTCACTTTTCACTTTCATGCATTGGAGAAGGAAATGGCAACCCGCTCCAGTGTTCTTTCCTGGAGAATCCCAGGGACAGGGGAGCTTGGTGGGCTGCCGTTTATGGGGTTGCATAGAGTCGGACACGACTGAAGTGACTTAGCAGCAGCAGAAGCAGAAGGGAAGGGACGGCTTTCCTGGTGGTTCAACTGGTAAAGGATCTGCCTGCAATGCAGGAGACCCGGGTTTGATTCCTGGGTAGGGAATATCCCCTGGAAAGGAAATGGCAACCCACTCCAGGATTCTTGCCTGGAAAATCCCATGGACAGAGAGGCTGGTGGGTTACAGTTCATGGGGTCCCAAAGAGTTGGACACGACTGAGTGACTAACCCACACACCAGAAGGGAAGGGAGGCTAGGTGTGACATTTCTCTGGGTATAACATTCTATGCCCTGAACTTTAGAACCATATTAAGGTTTCATCTACTTAGAAAATATATATAATTTACAAACCAGGATTAGGGATGCAGGACAGACTAAAACCGGAATAACAACTAGCAATATAAGCAGTATAACCTACATGTGGATTTGGAATCAGTTTCTTTATTTGAAAATTTAAAATAACAACAGTTTCCTTGAAGCACTGTCTTGAGAATTAAATGAGCTAATGGGTTCATTGATTCAAGGACATGAGTTTGAGCAAACTTCAGGAGGTAGAGAAGGACAGGGAAGCCTGGCATGCTGCTGTCCATGGAGTCGAAAAGAGCTGAATATCACTGAGGAACTGAATAACAACAGTAACAACAAAATGCATATAAAGCTATTTATCATGCTACCTGCCCAGTAAATGTTACCTATTATTATTTTTGTTATTGTAATTATGTTGTCAGAAGGCTAGGTTTTGCAACTAAATATCAAAGTATATATATTCAATATGGAAATAAGTATAAAGTAATACAGCTGTCTTTGACCTTCAAGTTTGGCTAGTGCTTCAGTTATTCACTTACCCATTCATAAAGAAACATATGTATCAGGAACTTTGTTAGACCTTGCTGCTGCTGCTGCTGCTAAGTGGCTTCAGTCGTGTCCGACTCTGCGCAACCCCATAGACAGCAGCCCACCAGGGTCCTCTGTCCCTGGGATTCTCCAGGCAAGAACACTGGAGTGGGTTGCCATTTCCTTCTCCAATGCATGAAAGTGAAAAGTGAAAGGGAAGTCACTCAGTCGTGCCTGACTCTTAGCGACCCCATGGACTGGAGCCTACCAGGCTCCTCCGTCCATGGGATTTTCCAGGCAAGAGTACTGGAGTGGGGTGCCATTGCCTTCTCTGACCTTAGAGATTACAAAGAAGAATAAGGCAAAATCTCTGTTTTCAATGGTCTCACAGTCTTAGGGAAGTTAAGGGATAACCACGTAACTATAATACACTGTGGTAAGTGTAGTGACTGATAAACACAGGGTACTTTGGGAAGTTCCAAGAAGGAAGTATCTAGCTTGGGATGAAGTGAGTCAAAGAAATCTTCCTAGTTGAGGCGAACTTGAGCTAATTCTTAAAATGAATAGCTGGGAGCAGAAGAAAGAGAGGAGGCAGACAGGGGAAAGGTTTTGAAGCTCCTCTGTCTACACAATTCAACTCAAAAGCAAGAGAATTACATGCTTTAATTAATTAAAAAAAAAAAAGGTAGGGCTTCCCTGGTGGCTCAGTGGTAAAGAATGCATCTGCCAATGCAGGAGACACAAGTTCGATTCCTGGCCTGGGAAGACCTCACATGCCACGGAGGAATGAAGTCTATGCACCACAACTATTGAGCCTGTGTGCCTGAGAGCCTGTGCTCTGCACCAAGAGAAGCCCTTGCACAGCAACTAGAGTAGCCCCCACTCTCTGCAACTAGAGAAAAGCCTGAGCGGCAGCGATATCCAGTACAACCAAAAATAAAGAAATAATTAAATTTTTTTAAAATTTAAAATGGACTGTCAGCTACAGCCCATGGGGTCTCAAAGAGTAGGACATGACTGAGTAACTAACAATCTCTTACGGACTGGTTCAATTTAAAAACAGGAGATGAAAATAAAAGTGACAATGCATTCACGTAGAATAAAAATAGGAAAGTCATGCAAACTGAAACACTCGTGTTGTCATGACTGGTACATGTGCTCCATATAGGCAGGCTGAACAGTTGTCTTGAGAGCCTGAAGTCAGAGCAAAAGGAATTAGCTAGAACAGGCAGCTGCTTGGTTGAGAATGTGGGCCTGATTTCCTGTTCTTAATCTATATGATTCACTGGATTTAAAAGTCCTCAGGACTATGGTTATGTGAAAGATGAGCTTGGGAAACAGGGCCAGGTCTCAGACTGATAAGCATCAAATGAGAATGTCTTTTGGAACTGGCACAAATAGTACCTGCTGAGCAAGCATCATGAGCTGAGGTCATGTTAAGACTTCAGGGGAAAGAAATTAGCATGGGAACATACACCTGCCAAATTATTAGCGTAACACTGGCTGTGAAATTGGGGTGTCTCTGAACCTTTGAGAGTTAGATAAACCATATTAACACAAACTCAGAGTATTATGCAAATTGGGCTTCCCAGCTGGTGCATTGGTAAAGAATCCACCTGTCAATGCAGGAGACACAAGAGACATGGGTTCCATCGCTGGGTTGAGAAGATCCCCTAGAGGAAGAAAGGGCAACCCTCTCCATTATTCTTGCCTGGAAAATTCCATGGACAGAGGGGACTGGCAGGCTACAGTCCATGGAATAAAAAAGAGTTGGATACAACTGAGCACTAATGCATGCATGTATTAGGCATATCATCCACTTAAATAAAATAATTGCGTGTACATGCATAGATGCATAAGTATGGATGTGTATATAAAATATTATGAGTGGTTTTCCTACATAAAGAAACCTAGGTGGAAGCATGGGGTATTCTTTATTTTCTTTTCACTTTATCTGTAATTTCAATTTTTTTTAGAATAAAAATGCACTACTTATACAATAAGTATGTTGTATAAGAAAGCTTGAAAAATTAGCATCAGAGAAAAAAGACTGTCTTCTACATTCACTGGAACGACTAAGAGTGGTGCAGCCTGGATGGTGTTAGATGTGAACAGGTTAAGATCGTAGGGAACACTGAGGAGAGTGGCACATAGCGAGGGCCGTGGTGCTGCACAAAAAGGAATTTCTTTTCGGTTTGGACTAAAAAACAGGGAAGGACTATTTTTGGTAGGAGTGTTTTAAATGCCCCTCCCACTGGCACAACTGGCACAAAAATATTTATCTTGCATAAAGAATGCACACATTATTTTTTGAGCACACTCATGTCATTTATGTTCTAGGCTATAAAGCAAGTATCCACAACCTAAAAAAAGTTAATAGTGTATACATCACAATTAAATGAAAACAGAATCAATTAGATAAAGGTAACAAAATACTCCCCCAAACATTTAAAAATTTTAAAAATACACATTTAAGTAATTCAGGGATGACAGAATAAATCATGAGGGAACTTTGACAACACTTAGAACTCATAATACTGAAAATGCTGCTTCTTACCACCTGTGGGATGGGACCTTTTATTATGTGTGTTTCCCTTAGGGAAGCTGTGGGGTGGCGCTTCCAGTGTGCCCTTCAGTCCAGTTCAGTTCAGTCACCCAGTCATGTCCTATTCTTTGCGACTCCATGGACTGCAGCACTCCAGGCTTCCCTGTCCATCACCAACTCCCGGAGTTTACTCAAACTCATGTCCATCGAGTCACTGATGCCATCCAACCATCTCATCCTCTGTCATCCCTGTCTCTTCCTGCCTTCAATCTTTCCCAGCATCAGGGTCTTTTCTAATGAGTCAGTTCTTCACATCAGATGGCCAAAGTATTGGGGCTTCAGCTTCAGCACCAATCCTTCCAATGAATATCCAGGACTGATGTCCTTTAGCATTGACTGGTTGGATCTCCGTGCAGTCCAAGGGACTCTCAAGAGTCTTCTCCAACACCACAGTTCAAAAGTATCAATTCTTTGGCACTCAGCTTTCTTCATGGGGCTTCCCTAACAGCTCAGTTGGTAAAGAATCCGCCTGCAATGCAGGAGACCCCAGTTTGATTCCTGGGTCAGGAAGACCCTCTGGAGACTGGAGGCTACCCACTCCAATATTCTTGGGCTTCCCTTGTCACACAGCTGGTAAAGAATCTGCCTGCAATGCAGGAGACCTGGGTTCGATCCCTGGGTTAGGAAGATCCCCTGGAGAAGGGAAAGGCTACCCACTCCAGTATTCTGACCTGGAGAATTCCATGGACTGTATAGTCTATAGGGTCACAAAGGGTCAGACACGACTGAGGACTTTCACTTTCACTTTCTTTATAGTCCAACTCTCACATGCGTACAAGACTACTGGGAAAACTATAGCTTTGTTGGCAAAGTAATGTCTCTGCTTTTTAATATGCTGTCTGTGTTGGTCATAACTTTTCTTCCAAGGAGCAAGTGTCTTTTAATTCCATGGCTCCAATCACCATCTGCAGTGATTTTGGACCCCAAGAAAATAAAATCTGTCACTGTTATTATTGTTTACCCATCTATTTGCAATGAAGTGATGGGACCAGATGCCATGATCTTAGTTTTCTGAATGTTGAGTTTTAAGCCAACTTTTTCACTCTCCTCTTTCACTTTCATCAAGAGGCTCTTTAGTTCTTCACTTTCTGCCATTAGGGTGGTGTCATCTGCATATCTGAGGTTATTGATGTTTTCCCAGCAATCTTGATTCCAGCTTGTGCTTCATCTAGTCCAGCATTTTGCATGATGTACTCTGCATATAAGTTAAATAAGCAGGGTGACAATATACAGCTTTGACAAACTCCTTTTCCTATTTGGAACCAGTCTGTTGTTCCATGTCCAGTTCTAACTGTTGCTTCCTGACCTGAATACAAATTTCTCATGAGGCAGGTCAGGTGGTCTTGTATTCCCATCTGTTTCAGAATTTTCCACAGTTTGTTGTGATCCACATAGTCAAAGGCTTTGCAATAGTCAATAAAGCAGAAATAGATGTTTTTTCTGGAATTCTCTTGCTTTCCCAGTGATCCAGAGGATGTTGGCAATTTGATCTCTGGTTCCTCTGCCTTTTCTAAAACCAGCTTGAACATCTGGAAGTTCACGGTTCATGTACTGTTGAAGCCTGGCTTGGAGAATTTTGAGCATTACGTTACTAGTGTGTGAGATGAGTGCAATTGTGTGGTAGTTTGAACATTCTTTGGCATTGACTTTCTTTGGGATTAGAATGAAAACTGACCTTTTCCAGTCCTGTGGCCACTGCTGAGTTTTCCAAATTTGCTGGCATATTGAGTTCAGCACTTTCACAGCATCATCTTTCAGGATTTGAAATAGCTCAACTGGAATTCCATCACCTCCACTAGCTTTGTTCATAGTGATGCTTCCTAAGGCCCACTTGACTTCACATTCCAGGATGTCTGGCTTTAGGTCAGTGATCAAACTATTGTGGTTATCTGGATCATGAAGATCTTTTTTGTATAGTTCTTCTGTGTATTCTTGCCACCTCTTCTTAATATCTTCTGCTTGCCCATATTTGTATGAAGATCTCTAGTCTTTCCCATTCTATTGTTTTCCTCTATTTCTTTGCACTGATCACTGAGGAAGGCTTTCTTATCTCTCCTTGCTATTCTTTGGAACTCTGCATTCAAATGGGTATATCTTTCCTTTTCTCCTTTGCCTTTAGCTTCTCTTCTTTTGTTAGCTATTTGTAAGGCCTCCTCAAACAACCATTTTGCCTTTTTCCATTTCTTTTTCTTGGGAATGGTCTTGATCACTGTTTCCTGTACAAGTCACAAACCTCTGTCCATAGTTTCTCAGGCACTCTGTCTATCAGATCTAATCCCTTGAATCTATTTGTCATTTTCACTGATTTAGGTCATACCTGAATGGTCTGGTGGTTTTCCCTACTTTCTTCAATTTAAGTCTGAATTTGGCAAGCATTCAAATTAGGGCACATCAATTTCATTTTCTACAGTATTTACATTTAGTATGAAGTGGAACCTAGTATCTACTGCTTTGCCAAGTTAAAAAATGAATTTTAGAGACTTCCCTGGTCCAGTGGTTAAGATTCCTGTCTTCCACTGCAGGGGCATGGGTTTCATTGCTGGTGGGGGAACTCAGATCCCACAAGCTGTGTGGCATGGCCAAAAAACAAAAATAATTTTAATTTAAGGGCCAATTTACAGATGTTAGTTTGATTTCAGTTAGAAGTTGTATGACAATTAGGTAACTGTTGAAGTTTTTCATGAGGAGTCAGGATGGGGGTGAGTATTCCCTTAGGACTCATTTCTAAAGGAGTATAGAAGCCTAGCTGGAGTGAGTGAGCACGACTGTATCTCAGACATCTTTCAGAATTTTTCAACAGGATTCCTTGAGAAAATCTAGCCCTAAATGGCCAAAGACATCCTTTGTATGTAACGAGTTAATCTCTTTTATGCATGTAGACTAGAGTTAGTTATGTACATCTTTGGGGGAATTAAGAAAATAGTCAAATAATTTTCTGCATCCTGTGATTTAGATGAGGAAGCCAGGCTGTAAAAGGCTGTACAGTGTCACGGTCTTTGTAGATTGGGACCTGGGGATTGGAGTCGATGAGAAGAGGGATGCAGGGGACCCAAGTCTCGAGTGAAACAAGGGTGCTTTATTTGCAGAAACACATGTTTATATATCTTCATACAAGGCAGCTTTAGGCAGTAAAAAAATTGAACAAAAACAAAGCCAAGCAAATAACAATCTTCAAAGGGCCAGAAAGCATTCAATACCCTGCATAAGAAGGGCATAACTGAAAAGGTCACTGAAGGGGGTCACTGAAAGGAATCCAAACAGGTGAGATCTCATGATCTCAGTCCTGACAGCTGCGTGCAGCTCTGCTCGTTCCTGTTTGCCAGGAACTGATAAGGAATAGAGAGTCCTTGAGAAACAGCACACAAAAGAAGAACATATTTGATCCCTTACAGTTGAATGTCCCCTGACAGTGTGGCAGTGGAATAAATCCTGCACTGGACCTTCTGGGCCCTCATACCTGGGGTCAGCCCAGGGGATCCTCATCCTGGTGGAAAGGCAGGCGACCAGGTAGTCAAGGGGAGTTAGGAGGAACGTTTACACCCTGGGCTGATGGAACTCATGCTGGACAGATGTATCTTTGAGCTCATGCTTGAGATATTTCCCTTGTCCTTAAAGCCATCCTGTGTTCTCCTTTAAAATCCTCTCCTTGGCTTTGGAGCCAAGTGAAAATAATCCAGTTGCCTTGGATAAAAAAAGAGGACTCTACAGGACATAGGAAAGAATGATCACTGAACTAAGATCGAAACTGTAGCAAGAAAATAGAAGCTTAGACACAACTCTCAGGGTATGTGTCATTTTAAACATAAGAATCATTAGGAAATTTCTGATCGTGTCACAAACATCAGTTCTAACAACCACCAGCATCACAATCACCTGAGATCCTTATAAAAAACGCAGAGTCCTATGTACACACTGCTATATTTAAAATGGATAATCAAGAACAACCTACTATATAGCATAGGAAACTCTGCTCAGTGTTATGTGGCAGCCTGGATGGAAGGGGAGTTTGAGGGAGAATGGATACATGTGTATGTATGACAAATCCCTTCACTGTTCACAGGAAACTATCACAGCACTGTTTATTGTCTATACCCCAATACAAAATAAAAAGTTTAAAAATACATATATATATTTCAAAAACTTTATAAAATACAGAGTCCTGGTCTCTATGACATCAGAATTTCTACAGCAGGGCTTGGGAATCTGATTAAATATGAAGACTCACTGACTTAAGAAGATTTGTTGGGCACATAGCATTTACTCAATGTGGCTCAGACGGCAAAGAATCTACCCGCAATGTGGGAGACCAGGGTTTGACCCTTGGGTTGGGAAGATCCCCTGGAGAAGGGAATGGTTACCCACTCCAGTACTCTTACCTGGAGAATTCCATGGACAGAGGAGCCTGGCGGGCTACAGTCCATGGGGTCACAAAGAGTGGGACACAACTGACCAACTAACAGTTTCACTTCTACTCCATGTAAGATCTTAATTAGGAAGATCCAAAATGGTTTCCTTTTATATACAGAAGACCTCTGTTATTTGTGGGTTTTGTAGTCACAGTTTAAATGATCAAAGAGAGGTCCTAAGTATGCATGACATGTAGCCGTTAGGAGTTTCCATGAGGCACAAAGCCTACATCAAATGAAATGAGGTCAGCAGATGACCCCAAAGACACAGCCTCATAGCATGAATTTGTGATTCTCTTCACCAGCCTGCATTCTGCAGGAGAAATTATTTGCTAAAATTGAAATTATATTAATAACATTCATAGGTTATATAATATGTTATATTATATAACCTTAGGTTATGTAATATATAATATAACCTAAGGTTGATCATCACTTATTTAACAATGTCTCTCATATAATTTAATATGCCAAATAAGCCTAATTAGTGTAACATCTCTCATTTTATAAGGAGAAAGAATTAATCTTTTGAAATGTTCTCACTTGGGTTTTTCTATGTTTGCAGCCAGGACAAACAATACATATTTCTAGCAGAATTAAACAACTTCATGGACCCAGAGGTATCTTCAAAGAGAGCGAAAAAGTTACTACCTTCTCAAGATCAGAGTCATTCCCAAAGATAGCCAAAAGAAGGAACCAACAGCCTGCCTGTCCCAAGGAAGCAGAAAGTCAAGCCAAGCTATTACTTTAAAGGTAACTGTTTAATAGTCTTTTCAGTGTAGAAAGGCAATTCAGACAGAGGATTGTTAGAATAAGTACTCAAAGGAGCATAGAGGGGAGCAGTAGGAATTATATCAGTCCTAAGATCTTTTGTTTTAGGTACCTTTTATGTCCTTAGTGTTTTCATTCTGGCCTTTTACAATGAATCTTCTAATGAGCTTTTTTGGAATTTTGAAACATTTTGGAGGCTTCTTCCTACCAATTAAAATATGTACCCCTTGTGTTTTAATACACTTCTTAAATAATATTATGCAACTGGAACATTCCTCATAATGGTCACTACTAAGTTCCCTGAGTGCTGGTAGCAGTTTGGCAGGACACTTACCAAATAAGTTCAACCCACATTTCTGTCCAGCCACATCTGGCCACAGATTCATGCAATCCAGACTTCTGTCTGGCAATATTTTGAGGCCCTCTAACCTGATCAGTCCTAAAGGAAATCAACCCCGAATATTCATTGGAAGGACTGATGCTGAAGCTCCAATACTTTGACCACCTGATGTGTAGAGATGACTCATTGGAAAAGACCCTGATGCTGGGGAAGATTGAATACAGGACAAAAAGGGGGCGACAGAGGATGAGATGGTTGGATGGCATCACCAACTAAATGGAGATGCATTTGAGCAAACTCCAGGAGATAGTGAAGGACAGGGAAGCCTGGAGTGCTGCATCCCACAGGGTCCCAAAGAGTTGGACAAACTTAGCGACTGAATCTACTACTGCAGGAAGGAATCCCTCAGAAGAAATGGAGTAGCCATCATGGTCAACAAAAGAGTCCGAAATGCAGTACTTGGATGCAATCTCAAAAACGACAGAATGATCTCTGTTCGTTTCCAAGGCAAACCATTCAATATCACAGTAATCCAAGTCTATGCCCCAACCAGTAACGCTGAAGAAGCTGAAGTTGAACGGTTCTATGAAGACCTACAAGACCTTTTAGAACTAACACCCAAAAAAGATGTCCTTTTCATTATAGGGGACTGGAATGCAAAAGTAGGAAGTCAAGAAACACCTGGAGTAACAGGCAAATTTGGCCTTGGAATACGGAATGAAGCAGGGCAAAGACTAATGGAGTTTTGCCAAGAAAATGCACTGGTCATAGCAAACACCCTTTTCCAACAACACAAGAGAAGGCTCTACACGTGGACATCACCAGATGGTCAACACCAAAATCAGATTGATTATATTCTTTGCACCCAAAGATGGAGAAGCTCTATACAGTCAACAAAAGCAAGACTGGGAGCTGACTGTGGCTCAGATCATGAACTCCTGATTACCAAATTCAGACTTAAATTGAAGAAAGTAGGGAAAACCACTAGACCATTCATGTATGACCTAAATCAAATCCCTTATGATTTTACAGTGGAAGTGAGAAATAGATTTAAGGGACTAGATCTGATAGAGTGCCTGATGAACTATGGGATGAGGTTCATGACATTGTACAGGAAACAGGGATCAAGACCATCCCCATGGAAAAGAAATGCAAAAAAGCAAAATGGCTGTCTGGGAAGGCCTTACAAATAGCTGTGAAAAGAAGAGAAGCAAAAAGCAAAGGAGAAAAGGAAAGATATAAGCATCTGAATGCAGAGTTCCAAAGAATAGCAAGGAGAGATAAGAAAGCCTTCCTCAACGATCAATGCAAAGAAATAGAGGAAAACAATAGAATGGGAAAGACTAGAGATCTCTTCAAGAAAATTAGAGATACCAAGGGAACATTTCATGCAAAGATGGGCTCGATAAAGGACAGAAATGGTATGGACCTAACAGAAGCAAAAGATATCAAGAAGAGGTGGCAAGAATACACAGAAGAACTGTACAAAAAAGATCTTCATGACCCAGATAATCACAATGGTGTGATCACTCACCTAGAGCCAGACATCCTGGAATGTGAAGTCAAGTGGGCCTTAGAGAGCATCACTATGAACAAAGCTAGTGGAAGTGATGGAATTCCAGTTGAGCTATTTTAAATCCTAAAAGATGATGCTGTGAAAGTGCTGCACTCAATATGCCAGCAAATTTGGAAAACTCAGCAGTGGCCACAGGACTGGAAAAGGTCAGTTTTCATTCCAATCCCAAAGAAAGGCAATACCAAAGAATGCTCAAACTACCACACAATTGCACTCATCTCACATGCTAGTAAAGTAATGCTTAAAATTCTCCAAGCCAGGCTTCAGCAATACATGAACCGTGAACTTCCTGATGGGCAAGCTGGTTTTAGAAAAGGCAGAGGAACCAGAGATCAAATTGCCAACATCTGCTGGATCATGGAAAAAGCAAGAGAGTTCCAGAAAAACATCTATTTCTGCTTTATTGACTATGCCAAAGCCTTTGACTGTGTGGATCACAATAAACTGTGGGGAATCCTGAAAGAGATGGGAATACCAGACCACCTGACCTACCTCTTGAGAAATCTGTATGCAGGTCAGGAAGCAACAGTTAGAACTGGACATGGAACAACAGACTGGTTCCAAATTGGAAATACATCAAGGCTATATATTGTCACCCTGCTTATTTAACTTATATGCAGAGTATCATTGAAATGCTGGATTGGAAGAAGCACAAGCTGGAATCAAGATTGCCGGGAGAAATATCAATAACCTCAGATATGCAGATGACACCACCCTTATGGCAGAAAGTGAAGAGGAACTAAAAAGCCTCTTGAAGAAAGTGAAAGTGGAGAGTAAAAAAGTTGGCTTAAAGCTCAACATTCAGAAAACGAAGATCATGGCATCCGGTCCCACCACTTCATGGGAAATAGATGGGGAAACAGTGGAAACAGTGTCAGACTTTATTTTTTTGGGCTCCAAAATCACTGCAGATGGTGACTGCAGCCGTGAAATTAAAAGACGTTTACTCCTTGGAAGGAATGTTATGACCAACCTAGATAGCATATTAAAAAGCAGAGACATTACTTTGGCAACAAAAGTCCATCTAGTCAAGGCTATGGTTTTTCCTGTGGTCATGTATGGATGTGAGAGTTGGACTGTGAAGAAGGCTGACTGCAGAAAAATTGATGCTTTTGAACTGTGGTGTTGGAGAAGACTCTTGAGAGTCCCTTGGACTGCGGGGAGATCCAACCAGTCCATTCTGAAGGAGATCAGCCCTGGGATTTCTTTGGAGGGAATAATGCTGAAGCTGAAACTCCAGTACTTTGGCCACCTCATGTGAAGAGTTGACTCATTGGAAAAGACTCTGATGCTGGGAGGGATTGGGGGCAGGAGGAGAAGGGGACGACAGAGGATGAGATGGCTGGATGGAATCACTGACTCGATGGACGTGAGTCTCAGTGAACTCCAAGAGTTGGTGATGGACAGGGAGGCCTTGTGTGCTGCAATCCATGGGGTCGCAAAGAGTTGGACATGACTGAGCGACTGAACTGACTGAACTGAACTGAGCGACTGAATAACAATGAACCTGATGGTTACCAAGGCAAGTTCTCAAGACACAAAATTTAGATTGCCTTTAGTAAGATTTTGACCACATTTGGTAGATAATTACAGCTTCTAGGACCATAGCTTTTAAGCAGGTGTGCTGGAAGGTGGCATGCTTAACTCTTTGGATTTTTAAGGATTCCATTGTTATTATTATTTTAGAGAAGGTTTTGGGTTTCTCAGGGCCAAAATAATTCCTAAAAGGAATATACTGTTGGATTGGGAACTGTGTGGTGTTTTGCAGGGTACCTCACTGCACTGATAGCTCAGTTGGTAAAGAATCCGCCTGCAATGCAGGAAACCCTGGTTCAATTCCTGGGTTGGGAAGATCCACTGCAGAAAGGATAGGCTACCGTCTCCAGTATTCTTGGGCTTCCCTTGTGGCTCAGCTGGTAAAGAATATGCCTGCAATGTGGAAGACCTAGGTTTGATCCCTGGGTTGGGAAGATCCCCTGGAAAAGGGAAAGGCTACCCACTCTAGTATTCTGGCCTGGAGAATTCCATGGATTGTATAGTCCATGGGGACATGACTGAGCAACTTTGACTTTCACTGCACAGAAGTCTTCTTGAGGTTGTCAGGTAACCGAGTGCTGATCTATCCCCTTTTGTGACCAAACTGTCCTAACACCAGACTCTTGGGTTACATGGTGAATATTCTAACAGCTTTTAAATGCGCTTCCCACACCCACCAATTTTGTGACTTTTCTCTTCTGAGATTCCTAATACCAATAGCCTTTACATAAAATCTATCCACTCAAGGCCTCACACTTGAACCCAGTCCAGTTTAAATCAGACCTAGTCTGAATCCAGACCAAGCCTGGTTTTTAAAAGTCTGACCCAGTCCGACTCTGGTCAATAACCACCCATAGTTCGATGTGGAATCTGGGGATCTGGGGACAAAACCAAGGGCTGGGGTTTCCAATCAAATAAGTAACTATGGAAATCTAAATAGATCAGCAGCTCAGTGCAAAGAGGGCAGAGCTGAGAACCAAGAAGGGACTTACCCATGGGCCTCAGAAATAGTGAGAAAGACAGTGAACTCAGGCAGCTCACAGGGCACCACACCTGTGTCTCTTACTGTCTTCCAAGTTGTCGAAAGTCTTCAGTCCTGATGCTGCCATCACACTGTTAAATAACAAAAATTCAACTGAGTAAATTTAAGGATCAAATCTGCTTTCTTAAACAATTAATGAATTGAGCAGTATCCATCCTTGAAAATAGAAGGGACCTCTTCTAAGGCATAAAAAAGAAAAGACCTTTAAATAGGCAGAAAGAAGGCAGAAAAGGGAAATTATTAGCAAATAATGCATTATTTCAGGCAAGATTATCCTCCGAAAGGGAATGAAAGAGCCTACAGGGCAGATTATCTCAGTGCTGACCAGGTAATTCCGGGTTGACTGGTTGAAGATTCCTCAGGGGTTGGGGCTATAATTAGGATATATACTTAGTTTCACGTTGGTGTACATGGGCTTAGAACAAGTGACTCCACTTTGGGTCTGTTGTTTCTTTTAAAAAAGCAGAGACATCACTATGATGACAAAGGTCAATTTAGTCAAAACTATGGTTTTTCCAGTAGTCATGTACAGATGTGAGAGCTGGATCATGAAGAAGGCTGAGAGCCGAAGAATTAATGTGTTTGAATTGTGGTGCTGGAGAAGACTCTTGAGAGTCCCTTTGAACAGCAAGGAGAGCAAACCAGTCAATCCTAAAGGAAATCAACCCTGAGTGTTCATTGGAAGGACTGATGCTGAAGCTCTAACACTTTGGCCCCTGATGCAAAGAGCTGACTCATAGGAAAAGGCCTTGATACTGGGAAAGATCTCTAGTCTTTCCCATTTTATTCAAATGGGTATATCTTTCCTTTTCTCCTTTGCTTTTCATATTTCTTTTTTTCACAGCTATTTGTAAGGTTTTCTCAGATAGCCATTTGCTTTTTTGCGTTTCTTTTTCTTGGGGATGGTATTGATCCCTGTCTGCTGTACAATGTCATGAACCTCCATCCATAGTTCATCAGGCACTGTGTCGATCAGATCTATCCCTTAAATCTATTTATCACTTCCACTGTATAATCATAAGGGATTTGATTTAGGTCATACCTGAATGGTCTAGTGGTTTTCCCCACTTTCTTCAATTTAAGTCTGAATTTGGCAATAAGGAGTTCATGATCTGAGCCACAGTCAGCTCCTGGTCTTGTTTTTGCTGACTGTATACAGCTTCTCCATCTTTGGCTGCAAAGTCTGATTTCGCTGTTAGCAATCTGGTGATGTCCATGTGTAGAGTCTTCTCTTGTGTTGTTGGAAGAGGGTGTTGGCTAAGAAGACCAGTGTGTTCTCTTGGCAAAACTCTATTAGCCTGTGCCCTGCTTCATTCTGTACTCCAAGGCCAAATTTACCTGTTGATCCAGGTATCTCTTGACTTCCTACTTTTGCATTCCAGTTCCTTATGATGAAAAGGACATCCTTTCTGGGTGTTAGTTCTAGAAGGTCTTGTAAGTCTTCATAGAACCATTCAACTTCAGCTTCTTCAGCATTACTGGTTGGGGCATAGACTTGGATTACTGTGATATTGAATGATTTGCCTTGGAAATGAACAGAGACCATTCTGTCATTTTTGAATAGGAAGGAGAGATAAGAAAGCCTTCCTCAGTGATCAATGCAAAGAAATAGAGGAAAGCAGTAGAATGGGAAAGATTAGAGATCTCTTCAAGAAAATTAGATATACCAAGGGAACATTTGATGCAAAGATGGGATCAATAAAGGACAGAAGTTGTATGGACCTAACAGAAGCAGAATACATTAAGAAGAAGTGGCAAGAATACACAGGAGAACTGTACAAAAGAGATCTTCACGACCCAGATAATCACGATGGTGTGATCACTCACCTAGAGCCACCCTGGAATGTGAAGTCAAGTGGGCCTTAGGAAGCATCACTATGAACAAAGCTAGTGGAGGTGATGGAATTCCAGTTGAGCTATTTCAAATCCTTAAAGATGATGCTGTGAAAGTGCTGCACTCAATATGCCACCAAATTTGGAAAACCCAGCAGTGGCCACAGGACTGGAAAAAGTCACTTATCATTACACTCCCAAAGAAAGGCAATGTGAAAGAATGCTCAAACTACCACACAATTGCACGCATCTCACATGCTAGTAAAGTAATGCTCAAAATTCTCCAAGCCAGTCTTCACCAATATGTGAACCGTGAACTTCCAGATATTCAAACTGGTTTTAGGGAAGGCAGAGGAACCAGAGATCAAATTGCCAACATCCTCTGGATCATTGGGAAAGCAAGAGAATTCCAGACAAAACATCTGTTTCTGCTTTATTGACTATGCCAAAGCCTTTGACTGTGTGGATCACAATAAACTGTGGAAAATTCTGAAATAGATGGGAATACCAGACCACCTGACCTGCCTTTTGAGAAACCTGTATGCAGGTCAGGAAGCAACAGTTAGAACTGGACATGGAACAACAGACTGGTTCCAAATAGGAAAAGGAGTACGTCAAGGCTATATATTGTCACCCTGCTTATTTAACTTATATGCAGAGTACATCATGAGAAACACTGGGCTGGAAGAAGCACAAGCTGGAATCAAGATTGCCGGGAGAAATATCAACAACCTCAGATATGCAGATGACACCACCCTTATGGCAGAAAATGAAGAAGAACTAAAGAGCCTTCTGATGAAAGTCAAAGAGGAGAGTGAGAAAGTTGGCTTAAAGCTCAATATTCAGAAAAGTAAGATCATGGCATCTGGTCCCTTCACTTCATGGGAAATAGATGGGGAAACAGTAGAAACAGTGGCTGACTTTATTATTTTGGGCTCCAAAGCCACTGCAGATGGTGATTAAAGCCATGAAATTAAAAGACACTTACTCCTTGGAAGGAAAGTTATGACCAACCTAGACAACATATTAAAAAGCAGAGACATTACTTTGCCAACAAAGGTCTGTCTAGTCAAGGTTATGGTTTTTCCAGTGGTCATGTATGGATGTGAGAGTTGGACTATAAAGAAAGCTGAGTGCTGAAGAATTGATGCTTTTGAACTATGGCATTGGAGAAGACTCCTGAGAGTCCCTTGGACTGCAAGGAGATGGAATCAGTCCATCCTACAGGAGATTAGTCCTGGGTGTTCATTGGAAGGACTGATGTTGAAGCTAAAACTCCAATACTCTGGCCACCTGATGCGAAGATCTGACTCATTTGAAAAGACCCTGATGCTGGGAAAGATTGAGGGCAGGAGGAGAAGGGGACAACAGAGGATGAGATGGTTGGATGGCATCACTGACTCAATGGACATGAGTTTGGGTAAACTCTGGGAGTTGGTGAGGGACAGGGAAGCCTCGCATGCTACAGTCCCTGGTGTCACAAAGAATCAGATATGACTGAACCACAACAATAAGAACAAAACATAAGTGTTTTCTCAAGTTCTGTGAATTGCCCTAGCAAATTATTGATCCTGAGGAGAGGGCCATGGGAACCTCTGGATTGTAGCCATTTGGTCAGATGTACTGGTGGCCCTCTGGGACTTAAGACTCCATCTGTAGAGAAGGCAGTCTTGTGAGAGTGAACCCTTAACCTGTGGAAAGTGAAAGTGAAGTTGCTCGGTCATGTTTGACCCATTTCAACCCCTATCAGGCTCCTCCATCCATGGAGTTTTCCCGGCAAGGGTACTGGAGTGGGTTGCCATTTCCTGATAAACTCCTTACTTTTAAACTAGCTGGAGCCGACTTTCTTGTCTGTAGCTGAGAAAGGGCCTTCTTACTGGGGAAGACAAAGGTCTGTCTAGTCAAAGCTATGGTGTTTCCAGTAGTCATGTATGGATGTGAGAGTTGGACTATAAAGAAAGCTGAGCGCCGAAGAATTGATGCTTTTGAACTGTGGTGTGGAGAAGACTCTTGAGAGTCCCTTGAACTGCCAGGAGATTAAACCAGTCAATCGTAAAGGAAATCAGTTCTGAATATTCATTGGAAGGACTGATGCTGAAGTTGAAGCTCCAATACTTTGGCCACCTGATGCAAAGAACTGACTCAGTGGAAAAGACCCTGATGTTGGGAAAGATTGAAGGCAGGAGGAGAAGGGGACAGCAGAGGATGAGATCATTGGATGGCATCACTGATTCAATGGACATGAATTTGAGCAAGCTCTGGGAGTTGGTGGTGGACAGGGAAGCCTGGCATACTGCAGTCCATGGGGTTGCAAAGAGTCAGACACGACTGAGCAACTGAACTGAACTAGGGAAGAAGTGTACAAGCAACAAGGCAGAATCAAGACAGGAAACTGTGCTTTTGGAGGAGACGGAGGACCTCACAGAGGGGACTAGGTGGTGGAATGTGGGACTTCTTGTTCCCATGGTAACACTGAGTCCTGTCCCCAACTTGCTGCTTAGGATACATGTTCTTTTCCAAGTGGAACTTGTAAGTTTCCAAGAGCAGCCTTTGTTTTTATCAGTCACCATAGACCTCATGGAGCGGAGCCAAGAGTCAGGATAAAACATGGGTCCTGTACAATCTATTCTATGTGTGTGCTCAGTTGCTTCAGTTGTGTCCAACTCTTTGCAAACCTATGGACTGTAGCTTTCGAGTCCACTCTATTCATGGGATTCTCCAGGCAAGAATACTGAAGTGGGTTGCCATGTCCTTCTCCAGGGGATCTTCTTGACCCAGGGAATGAACCTGCATCTCCTACATTGTCAAGCAGATTCTTTACCCAGTGAGATACTACACTGTATCAACAGACTGTCCACATCTCTTGCTTTATTTAAACAAATGCATCAGTACACAGAATGGTTAAAGTTTAAAGTACTATAAAGATCATCTCCAACTCTCTTTGGGTCACATTAAAACTGAGGTCCAGAGAGGTTAAGAAGATAACTAATATGATTATAGGGTCTTCCCTGGTGGCTCAGATGGTAGAGCGTCTGCCTGCAATATGGGAGGCCCGGGTTCAATCCCTGGGTTGGGAAGATCCCCTGGAGAAGGAAATGGCAACCCACTCCAGTACTCTTGCCTGGAAAATGGATAGAGGAGGACAGAGGAGCCTTGTAGGCTACAGTCCACGAGGTCACAAGGAGTCGAACATGACTGAGCGACTTCACATCACTTCAATATGATTATGGTTCTCTGCTCTTTACAAAGCTTTGTGTCTATAAAAACTTTGGTTCTTGCAGAAGCCCTGTGAGGTTAAGTGACTGGTCCAAAGGCTCTTGAATTAGCCTGTAGCAAAGCTGAGACTGAAATCTGCACTTCAGGGGCTCTGCAGGCCAGTCCTGGCTTGCAATGGCAGCTGAACTGTTGCCACATCTAAACATAGGCTTCTGTGTTTTATAAAAGTATCATTCTGAGATCACATTAAAATGAAACAAAAAAAAATCTTCAATCGCAGAGTGAAAAATACTGCTTTTTGTAATTTTTGTTTCTCCACAGAAAGGATGACTAAGTAATCCAGGATCTCCTTAGAAGTTGCAGAAGGTTCTGGTGCAATTCCCACTCTTACAAAACATCTATTTTATCACAAACCACAAAATCTGATTATTTATTTCAAAAGAAATACAGAACTGGAAGTGATAACTCATGTTTTTTCTAACGAATGTGGACTCTGAGTCATGATCTGTCCAAATATTAGGACACAAACCAAGAGTGTGGCACTGGTTTCTCTGCTGGGAGCTCTATTTCCCTGCGGTCAGATTAAACAATTTGGTGGAATAATCTACACGATGTTAAATTGCAATTAAAGGTGCTAGATAAGATGTGTTTTAACTGGGGTTGCTTTGTGCAATATATGTGTAAACATATGCACAAAGTTTTACATTCTATAAAAATACAGAAAAAAAGATAATGCCATTTTTAGCAAACATGAAAACAGTGTGCTGTTGCTGCAAATACAAAGTGTCCATGAGAATTCTAGGCTGGAAAGTCTTCTATTTCTATAATGGTTAACTTATAATCACTTAATAGAACAAGGTCATTTTCAGAACACATCATCTAACATCTGGTCTACCATCTGCTGGCTGAATAAAAATTCACATGACTCAGGCACACAAGGAGCAATTTCCTACATCATTTCAGTTTTTATTCTTCTCTCAGTTACAAAAACAAAGGCTATATGATCATTTAAAAGACGCTCTTGGAAAGACACTTGAACTTCATTTTGTGCAAAAGCAGGTTCCTGAAAAAAATTGCATGAATTATTTTTTCCCTGTTTTATTGAACCTCATTTCCTTCACATGGGAAATGTCCAAATTTTAAATAAGTTTTATTCTGAATCTTTTAAAAACATAGGAGTTCAAATTTTTATGGAGTACTGTTATTTTTGCATTATTTTAAATTTATTCTTTGTTGAAATAGTTGGTATATAACATTATATGTCACAGGTGTATTATATAGGGATTTATCATTTTTAAAGGTTATACTCCAATTATAGTTATTATAAAATATTAGTTATATCCCCCAAATATATAACTAATAGTTCACATCTCAATCCTTTGCCCCTATGTTGCCCCACGCTGTTATTTATTTTTTTAAATAATCTAATTGAAGAAAGTGGGAGAAACCACTAGACCATTCAGGTATGACCTAAATCAAATCCCTTATGATTACACAGTGGAAGTGAGAAATACATTTAAGGGACTAGATCTGATATACGAGTGCCTGATGAAATACGGACAGAGGTTTGTGATACTGAACAGGAGACAGGGAGTAGGACCATCCCCAAGAAAAAGAAATGCAAAAAGCAAAATGGCTGTCTGAGGAGGCCTTACAAATAGCTAAGAAAAGAAGAGAAGTGAAAAGCAAAGGAGAAAAGGAAACATATACCCATTTGAATGCAGAGTTCTAAAGAATAGCAAGGAGAGATAAGAAAGCCTTCCTCAGTGATCAATGTAAAGAAATACAAGAAAACAGTAGAATGGGAAAGACTAGAGATCTCTTCAAGAAAATTAGAGATACCAAGGGAACATTTCATGCAAAGATGGGCACAATAAAGGACAGAATGGTATGGACCTAACAGAAGCAGAAGATATTAACAAGAGGTGACAAGAATATACAGAAGAACTGTACAAAAAGATCTTCATGACCCAGATAATCACGACAGTGTGATCATTCACCTGGAGCCAGACATCCTGGAATGTGAAGTCAAGTAGGTCTTAGGAACCATCACTATGAACAAAGCCTAGCAGAGGTGATGGAATTCCAGTTGAGCTATTTCAAATCCTGAAAGATGATGCTGTGAAAGTGCTGCACTTAATATGTCAGCAAATTTGGAAAACTCAGCAGTGACCACAGGACTGGAAAAGGTCAGTTTCCATTCCAATTCCAATGCTAAAGAATGCTCAAACTACAGCACAACTGCACTCATCTCACATGCTAGAAAAGTAATGCTCAAAATTCTCCAAGCCAGGCTTCACCAATACGTGAATCATGAACTTCCAGATATTCAAGCTGGTTTTAAAAAAGGCAGAGGAACCAGAGATCAAATTGCCAACAGCCTCTGGATCATCAGGAAAGCAAGAGAGTTCCAGAAAAAAACATCTATTTCTGCTCTATTGACTATGCCAAAGCCTTTGACTGTGTGGATCACAATAAACTGTGGAAAATTCTTCAAAAGATGGGAATACCAGACCACCTGACCTGCCTCTTGAGAAACCTGTATGCAGGTCAGGAAGCAACAGTTAGAACTGGACATGGAACAACAGACTGGTTCCAAATAGGAAAAGGAGTAGTCAAGGCTGTATATTGTCACCCTGCTTATTTAACTTATATGCAGAGTACATCATGAGAAATGCTGGGCTGGAGGAAGCACAAGCTGGAATCAAGATTGCCGGGAGAAATATCAATAACCTCAGATATGCAGATGACACCACCCTTATGGCAGAAAGTGAAGAAGAACTAAAGAGCCTCTTGATGAAAGTCAAAGAGGAGAGTAAAAAAGTTGGCTTAGCTCAACATTCAGAAAACAAAGATCATAGCATCTGGTCCCATCACTTCATGGGAAATAGATGGGGAAACAGTGGAAACAGTGGCTGACTTTATTTTGGGGGCTCCAAAATCACTGCAGATGGTGATTAAAGCCATGAAATTAAAAGATGCTTACTTCTTGGAAGAAAAGTTATGACCAACCTAGACAGTATATTAAAAAGAGGAGACATTACTTTGCCAACAAAGTTCTGCCCAGTCAAGGCTATGGTTTTTCCAGTAGTCATGTACGGATGTGAGAGTTGGACTATAAAGAAAGCTGAGCACCGAAGAATTGATGCTTTTGAACTGTGGTGTTGGAGAAGACTCTTGAGAGTCCCTTGGACTGCAAGGAGATGGAATCAGTCCATCCTAAAGGAGATCAGTCCTGGGTGTTCATTGGAAGGACTGATGTTGAAGCTGAGGCTCCAATATTTTGGCCACCTGATGCGAAGAGCTGCTCATTTGAAAAGACCTTGATGTTAGAAAAGATTGAAGGCAGGAGGAGAAGGGGACAACAGAGGATGAGATTGTTAGATGGCATCACTGACTCAATGGACACGGGTTTGGTTAAACTCCAGGAGTTGGTGATGGACAGGGAGGCCTGGCATGCTGGGGTCGCAAAGAGCTGGACATGACTGAGCAACTGAACTCAACTGAATGGATCTTGCCTGAAAAATTATTAGTCTGGTGTTCCCATAGTCATTTTCTTTTTCCTTCATTTTTCTACATTTCTCAGATTATTCTATAAGGAAGTGTTGTCTCACCTCCAATATTTATTCATATATTTAATTATACCTCCTTTTTATGGAATCATGGGTAATTTTATTATTTATCAGTAATTACCTTCCAGCTGAAACCATTGGGAGTTCTTTCAAGTTGGCTTCTGTGTCATTTTGATATGTTCCATATTTTTTTTTTTTTTTTGCTTATTTTTGAGTACTTACTTCATTACTTTCTGTGAACACAAGATGCTCCAGGTTTCTTTTGTATTTTCCCTTCCCTAGTCTTAAAGTCAATCACTTCTGCAGAGTCCTCAGTCTTTTTGACAATGGTATTTAGAAGCCATGATCTGGACACTAGTTCTGTTCATTGCTATTTGGCTGTCATGACTTCTAATTACTACTAGTGGGTTAGTATATAGACACATGTACATTTATGTCTTTCTATCTATCCTGTTTCAAAGTCCACTTTGATATGAGTATCTGTCCCCAACTTTCTTTTCATTTCCATTTGTATGGAATATATTTTTTTAATCCTTTCAATTTCAGTCTGTATGTATCTTTAGCTGTGAAATGAGTCTCCTATAGGCAGCATACAGATGGGTCCATTTTTTAAAATCCAATTAACCACCTTATGTCTTTTGATTAGAGCATACAGTCTGTTAACATTTAAAATAATTTTTGATAGGAATGCACTTATAGCCATTTTGCTACTTGTTTTCTCATTGTTTTTGCAGTTCTCTGTTTTCCTCTTCTTTTAGTTTCTTCCTTTGTGGTTTGTTGATTCTCTTTAGTGTTGTGCTTGTGTTCACATGTCTATGACAGGTTTTTAATTTGTGGTTCCTGTGGTGTTCATATACATTGAACTATATCTACTAGTTGTAAAATGGTAGGCATTGAAGTTCAAACACATTTTAACAGAGGTACATTTTTAACTCCCTCTCCCCATGTTATGTGTTTTTGGTATCATATTTCACATTTTCATGCTTGTGTGCTCGGTCGCTAAGTCATGTCCTACTCCGTGACCCCATGGACTGCAGTGCTCCAGGGCTTCCCTGTCTATGGAATTTTCCTGGCAAGAATACTGGAGTGTGTTGCCATTTCCTCCTCTAGGATTTTACATTTTCATGTTTATCCCTTATTTCTTGTAGTTATAGTTGATTAAAAATTTTTTTAACCTTCATACTCGCTTATTTAAGTGGTTGATCCCCAGACTCTATTATATACTTGCCTTTACCAGTGGATTTTTCCTTTCCCATAATTTCTTATTTCTTATTGTAGCCTTTTCCTTTTTCACTTAAAGAGGACCCTTTAATGCTTCTTGTGAGGTTGGTTTAGTACTAATGAACTCTTTCAGTTTTTGCTTTTCAGAGAAATTCCTTATCTCTCCTTCAATTCTGAATGACAACCTCAAGTTGTACATTTTCTCTTTTAAAACTTTAAATACGTCATGCCACTCCCTTCTGGCCTGCAAAGTCTCTGCAGAAAAACCAGTTGTTAGCCTTATGGGGCTACCTTACACGTGACTCTTGGTTTTTCTCTTGCTGCCTTTAAAATTCTCTTTAACTTTTGTCATTTTAATTAAGAGATGTCTCTGTATGGGTCTCTTTGGGCTCATTTTGCTTGATGACTCTGTGTTTCCAGTACCTGGAAATCTATGTCCTTCCTCAGGTTGAGAGAGAGTTTTCAGCCACAACTTTATTAAGTACACTTTCTATCTCTTGCTCACTCGTCTCTCCTTCTGGGGCCCCAATATTGCTAATGTTGGTAAGATTGATGTTGTCCTAGAAGTACTGAGGCTGTTCTTATCTATCCTCTTTTTAAATTTGTTTTTCTTTTTGTATTCTGAGTGGATGATTTCCATTATTCAATCTTCTAGGTCACTTATGTGTTCTTCTGTATCAACTAATCTGCTGTTAATTCCTTCCGGTGTATTTTTCATTTTAGCTATTGTATTCTTCAGTAATGACTGGTTCCTTTTTATATTTTCCAGTTTCTTGTCAAAAATTTCACGCTATTCGTCTATTCTTTCCCCAGGTTTCAGTTAGCATTCTTACTACAGATGCTTTGAACTCTTTATCTGGTAACTTATTTATCTCTGCTTCATTTGGGTTTCTTTTTGTTGTTGTTCTTGTTCTTTCATTTTAAACAAATTCCTCTGTCTTCTCAATTTAACTTTCTCTGCCCCATGTAATTAGGTGAAACAGTTACCTGTTATGGTCTTGAAGGCCAGTCTTTGTGTAAAGCATCCTGAGCAGTCTGCGGTGCCCAGTGGTTCTGCTGGGAGAGCTGGATCTGAAGTGAGCATGTCTTCCCCTTGGTGTGCTGGCAGCCTCCACCTCGGTGGGAGGTGAGGCCAGAGCTGGAGTCGCTTAAGCCAGAGCCAGGGACAAACTGGAGCTTCTCCTATGATCAATGGCTGTTATCACTCTGACAGAGGTGGAGATGGGGCCCAAGAGGCTGTAGCAGGAGCCCTGAGGGAGTTGAGTTTCTCCCTGATATGTGATTGTCGTGATGGTGGTTTCTACCTTGGTGTGCATCATAGCCAGGGCCTGAGGCCCTGCTTGGTGCTTCACTTTTGTGCTGGTTTCACCTTTTCCCTGGTACACGTGACTTGGTTAGAGGCTGGATCAGGGTCCGAGGGGCTATTGCCACACTACTCAGCTGGTTTTGCTCTCATTAGTTATGGTGGTCTCCACCACGGAGCTAATTCCACTCCTCCCAAGTGTGGGCAGGGAGGCGCATGCTGACAATGGCTGCCTCAGTCTCCCTCAGAGGCAGAGGCAGGGACCAAGCTGGCTTCATTCCCCTAAGTGTGTGCATGTTCATGGGCAATGGTAGCCTCCACCCTAGTGCGGGTTAGCTCTAAGACCCTCTCTTCCCACTCTGTCTGCTCCTTCTGAGCTTGGAGCTCCCCCAGGTCCCATCCTACCTTTTCCCAGCAGTCCTCTTCTCCAACTGCTTTGGGCTACTCTTCCTTGGTTTAGTCTGATCCCATTTGTTTTTCTTTCAGAACTGACTCATAATTTCTATTTCACTAAGGATATTCTTTCCTGTTTCCCAATTCTTTATATAAAACTTTTCTGTCATTTTGGGGGCATGAAGTGGGAGTGGGCGATTAAAACTTGCACCAAATGTGGCATTATAATCTAGTCTGATTATAATCAGACCAGTATTGATCATTGGAGCTGGATCTCAGTGTATTATTCTCCACATCTAAATTCTCCTTTAGGAGACTGGCTACATAAATTATCTTGGGAAAGTATTAAACTCGCCTCTAATTATCTTCTGGATCTAACTACCAAATTCCAAGAAATATGGAAAATACAACAAATTAAATAAAACCGTGTGTAATCAATCAGCTAAATTCATTAAGGAATTATGTAGGAAAAATGACTCAATTTCAACAAATCAATGTCATAGGAAAAAAGTGTGTACGGGTGAAGCAGTATAGGTTAAGAGACAAGAGGGACATTTCAAGCACATGCAAACATGGGCCTTTTTGGATCCAGCTTTGAACAGACTAATTAAAAAATTTTTTTGAAACAATCAGGGAAATCATTTAATAAATATAAAGCTATTATTAGTTAATATTAAGGAATTATCATTCATTTCATTGGATATGATAAGGGTATTTTAGTTATGTTTTTAAAAATTCATTAAATAAAAAAAAATGCTTATCTGCTAGAACAGGGGTAAGCAAAAAAAAAACGTGTGCTTAGTCACTCAGTCATGTCTGATTCTTTGCAACCCCATGGACTGTAGCCTGCCGGGCTCCTCTGTCCACAGTGATTCTCCAGGCAGGAATACTGGAGTAGGTTACCATACCCTCCTCCAGGGGATCTTCCCAACCAAGGGATCGATACCAGGTCTCCTGCATTGCAGGCGGATTCTTTACTGTCTGAGTCACCAGTAAGGAAGCAAACGATAGCCACAAATAAAAACAAACTTTGATTGGAACACATTCTACCCACTGCCATTGTCTATGGATGCGTTCCTGATATGACAGCAGAGATGAGTAGCTGCGATGGAGACGGGGCAGCTTGCACAACATAAACTATTTACTATCTGGTCCTTTACAGAAACTGGCTAGTAGGGGAGAGGAATAAACAAGTAGTTTGAGATAAACTGATGTATACTACTATATATAAAATAGATAAATGACAAGGATCTATGGCACAGGGAACCATATTCAATATCTTGTAGCAACCTACAATGGCAAAGATCTGAAAAAGAATACATATATATATGATACCTAATCACTTTGCTGTACACCTGAAACTAACACAACATTGTAAATCAACTATACTTCAACTGAAAACATCATGATAGCAACTCCTTGAGGTGGATATTATGAAGGCTGCTTTATTAATGAAACATTAGGGGCTTGGACACATTAATTAATTTATAGCTAGGAAAGAGCAAAGAATTTGCCTGGTACTGTCCTTAGTCACTGTCATCACTGATATGACATATCCACACTGTTAAGTGGACAAGCCAAGGCCACACATCTGTTTAAAGGTCAAGAAATATTTCACGAGCATGTAGAGTCTATAAAAGAGCACGAACACTGGCGCCTTCAGCTGAGCAGCTTTTCATCAATCTCTTCCCTAGTGGCTCAGCTGGTAAAGAATCCACCTGGAATGTAGGAGACCTGGGTTTGATCCCTGGGTTAGGAAGATCCCCTGGAGAAGGGAACAGCTACTCACTCTGGTATTCTGGCTTGGAGAATTCCTTGGACTGTATAGTCCATGGGGTCGCAAAGAGTCTGACATGACTGAGTGGCTTTCACTTCATTTCATGAGCCTAAAAGACTGATTTTCTGGTCGGGCTTAGAGTTGCTAAGTTTGCCTGTTTGTCAAGGTAGATGTTTGGTCTTCACACCCATTTATCACTTTACATTTCTCTCTCCTGTAAAATTCAAGGCTTGGTAGAGACCATACCTATGCCATGTACACTAAGCCCAGCTCCTGGAATAAGAAGAGCAGCTCAAATATGTTTCCTGAATGAATGACCAACAACATCCACATCACAACCTCATCCCTGAGTGTCAAGTCTCCTTGTGCTGGACGCAGAGGCACAAACAGATCATAAAGCTCCAGGCACCAAGAAAGACTCTTGCTGCACATTAAGTGCTCAGCCTGTACACCAGAAGATCATTTATTATTGTTTGAGAGTATGCTTTTCTAGGTGACGGAGAAGATGTAACCTACTTCTTAACCTCTAGAGTGGTTTTCGTGGCAGAGGCCTGGGGAGGCATACTCTGGTTGGAGCAATTGTTTTAGTTGTGAAGGTCAATGCCGGGGTGTGACATGCCTGTTCTTGTCTGTGCTGATATTAGTCTACTCAACCTGGCTCTGTCCTTTTCCAGAGATTTCAAGCGAATGAATCATGCTTGGCTGCCATTAAAAGGGGAACGAGATAACTGCTGGATGTGAGGGGGGATATTTTCAGAGTCTGGAGTAAGGTGTCTTTACAGATAGACAGGATGTGAATTTAGCACCTGAAGAGCCCCTATGGTAGAGAACTAGACACAAAATCCCCCCATGCACACAGGTGATGCTGAATGTCAAGGTTTGGACCTCTGAGCAATAATGCTAGCTTTGCCCTTCTTCAGTGCAGGGGTATTAAGTCAGTTTTTCAACCAGCACAAGGCAATGGCTGGTGCATTCCAGGAAAATGGGTGCAAGAGAGAGAAACACATCCACAGATCCAGGAAATGTTTAACTTTTATTCCTGCCTCATATACAGCATATTGTCTGCCAAAATTAGGAGTTAAATATAATTTAATGGAGATAAAATACTGAAAATATCATTGGGACAATTAAAAAAAATGTTATCATGAATACAGAAAGAAAAAGAGCCAGTAAACAAAGCTGAAACAGGTGAAATAAGAACAAAATCTCTCCAGCTCTGAGATAGTGCATATTCATTTCTCTTCTTTCCCAGGTTGAAGTTCCCTGGAGCAGCTATTGAGATCAGGCCGCAGAGTAGAAGGTAATTATTGCACTGAGAGTGTACGTGATTCACGGAAGCAAGCCTATGTCCCAGACAGGGAAGCCGAGGCTATTGGAGACTGCATCTAAGTCTTCTTCTGCTTTACTGAGGTCTCAGAAAAGCGGAAGCTTCAGGACACTTGTGGTCATTGCCCCAGGTGTGGCCGGACTTAGTCTTGCCTGAGTCCTTAGCTCTTACCGAGGTTTAAAAATGGGTGCTCTCATTGTCTGTGGTGTTCAGCTGCAAATACTCCAGGGTGCCCTTCTTGTAGCTGGCCACCCGGGTTGGTTTTCGGTTCCTTATCCCCAAGGCCTGTCTTTTCTGTAAAGAGCTGGCGATCATGTCAGCGAACTCAGCTTGCAAGCGCTGTTGATTCTCCCTGGAGAGACAGAGTATGGAGGGAAAAGGGAACTTCTCAGCCATTCAAATAGACTAGCCCTCAGCTCCAGAACTGCCTGTTTCGTTCACTGATATCTTGTTGAATGCCTACTCTGTGCTGCACGCAGGAAGTCCAGAGAACACAGAACGACCCTTGGCTTCCACCGATGAGCCTAAAGAACGGTCACCCTTGCTCTGTGTAGTTGTAGGGAAAGCAGAATGTATTTCAAGCAGGAAATTATATTTCGATTTCCAAGTGAGACACCACAATGCGGAATTCAGAGGTGAGGTTAGGTTTACACATACCACTGGAGCGAGAGGAACAGAAGCCAAGAGGGTGCTAAGCCCTAATGTGTGTGCTACGTAGCTTCAGTCGTGTCCGACTCTTTGCGACCCCATGGACAGTAGCCTGCCAGACTCCTCTGTCCATGGGGTTCTCCAGGCAACAATACTGGAGTGGATAGCCATTTCCTACTCCAGGGGATCTTCCTGACCAGGGATCGAACCCGCATCTCTTATGTCTCCTGCACTGGCAGGCAGTGCCACCTGGGAAGGCCACTGAAGTGTCAGTCGCTCTACTAACACTTGGAGAGTTGTGTTCTACTCTTTGCAACCCCATGGACTGTAGCCTGCCAGGGTCCTCTGTCCCTGGAATTCTCCAGGCAAGAATACTGGAGTGGATTGCCATTCCCTTCTCCAGGGTCGCTTTCTGACCCAGGGATCAAACCTGGGTCTCCTGCATTGCAGGCAGATTCTTTACCATCTGAGTCACCAGTCTCCACAAAACTCTGAAACGTGGTCCCACACTTTCCTAGGAATGTGAGTCTTGTCTGGGGAGGGCTCTGAATGAGTGGAGGGTTTTAAGAGATTAGAATGGACCTGGGGTGCTCTTAGTAAGGGGCCAGGTCCCCCCATGCCATACGGATGGTCTGCATTGTTTTGGCATCTCTATGGTGTTGCCATCTGTCTGGGTCCCGCATCCAGGTGTCTGCACAACAGGGTTTCTCTACCACAGCAAAACCCATTCCAATGGCCACATGACTCACTGCAGTGGCCCAAATGCAACTGGAAGACCATTTGAGTCACCTTTAGGGAAACTGAAACCGGTTAATTAGACCTGCAGCCTGTTTTACTCATCTCAGGGAGAACACACTCCGTGTGGAGATCCCAAACCACGGTCCTGGTGCTGGGAGTTCCTGTTTCATCAGGTGACTCAGCAGAGAGCTGAGAGCAGGGGTGGAAATGCACTGGTCTCTTGTCCCTAAGGTGCTCTACTCTTGACCACATGTGCAGGGGGTGAGCCCTAAACTTTCCTCTGGTCTCCTGAGCGAGCCTGAAACACTCCAGCAGCCAGAGAAGGGGGTTTCCAAGCCTTTCAATGTGTGTTGTCTCTCACCTTGGATTCAATGCCTCATTGTCACTGGCAAAGCCCTCCCCAACAGTTAAACCGCCTGCACACAGTATAAGATACAAAGCCAAGACCTCCACTTCCCGGCTCCTCCCCGCCCAGCCAGCAGCTTACGCGGTTGGAGGGGTCGGCAGGTTGTACTCCTGGTCCTTCACCCCGGTCAGCCAGTAGGTGGTCTCAGTTCCTCTCCCCTAGAGAGACAAGAAAGGTGTGGACCGTGGAGGCCAACAAGGCAGTCGGCTCTAACCCACCGTTCTGACAAGTATCAGCTTCCAAGAGACGTTTCCCCTCTGAGTTTGTCATCAGAGCCTATATTTCAATACAGCACCTGTTCCTGGTATCATCTGTGTTATCTCCAGACCAATCTCTATTTCTAAGCATCTTCAAAAAAGTATCTCATCCACCAGACTTTTTTTTTTTCAAACTAGAATTTTCTTTTATTCCCCAGAAGACATTTCCAAATATCACCTTAGCAACAGCATAAAAACTCTAAATGAAGAAGGAAGAAAATTCATTTATGATCCTGCTACTCCAATGAATCCAACTGGTTTCACAGCTGGAAATGTCACATTTTATTCTGGCCGTTTTTGCCACGAAACTTTTGCCACAGTTTCCCCACCTGAAGTGTGTAAATTACAAACACACGTGCCTCATAATAAACACTCACTAACTGACATTTGCTGGGTACATCTGCAGGCTGTAAAATAAATGGCAGCAACAGGAAATTCAGTTTTTGGCTGTAGGTTGTGTTTGAAAAGCAGACTGGATAGTTATATTTTTAAAAACCACTCATTCAAAAAAAATTAGTGATTTGGGGCTGTGTTTGGACTGAAATATTTGAACTTCCCAAGTGGCGCCAATGGTAAAGAACCTGCTTGCCAATGGAGGATATGCAAGAGGCTTGAGTTCAATCCCAGGGTTCAATCCCCGGAAGTAGGAAATGGCAACCCACTCCAGTATTCTTGACTAGAAAACCCCACGGACAGAGGAACCCTGCGGGTTACAGTCATGGGGTTGCAGAGCCAGACACCACTGAGCCCATACGCCTAACCACTTGCACTGTAATAATCCACACACCACTTCTGTTTTGGGGGGAACACTGCAGAGAATGTGTTCACAGAGAATTAAAATAGCCAGCGTGTTGTTCGGACACAACTACCTATAGGAGGCTCTTTCAAGTTGCCGTCAGTGTAAGGGCCAGTGCTGCTATGGCTGGTGGGGGCAGATGGTCTTAGCCGATCACTGGCTTCAGATCTGTTGTGAGTTTGGTCACCTTCAACAGACAGCCTTCGGGCCACCTGGTGGCTCCGAAAGGCGGTTGCTCTAAATGTGTGGGATGGCAAGGCGTGTCTATAACAGGGACTCCCACTCTTCTCTATGCATCACAGTCACTTGATTTAAATACAGATCTCTGATCTATACCCAGAGACAGTTGGACTCAGCAGGTCTGGTGGGGCGTCTATGCTTAACTGCTAAGTCATGTCCAACTCTTTGCAATCCTGTGAACTGTAGCCCGCCAGAGTCCTCTGTCCATGGGATTTTGCAGGCAAGAATACTGGAGTGGGTTGCCATGCCCTCCTCCAGGGGATCTTCCCAACCCAGGAATCGAACCCACGTCTCTTATGTCCCATGCATTGGCAGGCAGGTTCTTTACCACTAGCGCCACCCGGTGGCGCTATTAGGTGGCACTATTAATCTCGATGGGTTCCTTACCTTTAAGTAGGTTTCTCCTCTTACTTCATAGAGAAACTGGCACTCCGTCCTCTTCAGGATGGCTATGGTGGAGCCGCTGACATGGATTCTCAAGGCTGGAAATGCAAAATAGATCAATGAAAACCGTGTCCGTTTTGAATGCTATCATAGGGCCCCGTTTGTTTCCCCTTGAGCCAGAATATTTATTATGGGTGCTCTTGACAGCTTAGATATTGTCATTAAAAAAAAAAAAAAAAAAAAAAAACTTTAGAATAGCATCGGTGAGATGAGAACTATTACCAGACACAGGGAGAGGGTCTGGTACTGGTTTTCAGGGTCCTGAGTAAGGAGGCTCTCTAGATTAAGCCCTGGAGCTTCTCATTCCAGCTCAGAGAGGGGAGCCCCGGGGCCTGGGTTTGGATTTTACTTTGTGGTGCTGAGCTAAAAAGCTGAAATTTGGTTTGGGGTCTCCATGTAAATGGCAACCCACTCCAGTATTCTTGCCTGGAGAATTCCATGGACCAAGGAGCCTGGTGGGCTATAGTCCGTGGGGTTGCAAAGAGTTGGAATAAGCAGCTAACACTTTCTCTTTTACATGGATCTAAGAGTATTCCAGGTAGAGCATGCCTGAATGCACTGCAAACGAACCCAGACTAATAAGAACAGTCAAACTGAGCCATAAAGGAAGAAAAAAATTATGATCAGTAAATGGCAATATGTAGCAAGGACTGGACTGACCCAGGCTCACAGTCAGTCAATGTGAAGAGTCATGCTTCACCTCACTGGCAGTATTATGCATTTTTATCCTACAGTTCCCCTTGGTTGGGAGACAGAATCTTTGTCCTCTACGAAAAGTCCTCTCCTTTCTTACGGAGGCCAGTGGATTCCATCCGAGAGGCTGTGTTGACTGTATCTCCGAACAGGCAATAACGAGGCATCTTGATCCCCACGACTCCAGCAGCGCAGGGACCTGTGAGGGACAGAAAGCAAGAAGGTGGAG
Source organism: Bos javanicus (assembly GCF_032452875.1). NCBI lineage: Eukaryota > Metazoa > Chordata > Mammalia > Artiodactyla > Bovidae > Bos > Bos javanicus. The sequence goes on along the minus strand of NC_083872.1, from coordinate 95,728,218 downwards.
GCCACGGAAGTCATAGAGTGGTGTTAAGGTGGGTGAGCCTCTTCTCAAGATCACAACGCTCAATGCCTCATTAGATGGGAGAAGTGGTTTAAGGGGTAAAATGTGAGCTGTGACCTTGGCTCTAACTGAATGTATTTGTTAGGGGATAGCATCATTATCCAAATCACACTTTCAGGAAGTGTTTTGCTCTAGCATAGAAAAGCACATTTTCGAGAAACAAGAAGACATTTTGAGATCAGCATGCAAAGGTGAAAAATGTTCCTTAATACATTACACAGAAGGCTCTCAAGAAGAATGGAGACCATCTCACCACCACCTTGCTGTGCCAGCCACACAGCCCAGAGCTCGGAACCATTGGTGGGCACAGTGCACTTGAAGGCTCAATGGCCCATCTGTTTTATTTTTGGGCTTCCTTGGTAGCTCAGCTGGTAAAGAATCCGCCTGCAATGCAGGAGACCCCCAGTTCGATTTCTGGGTCGAGAAGAACCCCTGAAGAAGGGATAGGCTACCCTCTCCACTATTCTTGGGCTTCGCTGGTGGCTCAGATAGCAAAGAATCTGCCTGCAATGTGGGAGACCTGGGTTTGACCCTGGGTTGGGATGATCCCCTGGAGAAGGGTATGGCAACCCCTCTAGTACTCTTTGCCCGGAGAATCCCCATGGACAGAGGACTCTGGCAAACTGCAGTCCATGAGGTTGCAAAGAGTCCCACATGACTGAGTGACTAAGCATGGCACAGCGCAGCATTTTAGGGATTTGTGGCCTGATGATGGAAGACCCAGATGACAAGGACTTGGAATCTTATTCCCTGTGCTTTTCACGTACCACGTGAATACAGCAGGAAAGGGGAGCCTACAACACAAGGATACCCCAAAAGGCAGAACAAAAGCCAAGGCCAGATGATGCACAGGGGCATATTAGATCGGGAAGAAGGGCTGCTCAAGCAAGTATTTGTGTGGAAAGACTGAATGCAAGGAGTTAAAATTTGTAGAAGTTAAAGATTAACTCAGAAACTGCAAAACCAGGTTTTGTGTAGAGGCAACTACTGATTTTCTGGTTTGTTTATCAGGTTTTGATCTATATGAGTTTCTTTATAGATTTGTCCTTTGAACACTGTGTTTACAGACACTGAAAAAATAGAACATTAAGTTGTACATTGCTTATGTACACTCGAAAAAAAAAATACTGAGTAATGAATCTTCCCTGTTAGACTCAATGCAAAAATACAAAACAGAAACAAACAGAAGCAGCAGCAGCTACTTGATTAGATCTCTGAGGAAGCTAAAATATGACACAGATAAACTTATCTACAAAACATATTCACAGACATAGAGAAAAGACTTGTGGTTACCAGGGGGTAAGGGAGGGAGGGATTGGGAGTTTGAGATTAGCAGATGCAAGCTATTTTATATATATGTATAACCAAATCACTCTGCTGTACACCAGAAACTAACACAATATTGTAAATCAGCTACACTCCAATTTTTTAAAAAAAGTCTCTAAAACTTCTCAATCACATCAGAAAGATAATAAAATCCATTTAAAATACTGTAATATTTTACTGAAAAAAAATTTACAGAAGTCAGAGATGGGGAGAGGGAGGGAATGGGGAAGAGATAAATAGTAAACATGCTGCGCTGTGCTTAGTCGCTCATTTGCGTCCAACTTTGGAGAAGGAAATGGCAACCTGCTCCAGTGTTCTTGCCTGGAGAATCCCAGGGATGGCAGAGCCTGATGAGCTGCCGTCTATGAGGTCGCACAGAGTCGGACACGGCTGAAGTGACTTAGCAGCAGCAGCAGCTTTGCTACCACATAGAATGTAGCCTGCCAGGCTCCTCTGTCCATGGGGATTCTCCAGGCAAGCATACTGGAGTGGGTTGCCATGCCCTCCTCCAGGGGATCTTCCCAACTCAGGGATGGAAGGCAAGTCTCCTGCATTGTAGGCGGATTCTTTACCATCTGAGCCACCAGGGAATAGGGTGACTTAAATAGGAGGTCTGGAGCTTGTTATTTCAGATTGTGGTTGGTGTTTATCATTCCATGAGTGCTGTCGTGACTGTTGTTTCCTAGAACTCTCCAGACACTTATTATAGGTCTAATTATGTCAGGATGTGTAACTGGACCTCGTATTTGGCAGGCGGATTCAAGAGTAAGCCTCATGTGAAAACTGATCTCGTCTGAGGATCCTTCAACCTTTCTAATTTAGTTGGTGTGCAGAGGGACACACGGTTCCCGACTGCTACAGTGCTCAGCTGCGTACCAGAGTGAATTCCAATCCGAATCCATATTGGGAGGCCAGGAAGATGCTCCAGCTCAAAGGTCCCCACGAAGCTGAGGAGGTCCAAGGCCATCTTGGCAATGTCTATTGCATGCCGGTTGCCGTTTCTCTTAGGCAAACCGCTGGCCACCATGTAGGCATCACCAATGGTTTCCACCTGTGGAAGTAGTTTCTCATCAGTGAATCTGTCCCTTCTAAAGGCACCAGAAACTAAACAGAAGCAGTTCATTGCACATCAAATTCAGAAATGTTCGAGAACTCATATGCGCATTGCCCTGCACACTTATGCTGGGACTAGTTCAAGACCAGTACTATGCTAATTTCTTCAGGGTTTTTATAGCTTAGTTAGGATGTGGTGTGTGCATGCTCAGCCATGTACAATTCTCTGTGACCCTATGGACTGTAGCCTGCCAGGCTGTGTGGTTGAAATTTTCCATGAAATTTCCAAGCAAGAATACGGGAGCAGATTGTCATTTCCTTCTCTAGAGGATCTTCCCGACCCAGGGATCAAACCCGCATCACCTGCGTCTCCTGCATGGGCAGGCAGATTCTTTACCACTTCGCCACCTAGAAAGCCATAGCCTAGTTAAAAAGTTGATAAAACAACTATAAAGGATTTTAACTGAGTGAAGTACTTTATAATAATGTAAGTCATGCAGATATGGTGACAATTCTATAGTGTTGAAACAATCTGAATGGCTTTATGGAATTTTAGGAAACCATCTCTAATTACCAGAAAAGTCATGTTTAGCACTTTACTTTTCAAAAACCATTTGATAAAAAAATAATTGTAGGTTCCTCTAAGACATAAAGGGGCTTCCCTGGTGGCTCAGGTGGTAAAAAATCTGCCTGCAAGGCAGAAGACCTGGGTTTGACCCCTGGGTTGGGAAGATCTCCTGGAGAAGGGCATGGAAAGCCACTCCAGTATTCTTGCCTGGAGAGTCCCATGGACAGAGGAGGCTGGTGGATTACAGTCCTGCTGCTGCTGCTGCTAAGTCACTTCAGTCATGTCCGACTCTGTGCAATCCCATAGACAGCAGCCCACCAGGGTCCCCCGTCCCTGGGATTCTCCAGGCAAGAACACTGGAGTGGGTTGCCATTTCCTTCTCCAATGCAGGAAAGTGAAAAGTGAAAGTGAAGTCGCTCAGTCGTGTCCGACTCTGTGCAACCCCATAGACGGCAGCCCACGAAGCTCCTCCATCCATGGGATTTTTCAGGCAAGAGTACTGGAGTGGGGTGCCATTGCCTTCTTCAGGGCTATAGTCCACAGGGTTGCAAAGAGTGGGATATGAGTGAGCGATTTTCGTTTTCACTTCACTAAAGACATAATACACATTCTTGTACCGGATGCTTCTGAACACTTTTCCTGTAATAGGAAGTAGACTTATATTAACATTATTCTTTGATATTCTCCCTTTTAATTTCATTTTCATAATCATATGCATGGTTCAAATGTGTTGGTTAGTTAATTTCTTCTTTCTCAATATCTCTAAAATGCATAATCACTTTCTATTCGACCGGAACTCTTGTTAGTAAGACTTTCTGATCTACACAGGATGAGAATTTCAACTTCTGACCACTCTTACTCTCCCACTTCACTTGTCGCTCAACCACTAATTTACTAACTCTTAAATGACAAAGGAAAAGACCTGAGTAAAGTCAGCTCTCTGAATCTATAGGTTTCACACTGTGGATTCAATGAACCATGATTCAAAAATATTTAAACAAAACTGTCGAAAAGTTCCAAAAAGTAAAACTTGAATTTGCCACAACTCCAGCAACTATTTTACTTAGCCTTTACATTGTATTAGGTATTATAAGTAATCTAGAAATGATTTAAGAGTACATGGGTATGTAGGTTCTATACAAATACTGTATTATTTTACACCAGGGACTTGAGCACCTGGGGATTTGGGGATCCATGACAATCCTGGAAGCATCCTGAGGCAGAGGTGGTAGGGGCAGCGAAGGAGAACTGTAGTAACAGAAACAGCCAATTCTGGCTCTGCTGACCTGGGGCCAAACCATCATTCAGCCAGTTAGGTGGAGCGGTTACCTTGTACACGTCGTGGTGGTCCAGAATGTGGTCAAAGTTCTTGTAGATGTCATTGAGCATGTCCACCACTTCCATGGGGGTACTGTACTTACAGATGGTAGTGAACCCGACAATGTCACTGAAGTAGACAGTGACTTCCTCATAGAGCTCAGGCTCCACGAAGCCTTTCTCCTTCAGAGACTTGACCACCAGCCTGGATGAGGAAGGAAAAAACAGGGCCTTCAATTTCAGTAAATTCCTTCTTCCTCTACGGAAATCTTTGAGACAGTACTAACTGTTCACCAGGAATTCTAGAACTGAGGATTTCCAGTGAGTGGTGTGGCGAGGAACCAAAGACAGCTTGCAAATACCAAGTCTAGGAACATAGCACACACACAGAGCACATGTATGTGGCCTCAGATGAATAGGAGGTTCAGTATTAATTTAATACCTGATTATAACTCTAATAAAGGTGAGTGTTCAGTTGTTCAGTCATGTCTGACTCTACGCGACCCCATGGACTGCAGCCTGCCAGGCTCCTCTGTCCATGGAGTTTTCCAGGCAAGAATACTGGAGTGGGTTGCCATTTCCTCCTCTAGGGGATCTTCCCCACCCAGGGATTGAATCCGGTCTCCCACATTGCAGGTGGATTCTTTACCATCTGAGCCACCAGGGAAGCCTTCCTCCACTAAAGATGGCTCTTATTTTATTTTTAATTAATTTTTACGGGAGCATAGTTGCTTTATTAATAAATATAATATGTTAGCTTCTACTGTATAGCAAAGTGAATAAGCTGTACATATATGTATATCCCCTCCACTTTGGACTTCCTTCCAGTTTAGGTCACCACAGAGCAGTAAATAGAGTTCCCTGTGCTATTCAGTGGATTCTCAGTAGTTACCTATTTTATGTGTGTGTGTACATGTTAGTCGTTAAGTTGTGTCCAACTCTTCTGTGACACAGTGGACTGCAGCCCAACAAGCTCCTCTGTCCATGGGATTTCACAAGGAGGAATACTGGAGTCAGTAGCAATTCCCTTCCCTAGGGGATCTTCCCAGTGCAGGGACCAAACCTGGGTCTCCTGCATTGCAGGCAGATTCTTTACCGTCTGAATCACCAGGGAAGCCCCAGCATCTATTTTATACATCATTGTATCAACAGTGCGAATCTGCCAATCCCAATCTCCCTATTTCTCCCACCCACCCCTTTCCCACTCGCTGTCCATACATTTGTTTTCTATATCTTTGTCTCTCTTTCTGCTTTGCAAATAAGCTCATCTATATCATTTCTTGTAATAGGGCCTCTACTATGAGGCTGAAAGAAGATGGCAAAGAAATTAATGCTTTAATTTTCATTTTTATATGAAGGAGAGACAGTGACTGGCCTAAGGTCTCAGACTCAGTAACAGTGGCCAACAGGTATTGGAACATAGGTGACTCTAACTCTGCCATCCATGCTCCTTCCATGGCGCTGGAAAACAATCTCTGTCTTTTAGCAATTTAGACAGTGCAAACCAGGACAAAGCTTAGGAAGAACGTGCATCTTTAAACACAATGATCTGATGAAGAAAATGCAAAAGGGAACAATCCTATACAAATGTAGAGAAGGGACTTCCCTGGCAGTCCAGTAACTAAGACTCTGCACTCCCAATGCAGGGGACCCAGGTTCGATCCCTGCTCTGGGATGTCTGGATGAACTAGATGTCACATGCCCTAACTAAAATTTCACATGCTGCAAATAAAGATCCCCTGTGCCGCAACTAAGATCCAGCACAGCCAAATAAATACATAAAAATAAATAAAGTAAGAAAAGTACAGAGAAAACCAATGCTAGACAAATATGCTTTGGCTTTCCGCCTTAAGGGCTGAGGCACAACCTGGAGTCCTGTATAGTCACATCCGTAGAAGGACTTCCTTACCTTGGGAGCAACATGAAATTAAGTTGGTCAGCCCTGTCCCTCTCTGCTTTGTACAGCTGTGTCCTTTCCTCCACCAGATGTTCCAGGTTCCGGGAATACAGCTGTAGACGTCGGATCAAGGTATCCATGTAACTTTCATTTTTTTGGTCATGGAAAAGGCTGTAGGTAGAAACAGATAAAGAGCTCTCCATATTATTAAGAAAACATAAATATTTATTAAAGCAATAGGCAGACATTATGAACAGGTAATTAAATAAAGAATAAAAATGGCCAACAAATATGGCAAAAAAATTTAATCTCAGGAAGGATCAAAGAAATAGAAAAGACATTAAAAACAAAGAAAAACAAATGTTAGCACAATGGCAATCAATGTAAGATGGAGGAAAAAATACATTATAGTCTTCCTGGTGGAAATACGGCAAAACGCGTGATAAATCTTAAGAATGCTTATGTGGACCAGCCTCTCAATTCTACTTAGAATTATTCAAAGGAAACTATCACAAATGTGCTGAAAGTGAACTATAAAGAAAGTAGCAGTTATTCCTCACAAACAATCATTTAAAAATTACCCTAAATGTGTAACAAAAAGTAATCAAATTATTATGAAATGATGGACTATCAAATACAAATTAAAATCGCAAAGTACACAGAAAGATACTTCCTTTACATTATTTAAGTGAAAAAAGCCAGTTTATGTAACAGCAAACATTACCATCTCATTTTTAATTTTTGAAAACTGGTCATTACCTGTTGAAAAATAGGTGATGTTTTTACTTTTTTGTTTGCTTACGAGACTGCAAAAGAGACACCGATGTATAGATCAGTCTTATGGACTCTGTGGGAGAGGGAGAGGGTGGGGAGATTTGGGAGAATAGCATTGAAACATGTATAATATCATGTATGAAACGAGTCGCCAGTCCAGGTTCGATGCACGGTACTGGATGCTTGGGGCTGGTGCACTGGGATGACCCAGAGGGAGGGTAGGGGAGGGAAGAGGGAGGAGGGTTCAGGATGGGGAACTCGGGTATACCTGTGGCGGATTCATTTCGATATTTGGCAAAACTAATACAATATTGTAAATTTTAAAAATAAAATAAAATAAAATAAAAAAAAAAAGAATCAACCTGCAATGCAGGACACCCAAGTTTGATTCCTGGGTCAGGAAGATCCCCTGGAGAAGGAAATGGCAACCCACTCTGGTATTCTTGCCTGGAGAATCCCATGGACAGAGGAGCCTGGAGGGCTACAGTCCATGGGGCTGCAGGAATTGGGCACAGCTGAGCGACTAAAGCACCACCACCACCACAGTATTATTAATTAATGTATAGATTTTGTTCAAATTTCAAAAAATTTTATGCTAGTATCCATTATTTGTTTTTATACCTTATTCAAGATTTCACATTGTATTTAGCTGCACTGAGCAGCTTCAGCAGCATGCAACAAATTCTGGTAAATTCTCTCTTGTTTTTATTCTAAGTATTCTCCAATTTTCCTTGTTATACCTTCTTAGAAACACCCATCATTTAAAAGTGGACATTTAATTTCCAAATACATGGGGTTTTTAAAATATCTTTGATTTTAATTTCTCATTTAAATGATTTCTTCTCTGCAATCACTGTGTTTTTTCATTTTTCTGACTTCATTGAGGCTTTCGATGGCTATGTCTCTCTTGGTAAATGCCACATTTGGACTTGAAAATATGTGGGTATCTTCAAGTATCTTTTGATATTGATTTCTAACATAATTTCACAATGATAAGAAAACATACTTTGTATGATTTCAATATTAGATCATGAAAGGAGAAGGCAATGGCACCCCACTCCAGTACCCTTGCCTAGAGAGTCCCATGGATGGAGGAGCCTGGTGGGCTACAGTTCACAGGGTCTCAAAGAGTCGGACACGACTGAGCGACTTCACTTTCACTTTTCACTTTCATGCATTGGAGAAGGAAATGGCAACTCACTCCAGTGTTCTTGCCTGGAGAATCCCAGGAACAGAGGAGCCTGGTGGGCTGCTGTCTATGGGGTCGCACAGAGTCAGACACGACTGAAGCGACTTATCAGCAGCAGCAGCAGACCATGAAATGTTTGCACCTTGTTTTATGTCCCTGGATATGTTCCAGAGACTCCTAGTTTATAGTCTATGGGAACCTGAAAAGAATTTGTATCCTACTGTTGTATGAAAATTGTATAAATCTTAATTGTATTGAATTGGTTCATGGTGCTTTTCAGGTCTACTATATCCTTCTACTTTTCTGTATGTTCATTCTATTAACTTTTGAGAGTTTGACATTGAAACTCCAACTAAAAATCTTAATTTATCTGCTTAAAAAATAATTGTACTATATAGTGGAACTATATGTAACTTTGTTCTGTATTTTCCAAGTCTCCTGTAAATGTGTTATCATACTTTCATAATTTAAAAAAATAAAAAAGAAAGAGAAAAAAATCATACATTTCTGAGTTCTATCACAGACCTGTTACAACTGGAAACTGCTAGCTTTGGGAAGAAGAGAAATTTTTAACAAGGTCCCCAGGAAATTCTCACCAGAAACCATAAAGAAATCTAGCTGGGTAGAAAGAATGAGGGAGCAGGTGGAAAGGATGAAGATGGATAATCTGATTTCATGATGAATTGATTCAATTAAAACAGTTTCCTCAACCTTGGCTGTGTATTTTAATCACCTGAGGAGCTTATTTAAACTCCTGATGACACCCTGCACCCAGATCAATTACATCAGACTCTCTCGGGTAGGACTTCAGCATCACTAGTTTGCAAAAATCCCCAGGTGATTTCAATGTGCAGCCAAGTAGAGAACCACCACATTAAAGGCTAAATACCAGGGGCCTAGTTTTATCTTCATGAGCTCACATTTCATCTGTCACACATACAGTTTCATCTGCTCTTAGTAATAGATCTGGGAAGGAATGAAAAAGGGCAAGATTGAAATCATTTATTATTTCCTGCTCTTTTCCCACATTGGCTGGTTTAGATCAAGCAATCAGTGGCCACACTTTCATTATCTTCACTCTACCCCAGAGGTCCCCAACATTTTTGGCACCAGGGACTGGTTTCATGGAAGATAACTTTTCCATGGACTGGGTGGGGGTGGGGGTGGGGGAGGGTATGGTTTCGAGATGATTCAACAACGGTACATTTACTGTGCACTATATTTCTATTTCGGAGAAGGCAATGGCACCTCTGTCCATGGGAAAATCCCATGGACCGAGGAGCCTGGTGGGCTGCAATCCATGGGGTCTCGAAGAGTTGGGCAGGACTGAGCAACTTCACTTTCACTTTTCATTTTCCTGCATTGGAGAAGGAAATGGCAACCCACTCCAGTGTTCTTGCCTGGAGAATCCCAGGGACGGGGGAGCCTGGTGGGCTGCCGTCTATGGGGTCACCCAGACTCGGACACGACTGAAGCAACTTAGCAACATATTTCTATTTTGTGGCAATCTCAGGATACTCTGCCCTGACTTTAGGGTTAGGGTTCACGCTTCTATGAGAATTGAATGCTGCTGCAGATTTGAAAGGAGGCAGAACTTGGGTGGTAACGTGAGCAAGGAGGAACGGCTGATGAAGCTTTGCTAGCTGCCCCCCAACCCTGCCTCACCTCCTGCTGTGTGGCCTGGTGTGGGGGGTTTGGGACCACTACTCCACCCCATCTTAGTCCTGGGCTTTATTTAGCCTCACTAAGTGTCTGAGTCCTCGACTTAACGAAACTACAGAAAGAGCTAGAAGGAACTGCAGGAATCATCTACAGAAAATTCATTCCAATTTTACGAGCAACAAAATTGGTAACTATAACTAGCTATTATTAGATCCTAGCCTAGAAACTGGATCTCCGAGAGCTATTTTTCTCAGTCTGCATTGTATCTACCTCCAAACATGGGAAATCTAAAATTCAATCTTACTGGGTAACTGTATGTTACTTTTCTCTTGATCCTGAATTATATTCTGATTTAGCCAAAGTTCATGATCTTACGATTTTTAAAACTCTAAGGAACTTGCTGATGTTAAGAATTATCCAGGGGTTTTAAGATCCTCAGGATTCTCCTAGACTTCTAAATCCTAATTACCTGCAGAAGAGTACAGGAACTATATTTTTTTTTAACAGATATGATCAGTCAGAATCTATTTTCTAATCAGGCTCGTTTTGCCCTTGAACACAGCACTTAGCTTTTCAAATTGATTATTTCTCGAAAAAATGGTCTGTTCATCTCCATATCATTTTAATTTTTTGGAGTCAGGTATTATAGTCTGTGATTTTTCATTAGAAAAGGCATTCTCATACTTAGCTACCACTGAATGTCAACTATTATTAGAAAAAACTGAAGTTAGTGGGGAAAAGTAAAAATGTCCGCCATACCCAAATATCTTGGCCAGCGTATTCTCAATTTTCTTGAAATCTGGCCTCTTTTCTGGATCTTCCTCCCAGCAGCTTTTGACAAGTAGATAGACCTGGAAGAAAGAAGAGAGCAAACTGAAGTACCTCAGCAAAAGACAAATGCCATATGGTGTCACTCATATGTGAAGTCTAAAATATGACACAATGAACCTATCTATGAAAGAGGAAGACTCACGGGCTTAGAGGACACAGCTGTGGTTGCCAAAGGAGCAGGGAGAGGGAAGGACTGGGAGTGTGGGGTTGGTAGATGCAAACTATTACCTTTAAAACAGATAAAAACAAGGTCTTATATAGATAGCAGAGGGAACTATAGCCAATCCCCTTGGGATAAACTATAATAGAAAAGAATATGAAAAAGAATGTATAAGTGAGTCACTTTGTTGTACAGCAGAGATTGGCACAAGATTGCAGATCAGCTGTACTTCAAATAAGTAAATAAGAGGTGGATTAGCTTAGAGGGTGGTATCCTATACTATTCTGTTCCGTGATGTAAGCAACTGAAGCAGGGAATATTTTTAAAACATCTCAACTCTAACGAGTATGAAATGGCCCAGTTCCCTGCGGTCATCATTGCCTACACTACTTGGCCACACCCTTTCTTTCCATACTAGGCTAAGGAAAAACGGCAATATTGATTTGGAGGAGGTGGGATGGGAGAGACAAAACGCCTTACAGACATTTGCGGGGTTTGTGCTGGGGACGGGGATAAATAGCTGGGCTTGGTGAGTAGGAGGCGACTCTAAAATGAGAGTGAAGCTCTATGACATTAGTTTTCAACTGTGCCTGACCGTGGGATTGTCTGGGGAGCATTCACAAAATTTCTTAGGACTTCAGGAGCTTCTGAATTAATTGGTTTGTGAAGGGACCTTTTAGGGTTCTCAGATATAGCAAAAAAAAAAAAAAAAAGTTTAACAGGACACCCAGCTAAACTTGAATTTCAGATTTAAAAAATTAATAATTTTCTTAGCACAAGTATGTCCCAGGTATGACATGGGCAGAGGACATTAATGTATGTACGTCTGTAAGTTTCCCAGCTGCAGTAAAGAGAAACGAGGAAGGCGGGTGGTGGGGGTGGGGAGGTGGGGATGGGAGGTGGGAGGATGGGAGGGATGGGAGGGTGTGTGTGGGAGGGATGGGAGGGTGTGTGTGGGAGGGATGGGAGGGTGTGTGTGGGAGGGATGGGAGGGTGTGTGTGGGAGGGATGGGAGGGTGTGTGTGGGGGGGATGGGTACAGAGGAAGAGGGAAAGGACAGGAAGCCCATGGAACCGTCATCTCATTTGATACCGCTTGTTTGCAGCTTTTGTGGAATCAAAAAGCATGCTGAAGACCATTTGCTTTAAGTTTGTTCTTCACTCTGAACACAAACAGGATCACAAATGGTACTAGATGCAGTCCCTGTCTGCATTCTTTTGCTTTACCGAAGAGTCCCCGGGGAAGGAGAGGACCACGGTATAGAACTGTAGTTGTCCGTATTCACCACTAGGTGGTACCCCTGCCTCGGAAAAAGATCCGCCGGCTGACTGTCTTAGAGGAAGGGACAAAAGCGCCGACAAGGGAGCTGATACAGCGAGCATGCGTGCCCAGTTGCTTCAGTCGTGTCCGACTCTGCAATCCCATAGACCGTAGCCCACCAGGCTCCTCGGTCAACAGCACATGCTCTTTAGGCCAAGTCTTGGAGTTTCAGACCTGTATTCTATTGGAACCAGCTACTAGAAGACGGAATCGAATTCCTCATTTCCAATTCCAGAACCATCCAGTCGCACGAGCCAATGGACAAGGAGGCAGCTTTGGTGAAAGCTGTTTTAAACATGAGGATATACTCAGACTAGAAAAGAGGGTTTGAGAGGAGAGATGCTGATGTGCGGAGAGGAATTCCAGGATCCAGAAAAGCAGCAGGAAGGGAAGGGATGAGGAGAAGGCAAGATAGGAGTGGGTGTAGCTCAGAACATCTTGGGGTACAACCTGCCTTTCATGTTGAAAAAACAGAAAGAAATAAAAAAGGCCCGTTCATGCTCAGTAGACTCTGACCATAAACCTCATCTAGCAGGTCACTTGCAAACTGAAACAAAATGTTTTTATCTTTATCCTGCAAGGAACAAAAGTTTTTAAAAATTTCTTTAACAACCATAAATATTTAACATTTACTTACCATATGCTGGATTATAAAAGCTCAGATAAAATTCTAAAGAAAAAATTAGAAAATTTTTCCCCCACAAGCCTTAAAGGCCTTTGTGAGGGATTATAAAACAAGCAAATACAGAACGTCTCCATTTTCTTTGGAGGAAGGATAGAAAGAGTGAATGTACATTTCTTTATTGTTTCTAGATATTGACATATTTATTTTATAATCAGGAGGTAGTTTTATAAGCCTAATAACTGTATCACACAGACATCTGCTCTTCTAGCTCCTAAATACTGAGAACGTGATGTGTGCTGGAGGAGCTCTTTTGTGAGTTGGGAGGATGACAGGCTGATAATGGCTCCCAAGGATGTGTCCCAACCCCTGGAACCAGTGAATGCTACCTTACTTGGAAAAAGTAAGTCTTTAATCACACCTGCAAAAACCTGTCTTTGCAGGTGTGATTAAGGATCTTGCAATGGGAAGATAATTCTGGATTATCCTTTTAAATAAAGTTTTTTTAAAAACCCAAGATTCCTTAGAAAACTGGAAATAGAACTGCCTTATGACCCAGCAATCCCACTGCTGGGCATACACACTGAGGAAACCAGAATTGAAAGAGACACGTGTACCCCAATGTTCATCACAGCACTGTTTATAATAGCCAGGACATGGAAGCAACCTAGATGTCCATCAGCAGATGAATGGATAATAAAGCTGTGGTACATATACACAATGGAGTATTATTCAACCATTAAAAAGAATACATTTGAATCAGTTCTAATGAGGTGGATGAAACTGGAGCCTATTATACAAAGTGAAGTAAGCCAGTAAGAAAAACACCAATACAGTATACTAACGCATATATATGTAATTTAGAAAGATGGTAATGATAACCCTGTATGTGTGACAGCAAAAGAGACACAGATGTATAGAACAGTCTTTTGGACGCTGGGAGAGGATGATTTGGGAGAATGGCATTGAAACATGTATAATATCATATAAGAAATGAATCACCAGTCCAGGTTCGATGCAGGATACAGGATGCTTGGGGCTGGCGCACTGGGATGACCCAGAGGGATGGTACGGGGAGGGAGGTGGGAGGGGGTTCAGGATGGGGAACACGTGTACACCCGTGGTGGATTCATGTTGATGTATGGCAAAACCAATACAATATTGAAAGTAATTAGCCTCCAATTAAAATAAATTTAAATTAAAAAAATAAAAATTCAATTTTATTTTATTTTTTTAAACCTTTTTGGCTACATGGTATGTGGTATCTTAGTTCCCTGAGAAGGGACTGAACCATGCCTCCTGCATTGGAAGTATGTAGTCTTAAACACTGAACCACCAGGGAAGTCCCTGGGCTGAAACTTCAGTACTTTGGCCACCTGATGTGAAGAGCCGGCTCATCGGAAAAGACTCTGATTCTGGGACAGATTGAGGACAAAAGGAGAAGAGCGTGGCAGAGGATGAGATGGTTAGATCGCATCACTGACTCAATGGCCATGAATGAGTTTCAGCAAACTTTGGGAGACAGTAGTGAAGGACAGGGAAGCCTGGAGTCCTGCAGTCCATGGGGTCACAAAGAACTGGACACGACTTAGCAACTAAATGAGAGCAACAGTCACATGTATCCTCATATAGGAGAGAAGTAGAAGGAGATTAGACAGAAATGGAGAATGTGGCCTGGAGGCAGAGATTAGAGTGTTGTGGCCACAAGCCAGGGCATGTCAAGAGCCACCAGAAGCTCCTGGAAGAAGTGAGGAATGGATTCTCCTGTAGAGCCTCTGGAGGAGGCATGGCCTCTGACAACTCATTTCAGACTTTTGGCCTGCAGAACTATAAGTGGATACATTTCCTTGGTGTTCATCCACTGAGTCTGTGCTCCTTTGCTGCTGCAACCCCAAAGAAACTCATGTGGGAGACATACTCACTTCCAGCTCTTTTTCCTCTGCTGTTTCCAGGAACAGATCGGGGCGGAAGGGTTTCACTCCATTGCAATTCTCCACTCTGAAAATCTTCTCTGATGGGACGAGAACCATTCGAATTACAAGAAAGAATGCAGTGTGAAGAAATTTAGGCAGCAGCCTTCAGACTGAATGGGTTCCCGGACCTGGATGGGGAGCTGGTGGGAGTGTGGCAGAGCCTAGGCTAGCACTCAACAAACAGATGTGAATGAATGGATGAGCCACCAGGGGAAGGGGGCTTAGGCCCTCTTACACCCAGAGAGTACTTCAATTAAAGCTACAGACCTTTTAAAACTTAACTCAAAGACCACTGTCTTAGGGAGGTTTCCTCTGACCGAGATGCTAGCCTGTCCTCCCTACACCCTTCAGCTATCTTCATCCTCCATACTGGTAAGAGCTGGTGCACAGTAAGTACTCAGTGAATCGAGAATTGGATAAATGGAATGAAACATTTCCCCCTAACAAGGACCTACTGTATAGCACAGAGAACTCTGCTCAACGTTATGTGGCAGCCTGGATGGGAGGGGAGTCTGGGAGAGAATGGATACATGTATGTGGATGGCTTAGTCACTTCGCTGTCCACCTAAAACTATCACAACATTGTTAATCGGCTATACTCCAATACAAAATACAAAGTTTAAAAAAAGAATAGTCAAGTTTAATATTCCATGGGGAGTCAGTATAATCTCCAAATCTAAATTTAATAATTAAAAAAAGAACAGTCAAGTTTAATATTCCATGGGGAGTCAGTATAATCTCCAAATCAGAATTTAATAATTAAAAAAAGAACAGTCAAGTTTAATATTCCATGGGGAGTCAGTATAATCTCCAAATCAACTTTCTAGAATTTGATAAACTATGCTACCCCCCAACACACACACACACATACATATACACATGAGATGGATAGCATCACGGACTCAATGGACATGAACTTGAGCAAACTCTGGGAGACAGTGGAGGATGGGGAGAGCTCGGCATGCTGCAGTCCACGGGGGTCACAGAGTTAGACACGATAGCGACTGAACAACAGCAACAAACCCCCCAACATACACACAAGAGGACATGTGACAAAACTACTATAGATACTCTCTTAGTAAGACCTCAAGGATGTATGCGGTCCTGTTAGTGATCTAGTTCAGGTGTTAAAGACGCATATCTCTTAACGGAATCAGAGGGAAAGCAGGAAATTTTAAGGCCCAGCTCTTTAACTCAGTATTGCTGAGTGGTGGCGGCTGGCAGTAGGGTGTTGTCCTGTGCTTTTCAGAGCCCTCTGACATTCATACCGTCACTGAATCCCTCCAACCACCCTGTGCAGTGTGGAGCGCGGGAGTGACACTGCTCTCGCTGACAAGGGGACTGAGACGTGGTCACAGAATTCCTGCTGGCTCCCAGAGAAGGTCCTCACCTTTCTGGTCCCGACAGCTGAGCGTGTAGAAGGTTTCTCTTCGCTGGATGATCTCCTGGGCGATGATGCCGTAGCTGTACACGTCTCCTTTCTGCGAAACGCTGGCTACTCGGAGATGCTCTGGGGCCGTCCACAAGTCTGTGTGTTCAGCATTGAGACTTTGACTTTAAGGGGTTGAGTAGCCCAGAGATCCCCGACGCGCTTTTAAGTCCCTCCACCACACTAATGCTGGTGATGGGGGCAGAATACACACTTGCCTTCCAAGCTGACTAGGTAATGCCAGGATCTGGGTGAGGAAACACAGAATGCCTTCCCTAAAACTGCCTGGGTCATAGTCCTGAAAACCCTCAAGGTCTACCTAGAACAGCGCCTAGGGTTCAGGGAGTGCTCAGTAAATATTTGTGGGGTGAATTCAGTAGAATGTAAGAGGCCGAGGATTCAATAGTTTATGGAACATGCAACATAAAACTATGAAAGCCTTTATAAATATTTTAAAATTATATATTTAATGTAATATAAAACATTGTGTGCATGCTCAGTCACTCAGTCATATCTGACTCTTTGTGACACCATGGACTGCTGCCCACCAGGCTCCTCTGTCCATGGGCTCTCCCAGGCAAGAATACTGGCGTGGGTTGCCATTTCCTTGTCCAGGGCATCTTCCTGATCCAGAAATCAAACCCAGGTCTCTTGCATTGCAGGCAGATTCTTTATCACTAAGCCACCTGGGAAGCCCATATAAAACACTGCTGCTGCTGCTGCTGCTGCTGCTAAGTCGCTTCAGTCGTGTCCGACTCTGTGTGACCCCATAGACGGCAGCCCACCAGGCTCCCCCGTCCCTGGGATTCTCCAGGCAAGAACACTGGAGTGGGTTGCCATTTCCTTCTCCAATGCATGAAAGTGAAAAAGTGAAAGTGAAGTCATTCAGTCGTGTCTGACTCTTAGCGACCCCATGGACTGCAGCCCACCAGGCTCCTCCATCCATGGGGTTTTCCAGTCAAGAGTACTGGAGTGGGGTGCCATTGCCTTCTCCATATAAAACACTACATATATATAAATATTTAATAAATATATACTTACAAATTTTATGTAATATAAAACATGTTTCTTTTAGTAAATATAAATGTATTTACTATATATATGTTTGGTGGTGGTGGTTTAGTCCCTAAGTCACGTTTGATCCTTTTGCAACGTAGTGGACTGTAGCCCACCAGGCTCCTCTGTCCATGGGATTCTCCAGCCAAGAATACTGGAGTGGGTAGCCATTCCCTTCTTCAGGGGATCGAACCCCTCCTGCATTGCAGGTGAATTCTTTACTGACTGAGCCACCAGGGGATCGCCATATATGTATAGTTACTAAAAGGAAATAATGGGCTTTCCAGGTAGCTCAGATGGTAACGAATCTGCCTGCAGTGCAGGAGACACGGGCTCAATCCCTGGGTAGGAAAGATCCCCTGGAGAAGTGAATGGCAACCCACAACAGTATTTTTACTAAAAGAAAATAAAGACAGCACACTTAAACAGAGAGACAGTCACTGATAGTTTCCAGATGTGATACAGTAGCAGCCACGAGGTCAGCTATTACACAGATGCGCTTTCTTTGGTTTCTGTGGTATTCTTTTTTAAAAAAAGCATCGGTTTACTCACATTTTGCTAGCATGCAAGCTATTACTAGTGCTTCGCATCAAGTTCATTTCAAGAGTGAAGCACTCCTGTGTCTGGCTCCTACAGCCACTTGGGTTTGGGACCCCCCATTACATATCTTATTTTTAATAATGGGGGCATACAATTAATTATTCTCCAACATCCCTTGGGACTTTTCCAGGATTACCTAGCTCCCTGTAGACTTTTTAAGATTTCTACCTTAAGCAGTTTCAATTAAATAAATCAACAGATTCGTGTGTTTAGGTATAGTGAGATGCTTATGATAAAGCACACTTTCCTCATTTGGCTTTCCATCCAAGTGTTCACTGCCTTTTCAGATTTATGTCTTGTGAATTGATGTGGCTTGTGATTCATTAAAAATGGATCCTAATGGTTGGGCTTGTAGGAGAGGGAAGTAAATTTACTTATGCTAAGATTTCAGGTAACCGACCCCACAGATAGGCTCATATAACTGGATGTTCAGGAGGGTAGGCTGGGATCTGCAAGTCATCTGATTTTGTGTCCTGGTGAATCATTTCACGAAGGGGCTTTGCTCACTCCACGATGAACCTGGGCACACAGCAGGTTCTCAGTAAGCACTAACTGGATTTAGTCCAATGTCTTAGCATCCCTGACATAGCTAAAGAAGTGGGTGCAGGATTGTAATTTTTTGTCTATTATGGAAAACTAAAAGGAGTGCAAAAATAGAATTAGAGGTAGAATTTAGTTTTTGAGGAATTTAGTGGTATTTTGAGGCATATATGAGTCCTAGCCCTCTAAGGCTGTTTAACCCTGAGCTCTAATAAAGGACGGCAAACGTTCAACATGAAAAGCCCTTGATACTTTACAAATAGTT
Organism: Bos javanicus; assembly: GCF_032452875.1. Classification (NCBI taxonomy): domain Eukaryota; kingdom Metazoa; phylum Chordata; class Mammalia; order Artiodactyla; family Bovidae; genus Bos; species Bos javanicus. The sequence continues at coordinate 95,709,579 of NC_083872.1, read as the reverse complement.
TTTTTTGATCCCCATCACCACTCCTGAAAGGGATAAATAAGAATATATTTTACCGATAAGACTTTTTTCTAAGCATCATCATTTCTTATCATTACCACAGATAAATGAATGATGTCTAGAATTTGGAAAGGGGTCTTCAGTCTTATACTCTATTTTTTTGGGCAATTCTCTTAGCCTCTCTGAACTTTAGTTCTGTCTTCTATAAAAGAGGACAAAATTGAACAATAAGGGGATTTCTGATGTCTCCTATGGCTCTAACTTTCTGTATTTTTCCACACAGTCCTGCCTCCACAAGCCAATAACTCCTTCATGATTTCTCCGTTAAATCAAGGGACACACAGATGAAGGAAACCCACAGAGGAGATCTGTTCAACTTGACAAGCACACGCTGAACACGAGAACGGGGTAATGCTGGGAAATGAGCCAGCTACTGCCTCTTACGGAAGTGTTTTTTCTGGTCAGTATCACCATTTCCTGAACACTTTACATGGACTTTTGCAAAAATTAAAAAAGAAAAGTGTTTAAGTGGAAAACTAGTGAAAATTTCATTCATGACAGACCTTTTCTTGGAGGCAAAATGGAATTGCAGCCAAAATCGGTGATCTTCACCACCATTCTACTGTCCACCACGCAGTTGGTCGATTTCAGACGGCCGTGGACTTCTGTCTTACTGGAGTGCAGATATGACATTCCCTGTAGTTTTTCAGATGACAGGAAAACAAAGAGATATGACACTGCTCAGCTGCTCTGTCCTTTTCAGGAAAGAGATGGCTTGGTGAAATCATTTCGACATGTGGACAGAATCACTGTCGAGTTTTAAATTTAACTCCATTAACTTTATAAAATACTGTTAAAGCCCTAATATTTGCCTAAGTACTGCATACAGTTTTGAAGGTCTAGAGACTCTGGTTAAGTAGCTGCAGACAATATGAAGCAAAGATTGATCCTTTTTTTTTTTTAAAGTGTTTTTGCTTACCACTTATTCAGTCTGTGACCTTGGGTATGTCTCTGGTTCTCTGCTACCTCAATATGAATATGAAAATAATATGAATAATAAGGCTTTGCCTTCCTGAAGGGAGAGGTTAGGTTAGATTATTTCTTAAAATCTAATTGCTTTCAATCTATTTTGAAACAATTTTTCATTCAGTTTTGAAAGAGGAAGTTCTTTTTTGGCTGTTGTGTCTCCCCCTGGCGGCCAGAGGTGGTGGTACTGCAGACACTAGTGTTCAGCCTTGGTCCTGGGAGTGAACTGAGGCAAATAACATATAGTACTACGTTTTCTTCCCCAACTGATTCCGATGCTCTGTGTCTTTCAGATGATTTAAGACTGTATCAGATACCTCACTCCTGGGACTGGTTTTTCTTCATTGTTGAATGGGGCCCTAGTTACTGGTATCCACTTCCTTTTCATAGCATGTCTAGGAAATATACATGTCCAAATCTTTTATTACCTCATGCAAGACGAATGCCTGCCCTTATATTTTCTCTTACATTAAGGTGAAGATTCAGTTATCTTCCCTGAAACTTTATGTGATTTTTTTTTTTTTTTACTTCCAGCAAATCTATGAAAGTGTGTGCCTGCAACTCAGTGTAGAAAGAATTTAATAATAAAAATAATAAGTCAGTATATATATATTGAGTACTTGCTTGTCAGGCCTTATACAAAGCCCATGTGTTGTTTCGTAAAATCTTCCCAAAAACCCCATGACACAGGCACTCTTTCATTATCATTTTACAGATGAAGAAACCGACGCGATAGCTGGCTAGGTCTGTTTTCCAGATTTAACTTTCATAAATATCTTTCGTGTCTGTGGGTCTCTTACCTTAGCAATGTCATACAAGACAGAGATCTTAAACTCCCAGTCCATGAATGTACCATCAGGGTAAGAAATTGTGTCATTTAAAACTTCCTGAGCAGGAGAAAAAGAAAAGGAATATGAGTCGTCTAAAGGATACCACTGTGGAGAGATTCTTACAGGCCAATAATGATCTTCTTTTGTTTTTTATTTTTTAACATTTTGATCACACCCCAAGGCATGTGGGATCTTAGTTGCCCAACCAGGGACTGAACTCATGCCCGCTGTGGTAGAAGCGTGAAGTATTAACTAGTGGGCCACCAGGGAAGTTCCAATAATGATCTTCTAATCATGAATTCTTGGGCTCAGGAACAAGCTGGAACTCCATTCTCCTGGTTTTCTTGAACATATGTTTCTTTTCTCTCTAAGAAACACTGGGTGGTTCTTTATCACAAGGAGATGAGCACGAGATGCCCACAAATCCCAAATCCTGGTTCTTCACCAGATAGTGGTAAAGGAATGAGCAGGTACCTGACAGGAGAGTAGGCTGGTGAGCCTGATTCACAAGTGCCTGGGTTGCAGGCTCTGTATCATCAAAATTACACTAGTGTTTTCCAACAAGGAATTGCTATCAGAAAATCCCTTAGGTAGGATTTCATTTTTACTTAGAAGACCAATTGCATCAATTGGTTTAATAGCTCTAAGTGTTCCGTCCGTTTATTAAGTCCTCTGTCATTAAGACAGAGCTCTTGAATTTCTGTATTAACTATATGACCTAGAGTTTTGAACTCATAGTATTAACATGGTGATGGTTGTATCAAGATGCAGGGTATTTAAACTAAGCTAATTGTTCACAGTAAAACTGTAAGCAGGACCCTAACTGAAAACCTAACAACAGTTTCTCGTCTGGGGAAAAAGCCCAGTTTTAACTTAGGTACTGTACCAGCAATTTCCAAAAAAGGACCCAAAGTCATTGTTGTTTCAGATGAGGTTGCTGCAGCAGTGGGTAACCAGGCAGTTTAAGGGAGGGGAGTTATAAGCAGACAGACTCTTCCCTTAGCACCTGATATATGGTTTTTGTTTATTTGTTTATTATCTCTTCTCCTTATGAAAATGTCCTCTGTGATAATCTTCACTTACTGGTGTATCTAAATATTTTGTCACGTTGAAACCAAACGATTCAGATATGGTCTAGCCCTCATATAGAAAGTATTTCTAATTTTGAGAGACTTGAAATTATTATTATTAGGGATGTGTGTTTGTTTTATTGTATCAGCAGCAATTTAAATGAACATTTTCAGCACCAATTAAAATGATCTTATATAGCCTTTCTTCAAAGACCTTTTGATATGATGCATTAGAGTAATATTTTTTCCATTCATAGAACTAACCATATCTAACTGTATTATGCTTTTCATATATGACTTGGCTTAGAGTTACCTGTATTGCGTTTATAATTTTTCCATTTATATTGATAAATGACATTAGTCTTTAATCACATTTTAGTATCAACTTTATGCTAGCCTTGTTGAATGTTAAATGAATTTAGAAGATGTTCATGTTTTTCTTTAACGTTAGAACAGTGTTTATATAGACAATGAGAATTATTCTTGAAGTTTAGAAAAATTAAACTGAATCTGGTTTTCTTTGTAATGGAAAGTTAATGTCTTCTACCGTTATTGACGTCCTTAAGTTTTTACTTGAGTCAAGTTTTCATAATTATATTGTTTCTGAAAATTTTCCCTTTTTTAGACTTTATAATTTAATAGTCATGATATATTCTTTCATAATTGAAAGCATCTTTTCATAGCTTTATTTTTTATTTTCATTTTATTTTTAGGCTTACTTTAAAGATTTAATTAGAAGTATAAGAGGCTTGTACATTTTGTAGTTTTTAAAAAATAAACAACTCAAGAATGCACTTTAAAATTTTATCAGTTTTATAATAATTGAATTGTGGTTTCCTTTCCTTTAGGCCATAGTTATATTTAGATTAGTTTTTAAAAGAGAGAACAGCATTTAGGGCTATGATTTGTTTCCCTTGAGGATAAATTTGAGTTTATGCCATACATACATTTTTAAATCTACATTTTTTTCCTAATAACCATCCAGTTTTCTCTTAATACAAAAGCAAATATGCAAGTAAAGTAAAATGAATGGAGAGGCAATCACTTTTCCACATTTCCTCATTTGTTCTTTGTTTTTTCAAGTCTACACTCCTGAATATTTTTTAGCTAGTTAGCTCAGTTGGTAAAGAATCCGCCTGCAAAGCAGGAGACCCCAGTTCAATTCCTGGGTCAAGAAGATGCCCTGGAGAAGGGACAGGCTACCCACTCTAGTATTCTTGAGCTTCCCTGGTAGCTCAGCTGGTAAAAAATCCGCCTGCAATGTGAGAGTCCTGGGTTCGATCCCTAGGTTGGGAAGATCCCCTGGAGAAGGGAACAGCTACCGACTCCAGTATTCTGGCCTAGAGAATTCCATGGACAGAGGAGCCTGGCAGGCTACAGTCCACTGGGTCCCAAAGAGTTGGACACAACTGAGTGACTTTCATTTCACTTATAATGATATAATAGGGATAAATGGACAAAATCTGAGTGATCTAGTTTGATAAGCATATGGGCCCATACATTTTTCCTGATAACTCTCTGCTGTTATTATTTCACTGAGTGAGCATTTAAAATTTCTACTACACATTTTTTTTTTTTTTTGCACATGGTTGGCTGGCTAGGAAATTGGAAATGATTCTGGTTTCTTACCCTGAGGGATCCTCTCTCGCAGTACTCAGTCACCCCAAAGATCGTGGAATCAAGCTTCACTGTGCCGTAGAACTTGGTTAGGTTGTAATAGTCAATCTGAAGCAACTAAGACATAACACACTCATTTACAAAGCAGCTCAGCCAGAAAAGAGCACCTGGTTAAAAACTAATAATATACTAATAAAACATGCTGTGTCTCAGATCTCTGGGAAGATATACTACTGCTCTTGATACAATGAAGCATCGGTGCATCTCCTTCTGCACTTGGCATTAATCTGACTTCATGGCCTTTCTTTTGTCAGCAAGAGGACCTGGATACAAACCTTTGACTACTCTCCCATCACATCAGGACCACTTTCTAGGATATGCCAGCATGTTCTGTACCATCAAACATCTTTGACAAAATTTGGGGGGAGGATTTTCAACAAGAAGTATGGTCACTCATTCCTGGTCAGCAGGTTTCTCTGTCAGGACTCCCTAATAACACCTTGCTCCACCAGGGACCTCAATGCTTGGGGAAAACAGAGTAAAGTTATTTCTCACTTAAAGGTCTTAAGTAAGCATACCTTGTTCAATTCTATCTTCTGTTTCTCAGTGAAGTTGCCATCATTGTGCTTGAGATCCTTTAGAATCACTCGCTGCAAAGATCAATTGAATTAAGGAGATAGTGTAGGATGACCGCTGTATGCATGTTATAATCATCTGCTCACATGACTATCTTCCCACTCTACTGTAAGCTCTTGAAAGTGGTAACATTCTTTTACTGCTGCTTATATCCCTGGTGCCTAGTGCCTGGGATGTGGCAGGCTCACATAAGAATGTTTCTTTAAAATAATTAAGTGAAAAAAGGAGGAAGGAAGGCAGGAAAGAAGGGAGGGAAGGAGGAAGGAGGGGAGACACAAAACCCTGCTATGGGATTGTCACATCCCCACCGCAGTGATTCAAAATACAAAACAGGGTTGCCTGGACTGCTCTGAATCTATTCTTTTTCCTTTTCCTTCCTACACTCTCCCCCTCTTAAAAATTTTATTTTTTCTTCAGTATACCCAGGACTTGAGAATATTGTAAGCGGTGAAGCAGAGCCCTGCCCAGCCCTGTTAAAGGCTCTAACAGCACCCCTTGGGTCAGCTCCGGGACCCCGGCCATCACACCGCCGACATCAGAGCTGGGGCCACAACGAGTCAGAAGGCCCAGCACGTATCCCTGATTGGCTCTTCAGAAAAGCAGAGGAGACTAGTCACCTTTTTGTCATATTTGCACTGTCGCAGTCTCTGGATTGTGTCTCGCCTCTTGTCATCATCGATCTGGCACAAGAACAAGCTAATTATTCCAGAGGCTCCACGTCTTGGCTCCCCACCTGCCGGTCAAAGGCTGAGAGAGACTGCCTGTGTCTACTGCAGTTGGTTCACAGCATGCCAGGCAGGCTCAGAAAAACTGTTATAATTGTCCTGTGTCCCCTCTCATGCTCCCCTCCCCCCTCCAACGGTACCTTCCTTCCAAGTATCCACCAGCCGCACATTTAACTCGGTTTTCTCCCCCTTCTTCTCGTAGCCTATTTCAGCCAGAACTTCCTTTGCTTCCTTCCTGCCCAGCCTCCCAGACTATTGGGAACCATTGCCTGTAGCTATGGACAGATGCTCTCAGGGAATCATGTTTGGCATCTGAGTTGTGAACTCATGCCTCAAGGCCCAAGTAGCAGTGCAAGTGAGGACACCTTGCTGGGGCTTAAGGAGGCAGCCACATCAGCTCGGGGTTCAGCCTGGAGTTGCGAGATCAGCTGGTTTGTCAACAGAAGCCAGTCATTTATTTGGCAGTGCTGGGTCTTAGTTGCAGCATGGGGGATCTAGTTCTAGGCGTGGCCTGTGGGATCTAGTTCTCTGGCCAGGTATTGAACCTGGGCCCCCTGTATTGGGAGCTCAGAGTCTTAGCCCCCGGACCATCAGGGAAATCCCAGTAATTAATTTGAAAAGAAGTTAAATATTGACTGAAACACAACACACACACACTTGAGGCTCTTGGTCTGCTACTCGAAAGGCAAAAAAGATTATGAACCATTGCATCTTTCCATTCAATTCTTATAAAAACCTGTGATGTATTTTATTTGTTAAAAGTTACCTCATAGGGACATTTTGAAAATGTGAGTGAAATAAATAATATCCAATTCCATGCATGATGCCTGGCACAGCACAGATTAATAAACATCACTTGTCTCCCCTTCTCCTGTTTCTCATTTTATTTGTGAGGTACAAAGGGTTACATGGCACCATGTGTCACCCGAGAATGTATGGAACCTGAGTATGACTTCTCGTCCAGTGTTCTTTTTACCCTCTCAAGCCTTGATTGTGTCATTTAAACCATTTGAACCTCAGTCCCTTATTTGGGCAATCCTAACTTACAGGGATACTTCGGGATCAAATGAGACCAAGGTGGTGACACTTTCTTACAAGCAAAGGTGTTTTATCCTCAAATGAATCCTCTGCATCTTTATCATTATTTTCTGTCTGCTGCCTTCCCCTCGAACTTTGCTGACATCTCTCCCTCTGGCTGCTTGGTTTGCTGACCCTCTCCATTCTAGCTTGGGATACGTTCTTCATGATCTCGCCCCTGACTCTTGCTTCCTGACCCAGAGCTCGAACCATTGCCTGTCCAGTCACGTGGCATTTTCCCCTCTCCTGACTCTGGTCGATCCCTGTGGGTCTTCTTCCAGTCCTGTCTCATTCTCAGCACTGGTAAACCTCTTCTTACAGCTAATCCCTGGTCGCCTGCTCCCCAGCTGGTCTGTAACTCGGCATAATGATGACTCCCCATGCTCTGAATCACTTCTAACCTTCCTCCTCATGGCAACTTGTCCCAAAGACCTCCTCCTTAGCCAGGTGAGTGGCTAATGATGAATTAACTCATAAAAATTCTGTCATATCCAACAAGGGGTAGATGAGTTATACTCTTAGGAGTATATTTACATTTTAATAAAACACATAGCAACACAATGTTTTAGGCTTAACTCAAAAGAACAAAGTGTAGTACAGGGTTCTAAGGTGGTGGGGGAGGCTTGTGAGGGGTGGAGCCGTGGTGGGACCTGGGCAGAAGTGGGTGGGAGCCCAAACTGGAGTCACACCAGAGACGGGGACCGCTCACTCCTTCTAGAGGTCTCCTCCTCCCTTCCTAGGGTACTGCCATTAAGTCATTCAGGTCGATGAATTCTCTCTTTGAAAATCCAATAATCTTACAATCATTTACAATTACAGTCATAGGTTTTGATGAGAATCAAATGGAAAGATGCAATGTGAAATGTAAATGACTGTAAGATTATTGGATTTTCAAAGAGAGTATTCATTGATTTCTTCCTGACACGTGCCTGAAATAGATCTTTTCTTAATTTTAAAATTTTAAAAAATTAATTATTTTTTTGGTCACACTGCAAAGCATGGGGGAATCTTAGTTTCCTGACCGGGACCCAAACCTGTGCCCACTGCAGTGGAAGTGTGGAGTCCTAACCACTGGACTGCTGGGGAAGTTCCTGGTCTTTGTCAATAGCATTTTTATTTTTGTGGCTCAGGATGTAATAGGAGTGTTACTTTGGTGCATGGACCATTTCTGGAGGAAAGGGAGGCCTAGTCCTCACTCAGCCATGAAGGGATCTGACCCACTAGAGTGCCGTGTGCAGGATTTGGGGTGGGGTGCCCAGAGAGGTGGTGGAAAGGCTCCAAACACAAACCTGACTCATGTGGCAATTTTATTTTTGCTGATTCTAAGGAGGGAGGTGTCTCAAGTCACACTGTCCTGTTGGCTTGGCCCTATTCCAAGGGACCCCGCTCATTCCTTCATGGGGAGGTTCTGGGACTCCACCCCCTAGTTTGCTTTGGTATAAAACCACTGGGATTTCCCTGGTGGTCCAGTAGTTGAGAATCTGCCCTGCCAATGCAGGGAACACGGGTTTGATGCCTGGTCTGGGAGGATCTCACATGCCATGGAGCAACTAAGCCTGGGTGCCCTAACTACTGAGCCTGTGCCTGAGAGCCTGTGCTCTGTAACAAGAGAAGCCACCGCAATGAGAAGCCCGAGCACCGCAACTAGAGGGTAGCCCTCGCTCGCTGCAACTAGAAAAAGCCCGCGAGCAGCAATGAAGACCCAGGGTGGTCAAAAATAAACAAATTAAAATCCGAAAAAAACCCAGAAAAACCTCTGATGGTTAAGTGTTAGTGTCACACTTACAGAGGGTGGGTTCAGACTGTGCCCCATTCTTGAAATTCTAGCCCCGTTGCCTCAAAGAGCTCAGAAACAATGAAACAGGCCCAGGCATCAGGCACATGAGAAATGCTCAGAAGAGCTGGCGGGTTACATCTGCAGTAACCTGATTCCCTAGTGTGTGTGACCGGGCCGCGCTGCTCGACACTTTGTCCTTCATTTTCCTCATCAGCAAAGTTAGGGTGATAAAGTTCATCTCCTGAGGTCCTGGTGAGGAGGAGATAAGTCCACTCAGGTCCTGAATTAACCGCCGCCCATGGGAGGCAGTGTTGCTGGTGGCTGCTGAGCCTTCCTGGCTGAGCGCAAGTGTGGGCAAAGGATTCTTTCTTCAGCAGTGAGAAAGTGAGTCACATGTCCTGAGTGTGAGAGAGTAGTTCCCCAAGGTTTAGGGGAACTCAGATGCCCTACCCATTCCTACATCCCTTCCATGACAAATCCTCCCTGTCTGCACTCCTATTCTGGGTCACATGCAAAAAACGAGTAACACACCATACCACAGCCTCCACCAAAGTGTTCACTGGATCAAGTAGCACCATGAAGAATCAAGGGAAAGGCAGGAAGCTGAGGATTCTAACATCTAGGTCTTGGATTCTGAAACAAATGACCCTGCCTGGCACGTTCTGTACCATGGACCAAAGTCTCCTCAGATCCCTGGGGAGTTGCGCCAGCCCGCGCATTCTTGCCCAGGTCAGGGGCGCCTTACCTTTAGGCTAACGTGGTTGGTCTCGTTGGACTCCAGGGGAAAAATGTCTTCAGGAGGAATGTGGGACCACTTCTTCTGACGAAGCGCGTGTTCTCTCTTGTATTTTCTGTGAAAGGAACACAACCAACCCACAGGCTTTTATGATGCTCTTTTATTATGCCATTCCATTTCTGACCATTAGTTGACATCTACAGCTCTGATGGGGGGGCTTCCCTGATGGCCCAGCAGATAAAGAATCTGCCTGCAATGCAGGAAACATGGGAGACTCAGTTTGATTCCTGGGTTGGGAAGATCCCCTGGAGGAGAACATGCAACCCACTCCAGTATTCTTGCCTGGAAAATCCCACAGCCAGAGGAGCCTGGTGGACTACAGTCCACGGGGTTGCAAAAAGATTCAGTCAGGACTTAACAACACAGCTTCTTCAGCCTGAAAGTATGTAATACTTAACTAAATGCTTAACAACAACAACACTTAAATATTTAACTAAACAATGACAACAATACTTAACTAAATACTTAACTAAACAACAACAACAAAGCCTCTTCAGCCTGAAAGTATATAATAGAGCGACTTTGAAATTTCCCATAATGTATTAATAAAAGAGCAGAAATAGCCATTTCCACCTACAGAATGCCAATTCTATGGTCATTATACAGACTTTATTTCAATTCCCCACAACAGTTCAGATGAGGATACTGAAGCCAAGTAACATGTTTAAGTTGCCAATAACACAGTTAAGATTGCACAACTGGTTAATCTCAGAACTGAGATTTGAGTTCATGTGTCTCAGGAAGACTCCCAAGACTCCCTGGAGGAGGGCATGGCAACCCACTCCAGTATTCCTGCTTGGAGAAACCCATGGACAGAGAAGCCTGGTGGGCTACAGTCCATAGGGACGCAAGGAGTTGGACATGACTCAAGCAACTTAGCACAAACACATGCATGTCTCTGATGGCAAGCTCTAATTCATCCGCTCAGTAGTCGTCTGCCTTAGATAGACTTTTCGATGCAGAATGCCTTTATAATCTTAGCTCTGTCCAGAGACTTCCTGTGAATGTATACTATCAACAGGCATCAGATGCCCCACTCTCACCCACCCCTCCGCCTGAGAGATGAGCACCGCAGGTTAGCCGGCAGGTACCTGAGCACCAGGAGAGCAATGAGAAGCAGCAGGACCACCGTCCCCGCGAGCGTGAAGACGGCAATCATCAGCATTTGAGGGCCTGTGGCAGAAAAGACGGTGAAAACTACGCTAGGAAGGGTCCCTGAAAAGAGAACAAATGCATTTCACAAGATTCTAGTTGTATAAGACAATTTCAGCAAGTGGAAAGGGAGAGAACTTTTAAGATACCTGTTTCTTACAGAAAGACAAATGTCATATGATAACACTTGTATTTGTAATCTAAAAAAGCCAAAATGATACACGGACTTCCCTAGTGACCCACTGGTGAAGTGGAAGACTTCACCTTCCAATGTAGGGGATGTGGGTTTGATCCCTGGTCGGAGAGCTAAGATCCCATATGCCTCGTGGCCAAAACCCAAAACATAAAACTTAAGTAATATATTAAAAAATTCAATAAAGACTTTAAAAATGGTCCACATCAAAATGATCTTGAGAAAAAAAAATTTTTAAATGATACAAATGAACTTATTTACAAAATAGAAACAGACTCACAGACCCAGAAAGCAAACTTACAGTTACCAAAGGGGAAAGGTGGGAGGGAAGGATAAATGAGAATGAACATATACACAATACTATATATAAAACAGATAATCCACAAGGACCTACTGTATAACACAGAGAACTCAATGTTCTGTAATAACCTACATGGGTGAAGAATCTGAAGAAGAATGGATATATGTATATGTACAACTGAATCATTTTACTGCACACCTGAAACTAACACAATATTGTAAATCAACTATATGCCAGTATAAAATAAAAATTAAATTTAGGGGTGGGTTGGGATAGGGTGTGGGAAGGAGGTTCAAGATGGGTAGGACATATATCTACTTATGGCTGATTCACTTTGATGTGTGGCAGGAACCAATACAACACTGTAAAGCAATTATCCGCCAATTAAAAATGAAAAATTTTTTAAAAGTAGGAAAAGTAGGAAGTACTTCAAAAGTAGGAAGTCAAGACATACCTGGAGTAACAGGCAAATTTGGCCTTGGAGTACAAAACGAAGCAAGTCAAAGGCTAACAGAGTTTTGCCAAGAGAATGCACTGGTCATAGCAAACATCCTCTTCCAACAATACAAGAGAAGACTCTACACATGGACATCACCAGATGGTCAATACCAAAATCAGACTGATTATATTCTTTGCAGCCAAAGATGAAGAAGCTCTATACAGTCAGCAAAAACAAGACTGGGAGTGGACTGTGGCTCAGATCATGAACTCTTTATTGTCAAATTCAGACTTAAATTGAAGAAAGTAGGGAAAAACACTAGACCATTCAGCTATGCAAGCTGCGCAGTTAGTCACTCAGTCGTGTCTGACTCTTGCGACCCCATAGAAGGTAGCCTGCCAGGCTCCTCTGTCCATGGGATTCTCCAGGCAAGAATACTGAAGTGGGTTGCCATCTCCTTCTCCAGGGGATCTTCCCGACCCAAGGATCGAACCCAGGTCCCCTGCATTGCAGTCAGACTCTCCAACTGAGCTACCAGGGAAGCCCCCATTCTGGTATGACCTAAATCAAATCCCTTACAATTACACAATGGAAGTGACAAATAGATTCAAGGGATTAGGTCTGAAGGACAGACTGCCTGAAGAACTATGGATGGAGGTTTGTAACATTGTACAGGAGGCAGGGATCAAGACCATCCCCAAGAAAAATAAATGCAAAAAGGCAAAATGGTTGCCTCAGGAGGTCTTACAAATAGCTAAGAAAAGAAGAAAAGCTGAAGGCAAAGGAGAAAAGGAAAGATATACTCATTCGAATGCAGAGTTCCAAAGAATAGCAAGGAGAGATAAGAAAGCCTTCTTCAGTGATCAGTGTAAAGAAATAGAGGAAAACAATAGAATGGGAAAGACTAGAGATCGCTTCAAGAAAATTAGAGATACCAAGGGAACATTTCATGCAAAGATGGGCACAATTAAAGACAGAAATGGTATAGACCTAACAGAAGCAGAAGATTTTAAGAGCTGGCAAGACTACACAGAAGAACTATACAAAAAAGATCTTCATGACCCAGATAACCACGATGGTGTGATCACTCACCTAGAGCCAGACATCCTGGAATGCAAAGTCAAGTGGGCCTTAGGAAGCATCACCATGAACAAAGCTATGGAGGTGATGGAATTCCAGATGAGCTATTTCAAATCCTAAAAGATGATGCTGTGGAAGTGCTGCACTCAATATGCCAGCAAATTTGGAAAACTCAGCAGTGGTCACAGGACTGGAAAAAGTCAGTGTTCATTCCAATCCCAAAGAAAAGTAATGCCAAAGAATGCTCAAACTACCACACAATTGCACTCATCTAATATGCTAGCAAAGTGATGCTAAAAATTCTCCAAGCCAGGCTTCGATAGTACGTTAACTGTGAACTTCCAAGTGTTCAAGCTGGTTTTAGAAAAGGCAGAGGAATCGGAGATCAAATTGCCAACATCTGCTGGATCATCAAAAAAGCAAGAGAACTCCAGAAAAACATCTACTTCTGCTTTACTGACTATGCCAAAGCCTTTAACTGTGTGGATCACAACGAACTGTGGAAAATTCTGAAAGAGATGGGCATACCGGACCACCTGACCTGCCTCCTGAGAAATCTGTATGCAGGTCAAGAAGCAACAGTTAGAACTGGACATGGAACAACAGACTGGTTCCAAATTGGTAAAGGAGTATGTCAAGGCTGTATATTGTCACCCTGCTTATTTAACTTATATGAAGAGTACATATGTGAAATGCCAGGCTGAATTAAATACAAGCTGGAATCAAGATTGAATGGAGAAGTATCAATAACCTCAGATATGCAGATGACACCACTCTCATGCCAGAAAGCGAAGAAGAACTAAAGAGCCTCTTGATAAAAGTGAAAGAGGAGAGTGAAAAAGCTGGCTTAAAACTCAACATTCAGAAAACTAAGATCATGGCATCCAGTCCCATCACTTCCTGGCAAACAGATAGGGAAACAATGGAAACAGTGGCTGACTTGATTTTTGGGGGGCTCCAAAATCACTGCAGATGGTGATTGCACCCATGAAATTAAAAGATGCTTGCTCCTTGGAAGAAAAGCTATGACCAACCTAACAGCATATTAAAAAGCAGAGACATTACTTTGCAACAAAGGTCTGCCTAGTCAAAGCTACGGTTTTTCCAATAGTCATGCATGGATGTAAGAGTTGGACTATAAAGAAAGCCGGGCACTAAAGAATCGATGCTTTTGAACTGTGGTGTTGGAGACAACTCTTGAGAGTCCCTTGGACTGCAAGGAGATCCAACCAGTCCATCCTAAAGGAAATCAGTCCTGAATATTCATTGGAAGGACTGATGCTAAAGCTGAAACTCCAATAATTTGGCCACCTGATGCGAAGAACTCACTCACTTGAAAAGACCCTGATGCTGGGAAAGACTGACAACAGAGGGTGAGATGGTTGGATGGCATCACCGACTTGATGGACATGAGTTTGAGTAAGCTCTGGGAGTTGGTCGTGAACAGGGAATCCTGGCATGCTGCAGTCCATGGGGTCACAAAGAGTCGGACACGACTGAGTGACTGAACTGAACTGATGGAAAAATGAAAATAAATTTTAAAAATTAAATTTAGAAAAGATATCCTTCTTTTTTAATTTCTTCATTGGTAATAGAGATGCTGCATCTTTGTTCTGTGAAGAAAATTGTTTGGAATGTGCCTCCAAAGCGGCATTATTTCAGTTACCCTTATAGTTTATACATTTTTTTCTTATGGGAGGGCTTCACTGGTGGCTCAGATGGTAAAGAATCTGCCTGCAATGCAGGAGACCAGGGTTCGATCCCTGGGTTGGGAAGAACTACTGGAGATGGGAATGGCAACCCACTCTAGCATTCTTGCCTGGAGAATGCCATGGACAGAGGAGCCTGGTGGGCTATAGTCCATGGGGTCGCAAAGAGTTGGAAATGACTGAGCAACTGACACTTTCTTATGGGAATCATCGAATGTTAGAAGATAAAATAGTTTCCAGCACAGAATTTGGATGGGAAGACTATCTGATGTCTTTGAAACTGATATACCTAAGGAGGATTCATAAAGGAAGAAACTGACAACTGGTTTTCAATTCAGAGAACAAATCAGAGGAAAAGTAGGTCAGTGTGGAATGCACAGTAAATGACAGAGTTGCCTGCTGGTCCTTTCCAAGCTCAACCCCGTCATTGAGGGAAGTTAATGGGAAGTGTAAGGAATTTGATTTTTCAGTATGTAGGTGAAGCTGTATAGATGAAGGAGTTTGAGAGATTCACAGAAGAGTAAGTAAATTCAGGAAAATGTGGATTCAACCCAATGAAGCATTGAAGCAGAGTTCTGCATGGGCAGAGGACTAGAATGAGAAGGACAACAATAATAAAACTGTACAAGAAGGTCATTGTTCACACATGCCTCACAGGCTGCCTCTTGAATCCTCTAACTTCCTATTCTATTCAGAAGGCAGAGGGTTCAAGAAGAAGAAATAGGATGGACTCCAAGCAATAGACAGTGTATAAGAAGCTAGACGATAATAGCAATATGGTGAAGAAGACAGGTATTTTTCTTATAGCAAAAATATGAAAGATAGTCAAACTCTAAGGATAAATGTTCAAGGAAGGTGTAGTCTAAAAATAAAACTGTAAAATATTTCGAGAATTTGGCATTTAAAAAATCCATTTGTGTGCACGTGTGTCACAAAGGAGAGACATTGGAGCTACACAGAGAAATGTTATTCTGACACACTGTTGGGCCTTAGAAAAATAATAATAATGAAAATATTTAATGATTTTCAATTTAAAGAATCAACTTACAGGTAAATGACAGAAGGCTTCCTGTGGCTAGCAAATAAATATTATCAGCCCTGACAAATAAAAGAAAAATACAGGAGAATTTGGGAGGTGAGAAGGAGGTAGAAGGAAGGATAGAGACATGAACATCTTCATCTTACAACTTTGGGAAGCAAGAAGCTTTATACATGTTTGATAGAACTCCAAGCTTATGCATATTAATTAAAATTACAAATGTAAAATTATAAACACTAAATGTATTGACAAAAAGACAGAACTATATTGAGAAAAGCTTAGAGAAAAGTATGCCTAATGAAAATGAACTAAATTTTAATTTATCAATACAAGAAATAGGTAACATCTAAATCTCATAAATCAAGAAACACATGCATATAATTTAGAAATATGCAAAAAACTAAGCAGAACGGACAAGACCAGGGATGCACAGAGGCAGGACTAGGTACACTCACTTTCTGTTATGAATATTTCTACTCTCAGATTTTAAAATCATGTGCATGAATTTTTCTACAATAAAAACAAAACGAAAAAAGTCATTTTATTAGTAGTGTTTACACCTTTTTTTTTTTTTTGCATCTTTGAACATAAATATTTGTTCAAATTTAAACTTTTTTCCCTAAAAATTGATTAGTAATGTGGAATTACTTACTATTCATTGCGGAAAGCCTTGGCCAAGCCAGCCGAGGGCAGAGCGTCCTGAGACTGTCGCTCAGGAGACACTTGGCTGGCCTGTCTAGTGATAGTCAGGGTTATACACAGTTGTACTTCAAATTGCACGGATGAAGGTCTGGCCCTGTCAGGGCTTTCATGACATGATGGGACCTCACCTCAGGTAGGTAGGTAACCATCGTTATGACCCAAGCATGTGTGCTCTAAGGCAAAAGGGGAGAATTTAGAGGTCAAGCTCACTGACCACCCCTCAGCCTGATGACATCAAGTATTCCTTGCTTGAAACACACTGAATACATTCCTTGAGTTTCCTGTAGTAAAATGTAAATGGAATAAGACTATTGTCTCTGTGTTCATTCTGCCAATTGCCAAACCTAGTTTTCTATAGGAAAATTTATGTCAAAGGGTGGATAGAACACATATTAAGGATAGGTGTAGCTAAAATAGAATGGAATATTTTCAGTGTTTTATCAGAACTGTAATATCATTCACTGGGCAGAGAAGTAAAGTCCATATTTACAAATCTGGCACATCTTATTCAGACAATAAGTAAAACAAAACAAAACTAAACAAAACCACAAGCTAATTGCATAAACCATAGAATTTACTCTCCTCCAAAAAACAGCTTCAGGGAAAGGAAATTCACGAAGGATCTCTTACCCTGGCCTGGAATATCATTAGGAAGTTTGTGGTTCTTCCAGATGAACGTGGGGCTCTTATCCACAGGGCTAGTCTGGTTCACACGGGTGTCATAGGTCAAAAGAACCTTGTACTGTGTCGGGGCATGAAAGAGAAGAAGGGTGAACAGATAAAGACACTTTAGAATGACTTCTGATGAGATTCACCATCCTTCCCAGTGACATTTGAATTTTTTTAAATTAATTTTTATTGAAGCATAGTTGCTTCACAATGGCGTATTAGTTTCCACTGTACAACACAGTGAATCTGCCATATCTATTTCTCAGTGAAACAAGACAAATGATACACAGCTGGGAACTACTTAGGATCTACTTGGTTCTCATCATGAACACTATTAGGCCAAATAGTTTTCTGTTTTTAATGACCATACATTATGCTTGCCCAATAGACATTCTCTGGGTCTTTAGAGAATTCAAGTCTTTCATTTTACTAATGTGGAAACAGAGGCAAGAAAAATTAAATGGCTAGCTCTAAGTCACATGACAAGGGAGGCACCAGTGTTTTCCACAATATTAAACTGCTATTAAAAATGATGGCTTGAGAAAATACACCATAGTTAAAATTCATTATATTTATACATGTCAAGGGGCTGCTAGAGAATTCTACATTTCTTAAGTTCTATCAATTACATGATTTCTGAATCTCTTCTATCTCTATGCTGTAATGTGCTTTCTTATAAAAAGTCTCTTTTTGAAGCAATGTGACAATAGAAATATTAATATATCCTTAAATTACTGCTGCATATATTGAGTCAGTTTTGTAAGAGACATCTCCAAAATGATCATCCTTCTAAAATTCACCACCACCAAAACATGCTGGACCAAAGTTTTACATTCTCAAAACTACACTCTTAACTTGACAGCAGAATATAAACTAATATTACATAGTAATATAATAATATGTATTATAGTCACACACAATACTATACCAGGTGTATATATAGTGTGTGAATATAAAGCTTAACATTACACGGCTATTTTTATGTGCCTGAAGGATCAAACAATTAATGATTCTCATGAGATTGCAGAGGGAGAGAACAGGGAATGTTTCATTGAAATTTTTAGTTTTGGAAATGAATAAACAATTCTTAGAAAAAAAAAAAAACCACCACCAAAAAGAAAACCTGTAATTTTCTCATTGGTACCCCATCAATAGTCTGGTCTTCATATCAGTGTTTTCTGGGTGCGTATGTTTTATATAGTAAATAGAGTGGATATTCTGAATAAGAAGTTCTACGGGAGAAAATGTTTAAGGAATATGGCCCCAAGAGGGGCATAATTGTAAATCTGAAATTAACTTGTAGATTCTAAATATAACTTCTCCTAGTCCTTCTCTATGACTTGCCTTTCAGGATAACCCTCCTCACCCAGTCACCTAATCCCAAGTTCTTGATAAGAACATACTTTGCTGGTGTCCACAGAGGTGTACAGAAGGTACATGGTATTGTCAATATCCCCACAGGCATCCAGAGTCACAGGACCCACATGCCCTAAGGCAAAATCAGAAACAGTTAGAGACCATCACTGACGTCCTGACTGAAAGACCAGTTACATCCTGACACGGGGCATAAAGCGGATTCCGATTGTTCTATTTTACTGAAAAATTGTTGACCTTAATGATGTAATTAGAAGGCATTGGTTCTTGGCTCTGAGATCGCTGAAGGATATTTCTATGAGAGATGCTATTTAGAGAGAAGGAGAACTCCCTTTCACTGCATTTAGGATGATGACACTAAATGTAATTAGTCAGGAGATTTCTCCTGATGATTCGAGACAAGTTTTTGCTGAGAGTATTAACTAGTGGCACCGTGTTTAAGTCATTGCACAACCTAAAGTAGACTGCCAAAAGGTCAAAATCCGTTCACTATCACTTAGCTGAACATGCTGAGAAAATTAAGTTCTTGGAGCCTCAGTTTTCTCATCTATGAAATTTTAGCCACATAGCATGAGTCTAAGAAATGGTCGGTTAGGTTAAAAAAAAATTACCAAGTATCAACAATTTCACATGGTTCAAAATAAGAGCTAGTATTGTTTACTGTACCAGGCTCTGTGCTAAGTGCCTTATATGCACTGATCATTTTAATCCTCCTAAAACACCACGACACACAAATTGTTATTATCTCCATTTTACTGATGAGAAATCTGAGGTCAGGGATATTATTTAATTGCTCCAGGTTATAGGTACAGCTAGCAGGTGGCTAATTACTACTAATGATCACAGAGGTGCAAGTAAAAAGGTGGGGGCCGCTGTCTTTGCATCTTCTCACCCCCATCCATTGCTGATATGACTGTCCCCCACTGCCGACGTGACTTTCTAGGAATGTAAAGGGTTGGTGCCCTCTCTGTTTCTCTCTTTTCCCCCTGGAGAGCCAGGCCTTGAAGACTGCAACATTCAATCAACTTCATACACGGGGGAAACTAGAAAGTGACTACACATGCCGAGGGGAAGTCAGAGACTCAGAAAACCTGAGAAGACCTCAGGTTTCCATGTCAGGCTGATCCTCAGCAGAGATGGCCTACAACAATAAAAACAAAAAGCAAAACCAAGTAACAGGAAACCCTGAGAAGGAGAAAATTCACCATTCCCCAGATGATTTTCAGGATTACCACATTATTAGATTTGAATGTCCAGTTTTCAACCAAAATTATAAGTCATATGAAGAAACAGGAAAATATGATTTACTCAATAGAAAAAAATAAATAAACCAATGGAAGCTATCCCTGAGAAAGTGATGGTGGGTCTACTAGAAAAAAGGTTTTAAAACAACTACCTTAATGCTCAAATACCTAAAGGAAGACATGGGTAAAGTCAAGGCAGTGATGTATGAACAAAATGGAAATATTAGCAAAAAGATAGAAATCATAAAAAAAATAAATTCTGGAACTGAAAAGTATAGAGGCTAAAATGAAAAATTCAAAGGCATATTTGAGAAGGCAGAAGAATAATTAGTGAACTTGAAGATAAAAAAGAAAGTTAAAGTGTTAGTCACTCAATTGTGTCTGACTCTTTATGACCCCATGGACTATAGCCCAACAGGCTCCTCTGTCCATGGAATTCTCCAGGTTAAAATACTGGAATGGGTAGCCAGTCCTTTCTTTAGGGTTCTTCCCAACCCAGTGACTGAATCCGGGTCTCCCTTATTGTGCACAGCTTCTTTGCTGTCTGAGCCCCAGGGAAGCTGGAACTAGAAGAAAGGACAATGGAAATCACCAAATCTGAAGAAAAGAAATAAAAAAGATTGCAGAAAAGTGAACAGACCTTAAAGGACCTGTGGAATACCACTAAGCAGACCAACACATGCATTGTGGAAGCCCCAGAGGGAGAAGAGAAAGAGAGAGAAAATGGTAGAGAAATAATGGCTGAAAATGTCCCAAATCTGATGAAAGATATGAATATAAACATCCAAGAAGCTCAACAAATGCCAAGTAGAATGAATTTAAAGAAATCCATGCCAAGACACATCATAATCAAATCGTCCACAGCCAAAGACACAGAATTTTGAAAGCAGCAGGGAGAGAAGTAATTGATAACATATAAGGCAATGGCACCCCACTCTAGTACTCTTGCCTGAAAAATCCCATGGGTGGAGGAGTGTGGTAGGCTGCAGTCCACCGGGTTGCGAAGAGTTGGACACGACTGAGCAACTTTACTTTCACTTTTCACTTTCATGCATTGGAGAAGGAAATGGCAACCCACTCCAGTGTTCTTGCCTGGAGAATCCCAGGGACGGGGAGCTGGTGGGCTGCCGTCTATGGGGCTGCACAGAGTCGGACACAACTGAAGCGACTTAGCAGCAGCAGCAGCAGCAAGGGATATTCAGTAAGATTATAAAGCAGATTTCTCACTGTATATTCTGAAGGTTAGAAGGCAGTGGGCTGATATATTCAAAATGCTAAAAGAAAAAAATATCAACTAAGAATCTGTTATTCAACAAAGCTGTCCTTCAGAAGTGAAAGGAGAGTAAGATATTCTGAAATAAATAAAAGCTGAGAGATTTTTACCAACCAATCTTCCCTGCAAGAAATTCTCAAGGGAGTCTAGGAGGTTAAAATGAAAGAACACTAGATGGTACCTTGAAGCCATAGGAAGAAATAAACATTTCAGTAAAGGTAAATCAGCAAGCGATTACAAAAACTAGTATTATTATAAAAACAATGTGTTATTCCACTTTTTCTTTTCTATATTACTTAAGAAATGAATATGTTTAAAAAAATTAGTCTAAAACTTGTATTATTGTAACTTTGATTTGTAACTCTACCTTTTGTTTTTGACAATCTAGGAGACTAATACTTAAAAAATAATTAGTTTACTATTTGGACACAAGGTATAAGGATGTAGTTCTGCAACACCAATGTCTGAGAGGGATGGGAATGGAGCTATTAAAAGAGCAGAGTTTTTGTATTTATTGAGGTTAAGCCAGTATAAATTCAAATTAGAGGGTTATAATTTTAGGATCTAATCCCCATGGTAACCACAAAGAAAACAGCTAAAGAACACACATGAAAAAAATTTAAACATTTCAGTGTAAAGAAATAAATACAAAAGAAGACAGTAATGGATAAAATGGGGATGAAAAAGCTATGCAGTATATAAAAAATAAATAGCAAAATAACAGAATAAATCTCTTTATCATCAAGGAGATTCAACCAGTCCATCCTAAAGGAAATCAGTCCTGAATATTCATTGGAAGGACTGATGTTGAAGCTGAAACTCCAATACTTTGGCCACCTGATACAAAGAGCTGACTCATTTGAAAAGACCCTGATGCTGGGAAAGACTGAAGGTGGGAGGAGAAGGAGACAACAGAGGATGAGACGGTTGGATGGCATCACTGACTCAATGGACATGAGCTTGAGTAAATCCTGGTAGTTGGTGATGGACAGGGAGGCCTGGCGTGCTGCAGTCCATGGGGTCGCAAAGAGTCGGACACAACTGAGTGACTGAACTGATCAGTAATTATTTCAAATGTAAATCGATTAAATTCTCCAACCAAAGATAGAAATTGGAAAATTATGAAAAAGTGATCCAACTATTTGATGTCTATAAAGAGATTCACTTTTGATCCCAAGACACAAATAGTTTGAAAGCAAGAGGATGGAGAAGGATATGCCATGCAAGTATTAACCAAGAGAGCAGAGGTGGATATACTGACATCAGATAAAACTGATCAGACTTTTAATCAAAAAAGTTTATAAGAAACAAAGATTTTCACTGTATATATTAATAAAACACTCAATAGAGCAAAAATATATAAACAAGTACAAACATTTATGTACCTAATAACAGACCAACAAAATATATGAAGCAAAAATTGGCACAAAACTGTTCTACAATAGTGGTGCCAGTGGTCACGAATCTGCCTGTCAATGCAAGAGATGCAGGAGACCCAGGTTTGATCCCTGGGTCGGGAAGAGCCCTCAGAGTAGGCAATGGCAACCCACTCCAGTATTCTTGCCTAGAAAATTCCATGGACAGAGGAGCCTGGTGGGCTACAGTCCATGGGATAGCAAAGAGTTGGACACAACTGACCACACATGCACTGCTTTATACAATAATAGTTGGAGATTTTAACACTCCACTTTCTCCAATGAATAGGATAACAAGATAGAAAATATGTTAAAAAATATAGAGGACTTGAACATAACAAGAAACCAACTAGACATAATGACAAATATAGAACATTCTACCCAACAACTGAACTTTTGCACATTTGTTGGCTCCAGTTAAGTTAAAGGTATTTAACGGTTGACCCATCTATTGCCATACCCTCTCTTTACTGTCTACAGGGCGCATATTTGGAGAAACTGTAAGTAAAGTGTAGTTTGCTCTTAGGCAACTGGTACCTTCAAAAGTGATGTTCCTGAAAGCATGAGCAAATTTAGAGGTGGTAACATCTTCTCCATTTTCAAGAAATATCTTCAGCATATGTCCAAAAAGCAAGACTCCATCCAGGTAGGCAGCAGCAAAATCATTTTTTGCCTAAATTAGAAAGGAAAAATCTTAAAATGAGTTCCAAAAAAAAAAAACAAGATTCTGGTCTTGAACTCCACTCATGTGGAGTCATCCCAACATTGTTGGGGTCAAGCAGGATAACTGGAAAGGTAAAAGAATATTAATGGAACTGCAAGGATGGGATTAAAGGAAATTTTGGAAAAACTTTCCTTGGACCAGGGCTCTTTCTCATCCCCTTATCACAATTCTGTCTTCTCTTGGGATCAATAAACTGTGAACACTGCCTTTAGGGAAGGAACTAAAAGTGGCCGTGCTTCCTCCTTCCCATGATGGTAAAATATTTTATTTCAACCAGGAAGAACAACATACAGCATTTCTCATACACAATTATGAGAATTTTCAATTCTCATAAGGTTTTATATAGAAATAACGTTTTCATTTAAGAATAAAAGAGAACGGCAACAAAAACAACCCCACTGCCTTTGAGTAGCGTGATGCGATAGGAAGAGTTTTGATCGGCTGATACCACTGTATTTGCTTTGGAGAGAGTCCTGGTTGGGTGTGTCTGCCCTGGTGAACATAAGAAGGGGTCGGGACTCCTCTGCCTCTGTGGCAGTTGTGTGGTGGTCTTTACAGAATTGGGCTGGATTGAAAGCTCAGTGCCCCTGAGACCGAATGAGCTCAGACAGTTTGGCCCACCCACCTGTAAAGAATCAGACTTTTGCCTAAGTCTAGCAGCTGTGCAAGTGAAATCTGAACATGACACCCAGAAGTATATTTGTTAGAAAACATGAAAAGGGAAAAAGGAAAACATCTCTCATTGGCTTCAGTGTCTTTTGCTGAAATCATCTTTTCATGAAATGAAAAGCATCAGTTAAGACCCAGCCCCTGAAGGGGTACAGCCCCAAATTTTGTCAGGGTTGCAAAACAGAGGGCTTAGAATTGCCAGTCTAGGCAAAATGGTGATTTTCTCAAAGGTCCCCAACTTTCCTTGCTGCTCTTTGGGCCTCGTCATCCTAAAGTTGTTTGAGGGCTTCGGGACTGACCGCCCCTTACTCCCTCCCTTCTCCAAACCTGCTCTCAACCGTGTGTGAGGCCAGAAAACATCCAGTGACTTTAGCTGCGTTAAAGTGCAGTGACCATCAAAATCCAATGTGGTATTAGAGTCTGGGGTTTTGCATTTAATCAAGACATTAATCATTTAATGTCCAATTGGAGGCTCTTTTTCTGGGACAAATGCTAAACCAGATGGGATGCTGGAATAAAAGAAATAAACCAGGCCTCTCCTGTACAAATTCGGATGATAATCAACCTAATGACAATAAAGGACTGCGTCTTAACCCGGGAATATGTATCTTTAGAGGTAGAGCTCTGATACCAGGGCCAGGGACATGGGGAACTTCATCCATTATACATTGTCTAATATGTACCTCCCCTAAGTTAGCAGGGCTGCTTCTGATCATCCCGCAATGTCGCTTCTGTTTGGATGTTATAGCAGCCTGCAGTGTGGTGCTGGACTACAGCCTAGCACAGTGACATATAGAAAGAGTTTGATTTTTTGCAAATTTATTGATTTATTTTGGGCTGTGCTGGGTGGGTCTTCATTGCTGTGTGTGGGCTTTCTCTAGTTCTGACACGCGGGAGCGACTCTCTAGTGGCTGTGTGTGGGCTTTCCACTGTGGTGGCTTCTGAGCACGGGCTCTAGAATTGCTGGCTCAGCAGCTGTGGTGCACCTGCCTAGCTTCCCTCATGGCATATGGAGTCATCCTGGGGCAGGGACTGAACCCGTGTCTCCTGCACAGGTGGCCAGAGTCTTAACCACTGGACCACCAGGGAAGTCCTGGAGTTTTAATAGCAAGAATCCTGCTATTACACATAATTGGCTCAGTTAACATTTGCTGAGTAAACTGGAACCAGTGGAGGAACAATTTGCTCATTTTAGAATCTGGGTCCTAAATGGAAGAATGGTATCTTACCCCTGCCAGAAGAATAAGAGTATATATGTCTATGAAATTTACCAGTGATAGATTTTTGGAGGAGGAACTATTTGAGACGGAGTTTTCCGGAGGCAGGGTCAAAACAAGAACATTTTTCATGTAGTCAGGGGCTGTGACATTGTCCATGAAGTAGTGGTCACTGGAATAAAAAGCACAAGTTTCTCATGAAAATCAGATTGCTGCAAAAAATGGAAATGGAACTCCTACCGATTCATACATCAGCTTTGAGATAGTTTAAAACATTTTTTTTTCCCCTGCAAAACTTTCTACTTTCCCCAGATAAGTTTATTTTTTTATACACCTGCTGCCTTGAATAGCAGAACTTAGATGCTGTGGTTAACAAACATAAATGGAAATGGAAGATCATAATACAGATACTTGTTTTTTTTATAAAGTTTATATGAATTTTAATATTTTTAAAATAAATATTTTGATAGGTTATTCTGAAATTAAAATAAACATGAAGGATCTAGAATATACTAACAAACAGAGGTTCATTTGTTTCTTTAGCAATTCACTGCAGCTAATTCTTTAAAAAGAAAGAAGATTTTGGGGGAGCCCTGGATATGTAAGCTTGTTTTCAAGGTTTAATGACTCTTGGCTGATACCTGCATTTTCTCTGACACTGTATGCTTCTTAACATTAGCTAACTGGTCCTTGTATTCTCAATTCCTGGGCTTCCCAGTTGGCACTAGTAGTAAAGAAGCCACCTGCCAATGCAGGAGACATAACGCGCTCTTGCAATGTGGGAGACCTGGGTTTGATCCCTGGGTTGTGAAGATCCGCTGGAGAAGGGAAAGGCTACCCACTCCAGTATTCTGGCCTGGAGAATTCCATGGACTGTATAGTCCATGGGGTTGCAAAGAGTTGGACACAACTGAGCGACTTTCACTTTCACGTTTGCTGTTTGGGTTAGAAAGATCCCCTGGAGATCTGGCAACCCACTCCAGTATTCTTGCCTGGAGAATTTCATGAACAGAGGAGCCTGGCAGGCTACAGTCTATGGGGTCATAAAGAGCTGGACACAACTGAAGCAATGCAACAGTACACATCCTCAATTCCTAGACACATCTGGCACATTGAGGACCCTCGATGCTGTATCTATTTATTTTTAAGAAATTTATTTATTCGGCTGTGTTGGGTCTTAGTTGAAGCATGAGGGATCCTCATTGCGTCACATGGATCTCTTGCTGTGAAGCACTGGTTTAGCTGGTCTGAGGCATGTGGGATCTTAGTTCCCAGATCAGAGATCGAACTCGTCTCCCCTGTATTGCAAGGTGGATTCTTAACCACTGGACCACCAGGGAAGTACCTGCTAATCATTTTAATGTTTTAATCTGCAAATAATATAACATACTTGAACTGCTGTTAGCCAGGATGACCATCATTTAATATTCAAATGTAGGTGAATATATCTATGTGCTGAGGACTGTGTTGAAGAGTTTGTTTATATTACCACACCTCATCCTAAAGGACCCTTATAGATATTTTTATTCTCACTTGATAAATGAGAAGACTTAATCTCAAAATGCTAAGTAATACCCAAGAGGCAAACGAACTGAAAGTGTCAGAATTATAATTTGAAATCACAAGTTATGTCTAGTTTCAAATGAATCTCATATGATCTTCCCGAAACACAGCCAGGTGTCCTTAGGGAATAGTGATAAAAGGAGGCCAACACTTTGGCAGTAGATAAGGAGTTTCTAAAAATAAAGTTACACCAAACTGGTTCCACCGAGGCCTCCTTCCAGGAGGCAAAGCAGTCATTGAAAGAGGCTATCAATGTGGTTGCAGGAATAAAGTGTTGATAATTCTGCCCTCTTTTTTGTCTTCTGCAGCTAAAAGGCTCAGCTGACTATATTATCTTCAGAAACTAGATATGCCTGCAGTTCCCATGCTTCATCTTTCTCAACACTGAGACAAGTACATTCAAGGTGTCTGAAATGACTAATCAGATATGATACACTGCGGTAATAGCTTCTGCTCTGAATACAGACAGCAAATGATCAATGATCCAGACAGGTAAGTGAAGTCATATGATTCAGCCGATGGAGCAAGAGACACAAGATATACCAGCAACGCCTTTTTAAAGCTTAATCTGACTCAGATATTACCTTGGCACTTTTTTTTTTTTTAATGGGTTCTCCATAAAACTGTAACTACATTAGAAGATGAGTGGTAAAAAAGCAGGGATGTGATAAAAGATGCTTTCTGTTCTCCAGAATTTTCTCCCCTTAGTGCCAGTGAAGTGCAGGGGAAAATTACCACCCAGTGACTACACTGCAGAGGGCAAAGAATAATCGCGTCAGTCAAATTCACTTAATGGGAACTTCCCTCTTACCAAAGGTGGCTGAAGGAAAATAATCTAGGACCAAAGGCCACTAGCAATCAAAGGCACAGATACAGCCCATGTTCCCAGACATATGACTGGGATATTAGCTGATCTATTGCTGCCTGGGAAAAAGACCTCATGATCAGGCTGGAGACCAGGATCTTTGTTGAATGGGCATGTGGGTTTAATGTTTTGTTTTGTTTTGTTTTTTTAAATAAAACTTTTGTATTTATTTACTTATTTTTTAGTTTTTAAAATTTTATATTGGAGTACAGTTGATTAACAATGTTGCGTTAGCTTCAGGTGTACAGCAGTGATTCAGTTATACATACACATGTATCTGTGCTCAGTCGTGTTAGACTCTTTTGTGATCCCAAGACTGCAGCCCACCAGGCTCCTCTGGCCATGGAATTTTTTCAGACAAGAATACTGGAGTGGGCTGCCATTTCCTCCTCCAGGGGATCTTCCCGACCCAGGAATCGAAACAGTCTCTTGTGTCTCCTGCCTTGGCGGGTGGATTCTTTACCACTGCGCCACCTGGGAAGCCCATACGTGTATCTATTCTTCTTCAAATTCCTTTCCCATGTAGGTTGTCACATAATATTGAGCAGAGTTTCCTGTGCCACACGGTAGAAACCTTTCATATGGTCCTTAGACATGATAGCGATATCAAAGGTATACATCTCTGCTAAGGCTATAATGAATTAAATAAGAATGATAAAGAAGAAATTAAACATTGGTTAAAATATTATCTTTATACTGAATCCCATTTAAGGCTATGAAAAACACGAGAAAAGAGAATATCTTTTGGAAATCCTTATTTTCTTTCTGAAAGGAGAGTTCTTCCAAATATTATACCTACTTGAATAAATCCACTAGAATAATGACGATGTCTTCAGCCACTGCCCGGTTACCCCTGAGGTTTTGGATGGTTTCCGGTCTACCACACATAACAATCACTGCAGGAGACAGAGCAAGACAGAGAGAAAAATATACAATAATCTGTTCCCAAGCAAGAAGGGAACCATGTGATTGAATCTGAAGCCAGTAAGTCTATGCTACATTCATGTTTTAAGATTAACACCAATTCCTCAAATTTATTCCCCCCACCCCGCCACATTTTTTTTTTAATGGAGTCAGAGTAGAGCTGCATGGGATCTTAAAAAGGATCATCTAGTCCAGGCTTCCTTGGTGGTCCAGTGGTGAAGAATCTGTCTGCCAACTCAGGGGACACAGGTTTGATCCCTGCTCTGGGAAGATCCCACATGCTGCAAGGCAACTAAGCCAGAGGGCTACCACCCCTGAGCCAACGCCCCAGAGGCTGCGAGCCACAACTACTGAAGACTAAGTGTCTACAGCCTGCGCTCTGCAATGAAAGGAATCACCGCAATGAGAAGCCTGTGCCCTGCAACTAGGGAGTAGCTCCTGCTTGCCCCAACTAGAGAAAGCCCATGTACAGCAGTAAAGACACAAGACAGCCAAAAAATAAACAAATATTAATACATATAACTTTAAAAAAGAATCATCTAGTCCATTTCCTTAATTTTACTGATCTAAGGAAACTATAGCCAAGACGCCAACGAGATAAAAAAAAAAACTGGTAGACAACAGAAACAGCTCTGATAATCAAGTATTTCTGTCTGTTTAGTGCTTACTCCACTACATAAGGCTGGAGTAGTTACAAAAACTATTTCCATTAATAAATGAAATGCACTACCCACATGTAGGGCTTCCCTGGTGGCTCAGAGGTTAAAGCGTCTGCCTGCAATGTGGGAGACTTGGGTTCGATTCCTGGGTCGGGAAGATCCCCTGGAGAAGGAAATGGCAACCCACTCCAGTATTCTTGCCTGGAGAATCCCATGGATGGAGGAGCTTGGTGGGCTACAGTCCATGGCGTTGCAGAGTCGGACACGACTCTACACTTCACCTTCACTTTCACCCACATATGAAGTTGTTGGAAAATATATAAGTTAGTGTGAGCATTAATAAAATCTTCCTAAGCACCTTTCCTTGGGTTTTGCTTGCAGCTTCTTAACTCAGAACTCAGTGACAGAGTTCCAATCTGACTCTCTAAGCTCTCCAACGCATTGTAACCAGATTTCCAAAATGCATGGCTTGATGCTAAGATGAGTGAGTTGGGAGACACTTCATTAGATCTTTTCCTACACTGTGTTGTCCAGTTGAATTGAAAACATTTTAGGGACATGAATCATTTTATATTTCTTTTTTCCCATGTCTTGTTCAATGTTTTGCAAATGGTAGGTTCTTAATATGGCAAATGCTTGATAATGACAGCAAATGATATTTTGAGGGATACCAGGAAATCCTGCCAAGCAAGAACCTTTCCTGGTAGAAAATTTGACAGTTGATTCCTGATATATCCTTATTTGTAAAAAGAATCCTTAACACATAAGTATTCTGATATATTCTTATTTGTAAAAAGATTTCTGTGGAGGGTGAAACAAATCACTGAATTACTTGGTGAGAATGATTTTATACCATTCACTTTTCATACTTGGTCTATAAATGAGAGATCACTGAGCAAGTGAAATAAAGAGAGAATAAATCCAAGTGAAACAGTCTTGGCCTATCTTATAATTTTGCCTAAGGCTAGATATCAATAAATACGTCCTCTTGGTCACCGGGGAAACAGGATTCAGAATATTTGAGGATTCGTCACAGATTCAACAGTATATTAGATTGTGGCGAACTTTTTTTTTTTAATTTTATTTTTTAACTTTACAATATTGTATTGGTTTTGCCATATATCAACATGAATCTGCCACAGGTATACACGAAGCAGTTTATTGGGACTTCCCTGGTGGTCCAGGGGCTAAGACTCCACGCTCCCAACGCAGGGGCCCTGGGTTTGATCCCTGGTCAGGGAACTAGATCTCAAATGCCACAACTAAGATCTGCTGCTGCTGCTGCTGCTAAGTCGCTTGAATCATGTCCGACTCTGTGTGACCCCATAGACGGCAGCCCATCAGGCTCCCTTGACCCTGGGATTCTCCAGGCAAGAACACTGGAGTGGGTTGCCATTTCCTTCTCCAATGCATGAAAGTGAGAAGTGAAAGTGAAGTCGCTCAGTCGTGTTTGACTCTTAGCGACCCCATGGACTGCAGCCTACCAGGCTCCTCCATCCGTGGGCGTTTCCAGGCAAGAGTACTGGAGTGGGTTGCCATTGCCTTCTCCAACTAAGACCAGGCACAGCCAAATAAATAAATGTATTTTTAAAAAGCAGTTCACTGATAGTGTGGATTGTGATATCATTTTGGTTCATAAAAGCTGGCTTTTAGCCTTATCATTACCTTCAAGAAGCTGATATATTTTAAAATTTTATTTATTTATTTATGGCTGCACTGGGTCTTCCACATGGGCTTTCTCTGGTTGTGGTGCAAGGGCTTCTCATTCTGGCAGCTTCTTTTGTTGCATAGCCCAGGCTCTAAGAAGCGTGGGCTTCAGTAGCTGTGGTGCTTGGGCTTAGCTGCCCCACGGCATGTGGAATCTTCCTGGACCAGGGATCGAACCTGTGTCTCCTGTTTTAGCAGGCAGACCCCCAACTCCTGGACCACAAAGGCAGTCCCATGTTAATATACTACTTTTGCTAATTTCTCCAAGGATAAGGTTTGAATCTGCAAAAGGAACCATATAATGGAGTTGCAAGCAGCTACAGACCTTCCCAAACACACAAAATATACAGTATGATGACAGCTCTGGGGGTACATTTGTCCAAATCACTCATAGGGAGGCGATGGTTGTGAGGAAGTAGCCGGCAAAAAAACGATCTTGCTTCATGTCCTCTTACCATTGCTTTTCCTGTTCTGATCCATTAAGATGTCCTGAAACTCGGTATCTCCTCTCAACATCTCCTTGAAGCCTAGTTTCTGAGAAAAATAGGAAACTCCAGCCTCCAGAGCATTGAGGTACCTAGAACAGAAACAAAGAGAAACTCTAAGCAATCAGCTTAGTTTCTTCATGGCTTTCCATGTCGTTTGCTCACTGCTTACAGATGTCTCCAGGGGACTTGTTCATCTAAAATCCATTGCCTCTGTTAACACAATGGACAATACACATCACGATCCCAAGGGTTAGGATGAATGTTTTAGGAGGAGTATAGGGACAGTTTCAGGGGATCTTTGTGTATTCATACAAACAGGAGGTATTTCCCAGATCCCTTCTAAAGGCTTCTTGCTATTTGCTGAAGGAAGGCTACTCTGTTCTCATCCCATTATCACACAGAAATTGAAACTTTTGAATCTATAGTACAAAAATTCAGAGCTGATAGGAGTAATTTTTCCTCCTGTATGAAACTGACTTCTGTTCAGCCCGAAGTTTCTAAGATGATGCCTTAGCATTGATTCTTACAGTTCTCTAGATGTGTGTTCTCAGGGGTACCCTATTTTAGTCCTCCGAGTGCTTTGGTGGAGAGAGACTTCAGGTTCCTTCAAGTCATTCTTTCTGCCACCTTTGCTGGAGTTGTGTGAGCTCTGTAGTTTCATTTTAGCAACAGTGCCTGATACTCTGTTCTCTCCAACAGTCTGATTCCTCTGAAAAGCTGTGAGAGAAATGATTTCTAACCTGTTGTGTAGGACAGGCAGAATGCATATTCTCTATCATGTCTGATTTCCATGCTCCTTAAACAGAGATCATGGTACTTGTCCTCTTTTCTACAGAGAGTTTACTGTGGGGAATTGATAAAACTAACATGAAAGTACTTTCAAAACTGCAAA
This sequence comes from Bos javanicus, assembly GCF_032452875.1. Lineage (NCBI taxonomy): Eukaryota > Metazoa > Chordata > Mammalia > Artiodactyla > Bovidae > Bos > Bos javanicus. The sequence continues at coordinate 95,677,730 of NC_083872.1, read as the reverse complement.
GAGTGTCACACATGCAATGTATGTCGATTATATTAATGACATCATGTTTCTTTCGGCCCCTTTGCCTTTACTTCATCAAAGCTGTATTTATTGCTACTTCACTTATGCCATTTGGAAAGAATTATGAAAATATTTAGTCAATGTATTTACCATTACATAGACACACTTTATGTCAATCACACTGAGGCAAGGAAAACAGATCATTGTTAACTAACAGACTCTATAAGAAAAGGCAACTTTTCAAAAATATGTTCAAAAAACATCTATTCAGAGTTCTCAAGACATATAATACACTCTATACAATTCCTTTTTATTATAATGAAACATTAGCTGTTGCTGTTGATTTATTTCTAAGTGAAGTTTCAATTTGACCTGAAGTTAAGGGGTACCTACTTCAGAGAACTGTGTTTAATAGATCTAGTTCAAACAGGAGTAACAAACAGCCTTATCTAAATATATTTATAGCTTAGGAATGAAATCAGTTAAACATAAACTATGTACCAGTTGCATGTAAGAAAGTGGGTTGGTTTCCATTCCCAACGCTGTTACTTCATGGAACGAGCATCTGATAATAACTAGGGGTCTGCTGAGAGTTTATGGTTTCTCTCCATGGTTTATGGCTAAATGTCAGAAGGATATTAATGGTCTTGCTTACCAGAAACAGTCCTCAGTCTCTGTACTATTCTTGAAAACATACGCAGTGTTCCAGGAAAAAGGTTTGAATTGAAATTTGACTTTCCAAAACTCAACCAAAAAGTACATCAGCTTCCGAGCTGGAGACATCATCCTGGTTAAGGTTTCTTTGTAGTCACATGACAATCCAAAACTCCCAGCTGAAATCATGGGATAGTTTAAATCTGTGTCAAGGCTGTGCCAAGAGGTGAGAAATAAACCAATATCAGGATTAACTTAAGTAGCACAAGTAAGATCCTTCTTTAAGCTGTTTCAGCATGTGGGTGGAAATGACAAAAATGAAATAGGGTCATTCAAGCAGGTATTCGACTTACAATAGGTCCCTCTCACACAAGTGAATTTAAAGAATATTTACTGAACATATGCTACATTCTAAGCATACTCTGGAAGTTGTCTTATATATGTGGCTTGGTTTCCAGGTGGTGCTAGTGGTCACCTCCCAATGCAGGAGACATGAGAGACGTAGGTTCCATCCCTGGTCCCTGGAGGAGGGCATGGCAACTCGCTCCAGAATTCTTGCCTGGAGAATCCCATGGATAGAGGAGACTGGTGGGCTACACTCCATAGGCTTGCAAAGAGTCAGATACGACTGAAGCGACTTAGCCTGCACACACGCACTGCCTTCTCTGGGCTTCCCTGGTGGCTCAGATGGTAAAGAATCTATCTGCAATGAGGGAGACTAGGTTCGATCCCTGGGTCAGAAGATCTCCTGGAGGGTGTGGTAACCCACTTCAGAATTCTTGCCTGGAGAATCCTATGGACAGAGGAGGCTGGTGGGCTACAGTTCATAGAAATGCAGAGTCAGACATGACTGAAGTGACAGCATGCACAGGCACTCACACATGTGGCTTGGTTACTTTGATTTATTCTAAGATGAGTTTCATCAGGTTGCCCTAACATCTAGGCTAGGACATATGGACTTTGGGGCATAGGACTAAGAAAAACAGAAAATGGGCCACCACAGCTACTATAAATGTTGTGAAGCCGAAAAGATGTCCCTGAAATTCCCTTCCATGCACTGCTTTATTTTCAGCTCTTATATCCACTTCAGTATTCCTGCCTGGAAAAATCCCATGCACAAAGGAGCCTGGTGGTCCACAGTCCTCAGGGCCCCAAAGAGTTGGACACAACTTAGCAACTGAGCGTGCAGGTGCTTCAGACTACCTTTGAGACAGGCATCACCAGAGGACTTTATGGTTTTCCTTCTCCTGTTCGGCACATGGATCTACTCGTGGTTCCTTAAACATCAAGTCAGTTCAGTTCAGTCACTCAGTCGTGTCCAATTCCTTGGGACCCCATGGACTGCAGCACACCAGGCCTCCCTGTCCATCACCAACTCCCGGAGTTTACCCAGACTCATCTCCATTGAGTTGGTGACGCCCTTCAACCATCTCATCCCCTGTCGTCCCCTTCTCCTCCTGCCCTCAATCTTTCCCAGCATCAGGGTCTTTTCAAATGAGTCAGCTCTTTGCAGCAGGTGGCCAAAGATTTGGAGTTTCAGGTTCAACATCAGTCCTTCCAGTGAACGTTCAGGACTGATCTCCTTTAGGATGGACTGGTTGGATTTCCTTGGAGTCCAAGGGACTCTCAAGAGTCTTCTTCAACACCACAGTTCAAAAGCATCAATTCTTCAGTGCTCAACTTTCTTTATAGTCCAACTCTCACATTCATACATGACTACTGGAAAAACCATAGCCTTAGGAGGCGAAGGGGACGACAGAGGATGAGATGCTGGATGGCATCACTGACTCGATGGATGTGAGTCTGAGTGAACTCCGGGAGTTGGTGATGGACAGGGAGGCCTGGCATGCTGCGATTCATGGGGTCGCAAAGAGTCGGACACGACTGAGCAACTGAACTGAACTGAACTGAACTGAACTGACTAGGTGGACCTTTATTGGCAAAGTAATGTCTCTGCTTTCTAATATGCTGTCTAGCTTGGTCATAGCTTTTCTTCCAAGGAGCAAGCGTCTTTTAATTTCATGGCTGCAGTCATGCCTTAAACATATCAAGCTTTATTTTCTATCAGGGTCTTTACAAATGCCAGAAATGCTGTGCCCCTACCTCTTTGCCTGGTTGATTCTTACTGATCCATCAGGTCCTAGATTAAATCTCTTTATCCATCGGGAGAACTTTCTTTGATACCTGACACCAGGTAATCATTTGACAGAGAATCTGTTTAATCTCTGTCTCCTCCACTAGACTGCAAGCACCATGAAGGTGAGGATCACACCTGGCTCATTCACCTCAGTATCTCTGGGCTGCCAAGTTTGTATGAAGATGTTTAATATGTATTTGAGAAAGGAAAACAACATCCCCTTCCATCTTTGGTGGTCTATTAAAGGTTTTCTTTGTGTAGACAAAGAGTGATCTTGATTCAGGGGGAGATGGAACAGAAAGAAAGGCATGTGGGAGGGATTTTTATTGGGGAAGGGTGATTTGGCAGAACGAAGTATTTTGTGGTGGTGAGAATTACACTGCATGAGACGAACAAGAGGGATGGGGGCGATTTTCCAGAAGCCAGAGAAGTACTTTCCCTCTAAAACATGCTGGAAGATTTTTTCTTCTAAGTTGATATGGGCACTGTGTAAAGTCCTTTAGTATGTTATTCATATAATCCTCAAATAGCACTATGAAATAAGAATCCTACCACTGTTCCTGTTCTTACAGACCTAAGGATGGAACAGCGCCCTGCCAAGGCCCTAGGGTGCTTTCCTTTGTGTTTGTGTCTGGGAATATTTCATTTATTCAATTTTCAAATTATCCAAGTTCATTATCTTCCCTGTATCTTGCCAGGAGTCTAACTTCATCTCTCATGCTAAGTCAGTTCAGTCATGCCTCTTTGCGACCCCATGGACTCTAGGCTCCTCTGCTCATGGGCTTCTCCAGGCAAGAACACTGGAGTGGGTTGCCATGCCCCTCTCCAGGAGATCTTCCCGACCCAGGGATCAAAACCAGGTCTCCTGCACTGCAGGCAGATTCTTTACAGACTGAGCCACCAGGGAAGCTACAACCTCATTTCTACGGTTTTGCTTCTCATACTCAGATGTTAGTAACTGAACTGGAACAGCTACTGTCATTCGCCCCACATTGAACAAAGGCAGTTACCTGGATGAGGGCATGACAGTTATTAGAGAGGCTGCAGAATACAAGGGCCCCAAACTGCTGACTGTATTATCTGAACTAGATTGCTGTTTGATAAATCACTTAAATATTGATGATTTCGTCCTGACTTCAAGTCACAGGGGCGTGAAAACAACAACAAACCAAGCTACTTACTACATTTGGAAGGTGGAATAGGTACACGAGGGCCCCATGAGGACACAGCCCATCTGTTTTTTACTCTGTAGGAGAAAAAAACAAACAAACAACTAATCCCTAAAAATAAAACATGAATCAGTGCACAGGAAAGAAGCGGGCAAGGGGGAGGCATCGAGAAGGCTGGAAAGTGGGCCTTTCTCTCTCATTCTAACATCTCCGGGATGTCTGAGCTGGGAGAGGCTGTGGAAGGAGGCAAGAGAATCCTGCTGAAGGTGTGCTGCCCAAACATGAACCTGGACTCTCTTATCAAGGGGAGGATGTCCAGTGGCTGAAGAGGCACCGGCAGACTGTAACATCAGCAGTGTCTGTAGGCCACATGGTGAACAGACTAGATTTGGAGGGGCTGTGGAGAGAGAGGGCAAGTTCCGGTTTTAGGGGAAGCGACAAGCAGGGCTGCAGAGAACAAACTGCAGTGTAACTGCTTTGAAGTCTACAGATATATTCCACCCTTTCTCAAGGGGCACCCGACTAGGAATATTCCATCGACGGTGTTGGAGAACCAGGTTACATCTTCCTCTGGAGAGGTAGAAAGAGGAGACACACCTTCGCAGAACTGCAAAGTGGAGTGTATTCAACTCCTCTTGCTCACTCCACATCCTCCACGATTTAAAATGGCGACTGTAATGAGCCACGCCTCCTGACATGAGTGTGGCCAATCAGGTTGATTCTATGTTATTGATTAGAGCTTCAGAACCATGCTCTGTGCCCACACTCTGCTTTATGAAGGGCTTTTTCTTAGGTTTCTGTCGTAGAGGGGCATCTCACAGCCTACTTGCCTCCAGAGAGCTTGGAACACTCTTCAGCTCCGTAAAGCTCTGGTTGGGGTTAGGGCTGGGGTTGGGAGGAGCAAGTAGGCAAGGATCTCTCTCTTCCTATTTCTAGATTTTGACATTACAATTACTACTTTAAAGTTAGGTTTCAGATTCTGCTCTTAAACAATCCATCTGTGACCATGTATACGGTGATGACTTGCAATAGGTTTCTGGTGTAGGCTTTTGGGGGCCTCCCCAGTCGCTCAGAAGTAAAGAATTCGCCTGCAAGGCAGGAGCCACATGTTCAATCCCTGGGTTGGGAAGATCCCCTAGAGGAGGACATGGCAACCCAGTCCAGTATTCTTGCCTGGAGAACTCCATGGACAGAGGGGCTTGGCAGGCTACAGCCCATGGGGCCCCAGAGAGTTGGCCATGACTGAGCACACATGTTGGAACATATTTTTGTAATAGGGCACCTCTGGTATTTCTTGAGGGGACACAAAGGCATATCAGTTAATACCAACACTGAAATTTTTTTTAGACTTTTGAAAACAAAATAATCCCCCTCCATACCACTGACTGTGTACAGACAACATAGCTAAGGTGCTCCCTACCTTTCCGGGTTCCTGGAGGGCCCTCTCACTTGGAAAATAGATGGGGAGAGAGTCAGAGCACCCCATCTCCAAATCACTCAGCTGGGTAGCTGGAGGCAACGAGGGAGATGCTGGTGGACAGATGGGATGCTGGCGGACAGGGGAGATGCCGGTGGACAGGGGAGATGCTGTTGGACAGCGGAGAAGCTGGCAGACAGGTGGGATGCTGACAGACAGCTGGGGTGCTGGCGGACAGGTCGGGGAGCCCAGCCACCATCCCCCCAAGGCAGGAGGGTGAAAGCTGACCCCGCAGAGGCAGGCACTCACTGAAATAGTCCTGAGGAGGTCGAGGCCTTCACAGGTACTGCTCCGGCAGTCACTGGACTTATAAATCACACCTTCAGAATAGATGAAGGTAGCATTCACGGTCACATTGAGGCCTGTTATCCAGAATGAGGGAAAAGAGAAGACTAGTGTTATTTCTCAGTAAGTTTATACTGGCTGTGAGATTTATCTTTTGCCAACTGATCTGGTAGTGGGGGGGAGGTGGAATTGTATATCCAGTTTTAAGCCTAGAAATATTTGAGTTCTGAGTTCTTATGTCACTCCCTGTCACTTCTTTCTTATTATTACTTTAATGACTTTAGCATATTGTTTTTATTTTTATTTTGGGGCCATGCTGTGTAGCATGTGGGATCTTAGTACCCTGACCAAGGACCGAACTTACATCCCCTGCAGTGGAAGTGTGGAGTCTTTAACCATGGGACCATCAGGGAGGCCTCCAATAAACACTTTTTAGACAATGGGATGGGGACTTCAAATTAAAGCTTAACTTATAAGCAGTTCCTCAGGTATCGTTTCAACCCTATCCTGCTTGCCATCTGCACACCATACCATGAGATCTCAGTGCTGGGAGGGTGAGGGGGATGTTATAGAATACAGGGTGATCTCAGATGCTTTCTCTCCTATAGAGAGCTTTGAGGATGGGATGGGACCAAAGTGAATCTGGATATGGGCTCTGGAGTCTAGGAAAGGGACCCCCTCAGCAGATGAGAGCATGTGGAGGGTATGGACCAGGGCGGGGGTATGGACCAGGTGGGGGACACATGGAGGGTATGGACCAGGTTGGGGGTATGGACCAGGCGGAGGATATGGACCAGGTGGGGGACATGGACACGTGGAAGGTATGGACCAGGTGAGGGGTATGGACCAGGTTGAGGCCATGGCACATACAACCTTGGAAAGTTGATTTCCTAAGACTGAAGGAATCTTATTTTCAAGTTTTTGACCAAGTCCTGTATATTCTTCCAAACCCACAAAGCTTTCCTAAGTACTTGGGGAAAATATTGCTCTCTTCCACTTGGACATCACCAACATTTGAAATCTTTCTATTGTTCAAGTTAGTCCTTAAGTATATTGTCTTAAATTTTTCCCGAGCATCAGTGCTTAATAAGCTTAGACCATGAATCCATCTTCCCTTCACAAGCTGCATTTCTTGGGTTTACTATGCATGACCATTCATCTGACAAAATGCATCATCAGATGCAGAAATCTGGGCCTCAGTTTACTCTTTCACTTCCCCCTCCTTCAGATCCTCCTCTTACTGAGTCCATGCAAAGGCCTCTCACCATTATTGACTCTATTTTACAAATGAGATGACTGAACTTAGAATCAACAACTTACTCAGTGTCATTCAACTAGTAAATGATGGAGCAGAAGTGCAAATTCGGGTAATATGAGTTCAGAGATCAACATCTGAACAACACACTCTGCTGTTTACTTTATGTGCAGGGTAACTTGTTCTGCTAACAGCAGCAAGAGCGCAGCAGCAACAACATCAACGTCCTTGACAAGAACAACAGTAAGAGTGGCCACAATAAACACAACAGCCATTCAGTGAGTGCACAGTACGGATCAGTCAGTGAATTAAGTGCTTTATGTGAATCTCTTCATTTAATTCACACCATACTCACCGGAGGAAACTATTTACTATGATTTTATAGGTGAAGGAATTGAAGCTCAGAAAATTTAAGTATAACTTGCTCAAGGTCACAGGTTGGATAAAAGGCTGGAACGTGAACCGGCCTCTGTCTGACTCCAAACCTCTACTTCTAACCACAATGTTCCACCACTTTATTTTAATGAGCAAGTTAGTTCATGGTGGGTAAAGCTCTTACAGTGGTGACATGCTACACTCTGTGGAATCAGACAGATACAGATTTGACTCCTACTTCAAACAGACAACTTGTATGACTTCAGCAAAATTATTAAGCCTCTGCTGTGAAACAGTGTCAGCAATGCTGATTGCACAGAGCTGTGGTGAGTAAAAAGATGATATATCTTACCTAGCACCTATGTGTGTGTGCTAAGTCGCTTCAGTCGTGTCTGACTCTTTGAGACCCCATGGACTAGCCCACCAGGCTCCTCTGTCCATGGAATTCTCCAGGCAAGAATACTGGAGTGCGTTGCCGTGCCTTCCTCCAGGGGATCCTCCTGACCCAGGGATCGAACCTGCATCTCTTACATCTCCTGCTTTGGCATACAGGTTCTTTACCACTAGAGCCACTTGGGAAGGCCCACCAAGCACCTGACAGGTACTTAAAAAACAAGAACACCGAGCTCAGGTAGATCAAGAGAAATAGGTCACAAAGAGAGAAAGCTCTGGAAAACGGACACCAATTTGGGTCCTCGGACTTCAAATCAAATGTTCTTTCTACTACACCACACTGCCCATAGAAGGGGGTTTTATTAAATGACCTCCTAGTTACGTTATGGCTCTAGATAAGATCCATCCACTTATATATGAATCTGGACTCAGACAGGGTTGAAGCAATGTATATTGTACAGAAGACAGTTATCACACATACATGATATATGACAACTACTGCTGCTATTGACACAGAATTTTAAATAAAGAAAATTGAGACATTCTCTCCTTAGAGGATGTATCCTCATCCATAAATAACCATTAAGTTGTATGAAACAGTCACTGACTCAGTAATTACACTTATGGCAATCTCTTCTCAAAGCACGGGAGGACGGTGAAACAATGTATGTGAAAATGTTTATTGTTGTGAGTGCTAAGTCGCTTCAGTTGTGTCCAACTGTGTGTGACCTTATGGACTGCAGCCCACCAGGCTCCTCGGTCTGTGGGATTCTCCAACTGGAGTGGGTTGCCATGCCCTCCTCCAGGGGATCTTCCCAAACCAGGGATGGAACCCACGTCTCTTACCTCTCCTGCATCGGCAGGCGGGTTGTTTACCACTGAGCCACCTGGGAAGTTATTGCAGTAGCTTTAAAATAATCATAAGAAACCAAAAAACAATGGAATATCCCACTGTAGGGAATTACCAGATGATCTGGAAAGGTATCTAAGAGATACAGGACATCCATTCATATGATATACGAAGATTAAGCAACTCCAGGAAAGCCACTTGTAGAATAATGTGAAATGAAGGTCAGAAAAGTGTTTCTGTGCTGTAGTGACTCCAACGATGTTCTTAACAACAAAAACTTGGAAGCACATGAAAAGAATCTGGAAATATCCAGGTGACTGGAAATTATCAGGGGTGATGACTTTCTCTTTATCATACATGTTTTACCTAATGTTATAATTTATTTTAAGAATTAAGAGATACACACAACTAGTATAGATAGGATGGATTAATAACATGGTCCTGCCGTATAGCACAAGGAACTATATTCAGTATCCTCTGACAAACCACAATGGAAAAGAATACGAGAAAGAATATATATATATGAACAACTGAATCATTCTGCTGTACACCAGAAATTAATACAACACTGTAAATCAACTATACTTCAATAAAACATAAAAAATAATTTTCCCATCCCCCTAAAACAGCAGTAAAATAAAGGACTGTTACACTGAATTTGGGGCTTCCCTGGTGGCTCAGATAATAAAGAATATGCCTACAATGCAGGAGACCCAGCTTCAGTCCCTGGGTGGGGAAGATCCCCTGGAGAAGGGCATGGAAACCCACTTAAGTATTCTTGCCTGGAGAATCCCCATGGACAGAGGAGCCCGGAAGGCTATCGTCCATGGGGTCACACCAGTCAGACAAACTGAAGGGATTTAGCATGCATACACTGACTTTGCAAATTTATTACATCGACTGCATCTTATAAGAATCACCACCAGAGATGCAGAGAGAGAATAGATGGATTAAAAATCTTCATCAAAGACTGAGCATCTGTAGGAATTTTACTTGATTCATCTTCTTGATAGACAACCCTGTGAAATCTCAAGTCCAGACCAAATTCTGTCTCTGAGATGATGCAGAAGGAAACACAAGGCCCGGACACTCAGTAGTAAATCCAGTTTTATTTGGAGGCATTTCACTGCTGCAAACACCTGGGTCGGACCCATTATTAGAGCAGAGTGTATCATGAGTGAACTCACTGAGGTAGGGCTCAAATCCTTCTTTCTGAAGATCTACTGCCTTGAAAGAGAGAAGGGCCCTTAGAGGAGGTTGGGTGATCAAGCAAAGAACGTGAGGTCTTCACTTAGCAGCCCTCTGGCTGCAGAGGAGGTAACAGGGAGGAGAATTCTATTACCGTATTCTTACCAGCTTCAAGCAGACGCTGGCTCACGATTTTCACTCCCTCCTTCACCACCTCTTCCAAGCTGTCCAGGGACTCTGGGAAGGCCGAGTTGTTCATCATCAGGACGCTGATCTCGTAGCTGCCATCCTGGCAGTTTCGACTCACGTGGGAGGTCCAGAACGGCAGCCCTGGCCGGAGGATCAGTGACCACAAAGCCAAGGCCAACAGTGGCGTCTTCATGACCTCCCTCACCTCAGCACCATGCTCCTTGGGCTCGCTGGCTTCACTCGGGACTCTCAAGGAGGCAGGAGCTCCAGCCCGACAGCCTGTCGCTGGGTCCCTCAGACTATTCTTCCCCACGATTCTCTCTGGTCACCCCACCGGTCACGTGGACCGTAGGAGACAGCCTGCCTGCCGGTAATTAGCAGCTACATTATAGTGGGAGATAAACCAAAGTTCACTCTGTGTGTTTGCTCACAGAAAGGTCAGAGTTATAAACGGGGAGATTACCTGTGCCTCACCCAATTAAAAAACATCAATCGGTGACACATCACTGAGAAAAGGGGAAAAGAGGAAGAGGGCGGTACTGTACACACCAAAAACGCTTTGGAAATGGAAAATAAAGGTCAAAGTGTTTAAGGCAAGCACAAATATGATGGGTTATTAGCTTTTAGGTTACAGCTGCGCACTGAAACCAAACTAGGACGATCTGTGTTTCAATCACCTAAGTCAGCAACTATTATTGAGACCTGACTCTCTGTGAGGCATTTTGGCAGGGCACTGGGTGTACAGCCATGAATGATATGGACACATTAATGTCTTCATGGAACCTGCATTCTGGTGGGGAAGACAAACATTAAATAAATCATTATGAATAACTAAACTCGATAATCAAAAACAGTGCAGAGTGCCATGGGAGCACATGACCAGGTGTTGTTGATGTTGTTCAGTCCCTAAGTCCTGTCTGACTTTTTCCATCCCCATGCCAGGCTTCCCTGTCCTTCATTATATCCTGGAGTATGCTCAAACTCATGTCCATTGAGTTGGTGATGCCATCCAACCATCTCATCTTCTGTCACACCCTTCTCCTTCTGACCTCAATCTTTCCCAGCATCAGAGTCTTTTCCAATGAGTCAGCTCTTCGAATCAGGTGGCCAAAGTACTGGAGCTTCAGCATCAGTCCTTCCAATCAATATTCGTGGTTGATTTCCTTTAGGATTGCCTGATTGATCTCCTTGCTGTCCAAAGGACTCTCAAGAATCTTCTCCAGCACTACAGTTTGAAAGCATCAATTCCTTGGTGCTCAGCCTTCTTTATGGTTCAACTCTCACAAGTAGTACAAGACTACTGGAAAAACCATAGCTTTGACTACACGGACCTTTGTTGGCAAAGTGATATCTCTGCTTTTTAATACACTGTCTAGGTTTGTCATAGCTTTCCTTCCAAGGAGCATCTTTTAATTTCATGGCTGCATGACAGATTAACCTAACCTATTCTGGAGAGTCAAGGATGCTTCCCTGAGGAGGTGTCCTTTGAGCTGAGCCTTGAAGGGTGAACAGGAGTTAGCTGTTCAGGAAGAGATGGAGAGAATGTGGGCAGGGGCAGAACTTGTGCAAAGACCCAGAAGCAAGATGTGGCATGGATGTTTGAGGAACTGAAAGAGATACAGTATGACTGGAGTGAAGAAAGCTAGTCCCGTGCAATAAAGAATGCCAGAGGAGTAGGCAAGGGTAAGCCAGGGAGTTTTCTGTAAACCATTAAGACTTTGGAACTTTAATCAACAAGGGAATGGATAAAAAAGAGGTGGTACATATACACAATGGAATGCTACTCAGCCATAAAAAGAAATGAAATTGTACCATTTGTAGAAACATGGATGAACCCAGAGTCCATCATACAGAGTGACGTTAAGTCAGAAAGAGAAAAACAAATATCATATATTAATGCATACATGTGGAATCTAGAAAAATGGTATGTACTCAGTTGTTTCAGCCGTGTCCAATTCTTTGTAACCCTATGGACTGTAGCCCGCCAGGCTCCTCTGTCCATGGGATTCTCCAGGCAAGAACACTGGAGTGGGTTGCCATTTCCTCCTCCAAGGGATCTTCCTGACCCAGAGCACAAACTCTAATCTCTTGCATTTCCTGCATTGGCAGGCAGGTTCTTTACCAATACCTCCACCTGGGAAGCTTGAGAAAAACAATACAGATGAACTTATTTGCAAAGCAGAAACAGACACCCAGACGTAGAAAACAAACATATGGATACCAAGGAGGGAAGACAGGTAGCAAAGCCAGTCTCAGACAGTGGGTTGTGGTGAAGGAAAATACAGTGTTTTATTACAGGTGCCATGCAAGAACAACAAGCAGCTAATGCTCAAAGACCAAAACTGCCCGATGGTCTTCAGGGAAAGGATTTTAAAGACAGTGTTGGGGTGAGGGTTGCAGGGTGTGTGATTAGCTCATGGACACTTTTCTGACGGGCAGAAGGTGAGGTGACATGGTGGCATTTCAGGAATCTCAATCATGCATTTTCCAGCTCCAACCAGGCTAGGATCTATATGTTTTGGGTCAGCAGTTTCCACCTAAGTCGGGGGGTGGTCTGGTTTCTCTAAAAAATAACTTAAGGACGTGTGTCAGACACTGTTACATGTTTTTCTAGAGAAGAACTAGGACTTTATGATCCCATGCTTCAGTTTTACTTATTGCTCAAGTTGTTATCACCTTCCTCTCTTGACTGACTCTTCTTAGCTCCCGCTTTTGCCCCTTCTTCAATGATTAGTTGCTTGAGTCTGTTTTCTAAACAGGCCAGGGAAACTAAGGTTTTTTTTTCTAAAGGTAGGAAAGGGGAACACAGAAGGGTCTGCAATGAGGAAGGTGCTGCAAGGCTCTGCTCAGAGTCATATATTCAAGTATATTTCTAGACTTGTGTCTGGAAGATGAGATTGTTTATGTATGATTGTTTAATAATTCTGAAGGAGGTGAGTCATCGGCTGAGAATGAAAGGCGAGCTGGGCTAGTCCCAGGCTTGAGAAGGGAGGGACTTGAAAAGTTATTATGATGAGTGACAGAAGGGACTGATAAGAGGTGTGTCCTAAGGTTGTCTGGCGGTGGTGAGTAGGGAGACGAGGAGCTGAGTGACCAAATCTATGGTGGTCCTACTCAGCCTAGATTTATGATTTTCTCCAGCCATGCTGAGCTGCTCTAGAACAGGCATAGCAAAGTGAATGGCGGGGCTTACTTGGGTCTGGAGTTTTTCCAGGTACGTGCAATGAAAGAACTGCTGCTGCTGCTGCTAAGTCGCTTCAGTCGTCTGACTCTGTGTGACCCCATAGACAGAAGTCCACCAGGCTCCCCCGTCCCTGGGATTCTCCAGGCAAGAACACTGCAGTGGGTTGCCATTTCCTTCTCCAATGCATGAAAGTGAAAAGTGAAAGGGAAGTCGCTCAGTCGTGTCCAACTCTTAGCGACCCCATGGACTGCAGCCCACCAGGCTCCTCCATCCATGGGATTTTCCAGGCAAGAGTACTGGAGTGGGGTGCCATTGCCTTCTCTGGCATGCCATGAGGCAAAGCCAAAAAAAAAAAAAAAAAACCAGAGAGAGAGGAGGGGCTTGAAGGGTACAGTAGTGAGGAGTGAGGCAGAAGAACAGGTGAAAAGGGGACAACTGAAACAAACATCTGGAAGGGTACAGTCTGCCATTAAAGGGCAGACTTTCTACATTAAAGGGTGGGTTTTCTGCATTACTGATTGAGCAGTTCAAGGTGGCTGAGAGCAGGGGAGGGAAAATGTCTCTAAACAGAGGAGCTCAAGGAACTCAGAGTCCAGTCTGTTAGACACTCACCTCCTGGGTATGAAAATCAGCCAGATTGATGGCAGGCCCTTACTGGAGAGGAATCCTCGAGGGAGAACAACCAGGACTTCAGTAACTGACAGTGGTTGACAAAAAGGGAGAGTGTGTGTTGTGGCTGATGATACGGGCCTCAGGGGAACAGAGGTAGGTTTTATTTTTAATTTTAAATTATGAAGTATATCATATATGTAAAGGCATATCTGCAATAAACGTACACCAATTCAAAGAACAATAAAATGAACACTCACTTATATACATTATAGCCTATAAAACATTACTAGAGTCTTTGTACCGCTCTGCACCCCATTCCTAACACATTACCCTACTTCTCTCAATCTAGCCTGGACATGTACAGAAGAGTTTATGAAGCGATAAAGGGTATTGGGGCACTTATTGATGATGGTGTAGCAATATGGGGATGACAAAATGCTAGGGAAGGTAGGACACCAGGGCTTCCCTGGTGGTCCAGTGGTTAAGAGTCCGCCTTGCAATGCAAAGGACACTGGTTCTATTCCTGGTCCTGGAAGATCCCGCATCTGAGCCCATGTGCCACAAGTACTGAAGCCGAGTGCTTAGAGTCCATGCTCTGTAACAAGAGAGGCCACCGCAGTGAGAAGCCCCCGCTTGCTGCAACTAGAGGAAGCCTGCATGCAGCAACCAAGACCCAGTGCAGCCAAAAATAACCAAATACATAAAAGTTAAGATGCATTATCAGGTGTCCACGTTTGAGGGGATGACTGATGTGGAATAAGGTGGGTTCAATCCTAGTGTCTCCTGGAGGGAGGACGGCAGATGCTCAGACTTCAGAGGAGTCAGCTTTGATTCAGAAGGAAGGCACTGGGGTTGTTTTATAAGGTGGGTGGAGCAGGTGGTAATGAGTGACTGACAGTGGTCAGGAGTAGGCACCCCTGGAGACTTTAAGTGGACCTCAGGAAGAATGGAACAGGAGGCTGCAGAGAGGGCCATCACAAGGCTGATTAACTTTTGCTACAGATAACAATTTTATGTGTTGCACATTGGGTGGCCAAGCATGGACTCAAACCTGGTTGTCTAACTGTTAATATGTTGCTATTCCCATTTCCTGGGGTAGGAGAAAAAGTAGACTGGTTTTTTCTATTTCATCCGCAAATTGCAAATATGAAAAAAAAGCCATGTCGAGGGATGGAGGAAGTAGTAACTGTCAGGTGCTTTTAATTCAGATGTGAAGACAAAAGGCAGATGCAGTTCTGGGAATCCTCTGATTAGAGCATGAAACCAGGAAAACATTTTCAAAAGTGAAGGAACAAGATAACATTCCTTCCTGGATCCTTTAAGGTAAAAATCGTACGTTTTCTCTACATTGCAAAACTACTAGCATGTAGATCATGATTAAAGGGAGGGAGGTTCTGCTGGGAAAGTTTCAAGGGTCAAAAGCAAATATTGAACACCGAGTTGGCAGATTTATGAGATGCACTTTACAGTAGAACACAAAAGCCCTAAAGATATGAGGAAAAAAAAAAGGGGGAAACTATTTCACGTGGGAAGGAGCAGCTGAGCAGGTCACCGGCATGTGCCACTCTTTGATTTCTGACAACACTTTGGGGCTCTTTTGTATGTTTCCCATTAAGAGCCCCTGCTCACTCTTGGAACCCTTAGCATCTCTACATTCAGTAGCAGTCCTAGGCTTCCTCTGTCCCTTATTTTAGTGGAGATGCAAAAGTGAGTTGTTCAAAAGGGATTTTACGAGCTAATGTAACTGAGGGAACCAAAACATGAAAGCTTTTTTAAAAATAAGCACAAAAGTAAACATTCTGATTTGAACTTGTTGAGGAAAACTGGCTACAGTAAAGTACTTCTCTTTTTTCCAGTGTTATTGAGAAATACTTCACATACATCACTATATAAGTTTAAGGCATACAGCATGATGGTTTGCTTTATGTATGTTGTGAAATGATTATAATAGGTTTAACTAATACCCATCTTGTCATATACAGACAATGAAAAGAGTAAAATAATGAAAACATTCTTCTCATGACGAGAACCCTTAGAATTTACTCTCTTAACAGCCTTCCTGTACATCATACAGCAGTGGTAGCTGTGGTCATCAAGTTGTACATGACAGCATTTCTGAACCTATGATTTAACAGACTCACCAGATTAGCTGAAATACACCCCAAATGCCTGCAGCCACTGGACATGTGTACTTCTGCTTCCTCCAATCAAGTCATTTGTTTACCAAGGGTCCGTTGTGTTTGTGCCCAAATTTGCCAAAGTGATAAAGACTCCACCTGCTAATGCAGGAGACATGGGTTCGATCCCTGGGTCAGGAAAATCTCCTGGAGGAGGAAATGGCAACCCACTCCAGTATTCTTGCCTGGGAAATCCCATGGACAGAGGAGCCTGGCAGGTTACAGTCCATGGGGTTGCAAAACAGTGGGATGTGACCTATCGACAACAACAACAAACCTGATAAAATAATTTAAAAACTGTTGAAAATTTTAAACAAAGACAAAGTACTAAGAAGATAGCTGTGGAAAGACTGCTATAAAACACTGTTATTTATAAAATAACAAAGAAACCTAACAAACACTTTGTCCTCGGAGAGCTTGTCAATTACCTTAAAACATGTAATACCAAAAGTAGTATTAAGATGCATTTTGCTTAAGAAATCTGATATCGCGGGGAGGGAAAAATTGGGAATTTGAGATTAACAGATACATACTATTATATATGAAATAAAACAACGAGGACCCACTGTATAGTACAGGGAACTACATTCAATATCTTACAATAACATAATGGAAAAGAATCTGAAAAAATATATATATATACACACACATATATATACACACACACATAACTGAATCACTTTTATGCAAAGCTACTATACTTTAATTAAAAAAAAAAGCAAGAAAGCTGATACAGAGGTTCAATCTAAGTACTAATGTTCAAAGAAAATTACCTGGCCTATATCAACCAGTGGGAGAATAAATAAACATGAATATGTTTTGAGATTTAAAAAAAAAACTTTTAAGGTATAAATAAACAATTTTAAATGATTTCTACTTTACTGTCTTTCCTGTGGAGGAAATACTTACTGGTCCTATTCACACAGGATAACATGATGCCAGATGGGTTCAGGTAACTAAAAGTCTACATGGTTTTGTTGAGGACTCAAGACTTAAGGTAGCTCAGATGGTAAAGGATCTGCCTGCCATGCCTGGTTTCGGAAGATCCCTTGGAGAAGTGAATGGCAATCCACTCCAGTATTCTTGCCTGGAGAATTCCATGGACAGAGGAGCCTGACAGTCCACAGGGTTGCAAAGAGTTGGACACGATAGAGAGACTAACTTTTTCACTTAAGTGTGTTTGGTTATGCAAACCTTCTGAGTTAGGCACAGAGAAACATAAACTGCTTGATATAATAAAATGAGGAAATGTGAAGTTCCCAGGGCTAACCCAGGAACAAGGGAATGAGGAGGAGATAAAAGGAAAGAAATGGGAGTTATGCATTGCGTTGGCCAAAAAGTTCATTTGGGTTTTAAGTAACACTGTACAGAAAAATCTGAACAAAACTTTTGGTCAACTCAATAGAAAGAACTGGCCAACGTGATGGGGACTGAAGACTCTTGAGAACAAGGATATATAAAATACATAAGAGGTGGCAGGTTGCTTGTCTTTTCCTTGAGGAAAAGATGCCTAACTCCATCCATACGATAGATTATTGAGCCCCCTAAACCATCTCAGCATTGGAGTTACACAAATGAACCCCAAATTCCCTAGAGGGAATTTAAAACTGGTAAAACTGGGTGAAAGTTCCTCAGTTATGTCTGACTCTTTGGGACCCATGGCCTGTAGCCTGCCAGGCTCCTCTGTCCATGGTATTTTCCAGGCAAGAATACTGGAGTGATTTGCCATGCCCTCCTCCAGGGGATCTTCCCAACCCAGGGATCGAACTCAGGTATCCCACATTGTAGGCAGATTCTTTACCATCTGAGCCACCAGGCAAGCCCACTGGGTAACTCTTCCCAAACCTTCAGTCAAGTCTGTGGCAGATACCACTTGCCTAACCTCTGGGAATTATGGACAAGTGCTCACATCTGTGTCTAGATGGATGGGGCAAGAACAGGAACAGGATGGCTAGGTGATTCTCAGAAGTAGCAGTCTCAAGTCAGAGATGACCATGGTAGTTTAAATTTTCAGGGCTTGATGAAATACTGGGGAGTGTTTTTGGACTTTCTACAAGGATGAGATGAGAGTCAAAGTCATCTTATGTAGATTTCTAGGTCGGGTAACCCAACTGACACTCAAATCACTACTGTACACTAGGGCTGAATAGCTAAATTCAGCACCAGTGCCTGGGCGCTTCAGGCTGATAAATTTGTTTTTTCCTGGTTCCCGTTCCAAAAGAAACTCTATTTAATCCTTGAACAGTGTTTTCCTCGGGGCTTCCCAGGTGGTGCTAGTGGTAAAGAGCCCACCTGCCAATGTAGGTAGACGTAAGAGACACTAGTTCCATCCCTGGGTCGGGAAGATCTCCTGGAGGAGAGCATGGCAACCTACTCTAGTATTCTTGTCTGGAGAATCCCATGGACAGAGGAGCCTGGAGGGCTACAGTCTACAGGGTCACAAACAGTCAGACACGACTGAGCAACTTAGCACACACAGTCTTCTTCTCCCTCCTTCCCCAGCCCATTTTGTACAGTCTTCTTATATGCTCAGGAAAGGCTGGAGTAGATAATTGTTATATATATGCAGGGGCAGCTGGAATTCTGTTCAGTTTCCCAGCGACTCTTGCATTACCTCCTGGGTCCAGGTGGCTATGTTTACATACTAAGGGAAATATGCGTTGGAGACAGCAGTAATGCATTTCAACTGTCATAAAGATCCCCGTGCTCTGGAAATAAATTTGTTTATTTTCTCTTACCTCCAACACACGGAAGGAAACAGACCCTAGGCTGCCAAAGAGTGGATATGGGGTTGACAAGTCAATTCTGAAAAAGGAACTCTGTATTCTCCTGTAGAGAAGTCAGAGGTTACTCTTCCCCACCCCTACCCACCCCCTACTCCCTCCCTTCAAGGGCAGCTGAAGAATTACTTCCTCATAATTATATGGGTTAAAATAATAGCTTGGGAAAGAAGGAAAAAAAAAAAACTGATCAGTTCCTTGAAGTGTAAACTTCTTACAAATAGAGTAATTGCCAGTTTTGTTTACTGATGCTTCTCTAGGTAGTAGGAAATGTCGGGCAAGCATTTAAACAACAGAATTGTGTATCTAGAGGTAAAGAAGAGCTTCTTTGAGTCTCAGGAGGCAGTTTGATATTCTTAAACAAAAAATCCAAACCCAAAAAACTTGAAGCTGGATTTGAATCATGTCTCAGACCTTTGTTAAGCATATGAACTTGGGCAGACTACTTACATTTGCTTATCTTCAGTTTTCTTTATTATAAGATAAATTTTATTTCTATTCTAGCCAAGAAGCCTGAGCTGTGACCCTTGGTGGCGTCTGGACGTGGATAGGTGTGCCAAGTGATGGATGGGATTTGTCCAGACAATATTCACTCACCTGGAGTTCAACAGTCACACTATAGGTGATTCGTTCTCAGGGAAACAGCCAAACAACAGTTGCCAGATTATTCAAGACCATCTTCAATCCAGTCCGTACATGCAGACCTTAGTTCAGAAGAGAAAAAGACCTGGAATACAAAACTAAAACCACCTGATACACAGCTCAGTAGAATACTCAGTCACAGATATAACTGCTCAGGGGCTCTCTAACAGGCTCCCTCACACAAAGCAGAGGAATGTTGTTCTTCACTTGATCAAAAATTGGCAGCCTGGTTCTGGAGCTTTGCGAATCCTCGAGGAATGCCTGGGGCTATGGGAGCTGTTGCTGCACCCACTGGGGGACTTCAGTGAATGAGCAGACTGTAGCCACCAGGGGGCAGAATCCGCTGCAGACCCTCATGTCCATAGGACAAATAGACTTACTGGACAAAATTCAGGACATGCCTGGCAAGTTCCAGAAATACTCACAAGAGCTCCAACAAATGAAAATTAAGTTTCTACTAACTATTCTGTTAAGTTTCTAGTAACTACTGTTATTATGAACTTTGCAGATTCTTGTATGGGGAAGTTTGATTTAATTAAAGCAGAAAATGATGTTATAAAGTTCCTGGCACCTAGTTGGCTTCCCTGGTGGCTTAGCTGATCAAGAATCGGCCTGCAATGCAGGAGACCCCAGTTCAATTCCTGGGTTGGGAAGGTTCCCTGGAGAAGGGATAGGCTACCCACTCCAGTATTCTTGGGCCTCCCTGGTAACTCAGAGGGTAACTTAGTTAGTGATTGTTATTCCTGGATGCCATTCTCTAAACGGCAGGATCAACGGCTTCTTCCTTTGTGCTATTTTTGTGCATAGTAGGAATATCTTCTCTAATTTTAACTGAAATTAATTGAAATGAAAAAGCTAAGAATATGACAACTTCACTTTATTAGAAAAGAGCGGTAGTGGAAAGAAATTTAAGTTGTATTCAAGAAATAACTGTGTAACTAGATGTGATTAGAACATTATCCCAAAAACAAATATTTGGAATCTACCACAGGAACAGAAACTTATGTTTATTTAGATAAACTTTTTTATTATTTGAAATATATTTACACTGCATTAGCAGGATATATTTGAGAGAAAGAACAGAAATTCTGAAATGTAGAATGGCAGATATTCCTTTTCACGTTATGTATCAGATTAGGAAAAGCAAATCTGTCGAATGTTTAAAACTTGGCAAAATTATTTGAAGAAGGAGCAAATGCCTGGTGAAATAGGATTAGATGGAAAGGGATAAGAAGATCAAGGGGAGAAAACTTATTAATCCTTCAAGATTGAAGAAACTGGTTGCCTAAAGACATATCATATCAAATGTATCAGACATGGCTACATTTAATACATTCTGTTTAAAAAAAAGGTCTGTAAAAAATTGAAAGGAGTCTTACAGTTTTGCTACTGGATTTGAGCAAACTCTGGGAGATAGTGGAGGACAGAGGAGCCTGGCATGTGCTGTAGTCCATGGGGTCACAAAAGGTCAGACACAAATCAACTAAACGACAACAAGTTGGAATAATATACCAGTTTTTTGTTTTTTGTGTTTTTTTTTTTGGAGCCAAGACTTCTTTCTTTTAGGTCTCAAACACCTTTATAGACTTTTGAGATCTAGACAGTGATAGACTGTCCCTAACAAGTAAGGATGTAAAAACAGACTGTGAGAAAGAAACCAAACCCATTTACAGCTGGCACTCATAACATCCCTGTGAAATAGAAGGAGAGTATTTAAATTAAGGTGTGTGTCAGAGAAATGGAGGCCAAGAGCCAACAAGACAGAGTACAAAACTGTAAATTTGTCAGGGAAGAAAATATAGTCATATGAGGATGTGACTGTAGGGACGAGTAAGAATTTCTGGCATAAATTTCAAGAGCAAGCTCCATGAGCAGTCTGAAACACAAACCTGAAATCAGCAGGAACGATAATGATGCCGGTTTGGATTTTGCTATTGAACCCAACTCGGGTCCACCCCCACCCACATATGGCCACTGACTGGGTTGTGATGAAGGAAAGTGCAGTTTTTATTACAGGCACCAGACAAAAAGTCTGGGACAGCTAAGGCTCTAAAAACCCAGATTCCCAATGGGTTTCAGGGAGGCAGTCTTAAAGACCAAGGGAGGCAGGGGAGTCCCAAGGTATGTGACCCACTCCTGCAGTTCTCTGATTGGTTGGTGATGAGGTGACAGTGCAGTGCACAGGGGTTAATACCATCAAGGCTCAGGCTCCACTATGTCTGACAGCTCATGGTCATCAAATAGTTCATTTCTTCCATTTGGTGGGGATTTTAGCTTCTGTAAAACAACTCAGGAAATGTGCATCAGATACTGTTAGCTAGGTACTTCCCAGAGGAGCTAGAGCAGAGGACCTGGGGATGGGGTCCATCCCTGGATGGCTCCATATGGTCCTGCTATATTACAACTTTATCATGAAAAAATGGAGGAAGTTGGATCAAGAAATTCCTGGTATCAAATATCTTGTGTATGGTTGCTAAGTATGCTTAGTCACTCAGTCGTGTCCAACCTTTGTGACCCCCACAGACTGTAGCCTGCCAGGCTCCTCTGTCCACAGGGTTCTCCAGGCAAGAATACTGGAGTGGGTTGCCATTTCCTCCTGCAGTTTATGCTTGCTACTCAGCGTATACAGTGCTACTGATGGAGAATTTCTGCATGATTACAGAAGAACTAGAGGCTTAAAAAACAACAACAATAAAAAACAGGCTATGTGTTTCCTCCTGAAAGAAGGATGGTTAAGACAGATGGTTAGGAATAACAAAACATTTTCACAGCTTGGTTTTAAGTGAATAAAGTAGGACAAAGTAGACAAAAATTGAGATAAATTTCAAATTCCCTCCTTCAAGTAGAGGACTTCTAGAAAAGGCATCTTCAGATGAAGAGAAAACAATCCCTAAATCAGGACACGCAAAAAGCATGGAATAATAGACTGGTTCAAAACTGGGAAAGGAGTTGGACAAGGTTGTATATTTTCACCCTGCTTATTACTTAGCTCACATGCAGAGTACATCATGAGAAATGCTGGACTGGATGATTCACAAGCTGGAATCAAGATTGCCAGGAGATGCTGCAGAAAAGTCGGCACGACTCTCCTCTTGGTCCTGAGGACTGAGGTCCTGAGGTTCCAAATGGTCCAAGGGACTCTACATATTGCCAGCCCATGTTTGGCCTTGACAGTTCATGCACAGTTCCAGCTAAATTCCTCTTACCAGTGTCAAGGTTTGCTTGTTCCAGAGATTAAGCCCTGAGCCTTTGGAGTAGAAGCACTGACTCCAAGACCCTAGACTACCAGAGAACTAACCTTAGGGAGTATCAAATAGTGAGAACTCACAAAAAGGAAACCACTTGAATACAAGACCAGGCATCGCCCAACCACCAGTAGCACCCTGTGTAGGACACTTCATCTAAAAAACAAACAAAACAAAAATACAAACCAAATCATCAGCAGACAGGATTACCACCTCACTCAGCCTTGCCCGTCAGAGGAAAAACAAACAAACAAAAAACTCAGCACAAATCTCACTCTATAGGAAACTTATACAAATCACTGGACTAAACTTAGGAAAGCAGAAAGGAAGAAAGGAAGGTAGATTTCAACCTTGAAGCCTGGGGAAAGGAGACCTCAAACACAGTAAGTTAAAAAAATTTTTTTAAGGCAGAGAAATACTGTACAAATGAAGGAACAAACTAGAAACAAAGAAGTCAAAATAAATGAACAGGAAATACTCAAACTACATGAAAAAAAAAATCAGAATAATGATAGTAAAGATGATTAAAAATATTGAAAACAAAATGGAAAAAAATGCAAGAATAAATTAAAGACTTAGAAGAATTAAAGAACAAACATAAAAACAACACAGTTACTGAAATTAAAAATACTCTAGAAGGAATCAATAGCAGAATATCTGAAACAGAGGAACGAATCGGTGAGCTGGAAGATACAATGGTGGAAATAACTTCTGAAGAGCAGAAAAAAGTAAAAAGAATGAAAAGAACTGAGGATAGTCTCAGAGACCTCTGGGACAATATCAAATGCACCAACATTCGAATTATAGGGATCCCAGAAGAGGAAGAGAAAAAGAAAGGGTATGAAAAAATTTTTGAAGAGCTTATAGCTGAAAATTTCCCCAACATGGAAAAGGAAATAGTCAATCAAGTCCAAGAGGTGCAAAGAGTCCCATACAGGATAAACCCAAGGAGAAACACGCCAAGAAACATAATATTCAAACTAACAAAGACTAAACACAAAGAGAGAATATTAAAAGCAGCAAGGCAAAAGCAACAAGTAACATACAAGTGAAACCCCATATGCTTAACAGCTGATCTTTCAGCAGAAACTCTGCAGGCCAGAGGGGAATGGAAGGATATATTTAAAGTACTGAAAGGGAAAAATCTATAACCAAGATCACTGTACCTCGTAAGGATCTCATTCAAAATTGATGGAGAAATAAAAAGCATTTCAGACAAGCAAAAGTTAAGTGAATTCAATACCACCAAACCAGCTTTATAATAAATGGTAAAGGGACTTATATAGTCAAGAAATACAAGAGAAGAAAAAAGATCTACAAAATCAACCCCAAACAATTAAGAAAATGGCAATAAGAACATGTGTATCAATAATTACTTTAAATGTACATGGATTAAATGTTCCACCCAAAAGACACAGACTGACTGAATGGATAAAAAAACAAAAAGTACCATATATATGCTGTCTACAAGAAATCCACTTCAGACCTAAAGACACATATGGACTGAAAGTGAAAGGATAGAAAAGTATATTCCATGCAAATGGGAAGCAAAAGAAAGCTGGAGTAGCAATCCTCATATCAGACAAAACAGACCTTAAAATAAAGAATATTACAAGAGATAAGGAAGGACACTACATAATGATCAAGGGATCAGTCCAAGAGGAAGACATTACAATTGTAAATATCTATGTACCCAACATAGGAACACTTCAGTTCATAAGACAAAATGCTAACAGACATAAAAGGAGAAATTGACAGTAACACAATAATAGTAGGGGCCTTTAACAACCCACTCACACCAATGGAAAGATCATCAAAACAGAAAATTAATAAGAAAACACAAGTCCTAAATGATACACCAGATGAGACAGATCTCATTGATATCTTCAGGACATTCCATCCAAATGCAGAAGAATATACCTTCTTCTCAAGTGCACATGGAACATTCTCCAGGATAGATCACATCTTGGGTCACAAATCAAACCTCAGTAAATTTAACAAAATTGAAATCATATCAAGCATCTTCTCTGACCACAATACTATAAGACTAGATATCAATTACAAGAAAAAAACTGCAAAAAACACAAACACATGGAGATTAAACAATACATTTCTAAATAACCAACAGGTTATTGAAGAAATCAAAAGGGAAATCAAAAAATTTCTAGAAACAAATGACAATGAAAACATGACAACTCAAAACCTATGCAATGCAGCAAAAACAGTTTTAAGAGGTAAGTTTATAGCAATACAATCCTGCCTCAAGAAACAAGAAAAGCATTGAATAGACAACCTAACTTTACACCCGAAACAGCTGGAAAAAGAGAACAAAAAAACCCCCAAAATTAGTGAAGGAAAGAAATCATAAAGATCACAGCAGAGATAAGTGAAAAAGAAATGAAAGAAATGATAGTAAAGATTAATAAAACTAAAAGCTGATTCTTTGAGAATATAAACAAAATCAACAAGCCTTTAGCCAGACTCACCAAGGAAAATAAGAGAAAAGAATCAAATCAACAAAATTAGAAATGAAAAAGAAGAGGTTATAACAGACAATGCAGAAATACAAAGGATTATAAGATACTATTATGAAGAACTATATGGCAATAAAATAGATTACCTGGAAGAAATGAACAGATTCTTAGAAAAGTTTAATCTTCCAAGACTGAATCAGGAAAAAATAGAAATTATGAACAACCCCATTACAAGCACTGAAATTGAAGCTGCAATCAAAAAACTCCCAAAAAACAAAAGCCCAGGACCAGATGGCTTCACAGAATTCTATCAAACATTTAGAGAGGAGCTAATGTCTATTCTTCAGCAAAATGTGAACCGTGAAATTCCAGATGTTCAAGCTGGTTTTAGAAAAGTCAGAGGAACCAGAGATCAAATTGCCAACATCTGCTGGATCATCGAAAAAGCAAGAGAATTCCAGAAAAACATCTATTTCTGCCTTACTGACTATGCCAAAGCCTTTGACTGTGTGGATCACAATAAACGGTGGAAAATTCTGAAAGAGAAGGGAATACCAGACCACTGGACCTGCCTCTTGAGAAATCTGTATGAAGGTCAGGAAGCAACAGTTAGAACTGGACATGAAACAACAGATTGGTTCCAAATTGGGAAAGGAGTTCGTCAAGGCTGTATATTGTCACTCTGCTTAGTTAACTTATATGGAGAGTACATCATGAGAAATGCTGGGCTGGATGAAGCACAAGCTGGAATCAAGATTACTGGGAGAACTAACAATAACTTGAGACATGCAGATGACACCACCCTTATGGCAGAAAGTGAAGAAGAATTAAAGAGCCTCTTGATGAAAGTGAAAGAGGAGATGAGAAAGTTGGCTTAAAGCTCAACATTCAGAAAACTAAGATCATGGCATCCTCTCCCATCACTTCAAGGCAAATAGATGGGGAAACAGTGGAAGACTTTATTTTTGGGGGCTCCAAAATCACTGCAGATGGTGACTGCAGCCATGAAATTAAAAGATGCTTACTCCTTGGAAAGAAAGTTATAACCAACCTAGATAGCATATTCAAAAGCAGAGACATTACTTTGCCAACAAAGGCTATGGTTTTTCCAGTAGTCATGTATGGATGTGAGAGTTGGACTACAAAGAAACCTGAGCACCGAAGACTTGATGCTTTTGAACTGTGGTGTTGGAGAAGACTTTTGAGAGTCCCTTGGACTGCAAGGAGATCCAACCAGTCCATCCTAAAGGAGATCACATCTGAGTGTTCATTGGAATGACTGATGTTGAAGCTGGAACTCCAATACTTTGGCCACCTGATGCAAAGAGCTGACTCATTTGAAAAGACCCTGATGCTGGGAAAGATTTAAGGCAGGAGGAGAAGGGGACAACAGAGGATGAGATGGCTGGATGACATCACTGAGTCAATGGACATGAGTTTGGGTAAACTCTGGGAGCTGGCGATGGACAGGGAGGCCTGGCATGCTGCAATCCATGGGGTTGCAAAGAGTCGGACACGACTGAGAGACTGAACTGAACTGGATATCTATCCTTCTAAAACTCTTTCAAAAAACTTCCCAGGAAGGAACACTTCCAAACTGATTCCATGAGGCCACCATCACCTCATGGAAAAGAAAAAGAAAACACAAAAAAAGAAAACTACACGACAATATCACTGATGAATATAGATGCAAAACTCCTCAACATTCTTCGGCATTGTCCTTTGGGAATGGAATGAAAACTGACCTTTTCCAGTCTTGTGGCCACTGCTGAATTTTCCAAATTTGCTGACATATTGAGTGCAGCACTTTGACAGCATCATCTTTTAGGATTTGAAAAAGTTCAGCTGGAATTCCATCACCTCCACTAGCTTTGTAGTGATGTTTCCTAAGGCCCACTTGACTTCACACTCCAAAATGTCTAGCTTTAGGTGAGTGACCAACCACATCATCATGGTTTTCTGGGTCATTAAGACCTTTTTTTTGTATAGTTCTTCTTTGTTTTCTTGCCACCTCTTTCTTAATCTCTTCTGCTTCTGTTATACACACTTAGTCGCTCAGCCATGTCTGACTCTTTGCAACCTCATGGACTGTAGCCTGCCATACTCTTCTATCTGGATCTTCCTTTGTGGCTCAGCTGGTAAAGAATCTGCCTGCATTGAGGTTGACCTAGGTTCAATCCCTGGGTTGGGAAGATCCCCTGGAGAAGGGAAAGGCTACCCACTCCAGTATTCTGGCCTGGAGAATTCCATGGACTGTATAGTCCAGGGGATTGCAAAGAGTCGGACACGATTGAGTGACTTTCAGTTTTCCACTTTCTTTACCATCTGAGCCACAAGGGATGCCCCTGCTTCTGTTAGGTCCTTACCATTTTTGTCCTTTATCATGTCCATCTTTGCATGAAATGTTCCCTTAATGTCTCCAATTTTCTTGAAGACATCTGTGGTCTTTCCCATTCCTCTATTCTTTGCGTTGTTCAAGTAAGAAGGCTTTCTTATCTCTCCTTGCTATTCTCTGGAACTTTGCATTTAGTCAGGTATATTTTTCCCTTTCTCCCTTACCTTTTGCTTCTCTTTTCTCATCTATTTGTAAAGGCAAATATCATGCTAGTATTCTGAAAATAGTTTAACTCTGCTGACCCTTTAAAGTGTCTTGAGGACCTTCACCTGAGGAGTCTACAGACTATGCTTTGAGAACTACTACTTTACATGGTAGTTATCTTATCACGTTGTAGGTCTCCTCACCTATCCTTCTCTGCCTTGCTAAACTGCACTCACTTAAGGACGGTTGCATCACCTGTTCCCCGGCTGGGAACGCTCTACCACTGGTATCTTTATTACCAGTTTTCAACTCAATGGCACCTCCTAGAGACACCTGTTGTGCTTAACCAGTTTAAAGAACACCTCTCTCCCCTAGTCACTCTCTATTATGTTACTTCACATTACTTTCTTTATGAGAGTTATCATCATTTGATACTATCTTGTTTGTTAATTAATATGCCTCTCTTATTAGAATTTAAGTGTGGTAATTCGAAGAACTGAGTTGTCTTATTTCTGTACCTCCAGCTCCCAGAAGACTGCAGTCAAAATTCAATAAATATTTTAAAAGACCTTGAGGAATTAAAAGAAAAAGTAGATACTGCAGCAATTTGAAAAGCACAAAGCCTTATAAGGCAGTTTATTATAGTTTTCAGTATTAATATTCCAAGGACTACTATCTCATGACATTTCTTCATTGTTCTCTCCACAACAGTATAGAACTTGCATTGTTCTGTTTTCCATTTCCCATTATTACACTTGGATGGAATGTAAAATACTTTAGGGCATAGACAAAGAAGCTAGAAAGGCACATAAAATATCCTTCTACTTAAAAAAAAGTAATTTTTTTCCATAGTATTTTTAGAGTATAGTGTATGTAAAGGTTAACATTTATGAGCAGGATCAATCTGGGATATTTGACATCTTTAGTGTTTTGAGTTTTCTTATTCAGGAACATGGTCTGTCCCTTTACTCACATCTTTATTGATGCATCTAAATGAAGTTTTACTATTTTTCTATATAAGTATACTGTATATTATTTATTAGAATTATTCGTAACTATGTATTAACACTTTTGTTGTTCTTGTAAGTCAATTGTAAGTTGTATTTTTAAAATCTTACTGTTTATGTATAGAAATTTAAAACTTTTTGTATTGATCTTGTATCTGGCAATCTTGCTAAGCTTTTATTGCACGCTAATAATTTGTACGGAGAAGGCAATGGCACCCCACTCCAGTACTCTTGCCTGGAAAATCCCATGGACAGAGGAGCCTCGTAGGCTGCAGTCCATGGGGTCACTAGGAGTCAGACACAACTAGGCAACTTCACTTTCACTTTTCACTTTCATGCATTGGAGAAGGAAATGGCAACCCACTCCAGTGTTCTTGCCTGGAGGATCCCAGGGATGGGGGAGCCGGTGGGCTGCCGTCTATGGGGTCGCACAGAGTCGGACATGACTGAAGTGACTTAGCAGCAGCAGCAGCAGCAGCAGCAATAATTTGTAAATCAGTTTTTTTGTATATAAAAGCACATCATTTACTAAGTGACATTTTTTTTCTCTTTTTATTATATCGCTCCAAATAGAAACCAGGAGACTACGCATCTTAATTTGCCTAGGTGGGTTGGTAAGATTGCTTTTATATCCTTATTTTCCCCTTTTCTAACGTACTGCTTTCACCTAACAGTATATATCTTGCTGTATTTCCTATTTTAAAGATAATGACATCTAACATTTCACCAAGAACTTCACTGTAGGAATTCAGTTTCTATTTTTTCAGATTATTTTATGTTAATGACATTTCCTTCAATTTGTAGGTTCCAAGTTTCTAAACATAAACAATGTTTTAGTTGTATTGTTTTCTCTACCTATTGATATGATCAAATGTTTTTTCTACTTTTATTTTTTCATGAGGAAATGATATCAGTATATTTATCATACTGAACTACTGCTGGAATAGTTGCATCCTGAAATAAACTCCACTTGGTCATGATATATACTTATTTTCTTATTTATACATTGCTAGATTTGGTTTGCTATTATTTTATTTGGACTTTTACATCTATGTCTTGAGTGATATTTATCCATAATGTATATTTATAACATGAGAAAGTACTGCCTATGTCAGGCTTTGGGGTCAAGGTTGTAACAATCTCATAATATATGTTGGGGAGCATTGTTTCTTTTTTCTATTCTTTGGAAGAGTCTGTATAAGATTAGAATAATCTGCTGAATATTCAGGGAGGGTGAGATGTTTTAGGACAACAAGAAAAAGTGAAAATCACAAAGGAAAAGCTAGGTTTTTTTTCTCCTACATTAGAATTATGAACTTCTATTCATCAAGTGCACTATAAAAAATGAAAATACTAGAGAAAATTGTAGTATGAACAACACCAAAGGGTTAATATACACATATTACCGTAAGACACCTACAAGTCAGTAAGAAACAATCAAATGTAAAAATGATGTACGTAATTTCATTCTAATCACTGTCCCCTGTATCCTGTTCTTCCGACCTTATGTAGGTAACAGTTTTTATTAATTTCATTTTAAATCATTCCAGCTTTTTAAAAGCATAGAGGAATATATATTCTTTAACTTTCTTTCTTGTCTACTGACATCATTTAAAGGCAAAAGTTCCTAGAACTATGCTCACATCTGTACAGAGATTTTCATTCTTATTTTTCAAATAACTGCACAATATTTCATCATGCAGCTGTTTTTTATTGTTTATTTAGGCAGTCTTATTTTATTGAACATGAATTTTTCCCAATCCTTGGGTACAAAGATTGCTCCAATGGGTAATCTGTGCATGATTTATACTTGGGATTTAATGTGGCATGATTTTGAAATTAACCTCCAACTAGAACCATAGCCCTCCATTGGTTTTTCCGGGCAACAATCTCTTTGGTTGGTGACTACAACAAATTTTACTGAAAATCCCAAACCCACCATACACCAGGAATTAGTGTGGGTCTGAATATATATGGCTTAACCAGATACAAGGGCTTTTTGATAAGACATAAAGAGACTGAAGTTTCTGTACTGGGTTGTGTCTCTCCCACTGGAGATAATAAGTGAAAGTTGCTCAGTTGTGTCCAACTCTTTGTGACCCCATGGAGTACACAGTCCATGGAATTCTCCAGGCCAGAATACTGGAGTGGATAGCCGCTCCCTTCTCCAGGGGATCTTTCCAACCCAGGGATTGAATCCAGGTCTCCCGTATTGCAGATGAATTCTTTACTAGCTGGGCCACAAAGATACTGAAATATTAATATGCACTGGTAGACATAATTAAATGACCAAGAAGAAATTACAATTCCTTGTAAACAGTTTACAGACAACAATAAAAGGGAGATGTTAATGCTTCAGGCTAATTACAATATTAATCTCACTCAAATTATAAATTGCTGTTTCTCAAAATGGATCTTAAAAAAAATTTTAAAAAGTAATATAAGTGAATGATATCAAATCAAATAGAAAAAATCTTATAATGTCCTTACAGATATGTCAGCCCCACTTCACATAGGAAATTTTAAGCCTGACTCCTGGTTTTTTAAGTTTGAATATTATTGCTTCTATCAATTGCCTCTATGGTTCCTGCATATCTTTCACTTCAACAGTGTAAAAGTTTTATTGCCAGATTGCTAACATTTACTTTCTACTCTGCAAAGATAAAGCAAAAATAGCCTGCCTTGTTACTAGCATAAGAATCTAGATTTTCTCTTCATTTCTCATGAAATTATCTACCTTATGAATATAATTTTAATTAGCTACATTCTTATAAAGGCTTTCCTGGTGACTCAGAGGTAAAGAATCTGCTCGATCCTCTGAGTCAGAAAGATCCCCTGGAGAAGGAATGGCAACCCATTCCAGTATTTTCGCCTGGGAAATCCCATGGACAGTGGAGCCTAGCAGGCTACAGTCCACGGGGTCACAAAAGACCTGGACACAACACAGCAACTATACAACACCACCACATTCCTATCAGACTAGACACTGTTACAGAGTCCAAGATCCATGAAAAGGTAAATTCTATGGTTGATAAAACTAAATGGGGTTGTCAATATCTAGCTTACACCTACAGCTGGTATTACATATTTATTTCATAATTCCAGAAAAAGATACATTATTTAATAGCAGGGTATCAACTGCATGATGATTTTGACTGAATTGATTAGTTATTTAAATCAAATTACCAGTACATTTTTTTAAATGCCCATGTTAACTTAATTGTTTCACTGCAAAGAGTAGGCTCCATTTTAGCAAATTAAAAGACCAATTTGATAAATATATTAAATGTTCATCTGAGAATAACAGAAATATTTCTACATGTCTCAGTTCAGTTCAGTCACTCAGTTGTGTCTGACTCCTTGTGACCCCATGGACTGCAGCATACCAGGCCTCCCTGTCCATTACCAACTCCTGGAGTTTACTCAAAACTCATGTGCATCTACATGTCTAGATGATACAAATATCAAGAAACTGTCTACAGTTAATTATACAACTAAAAGTGGAGATAGGAATGATCACACTGGGGCATAAAGAAATATAAAAGCTTAATGAGTTATTTAGCAGTTGTTTTTAAAGCTAAAAGTTTCATTCCTCACCTGGTATTTGTCTTGCCACCCCGAGCAGGTAAGTACCCAGTCAAAACCACAGCTCCATCTATCTGTGCGTGACAACAGTCTTCTTGGTTGGTTGTAACATAACAACATCCACAGTCCATGGGTAACCGAGATCCATGATTCACAAGGGGTCATTACCTTTGTGGGGTTGAATACAAAAGTCTTTATCAAAGTCCTTCACTAAAGACCACTGGTACCTCAGTGAGGACATATCAGAAGATCATGGATATTGGATCATGTGGATTTTTTCTTCTGAACAGTACCTGACTTGAAACACCAAATTAAATGATACTCAACGTGAGCTAGGCAAAAGCAAAGTGCAGAATGGGAAGCTGATTTTTGTATGGGCAGTAGTAGAGAAAGTTTTCTCATTTCTTGAAGCATTTATATATAAACTACATCTCACATCTTCTGGTCTAGCTAAAACGTACCATTTTACTATTAAGAATTCAACCACCAATTGTCTGCTGATTCTCTACAAATGGCTTCAGGCAAAAGAGTCAATCCATAATGATTCACATTTATGTTCCAAGTTTTAAATTAATTCTGTTGTCAGGATAGGGCCTGGAATGAATGACAATTTTAATGGTTATTCTCACTGCTTCTAACTCTGTCCTATTTATAGCTATAGCATAAGTAAAGGAGAAAAAGATGATGTTTTGTGTAATCTTTATTTTTGTCATCTTCCTCACATATATTTTTTCTGATCATTACCACACAATCAAAGATTATTTAAATTTAGTGAAAGGAACAAAATTATTATGTTAAAAAGGAAGTTACTTCACTGAGTATTTTTTTTAATCCTAAAACAATTTTGGACCTCTAGGAATAAGAAATGGAAGAGACAAAAAAAGTCAATTACCAGATGAGAGGTTTGGATCTTGCTAGGAAAAGAAGTGAGACCTTTCATGCAAGTAAGACAAAAATGAGTTAATTATTTTTTAAAACTTTCCATAATTTTAAATTAAAATTATTATATAAACACACCATTTATGGATTAAAAAGCAAAAACGACTTTTGTGAATGTTTTACTCCTTTCCTAATAACACTGCTCTCCCAAAATAATGACTGGCAGTTTAATTCTTTCAGACCTTTTCATATTTATATGTATTTTTCTATTGTCCTCATTTCCCTTTTCTACCTTTAATTTCTTTTCATCTAATTATGCCAAGAAACTTTTCTTCCCAGAAGGAACAGTATCATATCTAAAGCCCTGATAGCATATTTACATGGCAAGCAGATGTATTAGATGGATGCTACCTTTGCATAAAACAAAAAATATTCAAGTTACCTAGCCATAGTAGTGTCATATATACATAACTGACATATACATATAGGTTTCTCTGGTGGCTCAGATAGTAAAAAATTTGCCTGCAATGCAGGAGACATGGGTTCTATCCTTGGATCGGCAAGATTCCCTGGAGAAGGGAATGGAAACCCACTCCAGTATTCTTGTCTGGAAAATTCCATGGACGGAGGAAACTGGTGGACTGTAGTTCATGGGGTCACAAAGAGTCAGACATGACTGAGCGACTAATATATAAGCACAATAAATGAAGAAGGTATTTTAGATCATTTTGAAGTGTACTAGTAAATTACTGGCTTGCCAAAATAATGAATCTATGTTAAAAACAAGTTCATAATTAAAAAAAGGAAGATAACAATGATAATGACTCAAAAAAATGTTTCAAGGAAAGCCAAATAGTTAACAATAAGCAAAATATACTTTTGCTTTTTAAGACATAGTTTAAGCAAAACATCATTATCAATTATATTAGATTTTATAATAACATACTGATTTATAGGTTTCTGTTAAGTAATTTATAAAGTCTGCTTTCACAGTGTCTTTAATATGAACTGTAAGCATGAACAGTAAGCATCTGCTATACTTTGACATTTAAGTAACATAAAAATCAAAATGTCTTAAACTAATACAAGAAGTCTGTAAGACAGTTTTCCCTTCACTCAAATTTGAGAAAGGGCTTCCTCAGTGGTTCACTGGTAAAGAACCTGCCTGCAATGCAGGAGACGATCCCTGGGTGGAGAAGATCCCCTAGTGGAGAACACCGTAGCCCACTCCAGTATTTTTGCCTGGAGAATCCCATGGACAGAGGATCCTGGTGGGCTACAGTTCATGGGGTTGCAAAGAGTCGGGCATGACTGAGCAACTAACACAAAGAACAGGCTGGTATAGTTTTTAACAAAAATAAAGAGACAAGTGGATGATCAGAAACAAGAAGGAAAAGCTTGAATGAAGATCAAGAAATATCTCAAGTCAACGACCTAACTTTAAAGCTCAAGAACCTAGAAAAAGGAACTAGATTGCTGGTGTATTAAGAATTGCAGGTGACAAAACAGTACATCAGATGAGGCAAAATAATAATAAATAAATGGAATTCAAGTTCATTGATACCCAAAGGCCAAAAAAATAAAATTAAACCAAAAGAGTTACTCAGAGGGATAAAAGGTAACAACCTATAAAGAAGGTATGGCAGTCATGAAGTTTAAATACCAAATCAGAAAAAAGAATTCTGTAAAATAAATACTATTCAAAATATGAGGATAAATTGAAAGAAACAGAAACATAGGTGACAACAAGATACTATCAGGAGCAATATGTATTGAGTAGATAAAAATAGCCATAGAGTCTATTTTGAAAATATAATAATTAGCAATATTGAATAAATAGATATAAACTGAGTTGTCATATTTTAAAACACATGTTATGCCTCCTTGTCCAAGATCCAGAAGACATTGTCAAAACTGGTCATATATGAAATTTCAATAATTTCCAAAAGGAAGAAATTACAGAGCTCACAAATTTCTAGCCCAAATTAATAACTAGAAATTAATACTGATAACTAAAACAAGAAAACATTACAACTATGGGTAAAATTTTAACCTCTTTAATAATTAGGTTAGGATGAGATGATATAAAAGTAAAACTTTATTATTATGACAAATAATAAAATATACTATAACATTTCAAAAGTTTGATATTTGTCCAAAGCTGTAACAGAAATAAATCCAAAGTCATAACTTACACGTTTATTTTAAAAATTAAAAATCTAAAATGCACTGGGAATAACAGGTTTTGGAGAAGTGGTAAAAAATGATATTAAGGAAATTACAAAACATAATATAAGTAAAAGTTGTTTAAAGTTTTTAAAAAGATAAATTATTTTTGAAGATAACAATAAACAGATTTCTGAAAAATATCAGAAAAAAGATAACACAAAGTCAATGTGTTGACTTTAACATGAATGTGTTGACTTTAAAATGAAGTGGTCTCCTTGCTTATTACTCCATCATCTTGGGAAGATGTGAACGTGAAGTCGCTCAGTCGTGTCCGACTCTTTGCAATCCCATGGACTGTAGCCTACCAGGCTCCTCTGTCCATGGGATTTTCCAGGCAATAGTACTGGAGTGGGTTGCCATTTCCTTCTCCAAGGGATCTTCCCAACCCAGGGATCGAACCCAGGTCTCCCGCATCGTAGACAGACACTTTACCATCTGAGCCACGGAAGACACATGTACCTTAATGTCCACTTCAGAGCTATTTACAATAGCTAGGACATGGAAGAAACCTAGATGGCCATTGGCAAATGAATGGATAAGGAAGTTGTGGTACACATACACAATGGAATATTCAGTTCAGTTCAGTTGCTCAGTCGTGTCTGACTCTTTGAGACTCCATGAATTGCAGCACGCCAGGCCTCCCTGTCCATCACCAACTCCCGGAGTTCACTCAAACTCAAGTCCATCGAGTCGGTGATGCTATCCAGCCATCTCATCCTCTGTCGTCCCCTTCTCCTCCTGCCTCCAATCTCTCCCAGCATCAGAGTCTTTTCCAATGAGTCAACTCTTTGCATGAGGTGGCCAAAGTACTGGAGTTTCAGCTTTAGCATCATTCCTTCCAAAGAACACCCAGGACTGATCTCCTTTAGGATGGACTGGCTGGATCTCCTTGCAGTCCAAAGGACTCTCAAGAGTCTTCTCCAACACCACAGTTCAAAAGTATCAATTCTTCGGCACTCAGCTTTCTTCACAGTCCAACTCTCACATCCATACATGACTACTGGAAAAACCATAGCCTTGACTAGATGGACCTTTGTTGGCAAAGTAATGTCTCTGCTTTTGCATATGCTATCTAGGTTGGTCATAACTTTCCTTCCAAGGAGTAAGTGTCTTTTAATTTCATGGCTGCAGTCACCATCTGCAGTG
Source organism: Bos javanicus (assembly GCF_032452875.1). Taxonomy (NCBI): domain Eukaryota; kingdom Metazoa; phylum Chordata; class Mammalia; order Artiodactyla; family Bovidae; genus Bos; species Bos javanicus. The sequence continues at coordinate 95,641,259 of NC_083872.1, read as the reverse complement.
ATTTTGGAGCCCCAAAAAATAAAGTCTGTCACTGTTTCCCCATCTATTTCCCATGAAGTGATGGGACCGGATGCCATGATCTTAAGTTTTCTGAATGTTGAGCTTTAAGCCAACTTTTTCACTCTCCTCTTTCACTTTCATCAAGAGGCTTTTTAGTTCCTCTTCACTTTCTGCCATAAGGATGGTGTCATCTGCGTATCTGAGGTTATTGATACTTCTCCCGGCAATCTTGATTCCAACTTGTGCTTCTTCTAACCCAGCATTTCTTATGATGTACTCTGCATATAAGTTAAATAAGCAGGGTGACAATATACAGCCTTGACATACTCCTTTTCCTATTTGGAACCAGTCTGTTGTTCAATGTCCAGTTCTAACTGTTGCTTCCTGACCTGCATATAGGTTTCTCAAGAGGCAGGTCAGGTGGTCTGGTATTCCCATCTCTTTCAGAATTTTCCACAGCTTACTGTGATGTACACAGTCAAAGGCTTTGGCATAGTCAATAAAGGAGAAATAGATGTTTTTCTGGAACTCTCTTGCTTTTTTGATGATCCAGCGGATGTTGGCAATTTGATCTCCGGTTCCTCTGCCTTTTCTAAAACCGGCTTGAACATCTGGAAGTTCACGTTTCACGTATTGTTGAAGCCTGCTGCTAAGTCGCTTCAGTCATGTCTGACTCTGTGCGACCCCATAGATGGCAGCCCACCAGGCTCCCCCGTCCCTGGGATTCTCCAGGCAAGAACACGAGTGGGTTGCCATTTCCTTCTCCAATGCATGAAAGTGAAAAGTGAAAGTGAAGTTGCTTAGTCGTATCCTACTCTTCGAAACCCCATGGACTGCAGCCTACCAGGCTCCTCCGTCCGTGGGATTTTCCAGGCAAGAGTGCTGGAGTGGGGTGCCATTGCCTTCTCTGTTGTTGAAGCCTACTCAGCTACAAAAATGAAAACAGTTGAGTCAGTTCTAATGAGGTGGATGGTCCTAGAGCTTATTATACAGAATGAAGTAAGTCAGAAAGAGAAAGACAAATATCATATATTAATGCATATATATGGAATCTATAAAGATGGTACTGACAACCTTACGTACAGGGCAGCAAAGGAGACACAGATGTAAAGAATAGACTTTTGGTCTCAGTGGGAGCAAAGTATTCTTACCTTGAGAACCTCATGAACAGTATGAAAAGGCAAAAAGGTATGACACTGAAAGATGAACTCCCCAGGTTGGTACGTGCCCAATGTTACTGGAGAAGAGTGGAGAAATAACTCCAGAAAGACTGAAGAGATGGAGCCAAAGCAAAAACAACGCCCAGCTGTAAATGTGACGGGTGATGGAAGTAGTCTGATGCTGCAAAGAGCAATACTGCATAGGAACCTGGAATGTTAGGTCCACAAATCAAGGCAAATTGGGAGGTCAAATAGGAAATGGCAAGAGTGAACGTTGACATTTTAGGAATCGGTGAACTAAAATGGACTGGAATGGGTGAATTTAACTCAGATGACCATTATATCTACTACTGTGGGCAGGAATCCCTTAGAAGAAATGGAGTGGCCATCATGGTCAACAAGAGTCCAAAATGCAGTACTTGGATGCAATCTCAAAAACGACAGGATGATCTCTGTTCATTTTCAAGGCAAACCATTCGATATCACAGTAATCCAGGTCTATGCCACAACCAGTAATGCTGAAGAAGCTAAAATTGAACACCTCTATGAAGACCTACAAGACCTTCTAGAACTAACACCAAAAAAGATGTCCTCTTCATTGTAGGAAACTGGAATCCAAAAGTAGGAAGTCAAGAAACACCTGGAGTAACAGGCAAATTTGGCCTTGGAGTACAAAACAAAGATCAAAGACTAATAGAGTTTTGCTAAGAGAATGCACTGGTCATAGCAAACACCCTCTTCCAACAACACAAGAGAAGACTCTACACATGGACATCACCAGATGGCCAACACCAAATCAGATTGATTATATTCCTTGCAGCCAAAGATGGAGAAGCTGTATACTGTCAGCAAAAAAACAAGACCAGGAGCTGACTGTGGCTCGGATCACGAACTCCTTATTGCCAAATTCAGACTTAAATTGATGAAAGTAGGGAAAACCACTAGATCATTCAAGTATGACCTAAATCAAATACCTTACAATTATACAGTGGAAGTGACAAATAGATTGAAGGGATTATATCTGATAAAGTGCCTGAAGAACTATGGATGGAGGTTCATGACATTGTATAGGAAGCAGTGATCAAGACCATCCCCAAGGAAAACAAATGGAAAAAGGGAAAATGGTTACCTGCGGAGGCTTTACAAATAGCTGAGAAAAGAAGAGAAGCTAAAGGCAAAGGAGAAAAGGAAGGATATACCCATTTGAATGCAGAGTTCAGAGAATAGCAAGGATCAATAAGAAAGCCCTCCTCAGTGATCAGTGCAAAGAAATAGAGGAAAATAATAGACTGGGAAAGACTAGAGATCTCAAGAAAACTGACATACCAAGGGAACATTTCATGCAAAGATGGGCATAATTAAGGACAGAAAGGTATAGACCTAAAAGCAGCAGAAGATGTTAAGAATACGTGGCAAGAATACACAAGAGAACTATATAAAAAAGATCTTCCCGACCCAGATAATCATGATGGTATGATCACTCACCTAGAGCCAGACATCCGGAATGTGAAGTCAAGTGGGCCTTACAAAGCATCACTACGTACAAAGCTAGTGGAGATGATAGAATTCCAGTTGAGCTATTCCAAATCCTGAAAGATGATGCTGTGAAAGCGCTGCACTCAATATGCCAGCAAATTTGGAAAACTCAGCAGTGACCACAGGACCGGAAAAGGTCAGTTTTCATTCCAATCCCAGAGAAAGGCAATGCCAAAGAATGCTCAAACTACCGCATAACTGCACTCCTTTCACACGCTAGTAAAGTAATGCTCAAAATTCTCCAAGCCAGGCTTCAGCAATACTGAACCGTGAACTTCGAGATGTTCATGCCGGTTTTAGAAAAGGCAGAGGAACCAGAGATCAAATTGCCAACATCCGCTGGATCATTGAAAAAGCAAAAGAGTTCCAGAAAAACATCTATTTCTGCTTTATTGACTATGCCAAAGCCTTTGACTGCGTGGATCACAACAAACTGTGGAAAATTCTGAAAGAGATGGGAATACAAGACCACCTGACACACCTCATGAGAAATCTGTATGCAGGTCAGGAAGCAACCGTTGGAACTGGACATGGAACAACAGACTGGTTCCAAATAGAGAAAGGAGTACGACAAGGCTGTATATTATCACCCTGTTTAACTTATATGAAGAGTATATCCTGGGAAATGCTGGGCTGGAGGAAGCACAAGCTGGAATCAAGATTGCCAGGAGAAACATCAATAACCTCAGATATGCAAATGACACCATCCTTATGGCAGAAAGTGAAGAACTAAAGAGCCTCTTGATGAAAATGAAAGAGGAGAGTGAAAAAGTTGGCTTAAAGCTCAACATTCAAAAAACTAAGATCATGGTATCCGGTCCCATCACTTCATGGCAAATAGATAGAGAAACAGTGGAAACAGTGGCAGACTTTATTTTTGGGGGCTCCAAAATCACTGCAGATGGTGACTGCAGCCATGAAATTAAAAGACGCTTACTCCTTGAAGGAAAGTTATGACCAACCTAGATAGCATATTAAAAAGCAGAGACATTACTTTGCCAAAAAAGGTCTGTCTAGTCAAGGCTATGGTTTTTCCAGCAGTCATGTATGGATGTGAGTTGGATTATAAAGAAAGCTGAGTGCCGAAGAATTGATGCTTTTGAACTGTGGTGTTGGAGAAGACTCTTGAGAGTCCCTTGGACTGCAAGGAGATCCAACCAGTCCATCCTAAAGGAAATCAGTCCTGAATATTCATTGGAAGGACTGATGTTGAAACTGAAACTCCAGTACTTTGGCCACCTGATGTGAAGAACTGACTCATTTGAAAAGACCTTGATGCTGGGAAAGACTGAAGGCCGGAGGAGAAGGGGACAACAGAGGATGAGATGGTTGGATGGCATCACTGCCTGACATGAATTTCAGTAAGTTCCGGGAGTTGGTGATGGACAGGGAGGCCTGGCATGCTGTAGTCCATGGGGTTGCAAAGAGTCAGACACAACTGAGCAACTGAACTCAACTGATGGCTTATTTATCTCTGAATCTTCAAGTTAACAGTTCTTGGGATAAAAGAGGCATTAAATGTTCAAACTAGAAGAGATCTAGTTTGCTACAGGATCTAATTTCAACAGGACTTCATTCCATATTCCAAGAAAAGCATTTTGGAAGCAGTTTAAATTCTTTATTTAACAAACATGTATAGTAATGCATTCTACATTTTCTGAAGTTAACTCCCGAAAATCTCAGTTCTAATTTCAGATAACTTGTGTTCTCAAATTATGTGACCCCCTTTTGGTTTGGAAAATCATTTCTTCAGGACTGGATACTACCATGGGACTCAAACAGAAACAAAGACTTCTCATGTTCAAATAATTTGGTATTATTTTATAAAATACATAAAACATAAAGAAAAATATGCTGTGCTTACAAGGGAAAATTTAGTTCTACTCAGTTCAGTTCAGTCATTCAGTCTTGTCCGACTCTTTGCCACCCCATGAATCGCAGCATGCCAGGCCTCCCTGTCCATCACTAACTCCCGGAGTTCACTCAGACTCACGTCCATCGAGTCGGTGATGCCATCCAGCCATCTCATCCTCTGTCGTCCCCTTCTCTTCCTGCCCCCAATCCCTCCCAGCATCAGGGTCTTTTCCAATGAGTTAACTCTTCGCATGAGGTGGCCAAAGTACTGGAGTTTCAGCTTCAGCATCATTCCTTCCAAAGAACACCCAGCCCTTTAGAATGGACTGGCTGGATCTCTTTGCAGTCCAAAGGACTCTCAAGAGTCTTCTTCAACACCACAGTTCAAAAGTTCTACTAGACAGGTTCAAAAAATATTGATGCTACCATCAAAAATATAAACAAAAAATAATCCCAAGTAACTTAAATACTTAAGGAATAGATATTTTAAATTACCATACGAATACTTATTTTCATGCTCCACTGCAGTCCCACCTTCATTCTCAATAATCTGATTCACACTAAATTGGGGGTTTAATAGGTACATTAACTATCTATTCAAATTCACACATTCACTCCCTCAACAAATATAAATGTACTCAAGTGTGCCATACCCTGATGCTTCTTTTTAGGTAACTTAAGGGTTTTCTTCACTTGAACTAAAGAAAGTTGAGCTTCTGGAACTGTCTCACTGCCTAGAAATTTAATACATAACCAGCACCACAGATACGTTTGAGTATGGAGAAGAAAGTACCAAGAAGTGAAATGTCAGCAAATGGGAGATGGGGGCTCCCTGGAAGCGGCAGTGGCACATAAGGGTTAAGAACAGTGCTGGGTTCAAATCCTGATTCCAGTACTTTCCCCCTGTATCCGTTACCTCGTCTATAAAATGGTAATTAATAATAAATAATTCATAGATTTGCTGGAGAATCGAATGCAAAAATGGAATACAATGTGTTCCAAAGTGGCTGATATTCATTAAACGGTATGAGCCAGTCTCTGCTGCGGGAACAAGGGAAATGTTTTCCTGGCTAGAGTTCATCTCGGATATATACGGCTTAAAATGAAATGTACATACATCACTGTCAAGGCTGGGAAACTACCCCACAGCCAATCCAGACAACCAGTCCATGAAGCTAAGTGATTTCACGATGTCCAGACAAGCCAGAGCTAGGAGAGATTAGTCAGGGTTCATGGGATCACACTGCATTTTGGTGTTCTAAGCCCCTTCCCAATTTCCATCACACAGACAAGCTGGTGAGGAAGGACACAGCCAGAAGTCGAGCACGGCCCTTAAAGGACTTCGGCTCCAGCCTCGCCCTTGCCGGCAGCACGCAGGTGGAGCCCCCTGTCTTCAGTCCCGCCTTTGACACCAGGAAAAGCCCGCAAACCGGGCCTCCTTACTCGGTCTCCTGGGCAGGACAAATGGGTAGGACTTCATGACTATACAGCTCTCTCACTACATCATTTTCACCGAACTCTTTAGACTACAACCCGCCGCCCCACTCCTTCCCGCAGCCCCGGGCCGGGCGGTTCTGAACAGGACCGTCACTTAGAAAGCCAGGGTTTATCTCCTAGGGGCGACCGGGTCACAAGACCCTCTCTCTCCCGGGCAACAGTACTGCCTGCGCCCTGGCAGCGCTGCCGGTTAACTCCTGGATTCCCACGCCCCGGGGCTTGAGCACCGCGGCTGGGCAGTCGGGGGTTGGGATGCTCACCTGCTCGGCGCGACCACCTTTGTGCAGCCGACCCACGAGTAGCGCAGGTGCCGACGGTTTAGGCCTTGCCTTGCACTCGCCCACACGCGGCCGCCCTACATTCCGCGTCGGAGTTGGATTAATTCTCACTCAAACATTCCGTCAATATATAAAATATTAACGCTTGGCAAGACCCCTGCGCGCAACTCTAGGCCTGCACCTCGCGCTTTCCTATTGGACACTACAATAGGTCTCAGAGGTGGGGCCGGCCCCTTCGGCGAGAACCACTCCCTCTGATACCTCCCGTCCAATCGGAGGCAGGGACCCGCACTTGCCTTATTTGCATACAAGTTACTCTACATAAGCTCAGATCCCGAGGCATTCGCTCCGAAAACACCTATTTCTAAGTTGACGATACCTGTTTCCCAAACGGAGTCCAAACTCAGCACTTCAGCGTCTGAAACAAAGGGGAAGATCACTTACTGCCCTGCGATGCATTTCCCAAGCTACGTCCCTAGCGCGGGCCCCGGGCTCCCCACTTCGAGCTTTGCTGCTCACACCTCCCCCAGCCTCAAGCCTAACCCCGAATCATCCGTCCGAACAACTGCAATTGTAAAGCTTCCTCTGAAGCACCTATTAGCACATTCACCATGAAACTTAAGCGTGATCAACCCTTTTTTTGAGGTTTTGGTGGCCCTAAAAAGGGCCTTTTGGAATCTGATGATAAGCCGCAGGCAGAGCTCAGCCACCGAAGCCGTAGAGAGTGCGGCCCTGGCGTTTCAGAGCGTACACCACATCCATGGCCGTGACCGTCTTGCGCTTGGCGTGCTCCGTGTACGTCACTGCATCGCGGATCACGTTTTCCAAGAACACTTTGAGCACTCCACGGGTCTCCTCGTAGATGAGCCCTGAGATGCGCTTGACACCACCACGGCGGGCAAGACGGCGAATTGCGGGCTTTGTAATGCCCTGGATGTTGTCCCGTAAGACCTTCCGGTGACGCTTGGCACCTCCCTTACCTAGCCCTTTCCCTCCTTTGCCCCTGCCAGACATTTTCAACAACAAAAAGACGACAATCGTATTAAGCAAGCTCGTAACAGTTCGGGAAGCTAAGAACCTGAGCTAATATATCCTTGTAGCGGACCTGGTTGAAAACCTCAAGATAGTGGGCGGAGCTAAGTCCCCAAAAGGTTTTTTTTTTTTTTTAATCCCCTCCCTACAAAAATTTTCGGTTGCTTATTTGGGAAAACTTCTTGTTATTTTTGCCATGAAATTGAGGAAAGACTAGACAGAAATTATATTGCCGTTTCTCCATACTTAAAAAACGGTAGGCCAGATCCAGTGAGCGCTGAGTTTCCCTTGTCTCTTTCCTCCACCTTGTCCGCCCCCGCCTCTCTCTAGCGCGGGAATTCTAATTTTATAGTTTTCCAACGAAATGCACACTTTTATAATACTATTCTTAGACTAATTTGAAACTGAGTAGGAAGTGGGAATGCTTTACTACTTTTAAATTTCAAAGCAGTTGCTTTACACCTGTGGGTCTTTTTAAGTCACCAGTTGGGGTAGAGGAAATCTTTCAATCGTTCTTTTTCTCTTTTGTGGCCCCGCGAAGAAAAAATTAAATTTTCAAAAAGAGTCTAACCTTACCCCTTACTCCCCGCCCCCACCCCCGACTTTTCTCTTGCAGCTTCTTCTGCACAATTTGTAGATTTTACTGCTTCCTCCGTCCCCCACCCCCAGCCCAAGCACGGGGTTTTGCTTCTCAAACGACAATTTCTGTGATTCGTTAAAATAATGTAACATTCTTATTTCATTAAAACTCTAAGTTCTTGTGAAATTCCAGTATTCTTGCCTAGAGAATCCCAGGGATGGGGGAGCCTGGTGGGCTGTCGTCTATGGGGTCGCACAGGGTCGGACACGACTGAAGCGACTTGGCAGCAGCAGCATGATCATGGCTTTAAATCAGACGGTTCTCATTTAAGAAATTCCTTGAGAAAAACGGAACTTTGAGTAGTGTCACCACTCTAGGAGACAGGACTGTTTCCCCAAAAGGTTCATACTACGAAAAAAGGCAGCAGTAACACCATGAGGAATGAATATTTTGGTAAATTGTGCTTCCTGTACCTAGTCCTGACGAATAAGCCTTTCCAGTAAGAAAGCTTTATGGCAAATATTTGCTTATTATGTATCTATCCTCATCCATCTCTATAGCACAAAAAAGATACTGTTATTTTTGTTGTTAAAGCAGAATTAAAAGAACCCTCAGAACACTGGATGACTGGAGCTGGGGTGGGGAGTGCTAAATAGTCACATTGTACCGCATGCTTTTAATGCTTGATTCCAAAGAAAGTTTGGAAGAATCAGGATTCTTGTAATGGCAAAATAGGTGTGTGTGTGTGTGTGTGTGTGTGTGTGTGTGTGTGTGTTTTGTTTGTTTTTTAGTATTTACTAAAAAATCAAGGTTAGAATATTTTCAAGTTAGAGATCTCTTGCTTACAAGGATTTTTTTTTTTTTAGTGTCAATAATAAAGGTAATGTGTCAAAAATTTCAGGCATACTCAACCAGAACTGCTAGAGGCATTTCTTGCTTGAGTGCTTAGTATTTGTTGACTAAGTTAACTAAGGAGAAGGGGTAACTCTCTTTCCTGATTTTTCTGTTTCTTACCTCGGTTCCTTAATTCTTAAGACATTCTTTTCCTGAGAGCGAAAGAGGACGTTGAAATCTCAGAATCTGCCAAATTCAACCGAACTCAATATATTCAACAGAACCCCAACCGCGGAGCAAGCGCACCTAGATATTCATATGAGCGGTTATGTAAATGAGGACTTAGCAGTTTGCTCTTTTGATTGGAGAGAATTGGAGAAGGCCGTCCTTCTGCCAGCGTGCTAATTGGGAGCAGAGCCTGCCTGTCATTGGTCACTGGAGCCAAGGATGTTGCGGAGCCCAATGGGAAGGCGCTGCCTAGTGTCAGCAAAGTGTTGGTAGAGGCAGTTCCGGTGTGGTACGTTGCGTTCTTGTACTAGGAACCGGATCGCTGGGTTTTTCCTTCTCGCTGGAGTTGTAAGCGAGAGACAAACATGTCTGGTCGCGGAAAGCAGGGCGGCAAAGTGCGGGCAAAGGCCAAGTCCAGGTCCTCCCGCGCGGGCCTGCAGTTCCCAGTGGGCCGAGTGCACAGACTGCTGCGCAAGGGTAACTACGCGGAGCGAGTGGGCGCCGGGGCGCCGGTGTACCTGGCGGCGGTGTTGGAATACCTGACGGCGGAGATCCTGGAGTTGGCTGGCAACGCCGCGCGGGACAACAAGAAGACCAGGATAATCCCTCGCCACCTGCAGCTCGCCATCCGCAACGACGAAGAACTAAACAAGCTTCTGGGGAAAGTGACCATCGCTCAGGGCGGCGTCCTGCCCAACATCCAGGCCGTGCTGCTGCCCAAGAAGACGGAGAGTCAGAAGACGAAGAGCAAATGACCCTGATGCTGCCACAGGGGATCCGGCTTCCCCAGCAAGGGCTGTCTCCAGAGCCGCCCCGCCCGCAGTGTTTTTGAATATGCTTGATGTTATGGAGGGCCGGAGCCATCTAGTGGGGAGGTGGGCGGCGAGGAGACCAACTGGGTCGCGGGCCCAATAAAGTCGGTGAAAATCGTCTGGTCGAGAGAGCTGTGTAGTCGCGGGGCCCTGCCGGGAGACCCAGGGGCGACCGGGAGACCTTTGGAAGAGGTACTGGTGGGTCGGCTTGAGCCACTTTCTGGGCAGGTTTGTTCCGCAATCACCCTCGAGGCGCTACGGGCGGATAAAGGGAGACCAGAAGGGACCCACTGGCGTGAAGGTGGGCAGAGTCGGGGGCTCTCCCTGCTCGCCCGGAAGCAGAGGCGACGCAGAGTAGGTGCGGATGAGGCTGGGCGAGTTGTTTTTACATCCGCCTTCTAGGGCCTGTGCTCCCCTGCCCTGTTAGGGCAGTTCCGGAACCAGTTCTAGGAAAGAGATAGTGATGACGTTGTGGTCTTGGGCAGGAGGTTGTCTGTCCGGCCACACTTTTCAGAAGGGAGAATAACTTTACATCTTGGAAGGGTAGCTTTGACGACACAGTGTCAATTTAACAGATTTTTCTTGGCCTGACAGCTGTTGTGTTTTCTTGTTTGGGGTGTCAGATATTTTTGTGTGCACGCTTATGTTCACATTTCTTTAAAATGAAAGAACCATCCAGTAATATGTGTAGCACAGAAGCCTGAGTCATGAAGTTGGAAATTTGTTGCGCTGACACTCATGTTGTGTAATAGTGCAGGGCCTTTAATCATGAGTTACCTATACCCGAGTAGCTTTTAAAATGACTTTCTCAAGTTTCTAGCTTCATAGTGGTCTTATCTCCACAATATCATAGCCCTTTGGAAAGGTAATTGATTTGATTTTGCTTTATAACAACAAATCCCCCTCTTAAGGTCCCCTACGTTCTACCACTGGGCCTGAGGTAATGACTGCATTCCAACAACACCTATTGTGTTTGTGTTGCTTAATGGCACAGTAAGGCTTTCATAAATATGTGAGATGTGAGAAAAGGCAAGGACAGATGGTATGGAGAGAAACATTTCTGCTCAGGAGTTTACATTTAAAAGTTACACAGTAACAACCTTGGTCTGTCCTAGATTGACCCTTCCATTTCCCCCTTTTCTACAAGCTTCCTCCTGTCCTACAAAAAAGATCCTCGTTTATTTAGATTTCACATATTTGCATTCACCTTTTCCTTAAGTCAGAGTTGATGTCATTCTAGGGAAAAGAAAAGGATATGCCTTCCACCATCAATGGCAGTAGTTGGCCTGTTTTCTCGGCATGGACTTTTCTTTTTTCCCCAGTATTTACTGAGAACCTCTTGTATGCTATGCACAGTACTGTGTAATGGGCTGCTGTGGCCAGCACAGCAAGTAGGGATCGAAAGTGGTCAACCGCACAGTTTGGGAAAAAGAAACTAGAGACAGAATTAAAGTTTTAAAGATGGGACTGGGGGACTCAAGACCTCTTGGGTCAACAGCCCTGTTCCTCAGAGCCACATCACTTTTATTTAGTGTCTTGGCAAGCAGAAAGTATCTGTTGTGCTACGATGAAGTCAGCCTCCTGTGTCCCCAGTCACGTCTCCCATTTTATTGATTACTTTAAACTATCTTTGTTATTTTCTTCTACAAAGGCTGTCACCTAGCTGGAGGTCATAGACCCGTATATGCCTTGGGAAAACATCTTAGTGTGTGCACAAGCAGCGTTCTGAACTTGCGCTGGCCCAGTGTTCCAAGGTCCACACTATGTTTTTCCTTAGCTTAGCAGGGCATGACAACCCCAACTGATCAACCCAATGTACTTTTATTTAGGTTGTGCTGCATTGCTATACTTTGCTTTTATTCTTTTCCCATGGTGATTTTCTCATGGCTTAGCCAGAGCAATAGGTGGCTATTAACCCCTGCAGCAGGTGATGAGGATACCCTGGCCTATGAGACCAACTAGATTTCCACTCCTGAAACTCACTTTTTTTTTCTGGGTAACTGAAGACCGGAAAATAAACAAATAAGTGACCATCAAAGAAAGGATTCCCTTTCAGCTTCTGCTACTACTAGCGTCTCTCTATTGCTTGTGGAATGGATGTCAGGATTACTTCTCCCATGTGATCAAGTTTGAAGTATATACAAAGGTCAGGCCTCAAGTACCCCTTTTAGGAGGCAGATTATTGCCCCCTATGTCCTAAAGAGAATAGACCCCAAGGGTACGTACCTTGGGCAGTTTCCAAGACGTCCGACTGTTAATTCCACTTCCCGCCTATTCAGAAGTCTTCCTTGTGTAAAATAGTCACAATAGTTATTTTGATAACCGAGATTGTTCCTTTATTCCATGCCAGCTATTGTTCAGTTCAGTCACTCAGTTGTGTCCGACTCTTTGCGACCTCCATGAACCGCAGCATGCCAGGCCTGTCCTGGCACCCACTCCCGGAGTCTACCCAAACCCATGTCCATTGAGTCGATGATGCCATCCAACCATCTCATCCTCTGTCATCCCGTTCTCCTCCTGCCCCTAATATTTCCCAGCATCAGGGTCTTTTCCAATGAATCAGCTCTTCGCATCAGGTGGCCAAAGTATTGGAGTTTCAGCTTCAACATCAGTCCGTCCAATGAACACCCAGGACTGATCTCCTTTAGGATGGATTAGTTGGATCTCCTTGCAGTCCAAGGGACTCTCAAGAGTCTTCAACACCAGAGTTCAAAAGCATCAATTCTACGCTCAGCTTTCTTTATAATCCAACTCTCACATCCATACACAACCACTGGAAAAACCATAGCCTTGACTAGACGGACCTTTGTTGGCAAAGTAATGTCTCTGTTTTTTAATATGCTGTCTAGGTTGGTCATAAAAGTTTCCTTCCAAGAAGTAAGCGTCTTTTAATTTCATGGCTGCAATCACCATCTGTAGTGATTTTGGAGCCCAGAAGAATAAAGTCAGCCACTGTTTCCACTGTTTCTATTTTCCATGAAGTGATAGGACCAGATGCCATGATGTTAGTTTCCTGAATGTTGAGCTTTAAGCCAACGTTTTCCACTCTCCTCTTTCACTTTCATCAAGAGGCTCTTTAGTGCTTCTTCACTTTCTGCCATAAGGATGGTGTCATCTGCATATCTGAGGTTATTGATATTTCTCCCAGCAATCTTGATTCCAGCTTGTGCTTCTTCCAGCCCAGCGTTTCTCATGATGTACTCTGCATATAAGTTAAATAAGCAGGGTGACAGTATACAGCCTTGACGAACTCCTTTACCTATTTGGAACCAGTCTGTTGTTCAATGTCCAGTTCTAACTGTTGCTTCCTGAACTGTATACAAGTTTCTCAAGAGGCAGTTCAAGTGATCTGGTATTCCCATCTTTTTCAGAATTTTCCAGTTTATTGTGATCCACACAGTCAAAGGCTTACGAATAGTCAATAAAACAGAAATAGATGTTTTTCTGGAACTCTCTTGCTTTTTCGATGCCAGCTATTGTATGCTCAGTAAATAGAATTACCAGTTTCTACGGGGATATGGGCTTACTTTTATAGGTTAAAGTAGAGGTAACTAATGAATATTTTGTTGTTTTTAATGCCCAGTTGTTAGGAATAGTTCTCGTTATTACTGCCTTGTGGCATGGTGAGCAGTGGAGAAGAAAAAAGTGTATCAGTTGCTGGTTTTGACATTTACGTCTTAATTTCCAAAATAATTTGAAGCATCTCAAAGATTAAAACCAAACGGTAAGGAAATAAGGGTATGACATTTATAAAAAAAAAAACAAACACCTTTTCTCTCTAAAGTTTCACAGGAGTCTAACCCTGTTACCTGAAGATAAAAACAGGCAAGATTCACGGATGTCAGTACACTGATGACCCCAATCTCACCCTATCTCAACCACCACTGTCCCAGAGATTCATAGGCTCCCCTCAAATACTTGCCCTGCTACAAGATTCAGTCAGTCCATTTTAACCTCACCATTTCCGTTTTTGAGAGCTTTTTAAACCTGAATACTTTATTAGCAGTTAAAAATGCATTTGTTGTTTTTGTTCAGTTGCCCAGTCATGTCTGGCTCTTTAGGACCCATGGACTGAAGTGTGCCAGGCCTCCCTGTCCCTCACCATCTCCTGGAGCTTGCCCAGGTTCATGTCCATTTCATTAGTGATGCCATCCACCCATCTCATCCTCTGAGGAGGATACCCCTTGCCAAATCAATTCAGCTTGTGAATCTTCTATGCACAAACAGTTCTTGCCAATATATGATTATTAACTTAAAAGGTCCATGTTTTTTTCAAGCATGAGACCCAATAGAAAAAGATTCAGGATAGAAACTGGTGAGACCTGAATTCTGGTCTTCAGTAGATTTCTAATCCATAGCTGTGTGTGTAGACACACACGTGCTTTCCCATGGAGATAAGCCATACAGTGTGGCATGTTGTGACTTGGCCAGGATTTGTTCCTTCTTTGCTTTTCCTGCAGGGCCAGTCTTGTCTTTGTGTCTCTGAGAACTGGTCTGCTTAGTTTTATCTGCCTGGAATCAAAAGGTTTAGTCTGGCCCCATAATTGGTGATGACTATATGCAAACTCTTCACAAATTTATTTCCAATGGTTGAAAGGTCATATACCACAACATTTAAGAACTTACTCTCTTGGAATGAGACTTGGGTTCAAATCCACTCATCTCCTCAGTAGCTGAATGATTTTGGAAATGCTATTCAATTTCTTTAAAGGTCAGTTTCATCTGTTAACTGGGCATAATAGTAGAGTTACATCAGTAAGTTTGGAGGAAGATTAGAGATAATGTGAATGAAGACACTGAGTTTCCCATATAGAAATGCACTCAACGAATAGTAACTAACAGTATGTGAAACTGGATTTAGAGCAAGTGGCAGTCGTGATGGGACCTACTGAAGTTAGTAAACATCTGGAATTCTAGTAATTCTGTGATTTTTCAGATCAGATCAGATCAGTCGCTCAGCCGTGTCCAACTTTGCGACCCTATGAATCGCAGCACGCCAGGTCTCCCTGTCCATCACCAACTCCTGGAGTTCACTCAGACTCATGTCCATCGAGTCAGTGATGCCATCCAGCCATCTCATCCTCTGTCGTCCCCTTCTCCTCCTGCCCCCAATCCCTCCCAACATCAGAGTCTTTTCCAATGAGTCAACTCTTCACATGAGGTGGCCAAAGTACTGGAGTTTCAGCTTGAGCATCATTCCTTCCAAAGAAATCCCAGGGCTGATCTCCTTCAGAATGGACTGGTTGGATCTCCTTGCAGTCCAAGGGACTCTCAAGAGTCTTCTCCAACACCACAGTTCAAAAGCATCAATTCTTCAGCGCTCAGCCTTCTTCACAGTCCAACTCTCACATCCATACATGACCACAGGAAAAACCATAGCCTTGACTAGACGGACCTTTGTTGGCAAAGTAATGTCTGCTTTTGAATATGCTGTCTAGGTTGGTCATAACTTTCCTTCCAAGGAGTAAGTGTCTTTTAGTTTCATGGCTGCAGTCACCATCTGCAGTGATTTTGGAGCCCCCAAAAATAAAGTCTGCCACTGTTTCCACTGTTTCCCCATCTATTTCCCATGAAGTGATGGGACCAGATGCCATGATCTTCGTTTTCTGAATATTGAGCTTTAAGCCCACTTTTTCACTCTCCACTTTCACTTTCATCAAGAGGTTTTTTAGTTCCTCTTCACTTTCTGCCGTAAGGGTGGTGTCATCTGCATATCTGAGGTTATTGATATTTCTCCCGGCAATCTCGATTCCCGCTTGTGTTTCTTCCAGTCCAGCGTTTCTCATGATGTACTCTGCATAGAAGTTAAATAAGCAGGGTGACAATATACAGCCTGGACGAACTCCTTTTCCTATTTGGAACCAGTCTGTTGTTCCATGTCCAGTTCTAACTGTTGCTTCCTGACCTGCATACAGATTTCTCAAGAGGCAGATCAGGTGGTCTGGTATTCCCATCTCTTGAAGAATTTTCCACAGTTTATTGTGATCCACACAGTCAAAGGCTTTGGCATAGTCATCTCACCATAAAAACTAACTTAGTTCAGTTCAGTCGCTCAGTCGTGTCCAACTCTTTGCAACCCCATGAATTGCAGCACACCAGGCCTCCTTATCCATCACCAACTCCCGGGGAGTTCACCCAAACTCATGTCCATCGAGTCGGTGATGCCATCCAGCCATCTCATCCTCTGTCATCCGCTTCTCCTCCTGCCCCCAATCCCTCCCAGCATCAGAGTGTTTTCCAATGAGTCAACTCTTTGCATGAGGTAGCCAAAGTATTGGAGTTTCAGCTTTAGCATCAGTCCTTCCAAAGAACATCCAGGGCTGATCTCTTTTAGAATGAACTGGTTGGATCTCCTTGCAGTCCAAGGGACTCTCAAGAGTCTTCTCCAACACCACAGTTCAAAAGCATCAATTCTTTGGCGCTCAGCTTTCTTTACAGTCCAACTCTCACATCCATACACGACCACTGGAAAAACCATAGCCTTGACTAGATGGACCTTTGTTGGCAAAGTAATGTCTCTGCTTTTGAATATGCTATCGAGGTTGATCATAACTTTCCTTCCAAGGAGTAAGCATCTTTTAATTTCATGGCTGCAATCACCATCTGCAGTGATTTTGGAGCCCCCCAGAATAAAGTCTGACACAGTTTCTATTGTTTCCCCATCTATTTCCCATGAAGTGATGGGACCAGATGCCATGATCTTAGTTTTCTGAATATTGAGCTTTAAGCCAACTTTTTCAGCTAGCTTAGTGGCTGTTTACTAATTATAGAACATCTACAACTCAGTCTAGAACAGAAAAGAGTCATAAATAGCAAAATTAACTTTGTGAACCTGAATTTGTATCTCCTGCTCCAAAGACAACCTAGTTTGGAATTAATAGGTTAAGTCTACCCACTCAGATTAAAAACGGAACCCATTTGTTCAACAGTTTATTGAGTGTAGATTACATGTTATACCCATGATTGATAATCCACTGTCAAGAAAAATGATGACAATGTAATCAGAAAGATGATCTAGCAGACCACATGTTAAGAAAAGGAGATGCTCAGGGTGTTACAGGTAGGGAGGGTGGTGCCTGAGATGGGTCCAGTGCAAGAGTGTGTCTGACGTGACAGGGTGTGCTAGGAAGACAGCATGCATGGAAGTACAGGAGTCAACAGAGTACCTGTGGCCAGATGTAAGCATAACCAGAGGAAAAGTTCTGGCCTGGAGATAAGAATATGGGAATCATAATTAACAATGATCTGCTTGGGTAAAATCATCCAGAGGGAATATAGATCTAGAGAGTATATGTAGCGAGATGTATCAGTGAATCTCTAGGAAACAGCAGACAGGGCAAGTGAGGATGGGTGAGGTCTAATCCATTGTCAAGGAAGAGGAGCCATTCAGAGATGAGAGGACGTGGCCTGGAGAAAGCATCAAGGGACAGAGATTTTTCACAATTTGGATCTATCACTGTGCTCCCTGACTCTACCTAAGTTGCCTTTACTTTTACATATAACTGGGATATGTTCTATAAAAGTTACTACATTTTCCTACCCAGGAGCTTCCCTGGTGACTCAGCAATAAAGAATCCACCTGCCAATGCAAGAGATGTGGGTTTGATTCCTGGGTCAGGGAGATCCCCTGGAGGAGGAAATGGCAACCTGCTCCCCTCTTCTTGTCTGGGAAATTCCATGAACAGAGGAGCCTTGGCCAAGGGCTACAATCCATGAGGTCACAAAAGAGTCGGACATGACTTAGAGACTAAACAAGAATTACCCAGTGAATGCTGGCCAGTTGGCTTACTTTACCAGTGGCCCTGGAATGGCAATGTACTTTTCCCCTTTGCATTTTCACACTGCACATACAGAAATTAAAGGTATATATCTGTGGTGACAAAAAACCATTTTTTAAAAAAAAGCCCAGAAGAATATTGGCAAAGAAGCATTACAAAATACATCTTTTGTTATCATCCCATTTATTTAAATAGCTTTTTACATATTTTAACTTTAATCAGTGTTTTGTTTTCATCTTAAAGAACTTATAGTAACAGTGGCAACTTATTTTTTTATTGATGTAGTTGATTTACAGTATTATGTTAGAGCAACTTATTAATTCATAAAGCCAGTGTAGGTATTTTAGAATGATTAAAGCGTGAGAAATTTGACCCTGACAAACTTAATTCGTTGATGTTTAAATGTTTAGTTTGCCATGAGAGGGAAATGGAGAGTAAGAGAAAAAAAACAAAACTTAAAAAAGGAAACCAGCTGGCTTCAGGAAGATATGAAATTATCACTGTAAGGCTGTATTTTGCTTTCTCTACAAGGAGAGAAAAAAGAGTTTATAGGTGTTGAAAAACACATTTTAATATATGTGTGCATGTTGGTCGCTCAGTAGTGTCCAATTCTTTGCAACCCCATGGACTGTAGCCTGCCAGTCTCCTCTGTCCATGGAGATTTTCCAGCAAGAATGCTGGAGTAGGTTAGGAAGTTAGGGGATCTTCGTAACCCAGGGATCAAATCCTGGTCTCCTGCATTGCAGGCAGATTCTTTACCATCTGAACCACCAGGGAAGCCCCATTTTAACATGTGTGTGTGTGTGTATATATATATATATGTATATATATTTTATGTGTGTGTATATATATATATATATATATATATACAGGGAAAATTCTTAAAGAGATGGGAATACGAGACCACCTTACCTATCTTCTGAAAAACCTGTATGCAGGATAAGAAGCAATAGTAGTAAATGGGGTCTTTGATAATTTTATCAAGCCATGCAATTAAAAAGTCAGCACTACTTAGCTCCAAATTATGGAAACAAAGGAGGGATAAGCCCTACATTAAACAAAATTATCTTTCTTTTAGGCAAACCAGACAAGCAATTTGCTTATGAAGGTTTATTTGCTTTCTGTCTTAAAGTATTAATGCGTCTCAAATGAGCTATCTTCATGTCAAAAGTCCAAGTGGTCACTGCTGCTCTAAAATATTCCTGATGAAATTGAGTCTATTAGAGAGGTCAGTGTACAAATTATTCTTACTAATGAGAAGACACAAAAGAAGCAGGTGTATGGCCTGGAGGAGGTGCGGTTTTGGATTGTGACAACGGACAAGGAGGAATAGAATGGTTTGTAAATATGTGTAACTTCTGATCCCCAGAACCTGACCAATGGCCAGTCATTACCAGTTGTGGGTCCAGGCAGACAAAACTAAATGGAACAGTTCTCAGACACACAAAAACAAGAATGAAGAAGTCTTCATCCGATTTAGAAATGCTGACCCGAAGCAAAATTGGTCCGAAGGTCATGATCTGAGGAGAACTTCTGAACTCAGCCAGCCCTCAGAGGTTCAGCTCCAAAACAGACTTATTAAGCCTCTAACCCTATGGACTGTGCCTCTTACACACAACACTGATTATTAAGCAAGCTAACAATAATGAAAACAGGAAATAGAAGACTAAAAACAATTTTACTAAAGAACACTAATCAGTCAAATTCTAAGAGCTCTTATTCCCCGGTAAATAAAACAGACTCAACACTGCAGTGTTTCAGCAAACTATAGGAACTCACTTGCACATGAACTTATCAGCCCTGGCATCTCCTACAGAGGGAATCACAAGGTGTCCCAGATGTTCACAATATTGCTGAATTGAGGGTCCTGGTCCAAGTATGAGCCCTTTAGCTGAGTCTGTATTTTTGTCTACCCTCCAGCCAAAGCCCACCAAGAACAAACCTGTATTTTAACAAGTTGGGTTTATTGCTCTTTGTAGCAGGGAGCACACATACTGGGAAGGTGTGAGGTGTTTCGTTAAAATATTGGAAAGAGTTATAGGGCTGGGACTTTGCCCAGGATTCCATACAGTCAGGAACAGAGGAGATAAGTCTTAGATTTGGTGTCTTAAAACAGCTAATCAGGTACAAGGAAGGAAATGAGGCTAAAGGTGTAATAGGTGAAGATGCTAATGCATATGGGCCTGCCAGGAGTCTCTGGTCATTTTGGGGGTTTGGACAATGCTCATGTTTTTGTGATTTGGACAATGCTCATGTTTGTGTGTGTGTGTGTATGTATTCAGCTATGATACAGAGGGACTTCCCTGATGGCTCAGATGGTAAAGAATCCACCTGCAATGCAAGTGACCCGGGTTTGATCCCTGGGTGAGAAAGATCCCCTAGAGAAGGGAATGGCAACCCACTCCAGTATTCTTGCCTGGAGAATCCCATGAACACAGGAGCCTGGAGGGCTACAGTTTGTGGGGTCGCAGAGTCAGACACGACTGAATAACTAACACAAACATGATACAGAGAGAGGGCTTCCCTGATGGGCTTAGCAGTGAAGAGTCTGCCTGCAGAAGACGTAGGAAACTTGGGTTCTATCCCTGAGTCAGGAGGATCCCCTGGAGGAGGAGCTGGCAGCCCACTCCAGTATTCTTGCCTGGAGAACCTCATGGACAGAGGAGCCTGGCGGGCCACAGTCCAAGGAGTCGCAGAGTCAGACACAACTGAGCAACAAAGCAACAGTGTGAATCAGAGAACTCTTGTTTGTCATTTCAGTTTTTCATGGCAGAATGGCCATGTGTGGTGTTGGTGTGGTGTAAAATGGTTCTGTTCCACAGAATACCATGGTGCAGCTATGTCAGGCCAACTCCTAGCAACACCAAGATCTAGCCGATGGTCCAGGCCAGTTTTGAGCTGTGATGGGCTGCTTGCCCCTCTCTCAAAGCTGAAGAGGAAAAAAAACTGTGACCCAGAGAAGAGGGCTTGCCGACCAGTGGAAGTAGACAGAGACATCCAGGGTAGATGTTGGCAGTGTCCAAGCACCACTCAAAAGAGGGAACTACTGACTGTGTGTGTTTAAGTCCCATGTTTAAGTACTTTAAACTTTAAAAGTCCCGCTTTATGTACTTCAGATCCTCTGACACCATCCCCCTGTTTGTCAAGGAACTTTTTTCTTGAATTTATCTTTTTGTGTGTTCATATAGGGGATACAAGGTCCTGCTGTTTTTCACACGGTGATCCATGTACTTCTAACAATAAATTGTTTTCAATTTAAATTACATTTATATATACTTTATATACATAAAATTGTGCATAATTTTTCTGTATTGGGTTGGCCAAAAAATTCGTTCGGATTTTTCCATCAGATGGTACGAAAAACCTGAACAAACTTTCTTTGGCCAACCCAACGTTTAAATAAACATATAAAGTAAATACCATAACCGCTCACTTTTCTCCCCTCTTCCAATATCCTTCTTCCCATTTTCCAGCCCAAATAGAAACCAGTAAGTTATTTTCATTTGAACTCATGCCAGCAAAAAAAAAAAAAAAAAAAACAGCATTCACACCAGTAGAAATATAGGCATTTATTTATAAGCTTGCCAAGTCTTGGTTTTCTCATGTATAAAAGTGGAGTAAAACTCTCTCTTCCTTATCATAAGGCTTTTAGTGTCTAGTATGGTAAGAGCTCAATAAGTTATTGCTATTGTTGTGTTAGCTTAGATTTTTCTCCTTCAATTTTTCCCTTCCCTTTTGTATTTATGGTGTATAACCCCCACCTGCCTCCTGAGCATCGTACTTCACCTGCCTACTTAAGATCACCACAGGTTATCTCCCTGGGGTTTCGTCCCCAGCTCTTCCACCCTAGACCAATTCCCTTCATTCCACACCGCCCTCCCCAGCCCACTGCTGAGGTTTGAGTTTCTGCTCCCTTAGTTGTGTAACCCCGAACAAGTTATCAAATCATTCTTTACCTCAGTGGGCACATCTGTAAAATGACAGTAGCTGCCTCACGGGGCTGTTGTAAGGATTAAATAAATGAATACAAGTAAAGCAGTTTCGAGCTTCCCAGGTGGCACTAGTGGTAAAGAGCCCACCTGCCAACGCAGGAGACAAGAGAGCCAGGTTTTATTTCTGGGCCAGGAAAATGCCCTGGAGGAAGGCATGAAACTCACTCCAGTATTCTTGCCTGGAAAATCTCATGGACAGAGGAGTCCGGCAGGCTACAGCCCATGGGGTCACAACGCATTGGATACGATTGAGCAACTAAGCACAGCAAACACTATTCTGAGAGTTTTATAACATTAGCACATTTGTTATCTGTATTCAATGACTTCTCTCTCTTGTATATTATTATTCAATACATCCTATATTTATTCAGATGCTAAGTCAGCCAGGATCCTGCCAGGAAACAGATGGCATGCCCAAATGTGGTGATTTGAGGACAATGTAATAAAAGGACTGCTTACAGTGATATAAGCAGCATGCAAGGAAAGCACATGGAAGGAATGGTGACAGCTGGGCTCCGCTCTCACCCCGTGGCTGATGGAGTGAAGGGAATGGCCGACAGACCTGGCAGGAGTAGGTAGGAGTAGGTAGTGTGAGGGGCCTGAGTGACAGGGAGAGTCAGGAAAAGTTAACCCATGGCAGCCATGCGGGGAGGGGTCAGGGGATTATCAATTCCATGACCTCATATTCCTCCCTCCCTCCCATACCCTGTTTATCCCCCAGCCTAAAAGGATGCCAAAAGCTAAGAAAACCCGTTGAGGCAGTCTCTACAGTTCAGCCTCCTGGGGACATAGAACACGGTGGAATTATGTAGACAGGGAATCTGGAGTGGCAGACCCTTATTTGTTCAAGTATAACGTGAGCCAGCACCCTCTGCCATGGGCAATGTCACCCGAGTTTTCAGGAGACAAAGGTTACCCGAAAGTTTAAACAAAACCCTTGATACACAGTGTTCTAGTAAGAGCAAACAGGATAGATTGAATTCCCGTGTTCCTGAAGTTTCCAGCATAAGTAGCCCTTAAATGAAGTCCATAACATTTATAGATGGCAGCCTGTTCTTCTGTTTTCATAGATATGCCAGTTGCCAGCCCTGCAGCAGTCCTTCCTGTCTCTTCCACCAGCACCGGGTTGGAGTACAGGGAACTCACACCCACCCTACTTTGCTTCAGCAAAGAACTAGTTCATGCTTAATCTCACCGCAAAGAAACCTGGAAAATGCAGAAGAGCACAGGAATTTTTTTAGTGCGTACCACTGTCTCTGTCAGAGTTTCTGAGTATTTATATTTTTTGCTTATTTCTCAGTTTTTAGCTTTGTTCTGTTTAACAACCCCCTAACAGAGTCGGCCAGTCAACTGCAGTTCTCTTGAGATTTTTTGAGAACAAAAATGACACACACACACACAGATTCTATCATTAGCTAATACCTGTAAGCTAATATGATTGCCAAGGGGTAAAGAGGGGGAGGGATAAATTTGGAGACTGGAATTGATGTATACACACTACTATATACATATAACAGATAAGTAATAAGGACCTGCTGTATAGCACAGGGAACTCTACTCAATACTCGGTAATGACCTATATGAGAAAAGAATCTAAAAAAGAATGGATATATGTATACCCATAACTGAAGCACTTTGCTGTACACCTGAAACTAACACAACATTGTAAATCAACTATACTCCAATAAATTTCTTTTAAAAAAGAACAAAAGTGACACACATAAATCTTATCATCAGCTAATACACCTACACTAGTGGCTAACTACCTGATAGAAAGAGCTGGAGCAATATTATATATATTTTCACGAAAGGAAGTTTGTGCTGACAATTTTATAACTAGGTTGTGATAGTGGAAGTAAAAAGATGGAGTTTTCTTTATGCTCTCCGTGCCAGTTTTAAATGTATTGCCTCTGAGCCCCAAATTCCAATGTCAGTGTGGGCTCAGTAATAATAGTTGGCGTTCTTCTGGGCCAGTCTTCCTAACAGAAGCGCGATGCTAGGCTCTGTTGGAAGAGGGCACCGAGGGCCTTTGCAGGCGGGAAGGGTGACTCTCACTGGCTCAGGCTGCTGTGTGGTGCTGGTGGGTAAGCACTGAGGGGGAGAGGATATCCAATGGCCTCTGCTCCAGCCATGCGCCCAGAATGCACACTGTCTCCACAACCTGCAGCCCTGACTCGCCCTGGGGACCACCTTTCAAGACCCTGCCAACAGGAAAACTGAGCATGCTTGACGTCCAGCTGTCAGAGGTCCCCTGACTCCCTCGCAAGTCAACTTGCTCACGTTTCTCTCCTGGGTCCCTTTGTACGTGGCCGTGGAGTACAACTGGTCACCTGCCTGTACTACAGGTTTCACACTGCAAAGGCAGGTTCGTGGCAGCAACTCTGTAGCTCCTGGAGCCCCAAATTTCTATGGAAATTTTGCTGATCCCTGTTCTGCTTTATTGGTGGAAACAAAAATAAGAAGTAATAAACATAAAGCATCTTTTTAAACAACTTCTGTTGCTCTATTTGGTTTTTCTCTCCATAAAAGTGATATTTTCATGTCATACTTTACTTTCATATGTTACCCCTCAAGTTTTTTAAATGAACATGTATTTTATGGGTAAACTCAGTACAAATAAGGATTTAAAAGGACCTCCTTTGTGATCTGGGTTACTCTGCAAGAAGAGTGGTCCTAGAAACAGATGTTGGATTTGTTCTCTATACCTATATTTTAATTCCCTCCTCACATAAGGAAGTCAATAGATACTATTTGAAGGTATGGGTTTGCTTTATAGTAAGTTCTTAAATATGGCAACCTTTATCAACTCACTGTAAAAAGCCAGGCCTTTGTGAAAATAATAAGCCCTTTTCATTTGTCGGTGGTATATTTCATGAAACCAGGCAAGATTTCAGAAATAAACTAAAGTTCTTTTTTTCCCCTCAACCTGCCGTAACTTTGGCTGTCACCTTCCTTGTTCCTTTACCTCACTCCCCAGTTTATTGGGGCACGGTTGCCGGGTGCAGTGATAATGAATAGTGTAGTTAACTCTTCTTTTTTGGACTGTAATTTTTCCTGAGATTCAGTGAATATAAACACTATACCATTCTATTTTTCCTTGCAAAATATTGTTACAAAAGATCCTTAAATCATTTTTTGCATCTCACAGTATTTTTTTTTTTAATTAAAAACATTTTTTTTGGTCCGTTGAGATCTTAGGTTCCCCAACCAGGGATCAAACCAGCATCCTCAGCAGTGAACGTTTGGATCCTAACTACTGGAACTCCAGGGAATTCCCTCACAGCATTTTTATAGCGTTAAATCTCCTACATAACAGTTACTTATCTCCTGCACATGTGGTATGATTCTGTGGATTCATTATGGTAACAATAGAAAACACCTTATTTTTAGGCTTCAGATGGTTAACAAGGGAAAATACTCTGTATAAGATAACAGGTCAAAGAAAAACATATATTTGGGGATCCATGGTTTTTTCTTTGAAAACTTTTAAGAAAAATGTTTTCTCTATTTGGTTGTAGCACCATGAAGGTAATCAGTTGATATTTAGTATTTTTAAACATTCAGAGAAACATTTTCAATAGCTTCTCTATAAAAAAGTAACATAAAAATCTTAAAGTTCTGATGAATATGTCTTTACCAGCACACAGCACACAGCACACAGCCCTCAGATTATTTTTTTCCAGATTGTTTACTAATGCAGGTTAAAAAAATAATTTTAAAAAAAAAAAATTTTTTTTTAAAAATTGGCACTGGTAAATACCATATGGTATTTACTGTTTCATACTGTAGGCGTGACTCAGAAGCAGTATAGACATTTGTTTATCTCCTGAAGTTTCTTGAAGGCCCATGATAGTAGAGACATTATCTGATTTTCTTACTACTTCTTTCCCAGCAAGTGCCTAGCTCCCAGCAGGTTCTCAGTAACAATATGGAACAAAGAGTTTGTACTCCTACGTGCCTCCCCAGACTCTTAGGTACCTCAAACTATCAATTATCTCAATTATCTCATTCGCCAACCTCTCTCTCTACTGGTTATTCATCCTTAGTAAAATGAACAGGTTGATTAAGGAAAACCCCTCTGCTCACCCAGGCCTGGCCACTTGTCCTGTCCTGACTTTTCCTTCACAGCCAAGTATAAGCCTGTGCATGGTGTATTTTGTTAAGTCACTTGTCATGTCCAACTCTTTGTGACCCTATGGACTGAAGCCCGCCAGGCTCCTCTGTCCATGGGATTCTCCAGGCAAGAATACTGGATCAAACCTGTCTCCTGCAGCTCATGAACTGCAGGCAGATTATTTATCGCTGAGCCACCCGGGAAGCCAACTACAAGCCTTCTTAGAGATAAAAGACCTGGAGTAGGTAGTTACTTTGGTTTCACAGAAGTCCCAATTCCCATCTTCGCCAAAAGTCCTTATTATCCAGGAACATAAAGATTCCCCACCTCACCCAGGACCTGGGAATGAAGTTATCCATAGCTCTGCTCAGGAACAGCTTTGAGCTCCACAAGTCCTGCCATCGGGTCTCTCCTCCAAACTGGTTCTGGCTGAGGAATACTGCCAGGTGACAGACCTGCTCATTTTAAGTTCAGGACAAAACAGAAACGTGCAGTTATCCATGGAGTGGTGACTGGGTATCTTCTGTGTCTGAAGAATTGCTTGAATGCAGCAAAAAATAGTTTAATAAAAGTCTCCCTGCTAAATAGGGAGATATTTTAATAAAGAGCACAAACTAGAATATACAAAATGAGAATTCAAAGAGAAACTTAGATGTCAACTCAGGCTTTATGCTGATTCCATGCCATGTGGTGATCCTTAATTCACACCTTACAGTACCTTAAAGGAACTTCAAAATGGTGTTAAGGAGCAATTAATGTGTAATAAAGTGACACTTTATGATAAAGAATCAATATTTATCCATATACCTGACTGAAAACTTGTATCAGACTTATGTTTCATAGCAGTGATTTAACTAGAGCAAACATTTTTAAAAAACCAGCAAAGTTGAGTCTTGCTCAGTTATGTCTGAGTGACCCCATGGACTGTAGCCCACCAGGCTCCTCTGTCCATGGCATTCTCCAGGCAAGAATACTGGAATGGGTAGCCATTCCCTTCTCCAGGGGATCTTCATGACCCAGGGATCAAACCTGGGTCTCCATGATGTCAGTGACAAAAACCTACCCAGAATTGACCGATTTCTCCTTTCCTGCAGATGCAGCTAACATATGAAACGTGCCAGATTTCACCAACTGAAAGAATTTTCAGAAGGTAAAACTAGCAAATTAGAAAATGACTTTTAAGATAAACCATATAGCTTCCTTAATGTGAAACAGAAATCTCACCCAGAAAAAATAGGAACTTCAAGCCAGGACAATAAAAATGTTGCAAACCAAATACCATTATTTACACTTAAAATATTGATCTGAAGATGTAACTGTGTTCTACCTTTGTACCTATACAAAGATTCACCTGTGGACCCACAATGATTATACTAAAAAATAATAATCCCAAAGTGCTTCTGTAGACTGCTCTGGCAGGATCTGCTTTAATTTGAAATAACAACTTCTCAGTCACATACAGAAAAGATCTCAGGACAAATATTTTAAATCTATCAAAGAACTCAGTTGTAAAAAGTCTTATTATTCTTCTACCTTTTTTAGGATACAACCAATTTTTGATGAGATACACATGAAAGACATTTACGATACTATGCAAAGAATCAGGTATGCCTCGCCTAAACACAATGCGTACATTGTCTCACATGTGTATATATATGGTGTGTGTCTCCTTGTGTATAAGACACACTTCGGGTCTCTGGACATGAGTCCTTTAACACCAATACCTTCACCAGTAAAATGGGGAAAATATCCGTGGAAGTCATTCCCCAGTATTACTGGATAGATATTAGCACTTTGTAAA
This sequence comes from Bos javanicus, assembly GCF_032452875.1. Taxonomy (NCBI): domain Eukaryota; kingdom Metazoa; phylum Chordata; class Mammalia; order Artiodactyla; family Bovidae; genus Bos; species Bos javanicus. Next base: position 95,613,763 of record NC_083872.1, on the reverse strand, counting down.
GAAAATACCAATGCAAATTAAAAGCATTAAGCATTCTTATTCATTTTCTGTGCTTTTAATAACAAAAGCTCACAGAAGTGACAAATTCAAAGACAGCAATAGCAGTAGCCTTTTCTAGCTATCTAATAGCTTAGAAATGATTTGAGAACTTTTTGCTATTCAAAAGATATCCATCCATTCACAGAGCTCTGGAAAAGTAAGTAATCTTTGAGAATAAGACTCCTCTTCTTAGCAATAAAACCTCTCAACTTCCTAAGCCAATATATAATAATCCTAAAGGAAAATAATTATCTCTTCTTTATCCTTTAAAGTTAAAGCTTAGTTCTAACCATTTTCAATAAAATTCTCTTTCCATATTCCATACCAGAAATGGCAGTTCCTTAAAACCCAAGTTTTAAACACTTGCTTTTCTGTCCATAAAAGTTATTATGTTTATACATTGTCAGTAAGACAGAAGATATCCTGGTGTAGAACATTTATTTATTTATTCCATGGAACACTCAAAGTTTAGATCAGTGGGAATTTTAATCAAAGAATTGTACATTTTCTTCCCACATATATCGCTTTGTATTAGGAAATGACATTGTGATCCATTTCACTACAATATTACAAAATATTTACAAGAAAATATTAAAAATAACTCAAACATGAAAGGCAAGATGGGGGTGAAATAAACTGGTTTTTCAAGAAATCTCTACTCCAGTGCCCACAGCACACAATAAGAGAGCCAAAACAAATAACAAGGTTCCCCTTGATCACAAGTTTCAAAGAATTGGAGTGGGGGAAGAAATCTGATGAAAATGATGGTATGAAAGGGGATGGATGTTATTAGCAGCACTGATTCAATAACCAATTTATTTTGCATGAAATACCCTCTCTTTTATATGCAGTAAATTCTGAACAAGGCTAAACTTTAAGATATTCCTTGAAATGAAATTAAAAATACCCTGACAGTGAAAGCAACTCTTCCACCTAAGCTGAGTAAGAGCCTCTTTCTCCATGAACCACTGATGTGAATAGAAGCCTGATCTAGCATCCAAAGCTGTCACAGCAGCCCTTCCATCTCTTTCATGAAAGCCTCATAGACATCGTCCTTAGTCTGCACCGACACAGGAACAGATGGGCCAGATTTGGGTGCTGTTTTGGCAAGAGGCACAGCAGAATCATCCTCCGACTTCCTCTGCGGAGCAGCAGCAGCCCCTTTATTCTCCCGACGCACCCGCAGTGCGGTCGGCACAAATCGTGTGATCTCTGCCTTGGGATTAGTGATCTGTGGCTTGGCACTGATGGTTGCCGTGGCTTTCTTCTCGATGGTGGCTGCGCTTGTGTCATCCGCCTTGGGTCTCTGGATCAAGTTGGGGGGAGCACTTAGAACACCAGGGTTGGGTAAGGGAGCTGGTGGGAAGAGCCCTGGTGGGGCAGGTCCAAGAGGAGGCACCAGAGGTGGGCGCATCATGCCAGGACGGGGTGGAGGGATACCTAGACAAAGGAGAACACAATAATAAAATTTAACTACTATTAAGGACTTTACAAACACAGGCTGACAATTTCTTGAAATGGACAATTTGTAGAAAATAAATCATACTGCCTGCTATCTGAAACTCAGGAATATATTTTGATAGTAAAGACTATTTTTTTGTAAAATAGTATTCACCTTCCATCTGTATCCCAATTCTTATGTTTTCCTCCTCTCTTAATAATGTACTACTTTAAACTATAAAGTAAAAGTAACAATACCAACTGTTTTCAAATATGATCTTAAGATGGCTGAATCTGTAATTTGACAACCTAAGATTCTATTCCATCTGTACAGTGCAGATGCTATCAAACCAAGGTTGGGATTTGATTCCCATGCGTTATTTACTGATTTACACAATACTCCTCCCCCTTAAAATGTAGCTGAATGGGCAGGAAATACAATTTTAATGCTGGAATGAGAAAATCCGACTAATCATAAAATGTCACCATTACTGGAAAAGAATTCATGTCTTACTAATGGTTTGGACATACCATTATTATTCACCAGGAAGTGCAGGTTAATTTTCTCCAAGTACCCCCTTTCAGACTGAGAATAAAGTACCAAATTTCCTCAACCTAGGACACTATTGCTTATACACACTTGTAATTATTCCATATACCACTGAGAGAGAAAAAAATGTCCAAGAACAAGCTGAGGAGCTTAAAAGGAGACCTTTACATTAAATTAAGACAATCAATGTAGTAAACCAGAAATATACCTGCCACATATAAGATCAAAGGAAATTTGCCTATCTAACTTTGACACTGGGTAGAGAGAATGGAAGAAAAAAAACTTCCCCTTGTGACTGTAAACTTGATACCCATGCAGATGTATAGAATGACTTTACAACTCTAAGTGTAGTCCTAAAAAACTCTGAAATGAACAATTTAATCCAAAGTGTTCTCCGGCAAGGAAAAGTCCCCTCTGTGACAGCATCCAATTCAAATACCACTGGGAAGAACTCAACTTCTACCTAGGCCAAAAGCAGTTTAAAAACACCATTTTAAGATACCGCTTGATTTCAGGATACTGAAATGTGAAAATGTCTTAGGACAAATGAAATACATAGTAGACAGATTTTTGTCACAGAAAGCAAAGCTTCACCTGGAGGTGCCGGGGGAGGTAGCCGTGGTGGGGGTCCCCGAGGAGGAGGGCCAGGAGGCAGACCTGGGGGTGGGCCAGGAGGAGGGCCAGGGGGTCGACCGGGTGGTGGGCCTGGAGGTAAAAGGCGGGGCAGAGGCCCTCGGAGTCCTGGCATTCCAGGTGGTCTCAGGAACGGAGGAGCTCCTGAAACGAGAAAAGTGCGTAGTTAACATCAAACAAACATATCTGAAGTAGTAATTGTGGCGTAAGATAACTGAGATGTGATTTCACTTTAACTTAACTTAACATCAGATAACTTCAAAATTTACTATGGTCCATTTCTCTTTATTTCCCAGTCCTAACACAAAACATTTTAAACCACAGCTCTGCTGGGCTAGAGATACACAAAGATGACATGTCTTAAATGGCTCCAACATAAGCTGAAAATACAGTATGAAAAGCATGGTGCTTTAAGGATCCTCTGAAACTCATTAAGATATACAAAGACCACTGAGAATGTCATAGGATATGTAATTTTGCTTTGCACTAGTCAGAGAATGAACTCAACTGAAGACTTAACTGGCAGATTATCGGACTAAAAGTCATAATTGGCCAGTAAGTTTTTTATATGTTGTTTCAAACTGTAAATTAACTTATTATACTTTTAAGCTGAAGACCTCATTAATACTGATGACTTCAGTCTCTAACTATACAGATTACACTAACATCCAATAACTCCCAACCAAAGAAGGATATGCAGTAGCATCTACTGTGCCCTAGTCATGTTCACAACCAACTAAGAACTGGGTCAACTCAGCATACTAAAGAGTAATTCTAAACAAACCCTCAGTTACATATTCCAGTTTCTGCTTGCTAAACTGCTAATATCAGAACTGATAAACTCTGAAAAAGAAGAGCTCTGAAGAAAGAGACAGCTGTCACAAGTTCTATGACTTACAAACAGTGTTGTTATGAATGAGCAAGTTGTGTATATCCTTGGAGAATCTTGATTTCTTAGAAAATTACACTAGCAGGAAACCAGAAATCATTACTACTAATGATGTCTACTTTCTGGACTAACTTCACTGTAAGCACATTTAGGCTTATTTATTTATAGGATGTAAGTACTTGCCTGGAGGTGGTCCAGGAGGAAGGCCTGTCGGTGGTCCAGGTGGCCGTAAAGGTGGAGCAGGTGGCGGTCCAAGCGGAGGTGGTCCTGGCATGGGGGGTGCTTGTATCTGAGATGGAGGAACAGACTGTGGAGGGGCTTGCTGCTGGGAAGCTGCAGACGTGCCATCAGAGAGAGATTCCTCCTTATGCTGTTTCTGTGATTGCTTTTCTGCTTCAGAATCATCCGAATCTTCATCATCTTCCTCTGAAAATTCCTCCACTTCTCGTCCCTCCTCAGGGATTTCCTGACCTGAAAGAAATTTGAAACCAGACAAATGGAGCAGATTCATATTTTACAGCCTGTGAAAGAGCGATGCCTACAACACATAATCAATAAATGCTTTCTTAAAACTAACAACCAGTCTCCTTCAACAGAATATTCAGATATGCCAAGAATATAGTAGCATTCTTCTCATTCATGTTAAGGCAGCAGAGTGCAAAGAGTCCAAGTTTTGAACAAGACAGACCTGGACTTAAATGCCAGTCCAACTACTTACTGGCTGGCTAACTTTAGGCAGCTTACCTCAGTGTCGCCAAATCTTGACTTTTGAAAAACAAGAATTTAATACTTGATTGCTGAGATATTGAATAGAAAAATGTGTGTAAAGCAACTGGCAGGAGGAAATACCAATCACTGTTCTTTCCATGACTCACCTGCCATTCGAAGCATCATGGCTTGGAGAGGAGTCAGCTCCTTCATGTTCTTCTTCTTCTTCTTCCTAGATTTTCCAGGCATATCTGCAAACCGTACACTCAGACCTAAAGGATCAGAGAAGGGAAAGGATCAACAAAATTCAGTATTTGTTTACTATAAACAAATACACTAAACACTAGCTATAACTGCTTCCCACTACTTGGCAAAAAGACAAGAGCTATATTAAAGATAGTAAATCAAATGCCCACTGGTGGTAAATACATGCTACAGTGATTTTAAAGTTGAAAGTGAAAGTATTAAGTCACTCAGTTGTGTCCAACTCTTTGAGACCCCATGGACTGTAGCCCACCAGGCTCCTCCGTCCATGGAATTCTCCAGACAAGAATACTGGAGTGGGTTGCCATTTCCTTCTCCAGGGGATCTTCCCAACCCTGGGACTGAACCCAGGTCTCCTGCATTGCAGGATTCTTTACCGACTGAGCCACTACTACTAAAAACTTTATGCCAATAAAACTGAACATGCAGATTAAAGTAATTGATAATTTTCTAGAAAAATGTTATTTACAACTGGCCAAAGGGGTGACAAGATCAGAACATAGAAATTAAAATGGTAGTCAAAGATCAAGTTCCTCAAAGGCACCTGGCCCAATAACTTTACAAGGAAATTCAGCCAAATGTTAAGTTACAGGAATTTCCTATAAAAGGGCACAGGAAAAGATGGAGTGCTATCCAGAACTTGAAGCTAGCATAACCCACATACCAAAACAAACCTGCTGGCCAACATAAAACATAAGCAAATTGAATTTGACAGTGTTTTAAAAGAAAATAACTTCATTAACATGTAGGGTTGGTCCCAGAAATGCAAAAATGATTTAACATTAGAAAAGCCATGAATGTAATTCATTACAATAAACAGCTTAAAGAAAGAAAAATCATTTACAATATCCCAAGAGATGATTAAAAAGTATTTATAATAAAACCTCTTAGCAAACTTAGACAAGAAGGGAACTCCTTAACCTGACAAAGGCTCTCTACCAGACACCTAAAGATGCTAAATGGTGTAGTATTAGGAACGTTCTTATTCTTAGATGGTAAACATTTACAGCAGGATAGAAGTTCTACGTAGGCAGGCTTTAGTTTTGTTTACTCCGCATTCTTAGTGTCTAGAAAAATACTTTGTACATAGTAAAAACTCAATTATTAGCTGAATGTCAAGTCATAGTTAGGATAACCATTTCCAACACATGTGCATCAGGGAATATATTAATATTCGTATTCATTATCATTCAATATATAAAGAAACCAGTTGGTCCAAAAAGAGGAAATTGAGGCAAATGACCACAGTCTAGAGAAAAAGGGAACTGGTGTGGCTCTAGCGACTTTCTGCTTTTCAGTACCACTTCTTACCTAAGTGTCTACCATTTTTCACTACCAGTTCTATCTACCTCTTTAAACTAGCTTTCTGGTTTGCAACCATGATTTAAGGAATATCTGGAGAAAATTTTATCCTTATCAATACTGCAATATCAGTAATATATATAAATACTGTTTTGAAGACTGCAAATCAATTACAAAAGAAGCTCCAAGGCTACTGGAATATGACAGATGGTACATTTTATAAAATTTCCTTAATGAATGACATAGCAAAGTACATGTAGCTCAGTCTGAACTTATAATAAACAGATAACATACATTTTAAGTATGACGTTTCCATTAAATCATGACTCCACTCACAGGTGTATCTTTAACTATGGTTCTTGTTCACTTAGGATTGCATGAACATAGAATAATATAAAGGACTCAAACATAGATATGTAAACAGACTCATTAGAAAACAATCAGGTGAATATGGTTTTCTTCCTACACATAATCACGTTAGGCCATCTTTTTGCTTTTTCCCCAAAAGTGGCCTTTACCATGTAGACTTTTTTTTAAATCACATACACAGCTCAGCTTTTTTTTCCTCTCACAAATATCCACCAGGTACTTACTGTGTGTCAACAACGTTGAGACTTTGGAGCTACAAAGATGAATAGAGCACTGATCCTCCTTTCAAGGCACTCACAATTACTTTCATGGATCCACTAATATATCAAGACCTTTAGCTTGTGTGCTTTTTATTGCTTAATCCCATGAAACTTTCCTCTTCACATACCTGACTTTTTTTCTTCATTGTTTTCTCTCTCAGTGTCATCACGGTGCACAAATTCATCCCCTTCACTTTCTCCATCTGATCTGTCACTGTCGCTGTCATCAGTACTGTCATCATGCTTATCCTGGTCCATGTCTTCAGGATAGCCATCATCTTCACTGGTGCTAGAAACATCATCGTCATGACCCCGCTGAGCTGGAAAGGGAGGAGGGAGCCAGGATCAAGTTACATAGCTGGATCCTATACGGCACCCCCAAATACAGAAAGCCAGGCTATTTGACTCAGAATAACCTGATTAAATTTTTTTCTGTATGAACTTAGCTATTCATATAGTCTAACAATATTTCCACTTGACAATAGTTTTAAATTTTCCTTTTTTATAATGTAAGATTTTTTTAAAGCTTCAAAATTGGAAACAAATTCCACTCAGAAAGCTCTATAAAGACATGCACATACACAATCAATTTAACTGTACATGAGGATGTTCTAGTCGAATGAAAATAAAGCTAAATGGGAAACAAGTATACAAGTTACCCAATTTTTAAGGTACTGATGTAAGAGTGGTATCTTCAAGGAAAGTCTAATTTAAAATACAACAGACATCTCTGTATTTCCTTATGCATGCTGTTTTCCTGAGTAGATCTATGATTTATTTATCCATCTGTTGGTATGTACAGGGTAGCCTCATTTATTTCCCAAGTTCTGAGGGTGGTGAACAAGATGCTATACAGCTAAATTAAAAGTGACAGTGGAAAGGTTCTAAGAGCAAAAGGAATAGTCAGTCACTCCTTACCAAGTTCAGGACTATATAACATGTCTTCATCTCGCCTACGAGTCGGAAGATCTAGGGCAAAGCCCACTTTGCGGCCATACATTTGTAAGACTTGAGGAGGAGGTGGGCCTGGGGGAGGACCTGGAGGTTTCCTGCCAGGGGGCAAACGTGGAACGCCATGTCCAAGAAGAGGAAGTATAGAAACTGCCCGAGTTGGAGGTCTGTAAAGAAAATTTACAGCGATCACGTTACCAGTAATGAGATATACACTTCCTCTTCTAAACAGTTTTTAAAGGAGCTCTCAGGTCCTATCTAACCAAAGGAGAACTGCTTATATCCCCACTGTCCTTTACTTTCCACTGCAATAATCTGGCACGGACAGTCAAAAGGTGCTTTTACTATACACTATTTGGTTCTGTTACCACTTCCTTACCCATAGGCTGAGGTCTTCTTAAGGATGGAGGGTGGCTGGGCCCCAGGAAGTGGAATGTCCTGGATCAAGATGTTGGAAGGAGCATGCGGCATATCTGGCAGAGGAATACTCTCCACTTCCACATGCTGGGCATTCTGAAAGAGAGAATCTTCCAGTCGGTAAGAGTAATCCCCCAACTCAACACCACAAACTCTACATCAGCTGTTTCATTACCTGGATTTGCTTTCCACCTAACATTAAGTATCTTAAGAAACAAAGATAGAAAGCCAAGTCAACATTTTTAAGATTGTCAGTAAGTTGAAACTTCAGGATAGTATGTATTCAGTGGTAGTACTTGGACTCTAAAATTAGCCTGCTGCTGTTGAATTTCTGTCACAAACAAGCTGTATGACAAAGTAAGTAACCTTAGCTTCCTTATCTGTAAAATGGGACCCATGCTACCTACTTTACCAAATTAAATCATTTTTTAAAAACATTTTTATCTTGAGGCAAAATTTACAATGAAATGTATAAATTCAGTGAATTTTGACAAATGCATATAATCTCATACTCCTTCCCAATCAATCCTTAACACTATCCCAAGGCTGCTGCTGATACAAAATTTTCCTCCATAAATTAGCTTTGCCTGGTATAGAATTTCAAATAAACGGAATCACAATCATGAAGAAAGGATAGTATGTTTTTGAGATTTAGCCATTAAAATTTTTACCTCATGTTTTTTGGATTATTAGCTGATCATTCCTTTTTATTACTGAGTAGCATTTAATTTTATGAAAATGTAACAGTTTATCTGTTATCTTATTAATGGGTAGCTGGGCTGTTTCCACTCCAGCTATTGCTGTAGTGGCAGGTAGATCAAGTTCTCTTGTATAAACACATAGGTTTAGATTTGCTGGCCAATGGGATAGATATATGTTTAGTCTGACAAGAGGAGGAGGTTCAACATCATCAAGTCTCCCATTATCAACTTTAAGAGTAAGTCTAACTATAAAATTTTAGTTTAGCTCTCAAAAGAAACGTGATTACCTTGACAGCATCAAAATACTGGCTAAGTTGAGCCCTCTTCTGTTCATATTCTACCTCTAACTTTCTCAATTCTTTGTAAATATCTGGATTCTCTTTCTCATAGAGTCGTAGAATACGTTCAAATGTTTCACGTAGCTTTTTACGCTTGTCTTTCAGCACTTTCTCATTTAACTGTGGCTGCTGCACTGGGTTAAACTCTGAGAGGAAAAAAAGCAGATTATGGCATTAAACACAAAAAAGTAACTTCAACAGATAACATCATTTATTAAAAATACACTTATATGTTAAAATTTTTCAAAAAGAGATTTAGACGCCAGATATATTCTTGTCAAAAAAGAACAGAACAGTTTATTGAAATTTAATCCCTTTAAAATGGCTATTAATTTTACTTCCTTTCCTAAGAAGTGTCACCTAATTGACTTTATTATCACTGTAATAAAAATCAATTTTCATTCCTTTATGCTAACAACCTGATACAGCTGTTAGTATATCAACAACTATAGGCCTGGGCTTACACACTACACTGGGTCTGTATTTAATTCTGAGATCCTGCGCACTTAAACTCTCTGATCTTCAGCTTCTTCATCTGGAAAATGGGGACATCAACTACTTCACAATCAAGCAAACATAAACTGGTATCTGGCTCACCACTCAACTATTACATGAGTTAGTGTTCCTTGTTGAGCTACTTAAACCTTTCTCTTCTGGTGTGTTCAACATGGAGCTTACTTTCACGTCTCCAAGAGGGACCAAAAGGGACTGGATTAGCACAGGACTCCCAGGTCTGCCTGGTCAACCATACCTGCCTCCCTCCATCTCCCTTGCCAGTGACTGACTCAGAGATCAACTGGCACATAAGCCATATTGGGACCAGATCCTTTTCTGAGACTTTAAATACGGGAGAGAAGCTCTCACAAGTAGAAATAAAATAAACCTACAGCTGTTTATGGCTTCATCTCTCAACCATCACTAATTCCACCACATATTCCACCTTCTATCTAAGAAATTCACTAGGTCAGACAGATGGACAGTCTTGCTCAAAATATTTGGGTTTTTGAGGCCCACTTCCCTCCAGGATTTCCCAATTATGGGAGTCAAGGAACACTTTTTTCTGTTTAAATTAGTTTATATTGAATTTTATAAATTATAATAGAGTTCTGATGACTAGTGTTCCTTCCTCCTTTTTCTTAAAGATTCACAAGCTTACTTATTGTCTTTCTTAAATCTTATTAACACTTTGATGATATATTCAAAATCAGAAGTGTGGTCTCAAACCACACTATTCCTAGTGTGATTCATGAAAGTGCTGTGTTTAACTTTAAATCCCAGCTGTGCCCCTTCCGAACAGTGTAACCTTGAGAAAGGTAATGTCTCTGTGCCTAAGCTTCCTCACCTGTAAAGGAGGGACAATACACCCACTCAAAAGAGCTGTCGGGAAAGTGAAGATTAAATGAAAATGTGGAAAAAAAAAAAAAAAAAGAACCAACCCTGGCATGTAACAAGATAAGAGCTAAATAAACCTAAGTTATTAATACACAATTTGGGGTCATTTAATAGGTAAATATCCTGACATGCCAGGGAAAGCAACTGTCCCTACCAGTATTTAGACTAGAGGCAACAAGTGGAATCAGTTATAACTGAACTGGGAGAGATGTGAGATGATGCAGTCTGACCCAGAACTCTTGCCCAGGCTGGCTTCAGTATCTGCCACATTATTTGAGAAAGCTTTTAATACCACAACCCCACATAACTGGATTTTTTTGGAACCCCAGTTAATTCATCACTCAGAAGTTTCACTGCAGCTCTTTCACTCGCTATCTGTTTTTTGGGGCAAATCACAAAACCTGTATGGAAACCTTTGTAAACAAAACTTGTAAAGATTCTTTCAACATGCAATTAAAAAAAAAATGCAGGGACAGAAGGCAGAATTGGCAAAAATTTGACAGCTGAAAACTATGGAGTTAATTAGACTATTTTTGGATGTTTGAAAACTACTAAAAAAAAGGAAAATTAAAAACCCCACTTGTTCTCAAGTTAACAGAATGGGTTGAATATGGAATCCATTTTGTGACTCGTCCTCTGTATTATTTATAACTACCTAGTCACTTTCCTGCATTGGAGAAGGAAATGGCAACCCACTCTAGTGCTCTTGCCTGGAGAATCCCAGGGACGGGGGAGCCTGATGGGCTGCCGTGTACGGGGTCACACAGAGTCGGACACGACTGAAACGACTTAGCAGCAGCAGCAAAGTCACTCTACGCCATTCTGGACTCCTACTTTTAATTAATTGTAATCTGTTAAAAATACTTTCGAAAACTTTTTTCCTTTCATACCTGTAAGTATAAAGTATATAAATAAGGAAATAAGGGTTAAATAAATATGTTATACAATCTTTGGGACTTGGTAAAACTGCATTCTGTTTTGAAGAGGTTTTTTAAACTAAAGGAACTTCTCTGTGAGTTAGAATAGAACTTCCAGTGGCAGCATCACAGATGATTCTCAAGCAACTCAGATACAAGAAAAGACAACATGCAGCTATTTCATATGGATTCCAGTAATGACAAAGCAGTGATACTGAAGATGCACGTGATGAGACTAGATAAAATTATCCTATATAAGGAATGATACTAAAGCTGAAATGGATTGAGGGCAGGAGGAAAAGGGGACGACAGAGGATGAGATGGCTGGATGGCATCATCAACTCGATGGACCCGAGTTTGGGTGAACTCCGGGAGATGGTTCACTCAGGGACGCCTGGCGTGCTGATTCATGGGGTCGCAGAGTCGGACACGACTGAGTGACTGAACTGAACTAAACGCAACAAAGGAAGAAATTCTAATAGGATATTTTTTTAAATGTGATTTTAAGTATTTTATTTCTTCTATATCCTTACTAAGTAGTCATTTATCTTTGGATCATCTATTGGAAAAGAGGGGCAACAGACACATTCATGGTGGCCCAATATTGAGATTTACATGGTAGCTGCCAACATTGAAACCCAAAACAAAAAAGCCCAAGGTGATTTCAAAAAGCAGACTTAGTCTTCTCTTAAAAAAATGAACTGGCCAAACTGGGCTTTTGTTATCTTATAAAGAACAATTAGCTAAAGCTAAATAATGGCTTCCCTCTTATTCTAGATGAGATTTCAAGTTGGTAACAGCCCTTCACTCCATTTTGTTTTTCTAACACTAAAACTAAATCCAAGCATCATGTGCTATCATGCTTTTTTCTGTAATTCTTGTATCTGTTCTGCTTCACTCATTAACTGCCTATCCCTATGTATCAGACTATTATCTCTGCTATAAAATCCATCCCTTTACAAAATCTTACCCATTTCATCCAATTTTTCCATGTCCCGGATAATTTGTTTGGGATCCTTCATCTTTAAAACTGCAGCTCGTACCATCATGCGCTGTTTTTTGTTCTTCAAAAAAAAAGAAAAAAGAGCACAATTTGCAGAAGCTGAATACCCCTGAGTTTTCATGTCAATGTGTCTCAAAAATCCATTTAAACTGAAGTTGAACTTCTTCGTTTCTGATCACTTGTTTCAACCACCAGAAACAGGAGTAATATCATTTTTTTATTCCCCCAGATATTTCCAATTTAGACAAAAAGATATGTTTTGCAAAATTTAATGCCAGCAATAGAAACAAGAATGAACAGCTGAAAACTACTGAAAAGCTAGGTTCTCTCAGTGTGTTAAGGCATGATACTAAAATATAAATCCTTTTTTATTCTGGGGACACCTTTCCACAAATTTAACAAATCATCATCAGGAAAATTTAGTGTCACATTTACTTCCATTCACTAATTTAGTAGCTTCCAACAAAGCAGTTAAATGGCAAGAGAAGCATTTTTTAAAAGTATTTAAGTCACTGGGAATGGTAATCAAATAAAAAATGTTACAATAACTCATCATGAGCCTATCTACAAACTTAGTTCAGTCTCCCAGTACTGTGGCTTAGTAAATCTTATGAAAAGCATAAATCTTTTTCTGGCAAATAATTGGAAATGTTTCTAAATCCACTCATCTCAAATAAGAGGTGTCAAATTACACTTATGTCTAACAGGATGCTTCTGGAATCATACCTTCTTTAATTCTCTTTTCCGAGCTTCTTTTCCTTAAGAGAGGGAGAGAATATAAAACTTACAGCCTTGAACATTAGCATTTTCTCCAATTTAATACAGGTAATTTTTTACTGTCAGAGGTTGCTCTGTGTGCTGTAGGATATTTAACACTATTCCTTGCCTCCACTAGATACCAATAGTAACCTTCTAATTATGGTAACCAAAACTGCCTCAAAACATTTTTAAGTTCCTTAAAAAAATAGCTATGAATCTGAAAAAAATGCCATTAAGTACTAAAAAAGCACGTACAAAGCAATTTGTTAAAAATGTCACATACAAAAAAGAAGGCTTTAAGCTAATTCTATTTTGCAAGTCAATCAAATTAGAAATATGGATACTATCTTTTGTTACATGTTTAAAGTTTTAATCATGTGCCCACTAGAACACTAGATAACTTTAATTACAAATACTACAGATCTTGCAATTAAGAAAATAATAAAATAGACTCCCTGAAGCAATTTTTACCACCCCTCTTCTTCATCATTCCACCTTAATGGACACTTACTGGCTTGGTCTGTAGGGTTCATAAATTTTCCACTTTTGGTGGATGACGTGGATCTCCGCCCCATGTTGACAAGTTGTTTGATTTACTTGCTTCTTTAAAAAATAAAACCTAAAACCTGCGAAGACAAAAAGGCTTATTTTTCCTTAATTTACAAAATTTCTTCCTTTTTATAAAATTTTCTTCCTGACCATCTCTGAAAAGAAACTTCTTTTATTAAGGCCTTGTTCTTTCCTAGTTTTAACTTAATGCCCAGGAAAAACAGCTTCAACTTCTCCAACCACAAAAAATTAGATTCCTATTATTTATAAAGGTAATGAGTATGAAGATTACTACAAGATTACTACTATCATTAACTCATCAATTAACTTTCTTTTATGGATCACAGCACTGACCCATCAATTGGAAAAAATCATTGGAAAAAATCAATCATCAAAGAATGTTTCAGCAATACGACACACACTATGTACATGAGAGGGTCACTTGTTATTTTCTTATATTCTCCCTTTATTTATATGCAGGGTGAAAAAGGAGTAAAAGGGAAATGGGGGTAATGATCTGGGCTCAAGGACAAATAGCTCACCCTTGTCTTTCTCCATGGTTTCTTGGCATGTATTCTCATCACCTCTAAGACAGTAAAAACTCCAATTTAAGCCTATTTATTAATTTAGATTTAGTTCCAATTCAGATATAATTCTTGACTCTTAAGCAGAAACTTAAAAACATAAAACCACAAATAGTCAAAATATTATATGAGCTTGTATAAACATCAAGATACAAATTTTTCTTACTAATGTCTACTTGACTCCCGACTCATATTTTTTAAGGTAACTGAAAGGGGTAATTGTATATGAGGGAAAATATTTTGTAAGTCAAAACTTTAATTGACCTAAGAAATTATTATGGGTTCCCCAGGAGGCGCAGTGGTAAAGAAAGAGCCTGCCAGTGCAGGAGATGCAAGAGACTTGGGTTGATCCGTGGGTAAGGCAGATCCCCAGAAGAGGAAATGGCAACCCACTCCAGTACTATTGCCTGAAAAATCACCAGGACAGAGGAGCCTGGTGGGCTACAGTCCATTGGGTCGCCAAGAGTTGGACAAGACTGAGCACACACGCAGGAAGACACTATCATAATCACCTCTTCTAGTTACTCCCAATGGATGACAACTTTCTGATAAACTTTGCTGTTTCCAATAAGAAAGAGTAATACATATCCTTCCCTTTGAAAGCAGACACTTTTAAAGGGAGGGAAAGGGAAGATCATGAGGTAGATTTTTTTAAGCAGACCATAGAATTATACCTTCCCTTCACGAAGGTTTTGTCAGGCAAGTTTATTAGTTAATGCGTCTTCCAGAAAGTATCCAATTGCCTTGATTTCTGCTAAACGCTTCAAAGCTGTTCCAGTCGCAACTAATTTACCCTGTCAAGGGTTTGCTTCTCAGAAAAACTGGAATTGGGGAAGAAAGGAAGCGGAAACAAGCAAAATTAGCACAAATACAAGCACTCACATCTTTGATGGCCTGTATCTTTTTTGCTTCCCTCTCTCAATTACCCTCAGGCTCATTTTTTTTTTTTAAACTCTCTTCTCCCACAAATGAAACCTAGTTACAGAGGACACTGGAGCCTTAGTCTGCACTACTTGTCTTGTCTAAAACCTGAGGAGATGGGTAAATCGGGTCACGAATCGCTCAGGGTAACTCTCAACAGTCAAAGAGGCTCCCAAGGGACGGAGCCCATGTCCACCAAAGAAGCCAACAGCATTTGCAACTGCCGAAACCATAGCGACGGTTGACCCCCCGACTCGAGGTAGCAGCAAGCCTAAGGCAACCAACCGGTCAGCGTCAGGAGGCGGCGCTGACCGACCCAGGCGAAGACAGCCGCTTAACCGCTGGACGCAGCGCCGCCCCAAGAGACCCCCTAGTCAGCGATCGGGGAGACCCCAACGGCGGAGAAGAAGAGTGGGACTGATGAGCCTGGCGTTCCCGAGGCAACCGCGCGGGCCCCGGGAAGGGACGGGAAAGGTGAAGTAACGGAGTGGAACGATCCCGCACACTCACGCTTCTGCTGGGCTCCTGGGGCTGTGAGAAGCGGGGAGGGGACGATTCTCGGCCCGTTTGACTTCGTAAGGGCCTTCACCTCGGCCTTTCGGTCAACCACCCAACCACCGCCATCTTGAAACCTCGCGCCCCTCCGCCACCCCTACGTCACTTCCGAGCCGAAGATCTCCGCGTTTCTTCGCCCTGGAACCATAGAGAGTAACAGAGAGCTGCAGGACCAGAGTCTCTTCCGCCCAATACAGTACCGAATTGGTTGGTTATCGGCTAAGAGCCCGCCTCCACCACTCAGAACAATGGCTTCATGCTGATTGACACTTGTCTAGCCCAATAAGAGTGTGAAAATGAAGCGGGTGGGCTATATATTTGGCTGAGGCGCCTTCTGTTCTACTTCTCCGGCCGCAGGCGTTCTGATTTAACATCGGAGAGTGTCTTTTATTACAGGCCGATTCCAGATAGGGGACTATTTAGCGGTATTTGTGTCACCTGGAATTGTGTTTCTGCAGGTTTTTCCTCGTTTATGACGTAAGCGGATGAGATCTTTCGGGAATTTCTGTTTGAAAAGGAATCCCGAAATAAGGCTTGCTGCCGTGCTTCATCGGAGAAGGCAATGGCACCCGACTCCAGTACTCTTGCCTGGAAAATCCCTTGGGCGGAGGAGCCTGGTAGGCTGCAGTCCATGGGATCGCTAAGAGTCGGACACGACTGAACGACTTACCTTTCACTTTTCACTTTCATGCATTGGAGAAGGAAATGGCATCCCACTCCAGTGTTCTTGCCTGGAGAATCCCAGGGACGGGGGAGCCTGGTGGGCTGCCGTCTGTGGGGTCGCAGAGTCGGACACGACTCAAGTGACTTAGCAGCAGCAGCAGCCGTGCTTCATACATTTAGCTAGCTTGGTTTGCCCCTGGAAGTTAAGTTGATATTTTCCCACAGAACATTTTTAGACCTGAGGAAATCAGTGTAAATGTTAGAGTCCCAGATTGCTAATCTACAGGATTCATTTTTTGAAGAGGAAATGTGAGGACACACGTATAGTCAATTTTAAATTTACGAGAGGTGAAGTTGGTTTATATTGTATCTTTTACCTACCAGTCTTTTCACTCACAAAATATCCTTTATGACGTCACCGTACAAAGGGGTTTGTTCCCTTAGGTCTAATCTTCGTCCTTTCCTTCTCTTTTGTCTGCTCTTTATCTAAGACTCCTCCCATATCTTTTCCCCTCGAAGGTGAGTTTAAACTTTCAAAAATAGTATCTCTTACAGGAAAGTATGTTAGATATGGGCTTCCCTCATAGCTCAGTTGGTAAAGAATCTGCCTGCAATGCAGGAGACCCCGGTTGGATTCCTGGGTGGGAAAGATCCTCTGGAGAAGGAAATGCAACCCACTCCAGTATTCTTGCCTGGAGAATCCCATGGACAGAGGAGTAGCTTGGCAGGCTACAGTCCATGGAGTCGCAAGAGTCGGATACAAATTAGCAACTAGAGAGAGAGATGTTAGATATAGGTCAGTTCTTACTATCAGTTATAAATATTCCAAGATCTTGACGGAGATACATACTAATTTTTTAGAGAATATTTAAATGTGCGCTTAACCTGTAAGATTGGTCCCTTACCTGAAGCTTTGTTTTACAAGATTATTGATTTGGTTTTTGGCTGAATTCTGAGTCTCACAAGAGCAGTACGTTTTTAAGTTTTGGAATCATAATGCAGAATAAAAATTTTGAAGGTGAACTAAATTGTGATGTTTTGCAACTAATTTATAGAAGCAGTGTCAGAGGGAAAGAAAATGAAGACTAATTTTGAAAAGCTACAGTGTTTCCTCTAAATTTTTGAGATACGTTGTGCTTTTAAAATGTCAAGACGTTTCTTTTAATTGGATGCAAGAATCAGCTGTAACGAACATTCTTGCAGGAATTACTTTTAAAATAATTTTGTATGTACAACCCATAAGTCTCAATGGGGAGTTACTGGTCGTTGAAGGATTTAGAAAATAAACACTTGCTTCAGAAATTCAGCTGAACCGCTAGGCCTCTATAGCCTTGGGATTTTTCTGAAATTAGATAATTAATGTAATGGATCACCTGAGGTTTTTTGTATAGCAGGGAAAGCTTCCTCCTTTTTGCTAGTATTGAAAATGAAATTTAGTTTTTCTTAAAACTCATAAAGCAATAAATTACAACTTTCCTTTAAACAACAAATTCTTAAAAGAGTAGTGTCTCTCCTACATGGCATCCAGTCCCACCACTTCATGGGAAATAGATGGGGAAACAGTGGAAACAGTGTCAGACTTTATTTTTCTGGGCTCCAAAATCACTGCAAATGGTGGCTGCAGCCATGAAATTAAAAGACGCTTACTCCTTGGAAGGAAAGTTATGACCAACCTAGATAGCATATTCAAAAGCAGAGACATTACTTTGCCAACAAAGGTTCGTCTAGTCAAGGTTATGGTTTTTCCTGTGGTCATGTATGGATGTGAGAGTTGGACTGTGAAGAAGGCTGAGCGCCGAAGAATTGATGCTTTTCAACTGTGGTGTTGGAGAAGACTCTTGAGAGTCCCTTGGACTGCAAGGAGATCCAACCAGTCCATTCTGAAGGAGATCAGCCCTGGGATTTCTTTGGAAGGAACGATGCTAAAGCTGAAACTCCAATACTTTGGCTACCTCATGTGAAGAGTTAACTCATTGGAAAAGACTCTGATGCTGGGAGGGATTGGGGGCAGGAGGAGAAGGGGACAACAGAGGATGAGATGGCTGGATGGCATCACTGACTTGATGGATGTGAGTCTGGGTGAACTCCGGGAGTTGGTGACGGACAGGGAGGCCTGGCGTGCTGCGATTCATGGGGTCGCAGAGTCGGACACGACTGAGCGACTGATCTGATCTCCAAAATGTTCCAAAGTGTTTAGACATTCACTTGAGGAAAATTCAATCATCACACCACAGTTGGTCAGGATTGATTGCAATTACAGCAACAGTTTTTATTTTTTATATTTTAACTTTTATCTCTTAACAGTCAATCTGAATTACAGAGTAGTAATTAGTAGAAGTTTCCAGAACAGTTGCCTCCTTTGAAGTAAATTGTTACAAACCAGATTTCAGTCTCTTCCAGTTTAGGGCAAATTGCATTTAAACTGATGGTCACAATTACCGTAGTCTTTCTGTTCCATTCGAAGGCTCAGCTTTTATGTGGGTGCAGAAGCTACTATGTCCCTTAGAACTAAATGATGTCTGAAGCTAGTGATAGTCTCTTCATTCAATGCAAATTTTGAAGATTTTTACTGGGAATTGGAAAAGGTCACCCCTACATGCTGCTCTGCAGTAGCATTCACCCTAATGTTGATCTGTAGAGCACAGTGAGAGGACATCCCCGGATGCAGTCTTTCACTCAGGTCTAGCACCAACTGATCCAGACATTCATTGTTGATAGAAAACTCTAGAGTCATCTAGTTGTAGCATTTCTGAGTCCTTGGAGTTGTTTACTATATTTCTATCTTGTTGGAAGCTTATGGAGAATGAACCTAATCAGAGAAGCAAAACACCATTATGGAGAGAGAAGCAGAAAAATATTCCGGTGGCAAATAAAGTAATTTTATTTCACTTGATGTTTCACTGTGTTGGTGACCTCAGTAATGGCATGATGATATTTTTCTGAAGCCGACTTGAATTCCACCAGGTGCTTCTCGTAACTTTTGATGGCTGCTTGAAGCTGTGTTTTCTCCACTGCTCCCAGGATGGCCCGGATGATCATATCTATCCCAAGGCCAAGAACAGCGACTCCTATGCTACCAAGGAGAGACGCACCAATCTGAGCTAGCACAGTGACCAACTTGTTAATTATGCCAGTTGTGACATTTGAGCCCACAAGTTTAACAGCCACTGCACTGGCGGCAGAAGTGGCTTCTCCTAGGATGACTGAAATAACCTTCTGTACTATCGCAATTTTCTCGGTTTCTCTTTCCTTAATATCCTGAAGTTTTCTATAAAGAGTTGGCTCTAGTTTATCTTTTAGTGCTTCATCCACCTTTTGCAATTCTTTTTGGATGTTCATCATGGCTTGGATGATGATATCACAGTTTTCTTTGATGGTCCCGTCTCTTTTCATTTCAATGGAAGGTAACGTACACCCTAAGTGCGTGTTTAAAACCCCAATCAGCTTATTGGTGGCATGGAAGCTGTCAGATAAGCAGTCAAGGAGCTCCTGGTGAAGACGGTTTACTTCTTGTCGCCTTTTTGGGTTTTCTGGATAGAGGAAGTCACTTTGAGCCATATTTCAATATGGTCTCTGAAAAATACAATAGGAAGTCTTTACTAAAAATCTTGAAAAATATCTGCTGGTTGCATAGATTTGACCAGGAACTCTTTTACTATGTGGATAAAAAAGTAGTATGCTACCTAAGGAATTTCTCAGAAAACTCAGCATGTTCTTCAAAACCATTTTTTGAAATGTGAAGTCACTGTATGAAAATATGGGTAACGTAGTGCAACCCATGGATGCATTAATTATGGCATTAGATCTTGTGATGGGGAGATTCCTAGATAGTACAGATTTGTGTTGGTCTAACATCTGATTACGGAGAAGACAATGGCACCCCACTCCAGTGTTCTTGCCTGGAGAATCCCAGGGACGGGGGAGCCTAGTGGGCTGCCATCTATGGGGGTCACACAGAGTCAGACACAACTGAAGCCACTTAGCAGCAGCAGCAGCAACATCTGATTATTAATAGATGTGATTATCCAAGTAATATTTAATAATGTATTTGAAATGGTTAGCTCTTGATTACCAGTGCTTCTTAATTTCTTCAACCTATAGTCACCACTTTGAATAGACCTACCAAATTGATTTTCTAATATTTGAAATTAGTAGGGTTAGAAGAATATTAAGATCTCTGAGTTTGCAGGGCAATAGCTAATTTTATTTATGCACTAATCTTATTATTTGAGTGGTTATTCTATTCACATGGTTTAAAAAGTATATAGCATATATAGTATATGTAGTTTAAAGTATAACATATGCTCTGTTATTTTAAAATATTAAAAAAGAAATCAAAACACTTTATATCTTTACAGGCAAATATTTGCACTCCAAAACCTAAGCATCCAGAGGCAACACATATAACAATAGAATGTTTACAAAAAGATCCTCATGATAAAAGTATGTTTGCAAGATTGCTTAAAGTCTCACTTGCAGAGGCAGTCATGCTGGTGGAAGGGACAGGGCAGTTATGAATATCTCTCTGGTTCTCTATTGGCAAAGCTTTTAAGTTAAATTCTTTAGAATTGTCTTCACTGCACTTGGCCATTATTCAGATAAGCTAGAGTTGGCCTCAGAAAGAAGATAATACCATACCAGAAAGGTATTAAGGAATAAGTAGCAAGAATCCACCATAGGGGGGAAAAAAAGAGTACACCATAGAATGAATAAGCCTGATGTTTATATCCTGCTTGTGTTTGTACTTTTGGCTCAGAGAAAGGAGGAACAAGTGACACTCTTCTGAGTGAACGTGGGAGAAAGTTTGGACCCAGTGAGAACAATGTTCCTCGGTATGCGCACTTTGAGTAGTCTTTCTACGTACCTGACATTGATTTTTTTGTTTGAACTCGGGAGAGAAGAATAAGAAAATGGAGTCCTTTTTACCTGTGTAGGATCTGGCATATTCTCATTGAGAAAACAACATCCTGATTAATTGGGGCCCTATCTTTCTGTGACCATGGTTTTGGATATTTATAGTGTATTTCCAGTGCTCTTGCCTGGAAAGTCCCATGGACAGAGGAGCCTGGAGGGCTGCAGTCCATGGAGTCGCTACGAGTCGGACACAACTGAGCGACTTCACTTTCACTTTTTAGTTTCATGCACTGGAGGAGGAAATGGCAACCCGCTCCAGTGTTCTTGCCTGGAGAATCCCAGGGACAGGGGAGCCTGGTGGGCTGCCATCTATGGGGTTGCACAGAGTTGGACAACGACTGAAGTGACTTAGCAGCAGCAGCATGGTATTTCTAAGCCTGGATATTGGGAACCTTGGAAGCATGGGATAAAGGAATGAAGATATTTTCTCTCAGGAAAGTAAACATGAATATAACCTATCCTCCATGTTAGAAAGATACAATATGGAAACGGAAACGGGAAATTTTTGAAAAACAGATTAGGAACATTATTATTTTTGCTCTTAGTTTTAGAAAAATGCACTAGTACCCCAGATGGAGTAAATTGTATCATGGCCAGAAATTAATTTTTATCTTTGATTTAGATATAGTACACACACACACACACCAGACACAAATGTCCACAAATCAGTAAATAGAAAACATCTCAATTCTGTTTAAAGAAATTGTTGAGTGAGTGAAGTGAGTGAAAGTCATTCAGTCGTGTCCGACTCTTTGCCACCCCATGGCCTATACAGTCCATGAAGTTCTCCAAGCCAGAATACTGGAGTGGGTAGCCGTTCCTTCTCCAGGAGACTGTCCCAACCCAGGGATTGAACCCAAGTCTTCCACATTGCAGGCAGATTCTTTACCAGCTGAACCACAAGAGCTATTAAATATTCCCCAAACTCACTATTGGATTGCAAACTGTAGTTTGCTAACCACAAACTATTACTTTGATTTTGCTTTTTTTCTCCTAGAAATTTTACATTAAACCTTTTTGTTGTTGTTCCTGGTATTCAGATCTTATCATAAAGTGAAAACTCTAGTTTCTGGCTTTGAGCTCTAAAGATCACAGACTATATCCCCATTCAGAAATTTAGGTGAGAAGAGTCTTTCATACCCTGAACAAGTGAAAAATTTCTCTAAAAACTATCATGTGCCATTATTTGAAGGCATAACTTTTAGAAAAGGTGTGTGGTTCTTTTTACCTGAAGATAAATACTTGGAGAGATAACTTTCCCCCTTGATAAGAGGTTAAATGCTTCCAAGTAGTCAGTTGCTTTTCAATTAATTCATTGTTTTAACACAGCTTGACAAATTAATCATAAAGTACATTTGAAAGACTAGACTTTTCCTTTCCTAGACATTGAAGCACCTTAAAAACACAGTATGAACCAGTGTTGTACCAGGTGCAAGAGTAGATGGAATTATGGAGCAAAATAGTCCCCAAAGAAGACCCTGATATATGTTTGATTTAATATATATGTAGACACTCAAATCAGTAATAATTGAAATTAGTATTCCATAAATGATTCTGGAGTATTAAAAATTTTTAATGTTATCAGTGTAAAATTTTAAATGTTATCAGTATAGTATATGTAAAAAAAAAAACAAGTGATACAATAGCTAGAAGGAAATAGATAATTTTTAAATGTCTGTATGGAGGGCTTCATAGGCTTAAAACCAGTGAGAATAAGTCACACAAACTTTAACAATGATTACCATGTAAAAAGAACTAAAACTGGTTAAAATGGAGGAAAAATGAAAAAATATTGATTTCTGAAGTTTAGTTGTTAATAAGGGAAGCAGTAATAATCTCATAGCTAAACACACTTTGAACAGACAGTAAAATAAGAAATAGTAATAACTCATTGATGAAAGGTTCAGTCTTACCATAAATCAGACACAGTGTTTTTTCATCTACAAAAGTAATATTCTCTTTCCTTTACATACTAAAAACCCTTGGGAATTCATTTTTATACTCTTTTTCCTGGGTTCCAGATATCCATAATTTTGTGCCAATAACAAGTCTGAGTAAGAAACACCATGATGTGCTCAGGATTATTTTTTACATCTAATGAAGACAGACTTTTATTGTCTTGAGTCAGGCTTACCTTCCTTTTTTCACTTGGGGAAGGGGACTTGACAGTTTCTTTCTGCAGAGAGATCTTCAGCAGGCATGCCACTATACTTGCCCCAGTACTGAATACAGTTTAAAACTATTTCTATCCCAACAGTGAGATAAACACTAGAGAACTAGGTGGAGGAGAGGTGGCGTTTGAAGGTGAAACCAAGGATTATGTTTTGGACAGGTGAAACTTGAAGAGCCCAATGAAGGAAGTAATTTAATAATGCAGTAGCAATTTATCTAATGGATAGTAGTACTTTACTATTATAAGGTAGCATGCTAGGCTCTGTAGAGCCTACAGAAATGAAGTAGATATGGTCCCTGCTTTTATAGAATCCTAATGTAGGCAGGAAGTTAAAGACATTTAAGACTGCAATGTCAAGTTGAAGGCAGTATGTCATACCAAATTATAGATAGAGGTGGTGCATGCCTTCTGCAAACTCATTTAAAAGAACTCACACTTTGAAGTAAGATACATCATATGGTGTCACTTATAAATGGGAATCTAACAAAATGGTTTATGTGACCTTATTTACAAAACAGAGACAGAGTCACAGATGCAGAAGATAATCTTATAGTTACCTGGGGTAAAGGGAGGGGAGGGATAAACTGGGAGATTGGGATTGACATAGATATACTACTATATTTAAAATAGATAAGTAATAAGCATATGCTGTATCTCACAGGGAACTCTACCCCATATTATGTAATGACCTATGTGGGAAAAGAATCTAAAAAAGAGTGGAGATATTTATATAACCAATTCACTTTTCTGTACAGCAGAAACTAACACAACATTGTAAAGAAAGAAAAGAAGAAAGTGAAGTCACTTAGTCGTGTCTGACTCTTCGCGGCCCCATGGACTGTAGCCTACCAGGCTCCTCAGTGGGTGGAATTTTCCAGGCAAGAGTACTGGAGTGGGTTGCCATTTCCTTTTCCAACATTGTGGATCAGCTTTATTCCAATAAAAGTTGAAAAAACAAAAAAAACCCTCACGCTTTAATAATATTGACCTTGGGGCCATGTGGAGACATCCAATTATCTAGGGAAATGATTTGTACCCTTTCAAACTGATGCTCTTAGATACATGCTTGATATTTAAAGGACAGGTTATACACCATTTGGAGAAGGAAATGGCAACCCACTCCAGTACTCTTGCCTGGAAAATCCCATGGATGGAGAAGCCTGGTAGACTACAGTCCATGGAATTGCAAAGAGTCGGATACGACTGAGCGACTTCTCTTTTTATACACCATTTGGAAAATCTTAGTTGGCAATGGGAAGCATTTGCACTACTGCCCATGACAATTTAGCTCTGACACTTGAATTGCTCCCTTCCCTCAGCAAAACGAAAAAGATCTGCCATCAGATGGAGTCACCTTTCTTAAAGATCACAGTTGTTACTCAGGCATGCCTCAAGTGATATCTTACCAACAATATGTAGTACTGTGCCCGAGAGGAATTCTGGGCCATATACTTTCCTCTATCTTATTGCATTTCAGGTTTGACCTTTTAAATACTGACTTTAAAATTCAATCTTTTAAAATAATTTTAAAGTCATTTAAAAAATGATTTTTAAAGTTCAGCATCAGCAGGCAACTAAGTGGTGTATTTAATCCAGCTCCGATCAGCAGCATCTTCTGTATGGCAGATGTCGACTTTACACTATTTTTTATCACATGATAGTGCTTCTTATTAGCAATGGGCAGTTACCATTCACTTCTGTACAGCCTACTTTGAGCTGCTATTTGAGCATTTTTTTGTAGTGGTTCATGAAATAGAAAGAGCCCTGTGCAGCCTGATGGGGAATTGCTAACCAGTAGGTGGAGTGCTTGGCTTCTGGCACGTTAATTTCACCCCAGCCTTTACTAAAGTAGCTGTGCTTTCTCTGCTGCTGTATTTGGGCTGTGGGTGGGTAAAATTTTGTGTGATAAGAGAGTTGTGTTGCTAAAACAGTTTGGAAATCACATGTGTTTTGGCTTATTTTATTTAAAAAAAGGAAGTAGACAAATCTTGAAGCTACAGCTCGTATTAGGGACTTGGAATGAAAACAAAGACTAGCTTCAGATGGATTCTTATTGAACATAACTCATCAATTTTGTTGAAATTACAAGTAAACATTCATAATTAAAGAACATGTAAGAAATGGTAGAAATATACTGATGATTTTATCTAAAAGTTAATTTTGTGATACTGCACTTCCCTGGTGGCTTAGATGGTAAAGAATCTGTCTGCAATGCAGGAGACCTGGGTTCGATCCCTGGATCAGGAAGATCCCACGGAGAAGGGAATGGCTACTGATGATTGTATCTAAAAGTTAATTTAGTGATGTGACAGTTGTTTTAGTTTTTCAGGAAAGGAACCACCTTAAAAATAAAAGTATATTGATTATCAAATATGTAGATAAATAATTCTCAGGATACTTTTGTGAATTACGTAGTGCATTGACTATCCAGTGCTATAGGAATTTAAACAGAAATTTTAGGACCGAGATTATTAGAGGAAGATTCATGGAGAAAGTGACAGGTGATTGTGCTTTGATAGGTGGTAAAATTATAACACGAAGAAATTAAAAGATTTGATAAAACTTTTAAAAAGTTTATAGCAATAATATATAAACACTTTAATATCCATAAGGAAAAACATCTATAAACCTACCATCTTGTTTTTTTGAATTATTCCTTTCCAAAATTTATTTAAAGGCATAAGTGCTTTTACAAAGTTGTGATAATAGTATAAATAAAATTTCATCTTATATTAATTTAAATACTTCCCCCTATTTCTAGTTTTATAATTATTGTATTGGTTATATAAAATATACATATTTATATTTTATAAAATATTTCATATATATTTACCATAATTTACTAAATCCTTAATTGTTTCACTATCTTAATATAAGTATTTTAATACACATGATCCTTTTTCTCTCAATTATCTGGATTATTTCCTCAGGGTAAATTTCCAGAGGAAGTTTGAATCATATAAACATATAATTTATATAATTAATAGGAATAAAAATTTATATTACTTTTGATATGTACTGCAAGTGCCTTGCAAAAACTTTTCCACCTACATCAAAAGTTAATTTTTACAGCAGGACACTGGGTATGTTTCAGTCAAAGACAATTCTGTTAAATATTACTGATTTGAGAAGCATAAGGTCAAATTTCAGAGAGTTCTTGCTTTTGTGGAAATGTATCCTGAAAAAGTTAGTGATGAAATGACACTGAAATTTGCTTACAAATGATCTAGAAGGGAGATTGGAGTAGGTTCATAGAGGTAATAAGATCAACCTTATACTGATAATTTTTGAAGCTGGATTATGGGTATACAGGAATTTATCATTGTCTTCACTTTTGTGTATGTTTGGACTTTTCCCATAATAACAATTAAAAATAGGAAGAAAGAAAGAAAGCAAAGACCCTTTCTCAGCTTCTGATGTCTGGTCATTAGCACTCTCTAAGCTTCTGCCTTTCTCCATGCTGTCTCTGTTCCTCACTATCCATATTGGGTCTAGCTGTACTGCAAGGTTCACTTATCTGGGAGTGTGGGTTTAGGGTATGGGTGAAATCAGAAGCTTTTCAGGAGAAAATAACAGCTACTAACTAGTTCTGAGCCTCCTTTAAATCAAAACCATGGCCTTTAATTTAAAAAAAGTTGATCATGCTGTGATGATACTCTGATGTAAAAATTGTTTAAAATAATATTTCTGGCCAGAAAGCAGAATATTGAGGTCGTTCACCAGCATTTATCAGATGCTCACTTGGGAACCTCTGCCATTTGCCTTGAGTAAACAAAGTTCCTTACCCTCAAGAAGATATCAGTCTATTTGGAGACACATAGCAAATGCCCAGTGGTATTTAAATGTAATAGAACTTATGAAGGAACATAAGCACTAGACATTAACTAGAATTAGATCACACATTCATTCTTCTAAAGGTACTGAATCATAAATGAATGTTAAAGACATAAAAGATGTTACAACCCATATAAACAGTACACTTTCACACACAGGTGTCCTTTCATCCTTATTCTTTTCTAAAATTGATGTCTTTACCTACTTTATCTTCCCTGCTGGCTTAATTATATAAGCTGTTAATTTTCTTCTTTCTTGGTATTTTCAGAGACATAAATGATCACCAGGAACATGTCATGGGATCCACTTAAAGTTGTTTTGTTGCTTTATTATATTTATAGCTAGGATTCAAGTCCAGGATATTACTGTAGATACCTTTTAATGTGGAGAAGCAGAGTATTATATCAATACTAACAGAAATACCCATATTGCTTACCTTGCTGTGTTTCTGAGGCCAGTGGTCCCAGCAGTTGTTTAGGAGTAGTTGTTGTGCTTTTTCATCTGGTTTCATCTGGATGTTTCTAATGGAATGTGATGACTTACAGGCTTTGTTAGTCTCTGCTGGGTCCCTCTGCCTGTCTGGTTTATTGACTGTTTCTACATGGTTTAGTTCTCAGAATTCTTTTACCTTCTTTATTAGTATAAAATTGGTATGTGTTAAGTAATATTGGACTGCAAGGAGATCCAACCAGTCCATCCTAAAGGAAATCAGTTCTGAATATTCACTGGAAAGACTGATGCTGAAGCTGAAACTCCAGTGCTTTGGCCACCTGATGCAAAGAACTGACTCATTGTAAAAGACCCTGATGCTGGGAAAGATTGAAGGCAGGGGGAGAAGGGGACGACAGAAGGTTAGATGGTTGGATGGCATCACCGATTCAATGGACATGGGTTTGGATGGACTCTGGGAGTTGGTAATGGACAGGGAGGCCAGGCGTGCTGCAGTCCATGGGGTCACAAAGAGTCGGACATGACTTAATGACTGAACTGAACTGAATATAATTTGAAAGACTAATACAAAGATAAAACATTAAATTTTTTATTCTTTAATGGACTTTTAATTTGAAAAATGCTGTCCAACTGAGCTAATTTGATTCAGTAGAGAAGATGTCTCTTTGATTGAAACTCTCAGAATTTTGAGGTCCCATCATGTCAGCTATTTATTTACTTTATTAAATTTATTTTGGCTTCTGTTGCCTTTTGTACCTCCTGTTGCTGATTGCTCTAAGTTCTCAAGACATATGGATAGAGATATTTTCAGCCAAATGTGTTTTGTGTGTGTGTGTGTGTTTGTGCTCTTCTTTCCTGGCTGGAAGTTCTACTCTTTGTTACTATCTTCTGTGTTATCTCGGTTAATCATCTTGACTCCTTTCCCTTAAAGCTTAGATCAGAGTCTCCCATGCTTCTTCCTCTAGATTCTGTCCTAATCTCTATTGATTCCTCTACAGTAGAGATACATCAGAAACAGGAAAATCACTCAACCTCAATAATTTAGTGGAAACACCATGGGCTTTAGAGTTGGACAGTCCCTATTTTGTGTATAGGGGCTTCCCTGGTGGCTCAGATGGTAAAGAATCTGCAGTGCGGGAGACCTGGGTTCAGTTCCTGGGTTGGGAAGATCCCCTGGAGAAGGGAATGACAACCTACTTCACTATTCTTGCCTGGAGAATCCCATGGACAGAGAAATCTGGCAGGTTATAGTCCATGGGTTGCCAGAATCGGACATGACTTAGCGACTAAATCACTAAGACAATAGGGTATAGAGGTTGAATGTCTAGTCTGAAGGGGACACCTTAGTTCTAGGAAATTTGTCCACCCAGAAAAAGGACTTACTACTACCAGTTCATTTCATTTTTTCAATAATCAATAGAAATCTAGATTTCTATGTTTCAATTTAAAATTTGCAACTGATAACGAATTGTGGTAAGTCAAAGCATATCTGGTTAGATTTTTCCTGTGAATTGTCAGTTTGTGACTCTTTGACAAAAATATTGAGATCAAATATGAAACCATTAAAATTGTCTAGATGAGAGTTCACCGGAATAGTAGTTACGAGAATGGAAGGGAGGGGGTGGATTGAAATAAGTTCAAAGAGAGTTAAGAAGTTTTAGGGACTGATTCAGTACGATGAAGAGAAAAGGAAAATAGATTTTGAGCCTCAACAATGAGGCAAGGATTAAGAGGAGAATGTTTTTGGAGTAGATGAGTGCAGTTTGGGATAATTATACGACATATACTGGTATAGTTACTATATGATGACCAGTAGGTAATTGGAAATTTAGATCTGGAGATCAGGAGAATGTCCAAGGCTATGCTGGGAGATTTAGGAGTCATCTGCACATGGATGATATTTATAATTAATGGGGACAGGTGAGATCTTTTTTAAAGAAATAATTTAGCCTTTATTTATTAATATTTAGGCTTCACTGGGTCTTTGTTGCTGTGCACAGGCTTTCTCTAGTTGCAGCGAGTAGGGGCTACTTTCTAGTTGCAGTACACAGACTTCTCACTGCAGTGGCTTCTCTTGTGGCTCCCGGGCTCGAGAGCACAGGCTCAGTAGTTTTGGCACTTGGACTTAGCTGCTCCATGGCATGCTCCATAGCATCCCCAGATCAGGGATTGAACTTGTGTCCCCTACACTGGCAGGCAGATTCTTTACCACTGGACCATGAGGGAAATCCCCAGGTGAGGTCTTGAAGCGAAAAAGTACAGAATATGAGGGAGGCCAAAGACAGCCTTGCTGAGCTTAGGAGACTGGAAAGAACTTGCTGGTATAAGGAAGAAAAGCCTTTAAAATGAGCAAATTCTTGGAGAGGATGTAGAAGGACCAGGTTTGTACAGCATTGTGGAGGCCTCTGAAGGAGAAAAACTTGAAGTAGGAAGAGGTATTCAGCAATTTTAAATAAGGCAGAGAATTCAAGATGTTTGTGTGTGTTAGTCACTTAGTCACGTCAACTCTTTGCGACCCCGTGGGCTACAGCCTGCCAGGCTCCTCTGGCCATGGAATTTCCCAGGCAAGAATACTGGAGTGGTTGCCAGTTCCTTCTCCAGGGTATCTTCCTGACCCAGGGATTGAACTCAGGTCTCTTGCAGGCAGATTCTTTACCATCTGAGCTGTAAATAGGCCAAGAAAATTTATGGTTAGAAGTTATTGGTGCCCTGTAAGAAAATAATGAGGGATATAAACAAATTATTGTTGTTGTTCAGTCACTAAGTCATGTCTGACTCTTTGTGACCCCAGGGAGTGTAACCTGCCAGGTAACTCTCCATGGAATTCCCCAGCAAGAGTACTGGGAAATGCTGGAGTGCGTTGCTTTTTCCTCCAACAGAGAATCTTCCCAGACCAGGGATGGAACCCACATCTCCTACATTGGCAGGTGGATTTTTTTTTTTTTTTAACCACTGAGCCACCAGGGAAGGCTAGAAATAAATGACAATAATGTGAAGAATTTCTCTCTTGGGAAATTTGAGAATTAAAGGAAGGAACGAGATGGGATCATTACTTAAAGGGAAATTCAGTTCAGTTCAGTTCAGTCGCTCAGTCGTGTCCGACTCTTTGTGACCCCATGATTTTGGGGTCAAACATTTTTCTTTTTTAAACTGAGTAGGGGGAATTCCTTGGTTGTCCAGTGATTAGGTCTTCATGATTCCACTGCAGGGGGTACAGGTTTGATCCCTGCTGCTGCTGCTGCTGCTGCTAAGTCGCTTCAGTCGTGTCCGACTCTGTGCAACCCTTGGTTGGGAACTAAGATCCTGCATGCCATGCAGCATGATCAAAATAGAAAATAAAATATAAACAAGTAGGGCAGTTTTTGGCTGCACTGTGTAGCTTGTGGGATCTCAGTTCTGTGACCAGGGATTGAACCCAGGCCACAGTGGTAGTGAAAGCCTGGAATCTTAACCAACTGAATAGGAAAATGAGTATATTCATAGTCAAAGGAGAAGGACAAATGAAGAGGGAGAGATGGAGGATACAAGATGTATTAGTCAACTTGGGCTGCCATAACAAAATACCATAGCCTTGCAGCTTAATCAACAGGAATTATTTTCTCATAGCTCTGGAGGCTGAGAAATCTCAAATCGAAGTATGGGTCTGTTCAGTTTTTGGTGAGGGCTCTCTTCCTGATTTGCAGTCAGTCACATTCTTGCTGCAGTGTGACAAGGTGGAGAGAGTGAGGGAGGGTGCTCTCTGATGTCTCTCTTACAAGGATACTAATCCTGCCATATCAGGGCCTTATAACTTCATTTAACCTTAATTACCTCCTAATAGGCCCTGTTTCCAAATACAATCATACTGGAAATTAGAGTGTCAACCTACTGGATTTCAGAAGGACATATTCATAGCATAGTTCAGTTCATAGCACAAAAGAAAGAGAGGGGGTGGTCGATAGAGCATAATTCTAGAGAAAATATCAAAAGAGGACTGTGAACATTGGTTATAGATATTAAAATTCCTCTCTATTGCAGAAGAGGACAATTTGTGATGAAAGGACATTTTTAGACAAGATAGACATTTTGGGAGTTTGGATTAGATAGCCTTGATCCTCTTTGGAATACTGCCATCTCTACCTCCCCTGTCTGCTGCTGTCTACCTTTCAGAGTTGTTTAATAGTTACTTGAGATATTCTGTTCAGGATTTTTAGCTATAATTAATAGGAAAGACTGGATGGAGTGTGAGTGAGTATTGGTTGTTCAGTTGTATCTGACTCTTTGCAACCCCATGGACTGTAGCCCACCAGGCTCCTCTGTCCATGGGATTCTCCAGGCAAGAATATTAGAGTGGGTTGCCATGCCCTTCTCCAGTGGATCGAGAGTACTTGCTCTGTTTTAACTGGAACTAGAGTCCCTCTATGTAATCTTTAATGCTTTATCCAATCTTTCCCACTAGACTGGATGATTACTGAGGGTAATGCCTGAGTATCCATAGGTCAGCATATCCAATACGGGATCTAGCATGCAATATTTAATATGTGATTTAAAGTTTATGAAAATCCCTATTCTACTCTGCTTTAATTATTTTTGTTGCTATTTTTATTAAAGTACAAGATCGTTTATGCTTGTATAGCCTTCCAACCTTTGACAGGAGTTATCCTCATGTTTAAATTATACTTTCAGTCTCCTTATGGTTGACACATGCATTTATTTGGATTCCTCCTTGTTTTACAGTGCTGAAACCTTTCTGCTGGAGAAATGTCTTCAGAATCAGAAAAGGATAAAGAGAGGTTCATTCAAGCTGCCAAAACATTCTTCTTTCACATGCAAGATCTTGCTTCCTTCACAAATGCACTCACCAAATTGTTCAACAGCAGTATGAGCACTCAGATCCTCTTGATGACTGTGAAAGAAGATGGTAATGTGAAGGATGTCTTTGAACAAATGCTCAAAATTTTTAAGGAGATGCAGTCTGTGGTGGTGGCCAAACAGGACCCAATGCAAAGTGAACCTCTAAGTTCCAAGATTGCAACAGCTATGTTCTCTATGGTTGAGAAGAGTAACAATATAAGGGAGTTGCAACAGTCAACCAAAGAAATGTTCAAAAATGTCCAGTCACCTATCATTGCCTCTGTGCTGAATAGTGGTAACATTCTTGAGAGTTTGGAATCTTCTCTTTTACTCTTGATGAAATATCCCATCATGAATCTCCAATTAAGTGACTTCTACAGGAAAGAACAATCAGATGCCACCACATCTGAGAAAAGTCCAGGTCCATCCAAAGCCACTACAATAGATGCCTTGAAAAAGTTGCAGGATGTACTCAACATTGAGAATGCTAAGTATACTATTAAGTCAGCTGCAGATCAAATGGAACAAATTGTCAAAACTATGGGACCAATCTTAGAGGTCCTCCAAAAAGCCATAAAAGCTATGGAAACCAAGTTTTCTGTGTTTAAGAAACCCAGGAACTAGTATGAGTGCAACAGAAGTGTTCGTGCTGGTCAGAAAACCAATTCAAACCATGCAAGTTTTCATAGTACTCCCTAAGACCCTCAGTGCCAAATATGTGGTCTACTGGGACACGAATTCAAAGAGTCACCTGGCAAACCATGTACCTCAAGTTTTGCTTTATTCAAATAAAAATAAATAACCAAAGCAATCCTGCTTATAATGGTGGTTCCAGAAAAGAATATATTGTGCAAAAAAATCAAGTATGATATTACATTTGAGGATATTTCTAAACATTGTATTTCATCTTAAAGCATAATTGAAATAACCTTCAATTAATTTCTACTCTTAGTAATTCTATTTCTGGTTTCTACAGTGCAAAGTCTAGGTAAATATATATGTTATAACTAAATAATATTGTTCAGACCCTAGGAAACAACTTCTCTATTTTTGTCATCCATATACCAATTTCTGTACACTTCAGTGGCTTGTCTATCATTGTGAAAGTGAAAGTGAAGTCGCTCAGTCGTGTCCAACTCTGCGACCTCATGGACTGTAGCCTACCATGCTCCTCCATCCATGGGATTTTCCAGGCAAGAGTATTGGAGTGGGTTGCCGTTTCCTTCTCCAGAGCATCTTCCCGACCCAGGGATTGAACCTGCGTCTCCCGCATTGTAGGCAGACGCTTTACCATCTGAGCCACCCGGGAAATCCCCTATCATAAGCCATCACTAAATACCTTTGATATGATTTATCCAGAAGTAAAAAAGAATACTGAATGAGGAGTAATAGAATTTTCTTGCCTATGTGAATAAGACCAAAGCAGATGAGTCAGTCTTTGTTTCCTACTAAAGTCTTATGATGAGGAGATAGTAGAGGTTGAAAAATGAAAGTAACATTTTATACGGACATACAGACACACACAGACACACAGACTAACACATACACACAAAGACCTACAACTTGTTACTTGACCAAAACAGAAATAAGGTTTCTGAGATGTGCTTGATTGAATTGGGGGAAAAAAGACAGATCCATTTGCCTGCCATAAAGTCTTGGGTTCTCATGAACTGCAAATGAGTGTATGCTCTCAAGATTGCCATATTTCCCTTTATATCTAATAGGAACTTTGTGAAGGACAAGAAAGGCAATTAAGGGCACTAATATATTTTTTTCTTTTTAAGAAGTATGGAATTAGCTATTTATTTTAAAAGCAATTAACTCTAGTTCTCTTTTGGAATTTTACTTTCTGAGAATACCAGATCTTTCCTCATTTAAATATTTTCTTGTTTAAAAATCTTAAATCCCATTTTCTCTTTCAAAAATATAAATGCTTGCTTTTCATCTATATCTCAGAGGAACTAAGCAGCCTGGACTTTCAAAATTCATGGGTATGGAGCTAGGTTTCATCTTCACCCCATTTAGCTCAATTAGTAGGGTCTTTAGAGACCTAGAGATTCCCCATCAACCCACTTATCTTGTCTACTCTCCGAAAGAAGAGTCGGAGAACATTCTTAGCTGGGAAGTTTGATTTGCAGTTTTTTAAAACCTAATTGTTTGCACATAATGGGGATTCAATATATCTTTGATATTTGCTGGGTAATTAGATGTTTTACTTTATCTTCACACACATATACTTGCATTCTTAGCATATGTGCTTAAATTTGCAATGAAGGCTTAAAATCCAATTTGCCACAAAGTCTTCTGTAAATTAACATATGAGTTTAAATTCTAACTTTTGTAATAGTTTAGAAGAAATGTGTGTGCAACACCCCATTACAGGCAGTGAGTACGATTCCACTGCCATCTTTCATTAACTTTCCCTTTTATTTCTCGGGTTTCTGTGTTTTCTCCCATCTGAGACTGAGACAGGCTGGGACCTGAGATCCTTTGCTACAGTCCTGCAGTACTTGGACCTGGACACACCTCTCTTCGAGCAACAAAATGCAAAGAAACTGTATGGGACTACAAATAACTGTGTGCATGTGTAGGTGGTATAAATTCTGGACCCAAAAGATACAGAGAGACCAAAAACCCAACTGCCGCATCTGAAGAGCCCTGAGCAAAAACGGTACTGCACAAGCCCCCTGCACACACCACCACCTACGGAGTGGACAAAACACCTAAGCCACCCCTCTGGCCTGACGGGTGGACACACCCCTACCCTCACCCCACACAAGAAACAGGCTTGCCCTTCCCCTCCCTCAGGGAGCAAGCAATCAAGGGAGCCTGTTGTTTGCTCCCAGGTTCCTTCTGCTGCTTCCCCGGGTGGTTCAGAGGTTAAAGCATCTGCCTGCAATGCGGGAGACCCAGGCCCAGGTTCGATCCCTCGGTGAGGAAGATCCCCAGGAGAAGGAAATGGCAACCCACTCCCTGGCCTGGAGAATCCCATGGACTGAGGAGCCTGGTGGGCTACAGTCCAACGGGTCGCAAAGAGTCGGACACAACTGAGCAACTTCACTTTCTTTCACTTTCCTCCTGCTGCAGCCTGGGTCCCAATAAAGTGAAAGTGAGGGCCTGTCCGACTCTTTGTGACCCCATGGACTGTAGCCCACCAGGCTCCTCTGTCCTTGGAATTTTCTAGGCAAGAGTACTGGAGTGGATTGCCATTTCCTTCTTCAAGGGATCTTCGTGACCCAGGGATCAAATCCGGGTTTCCTGCATTGCTGCTGCTGCTGCTGTTGCTAAATTGCTTCAGTCGTGTCCTACTCTGTGCGACCCCATAGACTGCAGCCCACCAGGCTCCCCCGTCAGACGCTTTACTGTCTGAGCCACCAGGGAAGCCCAGTAAAGCCTTGCCTGAATTTCTTGTCTGGTCTC
Source organism: Bos javanicus (assembly GCF_032452875.1). Lineage (NCBI taxonomy): Eukaryota > Metazoa > Chordata > Mammalia > Artiodactyla > Bovidae > Bos > Bos javanicus. Next base: position 95,577,935 of record NC_083872.1, on the reverse strand, counting down.
TAGACAATTTCTGTTGATTGGGGATGGCCAAGAACCCTGGTTGATAACAAGACTACACTAGTTTGGTCTTGAATGCTGATAAAATTCTCTAAAAAATAATAAAATTGCTTGAGAGTGGGGGAAAAAAATCTTTAAAGAAAATTCACACATTTAATGTGTCCTTGGGGCTCATCAAATTCTTTAATGAAGAATTTGTCCTTTGCTAACTCAGGTATCTCTGATGTTTTCCTAATATTTGGGCTTTCCTGGTGGCTCAAACAGTAAAGAATCTGCCTGCAATGCAGGAGACCCAGATTCAGTCCCTGGGTTGGCAAGATCCCCTGGAGAAGAGAATGGCAACCCACTCTAGTATTTTTACCTGGAGAATTCCGTGGACAGAGGAGCTCAAGTATTTCTGATGTTATCCTAATATTTAGTATTGCTAAATAAAAAATTAGGGAAAGTCTTTGTATTTATCATAAAATTCCTTCAACTGAGACAGAAAGTTTAACTCAAATTATTAAGGCAGAAATATAATTTATCGATTTATGTGATGAAAAACTCAGGGTATCCAGTTTCAGACAGTTGGATCTAGGTGCACATAGACTGTCATCAGGATTCACTTTCTTTTCATTCTGCCACTCCTCTTTCATTGTGTTAGCTTGGAAGGTAGACTCTCTATTTTCGTTTGCAAGAGAGCTGCTAGGGGCTCTAGGTTCATATTCTGCTTTCACTAATCTCCGCTAAAATAAAAAAGGCCACTACCCCATTCCCAGCCCAAATTCCAATAAAGTACACTAATTGTATCTCACAGGCTCCAAATGAGTCATCTTCTATCCAACATGACTCCTTGTATCCATGGAGAAGAAATATACTTACAGGCCTACTCATAGGCAGTGGACTGAGCCAGTTCTATATCAGTTGATAGCTCGGCAGATTGATTCTCTATGGGTATTCAGGGTGCTTTTATGGGAATAAAGCAAAACAGGACAGGAGAGGCAAAACCGCAAGCTTCCTTTATGCTCCACTTTTGGAAAAGATGATGACACTGGTCAAAAAGGAGAGAGAAGCAACAACCAGAGGAGTAGGGATGCACTTTCTGCTGGAAGCTGTGAAAACAGAAAAAGAATTCGCGATGTTTTAGGTAACAGAGTTTTTGTTTTGTTTTGTTTTTCCTAAAAAATCTACTTCATTTCTCCTTTGGTTCACGTCTTAAACTTAGAAAATTTGTAACAAAAAAATTTGAAACTACTGTTTTTTAAAGGTGTGTAGTCTTTTTTAATAAGATGACTTTTATTTTTTTTTCTGGCCACATCATGTGGCATGTAGGATCTTAGCTCCCTGATGAAGGATCAGACTTGCATCCCCTGCACTGGAAGAGCAGTGTCGTAACCACTGGACCGCCAGGGAAGGACTGAAGCTAGCTACTTTTAAAAAATGTATTCTCTCTTAGATTTTTTAAATGACAACACAAGTCACTTATTTTGTAGACCATAAATTAGGTCCCAAGAGGATAAAAGGTGTACCTCAGGGTTGATGATAAAAGTTGATGGTAGAGATCTCCCGATTTTATGTCTTTATTATCATCGTCAGCAGAATTATCACCATTGCCATTATCCTTATCTTCATCACCATTATGAAAGCTAACATTGTTTAAAGACTTATTCTGTTCTGGAATCTTTTTAAGCACTTGCTGTAAATTAACTCATTTAATCCACACAACAAAACTATGAGGTATTTATCCTCATTATCTTCATTTTTTATTTGATAAAGCTGTGACAGAGATGTGAAGAAACTTGTCAAATGTCATGCATCTAGTATGCAGTGGAGGCAGCCATCAAATTTAGGCAGTCAGGTTTGAGCTATATATATTTAAAAACTTTTATTTATGTAGTTATTTATGGCTGTGCTGGGTCTTCATTGCTGCATCTGGGCTTTCTCTGATTGCAGCAAGCAGGAGCTATTCCTCACTGTGGTGGGCAAGATTCTGATTGCAGGGTCTTCTCTTGTGGAGCACTGGCTCTAGAGCACAGGTACTGCAGTAGTTGTGCATGGGCTTAGTTGCTTGGCTGCCTGTGGGGTCTTCCCGGACCAGGGGTCAAGCTGGTATCCTTTGCACCACAAGGCAGACTCTCAACTCTGTATTTTTAACCACTGTATGGTCTCTACATATATTGTATGTCCAGTCATTTTTTTTTTTTAATTACAAGGTGAGCAAAAAGTATTCATAGAATCCTGCTTGAGGTGTGTGTGTGTGTGTGTGTGTGGGTGTGTGTGTGTGTACTGCCTACATGGACACACACTTCACGGGAAAGGTTAGCAGACAGTAAGGTGTGGCTGATGAAAGTGATATTTATTATACTAATTGGGAATACAATGGGATGAAAATATTGGATGAGACGGAGGATGGAAACCTTTAAAATATGCTCTAAAGAAAGAATGGAATCTCCTGTTCAACCAGTCTTTACTGATTATTAGTGTAGAAAAGATATTGAGATAGAAAGCCATTCAACTCTGTGATTGCCTCAGTATTTGACCATATTGTTTGATAGGATGACCAGACAATGGAGAAATATTTTTCCACCACTTTCATATAACATATAAGATCCCTAGAGTTTCTAGGGATTTCTATTTGGAATTCTACATTACTTACAGTAAATTTCAAAACCCTAATTTTCTTAGACAAACAAATTAAGAATTCAAGCATATTTCTAAGCTTTTGTCAAAGTTTATGTTAAAATTGTACTATCTGAATTCTCAAAGGGACTAGGAGCCATTAATAGCACTTTAGCAGGTCATTAGAATGATTCTTATGTGTCTTCTGTTTTGTTTTCTCTTCACTGAGACTAGAGATCACAGGGACCTCTAACCCCACCCTTTCTCACCTTTCTCATTTTTTCATGGACTAAGATTCTACTGAAGAGTTTTCAGAAAATATTGATCCACAAGAAAACAATATAACAGTGAAAGATCATGATTTGGTGCTGATTAGCTTTGGTAATCAAAGAGCCTCTTGATGAGGGTGAAGGGGGAGAGTGAAAGAGCCGGCTTAAGACTAAATATTTAAAAAAAACCTAAGATCATAGCATCTGGTCCCATTAATGTATGGCAAATAGAAGAGGAAAAAGTGGAAGTAGTGACAGATTTCTTCTTCTTGAGCTCCAAAATCACTGTGGATGGTGACTGCAGCCATGAAATCAGGAGATGGTTGCTTCTTGGCAGGAAAGCGATGAAAAACCTGGACAGTGTGTTGAAAAGCAGAGACATTATTCTGCTGAAAAAGGTCTGTATAGTCAAGGCTATCTATGGTCTTCCCAGTGGTCATGTACTGTTGTGAGAGCTGGACCATAAAGAAGGCAGAATGCCAAAGAATTTATGCTTTTGAACTGTGGTGCTGGAGAAGACTACTGAAAGTCCCTTGGAGAGCAAGGAGATCAAACCAGTTAATCTTCAGGGAGATGAACCCTGAATATTCACTGGAAGGACTAATGCTGACCCTGAAGCTCTAGTATTTTGGTCATCTGATGAGAGCAGATGACTGACAACTCATTGGAAAAGTCCCTGATGCTGGAAAAGATCAAGGGCAGAAGGAGAAGAGGGCGTCAGAGGATGAGATGGCTGGATGGCATCATCAGTGCAATGAACATGAACTTGGGCAAACTCTGGTAGATAGTGAGGGACAGGGAGGCCTGGCATGCTACTGTCCACGGGGTTGCAGAGTCAGACATGACTAGGCGACTGAAAAACAACAACAAAGCTTTGGTATTGAAGCTTTACCCTTAGATGCTTGACTTTGATCATTTTTGTTACTTTCATTGGGACTCAGTTTTCTCATCTGTAAAATGAGTTTTTTACATCCCTGGGTCAGGAAGATCCCCTGGAGGAAGGCATGGCAACTCTCTCCAGTATTCTTGCCTGGAGAATTCCAAGGACAGAGGAGCCTGGTGAGCTGCAGTCTATAGGGTTGCAAAGAGTCAGACACGACTGAGGTGACGTAGCACCCTGGCACAGAGCCATTAACAAATGCCCAGCTTTCACTGGCTCGATCATCTGTTCTTCCCATCATGCTTTGTGGTCCATCTCCCAGATTCATTCCATTACTTATTCTTCCATCCATTCATTTCAGATGGACACCGTACTTCAAGAAAAGCATGATGTCACAAATTGGGTAAACTACTTTGGGATAATTGAAGCCCAGAGTAAAAGAAAATAGGAAGCAGTAAGTTAATAAAATAAAGATGAAAGTCACTTAGTTGTATGACTCCAGGCCAGAATACTGGAGTGGGTAGCCTTTTCCTTCTCCAGGGGATCTCCCCAACCCAGGGATCAAACTCAGGTCTGCCACATTGCAGCATATTCTTTACCTGCTGATCCACAAGGGAAGCCCAAGAATACTGGAGTGGGTAGCTTATCCCTCTCCAGCAGATCTTCCTGACCCAGGAATCAAACCTGGGTCTCCTGCATTGCAGGCGAATTCTTTACCAACTGAGCTAACAGGGAAGCCATGGTAATGGTAATAGTAACTAATGGTTCTAAGAGCTTTTGCATGCACTCATTCATTTTCTCTTTACCAGAATCTTATAAGGTAAGTTTTATTTATTTATTTTTAATTATTCCTATCTTACATGTGAAGGAAATGAGGCACAGAGAGAATAAGCCATTTGCCTGTATTCTCACTGCTAGTAACTGGCAAGATTAACATGTAAACCCACGCTGACTGCAAACAATTGACTATATTTTTTCTAGAAGCATACTTAAGAATTTTAATTATGTGAAAGATTTTAACAAACCACACTTCTTTGTGAATCCAATAATACAGAACAGAGCATGTATTTGTGTGTCTACAGATTTTTGGCACCGATTATTTTGCTGAAAGAAGCAACATTTAAGGACAAATACCTAACATAATGTATTTTGAGTCTTCTAATGTGCATGAAGACATCTGTTTCTATGGTAACAAGTGTAGGTCACATGAGGGGTGGGAGAAGAATTAGAGGGAAAAGCTGTTCATTTATACTGTCTTTTAACAATTTTTCTTTTGCAAATTTACTTCCTTCAGTGTAGTATGCTACCAATTTGACCTCATGACTCTCTGAAGGCAACAGATTCTTGGGAACTCTTTGAACCTGAGAACTTCAGTTACAAGTTAATGGAAGCAATTTTGAAATACCTTGAAGGACTGAGGAAGCTCTACTCTTTAATCTACTGTCTCATCGTTGGGAGAAACGCAGTGTCCCAGGCTGACCCATTTTAAAAGCCTTCATGTTGTTTTTTGCATATTGCATCTGGCAGATTAAGAGGGAACTGGGAAAGAAACGTAAGTCACTGGCTCAAATGGGACATTTTAGGATATGAAATAATGGGACTTCTCTGGTGGTCCAGTGGTTAAGACTCTGAGCTTCCAGTGCAGGGGATCTGGGTTTGGTCCCTCGGTGGGGAACTAGGATCCCACATGCCACAGGGCACAGCCAAAAGAATAAATAAATACAAATAATATATAGACTAGTTTATGACTTCTGCTGGTGAAAAAATTGGAAGAATAGAAAACAATCTCCTGCAAGGATTCCAGTTTCATGAGGAATTAGATATTGTGAATTCCCCAGGCTGAGGTTAGTGATTATCCAGGTGATTGGCCAGTAGTGATCTGGACAACAGCCATCTAGAAAAACAGGGCTTGAGAGTCCACTGACCTTCCTCCCTCTTCCCAGTGAAGGACTCCCAGATAAGAAAAACACGCCTTCTCCCTCCTCCCACTGTTCATGTTTGCATCAATCTAATACTGCTCCAGGATGTTGGGATAAGCAGAGTGTCACTTATCAGTTAATAGAAATGACTTCAGAAATTTGAGTACTTCCCTAGTGGCTCAGATGGTAAAGAATCTGCCTGCAATGCAGAAGATCTGGGTTTGATCACCGAGTTGGGAAGATCCCTTGGAAAAGGGAATGGCTAGGCTGAATGCCCGAGAATTGATGCTTTCACATTGTGGTGCTGGAGAAGACTGTTTAGAGTCCCTTGGGCAGCAAAGAGATCAAACCAGTCAATCCTAAAGGAAATCAACCCTGAATATTCACTGAAGTTCCAATACTTTGGCCACCTGATGTAAAAGGCCAACTCATTGGAAAGATATAAGGCAGGAGGAGAAGGGGGTGACAGAGGATGAGATGGTTTGATGACATCACCAACCCAATGGACATGAGTTTGAGCAAACTCCTGGAGATAGTGAAGGACAGGGAAGCCTGGCATGATGCTATCCTTAGGGTTTCAAAGAGTCAGACACTGCTTAGGGACTGAACAGAGAACAACAAGAAATTCTGGGCTTCCCAGGTGGTGCTAGTGGTAAAGAAGCACCTGCCAATGCAGGAGACACAAGGGACACAGGTTCGAGCCTGAAGTTGGGAAGGTCCCCTGGAGAAGGAAAGGCAACTCACTCCAGTATTCTTGCCTGAAGAATTTCATGGACGGAGAAGCCTGGCGGGCTATAGCCCATGAAGAGTCAGACATGACTGTGTGACTGAGCACACAGCACAGGAAAGATTTCAGAAAGCGCTTTTCCACTAAGGAATAAAAACCTCAAGAAACAAGAACAAAATAAAAAACACTGCAGTGAATAGCTGAAAATATTCTGGAGTCTTGCAAAAAAATTTTTTTTTATGTATAACCTATAGAGATAGGTGAATAGTAGCAAAACTGCACTTAGTCCCTCAGTCGTGTTTGACTCTTTGTGACCCCATGGACTGTAGCCCACCAGGTTCCTCTCTCTGGGATTCTCCAGGCAAAAATACTGGAGTGAGTTGCCATGCCCTCCTCCAGGGGTTCTCCCCAACCCAGGGATTGAACCCAGGTCTCCTGCATTGCAGGCTGATTCTTTACCAGTGGAGCTACTAGGGAAGCCCAGTAGCAAAGCTACCTATCTCAAATGATGAGAACGAAACCACAGTATTCCAGGCAGATGCAATTCTGGAGAATCCTGGAACCTGGCTATGGATATTCTTATCAAAGTATCTTATGATATATTCTTATCAAAAATAGTGAGCTTTTGATATTTTATTTTATTTTAAAATATCACTATTTTATTCACATTCTACCCTAGTTTTTCATTCTTCTCTATAAACATTAATCTCTTGGGTCTGTGGAGCAGAAACACATGCCATTCATTATTGGTATCTTCCCTGCTGGCAAGGAGAGAAGGGTGTGGATGAGAGTCCTGGTAGAGCACCTCTCCCTTGGTCTGTGTTTACAAATAGGCCAGAGTGAGCAGGATCTTGACCTCAGCGGGGATGCCAGTTTGAAGACGGTTGCAATGCTGCAGCCTTAATATGTTGAGAAATGCTGATGGGCTGAATTATTCACAGTAGCCATGATGATGGAGTAGAGGAAGAGTAGGGGATATTTCAAAGTTAGACACTGTAGCTGAGTTACAGTTGACTTTGTAAACGAACAAACATGTGGATAAGGATGGTCTTCCTCTTTCTTAATCAAACAGGGGACAGCCTTTGCTATAGAATTTTCACTGTGTTTGCTCCATCAAATGACTGTGGCTGGCAACATACAAGGATAAAATGGAATCAGTCACATGTGTTTCTATAAAAGAGCTTAACACATGTTTATATTGTGGTAACTAATTACTCTTACTTCAGTTCATTTTTCATGGTATCATCAGTTGTTCTGTTATTTAGTTGCCAAGTTGTGTCTGACTCCTTGCGATCCCATGACTGCAGCACACCAGGCCTCCCTGTCCCTCCCCATCTCCCGGAGTTTGCCCAAGTTCATGTCCATTGAGTCGGTGATGCCATCCAACCATCTCATCCTCTATCTCCCTCTCCTCCTTCTGCCTTCAATCTTTCCCAGCATCAGGGCTCTTGCTAAAATACTGATCTGATTGATACTCCACTTCTTACAGACTCTAATGATTTCTCACTGCTTATGGCATGAAGTTTGAAAATCCTTGGCATGAAATACAAGAATTTTTACAAACTGGCCCTGTCAGATCTCTCCAGCCCAAATCCATTTCCTACTCTCTCTGTACTCCTGGCTTCTTCCTACATCTTACACTCTGGTTGTCCAAAATCTTGAAATTTACCTGAAGATACCAGATTGTTTGAAATCTCTGAAATTTAGTATGTTTTTTCTGCTTGAAATGACTTTTTGTCTTGTCCTTACTAAAAGCCAATATACATATTTTTGGCCTTTCCCCCACAAGCCCACTCGAAAAATAAATTTTATAAAAGAATAGTGATGCAGAAAACAAATTTATGGTTACCAGGGGGGAAATTGGGGGAGAGATAAATTGGAAGATTTGGATTGACTAGCATATTCAAAAGCAGAGACATTACTTTGCCAACAAAGGTTCGTCTACTCAAGTCTATGGTTTTTCCTGTGGTCCTGTATGGATGTGAGAGTTGGACTGTGGAGAAGGCTGAGTGCCGAAGAATTGATACTTTTGAACTGTAGTGTTGGAGAAGACTCTTGAGAGTCCCTTGGACTGCAAGGAGATCCAACCAGTCCATTCTGAAGGAGATCAGCCCTGGGATTTCTTTGGAAGGAATGATGCTAAAGCTGAAACTCCAATACTTTGGCCACCTCATGTGAAGAGTTGACTCATTGGAAAAGACTCTGATGTTGGGAGGGATTGGGGGCAAGAGGAGAAGGGGACGACAGAGGATGAGATGGCTGGATGGCATCACTGACTCGATGGACGTGAGTGTGAGTGAACTCTTGGACTTGGTGATGGACAGGGAGGCCTGGTGCGCTGCAATTCATGGGGTCGCAAAGAGTCGGACACGACTGAGCGACTGATCTGATCTGATATACAGTGTGTGTGTGAGTCGAATCAGGCGTGTCCAACTCTTTTCGACCCTACAGACTGTAGCCCGCCAGGCTCTTCTGTCCACAGGGATTCTCCAGGCAAAAATACTGGAGTGGGTTGCCGTGCCCTCCTCCAGGGGATCTTTCCAATCCAGGGATTGAACCCAGGTCTCTCATATTGCAGGCGGATTCTTAACTAACTGAGCTACTAGGGAAGCCCCCACATACACATTACTATATATAAAACGGTAACTGATAAGGACCTATTGTTCAGCACAGGGAACTCTACTTAGTACTCTGTAATAACCTTTATGGGAAAAGAATCTGAAAAAGAGTAGATATATGTGTATGTATAACCGATTCACTTTACTGTTCACCTGAAACTAACACAACATAATAAATCAACTAGACTCCAATAAAACTTTTTTAAAAAAGAAAAAAAATTAAAATTACTTTTTTGACAAGATTAAAAAAAATAGTGGGCTGTGATCCTAGTAATGTATGTGGTTTAGTTGCTCAGTCATGTTCAACTCTTTGTAACCCGATGGATTGTAGCCCGCCAGGCTCCTCTGTCCATGGGGATTTTCCGGGCAAGAATACTGGAATGGGTTGCCATGCCCCTCTCCAGGGGATCTTCCCAATCTGGGTCTCCTGCATTGCAGGTGTTCTCTTTACCAACTAAGCCACTAGGGAAATCCCGATCCTGGTTACAGTGAATTGAAATTGGATCAATAACAATACCTTTTAGCAGCTGACAGTTGTACGTGCTTTGGGTCCCATTTGACAGCAATTGCAACCAATTTCCTCTTGGATGGTAGCTCACATTGACAACTTTAAACAGCTCATAGGGAGGGACCAAGACCTCCTTCTTGAGAGAGAAGTCTTGTACTGGTGCCCCCAGGCAGGTCAACATGGTAAATAGAGTTTGGTTCCCAAACCTCTGTGCCTGTTCTCTTGCTGGGGAGGTGGAGAGGAATTGGCCAAAGCGAACGATCGCACCCACGGGGGCTCGCAAGTAAACGCCCTTCAACTCATGCTGCACCTTGTAACACAGAGAGTCTTTCCTCGAGACAATCTCTTTCCTCAGCAGCTGGATTGCTGAGGTCAGGAAGTAGTGTAGATATTTGAAACGGAATGAATGTTTATACTGCTGCGGAGACCCAGCAGCACTGGCCATGGCTCTGGAGAAGTCTAAGTGAACTCTGTCGTCCGATAAATAAACCGAGACAGCCAGAGCATGTGTAATAGTCATGTTCCCGGGGAGAGGTTTCTCTTGGTTCAACCAGTTTAAGTGTGTTTGGTGCCAGACCTTGCGGTAATGCTTACTGGATTCTAGTTCTTCCATGAAATAATCCCCTTGAAGCAGCATCTCCATGACTTGTTGGCTGCAGCCTCGGTACTGATCATCAAAGGAATTTGGTGTCAAGTCAAAGTCGATTTTAACTGCAATCTATAAGGAAAGAATTTCACATGCTAGCAAGGTAATTCTCAAAATCTTTCAGGCTAGGTTTCAACAATACATGAACCAAGAACTTCCAGATGTACAAACTGAATTTGGCAAAGGCAGAGGAATCAGAGATCAAATTGCCAACATCTGCTGGATCATAGAAAAGCAGGAGAATTCCAGAAAAACATCTGCTGCACTGACTATGCTAAAGCCTTTGTCTGTGTGGATCACAACAAACTGGAAAATTCTTAAAGAGATGGGAATACCAGACCACCTTACCTGCCTCCTGAGAAACCTGTATGCAGGTTAAGAAGCAACAGTTAAAACTGGACAAGATTGAGTGACTGAACAACAATAAGGAAAGAAGAATCTTGATTATAACTTTTCAAATCAGATGGTGAGTGTTGTTGACCTGAAATAAATAGACTGCCAGGTATTTTGCCAGCAAAGATAGGTTTATTCAGGGTCAGCAAAGAGCTGCAATTCAGGGTTTGTAACCATGGTGCAACATGTACAGGTTCTCACAGGGCAAGGGAAGTAAAACACTTTCCTAGAGAAGAAACGGAAGATGGGAGGATATAGTAAACAGAGTTCATGGCTTTTCATTGGCCCAGTCCTTACCAAGAAAGGGGCTTCCCTGATGCTCACTTGCTAAAGAATCCACCTGCGATGCAGGAGACCCTGGTTTGATTCCTGGGTTGGGAAGATCCCCTAGAGAAAGGATAGGCTACCCACTCCAGTATTCTTGGGCTTCCCTTGTGGCTCAGTTGGTAAAGAATCCGCCTGCAATGCGGAGACCTGGGTTCGATCCCTGGGTTGGGAAGATCCCCTGAAGAAGGGAAAGTCTACCTACTCCAGTATTTTGGCCTGGAGAATTCCATGGAGAAGTCCACGGGATCACAAGAGTCTGACACGAATGAATGACTTTCACACTCACTTTGCCAGGAAAGAAGAGATGCTTCTCTTCTTCCTGTTGGGCTCTACTATCCCGGGAGCAGGGCTTCCTCAAAAGAATCCATCTGCAATGCAGGAGACAATGGAGATGCCGCTTTGATCCTGGGGAAGATACCCTGGAAAAGGAAATGGCAACCCACTCCAGTATTCTTGCCTGGGAAATCCCGTAGATGGAGGTGCCTGGTGGGCCACAGTCCAAAGGGTCGCAAAGAATTGGACAGGACTAAGTGACTAAGCGCATAAACACACCCACAAACACACACACATCCTGGGAGTAAGAGCTCCCCCTTCTGGTCTTCTGACTCTATTTAACTGATGTTTCTGGTTTTTTGGTTTTTTTTTAAATTTTGCAGTGTGGTAGCTGATTTGCTTTATTTGCTATACTCTTTAAGACCAAGTCGTCTCCTCAAAATCAGTATCTGCTGAAATAAGTTTCACTCATAGTCATTACACTGCTCCAGCTTTTCCTGTGTCTGTGACCCATGTTAGATATTGAATTTAGTTTGACAAATATTACTAAAACACCAACATCCTCATCCCCCACAGAGAAAGTGCCTCTTCTGTATCACTGCAAAGTCTTTTTGCACAGTGAGTATTTTGAAGAAAAAATAAATAATCTTAAAGTTTAATTATACTTTCTGTTTCTTCTACCCCTTCACATTCTCACACTGATGTTACAGGGAATATTTCTTTACACTTAAAGAACACTTAAAGGCTGTATTAGAAGTCTTTGGGACTTCCCTGGTGGTCCAGTGGTTAAGACTCTGCATCTTCACTGCAGGAAGCACAGTTTGGATCCCTGGTCATGGAACAAAGATCCCTCATGCCATTCACTGCAGCCAAAACAAAAGCAAAACCAAACCAAACCAAAACGACAAACAATGACTTCAGTGATGAGTGATGTTGAGTTCTGTACGGGGGCTAGGACAACCCTCTCCTCTGCCCAGGACTTGAAATATGAAGGCTAACATACAATTTTTGCTATTGAATGAGAACCTGTTGGAACATCCATCTTTAGGTCTGATGGCTGGTGGGCTTGCTAAGGGTAAACCCCAGAATGAGTTGACTTGCCCCCTTAGGTGCAGGCAGTATTGGACTGCAGCCTGTCCAGGTGGGATTCTTGTCGTGGAGGAACACATAACTCATGCCTTTTGCCATGGGGCTACCTCCCAGAAGGAAGAGGAGCAGAGTCAAATGCAGTATACCCAGTTATTCTTCCTGACACTACCAGTCAAGTAAATCTGCCCACTTCCAGGGGAGCAGAGTGAGGAAAGAGCTGGACAGAGGTCAGTAAGGTTCCTTGGAAAGTCCCTCCTCTTATTAATAGAAACCAGGAGTGGGAAAAAGGCATTCTCTTATAGGGAGCCAAAGGAATATTACTTATTGATATCTAGTGCATATTAAGTTTGCCATAATAAAGTTAGTGACTTCAAAATACCTGGGCTTCCCTGATGGCTCAGATAGTGAAGAGTCTGCCTGCAACTCGGGAGACCCAGGTTCAATCCCTGGATCAGGAAGATCCTGAGGAAAAGGAAACGGCAGCCCACTCCAGTATTCTTGCCTGGAAAATTTCATGGGCAAAGGAGGTTTGTGGGCTATAGTCCCTGAGGTCACAGAGACTCAGACATGACTGAGCGACTACTAACACTTTTTCACGTTCAAAATAAATGAATAAATAAATAGGAGTTAGAGATTTGAAGACAAGTCATCAAGTATCATCCACCCATAACTGAAAGCCATATTTTTCAGTTATCTGAATTCCAAAATGTTTCCTTCTTGGCAAAGAAATGATGCTTTATTAATAAACAGTACTTAATAAGGAACATATTAAGAGATAAAATTTCATCCAGTGAGTGTCAACAGTGCAGCAGCTGCAACTAAAAAACATACCATTGGGTATTTTTGCTATATTATTTATGGCAAGAAGTCAACTAGTTTGTGTAAACTGGAACAAAATTTTAAGACTGCTTAAATGATTTTAACCAATGACTCTTCACAGCAGGTTTACAAATAGTTCTACAGAATATATCTAAGCCAAAAACAAAAGAAAAATACCTCTGTCAAACCTCATACACTCCAAAGCTTTAATCTATTACTAGATATCAAATGGGTATTCTGTTTTCTCTTAACATGAGGTCATATAGAACTTTATAGTGCTTCTTTTGAGTTGATCTATATGAGATGGCTAGTGTCAGATAGTGAAAGTGAAAGTATCAGTCGTTCAGTTGTGTCTGACGCTTTGCAACCCCATGGACTGTAGCTCACCAGGCTCCTCTGTCCATGGCATTCTCCAAGCAAGAATACTGGAGTATGTAGCCATTCCCTTCTCCAGGGGGTCTTCCCAACCTAGGGATCAAACCCAGGTCTCTGGCATTGCTGGTGGGATTCTTTACTGTCTGAGCCACCAGGGAAGCCAATGCCAGAAAGACTTAGTTTATTTTGCATTATTTGTCCTATAGATGCAGTCTTTTATGCAAATTTTATGGACAGTAAAAATTAATGAGACTTCCCTGGTGGTTCAGTGCTTAAGACTCCACATTTTCACTGCAGGGGGCACAGGTTCAAACCCTGGTCAAGGAACTAAGATCTTGCATGCCACCTGGCACAGCCAAAAAAAAAAAAAACACCAAAAAACCCAAAACAAAAAATAATGCTACGTCTCTAGCTTGCATGTGTGTATGCTAAGTTGCTTTACATGTCCAACTTTTTGTGAACCTATGGACTGTAGCCCACCAGGCTTCTCTGTCCATGGGATTTTCCAGCAAGAATACTGGAGTGGGTTGCCATTCCCTTCTCCAGGGGATCTTCCCGACCCAGGGATCGAACCTGGGTCTCCTGCATTGCAGGCAGATTCTTTACGGTCTGAGCTACTAGGAAGCCCCTATCCCAAGGAATTAAAGGTCATTTAAAGGCTATCACCAGGAGGATGCTCCAACAGAGCCCTGATCATAAAGAGATCACCTCCTCCACTATAACTCACCGTGGGTCTCTGCAGACCAGAGCACAGCAGCAGGAGAAGAAGCTGCCCCCTCAGGAGCCAGATTCTCACCGCAGAGGCTGCAGTATTTGCCAGAAGAATCCTTCTGCAATGATTGGTCAGGGGACAGCATTTGTTTGTGTGCAGAGCGTTTCTTTGCCCTCGCAGCTCCATCCTAAAATCAGCTTTCAGGATGCTCCTTTGAGGTTTTTCTCCTGGAGTAAGTCTCAACAAGAACTCTCCTCTCCCACGTGTATCTCGAGACTTCTGTTGACCACCACCAACTAGCAGTTTTTCCGAGGGAAGAATTCAACTCACTCGTAAAGCTGGAACCACTGCTGAACAGCCAGATTTGCGAACCAAATAAGGGATTCTAAAGTGAACTCAAGTTAGTTCCCAATTTAAAAAAAAGATCCTGGTCTTGTTTGTATGTGGGGAAATTCCAAAGGCTTATTAAGGGTCAGGCTCACCAGCTCAACCTTTAACTTCCTTAGCAAAGCAGGACAAGGCATGCCCTGTATGATGTTTAGGGTCAAACAGTATTATCTTGAGCTGCAGCCTCCCACTGTGAGTGATATGATTGGCCGGTGCAGGTCCCTGGAAACACGCCCCCACAAGGTGGGGTTCATCTGGCACTGCTGATAGACCCCACCCAGAAGGGGCTGCCACAAAGCAGAACAGTAGGGATACTGTCAAAACAAAGCCTCTCTTTGACTCACAAACTTAAGAGAACAAACTTACAGTTGCCAGGAGTGGGGGATGTAGGGGAAGTTAGGGGGTTTGGGATGGACATGTCCACACAGCTACATTTAAAATGGATAACCAACAAGAGCCTACTGTATAGCATAGGGAACTCTGCTCAATGTTAATGGCAGCCTGGATGGGAGGGGAATTTGGGGGAGAATGGATACATGTATGTGTATGATTGAGTCCCTTTGCTATTCACCTGAAACTGTCACAACATTGTTAAGTGGCTATACTCCAATACAAAATAAAAAGTTTAAAAAAACACAGTATCTGCAAAGTGCAAAAAAAAAGAAAAAAAGAGGCTTCTCTTTGCTGCTTTTCCACTGCGCACTTGAAATCGGCCACTCTAGAAATTATACCGGTTGGGGTCGTAGATCGTCTGTGTTTTTCTCTTCTAAAGGCGTCAGATCCTCAATCCACGCTATTTCAGTGTGTAGCGAAGCCAAATGACTACTCTTAGAAAAGGAGCTGACAGTATTCAATGACATGATCAAGAAGAGGTTGCAGGGTGCTAAGTTCATTCAGCACAAGTGTCCTATGAAACTCTCTTTTAGTCACTTCCTTTTCTAGTCTGAACACCCTTCCTCTGTTCTCAGTCCTTGGGATAATTGTTTTTCTTGTGAATCTTCCCCAAACGTACACGTTCTGATTCATATTTAACTGTGAAGGGAAATGAAATCTTGTTCTTGGAAATTCTGATTTTTTTCAAAAACTTAAAAATATTTTTAAGTTGAAACTTCTGATAATATCACAGCAGTTATGCCTCATCACCAAAGTTCAGAGTATCTAGAAAAGTATGTCTGGTTGGTTTATTTCTCTCTCAGTTCTTGTCTCAACACATCAGAAGTTTGGAACAACAAACTAAACAGTTTAAAACAACAGACAAGTTATAGCTCAGTTACAGCCCAAGCAGACAAATCTTTTATTAAACAGACATTCCCAAGACGTAGGAAAAGGTTAACCCCAAAGGCGCCATGGTAATAATCCCTCTTGGCTTCCCCCTTTTTATGCTTCTTGTCTTCTCCCTTTGGTTGTGACCTGTGCAAAATATGGCTTGTACCCACCACCAGTTAAGAAAGGGGATGCAAATGGGCATATGCTCAAGGCTGATTGACAACTGCAAGTTCTATAATAACAGGCTCCTATATGTTTTCCCATAGTTCAGTCTGTTAGAATCAGATGTACTTATATGTAGAATATTTATGAACACTTAATGGGCTTCTAGCTCCACTTTTCACTTTCATGCATTGGAGAAGGAAATGGCAACCCACTCCAGTATTCTTGCCTGGAGAATCCCAGGGACCGGGGAGCCTGGTGGGCTGCTGTCTATGGGGTCACACAGAGTCAGACATGACTGAATCGACTTAGCAGCAGCAGCAGCTCCCTAAGATTACCTGAGGAAACAGCTGAACAGCAAGGTCACCTGTGCCAGAGCTGGAGAAGTCCATGCAGTTAGTTTGTATCCACTGTGTGCCTAGGGAGCATATGCAGAAACTGGAAAATTCTCTGTGGTTATTTTTGTAGCATATCTGTGAGCTCTCCTGGCTGTGTCTGGGATGGCATTTAGAGATCCACTTGCATCCTGACTGAGCAACTTCACTTTCACTTTTCACTTTCACGCGTTGGAGAAGGAAATGGCAACCCACTCCAGTGTTCTTGCCTGGAGAATCCCAGGGACAGGGGAGCCTGGTGGGCTGCCGTCTATGGGGTCACACAGAGTCGGACACGACTGAAGCGACTTAGCACAGCATAGCATTGCATCCTTTTCAGCTAGGCCACCCCTTGTTGCTCATGCCTAAATTCCTACCCAACAAGTATAAAGGAGGAAACAAAATTACCCATAAGCCATCATCTGAAAAAAGGTATTATTTTGATTTAGATTTTAGTTTTACGCACACACACACATTCTAGGACTGAAATAATGTGTGCAATTTTGCCTGCTGATTTTTTCCCTTAATTTTTTTCTTCTACATCTTAGGTTATTTTTTTTAATTGAAGTATAATTGATTTACCCCTTAATGTTTTAATCTCAGCATGCCCTCATATAACTTAATACCTATTGAAAGCATGATTTTTTTTTTCACAGCTATATAATATTCTACTATCTGTGCTACCATGCAATGAAATATGGGGTGGATCCATGGACCATACTGTCACAAAAGCAGATTGGTGAATAAGACATGGACTCTTGAGAAAGACATGTCAGTTCAATTCCTGGCTCGCCTATTCAACCTTTGACATCATGCAATGTACTTAACTTCTTTGTTCCTCAGTTTCCTCAGTTGTTAAGTGGAGAAAGGGATAGTACTTACAGGGACTTCGCTGGGTGTCTGGTAGTTCTGACTCTCGATTCCCCTGTAGGAGGTGCAGGTTCGATCCCTGGCCAGGGAAGTAAAATCCCTCATGTCATGAAGTGCAGCCAAAAAACAAACAAAAACAAGTAATAATAGTACTTACCTCTCTGAATGCTTTGATACGTTCGTAACCCTTTAACAGCAGTTGACACTGAGAAATTGTTCAATAACATTATCATTTGTACCCAACACATCTTTATTTGTACCAAAATTTGTTGGATAAATGTATTAAACTTAGCCCGTTTTCAACTTTGAATTATTATAAACAATGACTTGTGAAAATGTTTTGGACACAAATCTTTGTGTGCTTTTTGTCTTGCAATTTTTGAGACACAATTTAGAGATGTGCATAGTTTTGGACTTCATTGGAAACATGAGTAGTGCATGAAAATATCCCTTTAAGATTTTAATTCTTAAGATTCTTATTATAAACTGTTAACTTGAGATACTGAAGTTTCATGAAGAGAACTAAAATTAGAGTCTTAAAACGTGGGTTATGGGTCTGGTTCTGTAGCTTGGTAGCTGAGTTAACTTTAAAAAACCCTGTAAACTGTGCTGAGCTTCAGTTTCCTTAACCTTACAGTTGTTCAGTCGCTCAGTCATGTCTGACTCTTCGAGACCCCGTGGACTGCTGCACGCCAGGCTTCCCTGTCCATCACCAACTCCCAGAGTTTGCTCAAACTCATGTCCATTGAGTCGATGATGCTATCCAACCATCTCATCCTCTGTCTCCCCCTTCTTCTCCTGTCTTCAATCTTTCCCAGCATCAGGGTCTTTTCCAATGAGTCAGCTCTTCTCTTCAGGTGGCCAAAGTATTGGAACTTCAGCATCAGTCCTTCCAATGAATATTCAAGGTTAATTCCCTTTAGGATTGACTGGTTTGATCTCTTTGCTGTCTAAGGGACTCTCAAGAGTCTTCTCCAGCACCACAGTTCGAAAGCATCAGTTATCTGGTATTCAGCCTTCTTTATGGTCCAACTCTCACATCCGTACATGACTACTAAAAACCCATAACTTTGACTAGGTGAAAATTTGTCAGTAAAGTGATGTGTTTGCTTTTTAATATGTTGTTTAGGTTTGTCATACCTTTTCTTCTAAGGAGAAAGTGTGTTTTAATTTCAAGCTGCAGTCACCAAGCTTGGTGATTACCAAGTGGATGAAAACAAATAATATGATAATAATTACCATTCTGGAGAGTGAACCGTGCTCCAGTAACTTTTAGTTTGTTATCTCAACCCACAGTAAGACTATTAGGGAGAGATATTTTAGCCTCCACTTTCTCGGTGCATTTGATGAAACTCTGAGGGTAAATACCTTGTCAGTGATCCCATGGCCCACTACCTCCAAGAATTCTAACAGACTGTGTCATTTTTTTTGGTGATGCCGTGCAGCTTGTGGGATTTTAGTTCCCTGACCAGGGATTGAACCCAGACCACGGCAGTGAAAGCGCAGCGTCCTAACCACAGGACGGCCTGGGAGCTCCCCCGTGTCATTTTACTATTGCCTATAAAGGTTTTGCCGATTTTCCTAATGGGACTGTCACTTCCCAGATAAGACCACTAGGCGGCAGCAGAAACCTTTGTAACCTATTCAGTTTAGTCGTTCAGTCATGTCTGACTCTGCAACCCCGTGGACTACAGCACGTCAGGCGTCCCTGTCCGTCACCAATTCCCGGAGCTTGCTCAAACTTAATGTCCATCGAGTTGGTGGTGCCATCCCACCAACTCATGCTCTATTGTCCCCTTCTCTTCCAGTCTTCAATCTTTCCCAGCATCAGGGTCTTTTCCAGTGAGTCAGTTCTTCACATCAGGTGGCCAAAGTGTTGTAGCTTCAGCATCAGTCCTTCCAACAAATATTCAGGACTGATTTTCCTTTAGGATTGACTAGTTTGATCTCTTTGCAGTCCAAGGATTAAAGTGTAACCTTTTAATATAACTGAAATTTAAAGCTGAGGGAGAGGAAGAAGGGGGCGGGGGAGGAAGGAGAAACTGGAGACAGAAACAGAAAGAGACTGAGACAGGCGAAAGGAAAGAGAGAAGGAAGCAAGAGAACATCTGGGGTAAGACCGCAGATCTGGAGTGTGTGTGTGTATGTGTGTGTGTGTGAAAAGAAAGTATTTGTTTGCCTGCACACAGTCATGGTTGTGGCCTACAGGATCTAGTTCCTTGACCAGGGATTGAACCCTGGCCCCCCTGCATTGGGAGTTTGGAGTCTTAACCACTAAACTGTAAGGGGTGGATGTTCCGAGTGTGTGTACATTTTATTAAAATAAAAAGTTTTCTGATGCTATTTAGAATCATTGAAAAAAGTAATCTTTTGCTCGAGAATTATTTTATTAAATTTCCCATGAGATAATTTAATTTGAGTTAATTAGAGCTTGAGTTTCACTAGTTACCTTTCTTTATTTTTTTAATAACACTCAATTCTTCAAAATACAATCTGCTGTCTTGATGGCTAAAGGGATATGGGTTTTGAAGTTGCACAGAACTATGTTGCTGTTTTGTCTTCATGATTTCTTAGCTTTTGTGAATTGAGATAATTAATGTTAGTTCTCCATTTCAGTTTCTTTATATACCAAAGCAGAGATGACAACTCCATTCCTGCAGGGTCGTGTTGGCAATGAAACTGATACACTCCTGTAAAATATCATGACACGAATCCATGAACTACACTGTCTCAGGAGCAGATTGAGAAGTAGAACACGGGCTCTGGAGAAAGACAGTGCTTGTGCTTAGTTGCTAAGTCGTAGTTCGCGTCTGACTCTTTTGAGACCCCGTGGACTGTATCCCTCCAGGCTCCTCTGTCCATGGGATTTTCCAGCAAGAATACTGGAGTGGGTTGCCATTTCCTACTCCAGGGGATCTTCCCGACCCATGGATTGAACCCACGTCTCTTGAGTCTCCTGAATTGGTAGATGGATTCTTTACCACTGAGCCACCAGAGAAATCCCTTGAGAAATACACCTTAGCTCAATTCCGTGTTCTATCACTTCCTTAACCTTTGACCCGGACAAGTATTTTATGTCTGTGCTGTGCAGTTTCTTTATTTTTCTGATGCCCCTGACACTCAGCAGGTGCTCAGAGCATGTTGCCTACTCAGATATTTGAAGACCAGCAACTCACAGGGGGTTCAACACAGTGAAAGTTAATTTCTATTAAATATTTAATAAACAGCGGCATAAGAAAATATTTTGCTAATTTTCTAGAACATTTAGACTAGTTTTCTAAAACTACTTTCGAAGCATGGGTTAAAGTCGTCTCTAGAGGGACTTTGAGGGGTGAAGGAGGGAGTGTATCTTTTGCCACTGGCCCCAAGGTTGGAAAATGGCTCTTGGCATTTCCTGTTTGAGTCTTGCTAAACTCCTTTGGACCTGTGTTAATTTCATGCAGGTTCTACCGGAAATCCTTAAGATCCAAAGGAAAGTGGTTTGTTAGCTATCCCCAAAGTAGATAGTCAGGATGGCTTTAACATTTTAACTTGCCTGTTCTCTTTTACTGTCAAATCCTTATAAAAGTGAACAAAACTCCTTCAATTATTTCATATTTTTTAATAACTTTTATCCAGATAAAATTTTTTATTTTTTTATTTTTTTATATCTTATAGATATGTAAGAGGTTGTGAGCATGCCTGCATGCTCAGTTGCTTCAGTCATGTCTGACTCTTTGTAACCCTATGAACTGTAGCCCTCCAGGCTTCTCTGTCTATCAGATTTTTCAGGCAAAAATACTGGAGTGGGTTGCCATGCTCTCCTCCAGGGAATCATCCTGACCCAATGATTGAACCCACATCTCCACATTGCAGGCAGATTCTTTACCACTGAGACACTGGGGGAAGTCCTCCAAATTTTTTATTTTTTAATTAATTAATTATTTTTGGCTGCGCTGGATCGTTGATGTTTACCTCGGGCTTTGTCTAGTTGCAGCAAGCGGGGGCTCCTCTTTGATGAGGTGTGAGGGCTTTCCAGTGGTCATGTATGGATGTGAGAGTTGGACTGTGAAGAAGGCTGAGTGCTGAAGAATTGATGCTTTTGAACTGTGGTGTTGGAGAAGACTCTTGAGAGTCCCTTGGACTGCAAGGAGATCCAACCAGTCCATTCTGAAGGAGATCAGCCCTGGGATTTCTTTGGAGGGAATGATGCTAAAGCTGAAACTCCAGTACTTTGGCCACCTCATGCAAAGAGTTGACTCATTGGAAAAGACTGTGATGCTGGGAGGGATTGGGGGCAGGAGGAGAAGGGGACGACACAGGATGAGATGGCTGGATGGCATCACTGACTCGATGGACATGAGTCTGGGTGAACTCCAGGAGTTGGTGATGGACAGGGAGGCCTGGCGTGCTGCGATTCGTGGGGTTGCAAAGAGTCAGACACGACTGAGCGACTGAACTGAACTGAACTGAACTGAGGGCTTCTGATTGTGATGGCTTCTCTTGCTGTGGCTCCCATGCCCTAGAGTGAAGGCTTCAGTAGTTGTGACACACGGGCTTAGTTGCTCCTCCACATGTGGAATCTTCCCAGACCAGGAATTAAACCCGTGTTCCCTGCATTGGCAGATGGATTCTTATCCACTGCACCACCAGGGAAGTCCTAGATAAAATTTTAAACATACAGAAACATGATAAGTTTCTGCTGTTGTTTAGTTGCTAAGTCATGTCCAATTCTTTTGAGACCCCATGGACCGTGGCCCACCAGGCTCCTCTGTCCATGGGTTTTCCCAGGCAAGAATACTGAACTGGGTTGCCATGCTCACCTCCAGGGGATCTTCCCAAACCAGGGATCGAACCCTCGTCTTCTGCATTGGCAGGAGGATTCTTTACCACTAAGCCACCAGAGAAGCCCTAAGTTTCTGTATAAGGAACATATGCATGTTCAAGGAAATCCCAGGCCCTATTATATCTGAGCAGGACACTGTGGGGGAGAGGGGGAACTTCCTGGGACAGACCCCTCCCCCATATTTTCTGCTATAGCTCCTCTCTGAAGTACCCAGGTAACAGTAACTCATGCATGCTTCTGCTAAGTCGCTTCAGTCGTGTCTGACTCTGTGCGACTCCATAGATGGCAGCCCACCAAGCTCTCCTGTCCTTGGGATTCTCCAGGCAAGAACACTGGAGTGGGTTGCCATTTCCTTCTCCAATGCATGAAAGTGAAAGTGAAAGGGAAGTCACTCAGTCATGTCCGACTCTTAGCGACGCCGTGGACTGCAGCCTACCAGGCTCCTCCGTCCATGGGATTTTCCAAGCAAGAGTACTGGAGTGGGTTGCCATTGCCTTGCCATTGCCAACTCATGCATATTTTCTGAGTTTTTTTCAGATGCTAAAGTGAAGTGAAAGTCACTTTATAGTATCCATGGGACCCCATGGGCTATACATTTGTGATTCCACGGACTATACAGCCCGTGGAATTCTCCAAGCCAGAATACTGGAGTGGGTGGACATTCCCTTCTCCAGGGAATCTTCCCAACCCAGGGATCAAACCCAGGTCTCCCACATTGCAGGCAGATTATTTACCAGCTGAGACACAAGAGAAGCCCAAGAATACTGAAGGGGGTAGCCTATCCCTTCTTCAGTGGATCTTCCTGACCTAGGAATCGAACTGGGGTCTCCAGCATTGCAGGCGGATTCTTTACCAACTGAGCTATCAGTGAAGCCCTCAGATGCTAAAAACCACCATCACATGGAACAAATTAAGAACATGACCCCAGACCTACAGGCGCCTAAGGATTGATAATGTTAACTGCCCTGTTACCTCACCATCAACCAATCAGAAAACTGTACATGGGCCCATCACATACCCCGGGGTGCCTTCCTTATCTGGGCTTCAAAAAGGCTTTGCTGGAGCCCTTTAGGGAGTTCGGAGTTTGTGGGGCATAAACCATTCTCTCCTCGCATGGCCCACAATAACCCTCTCTCTGTTCCAAACTCCAGCGTTTTGGTTTGTCTGGTCTCACTGTGCATCTGTCACTTGAACTGTGTTCACACGATCCACATTCATCTATTGCTTATATTTTGCCCCACGTGCTCTCTCTCTCTCTTTTTCCTAAACCATTTGAGAGTAAATTGCAAACATCATGCCCTTTGAGGCATATTAAAAATTTTTAAGGGTTTGAGCAAAAATCAGTTCATATTGAGCAGTTGCCACACTGAAATGGTTAGGAATGCTCTACTGATAAGAGCTGGGGAGAGACTTACACAGAGAAAAGGAGGAAGAAAAGCAAGGAAATCGATTGGCTGTAGTTTAAGCATTTGTCTTATTTGGAAAAGCTTCATTGGCTGTTTGTGATGGCTGCCCTTGGATTTCAAAGTCTCCACCTTGAGGCCAGTGCACACTTAGGTTTTGGTTTGCTTGTGTAGGCTGCAAAAGTATTACCATCACCTCAGTCTCATGGCCTCCTTGCTTAGTTAATTTAACACCTGTAGGGACAGAAATATTCTCCCTTCTGCCCTTCTAGGGTCTTTGGCTGGTGTGAAAATTAGATTAATGTAAGAAAAAGTAACAGGAGAAAAACAAATTTTGTATGTATGGGATTACCATAAAAAATGTGAACACTCCCCTCTGCCCCAATGTGAAACCCAAAGGCAGTCAGGTAATTGAGAGTTGTATGGCATTCTGATAAAGGAATGTATGGCCCTGAGGCTTCAAAGGGGAGGAGGGCAGATCACAGGAAGATGAGAAGAGCAGATATGTGCCCTGCCATGTAGGTGAGTCTTTCAGCTAAGAAGTTATCTCTGCTGATAGCTCTCTTTCTAGCAGCCCCCGATTTAAATTCCTTTAGGCAGTGAAGAGAGGTAAAAAGTTTCCTTGAGTCTGTTGGGTCTTGATTGCCTTCAGTTCAAAATAATCCACATGGGACTTCCCTGGTGAATTTGTGGATAAGAATCTGCCTGCCCCTGCAGGGCACAGGGGTTTGATCCCTGGTCCAGGAAGATTCCACATGCCACAAAACAACTAAGCCCAGGAGCGGCAACTACTGAGCCCACGTGCTTCAGCTACTGAAGCCCTCAAGCCTAGAGCCTGTGCTCTGCAACAAGAGAAGCCACCGCAATGAAAAGCCCACATATTGCAACATAAAGTGGCCCCTGCTTACTACAACTAGAGAAAACCCATGCAGCAATAAAGACCCACTGCAGCCAAAAATAAATAAATAAATAAATTTATGAGAAAAAAAACCCCACATGACATAGTGGGAGACCCATTTTGCTCCCCTTCACACCCTTTACCCTTAAATACCTCTCAATGTATTTCCTAAAGATAAAGACAGTCTCATACACAACCATAGTATAATTACCAATATCAAGAAATTTAACATTTGTAGAAGACTATTGTGTAATCCATACTCCATATGCAAGTTTCATCAACTGTTCCTGTAATGTTCTTTGTAGGTATTTTCCAGGATCACAGTGTGCATTGACTTGTCAAGTCTTTTTGGTTTCTATAAAACTGGAATGCTTCCTCAGTTTTTATTTTGCTTTTTGATGTTGACTTTTTTGAAAAGGTCAGTTGTTTTGTAGAATGTCTCCCTCAATTGAGGCTTGTCTGTTATTTCCTGATGATTAGATTCAGGTTCTGTGGTTTTGGCAGGGAAATCACAGAAGTGATGTACTGTTCTCAGGAGGCACTAGCATCCATTGTTTCAGTACATTTTATTATAACAATTGTTGTTAGATCCACTGCTTCATTATGAAGGAAGTTATCTAACCTTTCTCATTTCCACTGCCCCTTTTTCATAGTGAAACCATTTAGGTGTCATTTCTGGGACTCTGAAGAGCTCCAGTACCATAGTCCTTTATATCTCAATGCAGAAAGGAGTTCAGTGAGATGACAAGTGATAGGAAGTGATTTATTAGAATAGGATGCTTGTAAAGTTCACAAGAGGGCAAGCAGGCAAGCATCATGTTGCCCTGAATACTCAAGGGCTCACAGTTTTATAATCAAAGGAAGAGAGGCGAGGGGAAGAAGATCCTCTTTGTCTTTCTTTTCTTTGTCTTTCTTGAGTAGACATCATACTTTCATCACTAACTCCTCCCCCAGGTAGGGCAGGGAAGTTTTCTTGTCCCTATATAGTCAGGCCAGGACTGCCATAGCACTTTGGAAAAATTATTCCAGGTCTCAGTACAACGAAGATCTTTTATTTTGAGAAGTCACCTTTCCCTAAATGATTGTGTGTGTGTGTGTGTGTGTGTGTGTGTGTGCACAGAACATACCCTGGGAGTCATAAACTTGATGACATTGCTGGGCAGATTTTAGGCCTTATTTGCTATGATCATTTTATTGTTTGGGGGGCATTGTGCAAAGAACATGTCTTAAAGGCCAAAGAGCATGTTTTGGGGGTCATTAACTCACTGAGCTCATTGGGCAGAATATAGTTTTCAATCACCATCGTTTTATTGTTTGTGGGCATGTCTTGCTTCTGTTGCATAGTTTTGTTGTGAAGCAAGTTAGCTTGATCGTATTGTTAAACAAGCCAATCTAGCTTTGATGCTAAGGGACTTGCTCTGCTTTATGAGTCAAGCAAGCTCACACTGTTTCAGAATTTTCCCATTACTTTCTTGGGTGATCATTAACCTTACTGTGGTCTTCTGAAGCCCGCTGAAGTTCCCTCTCTATCTATAATTTCCTAATCAGGTTTCTAAGCTATTTGATTATCCTGCTGCTGCTGCTAAGTCACTTCAGTCGTGTCCGACTTTGTGTGACCCCATAGACAGCAGCCCACCAGGCTCCCCCGTCCCTCCGATTCTCCAGGCAAGAACACTGGAGTGGGTTGCTGTTTCCTTCTCCAATGTATGAAAGTGAAAAGTGAAAGGAAAGTCACTCAGTTGTGTCCAACTCTTCATGACCCCATGGACTGCAGCCTACCAGGCTCCTCCATCCATGGGATTTTCCAGGTGAGAGTACTGGAGTGGGGTGCCATCGCCTTCTCCGATTTGCTTATCCTACTTTGTCCCTATTAATAGGATCTTAGTGTTGGGAAAGAGTGTTGTAATCCTCTTCCATCCAGTGTGAATCTCCTTCTCAACATTTTGACAGAGGAACTTCTGCCATGTGTGTTACTGTGATGTTGTGGTTTTCAGTATATATTCAGTCTTTTCCATGGTTCCTCGCACACTGCCCCTAAAACCTTTGTAATTTCCTAAGTGATAAGAGCTATGGAGCATCTTTTGCTTCAGGTTCTTGAAATAGCTCCAGAGGCATAAAAGTGAAATGGATATCTTTTTTTTTTTTTCTAATTGAGGTATAGTTGATGTACAATATTATATACATTTCAGGGGTACAACATAGTGATTCATAATTTTAAAGGTTATATTCCATTTATATTATAAAATATTGGCTATATCCCCTATATTCCCCATTTTACAATAGTCAATATATACTTGTAGTGTATTCATTTTACACAAAGCAGTTTGTATCTCTTAATCCCTTACCTCTATCTTGCCCGTTTCCTCTCCCCACTGGTAATCACTAGTTTGCTCTCTTAATTTGTGAGTCTGTTTCTTTTTTGCTATATTCACTAGTTTTTTTAAAAAGTGATTAATTAATAATTAAATGTAAAGCAGGAGGAGAAGGCACAGGGACCTGGGGCTGGACAGTTAGAACAGGATTCCCTGTGGCCCAGAAGAGGGTCTGAGGCAAGGCTTACAGGCAAGGCAGAGGTCCCAGGACTATAGCTGGGTCTGTCCACAACTCTGGGCACACAACGGGCAGCAGAAGATCCAGCATAACTCTGGGAGCATCTCAACACTTGGGTGGAACAGAGTCATTGAAAACACCAGGAAGGGAGTAACCATCCACACAGGTAGTTGTTTATGGCACATTTAATTGAGCTTTCTGTGTGGTTCTGGGGACTCAGTAGTGACCAACCAGATATGATCCTGGCTGCCAAGGAACCTAGATTTATGCAGTTTTGAAGGTTGGCTCGTAGGTAACAGGGGTTTAGCAGTTAACGGGGGACCCATGAGGTTGCAAAGAATCAGACTAACTGAATCATAATCACAATATTAATTTTTCTATAAAATTCATATCTCTGTCCTTCAGCTAACAGAACTGTTGCTCTCCCTCAGCTCTGGGACATATTACAAACCTTACATTAACTAACAATGAAAGGCACAAACATGCATCACATTTATTTAATTATTAGTTTTTTGTTTGATCAGAGGGGAAATGTTTGTCTACCTTACCCCAGTATAATAACATATAAAATAATGCATAAAAAGTTTCTATTCCCAATTTACTACTCCTAATATTGTTTTAAATAATTTCTGATCTCTGGGGCCAAATCCTGCCACCACCCCCCACCCCCCGCCAAATCCGCCTCTTTTCTTTTCTAGTATTTGAAGATGATGTTCTGTTCTTCCAAGTTTCCCTTTGCAGACTTAATATTCTGACTCAACTCTTCCTCAGACTATCATCCTGGCCATCTTCCTCTTTTTAAATTCCAGTAAGTCAGTGACTCTTGTGAAATATCGCAACAGGACACCACACATGTATCTCATCAATGGGACTAAAGGCTTCTTTTGTTCTGAATGCTTTCTTTCACTGATGTAACCTAAGGTGAAGCAGGTTTTCTGGGTATCTATGTCATTCTTTTGACTTGCTGAATTTTCATCTATTAAAAGTCATGAAGTCATTTGGGCATAAACTTCTATTATTAAGTCAGATATCACCAATCCTAAAGCACCTGTAAATTTTTTAAAAAGATTTTTTGATGTAGATCATTTTTTAAAGTCTTTATTAAATCTGTTATAATGTTGCTTCTGTTTTATGTTTTGGTTTTTTGATCCTGAGGCATGTGGGATCTTAGCTCCCCGACTAGGGATTGAACCACACCCCCTGCATTGGAAGGCAAGGTCTTCACCATTGGACCATCAGGGAAATCCTAGTGAAGTGAGTGCAAGTCGTTCAGCTGTGTCCGACTCTTTGTGACCCCATGGACTATACAGTCCATGGAATTCTCCAAGCAGAGTGGGTAGCCTTTCCCTTCTCCAGGGAATCTTCCCAACCCAGGGATTGAATCCAGGTCTCCCTCACTGCAGGTGGATTCTTTACCAGCTGAGCCACAAGGGAAGCCCAGGGAAGTCCTAATGCACCTGTAAATTTGAAGTAGATTTAGCAGGTTCACTTTTAGGATCTTACATGTATACATCCTTAACTCCTTTATTTTAACCTTAGCTCTTTCATTTTAACCTGACTTCACAAATCCTGATTTTGATACAAACTGTTATAGCAATAACTCCTGGTTAGTTTTATACAAAAATTAGAATACCATTCTTCTTATATCTTCACCAAAACAGTAATTAAAATATGAAAAATAGCACAGAGTTAAGTAGACATTCCTGGGTATGATAATAGGAATTTCCTTTTAGGTTGAAAATGATACATGCTGACGTTCTCTTTAATGATGCATCAGCTAGTTTCTCAACCAGACATGAACGCACCTAATTCTTCCCATGTCTTAACCAGGGATTGCAACTCGTCAGTTGAATTAAAAAGATATATTTCATTTAAATAATTTAAAAATATTTAAATACTCTTAGGTGGGTCATACATTCTTCATTTAGCCATAATTCATACCCGTCACTCTTAGACTAGTTTAATCATAGATATTATCTATCTATCTAGATCTTCAGACATTTGCAGTCCTATCTGAATTATTCCACTTGCAGTAAAGAAACCTTAGGCTTCCCAACTGGTGCTAGTGGTAAAGAATCCATCTGCCAATGCAGGAGACATAAGAGATATGGGTTTGATCCCTGGGTTGGGAAGATCCCCTGGAGAAAGGGATGGCCACCCACCCCAGTATTCTTGCCTGGAAAATCCCATGGACAGAGGAAACTGGCAGGCTACATTTCATAGGGTCGCAAAGATTTGGACACCATGGAGTGACCGAGCATGCTCTCAAAGAAACCTAAAGAGATGTCACCACATGCTAAACATGAGAAAAACCCAAGAAATCTTCAAAATCCTAAATTTTCTGTAATCCATGAAATACCCAAGGTCACAAGACAGCCAGGTCAACTGAGTTTCAAACTGTGAGAGCTCCTCTGAGGAGAGAGGGGGGCCCACAAGTTGCTTCATCTTTGTTAAAGTAGAGCAGAAAGAGGCAGCTGCCATGAAAGTGTGTAAAAAATAAACAGCCAACATTTAAATAAATCTTTAAGGTTAAGAGTGGGCTGGCAAGACAGTTGAAGAATTTTCTGGGGCTCCAGACTCAAGGGGAAGAGGCACTGACTCAAGCTCTTTTCTAAGCCTCTACTGGGTGTTCATGAAAAAGACTGGGGACAGGACAAGAAAAATTTCTCCCCTTGGCAATGAAAACAGGTACAAAGTTTCTCTCTCTTTTTAAAAATTTTGCCTTGTTTTTAATTGGAGGATAATTACTTTACAATATTGTGTTGATTTCTGCCATCCATCAACATGAATCAGCCATAGGTACGCATATGTCCCCTCCCTCTTGAACCTCTTTCCCACCTCCTTCCCCATTCCCCTCCTCTAGGTTGTCACAAGGCACCAGGTTTGGGTTCCATGTGTCATAGAGCTAATTCCTACTGGCTATGTATTTTACATATGATAATATATATGTTTCAGGCTTCCCTGGTGATGGCTAGTGGTCAAGAAACTGCCTGCAGTGCAGAGCCACAGGAGATGCAGTTTCCATCCCTGGGTCCGGAAGAGCCCCTGCAGAAAGGCATAGCAACCCACTCCAGTATTCTTGCCTGGAGAATCCCATGGACAGAGGAGCCTGGTGGGCTACAGTCCATAGGGCTGCAGAGTTGAACACAACTGAAACAACTTAGTACATATGCATCAGATCAGATCAGATCAGTCGCTCAGTCGTGTCCGACTCTTTGTGACCCCATGAATCGCAGCACATCAGGCCTCCCTGTCCATCACCAACTCCTGGAGTTCACTGAGACTCATGTCCATCGAGTCAGTGATGCCATCCAGCCATCTCATCCTCTGTCGTCCCCTTCTCCTCTTGCCCCCAATCCCTCCCAGCATCAGAGTCTTTTCCAATGAGTCAGCTCTTCACATGAGGTGGCCAAAGTACTGGAGTTTCAGCTTTAGCATCATTCCTTCCAAAGAAATCCCAGGGCTGATCTCCTTCAGAATGGACTGATTGGATCTCCTTGCAGTCCAAGGGACTATCAAGAGTCTTCTCCAACACCACAGTTCAAAAGCATCAATTTTTTGGCGCTCAGCTTTCTTCACAGTCCAACTCTTACATCCATACATGACCACAGGAAAAACCATAGCCTTGACTTGACGAACCTTTGTTGGCAAAGTAATGTCTCTGCTTTTGAATATGCTATCTAGGTTGGTCATAACTTTTATTCCAAGGAGTAAGCATCTTTTAATTTCATGGCTGCAGTCACCATCTGTAGTGATTTTGGAGCCCAGAAAAATAAAGTCTGACACTGTTTCCACTGTTTCCCCATCCATTTCCCATGAAGTGATGGGACCGGATGCCATGATCGTTTTCTGAATGTTGAGCTTTAAGCCAACTTTTTCACTCTCTACTTTCACTTTCATCAAGAGGCTTTTTAGTTCCTCTTCACTTTCTGTCATAAGGGTGGTGTCATCTGCATATCTGAGGTTATTGATATTTCTTCCGGCAGTCTTGATTCCAGCTTGTGTTTCTTCCAGTCCAGCGTTTCTCATGATGTACTCTGCATGTAAGTTAAATAAGCAGGGTGACAATATACAGCCTGGACGAACTCCTTTTCCTATTTGGAACCAGTCTGTTGTTCCATGTCCAGTTCTAACTGTTGCTTCCTGACCTGCATACAAATTTCTCAAGAGGCAGATCAGGTGGTCTGGTATTCCCATCTCTTTCAGAATTTTCCACAGTTTATTGTGATCCACACAGTCAAAGGCTTTGGCATAGTCAATAAAGCAGAAATAGATGTTTTTCTGGAACTCTCTTGCTTTTTCCATGGTCCAGCAGATGTTGGCAATTTGATCTCTGGTTCCTCTGCCTTTTCTAAAACCACCTTGAACATCAGGAAGTTCACGATTCACATATGCTGAAGCCTGGCTTGGAGAATTTTGAGCATTACTTTACTAGTGTGTGAGATGAGTGCAATTGTGTGGTAGTTTGAGCATTCTTTGGCATTGCCTTTCTTTGGGATTGGAATGAAAACTGACCTTTTCCAGTCCTGTGGCCACTGCTGAGTTTTCCAAATTGGCTGACATAGTAAGTTTATTTAAATGTATATGCTTTGGAGGAAAAGGACAGTGTTTTAAGAGTTTGCTGTCTTTGTCTTCTTTTCTCAATAATTGACTTTTATGCAATATGTTGTTATTATTGCTCTTAAAGGCTTTTTTTTTTTTTCTACTTGGAAATGTGATTCTGCTGATTTGCCACCTACTGATAAGTTGTGTGCTTTGTGTTTTTAATACTTGGATGACTCTGTGCTGATTCTTCTTTGTTCTGAACAATTTTGTTTTGTCCTCTTTAGTGCTATTTTTAGTTTGGTCCACCCACTAGTTTTTATTAATACTAATAAGTCATCTGTAGGTCTATCATTCTTAGAAAATCATATTATCACCCTGATTTAAGATGCAGTTCAGATCAAACAAATACTTCAGAAGCATTTTCAGAGTGTAAGCTTCATGAGGGCAGAAATCATATCTTTTTTTCACTGCTCTGTCATTTATGCTTGTGATAGTGCCTGTCACTGGATAGGCCCTCAATGAATTACATTTTTAAAAAACTTTAACATATTTTTAATTCTGAAAATGAATTTTTCACAGTAATACAATTAGTTCCCCAAAATGAACTCATTTATCTGGCTTTTCTACAAAGGACAATTAAAACATTTAAGGCAAGATTCACTTATTCATCTCCATTTTAAGATGAAAAGAAAATAGCAGACCTCAGATATTGGTTAAAGTTAACAAAATATGGAAAAGCTCCTTTTTCTTATTTCTTTTTTGGTGGTTTCCTGTATAAGAGCTTTGTATTACTATGGATATTTTATAGTAAGACACTTTTGTTTCTAACTTTATATATTGAAAGCAACTTTTTGTATGTGTAAATGAATCAACTTATGCTTGCCAAATAGGCTAAGCATTTTCTAATATATTCTCACTTAATCCTCCTGATGATTTGGTGAGTAGTATTATAGTCCCTTTGCTTTTTTACAGATGAACACATGGAGACTCAGATAGGTAGTATAACTTGCCCAGCATAGCTTAGCTAGAGCAAAGCAAACAAGATTCAAACCAGGTCTTCTGACTCTCAGCCAACGAGTGCACTAAACTGCACTATATAAGAAAGCTGAAGGTGGCTTTTTAAAATGATAAAACATCACCAATGATTAGTGAATACTTTCTATAAGCCAAATATTATGCCAAGTACTCTATATGCTTAATCTCATTCCCCCAGTTGCCCTTTTTGGTAATAACATTATTAGTCCAAGTTTACTGAGGATTTGAGGTTTGAAGTAACTAAAGGAACTTTCAGCCTTATTCCTAATTTCTGTTATATCTTGTTCTCCAGATCCTTTGTTGGGGTGAGGGCAGTGGAGAGACGTTTTGTCCTCACTCCCTTGACTTGAATTTATGACCTTTTGCACTCTAAATCTTATTTTCCTGAAGTGGTGATACAAGCCTGTTTTTTTCCTAACTAGCAGATTTTTCTGTTTGATTTGTGTCCGTATGAAAAATGGTGCATGGTGGCACTTCTCTGAACTTCATAGGGTTTGTCAAGTTCCCAAACCCTGCTGGGCAGAATTTGGAATTCTCTGACCTAGTCTTGATGAATTCTGGACATGGTTTTAACACCTCTTGGCCAGCCCTGTAATTTTGATGTTTAAGTTCATTTTCTCCTTCAAGTCTTGCATGATCAAAGGACACAGTATTTAAGAGACAGGCAGATGTGGGCTTAACCCTGATTCTGCTTTTATTTTTATGTGGGCAATTTTTTAAAGTATTTATTGAATTTGTTACAATACTGCTGCTGTTTTGGGTTTTTGGCCACAAAGCATATGTTATATTAGCTCCCTGACCAGGGATCGAATCAGCACCCTTTGCATTGGAAGGCTCAGTCTTAACTACTGAACCACCAGAGAAGTCCCCCTGATTCTACTTTTTCTGATCTGATGGCACTGAGCAAATTACTTTCCCTCTCTGAGTCTTAGCTTACACTTTTGTAAAATTAAGTTAATACTATCTACCTGAATGGCACTCTTAGGACTGAATGAGCAAAGTTTGTAAAGTGTTTTAGGACAATGTCTATTATATAGGGAGTGCACAGTGAATGGCAATTATTATTCTAGCTTATATTGTTATGATAACTATTGTTTACAGAGAGATTGTCTAAACCCAAATTGATATCTGTGTTGTTCTTAGCACTACGGGTTAATTGTCAGGTCAAACCAGTCAAAATTGTCCATCTACACAGTAGTTTTCTGAAGAATGGACCTTCTTTTCATATACCCATGTTTCCAGTTGTATTTAATCAACTGACTGCTTAGCAAAGACCTTGGGGAGATAGCCTTTGGGTTCTTTTAAATTAAAAAAAAAAATTATTTATTTGACTGCTCTAGGTCTTAGCTGTGGCATGTGGGATCTTTGATCTTTCTTGTGGCATATGGAATTGAACCCAGGCCCCCTGCACTGGGAGTGTGGAATCGTAGCCCCTGGGCCACCAGGGAAGCCCCATAAATTTTAAATTACATAATTTCTCTAAATTGCAACAGTTCATTTTATTATTGTTCACTTTTCCTTTTTTTTTTTTTTTTAGCAGCCATGAATGTTTTCAGTATTATTATTATTTTCTTACAGGGAAAAGTATATGTGCAATTTGCAAATAGATGCTTCATCATGTCAATAAATATTTACTATATTTAATTGTAAAACTGCCAATTGATAGACATCATATCATTGTCCCCACATAGGGAATACTAAGAACATTTTAACTGAGGTGTAACATAGGTTTTCTGTACCTGGTGTACAGATTCATTTTTTTTTATTAATTAATAAATAGTTAATAGTTTTTTTAAAACTAATTAATAGTTTTTTAAAACTAATTAATAGTTTTTTTCTTTCCCTTAATTTTAAAAATATGCTTTTAGATGTTGTTTCAGGAGGGAAGATCTTTGGGTAAAACCTTAATTGCTGTCAAGGAAAACATAATTTTCCGGCCAACTTAATATAACCACACAGTTCAACATTCATGTAAGGTGTATACAAAAGCAGAATTGTACTGTAATGTTGAGAAGGAGTGTTTTGGTTAAGCTGGTGCCTCTGGATTTTGACTGTAGTTACGTAAACATTGACATTTTGTGACTAATGGCTGGGAAAACAGCTACTCACACCAAAAGTTCAGGGTTGAAGTATTCACTCACTGGCCTAGCAGGACAGCTTACTATAATTCTCTCAGTGATTTGAATTGTGGGGCAGAGGATTTCGGCAACTAAGTACATGATCTTCTCCACCAGCTCACTTCTACCTGATCTTCCCTAAATTACAGCCAGGATTTCAGACTATAACTAGGGATACATCTCAGAAGACAACTGTGGATGGAAAAAATGATACATGGACTTTCATGTGTCAAGGTACACAAGACCACAGATTATTTCCCAAAGGGAGATTTTTGACTAGGGTGTGGTTAAAGGGGTTGACATAGGGTCACACTTTACCAAGATGTAAAGGGTGGGGGAGTAAGGAAGTGCAAACAAAAGGGAAATAAGAGGCACTAAAGAAAGCACCCCACTCCAGTACTCTTGCCTGGAAAATCCCATGGATGGTGGAGCCTGGTAGGCTGCAGTCCATGGGGTCGTTAAGAGTTGGGCACGACTGAGCGACTTCCCTTTCACTTTTCACTTTCATTTATTGGAGATGGAAATAGCAACCCACTCCAGTACTCTTGCCTGGAGAATCCCAGGGTTGGGGGAGCCTGGTGGGCTTCCATCTATGGAGTCGCATAGAGTCGGACACGATTGAAACGACTTAGCAAAGAAAACAAAACTATTTTAGGATTTTACTTCTCTCGTTTTAAAAAAAATTTCTTGGTTGTGCAACACGTGGGATCTTAGTTCCCTGACCAGGGATCAAACCCATGCCCTTTGCTTTGGAAGTGCAGAGTCTTAACCACTGGACCACGAGGAAAGTCCCTGGGAGTTTACCTTGAGTGGCCCTTTGTGTGCTGGAGAGTCTTTTGTTCTCAGATTTAGAAGTATGGAAATGATTAGAATCAGTATATTTTCATAATTTTGTGTATGGCATAAAGAAAACTCCCATTTTAAAGAGTAGAGCTAGAAATTTTTTTAAAAAAGAAGTAATTTAAATCTCCTAAAAAGTAGCTGACTATATTTTTACAAGTTCTATATAGAGAAGTATGCAACAGTGTACATAAAAATATCTAACCTGGGTCAAGAATTCTTTTTATGCATGCTTTCCCACTCATACACTAAATTTTCAGTCAGAGGTTTAAATTTTTCATTATCCAATGTGATCCTAATAATAGGACATAAAGTAGGTAGAATAGACATTGGTTTTTCTGGGTGTGGGTCAAACAGAAAGGGTCAAGCTAGCTAGTAGCTTGGGTCAAGCTACCTAGTTAAGTTACACATGACTAGTATAGGTGAGGACTAGGCATAAGAACCACATCTACTATGTATAAGCCCAGATTCATTTCTACTAAATGGCATGAACCATAGCAAAATATAATGTGCAATACATGCTTTTATTAGTTTAATTACCTTTAAGATTATGAGACATGAGATGCTTAGAGAATAATAGAAATTCTTTCCTTCCTTGTCAAACTCTGTCAAACTGTCACCTGCGTTTGATCACATTTAATTCACAGCCCAGGGTAAGGTTATAATGAGACCTAAAGAATTAAATCAGTCATCTGAAAAATAAAACGCAAGCTCCTCACAGTTATGTTTATCTGTGCATATTAATAAAGTCAAGAGGTCAATGCCAAATTAAGATACAGTGCCAGTTACTTAATTTTATTTCTCTGATTATTTACCAATCTAACAGCTCAATTATAATCATCTTATCTGCCTAACTTATCTGCCTGCTCATTCTGTCTGTCCTGGAGTTTCTTACTTAAAAATCATGAAATATTAAGGTTTGAAACTTCCTCTGGCCTACGTAACAATCCACTCCCCAAATCTCCTTTTGTTTGTCCCTGTCAAGCACTGTTAATGAGGAATGAAGAGTCTATGTGCTCAGTTATGTCCAACTTTTTCCTGTCCATGAGATTTCTCAGGCAAGAATACTGGAGTGGGTTTCCATTTCCTCCTCCAGGGGATCTTCCCAGCCCAGGAATCGAACCTGTGTCTCTTGTATCTCCTGCACTGACAGGTGGATTCTTTACCACTGAGTCACCTGGGAAGCCCCATATTTAAATATCTCCCATGATGAGAAGCTCACACTTATAGCCCTTTCCAAATTTGAACTTGCTCCTTAGATTTGCATTTTTTGAAAAAAAATTTTCTAAAAACACTGGTCATATAGCTTAAAGTTTCTTTTTCTTCATGTTTATTCTCCTCTAGACACAGTGTTCCTAATTTCCAGAGCTTATCTCTGGGTTGTAAAATAGAACCATATAAAAGCCAGGATAAAGACAATCATTGGGAATGGTTGTTTTTTTTTTTTTTTTTGAT
The DNA here is from genome assembly GCF_032452875.1 of Bos javanicus. NCBI lineage: Eukaryota > Metazoa > Chordata > Mammalia > Artiodactyla > Bovidae > Bos > Bos javanicus. The sequence goes on along the minus strand of NC_083872.1, from coordinate 95,541,058 downwards.
AGCTCAACTTGGTCTCAGTTTTGAGACTATTCTTTTTTTTTTTTTTTTTTAATTTTTACTGGCGTATAGTTGCCTTACAATGTTGTATTAGGGTCTCCTGCACAGCAAAATGAATCAGCTATATGTATATGCATATCCCCTCATTTTTGGATTTCCTTCCTTTTTAGGTCGCTACAGAGCCTTGAGTAGAGTTCCCTGTGCTTTACAGCAAGTTCTTATTAGTTATCTATTTTATACCAGTATCCATAGTGTATATATGTCAATCCCAAGTTCCTAATTCATCCCACCCACTCCTCTGTCCTCTTAGTATTTATACGTTTATTCTCTCTGTGTCTCTATTTCTGCTTTGTAAATAAGATCATAAGATCGTCCATACCAATTTAAGGGGAATATGTATCTGAGTTTTCTAAAGGGGTGTGATGGGCTACTTGAGATTATGATGTGAGGAGAGGTCAAACAAAGGAGGGGATCTTCTAATTTAGGCAGTCTTTGGTTCTAATGACTAGGATAGAAGAAGGCACGAAGAGGGATACTGAAAATAAATCCCAGCTAAGCTTAAAGAGGTACAGAGAGGTACAAAATTTCTTGGAAACCTAGAGGCTTATAAATATGGACACTGGAAAAACTGTACTGTATGTAAGGGCTAATCCTAGAGCTTGAGTATTTAAATACCTAGTTATCCATTAAGATCTTATTTAGCCTCTGCAAGTAATACCTGCTTGTCTTTAATATGAAAGTGATAAATCATGTGATTGTTTAAAATTCTAAGGTATGTGTACACCATTTGGGCACAAACCTGAATGGTGACTTTGAAGGTTTCTAATGGCAGCATTTAGAACCCCAGTTCAGCTTGTGGAAAACCGTGGATATATTTTGGTTTGGCTCCAAGCCTTCTTTTCATCCTCTAGGTTACTGAGTGCAAAGGAAAAAAAAAAATGAACACTGTATATATTTTTGAGGCACAGGTTTATTTTCCCCTCTTGCAAAACTGACATTGAATTATTTGATTTTTGTCCAAGGGATTTAGCTTGTTCTATGACAGGAGACTGATTATCCTGAAAAATGCCTTTTACACTGACTTTAAACATGTGACTCTGTGATTCTCAAGGAAGTCTTATCAGAAACCGAGAGATGACTTCAAAGGAGATTTTCCTTCTCGACACTTTTTCTAGTGTTAGGGCTGGGCCTTCTCTCTCTTTTTAAAATTATGTTAATTTATTTATTAGGCTGTGCTGGGTCTTAGTTGAGGCGTATAGGATCTAGTTCCTAGATCTTAGACCAGGGATTGAACCCGGGCTTTGTACATTGAGAGCTTGGAGTCTTAGCCATTGGACCACCAGGGAAGTCCCTGGGCCTTCTCTTCTCTGTGCTGTTGCAAATTTGGTCAGTTTACACATATTGCCTAACCCTAGTTTTGCTTTTGCAAAGACCCCCAAAGCTTCTTACCAGTAGCAGATAAGGGGATATCTAGATATTGAAAACTGAAGTTCAGTGCTGGTTTTGCTTTATGCTACAGGAGACTTTGTAAGTAAGTGTATGTGTTAGTTGCTCAGTCATGTCTGACTCTTTGCGACCCGATGGACTGTAGCCCGCCAGGCTCCTTTGTCTGTAGAATTCTCCAGGCAAGAATACTGGAGTGGGTAGCCATTCCCTTCTCCAATGGATCTTCCCAACTCGAGGATTGAACCCCGGTCTCCTGCATTGCAGGCAGACTCTTTACTGTCTGAGCCATCAACTTTAACCTACCAGATTTTTAGTTTTCATACCTCTTGATTATGAATTATAATTCCTGCTTTGTCTGCAACTCATAGACACTGTTAGTAGCAGTGGAAATGATGTATGTATGTGAAAGCATTTAAAATAAATGCATTTATAAAAATGGAAAATTAGTATCATACAACCAAGACTCCTAGGGCAGAAGTAAGGGCAGAGCTTGTATGGAGAAGATCTTGAATTTGGCTTGCACTGAGATTGCTTCTCCTTTTTCTTTCATTACATGTACACTCACACTCACACACAGATGTGCATGTGTGCAAATACAATCTTGATTCTAGGTCTGCATTCATAGCTCACATTCTAGATGTGAGCCCTAGTATGCTTCTCCTTCAAATCAATCCTGACTTCCTTATAGATACTGGGGAAATGCAGGGGATCCAGAAACTAGTAGTTCCCAGGAGTCCAAAAAATTTTCAGCTTCCCCTTTATGTAGAGAATCCCTCAGAGACCCAGTTGGGCTGGGCCTTGTTTTCCTTTACTCTTAGTTTACAGCGTAAGAAATTGCCTTGCTGTTCAGCTGGCAAAACAGAGCTTTTACTTGTCAATACACTAGGTTGTTACTCAATCGTATGATTTAAGAGGTGCTCTGGGAGTCATACCCCAAAGCACCTTGTTCAGGAGCTTGTATTTCTGCCTTTAAGAACACTGTTTGAGACTAATTTTTGTCTCTGTGTCAACATAGTCCTCTCCAAATCCTATTTTTAAAATGCAGACATCTCTTTGGAGGGACAAAGGTTAACTTGTTTTGGCCAGTAGTGAGGAGGGAGTAGATAGAAAAAGAAAAGCTGGAAAGGAAAAGTGTGGATGCTTGAGACAATATTTTCCTTCTTTGTCACAATTCTGTCTCAGGTGACCTGATCTCAGGTCATCCTATGCAAAACACATGTTAGTAAACACTAAACAGGGACTTAAAGCTCTGGGGTGGAGGAGTGAGGAAGGCCTGGCTTGGAAAATCTTCTAAATTACACTTCATTCAGAAGACTTCATTTGACTCATTGTAAACTGTTAACAGACTTTGTTTTCTGTTCTCTTGGCTCAGGTAACTGTGTTTACACTGGATTGTATATCAGCTAATTATGTGGCACCTGATGACTCAGTTAGGCATTTTGAATGACAAGAGAACAAAACAGACAGGGTCAAATGACCGAACACAGAGAGCCTGTGTAATGAGCTTATTGGCTCCCTAAATCTTCGCTGGGATCTCTAAAATCACAAGTTAGCTTAATGGGAATACGTATGCTACAATGAGGGCTTCCCAGATAGCACAGTTGTAAGGAATCTGCCTGCCAATGCAGGAGACAGGAGTTTGATCCTTGGGTCAGGAAGATCCCTTGGTGGAGGAAATGTCAACCCACTCCAGTATTCTTGCCTGGGAAATCCCATGGATGGAGGAACTTGGTGGGCTACAAGTCCATGGGGGTCACAGAGTCATACACAACTGAGTGACTGAGCACACACCCACACACATGCCACAATGAGGGATACAATTAACTTTGAAGTGAATTTTAATGCCTAGCACTGTTTTCTCATGTTACCTTCCCAGACCTTTCCTCACCCTAACTCCTTTGGTTCTTTCCTCCTAATGAATCTGTTGCTAATCCCCATTGATCAACACATTTTATTCAAAAGCCTGGAGGAAGACATACTCATCAAATGTTCAGATCTCCAAGAAAAAGCTAAAAAAAAACAAATAACAAAAGTATCTCCATTATTGAATGAACAAGATGATATTTTATTTTTATTTTTTAAAATATTATTTCTATGTTTATTTGGCTGTGCTGGGTCTTAGTTGTAGTACTCAGGATCTTCTTTGAGATATGCAGGATCTGTAGTTGCAGTGTGTGGAGTCTAGTTCCCTAACCAAGCATTGAACTCAGGCCCCCTGCAATGAGAGCATGGAGTTTTAGCCACTGGACCACCAGGGAAGTCCCAAGATAACGTTTTAAAAGGGATAAAATATACTTTGCATTTAGATTATGAAATGTGCTGGGAGAGACAGGATGAGGGAAAGTGTGACTTGCTAGGAATTTATGTTAAAAAAAAAAACACAAAAAACCTGAAGGGCTTCACTAGTGACTCAGTGGTAAAGAATACACCTGCCAGTGCAGGAGACACAGGTTTGATCCCTGATCCAGGAAGATCCCACATACTTTGGAGCAACTAAGCCTGTGTGCCACAACTATTGAACCTGTGCTCTAGAGCCCATGTGCCGCAACACGAGAAGCCATCGCAATGAGAAGGCTGCACACCACAACTAGAGAGTTGCGCCTGCTCACAGCAACTAGAGAAAAGCCCAAGCAGCAGTGAAAACCCAGCACAGCCAAAAATAAATAAAGGTTAAAAATAATACCTGAAGGTTTTAACAGGCCATGAGAAGCAGGCTTGAGAGAAGCAACGGCAGGCTTAGACACCCCAGAGATGAACAAGGTCTGGGTTATGAGCAGTCATAATTAGTTGCACCCTGAGACCATCAGACAATTTGCTGTGCTTCCCATTGGGTCTTATAGAGCTGATACCCATAAACTAGAATCTATTTGGGAAAAGAGGCATTGATGGAGGAGGTGGTGACATAGCAAATTAGTGAAGTAGAAGGTCCTGGACCCTACTTCTTCCTACAAAAACACCAATTCAGAGACAAATTATCTTTGTGAGAAACCCAGAATTTCTGAATTTTTCTACTCAGAAGGCTCCTACACTCTGAGCAAGCACAAAACTAGGCTCACTGAAATTTATATGAAGGCTTGGGACACTCTCATACCAGGGTCCCTGTCCCCAGCCCAGCCATAAAATTTAGAAGAAACTTTTGAGCTCCCAGCTCCTCCCAGGAGAGGGAAGTCATTGTCCTGTACATTCAGCACCCCAGGTTTTCTAAGAGCAATTACCCAGAAGACTGGCTTCTTCTGCCTGGTTAGACTTGGAACTCTGACAGGTCTCTCACGGTCTAGCCACATAAGGGAGATAAAAATGGCAGCCTGAGCTGGTAGAGCTGATGGAGCTGGTAGAGATGGTGGAGCACTAGAACCTCCTCTCTGCTCAACATGGAGTGAATAGGATGAAAAAAATCTGGGCTCTCAGCTATACCCTGAGGAGGGAAAAAGTTGATCCATGTGTCTAGTATTCCAACTTTTCTAGCGCTTCCCAAGGAACTAGCTTGCATCAGTCTTGTCAGTCTTGGAGGACTAATGGGTTTGGCATAATCTAGTTGTCTAGGGGAGAATGGAGATGGTGGTTTGGGCACATAGATGCCATAGATCCTCTCCCTGGCTTAGCACAGAATAAACAGATGAAAAATTTCTCAACTCTCAGCTTCCCCTAGGGGAGGACAAGAATGGATACTTGCACCCAGATGCCCAACTTCTCTGGGACTACCCAGGGAACTGGCATGTATCAGCTCTCCCACCCAAGGCACATGTTGTCTGTATAGGGACACTTCCACATAAGAAGTCCCCTTCAAGATCTCAATAGGTAACTGTTTCACCTAAATTCATAGAAGTAGAGAAAGTTAAGAACAATGGAAAGGCAGAAGAATTTCTCTCAATTGAAAGTGCAAGAGAAAACACTTGAAATGGAAATAAACGGTTTACCAGATAAAGCATTTAAAGCATTGGTAATAGGAATGTTAATTAACTTAAAAAAGAATTGATGAAAACAGTGGACATCTTAACAAGGAACTAGAAAATATAAAAAAGATCCAATCAGAAACAAAGAGTTCAATATGCGAAATAAAAAAACACGAGGAAAAAAATGAATAGCAGTGCTACAGAAGAATGCGTAGTGATCTGGAAGAGAGAATAGAAATCACCCAATCGAAACAGCAGAGAGAAAAATCAGCTTAAAAAGTGGAAACATTTTAAGAAGTCTCTGAGATAACATTAAACATTCACAATATAGGGACACCAGAAGGAAGAGAGAGAGAGGATCAAAAATCTATTTGAGGGCGTTGTGGCTGAAAACTTTCCAAACCTGAGAAAGGAAACAGAAATTCAAATATAGGAAGCACAAAGGGGCCCAAACATGATGAACCCAAACAGACCCACACTAACACATATCGTAATTAAAATGTCAAAACTTAAATATAAAGAGAGAATTATAAAGGCAAACAGAGGAAAAGAAAGAGTCATATAAAACAGAATCCTCATAAGGCTATCAGCTGATTTTTCCGCAGAAACTTTGAGACCAAAAAAGAGTGGCATGATCTATTCAAAATGCTGAAGGGAAAAAACAACACCTAGGATAATCTACGCAGCAAGGGAATGCTTATACTCTGTTGCACGTGTGCAGTCACTTCAGTCGTGTCGGAGTCTTTGTGACCCTATGGACAGTAGCCCACCAGCAGGCTCCTCTGTCCTTGGGATTCTCCAGGCAAGAATACTGGAGTGGGTTACCATTTCCTACTCCAGGGGATTCTTCCCAGCCCAGGGATCGAACCCCAGTCTCTTACATCTTCTGTATTGACAGACAGGTTCTTTACCACTGCTGCTGCTAAGTCACTTTAGTCGTGTCTGACTCTGTGCGACCCCATAGACGGCAGCCCACCAGGCTCCCTTGTCCCTGGGATTCTCCAGGCAAGAACACTGGAGTGGTTTGCCATTTCCTTCTCCAATGCATGAAAGTGAAAAGTGAAAGTGAAGTCAGTCGTGTCCGACACTCAGCGACCCCATGGACTGCAGCCCACCAGGCTTCTCTATCCATGAGATTTTCAAGACAAGAGTACTGGAGTGGGGTACCATTGCTTTTTTACCACTAGCGCCACCTTGATGGAAATGTAAATTGGTGGAGCCACTATGGAAAATAGTAAGGAGATTCCTTTAAAAACTAAAAATAGAAATACCATATGATCCAACAGTTCCACTCCTGGGTATATATCCAAAGAAAGCAAAAATATTAACTCAAAAAGGTACATGCACCCCAGTGCTCACAGCAACATTATTTACAATAGCCAAGACACTGAAGCAAACCATGTGTCCATCAACAGATGAATGGAAAGAAGATACACACACACACACGCTGAAATACTATTCAACCTTAAAAAGAATGAAATTCTGCCATTTGCAAAAACATGGATGGATATAGAGAAAATTATGGTTAGTGAAATAAGTCAGACAGAGAATGACAGTGTGTGATGTCACTTATATGTGGAGTCTAAAACAAATGTATATAGCCAAACAGAAACAGAAAACAAGATGGTGGTTACCAATGGGAAGACAGAAGAGAGGGCAAGACAGGGATATGGGATTAAGAGATTTGAACTACCATGCATAAAATAGGTAGGCAACGAAGATATATTGTATAACAGACATATAGCCATTATTTTGTAATCATTTTAATAGAGTACAATTTGCAAAAACATTGAGTTACTATGTTGTATACATGGGTGAGTGAGCACTTAGTCACTCTGTTGTGTCTGACTCTTTGCAACCTCTACTGTAGCACATAAGGCTCCTCTGTCCTTGAGATTTCCTGGCAAGAATACTGTAAGTGGGCTGCCATTTCCTTTTTCAGGGGAACTTCCTGACCCAGGAATCGACCCCACATCTTCAGTGTGTACTGCATTGCAGGAGATGTTTTACTGCTGAGCCATGAGGGAAGCCCTTTTACACCTGAAACTAATATAATATTGTAAATGAACTATGCTTCAAAAATCACATAATCATATCAATAGATGTAGAAAAGTATTTTGCAAAATCCAACACCTTTCCATGATAAAAACTTTGAACAAATAAGGAATAGAAGGAATATACCTCAACATAATAAAGGCCATATATGACATTCCCAAAACTAATTTTAAGTTCAATGGTGAAAAGCTGAAATCTTTTCCTCCAACATCAGAAACAAGACAAGAATGCTCAGTCCCACCACTTCTATTCAATATATTACTGGACATCCTAAGCAGAGCAATTAGGTTGAACAAAGAAATAAAAGGAAGGTAATTCCACTTACAATAGCACTAAAAAGAATGAAATACTTAAGAATAAACTTAAAGTAAAAGACTTGTACACTGAAAACTACAAAACACTAATGAAAGAAATTAAGAAGACACAAATGGAAAGTTATCCTATGTTCATGGTGAAAAATTAGTATTATTCAAAAGTCCATAGTAGCCAAAGCAATCTATAGGTTCAAAGCAATACTTATCAAATTATAAGTGGCATTTTGTACAGAAACAGAAAAAACTACTCTAAAATTTATGAGGAACCACAAATGACCATGAATAGCTAAATTAACCCCATGAAGTAAAACAAAATTGGAATCATCACATGTCTTGATTTCAAAATATACTGCATAGTTACAGAAAACAAAATAGTATGGTAATGGTAAAAAGATGGATATGTAGATCAGTGGAACAGACTAGAGAGCCCAGAAATACACCTGTAAATATGTGGTCAAGCAATATTTAATAAGGGTGCCAAAGATGCACAATGGAAAAAAGAATCGTCTCTGCAACAAATGGTGTTTGGGGAACTAGATATCCATATAGAAAAGAATGAAATTGGACTCATATGCTATACTATACACAAAAATCAATTCAAAATGGGTTAAAGACTTAAATGACTTAAAATCATAAAACTCTCAGGAGAAAACTCTTTATGATATTGGTCTTGGCAATGATTTCATGGATAAGACACTGAAACATAGGTATGTGAAACAAAAAATAGACAATTATGACCACACCAAGCTAAAAAGTTTCTGTACAATAAAAGAAAAATCAACACAGTGAAAGGTTACCTAGTGAATGGGAGAAAATATTCATAAATCATGTGTCTGATGAGAGGTCAGTTTTCACAATATATAAGGAATACATAGAACTCAGTAGCAAATAAATAAATAACCTGATATTTTTTTTAAAAAATGGGCAACGGTCTTAAATAGATATTTCTCCAAAGAAGACATACATATGACCAACAGATAAATGAAAAGATACTGACACTAATCATCCAGGAAATGCAAATTAAAAGCACACAGAGCTATCACCTCACATCTGCTAGGATGGTAATGATCAGAAAGATAAGAGATAAGTGTTGGTGAGGTTGAGGAGAAACTGAAATTCTACTGCTGGTAGAATGCAAAATAGTGCAGCCATTATAAAAAACAACATGCCAGATCCTTAAAAAATTAAGTATAGAACTATCATATGATCTAGCAATCCCACCTCTAGATCCAAAAGAATGAAATCAGAATATTGAAGAGATAACTGTATTCCCATGTTCATTGAGGTGCTATTCACTATAGCCAGGATGAAAAAATAAGCAAGATATCCACTGACAGGTGAATGGATGAAGAAAATGTGCACAATGGAATATTATTTAACCTTAAAAAAGAAGGAAATTCTACAGTGCTCAGCAACAGGGATGAATCTTTCAACATTATGCTTAGTGAAATAAGCCAGTCCCAGAAAGAAAAATACTGCATTATTCCACTTATATGTGGTATCTGAGATAATCAAATTTGTAGAGTTGAAGAGTTGTTGGTGATTGTCAGAGGTCTGGTGGTGAGATGAAGAGTTACAATCAAGCGGCATAAAGTTGCAGTTACACAAGATAAATCAGCTCTAGAGATCTGCTGTACAACACTGTACATATAGTCAACAATGCTATTGTATTGAACACTTAAACAGTTAAGATGGTAGATACAGTATTTAATTGCTTACCATGATAAAATAACATAATATGGAAGAAATTATATAGCTTTGCTGTCTTAGAATCATGGCAAATGGAACATGTAACATTGGGTCATTTTTTTGCATTGACGTGAAAAGAAAACTTTGCTTGGTAAATGAAATAGACCCTTATTCCTAAGCTCCTGGTCGTGATGCCCTTCTCAAGCCATAGCTGACATTCAAGATTAGCATGTTTATGAAAAAAATGCATTTGTTTTACCCATAAGTGAAGCATTGTTTCTGTTTGCTAAAAAGTTTTTAAAAAGAAGAAAGGAAAAAAAAAAAAAAGATTCAGGAGAGTGTGAAAGTGTCTGAGCAAGGTATCAAATGTAGAAGTTTCAAAAAAAGAGAGAAATGAAGCAGTGGACTATATTCCTTCTGTTTTATTCTAGAGAGAAGCATTAATGCCAATAAGTTTAAAGTGATTCAGAAAAATTTCTATCCTAACATTTAGTTATCCAAAAGTGAGCTAATGCATCACATGACCTAGAGAATTTCATAACACTAGAGTTTTAAGTGCAAACTGTACTTACTCTTACTGTATGGCATATTGAATGGCATAGAGCAGGTACATGGTAACTATTTAAATGTTAAATTCATACTAGCCACACTATTGAGGGAAAGAGTGAGAGGTTGGGCCTAACTAATTCTAAAATTGGTTGTGCAGGATGTTGATCAATGCCCTTTGAAAAGAATGGTCTGTTGTCAAATTATCTTGTGAAGCCCTGTGTTTAACGGACTCAGGTTCCTTTATTGATGGACCACAGAGAAGGCTTCATACATTAAAAGCTCTCTCTCTCCATGTATGTACACATATGTTTCAGAAATGGGATATATAAAAACAGTAGAACATATTTGAACATAAAACAACTTTTGGCAGGATTTTGATGGCAACATTGTTCCTTAGAACAGATGCTTGGGAAACTGGTCTAAATTTGCTCTATTTTTTAATTCGAATTCCCAATTCCACTTTTTTTTCAAAGAGATGGGTGCTGTTTGTTAATATGTTTCAACTAAACTTCTAGTTTTAGCCACCTTTTCCTGTGGCTATAAAATACTGTGGCTATTTTATAGAATTGTGCTTGTCAGTTTAGTGAAAAATTTATCTCCCCTTTCTCAGTTCTAAATATCTTCTTTGGTGTAGTCTCAACTTTGAGGACTAACTCACTGATATGACTGAGCACTTTTGATTTTCTTTGAGTACTTATATAATACAGAATTATTATCCTTTAGAAACATTTCCAAGACTCTTTGTAAGAAGGAAAGTTCTCTCAGGATGTTTAAACACATGCATCCAAATGTATGCAGTTAATTTTCCTACTTTATTACAGGTTTGTTGTCAGAAGGAGTGGTCAAGTGGTCATTATCCTTAGACGAAATGGGTAGGGACAAATTTTGTATATTGCTTTATCCAAAGGAAAGGAATCAGAGTGTTTCTAGGCAAACACCATAAAAATCTCCTGTATTAAACAGAGAAAAGGGCGCATTTCTTGAACAGTATTTTCAAAGCTTAACCTCATGTTTTAACAACCCCAGATGACTTATGTTTCTGGCTTTCATGTTTGTTGGTTAGCTTTCAATGCCTGAATTCACGGAAATGAGAGATGGAAAAAACCCCCAACAGGTCACCCAGTTTATTTCTCTAAAGAAATTAACAGATGAATCTCAATGTAGTCTCACAATGTGATGGGTGGTGGGGAGCTACATTTTACATTCAGAAAAATTGGGGTCAATTTCAATCCTAGGATGAATTTAGATCCCATCAAAAGCTTTCCATGTCCTACCTCTGCTTTATATATGTGTGTGTGTGTGTGTACATGTATTCATAAACTGACCAACTGAGCCATGACACATTCTGATTCTTTAACACTGAAGCAGCAGGAGAAGGGGAGATAAGAAAGAAGTGAGACTACCCTGGTGGTGCAATGGATAAGAATCCACCTGCCAATGCAGGACACACAGGTTCTTTTTTCTTTTAACGGTGATGGTTATTTAGTTGCTAAGTCATGTCTGACTCTTTGCGACCCCCTGGACTGTAGTCCACCAGGATCCTCTGTCCATGGGATTTCCCAGGCAAGAATACTGGAGTGGGTTGCCATTTCCATCTCCAAGGGATTTTCCTGACTTCATGTATTTTTTGTTTTTGGCTGTGCTGGGTCTTCGTTGCTGCACAGGCTTTTCTCTAGTTGCAGAGAGGGGGCTACTATCAGGCTGTGATGCTCAGGCTTTTCATCGCGGCGGCTGCTCTTGTTGTGGAGCAGGGGCTCTCGTAGTTGTGGCTCCTGGGATCTGGAGCACAGGCTCAATAGTTAGGGCTGTGGCGCAGGTGCTTAATTGCTCCATGGCCTGTGAGATCTTCCTGAGTCAGGGATGGAACCCATGTCTCCTGAGGTGGCAGGTGGATTCTTTGCCACTGAACCACCAGGGAAACCCCAGGGACACAAGTTTGATCCCTGGTCTGGGAAGAGTCCACATGGCACAACTACTGAGCCCACAGGCTGCAGCTACCGAAGCTCGCCCACTCCAAGGCCTGCTCTAGGACTAGCCGGAGCTTAAGTAGGACTCTTCCAACATCCATGGTGGAATTGTTCTCTCCATATGAACCAGGATCTCCAGGCTCACAGATATTAGAATTTTAAGGATAGAAAACAAATTCCTCATGTGGATTAAAAAATATAATGGAGCCACTTTTGCTTTTAGACCTCAGTTCTCAGATCCATGTATTCTTCCTATTGAAGACCCACCAGTATAAAATGCTTGTTGGTTTACGGTGTTTAACACTTTCCCAATACAGGTTTCCCATTCTTTTAGAAAAAGCAGAGTAGACTAATATATTCATTCTGAATTAATTTCAATTGTCAGGGATTTTTACTGGGGGAGGGGGCATGGAAGATGGTGATGGTCAGAGAGATAACAATGTCTGGGTTTCAGAGAAGGACCATCTAGGATGAAATTGGACCCTTCTTCACAAATGAAAACTCAGAGGCAATCTAGGCAATGTTTCAGAATTTCAAATCAAAATGAACTTGAGGTAAAATTTACTCTCATTTGAACTTCCTTGGTGCCCCCAGTGATAAAGAATCCACCTGCCAATGCAGGGGACATGGTTTAACCCCTGGTCTAGGGAGATCCCACATGCTACAGGGTAAGTAAGCCTGTGGGCCACAACTACTGAGCCTGAGCAAGACTGTGAACCACAGCAAAGAGTAGCCCCTGCTCTCCACAAGTAGAGAAAGACCGTGTGCTACATCCAATGACAACCCAGCGCTGCCAAAAATAAGTAATAAATAAATTAACAACAACAACAACAACAAAGAATTTATTCTCATTAGAGTTCTGTAAGGGCTTCCCTGGTGGCTCAGACAGTAAAGAATCTGTAATATTGTTACCGAAATCACAAGCCTGTGTGTTCAAAGGCACAGTGAGGCCCCATCAATACTAAACATTAGAGTTTGGAACAGAGAGGTTTATTTCAGATTCATACAAGGAGATGGTTGGCTCATGCCCTAAGAACCCCAAAGTTACTGAAAGCTTTCAGCAAGTCCCTTTAAAGGCAAAGGTGAGGGATGGGCATGGTTAGTTGTTGCAGACTTCTCGGTGTCAGGTCCTTTTTTCTTGAGGTCTGGTCATGGTCAAGTGACGATGTTCCTGTAAATCTCTACCAGATGAATGTTATTCTCTGTCCTGACCAGAAAGTGCAAAGCCCCAAGGCACAACTCTCACACTCCAAGGTCCCAGTCCTGGTTAAGAGGCAGATCTTAGCTGGCAGCTCCTTCAGGGCCAGGTTCCCACATCCTGCCCAGCTGTCATCTTTGAGGGAGCCAGGCATCCAACCGCCCCTCAGTCTCCTCAAGCTGCACAAATGGGGAGACCAGGTCTCAAAAACTGCGACCCAGACAGACGGCCACTGCTAGAAGGTCACAGAGACAGGGATGGGGGAGAGGTTCACCACTCCTCAAGGCTAGTGGAGGGCCTTAGTCAGGGCTCTGGAGCCCCCAGGATGTAGTCCCCAGTCTGTTCCCCAGGCCCCCCGGCTCACCCACTGGCCCAAGGCTGGGTGAGCTGGAAGGCCTCCAGGAGAAGGCCTGAATTTGCCTCTTAACTTACTTTCCACCTGATGACCACCACACCACTGACCCTTGACTGAGTCGTTTCCCCAGTTGTTCCTCATTGACCGTTACCAGTGGGCAGGCCCCACTGCAATACTGACCAAAACCTGAGCAGGACAGCTAATGGCCACTCATTACAGTTGGTTGCTTGTGGGAGGGTCCCACTGAGGCACCTGAACAATGGCTGAGCAAGACCTGTTGCCTAGTGACAGGGAGCAGAGTAATGAGGCACAGCAATGGCTACCTCCTAAAGGCTGAGCTCATCCTGATCTGTTACAATGTGACAAAAAACTAAGCCAGAAGCAGTAAGATGGAGAAGTTGAAGGAAAGTCTACTAATGATGGATAATCATGGTGCTCAAAAATTCAGAGTAGAACAACAACATCACTTGCAGATTTCTATTATTGTAAAGGTAGATGTATGAATGAAAATTAAAAGATGCTTACTCTTTGGAAGAAAAGTTATGACCAACCTAGACAGCATATTAAAAAGCAGAGACATTACTTTGCCAACAAAGGTCTGTCTAGTCAAGGCTATGATTTTTCTAGTAGCCATGTATGGATGTGAGAGTTGGACTATAAAGAAAGCTGAGCGCCGAAGAATTTATGCTTTTGAACTGTGGTGTTGGAGAAGACTCCTGAGAGTCCCTTGGACTGCAAGGAGATCCAACCAGTCCATCCTAAAGGAAATCACTCCTGAATATTCATTGGAAGGACTGATGTTGAAAGTGAAACTCCAGTACTTTGGCCACCTGATGCGAAGAGCTGACTCATTTGAAAAGACCCTGATGCTGGGAAAGATTGAAGGCGGGAGGAGAAGGGGACAACAGAAGATGAGATGGTTGGATGGCATCACCGACTCAATGGACATGAGTTTGAGTAAACTCTGGGAGTTGGTGATGGACAGGGAGGCCTGGTGTGCTGCAGTCTGTGGGGTCACAGAGTTGGACACAACTGAGCGACTGAACTGAACTGATGAATGAAAATAGTGTTGAACATACTGCTACTATGTAAGTATTTACGTTTAACTCCATTCTATTGTGGATATTTTATTATGATACAAAAATGTGGCTATAAGAATCCCAAGCCTAGTTGAGCATGAAAGCTAAGATCATACGTTTTCCTTAAATCCTGTCTTGATCTTCTGAAACTGCATGTTTTGTCAGCATAGGTAGAAGAGAGGGAGAATGGTGTGGGTACAAGCTGGCCAGTGCTACCAATGGTCTTTTGTTATAACTGCCTTCAAGATATAAATGAGACTCTCCAAAGACGAATTGTCTTGTCATTTCTTAAGATCCAGAGTATGGTGCTTTATAGTAATAGCAATAGTACAATAAAAAATAACAGAAGAAATGCTTACCACTTATTAGGACTTACTCTATGCTAGGCAGTATTTCAGGCATTTTACATATATTCGTTTATTTAATATTTACAACTCTAAGGTGGGAACTAGAATCATCTTATTTGACATAAGGAAACTGAAGTACAGCAAGATGAATTAAAGGAGAATTTCACATTTCCAAGTGGTGGAAGTGGAAGACCCAGTTCCGTAGTTTTTATAATTCTCAAATGCTATGCTAAAATGCTAAATTGCTTTTATGGGATGGGAGCAGAATATCTTGTCTGTGTTTAAACACTTTTTGGTTCCCAGGATTTACTACTCCCATGAAAGGACTTACCAAGATCATGAAAGGGAAATAGTAAAACCTGTGAGCTATCACTTTATCTGTCTTAGCTCTGGAATATACCAAAATATACCAGAATATACCAAAAAAGAAATGGAACTGAGAACATAGATAGAATTCTGACTGAGGTGGAAATTACATTAAAAATAGCTTTATCAGATGGGGAAGTGTGACCAATTGGAGATTGATACAAATATATAGACCATTTGTTTATAACCCTTTAAAAACTGACTTAAGGGCTTAGATTTTTATGAGGTCAATACAAGCGAATTTCTTAAGAGGATAGAATTACCTGTCCTTGGAATAGTCATTTAGTCTCTTAGCTCTCAAATTACTCAGTTAAAAGGAAGGAGTTGAATTAGGTTATTGCTGAGCTCCTTGCCAGCTCAAAAACTATTAATTTAATGTTGTATAATACATAAGAGGTCTGGCAGTTAAGGACCTTGGGTCCCCACTTTATTATCTGAATGATGGTTATAGATCTGGTTCCTGGAACTTTAAGACTTGGAAGTTAGTGTGTGCATGCTAAGTCACTTCAGTTGTGTCTGACTCTTTGTGACCCAGTGGACTGTAGCCCACCAGGCTCCTCTATCCACGGGATTCTCCAGGCAAGAACAATGGAGTGGGCTGCCATTTCCTTCTCCAGGAGATCTTCCCAACCCAGGGATTGAACCCTCGTCTCTTACATTGGCCGGTGGATTCTTTACCACTGAGTCATCAGGGAAGCAAATAGTCACCATAACTGTATCCAATATGTGAAAAAAAGTTGAGACGTGGAGAATATTAAAACACCTATACCAAACTTCTAGAAATGAAAACTATAATGACTGAGATGAAAAATACATTCAATAGGATTAACAGTAAATTATACATTGCGGAAGATAAAGTTGGTAAGCTTATAGATACATTAAAAGAAACCATAAAAATGAAACAGTAAAGAAAAAACAACTTATAAAAATGAAAATAACTTGTTGGAGCTATGGAAAAACTGCCAGTGATTAATGTGCATGTCACTGCAATCTCCAAAGGAGGAGTGAAGGAGTGAAAATATTTGAAGAAATAATGGCTGAAAATTTTCTAAATTCAATGCATTTCAAGAATTCAATAAACCCCAGAACAAGAAAAACAGACCAGACCACACCAACATGCATTTACTATAGTATCTTCAGAAAGTTACCCCTTTGAGTTTCAATTTTACCATCTAATATTACTTATTTTCTGTTTTGTTCTAAGATCTAATGAATTAGAGCTTGCAAAAAAGGTTAGAAAATTGTAAAACACCCATCACTATATTAATATGATGATAGTTGAAATTATACAACACATTATTGTGATGAATCAGTTTCAGAATTGGCTGATCACCCCCCATGACTGTCAGTCTGTTTTTTCTGCTTTCATTGAATTACCCTTTACAGCCAGAACATAGCAACAAGGTTATAGAGAGAAAAGAAATTGCAGTTACAGTGCCTACCCTCCAAGAATTTACCATAATGTTAGGCAAATATACATACAAAGAAATTTAATCAAAACATGAATTGAACAATATCATTGTACTTGAATCTTTATATACATGCATCCTCAACATGAAATATAGCTGATTTACAATGTTGTGCCAATCACTGCTCTACAGCAAAGTGACTTTACATAAATCTTGAGGGGCTGGATGCTGGCTTGAGTGGTGTGATGGGAACTGGGTGGATTTAACCATTATAGATTTCATAAAGTGCTTGAATCTTAAGCTGGGTTTTGAAGGCTTAGAAAGATACTGCACTAAAGCTATGAAGGCAGTGGGCCTTTCGGAAGGAATGGATGTAGAGATGGACATGAACTAGTTCTCAGGGCAGAGAAGAACAAGGTCTGAATGGGGATTGAGAAATCCTGGATTTTGTCCCTAATTACCAAGCAGGAGACTCTGCAGCCTCCTCATTGGCAAATGAGATTGAAGGGAGCTCTAGTATTTCGCATGGCTCCAAAATCCAGGTTCAAATCCTCTAAAAATGTTGAGTTGTTTTGGAAGCACACATATTTTTTTGGTTCCAGTAAGAGTCAAAACCATAGCCTCTTAGGATATGATAATATTCAGATAAGGGCAATGAGCCAGGGTACAGAATCTAGAATCCACACAGAAGGAATTTAGGAGCCATTTAAATTTTGGGAGCAGGAAAATCATATGGTCGATCATCTATGATATTTGAAAATCCTGGAAAACACATAATAAGAAGCAGCCATTCACTGATCCCAAGGTAGAGAGAATCTAGACAAACTACAGCCGGGCAAGTGTCTTCTAAGGTTAGTTTTCCTGTGCACTGAATCAGCATTAGAACAGGGTTAACAGAATCTCCTGTTCTGGGCTAGGTGGGCCTTGATTGAAATATCTCAGTATTCTCCCAGAAGAAATCAGACTCAAAATGTAAGTATCCAACCAGAAGTTTATTATGGAAGAATCACACATCTTAACTCCCCCTTGACCTTCACTTCGCTTCATTTTCATTACTTTTCAACCTGTGGGCAGGAAAGAGGGATGCAGCCAGACAAGAACGTTTAAGGAACAATTAAGCGATTCGTATGTTTCTATATAGTTCAGTAATGCTACTGCAAGGGAATACAAAACCAGGCATCAGGCTCTGGAAAGAGACTTTTGTCCAGTCTCATTTGGCCCCTCGGCGCTGCCGGAAATAACGGTCGTAGGCAGCATTGTATCCGTACATCATGGCATAGCGTTCGCAAAGTTTGAAGTCATCACAAGCTTCCCGGTTGAGCTCGTATTGAGGCTTGTTGAGTTCTCGGATTCTAGAAAGTGAGAAAAAAAAAAAAGCCAAAACTGAGAGGCGTAAAGGAAGTGGAGAAGTAAGAAAAAAAGAATGCGAAAATACCGTAGAGAGATCCCATAGTGTTAGTGGATCGGGTGTGTCTCTTTGTGACCCCATGCACTGTAGCCAGCCAGGTTCCTCTGTCCATGGAATTTTCCAGGCAAGAATACTGGAGTGGGTAGCCATTCCCTTCTCCAGGGGATCTTCCTGACTCAGGAATCGAACCCAGGTCTCCTTCACTGCAGGTGGATTCTTTACAGTCTGAGCCACCAGGGATTCCCCCAAGATGAAGAGATATTTACAGAACAAGGAGGAAAGGTGAAAGAGGGGGAATTTTCTTTTTCAATAAAAACAGAAATTTTCTGTCTTTCCTCCTTTACCTCCTCCCTCCCTTTCCTTTCTGGGCCTTTCACAAAATAGTCTTCTAGAAATTCACTTGGTTTTCTACATTGTTTTTAAATTCTTTGATTTTGGAATATGCTTAGAAATAATACATATTATCGAAAAAAAAAATCCATTTCTCCCTCCATTCAGATCTGGGAATAATGATCTACCCCATCACGTGTCATCACCTACCTCTCTTGGGCTTTCGCTCTCCATCTCTGCTGTGGTGATATAAAGCTGTTAGCGTTTCTCCTGTTAATGAAGGGATCTTAAAACAGAAAATAGGTGGAGTTTTAGGCAATCGGTCATTGATAATATTTCTGTGAGTATTCTCTGACACAAATATATTTGAAAACTCACTCATTCATTTGTGTATTTCATGTAACTATGAAAATTAGTTTCATAGTTTCATAACTATGAAGAGTAAAGGGGGAGATAAAGCAAATTTCATAAACTGCCTGATCCAAAGAAATTAATAACCTACATGTGGGTTACTAGAGACTTGGCACACAGGCTACTATAGACCTTGCTTGTTTATTTTGCTTTGGGTCATCATTTTGCCTTTCTCGATTTTGGTATTTCCACTCGAGTGTATTTTTCATTCCTATAAGGAGAAATCCTCTTTGTCCTGAGGCCTTAAAACATAATTTTAGATTTTCAGTAAATGAACAGTTTAAACATCATAAAACCATAAACACATTAAAGATAAGCATGGTGTTTATTTCTCTACTCAGTCTTTATAAGTATTTATATTTATATTCAATAGTGTCCAGCAGAATGCTGATGTGTGTGGTCTCCCAGCTGACTTGGCCGCCAAGCCTGTACTTTGTCATTTGTCACTAGTCCTCATTTTCCATCTGTGTGGTTGTTGTGGTGCCAACTTGAAATTTCCAAATGAGATTTTATGGTTCGTAAGTATGTCGAAAGCATACTTGCCATCTTACAAATTTAAAAATTGCTCATCTGGTGATTTTTTTTATAGTCATTGACTTTTAAAATTTACTTTACTTTTCCAAAAGATATCCTCTTTTTCCTCTCTGTTATGGGTATTATCATTTTGTCTTTTTAAGAATTAGGAGATTCTTCAATACCTGAGATTCCAATAAGGAATTCAAATATTTACTTACTGATTTCATAGGATTCCAGGCTTTCATGAGATTCTGGAATAAAAAAAAAAAGATTCATTTTATTGTTACTTTTTACAGACCACAGGAGTTTAAATATAGGGAAGGAAGGGAAGGGAAGAGTCAAAAAGATGGGAGGAGTATATTTGGCAGTGTGGTTATTACAAATTTCAGGCATTTAGGATTTATGAGCTGTTTCTCTAGCTCTGTTCTTGCTGGGATACGTCTACTCTTTAGTTTTTCTGGTGTTAAAGGAGCCAGGGGCCCTGGTTTAAGCTAAAATTTTCTAAGAGCTATGAAGTCTTTAGGCTGGTAAAGTAAGACAATTTAAGTGCTGCATGTAAGTCTCCAGGGAGCCTTCCTTGATTTAATTTGGGACCTGAAATCAAGGAAGGGACATAACACTGAGGAGACAGGCAAGACTCTCCAGGCAGGCTGGGCAGATGGCTTGGCCCGGCTTCTCCACGACAGGTTCCTAAGAGGTTCTGAAAGCCTCTTAAGAACCTGTGTTAAACTGACAGCCACAGAAACCACTGGCTTCAGCTGACATCTCACATTGGGCACGATGCCAGGTCAGAGAAAGAACTGAGACGATGCCGAAGGAAAAGATTTCTTCTTTCTCCCATTCTCCTAGGCAAAGCAGGTAAATTTGGCAATAAGAAACTCATAGTTATAAGCATATGAGTGTGCTTGAAAAGTTAAAAAGAAGGTGAAAAACCAAATACTCTGATACAGAAAACTGGCGAATAATTTCAAGACTAAGGAGTAAACTACAGATAGCTGTTAATATAATTGAGGCTCAAGGAAACCTAGAATATCCACATAATTGAACCATAAGACTGAATGACCTAAATCATGTTGCCTGAGATTTCTTTTCATTAGCTTTGAACAGACACACATATATTTAACAACACAGAGAACCAGGCAAAATTGGTCTTTTAACAATAGAAACTAAGAAAGTGATTTTTCTCTGAGATTCTTTAAATGTAAAACTTTTTTTTTTAATTCATTCACTAAAAATGTTAACTTCATGAGATTGTTCTTCTCCTAAACAAGGCCATACATATCACTTCGAGTGAAAACTGGTTTTCTTAAAGGTAAGTGATTCAACCAGTACCCTTAACCAATTGTAACCAAAGTCAAAATAAACATCCTTATTTGTTTAAATGAGAGCTTAGGGGCTGGAGAGTTGATATCTTTTTTTTTTTTCCCCTGAAATAGCAAAGTTTCCAGGTATAGAGCAACTTACCATAGAAAGAACTTGTCTGTTAAGTTACATACAAAAGTCTGGATATTGAAGAGGTAAAAAATATGATGAAAAAAAAAAAAAAAGACTTGATGGAGCAGATCAGTGCTCAAAGGACTTGGGAAATGTCAAATTCATGGTCCTCTAAGATTATAAGAGCAAAAAGGAAAGAAGAGAAGGAGGGAGAGGAAAAAATCCATGAAAACTGAAGTCAGAGGCAGAAAAGAAAAAAACAAAAACAGAGAGAGAGCAGGAGAAAGTTCTCACCATAACACAGAGCTGCCACGGCCAAGGCAGCCAGGATGGAGAGAAGGAGCAGGCTCTTCATGGTGTCTCCGGGTCACTCGCACCGTCTCCTGGAGCAGCAGTGGGGAGAGACAACTACAGGCTGTTGGTGAAAGGCTGTGGGGTTTTTATAAGAATCAGAGCAGCTGAAAGGGGTGGAACCAGTGGGAGGGGGCCGGAGAAGGTGGAGACTGGTTGGCATTCAATGAGCACTGGGACTTTTCCCAAATACTCATTCCTTCCAGATATTATCTACTCCGGGTGGGCAGTTTTCCCTCACTCCTGGACCTGACTTGTATGGCAGGATACTGCCCTGGTACACAAGTTGTGGCTGCCCTATGTTTGGGTCAGACCTGGGCTCAGGTCCACAGAGAAGGGAGTTGCCACAAACACGTGTTTGCCTTTCTAATTCCTTCTCTGGTCTGCCCTCCCTGGCCTTGACTTTGGGTCTTTCAGGTTTGGTCCATACACAAAGCCATAGTGTTCTCTTCACTCCCCTGATGGATGGATGAGAGGTTCTGGGGGAGAAAGGACTTCACTTTCTGTGCTGGTTCTAATTTAGAATTATTTTCCTAGTAGGGCTGAACTGTTAATCCTAACCACTTGGGTGTTCGCCTGGTGATATACCCCTTTCGCAGTTTTTCCAAGTGCTCAGCAGGACGGGGATGGCCAAGGACCCCCTGGCTTCTGTTTCCTCCATTGGCTCAGTAGCAACTTGCCCATCCAGTTTTGTGACTTGAGTGCAGACCTGCACACTGATGTCCTATTAGGCTGGCTATCACTCATCTAAAGTGCAGCAAGGATACCCACCTCACATTGTCTGAAGGCATTGTCTTGATAATGAAATAATTCAATACGCTTTTAGTGAGTGGCAGATGAGATGCAAGGTACCTGCTAGGTGATGTGGGGACCTAGAGACAAACAAGACAGTCCCTAAGGAGGTAAGAACCTTCTTATTATTCACTTTGCTCTTGAGCTGTCCTGTATCCTCCAAGACAGATTTTCACAAACACACACCTTCACAAACACACACCTCCATAAACACACACCTCCATCAGAATCAGAAGCTCTATATCTCTATTTCTTATTGCAATCCTTCGATTGCAATTTGGTGTCTCTGGTTGTCTTGTAGACAAAGATCTTTTATTTTTTTATCCTCTTGGACAATCAGAAAACCTTTTCTATCAGATGTGTCCCTGTTGCCTGGGTACCCAAGAGTCTTCTCAACAGAAAAATAGACTTGTGTCACAGAACAGCAGATGTGGAAGAGCTAAAGTTGCAGAACCTCTAACTTGGGCTGGAAGAGCAAAAGGGGCTGCAATGGGGTGAGTGGGTATACTTTTCAATGAAGATTAATTTCTAGGAGCAATGATGAACAGCTAGACAGAGCCTTTTACCTCACTGTTTTTGCCTTATTGGGGTGGACTTCCCTGGTAGCTCAGACGGTAAAGAATCTGCCTACAATGCAGGAATCCTGGGTTTGATCCCTGGGTCAGGAAGACCCCCTGGAGAAGGGAATGGCTACCTACTCCAGGGCCTGGAGAATCCCAAGGACAGAGGAGCCTGGTGGGCTACTGTCCATGGGGTCGCAAAAGTCAGACATGACTGAGGGACTAACACTTTCACTTTTACAGATTCTCTCTTCTCCAGCTACAAACATGCTTTATGATGTACACTAGCTCCATCTTTTTCCAGTTGATTCTAACAATCCCCTCTACTCCCAAATGCAGAGAGCAGTTATGCTCTGTCGGCTTTCTGATCTCATAATTATTTATTTTTCCATTCTCTAAATCCAAACTTGAAAATCTTATATTTTTCTTTCCAATTTAAAGTGAAGTGAAGTCGCTCAGTCATGTCCAACTCTTTGTGACCCTGTGGACTGTAGCCCACCAGGCTCTTCCGTCCATGGGATTCTCCAGGCAAGAACACTAGAGTGGGTTGTCATTTCCTTCTCCAGGGGATCTTCCCGACCCAGGGATCGTACCCAGATCTCCCGAATTGCAGGCAGACACTTTAACCTCTGAGCCACCAGGGAAGCCCAATTTAAGCTTCACCTTTTTTTCACAAGTCATTTTAAACACAGCCTCCACTGGGTTTCCTAAACGTTTATGCATCTCTTTTTATTGTCCTTTTTTTTTTTTTTTAAATAAAGGATTTATTATTTTCTTCTCAGGAAAAACAGGAAGTTAGGGAAAAACATTACATTTTACAGCCCATATTAGTTTGCAGTTGATCCTAACTCTTCCTGGCACAACTGTCAACATCTTTAGCTGTTTTAACCAGAACCAAGGTGTTCATTCTCAATAGAACATACACAGATGACGCTGAAAGACTGCAAGTTTTCCTCTGGGAGTAGCATCAGACTTGTTTTGGGTTTTGTAAGGCTAACACTTCCTTTTGGAAACTGTCCCTCATAAGTCTCTCATCTTTCCTTTCACTGTTTCCATCTCTGCCTGAGTTCTCCTATGCTCAATTCCATTTATGTAGGATTCGTAAATGATTAGCATTCATGCGTGTGTGAGAATTCAGAGCCCTTCTATTTCTTTCCTCCCGTATCACTTGGTCTTTTCTAGTGCCAACTGGCTATCTAAATTGTCTCAAAGACAATTCTGTATGTGTCAACTCCAGTCATGTATCCTTATAAAGAGGATTTGGACTAACTTGATGGAGCTTTTGTATGGGAAAAGGCCAAGATTGACTTATGAGAGAGAGAAAAAAATAGGGGTAGAAAAAAGTGGAGGGGGAGAAACGAGGAAGAGCTTTGTAGGCTTCGTTTGCTGGATGGGGGAGTTTAAGGAAGAGATTGAATTATAGAGAGAAAAGCTTTGAGACAGCTGTAGGATGTGAGACATATTGAAAATAAGACATGAAAACAGACAAATCAGAATGGCTTTGGTTATGAATAGTATTGTTTAAGGTTGTAAAGGATTGAGAACTGGCAAAAAATATTAAAATTGTATTTAATTAATGTTGGCTGCTAGTTTGCATTTTTAAAATTTGGATGTCTTGTAAAGACCAGACCACATGAAGTTTTAACTTACATTTGGATTTTTGAAATCCAAATGAAAAACATTTATATAGTTATTTCCCCCTAATTACTCAAGAGAAATATTTTTCAGTGAAGAGAATATTTGAGGACACTCCCAGAAGTGAAAACCAAGCTCTGAGAAAGGCAGTGATAGGATTACCAGTTTTTATTTAGATTGTATGGGAATTTTCTCATGTGAGATTGGCAGTGTGGTATAATCCAGGCAACAGAAATACAAGATCTCCTATTCTACCTGTCTCAGGAGGAGAAGACAAGGAAGGCCACACCTTTCAGAACCAGAAGTAGCCTCAAGGTTTTAGTCATCCATCCATCAATCCATCTCACAAATTTATTGAGCATTTATTTCGGAGAAGGCAATGGCACCCCACTCCAGTACTGTTGCCTGGAAAATCCCATGGACGGAGGAGCCTGGTAGGCTGCAGTCCATGCGGTCACTAAGAGTCGGGCACGACTGAGCGACTTCCCTTTCACTTTTCACTTTCATGCATTGGAGAAAGAAATGGCAACCCACTCCAGTATTCTTGCCTGGAGAATCCCAGGGACAGAGGACCCTAGTGGGCTGCCATCTATGGGGTCGCACAGAGTCGGACATGACTGAAGTGACTTAGCAGCAGCAGTAGCAGCAACTCTAAGCTGGAAATACAGGGACAAAAAATGGAGATATAATCTCTGCTGTCATGAATAAAGTGTGTTTTTAGATCACAAATTTAATCAGTGGCTCTTCTTATATGGACATTTGTTTAGATAGCCGATTGGCACTAGAGAAGACCAAGTGATATGCTTTCTCATTGGACTGACTTTTTTATGGACACTCAGGAGTGCCTTTGTTTGCAGAGCCTCGTGAAAAACACTGAGGACAAGCTCAGAATTCAAGGAGAGAATTTGACTCGGGGAAGGTTGGCAGAGCTGCCAGGAATTACTAGGGAAGAAGTTCCTCAGAAAAACTTGTGCTGGGACATATGCCAAAAGAGTTATTGCTTTTCTGCAGCATTTCTGTGACTAAAATAATGGTACAGTATTAAGGACTGATGCTAAAGCTTCAATACTTTGGTCACCTAATGCAAAGAGCTGACTCATTGGAAAAGACCCTGATGTTGGGGAAGATTGAAGGCAAAAGGAGAAGGGGGTGGCAGAGAATGAATTGGTTGGACAGTATCACATACTCAATGGACATGAATTTGAGCAAACTCTGGGAGATAGTGAAGGACAGGGAACCCTGGTGTGTGCAATCCACAGGGTCACAGAGAGTCGGACACAACTTAGCATCTGAACAACAACAAATAAAGTGAATGTATTTCTTCACCAATCCTACATCTTCCTCTTTCTCTTCTTTCTTACCCTTTCTCTGGGGTAGAGACTGCTACCTTTATTTCAGACTGCTAGGCATTTTGTCTTTTTTAGGAATTTTCCTGGCTCCCATCCAGTTTTTTTTTTTTTTCTGTCCCATGAAATTCAGCTTTATTTACACAATGTTGGTTTTATGAGTTCATATTATTATTTTACTGGCAGCACTAAAACCTCACTCTTGCCAGTAAAGGGGAAAAGGCAAAGAAGAGAAGAGGAGGAAGCAACAGCCCTGAAAATAAAAACAGGAATCACTTTCTAGGACGCCAAAAGGCAATGAATTGAAAAACATCTAACCAATTTTATGAGACAATGCCGACCTCTTTGTTCTATTCCTTTAAGGGAAGCTCCTTGAATGGATTCTTCATCTCATATTCATGAATCCACATAGCTTTCTGTGAATCAAATTCCTCAGTCTTTTTCTTAATTTGTCTTGTAGCTGAACTAAGTGGAAAATCAATCTTTGTCAAAATCAAGTATGGGAGGAGCATCTTGGAAACTTATGCACAAAATTCTGGGGAAATGTGAAGAAAGCTGGATAAACTGAACTCCTGGCTAGGAATGGCTGTAATTTTTCTCTTCTTACTATATAGATGATTTCCTATACCCTTTTCTTTTCTATTAAAAGCTTCATTTAAAAAAATGTAATAGCAGATATAAAAAATACAACTATCAAAGTAATATATCATACATCAAGTCTCTGCTATATACTAAGCACTGTGATAATCACTTTTGAGTCATTGTGTTTTTTACTTTTCGTAATAATCCTACATACCAAACATAATTATTTACATATTGTATATGAGAAAATTAAGCTCAAAGAAGTTGCATATTTAAACCAAGGCCATATAGCAATTAAGTGGCAAAGATGAGATTCAAACACAGGGTTGTTTGACTTAAAAGAGTATGATTTTAACCACTGATACAATCACACATTATTTCCTAATGTTCTGATTTCTACTTAAATAATTCTGTGATTGTATCTGCAGGGAACATTGAATTCCCAGTTTCAGAGCTAAAGATAAAATCAAACAAGGATATACATATTTAATATAATAATTTATTCAATGTCCTCTAAATTTTGACAATAGAAATCACGATTTTCATAATGCCATTTCATCTTAGATAGTTTAATGACATAAAATCAGAGAAAAGGGATGCATTTGGTATTGGAACCCAAGTCCCTCATTTCTCTATCCAGCACTCTGCATGCAAAATTGCCTGTCCAAACAAGCTCCAACTCAGAAAGTTGCTTGCCCAAACCTTTCAGCTTGCTTCAGAAATCACCAAGTCATCTGGTTTGGTATAAGAATATAGGCTCCACGGTGTCTACAAAGCCAATTTCTACAGTTACTTATACCAAACCAGATGACAGTCAGCAAACATGAGTGTTCATAGTTTGGGATGAGACTTGGTGATTCCTGAAGCAAGCTGAAAGGTTTCGGGAAGCAACCTATTTGGCATAAGAATACAGGCTCCACGGTGTCTACAAAGCCAATTTCTACAGTTACTTAGACCCCAAGAAAAGCTGGAAATCCAGACTCAATTTACAAAATGCTCCTTCAACTCAAAGCAAAACAGAGAACAGGTTCTGTGTCTCGAATCTTGGCTAGACATGAAGTTGGGGAAGGCTGGCTGCTTACTCATCAGACTCTGACTGCTTCCTGTGGGAAAGGTGTGAAGTTGAAGTCTGGGGAACTTTTCTCATGGCACCACGACCTTAGCTGGAAGGGAAGGGGCCCCATTAGATCTGTTCTCCTCCCATCCCACCCTTTGCCACACCCTGTGTTCTCCTTTCATTATTCCAGCTCACCAACATAAAAATAGTTCTTCCTATATTCAGGAAATTTACAATGGTAAGAAATAGAGTCAAGTAACTTGCAGGAACTGAAGAAGGTATTGGTGACTGGCAGAAACAGGAGGTTTGGAGATGGGGCTGGTAAAACGTGATATGAGAAGGGTGAAATGGTGTCTCTATGGGTAAGACGAAAGCAGTGCTCGGTTGTGTTCAACTCTTGGAGACACCATGGACTACCGCCCACAAAGCTCCTCTGCCCATGGAGTTTTCCAGGCAAGAATACTGGAGTGGGTTGCCATTTTCTTCTTCCAGGGGATCTTCCAGAACTAGGGATTGAACCTGCATCTGTGAGGTTGGCAGGTGGATTTCTTTATCACTGCACCACCTGGGAAGCCCAAGGTGAATGCAGAGCAGGACTGTTTTAAACATTTGTAAAAATCTAAAGGGAAGGGAAAGGATGATACCTTCGTTCACCAAATCACAACACACAAGAACTTGAGAGTACAGTTTTAAATTACAAAAAGTAGTTTCAGGGAAGATAAAACAATAGCTTTAAACAATAGTGAATGATTCAAGAGAAATTTAAGTAAGCATAATAATGGTATCATTATTAATAAGAGGTTAAAAATAGTTAACCACTTTTAAAGTTGACCTGAAGAAATGATAATATGTTCTTTGAACTCCCAGCTGGATGGACCTTGAGTATAATCCAAAAGTACATCATTTAAGTGGAAATTTAACTAATTCTTAAGGTGATTTTAGCTTTAGGTAGTAAATCAAGTAGGCTTCCCTGGTGGATCAGTAGTAGAGAATCCATCTGCCAATGCAGGAGACCTCGAGTTCAATCCCTGGAAGGAGTGACGATCCCTTGGTTTTACTCCACCTTGGTATTCCTTCTGTATCTTTGCTACTTCCTCAGAGAAACAATCTTCATATAGGCTAGACTGGGTTCTGAAGAAAGGTCCTGTAATAGGTAAATAATCCTACTGGTTGAGGGATGTTATTTTTGGAAATGACCTAAGTGTCCACCCACAGATGACTGGATAAAGAGAAAGTGGTACCTAGACAATGGAAAGTTATTGTGTGACATTTGACAAGTCATTTAAGTTCCTGAGCCTCATATTTCTCAGTGACATAGTTAGGGGATATAAAACTTGACTGATGGGACTGTTGATTGGATTAAATAAAACAACACATGCAGAGTTTTCTCCACTAATGATTGGATGTAATGCCATCAAGTACACAAACACCCACACCCACACACACACAATGTTATTTCAAAAAAGATTGGCTTAACTCCATTGGTTTAGTGTTAAACCATATTTTTGGTTTGGTTTGGACATATATTTTGATTTTCCCCCAATAGTCAAGGAATAGATCAAAACAGAGGAGAGAAGGCGAAAAGTGGGAGCAATTGAATCAGCAAGGTTTCATCCAGTGGGAACCAAATTGGAAGCTGGAAGGGCTCAGTTTAGTTCCAACACTGCTGCAAAATGCCTGTGTGACTTTTGAACAAAACATTTAATTCTCTTTCTAAACATGAGTTGTAATAGACTGCTATAATTGTGTGCTTCTAAATTATTTAATCCTTGGAATAGGTAAACAAGATAGAGAAATAATTTTATAATCCAGGGTTTGAAGGAACACTGTGTTCTTAGTGCTGTTTTGCAAGTGTTTCTTCCAGGGCTGATGGGTATTTGGGTGTCCACTCTGGGCTTGAAAACCACTAGCAAGATGCTTTGCAAAAACTTCATCCAAATCACTGCTTCTCAGTCAGCCCTCTCATTTCCCAGTGTTGTCAGATAATTTCATTCATTCAAGCTAGACTTTGATGTGCTTTGAAATCCTTGGGACACACACACACACACACACACACACAAAAGGCAATCTTTTTAGCCAGGGTTTGGTCACTAGAAAAAAGTCTCATGGCAGAGATCTAAAACTCTGCAATTCCTCTCCTTTGTCTCATCATCTAGTCACTGCAAACCCTGGAAATCGGATGAGATTCAGAAAAAGTTGAAAGAGGACAGGAAGGAAAAATCTCCAGGTTAACAGTAGAGAGAGCATAATGCAGAGCATGTATTTGCTAATCAAGCTAAAAAGTGAACAGGCTGTGAATAAGAGATTGTTTTCACATCTGACTGCTCCCTGATAGAACTATGATGGAAAATACTGTTGTGAAGTGTGGGTTGGTATGACCTGTGGAAATTTAATTTGGCCTGCTTGTTGCTGTTCTCTTAAACAGCCTATAGCCAGTGTTTGTCTGAATCTTGGAGTCATCATCCTCGACTGTGATTATTCCAATTTATCATTCTCCATGCTTCCTGTCTTTCTTGTAATCCTAGATTATTTCATTTCTTTCCACTCTGAAATTTTAAAATACATTTTTATTCTGTTGAGGAAAATGAAAGGATTTTTTCACTTGAATGCTTTCTTTGGCTTTTGGTAGGAGATAAATGAGTTGGAGTAAGGATGGGATCAAAAGGAAGAGGAGAGAAACTGCAGGGAACAAGATGTAATGTAAATTTTGGTTTTGTTTTGCTTTGAGAGAGCAACAGAAGGGCAGGTGAAATAGATATGGGCTGTGGTGTAGGATGTGTAAGGAGGAGAGTCCAGCGTGACCTCTTGTTTGTCTTGCTCTCCCATCAAACTGTGAGGTTTTTGAGGTTGGCCACTGGAAATATGTGTGTGTGTGTGTGTATATATATATATATATTTCTTTCTTTTTGTTTGTTTGTGCTTTGCAGCATGCAGGATCTTAGTTCCCATACCAGGGTTCGAACCTGTGCCCTCTGCAATGGAAGCATGCAGTCTTAACCTCTGGACCACCCGGGAATTTCCTAGCCAGTTGGATATTGTTCATCTTTCAAACCTCCAACAACTGTCTGGTGTTTGAATTGAACCAATATCCTTCTTATCTAGGTCTGGTGACCTAGTAGATAGTGGAAGAGAGCATGTGTTTGGAGTTAGCAAGATTGAATTTGAATTCTGTTCTCTCACTGAGTAATCTGCTGTTTGTTTAATTCTCATTTTCTTTATCTAAAGAATGGGGATGCTGATGAAGAATAGCTTATAGAGTTGGGTGTGCAGCTGTGTCCTTAGTTGCTCAGTCGTGTCTGATTCTTCTGTGATCCCGTGGATTGTAGCCCACCAGGCTCCTCTGTCCATGGAATTCTCCAGGCAAGAATACTGGAGTGGGTTGCCATTTCCTTCTCCATGGGATCTTCCCAACCTGGGGATCGAACTCATATCTCCTGCCTCTCCTGCATTTGCAGGCAAATTCTTTACCACTGAGCCACCTGGGAAGCCCCTAATAGACTTGTAATGATGACTAAGGCACAATGCTGACGTATAGTAAATGTTCCATGAAAGTAGCTCTTATTTTTACTCTTGCTGT
Source organism: Bos javanicus (assembly GCF_032452875.1). Lineage (NCBI taxonomy): Eukaryota > Metazoa > Chordata > Mammalia > Artiodactyla > Bovidae > Bos > Bos javanicus. The sequence continues at coordinate 95,510,395 of NC_083872.1, read as the reverse complement.
GTGGCCCTGGATAAGTCATTTCCTCATGGTAGCATGTGAGGGATGATAATCATTACATAAATTGCAAAGATTTAATCAGATAATCCTTGTAGAATACCCAGTGTCTGCAATACAGTAGCTGCTCATTAAATACTGGTTTCCGTCCTTATATTCCCAGTTGTCTGTTCCACTCTTTTCCTTCGCTTTTTCACCTGCATGTGACCAGTCCTTCAGCCAAACTGAGTAACTTAGTCAAAGATGGTGCAGTGTTTGCCATCACATCTTTTGCTCATTGCATCATCTTTTTTTCTGCATTCCTGCCTCTGTCTATAGCAACCCTGGGCATATTTTAAGGCCTAATCTCAAATACCACTTGCTTCGTGATGTATTACATAAGTAAGCTTCCCAACTGGGTTATTTCTCCTTCCTTCAAACACTCCCTTAGCATTCTGTTTTCTTTCTTTTTGAAACAGAGAAAGGCCATGCAAGGAAATGTGTGGTTCATGCCTTACAAAACCCTAAACTCTTATTTTATTTCTTTACCAGTGCATACCTTCTTCCTTTTTCAAATTATAGGTCTTCTGTTCTCTGTATGTGTCATAAACCCGCTCCCCAAATATTGATAGTACAGTCAGCAGTCTCCTACTTATCCACCAATCCAGACACATTTATCCACCAGACTCTAACTGATTATCTAGGAAACCTTCATCTCTAGAAAGACTGGCTTCTTTCTTGTGGAAAGAAGAAAAAAAATTATTTTGTTGAATTCACATATTGAGTTAACTGCCTTTGGTGTGTCCTCATAGTAACCCTAGGACTCCCTTTCATAAATCACACCTGATTTCATTGCAAAATATTGGAACTGTTTACATGAGTGAATCCTACACTGAATTTTAAGCTCCTCAAAGGGAAATCAGAACTTGTATTCTATTCGTCTTTGTAGCCCTAGTCCCATATACATTGCCTTATCTGCTAACCGTGTGCGGTGTTTGAAAATCATAAGAACTAGGTGAAGATACCCTTAACAATCCACTCTAGCAGTCTCATAACACACACAGAATATTCCTGTCCATTTGTTGAAGCACAAATTTAATTCCTTGTGAAAACAGAAAATTGCTGTACTTTGAAAAACTGAATATGTATGCTCAAAAAAGGGGAAAATACTATTTCTCTCATATTTTTTCTACATTTGGCTCATATGGCTACCCAACTATTAAATTAGCTAATTATCCGCTTTATGAAATGGAAATATTCCTGAAAAACTTCCAGATGATAACATTGTAAAATTAAGTTATGGTTTAAATACATGAAAAAAGTATCCCCTCTCTTTAAAGAAAATCACTTGAATAGCAAGAATGCTTCTGGAAGAGCAAAACAAGAAATGCTCCCTTTATCATGTGTGGGATGTAAATTTTTCCCTTATGTACTTTTCTTTACATCTAGACTTTTACATATTGATGAAACCTGTACATATCAGTTGAGGTCATGTAAAGAAACTGACTCCATGTATAGCAGCCAACATTGCAGATAATAGATAAAAGAATTTCAATGGACCAAAAATAAGAACATATGAAAGATGGCCATATCATGTTTTTCATTAAGTTGATTAATTTTTATTTATTAAATAATATTATTTCACTTCTTTCTTTTCTCTTCATTTTTCTGGTTCACCCAAGCAAGCCTTTCATCTATACCAACTATCTTAAAAAAAAAAAAGCACAGTTTTTTTCAAAAGGAAAAATATGAATGTCTTATCTATAATATAAACAAAGTTAATTCTTGAAAAAGAGACTGCAAGGCTATTCAAAAAGCTTCTTGCGGCTCGCTCTCTACATGCAATTTTTTTTTTTTTTTTTTGCATTCACTGAACATTTGCTGAATAGCTGAAGGGAAGAAAATTTTGTTCCATTTTCCTTTTCCCAGAAGTTGTGCTGTATTTCTTGGAATGAATTTCAGTCCTTTCTTTCCATCTTCAGATAACGATGACATATGAACTTTCTCACAAGGTCAGCAGCCAGAGCTAGAGGATTTGTGGGGATATATGTTTTGAAGCCAAAAAATCTTGGGAATGAGAAAGAACTTGAATACAGATATTGGCTGTTCTCTATACTGTGGACTCTCCAGAAAAGATGGGCTTAAATATTTAGTATTTTGGTGCTGGAAATGAATCAAATGGACAATGGTGCAAAAGTAAAAATGTGGAGGTCAATTTTGACCTTGGCTAGTGTGGCAACTTGAACTTGGATTTCTCAGCTGAACATTTGGTCTTCATATTATGCTTTGTACCTAAACTCACCCCTTCAAGAGCCAGGCACAGTTCCTCTGGTTGGCTGAGGTTTTTCCTGTGTGTTCTCAGAGATAAATAAAACAACCAACTCACTGCTCCTCTTGCCAATGTGTCTTTCCATTGCACAAAAAGAAAACAACCATATGGGCTGCCATGAATAGAATTGGCAAGGCTGGCTTGTAGGGATAACTTCCATACGGTGTAAGATTAGAATTAATCATTCAAACAAAGACAGTTAAAGACCCTTCAGGCATTTTAAGTGTTCTGAAAGAAAAAAAAAAAGATCAAGAAAGGAAAAGATACTGAAACATTTCAGAGTCTCTCTAAATAAATTTATACAGGCCCTGGCATATAGCATATTATTTAAACTATCTAGGACTTAAATAATACTTTAAGGAAAAAATGTTCACTATTGGCATACACCAAAATTGATTAAAAAATAGAATAAATACATACAAAAGAGGCAATTCTTAGTACTCTTCAAAGAGGATCAGTAAATAAAAGGTATGCAAACAACCAAGCAAATCGACAATAAAAATTCACACATGCTTATGAACACAAGAGTCTAAAATATTATCTTGATAAAGAGAATATAATTTATCCTTATAAAGTTCTTATGGAGAAGGTGACACTCGGAGTTGTCAATTGACTTGCCCAAAAAGATATCATAGGCTTGGATGCCTTGGATTTCACCTGACTTCAAACAGTTCTCTGTCTGCATGTTTGTATATGAGTGTATGTATCATTTGTATTGGATTGGATATCATTTTTATATTAGATTATAGGTATCTAATGAGTGAAGATCATGTATTCTAATATTCATAATATCTGTGTTCTAATGTAATACATAAATCATTGCCTGGTAAATGATAAACACTTAAAAATTATTTGCTGAATAAAATTTATAAAAACAAGTCAACATATTACTGACAAGGCACTTTCTAAGCACAATAATGATAATACATTCATTTGCTAATTTTCTACAATCACTTTTAAACTACTTACTGTATTTTCAGTTCAGTTCAGTCGCTCAGTCGTGTCTGACTATTTGCTACCCCATGAATTGCGGCACGCCAGGCCTCCCTGTCTATCACTCAAACTCATGTCCATCGAGTCAGTGATGCCATCCAGCCATCTCATCGTCTGTCGTCCCCTTCTCCTCCTGCCCCCAATCCCTCCCAGCATCAGAGTCTTTTCCAATGAGTCAACTCTTCGCATGAGGTGGCCAAAGTACTGGAGTTTCAGCTTCAGCATCATTCCTTCCAAAGAACACCCAGGACTGATCTCCTTTAGAATGGACTTGTTGGATCTCCAAGGGACTCTCAAGAGTCTTCTCCAACACCACAGTTCAAAAGCATCCGTTCTTCAGTGCTCAACTTTCTTCACAGTCCAACTCTCACATCCATACACGACCACTGGAAAAGCCATAGCTTTGACTAGACAGACCTTTGTGGGCAAAGTAATGTCTCTGCTTTTGAATATGCTATCTAGGTTGGTCATAACTTTCCTTCCAAGAAATAAGCATCTTTTAATTTCATGGCTGCAATCACCATCTGCAGTGATTTTGGAGCCCAGAAAAACAAAGTCTGACACTGTTTCCACTGTTTCCCCATGTATTTGCCATGAAGTGATGGGACCAGATGCCATGATCTTAGTTTTCTGAATGTTGAGCTTTAAGCCAACTTTTTCACTCTCTACTTTCACTTTCATCAAGAGGCTCTTTAGTTCCTCTTCACTTTGTGCCATAAGGGTGATGTCATCTGCATATCTGAGGTTATTGATATTTCTTCCGGCAATCTTGATTCCAGCTTGCGCTTCCTCCAGCCCAGCGTTTCTCATGATGTACTCTGCATATAAGTTAAATAAGCAGAGTGACAATATACAGGCTTGACATACTCCTTTAGAGATTTGGAACCAGTCTGTTGTTCCATGTTCAGTTCTAACTGTTGCTTCTTGACCTGCATATAGGTTTCTCAAGAGGCACTGTATTCTAGATACTGTATTAATTAGAATTCATATCAGTCTCAAGAATTTTATAGTATATAGATGGCTAGGAGGATATATAAATAAATAATTGTAAGTACCATGATAAATCTTTCATCAGTTATATAAAAAAACATAGTACTGTAGTCTAGTCTTAATAAGTGGTAATTCTAGTTAATGTAAATGGGCCAAACTCACCAATTAACATACAGACTATGGCTTCCTGGTGGCTCAGATAGTAAAGAACCTGCCTGCAGGTGCAGGAGATGTGGGTTCAACTCCTGGGCCAGGAAGATCCCCTGGAGAAAGGAAGGGCAACCCACTCTGGTATTCTTGCCTGGAGAATCCTATGGATAGAGGAGCCTGGTAGGCTATGGTCAATAGAGTTGCAAAGAGTTGGACTTGACTGAAGTGACTTAGCATGCATGCATGAGTTAAATGTATAAAGGAGGTAATAAGAACAGGAAGAGAAAGAGTCTTACAGGCTCAAGGAATGATAACTATGTAAATTGTAAAGTGGTGCAAAAATCCTTAACAAAATTCTAGCAATCAGAATCCAACAACATATTAAAAGATCATACATCATGACCAGGTGGGCTTTATCCCAGGGATACAAGGATTCTTCAATATCTGCAAATCAATCAATGTAATACACCACATTAACAAATTGAAAAATAAAAGCCATATGATTATCTCAATAGATGCAGAGAAAGCCTTTGACAAAATTCAACATCCATTTATGATAAAAACCCTCCAGAAAGCAGGAATAGAAGGAACATACCTCAACATAATAAAAGCTATATATGACAAACCCACAGCAAACATTATCCTCAGTGGTGAAAAATTGAAAGCATTTCCCCGAAAGTCAGGAACAAGACAAGGGTGCCCACTTTCACCACTACTATTCAACATAATTTTGGAAGTTTTGGCCACAGCAATCAGAGCAGAAAAAGAAATAAAAGGAATCCAAATTGGAAAAGAAGAAGTAAAACTTTCACTGTTTGCAGATGACATGATCCTCTACATAGAAAACCCTAAAGACTCCACCAGAAAATTACTAGAGCTAATCAATGAATATAGTAAAGTTGCAGGATATAAAATCAACACACAGAAATCCCTGCATTCCTATACACTAATAATGAGAAAATAAAGAAATTAAGGAAAAAATTCCATTCACCATTGCAACAAAAATAATAAAATACTTAGGAATATATCTACCTAAAGAAACAAAAGACTTATATATAGAAAACTATAAAACACTGATGAAAGAAATCAAAGAGGACACGAGTAGATGGAGAAATACACCATGTTCACGGATCAGAAGAATCAATACAGTGAAAATGAGTATACTACCTAAAGCAATCCATAGATTCAATGCAATCCCTATCAAGCTACCAACGGTATTTTTCACAGAGCTAGAACAAATAATTTCACAATTTGTATGGAAATACAAAAAACCTCGAATAGCCAAAGCAATCTTGAGAAAGAAGAATGGAACTGGTGGAATCACCCTGCCTGACTGCAGGCTCTACTACAAAGCCATAGTCATCAAGACAGTATGGTACTGGCACAAAGACAGAAATATAGATCAGTGGAACAAAATAGAAATCCCAGAAATAAATCCACGCACCTATGGACACCTTATTTTTGGCAAAGGAGGCAAGAATATACAATGGAGAAAAGACAATCTCTTTAACAAGTGGTGCTGGGAAAACTGGTCAACCACTTGTAAAAGAATGAAACTAGAGCACTTTCTAACACCATACACAAAAATAAACTCAAAATGGATTAAAGATCTAAACATTAACACCATACACAAAAATAAACTCAAAATGGATTAAAGATCTAAACATAAGACCAGAAACTATAAAACTCCTAGAGGAGAATATAGGCAAAACACTCTCCGACATAAATCACAGCAGGATCCTCTATGACCCACCTCCCAGAATATTGGAAATAAAAGCAAAAATAAACAAATGGGACCTAATTAAAATTAAAAAGCTTCTGCACAACAGAGGAAACTATAAGCAAGGTGAAAAGACAGCCTTCAGAATGGGAGAAAATAATAGCAAATGAAGCAACTGACAAAGAATTGATCTGAAAAATATACAAGCAACTCCTGCAGCTCAATTCCAGAAAAATAAACGATCCAATCAAAAAATGGGCCAAAGAACTAAACAGACATTTCTCCAAAGAAGACATACAGAGGGCTAACAAACACATGAAAAGATGCTCAACATCACTCATTATCAGAGAAATGCAAATCAAAACCACAATGAGGTACCATTTCACACCAGTTGGAATGGCTGTGATACAAAAGTCTACAAGCAATAAATGCTGGAGAGGGTGTGGAGAAAAGGGAACCCTCTTACACTGTTGGTGGGAAGGCAAACTAGTTCAGCCACTATGGAGAACAGTGTGGAGATTCCTTTAAAAACTGGAAATAGAACTGCCATACGACCCAGCAATCCCACTGCTGGGCATACACATCGAGGAAGCCAGAATTGAAAGAGACACACGTACCCCAATGTTCATCGCAGCACTGTTTATAATAGCCAGGACATGGAAGCAACCTAGATGTCCATTGGCAGACGAATGGATAAAGAAAGCTGTGGTACATATACACAATGGAGTATTACTCAGCCATTAAAAAGAATACATTTGAATCAGTTCTAATGAGGTGTATGAAACTGGAGCCAATTATACAGAGTGAAGTAAGCCAGAAAGAAAAACACCAATACAGTATACTAATGCATATATATGGAATTTAGAAAGATAGTAACGATAACCCTGTATGCGAGACAGCAGAAGAGACTCAGTTGTATACAACAGTCTTATGGACTCTGTGGGAAAGGGCAAGGGTGGGATGATTTGGGAGAATGGCATTGAAACATGTATAATATCATATGTGAAACGAATCGCCAGTCCAGGTTTGATGCATGATACAGGATGCTCAGGGCTGATGCACTGGGATGACCCAGAGGGATGGTATGGGGAGGGAGGTGGGAGGGGAGTTCAGGATGGTGAACACGTATACACCCGTGGCAGATTCATGTTGATGTACCGCAAAACCAATACAATATTGTAAGGTAATTAGCCTCCAATTAAAATAAATAAATTTATATTTAAAAAGTTGTAAAGTGGAATTAGGCATTGTGTTTTTTAAAAGCACAAGATCTTAAGTGTACTAACCATACACATACATACATACATACTATACACACACACACACATATGTACAAGGTAGCTATGTGAGGTGATAAATGAGTTAACCTGACTATAGTAATTGTTTCACACATTGCTATACCTCAAAAAATCACACTGTACAACCTAAATAGATACAATTTTTGTCAATTTTACCTCAATAAAACCAAAACACAGAAGATAAGTCTGGGGAATTAGGCAGGACCATGTGAAAATGCCAAAGGTCAAACTTTTGAACATCTTTTTTAAAAAAAAACTTAAAAAACTTATTTCTTTATTTGGCTGCACTGGGTCTTAGTTGCAACATGCATGTCTTTAGTTGCAGCATGTGAGATCTAGTTCTCTGACCAGGGAATGAACCCAGGTTCCCTTCATTGGGAACATAGACTCTTCGCCACTGAACCACCAGGGAAGTCCCATAACTTCTTTGAACCTTAAAGGTATTTGAAAACCATTGAAAAACTTTAAGAAAGAAAAGAGTGATATAATTAAATTGTGTTTTTAAAAATGAGTCTGGCTGCAGTGAAGATAATAGATTAGAAAGAGGTAAGAGTTTATGCATGGAGATCAGTTTAGGAGGTCAGTGTAGTAGCTCATGTACAGAGTGATGGGAGCTTAAACCAAGAAAATGTTGAAATGGAACAAAGGAAGAGGGATATGAAAGTTATTTAGAAGGTAACATTGAACAAATCAATGTAGAGATAAAGGTGTGTTGTCAAAGATGGAGGCCCTTGTTTTTGGTATGCACAAATTGGTGCTAATTGAGATTAGTTCATAGCTTGTGGGAGAAATGAAAATGGATATATATAGTGAGTTGAAATGCTTTCATGATATCTAGTTAGAAATATAGCGTAGGTGGTTGGGGTTCAGTGTCTCATCTGAAGTGGAAATACAACTTTGAGTGTCATCAGCTCATGCAAATAAAGTGGCTACATTTATTTTTTAAAATAAATGGAAATACACCTTTTCCTAAATGGTTTCCCATCTGTCTTCCTCCACAGAATAGATGGCTTTGTATTCAGGGATGAGGAAGGGGATGAATGAGTCCTTAGGAGTAAGTGACTGTCATTTCCTTTTGCTTACTATTTTTCAACTCTTTCACCAATAACTATAATAAACCAAATTATAATAGTAGTAATAATAAAATCAAACAATATATTGCACAATCTCAACAAAATTAAGCTATATATAGTGAATTTAAACCACTTAAGTCCACTGGAATGATTTGTTCAGAGTAGGCGATCAATACATATTTGCTGCTTGACCAAGTCACACGAAAAGTATTACTAAATCACTTTATAATGATGGCTTATAATTGAGTTTGTTGTAAGAACCATAACGATGGCCATAAATACTTTTATGTATTTGAGAAGACAAGAGAAAGCCCTTCCAAACATGGAGAAGCTGACATTGGCTACCGTAGTTCAGCGACCTGGCTTAACCTCAGACCCAAAGTTTCAGGCTGTCACTTAGCCTTTGGTGGGCTGTGGGCCTTCACACCTAATATAATTTGGCAAACACAAAGTGTTTTATAAGACAGGTGATGTGGAAAATACTCGGTAATTTTGCCAGTGTTTTTAACCACTCACCGTCCCAAATGCTGCCTAAGTCAAATTAATTTACAAAGGTCTTGTATTTTCCATGTCCTTTTCCATTCCCTCTCTAGGGACCAAGGACTTGGCATGAACCCTAGCTCTAGTAGCCCCATGGGATCAGGCTGAATAGTTAGTTGTCTGGAAAGACCATAAAAAGACACAATTTAAGAGGCAAGTTCAAGGAAAGTAAGTCAAGGGTAAAGCCAGAGGGACAATATATTATACACTGGTGCCTAGGGTAGAGTTTGGGGCAATAGACAGGAAATGTGGTAAGAAATCAAGAGATCAGTGATAGGTGTCCTACCCAAATGCTAGGATACAAGAATATGGAAGAAGATCTGAATGTAGTTGTGAAGACCTTTGCAAATTAATAAATAATTAATAAAATAAAAAATAAAACAAAGGTGTCAGGAGTTTCTTTTATTGGAGTTGGGCAATGGGGGCATTTAAAAGTTCAGGATCGTCTCAGACACCTGAGTTCTTTTGCAGTACAATCCTCCTTTCTTTTGGAATGTTTCCCTTTCCCTTTGCTAACTTAAATCCTTTCTGTTTTCTGCACACCAATTCAAGTCCTATATCTTGTGTAAATGTTGATATAATATTTAATAGGCCTGAGACTAGTGTGGGAAAATCCATTTCCTAATGAAAATGCCAAGTCACTATAGCATGTTTGTTTTAGGAAGTAAATTTTGCCATCTTTGGTGTGTCTTAAAGTATTGTGTCCTCTTTTCTCCAGAACTTTCAGCAAATTTTTCTCTTTTCTTTTTTTACCATTAAAATTTTATTTATTTATATATTTATTTCTTTATTTTTGACTGTGCTGGGTCTTTGTTGCTATGTGCAGGCTTTCTCTCATTGAGGTGAATGGAGGCTACTCTCTAGGTGTGGTATGTGGGCTTCTCCTTGGGGTGGCTTCTCTGTTGCAAAGCAGAGAACTCAAGTGGCGTGGGCTCAATAGTTGTGATGCACTGGCTTAATTGCCCTGTGGCACGTGGGATCTTCCCTGGGCAAACAATCAAACTTGTGTTCCCTGCATTGGCAGGTGAATTCTTACCACTGGATCACCAGGGAAACCCCTCTCTTCTTTTGCTTTGGAAAAGTTGTCTATTTTCAGGGAATAATTACTGAGGATGTCTTAGCACATTAAATTTAATGTGTCATATACTTCATGAGGGTTTCCTAGGTGGCGCTCAGTTCAGTTCAGTCACTCAGTCATGTCCGACTCTTTGCAACCCCATGAACCACAGCACACCAGGCCTCCCTGTCCATCACCCACTCCTGGAGTCTACCCAAACTCATGTCGATTGAGTCGGTGATGCCATCCAACCAGCTCATCCTCTGTTGTCCCCTTCTCCTCCTGCCTTCAATCTTTCCCAGCATCAGGGTCTTTTCAAATGAGTCAGCTCTTCGCATCAGGTGGCCAAAGTATTGGACTTTCAGCTTCAACATCAGTCCTTCCAATGAACATTCAGGACTTATATCCTTTAGGATGGACTGGTTGGATCTCCTTGCAGTCCAAGGGACTCTCAACAGTCTTCTCCAACAAAAGCATCAATTCTTTAGTGCTCACCTTTCTTTATAGTCCAACTGCCACATCCATGCATGACTACTGGAAAAACCATAGCCTTGACTAGATGGGCCTTTGTTGGCAAAGTAATGTCTCTGCTTTTTAATATGCTGTCTAGGTTGGTCATAACTTTCCTTCCAAGGAGTAAGTGTCTTTTAATTTCATGGCTGCAGTCACCATCTGCAGTGATTTTGAAGTCCAAAAAAAATAAAGTCAGCCACTGTTTCCACTGTTTCTACATCTATTTGCCATGAAGTGATGGGACTGGATGCCATTATCTTTGTTTTCTGAATGTTGAGCTTTAGCCCAACTTTTTCACTCTCTTTCACTTTCATCAAGAGGCTCTTTAGTTCTTCTTCACTTTCTGCCATAAGCGTGGTGTCATCTGCATATCTGAGGTTATTGATATTTCTTCCAGCAATCTTGATTCCAGCTTGTGCTTTCTCCAGCCCAGCATTTCTTTTATGTACTCTGCATATAAGTTAAATAAGCAGGGTGACAATATACAGCCTTGACGTACTCCTTTTCCTATTTGGAACCAGTCTGTTGTTCCAGACTGGTTCCTGACTGTTGCTTCCTGACCTGCATACAGGTTTCTCAAGAGGCATGTCAGGTGGTCTGGTATTCCCATCTCTTTCAGAATTTTCCACAGTTTATTGTGATCCACAGAGTCAAAGGCTTTGGCATAGTCAATAAAGCAGAAATAGATGTTTTTCTGGAACTCTCTTGCTTTTTCGATGATCCACCGGATGTTGGCAATTTGACCTCTGGTTCCTCTGCCTTTTCTAAAACCAGCTTGAACATCTGGAAGTTCACAGTTCATGTATTGCTGAAGCCTGGCTTGGAGAATTTTGAGCATTACTTTACTAGCATGTGAGACGCTAGTGGTAAAGAAATTGCTGCCAATGTAGGAAATATGGTTTTGATTCCTGGGTTGGGAAGATCCCCTGGAGGAGGGTGTGGCAACCCACCCCAGTATACTTGCCTGGAGAATTCCATGGACAGAAGAGCTGGCGGGCTACAGTTTATGGGGTCACATGGAGTCTGACATGAGTGAAGCAACTTAGCCCACAGCACATAATACTTCTTGCAGGTTATGAATCATGTTTTACTTATATTGCTTTATATACTTTTGAATAATAAGGATATCTATCATTCATGAAGTCCCACATATATTCCAGATATTTCACCTTTATTATTTTTATTTTCATAAAAACTGTCCCAGATATGGATATTATTCCCATTTTGGGTTTAGCAAGGTTGTGCTTAGTCACTCAATCATGTCCAACTCTTTGCTACCCTATGGACTGTATGTAGCCCATCAGACTACTCTGTCCTTGGAATTCTCCAGGAAAGAGCACTGGAGTGGGTTGCCATACCCTCCCCCAGGGGATCTTCCCAACCCAGGGATCGAATCCAGGTCTCCTGCATTGCAGGTGGATTCTTTACCACCTGAGCCACCAGTGAAGCCCTTAGAAAGTTTAACTTGCTCAAAGATTGAACCAGTAGATGCTGGGGTTGAGATCAGAACTCAGGTTTGATCTCTCTTCTCTACACTAGGCTGTCCTGGAACATTTGTTGACTTGATTGATTTGAATTGATTTAAATTGTTGATAATTTATGTTCCTCATCTCCTAGAGTTTCTGTGATATCTCCAGAGCCAGTCTAAACAGGAGCTGATGAGAGAGAGAGAAGGAGAAAAAGAGAGAGATCCGCATTTTGTGCCTTCTGTTTCAAGTGAGAAAAGCTTCCATTTCTTCTCTTTTGGTTTTTGTCTTTCTTCTTTTATGTCTTTTCTACTTTTTGTACTTTTACTTGCTCATAAACACACTCATTTATTTTAAGAAAATTAATTTTCTTGCATATCGATCCTTCTTACCACCTCCCTGATACAATTTTCCATCAGTAAATGGCTGGTCTAATCTAAAAATTTTGCAAAAGCTCTTTAGATAATGAGTTAAATTTTAAAAAGTTAATTTATTTAACAGGGGTTGCTAATTTCTATGGCCTTCCAAAGGGGAGGGAAATATACATACAGTTTCTTAGAGGAGAAAACCAATAGATTCCAGCAAAGATATTCTTGGAGGCAGCGAAGCTAATTTTCTAAACCAAATAGATAAACTCTGTAGAGTCTCTTGATTTGTTCAGATCTGGTCCTGAGGTTTGCGGCTCTACTTACTCTGCTCCAGCCTTGTGTTCAAGAGCCTTCTATAGGCTCAGATAGCTCTGAGTCTTTTGATGGTCATGGTCATGGGCTCATACATTATCAGAGCATCATAGATGTGATGGTGGAAAGAAACTATTTAAAACAGGTTTGGAGATGTTTCCCAGAGATCAAAGCTATGTATTGTGCTCTCAGTGTGTGCTATATGCTTTGTAAAGATAGATATATATATCATGATATATAATATATCATTTAAATATATAATATATAATAAATTAATAATGGGAATAAGAGGAATGAGACCCAAGGAAAGTTCCAGAGAGACCCATTTGAGTGGGGCCCTTGATGATTGATGAGGGGCTGCCAACAAGGAAAGGTGGGGGTGGGCATTTCTAGGTAAAATGAACAGTTAATACCTTAGTACAAACCAGGCAAAGGAAAAACAAAGAAAGCTTGTGAAGTGTGTGACAACTGCCCATTTTTAAATATTTCTCAAGTAGGATAACAGATACGTGCTCTGTGCTAAGTTGTCTACTTGTGCTATTTCACTTAATCTTCACCTAGGAAGTTAGTATCAAAGAACTGATGCTTTTGAACTGTGATGTTGGAGAAGACTCTTGAGAGTCCCTTGGACTTCAAGGAGATCCAGCCAGTCCATCCTAAAGGAAGTCAGTCCTGAATATTCATTAGAAGGACTGATGCTGAAGCTGATGCTCCAATGCTTTGGCCACCTGATGCGAAGAACTGACTCATTAGAAAAGACCCTGATGCTGGGAATGATTGAAGGCGGGAGGAGAAGGGGATGACAGAGGATGAGATGGTTGGATGGCATCACTGACTCAATGGACATGAGTTTGAGTAATCTCCAGGAGTTGGTGATAGACAGGGAAGCCTGGTATGCCGCAGTTCATGGGGTTGCAAAGAATCGAACATGACTGAACGACTGAGCTGAATTGAACTGAACTGAGGAAATTAGTTCTGTTATGATTCCCATTTTACATGGTAGAAATTGAGGCACAGAGAAACCAGTAATGTTTTGAGAGTCCGTACTTTTATTACACTATTGGTAAGTAGTAGAATCAGACTGTCTGCCCCCAGAGTCTGTGTGCTAAATGCTATGTTATATTTCCTTCCACATGTTTTTTGAACTAGAAATAAATAGTAGTGTTAGTTCCTTCTGTGGGGCACTTGTGTCTTTCACTAATTGTAAACCCCTATGTATTTTTAATTAATTTTTATTGTAGTATAGTTGCTTCCCTAGTGACTCAGTGGTTAAGAATCCTCCAGCGATGTGGGAAGATCTTCCCTAGGCTGGGAAGATCCCCTGGAGAAGGGCATGGCAGCCCACTCCAATATTCTTGCCTGGGGAATCCCCATGGACAGAGGAACCTGGTGGGCTACAGTCCATGGGGTCACAAAGAGTTGGACATGACTGAGTGACTAGGTACATAGTTGTTTTACAATGTTGTATTAGTTTCTGCTGCACAGCAAAGTGAATCAGTTACATGCATATTTCCTCCTTTTTAGATTTCCTTCCCATTCAGGTCACCATAGAGCACTGAATAGAAGTCCCTGTGCTGAACAGTAGGTTCTCATTAGTTGTCTGCTTTATACATAGTGTCAATAGTGTGTATATATATCAATACCAATCTCCTAAGTTATCTCACTCCTGCTTCCCTTGGTAACCTTAAATTTGTTTTCTACATCTGTGACTCTATTTCTGCTTTGCAAATAAGTTCATCTGTATCATTTTTCTAGATTTCACATATAAGTGATATTTTAAGATATTTGTCTTTTTCTTTCTGACTTACTTCATTCTGTATGACAATCTCTAGGCTCACCACCTATGTCATTGTAAATGGCACTATTTTGTTCCTTTTTTATCACTGAGTAATATTCCATTGTATAATATACTGCATCTTTTTTTATCCATTCTTCTGTTGATGGACATCCATGTCCTGGCTGTTGTAAATAGGGCTGCAATAGCCTATAAATCCTTAAATTTTAATAGCCCTTCATAACATCTCCTGAGGAGAGAGGGGAAAAAAAGCAGACCTAAAAGGAAAAGAAAACCCTTAAAAGTAGAAGGGAGAGGGCCAAAAATAAACTCAATCCTGGGTTTAGTTATAGGTCTGAATATCATGTTGAGACAGGAAGTGATAAAGACCACCATCCTTGGTTAACACTAGAAGGGCAGTGAGAGCCCCCAAAACATGGAAGGCAAGATTCAGACAAAAATGTGTCTCATTCACTGGGATGAATGTGCCAACTTTCATCAAAGGAAGATAAAGGCTCCTGCTAGGGTTTAGGTAATTCACGTTACTGCCAGTTGCCTTTAGGAATTTCTTGTATTCTGGGCTCTATTTTTCACTGAGGTGCTTTACACAGATCTGAGGGAATAAGCACATGTTGGAGCCCTGAATTCTGAAGGCTTTGGGGGAGCAGATTTGTGAGAAAAGAGTGGGAAGGAAGCAAGGAGGAGGATGTTTATTTTTAATAAAGAGACCCTGCCCTCCCTTCCTGAACTCAAATCTGTCTAGACTTGTTTTTTCCATTTTGCACAATGTTCACAACAACAGAATAAATGTATTAAAGTCAAACAAGCTGGGGGCTGAGTTTTGGCATGGAGAGTCGGACAGGAATAGAATCAGCTGCTTTTGAGTTGAGTCGAATAATTGATTTACAAACCAGTGGTAGATTAAGGCTGTGCTGGCCTGAACTGAACCAAAGTTATTTTCATTCTGAGGAGACAATAAGGAAGCGATGTGTCTGGCCTGGCGCCCAGGACAGGAACTATCAGTCCGTTCTGCACTCTTTGTCCTTCAGTTTTCGAAAACTGACAATGTTAGTTCAAGGAGTCTTTGCAGTCACGTTTCGAATCACCTATTTTGTGTGGTGGGAACTAGGTTGCAGAGAAGTAAGATGTCTCCCTTGTTAGTGCTGGATCAAACCTTGTCTCAAACAGTACCTACAAAGGGGCAGGGGGTGGTGGGGGGGTGTGGCTTCTCTGGTGGCTCAGACAGTAAAGAATCCACCTGCAATGCAGGAGACCTGGGTTTGATCCCTGGGTTGGGATGATACCCTGGAGGTGGGCATGGCAACCCACTCCAGTATTCTTTCCGGGAGAATCTCCATGGACAGAGGAGCCTGGTGGGCTATAGTCCATGGGGTCTCAAAAAGTCGGACATGACTAAGCACAGCATAGCACCTACAAAGGGGGAGTTTCAGTTTTGGCTCTTCTGGGTTGAGAAATTAATGCAGAAACAATTTGGCTTAAAATACAGCTGATCATACATTCTGAGTTAACTCTTTATGAATTGATAGACTCCATGTTTGAGGATTCTGCTGTTTTGTCCCTTCTCCTTCTTAGCCATTCAAGACTGCCTTTTATAGTACATCTGGACAAGGGTGTGTGTGTGTGTGTGTGAGTCCAGGCCAAAGTCAATGTGTATTTTTACATCTCAGAATGTTTTACATTCCTCAACTCATTTAATCTTGACTATATAAATGTGAGGAGTTAAGAAAGTTATGACAACCCTATTTTATATGCTGGGAAAATGAGACCTACAATATTCCCAAGATGACATGCTGAATTTAATGGGCAAGTCCAGATTCAAACCCAATGTCCCCTCTCTTCATGATGAAGAGGGACTTCATCATGTCCCCCTTCTACTGTTCCCTCCTATTAATGTGAATTAGAGAAGTTGTCTACCAAAGGAAGACTGGAAGGTATGTGTGCTCCTAGGTTTAGTTTCACAAGAGATACTTCTGTTTCTTCAATATGTTGGGCTAATTTTGAAAAGCGTTTGGATTCTTAAGAGTTACTTCTTTTTTGGACTCTATTATTTTAAATTTTAATTCTCCATGTCTAGTCTAAAGAGACAGATCCTTTCATATACCTCTTTGTGGACTATCCACACCCAACACTTCTAGTGGCCAATCATATTATTATGACAAATTATTAGCGGTAAGATGTCTTAATCAAACAAAACCTGTGACAGTCTCTTAAAAAGTGTTTGTTTATTTGTTCATTTGGCTGCATTGGGTCTTAGTTGCAGCATGCGAAATCTTCATTGTGTTATGCAGGATCTTTCGTTGTGTCTCACAGAGTCTCTAGTTGTGGCACGTGGGCTCAGTAGATGCACTACATGGGCTTAGTTGCTCCAGGGCAAAGATCCCTGATGAGGGACTGAGCCCATGTACTCTGCATTGCAAGGTGGAGTTTTAACCACTAGACTACTGGGGAAGTCCCCATGACCATCTTTTAAGTGCTGAACAGAGGAGTAACTCTGATGGAAGGGACAGTTGCCAGGAGAGGTGATTTTTTCCTTAAGAGATTTCCTACTCCCTTGACTTTTCTTCCTTTTCATACAACTGTGACCACTTTGCTCAGATTCTAAGGGGTCAATCCCTCATAGGAAAAAATTAAAATCTTTTATCTCGATGGATTATTGAGTATCTGTTTTTTTAAGGATAAACTGAAACATGGTCAAGAATTTGTAGAGGTGCGTGAGAAATCACCGTTGGCTTCCCAAATGAAAAAGCCTTTGCTGTGGTTTGGATTCTATTCTGTTTTTGGTGACTAAGAGTTGTATCTATTATGTGGTTTGTTCCAAATACATCCCTTTTAAGATCCCGCTTGATGGTTATCACAGTCTTTCTCATTCATCCCTTCCTTATATCGCAATAAAGTCCTTTTAAAATTTATTCTTAAAATTTCTATCTCTTCTTGGAAGTTGAGAACATTGTGGTTAAAACCAGATATTTTGAAAACTATGCGAAAAATGTGTTTTGTGACTTTTCAGACATGGCTTGTGCTAATAAGATGCTAAAATGTAATTAAAATCATGCAATTAGAAAATGGTGACTTTCTCCCTGAAGAAGTCCTGATGAACTTGAATATGCTGTAATTTAGCAAATTGGAAAATGAGACGGTGGAAGGAGAAAGAGAGGGTCATAAGTTGATGGCAATTCTAAAACTGTCACCTTTGGTAAATTGCCATTTTAACACTTGGTCTAGCTTCCATAATTATACCCAGGCTTAACCTCACTGACTACCATTCTTTTCCAAACACTGGTTGGCCCCAGCCTTGCAATAGTTCTCTGACCCGTTAGCCTGTTGCCTTACAAATCAACATCCCATCATTGGCTGCTACCATTCTTGCATTGCACCATCGTGTAAATATCTTACCACAAAACCACCTGCCTGCCCACAAACACCTCACATTTCCACTTGTTGACTGACTTAGCCTCTTCCCCTCTCCAGCCCTGGCATATTATTAGTGGTGTGAAGGGAAACGAGCAGGTGGAGTGAGCAGAATGAGTCAATGCAAGTAATTATTTCCCATTTTCATTCAGTGGCACGTCTGCCCAAGTGCAGTGGAGTGCCCATTGAGACCAGTAAGAGTCTCATGGTCACGGTGATAAAAGTGGATGGTGTGGGACAGGGCCAGGACTTTCAATATACTGTTCAACATGTACCTGCTTCCTTCCGGATACTTCTTTCCCTGAATATGACCCTTTGTGCTCAGCGCTCAGATTATAACTCAACTTGTCTCAACCTCTCCCCCACGTAGTCACCTGGAGCAATATCCTAGGATAGGTAAAGATGGAGGAAGAAGTGGAGACAGAGACCATGCATTAGTGGGAAAGTAATAAAGGATGGAACTCAGGGTTGGCAATTATTAGCAAGAAAGTGAACATACAAAAAGGAATGAGGAACAGGAAGTGGAGACAGGAAGGTAAGGCACTGTTGATATTGTTAAATATCTTTTCCCACGTAAAGGGAAAAGATATTTAACAAGCAATGTGCATGCGTGCGTGCTCAGTCATGTCCAACTCTTTGAGACTCCATGGATTATAGCCCACCAGGCTCCTATGTTCATGGGATTTTCCAAGCAAGAATATTGGAGTGGGTTGCCATTTTCTCCTCCAGGGGATCTTCCTGACCCAGGGATCTCACTCTTGTCTCCAGGGGCTCCTGCTTTGGCAGGCAGATTCTTTACCACTGAGCCACCTGGGAAACATGATTTGCATCAAATGATCAGCGTCCGGGTATAAAGGCGCCTTCTCCATTCTCCAATTTGGTATGACCCTGCAAAGACATTTCAGCACTTAATAGCCCCATGGGATAATCTGAGACGTTATGTGACAATATCACATACCAGCTTTTCCTTCTGCCCAGTCCAATCTTCTTCATTTCCTCATAGGTCCTAAGAACACTGCCCACCACCCTCTGCCCCGCTGCAATAAACTTCCTGTAAGGAAATTCAGTCTCAGAGTCTTCTTTCTGGGAAATAGGACCTGAAACACTACATATTTGTTAATTTTTAAATTCTTACTTCACTACAGCTGGAATTACATCAAATCTCATCTATTTTTTTCTTCCTCGAGCCTAGGCTAAAACCATGTTACCATATTAAGAATAGTGGGTCTAATGTAGACATCGAATCCTGCTATTAAGACCGAGTGCAACTGTTTGGACAATGACACATTAAAGTCTGGATTCCACACAACTTTTCAAAACCCATACATGCAGCTTAACCTCCTCATCCTTCACTCTCCCTAACCTTCTGCTCTAGTGTAACTCAGAGATTTTGCTGTGAAACTCACAGAAACAATGACCTCTGGTTGTGAAATAGAAAAGAAAGAATGACACCCTGACCTACATTAGATATGATTTGAATGCAGGTGAATCTCACACCTGTTTACAGAGGTATGATTTTAAAATTCATTTGTTTCTTTGATTTCTCAAGTATATTTTCTCCAAAGGTTTGGAATGTAAAAGAGGTTTTAAATGTTCTTCTTTTTCTGTTCTTATGTCTCTGGATGTAAAAGTGCTATAATTAGGGGCATGCGTCAGATACCATCCCACTTCCTGTTTATTTTCCTTGCTTAGGAAACCAGATCCTTTCAGGAAGGTGAAATACATGGCGAATGTTGTTAGTCGCTCAGTTGTGTCTAGTGTCTGACTCTTTGTGAGCCCGTGGGCTGTAGCCCTCCAGGCTCCTCTGTCCGTGGGATTTTCCAGGCATGAATACTAGAATGGGTTGCCATTTCCTTCTCCAAGGATCTTCCTGACCCAGGGATGGAACCCAGGTCTCTTGCATTGCAGGCAGATTCCTTACCATCTGAACCACATAGGGCTGGTTCCAAACTCGACTGTGAAATAAAATTTGTCTGTGGTGAGCCTCTTCCCTTTTGTGGGGTACCCCTGTCACTTTGCCTTTTCTCTTCCCCTGACTCTGGGGTCTCCCCAGCCCACCGCCAGCCTCTTACCCATCTCTCCCCATAGCTCTCCCTTCCTTTTTATCCAGCTTTCCCTGCTCTACTTTTCTCTATCCATGACCCAGAATCAGTCTGATGGACTCTGTGCTGCCTGTTGTCACTACAGCTGAAACTTCCCCGTTCTGTCGTTCATCAGTCAAGGCCAACTTTCTCTCTTAGGAGGCATTTCTGCCTGACTTACTTGTAGTTGATTAGTATTTAAATAAAGGAGTGGACATATGAATAAGCGAAGTGCTCTCTCATAATGGGCCGCTTAGCACCCATCTTATCCCCACACACCCAAGGTATATGTGTATTCATAAGGGCCTGATAAAGACAGTATGCCTTCCTTTGTAGTCTGACCAAACCAGGTGAGTTGACAGAGAAACCTCATGACAGGTGAGTGGTAGAAGATTGTAGATAAACAATGAATGTTTCTGATGACTTGACATCTGGGAATTTGCTGCCCCTGGAGAGACTGCTCCTCCCAGAGCTAGCCAATCCTAGCGATAATAAACAATTCACCTGATGGAGTTTCTTTCATACGCAAACCAACAAATCCATACTTTATACCCCAACCACTTCCTTTACTGAGCTCTCACAAGACTCTCATCACGTTCTGGGACACAGTCCATTTGCTCTAATAGCACCAGGGCCAGGTTCAAGGCAACTAAGGACAGTTTCTATAGCCCAGAGTCTCTGAAATTATTTATATCAGTCCATCCAGCGTACCCTGCCTTGACTGTTCCTTCCCACAAAAACCACAATGAAGGCCCTTGCCCACATTTCCCCCTT
This sequence comes from Bos javanicus, assembly GCF_032452875.1. Classification (NCBI taxonomy): domain Eukaryota; kingdom Metazoa; phylum Chordata; class Mammalia; order Artiodactyla; family Bovidae; genus Bos; species Bos javanicus. The sequence continues at coordinate 95,489,555 of NC_083872.1, read as the reverse complement.
GGTCCTTCTGTCTCTTGACCAACCCTGGTGCTTCCCCATGTGGTTCTTTGTGACAGAGCTGTTCCTTCCTCTTGGGAACTGTGAGTAACAAGCTCTCTTTTCAGTGACGATCATCTCCTGATCTGTTGGCTTCACCATATCTGGGTAATAATAAAGCTTACATTTTACAAGTTATAGTTATTTCAAGGGAGGATGGGCTGGAGCTCAGTGGTAGAGCACATGCATAGCAAGAATGAGGCCCTGGATTCAACTCCCAGTACCTCCATGTTTGATAAAACCAAAACTTTTAAAGTTTCAACTATTTCTCCGATCTCAGGTGTGAGGCCCCGCCCCCCATGCTAATTCTTTTAAGACCTGAAGGAAGCTTCTCCTTTGCTATAAGTTCAGATGATTAGAGAAATGATTATTATCCAGAAAAGGGAGGGTAGCATTAAATTAAAAAAATAAAAGTAATGATTGAGACTTTCCTGGCAGTCCAGTGGCTAAGACTTCACCTTCTCGTGCAGGGGGTACAGGTTTGATCCCTGGTTGGGGGGATCCTACATGCGTTGGGGCGATCCTACATGCGTTGGGGCCAAAACACCAGAACATAAAACAAAAACATTATTGTAACAAATTCAATAAAGACTTTACACAAATGGTCCACATCAGAAAAAGTCTTCAAAAAAAGTAGTGACAAACCTTATTTAATATATGATGTCACCTTGAGATCTCAAAAAAAAAATCCTATGAATTATTATTGTATTATCCTTGATGAGTGGAAGTTCTAAGTGGTTTTTCCAAGGTCACAGAGAGGTGAATCTCAAATACAAACTTTCCTGGCATTCCTCTGACTCATGCTGCTCCCACTCCTTCCTTCTGTCATAGTCTTCCAAACCATCCAATAGCTTTTACAAAGTATTGTATAACATCACCACTTCCTTCATAATTTAAGGACAAAAATATGGCAGTCTTGCCAACTAGGACTAATGAATGGTTGGTTCCACAGTGAAAAATTGCTGTGACATATTAATATTTAGATATTTCAACAATAATACAGCCTTGGGGAAAGGAATATAGAGTCTTAGGAAGATAATTACACAAAGAGAGGATCTAGAGATGACAGAAGTTTCTAGTACTAAGTCTGATCTTTAGTGAATGAATGAGAACCTTTAGAAATTTCTTCTTTCTAGAGAAGTTCCATTCTTTGCTCATAAGTCCCTGGTGGCTCAGATGGTAAAGAATCTACCTGCAAAGCAGGAGACCCAGGTTCAGTCCCTGGGTTGGGAAGATCCCCTGGAGAAGGGAATGGCTACCCATTCCAGTATTCTTGCCTAGAGAGTTCCATGGACAGAGGAGTCTGGCAGGCTACAGTCTATGTGGTTCCAAAGAGTCAGACACAACTGAGCAACTAACACTTTCCCATACAAAGAACGAGATTGGCCGTGAAGGAGACAGACAAGAATATCTTTCAGTTTTGGAGAAACATAAACCTAAAAGGAATAATTAAACACTATAAGATAAAAAGAAACATACAAAGTACAAAGTATAATGAAATTGCTGTTGAAGGTCATCAACAGAAAAATACCCTGTAAAGATGTTAAGATCTGTGTAGTCAATGCTGACCATAGTTATTGGCAGGAAGACTTCAAGTAAAATAATTGAAAAATGAACCCAATATTGAACAGAATATAGCTCATGGGAATTTATGTGTTCAGTTCAGTTCAGCTCAGCTCAGTCGCTCAGTCATGTCCGACTCTTTGCGACTCCATGAATTGCAGCACACCTGGCCTTCCTGTCCATCACCAACTCACGGAGTTCACTCAAATTCATGTCGGTGATGCCATCCAGCCACCTCATCCTCTGTCGTCCCCTTCTCTTCCTGCCCCCAATCCCTCCCAGCATCAGAGTCTTTTCCAATGAGTCAACTCTTCGCATGAGGTGGCCGAAGTGCTGGAGTTTCAGCTTTAGCATCATTCCTTCCAAAGAACACCCAGGACTGATTTCCTTTAGAATGGACTGGTTGGATCTCCTATTTATGTGTTGCTGCTGCTGCTGCTAAGTCACGACCGTCGTGTCCGACTCTGTGCGACCCCATAGACGGCAGCCCACCAGGCTCCTCTGTCTCTGGGATTCTCCAAATACCAACAAGGGTTTGGAATCCCATTCTTTTAAGCAAAAGAGAGGGAATGTTGACATAAGAGGAAAAGAGGAAATAATAAAGAAAATCAAATGACTTGGAAATTTTTTTAATTTGGATTACGACGAATATGGAGGAAAGAAGACAGGTTAGGAAGGTTTAAGAGCAATCAGCAAGGAGTTAAAAGTACTGTTTAGAGATGGTGATTGGCAGCCATTAGGAATTTCCATGCAGTATAAGTTAGAAGAAACGAGCTTGTGTGGTTAGTGGACCTCAGCAGGATATCAGGAAGAATTTCCTGATGGTAAATATCAAAAGTTCTGGTTCGCAGGATCAAAGGGCAGCTTCTGGGATGTGCCTATCCCAGGAATATTTTTCAGCCTCAAGCAGGAGACTGTTTGGGTGGTTTTCAGCAGCCCTGTGGATGGATGGGTCTGCCTCCTTGGAATCCGCTGGTCTCATGTTGCCGAGGGGCGTGCCCTCCACCGCTGCTTTCATGGACTCCCAGCCAGCAGCCAACTCCCAGCTCACAGGCCATGGAGTTTTCCCCCCAGAAAGGAACAACTAAGTCTTTCAGTGTCTGTTCCCCACTTGGACCAGCCCTTAGGTATACACTGTGGTTTTTCAGCTCTTCAGCACTTAGGCACTTTCCTTTGGAGCCAAAGGCCTCCTGGGAACAATGCAGCATTTGTGTGTTGACAGTAACAGCCTGTGGGCCAGAGACACTCAGCCAAACTCTCCCTCTGTCCCACATGGGCTGGATCACACCCCTCATCTGCAATAACCCACACTCGGTCAGCCCCAGCTTGCCCCCAGTGCCCAAGCACCCCACTTCTCTTCCCCCCTTCCCCAACTTCTTACCTAGTTCAATCCCCAGCTCCACTACCATGTTTATCCCAGTGGTCATGCAGGATGATCTCCACCAGCTCCCATCCCACCCACAGGGAACAATGACACAGAGGTGGCTCATGGCCTGACTCTGAACAGTAGGCACTGAAGAGGGAGGTCCACTCTGCTGAGCTGGGCAGGGGGTATTTACAAGAGGTTAGGTCTGCAAAGAGATGCCAGCCTTTTCCTATAAGATAGGGCTTTTAATTTATCATGTGGTTGTTGATTCACATGGGGAGTTAGGAACGCGAAACAAGCATAGGGTTGTACACGGTCTGTTTCTGCCGAGTTCAGAGACTTGGAAATACCGTTAGACTTCTGGCATGAAGACAATTCCAGACAGGTGTTTAAAACCATGTTTGTGTCCTTGGCTCTGAGTCAGAGAGGGACAAGGGCTTATGAAGAGTAGGGTTTCAACCCTTAGGCAGCTCTACAAGAGGTTGTATGTAAGTCTCGTGCAGTATGAATTCAATATTAAATGACCCATCAGAACAGTCTCCCTCTAGGAATGCTCCCCATTCCCCAACTTCCCCTGCCCTCCACTTTACAGCAAGAGCACAGTGTTTCTCTTAAAACCTCCATCCAGTGTATGGGTCCCCTCAGTATGAATGTAGAAGAGAAAAATCAGATGGGTAGTAGAGAATATAGAAAATTTAAAAGAAAGGGCAAGTAGAGTAATTGAGATTTTAAGGAACAAACTGGAGTTGTGTGTGTGTGTGTGTGTGTGTGTGAAGCTTGGTGAGTCTGTTATTTAATGTCTCTGAGATTTGAGTCTTTTTATTGACTCCTTTTTATTCAGCATAAAGTAGTTACTTGATTGTATGCAGAAGAAACAGGGAAGCAATCAGAGTTCCACCTTTGACGTCTTCTCTTCTGCTTCATGATTTTGTCTCTGAAAAACATCATGACATGGATATTCAGTTCAATCTTGTTTTTGAACTCTGAGATTAACAAATTGAGCTATTTAATCCCTCTTGAAAACCCTAAATCCATCTTCCACTGTTATCTCATAAACTCCTCATATGAATTTGACTCGTTTCCCATCGATATTGTACACAGAATGGTAAAATCCAAAATTCAGCTCCTTTGAATATGCAAGACCTTCCCCAAAGTGCTTTTGGAGTTCTGTTTTGGTTTGCTTCCCATGACTATGGGCTTCCCTGATAGCTCAGTTGGTAAAGAATCCACCTGCAATGCAGGAGACCCCGGTTCAATTCCTGGGTCAGGAAGATCCCCGGGTGAAGCGATAGGCTACCTACTCCAGTATTCTTGGGCTTCCCTTGTAGCTTAGCTGGTAGAGAATCCACCTGCAATGCAGGAGATGTGGGTTCGATCCTTGGGTTTGGAAGATCCCCTGGAGAAGGGATAGGCTACCCACTCCAATATTGTGGCCTGGAGAATCCTATGGACTGTAGTGCATAGGGTCACAAAGAGTCTGACATGACTGAGCGACATTCACTCACTCCCATGATTACATCCTAAAAAGAGTCTCGACCCTGACCACTATATCTTCCCACTCCTTTACTTTTAATCAAATCCAGTGGAGGTCAAAGAATTTTTATTCAACAGAAAATTAAAGGGACTGAGAGGTAAAATGGATCTGATTCGATGGACATGAGTTTGAGCAAGCTCCGGGAGTTGGTGATGGACAGGGAAGCCTGGCATTCTGCAGTCCATGGAGTTTCACAGAGTAGGACATGACTGAGCAACAGAACTGAACTGAACTGAGAGGGAAAAAAAACCTCAACTTGCTTTACCTGCAGTTTCATACTTACCAATCCCTTCCCTTTCAGGAATCCATCACAAAAATTTTGCACTTGCTCTACTAAGACTTCTGTTATAGGCAATGTATCCCACTTATCATCCAGAGTCTGGTAAATTGCTAAAGCAGGCAGTTCAGCCATCTTTAGTTTGAAAAATGATATCGCCTTTTCATTTTGCTTCACTCCACTGTCCACTAGAATAAAAAGAATCTGCAGTTGGGGAAATTTGAAAGAGAAAGATCTGTCTGAGGTCCTTGGAAGAAAGAGACACTTGGTGATTGTTGCAGTTTACACTGATTGAATTCAGGGTCTGTGCCACACAATTTAAATCTTCATTGAATTCAAATGAATTTCTTCTTTTACTTTGCATTGTTTTAGGTTTTTTCCCTTTGGATCAGGTCTATTTAATTTTAAGAACAAAGCATTGGAAGACAGTTTAATGATTAGCTAAGGGAGAAAGTATGATCTAAATGGCTAAACATGGGGAATTCTTTTTAAATGTTGCCTCTAGTACTTTCTAGCTGTCTGACTTTGGGTGCATTACTTGGCCTCTCTGAGATTCAGTGTTCTCATTGGATTTTGTTGGGGGGAGACTGAATGAGAGAATAGATAACATTTCTAATACAGTTTTTAGCATATATAGTAAGATGATGGGAGGGATTGGGGGCAAGAGGAGAAGGGGACGACAGAGGATGAAATGGCTGGATGGCATCACCAACTCGATGGACATGAGTCTGAGTGCCGGGAGTTGGTGATGGACAGGGAGGCCTGGTGTGCTGCGATTCATGGGGTCGCAAAGAGTCAGACACCACTGAGCAACTGAACTGAACTGATAGTAAGTGCTTGATAGGGCTTCCCTGGTGGCTCAGATGGTAAATAATTGTTAACTATTTTATATTATTAAATCAAACCTTTTGCCCAATGAGGAAATCTCCTTGATAACAGTCTAGTTAGAGAGTTATCTATATTTAGTAACACTGAAAACTTCCAGTGTTAGGGAAACAACCACCAGAAAGATTTTTTTTTTTTTTTTTTACCAAACAGCCCTCATCACTGGGGTCTCTAGTTCAATGCAGTAGACTTGAAGTAGTTGAAGTTTTACTATTTCAGTGACATAAGCAGAACTGCACAAAGTGGGGAAGGGAAAGAAAAATATTTATTGCTTATCCAGTGGGTAGTAGGTACAAGATATGTGTTTTATGTGAGAAATAAGCCCTGAGGTCTAAAACTTCAGAGTTTATAGTGAGGAGTAAATAAATCATGGGGCTTCCCTGGTGGCTCAGTGGTAAAGAATCTTCCAGCAATTCAGGAGACATGGGTTTGATCCCTGGGTCAGGAAGATCCCCTGGAAGAGGGCATGGCAACCCACTCTAGGATTCTTGGCTGGAAAATCCCATGGACGAGGAGCCTGGCAGGCTACCAGGCCATAGAGTCACCAGGAGTCGGACATAACTGAAGCTACTTGGCACAGCATAGATATATGAAGCTATCATGACTAACAGGTGATTTTTATGTTCAGTCTCTTTGGATCTCTATTTTTTGTCCAACCATCAATGAATAAAAAAGAAATAGACTTACTGCTAATGGAAGATATGATTAAACACATCTTTAACAGTTTAAAATACATCTTAAGTTTTAAGGCAGAGTAATGGGATTTATTATACTCCAGTTCTCACTTCGTTATCTCTTAACCATAATTATTTTCCACATTTCTCTCACTTCCCTAGCCCCATCTCTCTTTTTCTAGTGTCCTACAGCTGAGTATTCAAAAGAGAATCTCCCCGTCCAGACTTACCCTCCCCTGGAAGAGCTTAGCTGCCTCCTGAAATCTGTGCAAGTTTTCTTCAAACTCCGAGGAGGCCTTGTTCATAATCAGTAGAAGATGAATAGGAATCATACTATTGAATAGGCCAATTGCAGTCTGGCAAATTGAAATGTATTAAAGCAGAATGAAAGAGAAAAGGAGGGGAAAAAATATTAGTGTTAACTCAGTGACTAGGCACACTGGACCATAAATGATAGCTGTCCACCCATCACACCAATGGCAATTCCTACAAGATGGCTTTGGATCAGTTTCATTCTCCTAGTTTTCATGTAATTTAGTAGACCCCTCATCCCCACACTGAACAGGGTGGAGCTGAGTAACCAAAGGAATACTGCAGTAGTGATGGAGTGTGACCTCCAAGGGTTAGGTCATAGAAGACATAGTAGCATCTGCTTTGTTCTCTCCCGTATCACTTACTCTCTTATACTGTCCGCTCAACCAACCCTGGGAAGAGATTCACGTAGTTCCTATGAAGGAACTAAGTTCTCCTGCTAACAACCACCACTGACTTGCCAATCAGGTGACTGAATCATCTGGGAAGGAATCTTCCAGCCCCCATCAAACCTTCAGATGATTACCTCCCTGACCAATGGCTGCAACCTCACATGAGCCCCTGGGATCAGAGGCCCCCATCCCTAGCCACTCCCAAACTTGACCCACAGAAACTGTATCAGATAATCAATTATTTTTCTGTTCTAAGTTGTTACATTTTGGAGTAAACTGTTATGCATCATTAGACAACAAATATACCATGGAATATTTTAGTCACTTTTTTCAACTCCTTTTGAAATGTGGCAAGGGTAGTCAGATTTTGGGAATTCCCTGGTGGTCCAGTGGTTAGGACTCCAAGCTTTCACTGTTGGAAGTGTGGGTTCATTCCCTGATTAGGGAACAAAGATCCTGCTGGCCACACAGCACAGCAAAAAACAAAGCAAAACAAATAAAAAACCAAGAGAAGCCAGATACACTTAAAATGGAATTTTGAATCCTTCTTAGTAGTGTACACTTTTGAGTGCTGATGATGTGCTGGGTAGTGTTTTCAGGTCTTTATGTATAATAACTAATTTAATCCTCAAAGTCCCAGTTTTATAAATAAAGACATTAAGGTGCAAGATCTCCTAAAGTCACATAAGTGATGAGCTGGAATTCTCAGCAGGCAGAGTGACTTAAGAGTCTGTACTTAAAGAGTACAGACTCTATACATGAGACTCTATACATGAGACTATCCATGAGACTCCTATTCAGCTGATGGCAAAACCTCAACAAAATCAACTCAGCCCTAAGCACGGTTGAGTTAGTTCATTTCAGGTCAGCCATAAGATAACTGCTTCAGGAGATGGGAAGTTTGGCCCTTCTTTGCTGATTAGAGATGGTGATTTCCCCTGAGGCTGTGGATGGTCGAGTGGAGGAGACAGCTGTGAGGCAGAGGGAGGAGAGAAGGGAGACTATAAAACTATGACTCTAGCCCCCTTCATTTCCCTTTTCAGAAACAGTGCTGCAACTGTCTCTATTTTAAACAAAATCCCATTTCTTCTTACCTCTCCCTTCTAAATACAGAGAGTATTGCTATAAAACTAGCATGTGCACAGAGAGAGCTGTAGGTTAATGAACAAAGTCCCAGAATGATGGGAACGGGAATCACTAAATAATCCCATGGAAGGAGGAGCCTGGTGGGCTGCAGTCCATGGGGTTGCTAAGAGTCGGACATGACTGAGCGACTTCACTTTCACTTTTCACTTTCATGCATTGGAGAAGGAAATGGCAACCCACTCCAGTGTTTTTGCCTTGAGAATCCCAGCGACAGGGGAGCCTGATGGGCTTCCATCTATGGGGTCACACAGAGTCGGACATGACTGAGGTGACTTAGCAGTAGCAGCAGAATATACATACTACCCTGTAGAGAAGTTTCAGCTCTACTGGCCGATGTGTAGGCAAAGAGGATCCAATAAGTTCTTTCCAGAAACTGTCTCCCTGGAGTTTAAAACAGGGGACTCTCCCCAAGATTTATCCTCTATCTCTATTCTAGGAAGGTAGATTGCATGCTAGAGAGTCAAGAAACCAAAGCTAAAGAGTCAAATGATATAGTGGAAGGATAGAGGAAGAGATTGAACATTGCAGAAATGATGAGTTTAATCCTAATAGACACAGTCCGATTTTCATCTTGAAGCCAAATGTTGAGTATATGCATTAACAGTGCACAGGAGGTCAACTACGGGACTGGGAATTTCTGTCCAGTTGCTACTGGTGCAAACCTCTGCACCAGAAACAGATGAGAAATAACCATAGTAGTGTGTGCAGGTCTCAAAAAGAGAAAAACGCTACTTTTGGGAAATGAAAAAGTCATGATAAAACTTGGTTCTCTGGAGAAATTCTTTCCTAACTTCTTCTTGATATGAGTTGGTGTCACCTCTAATATAGAACTTAACAAAATGTGTCATTGTTCTATAAGATGAGAGACGGCCCAATCATCAGAACTTAGGAAGGCTAGTCTTTGCCTCTGCCCTCATTCACCTGTGGAATTCCAGGACCCTGGGTCATAAACCAGGCACTGGAAGATCATCTTTTCTGGTCCCCAATGCACTCCTGGTAGCCTTATAGACAATGACCAGAATGATAATGGTCTAGGCACTTTTCAATGCCTTTTAAATTATTGCTACCAGTGACCCTGGGATGCATGTGTTTGAAATCTTAGCAGAAGTGGAAATGGGATCACCATTCTATGGAGACAAACATGGTGTGAGAGGCGGACAGGAATTTAGTCAACAGGAAAAGAAATGTTTTCTGTTGTAGGCTATGTGGGGGAATGGAAAAACCACAGGACTCAGTCAGACAGATCAGTCGTGAAAAATGCTGGGTCAAGTGGACAGGGCTGTCACTGAACTTCAAATGACAAGTTGTAGGGCTTGAGGAAGTTACTTCACTTTTCTGAACTCCCATTTCCTCTCCTATAAAATGGAAATAGACAATATGACTTCATGCATCATCAAATTTTCTGCCTTCAGTGATGTCTTTTCTACTTACTGTGTAATATTGAATGTTGCTTGGAACTTGAGAGTCCTCCTCTATAAAATGGACATAATAATCTCCTCTCTTCTACCTCAAAAAAATATGTGAGTATTATATGAAAAAGTGACATAAAAGGGTTTTGTTAGTTCTGAAAAGCATGACGTGCATATAAAGTACTGTTATGAGAGAATATGCAGCATTTCGGAGCCGAGGTAGATCACTGGAAATCAACACTCCATCATCTAATGATGTAAGTTCGGGAAGGTAAAAGGTAGGACATATAAGGTAATTCTATAAGCTGTAGGTGTTAGAAGGCCAGAAGATTATCTGGACAGGTGGACCAACACCTTCACCCAGGTTGTAGACCGAATGCAACAACCAAGGAATACACCCAGAAAGAAACCTGAGACTCCAGGAGGGTCTAGGCAAGTGCCAATTGTACCCGACAGAACTGCTGGTCATGAGTCTGCAAGGAGGTAGACACAGAAAATGGGAATAGGTGTATAAAAACTTTTTAGAAATTTTACATTGCTGCAACATCCAAATATGTGATCAGTGTTTTTAAACAGCTAATTTGTATTTTATAAAAATATTGGTCTCTAATGCTTTAGGAAAAAAAATTGACCTTCAGCATTTTTGCAATTGTGGCAAGCTTGCCATCTTGTTTGAGAAGCATGGTCTAGAATGCTGGTCACATCAGAGTTGCTTCACTGAACTCTCTTGCAACCAAACTCAGAAGTTTTTGATTAGTCACTTCAACTTTGCATTCTGACTCTCTTACTAGTCATGTAACGTGTCATCTCACTTTTCTATTTCTTTCTTTGTTGGGTAGGAACAAGTTTATCAATCTTAAGGGTTGTAGTAGGGATGGCAATATAAACAATTTTGAGTTGATTTAATGGTGGTTACTGTTATTATGGGCTGCCCTGGTAGCTCCATTGGTAAAGAATCCACCTGCAGTGCAGGAGACCCTGGTTTGATTCCTGGGTTGGGAAGATCCACTGGAGAAGGGATAGGCTACCCATTTCAGTATTCTTGGGCTTCCCTTGTGGCTCAGCTGGTAAAGACTCCACCTGCAATGCAGGAGACCTGGGTTCGATCCCTGGGTTGGGAAGATCCCCTGGAAAAGGAAACGGCAATCCAGTCCAGTACTCTTGCTTGGGAAATCCCATGGACAGAGGTGCCTGGTGGGCTACAGTCCATGGGGTTCCAAAAGAGTCTGACATGACTTAGTGACTAAACAACAATAACAACAATAACAACTGTTATTATTCATTAAAAGATCAGAATGCTTGGAGGACAAGATTTCTCCTATGAAGGCAATTACCCTCCCTGACAAAAGGACTTCTGGGTCTAGAGACAGGGGCTACTTACTATAGCGTTGTACTCTGTAACCAAGCGGAGGTTGTTGCTCTCAATGAAACGGCTTAACTTGGTGGCATCCATGCTTTCAAAGTCTTCACCCTTTAAATCCAGTTGTTTGTTATCTACCTGGATCACACAGAAAGGATAAAATTGTCACTGTTCTGTCATCAATAAATGTTTCTGAACTATTAACCTCAAGTCAGGCACTAACTCAAGCTCCAAAGACAGAAAGGTAAATGTTTCTGGCCCTCGAGGAATGCACTGTCCTGTGGGGCACAGAGAAGTAAACAGGAACATCCCACAGAAGGTGACAAGTATCATCACAGACCCGTATGTCACCTAAGGAAGAGGAGAAATGCTTCCAGGAAGAGACAGCTCCTAATCAACGGCTAAGACTTGGTCAGATGAATGAGGATGGGATGGGAGTTTTAAATAACAAACAGTGTTTGCAAAAGGCAAAAAATGATAGGCGTTCCGTTCTAGAAGCTGCAGTTAGGTTAGCTCGACTATAGCAGTGAATGTTAAGTGCAGTAGGAGAGAGACATGTACAGTGGGGTGGAAAGTGACTGCAGCTGGCCAGACTCCTCTATCTTTGTGATTTCCCAGGCAAGGATACTGGAGTGGGTTGCCATTTCCTTCTCCAGGGGATCTTCCTGACCCAGGGATCAAACCCAGGTCTTCTGCATTGCAGCAGATTCTTTAGGATCAGAGCCATCAGGGCAATGGGGTAGGCAGGGCAAATTCCCAAAGAACCTTGAGGTCAAGATAAGTAATTAAATTCTAACCTGAGGGCAAGGGGAGCCACTTAGAGGATCAGATTTATGTTTTATTTACATACATTTCTAATGTGAAATAAAACACACATTTTTGTGTGTGTGCAGAGAAAAGCACCAAATGGAAAATATAAAGCTCAGAAAATTGTCACAGAGTAAACAACTGTGGAACCACCACTCAGGGAAAGACATAGAATATTGCCAGAATGTCTGAAGCCCTCTGAGATCTTTCTATTGTTGTTTAGTAGCTAAGTTGTGTATGACTCTTTGCGACCCCATGGACTGCAGCATGCCAGGCTTCCCTGTCCTCCATGATCTCCCAGAGTTTGCTCAAGTTCATGTCCATTTTATAATCCGTTATTTTTCTGCCAACGTTCACCATTATCCTGACTTTTACAATGACGATTTTCATTCTTTATAGCTTTACTGCTTAAAAATTCACCTCACTGTTACAGTTGAGTTTCTTTTTAAAAATATGATGTAGGGACTTCCCTGGTGGTCCAGTGGTTAAGATTCCATGCTTCTAATGCAGGTGGTGTGGGTTTGGTTCTTGGCTGGGGAACTAAGATCCCACATGCAGTGGTGATGCACACAAAAAATGATGTAAGTGGAAACAGACAATTTTTTTGTGTGTATCTCAATTATTTTGTTTTTAAGAGTTATCCATATTATTGCATATAGCTGTAATATGTTCATTTTCCTTGCTGTAATAGTATCCCATTGTATAAATATGCAAAATCTTATTTTACTACTGATGGATATTGAGGTTGTTTCCAGTTTCTGGTTATTAAAATAATGCTGCAATGAACTCTCTTGTTCATTTCTCTTGGAACTCATGCCTCTGTATCTATTGAGCATGTATTTAGGATTGAAATGTTTAATTATAGGATATGTATATTTTTGACGTGCATTTTGATGTTTATTTGGGAGATAAGGCAAAGCTATTTTCTAAAATGAATAGTAATGTATACTTGCATCTGTACTGTTTGAGAGATCCCAATGCTTCACATCCTGGCCAGCACTTGGTATTATCTGCCTTTCTAATTTTATTCATTTTGATGAATATGTGGTAGTATTTCATTGTGGTTTAACCTCCAATTCCCCAATTAACTAGTTATATATCATCTTTTTTGAAGTTTCTGTTCAAGTCACTTGCCTATTTTTCTATTGAGTTGATGAGATGTTTTGTATATTATGGATATGAGCCCTTTATGGTTCTATATTACATATCTTTTCTCACTGGGGACTATTTTAATGGTAACTGAATATGAATAGAAGTTAATTTCAATGTAGTCATCAACCTTTTTGTTTATAACTAGTGTGCGTTTTTGTTTTGTTTTGTTTAAAATGCTTTGACTACACCAAAGTGCTGAGATCCAGAAGTGCTGACATTTACTCAACTGGCGACTTAATCACCTTATGATTGTGGTTTTTTTTTTTTTTTTCACAACTCAAACTTATGAAATACATAAATGCCAAAGTACAGAAAATATTTGTCTTTAAAAAAAGAATCTTGAAAAAAAAATCATCGAAACTACAGGATATTTTAAAATGTGAGTTCCCTTTGCATATTTAATTGTTTTAAAATTCACACTATTTGAGAGAAAGCCTGGGAGAGAACTATGAAAGCAGGAGAAAATGTCATCCTACGTGGGGCCTCGCCCACCCTTCTCCCATCCCTCTCCTCCAGGAGAAAGAAAGTGAGCACAAAGGATTTTTAAAGCTGCATAATGCCCAGGTTGTGCTAGTGGTAAAGAATCTGGCTGCAAATGCAGGAGAGGCAGGAGATACGAGTTCAATCCCCAGGTCGGGAAGATCCCATGGAGGAGGAAATGGCAACCCACTCCAGTATTCGTGCCTGGAGAATTCCATGGACAAATGAGCCTGGCGGGCTACGGTCCATGGGGTTGCAGAGTCAGACACGACTAAAGCGACCTAGCAATGTATGTTTCCTTCCTAAGGTTTTGCTAATTGCACAACCATCAGAATCACTACTGTAATCACAACCAGGGTCCTTTTTATGTTTAACATGTCTAAATACTTTCTGGTTATTTTTCTAGAAACTTGGAAGCCTGGTGTCTACACCACAGTGGATAGAACCGTGCTCAGAGCCAGGAGATCCTCCCTCGCTGCTCTCTTTTCCCGGCAAACCCTCGCATTTCCCAGAACAGGATGAACAGGAAATGCCAGCTACTCCAGGTGGCTCTGGACTTGAGGAATGCAGTATATGGGAGGCAGAGTTTGTGAAGTGGTGATAACATTCTCAAAGAAGCAAAGATCTTTCATAAAAGCCATCCTCCCGAAGCCTCTCCAGTTGGTCATGGCTCTTTAAATGAAGCATACCTGATTATTTCTCTATTTCTTACACCAACAAACTCTGGAGCGCTCATGTGTAGGGTTCCTGGAAATATTTAAACAGGAAACCTCCCTTCTGTAAAGGGAATTTATTTGCATAATGCCCTGGAAAGAAAATCCGACCCTGGATCCCAGAGTGGGAGAAAATATTTTTTAATATATTTTTCCAATTTTTGGAAAGAATTTTCCTTGAAAAATCATATTATTTTTCTCCTCAAGAAAAGGGACACCAGAAGAAAAACAGAAACAGTAAACCAGAAGGGTTGTCACCTTACAATATAATTTTGAGGTTCCCCAAGAGTATCAGATGTAGATTATTATATGAGTCAGACACTGTATCATACCAATGGATTTCATCATTCCTTTTCTGTTTGTTAGTATTTTGGCAATACTCCTTTGAATTAATTCTGGTAGATTCCTGTAATTAACAACCCAGCTTTTTGTAAAACATTAAAGTTGTTTTAGTTTGCACCAGCTACAATATTAAATATCTTGGCTACCATGGAGAAATCATTTGTTCAGTACACGCCCTCTCGTCTCTGGGGTTTGTTTTTATAAGCTAATTGGTTACCATATACTTGGTACATATATACTTTAGGATTTCTCTGGTGGTCTAATGCTTGGGAATCTGCCTGCCAATGCAGGAGACATGGGTTCTAATCCTGGTCCAGGAAGATCCCACATGCTGCAGAGCAACAGAGCCCATGCACCATAACTACTGAGCCTGGACTCCAGGACCTGTGAGCTGAAACCACCGAGCCCACGTGCCCTCGAGCCCACAATAATGAGAAGCCCACACACCGCAACTAGAGAGTAGTCCCTGCTCACCACAACTAGAGAAAGCCGTGCACAGCAGTGAAGGCCCCGTGCAGCCAAAAATAAATACATTTATATATATATATATATACTTTAGAAAAATATTTTAAAATTTGGCAAATCTTATTTATTGCCTTCCTTATCAGTTTATTTTTATGTACTCTGCTCTGATTCTCTGCTTGGCTAGGTGCATTTCTTATAACAGGTTTCCAGGAATAATTGTGAAAGGCGTGAAGGGATGCCTCTACTCTATTACTATCCCGTTGGGTCAAAGTTAGACTAATTCTATTTCTTCAAATAGAAGTGATGGCGAATACTCAAAATGAGGTACACATTCAAATAATATCTGAGATTCCATTTTAGGACAGGCTCACGGTTTATTCAACACAGGATTAGGGTAACAGTAAGTGTCCTATTGAGAGTAGGGGGCTGTCTATGGCCATACCACCCTGAATGCCCTGGATTTCACTTGATCTCAGAAGCTAAGCAGGGTCGGCCCTGGTTAGTGCTTGGATCGGCGAGTGGGGAGGGACTTCACACTAGTGCTAAGACAAGCTGTGTCCTCACACAGACAAGTTGTCATACACAACATTTTAATTTTTTCTCAGTCACGTTTAAATAGTTGGCCTGAACTATTTTTACAGACTGATGCATTCCATAAATATAGCAAATGCTGCACTCTTTTCTCTCCCATATAACTGTCAACTCATATTTCCACTTATTATTTCAGCTTATTTCTAAACATGTTCTTACAGTGGAAATTTGCTGTATGGGCTAATTCTGAAATTTCTTTGCCAAAATATGTCATACATGTGTGTGTGTGTGTGTGTCTGTGTGTGTGCTCAGTCATTCAGTCATGTCTGACTCTTTGGGATCCCATGGACTATAGCACACCAGGCTTATTTGTCCATGGAATTTCCCAGGCAAGAATAATGGAGTAGGTTGCCATTTCCTACTCCAGCAGATCTTCCTGACCCAGGGATCCAACCCGCATCTCTTGTACCTCCCACACTGGCAGGTGAATTCTTCACTACTGCTGCTGCTAAGTTGCTTCAGTTGTGTCCGACTCTGTGTGATCCCACAGACAGCAGCCCACCAGGCTTTTCTGTCTCTGGGCAAGATTCTCCAGGCAAGAATACTGGAGCGGGTTGCCTTTTCCTTCTCACTACTGCACCAACTGGGAAAACCCAAAATATGTCATGTCTAGGTTAAATCTTGAGAAATAAGATGGGGGTTTGATTAAATAGTGCTAGGGGAGAGAGAAATTGTTTAGGAAAAACATTTTTTGTTTTCTTTGGCTTTATTTAATGAGGAGCATTAGAGTAGGTAGAATATAGGAGTAAAAACAGGCTTTTTTCAGAGTTAAATACTGTAGAAAGTCACTATAATAAGGTAGAAAAGGTAGCTTTGGAGTCGGCCATACTGGATATGGGCTTCCCTCTTAGTTCAGTTGGTAAAGAATCCGCGTGCAACACAGAAGAACCCGGTTCAATTCCTGGGTTGAGAAGATCTGCTGGAGAAGGGGTAGCCTACCCACTCCAGCATTCTTGGGCTTCCCTTGTGGCTCAGCTGGTAAAGAATCCGCCTGCAATGCAGGAGAACTGAGTTTGATCCCTGGGTTGGGAAGATCTCCTGGAGAAGGGAAAGGCTACCCACTCCAGTATTCTGGCCTGGAGAATGCTGGGTATGAGTTAGATGTTTGTGACTCTATAGTTCTGAAAGTCTAGACATCAGAATCAAGCTCATGGAACTTTAGTTTCTTTATTGATAATGCAGGGTTGATAATGGGCTTCCCTGGTGACTCAGACAGTAAAGAATCCCCCTGCAGTGATGGAGACCTGGGTTCGATCCCTGGGTCAGGAAGATCCCCTGGGTGAGGGCATGGCAACTCACTCCAGTATTCTTGCCTGGAAAATCCCATGGATAGAAGAGCCTGGTGGGCTTCAGTCTATGGGCTCGCAAAGAGTCAGACACGACTGAGTGACTAAGTGCACACAGGGATGATAATAATAATTTCATCAGATTCTAGTGCCTATCATAAATTAGGCACTAAAACAAACAGATGAAATTCTAGATCTTAAATAAAAGAAAGTATCAGAAAACTGCAATTGGTTCACATTTCCCAGTGTCAAGGAGAAGTCTTAACTGCAGACGTAAAAGGGCCTCCTAATGGGTCTACACAGAGCCACAGAGACCAACGGGCAGGAATCCGTGAAACCCATGTCCATTATGTAAGTATGTCTGTTCACTCCCAGACCACCCCTACAGGACACAGGAACTGATTATCATTTCTAAACATTGGGATCCTCTTCTGAAGGGCACAGTCACATTGTATGGTATTTTTTGAGTATATTAAAAGCCTCAGTTTGTTCAATGCCAAACTTTTAAATATACCTCAATTTAAGAAAACACTAAAAAAAAGAGGATAGTTTTGGCTGATGTTCTTTTTCTTTTTTAAAAAAATTATCCCAAAAACTTGAATAATAATCCTAGTAAAATTTGGACTGAATTTTTGAAAGTGTAGGACTCCAAAATCACTGCAGATGGTGATGGCAGCCATGAAATTAAAAGATGCTTACTCCTGGGAAGGAAAGTTATGACCATCCTAGACAGAATATTAAAAAGCACAGACATTATTTTGCCAACAAAGGTCCATCTAGTCAAGGCTATGGTTTTTCCAGTGGTCATGTGTGGATGTGAGAGTTGGAGTATAAAGAAAGCTGAATGCAGAAGAATTGATGCTTTTGAACTGTGGTGTTGGAGAAGACTGTTGAGAGTCCCTTGGACTGCAAGGAGATCCAACCAGTCCATCCTAAAGGAGATCGGTCCTGGGTGTTCATTGGAAGGACTGATGCTGACGCTGAAACTCCAATACTCTGGCCACCTGATGCAAAGAGTTGACTCATTGGAAAAGACCCTGATGCTGGGAAAGATTGAGGGCAGGAGGAGAAGGGGACGACAGAGGATGAGCTGGTTGGATGGTATCACTGACTCGATGGACATGGGTTTGGGTGGACTCTGGGAGTTGGTGATGGACAGGGAGTCCTGGCATGCTGTGATTCATGGGGTTGCAAAGAGTCAGACACGACTGAGCCACTGAACTGAAACTGAGGAGAAAATGTTTATCTAAGAGTTGTCACCACAGACCTGCCAATGGAGCAGGGTGCTTGTTTTCGGTATGGCACATAAATAATCTTGTCCACAGAGGTTCCAAGAGTTCATTTGGAGTAGGTCTGTCACTGGTGGGAAACAACCAGCAGATTCTAAAGAAGCGTGAGCAGCTCTGGGAAGTCATCAACAGGGCTTTGTAGAGAATAAATCGTAAACAAAGTTAAAGCGTTCGTTAGAGGTCGTAAAACCTGCAGAGACACTGGAAGCAACAAGCACTTGTTTTTCTTCCCAAATGTGTCTCTTGGTGGAACTAGGACTTTTAAATCAGGCTTTCATAAGACTATAAACAACAAACTGGGAAAGAAGTACTTGTGGATCTGTAGCTAATTAGAGTTTTTTGTATGGACAGGTTGCTACAAATAGTTCAACGGTACCAGGAAATGCATTAGTGTAACCTTCTATATCTTTCTTTAAAAAAGCATCTTTTTTTTTTTAACTGAAGTATAGTTAACTTACAATATTATGTTAGTCTCTGGTATACAGCAAAGTGATTCAATTATATATTTTATATATATAATGTATGTATATTTTCATATTCTTTTCCATTATGGTTTATTATAGTATATTGAATATAGCTCCCTGTGAAATACACTAAGACCTTATTATTGGTCTATTTTATACACAGCTTATATCTTTCTCACCAAAACTCTTCACAGAAGGATTTGATTTAATCCTATTTTACAGTGCAAACCAGCAGCTTCTGTCCAGGTGGGGGAAGAACTGCTGAAGGGACTCAGGCATCTTCAGACAGAGTTTTGGGAATGAGTAAATTCCTCAAACACTTTCTGAATGTCTTCGAGGTACCAGAGACCTACTGTAGACCTTTGGGACACAAAGATGAATAAGTCATGGTTCCTGCCTTGCATAAGCTCATGGTCTAGTAGGGTAAAGGTGAAACAGACACAGAAATACATCACATGCACTCTAAAGTGGTCAGTTTCATGGGATTTTAGCAGAAACTCTGTCCGTGCTCAGTCGTGTCCGACTCTTTGAGACCCTATGGATTGTAGCCTGCCAGGCTCCTCTGTCCATGGGATTTTCCAGGCAAGACTACTGGACTGGGTTGCCACTTCCTACTCCAGGGGTTCCTGACCCAGGGATCAAACTTGAGTCTCCTGCATCTCCTGCATTGGCAGGCATATTCTTTACCACTGTGTGACCTGGGAAGCTTTAGAGGAGTAGTTAGGACAATTTGGAGATTCCAGGGACCCTTTCTGAAGGATAAGCTGCTGGAACTGATTCACTGGAATATGAGGAGGAGTTGGTTGGGTGAGCCTAAGAGAAAAGGGCCTGAGCGGGGCTGGCATTCTATGCAGAGAATTAGCCCACGTGACATGATAAAATCATGTCCTCATACTGTGTATAGTTGGGTATTGAAATGGTAGAGACTAGGGTGGGAATGTGCTAGAAAAGGGAATGGAGAAGCAGGTAGTGGCCTGGTCATAAAAACTACACATTTAAATGTCTTGATTTTGTTCTTGTAATATGGGGGAATATTGAAGAGTTTTTTAAGAAGGAGGTGTCATGGTCAAATGTCTATTTTAAATCCATCATTGTCATACCAATCTAGAAAGTGAATAAGAAATAGTGAAGGGAAACCTATTAAGAAGGTACTGACAATATTTATGCCAAAGCTGCCAAGAGTCTAAGCGAGGAACAAAATAGAAAGAGCAGAGGAAAAGTCAATTTTGTGCATTACACCATCAGTACATTAATTGAATCAATAATAATAATGCAGGAGCAACAAAAGATTCAGGCAGCTATAGACACAGAAAATACTTCAATCTATTTAATAAAGATGGAAGTATTAACTGGATAATAAAACAACGTGTAATGGCCATGGCTGTGGGACTGGCTAAATCAGACCTCTATCACGGAGCCTCACCAGTGGCAACACTGAGTTTTCATTGCTGTTAAGGGACCTCCCTCATAGCTTAGACAGTAAAGAATCTGCCTGCAGTGAAGGAGACCTAGGTTCAATCCCTGGGTCAGGAAGATCCCCTGAAGAAGAGAATGGATACTCACTCCAGTATTTTTGCCTGGAGAATTCCATCGACAGAGGCGCCTGGTGGGCTACAGTTCATAGGGTCCCAAAGAGTTGGACATAATTGAGCCACTAACCCTTTCCCTTACATTTATGAACTCATTATTGTTGATTACTGTCTTCCTTCAGAAGTATCACTTGTATTTTTTGTGTCTCTACAAATATTTTGATGGTGCCTGAATAAACTGATGTAATAGAAAGTAAAAAGAAGAGTGAAGGAGAACACAGGCTCCAAATACAGGGTGGGAGGTATGATCGGCAAAGACCAGAGACTGAATGAACATAGCTATTCAGTAAAATAGTGTTTTCGTGTGAAGAATGTGACACAGCGAGGGAAGATGACAAATTCAGTTTTGACTAAGTGAAGACTGCAGTCAGTTCAGTTCAGTTCAGTTGCTCAGTCATCTCTGACTCTTTGCAACCCCATGGACTGCAGCACACCAGGCTTCCCTGTCTATCACCAACTCCTGGAGCTTGCTCAAACTCCAGGCCTGCAGTATTTATGAGGATATTCAAATAGTTATATCCAGCAAGCATCTGAATCATGGAGAGGTCCAGGCTAGAGATAAAACATGCCAAATCCTCAACAAACACATAACTGTCAAACATAAGAAAAGATCCTGTTATTGAAGACTTACTCATTCATTCATTAATTGATTCATTCACAGGCAGAACACAGAGGAATTTAAGGGCAATGAAAATCCTGGAATACCATAACAATAGATTTATGCCATTACTCATTGTCCAAAGCCATATATTGTAGAACACCAATAGTGAGCTATGATGTAAACTATAGAGTTTGGGTGGTTATGACATTTTAATGTAGCCTAATCGGCTGTGACAAATCTACCACTCTCGTGGAGATGCTGCTGATGGGGGAGGCCATGGATGTGTGTGGCAGGAGATATAAGGGGAATCTTTGCATTTTACTCTCAATTCTGCTCTGAATTTGAAACTGCTCTAAATAAATAAAGCCTTTTTCAAAAATTAAAAGAAATGATTCATTCACATATTCATTTATTCAATAAATACTTATGAGTACCTGCTACATGGCAGGCACTTTTATTTTTTATTTTATTTTTTTAAAGATGCTTACCTAAATTTATTTTTAGTTTATTTTTGGCCACAGATTACCCCATGCAGAATCTTAGTTCTCTGATCAGGGATCAAACCCATGCCCCTGCAGTGGAATTGCAGATTATTAACCACCAGACCACCAAGGAAGTCCTGACAGATGCTGTTAAATGCTCAGTGGTTGAAGTAGTGAATAAGACAGTCTCTGCCTCCATGGATTCTATAACTTAGATTGGGAAGAGCATTGGGTCAGGCAGTAGTATGGATAGAGAAAGAGAAGAACTCAAGGAGACTAAAAGAAGAGTTGGACCGAGAGAAGCAGGTTCCTAGATCAAGGAAAGAGAGACTATTAAAGAGAAAAGAGTGGCTAACAATGTCAAATATGGCATAAATGGTCAGTAAAATAAGATCTAAACAATGTTGGTTGGGTTTGGAGATATGGAAGCCATGGTGACCTGGTTGAAAGCAGTTTTAATGGAGTGATATGCAAATGAGATAACAATGTATTAAGAGCTTAAAGAAAGCTGAAGACAATACAAAATACATTTTAAAGAGATTTGGGTGAAGAATGAAAGAGAGAGAGAAGACAAAGAGGAGAGGGAAGGACATTCAGACCAGAAATTTTGAAACTTTAATGTCTGCTCAGTTTCTTATTTCCAGTGGACTCTGGTCATCTTCACTTTGACATTCCACCAACAACATAAACTCAACAACCAAAGAAAACATCAGAAATACCTACTTCTGTTACAACCTCACTATTCCTTAGATACTGTGACTTTCAACCTCTCCTCCTTTCCATAATTTGGTATCTGATCCTTGCAGTAGTGTGGACAGAGAAAGAGAAGAACTCAAGGAGGCTAAAAGAAGAGATGGACCCAGAGAAGCAGGTGCCCAGGTCAAGGAAAGAGAGAATATGATGCTGTTTTCTTCACTTTCTGCTGCTACCTCTTTGCTATAGATCCTTAGTACACGATCTATCTAGTCAGCCTAATAAAAGTTCTCTTTATTCTTGTCTTTATGCCTAATCATCCATCTGACTCATTGCTGCCAAAATAATCTTGCGCAAACACATTTCTGTTCATGCTATTCCCCTGATCTAAAGGCTTGAGGGGCTGCCCAGAGCCAGTCAACTTAAGTGCAAACTCATTAAGCTGGTATTCAAATTTCTCGACAATATGGTTCCAATCAAATTGCTCTTTTATTCATCTGCCCAAAACATGTTCCCTGAGATCCAGTCAAGTTGGCTTGATCACTCTTTTCCAAGTTTAACTTTTTTTCCCCATTTTGTCCATAAATTCTCCTCTATGTTGTCCAAATTTTATCTGTTCTTTAAATCCCAGTTCAGTTGCCTCCTTCATAACTTATTTTGGTCAGAATTCCTACTCTGCCTTTTTTTTTAATCCATTTTTTATTCTTTTTATTAGAATATATTACCCTTAACACTGTTGATAATGGCATTAACATTAGAAACTGTGTTGATGTCAGTACTGAGAACGTCCTTAAGAAGGGAACAAAGGAACTGTGTTCTAATAGTCACTGAAATCTTAACCCACTGTTGATTTTCTTCATTGTAAAAGAGACAGGGAAACTGTAGGGGTTTGGGAGATGGCTCAAAGGAGGAAAACAGCATGTTATATTTTGCACATTTCTGGATTAATGTGTGCAGGCAATACAGAAGGTCCAGAATATGGAATAACTCTTAAGGCCATTCAGCCAGAACTTGGATCATAGGTTACAAAGCTGATGTTTTGGGCCAAGTCATTTAGTGCTTATCCTGCTTTGACCAGTTAAACTCTTATAATGTTTCACCTGGAGAAAGAAATGGCTACCCACTCCAGTATTCTTGCCTGAAGAATTCCATGGGCAGAGGAGCCTGGAGGGCTCAAATAGGGGCCTGGAGGTCCATGGGATCTCAAATAATCGAAGACGACTGAGCAACTAACACACACACACACACAATATTTTACCCATGGTAATGCTGTTTGTATTATAGATACTTGTATGTTATGTTTACAATCTCTACCATATTTTAAGGGCTATGAGAGGGGAGAATATACTCAATGTGTTTTAAGGATCATTACCTTGCATAGAGAACCCAGTAGTTGTTAACATATGTTTGATAAATGTAAGCAAACTCTCAAAGATATGAAGATATTAAAAAGCATATATATATGGAAATATAAAAATATCTGACCCAGGGATCAAATCCAGGTCTCCCACATTGCAGGCAGATTCTTTACTGTCTGAGCCACCATGGAAGCCCCATAAAAGCATTTATTATAGAACTTCAGTAATATAAAATATTTGAGATTATCTAATTATCTATGGAGAGCTAACCAGGAGACCTGAGTTCAATCCCTAGATTGGGAAGATCCCCTGGAGAAGGGAATGGCAACCCGCTTCAGTATTCTTGCCTAGAGAGTCCATGGGGTTGCAAAGAGTCAGACATGACTGAGGGACTAATACACACACTGAATTATCTATAAATAGGAAAATGGCTAACTAAGCTATGCCATGTCCAAATTATGGAGCTGTATGCAGTAGTTTTTTCTTGGTATTTTTTCTTTTTAAAATTTATTTATTTTAATTAGAGTATAATTACTTTACAATGCTGTGTTAATTTCTGCTGTAAAACATGAATCAGCTACATGTATACATATATCCCCTCCCTCCTGAGCCTCCCTCCCACTCCCCTTTTGTTTTATAGATGAAAGAATTGAAGCCAAGAAAGTGTTTTGTGACCTGCCCAAGTCACATGGCTGCTCAGTGACAAAGCGGTGCTGAAAATCTTATGTCCTGACCCTCAGTCCAGGCCTCTTCCCATTTCACGACAGCATCTGTTTAGGAAGCTTGAGTTGAGCCATCCTCCTCACATGGTCCCTGAAGCTGGCATCACTGTTGTGATTCAAGATCTAGACTCCTTTCTGGTCTCAGAAGTCTGTGTATTCACAACCCAAGGAAGAACTAGAAGGCTGGAGCTGCCCACCTGACTTACCAGACGGAAGAGGGAAATGGTGTTCCCAGTGATGTTGTAGTGAGCCAGAACCTCGGAGGCAGTGCTGATCCCAAAAGACACGTCTTGGAAATTTTGCACCACACTGTGGATTAGGGACACTGCCGGTACTTCTGAATCCTAAAGACAAGAAGGAAAAAAAAGAAAAGAAAAAGAAAAATTCCCACAGGTTGTTTCTGGAGGAAAGAGACTAGGGAGTAGAAATATGCTCACACTTATCTAATCAAAGTGTCCAGTGAGACAACATTGACCTCTAAAAATGTAGGCTGGCTTCTCAGGGACATGGTTGAATTTTTCAGGCTGGGTGGGTTAATAGGTAACTATGACAGAGTGGCTAAGTCTAGAACACCTATCTGGCTTTACCATAGAACTTGTAGTTTGTTGGGCTTCACTGGTGGCTCAGCCGGTAAAGAATCTGCCTGTAATGCAGGAGACCCAGGGTCAGGAAGATTCCCCTGGAGAAGGGCATGGCTATCCACTCTAGTTTTCTTGCCTGGAGAATTCCATGGACACAGGAGCCTGGCGGGCTACCATCCATGGGATCGCAAAGAGTCAGACATGACTGAATGACTAACTTGTAGTTTG
The DNA here is from genome assembly GCF_032452875.1 of Bos javanicus. Lineage (NCBI taxonomy): Eukaryota > Metazoa > Chordata > Mammalia > Artiodactyla > Bovidae > Bos > Bos javanicus. The sequence continues at coordinate 95,464,758 of NC_083872.1, read as the reverse complement.
TTAGTAGCTGAGAGGGGGCTCAAAATCACAAAGACCTGAAGAGTTGGCCTCCACAGTCATTGATAAACCAAAGGAGGCAAATATTTGGGGAATAATTTGTAGAGGAAAGAAGAAACGTAAAAATCAGAAATAGGTGCTGTCAAAAGAACCAAAAAAGAGAAAATAAAAATAAGAGAAATTAAAGTGGAAGCTTAGAAGTTTTATTAACAAGGCTGTGTAGGACGTTGGGGTGCTCTCTCCACTGTGTGTAAGCCATGAAGACACTGTTCAGGCGTTGCTCCACCTCTAGAACCAAGGCCTGCAAGACAGAGCAGGGAAGCCTGTTCTGAATAATGATTCCAGACCTTCTACAGCAAGCTGGCCTTATTTCCCTGCAGTCATGGGACCCTCCTCCCCAGAAGCTCTGAGCAATAAACAGCCATGAACATGTTTGTCCTTGACATTTCTCTGGCAAGAAAAGGAAATGTGCTCAGAGAAAAGATCATGGTTAGCCTTGCAGCTGGGGTCAAGTAGAGGGAGTTGGCACTTTGCTCATCCAAAAGAGCGTGTGGAGTTCATTTTAGGTTATGAACAATTGTTCTTCAAGGCTTCATCTTTTTAAAAAAATCTGCTCCTTAGAATTGAATTGCTCTCGGAGCAAACAGCGACACCTGGTGGCCATTTGAGTTATCGCACCCTCCTCCAGTTCTACTGCCTTGGCACACCTGCCTGAGTGTAGGCTGCTGTTTTTGTCTACAGGTCAGATCTCTCTCTCTCATCACTGAAAAATTTGCCCCCAGGCCTCACCCCCACTCCCCCACCCCACTCCCGTCTTCCTCCCCTACTTATATCTCATCGATTTTATTTCCAGCTGTGTACACAGAAAAGACAAGATGATGGTGATTTGGAATTAATGAATAGAAACAGACAAGGTCTGAGAGGAGAGAGTAGGGGATTAATTAGCTGTGAAATCACCAGATGTTACCTCCAGAGAAAAAGAAAAATGCTGGAATAATGCCTTTTCCTTTATGGTTGATTTTTTTAGCCAGGCAGCCAATCTGGAAGATTGGCTAAGACCTTCAATATGCAAAATGTCATCCTTATTCAACATTTCAGAGCAAACAAACAAACAAAAAAAGTGTGTATGCATGCTCAGTTGCACAGTTGTGTCAGACTCTTTTCGACCTGGTGGACTGTAACTCACCAGGCTCCTCTGTCCATGGGATTTCCCAGGCAAGAATACTGGGGTGGGTTGCCATTTCTTACTCCAGGGGATCTTCCCAACCCAGGGATTGAACCTGTGTTTCCTTCATTGGCAGGTGGATTCTTTACCATGGAGCCACCTGGGAAGCAAAAGAAGAGTGGGGGACTCCTTACTTGGTAAAAGGTTCTAGACTGGAGGCAGCTATTCACAAATGTGTTGCCAGCTTGATACAAGTTGGTTTACTCTGGGCCCTGCCTTGGAAATTAAAATACTGACTGAAGCTTCAAAGCATATACAGATGGGGAGACCCAGACAGCAGCCTCAGAACTCTCAAAACAAATATGAGAAAGATATGATTCAGAGACTGGGAACATCTAGAAATTGTGAGATCTTGACTGACAAGCTAAAACTAGACTCTGCCCTTTGACTTTTAATGCAGTATCATCCGGCCAGCAAGTGACTAGCATGGCTCCCTTAAGGTAGCATATTTCTGGTCACAGAGGGTCAGACACGACTGAGCGACTGAAGTGAACTGAACTGGGAGAAGGGCAGGTGGCAATATCTGAACAAACCTGGAAGAAGCCTATGACAGCCACCTCAGCAGCAGCAATGAATTCCATGGCAGCTTGGACATCTGTGAGCCGCATGGGTTCCTGGGCACCAGGACCATCTAGACAGAGATGAGGGTAGGGGTGGGAGGAAGAGAGAGAGAGAGACAGAGAGTTTGCAGGTACCAAGTGGAGAAAAAGCAACTCTAAATCACAAAGGCATCTCTATTTTTCCTCTTCATACTAAAGCCAAAGAGATTTAGGAGTGCAGTTGTCATTCCAAGGCTTTATTTCTTTACTAACTTGTGGAAGGGGGACTCCTCTCATAATAGCCCATTTTAAAATAATATTTATTTATTTATTTGGCTGCTCCAAATCTTAGTTGTGGCATGCAGAATCTTCAGTTGCAGTAGTGGGATCTAGTTCCCTGACCAGGGATCGAACCTGGGGCCCCCAGCATTGGGAGCATGAAGACTTAAGTCATGGGACCACCAGGGAAGTCCATAATAGCCTATTTCTGAAGGAGTCAGACTCTCCTCTTCTCTACTAGGCAAGGCAGATCTTTATCTAGCATTTCCTGAAAAGTTCCTAGGTTTGGGGAACAAATACCCAGAGTTCTACCAATATTCCCTTCCCTTCTCCTAATAACACTTTCACCCCCTGGTCACTCAAGTGCTCTTTTCTTTTACCTGATGATTCCTGAACTTCTGCAACAACTTCCAGGGACAGTTTGCATGTGGAGAGAAATAACAGAAACAGGCATCTGGACGGCATGGCTTCCATTTTCCTGCTCTCACTCCACGCCCTGGTCTCGGTGTTTGGAGCCTCTGACTCAGGGCAGCCCACTCTGCAGTTAATGGATTGTGGCATAATTTGTGCTCTGGGAACATTGCAGCTGACTCCGGGGCAGGGGGACCTTCAACTTTTGAGATAAGAGACAGGATTCGGTAACAGGGCCTCGGAACAAAACCAATCAGAAGAAAGTCAAGCTAGTTCCTTTAAATAAAACAAAACATTCTATGCCAAGTGTTGACTTAGGCACTACAGACATAGCAATAATGGTGATCTGATCACCTCTCCCAGCTTAGATTGTTAATATGAAAAATGGGCAATTAAATAGATCATTTAAATGTAAAATGGAAAGTGATTAAAAAATTGGGAAGCTCATAGGGTGCTAGGAGAAGATGAACTAAGGACATTTTGGACAATGATGGTGTCTGGTGAAAGCTTTCTTCCTGCAGGGGGTGCCCAAGCAGTGCGTGTGTGCAGACTCAGTCATGTCTGACTCCAGGGAGGAATACTGGAATCGGCTGCCATGTCCTTCTCCTTGGATCTTCCCCACACACAGATCGAACCCGCGTCTCCTGCTCTGGCAGGCGGTTTTACCACTGCACCGCCTGGGAAGCATGCCTAAGCAGAGTCCTGGGCAAATAAAACTTTTCTAGGCAATGAAGGTGGAAAGGGAGTTTCATGTAAAGAGCCAAAGCACTGAGATGCAAATGTGACGTGCAAATTACTAATAAGAGAATTATTAGTAATTGAGTATTACCAGAAAATGGAATAATAAATCTTGGCAGAAAGGCATTCTGAGGCCAGATCCCAGGGGACCTTGTATACTAAGTGTAGGAGCTTCAGCTATATTTTTCAGGTGATGGGAAGCCACTGAAGAGCTTAAGCAGAAGAGAAAAAGTGCCTAATGTGGCCCAAGTGCCTGTGGAAATCCAAGGGATTCTCAAAGGCAGGGGATATATAAGCCTCAAGCTTAGTAGAAACTTCTATCCATGGGTTTGCAAAGAGTCAGACACGACTGAAGCGACTTAGCATGCATGCACTGTATGATAATAAAATACACTGAAGGACTTCCCTGGTGGTGCAGTGGTTGGGAATCTGCCTGAAGATGAAGGGAACACAGATTCCATCTCTGGTCCAGAAAGATCCCACATGCCTTGGAGCAACTGAGCTCATGAGCCACAACTACTGACTCCGTGCTTTAGAGCCTAGGAGCTGGAACTACTGAGTCTGTACTTTAGAGCCTGTGCTCTGAAGTAAGAGAAGCAGCTCCAATGAAAAGCCTGAGCACCACAATGAAGAGTAGCCCCTGTTCACCACAACTAGAGACAGACTGTGTGCAGCAAGACCCAGCAGGGCCAAAGATAAAAAAAAAAAAAAATTAATTAAAAAAAAGCCTCCTTGCTTCTATTTGACCCTTGTTCAATCTCTGGTCAGGGAACTAGATCCTGCGTGCTGCAACTAATATCCACCACAGCAAGTGAAAGTCGTGTCCGACTCTTCGCCATCCCCTGGACTGTAGTCTGCCAGGCTCCTCTGTCCATGGAATTCTCCAGGGAAGAATACTGGAGTGGGTTGCCATCCCCTTCTCCAGGGGATCTTCCTGACCCAGGGATCAAACCCAGGTCTCTTGCATTGCAGGCAGATTCTGTAAAGATGGTAATGTCTGAATCACCAGGGAAGCCACAGCAAAGCAAATTAAAAAAAAAAAAAGAAGAAGAAGAAGAATACCATGCTTATTTAAAAAAAAATAAATAAATTGAGATTTTTCTAGCATTTGCACTGAAACAGGGGGCAAAACCACTCCCAGTTATGTAAAACCTCCTGTACTGAGCTCTGCCCACCTATTCTGAGGAAACGCATGAATGGGGACCTTCCAGTTACCATATTTGCTTGAAGGGAGAATGTAGAGAAAGGAGGGTCTCAGTCAGCTCTTATAACTGCTTTATTCTTGTTCTCTTGTGCTGTTTACAGTGTCTCCCAGAAAAGAAAAACCCCAGTTGGCAGGGAACGTGATGATCGACCTTCACTGAACCAGCAGTAACCACAGGAGAATCCAGGGGTGGGAGGGAGAGACAAGGACCTGAGACAGAAGGACTGTGCTAGTGTGCCCATTTTCTGATCTCCAGTTGCTCAAATGGGAATAAAAGAAGGAATATTAAATGATCGTCTATGGGACAGAGAACTTCGGAGATCTGGGCATGATCAGAAGGAGGGCAGGACGAAAGCCCAATTTTAAGCATCTTGTTCGGCTATCACTGGGAGACTCCGTGTGGGAAAGGGTGCAGTGCTAAGAAGGTGGAGGGTGCTGGGAAAGGGCCCCAACTGTGATCAGGGAGGAGGGACCAAGGGCTCTTCTGGATGGCAAAGATAGGCAGAGCGAAGGGCTGGGGAGCTCATTCTGTCCAGTCCTTCTTAATGGACAGGTTCCACTCCCAGGTGAGGTGGTCATGCTTATCGTCATCGGTGAAGAAGGACTTGTTGTGGTAAGTGCCTCGGGCCAGCATGCCCTTGGGGGCCTCCTCAATTGGAGTCAGAAACTCATATTCCTCTGGCCGAGGCCCGTAGCTGCCCACCATGAACGTTGCTTTATCCACTGGGAAAAAAGAAAAGTTCATTAGGGTGAGAGCCTGTGTGACAATTTGGAGCAGAGCTCACTGTGATCAAAGCCAAGAGTAATAGTTTCCAAGCCTGGCTAAATATCAGATTTACCTGGAGCAACTTTTTTTTTTTTCCTTAAAAACATTTTTTAAAGTTGGAATCTCTTCATAATGTAGTATACTTTGACCCACTCTCAACCTATGGTTAGTACTATTGTAAGTCCCAAGAATCAGTGTCTTTAACTCTGAGATTTAGGAAAGCTGAGGAATTAGTGCCCTAAATCAATGAGGATCAAGACTCTATGAAGATGTAGCAGATTATATCATAAAAAACAAACAAACAAACAAAAAGAATTCCAGGTACTCCAAAGGTACACACTTCCAGTTACAAGATAAATAAGTCCAGGGGATCTTCTCAACCCAGGAATCGAACTTGGGTGTCCTGTATTGCAGGCAGATTCTTTACCAACTGAGCCAGGGAAGCCCTAAAGTACAGTGTGGTGACCATAGTTCACAATACTATGTTGTGTATTTGAAAGTTGCAGAGAGAGTTGATCTTAAAAGTTCTCATTACAAGAAAAAAAATTGAAACTGTGTGGTGATGGGGGTTAATTAGACTAATCACGGTAATTATTTTACAATATGTACAGGCACAGGTCATTATGTTGTATACCTAAAACTAACACTATGTTATATGCCAATTATATCTCAATTAAAAAAACCCTGAAACTAATTGAGACCAGAGTTCTGATCTCAGCCCTGCTACTATCTACGTTTCGGGGATTCAGTTTCTTTTCTATATAATACACCTTGAGGATCTTCTATCTACAAACTATCATTCTGTGGATAGTTGCAAGAGATAAGGTAACAGCTGGTGATCAGAATGAACAGAAATCATGGATGGAATAATTAGATGAAATGGGAAAACCAATAATTTGTTTTTTTGTTTTTTTTTTTAAATAGTGGTGAACTGAAACAGATGGTAAAAATAGCCAACCAGAGTTATTAAAAGGTGAGCAACTGGGATATATATTAAGAATAATAAGGACTAGAAAGTTTAAGTAAAGGTAGGTGGGCAGGCAGGCAGGTGATGTTTAAATTGGCTGTTATTTTGAATAAGTTTGGAGGAATAGCTGCAGACATTCTTGACAACCTTTTGCCCAAGTGATACATCAGAGTCTTTACACCCAAAGGAAAATAGGAAACTGAACTATGTTTTCGTGAGACTAGGTATTGGAAGAGCAAGGACGATCTTTAAGGTTAACTATCTTCTGTGGGATTTGAGTCATTAAGTGGGTCTTTGCTGCTACTGCTAAGTCGCTTCAGTCGTGTCCGACTCTGTGCGACCCCATAGACGGCAGCCCACTAGGCTCCTCTGTCCCTGGGATTCTCCAGGCAAGAACACTGGAGTGGGTTTCCATTTCCATCTCCAATGCATGAAAGTGAAAAGTGAAAGTGAAGTCGCTTAGTCGTGCTCCATGCTAACTGATCATTGTCTTCCTTAGTCCTCTTTGATGGATTTGGTGGAACTGACCTATGCATTACTGATTCACCCCTCTAGGGGACGCTGTTTCACACCATTAGGTTAACGAAACGTTTAAAGTGCTTTCATCCGCCTTCCACCTTTCATTTTTCTCTGCTCTTATTAACAGAACACAACTGAACATGCACCGTTTAGGTGCAGCTTGTCAAGGAAACTGTAGATTAAATAATGTGATATTATTTGTTTCAGTTACAAAGTGAAAGTTAAGTCACTCAGTCCTGTCTGACTCTTTGCAACCCCATGGACTGTAGCCTACCAGGCTCCTCCGTCCATGGGATTTTCCAGGCAAGAGTACTGGAGTGGGGTGCCATTGCCTTCTCCAGGGGATCTTCCTACACAGGGATCGAACTTGGGTCTCCTGCATTGTAGGCAGACGCTTCACCATCTGAGCCGCTTTTCTCAGTTCTAGAAAGAGTTCCCCCCGCCCCCCCTATTCTTTGGCCAAGAAATTGAGCACCGCAGCCCCCCTCCCCGCTGGCACCTGCCTATCATATGCTACTAGCACCTCCCATTTGGGTAGGTCTTTCCTCTCGGATTTCTCTGACACTCAGGTTTTTTTGGAGAAGGAAATGGCAACCCACTCCAGTGTTCTTGCCTGGAGACTCCCAGGGATGGGGGAGCCTGGTGGGCTGCCGTCTATGGGGTCACACAGAGTCGGACACGACTGAAGCGACTTAGCAGCAGCAGCAGCAGGTTTTTTACTTGTGAACTGCTTTTAAAAAAAATTCAAGAGTACATTTATGTACTTGAATTCAAACTTGGTTGTGTTCGCTTGCGTGCTATGTTGCTTAGGTCGTGTCCGACTCTTTGCGACCCTATGGACTGTAGCCCTCCAGGCTCCTCTGTCCATGGGATTCTCCAGGCAAGAATATTGGAGTCGGTTGCCATGCCTTCCTCCGGAGGATCTTCCCGAGCCAGGGATCGAATTCTTATTCTTCCCCTTTATAAGTAATAAAATTGGATTTCAGAAGCAGAATGCTGAAGGTCGGTGGCTGACCCAGTCTTAACTAGGTTTCTGTTAACATGGAAGTAAGTAGATGTGTGGCTCTCCAAGGGTGAATGTCCACAGCTGTCATCAGATTCTTCAATGAATTTAGGACTAAACATCGCTAATAACCCGAAGTTTACGTGTCCCTGAGAAGCGGAGTTTGATACAGTGGTAAGTGTGCATACTTTACCTTTCACCCCCGTCCGGTAGGTGTGTTGAACATACTTCAGTCCTGACACAATATCCTTGTTCACCTGTAGGTGGGAAGGAGCCATGTGATTCAGATTAAAGAGGGTCTTCAATTTTTCCTCATATTTCATGCTGATCTGACCTAACTGAGGCTTCTCTAAGGATGAAAGGACTGAAGATTTAGTTCAGAATAAGTTACTACCATCATGTAGCCTGGCGATGAGGCAGAGATTAAAGAGAGGAAGTCACAAGACTCAATGTTACCGAAGCTGGTTCCAATTGTTGAATACTATGATTTTTGGTGTGGGGGAGGAGATGGTTAATTAAAACAGTCTCAGTATTCTGCATTACGTCTCTCCTTCCTCCATGGCCCAGAGAAGGGTCTTGAGCTCCTTCTCCCTGAAGACTGTCCATAAGGCCTTTCTTGTTTTTAGGTTACAAAGGCATTAATGAAAACTATTATGTAAATATCTGAAAACCCTAATCTCAGAAATGATCCACCAAACATATGAAGAACAAACAGGGAGAAAAGTCGTAATGGACAGTTGGACCTAGAAGATGATTTTGCTTGTAACATAACTGTGATTGGAGTCTAGAGATGAGATGAGTCACAGGAAAACACCCCCCTCGGATGAAAATAATGGGTGAAATCCATTTGCCTCTGGCATATAGTTTGGATGGCTGTCATTCTCAGATGTTGTCTGGAATCTTGCCACTTTCCCAAGCCTTTCAAAGAAAATTTACTAAAGTGGAATGAAAATATAGACAGCTCGAGCACTTTATTTTTCCATGATTCATTCTACCTAGGGCTGAACCGGTCTGTTAATTTTATACCATGGTCATGTTTATACAAGCAAATTAAAGTGGGCACAACCCCATTAGCTGGATGGCTTGGTTAATTGTTCACCCATGTAAGAATGAAAGAGTATTGTTTCTCTTTGACAATAACCAGGGCTCTGTTTTTATTTTGGACAGAACAATTAGAGCAGTCTCTCAGTGATACATTTTGTTTTGTTGGCAATGGGGTAGTGTAGCCATGAATACTTCTTGCTTAGGTTTGGAACAGTCAGTCAGCAAAACCTGTAGCATAAAGCTATTGAAAGCAGACAGAAGGAAAACAGCTTCATTGAAGAAAGAGTGATAAAATGAAACCCGAACTTTCTAATTCTTCTAACTTCTGCATGTGACTCATAGATATAGGAAAAAAACCCACATCCTTCTAGAAGCCTTTAAGCTGGTCTCCTGGGCATAGTAGAAGATGTGGTCTGGTGGGTAAAAGACCAAAAAAAGACGGAAATGGTGGTGGAGTGGTAATAAGGACTTCAAAAAAGAAAAACTCCTGTTTTTCTACTGCTCCACAGATCATCCATTTAATATAAACATGGTTGAGATGGACAAAAGGAAAGTGTGAATATTCCTTGTTATTCCCTGCCTCTGCCTGCCCACCCTTCCCGATTGTCTTCCACCCCATGAGGAAGAAGCTTTGGGAACTAAAACCGAGAGCCCAGATTTAGGGAGAAATAGAAATTAACAAACGTATGCCAATGTGATAATGTAAGAAATTTGATTTTTTTTCTTCTTCTGATTACAGGAAGAATTGAAACTTTATACAAACATACAGGGCCATATACTTACTTTGAAGTTAATTTTGACTCTATATTCAACACCTTCCTTTAGGACAAAGGTTTCTTTTTTAAGGGCTTCCAGATCCCCTGTAGAAGTGAATTTTAAAAGAGTTAATTCTCGCTGAAAGGACATTCACAAGGAGATGAATGAAGTTGAAGCTCCTGAGCCATTTTCTGGACTCCTCAGGGCAACACGGTCCCTATGGTCCTCAGGTCAAAGAATGTTTGAGATTACTCGCTGCACAAATACACATTTGGAATTCCTGAAATCTTATAGCCGATATGAAAGAAACATGATAGAGCTTTCCCTCCAAGTTTGACTGCAACCTTAAGAATACGCAAGACTTTATGCTTAAAGACTCTGCCCCCAGTCCTCAAATATATAGGAGAAAAATATTATGTAAGAATGCCAGCTATTTGTTTTTGTAGATTTGTTAACGTGTGTTGTGTTTTCTAAGCTTTAGAAAATGTGCTTGTTTGGTTCCTTTTTATCATTCTAAAAAATATATAAAATTAAAAAATTAAAAAAATAGATTTTTGTACTTAATTTTGCTTTTGCATTTGCAATTTCATACTTTTTTTTTTTTTTCTTAAGGAAAAGAAAGCTTATCACTTAAGTTCTAAAGGCTTCAGGCTCCATAAAACCAGGATCTGCCCTCTAATTCCTGTACCTTGGTTAGAGAGGTGGTCTTTGTTCCTTTCCCAAAGTGATCCTGTATAATTTGACATTTGGGGTGACTGTGTGTGTGTGTGTGTGTGTTTTGCACAGTTTTGTGCAGATGCTTCATGCATATAGCTGGCACCAGCCTCCTCTGTATACATCTAGTAGCTTTTTTTTCGCTGATAGAAAACCAAGCTTATTTTGTTGCTGGGAAAAAGGGACAGGGACCAAGTTTTCCCTGCAGGATCGATGATTGAGCCTTTCCGAACAGAGCAGGTTTCCTTAGTACTACTTCAGACCTTATCTTGCAAAATGACAGTTGTACCTGTTAACTTTACACAATTTCTCACAGGAAGAGGTCTGAGGCCCGGTGAGAGAGAGAGAGAATTTCTTTCTGAGAGATGCTAGAACGTGGGGGTAGTTGAATGTGGGACTCTGCTCTAATGATTTCAGTTGAACAGGAAGTGTGTCTTTTCAGCCTCCAATTTCCTCCCTCTGACAAAAAGCCCATATAAGGTAAAGAGTGGTTGTCTTATGAGAGGGGAACTACCTTGCTCCTAAGCTTGCTGTTCTAGAGGCATGCTCTGTTCTGTCTCATGAGTCTATTTTATGAATCTGGTAATAATAATAATTATTATTTTTTTCCCTAAAGACCTGCCTTTGATGTCCCCAACCCCTGGCTTGGTGGCCCTTTCCTCATTTCTCCCAGTGGCCTACTTTCCCCCAAATCAGCCACCTTTCCAGTCTCTCATCATCTCCTCCAGACCTAAGTTTCAGGAAAGGACTTGATCTTGGCAGCAATAAAGTGAAAGAAAATAACATGTTAAGTTGTACATCTTTAGTGAGGGAAGTTGCTTCTTTCAAAGAATCAGAGTTTTAAGCTAAAAAGGTACTGCATATTTCACAATGGAATTCCTAGCATTAATCAGGAGGTCTTAGATTTCTTCTTGCCTTCAGGTAAGTTCTGTAGCTGACACAGGATCAATATTTTCTCTGATCTTTATATTGTATGTGTGTGTGTTTGTGTATGTGTGTGTGTGCACTCAGTTATGTCTGATTCCTTGTGATTCCATGGACTGTAGCCTGCGAGGCTCCTCTGTCCATGGGATTTCCCAGGCAAGAGTACTGGAGTGGGTTGCCATTTCCTTCTCCGGGGGATCTTCCCAAGCCAAAGATCAAACCCAAGTCTCCTGTGTCTCCTGCATTGGCAGGTGGATTCTTGACCACTGTGCCACTTGGGAAGCTGTTTACTTTACTAGGTTTTTTTTTTTGGCTGGGACAAGGGACAAAAACCATGCCCTTGTCCTCATGGTGACATGAGGCCCCAGCAAACAGAAGAGCTGTGATCACTTACCAGTGAGGTCCATGGTGATTGGTCCTGGGGCACTTTCACAAACAAGGGTCAGGCGGGTGACAGTGACATTGGGGGCTGTTGGGTCTGCAGAAATTATAAGGCACTGTGAGCACAGAGAAGAGGTATATACATACAGGGTGTGTGTGTATACATTTCAAGTAGGAAAGAGAGAAGATGAAAAAGAAAAATGGATCTCTGTCTCTAGAGGAGAAATAAAGATGGAAGTGGCAGATTCACCAGGCTTGGTCTTAGTGACCTTGGACCTTCCTGTGAAGCTATTTCTGCTTCAGGTACTTGTAAGTGTGTTAGTTGCTCAGTCGTGCCCAACTCTTTGTGACCCCATGGACTGCAGCCCACTAGGCTCCTCTGTCCATGAGATTTTCCAGGCAAGGATACTGGAGGGGGGGTTGCCATTTCCTTCTCCAGGGGATCTTCCCAACCCAGGGATCGAACCCAGGTACTTGTAGGCCCACCTTATTCATCAATAGCAAACATTTCCAGAGTGGCTAGGGGGAAGGTACTCTGCTGGTTGGGCAGGGTGCATCCATATATTTGGACCATGTCTGACTCTGCCATTGTGTGTTGGAAATGATGGATGTTAGGTAAGGAGTGAGACGGAGAAAAAGAGAACGTGAGAGACCATGGAGAGAATCCAATTCTGAGTAATAGCCTGAAACTCCTAAATCCTTCCTATGTGTTATTTTTGTCTATTTCAAGGCAACGTACCCTTTATCTCCAAAGAAAACTTAATTATCCATCTATAACTTGGTTTGGCACATGGAGACTGCAGCTCACTCCCTTAACCTTAGAAGCACTTGGGAAACTCTTCTTTGCACCTGCTCCTGAGTAGCTCAAATGTCTGCCTTCTCTGTGCCCCTCGACCTGCCCCACTCTGTCTCCTCACATACACATACCTGCTACCACAGGACCGTCCCCCAGGAGCGTTTTCTTGTACTTAGTTAGACTTTCATCATCTTTGTCCATCTCCTGCAGCTCCTTCAGGGACTTCTGTGGGGGGGGCTTGTAGTTGAGCTTGCCATCCAGCTCATCGTCATCCTCTTCCACGTGTGGTTCTGGGGCCTTTTCAGTCATTTTGATCTAGAGGGAGACAGAAAGAAAGACAGTGAGGATTTATTGGCCAAAAGTCCGTGGATATGAGCTATGCTTGAGGGGCTGCTCTTAGTCTTGTCGTTCTTAAGTCACTAAGTCCTGTCCCACTCTTTGCGATCCCATGGACTATAGCCTGCCAGGCTCCTCTGTCCATGGGATTTCTCAGACAAGAATACTGGAGTGGGTTGCCATTTCCTTCTCCAGGGGATCTTCCTGGCCCAGGGATTGAACCCACATCTCCTGCACTGGCAGATGGATTCTTTACCACTGAATCATCAGGAAAGCCCACTCTTAGTGCTATTTTTGCCCTAATAAACTTCTGTAATTGTCAATGATTTTCCAGAAGATTTCCCTCTGATTCAGCCTCATTCTATTTCACAAAATAAGAATATAACACATTCTAGGTTTTCCTTTGACATGTCTGAATGTTTTCATACTGTGATGAATCCCTCCTATTCACTCAATGAAACTGACAGTAAGTAACTCACTTGTGAATTCTATAAAACAAGTGAAGCAACACAGCACAAGCTGTCCTGAACAATGAACGAACAGCCCTAGTTCAGAGAGTTATAGAAATGATCATAGTCCTACAAATCTAGCCAGTCTTGCAGGTGTCAAAGTGCTCAGCATGTATCAATACAATCCCAGTCATAATGGTGTCAAGTACTTGGTAAAGCAAGTTAGTTTTTCCCCATTCATTGCATATTTCCCTGAACTCCTGCAAGAGCTCAAAAGCAAGTCATGAGAAGTTTTAGCCCCTGTGATATCTGCCTGAGTGTCCTCCCCCGGCTCCCAACATTGCTAATAATTCCCCAAGGCCAGCTAGTGGGTTTTGTTTCTCTCTCACTTTAAAAATTTATTTGGCTGCCCTGGGTCTTCATTGCATTATACGGGATTTAGTTCCCCAATCAGGGATCAAACTCAGGGCCCCTGCATTGGGAGCGCAGAGTCTTAGACACTGGACCACCAAAAAGTCTCTTGAATCTTCCGAAACACTTGAATACTTGTCATTTTATAAGTGCTCATTGATTGGGTTAATAGGTTCTATATCTAACGAGCTTCTGTTCTTTTGAAATAACACAAAATAATAGAGGACTCCAACTTTTAGACAAATTGCAACTGTCTCTTTAGTACCCTTCTGTCCATCTCCACTTCTCCTTTAGTACCTCCTTCCCTTCTCCAGATCTCCTGTGACCTTATGCTCTCAGACCTTACCTGGGCATACCCTGTTTTCTTCCTTCATCATCTACATTTACTTGTTTTATGTTAAAACATCAAGGGAAGATCTAATACAATTATTTACACTTAAATGTTAATGACTGATTGTAAATTTTAAAATTATTTTTCTTAAAGCAGGTATAGTCAGAGCTTTTCAGAGTTGAAATGAACCTTGGAGGTGATATAGTCCAAAAACTTGCTAGTCACTCAGTCGTGTCCAACTCTTTGTGACCCCATGGACCGTAGCCCACCAGGCTCCTCTGTCCATGGAATTCTTCAGGCTGTAATACTGGAGTGGGTAGCCATTCTCTTCCCCTTGTTTTATCACTGAGAAACTCGAAACCCAGAGCTTAAGAGAATTGCCCAAGTTCATGTATCTCAATGAGATGCCCTGTCCTAATAAAGAGGAAGGAATCTCTAGGAAGAATTTCAGGCCTGGGGTTGGCAGAAATGGAGCTATTTGGGGGAAACAAGGGAGATATTTAGACAAGGAGATAATTTCCTGGTTTCCTTTCATTCTGCTCCCAGGGTAACTCTTCCCTGCCTTGGGTAAAGGCTTTACTGTTCCGAAGTGGTAGAACTCTAAGACAATACCTATCACATCTCCTCTTGAGTGACCCTGCCAAGTTCTATAAGGTTCCTCTGAGAGTTTGAAGCTATCTGTGGCCAAAATCAGTTGTGGTTTCAAATTTAATGTTGCTATTATTGGCAATGGGAAGAAAAATAATTTGGAAGTGAAGCTAAACAAAAGCAATTTTAACAGGGGAAAAAAAAAAAAAAGGAAAGGAAAAAAAATGATATCTCTTGGCTCATCTATCTTCTTCCAGAAAAATAACAAGCTGAACACTATAAGCCTTGATCAACTCTGCAAACAGTATTGCATTGCCTGAGTCCACTTCCTGTGCAGGAAGGAAGCTTGTAGGCCTGTTGCTATGGCAACTCTTGCTTCTGCCGAAGAACCAGAACCACTCAGAGCTGAGTCTCTAGAGAACAGCACAATCAACAGAGTGACTAATTCAAGTCCTATTCCAAACAACACTCAGGGAAAGTGAATAAACTGGCTGGAAAAACGATGAAGGATGCAGTTGGTGGAGGTTGTAGGCTGTGGGTAGTTTAAGGACAACCATTAAGCCACAGATAAAGAACAACGCAGATGAGACTAATTAGATGAGACAGGTTCTCCTCTGGTGACACCCAGGAGCCTGACCAAATACCCAGGGTAGAGGTCACATAAAAAAACTGCCGACAGAGCATCAGCAAAGCTATCACCTTATGAGGACATCTCAGCACTGTAGAGAGGCCTTTCTGGAAAGTATTACTTGGTTCTCACAAGTCATGCGCTTAAAGTTTGACTACGAAAGGATGACACCACATCCAGGCACTAATTAGCTCAAGGTGATTTTAATAATCTGTAGGGAAATGACAACCCACTCTAGTATTCCTGCCTAGAAAAATTCCGTGGACAGAGGAGCCTGGCAGGCTATAGTCCATGAGGTTGTAAAGAGTCGGACATGATTGAGTGACTGAGCACACACACAGGGAATTGTAATTCTGTACCCTCAAATCTCAATTTTGAAAGGAGAGGGAAACAGAGACAGAGAGAAAGATCTAGTCTAGGACAGTATTTTCTAACTTTTGATAGTGTCATACTTGGCAACATAATTTATCTGTCATCTAGATCTTGATTTTTTAATTGGTAAATCAGAGACATGTCACTTTTAAATTTCCTTGATCCACTGCAAACAGATATAATAATTACTCAATGAAAACGAGCCACACATTTATTTAAAGACATTGAAGAACAGAGAATAATGTGGGATTATGATATGAAATTGTGGCAATCAAGAGGAGGAAATTTGGGACCAAATGAAAATAATTTGGTCTAATTATATAGCATAAGAAAAAGAGATATGAAGTCAGATGACTCCAAATCAGTTCACTCTGAAAAGCTGATTAGAAAAAAGAAAAAAAGATGAAAATGTCATAAAATGACAAATAAAGGACTGGAAAGCACTTCTCAGGGAAAGCCCTTCTGAAAGCAAAATGAAGGTCACAAATATTTGATGAGCATCTAGCATTTACAAGACACTGTTCTTTAGCACATACTGATGTTTAAGTTATTCTCCAAAGTGGAAAAAGTTGGGGGATGAGCAATCTATCCATACCAAAAATGCCCAGCTGGTTTGATTGGTGGTTCTTAATCTTTCTGGAGATTGCAAGTCTCTTTAAAAATCTAGTAAGAGTCATGGTCCTTATAAAAGGAGAAAAGCAAAAGCCCATGAAATTGTGCAAGCAGCACAGGGATTCGTGGAGCCCTGAAGTCCTTCATAGACTCTACTGGAGTCCATGATTAAGAACATGACCTTGAAACTATAACTTTTGGAAACAGTGAAGCAAAGCATTGAGTGTTAAGCATGGACTTCCCTGGTGGCTCAGATGGTAAAGCATCTGCCTACAATGCGGGAGACCCAGGTTTGATCCCTGGATTGGGAAAACCCTCTGGAGAAGGAAACAGCAACCCACTCCAGTACTCTTGGCTGGAAAATCCCATGGACAGAGGAGTGTGGACAGACATTCCATGGGGTCGCCAAGAGTTGGACACAACTAAGTGACTTCACTTTCTTTTTCACTTTTTGCTTCTCTCTGAAGCCCGGCCCGACCAATGACACAACTCAGCCTCAAGCCAAGGATCATGTCTGTGAACCTGAAACCCTGGACCTGCAGAGGCAGGAGGAGATACTGAGTAACGTCTGGATCTCAGGGAACATGACCATAGTCCAGCAGAAGAGCTGTGGTTTGGGAAGAGTTCTGGGTCAATCTACTTGATTTTGGATAATTATCCCCTCAATGAACTAGGCCTCATCATGCATGAGTTTTCATTCTGGCTTTGCTACTGACTAGCTATGACCCTGTGAGCAAATTTTCCAACCCCTGTGATCTTCCTTTCCTCATCTTGGGAGGTGACAGGTTAGGGGAGACCATCTCTAGGTGCTTCCTTTTCTAAGGTTGCTACCTGTAGTCAGGTGTCAGCTCAGTTGTCCTTCAGTTACCTTATTTCACCTGTATAAAAGGCTATCTGCCTCTGTTTTATTATTTCATATTGTTTATTTATGTGAATTCCCCAAAGAGTATGCATTTTCAATTTTACAATTCATTTCCGGGAAATTTCAGATTCTCCCAAAGCCCCAACTGGTTAATATATCTTGACAACAGTTTCCCAAGCTGTGTATGTATAGTGAACTACAAGTATCATTTTTCTCCTTTTAAAAATAGTTTAAAACTTTTTTGTTTGTGTTGTGTGTGTGTTTTGTTTGTTTTTCTTGTTGTTTGTTTGTTTTTTGGCTGCACCATGTGCCTTGCAGGATCTTAGTTTCCTGACCAGAAATTGAACCCTGGCCATGGCAGTGAAACCACAGAGTCCTAGCTACTGGACCACTGGGAAACTCCCTCATTTTTCTCTTTTTATCCTTCCATTTTGTAGGAATTTTAGGGAAATGCCAGGTTGCTCTCCAATTGCATCATCTAAAGAACAGCTTTTGTGTGTGTGTTGGAGTATAGCCAATTAACAATGTTGTGATGGTTTCAGGTGAACAGTGAAGGGACTCAGTCATACATATACATGTATCCATCCCACCCCAAACTCCACTCCCATCCAGGCTGCCACATAACATTGAGTAGAGTTCCCTGTGCTGTATAGTAGGTGTTTGTTGGTTATCCATTTTAGGAATAGCAGTGTGTACATGCCCATCCCAAACTCCCTAATTATTCCTTCCCCCCACTACCCACCACCCCCAAAACCATAAATTCATTCAGTAAGTCTGTGAAGAACATCTGGTTTTGTTATTGATAACAATAATTCTACCAGCTATCACGAGTAGCGCTAAACCCTGTCCCGAGGATTATCTCACTTAGTCCTCACCACAGCCTTAAGGATGGCTGTTATCATCATTCCCTTCTACAGATTAGGGAACCAAACTTGAAGTAAATAACTTGCCCGAGAAAGCATGCTGTGTAAGTGACAGCATGACTATGAGCCCGGGGGGAGGTTTCTGACAGCAGGCTCTAAGCTCTGTCACTCCAGCTGTCTTTATTAAGAAGCAATAATGAAATTAGAGAGCTTATTGGTTATCTTGAGAATCTCCATGGGGGATGCTGCACAGGCAGAGGTGAGTGCTGCTTTGCAAAACTCTGCAGGGCAGCTTTAGCAAGTCAGGGAAGTGTCATCTAAAGAGAATTTCGGTGCAACTCTACCCCATGTCCCCTTGCGCAAGCTGCTAAACCTCTGCTCCAGTTTTGGCCTCTGCAGAGTGAAACGGTTGCCTTCAAAGATCTCTGAGGCTCCTTCATAATTCAGTGATTCTAAGGCTGTCCTTAATTTAAACAAGGTTGTAAACCAAGAAAGGGAAAGAGGAAGTGGATGTGAGGCTGGGGAGAACCCAGATCATCAGCATAGAATATTCTAGATTGGGCTGTGCTCACCTTCCTCTGGGGCTTGTACCCTGTTCCACAAAGAGCAGGGCTGTGTCGCTTGTTTTCATGCTGTGTTTGATTACAGTTCTTTACACAGTAAAAGTGAAATGAAAGTGAAAGTGAAGTCGCTTAGTCGTGTCCAACTCTTTGCAACCCCGTGGACTGTAGCCCACCAGGCTCCCCCGTCCATGGGATTCTCCAGGCAAGAATACTGGAGTGGGTTGCCATTTCCTTCTCCAGGGGATCTTCCCGACCCAGGCATCGAACCCAGGTCTCCCGAATTGCAGGCAGACGCTTTAACCTCTGAGCCGCCTGGGAAGCCCTAACGTGAAATGGGGAATTATCAATTACATATTTAATAAGGCCCCAAAGCACATATGCTTTTCTTTTCTGTTTTCATGTGCTCACCTCTCTAGTTATCTTTATTTCCTGCTTCACAGATGCCTATACAGGTGAATTTTCACAGTGAACCCTCACACCCATGTTTACTGCTCAGTGAAACAGGGTCAAGCATTAGATGGGCTGAGGCAGGAACTTAATCCTCTCAGGCTCAATTAAAATGCCAAATTAAATTAGGGTGGGTATTCATGGCATGGGTATAACAGCACAAATCAGTGTTTTTGTTTAAAAATTCAGTGAAATTTCCAAGACACCGGAAGTGACATACACCTAAGAATTTACCAGTCTCAGGATGCAGCACACTCTTCTGGTTCATAACGCAGTTCTGAATAAGTGGAAGGCAAAGACAAGGTAAAACTCTTGAATTTAGATGAAACAAACCACCTGGTTAATTCATAAAACAATGACCCTTTGTTGTGTCTCTTGGGATTTGAGCACTGAGTCAGATAGACTAGAGATTCAAAATGTGTGTCCATGATTGACGTTCCAGGATGTAAGGGTGTTATTAGCCTCACTGAGCCTGAGTTTTTTTTTACCAGTAAAGTGGGAGTCATAAGCTTTTCTGATGGAGTTGAAGAGTTAGAGAAGACGTGAAAAGTTCTGGGACTATTCTGGCCAACAGTAGATGTTCAATTACCCTCTGTTCCCTTCTCCTCGCTTCTTCACGATACTCCGTGTTTGCTGGTTTCAGCTTCAGCGAGGTACCTGACTGCCAGACACCAAGGCTTTCTTTGGGCTCTGCCATGTTGACAAAGTCCTCTCCTTCCTCCTTAAAAATAGATTTGGTTTCTTTGAGGAGCATGGAAGAGACAAGAGGTTCTGGGAACTGCCAGGATTGTTTAGGAACTGAATCAGCCTGTAAAATGCAATCGTCACTATTCTAGTTCTTTAAAGAGCAATTTAATTTTAGATTTTATTTATTGCTCCCTTTCCTAAGTGAAGCCAGAGGTCATTCTGGGACTGATGGGAAATGATAGGAGACACAGGCACAGCAAATAGAGAGATTGTCCTTTGGCTCTGGAGGAAAGCGCAGTGGAGACTTAACTCAAGCCCTGAAATTGCCTAATCACACAACCTGATGCACCGGCCAGGAGGATTAGACAGAAGAGGTAGAGTTGAGGGAGGAATAGAAAGAAATGGGGAAGTGCCAGAAGTAGGGGGTTTCCAGCAGAGAAGTACCTATGTGAGCATCAGCATTCTATGTCACCCAGTCATCTTTACTTCCTGATGTCTAGGATATGCCCACTTTCCCCAAACTGGAGGTCATTGGTCTACAGCAGGTCATGGTGAGCTGGACTGTCTCTGAAGGACCACAGACGTTTCGGAGCCAGTCGAGGAGGATTTGGGTCTGCTCTGCTGCCTGGTGATTTGGCTTCACTGGGGAATCTAACTTTAACCCCTGGGACACAGCACGCTGTCTCGGTTCTAAATTCCTTTCTGGTGTGTCACTATTCCCAAATGACCCAAAGGAATTGATGCTTCCAATTGGGAGCTGCTCTCTACTGCCTCCACCCCACCAAGAGCAACTGCAACTGCAGAGCCGGAAGACAGCAACCAATCCAGTGCCTGAGAGGACAGTGTCCTCTTACATGCATTAAACATTAAGATCAAGCCAGAGGTGGGGTACAGATTCTTAGAAGCAGAATTCTTTAGTGATTCCCTTGAAGTAATTATTTCCAAGATATAATACGTTATTCCTCCCTGGGCATTCATAGTACGGTTGGTCCTCTCTTGATACCAAGAGCACGGGACTTGCAGCATCCATGGATTTTGGTATCAAGGAGGATGGGTGTGATCCTAGAACCAATGCCCCATGGACACCTAGATTTATATGCAAAAGGAGAGAGAACTCAGTGGATGCATTCAGCTTTTCTGAGTGTCTACTATGTAAAGTCACAGTTCTAGGTGCTTTCATGAATACTCATTTTAAATAATCTGCAAAGAAAATTGCATAAAGGCAGCCATTATTGGGCAAAAGATTACACTGCAATTAGTCCACTCACAGAGGTTTTAAATTAAACATGAAAAATTATGGCTCAGATGGTAAAGAATCCACCTGCAATACAGGAGACCAGGATTCCATCCCTGGGTTAGGAAGATCGCCTGGAGAAGGTAAGGGCAACCCACTCTAGTATTCTTGCCTGGAGAATCCCACGGACAGAGGAGCCTGGCAGGCTACAGTCCATGGGGTCACAAGGAGTCAGACACAACTGAGCAACTGACACTTTTCCAAAGACAATTTTTATAAGCACACATGGTGAATAGTAACTCTTCTAAGAAAACCCAAGCGAGACCAGAATGTGGAAACCACTAGGGAGGGACTCAGTAATTCTTTATTAAGTGGATAAGTATTGAAGTTTCAAAAGGAACACGAGACCCATCTGTGGGGGGTGCCAGTATGGACTCTAATACAAGATCTGGGGTGACAATAATACTGACCCAGAACAAAGATGCTCAGAATGGGGGCTTAAAGAACATTTCTGCCATGGTGCATTTCCTAAAATGTTCTTCTGAGGCAGCATAGCTACTGATTGTTTTTTGCATCAGTGTGTGACTTCAGTAAAGTCATTGCATACTTCTGAGCCTTCTTGTCCTCTCAGTGTCCTCATGGGATTCAGTTTTATACGTTTCTCACACCAGATCTGACACACAGAAGGCCCTCCATATAAGCTGGTTCTCTTTATCTTCTTAACTTTTACTGCCCCTCAACCCCACTCCTCAGGGTGTCTCTCTATCGGCCTGCTGAAGTTGGAATCTATTGTGCTCCCATGAATTGGCCAAGGCCCTCATGTTCCCATCAGACTGACCTAGCTATTTTGAGCTTCCACTGAAAACAGAACCTGCTCATTGCTCAGAGCATACTGCCTGAGGGACAAGCTCATGTTCTCCCAAATAACAGAGGACCATAGTCCAGTGCCTGGAGGTTGTTGGCCTTTGTTCAGCTATAACCTGCTTATTCTTCATGGGCTGTATCTGTGTAGTATGGGTGGTGAATGAACTTTTATTTCAGAATTGCACACATATCAGGAAAGAATAAAACGATCTTACTGTGCTTGTGTCATATCCAGTTATGGGAGGGGCCTTTTCTTATAAATGTAATGAAATCCAGCAATGGCGAAGATAAATGGCAACTGCCTATGACTGAACTTCCTGGATGCCAGCACAGACCTCTTGACTTCCCTTGCTTGAGCATCCAATATTCTAACTCTGAATCCAGTGTTTCTTGGTCTCTCCATGAAGATACAACCATGGGACCTCCAAGTCAAGGCATCTACCTTCCCCTACCTTGAACAGAACACCTCAGAGTTTATCTGACTTATACCACAAATTACCCTAGGTCCAGAGTTTAACCCACTCCAGTATGCTTGCCTGAGAAATGCCAGGGACAGAGGAGCCCAATGTGCTCTGGGGTCACAAAAAGAGCCCGATACGACTTAGCAACTAAACAAAAAACCAGAGTTGAAGTACAGACCATGTTTGTAACATGTGCTACCTGGAACATCCTTTAAAAGAGAAGAAAGTATTTCAGGTCACACCTAAAGCACTTCTCATGACTGCCAAAACCAGACCACAACATTTGGAAGGCCCACTGACTAGGTGTCCTAGCTGAGCCTACTTGAATTTTACTAGAATGCCTCTCTTAATAAGGGGCTTCCCTGATGGCTCAGCAGCTAAAGAATCCACACGCAATGAAGGAGACAGGAGATGCAGGGTTCAATCTGGGTTGGGAAGATCCCCTGGAAGAAGAAATGGCAACCCATTCCAGTATTCTTGCCTGAAAAACCCCTGGACAGAGAAGCCTGTCAGGCTACAGTCCATGGGATCTCAAAGAGTCAGATAGAGCATGCCAGCAAAGAGCAACCAAGCGTGCATTTCTCAATAAATTGTTGGGTGTCTTCTGGGTTTCCTTTTAGCCCTCTCAGATGTAAAGAGCTGGTCTTGGCAACGGCAGCAGTTATCTTTCTGCCCACCTCACTGGCTTTTGCTAGTGGTAGACATGTCATCTCGGTAGACTGATGAATCAATAGCCATGCGTTCTGCTATGCTCTCCACTGGGTTGTTAAATCTCATTGGACCCCAGGGGGGGCTTTCATTATATATTTCCTTTATGTGCCCAGAAAATTCTTTCCGTGGAGAACAGTTTCATGTTTTTTTTTTTTTTTCCTTTTCAACCCATCTCTTTAAGTCTGCTTAAAAACAGGAAACCACACATCTCCACCCCAGCACCAACCAACTTACCATGCACCAGCTTGGTTCGTAACAGCTTGGTTCTACAGTCTTTTTGCTTCTGAGGTTGGCCAGATGCCGGCTTCGACCTTGTAGGAACCCGGCCAGGCACTGCCGGCGGGTGCCCTTGGAATCCTTCTCCAGGACATGAAGGATGGGTCTCCTGGGCAGGCGTGCACGTCCTCCCTCATAGACCAGCCTCCCCTGAGTCACTGTTGCCATTCCCTGCCCAGACTTCCCCTTCTCTGCAGCCTCCTTAATAACTTTCTTATCATGGTTTATTTTAAAGAGGAACAACCCCTCTTAAAATAAATAAACTGTACAGGCGGTAGCCAGGTTTAGAAATTTCTTGCATTTGTCTGTGCTCACCTGCAGCCTTCCCCACCCCGAAGGGATCTCAACTTACTGTCAGTGGTCCACGTCTCCGTCCTGGGTGCCTCTGCCTCTCAAGCCTGACTTCTGAGTACTGGCAGTTAGAACAGGAAGGAAGTTGTGAGAAAAAAAAAAAAATGTTTTAAACCTACTCAAAGAGGAAACTCTGGGCTGTCTCAAATCCTGTTCCTTCAAGCTGCGTATCTCTTGATCAGCCAACTCTGAGCAGCACTCTTGATGATTCATGGTGCAGGCTACAGCATGACCACCCAGGTGAACACACAGCTGCCTGAGGGTTCAGACAAGGGTCTGTAGCCTATCATTGTGAGTGCTGTGAATAATTGTATGGCTGCACCTAAAAATCAAGCCATTTCAGTGCATACACTTCTGAGGCAAGTTGTCTAAAACCAGTAGCAGAAAATTCGCATAGGCCTTACTTTGTATGACTAACTTCTGTTCCTTTGGGGTCTCTGCCAGCTCCCTTATCAGCCAGATATGTTGAAAGTTTGCTGGCAGTGAATACTGCTAAGGGGTGCTAAGAAATTATGAATTTTAACTACACGTATTTAGCCCTAAATCTTAACATTGGTCCTCAAATTGGTTTTTAGAGTTTTGTTGGTCAGAATTTCAAGATGTGGCTTGTATGCCAGCACAAATCATCACATGCTATGTATTGTAGTTTTCACTAATTTTTCTTTTAAAAAGTCAAAGCCTTGTTTTGATTTAACCTAAGGATTGCAGATAGCAAGATAAAACTTCATTAATTCATAGTCTTCTAAGTCAGAACTTGTTATAATTTAACAAGTGCTAAAACTGACTTTGTACCTTATTTGAGGAAATGGCTTGTGAAGTAATTTGAATGGGAACAAGTTACAGAGGCCATATTTAAATCATTTGAGGGAAGTTTTTAAAGCACCCAAACCACATTTTCATTAGAAATCTCCACAACTGCTGCCAATAATAAATGGTTATTATTAATATTTAAATATTCAGTATTTCGGGGCTTCCCAGGTGGTGCTAGTGGTAAAAAACCCACCTACCAATACAGGAGATGTAAGAGATGTGGGTTCGATCCTTGGGTGGAGAAGACCCCCTGGAGGAGGGCATGGCAACCCACTCCAGTATACATGCCTGGAGAATCCCTTGGATAGAAGAGTCTGATGGGCTATGGTCCATAGCATCACAAATAATCAGACATGAGTGAAGTGACTTAATACACATGCATTCAGTATTTACATTGTTCCAATATGTTTAGAGCTGATTAATTATGCAAATATATTTGGAGAAACTGACATTAATTTTGTTGTCATTGAAATGTAAT
Source organism: Bos javanicus (assembly GCF_032452875.1). Lineage (NCBI taxonomy): Eukaryota > Metazoa > Chordata > Mammalia > Artiodactyla > Bovidae > Bos > Bos javanicus. The sequence continues at coordinate 95,440,161 of NC_083872.1, read as the reverse complement.
GCATTTTGTTTACTTCATTTTGTATATTGATGGCACCAGCTAAATCTTATCTTTAGTCAATGGAACTAAAGTAATCAAGGAAGTGGTGATCATTTGATGGAAGAAAAGAGATTAATCTAGAAAAATATGAAAAGAAAAACAGTAAAAGTACTGAAAACAAAAAACAGATTTAGTCTATAAATTTCAGGATGATGTAGATACCAAAGAGCTTTTGAAACAAAGAGGATGACCATATTATAAATAGAAGCAAATATTAATTTACTCAGTAGACAGTAAATTTTGTAGCACAGAACTCTCAAGAGAGGACATATTTCTTCTTTCAAGAATATTTTTTGAGCACATAGTTCCTCCAGGTCCTGTTCTAGACACTGCATCTAGATACAGGGTCGGCAAATGCAAAGTATCAAGATACAGCTGCAGGCAGCAGTCACAATCTCAAAATCTCTGCTCGCTTGTGGAATTTATGATCTGGGAGAAGATAATTTCCAAACAGGTCAAGTTTTAAAACAGGAAGAGTTACCATATGATCCAGCTATCCCGCTGCTGAGCATACTTCCAGAAAAGACAAAAGCCCTAATCTGAAAAGATACACACATCCCAATATTCACAGCAGCACTGTTTACAATAGCCAAGACATGGAGGCAACCTAAATGTTCATTGATAGATGAATGGATAAAGAAGGTGTGATGTATACACACACACACACACACACACACATATACGTAGATGTTATATTTATATATCTGTGCTGCTAAGTCGCTTCAGTCGTGTCCGACTCTGTGCGACCCCATAGACGGCAGCCCACCAGGCTCCCCCGTCCCTGGGATTCTCCAGGCAAGAACACTGGAGTGGGTTGCCGTTTCCTTTTCCAATGCATGAAAGTGAGGTCGCCCAGTCGCGTCCGACTCCCAGAGACCCCATGGACCGCAGCCCACCAGGCTCCTCCGTCCATGAGACCCTCCAGGCAAGAGTACCGGAGTGGGTTGCCATATATATAGATATTTATATATCTATATACACACGCGATAGAACATTACTCAGATATAAGGAAATGGCAACCCACTCCAGTGTTCTTGCCTGGAGAATCCCAGGGACGGGGGAGCCTGGTGGGCTGCCGTCTATGGGGTCGCACAGAGTCGGACACGACTGAAGCGACTTAGCAGCAGCAGCAGATATAAGAAAAGAATGAAATAATGCCATTTGCAGCAATGTGGATGGACCTAAAGATCATCATACTAAAGTGAAGTAAGTCAAAGAGAAGCATTATATGACACCACTTACATGTGGAATCCAAAAAATAATGATACAAATGAACTTATTTACAAAACAGAAACAGACTCCCAGACATGGGAAACAAACTTATAGTTACCAAAGGGGAAATCCCAAGGAGTTTGGGATTAACAGATAACACTACTATACAACAAGATCCTACTGGGTGGTACGGGGTACTTTTTCAGTATCTTGTGCTGTGCTCACTGTGTGCGTCGCTCAGTCGTGTCTGACTCTGTGCGTCGCTCAGTCGTGTCTGACTCTGTGCAACACGGTGGACTGTAGCCTGCCAGGCTCCTCTGTCCATGGGGATTCTCCAGGCAAGAATACTGGAGCGGGTTGCCATGCCCTCCTCCAGGGATTCTCAACCCAGGGACTGAATCCAGGTCTTCTGCATTGCAAGTGGATTCTTCACCATCTGAGCCACCAGGGAAGCATTATCTTGTAATACCTGTAATGGAAAAGAATCTGAAGAAGAATCCATACAACTAAAACTAACACAACACTGTAAATCAACTATACCTCAATTAAAAAAAAAAAAAACACAACATAGGTAAATACATTATTTGGAACAAGAAGGACTTGAAGAATCTGGAATGGTAGATTCAGTGGGTTCCACTACCCGTTTCTTATGCTATTAGGGAAGACATCATTAGTCAAACAGGGTGTTTTTTCCTACTAAGCTCAATGTGTCATCAAAATTATTCCTAATGTGCTGCTTTAGGCACAGACATTAGAAGATATGGAAACCCCTAAAAGTGTCTGTGATATCAATATATATATGCGGTGTTTCTGTGCATTTACTGGAGTGGGGTGGGGAGGGGAGAGCATTCCTAACTTTCATCAAATTTTCAAGGAAGTCCATGACCTCAAATGGATTGAGTTGCTAATGAAGAGCCTCTTTTCTTTCTTTTTAAAAAAAGTTTTATTTATTTATTTATTTTGGCCACACTGCACACCATGCAGGATCCCAGTTCCCAGGCCAGGGATATAACCTGTGTCCCCTGTAATGAAAGTGAGGAATCCCAACCACTGGACCACCAGGTAAGCCCCTAGAGTCTCTTCTTGATGATACGATGGTGGACTTTCAGTAAGTTGGAGGACAATTTCATATTCTTCTAAAATGACTTTCAGCATCACTGTCAGGGCTGGGGTCTACCTGAAATTACCATTTCTCACTTTCTTCTGCTGTAGTTCATTTTTTAGAACCCACCTGCCTATCCAGGAGACATAAGAGATGTGGGTTCCATCCCTGGGTCTGGAAGATCCCCTGGAGGAGGATATGACTACCCACTCCAGTATTTTTGCCTTTGAAATTCCATGGACAGAGGAGCCTGGTGGGCTACAGTCTATGGGGTTCCAAGAGTCAGATACGACTTAGTGACTAAACCACCACCAGTAGAAGTATATCTAAATTAGATAGAATTGGGACCTCCCTGGTGGTCCAGTGGCTAAGATTTCGCTCTCTCAATGCAGGGCCTCATTTGATCCCTGATCCGGGATCTAGATCTTGCATGCTGTAACAATGAGTTTGCATACCTCAGCTGAGACCTGACACAGCCAAATAAATAAATAAATAAACTTAGAAATTAAATAAAATAAATGAGAGTTACCTACATGCTACCACCAATTCTATCTCTTTTCTGGGGTAAGAATATTGCTTCGGGAAAGGATGAGCATGAGAGTGGTCACGGAGACCAACCTTCCTTTTTCTTCCTGTCTTTTATATATATGACATTTTAAACTACACTATTCAGGGTTTCATAGCCTTGGCATAAAAACTCATTTCTTAAGTCAACAAACCCTTGATCATTCCCAGTCTACGCCAGGCCAGGACTTGTGCACAGGTACAGAGATAAACAAGACACAGTCCTACATCTGTGCAGCTAGCTTAGTTGCCAAAGATGTAACGGGGGAAAACAAACAAATGGAAAACTTTTGTTAGTTTAGGAAAAGTAATATACTTGGGGTATTATGAGAGCACTAAGTTACCATATCAGAGAAGGCTTCTTGGAGGAAGTGACTACAGCTCTTAGTCTCAAAGGATAGTAGGTAGTTGACATGGGGAGGGCTGGAACAGGAAGAGAAGGCATTTGTGGAAAGGGTCATATATATGTGCAAAGTCGCTTTAGTCGAGTCCGACTTTTTGAGACCCTGTGGACTGTAGCCTGCCAGGCTGCTTAGTCCGTGGCATTCTCCAGGCAAGAATACTGAAGTGGGTTGCCATATCCTCCTCCAGGGTATCTCCCCTCCCCTGAGATCAAACCTGTGTCTCTTGCATTGGCAGGCAGGTTCCTTACCATTAGCGCCACCTGGGAAGCCTTAGGAGAAAAGAGGAAGCATGAGCAGAGATGTAGCATCCTTAAATAATATGATATGTGCAGGGGATTACAAGAAAGCAGCTCAAGGTGGCTGGACCTCAAAATGTGCATCACACAAGGAGAAGAAGCATGCCTGGAGGTGGGCAGGTGCAGGTACAGATCACAGTAGATGACTTATGTTGGTAAACAAGGAGCTTGGTTTTGATCCTGTCCATGGTTCAGAGCCATTGAAAGTGAAGAAAGAATATGTTTTCCTCTGTAGTTTACTCTGGTAGCTGTGTGGATAAATTTGACGGGAACAAAAACTGTTTGGTGACAGTTTGCTGCTAAGTCACTTCAGTCATGTCCGACTCTGTGTGACCCCATAGACGGCAGCCCACCAGGCTCCCCCGTCCCTGGGATTCTCCAGGCAAGAACACTGGAGTGGGTTGCCATTTCCTTCTCCAATGCATGAAAGTGAAAAGTGAAAGGGAAGTCGCTCAGTCATGTCCAACTCTTAGCAACCCCATGGACTGCAGCCCTCCAGGCTCCTCCATCCATGGAATTTTCCAGGCAAGAGTACTGGAGTGGGGTGCCATCGCCTTCTCCGTGACAGTTTAGGCCTGAACTACAGCGCTCATAGTAGAGACAGAGGCAGATTTGAGAAATATATAAGTGAAATTGGCCTGGCTTGTTGGTTAATGAGACGTGAAGGATGAGGGTGAAGAGGAGTGAGGAATCAAAGATGACTTATGGATTTCTTGCTAGAATGAATGGGTCCTTGGTAGGTGTAGTAGGTAAGGGAGTTAGAGAAGGCGAGGTGCGGAAAAAGAATGAGACCGGCACTTTACAGGAACTGATCAGCTTTAATGAGGCGAGAAGGGGCAGTAGTCAGATTAGTGAGCTGCTGCACTAACCCAAGAAAAGAGTGAGTATATTTAGGCATATATGTGGAAATCTACTGTATTAAGGGGACCTGTTCTTCTCCAGGGTTGTTTGGAGTAGGTATCTCTTAAATGGCTGGGGCAAGGAATTCTGGAGATCGGCCAGAGGCTGACTGGCTGGGAACTGGGCATAATCAAGGAGAGAGTTCTTTGTTTTGCATAGAATGGTGGGGGGAACCCAAAGGGGAGTTTTAACTCCAGGCTATTTGAGCCATGTAACTATCCTTCAGTAGGAAAACAAGTTGAGATAGAGAACACAGACGAAGGAACAGAGGTGTTGGGGGAGATAAAGACTTGAGTTTGAAGATGTTGAGCATCAGGTCTGAAAGACACTGGGTCATTTCTAGGAAGTGATTTCAGACTGTAAGTGAGATATAGAAAACTGAATTTCAACCCTAAATTGATGATTTATACTTCATCAAGTTATACTGCTATTGCCAAGTCACTTCAGTCGTGTCCGACTCTGTGTGACCCCATAGACGGCAGCCCACCAGGCTCCCCCATCCCTGGGATTCTCTAGGCAAGAACACTGGAGTGGGTTGCCATTTCCTTCTCCAATGCATGGAAAGTGAAAGTGAAGTTGCTCAGTCGTGTCCGACCCTCAGTTTCCCCATGGACTTCTATGACCCCTGCAGCCTTCCAGGCTCCTCCATCCATGGGATTTTCCAAGCAGGAGTACTGCAGTGGGGTGCCATTATATGCAGTAACTTAAACCAGGTTATCCAAAGTATGGTTTGAGGATCAGCAGATCAGCACCCAGGAATTTGTTAGAAATGGAAATCCTTAGGCCTGATTTCAGGCCTACTGTATCAGAATCTCAAGGGTTGGTGCCAGGAAGCTGTTAAAAAAAAAAAAAAAACCAAAAACTCTGAGGTAAATTGTAAAGTTTGAGAAACACTGGTTTAAACCATGAAAACGGATGAGATATTCCATTGCTGAACTCACTTATAAGCTTTAGGAGATTTTAAAATATAGATTTCTTAGGATTTTCTAATCATGTCATCTGTGACTAGAAACAGGCGCTTTTTTTTTTTTTTCCTCTTTGTCTCCAATCTTTGTGGTTTCTGTTATTTTATGCCTGGTTGCACTGGCCAGAGCTTTCAGTTCCATGTTGGTAAGAGTGATGAGAGCAGACATTCTTGACTTGTTCCTTATCTTAGAGAGACAGCATTCGGGCTTTCACAATTAAATGTGCTGTTTCTGTAGATGCTTTTTATTAGTTTCTCTCTATTTCTAGTTTGTTGAGAGTTTTTATCATTAATAGATGCTGGATTTTGTGAAATGCTTCCTGCATCAGTTAATATGATCATACAATTTTTCTTCTTTAGTTTGTTGATGTAGAGCCTTATGTTGACTGAGTTTTGGATATTGAACAAATCTTGCATATATAGAATAAACTCCACTAGGTCTTGATGTATTAGCATTTTTATATATTACTATATTAGATAACGGAGAAGGCAATGGCACCCCACTCCAGTACTCTTGCCTGGAAAATCCCATGGGCAGAGGAACCTGGTAGGCTGCAGTCCATGCGGTGGCTAAGAGGTGGACACGACTGAGCGACTTCACTTTCACTTTTCACTTTCATGCATTGGAGAAGGAAATGGCAACCCACTCCAGTGTTCTTGCCTGGAGAATCCCAGGGACGGGGGAGCCTGGTGGGCTGCCGTCTATGGGGTCACATAGAGTCGGACATGACTGAAGTGACTTAGCAGCAGTAGCAGTATTAGATAAAGTAATATTTTAAGGGTTTTTACATCTGAATTCACAGGAGATACTGGTCTGCATTTTTCCTTTTTGCTGTTTTTGTTTGATTTTGGTGTCAAAATGTTTCATGAAGATACGGGTAAAGGGGTCAACTATATGGTGATATATGATAACTGGACCTGTGGTGGTGATCACTTTGTAGTGTATACAGATGTTAAACTATAATTCTTCCACCTGAATCTTACATAAAAATAATTTTAAAAATCCATGAGGGTAAAACTGGTCTCATAAAATGAGTTGAGAAGTGTACTCTTCTATTTTCTGAAAGGGAATATTGTATTTTTAATGAGGTTATTTTTTCAAGATTAAGAGTGTTATTTTGCATGGATAGACCTACAGAGTGTCATACTGAGTGACGTAAGTCAGACAGAGAAGGAGAAATATTGTATGATATCCCTTACACGTGGAATATGAAAAGAAATAATGCAAATGAACTAAAGGGACTCATAGACTTAGAGAACGAACTTACGGTTGCCAGGGGGAAGGATGCAGGGAAGGGATTGTTAGGGAGTTTGGGAGGGACATGTACACACTGCTGTACTTGAAATGGATAACCAACAAGGACCTACTGTGTAGCACAGGGAACTCTGCTCAATGTTATGTGGCAGCCTGGATTGGAGAGGAGTTTGGGGGAGAATGACTACATGTATATGTATGACAGAATCCCTTCACTGTTCACCGGAAACTGTCACAACATTGTTTGTTAATTGGCTATACCCCATACAAAATAAAAAGTAAAAAAAAAAAAAAAAAGAATGTTGTTCTGAAGAATTCCTAAACATGGAAAGTGTTAAGAGAAGGAGGGACCAGCCTTGTACATTCCTCCTTCACATTTAGAATGTTCCTCTCTAGAGTCCACTGTGCATTAATAGAGGGGGAAGTTCAGTCTAGGAGGTTCAAAATGTGGAAGAGATGTGACTTTGATATGTGTCTTCCGACTCCCTGGTATTTTAAGAAACACTAAAGAAAGATTAGAGATTAGCATTCGTGTAAGCAGCTTATAGGATAGCTAAAATTTTAATCACATTCTAATGACTTAGTACCTGCCCTTTAACTTTTTTCCTGTATATAATTAATAACACTTCCCCATCCACTGGAAAAGATCAAGAACCAAGGATTATAGCACTAGGGAGCAAAGATTTTTTTTAAATAGGTATTTTATGATATTTAGGTTTAAACTGGCTTTAGGGAAACTCATGTGGTATACAATTCTATAGGTTTTGACAAGTGCACAGAGTTGTATATCTACCTCTAATATCATTTCATCACCCTCGAAAAATTCCTTTCATTTCCCTTTATAGTCAGCTCCTCCTCTCAGCTCCTGGGAATCACTGATTTGTTTGCCCATGCCATAGCTTTACCTTTCCAAGAATATCATAAATAAAATCAGACAGCATAGAGCCTTTGACTTTGATTCTTTCACTTGGAAAAATGTGCTTAATATTTATCTATTAAATAATGTCATGACATCTATGTCACTTCATCTATCCATAAGTTCTCTCTTTTTCTTCTCACTCAACAAGTTTCCTGCTGGCTTTGCTTCTTCTTTCTCTCTCTCTTTTAAACATTTTTAGTGTTTTTGCACTGGCTTTTTTCCTTTATTTCTTGGCTACAACGTGTTGCATGTAGAATCTTAGTTCCCCGACCAGGGATCGAACCAACATCTCCTTCACTTGAAGCAGGTTGTCTTAATCACTAGAGCACCAGGGAAGCCGCTGGCTTTGTTTCTTTTGCCTATGAAATCAAGACACACTCAAACTTCTTCCAGGAAATTACTTGGCCATTGATCATCTTAAACAAGATGAAACAGCTTTAAACAAGGCTGTGTGACCCTATTACCTGATAGGTAGGATCAGAGACAGATAACTGACCAAAAGTATGCCACACTAGGCAAGGCAATGACCGGTGAAGTGACATGGTAGGAGAACTCTGTCCAACAAAGGCAGAGCATGTTGACCGACTGACCAGTCTATTCCCATCCTCTAAGACTCAGCGGTAGCAGGAGTCATAGAGATAGTGGCAGGAAGAGCATCCACTTGGAGCAGGAAAACATGGGTGCACTTCCTGAAAGTACAAGGTGACCAGATCTTTAGAATGGCAGTGTTTTTCTTTTAATTAAACTTTTTTTTTTTTTTTGGTTGCACCATGCAGCACAGGGAACTTCCCTGACCAGGGATGGAACTTATGCCCTCTGCAGTAAAAGTGCAGAGTTTTAACCAGGGAAATCTAGAATGTCAGTGTTTTGAACAATGTTTCATTCTCCATATAACCTTCCTGACAGTGACTGAATTCCCTGTCTTTCACACTCCACCTCAAATCCCATAATTTTTTCATTGCTGTTTCTTTTTAGATGTTCAACATTTCCTTCTGTCATTTTTTTTTTTTCTGTTTCAATAGCTTCCTTTATTATTCTTATGGGGTATTTGGGTGACAGATTCTTCTAATCTTCCTTTTTCTGAGGATGTCTTTATTTCTCCTTCATTCCTGAAGGATCAGTTCACTTGATAATAGAATTCAAAAGTTGACATTTTTTTTTCTTTTGAGATGTGAAAAATGTGCCACTTCCTTCCAGCCCCCACTGTTTTTGATGAGAAATCCTCTGTCCTTCACCAAAAAATAAAAAAATAAAAAAAATGGAGATGGTGGGAGGGTTCAGCAGAGAAGTATCAAAACATCCATGGGTCTGATGGAGAGAAAGATGGGAGTAATAATGGAGACAGGGAAGGATGGGGAAGCCTGGTGTGCTGCAGTCCATGGGGTCCTGAAGAGTCGGACACAACTGAGCGACTGAACAATGATGGAGACAAAGAAGGGAGTGGAAGGACCCATCCAGAGACAAAACACCCTGCCACCTTTGTGAGGTGCTTGCTGCCGTCAAAACTCCTCTAATGTTGGGAGCTACCAAGGGAAAGCTTACTGAAAAGAACCCTTAAGCTGGTTAGCTGCCCATGTAATCTGCTTGGGTGGGCAGGTTAAGAATCTTTTCTTGCCTAGAAAGGATAAATTGACCTTCTTTCTGTATAATCTTACAGAGTACACGTTTCTTAAAAGTGACAATTTAGAGAAGCACATTGCAATTTTCCAGCAATGTGTAAGAGTGACCAGAACAAGGAATCTTGGTCCAGGTTCACTTTGTATTCATATAGTAGAAAGGTAGCTGAATATGCAAGATACTTGCAGGGTTGGGTCTTACTACTGGCTCCTTCTAACTTTATATGCAGCCTTTTAAAAATATTTTATTTTTTATTGATGTATAATTGACTTAAAATACCATATTGGTTTCAAGTATAGATCATCATTATTGTTCAGGTGCTCAGTCATGTCTGACTCTTTGCGACCCCATGGTCTTTACTGGTGGCTAAGTAGGTAAAGAATCTGCCTGCAATGCTGGAGACCTGGGTTCAATCCCTGGTTGGGAAGACCTCCTGAAGAAGGAAATGGCAACCCACTTCAGTATTTTTGCTTGGAGAATCCATGGACAGAGGATCCTAGTGGGCTACAGTCCATGGGTCACAAAGAGTCAGACTGCAGCACGCCAGCCTTCCCTATCCATCACTATCTCCCAGAGTTTGCACAAACTCATGTCACCCACTCCAGTACTCTTGCCTGGAAAATCCCATGGACAGAGGACTCTGATGGGCCACAGTCCATGGGGTCGCACAGAGTCGGACACTACTGAAACGACTTAGCAGCAGCAGCAGTGTGTCTATTAAGTCGGTGGTGCCATCCAACCATCTTGTCCTATGTTGTCCCCTTCTCCTCCTTCCTTCAATCTTTCCCAGCATCAGGGTCACTGGCCAAAGTATTGGAGCTTCAGCTTCAACAGCAGTCCTTCCAACGAATATTCAGAGTTAATTTCCTTTAGGATTGATTGGTTTGATCTTCTTGCAGTCCAAGAGACTCTCAAGAGTGTTCTTCAGCACCATAGTTTGGAAGCATTAATTCTTTGGTGCTCAGCCTTCTTTATGGTCCAGTTTTCAATATTTTTATTTTTTATATGTGCAGTCTTGAATAAATCTTTTGATTTCTGTATGATGAATTTGTCAAGAGAGCTTAATGGTACTGACATATGAGTTACTGTGTGTGTTAGTCACTCAGTTGTGTCCAACTCTTTGTGACCACATGGACTGGGACCTGCCGGTTTTCTCCATCCATGGGATTTTCCAGGCAAGAAGACTGGAGTGGGTTGCCATTTCCTTCTCCAGACCTTGGAGTTAAGATCCTTTCAAAACTGTATAAAGTGAGTATAAATTCATACTAGTGGCTCAATGCAATTGGAAGACTGAAGTCAAGTGTTACACTGAGTGGGATTATAGCCTGGACCCTTTGGGTGTAAAAGATCCAGTAATCAATTCTCAAATATAGAGTTATCTGTTAAGAGTCTCCAGCTATAGCTTGGGCTCCTTCTCAGTTACATATCCCTGGACCTTAGGTTATTCCTGATTTGTGGTTTCATCTTTCAGAGAAAAATTAATATAACATGATTTAGGGAGAGATGCTGGTATTTTTCATTGTCATGGTTCACACAATCAGTTCTCAGTGAGGCAGTTTGCAGCGTAAGAATTACGTGACAATGATGTGTGTGTGTATGTGTGTGAGAGAGAGGGAGAAGAGAGAGAGAAACAGTATGTGTGAGTGTGTGTGTTTGTCAAAGAAAGGGAAGGGTGGGGGGTAAAAACTAAAGGTAACAATGGAGAAGGGAAAAAGGTATTGAATTATAATCTGCAAATCTCCCCCTTGGAAATCAACACTTTGTGTATGTTTATGAATTCAATACCTGTTTGTGGATAGGAGAGAGCCCAGGTCAGTTTGTAAGAGCATCCGATTATCAGCAAAGCCTGCCCCAGTCTCACCCCACACTCTTCCAACTTCTTTGCACCTAGGCCGATGCTCTTAAGCCTATGACGATGCGATTAGGTAGCATGAGGGTATTACAGAGAGATAAATCAGGATGCAAAGATCCTTTATTCATCTACTGTGAAGAAGGCAGCTGGACAGCTTATAAGAGAAACATTTAACTCTGTGAGTATTTCTCAACTTCTGGACAGTTTAAACAGGATGTAATCAAAGGGGTTTTGTGGGAGTTTGGGGGTTCAATCTGGCTCTAAAACCAAGAAATAGAAGAAAATAACACACTGAACCTGTGGGTCTGGACCAGGGTTGGGGATGGAAATGGGCAAAAACATGGAGAAAACACATCAAAACTTCCTTATGTGACAAGCTAGTAAGTGAAACTTCATTTTTACAAGGTCACTGCAAACCTTGATTACTAACCCCAAACTGACCCTCCCTTTTTGGCGGCTCTGTAGCAAACAGCTTTCTGGAAAAGGAGGGATCTGGGGCACTCGATGACCACAGAACAAACAGTCCTTTACTCCCAGGATGTGCTTGGAAACTTGGTCCAGCCATCAAGAGGATGACAGGGGAGAGGGAGGATGAGGGTAAGGAGCCCAGAGTCAGCCGGGGAATGACCACAGTGCAAGGAGGGTGTGCCCAACCATCTCCCTCCAAGGTCAAAGTGTCTGTTTGTTCCTAGCTGAAGCAACGTACTTGCTGGACTTTTGTTTTTGTTTTTTAATGGCTTTGGTTTGGGTCTTGTTTGACTCTCTGAATTATTTGATTCTCTTTGCCTCAGCAGGACTCTGGGTGACATCTCTGGGTCCAAGGGCATCAGTGGAGGAGACAGGTCCTCTGCCTGTCTTCTCCCCATCCTTGGCCATCAACAACAGAATTGGTTATCTGCTCATATCTTTGCTAAGAAAGAGGGAAAAGAAATCTAGGATGATAATCATAGCATCCAAGAGCCTGACTCAAGAATCTTCAGAAACTGCCCTTATTTAGCTGGAGTTTATGAAGCATACCCTCTTGCTTCCTACAACTGAGCTCTGCTGCCTTGGGTCTAAGGCAATGCCAAGCTCAGTTCCCTGCAAAACTATGCCTTGAAATCTTACATTGCTGCATCCACTTCTCTCATCAGGAGAACACTTTGTAATCTTCAAAAGGGGAAGGGCTAACATTGTTTTAAAAACAGGAAAACATTCTGCCTCCCAAAGGAATGAATTACTTGACCCTTTGGAGGCAAAAATATGAAATGTCAGCTTGTAGCTAAAATCATGTCTGATACTGTATTCAGGTTTATTCAGCTCCATGGAGGTCCTTGGAGTTCCCAGGAAAACATGGTCAGGATAAGTTCAGCCATAGGTGATACCTGTGGCTGACAGGACTGACTTCCAAGGCAGGACAGGGTCATATTTGTTCTGCTCCTCCCAAGGGTTTTACAGGGAAAATTGGAGGGTAAATCTATGACAGAAACACCCTAGCAATTGGTGGACAGTCCTACACACTCAGAAATGAAATACTGTACCTGAAATGCGCAATGAATATGAAAGAGTTATTCATAGGGCAAATCTTGAGTGCCATGAGGATCCAGAGATTAGCCAGGCAACTGTTACATAACTTTCCGAGGAGAATTCTTTTACAGAATGCATTGCACTTAAAATTAGACATGAACTCGGTCCTGGCCTAGAGTTGTAACTTCAGAATTAGATAAACATACAAAAGAAACTTGCCAGAGAAAGGGGGAAGTGTAATCTGGGGGACACAGAAATCAATTTCAAATTCTTTGGGGTTACTGTTACAGGTATCAAAGAAATCCAAGGATAGCTTAAGAGGGAATTTTGAGACCAGAAGTGGGGAATAGTTGGAGTGTTAGAATGATGCAGAGGATTACCCAAGAAGTGGAGATAGCAATTACTTCTCTGGTGTTTGTCAAGGACTCTTCATGGTCCCAGGGGAATGGGTGTGGATCCAGATGAACCTGTGCTGCAACCATAAATTTGTTTTCAGGGTTCCCTTGACTGTCAGAAGGTCTACTACATAGTTACTACGTTTTGAGTACTTTTCACCAAAAGCTGTACATAGTTTCCTCTTATTTTCCCCATTACCCTAAAAAGAAAAAAATATTTGATTCATTTTTAGATAGAATGAGATCCAGAGAGGTTATACAACCTATCCAAGTTCATATTAAACAGTTTGGTGGAACAGGAATTTGAAATTATTTCTGTTTGATCCGAAGGCATCTACTCTTGACACTGTTTTGCCCCCAAAGGGTGATTTGGCTGATGAAGCAAATTTACCTTTGCTATTGTCGTTTAGTTGATAAACCCTGTCCGACTCTTACGCAACCTCATGGATGCAGCCCACCAGGCTCCTCTGTCCATGGGATTTCTGAGGAAGGAATACTGGAGTGGATTGCCGTTTCCTTCTCCAGGAGATCTTCCTGACCCAGGGACTGAACCTGTGTCCTCTGCATTGGCAGGCAGGTTCTTTACCACCGAGCCACATTATAGATTTGGGGTCTTACTTGGTTGGACCCCAGTTACAGTTGCCAGATATTATAGAAGATGCCCAGTTACATGTGAATTTCAGAAAAACAACAACAACAGTTTCTAAGTTGCTGCTGCTGCTGCTAAGTTGCTTCAGTCGTGTCCGACTCTGTGTGATCCCATAGATGGCAGCCCACCAGGCTCCTCTAGCCCTGGAATTCTCCAGGCAAGAACACTGGAGTGGGTTGCCATTTCCTTCTCCTAGTTTCTATGTATGTACCATGAAATCCATGAAATATTTAGGATATACTTATCCCAAATAAAATCGTTTGTTGTTTATCTGAAATTCAAACTTAACTGGATGTCTTGTATCTTGATTTGCTAAATCTGGCAATCCTAAGCTTAGTAGGCTCTCCAGATTGGAGAAAAGTTTGTAGTCTCTCATTGCTTTGAAAGAATCGGGAAGTATAGAAAGGTTGATCTGAGAGTAACTCTCCAGTTTTCCTTTGTGGCTTTGGCAGAGTTGGGGTGTATCAGTCACTGATGGCACAGGGTGAGAGTAATGTTGCCCTTGGCTGCCCTCCAGCCAGTCCCATGGTCCCAACCACACTTGGGAGAGGCACAGACTAGGCCTGTTTACCAGGGCAGGAGAGGACCTGCAGCACAGAACTGGATTCAGTGGGCAGAGGAGCTGGCAGAACATTTCCCCAAACCACTGAGGGCTTTATGAGGTGAGGGTCGGCTGATGTCTCCCCTATGGCTTGATGGAGAAGATCACACGGTTGGGATCTCAAGACCCAGGGTTCAAGGCATTTGTTCAGTCTCTTCGTTTATGTATTCACTCATTGGACAAATATATGTGGCACACCTACTCTGTACTGGGTACTCCTGTAGGTTCTGAGGGTACAGGAATTAATAAATACTGAAAAAAACAGTTTCATGGGGCATATTCCAGTGAAGGATTAAGACAAGATCCACTGGTGACTTCCCTTGCACTCCAGTGCTCAAGATATCACCCTCCAATGCAGAGGTGTGGGTTTAATCAGTGGTCAGGGAGCTAAGAATCCCTCGTGCCTCATGGCCAAAAAAGCCAAAACTTAAAAAAAAAGCAGCAATATTGTAACAAACTCCATAAAGACTTTAAAAATGGTCCACATCAAAAAAAATAAATAAATAAAAATAAATAAAGAAAAAAGACAAGATCAACTGCACGCACAGGTGATCCAGGGCCTTGGCCAGCTTCACCATCCTTCCTGGTTCTAGCTCACAGCGTCATCAGTGTGTTTCTATCAGACAAGTTGAGGAGTGGCAGGAGAGAATGAAAATAGTAATTGAGGAAAAGAAAATAGGAAAAACATCTTAGAGGCAAGGATTTATTAATAATTTAACCTGATTTTGAGAGTCATAAGAAAAAGTTGATAAATTTTACAATATAAGATTTGAGGGGTGTGACCTCAAACACCAAAACCTGTAAGATAAGACAGAGGAGCTGGCGTAAGAGAGCCAGTGTGCGTGTACTGACCCACAACAGGTGCCAGACATGGCCTGGGGCAGGCAGGAGGGTCTCCGACCTAGAGAACAGGAGGAGGGTCTCCCCAGGCCGGCCTCAGTGTCCGCACTTGCAGGGATGAGCACAGAGGTGATGGGGAGCGTGGGAAGCAGCTGGCCAGAAAGGCCAAGGCTTGGAGGCCATAGCCCACCAGCTGGAACTGCCACCAAATAAAAGTGCTAAGAGGCCAGCACGGTGTCCATCTGTTCAGACACAAGGAGGGCAGTCAGGCCCTCTCTGCTGAGGCCCCGACCCTGATGGAGGGACAAGGCTGGGGCTCCCACTCCGTCTCCTTGAGCAAGATTTGAGGGATGTATTCTGGGTTCCCCTTGTGGCTCAGCTGGTAAAGAATCTGCCTGCAATGCAGGAGACCTGGGTTCAATCCCTGGGTTGGGAAGATCCCCTGGAGAAGGGAAAGGCTACGCACTCCAGTATTCTGGCCTGGAGAATTTCAAGGACTGTGTAGTCTACGGGGTCACAAAGAGTCAGACACAACTGAGAGACTTTCGCTCGTCTTGAATATTAAATGCGTTGGCATGTTTATATTTAGAATATTACCTGAAATCTAGTAGCTATGTAAATGTTAGCATGTGTAAGGTAACACTGACAGCTACCATCCCAATAGACCATGGGATTGCAAAGAGTTGGACATGACTGAGTGATTTTCACTTTCACTGTTGTAGCAGAGAGAGAGAGAGAGAGACAGAGAGAGAGAGAACATGGTTACATGAGCCTAGCATCGTCAGGGAGAAGGAAGTTAAGGATACTAGCATAAATTTATAATGGATGAAATATGGAATTCTATGAAGACAGGCAGTAGGTCATGGAAGAGGTTGGTTCAAGGTAGGAGTTTAAGGTTTTGGAGCTTTTTCAGTGTCTCCCTTCCCAGATTAAGCACTATCAACCTTTGTGATAGAAAAGGAAGAAGAAAAAAAATCTTTTAGTTTAGCCTGTCATATTAATTTGTTATCACATGGTATTGTAACATGTAATAACAGTAACTTGTTACGTTCTTTGCACTTAAAGAATGACAATGTATCTTTTTGTAGCTAAAATGTGAGTCTGGGAAAACCATATTGGATAAGTTCTTGATTTGGATAGGAGAAAAAGTTGAAGATCCCCGAGAAATAAGTGGCTAAAGAATTTATCTGGTAGGGGATTTAAAGTACAAACTTATGACTTAATCATCTATTGTCTTCCGTGTGTGTGTGTGAGTGTGTGTGTGTGTTTGTGAGTGTGTATTGGGAATGTACTGAATGCTTTCGTAGTGTCAGTATACCTGGTTCAGAGTTACCCCTATCCAGACAGCTACACTGCCACCTCCCATAACTAGGAAAGAAGTCTTTGGATCACATGAGGATTAAATTAAATATGGACCATAAAGAACACAGGCCATAAGAATGGGTCAATAAACATTTAGAATCAGAATACTTTACAGTTAGATGGAAAAATATGTAAAGCTTACGGAACATTTCAGTGCTGCCAAGGCTAGATAGTCTTCAGCACATTTCTCTCCCTTTACAGATGGTGGAACTGGTGGTCAATGAAAAGGACATAATTATTATACATTCACACAGAAAGCTGGTGGCAGACTTACTGGAACAACAAATCTACCTAGATTTATCAGTTTTTGGCTTATAGCCCACTCTGCTGGCTGCCTCCATTGACGTATACCTTATTTTCTTAGATAGTAACTTCTTTAAAAGATGGTAACTTCTCCCTTTTGCTGTCAATAAAAAATGCCAAACTTCTTTATCAAGATGCTTTTCTCCCCGTCCCCCTGCCCCTGAAGATTATTGTAAAGGTCTAGTAAACAATGGTCTTCAAATATTGAATAATCTTTCTTTCTCTCTCTCCCACTGTCCAAAGAGCCGGAAAGAAAACCATCAGCCGTCGAAACATTAGCAGAATGAGCGACAATACTGTGTTGGCTCCTCCAACTTCAAACCAGGGTCCCACCACCCCACGCAAAGGGCCCCCCAAGTTCAAGCAGAGGCAGACTCGTCAGTTCAAGAGCAAGCCTCCTAAGAAAGGTGTGAAAGGGTAAGACCAAAATGAAAAAGGTTTCTTAGTTTTTTCAGAGATTAATGCTCACCATATTAAATAGATATAAACTTTTCCACCTCACCCTCTGTTTCCTAACACAATCTTTGCTGAATCATATTTTTTCAGTCCTGGAATCCTTTCTCTCTCAGCTCCCACATATACAGCCAAATTTAACGTGGAAAATGGACCCTTTCACAGTGACCTTTGGCTTGACCTTCCAGACTCTTCTTGACCACTCTCCTTTGCTGATGTAAACTGTGCTTTAATTGGAGCACAGAATCACTGGCTGCTTCTAGAACACAGTTTATTTTTCTGCCTTCAGATTTTCTCTCTTCAGTTCTTTGTTTTTCTCTTTTTCTCCCTGGCAAAATCTGACTTATTTTTCAACACACACTCATGTTAATTTCTTTTGGAAACCATTACGGACTCTCTTAGACAAACATTATCATTCCTTCCATGTTTGCATTTTGTACATTCAGCTATTGTAACTTGCACTTTTTTATAGTGCATCTATTTCTTTCATCTGTTGCCTAAGACTGAGGTCCCTGAGAGAAAATTTGTGTGTTTGTTTTTTCCTTAACTCTCAGTACCTAATACAATTTCAGGAACAAAGCAGATGCTTAATATGCACTCTTGGATAAACTAAACAAATGGATAAATTAATCATTTTAATGACTTTTCATATTGCTTTCTCATTCCAATTTTTAGTTTAAAAAGTAGAGCTTGACCACGTTGCCCCACTGATCTTTTTTTTTTTTTTCTTTCTGGGTCTCAATTGTCTTAGGTTACATTTTTACAGAGGGAAACTCTCTTCTGGGACACATTGTTTAAAACCTGCTTGAGTGACACTTCCTTTCCCCTAGTTCAATGCAAACAAAAGGGTTTTCTCAAATACAAGAACTGAAGCCTCTTCTTTCCCCTTGAATCAGGAAACTCTTCACATGACTCATTCCAGGATCTTTTGGCCCCGGTATCAGCTAACTTCTCTTGTGTTTTTTCCCTAGATTTGGAGATGACATTCCAGGCATGGAGGGACTAGGAACAGGTGAGCAATCTGAATATTTAATCTTACCCCTGGACTTTGACCATTTTTTCTGCTTCAGGCCTCAAGGAGCAGTTCAACGTTATTGGAAATACATAAAGCAGCAGATTTTTTTGAAGACCTAGGAATGTAGGGTTTTAATTTAACTTCCTAAATAAGTATGTGTGTGCCCAGAGGCAAAAACTCAGAGAAATCAGACTAGTCCCAAAGTTCAGTGAATCCTTGTGTTTCATTATATACTCTAGAAGGTGTAGGCTTCCTTGGTGGCACAGTGGTAAAGATCCGCCTGCTAATGCAGGAGATGGACGGGTAGTGGGAAGATCCCCTGGAGGAGGAAATGGCAATCCACTCCAGTGTTCTTGCCTGAGAACCCCATGGACAGGGAAGACTGGCAGGCTACAGTCTATGGGATCACAAAGGAATCAGACACAACTGAGTGTACACACACACACACACACACACACACACACACACACACTCTCTCTCTCTCTCTCTTTCTCAGGCATACAATGGTGAATTGTAGACATTCACAGTAGAACAACTCTCAGAATGAGTCTAGCCCAACTCCTTTATTTTTCAGGAGAGAAATCTGAAACATAGAGGAATTAAATGACAATCTTAGGCCACAGAGTGAGCTATTGGAAACAAGGGTGGGGCCTGGAGAGCCTTTCCTCTGCACTGGGCCAGCCACTTCCTCACAAGCTTCCTCTTTTTTACACATCCTCTGGCGCTCAGAACAGGGCCCTAGACACTAAAGTATCTGGAGTAATAAGTTTTAATTGGCTAGAATTTTTATTTGTTGGATGATGCATGCAAACTACTTCACATTCTCTTTAAAAAATTAATAGACTTTAAATTTTAAAGAAATTTTAGGTTTGTGGAAAAATTAGGCAGAATTTTTAAGGGATTCCTACAGATCCCTTCTGCCACCTTCTTCCCCCGTACATCAGTCATACCCCCTATTATTAACCTCTTGCATTAGTGTGGTACATTTGTTATACTTTATAAACCAATATTAACACATTTTTATTAGCTGAAATTGCTTGTTCATTCTTTGTGTTGTCCAGTTCTTAGGTATCCACCATTACAGGTTCATATGGAATCACTAGCCCCCACATTTCCTGTGCTCTATCTGTTCATTCCTTTCTCTCCATAAACTCCTGACAACCAGAAATCTTTCTACTGTCTCTATTGTTGCTGTTGTTCAGTCACTCAGTCATGTCTGACTCTTTGTGACCCCATGGGCTGCTACACTCCAGGCTTCCCTGTCCTTCTCTCTCTCCCAGAGCTTGCTCAAACTCATGTCCATTGAGTCAGTGATGCCATCCAACCATCTCATCCTCTATCACCCCCTTCTCCTCCTGCTCTATAGTTTTGCCTTTTCCAGATAGTCCTACAGTTAGAATCCTATAGTAAGAGCTCTTTCACTTAGTGATATTTATCTAAACTTCCTCCATGTCTTGACATGATTTGATAGCTCATTTCTTTTTTATCACTGGATATTTTATTGTATGGTTGTATCACAGTTTATTTATCCTGTTGATAGGCATCTTGATTGCTTCAGGTTTTGGCAATTATGAATAAAGCTACTATAAACTTCTTTGTGCAGATTTTGTGTGTGGACACAAGTTTTCAATCATCCAATACACTTTTGACAAATGATGGCATTCATAGCAATCAGTTTCCTTTCTGGGAAACTCTCAGTATATTTACTTTTTTAATTTATTTTTAATTGGAGGATAATTGCTTTACAATATTGTGTCTGTTTCTGCCATACATCCACATGGATCAGTCGTAAGCATACATATGATTTACTTTTTATTGTCTGATGCCACTCCTCAGATCTCAAATAGAATTTCTAGTTACTTTGATAAAGCTCATCTGCTATTCTTCTAAATCAAATGCTTCTCTATTTTGACCATGTGTATCTAAGACCGGCAAATTCACTTTGGACTTTGGAATATATTCTTAACTCTGCCAAACTATTTGGAATAGTGACAAGAGGTTTATTCTGAGGGAAATTCTGAAGTCTTTGACCTGGTTCTAGTTCAGTCTCTACAACCATGAGATTTTTTTTTTCTCCAGGTATTTAACCTCTTTGGGTATCAGCTAGCTTCTCTGTAACTTGGGAACAATATTATAACTTTTAACAATACATAAAGGAGCTTGAGAGCAGTCAGAGAAACCCAAGGAATGCATCTGGTTGGTAGGTAGTAGGGAAACCAGATTTCCAGACCATGCGAATTTAAAGCACTCCAAGATACAGGTTTGATCCCTGGATTGGGAAGATCTACTGGAGAAGGGAATGGCAACCCACTCCAGTATTCTGGCCTGGGAAATCCCATGGACAGGGCAGCCTGGAGGGCTACAGTCCATGGAGTCACAGACAGTTTTAAACATGACTTAGCGACTAAACAACCACAGCAACAACTTCTCACTGTAACCCATGGCCTAACTAGAATTCCACCTCTGTCCCCTCCTTAGTGTTTTGGTGAGTCTTCGAATGATCAGAGAACTACACTCCCACAGAATAGTCCCAGTCCAAAATCTTGGAGCATCTCCCCAGAAAGGATGCCAAATAAAACTAACACAGATCCTGGGGGAGCCTGGTTGAGGGGAATCAGAGCCCTGAGGAGGATTAATGAAACAATTGTTCTGATCCTTCCTGGGATGAGGGCCCATTCTTCCCCATCATCTGGGCAACAGATGGGAAACAGGGGCGAGGTGTCTCTGCCTGAACCATGTCCTTTTGTGCAGAAGAGGCTCTTCTGGGGGGTGAGGTTGGCTTATCAGTTCTTCTGTCTCTTGCAGATATAACTGTGATCTGTCCTTGGGAGGCATTCAGCCACTTGGAGTTGCATGAGCTGGCTCAGTTTGGGATCATCTGAGCCACTGGAGGTTCTGCCGCTCTCATTAGCATCTGCTGCAACTTTAATTACTTCTGCCCTATGGATCTGCCGGAATTTTGACATGCAGGTGTCGGAAGTGGTTTCACCACAAACTCACTTCCTTTAAGTGACTACTAAGAGTTGTCTTAGTGCCAGACTCTTTCATGCAGTATAGTTTAACTCAGAATAGTGAGTGAAATCAACTTGCAATGAGGCATTTCCAACATCACCCCTTTTTCCTATCAGCTGGTTAGAAGTCATCCATATTTCTCTAAAGTCCTTCATATCTGTTTTTGCTTAGGCACTCATTACTTTTGGTAGAAGGCTTTTAAGATATCATTTATGTCCCCCCTCTCCCCTTTTCTTTAATAAAGGATATATTTACCTTGAATATCATGATGAAGTTGTATTAAATGCTATAAGCAAATATCTGTGGCCTTGTTCTGAGACCCAATTAAACAAAGAAGGCACATTTACACAGGAAGTAAGCCCTGTGCGTGCAAAAAAGCGTGGGATTAATAGGCAAGTTCTGATTTGACTTTGTCATGATCTCTCAGGGTCTAAATTTTATTGTACCAGGTTATCCCTGAGACCTGATGCAGCTTTAAACTGTACAGTTTTGAGCTGGTGGCAAACTGGAGATGTAAACTCAAGACCCTGACAATGAGTCTTCTTTTCAGTACCTTGGTTCCATTGATTGAAAAGCTGTTTATCCTTTAAAGTTTAGACTTACATACAAAAGCTAGGTTATGGAATCCAAAAGATAAAATGATGGTTTGCTTCACCCCAGGCTTCCCTGTGGCTCAGATGGTAAAGCATCTGCCTGCAATGCCGGATACCCAGGTTCGATCCCTGGGTCAGGAAGATCCCCTGGAGAAGGAAATGGCAACCCACTTCAGTACTCTTGCCTGAAAAACTCCGTGGACTGTCGCCTGAGGAGCCTGGTAGGTGACAGTCCATGGAGTCCCAAAGAGTCGGACATGACTGAGCGACTTCACTTTGCTTCACTCCAAAGTTGTGTCAAATGTAATATGTGCACACAGCTATGTTTCCCCAATACTTTCAAGGCAGTTGTGCAATTCAGGGGCTTTCTATCTGACCTGGATGCTTTAGGGTACTAGCAGTATTCATTTCTTCATGTCAGTTTTGTAATTTGTGGTAAAAGAATGAAGTAAATTAACTGAAAAGAGAGGCAGAATGATAGAGGGGAAAGAGTTTTGGGTTCAAGGAGCAAGCGTCTTTTAATTTCATGGCTGCAGTCACCATCTGCAGTGATTTTGTCGCTCCCCAAAATAAAGTCTGTCACTCTTTCCATTGTTTCATCATCTATTTGCCATGAAGTGATGGGACCAGATGCCATGATCTTAGTTTTATGAATGTTGAGCTTTAAGCCAACTTTTTCATTCTCCTCTTTCACTCTCATCAAGAGGCTTTTTAGTTCTTCTTCACTTTCTGCCATAAGGATGGTGTCATCTGCATATCTGAGGGTATTGATTTTTCTTCCTGCAATTTTGATCCCAGTTTGTGCTTCATCCAGTTTGGCATTTTGCATGATGTATTCTGCATATAAGTTAAATAAGAGGGTGACAATATACAGCCTTGATGTACTCCTTTCCCAATTTGGAACCAGGCCATTGTTTCATGTCCGGTTCTAACTGTTGCTTCTTGACCTACATACAGATTTCTCAGGAGGCTGGTAAGGTGGTCTGGTATTTCCAAGTGTTTGAGAATTTTCCACAGTTTGTTGTGATCCACAAAATCAAAGGCTTTAGCATAGTCAACGGAATAGAAGTAGATGTTTTTCTGGGCTTCTCTTGCTTTTTCATGCAATGAATGTTGGCAATTTGTTCTCTGGTTTCTCTGCCTTTTCTAAATCCAGCTTGAACATCTGGAAGTTCTCAGTTCAAGTACTGTTGAAGTCTAGCTTGCCCAGATAGAATTCCATTTGTCTCTTCTTTATGTTGCTGAGACCAAGCTCATACTGCTTACTGCATGACAGGCCAATAAATCAAGAGATGAGTCATTTGGGAAAGAATGGTGACTTTGTTTGGAAAGCCAGCAGACCTAGAAGATGGTGGACTAGAGTCCTGAAGAACTGTGTTGCCTAGGTTTGGATGCTACTTTATTTTATAGAACAAAGTAGGAGAGATGTCAGGAGATAACGGAGAAGGCAATGACAACCTACTCCAGTACTCTTGCCTGGAAAATCCCATTTACAGAGGAGCCTGGTAGGCTGTAATCCATGGGGTTGAGAAGAGTCGGACACAACTGAGTGACTTCACTTTCACTTTTCACTTTCATGCGGAGAAGGAAATGGCTTGCCTGGAGAATCCCAGGGATGGGGGAGCCTGGTGGGCTGCCGTCTATGGGGTCCCACAGAGTTGGACACGACTGAAGTGACTTAGCAGCAGCAGCAGCAGGAGGTAAAATTTTAAAAGGTGATAAATTTTTTCAAGTATTTTCTGATTTTAGCCATAATCCAAAGGAAACTGTTAATTTCTTCTTTCCTGCATCCATTTATAAGTGGGCCTGGTCAGGATGTTTCCAGTGAGCTTAAACAAAGATATTTTGGCCCAACATTCAGACATGGGAGCCAGGGTTCCCAGAGATGGGCTGTCATGTATACTTTGCATGTGTGCGTGCTCTGGTGTGTCTGATTCTTTGTGACCCCATGGACTACAGCCCACCAGGCTCCTCTGTCCATGGAATTTTCTAGGCAAGAATACTGGAGTGGGTTGCCACTTCCTTTTCCAGGGGATCGTCCCCACCCAAGGAGAGAACCCAAGTCTCCTGCATGTCTTGCTTTGGCAGGTGGATTCTTTACCACTGAGCCACCTGGGAAGCCCTATGTATACTTCAAGTTATAGGTAACATCCCTTTAGTGATTAACTTATAGCAAAAGAACTAGAATAGAAAGGTTAAAGTAAAAGAAGCAGATTCAATATGGAGTCACATTTGTTCTTCCCTATGGCACCCCACCCCAGTACTCTTGCCTGGAAAATCCCATGGATGGAGGAGCCTGGTAGGTTACAGTCCATGGGGTCGCTAAGAGTCAGACACGACTGAGCGACTTCACTTTCACTTTTCCCTTTCATGCATTGGAGAAGGAAATGGCAGCTCACTCCAGTGTTCTTGCCTGGAGAATCCCAGGGACGGGGAGCCTAGTGGGCTGACGTCTATGGGGTCGCACAGAGTCGGACACGACTGAAGCGACTTAGCAGCAGCAGCAGTACACTTAGTGAAAGAAAGTGAAGTTGCTCAGTTGTGTCCAACTCTTTGCAACCCCATGGACTGTAACCTACCAGGCTCCCCTGTCCATGGGATTTTCCAGACAAGGGTACTGGAGTGCGTTGCCATTTCCTTCTCCAGGAGATCTTCCCAACCCAGGGATCAAACCCAGGTCTCCTCCATTGCAGGCAGACACTTTACCATAGGTCTAAATTTAAAAGTGAAACTATGACATGCAAGGTGACTAGTGGTAAGGATGCCTTACCACCCTCAGGAACTCCTGCCTCCACTAGTGTGCCTGTTTTCGAGGAGTTGCTTTGTTGGCAGCCAGAACCTTTGATCTGCACTTGCTCTTCCCAGTGGAATGGTGTGCCTTTCATTTAGGGATGCCTGTGCTCTTCTCCAGCTGGAAGCTTGTCCACATTCATCTTACTTTGCAAATGTTTTCTAAATGTGAAGCACTAACTTTGACACAACACAATTCACCCAAAGGAACACAGCCAAGGGCCCCGATGGAGAAGGATCTAGAAACCACCCTACATGAAGACCTGTTGAAGAATGTGTAACAGTTAGGCTGAAATAGAAAATGATCATTGCCAGCAAATTTTTTAAAAAGTTGTAGTGAACAGGATTTCCTGTAAAATTCTAGTAATTAATGGTAAGTTAGAATAGATATAATTTATTTAGTATTTCCAGTTTTATTGAGATATAATTGACATACAGCACTATATAAATTTAGGTGTAGTACATAATGATTTTGACTTAAGTTTGTCATGAAACAATTATCACAATAAGTTTAGTGAACATCCATCATCTTCTATAGATACAAAATTAAAGAAATAGGAAAAAATGTTTTTCATATGACAGAACTTTTAGAATTTACTCTCAACAGTTTTTACATATAACATATAACAGTATTAACTATATTTATCATCTTTCTGGGGCCTGTTATACAATTTTTGGACTTCCTTTTTAGCTCAGTGGGTAAAGAATCCACCTGCAATGCAGGAGATGCAGGAGGCCCGGGTTCTATCCCCAAGTTGGGAAGCTCCCCTGGGGCTTGGCAACCCACTCCAGTATTCTTTCCCGGAGAATCCCATGGACAGAGGGTCCTAGCAGACTATAGTCCATGGGGTCACAAAGAGTCAGAAATGACCAAAGCGACTGAGCACACAGCATGCAGGTTACACCAATAGTACTAATTTATCTTATAACTGTTAGTTTGTATCTTTTGACTGTCTTCATCTAATTCCCTCTCCTCCCAACACCCCACCCCTTGGTAACCACAAATCTGTTCTCTTTTTCTATGAATTTGTTTGCTTGTTTGTTTGACTTTGAAGTATATTTTACCTACAACACTACATTAGTTCCTGTTACAAAACATGGTGTGGAATAGACATAAAGCTCTTTCAAAGTCTAAAGTTTCATTCTTTCTATTCTTAAATTCTAAATCTATCTTTTCTAGTATTTTAATAAGAAACAAGAAAATCCTGATTGCACAAACAGCACATATGAAACAGATAAAGCTAAATTATTGTCCCTATCAAAGTCCCAGGAGTGGAGATGCCATATTAAGACAAAGTGAGGAGATTTTTAACAAAGGGACTTGCGGGGAGCGAGCTCCGCCCCTGGCAAAGGTCATGAGGAAGGAGGCTTGGCATACGCAAAGGCGGGATCAAGCCTCAGGAGTCTCCCTGGAAATTCTCCAGCAATCTACCCCCAGAACCAGAGTCTGCCTACTTTCTGCTTTGTGCTTTCACCTACACCTCTGACTTTACGGGGGGCTGTCCCCCACTACCTCTCTCTGAAAAAAGAGTTAGCTTAGAGCTCCGGTTAATAATTCCTGGGTGTGACAGGGTTTCAACCTACAAACTCCTTTGGAAATCCTCTAGCCTGCCTGAATAGGTTTTTCCAGCCACATGTGATTGCTCAGAGCCTCCCAACTGTGAGAGGCATGAGATGTTCTAAACTGTCTAAACACAGATTCCTTTGAGCAGTTAAAAGATTGATTAGAAATTGTATTGGTGAAGGATTTTCACTTTTTGGGCCAATGTTTGCTGCTAAGTTTCCATATCCCTTACCTGCTGTGTCCCTGGCAGTGTATTGATTAATATAATTGGTGTAAATAGTAGCTTTAATGTTTGTAACCTGGGACCCTTGAGTTAATTCTTTTTCTTGTTATAGCCCACCACACCTTTGCTCTGTAGGAATGCAACTTTATCTAATGCTTTTGGAGGGTGGCGCTTGACTTATCACCTTTAGAGAAAAATAAGTTTTCTGAAGAAAGTGTCTTAAAATGTTAACAGGCCTCTGGGCCAGAAGATGATGCAAATCACCTAAGCTTTTGCATATGATAAGTTTGCAGGAAGAAAGCCTGGCTTGCTGCATGACTCTACCCCTTCCCCCATTATCCTCTATGCATAACTTAAGGTATAAAAACTACTTTGGAAAATAAAGTGCGGGCCTTGTTCACCGAAACTTGGTCTCACCATGTCGTTCTTTCTCTTACCTTCTGGCTGAATTATTCAGCCTCTTTTCTCCACTGAATTTCCTCACTGAGCTATCCTTATTTCAGCCTCTTTTCTCCACTGAATTTCCTCACTGAGCTATCCTCATTCTATTAGTCTTTATATCCTTAATTAATGTTTAATTAAGCAATTGTTTCCTGATCTTCGCCTACGCCGTCTCTCCTTCGAATACCCTGGATCAGCCGGGGCTGGTCCCGGGCAGGGACTATTTGCAAAATTTGGGAAGTGTTAAGCAGAATCTACAAAAGGTAGTAGAGTACCTGGGGCTACATGACCAAATTAGACCTAGAGGAACCCTAAGGTCAGCTCTAATCATAAGAAACCACCACCATCCACCACCCACCTGGTGAAAGGGAGGTGGTCTTTAGTAGTGAGATACTGCCAACCCACCCTGATCACATGGGCAGTCAGGAGGGGAGGGAGGAGGCTAATTAATACCCCAACGTTGTTCTCCTGTGCTCTACTCTTGCCCTGATGCCTCCCGTTGGATAAATCTAACTTTGAAGCAAAGGAGCTTATCAATGTGATCAGTAGGGTCCACTTTCAACACCAAAGATCAGGTGGAGAAGGGTGGAAAGTGCAGACACTTTGTCAGCCAGTGATGTTCACTTCGAAGTGGGAGATAGCAGGGGTACTTGAAACCTCCAAATGTGATTCTAAAGATAAACCTCGGAAGTGGAGGAAGCACGGTGTCAAATATGAAGAACACAACAGATGAAAGAGAACAACTGCAGAAATTCTCATCAATTTTTAGGATTTGGAGGATTAATGAAAAATCTTTTATGTTTTGTTCATAAATAAGAGCTGTTGAGAATCTCTTGTTAAAATGCACAAAATTTGAGCCCCACTCCAGGTTTTCTGAATAAGAATCTTTAAGGAAGATATCTTAGAATCTGTATTTTTAATGAGTCCCCAATAATTCTTTTTTAAAACACCTTTATTTTATTTTGTATTTTTCACCATGGAGGATCTTAATTCCCCCATCAGTGATCAAACTTATGCCTCCTGCAGTGGGTGGGCAGAGTCTTAAACACTGGACCACCAGAGAAGTCCCTCCCCAATGATTCTTATATTTGTACCAGTTTGCACCCTGATGTGGTCCAAGACTACATTTTAAACATTAGGAATTAGCTAATGCCAAACATGTTGCCACCCAGTGACTGATTTAAGTGGTTCTCTGTGTTAGTCACTCAGTCGTGTCTGATGCTTTGAGACCCCATGACTGTATGTAGTCTGCCAGGCTTCACGGTCCATAGAATTCTCCAAGAATACTGGAGCGGGGAGCCATTCCCTTCTTCAGAGGATCTTCCCAACCCAGGGAATCAAACCTGTGTCTCCTGCATTGCAGGCAGATTCTTTACTGTCTGAGCCACCAGCTGCTGCTGCTGCTGCTGCTGCTGCCAAGTCGCTTCAGTCGTGTCCGACTCTGTGCAACCCCATAGATGGCCTCCCACCAGGCTCCCCCGTCCCTGGGATTCTCCAGGCAAGAACACTGGAGTGGGTTGCCATTTCCTTCTGGGAAGCCCTTATTTGTCTCTAGTAACATACGTAATGTGTGAGAATAGGGCCTAATAGCGTGAGTTCTGACTCAGACTGTTGTGTTGACTAATAGAATAGACAATGCCTCCCTCCTCCACACCTAACCCAGTTAAGTGCTTCTCCAGTTGCAGAGAATGTCAGAGAGTTCAGAATCTAAGTGTTGGACAAATTCCAAGAAGCTAGAGCCAAATAGGCACCATTATTCCTAGGGCTGACCTCTTGCCGTGGCCTTGAGTGGCCACTCTCCCTCTGTAGCCTCAGTCACTCCCTGTCCTTGTCTGCCTCCTCTGGCAGGAGTAGGTGGACCAGGGGCATAAAGAGCTTTTTCTGGACAGGTGGTGGCAGTGAACCCCACTTATCCTCCACCTCTTTCCTGTTTGTTGGTATCCTTGGGTAGAAGTTGGGGGTGATGGGGCTGGTGAGGTAGGCACCAACCCCCATTCCAGAGTTCCAAGAATCACAGTTAGAGCAGAAAATAGTATATAAGGAAAAAAAAATGCTCCTCTGGTATACATACCTGAGGCAGATAGACACAGCTGCTATTAAACAATTGCTATGGTGCTGTTGACCTTGATTGTGAAAAAAAATCAAGAAGCACTGTAAACTGAGGAAAGGAGAGCATTTTCTCAACAACTAGAGATGTGAAGGGAAAAGACACACAGACAAGAATAATCAGTAAGCCCAATATTCAGTGCAAGAAGGAAAATGATCACACAAGACTGAACAACATCAAAACAAATATTATGAGAACTAAGCAAATATGACACTGAATTATTTAAAACAGAGACACAGAGGAGGGCTTATGTTTTATAGAAGACTAGAGGGGAAGGGTTACACAGGCCACAAAAATAGCATGTTTGTGTAAACTCGCTTGTGCTTTTTGCAACTGGAAATGAGCTGCTTGATTTCTAACATCACTATGGCAGAGTCAGACTGCTGAAAACTGAAATTTACAAGTGAGAATCATGGGGAAGATTCTCCACATCAGTCACACCATCTCCTTGGGGCAAAACAGACAGGAAGCCAGGCCTCTGCCTGGCTGTGCTGCACAGAGCCTGCTAAGTAATCAGGAATTCACTCATCTTCTCTGGGCTCAGTGTGTGAGAATTAAAGCAAGGTTATTGCATTAAATAATTGACAAGTATAAAATGCTAAAAACCAGGTAATAAATCTAGACATATTTCAAACATGAACAAACCGTTTCTCTTTATGGCCAGAAGTCCTAAGGCACTGAGCCTGTTTCCAGCTTATTGCATTGAATGGTTAACTACTTTCACATTTCTCCAGGGTCCCCTAAACTAAATCATATGTAGTGCTGCCACCTGCTGTCATGAATGAGCACTTCATGAACACTGTGAAGACCTTATCTAACAGACTTTTGAATCCATTGGGCTGATTCTGAATTTGTTCCTTTCTATTGACCAGTTTGAACTGTTATGCCACTTGGCTATTCATATTTGAAGTGCAGTGAAGTGAAATCGCTCAGTTGTGTCCGACTCTTTGCGACCCCATCGACTGTAGCCTACCAGGCTCCTCTGTCCATGGGATTTTCCAGGCAAGAATACTGGAGTGGGTTGCCATTTCCTTCTCCAGGAGATCTTCCCGACCCCAGGATTGAACCCGGGTCTCCTGCATTGTAGGCAGACACGTTACCGTCTGAGCCACCAGGGAAGTCTTATTCATATTTATCATGTACATATTTGTCTACCCACAACATTAAAAGAGTATACAAGTGAACATAAACATTCAAAGAGTATACAAGTGAACATAAATTCAATGTAAGTCTTGTTTCCACTCAGTGCCCTATGTTCATATCCAATGTGACCGTTACCTTTAAGGAAAGGGGAATTTATGAATGAGTAATATTCCATTGTATATATGTACCACATCTTCTTTACCCATTTTTCTGTTGATGGATATTTAGGTTGCTTCCATGTTTTTGTTATTGTCCTGCAGCTAACATTGGGGTGCATGTATCTTTTTGAATTATAGTTTTCTCTGAATATGTGCCCAGGAGTGGCATTATAGGAATCATCTATTAACTCTATTTTTACTTTTTAAAGGAACCTCCACACTGTCCTCCATAGTGGCTGTACCAATTTACATTTCCACCGACAGTGTAGGAGGTTTCCTTTTTCTCCACTGCCCCTCAGTATTTATTAATATTATTTGTAGACTTTCTCATGATGGCCATTATGACCAGTGTGAGGTGATACTTCATTGTAGTTTTTTGTGCCTGGAAAATTCCATGTATGGAGGAGTCTGGTGGGCGACAGTCCATGGGATTGCAAAGAGTTGGACATGGCTGAGCGACTTCACAAAAATTAGCGATTTGGGCATCTTTTCCTGTGCCTGTTGGCCATCTGTATGTCTTCTTCTTCTAGAAATGTCTATTAGATCTTTTCATTTTTTGAATATTCCTCAGCCATAAAAAAGAATGAAATAATGCAATTTGCAGCAACATGGGGACCTACAGATTATCATACTAAGTGAAGTAAGCCAGACAAAGACAAATATCATATGATCTTGCTTATATGTGGACTCTAAAAAAAGATACAAATGAACTTATTTACAAAACAGAAAGAGACTTGCAGACATAGAAAACAAATTTATGATTATCAAAGGAGAAAGGGGAAGGGGAGGGATAAATTAGGTGGTTGAGATTAATAGATACTACTACTATATATAAAATAGATAATCAATAAGGACCTGTATAGCACATACATATATATATATATTCTTTTTGAATCTTTACCCATATGAGTTATTATAAAACATTGACTATATACACTATATTAATATTTCATTATGTATTATATTTATATTATATACATAATGTATACATTATATATTAATATGCATCAAAATTTTTACCCTTAGTATTAGAAAATATTGACTATTATATATTAGTATATCAATTAGCATTATATATTACTACATATCATTTTTTACTTTTATAAGTTATTACAAAATGTTGACTATATAATAATTAATTAACATATATTAAGATATTATATTGTGCTTCCCAGGTGGAGCTAATGGTAAAGAACTCACCTGCCAATGCAGGAGACATAAGAGACATGGGTTCAGTCCCTGGATCAGGAATATCCCCTGGAGGAGAGCATAGCAATCCACTCCAGTATTCTTGCCTGGAGAATCCCACGCACAGAGGAGCCTGGAAGGCTACAGTCCATGGAGTCTCACAGAGTTGGACATTACTGAAGTGACTTAGTACCCACACACAATATATTATACTAATCTTATTATATTAATATATATTATATACACATATACATATTATATTAATATATATTCAATAATTAATATATTACTATATATTCAATATTTTGTAATAACTTTTAAGGGTAAAAAATTCAAAAAAGAATATATATATATATATGAATCAATGTGCTATACATTTGAAACTAATGTCATACTGTAAATCAACTGTACTTTGATAAATAAGTAGATAAATAACAATAGAAAAGGAAAAAAGAGAAAGAGAATTTGGACACAGACACAGACATGAAGAGGGAAGATGGCCATGTGACAATAAAGGCCAAGATAGGAGTTGTGCTGTGACAGCCAAGAAACACCTGTACTCTCAGAAGCCGGGTGAAGCAGGGAAAGATGCTTCCTTAGAGACTTGAGGCTGACACAGAAGTGAAGGTGTAATAGGTTTGGCTGATAAAGCACCTGTCAGGCATCTCAGAAATACCTGGGTGGCTTGGGGGAATGGGCAGCAGACTCAACTTCCTTCAGTGATGGTGAGGTCCAAACCAGAGAATTTGGTTTTGTGATTGTTTCTTGGCCATGCTGCATGGCTCGCAGGATCTTAATTCCCTGACTAAGGACTGAGCCTGCTCCCTCAGCAGTGAAAGTGCTGAGTCCTAACCACTGGACCACCAGGGAATTCCCTATGATTATTATTTTGAAACCACGTTTACACTCAAGCTGTTACAACTTGTGTGTGTTTGTGTGGGTGTGTGTTGCTCAATTGAGTCTCTTTGTGACCCCATGGACTGTAGACAGCCAGGCCTCTCTGTCCATGGGATTCTCCAGGCAAGAATACGGGAGTGGGTTGCCATTTCCTTTTCCAGGGGATCTTCCCAACCCAGGGATTGAACCTGCGTCTTCAGGATCGGCAGGTGGATTCTTTACCATGGAACCACCTGGAAAGCACAACAACACAATTCACAAGCTGTTGGAGAGCGTTTATTTATCATAAATACTTGAAAGTTAGGGGAAGTAAGCCTGGTCTGTGGGTGGTGTTGATGGCTACAATGATTTTTCCTCAAAATATTTCTTAGTTCTTTATGGTGTGTAGTCCTACCAGCAAGACTAAGAGAGCTATAAAGCAAAACAAAGGCAGAATCTTCATAGAACTGGACTTAGACTGCCATCTTGTGGATGTTTGGATTTGCAATCTAGTGCTGACAAAACAAATACCTAAACAAATGTACACATTCATTTTTAAGGTATGTGAAAACTATTGGAAGAGATTCGATTATTCACTGAAGGCCCTCATATTGCAGAAGAAAAGCTTGAGGCCCAGAGGATGAAATGACCTCGTGACATTTTCATTTGGTCAGTCTGAAGGGCAATTTTGATATATCAACTATGCACTCCCAGCTCAGTAATGAAGACTAAGTCCCAGGTTGGACAGATACGAGATTTGGGGTGAGATTAAAGAACTGGACATCAAACAACAGACTGGTTCCAATAGGAAAAGGAGTACGTCAAGGCTGTATATTGTCACCCTGCTTAGTTAACTTATACGCAGAGTACATCATGAGAAATGCTGGGCTGGATGAAGCACAGGCTGGAATCAAGATTGCCGGGAGAAATGTCAATAACCTCAGATATGCAGATGACACCACCCTTATGGCAGAAAGTGAAGAGGAACTAAAGAGCCTCTTGATGAAAGTGAAAGAGGAGAGTGAAAAAGTTGGCTTAAAGCTCAACATTCAGAAAACCAAGATCATGGCATCTGGTCTCATCACTTCATGGCAAATAGACAGGGAAACAGTGGAAACAGTGGCTGATTTTATTTTTGGGGGGCTCCAAAATCACTGTAGATGGTGATTGCAGCCATGGAATTAAAAAACACTTGCTCCTTGGAAGGAAAGTTATGACCAACCTAGACAGCATATTAAAAAGCAGAGACATTACTTTGCCAACAAAATTCCGTCTAGTCAAAGCTATGGTTTTTCCAGTAGTCATGTATGGATGTGAGAGTTGGACTATAAAGAAAGCTGAGGGCTGAAGAATTGATGCTTTTGAACTGTGGTGTTGGAGAAGACTCTTGAGGGTCCCTTGGACTGCAAGGAGATCCAACCAGTCCATCCTAAAGGAGATCGGTCCTGGGAGTTCATTGGAAGGTTCAATTGGGTGTTCAGTCGGAGTTGAAGCTGAAACTCCAATACTTTGGCCACCTGGTGAGAAGAGCTGACTCATTTGAAAAGACCTTGATGCTGGGAAAGATTGAGGGCAGGGGGAGAAGGGGACAACAGAGGATGAAATGATTGGATGGCATCACTGACTCAATGGACATGAGTTTGGATAGGCTCTGGGAGTTGGTGATGGACAGGGAGGCCTGGCGTGCTGCAAATCATGGGGTTGCAAAGAGTCGGACACGACTGAGTGACTGAACAAAACTAAAAGATAGGATGAGGTTCAAGAATGAGAATGAGGCGAGAGATTGTTCTTAATATATTATTTTATCACAATCTTAGTGTTATAAAAACAGTATAAAAACATGTTTTGTAAAGCTAAAGAGCTTGTTCCACCAGCAAAGTACTCATTATATGTTTTCACTTCTCCGCTTCTTAGAGGTGACTCTTTCTATGCTTTTGCTTCTATTTTTTATCTTCTTGTAGTTACCACAACTTTAAGTAATAGGCTTATATCTTTATTTAATCACCATTTAGAGACTTCTTGCTATAAAAGATGAAATATTATCTTATACCATTGACTACTTGCCCCATCTATTCTTATTCCCTAAATTCAGTCCCTACCAGAGCCTCTGTCTTACTGGACCACTCTGGACTCGTTATCTTCCAACCTCATAGAATTACTGTGTCATCCCAGACACCCTCGTTTTTTAGATCACACTTGTGTTTTCCTTTCTAGAAATGTTTATGATTATCTTTTATCCTTGGTGATCTAAAAATGACAAAGATTTTTCACACATCCTTCTCAGCTATCAGGGAATCCTTCTCTGTTGAAAAGTTCTGTCTTTCCAAGTTTGAGGATTCTTTCTATTAAAACTGTCTTTGATAATATCCTCTCCACCATTTTCTCTGTCCCCTTTTCTCTGGAATTCTAAATCAAAAGATAGGTTCTCTTTTTTCTCTTGTATTATATTTCTTTCTCTTTATTGTTTTGCTTCCATTTTTTGACATTTCTCTTTTTTATTTTTCTATTATTTATTGGGTTTGTTGGCAATTCTATTTTTAACCTCTTTACTGTCCTTTGCTTGCTCCTTTTTCTTTGCATAGATTCATGGACACAAAGTCTTTTCGAATATCTTGAATTCTCATTTTTTTCCTTGTGATTTCATTTTTGTTTTTCTCTTCTTTTCTTCTCTTTTTGGTGCTCTCATGTCTGGCTATCTTTGATTATCTTCATATTTAAGAATGAGAGATGGCATCTGGTACAGGCATCCCCTCTGCTAAATTGATTTCCAATTGCTTTCCTGATAGGCTGCTCCATGGAGTGGAAATTCTGAGATGGAGTTGTTTACACAGATGGGAGCTTATGGAATGGCAGGTTTAGCTGTAAAATGAAATGATGCGGGGATGGCTGTCAGGTGGGGTTCCTTCAAAAGTGAGAGTGAGAAAACTTTACTGTGGGCACCAGCTAGAAGCCTCAGCTCCCCAGATGAAGGAGGTGTAGAGAGGAGAAATGAACTGTCATACCTCTTCTCTGTTTATATGTTCAATAAAGCCATCTTTTTCTAGGACTCAGACCAATCTTTCCTCCTGAGTCCAGAGCCCCACTGAGATTCTAGTTGGCAGATCATGGCAACCCCTCCCCATATTGGCCCCCTTATGGAACATTTCAGGCTTTGACTTCCTTTAGAGTGGTCCATCAATATAATCCCAATTGTTTTCTGTTTTCCAGGAATTTATTGAAACCTCTCATCTATTGGTTATTTTCGTCCCTTATACCTGCTGTTTTCTGGATTGTGTGTGTGTGTGTGTTTTGGAACTATTTCAGTGTGTTCTGGGAGGTACAGCATATAAATACACTTACCCAGTTCAGCAACTTGAACAATTTGTTAGAATCCTTTTGATGTTAAATTGTTGTATTTTATTAGTGCTAGTGTGGCTTTCTGATTCTCAATAAAATATTCTGCCTCTTATTTGTGTATTTGTGTTTTTAGGATGCTGGTTTAATGATATGGAAGTTGTTTCATACCTACTTTTTAGAGTAGGAATTCACAAAGGAACTTGGAGGCAGTTTCTGTCTCTTCCGGACTGAAGACCTTCATGTACTCCGGAACAAGATGTGCACTTTGGCACATAGAAAACATAGCATATTATTCCTGCCTTCTGGGAGTTTAGATACAGCAGGGACACGATTATTCAAGAAAAAGAGAAATCAATAAAAGACATTACATCATGAAATACTAAATTGTATAAAACAGGCTGATTGCCCTTTGAGCTTTTTTAGCTGGGTGAGAAACATAAGGCCTGGAGATTGCATGGATGACTTCTTAGGGGAGCTAGAATCTGAGCTGAAGAGGGGACCACAGTCAGAGAGAAGATGGGTGGGTGAGAATGATCAAGGTACATTCAGAGGTCCATTGAGGCCCATGAGGACTAGATGGAGGCCAGCCTTCTATTGTCTGATGAATGAAACAAAACCTAATCAAATGTGTGGAATCATGTCCTCAGTTAGTAAACATGAATTGAGCATCTTCTATGTGCAAAGTACTATGTCAGGCACTGGATGAATAAAACAGGAAAAAGGATGTGAGAAAGCAATCTTTGTCCCTCACTGAAAGTGAAGGTAAAAGGGTTAGTCATTCAGTCCTGTCCAACTCTGCAACCCCATGGTATGTAGCCTGCCAGGCTCCTCTGTCCATGGGATTCTCCAGGCAAGAATACTGGAGTAGGTTGCCATTCCCTTCTCCTGGGGATCTTCCCCACACAGGAATCAAACCCAGGTCTCCTGCATTGCCCGCTCACTCTTTACCATCTGAGCCACTTTCAAATGTCTCTCACCTTCAAATTGTCCTGATTAGATTACATAAATAAACACAGCTGATGGAAACACGAAAATATACATAAAGATGACTCCCATTTTAGGTCACTCAGTTTCCTCACTTGTAAAATCAGGTGATAGAATCTCCAAGTCTCCTTTTAAAGATTATTCAATAAATTTTTAGCCTATTTCATTTTTAATCCAGAAGCTATCAAGCTGCTGGAAATGAATGTCATGGACAGGCAGAGTTGAATTAATCAATATTCACTGGTTTTTCAATGATAAATATTAATGGTAGCAATATGATTAATCTTTTAACTATTGTAATTGGTTTTATAACATTGTAGTAGGGTACTTCCCTGGTGGCTCAGATGGTAAAGAATCTGTCTACAATGTGGAGATCTGGGTTCAGTCCCTGGGTTGGGAAGATCCTCTGGAGAAGGGAATAGCTACCCACTCCAGTATTCTTGCCTGGAGAATCCCATGGACAGAGAAGCCTGAAGAGCTACAGTCCATGTGATCACAAAGAGCTGGACATGACCGAGTGACTAACACACAGTAGGGCAATAAAGCACTTCTTATAAGAGTCTTATTGTGAAAATGTAGAAGGACTACAGTTTGGGCCAGGGCTAAACTTATTATTCTTAGTCAATAAAACAGGTGCAAAGGCCACTGGGGAAATGGGAAAGGAGAGAAATAATTATACCCAGAAGTTTAGGAACATTCTCAATGTGAGAATGAGCTTAACTAGAGGCTTGAGTGTCTCATTTCAGAAAAATGGAGTAATAAATTTTTAAGTTTATTTATTTTTTTCATTTTTCAGCAAGGTAGATTCATTCTTAGTGTGTGTAGGAAGGAAATTGTCTAAAGACTGTAGAGAAAATTCAGGAAACACACCTTGGCTTCCAACTTTTTTCCCACTCTTTCAAACCCTTCGATCTAAATGCATTTACATTCCCCACAGTGTGCTCACCAGAGACTATATTCCAGAACTGTATAACAACTGTCACTAGAATCTACATATGTCCACTCTACATTTTATGATTAAAGAAAGTGGAGGTTAAAAAATAAACACATGTCCTATTACTTGCAACTGGAAACAATACTAATTAACAAATTGCAAGTGTTAAAGTTATACAGTTAAAAGACTGTGGGTTTACATCCCAATGTGAGTTACATGGCTTCAAGAGAATATTGTTTCTGAGGCCCTGAACTTTGAGCTCTAACAGATGCTAGGAAACAACTAAGAGACTCCTGTCTTAAAATGAATAAGAAAAGCAGTGATTCCCTGGGCCTGCAGGCCTCATAATGGAAAAACTCGGGCAACAAGACCTCTATTAGATCCCTTATTCCACTTATCTTTCCCTTTCCACTGGACTGAGAATTTCTTTGGACTTTGTATTTTCCATACATAAGACAGAGCCTGGCACATGGTATATTTCTGCCCATACCCTTCCAATTTCAGCCTCCAAAAAGCACTGGACAAAGCTGCATTCCTATAGGGCAAAGGTGAGGTGGGCTCAATCAAGAAAAGAATTAACTCAAGGGTGCAAGGTTACAAACATTGAGGCTACTACTTACATTTCTATACACCCATTATATCAATCAATACACTGTCAAGGACACAGTAGGTAAGGGGTATGGAGACTTAGCAGCAAACATTGGCCCAATAAGTGAAAAACCCTTCACCAATACAATTTCTAATCAATCTTTTAACTACTCAAAGGAATCTGTGTTTAGACAGTTTAGAACATCTCCTGCCTCTCACAGTTGGGAGGCTTTGAACAATCACATGTGGCCGGAAAAACCTATTCAGGCAGGCTAGAGGATTTCCAAAGGAGTTTGTAGGTTGAAACACTGTCACACCGAGGAATTATTAACTGGAGCTGTAAGCTAACTCTTTTTTCAGAGAGAGGTAGTCTGGGACAGCCCCCGTAAAGTCAGAGGTGTAGGTGAAAGCACAAAGCAGAAAGTAGGCAGACTCTGGTTTTGGGGGTAGATGCTCGAGAATTTCCAGGGGGACTCCTGAGGCTCGATCCCACCTTTGCATATGCTGAGCCTCCTTCCTCATGACCTTTGCCATGGGCGGAGTTCCTCACACTGGCTCCAGGCAGTGATAGAATTCCAATTGAGCTATTCCAGATCCTGAAAGATGATGCTGTGGAAAGTGCTGCACTCAATATGCAATATGCACTCAATATGCAATATGCCGGTTCCCAGCACTAATGAGTAGGAGTATTCCAGCTATTTTGGGGAAGGGGTGGAGATTTCCAGGAATTGGGTCACTGCCTACTTTTTGACCTTTATAGTCAGCCTTGGAACTGTCTGTCATGGAGCCTGTGGGTGTGTGATTTAGCTTGCTGATAAGTTACAATGAGCATATACTGAGGCTCAAGGTCTCATGGAAGATGACTCATCTGTCATCTTGGACCTATTTGGTACTAATCAGTTTTTGTCATGCATGTCTTATGCTTATTTCATTCTCTTAAAGGTTGTGAGAAATCTGTATGCAGGTCAGGAAGCAACAGTTAGAACTGGACATGGAACAACAGACTGGTTCCAAATAGGAAAAGGAGTATGTCAAGACTGTATATTATCACCCTGCTTATTTAACTTATATGCAGAGTACATCATGAGAAATACTGGACTGGAAGAAGCACAAGCTGGAATCAAGATTGCTGGGAGAAATATCAATAACCTCAGATATGCAGATGGCATCACCCTTATGGCAGAAAGTGAAGAGGAACTCAAAAGCCTCTTGATGAAAGTGAAAGTGGAGAGTGAAAAAGTTGGCTTAAAGCTCAACATTCAGAAAACGAAGATATGGCATCCGGTCCCATCACTTCATGGCAAATAGATGGGGAAACAGTGGAAACAGGGTCAGACTTTAATTTTTTGGGCTCCAAAATCACTGCAGATGGTGACTGCAGCCATGAAATTAAAAAATGCTTACTCCTTGGAAGGAAAGTTATGACCAACCTAGATAGCATATTCAAAAATAGAGACATTACTTTGCCAACAAAGGTGTGTCTAGTCAAGTCTATAGTTTTTCCTGTGGTCATGTATGGATGTGAGAGTTGGACTGTGAAGAAAGCTGAGCGCCAAAGAATTGATGCCTTTGAACTGTGGTGTTGGAGAAGACTCTTGAGAGTCCCTTGGACTGCAAGGAGATCCAACCAGTCCATTCTGAAGGAGATCAGCCCTAGGATTTCTTTGGAGGGAATGATGCTGAAGCTGAAACTCCAGTATTTTGGCCACCTCATGAGAAGAGTTGACTCATTGGAAAAGACTCTGATGCTGGGAGGGATTGGGGGCAAGAGGAGAAGGGGACGACAGAGGATGAGATGGCTGGATGGCATCACTGACTCGATGGACGTGAGTCTGAGTGAACTCCGGGAGTTGGTGATGGACAGGGAGACCTGGCGTGCTGCGATTCATGGGGTCACAAAGAGTCGGACACGACTGAGCGACTGAACTGAACTG
Organism: Bos javanicus; assembly: GCF_032452875.1. NCBI lineage: Eukaryota > Metazoa > Chordata > Mammalia > Artiodactyla > Bovidae > Bos > Bos javanicus. Next base: position 95,400,042 of record NC_083872.1, on the reverse strand, counting down.
AACTGAAAGGTTGTGCCCTGCCCCCTTTTCTCCTGTTTCACTTTCTACTCTCTACAGGCTTTCCTTAGTTAGATTTTCTGGTATACACACACACATCCTCTTCTTTTATTCTCTAGATTTATTCAACTGAAGATCCCATATCTTCTTTCTTTACCCCATCTTTTCTTTCACTTCTATATCTTCTTTTCTCTCAATAGTCATCTTAAACTCGTGAAGAAGTTTCATAAGTCCTTTGCCTAAAGTGTTCACCTAGATCTGACATTCAATCAATATGATCATGTGGGTTGTTCAGATATTGATATTTTCACAACATAGGCAAGTAACTACCACCCTGAGCCCCCTAAGTTTTCCCTGCACCCCCACAACCTAGCCTCTTCTCCTCAGAATCAGAAACCAAGAGGTTAATACCTAACATTGCCTAAGACCTTTAGAATTTGGCCCTATTGCCCATGCCTTATTGGTTATTAAATATTGTTAATATCTCTTCTGAGCTGTTCAGTAGAATACAGAGTCTGAAAAGCTCAAATACCTCCAGGGCCAGTAGGTGACAGAACTGGGTAAAGCTGACTGAGCAGAACCAGAGATTGTGCTACATTTTAGATGACATCTACAAGCAGTAGCCACTAGGAATTTGGAGTAAGCTACAAATAGGTGATTTGTCACTGAAGCTTTAAAAGAAGCATCAGTCCCTGAAACATCTTCTCTAGGTTTTAATTTCTCCTACAAAATCTGCACCTGCAGCTCATCAGAAAAACTCTTTGAGATGGATCATTTCAGACACCCATGGAATATGTCTGGGACACTAGAACATCGTCAAAGAAAGTATGCAGCCCACCCAACTCAATGAGCTGGCCTTGAGCTGATGTGTCTGTCTTAAGGCTCTTCCCAGAAAGCAACAAATCTTAGGTGTTCTTTTATCAGGTACATGCTGTCAATCGGGCTGCTTATCCTGAGCCACTGACAGTTGAAACAATGGCTTATGGCAGAGAGAAAGTTAATGTAAAATGTCAATTCAGGTAAATTGGGGAAATTAATTATTTTTGTAAAATTTTCGTTCATCACATTAGGGAAAGGATGTGGATTGAATATACCATTTTTTCCCATGGACCTAACACTACTGGCCATTAAAAGCTATTGATCACTCAAAATTTCTCTTCTATTTAATTTTAGTATCATATTGGTCTTTGGAACTTCAGGTTTCACATTTCCTCCATAATCAGCTTTCCATTGGAAGATGAGGGCTTCCTATACTGTTTTTCTAAAATTATGTAATTTGGGGGTATTTTGGTTAGCCAACATTGATAGGACATTTATTATATGTTTGATGCATGCATGCTAAGCCACTTCAGTCATGTCTGACTCTGTGTGACCCTAAGGACTGTAGCCCCCGCTGGCTTCTCTGTCCATGGGGATTCTCCAGGCAAGAATACTGGAATCGGTTTCCATGCCCTCCTCCAGGGGATCTTCCCTACCCAGGGATTGAACCCAAGTTTCTTATGTTTCCTGCATTGGCAGGCAGGTTATTTACCACTAGCGCCACCTGGGAAGCCCATATATTTAGTACTGGTATGCAGCATTTACTGAAATATTAGCCTAAAATAAGTAAAAATAGCTTGATTTATAAATAAGAGAAATTGAGGCTTTCCAGTTACATTATGTGCCCTACATAGAAACCTTCAAGTTGCAAACTTCCAGGGATGTGAAGGTGCATTCACCTATCCAATCACGTACGTTATTAGGAGTTCACGTGTCTGGTGTACACTCTCATGTGCGTTCATCCTCTAAAGTGGCTGTGCGTTTGTGTGCTTCACTGCACAGGGCATAGAATACAGAAGTACAGTATCTTTATCTCAAGCCCAGGACATCCAGAAGCATTAAAGTAGCAGTGATGTAGCAGGTTGTTGCTGTTTAGTCACAAAGCTGTGGTGAACTCTTTTGCAACCCTGTGGACTATAGCCTGCCAGGCTCTTCTGTCCATAGGCTTTCCCAGGCAAAAATACTGCAGCAGGTTGCCATTTCCTTCTTCAGGAGATCTTTTTGACCTAGTGATGGAACGAACCCCCGTTTCCTGTGTCTCCTGCATTGGTGCGTTATTTACCACTACGCCACCTGGGCAGCCCGATGTAGCTGGTACTACTGTACTTTTCAAGGTACTGGGCTGCAAGATTAAAAATGTTTTATTTTTTTGTGTTTGTGTATTATTTGTATGAAGAGTATTATAAACCGATATCAGTACAGTGCTCTATATCCAATTGTGCTAGTTGGGTACCTAGGCTAACTTTGTAGGACTTACAAACAAATTAGACTTATGAATGCACTATCAGAATGGACACTTGTTCATATGGAAGGGACTTTCTGTAATTGCTAGATAAGAGGACAGCGGAGCCATGCCTCCAACCTATATCTATTCAAAGCCATAAATTTGTCCCCCCAAACACAAAAATCCATGTGTCTGTCACATCCACCGTGCTCTCACCTTCACCCAGAACTTATCTAAAAGCAATGGTTCACAGAACACATCCCTGGCTCCCTGGTGCTTTTGCTCACTCCAGAGCCAACGGTACTGTGTTGATGCTTGCAGAACACGGATCTAACTCTATCGGTAAAGGACTGCTTACTTCTGTCACCCCAACTTGACAGGAAGGGCTTTTTTCATTGTTTTCTTCCAGCAATTGGCCTAATGAAGAGCATGTAGCTGGGATTTAACAAATATTCATTGAATAAATGGATGAAAGATTCCAGGCTCACCAAACATATGCTCAACGTTGCCTTCAGTGCTTGATCTACCTTGGGGGAGTTTCCATCTGCTTCGACTACTGTCAGATTTCCATCATTAAACATGTGGTGGTTGTCACATTGATAACAGATATTTGTTGGTGACGAATCTGATAAACTGATGCAGAGAAATAACTTCTATGATTACTTTCAGGAGCAGTGAGAAATGCCTTTGAGTGGACATGGTAATAACTGTACATTTTACTGAGATTATACTGGCTGTGCTTCTTTCGCTGCATGTGGCATAAACCCAATTCACAATCACTTAGCAAAAAGGATATTGATAACTTTTAACCTATAACTGGGAAGCAGAGTATTGAAGTCGCCTTTAGACCCTCGTGGGTCCCAGAGCTGCACAATTTTGTTTCTGTTTCTATCTCTGTGCCTGCTTCCTTTCTCTTGATTTTCTGCTTCTCACTCTGGCTTCATTCTGCAGAAAAGCTCTTTCTATTTGAGCAAAACGGAAGGGCCAGGATAGGAAGAGCATAGGTCAATGGTTCTCAGAGTGCTCCCAGCAGAGTTAGCATTATCTGGATTCTGGCTGGAAATGCAAATTCTCGGGGCTTTTCCCAGACTTACTGCATGAGAAACTCTGAGAGTGGAGACCAGTAATCTGTGCTTTTTCAAGCCCTCCAGATGACCGCGATACACACTACAAGTTGAAAACCACTGGATTAAGGATGAGAATGAGGTGAAACGAATGGACTTCCCTCAGTGACCTTTCACGTACAGAAGTGCGGGAGCACGAATGTGGCCCCAAACGAGAGCTGTATGTCTGGAATTCATCTGAAGTACACAGCACTCATTTGAGGAGAGCCTAGTTCATTCATCTTGTTGTTGTTGTTTGTTGTTCAGTCACTCAGTAGTGTCCATCTCTTTGCCACCCCATGGGCTGCAGCACGCCAGGCCTCCCAGTTCCTCACCACTTTCAGAGTTTGCCCAAGTTCATGTCCATTGGGTTGGTGATGCCATCCATCATTCACCTTAATGATATATTTATGCTTATTTTATAGAGTCTTTAAAAAGTAAAGGATTTGAGAAAATTTAGCTCCACCTTTTAAGAGTGACAGAAAAATGGGAGGACACTGGGGTCTGTGTTCCATGCAAGAAAGGCATTCAGGGTCAAAATCCCAAAGTTTCCTAAGAATTTGGAGAGCTCTGCAGCTTCCCAAATTTTTTGAGAATTTTTTTTTAAATTTTTTAAAAATTTTAGTACTTTTTTTTTTTTGCTCTATAGTAATAGAATTCTTGGAATGAAAAGTGTTGTTTGGGGAGACAGCACAAAGGAAGAAAGTTAGGGGAGAATTGTGATCCACTCTGTAACCAGTCTTGAGGAAATAGATATCCCAGTAAAGGGACTTCCCTGGTGGTCCAGTGCTTAAGAATTCACCTTCCAAGGTAGGATGTGTGAGTTCAATCCCTGGTCAGGGAACTAAAATTCCACATGCCTCTGGACAACTAAGACCCAATACAGCCAAACAAATATTAAAAAAAAGAAAAAGAAAAAGAAATCCCAGTAGATGAAAACAGAAGTCACAGCTCAGAGGAGGGGAAAACTGCCTAAATTCCTTGTATTTCCTGAAATAGAGTCTCCCTCTCCACCCCCAGTCCCCCTCCTCCACCGGGGGTGACAAAAGCTCCTGAGGGACCTCAGTTCCCTTAGCAGTGGTAAAAAGTCACTTTGGAAGGCTGTGTTCTTCATTACCTTTCTTTTCAGATTTAACTGTTTTTGTTCTTGTTTGGTCTTTTAATTTAAAAAAAATGAGAGACTTTCAGGATAGTCAAGATGGTGGCAGCAGCTTGGCAGTAGCTTAGCTGAAATAAAAGTGGCAAGAACTAAGAGAGAACTCAATAATAACTATAAATAATAGAACTATTCAGAATGAAATAACCCTAAGAAGTTATTCTAAATAAAAATAACTCTAAATAATAATAATATGATAATAGCAAACACTCATTGATCTTTTATTATGTGTTAGGCCCTTTGGTGTCTAACTCAATGAAACTAAGAGCCATGCCATGTAGGGCCATCCAAGATGGACGGGTCAAGGTGGAGAGTTCTGACAAAATGTGGTCCACTGGAGAAGGGAATGGCAAACCACTTCAGTATTCTTGCCTTGAGAACCCCACGAACAGTATGAAAAGGCAAAAAGATAGGACACTGAAAGATGAACTCCCCAGGTCGGTAGGTGCCAAATATGCTACTGGAGATCAGTGGAGAAATAACTCCAGAAAGAATGAAGGGATGGAGCCAAAGCAAAAACAACACCCAGTTGTGGATGTGCCTGGTGATAGAAGCAAAGTCTGATGCCGTAAAGAGCAATATTGCATAGGAACCTGGAATGTTAGGTCCATGAATCAAGGCAAATTAGAAGTGATCAAACAGGAGATGGCAAGAGTGAACATTTTAGGAATCAGCGAACTAAGATGGACTGGAATGGGTGAATTTAACTCAGATGACCATTATATCTACTACTGTGGGCAGGAATCCCTTAGAAGAAATGGAGCAGCCATCATAGTCAACAAAGGGTCTGAAATGCAGTAGTTGGATGCAATCTCAAAAATGAAAGAATGATCTCTGTTCATTTCCAAGGCAAACCATTCCACATCATGGTAATCCAAGTCTATGCCCCGACCAGTACTGCTGAAAAAGATGAAGTTGAACGGTTCTATGAAGACCTACAAGATGTTATAGAACTAACACCCAAAAAAGATGTACTTTTCATTATAGGGGACTGGAATGCAAAAGTAGGAAGTCAAGAAACACTTGGAGTAACAGGCAAATTTGGCCTTGGAATATGGAATGAAGCAGGGCAAAGGCTAGTAGAGATTTGCCAAAAGAATGCACAGGTCATAGCAAACACCCTCTTCCAACAACACAAGAGAAGACTCTACACATGGACATCACCAGATGGTCAATACTGAAATCAGATTGATGATATTCTTTGCAGCCAAAGATGGAGAAGCTCTATACAGTCAGCAAAAACTAGACCAGGAGCTGACTATGGCTCAGATCATGGACTCCTTATTGCCAAATTCAGACTGAAATTGAAGAAAGTAGGGAAAACCACTAGACCATTCAGGTATGACCTAAATCAAATCCCTTACGATTATACAGTGGAGGTGAGAAATAGATTCAAGGGATTGGGTCTGATAGAGTGCTTGAAGAACTATGGATGGAGGTTCATGACACTGTACAGGAGACAGGGATCAAGACCATCCCCAAGGAAAAGAAATGCAAAAAGGCAAAATGGTTGTCTGAGGAGGGCTTACAAATAGCTGAGAGAAGAAGAGAAAGGCAAAGGAGAAAAGGGAAGATATACCCATTTGAATTCAGAGTTCCAAAGAATAGCAAGGAGCAATAAGAAAGCCTTCCTCAGCAATCAATGCAAAGAAATAGAGGAAAACAATAGAATGGGAAAGACTAGAGATCTCTTCAAGAAAATTAGAGATACCAAGGGAACATTTCTTGCAAAGATGGACACAAATAAAGGACAGAAATGGTATGGACCTAACACAAATAAAGGACAGAAATGGTATGAACCTAACAGAGGCAGAAGATATTAAGAAGTGGCAAGAATACACAGAAGAATTATACAGAAAAGCTCTTCATGACCCAGATAATCACAATGGTATGATCACTCACCTAAAGCCAGGCATCCTAGAATGTGAAGTCAAGTGGGCCTTAGGAAGTATAAATATTTACAAAGCTAGTGGAGGTGATGGAATTTCAGTTGAGCTATTTCAAATCCTAAAAGATGATGCTATGAAAGTGCTGCACTCAATATGCCAGCAAATTTGGAAAACTCAGCAGTGGCCACAAGACTGGAAAAGATCAGTCTTCATTGCAATACCAAAGAAAGGCAATGCCAAAGAATGCTCAAACTACTGCACAGTTGCACTCATCTCACAGACTAGTAAAGTAATGCTCAAAATTCTCCAAGCCAGGCTTCAACAGTACATTAACCATGAACTTCCATATGTTCAAGCTGGTTTTAGGAAAGGCAGAGGAACCAGAGGTCAAATTGCCAACATCTGCTGGATCATCGAAAAAGCAAGAGAGTTCCAGGAAAACATCTACTTCTTTTTTATTGACTATGCCAAAGCCTTTGACTGCGTGGATCACAATAAACTGTGGAAAATTCTTCAAGAGATGGGACTACCAGACCACCTGACCTGTCTCCTGAGAAACGTTTATGCAGGTCAGGAAGCAACAGTTAGAACTGTCCATGGAACAGCAGACTGGTTCCAAAGCGGGAAAGGAGTACGTCAAGGCTGTATATTGTCACCCTGCTTTTTTAACTTTTATGCAGAGTACATCATGAGAAACGCTGGGCTGCATGAAGCATAAGCTGGAATCAAGATTGCTGGGAGAAATATCAATAATCTCAGATATGCAGATGACACCACCCTTAGGGCAGAAAGAGAAGAACTAAAGAGCCTCTTGATGAAAGTGAAAGAGGAGAGTGAAAAAGTTGGCTTAAAACTCAACATTCAGAAAACTAAGATCATGGCATCCGGTCTCATCACTTCATGGCAAGTAGATGGGGAAACAGTGACAGATTTTATATTTTGGGGCTCCAAAATCACTGCAGATGGTGACTGCATCCATGAAATTAAAAGACATTTACTCCTTGGAAGAAAAGTTATGACCAGCCTAGACAGCATATTAAAAAGCAGAGACATTACTTTGCCAACAAAGGTTGGTCTAGTCAAAGCTATGGTTTTTCCAGTAGTCATGTATGGATGTGAGAGTTGGACTGTAAAGAAAGCTTAGGACTGAAGAATTGATGCTTTTGAGCTGTGGTGTTGGAGAAGACTCTTGAGAGTCCCTTGGACTACAAGGACATCCAACCAGTCCATCCTAAAGGAAATCACTCCTGAATATTCATTGGAAGGACTGGTGTTGAAGCTGAAACTCCAATACTTTGGACACCTGATGAGAAGAGCTGACTCATTTGAAAAGGCCCTGATGCTGGGAAAGATTGAAGGTGGGAGGAGAAGGAGACAACAGAGGATTAGATGGTTCGATGGCATCACCGACTCAATGGACATGAGTTTGAGTAAACTCTGGGAGTTGGTGATGGACAGGGAAGCCTGGCGTGCTGTAGTCCATGAGGTCACAAAGAGTCGGATATGACTGAGAGACTGAACTGAACTGAACTGAGGCCCTTCAGTTGTATTGACACATTTAGTGTTTGCAACTACTACCTATTTTACAAATGGAGAAAACCAACACAGCTTATCCAATTCACACAGTATTTTGATTATAAATCTGTTAAGCTTTGTCCTTAGTTCTTATGCAGTTTATCATCCCGTAAGGTTACCTCTTGAGAGAAAGTGAACCTTATCAAAGTATGCAGATGTTTGTTAACATTTAATACACCTTAGTGTTGGGAAGCCACGGCATGTAGTTTTCCTTAGGAGTCCCTCCGGACAAAAATGGAATCTAATCACCATCCTATCCTCATCCTGACCCTGTCATTACAGCTAAGACATCAGAGAGGACGTTAACTTCTTACTGAGAAGCATTTCCGTCTGCTGACCTTCCACAGGGGTCAGTAGCATTACCTGTGACTTAGATTCTTCTTCACAATTCCATGAAATTCTTTGCTGTGAAGGTTAAAGGCACTTTCTATCAGTATCTTTTTTTTTTTTTTTTTTAATGGGAAAAGCTAACTTGAACCTAACTTGTGAAAAAACACATGAACCTTTGAAGGCAAAGTAACCTGTAACCTGACTTCACAGAACAACTGACATTCACATGCTGAGTTTCACTGTTAATTCATCCTGATTCTTCAAGAGTGCTCAGAATGTTCATTGCATTTTTAATTTCACTGCTGGCTTAGCTGATGTGCTCTGTTTTTCTCATCTGAGCCATATTAAGAGTCAAGTAAAATCTTAAATCATTCTACAGGAATAAATTTATAAACTCTGTTTACTTCAAGTTTCTGGTTGACACATAAATTTAGCAGCTACAAATTTACAGATAGCATTACCAAAAAGCTATTAAGCTATTCTCTTAGAGATAATATTTATAAATGAAATATAATTACCACCTAAAGCATGCTCTTTCCAGAGCTAAAAGCAATAAAGCTAAAGTAATAAAGAATTTACAATTAGTTCTCCTGGGAGAAGGAGGCCTCCAGCAGAGTGAGAAGAAGCTGGGGTGATTCATGGCCCTGGGATGGGGAAAGTAGAAAGAAGAGAGGGGGATAAAGAGAGGAGCTTGGCTTTTCCAGACAGTGGGCATATCCCAGGCTGCGCTAAGAGAGCAGACTTTGGCGCCCAGAGAGACCAAAAGTTTCTTGCCCTCACTGGGGGAAGAATTTTTAAAGTACTTTTCCAACCTGATAGAAACTTTCTCATGGGAATACTTTGTTCACAGATGTTTTCCCCAAAGAGTTCTCTTATTTTCCCAGATAGCTGCATCTTGAAAAAAAATTAAATGAATACAACCCCAATAACCTACATAGTATGTGGCCATTGTCCTTGATGTTTAAATTCAGGTCAGTAAATAATTATCGAGCAGCTACTATATACAAGATACATTGTAGGTATTTTGAGAGTATCAAGATGGAGTAAGATATGATCCCTGTACTCAGGAAGTTTAACATTTTAAAGAGGAGGGACTTTCCTGGTGGTCCAGTGCTTGAGACACCATGCTTCCATTGCAGAGGATGCAGGTTCGATTCCTGGTTAGGGAACTAAGGTCCCACATGCCATATGGTACGGCCAAAAAACAGGAGGAAAAAAAAAAAAAAAAGCAAGATAATGAGATAGCTATTTAAAAAAAATTCAGTTATTTTTTTAAAAAAAATTTCAAAGGGGAGAGAAGACATGTGATTGCAATCACTAATATTAGCTATTCTGTGCCAGGCTTTGTTCTCAATGCTTTACACATGTTAACTCATTTAATCCTCATAGTAACCCTATAAGAGGATGGCGTTATTTAACTTAATAGATGAGGAAACTGAGTTTGAGCCTTATTATAGAACTTGTCAAACATTACACAGCAAAGCTGTGAAACTCGAGACAGCAAGAGGTGAAATATTTGCCTTTAATTCTTACACTAAATCATTATCCGAGCCTGGGCTATAATTCATTTGGAGCCCCCTGATTCTCTGCACAAGGCTCCTTTTATTAAAGTATGAAGTCTTTTTGTTTTCTCCTTAATAATGAATGGGGCTAGAAAGGATTTCCATGCTCCATCTGAGACTCCTGCTTGCTTATTCTGAGAAAGTAATTAACTTTAACTCAAACTTTGTTTTTCTAAAGAGCCCCCAAAAGTATTTACTAAGGGTTTTATGAAACCTTAAGCAAAGAACTGTTTGTACAAATACTGTCTTGAAAGAGTGTTCTGGCTAGAACTAATATAAACGTACATTTACTGTTGACTTTAGGAAGGCCTTCATATGAATATCAGTTTTTGAAGTTTATTTATTTAAAAAAAATCTCTCATTTATCTAAAAATGTATGTTTTGGTTCAGCATATTGGAATCAAAGTTTGTTAGATAATGTTTTTATTGGGAAAACTGGTTTTATTTACATAAAATATCTAAGGCACAACTTAAAAGAAATACAGTGATTTTAAAAATATCCTCTAAGAGATTTTTATGCTTAGTGAAATGTCAGACAAAAACAAATATTTTATGTTATCACTTAATGAGTATAACAACACAGAAATGGACTTAAAGAAATAGAGAACAAACTAGTGATTACCAGGCTGGTGGGTGGGGGTGAAATAGAGGTATGGGATTAAAAGACACAAATTGCCATGTATAGAATGAATAAGCAACAAGTATAAATTGTACAGAACAGAGAAGTTTAGTTATTTTTTAATAACTTTAAATAAAATATAATCTACAAAAAATATTGAATCACTATGCTGTGTACCTGAAATGAATGTATTGTAAATCAGCTATGCAAGCATGCATGCTCAGTGGCTTCAGTCATGTTCAACTCTTTGAGACCTATGGACTGTAGCCTGCCAGGCTCCTCTGTCCATGGGATTCTTCTGGCAAGAATACTGGAGTGGGTTGCCATTTCCTTCTCTAGTGTATCTTCCTAACCCTGGGATCAAACGCACCTCTCTTCTGTCTCCCACATTGGCAGGCGGGTTCTTTACCACTAGCACCACACGGGAAGCCCGAAAACCTATCATGGTGCAGTACTATATAATCGATCGCAGTATTACATATGGTACCCGGGCTAGCTTCTTCAGACCTACAAAAAAATTGACTTCTGAAAGCACTCTTGGAATGGAGTAGAACTCGTTCATATGTCGGGGGCTTACTGTACTGTTTTGTCACAATTTTAGTCTCTTTTTATGTCTGAATGGAAATATCCAACTATCTCCTTTAGTCCGCTGCTGCTGCTGCTGCTAAGTCGCTTCAGTCGTGTCTGACTCTGTGCGACTCCACTGACGGCAGCCCACCAGGCTCCCCCGACCCTGGGATTCTCCAGGCAAGAACACTGGAGTGGGTTGCCATTTCCTTCTCCAATGCATGAAAGTGAAGAGTGAAAGTGAAGACGCTCAGTCGTGTCCAACTCTTCGCAACCCCATGGACTGCAGCCCACCAGGCTCCTCCATCCATGGGATTTTCCAGGCAAGAGTAGTCGTGGTGACAAATGTCCTTATAACTCAGGAGAAGAGGGAGGGTTACTTTGTTCAGATTAATTCATTAGCTTTGCTAATTACCTTTCTGAAGAGCAAATAGAATTTTGTATGTCTTGAAAAGAAATGATTGTTAAAAAGGAGAGACGGCCGCTTGAGTATGGTGGAAAGACTTGAATTTTTAGTGTTAGACTAACAGTTTGAGTTTCAGTACTGCCGTGTACTAGCTTCCTAATCATGAGAAACTCTCTTGGCAGCAATCTTTGGGAAATTAAATTTACATCCAGGTTTGATTATTTTCAGGATTAAAGAAAGACACAGTAAGTATTCATAAATAATGGCTAGTATGTTTCCTACATTAGTAGTAGTAATAGTAGCAATAATAATTAATAATAATACAATATTAATAATGTTACCCCAAAGAGATAGAAATGGCATCTAAAATGCATTTCATCTTTTCACAATTTTGAGGAAGTTAATCCTATATTCCATACCCAAGAAGGGAAGAGTAGGCTATCTTAGAATGCTGAAACAAAAGATTCAGTATTTATTGTCGTGGTCAGACCTCCAAACTCCTCATCCTTTGTAAGCTGTGTTCAGCTCACCCATGTCTCACCTCTGGCAGAGTAGCTGTGTTGGACCTGCGAACTCCCAGGCCCAGACCTGCTCTTCACAATGTGGCAAAAATTCCACTCTGTAACCCTCCCTTGCTCACAATAATTTTGCTGTGCAAAGAGGGTAATGCATGGAAGTTGAAGAATTTCTGAAGAGCTGGCCATGTCTTTCAGATAGCATCTTTCAGGATTCTGACTATATGTGAATTTCAGATGGGTTAGTTTGAAACCACCTGAGAGATCAGCTTCTTGCTCACTGCCTCTCGACCCCTCCCGTTAGTCCCTGGTTTCCAAAATAGAGTGCTGGCTATATCACTGGAACTTGCTTAAATCTGGCTGGCTTAGTCCACACAGTCTTTTAATGCATCAGAGAAACTTCTGTAGTCATTCCACACCAGTTTTGGTCTCTGTAGTTCTGTCTCAGGCTCTTTGGTGGCTTTCCTGCCTCTCCTGATCTGCTCCCTGTATCAGCACTACAATCAGCACCAACCTGGCCCCACAGTCTGTGGCTCCTCTTCTGGCTCGTGGAATAAAACATTCAGGCAGAGATGTCTTTCTATAAAGTGCTCACTAGGGAGCAGCACACTGAAAGTTGTAAAGCCTTTGTGTATGCTTCCACTGGGTGGATCCGTTTAACCTTCTATACAGTATTTTTTTATGAAGGTAAAATGTATACTTTCACAAGAAGTTCTTTGACTATTTTAAAATTAGACTTTCAGAACAAAAACAAACTGGTGATAATACTGACCTGACACTGACTTGTTAGAGAAACTAGGTTTTGTGGGGTGGTAAAATAGGTCCGATGCTGGGAAAGATTGAAGGCAGGAGAAGAAGGGGATGACAGAGGATGAGATGATTGGATGGCATCACTGACTCAATGGACCTGAGTTTGAGCAAGTTCCAGGAAATGGTGAAGGACAGGGAAGCCTAGCGTGCTGCACATCGTGGGGTTGCAAGGACTCAGACACGAATGAGATACTGAATAACAGCAAGAAAAATAGATTCAGGGTTTACTTTGCAAAGGTCAGAGGACACCTTATTTTTCTTATCCTAAATGACCCCTATCCTTCCATTTTGAGGGGAAAAAATCAAGAAAAATGTTGTCACATAGTTCTCTCCACTTCCTTCATTCTATCTTTTTTTTGAAATATGTGCTACTGCCAACAGCAAAGAACTTTCTAAACAAAGCAAAAACTTGTCTTTGCCAAAGGATAAAAAACAGTCAAGCATTGGGATAGACTCCAATAGTGAATAGAAACTAATGCAGTCCTAAATCCCTCTTCTCAGCATGATCCTTAAGCTTGGAACCTTGACATGGAAGAGCAAAGGGTCATTGTATTATGTTGGATGTACTACAGCAGCCAGGCACACAGGTAGAAACTTATTTAAGAGAAATAATTTCTGTGACCTTTGTGTGAAAGTGTTAGTTGATCAGTTGTGTCTGACTCTTTGTGACCCCATGGACTGTAACCCACCAGACTCCTCTGTCCATGGAATTCTCCAGGCAGGAATACTGGAGTGGGTTGTTTTTCCCTTCCCCAGGGGATCTTCCCAACCCAGGGGTCCAACCTGGGTCTCCTGCATTGCAGGCAGATTCTTTATAGCTTGAGTCACCAGGGAAGCCCCATTCTATGACCTTTAAATATCTGAAAATAATATCCTTTTCTCTCTCTTTTTTATGATGGTCTCCTTTTCTCTCTCTCATACACATACAGTCACTTACACACACCCCATAGGTGTTAATTTTGCTAATTTTGTTAATTTTGCTCAAAACTGATCGTGGAAAAGAAAAATGTTAGGAGAGCTCAAGCCCCCTTATCTCAGTAGATGAATCAGACTGTGACAGGTGGGTTGTAGTTAGATGAGACGAAAGCGCAAAATAAACGCTGTTTTTCATGAGCAGCGACAAGTAGAACTTAAATACCCATACAGTTTCAATCCTATTGTACCAAGGGAAAAGAACTGATGTGTGCACATGTGATGTTCTGGTAACAGAAAGCTGCAGTAAGAGAGGGAAGATTAAAAACTAAATGCCTCTGCAGTTGAAACTGGAAAAATGTCAAGTAGAGAGCGTGGAAAAGTGTCAAATGTGAAACAAGGGTCCAGAGGGCAGATAACAAAGATTGGTCCCTGGATTTAAGCTATGTGGGAAGGGAGAAATTGCACTGGATTGGGTGAACTGGAATGGGAAAGAAAGAGGTTTAAGGAAAATGTTTTTGAATGCTTTTTGAACATCCATTTATTTTTGAACAAAAAATGTTTTTTGAAAAAAACATTAGACTTAAGTAATGATAGCACATTTATTATTTATTTATTTAAATTTATTTATTCTTAATTGGAAGATCATTGCTCACAATATTGTGTTGGTTTCTGTCATACATCAACATGAATTAGCCATAGGTATGCATATGTCCACTCCCTCTTGAACCTCCCACGTCCCACCCCTCTAGGTTGTCCCAGAGCACCTGATTTGAGCTCCCTGCTTCATACAGCAAATTTCCACTGGCAGTGATAATGCATTTAAAATACTGTGATACATGTCATGAATGCAAAAATGGAGGGACAGTGGTGTGAAAAGACATCCTTGTCCTTTGAGCTGGTCCCACGTGAGGGTAGACAGGAGGAACTCAGAACAGAATTGACAATGCCAGAGAGGGAAGAAAGGAAGCTTGTAACTCAGAGCAAATTGTTGTTTTGTCCTTGAGATGAAATGGAATTTTGCTCTGCTGTTTAGAAATTTACATGACATAGGTCTCAGAATGTTTTTATAAATATTTAATTCTCTAGATGGAATGGAATTAGGTGACCTCCAGCTCTGAAAGATTGAGCAAAGGCAGACCACGAATTTCACATTCAGGTTCTCACGTCTGCACTGTGCTCCTCACCATGGGATACTATTTTTTTTGTCTTTTAATTCTGAAGGCATAATCATTTCCTGTAGTTGCCTGGGACTCATTTTGCCCAGAACTCACCCCTGGAAGCAGGAGATCCATTGTGGAGCTCACACAACAAACCTTGAGTATGTCTGAGATGGAGAACCTCATGGTCACATTCACTTCTCTGTTTTCCTCACTTGGCTAGTCTGCTATGTCACCAGGAAGCAGTCCTGCAAAGCTAACATGGTTTTATGGTGTCAAGAATGACCAGGTCACACAGTCCAACTAGGCAATTACTTCAGTGACCTCACTGAAAACACCACCCCCTCTTGCCACTCTCCACTCCCCACTCCATTGAATCCTATTACTTTCTCCAATTTCCATGGTGACAGAAAGTCCTGATGTTAGTCATTCTTTGGGGGAAATGGTTGTAATAAATATTTCAGGGTAGATTATAGCTCTAAGTCAAGGTTTTTCAATCTTTACATTTGGGATGCTATTGACATTTGGGGCTAAGTAATCCTGATGCTGGGAAAGATTGAAGGCAAAAGAAGAGGGGCCAGCAGAGGATGAGTTGGTTAGTTTATATCACTGACTCAATGGACATGAATCTGAGCAAACTCCAGATAGTGGAGTGCAGAGGAAACTGGTGTGCTGCTGTCCATGGGGTCCCAGAGAGTAAGACATGACTTAGAAAATGAATAACACCAGTCGATCTCTACTCAGTATATGTTGTGCCCTAGGGCACTGGTTGTGCCCTAGACATTGCCAAAGGACACTTTGGGGATAAAATCACCTTCTCAATCACCCCGCAGTGATTGAGAAGCACTACCCCCAAAGCATTGTCTCCCATTAGTTACTTACGAATCAGTCCCAACAGTCTAGCAGGGCACCGAGAAAAATGAGAGGTTTCTGGAGCTCAGGGAAATCATTAGTTCAGGAAGCCTCAGGAAGTGGCTACAAAGGATAAATACACACTGGCTCTGATGGGGCAGAGATAACTTCCAGAACCACTATCAGAAGACTGATGAGGGGAAGACAGAGATAAGGGCACAAAGACAACTGAATAGAAAGAGAAGTATTAAGAACAATGTTGCTTTCACTTTATGACTTACACATGTGTGCTTCCATGCTAAGTCACTTCACTCGTGTCCAACTCTTTGTGACCCTATGGACCTTAGCCCACCAGGCTCCTCTCTCCATGGGTTTCTCCAGGTAAGAATATTGGAATGGGTAGCCATGCCCTCCTCCTGGGGATCTTCCTGACCCAGGATTGAAACCATGTCTCTTACATCTCCTGCATTGGCAGGCGTGTTCTTTCCAGAAGGAAAACCACAGTGAATAGTCAGGAAACCAAGGATCTGGTCTCCACTCTGCTCACCTCTTCGTTTTTAGACCACAGGTTTATCCTTGGTTTCCTGATCTATAAATTGTAGCAGTGTTTCCAGACCTGGTTATCTCAGATTGTTGTGTTAAGGTAACATATGAGAACATGTTTTGTAACTGTGTTCTCTATGAAAGTGTCAAGAATTACTGTTTTTGTACAGCTGTGCCTCATATATAAGTCAGAAGGCTGAGAGGATGTTTCTTAGATCTGTAGAGGGCCTGGGGCTGGAGTGAGTCAGGTTCATCCTAGAGTAGAATCATGTAGTTTGGTGAAAACCAGGTCATACTTCATATGGATTTTTTGGCATCTGGAGCAGTTATTAACAGTGTGTATATCTGGGACATCCCTGGTTGTCCAGTGGTTTAGACTCTGCTTTATTACTGCAGGAAGTGCGGGTTTGATCACTGGTCTGGGATCTGAGATCCTGCATGCTGTGTGGTATGGCCATTTTTTTTTTAAATTTAAAAAAGAGTGTATATATCTGAGTATATAGCACAGTAAAATTTAACTGTTAATATCTTCCATATAAAGGAATTTCTGTTAGTCTCAATGTATATTTATGCTTCTTCTGAAAGGGAAAACCGTAGTAAATATGAGTAATAAGCCCACGATACTTTTTGTATTGTTTTCTATAGTAGAAAGAAGATACTTGCCTGGCAAAAACTTAAAAAAAATTTAAGTAACTGTATACAGTTATCATTTCTATTTCATGATAAATCTCTTCTCTCTTCTGACCTTGCTAATTTTCTTTTATCTACCAGGACCATTGAAACCTGGGAAACATCTTGCAGCCGTGTGCCATAAAACCAGATGTTCTTTCCCATGAGAAACAATAGTGTAATGAATGTCTCCTTCCCTGCCCTGCTTAGTAGGGTCAATAAACGACACCTTGAAACACTATCATCTCACCACAAAATAGACGGGGCATAAGCAGAAGATCTTAAGAAGAGGTGGCAAGAATACACAGAACTATACAAAAAAGATCTTCATGACTAGGATAATCATGATGGTGTGATCATTCACCTAGAGCCAGACATCCTTGAATGCGAAGTCAAGTGGCCTTAGGAAGCATCATTATGAACAAAGCTAGTGGAGGTGATGGAATTTCAGTTGAGCTATTTCAAATCCCAAAGATGATGCTGTCAAAGTGCTGCACTCAATATGTCAGCAAATTTGGAAAACCCAGCAGTGGCCACAGAACTGGAAAAGGTCAGTTTTTGTTGCAATCCCAAAGAAAGGCAATGCCAAAGAATGCTCAAACTACCACACAATTGCTCTCATTTCACATGGTAGTAAAGTAATGCTCAAAATTCTCCAAGCCAGGCTTCAATAGTACATGAACCGTGAACTTCCAGATGTTCAAGGTGGATTTAGAAAAGGCTAAGGAACCAGGGATCAAATTGCCAACATCCTTTGGATTACCAAAAAAGCAAGAGAGTTCCAGAAAAACATCTACTCCTTTTTTATTGATTACACCAAAGCCTTTGACTGTGTGGATCACAACAAACTGTGGAAAATTCTTTAAGAGATGGGAATACCAGACCATCTGACCTGCCTCTTGAGAAATCTGTATGCAAGTCAAGAAGCAACAATTAGAACTGTATATGGAACGACAGACTGGTTCGAAATTGGGAAAGGAGTACGTCAAGGCTGTATATTGTCACCCTGCTTATTTAATTTGTATGCAGAGTACGTCATGTGAAATGCTGGGCTGGAGGAAGCACAAGCTGGAATCAAGATTGCTGGAAGAAATATCAATAACCTCAGGTACACAGATGACACCATACACAGTGGAACTGAACAGCCTCTTGATGAAAGTGAAAAAGGAGAGTGAAAAAGCTGGCTTAAAACTCAACATTCAAAAAATGAAGATCATGGCATCTGGTCCCATCACTCCATGGCAAATAGATGGAGAAACAATGGAAACAGTGAAAGACTTTATTTTCTTGGGCTCCAAAATCACTGCAGATGGTGACTGCAGCCATGAAATCAAAAGACACTTGCTCCTTGGAAGAAAAGCTATGACCAAGCTAGATAGCATATTAAAAAGCAGAGACATTATTTTGCCAACAGAAGTCTGTCTAATCAAAGCTATGGTTTTTCCAGTTGTCATGTATGGATGTGAGAGTTGGACCATAAAGAAAGCTGAGTGCTGAAGAATTGAAGCTTTTGAACTGTGGTGTTGGAGAAGACTCTTGAGAGTCCCTTGGACTGCAAGGAGATCCAACCAGTCCATCCTAAAGGAAATCAGTCTGAATATTCATTGAAAGGACTGATGCTGAAGCTCCAATACGTTGGCCACCTGATGCAAAGAACTGACTCGTTGGAAAAGATTCTGATGCTGGGAAAGATTGAAAGCAGGAGGAGAAGGGAATGATAGAGGATGAAACTGTTGGATGGCACCACCGACTTGATAGACATGAGTTTGAGCAAACTTTGGGAGTTGGTGATGAACAGGAAAGCCTGGCGTATTGCAGTTCATGGGGTTGCAGAGTCAGGCATGACAGAGCAACTGAACTGAACTGACTGAACTGTATTCAGAGTAATGGTGGATTTTTTTCTCATAATTTAGGAGAGCTGATAATATTTCTCAAGACTTTTTTTTTTTTTTTTTAAGATGAGGATTGGCTAGTGGAGAACAGTGAACAACAGGGAAGCAAGTGAAAACACCAGGTTGAAAACTTAAGACATCAAAACCTTTTGGAACTTCCTAAAAGATTACGTGGAGGATCAGCTCAAGTTTAAAAGAAAGATTCAGTGCTTATTTGTTTAACTCTAGTAAAAATAACTAAAACATGTTTGCCCTCAGGAATCTAGACTATTGTACCTGGCCAAAAGGAAGAACCATGTTAGCTAAGATTAACCCAGTTCTTTCTGGAACGTATGTGTGGTAGAATTGAGAAGTGTAGGTATAAGCACAAGAACTGGATTGTCCTTACTTTCTATTTATGTAGGAAGTTGAACATCACCTTTTCTCATTTTCAAATTTTCTGTTGCCCAAACTACAAATAGGGTTTCCCAGGTGCCACCAGTGTTAAAGATTCTGCCTGCCATCCACAAGAGACACAGGTTTGATCCCTGGGTTGGGAAGATCTCCTGGAGGAGGAAATGGCAACCCACTCCAGTATTCTTGCCAGGAGAATCCTGTGGACAGAGGAGCCTGGTGGGCTATAGTTCATGGGGCCACAGAGACTTGAACCTGACTGAGCAGCTAAGCAGCAGCAGCAACAGCAACAAACTACAAATAAAATCTGTGTGGAAAACATGTTTGGGTTTCTGCCTCTGAAATACTGTTCCAAGTTGCAGTTGTGCTAAATTAGATACTGAGAGCTTAATTATAGTAAAATTTGGTAGTGTAGGAGGTAGCCATTAGCTGCTGAGATAGAAGACTGCTTTTTGTTTCTGTCTGGTCTTTGTAGATAAATTCCAACTTTCCCCTTTTATACCTGTCTCAAATTTCATTCCTCCAAACCAGAAAGCTTAACCTATTTGCAAAACATTGTTATTGCAGTCATCTCCTGGGGTATAATTAATCAGTAACCCCCAGTTTAATTATACAATGAATAGAAGGGCTAGTTGCCCAAAAGGTAAAGGTGATTTGAAAGATGTTATAAGATTTTGAGGAAAATCCTTGCTTTAAATTGGCATTGGGTAGCTGCTTTATTTCTGTCAAATTCTGGGATTTCAATAAATGCATCTCCAGGACAGTATAGAGAGCAGTGTTAAATTTAAATAGTGAGGTTTATTAAAAAATGGGTAGGCACCCTCAAAGTTTGTGGGTTCCCTATCACCGAATGATTTCTGATAAGAAGAATGATTTCTTTCCCTGTTAAAGAAACACACAAAGCAGATAGACAGACCCTCATGTTTTCCACTTAACTTTAAATTGCATGATTTATACATGATATTGGCTTCTTAGAACTTTTGGGAGAGAAGTGCTGAAGCCATGTTTGAAAAGCAGGTCCATGGTATGTGATACAACATGTATGATGCTGGAGGACAGCAACGTGGTGGTGGTTTAGTCGCTAAGTGGTGTCTGACTCTTGCGACCGCTTGGACTGTAGCCTGCCGGGCTGCCCTGTCCATGGGTTTTCCCAGGTAAGAATACTAGAAAGAAAGTGAAGTCGCTCAGTCGTGTCCGACTCTTTGTGACTCCATGGACTATAGCCTCTTTGCAACCCCATGGACTGTAGCCTATCAGGCTCCTCCGTCCATGGGATTTTCCAGGCAAGAGTGCTGGAGTGGATTGCCATTTCCTTCTCCAAGGGATCTTCCCGACCCAGGAATTGAACTGGGGTCTCCCGCATTGCAGGCAGACGTTTTACCATCTGAGCCATCAGGTAGAGTGGGTCGCTATTTTCTTCTCCAGGGGATCTTCCTGAACCAGGGATTGTACTCAGGTTTCCTGCATCGTAGGCAGATTCTTTACTGACTGAGCCACCAAGGAAGCCCTGGAGGACAATGAGCCCATTACAAAATGACAAACACTGTATGAGTCCACTTATATGAAGTATTTGAAGAGGCCAAACTCATAGAAACAGCGAGTATAATTATGATAGTTGCTGGTGGCTGGGGGAGGGAGAAATAGTTGTTTAACTGCTGTAGAATTTCAAATTTGCAAGATGAAAAAGTTTTATATGTATACTTGGTACAACAGTGAAAACACTTACCATGAAGGAACCAAACACTTGGAAATGGTTAGGATGGTCATTTGAATGTCTTTAACACAGTTACATTTTTTAAAGTACTAAAAATTTATTTTAAACTTTTGGCAAAGAAAAATACTTTGTTTTAAAACTCTCACAAGAATAACTGAGTAGGAGCACAGGATGTCAAGGCGATAGCTGAGTGAGTGTGATGATACCAGTCTATCAGATAAGTTTTCAGATCAGAGAAGTGAAAGTGAAAGTCACTCAGTCAGTGTCCAACTCTTCGCAACTCCGTGGATATACCGTACATGGAATTCTCTGGGCCAGAATACTGGAGTGGGTAGCCTTTCCCTTCTCCAGGGGATCCTCCCAACCCAGGGATCAAACCCAGGTCTCCTGCATTGCAGGAGGATTCTCTAGCTGAGCCACAAGGGAAGCCCAAGAATACTGGAGTGGGTAGCCTATCCCTTCCCCAGCAGATCTTCCCCACCCAGGAATCAAACTGGGGTCTCCTGCATTGCAGGCAGATTCTTTACCAATTAAGCTATCAGGGAACCCTACCCCTCCAAAAAAAAAAATATATATATATATATATATATATGCAGGCATGCTAAATTGCTTCAGTCATGTCAGGCTCTGTGATACTCTATGGACTGTAGTCCACGAGGCTCTTCTGTCCATGGAATTCTTCAGGCAAGAATACTGGAGTAGGTTGCCATGCCCTCCTCCAGAGGATCTTCCCAACCCAGAGACTGAACCCACATCTCTTGTGTCTCCTGCTTTTCCAGGCAGGTTCTTTACCACTAGGGCCACCTGGGAAGCCTGGATCAGAGAAGGGGAATCACTAAATTTTGAGTACAACAAAAGAACACCAATTTTACTGCTCACTGTTGATTAAGTGACTTAGAAAAAGATGTACCATGCAGTCTTCCAAAAAATATTTACTGAACAAAGAGGAGGCCAATCATTGTGCCAGGTGATGGGGATTCAGTGATGAATAAGACTGATTTGCATTTTCATTCTTCAGTCTACTGCAAATTTCCTCTTGCTGAGGTTGTCAATGACCTTCTAGTGACTAACTACATTAAAGCTGATTTACAAGGCTTCCCTAGTGGCTCAGATGGTAAAGAATCCTCCTGCAATGCAGGAGACTTGAGTTTGATCCCTGGGTTGGTAAGATCCACTGGAGAATGGAATGGGTACTGATCCAGTATTCTTTTTTTTTTTTTTTTCTGGTACCGACTTTCTTTTTTATTATTATTATTTTTTTAAATTTTATTTTATTTTTAAACTTTACATAATTGTATTAGTTTTGCCAAATATAAAAATGAATCCATCACAGGTATACATGTGCTCCCCATCCTGAACCCTCCTCCCTCCTCCCTCCCCATACCATCCCTCTGGGTCGTCCCAGTGCACTAGCCCCAAGCATCCAGTATCGTGCATTGAACCTGGACTGGCATCTCGTTTCATACATGATATTTTACATGTTTCAATGCCATTCTCCCAAATCTTCCCACCCTCTCCCTCTCCCACAGAGTCCATAAGACTGTTCCATACATCAGTGTTTCTTTTGCTGTCTCGTACACAGGGTTATTGTTATCATCTTTCTAAATTCCATATATATGCATTAGTATACTGTATTGGTGCTTTTCCTTCTGGCTTACTTCACTCTGTATAATAGGCTCCAGTTTCATCCACCTCATTAGAACTGATTCAAATGATTTCTTTTTAATGGCTGAGTAATACTCCATTGTGTATATGTACCAAAGCTTTCTTATCCATTCATCTGCTGATGGACGTCTAGGTTGCTTCCATGTCCTGGCTATTATAAACAGTGCTGCGATGAACATTGGGGTACACGTGTCTCTTTCCCTTCTGGTTTCCTCAGTGTGTATGCCCAGCAGTGGGATTGCTGGATCATAAGGCAGTTCTATTTCCAGTTTTTTAAGGAATCTCCACACTGTTCTCCATAGTGGCTGTACTAGTTTGCATTCCCACCAGCAGTGTAAGAGGGTTCCCTTTTCTCCACACCCTCTCCAACATTTATTATTTGTAGACTTTTGGATCGCAGCCATTCTGACTGGTGTGAAATGGTACCTCATAGTGGTCTTGATTTGCATTTCTCTGATAATGAGTGATGTTGAGCATCTTTTCACGTGTTTGTTAGCCCTCTGTATGTCTTCTTTGGAGAAATGTCTATTTAGTTCTTTGGCCCATTTTTTGATTGGGTCATTTATTTTTCTGGAGTTGAGCTGTAGGAGTTGCTTGTATATTTTTGAGATTAGTTGTTTGTCAGTTGCTTCATTTGCTATTATTTTCTCCCATTCTGAAGGCTGTCTTTTCACCTTGATGATAGTTTCCTTTGATGTGCAGAAGCTTTTAAGGTTAATTAGGTCCCATTTGTTTATTTTTGCTTTTATTTCCGATATTCTGGGAGGTGGGTCATAGAGGATCCTGCTGTGATGTATGTCAGAGAGTGTTTTGCCTATGTTCTCCTCTAGTAGTTTTATAGTTTCTGGTCTTATGTTTAGATCTTTAATCCATTTTGAGTTTATTTTTGTGTATGGTGTTAGAAAGTGTTCTAGTTTCATTCTTTTACAAGTGGTTGACCAGATTTCCCAGCACTACTTGTTAAAGAGATTGTCTTTAATTCATTGTATATTCTTGCCTCCTTTGTCAAAGATAAGGTGTCCATAGGTGCGTGGATTTATCTCTGGGCTTTCTATTTTGTTCCATTGATTTATATTTCTGTCTCTGTGCCAGTACCATACTGTCTTGATAAGTGTGGCTTTGTAGTAGAGCCTGAAGTCAGGTAGGTTGATTCCTCCAGTTCCATTCTTCTTTCTCAAGATCGCTTTGGCTATTCAAGGTTTTTTGTATTTCCATACAAATTGTGAAATTATTTGTTCTAGCTCTGTGAAGAATACTGTTGGTAGCTTGATAGGGATTGCATTGAATCTATAAATTGCTTTGGGTAGTATACTCATTTTCACTATATTGATTCTTCCAATCCATGAACATGGTATATTTTTCCATCTATTAGTGTCCTCTTTGATTTCTTTCACCAGTGTTTTATAGTTTTCTATATATAGGTCTTTAGTTTCTTTAGGTAGATATATTCCTAAGTATTTTATTCTTTCCGTTGCAATGGTGAATGGAATTGTTTCCTTAATTTCTCTTTCTGTTTTCTCATTATTAGTGTATAGGAATGCAAGGGATCCAGTATTCTTGCCTGGAGAATCTCATGGACAGGAAAGCCTGGCAGGCTACAGTTCATGGGGTTGCAGAGAGTCGGCACTTTCACTTTTACAGAGCCTGACTATTTCCTTCTTGAAACTTTATTCTCTGTTGGCTTCCTTGACTTTACCTTCACCTGATTCTTTTTTAACTTCAGCAGCTTCTTCTAGCTACTCCATAAATATTGGTATTTTCTAAGGTTTTATCCTAGACCCCCCTTTCTTCCAAGTACATACACCCTAGGAAAAGTCATCAATTTACTGAAGTGAAAGTGGAAGTGTTAGTTGTTCAGTTGGGTCTGACTCTCTGTGACCCCATGGACTGTAGCCTGCCAGGCTCCTCTGTCCAAGGAATTCTCCAGGGAAGAATACTGGAGTGGGTGGCCATTCCCTTCTCCAGGGAGGTCTTCCCAACCCAAGGATCGAACATGAGTCTTGCACACTGTGGGCAGATTCTTTACCATCTGAGCCATCAATTAGCTGATGACCCTCAAATCTTACCTCCAGCTTAAACATCTTTATCTGGGCTCCAGAATGCTACAACTTATATACTATCAGAGAGCTCTACCTGAACGTCCCAAACTCAACAGATTTAAAACTCAACTTATTCTCTTTTCTGATATTCTTTTCTTCCTACATGCTTCTTTTTATCAGGAAAGGACAGCATCAGTAATTTAATTGCCCAAGCCAGAACTTGGGAGTCATTCTATATTTCTTCCTCTGTGTTGTCCTCACCAAGAAGGACCCAAAATAGTCTGTTAAATTCCTCTGTTTAATAATGCTTAAATATGATTCATCCTCTCTTTCATCCTGCTGTCGCTGCTTGAGTTCTCATTTGAATGATCGCATTTGGATTATTTCAATAGACAGATCAGTTTCCACCCTCCTTGGCTTGACTTTCCTTAATCCATCTGACGCATTGCTAGCAGACTGACCATGCCACACAAATCTGATTACGTTGTTTTCTCCGGGAAAAATTCTTTAATAGTTTCCCATTACCTCTAGGACAAAATCTTCACCCTTGTCAATGTCTTTTGAGATCTCTCTTTGCCCTCTTCTTAAAGCATTGTCTCTTACTTTTGTTACCTTTGCATCCAACTCTCAAGCAGGATTGAACTCTTTAGTTTGAGACTCTTTTATAAAAGAGATGCACTTTTCTTAGCCAGATGGAGTCCTATTTATAAGTGACTCATGGCTATTCTTTTATTATTTTATTGATTATTACTGATAACTCTGTTGTTGCTGCTCACTTTCCTCATAAACCTAAAAGTACTAAAAAAAAAATAGTTTATTACATATTTTAAAAATACACCCTAATTCCTGAAAACAGGCAAGTAATCAGTTTGTTTACCATTTATGCCTGCTTTGTTAAAACTGGTTCCCTGATAATACTGAACACAGGAGTGTTAACAAACTAAAGACGGTATCAGGGAAACACCAGCCGACACTTATTTCTTGGCCTTGTTATAGTGCCAAACATTATGGGGGAAAAACTGGTGATTCTCGGGACATTCATGAAAATTCTGTCTTTCTGTGAAGTGGAATAGACTCTCAAATGAGCCAGCACTGGCATACCATTGGCAGCGAATGGATAGTCTATCATTTAAAGCAAAGAAAAAGTATTTGGTTAATAGCTATATATCTTTCAAGAAGAGAATCTTAATGACCATATTACTGCATTTGAAAAAGTAAACTTGGGATTTCCCTGATGGTCCCTGCTGCTAGTGCAAGGGGTATGGGTTCAGTCCCTGGTTAGGGAACTAAGATCCCACATGCTGCACAGCAAGGGATCTGTGCTGTGATAAAAAAGATAAAATATAAATATAAAAAATATAAATATAAAAGATAAAAATAATAGTAATATTTAAAAAATTTTAATTCTCTTGATGATGATGGTAATTATAGCAGCAGTGAACATTTGTTGAAAAACTTATCCTGTGCCAGGAACTAAGCATTTTTACTCATGAAATAAATGTCATCATTAGGCCCATTTTCCAGATGAAGGTTCACAAAGCTTAAATCTCTTGCTGAAGGTCACTCAGCTATTAAACAGAAGTATAATG
Source organism: Bos javanicus (assembly GCF_032452875.1). Lineage (NCBI taxonomy): Eukaryota > Metazoa > Chordata > Mammalia > Artiodactyla > Bovidae > Bos > Bos javanicus. The sequence continues at coordinate 95,373,822 of NC_083872.1, read as the reverse complement.
TGAAAACCTCTTTGGTATTATAGTTACTACTGCCTCTAAGAGAATGTAGAAAAAGGAAATTTGGAAGTGAGAGAAGGTTTGGAGACCTAACTTCTTAGGACCTGATATACTGAACATTTCTCATTTCTTTACTCCAAAAACTTTCCCTCATTTCAAGAGATCTGTGCCACTTCAGCCAAGACATGTGAGAAAGACCTTTGTCATAGTTGTTTTTTTAAAACCCAGATTAAATGAGAGCTGTAGCTTCATTATCTCTATATTAAGTCACAGCAGGGGGAAAACTACATGAAAAATGAATATCTGATAAGTATTCTCTGCCTTGGGCAACATCTTCCCTTTGAATTTAAAAGAGAGAGAAAATTGTATATCTCTGTTATGAATGTGGGGAAGGGAAAATTCATAAAACTCAGATCCCTTTGTTAGAGATTCACACAAAACAACAAAGGGAGCATGTGATTGCTTTTTGCAGAATGGAAGCTCCTTTGCTGGCTTAAGCTGAACATGAAACAATGTTGGAGCAGGGTTTCTGAAAAGGGAATTAGATATCTTGAAGTTTCCAACAAGATAGAACACAACCAGACTCACACTGCTTACAAAAGCCATTTGGCACTAAGTGGAATGCAGAGAAAGCCTTGAAGGGAAAGATTAAATGGGTAACTCAGAGCCTCTCCCCTCTCTGCAGCCAGTCACACCAGGGCAGTAAGCTTTCAGAGAGAATTTTCCCTGGAAAAACAAAGGTACGGATGCTCTACCTTCACATTTCATCGTGCTTTATTCTTTCCCAATCATGTTCACATTTTATCCTCATGACAAATTTGTGATTGCAATAAGGCAGGTACTAGTATTTCTATTTATTCAAGAAAAAAAAAAATCAAAGCCAGTGAGGTATTATCTGGGCTGTGTTCAGGGAGCTAATAAGCAGTGGGAAATGTACTAGAAACAGGGATGGTTCTGTACTCATTGCTCATTAGGTCAAATCAAATAGAAGGAAACACTGGACCTCAGATATTCTACTTCCAAGGTCTAGGCAAGGGTATATGAAGTGCAAAAACATGCAGCGGAAGAAAAGATCACGTAAAGCCCATCAAAATTCACTCTTAGATTTGTGGAGTGAATGTGTCTTATTTTGGGCACATAATGAACAGATCCAAGTGCAAGGATGTTAATGCAAGAAATTTGATTGAGAGGTGGTGATTCCAGGAAAAACCAGATGGATAGTGGGAAATCAAAAAAATGGAGGGAAATAAGTTAATAAAGGGTGCAAATCAATTCAGTTACCACTTTTTGTAACAGGAGTGTAATTCAGTATGTTGAAAATGCACCTCATAGTTTGCTCCTCCAAAGGGTGAGGGTTCAGAAATGTCACAGAGGTGGGTGTGAGGTGGAAACATTGATTCCTCAGCACTTCTAGCCAGATTTATGCAAGCTCTAGCCTGCAGAGAAAGTCCTCAGAAAGTTGAAAATTGGCTATTTTTCACTGCAGTGATAAGATCAAAAGGGGTGTGAGTGAGGACTTACAGGGCCTACATCATAGTATCTCCAACAGAGTTCAAAAGTGGAAGAGCAGACATAGATATTCTCATTCAGAGAAACATGGTATCATAATTGATTTTTCTCAGCATCAGAGGTAGTATCAGAAGTGTGTGTGTGTGTGTGTGTGTGTTAGGCACTCAGTCGTGTTTGACTCTTTGCGAGCCCATGGAATGTAACCCTCCAGGCTCCTTTGTCCATGGAATTCTCCAGGCAAGAATACTGGAGTGGCTTGTCATTCCCTTCTTCAGGGGATCTTCCCAACCCAGGGATCGAACCTGGGTCTCCTCCATTGCAGGCAGATTCTTTACCTTTTGAGCCACCGGGGAAGTCCCCACTTTGTATCAGAAGACCAATTTCTAAAAATTTTAATTAACATTTCATTGATCTTTTCATGTATCAATACTGTACTCTTTTGATTATTTCAGCTATATACTAAGACTGAATATTGGGAAGAGTGATTCCTCACAGTTTATTTTTAATTTTCAAAATTATTTTGAAAAATAGAAGTCTAGAGTCTCTTCCCTTCTGTACAAATTTTAAAGTAAGCTTATCCATTTTTGCATAAAATTTTCAGAGATTTTGATAGGAATTTTGATAAACATATAGATAAATTTAGGAAAAATATACATTTATTATGTGGAATTTTCCAATCCATGAACATGGCATGTTCTCTCCAAGTATTAAAGTCTTCTTTGATTGTTTTCCTTAGAATTTTCTTATTTCCACATACAGATCCCATACAAGTTTTGTTAAAAGACTCTTTTGCCCTCTGATGCTGTCCTTCTGTACCAGTGTAAATCCAATGATATTCCTGTTACCACAAGCAATGTTTTTGAAAGGGAGATTTTTGAGGATTTTATGGAGCTAAAGCTATAGTAATTGTCACTATATAAATATATGTAATATATATAACACCAAACCTGGAAGTGACAATACCAATATAAAAGTTCTTGTAGCATAGCGAGGTAATGGGATTTTATTTCCTCATGAATTCTGAAATAATATTCAAATTTAGAGTTTGGAACTTAATACATTGTATACCTTATAGCTTTGATAGGAAACAAAAGGTGTAACTGGGATTTTATTTGGTCCAATTTACCCACTTCTAGAGAGAAGGGAACACAGGACTTTTTATGGAAGTGTGGTCTTCTCACACTCCTCCCCATCCTGCAAGGAGCAATAAGGGAATTCTCATGATTGTGAAAAACAAAGAAGGAAAGGACAGCTCTGGCATGGTGGGGAAATTACTGTATTTTGAAGCAGTATGTTTATGTTCAATCCCTGGTCCTAGAATTACTAACAATGTAATTTAGAAAAAAATCACTTTATATCTCTTAGCTACAATTTTTTCTTCTATAGAGCAGAATGTTTATTTCCAAAAGGTACCTAGATTGGTTCTCCAAAGTTGCCTCCGTGTCTCATGTTAGAAGAGAGTCGTTTCCTCGGTGCAACTTAATAGTTGTTTCCACTAGGTGGGATTAATCTCTGGGCATTACTGATGAAAACATTTTATGCATTGGTTCCGAAATTTGACCAAGATTTAGAAGTTATAAAAGCTGAGATTTAGATCCATCTTAAACTAAGTGAATCAGAGTTTCCATGGGCAAGATACATGGCTCAAAATTTTCAAAATCTCTTCACGGTGATTTTGATGATTGGCCAGATTTGGGAAAACTAGTGCTTTTTAAACTTTAAACTGCACATAATTCACCCAGGGCTCTTATTAAAATGGAGTTTCCAATTTATGGACCTGGGTGGATGAGGGTAGTGGAGCTCAGGTGTTCTCAGGGGATATAGATGCTGTGGATTGAAATGAGGAGTACCATTTGTTAAGCAGCAAAAAGACTCTGCTTTGGGTCTTCTTCTCTTTAAAAGGTCAGGTCACATATTGTCAAGGAGGTTCTTTCTAGGAAAAAAGAAACATGATTTTAATTCAGAGATCCCTTAAGTTTTGAGTATTTCAAATAGTAAGGAATCATAAATTATTTCTGGCAAGACTAAAATATAAATGCTTGAATGTGTAATGAAAATGTCAACTTCAGTTCAGCTCAGTTCACTCAGTCATGTCCGACTATTTATGGCCCCATGGACTTCAGCCCATCAGGCCTCCCTGTCCATCACCAACTCCTAGAGTTTACTCAAACTCAAGTCCATTGAGTCAGTGATGCCATCCAACCGTCTCATCCTCTGTCATGCCCTTCTCCTCCCACTTTCAATCTTTCCCAGCATCAGAGTCTTTTCCAATGAGTCAGTTCTTCGCATCAGGGGGCCACAGTATTGGAGTTTCAGCTTCAACATCAGTACTTCCAATGAATATTCAGGACTAATTTCCTTTACAATTGACTGGTTGGATCTCCTTGCAGTCCAAGGGACTCTCAAGAGTCTTCTCTAACACCACAGTTCAAAAGCATCAGTTCTTCAGCACTCAGCTTTCTTTAGAGTCTAACTCTCACATCCATACATGACTACTGGAAAAACCATAGCTTTGACTAGACAGACCTTTGTTGGCAAAGTAATGTCTCTGCTTGTTAATATGTTATCTAGCTTAGTCAAAACTTTTCCTCCAAGGAGCAAGCATCTATTAATTTCATGGTGTAGTCACCATCTGCAGTGATTTTCAGTTCAGTTTAGTTCCGTTCAGTCGCTCAGTCGTGTCCGACTCTTTGCGACCCCATGAATCGCAGCACGCCAGGCCTCCCTGTCCATCACCAACTCCCAGAGTTCACTCAGACTCACGTCCATCGAGTCAGTGATGCCATCAAGCCATCTCATCCTCTGTCTTCCCCTTCTCCTCCCACTTTCAATCCCTCCCAGCATCAGAGTCTTTTCCAGTGAGTCAACTCTTCGCATCAGGTGGCCAAAGTATTGGAGTTTCAGCTTTAGCATCAGTCCTTCCAAAGAAATCCCAGGGCTGATCTCCTTCAGAATGGACTGGTTGGATCTCCTTGCAGTCCAAGGGACTCTCAAGAGTCTTCTCCAACACCACAGCTCAAAAGCATCAACTCTTCGGTGCTCAGCTTTCTTCACAGTCCAACTCTCACATCCAAACATGGCCACTGGAAAAACCATAGCCTTGAGTAGACGGACCTTTGTTGGCAAAGTAATGTCTCTGCTTTTCAATATGCTATCTAGGTTGGTCATAACTTTTCTTCCGAGGAGTAAGTGTCTTTTAATTTCATGGCTACAGTCACCATCTACAGTGATTTTGGACCCCCCAAAAATAAAGTCTGACACTGTTTCCCCATCTATTTCCCATGAAGTGATGGGACCAAATGCCATGATATTCGTTTTCTGAATGTTGAGTTTTAAGCCAACTTTTTCACTCTCCTCTTTCACCTTCATCAAGAGGCTTTTTAGTTTCTCTTCACTTTCTCCCAGAGCCCCCCAAAATAAAGTCTGTCACTGTTTTCATTGCTTCCCCATCTATTTGCCATGAAGTGATGGGACTGGATGCCATGATCTTAGTTTTCTGAATGTTGAGTTTTAAGCCAGCTTTTTCACTCTCCTCTTTCACTTTCATCAAGAGACTCTTTAGTTCTTCTCTTTCTGCCATAAGGGAGGTGTCATCTGCATATCTGAGGTTATTAACATTTCTCCCGGCAATCTTGATTCCAGCTTGTGTTTCATCCAGCCCAGAATTTCTCATGATGTACTCTGCATATAAGTTAAATAAGCAGGGTGACAATATACATCCTTGACATATTCCTTTCCTGATTTGGAACCAGACTATTGTTCCATGTACAGTTTTAACTGTTGCTTCTTGACTTGCATACAAATTTCTCAAGAGACAGGTCAGGTGTCTGGTAGTCCCATCTCTTGAAGAATTTTCCACAGTTTGTGGTGATCCACACAATCAAAGGCTTTGGCATAGTTAATAAAAAAGAAGCAGATATTTTTCTGGAAATCTCTCACTTTTTTGATAGTCCAGTGGATGCTGGCAATTTGATTTCTGGTTCCTTTACCTTTTCTAAATCCAGCTTGAACATCTGGAAGTTCACAGTTCATATACTGTTGAAGCCTGGCTTGGAGAATTTTGAGCATTACTTTGCTAGTGTGTGAGTTGATTGAATTTGTGTGGTAGTTTGACCATTGTTTGGCATTGCCTTTCTTTGGGATTGGAATGAAAACTGTCTTTTTCCAGTCCTGTGGCCACTGCTGAGTTTTCCAAATTTGCTAGCATATTGAGTGCAGCACTTTCACAGTATCATCTTTTTAGGATTTGAAATAGTTCAACTGGAATTCCATCACGTCTCCTAGCTTTGTTCATAATGGCGCTTTCTCAAGCTCACTTGACTTTGCATTCCAGGATGTCTGGCTCTAGGTGAGTGACCACATCATCGTGATTATCTGGATCATGAAGATCTTTTTTGTATAGTTCTTCTGTGTATTATTGCCCCCCTTTTTAATATCTTCTGCTTCTGTTAGGTCCATACCATTTCTGTCCTTTCTTGTGCCCATCTTTGAATGAAATGTTCCCTTGGTATTTCTAATTTTCATGAAGAGATCTCTAGTCTTTTCCATTCTATTGTTTTCCTCTATTTCTTTGCATTGATCTTGGAGGAAGCCTTTCTTATCCCTCCTTGCTATTCTTTGGAACTCTGCATTCAAATGGGTATATCTTTCCTTTTCTCCTTTGCCTTTCACTTCTCTTCTTTTCTCAGCTATTTGTAAGGCCTCCTCAGACAACCATTTTGCCTTTCTTTTCCTTGGGTATGGTCTTGATCCCTGTCTCCTGTACAGTGTCATGAACCTCCATCCATAGTTCATCAGGCACTCTATCAGATCTAATCCCTTGAATTTATTTGTCACTTCCACTGTATAATCGTAAGGGATTTGATTTAGGTCATACCCGATTGGTCTAGTGGTTTTCCCTACTTTCTTCAATTTCAGTCTGAATTTGGCAATAAGGAGTTCATGATCTGAGCCACAGTCAGCTCCTGGTCTTGTTTTTGCTGATTATATAGAGCTTCTCCATATTTGGCTGCAAAGAATATAATCAATCTGATTTCAGTATTGACCATCTGTTGATGTCCATGTGTAGAGTCTTCTCTGTGTTGTTGGAAGTGTGGGTTTGCTATGACCAGTGCATTCTCCCGGCAAAACTCTGTTAGCCTTTGCCCTGCTTCATTTTATACTCCAAGGCCAAATTGGCCTGTTGCTCCAGGTATTTCTTGACTTCCTACTTTTGCATTCCAGTCCTCTATAATGAAAAAGACATCTTTTGGGGGTGTTATTTCTAGAAGGTCTTGTAGGTCTTCATAGAACCATTCAACTTCAGCTTCTTCAGCATTACTGGTCACAGAATACACTTGGATTACTATGATGTTGAATGGTTTGCCTTGGAAACAAACAGAGGTCATTTGTCATTTTTGAGATTGCATCCAAATATTGCATTTCGGACTCTTGTTGACTATGATGGCTACTCATTCCTTGTAAGGGATTCTTGCCCACAGTAGTAGATGTAATAGTCATCTGAGTTAAATTCACCCATTCTAGTGAAATGAAAATGTCAACTTCAAGAAGACATTAAAAGAAAAAAGGCAGTTGATCAAAAATCATTGCTTGTTTTTGTGAGTTACTTCAGAAGACACAAGCAGGAGTCATGGGTTGTTTTGCAAGTTCATAGAGAAACTGATTATTATAACAATTTAGAATCACTTCAGACAATGGCCCAGGTAATAAAATTCCTTTTTTATTGGAAAATCTCCTCAACACTGGAAAGTAACTGGGAAATTCCATGTTTAATCATTTAAATTCAGATTTCTCATAAATACTGAAATGGGGTCAATAAGCACGTTTAATAATCAAAACAAGCTTTTAATGTTTAGATGAAGTAGACATTAAAAACAACAAACTGACTTGATGAATTTATTGGGATCCAAGATTTCATTTTCAGCTTTGTATGTTCAAGATACTGTGTTATAAAATTTAACTATGGTAGGAGGGTGATCCTAAGATGGTGGAGGAATAGGACAGGGAGACCACTTTCTCTCCCACAAATTCATCAAAAGAACATTTAAACGCTGAGAAAATTCCACAAAACAACTTCTGAATGCCGGCAGAGGACATCGGGCACCCAGAAAAGCAGCCCATTGTCTTCAAAAGGAGGTAGGAAAAAATATAAAAGACAAAAGAATAGAGACAAAAGAGGGAGGGGCGGAGCTCCTTCCCAGGAAGGGAGTCTTAAAAAGAGAGAAGTTTGCAAACACCAGGAAACACTCTCACTGCGGAGTCTGTGGCGAGCCTTGGAAGCACAGAGGGCAATGTAACAGGGAGGAAAAATAAATTAATTAAAACCGGCAGATTATGAGCCCAAGGGTAACTCCCCCAGCGGAGAAGCAGTGCAGATGCCTGCACTCGCCACTAGCAAGCGGGGGCTGGGCAGGGAGGTGCGGGCTGCATGGTTTAGAGTAAGAACCGGGCCTGGAATGCCCTGAGGGCAATCTGAGGGAACTAACTTGGGCTAGCAAACCAGACTGCAGGATAGCTACCGCGCGCAAAGCCAGCCCTAACCTAAGACACCTCCAGGCCCTCGTACAGAACAAAGGACTGAACAGAGATAGCCGGCTGCTGACCATCCCCTCTGGTGACAGGCAGCCAGAGCCAGAAGGGGGCAATCGCAGCCCAAAGAGACATTATCTACCACACTGCAAGCAGGCTTCTTTGCTATCTAAGACTTCTTGGGGTCCTAGATAGTCAACGTCTGCCTGAGAAGGTGCGCCGGTTGTACACCCAGAAAACCGAGTGGCAGGGACAGGGGAGGCGATAAGTCGCAGCGACCGTGCCCGCCAAACACCTCATTACCTGAGCTGCTTGGACCTGGGAAGGGCACAAAACGCAGGCCCAACCGAGTCTGCACCTCTGAGGACTACCCGAGTACCTGAATCTGAGCAGCTTAGACCTGGGAGGTGCATGCAGCCCAGGGCCAGCCTCGGACGGTTCCCGGAGGAGCAGCCTAGAGCCTGAGCAGTGTGGACAGGGAGGGCACACGCGCCGTGAGTGGGGGCAGGCCCAGTGTGGCTGAGGCACTGCGAGCACATGCCAGTGTTATTTGTTTGCATCGTCCCTCCCTCCCTGTAGTGCGACTGAACAAGTGAGCCTAAAAGAAAGTGTACACCACCGTCCCCTTTGTGTCAGGGCAGAAATCAGACACTGAAGAGACCAGCAAACAGAAGAAGCTAAAACAGAGGGCACCGCCTTGGAAGTGACAGATGCAATAAATTAAAACCCTGTCGTTAGTATCGACTACATGGGAAGGGGCCTATAGATCTTGAGAAATATAAGCCAGACCAAGGAACTATCTGAAAATGAACTGACCCCACAATACCCACAACACCAGAGAAAGTCCTAGATATATTTTTACTATTTCTATGATCATTCTTCTTTTTTTTAAGTTTTTTTAATTTTTAAGTCCTCTATTACTCCTTTAATTTTCACTCTTATAACTTATTACTTTGCAAAAAAAAAAACACCCTATTTTTAAAAGCAAACCTTATATATATATATATATATATATATATATATATATTATACTTTTTGTGACTTTGTTCTTTTTTTCTCTTTCTTTTTTCTTTAATATTGTATTTTTGAAATTCCAAACTCTACTCTAGATTTTTAATCTGTGCTTTTTGTATCTTTAGGAACCCAATCTTCAGTACCCATTTTTACTTGGGAGCGAGATTACTGGCTTGACTGCTCTCTCCCCCTTTGGACTCTCCTTTCTCTCCACCAGGTCGCCTCTGTCTCCTTCCTATCCCCTCTCTTCTCTACCCAACTCTGTGAATCTCTGTGTTCCAGATGGTGGACAACACTTAGGGAACTGATTACTAGCTGGATCTGTCTCTCTCCTTTTGATTCCCCCCCTTTGTCCTCCTGGCCACCTCTGTCTCCTTCCTCCCTCTTCTCTTCTCTGTATAACTCCATGAACATCTCTGAGTGGTCCAGTTGGGGAATGCACATAAGGAAGTGATTACTGGCTAGCTTGATCTGTCCTCTATTGATTCCACTTCATATCATTTGGGTCACCTTTAACTCCCTCCTCCCTCTTCTCTTCTCCATGTAACTCTGTGAACCTCTCTGGGTGTCCCTCACTGTGGAGAAACTTTTCATCTTTAACCTAGATGTTTTATCAATGGTGCTGTATAAAAGAAGAAGTCTCGAGACTACTGTAAAAATAAGACTAAAAACCAGAAGCAGGAGGCTTAAGTCCAAACCCTGAGAACACCAGAGAACTCCTGACTTCAGGGAACATTAATTGACAGGAGCTCATCAAATGCCTCCATACCTACACTGAAACCAAGCACCACCCAAGGGCCAACAAGCTCCAGAGCAAGACATACTATGCAAATTCTCCAGCAACACAGGAACACAGCCCTGAGCTCCAATATACAGTCTGCCCAAAGTTACTCCAAAACCATTGACATCTCATAACTCATTACTGGACACTTCATTGCACTCCAGAGAGAAGAAATACAGCTCCATCCACCAGAACACCAACACAAGCTTCCCTAACCAAGAAACCTTGACAAGCCACCTGTACAACCCCACCCACAGCAAGGAAACTCCACAATAAAGAGAACTCCACAAACTGCCAGAATACAGAAAGGACACCCCAAACTCAGCAATATAAACAAGATGAAGAGACAGAGGAATACCCAGGAGGTAAAGGAACAGGATAAATGCCCACCAAACCAAACAAAAGAGGAAGTGATAGGGAATCTACCTGATAAAGAATTCTGAATAATGATAGTGAAAATGATCCAAAATCTTGAAATCAAAATGGAATAACAGATAAATAGCCTGGAGACAAGGATTGAGAAGATGCAAGAAAGGTTTAACAAGGACCTAGAAGAAATAAAAGAGTCAATATATAATGAATAATGCAATAAATGAGATTAAAAAACACTCTGGAGGCAACAAATAGTAGAATAACAGAGGCAGAAGATAGGATTAGTGAATTAGAAGATAGAATGGTAGAAATAAATGAATCAGAGAGGAAAAAAGAAAAATGAATTAAAAGAAATGAGGACAATCTCAGAGACCTCCAGGACAGTGTTAAATGCCCCAACATTCGAATCATAGGAGTCCCAGAAGAAGAAGACAAAAAGAAAGACCATGAGAAAATACTTGAGGAGATAATTGTTGAAAACTTCCCTAAAATGGGGAAGGAAATAATTACCCAAGTCCAAGAAACCCAGAGAGTCCCAAACAGGATAAACCCAAGGCAAAACAACCCAAGACACATATTAATCAAACAAAGAACAAATATTAAAAGCAGCAAGGGAAAAACAACAAATAACACACAAGGGGATTCCCATAAGGATAACAGCTGATCTTTCAATAAAAACTCTTCAGGCCAGGAGGGAATGGCAAGACATACTTAAAGTGATGAAAAAAAAATAACCTACTGCCCAGATTACTGTACCCAGCAAGGATCTCATTCAAATATGGAGGAGAAATCAAAAGCTTTACAGACAAGCAAAAGCTGAGAGAATTCAGCACCACCAAACCAGCTTTCCAACAAATGCTAAAGGATCTTCTCTAGACAGGAAACACAGAAAGAGTGTATAAACTCGAACCCCAAACAATAAAGTAAATGGCAATGGGATCATACTTATCAATAATTACCTTAAAAGTAAATGGGTTGAATGCCCCAACCAAAAGACAAAGGCTGGCTGAATGGATACAAAAACAAGATCCCTATATATGTTGTCTACAAGAGACCCACCTCAAAACAGGGGACACATACAGACTGAAAGTGAAGGGCTGGAAAAAGATATTTCATGCAAATATAGACCAAAAGAAAGCAGGAGTAGCAATACTCATATCAGATAAAATAGACTTTAAAACAAAGGCTGTGAAAAGAGACAAAGGACACTACATAATGATCAAAGGATCAATCCAAGAAGAAGATATAACAATTATAAATATATATGCACCCAACACGGGAGCGCCGCAGTATGTAAGACAAATGCTGACAAGTATGAAAGGAGAAATTAACAATAACACAATAATAGTGGGAGACTTTAATACCCCACTCACACCTATGGATAGATCAACTAAACAGAAAATTAACAAGGAAACACAAACGTTAAACGATACAATAGACCAGTTAGACCTAATTGATATCTATAGGACATTTCATCCCAAAACAATGAATTTCACCTTTTTCTCAAGCGCACATGGAACCTCCTCCAGGATAGATCACATCCTGGGCCATAAATCTAGCCTTGGTAAATTCAAAAAAATTGAAATCATTCCAAGCATCTTTTCTGACCACAATGCAGTAAGATTAGATCTCAATTACAGGAGGAAAACTATTAAAAATTCCAACATATGGAGGCTGAACAACATGCTGCTGAATAACCAACAAATCACAGAAGAAATAAAAAAAGAAATAAAAATATGCATAGAAATGAATGAAAATGAAAATACAACAACCCAAAACCTGTGGGACACTGTAAAAGCAGTGCTAAGGGAAAAGTTCATAGCAATACAGGCATACCTCAAGATACAAGAAAAAAGTCAAATAAATAACCTAACTCTACACCTAAAGCAACTAGAAAAGGAAGAAATGAAGAACCCCAGGGTTAGTAGAAGGAAAGAAATCTTAAACATTAGGGCAGAAATAAATGCAAAAGAAACAAAAGAGACCATAGCAAAAATCAACAAAGCCAAAAGTTGGTTCTTTGAAAGGATAAATAAAATTGACAAACTATTAGCCAGACTCATCAAGAAACAAAGGGAGAAAAATCAAATCAATAAAATTAGAAATGAAAATGGAGAGATTACAACAGACACCACGGAAATACAAAGGATCATAAGAGACTGCTATCAGCAATTATATGCCAATAAAATGGACAACATGGAAGAAATGGACAAATTCTTAGAAAAGTACAACTTTCCAAAACTGAACCAGGAAGAAATAGAAAATCTTAACAGACCCATCACAAGCACAGAAATTGAAACTGTAATCAGAAATCTTCCAGCAAACAAAAGCCCAGGTCCACATGGCTTCACAGCTGAATTCTACCAAAAATTTAGAGAAGAGCTAACACCTATCCTACTCAAACTCTTCCAGAAAATTGCAGAGGAAGGTAAACTTCCAAACTCATTCTATGAGGCCACTATCACCCTAATCCCAAAACCTGACAAAGATGCCACAAAAAAAGAAAACTACAGGCCAATATCACTGATGAACATAGATGCAAAAATCCTTAACAAAATTCTAGCAATCAGAATCCAACAACACATTAAAAAGATCATACACCATGACCAAGTGGGCTTTATCCCAGGGATACAAGGATTCTTCAATATCCTCAAATCAATCAATATAATACACCACATTAACAAATTGAAAAATAAAAGCCATATGATTATCTCAATAGATACAGAGAAAGTCTTTGACAAAATTCAACATCCATTTATGATAAAAACTCTCCAGAAAGCAGGAACAGAAGGAACATACCTCAACATAATAAAAGCTATATATGACAAACCCACAGCAAACATTATCCTCAATGGTGAAAAATTGAAAGCATTTCCCCTAAAGTCAGGAACAAGACAAGGGTGCCCACTTTCACCACTATTATTCAACATAGTTTTGGAAGTTTTGGCCACAGCAATCAGAGCAGAAAAAGAAATAAAAGGAATCCAAACTGGAAAAGAAGTAAAACTCTCACTGTTCGCAGATGACATGATCCTCTACATAGAAAACCCTAAAGACTCCACCAGAAAATTACTAGAGCTGATCAATGAATATAGTAAAGTGGCAGGATATAAAATCAACACACAGAAATCCCTTGCATTCCTATACACTAATAATGAAAAAATAGAAAGAGAAATTAAGGAAACAATTCCATTCACCATTGCAATGAAAAGAATAAAATACTTAGGAATATATCTACCTAAAGAAACTAAAGACCTATATATAGAAAACTATAAAACACTGGTGAAAGATATCAAAGAGGACACTAATAGATGGAGAAATACACCATGTTCATGGATTGGAAGAATCAATATATTGAAAATGAGTATACTATGCAAAGCAAGCTATAGATTCAATGCAATCCCTATCAAGCTACCAATGGTATTTTTCACAGAGCTAGAACAAATAATTTCACAATTTGTATGGAAATACAAAAAACCTCGAATAGCCAAAGCAATCTTGAGAAAGAAGAATGGAACTGGAGGAATCAACCTGCCTGACTTCAGGCTCTACTACAAAGCCACAGTCATCAAGACAGTATGGTACTGGCACAGAGACAGAAATACAGATCAATGGAACAAAATAGAAAGCCCAGAGATAAATCCATGCACCTATGGACACCTTATCTTTGACAAAGGAGGCAAGAATATACAATGAATTAAAGACAATCTCTTTAACAAGTGGTGCTGGGAAATCTGGTCAACCACTTGTAAAAGAATGAAACTAGAACACTTTCTAACACCATACACAAAAATAAACTCAAAATAGATTAAAGATCTAAACGTAAGACCAGAAACTATAAAACTCCTAGCGGAGAACATAGGCAAAACACTCTCTGACATAAATCACAGCAGGATCCTTTATGACCCACCTCCCAGAATATTGGAAATAAAGGCAAAAATAAACAAATGGGACCTAATTTAACTTAAAAGCTTCTGCACAACAAAGGAAACTGTAAGCAAGGTGAAAAGACAGCCTTCAGAGTGGGAAAAAATAATAGCAAATGAAGCAACTGACAAACAACTAATCTCAAAAATATACAAGCAACTCCTGTAGCTCAATTCCAGAAAAATAAAAGACCCAATCAAAAAATGGGCCAAAGAACTAAATAGACATTTCTCCAAAGAAGACATACATATGGCTAACAAATACATGAAAAGATGCTCAACATCACTCATTATCAGAGAAATGCAAATCATAACCACAATGAGGTACCATTTCACGCCAGTCAGAATGGCTACAATCCAAAAGTCTACAAGCAATAAATGCTGGAGAGGGTGTGGAGAAAAGGGAACCCTCTTACACTGTTGGTGGGAATGCAAACTAGTACAGCCACTATGGAGAACAGTGTGGAGATTCCTTAAAAAACTGGAAGTAGAACTGCCTTGCTGCTACTGCTGCTAAGTTGCTTCAGTCGTCTCTGACTCAGTGCGACCCCATGGACTGCAGCCCACCAGGCTCCCCCATCCCTGGGATTCTCCAGGCAAGAATACTGGAGTAGGTTGCCATTTCCTTCTCCAATGGGTGAAAGTGAAAAGTGAAAGTGAAGTCGCTCAGTCGTGTCCAACTCTTAGCGACCCCATGGACTGAAGCCTACCAGGCTCCTCCATCTATGGGATTTTCCAGGCAAGAGTACGGAGTGGGGTGCCATTGCTTTCTCCATAGAACTGCCTTATGACCCAGCAATCCCACTACTGGGCATACACACTGAGGAAACCAGAATTGAAAAAGACACGTGTACCACAGTGTTCATCGCAGCACTGTTTATAATAGCCAGGACATGGAAGCAACCTAGATGTCCATCAGCAGATGAATGGATAAGAAAGCTGTGGTACATATACACAGTGGAGTATTACTCAGCCATTAAAAAGAATACATTTGAATCAGTTCTAATGAGGTGGATGAAACTGGAGCCTATTATACAGAGTGAAGTAAGCCAGAAGGAAAAGCACCAATACAGTAACTCTCCAGCTGGCACGTGTGTAAGGTCAATGGGGAAATTGATTCAAGGGATTAGATTTGATTGACAGAATGCCCAAAGAACTATGGATGGAGGTCATAATATTGTACAGGAGGCAGTGACCAAAACTATCCCAAAGAAAAAGAAATGCAAGAAGCCAAAGCAGGTGGTTGAGGCAGCCTTACGAATAGCTGAGGAAAGAAGAGTAGTGAAAGGCAAGGGAGAATGGGAAAGATACACCCAACTGAATGTAGAGTTCCAGAGAATAGCAAGGAGAGATAAAAAGCGTCTTAAATGAACTGTGTGGGCTACTGATCACAAAGAGGGCTAAGCCTGCCCATTGCCATTAGGGAGAGCATGAAGGGAACCAGCTGGCTGTGAGGCAGTGCAATACAGGGAAATAGCAACATCCCAGGCAGATGTGATCTCTGGAAACACAGCCAGAGCTGGTCTCAACAGACCACATTGTTGGAGGCAGAAAGAGAATGTGCCAGGCTTAATATGAAGTTTGCTCCTTGTTTGATTATTTCAGGATAAAATAAAACCAACAAGTAATTATGTATTCAATCCATAATTGAAGTAAGCTACAACTGTTTCTGGCATTTATTCAATGAAACAGAAAAAATTCATGAACACTATTCCCTGATAGCAATTTCTTAAGTACCTTGAAATACATGATGAATGGACATCTCAACCTTAGACTCAGATTCAAAAATCAGAATTCAGTTAGCTTTTCCTAGGTTCCTTTTGCAATCCCTTCATTATTTTTCTTCCCATCTTCAGGCCTCACAATCTACATTTTAATTACACAGGACAAAATACCATATACATATCAGTAAATCTGACAGGATAACAACAGGGGCTCAATAAAACACAAGAATTCTGCACATTAAATGGGAATCACATGAACTGATGGGATATGAAATTGACCTGCAACTAAAGATAATGGTTCAAATTACACTGGCATTTTCAACAGAGCAAAGCTGTCAATAAAGAAGTTCTAAAGCTATGTACTGCATCCAGAAAGGGAAAGTAATCTTTTTTTTTTTTTTTTAATGGGAACACGGTGAGAGGTCTAAAAAAGAAACATTTTTGCTTGTGTAAAGTCCTCGTCAGGCTCAGCAGGCTTGTCAGTTGGATTTGCATGTGAGAAGAACTCTTTCCAAATGTGCAGGCTTCATTGCCATCTGCAAGACAGGACTTTGTAATCCTTCCATTGGCTTAAATTCAGAAATGTCTTCCTCTATAGAGTGTTCACTTACCCATCTTGATCTCTTTTCCTTGACTTTATTTTTTTAATTCAAGGCACTAGAAAGCCCAAGCAAGTAAAGCTTCCTTGAAGTGTTTAGGCTGGGAGACAGGGTTTTCAGATGGTTCTTATTTTTTGCTTCATGAAAATGGAAAATTGCACATAGCTTTTCTGTGCTTAAGGCTGAGAAATTACTTATACATGAGAAAGAAAAATAAGGGAGGGGAACCCGAGTAATTAGTCTGTTTCTATTGTGTTTAGAATTAAGATATGGGCTCTGTTAAATATTTGGAGATGTGTTCTTAGCCATTAAACTCTCAGCACTGCATTTCTGGTATATGGAAGTGGCTTGACAAAGACAAAAATTAGAAAGACAGACTCTCTCAACTTGCTATGTGTCATATTATACATTAATTTAAAATTTTTATTTTGGTACCTGAATATGGTTTGGAAATTTCTGTAACGTTACAGGCTCATTCTAAATACACATACACACAAACATGCAAGGAGTAATCACATGACCCATCTCTTATCCCTTCTTAGGGAGAAGGGTTGATCAACATATTTGGATACTGCTTCTAGCATTTACATCCATGTTGTATGTTTATTGGCTATTTCTTGATTTTTTTTCAACTTAAATGATGGCTTCCTACTCTGGAAGATGAAGATTACTTCTTCTTTATATACAGCTCCTATGCACTTCAATTTCTAATCCTTTCAACACATTTGGTTAAATCAGCATTAGGTTTAGATTGCTAGAACCATGTACCTGTTGTCCACGGAGGCATTTGGTATACTGCCATTACATTTTGTCTTGTGTAACTTTTCATTTCTCTTGAAGTTAACAATGGATTTTTTTTTTTTTCATTTGCTTAGTTTTCTAGGTACTATCTAGAAGGTGGGGGAAAGCCTTGAACCTCCTGGTGTTTCTGAGGGCATGGGTTTTGGTAGGATCCAAAGCAGCTTCATATCTGAGATCCACTGAGAGTAACTCTCCAGCTGGCACGTGTGTAAGGTCAATGGGGAAATTGGTCCCAGGAGACAGGATTCACAGGCAGCATATGGCTGCAAAGTCTTGAGATCTTATTGGGAGGCAGAAAGGGATAAAAAAGGCTGCAAAGAAAGAAGGGCAGTAAATTGCTTGGAGAAGTTGTGTGTTAAAAATTAGAGAAGCTTTACTTATAAACAAGCACCAGTGGTTACATGAGAAATAATTTACACCAAATTCTTGCCTGGGCTACTAAGTCGATTTTCTAAGGGAAAATGGAAATTAAGACTTTTTAAATATGTGGGATCAAGGGTGCAAAAAGAAGGCTTATGGATACTCAAATGTCTCAAATGCTCTGAGAGATAAAGCAGTGCATATAGACGGATTTTACCTCCAGGATGGAGCAAGCATATTATGACAATTAACCTCTCAGTGGAAGGTTTCTTAGCAATGAGTTTCAACTTACAGATCGTGAGCTTCAGACTACTGTTCACGGACAGAATGGCATCCCTATCTAGGCATCCCTATCTAGTCCTGAAGGCTAGACACTTCTCCCTTTATCTCTTATACTTCCTGTCTACTATTCTTTCCAAGATAATACTGACACTTCTGTAGGTATGCATAGCCTTAAATTCTGGAATATATATATATATATATATATAGTTTCCCCTAGGAATATACCCACAGGGGCCAAAGATTTGTTTCACACGTCTTATGGGTATGAAGACAGTGATATGATAGACTGCATAGCCTATTGAGTGTGACTGGAAAAGAGGTACACACAAGTTTTAAAGTTGAAATAGCAACAGTTTGGGAGTTGCCAGTGGAAGACAGGACAGGATGCACCAAGCTGCTGAAGAAACCCAGATGAAGTGAGTATCCTCTGAGCTGGGCTAACGATAAAACTGATTTTGAACTTACATTTTTTTAGTGCATGAGAAGGGTATTCCATTTAGGGATTTAATCTCTCTGGCAACCTCATATGTAGATAATTTATGTCATTAATTTTTAGGGCATTGTATTATTTGGGGTATTATTTATATCGTCACATGCTTCCCTGGTAGAGACTCAGGTTCAATCCCTGGGTCGTGAAAATCCCCTGGAGAAGGAAATGGCAATGGCAACCCACTCTAGTTTTCTTGACTGGAGAATCCCATGGGCAGAGGAACCTGGCAGGCTACAGTCCATGGGGTCTCAAAGAGTTGGACACGTCTGAGCAACTAACACTTCCACTTTCACTTCAGGATAAAAAAAGTAAAAGAAAAATAAGTGAAATGTCACTCAGTCATGTCTGACTCTTTGCGACCCCATGGATTGAACCCACCAGACTCCTCAGTCCATGGGATTTCCCAGGCAAGAATACTGGAGTGGGTTGCCATTCCCTTTTCCAGAGGATACCCTTGACCCAGGAGTCAAACCTGGGCCCCCTGCTTTGCAGGCAGATTCTTTCCCATCTAAGCCTCCAGGATACTTTGCTCTAATATGAGGAAAATGGCAACACTCTTGTCAAAAAAGGCAGTTGATGTCCCTTGTTCTTCTAGTCTCCTTGATGAAAGAGAAAGATCCAGCTATTTCTGCTCTCTTTGTTCCAACTTCTTTAGCCTGCAATTGGGTGACTACCCCAGATTAGCCCTGCCTATTTTTGATGTCTGCAGTTTGGGGTTAGGGAAAAAATGGCCTATGGTTGTGCTAAAATCAATATTGCCAAAGAACACTGTGCTTTAGGAGAGAAATGAGCAATGTGACTGACCATCAAAAAATCTGACATCTTGAGTCTCATTAACTATACTGTCTTTGTACCTATACTCTATTAACTATGGGATGGTGAGTCTTGCCATTCCCTCCTTCACAAGGCTTCCCAACTCACTGAATGACTGTGCAGTAAGTTGAGATATGTGCAGTATATGAGATATGAGCTACCTGTAGCTGCCAACCATGACCACATTGATATGCTATTTGGTAGGCCAAGCTGACAAGCACATGGCAGAGTGTGTCTCAAGTCTGGACTAGAATTCCCTGGAGGTATTTAAAAAATTATAATGTCCAGTCCTACTCCCCACAGATTTGCTTTAACTGGACTGAGTTCGAGTCTTAGCATTAATGGTTTCATAAAAATCCAAGAGTTTCTAAACATGCAGAGTTGAGACCTAAATCAAATCAGAAGCTGAACAACAAATCTTCTTCCCCTGAAACAGACAGGGAACAGGTTTCCCAGTACTAAGAATGCTCCTTTTATTAAGACTTCTGTTTTCTTCTCCCATTCCTTCACTCTAGTGTCCTCAACAGGGGAAGAGCTATCATTAATAATTTATAGACATTATGTGTTCCCAAGAGCCATAACCAGTATAGTTTCAGGTATTTAATACTCACCACAATAGTTATATTTTCATCTAATTGTAGAATCAAAAGCTAAATGGAGGAGCTTCCCTGATGGCTCAATGGTAAAGAATTCTTGCCAGTGCAAGAGACACTGGTTTGAGCCCTGGTTCAGAAAGATCCCACATGCCTTTGGTCAAGTAAGCCGGTGCACCACAACTATTGAGTCTGTGCTCCAAAGCCCAGGAGCCTCAACTATTGAGCCCACACACTGCAACTACTGAAGCCTGTGTGTCTAGAGTCCATGCTCAGCGATGAGAGAAGCCATTGCAATGGGAAGCCTGCATACCACAACTAAGGAGTGGTCCTTGCTTGCTGCAACTAGGAAAAAGCCCTGTGCAGCTATGAGAACCCAGTGTAGCCAAAATTAAATAAATAAATAAATACAATTATTTTTTTAAAAAGCTAAAGGTGGAATAACTTTTCTGAAACCACACTTCATAAGTGAAAAAATAAGATCAGAACATGCATCAGTTTGAATTACTCCATTATTTTATTGCAAACTTATGTAGTAAATAGTTTTTAAAGTTTATATTTTTGGGTGGTGGTATCTTTATTTAATGGAGAAGGCAATGGCTCCCCTGTCCAGTACTCTTACCTGGAAAATCCCATGAATGGAAGAGCCTGGTAGGCTGCAGTCCATGGGGTCACTAAGAGTTGGACACAACTGAGCTACTTCACTTTAACTTTTCACTTTCATGCATTGGAGAAAGAAATGGCAACCCACTCCAGTGTTCTTGCCTGTAAATTAAGCTTATTTGCAACTGTTTTAGGAGAGTGAAATAGAATAAAAATGCCTTTGCTCTACTATTATAGTTGTAAGTCAAGGGTGCAATTTCACCATGATTATTATCTCTAATTCCCCAAATGCCAGAGGTGGTATAATTTAGTAGCTAAAAGGGCATGGGTTTTGGAGTATGACTGCATCAGTTCAAATCTCAGCTCTGCCTATATCTGTAACCTGAGAAGTCTACTTAATGCCTTTTGACCTCAATTTTCCCATCTGAAAAGTGGGGATAATTTCTTTTTTTCTGCTTTGTTCTGAGGCTTACATATGCTAGTTTAAGTTAAGTGTTGAGAACAATGACATAATTAATCAAAAGCAGGCTATTAATATTATCTTGGTGTTGATGAGTAGCATTTGATCTAGTGAAAGTACACTGTTGCTACAATAGTTCTTCACTAACATACTTTTCATCAGAGAAGAAGATACTTTAAGATAGGTTGATTCAAGATCCCCATTAAAAGAATTTGTTCACCAAAAGACTTACAAGGAATTTTGACTTTCTTGAGTATTTGCTTTATGTCTGGCACTGTATTAAGCATTAATATCATTTTGTTTATTCCCTACAATTGTAAGATACATTATTTCCTAATTGTGTACTGGAGAAAATATTTTTGCACAGTGCACTATTTAAAAGACTTAGAGAAGAATCAGTTATGTATTTTCTTTCTTGTGTATTTCACATTTGTTTAACCACTAATGTTAATAGTTGTATTATTGGAGTATTGGCTTTAGGTGTTAGAATATTGGTTTTAGGTATTGCAGAGTAAGGTTTTCTTACTAATCCATCAATGTTCCCATTTTTGCCTCATCCCAATCCTCATTTTTAACCCTTCAGGAAACAGCTGTAATAGCCTAGTAGTCTAAATAAAGTTTCCTAGGCTTAGTGTGTTGCAAGCTACCCAAATATTTTTTCTTGAGGGTAGTATGCAAACCAAACCTATTTTGACTGCAGGTGTTAAAACTTGTGGGTCTTGGCAGATTTAACAAATTCTTGATGCTGACAGAATAAGCAAAATGCTTAGGACTCTACCCCTTGGGTAGGATTGTGGCTTGGGAAACTCAAAACCTGTAAAGATGGCTGCATGCCAGCCCTTTGAGGTAGAGGCTTTGAATGTTTCTATAGAACCTCTGTTGGCCAGTTTCATGACTCCAGTGGCTGCCTACAAAATAAATAAATGAGGGGCTGATGTGCCGTACAAGTTACAAGTACTGTAACTTCCTTGTTGTGCTGGTTTAGAAAGCAAATGTATCTGTTCAAAACTTGTCACATTGAAAGCTGTGAATTCCTTTTGAGTCTGGACTTTTGTGAGGCAGAATAATTCAAATTTATCTTGGCAAGTGTACAATGTACAATGTGATTTATAAAATTATTCTTCTCATCTGCTTTGCTGCAACAATGTCATTACCTGTGTTCTTAGCAATTATTAATAATTTATAGTCAATTTTCATATTTTGTGTCACTCTTTTCAATATTCAGTTCAGTTCAGTCACTCAGTTGTGGCTGACTCTTTGCAACCCCATGGACTGTAGCACGCCAGGCCTCCCTATCCATCACCAACTCTCGGAGTTTACTCAAACTCATATCCATTGAGTTGGTGATGCCATCCAACCATCTCATCCTCTGTTGTCCTCTCCTCCTCCAGCCTTCAATCCTTCCCAGCATCAGGGTCTTTTCAAATGAGTCAGTTCTTTGCATCTGGTGGCCAAAATATTGGAGTTTCAGCTTCAGCATCAGTCCTTCCAATGAACACCCAGGACTGATCTCCTTCAGGATGGACAGGTTGGATCTCCTTGCAGTCCAAGGGACTCTCAAGAGTCTTCTCCAACACCACAGTTCAAAAGCATCAATTCTTCAGTGCTCAGCTTTGTTTATAGTCCAACTCTCACATCCATACATGACTACTGGAAAAACCATAGCCTTGACTAGACTTACCTTTGTTGGCAAAGTAATGTCTCTGCTTTTTAATATGCTGTCTAGGTTGGTCATACCTTTTCCTCCAAGGAGCAAGCATCTTTTAATTTCATAGCTGCAGTCACCTTCTGCAGTGATCTTGAAGCCCCCCAAAATAAATTCTGCCACTGCTTCTACTGTTTCCCCATCTATTTTCCATGAAGTGATGGGACTGGATGCCATGATCTTAGTTTTCTGAATGTTGAGTTTTAAGCCAGCTTTTTCACTCTCCTCTTTCACTTTCATCAAGAGGCTCTTTAGTTCTTCTTCACTTTCTGCCATAAGGGTGGTGTCATCTGCATATCTGAGGTTATTGACATTTCTCCCGGCAATCTTGATTCCAGCTTGTGCTTCTTCCAGCCCAGTGTTTCTCATGATGTACTCTGCATATAAGTTAAATAAGCAGGGTGACTATATACAGCCTTGATGTACTTACTCCTTTTCCTATTTGGAACCAGATTTTCAAGATTACATGGTAATTATAGAAATGTGAAACCATTCAAGTATGCTGAGTGTCTCTAATTTGTACATTTATAACATCACTGAGCAGACAAAAATATCTGACCGACATGAGTTTAAGTTTAGATAACAAGATAACATAAAATATGGACAACATACAGGACAGTATGCAAGTATTCAATGTCACAAATTTCAAAGACAAGACATATGATCATATAAGGTTTCATAGAAAAGGAATGGCTTGATGGAAAAGCCCTAAAGAATGTTTCATGTACTTGGCAAGATTTTTGTTATACGGTTATGACTGGGAAATAGATGGGGAAACAGTGGAAACAGTGTCAGACTTTATTTTTCTGGGCTCCAAAATCACTGCAGATGGTATCTGCAGCCATGAAATTAAAAAATGCTTACTCCTTGGAAGGAAAGTTATGTCCAACCTAGATAGCATATTCAAAAGCAGAGACATCACTTTGCCAACAAAGGTCCGTCTAGTCAAGGCTATGGTTTTTCCTGTGGTCATGTATGGATGTGAGAGTTGGACTGTGAAGAAGGCTGAGTGCCGAAGAATTGATGCTTTTGAACTGTGGTGTTGGAGAAGACTCTTGAGAGTCCCTTGGACTGCAAGGAGATCCAACCAGTCCATTCTGAAGGAGATCAGCCCTGGGATTTCTTTGGAAGGAATGATGCTAAAGCTGAAACTCCAGTACTTTGGCCACCTCATGTGAAGAATTGACTCATTGGAAAAGACTGTGATGCTGGGAGGGATTGGGGGCAGGAGGAGAAGGGGACGACAGAGGATGAGATGGCTGGATGGCATCACTGACTCGATGGACGTGAGTCTCAGTGAACTCCAGGAGTTGGTGATGGACAGGGAGGCCTGATGTGCTGCGATTCATGGGGTCGCAAAGAGTTGGACACAACTGAGCAACTGAACTGAACTGAATGACTTGAATTATGGTATTGCCACAGGAATAAGTTAGGAATGATCACTAATGATAAATTATCAATAGATACATCTGCTGGAGGAAAGATTTGTGTTCAATTAAGATCCTTTTTGAGAAAAACACACTTATCTAAAAAAAACAAAACATTAATTGTAAAAGATACATGCATCCTAATGTTCATAGCAGCAGCATTTACAACTGCCAAGTTATGGAAGCAACTTAAGTGTCCATCAGCAGATGAAAGGATAAAGAATTTGTGGTCCATATATACAATGGAACGCTACTCAATCATAATAAAAATGAATTTTGCCATTTGCAGCAACATGGATGGACTTGGAGGCCATCATGCTAAGTGAAATAACTCACACAAAGATGAATACCGTGTGATATCACTTGTATGTAGAATAAAAAAAACAACAACTGGTGAATATAACAAAAAAGAGACAGATTCTTGGATGGATATAGAGAACAAGGTAATGGTTATCAGTGCAGAGAGGGAAAGGGGGAGAGGCAATGTAGGGTTAGGAGAACAAGAGGTACAAACAATCAAGTATAAAATAAGCTATGAGGATATGTTGTATAACAAGGAATTACAGACAATATTTTATAATAACTACAAATGGAGTATAGCCTTTAAAATTTGTGAATTACTTTAAAAAGGGCTTTCCCTGGTGGCTTAGATGGTAAAGAATCCACCTGCAATGCAGGAGACCTGGGTTTGATCGGTTGGTTGGGAAGATCCCCTGGAGGAGGGCATGGCAACCCATTCCACTATTCTTGCCTGGAGAATCCCCATGGACAAAGGAGCCTGGTGGGCTACAGTACATGAGGTTGCAAACAGTCGGACATGACTGAGTGACTAAGCACAGCACAGTATTTTTAAAAAGACACATTTATACATTTACTTTCCTTTTTGATGAAATTCTATTCACTAATACAGAAGTCATGTTGAAGTTGCTCCTTTTATGTATTTTAAGAGCATATCTCTTATTTTAACATGTTCACTGAATGTTTATAGTGCTAATTAGTACTGATCTCTGAGATCATTCTTTTCTAGTCATGATAGAAGGCAGAAGGCTGAAGACTACATTTGCACTAGTTGCTGTTTATCATCAACCTACTTTTTTGTGTTTGTCACATTAATGATGCTGTGTGTGTGTGTTTGTGTGTGTGTGTATTAGTTGCTCAGTTGACTCTTTGCAACCCCCTGGACTGTAGCCTGCCAAGCTCCTTTATCCATGGATTTCTCTAGGCAAGAATATTAGAGTGGGTGGCCATTCCCTTCTCCAGGGGATCTTCCTGACCCAGGGATTGAATCAGGGTCTCCTGCTTTGCAGGCAGAGTCTGCTGGAGAACTTATTTTCAATCCCACATAGGGATTCCTTCCGTTCCCTTTGCTGATAAACTAAAGTTCTCTTGTAGAAAGTCATATTGGCATCTCTTTTTGTTTATTTTTTAGTTTTTTAAAGAATTTAAGAAACATGGATTTAATCTTTCAAAAATAACATATTCATAATGACCTTTTATTGATGCCACGTCAATGATATTCTAGTAATAGTAATGATTTATGGTAAATAGTTTACAACAAATTTTGTAGTTTAACAAGTAAGAAATTAAGTTGAATTAGATGTAGACTCATAGACATAGAAAATAAACTCATGGTTACCAAAAGGGAAACGCAGAGAAGGGATAAACCAGGAATCTGAGGTTAACACATGCACAGTACCATATACAAAATAGATAACCAGCAAGGACCTGCTATACAGCACAATGATTGTTTGTTTTAGCTCTTCTTACTACTAAGTGATTGGAGGAGGATGGATATATGGGTATAAGAAGTACTGAAATAATTCTCAGATTTCTGAGAATGGGCTATACTTCCTCTCTCCTCAAAGTAACAGTAACAGAGATTTGATTCAGTTCAGCATTTCTATGACACTGTGGTTTAGATTATGAATTATGGG
Organism: Bos javanicus; assembly: GCF_032452875.1. Taxonomy (NCBI): domain Eukaryota; kingdom Metazoa; phylum Chordata; class Mammalia; order Artiodactyla; family Bovidae; genus Bos; species Bos javanicus. The sequence goes on along the minus strand of NC_083872.1, from coordinate 95,347,904 downwards.
AACAAATTGCCTGAGTTTAAATCCTGGCTCCACTATTTTCTAGCACTGATAACTTGGTCAAAATATATAGTTTCTCAGTCCATCTGTACTTTTATCTGTAAAATGGAGATAATAAATAAATATCTACCATTTTGGATTGTTCTGAGATTTAAATAATTAATACATGCATTTTTAAAAGTGCTAGGCACAGAGAACACAAGCTGTTATATAATTATGGTAAAACATTTCCTATTTTATTTACCACTGAATATCTTTTTTTAGCACTGAAAATTTACTACCATACAGGCTTTAAAAAAACCTACTTGGTGATTCAGTCGGTAAAGAATATGCCTGAAACGCAGGAACTTGTGTTCAATCCCTGAGTCGGGAAGATCTCTTAGAGAAGGGAATGGCAACCCACTTCAGGATTCTTGCCTGGAGAATTCCATGGACGGGGGGAGCCTGGTGGGCTGCTGTCCACAGGGTCACAAAGTGATTAACATTCTCACTTTATACTTTTTATCTTTAACTATCATCTAAAATGTGTATTCTACTGGATACAAAGTCTTGTTCTGCTACAAGACTCTCAGTATTCTACCTTGATTTTCCAGAGAGGGAAAAGGAAAAACAAAGAAGGATTTTCTACTTGCTCTCTAATCCTCCTTCATTGCCTCCCCGCCCCAAACCTGCCACACACTCAGACATATTGGCACTGATTTATCTTTAGGAGAATATAATAAGAAAACATGAATAAGGACTTTTAGTCTTCCACTTTTGAACTTTTGGACACAACTTGATACAAGTTTGGCATATGTTAGCCATATGTTTAAACGTCAGCCAAGCACTCAGATGTCTAATATTTGAACATAAACTGCAAAGTGTAGAATTGCAGTAGAAAACTCCCTTTTTGTTCAGAGCTAGATTTACAGTGGAGTTTCATGTTGCATGATTTGAAGGGCACCAAACAGCCTTTTTCCTCTGTCCCAAGAATATCCCCTTTCCCCATGTTGTTCTCAAAGTCTCTTCCTTTACTAATTATCTTTGGGGAAAATGACAAAGACTTGCATGCTAAAGCAAACTGGATTATTTTCTGTCCAGGGAGTACTAGGAAGCATGGAAACAGCCAATGTATAGGAACACTTAAGTTGAGTAAGAAGAAAGATGGGGAAAAAAAGAAATATGGCTCTAAATTAAATCTTTGCTCATATTATTTTCTTGCTTAAAGGGTTTCTGTTTTCACTTATATAGAATTCTTTGAAGGCAGATTGGTTCAATATAAGTCCCCCTATGTTATCTGGGCAAGACATAGTTACCTTTTAAAAAATGAAACCACCAAGACTGCTAAGAACTGAACAATATTAGCTAGATCCAAGGACTATGCCAATATAAACAAAGACAGGGACATTTCCCTTTGACAAATGATCTAACACAATGTTTGTGATATTGAATGAAAAATATATTCACTTAATGGAAAACAAGAGTAGAGTATCCACTCTTTAAGCATAAATTATCCCTTTGTTTCTTCAAAAGCGTTGCTGCTTATTTCTCTCTCTTGTTGCCGAATAAGTGCTAGTATAGAAGGAAACTCACAAAGTATCTGCAAGCCCCTTGAGCTGTTCAGTTGCTAAATCATATCCAACTTTTTGTGACCCTATGGACTGCAGCACACCAGGCTTCCTTCACCATCCCCCGGAGTTTGCTCAAACGCATGTCCAATGAGTCAGTGATGCCATCCAACCATCTCACCCTCTGTTGCCGCCCCCCCTTTTCTTCCTAGGAGGGTCTTTGCCCATCATCAGGGTTTTTTGCCAATGAGTTGGCTTTTCACAGCAGGTGGCCCAAGTATTGGAACTTCTGCAGTCCTTCTAATGAATATTCTGGGTTGATTTCCTTTAGGATTGACTGTGGCCACCACTGAGTTTTTCAAATTTCCTGGCATATTGAGTGCCACACTTTCTTTCCTTCCAAGGAGCAAGCCTCTTTTAATTTCACGGCTGCAGGCACCATTTGTAGTCATATGAGAAAAAATTTTAATGGATAAAGATAGGGCTGATCTATTCAAATTTTGATTTTACCTCCATTTCCTTATTTGGAGTCTGTCCTTTTGACACTGTGTGTCAAAACTTCTACTTCACAGATTTAAATTCTTGATCTTTAGACTTTTGGTATTAAAGGTTTGTACGTTTGCTATTTCCCTTGGCAACCAGCTTTAATTACACAAATAAGAGTACTTTCTGTGATCATAAACTAGAAGGGCTATTTGTAGTTTACCTTTTAAAATATTCCCTCTCATCTAAGATCTCTCATGTTCTTTCATGTTATAAAAAAAAGCAGAAATTACTCATTGCTGCACAGTATTTCAAGTCCAGAGTGTATCTTTCTTTTCCCCCAGGAGGTAGTTTCCCTTACTTTACTTTGTAGTGAATCACAGTATTTGTACACTGTCTCATCACATAAATCATTTTCATATTCTCATCTGAACTTTATAATAAGGCTATGAAATAGTAGAATTGCTTAGTGAACTCTTGGATTTTAATAGGTCCTTAAACAATGACTGAAGGAAATGTAGATTTTAATGTTGTTGTTGTTGTTCAGTCGCCCAGTCATGTCCGACTCTTGTGGCCCCATGGACCGCAGCACCCCAGGCCTCTCTGTCCCTCACCATCTCTCAAAGTTTGCCCAAGTTCATCATGTCCATTTTGCATTGGTGAATGCCATCCAGCCATCTCATCCTCGACGCAGATATTCATGACTTATTTTTTAAAGTAAGTATCTGAAGTATGCATAGTGAAAATGATTTTCTAAGGTCACTAGGTAGAGTCTGAACTCATGTTCAGCTTTTTTAGATCACAGGGCAAGTTTCTTTCTATAGTTTATGGCTTTAGTTTTTGTAATTTTTGTTTAAGGTAAAATTTAGAGTGAAATGTTCAGATACTAAGTGCACAATTTGAGTTTTGAGAAACACATTCACCTGTAAAGCCAACACATCAGGCAAGATATTGAATATTTCTGTTTCTGCAACATTTCCTGGGGACATTTTCTGTAACTCCCAGGCCAGGTAATCACTGTTGTGACTTTTTTTAACCACCATAGCTCAGTATTGCCTGATCTAAACCTTCTGAAAAATGGAATCTTATAGTAAATACTCTTTTGTATTTTGCTTCTTTCACTCAGCATAAATTTAAGATTTACCCACATTTTGCATGCACAAGAACTTCATTCTTTTTAATTGCTAGGCAATAGTCCATCACATGAATGTACCACAGTTTCTTCATCTGTTTTCTTGCCAATGAATCAAACTGCTATAAACATTTGTGTACCAGTTTCTTTACGGATATAAATTTTCATGTATTTTTTTCAGAAATTGCTGGGTTTACATGCTAGATGACAGGACATATAAGAAACTGCCAAAATTTTCCCGAAGTGGTTGTACTATTTCATATCCCCACCAAAACTGCATGAATATTTCAGGTGTTTCACATCCTTGTTGACATTTAGTATTGTCCGTATTTTAAATTGTAACCATTGTGGTGAGTTGTGTTGCAGTTTGCATTCTCTTGGTTAACTTGCAGAGCTTTTTTGACATGCTTATATGCCATTTGTGAATCTTAGTGAGGTGTCAAAACTTTTCCTTCATTTTTAAATAAGATTGTCTTTTGTCATTGAGTTGTTGGCATTCTTTCTGTATTCTGTATTCAGATCTTTTGCTAGATATATTATGAATGTATTCTCTGCATTGGTGGCTTATCTGTTCATTTTCTAATGCAGTCTTGACTGACAGAATTGTAACACTTTTTCTTTTGTTGCTGTTGCTTTCTGCACTCTAAGAAACGTTTGCCTTACCCCAGACTGCAAAGATATGTTTTCTTCCAGATGTTTTATGGACTTAAATTTACATTTTGGTCTATAACTTTAACATTTATATTATGTCCATTTTGTGTTAAATTTTCAGTATGGTGTAAGGTAAGTGTTGAGGTTAGCTTTTTCCATGTGGATAGCCAGTTGTTTCAGCAATTTTCATTGAAAAGATGTTTATTATCTTATTGAACACTTTTGTCTTCTTTCAAGTCGATTGTGTAAATAGGTTTACATCTGTACTATCTCTTCTGTTTGATCCTTATGCCAGTACAATATCTTAATTACTCTACCTTAATGTGCCTTCCAATCATTTTGTCAAAATCTCTTTGACTAATATAGTCTCTTTGCATTTCCATTTGAATTTTAGAAATAGATTGATAATTTTGATAAAAATCCTTCTGGGATTGTAATTAGAGTATATTCCAATCTATTTTGGAGAGAATTAGTAGCTTAACAGTAATGAGTGTTTCAATCCATGAATTTAATATTCCCTTCAATTACCTAGGTCCTTAATTTCTTAAGGCACTGCTTTGTAGTTTTCAGTGTATAAGCTTTCAGATATTTTGTTAAATTTATTCCTAAATATTTTGTTTAGATGTTATTGTAAGTAGAAGTTTTGAATTTTATTTTTTACCTGTATAATGCAAATATAGAGTTTCCCTGGTGGCTCAGACAATAAAGAATCCACTTACCAATGCAGGAGACCCGGGTTCAGTCCCTGGGTCAGGAAGAGTCCCCTGGAGGAGTGCACAGCAATCCACTCCAGTATTCCCACCTGGACAGTTCCATGGAGAGAGGAACTTGCTGGGCTATAGTCCATAGGGTTGCAAACAGTCAGACATGACTGAGTGACTAACACACACATACACATACACACATGCACACACGGTGCACATATGTAGAAACAAATTGTTTGTGCATATTGCCTTGTGTAGAGAACTTGCTAAATTCACTTGGTAGTTGTTTCATAGATTACCTCTGGTACTTTTACATAAAAAATCACATCTGAAAATAGAGACAATTTTACTTTTTAATGCACTTTATATTTTTCTTGTCTTATATAGTTGCACTGACAGAATGTGGTCCACTGGAGAAGGGAATGGCAAACCACTTCAGTATTCTTGACTTGAGAACCCCATGAACAGTACAAAAAGGCAAAATGATAGGATACTGAAAGAGGAACTCCCCAGGTCAGTAGGTGTCCAATATGCTACTGGAGATCAATGGAGAAATATCTCCAGAAAGAATGAAGGGATGGAGCCAAAGCAAAAACAATACCCAGCTGTGGATGCGACTGGTGATAGAAGCAAGGTCCAATGCTGTAAAGACCAATATTGCATAGGAACCTGGAATGTCAGGTCCATGAATCAAGTCAAATTGGAAGTGGCCAAACAAGAGATTACAAGAGTGAATGTCCACATTCTAGGAATCAGCAAACTGAAATGGACTGGAATGGGTGAATTTAACTCAGATGACCATTATATCTACTACTGCGGGCAGGAATCCCTCAGAAGAAATGGAGTAGACATCATGGTCAACAAAAGAGTCCAAAATGCAGTACTTGGATGCAATCTCAAAAACGACAGAATGATCTCTGTTCGTTTCCAAGGCAAACCATTCAGTATCACAGTAATCCAAGTCTATGCCCCAACCAGTAACACTGAAGAAGCTGAAGTTGAACGATTCTATGAAGACCTATAAGACCTTTTAGAACTAACACACACACACAAAATGTCCTTTTCACTATAGGGGACTGGAATGCAAAAGTAGGAAGTCAAGAAACACCTGGAGTAACAGGCAAATTTGGCCTTGGAATACGGAATGAAGCAGGGCAAAGACAGAGTTTTGCCAAGAAAATGCACTGGTCATAACAAACACCCTCTTCCAACAACACAAGAGAAGACTCTATACATGGACATCACCAGATAGTCAACACCGAAATCAGACTGATTATATTCTTTGCAGCCAAAGATGGAGAAGCTCTATACAGTCAGCAGAAACAAGACTGGGAGCTGACTGTGGCTCAGATCATGAACTCCTTATTGCCAAATTCAGACTGAAATTGAAGAAAGTAGAGAAAACCACTAGACCATTCAGGTATGACCTAAATCAATTCCCTTATGATTATACAGTGGAAGTGAGAAATAGATTTAAGGGCCTAGATCTGATAGATAGAGTACCTGATGAACTATGGAATGAGGTTTGTGACATTGTACAGGAGACAGGGATCAAGACCATCCCTGTGGAAAAGAAATCCAAAAAAGCAAAATGGCTGTCTGGGAAGGCCTTACAAATAGCTGTGAAAAGAAGAGAAGCAAAAAGCAAAGGAGGAAAGGAAAGATATAAGCATCTGAATGCAGACTTCCAAAGAATAGCAAGAAAAGATAAGAAAGCCTTCCTCAGCAATCAATGCGAAGAAATAGAGGAAAACAACAGAATGGGAAAGACTAGAGATCTCTTCAAGAAAATTAGAGATACCAAGGGAACATTTCATGCAAAGATGGGCTCAATAAAGGACAGAAATGGTATGGACCTAACAGAAGCAGAAGATATTAAGAAAAGATGGCAAGAATACACAGAAGAACTGTACAAAAAAGATCTTCACAACCCAGATAATCACCATGGTGTGATCACTGACCTAGAGCCAGACAGCCTAGAATGTGAAGTCAAGTGGGCCTTAGAAAGCATCACTACGAACAAAGCTAGTGGAAATGATAGAATTCCAGTTGAGCTATTTCAAATCCTGAAAAATGATGCTGTGAAAGTGCTGCACTCAATATGCCAGCAAATTTGGAAAACTCAGCAGTGGCCACAGGACTGGAAAAGGTCAGTTTTCATTCCAATCCCAAAGAAAGGCAATGCCAAAGAATGCTTAAACTACCGCACAATTGCACTAATCTCACAAACTAGTAAAGTAATACTCAAAATTCTCCAAGCCAGGCTTCAGCAATATGTAAACCATGAAATTCCTAATGTTCAAGCTGGTTTTAGAAAAGGAAGAGGAACCAGAAATCAAATTGCCAACATCCGCTGGATCATGGAAAAAGCAAGAGAGTTCCAGAAAAACATCTATTTCTGCTTTATTGACTATGCCAAAGCCTTTGACTGTGTGGATCATAGTAAACTGTGGGAAATTCTGAAAGAGATGGGAATACCAGACCACCTGACCTGCCTCTTGAGAAATCTGTATGCAGGTCAGGAAGCAACAGTTAGAACTGGACATGGAACAACAGACTGGTTCCAAATAGGAAAAAGAGTATGTCAAGGTTGTACTTGTCACCCTGTTTATTTAACTTCTATGCAGAGTACATCATGAGAAACGCTGGACTGGAAGAAACACAAGCTGGAATCAAGATTGCCAGGAGAAATATCAATAACCTCAGATATGCAGATGACACCACCCTTATGGCAGAAAGTGAAGAGGAACTAAAAATCCTCTTGATGAAAGTGAAAGTGGAGAGTGAAAAAATTGGCTCAAATACAGTAATTAGCCTTGCTAAGCCTTAGTTTCCTCATCTATAATATGGGGATGATAAAATTTAACTGATAGAAAATTTTGCAATATTACATTAAATTCCATATTTAAAGTATTTAAAAAACTGTGCCTAAAATATTTTTATTTTTCAAAATGAAAGTTGTCTCCATTGAATTTCAGGATCTGATTTTAGGCTCTAATACAAAATATAAAGTATTTGTTGTATTTTGACTGTGTGGATCACAATAAACTGTGGAAAATTCTGAAAGAGATGGGAATACCAGACCACTTGACCTTCCTCTTGAGAAATCTGTATGCAGGTCAGGAAGCAACAGTGAGAACTGAATATGGAACAACAGACAGAACCTATATGGTTCCAAATAGGAAAAGGAGTATGTCAAGGCTGTATATTGTCACACTGCTTATTTAACTTCTATGCAGAGTACATCATGAGAAACGCTGGACTGGAAGAAACACAAGCTGGAATCAAGGTTGCCGGGAGAAATATCAATCACCTCAGATATGCAGATGACACCACCCTTATGGCAGAAAGTGAAGAGGAGCTCAAAAGTCTCTTGATGAAAGTGAAAGTGGAGAGTGAAAAAGTTGGCTTAAAGCTCAACATTCAGAAAACGAAGATCATGGCATCCGGTCCCATCACTTCATGGAAAATAGATGGGGAAACAGTGGAAACAATGTCAGACTTTATTTTTGGGGGCTCCAAAATCACTGCAGATGGTGACTGCAGCCATGAAATTAAAAGATGCTTACTCCTTGGAAGGAAAGTTATGACCAACCTAGATAGCATATTCAAAAGCAGAGACATTACTTTGCCAACAAAGGTTTGTCTAGTCAAGGCTACGGTTTTTCCTGTGGTCATGTATGGATGTGAGAGTTGGACTGTGAAGAAAGCTGAGTGCCGAAGAATTGATGCTTTTGAACTGTGGTGTTGGAGAAGACTCTTGAGAGTCCCTTGGACTGCAAGGAGATCCAACTAGTCCATTCTGAAGGAGATCAGCCCTGGGATTTCTTTGGAGAGAATGATGCTAAAGCTGAAAGTCTAGTACTTTGGCCACCTCACGCGAAGAGTTGACTCATTGGAAAAGAGTCTGATGCTGGGAGGGATTGGGGGCAGGAGGAAAAGGGGACGACAGAGGATGAGATGGCTGGATGGCATCACCGACTCAATGGACATGAGTCTGAGTGAACTCTGGGAGTTGGTGATGGACAGCGAGGCCTGGCGTGCTGCGATTCATGGGGTCGCAAAGAGCTGGACACGACTGAGCAAATGAACTGAACTGAACTGATATAGTTGCACTATATAAGACTGTGTAAGGTGTTGAATAGAAATGATGAAAGTAGATATCCTCTTTATTCCTAATGTTAATATGAAAAGTGTTCAGTGTTGCACCATTAAGTAAGATGTAGGTTTTTTAATATGTGCAGTTAATCAGACTGAGGAAATTCTGTGTTATTCCTAATTTGCTGTGAATTTTTAGTAAGCCTGGTGAATAATTTTGTCAGGTCCTTTCTGTATCTGACGAGATGACCGTGTGACTTTTCCCTTTAACCTGTTATTGTGCTGACATACTGATTTTCAAATGTGAGGCCAACTTTACATTCCTAAAATAAACACCACTTGCAAAATTAATATGCTAAAATTGTTAAGGATTTTTACATATCCTTATTGCATGCCTGCAATGCAGCAGACTAGAATTCAATCCCTGGGTCGGGACGATCTCCTGGAGAAGGAAATGGCAAATAATTCCAGTATTATTGCTTGGAAAATCCCATAAACAGAGGAGCTTGGTCCATGGGGTCACAAAAGAGTTGGATAAAACTTAGTGACTAAACAACAGCAATATTGCATTGTATATGTATATAGACACACCACATCAAGTTATCTGTTGATGGACATTTAGGTTGTTTCTATGTCTTGGATATTGTAAATAGTGCTGTTATGTACATAGGGGTGCAGGTATCTTTTGGAATTGTAGTTTTATCTGGGTATATGCTCCAGAGTGGGCATGCTGGATCATATGGCAACTCAGTTTTTTGAGGAATCTCTATACCCTTTTCCATAATGGCTGTACCAATTTACAAGGGAGTTCCCTTTTCTCCACACCCTCTACAGCATTTATTATTTATAGAATTTTTAATGGTGACCATTCTGATCTGTGTGAGGTGGTACCTCACTGTAGTTTTGATCTGCATTTCTCTAATAATTACCAATGATGAGCATCTTTTCATTGCTTGTTGGTCATCTGGATGTCTTCCTTCAGGAAACGTCTACTTAGGTCTTCTGTCCATTTTTTGATTGGATTGTTTATTTGTTGTTGAGTTATATGAGCTGCCTGTATGCTTTGGAAATTAAGCCCTTGTTAGTCTCATTACTTGCAAATATTTTCTCCCAGATCTAGGCTGTTGTTGTTGTGTTTTGCTTTATTTGTGGTTTCCTTTGCTGTGCATACAGTGGCTGTGGTCTAACTACTGGATGGCTTGTTTAGCTTCTGCCTAAGTTCTGTGAAAACAGACAATGTGTCTCAAATTTACCTGATTCCATAATTTTTATTTTATAAATAATTTTAACACAATTGTTATAGTCAGGTCACTTGCTTTGGCTCCATTTCTTAAAATGATTCTTCTCTTTCCTCATTTTCCAAAGGCCCATGTGTCTTCTCCCAAGGTTTTTTGGAGCATGAAAATATTATTTTTTTAATGTGTCTAATTGGTTTTGTTTTGTGGAATTATCATACTTTATTCTTTGGGGAGAAAAATTTTGACTAAGAAATCTGATATATTTACTTATGGAGTAAACTTGTTTAAAGGAACATTATCTTTGTAGTTTCAAAGTTGATTACCCTTTTCAGGTTGAAGTAGACCAGAGGAAAGTTTCTTCTCAAAGGAATTCTACCTTTAGGAACCTTATCAGTTGAGTTTTGTAGCTATACCAGGCCCTAGTGGAGAAATGAATGCCTTAGGATATAGTGGTTTGTTTTCCTGCCTCAGAAGTCAGATCATATCACACTAGTATCTCAGGAACTCAGAAAGTTAACAAAGCAAAACAAAAAACTGTTGCTCAGTATAACTAAAAGCACATTCAAACAAAGATTGTGTGGTGAGGGTTCTAGAATTATTCCTGACTCTAAGTTAAATTTCTATGGGAAAGTTACAGAACTTTTAAAAATTCAGGTTCATTTTCTGTAAACTAAACATGATGTACAATGTACCTCCTTATGAAATCTGTTTATTCTTAGTTGTCTTACAGTTTCATTCTCTTTTGCATCACAAATTTCTTCTTCTTGACTGGAATATTCCTGTGAATATACATATTTTTCAATATTTAAAATTTTTTTCATCTCTTTTTTGACCTCTTATTTCTACAACCACTGAAGGAAATATTTCATTTTTCAGTCAGAAAATCTTTATTCTACAAAGCATTCCATGAGAACTTACTTAAAAGAGGAAGGGATGGGGTCTTTGAATGCATAGCATGAATTTTATCATAAATCCTTATCACAAATCCTAATAAACCCTGAATTTGTTCTAAATTGTAGTATTTATTATCCTTCTACTAACACCATAGCCTCAGAATTCTATGTATAGTTATGGCTTTCCCAGTGGCTCAGTGGTAAAAAAATCAACCTGCTAATACAGGAGATGGGCTTTTGATCCCTGGGTTGGGAAGATGCCCTAGAGGAGGAAATGGCAAATCAGTCCTGTATTCTTGCATGGAAAATTCCATGGACAGAGGAGCTTGGCGGGCTACAGTCCATAGGGTCGCAAAGAATCGGACACAACTTAGCAACTAAACAACAAGTGGCATTTATCAGTTCTCTCCTTTACAAGTAAGAATACATGAGTCAGACACAACTGAGTGACTGAAATGAACTGAACCGATATATGTATATTCAATTCAGTTCAGTTCAGTTGTTCAGTCGTGTCCAACTCTTTGCCAACCCTCTGTGTCCATCACCAACTCCCAGAGCTTACTCAAACTCATGTCCATTGAGTCGGTGATGCCATCTAACCATCTCATTCTCTGTCATCCCCTTCTCCTCCAGCCTTCAATCTTTCCCAGCATCAGGGTCTTCTTCAATGAGTCAGTATTCGCATTAGGTGGCCAAAGTTTTGGAGTTTCAGCTTCGGCATCAGTCCTTCCAATATTCAGGACTGATTTCCTTTAGGATTGATGGGTTTGATCTCCTTGCAGTCCAAGGGACTCACAAGAGTCTTCTCCAACACCACAGCTCAAAAGCATCAGTTCTTCGGCACTCAGCTTTCTTGATAGTCCAACTCTCACATCCATACATGACTACTGGAAAAACCATAGCTTTGACTAGACGGACCTTTGTAGGCAAAGTAATGTCTCTGCTTTTTAATATACTATCTAGACTGATCATAGCTTTTCTTCCAAGGAGCATGCGTCTCTTAATTTCACGGCCGTAGTCACCATCTGCAGTGATTTTGGAGCCCCCAAAAGTAAAGTCTTTCACTGTTTCCATTGTTTCCCCATCTATTTGCCATGAAGTGGTGGGACTGGATGCCATGATCTTAGTTTTCAGAATGCTGAATTTTAAGCCAACTTTTTCACTCTCCTCTTTCACTTTCATCAAGAGGCTCTTTAGTTCTTCTTCATTTTCTGCCATAAGGGTGGTGTCATCTGCATGAGGTTATTGATATTTCTCCCAGCAATCTTGTTTCCAGCTTCTGCTTCATCCAGCCTGGCATTTTGCATAATGTCCTCTGCATATAAGTTAAATAAACAGAGTGACAATATACATTCTTGACGTACTTCTTTCCCAATTTGGAACCAGTCTGTTGTTCCATATGCAGTTCTACCTGTTGCTTCCTGACCTGCATACAGGTTTCTCAGGAGGCAGGTCAGGTGGTCTGGTATTCCTATCTCTTGAAGAATTTTCCACACTATGTTGTGATCCACACAGTCAAAAGCTTTGGCACAGCTAATAAAAAAGTAGATGTTTTTCTGGAATTCTCTTGCTTTTTTGATGATCCAATAGTTGTTTGCAATTTTATCTCCGGTTCGTCTACCTTTTCTAAATCCAGCTTGAACATCTGGAAGTTCACGGTTCACATACTCTTGAAGCCTGGCTTGGAGAATTTTGAGCATTACTTTGCTTGCATGTGAGATGAGGGCAATAGTTTGAACATTCTTTGGCATTGCCTTTCTTTGAGATTGGAATGAAAACTGACCTTTTCCAGTCCTGTGGCTACTGCTGAGTCTTTCAAATTTGCTGGCATATTGAGTGCAGCACTTTGACAGCATCATCTTTTAGGATTTGAAATAGCTCAACTGAAATTCCATCACCTCCACTAGCTTTGTTTGTAGTGATGCTTTCTAAGGCCCACTTGACTTCACATTCCAGGATGTCTGGCTCTAGGTGAGTGGTCATACCATTGTGATTATCTGGGTCATGAAGATCTTTTTTGTATAATTCTTCTGTGTATTCTTGCCACCTCTTCTTAATATCTTCTGCCTCTGTTCGGTCCATACGATTTCTGCCCTTTATTGTGTCCATCTTTGCAAGAAATATTCCCTTGGTATCTCTGATTTTCTTGAAGAGATCTCTAGTCTTTCCCATGCTATTGTTTTCCTCTATTTCTTTGCATTGATTGCCAAGGAAGGCTATCTTATCTCTCCTTGCTATTCTTTGGAACTCTGCATTCAAATGGGTATATCTTTCATTTTCTCCTTTGCCTTTTACTTCTTTTCTCAGCTATTTGTAAGGCCTCCTCAGACGACCATTTTGCCTTTTTGCATTTCTTTTCCTTGGGGTTAGTCTTGATCCCTGTCTCCTGTACAATGTCATGAACCTCATTCCATAGTTCTTCAGGCACTCTGTCTGTCAGATCTAATCTCTTGAATGTATTTGTTGCTTCCACTGTATAATCGTAAGGGATTTGATTTAGGTCATACCTGAATGGTCTAGTGGTTTTCTCTACTTTCTTCAATTTCAGTCTGAATTTGGCAATAAAGAGTTCATGATCTGAGCCACAGTCAGCTCCCAGTCTTGTTTTTGCTGACTGTATAGAGCTTCTCCATCTTTGGCTGCAAAGAATATAATCAATCTGATTTCGGTATTGACCATCTGGTGATGTCCATGTGTAGAGTGTTCTCTTGTGTTGTTGGAAGAGGGTGTTTGCTATGACCAGTGCATTCTCTCGGCAAAACTCTATTAGCCTTTGCCCTGTTTCTTTCTGTACTCCAAGGCCAAATTTGCCTGTTACTCCAAGTGTTTCTTGACTTCCTAATTTTGCATTCCAGTTCCCTATAATGAAAAGGACATCTTTTTTGGGTGTTAGAAGGTCTTGTAGGTCTTCATAGACTCATTCAACTTCAGCATTACTGATCATGGCATAGACTTGGATTACTGTGATATTGAACGGTTTGCCTTGGAAATGAACAGAGGTCATTCTGTTGTTTTTGAGACTGCATCCAAGTACTGCATTTTGGAGTCTTTTGTTGAGTCTGATGGCTACACCATTTCTTCTAAGGGATTCTTGCCCACAGTAGTAGATATAATGGTCATCTGAGTTAAATTCACCCATTCCAGTCTAAAATGTCGACGTTCACTCTTGCCATCTCCTGTTTGACCACTCCCAGTTTGCCCTGAATCATGGACATAACATTCCAGGTTCCTATGCAATATTTCTCTCTACAACATTGGACTTTGCTTCTATCACCAGGCACATCCACAGCTGGGTGTTGTTTTTGCTTTGGCTCCATCTTTTCATTCTTTCTGAAGTTAGTTCTCCACTGATCTCCGTAGCATACTGGGCACCTAACACCCGGGGAGTCCATCTTTCAATATCCTATCTTTTTGCCTTTTCATGCTGTTCATGGGGTTTCAAGGAAAATTATGTATTACCATATACATATATATATGTGTATATACATATGTATTTAATTTATAGATATTTAATTTAAGGGTGTATATAAGTGGTTCAGAGGGTAAAGAATCTGTGTGCAATGTGGGAGACCTGTGTTTGATCCCTGGGTTGGGAAGATTCCCTGGAGAAGAGAATAGCTATTCTGGCCTGGAGACTTCGATGGACAGAGAAGACTGGCAGGCTACTGTCTATGGGGTTGCAAAGAGTCGGACATGACTGGATCACTTTCACTTCACATATAAATTGTATATGCATACTGGAAAGAGTTGACTCATTGGAAAAGACCCTGATGCTGGGAGGGATTGAGGGCAGGAGGAGAAGGGGACGACAGAGGATGAAATGGCTGGATGGCATCACCGACTCGATGGACATGAGTTTGAGTAAACTCCGGGAGTTGGTAATGGACAGGGAGGCCTGGCATGCTGTGATTCATGGCATCACAAAGAGCTGGACACAACTGAGCAACTGAACTGAACTGAACTGAACTAAACCTAATGTAGTAATTGTTTATATGACATTATAATGTGAGAAGTGTGATTCTTTCTCTATGTGGCCTATTCGAATGTTCAAATCTATGAATACCTTTCATCATTGTCTTTTCTAAAATCTAATCAAAAGCCTTTGTTTTATAGGTAAGCTCACTGTCCCATAGATTTGCTTCTAGTATCAGCAGATTCATAAATCTAGCTTGGGATTCATGTTTGAAAATTTTATGCTTTTTTAGTTTAATATATGCCTATTTACTGCTTTGGAAAAGTAATCAGAGAGAACAATGGTTAATCAAGTGTGCATCATTGCTTCAGACATCCTAAGTATCATTTTTTCAACAGCATATATTGTAAATGTTAGCAGCAAATGCCTGTTTATCTCCTAATGTTTTGTCTTATGTGAAATCTAGACTGCGTAAATAGAATGAGAGCTTTTACTTTCTCTGGCAAATCTGTTTTCAGTATAGTCACAGAGAAATCAGTTACCATGACTGCAAGATCATCTGGCCATTTATTCACTTATTAAATTACACTTTAACAACAGTCATTCCTACTTCCTGGCCCAGGGATATGGTTTGACCTTTCATTTTGAATTGCTAAGTAAAATTATAAATTCATGTATTCAATTTACTATTTAAAAACACTGATTTTTATGTTTCCTTGGTTATCAAAGTTAATTTTTTTCAGATTGATTATACTCAGTGTTGTTACATGAGCTCTTGGGGGTGGAATCAGAGGTTATATTGGTGTCACAAGAACTCATAAAAGTTAATTGACTGCCCACAATGAAAACTGAAGTTTCTTTTCTTGGAAAATTATGGCATACTGATGAGTGTCTGATACTGATGTTGCTACTGCTCACATATGGGATTTCTTGAAATAAATTCAATCATATCTGCTAGCAATGACCAGAAGTATTCTACATATTGCTAGAAGAAACCTTCCCAAATTAAGTTTCAGATAGAATTGTGGTGGTGATTCTTTTCTGCTCTGATGGTCAAATTTATTTACGTTAAAAACAGTATACTTTGGAAATAGAAGGCATATACAAGACTTGCACATTATTTCTATCAATGAAAAAATGTTACCTGCTGTATCAGTAAACAAAGGATGTTGCCGCTATCAAGCCATCATAGTATAGCTGCCTCGATGGTGAGCCCCGAGGGAATTCAAGGTAGAAACAGGATGCCTACCATCAAGCCTTCAGCCACTGCAGCAACCTGCCAATGTTTCTGAGGAGACTCAGGATGGGAAAATACAGAATATTGGCCCAGATAGCTGAGGTGTATGTCAAAGGAATGATTTCAGTGAGCCCAGAATTTGCATCTTCCCATACATACAAAAAGGCTAAATTCATTAACTTGAAATGTCTGGGGGAAAAAAGTGTGTTTTAGTTGTTCAGTTGTGTCTGACTCTTTGAGACCCCATGGACTGTAGCCCTCCAGGCTCCTCTGTTCATGGAATTTTCCAGGCAAGAATACTGGAGTTGGTTGCCATGCCCTCCTCCAGGGGATCTTCCTGACTGAAGAATCAAACCCGGGTCTCCTACATTACAGGATAAGGGAATGTCTACCCACTCTGGTATTCATGCCTGGAGAATTCCATGCAGAGAGGAGCCTGGAGGGCTACAGTGCATGGGGTCACAAAGAGTAGACGTGACTGAGCAACTAACATGGAGATCTGGTTGGGAGGGGGGCAAAATTTTTGCATTTCTAACAAGTTCCCCAGAGACGCTGATGCACACTTTGTGAATCAACGGTCAACATGATATGTTAAAACATATTGTGTGCTCTTTACCAAAAACATTGTGGTAACACTTTGTTCTTGAAATGCCTAAAATATCCTTCACTTCCCAGTAGTCTAACAAAACAGAGGGTACTTGTATTTTGCATCCTTAGCTCTGCCACCCACTCAGGGTGATCTTAGGTAAACCACAAAATCTATTTGTATTTAAGCTTCTTCTTACAAAGGAGAGCACGGTAATACTCTTACTCTGCAAATTCTGATTTTTCTAGGTTGAAAACTCTCTGACTACAGAATTGAAAGTGTGTAAGCCTTTTGTGGGGGCTTGCAAGGTGGTACTAGTGGTAAAGAACCTGCCTGCCAATGCAGGAGACATAAGAGACACAGGTTCGATCCCTGGGTTGGGAAGATGCCCTGGAGGAGGGCATGACAACCCATTCCAATATTCTTGCCTGGAGAATCCCTATGGACAGAGGAGCCTGGTGGGCTACAGTCCATGGGGTAGCAGAGAGTCAGACACAACTTCAGTTTAGTTCAGTTCAGTTCAGTCGCTCAGTCGTGTCCGACTTTTGCGACCCCATGGACTGCAGCACACCAGGCCTCCCTGTCCATTACCAACTCCCGGAGTCTACTCAAACTCATGTCCATTGAGTCAGTGATGCCATCCAACCACCTCATCCTCTGTTGTCCCCTTCTCCTCCCACCTTCAGTCTTTCCCAGCATCAAGGTCTTTCCAAAGGAGTCAGTTCTTTGCATCAGGTGGCCACACAAGCCTTTTGTGAAGAACATTAACTAAGCTCTAGTGATTCAGTTACATTTTCCCCAGAAGTTATTTTTATAATATTCTATCATCAGCCAGACCCTGGAATAGTAACAACAGATATTGAGTATAATTCAAACCAAAGATTGACCTTGACCAGTCTTTTATGCCTTCTCTAATACAAAGATACTGGAAGTGCCTGGTTTAGATGGGGATATTGTCTCTCTTCTTCCCCATCACAGAAGGGCAGGCTACCCAGAAGAAAGTAGCCTTTGCCTTCTTTTATCTGTGTCCCAGGAGCACCTTAGTTCTTAAGACCTATACACATTCATTTGAACAGAAGTGTCATCTGAAATGAATGAAATAATTTCCTGTTTCCCTGAGGTCTCGAGGCAAAAGCATCTCACACTCAATGTATTTTTTCTTTTCTATTACAGAACAAGGTTCTTGTTCTAAATTCAGTTATGTGGAATAAATTTTTTACTCTTTTTTCCCTAAAGTTTCAAATTCTAGAATCAGAACAGTTTTTAGGGGCTCTGTCTAGGCAAGGCTTATGGATTTATAATAGCCATATATTTTTGAGCTTCTCTGTATGGTGATACATGCAATGAGTTAATTGTGAGCACTTCAAGATAACTTTCTCACTATTAGTTTCCATGTTTGTTCATTTTTTTGAGGGATGACATTGATTGATACTGTCTAGACAAAACCATTGATTCTATTTCTCACTCTGTTGTTTGGGGTGGGATTGACAGAGCATTGAAAGAGGTCAAGTTCTGATGTTGGACAGGTCAGATTTTGAGTTTTCTGTTTTGCATAGTTGTGAGTTCTATTCATTGGATTGACGTTTAGATTCCAGCAGGCAGGAGAAAATGCTGCAGATAGTAAAAGACTGCAGAATTTTGATGAAAACCATGGTACTCTTAGAGGAATAATATACTTCACAGCACAAATTACCTTTCCTTGGTATTGTGGCAAAAGTGTATTTATGAGTAGGGTGAACGTAGAAGCCATTTTTCCTGGGACAGTCTTAGTTTATGCCTATTTTTTCGGCAAACTTATAAATAATCCTCTCTTAGGCTCCAAAGTGCTTCAGTTTGGATGGTAAACATGGTCACCTTGTTTTTAGCAGGTGTAAACCATATTCATTTAAAATCACATTTTGGTGTGATTTTAAAAAGTAAGCTGGAAATATTTTCCGATTCCTTGAATGCTACTAGTCTCTAAAATATTGGGACAAACAACAAGCATTTACTTCAGCAAATAATTAGCCTCTGATTCCAAGAAGGTCTCCCATAGACACACTGATGGTATAATGGTCTCAAAAATTGAGCTGTGGCACCAGTGTGGCACACCAGTCCTTTCATCAGTGATAACTGGAAATTTATCACCAATTTCTTCTATATCTGGAAGAAATGACTTGACATCATACTAAATACACTTTGGATTATAATTATTCCTGTCTTCAGTGCAGATAAATTCTAGCAAATAATTCTGAATTATTCAGGAAAAAGAAAGCAAGTGTTATGGGTTATATTTATAAGTAAAGAGGTCCTTTATGTAGGGAAGAGCAGAAAGTTTTTGAGTACAAGGAGTCTTCCCTCTGCTGTTCATTATCTATTATGCTTATTATTATCTACTTATGTTCATTATCTATTTAAGTCATAGGTACTCTTTCACAATATCAATAAACATGTTTGTCATAAAAGTTATATTTTGACAAGCTCTTTTCTGGTTTTAAATAAAAGAAATAGTTGGCACCAACTTTCTTCTTAGTTCTGTCTTAGGTTCAAGAGTATATAGAGACATAAAGTTCAGTGAAGAAGCATGAGATCATTATATAAATGTAGATTCACAATAAATAGGATATAAGATTATGTGACAGAATGTATGACTTGAAAAATTTAAAGGCATTTTAGAGGAGGCAACTAAAATTTGCCTGCTATTTGGGCCTTCGAATGATGCCAAAAATACCTGTGCTTGGCATTTATATGCCAAACACTAATGTTTTATCATCACTCATGCCAAGTGCTTGAACAAACTGCTGCCCAATACGAAGCCTGAGGAAACAAATGGCATAATAAAGAACTGCCTTTTTATGTCTGAATCAGTTACTCAGACTTAGGGGCCATTTTCCTCTGCATGGAATAAAGCTGCTCCCTGGAAATTCTGGGCATAGAAACAGAGCTGGAGGAGGATATTGAAGTAATTAATGCTCTGAGAACATTAGAAGAAATTGGATTGATATGAACTGGCATTAAATAACACCAATTTGAAAAATTCAAATAGCTACCACATTTAGAATTGCTTTTCTTAAAGCTGCAGATTCAATTGGAGAGCAAGTGAGTACATGCTGAGAATTTACTAAAAACCCTTCTCCTCTCAGGAAGATACTAAAACAGAAAGGAGCTTGGAACTATTTCAGTCTTTGCATTCCAGGATGAAGGTAGCTGACCTTGACCATGTAAAGAACTTGGCATCAGCTGAGTGGCAGCCTCTAGTTCCTTACCCTCTCTTTCTAGAACTATAATACTAATTTTTCTCTTTCAATTTACCCAGACCAGAGTAGTAAGCAGCACTTTTCATACATGCAGTTGTCATAAATAGCTACTAAAATAATGATTTTTCTTAAAGCCTTCAGGAGATACTGAGAAAAAAGGTTGCTATTTGCAACATTTCAGGTAAGAAGAGGAACTAAAAAAGTGTCCTTATTAAAGGAAGCAAGTTTTTCTTATTGTGAAGCTCAAGCTAGGATATTTTGAAATTGTGTTCAATGGTTTTAGCACGGTCATTTCTATCACTAACATCCCTTTTGTCTGTACTCTCAAGAAAAGGTGAGGGTATAAGACTGTAGGAAATGTAGAGGCAGGAAAGTGAGGTAGACTAAAGCTACCCCCAGAGGGGAGCAGAGTCAGAACTTAAACTGTTCTCTCAACATTTAAGCTATAATAGCAAATTTTCCTTTAGGTAAGTACCTTCCATAGCTTAGATTCAGAAAAATTCTCAGTAAAAATGCTTGTACAAAAACTAGGTAAAGCTAATTTCCTACTGTTTCAAAAGCTAATATTGCCGTATATAATATTCAGGCATTCAATTTCCTAAAGAAAATCGTTGGAAGGACTGATGCTGAAGCTGAAGCTCCAATACTTTGCCCACCTGATGCGAAGGGCTGACTCATTGGAAAAGACCAGGATGCTGGGAAAGATTGAGGGCAGGAGGAAAAGGGGGCAACAGAAGTTTGGATGGCATCATTGACTCAATGGGCATGAATTTGAGCAAACTCCGGGAGGTTGTGAAGGACAGGGAAGCCTGAAGTGCTGCAGTTAGTTCATGGGGTCAGAGAGAGTCAGACACGACTTCACGACTGAACAACAATATTGAAAGAAACATTTTGTAAATACATCTGAATTATTGGATATTATTCTTCTCCATCTATTAAAAGATTGTATTTATCTAAAAGGACCAGAATTGATCTGAGACTTCCCTGGTGGTCCAGTGACTAAGACTCCACGCTCCCAATGCAGGGGGCCCAGGTTCAACTGATAGTTGGGGAACTAGATCCCACATGTGGCAACAGTGCAACTAAAATCCAGCACGCTGCAACAAAAGATCCTTTATGCTACAACTAGGACCCTGTGCAGCCAAATAAACAAACAAGATAAATAAATAAATATTTTTAAAAAGATGCTGTAAGAGTAAATCTTAAAATTAAAAAAAAAAAATCACCAGAAAATTGATCTAAATTGAAATAAACAAAAGCCTGGTACATAAGCAGCACTCTTTACCTTTTCATTTGGCTGGATATCAAACCAATCAGTCCTAAAGAAAATCAACCCTAAATATTCATTGGAAGACTGATGCTGAAGCTGAAGCTGCAGTACTTTGGCCACCTGATGCCAAGAGCCAACTCATTAGAAAAGACCCTGATGCTGGGAAAGTTTGAAGGTAGGGGGAGAAGGGGGCAACAGAGGATGAGATGGTTGGATGGTATCACCAACTCGATGGACATGAGTTGGTGATGGACAGGGAAGCCTAGTGTGCTACAGTCCATGGGGCGTGCCGCAGCCCATGGGGTCACAAAGAGTCAGACATGACTGAGCGACTGAACTGAAGTGAAGTGAAGAGCACTCAGACCAATTAAATCTATCTCTGGGAAACAGGAACGAGACCTTATTCTTGGAAGGGCATGTGTATTCGTTTGTTACAGCTGCCACAACAAAGCACCATAGGCTGAGTGGCAAACAACAAAAATTGTTTGTCACAGTTCTGGAGGTTAGAAGTTCAAGATCAAGGTGTGTTCATGTTCTTCTGAGGCCTCTCTCCTTGCCTTGAGGTGGCCTCTTTCTTGTGCTGTGTCCTCACATGATCATGTTTCTATCTGTGTTGTCTGTGCCCCTGTCTCCTCTTATAAGGACACTGGTCACAGTGGATGAGAGCTCATTTTCATGCCCTCATTTTACCGTAATTTCCTCTTTTAAGGCCCCACTTCCAAATATAGCCACAATCTGAGGTACTCTGGTTAAGACTTCTAAAGATGGATTTGGGTGGGGGCTGGTGACAGGGAACAGCACAATTCAGCTCAGAATGGCACACATTGGTTAGAAGTCCTACTTTAGGGGGTCTCGAGCTACTTAAATGTACTGCTTAAACATACACCAAGGAATGTTTGGAAAAAAATTCCATGTAGTTCAACATTTTGCTAACAATAGGCTGAATCATGAAGGCAGTCTGTTAGAAGGCAAAAGCCCTGAGCTGCAAAACAGTATGGGATGGTAGAAACCTACAGCATTGTCAATGGCAAAGACAGCTCTTTGACTAATATCATATGAACATGAAAGTGAAAGGAAAAGTACCTCACTCATGTCCAACTCTTTGTGACCCTATGGACTACACAGTCCATAGAATTCTCCAGGCCAGAATATTGGAGTGGATAGCCTTTCCCTTCTCGAGGGGGTCTTCCCAACCCAGGGATCAAACCCAGGTCTCCCACATTGCAGGCAGATTCTTTACCAGCTGAGCCATCATATGCACATAGGTGTGTAATTAACTACTTTCTTTATCTGAAAAACGGGAAGAACATCCCTCTTGCAAGTTATTTTGTAGGCTGTAATATGTGAAGTGAGAATATAGTGCTGACAGATGGCAGTACTCAAATATCAGTAGAAATAGGGTAATTCTGCTGCTGCTACTAAGTCGCTTCAGTTGTGTCCGACTCTGTGTGACCCCAGAAATGGCAGCCCACCAGGCTCCCCCGTCCCTGGGATTCTCCAGGCAAGAACACTGGAGTGGGTTGCCATTTCCTTCTCCAATGCATGAAAGTGAAAAGTGAAAGTGAAGTCGCTCAGTCGTGTCTGACTCTTAGCGATCCCACGGACTGCAGCCCACCAGGCTCCTCTGTCCATGGGATTTTCCAGGCAAGAGTACTGGAGTGGGGTGCCATTGCCTTCTCCAAGGGTAATTCTACCATATGTTAACTTGTGTACTTGCACTCATTTTCCGTTGAAAAAATGACCACAAATGTATTGGCTTAAAACAATGTTGATTTTTTATCTAACAACCCCAGAGGTCAGAAGTCTGACACTGGCTTAAAATCAAGGAGCCAGCAGGGCTAGTTTCCTTTCTAGGGGGTGTTGGTAGGGGGAGAATATATTTACTTGTCCTTTGCAGCTTCTAGAGGCTGCCTGCTATTCTTGGCTCATGGCTCCCTTCCTTCATCCTCTAAGCCAACAATGGTGGGTTGAATCAATAGCTCTCTGACCCTGCTTCTGTCATTGGTACATCTCTCTCTCTGACTCTAGGCAATGAAGGACCCGAGTGATTAGACTGGATACACCCATCTAATCTAAGATACACCTACTTAGATACATCTAATCTTAGATACACCCATCTAAGTTAGATTGGCTAACTTCCCATCTCAAGGTTCTCTACTAATTCACATCTGCCAAGTCCCTTCTGCTGAGTAAGATGACATATTCAATGATTCACAATAATAAGGGCCATTATCCTGTCTGCCACACTGGGGGCTTAGACGGTAAAGAATCTGCCCACATGCGGGAGACCTGGGTTTGATCCCTGTGTTGGGAAGATCCCTGGAGGAGAGCATGGCGACTCACTGCAGTCTTCTTGCCTCGAGAATCCCCATGGACAGAGAACCCTGGCGGACCCTCTGGGTCTCCATGGGGTCACAGAGAGTCGGACATGACTGAGCAACTAAGTACAGCACAACACAGTGTCCTTGAACACATTTTTCTCATGAGCCAATTCTTTAACAATAAAATGAACATATGGTCCCTGACTTTACCTTTAGAGGTTTGTAAAATTTAATACATGATTTTCTATTTGAGAAACAATACTTCAATAAGATTCCTTATCTTTTTTTCTAGAGCCATACGAGAAGCCAAGACTGATTATCAAAACCATAAACAGAAATTCTATTGTTTCTCCTCACATTCTGATAAAATTCGTACCTTAATTTCTCCCCTGTACCTGACCTGACTTTTACCTCACTGATTCTCTTTTACTTTTGTGCTTTAGTAATAATATTGTCTTATATTCCAAGTTCAAGTTCCTATTACTATGGATTGGTCAAAAAGTTTGTTTGGGTTTTTCTATAAGTTATTACAGAAAAATCCAAATGAACCTTTTGGTCAACCCAATGCTTCAGAAATGGACCACAATAACTACCACATTTTAAAATTAATTAAAATACCTCATTTTCCAAGTGTTCTACACCAAAAATTTTTTTTGAAACTTAGCCATGGTTTTTATATGTTAGATACTGAACTCAAAGCTGAGGTTAAAGCCATATTCTAAGATTCCTGAAAGCCACAATTTATTGACCTAGTCCTAAAATAAACTAAAGATATAATTTGGGAGTACATGTGAATATTTTTCTTGGTATGTTATTCTTTTCCAGTAGGCATGTAGAAACGAGTCCCATACAATGTATGAGAAATAAGGGATAATCAATATATACTATATTTTAATTTGTTATATTCATAGAGTATAAAGCAATACTTCATAATTTGGCTATTTACAGTCAAAGATATAGAGGTTTAACCCTTGGTCTGCTGTTATGTACTAGATGAATGGCCTTGGGAAAGTACCACCTTATATAAAATTTCATGTCCTCATCTGCTAAAATGTGGTAATATTCTAACTTACAAGTTTGATTTGAGGATTAAATAATGCATGAAATTTATTGATCACAGTGTCTAGCACACAGGAAGCACTCAATATTTACATTGTTGCTGTATTTGTTTTCAGGTTTTCTAATGACTGATATGAAGAAAGTGGGAAAGGAGAGTAACATAGACTGAGGGTAATAAGTGAAAATGAGTTTTTCTTTCCTATGTGAAGACTGACAGGTATTTATAGAAAGCAGGCATAGTCAGTAAATTGAAAAATATAAACCATTTCCAGGTGTTTCCCCTCTCCCTTGTCACCAAAACTGGTTTCAGCTTTACTCTCTGTTTTTTTCCTCTTTATTGTCCACCCAAAGAAAAGCCTGTCACTTTTAGGTTTGTCCTTTGAGCTTCTATAACGCAAAATCTGGAGAAATATGCAAACAGGAGAAGAAAGAAGGGGAGGAGTTTTAGCTTTTTTTTTTTTTTTAGGATTTGAGCAGAAATGTGCCAAAAGAGCTCTACTAGGAGTAAAAAGAAGAAAGGGGATTTAAAA
This sequence comes from Bos javanicus, assembly GCF_032452875.1. Taxonomy (NCBI): domain Eukaryota; kingdom Metazoa; phylum Chordata; class Mammalia; order Artiodactyla; family Bovidae; genus Bos; species Bos javanicus. The sequence continues at coordinate 95,323,009 of NC_083872.1, read as the reverse complement.
GCATATTATTGTGGATTATCTATTCACTTCAAGATATTAAGGAATATAATTAAGACGTTATTTTCTGAGATTAGGTCTTAGTTATAAACATTCATTTGCTATACAGCAAACTGTGATAAGCAGACATTGAGAGAGAAAGAGAGAAAGGAAGGGAAACAGACTGACAGAAAGAGCAGAGACGAATAAGGAAAAAGGAGGAGACTTAAGGCAAATTGCTTATTTCCAAATTCTGACTGAGGCTGGTCCAATCCTGCAATCTGAGTTGGTTGGGTCCATATTTAACTATACAGAATTCACATTTAAGGTCATATTTTTGGCAAACCAAGACCACAGATCAATTTACTAACCCCAGATTAAAAAAAAAAAAATCTTAACAACTCTGGTTTATTCTGGGTCCCCTGGAAACAAATGACTGACTTGACTAAGCAGACATTTTTAAGCTAGTGGTTTTGGCTCGGTAGTCACAGCTAGGATCAAGGATCAAAACCAAGCCTTGATGGTGACTGTGTGGACACAGACATATCAAATCAAAAGTGACATTCCTATCTCAGACAGAGATTAAGAGTATAGGCTCCCAAGGTTTAAATTTTGGTTTTGTCATTGGGCTATAATTCTAGTTCTGGTATGTTGTCCCTTTAATTTCACTCTTTTCTGGGAGCAATATCAATTTTCACCCAGAGACTGGTCTTGTATTCAGGTCCTGATATCTGATGGCTCTTGTGATCAGATGCTATTTTAATTTTTTTTTTAAAGTGCTTTGCCACATCCTCAGAAGCTCATCATATAGAAGATAGAAGCTGTCGCAACAAAAAACTGAGAGAACAGCAATTTTTATGCTTTCAATTTAATACAACACATTGCAAATGAGTACTAAGCTTTTAGAAGACCCTGGCCTCAGGGTTATGGAAATCAAAAGCAAATAAGGCACAACTTTTACAGTTAACTGAACGGTTATCTGATTCATGAGACTGAAAAAACTATGAATCACCACAGTTCAGTTTAGTTGCTCAGTCGTTTCTGACTATTTGTGACCCCATGGACTGCAACACGCCAGGCTTCCCTGTCCATCACCAACTCTTGGACTTGCTCAAACTCATGTCCATTGAGTCAGTGATGCCATCCAATCATCTCATCCTCTGTTGTCCCCTTTTCCTCCTGCCTTCAATCTTTCCCAGTATCAGGATGTTTTCCAATGAATCAGTTCTTTGCCTCAGGTGGCCAAAGTATTGGAGCTTCAGCATCAGCCCTTCCAATGAATATTCAGGACTAATTTCCTTTAGGATTGACTGGTTGGATCTCCTTGCAGTCCAAGGGACTCTCAAGAGTCTTCTCCAACACCACAGTTCAGAAGCATCAATTCTTCAGTGCTCAGCTTTCTTTATGGTCCAACTCTCATGTCCATACACGACTACTGGTAAAACCATAGCTTTGACTAGACAGATCTTTGTCAGCAAAGTAATGTCTCTGCTTTTTAATCACCACAATGGAAGTTAAAAAGGGCTCATCATAAGCCAAGTAATCTGTGAATACAAAGAAGGAAAAGGAGAAAGGTCAGTGGAAGTTTCACTGAAAAGATGTTTTTAAGTTTAATCCTTAAGATCAGGTTGTATTTATTTTTAGTACTGCCAATAACTTATTTTTCTTCTGAAAGTTATGCATATGCAGATTATTTGACAAACACCAAAACTAGTAAAAGATAATCTTATTTAAAGATTGCATTTTTCTTCTTTTTATGCATAGTTTTTATGTGGTTGAGATTTACATGAATTATTTATATCCCATTTATCTTTTTAAAAATTGTCATAAGCACTTTCTTATATTTTTTTAAAACTTGTAAATAATATGCAATGTCTATAAAATGTATTTGCCTTTACTATAATTTTAAATACATCTCATTACTGGATATGTAAATGACTTCCTCTGTCTTTTTTTTTTTTTTTTTTGCTTTCATTATTTGTTGTTGTTGTTATGAGACAGTGTGATTGTCTCAATACCTTTGGTATTGTCTTTGCTGCATTTTTTTCTTTCTTTAAAATAGTTTTCTAGAAGTAGACTCTTGAGTGTAAATATTTGGAGGTATAAAGGCGTAAAGACAAAAATAATATTCTAGGTACAGGAAGCAGCATAATCACAGGCAGATTATTTCCCTGGCTTAAAAATGACTATGGAAATGTAAATTTCATCTAGAAAGATGACCGTGAAATGCAGAGATGATTTTTCCACATAGTCTTACATAACATGTGAATATAGAGTCCTCTGTACATGAAAACAGAAACAGAGCAGAAATCTGCAGGCATGTTTTACATGATAAAGACCTCATAATAGCTGAATATACTAACAGAGATAAGATACCTCCCAATGAGAGAAAGAGAAACTTACAGCTAGTCCAGTGGTCAGAGGTTTGGAAGTTAAAAGTAAAAAGTGATCTTAAGGGCTTCCCCTGTGGCTCAGTCATAAAGAATTCACCTGCCAATGCAGGAGACTCGGGTTCAATTCCTGATCCAGGAAGATCCCACACACCCCAGAGCAACTAAGCCCTCCTGAGCTACAACTATTGAGCCTGTGCTCTAGAGCCTAGGAGCTGCAACTACTGAAGCCCAAGTGCCCTAGAGCCTGTGCTCCACACACAGCAGGAGAAGCCACTGCAAGAAGAGGCCTGAGCACCACAGCTAGAGAGTAGCCCATGCTTGCTGCAACTAGAGAAAGTTGATGCAGCAATGAAGACCCAGCAGGGCCAAAAATAAGTAAATAAAGTTAAAAAATATTTTAAAAGTGATTTTAAGATGATGGAGCCTGTCAGTTACACGACTTGCTAATGGAGGGGCTCCAGATCGCTAAATGCATAGTATCCAGAATCCTTAATTCAAAAATCATGAAAAGAAGAGCTAATGGTGAGCTGCTGGACAAACAAAATTCATACAGAAAATCTAAAGATGATCTTAGTTTTCTAGGGATGAAACAGTGAGGCTGAAAGAGGAGATGTGGACTGGAACCACCCAGGCATGGGTCCGTGAGATGATTTCTTTTTTTAAAATAAATATTTGTTTATTTTGTTTATGGCTGCACTGGGTCTTCGTTGCTTTGCATGGCCCTTCTCCAGGTGAAGCAAGGGGAGCTACTTTCTATTTGCGGTGCATGGGCTTCTCATCGTGGTGGTTTCTCTTGCTGTGGAGCACAGGCTCTAGGCATGTGTAGGCTTCAGTAGCTTTGGCTCCCCGGCTCTAGATACAGGCTCAGTAGCTGTGGTACAAGGACTTAGTTGCCCTGCAGCATGTGGAATCTCCCTGGATCAAGGGTCAAACGCGTGTTCCCTGCAGTGGCAGGTAGATTGTTTGCCACCAGGGAAGCCCGAGCCCATTTCTTTTGGTTAGAACAGAGGGATCATGGAAAGAACCTTGGGAGGAATTTTTGGATGTTTTTTGGGGGAGCCTAGCTGTTGAGTGACATGAAACCACTTCAGATCTAACTGGAAGATCTTTTTTTTTTACCAGGTCAGGAAACACCAGTGTGCCCAACTCAACTACAAAGACTGAAGAGTTGAGAGTCCTTTCCTACTAGCTGTGATGGTTGTAATAGAAGAAAACATCAGGCCAGGGGATGTTCTTTAACCAGCAATGGCCCCTTTTGGGGCTCCCTGGTGGCTCAGATGATAAAAAAAATCTGCCTGCAATGTAGGAGATGTAGGTTGATCCCTGAGATGGGAAGATTCCCCCGGAGAAGGAAATGGCTACCCACTTCAGTATCCTTGCCTGGAGAATTCCCCCATGGACAGAGGAGACTGGTGGACTACATACAGTCAGTGGGGTCACAAAGAGTAGGACATGACTGAGTGACTAACACTTTTTGCCATTGAGCGATAGCAACAAAGAGAAATACATGTACTAGCACACTGGCTGTTTCACACGGAGCTCCATTTTGTTTGCTTCTGTGCTTTAGAAACAGAAATACCCACTGCTAGATTCCCATTCTCCTAGAACTAGAACCTCTCTTTCTTATAGGGAAGTCAGTGCCTGTTATCTGGATGCAGCTGAGCTTTTCTCCAGCTAGAGGGGCTGGCAGCAAACATGATCGTGGGTAATTAGAGTACTCAACCCACTGAATACAATGAATGGTTTAAGGATGAGTTTAACACATGTGTCAGGAAAAGCAAGGTATGTGAAATTTTTTCCTAGCAGAAAATATCATCAAAAACTCTCTCTCTCGAGCTGGCCAGTAACTGTTTGTTTGTTTTCTTTCTATTTTTATGCTGTAATTGCATATTTATTTGCATGAAAACAGAAATATGAGTAAAATAATCAGGATACAGGACAATCACATACAGTACTTTAAATATATATTCTCATTAAAGTTGAAGATGTCTATTTAAGTCTTTTAGTCCCTTTTTAATCATTTTCTTTTTTGTTGTTGATGGAGTGAGATTTTAAGAGTTGGTGTGTTCATGTTTGTGTGTGCACACCAGTGTTTTAAGTAAAATTTAATGTTATGTGTTTATACTAAAATTTTAGATACAGGAAAGATTTAAACTGCTTCAAATTTTTTGCAGTGCCAGTCATTACAACACTGATTCAGAAGGAGCTGAGAAAAGCGGTTGGAGATGACTCAGGTTCAGTAACTGTTTTTTCCTGTCTTGTGCACAGAGAATGAAGAGAGACAGAATCCTTTTGTATTCTAATCCCCTGGATCCATCAATGCCTGAAGCCCTTATCCCTAACCTTCACAATCATACTTAAGCTAGATTGCAGTTTCTGTCAGCTATGACTGAACATGTACTGATAAAAATATTTCTAATGCTTGCGTGTATGATAAGTTGCTTCAGTTGTGTCTGACTCTTGGCGACCCCATGGACTGTAGCCCACCAGGTTCCTCCATCCATGGGATTTTCCAGGCTAGAATACAGGAGTGGATTACCATTTCCTTTTCCCCATGATAGAAGAACTTTTCCTGGAAAAGTTCAAGGAATTTGTAATAAATTCCTTGTAATAAAAACAAGACTAGATGGTCAAAGACTCTTACAAATGCTTATTACATTTAAAAAAGTCAAACAAATTCAACATCGAATGAACATCTTATTAATTTTTTTCCTTTTTAATCTCAATGCCTTTTATTTTATTGAGTTGGACTATAACTGCTTTACAGTGTTGTGTTAATTTCTGCTGTACAATGAAGTGAGTCAGCTATATGTCTACATACATCATCTCCCTCTTGGACCTCCCTTTACTTTTCTATAATAGATATCAGCGAATTTCTATATATTAATCTTTGCTTGCTGGAAAGTTTTATGCTTATCTCTCCTCTACAATTCCAATAAAGTATCTGTAAATTTGTTTTGCTTTATTGTATGCTAAGAAGTATTAATATTCTTTAGCCAGAAATGGTCCCTTTTTGGGCTTCCCTGGTGGCTCAGATCATAAAAAATCTGCCTGCAATGCAGGAGATCTAGGTTGATCCCTGGGATGGGAAGATCCCCCTGGAGAAGGAAATGGCTACCCACTTCCTTCTACATTTCCTTCCAAGTAGTCAATTCTTTCTAGATTTTATAACTTATAATTATTGGTGTCTAGATACAAGATCTTTGTTATATGCAGAATAATCTGGATGTTTGATATAAAAAGAGCTTCAGATGACAGTTGTAGTTATCTCTCCATGACTCTCCCAATACCTGGGTTAAACAATATTCCCTTTTCCCTTTACATGTTAGTCGCTCAGTCTTGTCCGACTCTTTGTGACCCCATGGACTGTAGCTTGCCAGGCTCCTCAATCCATGGAATTCTCCAGGCAAGAATACTGAAGTGGATTGCCATTCTCTTCTCCAGGAGATCTTCCTAACCCAGGGACTGAACGTGTATCTCCTGAATTGCAGGCAAGTTTTTTTTACCATCTGAGCCACCAGGGATAATTTGGCTTTGGTATCTCCTCACAAGCTTGAAAATGCTTCTATTTTTCCCTCTGCAGAGTTAAGTGAAGAGGTCCCTATCCTTGTACTAATGTCACTAAAGATGTTTAACAGTTTAACTATTTACAGCCTGCTGGGAGATGCTGACCTTATGGCATACTGCCCTGTGGAGGTGAGACAGGCTGGTACCTGGACCCCTTTACTGCAGTGCTGCAAAGCTTGCACCTGGACACACCTCAACTTGAGCAACAAAATAAGAAGAAGCTGTATGGCAGTAAAGATAACTGTGTGCATGTGCAGTTGGGGCAAATGCTGAAAAAAAGACACAGTGACTAAAAAATTCCAACTGCCATTTCTGAAGAGTTGGGAGCAAAAAACTGTGTGTCAGGAGCAAAAACAGGGTACTATGCATGTCCCCCTGCACTTAGCACCACATAGGGGTGGACAAACCACCTAAGCCACCCTTCCATCCCAATCCCTGGACATACCCCTGCCTTCAACCGATATGAAGAATCAGTTCACCCCCCAGGGAGCAAGCAAGGGAATCTGTTACTTGTTTTCTCTCCCTCCTATAGCAGGCACAGGAACCCCAATAAAGCTTTGCCTGAATTTCTTGTTTGACATCTAGTTAATTTCTATTGATTGGGGAAGGCCAAGAACCCTGGTTGGTATCAGAAGAATCAGAAATTAATCTGTCTCCTTCCTTCCATACCTTAGAACCATTTCTGCCCAGTTTAAGTAAGAATTTCCCATTAAAGAAACCTGATAAATTGATGCCAAAGCTATTTTGAGACAAGGTCTATTCTGGATACAAAAAAATATGGATAGAGAGACTTTGGTATTCAGGTGCTGGACTGTGGCCTTATTCTTTATACCATTTTAATTAAACAAGTATTACTGTAAAGTTGGAAGTGAGAGACTTCATTAGCATCTCAGTTTCATCCTGTCTCCAGGAGCTATACAAATTATCCAGGTGCTTTTGTCAAAGCTCTTATCATTCAGAGGACATTGGAGAACTCTGTCTCCTTCACAGAAATGTGAAGATAGGGCATACTGTTTTGTAGGGTAGCAAGAAATGGTAACAATTTAGAGATACTTTCTCACCCCCATGAGATTCACAGATTTTTCAGAAAATAGTTACTCGATATATGTGATATGGGTTTCTTGCTCTGTCTCATTGGCACTCCAGAAAAGACTGTCATTCTGAGAGAGTCATTTCCTAGGCAGGTTGATAAGGAATCTAGGGGTCCCCAAGGAGAGAGGGGTCTGGAATTCTCAAGGAGGAAGAAAGGACAAACTTTTTTCCTTCTCTACATTCCTTAGGATTATAAAACAATAATGTATCCTGCCTGAGGACAGTCTCTGGATTAAGGACAGTCTCTGGATTAAACCTTCTGGCTAATTCTGTTATCTTAAAATGTAAATTATGGGAGTAGACCTGGTCTTTACAAGGATTATATAACAATAATGTACCCTGCCTGAAGACCATCTCTGGATTAAACCTTCTGGCTAATTCTGTTATCTTAAAATGTAAATTGTGGGAGTAGGTCTGGTGAGGTCTTTACAACCTCCAGACATTCTTCTGATTCATTGGAGAGTATATAACTTCATTGCTAACAGTAGCAAGGGGGTATTCTTTCTGCCCCCTTCTGAAGCCTATGTCAGAAACGTTCTCTATCTCCTTTATACTTTAATAAAGCTTTATTACACAAAAGCTCTGAGCGATCAAGCCTCGTCTCTGGCCCCGGATTGAATTCTTCTCCTCCAGGGGCCAAGAATCCTGGTGTCTTCCTGTGATTCAGTAACAACCTTTCAATTCTACCCAGTATACATAGATGTACACCATCCTCATTTAGATCAGATCAGATCAGATCAGTTGCTCAGTCGTGTCCGACTCTTTGCGACCCCATGAATCGCAGCACGCCAGGCCTCCCTGTCCGTCACCAACTCCCGGAGTTCACTGAGACTCATGTCCATCGAGTCAGTGATGCCATCCAGCCATCTCATCCTCTGTCGTCCCCTTCTCCTCTTGCCCCCAATCCCTCCCAGCATCACAGTCTTTTCCAATGAGTCAACTCTTTGCATGAGGTGGCCAAAGTACTGGAGTTTCAGCTTTAGCATCATTCCTTCCAAAGAAATCCCAGGCTGATCTCCTTTAGAATGGACTGCTTGGATCTCCTTGCAGTCCAAGGGACTCTCAAGAGTCTTCTCCAACACCACAGTTCAAAAGCATCAATTCTTCAGTGCTCAGCCTTCTTCACAGTCCAACTCTCACATCCATACATGACCACAGGAAAAACCATAGCCTTGACTAGACAAACTTTTGTTGGCAAAGTAATGTCTCTGCTTTTGAATATGCTATCTAGGTTGGTCATAACTTTCCTTCCAAGGAGTAAGCGTCTTTGAATTTCATGGCTGCAGTCACCATCTGCAGTGATTTTGGAGCCCAGAAAAATAAAGTCTGACACTGTTTCCACTGTTTCCCCATCTATTTCCCATGAAGTGATGGGACCGGATGCCATGATCTTCGTTTTCTGAATGTTGAGCTTTAAGCCAACTTTTTCACTCTCCACTTTCACTTTCATCAACAGGCTTTTTAGTTTCTCTTCACTTTCTGCCATAAGGTTGGTGTCATCTGCATATCTGAGGTTATTGATATTTCTCCCGGCAATCTTGATTCCAGCTTGTGTTTCTTCCAGTCCAGCCTTTCTCATGATGTACTCTTCATATAAGTTAAATAAACAGGGTGACAATATACAGCCTTGATGTACTCCTTTTCCTATTTGGAACCAGTCTGTTGTTTCATGTCCAGTTCTAACTGTTGCTTCCTGACCTGCATACAAATTTCTCAAGAGGCAGATCAGGTGGTCTGGTATGCCCATCTCTTTCAGAATTTCCCACAGTTTATTGTAATCCACACAGTCAAAGGCTTTAGAATAGTCAATAAAGCAGAAATAGATGTTTTTCTGGAACTCTCTTGCTTTTTCCATGATCCAGCGGATGTTGGCAATTTGATCTCTGGTTCCTCTTCCTTTTCTAAAACCAGCTTGAACATCAGGAAGTTCATGGTTCAGGTATTGCTGAAGCCTGGCTTGGAGAATTTTGAGCATTACTTTACTAGTTTGTGAGATGAGTGCAATTGTGTGGTAGTTTGAGCATTCTTTGGCATTGCCTTTCTTTGGGATCGGAATGAAAACTGACTTTTTCCAGTCCTGTGGCCACTGCTGAGTTTTCCAAATTTGCTGGTATATTGAGTGCAGCACTTTCACAGCATCATCTTTCAGGATTTGGAATAGCTCAACTGGAATTCTATCACCTCCACTAGCTTTGTTTGTAGTGATGCTTTCTAAGGCCCATTTGGCTTCACATTCCAGGATGTCTGGCTCTAGGTCTGTGATCACACCATCATGATTATCTGGGTCGTGAAGATCTTTTTTGTACAGTTCTTCTCTGTATTCTTGCCATCTCTTAATATCTTCTGCTTCTGTCAGGTCTACACCATTTCTGTCCTTTATCGAGCCCATCTTTGCATGAAATGTTCCCTTGGTATCTCTAATTTTCTTGAAGAGATCTCTAGTCTTTCCCATTCTGTTGTTTTACTCTATTTCTTTGCATTGATCACCGAAGAAGGCTTTCTTATCTCTTTGTGCTATTCTTTGGAACTCTGCATTCAGATGCTTATATCTTTCCTTTGCTCCTTTGCTTTTTGCTTCTCTTCTTTTCACAGCTATTTGTAAGGCCTCCCCAGACAGCAATTTTGCTTTTTTGCATTTCTTTTCCATGGGGATGGTCTTGATCCCTGTCTCCTGTACAATGTCATGAACTTCATTCCATAGCTCTTCAGGCACTCTATCAGATCTAGGCCCTTAAATCTATTTCTCAGTTCCACTGTATAATCATAAGGGAATTGATTTAGGTCATACCTGAATGGTCTAGTGGTTTTCCCTACTTTCTTCAATTTCAGTCTGAATTTGGCAATAAGGAGTTCATGGTCTGAGCCACAGTCAGCTCCTGGTCTTGTTTTTGCTGACTGTATAGAGCTTCTCCATCTTTGGCTGCAAAGAATATAATCAGTCTGATTTCGGTGTTGACTATCTGGTGATGTCCATGTATAGAGTCTTCTCTTGTGTTGTTGGAAGAGGGTGATTGTTATGACCAGTGCATTTTCTTGGCAAAACTCTATTAGTCTTTGCCCTGCTTCATTCCGTATTCCAAGGCCAAATTTGCCTGTTACTCCAGGTGTTTCTTGACTTCCTACTTTTGCATTCCAGTCCCCTATAATGAAAAGGACATTTTTTGTGTGTGTGTTAGTTCTAAAAGGTCTTGTAGGTCTTCATAGAGCCATTCAACTTCAGCTTCTTCAGTGTTACTGGTTGGGGCATAGACTTGGATTACTGTGATATTGAATGGTTTGCCTTGGAAACGAACAGAGATCATTCTGTCGTTTTTGAGATTGCATCCAAGTACTGCATTTTGGACTCTTTTGTTGACCATGATGGCTACTCCATTTCTTCTGAGGGATTCTTGCCTGCAGTAGTAGATATAATGGTCATCTGAGTGAAATTCACCCATTCCAGTCCATTTCAGTTCGCTGATTCCTAGAATGTTGACATTCACTCTTGCCATCTCCTTTTTGACCACTTCCAATTTGCCTTGATTCATGGACCTGACATTCCAGGTTCCTATGCAATATTGCTGGACTGGAAGAAACACAAGCTGGAATCAAGATTGCCGGGAGAAATATCAATAACCTGAGATATACAGATGACACCACCCTTATGGCAGAAAGTGAAGAGGAACTAAAAAGCCTGTTGATGAAAGTGAAAGTGGAGAGTGAAAATTTGGCTTAAAGCTCAACATTCAGAAAACGAAGATCATGGCATCTGGTCCCATCACTTCATGGGAAATAGATGGGGAAACAGTGGAAACAGTGTCAGACTTTATTTTTCTGGGCTCCAAAACACTGCAGATAGTAACTGCAGCCATGAATTAAAAGACACTTACTCCTTGGAAGGAAAGTTATGACCAACCTAGATAGCATATTCAAAAGCAGAGACATTACTTTGCCAACAAAAGTTCGTCTAGTCAAGGCTATGGTTTTTCCCGTGGTCATGTATGGATGTGAGAGTTGGACTGTGAAGAAGGCTGAGCGCTGAAGAATTGATGCTTTTGAACTGTGGTGTTGGAGAAGACTCTTGAGAGTCCCTTGGACTGCAAAGAGATCCAACTTGTCCATTCTGAAGGAGATCAGCCCTGGGATTTCTTTGAAAGGAATGATGTTAAAGCTGAAACTCCAGTACTTTGGCCACCTCATGCGAAGAGTTGACTCACTGGAAAAGACTCTGATGCTGGGAGGGATTGGGGGCAAGAGGAGAAGGGGACGACAGAGGATGAGATGGCTGGATGGCATCACTGACTCAATGGACATGAGTCTGAGTGAACTCCAGGAGTTGGTGATGGACAGGGAGGCCTGGCGTGCTGCGATTCATGGGGTCGCAAAGAGTCGGACACGACTGAGCGACTGATCTGATCTGATGCAATATTGCTTTTTACAGCATTGGACCTTGCTTCTATCACCAGTCACATCCACAGCTGGTTATTCTTTTTGCTTTGGCTCCATCCCTTCATTCTTTCTGGAGTTATTTCTCCACTGATCTCCAGTAGCATATTGGGCACCTACTGACCTGGGGAGTTTCTCTTTCAGCATCCTATCATTTTGCCTTTTCATACTATTCATGGGGTTTTCAAGGCAAGAATACTGAAGTGGTTGGCCATTCCCTTCTCCAGTGGACCACATTCTGCCAGATCTCTCCACCATGACCTGCCCATCTTGGGTTGCCCCACAGGCATGGCTTAGTTTCATTGAGTTAGACAAGGCTGTGGTCCTAGTGTGATTAGATTGACTAGTTTTCTGTGAGTATGGTTTCAGTGTGTCTGCCCTCTGATGCCCTCTTGCAACACCTACTGTCTTACTTGGGTTTCTCTTACCTTGGACGAGGGTTATCTCCTCAACGCCGGCCTTCCTGACTTTCAACGTGGGATAGCTCCTCTAGGTCCTCCTGCGCCTGCGCAGACATAGCTCCGTGGACATGGGGTTGGTCCTCCTGGCCACCGCCCCTGGCCTCGGGCGTGGCATTGCTCCTCCGTGGCCCCTGGCCTGGGGCTTAGGGGCATGGGGTAGCTCCTCCCACCTGCTGCCCCTGACCTCGGACCCTGGGTATCTGCTCTCGGCCACCCCCCCGACCTCAGACGTGGGTTAGCTCCTCTCTGCCGTTCCTGCACCATCGCAGTCTGGCACTCTCAGCTGCTGCCCCTGATCTTGGACGTGGGGGAACTCCTCTTGGCCGCGCTCAGTGCGCTGGTCGCAGCCGCCTGAGCTCAGCGCGCGGGTCATAGCCGCCTAGAGAGTTGGTTAAAATGCAGATTTCTGGGCTCTGCTCCTATATATTCTGGCTTAGTTGGACTGGAGTGGGCCCAGAATTTAAATTTTAAACATGCTTCCCAGATGACTCTATTAAAAGTATTCCATGGGCTGTATTTGGAGAAACATTGCTATCAGTTCAGTCACTCAGTCATGTCCAACTCTTTGCGACTCCATGAATTGCAGCACGCCAGGCCTCCCTGTCCCTCACCAACTCCCGGAGTTCACCCAAACTCACATCCCTCCAGTCGGTCATGCCATCCAGCCATCTCATCCTCTGTCGTAATCCCTCCCAGCCTCAGAGTCTTTTCCAATGAGGCAATTCTTCACATGAGGTGGCCCAAGTACTGGAGTTTCAGCTTTAGCATCATTCCTTCCAAAGAATACCCAGGACTGATCTCCTTTAGAATGGACTGGTTGGATCTCCTTGCAGTCCAAGGGACTCTCAAGAGTCTTCTCCAACACCACAGTTCAAAAGCATCAATTCTTCAGTGCTCAGCCTTCTTCACAGTCCAACCCTCACATCCATACATGACCACAGGAAAAACCATAGCCTTGACTAGACGGACCTTTGTTGGCAAAGTAATGTCTCTGCTTTTCAATATGCTATCTAGATTGGTCATAACTTTTCTTCCAAGGAGTAAGTGTTTTTTAATTTCATGGCTGCAATCACCATCTGCAGTGATTTTGGAACCCCCCAAAATAAAGTCTGACACTGTTTCCCCATCTATTTCCCATGACATGATGGGACCAGATGCCATGATCTTCGTTTTCTGAATGTTGAGCTTTAAGCCAATTTTTTCACTCTCCACTTTCACTTTAATCAAGAGGCTTCACTTTCTGCCATAGGGAGTAATGTACTCAGCTGCATCATGGAAGCCCAGGTATTCTAACAAGCTCTATTGAAATGGGACGTGATGCTCAGCTGTGGTATGCAGCCAGTAGGGTTTGACCAAGTGGTTCCAGGAGAAACAGTTATCTACTTATGGGTTCAGATTTTTGCACTCATGATTCACCCTTGACTCTTTTGAAAGGACATGATTTGCAACATGGAGGTAACATCTGGTGGGTTGGCAATCCAGAGTGCAGTTTAGGTCTAGTCTGTGCAGAAATCAGATACACATTATGGTTTGTGGACAGGTGCCCAGTCATTAGAGTTAGTGAGAAGAGTTCAAATCTGCTTTAATTGGTCATGAAATTTTATGGTCAAGATCTGGTCATTTATCAGCATCATTTGTCCAGCAGAAATTTTGTGCCCCACTCTGAGCTGTGACTTTAATGGATTGTTTCTAGCCAAGGTGGTAGCTGGAGACAGGATGTTGATTCACTGTTAATAATTTCAGCTGGAAAGATGATCACAATAGCACCTCTCTTATTTGTTTTTTGGGGCATTATTCCTAAGATAATATCAGGAATATTATTATCAGCACTCTATATTCTTAAGATACCTGGGTGGGTAGGGCTTTGTCTGCTTTGTTCTCACATATCCTAGGATCATATTCCTTTATTCCCATAAAAGCTTTTGTTTGACACACTGGTTGGTTTGAGTGCTTCATATTTACCTTTTATTATTATTATTATTTTTACTTCTAGAATTGGAGTATAATTGTTTTACAATGTTGTGTTAGTTTCTGCTGTACAACAACACAAATCAGCCTATTGTGTATATATATCCTCTCCCTCTTAAGTCTCCCTCCCACCACCCCATCCCATCCCTTTAGGTCATCACAGAGCACCAAGTTGAGCTCCCTGTCCTATAGAGCAGCTTCCCTTTACCTAGCTCTTTTACACATGGTGTATATATGTCAATGCTACTTTCTCAACTCATCCTACCCTCCCTCTCCTTCCCTCTCTGTGTCCACATATCCATTCTCTATGCCTGTGCCTCTATTCCTGCCCTGCAAACAGATTCATCAGCACCATTTTTCTAGATTCCATATATATGTGTTAATATTTGATATTTGTTTTTCTCTTTCAGACTTAACTACAGTCTGTAAGACAAACTCTAGGTTCATCCACATCACTACAAATGACCCAGTTTCGTTCCTTTTCATTCCTGAGTAATATTTCATTGTATGTATAACCACGTCTTCTTTATCCATTCATCTGTTAGTGGACATTTAGGTTGCTTCCATGTTCTGGCTATTGTAAATAGTGCTGCAATGAACATTGGGGTACATATGCCCTTTTGAATTTTGGTTTTCTCAGGGGTACATGTTCAGTATGTATTGACAGTTAACTAGCGATTAGGTCAATAATGCTACGCTAGAAAAACTAGAACTGAGAAGGCAATGGCACCCCACTCCAGTACTCTTGCCCGGAAAATTCCATGGACAGAGGAGCCTGGTAGGCTGCAGTCCATGGGGTCGCTAAGAGTCAGACACGACTGAGTGACTTCACTTTCACTTTTCACTTTCATGCATTGGAGAAGGAAATAGCAACCCACTCCAGTGTTCTTGCCTGGAGAATCCCAGAGACGGGGGAGCCTGGTAGGCTGCCGTCTATGGGGTCACACAGAGTCAAACACGACTGATGTAACTTAGTAGTAGTAGTAATAGAAAAACTAGAAACCCACTTATTACAGAAAATCAGTATGGATGTGAAATGTTATAATATTTTATTGAAGAATAGTTTGGTAAAGATCGCATAGATAAATAAATCTCAATTTGCCTAGTACATGTCTTATTTTTTTTTTCCTATTTCTATTTTTTCCCCAAAGCCAATAGAATGAGTTGGCTAGAGAAGCTAACAAAGTAAATTCTAAAATTCAAGCTCTAAGTGACATCATTTGGCTTAAGGACAGAAGCTGAGCACATGAATGGAAGCTAGTTGCCTCTTCTCCTGAGAGAAATGGAGAAAGACCAGCATATTACTGACTTGGCTGTGGTTGCTGAGTTTGTTATATGTTTGTACAGCTGACTTTGGGGCCTCATACAATGAAAATATAGCAACAGACAAGGATTGCTCTTTAATCTACAAACTATGCCCCATTTTTAGCCCCGTAGCAAAAATGAGCAGGTGGCATCACTTTATGTAGTAGATGAAGTCTGGAAAATGTGTTTGCAAATTGAATTTTTATTTTAAAGAATCATGTATTAAATTTTCTGGAGGTGGACCATTTTCAAGGGGAATTCTGTAGTGATTGTTTTTTAAGGTAAAGTCAGCGATTCTTTTTATAAATTCAAATCTTCACCATTTCCATTTTAAAACCATACAGTATATCAGGGACCAAGAGAATGTAACCTGCCTACCAACCTCAAGAACACATTCATGTCTAAAATTTTACGATTCTAATTTCAATTTTTTATGACTGGACTTCTTCAGAATAAAGGAGGATTAAGGCAATAGATGTTACACTATTTTAAAGCTGCACCATCCAATACAGTAGCCACTAGCCACATGTGGCTATTAAACTCTTAAATATAATTGGTGCAAACTGAAATGTGCTGTAAGTGTAAAAGTACACAGTGGATTTCAAAGATGTAGTACCAAAAATTGTGAAATATTGTGTGAATTCATTTTATATTGATTGTAGGCTTCAATGATCATATATCAGACGTGTTGGCTGAAACAAAATACATTAAAAAAATTTCATGTGTTTCTTTTTACCTTAAATATAAATCATTTTACATACTTTATTTTTTTCCACTTTATTTTTTTTTTAATTGAAGGATAATTGCTTTACAGAACTTTGTGGTTTTCTGTCATACATCAACAAGAATCAGCCATAGATACACCCATGTCCCCTCCCCCACAAACCTCCCTCCCATCTCCCTCCCCATCCCACCCTTCTGGATTGTCAAAGAGCCCTTGTTTAAGTTCCCTGAGTCATACTGCAAATTCCCATTGGCTATCTATTTTACACATGGTATTGTACATTTCCATGTTACTCTCTCCATACGTCTTACTCTCTCCCTCCTCCCCTCCCCCTGTGTTCATAGGTCTGTTTTCTAAGTCTGTTTCTCCACTGCTGCCCTGAAAGTAAGTTCGTCAGTACCATATTTCTAGATCCTAAATATATGCATCAGTATATGATATTTATATTTCCTCTTTCTGGCTTACTTCACTCTGTATACTAGGCTCTAGGTTTGTCCACGTCATTAGAACTGACTCAAATGTGTTCTCTTTTATGGCTGACTAATATTCCATTGTATATATGTACCACAGCTTCTTGATCCATTCATCTGTCAATGGACATCTAGGTTGCTTCCATGTTCTAGCTATTGTAAATAGTGCTGCAATGAACATTGGGGTACATGTGTCTTTTTCAGTTTTGGTTTCCTCAGAGTATATGTCTAGTAGTGGGATTGCTGGATCATTTAGACAATTACTAATGATCTGATAAATTGAAAATAGAAAATTGTGACCTTCATGTATGGCTCACATTATATTTTCATTGACAGGACTACTTCAAAAGGACAGTACAACCTAAAAGAGATCCTCCATTATTAATGGGAAACCATGATGATGTAGAAGACACATTTTCATGGGATGAAAACATTATTTCCTAAAGTATATTTCACAGAATCCAGTGAGGTGCACCCCATAGCCAAGTGAGTTTAGGCAACACTTACTAATTCACAGCATTCGTTAGCATAATATTGACGCTTGAATGAATGAATGCTTGTCCTATATTAACATGTTGTTTTCCAATCATTTGAAACATAATCCTCTTTTAAAAATGATAACCAGTAGCAGTCTGCAGGCTCAAGAAAGGTGTTACTGCAGCAAATGCTGTTGAATTAAGTGATAACCAAATTCCTTTTGTTTCTGTTTATATAAACGGTACTTCTTTTGGTATATGCATCCTTCTTTTCTAAAAAATCATTCCCCTATTTTGCATAAAATATTTCCTTTCACTTTTCTAGGCTACTTGAAATATCACCCATTAGATTTGTTTGTGTAATCAATTTTACTCTTAAAAAAATCCCTGATTTGCCCCATTTTCCAAAGAACATATATATGGTGAAGGGTTCAAGGGACAGGTGGTGTTGGTTTAGTAGCTAAGTCATGGTCGACTCTTGTGACCCTATGTACTGCAGCCTGCCAGATTCCTCTGTCCATGGGATTTCCCCTGGCACTAATACTGGAGTGGGTTGCCTTTCCCTTCTCCAGGATCTCCTGCATTGCAGGTGGATTCTTTACTGACTGAGCCACCTGGGAAGCAGAGGGGGAATACCAAAATGTGTGGGAAAGATGAGAGGATGCTGGAAAGATGTTTATCCTTTTTGAAATGTTATTTTAAAAGTA
Organism: Bos javanicus; assembly: GCF_032452875.1. Lineage (NCBI taxonomy): Eukaryota > Metazoa > Chordata > Mammalia > Artiodactyla > Bovidae > Bos > Bos javanicus. The sequence continues at coordinate 95,305,445 of NC_083872.1, read as the reverse complement.
TTTCTCATCAAGAAAAGTGCAATGTTATGGGTTAACAGGCTGCCATCGATAGGTTGGGGAACCTAAATATGATTTATAGCTTTGTTTTCCAGGGAAATTGCATTCAACATCCCAAGAAGCCAATTTACAACCAAATGCTAGGAGCATAAATTGTAGTTGGACACTTCCTGTGTATAGATTGATTGACTCAGAGGCTCAGGGAATAGAAGCAATCAATATCCTGTATTTGTTTCAATACCTACCTTGTTTTTCTCAATAAGCCCTTTGGTTCCCATAACAAGGAGAAGATGAAGAGGATGATGGAACAAAAGTTTTCTATGACAAAGTTTATAGGCTCTCATAAATCATTAAGGAGCATCAAGAAGGCATCAACAAGCGCTTCCCTAGATTGCTGAACAATGAGATTTTATTCTTAAAAATACTCTGCCAGGGAATAAACCAAATTATTTTCTTCTATCATAAAATAGATAAAGAAAGCCTAGACAGACACATGTACACATGCACAGTCCAAAATTCCATAAGTTCAGGTGCTCATTCATGCTTCCAAAGGAAAAGTAAAAAGGTCTTTGGGCCCACAAAAGAACAGAATGACATTCACTTGCAATGGGGCTCTAGTGACGAGAGGTAATTCAGGCCAGGGAGCCCGAAATTACATAGGAGCATGGACAATTCAAATGAAACTATTATTTTAAAATACAACATTGATACTTTATTAAGAGTGGGAAAAGTACAAATTAGAAACCTATTCTGAGATATTGAACATTTGTTTTACATAGATTTCAGGATGGTTTTCTTTGACATGTCCCCCTTGCTGAATTGCCAACTGAAAGCTCAGCATTCTTGAGATAGAATTCACATACAATAAATAAGCCAGTTTTAAGCTTACAAATTGATGAGCTTTAGAAATGTATGTAGTCATATGACTATCAGAGTAATCATAATATAGGATAGTTTCTTCACCCTGGAAGGTTCACATGAGCCCTTCTATGGTCTATTCCACTTGTTACAATTAACATAGTTAAAGATATGATTAAATTTAAAGCTACCATCTTGCTCATGTTTTCTATTTAGCTCATCTGCTATTTTTTCCTATTTCCTTTTACTGTCTTTTTTTGAATTTAGTATTTCTTCCATTTTATAAACACTATTGACCTATTAGCTACATCTATGTTTTTGTTCTTGCTTTCATTTTTGTTTTAAATGGTTGTTAGGTTTACATGATACTCATTGAACTTATCATTGCACATCTTCAAATAATATAATTACATTTATCATCTTTTGTTTCACTGTACTCATGTTTCTACCTACTATCCTTACCCTTGGCTGCTTTTTAAATGTTCTTTTTTTCATTGTTTTTCAGGAATTTGATTTTGATGTTCCTTGGTGTTGTTTCCTCTGCTTTTCATTACTTGATGTCTAGTGAGCTTCTTCGAGCTGTGGAGCTTATAATTTGAGAAAATTGCAGCCATTATTTGTTCAAATAGTTCTTTATTCCACCATCCTTTTCCTTTATTTCTGGGAATCTAATTATATGTATGTTAGATTGTTTGAGTTTGTTTCAGCTGCCATTGATTCTTTGTTTATTATTGTCTTGTTTCCTCTCTTTATTTTGGATTATTTCTAGTACTATGTCATTAAATTCCCCTGTGATTTTTTTAGGACCTTATCTAGTGTTAATCCTACTGTTTTGTTATTTCAGATACTGTATCTTCAATCTCTGGAAGTTACAATTAAGCCTTGTTTATATCTTTCATTTCTGTCCTCATACTGTTAATGTCTCTATCTTCTTAAGCATATGTGTCATATTTAGAAGAGCTAAATTACTTGTTTCTTAATGCTATCTTCTGGCATATCTTGGTCTGCTCCTGTCGACTGAATTTTCTCCTATTTATGAGTCATATTTTCCTATTTCCCAGCATAAATGGTAATTTTTGACTAGATGCCGGGCATTGCAATTTTTATCTTGAGTGCAGGATTCATTGTATACCTTTGTATAGTGAGTTAGGTATTATTCCAGCACAAAATCAAGTTACCTGGACTCAGATTGAAAAAAAAAAAAATTCAGACATCTTTTTAAGCTTTCTTACGGCAGCTGGGTCTAGGGCTAATTTAGACTCATAATTAACACAATATGCTTTTTAAGTCCTGCATATTACCTGATGCCCTGTGTATTACAAGGTGTTTTCACCCTGGCCAGTGGGAATATGAATAGTACTGTCAGCCCTCTGTATGCACCTCCCAGTTTTTGGCCTATTTCTTTCCAGGGCTTTTTTCTCCAAACTTGAGGAATTGTTTCTCACCATGCAAAGACCCACACTCAGCCAAAGACTATAAGGAACCCTTCTGAAGGTCTCTCCACGTGTGTGCTTGTACTAAGTTGCTTCAGTCGTGTCAGAGCATTCTGTCCAACACGGTCTTATCAACTTGGTCTCCCCAAACTCCGATTTTTGTCTCCTCAACTCAGTACAACTGCCAGCTCTGTTTTGATATATATTGCTTCTTGGAACCTGCCATTTGGCAGGAAACTGGAACAGCTATAGGGTTTACCTCATTCTTTCCCTTCTCTCAGGGATTATCATACTGCACTGCTTGTCATTCAAAGACTGAAAACCATTGTTTCAAATATTTTGTCTGGTTCTTTCTAGTTGTTTAATATGTAAAAACATCTGGTCTGGTCCCTGTAACGCCATCATGGCCAGATAAATGATATAATTTTAACACTGAAAATAAGACTGTGCCTACTGAAGCAAAGTGAATCTTGCTTCATTGCCATTCATACATCCAGTAATATTAACTTATTTAGAAGTGACATCAGCAGAATGACTGAATAAGCTGTCCCTCGCATATATCCTCCCCTTGGCAATAATAATTTGACATGGCTTCCCAGGTGGCTCAGTGGTAAAGAATCTGCCTGCCAGTGCAGAAGATGCAAGAGATATGTGTTTGATCCCTGGGTCAGAAAGATTCCCTGGAGAAGGAAATGGCACCCTACTCCAGTATTCTTGCCTGGAAAATCCCATGGATGGAGGAGCCTGGCAGGCAACAGTCCATGGGCTCACAAAGAGTCAGACAGGACTGAACACACAGCACTAGCATGGACAAAAGTGTCTTCGTGGGGCTTTGGGATCCAGATTGGAGGCTGTGAAACTGAAGTGTAGTTGAAGACTGAGGGCCATTTTAAGAAGGCAGGTTCATCACCAAATGGCTAACTTGTGAACTGTGGTCTCCTACAGACAAACAGTTCCATACCCATAACAACTCAGCTACAGTCCCTTTGGGTTTGGGTCTGTTACTAGCACCAGATGAGGAAGCCTGGAGGAGTCACGCCCACCTGTGTACTGGATAACAGAAGAGGCTCATGAACACACTCCAGCCCCTCTTGACCACAGTCTGAGAACCCCTAAAGGTAAGCCTCTGAAACTTAGTCTGAATGCAAACTCTGAAAGAGTCTTGTACCTGGGCTCCAGTCCATTCCAGCCAGAGTCCATAAACAATCCTGATGGCTCAGGAACCCTGCAGAAAACACTCCTGTCTGCACCCCTGGAGATCTTGAAGGGGCCTTACATTGGGGATCTAAGGACCTAAGCGTCCCCATTGACAGATGAGTGAACAAAGAAAAGGAGATGCACACATACACTACTGAATATTATTTCACCAGGCAAAAGAAGAAATCTTGCCATTTTCAGCAACGTGGATGGACCTTAAGGGTAGTAGGCTAAGTGAAATAGGTCTGAGAAAGACAGTATCATGTGATTTCACTTACATTAGAATCTTTAAAAAAGCCAAACCAAAGTGGAATGGTGGTTTCCAAGGATGGGAAGTAGGGGAAATGGGGAGATTTTGGTCAATGTGTACAAAGTTCCAGTCACTCATCCAGTTATAAAGGAATAAGTTCAGGGAATCTAATATTCAGTATGATGACTACAGTTAAAAATACTGTATTTGACAGTTGCCGAGATAGTAAACCTTAAGTAGTCTCACCACAAAAAAGAAAAGGTATCGATACAGGATGCTTGGGGCTGGTGCACTGGGATGACCCGGAGGGCTGGTACGGGGAGTGAGGGGGCAGGGGGGTTCAGAATGGGGAACACGTGTATGCCCGTGGCAGATTCATGTTGATGTGTGGCAGAACCTATACACTATTGTAAAGTAATTAGCCTCCAATTAAAATAAATAAATTTAAATTAAAAAAAAGGAAAAGGTAATTATGTGAGGTGATAAACATGATAAGAAATATTATTGTGGTCGCAATACACACATGCATTAAATCATCAGGTTGTACACCTTAAACTTGCACAATGTTTTGTCAATTATATCTTAGTAAGGCTTGGTAAAAATAGACACTACCTTCTAAGCACAAACAGAAAATCTTCCTTCTGATTCTATTTTTAGACCAAATAGTTACATAGTCCCAGAGTACAGTAATGCCCAAATAAAAAAATTTATTCTTAATTTTGATCACCTCTGGGAGTATCACTACTCCAGTCACAAAGAAGCAAGCTTACCACTCTTATTGTACATAATTCAGGGTGAACACAAAATTTTACATGAAAATAAAGAGCAAATGTTCTCTGAAAAAAAAAATCATGTTATAATAGGAGTAATTGTTACATATTACTAGGCTACAATTTTAACATACCATGGTTCTAGAGAATGAACAAACAGACCAATGAAACAGAACAGTCTTCAAATAGACCCATATATATGGGAATACAGATTTCACTAAATGTAAAATGCCAAACCTATGGAGAAAAAAAATTATTTGTCCTTTTTCTTCTCAGACTCTCCCAATAAGTGATTAGCTCAACAACTTTACCCTTAATTCAACTTTACTTTGATTACATTTGGCCAAATGAACTGACTACTTTTCTTATCCTCAAAGTGGACAGAGGCTGTTTTAATAAGAAAGCTTGAATGTTACCACACTTAGAATGCAAGATGTTGTATTTATCTATGGTTATGTACCACAAGTATTACTAAAAGAAAGATCCTGACTTCTCTCAGTGCTGTGAGGCATATGAGTACAAACACAATATACGGAAAAAAGTCTTTTGACTGTTGAAAGAAAAACAATTACAAGAAAGCAAATATCGGTAGTGGTAGTGTGGTAGTAACAACCCATCATTACTGTTCAAGAACACACAGGTTTCTGTCATGAAAATACTGTGTAAAAGAACCAATGTGTGTTTATAATCTTTTGTGGAGAAGCCTGAGGCATGAGAGGAATAACTAATTTATATTTGTGCAATCTCAAGTTCTTCTGTAATTACCAGTTGGGACTTCTGCCAGTAGTTCTATGTTTTAACAGGTCTGGATATGTATACATCTGGCTAAGGAAGACGCTGGTATTGGGGACTGTTAAGTTCACTTCGTTAGTGTTTGACCTAAGAGAGCATCGAGATATTACATACAGTAGGCCTCCTTAGCAGCATATTCTTAACGGGCACTGGCTGAGTTTCATCCCCAAGTATAGCATGAGAGAATGAAAGAGATTGTATTTCTAGAAGATGCCATTTTAAAAACAAATTTTCTCTGCTTTCATTTTCCCTGCCCTGTCTAAATGGACATTACTGAAAATGAATTACAGCTAAGTTACCTACTTGGTCCTTTAACATGTAGTTACCTAAACCTGTAGTTTTATGAATAGATGTGACATGTTTTCTTTACTTCTGAATCCCTTATCTTTTTTTCTTTCTCATAATCCCTTCTCTCTCCCCACCTTCTTTTTTTCCTCTTGAAGAATGATATATGTGGCTCTCTAAATTCGTAATTACTACATTACCATCACCTTTCATGTCTCCATATTTTGGTTCCGTGCTATTACTTTTGATTAGATACTTTTACCATCTTTCTTTCCTAGATAACTTGTATGTACAGGTGACCCTTGCACAACACAGGGTTAAACTGCAAGGGTCCACATATGTGTAGATTTTTTTTTTTTTAACAGATACATTGGAAAGCTTTTTGGAGGTTTGTGACAATTTGAAAAAACTTGCAGATAAAAGACATAGCCTAGAAATAATTAAGAAAAAGATATGTCATGAATACACTAAAAATATGTAGATATGGAGATCATATAGGTATAAGGTGAGTGATATTTACTATAAAATTAATAATGTGTTAGTTTTCTTGTCATTTATAACTTTGTTTTAAAAGAATCATATTACAGTACAGTATACCACTCTCCCAAAATTGAGGGAACTATGTATCAGTTTATTGTCATGGGTAAGAAGTTTTTGAAAAATGTAAATTTTCCAATACTGTGTTATGAATTTGACTGTAATACTGTATACCATACAAATTTTATGATGGAGTCATTCATTGTGTATAGGCTAGGCCAACATGAAGCAATCATACTGATTACACTAGGCTACTATAAAGGAATCATATTGCTGCTTCTTCGTTATCAATGCATGAAATAAATATAAATTTCTTTTTCACAGATTTTTCCATTGTTGACATCAAATATAATACGTATAACATCTACAGTGCTTCGTAATACATAAGACTATATTTCTGTATGTACTGATAGATGATTCATTTTATGAACAGATGACACAAACTTATAGTACTGATAAACAGAGTGCATGTATATGTGTTCCGTTGCTCAGTCATGTCTGACTCTTTGTGACTCCGTGGACTGTAGCCCACCACAGTATAGTGTTGTAACTGTGTTTTCTCTTCCTTATGATTTTCTTAATGACATTTTCTCTAGCTTAATTTATGTAAGAATACAATATATAATACATAAAGCATACAAAATATGTGTCAGTCGACAGTTTATATTATTGGTAAGGCTTCTGGTCAACAGTAGGCTATTAGTAGTTATGTTCTGGAGAAGTCAAAAGTTACATATGGGTATTAACTGTGTGAAGAGTTGGCACCCCTAACCCCCTCCACTGTTCAAAGGTTAACTGCGTTCTTCAAGGTTCAGCTCAGAAACCATCAGATGGACTAATGTGTCAAGTTACATGCCCAGTTTATCTGTAAATGTTTGTTCATGAACAAATGAAAGCATAACTGAAACAGTTGTTATTGTTGTTTACTTGTTAAGTTGTGTCTGACTCTTTCATGATCCCATGGACTGTAGCCTGCCAGGCTCCTCTCTCCATGGGATTTCTCAGGCAAGTATACTGGAGTGGGTTGCCATTTCCTTCTCCAGCAGATTTCCTGACCCAGGAATGGAACCCTCTTTCTTGCATTGGCAGGTGGATTATTTACCACTGAGCCACCAGGGAAGCCCCATGAATAAAACAAGTCTTCCCTAAATTTTCTCCCTTCTGTTTCTTCATACCGATGACTCAAGAATAAGTCTACTAAGACACTATGGTGGATCACAGTATAGGCTTACAGTCTGATTTTGCCTCTCTGAGTTCAAATCCTGGCTTTACCCACTAAATAGCTGTGCAAACTTGTTTTCCCTTTTGGCTCAGTATCTTCATCCTTACAACTGTGACCATAATACTATCTCTTGCATAGGGGTATTATGAGAATATGATGAGATAAGACATGAAGGGCCTACACTAGCATGTAAGGACTCTAAAAATAGTAGCTATTATTATGAACAGGTGCTTATTTCTTTGCATCACATTCAATAAGTCATCAACTCTGCAATCCAATAGTCTTTCAAAATCTCTCCTAAAATGGCAAACTTCTCATGTTACCACAAGAAAGACTGCCTGAATGTGACAGAATGTGAAAATTATGCTTTTTATTATATTCACATAAAATAGTCAATTACACCGAGTTGTCCAAATGCATTGGTGAATTAAAGCCTCCAACTCTTATAAAGTTTTATACATATATCTATGCATTTATAAATACACACATATGTAAAAGATATATATTTTCTTCTAAAATAAAGTGCCCAAATCTTAATATATGGGGGCATAATAGGGGAAAAAAGAATCATAAAGCTTTATCAGTTATAGACTGTTTCACAATATAAGAATCTGTTTTATACACATTTATTCAGGCATAGTGAACTCTAACCACTCACTCTTTTCTGAATTCTAAGTGAATTAATTTATCCAAAATATTAGAAGCCATGTAGCCAGTTTAAATGAATCAGAGGCTAATTCTTCTTACTGTGCCTGGCACAGAACCTGGGGTCCTCAACAGAAGAGTAGTTAAGCTTCATTTTTAATTCCCCTGTTTATTTGAATGTTGTCTTTCTGCTAAGATGATAAACATAGAAAGAAATGTAAATGAATAAACTTCCAATTCTAAATCCTCTATTAGCATTCAATAAAGTCAGGGTTTGGTGAAAAAATTCCTTTTGTCTTTATTTCACCTGGGCTTGATGAGAAATGGCCTGGCAGATTTGAAATGAGGGGTCCTGCTGTCTCTGTTATAGTTAAGTCTTGTTGGAATCACAGAAGAATAATTAGGATGCAATGATCAATAAACAGATCAAGGAGACAGTCAACTCAAGTTGAAATGAAACTCTCTGTGATAATGGAAAACTTCGTGAGTGCATGTTTGAATTTAAGAACAGAACAAAGGTTAAAGAAAAACTAGATGGTTTAAGATCATTCAGAAAAGCCTCACTTCAAATAGAAACTAAGGCTCTATTCTTCAGTACAATGTCTCAGCTACTCTTACTGTGTTTTCATCGTGTTTTCTATTGCATGCCTGCATGCTAAGTCGCTTCAATAGTATCCGACTCTTTGTGACCCTATGGACTGTAGCCTACCCGGCTCCTCTGCCCATGGGATTCTCTCAGGCAAGAATATTGGAGGGTTGCCATGCCCTCCTCTAGGGGATCTTCCTGATCCAGGGATAGAACCAATGTGTCTCTTGCATTGGCAGACAGGTTCTTTACCACTAGCGCCACCTGGGAAGCCCTGTATTTTCTGTTATCTTAGATTTTTAGGATGATCATTTGTAGGTTTTGACAAGGAATAGAATTTAAAATGCTTTTGAAAAGACTTCAACCTATGGAAGCAAGGTGAAGATGCCTAAAAATAGCTTAATACGAACCCAGCCATTTTAGAATCTGGTGATTACATGTTCAAACTGCAATAGAGCATGTTTTATTCAAGCAGGCAAAAGAGAGATTGTCAAATGAAATTGCATTAGAACACTCTGCAACTTCCCAACATACAGAAGGCTGGGACCAGTGGGAAGCCCAAACTTTTCCCAGAGTCAGAACAAGGAATGTAGTATCTTCTTTTCTTTGGAGGAAGAAAAACGGCAAGAAAACGTTTCCAATTACCCAAACCCACCTGAGCAGGGTCTTCCCAAGGACGACCAGTTGCCTAACTGCTGATTTTGGTGAGCATCTTATTAATGGCTTGCTTGACGTGCGTGGTGGAGCTGCGTCGCCTCGTCTTGCCCTGGACCATCCTCCGGCGACGTACCTCCCGACACAGCTCGTAGAATATCTCGGTGATGTTCCCTTCTCCAGTGCAGGCAGAACACTCATAAAAAGCACATGCCAGTTCTGTGGCCAGCTTCTCCCCTTCTTCTGTAGTGACCTGTCTGGAGTGGTCCAAGTCAGCTTTGTTTCCAACCAAGATGAGAGTCACATTCTTGGGCTTTTTGATCTCATCCAGAATGTTCTTAAGTGGCAGCACTTCCTCAAAACTTCCTCGGTCAGTAATGTCATAGACCAGCACAAAGCCTTCCCCCCATCGCATGTGTCCTTCCCTCTGAATGGTATCTTCCTGTTGGCAGGGAAAAAACAGCAGTCGGGAGACCTGGAAGTAATTGCAGTGTATAGACGCTGCAATTGCTAACAGTGATCCTTTAACAACCATTCCTTACATTCAGCAGTGTTTGAAATTCTTGGTAAACTGCCTGAACAAGCTGACCCTCTCAGTTTGGAACAGAAGCATAACTTAGGGTACTAAACATTTTCTAACTGCACGGAACCTAACTTTGTGCTTCTAACTTTTTCTTGCCACATCATTAAATGTGTAATTGCAAGGACTATAAAGAAATTATCCTCCTAGTTGAGCACACTGCCTCTGAGATTTTTCATTACAATTAAACAATTGGCCAATAGGTAACAAACAAGTAGACCTTACCCCATCCTCTGAGATCAGAATTAGAGGCATGGCTTAGTGAAGCGGTTTTGATTTTGTTTTGTTTTTTAATTGTTTCTTCAGATTAGAGACAATTAGCCACCAAATTAAAAAAAAGTGAAAAATTGGATAGAGTCAAAGTAAAAGCTAAGGGATTTGGGCTTCATTTTCTATCTCAGCACCTTTGATATATTATGCAGTCTCAATAATGATAGAAACTCAATTGCAGTGATTCTCAAAAGGGGTGATCCCTCCTTCTTAGGAAGGTAGCATTTGAAAGCGTTCTTAAGCAGGTGTGATTTGAAAATGTATTGCCATTGCCATTATAGGCTCAGATGACTTCTCCAGGCATGTATTTTCCTGCTGTCTCTCTCTTTAGAATCAGTACTGGAAGGTGAGAGCATATATAGGGAGCAGGTAGTGATGAGAAGGAAAACTGTATAACTATCTGCAAATATATTTCTTGGATTAAATAGTTTTATCAAGTAGTAACTAAAAAGCACCATGATATCCTTCAGCTTCCTAACTCTCATTCTTAGTGGTCACCCCTATTCCTGGGAGGACTTCCCTTGTGGCTCAGCTGGTAAAGAATCTGCCCACAATGCAGGAGACCTGGGTTCAATCCCTGAGTTGGGAAGAATCTCTGGAGAAAGGAAAGGCTACCCTCTCTGGTATTCTGGCCTGGAGAATTCCATGAACTGTATAGTCCATGGAGATGCAAAGAGTCGGACACAACTGAGCAACTTTCACTCACTTCTTTGTATTCTTGGGAACCAAGCCTTCCTATAAACTGTTTATAATTTCAGAACTGACTGGCTGCAAAGCAAATGTATGTTAGTTTCATTTTAAAATCAGTTGTTAGCGTTCAATGATGTGGCTCAAATTTTTAATCTGATGTGATGAGGTTTAGAAAAAATATTACAGAAAAGATTCTTAAAGTATTCTGAAAAAAGATTCTAAGGTTATATAAGTCGAGAATATAAATATTGTAGATTTCTTTAAGATTCAACTTATATATAAGCATAATAAAGGTGCTGAGAACTTCTCCAGTAAAGATATATATTTAACTTGATCAGAGTATTTCAAAACACATTTAACCATGAAAACCTAATATTAATATCTTGTGATCTCCCCATAATAGAGGTGAGCAATTCTACTTTAGATGATAGCATATGAATGTTAGGGTATTTTCAAAACCCTTGGAGCACTGAGTAATTTATATAAGGACATATATATAAGCTATTGCAAATAAACTAATATAAAGCATAACTAGATAAATCTTTCGGCATCATTAGTTAACTATAGAAAAGTGTCTTAATTCTGTTCATATTATGCACATTTCATTTTTATTTATCCAGAAATATTATAGCTGAATTCCTTTTTCACCTGCCCAGCAGTATCTAGTATCTCCATGGTGACAACTTCATCATCAATGGTTGCTTGGTGTCGGTAGGTTGATTCTGAGGGAATGAGCAAAACGAAGGTAAAATGGTAAATAAATGCATAATTAGATTTGATCCTTGAAATTATAAATTAGTCTCCAATGTATACCTGTTTCCAAAGCATTAAAAAAAACGTGCAGCCTAAGGGGTGGAAGAAGGTGCCATTTTTATACTCTTAAGTTCTTGGGAGTAACAGATTCTAATATGGGATCCACAGATGCTCAGGATATAGCGTGGGAGATTCCCTTTTTCTATTATTTTATTCTCCTGTGAGGCAAGCTTTCTAACACTCTTTTCTCTCTAAAATGAGACTTCCACATCCTAAAAAGAGAAAGTGATTCCCACAATGGCATTCTACCTTGAGACTCCTAAAAATACAGTTTATGGAATCATGTTAATTCCTGTTCCTGACACGATAGCAGACAGACAGGAGCTGCTCATTTCCATCTAGACCTCCATTCTAGGAATGTATTAAACATTAGAGGAAGGCAGATCGCTATTCATTTAAAAAGTGACTGTAGAAAGCTAGGAGGAACCCTTGGGGTGGTAGAAGGTGGTTGGACCTGGGTGTTCAGGGGTTGGTAAGGAACAGTCACCCACAGTAGAGGACCGAGGGAGAGAGAGAACAAAGCTGAGATAGAAGAGGCTGCTTAGTACCAGTTGGAAGCTGGTGGCTCAGACAGTAAAGAATCTGCCTGCAATGCAGGATAGATTGCCTGCAGTTTAATCTGTGTTCCATCCCTGGGTTGGGAAGATCACCTGGAGAAGGGAAGGGCTCCACACTCCAGTATTCTTGCCTGGAGAATCCCATGGACAGAGAAGCCTGGAGGGCTATTGAGTCTATAGAGGTTGCAGGACTGAGACTAACACTTTCACTTCAAGATAATAACAGAGTAATCTTCAAGCTCTGCTGGGGTCAGGAGAAGTCAGGAAGAATACAACCACTAGGTGGCTCTGAGGGTTCTGACATGAAACGAAAACCAGGCATTAAAATGGTGTTGCTCTACATGAAAATGAAACAAATGACATAAAGCACTCAACACATGATTGACCGAGTTGATGAAGTTCAGGGTGAAACATTCTCCCAGAAAGTACTAGTAAGTGATCAAAAGAAGGAAAATATGAAAGCAAAATATGAGGTGTGGATAATAGAAATAGACATGTTATTTTCTCCTATAAAATGAGCCTCAAAGAGAGAATAAAATACACAGAAGAGCGGAAAATAGTTGAAGCTGAGGCTGTAGTCACTGAGAATTTCCCAGGACTAGAGCCATTGAACGACTTCACATTAAAAGGACTATTAGGATAGACTAGATAAGCAACAGGGCTCTACTGTATAGCACAGGGAACTATAGTCGATATTCTGTGAATAATTTCCCATTATGGTTTTCCCATAATTTCCCATTATGGTTTACATAATGGGAAAAGAATATGAAAAAGAATGTTTACATATGTATAACTGAATCACTTTGCCAGACAGCAGAAATTAACACAACATTGCAAATTGACTATACTTCAATAAATAAAAGTTTTAAAAAAGGACTGACTGGACACACAAGGGGAAAAGCCCCAGTTTCAACCTATTATGACAAAATGTAAAGATATTAATGACAAAGAGGGAAATTTTAAAAGATCTAGAGAAAAAAAAGTCCATCACCTACAAAAGCATGTGACTCAGATTGACACTGGACTTCTCATCAGCAAAACAGAATTCAAGGTCCTAATGGAGTCAAGCAAAGTGATAAAACTATACCAGAAGCAATTCAGAACCACAATTCTAGATAATACCAAAATACCAGGGTGGAGATGAGGGAAGACACCAGAGGCAGGTTTGAAGGAGTTAATGTACTTGTATTATTCCAAATGATGATATAATAAAAAGGTATTTAGAACAGAAAAAAAGTGAACAAATTATTCAACTCAACAATTAGAAGAGGAAAACAAAGCAAATCCAAGAAGATATGAGAAAAATAAAAGAAAAAATAGCAGAAAAAATTAGATAAGGTTAACAAAAGCAAAGCATGGCACTTGAAAAATTTTAAAGAAGTAGGTGGGGGAAGAGGTAAAGATCAGAGAAAACTAACTGGTAAATTAAGAGAGAAGGTGCAATCAAACAAAAATGAGCATAAAAATAGGAAGTAATTACACTTTCTGGTGAAATAGACATAAAATAACATTATGAACTGTATACCAAACAAATTTCAAAGCCTGATTAATTCTTTGAGGAAAAAATGCACAGATTGGTACAATGAGAAATAAGACACTTAACTAAGTCAATAGCCTGTGAAATTTAAATGCTAACTGTAGATTTCTTATGAGAAAAAATGACTACCCAATTGGCTTTATAGATTTCTATTAAATATTAAACAAGTTGTTCTAGGGGAAAAAGAAAGGGATAGCTACCCACTATGAATTCCAACAAGAAATGTTAGAAAAGTAATAAGAAGAGAAGAGAAAAAAAAATGTAGGTTCATTTTATTTTTGAACATAGATTCAAAAATTCTAAAAAAGTAATATCCAGTTGAATCCAACAGTATAATAAGAAAATACATTATAAAATAGTAGAGTTTATTTCAGGAATACAAAGTGTTTATAACTATCAGTGCAATTAACACATTAAAGAACTAAAAAAAAAAATCACATGAGTACCTCTACAGGTAGATCTATAGCATGATAAAATGTATACAAATTTAAAATATGTGCATATATAGAATTTTTTTCAAAAAATATGTAATAACTAACACATACTGCTTACCCTTTGAACACAAATTGTTCTAAATGCCTTACTCATGTTAACTTATTTATTCCTTACAAATATTTCATGAAGTATGTAATACTATCAGATCTATTTTATGTGAAGAAACTGAGGCACAGCAACATTTAATAAGTTGCCAAAGGTCACACAGATATTAAGCGGTAAATGGTACAGTTAAGACTGGAGCTCAGAAGACCGGCTTTGGGAATGTAGACTTTGAACCACTGTGCTAAGTATCAACTGTATTAGATTATATGCCTTTGGGAACAGAGGAAGGCAATGGTGTCAGAATAGGGGATGCAGGGAAAATAAAGTGAAGAAATAGAAAGCCTTCACATACACATGACATGGTGCTGGGAACAGAGCAGCATGATTGACTTAAGTATTAACTCAATTATTTGCCCCTGAAGTACTCAAGTTACTAACCAATCAACCAACTAAATAAACCTAGAAATTTCTTTCCTAAAGGGGTAACCGGTAAGCCATTGCTTTTATTTTTTCCTATAATCTATCTACCTACCTATTATCTATTATATGTCTCATGTTTCTTTCATTTTTTCAACTCATCAACTATCTTATAGTTCTTTCTTGACCACAGTTTTGTGTTACTTTGCTGTAAATCTAATCTCCTACTCAAAATACAAATCACAGAAAGGAAGCTTAGCTAAGCAGTGTAACCTAGCCATCAGTCCTATGTGGTCATCATTCACAAAGGCACGACACACTGCAGATGTATTTTCTGAAAAATAAAAGTTTAAAATGAGGTTATGTTTGTTTTATTTTTTTTTAGACTCCACATTTAAGTGATAAGATATAGTATTTGTCTCTATCTAACTTATTTCACTAAGCAGGTCTATCGATGTTGTGGCAAATGGCAAGATTCAATTCTTTTTTCACGGCCGAGCAATATTCCATTGCCTGCATGTGTATGTGTATATATCTCACCTCTTCTTTATCCATTCATCTGTCAGTGGACATTTAGGTTGCTTCTTTATTTTGGCTATTGTAAATAACTGTACAGCACAGAGAATATAACCAATATTTTATAATAACTTTATATAGTGTGTAATCTATAAAATATCAAATCACTATGTTGTACACCTGAAACTAATATAATTTTGTAAGTGACTATTTGTCAATTAAAAAAAATGAAAATGAGATTATGTTCAATATATTTTAATAAGTGTATTTTATATTATCATCATTCTCCTGTAATATGTAATCCTTACAGGGTATGTATGATTCTCAATTCTAAATCATTCCACTCCCCTCTGTTACGTTAAATGGGAGATTATTGTTTTGTATAATTGAATGCTCTAAAATACCACTGACAGCCACTACTCATTTCTAAGCGTTCTCTCAATTATTTCCTTTTCATCTTCTGGGCTCCATTCTGAGAGGAGAAGCCCAGAGGGCAGTGCACATGCCAGGATCCAGGCCCTTTCTGTTTCTCTCTCCACTGTTCTGCTGTGACCTTTGTGCTGCTTTCCCTTTTAAAGGACTGGCATCAGCCCTGGAGCCTGTAAAACAGAGTTCTGGGCTTTAGTCCATCTCTTTGCACCACAAGTTGTCTGACAGACAGGGACATTTTTCTCAGTTGCCTCCATGCTAAATAGGATATGTATTTCAACCACAGAAGGCCACAGTAGGGGGGAAATAAAATATAAAGAAAATGGTATGAAGTTGTGTGATTCTTTGGCTGTTTGTTAACTGAAATGAAACGATGAAAGGCAGGAAATGAGGGAATGTCGGCCACAGACAGCAGCGGGAGGCAGCAGTGATTTCATCTAAGCTGAACGCTGGTTTCACGCCATTGGAAGAATATTTTCTTTAAGTCCCTTCTCTCTCTCATTAGGAACTCATGGCTTCATGCAAAACAGTGGAAATATTGCTTACAGAGGCAAAATGTACATCGGTGTGCTAGCTTTTCTGAAGATAATTCTAAAAAATGCACTAAGTACTGTTAGAATGGAATGAAACTCTACTATTCATTCTGGAAGTTAAGAAAAAATGTGTAAGTTTTTGTGAAGAAAGTTAAGAAAAAATGGAGAATGGAAATACTTTTCGTTCATACTCACAAAAAAATGATTATTTTAGTCTTTTTTTCTTGAAGGGTAAGGGGATGATTGTTTAAGAGATACTTCAAAATGAACCAAATATTGGATACTGTAAGATCAACAGTTGGCATCATCGATTCAATGGACATGAACTTGGGCAAACTCCAGGAGATGGTGAGGGACAGGGAAGACTGGTGTGCTGCAGTCCATGGGGTTGCAGAGTTGGACACAACTTGGTGACTGAACAACAACATCAACATTAGTTTCAAGATGGATTTGTGGTGCTGGTGGTGGTAGTGATTTAGTTGTGATCAATTTTTTGTGACCCCTGGACTGTAGCCTGCCAGGCTCCTCTCTCCATGGGATTCTCCAGGCAAGAATACTGGAGTAGGTTGCCATTTTCTCCTCCAGGGGATCTTCCTGACACAGGGATTGAATCTGGGTCTCCTGCTTTGCAGGCAGTCTCCTGCATTGCAGGT
Organism: Bos javanicus; assembly: GCF_032452875.1. Lineage (NCBI taxonomy): Eukaryota > Metazoa > Chordata > Mammalia > Artiodactyla > Bovidae > Bos > Bos javanicus. Next base: position 95,288,684 of record NC_083872.1, on the reverse strand, counting down.
GGATTCTTTACTGACTGAGCCACCAGCGAAGTCCAAGATGGAATTAGGCATATTAAATATATATCTCAAGTTCAGTGTATATGAGAGATACATGATTGAAAACCTGCATTCCATATAATTTTATAAGATGAAGTATATTTTGCACACTAAGAGAAACTGATGCTCAGAGGGATGTTTCATACCACTAATCCTTTTATAATTTAGCTCTTTTGCAGATTTCAATGTATTAATATGGACATTTGGCTAGTGCAACAACAACAACAGTTAGTAATGATTTGTGCTAGAGTAGGAATTGTACTAACTGAAGTTCTATTGCTGATCTAACCACAAAATAGCCACGTAATCTTGGATAAACTGACTTCATTGGACTTGTTTTATTATTTGCCAAGTGACGATCTCAAAGTTCCTTGCTGTGCCAATATTAACCAGTTCTGCAAGTTGGCTAAGCACCTCTGCTTTAGTATCCAGTTGAGACAATTTGTTCTGAGTGTGTCTCTTTCTTAGTACAAGTTTTTCCAATCAAATGGAACTGTAGTTCAGGTAGGGAGAACCAGTCACAAAATCAGAGCACCAGTGGGTCCAATATGTCTCCCACTTCCCACTCTCATTTGTGTCTGAGCCTTAATCCATTCAAACAGAGTACAATGCCTCCTAAGTAGTGATAGTTTCCCTCTCTCTCTCTCCAACTGCCCTCAACACACATAGGTGTGCACACACACACAAGCACACAAACACACCACAACTGTACATGATCTAAGTCTTTGTATTCTCTACCACGATCAGCATTTTCTGAAGGTAATATGACTGGGAGGTAGAGACTCAGCTCTTTTGGAATCTAAACAGGACACGGAAGCTGTTCCGCACCCAGAAAACTGCTGCCACTTCCATCATGCAGGGAGTTTTCTTGGTTAGATGGTCCAGTCCCCAATTCTATAGGCTTCAGTGTATGTGTGTCTGTGTGTCTGTGTGTCTGCATGTCTGTGTGTGTGTGTGTATGTGCTCAGTCATGTCTGACTCTTCTCCTCTATCCATGGGATTTCCCAGGTTAGAATACTGGAGTGAGTTGACATTTCCTTCTCCAGGGGATCTTCCCAATGTAGGGATCAAATCGGAGTCTCTTGTGTCTCCTGTACTGGCAGGCAGATTCTTTAGCACCACCTGAGAATGGGTAGTTTTTAAATGCAATTCACAGACCACTTCTGACCTCTGACAAAGATTTTACTGGTCCATGGTGAAATGAGAAAAATTTAAGAAAAAATAACATTGTCCAATGTCAAGGACTGATTTTTTTCTTAGTTTATATCCTTCAAAACACGTGGATGTTAACAATAGTTCCTTCTTATACGAAAATGGAAGTGCCACTAGAATTTTTAATTCTCCCTCACCCTCTGAGCCCTCCATCTGTAACTGGAATTCTTATGAGAGTTCCTCTCCTTAAAAAAAAAATCTAAAAGTTTGAAAATCACTTGTGCTTCTACTAGCAAACAATGTCTTTACAGAATTATCTCAGAGCAATAGATATTCCAGGGCTGTTAATATGCTGAAGGACATTCACAGTCTTCAGTTTCTCATGGAGCAAAAATTCTGTTACAGGTTGAAAAACAGCACTGTATTTTCGAGGACGGCTCTGGATTCAGAATTCAAAACGGTTTTGTTTTTTTTTTTTTACAAACAAGCTACTTTGCTTTCAAAGGTAGCTTTCCTTTTGGGTGGTGGTCTTGAAACTCTCTAATAGTATGAAGTTATGCCCAGGAAGGGCTTCCCAGCTGGCACTAATGGTAGAGAACCTGCCTGCCTATGCAGGAGATACAAGAGACTCAGGTTTGATCCCTTGGTCCGTAAGATCCTCTGGAGGAGAGCATGGCAACCCACTCCAGTAGTCTTCCCTGGGAAATCCCATGAACAGAGGAACCTGGCAGGCTACAGTCCATAGAGCAGAAAAGAGTAGGACATGACAGATTCGAATTAGCACACATGCACGCTTGCCCAGGAAATGCTTGGTTCATCTTGAATCAAATGGATTGGAACTCCTCTAGGCTAGAACATTAGTGACTTCTTGTATATGAGTGTACACACACACACACACACACACACACACACATCCAGTTTCCAGGGTGACTGAATGAAAGCCTCACCTGGGAGTGAGTCATCTATCTGATACGCCTGAAGTCAGATGAGCCCCCTTGTTGCCTAGCAGCTGCAATTCTTGTGGAGCAGAACAGTACAAGGTCACTCAATAAAGTTTCATTATTCATAGTGAAGGAAGCCCATGGTACAAATAACTGGTGCAGGAGATTTCTATTAATAGCATTTGTTTTTCAGAAGGAATAAAACCAAAGGGAAAATGGTTGACCTAAGACTAATTAAAAAGCAACATTAGTTACCGAAACAAATCTCAGACAGCATTCAAAAAATTTTAAGATCATCTTTTAGAAGCTTCATCTTTTGTTGAGTTGTACTGATATCAATAAATAAAATTAGTATTTTTCTATTAAACTCCCATAAATCATTAAGGTTCTCAGGGGCTATAATCTTTTTAAAGCTTATATAAGTAATAAAATTATAAGAGGAGAGTAAGCATTTACATAGATGGGGTAAACAATAGATAATGATTTTTTTTCAAACCAAGTTCAATGTTTTAGATACAAATATATCATCTTAAGATTAAATTGTGTCTATACTAAAACCATGTCAAAAATTATTGATGTTGAAAAACGTTTTATTTAAAAGCAAAACCAGAGAAGACTAATAAATGTAGAGACATGCTATTCTCTTAGATTAAAAGAATGGATATCATAAAGCTGTGAATCTTCTCAAAGGAATGTATAATTTTAATGCAATTCCAATCAAAATTATTTCATGCTATGGTATAGTTTTAAAAATTGACCTGGAAGAATAAACTAGAGATAGGAGACAAGATAATTCTGTTAAAAAGTAAAGAAGAAAGGCTTTCTGTACTGAGTATCAACATGTCCTAAGGAACCTACAGTTATCAAGAGTGTGGTACTGGCATTGGTGTGAAAAGCAAATCTAGAATTGTATCCTTGGGTACATGATTCCATGTATTTTTAAAAGGTAGCATTGAAAGTAGTGGGGAAAGGTGGAGATAATTTAGTAAGTCATAGGAGGACAGTTGGTCAACTCTTTGGGAAAAATGTTGCATCTTTACCTTGTACTTCTCACTACAATCAATTCTATAGATTAAAAAGTTAAGAAGTTAGATAAAATACAAGATCGCTCTCTATCCCCTTTCCTGTTCAGTTTCCCTTCATGGCGCTTATCACTATTTGACATATATTTGTTTACTGACTCTTCTCTCTTCACTAAACTGTAAGTTTAACAAAGCCCATGCTTTCCCCTTCTGCCTATTGGTTTATCCTCAGCATCGAGAATCATTTAACTCATAGGAGGCATTTAATACATATTTGTGGGATGAATGAGTGAAAGCAATGAGAGGAGCTCACAAGGGCAAAGAAAGCCCCCTTTTAAGCTGGATGGTGTAAACCTGTAGTAACAAACACAAAAGCAGAAAAGAACCTGGGACTCATCTTTACCCATTTCATCATTCTGAGTGAGGCCAGCTTGGTCTGGGACTCTGTGCTTGGTAATAAAATGATGTATGCCTTTCCTTCTTCCTCTGGATTTCAACGATGTTGACCTTTACAAAACCAACTAGGGTCCCAAATCATAACAAACAAAAACTCAAAGGCTTAATTCAGAGTCAAACTTAAGCTCAATTTGAAACCCATGGATTTTCAGTGTTATTTTGAAGATGAGAACTAAATAGCTTACCAATAAGGACTCTGCTCTGACTACAAAAAATACAGTTGATGAATACTTCATCCATCAATATTATTTCTACTTTCAAGATCTACAGATATCAACTTTTGCTTCTTTTTTTATATTTTAAATAGGCTTAAATCAGATTCATTGGAGAGAAGAGGGGGGAAAAACATAGTTTATTTATACATTTCCCCAAAATGAGCATTCACAAGCTTTATATTACTATTATTCTCTTCTCCCCATGCCCTTCTCTCCCATACCCAATTAGCCACACCCATTGCATCCTCTTTCTCCCACTAGAATGATGCTCATTTCCTGATGGAAGAGCATCACGTTGTACCCATTTCCTTCTTGTCTCAGGTTTGACCTGATTTCTTCACCTATGCATTAAAATCCTGCAGAGTTCTAAGCACAGACAGCATACAACACACATCCATCTTCTTACAGGGCTCTTTGCGTGATTTGATAAAGCACTTCTCAAACAGCTGCAAGATGCTTAAAAATGTTGCAGCAGAAAATGTCATTCTTTCTTTCAGGTCAAAACTTTGATTGGAGAGGAGGATGAAACAAAATTTGACCTACCGAGGGTGGGATCATATTCCCAGATGAACCGTTTGGTCAAAAATCTCACTACAAGAGCTGTGGGAAAAAAGAACAACATTTCAATCAAATTTGTTAATTTTCTTCATAGCTTTTAACCCTCTTCCATAAAGAGGAATAGCCCATAAAACTATATGTGTTTTATGGTTCTTTGGCAAATAAACTCAATATATCTATATGTTTATTCAAATATTTTAAAATTTCATATTGTGGCCTAAAAATTGGCATAATGTTTTAACGGTTTGTTGTACCTTAATGAACAGCTTAGATTTTTTCCCTTTAATCCTGGAGCTGAAAATATCACAATGTGAAAATGCACACATACTCAATTTTTAGCAAAACAATGAATTCAACCATAAAGCATCACAATACTGGTGTCTAAAGTTTGAATACTGATAATGATTGATACAGGTCAGTTAAAATGTGATTATTTTTACTGTAATGAAAAGATATTTGTGTCACGCTGCTGCTTCTGCTTAATCGCTTCAGTCATATCCGACTCTTTATGCGACCCTGTGGACTGTCCCATGCCAGGCTCCTCTGTCCATGGGATTCTCTAGGCAACAGTATTAGACTGGGTTGCCATGCCTTCCTCCAGGGGATCTTCCTGACCCAGGGATTGAACCTGGATCTCCTGCATTGCAGGCAGATTCTTTACCACTGAGTCACCAGGGAAGCCCCATTTGTATTATAAAAATATTCAAAATTAAGGATTTTATTAGTGAATCATTAAAGCCCATCAAAAGTAAAGCTGATGAGGTAGTTATAGAAAGAATCAGGATCTGGACTTATGCTAAGCACCTCACTTCCATGATCTCCTCGACCAATACTTCATCCCTGTGGGGCAGGTACTAGGCTTGATCCCGTTTTTCAGATAAGGAAACTGAGGCTCTGAGAGGTTAACTCATTTAACTAAGCTCATCTAGCCAGTTAGTGGCTGAGCCAGGATGTGACTCCAAAAAGGCTATTTCCAAAACCTGTAATTTCTCCATTGTCTAATACTGATTTTAAGGCTGAGGCCATCTGGCTAATACTTAACTAGAAGATGAGTCAGACAAAGAGTGATGCTGAGAGAGGTGGATTCTATTATTCTTAAAAAACTGATGGGACAAATGCTGGACATTTTCTTAGACTTGTATTATAGGTGAAAACAATGGTTTTTAATCTACAAAAAAAAAGTATTTTTGGAGGACAGCATCACTGATACTTTAGAATGAAAGCTTTGGGTTCTTTCCCTGGAGAAATGTATATACACACAGTCTAGTATATAATTTCAGCAGGCTCACTAGCCCTTTGAATACCCTCATGGTCTTCCTGGGATCTCATTGACCCTAACTAAAGAATCAGTGTTTACTGAAATTACATTATTTATTTTTACTGAAATGCCCTGTATGTAGTATTCTAAAGATACTCCTTGGAGAAACAAGACTATTTAATTGAAAGGCACTGTCAGTCTTTCCTCTTCCTACTGCCTCTGTTAAGATCAACAGAGGTATATACTCCCTGCCATGGTGGCCTATATGAGAGATTGCAGTGCAAATAGCAATGAAAAGTTCATGAGACAGACCACAAGGATACGTGGCTTGGCTGTAGACCGAAAGCTGCAATGTTCTTTCTAATTACAGAGTGTGAGGCTGGATTTGAGCCAAAATATTTGCAGTGCCAAAAGTAGCAAGGCCACTGACCCTGTGGAACTTCCCACAGTGCATGTACTTGTGGTTTTATCTTCAATTTGCAGAGTCTGTCACCATTCACTCTCTTGAGACTGAGTCATTTAAAATTTTTTTTTTGCATGTAAGAAGTAGAAAGCTCTAGACAGAATTTTTCTGCTTTTCAGTTGTCAGTGTTAGTAAACATAACTGCCTGCAGTATTCAAAGCATTTCACATTTTTGTTGTAATATGGAGTTTTAGCTTGAAAGTTTGTGACCTAGCAAAATTCATTTTTCTGGCATCTTTAAGCCATGAGCTATTAAAATTAACAAAATTTCTCATACAACTGAAGTTTGAAGTTCCCTGGTTCCTAGACCATTTAAACTTTAATAATTTTTCAAAGAAATCTTTCTAAAATATTTTAGACATGCCACTACTTTTCAAAACCTAGTATACTGAATAGAACTAAATCACTATTAAATGTCCAGATCTTAGTTAAGAATCTATTAGTGCCCTGCGTAGTTGTGGAAATACTTCTAGAAGCTGCAGAGTGGTAGAGGCAGAACAATTCTAAAGTGCTATGGCTCTTGAATGATTTTAGTTTTTAGTTCTATATATTTTTCATATTGTGTGTGTTCTCAGTTAGTCATGTCTGACTCTGCAACCCTATGGACTGTGACCCACCAGGCTCCTCTGTCCATGGAATTTTTCAGGCAAGAATACTGGAGTGGTTTGCCATTTCCTTCTCTGGGGAGTCTTCTTGACCCAGGGATTGAACCCGTGTCTCCTGGGTCTCCTGAATTGCCAGGTGGATTCTTTCCACTGAGCCACCTAGGAAGCCTGCATAACACGTGATAAGCATTTGACACACAGGAGGCAAAAGGAGAAGAGGGCAGCAGAGGACGAGATTGTTAGATAGCATCACTGACTCAATGGCTATGAATCTGAGCAAACTCCATGAGATAGTGAAGGACTGGGGAGCCTGGTGTGCTGCAGTCCAAGGAGGGGGGGTGGTCCCAAGAAGCTGGACATGACTTAGGGATCGAACAACAACAACAAATAATCCAGTAAACAATTGAGACAAAGATTTTTGAACATACCAAGCTTATATTCTACTAGGAGACAGATTAAAAAAATAAATAAATTATATAGTCTGTTAGAGGTGGTAAGTGCTAAGGGATAAAAGAGGGAGAGTAAGGTAAGGGGGATTCCACATTGGGAGATGAAGGTGTGAGAGTTGCTATTTAAGATTGGGTAACCAGGGTAATTCTTGCTGAGAAGCTGATAGAAGAAAGAGATGAGGGAATATATGTGGGGGGAATAGTATTTCAAAAAGAGGGAACAGCCATTGCAAAGGTCCTAAAACAGGAATATGCACTTGATATGCTCAAGGAACATTAAGCAAGCCAGTATGGCTAAAGTAGAATGAACAATAGTGAGCAAAGCTGATTAGATTATTTCCTTCAGTCATGCCTTCCCCTTCCATAAATCTACCATCAACATCACCACCCTCACCACTACTACTAATAATTAAAACAACTAAAATGCTTCTTTGTTATTATCATTATTGTTATCATTTTACTTGATTCCTTCTCTAGAATGTATATTCATGAAGGCATGGGATCTGCTTTGTTCATCACTAGTTTCTAGTGTCTGGCACATGTAGGCTTAAACATACTAATACTTGCTGAATAGAAGAAAAAAGATGTATCAATCTACCATTCACTCCTCTTAATAGTTAAGTAATAACCAGTCATCGAGAGAATAAGCAGAAAAATTAACCCAAGAGAATTTATAGCAGAATCATGCTATAATGTTTTCCTAAAATGTCATGTAAATATACAAGCTGAAATGTTTATTTTATGATGCTTATACAAATTACATTTCTTAAAGTTTATTAAAACTGTAAAATTGATCTAATTATCTTTTAAATATTCTGTGGTTTCCATCCCAACAATCCTGAGCAAAGGTCTTCTTTTGATGTAAAATGTTGGTATTGATAATAATTACTTCCACTAAGAGTCTGACATATGGTTTTGTTTTTTCCTAAGTTTTAAGGTTTGACATTTTTTATTAGTTACAAGTAAGTCTCTATATTATAAAATATCTTATTTTCTCCCCATTGCCTTGAAAACCCATAACTTTCCATTAAATAAGTAAAAAATCTCTAATTTAGAGAGTAACATTTTCCTCATTTTGCCTAAATTATAACCTACTTGAGTAATTCTTCTTTACATGTGGTTTATTTTTGGTATTCCTGGCACTAAATTTCATAATTATCAATGAAAGCTAGTTTCCAGTGAAATGGAAAATTCACTAAGTAGAATTTGATCCAAAGAAATTTATTAAAATTATTAAAAGTGACATCAAGGTAATAAATGAATAGGATAAAAATTCTGTTTAAAAGCAAGAGTTAGCAGGTAAAATTTCTACATTAAAATAGTCAAACTATTTCTAAAGGTTAACAAGGCTGGGCCAGTTATTCAGAATAATTCCTGATGTCATTATCACAATGAAGCAGACATTAGAAGTATAAGCTTTAAGGACTAGAATAATATTTTTAAATGAAAAATGACCAGATATAATCTGCGCAGTAAACTAGCTTTTAAAAAAAAAAGAACTTTTCAAGGTAAATGAAAACTAACACCCATGATTTTCTTCCACTTTAAAAATAGTTAAGAGATATCCTCAAAAGACATTCAGAAAGAACTTTCAAAGGTTACTTTTTGAGCTCATATTCTTTAAAAAAAAAAGTCCTGTTATATCATTATTTTTCACTTATGTAATCATGAAATAGCCTAATTAACAAGGTATCTGATACAATTGTTTCATAAGACACTTAGGCGTACTCAACTCCCTAAATATTTGTGATCATTGTCATTTCTATATTCTCTTAAGGATGTATTCTTATTATTAAAAATAAAGTCTTTTTGTCTGAAAGGAACTTTTATCTCTTTATGGATGTGTATTGAATGTGTTCTCAGTTAAAGCAGTTGCCAATTACTTGTCCTCTCCAAACTCTGGCTTTCTCATGAATAATGTAAGGATAAGAGCATCACCCTGTAGTTTGTGGATCCTCACTCTCATCTCCTCTGCAACATGAATTTCAGTCACTTTTCACAGCACTCCTTACATCACCTCAGGACACTCACTGTACTAAACGAACATACAGATTCATCTCTTAATGCTTCTAATCACATTGTTACTGCTGCTTTGAAAGTCTTTATCCAACTAGTGAAATCCTAATCATCCTTCAAAATTTAACCCAAATATAACCTCCTGTATGAAAGCTTTCCTTTCTGTATCAATTAGGAATTGCCATGTAACAAATATATTTCAAAGCTCAGCAGCATATAAGAATAAGCATTTATTATAGGAAAGTTACCATGTGCTTATAGAATTTTGGGCAATTGATTGAAGAAAAGAATTCAGCTGAAAAGTGTTTTAAATGGCTAGGTCAGAATTTTTAGGATAAGAAAAGAATTTCTGCTTCAATTGAGAGTACTTCAAGGAATACTAATTTTCACCTGCCATTTTGGATAACTTTTGAACTTGCCATTGATCCTGGTAACACACTGAGTGAAAATCCTTGATGTCATATATGCTAAGATGGTGCTTATTATCTTGTCTATTCACATCATAATGAAAACTTATCATGAATAATATGTGTTAAGTGATGTATGTGGTTTTTGTTTGTAACCTGTAGGACTTTCATTAAAAAATATATTTACTTCCAAGTTGTAAAACCAGGTAACTTTTAAATAATTTTAAATGACTTTCTACAAGAGTCTACTAAATTTAGGACAATTTCTTCACAAAAAATTTTAATCATTCTGTGAAAAACTAAAAATTTTATTATAGGAAAAGAAAGGAAATATGGGCGATATTAGCACAATAAAAGTCCATTCTGGGTTGTAAGTATATTTACCACTTGTTATCTGAATTATTTTTTTAATTTTTTTGCAACCAATTTTTTCAGTGTTTAAATGAATAGAAAAGATTAAAAACCATGAAAAGACATTATAATAAACTTACACAGTATCTTAAATGTGAAACTTCTCAATATTGTAACACATAGAAGATAGAATATCTCTTTTCTTCCTCCTCCTCTGCACTTCATCACACTACTTACAACGTAACCACTTGGCCAGCAAAAATGAGAAGAAATGGTGATTACCAAGATTAAATGGGTGGCAAAAATCAATACTAAATTGCTTTCAGCTTGAATTTTATGGTATATAGGGAAGATACCACAATAAGTAAAGTATTTGAAAAATAATGGAAAAGGATGAAAGAATTCAATACCACTTGGGAATTGTTTTCTCACTCTACTAAGCACAACATCAATCTAAACAATATCATAAAGATTATAACGGGAAAAGAGTCAAAAAGCAGTGCAGTTTTTGTCCATATTGTTATCAAGTTTTATTTATTGAGTGTGTGCTCTCAGGTCGGTGCTGTGCTATATCTTTATATGTTTATCTTTACTCTTCATTGCTCCACAGCATGGGACGCATACAGTATAGGATGTGACTATGCATAGAGATACACCTATATACAGGTATGTGTGTACCTCACAGAAGAAACTGAAGCTCAGATTAGTTACATTCCTTCCTGAAATGTGTGCCAACTCCTGTCTGACACCAGGAGCCACATTCTTTCAGTGTGTCACCCTCATTCATTCAGTGTATGATGATGCTTCTTTTTCTTTTTTAAATACAGATGAGGAATTTGCCACTGGAAACTCTTATTGGCGTCCACCTCTTCTGTTACTAAACTCTTAATTTGAAAAATTTCTGGGAGAAAGTTGTATGTATTTTACATATAGTTTCCATTTTGAAGAAAATACATTCTTTTGTTACCTAACACTGCTTTTGTGACAAAAAAGGGATCAAAACTGTGGTGAAAATAAAGGCTTGAAATGTCTCTAGAAAAAAGTGAGTTTCTAGACACATGCTTCTGAACATTCCTGGGCTTCTTTTATCACTTCCGTATGAAGCAGTGACCCACTCTTCTCATTCTAACACACAGACAATGCAATCATCTTCATGGTATATTTCGCTTCATCTGAATGTAGTTGGTGGTTGTTTTTGTTGTTCAGTCACTCAGTTGGGTCCGACTCTTTGTAGCATGGACTGCAGCATGCCAGGCTTCCCTGTCCTTCACTGTCTCCTGGAGTTTGCTGAAATTCATGTCCACTGAGTCAGCGATGCCGTCCAATCATCTCATCCTCTGTCACCCCCTTTGCCACCTATTTATTACAATTTTACATACAATGCGGAGATCCTCACTTGAGTGTTATGTAAATGATTTCAGGGCTTCCCTGGTAGCTCAGCTTATAAAGAATGCTCCAACAATGCAGCATACCCCAGTTTGATTCCTGGGTTGCGAAGATCCCCTGGAGAAGGGATAGGCTACCCAGTCCAGTTTTCTTGGGCTTCCCTGGTGGGTCTGATGGTAAAGAATCTGCCTGAAATGTGGGAGACTTGGGTTTGATCCCTGGGTTGGGAAGATCATCTGGAAAAGGGCATGGCAACCCACTGCAGTATTCTGGCCTGGAGAATCCCCACAGAGGAGCCTGGTGGGCTACAGTCCACGGGGCCACAAGAGAGTCAGACATGACTGAGCAACTCAGCACAGCACATAAATGATTCCAGGCTGGTCCTTTTTTAAAATTTTTCACCCTGCCCAAAGAAGCTAAAACCTAGTAAGCATATTATGTAGGTAACCCAGAATGGAACTAAATCAAAGAAAGGGATATTGAAATATGTATTTAGAAAGCAATGAACTCATAAATAGTTACTGCTCACCAGAGCATTTCTATTTATAGTAACTAGTGAAATATCACTTCCTTTTCCTTGACTTTCCCAAGCCATAATCACTGCCCATGGCGATACGAAATTGTCATTTGTTTCTTCTCTATTATAGAATGTGCACAACTGCCATACAAAATATTCACTTATATTCCTGTATGTCTTACAAATTGTGAATAATCTGAGGTCAGAGATTAAGCCTTGTTCCCCTTTGTCTCCTGGGGCTGGAATACTGCCTGATACATAATATGTGCTCAATAAATATTTAAACAGATGAATGAGGAAACAATTAAAATCTGGATAAACTATTTGACCCCCATATTACTACTGTACTCAAGTCAGTACTCTAGTGTGCTTTTATTATTTGCAAAAATCTTCTTTACGGTGGAACTTCCATTGACTATAAGGCATCACTTCTCAGGTTCAATGCCTAGTTCCGATGCCTATTGAAAATCTGATTGGTCAACCTCAAGACCCACCAGGTCCCTTCTTTTGGGCCAGAGGGAACCACTGTCCTAGACCTCTTATTACCATCACCCCTAACACCAAACCTTCAGTGGTCATAAGCTTCAGAGAAATAAAAATGAGCTTATTTACAAAAGCAGGTTGAGTTCTACTCTAGATCTGGGTAGACAGCTTATTGCTGAATAAATTAATTTTGTAGAACTCAGTACCCAGTTAATAACTATATGAGCTGTTGGATTAAAATGTATATACTTTTAGGAACACCATTAAGTAGATTTTAGCTATTATTTAAATAAAGACATTAATGGGATTTCTGGAATGGTAACTACCAAAAGGGAGTTTATATTGAATATTGACTACAAGCTTATTTATTTCTCATAAGCACTCTCAAAAGTAGGAATTAATGTTCCTATTTTACACATAAGAGACCTGAACTGAAAAGTAATAAACATGTCTGTTTTGCAGAGCAGGCAAGTGACAGAACTGGATTGAACTGGGTTCATTTACTCTAAAATGCATGCTTTTTCTAGTGTCCAATATTTACCACTATATTTTAATATTTCTATGAATATGATTTAATTCTGAATGGTTTAAATTTTTTTCCCTATGAGCTTACATCTGACAAAGAAGCATGCTTTGAAAAGTGCATTTTTTGACTAGATTTCTTCATCCAGAGTGGAGGGAATATCCATGAGCAGAAACCATGGCAACATAGAAAGAGAGTATCAATTTCAAGATGCAAGACGGAAACTTTTACATAAATAAGATTTTTGTTTTTCTCTTGAAAAGATCTTTAAAAGATGCAGCAAAGGGGGAAAAAAAACAGGTATGTAATGATACAGACATAAATTAGTATGTGATAAACAACTGTTTTCTTACTCATTTCCTCTGTCATTAACAAGTTCCTTCTTTCAGTGATGCAAATGGGGTGTCAGGGAACATGGTAGGCAGCAAAGGGGACAGCACAGAAAATAAGATGCAGTTCCTATTTTTGAGAAGCTTAGAATTTGTACTTTTGCATATTCCAGGAAAAATCAAAAGACATGCGGCTAATTTAGAGTATTATCTAATTTGAGTCCTGTTATGATGCCCAGGTAAATGAAAGGAGGCCAGACTGAGGTGAGTTTAACCAACTTAAGTGCCTCAAAGTGAGAAAGCCTTGTGTTTTCCAGAAAGGAAAGTGTAAGAGACAAAATCAGAGTAATATGTATAAATTGTCAATCCTGTGACTGCTTCTGTTCCATCTTCAAGATGGATGGGGTTTGGCTAAAAGGTAAGAGGAAGTTCAGTTTTATCTTCTTCCTCCCTCACCTGGACCTCTATCATCCTCCTGTCAAATTAAGCTTCCAAATCAAATTCCCTTATTCTCCCCACCTCCATCCCACCTGGATCTGACACTTCTGTACCTTACTCCTGGGTCTCTCTTGAACCACCAACCCAAGGTTCTGTTCTTCCTTTTAGCAGTCTTCTCTTTCTGTGACTACACTAACCTCCCCCAAGAAACATGGGCCACTGTGCCTCAAATCAAGGAGAAAACTATGCAAATCTCAGCACAGAGAATTGATCTAGAAAGACCTGTGGAGGCCAGCACACTTCTTTGAAATCGGGGCTTAACAGTTGTAAGTGATGGCTGAAACCAAGAATATGGCACTGTGGAATCTTAGGACCCCTATTCAAAGGGGCTAAAAGCGCTTTCTGAACTGAGAAATTTAACCGAAAAGGGATAGAGATAGGCTGGACTGGAAATGAGATGTCAAAAAAGCACCAGGAAATTGTGCGACTTGAAATGTCAGGGGTTTTTTTTTTGTAATTTTTGAAAATTTTATTGAAGTATAGTTGATTTACAACGTTGTGTTAATTTTTGCTGCCCAGCAAAGTGATTTTGTTATACACATTTATATATTCTGTTTTATCTTCTGAGATGTCAGATCTTACAGAGGGGTTCAGAGCAAGAAATGTATACACAGAATTCAGATTTCAGATAGAATTACTAATATCTAAATTCAGTAATTTTCAAATGCTTCTCCATCTGGTTCTCTCATTAAGTCTTTCTCTCCTCCCCACAGATATGAGTTTTAAACACATTTATTTAATCATTAAATATTTATTGACCACTGTGCTAGACATGAAAGAAAGCAAGATTGAGAGGATTCCCTAAGCAAGATCTTTGCAATGACTTCATATTAGACCTAAATTGAGAGCTGAGTCTTGGATAATTGAAAGTTTGCTAACTTAGGGAGAGCACTGTGAGCAAAGAGCATCATGTTCAAAGGCCTAGACATGAGAGACTCTGGTTGGTTTAGGAGTGCAAGTGGCTCAGGGTAGGTTGAGTGGTATGTGGATGGAACTATGTAGGGGGTAGTTTGTGAGGAGCTTATACATCACGTTGAAGAGCTTGAATTTTACTCTGAAGTCTATGGGCACACAGATTCTGAGTAGAAAGGTGGCCTAATTTGAGCTGGTTACCTATAGAAACTGTTCACTGACTAGCTGTAGAGAGTGATAGAGGGACTGGTCCATATGGAATAAACGTATAGGAGTAGCACTATTCTCTGAGGCAGAATATAATGAAAAAATCAGTTAGGAGCAGGTGAGATTGGACTTGAATGTGAGACATTAATGACAGTATCCAGGTAGAGAAATACTATCTCTCCTTCCATCCATCCATCCATCCATCTATCTTATATCCTTTCATTCATTCACTCATCTATCATACATTAATGTATGTCTATTAAATACCTGTCATATCCCAGTTATAGGTAAGCATTGTCTCACAGGCAGCTGACATCACAGCATGAAGCTGAACAGAACTGATCACTGCTAGAATGATCTAGGGATTTGCAAATGCAAAGGACATGGTTAAGATGCCCCATGTAGAAAGTTTAAAATAAGAACAGAGGACTGAGCACAGAACTCTATCTTCAGTCTCATCTTAATGCTGAATTGGTTCTCTCATTCTTTCACTTCCTATTTTCTTCTCCATGTCAACTCCTCAAATTTCTAGCCGAACTAAAAAACTGAACAGATCAAATCAGAGGACAAAAATTTGTTCATATAGTTTCTGAAGCAGTACCACCCCCAATCCTTTACTCCCTGCTCCATTTCCTGTGATGGTCAAAATAAACTGAAATTAAAAAATTGAAGCCCCATAAAAACATGGAAATTGAGCAATTTAATGGAAATTTAAAATTAATGCAATATAAAAGTGGGTGCTTTACAATGCCAGAAGTTCAGATGAGAAGTAAATTGGTTCCAGATGGGGGTCTAAGTATTGCTTTTAAATTATTATTTGTTTAAGCCTGAAAATTTTGACTTGTCCTGTATTCTGACAAAAATATCACTTTGAGAAAGAGTTACAAAATTAATGTCAGTTCTCTATACAGGGAAATTCTTAAAGATAAATGGTGTAATCTTCAAGAATTATTAGAGATGCTTTTGTATCTGGAAACCTAGCCACGGAGTCTAGCTTCAGTGCATTTCAAGTCTTGAAAATTGACTTATTTTGCTATGGAATGGTAAGGGAAGGATTTGGTACTGACGATAGAGCTTTAGGATAACAAATCAGAATGGGGAAAATGGCAGGACCATGACTTGTAATACTTAATGTTTGATAGACAGTAGAGGTTTGAGGATGCTTATAAAGAATTCAAAATCAAAAAAAACCTTAATTTTAAATTAAAAATTAGCTTGTATGATTGACTAACAATAAATTCTTCCTGAATTTAACTTGAAAATAGAAACAAGAGAAGTTAACTTTGAAATATGGTAATCAACTGATTTGGTTTTGTTTCCTAGTTTGTATTTGAAAGTTAATAAGTGAAAAGCTTTGGATTCTGTGCCAAGGAATTCAAACCAGCTTTATATAAGTTGGAAATTATTATTCATTTCAACTATAATGTAATTGTAAGTGATGCTTAAGAAATAAGTCACTAAATTTCCTAGGCTATAGTTTTTAATTTAATAATTTATAATTATTTTCATTAGAATAATATTTCATACCAAGGCACTATATTGAAATAGAATTATATATCTTATATTAAGGATTTTTCTAAATTTATCAAAGGATTTGGTCATAAACTTTGAATTTTTAATTTTTACTCATTTTTGGAAGAGGAACACATTTGGTGTTAATTTCTGAGTTTCTTTTCCTGTGCTTGTATTACTAGAACACCCAAGAAATTGGCAACTGTAATGTATAGAATTTGTGGGAGCATTAAAGTGATTCAGAGTGACTCAGTATCCCAGACAAGCAGAAGAATATCTCATATGATCCCCACCGAATGCCTTCTTTTATAAAGAACCAAGTATCTTGCAATTTATTCTGCTTTCACATGGCCTCTGCTCCAGACTCATTTTGCCTCCTGCCTATATGGGCTAAGATCATGGCATCCGGTCCCATCACTTCATGGCAAATAGATGGGGAAACAGAGGAAACAGTGGCTGACTTTATTTTTCTGGGCTCCAAAATCACTGCAGATGGTGACTGCAGCCATGAAATTAAAAGACACTTACTCCTTGGAAGGAAAGTTACGACCAACCTAGACAGCATATTAAAAAGCAGAGACATTACTTGGCCAACAAAGGTCCATCTAGTCAAGGCTATGGTTTTTCCACTAGTCATGTATGGATGTGAGAGTTGGACTATAAAGAAAGCTGAGTGCTGAAGAATTGATGCTTTTGAACTGTGGTATTGGAGAAGACTCGAGAGTCTCTTGGATTGCAAGGAGATTCAACCAGTCCATCCTCAAGGAGATCAGTCCTGGGTGTTCATTGAGGGACTGATGTTGAAGCTGAAACTCCAATACTTTGGCCACCTGATATGAAGAGCTGACTCATTTGAAAAGACCCTGATGCTGGGAGAGATTGAGGGCAGGAGGAGAAGGGGATGACAGAGGATGAGATGGTTAGATGGCATCACCGACTCAATGGATATGAGTTTGGGCAGGCTCCGGGAGTTGGTGATGGACATGGAAGCCTGGAGTGCTGCAGTTCATGGGGTCACAAAGAGTTGGACATGACTGAGCAACTGAACTGAACTGAAATTAATAGCCTTAAATAAGAGGCTGTGCCTATGACTCTAGTCTAGGGGTCTCACCTCTAGCAGTTAGGTGTCTCCATTTGTAGCCCCATCATCACTCCTACAGGTACCTGCATAACCTCATAAGATAAAACCAAAACATGGGGCCTTAAAAAGTCACAATGTACATGGAGAACTAGAGCCTGGCAAAATAAGAGTGTAACTAATAGGAGCTGTGAGTGATTGGGCTGGAAAAGGACCCACATTATAAAGAGCTAAGACATTTCCAATTAGGTTTAAAATGATACCAAGCTAAGACAGTGTAAGATGATGAGAAGCCATTAGCATAGTATAAACACAAAGATGACATGATGGCTTTTTGTTTTACAAAGGTCACTGCTGTTTCAGTGCCAAGATGAACTAGGGGGATGTAGGTAAAGCTGGAGATAGGAGGACTGGTGAAGGAGCTATTTTAGTACTACAGAAGAAAAAATAAAAAGACAGAATGACTGCTCCTTCACTCCTATCCACTAGTAAACGTGTCAAGTCATAATTGGAATTCTATGTGACCTTTTCAGTCTGAGGTCTTTCCCTAGCAATGTGCATTTTAACTTCTTCAGTGTCAGGCCCTGGCTTGTGAGCTTATTCCATTGTATGGGTATACTATAGTTTATCCAGTCACCAACTGAAGAACATCTAGGATGCTTCCAATTTTTGGCAATTATGTTTTGATCATGAATATTCACATGAAGGTGTTTATGTAACAGAAGTTACCAGACAGTTTGGGTGAATATTTAGGAGTACAATTGCTGGATCATAGTAGGATTCTGTTGTGTTTGGTTGCTAAGTTGTTTCTGACTTTTTTGCGATGCCATGGATGGTAGCCCGCCAGGCTCCTTTGTTCATGGAAATTTCCAGGCAAGAATACTTGAGTGGGTTGCCATTTCCTTCTCCAGGGGAACTTCCCAGCCCAGAGATCGAACCCACATCTGCGTCTCTGCATTGGCAGATGGATTCTTTGCCACTGAGCCATCTGGGAAGCCTCCTCCATTGTTTCAGGTTATAGTAAATCTTGAAGTCGGGTGCTATCAGTTCAGTTTGGTTCTCCTTCAGTACTGGGTTGGCTATTCTGGGTCTTTTCCCTTGCCACATAAACTTTAGGATTAGTTTGTTTATGTTCACAAAATAGCCTTGAGACTTTGAATGGTACTGTAGTGAATCTTTAGGTTGAGTTGAGGAAAACTGTCATCTTGACAATATTGAGTCTTCCTATCCATAAACATGGAGTTTTTTAGTTTTGGGGTTTTTAAAATCAGAGTTTAGTAGTTTTCTCCTATACGTCATAAACATATTTATTATGTATCTACTCAATTGTTTCATTTTTGGGGTGCTAATAAAAATTATATTATGCTTTTAGTTTCAAATCCCACTTGTTCTTTGCTAGTATAAGGGCTTCCCTGGTGGCTTAGATGGTAAAGAATCTGCCTGCAATGCAGAAGACCCTGGTTCAATTCCTGGGTTGAGAAGATCCTCTGGAGGAGGATATGGAAACCCACTTCAGTATTCTTGCCCGGAGAATCCCCATGGACAGAAGAGCCTGACAGGCTATAGTCCATGGGGTTGCAGAGAGTAGGACATGACTGAGCAACTAAGCACATTGCTGGTATAAAGGAAGACAATGGACTTTTGTATTTTAATCTCATATGCTGCAACCTTGCTATAATCATTTATTATATCCAAGAGGTTTCTTTCTTTTTGTCTACTTTTGGAGATTTTCTACATATATGATGATGTCATTGTGAACAAAGACAGTTTATTTCTTTCTTTCCAATCTATCTCTACTCTTTTTTTGCCTTATTGCATTTTCTAGAACATTCTACACCGTGGAAAAGGAGTGGTGAAAAGAATCATTTTTTCCCTTGTTTTTGATTTTAGCAAGAAAACTTCTAGTGTCTCATCATTAATTATAATGTTTGCTGTTGGTTTTTTGTGGATATTCTTCTTTAAGTTGAGGAAGTTCCTCTCTATTCCTAGGTTGCTGAGAGTTTTCAGCATGAATGAGTGTTGGATTTTGTCAAGTGTGTTTTTGTACCTCTAATTATGATTCTGTGACTTCTCTTCTCTTGCCTGTTCATGAGATAGTTCCATTAGTTTATGTCCAGGTAAGCTAATCTTAGATATCATTTTCTGTACTCATCTTTCTAGATTTCAGAATATGGTATATTGCTTACCAACTTCACTTTTTTGGTTGGACCAGAAAAAGTAATTAACTTTGTGTGTTCAGCTTTTTGTTGTTGTTGTTGTAAGGATAAAAGTGATGATTTAGAAGCTCTTTACATTTCAGGACTGAAATCAGATTGCAGTTTAGATTTTTTTACAGGATAAGTAGATTCCAGGGCTTCTTGATCTTATTGTTATTTCTGCCTCTTCAGTACTCTCTTACTATTCTTTTAGCTCAGCCGTATGTTATATATATTCCAGCATTTTTCATGTGGGCGATGCAAAATGGATTTCCCTGACCAATAGTGGCATCTTAGGACTAGAAACAGTTCAATTAACAAGTATTTAATAATTCATTTTTAGTTTTACTTAGCTTTTTATGACTCAAGTTTCTCATATTACCTAATTTCACAGATTATGTGAAAAAATATTTTTGGGACATATATATATATATATATGAATATATATTTATATGTGAATGTGAATATATATAACATATACATATATATATATATATATATATATATATATATATATATTAGTGTTAGTCATTCAGTCGTGTCCTACTCTTTGTGACCCCATGGACTGTAGCTTGTCAGGTTCCTCTGTCCATGGAATTCTCCAGGCAAGAATACTAAAGTGGGTTTCCATGCCCTCCTCCAGGGGATCTTCCCAACCCGAGGACTGAACCTGAGTCTCCTGCATTACAAGCAAATTCTTTACCATCTGAGCCACTAGGGAAGCCCATATGTATATATATAAACTACGTACTTTTTGTTTTGTTGTTCAGTCTCTCCATTGTGTCTGACTCTTTGTGACCCCATGGACTGCAGCACGCTAGGCTTCCCTGTCCTTCACCATCTCCCAGAGTTTCCTCAAATTCATGTCCACTGAGTTGGTGATGCTATCCCTCTGTGCTCTCTAACCAGAGGATGAGATGGTTAGAGAGCCCAGAGGGATGAACCTGCCTGAATATCAATGCCAGCAGACACCTATAGGGACAATGGTGAAGAACTTCCAGTGCTTGATGGAAATCCATGCATTAATATCTTCCACATCACAACAAAACCCCACAGTGGACTCTAAGTCCACTGCAAAAAATCTGAAGTTTCAGACTAAATGCATAAAAATTGGCTATTTTAAGTTTATGTCAGAAAACAGAATACGATTGGAGATTGAAATTAGGTGGTCTTAGAAAAAATTATACCAGCCACATGAGCCCAAAATTACACAGAAAGTGTGTTTACAAGCTCTTTGGGAGAAATTGTGGTATAGGGAAATACAATACTCTACACTTGAAATGGTAAGAATTAGATTTGAGTCCTACCTCTGCAACTTTCCAAAGAATTTAAAGCAAGGAAATTATGCTCTCTGAGCTCCAGTGGTTTTATTTGTAAAAGCAGAACAAGTAAATATACCTTACAAGACTGCTGTGATTATAAAATCCCATGCTATATATAAAAGTGTTTTAAAAACTATAAATGTTCCAAATAAAAGGTAAAGAAATTGACACCATATGCTACAATGTACCAGGCTCCTTGTATTATGATAAATATCATATATATTATGTTATATTTAATATATATAGTAATTACATTATAGGGTTTCCCAGGTGGCACTAGTGGTAAAGAACCCACCTGCCAGTAAGAGACGTGGGGTTCAACCCTTGGATTAGGAAGATCCCCTTGAGGAGGGCATGGCAACCCACTCCCATATGCTTGCCTGGAGAATTCCATGGACAGAGGATCCTGGTGGGCTATAGTCCATAATGTTGCAAAGAGTAGACACGACTGAAGCAACTTAGCATGCACATAATTATATTTTATTATATTACCAAAGTGACTTAGCATGCACATAATTATATTGCATTACATTATATTATGTTATATTATATTTTTGTTTTGCCAGGAGAGCCTTATTTTACTGCTATTGCCTTGGCATAATTTTTAAAAATGCCACTTTTACTCTCAAATGTATTTTTGATTTAGATGATAAATTACATGGTCACCCTGTATATATGTTTCATGCAATATCCTTGCAAGATAAAGTAGATATTTTTATTTTCTTTTCATAGATGAGGCACCTAAAGTTCAAATGGCCTGAGCAATTTACCTGTGCTCTCTCAGTGGGTTACACTGCCTTATCAGAAATCAAATCTAAGCCCACCAACTTGAAAGGCCAGGCTGTTCTATCTACTGTGCCATCATGGAAAGTACAAAGTTACTCTTCTGATTTGCCTTAGAACTGCCTGCAAGCATCTCAGTTGCTAAGTCATGTCCAACTCTTTGCGACCCCATGAACTGTAGCCTGCCAGGCTCCTCTATCCATGGGATTATCCAGTCAAGAATACTGGAGTGGGTTACTATTTCCTCCTCCAGGGAATCTTCCTGACCCAGGGATCAAACCCAGGTCTCCTGCATTGGTAGGCGGATTCTTTACCACTAAGCCACCTGAGAAGCCCTGGGTGTATATAAACTGAAACCAATTTTTTTGAGGCACAGAAGATGGGACCCACCTAGACTGAAAGTAGCAAGTCAAGAACACAGTGAAGGTTAATCCTTGAATTTCTGAGCAGGCAGCCTCCCAAATCCTGTTTATCTTTAGGGATTTGGCCTTTACATTGGACTGGCAAGCCATACAAAAGCATGCAGATTAGCTATAAGAAAATCAACTTAGAAAAAAATTACATTAACAACCCTTCTCTTCAGTTTTCTTTTTATTTTGGTTTCAGTCAAACATTCTTAAAAGAAAATCTCCATCTCCCTCAAATCTGCCTTTTCCTTGGTATTCTAAAGCTTTTAATTATGTCCAGTTTGTAAATCTAATTTAGTGAAACCTCAAAAAAGGAGGGGAGCTATGTTTGCTTAGTGAAGCCTGGAGTAAGGTTCATGCCAGATCTCATCTTAACAAAATGAATTCACTATCCCCTGGTAAACAGAGGATGAAAGTTATAATTATACGGTGACCAGAAAGACTCTGGTTCACAGAATTCTGTGACCTTAAGTTAATACTATAAATCAAAAAGACAAAAATCTGGGTCTGAAAATGAACATTATTCATACTGTAAAATTTGCTGTAAGCAAAAGAGTGTTTTGTAACATTCTTGAACTAATACTGTGTCTTTAGGAGCCAAATGAGATGACTATTTGGGGGGATAGTCTTTAGTTAATTTAGGCTGAAATAATCTGAATAAAGATGGAATAAAATGAAATTATTTTGTAACTGTAATTTTGCATATATATTTATTTTTTAGAACAGTGCATAAATTAGCATCCTCTTCTATAAGATGAGGGGAGACTGAAACTTTGAAAAAATAATACATGTATGTGTAGAACTTGTATCTGAAATTATACCCACCGATCCAGAATACCTCCATCAAAACGTGATGAACTATTTAGCAACATTCAACAGTAAACAAAACATTGCTCTAGAATGATTAACTGAAGACAAGATCCAAATGCATTAGAAGGTAGATTGTGAGAATTTCATGTACTAAGATGCCAAACCAGAAAAGAGAGACCACTGAATTATTTTGTACTTTGAAAAAGGTATGTTCATAAAATTGGGGCTAATCCTACCACTTCTATAAAAATATGTCTCTGGAGTCAGGCAACATGTCTATGAGTCTTGATGAATAATAGTAGTCTGTGTACATGAAACATGTCAAACATATATGTAAAGTACAATAGGTTCCCTCAAAATAACATTGGAGGCATATAAAATCTGAGATATCTCAAAGAGAAAGTGGTTAGGTAGATCTAAGAAAGCACTGCAAAAATTGAAAGGAGAGACACAACACAGCCAATGAGAGCAGTATCTTCTTAAACAACAGAACAGAGAGAAAAAAGCCAGAGGGAGAAACTTTCCAGAAGACAAGGTTACAGGTGCATTCAAAACAAACTATAAGTGAATTGTAGGTAATAAAATCAAAGGACACAGAAGACTAGGTAGACTGGCCATCATGGGGACTTTTTGTATTTTCCAAAAGGAAAATACAGAATATTTTCCAGCTTTTTACTGGAAAAAAAACAAGAAGGGATGAATAAAATATGTAGAGACCAGTGGAGCCTGTAATTGATCAAGCCTTGTTCTTATAAGTTTCCATTACACTCTGCTCTTATGTAACACATATTCTTCTTTATCACTTCTGGTATTTTCAAACAGTTTTACAAGAATCATGTTATTAATGTATGCTCAGTTATGTTAAGTTTCTGAAATAAAGTTCAACTCAAATGATAAATATTTTTTTCCAAGAAACAGTGAACATCAGGCGTAATGGGGGAAATGATTATCAGGTGACTGAGCACACAAGATATACCATCACTGCTGTAGTATTCTAGGTGAAAACACATAATAAAATCATAATGTAAAACTAAAAAAAAAAAAGGAAAAGAAAGTAGATACCAAACCCAAACTGGCCTAAAAAACAAAACAAAAACAAAACAAATAGTAAGTGATGAACAACGCCAGTAATGGTCTGCTTTAGTGAACCTTCCTGTTTCTGAAAGAATGTGGAGCTGAGTCCTGCTATCGTAAACACTTAAACACCCTGGAAAAATGTCTTTATGATGTCAGTACAAGAAACTTCATATAAAATAATCTAAACATATTACTTATCAGGGGAAAAGCTTTATGTGAGATGGCTTGATAAATCAGTCATTGATGCCAAGGGCAGAGGCCTGAGGGGGGGTTGCATGAAGTGAACTAGACAAGGTCACTTTTGTTAAAACCAGTGATTTTGTAGGCATTTAGAGATTTTTTTTTTTAATATTCATATATTCCCGCTCTGATATTAAGCTCTGAAATTTTGGTCTCTACAATGAATATCAATGATCAGGACAACAGTTCCATTAAATTCATTAGTGGTCCTTTAACCGTTAATGTTGTCCATAATCGTAACTGAGAAGAACAAGACAGTGTTTGTTTCTTTGTTCTATACTAAAACATAGAAAATGTTCTCCTAGTTTTTATTAATTCACCTCAGGCTTTCCTTACATAAGCTGAATTATGACACAATTCTTAGCATGTCTTTAAAATGTATCATTATTATTTAAAGCAAAAAATATGCATCCACATTTATTATGGAAAAAGGAAACACTGTGCTAGGCTCAGTTGGTGGGAGAGAGGGATGAAATATAGATAAACAAGGCATAACTTAAACCCCGGGGCTTTGCAGTTCTGATGCAGAAATAGATATTCACCATAACAATAGCATACGGAAAAATGCGACTTGAGTTACACATCAGTGAGGCAGAGTTCAGTTCTATAGAAGAGCATGGGAGATTTAATGCTAATGGACGAAATGCCACTTTTAGTAACTTATCCCCAAAGCTATTCTGGACAAATACAAAAAGATAATATGTGATTCCTATGTTACAATTTAGCCTATCTTTACCAAACAGTTAGCTGTCTGCTTAACTATGCCAACATATCAACCACTCTGTTACTGAGTTTGGAGTTACTAGGAAATAAAATACATAAAAGAAAGTGTGTCTATATCAATATATATCATATATATGAATGATATTTAAGGGCAGCCTACAGACACTCACTATCCCTTTCCATGCCTGTGACAGGCATTACTAATTGATCATGGCATACTTTGCCCTGTGCGCTCACTGTGGCCTTATGATCCTTCCTTGACATACTGTTCCTGAGAGTTGCTACCTGCTGACTGAGGTCATGCAACACAAGTGCATTTTATCATGCAGGATATAGGCCTTCATTCTCATGTCCTGCTCCTTGGATCTATCATTGTCTTTGGGGCTTGCCAGGAGCAATGAAGGGAAGCAGTACAGGTGGAGATGAGAGGCTTCTCACATTTGTTTTAACATAGCAGCTCCTCTGGTTAACATTTTGCAATTCAAAATAAGATTTCTTTTGAGCAGTGGATTTTCTACTAAGAATTTGCAAACTATTAGGACTTTCTAATGTGATCCCTTTCTATCTTTCCACAATCTTCACAAGTGATAAAGACAAGACCCCTGATATTAAACAGCTAGTTCTGTGTGGACGCACAGAGTTTATGGATGACTATGTAATATGCTTCCAAGCACATCAGCAAGCAAGCTATTCTGTCCATGAGTTAATTTTCCATAAATACCACAGCTTTGCTTACTTTTTTTATTCCTTTAAATTTCTTGATGGTTTATTCACATGATAGTATTTAACTACATCAAAAAGGAGTCATTTCTATTGTGTAAGTAAATTTAAACTCATGTGCTTTTACAGGAGCAGCTAATTATTAACTGATTTTCTTTTTTAAATCCAAAAATTATTTAGAACAAATTATCTTTGTCCTAATGGTTTTAAAAATAAAAAGTAGCCTCTAATTATCTTAAGTAGGTTAAAAGTGAACTCCCTAAGGAGTATAAATTGCTACAATTATTTTGGAAAAGAATATGGCAATAAATACTAAAGCTAAAAATATGCTTGCTCAAAAACCCAACAGTTCCGCTACTAGATTTTTTTTTTTTTTTTGACTGCACCACTCAGCATCCAGGATCTTAGTTGTCCTTTCAGAAATCAAACCCACACCCCTTACACTGGAAGCCCAGAGTCTTAACCACTGGACTACCAGGGAAGTCCTCTCCCGCACCCGCTACTCCTGTCTTATATGTATATGTATAGTCACCAAAAGTCATGTACAAACATTATTATAGCAGCAATATTCATAACAATATTCATATTTTGGGGCTTCCCTTCACAGCTCAGTCAGTAAAGAATCTGCCTTGCAATGCAGGAGACCTGGATTTGATCCCTGGGTCAGGAAGACTCCCTGGAGAAGGAAATGGCAACCTACTCCAGTATTCTTGCCTAGAGAATCCCTTGGACAGAGGAGCCTGGCGGGCTACCATCCATGGGGTTGCAGAGAGTTGGACACAACTTAGCACAATAGCACATAGCACAATATTCATATTAGTCCCAAACTGGAAATCTTCCAACTATCCAAGGGTAGAATGGATACACTGGGATTTGTCAATGGATATAAACTATATAGTAATGAAAATGAACAGTAAAGATGAATCTTGCAAACATAAAACTGAGTGAATGGTCAGACACGAAAAGGGTTAAAACAGGGAAACCCATCTATGTCTTGGAAATGAGCTTAGTGGTGACTGTTGGAAGCATTAGTGACTGGATGCAGCCATAAGGACATGTCCAAAAGATCTGTCAAAGTTGTGATGCTCACTTCTCAGTTGACTTCATTTGTGAAAATTCACATAGCTTTAAACTTGTGATCTGTGCATTTATATATATATATATATATATATATATATACACATATCTTATACTTCAAGAAAAATTAAAGAAACAAAGTGATAGTTAACCCACTCCATCCAAAAAGGATGGCAAGCTCAGGCTTTATGATAGTCAAATCCAGGCTAGGATTTAGGTCTACTAGTAACTTGCTGTGTGATTTGGACAAGTCACTGAGGTTCTGCTTTATTTTTGTTAGCTGAAACAGGGTAGAGCACATCTAACTCACAGGATTGCTACGAGGGTTCAGTGGCATAATTACTAAAAAGAATGTAGTATAATGTCTGGGGCTTCCCTGGTGGCTCAGCAGTAAAGAATCAGCCTGCAGTGTAGGAGATGTGGGTTTGAACCCTGGGTTGAGAAGATCCCCTGGAGAAGGAAATGGAAACCTACTCCAATATTCTTGCCTGGAAAGTGCCATGGACAGAGGAGCCTGGCAGGTCACAGTCCATAGGGTAGCAAGAATTGGACACGACTTAGCAACTAAACATACACCCACAGCATAATGTCAAATATGTCATTACAATATAGTAATAATACCTAACAATTACAGAGTGCTTCCCAGGTACCGAGGTCTGTTCTAAGGACTTAGTTTTCTCTTAAAAATCCTGTGGGGCAGGGCCTTTATTGACAAACCAGGAAACTGTAGAACAGACTTTAGGCTCGTGCATGATCACACAGCTATGAGGGGGAAAAGCCTGAATTAAAATTCAAGGCCACATACTCAACCACTGTATTATCTTCTATAATAAGAACTTAATCAATGGCAGTTATTATTATTACAAGAACAAATCCTGGCAGAGATGTGGAAGATTATAGGGATGAATCAAGCTTGGGCTGAATTGTTATTCTCTAGGAGGCAAATGGCAACTCTAAGGTTAGACTTTGAAATTCTGTGCTAAATAAATAAACGGCTGCTATTATTATGCGATTACTGGACCTAATTTGAGACAGAAAATGAAAGTAAACAAATTCCATATTATCATTGCACTTTATAAATTGAGAAAACAGCTGCAAGGGAGGTTAATGACACGTTCACTCTCAGTCCCTTAGAGCCTGTTCCCTGAGGACACACAGGGGACAGGCTCTAACGTTCCCTGGTTCAGGGAAGCAGGCTATCTTGTCAGGCTACATCTAAAATCTGCCTTGGCTTTGGTGGAATTCTGGGTGATTTTTTTTTTTCCTCTGTCTTTTCAACATTTTCTATAATGAACACACTTTATTTCACCGTGGAAAACTCACTTTAAAAAAATAAAATGAAGTACAAACAAGAACCAATCTCTGTAAGGCAATAAGAACCACATGTGTTGTAAATGGAAAACATGCTGATTTTTCTTCTGTGTCTTGCAAGCAGCATGCCAGACACATAGTCCACAGCTTTGAACTGTTTACATAAACACACCCAAGCCAAGGGTTTGCACGCAACAGTTAAATTGCACACGCGCAGGCATCTGAATGACTTGGAAGGGTAAAAACTGGTATTCACTTCAGTTGAATTCGGAAAGGGCACACTAGCAACATTTGTGGTAGACTGTAGCATCCCAAGTCCCTTTGAAAGAGAAATCTGCTGAAATGGAGTGGGATTGGGAGAGTGCCAACTGGTAGTTGAAGGTGGAATGGATTGGAGTGACCCAAGAAGTTCATTCTCAGAGAAGGCAACGGCAATCCACTCCAGTACTCTTGCCCGGAAAATCCCATGGACGGAGGAGCCTGGTAGGCTGCAGTCCATGAGGTCGGTAAGAGTCGGGGACACGACTGAGCGACTTCACTTTGACTTTTCACTTTCATGCATTGGAGAAGGAAATGGCACCCACTCCACTGTTCTTGCCTGGAGAATCCCAGGGACAGAGGAGCCTGGTAGGAGGCCGTCTCTGGGGTCGCACAGAGTCGGACACGACTGAAGCGACTTAGCAGCAGCAGCAGCAGCAAGAAGTTCATTATCAGCCGCTAGAGGGCACTACCAGTATAAACAACACTTCCTCAGGAAAGGTATGAACCTCCTTGAGGAAAAAAAAAAAGTCAATATGTTAGTTGTGTCTGACTCTTGGAGACCCCATGGGCTGTAGCCCGCCAGGCTTCTCTGTCCATGGGGTTTCCCAAGCAAGAATACTGGAGTGGGTTGCCATTCCCTACTCTAGGGGATCTTCCCAACCTGGGTCTCCTGCATTACAGGCAGATTCTATACCGTCTGAGCCCTCAAGACAGACATGAACATCCTTCTCACCCGCTAGTTCTAAGCAGAGAAAGCTGACGGGATTAGGTCAACAGAATTCCACTTTTATTTTGCTTGCTCTTTCTGCATAAATTAGATGAGGTTTTTCTTCCTTGTGAAAGGTTTGATGGACAGAGGGTCCCCTTACTCTTAGGACTCTTAAACTGCCATAATCATTTGACTGTAAATATGTCATTTTACAACAAATGTTGAGTGTTTCTCATGGGCTAAGTCCTGAGCTTGTCACCACCATGGTATAAATTAACTCCAAGACCACCCTCTTGCCTGTACGTTGGAGACAAAGAGCTTCTGAGATAACCAAGAGGCACATGAGATAACCTAGGAACTATAAAATATAGAAGGTTGATGCTATTTTGTTGTGCACTGCAAAATACTGTGGTTGACCGATGGGAATATCAGCCAGGGTCATTTTGGAAAGCCATCTGAGAAAAGCAGAGAACCATGTACTACTAAAACAGGCAGAAAAGAAAGCAGAAACCAGCATTAGCAAAGTTACAGAAGTAGAAATTTCATGACTAAGGAAAACCAAAGCCCTTCATTTAATATTTGTGACAGTCTACATGGACTTAGAAAACTTTTAAATGCACCAATTTACCTGCTTTAGAGATCAAGTGATATTCCTGTCCCACCTACTGTAATACGTGGTTTTTTTTTTTTTCTTTTTTCTTTTCTGAAGCTGTTTTCTATAGTGTTCAATTTTTCTTAACAGAGTAGACTACGAAGCAAGCCACCTTTTGGAGACTGAGGTCCTCGGTGTGTCCTGCCTGATCCTGGACACTGTAGAGCTTTATTCCAAGAACAGAGAACACATGACACCATCCCATTTCTGCCTCTGAAACTCAAGTTATGTAGCAGTGCCCTAGGAGTGAAGTTTAACATGGATAACTTGACTTGAGAAAATTCAGTGCAGCTGGAACACCTCCTTGGGGTTTTCCATGTACTAGGAATAAAAATTTGCAATGAACAAAATATATATATATTTTAAATTTAATTTTCCCATAGGATTGGAAACTTAATAGAACTTTTTTTGATTGGAACCAGATCTACACACGTATTCTTAGGTTCTAAAGACTAATACAATTGCATTATTATTTGGGGGTGAAAAAAAGGATTCTTTTGCCATCATAGCTTTACAAAAATAACACTGCTTTCCACTTACATTGACTTCTCTACTGTTTATGTTATGCTACTTAGGAAAGTGCTATTTTCTTGTTAAATTAATATGTGCCGACAAGCATTTACTCACCACACGTCAACATGACCTCCCTTATAAGTCATCACTCCTAATATTTATGGTCTAGGAATGAGGTAGTTTGGGTGAGTCACAGATTTATACTTAGCCCAGAGATTAAGAAAAAAATTAACACCACAATTTCCCTTAAGTAATGGAAAAAAATGTGACTTGTTACACATTTCTTTTCTGGGTCAGTGTTTTTCCAGGCAATTCACAGGGTCTTAGGATTACCCACGGTTTCTTTAGTTTTCTTGAATGGAAGAACGGGGAAGGATTTCCCTAGGGGTCCAGTGATTAAGACTGCACTGCCACTGCAGGGGGCAGGGGTTCATCCCTGACTGGAGAAATAGATGCCACATGCTGCACAGAGTACAGCCGAAAATGAACAATGGCTGGGGGGAGTTGTGATGGGTGCTCAATTTTAAATTTTATTACAATTCTATGCTACTTTAAAAGAACATAGATAACCACTGTGAAGGTTATTGTTGTGGACAATGAAAAATATTAAGCAGTGGTACAGACTCTGAGTGTTTCAAATGAATGAAATTGAATCAAGTTTCCCAAATAGCAGGATCTCAGATGTGTATTTTACTTACAAAAGCAATCCTTTACCCATTATTTAAACATGTGCTTATCTGGCATTAAAGAGGGAGAGTCTAGGGTTTATGAAATGTAGGGGGAGCAATGAAATTCAGAAAAATGCCAACAAGGTCTATGAGAAAACAATAGAGAACCACAGTTCCTGGAAAATGTAGGAATAATTGAATAGCTTTGATAATTTATAGAACAAGAACATTCATGATACTTTTGGCATTCTATCATCTAAATAAGATGTCTAGGATTAAAAAAATTAACAGAAGCTAAACTGTAGGATTCACATAAATTTTACTTATAGTTACAAATTATTCTCTCTGGTGGTTTTTCATAAAAGATATTGTTATGAGTTGAATTGATATTAGGGTCTAGAGTGGTTCAGATGGTAAAGAATCTTCCTGCAATGCAGGAGACCCAGGTTCAATCCCTGGATCAGGAAGATCCTCTGGAGAAGGGAAGGGCTACTCACTCCAGTATCCTAGCCTGGAGAATTCCATGGACTGAGTTGAAATTGATATTGAAGTCTTAACTCCCACTGCCTTTGAACATGAAATTAGAACTTATTTGGAAATAGAGTCTTTGTAGATGATCAAGTTTAGATGAGATCATTAGGGTGGGTCCTCATCCAATGTGACCACATTCTTATAAACAGGAGAAATCTGGCCACACAGACAGACACGTGCAGAGGGGAGATAGTGTGAAGACACAGAGAGAATGCCGTCTACAACACAAGGAATGCCTGAAGCTACAGGAAGCTGGGAGAATGGCAGAAACAGATTTCCCCTACAGCCTCCATAGGTACACAGTTGGGACTTCCCTGGTGGTCCGGTGGCTAAGACTCCAGGTTCCCAATGCAGGGGTCCTGGGTTTGACCCCTGGTCAGGGAACTAGGTCCCACATGCCACAACTAAAGAGTTCATAGGCCATAACTAAAGATCCCACATGTCACAAGGAAGACCCGCGCAGCCAAATAAATAAACAAATATTTAGAAAGGAAGGAATGAACCATGCTGCTGACACCTTAACTTGACTCCTCGCCTCCAGAACCATAACACATTTCTGTGGTTTGAGACACCCAGTTTATGGTACTTTGTTATGCAGCCCCCAGAAATAAATCCAGATATCTATTCCTGATGTCTGTCTTGTAGTTTGCCATTTACCACCAAGTCTCCTGCAATTAACAGAGCACAGAAGTTGTATCCAGATTGCCCTCAGAGCCAACCATCCGGTCCAGTGCTGGACCATCTCACTCTACCATTCACATTAGGCAAGTTCCTTTTAGAATTGGCCAGAGCAAAGCAATTGGGAGGGTGAATCTGCTGCAGAAACTCATACATTGCCTTATGAAGCCAAATACCTTCGATTTTGATTATTGTTCAAATAATTAGAAAAGAATATGAGGTTTACTGCATTTCATGATCTTCAAGGAAAATTTGGCCAAATGGCTAGTGTAGGTCTGATTCGTGGAATAGTTTGTAGAATGTAAAAAATACTGGGATTACAAGAAGCGATCATGGACATCCATTGATACATCTGGTACTTCCATAATGTGGCAGTTCATTGGTCCCCTGCCTAATGGAGCAATAATGCAGATTAGAACTTGCCTCAGTCATACTCAAAAATCATGTTTATGAACATTATCTCTGATATCATCTGGGTCAGATGAAGACTTAAAACTTGCATGCAAGTGGAATTTTTAAGTGATAATTTTTAATATATATAAAACCCCAGAAGGGACTTGTCGTAGTATTTGATGAAGGAGCTTCAAAGAAGCTAGTTTAAATGTGATGATAGTATCACACATTTTCCATTTTTGAAATGTGAGTTACATGTGCTGTTGTGCTAAGTCGCTTTAGTCGTGTCTGACTCTTTGTGACCTAATAAACTGTAGCACACCAGGCTCCTCTGTCCATGGGATTCTCCAGGCAAGAGCACTGGGATGGGCTGCCACTTCTTCCTCCAGGGGATCTTCCCGACTCAGAGATCAGACCTACGTCTCTTAAGTCTCCTGCACTGGCAGGCGGGTTCTTTCCCACTAGTATCACCTGGGAAGTCCCATGAGTTACATGTACTTAGGCATTTAGACATTGATGCCACACTGTCTTGATCCTTGCTCCACAGAGACTTGGGAAAGAAACTGAATAGTTTACATATAAAATGAACAGTTCTGATGAGCAGCTCAGCCAAGAACTATTCAGACTGCATAAATAAATAAAGTAAAATAAAAAGATCAAATAAGGAAACCTAGATGAAGAATATATGAAGCAATAAGAAAACAAACAGACAAAAAAACAAAAAGGAAAGGAAGCAGGCATTTTATTTGGAACATATAAAGAAATCTAACCCTACTAACTTTTCCATCTTTCATTTTCTAGCAAGTGCCTGTGATATATTGTAAGTATCTGGAGAATATGCACACACCTGGTGCCCTTGTGTAGGTGTGACCAGAATTCCACTTGTTGCAAAAGAAAGGATTAAAACACATGAAATTAGAGAAAATGACACATAAAAGAACAACTGAAGTTTTCAACAAAGTAAATATATAGCTAAAATTGATCAACCCTCCAGCAGAGTCCTCCTGGGCTGTGTTTTCTCGGGAAAATGAGGGTGGAGAGAGTCACAAAAGTCTTGGCTCTGATCCACCCCCATGGCCTGCTGACACAGGCCCGGCTCCCCAGAGCACTGGGGTTGCACTTGAGCTGCTGCCAGGAGAGCTGCTTTCATTAAAATTGAGTAGGAAGGAGTACAGCAGTGGGGCTGACCAGAATAACTAACTGCCCAGACTTCTGGATTCTGGAAGGGGTTGGGGCTGAGCAGGGAGAAGGTTGCTGCAGCACTGGGTAGGATATACTTGGTAGAACCTAACAATTATCTTGTTCTAGCATTTAGAACTTTTATTCATTCCTGGGGTCACTGCAATTTTCCAGGGTACCCTGAAAGCAGCCAGCTGTTAAGCCAGGCTATTCCCTACTCAGTCTATGTTGGGGTTTGTGCTAGAGAACAGAACTCCTATCCATTTGCATGCCATGCACCATTTTGGGATAGCTAGTAAATCAATTAACAGGATAACATTTTAAAATATAAAAATATAAATACAAATAAAACCTGGGTTGAAATACCACTATTAAAATATTGATGTACTGTTTTAAAGAAACAAACTTGTGATATAGCAATTACACATGCTTCTTGAACATTTTACATAAGCTCTAGTCATGAGTTTAATAATAATCTAATAATTATCATAATTTCAAGTTAATTATGAGTACAAGTGACATTTTGAAATAGGAGCAGCAACTGATATGACTGAAAACATCTGTGATTTCTAGTGTTGACAGGCATGGTATTGCTAACAACACTTTGATCTGTATCAACGTCATAATGGAAGATTCACTTATATGAAATTTAAATGTTAGTGAAAATGAAGATGAAATATATTTCCATCCAAGCTGACAGACCCTCTGAAGACTGTTTGGTGGGTCTGGACCTCAGGTTAGAAACACTGCTATAGAGGTTTACCCATCCTGATACAGAAGTTTGCCACAAACACCTCATCAGTTTTAGAGCAATCATATTATGACTACCCACTTCATAAAAGTGTTAACTTGGGACTTCCCTGATGGTCCAGTGGTTAAGACTTTGCCTTCCAATGGAGCAGACACGGGTTCGACCCCTAGTCCGGGAGCTAAGATACCCCATGCCTCACAGTCAAAAAAACAAAACATAAGACAGAAGCAATATTTTAACAATTCAATAAAGACTTTAAAAGTGGCCCACATCAAAGAAGTGTTAATCTCTATCTCTCTAAGGATTCAGAAGTCACTTAAAA
This sequence comes from Bos javanicus, assembly GCF_032452875.1. Classification (NCBI taxonomy): domain Eukaryota; kingdom Metazoa; phylum Chordata; class Mammalia; order Artiodactyla; family Bovidae; genus Bos; species Bos javanicus. The sequence goes on along the minus strand of NC_083872.1, from coordinate 95,253,988 downwards.
ATCTTATATAAATAGTATGCCAAGAGGTAACACCATAAGGATCAAATACTATCAGCCTGTAGATTGGAGGAATGTTTGTTGATGAAATCACTGGGTTCAGAAAACAGATAATAGTTTCTAAACCAAGATGTGCTACATATTCTGCAAGAGTGATTGGCATTATCATTGCACCGTGAGTCCTCAGGGGAAAAAATGTAGAGCAGGGGATCCATTATAGTTAATAAAACAGGGTACATGGGCTTCCCAAGTGGTTCTAGTGGTAAACAAATGCAAAAGTGAAAGTTGCTCAGTTCTGTGGACTCTGCAACCCTATGGACTATAACCCGATAAGCTCCTCTGTCCATAGGATTCTCCAGGCAAGAATACTGGAGTGGGTTGCCATGCCCTCCTCCAGGGGATCTTCCCAACCCAGGGATAGAATCCAGGTCTCCCACATTGCAGGAACATTCTTCACCATCTGAGCCACCAGGGAAGTCTCAGCCTGCCAATGTGGGAGACATAAGAGATGGGTCAGGAAGATCCCCTAGAGGAGGGCAAGGAAACCCACTCCAGGATTCTGGCCTGGAGAACCCTATGGACAGAGGAGCCTGGCGGTTCACAGTCCATAGAGTCACAAAGAGTCAGACATGACTGAAGAGACTGAGCATGCACGAAAAGCCTAGTAAAGCCTACTCTGAAGTCAGGCAACATTTCATTCAAATTGTTCAAATCACAACCCTTCAGCTCACATTTGTCAAACATTTTATTACTCTAAACTTAAGTTATCTGAGTTACCAAGTGGAAATAAAAGTAGTGCCCATCTCAGAAATATTAACGGACCAAATGAGACAATGTACCCAAATGTACTAAACCAGTGCCTGCCATAAAGTATCCCTCACCTGTCATGAAATGAAAAAAGGAGGACCAGCTACAGATTGGAGAAGGCAATGGCACCCCACTCCAGTACTCTTGCCTGGCAAATCCCATGGACAGAGGAGCCTGGTAGGCTGCAGTCCATGGGGTCACTAGGAGTCGGATACGACTGAGCGACTTCACTTTGACTTTTCACTTTCATGCATTGGAGAAGGAAATGGCAACCCACTCCAGTGTTCTTGCCTGGAGAATCCCAGGGATGGGGGAGCCTGGTGGGCTGCCGTCTATGGGGCTGCACAGAGTCGGACACGACTGAAGCGACTTAGCAGCAGCAGTAGCAGCAGCTACAGATTAACAGACATCTCTCAGCCTGTCTTCCTATTCAGCTCCTTTTCTTGGACCTGCTCTAGGATCTTCCCTTTAGCGGATGAGCTCTGTTTTTTGTTCTGACCTCTGGACCTCTTGGTTCAAGAGGGCTAAAGAAAAGAAAAGAGGCCACTTAGATTGCATTTGAGGCAGATGTGCAGGACATACCAGAATAGTTTAAAACTATGTGCAGTCAGCAGATAAGAGCATAGGTCTGGTATCAGCTCCAAAATATTTTGTAATTTTGGGAAATAGTTTACAATCCAGCCACCCCTACTTTTGCTTTGCCAAAATGTCATGAGGGACATGCAGGAAGCTAGAGAACTAGCAAGTAATTTTTCATATGAATTCCCACTAGTTGGGGCTGAGTTGAAGGATGTAATTTATGGCCATTCTTGGGAAACAACCATACTCCCGTTTCATAAAAATATGGTCCTAAAACTGATCAACTGCTTCCTGTCTTAAAGTGGTAGGGCTAAATTTAATAGGAATGTCCCTTTTTCACTCTTTTTGGTTTCCACTTTATACTTAAGGATGCAAAGAATAAAAACGAAACAAATCAAACAAACAAACAAAACTAAATCAGAACTCATACACAAAGATAACTGATGACTAGGAAATGACAGCTTTGGCTGCTTATTTTTGGAGACTGGGTTTTATTTTCTTTCGCTGCATTTCATCACAGTGAAATACAAATGATGGTGTCGCTGAAGAGGAAATTTTGCTATCCAATATTTTGGTCACTTTTTGGGGGACACTTAGAAAAACTTAGAAAAATCTACAAGAATAGAATAAATAATTCTTATATATTCTTTATTGAGATCCACCCATTGTTTACAATTTGCCTCATTGGTTCTATCATTCTCTCTCTCTCTCTCTTTATGTAATATATACTATATACAATCTGCATTTTTTTTTTACTGTTAGAGAGTAAGTTGGAGATATTGTGCATCCTTCCCTCTAAATATTTCAATATGTGTACCTAACAAGGATATTTTGTATTATAACAATTACCAGTATCAGAAGATTTAACATTGACATACTAATATTATCTAATCCACAGTCAATATCACATTTCTTCAATTGTCCTCATAATACTCTTTATATAGTTACTTTTTTCTTCCTGTCCAGCATCTAATCCAGGAACAAACATTGAAATTAGCTATTATCATTTCAACTTGCTCTAAAATTGGAATATTTCTTTACTCATATATACATATATATATATTTCAAGGTTTTGACATTTTTGGAGAGTACAAGGCAATTGACTAGATACAGCTTACACATCTGGGGAGAGAAACACAACAAAAGTTACGGTGCGTCCTTCTCAGTCAATTATATTAGAAGGCACAGGTTGGTTTGTGCCTCCATTGGTGAAGTTAACTTTAATCACCTGATGAAGGTGGCATTGTTCAGATTTCTCCACTGTAAAGTTGCAATTTTTCTGTTTCCAGTGAATAAATAATAGGTGAGAGATCCTCTAAGACTATGTAATTATTAACACCCTGATCCTCATCAAACTTTCACCCATTGGAACTTTCAGCATCCACATACAACTCTTACTTTAATCAATTAGTACTACAGTGCTTCTCAAATGGTACTTGCCTAAATCTGCTGTTCATTTCACAACTGATATTCCTAAGTAAGTCATTTGTATCAACCTGGACTCATAGGGACTTCCCTGGTGGTCCAATGGTTAATAATCTGCCTTCCAATGTAGGGGATGTGAGTTTGATCCCTGGTCAGGGAACTAAGATCCCACATGCTCTGGAGCAAGTAAACTCATGTGCTGAAACTACTGAGCCTATGAGCCACAACTAGAGAGTCTGTGGGCCACAACGATAGACCCCATGTGATGCAACTAAGACCCTATGCAGCCAAATAATAAAACAGATACTTTTAAAAGACATGGACTCATATATTATTTTTTCAAGGTTGAAATCCATTATTATCAATATTTATTTTGTCCCAGAATTGTCTAGCAAGTACCCTTTCAAGATGAATCCTATGTCCTTTTGACAGGCTCCCATTATTTATTTGTCGAACACAACAATAATAGTATTTCATTCTTCTGCAAAATTTGTTGCCTTGCTAATACAGAAATAAATCTTTGATTCTTTGATAAAGATGATTCATTTTGCTTTAACAGGAAGGAGAATAATGATTAATGATTGATTTAACTATATATGTGTATTTTTTAAACTATGTGTTTTGCTTTTCATGATTTGTGGTTTTCTTTATATCAGTTGTTGATTTTAAGCACTTCTTTATACTTACGGATATGAGCATCAATCAGGCCAAAGACAAAACCAATGACAAAAATATTTTAACCAAGCTTATCTTCCTGAGAATAGAAAAACAGAGACTTAGGGGCTTAGAGACTCAACAGATGGTTTAGACAAGGAAGGAAAATTGTGATATTCTATCATTCATAGAAGAAGGAAGAGAGCAGTAGAGATTGCCTTAAATGTTGGAAAAGAGAAAAATAATCATAGCTAGTTCACATCTATGACAAATTTGTTTTGTATAAAACTGGAAATATGTTTCATTATAATGGCTGATATACTTTCTCTGTAGTTGAGCATATATATATATATATATAGTATAGTATATATATAGTATGTATCATCTATATATATATACACATATAGATGCATATATAGATATGTTTATATACATATATGTATAGTATATATTATTTACATATATATATATAGTAGCACATTTATGTCATTTTTCTTTTAAATCCTTTCCTTGATACTGAACTTAAAGAATTAGTGTTAGATTGTGTTGATTTCACTGGTTCTCAGTCTGAAGCACTATGACCCTCGTTGTGTAGTATAGTAACCCTGCTGTTCCCAGGCCACTTCATGAGCTAGAATGCAGCACACAAGGATTGAAGCAGATGTAAGAGACATGCAGATACAACTGAAATGTGGCTCCTTAAAACCCACATATTTGGAAAATTCTGAAAATGTTCCATCCATAAAGAAAACCTAAAAGAACCGCACAGTAGAAGGTATGTAGAATTTGGGATGTGACCTTAAAAATGTCTTTTAAGCTTTTAATCATAATTCCATCATCTCTAAAAAAGGGATGATAATAATACTTACCTTACCTGTCCCACACGTTATTATAGTAAAAGAAAATCTGCACAATAAAATACTCTGCATGTGACAGAGTCACATTAATTATGATCACACACATTGTTCAAAGACATTTGAGGACATTACACTGATTATTGGATTAAGAATTTAATTGCTCCCATCACATGGGAGAGATGGAAATTTCAGAACTGAGTTGGGAAAATACATTTGGGATGCTCCACAATCATTAAAACCTTAGGGAATAATGCTTCTCAATAGCAGGGGCATCACTGAATGTTCCAGTTTATCTAGTATAAATAAAGTATGCCACTGCATCACACTATCCTGGTGGCTCAGCAGTAAAGAATCCATCTGCAATACAGGAGACATGGGTTTGAGTCTTGAGTCAGGAAGATACCCTGGAGAAGAAAATGACAACCCACTCCACTATTCTTTCCTGGAAAATCCCATGGACAGAGGAGCCTGGTGGGCTACAGTTCATGGGGTTGCAAAAGAACTGGACACGGCTTAACGACTGAACACCAATAAAAATGGGCTATCGTAAGGAAAACCTCAGAGTCAACAGAAGTATATCGCTTGGAGCCTCTTTATCTCCCCTGGAAGCCTCTCTTATCTCAGGAGTGAGCTGCTGCTGCTGTTTCAGTTGTGTCCGACTCTGTGCGACCCCATAGACAGCAGCCCACCAGGCTCCTCTGTCCCTGGGATTCTCCAGGCAAGAATACTGGAGTGGGTTGCCATTTCCTTCTTCAAGGAGTGAGCTAGTCACTGAAGACCCTGGTGCAGTGCACAGACCTGCTCTCCACATGCTTTGGACCCCACTTCTGCCCTCTTCTCATTTGTATTTTGCCTCTTCAGGATCTAGCCAGATTCCCTTCACTCAGTCTGAATGGCTGAGTTACTCAATTAATTCTCCCAGAGATACATTCATTTTAGAAGAGATTTGAGACATTCATTCACTCACTGTATATTTATCAAGCACCAGTTCTGTGTTAGCAGTTCAGGCTCTGATCATGCAGAAGAAACATACAATCTCTGCTCTCAGGTAGTTACAGTTTGGTGGTGGAGAGGTGATCAAACAATCAATAATGTCAACAACAATCATAATAATAACAACTAGGGCTTCCCTCAGAGAAGGCAATGGCACCCACTCCGGTACTCCTGCCTGGAGAATCCTGTGGGTGGAGGAGCCTGTAAGGCTGCGGTCCATGGGGTCGCTGAGGGTCGGACACGACTGAGCGACTTTACTTTCACTTTTCACTTTCATGCATTGGAGAAGGAAATGGCAACCCACTCCAGTGTTCTTGCCTGGAGAATCCCAGGGACGGGGGAGCCTGGTGGGCTGCCGTCTATGGGGTCACACAGAGTCGGACACGACTGAAGTGACTTAGCAGCAGTAGCAGCAGGGCTTCCCTGGTGGCTCAGTGATAAATAATCCGCCTGACAATGGTGGGGACACAGGTTTGATTCTTGGTCTGGGAAGATCCCACATGCTGTGGAGCAACTAAGCCCATTAGCCACAACTGAGCCCATGCACCCTAGAGCCTATGCTTTGCAACAAGAGAAGCCACTGCAATGAAACCAATTACAATGAAGACCCAGTACAGTCAAAATAAAATTTTTTTAATTAAAAAAATGATAATATTAACAAGAACAGGTAATATTGCTGAGCACTGACTAATTGCCAGGCACTGTTCTAAGTGTTTCATGTGAAAAATTCTCCCCAAAACATGGGTACATACATATATATATACACACACACACACATATATATGCATTCTCAGTTGTTCAGTCATGTCTGACTCTTTGCAACCCCCTATGGACTATAGCCCACCAGGCTCCTCTGTCCATGGGATTCTCTAAGCAAGAATACTGCCATGCCCTCCTTCAGGGGATCTTCCCAACCCAAGGATCGAACCTGGGTCTTGTGTATTGCAGTGTAATTCTTTACCACTGAGCCACCAGGGAAAGCCACACATATATATATGTGGCTTTCCGTGGTGGCTCAGTGGTAAAGAATTACACTGCAATACACACACACACATACATACATACAGTTATTATTCTCACTTCACAATTTTAAAAATTAAGTCTTGTGAAGCTGAAGTAACTTTCACACAGTTACTACCTGGCAGAGGAAGAATTTAAAACTTGGCTCCAGTACCTGCACTCTTTGGTAAAGAAATATAGGGCAGTAAGGAAATATACTCTAACACACGCTAGGGATAGAAATGAAAAGGTTTCCTGAGAAAGTGTTGTATAAACTGAGACTTGAAAAATGAGACACTATCTTTGTCAAAATGAATCTCTTACCCAATGTCCTCATGCAGGACAACAGGAGGGGACTGAAAAGAGGGAAGTTTGAGGGCAGAAGAATTGAAATCTCATCACTGAAATGGCTGCCCACTCTAATTATGCCCAAAATGGAACAAAGCCCATACATCACCCTGACAGAGCACTGCCACCAGGAGAAAGAATGGGTGGGTCAATCAAGATAAAGAAAAAAAAAAAAAAATCAGGGAATCAAGTCCTCCACTATACCAAAGTTAAGATATTCCAAGCTAAGAAGTGTGGGAGAGCTTCAGGATATGAAAACTAACTACGCAAACTGAAAATGCAGAACCAAAAACCCCACTAGGCTTTTGTCTCACCCTTAGCACTGCTTCTAGGGCAGGATATTAAGTATGCGTGATACATTAAAGGAAAAGGGGGGTAATATAGGTAAGAGTATTGAAGAAGGAAAAGCCAGAAGAGACAGGTTTTTCTTTCTTTGTTCATAATAATCTCTTTTGCTCTCAAGGAGGAAAAATAAAGCATGATGAGTGCATAATATACATCTATATTGTGAAAAATTTAAATTCTACCATTAGTAGTAGCTTTATGGGATGATTCGTGGTATGCATAAATTTTTGCTAAGAATTTGACAAACTTTGCTGAAGCAGTACAAGCAATAACCAAACTTACTGTACAGCTATAACTTTATATTTATGGGCTCTTAGAGATTTGTTGTTGTTGTTCAGCCACTAAGTCGTATCAGACTCTTTGCAACCCCGTGGACGGCAGCATGCCAGGCTCCTCTATCGTTTACTGTCTCCCAGAGTTTGCTCAAATTCATGTCCATTGAGTTCAATTACCTTATTTTGTAAATGTGAAAATAAACTCAGAAATGAAAGTCTTGCTTCTGGTCACACAGCTAATTATTGACATCATGAATAAGTACCAGATCTTGGAATCCTATAATATACATCTATGTTGTGAAAAATTTAAATTCTACCATTAGCAATTGCTTTATGGAATGATATTCATGATAAGTATAAATTTTTGTTAAAAATTCTAACAGACTTTGCTGAAGCAATGCAAGTTATTGTTTTCTCTGGAGCCCCCGGCTGTGTTAATGAGGATCCCTAGCTCCAGTGGTGACATGGCATTTCCGCCTTTTGTTGAAACATGACAGATGTAGGTGGAGATCATGAGTGCTTTCCTTTCACGATGAGCCAGCAACGCCAGAAGCACTGCACAAACTTGGGCAGATGCTACCCCTGCCAGGTGGCCTGATATTCAGATAGGAGAAAGGAATAACATAGTAGGAAAAGTAGATGACTCAGGCTGCAGAGAAGAAGGGATGGGAATTAACATCTATAATTTCATTTTGTGACTCATAGAGCCATTTTTCCTAGGTTGTATTTCAAGCGGTGCCAGCTAATTTTAAGATGAATATACAGATTTGAGATGAAAAGGACACAATGACACCAAGAAACTAAAATTAAACATGGATGTGAAGGATAAGGCTAGAAAGGGGAAACGTGGGACCTCCCTGGTGGTCCAGTGGTTGTGATTCTGAGCTTCCACTGTGGGTTCAATTCCTGGCTGGGGAACTAGGATCTCACATGCTACAGCACAGCAAATAATAATAATAAATAAAATAATCTTGAAACACATCAGAAATAACTCAATTTAAAAAAAAAGGAAAGAGGAAATGTTTCCAGTAGAGGATAGGACATAAATGTGAAACAGGGGAAAGGAAGTAATTTAATAGTTAGATGGTCTCTGATGCAATTCCACACCTGCTCAGCAGGAGTGTACCCTAGGGTCTTGCCAGGAGTACAGGAAACCACCATGGGTCTTTCAAAGAGAAGACTTTTAATAGAGGGGAATTGCTGTTGAAAACAATGAAAGAATGGAAAAGCGAGATGGAGATGGACAGGCAGAAGCGGAAAGCTGTAACCACAAGAAGAGGTGATGAAATAACAGGAGGAAATAGGTAACCAGGGCGAAGCATCTGGAGCCTTCCAGAAGGAAGTGTGTTTCATGGAAGGAGGGACTCTTTTGAAGTGATGAGAGTTTAAGAAGAAATGTTGTTACTACAGGAGACAACAAGGAGCAGACACAGAAAGACGGAGACATTCGGTGGTTTTTCCCTCCTCTAGCCCTTCAATCTTCTGTCATTGCTTCATACTGGCCAAACATAAAAGGAGGGCAAAGGACTGCTGCTGCTAAGTCGCTTCAGTTGTGTCTGACTCTGTGCGACCCCATAGACGGCAGCCCACCAAGCTCCCCCATCCCTGGGATTTTCCAGGCAAGAGTACTGGAGTGGGGTGCCATTGCCTTCTCCGGGCAAAGGACATGGGAGCCTAAACAATGTAGTCCATTTGCAATGTAGTCCATTTCCAAGGCAGAAATAGGGCAGAAATGAATCTGAAATTACTGTTTGTTGACCAGAACACATAGCAGAGTTAATAAAGTCTGACTCCAGCAGATCCCCATTGCATTGATCTCTGAGCCAGTCCCAAGTGAAGCAAGTTTTCCATTAGGACTTCTGTTACCAACGGGTCTGTATTTGTCCATCCTCCTCTTCAGTACTTTTGAAGTAAGCTCCAAACTCATTGTCTATTTGCCAAACTTTAGAGTTTCCCTAAACAACCAAAGTGTCTGGGCTATTATAAAGTCAACCTCCAGCTCACCACAAGAATCCATTCTGATCCTGAAGCATTTTTCTGAGACTCTGAAAGCCTGTTAGTAAGCAGCTCTTATTAACTCCCTCCTCTAAGGGATATAAGGCCTAAACCCTTAATTTTGGATGAAGATATTGATCCACAGTGAGTAGATCATCAGCCACCTATGAGACATCCTGGATCATCACCATTATGACCCCAGGATCTGTGTCTCCACCCACCAGATTGGACCTCCTGGATATAGCCAATATAAGAATTTCCCAAGAAGCACCATGCTTTCTTTCTGAGACTACCAGCCTTGGGGTCAACAGAGCCGCCATTCAGTTCTCTGCACTCAGATTGCCCCTGGTCCATAAGCAGTCAAATTGAGCTTTCCTTCTCTATCTGTCCTTCAGTTATTTGCTATCCATGAGAGAGGTTAATCAACACAAAAGATTCAAAGGGGTCTGAGAATAAGATGGAAACACAACTAAATTTACTTTGGAGTCTTGACCTTTTCTCTCTGGAGAGAATCACATGTGAGCTAAGTCACTTCAGTCATGTCTGACTCTTTGAGACCCCATGGACTGTAGCCCACCAGGCTCCTCTGTCCATGGGATACTCCAGGCAAGAATACTGGAGTGGGTTGCCACTTCCTTCTCCAGGGGATCTTCCCCATGGAGGGACTGGATCCACGTCTCTTGTGTCTCCTGCATTGGCAAGAAAGTTCTTTATCACTAGTGCCACCTGGGAAGCCCCAAGGAGAATCAAAAAGGGTGTTACTGAAGTTTTCCACTGAAGTGCTCTCTCCATGAAGTCAGTGCGTCACTCTGAAAATGTAAATAGAAGAGCAGATGGCACATAATCCTCTTAGCACTGAGGATTCTGCTCTTTCTTCAAGGTTTCAATCTACTCCTTCAGAGCAGACTCTGAGTTAAATAAAGATGGGAAACAGGGTGTCCTGAAACCCCAGTGGATCTGAGGACACAATCAGCTGTCAACCCCGTTCCTTCTCCCTATGGCACTTGAGAGCTGAAGATAAGAGGAAGGGTCCTTGCTTTGCTGCTAAGCCCTAGTGGCATTAGTCCTGACAGAGCAGCGGCCACTGGCAGACTGCAAATTACAGCCCTCTGCCTCTGCATGTAAACTGTCCCAGTACCACTCAAGAGACCAGGATTGGAAGCTCACATACCAACCCCTTCTTCTAGCCAACAATCTTTTAACTTCTGCCAAGGCTTTTCTCACTAAAACAAAGTTGCTCGGCCTCCAAAAATAACATCTGTTGCTCAGAGTAACATTTTCAAACAACATAATAAACTGTACTTCCAGAAAATATACACTCTGTGCTTCCCTGAGGGTCCTCACAGAATGGATGATGTGGGATTCTGGGCTCCCTCCTTCCACACACGCACTGTCTACCCTTGGACAACTGGTTTTGTTGTCACGGGTGGTGCTACGAGTTACCATGGGAAGGTGTCTCCATCTGCAGCATGCAAGGACCAGAGACGCTTTAAATAACAGTCCTACCCAGATTTGTGATGTAGGCTTTCACAAGTAGAACCTTTTTTTTCCCCCCAAACCCAGGTTATGGTGCCCTGGAGTTAGTATCAGGGAGACCCAAGAAGTTTAAACAAATAGCAATAACCATAACACTCCCAGCTTGTACATTTTTAGATTCCTTGCAAATTAACTCTGGTTTCAGGGATCAGCTAACCCCATCACTCCAACCCCACAGGATTCATCTGCAATTTGCTCATCTTAGACTATTATCCTCTCCATCTCTCCCTGTCAGTCTTTTTGAGATAGAAGGACGTGCTTGGATCACAGTCTGCTCCATGACTATACTGAGCTGCCCTGATCATCTCCTCAGTGTAATTACAGGAGCTCTGAGGGAGGATGTGTAAGTGGTAGACAGTCAGCACCACTGGAGATCATGCAAGACACTCATTTCCGTATGCACAGGGTGGAGAAGGACTTAGATCCATGAGGACCCTATCATTTGTAGTCTGTCAAATGTAGACTATCATTTGTAGTCTGGGCAAAAATTCCAAAGACACTTCTATTATTATCAACCTCTTCTGCCTTGGAAGAACCCTACTCCACCTCCCCACGACAAAGCCTGACTCTTTTGAAGCAGTTGTTTTCAAAGTTCAGAATCACTAGGATCACCTGCTGGGGTTGTCATCTAGATTCCTGGACCTCCAGTTTTAGAGTTTCTGATTTAGTAGGTCTGGGGTGGTACCTGAGAACTTGTGTTTCCAAGACAATGCTGACATTTGTGTTCCAAGGACCACACATTGAGAATCACATTCTTCAGGGCCAGCATCTGTCAGCTCAGTTCAGGTCAGTCACTCAGTCATGTCCGACTCTGCGACCCCAGGGACTGCAGCACACCAGGCTTCCCTGTCCATCACCAACTCCCAGAGCTTACTCAAACTCACGTGCTGGTATCCAAAATCACTTTTTAAATGTGCCTCAAAAATAAGCAGTCTCGTGAGTTGATTCTGATGGCACCTAGCGTAGAAGAAAGCACATTTAAAAATGTAGAAGATGAGGCTTCCCTGGTGGCTCAGTGGTGAAGACTCTGCCCGCCAATGGAGGAGACATGGGTTCTGTCCCTGCACCGCAACTATTGAGCCTGTGCTCTTGAGCCTGGAAATCTCAACTATTGAGCCCACGTGCCTTAGAGCCCATTCTCCACAATAGAAACCATTGCTTTCAAATGGTCAAAGGCTTTCAGATGGGCAACACAGATTTACAATTTGTCCTTTGAAAGTCTTATAAGAGTTAGGCCTTGAGAGAAGGTAAGGTCCCTTTTAGATCTGTTTTCCCCTTCATTATACTTGCAAGTTTGGCTTATGATTGCTTCCCATCCATTAAAGTGAAAGTGAAAGTGAAGTCGTTCAGTTGTGTCTGACTCTTTGTGACCCCATGGACTGTAGCCTACCATGCTCCTCCATCCATGGGATTTTCCAGGCAAGAGTACTGGATTGGGTGGCCATTTCCTTCTCCAGAGGATCTTCCCCACCCAGGGATCAAACCTGGGTCTCCTGCACTGTAGGCAGACACTTTACTGTCTGAGCCACCAGGGAAGCCCATCCATTAATAATTAACCAATTAAGCTCTTAGCCTTTCTTGTTGTCACACTCAGAGCTCCAAGGCTCCACTGTACACAACAAAATGTGTACAGTTCCTAATTTCCTAAAAAGGCTACATTTCCTGAAATCTACGTGCTCTTTTTCATTCTCAGTATTAATGACATGGCTGTGTCCCTCTAGCTTCAATCACCCACTATTAACCAGAGTAAAGTGTAAGCACAGTCCAACCTCTGCCTCACTTGGTCCGCCTGCCTGACTATCCAGTGAGCAGCCCAGCAGAATACATGTCCTCTTCTGAATCTAAAGACAGCCTCTATCCAGCTTTAATGCCCATTGGTTCCAAAACCCAGAGAAGCCCTTGACCTCCCAGACATTTTTCCACTGTAAAGTGGAGCCAATAATCAGTGCCTGGACTACTTCACTGTGCGGCTTTGATGATCAAAATAAGAATGAGATAACAGGAGTGACTGCATTTTGGAAACTTGTGTTAGAAAACAGCAAGGTTTCCTTCTTCTTGGTGTTGTGTTACAGGTGCCCTGTATTCACAGTGATGGATTGTTAGTTCGCCCTGGTCCCTGTTCATAGTGAGCAGTTTTTCAAATGTATGCCTGGATTCTGATGAGAGAGGATGATGGCTCCACACTCACTGACCATCACAGCAGTGCTGACATTTCTTTGCTGTGGTATGAGTAATAAAGTCACATTCAGATACATGGTCCCTCTCAGCTCTTAAATCCCTGTACAGTTATAATATGATTTCCTCCACTTTACAGATGGATAAACAAACATACAGATTCTTATTGTCTTCCCAAGCATACAGTAAGGAGCAGAACCCAGTCCTCTCAAAAAGCCCATGGTCTTTCTGTCACTAAGATGCTTTTCTTATGGGAAACCACATTTAAATAATTAAAGAACAGGTAGGTAGGTAGATAGATAGACAGGTGATAGGTAGATAGATAAATAATGGATGGGCAGATAGACAGATAGCCAACCAAAGGGTGTGATTCATCCATATACTAAAGTTTTCTCCTTTGTTTGTGAAGAAAATTACTTTAATGACTTTTGGGATGAAATAGTTTGACTTAGTTTCTAGCATTTTTTAAGGTACACTTTCTGGAGTTGTAGGCTTTAGGATCATGGTTATTAAGTACATTTCACAAACATGGAGGGGCCAGTGCCTCCAATCTCTGAGTGCAATAGATCGGTCTGAAGGCTAGATTCTAGTGTAACTTTTGGTCACCGACCCTTGTTCTGAATGAACGTGTTTTGTAGAAGAGACAACGAACAGCCACAAGGGATCCCAAAGCAGGAAAGTAAGACAAGAGAATGGGAGTTACCTCTGATTTGCCAGAGAAATGAGCCATAAGCCCAAATTTTGATCTATAATGCCCAAAGCAGTGTGGTTTAAATGGTTTCAGCTCATGACAGGTTCAATGTGTGCCAGCCTATAAAGACAGATCTGTAACATTTCTCTCAGCTAGAAAGTGCTCCCTTGTAAATGTGTGCAGAATTTTATTTTTATGAGTTCCTAGCCAGGCATTCATGTAACAGCAATTCTTTACCTGTACTAAACTTCCTCTTTTAATGACTAATCCACACTCCTTTTAGATAGCAGGAGGTGGGAACATTAACAGAATGTAGACATAAGCAATGAAACAAGGAGGGCACACACCAACACATCATCCATCTAAATGTGTGGTAGAGAGAGCGAGAGAGGGGGATCTCAATGCAGGAATTCTGAGACCAGATATTAAGACTCAGATTGCACAGTGTTTTGTATTTTTAATCTTTGTAAACCCCACCAAATATAAAGTAAGACATAAATATACAAAAATGGCCATTATGACTGAATTCAACAACTCTAATGATAATCAAGACTTTGGACCACTTTAACACAAAAACACAATTTTATTTAAATAAAATTTATGTTCTAAATCATTTAAAAATAAATATTAAAAGAGTGAACCCGAACATAAACTTGGGTGACTTGATATGTCACTGTAGGCTCACTGATTATAACAAATACACCCTCTGGTGTGGAATGTTGAAACTGGGGAGGCAGGAGGGACAGTAGAAATTAACATGGGAACTCTCCATACTGTCCATTCAGTTTAGCTATGAATGTAAAACTGCTCTAAAACACAGTCTATTGTAAAAAAGAAATAGTCTTCATTTTTAAGGTGCACTTTCTGGAGTCATAAGTTTTAGGACCATAGTACATTTCTTAAACATGCAGGGGCCAATGCTTCTGATCTCTGAGTGCAATATGTCTGAAGGCTAGATTCTAGTGTAACTTTTGGTCACAGACCTTTGTTCTGAATGAACGTGTTTTGTAGAGCAGACTATGAGCAGCCACAAACTAAGGAAACCTGCAGAATTCTGCAGTGTTAAGGCACTCTAGGTCAAAATGACATTACCAGCTCTCGCTGAAGATAACATAGCTTTCCCATACATGGTGCCTCCTAAATACTTTAGCTCCGCAAAGAGAAAATGACCCTAAACAATCACATTTTTTTTTTTTTTTTTGGCTGCACACTGCATGCAGAAATCTTAGTTCGCCGATCAGGGATTGAGCCTGTGCGCCCTGCACTGGAAGTGCAGTTTGGGAAGTCCCAACAGTCACCTTTTAAAAATATAAATCACTTCCCTAACAACCAGGGGAAACAGAAATCACCTTTTTCTTTTACTATATTTGTGCATATTGTCTGCTCTGCAGACAACTTAAGGGAGCTTTAGAAAAACTCACCTATATGCATAGGTTATTATTGTCTTTGATTTACCAACACAAAGGCTTTAATTGATGTATTTATTGGCACTCTGCATAGCACAAATGACGATTTTCAGGTCTCTTTGGCTTATGAGGATCACTGCAGCATGATGTTATTATCTTGCTTTGGGATGTGTGCATCCCTCTGTTTGGGAAGCTGTAATCACAGCTGGGAAGCTGTGTGGATTACAACAAACTGTGGAAAATTCTTAAAGAGATGGGAATACCAGACCACCTTACCTGCCTCCTGAGAAACCTGTATGCAGGTCAAGAAGCAACAGTTAGAAATGGACATGAAACAACGGACTGGTTCCAAATTGGGAAAGGAGTATGTCAAGGCTGTATTGTTACCCTGCTTATTTAACTTATACACAGAGTACATCACGCAAAATGCTAGACTGGATGAAGCACAAGCTGGAATCAAGATTGCTGGAAGAAATATCAACCACCTCAGATATGCAGATGACACCACCCTTATGGTAGAAAGTGAAGAGGAACTAAAGAGCCTCTTGATGAAGATGAAAGAGGAGAGTAAAAAAGCTGGCTTAAAATCCAACAATCAAAAAACTAAGATCATGGCATCCAGTCCCATCACTTCAAAACAGATAGATAGGGAAGCAATGACAGTGACAGACTATTTTCTTGGACTCCAAGATCAATGTGGATGGTGACTGCAGCCATGAAATTAAAAGACACTTGCTCCTTGGAAGAAAAGCTATGATGAACCGAGACAGCATATTAAAAAGCAGAGATATCACTCTGCCGACAAAGATCTGTAGAGACAAGTGAAGTGAAGTGAAGTCGCTCAGTCGTGTCTGACTGTTTGCGACCCCATGGACTGTAGCCCACCAGGCTCCTCCATCCATGGAATTTTCTAGGCAAGAGTACTGGAGTGGGTTGCTATTTCCTTCTCCATAGACAATGTTGTGGCTTTTCCAGTAGTCATGTACGGATGTGAGAGTTGGACCGTAAAGAAGGCTGAGTGCTGAAGAATTGAAGCTTTCAAACTGTGGTGCTGGAGAAGACCCTTGAGAATCCCTTGGACTGCAAGGAGATTGAACCAGGCAACCCTAAAGGAAATCAACCCTAAATATTCATTGGAAGGACTGATGCTGAAGCTAAAGCTCCAATGCTTTGGCTATCTGAGGTGAGCAGCCAACTCATTGGAAAAGATCCTGATGCCAGGAAAGTTTGAGGGCAAGAGGAGAAAGAGGCGACAGAGGACAAGATGATTGGATAGCATTATTGACTCAACAGACACGAGTTTAAGCAAACTCCAAGAGATAGTGAAGATCAGGGAAGCCTGGTGTGCTTCAGTCCATGGAGTCACAAAGAATCAGACTTGACTGAGTGACTGAACAACAACAACAATCAGAGCTGGTGACTAGAGCTGATTTTTGGCCTTCTTGCTGCATATGTGTGAATTAATACCATTATTTTTTACTCCGCCTTGTGGTCTTCTGTTTTTTCCCCACATATCTAGACCTTGAGCTTATAGTACTTATATAAGAGATATTTAACAAATATTTTAATTAAAAGACTAATGAAATAAATGATGAATAAATGCCAGATGAGTTCAGAGACCAAATTTGCATGATTTACAGGGTTTATGTAAGAATGGCAAATAAGGCTGGCCATTGGAACTGAGAAAGGGCTCTCAGTGGGGCACGAACACTGAGAAACAGTGAAAGCAAGAAAGCACACTTCAGTAAAACTGTGACTAGGAGTGATGATGAGTCAAAATAAGTATTTAATAGACACACTGACAACACTTGCACCTTGGAAGAAAAACTATGACCAACCTAGACAGCATATTAAAAAGCAGATACATTACTTTGCCAACAAAAGTCCGTCTAGTCAAAGCTATGGTTTTTCCAGTGGTCATGCATGGATGAGAGTTGGACTATAAGGACAGCTGAGCACCAAAGAATTGATGGCTTTGAACTGTGGTGTTGGAGAAGACTCTTGAGAGTCCCTTGGACTGCAAGGAGATCCAACCAGTCCACCCTAAAGGACATCAGTCTGAATATTCATTGGAAGGACTGATGCTGAAGCTGAAATTCCAATACTTTGGCCACCTGATGGGAAGGACTGACTCACTGGAAAAGACCCTGATGCTGGGAAACATTGAGAGCAGGAGGAGAAGTGGACTACAGAGGATGAGATGGTTGGATGGCATCACTGACTCCATGGACATGAGTTTGAGCAAGCTCTGGGAGTTGGTGATAGACAGGGAAGCCTGGCATGCTGCAGTCCATGGGGTCATAAAGAGATGGACAAGACTGAATGACTGAACTGATAACTAATACTGTTATAAACATTCACTTGTATGATTCTATGTAAACATATGTTTTATTTTTATTTATTGGGTGGGTATATAGCTGGAAGAGAAGGAGAAGGAAATGGCAACCCACTCCAATATTCTTGCCTAGAGAATCCTGTGGACAGAGAAGCCTGGTGGGCTGTTGTCTATGGGGTCATGCAGAGACAGACACAACTGAAGCAACTTGGCATAGCTAGAAGACTTGCTTGACCATAATAGTAACTCTTTGTTTAACATTTTGAGGAATTGTCATTTTTTTCCCCAAAGGGCTACACCATTTTACACACCTATCAGCACTTTTTGAGAATCCCAACTTAAAGTTGGGATTGATATCCTTGTCAATATTTATCATTGTCTGTTTTTCATCACAGCCATTTTAGTGAGTACAAAGTGATATCTCATTGTTGGTTTTGATTTTCATTTCCTTAATGGCTAATGACATTGAGCATCTCTTTGTGTACTTATTGTTCATTGTATATCTTCCAGGGAGAAATGTCTATTCAAACCCTCTATTCATTTTTAATTTGGGTTATTCATCTTTTTTATCATTTAGTATAAAGCTTGTTTATAAAATTCTGGATATAAGTCCCTTATCAGATATTTGACTTGGATGTACTTTCTCACACACTGTGAGTTGTTTTTTCACTTTCTTTGTAATGTCCTTTGATGCATGAAAAATAGTTAATTTTGGTAAAGTCAAACATATCTATTTTTTCCTTTTGTAGCTTGTGTTTACATCTCACAAACCCAAAGTCATAAATACTATTATTCTTTTTTCTTCTAAAAATTTATAGGTTCAGCTCTTATGTTTAGATTTATGATCCATTTTGAGTTAGAAATGTTATATGGTGTGGTACATGGCCACATTGATTCTTTTACATGTGTATATTAACTTGTCACAAAACCATTGTTGGTAAGACTATCCTTTCATCATTCAATTGTCTTGATCCTTCAGTCAAATATTAATTGGTCATAAATATGGATTTACTTCTGGGCTGTCAATTCTGTTCTATATTTCTATGCTTATGCCAGTGGCATACTTTCTTGATTATTGTAGTTTTGTAATCTGGGGATATGAGTCGCCAATTTTGTTCCTCTTTATCAAGATTGTTTAGCTACTCTAGATTCATTAAATTTCCATATGAATTTTAGGACCAAGTTACAAATTTCAGCAAAAATAAGCCTTCCAACCTTTTCTATCAGGCTGTCTCTGTGTTTTGGGACACAACTTCAAGGTCTGGGCAGTCAGCTTATGACTCTGCCTCAGACTTCATTTTCTGCTTGCACAGAGCTTTAGGATCAGCCACACATGAGAGACTGAGGCCCTCTCAGGTCTTTTCTGAGCATGCATATAGTTGTACACGAGTCCGGCCTTCCAGATCCCCAGGAACACTACAGACTTTTCAAAACCTCCTGTGAATGTCACATTTCCCTTATCTTCTTCCTTTTTATGTTCCTAGTCAAGCTCATTTGTCTGTGATGTTAAACAATCACTACTGATTTTTTTTTTTTTTTTCTGACAAATGCCCTGGAGATAGGGTTTTTTTTTCTCCAGCAGGTGTCCTGAGTCTGATCAAATAACAACATCCTGAATTGGGCTTTTCCCCAGACTGTGAGAAAAGTCAAACAGGGACAATGCTCTCTAGGTAGAACTTTCTGTGGGGCTCCAAACCTGACCTGCCTGTCTCTCCAGTGACTCTGAGCCTGCCGTTTTTCACAGTTACACGGTTGTGACACTGCTGTCCAAGGTCACTGTGCAGAGCTGGGAAAAGAGTGATAAAAGAGTAGATCGACCAAGTTAAAATGCCACAAACCCTATAGTTCTTAAGGTTCAGCATTTTCTTCCTGAATAAACTATTCTCAGATTGTTACAAGACTTTAGCTAATTTCTTGTGGTCTAAAATCGTTAATTTTGATGGTTTTGCCAGTGTTTTCATTGCTTGTTTGGGAAGGTGAATTTACAGAGGTCTTCATCTGGCCACTCCATAAGTCTCCTACCATTATTCATATTTAAAGACAAATGTAATTCAATTGAAACTTTTCATACAGTATAAGTAGTTTTTGATCTTTGTTTTCATATAATTTAGGAGATTACATGTAGTTCAAAGTTCACGAATTTATGACATATGGCATAAACATAAATTTTCCAACTTTTTCCAGTCCCTTCTTCATATCACATGGTTCCTCATATTACAAATAACATTAAATCTCCTATGTAGCCCTCCTTTCTTTTCCCTTATTTTGATTGTGCCTTTGTTGCTGTTGGTACTCAGAACAGAACACAGTATTTCTATGCTGTGTTCAGATCTTTGCAGAACATAGGAGAACTTTTTTGTCTTCCTGTAACAGGTATTATAATTATATTGCTGTTGTTTTTCAGTGTACACACCTGTTTGAGTACATGAACCTGCATAGATTCTTATCAGCTTGAAATAGGACACTGAAAAATGAAAATTGTAAAACATATGCTGAAAAAGTTAGTTTTTCACTATTGAAGGTCAGGAACATTGCAGTTTGAAAATGGTCAGAAGGCTAATGGTCAGAATGCTGACACATATCTTTCAAACATGATGCATAACTACTTTAGGAAATAATGGAAAGAAAAAATTCCACCCATCTTTCATGATTATAAGGATATAATTTAAAATACCAGCACACACAAAATTTTACTTGGTACTTTCTTTTGTGTTCTTTAAAGATATTTTAATTGTTTTATTTTAAATCCTAGATTAATCTAGTTTCTTCTTCCATTGGGAAATGCATTGCCTTAGAACACTTTTCTAATAATATTTGATCTTTCAAAAAAATAACTCACTCCCATTAACTAACTGGGCTTCCTAGGTGGCTTAGTGGTAAAGAATCTGCCTGCCAATGCAGGAGATGCAGGAGACATGGGTTCGATCCCTGGATCAGGAAGATCCTCTGGAGAAGGAAATGGCAACCGACTCCAGTATTCTTGCCTGCAAAATCCCATGGACATAGGAGCCTGGTGGGCTACAGTCCATGAAGTCACAAAGAGTTGGACACGACTAAGCACACACACATTAACTAATTACCCCTTACACCCCTTAAGTACGAACAATACAAACAAAAAGGGTAAACATATTTACTTGACTACTATCTTTCTGATATCTTACTAAAATGTTATCATAATGTATGAAAATGATTTTCCTTAAAATGTCATCACTCAATTTTTCTACATCTAAATGCTATACAGGTGTGTATAATCTTTTCATTTACTTTCAAATCAATTTAAGAGTATGTTTTGACATGATCACTTCTAATTTCTTAAAAACTTTAACATTCATATAGAAAAACTCTCCCTCTATAATTTAGCCAATTTGTTTATGAATTTCTTCTGTAATTCATACCACTGCTTATTGTGCATGCTAAGTTGCTTCAGTCGTGTCCGACTCTTTATGGCCCCATGGACTGTAGCCCACCAGGCTCCTCTGCCCACAGGATTCTCCAGGCAGGAATACTGGAGTGGGTTGCCATTTCCTCCTCCAGGGGATCATCCTGACCCAGGGATCGAACTCACATCTCCAGCATGTCCTGCACAGGCAGGAGGGTTCTTTACCACTAGAGCCACCTGCGAAGAGAGCACCTCGAAGTGCATGTCTTTCTAGTAAGTCCAAAGTCTCCATGTTTGACCATTAAAGGCAGCAAAAATAATCACAGTACTTCAGAATTAAAGGCAACTGTCCGCTTAAAGGAGCATTTTTATCAGTCTCACAGCCTACAAACACATTGACTACAGCTGAAAATCTAGGGAGGCCAAATACACACACACACACACACACACACACACAAAGTCCCTTACACACAAACTTCAATTTATGGACTTTCAAAGATGTCAACATAGGTTTGCATGTCCAATCACATAAGTTAGTTCACGTGTCTCGTGTCCACACACTGTCCTGTGTGTGCATCTTCAAGTGGTTGTGCTTTTGTGTACTTTACTGACTGTACTGTATAGAGGACAGTGGTACAGGATCTCTATTTCAAGCCCAAAATGTCCGGAAACAAGCCTAAAAGCAGCGGTGAGGTGGCTGGTACAGTACTACCTCAACTCACTGGGTTGTTTTTTCAAGAGGGTAGATAGAATTGAAACCATCAAGGAACCAGAACCTGTGCCATCAACGTCAGGTGTGAGTGAAATCGCAGCTGTGAAATCTGTCTCATATCACTGATGATCCTTCAGCTCTGCCGTCTCCCACCTCCTCCCACCTCCGTCAGTAACTCTTCCTGCCTGTTCACTCGCTGCCAGCCCTTGTGTGCCAGTTGCTGTCCTGTACTATTGTACTTTTCAAAGTACTATAAGGTTAAAAATGTTTTTTTTTTTTAATTTTTTGTGCTTGTTTACGTATTTGTGTGAAAAGTATTATAAACCTACACAGTACAGGCTATATAGCCAATTGTGTTAGTTGGGTACCTAGGCTAATTTTGGTTGGATTTACAAACAAACTGGACTTATGATTGTGCTCTCGGAATGGAACTCATTTTTATATAAGGGACTTACTATATATATTATTATATTATATATATTATTATATATAATTATTACATGTATTATAATATATTATATATATTATTATATTATAAAGACAGAACCTATATGAAGGACATGAGGAATAAAGATGCAAAAGACATAGGAGGCTAAAATTGTGATGTCTCTTGATTCCACCTCTTTTCTATTTTTATCATCTATTATTTTTGCTGCTTAAAAACATGATATCACACTTTACTGTTTGTTGTATTAACCAGAAACTCAGAGCCCAAAGAACAAAGGGAGCTGGAAGCATATATTTAGACATTTGCATGCTATCATTTCCAGATTTGCCTTTTTCAGTATTTTTCCCAAAATATTTAAAAGCCCTTCCCTGGATGACTGAGGAAACAGAGTTCACATTTTTAATGCTAAATTAGAGCAAGGAAGGGGAAAGCCTAATGGTATAAAGGACAGATACTCTGCAGTATCTTGTATTTTGACTATGTGTTAAGAACTTGATTCTACAATATAAAAGATTTAAGAGTAGCTTTAAGCTCTTTAGAAATTTACTGATGACATTCTTCCTATTATTTCAACCATTCTTCTGACTGAAGTTTGTATTTTCCCACTCCATTTAAAATGACATTCTTGGGTTTTCTACAATATTTATTGTTACATATTTGAAGGATTATAGTAAAAATATGAAGACTGGGACCTTGGCAGTAGTGAATAGGCTTGATCTATACTCTGAAAAGAATATCAGAAATGATTGATATAGTATCAAGGAAAGTACCCAAAACAATATCCATCTATTTCTTTTCTTTTTTTTTCATCAATTTTACAGACTGTTTTATTTGGGGAGAGAATATGCTTTGGATTCATATTTGAGTTCCAAGTTCTCTTGCCATGTGATCTTATACAAGTTATGTATTATATTTGAGCATTAATTTTCTCATCTGTAAAATATGGATAACAAAACCTGATGTGAGGGCCAAATCATAAACATAAATTAAATGATTGCATTGAAACAAAAGTTTGACTCCTACAAACCCCAGGACATTCATCCAGGACATGTACACTGCAACATTCTCCAGATTCCTCTGTGTTTTAGAGATTAGGTATAGGGATCAACCCTTGTTGTTCAGTTGCTCAGTCGTATCTGAGTCTTCGAAACTCCATGGATTGTAGCATGCCAGGCTTCCATGTCCTTCACCATCTCCCGGAGTTTGCTCAAACTTATGTCCATTGAGCTGGTGATGACATCCAACCATCTCATCTTCTGCCGTCTCCTCCTGCCCTCAATCTTTCCAAGCATCAGTGAGTTGGCTTTTCCAGTGAGTTGGCTCTTTGCATCAGGTGGCCAGAGTATTGAAGCTTCAGCATCAGTCCTTCCAATGAATATTCAGAGCTGGTTTCCTTTAGGATTAACTAGCTTGATCTCCTTGCTGTCCAATGGACTCTCAAGAGTCTTCTCCACCACCAGTTTGAAAGCATTAATTCTTTGGGGCTCAGCCTTCTTTATGGTCCATCTCTCACATCCATACATGAGTACTGGAAAAACCATAGCTTTTACTATAAGGACTTTTGTTGACCAAGTGATGTCTCTGCTTTTAAAGATGTGAAAAAAAAAATAGCCTTTATTGAAGAGGCTCTGTAAATAACTGTGTGCTTTTCTAGAGTTACAGAAATCAGGTCAACTCTTTTATCTCAGTTATAAGACGTGAATACCTACAGTAAAAGTTTCTTAACTATTTACTAAAAGTTCATGTTGTAATTATAACTTTAATTTCTTTAGTTGGTGTGTTGCCTAAAACATAATAATTTCCCCATGTCCCAGTTAAATGAAGATTTTGGACATCAGAGATATAAAAGGAAAAGAAATAACAGGAAGGGAAGAGAGAGAGCAAGCGAGAATGTGTAATTATATGGGGTGAGGGGATGAGGAAGAAAGTAAGCATGAGTGTGTGTGTGTGTGTGTGTGTGTGTGTGTGTAGGGAGGAGTGGCTGAGGGTGGCTGCTGTTGTTGTCTTGTCACTAAAGAGTGTCCAACTCTTTGCAACCCCATGGACTGTAGCCCACCAGCCTCCTAGTTCCATGAGATTTCCCAGGCAAGAATACTGGAGTGGGTTGCCATTCCTTCTCCAGGGAATCTTCCTGACCCAGGGATCCAATCCTCGGCTCTTGCATTGACAGGTGGATTCTTTACCACTGAGCCACCACAGAAGCTCATGAGGGTGGCTACTACTTAGCTATCCTGGGACCAAATTAAACTCTTCTATTGTCAGAGTTAAATTTGTATTATATTAATTAAATTCAATTGCTTCTAAAGACAGCAGTGATTTTCTCTTACCTGATCAGCCATAACTTTTTTGCAATCTCAAAGGCAGTTTAGAAGGGAAGGATCTTCAAAACCAGTGTAATCTGGAGCAAGGCTGAAAGCTAGGGCTAGGCACTATTTTTATCTAACTATTAATAAATTGAACTGTAGAACTGCATTAAGGTCTCTGCTAGCAATCCCTGTTCAAGCCAGGATGAGAGTTCTGTACCTGGTTGAAAGCAACCTTCTGTCCCACCATATTTCAGTTCAATGTATAGATTTTGTGAATTTCCATTAAAAAAAATTGAAGTGTCTGGCTGATTCCCCTGAATGCATTAGCTTCCAAATTTAGGTTGCCTCTTTCTCCAAAAATTTGTTAGGAAACATTTGCTTGCTGCCATGTAACATCCCCAAATATCAAGACATTAAGAGATGTGTGAGAAAATGCCTACGAGTTTTCTTATTCCAATTGCCATCTCTGAAAGTCACAACAGAGTGACTCATGGCTTTTCATGGAGAAAATTACCGATCAACAGAGAAAGCTAAATGAGGCACTGAGGGATACAGTGTGGGCAGCTGCAATTCTGGTCATGCTTTCTTGCAGCTTCTCCACCACACAGCGGGAGCTTCGAAAGATCGTGTCTGGAAGCACATAGAACAGCACTTCCCAAGCTTGGACCAGATCATCAGGGTCAGTGGCCAGGCCAAAGTTGTAATGAAAAGCAGATGGGTTGAGTTTAGTAGTTGGGGAAGAAGAAAGAAGAGACAAGAAATTCACCCATATGAACATAGCTGGGGAGGTTTCCAGTGCAAGAAAATAATTTAAAAAAACAAACAAACAGTATTTCTTGGCTAGAATTGAACTTTTTCTAGACTGAAAAGTCAAAAAAAATCTCATCAAACAGAGAAGAATGTCATTTCACAGGAGATCTTGGAATTTTACCGTAAAAGACTGCTATAGGAAGCGAACAATGGTTTTTAAATTATAAAATTACAAAGATGTATTAAAATGTGTCCAACACTTTGGCACCCCATGGAGTGTACCCCACCAGGCTCCTCTGTCCATGGAATTCTCCAGGAAAGACTACTGGAATGGGTAGCCATTTTCTTCTCCAGGGGACCTTCCTGACCCAGGGATTGAACCCCAGTCTCCAGCATTGAACCCGGGTAGCCTGATTCTTTACCGTCTGAGCCACCAGGAAAGTCCAAAGATATTAGGAGTGATAAATTAGGAGTTTGGGATTAACATGTACACACTGCTATATATATATAATTGATAAAAAACAAGGGCTTATTGCATGGCACAGGAAACTATACTCAATATTTTGTAGTAAACTATAATGGGTTTCCCAGGTGGTGGTGGTATGGTAGTAAAGAACCCGCTTGCCAATGCAGGAGACATAAGAAATATGGGTTCAATCTCTGGGTTGGGAAGATCCCCTGCAGGAGGGCATGGCAACCTCCCTCCATGAACAGAGAAGCCTGGCGGGTTACAGTCCATGGGGCTTTAAGAGTCAGACACAACTGAGGTGAGTTAGCACAGCACAGCCCATCAGGGAAAATAATCTGCAAAAGAATATCTATCTATAACTGAATCACTTTGCTGTGCACCAAATTAATACGACAGTGTAAATCAAATATACTTCAATGAAAAATTATAAAAAAAGCTGCAGCCCGATTTTCCAATGAAATGAACCCATAAGTCACATCCACTGTGGATCCTAAGAGCCCCTTCCTAGGGCCATTCAGGCCCTCAGGAGCCCTCTTCAAACCACCCCTTCCAGTCCTGGAGTGCGGAGGGGAGACCTGGGGCCCTGAGTGGGGGAGGCCTGAGGCCCCAGCTCTGACTCTGGCAGGAGAAAGAACCCTGCCTCTCCGCAGTCCCAACAGCCAAGCTTCCTGTGAGCAGTAGCTGCCCAGGCTGTGGCCAAGAATGTTCAAACGCAAAACTCTACACCCTTAAGGCAAATCTAATAAATCATCCCCAACAGCCTCCAACTGGAGGCACAGGCTTGGAGACTGAAGTCATACTGGCTGAAGGCAACAGGGAAAATGTGGAGCCCTCCTGTCTGCTAGAAGCTGGGTGACTCAAGCTTGTTCACAGCACTGCTGATAAACCCGAGATGGCTGTCAGCCTCACTCAGTGGTAAAAGCCTCACTGAAGACTCCATGGGGACATATTTTCCCCTTTAGATTTGGCGAGGCATGGAACTGGGGGTGGGGGGCCCTAGCTTTCAAAGAGGAAAGCAGAATTATCGAGTATTCTTTTTTTTTCCAGGCAAGGCTTTCTTGGGGCCCCTGCTGCAGCAGTAGGGAGTCAGAACAAACAAGTTTCCCTTGCTTGCTCCCCAAAGTGGGGGTGAGTTTGTTCCTTATATAGGGTAGGGATGTGTGCAGGGGTCAAGTGAGAGGGGTGGATTATGTAGTCGGCCCACTCCTTAGGTGGTATTGTGTGCAAGGGGCATGAGTAGTACCCGCTTTTGTTCAGGCTCTTCAGAAGTGGCAGTTGGTTTTTTTAGTCTCGGTATCTTTTGTCCAGAATTTGCCCTAACTGCTATATACCCAGGCAGAGCAGCTTCATAAATTTGGCAGGGAAGTATCACCTCCCTTGTCTGGTTAACAGTTAAGAAAGCCCAAAGTTCACCTGGTTTCTTCCCCTCTTAGGCCCTTCAGTGGCTATTGTTGTTCTTTTCCTTATTTTTGTTTGTTTAACTTTTTGGTTAAGTTTGTGTCTTCTAGGTTCCAACAATTTGAAGTAAGGCTCATAGCTCAAGGAATTCAGCCCATTCCAGCAGAAAGTGGCCCAGGTCCTTGTAACAGTCAGCAAGGGACTTCTATACCTCTAGGGTAGGCCAGAGTCTGAGGCCCCTGTCCAGCAGGAAGAAGTTTCAGAAGAGGCCTGTGGCTCTTTAGTCCTTAACAATAAGGGTGTAGAGTGTCTTGTGGAGAATGAGACAGGCTGGGATATGGGACCCTTTGCAATGCTGCAATGCTTGCACTTGGACACACCTCTCCTAGAGCAACAAAATACAAAGAAACTACAAGGGACTAAAAATAACTTCATGCATGCACAGTTAGGTTCAGTATTCTTTGTGTAAACTGGGGAATAAGACCACACAGCCACGTTGCTCCTAGTTTCTTAGGCAGACCATGAATTATAAAGATAACTCATGCATTCTCAGTCTCAATTCTTCTCACATGTACAAATGATGAAGAATGACTATTCTATTGCATCCAGACATTTGTTTTTTAAACTTATTTATTTTTTTCTCTTGAGAAGAAACCAAGCACAGACATCAATAGCTTCGAAAAATCTGTTTTTGGTTCATCTTCTGCCTCCGACACTCTGATTTCATTTAGAACCAGCATATACGTAGCAATCCAAAGAAAGCCCTCAACCCCCCCAGTGGAGGCCCAGAGCTATTCCCATAATGACTGAGTCATGTGGAGTTAACCCAGGAACCCAATCGCCGGTAAAGGAGTCCTCTCTGTCATGAAGAATTTTAACAATTGGAACAATATGTGAAATAGTAAGCTAGGACACTTTTATGAAATTCCACACCCAATTCAAAAGCTGGCATGGGGTTTGTTTTCTTGTTTGTATTCACAGATATGCCATTTATCAAGTTGGCTAATAGTTGGGGTTTGAAGACTTAAAGACAGAACAGTAAATAATTACAGGGAGAGAGCATCACCAACTCAAGTGAATTTGAGCAAACTCTGGGAGATAGTGAAGGACAGGGAAGCCATGTGCCCATGGGGCCACCAAGAGTTGGACACTGAACAACAGGGACATAACACAGGGTGCTGGTGCCCGTGTTGCTAGGTTTGAAATCTTGGTTGTGCCACTTCCTTAAAATTAACCTCCTCTCCTCAATTTCCCCATCAATAAGCAAGGGGTAATGCTAACTTTCCGAGAGCTGTTATAGCATAAATTTACATATATATATATATGTATATAATGTTCAGAACAATTCCTGGAACCTTAGAATAGCTCTGTAAATGTTAGATTTTATTATTATATCTGTATGAACATACTCTCCATCCCATATAGGAAGAAAGGAAAAGACAAAAGCCTGCTGAGATGGCCCTCTAAATTTACATCAATGAGAAGAGAGTGGAGAATAGGAAAAAGAAGGTGAGAAGGGAGGTCATACTTACAGCCAGGTGAAAAATGCCCAGGGAGGTTGTTACAAAGGTACGGCCAAACGGTTCTGGTATTCATGCACTAAAGCTTGGAAGAGTGTCGCTGTGACCCCTGGCAGGAGCCACCAGGAAATTCAGTCACTTTTTTTATATATATATATTTTTAAATTACCATATTGTTAAAAAATTATTATGAGAAGGCATTTAAAAAATATTATTTTTAGTTTATGTATTTGGCTGTGCCAGGTCTCAGTTGTGGCATGTGGGATCTTCCATATGCAGCATGTGAGATCTAATTCCCCAACCAGGGACGGAACCTGAACCCCTTGCACTGGGAGTGCAGCGTCTTAGCCACTGGACCACCAGGGAAGTCCCTCTCTTTCACACTTTGAAGAATTAAATTATAGTTCGTGAGACAACTTTATCTCAGAAGAAGAACTAACTGGCAGATTAAGCTTGAAAAAGGCCTCCTGGCTTCTTGCTAAAAGAACAATCCATCCATACAAAGAAAGTCCTGCCAAGGGTTAAACATACTGGAACCAAAGGAAGGCTGTTCGCTAGTAAGAATCTCAGAAGTTAAAAAAAAAAATCAAATGTTGACTCAAAGATGTAAGATCACATCCTAAATTATGTATCTTTTTTCTTCTCTCCTCCTCTAAAGCCATTAAACTATATATAATTCTAGGAAAGATGAGTCAACTGCCAAACTGCAAAACTGCAAAACATGTGCTTTCTACATAGACATGTTGATTTCAGAATGACATCAACAATAAGTGATATAAACAGTTCATCTTTATGTTCTGAGTTAACAACAATGATCTTTCACTTCCTGATGACCTCAAAATATTTAACAGACATTATCTCATTAAGAGGGTATTAAAGGGAGATTTGTGTCCAAACATTATGAAAAAGTATGATGGAAAATATGTGGGTTGAAAGACATAAATTGCAGTGAAGGTAATAATAACTTGAAATGTAATAATAATGTATGTAATAATATATAATGTAATAATAAGTCATATCATATCATTTTTTATGGTTTAAAACATCTTTTCAGTCACATTGCTATTTAAATTTTAACATAAACCTGTGGCACAAACAGAACATATACTAATCTGTGATGGCACCCCACTCTAGTATTCTTGCCTGGAAAATCACATGGACAGAAGAGCCTGGTAGGCTGTAGTCCATGGGGTCGCTAAGAGTCAGACACGACTGAGCGACTTCACTTTCACTTTTCACTTTCATGCATTGGAGAAGGAAATGGCAACCTACTCCAGTATTCTTGCCTGGAGAATCCCAGGGACAGGGGAGCCTGGTGGGCTGCCATCTAAGGGGTCGCACAGAGTCGGACACGACTGAAGTGACTTAGCAGCAGCAGCAGAGTACTAACACTGACTAAGCAATTTAGTTTAGAATTTTAAAAAGTAAATGCTAAATAAAAATAATTTTGTTTACAAATTTAAATGTGTAATGTATACTCATTATTTGTCTTGTTTGCAACTCAAAAATTTCTGCCATCTTCCTGAAATATATACTGATACACAAAAGCCTTTCTTTTTGGCAGCCAAAACATGTAAGCGTCTATCGAAATTGTTTGGAGAAGGAAATGGCAACCCACTTCAGTATTCTTGGGCTTCCCTTGTGGCTCAGCTAGTAAAGAATCCACCTGCAATGGGGGACACCCGGGTTTGATCCCTGGGTTGGGAAGATCTGGAGAAGGGAACCCCTACCCACTCCAGTATTCTTGCCAGCAGAATTCCATGGACAAAGGAGCCCAGCAGGCTACAGTCCATGGGGTCGCAGAGTTGGACACTACTTGAGCGACTTTCAGGTCACGTTAAACCTTGGAAGGTGGTACACTGGCAAAGAATCTGCCAGCCAATGCAGGAGACACCAGAGATGCAAGTTCGATCTTTTGAAGATCCCTTGGCACAGGGAACAGCTACCCACTCCTGTATTCTTGCCTGAAAAATTCCATGGACAGAGGAGCCTGGCGGGTTACAGTCCATCATGTTGCAAGGAGTCGGACACAGCTAAGCATAACAACAAAGAAGGAAAAAACAGAACAAAACCTTGGAAAGGACTCTCTCAGCTGCCATTGGTCTCACAAGGGGTAAGGAAGGTCACCAATGAGCATCTCTTCATGTGCTAGGAACAAAAGCAACTCAACAACATCTCTATTGTTAAAGAAAACCAATGAAGGCAGGAAATACGGCATTCAATCCAAACTTCTAGTTCAGGTGTACAGTTTCTAACACAGGAAGGGTATTTTCCCTGATGTTATGTAAAGTTTTATGCCTTAGAGTATGTTTATTTTACAATTTGTCATTATGAGATGTCAAAAAGAAATTAGAAAGCTATTAAGATATTTTCTTTTCTTTAGATAACTGACCTGCATATATCATTTTAGAAAAATTATTTTATTACAGTTCAGATCAGGTCAGTTGCTCAGTCATGTCCTGAACACTCAGGATTGATCTCCTTTAGGATGGACTGGTTGGATCTCCTTGCAGTCCAAGGGACTCTCAAGAGTCTTCTCTAACACCACAGTTCAAAACCATCAATTCTTCGGCACTCAGCTTTCTTCACAGTCCAACTCTCACATCCATACATGACCACTGGAAAAACCATAGCCTTGACTAGATGGACCTTTGTTGGCAAAGTAATGTCTCTGCTTTTTAAATGCTGTCTAGGTTGGTCATAATTTTCCTTCCAAGGAGTAAGTGTCCTTTAATTTCATGGCTGCAGTCACCATCCACAGTGATTTTGGAGCTCCCAAAAACAAAGTCAGCCACTGTTTCCACTGTTTCCCCATCTATTTGCCATGAAATATTGGGAACAAAGCTAGTGGAGGTGATGGAATTCCAGCTGAGCTATTTCAAATCCTAAAGATGATGCTTTGAAAGTGCTGCACTCAATATGCCAGCAAATTTGGAAGACTCAGCAGTGGCCACAGGACTGGAAAAGGTCAGTTTTCATTCCAATCCCAAAGAAAGGCAATGCCAAAGAATACTCAAACTACCACGCAATTGCATTCATCTCACACGCTAGTAAAGTAATGCTTAAAATTCTCTAAGCCAGGCTTCAGCAAAACGTGAACCATGAACTTCCAGATGTTCAAGCTAGTTTCAGAAAAGGCCGAGGAACCAGAGATCAAATTGCCAACATCTGCTGGATCATTGAAAAAGTAAGAGAGTTCCAGAAAAACATCTATTTCTGCTTTATTGACTATGCCAAAGTCTTTGTGTGGATCACAATAAACTGTAGAAAATTCTTCAAGAGATGGGCATACCAGACCACCTGATCTGCCTCTTGAGAAACCTGTATGCGGGTCAGGAAGCAACAGTTAGAACTGGACATGAAACAACAGACTGGTTCCAAATAGGAAAAGAAGTACATCAAGGCTGTATATTGTCACCCTGCTTATTTAACTTATATGCAGAGTACATCATGAGAAATGCTGGGCTGGAGGATGCACAAGCTGGAATCAAGATTGCTGGGAGAAATATCAATAACCTCAGATATGCAGATGACACCACCCTTATGGCAGAAAGTGAAGAAGAACTAAAGAGCCTCTTGATGAAAGTGAAAGAGGACAGTGAAAAAGTTGGCTTAAAGCTCAACATTCAGAAAACTAAGATCATGGCATCTGGTCCCATCACTTCATGGCAAATAGATGGGGAAATAGTATCAGACTTTATTTTTCTGGGCTCCCAAATCATTGCAGATGGTGATTGTAGCAATGAAATTAAAAGACACTTACTCCTTGGAAGGAAAGTTATGACCAACCTAGACAGCATATTAAAAAGCAGAGACATTACTTTGCCAACAAAGGTCCATCCAGTCAAGGCTATGGTTTTTCCAGTAGTCATGTATGGATGTGAGAGTTGGACTATAAAGAAAGCTGAGTGCCGAAGAATTGATGCTTTTGAACTGTGGTGTTAGAGAAGACTCTTGAGAGTCCCTTGGACTGCAAGAAGACCCAACCAGTCCATCCTAAAGGAGATCAGTCCTGGGTGTTCATTGGAAGGACTGATGTTGAAGCTGAAACTCCAATACTTTGGCCACCTGATGTGAAGAACTGACTCATTTGAAAAGACCCTGATTTTAGGAAAGATTGAGGGCAGGAGGAGAAGGGGATGACAGAGGATGAGATGGTTGGATGGCATCGCCAACTCGATGGACATGAGTTTGGGTGGACTCCAGGAGTTGGTGATGGACAGGGAGGCCTGGTGTGCTGCAGTTCATGGGGTTACAAAGAGTCGGACAGGACTGAGCAACTGAACTGAACTGAACTGAACTCAATGGGACCAGATGCCATCATCTTAGTTTTCTGACTGTTGAACTTTAGGCTAACTTTTTCACTCTCCTCTTTCATTTTCATCAAGAGGCTATTCTTAGCTTTCTGCCATAAGGGTGGTGTCACCTGTATATCTGAGGTTATTGATATTTCTCCCGGCAATCTTGATTCCAGCTTGTGCTTCTTCCAACCCAGCATTTCTCATGATGTACTCTGTATATAAGTTAAATATACAGCCTTGACGCACTCCTTTCCCAATTTGGAACCAGTCTGTTGTTCCATGCCAAGTTTTAACTGTTGCTTCTTGACCTGCATACAGGTTTCTCAGGAGGCAGGTCAGGTGGTCTGGTATTCCCATCTCTTGAAGAATTTTCCACAGTTTGTTGTGATCCACACAGTCAGAAGCTTTGGCATAGTCAATAAAGCAGATGTTTTTCTCGAACTCTCTTGCTTTTTCAATGATCCAAGAGATGTTGGCAATTTGATCTCTGGTTCCTCTGCCTTTTCTAAAACCAGTTTGAACATCTGGAAGTTCACAGTTCACATACTGTTGAAGACTGGCTTGGAGAATTTTGAGCATTACTTTGCTAGCATGTGAGATGAGTGCAGTTGTGTGGTAGCTTGAACATTCTTTGGCATTGTCTTTCTTTGGAATTGGAATGAAAACTGACCTTCTCCAGTTCTGTGGCCACTGCTAAGTTTTCCAAATTTGCTGACATATTGAGTGCAATACTTTCACAGCAGCATCTCTTAGGATCTGAAATAGCTCAACTGGAATTCTGTCACCTCCACTAGCTTTGTTTGTCAGAGAAGGCAATGGCAACCCACTCCAGTACTCTTGCCTGGAAAATCCCATGGACGGAGGGGCCTGGTGGGCTGCCGTCTATGGGGTCGCTAGGAGTCAGACACGACTGAGCAACTTCACTTTATTTATTCACTTTCATGCATTGGAGAAGGAAATGGCATCCCACTCCATTGTTCTTGCCTGGAGAATCCCAGGGATGGGGGAGCCTGGTGGGCTGCTGTCTATGGGGTCGCACAGAGTCGGACACGACTAAAGCGACTCAGCAGCAGCAGCTTTGTTTGTAGTGATGCTTCCTAAGGCCCACTTGACTTTGCATTCCAGGATGTCCGGCTCTAGGTGAGTGATCACACCGTCATGACTAGCTGGGTTTTGAAGGTCTTTTTTCTATAATTCTTCTGTGTATTCTTGCCAACTCTTCTTAATTTCTGCTGCTTCTGTTAGGTCCATACCATTTCTGTCCTTTTTTGAGCCCATCTTTGCATGAAATGTTCCCTTGGTATCTCTAATTTTTTTGAAGAGATCTCTAGTCTTTCCGATTCTATTGTTTTATTATAGTTTATCCTAAATCCATAAAAAGCAAAGTTATTACACAGGCCCATGAATAGGGTAGAAGAAAAAGCTCATCCTGATTAAGCATAAACTCACACATTTTAGGATTAGCCTGCCATGAACCCAGCTGGGAATAATGCTCAGGTTTGTGTGTGTGTGTGTTTGTTTTTTTAATGTATTTATTTATTTCAACTGGATGATACAATACTGTGATGATTTTTTCCATACATCAGTATGAATCAGCCATACGTATACATGAGTCTCCTCCATCCTGAACACCCCTCCTGTCTCCCTCCCCACCACATCCCTCCAGGTTGTCTGTAGTATAGTTGCTTTACAATGTTATATTAGTTTCTGCTGAACAGCAAAGTGAATCAGTTATACATATACATATCTCTCCTCTGTTTTAGATTTCCTTCCCATTTATGTCACCTGATAGCTCAAGTTGGTAAAGAATCTGCCTGCAATGCAGGAGACCCCAGTTCGATCCCTGGGTCGGGAAGACCCACTGGAGAAGGAAAAGGCTACCTGCTCCAGGTTTCTTGGGCTTCCCTGTGGCTCAGTGGGCAAAGAATCCACCTGCAATGCAAGAGACCTGGGTTCTAATCCTGGGTTGGCAAGATTTCCCTGGAGAAGGGAAAGGCTACCCACTCCAGTATTTTGGCCTGGAGAATCCCATGGACTGTAAAGTCAATGGGGTCACTAAGAGTCAGACATGACTGAGTGACTTTCACTCACTTCATTTAGGTCACCACAGAGTTCTGAGTAGAGTTCTCTGTGATCTACAGTAGGTTCTCATTAGTTATTTCAACTATGTATCCCTTCATCTTCTCCGAAGAGTCTAATGAAGAGCCCTAATATCTCTGCCATCACTTCTCCGTCCTACTATCAAATTTTTGTAGGAAGCCAACTGACTTTTCTAAAAATTAAGCATATGATGTGAATTTATGGAAATGTACTCTACAGCGCTGTCACTCCTTATCTCCTGTAACCAAGACACCCACCTCAAACCCAGTGACACTCACTTGTCAGAATGTGATGGGGAGCACCAATCAGAGAACGGAAGAAAGCCGTGAATCACCACACCTTTTATCCCGTTTCCTCACCCACACCAATAGTCTTCCAAGGGACGCAGGAAAAAAAAAAAATTCAAACTGCTCTTTCTATTAATTTTAATCTCATCTTTTAAAAATGTGTACATTTTATACTTTTCTATGATGAAAATAATATATCAGTAACATAGTGACAGGTACTTTGCCAACAAAGGTTCGTCTAGTCAAGGCTATGGTTTTTCCAGTGGTCATGTATGGATGTGAGAGCTGGACTGTGAAGAAGGCTGAGCACCGAAGAATTGATGCTTTTGAACTGTAGTGTTGGAGAAGACTCTTGAGAGTCCCTTGGACTGGAAGGAGATCCAACCAGCCCATTCTAAAGGAGATCAGCCCTGGGTGTTCTTTGGAGAGAATGATGCTAAAGCTGAAACTCCAGTACTTTGGCCACCTCATGCGAAGAGTTGACTCATTGGAAAAGATTCTGATGCTGGGAGGGATTGGGGGCAAAAGGAGAAGGGGACGACAGAGGATGAGATGGCTGGATGGCATCACTGACTCGATGGACGTGAGTCTCAATGAACTCCAGGAGCTGGTGATGGACAGGGAGGCCTGGCGTTCTGCGATTCATGGGGTCGCAAAGAGTCAGACACAACTGAGTGACTGATCTGATCTGATCTGATAGTGCCAGGTAATGAAACTAAATGGGCCTAGTTCAAACATAAAGAGAAGATGCTCCTTTGTATATAGGACTAGTTTTGCAGGAAAGCAGGTCTTATTTCTCCTCAAATGGATCTTGTTGGTTTTTCTAAAATTTTGGCTTGCTTCTTCAAAAAAAAAAAAGAAAGAAAGAAATCTGACCTATGATTTTTTTTTTTTTTAGAGAAGACGCAATAAGTCATAATGACCGAGCTTTTAAACCCAGTTAACTTTCCTTATGCATGCTACGTGGTCATACCAGCCTAATGCATCAGAAATGCACACAGATCCAGATCATTATTACAAGCTGTAAACCTGGGAAGAGAGTGTGTTTGAACTGACGAATTTAATAGCATCCAATGACACCAAATCACAATGACAGAGTGTGTGTTATCAAAGCCGTCAGAGGCGAATTATGAAAAATGCATAGTACTGAATCAGTTTTGGGGCAACTATACTTCTTAAGTGGGCTAACCCTCAGGAGTTCTTTCAGAGTATGAACTGAGATACTCATAATGTCTTCCTTACGTGACAAAATTTGAAATACCACAGAGAAGAGTGGTGGCAGGCATAAAGGATAGTCTGTCTTACATATAATTTTATTTTCTCTTAACCCAACTCTAATGGAAAGTGACAGAAAAGCAGCTCCAGTAATTTGTCAAACACAGACATGTGTGTTTCTTATGCATGGCACAAAAAGCCTCCCTGTAATTTCCCCAATATTTACTTTATTCCTAAGCAGGCAACATCTTAGGGAAGGGTGCATGTCCATGGTATTTTTTTTTCCTTGTGGCTGTATTTATATAATATCCATTCCCCCTAAAACACTTAGATCCGATGTTGATTGCCACAGTTGCCAGAATACACATACTTTGAATCCAAATCATGCAATGTTTCAACAACTAGAATATAGAACACAAAATATTTAGTTTCTTTGCTCTGAAGATATGTTCTATATTCTTAAAATACTATCTGTTAACAAGCTAAACCTCAAATGCATTCCTTAAAAAGGAGTAGTATGGACTGGGATAGAATTCCGTGAGTTAAAGCTTGATATTCTAAGACTTTCATTATAAACTTCATGTTAAAAAAAATGTGCTTCTTTCACCCTTTTTGTAGGGAGGGAAAAGTCGTGGGTAATTAAATTACCTCAATTTGTCTGATTATTTTTCCCTCTACATAAGTTAGCCCTGGAGGATTCAACAGAAAGCTTCCCCTCCATATGGGAATTAATACTATCTAGAGAAAATAAGTTATATTGTTGCCAGATAGGCTGTTAAATTCCAGATATTGAGTTAAAGAAGAATTTAATCTTGTTGACTTAATTTTGGGATTAAAGAATGCAGACATACTAAAATAATCTCTACTGATCATGCTTTTTAATGAAAACTAAGATTGATTGGACAACATACAGGAATTTCCAAATGCACGTGTAATTTTATCTTTACAGCTCTATAGAGCAGATGTTAGTTGTTCCCACTTTACTGAAAATAAAACTGAGTCTCAGAATTTAAGTAACTAGTCAAAGGCCATGGAGATACGTGATTGCAAAGCACATTAATCCCAAGGCTCTCTCTTCTACTCCACACAATGCCAACTTTACTGAGTTGGTTCTAATAAATCAACAACTTCAGTAAAATGCCTGTTCAGAATATTGTGGTCAACACACACAATACAGTCACAGCACTGAGTCACAACATGTGTAAGCCACTCCGCCACCCATCTTCTTGAGTGTAAAGCCTGTGTTTGGCTTCGAGTCAATGAAATATGGCAAAGGTGTTGGAATGTCCATCCCATAATCATATGTTACACAAGACTGGGATGAGAGAGAGTCCCTGGCTGGGTTTGAAGAAGTAAGCTGCCATGTTGCAGGAAGGTTGTGTGGCAAGGACCTATGGGCACATCTAGAGCTGACAGAGGACCCTGGCTGATAGTCAGCATGGAAATGGGGACCTCAGACACACAGTTGCAAGGCAATATATTCTATGAAAACCCTAAATGAGCTTAGAAGCAGATTTTATCCCTAGTCAAGCCTCTTGATGAAACTGTATGCCAGTGATTCCTGGATTGAGATCCTGAAAAGAGAACCCATCTAAGATGACCCCTTAGGGTCAGAGGACCCATCTGAGATGATCCCAGACACCTGTCCCATGAAAACTGAGATCATAATTAGGAATTGTGTGCAGCCACTAAATGTGCAGAAATGTATTATACAGCAATAGAAAGCTAGTACAAATATTACATATCTTCATAACACACAAGGCCTCAGACATGCAAGGTCTGTGAAGATGAAAGAGTTAAACTGCTTCTTCTATGGTAATGCACTTCTGAACAATGCAAAGTCAGTCTCCTTAATGATATTCATCTGTGCCAATCTATAAGGCACATCCTATCCACCCCCTCAAGGAATGCTAACGAAGGATGAGCTTTTAAGAGTTTCCCTCCATGGCATGCAAGTGTTGCAGAAGCCATCAGCAGCACACTGGCACTGCGTGCTTCAACATGAATCCATTGGCTCTGAGGTTTGGTTTGGGGGTCAGAATTCCTTGATTTCTGAGATGGTAAGGAAACCAGAGTGGAAAAGTGATATTCATTTTAAATCTCTTCTCTTCCTTCACCTGCTGTCTCCAAATTTACAATAAACATTCTCTGACTTCTGGGAGTGAATGCTACCTTGAGCCCCATGGATTTTTTTTTTTTTAATAACAATTATGCTTTCATTTTTTAAAAGCCTTAATTGAATTTGTTACAATTTTGCTTCTGTTGTTTCATGTTCTGTTCTTTTGGCCAGGAGGCATGTGGGATCTTGGCTACCTAAGCAGGGATCAAACTCGCACCCCCTGCATTGGAAGGTGAAGTCTTAACCACTGGACCAAGCAGGGAAGTCCCGATCCTTGGGGATTTTTCCCTTTACCTTATGTTGCTGGGAAATCCTTCACTGACACTAATAATTAATTCCAGAGCAGCAGTTTTGGGAAATTCCTACCAAGCTTTATGTGTTGAACGGTCAATGGCCTCTTGAGAGGCAAATCATCTGTTTGCTCTGGTAAGGGTAACAATACCTGAATGATCAACTGGCAGAAACAGAGGCTCCCATTGCTCTATTTCCCTTCCTGAATCACCATCTTCTGCCACAGTAGTTCTAGAGTTGTCTGACTACTCTAAGAACATAATATATTAATTTGACAGCAGAGATGAGCACATGCAAAAAAGAAAACAATAGTAATAACAAACATTCATTCCCCAAAGCTACAAATTAGTTGTTCCTGTCTGTTTTGAAGACTTGTAGGGTTGATTAATTCACTATTTGGAAAACACTGCTATTTGCTCTCATTGTCAGCTATGATAAGCTAGGAAGGAGTTAGGTAACGAGTGAGAGATTCAGTTATGCAATTAGAAAACAGACTATGAACCTCCACTGTGGGCAACAAACTAAGCTGGATTCTGTGCTAGGTGATAGCTCTCAATATTGGCTTCTCACTGAAGTTAGAGGGGGACTTTAAAAAATACTGATGCTGGGTCTAGGATGTGGTCAAAGAATTTTTTTAAAGCTCCCAGATAATTCCAGTATACACTGACAGCGTGAGAGTCAGTGGATAAGGGGGCCAAAGTGGATATGAAATCCCTCAGGAAGTTTGCAATTCAGTTCAATTTGTTGTTCTTGTTCAGTACCTAAATGGGATCCAACTCTTTGTGAACCCATGGACTGCAGCATGCCAGGCTCCCCTATCCTTAACTATCTTCCAGGCTCAAATTTAATGAAATAAAATTTGAACCCTCAAAGAACAATCAAAATATTTTTTCCTGGAACTTCCCTGTTGATCCAGTGGTTAAGACTCTGTGCTTCCATTGCAGTGGGTATGGGTTTGATCCCTGGTTGGGGATCTAGATCTGACATGCCACATGGCAAAAGAAACAAACAAAAAACAAAAACCAGTTTTCCTTAAGAGGTCAGCAGTTTTTGACCACCTCTTTTCAACTTTCGAGTTTCTTTTCTCTACCTACCGGATAACCTCCACCTTTGGAACTCTATGTCTTCTCCTTCCTGACTCATGACAGCATTCTGGGCAACTCCAGCCTTTTGGGTGTGTGTGTGTGTGTGAAAACTGTATTAAAGGAATTCATTCGTTCTCATTCAAAAAAATATTTATTGAACAGTTACTCTGTTCTGGGTATTATACTTGGCAGTGGGATATTAAGCAAAATCACTTAGTTCTTGCCTTAGTAACTAGAATCTAGTGGGAATATAGCATGCATGCATGCTTAGTCGCTCAGTCATGTCTGACTCTACAACCCCATGGACTGTAGCCTGCCAGGTTCCTCTGTCTAAGAGATTTTCCAGGAGTGGAGTGGGTTGCCATTTCCTCCTCCAGGGGACCTTCCCGACCCTGGGATCGAACTGGCGTCTCCTGCATTGCAGGTGGATGCTTTATTGCTGAGCCACTGGAGAAGCCTCAGTGGAAAGATAGATGAATCTTTTAATAAATAGCATACTTTTTACACTTTTCAAGGAAGATATAAAGTGCAGGAGAAAAATTACCAAAAGAAAATTTAAGTCTGATTGCTTGTGGGCTCAGTTGCTTCTTGTGTCTGACTCTTTGCGACCCTAAGGATGGCAGCTGACCAGACTCCTCTGTCCACGGGATTCTCCAGGCAAGATTATGGAGTGGGTGGCCATGCCCTCCTCCAGATTAGAGAAGTGGAAGAATGCTTCACACACAGAAAGCAAGCTAAGCCTGGAAGGATATATATTACTTTGCCTAGTAAACAAGGAGATGGCTTCTTATGGTTAGAATGAAAAACAAAAATAAAACTATGGAGGCACAAAAGAGAAGAGTGAGCACTGGATCATCCATATGAGTTTGTAGGAACAGAAACAAGGTGCTAAACAAGGCCTTCATCATTTACCAGGTTCTTGGGAAGTGTCACAGATCAGGTGTGTGCTTTTAAAATGTATTTTTGCTGAAACTTCATGGGACATATATGCATTAGGTAAATTATTCCATTTACAGATGACAGGATTGAGGGCCAGAGAGGCCAGGAGCATCGCTCCAGGATTGTAGGCAGCAGTGGTAGTTCTTATCTGGGTCTGATTCCAGAGTCTAATCATCACTTGATCCACTATACTGTCTCCATGTAAGGAGAAGGTGATACAGCTAGGCAGGTGCCACATTTATAAGCATGTAATCACTGGGCCTCCCAGGAGAGTTCTTAGTCATTTCTCACCACCCATGTCTCCTTTGGAGTTATGAAATTAGTAACCTCTCCCTGTAACAGTCCCCTCTAGCATTGGTCTTGGCTGTGATCTAGACATCAAGATTTTGAAAGCTCCCCCACCTAATTCTAATGTGCCCCCAAAGACTGAGAATCACTTGACAGGGGAAACAAAGATGGGAAGGAACATTCCATAGGGAGCTTGCAGATCAAATCAGTGAAAATTTGCCCTTAGAATCCCTCATTCCCCTGGATCTCCTGGGAAGCCACTACTTTTCACTGGAGGAAAATATTTCATTTACTGTCAAGAAACCTCTTCAACATGTGTGAAAGCAATGGCATCACTTTTGAGCAATAATAGGGTATCTTGGGCTTCCGGGGGGCTGTGGTAAAGAATCTGCCTTCGAAGGCAGGAGGTGCAGGTTCAATCCCTGGGTCAGGAAGATCCCCTGGAGAAGTAAATGGCAACCCACTCCAGTATTCTTGCCTGGGAAATCCCATGGACAGAGGAGCTTGGTGGGCTATATAGTGCATGAGGTCGCACAAGAGTCAGACATGACTTAGTGACTGAAAAACAACAACAAAAGGTATCTTAGGCAAAAATTCTGAGGTTGGACTCTGGGGAAAATAATGATTTTAAGAGATCTTCCTGTATTATTATCAAAGTATAGTCCTTGTTACTGCAATTAAGAAATGCTAGTGCATGATGATGTGTAAAATAGACAGCTAATGGGAAGTTGATAGCACAGGGAACTCCATCTGGTGCTCTGTGACAACCTAGAGGGGTGGGATGGGGTGGGATGGGGTGGGAGATGGGAGGGAGGTTCAAGAGAGAGGAGACATGTGTACACCTATGGCTGATTCATGTTGATGTATGGCAGAAACCAACACAGCATTGTAAAGCAATTATCCTCCAATTAAAAATAAATAAAATTTTCAAAAAGAAATTATTAGCATGATGACAACATTAAGAAGTGAAATTGCTGATTCTTTCTCCTATGCTGCTTTCATAGCCATCCATGGTGTCTGGATGTTTGCTGAGTCCTTCTTTGCTCAAGATAAAGATTAACCCCCTGTGGGGGGGGGGGATAAAAAAGCAATGCAAAATAAATTCTAAAGCTTTAGATCTTCTGGGGAGGAAAATGTTAACAGGAAAAGAAAATGGTGAATATCAATCTGATATCCTACTTAGAGAATTTGTCTTGGTGTCAAAGAGATGAAGGAGAAGAGAAGAGCATGGAGAAGAAGGAGAGGAAGAGAAGGAAAGGTCGGAAGAGGGGAAAGGAAAGTGGTTGGAGAAGGAGGAGGAAGGGGAAGGAGGGGGAGAGAAAGTGGCTGGAGGAGGAGGAAGAAGGGGGAGGAGGGGGAGAGAAAGTGGTTGGAGGAGGAGGAGGAAGGGGGAGAAGGGGAAGGGAGAGTGGTTGGAGGAGGAGGAAGGAGAGGGAGGGGGAGGGGGAGGGGGGAAGTGGTGGGAAGGGGGAAGAGAGAAGGGATGGAGGAGGAGAAAGGGTGGGGAGGAGGGTGATAGAGGAGGAGGGAAGTGAACTGCTTGATTCATAAGGAAAAGAGGAAGAAATAAAAAAGAGGAGAGATTTAGAGGCTACTTTTTCACAGCCATATGGGGTAAGTGACAAAGAACAGGCCCTGCTATTAATGAAAATAAGCTGCTAAAGTACAGGACCATGCAGAAAATAACAAAGCATTTAATTATACAGTGACAGTTGCAGCCCTGGGGATTTCCCGGAGATTAATGGAGCAGCTGGGAAGAGTCGATGGCCCTGGGGACAGCCAAAATGATCCCAGTCAATGAATAATACCCAGGAAAAGCCTCTTGTTAACTTCGCTATGAAGCGGAAAATGGAGGAGGACTTGGGTGCTTGGTTTTTTGCCTTCTTCTTTCTCTCCTCCTGTTTAAAAAATAAAATTAACAAAGGGGACAATTTGGTTTCAATTAAGATTCCTCCAGAGATAATCAGACTGCCTATTTCATCTCTCACTCTTCGAGTCTCTGAACTAGGGGTAAAACTTTTCCGTTACCCCAGGCTAAACTGGGAGTCACGATCAAGATCATTCTTGAGAAGGTGGGAAGAGGGACGAATAGACATTATGAAAATTGAGATTTCAAGAGGTGGGAGAATCAGAGTTTGAGTTAAGGCATCATGATGAATCCTAAGTAAAAGACACTACTCTTTTTGGAAAGCAAAGCTTACAATGCACCTGAGAGTAAATGTAGTATTTAGCACAACCAAATGCTAAGTATGAATATATTAATGCAAAATTTAAATATCATTTGACTGGCAGTCTGAAAGGTTTTAGGTTTGGAGTTTTAGCACTGTAACTAATTTGCTCACACGTCAACAACCAGATATAACATTTTCAGCTCTTAAGTTTGACAATGTTAGGTACAAACGGGAATTAAGGTAGTACATATATACTGCTGTATATACTGCTGCTTCTTGGTATTTTGCTTATTTTTCTTTTTTTGGCCACAGTGCACTACATGTGGGGTCTTAGTTGCCTGACCAGGGACTAAACCCATGCCCCCTGTATTGGAAGTACAGAGTAATGACTGGATCGCCAGCAAAGTCCCATTTTCAATAGCAAAATGAAATACTCTGAGATCCTGTTTGACATTATACTAGGGGAATTATAGTGAAGCAAAACTTTATGATAATTTTATAAGACTGCATATTGCTATCCTCTACATTATCAGGAAATAAATACCGAAGATACAGGACCTAGAAAATTTCTTCCTGTCAGAGTAAATAAGACTAAATAAATAAATAATAAGTAAATAAATAATAAATAATAAGTAAATAAGACTAAAGAATACCAAACTGAATTCTAGAGTGCCAGAGCTAGAAAGGTTCTTAGACAGGCAGTAGTCATAGTTTAAGGATGAGCTATGGATATCCAGAGAGATGGATGACTTACTTGCTCAAAGTCACAAGGCTAATTAGTGTCAAAGTCAAGACCATAACTTATGTCCCCCTCCTTCACCCAATCCAATGTGCATGTACTGCCACCAGTGTTTTCTTTTGCTCACATGGCCAGCCTTAATGCCTTCTCAGTGAAGAGATGTTTTTCTCTCACGCTCTAACAGAACAGGCTTTCAACAAAGGATAAGAAAGCACAGTCTGCTCAAAGATCCAAGGTTGAGTAACCACTATTACTTGAAGAAGGTCACAGTGTTTCTACCTCTATATTGAGGAAGTTACACAGATATACAGAGAATTCAAATCTACTAACATTCTTCTTTGATCATCATGCATGAAGAAATGCTCAGAAAGGAGGCAGTACAAAGTACGGCGACGAACAAGGAATGGTCTTTGGGATCAGTTCTTGTTCCAACACTAGCTCCTATTCTGAACATGTCATTAATTTTTTTCTGAACTGTGACTTTACCAAGAAATGAAGATATCCTTTATATACTTAGTGTGGAACTAAAAATGAGATACCACCACAATATTGTAAAGTAGTTAGCCTCCAATTAAAATAAATAAATTAATCTAATAAAAATAAAATTTAAAAAATGAGATACCATTTTGACTGTATTTCATATATAATGGGCACATATAATGTGTTCTTATACCAATGTGATACTTAAACTGTATTTAGCATGTAATGAATGCTCAATAGCTAGATTTTATTTGCTATTCCTTCAAATGGCTTTTCTAGCCCAAATTAAAATTCTTAGAGAGAAATAAGGGGGCTTCCCTGGTGGCTCAGACGGTAGAGAATCTGCCTGCAATGCAGGAGACCCAGATTCGATTCCTGGCTTGGAAATAACCCCTGGAGGTGGAAATGGCAATTC
Organism: Bos javanicus; assembly: GCF_032452875.1. Classification (NCBI taxonomy): domain Eukaryota; kingdom Metazoa; phylum Chordata; class Mammalia; order Artiodactyla; family Bovidae; genus Bos; species Bos javanicus. The sequence continues at coordinate 95,209,159 of NC_083872.1, read as the reverse complement.
ACTCTAGTATTCTTGCCTTTCTACCCAAATTAAAATTCTTAGAGAGAATTAAATGTTCTACTTAATAGAAGGAGGAATTCCTTCCACAGCTCTCTGTTCTCCACTGGCATGAGTTAAGAGAACACCCTAGCCCCTCACATCATTTCAGAGTAAAGAGATCAAGGAATTTCTTGACATCAGTCCCTAGAAGCAGCCAAGGTATTGCAGACTGTCCCTCTTCTTGATAAATCAAATAGAACTTTCTGTGATGATGGAGTTGCTCTGTATTTGCACTGTGTTACCTGAATTATTAAATAGTCTCCTGACTAGCCTCTCTCTTCCAACCTTTGGTTTCAATCTCTTTTCCCCAACACACACCATACTGCATACTTGGTGTAGAAATTAGAGTAGTTGTATTAAAACATAAGCTACATCATGTCATCCCTCTGCTTAAAATATTCAAATGGCTTTTTGTGTCATTCCAGTAAGAGTCAAAGTCTCTACAGTGACCCAGAACCAGCATGATTTCATCAGCCTCAAGAATCACTTTGATGTCTTTCTCTTCCTTCTCTCCTCTCCAACTAAACTGGCTTCCTTCTCGATGTCCTTGCTGACATCAGACCTTTGTACTCACTGTTCCCTTTGCTGGGAATGTTCTCTATTCAGATAACCACATGACTCACTCCCTTATTTTCTTCAAATCTTTGCTTTAATGCAGTCTTACTGAAATCTTCTCTGATTAGTCTATTTAGAATTGCAATCCTCAACACACTGTTTAGATTCCCAAATTTGTGTTTTTGTTCCCATTACAGCCATCATCATCTGATGTAACACACGTTACAAATATTCACTTTTATCTCTGACCCTTTAGAATGCAAATTCCATTGTTTTTAATAGTTTGTTCATTGCTATATTCCCAGAGCCTCAGACAGGTGGCTGGTATATGCTGCTGCTGCTTCTAAGTCGCTTCAGTCATGTCCAACTCTGTGCGACCCCATAGACGGCAGCCCACCAGGCTACCCTGTCCCTGGGATTCTCCAGGCAAGAATCTGAAGTGGGTTGCCATTTGCTTCTCCAATGCATGAAAATGAAAAGTGAAAGTGAAGTCGCTCAGTCATGTCTGACTCTTTGTGACCCCATGGACTGCAGCTCCTCTGTCCATGGGGTTTTCTAGGCAAGAGTACTGGAGTGGGCTGCCATTGCCTTAGTAGATGGTAAATAAATATTGGTTGAGTAAATGGTTCTATAGCTACAGTGTTAGGAAGAAAGCACTTCTGGGAGAGAAATTTACATGACCTTCTCTATAAGTGAGAAGTAGAGAGCAGGACTTCCCTGGTGGTTCAGTGGTTAAGACTTCATCTTCCAACACAAGGGGTACAGATTCAATCCCTCACTGGGGAGCAAATTTCCCACATGTCTGGCAGCCAAAAACCCAGAACATAAAACAGAAGCAATACTGTAACAAATTCAATAAAGACTTTTAAAAAAATGGTCCACATCAAAAAAATCTTTTAAAAAGGGGGAGAACTTGGTATGAATAAATCCCATCCTCAAAAATTCATGAATAAGACAGAAAGCCACAGTCTCCCAATTATCACCTACTTCAGTCAGGATACAAGCCAGACATTAAGGAATCTGTATGATTTCTTAGACGCTGTACATTTCTGCTGCTGCTGCTAAGTCTCTTCAGTCATGTCCGACTCTGTGCGACCCCATGGACTGCAGCCTACCAGGCTTCTCCGTCCATGGGATTCTCCAGGCAAGAACACTGGAGTGGGTTGCCATTTCCTTCTCCAATGCATGAAAGTGAAAAGTGAAAGTGAAGTCACTCAGTCATGTCTGACTCTTAGCGACCCCATGGACTGCAGCCTACCAGGCTCCTCCATCCATGGGATTTTCCTGGCAACAGTACTGGAGTGGGGTGCCATTGCCTTCTCCCATACATTTCTAATTATGCTCTTTTCATAATCATCTATCCATTTCCTAATATTAACTTAAAATGTTACTTTTCTTTGTAATAGTAAGACAGAGAGGAGTTGAGGCTGCCCTATATAGAGTCCAGCTGAGCGATTAGATTAGGAGGTTTAAGAAGTGCAAAAATTAAGGCAGATGTTGACAGCCTAAATCCCAAAAACATCTTCCATCAGATGTTTTTGACAGGGCCTATGGTAAGGGATGCAGGAGAGCATGCAAGGCAGCTTGAGTCTATGACAGGCCCTCAGAGATTGAACAATGGGAAGACCTTTGGGTTGCTCCAAAATCTAGAAGCAGATGACACTGATCATGGGTTATGTACACATCAAGCTCTAGAGTTGTCCAAAGGTGGTAAGATGTTCCTTAATTTTTAAGTTAACCCAGATTCTGGTACTAGAGCCAAAAAGATTTTCTGATTTTTGGATCATAAGATTTTCTGATTTTTGGAACATTCAGGTTAAATTGCTGAAAATTTAAGTATGGATAAAAACAAGAAGATGTCTGGTGAAGATACTGAGAAAACGAACAGAGCTTAAGATAGGAAATACGAAAGAGGGAATAAAGGCACCTGAAAAAGTGTATTCATTTTTTGTGGCTGCATAACAAATTGCAACAAACATAGGGGCTCAAAGCCTCCTAAAGGTAGCTCATAGTTTCTTGTCTCACTACACTGCTCAAGGTCTCACCAGCTGCAATTAAGGGATCAGTTGGGGACTGTGGTCTCCTCAGAAGCTTGACTTGGGAAAGATTCATTTTCAAGTCTTTTCAGGTTGTTGGTAGAATTCAATTTCTCGTGGCTGTGGGTTCTTCATTTTGTGCTGGCTGTTGGTGGTGGGGGGCTCTCAACTCATAGAAGTTACCCCCTAATTCCTTGCCACTTAGCCTTCTCAAAACAAAGCATCTTACTCCTTCAAAGCCAGCATCAGGGTCTCTCTCACTCTAGTCTGCTAAGAAATAGTCTTTTATAATGTAACTTGATCACAGGAGGTGACACTCATTACCTTTGCCATTTTCCGTTGGTTAGAAGCAAGTTACAAGTTCTATCTGAACTCAAGGGGAAAGGGACCTAACTCATTAGGGATCATCTTAGGGTGTGTCTGTCACACTCACACTAGCATCATCCTAAATCTCCAAATACTCATATTTGAGTCCCAGGCCACTGCCATACAAGATAGCATCAATCTACCTGTAGCCTAAGAAATGATTCATAGATTCTAGATGTGGAATTGAACATCTAGAACTGAACAAAAGTAAATCCTCTCTCTGCCTCACCATCCTCTTACAGTCTAGCATTGATTTCTGTTGCTTATACCTTCCTGAAACTTCTTAAATCTCTCCACTTTCTCTTTAAAGTTTCTGTGGTGGCTCAGACAATAAAGAATCTGCCTGCAATGCAGGAGACCTGCCCTCACCATGGCGTCAAGGCCATTGCTTTCCCTTGCTTGGACTGTTGCAGTAGTCTCCTACGTGGTCTCCCTGCCTCTCTAACTGTCCCACCCTCCTGTTTAACCTGGTCCTCACAAGGATGCCAGAGTGTTTTCTAAAATACAAAACTAATAACAAGTTAGCTATTTCTTTGTTTTTCAAAAGTTCTATGCTTTTTTTTTCTTTTGCTCTAATTTTTTTTTCAAGAATTATTTTTTTGACATGGACCATTTTTAAAGTCTTTATCGGATTTGTTACAATATTGCTTCTGTTTGATGTTTTGGTTTTTTGGCCTTGAGGCATGTGGGATCTTAGCTCCCCAACCAGGGATTGAACCTGCACCCCCTGTACTGGAAGGTGAAGTCTTAACCACTGGACCATCAAGGAAGTCATCTCTTGCTTCCACCTTGATATACTGTTTCTAGTGTCTTTTACCCACCCCCCTCAACCCTATATCCCCCCTCCAGTCAACCAACTTGGCTTGTTTGTACTCTTCTTCAGTTTCGTGACGTCTGATTCTCCAAGCCTAAGTTAAGCATTGCTTCTGTGTTTTCATATAGAACTATGTACTTCCTTTATCCTGGCACTTACTGCTTTGTTAGGATCTATCTGGCCAGCTAGCTGCTAAATCTCTGAGTAACTGTTAAATGAACAAATGCCAAGTTTTCTTGAAAGCTGCTATCTTGCCACCATCCTTGATGTCTTACACTCATGTATTTTCCAGTGTTGAAAAATACAAAGTGAGAGCTCAGTTGGTAAAGAATCCACCTGCAATGCAGGAGACCCCGGTTCAATTCCTGGGTCAGAAAGATCCACTGGAGAAGGGATAGGCTACCTACTCCAGTATTCTTGGGCTTCCCTCGTGGCTCAGCTGGTAAAGAATCTGCCAGCAATGAGGAAGACTTGGGTTTGATTTCTGGGTTGGGAAGATCCCCTGAAGAAGGGAAAGGCTACCCACTTCTGTATTCTGGCCTGGAGAATTCCATGGACTGTATAGTCCATGGGGTTGCAAAAAGTTGGATATGACTGAGCAACTTTCACTAAATAAAAATCACAGATGCAGTAATTTTTCATTTTGAGGTAAATTGAGACTTACAGAAGAGTTATAAAAATAGAGAGCTCCGTATACCTTTCACCCACATCCATGTAATGATAATACCTCATGTAACCATGATCAAATGATCAAAACTAATATATTAACAGTGATATTATACTATTAACCAAACTACAGATTTTATCTGGAATTTACCAGGTTTTCCAATAACGCCCCTTTTTCCCTCTTCCAGGATACCATCAGAATGCTATGCTGCATTCTGTATCATGTCTCCTTAGTTTCCCTATATTCTGTGACAGTTCCTCAGACTTTCCTTTTCTCAACTTTCCTGACACTTTTAAAGAGTACTAGCCAGCTGGTTTGCAGACTATCCTTCAATGTGGGTTTGTCTGGCATTAATCCATGATTAGAGTAGGATTATACATTATTGGAAAGAATGACACTGAGGTGAATAGTACCATTTCGATATGCCTTATACCTAGTGATTATTTAATTGATTAACTTATTTACTTATTGATTTAATTTCCCCTTTAGTGCTTGTTTAAAGTGGTGCTTGTCAAGTTTTTTCATTGTAACTTTACTATTTTTTTCTTTTGCAATTAGCAAATGTTTATTTTAGGGGAGATCTCTTGAAACTATGCAGATATCCCATTTGGGCTTAAACTTTCACCCATGAAATCCATCCATGGTTGCCTGCAGAAATAATGCTGCCTGTAATTATTTCTGGTGTTCTATTCCCTTCATTCAGTCTGTACTTATTCACTGGAATTGTTTTGTAAAGAAGGCTTGCTATTTCTTCCTCTTTTACTTATTTACTTGGTTATTTGTTTCCATCAGTGTGGACTCAAGGATACCCATGTTATCCATTGGGTTATAATCAATACTGTTATTGGATTTATGTTGTTATTTACTTTGCTTGAATTCTTCCAGCTCTGGCCAGTGGGAGCCCTTGCAAGTTGGTAAATATGCCTCTCTCCTCTCCTATTTCTCAGCACTTCCTCACTTTCTGGTGCCATAAGACGCTCACCTTTCATTCACCTGGCTCTGCCTTGGGACCCCTTCTCCAAGGAATTCCAGTTCCTTTCAGTACAGAATTATACCTGTTCCTCTGACACTGTGACAGTCTTATCTGTGCACTCATTCCCACATTCCCCACAATGGGGTCCTCTCTTCTGTTTTCTTCAAAGAAAGACACACTTACAATGAGTTTTAGAAATTCTGTGGGTCCAGGACACAATAACGGAGACATGGCAGTACAGTGTAGTAGAAAGAGCACTGAACCTAGAGCTGAGAGATATTTTGAATAATCTGGCATTTTGACTCGGGGTCTGGATTGGAATGAAAAGATATTGTAAGTAAAAGAAATGATGAATATTATTTCAAGTGAGAAAAATCTGCCTGTAAACACTTGGCTATTATTTCACCATTCATTCTCACATTCTCACATTTCAGAGGCAGGCAAAAGATTCCAGTTATTGTTGTTGTTTAGTCGCTAGGTCATGTCCAACTCTTTGTGAGCCCACGGATTGCAGCAAGCCAGGCTTCCCTGTCCTTCACTATCCAGGCTTCCCTGTCCTTCACTATCTCCCAGAGTTTGCTCAAACTCATGTCCCTTGAGTCGGTGATGACATCCAACCATCATCCTCTGCCACTCCCTTCTCCTTTTGCTTTCAGTCTTTCCCAGGATCAAGGTCTTTTCCAATGAGTCCACTCTTCGAGTCAGGTGGCCAAAGTATTGGAGCTTCAGCTTCCACATCAGTCCTTCCTATGAATATTCAGGGTTGATTTCTTTAGGATTGACTGGTTTGATCTCCCTGCAGTCCAAGGGACTCTCAAGAGTCTTCTCCAGCACTACAATTCAAAATCATCAGTTCTTCAGCACTCAGCCTTCTTTATGGTCCAACTCTTACATCCATACTATTGGATGTAAGACTATTGGAAAAACCATAGCTTTGACTATATTAACCTTTTTGGCAAAGTGATATCTCTGCTTTTTAGTACTCTGTCTGGGTTTGTCAGCTTTCCTTCCAAGGAGCAAGTGTCTTTAAATTTCATATTTTTATACTATAAAATGGCGTGAATGGGGAAAAGAGGCTTGCTTCTTTTTCTTCTCGACTTTCCCACCCTTCTTTCAAGAGAATTTGAATATGAGATTTTCTATTTGCCAGCAGGAAAAATAGGTAAGTACCCTTACAAGAACAATCAAAACAATGACTCACAAACTCAGGGCAGGGATTTAAGATTATTTCCCTGGTTTGAGAACTTCGGGGATTATGTTATATTATTTGCTGAAGGATGAAAAAGAAACCGTGTGGAGCTGGACAGCCACACTTGCCTGACATGCATTTACAGGATCCAGGCTGGACTCTAGACAACAAACCCTGACTTCCTTCAGCAACACATTCCAGGCCTGCTGTGCAGGGAGCAAAGGCAGAAGGCATTCCAGGAGGATCGTAAATGATCCTCTCCAGGTCCCTAGAAACAGATCTCTTTAAACACCCTTTTCCTATCCCTTCTCACATATGGTCTGCTGCTCCTCAGTTCTCCACATTCTCCTTCCAGAACCTATGCTTTTGACAACAGGCTTTATTAGACTGAATGTTTTTAATTAAAAGAGAAAAAAAGAAGTTTTCTGATCTGGAAAAAATAAAACTGGTGTTCAAGTGAAATCTGTAAGAGGAATGCTTTACTCTTTTACTGGCATTTCATTAGCTCAGACTCTTGCACTGTATATACAGTCGTGCTGCTAAGTTGCTTCAGTCGTGTCCGACTCTGTGCGATCCCATAGATGGCAGCCCGCCAGGCTCCCCGTCCCTGGGATTCTCCAGGCAAGAACACTGGAGTGGGTTGCCATCTCCTTCTCCAATGCATGAAAGTGAAAAGTGAAAGTGAAGTTGCTCAGTCGTGTCCGACTTCTAGCGACCCCATGGACTGCAGCCCACCAGGCTCCTCCATCCATGGGATTTTCCAGGCAAGAGTACTTGAGTGGGGTGCCATTGCCTTCTCCGATATACAGTCGTGGTGAGGTTTAAAAGCCTGGATCTCATTTTTTCCAGGCATGCTTCGCATGATGTCCAGTTAGCAGTTACCAAGAAAGAAGTCCTCATTTGCTTTATTGGCTAGAGCAATGCTGCTGACAACAGTAGGATCCCTTGCTCTGTCAATTTTTCAACTTCTGGTTGCTGCAGGATACTGGGTCGATGGTCTGACCACTGAGAACTTGATGAAATCCACAGAAAAAATCATACCGTTGATGTTATGCTCTCCAGCCATGATTTTCATGCATGAATGCATGCATACATGCTCAGTCATGTCCAATTCTTTGTGACTCCATGGACTGTAGCCCACCAGGCTCCTCTGTCCATGGGATTCTCCAGGCAAGAATACTGGAGTGGGCTGCCATTTCCTCCTCCAGGGAATCTTCCCAACCCAAGTCTCCTGCATCTCCTGCATTGGCAGGCAGATTCTTTCCCCCTGAGCCACCTAGGAAGCCCATGATTTCCATAACCAACTCAAAATGCACTATATCAGCAAAACCAATTTCCAGTTGCCAGATGGTATGTGGTAACTTATGTCAAGGAGTCATCCCTTTACATCCATCAGAAATGGAGTTTTGAGGATTGCTTTGGTTTTTGAAATATCCTATCTATATTATCTTCCATAATACACTGCATGGAAAAGTTTAATGCATCAACCAGAAAGCTAGAGAGCTTCTCAAATGAATGCTTGCAAAGTGACTTGGGTCTAGCCCTTGTGAACATCATTAGAGTCATGGCTAATGAACAAACGTGTTGAAATGGAAAGATTCTAATTAGCCACCTGGAGATGCTGGCAGAATTGAGATTCCCATACTGCCTTCAGGAATAAGGTCCTGCTTTGGGTAAGGTCCCATACAGCTGAGAATGAATCTAAAGTGGCAGTAAAGGAATGAGGTGTCAATGCTATAGGACCATCTCATGCGCCCCCCACTTCCCACCTCACACACAAAGGGTGCTGCCCTGAATGCCAAGCGTGCCTAATTAGGAAATGAACAATTGGATCAACAGGGGTCATTGTTAATCTCTCAGTAGTTTCTGCCCACTCATTTTTTTTTTTTTCTGCTAAGTAGGTGGCCTTCATTCTGCCTTGTGAATGATTATGCATCCTGGTTCTGTAGCCATCCATGGAAAAATCTCCATTTACCTTGTTAATGCACAGAAAACTTGGCTGTGGATTATTAATTTTTTTTTCTCTTGTTGGTTTAGTTAATTACCCACATCCATCAGCATTTATTTGTCTCAAATTGAACCGAAGTCAAAAGAAAATCAGTTCAGGAAGGTGGGAGGAAACCAACATGGGTTGCCACAGGGCACCACACTGAGGGAAGCAGATGCCGGAAATTATATCACTGATAATGGATACACTGCTCATATGTCATCCTCCTGTCCAGAAGGCTCACAGCTTCTGTTCTGTCCCATGCTCCTGTCCCCTGATCATGGCTTAAATTGGACAACAGAAGACAAAGAGCCGCTCAGTCAGATGATTTTAGATTTTGCATATCATGAGACACATTACAGGCTAAACAGACAAGCATGTGGATGGGATATAGCCATATCCACCCATGAAACTCAGTGGGCTGCAAACATGCCCCATGAAAGCTGAGTGTGTGAGCCCTAACCACCTGAAGAATATGATCCCATCACTTCCTGCCTCCTTTTAGGACATTTAAAAATCCAAGAAAGAGGTTGCTACTCCTTCACAAGTTTGCGTAAGTGAGACCTCTCTAGTCAATGATTTGGTGAACAGGAATCATCTTGAGTTGAATGAGAAAGCAGCCCAGGAGGAGAGATGCTGTGAGAAGGAGCATACCACCTTTTACAATAAAAGGATGTGGAGGCAGAGTTTTTATTTATTTACAAGAAAAAAAGAACATTTTGTTCTGCCCAGGCAGAGCATTTCTGATGGAAGAGTCAACCCTGGCTTCTGGGAAAAAGATAATTAACATTATCAGCTTGTTACAAGGTTGGCAGAAACATGCAAGAAAAATGACACCTTGTCTGCATCATCATTTTCCCCTGAACATGGGTTTCTCAAACAGATGCAACCCCATGCTTGGGCTTCATATTAAAGTGAAGCCATGCTCAAGTTCAAAGCCCTGGCAGAAAGGTCAATCAGGTCTTTTCTGCTACAGAGGCTGTGAATCTTATGCAAAAATATATGCTAAGAATCAACTCAAGTAAACACATTTGAAGGGAAAGCTATCTGATGTCTTGTGAGCTCTTGGTTTAAAGTGAAAGCAAAATCCACCTCTCTGGGCTGAGAAATGATTTTGAAAGACCTTTAGAAGTGGTGATTTGCCAATTACTGTCAGTAATTCATTCGGAGAAAGGTATTTTATATATAACAATACTGCAGAGGAGAGATTATTCTTCAGAATTCATAGCACAGTTTATATTTTAGAAATACTGCGTAATCTTTAATTGCTGCCACTGAAACAAAACAGTCCTAGGTGAGACTGAGAAGAGAAATATGAAAGGTCAGGAATCGTATAATAACCATACCTCCTCAAGGGATCACAGACCTTCTGGACCACAGACCAGCCACGTCAGTTTCATATACAATAACAATTGCTCACAATGGCAGAGTACCGTTGTCAGTCGCCATTCTAAGTATGTTCATGGATTCTTCCACTTAGTAGTTACAGTGACAACTGAAGCAGTCATTTATTTTCCAAATATTTATTTAGCACCTACAAAGTGTCAAGACTTCCCAGGTGGTTCAGTGGTAAAGAATCCTCCTGCCAGGGAAGGAGACCTGAGTTTGATCTCTGGGTCGGGAAGATCCCCTGGAGGAGAAAATGGCAATCCACTCCAGTATTCTTGCCTGGAAAGTCCCATGGACAGAGGAGCCTGGTCAGTTACAGTCCAGGGGGTGGGAAAGAGCTGGACATGCCTTAGTGACTAAACAACAACAACAATGTATCAAACCTAGTCTGGGGGCTGGGGCTACTGTGCAGATCAACACACACAAAGGCCTGCATTCTATAATTTAGCATAGCCACGATTTGAATCCAAAGAGCCTGGCTGCTGGGCTGTAAAATCATAGTTATTAGCAGGTGTCACGAAACGAAGCATCTTTTGGGGACCAGTGAGAATCTCCTAGATTGCAAAGAGTTAAATGTGAAGCAACTGGGAGAGATGTGTATTCTGTGACTGGTGTGGCTGGATTACTGAGACTGAGCTCATCTCCATGGAAATAGTTGGAGCAGGGCCTGAAACTGATGAGAGCTGGTGTTTGGAGTCAGCCAACTTGGGTTCAAGTCCTGGCTCTGCCATTTATACCATGGATGCTTAGGGGCAAGTTGTTAAACCTCTCCAAGCATCATAGGGAAGACAGAAATTATAAGACCTGCATTTCCTGTGTTGTGGTGAGCTATTAAATGAGATACAGCTGGAATTATAGAAAGTAAACTATTCTGGGACTCCCCTGGTGGTCCAGCAGTTAAGACTCTGAGCTTCCACTGCAGGGGGCACAGGTATGATCCCTGGTTGGGGAACTAAGATCCCATATACCTTCTAATGCAGACAAAAAGGTGTGTTTTTTTTTTTTTTCTTTTTTAAAGTAAACTATTCTTCTTTTTTCATTTAAAACAAACTCACATTTTTTGTAAAAGTCACTGTTTTGAGCACATTTCTTTGAAAAAATGTTGATGGTTTTGTAATTATCTTCTTCGATTTCTTTTGCACTACAATTTTTAGGATTCTTTTGGAAATAGTGTGACTACTGCATTTTGCAGCATGAATGGTAGTAAATGGTCTTAAGTTCTTAACAACAAATGGATTTCTCTAAAGAGACCCAAATGGTGACTTATCAGTTTTTCTTACGCCCCCTAAAAAGCGGCTCTGCTTCAGCAGATACTTGCCAGTTTTTAATTTATCCATGACTTCTCACCCTACCCCACTTCCATATACCTCCTAACATCAGCTGTCTTGTTTCATCACTTCTCTGGGGTTCAGTGTGCAGTGAGCAATTTTTGTGTCAGAAATCCCGTCATAACAAATAGATTTAACAAACTCAACTTACGTAAAGCTACCTGTGTTCTCTTCATATATCTGTAAAAAGATGTTCCTAATTGATTATGTAGTGTAAGAATAGTTGAAGATAGACCAGAAAGACCATCCGTGAATTAATTATCCTGCCTATGTAGAACAGTAAGCACTGAAGAAAACTGATTAGTTGTTACTAGCCAGTTTAACTTATTCGAAGCCTCTGTTATTTTATTGCATAATAAACTAGTGAATTAGTTGGAGAAGGCAATGGCACCCTACTGCAGTACTCTTGCCTGGAAAATCCCATGGACGGAGGAGCCTGGTAGGCTGCAGTCCATGGGGTCGCTAAGAGTCGGACACGACTGAGCGACTTCACTTTAACTTTTCACTTTCATGCATTGGAGGAGGAAATGGCAACCCACTCCAGTGTTCTTGCCTGGACAGGGGAGCCTGGCGGGCTGCCGTCTATGGGGTCGCACAGAGTCGGACACGACTGAAGCAATTTAGCAGTAGCAGCAGCAGCATTCTTCTTCTTTGTTGTTTAGGTGTCCGCAAACCCAGGCAAGAGAATATCAGAAACTGAAAGAAGGCATCTTGGAATGTCGGCCCTGTACTAGATAAATGCCTGACTGCACAGGCTGAGGGGAGTGGAGGTCTCCGCCCCATCTGTCTTCAGTGTGCGTGTGCATGGATGTAGGCAATAGAGAGAGAAAGAAGGCACAGCGCCCTGCATTACCCAGGGGCACTGAAAGGGAGCTCCTGTGTCAAGGAGCCTGAGTCTTTCATCTCCTATCATCAGCTGTTTAGGTCTCTGTCTTCAACATGACCTGATCACCCAGGGCCCACTGAAAGCAGAGATGCTTGAAGCTCTATTTCAGATAAACTAGGATGGCTGAGGCTCTAGGTGGCAACATAAGGTAGCCTTTTTTCCAATATGAGTGTTTTAAAATAACTCAATTGCTGTCTCTAAAGTTTACACATTTTATCAAGGTTTCCACTTGGTGATGAAACTATATTTGGAAGTGTTTTTGTATTGAAAGTGTTTTTTTTCTTGTATGTTCCACCATGCCCACTTTAGGCCATTATTATCTTCCCATTCTGACTACAACTCTCTGCTCCCAGGGTAGAGCTAGTTACATGTTTTTTTCTGATATTCCTATATTCTAGGTTCGTGCTTGCCACATATGGAGGGAAATGCTAAGTATGAGACTAAGTAGAGACTAAATATTAAACCCACTAGTATCTTAAAATTTTTCATGGGTTTAAAATGTAGAAAATAGAGCCATTCATAATTGGTTGAGGTTCAGATTTTCTGAACTAGCACTCTTAGCTAACACACAGACACACACATATAGCCACACATAGTCACATATACACACTCATCAGATAACAGTGGAGATTTGAAAATTATCTAATTTGATCTAATGGCTAGTCCAGTATCTTTAAAATGTGGGACTTGAAGAATTCAGTTTTGTTTCTAACTTTATCAATACATCTTTATAGAAACAGCATTCCAAGATTAAAATGAACTGGATATTTCCTGGAAAATTCTTTTTGCTTGCATGTGTCTCTCAATAAAACAAAATCCTTTCACTCCAATAAAATTACTCTACAGTAATTTTTGAGCCATTCGAACTAGAACACGTTAGAAATAAAACCTATTACAGTGTGAATGCTACTGGCACTGGGCACAAGGTATGTTAGACTTGACTGAGCAGACAGACAAAGGTATTTGGGAGATTATAATGAACATACTGGGGGTTTCCCTGGTGGCTCAGTGGTAAAAGAATCCTCCTGCCAATGCAGGAGATGAGGGTTTGATCCCTGGTCCAGGAAGGTCCCTAGAGAAGGAAAGGGCAACTCACTCCAGTATTCTTGCCTGGGAAATTCCATGGACAGAGGAGCCTGGAGGGCTGCAGTCCATGGGGTCATAAAAGAGTCAGACATGACACAGCAACTGAACAACAACAATGAATAAACCAGAGGTGACCAAGTTAAATAAAAGTGTTCACTAACTAACTATGAAAAAGCTACACTGCATAAATAAAAGATAGTCAGTTCAGTTCAGTCACTCAGTCGTGTCTGACTCTTTGCGACCCCATGAATCGCAGCACGCCAGGCCTCCCTGTTCATCACCAACTCCCAGAGTTCACTGAGACTCACATCCATCGAGTCAGTGATGCCATCCAGCCATCTCATCCTCTGTCGGCCCCTTCTCCTGCCCCCAATCCCTCCCAGCATCAGAGTCTTTTCCAATGAGTCAACTCTTCACATGAGGTAGCCAAATACTGGAGTTTCAGCTTTAGCATCATTCCTTCCAAAGAAATCCCGGGGCTGATCTCCTTTAGGATGGACTGGTTGAGTCTCCTTGCAGTCCAAGGGACTCTCAAGAGTCTTCTCCAACACCACAGTTCAAAAGCATCAATTCTTTGGTGCCCAGCCTTCTGCACAGTTCAACTCCCACATCCATACATGACCACAGGAAAAACCATAGCCTTGACTAGATGGACCTTTGTTGGCCAAGTAATGTCTCTGCTTTTGAATATGCTATCTAGGTTGGTCATAACTTTCCTTCCAAGGAGTAAGCGTCTTGCAATTTCACACCCCTCCTCAAAATCTTGTTTCATTACACCTTAAATAAAACACAATTAACAAAAGCTCATGTTTCCTTGTGATGGTTGGTTTGAGAAATTTCTGAATTCATATGGAACAAAATCTCCTTTTCACTGAATCTGAAAAAAATGACTTAAGAAAATTGTATGTAAAGTTTCCACTTCACCATCAAGGCTATTTACAGCAATTATTCACCCAAAACACACCACCATAACATAATTTTGAATAACGAATTACAGAATCAAAAACAATCATCAACAATGATGACAGTGGTCCCTTTGCCTTTATAAGTATCCTAGTCTTCAATATTTATTGACCTATAATTCTCCAGCAATAATTAATTATGAATTATTCATAGCAGATAAAAGATCTCCAGTTATCTGATGGGATCCAATCCTACCCAATCTGCCCTCATAAAATGTTTGAAGACTTCTGGCATTTTGCCCTGTGTAGGAGCCTGAGTCTTTCAGCTATTTGGTTCACAAGAACATCTTGTATTTCAGTGGAGGAAAAAAACAACCTCCTATTGTGATAAATAATGAAGAAACTCTGCAATCCAATATTTTTAACACATCCCATCAGTTAAAATTTTGACTTGACTCTCTATTTTCCTTAATCTTGACATCCCAGGACTTGCACATTTTAAAATAGCTTCTGAGTTTTGCTTTTGGTGCCCTTCCAGGTCAAATTATTAATGTATCCTCCCTTCCCACTGAGGATATTTAACACACTTCACATTTCTCACATATTCAATGTTAAGCTCTCCCATCTTTCTTTACAACTTCCACTCTCCTCCAGTAACACCTCCTTCACATATAGTTGCGCCTCCAAGTCCAATAAGAGGTTTTAGCATGAAATCATAGGCAGTATTTGGAATAGAAATATTATTTTAAAAACTGAGCTGAAGAAAACTGTAATATAAAGCCAGAATATCTCTTGGTAGTTTAATCACAGTTTCCTCTGTCCTGATTCATTTTTCCTTAGTAGTGGTTCCAGTGAAGGGAAGCACTTCTCTTTTCTTTAAGAAATGCATTCATTTTATTTTTTTTAAATTGTTTTATTCATTTTTAAATTTTTGGCCACACCCTGTGGCATGTGGGACCTTAGGTCCCTAACCAGGAATTGAACCCATGTTCCCCACATTGGAAACTGGAGTCTTAATCACTGGCCACCACGGAAGTACCCTAAAGTACTTTTCAGGCATGTATGCATGTGCGATCATTGTCATGTCCCGCTCATTGCAACCCCGTGGACTGTAGCCTGCCAGGCTCCTCTGTCCCTGGGATTCTCCAAGCAAGAATACTGGAGTTGGCTGCCATTTCCTCCTTCTGGGGACCTTCCTGACCCAGGGATCCCACCCACATCTCCTGTGGCTTCTGTACTGGCAGGCAGATTTTTTACCACTGAGCCACCTGGGAAGCCCAGAGTACTTTTCATAGATACTGATTAATCTAAATGAAAGTTCCCAAGTAACAGGGAAGAGAAGACAAGAGAAGGAGAAAGAAAGAAGGCATTCTCTGAGCATCTACAACTCTGGCCTGGCGTTTTGTTAGACATTTTTCAATTACTGAAGGTAAAAGCACAGACACAGGAGACAAACTGCCTGGGTTTGAATCTTGTCTGCTGGAGTCCCGTCTCTACCTGTAAGACCCTGGGCAACTTATTTATATCCTCCTCAATCTCCTCATCTGTTAAGAAGGGATAATAATAGGGCCAGTTCATAGAAGAGTGGCGATGATTGTATGAATTCATATGTGTCAAGCCCTCCAACAGTGGTTGGTTTATAGTCAATGCTATAAGCATTAGCTAATTATTATGATTGCTGGTTATCATCAGATTTCACATGGGTTTGGTGCACAATAGCCCTAATAAAAGATGCTTATTATCCTCTGCATTTTACTGAAGACAAAACTGAAGTGCACCAAAGTTAAGCAAGCTGACCACACACACAGTTAACATATGGCCTGTCAGGCTCCAAACCTGTGTTCTTGCCACTGAAGGGAAATGAGGGCTGAAGAGCTGGCACTGGGGAGCTTTAAAAGGGCCTTTCCTGCAACTGAATCAGCAGGATTCCCAAAGCTCTTCACTCTCCCTAAGCATTATCCAGTTCCTATCCCGTTCGTTTATCACTTGGTTATCCGTTTTCCCCTCATAACTCCAATATTAATGACATATGTGAATTGGTATGAAGAAAACATCATAATTTTGAAAGATAAGAAATGAGAGAGAATCATAAAAACCCCAATGAATGTACAGTATTTCAGTCTCAGTGCCTCCCCCAAAACCTCCCCAAGTATTTCCCACTGATTTTTCTCTCTCTTCTTAATCCCTATAGCACATATGGCCTGAACTCAACTGCTAGAATGCCATCTTATGTACAATTTAAGACACTAACTTGCACAGATCTCAACAAATATAATTTCTGATAGTAAATAGCTTATAGAATTTCACCTTTTAAAAACTCATGATGAGATCTGAGTAAACCCCTTCCAGCCAAGGATGGACAAATTTGAACCTCAACAAGAATGACTACAGTAAAATAAAATACACATTGTCACTATATGACAACAGCAAAAACCACAGAAGAGTGAAGATGTATCACTTTTTGAGAAAGAAAAGGAAACAACTTATTATTCTGACAGCTGATAATAGTAAGAAGTAAGCAATTTTTTTTCTATCTTTTCTGTATAAACTGAACTTAATAGTAGCAAAGTAGTTGTTAAGAGGAAGTTTCTCTTTATAAAAAATACTACAACTAATAAGTAAAAATAGATATGGACCTCTTCCATCACCAGATAAATTTCTATTGGAAAGTGCTATTCTAGAAAGCATAACTCTAGACAATGAATGTCAATTTCTACCAGACACTGATTGACAGAGATACATAATAGCACCTTACAAAACACACAAATAAATTTAAAAAACTGAAAAAAATGAATCCTCTGGATCTAACTACCAATTCCTGTGTTTACAGGAAATACAGGGGATAGAGGACTGTTACCCAACATTATGAGGATCCAGTCAGCAAAGTCCAAAGATTGTGGATCCATTTTCCTTAACAAAAATAAACCTCAAAAACTGATGGAGGAGAAAACTTAAATCTCATAATTTTTTTATGAAATGAAAGAAACATATGAAACAAAATTACAATCCACAGCCCTTATTAAAAGCCTGTTTCAAACAAACTACAAAATAAATAATTACAAATTTTAAAACAATTGAAGTCTCTCCTTCTGTATTTCTCTCCCTTTGTCTTTTCAAATGGACCCTGAGAATGAATGGTGTCAAAAACCAATCATTCTAAGAGTTGCAGCTTAGTTGTATCCATATTATACAACTGATACCCTGTCCATGTGAGTTTCCTGGTTTTGATAATAAGCTGTAGTTATGTGAGGTGTAATCATTGTGGGGAAGCTAGGTGAAGGGTATACAAGTGCTCTCTGTTTCTGCAACTCTGACAATTTTCTAAAAATATTTTGAGACATAAATTGATGAGAGGGTTGGATGGTCTCACCAACTCAATGGACATGGGTTTGGATGGACTCCAGGAGTTGGTGATGGACAGGGAGGCCTGGCATGCTGCAGTTCATGGGGTCACAAAGAGTCGGACAAAAGTGAGCAACTGAACTGAACTGAAATTTGTCAAAGTCCATCAATGGGCTAGAAACCATCACCAGCTGAATTCTAGTCAGACAGGTCCAACAAAACATTAAGGTCCTTGGAGACAAGGACAATCATAGAGTTCTCTGGACTTCTCCCACAAACACTGGCATTTTATTGGGAATATGATGGGAAGGTGGAGAGTTGGGAACATAGAAGGAATTTCACAAATCTTTGTAAAGTGTTAAATGGGAGACTTTAAGAAATCATGGGTTAAATTCTGGGACTCAAGTACTTAAATGCATGGTTACTGTCCTCCTGATTTCACCTCGTTTTGGAACACTGCTAGAAAAATAAATTCAAGATATAAAACATTTGAATGGAAAAATAGTCCCAGGCATTGGAACAGACAACCATTACTCATACTACCAAGTGTGGCTGAGTCTTCCTTTAAAACATCTAACTCAACACATGTTGCCAAATGACTAGGAAGCTGGCTCAGTTATTAGGTTCAGTTGTAATTTATGAGATTCTTAATGCAAAAAGAAGTCAAATGCTTTTCAGACAGATACATAGTCCCAACTTTTTATTCTAACTTTAAAATTTTTGGCTTCACCTCTTAAATAACTACCCAATGGCATAAAACAAAAGAGGACTTTTGAAAAATATTTTGAAAAAAAAAAAAACAGGAAATGCATCATTGAGAAAAAGATGTTATCTTTCAATCCAAAACAGTGGAAACTCATGAACTTTTCTCAATATTGCAGTTCTGTCTATACGACCATTGCATAAGTTTTATAAATGCCACTGTCAGCAAATGATTGAAAATTATTTTTTCCAAATGTTGGAGAAAGAATAACTATTGTATATTAATTAAAGCTAATCTACAGTAGTGGGCTTTCTCTAGCTGCGGTACATGGGCTTCTCTTGTGGAGCGCAGGCGCTAGAGCATGAAGGCTTAGTAGCTGTGGCATGCTGACCTTCTCTAGTTGTGGCTAGCAGGCTTAGTTGCCCTGTGGCAGGTGGGATCTTGGTTCCCCAACCAGGGATTGAACCCACATGCCCTGCATTGGAAGGCAGATTCTTAACCACTGGACCACTAGGGAAGTCCTCAGCATGGTTTAATAAACTCAAGCTTATCAGTTTCAATTCCTATGTGGTCTATTTAGCTTTTCTCAGTATAATATTTGGTACCATGGTCTTAGACCTTATTTAATTCCCGGACTCCAGTAATATAGCCCAACCTACCCCTGTGGTGGTGGTGGTTTAGTCGCTAAGTTGTATCCAACTCTTGTGACCCTATGTAGCCCGCCAGGCTCCTCTGTCCATGGGATTTCCCAGGCAAAAATACGGGAATGGGTTGTCATTTCCTTCTCCAGGGGAATTTTCCCGATCCAGGGATCAAATCTGGGTCTCCTGCATTGCAGGCAGATTCTTTTATCAACTGAGCTACCAGGGAAGCCCTAACATACCCCTACTATTGCCAAATAGCTCAAGGTATCATCTTAAAAACAAAGCTCAGTGTGTCACAGTTTTTGAGGCTTACACTGTTTTATGTTTTAAACAAAACTTATCTTGCTACGAAGTGAATAAAAAGTCTACTCTTAAGAAACTACAGAAAAGTCTCACATTCGCTCTGCCCCAGCGGAGTATTTTTGGCTCACCAGGTCTACTCCCACTAGAATATTAGCTTCAGGAGGGCAGAAAGATTGTCTGTTTTATTTACCTTTGTATCATTGGTTACTCATGACAGTCCTGGCACTCAGTGTTTATTACACGCAGCTCACAAAAAGCTTTATGCCTTTTCAAAGCTGAAAACACCTATTTCAAATGGAAACTGAACACTCGACAAACTTAAACAATGGTTCGCAAAATGCGGTCCCCAGACTAGCAGCACCAGCATCCTCTTGGAATTTGTTAGCAATACAAATGCTCGGGCCCTACTGAATCAGAACCTCAGGGATGGAGACCTGAATCCTATATTTTAACAAGTCTTCCATGTGATTCTAGGAGGCCTCCCAGGTGGCTCAATGATAAAGAATCTGCCTGCCAATGCAGGAGACACTGGTTCGATCCGTGAGTCAGGAAGATCCCCTGGAGGAGGAAATGGGAACCCACTCCAGTGTTCTTGCCTGGAGAATCCCGTGGACAAAGGAGCCTGATGGGCTACAATCCGTGGGGTCGCAAAGAGTCAGATATACCTGAGCATGCGTGCATGTGCGCATACACACACACACACACACATCTTAGCTTATCCTGAGGCAGATTGAAGTTTGTTATCTCTACCCATATAACCCAATGGAGAAAACTCTTTCCCAAAGTCATCTCTGATTTGCATCACATAAGTGAAAGAAGAGAGTGAAAAAGTTGGCTTAAAGCTCAACATTCAGAAAACTAAGATCATGGATCCGGTCCCATCACTTCATGGCAAATAGATGGGGAAACAGTGGCTGATTTTATTTTTTGAGCTCTAAAATCACTGCAGATGGTGATTACAGCCATGAAATTAAAAGACGCTTACTCCTTGGAAGGAGAGTTATGACTAACCTAGACAGCATATTTAAAAGCAGAGACATTACTTTGTCAATAAAGGGCCATCTAGTCAAGGCTATGGTTTTTCCACTAGTCATGTACAGATGTGAGAGTTGGAGTATAAAGAAAGCTAAGAGCCGAAGAATTGATGCTTTTGAATTGTGGTGTTGGAGAAGACTCTTGAGAGTCCCTTGGACTGCAAGGAGATCCAACCAGTCCATCCTAAAGGAGATCAGTCCTGGGTGTTCATTGGAAGGACTGATGTTGAAGCTGAAACTCCAATACTTTGGCCACCTGATGTGAAGAGCTGACTCATTTGAAAAGACCCTGATGCTGGGAAAGATTGAGGGCAGGAGGAGAAGGGGACGACAGAGGATGAGATGGTTGGATGGCATACAAACTCAATGGACATGGGTTTGGGTAGACTCCAGCAGTTGGTGATGGATGGGGAGACCTGGAATGCTGCGGTTCATGGGGTTGCAAAGAATAGGACACGACTGAGCAACTGAACTGAACTGAACTGAAGTTCAATTATTTTAGTACAGAACATACATACATATCCTGGAACGTGACTAGAAAATGACTTTCTGTATGGAATAGATATTTGGACCAATAAGAGTATATCACTGTTATGCCCTTTATATATAACAAGATAACTTGAATCCTAAGACAAGAATGTGTGAGACAAAAAATGTTAAATAAAATGGCAAACAAGAGATTATAACTGCAAGGCTTTCTCCCAGACAACCTATTTTATGGCACATCTAAACAGAACTTAGTTAATGAACATAGAAGTAATGTGATATGGTGTTAAAGTCCTCACACCAAGAACCAAAGAGCTTTGTTTTTCTTTACTAGCTGAAAATAATCCAAAAAAACTCACTGGGATCCTTCATCATTTCTATGAGCTAAATAATACCAAAGTGGAAAATTCTACGATTCAGTAAGAGCATCCAGGGCCTAAAATGTTCCAAAACCAACATATTTCTAGATGACAGAAAGGAGTGAAGGATGATACACATGCTGGATCCAAAAGGCTCCTGACAGGCTGGAAGAATGAATTAAATTTAACAAAACAGTATTTAAGGGGACAAAATTAACTTCTATTCCTAAATGAAATATACATACCCTCAGATATAGGCTTGGGAAGACTTGACTCAGCAGAAGTATATATATATATAAACACACATACATATACATATATATATAGCAATATACATACATACATATATATATAGCAAAATGTATATAAAAGAACATATATACTTCATTTGCAGTATACATTCCATGAGTCAACACTGTGCCCATCGTCACTGTAAAAGCAACAGTGACCTTAGAATGTCTAAGCAGAAGCAAAGGATCTAGTATCAAAACCACAGCTGTGCTCTGATCTGGATTGGGCATCCCACATCTGAAACACCTGCACTCATTTCTAAGCCCCACACTTCATGGTATGCACAGCTGGGATAGGACAGAAAGGATGATGCTGTGGCCAGAAACTGTGATCTCTGCAGAGCAAATGAAATACCCTCTGAGTACTAGACGATAGAAGAGAAAACTCAGGCATGGGTGGAGGCAGGCTATGCATGCGTTTGTGCTCAGTCGTGTCTGACTTGACCCTATGGATTGTAGCCCAGTGGGCTCCTCTGTTCGTGGAATTTTCCAGGCAAGAACACTAGAGTGGGTTGCCATTTCCTCCACCAGGGGTTCTTCCCAACCCAGGGATCGAACCCAGGTCTCCTGCATTGCATGCAGATACTTTACCATCTGAGCCACCAGGGAAGCCCCAGAATACTGGAATGGGTAGCCTATCCCTTTGCCAGGGGATCTTCCCAACCCAGGAATCAAACCAGGGTTTTCTGCATTGCAGGCAGATTCTTTATCAGCTGAGCTACCAGAGAAGCCCCCAGAGGCATGATAGCTGTCTTCAAATATGTTCAGGGCTATCTTAAGGAAGAGGGATTTAAAGTGCTCTATTGAACTCTCCACTCCAGCATTTCTTGCCTGGGAAATCCCATGAACAGAGGGGCCTGGAGGTCTACAGTCCATGGAGATGCAGAGTCAGACACAACTTAGCGACTAAACAATAACAGTGGAACTTTAAGGAAGTTAAGCTAATGAGTAAAAGCTGATGAACGGCCTTTGGTTCCAAAGAAGGTAAAATAACAAACTGGAAGACTTGTGATCACTTCATGAGACAGTTTGGCTGGGCTCTAGGACCCAGTTATTCAATCAAATCTTGTAGGAGTTGCAGTAAAGCTATTGTGTAGAGATGGTTAACATTTACAATCAGTTGACCTTAAACAAGGAAGATTATTCTTAATAATGTGGGTGGGCCTCATCCAATTATTGGAAGGCTTACAGTGCAAAAACTGAGGTTTCCCAGAGTCAAAGAAATTCTGCTTTGAGATTGCAATATTCACTCCTCCCTGAGTTTTTAGTCTGCCACCTTCCTTTACAGATTTCAGTCTTGCTGCTGCTGCTGCTGCTAAGTCGCTTCAGTTGTGTCCAACTCTGTGCAACCCCATAGACGGCAGCCCACCAGGCTCCGCCATCCCTGGGATTCTCCAGGCAAGTCAGTCTTGCTAGCCCAGATAAATACAGACATACATAATTTGTGCAAGTGAGTGTATGTCCTATTGGTTCTGTTTCTCTGGAAGACTATAATTGATACAGTTGCCCAAGAATGGAATGGTCTATTTCCCATCATACTGAGTTCCCTTCACCCAAGATATTCAAAGGCAGGCGAGGAAACCACTTTGATTATGATAAAGAGACCATTTAAAATATGTGATTTTAAAAATCACATTTAAAATATGTGATTCTTGGATTTCCCTGGCAATCCAATGATTGAGATTCCATGCTTTCACTTCACAGGGGCAAGGGTTTGATCCCTGGTTGGGGGACTGAGATCCCATTTGCCTCACAGAGTGGGTTCCCAGGTGCCACTAGTGTTAAAGAACCCACCTGCCAATGCAGGAGACTTGGGATTCAATCCCTGGGTTGGGAAGATCTCCTGGAATAGGAAATGGCAACCTGCTGCAGTATTCTTGCCTGGAGAATTCCATGGACAGAGGAACCTGGCAGGCTACAGTCCATGGGGTCACAAAGAGTTAGACATGACTGAGCACGAATGCACACACACACTTATATATATATATATATATATATATATGATTCTTGATGAAATTATGTAGCATGTATAGACCACATGGTGTTTTTAGTATTAGTTGCTCAGTCGTGTCCGACTTTTTGCGGCCCCATGGACTGTAGCCCATCAGGCTCCTCTGTCCATGGGATTCTCTAGGCAAAAATACTGGAGTGGGTTGCCATTTCCTCCTCCAGGGGACCTTCCCAACTGTATATAAAGGAGACTTCATTAATGTGCATTAGAGGATACCCCAGGTTAACCTGTTATAGAAAACTGTCTCTTGAGTCTTTAAATTTTATACCAATTCTACACCTCTGGTTGGCCAATTGTTTCTTTATTTAGCTTTTAAGGTGAACGACCTGGGGCTATTTGTTTCCATCAACCTGACTGCAAATCTAAAGGCACAGTTGAAATGTCTATTTTTCTTGCTATCCTCAGAACAGACTGCTGCAAATCTACTCTATGCTTCTCATTCTTTTCAGCTTACAATACAAATAGCTTATTATTTTTTACAACCTATGTCTTATAATAAAGCAGTGCTGAAAAATTAAATAGAAGAAAGTTCAGTTGCCATATAGGCTACAAAAATGATTTGCTGGTGGTGATTTTTAAGTTTGATTCTAAATAGATTTTTGAAGAAAGGCACTTGGGAGACATGGTTCACATTTTGCTATTTAAGGTATCTTGAAATTATAGGCTCACTCTTCCTAAAATTTCAAAAAGCGTAGAGCTTAGGCTCTTAAGGGTATAGCAGTGATAAAAGCTTTCATAATTTCTAAAAAGCAACACTTCATAGTTTTCTCTCTCCAGTGGTTCTCTAATATACTTGTAGAAGGAAGGCAATGGAAAACCAAGAATAAAAATAGCTGAGCTCTCCACAATTGGGCTTCCTGCTTACTTTCCTGTTTCAAAGAAGAGAGGAGATACCATCTTGCAATAGAGGCTTCATAGACAACTGGGCTTCTCCAGTGACAGTTGGCATTTGCTGACCACATAAGTCCAACTCAGTTTATTCAGTGTATTGAGGATGCTGTCTTCATCTGCTCTGGGGACATAATAAAGAGCAGAAATAGCTACTCTGCCTTTTTAGAATGTATATGAATCCTGTACCATGAGCAAGCTATTCTAGAACACAGAGTTGGTATTAAACACATACTTGTTGAATGAATAATTGAATGAACAAAAGCATAGTTTAAGATTATAAGGAAACATATAGATACATATGGGCTTCCCTGGTGGCTCAGATGGTAAAAGAATCTGCCTACATTGCAGGAGACCTGGGTTCAATCCCTGGGTTGGGAAGATTCCCCAGAGAAGGAAATGGCAACCCACTCCACTGTTGCTGCCTCCAGAATTCCATGACTGAGGAGCCTGTCAGTCTATAGTCCATGGAGTCACAAAGAATCAGACACAACTGAGTAACTAACACTTTATAGATACATATATTTATATATACTTTTGAGAAATCTTTCTATCAAAAATGTGTAAATGTTTAAAACTTTAATTTTTTAATAAGGATAAAATTTGACTATCAAAAAATTCTATAATATGCCATACTTCCTTCTCCAATAAGGCATAAGTTCAAATTATTTTCCCAAACCCACCTCCCTTTTTGACTCTCTTACATAATGATCCTAAAAAAATACCCCAACTCAACGTGCATTCATTTCACTCATTTGAAAGTGCAAATCCCTTCAGAAGAAAATCTATAACCTTCCGACAGTCTGTAACGGTATACATTCAGTGGAAGAACACTCACAGATGACTACTGGCCTGAGCGTATCCATCCAGCCCCCTGTGATGGACAGCCAGGAAACTGACCATACTGCTTTTCCAAACACAAATGTTAAGGAACACAGGGGAAGAACTGCACAGATATCAATAACAAGAGCATGATGACTTCCCTGGTGGTACAGTGCATAAGAATCTGCCTGCCAGTGCAGAGGACACAGGTTCCATTCCTGGTCCAGGAAGATTTCACATGCTGTAGAGCAATTAAGCCTGTGCTATGCACCACAACTGCTGAAGCCTGCGTGCCCTCGATCCCAGGCTCTGCAACAAGACAAGTCACCACAGTGAGATGCTTGTGCACCGCACCTAGAGAGTAGCCCCTGCTCTGCGAAACTAGAGAAAGCCTGTATGCAGCAACAAAGACCCAGGGCAGCCAAAAATAAAATTAAATAAATAAATAATTAATTAATTTTTAAAAGAATATGATAATATTAGGAGCATATTTTATATCACACTTGTACTTTTTCAAAGCACCTTCACAACCTGACTGGCATCACAGGAAAAAAAGCAAATAGATGTATCATTTGACAGATGAATGAAAAGACAGAGTGATGGATGGTTTGAAGTTTAAACTGCAATCCTGATAGTCAGTTCGGTTGGGCACTGTTTTAAAAAATTAGATCATATTGACAGAATATGGTACATCATATTCTTCTTTGATAACAGCAAAAAACTGTATCCTTTCATAGGAGATGATTCAACAGCCTTCTTATGTTCAATCCAAAGCTGTGAGAAATGGAATATTGCATTTTAGGGGAACGTCCATATACACAAGGTTGCTGAGAATGTTAACTGAATTGACTGGCAACTTATCTGGGACTCCCAGGGCCCTTTGTCATGCATTGGTAATTCATTGATTACTGGAAATTGGATTCATTTTGATATTTGGCAAAACTAATACAATTTTGTAAAGTTTAAAAATAAAATAAAATTAAAAAAATAAACTCTAGTTTTTTTTAAATAAAATTCATATTACAAAATTCTAATGATCATTTAATTTTCTAACATGGTGTTTGAAAGGAATAGGGTATTACAAAATGAAAACATTTAGTAGCAAAGTTGCAAAAGCTTTGCACAGTCATAAACTGGGTTTCGTGACTTGGCTGTGGCTCTATGGAGCCAGAGGATCTAGGTAATAATCTTTTACATATATATATATTTTGTGACCCCCATGGACTGTCGCCCACCAGGCTCCTTGGTCCATGGAATTCTCAGGCAAGAATACTGGAGTGGTAGCCATTCCCTTCTACAGGGGATCTTCCCAAACCAGGGATCAAACCCAGGTCTCCTGCATTACAGGCAGCTTCTTTACTGTCTAAGCCACCAGGGAAGTCCTTTCTCTCACATGTATGTATAGGAGTTTTAGGTATTTTCTTATTCCAGGCTGAAATTAGCTATTTCAGGCTGCCTTGTTTTCATAATATAACTACTTTCATTTTTAATGGGATGGAGGATATTATGGCTGTTTTTCTGAAACCACATCAATTTTCAAAGGCAGCACAAGCAATAAGGACGCGTTTGCACTGGAATTTTGGCTTCAAGGCCAGTACCACCTTGAAAATTTGGCTGATTTCCCCAAACCCATAAGTTGGAGAAATACCAGTAATAAAAAGGGGAATTACAAGGATGATTTACAATTTTCTCCCCTCCCTTTCCTCAAAGTTCGTCTTTGTCAGTTGCCAAGAAAACAAGATCAAAATGGAACCAGCTAGCAACTGATAATTAACTACAGGGAAGTATTTCAACGAGTAAATTAGCTATCAGATAAAAATAAAGGACAACTGAATTCTAATAATATATTTCAACAGAAAAAATCTAGAACAGAGATATGCCCTTTTGACTTTGAAAAACAGTTCTTGATTTTGTTTGTTTTGTTTTCCAGTATCATTTCTTCCTAATTATATATATTTTTAAGAGAAAAGTTTAAGAATTGGTCACTGCCAGTCTACAAAAATGTTTAGCCACCAATAAGCAACTGATTTTGATGATTTTAATTTTTTCTTTCCTCTTCTTTCTTTCCTTTCCATTTTCTAAACCCTTATAAGCATGATCCCTCATTTTTGCTTGACTTCCTGGGCATGCAATAAAGGTCATCGTGACTTACGCCTTGCATAGAAGTCTGAGTTTTTGTACATTTCCCTAGGTATAGCCTTCCCCATTGACTCAGCAGTAAAAGAATCCATCTGCAATTCAGGAGCTTCAGGAGACGTGGGTTCAATCCCTGGGTCTGGAAGATCCCCTAGAGGACAGCATAATAAACCATTTCAGCATTCTTGCCTGGAGAACTCCGGGTGGGCTATAGTCCATAGGGTTGCAAAGAGTCAGACACGACTAAAGTGACTTAGCACTCACACATAGGTAGACACCTGCAATTTGAAAACACCCTTTTATTCCTCTTGGGGTAGAACAACTGAAAGAAAATCAACTTGTTTTGGCTGTTTACCTCTTTCTGGTTTTCTATCTTTGCAGGTAAAGGAAGGTATAAAACCTCCAAGGCCACATTACCATATTTTATGACAAAAGAACAACTATTTTTCCAGCCCCATTGAAACATCTCAATGCCACTTTCCTCTCTGTGATCCAATCCACACAAAAAAAGAAACAACTACTTCTCTAACCATCAACTAACTGCACAATAACCAATGGAGCTCATTGCTGGTAATCTTTAAATTTCAACAACTACTTAGGAAAGGCATCTTCATATGCACACACACATACACACACATAAACTTCTTCCAGGAGCCATGGAAGTTCTGCACCCACCTGAAACACAATCTGTCCTTCTTTTTACCTAAACAAATAGCTAAAGAAAATTTACCATTAAGATTATACTGTGTAGTCTTAGGGCAAGAATAAACAAGAATTTGAAGAGCTGATTGGCTCTTAAGTAGGTAAAGTACAGGAGTCAATGCTCACATCATGTGATGCACACAGCTGAACCTGCTTGTTCCTGGAACTGCACCCGATGCCTAGGTGTATGGAAGCCACAGATCAACTTGCTATATCTTCATGAAGAGTCCCTTTGGGTCGCTGATTTTTAGAGAAAATAATTTTTTTATTCAAACAGCATGGTATGTTAATATTCACACATTACTATTAATAATTTAATGATAATATTATATACACTATTTTAGTTAATATTATATATTCAGTTCAGTTCAGTCACTCAGTCATGTCTGACTCTTTGCAACCCCATGAATTGCAGCACGCCAGGCCTCCCTGTCCATCACCAACTCCCGGAGTTCACTCAGACCTCACGTCCATCGAGTCAGTGATGCCATCCAGCCATCTCATCCTCTGTCGTCCCCTTCTCCTCCTGCCCCCAATCTCTCCCAGCATCAGAGTCTTTTCCAATGAGTCAGCTCTTTGCATGAGGTGGCCAAAGTACTGGAGTTTCAGCTTTAGCATCATTCCTTCCAAAGAAAACCCAGGACTGATCTTTAGAATGGACTGGTTGGATCTCCTTGCAGTCCAAGGGACTCTCAAGAGTCTTCTCCAACACCACAGTTCAAAAGCATCAATTCTTCGGCACTCAGCCTTCTTCACAGTCCAACTCTCACATCCATACATGACCACAGGAAAAACCATAGCCTTGACTAGACGAACCTTTGTTGGCAAAGTAATATCTCTGCTTTTGAATATGCTATCTAGGTTACTATTGATATTAAATTTTGCCTATATTTATGTAATCAATAAAACATGCAATAGAATTACGTGACTGTAATGAGATGCTTATATGACCCAATCCCCTAGATCTTTCTCCTACCTTTATTTATTTATTTTTTTAAGATTTTTTTGATGTGGCCTGTTTTTAAAGTTTTTATTGAATTTGTGACAATATTATTTCTGTTTCATGTTTTGGTTTTTCAGCCTCAAGGCATATGAGACCTTAGTTTACATATAAGAGGTCAAACCCACACCCCCTGCATTGGAAAGCAAAGTCTTAACCACTGGATCACCAGGAAAGTCCCCTTCTCCTTCTTTTGTAAAGTACCTTGGAGACAATGTTTAAGAAGCATCATACTACACTGTTCAGTATAAATGAAGGATATAGACTGGTGTAACTACTTGGAGAAGGAAATGGCAACCCACTCCAGGGTTCTTGCCTGGAGAATCCCAGGGACGGGGAAGACTGGTGGGCTGCCGTCTGTGGGGTCGCACAGAGTCGGACACGACTGAAGCAACTTAGCAGCAGCAGCAGCAACTACTTGGGTAAAGAAAAAGTTCTAAAACATAAAGCTTAGTTCTATAGTATTAAGGAAATTGACCTACCCAAGACACCACTAATATTGTTCTTATTTAATACATTAATTATATGTGATCTCATGAACATAACTCAGCCATAAAGGACACATACATATTAAAGCAGTGTCCGATACATATTGGAAGAGTTACATTTAAAATCAGCATTGTCCTTGCCTGTCCTACTTGAAGAAAAAATGAAAAGAACTTTTCAAAACTTTTTGTAATTGAGAGAGAGGGAAAATCAAACAAGAGCAAGAGACGGGAAGAGAAAAAAGAAATCTCTTTGTGCCAAGGGAAACGGTATCACATGCTTGTTTGCATTTGGCACCCCAATTTACAGCCCAGCAATCTGAATCTATGCACTTAGGCCTTCACGGATGAGTGAATCAACTGGCTTTTGAATTAGAGAACAAGCGTTACTCCATTAACTTTGAGACTAGCCCTTTCAAGAAATATATTTAGGTAAGGCACACAATATTTCAGTCCTAAAATGAGAATGTCAACTGTGAAACGGAGCTGAAAATTTCAGTTGTTACTGTTCCAGCTCCTCCCACACATACTACCTATTTGAATACTGTGAATCCAGGAAGCATTTACATAATAAATATGGTGTGCATTCTAGGTTTTACAACAGGTCTTTTTGCTTTCATTACTTGTCACATTAGAGGCTGCTGCAAACATGTAAGGAAAATCTATGTCCTACATGCAATGTTATTACTGGCTGCCTTATCCTTAGCCAGAGAAGAAAAACATTTGCTCTGCTGGGGCAACAGAAAAAGGAAAGGGTTGGGAAAACTCGGGGCTTCCCTTGACTCTACACTTTGAAGCATCCACACAGTGCTCCCCATGCTGAACCAGTGAGCTTGCTAAGCCAGAAAGATCACTTGAAGACAGGACTGCAAGAACTGCCAAGACTAGACAGAAGGAAGAAGAATCTTCCTGATCCAGAAGACCCTGTAAATACTGCAATACACAGACACACACAGACATACCCCATGTGTTTGGTAATTAACACATTATTAAATTTCGTCCGTGCTGACGCGTCTAATGTCAACCTGTCAACCAAAGAGTTCTGGTTACCGTTAAAGTCTGTTTTAAACATGGAGGGCTTATCTGTTACCTGGGCTTAGGAAGCCATCAACTACATACCAGAAGCGCTTTCAAATTTAAGAGGTTTAATTTATTAAGGACACCAAAATATTTCTGGCTGTTTTTCCCCAAGATTTCCAAGATATTAGCCAGGAGAAGTATTGTTATGATCATCAGTGGTCAAGCTGTAATTGACATAAACCAGACTGTGGATTTAAGAAGAGAGAGACAGAAAGTGTGTGTGTGTGTGTGTGTGTGTGCTGAGCAGTGATACAGAATTTTGTTATTATAAGTTTTCTGACTTTTAATGAAAACCCAAACACTCACTTGAGTAGAAACATATCTTTGGATGTTTTCATTAGACAACAAACTAACAAACTTAAAGGGCACACCTTGAAAACTGTAATATACTTGAGCATGTACTCTGTGCCGGATACCAATCTAAAAAACTTGTGTATAATATTTCACTCAGTTCTAACAACAACTCTTTGAGATAGGCACTATTATAATCTTTGTATAATTGCAGAAATTGAGGATTTAAGTGCCGTGTCAAAGTTGCCAAGTTCACACAGCTAATAAAGTGTAGAACTGGGAGTCAGACCTAACAGTAGGACTCAGGGGCTTTTGCACTTGACTCCAGGCCACCCAAGCCACTGTTAGCAAATAGACAATTGGTCTTATTTACCCTAAATGCCTGGGCTTCCCTGGAGATTCAGACAGTACAGAATCCGCTTGCAATGCAGGAGACTTGGGTTCGATCCCTGGGTCAGGAAGACTCCCTAGAAAAGGAAATGGCTACCCACTCCAGAATTCTTGCATGGAGAATCCCATGAACAGAGGCGCCTGGTGGGCTACAGTCCAAGGGGTCTCAAAGAGTTGGACATGACTGAGTAACTAAGCACACTAAATTCCAAATTGGTATTGACTGTGGGGGAAAGCAGATAGGCCATGTCAGGCTTGGAGCCTCTGAAGCAATTCACACAGCTGTTGTTCAGTTGCCAAGTCGTGTCTGACACTTAGACCCAGGTTCAAAGCAGAGACACCCAGTTTCTACCACTCCAAGGTCACCTGCTGGCCCGCCCTTCCTAGGAATACTTTTTCCGCTGGGTGTTTGGTAAGAAATGGATTGTTTGAGCCCACAGGTAGATCATGGTCATTTGGGGAGGCATTTGAGTAGGTGAGGAGCCAAATACATTCCAGAAGGTATAATTTCTTGCAGACTTAAAAAAACACAAAAGTTACTTACAAAACAGATACAATCTGTACAATAGGAAGGTGAAGGTAAAGTACAATGACAAGGCAGAGATGAGCAATCCATATTAATAAAGAACTAGAATAAACATGAATTCACCATGGCTAGAGTCTGGTTTCAAAGCTGATAGGTTATCAAGTCCTCTGTGGTTGTTTTCACTGAACTCTGGGAAAAGGTCTCAGAACTGACTCCCATACATAAGTTAAACCAGCACTTCTTTTTAAATGGGAGGTGTGGTTACAAGGTCTCGGGAAAACAGTCTCATGTTGAAATAGGAAAACACTGCCTGTTTATAGATGACAGACAAAAAGGCAATTGTTTAAAGGCATGTGGTCTATCACTGTCATCTTCACCTAAATGAAAATAAACACCCATGGCAGAATGTATATAAGGTGGAATGAGAAAGCAGTCCAAAGAAGAGTTATTAATCAAGAATCATAGGATTTAAGACTTGGGAAGGACCTTGACAAACAAGTTCCACTTCTGCACTTTCCATAAATTAAAACCAAGGTCGGCAGAATGTGGACTTCTTGTGCAGGTATTATCTTCAAGCTCTGGGCATTGAGGGCTCATTCCCTGAGGGTATGGAACGTGAGGACCAGAGAATAGTATGTGGAACCTGGAAGCCCCGATCTTTGAGAGGTGGGCCAGTAAACAGCAGCCCTGAAACAGCTGCTTAGGGTCAAAAAAGAAGTGGCAGGAAAGCCAAGCAGGGTGATGTAATGGGAGCCTGGGAAGGCAGGAGTTTTAGGAAAGAGTAAGCAGTAGTGTTAAATGGTAACAAGAGTTCTAAGAACTGGGAAAGATTCATTAGACTGGTTGGTTATTGATCAGTGGTGTGTGTGTGGTCAGTCATATCCAACTCTTTGAAACCCCATGGACTGTAGGCCAACAGGTTCCTCTGTCCACAGGATTTTTCAGGCAAGAATACTGGAGTGGGTTGCCATTTCCTCCTCCAGGGGATCTTCCCGACCCAGAAATCAAACCCTCATCTCTTGCGTCTCCTGCACTGGCAGGCGGATTCTTTACCACTGGGTCACTTGGGAAGCCCTGACTTTTGTAAAATCAGTTTTAGCAGTATGATCACAGTGAAAGATATTTAAGCAATGAACAGGAAGTCAAAAAAAAGTTAAGACACTGAGGCCAGAGCCCATGTTCAATAACCTTGGAGAAAAGAAAAAGATGGAGTGGTGGACAAAGAAATGCTCAGGCGAAAAGGTCGGTAGAGAATGAGAGGAATCCTTGAGACAAGGATTGAAACTACTTTGGGGAAGACAAAGCCAGCTGAGGTCTATGCTCTGACTGATGGATCAGTCTTGACAGAAGGAGACACCCAGTTTGTTAAGAGATAATACAGATGAAAAAGGGATGGTTATAGGGTACACGGGTTTCCCAGGTGATGACAGTGGTAAAGAACCTGCCTGCCAATGCAGGAGATGTCAGAGATGTAGGTTCAATCCCTGGGTCAGAAAGATACCCTGGAGGAGCGCACAGCAACCCACTCCAGTATCCTTACCTGGAGAATTCCATGGACAGAGGAGCCTGGTGGGCTACAGTCCATACTATCGCACAGAGTCAGACATGACTGAAGCAACTCAGCACGCAGCATGCATACGGAACAGAAAGTAAGTGGTTCTCTCAACTGTATTTTTATTTTCATGATTCACTTTCCAAAGCATGTAGACTTTCTTTTGGTGATGACATAAGGTTTAAAAATTCCCCTTCCCTTATTGCCTGTGTTAAATTGTGAATGAATGGATGTTAAACAGTGAGCTCTAACCCTTGATCCCTCACTGGTGAAAATTCAGGCCAGCTCTTGTGGGCAGAACGGATCTTCCCACACACTGCCTCACCCTCATCCTTCACTCAATGAAACACTCTCCTCATTCTTCAGATCATTCCACCAGCTACAAAAGTTAGGTTCTCACACCATCAGGAAGGCTTCCCAGGTGGCGCTAGTGATAAAGAACACCCCTGACAATGCAGGCAGCATAAGATACACCGGCTCGATCCCTGGGTCAGGAAGTTCCTCTGGAGGAGCGCATGGCAACCCACTCCAGTATTCTTGCCTGGAGAATCTCAATGACAGAGGAGCCTGGCAGGCTACAGTCCACAGGGTCACAAAGAGTCGGACACGACTGAGGCAACTTAGCATGCACGGAAGCAAGCATGCATGCTTGCCATCAGGAAACTAAGATGAATAGGGAGGAGTTTAACAATCTTAGAGCTTGTGAAGGCTGGAAGTTTCTTAACCTTGCCAACTGTCTATTACTTTCTTTACCTGGTTTCTGCCAAAGGCCAAAGCAAATAGCAAGTGGGAGGAAACAGTGATGGCAAAGAGCCCTCTCAAGAAAATTAAGAGAAAAAGAGAGAGAAAGACTTACAGCAGGCAGTATTTACTGCTGAAATGAAACCAGAGAGCCGATTTGGAAAGAGAGGTTGGTCACAGAATTAATGACTGCTCATATATGTTTGGGATATGAATTTGAGCAAACTTCGAGAGATAGTGGAGGACAGGGATGCCTAGTGGGCTACAGTCTATGGTGTTGCGAAGAGTCAGACATGACTTAATGACTGAACAACAACAACGA
Source organism: Bos javanicus (assembly GCF_032452875.1). Lineage (NCBI taxonomy): Eukaryota > Metazoa > Chordata > Mammalia > Artiodactyla > Bovidae > Bos > Bos javanicus. Next base: position 95,174,835 of record NC_083872.1, on the reverse strand, counting down.
CGTAAGTGTTTAAGACTATATGGATGACCTGTTGTATTGGATGATCTGAACAGGCTTCTGTCTATGAACACACACATGCTATATCTGTTAGAGCCCTTTCTTGAGAACCAAAAGCTCAGTTGCTGCTGCTGCTGCTAAGTTGCTTCAGTCGTGTCCGACTCTGTGGGACCCCATAGACGGCAGCCTACCAGGCTCCCCCATCCCTTGGATTCCCCAGGCAAGAACACTGGAGTGGGTTGCCATTTCCTTCTACAATGCATGAAAGTGAAAAGTGAAAGTGAAGTCGCTCAGTCATGTCCGACTCTTAGCGACCTCATGGACTGCAGCCCACCAGGCTCCTCCATCCATGGGATTTTCCAGGCAAGAGTACTGGAGTGGGGTGCCATTGCCTTCTCCGAAGAGGTCAGTGGACAAAGTCAATTATGAGTCTTTCTTCCGGTAAGAGACTAAAGCAACGTTCTCTGAAAAAGCACATTACCCTGGCATTTTAGCAACACCTGCTTAGCACTCTTTAATTATAAAATCTGAGATCTGTTTTTCAAGTTGGACTAGACACATTTTTCACTTCCACCATTTTGCCCTTTACCTGAAAGGTCTGCAAACCTTTCCTCAGGTGTGGAACACTAAAGGTTCTCAGTTACTGAGGAGCACCACAATCTGGTCATTTAAATTCACCCTAGAGGTGCTGGCAATATCTGTCTCACTTGAGCTCAGACACATCCCAGCCTTCACAGTCCTCCCTGATTTTAGATGTGTCGAGTGACAACGAAATGAAGCAGAACCCTATGGCCCTTCCCCCCATGTCCTCTGCCTGCCTTTCGTCTGTGGAAAAACTTTAGCCAAAGAATACATTTAATCAGAGAAGTGAGAACATGCAGAAACAAAGGAAAACAGTCAGAGGAGACCAAATAATAATAATGTCGTCATTAAGCAAAGTCAAGGACCCTTAGTTCCTTCTCAAGGGTTGTAGATAAGATTCTGAGCCATATCCTGTGAGCTGTCTTATAGATACTGAAAGCCCTACCAGGTGGAGTGACTAACTACAGGATGACCAGACTGTAGCTGTGACATGCTGCCGCTGCTGCTGCTGCTGCTAAGTCGCTTCAGTCGTGTCCGATTCTGTGCGACCCCATAGACGGCAGCCCACTAGGCTCCTCTGTCCCTGGGATTCTCCAGGCAAGAATACTGGAGTGGGTTGCCATTTCCTTCTCCAATGCATGAGAGTGAAAAGTAAAAGTGAAGTTGCTCAGTCGTACTCGACTTTTAGCGACCCCATGGACTGCAGTCTACCAGGCTCCTCCATCCATGGGATTTTCCAGGCAAGAGTACTGGAATTCTGAGAATTGGCCTCAAGGACATGGAAACAAACTGACGCAGGGAACTGAAAATTAACTGTACTAAAAACAATCAAGATGATGCTGGTCAGACCACTGATGACCAATTTCAAGATGACTGTTAGAGCTGACTGTGTGGTCCCTGCATGTAGCCCCCTCCCTCTGTCTATAAAAATTCATGTGCCCTGATTGGGGTGCAGGGGAGTCAGCCTTTAGACAGATGTCCTCTCTCCCTGCCTGGTTGCCAGAATCCAAAATAAAGCAAACTTTCCTTTGGACCAATCTGTCCTCTTTATTGACTTTTGAGCAACAAGCAGTCGAACCCTGCTTTGGATAACAATAATAGAATTCTTCTCCTTGTAAAGACGCATTTATTCAGCACTCAACACATGCTTGACATTGAGCCGGTTGCTGAGCATATCGAGATTGATGAGATATTACATTGGCCCCTCAGGATTTCATATAGACAAAAAAAAAAAAAGAGCAAATGTATTTTTTAATTTATCCAATCTTATTTCTCTGGAAGTCGGACATCGTTCCTTGGAATATCAAGACCTCTGACGTATCCATTGCCTTGTGTATTATCAACAGCGCTGCTTTACCATAAAGAAGCAAAAGAGGACATAAAACCTGATTATGCAAAATGAAAATCTGAGTTAAAGAGAATTCTAATAGAGCCACATAGGAGAATAGGAGATATGCCAACCGCCCCTTCCCCTCCCCCCGCCCGCTGAGTCAGTAACAAAGACACACAAAGACACACACACACTACTACCGCCACAACAAACACCTTACCTGACTTGCCCACGCCTGCTCTCCCAAATATTGCCAGTTTGACCTCTGCACTTTTAGCCATGCTGGGTGCTGGTAGACAATTCCCTGTGGTTCAAACTAAAGAGCTGAGAAGATCTTTGTGGTTCCAGCCCTGGGATTCACCATATCATGGTAAATCTGCAATCCTTAAACAAAAGAGATTTGCGAATTCACAAATGACTGGAGAAAGAATTTCATATTTATTAAGCATCTTCTATGTACCAGAATCATTGACTTGATCAGTATCTTTGATCTTGTGATCGCCACCACAATCCTGCAAGAGGGCTCGAGGAATTTACTGTAAACCATTCAACTAAAAAATGATAGTTCCAGGACTTGCTCTTCAATCTGTCTGGTTCTAAAACATACCTTTTTTCTTTTTTTTTTTTACATAAGATAGCATTTTCAAAAGCACTTCCTCAAAGAATGTTTTATGTCAGTAATTGATAACAAATCCTTGTCTGTAAATATAAGTATTTATCATGTGCCTGTAAATACCCAATATACAAACACACACGATGGGGACAGTCACATTTGGAATTCTATTTCCCTTTGGGCTGACTAATACACATTTCTACTAGCTAACCCCACTGTAATATGATTGAATTTGCCTTTCAAGGTTTAAGTTTTATCTCCATTCACTAGATCACAAGGTCAAGTCATATGACAGATACCCACATTCCTAAAACTGATACATAACATCTAGATATTTTTACATTTTCCTAGGCACAATGCCCTGGAACACAAAAGATAAATGCTATTATAACAACCTCAAGTACATTAGTTTATAGCATTGTCCTAATACTTGGGTGCTCAGTCATGTCTCTCCTTGTGACCCCATGAACTGTAGCCTGCCAGGCTCCTCTGTCCATGGGATTCTCCAGGCAAGACTATTGGAGTTGGTTGCCATTTTCTCCTCCAGGGGATCTTCCTGACCCAGAGATCAGAACCCCTGTCTCCTGCATGTCTCCTGCACTGGCAGGCAGATTCTTCACCACTAGTACCACCTGGTAAGTGATATTATGTAAACGTAAGCTTCCCAGGTGGCACTAGTGGGAAAGAATCTGCCTGCCAATGCAGGAGACGTTAAGAGATGCAGGTTCAGTCCCTGAAGACCCCCTGGAGGAGAGCACTGCAACTCCTCCAGTATTCTTGCCTGAAGAATACCCTGGACAGAAGAGCCTGGAAGGCTACAGTCCATAGGGTCACACAAAGTCAGACACAACTGAAGCAACTTAGCACGGATGCAAGCCCACTTTATATTATGGGTGCTTTAGGAATGACGCCAAGGTCCTTGGTACCATGGAAATGTAAAATTGGAAAGTCTTGGAGTTAATGAAAAAAAAAAGTCCTCCAGCCATCACAGGAGCCCTTTCATATGACCAGGCAACCATCTAATAACCACTCAGGGTCGAATTTACCACTTCCAGGAGTGAGGGGAGGAGCAGCATAACATCAACTTTTTATTTTCTTTCACTCAGAGCCCTTCAAGTACCTAGCAATTACTAGGAGCCTTTGTCCCATTCTAGACTTCTACCTTCTAGGAAAGTGAGACCAGTCCTCTTCCTTGGTTCTACACAGAGACGTCTGTTCTTGTTTATGCTTTTTGACCCTCACCTTCCCTCTTGACCATATGCAGCTCCCTTCTCTGGCATTTGCCATTTTAATCACTCTAAAAACATGGCATCCTTTGCATTCAACCCCTTGAAATGTGACCTGACAAATGACCCAGCACAAGTTTCATGGGATTCTTCCTCTTCATCAAGGCATGGTGGTTATATTCATATTAAGGCTCACATTTTTCACATGAACTGCAGGCTTCCCCATTCTGAACTTCTGCAATCGATGTTTTCATCTTAAATACAAGACTTCACTTTCAAGTCTGTTATCTAAACATATGAACCGCTCCTGCCAGGGTTTTGGCATTTACAAATTTTCTAAAAGAGCTTTTCCAGAGAAAGAAAAAAAGGAAAAGTTCTCCTGAAAAAGTATTTCTACAAAGACATTAACATGTAATTGTTTCCTTCCCTATGCATCTAAACCACTGACCTCTGCCTCACAAATTATGTATTTGCTGACTTCCACAGTGTCAGAGCTTCCTCCGAAGGACAGAAAGGTCAACATTAGCATTGGCTGCTGTTTACTTCATCAAAATAATGAAAAAACTCCTTCATGATCATTAGTAGCACAAAACACAGAAGTTGTAACATCTGTAATGTGTCCAGTCCGACACTTTCAGCTAAAGATAAAAGAACTTTGTTGTCATTTTATGTGCATTCATTAAGAAAAGGCCTCTGTGTTTAAGGTTCAGTGCTTCATCACAGAAGCATCACAGAAGCATAATCTATTGAGATATATTAACTAAATGAATTCCAAATAAGAATGGCAAGCATTTCTTTGAAACATAGAACATGCAAGTGTCTGGAGCTTGTATAAACAGCAATTTGCTATCTCATGCAGGACTGCTCATTCCCATGCCCCTAAAAATCCAAATAATTTACTATTTGATTTATGCTTCAAGAGAGTAGCCATCAAATGTAATTTGAAAAAAATAAACAAACACTTGTTAAGTCAAGTTTTTCAGTAATTCCCAAATGGCCTCAGAGGCATAGGAACTTCACATAAGAAAGAGAAATTGTGTGGGTTGAATGTTTCATATATAACGTAATAAAGATACAGCTACTTAGCATCAATTTTAGGTTATGTTAAGAAAAACCCCCTAAAGGGAGACACAAAACTGACATACATCTTTGAACATTTTCTCACATGAATATGTGAAAAAGTTACATTTGATAAAGACAGGAAACAAAGATAAATGTGTCAGTTGTATTAATGAGGGACCTGTTGCCAAGTCTCTGATGTTCAAAATAATTCAAGATCCAAGACCTTCCATAACATGGATGGAAGAAAACATTCGTTTTCATGTTGTTGGGCAGAAGTCTTCTGTCTGTGTCTCGAAGCTGCCGTTCAGTTTTTAGGTGGACAGTGTTTTAATAGAACAAAAAATTCTCAGTTTCTGTCACTACTAAAGCTAAAATCACAGGTAAGAGGTTCAGTTGAGGGATTAAAGGTGTATTGATCTTTTTCCGAAACAGAAAGGTACCAAAAGAAAGCTTAGGAAGACTCCAAATTCTGTTACTGTTAATGCATGCATTGATTCATCCCACATACATGCTAATCACAAATGGTCATCTTCAAAGAGCTTACAATCCAATAGGCCTATGACATTTAGTTCACTAATAAGCTGATCTTATTTATTTTTTAAAAAAAATTTATTCACAGTAAATCCCTAAACTATTATACTTACCACAGTCCTTGCTTTCTACATCTTCTTGGGGGGGAGGGGGGAGGTGGGAAACACAAGCATCTTTATAAGGTAATAGTTGTTTCAACTTCTGTGTTTATGGTCTCATCAAAATAAAGTGCAGGTATTTAGGGAAACAAAGACTCTAATCTGACGGTGGGATGAGATTCTCTTTGGGCCACTCCTTCTCTAGCTCTGAAACCAAGTTTTGCCAGTCTCATTACCAGGAATTGTCCCTCATCTTATCACAACGCAGCACGCACGGGGACGAGGAAGATTGTAGGAGACCCCTGGCTATAGCGTTGCTCAGAAAGCAACAGGTATCCTGGAATGATAAACAATTCCATGGTGGACTGCAGGTCACTTGCTCTCAATCTAGGCGGCGGATGGAACCTGAGTCAAAAAGGCATTTCTGATCTTAGCCCCGAACGGAGGGTGCTGTTAAGCCCCTGGCGTTGGCGCTCACATCACCCTCTCGGCGACCCCCAACCCCTGCCTGGGAGGACCCAGGGACCAAGAGGACCGCCCCCAGAGGCCGAGCGTTCAGGGGCTCCGAAGGGTTTGCAGGAAGTCATCCCGAAAGGGCCACCTGGGCACGTGCATTACACTCACCTGTTCACACTCTCCAGGCCCCGGAGAGCTGCGGTCCCCTGGCAAGTTCGGAAGCCGGTCCCCGGGACCGCTAACCCTCCCACGTTGCGCAGCGCAGTCTGCGGGGGGCGTTTCCCAGCCGCTGGGCTGAGATCGTGGGTGGGAGCGGCGGCAAGCGCTGGCGGAGCGGCCGGGGTCTCCTCGCTGCCGCTCGCTCCGACTAGCGGCCGAGGGACTGCGGCAGGACGCGAGCTCAGCCCGGGAGGCCGCCGGGATGCTGCAGTGCGGCGCTCCGGCGCCCCCTACCGGCGCCAGCGCCAGGTTCCCCCCTCGAGGCTGCCTCCAGCTGCAGAGTGTGAGCATCCATATACTCGCCTTCGCCGCACCCGAGACACTCTTCGCTTGGCCCCCCCTCAGTTCCCGGCTTCTGGGTTCTCACAGAAGGACCTCGTCCCTTGGTTAAAACCTCGCGTGTGAATGCACCACTGCGTGATGTTTTCTATTCCCTACTTCAAATCATCCTCACACCATCCTTTAGAGGCATGTTTAATTATCCCCATGAGACCCAAGAGAAAACAGAGGATAAATAACTTGTCCTGGGGCTTCCCGGATGGCTCAGCGGTAAAGAATCCGCCTGCAATGCAGGAGGCGCGGGGTCGATCCCTGGGTGGCGAAGATCCCTCGGAAAAGGAGATAGCAACTCACTCCAATATTCTTGCCTGGGAAATCCCATGGACAGAGGAGCCTGGCGCGCTATAGTCCATGGGGTCGCAAAGAGTTGGACACGACTGAGCGCAAAACTTGTCCCCCAAGGCTAGTAAACGGTTGGAATGAAATTTTGGGCCAGATTGGAAGCTAAGATGCTAGAAGAGACATAATTTCAGTTCAGTCGCTCAATCGTGTCCAATTCTTTGCGACCCCATGAAACGCAGCGCCAGGCCTCCCTGTCCATCACCAACTCCCGGAGTTCACCCAAACTCATGTCCACTGAGTTGGTGATGCCATCCAACCATCTCATCTTCTGTCATCCCCTTCTCCTCCTGCCCTCAATCTTTCCCAGCATCAGGGTCTTTTCAAATGAGTCAGTTCTTCGCATGAGGTGGCCAAAGTATTGGAATTTCAACTTCAACATCAATCCTTCCAATGAACACCCAGGACTGGTCTCCTTCAGGGTGGACTGGTTGGATCTCCTTGCAGTCCAAGGGACTCTGAAGAGTCTTCTCCAACACCATAGTTCAAAAGCATCAGTTCTTCGGCACTCAGCTTTCTTTATAGTCCAACTCTCACATCCATACATGATTACTGGAAAAACCATAACCTTGACTAAACAGACCTTTGTTGGCAAAGTAATGTCTCTGCTTTTTAATATGATATCTAGGGTCATAACTTTCCTTCCAAGGAGTAAGCATCTTTTAATTTCATGGCTGTAATCACTATCTGCAGTGATTTTGGAGCCCAAACAAATAAAATCAGCCACTGTTTCCCCATCTATTTGCCATGCCATCCATGACTGGATGCCATGATCTTAGTTTTCTGAATTTTGAGCTTTAAGCCAACTTTTACACTGTCCTCTTTCACTTTCATCAAGAGGCTCTTTAGTTCTTCTTCACTTTCTGCCATAAAGGTGGTGTCATCTGCATATCTGAGGTTATTGATATTTCTCCTGGCAATCTTGATTCCAGCTTGTGCTTCTTCCAGTCCAGCATTTCTCATGATGTACTCTGCATAGAAGTTAAATAAGCAGGGTGACAATATACAGCCTTAATGTACTCCTTTTCCTATTTGGAACCAGTCTGTTGTTCCATGTCCAGTTCTAACTGTTGTTTCCTGACCTGCATATAGGTTTCTCAAGAGGCAGGTCAGGTGGTCTGGTATTCCTATCTCCTTCAGAATTTTCCACAGTTTATTGTGATCCACACAGTCAAAGGCTTTGGCATAGTCAATAAAGCAGAAATAGATCTTTTTCTGGAACTCTTGCTTTTTCCATGATCCAGAAGATGTTGGCAATTTGATCTCTGGTTCCTCTGCCTTTTCTAAAACCAGCTTGAACATCTGGAAGTTCAGGGTTCACCTATTGCTGAAGCTTGGCTTGGAGAATTTTGAGCATTAGTTTACTAGCATGTGAGATGAATGCAAATGTGCGGTAGTTTGAGCATTCTTTGGCATTGCCTTTCTTTGGGACTGGAATGAAAACTGACCTTTTCCAGTCCTGTAACCACTGCTGAGTTTTCCAAAGTTGCTGACATATTGAGTGTAGCACATTCACAGCATCATCTTTTGGGATTTGAAATAGTTTAACTGGAATTCCATCACCTCCACTAGCTTTGTTTGTAGTGATGCTTCCTAAAGCCCACTTGACTTAACATTCCAGGATGTCTGGCTCTAGGTGAGTGATCACATCATTGTGATTATCTGGGTCATGAAGAACTTTTTTGCATAGTACTCCTGTGTATTCTTGCCACCTTTTCTTAATATCTTCTGCTTCTGTTAGGTTCATACCATTTCTGTCCTTTATTGAGCCCATGTTTGCATGAAATATTCCCTTGGTATCTCTAATTTTCTTGAAGAGAGCTCTAGTCTTTCTCATTCTATTGTTTTCCTCTATTTCTTTGCATTGATCACTGAAAAAGGCTTTCTTATCTCTTCTTGCTATTTTTTGGAACTCTGCTTTCAGGTGGGTATATCTTTCCTTTTGTCCTTTGCTTTTCACTTCTCTTCTTTTCACAGCTATTGATAAGCCCTCCTCAGACAGCCATTTTGCTTTTTTTGCATTTCTTTTCCTTGGGGATGGTCTTGATCCCTGTCTCCTGTACAATGTCATGAACCTTCATCCATAGTTCATCAGGCACTCTATCAGATCCAGTCCTTTAAATCTATTTCTGACTTCCAGTGTATAATCATAAGGGATTTGGCTTAGGTCATACTTGAATGGTCTAGTGGTTGTCCCAATTTTCTTCAATTTAAGTCTGAATTTGGCAATAAGGAGTTCATAATCTGAACCACAGTCAGCTCCCAGTCTCATTTTTGCTGACTGTATTGAGCTTCTCCATCTTTGGCTGCAAAGAATATAATCAATCTGATTTTGGTGTTGGCCATCTGATTATGGCCATGTGTAGAGTGTTCTCTTGTGTTGTTGGAAGAGGATGTTTGCTATGACCAGTGTGTTCTCTTGGCAAAACTCTATTAACCTTTGCCCTGCTTCATTCTGTACTCCAAGGCCAAATTTGCCTATTACTCCAGGTGTTTCTTGACTTCCTACTTTTGCATTCCAGTCCCCTATAATGAAAAGGACATCTTTTTTGGGTGTTAGTTCTAAAAGGTCTTGTAGGTCTTCATAGAACCATTCACCTTTAGCTTCTTCAGCATTACTGGTCAGGGGATAGACTTGGATTACCATGATATTGAATGGTTTGCCTTGGAAACGAACATAGATCATTCTGTCATTTTGCATCCAATTACTGCATTTTGGACTCTTTTGTTGACCATGATGGCTACTCCATTTCTTCTGAGGGATTCCTGCCCACAGTAGTAGACATAATGGTCATCTGAGTTAAATTCGCCCATTCCAGTCCATTTTAGTTCGCTGCTTCCTAGAATGTCGACATTCACTCTTGCCATCTCCTGTTTGACCACTTCCAATTTGCCTTGATTCATGGACCTAACATTCCAGGTTCCTATGCAATATTGCTCTTACAGCATCAGACCTTTCTTCCATCACCAGTCACATTCACAACTGGGTGTTGTTTTGGCTCCATTCCTTCATTATTTCTGGAGTTACTTCCCTACTGATCTCCAGTAGCAAATTGGGCACCTACTGATCTGGAGAGTTCATCTTTCAGTATCTTATCATTTTGCCTTTTCATACTGTTCATGGGGTTCTCAATGCAAGAATACTGAAGTGGTTTGCCATTCCCTTCTCCAGTGGACCACGTTCTGTCAGACCTCTCCACCATGACCCACATACTGAATTTAATGGAAATTCATATCTGTATATTTGAGAAATTTCCAAAAGCTTCACACTCTCCTTGCAAGATCAGCATTTAGAATGGTTGAATTGAAGTCGCTGTCCATCGTCCTCAAAACCTAGCAATGATAATTAATAGTCATGCTATGCTAGACCACCTTTCACATCTCTTATCTCATTTGGTATTTATACACTCCTTGAGGTAAGCACTCATATTTAAAATTATTATCCTTTCATAGATGAGGAGGTGCATTTCAGAGAGGTTAAATGATTTTCCAAAGACTATGACACTTCTGGTTAGAGGAACAGGAAACACCTAGGTTATTTCTTTCCTTTGAAACATAGGTATCCTTCGCAAGATACCAGGTGGACTCCAGGAAGCTATCACGTAGAGCAGACAGGGACCTGGGGCTGAGTGTACAATCTGCAGTGTGTTCTTGATGGGAGAGATGTAAACAGGGAGGCTGTTTCCAGGGCCAGCTCACCTGAAAAGCCACTGTAGCCATGAGCTGTGGGCCACGCTGACCAGAGCAGTTGGGTCTGGGACGGAGGCAGGAATCTCCTTGCAGTTTACGAGTTGTCCTAAGAATTCTTTGAGAAATCTCAAATACTGTCTCCTCTGTGACTTTTCTGATCACAGACCTATGTCCTACTGCTAAAAACACACTTGCGTTAGATGACCCAACTCTATGTCTCCTAGCACCCTGTGCTCCATTATCACATTTGCATTGTACTCATTTTTATTTCTCAGTCTTCTCCATGAAACTTTGACGTTCCTGAATGTAGGGATATAGCATAATTGTCTCTGTACCTCCAGGATCTATGATCATGGTGGCACATAGTGGGTGTTCAAAAAACCGTTGAGTGAATGAAGAGAACAAATTGGGAGTGTGCGTATTGGATTTATTTGCACATGCTTAATTTGGGATAGAATAGCTAGTAAGAAGTTGAACATATGAGTCTGAAGCTCAGGAAGGAGGTCTGAGAGAGAGATTGAAGTGTCTCAGCATACAGGAAGTTTTCAAAGCTTCTGTCATGGTGAATGATCCAGGTAGATTAAATGGAATTTTATAGAAATCCAATTACATGGAATTCTATGGCTTTAAGGTGTTTAGGTTTCACATGTTACCTTCCTCTCCTATCAAACCCTGTATTCATAGAAAGAAAGAAAAAAGAAAGTGAATTTGCTCAATCATGTCTGCCTCTTTGTGACCCCATGGACTGTCCATCCATGGAATTTCCCAGGCAAGAGTACTAGAGTGGGTTGCCATTTCCTTCTCCAGTATTTATGGAAGGAGTTACCAAAAATATCTGCATTTACATATCTATATGTAGATACCTATTTTCCTACTTACAGAGACTTAAGTTGAATTCCTACTTTGCCACTCTTACCTAATTGGAATTATTGAAGAGGGTCCAAGCCAGGCTTCTTTTGTAACAGTTCTTGGGAACTTGTCTACAAAATCTGTTCTCTCCATCCTTCTACTTAGCCCATGTAGGTAGGCCAGCATTCCCCTTTCATTAGGGAAGCACTTGCAGGCATACCTACAGCTCTTGACATGCTGTACCCACAGAGAAGTAGCCGCCATATTGGAGCCTGATACCCATTGTATGATATTTTCAGCACATACATGCGTGCTCAGTCGCTTTAGTCATGGCCAACTTTTTGTGCCCCTATGGACTGTAGATGACCAGGCTCCTCGGTCCATGGGACTCTCCAGGCAAGAATACTGGAGTAGGTTTCCATGCCCTCCTCCAGGGATTTTTCCCCACCCAGGGATCCAACCCGTGTCTCCTGTGGCTCATGTATCACAGGCGAGTTCTTTACCACTGATCCACTGGAGAAGCCTCAATATCTTCAGTAGCCTGTATTCTGTGAGAGTAATATCCCAGCATATTTGCTTGCTAGGCAGCAATAGCCCTTGAGAGAGCTCTTGTTGTCCGCTGGTCCCTCAGCCTGACTTCAGGCTTAAGTTAAAACTTCTAACACAAAATTAGTAGATGAATCATCAGTATAAGCCCAAAATACCTATTACAGACTGGAATGTGTGTGTGTGTACGTAGTTGCTAATCATGTTCATTGCAAATAATTGGAGTAGTTGAAAAATACAGAGAAGAAAATCACACTCCAAATGATGCCATCCAGAAATAACCATTGTTATCATAAGAGAACCTCATTAAAGATGCTGTAGAACATAAATGAATCAATGGATGTATATACTGATATTACATGGCATGTAGATATGCTGAGGGCCATCATATCCTTTTAATAATAAATAAATGCTATTTTTTAGTTTAATAAATACACTAAATTAAGCAGAAGATAAAGAAATGAAAGTGAACCTTAAAAGCTTGTCTTCACTTTAGATATTTACTCACTTTGAAAGTAAAAATGTTAGTCTCTCAGTCGTGTCTGACTCTTTTTGACCCTATGGACTTTGGCCGCCAGGCTCTTCTGTCCATGGAATTTTCCAGGCAAGAATACTGGAGTGGGTTGCCATTTACTTCTCCAGGAAATCTTCCTTACCCATGGATCAAACCCAGGTTTTCAACATTGCAGGCGGATTCTTTCCCAGCTGAGCTACAGGGGAAACCCCTATATGGTTCATATTTAACCACATATTTTAGTCAATGTCAGTTGACTTCTTGCCATTTAATAAGGAGGAAATTAGCCTCTTACTTCCCCATCCCTCTCCCTATATTTTTACTTCTGTATTATTTTTTATCAAGATTTTATAATATCTGTATTTGTTCTGTAACTCTAAGTCCCAAAGGGGTTTAAACTTAGTCCTATATTTAAATGAAATAAATTTATTCAATTATTTTACTGTAGTTTTTCTACTCGTGATTATTTTGATTCATCCCTTTTCATTTCTTCCTGATGTAATGTTCTCAAGAAAGTCTTGGATGGGCTGTATTGTATAATGGAGTATATTCAACTGTTTCTTTCCTTGATATTTTTAATTTATTTTGTTATTACCCTTCTTTTGTGTATGTAATCCCCTTCCTCCTTTTTTCTTGAAAAACATATTTTTCTGTTTATTATATTGTTTATTTTAATCAGATATCATATTTGCTGCAATACATAATAAACCAATTCTTCCTGGCTCTGTTCCTCCCTTATCTGAAACCTGTTTGTTTTTTACTGTGGAGCCATGGCTTGAGGGCTAAGCATTTCACTCTGTCTATCATGCTGAGATGTGAAGATAAAGCAAAGAGGAGAGGTCACTGCAGTTTCTGTGCAGCCTTGTTAATGGCTGAGTGCCAGGATTTAGCGTAGGCAATCAGGATCCACACTATTCCAAAGAAAAGATTCCCCCAGACTTGAGAGTCTCCATTCATTCTCGGAGCCCTCTACACTCTCTCTTAAGCCATTCCCACTGACCCTGTCCCTCTTGTTAGAAGAGGAAAAGGATAGTTGCTCAGTTTATTTCTCTCCAAAATTGGAGGTATTCATTATTGGTGAAAAGAATACTCAGGAGTTGATGACTCACTGAAACTGCTGCAGGAAGTCAGAGCCTGTCTATACCATAATCTTTTGTTCCATTAGAAGATTCATTTTAAAGTTTTATGGCAAGAAATCAAACCCATTTCCTGATTTTGTTGCTGCAAATGACTTTTTTTTTTGGTCTGTGGATAGGCGTTATTGTTGTTATTCTCTATTTAATTAGATATTGCTCGTGCTCAGTTGCTTCAATATTAGGCAAAGGAAAATCTGATTTGGGCCATGGCTGGACTTTCCCTCTGCCTGGGAACAGATGTAAAATCTTGTAGAAGATAGTCACAGAGATAGAATTCCAGATATTTGCATAGACATGCCCCTGGGACCTTGGCCAGTCCATGAGCTTGCACGTTGTCTCATGAGTCTCTGGGAGACCTAGTAGAAGAACAGCTGTGTGGTGTCTGAAAGCTGGGCGGAGATTTCAGAGATCTCAGAGTCCTCGAAGAGACACTGGAGTTGACCCAAGCCAGAGTTCAGAGAACTTGGTGAACATCCTGGACCTTTGACTGAGACCTCAGTAGGCCCATATCCTAGGAGTGAGAGTCATGCTTGGGAATAAGAACAGGAATCTAAGAAGAATGGCAAATGTGAAATACATTCCCTCCCCTGAATGAAGACTAAGGCGAGACCTTGAGAGGGACAAGCTAATCCACCGGTAAATTAACTGCCTGCTGAAACAAAACTGTTGAGAAAGAGAACACGATCCAGAGCTTCTCTAATCATCATCTATAATGTCAGACATTAGTATTTGTCTGCTTGGGCCGCCATAGCAAAATACCACAGACAGAGTAAAGTAAACAACAGAAATTTATTTCTCACAGTTCTGGAAGCTGTGAATTTCAAGATCAAGGTTCTGGTTAAGTAGGTTGCATTATGAGGCCTTTTCTTCTGCTGGCTCTTAGGTGGCTGTTATTTCACTGTGTACTCACATGACCTCTTCTGTGAGACTGCAGAGACCCTGGTATCTCTTCTTACTGTGCTCTGTACAGTGCACAGTTGCATGCGACTCTTTGCAGCCCTGTGGACTGTAGCCCACCAGGCTCCTCTGCCCATGGAATTTTCCAGGCAAGGATACTGGAGCAAGGTACCCTTTCCTACTCCAGGGGATCTTCCTGATCCAGGGATCGAACCTGCTTCTCTTGTGTCTCCTGCATTGGCAGGTGGATTCTTTACCACCGTTCAATTAAGTTCAGATGCTCAGTCACGTCTGACCCTTTGCAGTATGGACTGCAGCACTCCAGGCCTCCCTGTCCATCACCAATCCCGGAATTTACTCAAATTCATGTCCATTGAGTCAGTGATGCCATCCAACCATCTCATCCTCTGTCGTCCCCTTCTCCTCCTGCCCTCAATCTTTCCCAGCATCAGGGTCTTTTCAAATGGGTCAGCTCTTTGCATCGGGTGGCCAAAGTATTGGAATTTTAGCTTCAACATCAGTCCTTCCAATGAATATTCAGGACTGATTTCCTTTAGGATGGACTGGTTGGATCTCCTTGCAGTCCAAGGGACTCTCAAGAGTCTTCTCCAACACCACAGTTCAAAAGCATTAATTCTTCAGCTCTTAGCTTTCCTTATAGTCCAACTCTCACATCCATACATGACTACTGGATTCTTTACCACTAGCGGCACCTTATCGCCTCTTAAGAGAACATTAGCCCTGTCAAATCAGGGCCCCACTCTTAAGGTCTCCTTTAACCCCACTTCTGTAAAGGTCTTATGCCAAAATAGAACCACATTGAGGGTTGGGGCTTCAACATACAAAATTTGGAGGGACACGGACCTTTAGTCTGTAGTACATACAATAAAAATTACTAAATAAAAATGGTACAGATGAACCTATTTGCAGGGCAGAAATAGAGATGCAGATGTAGAGAACTGACATGTGCACCCAACAGGAGGGAAGAGGAGAGTAGGTTGAATTGGGAGAGTAACATTGACATATTTCACTACCATGTGTAAACTGACAGCTAGTGGGAAGCTGCTGTATGGCACAAGGAGTTCAGCTCGGTGCTCTGTGATGACCTAGAGGCGTGAGGTGGGATGGGGAGGTGGGAGGGAGGCTCAAGAAGGAGGAGATAAGTGCATACATATAGCTGATTCACTTTATTGGACTGCAGAAATCAACACAACATTGTAAAGTAATTATACTCCAATAATAAAATAGAATAAAATTACCAGATAATTAAGAGGCATAAAAAGATTCATTTTGATATTTGGCAAAACTAATACAATTATGTAAAGTTTAAAAATAAAATAAAATTTTAAAAAAAAACTCTAAAAAAAAAAAAGATTTATGTCTAATAATATAGAGATAAAAGTCAATAGAAGTAAGCAAATAGATAACCTAAACATTGGAGTAACTAGACTAGAACTTCAAAATTTCTAGGATTATTTTTCTAAAGGAGATAGTGAACAAATACATAAAAATACAAAATATTTACTATATTTTGTCCATTTTTGGATTTTAATAGAGAAATAGAACCTATGAATATGATGAAGCCCAGATTGACCAACACAGAAGAGTAAGAAGATATGGAACTCACCTCCCTCCCACCACACACACGTGCAAAATACAGTGACATATGGAACAATTCTACTGAAACCTAACTCTAAGCTGGCAGGACTCAAATGCCGCCAAGGCTATACAAAAGACACACGTATAATCAGGTAGGACGGGAACAAAAGCAACCTGTGCCCCTGGGAGGTGACTCAGAGGAAAAGGGAGATTATGTAGGTAGGCAAACACCTGCCCTGGGGAATGAGCTGTGTGAGCCACAGATTGGAGACACAGCCCTGGAGTCCTCCGTGCAGGAGACAATTCCTCCCAGCACAGCTCATGCATGCTCAGTCGCTCAGTTGTGTCCGACCCTTTGTGACCCCCATGGACTGTAGCCTGCCAGGCTCCTCTGTCCACGGGATTTCCCAGGGAAATATACTGGAATGGGATGCATGGGTGGACCCAGAGAGTGTTATACAGGGTGAAGTAAATCCGAAAGAGAAAAACAAATATCATATATTAACACGTATATGTGGAATCTAAAAAAGTGATACAGATGAACCTATCTGAAGGGCCGGAATTAGAGATGCAAATGTAGAGAACCGACATGTAGACACAGCAGGGGAAGGGGTCGGTGCAATGGATTGGGAGATTAGGATTGACATATATACACTTCCATGTGTAAAATAGATAGCACAGGGAGCTCATCTCAGTGCTGTGTGATGACCTAGACGGGTGGGATGGGCGAGTCGGGTGGGAGGGAGGCCCAAAAGGGAGAGGAATATATGTATACATACAACTGATTCACTTTGTTGTACAGCAGAAGCTAACACAACATTGTAAAGCAACTATACACCAAAAAAGAAAAAAAAGACAACAGAACCCATTCAAAGCAGGAAAGGAGTAATGTCTTTAGGTACTGATAAGGAATGAACTCCAAGATATGTTGTTAAATGGGAAATAAAGAGCAAACCAGTATGACACAATTTGTATGTCTTAAAATTGTCTTTATATACACACATGTGTCCTCATGCATACATAGACTATCTCTGGAGGGAGGGTATACAACTCACCGGTACAGCGGTTTCTTCTGGAAAAGAGAACTGAAGGCTTGAAGAGGTACTTACCTGTCATTATATACCATTTTTACTTTATTAATATTTTACTACCTCTATGTAATTACCTGTGAAAATTTTTAAATTTAAGTAAAACTATAAAAAGTATCAGAAGATGTGTGGTTTAGTCGCTCAGTCATGTCCGACTCTTGCAACCCCATGGACTGTAGCCCGCCCGGCTCCTCTGTCCATGGGATTTCCCAGGCAAGAATACTGGAGTGGGTTGCCATTTCCTTTTCCAGGGGATCTTCCCAACCGAGAGATCAAACCCAGGTCTCCTGCATTGCAGGCAGTCTCCTTATAGACTAAGCCACCAAGATAACTCTTTAAGAAGAGGAAGGAAATATATATATAGCTGATTCCCAAATATGCTGCCCTGTCTCCAGGATGGGGAGAACTCTTTAGTACTAACCTTCCACACACACTGTTTTGGCTGCCATGAGAGTCTACAAGTATACCACACCAGATGCCCTTTGACTTGACTGCTGGCAACCTTTAGGAACTTTGACCCTGCCCCATGGCCAACAAATAACTCTGACGTAGTTCTGCTTCTCCATTTCCTGGCAATTGAACCATCCAAGTTGACTCAACACCAACCAAATTCCCCCCACATTTACCGCTGTGCTGAACATTCTCCCCTGAGGCTGAAAATCTAGCCAGGCTTCCTGGAAAACTGGCCCCAGTGCAGCACAAGTATAGGAAATCTGCAGAAATGAACCAAGATGTACCATTGGCAAATGAGTGATTTGAGAACAAAGTATGATAAAATTTCAAAAGTGAATTCCTACTATTAAGGATTTTAAAGAAAACAAGAATCACTTCTTTCTGTTCACATTTATTAGAGCAAATCATTTGTGATATTTATGCCAGCTAAGTAATTAAATCAAGCTTTCCCTCAGCCAGAACTGATTATCACAAACATTAAATCAGGGGCAAACAACTTAAAAATAGCCTTGGATGGCAATAATTGCTACTTAAAAAAAATGATGCTAAAGCTGAAACTCCAGTACTTTGGCCACCTAATGCAAAGAGTTGACTCATTGGAAAAGACTCTGATGCTGGGAGGGATTGGGGGCAGTAGGAAAAGGGGTCGACAGAGGATGAGATGGCTGGATGGCAACACCGACTCGATGGACGTGAGTCTGAGTGAACTCCAGGAGTTGGTGATGGACAGGGAGGCCTGGCGTGCTGCAATTCATGGGGTCACAAAAAGTTGGACACGACTGAGTGACTGAACTGAACTGATGATCAAGAAAGTATATCTTTGTGCCAGAAAGCCCCTTTTCTACTCGGCAAAAACCTAATTACCACTGTTCCCTAAAAAGAAATTGATGCATTGATTGAAATTTCTAGATTCCAATGTTTAAAGTTGCTTTCTAGAGTTTAGAAAATGCTAAAAATTATCTTTCAGTCCAAAGTGGCTTCAGACAATAATGTTCCAGTGATGGATAAAATATTGTTTAAGTCATTTTGTCTTAGTTTTGAGCCTTTTTAAAGGGAGAGAATGCAACTAAACAATTGTGAAAATTAATCCTGAATCCTAACAGCTAAATCTTTGTTTAAAATTATATATACAATTTTTTAGCTCCACTAGATAATTTGAACCACAAAGTCAAAACAAAATTTATAATTAAAAGCTTCTCAGAGCCTAAGCTCTATTAGGATAAGTTGTATGACATTCTTTAACTAGAAAATGATGCCCTTCTTAGAAAGCAGATGGAGAAATATTAATTCAACTTTTCATACATTCTCAAATTTTTCTTGTTGTTTGGAGTATGATACACATTGCATGCATTCTTTAATTCATTTGAATATTCACTCATTCCAGACAAACATTTTTAAGATTATTCACTTTAACGGTGCTTGGGCAGTAAAAGCCATCAGTATATAATATACTTATTATACCTCTGCCTAAAAATGGATGTCTCTGCTCAAATGTCAACTTTCTGAACCAAATGAGAGAAGCAGCAATTATGTTTAGCAGTTCGATAAATGGGAGTGAAAATGAATACTGGCTGATTTTCTAGTCATTTTTTGCTTGGCTGGTTGGTTTTTTGTTTTTATTTTCAATTGCACTTTTTTTGTTTCAGTTCTTCTCCCAGTCCCACAAAAACTTTCAAACTGAAATGTGCCCCATGGTGCTTTCTGTTAGATTTTGTTACTAATCAAATGAACTGAAGACAATTGACTTGGGTCTAAAAGGTTGCTTCATGAAGTTTTTGGTTCACTGGCACTTTTAATCTTCCTGTCAATTATAGTATGTCCCAACAACTAATGGACGAATGGACTAGGTCTGTCAAAGAACTAAAGGAACCAAAGGAAGATTCATCTCTGGTTGAGAAGGATCTATGGTGGTAAGACTTTGCTTTTATTCTTCAACTTGCTATGATACCAATCTCCTATTTTTCACCTCTAAGCTCCTTCACAAGTTCCTCCTTACCTTACTTATGAATACTGAAGCATCTTGGAGCCTTTAAATGGGTCCCTCTGCTCTCTCTCTCTGCCTAAATTTTCTCAGGTAGTCTGATACTATAAATGCTATCTTCACTACTGTATAGATGACACCTACATTTGCATAACACAATGATGACTATGAAAAGAATCCTCTTGCCAATGCAGGAGTAAGATCCCATGAAGAAGGACAAGACAGTCCACTCCAGTATCCTTGCCTGGAAAATCTCATGGATAGGGGAGCTTGGCAGGCTACAGTCCATGGGATTGAAGAGTCGGACATGACTGAGCAGACATACGCAACACACAATCTAATACTTGATGAGACACTGTTTCCCCCTAAGGAGTATCTTCCTGGTCAATATCTCAGCTTGATTCTGTAAGGTTTCAGTCACTTTTGCCCAATTGGTCTCATTCAGCTTCTAAGACTCAGATCTTTTTATCTGAAGACTTTGATCTCCTGTGAGATTTAGCTGTTCTCCCCACTCCACCAGCCAGCAGGTGCTGGCAGTTCATGTGGCTCTGAGTGGAAGGACTTGGTCCTTCCTGACTCTTTCCCTCCCTGGATCTGGGGTAAGAAGAGACCAGGGTGACAGAGTGCTCTCCTCTATGGCCATCTTTGCAAGGCCTCCCCCATCTCCTTGTTTGCTTGGTGACTGCTTTTCTATCTCATTGTCTGCGAGCTGCAGTGGCTGGGCGGTAGCACTCTGCTGGGCATCACTGGTCTCTTGTAACATAAGCCATATCTTCCATTACCCTGCCATAATTGTTCCCACTGTATTCTTATGACATATGTGCCTCTTATTCCACATGAACAAGCATACGATCCCATCCTTTCTCTAGAACCTCTCCCACCCCTGAAGGGAAATGTGAGATCGATCTAAACTCCCCACATCTCAGAAGCTAGAAACCCACAGCAGGGTGGAGGTTGTCAATATCCATTCCCCTCTGATTCTTTATGCCCATAATTGGTAGCATGTGCGTGCAGCATACTAAGTTGCTTTAGTCATGTCCAACTCTTTGCAACTCCAAAGACTGTAGCCCACCAGGCTCCTCTGTCCATGGGTTTCTCCAGGCAAGAATACTAAAGTGGGTTGCCATTTCCTCCTCCAGAAAATGGTAACACAGAGGGTTCAAACACTGGGGAAGAGCCCATACAGCCAAATCCTGCCAGGCTCCCCTCATACTTACCTCCCCTCACCCAACAAACTCTGAGACTCATTTAGGAAGGATGAGAAAAAGAAAATGGAGGTTATGTAGTCACCACATTGCCAGGTTCCATGAATCTCTGAAATCTGTTCTAATTCTGTTCTTCCTAGGATTCACATAAATGAATGCATTTCCAGCTGAAAACTTTACAAAGCAGAAAATAGTGACTCCTACTACTACACATAAACCAGAGGCACGTATATAAATGCAAGCATCGCCAAGGACCATGTTCAAGAGCAAATGAGTAGGAGTGCTTCCTTCTCTAACGTGGTTTTCTGGATGCTGTAGGTGACTGTCTGCTTTCTTCAGTTTTAATTTATGTTTGAATAGCTCAGTGCTTGTAAAAGCATGGTTCATGGCACATAAGTAAAGAAATTGAGAACTAAGAATGATTTGACGTTGACATGATATTCAAGCCTGTGCCCAGTGAACTCATCTCACTGAAAAAAGATGGGGCAATTTGAGTGTTTTCTTTATATTTCATTTTCTTAGTAATTCATTCCTTCTTGAAAAGGAGCAGTCTGTGGGGGAAAAAAAAGAGAGAAGAAAGGGGAAAAAAAAGAGGAGGAGGAGACAAGGCAGGTAGACAGGAAGGAAGGAAGGGAAAAGAAAGCTAGCTCTTTTGGTATGTAGCATATATTCTCTGTAAACTGCCTGTAATTCCTTATATGAGGTGACAAGGCTTCCCAGGTGGTGTAGTGGCAAGGAATCCACCCGCCCATGAAGGGGACACAAGAGATTTGGGTTTGATCCCTGGGTCGGGAAGATTTCCTGGAGAAGGAAATGGCAACCCACTCCAGTATTCTTGCCTGGAACATTTCATGGACAGAGGAGCCTGGCGGGCTGTAGTCCACATTGTTTCAAAGAGTTGGACAGGACTGAACATACACACATACCCAGAGGATAAAATAAGTGCATAAACACCCGACTTCACCACCTTGATTCTCTTCGCTGCTAATTTACTCTCCCTCCCTCTGATGTTCTCTCTCCCACTCCTGTACTGCATCCAACTATATGCAGCTACTCTCTTCCCCACCTACCTGTCCAATTTCCTCATCACCACACTGCCAACCGCTGCAGCTTTGCTTCAATTATGTTGCTTGAAATGCTATTTAAAGAAGTGAACATAAATTGTGCTTCCTAAATAAAAATGCTCTTGTGTTCCACAGCAGACCATGATCTTTAATGAATGTTTGATGCCTTAATCACGTGTGCCTAAATTCCTTTATAGTTTATCATAAAATTGCATTCCTACCTTCTCAAGTCCCACATTTCACAGGTTATGTAAGACTCCTTTCTTTAAGCTTCAGGAAAATTAATCAGTTTGCTTTAGGAAAAGCAAATAGTAAGAGAAACAAGGGGAAATGTTTACATAATGATGGTGTTACACATTTTTCTGAGTGCAATCAGTTGGAAACTCTTACTTAGAAAAGAAAGATAAATAAATTGAAATTGGTCAAGTTTAGCTCAGTTTGATTATAGAGGTTCTTTCAATACCTAAGAAAATAGTGAAGTAAGCCAGAAAGAAAAACACCAATACACTATACTAACACATATTTATGGAATATATATGCGTTACATATGTGTTACATATATATGGAATTTAGAAAGATGGTAACAATAACCCTGTATGCAAGACAGCAAAAGAGATACAGATGTATAGAACAGTCTTTTGGACTCTGTGGGAGAGGGAGAGGGTGGGATGATTTGGGGGAATGGCATGAAAACATGTATAATATCATATAAGAAATGAATCGCCAGTCCAGGTTCGATACAGGATGCTCGGGGCTGGTGCACTGGGATGACCCAGAGGGATAGTACTGGGAGGGAGGAGGGAGGAGGGAGGAGGGTTCAGGATGGGGAACACATGTATGCCCGTGGTGGATTCATGTTGATGTATGGCAGAACCAATACAATATTGTAAAGTAATTAGCCTCCAATTAAAATAAATAAATTTAAATTACAAAAAAATTTTTTAAAGAAAATACCTTATTAAGGATCAACTAAGGATTGCTGTTACCTCAATCATGTTTGGCTTTTTATCAGTTAGTTTGGAATTATGTTTTTTCACATGGAGAAAATATGCCAGTGTATTTGTCCACAAGATAATAAAACAAAATTCAGAAACATTTTGGTCCTTATATTTGAGTTTCCTATCCACTTGATTAAAGATTTGGTTAAAATGAAAGGATAGAAAACAGAAAATTGGAATTTTATGAATTAGGAAATTTTAAAACATGTATGTCCAGAAACATATTACAGTAAACTAGGGCTTCCCAGGTGCCACGAGTGGTAAAGAGCCCACCGGCCAATGCAGGAGACTAAGAGATGCAGGTTCAATCCCTGGGTCAGGAAGATCCCCTGGAAGAGGGCATGGCAACCCACTCCAGTATTCTTGCCTGGAGAATCCCGTGGGCAGAGTAGCTTGGCAGGCTACAGTCCATAGGGTCGCAGAGTTGAACACAACTGAAGTGACTTAGCATGTGGGCATGAATGCCTAATATACATGAACGATTCTAGAAATCAGGGAAGATAAAGACAGACAGCAGTGCAACAGAGGAGATATGCAAAAAGAGTGTGTGTGTGTGGGTGTGTGTGTCTGCCTGGGGGATAATTTCATTTATTTTTCTAGAGCATAATAATAATAATGATAATTCCATTTATCATTTTAAAACATTTTTTCCTGTGTTACTGACTCTTCCATTCCAGGAATGTTATTTCTCCTCTCCACACTGGAGTGTAGCAACAGTAAAACAGCTAGGGATTTCACTCAGTGGTCTGATAAGCTCTCACAAATGCATTGTTTACAGCCGAGGAACATAAATGCCTATTTACATATATGTCTGGCAAAATTTCCTTTCCCTATCTGATGGACATTAATTTGGACTTAACCAGTTTCCTGTAAAAAGAAACTGCAAAGGACCTAGGAAGAATATGATGTGTTTGACTAATTTCCTCTGCCTGCTGTAGACATTAAATTAAATTTACATGCTAATTATGACCATAATGGCCCTTTGGATGATGCTACACTACAAGCCGCAACTGAAATGAGGTCCCCAGTTGTCACTGAGAAAATCAAAAGGATCTTAGTTTGAGGAGTAAATATGTGATTATAGTGATTATGTGTGAATTGTGATTATATTCTTCAATAAAGAAAACAGACTGGTGTTTACAAGTTTCCTGTTGAGAATCAATTAATGAATTAACACATATTGAACACCCACAGGGTTTCTGGAGCTGAACAAATAAATTACTTCATCAACCTGCAAAAAAAAAAAAAAAATCATCGCTAGTGCACTAGTGGGCAGAGCTGTGCAATAAACCTTGCTGAGCATGACCCTAAGCAGAACCATTAAGCAGGCAGAATTTATCTTCACTGTGGCTAGCATCTGCATTGTACGTTCTGGAACAGTTTGGACTAGAAGTCTTGTCTGGACTCTGCTTCTGGCTCTGTTACCTGCTAGCTGCGTAATAATTACCAAGACAATTTACCTTTCTGAGTTTTAATTTCTTAATTATAAAATGGGAAATCATTGCTGCGTCTTATGGAGAGTCTCAGAGGAAACAAGGAGTAGGAATTTACTTTTAACATTATAAACAGTCTACATCCATACAATATTATTTCCCTGTTTCATTTTTTTTTCTCAAGACTTCTTCAAGGGGTTGGTTGTTCTTGTGATTTCTAATCCCTCTTTCTTTTTCTTCTAAATCCTCACTCCAGTGACCTCACATTGTGGCCTCAAGACAGTAGCCAGTTCTCATCTCTGACTTTACTTATCCCATCAATAGTATTTGACACAATTCACAGATGAGTCCATCTTCCTTGAAACATTTCCTTCATTTTGCTTCCAAAGATACATTCTTGCTCTTCTCCCTAAACCACTGGCCATATTTTCTGTAATGGCTCTTCCTTTTCTGTCTAACATTTATCCTTAGAGTATGCAAGGGCTTAAGTTCTTAGACTTCCCTTCTCTACATCTGTTTCCTTCTTTTCTCTCTGTGTGCATGAGTGTTAAGTCGCTTTAGTCATCTCTAACTCTTTGCGACCCTATGTACTCTAGCCCACCTGGCTTCTCTGTCCTTGGGATTCTTCAGGCAGGAATACTGGAGTGGGTTACCATTTCCTTCTTCATCTTTTCTCTCTACACTCATCTAATGTCATGATTTTAAATACTATCTCTATTCTGGATACTTTCACAGCAATCTAGACATCCCTTGCAAACTCTAGACTCATATTCTACTTGTAGCCCCACTGGGTTATCTCATAAAATTTTTAGCAAAAATATGTTCATCACTTATTGACTCATCTTCTCCCTTACATCTACTCCATGCACAATTCTTTTCTATTTCAGTTGATGGTACTCCAGCTTTCCATTTACACTAGACAAAATTTTAGTCATACTTGACCCCTCTCTATCTTTTTTGCCCCATAACCAATTCCTTTATCCCCCACCCCTCAATAAATCCTGCTGGTGCTGTCTTCAAAATCTATCTACTGATTACCATGTTCATCACCATTATCCTGGAGTAAGCCATCATCATCTCACTCTCTCACTAGCCTCCTAGCTATTCTCTTTACCATTCTACAGTTCATTCTCCATAAAGCAGTTAGAGTAATCCCCTTAAAACATACCCCAGGTCAGGTCACTTCTTTGTCAAAACTCTCCAAAGACCCCTTATTTAAGCAGAATAAAATACAAGACTCTTACAATGAACCATGAGGTCTTGCAGGATTTTTCACACATACTGATAGAGACACAGACATGGACACACACAAACACACACACACGTACCCTTATGTCTGACCTCATCTCTGACTAATCTCCTCACTTATTCTGCCCCAGGTACAATGGCCTCCCTCTGTGCTCTTCCTTGAAAACTCTGGCTGTCTCCTGAAGTTTGGGGGAGAATGCAGACATGTATACGTATGACTGAGACCCTTCACTGGTCACCTGAAGCTATCACAATGTTGTTAATCTGCTATGACTAAATGCAAAATAAAAAGATAAAAAAGACTGTTCTGTAATGATAATGACTGTCAAACTAAAAAAACCCTCTGTCTCCCTCCTGCCTCAGGACACCTGCTTTTCCAATTCCATTCTTAGGCATGCTGCTGCTGCTGCCAAGTTGCTTCAGTTGTGTCTGACTCTGTGCGACCCCATAGACGGCAACCCACCAGGCTCTCCCATCCCTGTGATTCTCCAGGCAAGAACACCGGAGTGTGTTGCCATTTCCTTCTCCAATGCATGAAAGTGAAAAGTGAAAGTGAAGTCACTCAGTCGTGTCCACTCTTGGCGACCCCATGGACTGCAGCCTACCAGGCTCCTCCATCCATGGGATTTTCCAGGCAAGAGTACTGGAGTGGGGTGCCATCACCTTCTCTGATTCTTAGGCATATACCCTAGTAATGAATCAGTGAGTATAATGACTTCTCTGCACCAAGATACATACATTAAGAATGTGAAAGTGAAAATGTTAGACTTTCAGTCATGTCCAGTTTTTTGCAACCCTATGGACTCTGCCCACCAGGTTCCTCTGTCCACAGAATTCTCCAGGCAAGAACACTGGAATGGGTTTCCATTTCCTTCTCCAGAGGATCTTTCTGCATTGCAGTCAGATTGTTTACTGTCTAAGCCACCAGGGAAGCCTAAGAATGTGTAATAAGAGGCAAAATGAAAAACAAACTTGATACACATATAGATAGCAAAGTAAATAAACAGATCAGAACATAATCTTCTTTTTCATTGTCTTATTTGACATACAAATTTATATTAGTTTCAGGCGTACACCACAGCAATTTGCTAATTTTTTACACTGTAAAATAATCCTGTCATCATCCATTGTATGAAAGTGGTTACAATATTAGATCCGAATATATTCATACAATGAAATACCTTGCAACAGTGAAAAGAAGTGAACTAAAGCTATAAGAACATGGATAACTCTCCCAAACAAGATTTTAAAAATCTGATAGGTATGGTTACCCAGGTGTTGTCTTCATAATAATTATTTATTAAACTGAATATGTGTGTGTGCATGCATGTGCTCAGCCACTCAGCCATGTCAGACCTTTTCCAACCCCATGGACTGTAGCCTACCAGGCTCCTTTGTCCATGGGATTTCCCAGGCAAGAATACCAGAGTGGATTACAATGTCCTGCTCTAGAGGATCTTCCTGACCCAGGGATCAAACCTGCGTCTCTTGCACTTCCAGGTGAATTCTTTACCACAGCATCACTTGGGAAGCCCAGACTGAATATACATATTATTTCTCTATGTAATTATATTTCACAATTTAAGCATCTAAATTTTTTATTGGAGAAGAGTCATTCGGCCAACCCTAGTCACACAGAATCTGGGAGGGTAAAAATACAGTAATAGTAACAACAAAATTTTGTTTAAGGAGAAAAAAAGAAAGTAGGTATTTGGTAAGGAGTTAGTTAGCAAGTGTCCGCTGCACATAAGCTATTCATTATCTGAGATACTTCAGTGCAATTATAGTTTTAAAGGTATGTATTTTTTATACAACCATGTGCATAAATAAAAGCCAATTATTCATCTGATGGTCAAACAAAAATAAAAGTTTCAAGTTTGAAAACTTGAAGCAGAAATTTTCTACACTGCACTCACTAAGAATCAATATATCCGTGGTTAACTTGATTCATTTCTAAAGGATTTTCCAGAGACAGTGTGCATACTTTAAAACTAATCCCTGCGTGAGACAGATGAAGACCATCCCACTCTGTGGATTTGGTTTTCCCCCAACTTGGCGTACTGCTCTGGAGACTGGCAGCTCGAAGTATTTCCTGACTCTGCTGAAATCCCGAGGCCATAAAACAGGCTTCAACTTTTCAGGATTTGTCATTGAACTTTCACCCCTTGCACACTTTTTCTAAATTCCAGAGGTTTTTTTTTTTTTTTTTTTTTTAATAATTTACCTTTTGTAGGTTGCCTGAGTCAACACTTACCCACCACCTCCTTCTCCCTAGTTTCTCCCTAGTAACCTTCTCTTTAGGAGTGGCCTTGTGGGAGTAGAGAGACAGAAGCAGAAGGCTGCTAGGTGGGACTCCTTAGAAAACTTGGTTTCTTGGTACAAGGGACCTTCTCTTTAGTACAGTAGAGATACAGACAGGTGTGAGTGGATGTATGCGTTGCTTCAGTCATGTCTGACTCTTTGTGACCCTACTGACTATAACCCACCAGGTTCCTCTGTACATGGGATTCTCCAGGCAAGAATAGTGGAGTGGGTTGCCATCCCCTCCTCCAGGGAATATTTCCGACCCAGGGGTCGAACCTGAGCCTCCTGCATCTTCTGCACTGCAGGTGGATTCTTTACCTCTGAGCCACCAGGGAAACCCCACTGACAGGTGTATCTCTCCACAGTGAAGCAGCAGGTTTGAAGCCTAAAGCAAATATACCATAGATTGTGGAGCAGAAGCTTGGATCAAACCTAGGTCTCCATCAGGACTGCTGAGCAGCTGCAGTGACCACGAACCTTCAGGATCCTGACACCATCAATTTCAGAGGCTGCATCCATAAGATCAAGTGTTTCCAGAGCTATTAGACGTGCAGAATTATTTCTCTTCAGGGAGATAAACAGGCCCCATCTAGAACCCTATGTCATAAATTGAGTAACAGTCATTTGAAATTGGACTTAATAACATACCTAGGTAAAAGATATTTTCAAAAGCAATTTTGAAATAAACTGTTAGTGAGCTAAAAATTATAGGAAGTCTTATATTAAAAATAAAAGCAGTGGAAACTAAAACTAAACAAAGATGAAGAGAACTTCCAGTGCTGAAGAAATAGCACTGGTTTCAGAACAGACGTTTGTGAAATTCATTCCAGATCTTTTTCTTTGTTACCTTGAAAAAATTCCTTAACAGCTTAGTCTCAATTACCTCACCTGTTATATTAGTTAATAATTTCTTCCTTACAATATTGTTGTTACATGTGGAAAACTGCAATTGCACTCCTGCATCATGCTACTTATTCAATAAATAAATAGTAGCTATCATTGCAGTTCATAAAATCAAGTCATTTTCTAAGGTCAATAGTTTTGTGATCTTGAGGTTATTGATTTTTCTACCAAAAAAAAAAAGTGGATTCAATTAAATGACTCCCTGCCATTCTATAGGGACTACATAACACAGAGTTGGCCCCTGTCATAAACCCACATCATATCAGGGGAACTGTTCAGAAAGAGTTTGATTCCTGGCTTCAAGTGTCAACTCTAATCCTGCCCAGATATTTGACCTTGGTCAGGCCTATGAAGGAACCTTAGAATCTTTCTCTGTAAAACTGCAGGGTTGAGTGAATAAGGTCTCCAATATGTCTGAAACTTTTGGTATCAGATCAAATTCTCTAACACTTTTGGTCCTGGAAGGCAATGGATAATAGGAAAGCAAAAGCACAAATGAATTGAAAGTTAGAGGAATTCATTTGGCTTATACCATAGTTCATGATCAGTGGCTGAGAATTGCTGTCTGGAACAATTTTGGTCAAAGGTACAAGCCTGTTTGTCTTGACTCCAGTATCTAGTGTCGAAGGAACTGTATTTGAGACAAAGGATAAAGGATTATTCCCTGCTCTAGGATAAAGAGGAAGTTCCAGGCTGATGTCAATGAAACAACTATAAAGTGAGGATGAGTGCCTGCTCAGTCACTCAGTTGTGTCCACCTCTTGCAATCCTGTGGACTGTAGCCCACCAGGCTCCTCTGTCCATGGGATTCTCCAGGCAAGAATACTGGAGTGGGTTGCCATTTCCTCCTCCAGGAGAGCTTCCGGACCCAGGGATTGAACCCATGTCTCCTGTGCATCTGTTGCATTGGCAGGTGGATTCTTTACCACTAAGCCATCTGGGAAACCCAAAAGTGGGGATAGTGAGGAGCATAAATTATGAGAGTGAAAGGAAATAACCCCAGCCAAAGGAAGAGGTCCTGAACTCCATCAGCACACACTAGACCTTACTGAAGATGTCACATAATAATTACAGAAAAGAGTTATAAGGCCCAAAACCTGAACATTCTCTTTGAATTTAAGGGACCAGTTACTTGGGGCAAAGGCACTGGGTTGCAATCATGTAAATGTAAGTAGCTAGTTAATTTTGGAGGAAAAAAAGAATTTTAGAAAGCTTCTGCTCACATGACAGTCAAAAATGTGACTATGCAAAAGAGCCCAAAGCAACAGAGCTTGGCTTAGTCTGTCAGTAAGGAATCATTTATGATGCTGTCTGTGTGGTCTGGGTCTCAAACTGTTTAAAATGCTTAGACGAATTTGGTCTACTATGTTTGTGCATCTGATTTATTTGATTTACAAATGCAGGGCTTAGCAAGATGTTGTTAGATCTGTATTTGAGTATTTAAAGTAAAATCTGTATGTGTTTCAGATGATTAACTATTTGAGGCAATCCAGCTACAAAATATTGAAAATGTCACTGTAGTTTAAAACATCTGAGGGAATTTGATTAAATATGTAATGATTGGAAAAAGTTTGACGATATATCAAATTCAAAAAAGCGTCTTTCCCCAAAGCCCTAAATGCTAAAAATAAAATAAGGTCTTACAGAAAAATCTTAAGGAAATTTAATTTTCAAATGGTAACTTTCACCGAAGAAATACTGATTAAAATCCAAATATTAGATAGAATTCCTGATCTTGAAAAAACAAGAACCACTTGTATTTCTCCTTCACTATTTTTCTTTCTATATCTCTGGCTAACTAAAAAAGTCCCACAAAATAGGTACAAGATTCCCTTTCTAAGAATGTAGGCAGGAATGTGAAAAACAAATTTTTATTCCAGTGCCTGCATTTGTAGTGCCACCTAGTGTTCAAGAAAGGCAATGACAGTTTTAGAAGTTGAAGTTCTAACTATTCCGCATGAAAGAAGCTGCTGCTGCTACTGGTAAATCGCTTCAGTCGTCTCCGACTCTGTGCGACCCCATAGACGGCAGCCCACCAGGCTCCCCGTCCCTGGGATTCTCCAGGCAAGAACACTGGAGTGGGTTGCCATTTCCTTCTACAATGCATGAAAGTGAAAAGTGAAAGTGAAGTCGCTCAGTCGTGTCCGACTCTTAGCGACCCCATGGGCTGCAGCCCACCAGGCTCCTCTGTCCATGGGATTTTCCAGGCAAGAGTACTGGAGTGGGTGGCCATTGCCTTCTCCAATAATAATTATAAAAGGAGCATAATCTTTAAAATTATGAATTACTATATTATACATATAATATTATTCATCAATTATACTTTAAAAAATTGTTCAGAATTGAAACAAAGAAAAGAAATGTCAGTCAAGAGTGGAAACATGGACCACATTTCAGTTACACTATTAAACATCTTACCTTAAGTGCTTAAGATATAAAACCTACTGAAATTATGGTTTTCCCCAAAATTATGCCCCACTCTTTCCTTCTGAAACTTTATGAAATTTTGTATTTTGCTTTTTATATCCTCATGCTGCTACTGCTAAGTCGTTTCAGTCATGTCCGTCTCTGTGCGACCCCATAGACGGCAGCCCACCAGGCTCCCCCATTCCTGGTACATTCTATTTGTATTATTGAATATTTCTCACCTTTAGGGTTAGAAAAACTTCTACCTTCAAAGAGCTTATGTTCTACTTGTATTTATCACAGTCAGTTTATACAGAAATCGAATATATATATCCACCTCTACTTTCGCTAGTGTGCTTTTTTTCCCCCTTCAAACTACTACTTTACTAAAAGGCTTTGCCTTGAGTTGGTGTTCAGTAAATATATGTGAAATCAAACAGGTAATTGAAGATAATTTACAAATCAGTTAATTTTATAGTTTTAGCGACCTGGCTTTTCTCTTTAGACCTTTGGTCAACAATTATTCTGTTTGTCTATTGTATGCTGGTTTTGAGAGTCCCTTGGACAGCGAGGAGATCAAACCAGTCAATCCTAAAGCAAATCAACCCTGAGTATTCACTGGAAGGACTGATGCTGAAGCTGAAGCTCCAATACTTTGGCCACCTGATGCAAACAGCTGACTCATTGGAAAAGACCCTGATGCTGGGAGGGATTGGGGGCAGGAGGAGAACGGGATGACCGAGGATGAGATGGCTGGATGGCATCACCGACTCAACGGACATGAGTTTCAGCAAACTTCAGGAGATGGTAAAGGACAGGGAAGCCTGGCGTGCTGCAGTCCACGGGGTCGCAAAGAGTCAGACACGACGGAGCGACTTGTGCTGGTGTGCCCTCAGTCACCCCCGCCCCTCACCTCCCCCGCTACAATGTGGGCCCCAAAGCCATGATTCAGGGCTTGGCTGGATGAAGGAAACGAGTTTTGAACTGAAGACAAGAAGATAATTTTTATTTAGATTTGACTGAGCATTTTCATTCCTGAGAAGTAATCATGTTCTTACAATACCTAAAAGTGGCTGGAAAGCTATGGAATCACACCAATTAGAATTAACAGATGGGGAAGAGAGGTGAGACAGAGCAAAAATGAAAATAGTGACTGGAAAAAAAACATGAAACATGTGCCTGTCAAGTTCTACTCATTCGTAAACTGTTTACTTGCAGGCATTTATGGTCTCTTTTCCTCATTGCTGTATTTACAAATGTGTATAAATAATATATTCATCACTAGGCATTCACCAAGAAAAAAAATTACTTCCCTGAATACTTAAAAAAAGAGGTCCAGAGAGGAAGCTAATAATTACTGATGTGTACCATGGTTTGGGCAAAAATCCTCTTTATCCCTTTAATGCTCACAGCTATCCTAAGGCATGAAATTGTTTATCGGTTAAGGAATTTGAAGATCCAAGATGGTGAGTGATTTGGCCCAAGTCAAAGCAATTGTAAATGGTAGAGAGAGAATTAAAATTGAGTCCTATTTTGACTGAAGGGTCCTTTAGTTTCTGATAGTCCATTCTTTTCATTCTGTGAAAGAAACAGCAAATGTAAGATTGGCCAGTCCCGTCTACAGCTCTGTGGACATTTAGCTCGGGTGTTAAAACAAACATACTGGCTCTTCAGACCTCAGTCTGCCTGGACTCACCCACTTGCCCCGTCCAAGGCCAAGCAGACTAAGAGGAAAAGGGGTGTGTGCAGTCTGGTTTCTAATTCAAACAGCTAAAGAGCAGGGAATGAGCTTACCTGCTGAACCATAAATCAATACACTTCACAACCATTACCATTTACTGGGGAAGCAGTGAATTTCTTTCCTATTTGTAGAGAAAGACTCCTTTTTTAAGTTAAATTAATGTATTCAAATTCCATCCTCATTTCTTGGCATCCCTTCACTTGTCTGTACATTTTCTTTTCTCTTTCCTTTTCTCTTTTTTCTTACATCTTTCCTTTTCTCTTTCCTTTTCTCTTTGATCTATTGAAACAGTTCCTTTTTGATATTTTAAAGATGGTTCTCCAACATCCTCTTTTATTCCCCTCCTGACAGTTATGTGAGGTTTTCTAGGGGATAGGAGTTATACTTCTTTAAGTTTACATCTTCTCTTCTTAGATTTCTGAGTTCCCCTGGTAATTGGGCACTACAATACTTTGCTCAATTTCTGACGTACAAAATAATATTTTCTGCTTTCTATTTCAGTTAGGTTTTTGTTTTGTTTTGTTTTTCTTACTAATTCATGCCAATTATTTAGGCCACAGTTAGTCAGCATTACAGAACATTTGTTGATGCTCAGTCTCTCAGTCATGTTTAACTCTTCATGACCCCGTGGACTGCATCACACCAGGCTCCCCTGTCTTTCACCATCTCCTGGAATTTGCTCAAACTCATGTCCATTGAGTCAGTGATGCCATCCAGCCATCTCATCCTCTGTCACCCCCTTCTCCTCCTGCCCTCAATCCTTCCCATCATCAGGGTCTTTTCCAATGAGTCAGTTCTTTGTATCGGGTGGCCAAAGTATTGGAGTTTCAGCTTCAGCATCAGTCCTTCCAATGAATATTCAGGGTTGATTTCCTTTAGGATTGACTGGTTTGATCTCCTTGCAGGAGCTGGGAAAGTTTCAAAAATTTCTAAACTATCTCAAATGAAGGAGCTTGGAAATTTTCTAAACTATCTCATTTAATATATGAGGAAATAGAAGAGCTGAGTGCTGTGTTCCATATGACACAGCTAATAAGTCATGTCACCTGGATTACTGTGCTAAGAGTGATTCTGAAGTCATCTGGAGACCCTGCTGAAGAGGGACCTGGGTTCAATCCCTGGGTCAAGAAGATCCCTGGAGAAGGAAGTGGCAACCGGCCCCAGTATTCTTGCCTGGGAAATCCCATGGACAGAGGAGCCTGGTGGGCTACAGTCCATAGGGTTGTAAAGAGTCTGGCACAACTGAGCTCACACACACACACAAATACTTGCTCTTTCCTTTCTCTACTCTGCTGTCTTCTAGAGCAGTGCTTCCTGGGCTTTAATCTAGGTACAGGCTGAAATACACAGTCTGATTCAGTAAGCCTGGGGCACTAAGTCGTGTCCAGCTCTTTGCTACCCCATGGACCATATGTTGTCTGCCAGGCTCCTCTGTCCGTGGAATTTTCCAGGCAAGAATACAGGAGGGGCTTGACATTTCCTCTTCCAGGGGATCTTCTCCACCCTGGGATTGAACCCGGGGTGCTTGGGCAGGTGTTTTCTCCTCTTTGGCAGGCAGATTCTTTTACCTCTGAGCCACCCGGGTGGGTCTTAAGGGTCTGCCTTAAATTGGAGACCAAAGGGTAGCAAACTCCAGCCTGCAGACCAAATCCAACCCACAGCCTCTTATTGCAAACCGTGTTCCTCTGGAACGCAGTCCACTTCTGTTTGTTTACTTATCTATGGCTGCATTCAGGTGCCAATAACACCGTAGAGGAGGTGTGGTGGCAGAGACCAGATGGCCTGCAAAGGTTAAAATATTTACTATCTGGCCCTTTATATTTAGAAACAAAAATCTGCCAGTCCCAATCTTGGAGCACAGGTTGTCCACTTTGTTGCATGTCACAATGACCTAATGAATTTTTAAAAATCCAGACACCCATGCCACACTCAGCATCTCAAGGGAATTAATTCAGGCCATTTGATTCAGGATCCCAAGGGAATAGGACATCATTTTTTTTTTTCCCTTTCTACATATATATCTTCTTAAAATATTTACTGTGGTATAGTTGCTTTGCAATGTTAGTTTCTACTGTACAGCAAAGTGAATAAGCTATTACATACACATATTTTCCCTTTTTTGGATCTCCTTCTCATTTAGGTCACCACAGAGCACAGAGTAGAGTTCCCTCAGCTATACTGTGCGTGTGTACCCGCTTAGTCTCTTCAGTCGTGTCTGGACTCTTTGTGACCCTGGTAGGCTCCTCTGTCTATGGGATTCCCTAGGCAAGAATACTGGAGTGGGTTGCCATGAGCTCCTCCAGGGGATCTTCCCAACCCAGGGATGGAACCCACGTCTCTTATGTCTCCTGCATTGGCCGGCAGGTTCTTTACTCCTAGTACTACCTGGGAAGCCCGAGCTATACAGTATGTTCTCCTTAGTCTATTTTATACATAGTATCAAAGTATATGGACATTATTTTTTAAAATCATTTTTAAAAAGTCTCTGGGAAGTTGAGAACTACTATTTCAGAGCAAGCATTCACAAATGTTGGTGAACACAAAGAGTCACCTGACCTGACTCAAAAATGCAGAGTCCAGGGCCACATTCCAGGGAGTCTGGTCGGACCAGTCTGCCATGGGGCCCAGAGATCTACACAAATACACCAGTGTGTCTTCTACAGGGCCCCCAGCACCTCACTTCGAAAGTAACCATGTCTTTGCAATGCCATAGAAACTTTCTTTCTGGAAAGTTCTACACCAGTTCAGGTGTTTACTGAATTCTGACTCACAACAGTGAATCATTTTTATAAAGTACATCCAGTACCAGGGACTGGACTTCTTACCAAGAAAAACGATCCTGCACACAAAATGTTTTACTGGTGCCCTGATTTTCTTAACCTGAGTGTCATTACTGCCATAAACTACAGGAAAAAAGACAAGCTTTCTCAGAATGAGTCACAGTCTCTACAATTTTATTTAAGACTTTGCTTTTTTTTTTTTTAAGAAGCTTTTTATTTTGTTTTGGCGTATAGCTGATTAAGAATGTTGTGACAGTTTCAGGTGGACAGTGAAGGGACTCAGCCATACATATACATGTATCCATCCTCCCCCAAATTCTCCTTCCATCCATATAACACTGAGTAGAGTTCCACAGATTTTGCTTCTATAAATGTGAGAAAGGGATGTGGATGCTGCTGCTGCTACTGCTGCTAAGTCGCTTCAGTCGTGTCCGACTCTGTGCGACCCCACAGACGGCAGCCCACCAGGCTCCCCCGTCCCTGGGATTCTCCAGGCAAGAACACTGGAGTGGGTTGCCATTTCCTTCTCCAGTACATGAAAGTGAAAAGTGAAAGTGAAGTTGCTCATTTGTGTCCGACTCTTAGCGACCCCATGGACTACAGCCCACCAGGCTCCTCCATCCATGGGATTTTCCAGGCAAGAGTACTGGAATGGGGTGCCATTGCCTTCTCCAGGGATGTGGATAACTACTACTAAATGATTTGAAACACTTGGAGAGATTTGGATCCCTCTGACTGGGTTTGAGATCTGCCTGCAGATGTGGGAGAGCTGGGTTGGATCCCTGGGTTGGGAAGATCCCCTGGAGAAGGGAAATTCTACCCACTCCAGTATTCTGGCCTGGAGAATTCCATAGACTTCCATAGAATTCCATAGTAATAGTACATGGGGTCTCAAAGAATCAAACATGACTGAGTGACTTTCACTTCACTTGCAGCATTAATAGCTCATTTTCATTTTGTTGTAATATTGAAAAAAATTAGAATAAACCAATTTCTAGGGTATAAGCATAAGGGAAACCAAATCTTTAATCAAATTATGATAAATGTATTCCAGACCCAATGCATTTGGTGACTGTACAATCTGCCCACTGGCGAGAACATCAGATCAGCAGTTTGTACATGCCCTTCACTCTCTCCATGTGCAGGAGTTGTGTGTGGCAATGGCTTTCAGAGAAGCATTCCTCCCCCTTTCAGGGCATTACTTGGACAAACAAGGAGATTAAAGCAAGAGGGGGGCTCCCACTAAGCCTGGGCTTTGCATCTGCTGACCACAAATAGTGTGGCTTCATCTAGGCCTTTCGCAGTCTCACTGAAGAATCACCATCTTATCACTTATTTATCCTTTGTTTATCCTCCTGTCTACAAAATGTTTATTTGAATCCTGGTTGATTTGCGTGTTTAGAAATCTGTTTCAATGGAGGGTGCAACCAGACAAAAAGAAGAAAAGTGAAAGAAAGCACTTGGAAGGCATTGTTTGCTGCTTCTGTTCCTTGAGATTCAAAGAAATCAAAATATCTCCTGTACTTTGAACAAAAAGCCCACCATACACCTTCCAGCCACAAAATTCATTTGGGTATATGGATTGAATATCTAGACTTCCACTGGACAAACATATTTTTGGAAAGGGTGAAATACATTGTTGGTTTTTTTTTTTAAGAAGAGGAGATGCTGAGCATTAAAGAGTGCAGCTGGAAGGAAACAGGCTCGGGTCACTCTGCTTGTGGTGAAGAATAGTTCTTAAGCAGGCAATTGGCAGGTGCTTGCTATTCCCCAAAAATACCATGGACGTGGGAGCCTGGTAGGCTGCAGTCCATGGGGTCGCTAAGAGTCGGACACCACTGAGCAACTTCCCTTTCACTTTTCACTTTCATGCATTGGAGAAGGAAATGGCAACCCACTCCAGTGTTCTTGCCTGGAGAATCCCAGGGACGGGGAGCCTGGTGGGCTGCCGTCTGTGGGGTCGCACAGAGTCGGACACGACTGAAGCGGCTTAGCAGCAGCAGCAGCAGCAGTTTCAGAATTGAGAGAAAATCAACAGAGGTCGTACCCCTGTTGGCCACAAGATGGCAGGACTTCAGCACTTTCCTGAAAATGAAAGGCATCCTCTTGCCATCAGGGTTAATATCGCTAGATGGTAGTAATTTCGGCTTGACTCTCTCCTCTCAAGAGACTTGACACTCTCATAACTGAAATACAAATACGGTTCAAGGACTTCTGTTTTATAGTTTTAAAATGTCAAGAGTCAGCCATTCATGTAATATAGTTGGCATCCACAAATGGAAAGATATGGGGAAAGTTCTGGCTTTATTTATTAATGGGTCTCTCAACTCTCTCGTTGGATGAGGTCTGGGGAACCGCCTGGATGCTGTGCTCCTTTGTCAAGGGTTTCTCAGAAGGAGCAAGTAGGAAGACTGCCATTGCAGATACTGTTTTTGCACCTTCCACAAGAAAGCGTGGGGAAGCAAGGGGGGCAAACTTTCAGGGCAGAAATAAAGGGGAAATTGTTGAAGGAGGAATTGTGTTTGCACTTGGAGGCATGAAGGGCAGACACGGAGCTGCCTCAAGCTTAGCAGAAAACCATGAACACATAAAGCTGTACCGCAGTGATTCATCCACGTGTCCAACCAATCTTTATTCAAAACTATTGACTTCCTAGGAATGTGATGTTCCCAGGAACAGAAAGAGGGACAAAGCACAGTACTGCCTTCAAAGAGCTGTTAGACTGTATCTAGAGATGACTGAGAAAAAGAAAATCTGTATATGACAGCTTGACGAACACACAGAACAGAACCAGCTATGGAACAACTGGGAAGGAAACTGGACAAGCTGCAAGCAGATGAAGAAGACAGAGGACAGCAGGCAGGATTAATACCAAGGAAGAGGAGACAGTGAGATAAGATAGAGATTAGAAAACGAAGTCACCCTAGGGCGTTGAGGGCTTAACGTTTGCAATCCAGTTAGGGCCCGCTGTGAAACTAAAAAGCAGAAACAAAACAACTGAGAAATGGGATATTTCCTGCCATATTCGTAAACGAAGGCTGTCACAGCCCTCAGTGATTGCAGTCTTGCAGTCGAAAGCCCTGAGAGAATTTAGGAAGGAATGAATACCTGCCATCTGTAGCAGCCATCAGACTGCAGCCGCTCCCAGACCACTGAGGTGCATGTCAAAGGAATGATTTCAGTAAGCCCACACGCTTGCATCTTCCCTTACACAGAAAAGTGCTAAATTCTTTGCAACACTTGGTTTGCCTTTAATTCACAATAATCTTTTGACGTTCAGACTACCTGCCCTTTGTTTTTCACAAAGCTTCTGTGTAACCTGGCTCCCCACTTCGCCTCCTCAGAGCAGTTCTCTCACGGTCACAGGAGATACTGCCTTCTGGACTTGAAGTCCTAAGAATTCCCACCGAATAAAACTTTTTTTTTTTTTTTTAAACTTTACATAATTTTGTATTAGTTTTGCCAAATATCGAATAAAACTTAACTTTCAACTTTAAGGTTATTAATCTTTTTAAGTCCACACAACATAACTGAAGAAGGAATTCATAGGGCCTGGACTCCATCTTAGGCCTGTTCATGCTGATCATGCTTGGCCACCTTTCCAATGGACTCTGAATTCTGTGTTTAGTGCCTATGAAAACAACAACAGAAGGATAAGACCCCCTCCAGACCGGGGAACCTTGAAGATCATATCTAGGTTACTCATCGCCTAAGAGAAAACATACACTAATCACCCCTTCCACCAGACAGGCCATAAATTTTTCTGTATCTATTGGAGTGTAACCTCAGGTTTATTGATTATTGGCTAATTGTTTGACTGTTTGAGCACATAGCACGTGAATCATGGGGTTATTGGGATTGTATTTTCCTTGGTTTGTGTAAGTCTCAAGGAATTTGGAGTGGTGGGTTCAGACACATACACACAGGGTATAAAAGATTTTCACAAATGCTGGTCGGGGTCCTTGGCTAAGAGGAGACTCTGCCTTGGGCCCGCCAGTGTAATAAACTGCACTCCACTATCTGCATTGTCCTTCTGAGTGAGTTTGTTTCCCAGAATGCATGGCTACAACATAACTACAACCACAAACCCTTGGGTTTCAACCCTGACCCCAAGACGGGCTAGCCATAGGATCTTTGCTGTCAGGCAAATCTTTCTGAGCCTGATGTTTTGATCTGTAAAATGGAGCCTGTAGTGACTAACGCAGGGGGTTACTGAGAATATTAAACGGGAAACGTGAGTGGATGCATTGCTGGCCAAAATCTTGGCTTTCTCTGCCCACCGAAGCTGAATAAAAAATGAAGGAGACAGAGTTTGGGGGAAATAGAAAGGTGGCTTTAGTTCTCAGACAGTGGAGAGGGGATCACAGGAGGTTCACGCTTCAAGAAATGAGGACTCCCAGTCAAGAGTCAGTGATGAGGAACAAAAGTGTTAGGATCTTGTCACAAACAGGCATAGGCTGGCGTCAGTAACGCAGTAATTGAGTCTGGCAGTTTGGTAGCTCTGAGGCCTGCTTTCTGATAATATAACTACAAAGAGAAGGGTGTTGTAAGGGTAAATACCAGACACAGGGTGTATTTAGCATAGAGTCAAAGGAAAATAGGTGCCAAGTGTAGCTTCTGCAGAGTTCGGGGGCAGAAAACAAATTTAGTTACAGACATACAGGGTTAGGAATGGTTAAGAAAACAAAACAAAACTAGGAATGTTCAAGCCTGCTCACTGTTCTCTTTATCTTCCTTGTTCTCAGGAAAGGGGAAGAAGAAAAAAAAACCTCATCCCTCTTTTCTTCCTCTTCACTGCAACAGATGTGCCTGGCGCACATGGTTGACTACAGACCATCTATTGCTTTATTTCTCTGTCGAAGCGTTACAAAGTTAGCAGAAAATGTAAGGAGGATAAGGGACACCCATGCTGGGCACACAAACCCATCGCAAAGTTGACCCCCGACCCTTCAACACCTCCTCGGCACTAGGAACTGTAGGAAGAGTTAAGTGACAGCCTGGGCTCCGGGTCCTGAGAAAGATGGAAGCATTTCACCAAGGAGACCATTTTGCTACCGCAGATATGAAGACACACTCCTTGTGACAGACAGACAGAGAGACAGAGTGAGTCTAGACAGTGAACCCTCCTGTCCGCACACTCGCATGCCCGCCTCCTCTCGGTCACATGACGCTCTGAGATGTGTGTCCTGCTCTTGGGTTCTCTGTGCATGTGTGTGTCCCTATACTAGATCTGTATGTATACTGGGTTGGCCAAAAGTCTGTGTTTTTCATACCGACTTATGGTATGAAAAACTCAAACTCTTTGGCCAACCCAATAATTCAAACACTGCTCATTTCCAACCGAAAACCCAGTCTCTTCTCATTTCCAACCTGGAAGCTAGATATAGCCTTTTCCTATGGTCTACATAAAGGAAATTCACTTTCTGAAGTATTAGGGGGTGGTGTTAAATTTACCGATGGGTTCCTCTCTGCTAAGCATTTCTTTGTCTTTAAATGTTCTTTCATCATGCCCTCTACCACCGATTGGGGCTCTCTCCTCTTTGACGTTCTGCCGCACTACAGTGGGCACTGCACTTGCCCACTCCCACCTCTATCTTACTCCACCTCCCCCCACTTTCCCATGTACTTTGACTGTCAGGCTAAGACACTTTCTTAATGTACAGATTCAACAAAAGTGGTCTCTTCCCACAAAACAGTTCCTGTGCCAGTAATTATAAAGGTTAATTTTTGTTTCATATTGTAATGCCTCCATAAATGTAATCACATACCTAATTATATATATTTATAAATTTTCTTTTAACATAAAATGGGATTATAGAGTCATATTACACATACTGTTTTGTGATTTTTAGTTGCTTCTCAATTTTATATTTTATTTTTACAAGGCTTCCCTCTTAGCTTAGTTGGTAAAGAATCTGTCTGCAATGCAGGAGACCCCAGTTCGATTTCTGAGTCAGGAAGATCCCCTGGAGAAGGGATAGGCTACTCACTCCAGTATTCTTTGGCTTCCCTTGTGGCTCAGTTGGTAAAGAATCTTCCTGCAAAGTGGGATACCTGGATTTGATCCCTGGGTTGGGAAGATCCCCTAGAGAAGGGAAAGGCTACCCAACTCCAGTATTCTGACCTGGAGAATTCCAGGAACTATACAGTCCATGGGGTCACAAAGAGTCAGACACAACTGAGTGACTTTCACTTTCACTTTTCAGAAATCAATCACACTTTTTCATTACTGCATACAATTAACACTTTAATGAGAGACAAGGTAGATTTCTTTGTGCACAACTTTGGTAAATGGAAAGATACAACATAAAATAATTCAGGGTTATGATGTGAATTCATCAGCTAAGATATTAGAGACATTTATTTGCTTAGAAGAGCTATGAAATTACCATAAATTACATTAGCTATATAATACTAATAAGGAAAATTGCTCATACTTCATCAACATTTTTCTGTGTAGCAGGAACTATTTCTAACCATTTGTATGCATCATAGAAATAACCTACTACAGCTGTTCCACGGGAGTAACCTACTATGGATAGGCTACTGTGGTGGCTCAATGGTAAAGAATCTGCCTGTTAATGCAGGAGACGCAGATTCTATCTCAGAATCAAGAAGATCCTCTAGAGAAGGAAATGGCAGCCCACTCCAGTATTTTTGCTTGGGAAACCCATGGACAGAGAAGCCTGGTGGGCTATAGTCCATGGGGCCGCAAAAGAGTCAGACGTAACTTAGCAACTAAACAACTGCCTACTATGTAGTAGACTATTTGGTCATTCTGTTGCAGAGAGGCGGACCCCTTCCAGGGCCCGAAACTGGGCTCTTGTCTAACACTCGGAAATGAATTATCCGAGGAGACACATGTGCTGACAAAGCAAGAGATTTTATTGGGAAAGGGCACCCGGGTGGAGAGCAGTAGGGTAAGGGAACCCAGGAGAACTGCTCTGCTGCATGGCTCGCAATGTTGGGTTTTATGGTGATGGAATTAGTTTCCGGGTGGTCTTTGACCAATCACTCTAATTCAGTCTTTCCTGGTGGCGCACGCATCGCTCAGCCAAGATGGATGCTAGCGAGAGGGATTCTGGGAAGTGGACGGACACTCAGTGTCTCCTTTAGACCTTTCCCGAACTCTTCCAGTTGGTGGTGGCTTATTAGTTCTGTATTCCTTATCAGGATCTCCTGTCATAAAACAACTCATGCAAATGGTTACTATGGTACCTGGCCAGGGTGGGTGGTTTCAATCAGTGTGCTTCCCCTAACAACTCTGAGGCACACGAAAGTAGATACATTGCTCAAGGTAACAGCCTCTTAAGTGACATTGCCCAAATGCAAGGAGTCTGGCTGTAGAGTCTATATTGTTAGTCACTGTGTGGCCAATCACATCGTAGGTCCAACAGGAAAAACACTGCACAGTCTTAATTGCCAGGGGCCTGCACCAGGTCATTGACCAAAGTTACTAAGAGTTCTCCCTCCCAGGAGAGCTCCAGCTGACCCTGATGGGGCTCTCTGTGCTGCTCCAAATTGGGCAGTCAGGCCAAAAGAGACAGGTAGCAAGCAGGCAGAACAAACAGGATAAGGTCTGCTGAGCAAGGCGCAGTGCCGAGAGTAGAATGGGGAAAAACAAAACCAAGAAGAACTGAAAGGAGTTGAAAGAGAGTTTGCAGAGGAACACTGCCAGGTACCTGGCCCTGCTGAAACAGCCTCTGGGTGAGCATGGCGAATCTCAGTACCTCCCAGCTCTGAGCCCGGAGCCTAGAATAGCTGCAAGAAGGCGAGCTGCCAGGGAGGCACTTACAACAGCCAGAGCCGAGAGCACTTAATCAGATGCATCCGGTTTGTGTCCACAAGATACTAGGTGGAAATATGTGGTCAACTGCAATGAATTGGCATGCCCCGAAGTGGGCCAGCCCTCGCCGGAAGCCAGATCTCCTGCAAGTGGAAACCTAATCTCTCTTTCCTCTGAGTGCATGCCACACAGCTAATTGATTCTGCACATTTTATCCCTTTATAATAGACTCTCTAATGAAGAGGAAATATTTCTGCCTTGTGATGACTGAACAGAAACTCAGAGTATCAGCTAGCCATACTATACCCACGGAACACTCAGGTCATGGACACCATCAGACAAGGCCAGTCCCCTGCCGATGGCATGTCACAATCCTGCTGGTGTCATCCGGTACCATCAGCCCCAGGGAGGTCAGCCTAGAAAGCAAGACACCAGTATGAAGATGGTCAACATGACCTTTAGAACTGATGAGACTCCCCCTGGTGGCCCAGGTGGTAAAGAATCTTACTGCAATGCAGGAGACAGGTTCAATTCCTGGGTCAGGAACATCCCCTGGAGGAGGGCATGGCAACCCACTCCAGTATTCTTGCCTGGAGAATCCCATGGACAGAGGAACTTGATGGACTTATATATAGTCCATGGGTCGAAAAGAGTCAGACCCGATTAAGCGAATAAAGTACACACTTTTCTGCCAGAAATTCTTACAAATGATGTATTGTCATTGTTGCCAGTTGATTTCAAGATCTGATTGGACTGCAATCTACAAATGAACTATATCCAGGGACTTTGGGTGTTTACTATTGTTTGGGATATTT
Source organism: Bos javanicus (assembly GCF_032452875.1). Taxonomy (NCBI): domain Eukaryota; kingdom Metazoa; phylum Chordata; class Mammalia; order Artiodactyla; family Bovidae; genus Bos; species Bos javanicus. Next base: position 95,130,607 of record NC_083872.1, on the reverse strand, counting down.
TCTTGTCCTGAGTAAGACTGCATGGTAGATATTCTCTGTCCCTCTCCAGATTTCCTTCACCAGGCCGGACTGCCTGTCTCCCTGTTTCTATTACTGTTGCTCTCCCCTCCAGAAGGTTGCCTCTTTACCAGCATATACCTGGGGAATTATGCTGTTCCCCCAAGTGTTCTATGGCCCACAACAGACTGAAGTGGGCTTATAACAGCTGGTCCTTCTTGCCTCTAGGCAGAGCAAGTCTTCTGTTGCAATTACATACTTAAATTCTCTGTAGGATCTGTCTGAAGCTAGGATTCTCCTAACATTATGGTTTTACCTAGCTTCTTCTCCTGCCCTTCTTCCCTTGAGGTTTTTCCTGAAAGCCTCCCCTTAAGAAATCACCTGTACAGAAATCCTTGCCTCAGGCTCCACGTCTCAGGAATCCAGCCTAAAACAGCATGTAAGACGTTTTTGTCAACAAAAGTGTTAGTTGCTCAGTTGTGTCTAATTCTTTGCAACCCCGTGGACTATTGCCTGCCAGGCTCCTCTGTCCATGGAATTCTCCAGGCAAGACTACTGGAGTGAGTTGCCATTTCCTCCTCCAGGGGATCTTTCCAACCTAGGGATCAAACCTAGCTGTCATGCATTGCAAACAGATTACCATCTGAGTCACCAGGGAAGCTTGTCAACAAAGCCCATAAGTTATGTCCATGGCACTACAAGCAACACAGTGCAATATCTCTCAAACACTCAGCTCTTCACCTGCACTATTTGACCATATTTGCATATGACTGATGCAACTATTTATCTAAAAGTTGTTTTTAAATGGCTTTTAAACTACTTTTTAAAATGAGTATTTCTGAAGCACGCATTTGAAATTCTAATTAAAATTTTAATATACACTAAAATATATATATATTCATCTAAATATCATTTCATCAACCATCATATGCACATGGTACAAACAGGATAAAAGTAAAAGTGCATCCATCTGATTTGAAAAATCTGTTTTTACTGGTTTATAGTATTTCTGCAGAGCTGTGTTCATATCCGGGAATTGGTGATGGACCAGGAACCCTGGCATGCTTCAGTCCATGGGGTTGCAAAGAGTCTGACATGACTGAGCGACTGAACTGACTGTGTTCATATTAGACATGGAATAATTTATTGTCGGTTTTTTTAAAAATTCAATACATATTTTTGAATTTTATCTTAATTTCTGATCTTGCCAATAATCCTAAGAGTCATGCTGATGACATAGAATAAAAAAAGGAAAGAAGTATCCATTTTTAAAAAAACAAAAATACGGACTTCCCTGGTGGTCCAGGGGCTGACTCTTGACAGTGCAAGAGGCCTGGGTTCGATCCTTGGTCAGGGAGCTAGATCCCACATGCTGCAACCAAAGATTTCAAATGCCACAGCAAAGATTGAAGATCCCATGTGCCACAACTAAGAACTGGAGGAGCCAAATACATAATTTTTTTTTTAAGAGAAGCAGAAATAATTCAAAAATCCTTTTGTATCTGCATTTTGTCATCAATGTTTGAATTTTCCTAGGTCATCTGACATGTTTCTGTTACCTCATTTAATGATTAAATTGAAGTTCATTTAACAAGAAGAGATCTAAAAACTTGAAATACTTAGGATGATAATGTAACATCACTCAGTTCAGATGCTTTCCTCGAAGGAGGAAGAGGCATCAGTGGCCATCTGCTCAGGTTACTGGGACCATGATTCTCACAGCTGGGAGCTGAGTCAAGGATATAATCTTCAAAGAGAGACTTGCAGGATGCACCACTTTATCACCAAAGGCAAACAGATAATAAAGACCCTGGGACAGTGGCTCTTTCTCTTGGCTTTTTCCATCTTCACTGGATTGACTGTGGAATTTTTAATGACTCTTCTGATAAACAGAGTATGTCAATGTGGACGATGAGCCAGTTGTCAACAAAATACTTTAGGGTCAAGGCTTTGTTCCTCATCTCCAGCATAATAGACTTTCTCAACCACCTAGCCGTCACACATTCCTCCTGGAACAATTCCAGCACAGAGGGGCTAGAACCTTGAGATCCACTCTATCTTGAGAAGCAAGCTTTGTGCACTTGCAAAAATTGCTACAGGTTGAACCCAATGGGACAAGTTTAAAATTAGAGACTATGAAAGAGCAGAGACTATGACTCAGGAAAATGAGTACAGTTTTGGTAAAATAGTTCCTACTTACTGTATCTTAAAATTCTTTCCAAAATAAAAAATTATTTTTAAAGAATATGAATTTTAAATAATTTTTAAAGAGTGAACTGCTTAATGTTTTTATCCATCTGTGCATGCCTTGTTGAATGACAAAATCTGCTGACAGCTGAACTTAAGATCCACTAATACATCAATTAATCTCTTTGCATGTTTTCTTGTGTGAGACAGTGTATAATCTAGGTGTCATCCTGATGTTTAATCTTGAGGTAGCAAGCAGTTTTCTTTTACAAGGAATTTGTTTTAATTTCCCAATAGTTCAATCACTCAGTCATTTCCAACTCTTTGTGACCTCATGGACTAGAGCACGCCAGGCTTCCCTGTCCATCACCAACTCCCAGAGCTTGTTCAAACTCGTGTCTATCGAGTCAGTGATGCTATCCAACCATCTCATCCTCTGTCACCCCCTTCTCCTCCTGCTCTCAATCTTCCACAGCATCAGGGTCTTTTCCAATGAGTCAGTTCTTCACATCAGGTGGCCAAAGTATTGGAGTTTCAGCTTCAACATCAGTCCTTCCAATGAACATTCAGGACTGATTTCCTTTAAGATTGACTAGTTTGATCTCCAATAGTTACATAAGTTTAAATTTTTTAGTATGATCCTTTTATATTCATTCATCCCTAGAAATGTCCTCAGTATTAAGGTCTTAGCCCTGAGTAGATATTTTTTTTCATACAGGCTCTTGATTGCTACAGTAGTTGCTTGAGTGGCCTGTCTTTGCTTCCATCGCTCAATAGTTATAGCCTTGGGAATGTAATTCCCTCCGTCCTTGTAGTCTTCTAATTTAGTTGAGTAAACATGATAACCAAAAGCCAAACCAGCCCTCTCTGTGTTGTGAGATATGGATTACAATATGAGAACTTTGAATTATATATTTTAAATTAAAAAAATAAGAATTAACCTTTATTTTCCTGTCACATGTAGATAGATACAGGTGCCTGAGGCTGGGGGAAGGGCAGATTCTAAGTTACATTCTAGGTACAAAGTAGGTGACAGCCATGGATTCTTGCCTGAGATTTCATGCAAGAAACTTGACCTAAACATAATACCAATAATTCACAGGCTAACAGCAAATATTGGTAGACACCTCTATTCCTAGTTTGAGCTCTTTGTCAAGCACACCAAGGGGAAGAAACAATGAAGATGTAATCAGATAAGACAAGAAAGAAGCCAAAATAACTCAAAATTATCGAGGCTATTTGAATCTCACATTAGGTGTATTTTCTGCCTTGAAATGTTAGCTAATGATAATGTGGAGCCATCGCAATTAGTAAGACATTTAGAATCTAAGCAACCAGAAAATGCAGACAAACCTTTGCAATTTTTTCCACTGATGCTTCAAGCCACATAAAAACCAATTTGCTGATCTTTCTAGTGATAATAAGTGACTTGCAATAATATGCTACCCATAAAATATGTTTCCTAAAATAAAAAAATATTTAATCTGTTCCTTTTAGGCAAAGATTTTAACAAGTGAGAAACTACCTACTTTTAAAAAGAGCTCCTTGACATGCAAAGTACATTTTGAGAACTGCTATCTTCTCATGTCTCCATCACTGTGTGATTTGGAAAATGGTATATGTGTGTCATCTATGAAATTTTCATATTCACACACTTAAAAATATGACCACAGATTTACTTAAGCAGTTTCAAAAAATTTCCAAAGAGCTTTGATGCATTTTAAGTCATTTTCTTAAAATATAAAAACACAACATATTTCCACTTATGTTCAAGAAGAATGAGTGCATTTGGGGAGATAGAAATATAACAGCTATGTTCCAACAAAAATTTCTGTATAATTGATATATGGAATACAAAAATCAGTACCATGATATGGTAAGCATGAAAAAGTATGTACTTCATTCATTTGCATCTATTTATAATTGAAGGCATCTTTTTTGAGATTGGATAGCCATTCGAATCAATTTTCAAAATAAAATGCATTTAGGAACTTCTGTTTCTGCCAAAGACAGTAATAGTAACCAGATTTACCCTCTAGCATGAAATTATTTTTTAAGAAACAGACACAATAAATAAAATGATCATTTTTATACCACTGGAATTGAGGCATAAAGAGCAGTGACTCATGACAAGTGGTGAACAAATAAAATATACCCCTGATTGTGCCAACTTACTGTTTTAAAAAAGTGATTTGCAGGAACTCAGGAACTAAAGGTGGGAAAACTGAGGTGGTGCCAAGTTGAGGAAACAAGCTCTGGGTCTGGAAGACTAAAGTGGCTAGAGTTTACAGGACAGGGTACCAGAGAAGAAAGCTGCAAAGGGAGATTAGCCCAGAGATCTGCAAAAGGTGTATTCTCAAGTGATCTGCAGAACACTTAGTGCACACATGTGAGGAAATTACTCATTTCCAGGAAAGAACTGCCGATTAGAAGGAACAACAGTCAACGCTCACACAGGGCTGGAGATGGTTCTAGTTCCCACTAGCCAGATGGAGAAACCTTATAATTAATAGTGCACTGGGTAGAGTACTCAGAAATCTTGAGGTATTGCATCATGATGGGGATTAATTCACCTGCTCAGGTCCCACAAAACAGATCAAAAACAGTCTCTACAGAATAACCAATTTCCAAATAGGTTCTCAGCTGCTTCTTGGTTTTTTGGTTAAGATCAAGTGTAGTGTGGGGGCTTCCCAGGTGGCACAGTGGTAAAGAACCCCCCTGCCAATTCAGGAGATGTATTAGATGCAGGTTCAGTCCATGGGTCAGGAAGATCCCCTGGAGGAGGGAATGGCAACCCACGCCAGTATTTTTACCTAGAGAATCCCATGGACAAAGAGGCTGGTGGGCAGTTCATGGGGTCACAAAGAGTCTGACACAACTTAGCACAAATTACTATTTATTAAGATAGACCATATTTGGGGTCATAAAACAAGATTTAACAAAATTAAAATGATTTAGATCTTACAAAGTATGTTCTTTAACCAGAATGGAGTTAAATCACAAATTAATAATAGAAACGACTCTGGAAAATCCTCAAATATTTGTAAATTAAGTAGCCCGTGGATCAAGGAAATTAAAGAGGAAATTACAGTGTTTTCAACTAAAACACCATACCAGACTAAAAGATGCTTGCTCCTTGGAAGAAAAGCTATGACCAACCTAGACAGTATATTAAAAAGCAGAGATATTACTTTACCAACAAAGGTCCATCTAGTCAAAGCTATGGCTTTTCCAGTAGTCATGTATGGATGTTAGAGTTGGACTATAAGAAAGCTGAGGGCCAAAGAATTGAAGCTTTTAAATTGTGGTGTTGGAGAAGACTCTTGAGAGTCCCTTGGACTTCAAGGAGATCCAACCAGTCCATCCTAAAGGAAATCAGTCCTGAATATTCACTGGAAGGACTGATGTTGAAGCTGAAACTCCAATACTTTGGCCACCTGATGCAGAGAACTGACTCATTGGAAAAGACCCTGATGCTGGGAAATATTGAAGGCAGGAGGAGAAGGGGACATCAGAGGATGAGATGGTTGGATGGCATCACTGACTCAATGAACATGAGTTTGGGTGGACTCTGGGAGTTGATGATGGACAGGGAGGCCTGGCGTGCTGCAGTCCATGGGTTGCAAAGAGTCAGACATGACAGAGTGACTGAACTGAGAATATACCAGACTTGTGTTAGTGTTTGTTGCTCAGTCATGTCCAACTCTTTGTGATCCCACGGACTGTAGCCCACAGGGCTCCTCTGTCCATGGGATTCTCTCGGTAAAAATACTGGAGTGGGTTACCATTTCCTGCTCCAGGGGATCTTCCCATCCCAGAGATCAAACTCAGGTCTCCTGCATTGCAGGCTGATTCTTTACCCACTGAGTGTGCTGTGATTAGTTGCTCAGTTGTGTTGGACTCTTAGCAAACTCCTGGACTGTAGCCTGCCAGGCTTCTCTGTTCATGATATTCTCCAGTTAAGAATACTGGAGTGGGTTGCCATGCCCTCCTCCAGGGAATCTTCGCACCCCAGAGATCAAACCCAGGTCTCCCGCAGATTATTTATGGTCAGGCAGATTCTTTATGGTCTGAGCCACCAAGGAAGCCCTTACCCCTGAGAGATGCATCTAAATCAGTGGTTCCCGACTAGGAGTAATTTTGCTCCCTCTCCCTCAGGGGACATTTAGCAATGTCTTGAGACATTTTTGCTTGTCACAGTGGTGAAGGGTGAGGAGTGAGGGATCTTACTGACATCTAGAGAGTAGAAACAAAGGGTTCTGTTCAACATTCTACAATACACACAACTTCCCATTAAAAGAATCATCTGCCCCCAAATGTCAATAATGCTTGCATTAAGAAATTTTGATTTCAAGCAATAATTAGGGGGAACTTAATAGTACTAAACACCTATATTCAGAGAAGGCAATGGCACCCCACTCCAGTACTCTTGCCTGGGAAATCCCATGGACAGAGGAGCCTGGTGGGCTGCGGTCCATGGGGTCACCAAGAGTCAGACATGACTGAGAAACTTCACTTTCACTTTTCACTTTCATGCATTGGAGAAGGAAATGGCAACCCACTCCAGTGTTCTTGCCTGGAGAATCCCAGGGATGGTGGAGCCTGGTGGGCTGCCGTCTATGGGGTCGAACAGAGTCGGACATGACTGAAGCGACTTAGCAGCAAACACCTATATTACAAAAGAAAAAACATCACAAATAAGTTAATTCAGCCTCTGCTTTAAGAAGCCAGAATAAAGAAGCAAATTAAACACAAAGAAGAAGAAAATAAATAGCAAAGACCTGAGCATAAATCAATTAATGAAACCAAATATTGATTCATTGTGATCAATAATATTTATAAATCTTTAACCAGACTGATCAGGAAAAAAAGAAAGAGGACACAAATTATCATATCAGAAATGAAAGAAGTGCTAAAGGGGTAATAAGTTCATTCAATAAGAAATAGATAACTTTAATAGGCATATCTATAAAATATATTAAACTTTTAATTAAAAAATTTCCAACTAAGAAAATTCTAGCCCCAGATGGCTTCACTGGTGGATTCTTGAAAGTAATGAAGAAGGCCATCATAGCAATTCTGTACAAACCCTTCCTGAGTATTACAGAACTGGTGAAGTGAGAGTGAAAATTGCTCAGTTGTTTCTGACTCTTTGCAACCCCCTGGACTATACAGTCCATGGAATTCTCCAGGCCAGAATACTGGAGTGGGTAGCCGGTCTGTTCTCCAGGGGAATCTTCCCAACCCAGGGATCAAACCGAGGTCTCCTGCATTTCAGGCAGATTTTTTACAGTCTGAGCCACCAGGGAAGCCCAAAGAACTAGTACTACATCCCAAATTAGTCTGAGATCAGTGTTTGATACCATAACCAGACAAAGACATTAAAAGAAAAGAAGCTACACTATGGTGTCCCTCATGAACATCGATGCAAAAAAATCTTTTAAATTATTTTGAAAATTCTTAAGGCTATTTATATATTGAAAGATTCAAAATTATTAACATGTATTTCCTTTCCTGGTGGCTCAGTCGGTAGAGTGTGCATGCAGTGCCGGAGACCTGGGATCAATCCCTGGGTCAGGAAGATCCCCTGGAGAAGAAACACAGCAATCCACTCAAGTATTCTTGCCTGGAGAACCCCATGGACAGAGGAGCCTGTTGGGCTACAGTTCATGGGGTCACAAAGAGTCGGACACGACTGAATGAGTAACACTTTCACTTTTTCTTTCCTCTCCCAAGTTGATTTACAGATTCCTCATAGTCCCTATCAGATCTCAGTAGACTTTTTGTTGATATTTACAAGCCGATAAACAAATTCTTACAGAAATGGAAGGGACCTAGAATAACAAATCAACTTTGAAAATGAATAAATTTGAAAGACTAATACTGCTAATACTAATAACACATAGCTTAATGTAAAGCTCAGTAATTTAGGCAGTGTGGTATTGGTATCAAAATAGAAAAACAGATCTAGGGAATTCACAGAAAGTTCAAAAACGGATTCCTGCATTCATGGGCAAGTTATGTTTCACAACATTACAAAGGTAATTCATTGGGAAAAGACAGTCTTTTTTAATTATTTATTTTAAAAGTTTTTTGTGTGTATGTGTACCATTTTTAAAGTCTTTATTTAATTTTTTGCAATATTACTTCTGTTGTTTCTGGCTTTTTGGCCATGAAGCATATGGGATCTTTGCTCTCCTACTAGGGATCAAACTCACATCTTCATTGAAAGATGAAGTCTTAACCACTGGACCACCAGGGAAGTCCTAAGATGGTATTTTTTAAAGTGGTGATATAAAAAATATGGATCACAGACCTGAATGTAAGTTCTGAAGCATTAAACTTGTGCAAGAAAACCTGGAAGAAACTCTCTTTGGTCTATAATAAGGCAAAAATTAAAGATTTTGAGATACAGCAAATTAAAGATTCTTAGATACAACACTAGAGACATCATCCAAACAGAAGAAAAAGCATGATAAATTGAATTACATTTAAATAAAACTCTTCTGCTACTTGAAGGTCACTGTTAAGAGAATGAGCTAAAAGGAATAGGCTGGAAGATAGTATTTGAAAATTGTCTATGTGATAAAGGACTTTTATCAGAAATACATAAAGAACACCTGGAACAAAAATAACAAGAAAACTAACCACTAAACAAAAAATAGGCAAAAGATTTGAACACATCACCAAATAAAATAAACAGATGGCAAATAAGTACATGGAAAATTATTTGCATAATTAGTCTTGAAAGTAATGCTATTATGGTAAGAGATACCATAACTAATATAACAACTGAGCACCCTACTGTGCTTTGGCAAGGATGTGGAGGGACTAGAACTCTCATACACTGCTGGTAAAAATCTGAAATGATACAATCATTCTGAAAGTCAGTTTGAAGCGTCTTAAAATTTAAATATGTCCTCACCATATGACCCATTCATTCCACTCCTAAATATTTACCCAGAAGAAATGGAAGTATATGTTCATTCAAAGATTTGCATGTGAATGTTCACTTCAGCTTTATTTGCAATAGCCACAAACTGAAATTGACCCAAATATTCATAGTAGATGAATGGATAGACAAATTGTGGCATATAAATACAATGGAATTCTATTCATCAGTGTACTATTGACAGATGCAGCGACATGGATGGATCAAATTATAATGCTGAAAGATGGAAGCTAGACAAAAAGACCACCTTTTGGATGATTCAATTTATATAAAGTCCTAGAAAATGCAAACAAATAGGTTGTGAAAGAAAACAGATTTGTGGATGCTTGCAGTGAGGAGTGGCAGGAGAGAGAATTTACAAAGAGGTACATGAAACCTTTGGAGGTGATACGTATCTTCATTATCTTGAGTGTAGTGATGTTTTCAAGGGTCTGTATATATGTGTGTGTATATATATATAAATACTTATATCAACATTTATTTAATTGTACAATTTTAGTATATGTGTAAAATATAGTAAAATATCAGAAATATTTTAAAAATTAAATTTAGGATAGATATCAAATTGCTGTTTCATAAAATGTTCAAACTAAGGTTTTTAATATTAGTAAAACCTGATCAGTAGCATTGCTCTCACTAAAGCATATTGTTTGTAATATGCTTTTACTGAGCACTGAATGTTTTCATTTTATCAGAAATAAAGTACTTCAAATACATTGTTTTATTTAGCTATATCTCATCCTTAAGTGTATATCTTTGTGTGTTTAATAGAGTACATATTTTATTAGAAGAGTTATACATTTATGCGTTCATAAATTTAAATAATGCTCATACTTAATGTTTTAGTACTTTTTTTAACTAAGAAAGTGAAAGTGTTAGTCACTCAGTCAAGTCTGATTCTTAGCGATCCCATGGGGTAGCCCACTAGGCTCCTCTTTGGCCATGGGATTTTCCAGACAAGAATACTGGAGTGAGTAGCCACTCCCTTCTCCAGGGGATCTTCCTGACCTAAGGATCAAACCTGGGTCTCCCACATTGCTGGCAGATTCTTTACAGTCTGCACCACCAGGGAAGCCCCTTTTTAACTAATGAAAGAGCTTAAAAAAGCTTTAGGAGCTACTGCTTTAACAGTGTAAAGTTACAATATTAGAGACAGTAAGGATAAATGAAGCTTCAAAGAATATGCAGGTAGGCAAGTACTATTTGTATATCTAGATACAGAATACAGCTTGAATGGGCTTAGGGGATAAATCTTCTCTAAAAACAGATTCCTCTTAATATCTATTACAAACCAGGCTGTCTACCACTTGGCTATATCAAAAGCTTATATTTTCCTTCTACTAGTGGTCTTGATGAAAGTTGTTTTGAATTTTCTGTACCTAAACAGATATCTTTTTAGAGTCTGCAAAATGTATTCCCAGTATGATTTATGTTAGACACATGACTCTTCCTGGTTTTCTAAAGTATACATATTTTAAAGATTTATAAAACAATTATTTAATTATTTTTGGCTACAGGGTCTTTGTTGTTGCACTGGGACTTTTTCTAGCTGTGGCCAGCAGGGACTCCTCCCTAGCTGTGGTGTGCGGGCTTCTCACTGCGATGGCTTCTCTTGTTGCAGAGCACGGGCATTAGGGTTTTGGCTTCAGTAGTTGTGGGGCATGGGCTTAGTTGCCCTGCAGCCTGTGGAATTTTCGCAGACCAAGGGTCAAACCCACGTGTCCAGCATTGACAGGTGGATTCTTAACCACTGGATCACCAGGGAAGTCCCACATGGCTCTTCTGATTCTCTTCTTGTGCTGTATTCTCTTTTTCTGTCTCTAAACTGTATATCTTCACTTTCATTCTGAGTCAGATATCTTCAGTCTTTTTTGTCTCAGGAGGATTTGACCTGTACAGACTACATCAACAGGTTGACTTGCTTTTGGTTTGGTCTGCCAGTGGGAAGCCTTGGAAGGAAGCTAACAATTATGCATGTACAATTAAGAATACACACAATTATGCATGTACAATTAAGAATACACACAAAGTTTCTGGGATGTAATTCTGACCATTGAGGATGTCTGTTTGGCTGGGCACAAGACAAATACGTTCTGGGAGAATGGCAGTCAGTTATTGCAAATTTAATCAGGAGGTGATGCTAATCACAATTGTGGCTTAGAATGTGGAATCTATTAGAGAGAATTATCAAAGCTCCTGATATGTAGCTATTTCTGTCTACAGGACTTTCACCCACAACCAGTTGTCTACTTACAGATAATCTTATTCACTGCTGTGATAGCCCGTCCAACATCACATCCAGGTGAGATACCTTTATATCCTGGAAATGCAGCAATGGACTCTTCTCACAGTTGACTGATGATTCACACTTCTGATTACCCAGAAAAACCAAGCAATGAAATGGTCTGTTGAGGATTCACAATCACAGCAGCTGTTATGAACCCCTTAGATATTGGGGTGCTATTCTATTGTGTATGGAATATATCTTCAGACAACAAATATACAAGATATAAAACTGTTTTCACAATACCCATCAGGGATGGGGGTTATGCATGCCTCGACAACCTAATTGCTCCTCACCAAGTCTGGCTATCACCTCACTGCTGAGTGCCTAACTCATCAACCATATGAAATCATAGCTGAGTCCTCACATGGCATTACCTTGTGGCAGGTTGGTTACACTGGAATGCCCCCATCTTGAAGGTCAGAACTTTTTCTTCCAGGACTAGATTATTTTCCTGAGATTCAAATGTTCTCTGTCTTGTTTCTCTAATTTTCAACATATTCCCTACTCTACACAATGACAGTTTTCTGTAATCTAAAGGTGAAAAAGGAAGAAATGTATTTGAATCCCCTTAGTGGAGAAGGTGAGTTCCTTTTTGAAGACCAAACAAAATGAATTCACTTCAGGGGATTCAGTGTCATTTCATGTCATGCCTGTGTATTCTCATTAGCTAGCTTCCCAACAGCAATAGGTCAGGAATTATTTTACTTTATGTTCATTATGCAGTAGTCACAAAAGTAACTTGAGAAGAGAAGAGAAGCAGGCAAAAATATTTCAAGAAAAAATTTGAGGATAAAGATCTAAAATTAGGACCATTTTGACATTAAAGTGTGGTGATTGCTATGATCAAATTTAATTATAAAATGCCCTCACTAAATCTCATATGACAACTGACTAGTTGAAATTGAATTTCTTCCAAATCAGTGTTGCCCAAAGTCACTTACCAGGCACTCTATATAATATCACATTAAATACTCTTATTTTATTATCAAGAGCCAGATTTTTGTATCTTTGCATATAAGGAGAAATATAAACTATTAAATGTGAGGTTCTGGGGTTTTGGCTATATTGAGTAAATTGCCTAACTTGATCATCATTACTGTGCTACTTATTTTTTGATTGAACTGATCAGATAGATTGTTTTAGCATATTGGCTTGAGGGTTAAATAGTACGTACTAATAAAATAATTCATGAAAAAAACAACCACTTGCAATGTACTCACAGGACAGATTATAGTATATACCCCATATAAACACCCAGAGAGTAGATGCCTCACTGCAATATTGAAGGTGATTTATTCAGTATAGTCTGGATGAATGCCTTCTGGATTTTGTAATTATGGTTGGGACACTCCTGGAGAAAAAAGTCACCATACTGTTAGACCACCAGCTTGTAACCACTACTAATCCTATCAACATTTTTTTTTTTTTTAAACCTTACATAATTGTAAACTGAAGCTAGGTGAGACTACAGCCAAAGAGTATGTAGAGAGCTGGAGGAAGGCTTTACTGTAGGATGACAACACTGTTCCCATCCATGGAGAAGGAGGGGAAGGTGTAGTTCTGGCTATGTGCATGTGAGTGGCTGGCAGAGGCTCTGAAGCTAATGAAACTTCTTATTTTAATATATTTTTATTGGAGTATAGTTGCCTTACAATGCTATTAGTTTCTGGCATGCAATGAAACGAAACAGCTATGTCCGTGTGTTCATGCTAAGTTGCTTCAGTCATGTCTGACTCTTTGCAACATATGATAAAATAAGAATTATTATTTACAAATAGTGCTCAGCATGGATGAGGACATGTAGAATCTGAAAAATTCTTCAGTCGTCAGACATTAAAAGTGTAAGGAGAGGATTTTGTCTTCAGTATCATGTTGATATGGATACTCTCTCCTGTCAGACATATTATTAAATTGCATCATATATAATTATAACCAGATCATATATTTCTTTTTTGATGGTAATTAAGCAATATAAAATAAGAATTTGTATTTTTAAGGTCCAAATAAAGCCAGGAATGCATGCTCAGTCATTTCAGTTGCATCTGACTCTTTGTGACCACATGGACCATAACCCACCAGGCTCCTCTGTCCATGGGATTTTTCTGGCAAGAACACTGGAGTGGGTTGCCATTTTCTATTCCAGGGGATCTTCCCAACCCAAGGATAGAACCCACATCTCCTGTGTCTCCTACATTGCAGGCAGATTCTTTACCCACTTAGCAACCTGGGAAGCCTAACTAAAGCCACACACATACAATGAATATATTTGGAAAGTAAATGCTTTATGTGTGCCAAGTGTTAATAATAAAATGTAAGTTTTGATCGCCCATGCTAAAAGAAAAAAAAGCTGTAATATATTTCTATTGGTCAACCAAAATGATAGTGCAATATTATTTTCAGACAAAGAGGCAACCAGAGTATGAACCAATAACTGTAGGCAAAAATTACAAGATTATGACAGATAAAAGTGTAGGTTATTTTTCCAGATTTTCATGATGCCTGTGCAATTATTAACTTAAAATCTTGTAGTTCATTGTGATTTTTCTCTCATCCTAAGAAAATATTTACTTTCACATCTAATTTTAGATTTTCATTTTTTAATCTTTTTCTTTTAAAAAGCTTCCCAAACTATAAGCTTTGAGGACTTAGATCTATCTCTGGGCTTTGTTTAGTGTCAGTTCATAGAATTATTTCTTCCTCATCAACACACACCACAAGGCTGTCACCATACATAGAGTCCAGTATGGTTATTCGACTTTGCTCTATTAAGACAATTTGGAAATTAGATTATAGTTACTTATAGAAGACAAGGAATGGAGTTTCATAGACTTGAGTTTCTAGGACCCACAATATTACCATGCACTGAGGTATGATACTTCCCCCACAAATAAAACTGAATCCTTTCCAATATCCTGAATAGAATAATGTAAATTTTAAAATATTTATTTTTAAATATAAACGTGGCTGTATGTCACTTGCTTCCACACAATTTCAGTCTTCAGAGCTGATTTCCTGGAATCTTTTATTAATTATTTAGAAACATCTCACATAAAATATGAACATGTCAAAGTACTTTATCTCTGATATGATTTGAGGGTAGATATAAATGAATAACTCTTTCCTTTTGTGACTGGATAAGTTATTATGTTTTGAAATTTAAAATATCAGAAAGACAAGTTACCAAAAAAATGCCCTCAAGTAAAAATTTGTGCTTGCTTGAGTCAGAAATATAAAAGATGTTTTACTCCTGTAATGTTCGGGATCAAATCATGCATCATTTGTGTGTGTGTGCGTATGAAAGCAGACAATCAGGACACATTTTTTTTCCCTGTCATCTCTGCTAACTGTAACAGGTTAATGGAGATATCTCCCTGGCTCCATTATTTCGATACAGATGTCACTAACTTCTCTCAGACACATTTTAATTGCTGTTAGTTTCTAATGAAATTCATAATCCTGAGGGAAAGTTAAACTCATTGAAGGATCTTCCTGGCTCACTGCAGAATATTAAGCAGCACAAATGTCTGATACTGACATAATTAATAATATTGCACGGAAAGAATTTATTCTAAAGGACCAGCAAAGAATTAAATGTATTAGATATTATACAGAATAGCATAAATTTTCTAACCTCTTGTCATTCCAATGTAATACATTTGTGATGATAACATTGATTTTTTTTAAGTGGACTGAAAATAGCTTATTTGCAACTCACAAGTTTACAGACATTGTTACATATCTGTCTTCTGTCATAGACACCTAAGTGAAATAGGCCAACGAAGATGGCAGCATTGTTCTTAGTCATGTGGATCTAGTTTGAGGAACTTCCTCCTACAGATGTTATTCAGTATGTGACTACTCTTTTATGTCTATTTCAAATGCATTCATGGTGTTCCCACTTATATCCTCAGTATTTTCAGGTCTTTAGTAAGCAATTCATTTGCCTACTTTTCTATTAATTCATAAGGTTCTAAATCTTTCTTATAATTGGTTTTTCTGTGTATATCTATTTGGTGTAAAATGTTTTTATAAAGCCAATGGGCCCATCATATGTATTTTTAATGTAAAATTTTTCAGCATTGTGAAAATATGTTGAATAAAATGTAAAAGCTTTGCATCCACTCTACCTTCTTCAGAAATCAGCTCTCCTGGCAGTTTTTCCTGTCTACTTATACACATGTATATTTTTGTACAAATGGAATTACATAATATATATTTTTGTACAAATTATTTCGTCTTGGGCTTTCCTGGTGGCTCAGCTGGTAAATAATCCACCTGCAGTGCAGGAGACCTGGGTTCGATCCCTGGGTTGGGAAGATCCCCTGGAGAAGGAAACTGCTACTCACTCCAATATTCTGGGCTGGAGAATTCCATGGACTTGTATAGTCCATGGGGTCGCAGAGTCAGACACGACTGAGTGATTTTCACTCACTCACTCACAAATTATTTCTTCTTAATAATATCTGGGAGAGCTTTACATTTCAGTCTATGTAAGAGCATCTCATTATTTTCAACAACTTTCCTTGGTTTTATCTTGTATTTGCTAACCTTTAAAGCTACATGCATTACTCATTTATTTTTAAATCTCTGTAACACCAAAATTCAGACCGGCAAATTTCAGGGCATTCATTATCTTCCACACTTCACTGGGTTTCATGAACAATTCATGGAAAGTGTGACATTTAGTTATTGATCTTGGTATTCCTAAATATGTTTTTCTCATTGAGTGCAAGTAATGACATTTAAAACTTTTTGCTTCTGGAATGATTTGCATTTTTTGTAGACAAAACTTCCCGCATTAATAATTTCTAAATTCCATTGCCCAGAAGCATGAGGCTTCTAACTATTTCTTTGTAGCTTTGGG
This sequence comes from Bos javanicus, assembly GCF_032452875.1. Lineage (NCBI taxonomy): Eukaryota > Metazoa > Chordata > Mammalia > Artiodactyla > Bovidae > Bos > Bos javanicus. The sequence goes on along the minus strand of NC_083872.1, from coordinate 95,114,320 downwards.
GCTTTCTCAGACCCTGGCATATGCTTGTGCTTTTCTTTGCACATCTGTAAGTAGACAAGTTTTCTTCAGGTTGGTATGGATCTTTATCTTTATTTTATGCTCCAGTTCTATTCTGTGACTCAGTAACAGGAGGTAATTTCACGCTTTATGAAGAACCATGAATGGTTTGGGATATTTTGTTTTCAAGAGATAGAAATGCAGGTTGTTTGGTTGCTGCTATAACTGATATTATGTGACATGGTGATTTAATTTTTCTACCATTTTAAAGTTCAAAAGTTATAAGGAAGATTCAGAAGGGACATATGTTACCCATGTAAATAAATCACATTTCACTAAATCATTGTCAATATGCTCACTTAATTTGTGAGACTCAGGAAATCTGGAAATTGGAAATAAAACTTCTGTAGCTTTTTTAAAAACTATTTACCTCACCTTGCAGTTATAATCTAAAAAAATAACTATTAAGGAACACTGAGGTTTTTATTTAAGCAAACGAAAACAATAAAAATTCATGATATCAAAGATAGGCCAGTGTATGTCGTTTAAGATCAAAAGCCCAACAGTAGTTGACATGGATCAGTGGGGACCTGCAAGAATTAGTAGCTTCAGAAATAAAGCAGGGAGATTCCCAGAACATCCTTCAGCTCTTCAAGGTCATTGCCAAAGAACCCCAGGACTCCAATATTTAATTGGCTTTTTAAGCTTGAAGTAATTGAGCTCATTTGACTTTATAAGATCTTTGGATGTATCAGTTGTGGGACTTAAAAAAATCATTTTTATAACAAAGTTTCTCAACATGAAATTTTGCTGATGTTGCTCTAGGTATAAAAACAGAGTGGATGCATTCGTATTTGATTTTTGCATATCTATTTTCAACAATCTAAAAATAGCAATATTCACACTTGGTTTCTGCTAAAAATTCCAACTCAGAGTTTTTCAAAGAATAAGGAATAGAAAGATAGTAAAAATATCAGTGTTTATAATCACAAGACCTAGCCACAAAAATATTGAACACATAGCAAGCACTTAACAAATAGCATTTGAAAAAGAGAATAAACAAATGAGAGCTTTTGTCTAATCAAGGGTCCAGCTAATGGAAAAACACATATTAAGCCAAAAAAGACTGAAAACACTACCAACAAAATGTTTAGTAAAGTGTATAGACATATAGACACTACATATTCAGATTGCTCTATTAAGATAGATTATGATACTTATCTTATAAATTGCTCATACTGTCAAATAGCTATCATACAACTATCATACATATAGGTGGGCAATTTATCTTCACCATGATGAAGGGAGAGGAGGTTTTTCTCTTCATTTGTTTCTACGGAGTTTACTGATGCATTTTGCAAGGCCCGAGGTTGAAATAAAGCTAATTCTCAACCCTTTTATTTCTTCTTTTCTCTATCTACACTCTCCCTTGGTGATCTCAGTTTCAAAGTTTTAAATACCATTTCTACACTGAAGTTATTTAAATGTATTACTCCAGTCCAGATTGAAGCCCTCATTTCCAGAATGATTTGTCTACATCCTATCCACCTGTCTAATGAGATGTCTAATAAGTATTAAAAATTAACATGTCTAAAACTGAACTCCTAATCTAGCCTCAACACCTATACTAGCTGATTCTTCCTTTAACCAAATAATGGCATGTCCATCCCATCTAAACTAAAAACCTGGGTGTCATCTCAAGTTCCTCTTTTTACTTATTCTCACTAATCCATATCTGATTCCTGAGCAAATATTCTTCATTCCTGACTCAAACTTTCTCAGCATCTGCACTGCACATTATTTCTTATCTGCATATCTAATAGCCTTCTAACAGGTCTTCTAACCTGCTTCCAAGAGGATATTCTCAACACAGAGGCTAGGAGTGCACCTAAGGTAGACATCACTCCTCTACAGAAGACTCTGAACTGGTTTCCTATCTCTCTGGTTAAAGTCAAAGTCTTTATAACGATCTTTGAGGTCCCATGCAATCTTCTGTCAATACCTCTCACCCTCATCTACCACCAATGTCCTCTATAAACATTCCATTCCAAACACACTGGCCTTTAGGTTGTTCCTCAAACAGAGCGCTTGAACACATCAGAGAGATCACTGCCTCCAGGGCCATTCTTGGTTTTGTTCCTATTCTGAGAATTAAAACAGAGCCTGCCACATAGTAAGTGCACAATAAACATTTGTCAAGCAATTTAATAAATTATAATTTAAGACCTCCCTTAATTTAATTTGTTTTATCAAAAGGACAGATTTTTAAATTCTTCATACAGTGCCAGAAAGTAAGAATAGGCTCAATGATCAATGGAACCTAATAAGAATGACCAGAAACAATTTTGAAGGGACTCAGATCATTTAAATTGCGAAAAATGGAGTTCAGAGAGACACACACTAAGTCCGTAGAAGTGAAGCACCAAGAAAGGAAAACCAAGCAAACAAACTGAGTGACACTGTGAAGATGAGTAGGTCTAAGACAGCTTGAAACCTTGACAGAGCAAGCAGGTTCTACAGGTCTCAGGCGGAAAGCGTTTCTCTTGGCTAAACCATATGTGCGGGGCCAGGGTGTTGTCTGCGGCATGGCTCTTGTGAGTAGCAAGTTAAGGATTCACAGAGGTTTGAACATGTTCTTACCTTCACAAATCTTTTACTTCTGCAGTCACTTTCACAATACAGATTTTATAAACGATTTAGTTCAACTTTTACTAAAATTTGGAATCCCTTGATACTCTCTTTTTTCCCAATCAATCCATCTTACAAAAAAAAGTATACTCAGACCATTTTTTTCTACAGGATCCAGTTCTGATCATGTAACTGCAAAAAATATTTCAATAGTCTGAGTTCCCTTAACCTGGCCTTTGAGGTCTCCTGGTCTAAATATATCTTTTCACCTTTCAGATCATGGTCCAGAGTGGGTTGGCTGGTGTTCTCTTTTCTTGCAAAGGCCAGGGATCAAGGGTCCTTTCATCTTAGGATTCTTAACTTCTCTAGGTCATTATAGGCTTCTCTCTTCAGGATGAAAGTGAAGATTGTGCCTGGAGGTTTTTATGGGCCAGGCTTGGAGGTGCACATAGCCTCTGCCACATTCCATGACTTATCTCAACACTTAAAGAGAAACTGGGAAGTGCAATCAAGCTGTGTGCTCCCAGGAAGAAGAGGCAGATATGTGGTGAGCAAAGGATTTTCTGTATGGCAATTTGTCTCCCCAACTCCCCTAATTACTCATGTTTCAAGGCATAACCTGGGTTTTCCAGATTCCAGGATCTTCAAATATGTAAACAGTCTCTCCCCTTCTTGAATGCTTTAAGCATTTGTCTCTACTTTTGCTTTTACTTACTGTATTTTCTCTTTTTGATAGTTCTTTTAGTATTCTATTTTTCCACCAGGTTGAAAGCTCCCTGAGCTGTTGTTGACTGTCTTAGCTGAGCCCAATATGGCACAAGATGAAAAATACATGTATGCTGAGTGACTTAATGAATAATCCATGTAAATCTCTCAGTTAAAAGGAGAAAAAATGGAAGAGAGCTAAGTAATTTCAAAAACTTAATCCTAAGACCCTGAGATATTTGGGGAGAGTCAATCACACTGTAACTAAAACACTGTTATCTTTAAACATTTTGAAATGCTCTTAGAAATGCTGATACTCCCATATAAGAACACAAAATAATATTTTCACTTTAAAAACTATTTTGTCATGGGACAGAATGCTTTTGACCATATTTAATTCTTGCATGGATTTGGTTTTTTTGCTTTTTTAATTAAAAAATATAGTAAAATTTATTCTTATTAAGGTAAAGTTTGATGAGTTTTGACAAGTCCATGTTATGTGACTGCCAACAAAATCAAGACTTAGAACATTTCCATTACCCTAAAAGTGCCCTTGTGTCCCTTTTTAGTCACTCTCTCATCTCCTCTGGCCTTTGGCAAACATTGATCTGTTTTTTTCTTTTTTCCCTATAGTTGTGCCATTTCCAAAAAGTGGCATCATACAGTAGGTGAATTTTTGAGTCTGACTTCTCTTCACTTAGCATAATGTATCTGAGATTCATTCATTTGTGGCATGTAGTTTATTTTTATTCTTGAGTAGTATTCTGTCGTTGTGTAGATCACGGTTTCTTTATCCATTAAAAAGTTGATGGATTGCCTAAATTTTGAGTAAAATCATCATCCTAATTTGGAAGATCCCCTGGAGCAGGGCATGGCAACACACTCCAGTATTCTTGCCTGGAGAATCCCCATGGACAGAGGAGGCTGGCAGGCTGTGGTCCACAAGGTCACAAAGAGTCAGACATGACTGAGTGACTAGGCACAGCACAGTGCATCATCATAATAAACATAATTCGCGCTTCTGCTTTCCTCTTCTTCATCACTCACTAGTCTTAGCTGCTGTGCAAAGTTTCCCAGGATAGGTCATACTATTGCTATTACTTTGCTGACACTTATCTGCTGTTTTATAAAAAAAGCCTAAGTGAACCTGGAGTAGAGATTTGCATCTTGAACAATCAGACCAAAACATTAACATAAATATTTCATATTTCAATTTTTGGTAGTATAATTTTAATTGGTAATTATACTGCTTTATTCATTACACCAATAGTTTCTGGGTACTTACTTTTTCCTGAAATTGACAAATCCTCTGGAGATAGTGGCAAGCAAATACTTGACGTAATTTCTATGCTTGCAGAGTTTACTGTCTAATGAAGGAAACATTCAATTAGGTAAATGGTGATTAAAAAAAGAAAAATATCAATAATAAAAGTATTAATGGGCTCTGAAACCTGAAACTGTGAGATAAGGCTCAGGAAGTGAAGTTTGAGCAGACATCAGATTCAAGAGAAGAGAGGAGCATTCTAGAAACAGAGACCAGACACATGGCTCTGTCAGGAGGAGGCATAGTATGTATGAAATTTAGAAGTTTAGAGAGCAAAGGAGATGGAGGTGTGACAAGAGACTTGAAATGAAGGTAAGAGACAGAAGGACTTAGGAGCCACAGTCAGTCAGTCAGTTCAGTCACTGAGCTCCTAATAATTTCCCCAGAATTATCTTATTTATGGAAATAAGATAATTCTGGGGAAATTATTAGGAGCTCAGTTTCAGACTTTAAAAATTTGAGGTGTTTTTATTTTTTAATTGAAGTATAGTTGGTTTACAATGTTGTATTACTTTCTGGTGTACAGCAAAGTGATTTTAGCTACATATATTTATAGCTAGCACCACCTGGGAAGCCCATATTTGGTAAAGAGTCTGCCTACAATGCAGGAGGCACAGGAGATGCAGGTTCGATCCCTGGGTCGGGAAGATCCCCTGGAGGACAGCATGGCAACCACTCTAGTATTCTTGCCTGGAGAACCCCATGGACAGGGAAATCTGGCAGGCTGTGGTCCATAGGGTCACAAAGAGTCAGACAAAACTGAAGTGATTTTGCATGTGTGCACACACATATGTGTGCGCACACACACACACACACACATATTCTTTATTATATTACTTTCAGTATGTTTTATTGCAATACACCGAATATAGTTCCCGGTAATGTACAGTAGGACTTTGTTGTTTATCTATTTTATACACAGTAGTTTGTACCTGCTAAACTCAAACTCTTACTTTATCCCCCTCCCCACTCTTTTTCCCCTTTGGTTAACATAAGTTTGTTGTCTATGTCTGTGAGCCTGTTTATTTGTGACATATTTTAGATCCCACATATACTTTACATCATATAGTATTTATCTTTCTCTTTCTGACTTACTTCAGTTAGTATGATAATCTTTAGGTCCGTCCATGTTGCTACAAATGTCATTATTTTATTCTTTTTTATGGCTGAGCAGTTTCTATTGTGTGCAGGCATGTGTGTGCATATAAAGATGTGATATAGGTACACCATTCATCTGTCTATGGACATTTAAGTTGCTTCCATATCTTGCTTATTGTTAACGGTGTTGTTATGAATACTGGAGTACATGTATCTTTTTAGTTTTCACCTTTTCTGGATCTAAACCCAGGAGTGGGATTGCTGTATCATATGGTAATTCTATTTTTAGTTTTTTAAGGAAAAGGAATCTTCATATTGTTTTCCATAATGGCTGTGGAATTTACATTTGCACCAACAGTGTAGGAGGGTTCCCTTTTCTCTACGCCCTCTCCAGCATTTGTTATTTATAGACTTTTTAATGCTTAAGGTGTTTTAAACATTCAAAAGGACTTCTAAGCATGCAGGGTTGGCATGGGTCAAAAGAGTGTTGTATAAAGCCTGCTGATATAACTCTTTGGGTAGTCTGCCTAGGTGGGAATTGAAACATAGTCATAGATTAGAATGCTAGGGCATAGATACAGAGGAAAGTAGTAGAAATTAAGATTAATCTTTTAACACTGCAACATTAAATGGACAGGAAGGGGAGAATAATCCAGCAAGGGAGATTTTAGAAGAACATCCAGAGATATACAAAAAAGCCAGAAATGTGCAGAATGATGAAAATTCAGAGATGAGAGTGTTTCAGAAAGGAGGGACAAGTCAACATAGTGAATGCTACAAAGTGAGAGTGGTGTTAGAGAGATATTGAGAGTAGAAGTCATATCAGAGTGGTTTGAAGGGTAAATAGATGAGGAAAAAATGTAGACAGAGAATACACACAACACTTCAGAAAAATATTACTGTAAAGGGCAGTGGTGAAACATCAGGAGAAAGAAAATGTGGCAACTGAGAGCATGAATGATTTGGTGAAGGTTTTCTTTCCTTTAATCTTAAAGATATGAACATGGCTAAAAAAGCTAAAGGAGGGACTTCCTTGGTAGTCCAGCAATTAAAACTTTGCCCTCCAATGCCGGGGGTGCGGCTTCAGTCCCTGGTTGTGGAGCTAACATCTCACATGCCTCGCAGTCAAAAAAAATCAAAACATAAAGCAGAAGTGATATTGTAACAAATTCAATAAAAACTTTAAAAATCTTCCACATCAAAACAAATCTTTTTTAAAAAAGCCAAGAGATGGAATATATTAAAAGGGAGGTGTTTAGAATAAGAGGGCAGGGAAGGCTGGAAGGAATGGGTTCTAGAAAATAGGTGGTGGAATTAGCTTTAGGTGGTTATTAAGAGAGAGCTCCTTGTTTTTAATAAGAAAGATAGAAACAGATATGCGTGGGATTATTTTTGCTGTCAGGGAAGACAAAAAAAGTTGTCACTTAATGGCCGATGTTTCCTCTGTAAAGTGTTAGTGGCCCACTTGTGTCTGACTCTTTGCGACCCCATGAACTGTAACCCACAGGCTCCTCTGTCCATGGAATTCTCCAGACAAGAATACTGAAGTGGGTTGCTGTTCCTTTCTCCAGGGTATCTTCCCAACCCAGGGATCAAACCCTGGTCTCTTGTAATCTGCATTACAAGCAGATTCTTTACCATCTGAGCTGCCAGGGAAGCCTATTTTCTCTGTAAGGTAGAAGGTAAATCAAAGTACTGTAAGAGTCTGCAGGTCTGAGTGTTGGTGGTTTAAACTGAATAGAAAAGGTTGGAAATGACAGCTGAAATGTGAGACAGTGAATTAACAGAGACTGGCATAGGCTTGACATAAACTGATCCCTTCCTGGATTGCATTCAAATCATCCTCTACCCATATGTTCAATGCTTACCTTTGTAACAGTCTCTGCAGTATTGAATTACCAAATGAGATGAAATCTTTCATTCAACTCTTTCTCCCACACTGTTCCTTTTACAGATAGTCATACTATGCAGACATATCTAGAAATGCACAGCTTCACCATTATGTCTTTTCTTTATGTCCCTTCATGAGGAAATTCCGTGGGCACTGGAATTTCCCCCAGAACATTTGCAGCTGCCTCAAAATTTTTCTTCTAGATCCTTCTGCTGAGACACCAATCTATCGGTGGCATTCCCCATTCCTCTTTAGACTATAGTCGTCTTCTCACAGATTTGAGAATATTATTAACTTTGTCATTTTTAGCATAAAAAATTGATTTGGTATAATTGGCCTGGAGTAAAATTGTCCATGTAATATTATTGTGCCTCTTGGTAAAGTCCTTCGCAGCTAAAACAGTGCATTATCAAAGTATGTGATTAATGTTTTCATAGTTTCTACGAAATCACTATGACCAAATTTTCCATAATTATGTATTGGCAACCATTTTTAGTAACACAAATATAGACACTATGTGTGTCACATAGTAGGCAGTGAACGCTGCATGCCACCTTTAATTTGAGGGAAGTAAGGGAAGAAGAGAAGGAAGGATCTACAGATACCACATCCACTTTGCAACAGAATATAATAAAATATATTATACATTGTAAATATGCCTTTATTTATAAATTATATTCAAGTTTTAGTCATGCCTTTTGCTAAGCTAAGGGGCTTCCCTTGTGGCTCAGAGGTTAAAGCGTCTGCCTCCAATGCAGGAGACCTGGGTTCGATCCCTGGGTCTGGAAGATCCCCTGGAGAAGGAATGGCAACCCACTCCAGTACTCTTGCCTGGAGAATCCCATGGATGGAGAAGCCTGGTAGGCTACAGTCCATGGAGTCGCAAAGAGTCAGACACTACTGAGCTACTTCACTTCACTTCACTTTACTAAGCTAAAGTGAATCCTCCCATGCAGGTGTTAATGCTTTAAATTATAATTGGTCAAGAAACCTAGTTATGAAGAAAAATTAGATGCTTATATGATATCAATGTCTGGGTGCTCAGAAAAAAATATAATTAAAGTTCATTAGCTAATGCATATAAACAAAATATAAAATAAAGCTGCATGACTTAAGGCTTTTTAGTGTATTCTATTTTTTTTTTAATTTTTGTTCTGTTAAATAAAATGTCAACAGCACACAGCAATTTTAGAAAATAACTGTAAGAGGGAATAGTATCTTACAATGACCATCTGCCTTCCTGATTTAGGATCACTCATCTACAGCCTGTAGTCTGTGTCCAGTGCTAAATATTTGCTCATGTTTTCTGGTTTCTTATTCCTTTGAGTGGATAATTTTGTGTCATGAAGCTTTTACCCTGTAGTACAATATTCTTACTTGATTTTTCTTAAAACCATGTTACAGTCAAATTAAAAAAAATATATATATATAGATGGCTTAATAGGAATTATTTAGGAAGAAAAAAGAGGTAATGGGAAAACAGACTACATGCAAAAGCAAAAATGGCCTTCTGTAGTGAATTTCACTGTTTTTCAAGTGTGGCAAGAATAATAAATCTTGGCAGTTGAAACTTGCTGTTCACCTGAGGGCTGCCAATCACTCCCATTTTGAGAGACAGAATTTGTGAATTGTCAACACATCTTTCAGGCGAGAAACCAGTGTTCATCAAGAGTAAAATGAAAACAAATGCTCAAATAAATTGAAAATCAAAATGCTTCCTGGTCATCTGATCTTGAGAACATATTACATATAATCTACAGTGCCTATGTTATAACAACTATAATATGTGAGATACAGATGACAAAATGCATGGCTCTTAGTGTGCTTCTTAGATGGATTATATTCTAGAGATCAGTGACTGGAGTTTTTTCTGCATTCCTTAAACAGTAAACTATTTTTCACTGAGCAACTCCCATAAATACAACCCTATCACACTGAAACTGCTGACAGCCTGGTAGGCGATTTCAGCGGTGGAAGCCAGGACTAAACACACTGAACTACATTAGAGTTGGTCCCTGGAGGACAGAATTGAACTTCATTGGCAAGGGCACAGTAAGAGTTCCATTTGACTCCTCATTAAACCTCTCATAGGGATTACAGCTCCTTCTCTGTGGCTGCTATTGCTTCTCTTTCTACAGAAGAGATAGATGTGAACACTTAGTCCTGGGTATCTTTTTTCTTTTTTTTTTTTTTTACCTATTTAGGAAAAGATTACTTTTCCTAACCAAAACAAAGTCTCTTGCAGATTTAAAAAAAAAAAAAAACAGTCTTCCAGTTTCTTGCTCATTAACCACCTTATTATTTCCTAAGGAAGTAAAGAGCTTTATTTCATTTTGTGAGAATTCATTTTTAAATGCCTGTCTTAGGGAATGCAAGAGATTCTGTTTTATCTGCATTTATTATTTCTCCCAGAAATGCAGCATTACGGAGGAAACAGTTGGTGCTAATGATCTCAGCCTTCTTTATCAAGCAGTGTCATTGTGATCATGTAATCACAACAAACATTTTGAAGCATACATTACTATAGGCACCTTATGTTGCCCATGGCCATTGTTGTGGATTTGGAGTCCTGAAAATAGCAAAATAAGATTCACCATCCTTTGGAAGTACTGCACTGGAAAAACCAATCAATAGTTCAAAACGCACACAGCAGGCTCTATGGATTGAAAACCCCACACAGGTGATGATGCAGCATTTGCATTCTTCTTGGGTGTCGCTCCCAGAAAGATTCTCAAGCCTGCTATTTTTTTAAGTGCAGTAAAAACAAATGAAAGTATAAATGTTTATATGTTTATAAATATGAGTCATATAATGTGAACAAACCTCCTCCTATATTCCACTGAGGTTTCAAAGGACAGCCCTTGCAGTTTACAAAACCTCTGACTTCAAACAGGAAAAAATATATATATATATATTATATATATATATATGCTAGTTCCTCCTGGGTGAGTGTTGGATAGAGAGAATGAGAGTGTTTGTTTATTTTATTAATTTTTATTGAGGTATGAAGTGAAAATGAAAGTCTCTCAGTCCTGTCCAACTCTTTGAGACCCCATGGACTATACAGTCCATGGACTTTTCTAGGCCAGAATACTGGAGTGGGTAGCCTTTCCCTTCTCCAGGGGATCTTCCCAACCCAGGGATCTAATCCAGGTCTCCCACATGGCAGGCGGATTCTTGACCAGCTGAGCCCACAAGGGATGTATAGTTGCTTTACAATGTTGTGTTAGTTTCTGCTGGACAACAAAGTGAATCAGCTCTACTTGTATGTGCTGCTGCTGCTAAGTCACTTCAGTCGTGTCCAACTCTGTGCGACCCCATAGATGGCAGCCCACAAGGCTCCACCATCCCTGGGATTCTCCAGGCAAGAACACTGCAGTGGGTTGCCATTTCCTTCTCCAATGCATGAAAGTGAAAAGTGAAAGTGAAGTCGCTCAGTCGTGTCCGACTCTTGGCGACCCCATGGACTGCAGCCTACCAGGCTCCTCTATCCATGGGATTTTCCAGGCAAGAGTACTGGAGTGGGGTGCCATTGTACGTGAGCGCATGCTAAATAGCTTCAGTCATGTTGGACTCATTGTGACGCTATGGACAATAGCCCGCTAGGGTCCTCTGTCCATGGAATTCTCCAGGCAAGAATACTGGAGTGGGTAGCCATGCCCTCCTCTAGGGGACCGTCCTCATCCAGGGATCCAATCCACCTCTCTTATGTCTCCTGCATTTGCAGGACTTTTTCACTAAGGCCACCTGGGAAGCCCATACCTGTACATATATCTCCTCTTTTTCGGATTTCCTTCCCATTTAGGAAATCACAGAGTAATCAGTGAAACTCTCTGTACCATACCGTAGCCTGGAGAATGGGAGTATTTAAATGGGAGGAAGAGAGTAGAAACCGGAAGGATTATCCTCCTGAGTGGGCTTCCCAGGTGGCGCTGCTGCTGCTAAGTCACTTCAGTTGTGTCCGACTCTCTGCGACCCCATAGACGGCAGCCCACCAGGCTCCCCCGTCCCTGGGATTCTCCAGGCAAGAACACTGGAGTGGGTTGCCATTTCCTTCTCCAATGCGTGAAAGTGAAGTCACTCAGTCGTGTCCAACTCTTAGCGACCCCATGGACTGCAGCCCACCAGGCTCCTCCATCCATGGGATTTTCCAGGCAAGAGTACTGGAGTGGGTTGCCATTGCCTTCTGCGTCCCAGGTGGCGCTAGTGGTCAAGAATCTGCTTGCCAATACAGGAGATCCAACAGATGGGGGTTCAATCCCTGGGTCCGGATGATACACTGAAGTAGGAAGTGGCAACCCCCTCCAGTATTCTAGCCTGGAAAATTCCATGGACAGAAGAGCCTGGCGGGCTACAGTTCATGGGGTCGCAAAGAGTCAAACACACGGGCGCGCGCGCACGCACACACACACACACACACACACACACACACTGAGCTCCATCACTACATTCACACCACCACTTCCCCCAACAAGGGTTAACTGCAACTAGTAGCAGATGTAGGTAGATCTAGAGGGGACCCGGGTTCCAGTTCATGAGTTGCTCAAGAGGAGTCCGGGAAGAACTCTTGCGTCCCAGAGGCTGTGGAAAGCGTCGGGGCGGAGCCTGGAGTGAGGGGCCGTCCAGCGCTGCGAGGCGGCGGGCGGACCCTGGTGGGAGGGCCCCGCGGCTGCTGTCACTTTACGAGTCCGCAGCCCGGAGCGTGAGTATCTCGGCTGCTGGAGGACAGCGGCGGGCGGCGCGCAGGGCCCCCGCCTCTCGCTCCCCACGCGGACGCCGCGCCAGAGCCTCGCCCACTCCAATCCCCACCCTCACCGTCCTTAACTGTTAAAGAACAGCCGCGCCTGGTGCGTTCCTAGAGGATCCCGGGTGCAGAAGGCGAAAGGTGGGCAGGCACAGGGGGACTGGAAAGGCAGGATGCGCCCTCCCGGAGCAACCTCGGCGCCCAGGGTCTGAGACTGCAGCCCCAGCTCGCCATTGTGAGCCGCCGGCAGTGCCAGGCGGCGCCACTGTACTCCCGGCTCCCCGTCCACGCCGCGATGGGGTACCTACCCACGAGGACGCGCGGCGGCCGCCGCCTCCTGCCTCTGCTCTGGCTCTTTGTGCTGTTCAAGGTAGGGGACCCCCCTCCCCCAGCCCCCGCGGCCCTGCCTGCGCTCGCGCTCCCTAGCTCTGCCGCCCGGGAGCCGCGCGCCCCGCGGGCGGGATGGCCCGGCTGCCGGCAGCTCCAGCTGTGCCGCCGGAGCGCACGCTTTGTTGTCCTTGCCTCTGCGTGTTCCCCACGGGCTTAAGGGATGGGGTGGAAGAATAAGGAAGTTTGCTCCCTCCAGCTTTGACCCTTTGTGCTCTTTGACCGCCTTCGGCATCTCCATCAAAGGTCGGCTCTCCGGTGGTGCTTCCTCAGACAAAATGAGGTCACTTTCCCTTCTGGTCGCTACTGCACCCCAATGCAGCTTCACCTTTCTACCCTCCCCCAACGGGGTTGTGGAGTCTTTGTCTTAATTTACCTTCTGCTGGAATGATACACCGGGGGCTGAACTCCCTGGCCGAAAATGGACTGCCGGGGTGGGTAGTGAGCGTGATTGTCTTTGACTAAGGAGTGTAAGCATGAGCCTGGACAGGACTCCTCTCCCCACGTTCTCGTCTCCAACCTTTACGAAGTCTCTAGACTTTCCCTCACTATATTTACTGAGGATGCTACCTCTAAATTTCAGTGTCAGACATCTGTATAATTAACTTTGTCGTGTCTTCTTTGGAATATCTTCCTCAGTGTTTTACTTTGGGGAATATAAACCAGACAAGGACTGCTTTAAAAGAAATCCTAGTTTGATAACTATACTGTACGTAAAAATTTTTTAAGAAATTTAAGTTCGATGTCTTTGGAGAAGTGTTATGAAGTTATAAGGAAGGTAATTGTCTTTTCTTCGTGTCTTCCGGGTGCCTACTTCAGTTCTGTTATTTAGTCCTTTTTTTGGCAAAGCAAACTCCAGTGTCGACAGGTGACCAGGAGCTATCCTTTCAGCACCACAGCGCTATCTTAGAAATGGATGAAATATTAATGGATGCAAACGTTTTCTTATCAAAGAGTCACTTCTTGCTCATACGCACCATTAATTATGAATGTCTGATAAAGAGATAGTGGAACAGAGCCAATGGATTGAGAACAGCCAGTTTTAAATATTCCATATTTTCATTTACCTTCGTGGAAAAAAGGAAAAATTGTTTCTGGGAGAACGAGCAATAGAGAGCCTAAACACGATTCCAAATTATACTTAATATGTTTTTACATTTTCTGAAGCTAGCAATAATTTTTAAAATCTGATAGAAAATAAGCTTGGTCATATATTTTTACCCTAAGAGGCTGCTCTCTAAGTAGACACCATAAATGTGTACGTTCTATGAACATGCACAAACTTTGAAGTTCCTATTAATATTTCTATTTGTCATACTGTCATGTTTATTATGTCTATGCAACACTTGTCATGAATGCAAAGTGAGAAATTGAATAACCACACATTTTACTAAGTAACAGCTAGGACTTGCACATATGACATCTGATCCAAATTGAACCTTTGGCAGTATCTCAGGTTTTTATTTGAATGCTTTATACTGAGCAAGAATTTCAGAAATGATCAAATGATGAGTTTGGGAGTGGAGAAAGAGTGCCGTAAATAAAATGGAAAAATTTATGGCAGGAGTTCTAATCAGAAACTTGGTATTGGAATTAGAAATTGCAGTCAGTGATGGAAGAGACTGTAATAGATGTTCATCCAGTTCCACATAATGAATGTTTTCCTGCACATTTGTAGTTTAGTGTAACTTCTGATAGTAAGTACATTAATAAAACTTGCCATTTAATAAACACTGTCATGGGACAATTGATCTTGTAAAGAAAATCATTACTTTATATTTCATGTAAATGCAGCATTTTATGTCTCCTGAATATAAAGTATAACAGAGAAAGGATATATATATATGAAAGTGTTAGTCACTTAGTCATATCTGACTCATCGCAACCCCATGGACTGTAGCCCACCAGGCTCCTCTGTCCCTGGGATTTCCCACGAAAGAATACTGGAGTGGGTAGCCATTCCCTTCCCTATATGTCTGTGTATATATACATATATATATATACATATATATATATATACCCACTATGTAAGTCTTCTAGGTATTTTGCATATGCTATTTCATTCACTTATTTTGTTACAATTGACAAGAAAGTGGTTAACCAGGCACATAGAATAATGCATTTACATCTTGGAAATATTATATTTCACAGTAAATTTGGTTCACAGCATAATCTTTCCACAATTTGTAGATGCTTTTGCATTCAAGGTCCTGAATAAGTGCCAGTCAAACAGTCTACTGGAAACTATTACAACATTGTTAATTGGCCATATTCCAACATAAAATAAATGTTTAGTAGAAAATAATTTAAAAAATTTAAAAAAGGAAACATCAGTTCAGTTCAGTCGCTCAGTCGTGTCTGACTCCTTGCGACCCCATGAATTGCAGCACTCCAGGCTTCCCTGTCCATCACCAACTCCCGGAGTTCGCTCAAGCTCACATCCATCGAGTCGGTGATACCATCCAGCCATCTCATCCTCTGTCATCCCCTTCTCCTCCTGCCCCCAATACCTCCCAGCATCAGAGTCTTTTCCAATGAGTCAACTCTTCACATGAGGTGGCCAAAGTACTGGAGTTTCAGCTTTAGCATCATTCCCTCCAAAGAACACCCAGGGCTGATCTCCTTCAGAATGGACTGGTTGGATCTCCTTGCAGTCCAAGGGACTCTTGAGAGTCTTCTCCAACACCACAGTTCAAAAGCATCAATTCTTTGGTGCTCAGCCTTCTTCACAGTCCAACTCTCACATCCATACATGACCACTGGAAAAACCATAGCCTTGACTAGACGGACCTTTGCTGGCAAAGTAATGTCTCTGCTTTTGAATATGCTATCTAGGTTGGTCATAACTTTCCTTCCAAGGAGTAAGGGTCTTTTAATTTCATGGCTGCATTCACCATCTGCAGTGAGTACACAGCATTCCATTATTAAATGCCAAGTTGTTGGTGGAATCTCAGTGATGAAATCTAAAAAGGTTTATCTGTGTTGAGTCAGAATGAACCCATTTCCCTATGTGATTGACTATAACCAATTTCATTGCTGTAGCCTCAAGATGCCTGGCTAAGGAAGCCTTTGTGCACTGTTCTCTGTTCATGGTTTAGAGATGGACACATTTAATCAGGCACGTCCAATTGTTTAAATCACCCACTTTATATTGTGAGGTTAATATCTGCATAATTGATGTTTCCTAAGCACAATGTTGGTTATGAGGATTTTTACTTTCATATAAATAGTGGCAGTATATATAAAAATAGAAAACAAAAGAAGAACTCTGTTATCAAATATACTGGGAGCCTACCAAACTCACTTGAGCTTCCCAGGTGGCCCAGTGGTACAGAATCCACTGCCGATAGATGCAGGAGATGCTGGTTCTATCCCTGGGTCAGGAAGACGCCCTGGAGAAGGAAACGGTAACCCACTCCAGTATGCTTGCCTGGAAAAATCCCACAGAGAGAGGAGCCTGATGAGCTACCATCTGTGGGGTCACAAAGACTCTGACATGACTGAGCACACACACACACAGCAATATCAAAGTGTTCTACCCATGCTGTGTGACCCCATGGACTGTAGCCTGCCAGGCTCCTCAGTCCATGAGATTCTTCAGGCAAGAATATTGGAGTGGGTTGCCATGCTCTCCTCCAGGGGGATCTTCCCAACACAGGGATCGAACCCAGGTCTCCTGCATTGCAGGCATTTTCTTTACCATCTGAACCACTGGGGAAGGCCAAGAATACTGGAGTGGGTAGCCTATCCCTTCTCCAGGGATCTTCCCGACCCAGTAATTGAACCAGGGTCTCTCCTGCATTGCAGGGGGATTCTTTACCAGCTGAGCTACCAGGGAAGCCATTCTACCTATGTGTAAATGTAAATGGAGTAGTGTTAATATTTATCTGGTGATTCTCCCTCTCTGTACATCTTCCCATAATTTCAGGGCAAACAATGTAATTTCTCTCACCTAGCCTATCCTTACTAAACCTCTCCTTGAAAATTACTTCCTATATCACTTCACTCAACATCAGTATTTTCTCAATGAAGATGTAAATTGTGGAATATGACATCATAGGAATTAAAATTCTGCCTTCCCTGAAATGGTTCCCATTAGTGGTCAACTGGAAGGTTTCCCTAAAGTCATAGGCTTGGCATGAATCCTTCTTTCTTTCTTAACCTCCTCTCTATATTTCCTTCCATCTCTGCTCTTACTTGATATATAATCGAGGAACATTAAATTTGAAAGGGCCTCAATTACCTTTTCTGAAAGAGGTTTATGTAGAATTCTATAAAGCATGTGTGTTATCATGCTGATCATAGTATTTATTCAGGAGAAATACCCACTTTCCAAGGTTTATCTGTCTTTCTCCACTTCCTTTCCCCTGCCCCTCTCCTTTGATGTGGGCCATTTTTAAAGTCTTTACTGAATTTGTTACAATATTACTTCTGTTTTATGTTCTGGGTCTTTTTTGCCATGAGGCATGTGAGATCTCAGCTTCCCAACCAGGGATGGAATCCTCACTCCTTCCATTGGAAGACAAAGTCTTAACCACTGGACTGCCAGGGAAGTCCCTTATCTTTCTTTTTCTCCCTAATTCTCTTCACCACCTCCATTTCTCTCCCTCTTCCCCCGCTCTCCCGCCCACCCCACACACATACAGGCACAGACACACAGAAAAATCTTCACTTTCCTTTTTGAGGTTTTACATTCACATTCTATATCACACAAGGTTGGCAGTTGAACTTCAATCTTTTCATCTTTCTGAAGCAGCTTATACTATTCTCCTTGCAGTGAAGTTTGCTGCCATTAATTTCTTTGTCAATTGACTTCCTTGGCAAATGTTGTTGCCAACCTATTAGAAAAACTCTTTTACATGTGACATCCCTAGTAAATTGGAGAAGGTTCACTGGGCTGGACTTCTACAGGGAATTGGGTAATAATCCTTCCCAACGTGAACATCTGTTTGCTTCTGTTCTTTGCTATGTGAAAAATTGTTGCTCTGTGAAAGTATAAAAAATTCAGACTTACCTGTTTCTCATTTTGGCTCATAAGAAAATATGTGTCTGTATGAATAAATAATTTAAAACAAGGGGAGTTTTACTTTATTTTTTTAAGTGTAGTGCTAGTTCTAGTATTTAAATATCCAACTTACAGGTATTTAAATTTATAAGTACATTGATTCTTTTGTTTCATAAACATAATTTTGACTTGAGTCTTTAGTGTTTCCAAAGGATCTTGGTGTTGGATAAAGTTGGTACATCTGTGTAAGCCATTGTGATTGGTAGCAGCTTAGCACAGTAGAATGCCTCACAGCTGTGACCACAGATATTTATTTTTCATTTTCTTCCTAATATAATACCTTCAGGTACACAGTTCCAGTGGTGTTGTATTTTCAGAAGTATAGCATAGTGCAGTGATGAGCTTTACTGGAAAAAAAGGCCGTGTGTTCATTTAGTTACTCCAAGTACATTGTAAATGTTTTTGAAATGAAGCCAAGTCTATTGTAAATTTTGGGCTTCCCTTGTGGCTCAGCTGGCAAATAATCCACCTGCAATGTAGGAGACCTGGGTTCGATCCCTGGGTTGGGAAGATCTAATGGAGAAGGGAAAGGCTACCCACTCTAGTATTCTTGCCTAGAGAATTCTAGGCAAGAGTTGAATACGACTGAGCGACTTTCACTTCCACTTTCATTGTAAGTTTTTGTCTTCTATTGTGCCTAGTATGCAGTGTTAGGCATATGATAGAAGTTTAATAAACAGGATTTAAATTTTTGGCATTGTATAAGTAGTTTTTGACAGAGATGTGGTATCAGTAATATTGAGTTGTGAACTCATCTTTAAGGAAAACATGAGGAAATTAGCATTGTGTGAATTAAATCATTATAATTACAATGCAATCATTATACCAAAAATAATAAAATATTACCCATCCCTTATATTAAGAACTTATAAAAGTCTTAAATCAAAACACCTACATGGTCAGTTCAGTTCAGTCGCTCAGTCATGTTGGACTCTTTGTGACCCCCTGGACTGCAACACACCTGGACAGGCTTCCCTGTCCATCCCCAACACCCGGAGCCTACTCAAACTCATGTCCATCAAGTTGCTGATGCCATCCAACCATCTGACTCTCTGTCGTCCCCTTCTCCTCCTGCCTTCAGTCTATTCCCAGCATCAGCGTCTTTTCCAATGAGTCAGTTCTTCACATCAGGTGGCCAAAGTATTGGAGTTTCAGCTTCAGCATCAGACCTCCCAATGAACACTCAGGACTGATTTCCTTTAGGATGGATTGGTTCAATCTCCTTGCAGTCCAAGGGACTCTCAAAAGTCTTCTCCAACACAATTCAAAAGCATCAATTCTTTGGTGCTCAGCTTTCTTTATGTTCCAACTCTCACATCCATACACGGCTACTGGAAAAACCATAACTTTGATTAGATGGACGTTTGTTGGCAAAGGAAATACCCATATGGTATTTCCCTCCAAAATAATACTTTGGATTGCTCCTTTATTCATCATTGTTACCTCAACTGCTATTAACGGTCATCAGTTAAAAGTTTGTGTTGAGGACTTCCCTGGTGGTCTGGTGGTTGGGAATCCACCTGCCAATGCAGGTGACATGGGTTCAATCCCTGGTCTGTGAGAATTCCACCTGTTGGGAGGCAGTTAAGCCCATGTGCCACAACTACTGAAGCCCATGCTCACCTCAACTTGAGAAAGTCTGCATCAGCAACAAAAACCCAATGCAGCCAAAAAGAAATAATATGTTTAAAATATGATATATTTTATACAAGTTTGAGTTAAAATACTAGGAGGAATAACTTTCCTTACCTATATATATGACCTACAGCTTCAGCCAATATGCAGATACACAGGTGATATTTTTGCTTTCTCTTCCATATCACCCTTCTTCTGTGACCAGTACAAACTGGAATTGACAAAGATTTCTGCATTCTTCTAATAGAAATCCCTCTGATTTTTTGCCATAACTTTGCTTTTAGGAGATGAGGCCTTTTCTACAGCCTGGTCTTAATCATATCTGTGGTAGTGTTCAATCCTGGGGCATAAACCAATGCAAAGCCTTAAAGAACTCTTCTGTGGTGCTCTTAGAGCCACACTGGTGTCAGCTCCTTCTCCTTAAATAAGTATGTGGGAGACCTCCTTGTGCACTTGTGTCATTGATTTGAGAAGCTAAAACAGGGTTAACATGGCACCAGTGGAAAGAACACGAGTGTAAATGGGGTGGGACAAAGCTAGAGACAGAACACAAAGTCTCTTGTCCTCTCCTCTTCTGGTGCTATTGTTTCCAGCAGGTTCCATATTGTTTCTATCAATGATTCAGAGGGTATATAAGCAACCTTCTTGAACACCTCTTATGTAATCTGTCATCACTAATTACTCCTAATTGATGAGCTTGTCCCTTCCTAAGCTTGTTCTTAGTCTTCAGAGTGCTGATTTCTAGTTTTCTTTTTCCTCTGAAGATGGTGCCTTCCAATTTATTTCTATGAGTATAACCATATCTTATCTCTGTGTCAGAAAATCATTCTCAACTGATTCATTCAGAGTCTAATTCTCCAGTAAAATTTGTCTCTTTTACCTAGGCATTCTAGATCAATTCCTCTTACTTCTAAATATACTAAAATCACCAAACAAACAAGAGGATATTTGAAACAAGGTTGTAGAGGTTTCTCTATAGAGCAGTTTTCCTCTCCTTTTTGTCAAGAAATTAAGATGAAAGAGAGAGAAATGATATATGCTTAAAAAAATCTTTCAGAAACAGAGAATCAGAATTGAAACTAGGACTCTGAGTTCAAGGGCTGTGTTGCAAATTATAAATACTCGTGGTAATTTCTGTAAGAAAGTGAATATAGGGAAAATTAAGGAATCAAAAAAAAAAGTTTGATGAAAACAGTATATTGCCAACCTTCTATCTATATGTAAATGTGTTTCTTCTTGAATACTCTTCATTTGTTTGGTATCCCACTCTTCCTAAATAGGAATACTACGCAGTTCATATTTCTAACAATAAAAATGCTGTTTTCTCTCACAAAGCAAATTAAAGCCAAATGAAACTGGTCATTTTGTACCTTTACTAGCAAATAAAAATAATAGGGATGTGATTTATCTACAGTGTAGAGGTACACAATCAGAACTATATTTTGTAACACTAATGTATGTGTGATTTAAATTATGAATGTTTCTCTTGTTTTGTATCATCTCATTTAACTGTTATTTAGAAAACTGAGACTTTTGTTGCTTTTTCTCAGACCCACTGTTGTGAAAAGCATGGTGGCATTTAGGAAAATACAAATTTATATGCATGGAAATCAAGGGATGGAAGTCAGTTTAAGGAGATTCCTGTATGCTAAGCCAGAATGTAGTCTTTATCCTCTAGGTGAAGAAGACTATTGAAGGGTTTAATCAAAGCTGAATGGAATAAGATTTGCATTTTTGATAGAGCCTTTGGCTGTAGGAAAGGCTTTCTCAAAGGTATACCAGATCTGGAAGCAGTTAAACTGGTAGGAGGTTATTGTAATGATCCAATCAAGAGATATAATGCAAACCTTCATGCTAGGGTGATGGGAAAAGGGACCAAAGGAAGAGAGGTGGTGTTCAAAATAGCTAAATTGACAAGACTAGTTACATGTGGGAAATTAATGAAAGAGGAGTCCAAGGTCTTTTCCAAGTAACTGATACTTTTGCCTGAAATGTTGCTACTATTATGATACCAAGTGGGCTGGTGGCATCCATTCTCCTCCAGATCAGTGTACCCCTTTCTCCACCTACAGTGCCAGGGAGCTCCCCTATAAAGGCTGCTTCTTCAGGTCCCCTTGCCCTTTGGCCTATAGTGAGTTTGACTGATAGGAAGCATCAGAGTCCTTATTCCCCCAGTGTCCACCTTGGCTGGACCCTGATAGGCAGTAGATTCAGTCTCTCTTCCAATCTTGTAGTCAGCCTTTCTGTTAAGGCCAAGTTCTGGCCAAGTTCCAGAAACAGCTTCTTGGTCCCTGTAGGGTAATAGCTTCTCACTGCTGCTTCTCCCTGGGTACTTTAACATCCCTATTTAGTATCATTATTTCTGCTCCACACCTTAATTAACAGTCTCTTGATTAAACCCTATGAAGTTTCTCCTGACTGCACTGCTGGGACTTCTACTGCTGTAGTGCATGATGAGGTTAGTGGAGGGCCTCTTGAGTTTGACTTGCCTAAAAAAGCAGGAGCTTAGTTAGATATGAGTCTGATCTAGGGGAAAGGGCAAGCCTGAAGTTGTGAATGGGGATGTTTCAGCAGAGAGCAAAGGAGAGAAGGCCAGGGTGGGACCTTGAGGAGCACTAACATTTAATAAGGAACCTTGGAAGGTGAAGAAGGAATAGCCAGAGAGGTATAAGAATCAAGGAACCCAAGCTCTGGTTTCAAGTGGGAGTGATTTGTCAACAGCGTCAAACACAACAGAAAGGTCCTGTAAACTAAGGTCTGGAAAATTTTTGGATTGGGAAATAGTCTGTTGGTATCTTAGAGCTTGGGAAGGGTGGCATGCTTCTGGGAGTTGAAGAGTTAAGAACTGGCCTCTTGTTTTTTAGGATTGGCATCTACGTCCCTGTCTGCATTTATACTTTGCAAATAAGATGTAGAGAAAAAAATGTATGGACACCAAAGGGGAAAGGAGGGAGTGGTAGGATTAATTGGGAGATTGGGATTGACATACACACACAGTTGATACTATGTATAAAATATATAACTAGTGAGATCCTACTGTACAGCATGGGGAACTCTACTCTGTGCTCCCTGTGACCTAAATGGGAAGGAAACTCACAAAAGAGGGGATATATGTAAACACAGAGCTGATTCACAGTGCTGTACAGCAGAAACTAATGCACTCCAATAAAAATTAGTAAAACATAAATAAACACATTACCACTTTAACAAGAAAAAAAAAGATAGATATTGTTGGGCCAGAGAGACCTGATTTCAATCTCAACTCTCTAAGTTGTTGTTCTTACTAGCAGCAGGATGTGGGGGAAATTATTTCTTTTCTCTGGGGTTCCTGTGGTGATTGGCTATATTTATCTCAGAGGATTACTGTCAGGAATAATTGGGATAATGACCATAAAATATCTTAAACAGTGCCTAGAATACAGAAAGCACTTAATAAATGTTGTGTCTAAAAATAAAAATAGAAAGAAACAGGATAATAAAAATAACCAAAGGAAAATCAAAGAAGATGAACAATTAAAACTGCACCTGAAGCAGCATCTTCCCAAATGTACCTCATGGAACACTGGAGACTTGAAATATTCACAGGTGTTGTTAAAAATAAACACTTTTGTGCAGACTTGAATTTGGGAAGTAATCTATTAATAACTTTGTTTTAAACTAGTATCAATTAATTTATTATTTTTTGTACCAGGATTTCTTGAAAAGTTTACTATGCTGATATTCACTGTGTTTTCAGAAGGAAGACATAGTGTGGAACATTTTCAAGTTTGACTGCAGAATTCTGTTTTGAAAAATGATTCATGTGTATGTGTATGTATGTTGGTTACTCAATTATGTTCAACTTTTTGTGACCCCATTGATTGTAATCTGCAAGGCTTCTCTGTCCATGGGGATTCTCCAGGCAAGAATACTGGAGTTGGTATCCATTCCCTTCTCTAGAGTATCTTCCCAACCTAGGGATTGGAGGTGGGTCTCCTGCATTACAGGTGGATTCTTTACCATCTGAGCCACCAGGGAAGCCACAAAATGTTTCACTGGAATAGTGAACACACCATAAAATATGGAAAACATGTACACTTTTTTCTTCCAAGAAAGCTGAACATCAGTCCTTGGAAAGAAAGCAGGGAATAGTTGCTCTCCTTCATGCAAATTCTTCAGATTCTGAAATTTAGACTATGATAAATCTTACTTCTATGTTTTCCTATCATTAAGATTATTTTCTTTATTAAAAAAGAAAGACATAAAGAAAAAAGTGTCTAGTGTACAAGCATATTATTTCTTAATATTATTTCATATTATTTATTCACTATAAAATGCTTCATGAAAATAGTGAATACACCTTAAGAAACAATATGCTTGTACACTAGACACTTTTTCCTTTGTCTCTCTTTTTTATGAGGAAAGTAACCCTAATGAGAGGGAAAACATAACAGTAAGTTCAATCATAATCTAAATCTCAGAATCTGAAGAATTTGCATGAAGGAGAACAACTATTCCCTGCTTTCTTTTCAAAGAACTGATGTTCAACTCTCTTGGAAGATAAAAATATGCATGTTTTCCTTATTTTATGGGTTATGCTAACTCTGGGTTTGGTAACTGTACATACAAAAATTTCTTTGGTCTTTGTTAAAAGGATGGAAAATTAATTTTAACATTATTTTTCAAATATCATTGTCTTAATATATGACTTGACTTAGAACAATTTTGTTCAGTGTATTTCATTGAATCTAAAACTATACTTTTCAAAGGCATGTAATTCAATGCTTGAAGTGAAAGTGAAGTCACTCAGTCATGTCCGACTCTTTGCGACCCCGTGGACTATAGCCTACCAGGCTCCTCCGTCCATGGGATTCTCCAGGCAAGAGTACTGGAGTGGGTTGCCATTTCCCTCTCCAGGGATCTTCCCAACCCAGGGATCAAACCCAGGTCTCTCGCATTGGAGGCAATGGCGTTAACTCTGAGCCACCAGGGAAGCAAGCTACTACTTATCTAATATGACTGCCAATTGGTCATCAATGGAAGAATTGCTGTCCGCTGAGATGTTAACTGTCCCACTTTGGAGCAGTCACTCGTTGTTTGGTTGGGTGCTGAGGTAAGCTGGCTCTGGCTGTATCTTTCACATATTATTTCTATCCCTGTCTTACTTTAGTATGGCACTACGTTGTGACTATTCCTGCTTTCTTGAATGTTAGGAACAATTGCTTGCCAACAGACTTGTCAGGCTATAAAGATAATATGTGAGAAGCTTGTCATCACTCTGTCGTGGCCTCAGCCCTCCATCATACCACTTTAAGCTGTTTACAGCAGCCCAGAATTTCTGCCTGTTGCCATTCTTCTCTTTCATGGCCATAATAGCCATTCGGGCAAAAGACAATTCTCTTTCTTCTCAAGTTCCATGATGAACCATCAAGAGTGCCCATCTCTGCTCCAAGAACATTCCTCAGCATGTTTTTCCCAAGCAGCCAATCTAAAATCACCCCCATCACTCCAAAATATTACCACATTTATGCAGCTTTAGTTTCTTAAGAGAAGGTATTACTCCTTCCATGACATTATACCAACTCTTTATTATGACTTAACTCCTCTCCTGGAATGCTTGTAGGTTCCATGAAGGCAGCATCTTTATTTTTTTTTGCTCACTGCTGTATCTCCAGCTGTTGGAAGGGTGCCTAGTCCAGGGTAGATGCTCAGTAAAATATTTGTTGAATATATGAATGAACATTGAATGAATACACTGAGTGAGAAAGGTCAAACAGGAGTTATGGGACAGGCTTGAGACAGAGGAAGAGCAGGTTGTAAGCAGGTGCAAGTTCGGGGAACGGAGCCAATGCACGGTGAGATGAACCAGGAGGAACAGTCCATCAGGTGCTCAGTGCTGAGCAAGGCTCCAGGAGAGAGTGGAGTCAGAATGGGAGGTAATCTTGAAATGCTATTTTATTGGTCTTGTGGAGGAAGCAGAGGTTTTATCACCACAGTGAAAATGAAGTCTTTTGGACATTAAGATAAGCTTCTTCATACATTTCCCCCCCACCCCGCTATTGTATTGTCAGAATAAAGTACTGACAAATGATGTATGTTCAAGCAACGGATGCATTCCCCTCTGTGGCAAATTCTCATCTGTAGTGAAGTAAAAACTCAGCCTTTCTGATCATTTATTCTCTATTTTATTCACTGATTATGCATACAATTTACTTTAATTTCCAAACAAAGTGGTTTTGGGTTTTTTCAAATCCAAAAATGTGTTCTTGGTTCTACAATTTGAGAATATCAAAAAATAAAAATAATTTTTAAAATAAAACTTTTCCTTTATTTTTCTCTCACCATGCATATTAATGTGCTCAGAATGACTGTAGACCACTAAAAACATTTTCAGAAACTCACATGACTGATTGAAACTCAGATGATTATTATTTTCCTTCAGTAATTGAAAGCTATGATTCCCTTTATTCCTTAAAAAAATATATATTTTTTTATTTTTAAAATATGTGTTAGTATCTCCTAGAAATTTTTTAATGGATTTTAGATAATGAATGTCTTCTCTTGTATAAGATTCTGATAGGTCATTTTATATAGAAACAAATGGTAATTTTTATATTCAATTGAATACTAGATAATAAATATTTTATTATCCAAACATGGACAGACCATTAAATATTCTGATTGAATTAGTGTTGTAGTCATTAAAATGTTAGTACATATACACCAATCTTGACAATCTGGATTGTCAAGAGTTTCAAATGACTAAAATATAAAACTAGGCATAAAACAAATGCTATTTTTACTTATGCTATTCTGCTAGAGAATTGAAAGGTATTATATTGTCTTGTGATATACTACATTTTGTCCACAGTCTACTCCTGTATTGGTAAAGAGTGAGATTTTGAGTTACTTGAAATTACTTTTCTCTATGACTAATTTTCTTTTTGTGTGTTGATAATTCAATATCTTCTCAAGAGTCAAAAACAGAGGAAAATTGTGATCAGATAACTTGTACACTCACATAAATGGCTTAAAAAGGATTTTCCCCTTCCATGGATTTATGATAAGGAGAAATGAGTGTGGAGAGTACAAAAATAATATTAATAATTCTATGATGAATTTTTTTAAGGTTTGTGCTTTTTTTTTTATTGAAATCTGCAGTTATTTATTTATTTGTTTATTTGTTTTGGCTACCCCTGATGGCATGTGGTATCTTAGTTCCTTGACCAGGGATAGAACCTGCGCCCCCTGCAGTGAAAGTGTAGAGTCTTAACCACTGGACCTCCAGAGAAGTCCAGATAAATTATTATTTTTTTAAGTTTAACAGTTTTCTTTCTTTCTTTTTTTTAGTATCAAAGCAAAATTTCTAGGTATCTTCAAGAACACAATTATATGAGTCTCTTTCTGTCTCTGTGTGGTGCCTCAGAATTTGGCTAACTGTCATAAATCATGCTTTCCTATTGAAATCAACTTAGTGGTCGAGAAAATAGATAGTCTAGTAATATTGCTTTGGGATGTCCGTTTACTTTGATGTTGTGATGAAAACTAAAGTGTAATCCTAAAAATGGAGTGTCTTGACAAATGCCACAAAGTAGTAAGTATCATTTTTACAATAAGGGTTGACAGCATTACCATAAGAAATCCCTTATTATTTGGATGTACTTAAAAACCCCTAGATTTTATCTAGGAAGAAAAATTGACTTCTAAATTTTCTGAATGTTAAGTGGATTAATAAGGTGAATAATAAAAAGCCAAGGGGATTGTATAATGTCTGTAATGTATTATTAAACAGTGAGTCATGTGGTTCTCCCTTAAAGGATTTTAGAAAAAGCTGGCTTATTATAGAGTTATTTACATATAAATATAGAGATTAGATGTGGCCAAGTTAATTTTGCATCATCATGGGGACTTTCTTCCACAGTTTCCCTGAACTAAATTATACTTTTTAATTAGTCCTCCAGAAATAACTATAGGCCTCACTCAAAATAGATAGGTACTTGGGATTTATGATATGAAGATTCTGGTATTATCAAAACTGTTCAAAAATGATTGCAAGGACTTAGATTTAAGTTCAGTTCAGTTCAGTTCAGTCTCTCAGTTGTGTCCGACTCTTTGTGACCCCATGAATCGCAGCACGCCAGGCCTCCCTGTCCATCACCAACTCCCGGAGTTCACCCAGACTCACGTCCATTGAGTCGGTGATGCCATCCAGCCATCTCATCCTCTGCCGTCCCCTTCTCCTCCTGCCCCCAATCCCTCCCAGCATCAGAGTCTTTTCCAATGAGTCAACTCTTCACATGAGGTGGCCAAAGTACTGGAGTTTCAGCTTTAGCATCATTCCTTCCAAAGAAATCCCAGGGCTGAATTCCTTTAGGATGGACTGGTTGGATCTCCTTGCAGTCCAAGGGACTCTCAGGAGTCTTCTCCAATACCACAGTTCAAAAGCAACAATTCTTCGGCACTCAGCCTTCTTCACAGTCCAACTCTCACATCCATACATGACCACTGGAAAAACCATAGCCTTGACTAGACGGAACTATGGACTTAATCCTGAAAATTTAGCTTATCAGTTGTTCAGTTGCTAGGTTGTGTCCGACTCTTTATGACCCCATGGACTACAGCATGCCAGGCTTCCCCATCCTTCACTATCTCATGGAGCTTGCTCAGACTTATGTGCACTGAGCTGGTGATGCCATCCAACCATCTCATCCTCTGTCACCCCTTTCTCCACCTGCCCTCAGTCTTTCCTAGGATCAAGGTCTTTTCCAATGAGTTGGCTCTTCTCATCAAGTGGCCAAAGTATTGGAGCTTCAGCTTCAATATCAGTCTTTCCAAGGAATATTCAGGGTTGAGTTACATAACAGTTTTACCTAATTAAAAAGAAGTCCCTTATCAATTGCTTCTTTTTAATTAGGTAAAACTTAAATCTGCAAAAATAAGCCCCCTACCTTTAGACATGTTCCAGCTTCCTTCCTTGAATTTATTTTTTTGTCTATTTGCACCTGACAGAAGACAAGTGTATTTCTAATTCTTTTCTGCATCTGATTGCTGCCACATCTTTTTATTTCGTTTTTGAAGGCTAGTTGGAAATCTAATAAGACTCTTTCATTGAAATTCTTGTTGCTATGTTGAGGGCTTCAATTAGCCTTTTTTAAAAACCATGTGATTTCTTGTGGTTCTGAAGTAGGGAGTTCTTAATTTGAAGTAAGTCTGAATCAGGCATGCATCACCAAACACAAGAATTTTCTAAAGTGGATTAAAAATTTGAGAACTAATACGTGTTCATTGTGGAAAATGTATAAAATACAACCAGCAGCAAGGGAAGAAAGTTGTCATTCCTACACATTCAATTCTAAAATAACTACCATCTGGGGATATATCATTCCAATTTTTTTTCCCATGTCTGTGTAGCTGAGTGGGTAAGTAAAAAAAAAAAAAAAAGCATCAAATTGTCCTACTATTTTAGCATGCTCTTTTCACTTAAATGTATTATGATAATTTTTTCAAGACCTGAGTGTTTTCAGTTCTCTTCAATTTATGAATTAAGCCACGGGTCTGAGGGTCAATTATATTCAAGTCCCAGTTGTGTTTGCACCAGTGAAGGACGTGGATAATCATACATATTGATTATGACCATGAACTGCTGGGGATCATCACCTATATGTGTGCCTTCCATTAGCATGATTAGCTCAGAATTAGTCACAGGAAAACTTCAAAGGCTATGTTGACAGGCATTTACTTTCTATTCCTCCATAGTTAAATATCATGCATAAAAAAAATTAAGAATAGGGACTTCCCTGGCAGTCTGTTGGTTAAGACTTCACCTTCCAATGCAGGTGGTGTGGGTTTGATACCAAGTTGGGGAGTTAAGATACCAAATGCCTCAGGGCCAGAAAAAAAACAAATGAAACAGAGACAACATTGCAACAAGTTCAATAAAGACTTTTTAAAAAACTTAAGAGTATAGGCTCAGTCCTGAAGAAAATCAACCCTGAATGACTCTTCCAATACTTCCAAAGCTCCAGTACTTTGGCCACCTGTTGGGAGGAGTGGACTCATTGGAAAAGACCCTGATGGCAGAAAGACTGAGAGCAGGAGAAGAAGTGGGTGACAGAGGATGAGATGGTTGGATGGCATCATGAGTTTGAGCAAACTTCGGGAAATAGTGAAGGATAGGGAAGCCTGGCATACTTTAGTTCATGGGGTTGCAGAGTTGGACATGGCTTACCAACTGATCAATAACAACAACACAACAATAAACTCTGTAGTCAAAAAGATACAGGGTTGAATTTTGGCTCTGCTCTTCTAGCTGTGTGTCATCTTATGGTGTATTGACTTTGTACTGACTTCTTAACTGAAGACGCAAATTACAGTGACTGCCCAAACCATTATTTTTTCCAGTGGCCAAGTCTGCCATCTTCTCCATCACCTGCCATCTTTTGAGGCAAATGCCTTTTTGATTTGATTTTTATGGTTGGAAAGGGTCCTCCTTGACCTTAATATCCTGGACAGAGTGATCAGTCGAGGTGTGAACCCTGACCTGAGCTAAACCTAATGAGGACTGCACTTCACCACTGTCTTTGACACTGGCATGAGATCTAAGCCAAATCTATCAGAATCTTTCCCTGTAATTACTTCCAAACTGGCAATGGTTGGAAAGAATATGCTTCCGCTGTGACATGAGCTAAGACACAGGAGTTAAGACATAAGCCTGAAAGCTATCCCCAGTAAAGCTGATTCATAAGAGGAAATATTTTCTAGCAGAGAAGGAGGAGGTAGAAGCAATGGAGGAGCTTCCCTGGTGGCTCAGTTGTAAAGAACCTGCCTGCCAACACAGGAGCCATGGGTTCAATCCCTGGGTCGGGAAGATCCCCTGGAGAAGGGAATGACAATCCACCCCAGTATTCTTGCCTAGGAAATCTCATGGACAGAGGAGCCTCCCATGGACTATAATCCATGGGGTTGCAAACTGTCAGACACAGCTTAGCAACTAAAAACAACGACAGAAACGGTAGAGGCTTCAGCAAGACATCTTTCATTGCACAAAGACTATCTCACTTCTCAGACGCTAGCATCACTCTACAGCAGTCTACAAAAATGCAGTTCTATCACAGTCAAGCAGGCACAGAAATGCTTGGAATCTTTAAGAAATCTGAATCTTGTACACCTAAAGCTAAGACAACATTATAAATCAACGATACTTCCATTTAAAAAAAAAGAAGTGAGAATCCGAGTTGGTATGATACAATTTATCATACCAACTGGGGCCCTTCCAAGACTGAAAGGGATCATTATGCCAGGACAGCAGACATAAATTGCCCTGTTCTGTCCTGGGAAAGCAGGACAGATGGTTACTCCTTCCTGAATGTACTAACAGGCATGTTTGATGCAGTATGGAGTCACTAGCTCCTTGCCCATGTCATCCATCTCTGAAAACTTCTGTTCTAAACAAGACAAGTTGGCCGTTTAAGAGGAATTGTAATTATCTTTGTCAAAAAACTAAAGCTGGTGTAGGAATGTTTATAGTAGCTTGGTTTGTACTAGCCAAACACTGCAAATAACCAAAATGACCTTCAATAAGTGAATGGTTAAACAAACGATGGTATTTTTGGTATCATGTGATATTATTACTCAGCAACAACAAAAAAATAAATTATTGAAACCCACAGGAACTTGAATGAACCACAAGGAAATCATGCTGACTGAAAAAAGCCACTCTCAAAATGTTGCAAAATATATAATTTCATTTATATGAAAGTGAAAGTGTTAGTCACTCAGTCATGTCCAACTCTGTGACCGCATGGACTGTAGCCCACCAGGCTCCTCTGTCCATGGGATTCTCCAGGCAATAAAACTGGAGTAGGTTGCCATTCCCTTCTCTAGGGGATCTTCCCAACCCAGGGATCGAACCCAGGTCACCTGTATTGCAGGCAGATTCTTTACCATCTGAACCACAAGGGAAGCCCTTCATTTATACAGCACCCTAGAAACAACAAAATTATGGAGATGGAGAACAAATTGCTGGTTCCCAAGGATTAGGGATTAAGTGGGGTGGAGGAGGAAGTGTACATGACTATGAAGGCATAACATGAAAGGGGCTTATGATGAGTGAACCATTGTGTATCCTGATCATTGTGATAGTTACATGAAGTTATACATGTGATCAAAGTGTGTAGATCTAC
This sequence comes from Bos javanicus, assembly GCF_032452875.1. NCBI lineage: Eukaryota > Metazoa > Chordata > Mammalia > Artiodactyla > Bovidae > Bos > Bos javanicus. Next base: position 95,082,685 of record NC_083872.1, on the reverse strand, counting down.
ATATACACACACAGATGAGCACATTATCATTTGTGGAATCTTAGTAAATTCTGTGAATTTTACCAATGTCAATATCTTAGTTTGGGTATTTCCTTGTTTGGGGATATTTTCTTGTTTTGGTATGCAAAATATCAACCTTGGAGGAGCCAGGGTGAAGGGTGCATGGGACCTGCCTGTACATTTCCTTGCAACCTCCTATAAATCTATAATTTTCCAATGAAAAATGTTAAATAACTTTGTTTAGTTTGTATTATCTTCTCTTTTTTCCTGTGCCAGGCACTCTGCTAAGTATTTTAACCGACTAATTGATACAGACTTTTAGTGAGGAGGACTGTATGTGAAAGACAATAATTATACATGCAGGGAAAGGAAAGCCATCTAAGCAAATGTGAAAAAAAATAAGGAAAATACACAAGGACCTCAATATAATAAGATTAGCTGCAAACTCAAATGCCTTATGAGAAAGATGACATGTTGAACGCTGATCTGGTGAGATAGCTACTGAATCCTGGAAATGAGCAAATGTTAAGGCGTTCCTAGTCATAATTCCCATCCAATCAATGTTAAAGACAACATTTTCATGACTCTTTAGAGAATCAGTTAAGAATGGAGTTGTGGAAACTACCATTTGGGGAGATTAGGACAAAATACTTGAATGAAGTAATATCAGTCTTCCATTCTTTTAGCAATTATTAAATGACATATCTGGAAATAATATAAATAAATCAGAATGAAATAGTAAGTTAAAGAAGAGCTTAAGAGGCTTTTACTCTTTCCTGGAAAAGCCCATGGACGGAGGAGCCTGGTAGGCTGCAGTCCATGGGGTCGCTAAGAGTCAGACACGACCGAGCGACTTCACTTTCACTAAGAGGCTTTAGCAAAACAGGGGCGATGAATGGAAGATATATGAAGGTGAACAGACTTTTAATATTTCAACTAACCTCTCATCAACAGGTATTTAACTGTACATAAAAGAAAAGTGCTGTATTCATCATTTTTAAGAGTAGAAAACAAAGTTATGGGAACTTCCTTGGTTGTCTAGTGGCTAAGAATCCATACTCCCATGGCAGGGGCCCTAGGTTTGAACCCTACTCAGAGAACTTGATCCCACATGCTGCAACTAAGACCTGGTGCAGCCAAATAAATAAACGAATATGTATATGCGTAAAGAAACAAACAAACAAAAAGTTAGGTCCTCAGGAAGTCTGTCAAACGGGGAAAACATAAACATGTTACATGCTAAACAGCTACATGTATATGACTTACCACTGTAAGAGAACCCTGAAGTAGTAACACACTAATTTGCAAAGCAATGAGACAGACACCTCTATCCAGCCAAGTGTCTCTCTTCAGATAAGGGAGAACACACTTAGGCTTGAGGGAGCACTGGTTTCATGAACGAAGACAGATTTTGATCTAAACCTTGTCTGCTGAAGCTCAGACAAGGTTAAAGAAAACATTCCAGATTGAAGAAACAGAGGCGCAAACACAGGAATGTGAGAAAATATAAGTCCTGGTTAGGAGAGTTGAATAAAAACAGGGCGGTTGGAAGCGAGGTGGTTTTGCCCAGCCATGAGCTTTTATTCATAACCTTCTGTTCAGTAGTGCTACAAAGGCAAACATTAAAATGAGCTTTAGCTCAGCAGTGGTGTGCAGAAAAAAAAAAAAATTATACCTCATTTTAGCTTTAATTGCTTTTATAATTCTGAATTTGCTGTTAAATGCAAATGCTTAATTCTAAATACTTGTGCTCTGTCTTAATTAGATAAAATAATCCTCTGTTGCTTGGGTAGTTTGGTAAATTAGTCCCTAGGCTTAAATTCCCCTAGATCATGTTGTTTATGCATTAATCTTTATGCATTCTTTAGAGATAATGGAAAATAAATGGATTTTTTTTTGCAGAGATAAGTTGTAACTGTCAGCATACTTTCAAATTTATATCCTCCACGTGACTGAAAAATTGCCATGTTTATCATAGTAATTATTATTCACATGTATATTATCCTATACATGTAAAATTTCTTCTGCAATTTTATACTTAAAACTGCTTCAGTTAAAATTACATGTTGCTAGTCAAAACTAAATAAAGAACCTAAACCTCTCTTTCATGTATTGGGTTGACCAAAAATTTCATTCGGGTTTTTCTGTAAGCCCTTATGTAGTAAAGAATCTGCCTGTCAATGCAGGAGATGCAGGAGATGCAGGTTGGATCCCTGTGTCGGGAAGATCCCCTGGAGGAGGAAATGGCAACCCATTCCAGTATTGCTGCCTGGAAAATTCCATGGACAGAGGAACCTGGTGGGCTACAGTCCATAGATGGCAAAGAGTCAGACACAGCTGAGCACTCACGCAAACACACTTATGAAAAAAGCCAAAGGAACATTTTGGGCAACCTGGTACCTCAACATCCTGCCACCTCAGAAATCAGCGAACTGCAAATAGTGCCGCATTTGTGTTGCATAAGGCTTGTCCCAAAGGAAGCAACCAATACAAGTGTCTTGGGCAGGAGTCAGAAGTTCCTCCAAGCCTCACGGGTTTGCTGAGAACGATGGTGATGATAACTGAAAATCACTACCGTTTACTAGGTAGCTGCTGTTTAGAGGGCATCCTTATCTAATCTTGAGCATCACCACTTTAGTAAATGGGGAAACTGAGTTCCAGAGAGGTACTGAAACAGTTCAGAAGGAAACCTTCGACTGACCACAGAACCTTTGCACACTATCCCATATTGTTTTTTGTGAAAACTCTGACACAGCTTTTACTTCCCTACTCTCTAGACTACAACCTCTGCCTCTTCCTCTAGAAATATCTCAAGACACAGGCAACTGACTGAATTGGTTTTGAAGTCCTTGGTGAGGACTGCCACTTGGAGAGAAGTGGGAGATGGGGTGGGCTTCCCAGGTGGCATTAGTGGTAAAAAACCCAAACTACCTGCCAATGCAGATAGACTTAAGAGACACAGGTTCGATCCGTGGGTCAGGAAGGTCTGCTGGAGGATGGCATGGCAACCCACTCCAGCGTTCTTGCCTGGAGAATCCCACAGAGAGAGGACCCTGGTGGGCTATAGTCTGTGGGGTCACACAGAGTCGGACACAACTGAAGCGACTTAGCACACACAAAAGCATGGGGAATGGAGTAGCCCTGGGGACAACTGATTCCCATTCATCCCCAAATTTTCCTGCAGTTTCTCTTCTCTGTCAGTCTGTGAGTCACATGTTCCCTGACCAAGGTCTGCTGACTGTCAGAGGATTCCTGAAAATTCACAAGTGTCAGATTTATGCTTTTGTTTATCACCTTCTTCAGTTTAGTGGATCTGTGGTGTCTGCCTTTTGTTGGATAATTGCACAGAGCTGAAAGGAGTGGAATGTGCTGATGCGAGGGGCCTGGGTTTCAGTTTTTGTATATCCAGAGCTTTCAGAGTCAGTGCTAGAAGCACGAGGGAAGATTTTGCCCTGGCTTTAGAAACCTGCGTGGAATTGTGTGACTTGCTTCCAGTATGTGACATTGCACCTCAGACAGGCTTTTCCCCCCATGAAAGATACCACCTGGACAAAAACAATTTTAACACTAATGTCTTCCTCTGATTGCATTAGATTTGCAAATTAAACAGATTAGTGGCAGTGTTCTGTGTTCCTCTCAGCTCTTCTGTTTAATACTCTTATCTGACAAAGTGTAAACAAAAGACATAATTAATTACTCATAACTTGCGTGTCAAGTTGAATAAAAAATTACCTCCCCAAGAGGCCCATTATTACATATCTGACTGTTCTGTGAAATTAGTTTTGCAAAGAAAAAGCATACCTAAAGATAAGAGTTTTGTTTGGTTTTCTCTCCTTTTTATTTAATTTAGTAGAGTATCTGAATAAAGATATGGAGGAACAACATTAACTGTTAACATAATTTTAAGGAGGTTACTTCATGTGCCCAAGGGGATGTTGTTTCTCTTTTTAAAAAATTTTTGTGTTTGTGAGATACCAAACCCTATGAAAGTTATAAAAATGACAAAGCTTCTATAGAGGAAGGCCTCAGAATATGATTATTATCCTTCTAGAAAATGTCCTGCTGAGAAAGTTATTAGCCAAGCAGACTATACCATACCGTCCCCTCCATAAATTGCCTGAATCCCGAGCCAGGAAATGTACTACTATGACTGAAAACAAAGTTGAGTAATTGTTAAGCCGTTTCTTCTGCTTTGTCTGTCAAGGGTTGATCTGAATAAAATGATGCTTCTTCTTTAACTGGAGAGCTTAGCATTTCATATTTAGCCCTCAATCTGTTTCATGATAATTTTTGAAGGAGCAAACTGCTCATGACAAAATGTGCTGTACTATTATTAAAGGTGTATTGCCTTTATAGATTTCTATCACTTTGAAGCAAAATGATGGCTAGGAAGAGATATTGAGTGAACGTTGTTTCTAAGTTTCAATAGCTATTTAATAACATGTACTATAGTGAAAGTGAAAGTCACTCAATCGTGTCTGACTCTTTGCGACCCCATGGACTATACAGTCCATGGAATTCACCATGCCAGAATACTGGAGTGGGTAGCGGTTACCTTCTTCAGGGGATCTTTGCAACCCAGGGATTGGACCCAGATCTCCCACATTGCAGGTGGATTCTTTACCAGCTAAGCTATGAGGGAAGCCCTACATGTAGTATATGTGTCCCCAATTGCTCAGCAGGTAAAGAATCCGCTTGCCAATGCAGGAGACACAGGAGATGTGGGTTCGATCCCTAGGTCAGGAAGATCCCCTGGAGGAGGAAATGGCAAGTCACTCCAGTATACTGGAGCTTGGACAGAGGAGTTTGGCTGACCATAGTCAACGGGGTTTCAAAAAGTCGAACGCGACTGAGCATACACGCATACTAAATATATGCCCTGGGTTAAAGAAAACCAAATATTTGATGAAAAACATGGAAGAGTTATCAATAAAACAAGGCAACGTAAAGAAAACTTGCCCACAATCACTTAGTCACACAATCTCTCTGCAAAAATGAGGCTCATAATCACTTCCCCCTCCCAGGATTACAGTGCGGGCTAAATGAGATAATCTGTGAAATCTCTTTGTAAACTGTAAAGCAAAATTTAAATGTAAAATATTATTTTATTAAAACTACTTGCAACCCCCGTTTCATTTAGTCTGGTATAGAGGTGTTTTCTTTACCCACATGTAACTGTCCATGTGTGTGGGATGTGTCATTAAGGTCTGTAATTAACACTGCAATACATTCATTTTCTACTTAAAAAGTAAAATTTGCTATACCCAAGTTAACTTTGGGTCTCCTATCATCATAACTTGATTATGTAACAATTTATTCAATGGGGGAAAATATTTTCAAATCAGCTCTAGCTCTCATCTACTGATCAGATCATTCTCATAAGAAAGTGATTTTCATTTAACTTCATGATATAATATTGTTCAGCAGTCTATTCATACAGGTTTCTATCTATGATCACCTGTCATCTTTCATACATGTTCAACAATTATCCATTCTTTCTCTCCATGAACATTTATTGAGCAACAATTGTATGCTAAATATTGTTCTGAACATGCACTGTTTCTTTGGGTTTCACTCATCCATGGTATAAATACCTTCATATTTATATGAATAATATAATATTCACATATTATATGAATAATAATAATTCCAATTATAGAATTGGAATATAGAATAATTCCAATATATTATATGAACAATAATAATTCCAATTATAGAGGCACACAAAGCATCTACCTTCTTCCTACAAAGTGCTCACTCAGTATTTCTCATACTACCTAGTGGAGCATGAGCTATGGAATCCTAGCTCAGCTGGGTACCACCTCTGCCCTTCCAAGGCCTACATTTCCCTTTTAGACTTCTCTCCCATTCCACCAGGTACTACCCCTGCCAGCCCCAGCACCTTTCCTGATGCATTCAAAAATATGGGGAACTGCTGAGTCACTTCAGTCGTGTCCGACTCTGTGCGACCCCATAGACGGCAGCCCACCAGGCTCCCCCCATCCCTGGGATTCTCCAGGCAATAACACTGGAGTGGGTTGCCATTTCCTTCTCCAATGCATGAAAGTGAAAAGTGAAAGTGAAGTCGCTCAGTCGTGTCCGACTCTTAGCGACCCCATGGACTGCAGCCTACCAGGCTCCTCCATCCATGAGATTTTCCAGGCAAGAGTACTGGAGTGGGGTGCCATTGCCTTCTCCGAAATATGGGGAAAGAATCTAAAGAAGAGGGGATATGTATATATGTAAAACTGATTCACTTTGCTGTATGCCTAAACTAACACAACACTGTAAATCGACTATACTCCAATAAAATATTTCAAAAAAAGAAAAATAAATTTCCATCCCTTTGATAGCTAAGCCTTTCTTACTGACTCAAGCATGTATTTTTTAAAATTTTATTTTTATTGTTTTTTTTTCCCCCTAGGGGCTTGTCAGCCATAAGCCAAATAGATTTCTGGAATTCCTGTCCCACTAATTCTTGAAGCATGTGTAATTTTCATTTAGACATAGCTTGGCTCTCCTCCCCCAAACTTCATCACATTAAAAATAGCAAAAACTACTCATCTAATTTGATCTTCCTCTTATTTGCCTTGTCCACCTTCTAGTGGAGTTGAATAAACTAGCGGACAGTGAAATATCAAATGTTTAGTAGCTAACTGGAAGATTTTTTAAAAATAAAGATAACATAACAAAGAAAGAAAAAAGCTTGTGTTAAATGCATTCTGTGTTATGACCTTTATAAAACTTTGACAACTGTAAAAATAATAGATACAAGGTCAAATTTTATATACATTTGATATTCTGTCTCAGGCATTTATTTATATTCCCAGGTGGTGCTAGTGGTAAAGTACCCACCTGCTAATGCAGAGGATTTAAAAGATGTCGGTCCGATTCCTGGGTTGAGAAGATCTCCTGAAGAAAGAAATGACAACCCATTTCCGTATTCTTGCCTGGAAAATCCTATGGACATAGGAGCCTGGTGGGTTACAGTTCATAGGGTTGCAAAGAGCAGGACACCAGACATAACTGAAGCAGCTTAGAGTGTATTGAGATATTAAAAATTACTAAAAGTTCTATTTATTTCAAGGGTATTTGTATTTTACACTAGATGTCTGAAATAAATAGCCATTTTACATAAATTTACAATTAAAATTTGAAAGAGCTTTATTGTTTTATGAACATATTCTAACTTAAAAGAATTTTTATATGAGTCTACTTAATAATTAGGCTTCCTTGGTGGCTCAGTGGTAAAGAATCTGCCTGCGCATGCAGGAGATGCAGCTTCTATCCTTGGGCTGAGAAGATCCCTTCGAGAAGAAAATGGCCACCCACTCCAGTATTCCTGTTCCATGGATAGAGGAGCCTGGAGGGCTACAGTCCGTGGGGTCACAAAGGAGTCAGACATGACTTAATAACTAAACAACAATCTAATAATTATCATGTCCTAGCAAAAATAGAAGAAAAATATAGAAAGCAGGTTTTGTATCTTGAAAAAAGAGAAATAATAAGAAATGTGCATCAAGATTTTCAATTTTGAACATTATTAATGTTAAAAATCCCAGAATTATGTACTATGTCATACTGTGAGTGTAGTGCTTGCTGATGACATCACTTTCAGAATGATCAGTGAGCATACTCAAATGGCTCTAAAATACATTTATTTGGAAATTTAAGTTCCAAGAGCAGATCACCTTCAAGTAAGAGGATGTATTTCACAGACATGGCACTGATTTTTCAGAGCATGTTTTCCAAAGGATTGCCAAATTCTATTAGATCTCCTTCTATAGAAGTCTTCTAAAACTGGGGTATATGCATATAAGTCAGTGAAAATAATATCAATTTCTTCCTCCTAACTCAGTAACTTAAGATTAATAAAACACCTATTAAAAGAGATGAAAGCAAATGTAGTATGTATTATTGAAATGGGTCCATGTTATAAATTAAATCTTCTATATGTGATCTTTCAGATCATAAAAAATTCACATGATATTTCCTTAAAGAAAATTTCCAACCACTATACGGAAAAAAATGTTTTAAGTTTGTGATTTCATGGCTCTTGTCATATGCTGATCTCAGTTCAATATCAAGTCTCTCTCTTTTCACAAGCCATCTGGGAGATTGACAAGCTGCATCTCACCAGATGGCCCACCATACCAACCCTCTCCCTTCCATGGCACCACACCTTCATGACAAATCCTGGAATGCTTCGATATAAAGTCCCAGCTCAGGAAGGAATCCGTAGCTCATGGCATTAAGGTTCATCACTGCCTACTTCATTTCCCAAGGTTGAAATGGGATATAACTTCCTAAACAATTCTAGAGCACAGATGACCAAAGTGACTCTATCCACCAGCTTCCCATCATCCCTACTTTCTACTACTGCATCTCTCTCTCTCTACTCTCTGGTCTATTACTTTTATGACTGCCACACGTTATAGAGGGCTTCCCTGGTAGCTCAGTGGTAAAGAATCTGCCTGCCGTGCAGGAGACCTGGTTTTGATCCCTGGGTTGGGAATATCCCCTGAAAGATGAAATGGCAACCCCCTCCAGTATTCTTGCCTGGAGAATCCCATGGACAGAGGAGCCCAGTGGGCTACAGTCCATAGAGTCACAAATAGATGTGACTGAGCATGCACACACTCACACTTTATAGAAAAATATCCCTTTCTTCTTTCTTCCTTTCTGTTTTTCTCCTCTACAAATCATTGGAATATATACATTAAAGAATCAGAAAGTAACTACACAGTTTTGAGCTCTGTGTGAATGATAATATCATCCTGAATCTGGCATGCAGCTTGTTTATATCTTGTAACAAGAAGTTCAATTGCTTGTGTCAATTATTTTATAGAAAAACTACATATTTAAAATTTATTGCCTGTGAAGAGGCTCTCAAGGCCCTCTGTCTTCCTTTTGTCTTTATAAATATCAGGGAGACACTAGAGAATTCGTGAAGGACAAGGACACGCAAAGGGGTCTTTTTGTTTTCCGATTTAGAACTCCTCTCAGAAGTTTTAAAACTTCCTCCAGCTCTTTAGTTTTTAAGAACAAAGTGTAAATCAGAAACCTGTACAAACACAATAGGTTTCATTTATCTGGTGTCGGGGCATCTTTCTTTTTAATAGATTGGATTTTAGCTTCTAAAGTTCTGTTTTCTTTTTTCATTTTTGTTTGTTGACTTTTATACTGCCTCTGAATTCTTTGACAAAGGTATGAACTTCCCATATTCTTTTTTTTTTTTTTTAAACTTTACATAATTGAACTTCCCATATTCTTAAAACCATGTTCTGAATGTCAAGCCTGAGTACTTCCTAAGCTTTTCTTCTCATTAAAGAGTAATTGGCTGTCATAAACGTACTACCGCAAGAAACAAACCTCATCATATAGAACTTTGCCTTTACAGATTTTATTTCAAAACTTCTTTTTGCTCAAGTTTTCAATGGGCTATCTTATGTATAACTTTATTTCTCCCATTGCATGCCCCACTTGATTGTTTAGTTGCTAAGTTGTACCTGACTCTTTTGTGACCCCATGGACCATAGCCCTCCAGGCTTCTCTGGCCATGAGATTTTCCAGTCAAGAATACTGGTGTGGGTTGCCATTTCCTTCTCCAGAAGATCTTCTTGGCCAAGGGATCGAACCTGTGGCTCCTGCCACGTTTCCTGCATTGCAGGCAGAATCTTTACTGCAGAGCCACTGGGGAAGCCTGCCCAGCTTGGACATGGTAACAGTACAGCTGTATTGTTTTCATGTATGGATATTTGCTTTTCTGTCTATCAGACACAGAGTCATAGGAAATTTTCCATGGGCTTGTCAGAGACAACTTGAGGGAACCTCAACTCAATCCAATCTGATGTAGATCCCAAACAAGTTGAACACTTCCCTCTGGTATGCTTTTGTAGACTAGAAGAACATCAGCCAATTTTTTCTAAGAATCCTGCATGTTCTCTTTGTTGTAGAGAAAAAGAGAATAGAATAATGAATGAAAGAGGACTGTCTCCATGTAGCAAGAATAGATTAGTTCCAGCATAGCAGAGGAGGAACTACTGCTAATTCAGATAGTCAAAGGATAATGGAGTTGAACAAGATGGAAATCTGTCATCTCCTCTCTCTACTTAAAACGCATAAATGGCTTTCTATGATTCTTTGGAGGAAATCCACCCTTCTCCTTTAGCCTCCCTTCTTGATCTGATTTATGACTACTTTTCTGGTATCATTTCTTTCCTTATTCCTCACTTTTTATACTGTGGTCATTCTGAATTTTTCTCAATTCCTCATCCTTCATAGTCATTCTCACCATTCTCCAGTCCTTTGTACATGCCATTTTCTCTGCCTGAAAAATTCCTTTTTCCCACACTTTCCCCTTAATTCAACAAGCACATATTTACCCTCCAGGTCTCAGCTAAGATAGCCTTTTATACAGAGACTATTCTTGACCTTCTCTCCTTCTGAACTGGGAGAAGTGCTTAAGTAAGTTTTTAACCTTCTCTTTAGGTCTCTTCTCCCCTCCATCCCTCTGTGTTCATCCATCTGGAAAAGTTCTATTTATTCCTCAAGATACAACTTAAAATCTCTTCTTATTTGAAATCATCCCAGGCTCATTTGAAGTGCGATAGATTTCTTCCTCCTTCATGCCTCACTGTAACTTGAAAATATGTTTATTATTGGTTACATTACATTGTAGTGGTGATATTTGGCAGTATCTTTGTATTTCTGACCAGACTGTAATATTACCTTTCAAAGAAAAACTTTGTCTTAGAGTATAATATGCCTTTATTATTTTTGTATGTACAGATCTGTTCTTCCCTATATGTATTTCCTACAGGTATAATTTGCTTAATTATCTGTCTCTCAATTATTCTGTAAGCCTTCTAGGGGAGGGACAATGTTTTATTTACCACTTGTCATCACATTTCACAAAACTTGGCTCACATAGAGACTTTAATACTTTAAGAATAAAAGTATGAGTTCATAGTAGCTTCATACAACTGATAAATCTTTCTGTAATAAGTCACAGAAAGGACAGGGCAAAAGACTCTTGACTTTAAGTAGCCTTTACTAATAATATTGATGATTTATGGTAAGTCAGAGGTTGTAAAAAGATTCATTTGGTCTATTTGGTTACAACTCATTTGCATTGTTCCATGAAGGGCAAACATCTAGAAAACATGATGTCTAGCCTTTCTATAAAAAGTTAGAGTGAATAAACCAGATAAGAACATCAAATTAAGATAGAAAGCCCAGAAATAAACCCATGCACCTATGGGCACCTTATTTTTGACAAAGGAGGCAAGAATACGCAATGGGGCAAAGATAGTCTCTTCAATAAATGGTGCTGGGAAAACTGGACAGCTACATGTAAAAATGAAATTAGAACACTTCCGAACACCATGCTGCTGCTGCTAAGTCGCATCAGTTGTGTCTGACTCTGTGCGACCCCATAGACGGCAGCCCACCAGGCTCCTCTGTCCCTGGGATTCTCCAGGCAAGAATACTGGGGTGGGTTGCCATTTCCTTCTCCTCCTAAAACCATACACAAAGATAAACTCAAAGTGGATTAAAGATCTAAATGTAAGACCAGAAGCTATAAAACTCTTAGAGGAAAACATAGGCAGAACACTCGATGACATAAATCAAAGCAAGATCCTCTATGACCCACCTCCTAGACTAATGAAATAAAAACAGAAGTAAACAAGTGGGACCTGATTAAACTTAAAAGCTTTTGCACAGCACAGGAAACTATAAGCAAGGTGAAAAGACAGGTCTCAGAATGGAAGAAAATACTAGCAAATGAAACATCTGACAAAGGATTAATTTCCAAAATATACAAGCAGCTCATACAACTCAATACCAGAAATACAAACAACCCAATCAAAAAGTGGGAAAAAGACCTAAGCAGACATTTCTCCAAAGAAGACATACAGATGGCTAACAAACACATGAAAAGATGCTCAACATTGCTCATTATTAGAGAAATGCAAATCAAGCTGCAATGAGATATCACCTCACACTGGTTGGAATGGCCATCACCAAAAAGTCTACAAATAATAAATGCTGGAGAGAGTGTAAAGAAAGGGGAACACTCTTGCATTGTTGGTGGGGATGTAAATTGATATAGCCACTATGGAAGACAGTATGGAGATTCCTTAAAAAAAAAGTAGGAATAAAACCACCATCAGTTCAGTTCAGTCACTCAGTTGTGTCCAACTCTTTGCGATACCATGGACTGCAGCACACCAGGTTTCCTTGTCTAACTCCTGGAGCTTACTCAAACTCATGTCCATTGAGTCAGTGATGCCTCAGCAATCCCACTCCTGGGCATATACCCTGAGGAAAACAAAATAAAAGGACACATGTATCCCATTATTCATTGCAGCACTACTTATAATAGCTAGAACATGGAAGCCACTTAGATGTCCACTGACAGATGAATGGATAAAGAAGTTGTAGTACATATACACAATGGAATATTACTCAGCCATAAAAAGGTACGCATTTGAGTCAGTTCTGATGAGGTGAATGAACCTAGAACCTATTATACAGAGTGAAGTGGGTCAGAAAGAGAAAGATAAATATCATATTCTAACACATATATATGGAATCTAGAAGAATAGTACTGAAGAACTTATTTACAGGGCAGCAATGGAGAAACAGACATAGAGGAAAGACTTATGAACATGGGGAAAGGGGAGGAGCAGGTGAGATGTATGGAAAGAGTAACATGGAAACTTACATTACCATATGTAAAATAGATAGCCAACAGGAATTTGCTGTATGGCTCAGGAAACTCAAACAGGGGCTTTATATCAACTTAGATGGGTGGGATGGGGAGGCAGATGGGAAGGAGGTTCAAAAGGGAGGGGATATATGTATACCTGTGGCTGATTCATGTTGAGGTTTGACAGAAAACAACAAAATTCTGTAAAGCAATTTTCCTTCAATAAAAAAATTTTTTAAACCCATCAAACTGTTTATCAATGGCCTAAAAAATTGCCTAATACACTCAAAATACCTAAATACTAATATACCTGCATACATTTATTTTTGTCACTCAGCACATTATTTATCAGTTAAAATATTCTAGGCTCTTTTAATAGGCAGAATATTGGTTTTCCAAAGTTGACTATACCCTAACCTTGGGATGTATAAATATGTTACCTTATATGACAAAGGAGACTTTGCAGGTGTAATTAAGTTTAAAGATCCTACAGTACTGAGATTGCAATACTGAGATTATCCTGAGTAATTCCAATTGGGATCAATCTAATCCCATGTATCCTTAAAATTGGAAGAAGGAGGTGGAAGAATAGCTCAGGATGCACTCAGAGAGAATCTGCCATTGCTAGCCTTTGAGATGAAGAAAGTCAGGCACAATCCAAAGTGTGCAGCTAAACTCTAGAATCTCAGCACAGTCCTCAGCTGACAACTAGCAAAGAAATAAGAACCTCTATTGTACAACCACAAGGAGTTAATTCTGCCATCAAAGCTGAATGAGAAGAAAGATTTACCCCTAGAGCTTCTAGAAAAGAAGCCCTGCCAACACCTTGATTTTAGCCCAGATTTCTGACCTATAGAATTGTAAGGTAATAAATGTATGTTTTAAGTTGCTGTAGAAATTTATTATGGCAACAATAGAAAACTAAGACAGCATTGGACTAAACTCTTGGGGGAAACATGATTAAGATATAGTCTTAATTGCAGTCTCTTCTTCAAGGATTCTTGAAGACCACAGAAGAGTCTGGTCAGAAAAACACATTTATGAACAAATAAGACAAATTTAATGTAATTAATCCTATTGCAGGAATATATAAGATTTATGATTCACAAAAGTGTGATGGAATTAAGGAAGGAATCAGCTGTATTTGCATGGAGTCAGGGAAAGTTTCAGAAAAGAGAGGACTCTAAGATGGGTCTTTAAGTGATAAATCCTTGTTATCCACTTGGCTGTGTAGATAGCTTGTGCACCAATTGGTAAGATTTAGGTGAAGAAAGGGTGTGATGTGAGATAGAGTATATAGATGGGTAAGCGACACAGGGACTTATTTATTATATAAAATACTTTGTCAAGGGATTTGTAGTTTTAGAACTTTACTCCAGCAGCAGAATGTAAAATGAAGAATAAAGAAGGGGCAAGTCTGTATGTAGGGAGACTGCTATAGTATTCTTAGACAGAAACTATGGAGTCTCGGCTTCATACCAGCTACTATTTACCAGAACTTTGTTATGCCTCAGTAGCTATGCCAATATTGTATGTATGTAATCTAATTTAATTCTTATTAGTCAGTAATAGTGAAGTAGATGTCATCTCCATTTCCTAGATGAGGAAATTAAGCTTAGACTGACACACCCTTCAAAAAGATAGAGGTCTGAGAGGGAGGGAATATACGTATGCATATAGCTGATTCACTTCGTTGTACAGCAGAAAGTAACACAACATTGTAAAGCATCTATACCCCAATAAAAAATGATATGCACCCCAAAGAGGAAACAAAAATGAGATCTAAGCTCAGGTGTTAATAGGGTTAGAACCTGAAATCTAATCCTTTCTGCAGTTTTGAAGCAGGGACCCAAAATAAGGGGATAGAATGGAGAAATATAATAGATAAAAATCAAGTGAGCTTAGACGGAGTAGATGTGGTAATAAGAGAGAATTACGGTTCATTGCAAGTTTCATGACTGGAATTATCCAATTAAAGATGGCACTGTTCACTAAAAGGCCATAGAGAAATTTTTTAAGTCGGGGCAAGGTAAAATAAAATTAGTTTTGGATGAATCTGAAGTGTAAATGCAGGGACTTCCCTGGTGGTCCAATGGTTAAGACATCACCTTCCAATGCAGGGGGTGCAGGCTGGGTCCCTGCTCAGGGAGCCATGCATACGTGCTAAGTTGCCTCAGTCTTGTCCAACTCTTTGGGTCCACATGGACTGTAGCCCGCCAGGCTCCTCTGTTTGTGGGATTCTCCAGGAAAGAATACTGGAGTGAGTTGCCATGCCCCACTCCAGGGGATCTTCCCAACACAGGGATGGAACCCTGTCTCTTATGTCTCCTGAACTGGCAGGTGGGTTCTTTACCACTAGCACCACCTGGGAATTCTGGCTTGGAGAGGCTAAGATCCCATGGAAACCAGAACATAAACAATAGAAGCAATGTTGTAACAAATTCAATAAAGACTTAAAATGCTTCACATTAAAAAAAAAGTATAAATGGGATGTCCAAGGAGAGATACCTAGAAGCCCCTTAGATATGTGTGCAGAACCAGGATGTGAATTGCAGATAAGGATTTGAAAGTCATCTACCGAGAGATAACTTTTATAGACTAGAATGTTTCATATGAAAATCTTGGAGAAATTTCCTATTTCTAAAGGATAATGTACGAGTCTATCCTTAACCCTGTTCTGAAAGTCTCATCTGAGGCTAGAAGATGGCTCAGCCAATACTTTGGCCATCTGATGCAAAGAGCCAACTCACTGGAAAAGACCCTGATGCTGGGAAAAACTGAAGGCAGGAGGTGAAGGGGACAACAGAGGGTGAGATGGTTGGATGGCATCACTGACTCAAATGGACACAAGTTTGAGCAAACTCTGGGAGATAGTGAAGGACAGGGAAGCCTGGCGTGCTGCAGTTCATGGAGTCACAAAGAGCTGGACACGACTTAATGACTGAACAACAACATCAATGTGCCGACTGCCAGAGTGGGGCTGCTGGCAGAATGCCAGATGACCAAAGCAGCCCTGGATCCTACGCAGGTGTCCTGCCTAACAGGGTCAGAGCCCTGTTCCCATGGAAGACCCTCTATACCAACCAGCGTGAATTTGAGCTTTTCCTCTAGATAACATTTTAACCCCTTCATGAACATGTAGACTCATCACCACCCCACCTCACCCACCAGGTTAGCTGCATATCTGACAGTCAGCAGACTGACAGCTCAGCCAAGGGAACAGCAAAGGCCAGTTTTGCAGAGAATTGTTAAATCTGGTTTGAGTTTACAAGTGGGAAATGGGAGAAATTGAGGGCCATACTGCTTCCCGGTCCCTGACCAAAATCTTTTAAATGAAATAACTGTCTTCAAATATTCTGATATAGGATTTCTTGAAACTGTCTGGTGACTTCATTAGAGGGAGAAGCAGCCACTAACTGCAAAAGACTACCTCTGTTGTACCAGACACACAAGAAGAGGTTTTCACGATTGCAGAGCTATTTATACACAGCCAGCTTCTGTCCTCAGTTTGCGCACACACACAGCTCCCATTGATATTGGTGGAAGCTACAGACATGTGGCTAGAACAGAACTTGGCCCACGGAGCTGCAAGGCTTGGCATTCTTTTGCTCACCCTGACAACTCCAGCACAGGATCCCTCAGCATATCAGCTTTTAGAGGAGAGTTCTTGATTTCTTTTTTTCTTTCTCCCTCCTTTTCATGGCCTTGAGATACGAAAGGGAAGCCTGAGAAACTC
The DNA here is from genome assembly GCF_032452875.1 of Bos javanicus. Lineage (NCBI taxonomy): Eukaryota > Metazoa > Chordata > Mammalia > Artiodactyla > Bovidae > Bos > Bos javanicus. The sequence goes on along the minus strand of NC_083872.1, from coordinate 95,066,234 downwards.
CTGGTGGCAAGGGGCTTCTTGCAGAGAATAAACTGTGTGAGGGACGTGGAGAAACTGTGACCTCCAAGTGTCTGGATTCAAAAACTTGACAAAATAATTTCATTCATTGTTGTAGTCCCCAAGGTACAGATGAATGATCTGGCTCCAGAGTCACCCTGGAAATAAAAGCAAAAGGTGTCTTGAAACCACTTTTGAACCCATAAAAATTCTCAGGTCTGACATTTAAATTTGCAAGTGACATATTTCAATATGGGGCTTCTCACATGGCTCAGTGGTAAAGAATCTGCCTGCCAATGGAAGAGACGTGGGTTCAATCCCTGGTTTAGGAAGATCCCTTGGAAGAGGAAATGGCAACCCACTTCAGTATTCTGGAGAATTCCTGGACAGAGGAGCCTGGTGGACTGCAACCCATGGGGTCGCAAAGAGACGGACATTACTGAGCAACTGAACACACACATATTTCAATAAATACTTAAAATCTATCATGAATATGTAGTTTATATTCTTCCTTATAGGAATTGTTCCTTCTCTAGTCCAAGTGATTCTAGTGGGACTATAATGGAGATCCCTGTCTCCATTATAAGGTTATATGTAAGGCTGGGCAATCAGCGTATCCAATCCTCTTGGACACAAAAAATGACACAAGTGGGCACAGAAACCAAGGAGAGATAATCAGGCTAAGCTATTTTAAAAATTATAGAGGGCATATGTATACCTATGGCTGATTCATATTGATGTATGGCAGAAACCAACACAATATTGTAAAGCAATTATCCTTCAATTAAAAATAAATAAATTTTAAAAAAAATTATAGGGGAATTCCCTGGTGGTCCAGAGGTCAGGACTCTCTGCTTCCACTGAAGGAGGCCCAGATTCAGTCCCTAGCTGGGGAAATAAGATCCTGCAAGCCACATGGCATGGCCCAAAAAAAAGTTAAATTAAAAAAAATAAGATTATAGGGTCACAAGGAAACTGAGATTGCTCTTGAGATCAGGAGATGAAAGGATACAAAAGCACTGAGCTGTCTGGGCTAGTTTTCTACAATTTAGAGAAAACTTGACACATGATGAAGCCAACAGAGAGGAAGGTAACGTTATTAAAGGAAAAAATACACATTTTTGAGGATATCATTTAAGTACCTGGATCTAGCCATGCCTCACTGGATTTCCATAATAAGAAAGAAAGTAAATGCTTCTTATTCTCAACCTATAGAGATTTTATAAAAACCCTTGTTCACTTAAGGTGTTTCTCTCTGTCCCCAAAATATATTTGACTGTAAGGATGACAAGAAAGCTCATTTTCCTTCTATTTTAAAGTGTGTGTCTATTACTGAATAATAGGAAGAGGAACCATTCAAAGTGCTTTGCGTACGTTGTCTTACTGAATATTGCAACAGGTCTATGGAACAAGTAGAGTGACCCACATTTTACAAACTAGAAAAACAGGGCTCAGAGATATGAAGTAACCAAGCAAATGGGTTTGACTCCAAAGCTCATTCCTATAACCACTAAGTACATCTTTCTATATTGTAATGAAACTACAGAAAGGGTCTCTAAAGACTCAGATTCTTTCTGCATGTAGTTACCAGCACAGTCACTTCACCACACAGCATGTTACCCCATATACCTTTTCCTTTAGTGTAGATGGATCTTCTCAATTCTATGAATTTTGAAAGTCTAAGTAGTAAAGGAATTTAGAATGAGGCTGAAGGGAGACAGGAAGGAAGAGAGAAGCACATAGATTGAAATGAGTTTGGAAATTAAGGTAACTATGACTCATGTTGGTGTTATTTCTCTCTGCCTCCAAACAGGGCTCTCACCCGAAATGAATCTTTTGTAGGCTGGGTTGAGTATCATTCTATAGTTCTCACTGCTTCACTCCCAACTCTCTTCTCCTCCAAAGGACTGAGAATAGTGACCAGAAGTGACCTCTTCCATCAATAGTCATAGTTTGGTTTGGGTTTCACATAAGTTAGAACTGTGCTCTCCTTTCCCACTGATTTCCATGTTCATTCATGGTCTTGGGCAGATAACTGGGCTAGGACTCTCCCTTTTCTGCTCAGCAACAGCCTAGTGCTTTCTGGGTAATTTTAGTTCCCACTATTAAGGAAACACATCAGTATGGACATATAGTGTCTGTTAAGTCTTCTCCTGAGAAGCAGCGTTGCCCTCACATCCAGGACAAGAAATGTAGGTATTTATTTGTAATCTCTGATTGACTGCAAATCAGTCAGAGATTTGAGAGTGGCATTGTCATATATACACTGCTGCTGCTAAGTCACTTCAGTCGTGTCTGACTCTGTGCGACCCCATAGATGGCAGCCCAACAGGCTCCCCCTGGGATTTTTCCAGGCAAGAACACTGAAGTGGGGTGCCATTGCCTTCTCCACATATATACACTACAATGTGTAAAATAGATAGCTAGTGGGAACCTGCTGTATAACACAGAGAGCTCAGCTCAGTGCTCTGAGATGACCTAAAGGTGTGGGATGGGGAGGCATGTAGGCTCAAAAAGGAGGAGATAGATGTATACATATAGCTGATTCATGTTTTAGAGTGGAATCTAACATGACATTGTAAAGCAATTATTCTCCAATAATAAAATTTTTAAAAATCCTATTCTCATAGTTTTCTTCATCTGAAGTTAAAAAAAAAAAATCACACTTGAAATCTTGCCGGACAAAAGAACATTTTGGTCGGCTCTTTTAAATCTGAAAATCATGTAGCTTCACTAAAAGTTAATAGAAGGTTTAATACTTATTAGACTGAAGTGTTAGGTGGAAAACTCCTTGTAAATGGACCCTGAAGTTTTCTGTGGCTATTTGTATTATTATATAAAAGAAAAAAAAAGCTTTTATTCATTTGAGGAGGTAGCTGGTATTTGCTAGCAAAGGAGAACTGCCATATAATTAACTGTGTCAAAATGTTTTCTTTGTTCACAGTTAATCTAACTGCAGCTGCTAGGAGGCAGAATGCATAAATATGACTGTGTACTTTTAATTACAGAAAATGACAGGCGTAAGTTGTGACTGGAGCCTTGCCTGATATTGTTATAGGCGAAAATGTTGCTCAGAGACTCATTGAATTAATAAGTAGCCTTTTGTTTTTTTGGGTGTCAAAATTTTATAGATGTTAATAGTGATGAAAATAAAATTAAAATTCTAAATTCTATTCAGCCAAAGGAAATTAACATGAAATCAACTTAACATATTGAGAAATGGTGGTACACAAAAACCATTTTATATCAAGTTTTACCCAGAATAATGTTTCATGCATGTGACTTTGTCTTGGAGAAAGAAATGTCCCAAATATGTGAATTTTCTAGAGGCACTGGTAATAATCAAAGTGTTTTTTTCCAATTTCATTTCTGTTCTTTGCAAAGTCACTCCAAATTTAATTTTGATCCTGGGTGCTCTATTAATAATGAAGAAAATATAAGTCATATTTGCTGACCTTTCTGATTCTGATGATACGTAGTAGCCCATACAGGGAAAAATGGGTACTCCTGGGCCCTCAAGTTCACTCACCTCTAAACATTTATGCTTATTCAATTCTCTTAACTGGAAATGAAGCAGCACTTCATTCTTTGAGACACTATTCTCTTCTTGCTCCTCTCTCTTCTTTTGCTGGATGGTATAGCAGAACGTTCACTAGGTTTTACATCAAACAACATGTTTTATCTTCTTTGTAATCCCAAGCAAAGTATTTAAAATCTCTCTGAAAACCATTTCATTCTTCTCTAAGTATGTAATAGAATAATCTGTATTTAAATCCTAAATCCAGTGGTTGCTCAAAATGTCATTTTTTTCCTTTGTATGTCTTTCCTCTATGATTATTTTTTAATTATCCATTTTCTTTTGTTCTTTTTATTTATTTTTTTCTGTACAGTGTTAGACAGGTAGAGGGTATGGTTTTGGTTAGAGAGGTTTCAAGAGTCATGGTCAAGGCTGTTGGATAAGTGCTGTTTTCAGCTTCCCTGTTGCCTTCATTCTACTGTTTAATCCCCCTATGTGGTCACTGTGGGGGTGGCTGTCACCTTGGTGACAGCAATTTTGTGCAGCACACGTGGCGTGAACGCTAGGCCCGTGTGAAGTATAAACAGGACCTGCTGTCTCAAGTAATTCACTATAAGCAGACAAGCTATTGCCTTTGTTCTCTTAGCAGCTCTGCCGCTGAAATACACTAATAATAGAACATGCTAGTTGAAATGGTGCCTCTCCATCTCTAATTACTGCATGCCAACGTATTCTGACTGCTACCGTCAACAGTTAATGGCTGGGGGTGGGGGTTGGGGTTGTTTCAGCTTGCGCTCAAGGGAGTTCTCCTGCTCATCCTGTCTTCACCCCCTGCATGGCATGTGCAGTGACTTGACTGATTCATTTCAGTACGCTGAATGGTTTCAACGAAATAGAAATGAACATTAAGAAAATATTTTCAGATGAGCAGATGTTCCTTGTGGGTTGATTCTGTGGAAAGGGAAGTGAACAGTCATAGAAATTTCTCAGTTAAGACAATGCATCCATTCTTGACTCCAACGTCTCTGCTCTTGTTAGAGACAGTTATTCAGTTTCACCTCTACAACTACCTGCTCCCCCCAAGTCTCCCTATATTTCAGACAGTCCTTAAACCATGAACCTGGATTTCTTCCTGCTGTTGTTGTTCCATCGCCAAGCTGTGTCTGACTCTTTGCAATCCCATGGTCTGCAGCACACCAGGCTTCCCTGTTCCTCACCATCTCCCAGGGTTTGCCCAAGTTCATGTCCATTGAATCAGTGGTGCCATCCAACCATCCCATCCTCTGTGGCCCTCTTCTTCTTCTGCCTTCAATTTTTCCCAGCATCAGGGTCTTCCTGCTGCAGATAGTCAATTCTGCTCAGTCAGACGTTGAGGGTTTAGGTAATCTGTAATCCAAGTTGCATAAGTGAAAGAAGCTTGATGCTAAATGATTTGGTCCACGTCCTCCCAGCAGTTAAAGCAAAGATAGAACAAAAATCCAGGTTTCCCATCTGTTGATCTATGTGCTTTCTTCCTCACTTCATTGTGTCTTTTACCTGTTAGTTCAGGTCACAGATGTTGCTGATAAAATGTGAACAGAAATTGGCAGTGGCAGGTACGAATCCCAGGCCAACATGGAAAGTTTGCCACCGCAAGAACTTCTGTTCAGTGTTAGTTACATCTGCTAGAGATTTTATGCTCAGTTTGCATGAAGCTTCCAAAAGACTCTTGGCATTTTTACATCACTTTCATTTACTCTCATACATTTTATGGCATAGATCAAAATGCTGTGTACAGTTTACACATTTCTGCACTCAAAGTTGAATTTTAGGTGCATCCCAGAATTTGGTCTAATTCTGTAAAATAAAACCTGAGTTGATATTGGGCTACACACCAAAACAAGTAGGATATACGTGAGTTACAAAGACATCGTGTGTTTTCTAGATCCAACCAGCAATTTCTTAAAGAAACAGTACATGATCTCAAAGACCACTAGAAGCAAATTGTGGGGAGTTTTGCCTTTAAAATGTATTTACTTATTTATATTTAAAATTACTTTTTATTGGAATTTAGACAATTTAGTTTGTAATGTTGTGTTAGTTTCTGCTGTACACCAAAGTGCGTGTTATTCATATACATATATCCACTCTTTTTTAGATTCGTTTCCCATCTAGGTCATTACAGAGTGTTGAGTAGCGTTCCCTGTGCTATACAGTAGGTTCTTACTCGTTATCTATTTTATGTGTAGTAGTGTGTCTGTGTCCATCCCAATCTCACAGTTTATCCTTCTCCCCCAACCTTTCCCTCCTTGGTGTGTGTTGTATGCTCAGTCGTATCCGACACTTTGTGACCCCATGGACTATAGCCCGCCAGGCTCCTCCATCCACGTGCATCTATTATCAAAAAAACACAAATAATGTATAATAGTAATGAACACACATGATAAATAAAAATTGTAAAATGTCCTGTTTCAATAACTGTCCAAACATAGTATGCAGGAAAAATAACAAAAAATTAATGCGTTATTAACCACCAGAATTTAAACAGTCTATATACTTTTTAACTTGTAACATATAGTTAGCTACTAAAAACATATACCAATAAAAGAATATATATGATAAATATTTAATAAATAGTTCAGGAATGACTTGCTTAAGAAACTCAGGATAGCAGAAGAATGGTGCTTATTTGGTCAAGGTTCATTAACAAATTGTTCTGCTAAAGAACCTAGCCTCTACCACAATAATAAAAGGCTATTTTGATCTGTCAAAAAAATGAATTGCGTTATCTAGTAGTGCATCTGGTTTTGTTGAAGAACACAAATGACTAAAGGACTCAATGAGTTAAAACATTAAATTAGCTGTGATGTTTGGTGAATGTTAAAAAAAAAAATCAACTTTGAAATTCTGTCACCATGTAGATTCTGTGTTACACTATACTGCTCCTAATAGTCAACATTAAATCAAATTTGTGTGTAGAAGAGATTAACTATCCCTTCATTATTTCTACTCTTATACCATACTCTTCTGGAACAAGCATAACCTATGAACACAAACTCTCCCATTGACCCCATTTATAAGGACTTTCTGTGTTTCTGTTACTGGAACACACACTGCCATTGCATCCCGTTCTCCAAGCTTCTGAATAATCTCTGAAAATCACTGAAGACCCCAGGTTCACCATGAACTGTGAAAGCCATCAGCTACTGAGAAAACAATAAAAATGAAGTGCAACCCTGGTTGTGGACAGTACATATGGATTAGGATACTGAGTCCACGTGAAACATTTTCAGCCTCATCAGAGCTAAATGTCAGGTTTTGTACAATGGTGTCACATGTACTAAGTTGGCTAAAAAGTTATTTGGGGTTTTCCTGTAACATCTTGAGGACAAACCCAAACAACCTTTTTGGCCAATCCACTAGTTTTATTTCACATATAAAGTATAATTCCAGTTTAGAAGTTCACCTATAGCATTGACATTATACACTACCATGTGTAAAATAGCTAGCTAGTGGGAAGCTGCTGTATATATAGCACAGGAGCTCAGCTCGGTGCTCTGTGACCACCTAGATGTGTAGGATCGGGGTCGGGGGTGGGAGAGAGGCCCAAGTGGGAGGGGAGATATATATATATATATATATAGTTATGGCTGATTTGCATTGTTGTATGGCAGAAACTAACACAATATTGTAAATCAATTATCCTCCAATTAAAAATTTTAAAAATTGCTTTGAAGTTCATCTATTCTTAAATGTTTCTAAGTACATTTTATCTAAATATTTTCTTAGATTTACTTTGAATAGGTCAGGCCTTTATAAAGCAAACAGCAAATAGAAAATACTTGATATTTACAGAGCATTTCCTCAGGTTAATGTATCTTATTATCATATGCCCTTTCTTCTATGATATAGTTTATAAAGTTTTAGAGTTTACCAGAAAATGAATTGGGACTTAGGAACTGGGTCCAGTAAAACAGGAACCAATACAACAAAAGGAATAATTTCTTAATTTAGAAGTAATTTAAACTATAATATAAAGTCTAGTTCCAAATAAATGAAATTTGACATGCATATTCCACAGATACTAATAAATTACATGATACTTTTTAAAAGTATAAATCTGAGTTAAGCATTTTCATTATTATAGACTAATGCACACAGAATTTTCTAATTCCAAATTGGAAAAGTTAAACCTATTCACTAAAACATTTTTAATTGAAACATTTTTAAAACATTATATATATTTTCATTATTACTTGAGTTTTCTAAAGTATACAAATTAATCTTGAGAAACCTTGCAAAATGTGATTGAAATGAAATTTACAAGAAAGACTAAGCTGTAAATTCAAGATGGTAGAAATTTAATTTCTGTGCTGACCTTGAGTATGTCTTGGGATGAAAATTGTCATCCACTTAACAAAATAAATCCAAGCTCAGTTTCTGTATGGAATGAAGTTTAAAGTGAATATAGAATGAAAGTAAATATTTAGAATATTAATTCCTTGAGCTCCTCAATATCTTAGTTTTGTAAAGACTTCAAAATCATCTTCTCTAGGGACAAAAGAAAGTAATTACCTCTCCTCCACATGGTGTTTAATCATGGTCTATTTTTCGAAGAACAGCTGTGTAACACTGGCTGGGCTACAAAGTAAATACACCTCCTTCAACTTGCCTAGATTTAAAAGATAATGAATGTGTTGGGTGACAGAATCTGAGTTTAAAGTTGAATAGGCTGGAGCTATAGGCCGGAGAGGGAAATGGCAACCCACTCCAGTGTTCTTGCCTGGAGAATCCCAGGGACGGGGGAGCCTGGTGGGCTGCCGTCTATGGGGTCGCACAGAGTCGGACATGACTGAAGCGACTTAGCAGCATAGGCTGAGAAAGAGATGAAAGTTATCAAGGATAAATATAACTCTTGTACTTGAGTCCAGGAAATCAAGCGAGCAAACACAAGGTGAAGAAGGTGTGACTTAACAGCAAGAGAGCAGCAAGGGTAAATTAAAAAACACAAAATCTATTTGACAAGGAACTAAATATGCCAGTAGTTCGATCTGATTAACAGAAAAAGAATGTGACTCACACTACATTAGTAAAAGCATTCATGAATTAAAACCTTAGTTTGACACGACAAAAAATAATTGTGGTGGACTTATGGCTCTTTGAGGCTTCTCTTGTGGCTCAGCTGGTAAAGAATCTGTCCATGATTTGGGAGACCTGGGTTTGATCCCTGGGTTGGGAAGATCCCCTGGAGAAGGGAAAGGCAACCGACTCCAGTATGCTGGCCTAGAGGATTCCATGGACTGTATAGTCCATGGGGTCACAAAGAGTTGGACACAACTAAAAGACTTTCACTTTAATGCCATCACTATTCATTTAAAGTTTCGTTACACAGAGGTTGAAAGATTTGCACTGACATTATTACCAGTAATACTAAAACTCCAAGAGATTCTTTTATGATGGAATTTGTAAATTTATCAGTACTTGGTGGCATCAGAATTTTATGCACATGAAAATATTAGCAAATATGCAATACATAAATCAATGATACAGCATGCAGTAAAATGAAATTATAGTGGAGAACTAAATATTTAACTTATACCTCACTTGTTAATGGCTTCCCCAATGGCTCAATGGGTAAAGAATCCACCTGCAATGCAGGAGGCACAGGAGACGTGGACTAGATCCCTGGGTGGGGAAGATCCCTGTTAGGAGGAAATGGCAACCCACTCCATTATCCTTGCCTAAAAAAATCCCATGGACAGAGGAGCCTGGTAGGCCACAGTCCATGGGGTTGCAAAGAGTTGGACAAGACTGGATGATTAAGTATGAATCCCTTTTTAAATCTACATTTTCATGATTCTGGCAAACGCTGATCATTTTCCTTTGCACAATACAGAAGAAAAAATACGGTCAACATAAAAATCACAGGAGGATCTGGGACTATGACATATAAGACATTTTTGAGGCTTCACTCTGGAGAACAAAGAGTGCAACAAGACACACGTGCCAGCAGATAAGATAAACCTCTAAGCATATGTAAAAGAGAGAGGTTATTAGTACCTTTGTGAATATTCATTATTACAGAATTGGTACATTTCCTAGGTGGAAAAAGTGTTTTCTTGGCTTCTCTCTACAAATAAATCACTATAATAAAAACCCTCAAAGGAGTGTCAGGTGGATTTTCTGGTAATGTTTACCATAATTGATTTCTGTGGGTTCCTAAATGCTTTAATCCAAAACCTCATTTATCAGCTTTCTGTCTATTTCATGGTAATTACAGGGTTTCCTATTACTGTATCATGGCAGGTCAAAGCAGTGTTGTGACAAGGAGCCCCTGTATTAGAAGAGAAGCACATTCCACATACCAGCCCAGCAATCCAAGCTCTTGACTGTAATTAAACTTGCAGGGGAGTTATCCTTGATGACAGGGTGGAGGTGGGATGATTTGCAGGACTTACTAAGTCTTAACAACAATGCAGATACCTGCCCCCAAACTTAGCTTGAATTTTTGCAGCATTTGTACACATCTGGCTGAAGAAAAAAAGACCGAGTAATTTTATTCTGCAACAGAGAGAGACACCCTGATATTTCTGAGCCATACTCTTGAATCCTAGAATCATTGGTCACATTAATTGAACAGTAGGAACATGCCCTTTAAAGAAACTGATCAACCAAATTTTGCTATTTTACTGCTACTTCATTGCAGGTAGAGACTTCTGGCCTGGAATCCAGAAACAAGGTCATTTTTGAAATGGGTTGATAGCTAAATCTATTAACACGGCATTCTGACCTAGTCTTTTTTTTTTTCCTGGATTTGACTTATTTTTCTTTTTACTTATTTATTTTTCAAGTTTTCTTTTATTTTTAATTGGAGGGTAATTACTTTAAAATATCATGTTGGTTTCTGCCATACATCAACATGAATCAGGCATAGGTATACATATGTCCCCTCCTTCTTAAGCCTCCCTTCCACCTTCCAGACTTTCCCACCCCTCTAGATTGTCAAAGAGCAACTTTGTCCTTGCTCTTCCTCACTTCTATGGCTTTGACTATTGACTTCTATCTTTATCAAGAACTTAGAATCTGGTTTTGACTATACTGCTTCTTCTTCACTAGGCAGGGCCTCTTACCATTAATGGCAGTCCTGAGGAATCTTATATTCTAGATGCCTGGCTCTCTCCCTTCTTCCATCCCACCCCCGGCCCCTAAAGTCCCACCAGAAATCTGACCAGTCCACATGACTGTTCAGTTTTTGTGAGTTTCAAACAAAAGTGTAATACAAAATAGAAGTGATTCAGACTTTTGAATAGTACTGTTTGAAACATGTTCAGGTCCTCTGGGATTCAAAAATTTGCTCATTGCCACCTGGTTTTTCTTTTGCCTCTGGGGGAGAGGGGAGTAGTTTTATAATAGCTGAAAATCTATTTTAATATCTATCTTCTAAAATAGCAAGACTTTATGGTATGTAACTTGGAGCACCTGGAAGTTGTATTTTAATCCAAATAATACATTTCTATTAAAGGAAAAGGCCCTTTAAGGAAAATGTATTAAGCTAAATTAGATACAATCCAGAATAGCTTTGAGTAGCTGAGCAAATCCTTGGATGATGAGGGTCACTTCGGGCTCACCGTCATGAGCACAAGTTCCACCAGACAAGACACAACCATACAGGCTGCATTTGCTAAATAGTATCCCCACTCACTCAAACTTCCATGGCTGCTACAGAAAGTAAAAAGCCTTCCTTATGGAAAATGGCAAGTAATGAGCTTGCTACTGAGAAACGGTATATTTCTTGCTGTATCGGTAAACAAGGATATCACAGTCATCAGTGATTCCAGCCCTCCAGGGCACTCAGAAAGAAGAATACCTGAGCCATGTGGCAACCATCAGGCTGTAGTCACTCCCTACAGGGAACCCTGAAGAACTCCGGATATAAAAAATTGCAGAATACTGACCCCAGATAGCTGAGATGCACATGAAAGGAATGATTTCAGTGAGCCCAGACTCTTGCATCTTCCCATATATAGAAAAGCACTAAATTCCTTAACTTGAGTTACCTGATTTTCTTTAATTCACAAAAATACTTTTGGTGTTCAGACTACCCGCCCTTTGTTGCAAGCTTCTATATAACCTGACTCTGTACCTCTCCTCCTCCCCACCCCACTCTCCTCCAAGGAGCACTTGAGGCTACTTGAGGATGCTGCCTACCAAGTTTGAAGTTCTAAAGATTCCCACAGAATAAATCATAACTCTCAACTTTTAGGTTGTGACTATTTTTTTAGTTGACGCTACCAAACCCTGATTTTGGCTACTGCGTACGTCAAGCTGTAACTGCTCATTTTTATCCTTTGGGGAAAGGAAATGGAAAGATATCAGCAGAGTTGGAGTCTGAGACAAAGTTGAGAGAGAAGTTAAGAAAACAGAGTTCCCAGAGTAAGATTTAAAGGAAATCAGGGGGAAAATAGAAGAATTAGACTCATGGTGCCTTTCCTATCTCTACTTGTGTTGATCCCTGTGCTGCTTGTAGGAATTTGACTTTCTGTCCCTTCTCACAGCTTCTTGACTGTTTCTTTTGTTTTCTTTACTTCAACTCAAAAAGTATGGTTTTAACTCCTCAAATAGATCTTTATTATTATTCTCATTTTACAGATGAAGAAGCTGCGGAACAGTGAGGCAGATCACCCAGTTAATAAGCAGTGGAGCAGACTATTTAACTACTAATGTGCTCAGTCGCCGAGTCACGTCTGACACTTTGTGGGCCGTGGACTGCAGCCCACCAGGCTCCTCTGTCCATGGAATTTTCTAGGCAGAAATACCGGAGTGGGCTGCCATTTCCTTCTCCAGGGGATTTTCCCAATTCAGGGATTGAACCCACGTCTCTTGTGTCTCATGCATTGACAGGCAGATTCTTTACCACTAGCACCACCTGGGAAGCTATGTTGTTGTTCAGCTAAGTTGTGTCTGACTCCTTGAGACCCCATGAACTACAGCATGCCAGGCTTCCCTGACCATCACTGCTTCCCAGAGTTTGCTCAAATTCACATCCATTGAGTCTGTGATACTATCTAACCGTCTCATCCTCTGCCGCCCTCTTCTCCTTTAGCCTTCAATCTTTCCCAGCATCAGGATCTTTTCCAGTGAGTCAGCTCTTCGCATCAGGTGGCCAAAGTATTGGAGTTACACTGCCTCCAAAGGAATCTAAAGGTAGTAATATGAACTGGTGTCTACAGTGGTAGCAACAAGATCAATAAAATGAATCAGTTTTTTGTGATTCTTGTTTATTATAGGCTATGTACGACTACCAATAAACAGCATTATTTAAACCCACAACACAGAAGATTTTGAAATACTTGTTTCAAGGAAATGGCAACCCACTCCAGTATTCTTGTCTGCAGAATCCCATGAACAGAGGAGCCTGACAGGCTACAATCCATAAGATTGCAAAGAGTCAGACACAACTGAAGCAACTTAGCACACAAACCCACAACACAAAAGATTTTGAAATATTTGTTTCATACAGACCTAGCCTAAAGTTTTCTCAATTTTTCTGTGGCTACAGAAACTTCACTGTGGAATATCCTTTGCATGTATAAAGCATCTTTTTACACATCTGACATATCCTATTTTAAAAAATCAATCAAATAAGACAGTGTCTTTTTCTCCATTCCATTAACAAAGAACATCCTCTTCAACCCAGTAGGTTGCTTAAAAATGCATGCTTTTATCATAAGAAAGGCAGAACCAAAATTTGGAGATGGATCAGTATGCATCCAATACTTGCCACTGAAAGCTAAGAAGGGTAAGTGCTTGTGACTGGATGTGCTGTGTGTGCTTAGCTGCTCAGTCATGTCTGATTCTTTGTGACCTCATGGACTGTAGCCCGCCAGGCTTCTCTGTCCATGGGGATTCTCCAGACGGGAATACTGGAGTGGGTTGCCATGCCAAATGGTGGCAATGACTAAATATCTTAGGAATAGCATTAATCCTGGATCTCAACCAAGCAGGTGTTTGGGCAAGAGCTGCTTACACACACAGTTGCTACTTTCAAGTAACTCATAGCTAGTTGATAGAATATGTAAAACTACATTTAAGTACATCTGTAAAATCACTTTTGTAAGTGAGGAGTGCCAGAAAGAGCCAGGTGCTCCATAGTGCCAGGTATCAGTGAAAACATCAGGTGCATCCTCAAAGCAAAGTCAGTTATTAGGTGACAAATACCTTGCAAAACTTTTGCATGCTGTTTTGAGTTGTAATTTTTCTTCTGTTCTTTTTGTGAAGTTTCCATGTGGTATTTCTTAAAGATAAATTATGTCTGATTAGAGTGCCAAAATATTGATACTTTAGACTGCTAGTTCATAGCCTACTCTTTACTAAGAAGGTTGTCATTCATGTTTTTCTGAGATCATAGAATAGCATTTCACAGATAAGTTACCAGTAGTAGCCAGTATCCTTAACAGAGGGAGGGGGAAAAATTAAAATGATTGATAGACTCTAAGTAAACATTTTAATTTATATACTATACTAAATTTATATTTAATTTAATTTATATATACTTCATTCTGCTATCTATATTTTTACTCTAAGAATGCTGTTTTTTGAAAAGCATAGGTGAAACTTGAAAGTCTCATTTTTCTTATATGTAAAAATATTTAGTATAATATTTATAGGAATTTCAATGAAGATTTTAAGACAAAAATTGTACACAAAGATCCTTTTGTTAAGAAATATATGGGTCATATAATTAAGATAGCACCTAATTCATACTAATAGAGAAAAATTCTTAAGTTTGTTGACTGAAAGGTTACCTTTTTACCTGTTGAAATGTGCGCATGTATGTTTGTGTGTGTGTAGATTCTAAATATAACTGTCTGGTGACCAAAAAACTAAGCAGGAGATGGTATAAATTAATAAATGTCAAAGTTAGATCAGATAATCAAACTACCGACTTGTTTCAGGTAGTGCCTGAATATTTGAATATTTCGTTTATGTATCTTATATTTATTTCAAATTAGCCAAAGATTTTATAATTAAAAAATTAAGAAGGTCAAGGAAAAAATGCAAAGTTACTCACTAGTGACAAAATTGAGTGAAGGAGATAATGAAATAACTCCACTCCATAAATACACACAAAGGTACATGCTATTCCTGAAAGCAGGAGAAGGAAGTTGTGATGATTCATTTCTTCATCACAGCTAAATTAAGTCAATACATATTTTCTGAACATCCATTTTAAGATAGCAATTTTCTAGGCTCCTCAAGAATGCAGATATGCACAGCCTTTGGTATCATATCTCCAACAAAAACATTTATAAAGAAACATTTAAAGAGCAGGAATCAAATTACAGCACAAGATAACAAGAAGCACTGCAACAAGATAGTAAGTAAGCGGTACAAACCACTCGTGTACCATGACTGAGGAAAACCTTACCTCGAAGCAGGGAGCTAAAAAACTGCTAGAAGTCTGATGGTTAAAAAGAAGAGGGAAGAATGTTCTTGAATACTGTGAGACTGGTAGGCTACAATCCATAGAGTCTCAAAGAGTTGGACACGACTGAAATGACTTAGAACACACATGCACATCATGAGTAACAAAAAAAGGTAGTAAACAACTCTTAATGGCAGTTTCAAGTCTGTCATAATCAATTCAATGAAAAAAAAAATTAAAAACCACAATAAATTACAAAATAACTAAAGACTTGTATTCAAATTAAAACTGTAAAATAATTTTCAAAAAATATGTGAACAGTAATTTGATTATACCATGTGGAAGACTTCTCAAAATGTAATTCTATAGGCATACAAATTTAACCCTCTGTATGTCAAATTTCATTATAAATAAAATTAAAAACCAAGAAAAATTAAGGGGAAAGGATCATTCACAATGTAGGCATCACAGGTATCCTAATTTTTTATGTTCCTGATGCTTTTAACATATTAAGGATTTTAAGATGAATATTTCAGTAGAAAAGTAGGCAAAGGAATTAATGAGTGACTCCAAAACAAATTAAAAGTGTCTAAGAGCCATGAAAAATATTAATAAATATTGTAAAAATTTACAAGGATTTATCTTTTTTTGCACAAAAATTATAATTCTCTTTGTTAGAGTGATACAGGAAAACTATAAACTTCTCAAGAGCAAGTGACATAAAAAATCCAAAGGCTTGCAAATGTGAATATATTTAACCCAGTAATCCTACTTAAAAATCTATCCTAAGGGATTAATAAAAGATGATACAAAACCTTTGTCAAAGATGACTAAAATGATACATATGAAGAATATTCATTGCAACAGTACTTAAGATATTAGCAAAATTAAGCAGCCTAAATTTCCAACCAGAGATTATAAGTTAAGACATATTTATACTTTGTAAGCAAGAACATTAATATTGCATAAAATTCCAGCAACATAAAAAATGTTCATGATGTATTGCTAAATGGGCTTCAATAACTATAAAACAGATAATAATATGGAAGGATTTTCACCAAACTATTTACATTCACTTTTTCAAGTTGGTGAGAGAATGATTTTCCAAATTTTCTGCAATGAGCACATATTATATTGATATTTATAGTTAGCAACATACTTATATCTTGTAAAAGTTGTAATACTTTGCAACCAATAAGTAATCAGTAAATGTTAAAATAGCTAGCAAAATCTCAAACTCACATTTTGATTTTAACTACTGATTACATGAAAATGAGATTCCTTAGCATTCATTTAATCAGCCATTTATTGCATGTATGTGTGTGTTTGTAATTATATTCCATATGTGTGCAGGATTTTTATTTTTTGGAAATTAAAAATTATCTTTTAAAGAAGTTTCACTTTGTAAAAATTCTTAAATTATGACTCCTCTAAAATATATTGTGTTCACTAATTTAATTCTTCTGTATCCCAGGTATTTGTGGTATATTAGTGGTGGTGTGTGCTCCTAATGTATCACTCACTGGAACGTACTGAGAATGTTTTCTGCCTTCTTAGCATATGTGTGGGTGCTAAGTCACTTCAGTCACGTCTGACTCTTTGTGACCCTATGGATCATGAACCCCCACCCCCATTCCCTCAGGCTCCCTGTGCATGGAGATTCTCCAGACAAGAATACTGGAGTGGGTTGCTATGTCTTCCTCCAGAGTTTCTTCTCCACCCAGGGATCAAAGAGAGTTGAACATAGGCTTTGCTGTCTTGGACCATTAATGCTAGCATGGTGATGGCAAATTGTCTTGTGAGAGACCCACAATAAGACAGGAGAAGAAAGGAATTTGGGCCCTGAGACTGGCATCACAAATGAGGTTTCCAACAGCACGTTTTCATGAGTTGTTTTATATTGTTTCATACTGGAAGAACTTTTGGAGAGGCAGATCTTAGGAGTGATGGAAACTGAGAGATTTCTAAAGTTTCCCAAAGTTTATTTTGAATCTCTCCTCAATATCATCAGTAGTTTTTTTATCTTTGTCCCTCCACCCACTCTGCTGTTTCTTGAGTATAACATATTATCAAACTATACTAGTTTTTTTATTTAGGGCAGTATTTCTCTATCAAAAGTTAAGGAAACAGGGAGGCTGAAATAATATAAGTAAAGTAGTGTTTATGCAAAATATAATTAGACACCTAATATGAACAAATCATTTTATATAACATGATGACTGACATTTAATTGGCACTCAGTGAATGTTGATTTCATCTTTTGTGTTTACTACCAGTGAGAAACTTTTTCAGAGACAAAGATGGTAGAAAATATACAAATAATGTTTATAAACAAATGTAGCATAAAACACTGAGAGAAATTCTTTATCTGTGTTCCAGAGATATTTTAGGGATTCAGGACCATAAACACATTATAAAAAGTATGTATTTTTGTACTCACATGTATATATTGGGAGTGAAAGTCCATACCATTCATTACATTGTTTCAAAGATTCTACCATTCCCCAAATCCAAAGAACAACTGATTGAAGAAAAGGAGTGAGGATATTGAACCAATTAAAGAAAATGCTGATTTGTACAGACATTTGTTAATAATTTTGCTTTGAAAATATTTTGCAATATATTTATTACCTAGTTTGGAATGGTTCAGAACAATTCCAAGACTAATATCCATATGAAAGAACAGTCTCATTGAAATATTGGAGAGTAAGGTAAAAATAGGAGTCAATAAAGGGACTTGGAGCTTTTAGGATATCAGAGTGAGAACTTCCATAAATCTACTCTAAAAAAAGAATGAAAATAGTCCCTCCTATACCTGAAAAAAAAAAAAAAAGGAGAATGAAAACAGATAAGAAATTTCTAAGTCAATTTTTCAGAGCTCTAGAATTTCACCAGTTTTACAACAATCTGAGATGCATTTATTCAAGAAAAGCTGCTGAACCTCAGTAAGAACAAGATTTATGGCTATTTAACTTGACCTACACTTATTCCCTGCTCACTCCCCAGTTCTCAAGCAGCCTTGAAAACTAACAGACTTGGAGCCAAGACGGAGGCAGACCAAGTCTGGATCTTCTCATATAGTCTCATCCTTAAAGCATCAATATTATTTGATTTGTCGCAAAGCTTCTTAGAAAATCTCTGTTCATAGGTCACTGTCATTATTTGACCTGATTTAGAGCTCAAAAGTCCTACCTCCAGGTCATTTGTTGAAAACAATCAGTAGAAATTAATATCACAGATGCCTACATTAATAATTGTGGCAAACAAAAGCCTGGAAAAATTATAAAAGGAAGATATATTAATGAGATGTTCATAGGGGTTTTTGGAAAGCTCTGATATATTGCTGAGAATTTAGAAGGGCATATACTTGCTCCTTGGAAGGAAAGATATGACGAACCCAGGCAGCATGTTAAAAAGCAAAGACGTCACTTTGCCGACAAAGGTCAAAAGCTATGGTTTTTCCAGTAGTCATGTAAGAGTTGGACCATAGAAAAGCCTGAGCACCTAAGAATTAGTGCTTTCAAATTATAGTGCTGAAAAGACTCTTAAGAGTCCCTTAGACTGCAAGATCAAACCAGTCAATCCTAAAAGAAGTCAACCCTGAATATTCATTGGAAGGACGGATGCTGAGGCTGAAGGTCCAGTAATTTGGCCACCTGATGCAAAGAGCAGACTCATTGGAAAAGACCTTGATACTGGGAAAGACTGAGGGCAGGAGGAGAAGAGGAGATGGTTGGATGACATCACCACCTAAGTATACATGAATTTGAGAAAACTCTGGGGGATAGTGAAGGACGGGGAAGCCTGGCGTGCTGCAGTCCCTGGGGTCGCAAAGAGCTGGACATGACTGAGCAACT
This sequence comes from Bos javanicus, assembly GCF_032452875.1. Classification (NCBI taxonomy): domain Eukaryota; kingdom Metazoa; phylum Chordata; class Mammalia; order Artiodactyla; family Bovidae; genus Bos; species Bos javanicus. The sequence goes on along the minus strand of NC_083872.1, from coordinate 95,047,459 downwards.
GAACAGCAACAGCAGCATATTCTGTCTATAAGAAACGCACTTCAGATTCAAAGACATGAATAGATTGAAAGTTTAAAAGATGAAAGAAAAATACCATACAAACAGTAACCAGAAGCAAAACCTCTTAATAGAAATGAAGGAAGAAATAGACAGAATTCAGTATCTCACTTTCAAAAAATGAATGGAACAACTAAGGGGGAGATAAGCAAAGAAATAGAAGACTACAGTTCAGTTCAGTTCAGTCGCTCAGTCGTGTCCGACTCTTCGAGACCCCATGAATCGCAGCACGCCAGGCCTCCCTGTCCATCACCAACTCCCGGAGTTCACTCAGACTCACGTCCATCGAGTCAGTGATGCCATCCAGCCATCTCATCCTCTGTCGTCCCCTTCTCCTCCTGCCCCCAATCCCTCCCTGCATCAGAGTCTTTTCCAATGAGTCAACTCTTCGCATGAGATGGCCAAAGTACTGGAGTTTCAGCTTTAGCATAAGTCCTTCCAAAGAAATCCCAGGGCTGATCTCCTTCAGAATGGACTGGTTGGCTCTCCTTGCAGTCCAAGGGACTCTGAAGAGTCTTCTCCAACACCACAGTTCAAAAGCATCAATTCTTCGGTGCTTAGCCTTCTTCACAGTCCAACTCTCACATCCATACATGACCACTGGAAAAACCATAGCCTTGATTGGACAAACCTTTGCTGGCAAAGTAATGTCTCTGCTTTTGAATATGCTATCTAGGTTGGTCATAACTTTCCTTCCAAGGAGTAAGCGTCTTTTAATTTCATGGCTGCAGTCACCATCTGCAGTGATTTTGGAGCCCCCCAAAAGAAAGTCTGACACTGTTTCCACTGTTTCCCCACCTATTCCCATGAAGTGGTGGGACCAGATGCCACGATTTTTGTTTTCTGAATGTTGAGCTTTAAGCCAACTTTTTCACTCTCCACTTTCACTTTTATCCAGAGGCTTTTGAGTTCCTCTTCTCTTTCTGCCATAAGGGTGGTGTCATCTGCATATCTGAGGTTATTGATATTTCTCCCAGCAATCTTGATTCCAGCTTGTGTTTCTTCCAGTCCAGCATTTCTCATGATGTACTCTGCATATAAGTTAAATAAGCAGGGTGATAATATACAGCTTTGACGTACTCCTTTTCCTATTTGGAACCAGTCTGTTGTTCCATGTCCAGTTCTAACTGTTGCTTCCTGACCTGCATACAGATTTCTCAAGAGGCAGGTCAGGTGGTCTGGTATTCCCATCTCTTTCAGAATTTTCCAGTTTATTGTGATCCACACAGTCAAAGGCTTTGGCATAGTCAAGAAAGCAGAAATAGATGTTTTTCTGGAACTCTCTTGCTTTTTCCATGATCCAGAGGATATTGGCAATTTTATCTCTGGTTCCTCTGCCTTTTCTAAAACCAGCTTGAACATCTGGAAGTTCACGGTTCACGTATTGCTGAAGCCTGGCTTGGAGAATTTTGAGCATTACTTTACTAGCATGTGAGATGAGTGCAATTGTGCAGTAGTTTGAGCTTGCTTTGGCATTGCCTTTCTTTGGGACTGGAATGAAAACTGAGCTTTTCCAGTCCTGTGGCCACTGCTGAGGTTTCCAAATTTGCTGGCATATTGAGTGCAGCACTTTCACAGCATCATCTTTCAGTATTTGAAATAGCTCAACTGGAATTCCATCACCTCCACTAGCTTTGTTCATAGTGATGCTTTCTAAGGCCCACTTGACTTCACATTCCAGGATGTCTGGACAACACTATAAACCAACCAAACTGAACAAATATCTATAGCATACTCCATCCATCAATAGCAGACTACACAGTCTTCTCAAGTGCACACCAAATATTTTACAGGATAGAAAATGTGCTAAGTCATTGAACAAACCTCAGTAAATGTAAAAGAATTGAAATAATCAAAGTACATTCTCCAGTCACAATAGAATTAAATTATAAATCAATAAGGGGAAATTTGAAGAATTAAAAAAATGTGGAAATGAAACAATATGTCTAAATAATCAATAGTTCAAATAAAAAATAGCAAGTAAAGTTTAAAATGCTTTAAAATGAGTGAAAGTAAAAATACAAAATACTAAAACTTATGAGGTGCAGCTAAAATAATGTTAACAGGGGAATTTATAGCTGTGAACATCTGTATTAAAAAAGAAGAATCTTAAATCAATAATCTAATTTTCCTATTTAAAAAACTGGAAAAAGAAGAGAAAGCTATATCTAAAGCAAGCAAAAGGAAGGACGTCATTTAAAAAGTTAGAGCATAAATAAATGAGATAGAGAGTAGTAAAGCAATAGAGAAAAATCAGTGAAGCCAAAATTGGTTCTTTGATCAGCAAAATTAACAAAACTTTGCTAGAATGATCAAGAAATGAAGAGAACAGAATCAAATTACTAAAATCAGGAATAAAAAGGAGACAGCTTACATACCTTAGACAAAAATGACAAATTTTTAGAAAAACACAAAATGCCAAAAGTGATTCAAGAAGAACTAGAAAATCTGTACCTCTATATGTTTATTGGCACATTTCCCCCGCTTTGTTTCCTCTTTCCCTAAATTTTAATTAAAAATCCAATAATAGATACATTTGCCTTTTTTAATGGCAAAAATCGACTTAAAATGTTTAATTCTTTTCTCCTTTTTTTTCCCTAAATGGAAAAGATCTTTAAGCAGTGTTTATGTCTAAGCTTCAAACTCCTAGTTGGAAAAATATTTGCATTTAATAAACATTTTGTGGCTTTCTAACTATAAGTGACTTTTAAACTGTGAGTTTAAATTTTCCTTATCTCTAAACTGGAGGTATTATAGCTTATAGTAGCCTTTGATAGAGGATTTACTGAACAAAATAATTTAGGAAAATCTAAAAATATTTCTTATTATTTCTACAGCTATCCTTGTAAAGCCCAGATTCTCAAGCAAACAGAGCCTTGATGAAAGCTCTTGTGTTATTGCTTTATTAGGGAGGGCAATTCTCAGAAAAGTAGGAGGAAGAAAAAAGGGAGATAACATAGAATTGAGCACAGTCTGTGTGTGATTACCAAGCCTGCCACTGCTTGGTACCAAGCAAACTGCAGCACATATTTTTGACAGTCTTTCAAGAGGCTGGGTGAATCATCACATCTCAGGATGGCCCATTTGGGAGACGAATAAAGAAGAGTTTATCTGCTAGCTCCCATCTCTCAAAACTCCTGAGATTTACCCCAACAGACATTAACTTCCCCACACTTCCAGGTGACGGTACAAGGACTCTGAGCAGCCTTTGTTATCACATGTCTCAGCTCCAACAGGGAAGCCTTGGAATCAGAGAGAAGAACCCCCACAGCACAGGCTCTGATGAGAGAGACAGAATAGACCAGCATGATGTCCATTAGAGCCCGTGCATGGATGAAAAGGTGGCAGCAGCAGGGGTTTCAGAGACAGGTGACCCGAAGAGGGAATGAGACAGGGCACAAGTGTGTCTGATTCAACATCCAACCACAGTCTCCAAGTAAAAACTAGGCACGTGTTTGTGCATGCTAAAGGCTTCAGTTGTGTCTGACTCTTTGCAACCCTATGGACCATAGCCTACCAGGCTCCTCTTTCTATGGGACTCTCCAGGCAAGAATACTGGAGTGGGTTGTCGTGCCCTCCACCAGGAGATCTTCCCTACCCAGGGATCGAACCCACATCTCTTAAGTCTCCTGCATTGGCATGCAGGTTCTTTACTGCTAGCACCACCTGGGAAGCCCAGACACTAGGCAGAATATTCAAATTCAATGTAGGAAGCCTTTTGAACGAATATGTTATTGTTCTGTTCTTGGAGAAAAGACAGTGTTAAAGGCTTGATTATAACCACTTCCAAAGAACCATAAAAATTAGAATGTTTTAGTACATTGCATCAGAGCACAACTTTTGGCTCTCATTGTAAGTCTTTATACGTACTCTAATTTTTATTGATCAGTTCGCTGTATTGGTCATCTCGGGCTGACGAAACAGAATGCCATGAATTGGGGGCTTAAACAACAGAAATTTATTTTTTTATGGTTTTGGAGGCTGGGAAGTCTAGGTCTGTTCCTGGTGGGCACTGTCTTCTGGTGTGTCAGTGGCTGCCTTCTCACTGTGTCCTCCAGAGTAGAGAGAGAAAGAGATCTCTTTCTTCCTCTTTGTATAAGACCGCCAGTCCTATCAAATTAGAACTCATGTCTCTATGATCTCCTGCGTGTGTGCTCAGTTGCTCAGTCATGTCTGACTCTTTGTGACCCCATGTACTGTAGCTCACCAGGCTCCTCTGTCTATGGATTTTTCCAGGCAAGAATCCTGGAGTGGGCTGCCATGTCATTCTCCCGGGGATCTTCCTGACCCAAGGACTGAACTTGAATGTCATACATTGGCAGGTGGATTCATTACCCCAGAGCCACCTGGGAAACCCCTTTATGATCTCATTTAGTCTCAATTACTGCCTAAAAGTCCTGTCTCTGAATACAGTCATGTTGGAGGTTAAGGTTTCAATGTATGAGTTTTGAGGACACACAATTTAGTCCATAGCATTCATTTATCACAAAGAATAATCTACTGAAATGTTAAAATAAAATGGAATTTGAATAATCCAAAACATTTACATTTTTATAAATTACTATAATTAAAATATCTTTGGGTGCCAATAATTTTGAGGTATCTCCATATATGACACAGTTTTCTTCTCAAAAATAAGACGTGTGAAAAAATAGAAAGTATCACTGTAACTCTGAAAGTATCACTTCCTTGTCAAGTTTTCAGATAAGAATATTTTAGATAGTGCCACTAAAATGAAACATATATGAACCAGTAAATATATCCACACTGATTTGTTTGAGCCTAATCCTGGGGCTTCTCTGGTAGCTCAGACGGTAAAGCGTCTGCCGACAATGCGGGAGACCTGGGTTCGATCCCTGGGTCCAGAAGATCCCCTGGAGAAAGAAATGGCAACCCACTCCAGTTTTCATGCCTGGAAAATCCCATGGACCAAGGAGCCTGGTGGGCTACAGTCCATGGGGTCACAAATAGTCGGACACAGCTGAGCGACTTCACTTCACTTCACTTCAATCCTGGTGGCTCAGTGGTAAAATAAATCCACCTGCCAAGCAGGAGAAGCAGGTTTGATCCCTTGGTTTGGAAGATTCCCTGGAGAAGAAAATGTCCACCCACTCTAGTATTCTTGCCTGGGAAATCCCATGGACAGAGGAGCCTGGCAGGGCTACTGTCCATGGGGTTGCAAAAGAGATGGACAACTGAGTGACTATACAACAACAACAAAGCCTATACATGCGTCTACGATTAAAGATGCACTATATGAGTTTTCCATATAAAGGCAAAAAATACCCCTTATTATCGCTCAAAATTCTGAGTCCTGTCTCATAATAATAATATGTTTGCAGGGTTGTAGATCCCACCCGCAAGGTTGCATCACTTAGCTCCACTCATGATAAGAATGCTCAGTATTTAACTGGCTTTGTCAGACACTCACCCATATGTCCACCTCTTCTTCCATAACAGACAAGTATCTAGGCCTAAGGCTCTCATTTCCCCTGGAAACTGATTGTATACATAGCTATGCCACCTTGCTCTTTATTTGGGGCTGCCAGGTATTAGTAACACCAGATATTAGGTTGGAGACTCATTTGAAATATCAGTTGGAAAGCTTTTCTGTTTTCAAGTTACCATAGCCCATGAAAACTTTCATGAGCCACATCTGTCTCAAAATGAAATAACATGAGCAACCTAAAGAAAAATGTTGCTTTCTTTACAAAGTGCCATGTTATTGCCCCAGGGAAAAAAGTCCAATTCTCTTAACAAGCTGTTACAATGAGTTGGGGCAGGAGGCTGCCCTCATACCACAGAACTTGTAATATCCTGCATATGGTCACTCCCTCCAGAGCTCCATGCCTTTCCTCTTGCTCTTCCTGTGCCCATAAATTCTTCCCACCTGCCTGGTGATGTGTACCCCTCTTCCTCAAATGTTGTCTCCTCAGGGAAGCCCTTCCTGATGTCCCCAACAGAGTTGATGTTTTTTCCTTTATGCTCCCTTGGTATTTTCTTTTTTTAATTTTTTAAAAGTCTTTATTGAATTTGCTACAATATGGCCTCTGTTTTATATTTTGGTTGTCTGGCCTTGAGGCATGCGCCATCTCAGCTCCCCAATCAGGGAGTGAACCTGTACCACCTGCCCAGGGAGGTGAAGTTCCAACCACTGAACTGCCAGGGACGTCCCCATCCCCTAGTTTTTTATTCATCTCTCCGGCTGCCTCGTCCACTTGGCCAGCATTCACTTTTGGCAGGGGTCCTGCCATCTGAGTATATCTGTATCTAGAACATACCTGGTACTGTACCTCTCTACTGAATGAATGATGTTGTTGTTCAGTCACTCAGTCGTGTCCGACTCTTTGCAACCCCATGGACTGCAACACTCCAGACTTCCCTGTCCTCCGCTGTCTCCCAGAGCTTGAGCAGATTCATATTGATTGAGGTGGTGGTGCTACCTAACCTTCTCATCCTCTGTCATCCCTCCTCCTTTTTGCCTTCAGTCAGTCTTTCCCAGCATTAGGATCTTTTTCAGTGAGTCATCTTCCAATCAGGTAGCCAAAGTATTGGAGCTTCGGCATCACTGGAAGTCCTTCCAGTGAACATTCAGGGTTGATTTCCTTCAGGATTGACTGGTTTGATCTCCTTGCAGTCCAAGAGAATCTCAAGATTCTTCTCCAGCACCACAATTCAAAAGCATCAATTCTTCAGCACCTAGCCTTCTTTATGGTCCAACTCTGGTTGGAGTGATGTCTCCATGGTCCAGAGTCCATGGAGTCTGGTCCACGGTCCAGAGTGATGTCTCTGCTTTTTAATATGCTATTTAGGCTTGTCATAGCTTTACTTCCAAAGAGCAAGTGTCTTTTATTTTAATGGCTGCAGTCACCATCTGCAGTGATTTTGGAGCCAAGAAAATAAAAATCTGTCACTGCTTCTTTTTCCCCATCTGCTGAATGAATGAATCAACCAGCAAATGCATTAAAGACCAACGATGCAAGTTACTGAAATAAAAGAAATAATGCTTGAAGACTAGTGTTTTACTTCATAACAAACCAGAAAAATCATAAACAGTGGTTTTCAAGGTCAGAAGCATATCCTTCTGATGATACCAATCTTAGAAGAAGAGTTTCTCTCTTGCTATTGTTATGCCAGAATTCAAAGACTTTTTTTCTGCTTATTCCAGAGATTGGAGCTGTACATCTACAGGACTAGTTATTTCTCTGATCCCACAGTTTAATGTATGTGAATCACAGTGCTCTACAAGGAAAACAAAAAGCTGTAAACAGTGTTCATAATAGCACAGCCTCCAGTAAGGCCATTGCTGGAAGCCTTGTGTGCATGCTTGTGCATGCCCAGTTCCTTCAGTCATGTCCAACCCTTTTTCAACCCCATGGACTATAGCCCGCCAGGCTCCTCCATCCATGGGACTTCCCAGGCAAGAATACTGTCATGGGATGTCATTTCTTCCTCCAGGGGATCTTCCCAACCCAGGGATTGAATTCAGGTCTCCTGCATTGCAGGCAGATTCTTTACTGTCTGAGCCACTGGGGAAGCCCACTGGAGGCCTTAGTGAATTCTAAAAGAGAGTGCAATTTTTTCCTTGCAAGTACAAATTACTTTTTAACTGTAAAGTGCAATGTGCAAATTTGTCTCCCTAATGGAAGTATGGTTAATTTTCATCATGTGAGAAAACAATATATAAATTTCAAGGAAAAAAAATATCTAAATTCAAGAAAAATACTGCATATAAATTTTTCTATACCTCTTTTGGATGCTGTAGAAGAGCCACCCACCTGCCCTCACACCAGTTTTGTTATAAAATTCTATTTTTTAATTAAAAAGACATTGAGGCTTTTTTTCTTCCCATACTTTAAGCTGTTCAGAAATGATAAGATTTGAAAGACCTTTGATCTTCGCCAGAGAGTAATGCCATTAACAAATGCAAAAGAATAATAAAATGCCTAAAACGATAAGGTATTAGGGTCTGAGCTAAGTAGTTCTTTAATTGGAAAAGGTTCATGTGTTAATAGTCAACGTTAAGCAGTAACTAGTAGATATAATATGTGCTTTTTTTTAGTAGAGTAGATAAAAACTTGTCCAATTTTAATGTAAATTTAGTGGAAATTTTAATGTTCCACTCTAAAATGCTATGATTAGTTTCAGAGGAATAAAAAAAAAAGTCTTTATCAGTGAGCACATCCATAAGGTTTTAACAACAAAGTTCCTTAAATAATTTTACTCTCTGAAATTGTTTCATAACTGGCAAGAAGATTTTCATGTTTAATAAGTATATATTATATCCCTTGTTTAAAAAAGGAAATCCAAAAAAAACTGTTCATTCTTGTCTTCATCTTATAAGAGCTGTTTGACCTCTTTCCTTGCTCTCACTGAGTGATTTTTTTAAAACCTATTTTTTTCTGTCTTCTTCAAGAAAGGCGTATTTTGACAGTATTTTTTTCCTCCAGGGAATCTTTAAATAGCCAGGTAACAAGAATTCATTGTGCAAATGGTACAGTGAATGTGAAAGTAAAGAATGACATTTAGGACAATTTTTACTCTAGTTTCATGTTCAGGGATCTCAGTTTATTAATGAAGAGATTTGGTCTAACCATGTTCCCCAAATATTCCTGTCACATTAAATAATTTGCTGGGTTTTATTTAATCTGAGAAGCTCATCCTTTCTCACAGCTTTTCTATCATCCAATTCCTTCCTTTCACCTTAAATAAAGTGTTGGAATGCCAAAAGATTTCTGGATGAAGTCCATGTTCAGTTCCATCATCTGAGATTAGACTGTTAATCTCCCCAATCCAACATGTAGCTAGCTCCTCTCTCAACATTACCTGTTTCCCATTGACAAAACCAGTTGTCTATCCAGGCTCAAGAAGTTAGTATGCAGGTTCTATCTTCCCCTTCACTTTATGTTTCTAGAGCTGTTGTGGTTTAGTCACTAAGTCATGTCCAACTCTTTGCCTCTGGACTGCAGCACTCCAGACTTCCCTGTCCTTCACCATCTCCCATCTTCATCGTCTCAAACTCATGTCCACTGAGTTGGTGGTGCCATCCAACCATTTCATCCTCTGTCATCCCTTTCTCCTCCTGCCTTCAGTCGTTCCCAGCCTCAGGGTCTTTTCCAATGAGTCAGCTCTTCACATCAAGCGGCCAAAGTATTGGAGCTTCAGCTTAAGCATCAGTCCTTCCAATAAATATTCAGGGTTGATTTCCTGGTTTGATCTCCCTTCTGTCCAAGGGACTCTCAAAAGTCTTCTCCAGCACCACAGTTCAAAAGCATCAATTCTTTGGCACTCAGCCTTCTTTGTGGTCCAACTTTCACATCTGTACATGACTACTGGGAAAGCCATAGCATTGACTATATGGACCTTTGTCGGCAAAGTGATGTCTCTGCTTTTTAATACACTGTCTATATTTGGCTTCCTTGGTGGCTCAGACAGTGAAGAATCCCCTTGCAATGTGGGAGACTTGGGTTTGATCCCTGGGTTGGGAAGATTCCCCTGGAGGAAGGCATAGCAACCCACCCCAGTATTCTTGCCTAGAGAATCCCCAGGGACAGAGGAGCCTGGCAGGCTACAGTCCCTGGGGTTGTAAAGAGTCAGACATGGCTGAGTGACTAAGTACACACTAGCACTAGATTTGTCATAGCTTTTCTTAGAAGGAGCAAGCATCTTTTAATTTCATGGCTGCAGTCTCTCTCCACAGTGATTTTGGAGCCCAAGGAAAGAGAGTCTGTCACTGTTTTCATTTTCCCCCCATCTATTTGCCATGGGAGTCTCCCAAAAAAAGTTTCCTTCAAAAGCATATTCAAGTCCTATGTTAAACTCAGTTTCTCCCTAACGCAAATCAGAGATCACTGCTTGTATAAAGGTAGCTTATTTTACTGAGGAATATAATCTTAGAGATCAAGCATGGGGAGTACAGATTTTGAACAGGGAAAGAAGAAAAACCAATGTGGAGATGTGTTACTGATAAGACACCACAAGTACAACCATTGTTCAGTCTCACAGGATCTTTTGGAAGCCTTGTGTTTCAAAACTGATGGCTTGGCGGCAAGAGGAGGAAGCATTTATCCATTGGTCCTCATCTCTAGTACTTAAGGTTGGAACTTAAGTGGTACACTTCTGGTTTGTATACCTTGGGGCCAAACATGGTCCCATGGGTATCCCACACCCTTGGCCAAGCAGTCTTATGGCAGGAAGTAAGAGTTACATGGTGAAGGCCCCAAATCAGGTACTGTATGACTGAACCAGGGTGAAGATTGTTGCAGTATTTAATAAAACTAGTCAGCACAGCGGTGGTTACAGTCAGAGATGGGCTGAGAGGATATGAAATGGTCAGTATAGCCCATCCCTTGCACCACCAGATCCACCATGCCCTCCACTAAGTGCAATCTGTCGGAGTCCCCTTCAAAGTCATGATCAACATTAATCTGTGAGCAGACTTACTTCCAGGATTTATTGGGACAAACTCTAGTCCCCACTTTGCAACCAGTAACAAGGTCAGAGTTGACATGAATCATCTCCCTTCTTGTCTATTCACTCTGTTGACTTCCCTTTCTCTTACCCAATGCTTTGACTGGCTTGGATTTCTTGTTGCTGAGATGACCTTGATTCTCATACTTGAGAGATCTGAGCCCTTAGTTACCTTTCCACTTGGTGGTATATTTGCCGTAATGGCCCATTCACATTATCTCTTTGCAAAAAAATACAAATATTTACTCCTCATGTATGTTACAGTTCCATGCATATTCCTTCCTGTTCCCGTTATGTATCACTAATCCTAGCACTGCACAGAAATTTGAGTCAGTTGCCTCCACCTCATGCTGCAATGGCGTGAGCAGCCCAAATGACCAAGAGGTAGCTGTAGCTTCAAGTTAGAGTGGAAAATAAGAATGTAGTTCTACTTTGTCCTGTGGTAAAAATAATCCCTTTCCAGAGATCAAGCCCACTTATCCAGCAGAACCTATATTTGTGGAAATGGGGAGCACACATTCCACAAGTGAGTCCCTGAAGAGTGGTCAGATGAATCCTACTCCTTGTTTCTGGGATCCACATATTCTAGCTGCTAGAGGCAGCAGCATATATTAAAGCCACTGATTTGTGCATATACACATCCTGGAAAGGGCTTCCCTGGTGGCTCAGATGGTAAAGAATCTGCCTGCAATGCAGGACACCTGGGTTTGATCCCTGGATTAGGAAGATCCCCTGGAGAAGGAAATGGCAACCCTCTCCAGTATTTTTGCCTGGGAAATCCCATGGACAGAGGAGCCTGAGTCCATGGGGTCACAGGAGTTGGACACTACTTAGTGACTAAATCACCACCACCTAAAGGATTTATAAATACTTAGTTGCTCAGTCATGCCCAACTCTGTGGCCCCAGGGACTGTAGCCTGCCAGGGTGCTCTGCCCATGGAATTTTGCAGGAGAGAATACTGGAATGGGTTGACATTTCCTCCTCCAGGGGATCTTCCCAACCTAGGGATTGAATCCTCATCTTCCACATTGCAGGCAGACTCTTGACCACTGAGCCACCAGGGAAGCCCGGCACTAACATGAGACACAAACAAAAGAATACTTTTGTGCCCAAGGCCACAGATCCCGTCACATGCATCTTCCTAAGATTTCATTGTCTCATCTTCTAATTATCTTTCTCCAGAGTCCTGACTGAATAACCAAACCATTTACTCTGCCCAGGAGCCCAAAGCCAAGGCCATTTTTTCTTCCATGTGAGGTGAACTTCCAAATATTAGTTTTGAAAGTTTACTTCCCTCACCATGTCCTAAGTGAGCCTGCTGCTGCTGCTGCTAAGTCGCTTCAGTCGTGTCTGACTCTGTGCGACCCCATAGGCAGCTGTAGCAATTATCCAGTAATGCTAGCATGAGTAAATTATTGGGTTGGTCAAAAAGTTCATTTGGAAAGATCCTGTGGAAAAACTTGAATGAACTTTTTGACCACCTCAAAGCATCAACTTATCTGTGAAGCATGCCTCAATTGTTGTCACCTCTTTTATTCAGTCATGGTGGTGGGAGGGGGTTGGTACCATACAAATGACTTGGGCGCTTCACCACCTGTTTATGTAATTTACTTCTGTCTTTTGGACCTTCTCAGACTTCATCTTGAATGGTACTTTTATTAGATATCACTACACTTTCTGCCCAAACTTATGACTCAGTGGCTTAGATAATATACAGTTCTAGTCCCATAGTCCGGAGAAGGCAACAGCACCTCACTCCAGTACTCTTGCCTGGAAAATCTCATGGACCGAGGAGCCTGGAAGGCTGCATGCAGTCCATGGGGTCACGAAGAGTCAGACACGACTGAGCGACTTCACTTTCACTTTTCACTTTCATGCATTGGAGAAGGAAATGGCAATCCACTCCAGTGTTCTTGCCTGGAGAATCCCAGGGATGGGGGAGCCTGGTGGGCTGCCGTCTATGGGGTTGCACAGAGTTGGACACAACTGAAGTGACTTAGCAGTAGCAGCAGCAGCAGCAGCAGGATCTACTGTCATGCCAGGAACTGTTTTTCAAATGTTACATAATTGTCTACTACTCAGGAAATTGTCTTGCTCTAATACACTAGGGTTTTTTGTTTTTTGTGTTTTTTTTGCCGTGAGCTTTTGTCTATTGAGGTTTGCCCTCTGGCACATAGGCAGCTTATTAGGATGCCTAAAAGTACTGGCCAATTACTGCTAATCGTGTTCAATTTCTATTTATGTCAGCAATATTATAATCCAACTTGAGGTGTTACAGAATATAAAAATGATCAAGGTCCCTGCAGACTATATAGTGACAGAGAACAGGAGATTTAGTTTAGCTCTGAGGGAAGAAAATGAATGTATATTGTCCTTTCCGTGGAAAAGTGACCTGATTTTTATTTCTGTTATCAAAGAGAGTTATGGAGAACATGTCCACCAGATCACTAGTTGCCACAAGCTACCACGTCTAAGAGGCTGACTTGATCTGATACCAAAAAAGGTACCTCTACATGTGGTAATTAGGATGACCACTAATTAAGCTCTGATGTTTCATTGTCATTTGCCCTGATACATCTGGATTATTCAAAGGCCAGACAAATTGATTACATGATATTATAAGGAGAATCTCCACTTTTGCAACCCTTAGGATTTTAATGGTGGTACGAATGTCTGAAATTCTTCTTGGAATGAAGTACGAGTTCTGACTGCTGTCTTTACTGGAGGTGGTAAGGGTGGATACAATTTCTAGGGCTTTTCTTAGCTTTTCCTGCCATAGTGACTGCTTCTTCTTAATGAGGTACAGTTTTTCCAACTTCAGAGTATAGCTATCTCCAATTTATACATTCAAGAGCCTGGGGAAATAACGAGGTTTTGTCCATGTTCCTATTAAATATTTGAGATGGACTTGAACCCAAACTCAATTTATCACCTGTAGAGAACACCACAGGAGTGGAAGAAATCATGTATAATATTGATTGGCCAAAAAGTTCCTTTGGTTTTTCCATAACAGCTATGGGAAAAACCAAATAAACATTTTGGCCAACCCAATAGCACAGATGAGAACTCTGATAATATTTAAGAGGAAGGCAGAGGGGAAACTTGCAGTAAAAAAAAAAAAAAGAGAGAGAGAGAAAGAGGAGTCAGAAAGGAGAATGAAGTGAGAGCAATAATCAACAAATGTAGGGAAGAAAATCTTTTCAGGAAGGAGAAGTGATAATCAATGTGAAACAGTGCTGAGTATCACATTCAAAGTTGGAATGATCTGAAGTCAATAGGTAGAGACAATATGAAGACATTTTCCCTTTGCTTGAACAAATGAAGCAGAAGAGCATGGGGCAAATGCCAGATTGCAAGGGGCTGAGAATTATAGGGAAACTGAAGAAACTCAGGCAATGAGGCGGCTCAGACAGTAAAGAATCTACCTGCAATGCAGGAGACCTGAGTGCAATCCCTGGGTCTGGAAGATCCACTGGAGAAGAAAATGGCAACCCACTCCAGTATTCTTGCCTGGAGAATCCCATGAACAGAGGACCCTGGCAGTCTACAGTCTATGGGGTCACAGAATCAAACATCACTAAGTGACTAACATTAAGCTGTTTTAATAAATTGACCCATGAAAATAGGACATGAAGGGATGATGATTTGAAGGGAAGAAGAACCAGAGTAAGGTGTGGCTGTTGCTGTTTTTATTTGGTATTGAAACAGTATGAATGAGTTTTAGTTAGATGAGAGAGAGAAATCAAAGTAATAAGAAGGTGAATAAAAAAAGATTCCTTTTTCCCCTAAACGCTTTTATTCTTCTAATTCTTATGTGAATAATGAAAGATTTTCCCATAGACCCCTCTAGAATCAAATTTTTAGTTTCTTTTATTGGCTCATTTTACAACCAACATTTTAATTTTATTTTCTTATTGCTTGTAGCTTAGTTCAGGAAGATTTTGCAAAACTACTAAATGTTACACTGCAGCATAAGAAAAGGCAGGCATAATTCCACAATTACCTTGCCCAAATTGAAGCTGTCCAAATTTGAATTATTAGAGCTTTTAAAGAGATAACGACCTATTTCATTTTATTGTCTCTTAATATATGACAGCACTGTAGAATTAAAGATCACACACACTGATGGTGAAAGCCCTTTTATTGGAAAATGGAATATTCCGGTATGCCTGAAAAGATTGATTAAGAAATGAACCAAGATAAGTGTGTGGTTGTTTCAAAGTAATCAGGCCTTTGGGACTACTTAAGGTTATAAACAGAAGCAGGTGTCTAATTCTTCATGAGTCGTTTTTACCACTGAGAACACAGATCACATTGTGTGTGTTTGTTTGTGTGTGTGTGTAGCATATAATTTCTGGAAGATACTGTATGCTGCAGAAATTAATTTCCTTTAGTTCTTTTTACAAGTGGGGTCCTTCTTTGGATGTATTCTCATGGAAGTATATCTGAATATATGTGATGTGTTATGTACAAGTGTATTTGTGAATTTTCACATAAATACACAGGTTGGTATGTATATATAGGTGCATATATTTGTATGTTTGTATGTGCAAATTTAAGTTCAATCATTGGTGTTGGACTCATTTGAATCACCCTTGTGTGTTCAATTATGATTTTAAAATTTCCTTTCAGGTGTGGGAAAATAAGTCAGTTAGGTATGTATGCTTAGTTTGGAGAAAAACATAGATAAGTCATATATAGCCTTAAATGCTACTAAATTACTATATTTTACTGAGAAATAATTGACATACGCCACTAAGGCATACAGCATGAAGATTTGATTTACATGTATTGTGAAATTATTATTGCAGTAGTTCCAGTAAGCATCCGTAATCTCAAAGATACAATAAAAAGACAATAAACAAGAAAAAAAAATTTTCTCCTTGTGATAATTCTTGGGATTTACTCTCATAACAACTTTCCTATATTATCATATGGCAGTAATTGGCTATTATTATCATGTTGAACATTACAACTCTAGTACTGATTTATCTCACAGCTGGCAATGTGTACATTTTGACCATCTTCCTCCAATTCTCTCCTCCCCCCACACTCTGCCACTGGTCACCACATATCTGATCTCTCTTTCTGCAAGTTTGATTGGATGGTAGGTTTAGGTTCCATATATAAGTCAGATCATACAGTATTTGCCTTTCTCTGTCTGACTTACTTAGTTTAATGCCTTTAAGGTTCACCCCATGTTGTCACAAAGGTTAGAATTTTCTCACTTTTTTATGGCTAAATAACATTCCATTGTGTGTGTATACAGATACATTCTTTTTACCATTCCTTTCCATTATAATTTATTGAAACATATTGACTATAGTTTCATATACTATAACTAGGACCTTGTTGTTTATCTGTAGTAGTTTGCTGATATCTTTTATTTACTTGCCTGGTTGCTAAGTGTAGGTACCGTGTTGATAGGAGCGGTAAGAGTGGGCACCATTGTCTTGTTCCTGATTGTAAAGATAAAGCTTTCAACCTTTCATCATTGAGTATAATATTAGCTCTGGGCTGGTCATGTAGGTATTTATTAAGATATGTTCCTCCTCTGTCTAATATCTAATTGTTACCATGAATGGATGCTGAATTTTGTCAAATGCATTTTCTGTACCAGTTGAGATGATTATGATTATTCTGTTTCATTTTTTTAATGTGATGTATCACACTGATTGATTTGCAAATGTTGAACCATTCCAGGGATAAATCCCACTGGATCATGGTGAATGATTCTTTTAATGTGCTGATAAATTTAGCTTGGAAGTATTTTATTGTGAGTTTTTGCATCTATATTCACCACTAGCAGTTTTCGTTTCTACTGGAGTCCTTTTCTGGCATTGGTATTAGGATAATGCTAGCCTCACAAAATGAGTTTGTGAGTGTTCTCGCTTCAATTTCTCAAAAATGTTTCAGAAGGGTTGATGTTAATTCTTCTTTAAATGTTTGGTAAAATTCACCAGTGAAGCCATCTCAGTTCAGTTCAGTTGCTCAGTCCTGTCTGACTCTTTGCAGCACCATGGACTGCAGCACGCCAGGCCTCCCTGTTCATCACCAACTCCTGAAGTTTACTCAAACTCATGTCCATTGAGTCAGTGATGCCATCCAACCATCTCATCCTCTGTCATCCCCTTCTCTTCCCACCTTCAATCTTTCCCAGCATCAGGGTCTTTTCAAATGAGTCAGTTCTTTGCATCAGGTGGCCAAAGTATTGGACTTTCAGCTTCAGCTTCAGTCCTTCCAATGAATATTCAGGACTGATTTCCTTTAGCATGGACTAGTTGGATCTCTTTGCAGTCCAAGGGACTCTCAAGAGTCTTACCCAACACCATAGTTCTAAAGCATCAATTCTTCAGCCCTCAGCTTTCTTTATAGTCCAGCTCTCACATCCATACATGACTACTGGAAAAACCATAACCTTGACTAGATGGACCATTGTTGGCAAAGTAATGTCTCTGCTTTTTAATGTGCTGTCTAGGTTGGTCATAACTTTCCTTCCAAGGAGCAAGCATCTTTTAATTTCATGGCTGCAGTCACCATCTGAAGTGATTTTGGAGCCTAAAAAGTAAAGTCTCTCACTGTTTCCATTGTTTCCCCATCTATTTGCCATGAAGTGGTAGGACCAGATGCCATGATCTTAGTTTTCCTGAGTTTTAAACCAACTTTTTCACTCTCCTCTTTCACTTTCATCAAGAGACTCTTTAGTCCTTCTTTGCTTTCTGCCATAAGGGTGGTATAATCTGCATATCTGAGGTTATTGATATTTCTCCCAGCAATCTTGATTCCAGCTTGTACTTCATCCAGCCTGGCATTTCTCATGATGTACACTGAATATAAATTAAATAAGCAGGGTGACAATATACAGCCTTGGCGTACTCCTTTTCCTATTTGGAACCAGTCTGTTGTTCCATGTCCCAGTTCTAACTGTTGCTTCCTGACATGCGTATAGATTTCTCAAAAGGCAGGTCAGGTGGTCTGGTATTCCCATCTCTTGAAGAATTTCCCACAGTTTGTTGTGATCCACACAGTCAAAGGTACTGTGTCAAAGACAGAGTCAAAGGTACTCTGTCAAAGACAGAGTCGGACACTACATAAGTGACTTAGCAGCAGCAGCAGATGTTTTTCTGGAACTCCCTTGTTTTTTTGATGATCCAATAGATGTTGGCAATTTGATCTCTGGTTCCTCTGCCTTTTCTAAATCCAGCTTGAACGTCAAGAAGTTCATGGTTCACACACTGTTTGAAGCCTGGCTTGGAGAATTTTGAGCATTACTTTGCTAGTGTGTGCTGCTGCTGCTGCTAAGTCACTTCAGTCGTGTCTGACTCTGTGTGACCCCATAGATGGCAGTCCACCAGGCTCCCCTGTCCCTGGGGTTCTCCAGGCAAGAACACTGGAGTGGGTTGCCATTTCCTTCTCCAATGCATGTAAGTGAAAAGTGAAAGTGAAGTTGCTCAGTCGTGTCCCACCCTTAGTGACCCGCGTAAGATGAGTGCAATTGTGCAGTAGTTTGAACATTCTTTGGCATTGACTTTCTTTGGAATTGGAATAAAAACTGATCTTTTCCAGTCCTGTGGCCACTGCTGAATTTTCCAAATTTGCTGGCGTATTGAGTGCAGCACTTTCACTGCATCATCTTTCACGATTTGAAATAGCTCAACTGGAATTCCATCACCTCCACTATTTTGTTCATAGTCATGCTTCCTAAGGCCCATTTGACTTCACATTCCAGGATGTCTGGCTCTAGGTGAGTGATCATATCATCATGATTATCTGGGTCATGAAGATCTTTTTCATACAGTTCTTCTGTGTATTCTTGCCACTTCTTCTTAATATCTTCTGCTTCTGTTAGGTCCATACCTCTTTTGTCCTTTATTGTGCCCATCTTTTCATGAAATGGTCCCTTGGTATCTCTAATATTCTTGAAGCGATCTCTAGTCTTTCCCATTCTGTTGTTTTCCTCTATTTCTTTGTATTGATCACTGAGGAATGATCACAAGATCACTTTCTCATCTCTCCTTGCTCTTCTTTGGAACTCTGCATTCAAATGGGTATATCTTTCCTTTTCTCCTTTGCCTTTAGCTTCTCTTCTTTTCACAGCTATTTGTAAGGCCTCCTCAGACAACCACTTTGCCTTCTTTCATTTCTTTTTCTTGGGGATGGTCTTTTTTTTTTTTTTTAGAGAGAGAGCTTTATCTTTCTTTCTTTGTTTATTTTTAATATAAATTTATTTATTTTAATTGGAGGCTAATTACTTTACAATATTGTATTGGTTTTGCCATACATTGACATGAATCCGCCATGGGTGTACTCGTGTTCCCCATCCTGAACCCCCTCCCTTCTCCCTCCCAATACTGTCCCCCGGGTCATCCCAGTGCACCAGCCCCGAGCATCCTGTATCATGCATCGAACCTGGACTGGTGATCCGTTTCACATATGATAATATACATGTTTCAGTGCCATTATCCTAAATCATCCCACCCTCACCCTCTCCCACAGAGTCCAAAAGACTGTTCTATACATCTGTGTCTCTTTTGCTATCTCACATACAGGGTTATTGTTACCATCTTTCTAAATTCCATATATATGCATTAGTGTACTGTTTTGGTGTTTTTCTTTCTGGCATACTTCACTCTGTATAATAGGCTCCAGTTTCATCCACCTCATTAGAACTGATTCAAATGTATTCTTTTTAATGGCTGAGTAATACTCCATTGTACCACAGCTTTCTTATCCATTCATCTGCTTATGGGCATCTAGGTTGCTTCCATGTCCTGGCTATTGTAAACAGTGCTGCAATGAACATTGGGGTATACGTGTCTCTTTCAATTCTGGTTTCCTCTCTAGGTTGCTTCCATGTCCTGACTATTGTAAACAGTGCGCAATGAACATTGGGGTCCATGTGTCTCTTCAGTTCTGGTTTCCTTGGTGTGTATGCCCAGCAGTGGGATTACTGGGTCATATGGCAGTTCTGTTTCCAGTTTTTTAAGGAATCTCCACACTATTCTCCATAGTAGCTGTACTAGTTTGCATTCCCACCAACAGTGTAAGAGGGTTCCCTTTTCTCCACACCCTCTCCAGCATTTATTGCTTGTAGACTTTTGGATCACAGCCATTCTGACTGGCATGAAATGGTACTTCATAGTAGTTTTGATTTGCATTTCTCTGATAATGAGTGATGTTGAACATCTTTTCATGCATTTGTTAGCCATCTGTATGTCTTCTTTGGAGAAATGTCTGTTTAGTTCTTTGGCCCATTTTTTGATTGGGTCGTTTATTTTTCTGGAATTGAGCTGCAGGAGTTGCTTTCATATTTTTGAGATTAATTCTTTGTCAGTTGCTTCATTTGCTATTATTTTCTCCCATTCTAAAGGCTGTCTTTTCACCTTGCTTATAGTTTCCTTTATTGTGCAGAATCTTTTAGGTTTAATTAGGTCCCATTTGTTTATTTTTGCTTTTATTTCCAATAGTCTAGGAGGTGGGTCATAGAGGACCCTGCTGTGATTTATGTCGGAGAGTGTTTTGCCTATGTTCTCCTCTAGGAATTTTATAGTTTCTGGTCTTACATTTAGATCTTTAATCCATTTTGAGTTTATTTTTGTGTATGGTGTTAGAAAGTGTTCTAGTTTCATTCTTTTACAAGTGGTTGACCAGTTTTCCCAGCACTTTTTAAAGAGATTGTCTTTTCTCCACTGTATATTCTTGCCTCCTTTTTCAAAGATAAGGTGTCCATAGGTGTGTGGATTTATCTCTGGGCTTTCTGTTTTGTTTCACTGATCTATATCTCTGTCTTTGTGCCAGTAACATACTGTCTTGATGACTGTGACTTTGTAGTAGAGACTGAAGTCAGGCAAGTTGATTCCTCCCCTATCTTACTCAAACTCTTACAGAAAATTGCAGAGGAAGGTAAACTTCCAAATGCATTCTATGAGGCCACCATCACCCTAATACCAAAACCTGACAAAGATGCCACAAAAAAAGAAAACTACAGGCCAATATCACTGATGAACATAGATGCAAAAATCCTTAACAAAATTCTAGCAGTCAGAATCCAACAACACATTAAAAAGATCATACATCATGATCAAATGGGCTTTATCCCAGGGATGCAAAGATTCTTCAATATCCACAAATCAATCAATGTAATACACCACATTAACAAATTGAAAAATAAAAGCCATATGATTATCTCAATAGATGCAGAGAAAGCCTTTGACAAAATTCAACATCCATTTATGACAAAAACCCTCCAGAAAGCAGGAATAGAAGGAACATACCTCAACATAATAAAAGCTATATATGACAAACCCACAGCAAACTTTATCCTCAATGGTGAAAAACTGAAATCATTTCCCCTAAAGTTAGGAACAAGACAAGGGTGCCCACTCTCACCACTACTATTCAACATAGTTTTGGAAGTTTTGGCCACAGCAATCAGAGCAGAAAAAGAAATAAAAGGAATCCAAATTGGAAAAGAAGAAGTAAATAAAACTCTTACTGTTTGCAGATGACATGATCCTCTACATAGAAAACCCTAAAGACTCCACCAGAAAATTACTAGAGCTAATCAATGAATATAGTCAAGTTGCAGGATATGAAATTAACACACAGAAATCCATTGCATTCCTATACATTTCTCCCTATTCAATGAGAAAACAGAAAGAGAAATTAAGGAAACAATTCCATTCACCATTGCAATGAAAAGAATAAAATAGGAATATATCTACCTAAAGAAACAAAAGAACTATATATAGAAAACTATAAAACACTGATGAAAGAAATCAAAGAGGACACTAATAGATGGAGAAATATACTGTATTCATGGATCGGAAGAATCAATATAGTGAAAATGAGTATACTACCCAAAGCAATCTATAGATTCAATGCAATCCCTATCAAGCTACCAAGGGTATTTTTCACAGAGCTAGAACAAATAATTTCACAATTTGTATGGAAATACAAAAACCTTGAATAGCCAAAGCAATCTTGAGAAAGAACAATGAGGATGGTTTTATCCCTGCCTCCAGTACAATGTCACGAACCTCCATCCATAGTTCTTCAGGCATTCTGTCTATCAGATCTAGGCCCTTGAATCTGTTTCTTGCTTCCACTGTATAATTGTAAGGGATTTAATTTAGGTCATACCTGAATGGTCTAGTGGTTTTCCCCACTTTCTTCAATTTAAGTCTGAATTTGGCAATAAGGAGTTCATGATCTGAACCATAGTCAGCTTCTGGTCTTGTTTTTGCTGACTGTATAGAGCTTCTCCATCTTTGGCTGCAAAGAATATAATCAATCTGATTTCGGTATTGACCATCTGGCGATGTCCATGTGTAGAGTCTTCTCTTGTATTGTTGGAAGAGGGTGTTTGCTATGTCCAGTGTGTTCTCTTGGCAAAGCTATTACCATTTGCCCTGCTTCATTCAGAATGTTTCACCTTCATTCCAAGGCCAAATTTGCCTGTTAGTCCAGGTATTTCTTGACTTCCTATTTTTGCATTCCAGCCCCCTATAATGTAAAGGACATCTTGTTGGGGTGTTAGTCTAGAAGGTCTTGTAGGTCTTCATAGAAACATTCAACTTCAGGTTCTTCAGCATTACTAGTCAAGGCATAGAGTTGGATTACTGATATTGTATGGTTTGCCTTGGAAACGAACAGAGATCATTCTGTCATTTTTTGAGATTGCACCCAAGTACTGCATTTTGGACTCTTTTGTTGACTATGATGGCTACTCCATTTCTTCTAAGGGATTCTTGCCCACAGTAGTAGATATAATGGTCATCTGAGTTTAATTCACCCATTCCTGTCCCTTTTAGTTCACTGATTCCTAAAATGTCAATGTTCACTCTTGACATCTCCTGTTTGACCACTTTCAATTTTCTTCATTGCAGATTTTCTTATTACTGATTCAATCTTCTTACCAATCTATTCAAAGATTTTATTTCTTCCTGTCAGTCTTGGTAAGATGTATGTCTCTAAGAAAGTTCCTGTTTCTTCTAGTCTGTTGGTGGTGTATAGTTGTTCATAATAGCATTTATAATCTAGGAATTATGACCAACACTTCTGGTAAGATGAGGCTGTAAGAATCTCTTTAAAGTGGGTAGGGCTGTGACTCAGCACCTTTGCCTGGGTGCAGGCAAACTGGGTTTGAGGGCCAGTGAAACTCCTCATTAGAGGACTCAAGTCAGGCAGATCTGAGTTCCCTGGTCAGAGTGCACCCTTGACTTGATTGTGCAGATGAATAAAGCCACTGGTTGGGAGTCCTACTTGGGCACTGCAGGTAGGAACTCAGTCTGCCAGGATCCTTGTGCTGGATATTGCAAGCCCCTCTGCCCTTCTCCATCACAGATTCTCAGTGACTGAGCCCCACAGATGCCACCGCAATCCATAGGGTGTGAGAACAGAGCAGGGCTTCCCACAGAGAAACACAACGCTGTGATTTTTCTTTTTCTACTGGAGGGACTGAAGGCTCAGGAAAGACCTCTCTGCACTGTGTTAACCTAGAGGAGGAGCAATACAGTTGACAAGTAGCTGTCCTTGTACCCTTCTAACACAGTCTTTCTTGGTCTCTAAGGAGAAAGGAGGTGGTTTAGCCTCACCCCCATGTTGTAGAATTCTCTCAGTGGTATCTTGTTCTTGAATAGCTTTGGCTTTTAATAGTTTTCTTCTTATAAAGAGGAGGAGCAAAATCCTAGGAACACTTGTATCACCATTCTAGTAATATCGCTTCTGCTCTTTTTTTTAATGAGTTTTTGCATTTATTAATTTATTTTTATTATTCTGTTATTTATTTTTTGATTGGAGTATAACTGCTTTACAACATTGTGTTAGTTTCTGCTGTACAACAATGTGAATTGCTATATGCACACTTACATCCTTTCCCTCTTGAGGGGATCCCACCTCCCCGTGCATCCCATCCCTCTATGTCATCAAAGAACACCGAGCTGAGTCCCTGAGCTGTACAGCAGCTTCCCACTAGCTATCTATTTTACACCTGGTAGTGTATACAGGTCAATCCTACTCTCTCAGTTCGTCCCATCTTCTCCTTCCCCAACTGTGTTCACAAGGCCACTCTGTTTTTTAATTTTCCTTTTCCTCCACTCTTTACATAGTTAAGAACTGTGTAAAAATTTGAATCCCAAGTATAATTCTTACAGTGATGAGATAATAATACATGATTAGGAAAAAAATCAAAAGGAAAATTTTCAATGAAAAAAGAATCCAGAAACAAAAATTTATAGGGCCAAATAAGGTATCTACAGGCTCGTTCCCTATTAGGTTTTTCATCTGACATCAGCTCACCCTTCAGCATTATATGAACTCTTATAGAGAAAGAAAATAAAATCAAGTTAAGACAGCATCTTTATTAGGTCATTTACTCCTCTTAACATAGTCCTTCCATTTGAACATTTACAATAAAACAGACTTCTTTGCCTCCCTATGGGAAGTTTAACAAAGAAAATGGAATTGTAGAAGGAGCCACAGGTCATAGACAAAGTATTTTTACAAACTCTCCCAGGAAGTGACTGAGTTCTGTGACCGATGTAATTAAAACCATCTCTGGGAGTTTTGCCATTGGATATCTGGGAGCTGGGCACATATGTGAGTTATTGGATATTTCTCCTTTACTTATAATTCATCACTAAATTCTAAGACCATATGATATTTGTCCTCAATAGAAAGATACTATGATACACTGAAATAATTTAGTGTTTTAGTCACTGGCCTACCATCAAAATTTGTAACTCAAAGTTTATGTTTCTTTCTAATTACATTTGCTTTCCTTAGTCACCAAGATCTAAGCCACTGATAATATTTATATCTCTAACAACTGTGTTTTATTTATACAAAGAAAGAACACAAACAAGCTTTCATTAAGCAATGACTGTGTGCCAATCACTGTGAAATATGCTATCACATGTGGTGTTTACTCCTTGCAATAACACTAAGGGATTAATATCATTATCCCCATTTTACAGGCAATACAATGAAGAAGTTAGGTTCCAAGCGAGTTCTGTCTGATTGAAAAGCCCTGGCTTGTGCTGACAGTCAGAGGAAATGAGGATTTTTCTTCCATTAGATTTTTTGGAGTCAGCCTCAGTTATCCAGTGTTTTTCAAAACAGTCACACTTTAATAAACTTGGATTTCACAAGCTCATTTCACCTTTAAAAGTGAAAATGTGAATATGTACAACAGTCCATTTGGTCCTATTCATCCACTCATCAATCTTTATTGAGTATCAATGTGCAATCTACTATTTAAGGACCTGAGAACAAATCAGGAAAAGCTCCAGCCATCAAGAGCCTCACATCCCAGTGAAGTCTGTGAGGGAAAGCTCCATCTCCATTAATGAAAATAATATACAAGAGTATTATGAATACTAATTGGCTAAGGTACGCCTTGTGGAAGTGGGTCTTATGCATTACTATGGCAATGGTTTATCTCCCAGACCTCAAACTTTTTTTTCAGTTACCCTGAAGAATTAAGATATAAGGAGTAAACCCCGAATCAAAACCAGTGTCCACAAGACAGTCAGTATGGAGACAAGGCAAGAATTAAATGATGCTTCCAGCACAGTGCGACTACCATCTTTAATGTGAAGATAAATATAAGAGAGATAAGGAGAAATTTAAAGTGGTCACAATGAGACTGATGTAAATGAATGGTGAGCCACTCTATATAATGACAATATGGTTAGCATCACATAAAAAGGCTGTATATTTTATTGGTGAAATTATTTATTCATACAATAGCACTGTTTGAATATTCAGAAACAGTCTTAAACCTCTCCTTTTTTGGCCTACCATTTTTAAGTAATTGTTCTTTGGCACCCTGAAGTCAATTCTTTCTATGTGCATTTTTACTTCTCTTTTTACTTTTGCCCTTTAAACCTTTGGATTCAGTGGGAAAAAACTGACAGAAATGTGTGCCAATTCTAGGTCTGCTATTTATACACCAGCTATAGTTACATTTATTTGAAAAATAACTCTCTGAATCTTGGTTTCTCAGTTACTTTACTGTAAGAACAATACTAAACTGTTGTTTAGTTGCTGAGTCGTGTCTGACGCTTTTGCAACCCCATGGACTGTGGCCCATTAGGCTCCCCTGTCCATGGGATTTCCCAGGCAAGTATACTGGTGTAGGTTGCCATTTCCTCCTCCAGGAGATCTTCCTGACCTAGGGTCGTACCTGAGTCTCCTCCATTGGCAGGCATGTTCTTTACCCCTGAGCAACCAGAGAAGCTCATCAAAACAATAATACCTACCATAAAGGTTTGTGAAAAATAAGTGAAATTTAAGTTGCCTATCATGTAAGTAGGAATTTAGTAAATTTAGTTAAACCCCTGGAATATCTCTTCCTGTTTCAACACCATATAAATGTAGTTCTTTACAGAAACTTAGTTTTTTAAATTATGTGCCTAATTCAAAGTAGGTCTTCAATAAATACCTGTGGATTAAGTGCTCATATTTTATATTTCAGGTATTTTAAATTCAATACACTTAAGGAAAGTAACTATGTACAACTTAGTAAGTATCATGTTTGGGGCATATCAAATTATTTTGCCACTAGTGTATTAATTCAGGATGGAAACCCAGTCTTAGTGTCTTCTTTTTTTGTTTGTTTTAGAGTTTGGTTCAACCCTTGAAAAGCTTTCTAACCACTAGAGCTACCCTACAGTGGAATGGCATGAATTGTTCAGGAGTAGGCTCCAAATTTCTGCAAATGCTAACAAAGGCTGAATAGACATCCATTAGGAAAGTGGTAGAGATTTCTAAATTAGTTGGAAATTGTCCAAGATGATTCCCAAGGTCTCTTCTCTCTCAATGATCTCATAACTCTCAACAGCATACAGTGCTTCACTTAGAGGCAAGTAAGAAAAAGAAGCTAGGATTTCCCAGTGTCTTTCACAGGAACACTTAAAGTATTATTTCATCTCAAATCCTCTTTATAGGTAATAATAATAGCTAACAATATTGTGACTCCATCAGGCACTATTCTGAGTTCTTTATGTGCATTCACTCATTTAATCCTTACAACAATCCTAGGAGGTAGGCACTACCAGCATCGCTATTTTACACTGGAGGAAAGTAACAAGTAGAAAAAGTCAAATAACTTGCCCAAGGTCAAGTAAGTAAGTGATGGAGCTGGGAATCAAATCCAAAGGAGGTCCAGCTTTAAATCCTACTAGTATGCAATACAGAGGGTCTCACACAGTACAAGCCTGTTTCTCACAGATCCAGAGTTTGTCCCACTAAACTAGAAGTTCATAAAAGCGCAGACCATATCTATTTATATTCATCCTTGAAACTATGGCACCACCCCACTCCCGTACTCCTGCCTGGAAAATCCCATAGACAGAGGAGCCTGGTGGGCTGCAGTCCATGGGGTCACTAAGAATCAGACTGAGCGACTTCACTTTCACTTTTCACTTTCACGCATTGGAGAAGGAAATGGCAACCCATTCCACTGTTCTTGCCTGGAGAATCCCAGGGAAGGGGGAGCCTGGTGGGCTACCATCTATGGGGTCTCACAGAGTTGGACACGACTGAAGTGACTTAGCAGCAGCAGCAGCAGCAACACATAATAAGTAACCAATGAATGATTTTCTTGCTGTATTAAGATTAATCTGGCTCCTCTTTTTTATGTTTTTTTAAAAAGTTGTGTATTGTTGTTTAGTCACTAAGTTATCTCTGACTCTCTGTCACCCAATGGATTATAGCCCATCAGCTCCTCTGTCCATGGGATTTCTCAGGCAAGAGTACTGGAGCAGGTTGTCACTTCCTTCTCCAGGGAAATCTTCCCGACCAGGGGTTGAACTCACGTCTCCCGCATTGCCAGGCAGATTCTTACCACTGAGCCAAGGAAGTTCCCATTTAAAAGTTATATCATAGAGAAGTGTGTTGTTTAGCTCTCATATTAAGATTATTTACCTGATTAGAGATAAGAAGTAGTTCAGAAATGCTTGTTTTCACTATATTTAGAACCAAAATGCTGAAGCTGAAGCTCAGCAAAATGCTGAAGCTGATGTGAACAGATGACCTATAGAAAAGCCTCTGATGCTGGGAAAGATTTAGGGATGAAGGAGAAGAGGGTGTCAGAGGATGGGATGGCTGGATGGCATCACTGATGCAATGAATATAAACTTTGGCAAAGTCTGGGAAATAGTGAAGGACAGGGAGGCCCGGTGTGCTGCAGCCCATGGGATCACAGAGTCAGACATGACTGGGAGACTGAACAGCAACAGAACCAAAAGACCTTTAAGATAACTTAGGATGAATACCTAAAACATGCTAGGATGACCTACATTAGAAGTAGGTAAGAATAAAAAGCAAAACCAAGGGCAGAAACATACCAAGGAGACAGTTTAATATATATACACATGCTGTCCCATACAGTTACTTCAAGTGGGACACACGTTTGTTCTGAGCTTTTCAAAACACAGTCACGGGAAAAGGGAAATTGATCAGCTTCAAATTTTAGCTGTCCTCAAAATATAAAAAGAATATTTCTCAAGAGAAGCAAATCTATTCTTAGTGTCAAACTAGGAAAAAATCTCTTCCAAAAAAATCAAAAGAGACTTCAAAAGGAAATGAACAATGTCTTCCAGAAAATTCTGTGAGTATTTTTCTTGACACTACCTTTTATATGAGATTAAGGTCTTATACCAAATCTCTTTAGTTGGGAGGGGGCCACACAGACAGCAGGTTCCTCCTCTGTCGGTATTTAGTTTCAATCAGAAGACTGAGGTGAATTGCCAAGATCCAAAGTGATAGTCCAAATCACTGTTTAATTCTGAGTTAGAGTTAGCAATAAATTGAGTCAATATCCTGCATAAACTCTTTTTTTCTTGCTTTGTTTTCTCTAAATTTTACTTTTTAAGGGGTAGAGACTTTGGGAAGCTCATGTACACACTGTTATATTTCAGATGGAAAACCAACAAAGACCTATTGTATGGCATATGGAACTCTGCTCAATATTATGTGCCAGCCTGCATGGGAGAGGGGCTTGGGGGAGAACAGACACATGTGTATGTATGGCTGAGTCCCTTCACTGTTCACCTGAATTGATCACAACATTGTTAATCAGCTCTACCCCCATACAAAATGTTTTTGGTCATAAACTCTTTATTTTTAAAAAATTTTTTCTAATTTATTATTATTATTATTATTTTGCACAGCAGCTTGAATCTAATGGTCCCTTCAAATGCTGTCTCCCATTTCCTTAGGCTAAACCTGCAATTCTTTTTTTGTTGTTGTTTTCAATTTTCTATTGCAAGATAATTGCTTTACAATTTTGTGTTGGTTTCTGCTGTACAACAAAGCAGAACCGCCGTAAGTATACACATATCCCCTCCCTCGTGAGCCTCCCTTCCTTCCTTCCATCCCACCACTTTACGTCATCACAGAGCGCCGGGCTGGGCTCCTTGTGTTATACAGTAACTTCCACTAGCTTTCTGATTTACGCTTGGTATATATGTCAGTGCTACTCTTTTGGAGAGGGTTGGAGGAATCGAAAGAATAAACCTACAGTTCTTAACAAGATCCACAAGGCTCCCCAGCAGCCTCACCCACCACACCTTGTTCCACTGTACCTACTGTTCCCTGTCCTTAAGCTAAATTACCATCATTTCTTCCTAATGCCATTGTCATTCCATGTCAGTGGTTCTGCACATGCCATTGTATTTGCTTGCAACTTGTTCTCCTTTCCAACTATGCCATCCCTTACCTAGTTAATTCCTGCTTCCCAAAAGTTACTCTTGGACCAGGATGTCGTCTCTACTCCCCTTATGTGGACTGGGCACCTTGCATCATTACCAAAGGTCTTCACACTCTGTAAAAAGTATCAATACTTCATGAGCTCATTCACTTTATCCTTCATTTATTCAACAGTTAATCTCAGATGAGCATCTCCTTTGAACTAGGTACGTTTCTAGCCCTGAGATAGGAGCAAACATATTTCACAGAGGAATTCATTCAGAGAAAGGACATGGTTTTTATCTTTGTCACATCTAGTCCTCACTGTGATTCAGTCTTCTTTTCCTCACATTTTCTCACAGCCATGAACAAAATATACAAATATTCCTACCCTCAGGTAGCTTTCATTCTAGTGTGTGGTGCTATTAATAAACGTCTTCACTAAAATACAAGCATCATGTGGTCATTCACAATTTCTATCTTACTCACTGATGCAACCCCTAGCATCAAGCACAAGATGTTGCATAGAATTTATATCAGAATAGCATGAGTATAGACATGGAAGCAAATGACCCGAAAACTGCAGTGGCTTAAAGCAATACAGGTTTGTTTTCTGACCATTTTATGTGACTGGGATCTCTTCCTATCCTCCCATCACAGTCATTCAGGGACATAGATCAGAAGAAAAGCCATCATTACAAATACTGCTGATAATTACACTAGAGAGAACTCTCCAGAATTTTAACCAGGAGTAAATATCTCTCCAAGGTTTTAACCAAGAGTTGAATACTCCACACCTGAAGTGCTACACAAGACACTTCCACTTATAACTCACTGGCCAAAATTAGTCAAATGAGTCACCTGGCCATATCCAACAATTAATACAAAGAGCCAGAGGGAAGAAACAGGTATTTGGCAGCTGCCACTGTTGATTGTAACAGAGAGAACTCAATGAACATTTGAGGAAAAGAAGACTGAATCACAGTGAGAACTAGTTGTGACGAAGATAAAAACCATATCCTTTCTCTGCGTGAATTCCTCTGTGAAATATGTTTGCTCCTATTGTGCCATATGTAAGGATTAAGCTAAGGATAAATTGAGGATGCATTGCTTCTGCTCACATCATCTACTCATAGCTTGATTAAACACAACCAGGGATGGCAAAATTGTTATCCACAAAATATAAAGCAGATATCCTTCAGGCAAGATAACTAAAATTTCACTATGTACTAAAGTGATTATTCAAATGAACTATAAAATATTTCATAGGTCGACTTTCATTAGATTAGTTCACATGGCTATTTTCTTTGTACTGCCTTGCAAATCAACCTTAAACACATTCTGCAGAGTTGATTGAAAAGCAAAATCTATTACACATTTTGCTCTCCTTGCCAACTATAATTTTGTATTTTGCCTGAATATTCAATTTTCTATATTTAATTAAAAATTAATTAAAATTCATTAGAGTATAAACTGTAGCTCATCATTCCACTGAATCCTAACTATAGGTCATGCTTCTTAAACGCAGAAATGGCCTAGCATTTTATTTCAATATGAGTGGAAGAACTGTCAAGATTATAGTATTTTAGTGCCCAGATGGGGATTTGGTTTTTGTTTGACTGAATTCTGTCTTTAATTTAGGACCTGAAAGGAGCTTTGGGGACTTAAATTAGAACGTTTAGCCAGAGCAATAAGAAAACCTAATAGGGCGAGCCCAGACAGAAATGCAGGTGGAGAAGCCTGAGCCAGAGCCTGACCAGGAGCAGGTCTCCGGGGCTCCAGCTGTGGAGACTGCTGGGTCTGGCAGTGGTGGTGATGCTGTGGGCTGGCCTATTAAAAAAAGAAAGAAAAAGAAAATCCAGCAGGAAATTCTTCTTGAAATTTAGGGGTTTTTTTGTGAGATATGTTTGCCTCTGCTTAGTGGGATTTTTAACTATATAATTCTGACAATTATGAGCCCCTACCTGAAGGACTAATCCACAATACTATACTTTAGAGCTGTGCTTCCCACCTGAGGTCTTAGGACATACAGTTGGGTACCTGGACATTTCCTATGTAAGTTCTTAAGTGTTCCATTTCTATTTGATAATGATTCAAATGCATAGATAAATAAACACATATACATATAAATATTCTAGATACTCAAGATGATAAATGCCGTTATTCCTTTTATTTCTGACTTTAATCTTTGTTTGAATTATATTTATTTATTTCATTAAGAATATAGCATGAGCTCTGTCCTCTTACAATACACTATTCTTGACTCTCAGTACCCTGTTAGACAGCAGATCTCTAGAGCTTATTCATTTCACTTAACTGAAACTTTATGCCTAACCTATTCAGTTCAGTTCAGTTCAGTTGCTCAGTCGTGTCCAACTCTTTGCGACCCTATGAATTGCAGCACTCCAGGCCTCCCTGTCCATTACCAACTCCCGGAGTTCACTCAGACTCACGTCCATCGAGTCAATGATGCCATCCAGCCATCTCATCCTCTGTCGTCCCCTTCTCCTCTTGCCCCCAATCCCTCCCAGCATCAGAGTCTTTTCCAATGAGTCAACTCTTCGCATGAGGTGGCCAAAGTACTGGAATTTCAGCTTTAGCATCATTCCTTCCAAAGAAATCCCAGGGCTGATCTCCTTCAGAATGGACTGGTTGGATCTCCTTGCAGTCCAAGGGACTCTCAAGAGTCTTCTCCAATACCACAGTTCAAAAGCATCAATTCTTCGGTGCTCAGCCTTCTTCACAGTCCAACTCTCACATCCATACATGACCACAGGAAAAACCATAGCCTTGACTAGATGAACCTTTGTTGGCAAAGTAATGTCTCTGTTTTTGAATATGGTATCTAGGTTGGTCATAACTTTCCTTCCAAGGAGTAAGCGTCTCTTAATTTCATGACTGCTGTCACCATCTGCAGTGATTTTGGAGCCCCCAAAAATAAAGTCTGACACTGTTTCCACTGTTTCCCCATCTATTTCCCATGAAGTGATGGGACCAGATGCCATGATCTTCGTTTTCTGAATGTTGAGCTTTAAGCCAACTTTTT
Organism: Bos javanicus; assembly: GCF_032452875.1. Classification (NCBI taxonomy): domain Eukaryota; kingdom Metazoa; phylum Chordata; class Mammalia; order Artiodactyla; family Bovidae; genus Bos; species Bos javanicus. Next base: position 95,015,192 of record NC_083872.1, on the reverse strand, counting down.
CACTCTCCGCTTTCACTTTCATCAAGAGGCTCCTTAGTTCTTCTTCACTTTCTGCTATAAGGGTGGTGTCATCTGCATATATGAGGTTATTGATATTTCTCCCGGCAATCTTGATTCCAGCTTGTGTTTCTTCCAGCCCAGCACTTCTCATGATGTACTCTGCATATAAGTTAAATAAGCAGGGTGACAATACACAGCCTTGACATATTCCTTTCCGCCCTTCCTTCTAGCGTTTGGTGACCATCATTTCAGCCTTTGATTTTATGAATCTGACTCCTTTAATTTTCTCATATAAGTGGAATCAAGCAGTGCTGGTCTTTCTGTGGCTTAGTTCACCTAGCATAATGTCTTCAAAGTCTATATATTGTCCCATATCATAGAACTTTCTTCTTTTTAAAGATTGAAATAGATCACGTTTTCTTTATCCATTCATCTGTTGGTGGACATTAAGGATGTTCTCACATCTAATCTATTTGAATAGTTCTACAATGAACAGCAGTGTCCTTGCATCTCTTTGAGATCCTTATTTCTGTTATTTTACTGACACCTAGCAGTGCTACTTTAGTTATTCTGTTGAATATATAGAATGCAATAGGAAAATTGAGAATTTAAGCAAGTGAAACATAAATAATAAGCTATGAAAGAGTAGTTGTAAGATAACTAGAATAAGATTGGTGTTAATGTAAGTACATATAACCAAGAAGAACTTAGACTGTCACAGTTGGTGCTAAATGCAAGCATCAAATGCAATGCAGTGTCAGCAAAGAACATCCACCACATTAAATCAATGTGGCAATTTCAGTTTTATCAGTTGTGTAATTTTACTTCCATTTGATTAGTAAATTTTTAAAATGTAATTATATTTAATTGAAGATAATTACTTTACAATGTTGTGTTGGTTTGTGCCATACGCCAATATGAATCAGCCATAGTTATATATGTGTCCCCTCCCTCTTGAACCTCCCTCTCACCTTCCACCCCCTCCCATCCCCCTAGGTTATCTCAGAGCCCCGGTTTGAGTTCCCTGAGTCATACAGCAAATTCTCACTAGCTATCTATTTTACGTATGGTGGTGTATGTGTTTTCATGCTGCTCTTTCCATTCACCCTCCCTCTCCTTCCCCCCGTGTCCACAAGTGTGTTCTTTATGTCTTTGTCTCCATTGCAGCCCTGCAAGTAGGAGTACCATCTTTATTATTTCATCAGTACCATCTTTCTAGATTCCATATACATGTGTTAATATACAATATTTGTTTACCTCTTTCTAACTTAACTTCAGTCTGTATTATAGCTCTAGGTTCATCCACCTCATTAGAACTGACTCAAATGCATTCCTTTTTAGGACTGAGTAATATTCTGTTGTGTATATGTACCACAGCTTCTTTATCCATTCATCTGTTGATAGAAGACATCTAGGTTGCTTCCATATCCTAGCTATTGTAAATAATGCTGCAGTGAACATTGGGGTACATGTATTTTTTTCAATTATTGTTTCCTCAGGATATATGACCAGTAGTGGGATTGTCGGAGAAGGCAATGGCAACCCACTCCAGTACTCTTGCCTGGAAAACCCCATGGACGGAGGACCCTGGTGGGCTGCAGTCCATGGGGTCGCACAGAGTCAGACATGACTGAAGCGACTTAGCAGCAGCAGCAGCAGCAGCAGTGGGATTGTTGGGTCATATGATAGTTTTATTCCTAGTTTTTTAAGAAATCTCCATACTGTCTTCCATAGTGACTATATCAATTTACATTCCCACCTAATTGGTAAATTTTTAGTTTATATTCTACCTGCACAGTAAACATTTGCTTTCTTATTCATTTGAAAGTTTGTATCTGTTCGATGTTGCACTAAGAGTAAAATTCAAACCCCTTTCCATGATCTGTAAGGTCAGGATCGACCTGGTCTCTTCCCACCTGGCCTCTTGCCATCTTGCTACACTTATTGTGTCACTGTGCTCCAACTCCATCGGCTTTCCTGACAATTCTTAAAGCACATCCAGCCCTCTCTTAATTCAGTGTCTTTATACTTGGTGTTTCCTCTGCCTGGAGACTTTTTCAGGCTCTTAACAGAACTAGTAGTGTAGTAGTGTCTCATCTCTACAGTTTTAGCTTAAAATACCCTTCTAAAAGGGGCTTTCTCTGACCTCATTATCTCCTCTACCATTATTTTCTGTCTGAGTCCCTGTTTATTTCCTTCATGGTACTTAGCTCATTTACAACCTTTTGTTTATTTAGTTGATCATTGCTTGACTCCCCTGAACAACACACACACCTCAGAATATAAAGTCTGTGAGTACAATGATCCCATTGTCTTATTCTTCATTTTGTCTTCATTTCTTAAAAGAATGCTTGGTCCATACAATCATATTTGACCCAATAAAATATGCATCCATCACAAGTCTCCAGTACTATCTTTCTTTCTAAAAATCTATGTTAATTTCATCAGTGAAGGGTGGCATGTTGTGTTTTATGTATTATTTATTGTCTATAATTACTTATGACATTGAACATTTTTACATATTTATTGGCCATATATATTTTTGCTGGAAAATTTCATGTTCTTTGCTCACTTTTCATTAAGGGGAATCATTTCATTTATTAGTAAGCATTATTTATATAATCAAGATTTTGATCTCTTAACCATTTTGTCCATTACAAACACATGACTTGCAATATTTTATAATTTTTGTACCCTGTACTTTCTCTTTTTGATATGAGAGTTTTCAGTGTTTTTCAAGTGGATGTTACTAATCATATTTCACAGATGAGTAAACAGAGACTGAGAGAAAAAAATTTACAAATGGTTCATTTTTAATATGAATTTTCTAACTCAAAACTCATAGTTTTTTCATTCTCCAGATCAGCTGATTTCTGCACATTTAGAGATGCAATATGTCTCTATGTCTGACAGTGGATATTTAGCCAAAGTTACATTTCTGTGCGTATGTTTAAGAGAAGAAATAAGTCTGATTGCTTTATGTCACATTCACATGAATATATCATGATGCTATCTAGTAAAAGATCTCAGGCCCCAGGGGGAATAAATTAGCAGTTTGGGATTAACATATACACACTTCTATATATAAAATAGATAACTAACTAGGACCTACTATATAGCACGGGCACTATATTCAGTATCTTATAATAAAAAAGAGTTTGAAAAATAACTGTCACTTCGCTGTACACCTGAAATTAACACACGTTTGCAAATCAACTAGATGTCAAATAAATAAATAGATTCATGGAATCTCAATTTGAGAAAGGCTGTTCTGGTGTTTTTCATGGAAATTGCTCATTTGCCTGCATGGAGATCATATAGGCTAACTGAAATCTATATTTCTGAACTAAGGGCTAACTTGTTTTATAATCACCTCAGCATGGCAGCAGTGATATCTTGTCCTAATCAGACCCTCTAATTGATAGTCCTATATATCCTTGGCTAATACAAATGGGAATATGCATGATTTCCTAATTAGCTATTAGGTGGACAAAAATGTTTAATAATATAGAATCCATTTGGGGAGAAGAAAATCAATAGTATTCCTCTTTGTTAACAAAATAGGAACCATTATCCAAGATTATCTTTATTTGCATTTGACTGTACAGAATATTTGTGTAACACCTAATGGTAGGTGAATAGAATACCTGCCATTAAGGGATAAAGTACAAATTCCAAATGTTTTTGGATAGTTACTAAAAGAAACTGCATTTCATATTAAGATATTAAAGTCAATAAATCTAATTTTTCATTGTGTTGTTTAATTATTTTATTTTAATTGGTGGTTCTTTTTGCCTTTTGGCCTACCATAGCATAAAAAGGTACTGGCAGTATTGGGACCAGAATTCAGGGGTCACTGAGTCCATTATAATATTCTTGTAACCATAACTGACTATTTCTAACTCAGAGGATAGTTTGATTTGTAATTATCACAATTATATACGCAACCCATCTTCTACTGGCCACTATGTATGCAGTTATTCAACATGCAACCCCATGGATATAGCCCACCAGGCTCCCCTGTCTGTGGAATTCTCCAGGCAGGAATACTGGAGTGGGGAGCCGTTCCCTTCTACAGGGGAACTTCCCAACCCAGGGATCAAACCCAGGTCTCCGAATTGTAGGCAGATTCTTTCTATCATCTGAACCACCAGGGAAGCCTGGTACATTGCACATGGATACTCTTAAAGCAAATTTCACAAAGCGTGTAAGGATATATGGCAGGTTTCTGTAAGTCCAGAAAAGATATAAAGAATCATGAAACATCAAATGCAATTCATGTTTCTGGAGCAGCCAAATCAATCATGAACCCTGAAACTTTGAGCATGCTTTGATCAGCTTATAGCCCTATGTACACTGTCTACCTTGAAATGTTGTCATTTTTGAAAGTAATTTAGGTACTGATTTTTAATCTTCTTTTTATTTTTGGTATTACATACAGACTTTTGTTTGCTTATTTTCTGATTAAACTGCCTTATATGCATTTTTTCTCTAGTGAACTTCCTTGGTTAAACAAAGCTGATAATGACATGGTCTTAGATTAAGTTTGGTGATGATTGAAGATTTGAAATTAGGTCACAGTAAAAAATAAGTGCTGTCCCAATAATAATTGTGCTAATAGAAAGCGCACACAATGTCACATAAATAATGAGACCCCAAAAGTATTATTATAATATTTTGTTAACTTTCAATTTAATTCTCAATATACATTTGACCCATCAGGATAAGGAATCAAAAAATCATAACAAGAGAATAATTTTGCACCAGCATAAAGTGGAATAGTATTAACACAATATTTATCTTTAAAAAAATAAAAAGTTTTACTAGTCATTAAAGTGGTATGGACTTAAGAGACTAAATGATATTATCCTGATTAAAAACTAAACTAAAACAAAGATGTGGAAATAGTCAGTGGTTTGGGTACATAAAGGATTTTATAGCCATTTATTATTTGTGCTATTTAATTTGGTCACAATCTGAGAGATTTTTCCCAAGTTTTGGATCACAGGAACAAGATTATCACTTTTACATGGCTTAGACAATAAAGAATCTGCCTGCAATGTGGGAGACATGGGTTCGATTTTTGGATCAGGAAGATCCCCTGGAAATGAGAATGGCAACCCATTCCAGTATTCTTGACTACAGAATTCCATGGACAGAAGAGCCTGGAGGGCTACAGTCCATGGGGTCACAAAGAGTTGGACATGACTGAGCAACTAACACTTTCACTACATACTTCAGGGTTGTGGTCCCTTCATCATTTTCCTTAAGATAAGCTTCATCTCTGAGTTAAGGGTAAAAATGTATTCTAACCTCCAATTTAGTGCCTTTTTTAGACTCAGCATTATTTAGAAAAAAATCTAAGAACAATGTCATTCTAGATCCTACTGTGGCTTGTAATCAATAATAGACGTTATTTAAAGGCTCATGAAAATTCATTTTGTACATAAACATAAAAATACCAACTTCTTTTCTCAGCTTGAATTCCTGGAATTTAGTACAGTGTCTAATCCAAAAAGTACTAAAGAATATCAATCTGTGAACAATTCTGGGCTCTGTGAAGGAAAACAGGATAAGTAGAAAATGCATTTTTCCTCTTCGGTAGCTTACTATCTGGGAGAAGGAAATGGCAACCCACTCGAGTACTCTTGCCAGGAGAATCCCAGGGACAGGGGAGCCTGGTGTGCTGCCATCTATGGGGTCGCACAGAGTCAGACACGACTGAAGCGACTTAGCAGCAGCAGCAGTAGCAGCTTACTGTCTACTTAAGAGTGCCAATACAGAACAAAGAAAGAACAAAACTATATGCATATATATATTGCATAATAAGCTTCTGTCCAATTCTGCAATTACAGCTGGGATTTCTAACTTTTCTCTTGCCATAACCCCAAACATTTTTATTCTCTTCCTCTTTTTTATTATGTTCATCGAATATGAAAATTAGGCCTCAGAGGATTTCTAAAAGAAGGAGGAGAAAATGAAAATGAAGAAGGACAAGACTGTAGATGACTATTCCTTCAAGTGTTTCTGTGGTCTTCATGCACGAGACTTGAAACTATCTATTTATTTATCAGGCTCATTCAGTTTGCCTTCCTAGCAATTTCAAAGTTGACTGCTCCTCCAAGATAAGAAAATTAAAGGATGAGAAAGAGCAGGCGCAGATGGTATGGAATGGAAGATTGGATCGAAAGGCTGATTTGATTTCCTTAAAATCCCAAACTCTAGCTCAAGATTATTTTCTTCAGTATTCTCCCTTATCATTATTTAATTTTGGTCTCCATGATTGAGATACTGTTGTCCCAAGAAAGAATACATATTTTATATTAACCATTTGAGTATTTACCTCCTTTGGATACGCCTGAATGTTTCTCTATGTTGAGGGAGGGAGATTTTTAATGGTGTCGGCCGTTATTGGTATCTGCTAGAATCATCACTGTTTTCTTCATTATCATATATTAGAAAAGCAGAGTGAAGTTTTTTTTAAATATTAAAGTAAATACCATTTTTACTTTAATACTCTATGAAAGGCTGCATTATCAATATCTCTTCCCAAATAAGGTCACTGACATTCTATGTTTGATAAAATGGCCATAGTTTTGGAAAGCAGACCAGTCATATGAGGTTCCATTCTCTCTTTAGGTAATTTGAAAAAGGTTTTAAGCTTGATGGAAGTCAAATTTCCTGTTTTTCACAAATGTTATCTCTGAGGTGTGAAAATACAGGAAATGCACCTTATTTTCCATTAAAGGTGATCTAGCATACTATAATTTCCCCTCAGCCGTAATTTTTTACCTGTAAAATGGAAGTGCTCATAACAATCTGCTTGAGTTGTCAAGAGCATCAGGCATTTATAAAGAACTAAATTGGACACATAAGGATCAAATAAATGGTACTTGCTATTGTTTGTAATATACTGTCTACTTTTTCTTCAAGGTTGAATTCAGGTCCTAATTTTTCTTTGAAAATCTTCCCTGAAAATTCAACCCTTTGTGATCAGCACCTATTCTAAACACTTCTCTGTATTTGTCATATATATTTTGGTATACACTACTTTGTACCTGGGCTTCCCAGGTGGTGCTAGTGGTAAAGAATCCGCCTGCCAATGCTGAAGATGCAGGTTTGATCCCTGGGTTGAGAAAATCCTCTGGAGAAGGAAATGGCAACCCACTCCAGTATTCTTGCTTGGAGAATCGCATGGGCAGAGAAGCCTGGCAGGCTATAGTCCATGGGGCCCCAAAGAGCTGGACACGACAGAGCTGAGCACACACACTCTTTGTACTTATATTTGTGTTTTTCATGTTTGTCTAATCTCCCCAGATAGATTGTAAACCTCAAGAAATAACAAATAATAAATAATGCCGTTTTGTATCTCTAGGATCGATCTACCTAACATAGTACCCTGTGACTAGTTGACTCTCAATAAAAATGAAGGATAATTCAGTAATATTTCAGCTTTCATACTTTCATGATAAACGTGATTTCTATATTAACATTTTAGAGTTAAATAGTATTTTATAATAATAACTCACTTTGAAATTCCAAAGTGTCATTGGAATCTAATGAAGAAAAAATGAATCTGGTGGAAGTCAGCTAGTAAATATCACAATTGTGTCAAAACACTACACCTGATTTCAAAGCCTGGCTTTGATTCTCACTCCGCCAATTTACCTTCCCCAAGATGTTCCAAGTTGGTGAAGAATCTGCCTGCAATGCAGGGGACCCTAGTTCAGATCCCTGGGTCAGAAAGATCCTCTGAAGAAGGGAATGGCAACTTACTGCAGTATCCTTGCCTGGAGAATTCCATGGACAGAGAAGCCTGGCAGGCTTCAGTCCATGGGGTTGCAAAGAGTCGGACACGACTGAGCGACTAACACTTTCACTAAGATGTTTCGTCAACTATAAGGGTCCTGACAACAAAGAGCTCAGAGATGTTGCCAATGTACACAGACCAATGGCTTGGTTGCCTCTGTTGAGAAACATGCAGGACATTTTGTCTGACATTTAGAGTTGGGAAACAGCACAAGCCAAGAGAGTATCTGCTTTCATTTGTCAACTAGCAGACAAGTGTGTAAAAGTAATGTTTATTGTAATAACTATCCACAGGAAGTAAACTTTTATTGGCCTATAAGATGCTGTTGCTCTCTCTCTTACTCTCAGAGTAAGGACCACTAGACTCAACAAGCTGAGGAAAATGTAGCAGAAGAGAGAGCCTCATGGCAATGATGCCTGCCTGATTAAGGTACACTGCAAGGTTATTGGTTCAAAAATGATGAGAAAAAAAGACAGAAAAAAAAAGAATGGGGAAGAATATTTACAGATGTAAATAAAAAGAAAAGGAAATAAAAGACTGCATAAAGATGACACTAGAAATATCAAATCAATGAACAGAACGAGTGAAACATATATAAGGAAAATAGTTCCCTAAATGCAACAGGATCTTTGATGTGAGAGCAAATGTTAATCAGAATTAGCACAAAACTTCATGACCATTTCTTTTCCCCTCACAGGTACACAATGAATCAATAGGGTTATTGTTGAATACATTACCACTCAACATCAGTGTGCCACAGGGAAAGAACAAAGTATGCAAAGATCGATGGTCTTGATTTTGAATCAAGTTCCTCTCATTCATTTTCTTAATGTGTAGCCATAGTAAATTATTCTGAGTCTCAGTATCCTAACTTAATAATGGAGTTTTTTCCTTCCTGATGATTGAGAGTATTTTATTAATAAAATGAATGGACATTCAGTATGGTGGCTCCTATTGTATCCTATTTGTATAAAGTTTTGGACTTAAAAAATGATAATCAAATTTAACACTGTGATGACTTAACATTTGATTATTATTGAGGGGTGGCCAATAATGTCTAATGTGAACTGGGCTAGGTTGTGAGCTGTGTGCTTTGAGGGAAAACCAGAGAACTGGAAGAGCTATGAAGGAGACTGACTCTGGGAGGGTGAAAGTGAAAGTTGCTCAGTAGTGTCCGACTCTTTGCGACCCCATGAATTATAGAGTCCATGGAATTCTCCAGGCTAGAATACTGGAGTGGGTAGCCTTTCCCTTTTCCAGGGGATCCTCCCAACCCAGGGATTGAACCCAGGCCTCCCGTATTGCAGGCAGATTTTTTTACCAGCTGAGACAGAAGGGAAGCCCAGGTATGAAGAGATAAATCTAGGAAAGGGAAGAAAGGAAAAAGGCCTGGTATTGGGTACCATGAGTGTGAAAGCCTTGATGATGAGATATCCCAGAGGCAAGGCAAGAGGTTGCTGGGATAGTGGTAGATTGTGCAGTGGTGGAGGGGGGCATGAGGGGGAGGTGGGGAGAAAGGATAATGCTGATGTTTTTGAACTAGTTAACAAAGGGGGTTCATAAATAACACTGTATTATTGGAAATTCTTTAAGGTAATCATGTTTGTTTACTTTCATTTCCAATATCAAGTTTCAGTATCTATTATTTAAGCTAAAATAATAGCAAACTTACAATAATATGTAATATTTATTATTTGCTATTTATATCATATTTACAAGACTTCCCTGGTGGCTCAGACAGTAAAAGAATCTGCCTGCAATGCGGGAGACCTGAGTTCGATCCCTGGGTTGAGAAGATTCCCTGGAGGAGGGCCTGGCAACCCACTCTAGTATTCTTGCCTGGAGAATCCCCATGGACAGAGGAGCCTGGCGGGCTACAGTCCATGGGGTTGCAAAAAGTCGAACACAACTGAGTGACTAAGAACATTTACATCATATGGGTTTATGGACTGTCTCTAAATATTAACTGTGTTTTCATGACCCAAACACAACAAAAGTGATTCTGAGTGAATCACTCCTTTGTAGTTCATGTGCACTGGCATTTTCTGATTCTTTTTTACCAAGAGAAAAAGAAGTGAAAATGAAATTCATGCTGATGTATTGCAGAAACCAATACATTATTGGAGAATAATTATTATCCTCCAATTTAAAAAAAAGAAGCAAAAATCATGCTAGAAAACCAAGTGGAAATTGAATATAATCCTATATATTCTGTATTAATTAAGTTGCATATACTTTGGGTGAAAATGGATTTCATTAATAATCAGATCAGATCAGTTCAGTCGCTCAGTCATGTCCGACTCTTTGCGACCCCATGAATCGCAGCACGCCAGGCCTCCCTGTTCATCACCAACTCCCGGAGTTCACTCAGACTCACGTCCATCGAGTCAGTGATGCCATCCAGCCATCTCATCCTCTGTCGTCCCCTTCTCCTCCTGCCCCCAATCCCTCCCAGCATCAGAGTCTTTTCCAATGAGTCAACTCTTCACATGAGACGGCCAAAGTACTGGAGTTTCAGCTTTAGCATCATTCCTTCCAAAGAAATCCCAGGGCTGATCTCCTTCAGAATGGACAAGTTGGATCTCCTTGCAGTCCAAGGGACTCTCAAGAATAATATCCAGGTATAATTGCAAAGATAAATTTACATTATTCTATGGAAACAACTTAGTCTATGAATTAAATTCAGATCTGCTTATCATCATCAACTAATGGAAAGTCCTGCCAATCATAAAAATATTATTGCATCCTAATAGAAATGTAAGTGTTATGATAGAGAATACTGTAATCAGGGGGGTGAAATTTAGAATCATTCAGGATCAGGAAACCACAGGTTCCTCATTGAAAAAGTGATTTATTATTGATGTTCACATGTAATATAACACCTCGTATTTGACAGTAAAATTGGAAGGAGAGTGATTTAAATCTTGGCATGAAGGAAATTAAGTGTCCCTGACAGTTAATTTTCCAAGCTGAGATCAGGATGCTATGCAATTAACTTCCTAAAGGAATTACATGGACAATTATGCAATATTTTTGGTAATGAGGAAATGTTAACTCAGTAAATTAAAATCTGAGGAAGTAAACTGTTATGAGAAATGTGAAGTTAATGATTTCAAAAATGATATTTGAACTGTATCTTAAAGATAATGAATGCCCTTTAGGTCATCCAGTAACTTTAAAAATTACTTAATTAAAAAAGTAAGAAGGATATTTGGTAACTTAGACTGTATCTTTTACTTAGACTGTATCTTTTCTTCAAGTCAATTAAAGCAATGATTCAAATCTTTAATTCCATCACCTCCTAATTGGTATACTCAGATAAATGTATATGGTTCAAATTAGTTATTTGCCTACATTTTTTCTGAATATTTGCTTCCATTGGCTTCATGTAAAATGTAAACTACTGCTTGATGTAAAAATAAAATAGAGTTCTGCGCAGGGGTTTTTCCTGGTAATAGAGCAGGTTTGCTTCAGAGTAAGTAGTCCTATTTTTAACTTCTTTAAATAATCTACTTTTCTTGCTTCTCCTGGGCATGTGCCTTGCCCTTGGGAAGGGAACAGAAAAGGTTAAAATATCTGTAGAGAAGCTGAGGGCAAAGTAGTGGAGTTATAGAATCTCCACGTATTCACCAGTGACTGTGAATTGATACAGAATGTTCTAATGTGTACAAATCACTACCATTCTAAAGTCTGACCATGATACTTGACCACATTCAACCCTGACCTAAATAGTTTGGTGGACACTTTTGATATTTAAGATAGAAAGTCTAAAGGACCACGCTAAATACTACCATGATGTTTAAATTAGGCAATCAGAATACAATCTCCTTGGAAAGTGATTTCCTGTTATTTCCTTTTTTTTTTTTTTTAAGAACTTAATCCTCACATAATTTATCACAGAGATTCAACATGTTTTGGGGTCATTTTACTCTATGTAACTTAGCCCTGTCACAGTTTGTGAGAAAATCAGCTGTAGTGGCCAAGCTGCATGCTTCAAGCAGTCTAAAAACCATCTAAACTATTATCATTGAATAAGAAAAGAGACAATCATCAAGTGACTGGGAGAAGGGTTTGTGGGATGTTTTGCCAAGACCAGTTACTACCACGTTTATTGTCTTCACTCACTGGACTCTGACCCAAGTGTCAGCAAAATTGCAAAATGTCTTTGGGGTCACTCACATGTGGCTGGGAAACTATGAATTTTTAATTTAGAAAAACCAGATTTTCTGGTGAGAATAAAAATTGAAAGATACCTGATGCTATTTTAAGATACCCAGTGTTATTATTTCTTGTCCCAAGGGATACTGTTCCTTTTGAAAACCAATATTTAGAAATCAGTTTTTTCAGTATTTTGTATGTCTTTAAACCTAGGTACACTATCAGTTACATTTTATATACATTTCAAGAGAGGTGAGGCTTTTTTATTAACAGTGTTAAAATCTGGCTGATAAAATGCTTCAAAATAAAATGTTTTACAGTAAGAAAGGATATCATGAGGTCATTGGGTTATTGGGTTATCCAAAATGTTTTTGTTTCTTTCTGTTTGTTAAGATATGTTTAGCTGCTGCTGCTTTGCAGATGAAGAAAACCCTTAATTAGAAAACCCTTAATTACTGTAACTTCTACTCTTTTTTTTTTTTTGTCATCCTAGTTATAACTAGTTGAGTCATTATAGGAAAACAACTTAATAAACAAACCTAAGTAATTGTATTGAATAGTGTTTATTTTTTATCTTCTTATAATGTATATTTGATCATCTTTACCTTCACGTGCTCACCATTAATTACTAGAAATAGTTTGTAGTTGTTGCTTAGTCGCTATCATGTTCGACTCTTTGTGACCCCATGAACTGTAGCCAGCCAGGCTCCCCTGTCCATGGGGTTTCCCAGGCAAAAATACTGTAGTGGGTTGCCGTTTCCTTCTCCAAGTGATCTTCCTAACTCAGGGACCAAACCTGTATCTACTACATTGGCAGGCAGATTCTTTACCACTGAGCTTCCAAGGAAGCCTAGAAACAGTATTATAAAGCTCTCAAAGCTGGAAAAGGCAAAGAAACAGGTGTTTCCTTGAGCCTCCCTACGGAGCAGGTTCCTGCTAACACCTTGATGTTGGCCCCGTGAAATCGACTTCAAACTCTGACTTGCAGAACTGTAAGATGGTGAATGTGTGTTGTTTTAAGCCAAAACAAGACAAAAATCCCCCTTTGTGTACTTGTGAAAAATTACAGGCCAATGAACAGATGTTCTCATTACAATTAATGTTTGTCTATGACTATAAGTGGGATGACTATGCTTTGACTAAAAATAGTTATCTATTTTAAATCATACTTTTTGAGATTGATAAGGTTTTTAAAATATTTTAAATAATTAAAAGATTTGTTAAGTGGGAAAAATATTTATTTGATCTAATTGTTCCATGGCTAAAGAGAAGATTTAAAATGACTGACATCTATTGTATAGCACAGGGAACTCTGCTCAGTGTTATGTGGCAGCGTGGATGGGAGGAGAGTTTGAGGGGAGAATGGATAAGTGTATATATAAGGCTGAGTCCCTTTGCTGTCCACCTGAAACTATCACAACATTGTTAAGTTTAATTAAAAAAAGACTGACATGGCATCAAGGAACATATTTAAAATTAAAGTTTAAGTGTCAATATGTTAAATAAATATTCCCATATATCTAAGTACAAAATGTAAATTGAAAAATAATTAGAAGAGAAACAATTGTTCTTTACCCCATCAGCTTTTATACATTATTTATCTATTACAACATTTATCAGACTCATCTAATCGTAAGAATTTCCTGGGTCCCTTGTTAAAATATGATTCCCAGAAGTAATTGAGCACATCCTGACATACTTTTAGGAAATGTTGATTTATTTTTTGCATTAGAGATGGATGCCTCAAAACTTTACATATGGATGATATTCATAAGATTTAGGACTCTTATTAAAATGCAAATTTAGATACATTTATTACAAGCTCCCAAAATATACAAACAGTGCTGTTCTATAGACCACGCATTGAGTCAGCAAAGCATTCTAGAAGCATACAAACCCCCACCACAGTGTCTCCTATGTAGCAGGTCCTCAGCAAATGTTTGCTGCTCACTCAGAATCTAGCTAGAGCCATTAAAAATAATGAAATAATGCCATTTTCAGCAATATGGATGGACCTGGAGATTATTATATTAAGAGAATTTAAAGAAAGACAAATATATAATATTGTTTATATGTGTAATCTAAAAAACAATGATACAAATGAACTTATTTACAAAAGAGAAACAGACTCACAGACTTAGAAAACAAACTTATGGTTACCAAAGGGGAAAGGTTGGGAGGGAGGATAAATTGGGAGTTTGGGACTGACATGTACACATGTTACATGTACCATTATATTTAAAACAGATAACCAGAAAGGATCTGCTGTGTAGCACAGGGAACTCTGTTCAATATCCTATAATAACCTAAATGGGAACAGAGTTTGAAAAAGAATAGATACCTGTATATGTATAACCGAATCACTTTACTGAACACCTGAAATGAAGACAATATTGTTAATCAATGATACCCCGATATAAAATAAAAATTTTAAAAAGCTAGCTAGATGCACTGATATAAATCATCTCCTTTTCTTTTCTTCTTTGTTCTCCCTGTCTTAACTAAATCCTCTACAAGGAGCTATTTTATCTTATCCTGGTAAATTGAGCACTTATGTTTGTTCTGTGGGAGTTGTGCCCTTTCTGTGGAGTAGCTGTCTAATGGTCTGAGTCATACTTCTGACAGTATTTACTTCAATTTTTTAATTTATTAGCTACTTCAATCATAATCATAAATTACCTTTTAGGAGGGCTTCTTTTCTTCACCATTACCTTGACCAGAAACTCAATTTGCTGAACACCTGTAAGAGAAGTAGAAAGTGTCTACTAAACTTTTATTTTCAAAAAGCACCAAAAAGGGAGGAAATGGATGTGATTATTTTTTCTTGAAAAGGAAATTTAGTCATCTAATACAGTCATTTAGAAAAGTACCATTCCCGAATCTGTACTTGATTTTCTATGTTAAATTGGTCGAAATCTATCCAATTATTTTTTTTAAGCCTATAAATGTTACCACAGAGAGTGTGAAGCCATTACTGTCCATTAGTTTCTTCAAAAACAAGCTCAAAAGCTAACTCCACCAAGATGGTGTGGACTCTAACAGCCATTTATAGCATGAGAAACTCTAATAAGAGAAATGGTGGTGAGCAGGCATAGCTCAGATGGAAAGGCCAAGAAAGAACTGAGACTGGATTCAAAGTCGGCTGCCATGCCCACTTCATAGGAAAACACTCAGATTTTGGAAAATCCATAAATCATCTAAATTGCTTTCCTTGCTGACCCATCTGGCTGTCCAAAGGCAAAATGCCCTAAATGGCCTCTTTGCAGTCTCCCAGATAATTATCAGCTTGCTCAGGAAGAGGTAAGAGAAATTTGCTGTTTGAAATCGTCCCCAGCATTTTCTTCTTCATGCAGCTTCCTATTCTATAAGCCAGGGTCTTTATTAGATGAAACAAGTGTATGATACACTCTGTTGTTGTTCAGTCACCGAGTTGCGTCCAACTCTTTGTGACCCCATGGACCACAGCACACTAGGCGGTCCTGTCTTTCACTATCTCCCAGAGTTTGCTCAAATTCATGACCATTGAATCAGTGACGCTATCTAACCATCTCATCCTCTGCCGCCCCTTCTCCTCTGGCCCTTCTCCTTCAATCTTTTCCAGCATCGGGATCTTTTCCAATGAGTCGTCTTTTTGCATCAGGTGGCCAAAGTATTGGAGCTTCAGCATCAGTCCTTCCAATGAATATTCAGGGTTGATTTCCTTTAGGATTGACTGGTTTGATTTCCTTGCAGTCCAAGGGACTGTCAGCACCACAATTCGAAGGCATCTGTTCTTTGGTGCTCAGCCTTTTATAAAGAAATCCAGCTCTCATACCCATACGTGACTACTGGGAAAACCATATCTTTGACTAGATGTACCTTTGTTGGCTAAGTGATGTCTCTGCTTTTAATACACTGTCTAGGTTTGTCATAGCTTTCCTTCCAAGGAGCAAGTGTCTTTTAATTTCATGGCTGCAGTCATCGTCCGCAGTGATTTTGGAGCCCAGGAAAATAATCTGTCACTCATTCCACTTTCCCCCCTTCTATTTGCCATGAAGTGATGGGACTGGTTGCCAAGAATTTTTTTAATGTTGAGTTTTAAGCCAGCTTTTTCATTTTACTGATTCTATAAGGAAAATAATATGCAAAGAATTAACTATGTGTATTTCTATTACTCTTTGGAAAAAGAAATAGTGTTTAGTTTAAAGAAGTATCTAAATATAATTATGATAGCCAGCCTCAATTATTAAAAGGTTGTCATGATGAAGATAGCAGAAGTTTCATTTTTGCTACAGAAAAAAAAATCAACAAGTGTGACTCACATGATAAAGAGCTTTATTATAATCAGAATCTCAATAACATCTCATTTAAGCTCAAGGATTGTATAACTTAGACATGGGACAAATAGCATTTATTATATATTTTAATCTCTAATTTATTTTTCCATAAGTTCCATCTGTATGCAGTGGACTACTTGAGGCCAGGGACTATTTGTCATTCATCACTGAATTTCCTGAATCTGTACAGTATCAAGCTCATATTCCCTGAACATGTTTTACTGAGCACTACTAAAAGGCACAGACTCAAGTCTTTGGAAGCTTTGCCATGGCAC
Organism: Bos javanicus; assembly: GCF_032452875.1. Classification (NCBI taxonomy): domain Eukaryota; kingdom Metazoa; phylum Chordata; class Mammalia; order Artiodactyla; family Bovidae; genus Bos; species Bos javanicus. The sequence continues at coordinate 94,998,633 of NC_083872.1, read as the reverse complement.
TGTGAATGAATGGATGAGTCATGAGTCTCAAGCATCCTTAACATTTCCCACTTGCCATGATTAATGATCAGGCTAACTCTTAGCTCCTCTCTGTTAATCCAATTTTCTGAGCTCTTTATTGGCAGCCCTATGCTAGCAGTTTCTTTATATTCTGGCATAGTTTTACCGCTTTCTCTTTTCTTGGCAAATTGACATGCTCATCTCTGTGACTAAGTGGAATTGTGCAGTATTTTCTCTAACTTGTAAACAGTAACACAAGTTCTCTGACATTTTTTTCATTACCCTTATAAATTTGCGCTTATGTCTGTGGTTGGCCAGAGAAAACCAATAGTAATATAAAATCAATATATCATATGAGAAGTGGAAAAGTGGCTGGTATATAAATTTTATATTAAATTTATATCTAAACACTCTTATACAGATTGCATGTAGTTGCAAGATTCTCTATTTCTTATTTACTCTAGACCTATCTGTGCCTTCCTAGGAGTCATAGGACTCTAGACTCAAGTGCTTTATGAAATTATCTGAACAAATTTATGGGAATGGTCAGGTCCTTTATTCCTACACAGTCCACCTACCTATATGCAAAGGGACCCAGCATAAGCTTTGAAATTTTAATTAACAATACATGTGAAAACATAAGTATCAAGAGAAAAATGAGTGAATTCTACTCATATTACTTATAAGTTTTTTAATAACTCTGAATATAATAGAGGATCTTTAATTCATATCTTCAGAAGAATATGTTGACAGTGACTGAGCCCAATTTGCTGTAATGCTGTGTGCTTTGAACTGTAACTACCAGAAACACCAAACCTCATGACTCAGTGTGATCCACTATCCAGCAGCATTCGAATTGTCTGGAAGCTTGTTAAAACTGTAGAAACTAGGGCCTGCTCAGACTGACTGAATCAGAATCTAATTCTTATTAAGGCCCTCAGGGGATTTGTATGTACATTATGTTTGAGAAGATACTTTAATGAGTACATAGTAAGTATTGATCACACTCCAATTCCTTCTCAGAAAGGAGCTGATGTAGTCTTAACCGGAGTGATATAAAGAATATAATTGAAGGATGGGAACACTGTCCTGTTTGAAATTCACTTCTGTGTCTGTGTTGCCTCCAAAGTGAACTCTGAATTGGGATTCTTTGGGGCCTTTAACACTAGGATTTCGTCTTTCCTTAAGCATGTTCTCAAATCATAGCTTCTGTGGACTGAGTTCACAACTGATCATTCTCAACAAGGTGGAAATATGCTCTGTGTAGTAGTGAGTCACTCAGTCTTGTCCAACTCTTTGCGAACCCATGGACTGTAGCCCATCAGTCTCCTCTGTCTATGGAATTCTCCAGGCAAGAATACAGAGTGGGTAACCAGCCATTCCTTTCTCCAGGGAATCTTCCCAGGACTTCTGCATTGCAGGCAGATTCTTTACAGTCTGAGCCACCAGGGAAGCCCAAAAGGGAATGTACTCTAAAGCAATGCAATTCAAACAGGTCAGAAGACTGGTTGCCCATCTGCGAATTCTTTCTTACTAGTCTTCAGCCAGATAAGGATCTTCGTAGAATATGAAGGATGACATCAGAAACTTGTGTAGAATATGAATTGCCTACATCACTAGAAAGTGAAGTAAAAGTGAAAGTCGCTCAGTTGTATCTGACTCTTTGTGACCCCATGGACTATGAAGTCCATGGTATTCTCCAGGCCAGAATACTGGAGTGGGTAGCCTTTCCCTCTCCAGGGGATCTTCCTAACTCAGGGATTGAACCCAGGTCTATAGCATTGCAGGCGGATTCTGCAAGGGAAGTCTCTTAATTTCTGCTACTATTTTTTTTCTTAAAGAGTTTTTCAACGAAGGCAGCATTGTGTTGATTTCCATTTGAGTATGAGCTCATGGAAAACAGGCAAAAAGATTAAATGAAGAAGTTTTCTGTATTCACTGCAATGTAAACATGCTTAATCACTCCAAGCTCTTCATACTATAGGAATGCCCTGGTGGCTCAGCTGGTAAAGAACCTGTATGCCAATGCAGGAGACACAGGAGATGTGAGTTTGAAACGTGAGTCAGGAAGATCCCCTGGAGAAGGAAATGACTACACTCCATGGGGTCGGGTAGCAAAGAGTCAAATGTGATTGAGCACACACATGTTTCATAGTATAGCACAAATCACGGTATAGAATAATTTGTCCATAAATACCATTATTTTCATTGTATTCACTACTGAGTTTCTGAAAGCTAGCACAGAGATGGACTTAAATAAATGTCTATAGAACAAACAAACCACCTAACTCAATTCCTGCTATAGTTGTTTTCTTCTTTTCTGGCTTGGATTATGAGCTTTTTGAGGTATAGATGTAGTTGGTCCTCTTTAAAGGGCCGTCAGCAGACATGACTTTAGGAACCAACCACATTCCACACGTGCATACACACACATATACACACACAAAATATTGTAATAAAAGTAGAAAATTTTGATGCTTTTGAAAGCTTTAGGAGTCATGCATATGTACCTTTGTCGTACTTATGGTCTTTCATTGAACTGATTTATTTTCCTGTATTTCCTTCTGGGCTCTGAGTCTCTAGCTTGCTGGCTAAAATATGGTAGGTGGTCAATAAAGGTGTTTTTTTTTTTTTTTTTTAAAGGATGGGGAGAAACAGAAGAGAAGGGTAGGAAGAAGGAAGGAGAGAGGATCACATAAAGAAGTAAGATAGCTGACATTAAAAGATATGATATAGGGAATTTCCTGGTGGTTCAGTAATTAGTACTCATGCTTTCATTACTCAGGGCATGGTTTCAATCCCTGGTCAGGGAACTTAAGATCCTACAAGCTGCATGAGTTGGTCAAAATAAAGAAAAGATAAAATATAGTACAAGTAGTGCCTGACTGGCATTAAGGACCAAAATCAGAGTTCTAGAGAGATGACTCAGAAACCTGTAAATAGCAAAGTCTAATTTGTGGGGAGATTATTACTTCATTGTCTGGACCAGGTAGGAATGAAGAGAGAGAAATAAAAGCATGTGATTTTCTTATCATCAAGGTATCAGAGTGTTTTCCTTGGAGTCTGTATCTCTACCATATTCCCAAAAATATATGATATTATTTATCATTTCTGAAACCACTTCAGTATTCTTTCCTTGAGAACCCCATGAACAGTTTGAAAAGGCAAAAAGATAGAACACTGAAAGATGAACTCCCCAGGTCGGTAGATGTGCAATATGCTGCTGGAGAAGAGTGGAGAAATAACTCCAGAAAGAATGAAGAGAGGGAGTCAAAGTGAAAACAATGCCCAGGTATAGATGTGATGGGTGATGGAAGTAAAGTCTGATGCTGTAGAGAACAATATTGCATAAGAACCTGGAATGTTAGGTTTATGAATCAAGGTAAAATGGAAGTGGTCAAACAGGAGTTGGCAAGAGTGAACATCGACATTTTAGGAATCAGTGAACTAAAATGGACTGGAAGGGGGGAATTTAATTCAGATAACCATTATATCTACCACTGTGGGCAAGAATCCCTTAAAAGAAATGGAGTAGTCAACAAAAGAGTCCAAAATGCAGTACTTGGGTGCAATCTCAAAAATGAAAGAATGATCTCTGTTCATTTCCAAGGCAAACCATTCAATATCATGGTAATTCAAGTCTATGCCCCTACGAGTAAGGCCGAAGAAGCTGAAGTTGAATGGTTCTGTGAAGACCTACAAGACCTTCTAAAACTAACACCCAAAAAAGATGTCCTTTTCATTATAGGGCACTGGAGTGCAAAAGTAGGAAGTCAAGAGATAACTGGAGTAATAGGCAAATTTGGCTTTGGAGTAGAAAATGAAGCAGGGCAAAGATTAACAGAGTTTTGCCAAGAGAATGCACTGGTCATAGCAAACACCCTCTTCCAACAACACAAGAGATGACTCTACACATTGACGTCACCAGATGGTCAATACTGAAATCAGATTGATTATGTTCTTTGCAGCCAAAGATGGAGAAGCTCGATACAGTCAGCAAAAACAAGACCAGGAGCTGACTATGGCTCAGGTCATGAACTCCTTTTTGCCAAATTCAGACATAAATTGAAGAGAGTAGGGAAAACCACTAGACCATTTAGGTATGACCTAAGTCAAATCCCTTATGATTATACAGTGGGAGTGAAAAATAGATTCAAGGGATTAGATCTGATAGGGTGCCTGAAGAACTATGGACAGAGGTTTGTGACATTGTACAGGAGGCAGGGATCAAGACCATCCAAGAGAAAAAGAAATGCAAAAAGGCAAAATGGTTGTCCGATGAGGCCATACAAATAGCTGAGAAAAGAAGAAAAGCTAAAGGCAAAGGAGAAAAGGAAAGCTATACCATTCTGAATGCACTTCCTCACTAATAAGAAAGACTTCCTCACTAATCAATGCAAAGAAATAGAGGAAAGCAATAGAATGGGAAGGACTAGAGAGCTCTTCAAGAAAATTAGCCATACCAAGGGAATGTTTTGTGCAAAGATGGGCACAATAAAGGAGAGAAACAGCCCTAACAAAAGCAGAAGATGTTAAGAAGAGGTGGCAAGAATACACAGAACTATACAAAAATTTTTTCAATGACAAGATAACCACAATGGTGTGATCACTCACCTAGAGCCAGATATCCTGAAGTGTGAAGTCAAATGGTCCTTAGGAAGCATCACCACAAACAAAGCTAATGGAGGTGATGGAATCCCAGTTGAGTTATTTCAAATCCTAAAAGATGATGCTGTTAAAGTGCTACACTCAATATGCCAGCAAATTTGGAAAACTCAGCAGTGGCCACAGACTGGAAAAGATCAGTTTTCATTCCAATCCCAAAGAAAAGCAATGCCAAAGAATGTTCAGACTACCACACAACTGAACTCATCTCTCAAGCTAGTAAAGTAATGCTCAAAATTCTCCAACCCAGGCTTCAACAGTACATGAACTGTGAACTTCCAGATGTTCAAGCTGGATTTAGAAAAGACAGAGGAACCAGAGATCAAATTGTCAACATCCACTGGATCTTTGAAAAAGAAAGAGTTCCATAAAAACATCTACTTATGCTTTACTGACTACGTCAAAGCCTTTAACTGTGTGGACCACAACAAACTGTGGAAAATTCTTCAAGAGATGGGAATACCAGACCACTGTACCTGCCTCCAGAGAAATCTGTATGCTGGTCAAGAGGAAATAGTTGAAACTGAACAGGGAACAGCAGACTGGTTCCAAGTTGGGCAAGCAGTACATCAAGTTTGTATATTGTCACTCTGCTTATTTAACTTATATGCAGAGTACATCATGAGAAATGCCACACTGGATGAAGCAGAAGCTGGAATCAAGATTGCCAGGAGAAACATCATTAACCTCAGATATGCAAATGACACCATTCTTATGACAGAAAGTGAAGAGGAACTGAGGAGCCTCTTGATGAAAGTGAAAGAGGAGAGTGAAAAACCTCGCTTAAAACCCAACATTAAAAAAAACTAACATCATGGTATCTGGTCCCATCACTTCATGGAAAATTAATGGGGAAAAAATGCAAACAGTGACAGGCTTTATTTTCTTGGGCTCCAAAATCACTGCAGATGGTAACTGCAGTCATGAAATTAAAAGACGCTTGCTCCTTGGAAGAAAAGCTATGACCAACCTAGACAGCATATTAAAAGCAGAGACATTACTTTGCCAACAAAGGTCCGTCTAGTCAAGGCTATGGTTTTTCCAGTAGTCATGTATGGATGTGAGAGTTGGACCATAAAGAAAGCTGAGCACCAAAGAATTGATGCTTTTGAACTGTGGTGTTGGAGAAGACTCTTGAGAGTCCCTTGGACTGCAAGGAGATCCAACCAGCCCATCCTAAAGGAAATCAGTCCTGAACATTCATTGAAAGGACTGATGCTGAAGCTCAAGCTCCAATACTTTGGCTACCTGATGTGAAGAGCTGACTCATTGGAAAAGATCTTGATGCTGGGAAAGATTGAAGGCAGGATGACAGAAGATGAGATGGTTGGATGGAATCACCAACTCAATGGGCATGAGTTTGAGCAAGCTCCGGTAGTTGGTGATGGACCGGGAAGCCTGGGGTGCTGCAGCCCATGGCGTCGCAAAGAGTTGGACACGACTGAGCGACTGAACTGAACTGAACTGATCGTTACTGAAGGATTACTTTGTTTAAACCATGTGACATCTAGTGTGAAAAAAAAGAAAGTACAAAGCTCAAATGTCAGATTGCCTAGGGTCTGATTCTAGTTTGACCTTAACTAGCTCTGTGACTTTGAGTAAGTCACTCTGTATTTCAGTTCTTCATTTTCAAAGTGGGACAGTGTTAGCACCAACCTCCTTGTATCGTTGAGAATACATGATGTTCTTAAGACCACATCTGACTCATGAATTTTTTAAAAATTTTATCTATTAATATTGAAATCTAGTTATAAGAGAACAAAGAAATAAATGTGACGTTTTTACTTAAAAAAATAAAAGAAAGAATGATTCCCTCTCAGATGCTTCCTTTGCCACAGAGTTGCTTACGCAAAGCTTTGCAACAATTCTAGAATAACTTACCCCAGGGAGTGGAATTTGAATATTGCTACACTGAGGATTATGTAGCCACTACATAAATATGAAGGTGAAGACTTGGTACAAAGATGGCTTTCTAATGGGTGAAATAGCAATAAATAGCTTGAAAGAGAATTATATAGGTATGTTATCTAAAACTGAGTTCCTGATGTGTGCCAAATATTTCATATATTGGGTCAAACCGAATAACATTGACAGTAGTTGATATTTCTAAACTGAGAAATTGCTACATAATAAGAATCTGCCTAATTGCACTGCTTCCACTCCTCTAAATAGAATTTTTATTTTTCAGGAATGAAATTGGAGCTCAGGGAAGTTAGGTGACTTGCCTAAACCACACAGCTACAAAGGAACAGCTTGGCAAAGTGGGTCCAGGTTTCGAGACTCATCTCATTAGTGGCTAATTCCAACATTCTTCACATATTTCCTGGTCATCTGAACAGTACAAGTCACAATACATGTTTGCTATATAAATGAGAGACTGGGCAGTAAGACAGTAAGTATTTAAGAGAGGGTATTTAGTGATTAATTCAAGATAGCACAAAGCATGTTGATGTTTTAGCAGAAAATATGGATTAAAGATGCAAGTCCAATGTCACATAAAACAGAAGAACGTTTCCCCTCTGCGTAATAATGAGGTAATTACTATCTGTCAATTCCTGTGTATTAACATTGCACATCCTTTCTCCCTAAATTCTAAAAAGTTACGGTCATGTTTATATGTAAAGGGAATTTCTTATTTGTTTGCTTAACTTTTTAAAGAGAGAGTAAGAAAGAGAAAATATTATGTATTCGGGGAGAGAATCATTTTTGAGAAAGTGAAGAAAAGACTGAGTGGAGGCAGGGTCATGGTGGAAAGTGCCCCTTCCCACCCCCTCCTGGAACCCCTGGGAGGGAGAGGAACTGAGCTCCCTGTCCTGCTTCTCACTAACTGCTGTGAAACCTGGGAAAACCCCTTACCTGGGCCTCCAACTCCTCTTCTATAAAGTAAGGTGGTAGAATCATTTTCTTCTCTGGATATATGCTCAGGAGTGGGACTGCTGAAACACATGGTAGCTCTATTTTAGTTTCTTAAGGAACCTCCATGCTGCTCTTCACAGTGGCTGTACCGATTTAAATACCCACGAACAGTGCAGGAGGGCTCCCTTTTCTCCACATCCTCGCCAGCATTTATTATTTGTAGATGTTTTGATGATGGCTAGTCTGGTTGGTGTGAGGTGATATCTCACTGTAGTTCTGATTTGCATTTCTCCGATGACACCACCCTTATGGCAGAAAGTGAAGAGGAACTAAAAAGCCTCTTGATGAAAGTGAAAGAGGAGAGTGAAAAAGTTGGCTTAAAGCTCAACATTCAGAAAACAAAGATCATGGCATCTGGTCCCATCACTTCATGGGAAATAGATGGGGAAACAGTGGAAACAGTGGCTGACTTTATTTTTGGGGGCTCCAAAATCACTGCAGATGGGGACTGCAGTCATGAAATTAAGAGATGCTTACTCCTTGGAAGGAAAGTTATGACCAACCTAGATACCATATTCAAAAGCAGAGACATTACTTTGCCAACAAAGGTCCATCTAGTCAAGGCTATGGTTTTTCCAATGGTCATGTATGGATGTGAGAGTTGGACTGTGAAGAAAGCTGAGAGCTGAAAAATTGATGCTTTTGAACTGTGGTGTTGGAGAAGACTCTTGAGAGTCCCTTGGACTGCAAGGAGATCCAACCAGCCCATTCTGAAGGAGATCAGCCTTGGTATTTCTTTGGAAGGAATGACGCTAAAGCTGAAACTCCAGTACTTCGGCCACCTCATGCGAAGAGTTGACTCATTGGAAAAGACTCTGATGCTGGGAGGGATTGGGGGCAGGAGGAGAAGGGGACGACAGAGGATGAGATGGCTGGATGGCATCACTGACTGGATGGACGTGAGTCTGAGTGAACTCCGGGAGTTGGTGATGAACAGGGAGGCCTGGTGTGCTGCGATTCGTGGGGTCGCAAAGAGTTGGACACAACTGAGCAACTGAACTGAACTGAATCATTAGCAGCACTGAGTATCTTTTCATGTGCTTCTTGATCATCTGTATGTCTTCTTTGGAGAAATGTCTATTTAGGTCTTCTGCCCATTTTTTGATCGGGTTGTTTGTTTTTACGTTATTGAGCTACAGGAGCTGTTTGTAAATTTTGGCGACCTTGTCGGTTGCATCATTTGCAAATATTTTCTCCCATTCTGTAGGTTGTATTTTCATTTTGTTTATGGTTTCCTTTGCTGTGAAAAAGCTTTTGATTTTAATTAGGCCCCATTTGTTTACAAGGATCTCTATAGGACAGGGAAGCCTGTTCAATATCCTGTAATAACCTAAATGGGAAAGAATTTGAAGAATAGATGATGTATATGTATAACTGAATCATTTTGCTGTACACCTGAAACTTACACAACATTGTCCATCAACTATGCTTCAATAAAAGATAAATATAGTAAGTGAGGTGGCTGAGCTAGATGCTTTCCAAGGCTTCTTAGAGCTTTTATAATGTATTGATCATGTAAAATTAGACAATTATCTTTTGAATGTATGCTTTGCAGAATGCTGTGCTTAGTTGCTCAGTCATGTCCAGTTCTTTGCGACCCCACAGACTGTAGCCTGCCAGGCTCCTCTGTTTGTGGGGTTTCTCCAGGCAAGAACACTGGAGTGGGTTGCCATTCCCTTCTCCATTGCAGAATGCTAAGGTGTAAGAATAGATTGGTAAAAACATGAATTAGTCTGTGATTGGAAACAGTCTATTTAATTATAGTTTATTTCTTACAGGAATATAAACTGAGGTGGGTTGTAGTTAAACCAATATTAGGCCAAAGTGTGAAATAAATAGCTCAGTGTGCTTAAATATTTTTGAATAATCAGGAATCATTGACTCTTCTGTCCATAAACTCAACTTTACTATCTACTTCAGCCTTAAGTTAAAAGCAAGCATTTTGATTCATTCATATCTATCACAATTTGGGGGACATAGAAGGGTTTTTTTTTTTTTTCTTTTACATTTACACATTGGCAACTCAGGTTTATGTGGTTTTAAGAGTTGCTTCTTGGCTTTCAATATCATTCTGATAAGGCAAGAAATAGGACAGTTGGAGGTTCCCTCGCATATATTGCTTCTGGCTGCCAATACCCTAATTACTCCTCTAACCCATTTAAATGACTCAGTGCCTTGAATCCTGATGATAAGAGATGATGGTAGGAGTAACTTACTGTAGTTCCATCCCATCTCTCTGCTTTTACCTTTCCTCCAGCTGAGAACTCAAGTCCACAAGTTGAGAAGAGTCTGGTCATCAAAAGGGAATTCATTAGCCTTTTAAAATATGACAGGCTAATTGCCCAGGCAACCTACAAGGAAAAGCACTTCTGACTTGCAGGACAGCATTTCTAGTCATCACCAATTTTCTGGCACTTTAAGTTTTAACTCAATAGCCTCAAATAAATACTGTAAGAAAATGAAAGGTAGCATATATATTACCTTTTCAGTGAAATATATTATTTATTTGCACAGAACACATTCTATTTTAAATTTTGTATTTATGGAACATCAAAATTCACACATTTGACAAGCTCTTTTTTTCTGTAGAGGCTTTCTCCACTAGAGCATGAAGATGGGAATTTAAAAATGACATTGATTGATGCTTACATTTTCCTTTAACATTTGAAAATGTTACATAATTATGTTTTTAAGTAACAGTGGACCTATTACTGTAGAATCAACTTGTAATTATCCACAAAAATAGAAGTATTTTAAAATTAATATTATTCATTCATCATTTACAAAGATTAAGTCTCTAATACAAAAACTAACAACTAAAGAAATAAACAAATGATCTCCTGGTGCTTAGGATGATTGTAATTTTTTGGAGACATGCACACAGAATGAGAAAACAAGTCAAGAGATGGTGATGAACCCATAGTTAATATATAAACCAAAAAATAAGTGCATGAAAGAGGGGACTTTTTATCCCTTTTGAGATGCTAAAGAAGATCTCCCAGAAGAGAAAACATCTAAAGGATGCACAGAATAGTCCCAGGATGAAGAAATAGAATCAGGTCGTTTCAGATGGAGGAAATACAAACAGATGTTCATGAGGTATGTGAAATATTCAGGGAATGGTTGCAAGGCCAAGGCTGTTCAAGAGTAAAGGTGAAGGTGAGCTGGGGCCCCACTGTGTAGCCCATTTGATGTGAATGATTATCACTCAGTAGGAACCAGGTCTCATGTGTGAGGCTAGATAGAGGTCCCTCTTCTCCCTCAAACATCAAGTCATTCCTTCCTACAGCTGTGGTTATTTCAAAACTCTTTGTATTTTCCCATTTACTAGAAGTTACAGTAAGATTGAGGACTTCCCCTGTGGCTTAGTGGTAAGGAATCTGCCTGTAATGCAGGAGACAAGGGTAGGCAAGGGTCCAAGGTTCCATCCCTAGGTCAGGAAGATTCACTGGAGGAGGAAACGGCAACCCACTCCAGTATTCTTGCCTGGAAAATTCCTTGGACTGAGGAGCCTGGCGGGCTACAGTCCATGGGATCACAGAGTCCGACAGGACTGAGCACACATGCACAGTGATTGAGCCTCTTGGCTTTCATCGTTCTTTGATTTATATTTTCCCCCTATTTTTCTCATTAGCTATAGTTTTCTTTGTGATTTGCTTTTACAAATAATAATGGTTTCCATATGTTATTTTTATACGTTCTTATGCTTCTACAATATTTTGCTTGTTTTGTTATTTTGTGTATGATTTTATTCCCACACACAAGCTTTATTTTTAAAGTTTAGTTAACAAACACTTGTGTGCATGGGTGCATGCATGTATGTGCTCAGTTGTGTCCAACTCTTTGTGACCCCATGGACTGCAGCACCCCAGGCTTCCCTGTCCATCACCAACTCCTGGAGTTTACTCAAACTCATATCCATTGAATTAGTGATGTCATCCAACCATCTCATCCTCTGTGGTCCTCTTCTCCTCCTGCCTCCAATCTTTCCCAGCATCGAAGTCTTTTCTAATGAGTTGGCTGTTTGCATTGGTTGTACTATAGGCTCAAGGAAGTATTGTAGAACAGGAGAATATAGCCAATATTTTGTGATAACTGTAAATGGAAAGTAACCTTTAAGAATTAAAATAAGCAAAAACGACAAAGAAAAAGAAATAGGAATTGTCCAAAGAGTTTGAGGCAGAGAACAACATGACCAGTTTTATATATTGAAAAGATTATTTGAATACAGTGTATAGAAAAACTGAAAGGGGATAAGAAGAAAATACCATAGAAATCCAGGCAAAATTAATGAGGGAATGTGGGCAGAATTAAGAAATTTAAAAGTATGGGGCTTGACAAGTTAAAGAAGACAAGAGAGTGTAAGGGTGAGAGTTGAGTTGGAGGTGATTCCCTCATTTTCAGATTGTGCAAAGGATGGATGGTGGACCATCTTCAGAAACAGGGGAATACCTAATAAAAGTTAGGTTTAGGAGCAAGGTTTAATTTGTTTTAAGAATCCTGAGTTTGAAGTGTCTTCCAGACATTCAAATAGGTATTTCAAGGAGATAGCTAAATATACAGGTCTAGAGCTCAGAGGAAATACCAAGGCTGGAGAAACAGATTTGAGAGTTTTCAGCACAGATGGTTGGTAACTAAACTACAACCCTGGATGAGATCACCAACAAAGATAGTAGAGGGAAGAAAAAAATAAAAATCTAGATTATAGGGGAATTCCTTGGCAGTCCAGTGGTTAGAGCTCTATGTTTTCACTACTGAGGACCTGGTTCAATCCTGCAGGTCACAAGGAATGGCCAAAATAAAAAGAATGTAGAACATGAATATAAAAAACATGCAGAAGGAAGATGGTAGCGGCAGGCAAAGGAGATTGAGGAGGGGCTAGTCAGGGAGAGGTTACATGAGGAGTTTGTGGTGAAACAGAAGCCCAGAGGGAGCATCTGTATAGAGAGGTCAAAGAAGATGAGGAGAGAAAATGAAATTTCAGACTATAAAAGGGGTCTGAAATGTTACTGTCAGGACAAGGTATGACCAATACCTCTTCAAGTCTGTAATGTGCATGTCATGTGTTAATGTTTAAACCACGCTGAAGCCAGATTCTCAAATGATCCTAATAAAGATTTAGCTTTGTTGAAAACAGTGTTTTCATAAAATACTTGGAAATAGTAAAGTAGATTTCAACACAATATTTTGATGTTAACCTCGATTAAAAATTGTTTATTCATTTGAAAGTAAAAGTGTTAGTTGCTCAGTTGTGTCCAACTGTTTGAGAGCCTGTGGACTGTAGCCCGCCAGGCTCCTCTCTCCATGGGATTCTCCAGGCAAGAATACTGGAGTGGGTTGCTGTTTCCTACCCCAAGGAATCTTCCCATCCCAGGGATCAAACCCAGGTCTCCCACATTGCAGGCAGATTATCATCTGAGCCAACTTCCAGTGACTCAAAGGACAAAATGATTGATGACTATTTCCAGTCCTAGGATGAAATGCCCTGAGTACTTGGCACAGGAGTTCATGGTTGGTCCTTGATTTAAAAAACAGAAAAGAAAAAAAAGAGTAGCTATTTCCCTCAGAGACACTGCTGAATATCACAATATTAGACTCTAAAAGGGCTTCCCTGGTGGCTCAGATGGTGAAGAATCTGCCTGCTGTGCGGGAGTCCCAGGTTTGAACCCTGGGTCTGGAAGATTCTCTGGAGAAGGGAATGGCAACCCACTCCAGTATTCTTGCCTGGAAAATTCCGTGGACAGAGGAACCTGGTGTGGTACAGTCTGTAGACTTGCAAAGAGTCAGACACGACTGAGTGACTAACACTTTAACTTTCTTTCAGACTCTAAAAATTAGAATTGTAGCCAAACAAGGCTTTCTTTAGTGTCCAAATGAATGGAGTTGGGTTTGAGAAAGCAGATGGACTGGCATTCCTCCTCCTCTCAGATGGTATTTATTCATTATTTCATTCACATTGAAAGAATGTTTTTTTCAAAAATTGAACCTACTGGAAAGCCATATCACTTAATCATTTTTCTCCCCCAAATATCATGAAGTATTTCATTTTTCTCTCACTTCAGGTCTTCAAAGTTTTTACAATAAAGTGCCATGTTCAATTATCTCTTTTTGTAATTAAAATATTTTAGTGGATGAGCAAACTGATTGCCAAACTGCACAAGACCTATGGTTATTTTAAGAGACAATTATCATTTTAATGGTTCTAATCATCCTTATAGTTCAATGAAATAAGTTTTTCGTGGATGCAGCTATAAAAGCAAATGAAAAAAATTCAGATACTTTTCAAAGGGATTATTTACTCTTGCATTTGGCTTTTTAGTTTAGAAAACAATTAATATTAGAAAAACTTTGCATGAGGTTTTGAAGTTATAACCAAAGGACTATATATTATTTAAAAGCCTATTTACTAATGTTTAATCATTTCCACTACTGTATAGCAAGGAAATTATATTCAATATCTTGTAATAATTCACAAGGGACTATAATCTGAAAAAAAAATGGAATCTTTGTGCTGTACAGCTGACACTTACATAATATTATGAATCAACTATACTTCAATTTTTTTTAATTTGTTTTAGATCTGCATTGTCAACCTAGAGGAGCATGATTAGTTTCACTTCATAATTATGCTGAATATTATCACATGGCAGTCTTAGCTAATATTCTCTGACCACTCAAGCACCTTTAATTTGTTTAAATTAATGTGCATTGTGATTTTCAGTTCAGCAGTTTATTTTTTCTTTTGGGACAAAATGTTATCCTGTGTCTTATCCAAAGTTCTCTGTGCATTAATAAATACTTGATCTCTGGGTCACCATGTAGCCACTGAAATTCCTTTCTGTGCCTGCATCATGGGTCCTTTTTACCCAACATGTGCAAAAATTGCATATTTAAAAGGGAGTCATCCTGTAAAAAGTCCCTGGCAGAATTATTTCCATTATTAGTATTACAAATCTTATTAAATCTTGGCACAACTGCAGGAGACATTTTATTATTTTTTAAAATTTTTATGGGAGTATAGTTACTTTACAGTGTTGTTAATTTTCACTGTACAGCAAAGTGAATCAACTGTACATTTACATAGACCCCTGTTTTTTGGATTTCCTCCCCATTAGGTCACCACAGAGCACTGAGTAGAGTTCTGCAGTTATCCCTTTTATACATAGTATCAATAGTGTATATATATCAATCCCAAACTCCCAATTCATCCAGTCCACCCCATTTCCCCCCTTAATATCCATGTTTTTTTCTTTACATCTGTGTCTCTATTTCTGCTTTGTAAATAAGATCACCTGCATCCGTTTTTTCAGATTCCACATATATGCATTAATATACGATATTTGTTTTTCTCTTTCTGACTGCAAGAGACTTAAAATCCTTCAAAAATTATTGCTTTATCAAGTGAAAGCAGATGTAGACTCAGATGAAATATTTTATGTGCAAATGTGTTAATTTCACATTTGCACATAAAATTTTAAAATACCTGTAGGTCTCAATTTAACATTTTGGTTTTGATCCACAAGCAAAACAGTGACACTAAAAGTAAATTCATTTGGATGGCATGTCTCCAATATAAGGAAAATTAAGGAGATTGAAAGCAAGTGCTTTATTTTCTTTCAGGTGATAAAGTAGCAAAGACTGATATTTCCTAGAAAAGGAAAAATTCTAATGGTTGTGCCAGAGGTCTGAAAATCCATTTGAATAGCAATCATTGTTCACAGAAAACATAGAAAGTATGACTCACACATATATGCATGGGAATTTTTTCCAATTTTATAGGTGCTATTATGATTAATACAACAGAGTTTATAGCAGCCTTTTGAAAATTTGACCAAACTGAATTGACTTCTCCTAGCAACTACTAACATTTCAATCCAGTGAATGTCTGAGAAACTCTCTGACATTTAAAAGAACTTTTGAATTGTGTGTAAAGGTTTATAGGGTTGTTCAGTGTATCACTAATTATAGCAGAAGATGTGAAGTGACCTAAATACATGAAAATAGGAGTTTGATTAATAAATCATATTATATCTATAATTATGTCCCTTTAGGTTGCAAGAACCACAGACACAGCCAGTTTCAAAATAATCGTAGTTACTGCAAAGAAGCATAGCAGCTGTACTATTGGACACGGCTCCTGGGCTCATCCTTCTCTTCCCAAGGGTCTCTATTGGTATAGCTCCTGCTTTCCCAGATGGCTCAGACGGTAAAGAATCCACACGCACTGCAGAAGACACAGGTTCATTCCCTGGGTAGGAAAGACAATCTGGAGAAGGAAGTGGCTACCCACTCCAGTATTCTTGCCTGGAGAATTCCGTGGACAGAGGAGCCTGGTGGGCTACAGTCCATGGATTACAAAGGGTCAGACACAACTGATTAACTAACACTTTCAAACTTCACAGTTTCTCTTATACTTAACTTGTGTAAGCAGAGACTATCTGATCAGATTATTCAGTCACTATCATATATGAAGCATCTCCCACAATCATAACATGTGGGCAGGAAGCTAGGATGGAGTCCCTGACCTTCCCAACTATCAGACGGTAAGAGTAATTGCAATAAAAATATGACAGCCTTCTCAAAGTATATGAAATTAGCCATTCAAATGATTATTCATAAAACATGATTCTGTATGATTTAGGGTATTTTTACAAAACACAGTTTACACCTATCTTGAAAACTGAAGCAGAGAACCCATAAAATTTTTTGTGTAACTGACATGACATATGGGTCATGTTGTCCCTGCTTGCTTAGTATTTTGTCATTCTTTCAAAAGTAATTTATTAATGTCAATCCTGATGCAATATTGCATGGGCTATAAATTTGTTCTTTTAGCATTTGGGCTAAGATTGACTGCAGCTATTTAGTAAATGAATTCACAAAGCATTTCCCCTCTCCTTGGCAATCTCCCTCTAAAATGCTTCCTTACCTCTCTCAATTTTTCTCTTTCTCCATATTTCCCACTCTATATCATCCTGTTTTCTTCTTTCTCCTGATTCAGGAGATCTGGGGGCAGGGAGTGGGGGGTGGGGATGGTCTAGAGTAATGAGCTCTCCAAAGTTAGAAGAAATCAGTAGCAGCAGCAGCAGCAGTGGTAAATGATGGTTCAGTACCATGGAGAGCAGAACACGTGCTTTCCAAAATACTAACCCATACCATACCAAATGTCAGTTGCCATGTTATTGAAAACATTCTTATCAGCCAGCTATTGACTCAGACTGTGATTCATGTCAAGAAGTTCTAGCAAGATTGGTTTTACCTCTTTAACTATCTATGCTAAAGGAACAAGTACCCCTCCCCCAACCTAGATGGACCAATACTTCATCAAAAACAAATGTATGAAAAGTTAAATCGAGTTAAGGCAGACATATAAAATACAAGTCCCAATTTGTTTTTCATTACTGCATGACAGCAGACATAAAACAGTGTGGCAAATTGTGATAAATGATTTTGATACTTACCCTCAATTGATGTGCTTACTTTGTCACAGATGATTAATAAATAGCTATTAGACTGGTTCTGTCCCACAGACCTTCCTTTGATTAGTAATTACTGAGGATCATAGCACTTTTTGTTTCATTATGGGCTCCGTAGTTAGCAAACCTTATAAAGTTTCAAGTGCCCCCAAAGTGGAATACTACACAGTCACTCAAATAAAAGGAGAGAATATTTATTGATGTGCAGAGATTTTCCCCATATGCTAATTTGTAAAAGCATGTTATAAAGAAGCATAACCCCATTTTCATTAAAAAGAATAGTTACATGGTGAAAGGAAGAGGGCATGGCAACCCACTCCACTATTCTTGCCTGGAGAATCCCATGGGCAGAGAAGCCTAGCAGGCTGCTATAGGGTCTCAAAGAGCCGGACATGACTGAAGCGACTTAGCACATAGAACAACATGGAAAAAGTCAGAAAATGTAACAGTGTTTCCTGGGTGATGGATATATGAAGTACTTTTTGCTGTTAACTGTTTCTTTCCTATATACTTAAAATTTTAATGCCATGATTATTTATTAGAATATTGAGACTCATGGAAATGAACAATTATTTTTTAATTGATCATTCACTCATTATTTTTGCATTTCAATTCAGAGTCTATCACTATGTCTCTATATGCTTTGATAAGTAACTGGTTTCAGTTCAGTTCAGTTCAGTCGCTTAGTCTGGTCCAACTCTCTGTGACCCCACAGATCGCAGCACCTCAGGCTTCCCTGTCCATCATCAACTACTAGAGCTTGCTCAAACTCATATCCGTTGAGACAGTGATGACATCCAACCATCTCATCCTCTTTCATCCCCCTCTTCTTTGGCCTTCAGTCTTTCCCAGGATCAGGGTCTTTTCCAATGAGTCAATTCTTCACATCAGGTGGCCAAAGTATTGGAGCTACAGCTTCAGCATCAGTCCTTCCAATGAATATTCAGGACTGGTTTCCTTTAGGATTGACTGGCTTGATGTCCTTGCTGTCCAAGGGACTCTCAAGAGTCTTCTCCAACACCACAGATAAAAAGCATCAATTATTTGGTGCTCATCTTTCTTTATGATCCAATTCTTACACCCATATATGGCTACTGGAAAAACCATAGCTTTGACTAGACAGGTCTTTGTAGGCAAAGTAATGTCTCTGCTTTTTAATATGCTGTCCTGATTTGTCACAGTTTTTCTTCCAAGGAGCAAGTGTCTTTTAATTTCATGGCTGCAGTCACCCTCCACAGTGATTTTGGAGCCCGAGAAAATAATCTGTCACTGTTTGCATTGTTTCCCTATTTGTCATGAAGTGATGGGACCAGATGCCATGATCTTAGATTTTTTAATGTTGAGTTTTAAGCCAGCTTTTTCACTCTCCTATTTCACTTGCATCAAGAGGCTCTTTACTTCCTCTTCACTTTCTGCCATAAAAGTGGTGTCATCCACATGTCTAAGTTATTGATATTTCTCTCTGCAATCTTGATTCCAGCTTGGGCTTCATCCAGTCTGGCATTTCTCATGACGTACTCTGCATATAAGTTAAATAAGACAATATACAGCCTTGAAGTACTTCTTTCCCTATTTAGAACCAGTCCATTGTTCCATGTCCAGTTCTAACTGTTGCTTCTTGACCTGCATACAGATTTCTCTGGAGGCAGGTCAGGTGGTCTGGTATTCCCATCTCTTGAAGAATTTCCCACAGTTTGTTGTGATCCACACAGTCAAAGGCTTTAGCATAGTCAAAGAAGCACAAGTAGATGTTTTTCTGGAACTCACTTGCTTTTTCTATGATCCAGCAGATGTTGGCAGTTTGATCTCTGGTTCCTCTGGCTTTTCTAAATCCAGCTTGAACATCTGGACGTTCTCAGTTCATGTACTGTTGAAGCCTAGCTTGTAGAAGTTTGAGCATCTCTTTGCTAGCATGCTAGCCCATGAATAGTGTATACATCCTGTGTGTGTGCTTAGTCTCTCAGTAGTATCTGACTCTTTGTGACCCCACAGGCTATAGCCTGTCAGGCTCTTCTGTCCATGGGATTTTTCAAGGAAGAATACTGGAGTGCGTTGCCATTTCCTCCTCCAGGGGATTTTCCCAACCCAGGGATCGAACCTGTGTCTCCTGCATTGCAGGCAGATTCTTCATCCACTGAGCCATGGGGGAAGCATGTAAAAGAAATGTAGAAACATTTGTTATATGGAAGTGAAAGGGCTGATCTTATTTGATTTTTATTTTCAAAACATTCAGTTTCAAAGATGTATTTGATTAAATATCAGAAATTTCATATGGCTTACCTAACATTAAATGAGTTATAGCTAAGTAAGATTTCCTGTCCCCTTTTTCTAAAAATTATTTAAGTTCCCATAACAAATAGATAATCATTAATTTTATCTATTTTACAAAATATACCTTGGCATCCCCATGTAGAAAAAAAATACTCCAATATAATGTTCCAATCTTAACTGACTGACACAAAAAAAACAAGTTCTGCAAATATCTGCTTGGTTTCTGCATTGTAAGTTATCTTTAATTAATTAACTCTTATCTCTATAGGGCAGGCCTTTGACATGTCTGGAACAAAACTCAGCCAAATTTCATAATAGGAGGCACAGAAACAGCTCAAATGAAACACACCTGCCAAGTCCAGCTTAGATGAATTTATTTCTTCTGGGGCAGAAAACACTTATGAAATTGATATTTATAAAGTAGAGTTGGTAGCATATTTATAAAAATTATTAAATATGTACTTTTCAAAAAAGTTTTGTTGGAGGATAGCGCTTTGCAATATTGTTTTGGTTTTCTATATACATCAGCATGAATCAGCCACCTGTATGTCCCCTCCGTCTTGAACCTCCCTCCCATCTAGGTTGTTGCAGAGTACTGGGTTGAGCTCCCTGTGTCACACAGCAAATTCCCACTGGCTGTCTATTTTACATATGGTATTAAAGTAGTGAATCACTTATAACTCTAATACCTCATTAACACATCATTAATATATTTAGAAAAGGCATAATAGAGCATTATTCCTCAGTAGATTATTCTAATATTCTTCAATTTGTACAGGAATAAACAATCCCAAACTTTTTTCTTAAACTTTTGTTTTTTTTTTTAATTTAACATTAATTTAAAATTAAATTTAAATTTTAAATTAAAGTTAAATTTTATGTTAACTAAATTTTACTAATATATCCACATCTCCATACTTAAAGTCCCCTTGTCAGGGTAAAGAGAATTATTCAATGAAACAGAATGAGAAATACATACATTTTAAAACCTTCTAGGGACTTTCCTGGTGGTCTAGTGGTTAAGACTTCACCTTCTAATGCAGGGGGTACAGTTTCAATGCCAGATCAGGGAGCTAAGTAAGATCCCACATGCCTCAAGCCCCAAAAAAACCAAAACATAAATCAGAGGCAATATATTGTAATAAATTCAATAGAGACTTTAAAAATGGTCCACATCAAAAAATCTTAAAAAGTAAAAATAAAACCTTCTAGTCCTCTTCCAAGAGATGGGAGGCTAGAGGCCCCACAAATGTAGTAGCTGCTGAAACACCTCAAAATCAGATAGCCCACTCTTATTTACAGGGGACTCAAAAGCAAAGGAGGGAAAGATTCCTTTCGGTGCCACCAAGATCCATCTGATGGTACCATCAAGGAGTGTTTTAAGAAAGACTTTCTTGTGAAGGGGTTTCTCTGGTGGCACAACGGTAAAGAATCAGCCTGCAATGCAGGAGCAGCAGGAGATGTGGGTTTGATCCCTGGATGGGAAGACAGAGGAGCCTGGCGGGTGACAGTCCATATGGGAGTCAGACATGTCTGATGTGAGTTAGCATGCATGCACGCTGTGAGCTTGGAAAAAGCAGACCAAGTTGTACTTGTCTCTTTTCTTTTTGTCATTAGAAGACAAAACAAAAAGGAACACCTGCACAGATCCTACATTACTGGTGCTTGGGTTAATTACCATGCCTCCTATGTGCCACGCCCCCTTCCCTGTATGTTGGCTCACAGCAAGTGGCCCAACCTCCATGACTCTTGTGGTATTTGCTTGCAGCCAAGGTACAGCATAAGAATCATCAAGCACCCCCAGCAGAGGGCTGCCTGGAAAAAAATAAGATTTCAGCTAGAAAACCAGTTCTATGGTTGAATCTTACTGTATAACTCTTATGGCAAGTAAAACAGGATAACCACCAGTGGTCACACTTTTCTCTTTGTTAATGGATGTCAAGGGGGAAAAGGTTGTAGAAAGGGTAAATGTTATAAAAAAAAATGAATATTCAGCTCCAAAATTGTGCACAAGTAAATCTGAAAAAAAGAATCACAGCAGGTTGTTATTGCTCAATTCCAGCCCATTGACAGAGAATAAAAAGGCAGAGCAATATGAGTGTAAAGCAAGCTACCAGGCTCAGCAGGACTTTGCCACCTTAGCTTTGCATGCTGCTGCATTTATGAGTTTAACTCTTTTGCTACCAGCCTTCTCTGATCTCACTTGATCCAAAAAGATGGTGAAGGTCTGGATGAACTAGGCTCCGCTGACGCAAAATTGCTGTTGTTGTTAGGTTGCTAAGTCGTGTCTGACTCTTTTTCGACCCCATGGACTGCAGCCCACCAGACTCCTCTGTCCATGGGATCTCCCAGGCAAGAATACTGGAATGGGTTGCCCTTTCCTTCTCCAGGGGAATCTTTCCAACCCAAGGGATCAAACCTGCATCTACTGCTTGGTAGGGAGATTCTTTACCACTGAGCCAGCTAGAAAGTGTGGACACAAAACTAGGTCTAGGAGTAAGATAACACATACCATGATGATGGAATTACTAACTTAAAACCAACTAATGAATTCCTGGTATAAATCCTGATGGATGCATCCAGTAGTTGATCCTTGAATTAGTCACAAACCTAAATGCCTCATAACTATTATTTGCCACACACACACACACACACACACACACACACACACACACACAAGATCCCAGGAGCAGTTTTTGAGAGCTAAATTTGCCAGCAACATAAGTGGGTTGCATCTTACTGTCTTCAAACAGAAAAGAACAATTGCAGGCATATTGGATTGCTGGTTCTTTTAAAACTAAGGATTCAGTACTTAATTTCATGTTCATTTCTAAAGAATTGCCATTGATAAAAGAGAAATTGTGGATTTCATGTGTGTCTTCTCAGAAAATGTTTATTTCGGGTTGAAGTTTAATTTCAGTTGAGCTTCCTCACAGAAAGAAGTAAACATTGCTACTGTTGTCACTGAGATTGTGATTTCAGTTTTCAAAAACTTATACATTGTGTTTACTTCTGGGGAGTATAACAATAGAGTCACAAATCTGTAACAATATTATAGCAATGTAGCTGCTACTGCTGTTGCTACTGCTGCTGCTAAGTCGCTTCACTCCTGTCCCTAACCCCATAGACAGTCCTGTCCAACTCTGTGCGACCCCATAGACGGTAGCCTACCAGGCTCTCCCATCCTTGGAATTCTCCAGGCAAGAACACTGGAGTGAGTTGCCATTTCCATCTCCAATGCATGAAAGTGAAAAGTGAAAGTGAAGTCGCTCAGTCGTGTCCGACTCCTAGCCTTCCCCTCTCCAACAAATGGAGGGTGTTAACTACTTGATGACCATGAGCACGTAGCCCTCGGCCTCCTGAACCCAAAGGACTGGTCATGTTCACCGCTGTGACACCACCCAGCTACCTCACTATCAGCCAATCAGAGAATTGTGCACCAGCTGATCACAAACCCTGCCACCACCCCCTCTTCCTCACCTGGCCTTTAAAAGTGCTTTGCGAACCCTCTGGGAGAGCTCAAGGCTTTTTATGGCATGCATGAGACACACGGTCTCCATGCATGGTCCTGCAGTAAACCTTTATCTGCTCCAAACTCCAAAGATGATTCAGTTTGTTTGGCCTCCCGGTACATCAGGCACATGAACTTGCACTAAGAAATTCATATACCTTGTAATTTTGAGAAGCCCTACTAAAGTATGACATGCATTTTTGTAGTACGAAATAGTATGAAAGCTATTTCTCTTATGCTATGATAACTTTTTGTATGTTTGTGCCTAAATGCAGTGAAAACCCCTCAATTTTTTGTTTTGTGTTTTTAATTTGTTTATTTGTTATAAAAAAAATGATCAATTCTGCAAGCAATCTCCATCTCTCCTTGGAAAATAATCACTTGTATACAACAACAGACTCCAACTCTGTCCACTCCACTCATGTGAGTGCCAAATTTACCTTGTTGTTCAGGCACTAAGTCCTGTTGAGCTCTTTGCAACTCCATGATCTGCAGCACGAGAGACTCCCCCGTCCTCCAGTATCTCCTGGAGTTTGCTCAAATTCATGTCCATTGATTCAGTGATGCTATCTAATCATTCTATCCTCTGTTGCCCTCTTCTCCTCCTGCCCTTAATCTTTCCCAGCATCAGAGTCTTTTCCAATGAGTTTGCTCTTTGCCTCAGGTGATGAAAGTATTGGAGTTTCAGCATCAGTCCTTCCAATGAATATTCAGGGTTGATTTCCCTTAGTAATGACTGGTTTGATCTCCTTGCAGTCCAAGGGACTCTCAAGATTCTTCTCCAGCACCCAAATTTGAAAGCATCAGTTCTTTAGCACCTAAGTCAGCTTTATTTCTTGTGGCAGAAATAGAAAAAAATTAATTGATTTGGTAGGTTTGGGAGGATAAAGTAGCATCATGGAAATATCACTGGGGTGAGTTCAAGAAGATCTGCATTTCATAGGCATCTTCCTCTAACCAGGTGGATACCCCTAGGCAGACCCTTTCCCACCTCCTGGGTTTGGATTTCCTCATCTGTATTAAGGAGTTTGGACACTGTAATCTCCAAGCCTCAAGCCTGCTTCCCACCGATAGCTTGTAGGGACTTTACTGATTCTTCCTTACTAGATCTCTCATTGCCACCCTTATCTCCTTTGCCACTACCACATCCAGATAAGTCTTGCTTCAACTGTTACCACAGCTTTCTTTTTTTTAATAGCTTTATTTTATTTTTTGAATGTGCTTTTTGTACACTTTTTTATTGGATTATAATTGCTTTACAATGTTGTGTTAGTTTCTGCTGTACAACAACATGAATCAGCTACACATATACATATATCCCCTCCCTCTTGGGTCTCCCTCCCACCCCTAACCCAACCCTCTTGGTCATCACAGAGCACCAAGCTGAGCTCTCTGTGCTATACAGCATCTTCCCACTAGCTGTCTAGTTTACACATGGTGCATACGTCAATGCCACTCTCTCAATTCGTCCCACCACTTCCTTTTCCTCCTTGGTACCCATATGCTTGTTCTCTACATCTGCTTCTCTATTTCTGCTTTGTAAATAAGGTCATCTAAACCATTTTTTTCAGATTCCACATATATACATTAACATATGATATTTGTTTTTCTCTTTCTGACTTATGTCCATCTACCTCACTGCAAATGATCCAGTTTCATTCCTTTACCATGGCCTTCTAACTGATCTACTTCATTTCACCCTGTCTCCATCTGAGCTCCACACCACTACTTCTTTTGTTCTCAAAAGAAAATCTACTCGTGGCCATCGATGCTTAGACCACTTCAGTGGTCCCAAGGTGATGCCCAAACACATGAACATGGTCTGCAAGTCCCTTCCTGTTCCTTGAAGATGCTCCGCTCCCCCTGTCCCTGTACACACTGCTGCTCTCAGCCCCTTTCTCCTGAACCATCCTCTATACTCTAGCCTGTTGACCACTGAGTCCTGATCTATCTTTCAAGCAACAGCTTCATCATCACTAGGTAAGATATTCTTGGCTACCAGAGGACATTGGGCTTCTCGTCATAATTTTTGCTGCTCTGACTGTTATGGTTCACTTAGAATTAATCTTTGTGAGGGCTGAACTGGTCTCCCTTGCTCACTGTCATGCTCTTGTAGCCAACACCAAGTAAGCATTACAAATTATTATTTGAATTCCATCCTCTGCTTCCTAGTTATTGATAAAATAATAATAAATGCTAAATATTGCTTTAAGGATTAGGCATAATTCATCTAAACACCTAGAATAAACCTTGACATATATTAGGCATTTAATATATGCTAGCTGTTACTATTGTTACTATTCTTTTCTTTCTTTAATTATAGCAGTTAGTATGGGCTTAATTATAATTACCTGATAAGTAAAAATCTCTTTCTTACTTTCAATGCTAAATGAAATACACAAAGTAGATGCATTAATCAACTAAACAAATGCATCAGGTTAATGGTATTTCTTATTCCAATGAAACAGAAAATCATTTTGTTATGTAGTTAATATATATAATTAATCATATCTATTGTAAATTGTACAGCAATATAGTTGGAAAATATAGTATTGAATTTTCATAAAGTATTACTAAATTCTTCCAGTAAATGTTCCATGTTTTGTTTCCTTGAAGCTTAAGCTAATGGAAAAGACTTGAGAGAAATTGTCATTTTGAAGAAAACAGACCGTGGATACTCATGACCTAAAAGAAAATCTGGCATGCATATCTTAACATTCTTAGAAATTACTCTTAGGTTCAGCTTTTATTAATTCATAACTCTTCAAAGTTATTAATTGAAAGGGGTCCTGTAGCCCAATCTCCCACTCAATATTTGAATCTCCATGGCACCATCTTAGCCAAGTGGACGGACAGCCTCTGCATGGGCAGTTAGATGATTAAATCTCTATTATTTCCCATAGCAATGTATGATTCATTAATGGTTTATCTATGAGTCTTTAAGAATATATTATCTGCAAGTCAGAAACAAATTATATCATAGTCACAGGAGAAAAAAAAAAGATAGTGGCTATGGATAAGGAAACAATTGAGAGATTAATAAAAATTTAGCTTGATTTTTGTCTCTATCATATATTAAGTAATAACATAGAGGTGTGACCAGCAAAGGTATAAAATGTGTCTTATTCTGCTTCTGCCTTATTGTTCACAATTACTTATTCCAAGTTAACACGTTTTCTTCATTATCTCTCACCCACTCTTCCTTTATATCCCTTTAGTCTTAACTCTGTGCCTAATTCCTGCTTTCTCTCTACTTACTTCCTTGCCTTTCTCCCTAATATGTTTATTACTTTGGCCGAGTATTCTTTTGGTTTTAAAATACAGTGATATGATTTTGCCATAATAATCCAGAAACTGAGCTGCAATAAGAAATTCTCTGACATGTAAGAATAAGCTGAACAGACACAGAAAGAATATGTGATTGAAGGCTCAATAACTGTAGGGTAGGTGGATGAATGGATAAATGGATGAATTTCAGTTGATAAATATTAAGTTCCAAATAGTAAATTGCTGCATTAGATTCTGTGGTAGACAGTGACGTCTGCTTCTCTGCCTTTAGGAGGTTAAAATCTACAGGAAATTTATACACAGGACTAACCAAACATGGCGCAAGACAGACAGTGAGGAGCAATGTGAAGGGGAAGAAAAACTGGGGGAAGGGGAAGGCAGAGAAGAAGGGAGACATGGAATATTATTCAAGAAGGAGGACATAAAAAGTAGAGTAGTTAGCAAATAGAAAGTTAATATTGAATAAGTATTATATTTCAGGATATTCAAGAAAGGAAAGCTGTGTTTTAAAATTTAAAGCACGATATTAATTTGTAAAAAAAGTCATATAGATCTCACAGTCACAGTACTGCATGCTATGACTTTAATTAAGGCTGTGTGTATGTGTGTGTGTGTACGTGCACGCGTGCGCGCTCAGTCACGTCCAACTCTTTGAGACCCCATGGACTGTAGCCCACCAGGTTTTGTTACTAAAGATATTTTGTTTAACATAAATTGTGTAGATTATTGCAAATTGGCATGAGGTACTTGTATCAGGCCACCAGTAACAGCTGTTGCCTTTAGGAACAGAAACTAAAATAGTAATCAAAGATGTAGAGAAAGATTTGAACATTTCTGTACAGAATACTATGAAAAAGTTTTACCTTTACCATTCATTTCTGTCCCATCAAAATGTTCTAATGGTAAAAACCACCTTTAAAATTATTTCAAGGATACAAACATTTCTGTTTTTGTCACCTTTTCAATTACATCTTGTACAGGGCAATAAGAAGCTATTTAATGATGAAATGCCAATTAACAACAAGAGCAGTATGTCAAGTAAAAGTAATGATATTTCCTCACCAAATACCACAGCATGATTTATAGAAATGCCATCCTTTCTCAAAGAATGGGATCCTCTCATTTGGTGCAGTAAATTGCATACTGTCTTTTTACAGCTGTTCCCAAAGACAAAGATACTTTTGAGCTTCATTTATAAAACTTAAATATAAGATTGTTGTTCCAACTTCTTGTAACTCAAAATAGCATCAGCGATGGCCAAACATATTATTCATGCAGTGGAAAGTAAGAAATGGTGACGATTTAAAGTTAACATTGTGAAATGAAGATGAATGTGTACAATGTTAACCTCAAATGGTTCAAATAGATGTTATGAACAATTTAACATGAGGCTAGCAGGATCTTGGTAAAAGAGCCATTCAAAATTATTTCCACTTCCTACTGTAAGACAGATGAAATTATATTTATCTTAGAAGGTTTTAAAGAGGATTAAGCAAAGTAATGCGTAAGAAGTATTAACACAATGTATATTCTTTTCTGTTGACTGATTGCCCCTTGTATACCCCAATATCGCATCATCATGCTGGCTCTTCATTTTCTTTCCAGCCTCTCCTCTCTTATCAGGGTTTTCCTGGTGGCTCAGACAGTAAAGAATCTGCCTGCAATGCAGGAGACACAGGTTCTGTGCTTGGGTTGGGAATATCCCTTGGAGGAGGGAATTCCTCCCTACTCAAGTATTCTGGAAAATCCCATGGACAGAGGAGCTGGCAGGCTACAGTCTGTGATGTCGCAAAGAGTCGGACACAACTGAATGACTTTCACTCACCCCTCTATTATCTGTCCCCCTTTCTTTCTGGAATAGGCCATTCTTTTCTTTGTAATTTGAATAATAGCTTAGCTGTCTTTTGGGGGGATTTTGTTTGTTTGCCTACATTCCTCTGTTCATACTGTTAGAGTGTTACTTTCTGTCCCAAGTGGTTCCTTATCAAGTATTTTTTCATTAAAAGTTCCTCCACTAAGAATTTAACATAATAAATGTAGTAGTTAACATAATAAATGTTTTGCTTCTATTGCAGAAAGCAAACCTGATTGTTTCACTCACCTGCTTGATAACCCATATGTGGCTTTCCATTGCCTTGAGCAGTAAGCCTCAGTTTTTTTAGAAGGACTTACAAAGTAGCCCATGATCTAGTCTCCACTATAGGACATTCTGATGTCATTCTGGTTTCTCAAATACCTTTTGCTTTCTCCAGCCCCTAAATCTTCATATATCGTATTTTCTTCATAGATCGTATTTTTTCTCCAACTCACCAGCAGTCCAACTCTTACTATAGCTTGTACTTACCTGCAAAAGCTCTTGCTTTCTCTAGGGTAATTCTATTGCTAGGTCCTCTTTTATCATCATTCACTTCTTTACAAAAGTGCCTTTTCCACTTATAATTATTTAATTATCTAAAACACTATAATTCTTTTCTGCTATAGACTCCAAACACCCCTGGGACCAGGACCAAATTTCTTTTCTTCACCATCCTGTCTGCATACTGCAGACACTCAATTTTCAAAACTACATGAAGATACACATTGAGTAAAGCATGTGTGTAAAGTACAACATGTCATCCTTGACTTCTGGGCTTTAATTTATCTGGCATGGGGGGAGTCCATCTTCTGAGAAAATCATAAAATTCCAGTAGTGGTGGAGAGCATAAAAAACTATTTGCCTTAGAGGTCTGGAAGCTCTGCTGTTGACAATGTTAACAACTCAATGAGGAGGGGAGTCAAAGGGCAATGCTTACAGAAGGTCACAGGGATCCCACCTAAATTTGCCATGAACTGTGTGTTTTGTAAGCAGATGGCATTCTTTGTTAACTGTCCTCGGGATTTATTAATAATTAACTGCTGTTACAGTTGGAGAGATGCTTCATGCCTGTGGAGAAATTCGACTGAATTCAACCACTCTAAAATAAATGATTAATAGATAACCAATGAGAACCTGCTGTATATCACACGAACTCTACTCAATTGTCTGTGGTGACAAAGAGAGCCTATATATATACGAATAGCTGATTCACTTTGCTGTACAGGAGAAACTAACACAACATCGTAAAGCAACCTAACTCCACTAAAAACATTTTTAAAGTATTTAACTTTTTACTGTATGTCCTACAAAAACTTACCTTCTTTTCATTCAGCATTAAATTTTTATATTACTTGGTGGCTCAGATGGCAAAGAATCTGCCTGCAGTGCAGCAGACCTGGGTTCAAACCCTGGGTCTGGAAGATACCCTGGAGAAGGGAATGGCAACCCACTCCAGGATTCTTGCCTGGAGAATTCCCTGGGCAGAGGAGCCTGGCAGAGTTGGGGCGGTGGGGTGAGGGAGGAGGCAGGGCGTGGGCACTACGGTCCATGGAGTTGCAAAGAATAGAACATGACTGAGCAGCTAACACACTTTGGGCTTCCCTGGTGGCTTAGATTGTAAAGAATCTGCCTATAATGCAGGAGACCCGGGTTTAATCCCTGAGTAAGGAAGATCCCCTGGAGAAAAGTGTTAGTCACTCCAGTCATGTCCAACTCTTTGCAGCCTCACAGAAGAAATGGCAACCCATTCCAGTATTCTTGTCTGGAGAATCCCATGGAGAGGTGTCTGGTGGGCTACAGGTTATGGGGTTCCAAAGAGTCAGACATGACTGAGAGACCAACAAAAAAATAAATGATTAGCACCATCATCTTTCACATTATCTTTCAATAAGTGGGACAGCTACATTTTTTACAAGCATCTTTCTGATGCTTAAAACCTATAAATCCTGGCAAGAATAGAGAAGAGGGATGGGGAATTTAAAAATTCAGGCAAAATAATGTTTGTCAGGGCTTCACGTTATGAAAATAACACTTTTTTCACAGAACTGACCTGTCAGGGACCCCTATTTTTCATAACATATTAAGCCAGAAGAATGTCACACGTTGCAGAACTTGCCTGGTCATTGAATTGTTGAGAACAGATGTATGTCATGGCTTCCTGGATGGCGGAGCCACCTCCTCCTGAGTGGATCATCAGCAAGGCATAGCTTCCCAGGTCTTTAAACTTGTCAACACAGTAGGTCTTAGAAACTGTTGCCATAGTAACCTTCAGTCAAACAAGTTGGCTCAGGCTGTCACGTACAAGCATGATAGAAAAAAAAATGCTGGCCACTCTTGTTCAGGATGCCACCAAAGGGGTAATATTAATTATTCAATAAGTAGACCAAAAGAGTGGTTATGGAACCATTTATGATCAGTGTCCTAAGAAGATACATCTGCTAAAATTTACATGTCCCTAAATATATAACTTGCTTGCTTGCTAAGTCGCTTCAGTCGTGTCCGACTCTGTGTGACCCCATAGATGGCAGCCCACTAGGCTCCTCTGTCCCTGGGATTCTCCAGGCAAGAATACTGGAGTGGGTTGCCATTTCCTTCTCCAGTGCATGAAAGTGAAAAGTGAAAGTGAAATTGCTCAGTCGTGCCTGACTCTTAGCGACCCCATGGATTGCAGCCTACCAGGCTCCTCCGTCCATGGGATTTTCCAGGCAAGAGTACTGGAGTGGAAATACTGGAGTATTGCCGTTCTCTTGCTTTTCTGGAGCCATTTTATCTATAATTATTTGATGGGGAAAGTAATAAATTTCAGGTTGTTGTTATTCAGTCATTAAATTGTGTCTGACTCTTTGTGATCCCATGGACTATGGCATGCCAGGCTCCTCTGTCCTCCACTATCTCCCACAGTTTGCTCAAATTCACGTCCATTGAATTGGTGATGCTATCTAACCATCTCATCATCTGCTGCTGCCTTCCCCCTTTGCCTTCACTCTTTCCCAGCATCAATGTCTTTTCTAATGAGTCAGCTCTTCACATCAGGTGGCCAAAATACTGAAGTTTCAGCTTCAGCATCAGCCCTTCCAAATTCCAGGTAGTCTATTGTATTTTCTAATTAAACTTTCCCTTTTAGGTACACATGCATACACACACATACATGCATATGTATACATATATGTATGTATATATTATTTTTATATATAATGTAAATCTTAAATAGGACCATGATTCTATTCCTGTTGGTAATCTCCCAAGAAAGTAAAAATAAATCAAATTTACATACCCCAAAGAGGGGTATGTAAAAAGAATCAAGGAGAAAATTAGGTCATAAATAATGTAACAACAATTAGCTATTGTTTTTGAAGGCCCTAAGTATTTGGTATTCAAGTAGGTAATACACACATGTGATCTTGTTTTTCCCCCCAAATCTGATTATAATAGGTTCTAGCTTTTCCATAATTTACGAGAAGCAAAGGAGGCTCAAAGAATTAAAATGAGAGACTATCACTCAAGTGAGATTTGAACTTAGGTCAGCCTACCTCCAACATTTCTTTTTTATCTCCCAAACTGATTTTTTTCATGATATCACACTTTTTTTTAGCATGGCTCAAGCATGACCTAGAGGAAAAAATCATAGCTTGTGTTGAGGGAGCTCACCACCAATTAAGGACAGCCACAGGGCTTCCCTTGTGGCTCAGCTGGTAAGAAATCCACCTGCAGTGCAGGAGACCTGGGTTTGATCCCTGGGATCAGAAGATCCCCTAGAGAAGGGAATGGCTACCCACTCCAGTATTCTGGCTTAGAGAATTCCATGGACTGTATTGTCCATGGGGTCACAAAGATTTGGACGTGAATGAGCGACTCACTTTCACTAAAGGACAGGTAAGTGGCTTAAATGGTAAAGAATCCACCTGCAATGCAGGGGACCTGGGTTCAATCCCTTGGTCAGGAAGATCCCTTGGAGAAGGAAAAGGCTACCTACTCCAGTATTCCTGCCTGGAGGATTCCATGACAGAGAAGCCTGTGGGGCTACAGTCCATGGGGTCACAAAGAGTCAGACACAACTGAGTGACTAACACTTTCATTTTTCATGAAAGTTAGCTTTTGGGAAATCTTTTTGGCTCCAGGATCTGACAGTATGGGGACTGTGGTAAAATAGTCATAAAATTTGTAGTTCAAGCATTGCTTTGAGCACCAGCTCCTCCACATAACAGTAGAGTAGCCTTAAGAAACTTTAATTTCTTTGTGTTTCAGTGTGTTCATCTGTGAAATGAGATAATAACTTAATGGAAGTTTCTGAGGATTGAATGAGAAAATTTATTTGAAGCATTTTATAAAATATAAAATTACTGTTATAAATTACTGTTATAAATATAAAAATTACTGTTATTTTATAAAACATAAAATTGCTATTGTTATTATCTTACATATTATATTCAGTCTTGGCATATATCTTCACCATAAGTTTCTTTATACTTTAAAAAATGCCACATTGAATTCTTTCCTCAAATTAAATTAATGTGTTTGCTTTAATCCACAAAAGTTAAGAGTTCCATAGAGCTTCTACCCCAAGTCTGTATCAAGAGTCAGGAAATAATTCCTGCATTAGTATATATAATAAAATGCCATTTTAGTCATTCATAGGCACACACACATGGCAACTTGCTAAGGAAATATTATCCATATTTATTTAAATTAATGCTTAATGGGTAAAAATTGACTTATCATTCTACTCTGGTTGGACAGAGCAAACAGAATGCTGAGAGTGCAAAGATAATCTATTTAATCAAGGACATGGCCAGTGCAACAAATTCAAGGGTTATAATCCAGTAGCCTATGGGCTGAGACTGAACTGCAAATGTATTCTTCTTCTTTTTTTTTTTTTTTTTTTATTTTGGTATGGCACTTTTTATTTGTAACACTTATTTACAATATAACCAATGTTCATGAACCCAGAAACTTACCACAACTCCAAAACAAAGCTAATACGAACATTCTCGTACATGTGTGCATTCATTTCTGCTGAGCATGTATCTAGAACTAGAATTCCTGGGTCATGTGCTATTTAAATATTCAGCTTTAGTAGATATTGCCAGTTTTCCAAAATGCTTAAGCTAATTTCCACTACCACCAGCAGAGAATGAAAACACCTCTTGGCCTGAATCGTTGTCAACACTTGCTTGTCTTTTAAATTTTAACTATCCTATGGGTATGTAGTTTATCTTACTCTTTAACTCCTTAAAAGTTGTCTTATGCTTTTATTACTTTATACTAGTAAAAGATGTGCCCTTTAAAATGTCACTAGTAACTTCTTTTTTTATCTTTATTTTTTATTTTATTTTTTAACTTTACAATATTGTATTAACTTCTTGATGACCAAATCTAAAGGCTTTTCTTCAGTCCTTGACCTTCGTCTCTTAGCAATGTCTGACACCACTGACCACCACTTTCTTCTTGACACTGTATTCCTTCAACTCCCACAATATTGCTTTATCCTAGAAGATATACCTTTTTTTAATTGGAGAATAGTTGCTTTACAATGTTGTGTTAGTTTCTGCTGTACAACAACATCAATCAGCTATATGTATACATATATCCCCTCCCCCTTGAACATCCCTCCCTTCCCCTTCCCCCATTCCGCCCATCTAGGTCATCACAGAGTACTGAGCTGAGCTCCCTGTGCTATATAGCAGATTCCCGCTAGCTATCTATTTCACATGTGGTGGTATATTTATGTCATTAAAAAGCACCATTACAACAAAATAAAGATATACTGGCCAAAGAAAACACATGTGTTTGCCCCTAGGCAAACATAAAATGAAGGGTATACTAGACTTTGGAATTGTGGATAAAGATGTACTTTCTATTTATGATAGATTAGGTTTGACATTATACATCTTTATCCACAATTCCAAAGTCCCGTATAACCTTTATGTTATGTTTGCCTAGAGGCAACCAAATGTGTTTTCTTTGGCCAGTATATCTTTATCTTTGTTGTAATGGTGCTTTTTAATGATGCTTTACGACAATGCCTGTACCTTCCCATTTTGCTAACTATTCCATCATTCAATCCTCTTATACTTGACTGCTTCACACATTTATATTACCTGGCTGACATTTGTGTTTAGGCCCCTTTACCAAGAGACCAAAGAAATGAGGGCTCTGTCTTATGAAGTCACAAAGACAGAAATGGCTGTATCTGAGCATGTTAAAACATGAAAGGCAGAATTGGTATGAATGTGGACTCAGGCACCTGGTTAGAACTGATGTATTCCAACCGAAAAGATACATTTAAGTGTTAGTCGCTCAGTCGTGCCCAACTCTTTGCGATCCCATGAACTGCAGCCCACCAGGCTCCTCTGTCCATGGGATTTTCCAGGCAAGGATACTGGAGTAGGTTGCCATTTCCTTCTCCAGTGGATCTTCCCAACCCAGGGATTGAATCCGGGTCTCCTGCACTGCAGGCAGATTCTTTTAGGACCCACATAAAGAAGTCTGGCAGTACAGAGCAGATTGTAAACATATTCACCCAGAAAGCCATTATCAAGGACCTGCTGTTTGATGAGTGAATTAAGTCAGACAGAGAAGGAGAAATATTATATGACATCCTTTATATGTGAAATCTAAAAAGAAATGATACAAGTGAACTTACAAAACAGAAAGAGATTCACAGACTTAGAGAATGAGCTTATGGTTGCCAGGGGGAAGGGATAGTTAGGGAGTTTGGGATCGACATGTACACACTGCTGATTTAAAATGGATAGCCAACAAGGAACTAGTACAGGGAACTCTGCTCAGTGTTAAGTGGCAGCCTGGATAGGAGGGGAGTATCAGGAGAATGGATACATGTGTATGTGTGGCTGAGTTGCTCTGCTGTGCACCTGAAACTATCGTAACATTGTTAATTGGCTACAACACAATACAAAATAAAAAGCTTAAAGAAAAGAACCTGCTGTATGAGCTTTCTACTAGCACATAATAAAAACTGTATAAATTAATGTTCTTTATTACAATAGGGTCATCATTGTTGCCATTGTCATTGCTATGATTATTGGTCAGACACAATTCTAGGAAGGACAGAGTCACATAAGGCCTGTCTTTCTCTTTACTCACAAATTGAATATATCCCCAATGTCTTGCACAATTCCTGATATATACTGGTTGCTCAAAACATTTCTGAAGAATAATCAGAATAAATAATTGAAGATTAGGGAGAGGCCATCCTTAGCCTTTGAGACCAACATCCAAATTCTCCTCTGACAATTTCTGAAAGACATTTGTCAATCATTCTAGGAAGTTGTCAGGGCAACTCTAGGACTGTGATCTTCCTGAAGGAAATGAAAGGAAAGACTGTGTGTGCTCAGTCATGTCTGACTCTCTGTGAATCTATGGACTTTAGCCCGCCAGGCTCCTCTGCCCATGGGGTTTCCCAAACCAGCATACTGGAGTGGATCACCATTTCTTCCTCCAGGGGATCTTCCCAACCCAGGGATTGAACCCGCGTCCCCTGTGTCTCCTGGATTGCAGGTGGATTCTTTACCACTGCACCAAGACTATCTTGTTGGAAAAGCTTTCCCAGGAACCAGACAGGAGTCTAAGTGGATGCATTACATAATGTCTGCAGAGAATTATGGTTGTAAGGGCTATATAAGCACCAGACACCATTAAGATTACTATTTAGAGAAATGTCTATTTAGTTCTTTGGCCCATTTTATGACTGGGTCATTTATTTTTCTGGAGTTGAGCTGTAGGAGTTGCTTGTATATTTTTGAGATTAGTTGTTTGTCAGTTGCTTCATTTGCTATTATTTTCTCCCATTCTGAAGGCTGTCTTTTCACCTTGCTAATAGTTTCCTTTGATGTGCAGAAGCTTTTAAGGTTAATTAGGTCCCATTTGTTTATTTTTGCTTTTATTTCCAATATTCTGGGAGGTGGGTCATAGAGGATCCTGCTGTGATGTATGTCAGAGAGTGTTTTGCCTATGTTCTCCTCTAGGAGTTTTATAGTTTCTGGTCTTACATTTAGATCTTTAATCCATTTTGAGTTTATTTTTGTGTATGGTGTTAGAAAGTGTTCTAGTTCCATTCTTTTACAAGTGGTTGACCAGATTTCCCAGCACCACTTGTTAAAGAGATTGTCTTTAATCCATTGTATATTCTTGCCTCCTTTGTCAAAGATAAGGTGTCCATATGTGCGTGGATTTATCTCTGGGCTTTCTATTTTCTTCCATTGGTCTATATTTCTGTCTTTGTGCCAGTACCATACTGTCTTGATAACTGTGGGTGTGGAGAAAAGGGAACCCTCTTACACTGTTGGTGGGAATGCAAACTAGTACAGCCACTATGGAGAACAGTGTGGAGATTCCTTAAAAAACTGGAAATAGAACTGCCTTATGATCCAGCAATCCCACTGCTGGGCATACACACTGAGGAAACCAGAAGGGAAAGAGACACGTGTACCCCAATGTTCATTGCAGCACTGTTTATAATAGCCAGGACATGGAAGCAACCTAGATGCCCATCAGCAGATGAATGGATAAGAAAGCTATGGTACATATACACAATGGAGTATTACTCAGCCATTAAAAAGAAAACATTTGAATCAGTTCTAATGAGGTGGATGAAACTGGAGCCTATTATACAGAGTGAAGTAAGCCAGAAGGAAAAACACCAATACAGTATAATAACACATATATATGGAATTTAGAAAGATGGTAACAATAACCCTGTGTACGAGACAGCAAAAGAGACACTGATGTATAGAACAGTCTTATGGACTCTATGGGAGAGGGAGAGGGTGGGAAGATTTGGGAGAATGGCATTGAAACATGTAAAATATCGTGTATGAAACGAGATGCCAGTCCAGGTTCGATGCACGATACTGGATGCTTGGGGCTAGTGCACTGGGACGACCCAGAGGGATGGTATGGGGAGGGAGGAGGGAGGAGGGTCCAGGATGGGGAACACATGTATACCTGTGGCGGATTCATTTTGATATTTGGCAAAACTAATACAATTATGTAAAGTTTAAAAATAAAATAAAATTTTTAAAAAAAGATTACTATTTAAAAAAATTGAGCATTCCATCATTCCCTATATGGTAACCTTAGCACAGCAGAATTGTTTAAGTGTTCCCTCTAAAATCCCCTCTGATAAGACTAATCATTGACTGGATTGCCAGCTGGTGCACTGGTAATTTTCTAGAAGTATATCACACAGACGGATCAACATGGGCAGATCTGGCGCACTTGCTTGGAGACCGCTCAGGTCTTACGCGAACTGTTGCAACAGCCTCCTTACTTTCTCCTGGCCTTAGATGAGCCCAGTCAGACAACTCCTAACTATACTTGTCCATTCTCCTAACTATATCGGCCTTTCTAAATTGTGATCTGTCTAATCATGTCACTTTTCTACATTAAAACTGTTCACGATTTCTTTTGGGCTAAAATACATCCTGATTCCTTAACAAGGCACAAATTGTGCTAGGGCTCTCCAGCTTCTCTTCTGAGCATCCTACCACTATCTAACTACTCCACAGCACTGTGGAGCCTCTTCCCACTTCTCTAGGAACTAGTGTATAGAAAAGTCTAGGTGACTTTTCTGACCGTTGTACCCCTGGGAAACTCCTAAGTAGCTTTCAAGCATTGCTTTCACCCTGAAACCTTCCCTGATGTCTATCCAGAGAAACAGAATGGATCGCTGTCTTCTTTACACGTCTATAATACTGGACAATATTCTTCTTTCAAGATCTTTGGCTGCAAATTTTGGAAGTCCAGCTTTAAACAACATAAGCTATAAGCTGGAATTTATTCACTCATGTCACCAAACTGCATGGTGGGTGGGCCTTATGATGACAGAGACTGGGGCCTTTGAACAAATCAGAAATTCTCCCTCAAACAATGATCTTCAAGGGGCAGAAATTACAGACACTGACTTCCCCAGGTCTGCATCCACACACACAAGAGACCAGAAGAGAAGGGCTCCTTCTCACTAATTCCAGTTAAAACTTTTCAGAGGAAGCATTTCGGTTGTCTGGCTTGGTCCACGTACGTGTCCCTGTAACTGTCTTCATGGGGAGGGGTTAGATACTATGATTCACCCAAACTGAGTCCTGGGGTGCTTTCACCTGGGAGTTGGGCACCATAATCAGCAACCCCATCAGCATCCTTACGGGCTTTATAATGGAGAAGAAGCAGTGATCCAGAGAAGAGGGCACAATCTAAGTAGGGATTTCAGATAGGCAGGAAAAACAGGTATCAACCAGTTTTTCAAAGTTTTTAACTAATGATTTTCAGCTGGGTTATAACTGTGCACCTCTCCCTGGAGTCTGAGCTTCTGGAGTTTAAGTATCCTGTCTTACACACTTCTCTTTCACTAACACCGAGCACGCTAGCACTATGCCTGATGTCATGTTGTCAGTTAGCTAATGTTTGTCGTTGAATTAATAAATGCTATTTCTCCAAGGATCTGTGATTAAAACATCCAGTGAACAGAACTACTGAATTTGGCTGGGTTTTGAAGTTCGTTAAGTGACTATTTACAGAACCTCTATAATTTAAAGGTCATTGAATGGTTCAAAACATAACTAAAACAAAACCTGTCTTTACACACTCCAAAATTTATACATACACATAAACTTAGAAAACAATGTCAAATTTTATGAATCCAAGAGTAGGGATATCTGCATTATATGGTCTTAAAAATGCAAGCAGTCAATAAGTTATCTATGATGTGGCATTTTGAATTTGATGTGGTGGTGGAATGATATCTTGGGTTTTTTTTTTTTTTGATCTTATGGTCTTTGTGTGAATGACTTTTATTTTCTTCATTAATTCGAAAGACATGCTAAAACAGAAAAAAATAGAACATCCACTGAATGAAATGTTTATACCATGCAAGAGAATACCATCAGGAACATTCCAAGATATTCCTTTTTTTTTTTTTCTTGTTAACTTATTGGGAAAATTTTAGTCCGTGATGTTAATTACAACTTTAAAATTTTTTGAAGCTTGGAATGGAATAATAATTATAAAATAGATATCTCTATTTTGCTTAGTCAGTCATGGGTAATTATTTTTACCATCTTTATGGAGGTATAATTGACAGATACAAATTGTACATATTAAAGTTTGATTTTTTAAAGTTTTATTTTATATAGGAGTATAGCTGAACACAATAATTTTTGAAATATAGCTAATATTAATTGATTTCACACTTTTAGCACTTTTGTAAAAGCCATCTAACCCTTACAAAAATCCTAAGAGTTATAGGAGTTATCCCTATTTTATATATTAAGAAGCTATGGTTAAAAGATCCCTGGGATTTCCCAAGTTCACAAGGGTAATACTCTGCCCAAAAAGAATAGAAAATCAGACCCTCTGATTCCAAGTCCACTGCTGTTTTCTTAAGGAAATTATTTAATCTCTCTGAGTAAAATAGGAATAACACTGATTTCTTTTTTAATTGATTATTTATTTATTTACTTATTTATTTATTTTTGACTGCACTTGGGCTTTCTATAGCTGTGGCAAGTGGGGGCTACTCTTCCCTGCAT
The DNA here is from genome assembly GCF_032452875.1 of Bos javanicus. NCBI lineage: Eukaryota > Metazoa > Chordata > Mammalia > Artiodactyla > Bovidae > Bos > Bos javanicus. Next base: position 94,959,108 of record NC_083872.1, on the reverse strand, counting down.
TTCTTGGGGTTTTCATTGCGGTGGCTCCATTGGTTGTAGCTCACAAGCTCTAGAATGCAGGCTCAGTAGTTGTGGCACACAGGCTGAGTTGTCCCACAGCATGAGATCTTCCCAGGCCAGGGGTCAAACCCTTGTCCCTTGCATTGGCAAGTGGATTTGTAACTACTGGACCACTAGGGAAGTCCCAATAACACTTACTTCTAAAGATGGTTGTAAGGAATAAAAGGAAAATATACATAGATATGTATCAGTTCAGTTCAGTTCAGTCACTCAGTCATGTCCGACTCTTTGTGACTCCATGAACTGCAGCATGCCAGGCCTCCCTGTCCATCACCAACTCCTGGAGACCACCCAAACACATGTCCATTGAGTTGGTGATGCCATCCAACCATTTCATCCTCTGTCATCCCCTTCTCCTCCTGCCCTCAATCCCTTCCAGCATCAGGGTCTTCTCCAATGAGTCAGCTCTTTGCATCAGGTGGCCAAAGTACTGGAGTTTCAGCTTCAACATCAGTCCTTCCAATGAACACCCAGGACTGATCTCCTTTAGGATGGACTGGTTGGATCTCCTTGCAGTCCAAGGGACTCTCAAGAGTCTTCACCAACACCACAGTTCAAAACCATCTATTCTTTGGTGCTCAGCTTTCTTTATAGTCCAACTCTCATGTATATACATATATATATATATATATATATATATATATATATATATATATATCAGTCAGTTCAGTTCAGTTGCTCAGTCGTGTCCAACTCTTTACAATCCCATAGACTGCAGCACACCAGGCTTCCCAGTCCATCAGCAACTCCCGGAGCTTGCTCAAACTCAAGTCCATCGAGTCACTAATGCCATCCAACCATCTCATCCTCTATCGACCCGTTCTCCTCCTGCCTTCAATCTTTCCCAGGATCAGGGTCTTTTCCAATGAGTCAATTCTTCACATCAGGTGGCCAAAGTATTGGAGCTTCAGCATCAGTCCTTCCAATGAATATTCAGGGTTGATTTCCTTTAGGATTGACTGGTTTGATCTCCTTCCTGTCCAAGCGACTCTGAAGAGTCTTCTCCAGCACTATATTTCAAAAGCATCAATTCTTCGGTGCTCAGCTTTCTTTATGGTCCACTCTTACATCTATACATGATTATTGGAAAAACCATATCTTTGACTAGATGGGCCTTTATTGGCAAAGTAATGTCTCAGCTTTTATATATATATATATATATATATATATATATATATATATATATATATATAATGCTTAGTGCAAAGCTTCGTCCAGATCAAGGGACAGAGAGACAGGTCAATGCACCACAGTTGCTACTTTTGTCAAGGATGCTAGAAGAGATTCTTGGACTTCTGATGAGTCCATACCTGTGGCCAGTTCACGTCCTTATCCCATATCCCAGGGGATTCATCCCCCATTTTTTCTCCTCTTTAGTGCTGCCCACTCTATTTCCAGTAGCTTCTTTCTCCCAAGACTGGCTATAGAACAGGTGGCAGGCTCCTGGGCTCCCCTTCCTTGCTGAAGCCAAGCCCCCAGGCTCCGTTTTGCTGCCTTAAGCCAGGTACCTCCAGTTTAGGAAAAGAGAAATACCAAGGGGCACCAGAACGTGTGGATCCCAGACCTTGTTCTGACATCGACTATCTGCCTGACATTTGCACCACTGTTCTCTCAAGTGTGAAATGAGGGTGTTGGACCAGAGAAATTCCTATATTAAACTTTGTTCTGCAAAGGACATTTCAGTGAAAATATTTTTACTGTAGAGTCAAGCAATAGCATTACCAGTCTCAGAAGGGAAAAAAAAGTTTTAAATATTTTTCTAGCCACCAAATAAATCAGCATTGGCCTTGCCTAAGTGCACCAGATCCATTTCAATTATTTCTAATGCTTCTTTCTGGCCCTGCTTCTCAGCAAGGATAGCATGCCTGCAGCATACATTCAGAATTTTTTCCTGAATATAGATTCCAGGAAAAGCTAGAGCAAAGAGGACAGAGAAGAAAGAAATAGCATAGATGACATTTCTTTTAGGCTCACTGCCTAGATCGCACTTGGCCTGCTGCCTTCTTCTCATTAGTTCCACTGACTGAATCTGATTAGCCCACCCTGATTTATTTTTGGCAACCTGGGAGCACATGGGCCAATGCTTATTTTCATGGCTGATACAATCATCCTCAAAGCTGTTGTTAGCATTTGGAAGATTAGTTCCTTTCCCTGGAAGCTGTTACTGTCTACAAAGCATCGTGACACATGAGACATATATTTCTTCAACACGCTACAAAATTGAGTTTATTTATTCTTCTTTTCGTTATCACAAACACTTCCAGTTTAGTGGCTGTTAAAACATACAGCAAAGAATTCTTAGCAATTGCATATTCCATGTCTGTAAACTTATTATTTTCTGAATTAGTGAATCGACTTCTGTAATCAATAATGTATAAAAAACAGGTTTCAGCTCTATTGGATATTTAGTGCTTGCATCAGCCTCATGTTCCACCTGACCACTGCCAATGGAGAATGGGTCATGTTTTAGATTTGATCCCAAAAGTACAGAACTCAGTTTTAAAAGTCTGCACATGTATCAGAGGATGAGAGACAAATGTGAGCAAAGGGATCTGGGACTTTCCTGGTGGTCCAGTGGTTACGACTCCGTGCTTCCGTTGCAGGGGGCATGGATTCAATCCTTCATTACAGAACTAAAATCCCACTTGCTACAGGCTGTGACAAATATTTTTTGAAAGCAAATCTGGGGGCTTCCCAGGTGGTGCCAGTGGTAAAGAACCTGCCTGCCAATACAGGAGACATAAGAGACCTGGATTCGACCCCTGGGTCGGGAAGATCCCCTGGAGGAGGACATGGCAACCCACTCCAGTATTCTTGCCTGGAGAATCCCATAGACTATGGAGCCTGGTGGGCTACAGTCCATACCGTCACAAAGAGTCGGACATGACTGAAGTCATGCAAGTGGTACTGTAGTTATTGTTTGGAGTCCATTTCACTAACATAAAATAAATGTATTAAAAAAAAATAAAGTAAATCTGTACTGACGATCCATTATTAAAGAAATTTTCCCAGGCCTATTCAGGTCACAAACCACTTGGCATATGCCATGTGCTGGTCTTAGAGCTGAAAACACAGCTAGAAATAAGATGCAGTCTCTGCCCTGGAGGACTTACAGACTAGTGAGGTAAGGATGATATGAACACTATTAAGTCTACTAAATGTTAACATAGAATTAAACTTCTCTTAATAGCCAGATAGTCTTTATAAGTGGTGCTAAGTCGTTTTCATCATGTCTGACTCTGTGTGACCCTATGGACTATAGCCCACCAGGCTCTTCTGTCCATGGGATTCTCCAGGCAACGATACTGGAGTGGGTTGCCATGCCCTTCTCCAATTCTTTATTAGTACCAGGACCTTTAAAAACTAGATTTCTTTAAAAAATTAAATAAGAAGAAAAAAAATCAGTATATTTTTACGTCTTCTTTTAAAGGATTGATGTATCACATGCTTGATTTGTCTTGACACTATGCGAGGTACCAAAATCAATAAGCAGATTAATTCTAAGAGGAGAAGGCTCCCATATAATTAATATAATCAGCAATTCTTTCATTCATTTTACAAATGCTTATCAGCTATATACTGTGTGTCAGTCTCAATGTTAGGAAAATAAGTCAAGAGGAGAAGACAAAGACGTGTGGAAAGATCAAACTTGATACTTGTGTAGATCAGTGGTTAAGAGTCTGAACTATATGTGTGACCTGGATCAAGTGACTTACTCTTTCTGGCTCTCAGTTTTCTCAGCTACAAGCCCAGATTAAAAATAATAATACCTGTCTCCTGAGATCCCTATGAATCTTAAATGTGATGATTATGTTTACCAAGCCTGCCTACCTTGGTACCTGGATGCTTGTAAGTCCTTGACAAGTTTCAGCAATTTTTCTGTCCCACTTTCATGGAAGAAAAACCTGAGGCTCAGAGCAATGAAATAATTTGTCCTGGACATCACACACACCCAGAAGGAAAAGTGAAACAGAACAGCAAATGTTACAAAGTACACGAATTTTGTCAAGATCAGAGAACAGAAGTCCCAGTCTGCCTATGGAGTGTGGGAAAGAATCAGGAAGGAATATTTAAACCAACTACACAAATGATTTTTCAAATACTGTTCATAAACAGTTACCTGGGGACTTGGAGCAAAGGTTTCAGTGCACTGACTGCTGACTTTTCCATCAATGCCCACGGCTTTTCAGTCCAGTCCCTTCTTCAAAGAGCATCATGGTTTCTTTTAATGAGGACTGGCTAAAATTTAAAGAGAAGGATAATAAGGTTTCTCAGCCCTGATTTTTTTTTTTAGTTGTCAGAACTGGCAGGTGAGATGTCAAGGAGAAAATAACTGCGTTGAAACATTTTTCTAGAATTTTCCTAGGACTACAGCAGGACTACTCCCTCCCAAGTAAAACAGTGCTTCTTCAAACCATATAGCTTTTTCAACAAAGATGAAACCAAGGACTTCTCTGAAAGTTGAGTGCCAAGATGATTTTCATTCATTTATTTTTACACAGTTCCATGATGTTTTTATTTTGTGTTTACTAAATGGCACAATCCGTGAATTGGAAGTAGCTTTTCAATCTGGAAGAATACTAAAAGTAAAAAGGCCTGAGAAGATCAATAGCCACAATAGGGCTAATATTCCTCTTTTTGATTTTCCACATATACTAAAAAAAACCTGTGTAACCTTATTTCAGGAAGCAATACTTGTCACAACATTAATTTTGGGGGAAATTATCTCAGTATAATTTTAATGAAAATAATCTGAAACTTGACCTCCATTTTCTTTTTCTCTGTTTTCTTAAACAGGATGCTACCACATTCCACGTAACTGTCCGAGATGATAATAGCATTGCTGTCTCTTTAGAAGCTTCAGACATCATGAGTCCATCATCTGTGTATGTTGTGAAGATAACTGGTGAATCAAAAAATTACTTCTTTGAATTTGAGGAATTCAACAGCACTTTGCCTCCTCCCATTATCTTTAAGGCCAATTATCATGGCCTATATTACATAATCACTCTGGTGGTGGTAAATGGAAATGTGGTTACCAAGCCGTCTAGATCAATCACTGTGTTAACAAGTAAGCATCATATGTAATATGATCCTCTGTGTTTCTTTATTGGGTGTATTCTCTTGTAGTTCTCAGTCAGTCCAGAACGGCAAGATCAACTGCCTTCAAATCAATTGACAAGGTTCAAAGTTCTGCTTCACTTGGAATATAGTTTCTCACAGAAGTTGATCACATTATATTGTAACCTTCTGTTTAAAAAAAAAAAGTGTTTTAAACAAAAAAGTCAACCTCAATAGTGTATTTTGAGATTGAATGGCCATTTTAGATTCATGATTGAACCATGTAATTTGCTATTATATAACTTAATAGTATGATCATAATTAAGTTTTTTTTTTCCACTAGAACATATAGTCTCATGTTAAGCAACTTGCTTTTTGAAGTAAAGAATTTACACTCATATTTAGCTGGCTCAAATTCCAATTACACATTTTTAGCTGAGAGAGAATAAAAGACATCACTTATCAGTTGCTTTTCCCCACCTCAGCCTGAAAATAGCCTATGTTTCCAATGCCCAAGAAAAAACCTGAGGAAAAAAAATGTCATTGACATTTTAATCCTTAGTAACTCCTGCCTTAAGAGGTCATGCTGATATTAGAAGTTTTTTAGGAGTGGTTTTATCTATATATGATTTTTACTTTACTCTCTGACTTTAAAACCTACTCTCAAAATAAAATTCAATTCTACTGTATAAGGTGAGGTTGTTGTTGTTTAGTCGCTAAGTTGTGTTGTGGACTGTAGCATGCCGGGCTCCTCTGTCCGTGGGATTTCCCAGGTAAGAATATTGGAGTGGCTTGCCATTTCCTCCTCTAGGGGATCTTCCTGACCCAGGGATGGAGCCTGAGTCTCCTGCATTGACAGGTGGATTCTTTGCTGCAGAGCCACCAGAGAAGCCCAATAAGCTGAGGTATAGATGAAAACTGTTATCTATCAGTTCAGTGGCTCAGTCATGTCTGACTGTTTATGGCCCCATAGACTGCAGCACACCAGGCCTCTCTGTCTATCACCAACTGTTATCTATAAGATGGTAGAGTTTATCACTTAAGCAATGTAATGTCTCAGTAAAGTTCTTTTTGTTCATTGTTCCTCAGTGCAAATTTTCCAGCGACTGTAACCTTTTAATTGCCATCTGAAAGTGATCTTTCTGGTCACAGTTAAGGAAAAGGACATAGTGATATTTACATTGGGGTAAAAAGAAAGAGAAACACCAAGAAGCAAGAATGCAGAATCAAGCTAAAGGACCTATTTTTAACATGTCTGTCAAAAATTATTTAAAGTTTCCCTTGGCAGAATACCAGGAACAGTACTGAGTTCTAAAAATTAGGAATGGCACAGACCCAAGACCTTCATGGTTTAAAGATATAATGAACAAATCTATAAGCTCACTGAATCAAAGAATGGACTTGCCTGGTGAAATACTATCTTGAGCTTCGGAAATAGTGAATTAGGAGCTAACAGAGCCAGGCAGCAGATCTAGGTACATAATGCCTGTAATATAACTCCTTGAAATCAGAAGCCCTCTGCTTTATTCATCTTCATAATGTCAAAGGAACATCTAGCATAACCCTTATGCTTAATTGGTGATCAATAAATATTAATTCGATTTAGTTAAGCGAGTAACAGGAAAAAGAGCCAGGGGAAAAAAGGGCTAAGACACAGAGAAAAATAAAACTATAGTGACTTTTGCTGACCCAACACTCATTAACATGAGCTCAGGTACTCTGGATTAGACAAAGCTGGAGAAGTCAGCTTTTAGTTAACGGTTCACAGAGAAATTTAAGTAAGTAAATAGTGAAAGATTTCTGAAATATCTGTTGATATTTTAGCACATGAAGTAAGTTCTATTCAAAGTATCTTCTATTTTCTTTTGTGATTTTATTCTTTGATATGCGGGCTGGGAGGTGTGTTGTTGATGATCCAAAAACTGGGCAATTTTGCAGAGACCTTTTTGTTGATCTAAGTAAATGAGAGACCTTTGTTGCTGTTCAGTCACTAAGTCACTTTTGACTCTTTGAGACCCCATGAACTACAGCATTCCAGCTTCCCTGTTCTTCACTATCTCCTGGAGTTTGCTCAAACTTATGTCCACTGAGTCACTGATGCCATCCAACTATCTCATCCTCTTTCCCCTTTTCCTACTGCCCTCAGCATCAGGGTCTTTTCCCAGAATTGAGGTCTTTTTCATTGAGTCAGCTTTTTGTATCAAGTGGCCAAAATTGGAACTTTAGCTTCAGCGTCAGTCCTTCCAATGAATATTCAGGGTTGATTTCCTTTAGGACTGACTGGTTTGACTGCCTTGCTGTCCAAGGGATTCTCAAGCATCTTCTCCAGCACCACAGTTAGAAAGCATCAGTTCTTCAGTGCTTAGCCTTCTTTATAGTCCAACTCTCATATCCTTTTATGACTATTGGAAAAACCATAGCTTTGACTATATGGACTTTTGTCAGCAAAATGATGTCTCTGCTTTTTGTCTAGGTTTGTATAACTTTTCCTCCAAGGAGCAAGCGTCTTTTGATTTTGTGGCTGTAGTCACTGTCTGCAGTGATTTTGGAGCCCAAGAAAATAAAATCTGTCACTGTTTCCACTTTTTCCCCATCTATTTGCCATGAAGTGATGGGACCAGATGCCATGATCTTAGTTTTTTGAATGTCAAGTTTTAAGCCAGCTTTTTTACTCTCCTCTTTCACCCTCATCAAGAGGCTGTTTAGTTCCTCTTCACTTATGCAAATTCAATCGAATGGCCTATCTTGTTATGCATTCTGTGAGCACTGGTTGAGTGATGTTTTAATAAATGTCAATTTAGGTCACGTTGGTTGTTCAAGTCTTCTATCCTTAATGATTTGCTTTCAACTTGTTCTAACAGTGATTGACAGAGAGTGTGGATCTGTTTATTTCACCTTTCACTTCTTTTAATTTATGCTTTATCTATTTTCAAGCCCTATTGTTATGTTGTTAGGTGCAAATAATTTTAGGATTACTATGTCTTCTTGTTGGAGAAGGAAATGGCAACCCACTCCAGTACTCTTGCCTGGAAAATGGGTTGAGCTTCTTATCTGTATGCAATGTCCCCCTTTATCCCTCATCAAATGACTTGTGTTGAAGACTATTTTGTCTGATATTAATATAGACATTTTAGTTTTCTTTAAGTATTTTCATAGTTTACTTGTTTCATCTTTATACTTTAACCTACTTACATCTTTATAGGTAAATGGGTTTCTTGTAAACAGCATACAGTTGGTTCTGCTTTTTCCCCCAATCCGAAAATATCTGTCTTTTAATTGGAGTTTTTAGATTAGCACTAGCCAATAATCACATATGTAATATTAAATTTTCTGAGAGACACATATTTTCTGAAAAGGTGAAATAAATTTTAATAACATAGTCTACTTAACCAATTGCATTCAAAATATTATTGTTTTAGCATGTCAACTTAAAAAAAATATGCACAACCTAAAAGTTGAAAGTTAAGTTTTGTTCAGGGAACATACGGAAAACTTCAAGCTCTGAAGGCAGCATCTCAAGTGACCCTGAGAAAACTGCTCCAAGGAGGCAAATGGGGAGCTAGGATATACAGGAGTTTTGCAACAAAGGGCAGATAGTAGGAACAGCCAATTGTTAATAAAAGCAAATAAAATATCTCAAGGAATGTAGCCATCTTCTATGTATGGGAGGGACTTCCTAGAAAATGCTAGTGGGAAAGAATCCACCTGCCAGTGTAGGAATTGCAAGAGCTGTGAGTTCCATCCCTGGGTTGGGAAGATCCCCTGGAGTAGGAAATGGCAACCCACTCCAGTGTTCTTCCCTGAAGAATCCCATGGACAGAGAATCCTGGCAGGCTACAGTCCATGGGGTCACACAGAGTCAGACACGACTGAGCATAAATGCACACACACTGCCTGTATGAATCAGGAAAATGCTAGTTGCTTTCTTCTCTCCGGCTTTAATGTTGCTCCTTCTTTCTGCCATGCCCTACTAAAGGGAAAAGAGTTGCTGTGTCCCCTCTGGTGTCCCAGAGGGGCTCATCTTTGGAATTTAGCTCATTTGGTTGCCTTGCAATCTCATCTCTCCAATAAACTTAAGAAAAATTATGTCTCACGCATTATTTGGCTTTTTCTTCTCACTGTTAGATGTCGAGGGATAATATTGAATTGCAGTTTTCTACATCCTAAGTGAAAGAGGAAACTTGCATTGATATCTAAAGAGTAAAAATTAATTAATGATGGTTTATTGTCTCTCACTTTCTCTTGCATTTTCAAATACTTAATTACACCATCCCAGTTTTGAAAGCAGTAACAGTTTGGGACTATAGGAACTGGGTTTTTTTGTACAAATATTTCTGGGACATTAGTGATATTTGGGTTTCAGCTTCCTCTTTTAAAAAAGAGAGGGTTAAAATGGATGACTAAGATTACTTTTGAGCTCTAAAATTACCATTATTTATTAGCTAATGATGTATTTTTCCCATCTTTATTTTTCTAAGGGGAAGGCTTCTTGAAAGTTTACAAAACATTTGTAGGATCTGCTCCCATAGCTGACAAGTTGAGAATGAAAGGGTACATTTGATGCAGTCATTTATTGTGTGTTGGACTTTGGTCTTCATGAAATAAGCAATGACAAAGCAATTGGCCCTAGGGCAGTCCTTTGATATTTCTCTACAGTTGTTCTGAGTCTGGCAGTCTCAGAGAAAGCTGAGGAACATAGCAAAGAATAAATTCAGCACAAACAAGTCATTTGGCCAGTTCAAGAGTTTCATAACCCTTAGGCTCTGACATCTGATTAATATTTAACTGTTTGAGAACCTTCAGCATATCTTGGGCACATTAGAAACAAGGAGTAGTTTCTCAGGAGATAAAATAATACATGAAAACAACTTCTTAGAAAGTTGGGAAATCCTGTTTACACACTGCTGTCTCCTGTGTTTGTTAAGTCTTAGAGACATGACTACAGAACATACATGGGGCATACAATTCAGCTATGATAAATAAAAATAATGTCTGAGTTTTTACTTTATATATTGTCTACATTCTCTATGCCACATCCTAGGTGCCAGAGAAATAAATAAAATGCCCATTCTCAAAGATGATATACAATAGTGGAAAAGATAAAGAAAACATTACAAATATATGATAAGTGCTGTAAAAGAATTATGTAAGAGACTACCCAGCCTTCTTAGGAAACATTGGGAAGGCACCTCAGAAGAAACAATGATGAAAAATTTAGTGAAAATTTGCCAAATGGATAAGCAATGGAAAGTGTTACACTCAGACTTAAAGTGAATCATAGATTTTTTAAAAATGCAGGCATAGCATTTTTTAATAGCAGGGCACACCTGTGAACTGCAAGAGTGAAGATGGCAAGCATCTATGATTCCAGAAAATGAAGAAAAAGGTCACTAGAAATATCGGGAATAACCTTGAATACTTTACAAAAGTGTTTAGACCTTAATCTTTAAGTGACGAGGAATGAGGACAGGTCTTATACAAGGAATGACACACAATTTGATTGGGGGAAATCTCCTTCTTGTAACAGAGCTGCAAGGCACATGGTCTGAATCTTGCTTTGGAATGGACAAATTATCACACAGATATTTTGAATAGTGGATCAAAGCATGAACTTTAGAGTCAGAGAAATCTGGGAACCATAATGTAGACTTTGGCAGATTATTCCATTCTTCTAGTTTTCTAATTTATAATCTATTCCACTGGTTAGCCAACTTTTCCTGTAAAGTCCTAAGTAATAAATATTTTATGCTTTGTGGACCATATGGTCTGTGTTACAGTGATTCAACTCCACTATGTTAGCAGAAAAGCAGCCATAGATAACACATAAACAAATAAGCATGGCTGTGTTCTAAGGCAACTTTATTTTAAAACACCAAAATTTGAATTTCACATAATTTTCATGTGTCATGAAATAGTATTCTTCTGTTGAGTTTTGTCAACCATTTTAAACTGTAAATAGCCTTCTTTGCTTGGAAATCATACAAAAACATGTGGCAGGCCAGATTTGGCTTGTGGGCTGTTGATTACTGATTTGGTAGTGGGTGCTATTAAATAATGTAAATTTTTTATACTAAAAAAATTTAAATAAACTCCTTAACATAGTTTGTAGCATCCAGTATAAGATCACTAAGTATAATTAATACCAATGACATTAAATAGAAAATTTCTCAAGAGGCTGAGAGCAAAGGAGAAACAGAAAAGATCAGATGGGGAAAAATCAGTGAGGTGGAGGTGACAGATTTAAAAGAGACTGACAAAAGTGAGAATATCAAGTAGCCTGAAAGCTTAAAACGTTTAAACAGAGATAAGAAAAATTAAGGTGAGGTTGGAGGCAGAAAGAGTAATTCAGAAAGTTGTTTAAATATTCCAGGAAAGTGTTAGAGAGGAAGAAATTCTTACCTACCCTTCTAGGTTTTTCAGGCTGGTCTAAGAATTAAACTGATGTGAGACAAATGAACAAAAGAAAATCAAACTGAAATGTAATCAATTGTGTAGATGGGAGAGACCCAGGAAATAAGAATTCTCCGAAATGGCCAAAACCTTCACCTTAGAAACCATCTTCAGCTAAAGACAAAAGAAGATGTTGGGGGTAGTGATTTGAGATCATAAAGGAGGAGGAAGGCAATGTACATGAAGATGGAAAAGCAGATGTTTGATAAACAAAAGCTGGACCCTGAAGAGACCACAGGACACAGAGAGGACTCTGATCTCCAAGCCCTGCTGAGTTTCTCTCACCATTTCCAGCCCATATTCTTTGCCAATCCCCCTGGTGATACACTATTCCAGGAACAGGCCATCTAAATTCTTTTAACAGTTAGGGGGAAGATCAAAGTTTCTTCCTGATTCTTCTGTTTCTTAAAAAACAAAAAAGCCTCATGCCAAAGAGACACATTTTGTGGTGGCAAATTTTGCTCTCCTACAAAAGAAATGAAGACTTGAACTAAGTTAGTAGATGCGATGTTAAACATCCTTCCTGGGCCACAGGTGGCTGCTGCTGCCAGCTCAACTCAGTGGCCTGCTTGGATACAGCTGAACCATTAGGTCAGGTCCCAGGCTGTTATCTAAGCATCAGACAAGAGCTCTGGCCTGGGACCTGGATGGTTCCCCTTTCCCTACTCCTGACATCAGAAGTGGGGGACTAAGCCCAGGTTTGTCTCCATCAAGAGGATCATGTCAGAAGACACATGTCCTTAGGTTGGTCACATCAGAAGCAAAGGATACTGAGCTTTCCTTTTAGTTCCTAAAAAACAGAGCAATCACAGGAAGAAATAACCTCAGCAATTAGCAGATATTAACAAGTACAAGCGTACATCTGCTTGTTTTTTCATCTTCTAAGATAGTCACATCCAGAACTTTAAGAGTCTTCCTATTCATGAACTGTCATGATGGTTCAAAGGGAATTAAGAAACAGGAAATATTCTTCAATTTGAAGATAGTTTTTATTATGTGGGCCACCTAATGAGGAAATAATGATCCTATTAAATGCCATTTTTAATTTTTTATTAAAAGAAAAAATGAGACTCTATGGTAGGATTTTTTAGTAAAAATAATGCAGTAAATTTCTGCTTTGTCATATATTCTTTGCTCCCACCACAAAGTGAAAAGAAAACCAAAAATATATTTCTAGGCTCAGAAATAAGACAGGTGTCTCCATGAATCAGAAACTCAAAGTACACAAAACCAATACAATGTTGTAAAGTAATTAACCTCCAATTAAAATAAATAAATTTATATTTAAATCAAAGTAGGGAAGAAGGCTGAAGTCATGGAGCCTTTGTGCTCTGAGTCTGAAAGAAGACAGTACTGAGTCTGGGTCACCATAGAGTAGGAAGGATTGAATTTTTACACATTAGATATGACCCAGAGCCAGACTCATTGTTGAAAGCAAAGATTCTTCCTGCTTGTCAAAAAAGGCACTTGTGGAGTCCTAAGGATGCAAAAGACACATAGTCTTACTATCAAGTACCAAGCTTAGTTACTCTCTTACTCAGAGAACGAGTTTGTGAAAACAGCTATATCATCCATAATATCAAGAACCCCAGAGTGATGTTATATGCCCTGGCCCTAGACTACAGCTTCTGGTGAGCTGAAAGGATGCTAAACTGCCTCAAAATAGTGAATAAAAAGCAAGAAATGGGACAATGAGAAAGCAAAATTTGGCCAAGGGCTTATGGTTTAGAACAAATGAAATCTATGCTAAACAAGATAGACATCAAAATTATTATCACATTTTGGATTATGTTTTATGTAGCAACATAACAAAAATTTGTAGTATGTTATCATCTATAAAATGATAGATGAAAGAATTATACTTATTTAAAAAGATTAAGCAATAATGAAACAAACATTGGCAAAAATAAAACAGAAACATTTAGAATATAAATTTGTAAAAACAACAAAAAAGATATTTAGATTGAGACAAAGTAGGTACTTGTTGAATGCACTAAGTCAAATTTTGGTTTCTTATGTTATTGAAATTGAAATTTCAAAGTGTAAAATTTAAACTAAGTTCATTTCTTTTGTTTTGTTCTTTTTTTAATTTAATTTATTTTAATTGGAGGCTTCATTTAGGCTATAGATGTCCAAGAATCCTCTCAATGCTAAAACTTTGAATCAAAATCAGTTTTTTCTATAAGAGTTGATTCGTGCTTTGTTGCTCAGTTGTATCTGACTCTGCAACCCCACAGACTATAGCCCGCCAGGCTCCTCTGTCGATTGGATTTTTTAGCTGAGAATATTGAAGTGGGTTGCCATCTTCCCCATTCAGGGATTGAACCCGTGACCCCTGTGCCTCCTGCTTTGCAGGGGGATTCTTTATCCACTGAGCCATCAGGGAAGCCAATAAAGAGTTGACTCCATGCCAAATTGTTTTAAATATTTTCTTGAATGAAATGCATGCTAGTAAGATTCATTCATTAGTCCCTACTAAAGAGTGAAGGGACTCTGGTACTGTACAAGACTTGGGCTGAAAAGTGGGAATGGAGGAGATTCAGACATAAATCAATCAATCGGTTATTTAAAAAATGAGTATTTATTTACAAAGTTTTGTGATGAGTTAACAACTCATACAAAATAAAAATAAACATTTTTAAACTTCTGTAGAAAGGCTGGTAAATATTATGAACTATAATTCTCATAATATAGGATGGTTTGCAATCTTATACTTAATATTTAAAAAGTGCTAAGCTCACATGAAGAAATAACTGATTATTAAAACATTTATGTCTGGTCAGAGCCAAAACATATTTTCTATTGTACTCAGTCATGTCCCACTCTTTGTGACCCCATGGACTGTAGCTTGCTGTTTCCTCTGTCCATGGAATTTTCCAGGCAAGAATACTGGAGTAGGTTGCCATTTCTTCCTCCAGGAAATCTTCTCCACCCAGGAATCCAACCCAAGTCCCTTGCATCTCCTGCATTGGCAGGTGGATTCTTTACCACTGCACCCGTCTCCCAGGAAGCCTATTTTCTGTTACTTGTCTGTTATTAATATCAAATTTTCTTGACTTGGGGGAAAAATGAACTAGGAATCTGTAGATACAGATTCCACCATGTCCTTGTTAAATTACCATTGACAAGTAATTTAAAGTCTCACTTATCATTATTTTTATATGTTGAATGGTGATATGAATATTTGCTCTTCCTAGATCTTAGGGTTGTTGCAAAAGGCAATTGGAAAAATGACTATGAAAGTTCTTTGAAAAGCAGAAATCACCACATAAAATATGCTTTATTAATTACTGCTATGGAGAACAGTCAGCTCAGGAGTACTGAGGAGTTTAGTGTCTTACAGATAATTAAAGTATGTGTAAAATGCTAATAGGTGTCATCCTTGGCACTTCCAAGTATTAATAATGGTATTTTGCTCTTTTCCCAATTCCCCTTTCTCCATTAACTTTCCTTCTGCAGAACCTCTTCCTGTAACCAGTGTTTCAATATATGACTATAAACCTTCTCCTGAAACAGGAGTCCTCTTTGAAATTCATTATCCAGAAAAATATAACGTTTTCACAAGAGTAAACATAAGCTATTGGGAAGGTAAAGACTTCCGGACAATGCTATATAAAGGTAAGAGGCAACAGAAAGATGAAAAATGATGACTCTTACATTTTACATAATTTCTGCCAAATGGCCTTGCTCTTGCTCTGAAGAAGTCTTATAATTCACTGTTTGATCATAATGAACCAATAAAAATAGTTACTGATGCATGAAAATATTGTTATAAGGAGACTTAAAATGTTTAGTTCATTATTTTAGAGTCATGTGTCATGCATAAACATAAAAACTCAAATTATTATGACTTACTTGTTATTCTTGCCAAATATTATTCCTGCATGTCTGGTGTAGGAAACAAATTTAAATTTAGAAGCACAGCACCTAATCATTTCCTTCTGAGTGCAGTAAGGCATTTCCAGACCTGGGAAGTTAGTTGGGGGTCTTTCAAAAAATTTCATTTGGAGATGGTCCAACATTATTCTCGAATGCTTAAGACAATACTTTTCAGTTCCTTTGTGTATATTTATCTGTATGACTAGTTAAATGACTGCATTAATATACAAAAATGGGTTTCACTATTTTTACTGGCTTGATGGGAACCTTGTGGTCAGAGAGAGAGAGAAGAGGGTCCAGGGGAATTAAAAATTTCTAAAGAACCCCAATCAATTTCTCTGAATAGACTAGAGGGCAGAAGTGGGCCAAGTGGGAGAGGGACAGGGAGAGGACAGAGGACATTCAGTTTTGGGAACTGAACTGGGGAGACAAATATTCTCAGGACACAGAGCCACTACACTTATCTGCACCGAGTGTAGGTGCTGGTCTCAAAGCTGATTAGTTGTAAATGAAAACCAGGTAGAGGATACTTACTCAATCACCTAAGGCATGATACCCAGAAACATCCCACTTTGACTTGCTGCTTTTATAAATTCCTGAATCTTCCAAGGATTTTTTTTAATGAGACAGTGTTTAAGGCACATGCAGTAACTCTACAGGTTTTTTTTAAAACTTAAAAAAAAATCAAATAAACAAAAATAGACTCTATTACTGTATTCTTTGTTTTCAATGAAAACAGATTACCTGAAAATTAGTAATTGGGACCTTGTTTGCTTATTGATCACATGCAAATATAAGTTTATAAATAACTGAAAACCATCACTGACACTTTTGTTGAGCTAAATTCCATGAATTTAAAAATGTTAACTAGTATGCTCTTTTTTTTAAGTTAATTAATTTTGCAAATTATTTTTGGCTTTTCATTCAATAAGTAGTATTTTCAGTTCCTTTCCCTCATTTCTTTCCAACTTGGATTGGGTTTTTAAGTTTATTATTATCTTCCAAAAAAAAATTTTCTAAATAAAATTCAATTTTTTAAATTTTCTTCTTTTTTCAGGAAGGTCCCATTTGCCAAATGACATATCATTTTCTTTTAAAAAATAGGCTACATTTTACAAGTGAGTCTAGTGAAAACATTTCTTGTAAAATTATTTTTTCCTAAGTCATAAATTGGCAAAATACCTTGGGTTCTTACAGTAAATGATTAGCATAAACCTAATCTCTACAATTTCTATATGTTACCATTTCCACTTAATACATCAAATGTTCCTATAATAAAATTTTAATTCCAATTGTATCTAATTCTTGCAGAAAAAGCCTTTGTGTCTAAAAATTTCAATTTTCATCTCAAGCCTTAAATCAAATTTTTATTACTCACTATACTAGAAGTCACAGGAAATATTATTTGACAGATAGTCATAATTGTTCAGAACTTTCTAGAAGTCTGTGGCATTTAGAAAACCAAAAATTTAATATAATTGTTTTTATTCCTCAGATTTTTTTAAGGGAAAAACAGTGTTTAATCACTGGCTGCCAGGAATATGCTATAGTAATATCACCTTTCAGCTGGTATCAGAGGCAAATTTTAATAAAAGCACTCTTGTGGAGTACAGCGGTGTCAGTCATGAACCCAAACAGCATAGAACTGGTAAGTCATTTGAAAAATCAAATTTAGTGAAAAAATAATTACATTATATGTTGTTGTTATATATATTCTTTCTGTCATCCTAAGGAAAATTCTGTTCCAGAACTCAGAAAAAAATACATATTTCAATAATCTAAAATGAATTTTCTATCAATGTAAAATGAACTGAGCAAAATACTCAATAAAAAATTTAAATATCAATGAAATCACAGATTTTTAATCTTTGAATAAAATAGCATGTGATATTACCAAAAGTTATAAGTAAGTAACTTAACTGAATCAAGTAGACATCAGTAAATCTACAATATGACATAATAACCATATGGCAGAAGAACAGATGTGAGATGTTCTAGTATAGATTATCTGATTATTAAAAGAAAATATTAGGATTCAGATACACCTAAAACTTGGCAGTGCTTAACTTAATCATAGGATGGATAGATGGATGAATGGATGGATAGATAGATGGGTAGGAAGGTGAAAGAATGGATGGGTAAAATAAATACGCACATGCTAAATACCCATCACCAATACCAATATAACTGACATCTTCTCCAAAAACATGCTTAAGTATTCGATAAGCATGAGGGGGCACAATTCATACAAACATTGGGAATGGGTTATAATAGATCACCAACAGACCCTGCAAATCTGAAATTTTAAGATGTCATGATTCTCATTCTTTAGACCAAAACAAAGAAACTATTTCAGCTAAATATTAATATTTTATTCACCTTACATCAACACCTAAGATTCTACTTGTAGTTTTCATTATTCAAGTACAGAAACTAGTTGAGCGTCTTTTACCTGGGAGATTTTTAAAGTACTGGGCGAGATGAAAACAAAGTCCGCTGAAATGGTTTCCTGGCCTCAAAAACGGTAGAGGTACTACTGGCACTCATGGGCTTCCCTGGAGGCTCAATGCTAAAGGATCCGCCTACCAATGCAGGAGACACGGGTTCAATCCCTGGGTCAAGAATATCCCCTGGAGGAGGAAATGGCAACCTACTCCAGTATTCTTGTCTGGGAAATCCCATGGATGGAGGAATCTGATGGGCTACATCCATGGGGTCACAAAGAGTTGGACATGACTTAGCAACTAAACAGCTATTGGCAATCATACAAGGCAGAATGCAATAAATATTATTAAAGAGTTGGACATGACTGAAGTGACTGAGCATGTACACACGAAGTTATATAGCAGCATGAAAGAGCAAAAGATTAATTTTTATTAAAAGCTCCTAAGAGGTGAGTGTTGAGTTGCTGTTTGAAAGATATGTAGAATTTGTTGTAGGTAGAGACCATTCAGTGGCCTTCATAATTTTCTACCACTAGAAAAGCATACTTCCATAATTCATAAACTTATTTTGTGGGCATAGTTTTCATTTTGAGAGGTTAGAAGCGAAGCCATATTTGCAATATGTGTGTTAAAATTCCTAAAGGTAATTTCAACACGCAACTCTCTTAAGTGCAACTATGTCATAGGGAGTATTTTTAGCCTTGATAGCTATAAGACACTATAGTTGCTTTTTTGTAAAAAAGATCTAGTGACAGAGACTCAGTTTTTTAGAAAGGAGATTGTGATAAGCTGAAAAATATGTGTGTAACTCTACTTTGGAAGTGGTTCAGTCACCACTTTGACTAACATAGTAGCATTATTTAATGTATTTGAAGTGTGACTGATGATACGATAATGTGTGCACATCATATACAAAATCTTAAGTAGACATGTACTTGAAACGACACTTGTTCTTGATGTAAAAGTACAATAAAACTCTGTTTTCTACAATATTGTAAAGTTTAAAAATAAAATAAAAATAAAAAAAATAAAAAAAACTCTGTTTTCTGAATCTGCTTTTATGTTTGACTCATTAATAAAGTATTCATTATAATAGTTTAAAAATACATAAAATGATAATTCTCTTTCTTATAGCCCCTTATCCACCTCAGAATATCTCAGTTCGTATAGTGAACTTGAACAAAAACAACTGGGAAGAAGAGAGCGGCAGTTTCCCAGAGGAATCGTTCATGAGGTCACAAGATACAACGGGAAAGGGCAAAGTCTTCCATTTTACAGATGACACTCCTGAAATTCCGTCTGGCAACATTTCTTCTGGTTGGCCTGATTTTAACAGCAGTGATTTCGAAACAACATCCCAGCCATATTGGTGGGACAGTGCATCTGCGACTCCTGAAAGCGAAGATGAATTTGTCAGCGTGCTTCCCACAGAATACGAAAACAACAGTACACTCAGTGACATGGAGAAATCGGCATCCAGCTCTTTCTCTTCTTTCCCTGTACAAATGATATTGAGTTGGTTACCACCAAAACCACCCACTGCCTTTGATGGGTTCCATATCCACATAGAAAGAGAAGGTAAAGTACTAGGAAATCAGAGGACTTAAATGGTGCAAAGGTAAAGAAAATGGGAACTTTTAAAAATTCCATTTAGAAAGAAAGCCTGAAGGTAGACAATTAAGATATAAAGAAAAATGGTAAAGAAAATGAAGAATTTATTGAATATCCCAAGGCAGACTGAAACCAGAAAACGAAAATGAACAGATTGGGTCAGAACCCGGTTTGGGTAGTTCACACATCGCAAGTATAGGCAATTGTACACATTTTATTGCTGACATTTCACCTCCCCCAGGCCACTGAGGAAACTTTGAATAGATTTTGAATTAACTTTCTTACCATCACAAATTACAGAATATCCTGGAGAAGTGTTCTCTTTTCCCAGCACACTAACTTGTGAAGCATGCAGCAAAAGAATCTTGCTGACAACATGGCTACTTTCCCTAGAGTATCAGACCTATGTTCTGCTTATCAGGCTAGTCTTATTCCCCTCTGGGGGTGCTCCCCTGGAACCAGCACAACTCACATTTTTCCAAAGAGAGACTGGTAGTAGAATAAAAATACACAGCAACTGGTATTCCCACTCTAGCTACCATATTATATATATTGTATTCACTTAGCAACCAAGAGACATTCTTTATATTTTACCCATTACTTTATGAAAAATAGGGCCATGGCATTCAGTAAATTTGGGTCATGAATCATATCTGAATTGTTGTTTGGTAGATTTTCATAGTTATTTGTTGTTTATTTTGTTTTTATAATGACATACTTCATTTTTTGCTCTCCAGTCTAGTAGTTTGAGTGGCAAAGGTTGTCAAGCTGTCAAAATTTGAGGTTAAATTGACAGCCTTACTTACATGCTAGGGTATTCAAATCATATAGTCTCATAGATGACATACTGTTTGCCCCTATTTTATCCAATAGAATGAAATACAAGATTTGTGAATTCCTCTATATTGGAGTATAGAGCGACCAACAATACCCAAATATTATATAAAATTGAAATCCTTTGTCATTTATAATTATTTGAGTCAAAAGTCTTAACATCTGCCTGAAATTATCTGTATTTTTAAAAAGTTCCCTTAGTCTTTTATTTTTCTGTTGCTCGATATAGTCTCTGGAAAATAAGGTCTTATATCTTAGAATATTTTGTAATGCCTATTTCCATGAAAGTTCAATCATGCTTTTATCTGACTGCAGTGTGTTCTGTTGAAGGCTACTCTGGTCACCAAATGATAAAAAAAAAAAAAAACTTCAAATGAAGTAATAAGCAGCAGGAGATGGACTTTGAAGCAATGTAAAAATCATTTTTACTTTTAAAATTTCTGGAAGTCAGCCAATGAAGCAAAATATAATGTGTCAGAAAATATACCCAGAGGATTATTTCTAACTAGAAAAATAATTCAATATATTTTAAGACACTTACGGATATTTAATGTTATCACAAAGAACTTGCACAACATTTGGTACTGTTTCTTTTAATTCTTTATATCCAAATGAGAAAGTTGATCATTGCTATCTTCTCCTAACATTATACTTCCGTTTTGTGTGTATCATTTTACTGCTGACAGTATGTAAGAATGCAGTATATATTTATCCATATTTTTATTGATTTGGACACTGTATTTTAATTTTGTTATTTTAAAGTACTGTAAGAAAACAATTTGAACTCTTAACCATCTTTTTTCAATAGCAATTTTAGTTTGGAGGTATAATTCAACTCGACATAGGGAAAGAGGCAAAATAAGAAAATACTTTTTTAAAAAATTAATTGACCTGTCTATAGCCAAGGCTATTCCAGATATCAATTCATATATATTCTCTTCTTTATATATGATTTAGAAAACTTTACTGAATATTTGACAGTGGATGAAGAAGCACATGAATTTGTTGCAGACCTGAAGGAGCCCGGGAAATATAAGTTATCTGTGACAACCTTTAGTTCCTCAGGATCTTGCGAAACTCGAAACAGTCAGTCAGCAAAATCACTCAGTTTTTATATCAGTAAGTACCAAAGAGATTATTTTGCACTTACAGAGGAGCTAGAACAATGGAGCTGGTGTGATGAATGATGCTTAAGCATCAATTATTCATCAAACCTTAGAGACCCTGAGAATTCTTCAAGGTCATGAGAGGCCCAAATCCATGTGATTTTTGACAGCAGAGAAAATATATGTATGTATCATAGTAGCAAATTTATCCCGGGATTTAACTTGAGGATTTTTTTTTATTATTGAGAAAATTGAACATTTGTTAAACTGACCTTTTGTACTAGTGGTAACAAACTCTCCAAGGACATGGACACATAGTTAAGGAAAGAGGACTTTTGTTTGAAGCCATAATGAAAACTGGTATTTTTGAACTGTATGAAAAGGCTCACTGAGTTTGAGGAGCTTGAAAGAAGCACAGAGATTCAAATGTAGTAAGACCTAGGTGGTCTCTCCAAAAATTAGCACAAACTAAGATAGAGCATGGGACTTCCCTGGTGGCTCAGATAATATAGAATCCACCTGCAATGCAGAAGACGCAGGTTCAATCCCTGGGTCGGGAAGATCTCCTGGAGAAGGAAATGGCAACCCAATCCAGTATTCTTGCCTGGAAAATCCCAGGGACAGAGGAGCCTGGTGAGCTACAGCCCATGGGGTCCCAAGAAGACAGACATGACTTAATGACTAAACGACAACAACAAAGCTGTAGCATCATGAAAATACCAATACCAAGTCTTAGGGCAGCTTCTACTGATTCCATCAGGGATAATAGCAGGCCAATAACTAGCCTCAGAAAGCTATACAAATAGTGCACATAGGTAACGTTTTCTGCTAATCTGACTATGCTTACCAAAAGTTTAGAGGCCAAAAATCTGTTTCCTAGCTTATCCGGAGTTAATGTGCAGAAAAAAAAAAAAAAAACCCAGAAGGCAGTGGATAAAAACTTCATTCTGAGAAGGATGATCACCATATGTTATCTCCAAAGGCAAAATAACACCTTTCATTAAATGACCCTCAAAAAGACAGGTGAGATAACAAGGAGGAGGGCAGAGGAGAGAGTTTATTTAGCAGCCTAAAAATGTTGAAAATACCCTATATAACAATTTTTCTAAGGAAATCAAAAATGTCACCACTTGTGAAAGGCTTGAAATATCCACTAGACAAGCAGAAAAAAATATCCATGATCAGCCTGCATGTCTGTCAGTTACAGGAGATCTTTGACATGGCATCATTTGAGAATGAAAGCAAAGTTTAGTATTGAGTTCTTCCCATGAGGCTTAAAATGTTTCATTAACCCAGAGATTCCCTTGTCTGCCAGCAGAGATCCACTGCAAGTTCCAGGAAAACTCCCACAACTGTTCAGGCCATTAGCTCTTCCCTGCTCTGAATTTCTACTGTGTTTCATAATGAAGTGAAAGTGTTAGTCGGTCAATCGCATCCAACTCTTTGCGACCCCATGGACTGTAGCCTACCAGGCTCCTCTGTCCATGAGTTTCTCCAGGCAAGAATATTGGAGTGGGTAGCCATTCTCTTCTCCAGGGGATCTTCCTGGCCCAGGGATTGAACTCAGGTCTCCCGAATTGCAGGCAGATTCTTTACAGTACAGAGCTTATCTCTGAGTGCGATATTTTTCTAGATGGATTTTATTTGGGTACCTCTTGTTTTTCATGCCACATAATAAAACCCTAAGTTGGGGTTATACTCTTTGCTTAGGTTATACTCTTTGCTTATTTATTATTTCTGTTGTACATTCAACAAATATTTATTGAATCACTTTCCAGTGATAGGCACTTTATTTTTAGATTATCCAAACTGACCAGAGCTGCTGAGAATGTCAGAATTGCTCACAAATATGATTCTTTTGAAAAGATGCATGTTAATATTCATTTAGGAAAATACTAGAAATTTTGCTGTTTCTTTGCCAATAAAATAACCTGTTTGGAGCTTCAGATACTCTGTTCTGCAGTAATGAGTTATTCAGGTGTACTATGTATATACCTTTGATTTTACAAGAATACTGTATTTATGTAGTTTTGAAGGCTTTCCTCAGAGGTGAAAATTAAGGTAGAGATTTGCATTAGTCTCCCAAAAGCCTTCTGAAGGGAGCATTGCTATTATCTCCATTTTTAGGTGGAAAAAAAAAAAAAACTTAGACACAGAAACTTTAGCCACTTAGTGTGAGAAGGAGAATCAGACTCTAGAAATCTTTAGTAGCCGAGTCCATTTCCATGGAGTCTGCAGTGACCTGTTACCTTGGGTTGATTATCAGGTCCATCCTATTATAAAGCCATTAAACGAGTGAATTTTTTTTGCCTCCATCCACCCTTGCCCCCACCACCTCAGATCTTCGTAAAAGTAATAACACTTCATATTTGGTAGTTTTCTAATACATTACAATCTCATTTGATCCCAGCAACAGTCTTGTAAAGTAGACTAATCATATGGCTTCTTGGTGAGTTAACACAAAGCCCTGGCCCAGGAGATAGGAACCCCAGGTTGCCTCTCAATACTCACTCTGTGACACTGGGCAGGTCATTCACATCTCTGGGCCCCAGTTTCCCCATCAGTAACCCACACTGGAACTCTAAAGTCCTTTCCAATCCTAATGTCTTATGATTTGTCCATTTGACAGATGCAGTGACAGAGATTCAGAGAAGTCATTTGCCCAACATTGTATCGCTAATAATGAGCAAAACTGAGTTTGGGGCCAACTTTCCTGTTTCCAGATTCATCCTTCTCACAGTTTCATAGTGCTCCAGGAAGTTTCACACAGGGTTAAGAGTATGGATTTTGAAACCAGACTTCTTGTGTGTGAATCCCAGCTCTACTTATTCTATCTCTGCCTCAGTTTCCTCATCTGAAACTGAAACCAATTCAGTACTTATCTCATAAGTTTAGTTAAGAAAATTAAAGAATTAAAATATGTAAACACAAATAAGCTTAAAAGAGCCTGGCAAACAGTGAGTCCTACATCTCTTTGCCATTGTAATTATCATTTATATAATTTTTATTTTCTTTGCCCCATTTCCCATGAGCTTGAGACTGCTCTCCCCAGCAGAGTCACTTATTCCTCCCCTTTTCCTGGGCTCCAGGAATACAGCTTCTTATTGAGAGAACTGAGAAATGTATCCTAAGCAAATAAAAGAAGTTGCACATTTGCATTTTAACAGGGACTTTCAGGAGATAATAATCACCTTACCATTTCTTGGGTCTTCACTATGTGTCAGGCACTGTGCTAATAACCACTTTGGAAATTTAAAAGAACAAAGCTAATGGCGGGCACTTTTAGGGAGATATTTTAAAGTGAGGATCCCACCGTGTCCTCAGATTATCACCCAGGTTTCCACCAGCTTCTGTAATTGAGCCTGTCTGTTGCCTATTTCTTCTCTAAGGGAGTCACACTCTGCTCTTTGATCCTGCTGTCACCAAATTTAAAATTTTCTTCACAGGATTGCAGTAGAGGCTAATTTGAATCTCAACATAATTATTTCTAGAGCCCAAAGATCCTAACAGCAAAGGAATCACAAACACTCATGAAACCACACTGCCACACACACTCTTTGTTAAAAGAGAAGTAAATTCTCTCTGGTGTAGAAGTTACCAGAATAATCTCAGAGGCATGTAATAAATGAAGTGGAGCTTCTGTCTCTCAGTAGAATTCGTTTCATTGCTGCCACCAGGCTGTTGCTTAGGTCGATGGGGAGGTCACCCAGTGGAGACCGTAGCTAAGCAGAGGATGTGAAGACTTGCCAGTCTGGCTGCCAGTCTGACTTGGAATGTCTTTGTAAGGGCGAAAGAAAAACAGCATGATTTTTAAAACTATAGTCTATCTCAACCCGCTCAGCCTGAAACCTCCCCTGTGCTCTGATTTGACATCCAGGTCCTTCAGGAGAATGGATTGAAGAACTCACGGAGAAACCCCAGCATGTGAGTGTCCACGTTCTAAGCTCAACCACTGCCTTGATGTCCTGGACGTCTCCCCAAGAGAACTACAATGGCACCATCGTGTCTGTGGTGTCCCTCACCTGCCAGAAACAAAAGGAGAGCCAGAGGCTGGAAAAGCAGTACTGCACTCAGGTAAAGGAAAGGAAGGGCCGTCAGGCTCACTCACCTCCTGCAGCCCAGCCTCACAGGAGATGCCAGGGTGCCACCGTGGCAAGCAGCTGTGCCAAGGTCTCCCTGGTGCATCATGGATACAGGAGCCAGGAAGTCAGGGCACAAGGCTCTGCAATCACAGTCACCTTCCTTTCCTCTCTTAGAACTACTGTCTTCCTTTTACTTCCATTCCTCATTCAAGAACATATCCTGAGCACCTGTGATGTGCTGGGTACTGGAGGAGATGGTGGGAATCTAGATGATTTTTATACATCCTGCTCTTGCTGAGTTTAAAGTCTAGAGAGAACAATAGTAAGAACACATGTTATTACTGCAGAGTATAAGACCTAGGCTAAAAGTAAGTGAAGGTGGGGCTACATGAATTCACAGAAAGAAGGGCATGAATAAATATGGATGGGGCAAGAGGATTTGAAAACTGATCAGAAGAACTTTACCTTCTAGGGGAGGAGACAGGAAGCAGAAGGTTTAGGGGAGATTTGGTGCAGATTTTTTATTTTTTCCATTTTTCCTCGTTGTCTTAACTATAAAGGTAATACATGCTTACTGAAAAAAAAAAAACAATTAAAAAATTTCAGGTACATAAAGTAAAAAACAATCCCCTCACTAATATAAATGGAGACTTTTAAAGGATAAACAGCAGTTAGCTGAGTGAAAGGGGTAGGTGGGGGAGGTGGAGAAACCTGGGAATCTGTAGTTCTGGGCGTGACTACCAGAATGAACTGCCATGCCCCATCATCAGTTCTGAATGAAACCACCAACCTGGGCATCTAAGCAGACTTTGTTCTCGGACGCCCTGAATACATCCACTGGAAGCCTGCAGCCAGTCCTATTTTCCTAAACCTGGTTTTACTTTTTTTTTTCCCCCATAAGATCAAAGAAACTGATTCTTAGTGTCTTACAAACACAATACTTTAAAAATTGGAGTGTAACTGCTTTACAATGTTGTGTTAGTTAATGCTGTACAATGAGCTGAATCAGCTATATGTATACATATATCTCCTCCCTCTTAAACCTCCCTCTACCACCTCCCCCACATCCCACCCCTCTGGGCCATCACAGAGCATCCAGCTGAGCTCCCTGTGCTATACAGCTGCTTCCCACTAGTTGTCTGTTTAGCATATGGTAGTGTATATAGCAGCAGCAGCAGCAGTGTATATATGTCAATGCTGTTCTCTCCATTCATCTCATTCTCCCTACCCCATGTCCACATATGCATTCTCTACTTCTGCTTCTCTATTCCTGACCTGCAAACAGGCTCATCTGTACCATCTCTCTAAATTCCATATATATGCATTAATATACATTATTTCAAACACAATCTTTTCTTGCTTAAAGGCAAAAAAAGTTTAATTATTAATTTATGTGGAGTATGCTGGAAATAGAATATGCACTCAAAACAGGTGTTTGCTATGTGGAAGCTATTTGGAGTGTTTCCATTTATCCCATGAAAATCAGGCATTTAGTGCAATTCAAAGGGTGAGAAATTTTAAATTAAGAAGATAAATTCAGGAATCATGACCCTTGGAGCTCTCAAAAACCCTAGAGAGCTGAGATAAGCCCAGCATGAAGATGAGGCTACCCTCTCGGCTTGAATTAAAGAGTAAACATGCTAAACAGATTAACTGGTTATCACAGCCCACTGTGCAGTTTATTAGCTTCCTTCCCTGAGTGTACCCAGCACGACTGACTCTTCACATTGATAGAAAATGTGTTGTGCCCCAGAACACGACTAGAACTTGACTGCTCTCAGATATGATTTTTCTTCTTCCCTCTAATGTATGAGTTACATATCTTATACATAGAAGTGTTAGCGTTAGTCGCTCAGTTCAGTTCAGTTCAGTTTAGTCACTCAGTCTTGTCCGACTCTTTGCGACCCCATGAATCGCAGCACGCCAGGCCTCCCTGTCCATCACCAACTCCCGGAGTTCACCCAAACTCACGTCCATCGAGTCAGTGATGCCTTCCAGCCATCTCATCCTCTGTCGTCCCCTTCTCCTCCTGCCCCTAGTCCCTCCCAGCATCAGGGTCTTTTCCAATGAGTCAACTCTTCGCATGAGGTGGCCAAAGTACTGGAGTTTCAGCTTTAGCACCATTCCTTCCAAAGAAATCCCAGGGCTGATCTCCTTCAGAATGGACTGGTTGGATCTCCTTGCAGTCCAAGGGACTCTCAAGAGTCTTCTCCAACACCACAGTTCAAAAGCATCAATTCTTTGGCACTCAGCCTTCTTCACAGTCCAACTCTCACATCCATACATGACCACAGGAAAAACCATAGCCTTGACTAGATGAACCTTTGTTGGCAAAGTAATGTTTCTGCTTTTCAATATGCTGTCTAGGTTGGTCATAACTTTCCTTCCAAGGAGTAAGCGTCTTTTAATTTCATGGCTGCAGTCACCATCTGCAGTGATTTTGGAGCCCAGAAAAATAAAGTCTGACACTGTTTCCCCATCTATTTCCCATGAAGTGATGGGACTAGATGCCATGATCTTCGTTTTCTGAATGTTGAGCTTAAAGCCAACTTTTTCACTCTCCACTTTCACTTTCATCAAGTGGCTTTTTAGTTCCTCTTCACTTTCTGCTATAAGGGTGGTGTCATCTGCATATCTGAGGTTATTGATATTTCTCCCGGCAATCTTGATTCCAGCTTGTGTTTCTTCCAGCCCAGCATTTCTCAAGATGTACTCTGCATAGAAGTTAAATAAGCAGGATGACAATATACAGCCTTGACGAACTCCTTTTCCTCTTTGGAACCAGTCTGTTGTTCCATGTCCAGTTCTAACTGTTGCCTCCTGACCTGCATACAAATTTCTCAAGAGGCAGGTCAGGTGGTCTGGTATTCCCATCTCTTTCAGAATTTTCCAGTTTATTGTGATCCACACAGTCAAAGGCTTTGGCATAGTCAATAAAGCAGAAATAGACGTTTTTCTGGAACTCTCTTGCTTTTTCAATGATCCAGTGGATGTTGGCAATTTGATCTCTGATTCTTCTGCCTTTTCCAAAACCAGCTTGAACATCTGGAGGTTCACAGTTCATGTATTGCTGAAGCCTGGCTTGAAGAATTTTGAGCATTATTTTACTAGTGTGTGAATTGAGTGCAATTGTGCGGTAGTTTGAGCATTTTTTGGCATTGCCTTTCTCAGGGATTGTAATGAAAACTGACCTTTTCCAGTCCTGTGGCCACTGCTGAGTTTTCCAAATTTGCTGGCATATTGAGTGCAGCACATTCACAGCATCATCTTTTAGGATTTGAAATAGTTTAACTGGAATTCCTTCACCTCCACTAGCTTTGTTTGTAGTGATGCTTCCTAAGGCCCACTTGACTTCACATTCCAGGATGTCTGGCTCTAGGTGAGTGATCACACCATCATGATTATCTTGGTCATGAAGATCTTTTTTGTATAGTTCTTCTGTGTATTCCTGCCATCTCTTCTTAATATCTTCTGCTTCTGTTAGGTCAATACCATTTCTGTCCTTTATCGAGCCCATCTTTGCATGAAATGTTCCCTTGGTATCTCTAATTTTCTTGAAGAGATCCCTAGTCTTTCCCATTCTATTGTCTTCCTCTATTTCTTTGCACTGATCACTGAGGAAGGCTTTCTTATTTCTCCTCGCTATTCTTTGGAACTCTGCATTCAAATGGGTATGTCTTTCCTTTTCTCCTTTGCTTTTGGCTTCTCTTCTTTTCACAGCTATTTGTAAGGCCTCCTCAGACAGCCATTTTGCTTTTTTACATTTCTTTTTCATAGGGATGGTCTTATTCCCTGTTTCCTGTACAGTGTCACAAACCTCTGTCAATAGTTCATCAGGCACTTTGTCTATCTGATCTAGTCCCTTAAATCTATTTCTCATTTCTCGCTCAGTTGTGTGCAACTCTTTGCAACCTCATGGACTCTAGCCCACCAGGATCCTCTGTCCATGGGATTTCCCAGGCAAGAATACTGGAGTGGGTTGCCATTTCCTCCTCCATATACATAGAAGCCAAAGGCTAAAAGTGTAGAGAGATATTGTAAATTATATATGAACCAGAAAAGTCTGGTCTAAGTGCTTGCTGACAGTGGCTTCTTTGAAACGCAAATGTGAAACTGTTGATGATTGTAGGCAAGGAGGGAAAGTAGAGGGCAGAAACTGGACCACTGTTCTAGGTGTTACCTCAGTTACCAGAAGAGGATTGTGGTAGTATTACATCATTACATTATCATCATCATCACACACACGTATATTTTCAAAGAAGGAAACATCAGTTCAAAAATCTCAAAAATTGGCCTAGAGAGGAATCCAGAATATGCTCTCACCAACCCTGGTCTGTCTTAGGTTATTTCTTAAAGCAACCATTATCCAGAGGGAAATAAATTCTATTTCTTCAGTTCTCTTTTCAGTGGTATGGTGATTATGTTAAATCGAAAATTCAAAATGCAGCTCAAAAATAAGAGTGATTCTAAAGTCAAACACAGATGAATAATTAACCACAATGTTTTATTCTCTCATACTGTCCTTCTCCCTACTTTTTCCCTACCGTCATCTCATCACCTGTACCACAGGATCACTGCTTTATCAGTTACCATCACCCATGAGATTCGGTGCTAGTTCCCCTGCTCCTCCCCACAGTTTCACTGATTTGTTTTCTAGGAGGTTCTGTGTGAGATGCTAGAAATAAGAACAAATTTGATTTGAGCCTTGATTTCATGAAGCTTAGAGTCTAGCCTTGTATGTAGATATCTTGAAGTGAAGTGAAGTAAAACTCATTCAGTCATGTCCGACTTTTTGCAAACCCCACAGACTGTAGCCCACAAGGCTCATCTGTCCAAGGAATTCTCCAGGCAAGAATACCGGAGTAGGTAGCCACTCCCTTCTCCACGAGATCTTCCTGATTCAGGGATCAAACCTAAGTCTCCTGCATTGCAGGCAGATTCTTTACCATCTGAGCCACCAGGGAAGCCCCTTGGTACCTCTCAATTTGAATTTGTCCTCATTAAGTGTATGTACTTCATGTCTGGTTGCTGTTTTGTGTGAGTTCATACATGAATATTCATGAGAAAGAGAGTTTTGTAATGTGTCCCTGTTAACAAGCATTGTAGTTCTATTCACTAATAAGCCTGCGTCAATACAGTGAGCATAATAAAGCCAGTGCTCAGTGTCATATAAAGGACTCTCCAAAGACTTACACACAATTACAAATTTCACAATAAAGAAGCATCATGTAATATATGGATGTATATTTAATATCTTTTAAAGGCCAGGTCCATTCTTTTTTCCATTTAAAAAATTTTTATCTTCACACATGGCATATGGGATCTTAGTTCTCCAACTAGGGCTCAAACATGTGCTCCAGCAGTGGAAGCATGGAGTCTTAACCACTGGACCACCAGGAAAGTCCCAATGTACATTTATTTTTACACGTGGTCTGCTTGGTCCATACGTGTTTGGTGACAATTTACAGGAGTGTATAATAACTAAGTGACTAAATTGGAAAGAAAGACCAATCAGTCAATCAGTTTGTTAGCTTTACAAATGAGGAAATGGTAGAGCTAAGAGGGTGAATATTGAAGGGACCTGCCTGCCGTCACACAACTGATTAGTATCAGAGCTGAGACCCCATCTCAAGTGATTTGACTTCTAGGAGAGAACTTTTTCTTGTGCATTACAGATGATACACTACGGGAAGGTCATCCTCACCACTCATCCTGATGGAGTCAAGAGTGTTGGCTAAAAGCAGAGACTCTAGACTCAAACAGAATTGAGTTTCAGACCTGATTTTAGCAGCTACCAGCTCTGAGTTCTTTCTGTCTAAGTCTTACCATCTGAATCTGTAATAGAAGGAGAAGCATATCCTACTTCATAGAGCTGTAATAAAAATAAGAGGACTTGATGCTTAATGCAATGTTTGGAACATACCAATAGTAAGGTGTGCTGGAAATTAACTTTTATTATTATGCAGACCTAACTGAATACTTTTTGTGTCAAGGGAAGAAGATGAAGAGGTTCTAGAGATTCTCCATAGAAACTGAGTAACTATAATAAGTATACAGAAAGATGTCGTGGAAAGAGGATTCCATAATATATACATAAGACCATTTCTGGGGAATTCCCTTGTGGTGCAGTGGTTAGAACTCCAAGCTTCCACTGCCAGGGCCCAGCTTCAATCCCTGGTTGGGGAACTAAAATCCCAGAAGCTATGTGGTTCATCCAAAGAAAGAGAGAAGACCATTTCAGACTTAAAAGAACTCTCATCTAGTTTAACCTCCTTGTTTATATTTCCTATGCTCTATGGTGTATGTTTCCTCCATTTCTTTAGCTGAGAAAGGATAGGGCCAGGGCCTACATGGAAATGCATTGGGCTGGATTGAATTCTTTGGAATGGAGACAAAGCCAGTCAGAAATAAGAGATAGGAAATACTGGAATGCAAACATGGGGTGAAAACTGGAGAAGGAGTGTGGAGTAATCCTCTAGAGAACGACACATGTTATTTAGTAAGTAGAGTATTACTACTTGGGGCTCTCCATGTGGTGCTAGTGGTAAAGAACCCACCTGCCAATGAAGGAGAGGTAAGAGACGCAGGCTCAGTCCCTTTGTTGGGAAGATCCCCTGGAGTAAGAAATGACAACCCATTCCACTATTCTTGCCTGGAAAATCCCATGGACAGAGGAGCCAGGCAGGCTATGGTCATAGGGTTGCAAAAGAGTAAGACATGACTGAAGCGACTTAACACTAGTATAGGAACATTTCCCCTGCCCACCTCCAATCCACCGCTAAGCAGGTCCAGGATAAAGAAAAAGGTATGAAGGAATAGAAGTGATGTAGGTGCCTCAGTAAATATTTTAAAAGTAGGAGGAAATTAGTATTTATATTAATAATTTGTGACTAAAGTCAAGTTCAATATCATTTGCCCTCCTCTCACTTTTTTAGTAGTGTGATACATGTACACATTATTGGTTCTTTTTTTTTTTAAGGCAGTGTAATTTTCCTGGGATGAATTTATTAGGATAGCATATTTAAGTGGTTATAATTCCAGGAAGTCATTTGAATAATTAGAATCAACCACTGCCTAAAATATTATCAAACCAAAGAAACTTTACCATCACCCTGAAACAATCTACCCTCTGTGTGTTTTTCGAGATACTCTAAATGAAAGCAAGGTTACATTGGCAGGTATGTTCACATGTTTACAATTGTTGTTAAGTTTAAAGGAAAACTTTGGAGCAATATTTATGGCATAACACCTGTATGGCTCAATACTTAATTGTTTATGGATATATGTATCAAAGAAGGTCTAGAAGACTGCCCCCCAAAATGTGGGAAGTGGTGAGAGGAGACCAGAAAGGCTACAAATTGACCTCATTTGCTCTTCTACAGTGTGACCAGTTTTAACAATGAGCACTATTAGTTTTATCACTTAAAATGTGTTTTAAAGATATAAAACAGTACTAGAATAAATCCCACTTGATCGTGGTGAATGATCCATTTTATGTATTGTTGAATTCAGTTTGCTAATATTTTGTTGAGAATTTTTGCATCTATAGTCATCAAAGATATTGGCCTGTAATTTTCTCTCTTGGTTTCGGTATCAGGGTAATGGTAGTCCTGTACAATGAATTTGAGAATGTTCTATCTTCTTCAATTTTTGGAATAGTTTGAGAAGGATAGGTATTAACTTTTCTTTATATATTTGGCAGAATTCCCCTGTGAAACTGTCCAATACTGGACTTTTGCTTGCTGGGAGATTTTTTTTTATTACAAATTCAGTTTCACTACTAGTGATCAGTCTGTTCCAGTTATTCTTCCTGATTCAGTCTTGGCAGGTTGTCACAGTAGCCTTGTAAAGTGCTTGCTGCTGTGTCTTGGTGTTTTGCCCATATCATGGAGTGGAGGTCACGATGCTAGGCTTCCAGTACCAACACCGATCCAAATATGTGACCTTGGCTATTCTCTAGCTTTACCGTCTTGATCTACTAAATGAGAGATTTGGACTAGATAATCTCTGAGGTCATTTCCATCACTATAATTAGATATTTTATGCTTCTAAGTGTTGAGAGACTAAAGACATTCCTGCACTGATCTTTGTATGTAATCAGCTGACACTACAATTTAGGATGTCAGACTATCCTTATTTTATTGCTGATTTGATTTTGGTTAGAGGCTGATGTGTCTCTAGTGTACATAATTACAATTGACATTGATGGGTATAGAGCAGTTCATAAGGCTTATTAAAGCCAGCCATAGAATTTGAATGTTCTGGGTTGCCTTCAGCCTTCTCATAAACTATAAATCATCCTAATATTGAAACTTGACCTTCCTCAGTATGAATAAAGGCTTCTGGATTTCAAAGGCATTTGTGAGTTTGCAGTGTCCCTGAATACAATGTTATCCTCTGAGTCACA
This sequence comes from Bos javanicus, assembly GCF_032452875.1. Lineage (NCBI taxonomy): Eukaryota > Metazoa > Chordata > Mammalia > Artiodactyla > Bovidae > Bos > Bos javanicus. The sequence continues at coordinate 94,925,174 of NC_083872.1, read as the reverse complement.
CACTGAAAACCCAGTTCTAAATAGATCTTATTGGGTGTTTGGTTTAAAGGTGAACTCAAGCAAATCTATTATTGAAAATCTCGTTCCTGGTGCCCAGTACCAGGTTGTGATGTACCTAAGAAAAGGCCCTTTGATTGGACCACCTTCAGATCCTGTGACATTTGCTATTGGTAAGTTGCCAGCCACAAGAAAAATACCTTTATCAGAGTACTGTTTAGAGGGGTGTCATGTCTAAGTTCGAGTCATTATCATCAGTTATGGGAGGTCCATACTTGTTCTCCCAATATTCAACCTTCAGAGTAATTAATGACCACAACTGTATACCTGGAAGACATCCTTAGCATTCATTACTTAGGAAAAAGAAAATCTCAGGAAAATATGGTTAGTTTTCAATGATTGTATCAAAAAAGTGAAATACCTAGTCAGTCAGTAAGTAGAAATGTGAAGCCATTGTTAAGATATTAAACATTCCTTCTTGACTTTCTTTTTTCACTCCCCTCCCTCTTCTTAGTTCCAACTGGAATAAAAGACTTGATGCTCTATCCCCTGGGTCCTACAGCAGTGGTTTTGAGCTGGACCAGGCCTTACTTAGGAGTGTTCAGAAAATATGTGGTCGAAATGTTTTATTTCAACCCTACAACAATGACATCAGAATGGACAACCTACTATGAAATAGCAGCGACTGTCTCCTTAACTGCCTCAGTGGTAATTTTCCTTAACCAGCTGTCACATTTTCCTGTGTCAACATGCATTCACATACTAACTGTGTCTGAAAAAATTATTATGTCTGTAAACTAGATCATTTGTAAACACATGCAGGTAACTTGCTACTTTCAAGTTTGGGATTGTTTTAGCTCTTAATTTTATTTTTGTATTTTGACAGAAAGAGAAAACTGTGTGAAACTGGCTTTCACTCTTAATTGAGTGTATTTGCTAATCCCCAATTTAGTAGACCTGTCACATGCTTGCTTCTTTGGTGGCTCAGCTGGTAAAGAATCTGCCTGCAATGTGGGAGACCTGTGTTGGATCCCTGGGTGGGGAAGATCGCCTGGAGGAGGGCATGGCAACCCACTCCAGTACTCTTTGCCTGGAGAATCCCCCTGGACAGAGGAGCCTGGTGGGCTATATAGTCCATGGGGTCACAAAGAGTCGGACATGACTGAGCAACTAAGCACATCACATGCTTATTGTTCCTTTCTGCTCCTAAAACAGAAAACATGTTTTCCTTTAGTTATTCAGTAGTGAGTGGATACTTCTTGAGTAATGACTATTCTTAACATCAACAAATCAGTTAAATACCTGCAATGTCAGACCATTAGCGATGTTCTTCAAATGAGCAGGTAAAGATTGCTCTTTCTGAGACTGGAATAATTTTAGAAGTACAGGTTATCTACAGGTCACACAGAAAGCAAACAGCTGTCCACTACTCAGTTGACAACTCTCATGATTGTCACCCAGTATGAACACATGCTAACAGTCCAAGATGAGAGAATGTAGAATTGTGAAAGATCATGTTTTAGAAATAGGAAGATGTGTCCGTCCAGTCACTTACAAATAAGTGCCAGTTCACTTGTGTAATTTAAGAAACTGCAAATGAAAACCCATTTTCAAACTATCTATATCTTCAAATAATTTTTTAAATTGTGTTAAATTTATGTGTATCATTTTATTTACATCTCACTTAATTCCAAAAAGAATATTTTAATGGAAAATTTGAGAAGTACAAAATCAACTGTAGACAGTAAGTTTCCTCTGTCCATGGGATTTCCCAGGCAGCAATACTGGAGCGGGTTGCCATTTCCTTCTCCAGAGGATCTTCCCAACCCGGGGATTGAAGCTGCATTTCCTGCATTGACAGCCGGACTCTTTACCACTGAGCCACCAGGGAGGCCTCCCAAAGGCACAGAAAGGAAATTAAAAATTACTCATTTTTTCATAGCCTAAGAGAAATATATAACTCTATTCCAAAAATATGATTTTCCTTCTGGGCCTTTTTCTTCTTGCTTTTTTTAGAGGATAGCGAATCTGTTGCCAGCATGGTACTACAACTTTCGAGTTACCATGGTAACGTGGGGAGACCCAGAACTCAGCTGCTGTGACAGCTCCACTATAAGCTTCATAACAGGTGAGTGTGTGGGAAGTGGTCCCATGAGAACAGATGCCTATTTTGAGGGAGTTCTGAAGGGGCTCATCTCCAGAAAATGCCAGTCCTTCACCCAGGACCGATTGAACATCACTTTCATGGAAGACGCTGCTTCTGCTGCTGCTAAGTCGCTTCAGTCGTGTCCGACTCTGTGCGACCCCATAGAAGGCAGCCCACCAGGCTCCTCTGTCCCTGGGATTCTCCAGGCAAGAATACTGGAGTGAGTTGTCATTTCCTTCTCCAATGCATGAAAGGGAAAAGTGAAAGGGAAGCCGCTCAGTCATGTCCGATTCTGTGGGATCCCATGGATGGGCAGCCTACCAGGCTCCTCCGTCCATGGGGTTTTCCAGGCAAGAGTACTGGAGTGGGGTGCCATTTCCTTCTCCGTTCATGGAAGATGATATACTTGATTCTGAAAGTTCATGATTTGTTTAAATGATAGCCTTTAAAAATTAAAATACAATTTTTCTCTGAGTTACTGTCCTTGATTTCTTTTTATCCTGAGTCACTGACCTTGATTTATGCACCACTGTTTGGAATTGATTAGAATCGAGATGTAACAGGCAGAGCTTTCAGCTTCACACCACACTGAATTGATTTTATCCATTTGATAATTGTATTTGCTAGAGTGCCTCATTTCCTTATTAATTAAGCCATTTGTAAAGTCACAGGCTGACTGCAGTATGGTCCATGGCAGGAATTAAAACAGGCTTGCAGACTTGTAGACTTGGGTGTGAGTCACAACTTTGCTGCCTCTACCTGTAAACTCCAGCAATTCTTCTAAGTCTCAGGTTTTTTCAGTTGTAAAATAAGGATAATAATAGTATCTATTATCTGTTACTATTATCTATTATTAGGCCCCAATTAAATAAGCTATTTAGCCAAATACATGGCCCAGACTTAAAGTACTTACAATACTATTAGTGATGGATCCTCAGAACCTTAAATTATGTATTAATAGTTCCATATCATATGTCAGAGACAGCAGAGGTGGGCAGAGGTAGCAATTAAGAAGAAATTCAACCAAGAACAGTAACCCTCGTTGTCTGAACTAAGATTGTTCAAGAACTTTTGATGGGACTGCAAAGCTGTCATTAGAGTTATACTGAGAAAAGAAAAATATTGCTTAGATGAAGAATAACTGTCAAAATATTTCCCTCACCGGGCAGCTAGTTTTATAGGCTTAAGATGTATCAATTAAAAAACAATGGAAAGATAGTAACCTTGTGGATTCTTATACAGTTAACTTACATAGTTCACGGCTTTTCTTTACTGGCCAGTTTCTGGTACTTCCTTTGTTCCAGATGTTAATGGTAATATTAGAGTAGGAGAGTGAAAGGCCACCATAAAAAGAGAAAATGCCAATTATTTGACAAGCCCTGTGTTAGGCTTTTTGACTGCATTAATAATCACATATTTAATTATAATTAAACTTCACTGTGTAAGTAATTCATACACTTAACTTGATTGAGATGAGTGGTCTGAGAATGCTGTTTCCTTGTCAGAAGGAGAAGCTGTCTAGAAAAAGCCCAGACTTCACATCTGATCACTTATTGAGCAGATCTGACCTTGCTAATTTCCAGCTACAGAACTTTGAGCAAACTAACTTAAGGATCCTGAATTTCTATTTTCTCACCAGTAAGACTGAAAATATTGCCTAACAGGTGGCTAATTGGGCAAAATTAACTGTCTTAGAACTCACTGCTGTGTCCGGAAACTACCTGGACAGAGGCTCTGTGGTGTCTCCCAGGGGTGACATCAGAAATGAAGTATTAATAGGATTTGGAGTTCTGGACCCAAGTGCTTTAGGTGTGCCTTTCAAAGCTGGAACCACCTGGGAATAGGCAGAAATCATGAGATAACAGTTTAGGTGGACAAAGCAAGTGTGCATTCATAAACTTTGGTTAGTAAGCAAGCTACTTGCCTGGGTGAGCAGTCTGTTGTCTCCAATGAATTGATCTTTGGGAATTTCTGATTTTTTCCTGGGATCAACTACTAAGTCATGCTGACACTGGCAGTCCACAGTCTTACCTAAGCATATTGACACAGATGGCCTCAATTTCCATATCTATAAAATGGGCATAGGGACTTCTTTGGTGGTCCAGTGGCCAAGACTCCTTTGCTCCCAATGCAGGGAATTCAGGTTGCATCCCTGGTCAAGGAACTAGATCCCACATGCCCCAACTAAAGATCCTGCATGCTGCAATGAACACCGAAGATCCCACATGCTGCAAATGAGACCCAAGGTAGTCAAATAAATAAGCAAATAATTTTTAAATGGGCATAATAATACCTCACAGGGTAGTTGTGAGAATTAAATCATGTAATCTAAATTGTTATTAAAACATATATGGTACCTGAGCTTTATTTTTATAACTATATCTAAAACTATTTGAAAACTTAGCCTTTTTAGGGGCAAAGGGAGCTTTCTTCCCTCATTTCAATTTTAAAGCAAGTGAAGATCTGATACTTCACTTTCATATGCTTTTTCATCGTGATCCAAATTGACAAATTGTGTAGTATAAGAGAAAATAGGAATAAAATATTTGAATAAGGTCTGATTTTTAGGCCCTCAAGTCTACCATCTGGCAGGCAACTTGTCTGCAAGTCAAGTTCGTAATCACACTAGTGTACCAAGTAATGTTCAATAAACAAATAGTGACATCTGGTGGTCTTTCAGCAACACACCGGATTTGAAAGCAACAACATCAAGGAGAATGATCTGAAGACTTGGTACTTGTGATGGGGAGACGTATATGTCTGGCTTTGTAATTTAATTTTTTTAACTCTTTATTTTGTACTGGGGTATAGCCAGTTAACAATGTGATAGTTTCAAGTGAACAGCAAAGGAACTCAGCCATACTTGTACATATATCCATTCTCCACCCAAACTCCCCTCCTTTCCAGGCTGCCACATAAGCAGAGTTCCATGTGCTGTACAGCAGGTCCTTGTTGGTTATCTATTTTAAATATAGCAGTGTGTACATGTCCATCCCAAACTCCCTATCATTTTAAATATGTGTCTTGTCTTCACTCAAATTAGAACATGAGAATATACCCTTTGAAGAAGCATTAAGCATAGGTACTTGTAAATAATGAAGTATGTAGAAATATGTTAAGCCAGGGTTATTATGCTTTATTAGAATTTTCTGCATTATGATATGGGTTTGTGCTACTTGTTATAGATATTGTTGACAATTTAAAATTTTCATTGTCAAACATATAGAAATGCTATTCATATACAGTATGAAACAGAAATGTATTTTTTACTCTGTTGAAATCTCTTCAGTAAACAGTTGTTTCTGAAAATATATGAATATTCATTATATGTATTAGGGCATGTTGAAAAAAATGTCTTTTTTTTCAATTACGATTTATTATTTTATTTATTTATTTTTGGCTGTCCTGGGTCTCTGTTGCTGCACGCAGGCTTTCTTAGTTGCAGTGAGTGGGGCTACTCTTCATTGCAGCGTGTGGGCTTCTTATTGCAGTGGTCTCTCTTGTGGATCACATGTTCTAGGTACATGGGCTTAGTAGTCATGGCATTTGGGCTTAGTTGCTCCCGAACATGTGGGATCTTCCTGGACCAGGGATCAAACTCATTTTTCCTGCATTGGCAGGTGGATTCTTTACCACTGAGCCTCCAGGGAAGCCCCAAAATAAGTCTTTTTTAATGTGTAGAAATTCTCCTCCAACCATTAGTTGATTTGGGGCTGAATCTTGCAAAGAAAACTTGCTTGGCTATATTCAAGATCACATGGAATTTAAATTCAACTGTGTATGTGTTTGCTGAAATCTTCAGAATTATCAGTTACTCTTAAAAATAATTAAAGTATGCTTTCAGAACTTATGTGTTACAAAGCTTGTGATGAACTCTCGTCCCCTACTGGGATTCTTAAAAATTTTAAAGTGTAAGATTATAAAATAAATTAATAAACTTGGTGTTAGAATTTAGTTTTGAAGCATGATTTTCAAAATCCCTTCCTTCCTTTCTTTAATACTTGCTTCAGCAACTTTATTTAGAGCCCTACCTTCTACAAAGCTCTGGGCTACACAGTCAATGCCATTGTCTTGTTATCCTATGGACATATTATTTATTTTTCTGTCCCTTTACTCACTGATTCTACTGTCTATCCTGTAACCTTCTTTGCTGCCACAATAAAAAAGATTTATTTTTACAGGACCCCAGAGTTTTCAGTACTGCTTGGAAAATAAGTTCACCAGTGCCTAATAATATTAATTTATTGATGCAGCAACAAATTAACCGAACAATTGACCCAAACTAGTTAATGTTTTAGTAATCTTATAACTGAAATTTTTGTAAAAAGGCGTGCTCTCCTCAGGCATAGTTGAGTCTGACTGTCCTGGGTCTGAGCCATGCAAGGTAACATCCCACAGAACAACTGCCCACCTCATACCATCCGACTTCACTATATTACAGACATGTCCACGAGTCCCTAGGACTATCATGCGTGCTGTTGTGCATGCATGCTAAGCCACTTCAGTTGTGTTCTAACTCTTTGCAATGCTATGGACTGTAGCCTTCCTAGTTCCTTTGTCTATGGTATTCTCCAGGCAAGAATACTGGAGTGGGCCAGTATTTCATTCCTGCCCCAGGAATGAAACTCCCATCTCTTATGTCTCCTGAATTGCCAGGCGGGTTCTTTACCACTAGTGCCACTTGGGAAGTCCATCATGAGGTGTGAATTTTAATTCTTTAAACTCTGTATAGAGTTTGGTTTCCCTGGTGGCTTAGATGGTAAAGAATCTGCCTGTAACGTGGGAGACCTGGATTTGATCCGTCTGGGGATCCCTTTAAGAAGATCCCCTGGAGAAGGGCATGGCAAGCCACTTCAGTATTATTGCCTGGAGAATCCCCATAGATGGAGGAGCCTGGCGGGCTGCAGTCCACAGAGTCACAAAGAGTTGGACACAACTGAGTGACTAAGCACAAGCTCTGTATGGGATTTCATGTTCTATTGATAAGCTCTTTAATTACTAGTAGTCTACTAAATTAAAGTGTGTTTCTTTCCTCCATTGTAGCCCCAGTTGCTCCAGAAATCACGTCTGTGGAATATTTCAACAGTCTGTTGTACATCAGTTGGACCTACGGGGATGACACCACAGACCTCTCCCATTCTAGAATGCTCCACTGGATGGTTGTTGCAGAAGGAAAGAAGAAAATTAAAAAGAGTGTATGTTTCTTTGAGTCTCAGTATTGGGCACCTGACATTTATTTGCATATACTATTGAAAATCATGAAGCAAACATTTACTGAGACATTAAACAAGTGTTTGCATGCCAATTAGCACTGTTTTTGGTTCTGGAGATTGTGTGTGTGTGTGCATGCGTGCGTGTGGACGCACACGTGCTCATGTGCATGCTCAGTTGTGTCTAATTCTTGCAACCCCAAAGACCGAAGCCCGCCAGGCTCCTCTGTCCGTGGAATTTTCCAGGCAAGAATACTGGAATGGGTTGCCATCTCCTCCTCTAGGGGATCTTAGAATCCACTCTCTCTTGAGTCTCCTGTATTGGCAGGCAGGTTTTGTTTTTTTTTTAACCACTAGCACCACCTGAGAAGCCTCTCTGGAGATAGGATAGTGAACAAAATTGAAGTCCTTCTTTCACAGAGCTTACCTTTTAATTTTTAATAGTTGTAGTTGTTGTAATTGATTTCACCTATATTTAAAGTTATGATTTGAGCTTTTTCTTCGTAATACCAAACATTTTCAAGAAAATCACAGTATTTTCACTTTTTTCTCCATATGTCCCTAACACCCTCAATATTTGGAGACTTTGGAAGTACTGATTTCTCTCCTGGTATATTAAGCTTTTGACATTGTACTAGTTAGGGTACCAACTAAACAATTGAAATAAAAAATTTTTTTAAGATTGTGGTTTAAAAAATATCAACATCTATATCTCTCTCAAGGTGCCCAGGACTAAAAGGGTACCTCTGCCATGAGAGATTATTCAAGAGTCCAGATTTGTTCTATTTTGCTGCTCCATCTGCCACTGCGTATAGTCATCACCTGCATAGGTTAACTCCACTCACCTTTACAGCCACATTCCAGCCTGCGGGAAGGGAAAAAGAGAGGATGTGGAGGCCCAGCACTTAAAAGGTGTGAACAAAACTCTAAGTTGACCATGAGACTTCCTCTAACAATCCATTGATTGGAATTGGGTCACATGGTCCCCACTATCAATATTAGAAACTGGAAAATGTAGTCTTTAGTTAAGAAGCCAGGTGTCTGTGGATATGGCTAAGTTTCCTCTGAGCTTCTCAGCTTGGGCTGAGCAATGTTCCTATTTTTGCAACCCAGTAATTGCTTTTTCTAAAATTTGCTGTGAATGCAAGAGGGACAAAAAAAATCGTAGTAATACGTACTCCAAACAAAGGAATTAATCACAAAAAATGTTCTGATCTGTGTTGTGCTTATTTAGAGCTACCTTGTGTTTGGCTCAGTTGAGGAATTTGTATCATTTTCAGAGGAAATAACATATCCATAAGGTTTAATCAGCTGTAGACTGCAGCACAGAACAGAGATGGGATGCCTGTGATAGCCCTACAGCTTGATTTTGGTGATCTTGCAGGTAACGCGCAATGTCATGACTGCAGTTCTCAGCTTGCCTCCTGGAGATATCTACAATCTCTCTGTAACTGCTTGCACAGAGAGAGGAAGTAACACCTCCATGCTCCGTCTTGTCAAGCTAGGTAAGAAGAGAACACAGGTGTGTGTGTGCAAGTAATCATGCTGGAGGACTAGTGTTTGTATCTCTTGGTTTAGCATGGTCTTCTCAACTCAAAGAAATGGAAAAAATTGGCTCAGTGTCTTTTATAAATGCAAAAAAGACTTTACACTATCAAAAAAAGTACATTCAACATATGTTTCTGTGAGGACAATGTCTACTGTGTTGGGAGAAGGGAGTTCATTGTTCATAATAAGATTAGAAGAACCACAGAGTCAGGATTTTAGAGATGGAAGGACCTTAGCTATTATCTACTGTGATATTCTCAACCCTATCAGATACTGTTTCCCTTTTACATAAATAAAGCTGAACTTCATACATAAAATAATCCACATATTGATTTTTCAAATTTGATGTAGCATCCTAACTCTAAGATAAAATCAAGATAAAAGGACAATAATTTATATTAAAAAAATAACAGGGATTCCCTATGTATGTGTTCAGGTACAGCTTTTAACTCTTCTAAAAGTCGTAATGGGACTACTTGATGACTACCTACAATGAAAATGAATAAATATGAGTTTGTAAGAAGTAACAAGAACTGTAGTTCTTCTATACAAGAAAGATAAAAATAAAGGAATGAACAAATTCATATTAACTCATTTATTACTAATAATTAAAAATAAATAACTGTCAAGCTTAAGTGTAGCTGGGCCCTAGAATAAAAACTAGAGTTAGGAGAAATATTAAGACAGTAGATATATTTGCTTATGATGAAAGAAAGTGGAAGATAATGTTGGTTAGAATGAGGATAACATGTTAAGAAAAATGATGAGCTGTAAGAGAAAATGAGGAAAATATATTCTTACAAATGAGCTGGAACTTATTGCATGGTGTTAAAATAATTATATTATGAAAAGCAACTGGGAAGTGACACTATGTAATGCAAAACGCATCTTCTACACTCAACAATACCATGTGTTAAAATATTTAGTTTCCGGTACTTAAAGGGACCTCAGAGATGATATCCTATAATTGGCAAAAGAGAACATATTGGCAAAAAGCTGGGTGGTAGACTTCTTGGGCAGTGTCAGTTTAAGGATGATAACCCCACAATAAATGCACATCAATACCCAATTTTTACAGCAGAGACCTCATCGTTTTAATCATTGAAAATAAAGTCTATACGTGACTAGATGTCATGAGATCATTTTGTGATCAATAAAAATATTGAATAATTACATTGTACACCTGAAACTAATGCAATATTGTGTATCAGTTATAATTCAATAAAAAACGAATTTACATATAGAGTGGCAATAAAAATGTTTTCAAAACACTTAGTGCAACTTACTGACATCATCATTTCCGATGTCTGCCAGCTTGTACTCTGTGTCGGAGTCTGTCCATAAAAATCTCAAATCTCTCTAATATGTTCTATGTACTGCTTAAGTGAAGATGAACCAGGGTGATTCAGTAGCAGCTTAAATACCAGGATCAGTAGTGCTGTCAGTGATGCTTTAGACTCTTGGAAAATCTGAGACAAAACAAAACACAATATTTTCTCAGATTATCCACTATTTGCATTTTCTCTATAATTCAATTCACAAGACATTAAGTTTTAAATCTTTTTTGTCTCCTATTTGCTGTGATAAAAACTAAACTCTTGCACTGAAAACATTTAGAATTAAATAGATAATTGAAAATGCATGATGTACTAAATAGACAATATGGGCAGTAAACTATTGAGTAGTTTTTCAGTATCACTTTTAAAAATGTATTGAAGTACAGTTGATTAACAACGTTGTGTTAGTTTCAGGTGTCCTGCTAAGGGATTCAGGTAGACATATACATGTATCCATTCTTTTTCAGATTCTTTACCCATATAGTTTATTAAGAATATTGAGTAGACTTTTCTGTGCTATACAGTAGGTCCTTGTTGGTTATTTATCTTATATATAGCAGAGTGTGTTTGTTAAATCCAAGCTCCTAACTTATCCCTCCCCTTCCCCACATTTTCTTTTCAGTAACTATAGCTTTGTTTTCTAAAACCATGAGTATGTTTCTGTTTTTCAAATAAGTTCATTTATAGCATTTGTAAATTCAATTCGACCTATAAGTGATATCATATGGTTTGTCTTTCTCTTCCTGACTTACTTTATTTAGAATGATAATTTTTTCCAATATTAATTGTGTGATTAAGTACTTGTAACTATATTTATAATGAATTTATTCTGGTCACAAAATTAGAAGTTTATGTGGAATGTGGGACATGGGACAATTTTTCTCTTTGGAACTTTCTTGATCATAGAAAGACATCTAGAATTTCTGAGCCCTGCCCACAGAAGTCTGATTGACTTTGTGACTTTGTGATCTTTTGTGACAGCTAAAAACATTTCTGCAAATTTCCAAGCACCCTTAAGGGGGCTCTGCTGCTCTTATCAAGACTCATGAAAGTGAAAGTGAAGTCGCTCAGTCGACTCACTCTTTGCTCACTCTTTGCTCAGTCTTTGCTCACTCTGCGACCCCATGGGTTGTAGCCTACCAGGCTTCTCCGTCCATGTGATTTTCCAGACAAGAGTACTGGAGTGGGTTGCCATTTCCTTCTCCAGGACTCATAAAGACTCATGAGTTAAGTTCAATCTTTCTTGCACTGCCCACAATCTACTCCTCCCTAGCAGTCTATACTAGAATTTCAGGAATGTGGAGATCACCAGTTTCCAATACTAGATGATCTATTTATTAAGAAAAAAATAATCTGCTTAGCAATTCCAATCATTATCTCTGATTTTTTTAATTTAATTTATTTATTTTAATTGGAGGCTAATTACTTTACAGTTTTGTGGTGGTTTTTGCCATACATCGACATGAATCAGTCAAGGGTGTACATGTGTTCCCCCGTCCCAACCCCCATTCCCACCTCCCTCCCCATCCCATCCCTCTGGGTTGTCCCGGTGCACAGACCCTGAATGCCTGCTTCAAGCATTGAACTTGGACTGGTCATCTATTTCACATATGGTAATATACATGTTTCGGTGCTATTCTCTCAAATCATCCCACCCTTGCCTTCTCCCACAGAGTCCAAATGTCTGTTCTTTACATCTGTGTCTCTTTTGTCTTCTGTATGAATGTTAGTTCAAATTTGCTTCCAGGTAACTGGAATTACTTGAAGACTCTGCCTGCGTTCCCCAGGGCTTTCTCTTTCCAAGTTTCTAGATGCTTTCTCCAATTCATTTGGTATGTTGGTCTCCCTTACAGTGATAGTTGAAAGGTGGTCTTACCAAAGTAGCCTTCAGTGGCCTATTGCTTTGCTGTCATTTTTACGTGACATTATGAATGATCTATGAAGTCTCAGGAATATGGGTTAAAGTCATAAACTGGAACAATTACACTCACACAAATAGGAGTGGGAGTAAGAAACTGACTTTGTTTCCCAAACTTGCCATTGGGTTTTGAGCTTCCATATTTCTCCATTAATGAGCAGGATTGCCTATACCAATTTAGGAAGTTCATTTAAATGTTTCAAGTAGGGAAGCAAGTTACCACAGCAATTATTTCTAGTGAATCATTACCCTTAGAATCAATCAGCTTTTCCATGTTGGTATATTAATATCAGACAGAATATTCCCTCAATCTTGTTCCTCTCTGAAAGCAAGACAATCTTTATATAATATATCTGTCCTCAGCCTTTTTTTTCTGGAAACAAAATAACATACTTTTTATCCATTTGTCTAAAGGTCTATTTTCCATTCTCTAATCATATTATTGTGTTTTATAAGCTATTTTAATTTTCTACAACACAATGCCTTCTCTGCTGTAGATACTTAATAGGTATTTGTTGAATGGAAATGAAACTACAGACTTCAAAGTTGAAATTATTATTATTGTTAATATTTAGCCAAAACAAGTTCCATCTTTCAGAGAAGTGAAATATTTTGCTTTAGTAATAACTGAATTGCAAGTTTTTTTCACAAAACATTCATTCTTGCCATCTGAGGAAAGAAACCATTCTATCAGTGAATCCAGAACAATATAAATTAATCCAAAATGGTATACTACCAAAATTATCTGATTATTATGTCATCAATGGACATCCAGGAGAAGACAGTACTGCTAACGGTGCTGTTTACAAGGCTTTGAGCCAGTCATCCCATTAAGAATTTTAGATTGCCAAGAGTTTCATGGTACTACAGTGATAAATGATGGCAGTTCCCTTTGGTAGTCAACACAAATGTCAATCAAATCTGCATTAAGACTTGTCATTTTACAAGTACTCATTGGTCTGCATGCAATCATGGCTTCAACCAGCAACCAGTCATAAATTCTAGTCTTGGTGAATCCACCTGGAGCTCTGGTGAAACATTAGGAGGATTTGTAAGTTTACATCAGACAATCAGTTTTCCAACTGAAAAAAAAAGGAAAAGAAGGAAGGAAGCAGTCAGGGAAAGAAATAAGAATGAAAAAAAAAATAAGAATGAGATTCATAAAATAGATCGATGGTAATGTTGCAGGAAGAAGGACCTGAGAGTGGGCCCAAGAGTGGGCTTTTGTTTAACACTTGGAAATGAATTGTCTGAGGAGACACACATACTGACAAAGCAAGAGATTTTATTGGGAAACGGTGCCCAGGTGGTTAGCAATAGAGTAAGGGAAACCAGGAGAACTTCTCTGCCATGTGGCTCACAATCTAGGGTTTGATGGTGATGGGATTAGTTTCTCTGGGCAATCATTCTGACTCAGGATTCTTCCTAATGGCACACACATTGCTCAATCAAGATGAATTCCAGCAAGAAGGATTCTGAGAGGTTGGTGGGACATTTGGACTGAAATTTCTCCTTTTGACGTTTTCTGAATTCTTCCAGTTGGTGGTAGCTTGTTAGTTCTATGTCCCTTACCAGGACCTTCTGTTGTAAGATAACTCATGCAAGTGGTTACTATGGTACCTGGCCTGGGTGGGTGGTCTCAGTCAGTGGTTCCCCTAACAGTAATAGCATATCTATTCATTAATTTATTTAACAAATATATGCTGAGAAACTTCTAAACACTGTTCAGATGCCAGACTTCTTATGTATGTGTGCTCAGTTGTGTCCAACTCTTTGCAACCCCCCTGGACTGTGGCCCACCAGGACCCTCTGTCCATGGGATTCTCTAGACAAGAATACTGGAGTGGGTTGCCATTCCCTCCTCCCAGCAATCTTCCCAATCAAATCCAGGTCTCCCACATTGCAGGCAGATTCTTTACCTTATGAGCCACCAGGAAAGAGCATTAAAATAGGGCAGTACAATGCAGATGGCTTTCCAGTAAAAGCTTTCTCTGAAGAAGCAATGAGAAGAGATCTGAATAACAAGAAAGGACCAGCCACAAAAACGTTGGGCAAGAGCACCTGGGCAGAATGAATCAGGAGAATTCAGATTATATAGGATTATAAGGCTTGGAGTTGAGATTTTATTTTCAGGTTGCATATGTGAAGTCATTTAGAGAATTAAACAAATAATCTGACTTATATTTAAAACAATCCTTCTGGTTGCTCAAGGGAGAAAGGATTTGGAGGTCAAAAATAAAGGTAGGGAACCAGTTAAGGGGTTAGTCATCACTAACCTTAAAAACAGCATTCTAATTCAAATAAGTGCCATGGGAAATGATGGTGACTTTGACCAAAATGATAGGAAGGGAGATGGAGAGAATTGGGCAGAATTCTGGAGCTGTTTTGGAGGTTGTGGCCACAGAACTTTCTGATGGGGTGAAAACAAGAAATGAGAGAAAGAGAAAGAACAGCTCCTAGACTTTGCCCTTGAGCAACTAGGGTGGGGGTCGGGCAATTTATTGAGATTGAAAGGACTAGAAAAACTAGAAGAGGAGTTACCTGGGCATAAGTTGAGAGTCAAGGATTCTTCCTCAGACATAAAAAAAATTAAAAATGCAGTTGTCGAGTAAAGAGACTATTGATATGTAGTGTTAGTGTTCGTCACTCAGTTGTGTCTGACTCTTTAAGACCCCATGGACTGTAGCTTGCCAGGTTCCTCTGTCCATGGAATTCTCCAGGCAAGAATACTGGAGTGGGTGGCCATTTCCTTCTCCAGGAGATCTTTCCGACCCAAGGCTCGAACCTGGGTCTCCTACACTGCAAATTCTTTACCATCTGAATCACCAGGGAAGCCCATTGATATATGTGTCTGGAGGTCAGGGGAGAATTCTAGGCTGGGAATATAAAAGTGACTGAATAATTAGATACTAATTAAAAATAGAGAAAAAGAGCTCTGGTCTAGGCAAGAAGAGCTACTCCAGTATTTAGTGATTGAGCAGAGAAAGAGGAGACAGCAAGAGAAACATGGAAGAAAGAGGCAATAAAGTCAGAGAAAGGAAAAAAACTGTATGTACACCAACATTGTAAGAGGTCTGCTTTATCCTGACCACAGACATGTTCAGACAGGTTCAAGGTAAGCACTCAGATAACTTTAGCTCTGGAAGAGATTTGGAAACAATTTAGTGTCATGTCCTCCCTTGGGCAAGCTGAAATCTAGAGAAATCTGACCCACATTACACACTGTTGAGCCTGGATCTAGAAACAGTACTTTTTAATCTGTTTAACCTTTTTAATCTGTTTCTTGCCTTTTCCTGGATTGGGGGTGGATTTTTTCTAAAACTTCATGTTTCTATGAACACATTTAACAGAGCAGGGAAGAGCCTCACACCCATTCCTGTGGCTTTCTGTTCCTGTTTGGGAATTTGAGCATTGTGAAATTGACTTGATTTCCTAAGTCTCAGTCATGAAAGTTTTTATATAGATTAGAAATCTTTAAAACATAATTTGACTATGGACACAAATATTAGGAATTGGAAGGGATATTTGAATCTTCTCACTTCTCCTAACTTTCTCTCTCTCACACACACACATCAAATTTCAGTAGATTACAAATAATTATATCCATTTTGATGAAATGTAATTTCTGACTTTATAAGAGCCCAGCCATTGCAAGGTGCTGGCCTTCTGAGTCTCATTCTTAGTTGAGAAAATGTGTTTAATTCTTGTGTTGAAGTCACTGAGTTTACAATTTTGAAAATAGTTACTTAGGTATAGGCAGTTCTTATTTTTGGTAAGAAGTGAGTGAAGTGTTGTGAGTCACAGCCAACTGATGTCTGCAGTACCACTCCCGGGCCACCCATTCCTTTCTGTGAATCCTCTTCCAATGAGTGACTAACTTGCTGCTGCTGCTGCTGCTGCTGCTAAGTTGCTTCAGTCGTGTCCGACTCTGTGCGACCCCATAGACGGCAGCCCACCAGGCTCCCCCGTCCCTGGGATTCTCCAGGCAAGAACACTGGAGTGGGTTGCCATTTCCTTCTCCAAGGCATGAAAGTGAAAAGTGAAAGTGAAGTCGCTCAGTCGTGTCCGACTCTAGCGACCCCATGGACTGCAGCCTACAAGGCTCCTCCATCTATGGGATTTTCCAGGCAAGAGTACTGGAGTGGGGTGCCATTGCCTTCTCCGGACTAACTTGTTATCCCCCACCAAAACAAATAAGCAGAAATGAGTTCAATAATAGGATGAATACATCTGTGTCAATGTAGCACAGAGAGGGGACAGGAAAATGGACGAATGAATGGATTGAAGGGAAGAAGAAAGTGAGAAAGGAAAGAAAGTATGCATATTATTTATGTATATACATAGAGACAGGTATTTGTATTTCAGTTTCCCTGGTGGCTCAGAAGGAAAAGAATCTGCTGGCAATGAAGGAGACCTGGGTTCAATCCCCAAGTCAGGACGATCCCCTGGAGAAGGAAATGACAACCTATTCCAGTTTTCTTGCCTGGGAAATCCCCTGGACAGAGAAGCCTGGTGGACTACAGTTCATCGGGTCATAAAGAGTCAGACACAACTGAGGAACACTTTAGGTAGTTATTCTATTAATTTGGGGTAATCGTATGACTGTGGTGGCTGGCACAAAGTTTATCAAGTAGAACATATATATATACACCACCAGTCAATTAGCAGCTAATAAAATAACTGAGGTACTCTACTTTTAAAAAATTAATTTATTCTATCAACAAATCTGTACTTAACATTTATGGTGTGCTACACACTAATCTAGGTGC
Organism: Bos javanicus; assembly: GCF_032452875.1. Classification (NCBI taxonomy): domain Eukaryota; kingdom Metazoa; phylum Chordata; class Mammalia; order Artiodactyla; family Bovidae; genus Bos; species Bos javanicus. The sequence goes on along the minus strand of NC_083872.1, from coordinate 94,908,249 downwards.
TGATTATACAGAAATGAATGAAGTTGACAAAAATGTCTACCCTCATTCTCATGGAGAAAAAGAAATGATCAAATAAGCATAAGGATGTCAAGTGGTGATGATTTTTTGGAGAAAAATGAATCAGCAAATGAGAAAGGAAAGGAAAGTTCTGGGCAGCTGGGGGGGTGCACTTTTTGCAGAAATGGAGATAGAGTAAGCTTTACAGTGAAGATGCTATTTCAGACAGATCCTGAGGCAGCTGCGGGAGGGAGCTGGGCAGGTAACTGGGAGAAGTTATAAGAAGCAGCAATGTAGGGAGGGAGGTAAGAGGGTGGCTCAGGATGGGAGGATACATGTGCACCCATGGCTGATTCATGTTGATGTAATGCAAAATCCATCACAATAGTGTAAAGTAATTATCCTCCAGTTAAAATAAATTAATTTTTTAAAAGAAAAAGAATACTATATAAGTGGAATTATACAATATATAACTTATCAGGAATTTTTTGTTCGCTTGGCATGATTTTCTGGCACAAGATTCATCCAAATTGTTGCATGTATCAATTGTCATTCCTTTTTTAGTGCTGTGTAGCAGTCCATAATGTGGCTATACCGTAGCTTACTTAATCATTTATCCATTGAAAGCCATCTGGATTGTTTCTATTTTGGGACTATTACAAATAAAGCTGCTATGAACATTTGTGTAAAAAAAACAAAATCAGCAATGTGCCCAGCAAGTTCAAGGAAAAGTCAGGAAGGCAGTATGGCTGAAATGGAACGAACAAGAAGAGGGAAGAAGGGTAGCAAGGGAGCAAATCATGCAGGGTTTTTGTCTTTCATGTTTTATCTCTGGCTGCTCTGGGTCTGAGTTGCTGCGTGAGGGCTTTCTCTAGTTGCAAAGAGCAGGGGCTACTCTTTGCTGTGGTGCACAGGTTTCTTATTGTCACCTGCGAAGCCGAGAAAATGGGCAGTAGCTAATGATAAAAAGATCCAGTTGTATTTGTTTAGCTGTTTTTTGTTTTATTTTTCCTTCCCTTTAAGTGGATTGAAAAACCTTGTCTTTGAGCTAATCAGAATGATTCAACAGAGCAGGGGAAATGATGATGCAGGATAGTTAGAGGTGAGATTTGTTGGGGTGGTGTCTTTAATTGGGCCAAAGGATTTTGGACCAGTGGAGGGGGTGGCCTTAGGCTGGGTGGCTCTGTAGTAAGGTAACAAATGACAGAGTACATGGGCATTATGGGGGTGTGTGAGTAAATGGAATTAATGGAGGAAGCTTGTAACAGTTTTCATCTGTTTGACCTCTTATAAACACATGAAATTTCCTTTGGTTTGCAGAGGTAACCCACTTGCATTGATTAGGCTGCCATGCATATCACTGTTGCATGGCTCCATTCCTGGGTGCAAGACAAATCGATACCTGTCCTCAACATACGTCTCCCCCATTTCTCATCACGGTGGTTTTCTGAGTAACGCTGAAATTTGCCAGCTGTCCACAGCCCTGTCACACTTTCAGCAATTCTTAAAAGCATTTGTCCTCCCCACTGTAAAGTGACTTGCATATTTTGCTTGTTTCTCTTCAATATATTACAAGAATCTGGATGCTGGACTGATGGGGCAGCTATTGTGATGTCTGGCACAGATTAAATACACAATCAAGTTCCTGCTCTGGAAAAGTTGGTCTTCTGGACAAAGGAAGTTTCCAGAAGTTTCATCATCTGGAAGTTTCATCATCCCCAGTTATATGGAAGTTAATGGAAAATGTTCATATGTTTAGGAAGGAAGTCGGGTGCAGAAGGGAGACCCTTAACTGGGAGTATTTGCCTTCACAGTCAAATTGTGTCATCTTAGAAAGATGACTCAGGCCCTTTGAATTTCAGCCTCCTTTTCTACAGAATGAGGTTCTGGACTAAGCGATCTTTAATGTTCCTTTCAGTTTTAGGATTTAGTTCATAACTGAGTTCAGAGTAAAGGCAATGAGGCAGATGACACAGTAAGAGTAGTGACTTTTTTCTGGGAATTGTGCAATATGTAAATTCTAACTTAAAAAAAAAAATGCCAAGCAAAAACACATATTCCTGGAACCAACAAAGGAGGAAGTAAGATCTTTTGTTTTAAACTAAGTAAAGTTCAAAGAGAGATTTCTCTGAAAAATGCTATAAATCTATAGAAGCTACTTGAGCTGTACTACCATAAACTTACCCAATGATTCATAGAAAAGGATTTTACTCTTGCCATCATTTAGCCATCAAGAATTTATTTAAAATGTAATGGAAACAACAGGACTTCCCTGGTGGCTTGGTGGCAGCAAATCCACCTGCCAATGCAGGAGACAGAGGTTCAATCCCTGGATCAGAAAGATCCCCTGGAGAAGGAAATGACAACCCACTCCAGGATTCTTGCCTGGAAAATCTCTTGGACAGAGAAGCCTGGTGGGCTACAGTCCATAGGGTTGCAAAAGAGTCGGACAGGACTTAGCAACCGAACAACAACAACAATGGAAATGAAGGGATTCCTGAGAAAAGTCTATGTTCTGTACATAAAATGGGCCTAATATAATTTAATGCTAAACATTTGCCCGAATTATTATATATTCTCCAGTGTTACTGTAATGTTCTAATTACTTATGAAGTTTATGTAGGAAAAGAAATCTGAAGTCAATAAGAGAATAGGCCTGAGAAATGTCAGATCTAACAAAAGTGTCTTCTTTAATAAGCATTTTCCTCTATTTAATTTCATGGCATATCAATCTTAACTCACCCTTAGGGTTTTTTTTTTTTTCCTTTCAAAGAGTGCTCTCTTCTGCAGATGTTGTTTTTAACCAAGTTGAATGTAACTTATGCAGCTTTAACCGCTTAAGTCACAGATGTTTTCTTTGGCCAAGTTCTACGGTTTACACTGCTTAAGGTAGAAGACTTGAGTTGAGGAAAATAAAAATAGATTTCAAAGACTTACTATACTATAAATGTTAAAGACCAACTTTTGTGTGAAGAGGATGGTAGCAATTTACTGTCAGTCAGGCTGAGGACTGAAAATAGATTTTGCCATGTCAGTCATTTTTTACAATGTTTTTCTATTGAATTCTCCATATCTTCAATGTCACACATTTGTAAAACGACTCACTAATTTTAAAGGTGTAAAACACAACCAGAATAAAACCAGTTGGCTTTCATGGATAGCATCTTAGCCTCATTAACATAATTCAATCAGCAGCTAAACAAATGGGTCACATTAAACTAAGAAACAATATAATAACTGTCAGAGAAAGACGGATTTTAGGCAATAAATATCTTCCATTCTGATCCAAGGCTGAATGTTATACCTGACTCCCTTTGGAATTCCCGAGGAAAGAAAGAGATTTGTGCTGGAGCAAAGAATGAGAATCAAATACTTGCTCATACTTCACTAGAGGTCACTTCACTCCCCAGAGATCCAGTATCGTGAACCTCTCATAACCAATCCTACATTAAATGGGAGGGATAGCATCATGGCTCTCCATTCAGCCCATGTTCTGTGCCTGGTACTTCATTTCCTATAAAATTAGGTGGATTCCCAACTCAAACAGGAGTGGCATTGAAGGGGAGAGATGAGAAGGAAAGAGAGGACAAAGCAGTCCAGTATACACTTGCAATGCTGAGAGTATTTAAAAACAAACAACGCTGTGGGCCTTCCTTGCCTGTCCAGTGGTTGAGACTCTGCGCTCCCAATGCAGAGGGTGCAGTTTCGATCCCTGGTTGGGGAACTAAGATCCCACATGCCACAGAGTGTGGCCAAAAATTAAAAACAAACAGCTGTGTATCTACATCCCATTTTGTAAAAATAGCATGTCTGTCTCTTTTCCCTGTGTCCATAGGTTTGCAAATCAAATGTCATGGATTTTGAAATTATTTTAAACCAAAAGACATCAGACATATGGAGAAGAGGAATTTTGAAAAAAATTTAAAATATCATTTCATTTAGATAGAAAATGATAACCAGAAGATGTTCCGTAACTAGTATGTCCATGACTATTTGTTATATACAGTGTCTTGTATACATTAAATTAAAGCTCATTTACTCTTCATAACATTAACAAAATCTTCATATCTCTCCCCTTTGTTAACTAGACTGAATTGGATATTTTGAGCAGTAAGAGACTGTATTAGTTTGCTAATACAAAATATTAGCAAATTTTGGGGCTGCCAAAACAAAATACCACAGACTGTGTGGCTTAAACAAAAGAAATACATTTTCTCAAAGTTCTAGAGGCTGTATGTCCAAACCCTAGTGAACTGTGCGTGCAGAGTATCCAGGTTGTGCCCTCCATAGTTGCAGGAAAACCAGCTCAGGGCTCCCGAAGATACTACATTATGGTGAGTTGTATAATTATTTCATTATATATCACAATGTAATAATAATAGAGAGGCTTCCCTGGTGGCTCAATGGTAAAGAATTTGCCTGCCAATGCAGTAGACGTGGTTTCAATCCCTGTGTCAAGAAGATCTCCCAAGGAGGAAATGGCAACCCAATCCAGTATTCTCTCCTGGGAAATTCCATGGACAGAGGAGCCTGGAGAGCTACAGTCCACTGGGTTGCAAGACTTGGACACAACTTAGGGACTAAACCACCATCATAATAACAAAAATAAAGTGCACAATAAATGCAATGTACTTGAACCACTCCAAAACCATCTCCCACCCCACCCTTGCCCCAGATCAGGGAAAACTTGTCTTCCACGAAACTGATCATTAGTGCCCAAAAAGTTCAAGACTACTGTTCTCAGCCATCCTAGGCTATTGGGCTGAGCTGACCTTGCCTTCTCATGAAAAGAGACACAGCAGCAGGGGGACCCTCTGACCAGTTTCTGCCAAGAATTTGCAAACTTCTCTACCAAACAGGAAGGAATGTTCTAACCCAGCATTATCCAATTCAAATATGGTGAGAGCCACTTATGTAATTTTAAATTTCTAGGAGCCACACTACAAAACAGTAAAAAGAAATAGCTGAAGTTGAGTTTAATATACTTTACTTAACCAGTAAATCCAAAATAGTTTCATTCCAATGTGTAGTCAGTATAAAGAACTATTAATGAGATATTGTTGTTCTTGCTTCATACTAAAATAAAGTCTTTGACGTCCAGTCTGTATTTTACTTTTATAGCATCTCTCAATTTAGATTAACCGGATGTCAAGCATTCAGTAGCCACATGTGGCTAGCAGTTACTATATAGCCCAATACAGTCCTAAAATTTTAATACATCCCCTGGGGCAAATGAGGCTTCCCTTGTGGCTCAGCTGGTAAAGAATCCACCTGCAATGCAGGAGCCTTGGGTTCTATCCCTGGGTTGGGAAGATCCCCTGGAGAAGGGAATGGCTACCTGGAGAAAGAAATAGCCACCTACTCCAGTATTCTGGCCTGAAGAATTCTGTGGACTGTATAGTCCATGGGGTCACAAAGAGTCAGACACAACTGAGTGACTTTCACTTTCGCTGGAGCAGATGTCGTCCTGAGTAGTGAAATTTAATTAGAAGTCACTCCTTACACCTCCACTTATGAAATATTATGATAACTTTCTTTATTTTCTTCAGAATAGCAGGGTGGAATTTCTCCCCAGTTTATCTAGGAAAATATCCCTACCACAGAGATCATAAGTATTTTCAAGCAGGTTTCTTGTGAATATTTCTCATTGACCTATAGAATGCATGATGTCTTTCAGAAAAAGATGCAGAAATAATGGGAACAGTGATTTTGGAATGATCTATTGCCTCATATACCACCTGAGGAAGGAAAAAAAATGTTACTTGGCTGTTAGAGGTTCCAGATCCTTTGGATATTTTCCTAAGGATACACTCATCACCTGCATCCACATTCTCAGCCAGACCAGAGGAAACATGTATTCCAGTATCTAAGTCTTATTTCTTCGGTCACTGAAAATACTTCTAATTCACAACAGTCTTTCACTCTGCCCCTGAGAGCTGATGACTTTTTACAAATATAATCACCATACAAAGGCAGAGAATGTCAAAATTCAATGCCGACGTGTCTGATCTTACTTGATGCTTAAATCCTAACACCTCTGGTTAATGAATCTTGACTTAGGTTTTAATTCTGTCAACAGGTAAGATTTATTGCATCCCTACGCATGGCTAGATCAAAATGAAGACAAAATAATTTATTACACATGACCGCAGTTCTTAAAGGACCCAGTGGAATCAGGACTTCACTCACACAAATCACATAAGAAATAGTTAAGGGTGAGAGAAGGTCAGAGAAGGGACAGAGCCTCAAGAGACAGTCATCAGATAAGCCTTGAAGGAGAAGGTAAGGCTTTTTCTTTAAGGTGATCAGAAGAGCAGAAAGAACACACTGAGGGTTGAGAAATACATGAGTTGAGAAAGAGTAATGCCTGTGTAATGGTCAGCAAGAAGACTGGCTTTATGAGGACAGCATGTCTGTGCAGGAAAGATGGTGGTGACGGGTAGCAGGTGGCCAAAGTATGTAGGATCCTTAACACTTAGCATACGGTAAACTCCCTACATACTATGAGTTCCATTCCAAGAGCGTGTTTATAAGTTCAACAAAGGTGGCCTAGGTACCCAACTAACACATTCAGCTATACAGTACTGTATTGTGATAGGTTGATAATACAGGCAGGAAGAGTTACTGGCTGGAGAAGGAGAGGAGGTGGGAGATGGGAGATGGTGGAGCTGAAGGATCGTCAGCAATAGGAGACAGAGGGCAAGTTGAAATTTCACTCACACCTGTTTTTGATGGCCCAGGTTCTGGTTCCTTGCTGGATTCAATTCTATCTATAAAGATCCTATACCGCTGTACTCTATACAGTACTCTACAGTTAGGTACACAAAAACACAGCCACTTGTAGAGGAAGCACACACGTGACAATGTATTGCCAGACATATGCACTAACAACATAATTGAACATGTGAATGCATTCGCATCTTTGAAAGTTTGCAGCCTGAAGATTCATATGTAGGGGACTTGACTGTATTTGGATTTGACACATTAGAAATTGATCACGGTAAATCATTGTACAGATAGAATCTAACAGGAGCAAAGTGGTGTTTTTATTTATTTATTTTTCGTTATTCACATAAGTGGTGTTTTTAAACAATTTAAACCATCATTGACAAAACAAAGAATCAAGTAAGAGACAGGGAAAAGGAGTAAAGGGCTGTTGTAATGATTGCTAAGTGTGATGGCAAAAGCCTGGGTGTGCAATATAATAAAAGAAATAAACAAAAGGAAGAGATGAAAGGAAGTTTTAAAAGGTAGTGCAAAAAAGGAAGAGGAGAGCCTCAAAACTGTCAGCTTAGACAATTGAAATGTTGTTCATGAAAGTATCAGGGAGAGGTGGAATGCAGAATTGATTTGTGGAAAGGCAGGGACTCCATGTTCCATTTTAACCTTATGGAGTTTGGTGTTAATAGTGAGATACCTGAGTAAACACACATGGAAAATCAATCAGATTTGGAGATCAAGATCTGGATAATGTTCATATCAGATGATACAAGGGAAGCCCAAGAATACTGGAGTGGGTAGCCTATCCCTTCTCCAGGGGATCTTCCTGACCCAGAAATCAAACTGGGGTCTCCTGCATTGCAGGCAGATTCTTTACCAACTGAGCTATTAGGGAAGCCCAAAATACAACTCCTTCTTCCCCAGGTGGGACTCAAACCCACAGTCCCTGACTTAAGGGGCCAGTGCCTTATCCATTAGGCCACAGGGGCTGATTCATACCAGATAGCTGAACTGAATTTATCAACCCAATAGGAAAAAAATGTAGAGATGTTCTAGGTTGTTCTAATTACTGTCTAAGAAACTCACTCTGAGGAGCAATTCTGTAGTGTGCATCTTTTAAAGAGGCATAACCCAGGCTCAGCCTAACGAATCACCCGTTTCTGCCTCAGACAACGTCACACTTGCTTCCAACCATTCAGGTTCTACAGGAGTCAGAATCATTGGAGGATTTGGTCTCTGGCTCATAATCCAAATAGCAGTGACAACTATGAAGGACATAAGAAGTGGAAGTAAACCTCTGTGTTTCATCAACAGTCTTCATCAGAGGGGAAGTGAGACGGTACAATGTTTAGAGGAGTAAATAATTTATAGCAAATGAGAAAGGGGTTCTGACATCTATTGTGAATTATACTTGCCCAAGACCAACTCATCACTTTATTCCTTCAACTCTTCTGCCCAGCCTTGTCAGGTTGCCTCTGGAAAGGAAAAATGCTTCTTTTACAGTTGGACACAAACTTACTCTACTGCGGTAGGTCACAGCAAGGAGGATTCTGACAAACTTCTTGGTTCTGGTCATGATGATGATATTCCAGAAAGAAGGTCCAGACCTTCCCCCACAAAGACATATCATTTCTCAGAGTAAACTGCCCTCTAGGGCTTTTTCAAGCCCCACTAAATGCCAGGAGCCTTAGAACAGACTTGGGAGGGTGGGACCGAGAATGAAAAGAAATCCAAGTGACAGGTAAACAGTGCAGTAGTTGCCTGTCATGCCTGTCATGCTAATGGGCCGAGTATGCCACTACGTGAACCTGATGGCTAGACACACGCAGGTAAGAGGGACCCTGGCTTAAGAACTTGGATGCAGGCAGAGCATTCTATGTATTGGAGGAACTTGAGAGAAGGGCTCAGAGAAGAGGGGCATAGGCAGGGGACCAGGAGAGGTTCAGCAGTGGGCGAACAAGACGGCAGACCAACACCCAGAACTGACGGACAGCAAGCCCAGGGCCTCAGTACTGGAAATGTATATGAAAGGGCACAAGCAGAATGGTTTGCTTAACTAGTGGATTAATACATTGATCAAGATTAAATGTCCAGGGATTCCATGAAAAACATCTATTTCTGCTTTATTGACTATGCCAAAGCCTTTGACTGTGTGGATCACAATAAACTGTGGAAAATTCTGAAAGAGATGGGCATACCAGATCACCTGATCTGCCTCTTGAGAAACCTGTATGCAGGTCAGGAAGCAACAGTTAGAACTGGACATGGAACAACAGACTGGTTCCAAATAGGAAAAGGAGTACTTCAAGGCTGTGTATGGTCACCCTGCTTATTTAACTTATATGCAGAGTACACCATGAGAAACTCTGGGCTGGAAGAAGCACAAGCTGGAATCAAGATTGCTTGGAGATATATCTATAACCTCAGATATGGAGATGATACCACCCTTATGGCAGAAAGTGAAGAGGAAATAAAGAGCCTCTTGATGAAAGTGAAAGAGGAGAGTGAAAAAGTTGGCTTTAAGCTCAACATTAGAAAACTAAGATCATGGCATCAGGTCCCATCACTTCATGGCAAATAGATGGGGAAACAGTGGAAACAGTGGCTGACTTTATTTTTGGGGGCTCCAAAATCACTGCAGATGGTGATTGCAGCCATGAAATTAAAAGACACTTACTCCTTGGAAGGAAAGTTATGACCAACCTAGACAGCATATTAAAAGGCAGAGACATTACTTTGTCAACAAAGGTCCGTCTAGTCAAGGCTATGGTTTTTCCATGTATGGATGTGAGAGTTGGACTGTGAAGAAAGCCGAGCGCCAAAGAATTGATGCTTTTGAACTGCAGTGTTGGAGAAAACTCTTGAGAGTCCCTTGGACTGCAAGGAAATCCAATCAATCCATCCTAAAGGAGATCAGTCCTAGGTGTTCATTGGAAGGACTAATGTTGAAGCTGAAACTCCAATACTTAGGCCACCTGATTTGAAGAGCTGAGTCATTTGAAAAGACTCTGATGTTGGGAAAGATTGAGGGCAGGAGGAGAAGGGGATGGCAGAGGATGAGATGGTTGGATGGCATCACTGACTCAATGGACATGGGTTTGGGTGGACTCTGAGAGTTGGTGATGGACAGAGAGGCCTGGGGTGCTGTGGTTCATGGGGTCACAAAGAGTTGTACACGACTGAGTGACGAACTGAACTGAACTGAATTCCATGATGGTTCGGTGGTTGAGAGTCTGCCTGCCGGTGCAGGGGACACAGATTCGATCCCTGGTCTGGGAGGATTCCACATGCCATGAGGCAACTAGGCCCATGTACCAAACTAGTGAAGGCCAGGCACTCTCCATGCACCACAATGAAGACCCAGCACAGCCTAAATAAACAAATGAAATTATTTTTATAAAATGATTAAATGTCTATAGAAAACAGACTTACAGACACAGCGGGAACAGGAAGTGATGAAGTGAAAGTCGCTCAGTCATGTCCTACTCTTGGACTATATATACAGTCCATGGAATTCTCCAGGACAGAATACTGGATTGGGTAGCCTTACCTTTCTCCAGGGGATCTTTCTGACCCAGGAATCGAACCAGGGTCCCCGTATTGCAGGAGGATTCTTTACCAACTGGGCTATTAGGGAAAAATTGAGAGAATAGCACTGAAATATACATATTACCATATGTAAAATAAATAGCTAATGGGAAGTTGCTGTTTAATACAGGGAGCTCAACCCTGTGCTCTGTGATAACCCAGAGGGATGGGATGGGGTGGGAGGTGGAAAGGAGGTTGAAGAGGGAAGGAACACATGTATACTTATGGCTGATTCATGTTGATATATGGCAGAAACCAACACAACATTGTAAAGCAATTATCCTCCAATTAAAAATAAATAAATTTTAAAAAGACTGCCTAAAAGAATAAGATAAAGAAATCAGTCCTCTAAAAGTTTACCAGTAATCAACTCCTCTTTCATCAATCTTTTTCTTTAAAAAATTGTGTTATCTCTTTAGCTTTAGTGTCTTAATTTTGTCTAAATTTTCAAGAAGCTATTCCTCTGACTAAATGATTTCAAATGATCTCTCGAGAAAGGAAGGCAGGTTTTTGGCCTCGACACCAGACTGGATCTCTCCATGAGAAGGGAGAACATCACTTTCATTTTTCTGTCTTTTCAGTACTGAATTCTCACCCAGGAAGTTCTGTACCTATGGGCAGTGCTAATTCCATTGTAGTTGCAGCAAAGACTATTAATAGATTATGCCTATAATAAAGCTGAAGTAAAAAACAGAAGTGTCCCAAAAAGAGAAGTATAAAATGAAAGAGGATAAAAAGGCAAAAAATTTTGCCTTCCAAGTTAGACGACAGTCTTGTTGAAAGGACATATTTCACAAAGCAATAGAAAATCTGTAGGGTGCTTTTAACCATCTGTGTTTGGATTTTTTTCCACCTATTTTATCCTTCTGATTAATGAAGGAAGGATATGTTAGATGAAATTAATGTTTTAAAACTTATCTTTGCTCAGAACCAGCTCCTCCAAAGTCCCTCTTTGCGGTGAATAAAACCCAGACCTCGGTGACTTTGCTGTGGGTGGAAGAGGGAGTAGCTGATTTCTTCGAAGTCTTCTGCCAGCAAGTTGGCTCCAGTCAGGAAGCAAAACTCCAGGTACCGTATGTTTGGATTCTCCTTTTCTGAGTTAATTTTAATTAAGGCTCATTATCTGAGCAAAGTGAAAAATCTTTCTTTGAATGATATAAAAGGAAAACTCTGCATGTGTGGTTTTGTGTTCCAGTGATAGAAATTTAAAATTATTCTTAGAATGGGCCCCAAATATGTTAAAACTAACTTGCCAAATCACAAAGTTTATTTTCATCTTTGTATCAGTCTTCTGTCTCCAGTTTTTATCCACTCTGGGTCATGCTGGAGAATTAAATTGAGGCGGTTGTCTGTTGGCCATTAAATTGAGGTAAGGTATAAAAATACACTGCCATATAAAATATAATTTAACAAATATGAACTAATTGGCCTTTATGTTGCAGACGTTGTATGGGACACAAATGTTAGAATCACTATTGTTGTTTAGTCACTGAGTTGTATCTGACTCTTTTACGACCCCACTGTAGCCCACTAGTCTCCTCTGTCCATGGGATTTCCCAGGCAAGAATAGTGGAGTGGGTTGCCAAGCCCTTCTCCAGGGGATCTTCCTGATCCAGGGATAGCACCTGAGTCTCCTACACTGGCAGGCAGGTTCTTTACCACTGAGCCACCAGGGAAGCCCTGGTATAATCAGGGTGCTTTGCTGTGCTTAGTCGCTCAGTCATGTCCGACTCCTTGTGACCTCATGGACTGTAGCCCTCAGGCTCCTCTGTCCCTGGGGATTCTCCAGGCAAGAAGACTGGAGTGGGTTGTCATGCCCTCCTCCAGGGAATCTTCCTGACCCAGGGATTGATCCCAGGTCTTCTGCATTACAGGCAGATTCTTTACCATCTGACCACCAGGGAAGCCCAAGAACACTGGAGTGGGTAACCTATTCCTTCTCCAGAGGAACTTCCCAGCCTAGGAATTGAATCGAGGTCTCCTGTACTGCAGGCAATTTTTTTACCAGCTGACCTACTCAGGAAGCCTGGTATAATCAATACCGTCAATTATTTTTTCATTTAATTCTGGATATTACTCTAGAGTGGAAATAATTAAAATGAAGTGTAAGTGCCAGAAGTGAGACCCATATTACTAAGAGAATTTAAAAGACATTAGTAAGGAGGATAATTTTATTTGGGAAAAAATGAAGGCTGAGATAGGTGAGTGTTAAAGCTTTAGGGTCACAAATAACAGATAAGATGAATACTGAATTATCCACCAGGTTAAATTGAATGGAAGGAGACAGATGAGCCTTGGGGTAACAAAACCACAAGACAAAACTATTTTATAGTCAGACATGGAAGAAAAAGGACAAATTTTTGAGGCATGTCACAAAATACAGTGCAAAGATGAATACTATGAACATAAATAATTGATGCTTTTTAAGTAATGCAGCTTATGAGATTGAAAAGAAAAAAGGATTTCTAGCAGTATGAATCTTTTTATACTGAGTGTTAAACATAATTTGCTTTGATTTCTCTCCCCTTTTGATAGTCTGGTCTACAAACCAGACTATCTCTTTTTGATTTGTACTGAACAGCTGGATCCTTTGGATCCCAAGAATCCTTTTAGAAAAAAGCTGCTCTGCCAGTAATGAATTTAATTCTCTGCAACTACAGTAATGTCTTCCTTTAAGAAAATGATGATCAGGCAGCAACTTTATACAACTGAGGCCTGTTAGCAAAAATCTTTTCTCGGAAGCATTCTTTTATAGGATAGTGAAAGAAGTGAGAGTGTGAACTCCTTGCTGATGGCTCTCATCTCTTTAGGTAGAGGCATTTCTGACCCTTGTTTTGAAAAAGGATGTTATGCTGGTTTATATTGCATAGTTGTACTTGTCAATGGATGGCCATTGGCCCACCAAATTAACAACTTTTACTCAAGAATAAGTTAACATTAAACATTTTGGAGAACACAGTGTCTTTATGCCTTTGGTGGATGCTATTTAAAAGCAGAGAATGTAGACAAAAGGGGTAGTGTTCTTAATATACAAAAGTGAAAGTCACTCAGTCGTGTCCAACTCTTCCCCATGGACTATACAGTCCTTGGAATTCTCCAGGCCAGAATACTGGAGTGGGTAGGCTTTCCCTTCTCCAGGGGATCTTCCCAACCCAGGGATCGAACCCAGGTCTCCCACATTGCAGTCAGATTCTTTACCAGCTGAGCCACAAGGGAAGCCCAATATTCAAAGATCTACTACAAATAAAAAAGATAACGATCAGCAACCCAAAGCAACTATTTCATAGAAAATAAACATAGAAGGCTCTTAAACATATAAAAAGATGATCAAGCTCACTCACTGTGAAAGAAATGCAAAATAAAACTATAGTGAGGGACAGTTTCCACTAATAAGATGGGAAAAGTTCAAAAAGTTTGCAAATTGTATACAATTTGTTGTGTAAAAACAAATGTAGGGAAATGGGTATTGCCATGCTCTGACAATAGGTGGGTCCCTTGGAAAATGTCTATGGAAGATAATTTGTCTATATCTTTCAAAATTAAAAAGATATAACTTTTGACCCAGCAGTTCAACTTCTAAGAATATGAGTGTTTGTATATGTATGAATATTCATATACATACATACACACAAATATATTCACAGGTTTTGTGTATGAATGTATATATGTATATATTGTTGTTGTTTAGTCACTAAGTCACTCTTTTGCAACCCCATGGACTATATAGCCCATCAGACTCCTCTGTCCATGGGACTTCCCAGGCAAGACCATTGGAGTGGGTTGCCATTTCCTTCTCTGGAAGATGTTCCAAACACAGAGATCTAACCTACGTCTCCTGCTTGGCAGGTGGATTCTTTACCACTGAGCCACCAGGGAAGCCCTTGTATATATACACATATATACATACATACATATATAAAATGAGTGTGTGTACATATGCATATGTTCCCATTAATTGTGAAACTGTTGAATTGTTTATAACAACAAAAAATCAGAGATCACTTAAACATTTATTAATAGAGGACTGGCTAGATAAAGTATGTTCTTTCAATGGATTTGTGTGCAGCCCTTAAAGTGAAATAGCTTTATCTGTACTGGTATGGAAAGAGTGCCAAAATATACTGATAACCAAGATAAAAATAAGTAGAATGGTTCACAAACCATGTTATCGCTGTATTCTTATATGTTTATACATCCATAAAACACAGATGGAAAGGAAAAAAAAAAAAAACTACAACCGTGGCTGCTTCCATGGAAGGTAATTGGGTAAATGGGAAGCACAGGAAGAAGGAAACAGTTTTCATTGGTTCCTTTTTTGTTTTTTTTTCAGTTTTTCTGCTCTGTCCACACGTTACCTACTCAATTACAAAAAGTAATTTAAAAGCCAAACTAGATGAATAAAACATAACATTTATCTTGTTTTCTGCACCTCCAGGAACCAATTTCTGTTTCCTCTCATGTCGTGACCATCTCCAGCCTCCTTCCTGCCACCGCCTACAACTGTAGTGTCACCAGCTTTAGCCATGACAGCCCCAGCGTCCCGACATTCATAGCAATCTCGACAATGGGTAAGTACAGGCACCAGTGGAATCTGGTATCTTCGGAAATTATATCTTTCCTGATTTGCCTTAAATTTTCCTTTTAAATATAAATAATTTGTCTTTTTTAAAAAGAAAACTCACATTTCACTGAAAAGTTTCAGGCTCTGAGTTCAGGAAAACTTTAATTCCAACCCCAAATTGTGCTTACCAGTTATGTGATTTAGGGAACGATAATTACTATTCTGAAGCTTTGTTTTTCCATCTGTAAAGCTGGAGTAATAATATGTACCTGTTGACATGTTTTGAGGCTTAGAAATCAAGTACCTAAAGCTCTAGTACATGCTGTCTAAATGCTAGTTGTTTTCATCATCAACTTCATCATCCCCATCAACCTCTTCAGTGGTACCCACAGTACTGTAAACAACTCAGGTGCATCTGTTGTAGTCCTGACCTTGCCCTTTCACTGATCGAATAAAGGTGAACCTAAATTACTGGACCAAAACTAAAAAATTTCTAGTCAAGTAGAATGCATAATTGGGGAAATTAGAAATTAACGAAAGGCTCGGTATAATGCTATTCCCTTATTCTTTTTCTGAGTTATATTATTTGTTTTACTCCTCTGCTTGAGTCTAATTCTGTCATCTAAGACCCTCCCTGAAGCTGCCTGTAATAAAGTTACTCTTACCATCACATTATACTTCTAATGGGTTCACTTTCATTTACGTATGTAAGCATTAATCATGTTTAGCCACTATATCCAGTGACCACTAGAAGAAACTTTTTTTTTCCTGTTTTTAGTTTCTGCTTTTTCAGAAGAAAGAGCAAAAATGGACCTGAAAAGCATACTAATGGTCTCGCATTTCAATACCCTTTCCATTTTCTAAAAATACTTTAATGTTCATGATTCCTTGTCATCTGTACAGCAACCCAGTAAAACAGGTGATACTATTAAATGTATTTGCAAGTGAGGAAAAGTAGGCCAGGAGAGACTGCATCAGAGCTTCCCCAAATGGAAGGTAGTAGTCAAGCGAACTTGAACAATCTCTTCTATGAGTCTAACATTCTTTCTGTTCTAATACTTCTGTCTGTACAGTGGAGTCAAGCTGGCCCACATGGGAAGTGGCAAATGCCCAAAGCCTTAAGGACTGTGTGGGTTGGCCAGTACTGTGATGTCATGATCAGTGCCGAGAATAGTGTCTCCTCTTTTCCTCTGATCCGCTTTTAAGAGCTTTACAAAAATCTTTGATGTATATTCGCACCTTTAACATCCTGATCTTCCGGGTAGTATGTAAATTAGGCAATGTGTAAGTGCACTAAAGGATGGATCATAGGAAACCTAGTGTGTGAAAGAGATACAACCCCTGTTCTTAAAGGCCCTAAATGTATTAATAAGTTTAATCTCTTGAGTTATGCAGATAGAAAAACCCCTAAACATATGGTTACAGATCATCAGAAAGCCTGCTGCTAGCGATGCGTTAAGTGCTGCAGCAGATGGCAGGGTGCTAATGCCTTTTTCATATACGTTATTCTGTGAGGGGAATACACAGTTGTGCTTTCTGACTTGAAAGCCATGGACATAAAATAAGAGCCTGCCTCTCTCTAAGCTTTTGAAAATGTTAAACAGTGATGATACATGATAATGACTTCTAGCATTTTTGTTTTCAAATGAGCTTAAATCATGGCACAGGCATTATATACATTTCACGGTTTCCTTTAATAAGAATGTCCTGAACGTGGGCCTTTGAAGTGGACTCAGTTCTTCCACCCACCCAAACACTGTTTGCCAATCTATTCTACCACGTAAGAGTTGACCAGCAAGAAGCCATCATTGACTCGGAGAAATGTCATTGTTGCTGTTGTTGCTATGGTCATAAGTGTGTTAGTCTTTAAATTAGATGAGATATGATGAATGGTGCTGTTAGTTTCCACGTCATGGAAGCTCCAGTGAAGATGTATGGCTTTTATCTTTAGTTACAGAAATGAATCCCAACGTGGTGGTCATCTCCGTGCTGGCCATCCTCAGCACACTGTTAATTGGACTGCTGCTTGTTACCCTTATTATTCTTAGGAGAAAGCATCTGCAGATGGCAAGGTAAGTTGCATTTTGCTCAACTTTTACCCACAGGCTTTAGAATATTTTTATCTATCGTGTGGGCTTCCCTGGTGGCTCCAAAGGTAAAGAATCTGCCTGCAATGCAGGAGACCTGAGTTTGATCCCTGGGTTGCACTTATCCTCTCGAGAAGAGAATGGCAACCTACTTCAGTATTCTTGCCTGGAGAATAGTATGGGCAGAGGAGCGTGATGAGCTATAGTTCATGGGGTCCCAAAGAGTTAGACACGATTGAGTGATTAGCATATTTACCATGTACACGTAGCTTTTACATATAGGCTTCCCTGGTGGCTCAGTGGTAAAAACATGCTTGCCGATGCAGGAGACATGGGCTCGATCCCCGGGCCAGCAAGATTACCCTGGAGAAGGAAATGTCAACCCACTCCAGTTTTCTTGCCTGGGAAATCCCATGGACAGAGGAGCCTGGCAGACTATAATCCATGGGGTCACAAAAGAATCAGACACAATTTAGTGAATAAACAACACAACAATGGCATTTACACACCTAAATTGTACAGGGGTGAGTTTACTTTTAGTTTTTAATGCCTATTTCTATTTTTTGTTTTCTAAGTAGACTTTTCAATATTGTTTTAGAAAACATTACCATTGAAATAGTAAAGCAAAGGATGGTTTGTTTACACAAAGTCAGACCTCTTACTGTCAACCTTATCATTTTAAGTAGCCCATATATTGGGATCCATTCACTGTATTTGGATACTTCCAAACATATTTTGGGCTTCCCTGGTGGCTCAGATGGTAAAGAATCTGCCTGGAATGCGACAGATACAGATTTCATCTCTGGGTGGGGAAGATCCCCTGAAGAAGGGAACAGCAACCCAGTCCAATATTCTTGCCTGGAGAATTCCATGGAAAGAGGAGCCTGGTGGCCACAGTCCGTGAAATCACAAAGGGTTGGACACAACTGAACGACTAACATTTTCACTTTCATTTGAAAATATTTTGGGGTAAAAGAAACATCTGTCCCTACTAAGTATGATAAATGAAAGGAGTTAATACATATGGAGACCACAAGGAAGAAAAGAAATCCCTTTCCTCGTTAGTTCTGTTGAAGCTGTTTTATCAGAAAATATTTGCTGAGTTTATGAAAGGGTCCTTTTGAGTCCCCCTGTTAGTTCTGTTCCTTTTACACAGGTTTGCAGGCAGTTTCATTTTTCTTGCTGTTAGGAAAGCCTTTTGATTTACGGTTTTGTGGATTCCCTGTTCCTTTGACCACGGATGCATTTCTTATCAGAGCGCATCCTCAAGTACTTTCTGTTTGGAAGTTCTTAGCATACAAATGGTACTAAAGCTATAGACTGGAGGTAGTCCAGGAATGAAGAGTAAATTAGAAAAGAGGGCCCTGGATTAAGCACCAGAACAATCTAAGATTTTTAGGGAGAAGATGAAAGATAACGGCAAAAACAAAGCTGACAAGAGGCATCCTGTAGAGTGGAAGAAAAATTAGGAGAGTGTGGTAGCCTAGAAGCAAGGGAAAGAGCATATATCAAAAAGAGATGATAACAGTCCTGCATTAGAAATTAGTTAGGAACAATACTGGGAGAAGGCAATGGCACCCCACTCCAGTACTCTTGCCTGGAAAATCCCATGGACGGAGGAGCCTGATATAGGCTGCAGTCCATGGGGTCGCTAGGAGTCGGACACAACTGAGCGACTTTACTTTCACTTTTCACTTTCATGCATTGGAGGAGGAAATGGCAACCCACTCCAGTGTTCTTGCCTGGAGAATCCCAGGGACGGGGGAGCCTGGTGGGAGGCCGTCTATGGGGTCACACAGAGTCGGACACGACTGAAGCGACTTAGCAGCAGCAGCAGCAGGAACAATACTGCAACAATAGCATAGTGGCATAGGAAGCAAGCAATAAATGTGAGCTGTTAATAGTAATAGTGAGGGGGGTTGGTAACAGAAGTAGAAATGGGAGTAGGGGTATTTATGAGTAGGGGTATTATGCAGGAGCGTCCTTTGTGATGGATACAGGCAAATATTTAGGAGGAATGATTCTACTTCAGCCAGCTTGTCATCAGAGCAGAGAGTCTTGATATTTTTTGTACATGGTTCTCTCTGGCAGTCTGATGAAGCCTGTTGATCTCTTCCAAGAATAGTGCTTTCCTACTAAATGCATAAAATAAGACACATAGGATTAAAAAAGAAAATATATGAAAATGTGGTAATCAAAGTGTTCAGAAAACAGATGAGTTGTATGTTTCTTTATTAACACAGTTGATAACAATATTTAGTAGGAAATCTAAGAACTCTCAAATTTCATCAGAGTGATGATGATGAACAATATTTTAATACCTGCAGCAGGTCTATTGTAGAACAAGGCCTCTTACCAAATCTCCTTACCAAAAGTCCTATTACCAAATCTCATAACTGCTAATGATGTCATTGGGGCTTGTTGTATACTTTAATACTTGGAACAGTTACTAAATTTCAGTTATAAGTTGTGAAAATAAAGATGTGTTTTTTTCCCCACATATGTTCATAGAGCTATAAATTCTATCCTTGGACCCTAGATTAAGAACCCTTGAGTTAGAGAGTAAAAGAAATCCCATATACAGGAAATTGATATAGGAAAATTAATTGATGATATCCAATTTATAATATATACCACATGACATAATAATATGTTAGTGTGTTTTTCAAGGAAGAAAGCTATTCTTAGAACACTAATGAGGACAGACAGATAACTGAAGTAATGACATGGTGGTGCCAATAATGTCAGAATCTCTGCTTCAATTCTGAATAAGCCCATCAATTTTATAGAGAGAAAAAAATGAAATGTATGCACCCCAGTGAGCTATGTTATTTCCACATGTTGTTAACCAAAAGGCGGAGAAAGCATGAGAATTAGGTTTACCTTTTCCCTCCACTTCTGGGGAAAAAAAAAAAAAAAACTTTAACAATATTTTCTACTGACTACATAAGCCAATCTATTTCAGTATGTATCACTTTTTTATCTCAAGTGATGAATAACATGGGCATAACAACATAAGAGGAAAGTTTTGGAGGGAGAAAACAATTCAGTTTGATCCACCATCTATTAAAGAGGAAATCAAAATGCTATAAAAACAAGGAATAGTTGTTAAAAATGGAAAACCTTTAGTCTATCTAAGAGCATTTCTATACCTTACTAGTGAAGGTTCTGTAAAAAAAATAATAATAATAATAATGAAAGTATTCTACCTACTATAGTTCGTTCAACAGTTAATGTTACGATCACGAGTGCACTTTGGTAAGGATTGTGAACCAAATCTGTTCGGCTTCAAATAACTTGACTTGGGTGTGTGCACCCCCGTGAAAGATTTTGTCTTTCTACTTTGCATCATATCCAAATGCAGAATGCAAGCAACTTATATTGACTTTTTAAATGGTTAATGCCCTGATGATTAAAGAATCTTTTTTGTTGTTGTTCAGGAACCCAGCTGTGTCTCACTCTGAGCCCCCATGGACTCTAGCACACCAATCTTCCCTGTCCCTCATCATCTCCCAGAGTTTGCCCAAGTTCATGTTTATTGCATCAGTGATGCTGTCCAGCCATCTCATCCTCTGAGATGACATCAAGGCTTTTTACCTTAAGATAACTTTTTACCTTGACATAAAGACTCTTTTGTATCAAAGTAAAACGTGCTCTGTCAAACGCTGATCTTGATTTTGTGGTTCTTTTCCAACAGGGAGTGTGGAGCAGGAACTTTCGTCAATTTTGCATCCTTGGAGCGGGATGGGAAGCTCCCATACAACTGGTGAGTACTGTTTTGGAACAAGTCTGTAGGTAGCTTGACTATGCTATATGTGCTCCAAACTTGATTGTGCTGTATTTGGAAATAGATGGTTTTGCCTGGTTACCCTTTCATAATTTCAGTGATGGTGAACTTGAAGATGACTTCTTCACAGAGTACATTAGCTTATATAAGCTTAATTTAACTAAGGAGAGAAAATGAGGTGGTCAGCTCTGTACTGATACATTACACAAAGGAATGAAATGAAGCAGTTGTGTGAGTTGCCCGCAGCTGGGCTGATGAAGGGTTAATGCAGGAGGGTCATGGAGGAAGTATGGCTGAAGATGGAAGAGGATAGTCCAGGCAAGTAGACAAGAGACAGAACAGCATCTCTGTTTAAAACTCAGGCTTCAGTGCCTGAGCCACTACTTCTGTTGAAAAATCAAGAAGTATACAGTTTGGGGCTCTCAATTCTTATGCTTACAGGAAGATAAATATGAAAGATTCCCTGAGAAAGGTAGCCTCGTTATTTCTATATGCTTGAGTATTAAGGACTTGGAGGGAGGAGGTATTCTGAGAACTAAGAAAGCATTGTCATGAAGTTAAATCAGTTGACATTATACCTAACAGTAATCCATATGAATTAATAATCCTATGTACAGCAATGAATACCCAACAAAATTGCCAATTAAGTAACCATTTAATATGAAGCCAGCACTGCTTATATGTTCTAGTTTCTTTCACAAGCAACTCCATGCAAAATACCCTTAAAGATATACATTTCATATTAATCCTTGGTGATTTTTTTTTCTATTTTCCTAACCCCTAAAAATATTTAATCTGAAAGAAGTATGTATGTGATACTAGAAATTTTACTCTCAGAATTAATGAAGGGGGTGCTTTATTTAAACTGTAAATGCTAAATGGGCAACTAGTTGAGACCACTTTAGCTGAAAATCTAGGTGATATCGGATTATTTTTAATAAGACAATATGCTGTGCTATTTTAAAATTTCACCCTGAATGAAATTTTGCTATTCAAATATGATTCATCCAACTGTCAAGAGTAACCCATAAACTCTTGATAGTAAAAAGTTAGAAAACATTTCTAGATTTGTTCAAATATTGTTAGCACTCTCTCCAAGATTAAGAGACTGACTCACTGATATTCATTTCTTGCCTATGCTCAGTCACTTACTTGTGTCAGACTCTTTGCAACTCCATGAACTGTAGCCCGCTAGGCTTCTCTGTCCATGGAATTTTCCAGGCAAGAGTACTGGAGTGGGTTGCCATTTCCTACTCCAGGGGTTTTCCCCAACCCAGGGATCAAACCTGCATCTCCTAGTTGGTAGGTGGATTCTTTACCACTAGCACCACCTGGGCAATCCCATTGCTTGCCTGTCTCACCTTTAAAAAAGACCCATTCACAGAGTAGTGATGAGGGACCCATCTAGAAACTGATAACATTGTACTTGTGACTCAGATCAATATATTTACTAACTACACAACTGGTCACAATTTACAAACTTTATGAGAGATCAGTTATGGGAGAACTGAAACAAAAAAGAATTCATTTCAGGACATTTCTATAAAAGTTAAGAAAAATTGTTGTGCAGCTCTGGGCCAAAGACAGTTTTGCCAACGCTAACATTTTCTGGCTAACTGAAAATACATATCTCAGTGAAGATGTATAATAACTAAAGTAACAAACTGACAAAGTCATTTTCCCGAATTCTCAGAATAACTATACATACAACCAATGGATATTTTAAGATCTACATTAATACATGTTTTATTTTACTAGGTTGTAAATCGCTGACATTTGATTCAAATCAGGCATTTTTAAATCAACAGTCTGCATTAGAATTAACGTGAAGCTAAGTAATTTTGCTCCCACTCCATGGAGTATAAGATTAGAAACTAGGCAGTCAGTGAGCTCCATAGTAATATGTTGGATGAATGGTATGTGGATGTCATGCCATGCCCTTGTTTTGAGGATTATTTTGAGGAATGGTGTATTATAATCATTTATATTTTAAATAATATAGAAAGCCATACCTAGCAGTGCATCTTTATAAGAATGTGTTCTGAAAGCTTATTTACCAGAATCAGTATACTGAAACTAACCATTTGTATTCCTTACACAAGCTGCTGTTAGCTATCAAATGATGTTATAGATTTCTTAAAATAGCCTTAAGCATTGCAAGGGTAATATCCAAGAATAAGACTGGAGGTAACTAATGAGGCATTTCAGAGCCTCATTTAAATGAATGCAAAATGTAATCACCTAATAGCAGGCTAATTGACACAAACCAAGTTGAAAGAAATATATCTGATTACAATAAGGCCGGATGTGAATAAAACTGATTTGGGCAATATTATAGCATTTAAGCCCTCATGTTTAAATTTCAGAGAATGGAATAATATTTAACCGTAATTAAGGTGCTTGTCATTTTAATTGATCCCAGTCAGTAATTTACTGATCTCTGTTCACAGTTTGTATTACTAACTCTTGCCACTTTTTCATCTTTACATCTGTTATCTATCAACGCTCACAGGCGTAGGAGTATATTTGCTTTCTTAACCCTGCTACCCTCATGTCTTTGGACTGATTATCTTTTGGCATTTTATATTAATCCTTGGTAAGTGACTTTTTTACTGTTTACCTAACACAAAATCTTTAAAAGTTAGCTTTCAAGAAGTAAACCAAAGAGAAAACCCTTTTTAATGATTTTATGTTTTTAGCAGCATGTGAAATTATTAGTCATGTATTGAAATGGAATAAAGCAGCTAATGGTACCCAGATGCTAACTATAATGTTTTCCCAATTAAATTTTCTTCTTGTGATGTTCTTGGCAAGCTTTTCTTCCATCTATTGTTAAGTCATTCATTTCATCGTTGAGTTAGTCCATGGCCTCTCATCTTTAAAAATGATGCATTCCATTTTTCTCACAATTTCCATTGGTTAGCTCCATATTTCCAAGAAGGAAAAAAAAAAAAAAGCAATCAGACAAAGAAACCCAAAACACTGTTCTCTGTTTTGGGGGGAATTTATGTTTTTATAATAATACTCACTCAGTGAATATTGAACCACTGACCATGTGTGAGCCTCTTTGTATGATCCTTTGATTTAATTGTCCCCACACCTCTGCAAAGAGTGTTATCAGCATCATTTTACAGTGGTAGAAATAGAGGCGAAAGGAGATTAGCTATCTTGACAGCCCATGACTATATAGAAAATTCAGATTCCAAACCCAAGTGTCTCTGAAATCTATTCTTTCCTCTCTAAAAAGCCTCCTTTAAATTCTTATTTTCTCGACTTGTAAATCATTTTAATAATCAAATCTCAAAGAGTATCTTTTAGTTTTTATAAAGTATAATGATCATGATCTTGAATTTTGAGATTAATGTATCCATAAGAACTATTTCTTTTTCTGAGCCATAAGTCAGTATAAGGCAGCAGTTTCTCAGAGGAAAAAAAAATCATTGTCCTTAAGTATTAGTCCACGGTGTTTAAGTACTAAATTATGTACGAATGGATCCAGAAACTGGACAACTTGAGAAGGACTCAGATAAAAACAATAAAAACAGTTCATGGACTGGAAAAAGGTCTCATGGTGGGGGAGGGGACAGAATTCAATATTTAAAGCATTCTGGAGAGTTAGCCATTCAAATAAAATTGATCAAATGTTCGGCTTCTCTGAAGACAGAGGAAATACAGTGGGCAAAGTTAGAACTTTGATTTGCAATGGGAAAAGTATAAAAAAGAATGTCCTCACAATGGAGATTGTTAATACCAGAATTTGTATTTTCTTTATTAAAAAAAAAGGACTAGTTGAAAAACTTCTGAAACATGGTAGACAAGCTGTATAAGTAATAAAGACAGAGGAATGTGCTGGATGAGAAAGACCCCTTCACTATTATTCCTAGTTTATTCTTAATAACAGTCTTCTGTATAGGACTTCACCACAGTCAGTCAATATTTTAAATATTTGACATCAGATGGTGTTCATGTATGAGTGGAAAATGAAAAGGTAGTAAAAGTGTTAATCGCTCAGTCATGTCCAACTCTTTGCGATCCCATGTACTATAACCTGCCAGGCTCCTCTGTCCATGGAATTCTATAGGCAAGAATACTGGAGTAGTTAGCCATTCCCTTCTCCAGGGGATTTTTCCAAACCAGGGATCGAACCCAGGTCTCCTGCATTGCAGGAGGATTCTTTACCATCTGAGCCACCAGGGAAACCCAAGAATACTAGAGTGAGTAGCCTATCCCTTCTCCAGGGGATCTTCTCAATCCAGGAATCCAACTGGGGTCGCCTGTGTGGCAGGCGAATTCTTTACCAGCTGAGCTACCAGGAAAGCCTTCCCACTGATGAACACAGGTTCAAATTTCAGCAACCCCTTCAAGGTCTGTTATTTATAGTACTGCTCAAATAGCATGCGACCCAACTTCGGAAGGGAAAAAATCCACTCAGTAGTTTTTAAAAGAATGGTCCTGAGGCTATAAATGGTTATCTCCAGATGAGAAGAGAAAGCAAAAGATGGAGCCCCAGGCTTTCTGCATTTTCCATCAACTGCACACATAACAAGCAATGAAAATATACTGAACCAGAACTGTGTTTCCAGCCCTAGACTTGTGCTATGCAAGATATAAAAGAGGTAAAATAAATGGTCCCTGCTCCTTCAATTACAGTTCAGTACTCAGAAAGCCACCCAAATTCGCTACTCTATGCTATTTTTCTCTTTATCTCATAAATTGTGGATATTTTCCCCTGCTTTCATTTGCTAGGTAGTCTTTTAAAATCCTCCTTCAGATGTGTCTGTCTTCATATTTCACCCCTCTATTAACAACCACCCCAAATAACAGAGCCATCCCCTTCTTTCTTAACACTGCCTGGCTTCATGTCTAACCTGTCAACTTCTTGGATGGATATGTTCCTGAAGATTGTATAAAGTCCTCCTGATGCTTCTCATGATTTGTGTGGAAATCCAGAGACTCTTTCTCCCTCACATTGATCTCAGGTGGCCTCAGCTGGCAATGGCTTGGAGTGGGGCTTGGTTCCCAGCCAGAGATTGGGCTGGGTCACAGCAGTGAAAACACCAGATCCTAGCCACCAGACCAGTGGTCAATGACAAGACCCCTGGCCCTTTGGCTTTGCAGGAAAGAATTTCACAAAGAGGGAAAGTCATGAAACAGGTAGAGTATTTATTAAGAGGAAAAATGTACAGTACATGTGGATGGACACACAGGCAGACTAAGGGAGAGAGAGAGTTGCTGAGTCGCACCCTCATGGCAGTTGAATTGCTTTTATTGGGCATTTCTTCTGGGTTTCCTTCAGCCAAACATTTTGCTTTGCTTGGTTCACAGTCCATATTTGATATATCTCAGGATCCTGCCATGTTGTGGGAGGATCCTCCCACACATCTCTACCTCAAAGGCATCTGGGCAGAGCATCCCTTGACATTAATCCCCCTTTGACCTCCAAGGAGCCTTTCTCTGCAGGTGTAGTCAGGGAGGTCTCCTGACTTCAGGAACAAGAAATACATGGTCTGAGCAAGGCCTAGCCTCCTCCCTTAATTGTCCTGCTATTCTTTTCTTGCCAATAGAGAATGAATCTCCAATTGGTTTACCCTGCCAGGCCCATCTGTCTCCTGCCTAAATAGGGTGGCTCAAATCTTTTCCCAAGTAGTGGCAGAATCACCGTGGAGCCTATGTGCCCATTGGCTTAATCTTAAAATTGCATTCTGCCAGGATTTCTGACTTTAGTGATCTCAGATTATATTTCCTGTTCAAAGAAAACCATCTCATTTGGACCAGCTCTCTCCAGATTCAGTGTTGTTACTCTCTTTTCTTTACTATCATAGTCACCCCATGCTCTACTCACATACTCATCTGCCTGTTCTAAATCCTTAATAGTCAGTATTTTAAGCATGTTGCAATATTGCTGCTCAGCTTTACTCCTGTTTGTGGCATGTTCTATTCAGAGAATGACATAACTCTAAAGACCTATTTAAGGTGTGAAGATTTGTGTTTGTATCATGAAAAAGTACACAATGCTTAGGAAATTTAGAGTTTTTTGAGTTTATTGTTTTCAGGTTTACTTTGTATTTGTTTTTAACCATCATAAACCCCATGTCTCTGCCATTGCCTGATATTCCTCTTGGAATGAATTCCATTCTGGTAGGCTTTCCAAGACAGTCATAATCATGAAGAACTTATAAAGAATGCATCTTTTTAAAAAAAAAATGTATTTATTTTTAATTGGAAGATAAGTGCTTTACAATATTGTGTTGGTTTCTGCCATACATCAACATGAATCAGCCATAGGTATACATATGTCCCCTCCCTCTTGAACCTCCCTTCCACCTCCTAATGCATCTTAACTTCTTGAAGTCATTAGGGTTTTGAACCTTATCTAATGAAAGTGAAAGAGAAAAAGTAAAGGAAGTGCATAATCCTATATGTGTATATACTACATGTCACATGAGTGTTATTAATCAGTTGTTCAGAAAATCTTTTGCAATGACAAGATGATGACCTCAACATCATCCAAAATGCTCACTGTGGCATGCACACACTCATGAGCTCTGTCCATAAAGTGATGAAGGGAAAACTGCTAGCAAAGCCTGAACTTCATGTTTAAAAGCGAATTTTCCCTTGCTTTGAGTCATAGGATCAGTACAGCCATTGAAAATGTGGGAAAATTCTCTCAGTCTTGCTGTGAAGTCCCACAATTCAGTACTGGCATGTCCCATAGCTTTACATAATAAGAACCCTTGGGAATCTTCAGCAATTCAGTAAAATCTAATCAGAACAATGAAAGTCATACACAAACTATGAAGACATATACTTAAGAGCATACAAAACATGTGGTAGAATTTCATATTGTATTTTAGGTTCATTCAATCAGTGAATGCGACAGAAAGAAAAAAATAGTACCTCTCTCCCATGAATCAGGTTTCAAGACAGCTGTGGAATAGTAGCAGCTTAATATTTCAGCACTACATTTATTCAGTGTCACCCTACCACACACATTTATTTCCTTCTGGTTTCCCTTAAAGTCTGTTTGGATCAGAAAGGTTTTGTGTTTTTCTTTTTTTAATTTCACTCTGAATTACAAAATATGTTGGCAACCTCCAGAGTTACCAGAACTGTTCCTTATTATGCTAAAATTCTGCTTTCATCAGGCACTAAAGTGATGGGCTCCTCATACAGGAAGTAAATGTATGATTCCTAAGGTTAAGTAAGTTATCATTACAGTTCAGTTCCGTTCAGTTGTTCAGTCGTGTCCAACTGTTTGTGACCCCATGGATTGCAGCACACCAGGCCTCCCTGTCCATCACCAACTCCCAGCGTTTACTCAAACTCATGCCCATTGAGTCGGTGATGCCATCCAACCATCTCATCCTCTGTCGTCCCCTTCTCCTCTTGCCTTCAATCTTTCCCAGCATCAGGGTCTTTTCAAATGAGTCAGTTCTTCGCATCAAGTGGCCAAAGTATTGGAGCTTCAGGTTCAGCATCAGTCCTTCCAATGAATATTCAGGACTGATCTCCTTTAGGATGGACTGGTTGGATCTCCTTGCAGTACAAGAGACTCTCAAGAGTCTTCTCCAACACCACAGTTCAAAAGTATCAATTCTTTGGCACTCAGCTTTCTTTATAGTCCAACTCTCACATCCACACATGACTACTGGAAAAACCACAGCCCTGACTAGAAGGGCCTTTGTTGGCAAAGTAATATCTCTGAGATCGTGCATGAGACAGGGTGCTCAGGGCTGGTGCACAGGGATAACTCAGAAGGATGGAATGGGGAGGGAAGTGGGAGGGGGTTTCAGGATGGGGAACACATGTAAACCCATGGCTGATTCATGTCAATGTATGGCAAAAACCACTACAATATTGTAAAGTAATTAGTCTCCAATTAAAATAAATTTTTTAAAAAAGAAATTCACACAGATTAAGAAAAAAAATAATATCTCTGCCTTTTATTGTGCTATCTAGGTTGGTCATAACTTTTCTTCATTACTAGAGCAGAGTAAAGTAATTATTCAGTAGCACAGGAAGCTCAGCTTGATGCTCTGTAATGGCGTAGAGGGGTGGGGGAGGGGTGAGAGGAAGGAGATAGAGGTACACACATCGTCGATACACTTCTTTGTATGTTAGAAACTAACTCAATTGGAAAGCAATTACTCCAATTTAAGAAAATTATTCAAGAAGTAATTTCTTTAGGTTCCCAAACACCTATGTGGCACAGCTCTGTCCAATATGACGGTGGATTTTTGTTTTGGGGGGGTTTCCTGTGGGGGAAGACGATGAAGAGGCAAAGTAAAAACCTGAATGTTTATTCCTTCTAAATCCCAAATATGGAAGACAAAAAGAAGCTGAGGGAGAAAAGAAATGTCAAGAACTATTGAATGGATTATCTTCACTAAGAATTGGGAAGAAATAGAAACCCTCTGAAACTAGAAAAGGAAAAACAGAAACATCACTTTCGTTTATGAATGTGTCCTTCCTTCTGTTACTTCCTCTTCACCCACAAGTGCCATCTCCCCAGTGG
Source organism: Bos javanicus (assembly GCF_032452875.1). Classification (NCBI taxonomy): domain Eukaryota; kingdom Metazoa; phylum Chordata; class Mammalia; order Artiodactyla; family Bovidae; genus Bos; species Bos javanicus. Next base: position 94,878,994 of record NC_083872.1, on the reverse strand, counting down.
GATCCTTCATGAGACCAAATCTAATATCCAATTCTTAATTGCATCATTAAGCAAAATTGTGAGGATGATATAATAAAGATGTTTTGTTTCAATTCAATTAAATAAGCATTTATTGGCCACCCACTGGTGTTCCATGAACTGTTCTCAGGTCTGAGGGCAAAGGACAATCTAGCAAGGAGGGCATGCACAACTCATCATCAGAGCACATGAGAAATACTCCATGAATCAAGTGCTATGAAATTCCAGAGGAAGTAGTATTTCATTTGCTAAAGACTTTCCTGAAATGGGGGTACCCAAATATTCATAATTTTAAATATCAATAAATATTTTGCCACCTAAGAGTACTCAGATCACAACTGGCTATTTACTACCTATTGTTGGTGCTCTGAAGGTCTGGGTGCTCCCATCAATATTTCAAGACCTTTGAAAATTACTTATAAAAGTTGTAACACTCAATCATATATCAATATCATTTATTTAAGACAATCTAAATAGAATAATGAAGCCTTTCAGCAGATACTATCCTAGCTTTAGGTAACTTAGGTCAGTTATCTTACATGTTGGTAGAAAACAATAACCCTTTAAAATACTCTTAAAATGTAACTAGCTGAAGCATAATTAGTATTATATGTATTTGAGTTTGCAGACTACTAATGAATCAGAAATAAGCAGGTAATAGGTGCAATTCTTCAGATAGTTTAAAACTTTGTTCAAAACTGAATAAGAACAATGCTATAGGAGAATTTATGACACATGGCAATGCTGATAGCACAAATTCACATTCTTGTTGAAAATACCTTAAAAATGTTATTTTTAGTCTTTAATTAAAAAACCAGTATGTCCATTCTCTGTCCATCAGCTGTCACCTTTATTTCCCAATTTTTTTCCTTCTTGCTTGTAGAACCTGGAGTGTTTACCCAGTAGATATTTCTACGTATTTACAAAACACTTCAGCAACTTAATACCTAGGAGCAAGAAATTATATTTCTAGAACTCAGCTTTTTTGCAAATCTGAAATATAAAGTATAGGTTGCTTCTGAAATCTAAAGGAATTTTTTTTAATGAATCTGAAATTTTTATCATTATCTTTTCATTTAAGGGAAAGTAATTAAACAAATTAGGCATGTTTAATAAAAATTTAATATAATAGAGGTGCCTGATATACAATAACTATTTAAAGCTCCCTAAGCTTAATCATATGTTAATCAATTCTTTAGCCCAGATAAATTTGCTTCTCTTTTTTTTAATTCTCAGGAGTAAAAATGGCTTAAAGAAGAGGAAACTGACTAAGTAAGTTTTTCTTACTATTTCATTTAAAAATATTCTTCATAATGATCTTCACTTTCCAAATTGAAAAGATTGTGTGTCTTTAATAGAAGGAAGCTTAAGAAAGAGGCAAATGCATATTATGTGTTGCTGTTATGTGCTGGTGTGTTTACACATATGGATGTCAGTGACCACCAAGAAAGTGTACCAACAGAACACTTTTCAAGAATAAGGAAAACTCTCACTGCGTGAAATCTGAGGAAGAATGGGTTGTTAGGAATTATAGAAGTCTTACAGAAGGATGTCTACTCTTCTACATCTATAAAAAATATATAATGTTTAGCTGCATCAAAGTAGTACAAAAACCTTTGCCATTTTGTAGCTTCAAATTTCACGCTTATTGCAGGAAAAAGGCTTTTATTCTATTTGATGTTATAACAAATACTTTGATAAATGCTGTCTCAGGAAATCTTTATAATAAATCAAAAAGGATAATTGCTTTAGCTTGCCTGTGGTTTCACTTATCTACTGCATGGTTAAGTCATAAGAATTATAATTCTGAGGGGTGAAAATGAACTATCAGTTGATTTCAAAAGCCTAATTAGAGTATCACCTCTAGGCCTTTAGTTGAAAACTCTACACATAAAGAGTCGATCGCTTCTATAAATAGACTTTATTCTTGATACTTGCCTGGGACAGAATATTGGTGAATTCATTAAGGAGCCAATTAAGCCAATTTCCATCAGTTCTATGGTATCTGTGCTAATGGAGTACATAACACAAAAGAAACGTTAATCCAAAATATTTCTATTTGGCTTTGAGTGACATATAATGCTTTGGCACATGTAGATGACAGAATATTTTTTTTCCTGAATCTATTTCAAATTAATACTCATTCCATTGGCATCTATCAAGTGAGGTAGGAGAGACAAGACCAGCCGAAGCAGGGGAGAGGAGCTGTCAGCTGGAAGGAATGATTTGACAGAAACACTTTGTTGCCCAAAATTTTTAGTTGAGTTGTTAAGTGAGGTCCGGAGGCATAGATTAGAGCAGTTAGAGGTTGGAGTCTCAGGACCAAGAGGGGACCTAAGATGGAGGCAGAGAGGAGAAGCAGGAGGTGGACCAAGTTTGGAGTGGTGTATAGATGTGGTGGAACCTGCCCATAAGCCAAAACCCCATGTCAAGCTAACGTCCTCCTTCCCTCTCCTCATTTTCCCTCTAGTCCTCTCTCCTTCTTTACAGGTCATTTTTTAGGTATTCTTTCCATCTTTCCATTTACTTTCTCTTTATCTTTTCTCTTTCAGTCCAAATGCCCCACCATTACCACCTTCCCTCTCTCCACTTACCTTCATTCCTCTCCTTTCTCACCTCCTCTTTCCCTCTTTGGTCTAAATCCTCCCCCCACCCTCCGCCCCCGATTGATTTCTGCTCCTTACCAGCTTTCTCTCTCTTCTCCTCCTCTCCCTGATGTCCCTCCTTCTACTTTCTGGTCCTTCCTCTGACTTTCTTTTTCCTCCCCTTCTTGCTTTTGCTTTTTCTAATCCCATTTTCCTCCTAAGGGGATGAGAACTAGAATCATTAAGCCCAATTTTAAGGTCACTGTATTGCTCAAAGACAGTAGGGAGGGGACCCTCCCTGCCCCCCGCCCAAGTTAGCTGTTCTTTTAGAAGGATGGCAAGTTTGAATGAGAAAGCTTTTAACCAGGAGTCCTTCTCCTTGGTTATCCTTAGCATTCTCTGGCTTACTTCCCTGGTGGCTCAAATGGTAAAGCGTCTGCCTATAATGTGGGAGTCCTGGGTTCAATCCCTGGGTCGGGAAGATCTCCTGGAGAAGGAAACGGCAACCCAGTCCAGTACTCTTGTCTGGAAAATCCCATGGTCGGAGGAGCTTGGTAGGCTACAGTCCATGGGGTCACTGAGCGACTTCACTTTCACTTTCTCTGGCTAGTAGCCCTGAGATCTTGAACTCCTCACTTAACTGTCTCAGCCTTGGCTCTCTCTGGAGCACCTTCTGAAAAGTGAAGTGAAAGTGTATGCGGGTTACTCAGTCATGTCCTACTCTTTGTGACCCCATGGACTATAGCCAACCAAGCTCCTCTGTCCATGGGATTCTCCAGGCAAGAATACCAAAGTGGGTAGCCATTCCTCCCCCAGGGGATCTTCCCGACTGAGGGATCAAACCCACATCTCCTGCGCTACAGACAGAGTCTTTACCATCTGAGCCACCAGGAAAGCCCAAGCATGAGGCTAACGTTCTCCATGTCTAACCTCAACCATCAACCAAGCAAGATAACGCATAAGCATATTTACAGTTTATAGTATGTTTTAAGGGTACAGAGCTTCCCTGGTGCGATTTTCACATACACACACACACACACACGCACTTAAGGGTACCAGTCAGTGTTATTATTATTAAATAAAACCATTACAATTTGTATTATCTAGGAGGCATAATACCCTTAAAATCTACTAAAATCTTAACATAAATAAATCAGAGGAGCTAATTAACAACTTTGAACAAATATCTATTATATGCTATGTATTTGCTAATAAGAAATAAGACTACAGGTGGATGACATAAGCTGAGTAAGTTGCAGCAAGACTGAGAGAAAGGCTAACTCTGTGGACCCTGGTAAGGTGGAAAGGCTTGGGTTAGGTGACAGAGTGCTGTGTCCTGCAGAAGCTCCAAGAACAGATTGGGACAGGTAAGCCCTAGAAGAGATAAGCAGCTAGAGACAACTACAGAAAATAGAACTGAATTCTTATTCCACAAAACAAAAATAAGGCGGGAACTTCTGTGGCATATGCAGAAATGTAAAGTCGGATGTGCTACCTTATTTTATTTACGAAGAGTTTTGAGACTTCTAGAGATGTGCAAGGCTCTGAACACAGCCCTCTCTGAGCGAGGCACTGGAAACTCCCTGGAGATGTGCTTCCAGCCTTTTCTCTGGGGAGACAAAATTCCCTGCCTTTGTCAAACCGTTTAAATTTACAAGTGTCTATGATATACAAATGTCAACCTTGCGATGTAAGTGTCCCTATGATATTTCATAGATGAGCATGTTAAATCTCAGGAGAGTTAAGTAAATAAAGTAAAACTATAATTCAAACAGGTCTTCAGGCTAATCCTTTGTTTTTCCCTATAAATTGGAGTTTTCTAGAAACAACACATATACCTGTGTGTATATGAATATGTGTGTGTGAAATATGTTGCTGCTAAAGTAAAAGTCAGTGGAAAATCTAGAGATTTTTCCTATCTCAAGGAAGTTAAGCACATAGGGCTCTCTTTTTTAATTATATAGGGATTGGTAATTTTAACCCTAAAAAAATATGAGTGCTAACCTGTGAGAAGTAAAACGTCTGTTTTCTGCAAGGAAATTGTTCATGTTTGAGAAGTAAGGCGTTAAACATTGTGTGACACCTATCAGCAGGATTTTTAAAATGTACTTTTCTTTGTGTTTGACAAAGCCCAGTTCAACTGGATGATTTTGATGCGTACATCAAGGACATGGCCAAAGACTCTGACTATAAATTTTCTCTTCAGTTTGAGGTGAGTAGATAAAGTATTTCCTGCCCTCTGGGGGCATTGGAACTGGCAGACTTGTACCTGCATCAATCCTCTGCTCACTGGGCAATGCTGAGTGTGATTCATAAAAGGCAGAATGATCACTGGGCTCAGGGTTGTGTAGGGTGGTGGTTCAGAGCGAAGGATGTCATCCCTTAGTAGGTCAGTGTTTGGGTGGCACAAATGAAGGAAAGGAGAGAATAGATGTAGGCACTGGGGTGAACAAACATGGCAACAGGAGACGTTTTCCACAGTAGCACTGAAAACCAGGGGATGGAAAGTGAGGGGAAGCAAACTGAGGATTGAGAGTCAGAACAATTTCTCTTTCTGGGGATTTTTACTGCATTTCTCATGTCATTTAGGCCACGGTAAGTGTGGATGGTGGATGAATTGGACTGGAGCCCCTTGTCTCCTGAGCATAGAGGAGCCTGGTGTTTCTTATAACCTCAGGAGTTTGGCAGTCTATTGGATATGCGAGGTTTTGTTTGCTTTTCTTGGAGAAATTAGAGAGAGTTACACATGCTTTGTGTAGAAGAAGTACAAAATTAGCGACATCTCCTTTTTCTGGAGCACACTTTTTTCTTTGAATCCAAGAATGTGTGTCAGAGTAGATGGAAATGAGTCTAGGATCTCTGTAGTGTGAGGGGTACAGCTGGTCCCCAGGTTTTCTTCTCACATATTTCACAGCTCAGCATACAGTCTGGAGCCTTCTACAGCAAGGCTCAGGTGACTCGTGATTCACGAAGACCAAAAAGACAGGAAAGATAAAGTGATTTCTAAATTGTGTCATTTTTTTTAAAGCTTTTTAGGCTTTTTTTTCCTGTGAGACACTAGGCTGTTGAATAAAGCTGCCTTCTCCTCATTATCCATATTCATTTCTTCTTTTCCTGCACTAGCCAAGAATAGCTTTGTTCTGCAAGAAGCAGCAGGAGTCCTGGTGTGGATATTCATCCCAACAGGGGATTTAAGGATGAGAAGAGTCTCATACATTATCAAATACAAAGCCCCCAACTATCACCTGTGTCTTGAGAAATGTCACATAAAGCCTGACTGAGTTATCCATTGTATGCAGCTGGCATATGAAATTATAAATGCTACACCAGATGCTCAAAAACAGAAACCCAATTTGAAATGGAGATCTATGGGAGGGTTGGGGGCTTCCGTGGTGACTTAGTGGTAAAGAATCCACTTGCCAATGGGGGAGACTCAGGTTCAGTTCCTGGGTTAGGAAGATCCCCTGGAGAAGGGAATGGCAACCCACTCCCAGTATTCTTGCCTGGGAAATCCCATGGACAGAGGAGCCTGGCAGGCTACCGTCCATGGGGCCACAAAAGAGTCAGACATGACTTAGCAGCTAAACAATAACAAAATGGGAAGATGATATTTCAGAAAAGTATACCAACGAAAGAAGGAGGCTTTTTATAAGAAAACATAAGGCTAAACTCAAAAGAAAATAAATATCTAAATAATTCTCATCATGGTGATGAAAATGATTGGGTTAGCCAAAAAGTTTGTTTGGATTTTTCCATATCATCTTACGAACAAATCCAAATGAACTTTTTGGTCAATACAATATAGCACAGGTACACTTTCAACTTCGTTGAAGGCTGCAGTCATTTAATTCCTACTAGCTGACTTGATCTCAGTGGCACAACCAGGGTCATTGCCTTTGCTGGCAGGCAAACTTCAGTACTTTGCTGAAGTACTCTCAGTTCATGCCATCAAACCCCAGTGTAGCTATTACTGTGCTTCTGAATTGCATCACTAGTTTTAAAAAAAATTCAGAGAATCATTTTCCAGTAAAAAAATATGGTTTTTTTTTCAGACAGAAAAAATTCTGTGAATGACAGAAACACAATTCAAACTGGTTTAGACCAAACATAAAGGGAACTTGTTCAAATGAAAACTAAGATATCTCATATAATCAAAGGGAGGATTGAGTGACTATACCAGGAGGGGAGCAGGGAAGCAGCTGAGACTCAGGAATGGCTAAAATCAGGGGCCAGAGAACCCCTCTTTAGAGAAATAGAAATTTCTCATTTCTACTTCTCTCTCTGTCTTGGCCTCACTTTCTCTGGCCCAATCCAACCTCTTTCTCGTAGTGGATTATGGAACCACCGACAGCCTCAGAGTGTTGCTGAAAGTGGAATTGCTCAAAAACCATTAGAGGCCAGATGGTTGGAAAGGCAAGTTTGCTTTATTTTGGATGCCTGTCCAAAGGCCAACTCTCCCCACTGACAACCAGTGGGCAAGAGCTTTTATAGACAGAAGGATGGAGCTACATGGAGAAACAGGAGTCAGTTCTGACAGTCATCTTGAAACTGGTCATCAGTGGTCTGACTAGCATCATCTTGGTTGTTCTAGGTACAGTTACTCTTCAATACCAGGGTCTATTCGTTTCTGTTTCTTTGAGGCCAATTCTCAAAATTGTGGCAGCTTGTGTCATGGCTACAGTCTAGTCATCATATAGTTAACTTCTTCCACCTGGTGAGGGTTTCAGTATCCATAAAACAGCTCACACTGTCTGCAGCCAGGGAGGGCAGAATCACAGAACAGGAATTCTTACTGGAACCACGTGGCTAAACCAGAGAGAGAGAGCATTATTCCCAAAATTGTTATGTTGAATTATGTTCAGTTTAAAAAATGGCAACCCACTCCAATATTCTTGCCTGGAGAATCCCATGGACAGAGGAGCCTGGCAGGCTACAGTCCATGGGGTCGCAGGGAGTTGGACATGACTGAGTGACTATCACTCAGTTTAAAATCTAAACTGTTGCTGTGCATGCTTGCATCAGTCGTGTCTGACTCTTTGTGACCCCATGGACTGTAACCCACCAGGTTCCTCTGTCCTTGGGATTCTCCAGGCAAGCATACTAGAGTGGGTAGCTATTCCCTTCTCCAGAGGATCTTCCTGACTCAAAGATTGAGAACCTTGGTCTCCTTAATTGAAGGCAGATTTGTACGGGATCTGCTGCATTGGTTATGCACTGCACAACTCCAGGGAGCACCATTCTTGTAGACCACAGCATAAATGATGCCTCTGAGAAGGGATGCCTCTTCCTCCCAATGCCCACCATGTACACACGAACAAGAGATCATGTGAGCACACAGCCACGATGGTGGCCACTTACAAACAAAGGGAAGCCTCACAATGAAACCTACTTTGAAGTGAAAGTGAAAATGTTAGTCACTTACAGTTAGACTTAGTGTACATTATACATACACACACACACACACACACACACGCACCTATATGTATGTGTGTGTGTTAGTTGCTCAGTAGTGTCTGACTCTTTGCAACCTCATGGACTATAACCCGTGAGGTTCCTGTGTCTATGGGATTCTCCAGGTAAGAATACTGGAGTGGGTAGCCATTCACTTCTCTAGGGGATCTTCCTGACCCAGGGATCAAACCCAGGACTCCACATTGCGGATAGATTCTTTATCATTTGAGCCACCAGGGAAGCCACCACCGAAACCTACCTTGCCAGTGCTGTATTCTTGGACATCTTAGCTTCCACAGCTATGACAAGTGCATTTCTGTTCCAGCTGCTCAGCCTGTGGTATTTTCTTACGGCAACCCAACCTGACAAACACAGTGCGTGTGTTTGTGCTCTGATTTTCAAGACTGTATGCTTCAAACACAGCCAGCACAACACAGACTGCCACTGGCTTCAGTCACTCTCTTAGTTTTCTAGGGGGCTGCCACAACAAATTACCATAATCATGATTACTTAAAACAATAGAAATGTACTTTCTCACAGTTCTAGAGGCCAGATGTCTAAAATTAAAGTGCTAGCAAGGCCATGCTCCCTCCAAAGGCTCAAGGGGAGTATCTCTCTTTGTCTCTTCCAGCTTCTGGTGGACCCAGGCATCTTTGGCTTGTAGCTATATATAGCTCTAATCAATGCCTTCATCCTCATATGGCTCTCTTCTTCTCTCTTTTATTCTGTTTTATTTTATTTTGTTTTATTTTACTCTTATTTAATGTTGGACATTGCCTCCATCTTTTTTTTTTTCTTGATCATGCCACATGGCATGTGGGACTTTACTTCTTCATCCAGGGATTGAACCCACATCCCCTGCATTAGAAGCCTGGAGTCTTAACCACTGGACCACCAAGAAAGTCCCTCCTGGGGACTTTTATAAGGACACTTACCATTAGCTTCAGAACCCATCCAGATAATACAGAATGATCTTATCTTGTGATTCTTAATTACAACTGCAAAGACTCTCTCTTAACAAGGTTCCAGTATGGACATATCTTTGGAGGGATCAGATTTAGCCCATGATAGATGACTGAGTAACCTAGGAAAAAAACCCACAATGATAAATTATATTAGAAACAAAACTGGCAAAAGAAAATTCAAAAATGATGTATGTGGGTTTCAGGCTATCACCTCATACTTTGCGTTCATGAAGATTTAAGCCACTGGAGTTTCCATCTGGCTGGAAAGAAAAAAACTGCGAAGCTACTGGGCTAGAAACTTAGTATTTAATTTCCTACCTAGTGACAGGCTAAATTACAAAAGATTGCAAGGCATTTTGTGTACCCTTGCCTTCCCTGCTTTGCTGCAATTTAACTTTGGCAATTTACATTTACAGTGTTCAGCCAATTAAACGTCTCTTATCAACTTTAGGCATTTATAGCAGGAAGGCAACACACAATTAAAGTTCTATCAGCTAGTCAGCTCCCATATGTGCTCCAGTGCTCACTCTCAATCTGTTTCCACAGTTTCTTTTCATACCGGAGGCCTTTTCCTGTGGTTGATCAGTCTGTCTGCAAAGTGAGGGCTTAGCAGAGAGAGTTGTACAGTTAGCACAAATGGCAAAGGAGGGAGAAATAATGGAGCCAGACAAAGCAAAACAAAGAATCCTAGCAGAAGCATTTCAGTCATGATCAGTAAGTGTTGCGTTGATATTAACTAAGCTTAATCATTCCGTATGATAGTCACCATATATCAGAAAGGTATGGAAAAATTATTAACCTTATCTTACACATAATTAAACTAACAACAGGTTACAGAGAATTAAACAATGAGAGAACTAGTTAACCTACTTTTTCAAGACCCTACAGTTTATAAAGGCTTCCCAGGTGGCTCAGTGGTAAAGAATCAGTCCGCCAATGCAGGAGACACAGGTTCGATCTCTAGGTTGGCAAGATCCCCTGGCAGAGGAAATGGAATCCACTCCAGCATTCTTGCCTGGAAAATCCCATGGATAGAGGACCCTGGCGGGCTCCATGGAGTCACAAAGAGTTAGACATAACTGGGCATACATGCACACCCTTTATAAGTGCTCCACCAAAATAAACCAGGTATTTACATAAATAAATAAATTTATTTATATAACTTTATTGAAATGAAATAGATGAAAATTTAGACAGTTTTATCTATAAAGACACTCCCCAAAGGAATTATGTTTCCAAAATATTTTAAGCAAAGGAAACATCATTTAAGCTTAGAGCTGCCAAAAGGAGGTAACTTAAAAATAACACTGATTAGGTTGGAGTTTGCTAAAAATAAGTTTTGGTTCTTACAAGAACAATATTATCAGTCTTTGACAATCATTTTTAAAATGAAAAAAAAAAACAGTTATAAAAGAAAAATGACAAACTTCTGTTTGATGGCATTTGGCAAACAAGGATTTTGACTGAGATAGGAAAAACACCCAAATGTGTAAATTGCAGATCAAAGTCAGCACTGTTGGTCTTGAGATTGACTTCGACTTGGGCCAAGAGCTTGACATTTTGTGAGCTTGAATAGCCAAAAATGATTTTTAAAAAAAAATCAAAGGAAGAGAGAAATCTGGATAATCAAGTCAATTTATCCATGCCGTCTACAGCTTGCATTCCAATTTCATTTAACACACACCCTAAGCTACCGACAAACTTCTTTGTGGATGCAGCAGGAATCCCAAGAACTGGGTGTCTACAATATTTGCTTTGCATGAGCACTTGAATCAAGACACTAAAGGCACATACATAAACACACACACGTACACACACACACAGTTTCCCTGTTCAATTTCTCAAAACATGATCAAATGTCTCCAGCTCCTCTCAAAAGTCTTTCAAAGGCGCTCCAAAATTCCTTCCCCTGAAAAGTATTCCTCCAGCTTCTGATTCTTTGAAGTAATAATTGGGAGGAATCATGAAGAGTAGCATCCTGTGCAGGCTCAGTAGCTTCAGTTGTGTCCGCTCTCTGCGACCCGATGGACCATAGCCCGCCAGGCTCCTCTGTCCATGTGACCCTCCAGGTGAGAACACTGGAGTGAGTTGTCATGGCCGCTTCCAGGGAGTCTTCCCGGTCCAGGGATTAAACTTGTGTCTCCTTCGTCTCCTGCATTGTAAGGAGATTCTTTACTGCTGAGCCACTGGGGAAGCCCCAGCATCCCATGTAAGTAAATAAAATTTCCAGCACCGGTGTCTATACTTCTTCACTTAATAGTCATTTAGAAAAATGCATACTATCTATGTAACCCCATTTGTGGTCGGTTACCTAGACATATGGTTACATAATATTGCCTTCAGATTTGTACGGGATCTGCTGCATTGGTTATGCACCGCACAACTCCAGGGAGCACCATTCTTGTAGACCACAGCATAAATGATGCCTCTGGGGAAATTCAGGTAGTCTGACTCCAACCCCTTGTTTCCTTCCACACACATAACATAACAGCTCAGAAATCCCCTTTTCCAGTAATGTAGACTTTCTGAGGTATGTTGGTTGTCTGTATATATAAAAATTGCTACAGCAATGCAGTTTCTGATAACAGAATTTATAATAGTCCTGATACACACAAGCAAATATTTGAATGTTCCTATTTTCATGGAAGGGTTTGCCCACCCACTACTGCTCCATCCTTATTTTGCAGTTTCATTACTAGATTTCTTTGTTGTTATTCAGTTGCTCGGTTGCGTCTGACTCTTTGTGACCCCATGGACTGCAGCACTCCAGGCTTCCCTGACCTTCACCATCTCCTGGAGCTTGCTCAAACTCATGTCCATTGAGTTGGTGATGCCATCCAACCATCTCATCTTCTGTCATCTCCTTCTCCTCCTGCCTTCAATCTTTCCCAGCATCAGGATCTTTTCTAGTGAGTTGGCTCTTCACATTAGGTGGCCAAAGTATTGGAGCTTCAGCTTCAGCATCAGTCTTTCCAATGAATACTCAGGATTGATTTCCTTTAGGATGGACTGGTTGGATATCCTTGCTGTCCAAGGTACTCTCAAAAGTCTTTTCCAATACCACAGTTCAAAAGCGTCAGTTCCTTGGAGCTCAGACTTCTTTATGGTCCATCTGTCACATCCATACTTGACTACTGGGAAAACCATAGCTTTGACCATATGGACCTTTTTTGGCAAAGAAATGCCTCTGCATTTTAATACACTGTCTAAGTTTATCATAGCTTTTCTTCCAAGGATCGAATGCTTTTTAATTTCATGGCTGCAGTTACATCTGCAGTGATTTTGGAGCCCAAGAAAATAAAGTCTGTCACTGTTTCCACTGTTTCCCCATCTATTTGCCATGAAGTGATAGGACTGGATGCCATGATCTTCGTTTTCTGAATGTTGAGTTTTAAGCCAGCTTTTTCACTCTCCTCTTTCACTTTCATCAGGAGGCTTTTTAGTTCCTCTTCACTTTCTGCCATAAGGGTGGTGTTATCTGCATATCTGAGGTTATTGACATTTCTCCTGGCAATCTTGATTCCAGCCTGTGCTTCATCCAGCCCGTCATTTCTCATGATGTACTCTGCATGTAAGTTAAATAAGCAGGGTGACAATATACAGCCTTGATGTACTCCTTTCTCAATTTGGAACCAGTCTGTTGTTCCACATCTGGTTCTGTTTCTTCTTGACCTGCATACAGGTTTCTCAGGAGACAGGTCAGGTGGTCTGGTATTCCCATCTCTTTAAGAATTTCCACAGTTTGTTGTGATCCACCTAGTTAAAGGCTTTAGCATAGTCAATGAAGCAGAAGTAGATGTTTTTCTGGAATTCTCTTGCTCTTTCTATGATCCAACAGATCATAGAACAGACAGACTTCTAGGGACTGTCAATCCAATATCTTGTAACATGGAGAGTGTTGCATACTTTTTGTTCCTCACTCTCTCCTTTATTATACTTTCTTGAAAGTTCATTGCTTATAGGAGAAATACCTACAATTTCTCATAGAATAGGAAATATTTTTGCAAAGTGCATAAATTTCAAGTTACCTTGTATTCCTGAAAACTCTGAAACATATCTGTTTTCCAATCTTCCACACCCTGAGAGTGTAACGCACAATTTTTACCTTCTCTCAGGGATCACCTAGCTATCCAAGATATTTATGTATTACATTCGTCAGCCACTACTGCGGTAAAACTACGTAAGACATGACCTCAAAATCTCGGTGACCTACAACACTTATTTCTCTCCCTCGTGGGGCTGGGGGACAGCTGAGATGGTTCTGCTTCAGGCTGTGAGTCAGGGTCAGGTCTGTTCCATGCGTCTTCTCATCCTGGGATTAGCAGTTTCTCTGGGCACATTCTTTTCCACCATATGGCAGAAGCCCAGGCAAGCAAATCAAGCTGAGCAAACACATTTAAAGCTTCAGATTGGACATGAGTTCCACCCAACTTCGTTGGCCCAAAGCAAGGTGACAGCAGTAGAATGGAGATGTTTCAAAAGGGAGCTGAAAGAAAAGTGAAAGTGTTAGTCACTCAGTTGTGTCTGCTCTCTGTGACCCCATGGACTATAACCCACCAGACTCCTCTGTCCATGGGATTCTCCAGGCAAGAATACTGGAGTGGGTTGCCATTTCCTCTTCCAGGGGGTATTCCAGACCCAGGAATGAAACCTGGGTCTCCTGCATTGCAGGCAGATTCTCTACCATCTGAGCCACCAGGGAAGCCCCTGCAACATCATAAGACAAAGGGGTGTGATCATTGTGGTAGTTCTATTAGAGGCAAGAAGTGAAAAATAATCCACTATGAGCAGTAATCCAGTGTGGACAATAATCCAGTTCCACAAGAGTGGGATTGCTGGATCATGTGGTAACTCTGTTTTTAGTTTTTAAGGAAACTCTATACTGTACAACATACTGGCTACACTTTTCCACTCTTAACTTTTAATATTTTTCTTCTTATTCTTTGCAAATGACTTCTATCAAATAATCCCTCTGATGGAATCTTAAATTTTTTCTGTCATTTACAGGAATTGAAGTTGATTGGACTGGATATTCCACACTTTGCTGCAGACCTTCCACTGAACCGATGTAAAAATCGTTATACAAACATCCTACCATGTAAGACGGTCAATAATGCTGATCCTGCTCTTGTCTTCCAAAGGCTGAAGGGCTGTTATGGCAGATGAATCAGTTCCACCAACCTCTAGCCAGGCCAGGAATGATCTGTATCCCCAAGGCCATGTCTGCAATTGCATTGACTGCATTGGTGCTTTGATATCATTAGATCTTGTTGTGTGTAGGAAGATTTAATTATCATGCTTTTAAACAAATTGTATCTGAACAGAAAAAACTGACCCTTTGGCCCTCGGGAGATCAAAATGTCTTAGCCAAATAAGGGATAAGATAAATTGTGCGCATAACCTATTTTCAATCAATTCATTGACAGTGGAAGGAGGCAAATAGAAAGGAAATGCAAGGTGTGAAAAAGGCTTCTTTCTTACTTCTGGCAAGTTCTGCTCTTCCTTAGGATTTTGCAGTAAAAGCAACATTCAAAGAAAAAGTAACACAAAGTACTTAATAGGACCATGAAAACACATTCTAATATAAATTTAACATTCTTCTCTGCTACACTCTAGTGGGGGCTGGGAAAGAAGGGAAAATTGCAAACCTTTACAGAGAAGCCTCCTTCATGAGGGTTTTTGACAAAATTAGGTAGGAACTGTGGAAAATTCTGAAAGAGATGGGAATACCAGACCACCTGACCTGCCTCTTGAGAAACCTGTATGCAGGTCAGGAAGCAACAGTTAGGACCCGACATGGAACAACAGACTGGTTCCAAATAGGAAAAGGAGTACGTCAAGGCTGTGTATTGTCACCCTGCTTATTTAACTTACATGCAGAGTACATCATGAGAAACGCTGGACTGGAAGAAACACAAGCTGGAATCAAGATTGCCAGGAGAAATATCAATAACCTCAGATATGCAGATGACAACACCCTTATGGCAGAAAGTGAAGAGGATCTCAAAAGCCTCTTGATGAAAGTGAAAGTGGAGAGTGAAAAAGTTGGCTTAAAGCTCAACATTCAGAAAACGAAGATCATGGCATCTGATCCCATCACTTCATGGGAAATAGATGGGGAAACAGTGGAAACAGTATCAGACTTTATTTTGTGGGCTCCAAAATCACTGCAGATGGTGATTGCATCCATGAAATTAAAAGACACTTACTCCTTGAAAGGAAAGTTATGACCAACCTAGATAGCATATTAAAATGCAGAGACATTTCTTTGCCAACAAAGGTCTGTCTAGTCAAGGCTATGGTTTTTGCAGTAGTCATGTATGGATGTGAGATTTGGACTGTGAAGAAGGCTGAGCACCGAAGAATTGATGCTTTTGAACTGTGGTGTTGGAGAAGACTCTTGAGAATCCCTTGGACTGCAAGGAGATCCAACCAGTCCCTTCTAAAGGAGATCAGTCCTAGGTGTTCTTTGGAAGGAGTGATGCTAAAGCTGAAACTCCAGTACTTCGGCCACCACATGCAAAGAGTTGACTCATTGGAAAAGACTCTGATGCTGGGAGGGATTGGGGGCAGGAGGAGAAGGGGACAACAGAGGATGAGATGGCTGGATGGCATCACTGACTCGATGGACGTGAGTCTGAGTGAACTCCGGGAGTTAGTGATGGACAGGGAGGCCTGGCGTGCTGCAGTTCATGGGGTCGAAAAGAGTCAGACACAGCGACTGAACTGAACTGAACTGAATATTATTGTGAGCTTCCCTGGTGGCTCAGTGATAAAGAACCTGCCTGCAATGCAGGAGCTGCAGGAGCTGCAGGTTCGATCCCAGGGTCAGGAAGATCCCCTGGAGGAGGGCATGACAACCCATTCCAGTATTCTTGCCTGGAGAATCTCATGGACAGAGGAGCCTGGAAGGCTGCACAGTCCATGGGGTTGCACAGAGTCAGACAAGACTGAAGCGACTTAGCACAGCACAGCACAATATTATCATATAACACTTTCTGTCTGTATGCATTTCAGGATTTATTATCTTCATTTGAAGTCCATTTACAAAAAGCCCATCAACACCATCTTCTTTTCTCTAGGCTTCCCAGAGATAGTGAGTTCTCTGGATATCCCAGAAAGTGAAAGTGAAAGTTGCTCAGTCATGTCCGACTCTTTGCTACTCCATGGACTGTGGAATTCCCCAGGCCAGAATACTGGAGTGGGTAGCCTTTCCCTTCTCCAGGGCATCCTCCCAACCCAGGGACCAAACCCAGGTCTCCCTCATTGCAGGCAGATTCTTTACCAGCTGAGCCACAAGGGAAGCCCAAGAATACTGGAGTGGATAGCCTATCCCTTCTCCAGTGGATCTTCCCAACCCAGGAATCAAACTGGGGTCCCCTGCATTACAGGCAGATTCTTTACCAGCTGAGCTACCAGGGAAGACTTGAGTGAAATGGAAATCCTAGGTTTAGGTTACATTCGATAGCCTTCATACAACCCACCAGATATTTTAGTTCCTCTACATATTCTCCACAATTCCCTGCAAATCTAGAGACCACTCTTTTAAGAACAGGAAGGCTGGTGGGGAGGAAATAGTGGTTGGGAGGTATTTATATATTTATTTAAACAAGAAACTAAGATTGAGATATGGCTAAAATATAAAGCTAAAATAAACTTTACCTACCCTATCACTGACCAATTTAACTTGATTTGGGGTACAAATATTGAGTATAGAATTGTCTTGACAAGTCTTCATTACACTCTGAATGTTTTTCTTTTTTTCTCTTTTGTTTTGTATCTGTTAATCCCAAGCTCCTAATTTATCCCCCATCCCCCGCCCCACTCATTTCCCCTTTGGTAACCATAAACTTATTTTCTATATCTGTGAGTCCATTTCTGTGTTATAAATAAGTTCATTTGCATCATTTTTTTTAGATTCTACATAGAAGTGATAGATGATATTTGTCTTTTTTTTGTCTGACTTACTTCGTTTAGTGTGGTCATCCCTAGTCCATCTAAGTTGCTGCAAATGGAATTATTTCATTCCTTTTTATGCCTGAGTGCTATTCCATTGTGTATGTTTACCACATCTTCTTTCTCCATTCATCTGTTGATAGCCACTGAGGTTGTCTCCAGGTCTTGGCTACTATTAGTAGTGCTGCACTGAACGTTAGGGTGCCTGCATCTTTTCAAACTAAACTTTTCATCTTTTCCAGATATACACCCAGGGTGGGATTGCTGGATCATGTAGTTACTCTATGTTTAGTTTCTAAGGACCCTCCATACTATTCTTCATAGTAACTGCACCCTTCTGCTGTGATGTTTAATATTTTTCTCTTTATTCTTTACAGATGACTTTAGCCGAGTGAGATTGATCTCCATGAATGAAGAGGAAGGTGCAGACTACATCAATGCCAACTACATTCCTGTAAGTAAAAAAAAAAAAAAAAAATCCTTAAATCAGGCCTCCAAAAACAGACAAACAAACAAAATCAGGCATCCAAATTCTACCCCAGCCAGAGGAAGACTATTACAGCTGCAGAGAGGAGTCGAACAGTTCAATAGAGAGTCATTCTTCACCAAGCAGTTCAACTATAAAGAACAGTTTCCATTATTCCATTTTAGAATAAAGAATGGCAGGGAGGGGAGGGAGCCCAGAGAATAATAATGTTCAAATATCTTTGAAAAGGACTAGTGAAAGTAGATAATTATACCAAAGGTCTACTTTCCTATGCTTAAATTTCAGTGTCAGCGCCAACCTGTGCTTTTAAAATGTATCTGTATAGACACGTGATTGTTATTGTAGAAAGGCGTGGGTGTGATTTTGTAGCTTCCCAAGAAAAATGTTTAAAACCACACGGATTTGTGCAGTTAGTTACTATGACTGTCTCTTTAATGGAAAAAAAAATGGAGAAAACATAATATAGGTGCATGATCCTTTACCAGGTTTCTCCCCAGTAAATTCTCAGTTGCTTCTCATTTGTGTGGAACAGCAATTGGTGTTGATTTTAAGGCTTTCTTGGTGGCTCAGATGGTAAAGAATCTGCCTGCAATGCAAGAGACCTGGGTTTGATCCCTGGGTCAGGAAGATCCCCTGGAGAAGGGAATGGCAACCCACTCCAGTATTCTTGCCCAGAGAATTCCACAAACAGAGGAGCCTGGTGGGCTACAGTCCTTGAGGTTGCAAAGCATTGGACATGACTGAGTGACTTTCACTTTAGCTCCTTAAGTGACAACTTTGTCTTTGTCTTCCAGGGGTACAATTCACCCCAGGAATACATTGCCACACAGGGGCCACTGCCTGAAACCAGAAATGACTTCTGGAAGATGGTCCTGCAACAGAAGTCCCAGATTATTGTCATGCTCACTCAATGTAATGAGAAGAGGAGGGTAAGTACTTTCAGTCCTTTGAAAGTAAAGAATTCAGTCTCACTTAGCAGTAAAACCTCACCAGCCACTGCCAAGGAATGTGCTCACCGTGGCGGGGAAGGGAGGCTTAGAAGGGAGGGGACATATGTGTACCTGTGACTGATTCACGTTGCTTTATGGCTGAAGCCAATACCATATTCTAAAGCAATTATCCTCCAATTAAAATTTTTCAAAATGTGTGGGTGTAATTTTATAGGCTTCCCAAGAAAAATGTTTAAAATCATATGGGTTTATGCAGTTAGTTACTATGATGGCCCCTTTGATGGAAAAAAAAAGGAGAAAACATTACATAGATGTATGTTCCTCTTGCTTCATTCTTTATCCTCACAGTAATCCTATATGATCCTTTAGAGGCGAGTCATTTGCTTTCTCTAAATGATCACTGACTGTTTCTTCCCCAGCCTGTTGGTCTTAAAAGGTTATGCTATTGCCCCCTCAGGTGAAATGTGATCATTACTGGCCATTTACAGAAGAGCCCATAGCGTATGGTGACATCACGGTGGAGATGATGTCGGAGGAAGAGCAGGACGACTGGGCTTGTAGACATTTCCGGATCAACTACGTAAGTCAGGAGCAGGGTTTCAGGGGCCATCCCCACGCTGAGGGAATCCCCAGGGTCAGGAAGCCCATCCTCCTTCACGGGAGACTGTGAGTGCTTTAGACTTGGTGACACTGCTTCCTCCAAGAGAAAAATGCCACATACAATGTGCTTGTTTCCCATCTCCCGGAGGGTGATGTGGATAAGATGCTTCTGGTCCAGACAGCCGGAGGACATGGAATCAGAAGGCTGCACTATTCTGTCTCAGATTCACCCAGGGTAATAGAAGACATGGTGACCCACGGCTCACCAACATGACTAAGGAAAGGAGTGTTGCCACTACTTATACTATGTATGAATATAAGGAGGATATGCAAAATCAGGATATACTTACACTATAAATTAAAATGTAATTTTAGAGGTAGTGGTTTGGGTTTTGTTTGGCTTTGTTTCTTATTTTGTTGTAGTTTGGTTTTTCTTATTTCAAAGGTACTTCTGGACCTTGTTAATCATGGTTTCATGGCTCTTTTGAAATGCTGTTGATTTCTGGTGGTTAGGATGTCAGAAATGTCTATTTTTCCTGAAGGCAGACTTTTGAGCTCAAGCTGAATGTTGGTGTACTAGGCTAGGTGCTGACATCAATCACAGTCACCCTGGTTCCTTCTTTATGGCTCCTTCACAGAGAGCAGTCCTAAAAATAGGAGGGAAGTTTTACTGGTACTGTGTTCTCCAGTGGAGTGTGCTCTCTGTTGAAGACAAACCATAGAAAATGCCTCATTAAAACTCACTTCTCTGCTTAGAAACAACCCTTCCTCACAGTATGGATCAGGGGATGAACAAAAAGAGGCTGCTTTGTGAAACCTTTGTGCCAAGAATAAGTTTTGCCTTTTAAAAGTTGGAAAAAATTAAAGGAAGAATACTATTTCACAAGAAATAATATATGGAAATTATATAATTAAAATACCAATGTCCATAAGTAACATTTTATTGAAACATAGCCACAAACTTGTTTACTGATTTCCTATGACTATTTCTGTCCTACATCAGGCTTGAATAGTTGCAGCAGAGACTGTATGATCCACAGAATCTAAAATATCTGTTTGCCCTTTGCAGGAAATGCTTGCTGACCATTTAATATAGACAATGGAAACAATGTTTCAATATAACATAAGCCCTCAAGAACTCACCATTTATTGATATTTACAAGAAACAAATCACTTCTTAAGGGCTAGCAGTTAACAGTGGCTTTAGCTGCATTAAGAATGTAGGCAGATCCCAGTGTAACTGCTCCATGCTGTTCTATCTCTTTTAAATGCTCATCTCCTCCTGTTCTCTAAGAACATCCCTATTCAAGAGTGTCAGCTCAAATGTCATCTCTTTATCAAGCCTTCCCTCATCTTAAGAGACCCTTCTCCGTTTCCTCCCCTGCTCTAATCCCATGTGTATCACTGCATCACAGTGCACTGTAAGTGGTCACAATTCTCTGATTTCCTGTCTGCCTCCTCCATGTGCTATGAGTTTCATATACAAGTATCCTGTTTTGATAATCCTTGTAGGGACTTCCCTGGTGATATAGTGGTTAGGACTTTACCATCCAATGGCAGGAGTGTGTGTTTCATCCCTGGTCAGGGAATTAAGATCCCACATGCTTCCTGGCCAAAAAAAACAAAGCATAAAACAGAAGCAATATTGTAGCAAATTCAATGAAGACTTTAAAACTTTTCCTCATCAAAAAAAAAAAAATCTTAAAAAATAATAATCCTTTTAATCCAAACGGTTAGCCACTTAATAATCTTGTGAAATGAAAAAAAAAATCAGTGAATGGATGTTTTCAAAAATAAGGGAGTATTAAGAAAACATCAACAGATTTACCCATCAGAGAAATATTTAACAATAGGAATTTCATTTGAACTCTGCTTTCTGTCTTGGCTATGTCAACCAGAAAGCAGTGCAAACTGCTAGACAAATATAGAATAGATTTGAATAGAATAAATCTTTCCCTAGGTTTTGCATATAGGAGAAAAAAATTGCAAAGCAAACATAAGGTATGTTCCCTTGACAGGAAAGAGTGACATCAATTATGGTATGATTCATATTACACTTCTTGTCCTTGATCTTAAATGATGACCTTTCAATGACAAACGTGTGAAGGGCTTGAAGCAGACGAATAAAATGTTTAATGACAGAGTTTTCTGGAAATATTTTTATAGTCACAAGCATCTGGTCCCAGAGTGCCCCCTTTGGGTCATAAATATACAGAATCTAAGTTTTAAGCTTCTGCAATAAATGCTAAACTAAAGACTGTCCTGCTATTGTTGATGAATAGATTTTTTTTTTTTACTTTTTTTTAATTTTTGGCTTATACACTTCTTTATCTCCTCCATATTTCCCTATGGAATCTTTCATAGTAAAACCAGATAAAATTACGTAAATGAGAAAATCAGAGACATTTTGGAATGGCTAAGATGTAACCAGTAAGGTTTTCTCATTTAGTAAGAAAGGAGGAAAATGACCGTAACACACAATTTATCACTTTCCAGTACTTGAAACTTGACATGAACTGAATAATAATTGGAAACTAAAAACCAGCAAAAACTGGTTTGTTCCCATTGCCATGTGCCTTGCTATTCAGCTAACAGGAATCAACCATCTGGTGCAAAGACCTCTGCCTTGCAGCTACAAAGAGACGGATGACAATTTAAAGAATTCCTATTTTTGAACCAATTGCATATTTTCCCTAGATACCTTGTCATATCAACCAGAGGAGATTTTATATATATTCTATATACATAAAGATACAGATATAAGATTGTATATATTTATATATATGCATGTATATCCTACAGTGTACGAGTCTTGTGCTCAGTCTGCGATCCTCATTTGAAAAGAGCATTTTCATGAACTTTTCTGGGCAACCACAGCTATGTGGTGATGAAGTATCCTTAAATCCTCCTAGTGTTGACTAATTCATTCATTCTGCACAATTTATTCTGCTTGAATTACTTTCTTGCCGTACTTCCTGAAGACAGCGGTGAAGCTGGCCAGCGTCTTTGCAGATTTCATGCTTCATGTATCCAAGACAAAGTCCTTGAACCCATGCAGAGAGGGAGGCATTGAATGTGGCCGGGGATGTATGGCCTTAGGCCAAGGAGACAGTGGGTCTAGTTGAAGTGCTAAGATATATATATATATATATGTATATACGTATATGCTACTGCTGCTGCTAAATCGCTTCAGTCATGTCCGACTCCGTGCGACCCCATAGACGGCAGCCCACCTGGCTCCCCTGTCCCTGGGATTCTCCAGGCAAGAACACTGGAGTGGGTTGCCGTTTCCTTCTCCAATGCATGAAAGTGAAAAGTGAAAGTGAAGTCACTTAGTCGTGTCCGACTCCCAGCGATCCCATGGACTGCAGCCCACCAGGCCTCTCTGTCCATGGAATTTTCCAGGCAAGAGTACTGGAGTGGGGTGCCATTGCCTTCTCCGATATATGTGTGTGTGTGTGTGTATATATATATATATGTACAAATATTATATTTTATTTATTCTTATTTATTTTTGTAATTTTACCTCACCTAAGACCACAGACTCATTGAAATTCATTTCTCTTTAATACTTGAAAACCTAAACTTTATATCCAGACAAATTCTTCCAAATTACAATATAATATTCCATCTCCTGAATGGATTCAAGAGTCTTAGCAAGTTTGGGAGATGAAGGGTGCATTAGATATTTGTGAGGCTTGGATTTGGAATATTTCTGGTAGTTGATAACAAGAGCAGAATAAAACTGTATGCTTATATGGTAGTAGGGGCTAAAGCAAGTAATTCTTGAAGGACATATATCCTAGTTGTTATTTACTCAGGTCAGAGAGAATAATATTATGTTTGGTGTATGGGTTCATATGAATAGGAAAATATAGAAAATATCCACTTACTGGGATTCCCAGAACCACTTACTGAAACACACTGTGCTGGGGACTTCCCTGGTGGTCCAGCAGGTTAAGACTCTGTGCTTCTACTGTGGGGACAGAGGTTCGATACCTGGCCGGGGAACTAAGATCCTGCATGCTGCCCAACTTGGCCAAAAAAAATAAATGAAAGGAGAATGTTTAAAAATAATAACAATTTTAAGAAAAGAAATGCACTGAGCTGGATGAGAACAAGTGGTGGTAATTATGTAGCAGCAGTGATGAAACTATCTAACAGAAACCACCCTTCACAGACATGCTCACACTTAATTCTCACAACAACCCTTGTTAAAAGTATTATGAGACCCTCTTCAAGTAAGAGAACGCTGGTGTTCAGTGAGTGCATCTTGTGTTAGGTCCCCTCGTATCAGAACCCAAGACAGGGATTGTCACACATAGGGTTTTTTGAAAGTGTAGTATTGGGAGAAGGCAGTGGCACCCCACTCCAGTACTCTTGCCTGGAAAATCCCATGGACAGAGGCGCCTGGTGGGCTGCAGTCCATGGGGTCGCTAAGAGTCAGACATGACTGACTGATGTCACTTTGACTTTTCACTTTCATGCATTGGAGAAGGAAATGGCAACCCACTCCAGTGTTCTTGCCTGGAGAATCCCAGGGACGGGGGAGCCTGGTGGGCTGCCGTCTATGGGGTCGCACAGAGTCGGACACGACTGAAGCGACAGCAGCAGCAGCAGCAGCAGCAGTATTGGGTGAAATCCATACAAGAAAAGGGAAGCAGGAGAGGACAGGACAGTTGTCTTAGCCTGACATTTTGCTCCCTGGTATCCATCACAAAGGGGCTTGCTTCCCTTGTAGCTCAGTCGGTAAAGAATTGGCCTGCAGTGCAGGAGACCCGGGTTCGATCCCTGGGTTGGGAAGATCCCCTGGAGAAGGAAATGGCGACCCACTCCAGTATCTTTGCCTGGAAAATCTCATGGACAGAGGAGCCTGGTGGGCTGCAGACCATGGGGTTGTAAAGAGTTGGGCACGACTGAGCGACTAACACTTACTTACTTATCAATCACAAAAGGAAAAGCGGGTGGCAGAGGATGAAATGGTTAGATACTATCATTGACTCCATGGACATGAGTTTGAGCAAACTCCAGGAGAGAGTAAAGAACAGCAGAGCCTGGCGTGCTGTGGTCCACGGGGTCACAAAAAGTCAGACTTAGTGACTGAATAATAACATCATCCATCACTCAATCACTGTCGTCTGCCCTCAGCCTGGGAACCTGATCTCTTAGGCACTTTCCAGCAGGCAGCTCCCTTTAGTGGGAGACAGCTGTGAGGGATGGGGCTGCAGCCAGATGCTACTAGCAGCACCAGGGAGACAGAATGGATCACTCGGCCAAGCGGACCCACGCTGGCCATCAACCACGTCTTCCAGTGTTTAATTCATTGCCCAGAACTGATGTAACTTCTGAATGGCAGAACAAGGATGCAAACCCTGATCTGCTTAAGCTCTTATCATGACCCAGGCATGGATTAGCCTATTTATCCTACATAGGATAAAGTTTGAGGTTTTATACAAGTAGTATTTGTTTTTCTCAGGGCCTGCTTTGTGCCAAACACAATGTTGAGAGCTAGAAAGGGAGGTGTGCTGACCGGGAGTAGAATGCAGCCTTCCCATCACTCAAGAGCTGCCGCGGAAGCCTGAGCCATCCTGACTGTGGATTGAGAGATTAATGCTTGTTTTTCTCCCAAAGGCTGACGAGATGCAGGATGTGATGCATTTTAACTACACCGCATGGCCTGATCACGGGGTGCCCACAGCCAATGCTGCAGAAAGCATCCTGCAGTTTGTACACAAGGTCCGACAGCAGGCTATGAAGAGCAAAGGCCCCATGATCGTGCACTGCAGGTAACCTCCTCAAAGGCGCTGGCTGTTAGAAATCATGGAAGGAATTTCCCATCATTCCATAAACCTCTGATCAGATTGAATTAACTGGTCAATGAGTTATAATTTTTAAAAATTTAAACAGTGGAGAGGGAGGTGGAAGGGGCATTCAGGATAGGGGGTACACATGTATACCTGTAGCTGGTTCATGTTGATGTACGGCAAAAACCATCACGATATTTCAATTATCCTCTTTTAAAAAATAATTTTAAAAATTTTAAAAAATTATGATGAACGAAGTCTTACTAAATACATGATTTACATATAATATGACTATCTTAGGGCTTCCCCGGTGGCTCAGAAGTAAAGAACCCACCTGCCAATGCAGGAGACACGAATTTGATCCCTGAGTTGGGAAGAGTCCCTGGGGAAGGAAATGGCAACCCACTCCAGTATTCTTGCCTGGAAAATTCCATGGACAGAAGAGCCCGGCAGGCTGCAGTTCATGCAGCCTGCAGACCCTGCAGTTTTGCAGGGTCACAAAAGAGTCATATACTTAGCAACTAAACAGCAACAACATTGTTTATCAGAGGTAGCAATGAGACAAAGATGTCAGAGGAGGCATTGGTAGCCAATCAGCCTGGACCTAGCACTTTGGGCTTTGTGAGATAGAATGACTAAGTGTGTGTGTGTGTGTGTGTGTGTGTGTGTGAGGTGGAGGGGTGGGGGGTGGGGGTGGTAGTGGCAGTATGTGTCTCCCTGGAAAGAAAAATGCTTCATAAGCTACCAAGTTTCTGACTAAGGAGGCTGCACTTGCTGTCAGTCATTCCCAGGCCAAAAAGCTTTGCTTCACAGGATGAGGTTACCTAGTCTCAACATGTTTCCTTCCAAGAGCAGAAAATAAAGCTGCTCAACCCTGGTCAAACACGTGGCCTCCTTTCACGCAGGGAGCAGGTACAGTTCTGGATGTGGCTTCATGAGTGTTCACCCAGGCCCAGAAACATTTTAGGTGAGAAGATAAGAGGGAAGAGTTGCCTGGCAGAAAAAGCAAATCCGGGCTCTGAACTCGTGGTTTTTCATGTTGGATTTCTCTCCCAGCAAATCTCACAAGTAGATTGCTTTTGGTTGCTTTTCATTTCCTTTTTCTCCTGAGTGCATGTGCATATGTTGTGAGTCATGTCCAACTCTTTGCGACCTCCATGGACTATAGTCCACCAGGCTCCTCTATCCATGGACTTTCCCAGCAAGAATACTAGAGTGGGTTGCCGTTTCCTTCTCCAGGGGGATCTTCCTGACCCAAGGATCAAACCTGCATCTCCTGCCTTAGCAGGTGGATTCTTTACCATCTGAGCCACCAAGGAAGCCCTTTCTTTTTCTCGTATTTCCTCATAATTCAGAGTTCAGAGTCAGCTGGCACTTCAGCCCATGAGTGATTGGAAGGAAAGGAGAGCTGAGTTTATCTGTGACACTGGGGACTGTGGTGATGAACCGGTTAGCCTGAATCACTCCACTTCCCTTTATACTCAGAGTCCTGGGACTTGGGGACTGAAAGATACTGGATCCAAATATTAAATCTGATTTTGAGGCAATTATCTCAGAGATCCCTGGGTGACTGAAGCAGACCAGCACCCACTAGCAGGGCAGACAGGCTCTAAAGAAGGTCTGAGACAATAAACTTGACCTAGGGCTGAATGGCCCCAGTGCTAGAGCTAGAGTGTGGGCATCTCAGCTAGACTTTAAAGTTGGACAGGAGGGTTTAACTCTGAGGCTCCTCAGAAGGCTGGAATTGTTTACATGTATCAGCTTCTTGGGCTTCCCTGGTGGCTCAGTGATATAGAACCCACCTGTCAAAGCAGGACACACGGGTTCAATCCCTGGGTCGGGAAGATGTTCTGGAGGAAGAAACAGCCACCTACTTCAGTATTCTTATCTGGGAAATCCCATGGACAGAGGAGCCTGGCAGGCTACAGTCCATGGGGTTTCAAAAGAGTTGGACACGACTTAGCAACTAAACAAGATCATCTCCTTGAGAGCTGGTTCTTGCCTGGTTCCTGCTGTTTCCAGCAGGTTCCTTATGAATCCTCACTTTCCTAAGGAATAGAGAGCCCAGGGGCAGGAGGGCCAGGGGTGGCCAAGGCAGGCCCACAGCAGTCTAAGGGAGGGAGCAGTGATAAAACTGTAACATTAGGAGACACACAACCAGGACTGCATACTTAAACATCAGGGGGGTAAGTAAGTTCACTTGTATCATTTCTTTTTAGATTCCTCCTGTAAAGAGTGTCATACGATACTATTTACAAAACAGAAACAGACTCTCAGAGAAATTATGGTTGCCAAGGGGGAAGGATGAGGACAGGAAGACAGTTACAGGGCAAGGGAGTTTGGAATGGGCGTGTACACACTGCTGTCTTTAAAATAGATAACCAACAAGATCCTACTGTATAGCACATGGAACTCTGCTCAGTGTTATGTGGAAGCCTGAATGAGAAAGGAGTTTGGAGGAGAATGGATACATGTCTATGTATGGCTGAGGCCCATTGCTGGGCACGTGAAACTATCACAACATTGTTAATTGGCTATACTCCAATATAAAACAAAGAGTTTTAAAAAAAATAAGGGCGTTCCTGGTGGCTCAGTGGTAAAGAATCTGCCTGCGAATGCAGGAGACATGAGCTTGATCCCTGATCCAGGAAAATTCCGTATGCTGAGCAAGTAAGACTACGTGCCACAACTATTAAGCCTGTGTTCTAGAGCCTGGGAACTGCAACCATTAAAGCTGGCGCACCCTAGAGCCCTTGCTCCACAACAGAAGAAGCCACCACAATGAGAAACTGTCAAACCACAGCTAGAGAGTAGCCACCACAACCAGAGAAAAACCGGTGCAGCAATGAAGACCCAGTTTATAGCCAAAATCAATAAATATGATTTTTTTAATCAGTTAGTTGGGAAATGATGGTACATATAGTTTTGGTGGATTTTACACTTATTTGTTTCCAACAGTGTAGAAAATGAAAATGAAACTGAAGTTGTTCAGTTGTGTCTGACTCTTTGCAACCCTGTGGGCTACAGACCACCAGGTTCCTCTGTTCATGGGATTCTCCAGGCAAGAATACTGGAGTGGGTTGCCATTTCCTTCGCCAGGGAATCTGCCCAACCCAGGGATCGAACCCGGGTCTCCTGCATTGCAGGCAGACGCTTTAACTTCTGAGCCACCAGGGTAGCCCCTGTAACAGTATAGAAGGGCAGTCTATAAGTGATGTGGTATTGGAACCTCTTTTTCAGTGCTGGAGTTGGTCGGACGGGAACGTTCATCGCCCTGGACAGGCTCTTGCAGCACATTCGGGATCATGAGTTTGTCGACATCCTGGGGCTGGTGTCAGAAATGCGGTCATACCGGATGTCTATGGTACAGACCGAGGTAGGAACTGAATCATAGGCATTTTTAAATTGGGGCTTGACTGAAAAACTTCCCACTAGTCAATCCCATATTTCAAAACCATTGTCTCAAAATGTTTTTTGCATTTGCTGTTCCCAGTTTCTTACTGTGTGCATTCAAACTGCTCCAAAGTATAAAAGAAACAGATAACCATTCGGTATATAGTGTCTGCACTTTCATTGGTGTCCTATGCCCTCCAGTAAGCCAGAGCACATGGATGTATCTATAATGGAATAAAACCTCTTTGAACAGACCGAGAGTTCAGTGAGGGTAACAGCCATCTGGGGAAATGCCACCAAGTGGAGACTTGGGAATTGGTGTGATTTAATTTCTATTTAAAATGCTAGACTCAATTCTGTAAGTTTGTCATTAGTTTGCCCTTCGTGAGACTCTGTTCACTTGTGAGGATAATGTGTGTTGCACGTGTGCTTTCTGATGAGATAAAATCTTTATGATTTTAAGGATTTCCAGCCCTTCATCCACCAACACAGCCAGTCTCCTTGAGCTAAATGAATGGATTCCTTATTGTAACAACACAGAGGCATCTCCAGAAATAGCCATCAGTGCTACCTGCCCCCCTCCCCAGGCCTCCTCTTCTCCCAAGCCCTTTCCTCCCGTGAAGCCTTTGAAATGCCCTCAGGCTGGAATGGCAGCCCCGCCCGGTGCCCGCACACAGCATCACAGCCTCAGAGAATCCGGCGGTGTACACCTGTGTGTGCCCCAAACCAGAGCACAATAGCTTCTTGGTAATCTTAGTCACCCAGCCGTACTCGCAACTTCTTAGCTTCAGGCGAACAATAATAATCCTCCTCCTCGAGGAGTGTGTGTGGGAGGAACACTTGTGGGATAGAACACAACCTGGCTTGACCGCTGATTTCAGTTCCCAAGGGATTAAAGCCTGCCTACTTCTTCCCTCTGCTTTTCCCGCCAACCACCACTAGATGTCAGTGTAGCGCAAAAGCCTGCTGTCCTGGCTCCTGTCTCAATGCTTCCGGTTTTCTCCCTTTCCTTGCCCTTTCCCATCTGGCCAAGGTTCTGCACAGCCATTCATTCCAATGTGTTTATTTCTGAGCTATAGCAACATCATAGCACTTTGGAAACAGTAACTCATTCACGTTCAGATGGCTCAGGGATGATTAGGAAACAAGGCATCTATTCGTGTCCTCCTTGAGATCACTCACATCCCAGCCCGGCTGCCTTCTAATTTACTGCCGTGGGGACATGAACATCACCTTGTTATCGTAAGTTTAAAAATGTCCCGGTTTCCCAGACAAGCCCAACTACCTAGTAATTAAACATTGCTTTATGAATCCATCCATATTTTTGGTTTTCACTTCTATAAATCCATATCCTACTATGTGATTAAAACTCCCTGTTATGTATATTAATCCCCAAGCTTCAAAGGCCCACTCCTTATTTTAAGTATTTTGGATTTGATGAATTGTCTGCCCCCATTGACTTAATTTATACCTTTTATAATTTTATAGACTGTGATTATAGCCTGTTAGCTTTCAACTTCCCAACAACAGAATCTTAATCCCTTTTTAAAAACTACCTTCACACGGCAGACCCTCTATCTGGTTTCCAGCATCATTATCCTTCTTCAGGTGTGGACATGAGACAAGGGCTGCCACAATGTTCTGCACAGCTGAGAAAAAGTCTGATTCCCTCCCTAACTTTCTTTCCTCAAATTTTGATTGCTGCTTTGTTTATGGTAATATTTTAGGTTGACATCTCCAGGGAAGATGGTCTTTTTAAAGTATGATATCCCTTCCCTGAACTCACGTGGGAAAATTCAAGGTCTACAGAAGAGGCAGAGGTCACTACGGGTCACTTATTTTTCCCAGCTGTTCCAGTCCACTCTCAAGTTCCCTCAGGATTTTGCTGGGATCCTCTCTAGCTCAAGTTGTTTGTTTATGTCAACTTCATCGTTAGTCATGTCTGGAACATCTTGTCCATTGATTTACCTCTGTTTTCCCTCATTCCTATGCTCTTTGTGGTTCAGCCTGTAACTTGAATGTTAGGATTTTTCCTAACATGCTCCTTGAGCTCATTCATGCCAGAGTTCTGCAGCCTCCTAGTTTACTGATGGTAATAAATAAAAACAGCTGAGTAAACAATTATTTTCCTTCAGCCTCCCAAAGCACTCCTTTGACACTAATGGTTTTCAAGAGGCCAGAGTAATTCTCCGGCTGAGTCCGTGTAAATACAGAAACCACAATGCTGTGTACAGGTTACCTCCTAGGCTAGTTTCTGATTTTTCTAGGTCCTCTCGATGGCCCATCACGCCAACCCCTCTACAAAGAGCAGAAGTCACTGATTAATTTGACCTCGTCCTCAGATGCACGTTTCAAGTGCCTGCTGCATGGGCTGTATCGTGATGAACCCTCCTCCTCTTTCTCACCTGAGCAGATGTACCGTGTGGGTCCCTACACAAGAGCAGAGAGTAGGGTGGTCAGATCAGACTCTGCAAGAGGCCTGAGTCCCAGCTTGACCACCACACAACTCACTTCACCTCTCAAAGCTCCCATTCTGATGAACAGATACACACAGATATATAAAATAGATAAGCAACAAGAACCCTGCGAATAGCACAGGGAACTCTGCTCAATATTTGGTAATAACCTATAAGAAAAAGAATCTAAAATAAAAGACATAGATGCGTGTATAACTAAATAAATGTCCTGTACTTCCAAAATGAACACACTAGGACTTCCCAGGTGATGCTAGTGGTAAAGAACCCAACTGCCAATGCAGGAGACGTTTAAGAGTCTCTGGTTCAATCCCAGTGTCGGGAAGATCCCCTGGAGGAGGGAATGGCAACACACTCCAGTATTCTTGCCTGGAGAATCCTGTGAACTGAGGAACCTGGTGGATTACAGTCCATGGGGTCACAAAGAGTTGGACACAACTGAAGCAAATCAGCACACATAAATCAGTTATGTGCTCTGTCGTTCAGTCATGTCCAGTCTTTGTGACCCCATGGATTGTAGTTTAAAAAGTTAAAAAAAATTTTTTTAATGTTTTTTGAAGTTCCCATTTCTCATCTATAAAATGCAAAGGACGACGTTCACAAATTGTTTGTTGTAAAGTATGCATCAGATGAACCAATACCATCAAGATAAGTGCTTTGAAACTATAAAGTGTGGATGGCCTTCACCTCTCCTGAGCTCTCTTCTGTTTTCATCAAAGGTTTTCTTTCATTTTCCTCTCACAGGCTTTCTCTGAAGGTGGGCTAGGTAGGGCCTTGCTTTGAGCCTCCAGGCCTCCTGATCGGCAGCTTAGATTTCTCCTGAACTCTCAGATATGTGTCTGTTAATAGTCTTTTGTTTACTTTTCCTGTGGCCTAAGTACTTTATTTATTTATTTATTTTTGACACAAAGTTTCACCACTGCGTCATTATGGGTTGAGAAACCAGGCACTCTCTGCCCTTATCAATGCCCTGTGCTTGACTAAACACCAGAGACCATGGAGGGATATGTCATAATGAGAAAGGGAAGTTCAGTTACTGATGTGATATTGTCATGAAATAAGGGAAGATATTTTCCCCCAATTTAAAAAAGAAAAAAAATACATGTGAGTCAAAGCCAGGGAAGTCTAAAGTCTTTAACCTTATCGTGTGTATGAAGTTGTCAAACAAAAGACTCCTTAAAATCCTGTGGATATTTTAACTGGTTCTTATTTAAAGATTATTTTTAATGGTATTACTTAGAGAGAAAGTCTGAGAAATAAGGAAAGGGAAATGGGATAAAGATAGCTACTGTCAGCATTTTGGTATTCGGAAAGATTAAAGGCAGGAGAAGGGGGTGGCAGATGAGATGGTTAGATAGCAACACTGACTCAATGAACATGAATCTGAGCAAACTCTGGGAGATACTGAAGGGCAGGGAAGACTGGCAATGCTGCAGTCCATGGGGTCACAAAGAGTCAGACATGACTTAGCAACTGAACAACAGCAATAACAATGTCTCGGCCTTGGTCAAGTATAATGTTCACATAATTGTACTCATATGCAGTATACACATATCATAATTTTACATTCTGATTTTTCACTGAATATTTTGCTACATGTATCATCCCAAATTGCCTAAAACTCTATAAATCTCATTTTAGAGACTAAATACTCCCTCACTTTAGATACATCTTTGCTTATGCAAAACATTCTCCTTTTTCTATGACATTAAATTGTACTCCTCCCTACTTTCTTCTATCCATCCACACAATGTCATTTATTAGCATTTTATTAATTGTACCTCCACCAACTGGTTAAAAATGGCTGCTTCAACAAATTCAAATCATCATTGAATGCTACTTTTTGTTTAACTTTACTCACTTTGTAGATTAAAAAAAAAATTGTTTTAGTTTACAATTTTTTTTATTACTTGGCCATGTTTTTGTACATGTTTTAATATTTTCTCAGTTTACTTCAAAAAACATTTAGTAAGTACAAACAATGTGCTGGGTATTAGGAATAAAAAACACCCAGTCCCTGCCTTTCAGGAATATTTGGTCTAGTGATTAGTATATTTTATTTGTTTGCCAATTTAAGTGTGTGTGTTACTGATGTGGATGAATTTTAAACAAAGATAAAGGTATTGACATTTGTCATAATTCTTGAAAATATTTTTCCCTCTTAGTTTCTAGTTTGCCCTTTATTTTATTCTTTTTTCTGCTTTTTACATACAACAGTTTGACATCTTTGTTCTAATTTATTTCGTTGTTTAAAGTTTAGAAAGCCCAGGGGCCTCCCTAGCAAGCCAGTGGTTAAGACTCTGTGCTTCTGATGCAGGGGGTGTGGGTTTGATCCCTAGTCCAGGAACTAAGATCCCATATGGGGCATGGCATGGCCAAAAAAAATTTAGAAAGCCCTTCCTTAAAGTAATCAGAGAAGAATTAATCTATATATGCCTTTATATTTTTATGGCTTAATTTATTAAGTTTCCTGGAATTTACTTCAGTGCATTATGAGGCAATGTACAATTTTTTTTGGAAAAAGCCCCTTGATTTACTGATTGAATATTCATTGCCTTTAGCATTAAGTAGTGATAGTCTAAATCCTATTATTAAATAAAATATTTTTACACTTGATTCTCTTGGATCTTCTAGTTTTGAAATTGTGTTTTACAAATAATGAAGATTGTTTCCTTTGACATTCGTCATAGTATTTAATACTCCCATAGTATTAACATATTATATTTTTGCACAAACATATCTTTTCTTATTTTTGGCCATGCCATATGGTATGTGGAATCTCAGTTCCCTAACCAGGGATTGAACCCATGCCCCCTGCAGCTGAAGCACAGAATCTTAACCACTGGCCTCCAGGGAAGTCGTTGCATAAGACACCTTGCTTTAAAACATCTTTATCTTTCGCTCCAGGAGCAGTACATTTTTATCCATCAGTGTGTGCAACTGATGTGGATGAAGAAGAAGCAGCAGTTCTGTATCAGTGACGTCATCTATGAGAATGTCAGCAATTCCTAGCTCAGAATCCCAACAGTAAGTAGAGAAGACCCCATCATGGGCACCCTGTCTTAGAACAGTGAGAGAGGATATGATGGGATAAAGCAAAGATGGCAGCAGCTATTTGCACTGACTCTGCCCCCACAGAGCTGGCCATAGGGAGAGACACAGTAGCAGATCTTAGAGCTTCAGTGTGCCTTGGTTGGTGAGTGTGGTATGCAGGAGCTTCAGCAGCTCATAAAGATTGGACCTCCATTCCCTCCTGCCTGAACCTTAAATTACTCATATTGAATCTGTGCCTGCAGGATCCAGTCAGGACATTACCATCCAACCCTATTTGCAACCCACTCCAGTATTCTTGCCTGGAAAAATCCCATGGACAGAGGGGCATGGGATCACAAAAGAGTCAGAAATGACTTAGCGATTAAACCACCATCACTACTTGTCTAGATACTTTATGCAAATATTTTGTTGACTACAAGTGCCATAGAAAGAGTTACAAAGAAAATATGAGCTGAAGTCAACACTCCCAAAAAAGAAAAACAATATTGACAATAGTCTCAGGTTATCGGAGTTTGGAAATGCCTTGATTTCATCTATTATATGAGCAGTTACTTGAGGACATCCTGAAAAAATTATACCACAGTCAATGCCTTGTTCTCACATTCTCCATAGATCAGATTTTGGAGGTGCAGATAATTGTGCCTAAAGTAACAAATAATCTTGTAATTCAATTGGGTAAACAGAGCATGGCATGTGTCTGAATATATTGGTATTGGGGACACCACTGACAGGGAGAGAAAGGAGAGGGGTGCCTTGTGGAAACACGAAAGGGTGTGGACCAGTGGGTACCAGGATAGGATTAGCATTGGTCCTTTACATCCATCAACAAAGAGAGACAGGAAGCACGAGGAAGGAGGAAGGATAAAGAATAAGAGAAGGCATGTGTGTGTCCTAAGTCGCTTCAGA
The DNA here is from genome assembly GCF_032452875.1 of Bos javanicus. Lineage (NCBI taxonomy): Eukaryota > Metazoa > Chordata > Mammalia > Artiodactyla > Bovidae > Bos > Bos javanicus. The sequence continues at coordinate 94,844,351 of NC_083872.1, read as the reverse complement.
CACGACTGCAGGACTCTTTGAGACCTCATGGACTGTAGCCCACTAGGCTCCTCTCCATGGGAAGACAGACAGAGGCAAATTTGCAAGTAGAGAGAAAGGCTTTCAGAGCCATAGAAAGGAGGACTTACACAGAGAAAGATGCACAGGTAAGCCCACATCCTCATGGGCTGTGGGGTTGAGTGTAATGAGAATTAGGATGGAGTCAGGAAGTGATCAAAGCACTTCCAGCCACAGGGTTGCTGATGAGTGGCTTTACTCTCCCAGGCTACTTACCATCTCTCTCTCTCTCTCTCTCTTTTTTCTCTCTCTCTCTCATTCACAGGACAGAACATGATGTGTACCCATCCCCTTTGCTCCCAGAGTTTTTTAGGGGGGCCTTACTAGCCATTCGCTAAAAAAGAGCCCCACTTTGTAGTATGTGGCCAAGGAGATAATTTATCTCGTATGAGCACCGGGAAGACTTAGCCTTAAAGAGCCTACTGTGTCTTTTGGACTCTTTCACTTCTGGACATTCAATAATGGACCAAATTCGACCAAACACCAGAAAGGTCCAGATGCTCTGCAGAGGGCAGGCAGCACAACACTTCCAAGAGTTTCACTGGCCCTTTACTGGTTGGGCTGAGTTTTTTGTTGTTGTTTTTAAGTGCAATAATTTTTGTACCTGTGTGATTTTATCAGAACATTACCTTGTTTTCTGCCCGCACTGTTGATCAAATTCATAGCCCAAGAAGGAACAGATATTGTTAGTGTCACATGATACCTCATTGTTAAAAAGAGGCATGGCCACACATGAACAAATAGCACTTCTGCTTCAAGGAAGTTGAACCAATCATATCTGTACTCCAACACAGGCTATTGATTAGGATCGGGGAGGTAGATGGGGGTAGAAAAAGGGGTTCTCCCCACGGACCAAGCGCATATCTTTTCCAGATATGAAAAGCTGTAATTCATCTTCAAAGTAGAGTAGAAAAAATATTTAAGTCTTAATTGTTCTAGTTTTTTATTTTTTATTTTTTCCTGATTAACACTTCAGTGTTTCTTCCTTGGCCCTCTTGGACTAATATCACTGTTCAGATTCTTTTTCAACAAACTAGATCTGATTCAGAAGACTCTGTGAGGTCTGACTCTTTAGACTCTGTTGCTATCTGGGCAGTCTTGGTGCCTAGAGTTTGCATTCTTCTTTCTGTTGACCTGCATACATGCAAAAGCTATTTCTTTGCAAGCTATAAACACGCACTTTCCTCCAAAGAGCTGGGAATTTATAAAGTTGTGGCAATGAACTGCAGCATGCTAGGACAATGATTTGGCTACATTTTTTGGGGGGGGTAATATTGTCAAGCGTCTCTCTGGATTCCGACAGAGATCTCTTTCTGTTTTGTGTTCCTTTGGGCTGTCAGTTTCATTTTAACCCGTGTAACTAGCAACACTTTATTCTTTGCATTTTGTATAATTACAGTACATGATGGTGTCTTGTGACATGAACTGCTGTCGAAGTGGACACAGATGGTTTCCTGAAGCCTGTTACTTTGTGTCGCTTTCCTGAGAAGGAAGAGGTGATGATTCACAAAGGAAAACACTTTGAGTTGAAAGTAAACACAAACTGGCTGCCTTGCCCCGGCTGTCCTGAACTGTCCTGTGTGCGTTTCAGGAGGCTGTGTCCCCCATCTGTGTATCCTTCCCTCGCCCTGGCTCTCCCCTATCCTGAGACCCTTCAGGAAGCCATGCACGTGACATCAGTTTCATATGTGATCAGTGACCTTAGCGCTGGTGAAGGATGCCAAGGGAACAGCTCTGCACCCCACTGTCTCTTGTCACTGAGAATGCCTGGCCATAACGCAGCTTGGCACAATCCTCTGCAAGATCTGGCCAGAGAGTCTCAGGTTGGCATCACGGGGGGAATGGGCAGAGGTGGTCCAGATCCTGCAGGTTAACAGCTTGGTTCTCTGGGTGTTATCAGTTTTGACTTGCACTCCCCTCCTTCCCCTTCTCACCTCCCCATTGCCCCCTCCTTCTCTTCTCACTCCCACACCTGAGATCCCTTCTTGGACATGTTCGTAATGTATTGCTCCATTCCCAGGAACTAAAGAAAAGTGCCAAGTGTTTATGTGTGGCTTCCTTAGGTGTTCGCACACAGACAGGTCAGGAGTGAAGTGTGCACCCTGGGGTGAACTGATAAGACACCTGCTGGTATTAGTGCATTTCCCATGCTCACAAACTGGAACTTTACTTCCCTGAAACTTAAAGCGCTTTGTAAATATTTTATGATTGTCTTGAGCACCCCTTCTTGGTAAGGATCAAATAGTCCCAGATCAATTTTCCCAAAAGAGAAGATGAAGTATCCAGAGATAGAGGGAAGATTCGGAGAAAACTCACACCAGCTGCTTTATCAGATCCTTTGTTCAAGGGTTTTCACAGCCATCACTCTGTACTCCCCTGGTACACCAGTGCTCCTAAAATTGTAAAGTTTATGGTGGGAAAAGCATCCATCTGTCAGAAGACTTGGATTTTCATCCTATTAGGGGACTTTGATATTATCTGTCCTGAGTCTCCATTGATGAACTGTGGAAGTGCCCACTAAAGGCACCGTATTTCACAGGTGTAAAGGGTATCAGATATGATAATTCATCTTATTCTTTCTTGTACCCTAGGGGATTCTCGAACCAACTCAATTTCCACTCTAGGATTCAAGTTTAAAAATTGAGAGCAGAGGCAGTCAGGGCCTCTGTGTTATTAACTAAGGTATTTTTTAATCACCTGAGTAGTGCTACAGCACAGTGAATATGGAGGCCTTAGCACATGTGGTCCACAGTAGCCTACATGGTGCTTAGAAAGAGCTGAAGATTCTGATTTTACATAAATAGCTTAGAGAATATCTTTGCAAACCCCGGTTTCCTAATATATTTATGTTACAACACATGACATAAAAGTTTTTGCAGAGGGGTGGGTAAAAGTGAAGAGAAAGGAGAGGAAATAAGATTTCAAAATGAACCATCAGTGATAAGCCTAGATATTTGGCAATTATTTCCTTATAAAAATCATGGTGTATAAGTTTGAAACATATCAAAAGTGCAGTGCATCAGTTTACTTAAAAAGTCAGTAGTGTCAAATGTATTTTTTGGGGGCAACAGATTTCTCTTTCTAAATATATTCTGAGTCACATAATTTTGGATTAACAAGATATTTAACTTTGAGTGATACTGAGATCAAATTTCTGGGCTTCAAAAGCCAATTTCTGAAGTTGATTGAGAAATGACCTCGAGGCTCTAATTTATAAATTTAATATCTAATACCAATATATCCATACCTACACATTATATTAGTCTTCCCTTATAGCTCAATTGGTAAAGAATCTGCCTGCAATGCAGGAGACCCAGGTTCAATCCCTGGGTTCGGAAGATCCCCTGGAGAAGGAAATGGCAACCCGCTCCAGATTCTTGCCTGGAGAATCCCAGGGACAGAGGAGCCTGGCAGACTACAGTCCATGGGGTTGCAAGAATCAGACATGACTTAACAAATAAACTACCACCACACATTATATGGCTTTATTTAACTTGCAAAGGAAGGAAGGTGAAAGATGGCAACCTTTTGCTGTATTCTAGTCCAGAATTTATCATTTTCCACTACAAAGTCAACACTGCCGCTCAAATTTAAAATGAGAAAATTTAGTAAGGTTTTTTTTTTAAGTTCCTATAAAATCTTTAATTCGATTTTATAATCTCCCCCCTTTTCTAAAATCTGTCCCTGCCCCCAGAAAGGTGATACATCTCTCAAACAAAGCTGGGGTGTAAACATGTAAAGCAGGGGCTGGAGACTTTGAGAGGTTTTTTGCAGACCTTATGAGAGCTGCTGGCTAGGGCATTGGCTCTCAACCAAGGAGGTAAAGTTACTGAATTCAATCTCTAAGAGCCAAAATCCTCCCTGCTTTCTAGGAGGCCTTCCTTTCCTCCTCGGGAAATGTCTGATGTAATGTGCTTCAAACTAACTGGCTGCATTCCTAGCTCACCGATCACTCTCCTGGGGCTTGGCACAGGCTCAGAGGCCTTACCCAGCTCTGAACAGAACATCCACTTTGGCCAAAGGGGTTAGAAAGCAGCAAAAACCTAACATACACCAACTCCTACCTCTGCCTCTGGTTTTTTAACCATCCTGTTTGGATGGTTGGAGGCATTTGAAGGAAACTTAAGCCATCATCTCTCTAACTCCTGGCCTTCCAGAACAGCAGGATTTTTGTTTGTTGTTTTCAGTTTCAACTTATGCTTATCACAAAACCTGATCCTGGTGGGCCACTCAGTAAAAGATGAAGGACCATGTATAGCTCTGGGAGTTGTACTATGAGGGACATGAGCAAACTGAAGATTGTCCAGGGCGGGTCACCAGAACCCTGAGCAATGCCGAAGGCAAAGGTGATGACCACCAGACCTCGACTGACTGAGGCCATTCAGCCTGGAGTCAAGGACGAGTCACTGGTTTGTTGAATCATTCGTTAAACAAATATGTGTTTTTGTAATCACTTTAAATGAACCGATCAATCAACCAAAGAAATATTTTTTGATCACTTACAATACTCATACATGAGAGCACAAATCTAGAGAAGGGAATGGCAACCCACTCCAGTATTCTTGCCCAGAGAATCCCATGGACAGAGGAGCCTGGTGGGCTACAGTCCATGGGGTAACAAAGAGTCGGACACGATGGAGTGATCCAGCACACATGCAGAGCACGAATGGTTGCCACAGGCTAACTTGGAAAAATACGAAATCAGAGTTTGGTTGTTGTTGAAAGGACTAAGAAAGCAATTAGACAAATGAAACAAGTTTTTTTCTACATTTTTCACTTGTGTAGCTCAAATGTCAATACATCTGTAAGAGTACACCCGTAATGGTGGTCTACCTTTTGTCCCAACAGCTCATAGAACAGAAATACCACATTCTCGTGGCTTTTGTTACTCATCAATCACCATAGACCCTGACATGCTTCTTCTTCATGAGGATCAGCAAACCAGCCTAGTCTCCTACTCAAAATCAGACTCTCCTCCACCCCCATCCCTGGCAGATGGCTAATTCTTTTCTATGAACCACTTCCAGTATGCTTCTGGAATTGCCATCTCTAGGGCAGCCCATTGCTCCATTCATCAGAAAGTGTTTCCTTCTCTTGCTTACACATCTAAGGACCTTACTAACAATAAGGGTGTCTGGCTCTGTACCTCTCATGGAGAGAGGCGTGAAGTCCAAATCCACTTTCCCATTTTGGTCAAAGGGCACTGTCCAGGTTACCTTGACAGAGGCTGACTTTCAAAACATTCCATTTGAGAAAAACAGTAGATTTATAGCTCTCAAAGAAAATTATTTGTTGACTCAACATCCCACTCTAGGCACCGTGGAAGTGACTGGGGTTGTGACATAGAGACAAGGTCACTGCTTCAGGAGTTTATATTCTAGCAGGTGGAGTCAGTGGTAAAGAACCTGCCTGCCAATGCAGGAGGCTCAAGAGATATGGGTTCAATCCCTGGGTCTGGAAGATCCCCTCAAGTAGTAAATGGCTACCTACTCCAGTATTCTTGCCTGGGAAATCCCATAGACAAAGGAGACTGACAGGCTACAGTCCATAGGGTAGCAAAGAGTCATGCACGACTGAGTGACTGAGCATGCAGGTACACAAGGGGACTTAAGAATGGAAAGTAAGGGCAGCAGAGTAGTACAGATAATGTGATATGTGCTTGCTAAGTCACTTCAGTCGTGTCCAACTCTTTGCAACCATATGAACTGTAGCCCACCAGGCTCCTCTGTCCATGGGGAATTTTCAGGCAAGAATACTGGAGTGGGTAGCCATGCCCTCCTCCAGGAAATCTTCTGCACCGAAGGATCGAACCCGGTTCTCCTGTGGAAACTGCATTGCTAATGGATTCTTTACTGCTGAGCCACAGGGGAAGCCCACAGATGATGTGACAGAAATACATAAAGCAGAAACTGTCGACCCAAGAGCACAGATGATTTCTTTCTGGAAGGGTCAAGGAAGACTAGACTGCCATATTAAAGTATTTAAGACTACCGAGCTACATTAAGGGCTGCTAAGGCTGTACACCCTACTCTGCAAGCAGCAAGCATTCATAAAACACCCACGCCGTCCATTGCTGGGGCTCATATGAGTAACCAAACCTCCAAACCCGCCTTCTGAAGCTTTTCTTCCTGGCTGACTCTCAAAATGACAATTTCTTTCCAGGACTCCACAGACCGCTCCAGCTCATGTGTTTTTCAGCAGAAGCAAGTGGGTTTACCGTCACTGCAAACATAATTGAACATACCAGGAATCACATTGCCCAGGCACTTAAAGTCAGTTTTGCTCAATGGAAGGAAGACAGAAGTAGAAGACTCTATTCCCTGGCCCCTGGGCCCCGAAAATCAGCCTGGAGGAGTCCTGCCTACCCCTCCCTCCATCTCCCCTCCCTTTACTTACGTATCACCTCCAGATAAACATTTGTTGCTCTTGTTGTTTAGTTGCTCAGTCATGTCTGACTCTGCGACCCCACGGACTGTAGCCCACCGGTCTCTTCTATCCATGAAATTCTCCAGGCAAGAATTCCGGAGCAGGTTGCCATTTCCTCCTCTGGGGCTCTTCCCAATCCAGGGATTGAACCTGCATCTCCTGCTTAGCAGGAGGATTCTTTACCACTGAGCCACCTGGGAAGCCCGCAGGTAGACATGGTGGTGGCAAAAAGGTGGAAGGGGGCTGGGTCCCTGGGTCGACACCTGGAGAAGCCCCTGCCTGCACTGGCCCATGGTGTGATCCAATAACACATTTCCACTGTGTCGTCATGAGGTTCTAGAGTTGTCGGTTATGGTAGTCAGCGTGCCCTTAACTCATATGGCAGCACAGGGATAACCTTTCTATTATGTTCCATCTCAGTTATGGTGGGAGTTTCTCAGGGCAGTGGTGTGTGACTATCCAATAAAATTTGCAGAAGACAGGTTAAAGGTGACACAGAACAGAGAAAGGGTAACACACAAGGCAAATAATGGCTCAGGAAGAGGTCACCACAACCGTGATGCTGCTTTTAAAAAATAAACTTTTCTATGGAAATACATACTCTTATCCAGAAGTGGTTTTCCTCCAAGTTAGAGCTCTCCTACTCTCTATCTTTTTTGTCCCTTCCCAAAACCCGTAACAGGGCTTCCCTGGTGGCTCAATGGTAAAGAATCCACCTGCCAATGCAGGATACTTGGGTTTGACCTTTAGATCAGGAAGATCCTTTGGAGGAGGAAATGGCAACCCACTCCAGGATTCTTGCTGGGGAAATCCCATGGACAGAGGAGCCTGGTGGGTTGCAGTCAGTAGGGTCACAAAGAGACACAACTTAGTGACCAAGCAACAACAACAACAAACCCATTACGTAGGAAACACACTCAAATTTTTCAGCCATACTGGGGACTATGGACTCTGAATCTGATTCCTGGGTTTCAGCAAAAAATAGGACCCTGGGTGGTTCCACATCAATGAGAGATCAAATGTATGGGAGGCCATGAGGCTTGGCACATGGGAGCTGCTGAGCCCAGATGTCATGGTAAGCCCAGGGATGTGGAAAGGAGCTCAAAGCCAGCTGACACAACCTAATTTTGTTCAGTTCTAAGAACGCCAAAAGTCTATGGGCTGTTTCAACTAAGAAAAGTTAGCTGCAACCACTACTGCCTTTACAAATGCAAACAACAGAATGGGCTTGGAAGGGTTCTTTCATGTTCAAAACCAACTAAATCACATTCTCCCTTAATCAGCAAACTTGGGAAGCTGGACAGGATAGGGCCTAGCAGTATAGCAGACGAAGCAGTTTAGAACCACAGACTGTGGTTGGAGAGAGATTTGAGCTAAGCCTCAGCCCCTGGCTATGACTCAGTGGCCTCATCTGTGAAATGGATGTAGTGATGGTAGCTTTTTCTCAGGGCTTCAACAAATAGATGATGTGCAAAGGGCTGAAAACCCTTCCTGGAATGACTTAATGTGTTACATAGCTCTCCAGTGAACAAGTAAACTTACCATCTCCAAGGGCCATCTTGGAATTCTCGAATACATTTGATAAAAGCGTCTAAAGCTGGTGCCTGTGCTGGGCTGGCTCAGTGCCCCCAGAGTGACACCTGAACCACCCCGCTTCCCTCCCACTCCCAATGGTCAGGAAAACTTTGGGATATAGAACAGGTCCAGGGTGTGACCCAAGGAGGACCCTCATGCCGTAGACATGTGGTGCCTAGCAGGAGCCGATCCTCTGGATCAGAGCCCTGCACCACTCGGGCCTGGCTTTTCAACTGTGAATCTCCTCTGTCAAGTGCATCATGAAACCCACACAAGCGGGTTTCCCAGAAAAGCAATGCCAGGGCTTGGTCCACATTCAGTGGAAAAATCTGCAGCAGTAGTGCAAGAAGCCTGTGCAAATCTGTGGCAGTAAAACCCTGTCTGAAAAGCCAGCTACTTGTTCTGAAACAAAAAACGCCAACTTGTGATTACAAACATCAATACCCAAACCCACCTGGGCAGGGCCAACAGTGAACAGGTATCTCTGGTGAACATCACCGAATCACTCTGAGAACTGGTTGTCTTGTTCATGTGAGAAAGGGAAGTGAGTGAAAGTCGCTCAGTCGTGTCCGACTCTTTGAGACCTGGTGGACTATACAGTCCGTGGAATTCTCCAGGCCAGAACACTGGATTGGGGAGCCGTTCCCTTCACCAGGGGATTGTCCCAACCCAGGGATCAAACCCAGGTCTCCCACATTGCAGGCGGATTCTTTACCAGCTGGGCCACCAGGGAAGCCCAAGAATACTGGAGTGGGTAGCCAATCCCTTCTCTAGGGGAACTTACCAACCCAGGAATTGAACCAGGGTCTCCTGCATGGCAGGCGGATTCTTTACCAGTGGAGCTACCAGGGAAGCCCTGTCTTGTTTGAGACCTGGAATAAGAAGAGCGTCCTCTACAGGGCTGTGCTGAGAGCTGCTTGCTGTGATGCCTGGTGGTTTAGGGACGTGGAGTGACATGGTTAAAACAATATAGACTTTCGAGTCATGGTGCTCTGCCACCTGGCATCCCTGTGCCCTTGAGAAGTCACCTACTATCTCTGAGCTGAGAGTGAAAGTGTTAGTTGCTCAGTCATGTCCGACTCTTTGCAACCCTGTGGACTGTAGCCCACCAGGCTCCTCTGTCCATGGGATTCTCCAGGCAAGAATACTGCAGTGGGTTACCATTCTCTTCTCCAGGGGATCTTCCTGATCCAGGGATCGAACCCAGGTCTCCTGCATTGCAAGCAGATTCTTTACCATCTGCGCCCCCAGGAAAGCCACCTATCTCTGAGCCTAAGTATCCCACAAGACACAAAGCACTGTCTACTTTGTGGAGTTGTGGGAAAACTCAGAACTGGTCATGTACAGCGTAAGCTGAGGACAGAGTCAGAATGGAATACATGCTGTGTGATTCTCCAATTTTCTTTCTCTCTGTACATTTAGACCATTAGACCTTCCCCCTCATTCCAGCACCCAGACATCTGCAGAGTGAGCCCACCCAACTGAGTTCTCACCACCCTGGGTGCACTGACTGGGAGACCCTCTCCAGTAGATGGGCTCCCCACACTGGTGGTACCAACCCTTTGTGCTAAACGCTGCCACACTTGGCATCAGGAGCTCTGAAGGAGAGGCTTATCCACATACATCTATCAGGATTATGGGACACTCACTTTGACAAATGCTAAAAACAGTGGGACATATCTGAGCAATTCTAGATAGCTGTTTTAATTTGCATTTTGCAAATTACCGGGGCATAAAATAACAATAGTCATTCCCTCATTTTTTTTCCTGTTGCTGCAAGATAAATGAAATGATTTACCCAAACATCCACATTCTGCCCTATGATAAGATTGGTTTTAGAGACGAGGCAATAAACTAACTCCCTGTTGTTTAGTCACTCAGTCGTGTCCCACTCTCTGCCACCCATGGACTATAGCCCACCCGGCTCTCTGTCCACGGGATTTCCCAGGCCAGAATACTGGAGTGAGTTGTCATTTCTTTCTCCAGGGTATCCTTAGATCCAGGGATTGAACTCAGGTCTCCTGTATTAGCAGGTAGATTCTTTACCACTGAGCCAGCAGGGAAGCCCATACCACAGATTAAATCGCAGCAAGTGTGGATCCATTCCTGGTTCTGGTGTGGCTATCGTAGGGAAGACTGAAATGAGGAACAGCTCGTTTTGCCCTGATGTAATAGCATCTGACATAATTCTGCCCCTAAGCAGTATGGAAGGGTGTTCTCTTTGGTGAGGGCAATTCTTGGACAAGGTCTTAGCTGTGAGTTACCAGCAGTCGCATCCCCCAACAGCAGGGGGATGAGAGTGTCCCATGGGGGCAATCTGGTAGTGCATGGAGGCATCTGCTCCACTCTTCCACTCTCAGAATTCCCTGATGCCCCAGAGAGCCAACTCTGTATGCAAAGCTCCAGACTGAAGAAAAGATTCTCATCTTTAGACATCAGAGCGGAGGAGGAAGGCAGGTATCATAGCAGGATCTAGAAATAAGGAACTGTGAGAGGATGTCAATGGCAATTATCTTGTCTCAATAGAGCAGTGTTTTGCAGGGGTGATCAGCCATCTGAAATTATCCCAAGATGTAAGTGACTGTTGTGACCAAGCACTGTATTTCCTGGTCTAATTGTTGCTATGGAATGATTAGTTTCCAACCCACCTTCCCGTTCATCTGCAAGGGCCTTCATGGAGGAGGAGCTCTGTGGAATCTGGACCAGTGGTTTCCAAATGAGGTTCCAGGTCTCCTCTTTGCAGCTTCAATGAGAGGAACACTGAATTTTGCCTGTTTTATACAGTGAGATACCATATAAAATTTCATATTTTAAAAAGATGATTTTTCTGTTTAAAATGTTTTTTATACACTGACCTATGATATCTGAGAGAAAAGATTTGCAGGATGTAGAAAAGTCTCTGCGTTAGATCAGATTTCAGTTGTTCCACTTACTCTGCAACAAGCTACTTAATTTATGTCTGAGTTTCATTCTCCTCATCCACAAAGTGGGGAATATATGTTAAAGCTTTCAGCACACAAGAGTTCACTTTCCATTTTCTTTTCTTTAAGAATAGATGAAAGGTAGGCTTCCCCGGTGGCTCAGTGGTAAGGAATCTGTCTGCCAATGCAGAAAACATGGGTTCAGTCCCTGATCTGGGAAGATCGCACATATCAAGGAGCAACTAAGCCCGTATACCACAACTATTAAACTTGTGCTCTAGAGCCTGGGGGCTGCAACCACGGAGCCTGTGTGCTGCAGCTACTGAAGCCCATGCTACACAACAAGAGAAGCCACCATAATGAAGAGCACACACACTGTAGCTAGAAAGTGGCCCCTGCTCTCTGAAACTAGAGGAAAACCCTCGCAGCAACAAAGACCCAGCATAGCCAGATAAATTAATATCAAAGGCTTCCCAAGTAGTGCTAGCAGTAAAGAATCTGCCTGCCAGTGCAGGAGACATCAGAGACTCAGGTTCAATCCTTAGGTTGGGAGGATCCCTTGGAGGAGGGCACAGCAACCCACTCTAGGATTCTTGCCTGGAGAATCCTATGGACAGAGGAATTTGGCAGGCTACAGTCCATAGGGTCACATGGAGTCAGACATGACTAAAGTGACTTAGCATGCATGCATGTATAAAAAAAGAAATGCACACACAATCCTCACAGGATTATAAACAAAGAACAGATGGGAGTAAAGAAGGCCTTAGTGTATGACACCAGTTCAGAGTAAGAAACCATAAAATAGGACAAGCTCTTGGAGACCTAGAGATAATAATTACTTACCATTCATGTGTGTGTGTGTGTGTGTGTTTTATTCTCAGATTTTTTTGTTATCTGAAAGAAACGATGTGTTCATTTGGAGGAGTAACAGGAATGACTGAAGCTAGAGAAATTATCTTCTACTCCATGGCCACGCTTGAGGGATAAGGCTGACTGTTTCAGGGTCCAGGAGGTGGGGCAGCCCAGAAAAGCAGTAAGACTTGGGCCAAGTGCCTGGAGCCACAGTCAGGAAGGGAAGAGCCCAGGCAACCAGCCAGCACCAGGACCATCTGGGCCTGGCAGGAGCCCTGGTTCATTGCCCACTTGGTCACAGCAGCAAACTAGATGAAGTATGCCTAGGGCCCTTCAGGAAGTGCATCAGCTGTTAGAATATCCCTAGTGGTACAGACATGACTGAAGCGACTTAGCAGCAGCAGCAGCGGTATAGAACCCAGTTTCGGAACCTCACTCCCCTCAGAGCACCTGATAGACATACCTCACCCCAGTTCAGGTCAGTGTCTAGGAGGATGGTTCTCAGTAATTCCTTTTATCTTATCAGAATTTTACTTGCTTTTTATCTAATAACCTTTCCCTCACAAATGTGATTTGAAACACCTGAACATTTGGGTACTAGGAGATATTTCTTTTCTTGGTAACTGGGTACCTCCTGCATCAAAAACAAAACAAAACAAAAAAAAAAACTGAGGATTTCTCATAAAACTGAGCTCAGAGCACTGGCTTATTCACCTTCTTTTCTGTCCCAAACATGCAAAAAGAAAGTAATAAATAGGCGAGGAAAGGAGGCTGTGAGTGATATAAGGCCAGTGATGTGGTGTGAGGCTGTGATGCAAGCTGATGAGAGCCTGTACGTGGTGCAAGGCTGCGAGGTTGTGTAGGAGTCAGTCCTGGAGAAGCCTGCATTGAAGAGGGGATGGAGGACCAAGATGGTAGAAACAGAATGGGTTGGGCCGGGGGGTAGATGGGAGTACTGAGTAAAATTCCTGTCTGGGACCCAGAACTGCTGGAACTAGACCCCTTCTCTGGAAATTGCCTATAGCAGCCACGGCTTTTTGAGCATGTTATGTTTTAAGTAAGGAAAAGAAGATCCAAGAGGAGGGTGGTAAAATGGTAACTACTTGATACTTTCTCCTGCTGATTCATCCCCAGGGGCCCTTGACACAACCTTACAAAGATCTCTGAATAGACTAACTTAAAAGCATGTCTTTTGGGAAACACCCAATGTCACATGTATAAAATCACAGTCTCTGGGAAGTCGGCACTGATTTTTGGTGGTTTTAAGATGTAATTTGCCCCACAAGTGACAAATTAATAAAATTAATCCCAGGGATAAATACAGCAAGTTGCCAACAGTTCTTCGGATTGTATATCCTCTGAAGGCAGAGGCTACCTCTAGGATTCTCACTGAATATGCAGTTCTTAAAGCAGACCCTTACAAAATGTTTACTAAGCGAACATTGTCTTTTCCTATTCAGAAACAACCAGTCTTTATAAAAATCCCTGTGAGTGTGTACAACTTTTTAATATTGTTCCATGTAAGCACCAGGAAGAAAGAGACCGGAACCAACCTCATGAGATCTTCACTCAGCAGCAACACAGCCTCTATAAAAAAAGGCTAAATGTAAATTCTGGGACTGACAAAATACAATAACTGAAAAGAAGATTCACTGGATTGTCTTGACACATACTGGAAGACAGATCACAGGGGAGAAAACGAGTTGGTGAAGCTGAATACATTACAAAAAAAATTTTATTGTCTTTTGGCCGCACCATACAGCACATGGGATCTTCATTCCTCAACCAGGGATCAAATCCATGCTCCCTGCAGTGGAAGTGCAGAGTCTTAGCACTGGACCACCAGGCAAATCCCAAGCTGAATACATATGGATATAAATTTCTAATCTGAAGAACAGGGGAGAAAAGATTTTTCATATATTGAACACTAGGCAATAAAAGCTGAAAAATAAATGCAGAAAATCCTACAGTTGCTCCAATTTTCTGCCTAGGTATGGCTTTCAAAGTTCAGTGCAGGGAGAGAGAACTGCGGTGGAGTTCAGTAGACTTTTGAGTTGAGGAGACAAAAGCTTAGAAAGTGACAAGGGCAAGGGAACTAAAATTCATAGCACAGAGTCACAGAGCAAAGAAAGCTGCATCAAGAGAGAGCTCTGGAGATACACATAGGGTCCCCGTAGAGTCCTAAGTGGAGGATGGCTCATTGCATGCCTATTAGAAAACTGCTCAAGCCTGAGGAAAAGACTCACATGAAAGGACTTAGAAGGACAATTCTGAGCTCACCAGAACCAGGCATAGTCCCTATTATCATCTGTTACAGTGGGAAACATAATGCATGGAGTAATAGGTGGAGGATTCAGGAGAGTTTTGCTTCAATAGTGCAATAAAATTGGTTGTAATATAAATATTGCTCTGGTTCCACCTAAAAATACATAAAGAAAGGAAATATCAGAAAGGATCCAACTCTTACTAAGTAATTGAATAGCATCCCAAAACTAAGCACAATAACATTTGAAGTTATACAAAAGTATCCAGCACTAACAAGGTAAAATTCACAGTATCTGGCATCCAATTAAAAATTACATTAAAAGTGAAAAATACAGAAAAGAATCCTGAAAGTGGTCAGAGCTTTTAAAATTTCAAGCACACAAAGAAGCAAAAAAAAAAAAAAAAGAAAGAAAAATCATTAAAAAATCAATCATAATTAACCTAGAAGATATAATGATGACAGAATTAGTAAGTAAGAATACTAAGATAGTTTCACTGCCTTCCATACGACTGAAAAAAATCAAAGAAATATTGAGCAAGTCAAGTAGGGACAGGAAAGATATTTTTCAAAAATTAAACTTTTAATGATGAAAACCCTAATATCTGAGATGAAAAACACAAATGGAAAAGATGAAAAGCAGATTAGAAATTACAGAAGAAAAGATTAGCGAACTTGAAAACAGGAACAGAAACTACCCAAAATGAAATGATATCATCAACTCAATGGACGTGAGTTTGAGCAAATTCAGGGAGAGAGTGAAGCCTGATGTGAACTCTGATGTGCGCTGCAGTCCATGGGGTCGCAAAGAGTAGGACACGACTGAGCAACTGAACAACAACAAAAAATGAAACACCGAGAAAAAAACTCAGTAAAAAATTATCAGTGACCTTAGGAAAACTTCAAATGGCTCAGCATACATGAAATTGGAGACTCCCAAGGACAGAAGGCAGGAAGGACAGAAAAAAAAAGTAATAATGACCAAAACTTGACCAAAATTAATAGAAAACTATAATCCTAGTTTCCAAAAGCTCAATGAACATCAAGAACAAAAACGAGAAATATACAAAGGCCATGCCATAAGCAAATGGCTTAACAACAGTGATGAGATCTCCACTTTGGCAGCAACAGTTGATTGGTGATTAGGTGATCCTAGTTTCTAGTTTTTTTCCCTCTGTGTTTTCAGAACCAGCATCACTGCACCGCCCCCTCCCCACCCACCCCAGAGGTAAACTGTCCAGAATCGCCTCCCTCTCCTTCGAGCTTCCATGCCAGGTCTCCAGGGGTTCTCTCCTCTGTGTTCATGAGGCACCAACATGAGACAGTGCCTTCTCTTCAGTGGTCTGTGTCCCGGCTCCCAGGGCCCTTCCCTTCCTCAGACTTCTAAATGCTGGCAAACCCAAGCCCCTTCCCTGTGCAACGCTAGCCCAAGGGGCAGGGGCTGCTTCCTATTATTCCCACCTCTGTGATGTCACAGTGTTTTCTTTTTGCCTGTTTAACCAATTCCTTCTGTTAAATACTGTTTAAACAACAGAGAAAGATGACTGCATCTTGTTGGGTAAAACAATAAACATTTATGTGTATGCTTATATATTTTTACTTTATTCTTGTTGCTCACACTAATGTAATCTTAAGGAAAGACTTTGCTAGTCTTTTCACTATGGTATTCAGAGCATCAGAACCATTCCCGGTACATAAGTGGATAAATACATGAAATTTTTACAAGTTGGATGTTTGCTATAAGAGATTATAGAATCCAGTTCAAAATAAGACTGCAAAGTGGAGTTAGAGACAATTTAAGTTGGGCCAGGAAGTTAATTTTTACAAAGATTTAACCATTTAACAGTTCATTTTACAAAGATTTATTGAGAATCTACTATGTATCAGACACTATAGCAGAAACATTTTTTGATCATTGTATAGAATTTCAAAGATGTATAAAAGAGTGTATATGTAAGCTAAGTAGCCAGAGTTGAAACAGGTTGATTATTGAGCTGTTCTCTCAGTTTCAAATCTACACCCTTTAGTCTCAGCTTTGCAGTTTGGGGCTTTGCCAGGTGGGTGACCAATAGATTCTGCCACCGGGTCATAAGAAGCTAGACAGGGAACAAGGAACTTGCTTCCTTCTGTTCTACGTCCTGTTTCTGTCAACATCACCTTAGTAATAGCCCTCCACTTTGTAAGTAGCAATTGACTCCCAGTAGGTTCCAGTGACTCCCAAGAGCAGCCTCCTTATTCTCCCTCCGGAAATCCCAGTTTCAGCTGCCTGGCCTGCTGTCCTTAAGTATCTGAGTCCCAGCTCCATGGATTTGCCCAACTATTTTATTTCTTTTTACTTTTTATTGGAGAATAGTTGTTTTACACCGCTGTGTCACTCTCTGCTATACCGCAAAATCAATCAGCTATACATATACATACATCCCTTCTTTTTTGGATTTATGTCACATTTAGGTCACCACAAAGCGCTGAGTAGATTTCCCCGTGCTATATAGTTGGTTCTTGTTATTATTAGTTATTAGTTATATTAGTTATCTATTTTATACATAGTTAACAGTGTATGTGTGTCCACCCCGGTCTCCCAATCCATTCCCACGTCCTCTTTCTGCCTTGGCGTCCATACGTTTGTTCTCTATGTCTTTGTCTCTATTTCTGTTTTGTAAATAAGATCATCTATACCTATTTTTCTAGAACCCACATACATGTGTTAATATATGGTATTTGTTTTTCTCTTTCTGAATTTATCCCACTACTGGGCATACACCCAGAAAGTGAAAGTCTCTCAGTCGTGTCTGGCCCTTTGGTACCCCCATGGACTATACAGTCCGTGGGATTCTCCAGGCCAGAATACTGGAGTGAGTAGCCGTTCCTTCTCCAGGGGATCTTCCTGACCCAGGAATCGAACTGGTGTCTCCTCTTTACCAGCTGAGCTACCAGGGAAGCCCCACAACCCAGAGTAAACCATAATTCAAAAAGATACATGTTCACTGCAGCACAATTTACAACAGCCAGGACATGGAAACAAACTAAATATCCATCAACAGAGCAATGGATAGAGAAGATGTGGTATGTACATACAGTGGGATTTTACTCAGCCATAAAAAACAATAAAACCAGGTCATTTGTAAAGACGTGGATGGGCCTATAGACTGCCATACAGAGTAAACTATTTTTTTTTCCAGCTGAATTATTTTCTGAATTCCTGAGGCAACAGCACCAGTTAGGCTGTGCCCCTCTTCTGGGAGGTCTGTTTATTTACCAGTGGTGGGAACTTTTCTCCAAATTTCTTATCCCAGTAACCTAACTCCTCAGATGTCTGGCTCAAATTCTCCCTCCAGCTTTTCAATTCCATGAATTTCAACTCTTCTCTTTGTCGCCACCACCCTGAAGAAGGTAACTACTTCTGCAATTACTACCTCTGTGATATTTTCCTTTGGAATTTTATAGCATAAAGACATACTTATAAATGACACCAATTCTTTTTGAATCAGATTATGCTTCATGACCCAGGTAATCACGATGGTGTGATCACTGACCTAGAGCCAGACATCCTGGAATGTGAAGTCAAGTGGGCCTTAGAAAGCATCACTACGAACAAAGCTAGTGGAGGTGATGGAATTCCAGTTGAGCTATTTCAAATCCTGAAAGACGATGCTGTGAAAGTGCTACACTCAATATGCCAGCAAATTTGGAAAACTCAGCAGTGGCCACAGGACTGGAAAATGTCAGTTTTCATTCCAATCCCAAGAAAGGCAATGCCAAAGAATGCTCAAACTACCACACAATTGCACTCATTTCACATGCTAGCAAAGTAATGCTCAAAATTCTCCAAGCCAGGCTTCAGCAATATGTGAACCGTGAACTTCCTGATGTTCAAGCTGGTTTTAGGAGAGGCAGAGGAACCAGAGATCAAATTGCCAACATCCGCTGGATCATGGAAAAAGCAAGAGAGTTCCAGAAAAGCATCTATTTCTGCTTTTTTGACTATGCCAAAGCCTTTGACTGTGTGGATCACAATAAACTGTGGAAAATTCTGAAAGAGATGGGAATACCAGACCACCTGATCTGCCTCTTGAGAAATTTGTATGCAGGTCAGGAAGCAACAGTTAGAACTGGACATGGAACAACAGACTGATTCCAAATAGGAAAAGGGTACATCAAGGCTGTACATTGTCACCCTGTTTATTTAACTTCTATGCAGAGTACATCATGAGAAACGCTGGACTGGAAGAAACACAAGTTGGAATTAAGATTGCTGGGAGAAATATCAATAACCTCAGATATGCAGATGACACCACCCTTATGGCAGAAAGTGAAGAGGAACTCAAAAGCCTCTTGATGAAAGTGAAAGTGGAGAGTGAAAAAGTTGGCTTAAAGCTCAACATTCAGAAAACGAAGATCATGGCATCCAGTCCAACCACTTCATGGGAAATAGATGGGGAAACAGTGGAAACAGTGTCAGACTTTATTTTTCTGGGCTCCAAAATCACTGCAGATGGTGACTGCAGCCATGAAATTAAAAGACGCTTACTCCTTGGAAGGGAAGTTATGACCAACCTAGATAGCATATTCAAAAGCAGAGACATTACTTTGCCAACAAAGGTCCGTCTAGTCAAGGCTATGATTTTTCCTGTGGTCATGTATGGATGTGAGAGTTGGACTGTGAAGAAGGCTGAGCGCCGAAGAATTGATGCTTTTGAACTGTGGTGTTGGAGAAGACTCTTGAGAGTCCCTTGGACTGCAAGGAGATCCAACCAGTCCATTCTGAAGGAGATCAGCCCTGGGATTTCTTTGGAAGGAATGATGCTGAGGCTGAAACTCCAGTACTTTGGCCACCTCATGTGAAGAGTTGACTCATTGGAAAAGACTCTGATGCTGGGAGGGATTGGGGGCAAGAGGAGAAGGGGACGACAGATGAGATGGCTGGATGGCATCACTGAGTCGATGGACGTTGAGTCTGGGTGAACTCCGGGAGTTGGTGATGGACAGGGATGCCTGGCGTGCTGTGATTCATGGGGTTGCAAAGAGTCAGACACGACTGAGCGACTAAACTGAACTGAACTGATGCTATACTACACACAGGTTATTTTAACTTTCCTATCCTAATTTCTTTTGTCTTATCTCTACATTTTCAGATATTTTCCATAAGGGCTAAGTTATAAATGTGCATCAGGCAACTTCCTGGTGGTCCAACGGTTAGGACTCTCTGCTCCCACTGTAGGGGGAAGATGGGTTCAATCCTAGTCAGGGGATTAAGGTCCTGCATTCCATGTGGTATGTCAAAAAACTTTTAATTAAAAACATTTAAAAATAAACAAATAATTAAAAAATAAATACATGTGCATCCATGCTTATGAAATGGGAAGATATACAATAATTATTATTCTAATGTTTGTCTCACTTTGTCTGAGGGACAGTGCTTTGGGGGAACTGAGAAATGGAAAACAAGAGGCTCTCTTATTCCTCATGATTTGGGGAAAATTAACCTCTAGGAAGCTAATCCTCCTATAATATCCAACTCACAGGTTACTGTAGCTCTCTAACAAGGCATTTATATGGCGGCACTTCATAATCACAAATGCGGGGTATAAGTTTGTTTCTACTGCTGGGATCAACTGGACTTGATGGCAGAAGAAAATGTGATGAAATAAGAGGGGTGGAAGAAAGAGAAACAACTGAAGAAAGTAATCTAGAGCAGCTTTTACCCACTCAGAACTTCACTAAGTTCTGAGTGGGTAAGTTCACTAAGTGGGCCTCTGTTTTTCCCATTCCACTCAACCGTGATCCCCACTCTTCACGCCAAAGGTCCCTTTTGCCAATGAGACACAAGCCATTTATTAACATACAGCAAATACTGTTTATTGCAGACTTTCCAGCTGACTCATGTGAAAAAGGCACTATGAAAATTAATGAATCTAGATAATCTCTCTAAATGGGTTTATGTTAAAATATACAACATTCTTACATAACATCTGTTTTATATATGTGAAATAATATAACATTTAATGACAAAAATCATGTTTCCAAAAATAACTTTGTTGAAGGTTAGGTCTCTCTCTTTTCTCTACCTAGAATCTTTCACAGGATCAAAATATGTGTAGATTATTTCTTAATACCAGAAAAACTTGACATGGATAAACACATAAGATGGCCCCAGTTTACTTTTAACTACTTGTATCAATATTCAGAACTGGGGCCTTCATTAAGCAAAATACTGTAACACACACCAATGCAGGCTATTTCCTGTGACAGATTTTGAATGTATGTGACCTCTTTTACACTTGTGCTTTCTTAATATATAAGAACACAGTATAGATAATAAGTAGAGTATAAACTAAATCAAAATACAAGCTATACAAGGAATTGTGAGCAACAGAGCCGTGACAAATAAAATGTCTCAGGAATGTTCTAAAGGTTTCTATTTGTATGTCCAAGGCCTTGTTGTACTTTACAGTTCATTAAATGTTTCAAATTTTTTTAAACTGTTGGCATTAAGAACTTTAAATAAATCTAAATAGTCTATATGTCTAAGAAGAGACCTAAGTAAGCAGAGACTAGCCTAAAGCAAGCTACACCCTGGATGATACACAACACAGTCACAGGCAAACCTAAAAATATTTAGATTTTGAATCATGGGCATATCTATCTTTTTGCTTTGCTGCAATAAATAAATTCACCACTGTCAAAAATATCTGCTTATGCATTGAGACTGAGATGAAATAATTAATCCATTAAAGGAAACCTCACCTTGGTCGAATATGCAAAATATTTCCCAAGGTCAAAACTTCTGCTTAAAATTTTTAATTTTAATAAAAATAATGGGCCCAGAAGAAAGTCCTCTGCTTACTTAGGTTTGCATTGTTTCTTTATGGCGATAAATTCTGTATACCAAGAAAGAAGAATCTGACATTCCTTTCATGGCTTCTTAAAACAAAGCATGGTGGACACATGCCAAGAATGATGGAATTTTGAAACTAATTAGTGATGCTTCCCTCATCAAAAGACTCCACTCCTGAGTCGCTTGCAGCAGCACTGATTTTTTCCTGTCGTCTTCGCATGATTTCTTGCAACTCAGAGCTGCCACTGTTATCCTGAAAAACAAACATGGTTCAGACAAGATCGTTAGTGGTCTGTGAGGCTGCAGATCACGTAAGGAAATGGCTCAGGCTAAAAGTTCTTTGTGTTTTTCTTCTCACGTCTCTTGGCGGGGAACTGAAGGCTGCCCTTCACGTAAGTGATGGTTTGGACTCCACTAACCTCACTTTTTCACTGGTAGTGTCTAAAGACCATTCATTCACCATGCTTTCACTTGAACATGTTAAAGGTAAATCAGTAATGCATGTGGAATGCTTTAGATTCCCTGGGAGAAAGAAGAGGTTGTATAAGCACAAAAAGATGCTAACTTATCAAAGAATGCTCTTTAGGTCAAGCAAGATATTCATCTATCTGCTGTAGGGGATTCTAAATCAGGCCCAAAGACTGGGCTCAGAAAACACCAAGTTTCCTCACACCAAAAGGTTCTGACCATCTGACATCTTGTTGGTTCTTGTCCTTTTGAAGTCTGACCTACAACCCCTATGCACCCACTATAATCCCCTCTCATCTACAGAAGTCTCTGGCGACACAGGTGAGTAAACAATGAATGAGATACAAGAGAAGGGCATGATGGGAAGGTGCCTGGAGAAGATGCAGAACCTTAGGTAACAAGTCTCTGCCTCCATTCACATCCAGAGGAAGAGGAACAAGAGGCCAGGAGGACATGGGCAGTCAGGGAAAACGATAGCAATAGGGAGGCAGGACTGAAGGAATTCAGAAGTGTTAGGATTATGGAACTTACTTAACCCTTAACATTCTCAATAAAAACAGAATGCATAATGGCAACTAAACAGCCTGAGGAAAGATATAATCCTGACTCATATTCAACAGACAGAAAGCCTAATATAGAACCAAGAAAGATCAATGTGGTAGGAAAAAATTTCAAGGGAAATATTTCTCCTGACTGAGAGTGGTTATAGGGTTGCATGCACGAGGCTATTTTAGTTCATTATTTAACTGTTGAATTTACACAATATACCTGCTTGAGATAATTGTGTATTGATTTCACACCAAAGCCTATATCCTTTCATCTGAATCGGAGTTTAATTTTCATGAAAGCTATTAAGAGCTGTGAGATGTAACAGTTAGAAACTACTACCCTTACATAGCCCATGTTAAGCAGAGAAGGATATTGGAAGCTTAAGTATATCCAATCTAGAAAAAATTTATTCTCCTGCTTTCACAGAAACAACTATAACTAAGGAATAAATAAATAAAAATAACTAATATTTTCTCTCTGATTGTTTATATGTATAAGCAGGTCTAGGCTTATCTGATAGCTCAGTTGGTAAAGAATCTGCCTGCAATGCAGGAGACCTGGGTTTGATCCCTGGGTTGGAAGATCAGCTGGAGAAGAGATAGGCTACCCACTCCAGTATTCCTGGGCTTCCCTTGTGGCTCAGCTGGTAAACAATCTGCTTGCAATGTGGGAGACCTGGGTTTGATCTCTGGGTTGGGAAGATCCCCTGGAGAAGGGAAAGGCTACCCACTCCAGTATTCTGGCCTGGAGAATTCCATGAACAGTATAGTCCATGGGACTCTAAAGAGTTGGACACAACTGAGCAACCTTCAGTTCACTAAGCAGGCCTAAGGCATACAGCCACAGTTTTAACACTTTATAACCTCGAACCTGGGTTTCCCTGGTGGCTCAGTGGTAAAGAATCTGCCTGCCAATACAGGAGATGCAGGTTTGATCCCTGGGTTGGGAAGATCCTCTGAAGAAGCAAAGGGCAATCGACTCCAGTATTTTGCCCTGGAAATCCCATGGACAGAGGAGCCTGGTGGGCTGCAGTCCATGGGGTCACAGAAGAGTCAGAGACAACTTAGCAACTAAACAACAGCAATCTCTAACTTGCTAGAATCTACAAACTAAATGTTAAGGACAAGCAAAAATTTTCTGGCCTCTTAGGTCATTTATTCACTTGAAGTAAATGAGTAAATAAAATTCCTATAGAAGTAGTTAGCACATACAAAATTAAAGCATTAGGCTTTTTATTAGACATCCCCAAATACATGAAGTTCAAGCTTCATTTTGCAGGCACACTTAAAATAAATTAATCTCCCTAAAAGTGGTCACTGATGACTCCAGTAACAGATTATTAAACCTGATTCAAGTTGAATTCAGCTCTGTATGAAAGGCAAAGAGAGTGACCAATATGGACACAAACATTATTTCCAGAGCTTTCAAACTGCAGTCCACCCTCATGACTAATACAGAAAAACACCATCTTGGGTTGATAAGTCATACCTCCAATGCAGCTTTCTGAACAGTGATTTGGCTAAAGACTCTGGCCCCTTCCGGGCAGACGGTTCTCAGTTCATCTTTATTGAGAGAGAAAAGCTGTGCACCATTTAATACGCCAAGACTATTAACAGTCCTGAGAAAACAAAAGAAAGAAAAGAAAAAAACAGAGCATTAAAAATACTGTCTGAACTTGTGGTGGCCAAGGGGCAGGGACGAACTGAGAGTCTGGCGTTGGTAGATGCAAACTATTACAGATAGGATGGATAAGCAACAAAGTCCTACTGTAGAGCACAGGGACTATATTCAGCATCCTGGGGTAAACCGTAGTGGAAAAGAATATAAAAAAGAACGTACACAGATGCATAGCTAAGCCACTTTGCTTATAGCAGAAATTAACACGACACTGTAGATCAACTATATTTATATAAAAATAAATTATACATACATACATACATACAAACTGTCTAGAAAAAACAAAAGGAAAATTTCTGGTCCTCTACAATCTCTCTTCTCCAGGTGTTCTATACACTGCAAATCATAAATGGTACTAGAGTGCTTAGGGGAATGACAGGGGGCTAGCTTGGTAATGACCTTGAGGTCATTATCACTAAAAAAAAAGATCACTAACCATAAACTATCAAAAAAGCACTATCTGGGTTTATTATTCTTATTATGTAGCAGCAATTCCTTGAAATGTGGTGTTTTGTAGAAGGAATAGATAACTTTCTAGCAGTTGGGCAACTGACTAACCAGCGTGCCTCATTCTTTTCAGTCATAGGTGAGTCCCATGTGTCAGGTTCTCTTGAATACGTATTGTTCAAAGAGTTCAAATACACATGTTCAAATACGTGTACCAAATATACACAAAATATTTACAATTTTTTAATAGAAAAATAGAAACTTCCCTATGGAGTTCTGAAAGGAAAAGCTCTATTAGGTTATAACCCATGATAAGTAATGTCAGCTATTTTTTACTTGCTTGGGACCTACATGCTGCAGCGGGAGGAAAGTTTCTGCTTTGTGTCCTCTGTGGCCTAGGGAGTCTAGGTTAAGACCACAGTCTACACATGTGACCTTCTGAAGGATAAAGACAGCTGCCAACAGATTGCTTTAGAAGCCAAAGATGAACAGACCCCACCATCTAGAAAATGGGGTGCCAACAAAAGACAGTTATTTCCGCTTCTTGCAATTCGTTTTTTAGCTATAAATGGCTAGAGTCATTTCCTAAGTATAATGGATACAGCTTGGGTTCTCACATTTTCTAGGAATCACTTGTGCATCTTAGTGATCAAATTGAAAACACTGCATGTTTTACACACAGAACTGTAAAGGATTCCCAGAGAGACTTACACAGGGTTGAAGCCCTTTGACTGCAACCACGTCTTCACTTCCTCTGGGGTGGAGTCATAAGTGATATTGACAACTGGCACATTCTGCCGTGGCACGTGGAATTTCTTCTGGGCGGCGCTCCGACCAATGGTCAGTCTGTGGATAAGTTCATCCTGCACTTCCTCCATCTGAGATTTCCTCCCTAGATACCAACACAGAGGAGGTTATTTTATTTTTTAAAGCTCCAACAACTCACTCTCTCTAGAACTCCAATGCCAACAATCTTATGACCCCAGCAGGGCTGACAATCTAGTATTCCTCCTATCTTCCCTTTCATTCTCACCAAGCATACACTTCATAATCAATTATTAAAATCACTCCCTGTTTCTTCTCTGTCTTCATTGTATTCATTTGGCAAGACCCCCACCCTTGTTAAATCTCACTTTTGTATTCTGTGCTACACCTGCACACCGAATAGAAGCCAACAGTGCTGAGTGAGCTCATGTTAATTTCATGATCATGAACCTCCACTGGGCGGTTAATGCTCCCTGATAATCATACTACATTTCCCGAGGCCAGTGGTTTTCAACTGGGTGGGGGATTTTGACTCCAGGGGACATCTGACAACAGCCAGAGACATTTGGAAGATGTCACAAATGGGGGTCAAGAAAGAAGGAAGCTATAATCATGCAGTGAGTAGAAGCCTGACATAACAAGACAGGCTGCAATGCACGCAGGTCAGTCTCCTATAGCAGAGAATTACACAGCCTCAAACGTCCACAGGGCTCAAGGTGAGAAATCCCACCCTGGACCATACAATTGCCTGCTGTTAGACAAACATTTCCTATGTTCTTCCTTCTGTGAACCTCCCAACACCCAGTCTCCAATCCTCACCCTGAGCTGATGATCTCATTTTCATCATTTCTGAGTAAAATAAAGAAGTTAAACTTAGATCCCTAAGTTTCCTCAGCAGCTCTCCCCGCTAAGATTCCCTAGTAGCTCTCCTCACCACCAGCACTTTTCCTGTACACTCTGCCAGCTGTCCTTCTATTACATTATAGACAAGTGACTCCTCAGTCCTCAGGCAACCCCTCTACAAGTGCACTAGACGCTACGTCCTCTATTTAAATCCTCTGACAGTAATTTCCCCCTGCTTCTTCCATGTTATCAATTTTCCTCTGACTGACTCATTTCAACCAATTACAAACATGCTATTATTTTGTTACTTCTCTCACATCTAAATAAGTTCCTTTTTTACTAAGATTTTTAAGTGGACCATTTTTAAAGTCGTTACTGAACTTGCTGCAATACTGCTTCTGCTTTTATGTTTTGGTTTTGTGGCCGTGAGGCATATGGGATCTTAGTTAGCTTCCTGAGTGAGGATCAAACCTGCACCCCCTGCATTGGAAAGTGAAGTCTTAACCACCGGACTGCCAGGGAAATCCCTAAATAAGCCCTTTCTTAACCCCATGTCCCCTCTCAGCTACTCCCATTTCTCTGCTCCTCTTTTAGCAAAACTAAAAAATCTGTCCAGACTAGCCTACTGAAACTCCTATTCTTCAGTTTCCTCTTAAATTCACTGGAATTAGGCTATTGGTGCATCTCTCCACATCATTTTGCTAAAATCCAGTGGTTGATTCCCAATGATTTACTTATGTCATCCATCAGCAACATTTGAAGAAGGCAATTCCTCCTTGAAACACCTTCTTATGGCCTTCAGGACACACACACGCTCTGATTTTCCTGTCTCACAGGCCTCAGTATCCTATTCTCAGAATTGTTTCATCTCCCTAACTCTCCAGGGCTCAGTCCTTAGATCTCTTTTCCTGATGCACTCTCTGCATCAATGATCACTGCGGGTGGTCTCATGGCTTTAAACACCATTTAAAAGCTGGTGACTACCCAAATTATTTCTGCAGTCCAGATTGGTCCTCAGAACTCTAGACTCATATTATACCAACTCTCTACTTGATATATTCATTTGGATGTCTACTAGATATCTCAAATGTAACATGTCTACACTGGAATGACTCATCTTTTCCTGAAGCTTGCTTTTATGCTAGTTAGTTAGGAATTCTATTTTTCCAGTGCCTCCAGCAAAATACCACTGAAGTATGCCGGATTCCCCTTTGCCTTCAATTACATCCAATCCACTGGCAAAACTTGTTGGTCCTACCATAGAAGATGCCACACATCCAACCACTTCACTCCATCTTTTTTCTGTTGCCAAGCTTGGTCTGATCCACCAGCCTGTTCACAGATCTCTCTGCTGCTTCTCTCCATGACCCCACCCTTTGTTCCTCATTCTTTTCTCAATACAACAGCTAAGTTGATCCTTTTAAAATCTTAGTCAGAGACATACACATACATATTTGTAGTATATCACCTTCAAGGATTAAGTACAAAGAACTGATACAGTAATCCAATTTAACTAACTTGGCAAGTGACAGTGACTTAGTCACTAAGGGAGCTTTTGTGACCACTCTTCTGATTCTTTTTTTTCAGGGAGAGTATTTCAGAAAGTATTTGGTGTCCCTGGGAAATAAGTGAAACTGTGAAATAATAAGATAGTGTTATTTTAGCCTAATTTTTTTTTTAATTCCTCAAGTACCCAGGAAAGCTTTTGAAGAAAAAAGAAGTCAAAAGAAAGAGAAATAAGTGAAAGGAAGAGAGAGAAGGAGGGAGGATGAGAGGCTAGAGAGAGAGGGAATATTACCAATGGTTACATTTAGCTAATACACAGCATGCATTTTATTAGTTAACTCTTTTAAATCACTACGATTTAGTCACACTGCCATACAACAGAGGAGAACATCTCAAAGAAATAATAAAAAAAAGTATCACCACACTAAAAGATTTATTTCCTTATCTGTTGACTTAGCCATCTCCAGTCTAAAGTACAACCTCTTTCCAGGGAATATAAAAACCTCTTGTGATGTGTTCCTGGCTTTGGTTTCCACTTGCAATGTTCTAGTACATAACAACACACTAGACTACCTTTACACCTCTCTAAAACAACACTTCTTATATTACTAAAGATTAAACTCAAATAAAAGGAGTAACATTTTAAAGGAAGCAGAAGACATGCAAAACAACTAAAGTATTGATCTCTTCAAAAGTGAGAAGAGGAGAGCCTTTTTGAAAACTATGATGAATAGAACTGAATAGCTTATATGACAATAGAAAACAATAGAAAGGGGAAGATTAGAGATCTCAAGAAAATTAGAGATATCAAGGGAACATTTCATGCAAAGATGGGCACAATTAAGGACAGAAGTGGTATGGACCTAACAGAAGCAGAAGATATTAAGAAGAGGTGGCAAGAACACACAGAAGAACTATACAAAAAAGATCTTCATGACCCAGATAATCACAATGGTGTGATCACTCCCCTAGAGCCAGACATGCTGCAGTGAGAAGTCAAATGGGCTTTAGGAAGCATCACTACGAACAAAGCTAGTGTCCATCACCTAGCTGGAGGTGATGGAATTCCAGCTGAGCTATTTCAAATCCTGAAAGACGATGCTGTGAAAGTGCTGCACCCAATATGCCAGCAAATTTGGAAAACTCAACAATGGCCACAGGACTGGAAAAGATCAGTTCTCATTCCAGTCTCAAAGAAAGGCACTGCCAAAGAATGTTCCAACTACCACACAATTGCACTCATCTCACACACTAGCAAAGTAATGCTCAAAATTCTCCAAGCTAGGCTTCAACAGTAAGTGAACAGGGAAATTCTAGATGTTCAAGCTGGATTTAGAAAAGAAAGAGGAATCAGAGATCAAACTGCCAACATCCACTGGATCACAGAAAAAGCAAGAGAATTCCAGAAAAACATCTACTTCTGTTTCATTGACTACGCTAAAGCCTTTGACTGTGTGGATCACAACAAACTGTGGAAAACTCTTAAAGAGATGGAAATACCAGACCACTTTACCTGCCTCCTGAGAAATCTGTATGCAGGTCAACAGTTAGAACTGGACATGGAACAATGGACTGGTTCCAAATCGGGAAAGGAGTACATCAAGGCTGTATACTGTCACCCTGTTTATTTAATTTATATGCAGAGTACATCACACAAAATAATGGGCTGGAAGAAGCACAAGCTGGAATCAAGATTCCCAGGAGAAATATCAATAATCTCAGATATGCAGATGACACCACCTTTATGGCAGAAAGCAAAAAGGAACTAAAGAACCTCTTGATGAAAGTGAAAGAGGAGAGTGAAAAAGTTGGCTTAAAACTCAACATTCAAAAAACTAAGATCATGGCATCTGGTCCCATTACTTTATGGAAAATAGATAGGGAAACAATGGAAGCAGTGTCAGACTTTGTTTTCTTGGGCTCCAAAATCACTGCAGATGGTGAGTGCAGCCAATGAAATTAAAAGACACTTACTCCTTGGAAGAAAAGCTATGACCAACCTAGATAGCATATTAAAAAGCAGAGACATTACTTTGCCAACAAAGGCCTGTATAGTCAAAGCTATGAATTTTCCAGTAGTCGCATATGGATGTGAGAGTTAGACCATAAAGAAAAATGAGTGCCAAAGAACAGATGCTTTTAAATTGTGATGCTGGATAAGACTCTTGAGAGTCGCTTGGATGGCAAGGAAAACCAACCAGTCAATCCTAAAGAAAATCAACCCTGGATATTCATTGGAAGGATTGACCCTGAAGCTGAAGCTCCAATACTTTGGCCATCTGATGCCAGGAACTGACTCATTAGAAATGACCCTGATGCTGGGAAAGATTGAAGGCAGGAGGAGAAGGGGATGACAGAAGATAAGATGGTTGGCTGGCATTACCAACTCAAGGGGACATGAGATTGTGCAAGCTCCGGAAGTTGGTGATGGGCAGCAAAGCCTAGTGTGCTGCACTCCATGGGGTCACAAAGAGTCAGACACGACTGAGGGACTGAACTGAACTGAACTGAGCTCATATGACCCAAGGATCCAGCAGCTGGTTTGAATCAATGGACCTGTTGCCTTTTTTTCCTTGTCCATGGCTATCTGGTAACATTTTTATGGGTGAGTATTCAAATTACAGCTCCTTCAATTTTATTCTTATCAGAAGTCTTATCAGGCTTATCAGAGACCATATGCAGAGAACATAGGTAGCACAAAATGTATATTTGAAAGAAACCAGGCTACCAATAAAGAAATGTGTCTGTTTGCTTTGAAAAGACTGTTGAGAAGCCCCAATATTCATTCAGAAGAAATGTTCTCCAAAAAGTACTCACAAAGATAAAAAATGATCAAGAGAATATTTGTTTTACCCAAAGGATTATCTTTATTTACTGACAAACTATTTTTTGAGCTATCTCTAAAAGGAACGTTATATAAGTGAATGTAGAATGTTACTAGTTTAAGAAAACAGGTACAAGTGTTAATTTGGGGAGAGATGTTTATGTTTTACATACCAATGTCACCCTTTTACTTATGAAAAACAGACTTAAAAATGATGAGTCACAATTATCAGGAGAGTTCTCTATCTTTAAAGAATTCTACCCATGCCTCTTTCCCATCAGGTTATTCTTAGTTTCTTAGACTAGGACAAAGAACAAATTGTCCCAGCCCACAGACTGTTCCAAAATTGGGCCTGGATGCCTATGAACCCTGATCCCAGGCCTGGAAAAAAGTGCCACCGTGTCAAAGATTACTGCACTGACGCATCAGAGAAGGGAGATATTATAAACTGGTGCTAAGAATGAAGAAACTCTCTGACAGCAATATTTTCCTTAGGGAAATCAACAAAAACATTTATAGAACTTTCTCATCTCTAAACTGTGTCTTTACTGTCTGCAAAAAAAAGAAAAGCAACCTTTTAAAAAAATACACGGAAATGTAGCCAGTTTAAAATTTAGTAGCCAATTATACACACACTCTCAACCACACACGTGTGCAGACATAGTTGTTTTTGCTGCACAGAAAATGTTCATCATTTTTCCATTAGTTTCTTTGGTAAAGTCAAGATATGGGTAAGAAGGTAATTTAAAAGTTAATGTACTTCAGTTAAGAAAGTAATGTATAAAAGTAGGTTTGTGCTTATTGTATTTAACCAGAACTTCTAGAACAATTAAACAGTAATAGTTTCAGTGTCTTCTTTTAAAAAAACTCTTAATTTATCAAGAAGGACCACAACTGAATAGATGGGGCTATGATTTACCAAGATGAAAACCTGAATCTCATGTATCCCATCCAGTTATAAAGTGAATAGTTCAAGACATGTATCTGGATGCCAGAGACGAGATTTCACACGAAGATGAATTTTCGAGTTACTCCAACAGTCTAAACAATAATGAAAGTAAAGAAAATAGAGTGATCATCTACAGTAGAAGTATGTTTATATGAGAAAAGCACAGAATTCAGAACTAATTATATTAAGCTAGTGTGATTGTGTGTGTGTGTGTGTGTGTGTGTGTGTGTGTGTGTGTGTGTACACACCATATATGTGACAGGGACAGAGTAAAGGGATGAAAGAAAGTGAAAGTGTTAGTCGCTCAGTCCAACTCTTTGTGACTCCACGGACTGTGGCCCGTTAGGTTCTGAAGTCCTAGGAATGCTCCAGGTAAGAATACTGAAGTGGGTAGCCATTTCCTTCTCTAGGGTATCTTCCCTACCCAGTTGTCAAACCTGGGCTTCCCACATTGCAGGCTTTACCATCTGAGCCACCAGGGAAGCCAAATAGGTGATTAAATAGTTAATCCCACTAGAGGATTGTAAGTAAAAACTATGGGAGACCCCTGTAAGTTAATGATTACTCAGGAAAGTAGCTTTGCTTAACCACAAAACCAAGCAGACATGCTTAGCAACAAAACCATGCAACAGAAGCACGAGACATGTCCCAAAACAATAAAACAATGGTGGCATGGGACCCACATCCTGCCCAGCAAGCTCAGTAAGTCAGTGATCATGCACACATAAACAATAGTTTGTGGACCTAGTTTTACGAGGCAGGGACAAGAAAACTCCCCTGCCCGACCCGGAAGAGGAGCTGATAATGGAAGCATGACGTCCACTCAACAAAGACAAAGAAGTTCTTTTTCCCCTCCTGATGTTTCCTTTGATTATAAAACTGTAGCCCAGTAAGTTCTTGGGGCAGGGTATCTCTCGTCCACCAGTTCATAAGCCTCACAAGTGTCCTATTCTAATAAATCACTTTTTATCTGTCTCTGTGCCTCTCGCTGAATTCTTTTTCTGCACTGAGACATAGAAGACTATGGTACTAGAGCTCTTCGGAGCCCCTGAACCAACACCCAACAGTTTCAGATATATATTTAGGCTTCCCAGGTGGCTCAGATGGTAAAGAATCTGTCTGCAATCTGGGAGACCTGGGTTGATCCCTGGGTCAGGAAGATCCCCTGGAGAAGGAACTGGCAACCCAGTCCAGTATTCTTGCCTGAGAAATGCCATGGACAGAGGAGTCTGGTGGGCTAGAGTCCATGGGTTTACAACGAGTCAGATATTAAAGTATAGAGAAAATGATTACATTGTTGAAGGTCTCATGGCCAGCAAGTGATGTTTCGTTATACAGACTCAAGCCTGTCTGGCTTCAGAGTCTGCATTCAGCCACCACAATATATTGGAATATGTGTAGAAATACACACATTAGAGAGTAAAGAGGACTTCCTGTTTCTTAGAATTACTTGGAGGATGAGAAATGAGATATAAGGGACTTTGCAATCAGTGAAGCACCATGCAAGTATAAAGGACTATTAAATATATTCAATAATATTTATTACCAGCAGAGGGGCTTCCCTAGTGGCTCAGTGGTAAGGAATCCCTGCAATGTAGGAGCTGCAGGAGACGCATGTTCAATCCCTGGGTCAGGAAGATTCCCTGGAGGAGGGCATGGCAGCTCACTCCAGTATTCTTGCCTGGAGAATTCCATGGACAGAGGAGCCTGGCGGGCTACAGTCCACAGAGTCGGACACGACTGAAGTGACCTAGCATACACCAGCAGAAACAACACTCAAACCTTTTCACCTAGTAGTGCTTGTAATTCACAGGAGAAACTGAGTGTTTTTGCCTCCCGGGGAAACTTACGGTCCACAGGAACTTGTTTTTGTCGCTGGCTGTCTCGCACAATACTGCCACCACTGTCGCTGGAGCTGCTGTTTTGACGGGTTATGTTTGCC
Organism: Bos javanicus; assembly: GCF_032452875.1. NCBI lineage: Eukaryota > Metazoa > Chordata > Mammalia > Artiodactyla > Bovidae > Bos > Bos javanicus. The sequence continues at coordinate 94,811,452 of NC_083872.1, read as the reverse complement.
GGGAGCTTTGACACAGGAATAGGTGCTGGAGTGGAAGGTGGGAGGGGAACAGGGACAGGAGCTGGTGTTGGAGGAGGTGACGGGGCAGAAGGAATGTCGGTTGCTCTTGGGCCATACTCCATCCTTTGTTTCTACAAAGAAACAAATAATTCATTCAGAATTGTGAAGATATAAACCTAGGCTAGGAAAATAAATCATATTTTGGATGTTGTTGGCTATGTATTTGTAAACTTACTTGCAGATCCACAGCAAATTTGTGGGTGTGTTAATGTACACACATGCACACATATAACCCTCCAATCCTACACCATGCAGCAATTATTAAAAATTACTTTTAAATATTCTACACATTTGTTCAGAATCAAAATGTAAATTCAGCAGTCAAATGTGTATACTAATAGCAAACAGGAGTACTAATGACAGTAATAAATGACAAGAAAACTAAATTTGAACCAGGAATCATACAACAGCAGGGTAGGCGAAAGATTTCTGATATCAACAATATAAGGCATTAGTTACTCCTTATTTTACATGTGTTTTATTCAAAAGTGTTTAATTCTGTTATTTCCAAGTAATTTTCTAAAAAGAGGGACAATATTTCAATAGGTAAAAGGACTATGCTTTAAAATAAACAATTTTAAAATACTGTTAATTTTTTCAAACCATAACCTTTTGGCCATCATCTTAAAGCTAATTTGTTAAATTTCTTGTTAAAAATAGGAATGTGGTGAGGGTCGTGAGATAATCTTTAAGTGTTTATGACTACATCTCAAAGCATATTATTAGAAAAAAAAGGTCACGTGGGGATTTGCATTTTAAAAGGTAGATGTGACAGAATATATAACTTTCAGTTATTTTTAAATGATTTAGGCTATTATAAAATAATATTTATATATCTATTCCCTATTAAACTAAAAACAATACTTAAAGCTTTAAACAAAACCTGTATTAGAATAAGTTCCAAATTCTCAAAAGGCAATTTTTTGGATCTGCTCAAAGCCACACAGCAATGACTTATAATTTAGGTAAAGTTTAGATACAGTACTGGCACAATTCTAATTATTCTCAAATTCAGGATTAGCCGATAAAATGCAAAAAGCAAGCCTTTTGGTAATCTGGTTCTTTGTCTAGAACAGTTTTTTAATTTCTAAATTGGCCCAAATATAAGGCAGTGTTGATTTTAAAAGAGGCCTTCCCAATTTCCACAGAGATCAAAAATATCAACACACACCACACACATTCATCACTCTTTCTTAAGAAACAACACACCATCCTCAGAGGCACCGTCACCGCAAATGAGTAACACCTGTGGAAACCAGACGGGGACGCAGCACCGGTTCACTGCTGTCTCTTTAAAAGCTTCCATTCACCCACCGTGGGTAGGGGAGGCAGGAGGGTTATGAGCCAAGGATGGGAGAAGAACTGAGAGCAAAGTTTATCCTGCTGCTGTTTCTTGGAGGGGGATGGGAATGAGGAGGAGTTAAATTCACAGAGCAAGCCATGGAGTCAGATGGGAGAGAAACAGACTCCTCCACATCCAAGGCCTGGAAACATTTCTAATATTCGATAATCGAGTACATTATTATTATCATCTACAAAACAACGTTCCTATATTTGGGCCAATAAAATATTTCGAGCAATCAAAATACAGCAAACATCACAGACAAGTAACACTTAGCACACACCAATGTCATCTGATTAATGTATATACAGTGTTCCCTTGACAAAAACATCGTCGGCACACGATTTCATCAAAGGTTAGTGAATTCTCATGTTAGGATTTCAAAAGTGTCAGCATTTAAATGATTGCTTTTAATGCTTAAACAAACCAAAAATTGCTATCAGCTTCTGCATTCCATGATATGATTCATATTTTTCTGCTTTCAAAAAAACAAGAACAGCTCGTGTTTTGCTAGCCATCAAATAATACTGTGAACAACTGAATACCTGTGTTATTGTCACACTCAAGCCTGCACACAGGCTCGCCAAATTTTCTGTGCCTCATTTCAATCATCTGTCATTGCTACATAATACAACTTTATCAGTATAACCTATCACAGGCTTAAAATATATATATATTATATATATAATATATATTTTTTATATATATATATAATATGCAGAGAAACCAAAGGAAAATGTTTCATGAATTAGGTTGTAAATTTTATTTACTTGCATATTTCCCCCTTTCTATGGTCCTCCTACCTGGCTCATGCTTCCAACCCCTGAAATAAAAAAGGGATGGGGCAGGGAGTGCCTTCCTTAAATCATTACAACCTGTTCCGAAACGAAGGTGGCTTTTCCATGGAAATGGCTAAGTCATCCTCCATGGGAAGGAAAGAGAATCAGGCCTGACTCGTGAAATCACTTTTCTCTCTCTGTGCCCCCATCTTCTCCACTGTCGTCTACTTACCACCCAGTCACTGCTCTTCCCCTGCTTCCCCTAACTGTTTCTTGGTTACTTCTGGTTGGAAGTAGAGAGCTGATGGCCCATCAACTTAATGGAAAGTCTTAGAGAGTAGAACTCTACCCCGAACTTTCTTCTCCTGAACCAAGCGTGCTGAGTCTCTAAACCCAAAAAGAAATCTTGGCCAACTATTCCCATTTTGCCTGGGACCCTCCCAGTGTTAGCACTGAAAGTCCCACATCCCTTCAGAGCCCTCAGTAGTGAGCAGACAGGGATGACGGGTCATCTCGCTGTGGCCCTACTTCTTTCCCATCATTGGCACTTCCTAACTCTTGTCTTTTATCTCCCACAAATATATTTCAAGTTGCACTTAAAACAAAATCTCTCTTAGGTTTTTTTCTCTTTCTCTGAAAGTCAGAATTGCTAGATTCCATGGAACACGTTGGCTTCCCTTCCCGGGTGGTGGTAGTGGTAAAGAACCTGCCTGCCACTGCAGGAGAGGTAAGAGACTTGAGTTTGGTTCCTGGGTCGGGAAGATCCCCTGGAGTAGGAAATGGCAACCCACTCCAGGATTCTTGCCTAGAAATATTCCATGAGGAGACTGGCAGACTACAGTCCATGGGGCCACAAAGAGTTGGACACATGATTGAGTGACTGAGCATACATGGAACATGCACTTTCTGTTGATAATTAAGTCTAGTGAGTCACTTTTCTGTAGTCACTAAAGCTAAGTAGAAATTCTCAAGGGTTAAAGAAAGAGATTTGTCAATAAGCTCTTGATTCATGCAAGATACCGCTTCAGAGGGGAAATTATGCAAGCAAGGCCAACAAAGCCATTAAAATTGAATTGTTCTTAAAAATGGATCTACACATTTTTTTTTCCCCTCTAAATTTAGTCTCTTTGGCATTCTGCAGTGAAAACTAGGCACAGCTGGAACATTTGGAGGGTGTTAAGTCCAGAGATTGAATCCAAAAAATTACATCAAAAGAGAAGTGCCTTGAGGGAATAAATGTGGGTTACCTCTGACAGCTCGCCAAGTAATTGCTATTAGGAAAATGGAGCAAATCACGTCAAATGAGAAAATTTAACATAGGAGATGGAACTACAATAATATCAATTATACTTCACATCAAATATCAGAGAGTGTGAGATAATTAGTTTTTGGCAGTAAAATTACCTGCCCACAAATCAACCAGAGAAAGAGCCTGTAAATATATAATTAATTTCCACCACTATCCAGTCATATAAAACAAATTATATAGATTCACACTATAGTATAAACAGTGTGGAGTATTTCAGTGACGATTTGTATATCCAAGTATTGTGTTTTAAAATACTAAGATAAGGGTTCATCTTATAGTTCATAAAAAATACAACTAAAGTTCATTACATGTAAGATTAATTCTTCTTATAAGTTGCTTTACAAAAGGAAATATATATATATCATGATTTTTTTTAGCAAGTTGGACTTGTAAGCACTTAAAATTTTATAATTTTGTACACATGCATGTTGGGCAGGAATTTCTATATACATGGAAAGAGAGAAAGAGAGTAGGTATTATTCAAATTACTGCAAGAAATATTTGGAAAAATTTCCATGCATGAAGCAGAATAAAAGTATCTAAGACCATCCACCATCCCAGTCTAAAGACCATGCCTCTACTTAATAGATGAATAGAGTGTTCTAAGATTAACTTCAAAAAAAATTTTAAGAACTGAATATTATTAGGATGTTGGTCTGCTGGAATGAATATAAAGACATCTTTAGTAAACTTTTCCTCTCTGCCCAGCAATATCTGAATATCAGGACTGAGCCTGAAAACAGAGCATTTGTAACAGGAGCTGAAATTAGTAGTGCTAGTGGTTTAGTATTCACCTGGAGAAAACATCTCCACTTTTAATTTAGGGCTACTTAAACATGTATATGAGAGGGCAACGGCAACCCACTCCAGTACTCTTGCCTGGAAAATCCCATGGACGGAGGAGCCTGGTAGGCTGCAGTCCATGGGGTCGCAAAGAGTTGTACACGACTGAGCGACTTCACTTTCACTTTTCACTTTCATGCATTGGAGAAGGAAATGGCAACCCACTCCAGTATTCTTGCCTGGAGCATCCCAGGGACAGAGGAGCCTGGTGGGCTGCAGTCTATGGGGTCGCACAGAGTCGGACACGACTGAAGTGACTTAGCAGCAGAAAACATGTATATAGAATATAAAAGAATTTTATATCTAGACTGGATTCTCGAGATCATGAAACTTGGCCCCTTCCATTTCACAACTCAGCAAACTGGAGCACAGAAAAATAATATACGAGTAGCTCATGGAGTTCAGTATCAGAAAAACAAACAACCCAATTAAAAAAAACAGGCAGAAGACATAAACAGACATGTTTCCAAAGAAGACACACAGACAAATAAATGCATGAAAAGACGCTCAACATGGCTTATTATTAGAGAAATGCCAATCAAAACTACCATGAGATATCACCTCACGCTGATTAGAATGGCCATCAACAAAAAAATCTATAAACAGTAAATGCTGGAGAGGACGTGGAGAAAGGGGAACCCTCTTGCTTCTTTGGTGGGAATGTACATTGATACAGCCACTGGAGAATATGGTGGAGAATAATATGGTGATTCCTTTAAAAACTAGAAATAAAACTATTGTATGACCCAACAATCCCACTACTCGGCATAGACCCTGAGGAGATGCTTTCTTTAAGGTCATACAGCTACTCAGTGGCAGAGCCAGGACTAGAATCCTCTCTACCAGGACCTAGACTGGAGCTGTTTCCATAATACAACATCTCTTGCTCTGCAACAGAGCAGACAGGAAAACTTTCTGTTGAACTTACTGGACCATAATGACCAGACATTCAAAATTACATGCATCTTGGTAGGGTAGCATATCTATAATAATAAGCAGAGACTTAACAATTAATAATAAATAAAAGAGTTCTTCAGTCAAGCCTCTGAGGATACTGGAAATAATAGAAGGGCAGGGGTTGGTTTCAGACTTGGCATTCAACATGAAAATCTATGTCATGGAGATCAGACTTATGGACACGGGGAGAGGGGAGGAGAGGGTGACATGTATGGAGAGAGTAACATGGAAATTTACTTTAGCATATGTAAAATAGATAGCCAATGGGAATTTGCTGTATGTCTCATGGAATTCAAACAGGGGCTCTGTATCAACCCAGAGGGGTGGGATGGGGAGGGAGATCGGAGGGAGGTTCAAGAAGGAGGGGACATATGTATACCTATGGCTGATTCATGTTGAGGTTTGACAGAAAACAACAAAATTCTGTAAAGCAATTATCCTTCAATTTAAAAATAAATAAAAAAAATAGAGATATAATATACAGCATGATTAAAAAACCCTATGTCGGCAAAAGGGCGATTCTGGTAGACAGACAGTCCAAGTGCAAGACGTCAGGAAGTCAAGTCAGAGGACCTACGGGAAACCTGATGTGGCAAGTAGATGCCAGGAGGGCAGGAAGCATCCTGGAGGTCCATGTGTTGCCTAGCGAAAGTAAGCCAAAGGCCTGGAATGCTTGATGACAGTATCTTCATCAAAAGATAGGTCATTTATGTTCATTTCTCCATCATCTCTCAGGAACATTTACTTCTTTTTCCCAGTGGTTTCATCCAACCTTTTTTTAAATGTCCTGCATCTTTCATAAATTCTTTAATACCTCCCTTCTCTTTCATTTTAAAACTTTGCTGAAGCCATGGGGGAAACACTTTCGGTGGGAACAGCTGTCTTTAGAGAGAGCTGTTAAAATTCACTCCAAATGTGAGGATCTTAAGCAGCCTGGACTCGTGGGGACATCAGGTGGCAACTCAACAACTATTTCAGACTGGTGCCAGGTATGAGCATCCCTGCCAACAGCAAGACAATCTCTACCCAAAAGTGCGTGAGCCACAGGCAACGGCTGCTCCTGTGCCCTGTTCTGGCAACCGCCACTACTTATTGACTGCCCCCAAAATTTGTTTGGGCTTTTTAGGAGCATGACATAGAAAACTTGGACAAACGTTTGGGCCAGCCCACTAGGTATCCTTACTTACAAGGAATGTAAGCATATGAGAATAACAGTCCTAACACTGTGCCTTTTAAAAATTCAGTGCCTTGTAGATGCTGCATGGGCTTCCCAGGTGCCTCAGGGGTAAGGACTCCGCCTGCCAATGCAGGAGACTCAGATTTGATCCCTGAGTTGGGAAGACACGCTGGAGATTGGAAAGGTTACCCACTCCAGTATTCTGTCCTGGAGAATCCCAAGGACGGGGAGCCTGGTGGGCTACTGTCCATGAGGTTGCAAAGAGTCAGACGTGACTGAGTGATAAACACTTTCACCTTTCACAGTGAATGCTCTATGTCTATGCAAAACAGGGTATCAATCTTTTGTAAGCACTATTTCCCATGTCAGCCAAGTATATCAGAGCGTGGGTTATGATTCTAGAGTCCCAGGGCCCCATCCTAGCTTCACGCAGCTGTGTAATTGTGGGCAAGCTCCTTCTCCATACTTAAATTTCCTGATACATAAAATGTGCCTACTTCACAAGTCTGATGTAGGAATTAAATATCCTAGTATTTGTGAGGTCCCTAACGGACATGGCAGATAGCCTGAGCATCTTTCTGTGGTACAGTACAGAGATTTAGAATGTTTTCGTTAAGTTTCTTTATATTTCTGTAAAATTTTGGTATCATTGGATGGATGAGACAGAGAGAAAAGTGTTAGCCACTTCTGAGCAGAGAGAGGGTCACTGCTCCTGATACATGAACACAAAGGGCAAAGCCAGGGGAGGTGGCCCGGAGATTTGATTCTGGGCGGCAGGCTTTTATAGAGGATCTGCTCAGTGCTAGGATTTCTGTCTTTCTCTTCATCAAGTGTGAGATGCTGGCACTCAATAAATATTTGCAGGGTGAATGAATGAAAGATGAATAAGACACAGAATCCATTTTTGATACGTGTGTAATCCAGTGGAGTTCTATCAGATTAAGGTGTTAGGATTACTGAAACCAGTAATACGGTGGCATCTTTATGTACTGTCATTCTGAAAACAGCTGCTTAATTTTTATTTAGATACTTGAAAATATCTGGTAACATTTGTAGAGATAAAATAACTGGCAAATATTTCTGAGGCTGTTTTTCTTTTTTTTTACTCTATCTAGTCACTTTTCTCTGAGTGTGTTACAAATACTTTGAGAATAGGAATTCTTTCAGAGTCATATTTATGCCAGATAGCAGATTTTCAAGCTTGCTTATTAAAATTTTACAAGATTTTGGTGGTTTTGCTGGGATCAGACCAAAGTTTTCAGGAGGTGTTAAAAAAAATAGATTGCTTTTAATACCTTTTAAAAGTGGTGCTTCCAAGCTAAGCGCGCACGCACACACACACAGCTTCTATCCACGTTTCTATGTACTTCGCCACATTCAGAGCTATATCCAGAAAATTTCAACAGACAGTCAGATAGTGTTGAAAAGTTTAAAAGGAAAACAGCCCAAATAAGCAATCCCTACAAGTTTCTATTTACATAAAGTAGCCAAGCAAACTCCTGAAACCCATGAGCACTTAAAAAATTTCTTGGTTTTGCCAAAGTTGACAAAAAATATCAGCTGAGCCTCTGTTCAAGGAAGGAGAAATAGATTTTATGTTCTCAGAAAGTACTCTACCTATGATATGTATTCATAGTTTTGGTTCAGGTTTAGACAGAAGCAACCTTTAAACAGAAAGTCAACTTATGGCCCAAGCCAGGAATCTGAACTGAAGAAAAAGACAAGACTGAACAGTAAACAGGAAAGGGTAAGAGAGGTTAAACTCCCCAGGAAATCTCAAGTGGGCAAAAATACTTAGAATTCACGTTTGTATTTGCAAGTTTTAGGTATCTTATTTTATGGGAGTTCGCCATTCCTAGCAACCAAGCACATAAATAAAAACACATTTGGCTAAGTGTTTCTAACACTTTATATATAAAATCTGGGCTTCTGTTCACATATAGCAATCCAGGATATCCTTTGTGAATAGTGCTTCTTATTGTTTATCATGAGTTAAATATTAAAAACAGTGCTTATAATATGTACACACTGCTATATTCAAAAATGGATAACCAACAAGGGCCTCCTGTATAGCACAGGGAACTCTGTTCAATGTTATGTGGCAGGTTGGATGGGAGAGGAGCTTGGGAGAGAATGGACACATACATACATATGGCTGGGTCCCTTCTCTGTCCACCTGAAACTATCACAACATTGTTAATCAGCCCTATCCCAAGACAAACAAAAAAGTTTAAAAATAAAAAAAACAGTTGCTATAGCTCAAAGGGTATACACTCCATCACTGGTTTAGGCATACACTCTAACACTGCTTAAGGCATTCAGTCAAAACCTCTATAGCAAAGAACACAAAGAATTGATATTTGCAAACCAGACAGAAGCCTATATGTGGTCAGGTAATCACATCACAAAATCAGAAAAGCAAGAACTTAGGAAAGAAAAAAGTATTAAGACTTGATTAGAAAATTCACTTCAAAAATCCGTGAGAAACAGAGTAGACCATACCTTGAATAACTCAAACTCCTTCTTTGGCATCAAGAGCTAATGACAAATGATGAACATAAAATAAGTACATGATACATAAGTATAGCAGTCCAGCCCAAACACAAGCACAGCAAACAGGATTCCCACTGCCATCACTTTAAGTTATCAAGATATATAAACTGTACGTCAATTCTTTATTTTAAATGTTTGCTTGATTCTGGAATTCCAATAAGGTCAAATGTCTCTCCAGATAACTGTGGGATGTGCACTGAGCTTGAATGCTGTGTGAAGCCAGAAGTCCTTACAGAATGATGGTCAAGCACATGACCACAGTTCTAGGCTTGGACAACCTGTGTATTACTAAGCCTAGGCATGGAATTTCACTATTTCACTGCATATTCTACATAGTTTCAGCTTCCACTCAAATCTGTGACATTATTATGCAGTCAGATGTGACCTTTTGCTCAAAATTCTGAAAATGAAAAGAATTTTCCCGGGGCCATGGGAAGGTAGTCACCACGGGTTCAAAGACTAAGTGTGGGACAGTCCCTCCATTCCATCTCTGCTGACAGGTCTGACTCTAGACAGCAGGTCACAGATTCAAAAGCACGTGGTGCTGGCCCAAGTCTCACGTGATCACCAAATGTGAAGAAAGATAATGGTGCTAAAAATTGGGTGGAGGGTCTGCCATGTGAAGGCAGTTTTTTAAAAGGGATTAGGATGCGATAGTTGGAAAGCTGAAAGCAACAGACTCTAATCAGTCTATGCAGAGGATGAGAGCAAAGTCTGGGGAAGATGAACTGGTAGACACTCCAACCACTGTGTCAGTGCCATCGTCCATCAGGACCCTCGGGCAGGAGGGCTCTGGGTAAGAGTGAAGAGGCAGAAACACTACTGGGTTGGCCAAAAAGTTTGCTCGAGTTTTTCTGTAACATCTTAAGGAAAAACCCAAATGAACCTTTTGGGCAACCCAATATTTCTCCAAATGTCAAAAATATTATATGGTAGAAAAACAGTATTCAGAGAAACAGTCACTGAGATAAAGATCTTAAGCAATTGCCTGAAGAGGTAAATCAGAAAATATATGTACAATTCTTCCTTATGTCCATAGCCACTGTCCCAGCTACCGAGGGAAACAAAGGTATAAATTATACAATCAATGAAGCCTCAAAACGACTAGTACATAAAAAGTGTTTAAGTTCTGTTGAGGGGCAATGAATCTAAAAATTTGAAAAAGTTAAATTTTTGCTCAAAAATTGTAATTACCTGTATGGTATGCGTGTAAGGTGGATCAGCACGTCCTAATCCAGATTCTGGGGGTCTCACAATATCCAAAATGTTATTTGGCACAAATCCAGAGTCTCCACTTGCATTTCGAACTTTCCACCATTGCTTCCTATCATCAAGGATCTGTCATCATGCAAGAAAATAAAGATGTCATTTCTGTACCAAACTAATCTATGAAGGAAGTTCAATCTTTATTCTTAGACCAAGCAAATGGTTTCACTTCTAATACACTGACTCAACCCCAACATACGTGGGTTAAATGATTCTCAGGAATTACACTAAGAATTATAATGACTAATATACAACAGGTATGGTACCATTTCACCCCAGGTCCATATTACTTCCCAAGAATGTTTAACTATTTGTGGTATCAGAAATGTTTAAGACGAGTCACTTGGGAAAGGTCTATTGTTTCCACTGTTAGAACAGACAGGAAATATATTAAAAAACTTCTTTTTACAATAACTATTATGACCTGGCCACATTATATATTAAAAAAGATGACGTCTCAGTTATAACTAAAGAAAGGGATTTTGGTCATGGTGGATTATTCCCTAAACCATTAACACACTCACTGCTGGGTATATTTGTGCAAGCGTACTAAAACAGGAAGGAGGAAATGTTTTCTCTTATTAAAATAAGACGGTGTCCCACTACTGGGCATATACCCTGAGAAAACCATAATTCAAAAAGATACATGCACCCCAGTTCATTGCAGCACCATCAACAATAGCCAGGATACAGAAGCAACCTAAATGTCCACTGAGAGATGAATGGATAAAGAATATGTGGTATGTATATACAACGGAATATTACTTGGCCATAAGAAGGAATGAAACTGGGTCATTTCTAATGATGCAGATGAACTTAAGAGTCTGTCAAACAGTGAAATAAGTCAGAAAGAGAAAAAATATCATATAGTAATGTATAAATATGGAATCTAGAAGGATGACACTAATGAACAATTTGTGGGGCAGGAATGGAGATGCAGATATAGAGAATGAGCATGTGGACACAGCATGGAAGGGGAGGGTAGGACAAATTGAGAGAGCACCACTGACACATACACACTACCATGTGTGAAACAGACAACTAGTGGATTACAGATACAGTGTACAGATTACAGTACACTGGGAGCTCAGCTTGGTGCTCTATGATGACCTAGAGGGGTGGGATGGGGCGGTAGGAGGTAGGCTCAAGAGGGAGGAGATATACACACACACACACACACATATAGCTGATTCACTTCGTTGTACAGCAGAAACTAACACAACATTGTAAAGCAATTATATTCTAATTGAAACAAAAACAAAAATTATGGTGCATCTACATCTGGAGTGATAATCAGCCTTAATTCCAGAAAAAATAAAGGCCAGAAGAAGGAAGAGGGAAAAGTAAGCCAAGAAATCCAACCACGTTCCCCACAAAACAAACACATCAGATACCCCTTCCTAAACAGACACAGGTGTCTATAATATGCTGTATCCTTGGAAAGGTAAAATATACCGAAGAATAATTTCTTGACCTCAGCATTTGAGGAAGGTTTAGATATACACTGGAAAAGGAAAACAAGTTGACTTTATTAAGGGTATAAAAAGGTAAAATTCTATTACCTCTAAGATATCATCCTTTTGAACTGAGAGCTCACTGTTGTTTCTTGCCACAAAGTCATACTTGGACTTGGCATATTTCTTGGGTTGTAGATCATAATTTCTACAAAAAGAAAGAAAAAACATGATCACCCCACTAGCTTTTCCTAAGAAAAACAGAAGTAAAATGCTAAGGCAAGCCAATTTCTACCAGAAACCATTTGGACAAGTTATTTAGATAGTACGTATTTTATTATACCTTATAGAATATGAGAACTAAAAGAAACTTTGGCGATTTTACCATTAAAATGAACAAACTATGGCCAGGGTAAAAATAAATAATGCAAAATCACAAAGCTAGTTAGTGCAAAGCCAAATCTAGAATGCAAATCTTTGAATTCTTTGTCCATTAAATCCAATATCCAAAATATTGGATATTGTTTTGTAAACCAACATTTCTACCATGAAAGGGCCAGGATAATGATCAATGTTACCATGTGTCATAAAATTAAAAGAGACTGATGATAATTTCCAATTGTGGTAATTTAAATTATATGTTGATTTCACTGATTCAAGCAATGACTTCAATTCATTAACCAAATATCTATGAAAATGTTATGACTAAGTGTTAATTTTTAGGAAACCTTTGTCTCGTTATCTACATTGCAAAGGAAGGTATGGATTAAGTTCAAGACAAATAAAACTTCTTAATTTGTTAATTAATTTACTATAAACTTATTATAAGAGTAAGAATAGGTATATTTTAAAAAAACTTTATTTTGTATTGGGGTACAGCCAATTAACAATGCTATGTAAAAACAAAAACAACGTTATATATAGTTTTAGGTGAACAGCAAAGGGACTCAAGACATAAATGTACATGTATCCATTCTCCCTCAAACTCCCCTCCTATCCAGGCTGCCACATAGCATCCAGCCGAGTTCCATGAGCTATACAGTAGGTTATTGTTGGTTATCTGTTTTAAATATAGCAGTGCGTACATGTCCATCCCAAACTCCCCAACTATCAAGAACATGTATATTTTTTTAAAAGGAAACTTTCTTTAAAAACCAAACACTTCCTTTAATCATTAAATGATATTCAGCAGATTTAACAAGGTAATTTTAAAATGCTTTTATATAATAAAATGAGACATATCAACAATATACTAATATTTTCATTGCAATAATGAAATAAAAACTTTATTTTAAAATTAATTTTACTCCCTAATCTTCTCCTCTATTTACATTCCCACGTTTCCTCATATATTTCTGTAAGAGAAAAAGCAGGAAGGAACTAAAGATGCTTGGTCTTTCTTTCCCTGTGAAGTGGCCATTCAGCTTGTTGCCCACCTAGATCGTCTGTAATACTGAGTCACAGTGGGGCCTGCAGGACAGTCTTTGCTATTTTGTACGTCTTAGAAGTAACTGGCAGCGTGCACTTACAAAGTGCTTTAGAATTTACAAATCTTCATGGTTTATAGTTTCTTGCTCTCTATAGATTAAACATGGGTAAGACACTGACCATAGTCATCAATCTGAAAGCCACACTTTGCAATTTTTTAGATGTACCAATGCTTCTTAAGAGATCCAGCATGTATCAAAATGTATGGTCTCTGTTTCTGACTTGAAGTAATAGATACACACCTGATACAGAGTCTGCATATAGAAATACACACCTGATATAGAGCAGACACAGAGAAGGTAATGAGATGAGACTTCTAAAAAAAGCCACAAATTGCTTTTGAATAGCAGCAAACTATAATCCCTCAAAGGTGAGGGCTCTGAATTCAAAAAGTGCTTTCCCTAAAAGGCACTATAATTTCACTGAAGAGTGAATATACTTCATATGCTATTTACTGCATTTCTGGCATGTAGTAAGAGTTTAATAATAATTATAAAAAACAAACTCCAAATCTCTGCATTACATTTCAGACCAGAAAACTTTCAGTTTTTGCAAGAATGATGACAAATTTTCTTAGCAACATCAAAGATCCAGGTGTCTATTAACTATTCAGCTTCTGTTAATAATAAGCCCAGTTGAGAGACTGGACCCCTGAAGATAACTGAGATATTCAGTTTACTCCTTTAAAAAATTCTTTCTCTGGCTAAATATTGACAGTTTTAAGGTTTCTATACTTGAATATCCCTTCACTAATGGAATTTCCTTCACTAATCTGAAATAATTTCTAGAATAATCACAGCTAAGACAGGGGGGAAAAAAAGGAAAAGGATAATATTAGGACGAGGAACAAGTTACTCAAGAAGAATTTCAATGAAATAATTTTTAAACTTCAAAACTGATTTTCACCTGTATCTACTAAAAATTGAATCTATAATTAAAACTTCTTTCATATGTTGACATTTTCAAAATGTATTACTCATTGCTGACTTTTCTTTGTACTCAATTTAACATGTTACTAGTGCCCTTAGAATAATAACTGTATAATTTCCACATCATTTTACTCAAGTATTACCTCTGTTATCACTCCTGGCAAAAAAAAAAAAAAATTAAACCCCACCTTGTCTAGATTCTATTAAGGAAAAACATATACTGAAATATTAAGGGTGTCTAACCCTCATAGTAAGAGATGCTTTGAGATAGGAAAGTACTGCAGCCAGCTCTCTATCCCACTTCATCTGAATGATCATTCTCCTACACCTTTGTTATCAATATTTCACCTTTTCCCTTCTCTTATGTACATGGGTTGTCTCCATATAAACCTCACATACAGTTTACCTTGGAAATAAGATTTAAAAAGTGAACCTATTTCAATGCAATTTGTTTCTTTCCCATCTTAATTCTCCATTTTCCTACACTGAATTTTTTGAGAGAGTAAAGATGGGAAAATAAATGAAGTATGAAACTGAAAAGTAAAAATGAAATACAGAATGAAATGGTAAAGTGGTAAATAAGGCATTGATTCTATTTAAATATTCAGTTTATATTTAGTTTAAATACTTCTATCTAAAGGAAGGTTTGTTTGTTTTTGCTGGGAGAGACAAAGATAGAAATTATTTCTTTTAAAAGTTACAGAGCTGGAAAGATCCTTAGAGACCATCTGGTACACACTAGAGAGTTTCAAAACAATTCTTCTTAATTCACAGATTCTGTGAGAAGCATCTTTTAAAACATGGAAAGTCATCCAATGGCATTTGTGCTGTTAGAGTTATAGACTGGAGACCTTGCTCACCAAAGTCAGCTCTACAAAGGAACATCTGAAACTTTAACAGATAATTACTAGATGGAAAGTTTAAAGAAGTAGTGAACAATGCAGACACTGGCACCTCTATCTGTGTCAAACCAGAGATAATCATCTACAGCTCTCCAAATGAGGCTAATGAAAAGTTACCTATCTACATGGCGAAGAGGAGTTGGCTTAAAAGCAACAGCAGCCTCCCCTTGGTCCGAATGGGGCCCTCTTCCATAAATGTTATTGAATGCCGTGTACCCATCAGCTGAAGGATACTCTGATACACTGGAGTGCTGAAAGACAAAGCAGGGAAAGTTAAAAAAATCACCAAAACTATTTGAATGACTAACTTGCTAACTGGCATCAGTTAGCAAGAACCATCTACTACACTGTGACCAGTTTCATTTTCAAGTGATTGACTATTACATGTTAATGTATTATGAAATGGGAGGGTGATACATTTTTGGCAAAGGCCTACTTATAATAAAAAAGGTAATCAGTGCAAAGACTAAATCTTAATTCCAGAAATAACCACGTATAAAAACAAGAAATTCTTTCCTCTGTGTGAGTGGCTCAGTTGTGTCTGACTCTTTGTGACCCCATGGACTGTAGCCTCCCAGGCTCCTCTGCCCATGGAATTTTCCAGGCAATAATACTAGAGTGGGTTGCCATTTCCTATTCCAGGGGATCTTCCCCACCCAGGGATCAAACCCACATCTCTTGTATCTCTTGCATTGGCAGGTGGATTCTTTACCACTGAGCCACCTGGGAAGCCTTCTTTTCTCTGAAATTTCAATAACTTGAAATTTGATTTCAGTATTAGGCAGAGTTTAACAGCTTGTATAAAATAAAACTGATTGAAAAACAACAAAAATAAAACTCTGAATCTTTGCTTTGTATGTTTAAGAAACAAACCTTTAACACCCTACCAAAGGAAATACTACTGCAAGAAAATTATCTGAACTCTACACATTAAAATTATCCTACTCTCTCTTTATTCTTATTTTTAAATGTACATGGACAGTATGTTGTTCTTTAAAAATGGAAACACTATTATTAGATTTACTGTTAACAGAAACACAGAAAAACATTGATCTTGACAGCCAAGAGTACAGGATAAGAAAATGCTGAAGTCATTTCTTTTGTTAACACAATGCAGATGTGAGCCTACTGGGCTACTAAGAGGGAGAACCATTATCTATGGGTCCCATTAAGCAGCATAGCTTTAAAGATATGTGGCCAAAAAAAAAAGGCAAACAAAAAAGCTCATCTAAGGATTCTTGTATTGTTTCCTTATATACAATGAATTGTGATAGCTAGTCCCAGGTGGCACCAGTGGTAAAGAACCTGCCTGCTCACCTTGCGGGCAACAACAGTCCACAGGGTCACAAAGAGACAGACATGACTGAAGTGACTTAGCACCCATGCATGCACATGGTAACTGTACAACAGATCCTAAAGCATTAGAATTCCTTGGCTATTTCACTGGGACAAAATATTTGAACCTGGGAATGTTTCAGAAAAGTTTTGAATGCATGTTTACTATAGTTAATTCCAGTGACTAAGTTGGCAGGCATAGGGCTAAGTTCATCCACAGACAGAGGAGGTGAAGATGTCTCCAATGGACTGCTGCCGATGTCAAAATGCCCATTTCATGTAACTCCTGTGGAATATTTATCAGGATGCTGCACTTAACATACAAATACAGATAACAATTTTTACCATTTGAATACCTTAGCTTAAACCATCAACAAAATGAAAAGGCAATCTATGAGATGGGACAAATCATGTATCTGATCATGTATCTGAGAAAGGGTTAATATCCAAAATATATAAAGAACTTAATAGCAAAAAGTAAGCAATCCAATTAGGAAACGGGCAGAGGAATTAGATAGACATTTCTCCAAAGACATACAAATGGTCAACAGGTGTATTATGTAAAGGTGTTCAACATCACTAATTATCCTGGAAAAGGAAATCAAAACCACACTGAGATATCATGTCACACCTGATAACAGCTATTGTCAAAAAGACAAGGGATAACAAGCATTGGTAAGGATGTGGAGAAAAGAGAACCCTTTTGCACTGTTAGTGGGAATGAAAATTGGTACAGCCAGTATGGAAAACAGTTATGAAAGTTTCTCAAAAAACTAAAATATAACTTTCATATGATTCAGCAGTCCCACTACTGAGTATAATCTTGAAGAAGACGAAATTAGGAATTCAAAGAGAATTCTGAACCTCAAAATTCACTGCAGCATTATTCATAATAACCAAGATATGGAAAGAACCTATGAACCTATTACAGATGAGTAGATAAGGAAGACGCAGTATACGTGAATATATAATGGACTATTATTTGGTCATGTAAAGGAAGAAAATCCTGCCATTTGTGACAACATGGATAAACCTTGAAGACATTATTCTATATGAAATAAGCCAGGCAGAGAAAGACAAACACCACTTGATATATGTGGTGTGTAAAAAAGAAAAAAAATCAAGTTCATAGGAACAGAGAGTAAAAAAGTGGTTGCCAGGGTTGAGGGGGCAGGTGGGAGAAATAGGGAGAGGTTGGTAAAAGGGTACAGACTTTCATCCATAAATAAATAAGTTCTGAGGATCTAATGTAAAATGTGGGGACTACAGTGGATAACATTGTATTATATAATTAAAACTTGCTAAGAGAGTAGAACATAAATGTTCTCAACAACAGATAAATACGTGAGGTGATGGGTGTGTTAACTAACTAGATAGAGGGCAGGGAATCCTTTCACAATGTATACCTACATCAAATCACAATGAAATAGACTTTAAAAAGCTTATATTTTTATTTGTCAATTACACTTCTGTGAAACTCTAAGTAAAAAATAAAGAACAAATGGCTTACTTTAATTCAGTTTATCATATCCGTAGGAGCGAGCACAGGCACTAGATGATCAGGCCATCTTTATTAAACGCTATTATAAAGGGACGAGTTGAAGAAACACGAACCACCCACACCTTCTGGCTGGCTCTGAACATGACTGTGGTCAGATGGCATGAAATCACTGGCTTTGAGAATAACTGGGAATATTAGCAGGGAGGAGAGAAATGATGAAGATTGACTAACTGTGATGACTACACAACATAGTTCAGACGGCTGCTGGTTCTGAGGAAGGACAGAAGCTGAGTATCGCCACCCATATTTGCCACTCCTCATCACCTATGCCTTTCAATTCAAAACAAAATCACCAGATCCTGAATCACCCAAGTCTTGTCCTAAATGCATCTACTATAGTTGCACTGAAGTATAATAAAATCTCTCTTCTGGGGATGATTGCATTTTCTGCATTGTTAAATCACCATTACTTTAGCCTCTTTTCCAACAAAATCTTAAGGCATAAAATCCCCAAGAACTGCTAGCAGGTGCTTTTCAGTTCCTTTTTTTTTTTCAAACGTCTGAATAAGTGCTCAAGCCATACAATGGAAAATAGTTTACAATGGGAAAGTGATAACTCATTACAAGGAAGAATTCTCAATAATTCTTGTAAAGATACTTATTCACTGAGAGTAGACAAACTTCTACACTGGAAGCCAGGACATATTACTCTCTCTTTAAATGCACAAATTGAAAGAGAACTCACAAAAGTTAATCTCTGAGGCATATATTATTAAATGGATAAATTTCCTTCTTTAAGATCTGAGGACTGTAAGCAAAAAATTTCTAGATTTGAAAATACTCAGCTGTAACTATAGCAACAGCAAGTGTATCATAATTTCATGACTGATTACATTTTTTTTTCCTCCAGAAAAGTTACCCTTTACGAGGAGGGAAAATTCATTGTGATGAGGTCTGAACTATAAAATACAGCTAGGGACATATGTCTGCTAACCAGGGCCAAGAACTGTGAGGTCATCTTTTTAATCACGCAATTAGAGGGAAAGGCAGTTACAGAATTCACCCCGACCATTATCTGCAGCCAGAGAAAAAAACAGAGTAGAAAAAGATTATTTTCAGAGTAGTATATTTGCTTTATTTGTAAAATTTCAGAATTTAACCATTCTAACACTATGTCTATTGTCCAAAGAATTGATTTTAAGAAATTTAACTTATATAAATGTTTCTCCCTAAAAGTGAGGATTTACTTTGATTTGCTATTTCATTCCTTGATATCAAAGTTGCCACACTGTAAATACCCACAGGGATCTGAGAAAATTAAGGAATTCAATAAAGGAGATGAACAGGACTTCGAGGAGGATCTAGCCATGAATTTTGTGTTTCTCCTTCCAACTAGACCTCATCTGTCTAACTCCTTGGGTTCCAATCACGCTATTTGATTTGGTTCCACTTTAAATGGTGTTTAATTTTCTGTCAAAGAAAAACTCATTTTTAAGGAATGTGAAAAGATAACATACCCAATTTGAATCCCTCAATCCACTCTCCCAATAAATTACAGTCTAAAGCCTACCAAAGATCATAAAAGATACAATAAATTTTACGATCTCCTCAGGGTGTAATAGTGGTGTAAGTCATCATTTGGACCTAGGACTTGAGTCCAGGAGAAGCTCTGGCCTTCTAGCCAGGCTGATAGGACTTGGGAAGGCTTAGTATGAGGCAAAAAAATAAAAGAAAGAAAGAAATGAGGCATTCAGGAAAGAGCAGCTTGGAACAGGCTTAGAGGTCCTGGGTCCGAGGGACTGTCTTGAGGGTCTGATGATGGGAGAGAAACATAGGAAAAATGAGCAGCAGCTGCTTATCAGGCAATTCCCTGATAAGGAGAGAAAGTACAGAGTCCAAAAGATGGGATCATCAAGGCTCAAGAGCCCTGGCATGAAGGGCAGGGAGGAGAGCCAGCAGGCTGTGAGATGTGATACCGGCTGGGTTCAGGCTTTACAGGGAAACAAAGCAACTGTCACCATGACAACGAGGTGAGAGGTAACTGAGAGCCGCAGGACATCTAGTCACAAGTCGAGAACAATCTTCAGGTCAATAAAGTGAGAACTCACAATCAGAATTAAGAGTTGTATACGACTGAGCATCTTCACTTTCACTTTTCACTTTCATGCATTGGAGAAGGAAATGGCAACCCACTCAGGTGTTCTTGCCTGGAGAATCCCAGGGACGGGGAGCCTTGTGGGCTGCCGTCTATGGGGTCGCAGAGAGTCGGACACAACTGAAGCGACTTAGCAGCAGCAGCAGCAGCACAGATCACTGCACCTCCCTCAAAAGATGATACCAAGGACGTCCCTGGTGGCTCAGTGGATGAGAATCCGCCTGCTTGCCAGTGCAGGGGACACCACTTCGATCCTTGGTCTGGGAAGATCCCACGTGCAGCAGGGCAAGTAAGCACCTGTGCCACAACTATTGAACCCTCCTGCCTCAACTACTGAAGCCAGTGCTCCACAACAGGAGGAGCCACCGCGATGAGAAGCCCCTGTAACGCAATGACGGGCAGCCCCCACTCACCACCACTAGAGAAAGTCTGCACAAAGCATTAAAGACCCAGTGCAGCCAAAAATAAACGATTTTTTTTTAATAGATGATGCTGAAAGACTACCTCTGTGGATAATCTCTTTGTTTCTTGCTTGCGATGATGTTCTGCTGCATTTGCCACAGACTCATTCAGTTGATAGAGATCTGGCTCCACTGATGATCCCATGAAGTTCAGCATCGGGGGCTCCCAACCACTGCGGAACCGAGGGACGTACGGTGGAATAAACTGTTCTTTTGGCCACTCTGCTCTGTGGGAGGACGTTCAGACAAGTGAACAGTCTTAAGAAATTAAGAAATGCTTCTATGCTCAAAATGACCTTCAGTAAGGCTGGCCACACACACACAAAAATGAAAACAACAGCAAAAACAGTTCACACCTAGTCTGCCCTCTTTCCATCCAAACAGAGAACCTTACATGTTTATGCTTATATTTAATGGTGATACATGAAAGGAAGGCCAAGTTCTACTTCATGATCTGCTTCCACTACATTGCCTTAATGCTCCATCAACTCAACTTTTAACATGGATATAGCTCTTTGACAATTTGAGGAAAGAATGCAAAGCTAGAAATGTGATGAGTACTTAGCGCATAAGGTTCTCCAAGCATCTAAAGCAGTTTCTGATCTTCATCTTCTTCATTCCCCTCCCATCACCATGATACTTTCTGATATATATTTTTCAAAAGAGAAACAGCAGACAACATTCTTAAGGCTCATGACTTTTTAAGCTATGAATTCTCCTAAAATGAAGCAGATTACCAATTTTATATATTAAATGGATCAGCTAGATTTTCATCAGTAAAATCAAGTGAGGCTTATCTGTAATAAAATAATGATCCACTCATTACTTAATAACTCTGAGACTTATTCCTGCAAGCTCCTAATCACTTAAGAACCACAAAAACAACTAAATGAGAGAGACATTATTAAATTCTGCTAAAATATGTTGTTTATGTTTCACACATGATTTAATTCTTCAGGTTATATTTCTACTATGATGAAGTGAGCTATCATTCAGATTGTTATGTACCTTTATGATTCTTTTTTATCTTTATGGGTTTTTAAGTCAGCATATTCATTTCCTAATACTCTAAATAATCAGGATAGGAAATGACCATTTTCTCATGTCAAAAGCTAACAATATGAGTTCCTTCTGATGTAGTTTTCCTGCTGCTGCTGCTGCTGCTAAGTTGCTTCAGTCATGTCTGGCTCTGTGCGACCCCATAGATGGCAGCCCACCAGGCCCCGCCGTCCCTGGGATTCTCCAGGCAAGAACACTGGAGTGGGTTGCCATTTCCTTCTCCAATGCATGAAAGTGAAAAGTGAAAGTGAAGTCGCTCAGTCGTGTCCGACTCTTGGCGATCCCATGGACTGCAGCCCACCAGGCTCCTCCGTCCCTGGGATTTTCCAGGCAGGAGTATTGGAGTGGGGTGCCATCGCTAGTAGTCACTAATTTTCTCATTTTGAGGTAGGACCCAAGACAAAGAAACTAAAAAGCCTAGACTATTTTAGTACTATGAGATCTGATAAATTGAATAAAGTTTATGGAAAAAAATGAAAAGATCTCTACCTATGCTTACCATAAAATCATAATCTACATAAATCTAATAGATTTAAGAAATCTATTTAACTAGTTTGTACATAGTATGAGACATATAATACATTCGGTATTAATACATAAATAATATGCATAAATAAATTTAGATAATATTTTGAATGTAAAAGCAGCAACAGCAGTGTTAAGAATCTTCTGCTTGGTAAACCACTCCACATGTAAAGCATATTCCAACACAAGCAGTTGCCAAAGTCCAAAATATAAGTGGGAATGGTTTATATATATTTCAATAGAAAAAAGGAGAAAAAGATATGAATTGGTCCATTACTTTTAGGCTAGCCTAAAAGCCTTAGGAAGACAAACTTCCCAGTGATCATATGAATGATTTACTCCATGCAGTGAGATTAATACAAAAATTGGAATAAATGAGGAGAGAAGACATTATTTAATCATATATAACGAAATGAGAAATATTTTTGAAACTTGCTTGGCCCAGCAAACTCGAATACTGAAATTGTTAATGATTACTTTACCAGAGTCACCTTACTGACAAAACATAATTGTAAAATCATTCCCTCCTCTTTTCCACATCCACCACCACAGTTTTTATCTCAGGGAATGCTGATTAATAAGGAACCTCTACAACTGCATTATTGTCCCAAGGGTCCTCATGCCTTGGGTGAATCTGTCCACGTCATTACTAGAGTTAATGACCGGACTGACGTTTTAAAGGTGTGGCTGTGTATGTGTCTCACTCCTATTCACAAAGTTACTGGTTCTCTTCAGCATTGCGCTGGGAGCCTTCAGACGCCAGCCTTGCTTATCTCTGTACACCTCATTCACCACCATTCTTCCACTCCCTGTTCTCCACAATCCTCTATACCCCAAGTCTATACTCCAGCTAATTCCACATTCATACTCCATTCTCTTGACTGCTTGCTTCATGCCTTCACTCATGCCACTCTCTCGACTGGACAGGCCCTTTCCCTGCTACGTGTTTGTGGAAATCCCACTAAGCCTGTTGAAAGGCACCTAAGCAAAATAACTATGAACATCTACTCCAGGGCCAGACTGCCTAGCTCTGCCATTTATGAGTTGTACGGCTTTGGGAAAATTACTTAATCTCTCTTTGCCTCAGTTTCCTCACCTATAAAATAGGCATAATACAGGGACCTATGTAGAGTGCATGGTAGAGTGCCTAGCAAACACTGTATGTACACATATGATTATACACATGTACCCACTGGTGTTATCATCAGATGATTTTAAGTGCCAGCCCTTCTTTGGAAGTTCCCCTGGAGAAAGGAATGACAATCCACTCTAGTATTGTCTCCTGGAGAATTGCATGGACAGAGAAGCCTGGTGGGCTACACAGTCCATGGGGTCATGAAGAGTCGGATGTGACTGAACATGACTAACACATGGCTTCTTTTAAAGCTAACTGCTTTCCTCTCCAAACCGTCTTCCTGACAGCTCCATCTTGCCAAGTGACAGTTTTAATGAGTTTCTCCTGGGACTCATCATGCCTTACACTTCTATCTTCTCCACTAGACCTCCAGCTTTTTAAGAATTTAAGCCTTCTCATCTACAACATCTACTCCTTCAAACATAGAAGGTTTTAATGAAATATCTCACTAGATTTGTGTACTAAACAAACAACACTTAAAAGTTATTATAGGTGTGCTGTCCTTAGTCACTCAGTACTGTCTGACTCTTTGTGACCCCATGGACTGTAGCCCAACAAGCTCCTCTGTCCATGGAATTCTCCAGGCCAGAACACTGGAGTGGGTAGCCGTTCACTTCTCCAGGGCATCTTTCCAACCTAGGGATTGAACCCAGGTCTCCCACATGGCAGGCGGATTCTTTACCATCTGAGCCAACAGGGAAGCCCTAGTAAATGTGCTGTGCTATGCTTTAAAAAAAAGTTATTACAGGTATTCAATGCTAAACACGTATGTGTGTTTACCTGGTTTTCATCCAAGAGTCTCCCAGTGACATCCACAGCTGCCTCTCATCGGCACTGACAGTGTAATTTAAGAAATCGATGGTGTCCTTTGTCAGTAGG
The DNA here is from genome assembly GCF_032452875.1 of Bos javanicus. Classification (NCBI taxonomy): domain Eukaryota; kingdom Metazoa; phylum Chordata; class Mammalia; order Artiodactyla; family Bovidae; genus Bos; species Bos javanicus. The sequence goes on along the minus strand of NC_083872.1, from coordinate 94,787,343 downwards.
GGGCTGAGCACTGAACCGGCCAGCTCAGGACCTCCTGTTGCCTGCACCACCTAAAGTGGCAACAAGTCACGTTTTAGCAAGAAGATGATGATTATATGCACATTTTCAAAATGTGTAGATTTAAAAAAAAAAAAAACATGAAAAAAACAAGTGGTCTTTATACACTCCAATTAAATCTTGATCCAGATCAATCTGCCCAGCCCAATCGTGACTAATAATTTAAAATGAAAAGTTAATAGTTTAACAGTTTTCACAGAATCTGTCTACTGGCTTCACATGACTGTACATTCCCTGGAAAATATTCATGGTTACCCAGAGAATTCTTAGTCAGATGGTTTAACTATTGCTGCCTTTTAATATATATACATATATCTTTACTGGAAAATCTATTATGCCAAACTTGAGAAATACAGTTCTCGAAATGAATACGCTAGGGAGAAACAAGGCTTGAGTTAACAGTCTATGACTGTGCCTATAAAGACATACAAAAATAAAGGGATCCAGAGGGAAAGGTGAGAGAAGAAGGAAGGAGAAATGGTCCTGTGAATCTACGGTATTGCTTCCCAGAATTTAATTCAAGGAAATGCCCTGATATAAAATAGATAACTTCATGATTAGCAAATGCGAATAAACAGGTGCAACTCTCTGATAAGCAAAATGATGATAGGTAGATGTCTGAAATCTGCTCCAATGTTACTTCCAAGGGGCTGTTTCCTGGCTAACAAATGGTAATCTCCTAGAGCAGAAACCAGAGCCCTTTTATAAAAATCTCACCTTCCCGGAGACATGGCACAAGAATAAAGGGATCTTTTTTTGAATGGCACCAGACCAAGAGTCAATTTCTTTCCAGTCATCCTGGTGTGCTAAGCCTGCCAAGCTGTTTTATGTCTGTCTCTGCACATGCTGGTTCCCAGCACCTCCAGAAGGCCCTTCCTCATCATTTTAGAACTCTGCTTGTGTCCCACCTCTTCTGAGAAGCCGTTCCTAACCCCACAGTGGAACTCTGACACACCCTGGGGTCTGCAAGCATGCATATCAGTCACACATTTCACTGTAACATGGACCTTATTTTTCAGTTCTCCTCCCTTGAGAAAATGAACCAAAGTTTATCTGACTTTGAACTACAGAAGACACAAGGTTAGGCAATGAATGAGAATACATGAAAGAAAAGATGAAGGATAAGGGAGGTAGGCAGACTCTTATTTGAGAACAAAACCTACCGTGACAGCCTGGTACAGGGATTTTTAAACTTCCAAGCCCTAGAACCTCTAATAAATAGATAGCAATGACTAAGAGGAAAAGTAAGTAAGTAAAGAAACACTAAAATCTTTGGTTTAGCAGTGGGGACAGGGAAGGGACCAAAAGAAAGTAAATAAAAGGCATGGGCCAAAGTCCCCTCTTAAGAATGTAAGTAGGCACGTGTGCACACGCATGTGCTGTGGGTATGCTTGTATGGAAATGCTGAGGACAGGGGAGGCACCCATGAAGTCTTATGGTTTAACCACATGTCTTTGTTTAAATCGGAGTATAATTGCTTTACAATGTTATGATAGTTTCTGCTATACAACAAAGTGAACATGTATACATATATCCCCTCCCTTCTAGCCTCCCTCCCACCCAACCCCCAGCCCACCCCTCTAGGTCACCACACAGCACTGGGCTGAGCTCCCTGTGCCATACAGCAAGTTCCCTGCTAGCTATCTATTGCACACATGGTAACTCAAAAAGTTTAAAACCACAAAATTTTGTCTGGCTGGCAGCAGGCACTGAATAAATGTACCTATCCATTTCTCTTGTCTAAATAAAATGTCTGTGACTCAGTAGGCAGCACACTGAAGGAAGCAACTGAAGTGTTATGTTTGGGAGACCATTAATAAGGAGTCATTTTTGAGAAACGAAAATATAAAATAAATCAGTGTTTTCAGATGCATAGCCTGATTACAAAGAACTAATTTTTGTATGTTAGGGAAACCAGTCCCATCATTTTATAGTTTCATTCTGTGTAATGTCTAATACCTACTTATGATCTGTGAAAGACTGTGAATGGAATGAAAGGAGGTGGCAAAATTGCTTTCTAAACAATACTTCCTAACACTCAAACTAAGATAGTTTTAAATGTGTTGAAGAATAAAGAATAAAAATTTTGTTAATGAGCTAGAATCAGTTTCTTTGCATATGGAGAGCTTTGATCCAATTTTTAAAAGTGCTTAAAAAGCAAGAATTATTCAACAATAACTAGGCAAGTAGAAATCAGATGCTCTATTTATAGCAACAACGTAGGGACACATTCATAAATTATTGATGTAGCCTTGAACTTTCATCTTCCATCTTGCTTATCACAAGATAGTTCTGAAATTCATGTTGATAAGGTTACTTACTTTCCAATGTTTGTAAAACAGTATTCATTTCATATTCTACTTCAGGTCTTGTCTAGTTACCCTTGGGGAAAGAAGAATGTCGTATATTCCTTTTTGTTACCTGGATTCTTTTTCTCATTTTTTCTGATATTGAAGCAAAACCTATGAGAAATGCTTGAATTTGCTCCATTTTTTATAAAGATTGAAGAACTCAGTGGCTATGGTCTTCATATGCTCTAAATCAAATTAGTGAAATTTATCTGCTTCATAGTTATCATTCTTACCCTTTAAAAAAAGATCACAGAAATAACACACAGAGCAGTCACATACCACTAACAATGATCATTATTGCTACTGTTATTCTAGAAAGCAATCATTCGCTCTTTTTACAGGATGAACCATTCAAAACCACTCCATCAAACAGAAAACCGTCCTTCTAGAGGTATTTAAAAGAAAGATTCTGTCTTCTCACCATGGCTCCCTCACTTGCCCTCCTCACAAAAAAAGGAATGACATCAAATGTGTGGTCTTATGCTATATCTTAGAAAAGAGTGATTTGTAGCCCAGTCTCTTCTGGGATCTGTCTGTACGAAAAGCTAACAACTGTTCCACCTGCTTTCTGTGGCCACGCTTTTCTTACATCCCAGTGCTTTTCTTTGTGCCCTCAAATATTATTTCAGCTAATTTTCTTAGCTGTCCAGGAAGACAAGACAGTGGTACACGTTAGCTTGGAAAACCCACTATTACACGGTTTGTAAAGAAAGAGAAAATGGGAAGGAACGCATACTACTGTACCTATTTCATTAAACGTATAAGAAAAGACTATACCTGGGCATGGAAAATCTAGAAGATGAAAATGTGTATCTTGGATCCTGGCCTACGACACAAGTGGTATAACCTTTTGCTGGATAAAATCATGGAAATATCCAGCTTCTTCATAAAGTGACTGTTCCCAATGCACCATTTTGTTAGCTTCAAAAATTACACCTTATATAAAAATATGCTTTTTACAAAAATACAAGGGGAGTTTTCTGCAGGAAAACCTGTGTTATGAACACATTACTATACCTGGCATGTATGGACCTTCAAAGACTATTAACTATCCCCTACTATCCGTTCTCTCCTTCTTCCTTCTAAAAAGAGAAGTCCCTACATTCTAGATGGACTCATAGCTGCTCCAATGGAGATGCCATGCCTCTGGTTTTAGGCATGGCCATATGAATAAGTCCACACCATTTGGATAATGCCAGTAACTGTTTAAGCTCAGTCACCTTCTTAAAGTTATTTTTCTTTGCCATTGTATGGCTGTTACTAGGACATGGAGGTAAGTCAGCTTCCACATTAGAAGTGCCTAGCCTGAGTATCTCAATTCCTCCTCTTGCAAACATTTTCTTCATCTGGTTTCTAGAATACCTACTATGATACTCCTGTTTTTCTTCTCCTGATTTCCTGCTTATTCTCAGCAAAAAGCTGATTCTTCTCACTCTCTTAACACTGAAACTACCTAAGGCTCCATCACCCTTTCTTTTTTATTTATCATCATTTCCTTGGTGGCACCATCCAATTTCATGGCCTTGTATGCAGAGGATCTTCACAGTTATAACTCTAGCCTGATTTCCCCATTGAACCCCAGATTCATACATTCAACTACCAATTCAAATTTCTCCATCTGGACATAACTCAGTTTTGACATTATCTAAAGAATATTCCTTACCTCCTGCCAAAAACCCATTTTACTCACAGTCTTCCCCATCTCAGTTAATAATTAGTCCATCCTTCCAGTCTCAAGCCAGAACTGTGGAGAAATCTTGGACTCTTACACAACACTTACAATCTGCCAGCAACTCCTGTTGCTTCTGTTTAATAACAAGAATTACACTTCTCACCACCTCCAATGTTAGTTACTTGGTCGCAACTACATAATCTCTCATCAGGATTATTTCCAGGGCCACCTCAGACCCTTCCTCCCTCAAATTTCTAAACACTGTAGCCAAAGCAATCCTTTTCTGCTGGAAACCCTCCAAAAGCGTCAAAGGTTCCACAATCATCAGTGAAGACCAATAGGATATGTCCTCCTGTTTGCTGACCTCATCTCCCTCTAGTTGGGCTCCCTTTTATTCCATTCAAGTGACAATACCTATTTCTTCCAAGAACAGGATTTACATGTTACTGTCTCAGAGCACCAACATTAGCTGTTTTCTGCCTGGAAGTCTCTTCCTTCAGAAATCCACATGACTCATTTCTTACTTCATTTCCTCAAATGATACCTTGTCAGTGAGTCATTCCCTCAAACAACCCTATTTAAAAAAGTATAATACTTCACAACACACACACACACACACACACACACACACACACACATGGCACTCCCTGTCTCCTTCTCTGTATTTTTCCACACAGGATTTATTTTGAGTGAATTATTTATTCATTTTTCAGATTATTGGCTGCCACTACATAATACAACATAAGTTCCAATAAGAATTTATGTGTTTTATGGTCCAAAAGGATGCATGTACCCCAATGTTCATTGTAGCACTGTTTATAACAGCCAAGACACGGAAGCAACCTAAACATCCACTGAGAGAGGAATGGGTAAAAAAGATGTGGTACATACGTACAATGGAATATTACCTAACCATTAATAAGAATGAAACAATGCCATTTGCAACAACATGGATGGACCTACAGACTGTCATTGAGTGAACTCAAAGAAGAAGAAATATTGCATTACATCCCTTAAACGTGGAATCTAAAAGGAAATGATACAAATGACCTTATTTAAAATAAAAACAGACTCACAGACTTAGAGAATGAATGTATGGCTGCCAGGAGGGAAGAGAAGGAGGAAGGGATAGTTAGGTAGTTTGGGATAGACATGTATACACTGCTATATTTAAAATGAATAACAAGGACATACTGTAGAGCACAGGGAACCCTGCTCAGCGTTGTGTGGCACCCTGGATGGGACAGGAGTGTGGGGAAGAATGGATACACGTGTGTGACTGAGCCTCTTTGCTGTGGAGAAATCTTGGACTCTTACACAACACTTACAATCTGCCAGAAACTCCTGTTGCTTCTGTTTAATAACAAGAATTACACTTCTCACTCCTCCAATGTTAGTTACTTGGTCGCAACTACATAATCTCTCATCAGGATTATTTCCAGGGCCACCTCAGACCCTGGACTGTCAGTGTGTGACTGAGCCCCTTTGCTGTCCACTTGAAACTATCACAACATTGTTAATTGGCTGTATTCCAATACAAAATAAAAAGGTTAAAAAAAGAATTTATGTGTTTTGTTTTTGATGAACTACCAATAATGCCAAGCATGTAAAGTGAAAGTGAAAGTGAAGTCATGTCTGACTCTTTGCGACCCTGTGGACTGTAGGCCACCAGGCTCTTCCGTCCATGGGATTTCCCAGGCAAGAATACTGGAGTGGGTTGCCATTTCCTTCTCCAGGGGATCTTCCCAACCCAGGGATCGAACCTGGGTCTCCTGCACTGCAGGCAGACGCTTTAACCTCTGAGCCATCAGGGAAGCCCATAGCATGTAGCAGGCTCCCAATGAATATTTGCTGAATAAATAAATGAATGAACAAGGACTGAATCAGATGCAGCTCAGGAGATGGAGGAACATCTCACTGAAAGAAATCTGGATCTCTGGGTAACTTCATAGAGCAAAGCTATCTGTCAGCATTGGACTCCTCATGCCTAGCCTGTTTTGAGAGAAATAAAACTTTCTATATTGTTCAAGCCATTTATGTTGTATACTCAGTTCAGTTCAGTTCAGTCGCTCAGTCATGTCCGAATCCTGTGACCCCATGAATCGTAGCACGCCAGGCCTCCCTGTCCATCACTAACTCCTGGAGTTCACTCAGACTCACGTCCATCGAGTCGGTGATGCCATCCAGCCATCTCATCCTCTGTCGTCCCCTTCTCCTCCTGCCCCCAATCCCTCCCAGCATCAGAGTCTTTCCAATGAGTCAACTCTTCGCATAAGGTGGCCAAAGTACTGGAGTTTCAGCTTTAGCATCATTCCTTCCAAAGAACACCCAGGGCTGATCTCCTTTAGAATGGACTGGTTGGATCTCCTTGCAGTCCAAGGGACTCTCAGGAGTCTTCTCCAACACCACAGTTCAAAAGCATCAATTCTTCGGCGCTCAGCTTTCTTCACAGTCCAACTCTCACATCCATACATGACCACTGGGAAAACCATAGTTTTGACTAGACAGAACTTTGTTGGCAAAGTAATGTCTCTGCTTTTCAATATGCTATCTAGGTTGGTCATAATTTTTCTTCCAAGGAGTAAGCATCTTTTAATTTCATGGCTGCAGTCACCATCTGCAGTGATTTTGGATACTAGTATATACTAAAACACTGGCATTCAATAAATCTTTCTTTTTTCTCATTTTCTTAGTTCTGTCAAAGACATCAGTTTCCTCAGCTAATAAATTAAGTGTTTGGACTAGGCAATTTCTAAGTTTCTTTTCAGTTCAGTTTGTGTCTGACTCTTTACGAACCCATGAACTGCAGCACACCAGGCCTCCCTGTCCATCACGAACTCCCAGAATTTACCCAAACTCATGTGCATTGAGTCAGTGATGCCTTCCAGCCATCTCATCCTCTGTCTTACCCTTCTCCTCCTGCCCTCAATCTTTCCCAGCATCAGGGTCTTTTCAAAAGAGTCAACTCTTCACATGAGGTGGCCAAAGTATTGGAGTTTCAGCTTCAATATCAGTCCTTCCAATGAATATTCAGGGCTGATTTCCTTTAGGATGGACTGGTTAGATCTCCTTGCAGTCCAAGGGACTCTCAAGAGTCTTCTCCACTGGAAAAACCATAGCCTTGACTAGACGGTTCTTTGTTGACAAAGTAATGTCTCTGCTTTTTAATATGCTGTCTAGGTTGGTCATAACTTTCCCTCCAAGGAGTAACCGTCTTTTAATTTCATGACTGCAGTCACCATCTGCAGTGATTTTAGAGCCCCGAAAAATAAAGTCAGCCACTGTTTCCACTGTTTCCCCATCTATTTGCCATGAAATGATAGGACTGGTTGCCATGATCTTAGTTTTCTGAATGTTGAGCTTTAAGCCAACTTTTTCACTCTCCTCTTTCACTTTCATCAAGAGGCTCTTTAGTTCTTCTTTTAAGCTTTCAAATTTCACATCATCAATGTACACAACAGATGCCAAAAGAAATAGTACCCAAGCAAGGCAATGAAGAAAAACTATCAAGATAATCTAGACAGATATGTGGGGTTGAAAAAATGCTAAGAATAATTACTTTCTGAAATTAACAAAATCTTACCATATTTAGTGGAGTAAATAAAAAATGAACCAAATCTGCAGCACTAGGATTCTGGATGTGAGATTTCAATTTGGCCTGTAAGATTAAAAAAGCAGGCAAACACATTACTGCAATGTAATCAGGCCAAAGACAGACATTCAAAAAGGTTCAACCTAGACTCAAAAGAAGAGGTTTTGTTACTAGTTTCACCTTTGGAATATCAATTAGCAAGCACTGCATTAAATTAGGAGAATTTCATTTTAAAAATTAGAGTCATCCTTTTTTGGTCAAGTGTCTTAGATGTATAAGTTTTGCAATTTGCTATTCTAATTAAAGGCAAATAAAAACACATACAAAAAAATCTACAATAACAGTTTAATCTCTTAATTTGATCAGGTACATCCTGGCTAGACCCTGATCTCTTCCATTTGTTGCTTCAAATAGTACATAAATAAATTTCACTTACCAGAAGGTTAAATCCATGTTTAAACTTTTGGAAACAGTCCACAAATGCATCAGGAGGTGGAGGTTTTGCCCGCAGTGTTAAAACACCCTCTAAAGAATTAAATAGGAGAAGCGGGTAGATGAGGGCAAAGTTCCCAGAAAACTTAATCGATGAAAAGAAAACACATTTATGTTTGTAAAGTTTGATGATCACATCAGATATCATGCTACCTAGTCACCTTCCCACTTCTCATAGACTGACTGTAACAAATTAAGATCACCCAACCCTTGAAATGGATTACTGTACTCTTAGGCGCTACCAGATTACTCATCAGGTTCCATAAATTTATACTGTAGCCCTTCTACATGCTAATCACTGTGTTTATCACCGTGAAGACTATAAAAATGTGTAAGTTGTGTAAGTTACACATCCTACTCCTAAGGCCCTAAAAATCCATAGACGATATGAATCAGATAAGTAAGAGAAGTGTCAACTGAGGCTACAAAGAGACTACAGATGAGGAAATGTATACTTAAGGATGTGTCCTGGGAAAAGCAGTTTTTAGATGGGATTTGGAAAGTTTGTTCCAGGGCAGTTTGGTAAGAAAAACATCATGGTTGACTAAAAGCAGCATTAGCAAAACCATGGAAAAAGGAAATAGTCTCTATGTGAAACAACAAACAGAAAAGCAAAGACACATGAGAATGGAAAAGTAGATCAAGGTGAGACTGTGAATGACCTTGACGACCAGGGTGAGGAGTCTGACTTACATAAACAATAGAACATGGGATTAACAAGCTTTTCAGCAGAAAAAGTGAAGTAACTGCCTTACACCTTTAAGAAGAATGTCCTCACAAAACGGAAGACTAGAGGCTTGAAGGTTGCTTAGAAAGCTGGGTAAAAAATGAGGTACCTTGAAGCAGCTGCTGGATATGAAACTGAAAAGGGAAAAATACTTTATACAAGAGAGGCTGAAAAAATAAAATCAATGTTGGTTATAAACTAAAAAATGGACTCACGAAAAAATCTATGGTTCTGAATTTGGATGACCAAGAAGATGGCATACCCTTTGTAAAGAGTACAAGAGCAGCAAGTACATCAGAAAGCAATAATACTGAATTTCAGAATATATGAGGTAAAGTATACCCACATACATACTTCTAGAAGACAGGTCTACTGTTACACGCTTATGATATAGATAGAGCTAGAGAAAGAGGTGGAAGTCATGTGTAATGAAAAGGATATTTATTCTTTTCTTATATATTTCCATCTATACCATTTTGTTACAAAATTATAATTTTATATATCTTGAAAGGGAAGGAAAGGGAAAGGGAAGTCACTCAGTCGTGTCTGACTCTTTGCAACCTCATGGACTGTAGCCTACCAGGATCCTCTGCCCATGGGATTTTCCAGGCAATAGTCCTGGAGCGGATTGCCATTTCCTTCTCCAAGGGATCTTCCCAACCCAGGGATCAAAGCTGGGTCTCCCGCATTGTAGACAGACACTTTACCGTCTGAGCCACCAGGGAAGTCCAATATATCTTGAGGTCATTTTAAATAACTGAACTGCAGCATATGTAAAAACTGCTTGAAGGTGACCTGACTGTTTGGAGTTTTGTGATAAAAAATTAAAATTCATTGACATTTTTAACTATTTTAATAAGCAGAGTCAATCCTTTAATTTAACAAAATAATGAGGTTCTATATTTATAGTAAAATAAATTTAAATATGAGAAGAATGGTGCTATGACTTTAATAGACATTATCTTTACAATGACTAACAAAAACTATAGACAGATGGCCACTATTGAATGAGTCTCTAAATAATTTAGGCAGAATGACTTAGAGTCTTTCTTTTTTTTGGGGGGGCTTATGCCTATTACATATGTTTTAATATTTACTTATAACTTTTTCAACTTTTTGAGGTAATATCTATACTTTTACAACCTTTTAAAAATGTTTTTGATTTTACAGTTTTTTTTTTTTTTTGACTTTTTACAGTACATTTGGATGCTTGGGGCTGGTGCACTGGGACGACCCAGAGGGAGGGTATGGGGAGGGAGGAGGGTTCAGGATGGGGAGCACGGGTATACCTGTGGCGGATTCATTTTGATGTTTGGCAAAACTAATACAATATTGTAAAGTTTAAAAATAAAATAAAATTTAAAAAAGAAAAAAAAAATAGAGTCTTTCTTTACTGTAGCCAAACTGGGACCAAATGGGCTATTCCCCAGGTTTATCGTACTCTCCACCTACATCACTGGTTCTCTCAACACCAAAAAAGGGATCTTGGTCTCTGGTCAATGGAGTCCTGTTTAACAACTCTGAAGTGCCAGCTCTGCCTAGCACTGGCATTCTGAATGGTTCTTTAGAAGGTTAAGAAAATCCAACTTACCTCCTGGTCCTTTCTTTTTACCTTTCTTAGCTTTCTTCCTTTTAGAAAGCTCAGAAAATGCTTCAGCTGCTTTTTGGAGTTTTGTGATAAAAAATTCAATGTCATCCAAAATGTGGTTTAAGATTTGCTGAAATTAGAAATTACAGAATAAACTATAAAGCAGAAGAAAACTATTTTTGCCTTAGCTTTACACTGTGAAGGAAAATCAGAAAGTTTAAAAGAAAGAAAAGACAAAGGAACACTTTCCACATATAAATTTCAAGTTTATCACTAATTCTAAGAAAAAGTATTCAACTAGCATACCTGTGGCTAAAGTCTAACATTTACATTTTTATTTAGTTTTATTTTATCCTATTTTCAATATCATAAAAAAAACATTCACAACATATATTCAGATTAACTATTTTCAATGACTCTAATTTTCTCATTGTGTTCTTCCCACATAAAGTCAGTGGGGGGCGGGGGGTGGTTCCAAGAAAATAGTTTGTTAGAATAGCACTAGCATTTCAGTTTTTCTAATAAATTTCCCAATAAAGCAATGACAATATTATTTTTCAGGACTAAGGGTATATAGAATGCTGTGATAACCTAACACACACATTCATAATGTGTAATAATAGGCATTACTAAGAGTTTCTACAGGGTAAAGCAGAATTAATGATGCACTATGCTTTCACAGATCATGGGATCAACTTCAATTATACTATATATTATATCATATATTATATTAATATATACCGTATATTATACATACTATAGTCTTTCTTGACTTCCTTTTATGTGTGAAACTTGGCATTCTTTTAAAGACTAAAAACTGAGATTAAATAAGCTTTTGAGTATTAAATAAACCTTTAAGTGTTAACAAGTAACACTGTAATATAAAAATTAAATTTAAAACTCTAAAGTCCTTTAAGTATTTGTTTCCCAATAAGCTCAGAACATAAGTAGTGTATAAAAAGCAATTATACTGACATTATATTTTATAATTATGTCACAGGGCAGTGTCATTTTGCCAGGAAATTACTATAGAGAAATCAAAATCAATATAGCCTTATCTTTTATAAAGTATTAAAATATACTTATCTATCCTTAAGAAGTGCCACATAACTTTTATCTTTCAGGCATTATAAAATATTTTAGAATAAATTCCAGGAAGACAAATTAAAAAGATATTCTAATTATAGATTACAAACTACAAGAAAAGAAAAATCCCTCAAATCTTGACAATTCAACTTAAACTCCTTTGTAAACCAGTTAATATCCTAGTTCTATCACAGCCATAGTCTACTAGCTAAATATTGGCATAAAGGCAAAAATTGTTAGGAAAAAAAAATAATTCAAAGGTCATAGCCACCACTGTAAAGAAAAAATATAGTTTCCACAAAATATCTTGATTTAAATCAACTTAACTTTTTCTGTTAATATTTTTTCTCCAAAAAAAGAAAGCCAATGACCTAATGATGACTATTTCACTTACCACATCTCTATCAATGCGGGCTGCCATCATCTCAGGTGTTTCTTCCTGCTGGTAATAATTTCTCTGTTTCTCAACTAAAGAAAAGAAAATCATACATCTTTCAACCTATTGCTTAAGTGATACCAATATAGATAAGCAGACATGCAAGCTGTCTAGAAAAGAGTGTCACTGGCAAAAGTAAACACTTGCAATGGATACAAAAATCAAAGCTGTGCTCATCACCTCTGGCCTGCACCCTCGCCACTAGCACCTCTGACACACACCCTCACCACCCTCACCCTCACCTCTGACATTCATTCCCACCACCACACTTGACAGAGCTGAAGTACCAGCCTTCCATCTGCATGGTATTGATTTACTCTGTAATGTCCCCTCTATTCTCTCTCTTCTAACGTCAGATGCCTGTGGAAACAAGCCCAACTTAGTGCCCTTTAATTCCTACGGAAGAAAAAATTTACACGTTTTTTAAGCACCAATTTCTTAAAAGGGGCCAACTAAGTTCTAAGTTTTAAAGCTCCTCATTCTCATACTTTCTAACATCGTGATAATAGTAAAGCTTTGGGTCTTCTGATAGTAAAGGGCTTCTAATATTCCACTTGTAATTAAGCTTAAAGCCCACAATGTTGGGCTCATTCTCATTTGAAGCTATATGCTTTAAAAGCAGAAATACCTACAAGAATTTGCAAACTGAAGAACAAAAGTCGTGAGATATTATGTTAGCTCAGCTGACTAGGGCATGATAATCAGTATCATTATCTGAACTCCTTCCAGCTACAAGACTGTTAACACTTTCAATTAACACAGATACTCATTCCAAGATTTCTCAGTAGATGAAGTGAAAGAAAAAGGGATGGATGGAACAGGAGAACTGCATCATTACTAAATGGAAACACAACTCATGATGGATCCTCATGGCTCATCATGTTCAATACAGAGAAGTGCAAAAAATACTGCAAACTGCTATGCATCCTCTATGCCTAACTTTACCCTTAAATGGAATATTCACCAAAAAAGAAAAAAAAAAATCACTGAGTCTTACGAAACTTAATCAGTACAATTTCCATATATGAAATCTAGCCAGTTAGCTGCTGTTTTTACATGTGGTTGGCTGCTATCTTGGTTATAGGTATACTGGGCAACAGTAAAGTTGAAGCTGAAATATAGGTATTAGGAACTCTGCTGCTGTGTTCCCAAAATACCATTTGGAGGACACAGTGAAAGATATGCAGTATTTCTCAGAGTTTTTCATAGTCTGAGGCACTGCTAGGAACGCGTTGCAATTGCCACTATTCTACAGAGATCTCTCGTGGAGTCAGGGCAGAGCTATGGCTGCATGCGTGCCTACATGCTCAGCTGTGTCTGACTCTTTGGGGCCTGTGGACTGTAGCTGCCAGGCTCCTCTATGCATGGGATTCTCCAGGCAAGAATACTGGTGTGGGGTGCTGTTTGCTCCTCCAGGGGATCTTTCAGACCCAGGTATCAAACCCAGGTCTCCTGCACTGGCAAGCAGATTCTTTACCACTGCACCACCTGGGAAGGCCCAAGAGCTATGTCAAGGATCCGAAGAAGAAATCATCCAACCGAAGTCAGCTGGAGCCTTCAGGCGAGCAGAGAGATACTCTTCTTAGAGGGCTTTCAACTACAAAGTGGCCTGGATCCAGGCAGAACTTCATATGGTAAGCAGTGTGTTCTGTTTGACCTAGTAGTAAACTAGAAGTTCTGAAAAGCTTATCTAACTGTAACTTAATAGATGAGACTGTACAGAGTACTTTAGACAACATCTAATGAGGGACTCCACTGGTGACTCAGACTGTAGAGTCTGCCTGCAATGCAGGAGACTGGGATTTGATCCCTGGGTTAGGAAGATCCCCTGGAGAAGGGAATGGCAACCCGCTCCAGTATTCTTGCCTGGAGAATCCCATAGATAGAGGAGCCTGGTGAGCTACAGTCCATGGGGTCACAGAGTCGGACATGACTGAGTAACTAACACACACAATGAGGGCTCAGAAATCCCTGGGAATAGATTTTTCTTGTTTTAAATTATAGGTTTGATAGATGTTCTTATAAGTTTATTCAGAATATCTAAAAAAACTTAAGGTGTCTTATCCTTCCTCAACTTCAAGGAAGACCATTTTGACCTCTCTCAAAATAAAATCCACATCTCCTCTACCAAAAGAGTAACAATAGCAAGATTACTGTAAGTACACAAGAAGTAGAAAACACTATAAAATTCCACTTAGCATTTTAAATACAAAGTGGAAATGTATATAAAGTGTTATAAAGTTATAATAACTAATAATTATGCTACTTTATTTTTGAAAAATGGATGCTTCAAAGATTTCTTTCTTTCATCTGTTTGGTAGCTGGGCTTATATGTAAACTGAAAATAGCTTTAAGGACACAAGAATTTAAATAATATGGAAAGTGATTGATAAAAATGAACTCAATTTGGCAAAAATGACTACCTACTATTCTGTTCCAGGTACTATCATATGCATTATTCCCTTTCAGATTCACAGAAACATATGAGTTTAACTCATTTCCATTCTGCAAGTGAGGCATAACTTTTAAGGTCCCACAGGTATATCCCAGGCTTACCCCAGAGCCTAAATTTTGGTTCACCAGACTCAAAGGACAGTCCAGTATCACTCATTTTGTAAATTAAGTTTTGTAGTTTAACTACACTGCTAGATATTCTCATGAATGATGCTTTACTAGGTAAAGAGTAAGTGATTTAAGTAGTCACACTGAACTAGGAGGTAAAAGAATTGACACTATGGTCTCCATCAAATTCAGACTCACCAGATCACAATTTATTTACCCTTAAAATCAAGAGATTGGACCAAGCATATGTTAAGGCATTTTCCAGTTATACAAATTTCAAACATAGTGAAACATTCTGACATATATTACAGTATGTTCTTTGGTCCGGTTACTTGTTTTAAAGAATATCAAAGCAAAATGACAGTACAGACATGGGACCCATTAGGTAAATTTACATGATGGTGAATGCAATTTAGCCCTTTTCCACCTCCCTATCCCCTGTCCTGACATCCTGCCCTTGTAAACATGAACAGTTTGTCCAAGAGAGGACAGTGGTAAGATAACAGTAGTGGAAAGAACTTTGAAGTATTATCATTAAAAAATATTGATCTAAATTATATAAAATATTAAAATATTTAATTTATATTAAAATATTATATTAAGTGTAATATATTTAAATATATTTTATAATATTAAGTATATTAAAATATTCTATTATCATTCTTTTAATTGTTAGTTGAGTCAAACTCCCTCTTTGAGTGCTTTAAAAAGAAAAGACTCTAACACTAGATTTATTAAGACTGGTCTTAACTCTTAGAGACAATAATCTTATAAAGCTCAAGGTTTAACTTTTCTTTACCTAAGATCTATTTTTACAAAACTAACCTCAAGTTTCAGCTTAGAAATCAGCATCAGAGGCTGAAAGCAAGAACTGGGTCACAACTCAAAGTAAATGTTCAATAAGTACCAATCCCTGGAAGTACTCACAGTCTGCTTGGTCAGCTGCCAACGCGGACCAGGCTGCCACTCGACTCCTAACGTCCACCTGGGTCACAGTGCCAGGGGGCACGGGGGCAGGAGCTTTGGGTGGAGGTGGTATACCAGGGTCTGCTTTGGAAATCATCCTGAAAACAGATGAAAACAAACTGAACTTTTACCATCTCTATTTCTATAACACATCAGTTCTCTCAGTTTTATGTATTAGTTCTTTAACCTCTAGAAGTATGCCTTGGGGTAGAAAAACAAGGATTTCTTAACCATTCCATATTATGTATATTTATAAATGTATATGAAAAGTATAGAACATTTTCAGTTCAGCTGAAAACCACATTTAATGTATTTTTCTGGGTCTCCTATGATTAGCAAAGAGTGTTAACAAAACTAGAGTCCTAATATCTATTTATATTCCATTAGGCTATCTTCCCTTAAAGTGCCACTCTTTTGTTCATGAGTCTCTAGGACAACAGAAGTGGGAGAAGCCACACCAGAGAAATTATGGGGAGAAAAGCCATGCGCGCGCGCGTGTGCACACACACACACACACACACACACACACCAACAACCCTTGGAAAGCAAATGAGCTGAGATTACAGACTGTAATCTGTAAAACATGATAACATACCTTTGCTGAAAATATTTTAATTTTTAAAGAAAAAAAAATGACTCAAATAAAAACCAATTCTAGCCCTTAATTTCTTTTAATGCTTTTACCTTAAGACATCAAGCCGCCTCTTCTGCTTCCCTCCTTTGCTGTCACTGATCGCGCTCTCAACATCTTCACTAATTAGATTTGCCTGCAACAAAAGACAAGTTACCTGGGAGGTTACGGATTTCTTTATCTTGGTATGTAGGTTAAAACAGAAAGAGGGATTATGCGCACTGTCCCAATCAATAAATGTCTTGATGCAAAAGAAAAGTGACTTTTTAAAAAAAAATCTGCTTTTGAAACATGACACTTGTTTTTTTCAGTGAACTCTGTAATGAAAGGATTCGAAAATGGAAGGAATTTTTAAAGATTATTTCATCCAGACTCCTTTAATTAAAAAAAAAAAAAAAGCTACACTTGTATAAAAGCAAAGAGAAAAAGGATTTGCATATGTTGAAAGTATAATCACATGCTGAAAATGTAACTGGGTTAATACCTCTGCCTGGGAAGAGGTGGAGGAACCGTAAGTACCAGCATACACAGCAGCATCCCTCCCCTCCCCCATTCTCACCATCCACGGGGCACCCATTAACCGTGGACATACATAACTCAGTTCCAGCAGAGTCACTCCCTCAGTTTAAGACAGCCCTGTCATCACTAGGTGAACCCCAACACTTGGCTGTAACCCTTGTGATAACCCTTTTATTCTGTCACTTTAGGTTAATAAAATTTAGCTTTCTCCAAAGGAATGATGTTTCTGATACTCTTCCAACAA
Source organism: Bos javanicus (assembly GCF_032452875.1). Taxonomy (NCBI): domain Eukaryota; kingdom Metazoa; phylum Chordata; class Mammalia; order Artiodactyla; family Bovidae; genus Bos; species Bos javanicus. The sequence goes on along the minus strand of NC_083872.1, from coordinate 94,770,420 downwards.
GAGCATTTGTCTGATATGGTTTTCTTGGGAACCAATGTGAGATTAGCAGCTAAGAAGTTTGTTTGGTTCTGAGGTTTATTTATAGGACTTCCCTGGTGGCTCAGAGGGTAAAGCATCTGCCAACAATGCGGGAGACCTGGATTCAATCCCTAGGTCGGGAAGATCCCCTGGAGAAGGCAATGGCAACCCACTCCAATACTCACAAACAGTCGGACATGACTGAGCGACTTCACTTATAGCCAGTGATTATTACTGTATATCACATTCTTGCTGGGATATATTCATCTCCTATTTTATGTCTGCTTGTTCTCTGTAATTATGTATGTTTTCCCCAAATACACACATACACACACACACTCACACACACATTGTTATTTAGTTGCTAAGTCATGTGCGGCTCTTTACAACCTCACAGACTGCAGGCTGCCAGGCTCCTCTGTCCATGGCATTTCCCAGGCAAGAATACTGGAGTGGCTTGCCATTTCCTTCTCCAGGGGATCTTCCTGACCCAGGGATCAAACCTGCATCTCCTATGTTGGCAGGAGGATTTTTTTACTGTGGGGCCACCAGGAATGCTCCCATATACACACATACACACATAGTTATATATTATATTCTTTACCATAGGCACATGTAATCATAAAATTTTAGCAGTGAGGCGACACTTAAAGATCATATAATCTTTTCTTGTTTTATAATTAGTAGAACTGAGGAATACTCATATGATGATTTGGCCTAGGTCACAGAACTATTAAACAAGAATGTTAATGTGTCCTAGTCCAGCTTCACTTGGGTAAGAACGTTCTAGTTTCAGGAAGAATGTCTAGGAGTCCTGAATTTCCTATGGGTAGGGTGTGGAGTTGGCTATCATATTTCCAAGAAAAAATTTACACTGAGGTGGGCAGGAGCATTGTATAAAGTTCCATGATAAAGAAAGGTTAAAACTCAAAAGGGAAGTTGTAAGAAACTACATATATCATTGCATTTATATTTCTAATGGGGCAAGGGAAAAAATCCATCCCAAATGTGGAATATGGCACCAGTGAGTACGTGCATAGGGCTGTGTGGTGGTACTTGAGCTTTTAAGCAGGACAAAACAGCATTCAGTAAATCTGTTTTGGACCCATCAACATCATCATGCCCCAACAAATAAAGCAAGCCCTTTATCCTCAAAACTGGAATCCAGAAACTTCACTCAGTCCATAACAGGGAGAGATTTTCGAGCACTGAGACATATAGCAGATTTAAAATGTCTTTAAGCATAGCTCTCTGTGTTTAAAATGTTTGAATTAAATTTCACTGTTTTCAGAGTAAAATATCCATCTTAATCCTTACTGATGTAACAAATCTAACCTTGCAAAAAAAATTCTTAATGCGTTTTATGACTTTACAAAGGAAACATATGAGAAGTCGAATGAACATACAAATTATCTATTGCCACAATTCTTTCCAAGTAAGAAAGTCATTTATTTAAATAAAATTTTCAGAAAGTCATTTATGACATAAATTGAAATAAAAAGAAAATTATAAAATATACTATTTATAGTCAATCTTAATTTACCTATCATATTTTAATGTCAAAGAATTACAGAAAAGATCAAATGACACTTTATGCTAATCTCCCAACATTTCTTTATAAGAAAAAGAATATATTGTGTGTATATATTACACACAATCAAGTGGTAAATCACTGTTCTTGGCAAAGTAAAAATCAACTCAATTAAAAATGATTTCCCTTTTAGAGAAATCAACTCATGAAATAAAGATTCAAGGTTGCAGATAAATTCTAATGTCCAATAAAGCATCACAAATTACAATCATTTGAAAATTACAGTGTACTTTGAAATATAAATCTTCAGGATATGGCGTATTATTACCAGTATAGTAACTATGCTCATCTCTTTTCACATTATGACCTGGGGATTACATAACTTGAGCAATTATTCAAGTCACATAATTGAACAGTAACCCTTAAATCAGTACCATGGAAAACGTCCAAATGTTTCATTGCAATAACCCATGCTATGTGATTGGTGCCAGCATAAAACAGAATAAAACAGATGACATGGTTATTGTCTGTGAAGCATGATTTTTGAAGAATCAATCTTTAATTATAAGTCCAAGTCCCTCAGTGAAGAATTTAATGTATTATCTGCACAGTTTTTAAATAAACAGAATGCATCTTATTTTTTAAATAACACTCAATCTTCTCTTTATTTACTTAGCCTAAACATCCTAGGGAAGATACTGAGGTGTTTTCCTTACAAAACTGTAAGAAACTAAAAATCTAGTACCTAGTAGCCATGTGATTTGGAGAAGGCAATGGCACCCCACTCCAATACTCATGCCTGGAAAATCCCATGGACGGAGGAGCCTGGTAGGCTGCCGTCCATGGGATCGCTAGGAGTCAGACACGACTGAGCGACTTCACTTTATTTTTTCACTTTCATGCATTGGAGAAGGAAATGGCAACCCACTCCAGTGTTCTTGCCTGGAGAATCCCAGGGACAGGGGAGCCTGGTGGGCTGCCGTCTATGGGGTCGCACAGAGTCGGACACAACTGAAGCGACCTAGCAGCAGCAGCAGCAGCCATATGATTGAAGGAGGTAATCAAAGCTAGAACATCTGCTTAAAGGGAGAGAAAATTCACCAGTCTTTTACCTTAATCTCATCACACTGGAAAAGATGAAGGTCTGGCTTGCTCTGGGTTGGCTCTTTGCACACCAGGGCAAGAACAGAATCATAGCTACAGGAGTGCATCACAGCTTGGCAATGCTGAATGGTGTTCAAAGGAAAATTCTCCAATTCATTCTAAAAAGCAAAAATACAACTTGCCTTACTTTTCATTGGATATATAAAATCTGCTCCACAAAGAGCTCTAGGCATCATACCAATAATTTTTAAAAGTATGCAAACCACATTGACAATGAACAGCAGTAAACACAGAAAATATGGAGGATGAGTAGGTACAAGGAGACAGAAAAGACACCACCCTGGGCTAGAGGAGGAGTGAGAGAAAGAGCGAAAAAGATGGACATATTTAATAAAGGGATGTGGTTCTGTTCTTAATAAACAGAAACCTGAAATTATCAGTACTGATTTCCTAAGATTATGGGAAAGAGAGGATGCCTTTAAGAGAAAAATAGGTAAACTGAGGCCTCTTTCCAAAGTTATTATCCATCTTACCTGGTATTCTTTTCCCTGTGGCTCTATAATATCAAGGTTTTGCTATGTTTTGTTTTTACTTGAATATTATAGTCAAACTCTCGGTTTTTATCTTTAGTAATCACAAATGTTAAGCTAAGAATAATACATCATTTGTACACTTTTTATTTCAGTGAATCTCTGAGATGGAAAAATTCACTATGTAAGTTTTTCCAGCCAAAAATGTCAAACATCAGGGTTAGAAGAATCTTGCTAAAAAATACATTCTTTGAAATGATTAAGCTATTTGGTCATATGAAATTGAATAGTTTCTAACCAATAAAAAGGCATGCCAATAAGACCCTGATAGATCAAATAATTACTTCTGAAACAAATTAATTTTCTTTTTTTTTAACAAATTAATTTTCTGTTCATAATAATAACAAATTCTTTGTTAATGAGATACATTTAAGGTGGTTATCCTAACATGAATGGCCTTACACAAATAGCAAGCACTGTCATGATGTAATTGATGGGAGAAATGGTGGCTTTTTATAAGTAAACAAAATCCAATATCCCTGATAACTGGAACATAAAAAAAACCAATAACTTTTATTATAGACAGCACATATACACAGACATCATATCATAAATTGATTCTAAGCCCTCATTCCTTGGGACCCAGAAAGGTGAAACAAAAAATGCACATTCCATTAAAACAGAATGTAATTTCTAGGCCACACCAGGGAGATAACAATTTTCTTTCAAAATAAATTAAATAATATCCCTTCTCTATAACTACTTGAAACTAGGAGGATTAGAGAAGCTCCCGGGTGTTATTCTCTCACAGAATGCAATGGATGAGATGAAAGAAAGGGCAGATTTTACACCCTACTCCTATCAGAATACCTTAACATGATTACAAAAGTTATTTTCTTTATCTTAGCAACTCAAATGTCTACTAGGTGATGGGGCTCAGAAAAGGCCTCTTTTAAGAGCTCCAGCATCTTACCTGACTACCTGTGTGAAAGAAAGGTACCCGGTATTGACCTGGTGGAAGCTGAGGCACATACACACCAACTCCTTCACCCCAATTCACTCACTGGGGTTCAAACCACAACACTTGGATATGGCTTGGCCTAGCATATAATTAACATATGTCTTAAAGAATAGTGCCCTATAGGGGCTTTAGTTTAGTGCTATGTATTTTTCCCTCACTTCTTCCACCTCATCATATATGGTTAAAGAAACATTGTATCCTTCTATATCTAGTTTAAAAACATGATTTTGCATCCCTAAAGTATATGGAGAAGGACATTTTTCCTTCAAATTCACTGACAAGAGTATTTTATGGTGCCAAATATTTACCCATTTTCAAACAATCTGACCTAACGTGAACATAAATATTTTTAGACTTTCTTGAAAATAAAATAGCATATGTTTTTCAAACTTGCCTTTGATTCTAAATCGATCAGGCTCACAGCTTTCTCATCCACCTGAAGAATCATATCTTGAGTCCATACTTTGCCCTTAGCATCGAGCAATTTCAGCTTCCTTATTCCATCATCAACAGTTATCATAGCATCTTTCCGATCCAGAACAAAGGTGGTCAAGTGCTTATGATTGAGAAAGAAAAAACATATCACACATAGTCTCTTAGTAAACATTTTCCCCCCAAAATTGTAAAGTTAACCTAACTGAAGTCAGCTAGTAAAGGGGAGGAAAAGGCAATGGCACCCCACTCCAGCACTCTTGCCTGGAAAATCCCATGGATGGAGGAGCCTGGTAGGCTGCAGTCCATGGGGTCGCTAAGAGTCGGACACGACAGAGCAACTTCCCTTTCACTTTTCACTTTCATGCATTGGAGAAGGAAATGGCAACCCACTCCAGTGTTCTTGCCTGGAGAATCCCAGGGACAGGGGAGCCTGCTGGGCTGCCGTCTATGGGGTCGCACAGAGTTGGACATGACTGAAGTGACTTAGCAGTAGCAGTAGCAGCAGTAGAGGGGAAAGACAAAGATTGGGTTGGTCAAAAAGCTCATTCAGGATTTTCACACCTCTTATGTGAAAACCTGAAGGAACATTTTCACCAACCCAATATAAAGTACTTTAGAACTTCATGGGAACCTTACTGGGATAATAAAGTCAAAACAGACTTTTGACGAATAGAGGAAATGATGCCTTGAATCATAAAATATCTAAATCTGTGTAATACTGAGCCTTGTTGAACTAGACAAACATGAGAAAAACAAACTTTAAAGAGCTTAAATAACATGCTCTTTATTTAATCCATTTTATTACATATTGGTTATTTAGATGTTGAACAACAGAACAACAGTCTACAAACAAGCCTGAAAACTATAGATACTGGTAGTCGAGAGCCGCAACAGCAATTCTAGTTTGCAACAAGTGTCAACCTTTTCACTCTACTGAAACAAAACTTTAAATTTCATTAAGCATGCTTGAGGAAATAGAAATCTAAAAACAGGAGCAATTTAAAAATTATTCCCTAATTCAATATTTTCTATTATAATAAGCAAAGTTCACTCAAATAGATTGCAATTAAGAGCAAGTATCTTAAAAGACGGCAATAGAGGGAAAATTTTTTAAAAAGAGAGCATTGTTTAAACAGAACTTGCAATAACTTTAGACAAAACCATCAAGGTTTATTTCAAGAAGAGTCCATAATATAAAATAGAAGTCTTTGTTCTGTTTTTAACCAAAAAAAGGCTGATAATGATAAATGAGTAGTTATTTTAATTTATTCTCCATGAAAACAGATTAACTAGATACTTTTATATTTAACATCTGTTTTTAGAAAATCTAAAAGAAAAATTTCAACCCAATTTACAACATCATAGACATGAAATAAAACATCACTCTGATTTTACTATCAATTTTTATGTGCCTCAAGCTTCATTCTACATTGTAGCAAACATCAAAGTATCTTACTTCAACACGGTATTGGGATATATCTGACACGCTGCTGACACTGTCCCGTGCATAATTCTTCCTTTGTTCTGGAAAAGAAGTTTAAAAAGTTGTTATTTACCCATGAATAGGCTGAACTTCATATAGCAGTGTCTCATGGCCATCTCTAAAACCAGTCTATCTCATATATAAGTACAGTAGTTGACAAGTCACCATTGTGTGGTTATCTGAAAATACTCATTATTCATATTCAATGAAAAAGTCATGGAAAAGCTTACATGAAATGTAAAAATGATCTGACCAACATAAATGATCATAATCCCAAAAGTTAACAAGATTATTCATGTGTAAGGAAAAAAGTTATTTCATCTAAAGATGTTATTAATCAGGGACATCCTCTTGACCACAAAAGAGAAAAATCTGGCTTGTAAATTTCATCTTTTAATGCACTGAGAACAAAATGGAACTGCAAATATGGTCATGGATACTGTATTATATGAGTTAGACTACATTATTAAAATAATAGACACTGCAAGGCACACGTTTCACCATATCCACACTAGGGAGCAGGTTAGAGGAGATTCAAAACATGATTCAATCACACTCAATGCCATTTAACTCTAATATTCACACATCTACAGAACACAAATGTGATACTCAGAACTGTAGGTATAAGCTGTTAGAAAAAAATAAGAAAGTTAGGTAGAAAGTTACTGCACCAACTAAATAAAAAGCAAAAAGCAACCTGTTTTTCTTTTGCAAAATGCTGCAAAACCAAAATAAAATATGTGACGCCAATATTTTGTACTTGTTGCTTTCTAATCAAGCAACTTGATCATTTGTAAATTTGGGGTTGCCTGATTTTTTTTTCCTGTGGTGAAAAAAACTCTAAGTGGGAAGCAGGAAAGTTTGGATTATCGCCTTTGTCTCTTGTCACTAAGGAGGAGACTGATCTTGGCAAAACTCTGCATTTCAGCACCCTTATTGTAAATACGAGGGTTAAATAAGCTCACGTTTCATGATTCCTACAGCACTAACATTTATTCTCTCTCTGCCTCTGTGTCTACCTCTCTCACATAAACACACCTTAGCTTTCCTAATAACCATGTTTTTATCCAAATGTAAACCTGTTTGTTTCAGGTAATATAGAAATTTTCTGATTTTGCTACAGCAGAAATTGAAAAGTTCTGCTGAACATAAAAGCAAAGTAAGTACAAAAATACTAACTCAGAAAGTTAATACATAGGATTTTTTAAAACGATAACTTTCGGTTTCACAATACCCATGAATGTTACAACTTTTCATTTACATTTTTCTTAAAGCTTAGGTGAGAATATAAATGCCTTTTATTATATCACTCTGATATTATTCCAATACATTCTGATTTTGCTTTTGCAGCATGAAAGTTATTTACTAAAAATGGGCACACTATAACATTCACCATCTGCTACCTTTCTTTTTTTGTTTGGACGATGATCTGAAGAAGTATGATCCATCTGGTCCTACCAAAACAATGTCACCGAAAAGAAACATCTGATTTCACCTTAAATATTCTATTCCAGTATGACAAAACATAAACCTTAATTTACACCTTTTTAAGACTGAACAACCATAATTTTTCTGATTATTAGCCAAGGTTTAATCAATGAGAAATATGAACAAATGGATACTTGATGATAACTCTTAACCCATGATAACTCTTAAAAAGTCAATATTTAATTCAAGGACACGTCTGAGAAAAACACTTTTAGAAAGAACCAGTATTTCAGAATCACCGGTTCATCATATTCTAACACAATTCTCCATGCCCAACTCAGAACATGAGGGCGGTTCTGTTTCCTTTTGTCTGGCCTCAGGACCATAAAAGAAATGGCAGCGGTTGCCATGGTCTCCAATATCGATATAGCGACCCTGGGATGTTCAAATGCTTGACTGAGTTTTTCAGTTAAGTGAATGGCAAACACAATTGAAGATAAAAACTATTAGATGTTTTGTAATTAAATATTCTCATTACAAAACAATAAAACTTTGTTCCCCCCAATTTCCCTACAGTTTCTCAATCCTACAGAAAAATACTTTACAGAAGTAGAAAACACTGTTTGATAGCATTCATAAACAGTGTGATGCTAACTGAAAGATAAGGTACCATTCCTAATATTCTAAATTAAGGATCCATTGTAGGAATTCCTAAGCTCTTTCTCTCCAGTGTTATACAATAAATAATATGTATGTGTTACAAGAAATCACCTTTTAAAAATCCTAAAAACGTGTAAATGCCATAAAATGGATTTACAAATAAACTAGTAGTTTCAGTGATTTAAGGCAATGATAAAAGTTACTATGAACATTTTAATAGGAAATTTTGAAATAAAGCTTCTAAAAGGCAATTAGAGTAACATTTATTTTTTAAGAAAACCATATGTACTCTCAAGTACAGCTGTAAATAGTAATTATGCTCCTAAGCCTGAAATATCTCACCCACAGCTCTAAAACAGTATGGAAAGCCTCAATAAAGTCACCATGATACTTAAGATGAAGTCTCTACCGAGGTTCATCACTTTCTCTAAGAAATGGTTCTCAACCTCGGCTGCACATTAGAAAAGGAACTTTAAAAAACACTGCATGCCCTCCCCCACCCACACTGCACAGCCCAGGATTCTAATGTAGTTGGTCTAGGATGCAGTCTGAGTATTGGGCTTTGTAAAAGCTCTCCAGGAAATTCTAATTTTTTTCATTCTAATTCCAAGGTTGGAAACTACTATTCCAAAATCAGTACAAAGGCCAACTCAACTACCACCTCCTAAGGCGAAGTTTCTTTCTTCCCAAATTAACAGTGTAAGTCATGGTCAAACAGTCTCTCTCTCTGATACAATTAGAGTTAGGAACAAACTCTACTTGATTGTAGTGCCACTGATGGTGCTTCGCTGTTTTTCGTAATGGCTTTATTCCATGGGCCAGAATATACAAACCCAAAGGATGGAATTAGGTGGCTTCAGTTAGCAAAGATGGAAATTCTTTATGCATTATTTTAGTGTTATTGAGCTGATACAGTGCCGTGAAAACTGCTATTTCACTTCTGGACCAGGTAGTTAAACTTAGGTTTCAGTGAACTTTGGATGATTATCATGTATCACTATAGGTTCATCAAATCTAACAGGTGTATTCCTCTGAAGGTGGCTGCTGAGTGGAGGAGGCTAGGCTGTGGGGGTTTATGGAAAATCTTGGTACTCCTCAATTTTGCTGTAAACCTAAAACTGACCTCCAAAATGTCTTAATTTAAAAAAAAAATAGGTTTCACTTAACTCTTCAATGAGTACAATGACCACTATAACAATACTCAGGTCTCAGCATTTACACCTAATTCTCGTTTGCCTATATTGCTGTTTACACATAAGATGGCAAGATTTGAAACAGCTAATATTCAGAAAACTGTTATTTTCTCTTTCTCTGAAAACAAATTGTTATTTTCTCTTTCTCTGAAAACAAAGTGCCGCTCAGAAAGTAAGAAATGGGTTATTAAAAAGAAAAAGTGTAACGTGAAAGTGAAACTCACTCAGTCGTGTCCGACTCTCTGTGACCCGACTCTCTGCGACCCCATGGACTATATACTCCGTGGAATTCTCTAGGCCAGAATACTGGAGTAGGTAGCCTTTCCCTTCTCCAGGGAATCTTCCCAACCTAGGGATCAAACCCAGGTCTCCTGCATTGCAGGTGGATTCTTTACTAGCTGAACCACCAGGGAAGCCGAACATAAAAGTAGCTGCCAAGTACTCCTCTAAGTAAAACAACGGGTTATTGTTCATACTACTTTACACTTATAGAAACTTTCAGCCATAGGAAAGGAGAACTCCTTTCCCATTATTTTAGTGTTTAATTTCTGTACAGGAGAGGTGGCTTAGCGGGAATCAGTAAGAAGTAGTGAGTAATAATTACAAGCTCTCATGATGTAGGCAACTATAAGCAAGATTGACAAATCAGTCTTTTTTTAATATAAATTTATTTATTTTAATTGGAGGTTAATTACTTTACAATATTGTATTGGTTTTGGCATACATCAACATGAATCTGCCACAGGTATACACGTGTTCCCCATCCTGAACCCCTCTCCCTCCTCCCTCCCCAAACTATCCCTCTGGGTCGTCCCAGTGCACCAAGATCACTTTTAGAAAACAAACAAGGTCATTTTTACAAAACCACATTATTTAAGAATTCATTTTATTGCCTGGTGCAACAAGTTGTTAAAACAGCTCATCCCTCAAAGGAGAAAAAAAAGCTTTAAAATTTTCAAATAACATAGAAAAATTCCTAAATTGTCTTTTTGAGTCTCATGCACTTTGACATACTCTATGAAGCTGGATGTTGACTCTAACACTGCCCAACCTCCTGGTAATATATAGTCAAGAGCCTTTTATTTACAGTTTTTAAAAATGTTTTTTCTTAAACTATGTATTTTTTTCAACTAAATTACACCTTGTCAACAATGAGGATGGAAAGAAGAGAAGTGGGTTTTAACCCTTTGGTGCCACCTGAATTTATAAGACCTCTCCTAGACTTCAAATGGGACAATTAAAGAGACTTAATAATTCCAAAATAAGAACTGAAAGAAAAAGAAAGATAAGAACAAAACGGAAAATATGTGGGTCAATATCTATTAAGAAAAGTGGTATACTGTTTGTAGTAGCCAGGACATGGAAGCAACCTAGATGTCCATCGGCAGATGGATGGATGGGAGAGCTGTGGTGCATATACACAGTGGAGTATTACTCAGCCATTAAAAAGAATGCATTTGAAGCAGTTCTGATGAGGTGGATGAGACTGGAGCCTATTATGCAGAGTGAGGTAAGCCAGAAGGAAAAACATAAATACAGTGTACTAACGCATATATATGGAATTTGGAGAGATGGTAGCAATAACCCGGTGTACGAGACAGCAAAAGAGACACTGATGTATAGAACAGTCTTGTGGACTCTGTGGGAGAGGGAGAGGGTGGGAAGATTTGGGAGAATGGCATTGAAACATGTAAAATATCATGTAAGAAGCGAGTTGCCAGTCCAGGTTCGATGCACGATGCTGGATGCTTGGGGCTGGTGCACTGGGACGACCCGGAGGGATGGTATGGGGAGGGAGGAGGGGGAGGGTTCAGGATGGGGAACACGTGTGTACCTGTGGCGGATTCATTTTGATGCTTGGCAAAGCTAATACAATTATGTAAAGTTTAAAAATAAAATAAAATTAGAAAAAAAATGTAAAAAAAAAAAAAATGGACAAATGTATGAAACATTGGTTTCCAAGACACTATGTTTCATGAGGAGAGGTATTGCTCCATCCCAGATTCCTGCCCATGGAAGGCAATTCCAGTACTGGCAGGCGCAGCAAGGAGCTGATTGTCTGTTATCTGTCTAGCAGATGTGTGTGCTATACCCATTCCCTCACCAGGATAGTGTCATTGGGGTCTTGGGGCTACCTAGCCTCAATGCCATACCCAGAAGCAAAGAGACTAAAGAGACAGTGCAATTATGGCTGATCACTAGAATTCACATCACCTTCCTCCATGGTAGTGGGGAGATGACCTTCTACCCTACCTTATGTCAATAAAATAAAACAACACAGCACAAGCAAAAAAAAAAAAAAGAAAAGTGGTATATTTGAGTACATGAGTTGAGCACTGTGTAAAAATACAGCAAAGTTTACAGTCAGTTATACAGAAATGAAGCATACAGATAACAGATTACTGATGCTCACTTTACCAGTACCTCCATAAAAACAAAAAAGAAAAGCAAGAGAAAAACAAATACACCTTTGCACATGTTAACATCACAACAGTATTCAAACTTCAAGTAAAATGAAACGTGAGAGACTGCCTGTCATATTTATCTTTTACTCCATCACCGCCCAACAATATAATAAATGTAGGTCATGACAATAAAGTATTACTAACTGGTAATTCTGTGAAACATATTTTTCTGGTGACAGGAGGACTTTAAACAGCTGATTAGTTATGCCAAGTTGTCATATTCCAAACTTAGCTCATTTAAAGGAAAGTCACTTTTCGAGGAAGTTCAGCTGTTCAGAACACAGCAAAGAACCCACACTTAAATAAAATAAGCCCTCTGAGTGGGAGACAGAGATGTCACAATATCTAATGTTAATATTTGCACATTTTAATGCCTCTATTCCCTACTTACAACCTATGTGTAATACTCACAAGATTTCCTATTAGTTTCTTAGCCTACATATATCAAAAGCAAAGCTAGAAGCAGGCACGTTACCAACAAAGGACAGTTCACCTGACTTTATTAAAAATGCTTGGGACCTAGCCACACAGGAATATACAACAGCTTCAAATACTCCTAAGGGAAAAGATCCCGTATAATTTGGTGTAAAGTTAAGGAATGGGCTTCCCTGGTGGTTCAGTGGTAAAGAATCCACCTGCCAATGCAGGAGACATGAGTTTCATCCCTGGGTCAGGAAGATACCCTGGAGGAGGAAATGGCAACCCACTCCAGTATTCTTGCCTGGAGAATCCCATGGACAGAGAAGCCTGGCAGGCTACAGTCCATGGGGTCGCAAAGAGTTTGACAGGACTTAGCAGCTACACAACAATAACAGCAACAAAGGTAAGGAATGCAGTCTCTGAGCATCTCACAGTACACACGCTGGAGTATGCGCCACTGACCCTCTGAGTCATGGACAAAGGGTTACAGGAGCCACGCCCCAACAGAAGGGAATGTCTAAGGCTTTTTACAAGCGTTTCCCTTAAAAAAAGACTTTGACAAGCAGGCTAGCTGGAAAAAAAATACATAAAATTTTCAATTCCCTGATAATGGCAGCCAAATGAAATGTTACGACCATGAGATAAGAAAAGAAAGAAACTGTAGAAGAGAGAAATTAATATGTATTTCCTACTTATGTTGTCAGGAACTTTATTGATGCAGAGCCTCTCACATGCTGGCTTTAAAATTTCTTGTATAATAATGAATAAATGACAGTTTAGGGTGATTAAAACTGCCGCACAACTTAACCATTTTCCTCGAATAAATTAAAGAATATAGCTAGAAGAAGCAAATTTATTATCATAATTGTGCAGTTCACATTCATAGGACTTATGAAAAAATATTTCTAGTGATAGCTGGGATGCAAACTTTAAAATATATGATGAAGATTACCTCTTATTCCTGGCAAAGTATCACTGAGATGAGATGTATGACATCATTTGGAGTTAACAGTAAAATATTAAATTTGATGCATCTGAGAACCCATGACTAAAAGTTACCGTCCTATACCCTTCCTCACTACTATGATGGGTTCACTACTTCTATTTTTTCATATACACAATATTATATGTATATGAAGCAATATTATCATCATTTCTATTTTGCAGTTGAGGGAACTGGGACCAACAGATTAAATCATTTGCTCAAAACGGCGGCCCTTTTGGTACAAGTGCTATGATTCAGCCATGGATCACGTGGCCCCCCAAACCCATGCACTGCCTCTCTGAGAGAGATACTGAAGCAGTCATAACGGTGCATTATGGTGTCAGACTGAAAAGTGTTCTCATAAAAAAGACCAAGCTGCATGAAACTCCTGACACAGGCTGTAGCCTGTGCTCGGTACATAAAAAACAGTGGTCATTACCGTGAAACTCATGTTGCAGCATGCTAAATAATGCCCACACATCCCAGAGGAATCCATGTGCCACCCATGAAGGCGAGTGAATTCTTAAAAGATTTATTCAACTGGTTTAATCATCAGAGAGGATAAATCTTATAGGTATACACTGTGACACAATAAATGACATTATAAATCTCTCCTTTACCAGCATGTTAATTACAAAAGAAAAGTTAAAACTATGCAGTTTGGGAGGCTAAACAGTCCTAAAATTAACTAAATATAGTTAGAGCTTCCACTGGAATTTTATTCCAGTTGAATAAACTAGAGGAGGTTTGTTCAAAACCTGGACATGTTTCTATGCTGCCATTCATCCATGTAACCATTCATCCCATTCACTCACTGCATTTACTGGGAACCTGTCAGAGAGAAGGCATAATGGACATGTGTGTCTTTGTGGACAGTGTGCTGAGAGGGAAAGCTGAGTATTAGCTACAAGGAGGAGTGAAATGTTACCTGCAACTTCAAGAAATTTAAAACCCTCTGACATCTAAGCCTAACACACTGCTGAGTCTTCTTTCTTCCTGATGATTGCCTCTTGCATTTGCCTGTTTCCATCACCCTATTTATGTCTTCTGTTTACCTATATGCTGCTCATTTTTGTCACACTACCCCAAATTAACTGTTACTTTTTTTTCCTTACAGTCAAGATTTTTAAATTTATGTTATTTTGACAAATTACCTCACCTTAGAAAGGAGCACCAGTTTGCTTTATATGTAAAAAGGGGGGAATAAAAATTTACTACTTAAAAGCTAAAGATTCAGTTCCTAGGTAGGAAGACTCAATATTGTGAAAATGACTATACTACCAAACGCAATCTACAGATTCAATATGATCCCTATCAAATTACCAATGGCATTTTTCACAGAACTAGAGCAAAATATTTCACAATTCATATGGAAACACAAAAGGTCCCGAATAGCCAAATCAGTCTTGAGAAAGAAGAACAGAGCTGGAAGAATCAACCCTCCTGACTTCAGATTATACTGCAAAGCTACAGTCATCATGACAGTATGGTACTGGTACAAAAACAGAAACATAGACCAATGGTACAAGATAGAAAGTCCAGAAATAAACCCATGTACCTATGGGTACCTTATTTTTTACAAAACTGGAGCCTATTATACAGAGTGAAGTAAGCCAGAAGGAAAAACATAAATACAGTATACTAACGCATATATATGGAATTTAGAAAGATGGTAACAATAACCCGGTGTACGAGACAGCAAAAGAGACACTGATGTATAGAACAGTCTTATGGACTCTGTGGGAGAGGGAGAGGGTGGGAAGATTTGGGAGAATGGCAATGAAACATGTAAAATATCATGTAGGAAACGAGTTGCCAGTCCAGGTTCGATGCACAATGCTGGATGCTTGGGGCTGGTGCACTGGGACGGCCCAGAGGGATGGTATGGGGAGGGAGGAGGGAGGAGGGTTCGGGATGGGGAACACATGTATACCTGTGGTGGATTCATTTTGATGTTTGGCAAAACTAATACAATTATGTAAAGTTTAAAAATAAAATAAAATTAGAAAAAAAAAAAAAAGAATATACAATGGGGCAAAGACAGCCTCTTCAATAAATGGTGCTGGGAAAAACTGGACAGCAACATGTAAAAGAATGAAATTAGAACACCTCCTAACATCAAACACAAAGATAAACTCAAACTGGATTAAAAACCTAAATGTAAGACCAGAAACTATAAAACTCTTAGAGGAAAACATAGGCAGAATACTCGATGACATAAATCAAAGCAAGATCCTCTATGACCCACCTCCTAGAGTAATGGAAATAAAAACAAAAGTAGACAAGTGGGACCTGATTAAACTTAAAAGCTTTTGCACAGCAAAGGAAACTATAAGCAAGACAATCCTCCGAATGGGAGAAATGAACAGAAAATGAAACAACTAATAAAGGATTAATTCCAAAATATAGAAGCAGCTCATACAAGTCAATGACAGAAAAACAGCCCAATCAAAAAGTGGGAAGAAGATCTAAACAAATATTTCTCCAAAGAAGGCATACAGATGGCTAAAAAACACATGAAAAGATGTTCAATATCGCTCCTTATTAGAGAAATACAAATCAAAACTACAATGAGATACCACCTCACACTGGTCAGAATGGCTATCACATCAGTGAGCCCAGATAAGATAAACCAAGCTCAGCCCAGGTCACCAGAGTTGTGACTCCTAGACTCGTGAGAAATAATAAATGGTTCTTGTATTATGCCAAAAAAAAAAAATCTACAAACAATAAATGCTGGAGAGGGTGTAGAGAAAAAGGAATACTCTTGCACTGTTGGTAGGAATGTAAATTGATACAGCCAGTATGGAAGATGTATGGAGATTCCTTAAAAAACTAGGGATAAAATCACCATATGACCCAGCAATCCCACTCCTAGGCATATACCCTGAGGAAACCAAAATTCAGAGAAACCCATGTATCCCATTGTTCACTGCAGCACTATCTACAATAGCTAGAACATGGAAGCAACCTAGATGTCCATTGACAGATAAATGGATAAAGAAGTTGTGGTACATATACACAATGGAATATTACTCAGCCATAAAAAGGAATGCATTTGAGACAGTTCTGATGAGGTGGATGAACCTAGAACTTACTATACAGAGTGAAGCGAGTCAGAAAGATAAATATCATATTCTAACACATATATACAGAATCCAGAAGAAAGATTCAGTTCAATTGCTCAGTCATGTCCAACTCTTTGTGACCCCATAAACTGCAGCATGCCAGGCCTCCCTGTCCATCACCAACTCCCAGAGTCCACTCAAATCCATGTCCATTGAGTCGGTGATGCCAACCAACCATCTCTTCCTCTGTCGTCCCCTTCTCCTCCTGCCCCCAATCTTTCCCAAAGGTCTTTTCAAATCAGAAAAGAATGGTACTGAAGAAGAAGAATGGTACTGAAGAACTTATTTACAGGGCAGCAATGGAGAAAATGAAATAGAGAATAGACATATGAACATGGGGAGAGGGGAGGAGAGGGTAAGAAAGAGTATGTATGGAAAGAGTAACAATGGAAAACTTATATTACCATATGTAAAATAGATAGCTAACGGGAATTTGCTGTATGGCTCAGGAAACTCAAACAGGGGTGTGTATCAACCTAAAGGGGTGGGATGGGGAGGGAGATGGGAGGGAAGATCAAAAGGGACATATGTACACCTATGGCTGATTCATGTTGAGGTTTGACAGAAAACAATAAAATTCTGTAAACCAATTATCCTTGAATGAAAAAAAACAAATTAAAAAAAAGCTAAAGATTCAATCCTTGGAGCAATGATTTCATGAAACTGCTCGCAATACAAAAATATTAACATTTGAAAGTGAGTCTTAATTTTTATTCCTTATTCCTGTCTTCAGTTAAGTTCAGTTGCTCAGTCGTGTCTGACTCATTGCAACCCCATGAACCACTCCCTGTCCATCACCAACTCCTGGAGTTTACCCAAACCCATGTCCATTGAGTCGGTGATGCCATCCAACCATCTCATCCTCTGTCGTCCCCTTTTCCTCCTTCCCTCAATCTTTCCCAACATCAGGGTGTCTTCATATGAGTCAGCTCTTCGCATCAGGTGGCCAAAGTATTGGCATTTCAGCTTCAACATCAATCCTGTGTAAAACCCAGGACTGATCTCCTTTAGGATGGACTGGTTGGATCTCCTTGCAGTCCAACGGACTCTCAAGAGTCTTCTCCAACACCACAGTTCAAAAGCATCAAGTTTTCAGCACTCAGCTTTCTTTATAGTCCAACTCACATCCATACATGACTACTGGAAAAACAATAGCTTCGACTAGACGGACCTCTGTTGACAAAGTAATGTCTCTGCTTTTTAATATGCTGTCTATGTTGGTCATAACTTTCCTTCCAAGGAGTAAGCGTCTTTTAATCTCATGGCTGCAGTCACCATGTGCAGTGATTTTCCTGTCTTAGCTCTCTGAAAATAGACCTTTGAATCTATAGTATTTGTGAAAAGCTTAATACTCTTTCTCCTTAACAAAAATCTTTGGGTTATTATTTATATATCTGACTTATCTACATTATTTAGGTCTCTGATTCATCTATTCCTATCCATATACATTGAATCCATCCTCACCTGCTACCAGAGTGATTCAAGATAAATAGGACCTATTATTCTCCCCCCCACCCCCACCTCCATTAAAGCACTTCATTGACCAGTCATTCCTTTTAAACAATGTCCAGATGCCAGTGCATTGTTTTTTTCTAATGTGGTCTATGTTTGTTTTCTGATCTTCTTTCCTGATGTACCACCTTGAACCCTCCAGTTAGTATTCAACTGTTTACTACTCATTGATGCACTATATTTATTCTACAGGTGTTAACTGAGCATAAGTTATACATTAGCCACTGAGCTAAATTTAGGGAATCCTTAAGCAAAGAAGGCAAAGGTGGCCCACATTCATGGAGCTTAGGGTCTATTTTTAAAAGGGTTAATACAACTGTTTAAGGCACCCTCTAGCCCCACAAATGCCTGGAGAATTTCAGAGTTTAACCTCTCCATGAAATTCCTCCTGCTCACCCCACTCACATAGAAGAGCTGACCCCACTGCACCACCATCTGTACCTCGTTGCCATCCGAGCTTATTCAGCACTTTATAACGTCACATGCACAGGTCTACCTCACCAAAACAGTGCCCAACCAATGACCATCTCTTATTCATCTTTGAAATGAATCAAATGACATGTAAAGACTGTGAAGATCACAGCCAGGCACACAGAAACAAGTAAGTATCTGTCTTAAAATGAAAGACTGAAGGAATTATTTTTGCAAAAAAGAAAAAAGTTTTTCCCTTTTCAGTTTCTTTAAGTCATGCTCTAGAGTGCAAGTTTCATAAAGTCAAGGGACCTTATCATTGGCCCTGTTTGGGGCACATATATTACTGGCCCTGTTCTGGGCACATATTAATCACAAAATAAATATTTGTTGAATATATTCTCTAGATCTACAACTCATGACTAGGGCATGGTAAGAATGTCACAATATTGTACTCAAGAGAACCGAAACCAAAGCTAATCAGATTGACAAGGTCATAGGAAAATGTATATGATATAAAATCCATTTTATGGATGTGTCATTTGAGTTCTAAAGTCTAGTCACTGGATATACAGGAAGAGAAAGAATCACAAAATCTTGGAATGAGTCATTTTTACCACAGCCAAAATTCTGTAGCTCTGAATGATGTAAAAAGAAAAGAATTTCAACTTGAGAAAATGCTATTGGTTCCTACAGTTGATAACAACGATAGCAAATATATACAGCGTTTTCTGCTTGCCAGGCACTGTACTAAGCATTTCACATGTAGTAGCTCACTAAATTCTTATATCAAGCCTATGAGATATTTCCATTATACAGATAAGCAAAATGAGGGACACACAGGTAAAGTAATTTGTTCAGGATCACTCATCTAATAAATGGTAGAACTGGATTTCAACCAGGATGGCTGGCTCCAGAGTCTTTGCTCTTCACCCCAGTACTAATCTCATTCTCTATGGGTAAACAGTAACAAAAGGCCACACAGATCCCATAAAAGCAAATGTCTTTCTAAACACATGTGATATGTTTCAGGAGTCCTCAACTTCTTTGTCGTATTGAATTCTATTTTATATTTGAAGTTTAAAAAAAACAGTATTTATAGCTGGGACAACAGAAGGAAGACAATGGAAGTTTGAGAAAGATCACTAAGAAATTACATAAGGGCTATTGGTTAAACTGTAATGCTACCCCAGAAGTTCAAGAGCTGTAAGGAAGAAGTCCCGCTGTCAGCCCATGATCAACAGAATGTCATGAAGATCAACAAACACATCACACATCATTAGATGGGGAAATCTACCTAAGGTACTTAGGTCTCCATAGAAAGCACTGAATACATTTCATCTGTAGTTCTAAATTGTATGACAGCCCGTAGACATTATGGCTTTGGTAGATTCCACAAAAATTATTTTTAGAATAATCCTTATGCATTTATCTCTACTTCATTCCCAATAATATAAACAAGTCATAGGTTCAAACTGTGGCTTTGAACATGTCATTTGCAAAAGTAGTCAGAAATGTATTTATACCCCCATTAAATATACGAACATACCATAGAGAGCCTTTGCACTTGTTCGTGAACTGTGATCTCTGTCCATGGAAAAGGTGGCTGATGATCCGTAGCCACTGTAATAAAAACATAAAAAAAGGTAAGTGTGATGAGTTAAAGTCCAAACGAAGCAATAAAAAGTCCCAACTACAAATGCAAATTCCAGTGTACCACAATCACCATGTGTTTTTAGAAAAGCATGTAGAGTTTATACAGCTGGTTATGTCCAGAAATAGACTATCGGATCCTGACCCAACACAGATTCTCTCGAATGCCAAGTCAGAACCACAGCCAAGGGGCTTGCCCTGGTGGTCCAGTGGTTAAGACTTTGTGTTCAAAATGCACAGGGTACAGGTTTGATCCCTGGTAGAGGAGCTAAGATCCCACATACCTTGTGAACAACAAAAAAAGACCAAAACATAAAAACAGAAGCAGTATTGTAACAAATTCAATACAGACTCAAAAAAAAAAAAACAAACAAACAGCCATGGAGATTCAATAAGGTTGAAGCTAGCTTAGAAAAATTTAAGTTTACCATACTAAATTGAGTTTTGAGTGATCCAATTATAAAAAGTTCTCAGTCATTCAAACTATAGCAAAATAGACACTATTGTTTTCACAAATGCTTAAAGAGAAGTTAACAAAAATAACACTTTATCATTAAATCTGACTAGCTATACCCTACTTCCAATTTACTGTTATGTGAAGTAAACATTATTTAAATTTTTAAAATTTACTCAGTAAACATTTATTAAGCCCTAAAATCTAGAAACTCAATATTCAGAAAACTAAGATCATGGCATCTTGTCCCATCACTTCATGGCAAATAGATGGGGAAACAGTGACAGACTTTATTTTTTCAGGCTCAAAAATCACTGCAGATGGTGACTGCAGCCATGAAATTAAAAGACGCTTGCTCCTTGGAAGGAAAGTTATGACCAACCTAGACAGCATATTAAAAAGCAGAGACATCACTTTAACAACAAAGGTCCATCTAGTCAAAGCTATGGTTTTTCCAGTAGTCATGTATGGATATGAGAGTTGGACTGTAAAGAAAGCTGAGCACTGAAGAACTGATGCTTCTGAACTGTGGTGTTGAAGAAGACTCTTGAGAGTCCCTTGGACTGCAAGGAGATCCAACCAGTCAATCCCAAAGGAAATCCGTCCTGAATATTTATTGGAAGGACTGATGTTAAAGCTGAAATTCCAATACTTTTGCTACCTCATGCGAAGAACTGACTCATCTGAAAAGACCCTGATGTTGGGAAAGATGGAGGGCAAGAGGAGAAGGGGATGACAGAGGATGAGATGGTTGGATGGTATCACCAGCTCAATGGACATGAGTTTGAGTAAACTCTGGGAGTTGGTGATGGACAGGAGGTCTGGAATGTTGCAGTCCATGGGTTGCAAAGAGTCAGACACAACTGAGCAACTGAACTGAACTGAAAATCTAGAAAAATGAGGAGTAAGGTGGGTAGCTTCCCTGGTGGCTCAGTGGTAAAGAATCTGCCTGCCAATGCAGAAGACAAAGGTTCGATCCCTGTGTTGGGAAGATCCTTAGGAGAAGGAAATGGTAACCCACTCTAACATTCTTGCCTGGAGAATCCCATGGACAGAAGATCCTGGTGGGCTGCAGTCCATGGGGTCACAAAAGAGTCAGACAGGACTTAGCAACTAAACAACAAACGTGGGGGTAGGGAGTGTATTGTTAATACAACAAGTAAAATGGTTACTATAGAATGTGATATCTGGGTAAAACTAATAGATAAAACATCAAAAAAATACTAAGTTTCTGTAAGTATGCTCAAGAAGACTTGACTAGCATTTAAGCAGAATCTAAAAGAATGGAAGGCAGCTCCAGAAGCAGGTGAGAATTAAGTGAGGAAAAAGCATGTAGATCTTGCTCAAGAACAGCATGGCTGCTGAAGGAATAAGCATCTAATGGGATGTACAGAGATGAATGGCTCAAGAAGCAAGGAAGGCAAATAGAGAGCTTAAGAATTAAATTTCTATTCTCTTTATAGAGGGCGGAAACATGATCCAAACTACTTTTTAAGAAAGATAATCCAGGAATTAATGGCAAGGTAACCAGATGGAAAGACTGAAGGCAAAAGGAGGAGTGTGGCAGAGGATGAGATGGTTGGATAGCATCACTGATACAACGGATATGGATTTGAGCAAACTCTGGGAGATTGTGAAGGACAGGGAGGCCTGGTGTGCTGCAGCCCATGGGGTCATCAAGAGTCAGACATGACTTAGCAACTGAACAAAACCAGATGGAAAGGGGCTGTAAAAATTCAAGCAGGAGATAAAGCCCACAAATAAAGTTAGAAGAGAAGGAACAGTTTGGGATAGAAATAAGAATTCCTTAATAGAAGAAATTATAGTAAATTCATGATTAAATGGATATTTATTATAAGAAAAAGGAAAAAATAAAGCTGTAGTAAAACTTTCTGACTTGAATAAACTGATGGACAAGATAAAGATGACACCTGACATACTCCCCTGGTGTCTCTTACTGACCAGCACTAAAGGTATTGGCAATCATCTTTGTAAAAAGATAAGGTGAAACAATGTGAACAGGCTAGCCCTGAAAAATGTGAATAACCGAGCTATGAAAGACAGTGAACTCTAAATCAGAATGACCAATATAAAATAACAACAATATTAACCACAGTATAAAAGGCAATGGCCACTTAAGTCAGTGTACTGATTTCAAATTATATCTAAAGCCACAGGAACTGGCCTTTTTTTTATTTTACACAATGGAAAATATCTTGAGAGACTGGACTAGATGACATTTAACTTTCCTCAAGTGCAAATATTTTACAAATAACAAAAATTGAATGCTCCAGAGAAAGTAAAAGCTATGAAATAAAGTACATATTCAACTATGAAACCATTAATACATAAATTACCAGAACAAAACGTCTTCAATTAGATCACTGTCATTGGGGTTGATTGCTTAACCATCTTTTTTCTTTTGAGACACAGTAAACTTTTAACATTAACATATCTTAGTGTTACAAAGAAATTATTTATTGAGGAATGAACTACATAAATAAGTGAAACAGATCTTTTTGCTTAAAATATAAAACAATTAAAACCACCAAAACAAATTAAAATAAGCAAGAAATTAAATATAAAATTTCCAACTTACTTCATTTGAGATGGATTCATTCCAAAACCACTGGGATGACTGGAAATATGACCATTCATCGTGATTTTAATGCTTGTGTTCTGAAAAGAGAAAGGTTCATGGACTGAAGGCAGTAAAAAGGTTGAGACATCTCAGCTTTAAAGTTATTCATTCAACAAAATACGTGTCACTTCCAGGATGACGCTAGAAATATAAATATCTCCACCCTTTGAAAGCTCAGGCTCCAGAATTACATATGGACATACAAACAAAGATTAAATTGCCATTTAAAAATTGTTTTCCTAATATTTATTTACTTATTTAGCTGCCCCGGGTCTTAGTTGCACCATGTGGGATCTTTGGTTGCAGCACATGGGATCTAGCTCCCTGATCAGGGATCAAACCCCAGGTGAGTAAAAGAAAAATTGTAAATATAGTTCTGAACCCTCAAACTAGATAAACATAATTCTATATTTTACTCAATTTTATGAAATGTTATTTTAGTATTTCATTATGAAAGTAATATAAACTCATTAAATTTAAAAAAAACTTGAAAAATACAGAAAAGCACAAAATACAAAATAGACTGAGGGGAAAAGTATCACCCAACCCCATCATTTAAAGATAACCATTTAACAGTCCTGTCAGTTTCTTCCAGTCTTTTTTTTTTTTCTGTATCTAGCTTTTCTTTCTTCCTTCCTTCTTTCCTTCCTTCCATATTCTTTATTCCTTCTTTCAAAGCATATCTGACCACATCCTATCCATACACTTGGATACACCTTTTTTTCAAGAAGGTATTCATTTATACATTCCTTTTACTCTTTATAAGAAAAGCAACTTTTAAAATTAATACCAGATACTTCTCTTCAGAAACCATTTTTAATCTGTTTCATAAACTGAATAAATATCCTTCAAATAAGATGAGTGCAAATAAGTAAAACTTCCTTATTGCCATATCCAATGGCCTTTTCTTTTTCTCCTAGACAGCATTCCTACACCTGAGTTATTTCTATTCACCCCTAAATACTTGGCCCTTCCTGGTTTCTGTGGCACTAAACTATTTTGGCTCTCGTCTTACATGTCTGACTTCTGTATGCATTACATTACTATGTTGCTTCAATAACTGAGAGGAAGGTGGGACGGATCCCAGCTTTATTATGAGACAAAGGCAAAGAGAATAGAAACATTAACAACTACTGTGTGAGTTACATGTCAGGTACTATGATGAATACTGGGACTCCTAAGGAGATCAAAAGATCAAAAGAGACTATTGGGCCAATAGTCTATACGAAAAACATACACGTAGTAAGTAAATTTAATATTTTAAATTGTTGTAACTATTACAAAGGGAAAATTCAGGGCCAATTGGGGGGGTATATGATTTATGGGAACTTAAACAGGGAGGGCACAGAAAGTCTATAATAATATTCAAGGCCTAGTAACTTCAAATTAACTCTTTCCCATTCTTCAGATCTCAGTTCAATCACCATGTCCTTGGGGAAGCATTTACTGACTTCTGTGAATAGATAAAAGCCCACTATCAGATACAATCAGCACTATACACAATTTTTCCAAGTATTTACCACAGTTGTAACTTCTCATTTGTTTAAATTAATTCCTGATTCTTCATTAGACTTTAAGCTCCATGAGGGCAGAGACTTATCCGATGACTGCTGTTTCTTAAGCATTAAGAATGGTACCAGGAACAGGCTGGGTGTTCATTAGATATTAATTCAAAGAAAGAAGGATGGACAGGAAGTCTACATCCTACTCTTCAAAGAGTCTACTGTATTCTTATGGAGACAAAACCAATCCATATGAAACACACAGTAGATAGGTCCCAAGGTATAAGGCTCTATTTTAAATCTATTCGAGGTTCTGAGAGAAAAGCAAGGCAAACGCCGTAATTTTTGGAAGGGTTGGAATTTGACCTAATTCTTAAAGAATGGGTAAGATTTATAAAGGTCCTCAAAACACTCAAGTTTAATTCAACATTTTCTGAGAGTCTTGTCCATATTTATTTACAGCTTAGAAGCAAATTTCTAAATTAAGGAACAAAGAAATATTGACCTTTAACCTAGGTAAATAGTGCACCCATAAAATTACATTTATACTATATTACTGTCTCTGTTTTTATTACTGTTGTTGATTTTCCTTTGATTTATACTTATACACAATCAGTGCACAGAGGTAAACCAGTTCTCTAGAGAAAAACAGAACCCTGATTTGTAATACTTCCTGATTTGCATTGTATAAATATTCCCACTATGGCTCATTCCAAGCTAGCAATGGTTTAACAGCACCTTACGCAATCCTGAATATTTCACAGTTGGTTCTCATAAGCCTATAGGATCAAGAGAGAGCATACCACTGTTACATTCTAGAATTTGGGCCAGGACAGAGGCCTGAGATAACATTATGGTGTCTCTGTGCAGTGTGTGGGTGTGTGTTCAGTCACTCAGTAGTGTCCAATTCTTAGTGACCCTATGGACTGTAGCCCACCAGGCTCCTCTGTCCATGGGATTTCCCAGGCAATAAAAATGGAGCAGATTGCCATTTCCTCCTCCAGAGGATCTTCTGGACCCAGGGATCAAACCTGCGTCTCCTGCATCTCCTTCACTGTAGGTGGATTCTTTACTGCTGAGCCACCAGGGAGCTAAAGGTTAGGACAGAGGCTTTCACAAAAGCCTAGAACTTTAACACTATTTCTGGCACTAACTAGCCTAAGCGAGTCAATTAAGCCTCTTTCTCTATTTTTTCATCAGTAAAATAGAGGCAATTTGGTCTCTCTAGCTCACAGGGCTCAGAGAAGGCCATGGCACCCCACTCCAGTACTCTTGCCTGGAAAATCCCATGCCATAGTCCATGGCCATAGTCCATGGGGTCGCTAAGAGTCGGACACGACTAAGCTACTTCACTTTCACTTTTCACTTTCATGCATTGGAGAAGGAAATGGCAACCCACTCCAGTGTTCTTGCCTGGAGAATCCCAGGGACAAGGAAGCCTGGTGGGCTGCCGTCTATGGGGTCGCACAGAGTCG
Source organism: Bos javanicus (assembly GCF_032452875.1). Classification (NCBI taxonomy): domain Eukaryota; kingdom Metazoa; phylum Chordata; class Mammalia; order Artiodactyla; family Bovidae; genus Bos; species Bos javanicus. The sequence continues at coordinate 94,744,371 of NC_083872.1, read as the reverse complement.
GACACGACTGAAGCGACTTAGCAGCAGCAGCAGCTCACAGGGCTAACAAAAGATCAAATGAGATAGATGTACAAGTTTCTCCTAAAGGTAAAAAAAAAAAAAATACTCTTTAAAACAAGCTGGTTCATTTAATACATAAATTAAACCCCCAGGGTTTATAGTGATTTTGGTCTAGTTTGCATTTTAAAACCACAGCAGGTGGTTTTAGTGAAAAGCGATAGCCACAGCTCATCTTTTTCATGTTTAATTCTTCATGACAGTCAAATAAATGCGTGGTTTGTGTTTTGTTTTAAAATAGTGATTTGTCAGAATGAGACACTTGAAAAAGGAATAGAAAATGTTGATTTGCTAAACTGAATTTTAAATATAGAAACTTTCCTCTTTAGCAACCATAGTGTCATTTGTCACAGATGCTCATGTAGCATTGTGGAGGCTTTCAGATATTTAAACAAAGAAATACAGGGCACTCTTTGCAAAGGAAACAATTACAAATGTTTGCTTTCCCTTAGGCTTTTGAAAGATATACCCTATTTATACTTATATGGACCATATATATGCTGAGTCCTCAGTTGCTTCAGTTATGTCCGACTCTTTGCGACCCCACAGACTATAGCCCACCAGGCTCCTCTGCCCATGGAATTCTCCAGACAAGAATACTGGAATGGGAAGCCATGTCCTCCTCCAGGGAATATTCCTGACCCAGGGACTGAACCTGCATTTCCTGCATTGAAGGCAGATTACCGCTGAGCCACTGGGGAAACCATATATATGGTTTATATACATACATGCATATATATATATATATATATATATATATATACACACACACACATACACACACACACATATATATACACATACATGCATACAAATATATATACACACACACATATATATATGTACACATACATGCATACAAATATATATATATATACACACACATATATAAACCATATGTAGATATTTATCTGTACATAAGTCAAGTTGGCTTTATGAAGCACTGCTGTTAATAAAGCTAGTGGATGTGATGAGACTCCAGCAGAACTATTCAAATCCCTAAAGGATGATGCCATCAAGGTTTTGCATTCATTATGTCAGAAAATCTGGAAGATCCAGCAGTGGCCACAGGACTGGAAAAGGTCTATCCTCATCCTAATTCCCAAAAAGAGTAGTACCAAAAAATATGCTAACCATTGGACAAATGCACTCATCTCCCATGTTAGTAAAATCATGCTTAAAATCTTGCATGCTAGGCTTCAGGCTTCAGTATTATGCGAACCAGGAACTTCCAAATGTCCAAGCTGGGTTTAGAAAAGGTAGAGGAACTAGAGATCAAATTGCCAACATTCACTGGATTATAGAGAAAGCAAAGGAATTTCAGAAAAACATCAATCTCTGTTTCATCAGCTACACTCAAGCCTTTGACTATGTGGATCATGACAAACTGTGGAAAGCTCTTAAGAGAGATTGGAATACCAGACTATCTTACTGTCTCCTGAGAAACTTGTACGCAGATCAGAAAGCAAAAGTTAGAACCCTGTATGGAACAACAGACTGGTTTAAGATTGAGCAAGCAGTATGACGGGGCTGTCTGCTGTCACCCTGTTTGTTTAATCTATACGCTGAGCACATCATGAGAAATGCCAGGCTGGTCTTCTATGAAGACCTATAAGACCTTCTAGAACTAACACCCAAAAAAGACATCCTTTTCATTATAGACGACTGGAATGCAAAAGTAGGAAGTCAAGAAATACCTGGAGTAATGGACAAACTTGGCCTTGGAGTACAAAATGAAGCAGAGAAAAGGCTAACAGAATTTTGCCAAGAGAACGCACTGGTTATAGTAAACACCCTCTTCCAACAACACACTAGAAGACTCTACACATGGACATCAGAAGATGGTCAATACTGAAATCAGACTGATTATATTCTTTGCAGCCAAAGATGGAGTAGCTCTATACAATCAGCAAAAAAAAAAAAGACCAGGTGTTGACTGTAGCTCAGATCATGAACTCCTTATTACCAGATTCACACTGAAATTGAAGAAAGTAGGGAAAACCACTAGATCATTCAGATATGACCTAAATCAAACACCTTAGGATTATACAGCGGAAATGACAAATACATTCAAGGGATTAGATCTGATAGACAGACTGCCTGAAAAACTATGGACGGAGGATCACGATATTGTACAGGAGGCAGTGATCAAGACCATCCCCAAGAAAATGAAATGCAAAAAGGAAAAATGGTTGTCTGAGGCCTTACAAATAGCTGAGAAAAGAAGAAAAGCTAAAGGCAAAGGAGAAAAGGAAAGATATACGCATTTGAATGTAGAATTCCAAAGAATAGCAAGGAGAGATAAGAACGCTTTCCTCAATGATCAATGCCAAGAAATAGAGGAAAACAATAGAATGGGAAAGACTAGAGATCTCTTCAAGAAAATCAGAGATACCAAAGGAACATTTCATGTAAAGATGGGCACAATAAAGGACAGAAATGGCGTGGACCTAACAGAAGCAGAAGATATTAAGAAGAGGTGACAAGAATACACAGAACTATACCAGAAAGATTTTCATGACCCAGATAACCACAATGGTGTGATCACTCACCTAGAGCCAGACATCCCAGAATGTAAACTCAAGTAGGCCTTAGGAAACATTACTATGAACAAATCTAGAGGAGGTGATGGAATTCCACTAGAGCTATTTCAAATCCTAAAAGATGATGCTGTGAAAGTGTTGCACTCAATATGCCAGCAAATTTGGAAAACTCAGCAGTGGCCACAGGACTGGAAAAGGTCAGTTTTCTTTCCAATCCCCAAAGAAAGGTAATGCCAAAGAATGTTCAAACTACCATACAACTGCACTCATCTCTCATGCTAGCAAAGTAATGCTCAAAATTCTCCAAGCCAAGTTTCAACAGTATGTGAAATGTGAACTTCCAGATGTTCAAGCTGGATTTAGAAAAGGTAGAAGAACCAGAAATCAAATTGCCAACATCCACTGGATCACAGAAAAAACAAAGTTCCAGAAAAACATCTACTTCTGCTTTATTGACTATGCCAAAGCCTTTGACTGTGTGGATCACAACAAACTGGAAAATTCTTCAAGAGATGGGAATACCAGACCACCTGACCTGCCTCCTCAGAAATCTGTATTCAGGTTAAGAAGCAACAGTCAGAATTGGACATGGAACAACAGACTGGTTCCAAATTGGGAAAGGAATACGTCAAGGCTTTATATTGTCACCCTGCTTATTTAACTTCCATTCAGAATACACCATGCGAAATGCTGGGCTAGATGAAGCACAAGGTGGAATCAAGACTGTCGGGAGAAATATCAATAACCTCAGATATGCAGATGATACCACCCTTATGGAAGAAAGCAAAGAAGAACTAAAAAGCTTCTTGATGAAAGTGAAAGAGGAGAGTGAAAAAGTTGGTTCAAAACTCAACATTCAGAAAACTAAGATCAAGGCATCCTGTTCCATCACGTCATGGCAAATAGATGGGGAAACAATGGAAACAGTGACAGACTTTAATTTTGGGGGGCTCCAGAATCACTGCAGACGTTGACTGCAGCCATGAAATTAAAAGATGCTTGCTCCTTGGAAGAAAAGCTATGGCCAACCTAGACAGTATATTAAAAAGCAGAGACATTACTTTGCCAACAAAGATCCATCTAGTCAAAGCTATGGTTTTTCCAGTAGTCATGTATGGATGTGAGAGTTGGACTACAAAGAAAGCTGAGCACTGAAGAATTGATACTTTTGAACTGTGGTGTTGGAGAAGATTCTTGAGAGTCCCTTGGACAGCAAGGAGATCCAACCAGTCAATTCTTAAGGAAATCAGTCCTGAGTATTCATGGGAAGGACTGATGTTGAAGCTGAAACTCCAATACTTTGGCTACCTGATGGGATGAACTGACTCATCTGAAAAGACTCTGATGCTGGGAAAGATTGAAGGCAGGAGGAGAAGGGGATGACAGAGGATGAGATGGCTGGACGGCATCACCGACTCGATGGACATGAGTTTGGGTGAACTCCAGGAGTTGGTGATGGACAGGGAGGCCTGGCATGCTGCACAAAGAGTCGCAAAGAGTTGGACATGACTGAGCGACTGAAGTTAACTGAACTGAAAGCAACTATAGTCCCATAAAATTTTTGAAAAAATATAATAAAAGAGTTCCCAAATCCATGGATCTGGGACTCAGATCTCTGAAGAGAGCAGGTCAGGCAGTTGGAACTGGAATTCCTGAACAGGAACATGGAAGTTGCTACTGGGAATATGGGGAAGAGAGAGTGGTTGGATCAGATCTTGAACAATTTCTGAGCAAGGTTTCCATAAAATTTCACAAGTGGTATGAGGAATTTAAAGTAAAATCTGTATATATTTATTTATGTATGAGTTTTCCTTTTTACATGTACCCTCCCTATACAGGCTTGATAAAACCTTTCATCAGAATGTGTACCTTCCACATTATATTATCTCTATGACTAATAGTGGACTTACAGTCTTATATACTGGTTGCTACAATAAACTGACTTTCTGTTTTGTTTTGTTTGTGTTTCCATCACTCTGCTGCTAAGTTGCTTCAGTCCTGTCCGACTCTGTGTGACCCCATAGATGGCAGCCCACTAGGCTCCCCCGTCCCTGGGATTCTCCAGGCAAAAACACTGGAGTGGGTTGCCATTTCCTTCTCCAATGCATGAAAGTGAAAAGTGAAAGTGAAGTCACTCAGTCGTGTCCGACTCCCAGCGATCCCATGGACTGCAGCCTACTAGGCTCCTCCGTCCATGGGATTTTCCAGGCAAGAGTACTGGAGTGGGGTGCCATTCCATCACTCTAGGAGACAGATTTAAAAAGATATTGCTGATATTTATGTCAAAGAGTGTTCTACTTATGTTTTCCTCCAGGAGTTTTATAGTGCCTCATTTTACATTTAGGTTGTTAACCACTTTTGAGTTTACTGTTGTGTATGGTGTCAGAGAATGTTTCAATTTCATTCTTTTACATGTAGCTGTCCAGTTTTCCCAGCACCACTTATTGAAGAGACTGTCTTTTCTCCATTGTATATTCTTGCCTCCTTTGTTGTACTGAATTCATATTAGATGCATGGGTTTATTTCTGGGTTTTCTAACCTATCGTTCTATTGATTCATATGTCTGTTTTTGTGCCAGTACCATATGGTTTGGATGACTGTAACTTTGTACTATAGTCTGAAGCAAGTTACCCTGATTCTTCCAATTCATCTTTCTCAAGATTGCTTTGGCTATTTGAGGTCTTCTGTATTTCCACACATATTAAAAAATTTTTTGTTCTAGTTCTGTGAAAAAGGCCACAACAAATTGACTTTTAAAGGGGCATATACTTTATCAGTGGAAATTTTTGACTCAAAAGTACCCTGTGATGTAATTAATCAGCTAAAGTAGATTCTAGTGCCTCCTCACCACCTGCCACCCTTTTAAAGAGACTTATTTAGTCCACTGAATACACTTGAAGTCTTATTAAGACTGCAGCCTTTTATTAAAACTACAGTATTTTGAAATAAAATTTTAAATTTCTGAATCATATTAGGTTTACAGAAAAATTATGAAGATAGCACAGAAAATTCTTGAATTCCCCATTCCCTTGTTAATATCTTATATTAATATGGTATATTTGTCACAATGAATCAGTATCAACATTTTTTATTAGCTAAAGTCAATACTTTATTCAGAGTTCCTTCATCTTTTTACCTTTTTTTTTTTTCTTTTCTGGAATCCTATCCACAATACCACATTACATTTAGTCCCCATGACTCATTAAGCTCCTCTAGAGTGTGAACATTTCTCAAAGTTTCCATGCTTTTGATGACTGAAAGGGCTGGAATAATAGATTATCACAAATCAGGTAACTTAAAACAACATAAATTTATTCTCTCATAGTTCTGGAGGTGAGAAGTCCAAAATCAAGGTGTCAACAGAGCTAAGTTCTCTGTGAAAGTTATAGGGAAGAATTCTTCCTTGCTCCTCTAGCTTCTGATGGTTGCTGCTAACCTTTGGTTTTCCTTGGCTTGTAGATGCATCACTTCAGTCTCTGTCTCTGCCTCTATATGACCTCTGCTTGCTGTGTCTCTGAGTCCAAATTCCCTTCTTTTCATAGGGACACCAGTCAGTGGATTAGTGTTCACCCCAATCCAGTATGATCTCATGGTAACTTGGTTTATCAACAAAGACCCTATCTGAATGAGGGGTTCACAAACAAACTAAATTGGTTCAGCTACTATGGAGAACAGTAAGGAGATTTCTTAAAAAACTAAAAACAGAGCTACCACATGATCCAGTGATCCCAATCCTGGGAATATATCCAGAGAAAACCATAATGTGAAAACATCCATAGACCCCAGTGTTCGCTTCAGCACTATTTACAGTAGCTAAGACATGGAAGCAGCCTAAATGTCCATCAATAGATGAACAGATAAATAAGATGTAGTGTATAAAAAAAATGTATATATATAGTAGAATATTACTCTGCCATAAAAAGAGTTAAATAATGCCATTTGCAGCCACATGGACGGACCTAGAGATTATCACACTAGAAGTAAGCCAGACAAAGACAAAATATCATATGACATTGCTTATATGTGGAATCTAAAAAAAGTGATACAGATGAATTTATAAAACAAAACAGACCCACAAACATAATAAATTTATGTTTACTCAAGGGGAGAGGGGAAAGGGATAAATTAGGAGTTTGGGATTAACATAAACACACTATGCATGCATGCTCAGTCACTTCAGTCTTGTCCAATTCTCTGTGACCCTATAGACTGTAGCCCACCAGGCTCCTCTGTCCATGGGATTCTTCAGGCAAAAATACTGGAATGGGTTGCATGCCCTCCTCCAGATGGTCTTTCCAACCCAGGAATCAAATAGCATAAACACACTACTGCTGCTGCTGCTGCTGCTAAGTCACTTCAGTTGTGTCCGGCTCTGTGCGACCCCAAAGACGGCAGCCCACCAGGCTTCCCCATCCCCAGGACTCTCCAGGCAAGAACACTGGAGTGGGTTGCCATTTCCTTCTCCAATGCATGAAAGTGAAAAGTGAAAGTGAAGTCGCTCAGTCGTGTCCAACTCCTAGCAACCCCATGGACTGCAGCCTACCAGGCTCCTCCGTCCATGGGATTTTCCAGGCAAGAGAACTGGAGTGGGGTGCCATTGCCTTCTCCAATAAACACACTACTGTATATGAAACAGACAACCAACAAAGTCATACTGCAAACACAGGGAACTATACTCAATATTTTATAATAACCTATATGGGAAAAGAATACATATAACTGAATCACTTTGCTGTATATCTGAAACTAATGCAACATTATAAAATCAACCATACTTCAACGTAAAAGAATTATAAATTAAAAATAAACAAACGAGGTCACACTAGTATGTACAGGGCAGTAGGACATGAACATTTCCTTTGGGGGGACACAGTTCAACCTGCAATGATGACCTTGGCAGTTTTCTGAGGAGTGCTGCACTTTGCTATTCTGTAGGATGTCTCTCTATAGGGGTTTGACTGATTTTTTTGTCATGGTTAGAATGGAGTTATAGATTTTGGAAGAAAGACATAGAGACGTGTGCCATTCTCATCACACCATACCAAGACTAGTACATGCTGCTACCCTGACTCAACATGGTTTATGCTGACCTTGGCAGCATTTGTCAGGTCTCCCCATGATAAAGTGACTTTCCTCACCACCATTACACAAGCCCTCTTGAGAAGGAGGTCAGTATGTATAGAACACTCTTAAGGGGTGGACAGTGATGCTCCATCTCCTTGAGGAAGAACTATCAACACAAATTATTATGAAGTATTCTACATAGAGACTTGTGTGTATTTCCCACCATTACTTTATTTATTCTATTTTTTTAAAAAATATTAAACCAGTAAGATGGAAAAACAAAAAAGAAGTTTAGATTGACCAAATAAAAAGCCCTGATGATTAATTCCCTGTAAAACTCCTATTTCAAGTGGTCCAGAGAAGATCTGAGTTAAGCTTCAGTTGTGCTGGGTAAAGAATACTGCTAAAGAGAGAAAAGAACTAGAAAACAAAACCAAGAAAGCTACTAAAATCAGGGCATGAGAGAGATTACAGCCCTTAGCAAAAACCCCTGGCTACCACCAGCAAAAGATGATCAGAATTTTAAAAAGTAAACATTATTTAAGACGTTCCAATCTTCCCAGAAGTAAAGAGTTATTGGACACGGATTCTCAGAAGAGGCGGGAAAATACTCACTGGGGACATTTTCTCTCAGGGTACAAATAAAAATACAGATTTTTCTTCTGTCAATTGTTTCCTCAACTGAGCAGAATTCAGAGAACATTTTTGAAAAAGAAGTCAAGAAGACCATCTCACCCACCCCACCTGCCACCTCCCCCAATAACTTTTTTTTCAAATTTCTTCTTCTTGTACATCAGCCTTGAGGGTTACTATTCACTGATATTGTACGAACCTCGGTAGAAGGTTTCCAAAATTAAACTTGGTGCCATTGACTAATACAAAACAAAAGCCATGAGGAAATCAGGACTTCATATAATATATGATATATCTTAATTGCTAAACGTCCTTTTCCCATGGTAGTGCCCTATACTAAATTAATGCAGGTCAACATATCTTTTAACAAAGGCAAACAAAGAGTTATCTGGGCCTGATGTAACCCAGCTGGGTGGAGAGAAAGACAAAAAAAAAAGTTCTAAATTATCCTTAGTGAAATCGAAACTCCTGAATTCAAATTTCATTATGATGTATTAAATGGTCCCTAAAAATAGTAAATCATAAAACCTAACAGGTACAATGAGAAGAGCTCTGACCCACAGATGAGACATAACATTTTAATATTTAACTACCCTGTTGCCAAGATTACCTTCCTCAGCATTACCTAGAGCAAAGGATGTTAAACAATAAACAGAACATGGCAGGCAATTAGCTCTAAATTTTCAGTACAGCTCCTTAAGACAGCCCATGGTTTACAAACTAGACAACATAATTTTAGAAATGGTCACAACCCACGAAATGGGAAATGCCACCTTTAAGCAAATGCTGTGCTGAATTCATCCCACTTTTCCAAAACATAAATACATAGGTTTTAGAAGTTATTAGGTTATTAGAAGTAAAAATGTTTAAGTTGAACACTTTTCAGGATTGATACAGGACTTTAGGGAAAAAAAAGTACAAGTGAAGATCAGATCAGCTTACTGATATATTATAATGCACATGGTCACATCACCCCTACTCTGCTTCTCAGATACGTTATTGAAAGATGCTACTTCCCATCTTATTTCATCTTTCCCTGTCTGCCATATCACTCAAACATTAATTTGATAAGAAGACATGGAAGTCTCACATCTTATCAAAGACTATTCATTATTTCAATTTGTTTGATCTGTTTTAGCAAGACACAGTTTTACAGATCCAAATATCAGCATAATGGTTACACGGGGGCAGGTATTTCACTCTGATAGAAGACCCTGTGTACTGCTCTAGGTATCAGAGCATATCCACTTAAACGTACATAACTTTATAAGCCCATGGCAAGTTCATGACTAGGCAGATAAGATAAAACTCTCAAACCATTCTGAACTTTTTCTTATTCCTATTATTCAATACAGCTTAATATTTTGTTGACAAATACAAAAATGCACTCCTTTCAAAATACTATTTTTCATTTATCCTCAGAAACAGAAGCAGTCCTAATATGCTGTTAGAAAGTGATGCAACAGAAAATAGTCAAAACAAAAAATGTCAATTCCAGTGATCACCTGCATTTGGCTGAATATGAAAATAACTGCTCAATAGTAGGTACTCCTGCTAAGAAAATAACCCTTGGCACCCCATCAAACTCACAGAAGATCCAACACTAACAAAGCCTTCCTTGAAAACGTGTCCATCTTACAGAGATGGGGAAATGTTAGAGGGGGGAAAAAAAACGAAGGAAAAGGCATATTTAGGAAATGAGCACATTACAGGTAATGCAAAGCACAGTAAAGAGTTCAAGAGAGCTAGATTAGGGGTGAGTCTACAGAACAAAACCTCCCTCAAAGGACTAAATCAAAGAAGGCAAGATAAAGGCCTTTAGAAATGTATGGTACAGTGCGGGAGAGACATGAAAAGGATCATTTATGATACAATGTGGCAAGCAGAGCGCAAAAGACTAGGTGAGCCCCTCCTATTGAGAAGGGGAGGGCATTCAGATCCTAAATGCCTTCCGGTCTTCAGTTCATGATGTATGAACCAGGTAAACCACAAGAGAAAAGGGAAGAGTGAAGATAAGAGTCAGCTTCATACAGTTAGGAAACCACCAGAATATTGCTGCAGAATAACTTGAAGAGGGAAGGCATAAGGCAGAATGAAGCTGGAGATACGATGAGAATGAGCACCACAGAAGGCAAAGTTACATGTATATCTATTTGGTTAGACCCAAGTTCAGTTCGCGGAGAAGGCAATGGCACCCCACTCCAGTACTCCTGCCTGGAAAATCCATGGACAGAGGAGCCTGGTAGGCTGCAGTCCATGGGGTCGCTGAGGGTCGGACACGACTGAGCGACTTCAGTTTCACTTTTCACTTTCATGCATTGGAGAAGGAAATGGCAACCCACTCCAGTGTTCTTGCCTGGGGAATCCCAGGGACGGGGGAGCCTGGTGGGCTGCCGTCTATGGGGTCACACAGAGTCGGACATGACTGCAGTGACTTAGCAGCAGCAGCAGCAGCAAGTTCAGTTCATCGTGTCTGTGCAATTGCCACTAACAGTACACTGGGGTTAAATTTCCTTTTTTGTACACTCTTTTCTCTTTATTAATAATTATCTTACCCTTGACCCTTAGTTCTCCTATGTACTTTTATTAATTTCATTCCTTTACTCTCCACCATAAGTGGTGGTCTCCTTTCAGTACATTTAAACACCATCTAATCTATCCTTTTCCTCTTTCTGTGGGCATTTCTCTCTGATCTCTATATATTCCTACCATGATCAGAACTGATGACTCTCTAAGCCTCCAGCAGGCTTTCATCGTGGTACCCAAATTCAACATCTTCCCCTTCATTAGCCTCATCTTTCTCCTATCTTAGATCCTTGTTTCCTGGATCCCAACTTTCCCACTTTCTTAAAGTTTTGTTGTTTTTTTTTTTTAAATCTTGGAAAAGCACATACTTCTGGAACTTTCTGAGAAAGAGTATGATGAGAAAGGTAATTTCTGAAGCTTTATGTAACTATAAATGTGTTTAGTCTGCTTTCATAGATGATCAATTTGTTTGTCTCAGTTTCAAATTTCATACTGCAAATTATTTTTGCCCTGTAATTTTGAAGGCATTATTCTTGTGTCTTCACTGTTTTTCCTGAGATGACAAGGGTCATTCTCAGTATTCTATAAGGGCCTATTTTTTTTTTTCTTTCTGCAAGTTCTGGAATTTGGCGATCTTCAGATTTTCTCCCCTGATGTTTTCATGAATACATCAGTGTAGGAGTGTTTTTTAAAATTTAATATATTAGAAATTCAATAAGCCTTTTAAATTTGAAAATCATTTTCCTTAAATTCTAGTAAATTTTGAGTTATTTCTTGCACAGTTTCTTCACTACATTTTTAAAAATTTTCTTTAGAAAAAAAAAAGCTTATTATTCAGAATAGGACCTCTTGGATGGAGTCTCTAATTTTCTTGTCTATTCGCTTTTGTTTTCCATTTCCTGTTAGTTTGTTCTATTTTTTGAGTGGCTTCCTCAACTTTATCTTCAAAATACATTTTAATTTCTCATTGTCCTTCATCAATTTTTAATTTTCAGGAGTACATTTTCATGCCCTACATGTTTCTTTCCTTAAAGCACCTCTTCTTATTTCCTAATTGCAGTGTATTCTTTGATATTTCTGAGAATATTAACAACAGTATTTTAAACTTTTATTCGCCCTTGTCTTTGTTTCTGTCAATTTCCTTGTTTAACCTAGGTTTGTTTTGGTCTTCGGATTTCTTCAAATGTCTGGTGATCACTGGTTGTTCCTCACCTTAAAGATGGAGCACTAAAAAGCTGACTGCCAAGTCTGTGTCAATGGGTGGGTCTTGTTAACAGGTGGGCTTCACTGCAGAGTGATCTGGCTGGGCTGTTCCACTTGGAGACCCCAACTATTAATACCTATAAGTCCTCTGCACAAATGGATCAGAGTCTTCAAAGAAGCATCTTCTGGTTTCATACCTAGAGAATACATATCTGACTTCCAAAATCTGGGGGAGGAACTGAAATACCCTGAGGGTGTCTCACTACTTATTAAGTATTGCACTTAGCCCTCTACCCTCCATCTGTGCCTTGGTGTCTCCCACTCAAGAGTTCTCCACTTCACACTCTCCAGGGAGTAAACTTCTAGTCCTACTGGACAGTGGGGAGGCACCTGGGGTCCAAGTTTTGAAACACACTGCCACCTCTTCCTCCTGTTTTCACCTCACCCTCACTGCTGAGCCTTTCTGATGTGAACCTCAATGTCTCTCCCTAGAGGCTCGGGTTTCAGTTTCTCAGGATGTGTAGGCTAGTTACAATCATTTCTGGACTTTCCAGGGTCCCTTGGGCTTACCAAGTTTCTGCATTTTTAAAATCGCTTCACTGTCATCTTTTTTGGAAGAAGCGGAATAAATGTAGTGCTTAATCTGCTTCTGGGAAATAGATGGGGAAACAGTGGAAACAGTGTCAGACTTTATTTTGGGGGCTCCAAAATCACTGCAGATGGTGACTGCAGCCATGAAATTAAAGGACGCTTACTCCTTAGAAGGAAAGTTATGACCAACCTAGATAGCATATTCAAAAGCAGACATATTACTTTGTAAACAAAGGTCCGTCTAGTCAAGGCTGTGGTTTTTCCAGTGGTCATGTATGGATGTGACTGACAGTTGGACTGTAAAGAAAGCTGAGTGCCAAAGAATTGATGCTTTTGAACTGCAGTGTTGGAGAAGACTCTTGAGAGTCCCTTGGACTGAAAGGAGATCCAACCAGTCCATCCTAAAGATCAGTCCTGGGTGTTCCTTAGAAGGACTGATGTTGAAGCTGAAACTCCAATACCTTGGCCACCTCATTCGAAGAGTTGATTCATTGGAAAAGACTCTGATGCTGGGAGGGATTGGGGGCAGGAGGAAAAAGGGACGACAGAGGATGAGATGGCTGGATGGCATCACTGACTCGATGGACATGAGTCTGGGTAAACTCTGGGAGTTGGTGATGGACCGGGAGGCCTGGTGTGCTGCGATTCATGGGGTCGCAAAGAGTCGGACATGACTGAGCGACTGAACTGAACTGAATCTGCTTCTCTAATGTATTTTTTAAAATCAAAAATGTCATCTTTATTACTATTAAGTTGTACCTAAGAACACGGCTTGTATATAAAATTAGAAAGCTCATGGAAATTTGCTATATAATGTAGCAAGTTCAAATCAGGTGCTCTGTGACAACCTCAAGGGGTGGGATGGGTTAAGAGGCAGGAGGGAGATTCAAGAGGGAGGGGAGATAAGTATACCTATGGCTGATTCATGTTGATGTATGGCAGAAACTGAAACAATATGGTAAAGCAATTGTCCTTCAATTAAAAAGAAATTTAAAAAAAATTTTAAAGGAACATGGCTTGACTTGTGGTTTCTTATCATATCCTAAAATGTGTTTTCTCCCTTTTTAAAATTTTTTATTATTTTTTTCTATTATTTTTCAAATTCTTTTCTTATTTAGGATATTACATATCTAATATATTTTCATGGCCTAAAAATGGACAGATATCTGTTAATGAAAAACTTAGGAGAAAAATTCAAGTCACCTCTAATATGAACTTGAGAAGTTAAGGTGGCTACGAAATATGAGTACAAGTTTATACTAAAAATAAAAGTACCATAAAAGTCAGAGTAAAAGCACACACACACACAAAAATGAAGGTAATTCACTTTACAAAAAGTCAGCTGATATTTTGGTAGTATACAATTAACTGCCTGTTATTTTTGTAGCAACAAATGCTATTTTCAATTTCCAGGAAAGAAACATTATAATATGTAAAAGTGAGGCAATATCTCTAGCTAAATCAGGTATTATTGTTAACGAAAAATGCTGTAACTATTTTTCCAGAAATTAAATCATAGCACAACAGAGTTAGGTTTCTAAATGAAACCTGAAATTTATCCTTAAGTAAATAACCACTAATTTACTCATTTTAATTAAACAGATTTTTAAATAGTTTTTCCCAAAGAGATGCCTTTTAAAATAAATGTATCTGGGAGCAAATTCTTTGTGAGCTCCCCTCAAACAAGTCAAGAGATATCTGTGCATTCATTTTAAAATTCAAGTTGCCTATAAAAAAATAGAGTGAAGCTTTCTTTTCTTCAGAGATTAGATATTTTTATAGTCATAAAAATTAAAGGAAGAAAATTTAAGTCCCATGGGAAAAATTTTTAAATCAAGGCTATGAAATTTCATACTTAAAAGACAGTAAACATAACCTTTGACTGTAGACAGTACTACTTTTAAAAAACGTCTGCCAAATTATAACAAAATGGACATTTTCAAAAACAGACATATATCTGTTTACTATTGTAAAAAAAATAATGCTCATTTATTAAGCACTTTAGGATGTCAGCCACTGTGCCAGGCACTATTTGTACATTATCTTACTAAATTCTTACCACCTTATGAGGTTATAAGAGTTTTATTATCCCTATTTTAATAGGAAATCTGGGACCTACAAAAGTTACAAGTAAAGGTAACTCGGCCATGACAGCTGTGTGCCACCACTAAGAACTGACTGCCAGTCATACTTTTAACCACTGTTCTACACTTTCATTTAACTAATGACAAATCTGGTATTTTGAAGCTGGCTGGGGCTACGTCAACACTCATGAATTAAAAGCCAAAATGACCTTTTAAATAATTACTCAAACAAGATTCATCCAATGTTTTTCGGCACAAGTCAATAACAGTACTCATTCATGCATTTGCTCCTTCACATGGATTTACTAATAACCATTCCATAGTTGCTGGTGCTCAAGATACACACTGTTAAATAAAACTTCCAGCATTGATGAAAAAGAACAATATCATCACCATTCAGTGTAGTAGCTGGGCACAAGTATTAAACACCTGAAGTGTACCTAGTACTACTGAAGGTGAAGGTGAAGGTGAAGTCGCTCAGTCGTGTCTGACTCTTTGCGACCCCGTGGACTGTAGCCTACAAGGCTTCTCTGTCCACGGGATTCTCCAGGCAAGAATACTGGAGTGGGTTACCATTTCCTTCTCCAGGGGATCTTCCCAACCCAGGGACAGAACCCAGGTCTTCCGCAATGGAGGCAGACGCTTTAACCTCTGAGCCACCTTTTAATTTTACTAAATTTAATTTAGTGGTGCTTCTTCATGGTGCTTATAATCTAGTGGGAAAGCCAGAATGAAATAAGTAAAATAACAAATATAGTAATATATCATTTGTTAATTGCTTAGAAGAAAAAGAACAGAAAAGGTGGAGGACAGAGGAGGCTGGTGTGCAACAGTCCCTGGGGTCGTGAAGAGTCAGACATGACTGAGCAACTGAACAACAACTTATAAATCTATAAAGTCAGACTGAGTCAAACCTAGCTACAAAATTCTGACAAGGATGGGACTGAGAGATTCATTCTGAAAATGTTATTTCAGGATCTCACCACTTAAAACCTAGGATAATTAGTGTAACTTTAAAACAAAGAATTTATGCATGTTTTTGAAAGTGCTTTCAGTGTTTCAAAAGTGATGAACAGAAAAAATGCCCTGTTGGCAAATACATGCAAAAATAACTCTGAATGATAATGTTGTTTTTTTTTTTAACCCTATTCCAGGTAACAATCTGAATTTAAACTAAACAAAATAAAAGATAATAGGAAAGAAGAATTGAAAAAACTAAAGTAGGAAATTAAAAGACACTTGCTCCTTGGAAGGAAAGCTATGACAAACCTAGACAGCGTATTAAAAAGCAGAGACATCACTTTGCCAGCAAAGGTCTGTATAGTCAAAGCTATAGTTTTCCCAGTAGTTGTGTACAGATGTGAGAGTTGGACCATAAAGAAGGCTGAGCACCGAAGAATTGATGCTTCTGAATTGTGGTGCTGGAGAATATTCTTGAGAGTCCCTTGGACAGCAGGAGATCAAAGCTGTAAATCCTAAAGGAAACCAACCCTAAATACTCATTGGAAGGACTGATGCTAAAGTGGAAGCTCCAATACTTCGGGCACCTGATGCGAAGAGTTGACTCATTAGAAAAAAAAAAAACCCTGATGCTGGGAAAGATTGAAGGCAAAAGGAGAAGAGGGCAGCAGAGGATGAGATGGATGGCATCACTTGCTCAATGAAAATGAATTTGTGCAAACTCCAGGACACAGTGGGCTTCCCTGGTGGCTCAACTGGTAAAGAATCCGCCTGCAATGTGGGAGACCTGGGTTCAATCCCTGGGTTGGGAAGATCCCCTGGAGAAGGGAAAGGCTACCCACTCCAGTATTCTGGCCTGGAGAATTCCATGGACTATGTAGTCCATGGGGTCACAAAGAGTCGGACACAACGGAGCAACTTTCACTTTCCGGGACATAGGGAAGGACAGGGAAGGCTGGCATGCCACAGTTTATGGAGTCACAGAGTTGGACACGAATTAGAAACTGAACAACAAAGGCAGTAAAATCTACAAAATGGTAACTGAAAGTACTTCAAATTTAAGAGCCCAGGAAATGAGAGAGAAACAAATGCACTATTATTACTACTTGGCCAGAAATGGAAGTTTTTATAGCAACATGTCCACTACTGGGCCACAGTCAATTTATAAATCAAAAAACAAAAATATTTTCCAGGTATTAAATTCTGGATTTGAGCACTTGGAACAGAAATAGAGCAAACACAACTCTCCAGTGAATTAATAAGTGAAAAAAGGTGTTTGGGTCAGCCTGGGAAGGGAGAATCACTTCAGGCTGTCATGTTCCTGGATCACATTGTGTGGATTTTTGTTTGTGAGGTGAAGATAGATCTGTTTGGGGAAGCAGGCTATTTGAGGTCTAAAGGAAGTAGAAATTTGAAGAGGGAATTATCACAAGGCTGGTAATGCCACATTTGCATTTCTTTCTTTCCATTCCCATAGTTTCCAACTCTGAGCAACTGGGAAATGGGCCCACAGGCTGAGGGAGTTAGAAAAAGTGGGGAGGAGCATGACTGGATGTCATTAAAAGGCAGCACTCATAACAAGCACAAGTTTATTTTAATATTTCTAAATAGCCCCCAAATTGATTCCAGCTCTTTAGTAAATACAGTTGATATTGTTTAGCTAGCATAATTGCTGTCCCCCTGTTTAAGCCAAATGATTTTATAGGTCAATGCACTAAGAGAACTAAACTGCTACTGTAATAGTAGTGATGGAACAAAGAGGAAGAGAAGCGGCGGCAGCAGCACTAACAGTCTGAGAGCATGATGTGCCAGTCACAACTCTGAGCGCTTTGTATCTATTTACTTTCTTTTCATTGTCACTTCAAACTTACAAGGTAGGGACCATTACTATGCTCGCAGTACCCATGAGTTAGGCTAGGTTCAGTTCAGTTCAGTTCAGTCGCTCAGTCGTGTCCAACTCTTTGCGACCCCATGAATCGCAGCACGCCAGGCCTCCCGGTCCATCACCAACTCCCAGAGTTCACTCAGACTCACATCCATCGAGTCGGTGATGCCATCCAGCCATCTCATCCTCTCTCATCCCCTTCTCCTCCTGCCCCCAATCCCTCCCAGCATCAGAGTCTTTTCCAATGAGTCAACTCTTCGCATGAGGTGGCCAAAGTACTGCAGTTTCAGCTTTAGCATCATTCCTTCCAAAGAACACCCAGGACCGATCTCCTTCAGAATGGACTGGTTGGATCACCTTGCAGTCTAAGGGACTCTCAAGAGTCTTCTCCAACACCACAGTTTAAAAGCATCAATTCTTCCTCGCTCAGCTTTCTCCAACAGAGTTAAATAACATGCCAATGTCACTAAGTAGTTATCTAAATAGGAATCTTTAAAAAAAGCAGGAAGTAGGAATCTAAAAAAATACATACAAATGAACTTATTTATAAAACAGAAACAGACTCACAGACCTAGACAAACTTATGGTTCCCAAAGGGGAAAGGGTAGCAAGGGATAAACTGGGAATTTGGGATTAACAGGTACATACTGCTATACATAAACTACATAGCCAACAAGGACCTACTATACAGCACAGGGAATGTTATTCAGTATCTTGTAATAACCTGTAACAGAAAACAATCTGAAAAAGAAGAAATATATATATATATAATATATATTATATATACAATACATACAAATGTATAACTGAAACACTTTGCTGTACATCTGAAACACTATAAATCAACTATGCTTCAATTTAAAAAAATTTTTAAGTTAATAAGCAGTAGACACAGAATAAATTCAGCCACTCTACCACAGAGAGGAAAATAATGGTCAGAGGGTTGTTTTTCACCTGAATTCACATAGCATCTAAATAGAATTAAAGTGATTATTTTTTCTTTTGCTATAAATTTATTGCAAATGAGTTGTGTACATTTGTATAGAAAAGAACAGTCTAGTTTACTTATAAAGAAGAAAGAAAAGGTCTGGATTCTGGATATTCACAAAGTAGAGGCAGGAGATAGTTAGGACTATTAGAAATCGTATCAAGACAAAGGCAAAGACAGTACCAGGATAAAAACAATGGACCCTAGAACTTCAATAGGATCACAAAATTCTAAAAGGGCATGACATCACCTTGATTTCTGTTTAGCAAAGTCTATGCCTATCGTGGGCTTCCCTAGTTGCTCAGATGGTAAAGCATCCTCCTGCAATGAAGGAGACCTGGGTTCGATCCCTGAGTCGAGAAGATCCCCTAGAGAAGGAAATGGCAACATACTCCAGGATCCTTGCCTGGAAAATTCCATGGACAGAAGAGCCTGGCAGGCTACAGTCCATGGGGTTGCAAAGAGTTGAACACAACTGAGAAACTAACACACACACACACACACACCTATTACAGAGTCTTTCTCTGAGAACATAGTCCCACCTGCATAACTACAATCAATAAAGCCAGAATTGACCTTTACATCCAACTTTGAAGCAATGTATGTTTTTATAAACATGGGGACATAAGAATTAATATGAAAGATAGATACCAAAAAGTGCCCCCCAAAAAGCTTTATGAAACTGTAGAGATATTCCATTTTTCCTCTACGAAACATACATAGTGGGCACTTTTCCTCCAACTTCTGTGGAGGAAGTTCCTTCATCTCTCAGGAACTTCCACAAATCAGCTTAAATACATGTGCTGCTTTTTCTAACAATTTTATTTACTTTTACTGAAGTCAATGGGAAAAGAGCTAACAGCTGCTAAGTGTCAGCATAGCTTAAACTCAGCAACCTCTTCTAAGGATTACAAAATATTACTCTCCAAGGGGAAAAAGGTGATTGTTTCTGATAACATGCATTTTCTTATATTTGGTATTATCTCTTAAGTAATTCTTAAATTCCATGTATTTGTGTCATGTAAGCACTAAAAAGGGCTTCCCTGGTGGCTCAGCGCTAAAGAATCTGCCTGCAATGCAGGAGACACAGGCTCAATCCCTGGGTGGGGAAGATCCCCTGGACAAGAAAATGGCAAACCACTCCACTATTCTTGTCTGAAAAACCCCATGGACAGAGGAACCCAGCGGGCTACAGTCCATGCGGGTGCAGAGTCGGACACGACTGAGCATGCATGCAGTGCGCTGCACCAAGATTAGAAAGAACCCATCCATACTATGTCTCACTTTGCTAATACTATTCCTAACTCTGTGCCCTTGGACATGTCACATAAACTTATAGTTTCTTAATTAGTACCCAGGTGGCTCAGTGGTAAAGGATCTGTCTGCCAATGCAGGAGACACAGATATGGGTTCGACCCCTAGGTCAGGAAGATTCCCCTGGAGGAGGAAAGGGCAACCCGCTCCAGTATTCTTGCCTAGGAAATTCCATGGACAGAGGAGCCTGGTGGGCTACTGTAACACGGGGTCACAAAAAGTCGGACAAAACTGACTGTGCACACACACACACACGCGCACACACACACACACACACACACACAAGCTGGAAGCTAGGGTATCTCCAAGAGCTCTTTGCAGCTCTAAGGTCTGGTGTATTAGCTTGATGACATCAGTGACAAAAGCTAGCTCATTAGCTCAGTTACCTGCTTCTTGTCATACAAAGTTACCTACACAGACCATCTGACAGAATACAGAAAGGCAGTTGTTTTCTCATTGGTGGAGGGTGTGGTCCTTACATAAGTAACTTTGAGGACTGGCTGAACTCTACCCTCATAAACCCCAAGCCTGACTATGAAGAAAGCATGTGACACGAGGAATGTTGTCCTTTTTTTTTCTTTATAATTTAGCTGCAAAGATACCCTGGGGATAGCACGTAGCAGCACGTAGTAGCATATGAACTAGTTAGCCAGGAAGAATACAATGCATCTCCCCGCTTTCTTAGCAATTGAACTGTTTCATTCTAGGATGCTGAAATGGAATTTTTTTAAACAAGTCTTTGCATTTGGTGAGATATGAGAAAGGGGCTACCCTGATAGCTCAGCTGGTAAGAAACCACCTGCAATGTGGGAGACCAGGGTTTGACCCCTGGGTTGGGAAGATCCCCTGGAGAAGGGAAAGGCTAGCACGTAGCAGCACATAGTAGCATACGGACTAGTTAGCCGGGAAGAATACAATGCATTTGCTGGCTCTCTTATGAATGGAACTGCTTCGTTCCAGGATGCTGAAATGCAAAATTTTTTAAACACGCCTTTGCATTCGATGAGATATGAGACTCGGCATTTATACAAGAGTGATGCTTAACCTCAACTGCCACTGTTGACACCTCCAGGAGGGTTGTTTTGTCAAGAGCCATGTGCCTGCTTCCCTGCCATGAAGGAAATAGGATGAAACTTGAGTGGCATGCTCCAGTAACAACTGTATGTGCCAAGACAGAAAATCAAAGACTCCGCTGATCAAGGCTCAAGTGCTTAGGATGGAAAAAAAAAAGAAAAATGACCAACTGTCCATCAACTAAGTGGACAAATGATCCACAGTATGGATCACCTCTGTCCACATGTGATCCCTAAACATATTTCATGGCCCTTGCAAACCTTACAGAGACTCAAATGATGATAATCTCCTTTTAGAAAATAGAGATGACCCAGTTGCTGCTCTCCAAGAAGATGGGTGAGCAAGCTTGCCCAGGGGCAATTTTCTAACATCCAAAACCCATTTTCCTATTCCTAAAAATTAACAATAATAATGCTTCTGCCAAGAAGGAAAATGCTTTGAGGGTACTTTTTTCCCCTAGAGCCACTGGAAACAATAAAAACTTACTGAGTATGCATGAGTATTAGGTCGCTTCAGTCGTGTCCAACTCTAAGACTTCACGGACTGTAGCCTGCCAGGCTCCTGTCTGTGGGATTCTCCAGGCAAGAATACTGGAGTGGGTTGCCATGCCACCCTCTAGAGGATTTTCCCAACCCAGGGACTGAACCCCTCCCTATCTGCTACATCTCCTGAACTGGTAGGCAGGTTTTATGTTTTTTGTTTTTTTTTACCACTAGCGCCACCTGGGAAGCCCAATGAGTATAGTCCAATGCTTTCACTGTGGTCTTGTGAAAGAAAGTGAAAGTCGCTCAGTCGAGTCCAACTCTTTGCAACCCCATGGACTATACAGTCCATGGAATTCTCCAGGCCAGAATACTGGAGTGGGTAGCCTATCCTTTCTCCAGGGGATCTTCCTGACCCAGGAATTGAACTGGGGTCTCCTTCATTGCAGGCAGATTCTTTACCAACTGAGCTATCAGGGAAGCCCGTGGTATTGTGAGAGAACTAACAACAACAACAAAAAAATTATGAAGATAGGCAGCCCTGAACTAATTTTATCTGCATACCCCCTATTTTATTTATTATTTTTAGACTTTTTATTGGGGTGTAGCTGATTAATAATATTGTGATAGTTTCAGGCGAACGGCGTAGCAACTCAGCCATACACATATATGTATCCATTCTCCCCCAAACTCCCCTCCCATGTAGGCTAGGGAGTCCTGAGTTTAAACCCTGATATTCCATTTCTCTGTGATCTTGGACAAATCATTATCCTCTCTAAGCCTCTGTTTACTTATCTATCAAATGAGGATAAGACTGTCGTAAGGATTATAAAAAGCCACAGGTCCCTTGAGATCCATATCTGTATCTACGTCTATCATCTCCTTTATTTTCCTGAAGAAGTTATTTAGGAGAAAAATAGAGATGGAGACCCTTTCTTTAAATACTGTTTCTAAAAAATGAAATTCACTGAGGCAAAATCCAGTTTCAGTCAATCAAATAGGACACAAGAGAAATATATGATACAAAAATAAAGGATGTTACCCACTACATTTGCACACACACAAAAAGAAAATTCCTTATCTCACCTTTCAAGACCAGGAAGAGTTTGCCCGGAGTCATCTCTCCAGGATTCCACATTCTCATAGGCTCTGCCACCTATAAAGCTTCACTAGAACCACAGGCTCTTCTGGGTATTCTTGCACTGGTTAACCTACAGGCTTCTGCTCCTACCCTGAAAGCCCCAACCCACTACTTTGTACCAACCATCCAGCAATTGCTCAATTCCTACTTCTTTCTTTCTTAAGGTTTTCCTGACTAACTCAACATTAGCAACAGCTAGTCAACTGCCAGTCAACAGCGGGCAATTACTTATCATGTTTAACATTTTTTAGTGTAGCTTGGAAGAACCTCTCTGATATTTCTTGGGAAATCTGACATTGCTCTGGGGTGTGGCAAACTCGTACAGTTTTTAGCAAAATAATTTCAGTAACTAAGCATGTGCTGCTGCTGTTAAGTCACTTCAGTCGTGTCCAACTCTGTGTGACCCCATAGACGGCCTCCCACCAGGCTCCCATGTCCCTGGGATTCTCCAGGCAAGAACACTGGAGTGGGTTGCCATTTCCTTCTCCAATGCATGAAAGTGAAAGTGAAGTCGCTCAGTTGTGTCCAACTCTTGGCGATCCCATGGATGGCAGCCTACCAGGCTCCTCCATCCATGGGATTTTCCAGGCAAGAGTACTGGAGTGGGGTGCCATTGCCTTCTCCAAGCATGTGCTACAGAAAGCTTATATATGCATGCTAAAAAAATAACACATAGAATTTTAGTGACCAAAGTGGATACTATTAGCAATAGAAATGTCCTCCATGATTGACACAGATGACCGACCACGTGACACAAATGACTCCCATCTAAAGAAAATCTGATACAAAATAGAAACAAATTTAGAAAATACAGAATTGGAATAAAATTTTTTTAAAGAATTTATTTAGCAGAATTTCTACAGTCACAATTAGATAAGACCCTCAGTGTTGACTGAGCGGAAACACCAATGAAAGCCTGCTGCTGGCATGGGCATGTACAAGCGATTTTAACATCTGATCTGAAAAGCAGAAGTTTGGGTAAAAGTGCGCCTATTTATATCAAGGAGGTTCAGAACTGACTCAGAGGAAAAAGTATAATCCTCTGACTAAACAAGACCACTTCCTGAAACACCCAATGTTTTTCTTGGAAGCAAGGGTATACAAGTGCCATTTCTCTCAAACACTGATTAAACAAAATTGAAGTCTAACACAAAACAGAAGACATATATTTTCCGAAGCCAACCAGGTTTCAAAGTGGAGACCATTCCATAAACATATATTATCTGGTCATGAAAGGGAGGACTTTAAATACAGTCAAAAATGGATAATTCAAGGTATATTATAATGAATAAACCACTAACTACCTACACATAGCCCTCTTTATACCAAAATCTCTTAATGGTGAAGAAACACTATGATTTTCATCCACAAAATTAACTAATGTCTTTCGCTTAAAACAACCTAATTTTTTCCTTTTCTCTTCTCTGAATCACCTGTGTGTCCAATATTTAATGTGTTCAATCATTTCAGTCGTGTCCAGCTCTTTGTGACCCTCTGAACTATAGCCTGTCTGGCTCCTCTGTCCATGGATTCTCCAGGCAAGAATACTGGAGTGGGTAGCCATTCCCTTCTCCAGGGGATCTTCCCAACCCAGAGATCAAATCCATGCCTCCTGCGTCTAATACATTGAAGTCAAATTCTTTATCCACTGAGCCACTAGGGAAGCCCAATATTTAATAATAATTTACAAAAACAATAGGTAATACGTAAGTGCTTGTATGTGCCAAGTCTTGTTATAATTCTTGGCATGCATTAATTTACTTGACAACCACAACTCCTCCAAGAGGAGTTGCTGTCTCTATTCTACAGAGGAGGAGACTGAGGCACAAAACAATATAGTACTTTGGCCAGTACCATACAGTGAGTGTATGATTAAGCCCCTAACCCAGGCAGACCTATGTAAGAGCCCAAATTCCCAGTTTCTGTGCTCAGTCTGTGTGTGTGATACCCTTGCCCATTATAAAGTTGCTAAAACTTAAAAACACTTAAACACACACACATACAATGACACATATATACATCTGTATTGAGCAGGCTTTCCAGGGGGTACAGTGGTAAAGAATCTGTCTGCCAATGCAGGAGACACAGGTTCGACCCCTGGTTTGGGAAGATCCCCTGGAGGAGGAAATGGCAACCTAATTCAGTATTCTTGCCTGGGAAATCCCACGGACAGAGGATCCTGGAGGGATACAGTCCATGGGGTCACAAAAGAGTCAGACACGACTGAGCAACTGAGCACAGGGGACATGTGTATAAACATTTCATATTTACGTAATCCAAGCTGAAATCTATGCATGCCCATCTATGTGACCATCATATCAATAGCATTTGGGTACCACTAATACCAAGTCCTTTGATCGAGAAGAACAATTACTTAGATAAACTTTGAAACATTCCACTGGTCCAGATACCCTGATGTCAGTCTCACTTGTTTTTCAGTCCCAAAATGTTGGAAACATCTCACGGGACTGCAAAAACACCACAGTGATACTGCCCTGGACAAGACCCTTGGGGGAGAAAAATACACATAACATTTCCTTCTTCAAAATAACAAGCAATTAAACTGAGTTTTGCTGTTTGCTTCCTCTTGAGTAATCTAGACTGGAAAGGGTTCAAATATCTGACTCTTGCAGTATTTTGCTTCCAGGAAAAGATAATCCTTTAAATATGCCACGTTTGCTAGTAAGTGTTCGCTCCTACCTATAACTGATTCATAGAAACCAGGTTAAATATTAAATGACTCCCTATTTCTAGTTCTAAAGACTTGAAAAATAAATTCTTAGTTAGCTAAGGAGGCAGAAAACACACTTTGGAACAAGTCACACCACCCTGACCTTTGGATGATTAAGGGGAAATTTAAAAGGAGGGGATTTATCCCAGAAGGGTGAGGTCCTTAAAGCAGCAGCCTCAGGAAGTATATTGCCAGTGTGAATACCACTGTGGAGGTGCTGAAAATTCAGGGGTGCTCCTAGAAGCCTGCCTGCCTAGTGTGATTTGAGGGTTAACATAGAGTCCTCTTGTTACCTTAAATGATATCATTTACCCAAGGGACAGAGGGAATGAAATTCTTATCACTGGGGACTTACTCTTTTAAATTAAGCATTTTTATCCCTAGGAACCATGATTAAAATACAAACACCTCTGGGAATAATAATGTATTATGTTATCAACACTTAAATATAACTTATCAGATACTTCTCCTAAGATAGGAGGAAACCAGGGTAATGTGAGAATGTTACTGATGAGGTCAGTATGCCCAAAAATGTAAGAAATCTGCACAGAAATGGAGCTGTAGCAAACAACTGAAGGAAAATGTGCCTGCTTCTCACATGGAACTCTGCTCAATGTTATGTGGCAGCCTGGATGGAAGAGAAGTTTGGGGGAGAATGAATACACGAATATGTATGGCTGAGTCCCTTCTCTGGTCATCTGAAACTATCACAACATTGTTAATTGGCTATACTTCAACATAAAATTAAAAAAAAAAGTTTAAGAAGCTAAAAAACAATTGCCTGCTTGATACTTTTGCCTATGGTAAAATATATTTAGCTATTAATAACTGCTAAAATTATGAAAAAAGATTTCAGCTTACAGATGGAATGATTACTTATTAGAGGCAGACATCCCATACAGTGAGCAAAATTCTGCAAGAAATTCTCTCAGTGTTTCTGTTTCCATCTACCAGGAGTTAGGGCTTCCCTGGTAGCTCAGCTGGTAAAGAATCTGCCTGCAATGCAGGAGACTCCAGTCTGATATCTGGGTCAGAAAGATCTCCTAGAGAAGGGATAGGTTACCCACTCTAGTATTCATGGGCTTCCCCGGTGGCTCAGCTGGTAACGAACCCATCTGCAATGTGGGAGACCTGGGTTCGATCCCTGGGTTGGGAAGATCCCCTGGAGAAGGGCATGGCAACCCACTCCATTCTTCTTGCCTGGAGAATCCTCGTGGACAGAGGAGCCTGGCGGGCAACAGTCCAAGGGACCACAAAGAGTTGGACACGACCAAGTGACTAAGCATAGCACTAGGGGTTGGGCTTCACATCTCTCTTTGGACATATGCTAAGAGATAATTACAATGCAACTTAGTAAATGCTACTGTCTTGGTATAAACGATGTACTATGAAACCATCAACCTAGGAAAGCTGGCAGTAGTTTTCATCTGGGAAGAGACAGTAGAACCAGATGTGAAAGACAATAGGAGTGCATCTATCAGCACGAGTACCAGTAGGAAACAACATTCTAGGCATATGCAAAGCATGGTACGTGGAAAAAGGCAAGTTTTAGGGAATAGTGAGATAATCCAATGTATCTGTGATACAGGGTATGTAAAAGACGACGTAGCAGAGAAAAGTGTGACACCAGATTGTGAGGGGCCTTGTAGACCATGTAAAGAAATTTAGACTCAGTTTTTATGGAAACAGTAAACCAGTGACGGGAGTAACAGTCATATTACTAATTTTAATGAAATAACTATAGCGGCATTCTGGAGGGTAGATTAGATTAAGAAGCAAAGTTAGCTAATTTTGAGATAATTTTATCTGTTTCTTTCATTCCTGTGGGACTCTCCCCAATTATGTTCTGCTCTACATATTTTTTAAAAAAATTAAGACTCACCTATGTCATTCTCATAATGTCTTCAAACTTCTAAATTCCCCAAGGAGAAGCAGAAAGATAGTTTAATTAATTTAAAATGTGCTTACCAACAACCTTTAAGGACACGGCTCATATTTTCTAGAGTTATTAGTTACATAAGAAACCCAAGGGAGCTATATTCATCCTATTTAAGAAAAGTCCACTTTAAAAATGCAGAGACTAGGAGTTTCTGGTGGCCTAGTGGTTACGATTCTAGGCTTTCACTATCATGGCCCAGGTTCAAACTTTGGTCAGGGAACCGAGATCCTACAAGCAATGCAGTGTGGCTGAAAAGAAAAAATCCAGAGACCTAAAGATTGCTTTTTGGTTTTGGGGTTTCTTTAACAATTAAACTTATTTATTTTTAATTGAAGGATAACTGCTTTGCAATATTGTGTTGGTTTCTGCCAAACATCAACATGAATCACTTTTTGTTTTTTGTTTTTAATTTAAAGTATTCCTTTAATGGTATGGCCATTGTGGAAAATGATGGGCAGGTCCCCAAAAAAATTAAACACAGAAGTACCACATGTTCCAGAAATTCCACTTTTGGGTGCAGACCCAGAACTGAAAGCAGGAACTCAGATACTTGTAAACTCATACTCAAAGCAGCATTATCCACAACAGCCAAAGGATGGAAGCAGGCCAGGTATCCATCAATTGATGAATAGATAATTAGGATTTGGTCTATACATACAGTGGAACATTATTCAGCCTTTCAAAGAAATTCTGATGCATGCTACAACACAGATGAGGCTTGAGCCATTAGGCCAAGTAAAATAAGCCAAAGATCAAATACTGTATGATTCTACTTACATGAGGTACCTAGAGTCGTCAAAGTCATGAACCTAGAAAGGAGAATGGTGGTTTCCAGGAGCTGGTGGGGGACAAAAAGCTGATGATTAGTTAAACTCTAATGAGTATGGAACCATTTGTGAAGATATAAAAGTTGCAAAGATGGATGGTAGGGACAGTTGCACAACAAAGTGAATGCACTTAATACCCAAGAATTGATAAGAAAGAAGATTTAAATAGTGAAGTGAAGAAAGCACCCTCATGACTGCATGCTAAGTCAAATCAATCATGTCCAACTCTTTGCAACCCCATGGACTGCAGCCTGCCAGGCTCCTCTATCCATGGGATTCTCCAGGCAAGAATACTGGAGTGCGTTGCCATTCTCTTCTCCAGGGGATCTTCCCAAGCCAGGGATCGAACCTGGGTCTCCTTCACTGCAGGCAGATTCTTTACTATCTGAGCTACCAGGAAGCCACTGTATGTTATATATATATTTTTTTCATGATAATAAAAAATGTAAGTGAGGGATGAATAAACCACTGAGTGTTTGCAAGCCAATCAGGTGTGGCTGCCTGAAATGCTGTATCTTACTACAGCTGCCTCTGTCATGAGGACATACCAGATGCATCAAGGATTTCTGTGGCAAACACACACAGATTAAAACCATCCTTCCAACCCTTTGTGTGTATGTGTTCACATAGATATATTGATATACGTGGGTATATATACATATTTTGTTGTTGTTGTTTTCGTTGTTAAATCATGTTCAACTCTTTGCAACCCCATGGACTGTAGCCTGCCAGGCTCCTCTGTCCATGGGATTCTCCAAGCAAGAATACTGGAGTGGGTTGCTATTTCTGTCTCCAGGGGATCTTCCGACCCATACATGTTTTAATTTGAACTAAATTAGATTATCATATATCCTACTTTAATAAAGATCAAGAGATATAATCCCTATTTTGCAAAAGCAATAAGCTAAACTGTGTTTGGGGGAGAAAAAAAGAGCACTAATCCAGTTTCATCAACTCTCGATTTCTCTCTAACCATATCTGGCAGCCATTCTTAAATGCCATTTCTCAGTGACCCATAATTTTTTCATTACTCAAATGAAGTAGGATTCTATGTCCCACCCCCACATACCAATCTCACAGTATATTAATGGGATAAACTAAGACAATGTATATATAATATATATACATATATAATTATTTTAACATAGAAAATGATTTGGAATAGATACGCTATTTTACAAATGGGTCATTTGACGTATGATCAAATGGCTCAAACAATGTTTTTAAATTCCTCTGCATTTTTTACTTTTTAAGTGAGTGCTCAAATAATCTAATATGCATACAAACTTTGAGGCAAACATCCACTGAACAAAATAAAATACATCAGTATTCCTAAGGGGGTAAGTATATAAATATACAGATATAGAGAGAGATATATATACAGTATATACATATATATATATCAGCGTGCTCCGTCACTCAGTCATGTCTGACTCTTTGCAGCCCCATGGACTATAGCCGGCCAGGCTCCTCTATCCATGGAATTTTCCAGGCAAGAATACTGCAGTGAGTTGCCATTTCCTACTCCAGGGGATCTTCCCAACCCAGGGATCAAACCCACATCTCCTGCATCTCCTGCACTGGCATCACCTGGAAAGTCCCACATTGTACATATAATATATACTTTTTCAATAAGATGGCTTCCAAGGTCAAACTTTTAAAGTAATAAGATTTAGATTTTGCTTTCATTATTAATAAGCTCATTATTAAGTCCCATACCAAATATCAAAAGGAATTACAAAATTACACTAATAAAAGTTAAGACTCATTTTAAAGGATAAGAAACAAGTCTGTAATTTTAACAAAGCTATCATTAACTTGATGTATTATGGTAAATCAATTGTTAACTGCAGGAGTTAGTCCCTGGAAATAAGCCAGGTGACACTGACAATATCTAACTCAAATATTTTAATACTTAAGAAAGAATGTGTTTCAAAAAAAAAAAAAAAGAGTTTTCCACAAGTCATTTCTCCCAACATACATCTGAAAAGCTTATATTCATCAGAGGGCATGGGTTGTCTTTTTTTCCTTGCTGATCAAAATGAACTCACAACTCTGAGAAAGCACCCCCCCATCTGCCAGACAGTATTTCTCTTTTTGTAAGGAAATAGACTTTTGACATCCAGTATGAAATTCCTCAAATTTAACATTAAATCCCATCAACTAAAGTTCACTAAAGTTTAAGCTTAAAGCACAGACATGTTTATTATTAAATTCTTGTATAATCAGCTATATATGAATTGCTTTTTACCACTTATGGCTCTTTTCAACTCAAAATTAACTTTTCAGAATAACTGAAATGTTTTCTTTCCTTCTGTCTTCAAGTCCCATTCTCCTTCCCACTTAAGTGACCTTCTCTTCCCTTAATTGTAGTAAACCCCTATTTCACCTCTATTTTATAGTAAATATCTTATAAAACATTCCTTCCAAATCCACTGCAACTGTAGTTCACCCCCTTGGGAAATATCCAGTTCTCTCCCCTTCTCTTTCTCCTTTATAAATTCCTCAATGCACTCAACCTGAAGTGATATTATCTCAGTTTAGAAGTTCAAATTTGATTTTGAAGAAATAAGTTCTACAAAGAGGAAGTGCTTCAGTATTTAACTTCTTAATTAAACCTTTAAGCCTGATTATCACATGTTACTTGGTCACCCAGTGATCACCCAGAGAACCTGGGCTCATGTGTTTTAGGACAGAACACCCTCCCCCTCAGCTTGTTATTTTTGGCAAAGTAGCTATATTCGTTCTATCTCAGAGTTAGTCCTAGCGTTGTCATAATGCCAATTCACTTCTCCTGCTTAGGAACTGATCTGGCTGAAGTGGTCTACATTCCTTTTTCCTGCCTGTCAGGATCCATTCAGATACTTAACAGCAGTTAAGAAGGTTTGGAAAAGCTGGGCTGCCAGTGGCCTAGAGTAACCTGGGATTACCAACAGTCCAAGGACTTGAATGTAATTAGGTGAGCTACAGAGAGGAGGGCAGTAGGCTACATCCAGGCAATCCCTGAACTCAAAATTACGCCATGAATTTCCCAGAAAAATATCTATTCAGTCTTTGTCCCTTCAGTAAATCTTGCTGAGAGCTTCCTTTGTGCCAGCAGGTATGTCCGAGGCTGGATATATACAATGATGAACAAACAGATACAATTCCTCTTCTGAGTCAACAGGAGACAGTGGATGCCTTTGATCATCTCTTGAATATGCCAAGCTCTTTCCATCCTCAAGGCCTAGAACTCTATGTCTGGAATAACCATCCTCTTTGTCTTTGACTGCCTAAATCCTGTGCGTGCGGGCTCAGTCGCTCAGTTGTATCCAACTCTTTGTGACCCTATGGACTGTAGCCTGCCAGGCTTCTCTGTCCATGGGATTCTCCAGGCAAGAATACTGGACTGGGTTATCATGCCTCCTCCAGGGGATCCTCCTGTCTCAGGGATTGAATCTGTGTCTCCTGCATTGGCAGGCAGATTCTTTACCATTGAAGCCACCTAGAAAGCCCTAAATCCTGTGTCTCAATTTAAATAAGCCTCTCGAGAACTATTCCTCTGACCCTTCCAATCTGTATTAGATCCTTTATTGCATGTTTTCATTACACCCTGAAGTCTTCCTCATAAAACTTTATCATTAGACACACAGGCCAATATTTGTTTGATAATCTGTTTTTCAATGATAAACTGCTATGTGGTAGAATCTCTATTGAAGCAGAACATACTTTTCTATTTTGAACTTTATATTGAGAATATTTTAAGCTTTATCTTTCTTTTAGGTGAATATTAAGTTTTTAACATGAGGCTTGAATTCTCTGTTCTTTACATTTTCTTTATAACTCTTTTCCAAAAATCTTATTTCAGGTGCAATTTTTATAATTAAAATTACACAATTCTCGCCAGCCTGCATGGGAGGGGAGTTTGGGAGAGAATGCTGCTGCTGCTGCCCCTAAGTCGCTTCAGTCGTGTCCAGCTCTATGCAACCCCATGGACTGCAGCCTACCAGGCTCCTCCATCCGTGGGATTTTCCAGGCAAGAACACTGGAGTGGGTTGCCATTTCCTTCTCCAATGCATGAAAGTGGAAAGTCAAAGTGAAGTCGCTCAGTCGTGTCCGACTCTCAGCGACCCCGTGGACTGCAGCCTACCAGGCTCCTCCATCCATAGGATTTTCCAGGCAAGAGTACTGGAGTGGGGTGCCATTGCCTTCTCCCTTGGGAGAGAATGGATACATATATATGTATGGCTGAGTCTCTTCGCTGTTCACCTCGAACTATGACAACATTGTTAATCAGCTATATCCTAATAAAAAATTAAAAGTTTAAAGTTTTGGGGAAAAGTCACACAATTCTGCAACCAATTCTATTTTTTTGTGTACACAATTTACATTTTTTTCAATATTTTAGATATTAGCTAAAATTACTAAAATTATTCATATCTGATATCTAGATATTTTCAAGTCAGCATTCTGAACAGACAATACTCAATTTTTACGAACAAATTTTCTCTACCATGTTCTTATGTGGAGAAACCCAGACAAATATGAATCCCACTACTTAATAAATGTCAAGGTTTATTTAGCCTCTAGGAGCCTGGTGTCCTTATCTGTAAGTGTAAAATCTTTCACAGGTATGAGAAATAAATACAAAGTCCCTAGTAAAATACTATACTACACATCAATTCCTTCCTCCATGAAGGGAAAAAAAAAGTTTGTGAAATATACCAGGTTCTGTTACCTACTCTGATTTCCTGAAAGAAGACAAATCTGACTTTTTCTGCTTTATAGTCTATACTTCAGGGCAGGGTTGAAATTTTACTGTAAAGAGCCAGGTTGTAACTATTTGAGGTTTCTGGGTCACATGTGGTGTCTGTCAAATTCTTTGTGTTTATTTTTAATAATCTACAAAAAATGTGAAAATTATTCTTGGCTAGTAGAAAGAAAACCCTGGACACAGTTTGCTAGCCCCATGCTCTAAATTTATAGATGCTCATTAATCCTCATCTCATTATCTGTATAATATTAGGCTCTTTAATACTTAACTGAAAAATTTCTCTACTATTTATCAACTCTTCAGTTTAATAAACACTAATTAACACATACATATGCAAAGTGCTATCAGGCAACTGATTACCTAAAGAAAAAGAGATACATCTCATGTTATTAAAAAGAAGTACAAATAAGGCCTTTTGAAGCTTTTCTCTATTGTCACTTCTCTCTTTCCTTTTTTTTTTCCCCCCGAGCCTACTACTAATCTGGATTTACAGCATATACATTCATGACCTCAGGTTTCTCTTCCCATAATCCTGAATTGAAATTGGTGCTAGCTTGAGCTCCTTGATGAGAATCTGATTAGGCTTCTTGTATCACAGTGCTGGGCTTCCCTGATGGCTCAGTGGTAAAGAATCCGCCTGCCAAACAGGCAAATTCAATCTCTAGCTTGAATTCAATCTAGAATTCAATTGGTTCAATCTCTAGATCGAGGAAGAGTTCCTGGAGAAGGGAATGGCTACCCACTCCAGAATTCTTGCCTGGAGAATCCTATGGACAGAGGAGTCTGGCAGGCTACAGTCCATGGAGTCGCAAAGAGTCAGATATGACTTAGAGACTCAACAACAACCACAGAGTTAGGGGTCCCCCCACTGCCCATCCCTCCTCAGGCTCTCTCCTTTCAATTCTGATACACTTTTATAAATTCACCTTTCTCCCTCCAGCTTCCAAAACAATAATTTCTTCCTCTCTTCCCTATTTCAGCTCACCTGATTCCTAGTTGTCCAATTTTTGTCCCTTTTCATGAAAAATCCCAATGGAAAGAACTCTGAATTCCATGTCAGAATGAGTTGTTACTGCTCTGCCTCTGAGAATCTGTGCAATTTCTTAGCCTGAGGACCTCTGATTCTTTATCTATCACAGGGGTTAAAAGACAGCCTGTGATGCCAATCAGATGCAGTTAAGGCCAGAGAAAATAACACAGCTGGAGTTTTTGTTTATAAAGTACTCTAAGAGACCTCTGAGATCTCTGGTTCAGAAATCAGATGTGATTCAAGATATGGCTCTGCCATTTATGTTATGAGTTAATGGCCTTGGGCAAGTTAACTAACCCCTCTAAACCTTATCTTTCTTCATCTATAAAATGAAGACATCTATTTATAAGGTTTTGTGAGGCCTCATGGCTTAATCCATACCCAGCATTCATTATAGTGCTGGGCATATAGTAAAGGCTGACAAAAAGTTAAACATAATTATTATCTAAGGGTAAATCAGGGATTCCCTGATCTTTTAGGTTACCCTCCCAGTCTCTACATACTTCTGAGCATATCTATTTATTTCCACAGGTAAATTTATGCCTTTTTTTAATGACACTGGTTAAACAAGTTCTCTGGCATTTTTCTCTGTTGCACTGCGCTCCTCTTACAGGGATTTTTTTTTTTTTTTAATGTCTCTCACCATTCAAAGAGAGGGGAGAAGGAGGACAGAAATGAAGGAAGGAAAGAGAGAGAACTCTCAGTTCACATTCTGTATGTTATCAATTAGTACAGTAAGTTTGGTTATAATGTGGCATATGTGTTCCTGAAAAATTGTGATGCTATGCAAAATCACACCGTGAAAAGCACAGAACTGAGGGGAGAAAATAGCCGTCAGTGATACATAAAAAAGAAAAGACCCTAGCACAGGTTTTCAAATGTTAAATGGCTAAAAAATAAATAAAAACGATAATAAACGTGGTACCTTACTTTGCAAAAGACCTGAAGTTTGCTTGTGGAATTGGGTGTTCAAGGACTGTGGCTTGTGAGTTCATTGTGCAATGGTGGAAGAAGGCTTATCTGAAATTGGAGGGTTATGAATCAAGACATGGGTGGTCATGGCTCATGATATGCAGTGAAGTCAGGGAGCTGTGGGGCAGCAGAGGTGTATGCATGGGTATTTTGTCAATTTCTATGTGGCTCTCAGTTCAGCTAGGTGAAATGCCCTGTGTTCACCAACTAGGTGAAAATAAAGTAAAATCAGGCACAATAAATGTGAAATCTACATTCTACTCAAATTGCTCCCTAACATCAATGCTGTAGGAATAAAATTTCATTTTCAAAACAAGCACGGTAGCTGAACTGACTGTATTTATCTCCAAACTGTGAACTCCTGAAAAACACTCCCAGAAATATAATCACTATTTTCAAAGTCTGTGTTGCCCTTCAATTTCCTACCAGCCCAAAGCCTTTACCAAGAAGTCATTCTTTCCTCATCAGTATTGAGCTACTACGCAAAATCTAAAATATTTAACTGCATCTTTGTTTCTTCAGCTTTCCCAGCTATGGAGAGCTCTGATTCAGACAGCCATGCTATATGTGTTTACATATCTAAACAGTCCTGTCCCCAAAGGTGTCCACTCAACAGAGAATAAAAAGGCCTGCTAGTCAATAACTCACTGCCATGGCGTGACATTTACTCAGTTGTCAAATATTTACAGTGAGAATCTACTAAGTACATGAAAGCATAGGAGTTATAAGATGAAACCACATCCT
Organism: Bos javanicus; assembly: GCF_032452875.1. NCBI lineage: Eukaryota > Metazoa > Chordata > Mammalia > Artiodactyla > Bovidae > Bos > Bos javanicus. Next base: position 94,708,830 of record NC_083872.1, on the reverse strand, counting down.
ACACTGCTATATTTAAAATGATAACCAACAAGTCCTATTGTACACATAGGGAACTCTGCTCAATGTTATCTGGCAGCCTGGATGGGAGGGAAGGTCGGGGGAGAATGGATACATGTATATGTATGACTGAGTCCCTTCACCGTCCACCTGAAGCTATAACAACATAGTTAACTGGCTATCAGTTTACTTCAGTTGCTCAGTTGTGTCCGACTCTGCAACCCCATGGACTGTATACTCCAATACAAAATAAAAAGTTCAAAAAAAGAAAAAGATGAAGCCACATCCAACCCATCATAGTAAGAGGTAGAGACTCAACTCAGCAGAGTATTTTAAGTCACTGCTACGTAAGGGCTTCCATGTTATGTAGAAGGTGTAAAATATTACAACACATGTAAAAATAACAGTGACACAAAACATAACATGAAGCACCTTAATAGAAAGTACAAAATACATTACCTTCAGTGTTGGAAGAGGGGACCAGGAGAAAGTTCATGGAGGTGATTAGCAGACCTGAAGGATGAAGTAAATTTTGGATATGAGAGAGAGACTTCCTTAATGTGGCATGAGTCAAGAAAAAAGCAGGACATGGAGATGTAAAGCATAAAGATCAAGAAGTGTAGGCCTTAAATTAAGATATATGACAAGCGGTAAGTTACGTACCAGACTTTGCATTTGACATGATGGGAAATGGAAATGCCACGGACAATTTTTAGCCAGTGGAATGCAACATCAGTGATGAATGGGCAATGGGGAGCCCAAAGGGCTTTCAGAGATCCCAGGCTTTGAATAAGTTAAGAGACTTCATTCAGAGTCTTTGGATGCCAGGCCAGCACAGCAGGAGGGCTTCCCCCAGCTACAATTCCCAGCTTTGTGTCCAAGATTGATATTCACGGCTCTACTTAATGGATACTAACTGTGTCATTTGGTCTGGCAAATTGTATGAAAAAGTGGGGGAAAAAAGAAAAATTACCTACAAAATAAGGAAAAAGTATTTTTTAGAAACGAGGAAGGAAACAGAAGAATGCAATGCAACCTACAGTAGTAATAATACTGTCAGATTCTTAAATCTGACATTCGTTAGGATCATATAATTAGGGGAGTTAAATAATATGATCCTGAATCACATCTAAACATCTGACACAATGTATTTTTAATACTCAAAAAACTGTACACCAATGTTCCTAAGAGCAAAAGCATTCTTGAACAGACGTTCATGTGAGATCTACAGCAAGATTAAGAAACATACATGCATTTCAACTGAGATTTTACATTACCAAGTAGAGAGACAAAATTTTACAAGGTGCTTTAAAGTTTTAGAAAGTATATTGAGAATTAAAACTACCACAAGCTTCTTCTAATCAAATTCCCAAACCTAGTTAGCACATTCTATACAGAAGACTTGCATTCAAAGCCCATAAATTTTAACTAAAATAAGAAGTATAGTTTTTCACATAGCTGAAAAGTCCAATTAACAGGTTCACCTGTCAAACAGTTAAAAACATACACAAACTTCAACTCTAAAATAAAAAAGAATTTTTAAAGAATATTTAATTGTTTAATCAAATCAGAACTATCCTATAGGGTAAATGATCAAGAGAATGTATGATAATCTACCTCATTATATCACCTCCACAAAAATTTCATGCAATTCAACTAAACTATTATTTAAAAATCTAAAATATAATGAGCTGAGTCGGAGTCCCTTAAAACTCCAAACCAGTTCCCTTAAGTAAACGTCATCCCTACCTTGATGAGTTAATGACATATGTGATTTCACTGAAGAATAGATGAAAAAGGAGACCTCTCTATACAACTTATTTCAGGATTATTTACATAGAAAATGAGTCTAAATGTTTATCTTAATCTCTTCTAAGTCATTCCCACTTATATGCAATTTACTTAAACTGAAAATACTGTGTGCAAGTTTAGTTACTGAAAAACAGAAACCTCCTTGAAAGTACTCTAGATACAGTAGGTACAAGGATATCCTTCTTCAGGTGAAAACAGGTGTGTCAAAAGGCAAAATATTTACATACCATCCCCAGTACATGTGTAAGATTTATACTGACAGTGAGACTGACATGTGCCTGGGAATTTTGGCCTGTAAAACTGACCAAAGCTTTGTAGCAAGGGTAAAAGTAAATCAAGCCATAAACATCTCAAGGAATCTCATTTTCTTCTCATGCTGACAAAAAGCTGCATACAATGGTTGTATGAGTAGTTCAAACTTCTTTGAACTGTTAATATTCCTTATGGTATAGAGTCTCAATAAATAACAGACACATTACGGGAAAATCAACTTAGCCAGGACTCCATTTCCAAAAGGATCCATACAGTCATAACCATGGCACCTGAACTCCAGAAGGCATGACACTTTCCAGCACCCTAACAGCGATGTTATCAGTTACTTCTGCTATGCACTATAATGTGATACACTTTCACTAGCTCTCCTCCAATTTTCTACAGTATCTTAATTTATACTTGCACTTAATTATTAGTAAGAGAACAAAAAGGCTCCTCCTGAATAGTAAATGTAACAAATAAATAGATAAGAGCTACAAAAAATAGTAGATCTCTATGTACTAAGAATTATATATACTTGCCATTAAGCTCATGCTTAAAGCACCCTAAGTATAAAATTATGGAGTGTTATGAAAGAGTTTTATGAAAAGTTATGGATTTTTGGAGAAGAGCTGTTCTTTGAAAAATGCCATTAATTGACTATTTAAATATTTAAAAGATCCATTAACATTCATGGGTTTAAAAAAAAAGAAAACTTAAAAGACACATATTCACTACTTTCTTGGTCCCAAGCAAAATGTTTACACAGAAATTTGGCAGTGCAAAGTCTGTGCTCAGAGCCAATAAAAACTTAAGAAAACTGAGCTTGGTAATAAGCACATTTTCACAGTACAACTAAAGGCATAGAACAACCCAGAACAATTAATATTTATAGAATAATAACAGTATTTTGCATATCAATTTTTAAGTAATTTTAAGAAAACTTGAGATACACAGACACACACACACTTTCCCAACTGTTAATAGTCAACAGACTTTTTTCTTAGCTATAATGATGGAGGGAGGAAGGATTACTCTCTTAACCACTGACCTAAGAAGGGAAGAAAATTCTGCGTATCCTCACCTCTATAAGCAAGAACCCTGGAGGCAGGAGGCAGGACCCTATAGCACCTAGGGTACCAACTTCACCAAGTCCAGAAGTCCCCTGGAGTTCCAAATAGGAATTTACAATATTGTCAAAGGGTTTATTGGGACTAAAAGTATTACCACATGTTTCAAGGTCTACAAATATCCTCCATGATAATTACGCCTTTGAGAACCCTCCTTAGCAAAGAAAACATTCACAAACTCAAACTTACCCACACAAGCCAGGAAAGCTGCTCTGAGTGATCCTCCAGGCAATACTGAGAGGACATTCCTCTCTGTTCACTCCGGTGCCAAGTGACCTTCGGCACATCAACATTAGCAAGGGTGGGGCTTGGAGCTTCAGTTTCGGCATTGTGCTGCCCTGGATGAAGTTTCTCTGGTTTCTCCAGGGCGTTAACTAAGACTTCCTCTTCTTATTAAGTGAGTGAACACAGTCACTACTTTGCTTCCAACTCTTCCCTGAAGTGGTAAAGCCGTAAATGGTACAAATACTGATGGGGAGATTGCTAGGTGCTCTAAATTTAAACAGACACTGTACAGATGGGCTATTATTATTCTCAGCTAAAGAGGTGATTTCTGAGGAACAGAGGTTAATAAGTAACTTAATGGGAATTACAGATGCCACAATCCGGTCAACTGAGCTAATGAAGAAGACTTTCCACCACAGATACACAGAAAAAATGAGAAACAGAAACAGATTTTTTAAATGAAATACACAGCTCCACTTGCTGTAAAGAAAAACCCCCCGGTGCCAAACCAAAGCCAGGACTGATGGCCAAACCAAAGCCAGGACTGATAGCCAAAGTGCTAGTAAGCACAAAAGCAAACATCGTCAGTTGTGGCCAAAAGAAGAATCACTGGAGTGTCTTTACGGCTTATGTCTAACTGATATTGGTACGGAGATGTCCCCTCAAAGAATGGGATCAGAAGAAAGTTCTCTCCTAACTTATGGTTGCCAGCAGGGAAGGATGGGGGGAAGGGATAGTTAGGGAGTTCGGCATTGACACGTATACACTGCTTATAGTTAAAATGGGCTTCCCTGGTAGCTCAGACTGTAAAGAATCTGCCTACAATGAAGGAGACCTGAGTTCGATTCCTGGGTCAGGTAGACCCCCTGGAGAAGGAAATGGCAACCCACTCCAGTATCCTTGCCTGGAGAAGGAAATGGCAACCCACTCCAGGATCCTTGCCTGGAGAGTTCCATGGACAGAGAAGCCTGGCGTGCTACAGTTCATGGGGTCACAAAGAGTTGGACACAACTGAGTGACTAACACACACAAATTCTTTGTTGCGACATAACACTGAAGGCATGAACTATGGGGAAAGCACAACACTTTCATGTCTGTGCACTAGCTTCTGGCTTCAGCTTCATAGTTAAAACGGATAATCAACAAGGACCTACTGTACAGCACAGGGAATTCTGTTCAATGTTACGTGGCAGCCTGGATGGGAGGGGAGTTTGGAAGAGAAGAGATATGTGTATGGCTGGGTCCCTTTGCTATCCACCTGAAAGTATCACAACACTGTCAATCCGCTATACTCCAATATAAAATTAAAAGTTAAAAAAAGAAGAAGAGAGTTCTCTCTCAGGAGAGCAGAGCTGGGCTAGATTTCTAGCCCTGCTTTTCTTCAGCACAGTATACAAACTGCCCAAGCATCCATAGCAACACTAATGCTCATATAGGGAGAGAAGAAGAGGCACACAAGTTGGGCATAAAGTTGGTTCTGAGGTCCTTCCATAAAACTGGAGCTGTTGACAAAGGGCTGCGATCACAATTATAGAATGATGAGGGTGACAGGAGAAATCCACCCATTGTCTTAGTAAGACTTTCAGTGGGGTTTGTCTCTGAGAGTCCAGGTGAGAGGTCAGGTGAAACACAGCCAGAAATTAAAATCTTAAGCCTGGGGCTTCCCTGGTAGCTCACTGGTAAAGAATCTGCCTGCCAATGCAGGAGACATGGGTTCGATCCCTGATCCGGGAAGATCCCATATGCTGCAGAGCAACATAGCCTGTGCATCATTAATACTGAGCCTGTGCTCTTGAGCCTGCAAGCCACAGCAACTGAGTCTGCAGGCTCTAGAGCCCGTGCTCTACAACAAGAGAAGCCACCGAAATGTGACGCTTGGATACCGCAACTGGAGAGTAGCCATCGCTCGCCACAACGAGAGCAAAGCCCCAGGCAGCAACAAAAACCCAGCACAGCTGAAAAAATTTATTAATTAAATTAAAAATAAGACAAACAAACCCCAAGCCTGTGTCACAACAGTTCTGAAGTCTGTGAGAATCTCCAAAGTAAGAAATGGAAGAAAAAATGGATCCTGGGCTTATGATATCCCTGGAGTATCTGAAATAAACAAACATAAAACTCCACCAAAAGTAACTCTACATCAACAAGGCCGTAATGGATTCCCACAAGCTAGAAAAACTAAACCAATACAAAACAAAAGCAAAAAAGAATCCTCACTAAAAAGGAACTTATAATTTAGAAATTACAAAATAGGTGAGAAAATGATTTACTGTGATTTGATGTATTTGAGTACTAACAAATAAAGCAAATGGAAAATTTAGCAATCAACTAATGTTTTAACATGAAGATGCCAGAAAAGCAGAATTATTAAGAGATGGGGGAAGAAAAGAACCTATAAATAGGGAAGTGAAAAAACAAGCAGGTTTTACAACAATCAAACTGAATTTATGTGCATATCAGTTCAGTTCAGTTCAGTTGCTCCAGTCGTGTCTGACTCTTTGCAAATCCATGAATCGGTGTCTGACTCTTTGCAAATCCATGAATCGCAGCACACCAGGCCTCCCTGTCCATCACCAACTGCCAGAGTTTACCCAAACTCATGTCCATCGAGTTGGTGATGCCATCCAGCCATCTCATCCTCTGTCGTCCCCTTCCCTCCTGCCCCCAATCCCTCCCAGTATCAGAGTCTTTTCCAATGAGTCAACTCTTTGCATGAGGTAGCCAAAGTATTGGAGTTTCAGGATCAGCATCAGTCCTTCCAATGAACACCCATGACTGGTCTCCTTCAGGATGGACTGGTTGGATCTCCTTGCAGTCCAAGGGACTCTCAAGAGTCTTCTTCAACACCACAGTTCAAAAGCATCAATTCTTCGGCACTCAGCTTTCTTCACAGTCCAACTCTCACATCAATACATGACTACTGGAAAAACCATAGCCTTGACTAGATGGACCTTTGTTGGCAAAGTAATATCTCTGCTTTTGAATATGCTATCTAGGTTGGTCATAACTTTGCTTCCAAGGAGTAAGTGTCTTTTAATTTCATGGCTGCAATCACCATCTGCAGTGATTTTGGAGCCCCAAAAAAACAAAGTCTGACACCGTTTCCACTGTTTCCATCTATTTCCCATTATATGCATATAGATATGCACATTTCTCTGCATAGAGAACCCACAGTTTTCATCAGAATCCTGTAACTTAGAAAGGGAATAGCATCACTATAAATAGAATTTTAAAAACTTGTTTAGAAAAGTGCTAATCAATACCAGAACTTAATTATCGGGCATAACCTATTCATACCAACTTTTCTTCTCTATTTTTCAACTTCCTAACTACTCTGCTCTGTAACTCTTCATTTCCTGGAAATTCTAACCCATCCCCCAAGCCATTCAGAAACCTCCAACCCTTGCAAAAAAGATAGAGTGGAAACTGTGATGTGCCACCCTGATCCTCTTTCACAACTGAAGGATTTTTTTTCCCCAGATGTTGTAGTGATGCCAGTATACAGGCCTTGGCTATCAGCTCTCTTAAGAATGGCCTTAGCTGAAGAGTCTCCTCATGTAAGTTCATGCTCCTCTCTCAGGGCAGCCCACATCCAAAGACTGGCTGGAGACAATGGTGAAACGCCATCCCAGCTTTAGAGCCTCCAGGGGTCAGACTTCCACCAAGACTACAAGACAGCCTAACCTCCCCTCTGCCCAGAGTTGGTTTCTTCCTTCCACTCCCCAGGGCTTTATTGATCCCAAGGGCACTTTCTGAGAAATTTCCAGTGCACTAATTTCCATCTGAGTTTGCATCCTAGGGAACTCAAACTGCAACAGAAGAAAATCAGAAAGGAATAAAAAAGACAGGATATGAGAACAATACTATTAAGGAAGTGAAAAGAGTAAGAAAGACTTGTAACCAGCCAGGAGAATGACAAAAGGTATTAATATAATCTCTTTCTTTGATAATAGAAGGGAAGGCCTTTTTGAAAATGAACAATATAATCACAAAAATTCCCACCCACCATATCAGTGTATATCTGAACTTGAGTGAGTCAAAGGAATCTTAACAGGGTATTCCAGTTCTAGCTCCTGTCACTTTGAAGATAAAGCTCTTAGGCTCAGGAGTCTGCGAATTGCCAAAGCTGCTTAGAAATAGGAACATTTATTCTTTTAAGACAGTCACTTTTCCCAAAGCAAGTTAACAGGTACATTTAATACTCTGCTACGACAAGGTTACCAGTAGTAATATGAGTGGTGTGTGTGTGTGTGTGTGTGCGCGCGCGCGTATGCGTGCAATTTCTGGCTTCCTTTAATCATCATGGAAAAATGTGCAGCAAACAAATGTATCATATTTCAAATACATATTTCTCATGGCTACTTCTGGTGAGCTGCCTTATCTTAGAAAGGGGAGAGAGTCAAAAACCCATGAGCCTAGCTTAGATTTGTCCCATGCCCCAGTAGCAGAATTCTGATATATCTTTTAGTTCTGAACCACTGATAAAGATGTTAATGATAGTTTTATAAAAGGCTAATCTTAACCTAGTGGTTATGTGTACTCAGTCATCAGTCATGTCCGACTCTTTGTGACCCCATGAACTGCAGAGCCCACCAGGCTCCTGTGCTCAAGGAATTTTCCAGGCAAGAATACTGGAGTGGGGAGCCATTTCCTCCACCAGGGGATATTCCCAACCCAGAGATCGAACCCACAGTCTTACTCTGGTACAAACTGGTAATATGGCTAATCATTATCCAGAATACTAATAAGAAAACTGCACAAACTAAAACAATACTCATACGCACACTCAGAATGCCAATGACACTGGACAAATCTAAACAAGGTTCGTGGGTATTTGTTCATTCCCTCACCTTTCGAACAAAGAGCAGAACACCAGAAACAGTCACGAGAAACAGTATATATTTGGAACGTGACAGATTTGACTGCTATATATTTTTCCCATGACTACTGAAGGAAGTTGGAAATTGTGCATGCACACACACACACACACACACACACACACACACACATCTCTACTAGTAACCTTGCCCTACATTCCACATTTTGTAACCACAAATACAGAAGCAGAACAAGATAAGCTGTAGCAAAACCTCTCAAACTAAACCCACCAGATCCAAAAAGACATGAAGGCATTTACAAAAATTGTTAGGACCACCAAGCAGAATGAATCAACACTGCCGTAATCCACTCATCCTGCAAGCCTAAACAGAGTCTCACTCTCAGTTCTTCCATTTGTCTTTCATTCTTTCCTCTCCCAAGAATCACAATCTGCCGGGTCTTCTCTAAGCCAACCTTTCTTCTCCTTCTAACTTTAAAACCTTTTTTTTAATGAGAGTAGGAAACGAATGTGCTAGAAATATGAGAAAATCCAAAAGAAACTGTGTGTGTGTCTGCACTCAGTTGTGTCTGACTCTTTCTATGGACAGTAGCCCCCCAGGCTCCTCTGTCCACGGCATTCTCCAAGCAAGAACACTGGAATGGGTTGCCATCTCCTCCTCCAGGGTATCTTCCCAGCCCAGGGATTGAACCTGCATCTCTTGTGTCTCCTGCACTGACAGCCAAATTCTTTACCACTAGCTCCACCTGGGAAGCCAAAAGAGGTTTCTAAACTCTAAATGTCAAACCTCAATTATATACAAACTAAGCTAGTTGAATACATATGGGTAGAATGACTAACAAAATACCTTAACAACTTATCTGGAAAAGGAATGAGACTGCAATATAACACATATTGGGGAAGAATCACGTCACATTATTAATACTTTACAGGCATACAAAAGGGCAAACATGCATGGCATGTGAATGAGAGGAAGAACCAATTTCATATAATAAAAGATCAAATGAGTCACTATAGGTTTAGAGTCATTGTTTGGACACAGAATCTGGATAAAAGGTAGAATCATAAAAATAGAAGAAACATAAATGGGCACTTCTTGTGAATAAATACACACAGGACTAACAATATTCATTCTTCACGTAAGTCATTTAGAAGAATGAGATCATAATTCAATTTCAGGTTTATAAACAGCTTGTGCTGTTTATGCTTAGTCGTTTAGTCGTGTCTGACTCTTTGCGACCCCATGGACTGTAGCCCACCAGGCTCCTCTGTCCGTGGGGATTCTCCAGGCAAGAATACTGGAGTGGATTGCCATGCCCTCCTCCAGGGGATCTTCCCAACCCAGGGATCAAACCCAGGTCTGCCACATTGCAGGTGGATTCTTCACCAGCTAAGCTACCAGGGAAGCCCATAGACAGCTTAAGTCTCTCTTATTATAAGATAGAAAATACTGATTTGAGAACAATGAACTCATTATTACTGTAAAATAATATAATGGCATGTAAGTGAACAAAATAGCAGTTCTGCCTTAAATTGGCAAAGTTTTAGGTATATACTTGGGAAACATCACACAAACTTACCTGATTATGGATTTCAGTGTCATTTTCAACCTAGGAATCACTGTAGGGTTCCAATGAGTCATGCTTTTATTTGACAATTTCAATTGAAAGGCCAACAAAATTTTGAAAAACATGGTGAAAACAAAAGAAAAAAAGGATTTCTCATTTCTATTCGTGTCCTACAACCAAAGAGAAGTTGGAAAGTGTGGTGACCTCAGCTCAAAGAAACTGATCGCTTGTGTTTATGCCCTCACTCTGCCACTGAATAGCTCTGTACCTCAGGGAGTAACCTAACCTCCCTCTGCTCCATTTCCTCACCCGTAAAAGGAGATCAATGAGACCCGTTTGTAAACTCTCATTCACGTCTATTCTAGAACATTTACCTAATTCAAACTTAAAAAGAGAAAATCTACTTTATTAGATTTGGGCTAAGACGGGTTGCAAAGAATCAGTCACAACTGAGTGAACTGAAGACACAGCAATTGGCAGTTTCACTCTTTTCAACAGAAAATGGTAAATTTTCAGAAAAATAAAATTACCAAGGATAAAAGTGTGTGAAAGTGTTAGTTGCTTAGTCGTGTCCAACTCTTTGTGACCCCATGAACTGCAGAGCCCACCAGGCTCCTCTGTCCATGGAATTCTCCAGGCAAGAATATTGGAGTGAGTTGCCGTTTCCTCCTCTAAGGGATCTTCCTGACCCAGGGATGGAACCCAGGTTGACAAATCAGGAAAAAAAAGGTGTCAGTTGCCATGAGGACAGCTATAAATTCACCTCAGAAATTATAAAGAAATACTTTTACAGAGCCTCCGACTTCTGCTGAAAAATTCCCATTTGCACATACAGACTCCGCCAAAACACAATAGGAACAAAGAATTTCTGAGAGGCAGAGAAAATAGAAGTTTTTGGCACACGGTACCAATATTTCTCATCATTATAAAGATTTCACTTACAGCTTCCTCATTTCACCTGACTCAGATGCGGCTGGCATTTCACAGAACTGGCTAGGTGAATGCATATCAAAAGAATTGCCAAGATGTTCCCTGTAAAACAGCATTTTTAAATTTATAACATCATCCCCCAAACCTATGCTTTCCACAAAAAGTTAAACTCTTAAAAAAATGATCAGACGACATTAGCCTATTAAAATCATGGGTGCTTCAGGATATTTAAGTGCCATTTGGGAAGAAAAAGACATTTAATATAAGAGTACCAAACTCTTCCCAAAGTATTTTTACAGTCAGGAAATTGTCACATTAGCTAGATAATATGACTTAAGGTGGCTCAGTGATAACAAACTCACCTGCCAATGCAGGAGACACAGGAGATGTAGATTTGATCCCTGGGTTGGGAAGATCCCCTGGAGAAGGAAATGGCAACCCACTCCAGTATTTTTGCCTGAGAAATCCCATGTATATAGAGCCTGACAGGCTACCATCCACGGGATGGTAAAGAGTCAGATACGAATGAGCGTGCACACACACACAGATATACACACACTCTCTCCTAAGTATAATCACATGCTCTGGCACCAGGAAGAAAGGAAGGAGCAAGCCAGCAAATGCAGAAAATGAACCATGAAAGCTGATACGGTACCATCTTACCAAAAACTCCAGAGAAATACACCCTGTGAAATATTGTGAAGAATCATCCTATATACACTTTAACAAGCTCATATTAAGCAAGCAGCCTTGAAAAATTAAATCAGGCAGCATTACGATAAACAGACTGAAATGCCTGTTTTCAGAGCAAGCAGTTTAGAAAAAGCTGTGTAAACAGTCCTGACAATGACATAGCCTATATCATCCTTCAAAAATACAACTTGCAATTAAATTTGCACATCAAATGATCCTTGAAGCTTGTATGTTACCAATAATAGGGGTGGCAGAGGGGTCTTAAATCATATGAGCCTTGCCAGTGGCACAGAGAACTGCAGTCACATAAAGAAAAGCCACTGCAGCAAACATGTCAACATGTGTCTGAATGCCACAGGGATGCACTGATATTAAAGTGCTAGAGGCTGTATCAGTTTTAACTTCTTTGAATATCACTGGACTCAAGTTTGCCCAGGCAACAGAAAAGTGGTAATACAATGAAAGTGAATGGCAACCCACTCCAGAATCCTTGCCTTGAGAATCCTATGGACAGCGAAACCTGATGGGCTACAGTCCATGGGGTCTCAAAGAGTCAGACAAGATTGAAGAGATTTAGCATGCACGCACACACAACCTTAAACGAATCATTAATATAGGCAATAGGATATAGTTATAAAGAACTTGCCTTTATGTGCAAAACAGGTTCAGATACCAGTACTGTTACTCACAGCTGTATGACTTTGGCCAAATTACTAAGTCTTTATGCTTGTTTATGAAGTGAACATAATAGACTCTTTTTCATAGAGGCTGAATAAAATGCATGTAAAGAGCACAGCCTGATTAACTGTCAGGAATAAATGGCAGTTTAACAAACATCACCACTTCTCTGAGTTTTCTTTACCTTTGCCTGAGTGTGATCTTAAACTGCTGCATGCTTTATATCCTTATCAAATGAACTCTCATCAAAACTTTAACCATGACTATTTTTAAGTCTTTTACCATTCACAGTTATTGTTTTACTCTGATTCTTCCCTGAAAGCTTTTATATAATGTGAGAACATTACATAATGGCCTAACTTGAATAATGTAGAGACCATGCCACTGGGCTGTGTAAGAGTTTCCAGAACTAATGAGGAAATTGAACTGCTAACTAAAAATCAAGCAGAATATGGGACTGAATGAACTAGTGTGGATGATTATACTTTTTTGTTTGAAGCATTGCTGGTTCTTTACTGTTATGTTTTCCAGATTTAAAGAAATCTTTTTTCTCTTTTCTTTAAAGCTACCTATAATTTATAGCAATCTGGTAAATTATACCTTTGTAAACAAAATCAAAGCATTTATCTCTTCTCCCTACCTGATCGCCCCAGAATCTGAAAACTCTTAGTGAATATTCTACCTGCACAGCCATACAGTTATCTACATAAAGTTCAATAAGCATCTGTTCTTCTAAACGGAGAGAATGGTAAACACTGGCTGTATTAGCGAAACTTGCTCTGGAATGTCACATCTGAGAATGATGTGCACAGAATCAAGGTAGGACGAGACAGCTTTAAGGAACTAAGGCTGAATTTAGGGAGCCAATGTTTATAAAGTGCGCTTCAAAAATCAGCCTGATACCTTGCTTATATGGTTTCTGCCTAACAAGTGAGAGAGCAAAGTCTATTCTTACAGGACCCAGGAACCCAGGGATATTGGAGCAGGGGGACCTCCAGAAGACAGGAATTCACCTCTCTCTAAGAATTGCAGGCAAAAGCTGATGGTGAGTCACTGGCTTGGTTTCCTAACCCCAGAAGATTTTAAGAGGACAATCTGAGATACCTTATTACAAGTGGTTAAGTGCAATCTGAGATTTCTTATTAGAAGTGGCTCCAGCAAAGCAGACTTAAAAACAGTGTACATTGTTGATAACTATTCTTGCGGGACTGATATAAATTATCAGGCCGAGTTTAATGAGACCAGACTTATTTTGCAAACAAATTAGTCTTACTTCAAATATCTTTGACAGAAATGAGAGTATCCCCAAAGACAAAAATTATGTTCCAGTGCAAAACTACAGCACACCCCTGTGGGTATTAAATTCTTGTCCTGTTCTGTCTTTGAGGTTTGGTCAACTACCTGTGAACTGGACTGGATCCTGAATTCTTCTAGGCTCCACCAATATTTAGCTACAGTTCTCCAAACTAATGTGTTCAATTTCTTTCCCATTCTTCTGACTTGGAATCACTAAAAATTAAAGCTGCCTCTTTCCCAAAGTCCTTCAAGCCAAAGCTGGACAACTTGATGTGAATTTCAGGGAAATCACCACAATAACTCATGTATGGACAACCTTCCTTCCTGCTGCCATAAGAGTCCCTCAGAAAGTTCCAGAAGGCCTGATGTCATCACAAAGACAAACTGCAAACTAGGAAAATCTGCCACATTGCTGCTAGCACTCCCCCTACTCTATCTGAAGGTTCTCTGAGTCCAACATCTGGAAATATTCTCGACAACTGATTGCCCTCTGCACTCAAAAACTAAGTTCATAGTTCATTCTAACCATTAACCTGTTTGTTTTTTTTATTTTATTTTTTGTCTCCAGAGAAATCTCCAGCACCTAGAGACCATTTCAATGGGTTACTGGACAAGCTACACTAACTCAGTTTATAGACCAAGAAAGTTCTTGGCAAAGTTTCAGAATGAATGACAGGGTTCAGGACACACTACTCCCGAAATATACCACCTCAGCATAGAATATTTTAAGTGGGGAGATAGTAGAGGACAGACGAGCCTTGCGTGCTGCAGTCCATGGGGTCGCAAAGAGTCGGACATGACTTAGTGACTAAACAACAAGTGTGAGAAAAAAGCAGAAGCAATACAGTCACCCAACCACCCCCGTCTTTCTCCCCAGAAACAGGTCCTAAAATTGTCATGTGAGAGGTGCCCTTCCTATGTCCAGAAAAAAGGAACATCTCTATCTCTGAAGCAAAAGGCACACAGAACAATCTGAACACACAGGCCTCCTTAAATTCCCCCCAGTTCCCAACACTTACCTCCTACTCTTTAACCTACCATATTCCTCCAAAACCATCCACTCTTCATCAAAACCAGCAATAAAAACACTCAGGTCTGTTTCTCCATTTCCTTACAAAGGCTTCATGTCACAAACAACTTTCACTAAATAAATGTATGTGATTTCCTCCTGTTAATCTACCTTTGTCAGCTTAATTTGCAGGTCCAGCCAGGGGCCCTGACAGAATTAAGGAAAACATTCTTCTCCCCTATGCTCCAGACATCACTCTTCACATGAGTTTATAAGTTTTTTCTTCTGTTCACCCACACTCTCACCAAACACTGCATATCGTTTGTTATAAAAATTTATTTCAATTTGGCAGAGGAAAAATTTTTAAAACATTCCTTAGTTTAGCAGTCATATTCATCTCTCTTTAAAACAATTTCGATATAACTTCCTCAAAATTTTCTTGCTGATTTTTCATCTTTTTTTTTTCTTTTAGACCAACAGAATTCATCTGTCAGTTGTCAGCATGAGTATTTTAAAATTGTGTATATATAAGGCATAAACATGCATAAGATTTTTTCCTCTAGACCAAAATAAACATGCAGCTTAAATATATGTTTTCAATGTCAAGCTCCAACTTAGAACATATAATGTAGACCTTATATCCATACCTTTTATTTAAAAAAAAAAAAGGGAGATTAGGTCTTTTTGTACTTTTTATAATGGTATCATACGTGCCTGTGTGCATGCATGCTCAGTCATTTAGTCATATTCGACTCTTTGAGACCCTTTGGACTGTAGCCTACCAGGCTCTGTCAATTTTTCAGGCAAGAATACTAGAGTAGATTGCCATTTTCTTCTCCAGGGTATCTTCCCAACCCAAGGATCGAAGCCAAATCTCCTGTGTCTCCTGCTGTTTCTTCCTTCCCCTCTGAACCATCAGGGAAGCCCATAAAGCCCAGACATTATCTCTAAATTGGGAACAACATTAATCTTTTATAAATTGGATGCATGTGGTAATCCTTTCTTTATACCTGTCTAGATTACTCTGTGGTGGTTTAGCCGCTAAGTCGTGTCTGACTCTTGCGACCCCCATGGACTATAGCCCGTCAGGCTCCTCTGTCCAGGGGATTTCCCAGGTAGGATTACTGTGGGTTGCCATTTCCCTTCCAGGGGATCTTCCCGACCCAGGGATGAAACACCGGTCTCCTATACTGCAGGCAGATTCTTTACCAACTGAGCCATCAGAGAAGCACCTCAGTCAGCTCAGCTCAGTCACTCAGTCGAGTCTGACTCTTTGAGACCCCATGGACTGCAGCACGCCAAGCCTCCCTGTCCATCACCATTTCCTGGAGCTTACTCAAACTCACGTGCATCAAGTTGGTGATGCCATCCAACCATCTCATCCTCTGTTGTCCCCTTCCCTTTCTGCCTTCAATCTTTCCCAGCATAAGGATCCTTTCCAATGAGTCGGTTCTTCCCATCAGGTGGCCAAAGTATCGGCGTTTCAGCGTCAACATCAATCCTTCCAATGAACATTCAGGACTGATTTCCTTTAGGATTGACTGGTTGGATTTCCTTGCAGTCCAAGGACTCTCAAGAGTCTTTTCCAACACCACAGTCCAAAAGCACCAATTCTTCAGCACTCAGTTTTCTTTATAGTCCAACTCTCACATCCATACATGACTACTGGAAAAACCATAGCCTTGACTAGACGGACCTTTGTGGGCAAAGTAATGTCTCTGCTTTTCAATATGCTGTCTAGGTTGGTCATAACTTTCCTTCCGAGGAGTAAGCGTCTTTTAATTTCATGGCTGCAATCACCATCTGCAGTGATTCTGGAGCCCAGAAAAATAAAGTCTGACACTGTTTCCACTGTTTCCCCATCTATTTCCCATGAAGTGATGGGACCAGATGCCATGATCTGAATGTTGAGTTTTAAGCCAACTTTTTCACTCTCCTCTTTCACTTTCATCAAGAGGCTCATTAGTTCTTCACTTTCTGCCATAAGGGTGGTGTCATCTGCATATCTTACGTTATTGATATTTCTCCCAGGAATTCTGATTCCAGCCTGTGCTTCAACCAGCCCAGTGGTTCTCATGATGTACTCTGCAGATAATTTAAATAAGCAGGGTGACAACATACAGCCTTGACATACTCCTTCCCGATTTGGAACCAGTTTGTTGTTCCATGTCCAGTTCTACAACAGCATTTATGTGAGGATGCCTCTTGTCATTCTTTATTTCTTAATGTCTTTGAGTATTACCATAATCATTGACGTAACAGAAAACTTTTATGGCATCTTAACATAAAATCAAAGTATGACCCCTTAGTCAGCCAGCCAGTCAGTCCCTGAAGTTTACGAACTTTCAGAGCTTGATATCAAAATTCAATCCTCATATCAGACTCCCAGGATAAACTGTGCATTTTATACATATGATGAGCTTCCCTGGTGGCTCAGATGGTAAAGAATCCACCTGTAATGTAGGAGACCCAGGTTCGACCTCTGGTTTAGGAAGACCCCCTGGAGAAGGGCATGGCAATCCATTCCAGTATTCTTGCCTGGAGAATCCCATGGACAGAGGAACCTGGCGGATTACAGTCCATGGGGTCACAAAGAGTCGGACACAACTGAGTGAACTACTAACACACAGAGTAACATATATGGTATGTTTCAAATACCACCCTGAAGTCTCCCTTAGTTGACTCTGACATTCTAGAGGAAACTAAGATTCAGAAAGAATAAGGTAGCTTTTCTGAATGTGAATTAATTTTATCAAAGGTTTTCTGTATCTTTAAATATAAAAAATAATTCAAATCAGCTATACTTCTGTTTTTAAATTGGGTGGCTATGGTACTACAAGTAAATATTACATGGTCAGGGTCAGTTACAGAGATTTTAAATTAATGCTTACATGGATCTTTGAGAAAGACACATACATGTGCATAACTCCCATACCCATTCTCTTGGCATTGCTCCATTTGGTAAGGGAGCCTATTTACAGACATCTCAGGAGAAGGCAATGGCACCCCACTCCAGCACTCTTGCCTGGAAAATCCCATGGATGGAGGAGCCTGGTAGGCTGCAGTCCATGGGGTCACTAAGAGTCGGACACGACTGAGTGAGTTCACTTTCACTTTTCACTTTCATGCATTGGAGAAGGAAATGGCAACCCACTCCAGTGTTCTTGCCTGGAGAATCCCAGGGACGAGGGAGCCTGGTGGGTTGCTGTCTATGGGGTCGCACAGAGTTGGACACAACTGAATCGACTTAGCAGCAGCAGGACCTGAGAGTAATGGATACTGCTTTTTTCTGAAAAGTTACCAGTCTTCAAGATTCCTCCCCAAATTAAAATTGTATATAATCTGTAAAAATAATGAGCCTTCAGTTCACTTTATATCATTTTGATTCATTTAACAATGAAACAAAATTCAGTATCGACAGATTACTCATTCCCAGGTATCTTGTTAGGGAACATTTTTTTTTTTGATTCACCTTATTTACTTCAAGGCAAACCCTATTCTGCATGCCATGAGGGTACCACTAGCCCACAGATGCATGCCAATAAATCAGGATAAGGCAGAAATATCTGATACTCACCTGCTGGCCCTCTAAGCCAATTTCCGCTCATTTGTGAGGACTGTCAGTAATTACAGCAACAACACACTGTATCTCACACCACCAATTCTGTATTGCTTGAAATCACTCTCCAAGTGTGTGTATGTACTGCATATATAGTCTACAGAACACTTTGGCTTTTTTTTTTTCTTCTTAATTCTCTTGTTTGTCACCTTATCAAAATTATACAATGGGATTTACACCAATTATTCTTAGTCATATGATGACTCACCCACTACTAAGTACTGACCGTACACATCAGACCTGTAGAAATCTCATTATAAGAGCCCTGATTCATCACCGAAGGACAGAGACATGGATGAAGAAAAATATGAATGAGGGAAAAAATTTGAATTTTAAAAATTCGTAAGCTCTGTAAATAAACAATTACTTAATATATATTTACTAAATAGTATATATTTCTGTTGAAATTAAGTATTTGTTGAAGTTTGTCTTGTGTGAGTATGCTGATTGGTTCATATATAAAGTCAAGAATTTGCCCTTTAGGTAACTCTGTATTACAGACATAGATACACACACTAAAAGCATACAAGTAGCACCGGTATATGCATGAACATTAAACACAGCATAAACCTAATAAAAATCATACTAAAGTACAAATAAAAGATCAGAAGACTTTAATATGATAGCTAGGGAGGAGTTAATCATAAAAACGCAATGAGTAGACAAAAGATTGCAGGAAGCAAATGGCCACTTGTTTCCTATTAATAGTAAAGTTAGAAAGACTTTGCAGGGAGCTAATACTGAAGATAATTTCACAACTGAAACAAAACCGCCTGATAAAGCAAGAAGGATTAAGCGTGTCTTTCCTATGAAAGACAAGCTAAGGAACAAAGGATACAAGCAGAAAGAAAAACAGCAAGAAACAAGACATATAATAATGTCAAGGAGAACAGAGTGATGGGATTGGGGGAGGGGACTGAGAATTTCATATTCAGCTGTGGGGTATAAAATTCAGTCTCTGAGGTTTTTGGGGGACTGTTGTTTAAGATTTAAGAAAAGAAAATCTTAAAAAGAAATCACCCGGAGAAGGCAGCATCAGTTCAGTATAGTTCAAACATGGACCAGAGAACTAGAACAACTAAGTTCTACAGTGATAAATGCCAGATGGATTTATGAAAAACAGTCAAAAGGGAAGTGCCAGGTTTTGTCAAATACCTAGACATCTATGGAGTGACAGAAAAGAGTGAAGATAAATACATATATATACACATACATATATACATAATGCTTTGTTGCTTGAGATATTTACGGTATAGCAGGCATTCCTCAAAATAGTGAAATACAATAAGAGGTGGGTTTTAAAGCGATAATCTGTGGCTTTATCTTTTTTACTTATTTATTAATTATTCATTCATTTAACATAAGTTAGTTATTAGTTTTCCTGCTTCCTTTGGCCTCCTGAAAGCATGAATAATAGATTTATTGAGTGCCTATTGTGAAGCATGTACCATACTGGGCATAAATGAAATCATCCTAGAACCATAAATGATTTTTATGGATTCTCTTAATCCATAGAAGTAGAAGAGAGAGCAAGAGGGAAATCTTTTCAACTAATGAAATGGAAAACAACTTTGATTACTGAGTGTTATGAATTAGAGAAGATGTATAACCAGAACTGAACTAAATGAAACTGTTGCACATGACCTCTTAGATTTAAATTATTAAATAGATTATAATGACTGTAATTCAGTAAGTGGTATTTTCCCAGTGTTTGAAATTCACTAGCTCTTTTAAATCATCACTCCACTCAGGAAATTGTATTAAGTTGTTTAGCTAAATCTGAGCAATACACAAGTAACTACAGTTTTACTGTTTAAATTCCTCACAAGGCCTGCGGCATCTGGAGTTCTGCTTGTTTTCCTGGCTGATTTAATTTCTAATCTAGGAATATATTCAGCTGGGATTGCTATAGGAAGCTCTCATCATATCCAGTCTGACCATTCGGCAGATAGTATGTATTTCCAAATTAACAACCCATTTGATAACCCCAGATTCATCATATCACTTATGATCATCCTCCTCATTCCTACGTTACATTTTAAATGTAACTGAAAAATCTTAATATTTATTTTAATGTTCGTACATATGGACAGGTTTCAGGCTAAGATAGCTGACTCACTGCCACAGCTTACAAAAAGTACTTGAAACATAGACACATTAAAATCAAGAATGGGTAAGTCTAGTTTCCTTTCTCAAGATGTTTTGTGAGTTTCCTTCTCCCTCCCCTGTAATTCTTCAACAAATGACAAATCTACAACTACAGAACAGGATAGTCATTCCCCACCAGTTCCAACTGTGAAGGGAAGCTTAAAAGCAATGTGAAGAGTAAGCGCCTGCTAGTTAGCACGGAAAGGAAATAATCGACAGATTAAAAGCAATGATGCAGCTAATTCTACTAAATCACTGGGTTTGCCTTCTAACTACTTGCTTTTTATTGGTGGAAACTTAACTGTTGCCCAAAGTACAGGCAACTGGTTGTAAGAAAACACAGGTGACCCAAGCTGGAAGAATCATGCCAACCATAAAACTAAGCAGACTATTCATCACCATGGTAATAACTCTTAAAACAGACACAGAAGCCAATTCATAGGTTCCATTTTCAAACCAGGAAGTGATTTGGGAGTGTATGCATGTATATAATTTACACAGTATCCTGTGCCAAGTTAATAACAGTCCAAGAGATGAAGCTAAAAGTAACTACAGAAGTGGCCCTTTCACTAACATTGACTCACAATGCATGGAAAGGTAATCTGTTTCTTTCACAAAGAACCTCAGAGGATGTTACAACAATAATCAGGAACATTTTCCCAGGTATTAAGTCATTAATTGAATTTGAAAGGTCACACATTACTCCTAATATCTACTTGAGGACAGCACATCTATCTCTTTTGCAAGAAAATAAGTCGAAAGTTTAAGCTTTGTGACTTACTTTCAATACAAAAGAACACTACCTAGCTAAGAGCTTGAATAAGTTTAATTGAATATGGTCTTTTCAGAGAGACTACTTCCAGAAATATTCAAAGCATAACGTATTTTGACCTCAAGCTTCAGTAGCAAAATATTCAAACCAATAAAAATGTGCTAAACACAACTAAAAAAATAAAACGATAAGGCACAGACTGGGATATTAGGAGTCATATTTCTTTTAATTTTTCCTTCAAGGCAAGGGTCCTTGTGACAAATCCCCGTGTGTTTTGCAGTTTTGGTACTGTCTGAGGAAGTCTTCAGTTCAGTTCAGTTCAGTTGCTCAGTCGTGTCTCTTTGTGACCCCATGAACCACAGCACGCCAGGCCTCCCTGTCCATCACCAACTCCTGGAGTCCACCCAAACCCATGTCCATTGAGTTGGTGATGCCACCTAGCCAGCTCATCCTCTGCCATCCCCTTCTCCTCCTGCCCTCAATCTTTCCCAGCATCAGGGTTTTCTCAAATGAGTCAGTTCTTCAAATCAGGTGGCCAAAGTATTGGAGATTCAGCTTCAACATCAGTCCTTCCAATGAACACCCAGCACTTCTCTCCTCTAGGATGGGCTGGTTGGATCTCTTTGCAGTCCAAGGGACTCTCAAGAGTCTTCTCCAACACCACAGTTCAAAAGCATCAATTCTTCAGCACTCAGCTTTCTTTATAGTCCAACTCTCACATCCATACATGACTACTGGAAAAACCATAGCCTTGACTAGATGGACCTTTGTTGACAAAGTAATGTCTCTGCTTTTCAATATGCTGTCTAGGTTGGTCATAACTTTCCTTCCAAGGAGTAAGCATCTTTTAATTTCACGGCTGCAGTGATTTTGGAGCCCAGAAAAATAAAGTCAGCAATTGTTTCCACTGATTCCCCATCTATTTGCCATGAAGTGATGGGACCAGATGCCATGATCTTCATTTTCTGAATGTGGAGCTTTAAGCCAACTTTTTCACTCTCCTCTTTCACTTTCATCAAGAGGCTCTTTAGTTCTTCTTCACTTTCTGCCATAGGGTGGTGTCATCTGCATATCTGAGGTTATTGATATTTCTCCCGGCAATCTTGATTCCAGCTTCTGCTTCCTCCAGCCCAGCGTTTCTCATGATGTACTCTGCATATAAGTTAAATAAGCAGGGTGACAATATACAGCCTTGACGTACGCCTTTTCCTATTTGGAACCAGTCTGTTGTTCCTTGTCCACTTCTAACTGTTGCTTCCTGACCTGCATACAGGTTTCTCAAGAGGCAGGTCAGGAAGTCTTCATTTCTCCTTTATTTTTGAAGGACAATTTTGCAGGATACAGAATTCTCAGTTGGGGATTCTGGCCTTGGTTTTCCCACTCTCTAAAGTATTTAAGTCTACACTCCTCTGCTTGCTTAGTTCACAGGTCTTTCTCTTTTGCACTTGATATCTTATTGCCAGTTTAATTTAATCAATACATATTCTAAGCACTGAGGTAGTACTTGAATATAATCTGAAAAATAGGGATTCAGTAAGATAATCTGAAAAATAAGGATTCAGTAAGATACATCGCAACTAGACTGTTCATATCTGCAGGGAGCTTAGAAATTAAGAGATTTTAAAACAGATCATCCTAATTTGTATATGAAACTATTAACTTTTTGAGGGCAGAGACCTTACTGATACTCTGACCTCCTACAAGTCAACCTTCAGTACACGTGCACTTCCTGTGTTGCTAAAGAGAATTACTTGACAGTCAGGAACCCTATAAATCTATGCCAGTATTAGTTGGTCTCTGATTGCCACTCGTCAAACTTTCTTTTTGATTCCATGACATATTCCCTATAGCAACCATATTCTGAAGCTGTAATCCAGCTCCTCTTTTCTTTCATCCTGCTCAGAAAATAACTGCACTTCACATTTAACTATAAAACAATAGAGATGAGCTGGATGACCTCCCTAACCTACATGGAAATAAGAAAATCTCCAATAGCACAAACAATCTATTAGATATTAATACTGCTTTAAAAATGGATTCACAAATGACAAGCTTCCATATGACATTTAAAATACTCCATGTGCTCACTTCAAAAATGAAAAAAGTTGAGTCAATAATATAGCCTATAGTATTATCCTTGGAGAAGGCGATGGCACCCCACTCCAGTACTCTTGCCTGGAAAATCCCACGGACGGAGGAGCCTGGTAGGCTGCAGTCCATGGGGTCGAGAAGAGTCAGACAGGACTGAGCGACTTCCCTTTCACTTTTCACATTCATGCCTTGGAGAAGGAAATGGCAACCCACTCCAGTGTTCTTGCCTGGAGAATCCCAGGGACAGCGGAGCCTGGTGGGCTGCCATCTATGGGGTCGCACAGAGTCGGACACGACTGAAGTGACTTAGCAGTATTATCCTATAGGCATGTCTTCATATGATATGGAAATAAATCTTTTTTGGATGGAATAATCAAAATGTTCTGGGCAACTGTTACCCAAGTTTTTTAACTGATTGAATCAAATCCCCCTACACAGAATCCTTGTCCTCTTGGAAATAGTTACTGCCTTTTCAAAGTATTCTGAAGAATTAAATTCAGTGTATAAAACCCTAAATGTTTCACTCACTCATGCTTTTTCACCTCAAGCGAACTTCATGCTAAAGAGTCAGAGCAAGAGTATTTTCTGAAAAGAAACATTTTTTTCTAGTAATCTTGCACAAAAAATGATTTCATTCAGTCTGACGTGTCAGAAGTTTCAATTATCCCCACACTGACAGCAAGAAGTTACTCTGTGCGTTGTTATCTTACCCCTACAGCTTGTACATTCTGAACTGAAAGACAAAGTAGTGTTCCTGTTTGTAGGCAAAAGAAAGCTGATGATTTATCACTATATATAGTCTGTTCTTTAAAATCTGATTTCACAGATTTTTTAATTTTTTTTAATTTAAAAAAATTCAGATTAAAAAGATTTTTTTTAATTTAAAAAAATTCAGATTAAAAAGGTGGATTTTAAGTAGTTATTACCTTTTTGAATGTTGCTTTTGCCAAGGTAAAGAGTTTAAATAACCGTCTACTTCTAAGAGTAGTAAAGTCTGAAGTTAAACTATGCATTTCATAAAACTCTAACACTATTGCCAGAAAGAGCTCATTAGTGACCAATTAATCCATTTTTGTAAGTCAAATATGTTGACCTATCTGTAAGCCTAGACTTTCTCATCCTAACAAAGATGAATAGTGCAACAAAGGACTTCAAACTATACTCGATTCTCAAGGTGATCTATTGAAACAAGAGACCTTTATCAAGGTTACATTCTATAATTATGAATATGATCACAAGGTGGAGGAGAAATCAGCAATGACAACAATTAACTAAGTACCTACTTGTGGTCTGCACTGTTGTAGACACTGTCTACGTTATCTCATTTAATCCCAACAATTCTGTAAAGGTAACACTGCACCCACTGTATAACTCTGAAGGTTGAGACTCAAAGCAGATACATGCCCAAAATTTTACAAGTATTAGATGGTGAAGACTATGAACCCAGGCCTTTCTGTTATATACCTCACTCACTATTTAAAAAAATTTTTAATTGGCAAAAGCCTCCTAAAAGGATGTTTCTTTGGACTGGTCCACTACTTTGGTGGAAACAAAGAAATGACTTATAAGTGAAACTAAATAAACCAATTGTTTAACAAGTAAGAAACCAACATCTCTTTTGAAGATACAAAAGAATGTGATTTGCCATTGTATAAAGAGAACACAAAAGTAGTTGCCAGATGACTCAGCCAAGCAATAAATTAGAGGTTAAAGAGGCTACAGAGCAATTGAAACTGTAGTGCTACCTCTGAAGATTAAAGGACAAGTCACTAATCATTGTGAAAGGCCCTGAACACAGCAGCCACTCAGTCACTTAGCAAGGAGCTGAATAATAAATAAATTGTGCAAGGAAAATGTAACACTTTCCTTGAGACTAAGACAGTCAGCAGCTGCAACATTAGACTAAAGATGACCAAAAGAACTAGTTATAGAGTAACGACCACCATACTTGAATGGGATAATACCTACAATAGAGTACAGTAAGACAGTAATTTCACAGTATTTCTCTTCTAAGACATAGAAAACTACTCTCAAAACTAGTTACCAGAAAGAAATGTAGTGTCCCGGCACTTAAAAAAAAAACACATTAGTATACATTTTGGGAGACCAAGAATCAGAGCATATGTGAAAATAGATTTAGGGAACAAACTTACAGTTGTCAGTGGGGAAGGATGGGTGGAAGGGATAGTTGGGGAGTTTGGGATGGACATGTACACACTGCTATATTTAAAACAGATAACCAACAAAGACTTACTATATAGCTCAGGGAACTCTGCTCAATGTTATGTGGCAGCCTGAATGGGAGGGGAGTTTGGGGAGAATGGAGATATATATATATATATATATATATATGTATGTATGTACGTACGTACGTATGGCTGAATCCCTTCACTGTTCACCTAGAACTGTAATAATATTGTTAACTGCTATACTCAAATACAAAATAAAAAGTTTAAAAAACAGGATATATGAAAAACTCTTTTGGGCAGCCCAAACAGAAGACAGACCATGATGTGTGCTTGTGGGCTGAAGAACAAGAGAAATATAGGAAGTTAAAAAGAAAACCAAACAAAAAAACTGACAGTTAGAAGAAACAGTTTTCTTCAGACCACAAACATCAAGGCAGATAGATGAATGGCTAAAACTCTAGAAAAGGGAAAACTAAGAACTAGAGTTTTTTCCACAGCAAGAATGTAAAATTCTGAATATAAGGATACTGCAAATAATGTAAAAAGGTTTCTAATGAAAGATATATTTTTAGCAACTCACAGATTAACAATCCTTTCTAATATTTCCTAGTAAGTAAAGAAATTTATAGTTCTAGGCCTCCAGTGATTATAAGACCATTTAACTGGTTTTATTTTATCTTGTGTTCTTTCCTCCACCACATCTACGTTCTCTTAATTTTCTCATCTTCTCCTTTTGTGCTTGCCAGTTTTTTCAGAAATGAGACATAAGATGGCCCTGTCTCACTACAATTACCACTAGTTCAGTGGTATTAGGCTGTAACTATATTCAAAAAGTTCATTCTTTAAAAAGATTCTCTCCAAGTAAACTGTTAATTCCCATTTAATTCATTGTGACAGTTCATAATACTAAGGCCTCTACCTTACATTTTTGTAATTAAAAAACCTTCAAACCCATGATCTCAACTTATTCTCACAACATGTAATCTGGAAGGTACTAGAGTCAATAGCCGTATCACTCCCATTTTAAAACTGGCAAAATGACCCAAAGAATTCAACACCAAGAGAAGCTGCAGCAAAGCCGGCTGGTGTGGGAGAGCTTCATACAGCCTGAGGCTCTCACCACCACTCCACACTAACTGCACTTCATGGATAATTGTGGTAATGCTTCTGAGTACACGCAAATGACAAAATTTCCTAAGAAACAGAAGACTGCTTTAAATATACTAGTGAAAGTAAAAATCCCATAGATGGAGGAGCCTGGTGGGCTGCAGTCCATGGGGTCACTAGAGTCGGACACGACTAAGCGACTTCAATTTCACTTTTCACTTTCATGCATTGGAGAAGGAAATGGCAACCCACTCCAGTGTTCTTGCCTGGAGAATCCCAGGGACAGAGAAGCCTTGTGGGCTGCCGTCTATGGGGTCGCACAGAGTCGGACACAACTGAAGCGACTTAGCAGCAGCAGCAGGTAAAGTGAAAGTCGCTCATTTGTGTCTGACTCTTTGCGACCCCACGGATATACAGTCCATGGAATTCTCCAGGCTAGAATACTGGAGTGGGTAGCCTTTCCCTTCTCCAGGGGATCTTCCCAACACAGGGATCGAACCCACTGCAGGCGGATTCTTTACCAGCTGAGCCACAAGGGAAGCCCTAATTTATCTTCAAAAGAATTCACCACAAAAATGAAAACATGTTCTAATTCTTATGTTTCTCACTTCAGCCCATTAAGAACTATATTAGAGATGACCTTCACATAAAACTAAATGAATAAATGTAAAGTATCACTCATTTTGAAGCACAGCTTGCAAATAACAGTTGCTTTTGCTTAGTAAATACACTGTGTTCTCTTGTACTTATACTTTATGTTCTCTTTTTATCTTAGATTGAAAACTATATAGGTGGACAAGATAAAGAGGAAAGAGACCATGAAGAAATCACATATTGTGACAGGCACATTAACATGCTATCTGATTTAATCTGTGCAGTAACTCTGGGAAGTACTGAACAAACTAAGACTCTAGATTTAAACTAGGACTTGAATCCATGTCTAATCCCAGACGCCTCAAAGACACTTTATTTTGCATCTCTGTAATAGTTTCTAGCATTTTACAAACTGTGGCATCTGGTCTCATCACTTCATGGGAAATAGATGGGGAAACAGTGGAAACGGTGTCCGACTTTATTTTTGAGGGCTCCAAAATTACTGCAGATGGTGACTGCAGCCGTGAAATTAAAAGACGCTTACTCCTTGGAAGGAAAGTTATGACCAACCCAGACAGCATATTGAAAAGCAGAGACATTACTTTGCCAACAAAGGTCCGTCTAGTCAAGGCTATGGTTTTTCCTGTGGTCATGTATGGATGTGAGAGTTGGACTATGAAGAAAGCTGAGTGCCGAAGAATTGATGCTTTTGAACTGTGGTGTTGGAGAAGACTCTTGAGAGTCCCTTGGACTGAAAGGAGATCCAACCAGTCCATTCTGAAGGAGATCAGCCCTGGGATTTCTTTGGAAGGAATGATGCTAAAGCTGAAATTCCAGTACTTTGGCCACCTCATGTGAAGAGTTGACTCATTGGAAAAGATTCTGATGCTGGGAGGGATTGGGGGCAAGAGGAGAAGGGGACAACAGAGGATGAGATGGCTGGATGGCATCACCGACTCGATGGACGTGAGTCTGAGTGAACTCCGGGAGTTGGTAATGGACAAGGAGGCCTGGCGTGCTGCGATTCATGGGGTCAAGAAGAGTCGGACACAACTGAGCAACTGAACTGAACTGAAGTAGAATAGTAAAGTTGCTGTCATGTCCGACTCTTTGCAACCCTGTGGACTGTAGCCCTCCAGGGTCCTCCGTCCATGGGATTCTCCAGGCAAGAATACTGGAGTGGGTTGCCATTTCCTTCTCCAGGGGATCTTCCCGACGCAGGGTTGGAACCCAGGTCTCCTGAATTGCAGGCAGACGCTTTAACATCTGAGCCACCAGGGAAGCCGATTAAGTAGAATAGGCATATTTAATTATTTCTTATATGTAATTAAACTTGTATATTCAGCTCACAGCCTACAAATAAACACAGTAACCAGGGTATTTTAAATAGACCCATATTAAAAGTACATTATTAAATGACCTATATCTATGTAACTTACAATGATGTAAAGTACATTTAAAATGTGTACCTATCTGTGCATGTATGTATGCTCAATTGCATGCATACAAAGAGTAGTCACGTCCTACTCTTTGCAACCTCATGGACTGTAGCTTGCCAGGCTCCTCTGTCCATGGGATTTTCCAGGCAAGAATACTGGAGTGGGTTGCCATTTCCTCCTCCAAGGGATCTTCCTAACCCAGGGACCAAACCTGCATCTCCTGCATTTTATCACTGAGCCACCTGGGAAGCCCAGAATAACATATTGAAAAGATTCACAAATGAAACAGTATGTCTGAAATATGCTTTGTTTTACAAGTGAGGGAAGAAAATGTGGAGATGGATGCACCAAGATTAGTCGAGAGTTAATAACGAATCTACATCATGGTTATAAAAGTGTTTGTAACACCATTCTGTCTACTTTGTATATGTGAAATTTTCCACAGTACAAATGACTTTTAATCTGAGAAATTTAGTGCAACCAAAAATGGTACCTCAAGTATTATAACAGAAGTACATTAAAGAACAATTTAAAATTTAACTGCATGTTCCTATAAAAAAATGTTTTGACTAGATAATAAGACTGATGTGTCAACCAGAAGATATCTGCCTCAATTCCTTACTGAAAATGTTGTTTTGTTTGTAAGTTATGGCCCATCTCTTTATTAAGTTCTGCTAGTACACTGGAAACAGCAATTTCTTGGAAACTGGAAAAGTAACAACTGGTTAAAAAATATAAGCAAACTGCCAGACTAGATTTTTTTTTTTTACTTCCGAAGTTTTTTGTTTACTTCAACTGACAGTAAGAAAGCTCATGATGAATGGGAATGGTAGCACAGATTTTGGTTCAAGTTCTTCAAGTTTGGATAATGCATTTGTAATTTAAATTTCATATTATGAATCTTTGCTAAGTGAGAAACAGTTGCATTCAACATAAAAAGGTAAAAAGAACAAAGGGTCTGAAATTTAGTTTTGGGTCTTTTGCTTAGTGGTTTTACATAATTTCAAGCAAGTTCAAATTCCTTCATCTATAAAATAAGGAAATTAGTGTCTTCTATACAATACTGTGATGTGTGGATTTGAATTACTGTATATACAATATATGTAATATATTGCATATATACTATAGAAATATATATATTCCTATAATGTTTAATATACAGTAGCTAATATTCTGTCAACATCTCGTAATTATTCTACAAGTTGATATGATTGTTTTGCCAGTTAACATAGACCTACTTCTCCTCATATGCCAACAACATTTCCCATGGGTGTAAAAAGTCACTTAGAAAATACATCCACTCTGATGGACTAAGAAACACTTTTATACGTGAAGTGTGTAAATGTGTAAGTGTCTTCATGTAATCAGCAGACAACAAAAATGTCCCTATAACCTCTACTTACCTAAGCTGTAAAGATTCTGAATAAATAAAATGGTTAAAAAGTTTAAAGAGAGAATGCTTTCAGTTAAATAGCCAAAGTAAAGTTACATTTTAAATGCATTTGGCATCTGCAGGATCAATTCATATGAAAAATGTCAAAATAAATCATTAGACGTACTGATAATGCTTCTACTATAAGAAAATTCTTACCCTTGAAAATAAAGTCTCCACAAAGAATGGCTGCCTTCCCAGACCCCCTAGGGCATCTGCATGTACTGTGAAGCTCATCATGTTACAGCACTCATTTGTTTACATATTTGTCCCCTAGTTGGAATATGAATTCCAATAAAACAGATGCAAACTTATCTTCTTTTTGTATCACCAGCACCTGCATAGTGCCTGACAGTAGCAGGTGCTTAATAAATACTTTTTGAATTCACCTTCACTCCAGGGACTTCTGGATCAAATCATTAAGTTCCCCACAGTTAAACTCTATGATGGAGCTGAGTCTACCAAACCTGGGATTAGGATTTAAGAGACTTTCGGTGTGGTTTCACTTTTCCCCCTTAGTCCATGGAGGTAACATCTACTCTAATTCAGCACAGACTCTCTTCCTGGGTTACTCTTCCAAGCCTCGCCTTCCAGCCATACAACCAGGTAACGTAACACTCTACATGCCAGGTGCCACACTTAAACTCAGCACACATTTCAGTTCACCTAATCTTTACAGTAACCTTGGAGTTAAGTATCAGTATTACTCCCATTTTACAGATAAAGATGTCAAAGCTTAGAGCTTATAAAATGTGTTCAAAGTCCCAAGGTTACAGAGCAGAGGCACAACTTGAGCCAGGTCAGTCTGACTACAGCCCATATTCTCAACACTGAGTCCTCTGAACAGAAGCTTACTAATAAATAAGTCTTTTGAAAAAGGCTCTAAAAGTCCCTTGAGATCACTTTAGATGTTTTTTTAATGAGCTTTTAAAAAGCGATGTTAGCTTCCTTTGGGAGTCCTTCATTTTTCCCTGTTAGGTTCTGACACACAGGGAATCCATTGATACAGAGAATACTAACCAATAGAAGGTCTCGGATTAGGGCAGACAAGAGTGGAGAATGGAAAACATGCTCAAAGAAACAAAAATCTAAGCGGTCGAGAAATCTTGTGAACAGAAGATTAGGGGGGGAAAAATCAAACTGACAGATGCAGAATCTTACTGCATAAAGGATGAGATATCTACTAATGACTGAAATTTAGATAGAGCTTAAAAATTACAGAGCACTTACAAATACATACACTAATTCAATAAAAGAGAAGGTCCTCAGGCCCAAAGCTGCCAACAGAACATAGATGCTCTGTAGATTTGACACCAAAACTTTCATTGGAACCAGTAGAAGCTACATACGCTAATGAATAAGACCCTGTTTCCCAAGTTTAAATCTCAGTTTTGCCAATTATGCGTGTCTTTGGCAAAGGTACTGATCAACTGTTCTGAGCCTCTATTTCCAGAAATGTAAAATAGAAATAATATCACCCTTATCATCAAACAGTCTACAAATAATATATGCTGGAGAGGGTGTGGAGGAAAAGGAACCCTCCTGCACTATTGGTAGGAATGTAAATTGGTGCAGCCATTGTGGAGAATAGTATGCTGCTGCTGCTGCTAAGTCACTTCAGTCGTGTCCAACTCTTAGCGACCCCATGGACTGCAGCCTACCAGGCTCCTCCGTCCATGGGATTTTCCAGGCAAGAGTACTGGAGTGGGGTGCCATTGCCTTCTCTGGGAGAATAGTATAGACGATCTTTGAAAAAAAAAAAACCTAAAAACAGAGCTGCCATACGATCCAGCAATCCCACTCCTCGGCATATATCTGGAGAAAACTCTAATTTGGAAAGATACATGCACCCCATGTTCACAGCAGCACTGTTTACAACAGCCAACACATGGACGCAACCCAAGCATTCAGCAGCAAATGAATGGATAAAGAAGGTGTGGTACATATATACAATATTACTCAGCCATAAAGAGAGAGTGAAATAATGGCATTTGCAGTAACATGGATTATCATACTAAGTGAAGTTAAGTCAGAAAGAGAAAGACAAATATCATATGATGTTACTTGTTTGTGGAATCTTAAAATATGATACAAATGAACTTAGAAAAACAAATAGGCTCACAGATAAAGAAAACAAACTTATAGTTATCAAAAGGAAGGAGAAGAATTTGGTTAAATTAGAAGTTTGAGATTAGCAGATACAAACTACTATATATAAAATAGCTCAATAACAAGGTCATACCATATAGAAAAGGGAACTATGCTGAATATACTGTGATTAGTCATAATGAAAAAGAATATGAAAAATATTATGTATCTATAAACACAATTGAATCACTTTGCTGTACACCAGAACCTAACACAATATCATAAATCAATTATACTTCAATAGAAATAAAAGAAGAAATACCTCTCGTAGCAAAATGATGAGGAAAAAACAGTTAATGTATCATGCTGTCCAAGACCATTAGTTGAGTACATCTATGTAGACTACCAGTAATAGGAAAAAGGTAATATTCTTTTTAAAAAAATAGTGCTTTCAGAGAGCCTGCAAGGAGATCAAACCAATCAATCCTAAAGGAAATCAACCCTGAATATTCATTGGAAGGACTGATGCTGAAGCTCCAATACTTTGGCCACCTGATGCGAAGAACTGAGTTACCAGAAAAGACCTTAGTGCTCAGAAAGATTGAGGGAAGGAGGAAAAGGGGGTGTCAGAGGATGAGATGGTTGGATGGCATCACCAAATCAATGGACATGAGTGTGAGCAAACTCTGGGAGATAGTGAAGGACAAGGAAGCCTGGTGTGCTACAGTCCATGGGGTCACAAAGAGTCAGACACGACTTAATGACTGAACAACAAAGAGACCCTGAACATTCAAAAGTAACAGCAGCCAACAAAATGCACAATAAGGCAAGCTTGTCCTCATGCTCAGATTTCCAAGCAGAACTGAACTGCCCACTTGGAGGATCCCATTCAGAGAGGAATATCTGAAAAAATTGTTCTTCACTAGGGCAGGCTTCATGGTCAAGCAAGCAGAACAGGTGCACAGCATCTCATACACAAAGGCCCAGGATCTTGTTCTGCAGTAACTGTCTTAAAATTCTTAGTAATCATACCTTTGAGTCTGTGTTTGGTACATGAAGTCCAGTGGCATGATAAGGCTTGGCTTAGAGCCTTGGTTCATGAGGAATCCCACCCCCTAACACCTCCTTACCAAAGCCAGTAACTGGACTGCTGGGAGGCAGGGAGAAGAAACACTGGCCATCCACATCCTAGCTGGTAGCACCACAGCCTATTAGGTGTGGCTCACGGCATCCTCTTGCCCACTCCCAATGAAGGCACCAAGCAAATCTGGGGGCAACCCCCTGGAGGTGGACTGTAGTTTGGCGTGGCAGTCCATGAGAAAGAGGGCCTGACTTTTCCACCCAAGCTGGACACCCCTCTTTTCATTTTGCTCCGGGCCCTACAAATTACGTAGCCTGCTCCATCCTTCTCCTCATGATGGCAACAAAAATACTGCCACCAGGAGAGAGGAGTTTGGTGAGCACATATTTCTTCAAGTATAAAAGCTACTGGAAAACTATTAGCCACTCCCAACCTAGATCAGCCAGCAGTTTTTCTTTACAACATCATACAAGGGATCAGTAACAGGAAGTCAAAGACGTCTTCACCTAGAGTGGAACTGAGTAAAACAGGAAATGTTGTTGTTCAGTTGCTAAATCGTGTCCAACACTCATTACGACCCCATGGACTGTAGCCCACCAGGTTCTTCTGTCCGTGGGAATTTCCAGACAAGAATACTGGGGTGTGTTGTCATTTCCTTCTCCAGGGGATCTTCCTGGATCAGGGATCCAACCCACGTCTCCTGCATTGGCAGGTGGGTTCTTTACCACAGAGCCACCTAGGATAGCGCTTGTGAAAAAAGAGCTGGCCTCTTCCTGATCCTTGCCATGAGGTGCCCTGGAATACCTTCCCAGCCCCCTTCCTTATTTAATTCATCCTTGAAGGTTTTCTTGAAAGCAGACAGTTCTAGGTCCAGGGCATATAAGAATGAAGAGGAGAGAAAGTGAAATAGTTCAGTAATGGTAGCAAGAACTAATATCTAAGAGCTTGTAATGTGCCAGGCTCTTTAAGTATTTGATATATTTGATGATTTAATTCTCACAATGAGCCCATGATGTAAAGAAAATACTGCCCTATCTTAGATATGAGAATATGGAAACATGGAGAATTTTAGTATCTTGCAGCTACTAAGCACAAGGGAAGCCCAAGCTGGCTCAGTGGTAAAAGAACCCGCCTGCAATGCAGGAGACGCGGTAGGAGTCACCGGTTCAATCCCTGGGTCAGGAAGATCCCCTGGAGGAAGAAATAGCAAACGTGCTCCAATATTCTTGCTGGAAAATACCATAGACAGAGGAGCCTGGCGGGTAACAGCCCATGGGGTTGGGAGAGAACCAGTCACGACTCAGTGACTCAACAACAACAAAGCATGAAGCTTGGATTCAAACCTAGATAATGACAGCAGATAATGACAACAAAGTGTGATAAATGCTGGAACATAGGTTATGGGAAATACCTAGAACCAAGAATTTAAGTAAACTGGTTAGTAAAAAATAAAATTAATAAATACATTGGTTAGTGAAATATAAAATTAATAAATACGTTGAAAAGCCTTAGAAATACACAAAGAGAAGGTAAACAAAGATACTGGCCCTCTCTTTAAATTTTTCATGAACCATTTATTAATAGATAATAGCTCCAGGTCACTACCTTTTGGTAGAAATGCCACCAGCTATCACATTTGGTTTCAGAGATACACAGAAGTTTAAAAACAACAAATGATCAATAACTAGGGCAAATACATTGCCAAATAAAACTAGTTAGCTGCTATTAACCTGAATTACAATCATGATAAAACATGTGATCATATCATAAAGTATTGCAAAGCCACTCCAGCAATGGCTGAAGAGTTCACCATTTAATGCAACACATAGTTTTTACATGGGGTTGCATATCCAACTAATAATTTTATTGGAGGAAAAGAAGCATCATACAGTCAGGCCTATAAAGGTCTTTTTAAGGTGAGCCAACCCACACCAGTCAATGAACCAGCTCTTTCACTCAGCAGCTCATCTAACAGATTTTTTTTTTTTTTCTCGATGCAACAGTCTTAGGGAGATTGTCTAGAATTAAATTGCCCTCAACTGTCCTGTGTGAAGAGATTAGTCCTATAATATATGCTGTCCTACAGGTCAATCCTCATTATCTGTAAAGTATAATTTAACTTCTATAGTATCAGCCCCATATTCTTTAACTTTTTGTTTTATACTGGAGTACAAACGATTAACAATGGTGTAGTAGTTTCAGGTAGACAACAGAGAGACTCAGACATACATATACATGTATCCCTTCTCCCCAAACTCCCTTCCCATCCAGGCTGCCACATTACACTGAGCAGAGTTCCCTGTGCTCTACAGTAGCTTCTGATTCCCTTCTCCATTTTAAATACAGCAGAGTGCACATGACCACCCCAAACTTGCTATTTCCATCCCCTACTTTTCCCCCCACAGCCCCATATCTTGCCTACCTAATAAAACATTTCTCCTTTATGTCCTGATTTATTCAACACTGAACCTGATCTTCCCCACAAAACAAGGTTACTCTTCAAATATCCTCATTTACTTTAAGGGCATTTCCTTTCTCGTCATTACCCAGCTTGAAGCTCTAGTTGTTACTGGCTCCTCCATCTTCCACTCAACATCACCTCATGATCAAAATAAGCTTAACTCGTCTTCCTACTACAGACAATTTCCTCATCTAATCCTTTTTATAAGACTGAGAAAATAATTAACTCTTAAAAAGCACTGTGGACATCCCCAGTGGTCCAATGGTTAAGATGCCACGTTTCCACTGCAGGGGGCAAAGGTTCGATTCCTGGTCCAGGAAGTTCCACATGCCATGCAGTGCAGCCAAAAAAAATATTAAAAGGAAAAAGCACTGCTTCTATTTTGCTGTCCAGTGGCAACATATGAGGTCACTTAATAAAAACAAAATTAGTTTAATAATCAAGCAGCCTGGATTTCAGCCTCAATTCCTCCACTAACTCATCTGAGTAACTCAGCTAGGTTTCCTTACCTGGAAAACATGAGTCCTGGGCTAGAAAAGTAATGCAGTCCCTTACCATGAGAACAACAAACCTCTTATACTGGAATTCATGGTCCACCATGCCATAACTTAGCTAATCAACCTCATCTACAATCGTCATCC
The DNA here is from genome assembly GCF_032452875.1 of Bos javanicus. Lineage (NCBI taxonomy): Eukaryota > Metazoa > Chordata > Mammalia > Artiodactyla > Bovidae > Bos > Bos javanicus. The sequence goes on along the minus strand of NC_083872.1, from coordinate 94,672,741 downwards.
AAGGCATGCGCTCTGACCACCAGCTTCTCGCATGCTCCTGACTTTTGTCAGTCCCTCCAGTGCCCTACAGACAATTCCTTTTCCTAAAATGATGTCACCCTCTCCTCTCATTAAAGACATTCTCAAACAGAAGGCATACCTGGGATTTTTTTTCTCTTTGTCCTTTTCTGACATTAGCAAATTCTCAACAGTCATCACATATTTTGTATGCAGTAAATATTCAGGGAAAAAAATGTACTTCTTAAACTAGAACTACAAGATAAAATTATTTCAATATATGAAATAGTAACTAATAACCCTCAATGGCAATCCTCTTTTACCTTCCTAGGAACTTTATTCGCTGTACATATTTGGCCCTGTTAACTCTAAAACTCAATCTACACAGGCTGTGGCTCCAATATAAGGACTCAGTAGTTAATGAACTAATTTTATTTTAGTTCTCCAAACTGTACAGTCTAATTTATCATTGCTGAACCGAACTGGATATTATATATAGCTAATGTGGTCACGTGAAAGTTCTTAATCTTAGTACATTAACCAACTGTTTCCTAGAAACTCAACCTATTTTTAACATCAAACCATGTTATTTTATGAGAAGCAAGTTAGTTCCAGTAATATCAATTCAGTCATTTGACAAGTAAAATTATTTTTGTGAACTGACCTGAGAACTCCCAATTACCATCTACAAGGCTGCACTGGTAAGAAATTGATGAAATAATAATTTGGGAGGGGCTCCAAACATATTTTCACATCCCCAAGCGGTCATTCAGCTGCCAGAAAAAAGAAACCAATGGCCCAGAGATATCATCCAGTTCTCTAGGGTCTGTGTTGACCTGATTCTGACATAGAAACAGAACTAGTGCTTCATATACACACTAAAGGGCTTCCCTGGTGGCGCAGTTAGTAAAGAATTTGCCTGCAGTGCAGGAGACCAGGGTTCAATCTCTGGGTCAGGAAGATTCCCTGGAGAAAGGAAGAGCTGCCTTCACCAGTATTCTTGCCTGGAAAATTTCACAGACAGAGGAGCCTGGTGGGCTACAGTCCACAGGGTTGCAGAGAGTCAGACATGACTGGGTGACTAACATGCATGGGCGCACACACACACACACTAAAAAGAGCAAAGAATTTACTAGCAAAAGGCTTGCGCCAAATCCCACCACTTAATAACTCATAGCCACAGGCAAGTCTTATCACCTTCCATCCTCAGATTTCTCATCAGTAAAATGAAAATAATCATAACACCAGCCTCTACTATATAAGACCTCTGAGGTTCCAATGATACAATAATGTAAAAGTGTTTTTGAAAAATGCTTCACAGATACAAATTAAGATATTATGTAACAATATTCTTAAATCGAATACTCACAGTTGTGTTTATTATCAAGTATATACCACCCAGTAAGAAAACAAAAGTGAGTAGGATTAGTAAGAGAAAAATTATCCTTAATGATACCAATTTCCTAAGTCTGGATTTTCAGACATCTTGCTCTTTTAAGTAGGACACACAAAACTCTACACAAACAATTTCAGGCAGTTAAGTATCTGAACGCCTTTCCTGAAAGATCTCCTGGGAGAGAATTTCCACAGCTCTCTTGGTGTTTTTCACTGGGGAACTGAACAATTCAAACAAGGTACAAATAAGTACCCTGGAGAAGAAAATGGCAACCCACTCTAACATTCTTGCCTTGGAAATCCCATGGACAGAGGAGCCTGGTGGGCTACAGTTCGTGGGGTTGCAAAGAATTGGACATGACCTAGCGACTAAAAAACAACAAACAAGTTCTCATTTCTTTCACCAGATATAAAGAAAACAAAATACAACATGTTGGTTTAAATGGAATAATTAGATACAAAATTCTATTCTGCAACAAATTTCTTGGCAGGTAAAGACAAAATGTTGATTTGCAAGGCATAATGGACCTAAGCTTTTTCTCCTTCATTCAAGTTCCCTCCTTGCAGAGGCAGAAACATCTATTGACAAGAAACAAATCAAGATCAGGCTTCCCAGATTTCACACTGAAATGCTAAAATTGACACCTGGCAACTTGCGGTAAAAACACACAGTCTCGTCGGCAATCCACAGCACAAAACATCAGCACTTTATGTACCTGTCACTGTTGATGTTAAACTCCTCTAACGAAAGCAAATATTAAGACATATGATACTAGAGAGAATTTAAGGCCCACTTAACACAATTTCTCCAGCTCCATCCTTGTGTTTTTTGGAACAGCAGGATGTAATGTACTGACAGAATACATTCACTACTTGACTATTTAAGCTTATGTATGCCCCATGCTCTCATTGAAGGACAACATAAGAAAGAAGGAATTTCAAGAATGCTTTCATTCTGTCCAATGTGTTATTCAGTGTATGTGTTAATGTAATATCTTCCTATAGCCCTAGCTTTCTGTGGCACCTCACTGAGAATTCACACATTATAAGTTACTGAAATTCTTACTGAGTGTCTATCACCTCCCCTGGTCTGTAAATTCAAGGGCAGAAACTACATCTGACTGAATACTTATTTCTCAAATACTGAGTACAGTGTCTGCCACATAAGGGAGTTCAATAATCATCTATTGAATGAATAAATCATATACCATAATTTTATTTTTCCAGAACATATGTTCAGTCCTCCTGGGTTGGGGAGATCCCCTAGAGAAATAAATGGCAACCCACTCCACTATTCTTGCCTGGAAAATCCCATAAACAAAGGAGCCTGGCAGGCTACAGTCCATGAGGTTGCAGAGTCGGACACGACTTAGCGACTAAAAAAAAAAGAAACAAAAAAGGGAAAATTCTCTCTTTAAAAGAAGAAACCACATCTTCCATTTATTTATCTTCTCTACTCTTCCCGGAACTTGCTGTGATTATAGCAAAGAAATGAATCATAAATATTTGATGGTGATGATGACAACAATCATGACAGTGGTAACAGTGGGAAGACAAATTATCCTCATTGAAACAACATATAGGGATTTCCCTGATAGTCCAGTGGTTAAGACTCTGCTTTGCAGTGCAGGGGATGAGGGTTCAATCCCTGACTGGGGAACTAAGATACCACATACCACTGGGCAACTAAGCCCACGGGCCATAGTGGAAGAGCCTGCATGGTGCGACAAAGATTCTGTGTGCTGCAACTAAGACCCAACACAGCTGAAAAAAAAGATATATACTGTTCACTGTTAACATCAGATGCGACTGTCTCTGTATGCTGAGATTATAAATGGTTACTTTCCTATTTATCCTCTAGGTTTGCCAAGATTGAGTGATGCTCCCATATACCAGTAAGTCTAAAAAGAATTAGTTTCTTATGTGTAAACAAAATCTAGACTGACTATAATAATTCACCTAAGAATAATGAATCTCCAACCATACGAAACTGACACTGCAGAAGCCTCCAAGCCTTTTGCCTTTTGTCTCCTATGTCCAGTGACTTCAAATGATAACTTCCCTATTTCCTCCTGCTGAGGAAGACTGCCCAGAGAATTGGATGCTATCTTTCTAAACGTGCTGGATGCTTGAATAAAGGTAAGGTGAGAGCAAGGAGCCAAGAGCTACAGTGATCTCCCACCCTGTAGAGGACACACCTGCCACTCTGGTGCTCAGTGTGTGTTTGTCACATCACTGCCCTAATTCCAACTCCAGTTTTATTCATAACTGGCAGAAGCAACTGCCCTTGATTAGTAAGCCTGGTTTTATACTCTATTCTATGGCAGACACACATACACACACAGAGGCAAAATCTCTACCTATACATGAAACTGTTTATTACAATCAGGGGTAATGTGATTTGATAAGCAGCAGTCCAAGTACTCAATGAAGACAAAACTCAAGATGAAACTCCTCTAAGTGTTACTATAAGATAAGCTCTCCTTCCCCGGTGGCTCAGAGGGCAATACAAGAGACCTGGGTTCAATCCCTGAGTCAGGAAGATCCCCTGGAGAAGGGAATGGCAACCCACTCCAGTATACTTGCCTGGAGAATTTCTGGATGGAGCAGCCTGGCAGGCTACAGTACACAGGGTCGCAAAGAGTCAGACACGACTGAGCAACTAAAACTTTCACTTTCAATTAGATCATTTGGTTTATCATTGGAATAGGTTTTACTTCCCCAGAGTAGCAATGTTTAAAAGTATATATATCTATGACCTAACATGGTCCATGTCAGAGTCCAGAGGCAATGGTAGAGGAAGAGGTGAATCTGACAGCCTGTCACCCAGAGTCAAGGAACCTCAAGCAATAAATAACTACTTAACACCACCGGGTGCCAAAACAAGCAAGAAGGGGAAGAGTGGGGGACTTCCCTGGTTGTCCAGTGGTTAAGACTCTCCCTTCCAATCCATGCAGGGGACATGAGTTTGATCCTGATCGGGGAACTAAGATCCCATGTGCTACAGGGCAACTAAGCCCATGCACCACAACTAGAGAAGCCTGCACACTGCAATAAAAAGCCTACATGCTACAACGAAGACCCAACACAGCCAAAATTTTCAAAAAAAGAATGAAAATAGTGGGATGCCTTTCCTCACTTTGTTGAGTACTTGAAACCACAGCAATTATTCACAGAATATTGAATAGAAATATACTTCTGCTATGGAAGTGTAAAAACATGTTGGCTATCCATTCAAGCAACTTTCAAAAGCATGTTTTAGAAACATGTCCATTAGTCAGATACTGGACTTTAACTCAAAGAAAGAGCATCTTATATAAAAAATATCTCTTTTCCTTGATATTGAAAGGATATTCTTCCTAAACTCCTCAGATCAAATAAGCATACACAAAGAACAAAATGATCACATTAGACATCAAAAGTAAACAATAAGATCCAGAATTCTGCTTCTTTCCTTGTCATAATAAAAACCAAGTCCTTGTCTCAGCATTTGAGATTCTGCATTTTCAGTTTCAGCATTCCAGCCTCAACTCAACTGTTAGTCGCTCAGTCACGTCCGATTCTTTGTGACCCCATGGACTGTAGCCGGCCAGGTTCCCCTGATCATGGAATTCTGCAGACAAGAATACTGGAGTGGGTAGCCATTCCCTCTTCCAGGGGATCTTCCCAACCCAGGGATCAAACTCAGGTCTCCTGCATTGCAGGCAGATTCTTTACCATCTGAGCCACCAGGGAAGCCCCCAACTCCACTAACCCCAATACTTATTCATTCAGCAAAAATGTTGGTTGGCCAAAAAGTTAATTTGGGTTTTTCCATAAGGTATTATGAAAAACCTGAACTTTCTGGCTAATCCAATATATGAAACTATGGCAGTCAACAACGCTATGATGATCCCAGTCTTTAAAAGTTCACTTTACAGTGTCTTTCACTCAAACAAGTCAATTCAGTGTGTCCTCCAAATGCCCATTCAATAAATATTTACTGGATAGGTTAAATGTTGGGCACTTTTTCAGACACTAGCAATACAGCAGTAAACAAAAGGACATTTCTTGCCTTTATAAAATGCACACCCTGCGGATGAAGAAATGTGTACCTGTCCCTTTATACCTTTATGCTGTGTTCACATCATTTCTCCTTTCTCCTCTGTGACCCACCAACACATTCTCTTCATCCTAGCACTAATCCTACCAAATCTCACGTATGCCATAATTCAAACATGTTGTATGCTATCTAGATTGCTGATGAATAAACTGAGACTCAGGCAAGATTGAAAACCGAAGCATGTGGAAGGAGAGCAGAGGGTCAGCTAAATTTAGGAAATCAAAGAAGCATTAAGGGATTCTGCACAGGTCTTTAAGGCCAAGACTAAGAGTCAACTTGGGAAATAAATGACTCAGCCTGGGGTGCAGCTGAGGGTTTTGTCATACAAGGAACACAGAAACCCAGTTACCAGTGTGAAGCGCAAAGTTAATGCAAGACCAGCAGCAACAGTGTTTGACATCAAGTAAGAAGCCACTCTGTGTGTGTGTGTGTGCGTGTGCGCGTGTGTGTGTGTGTGTGGGCGCACACGCGTGCATGTGCACACACAGTCATGTCAGACTCTTTGTGACACCATGGACTGTAGTCCTCCAGGCTCCTGTTCATGGAATTCTCCAGGCAAGAATACTGGAGTGGGTTGCCATTTCCTCTTCCAGAGAATCTTCCTGGCCCAGGGATCAAACCCACGTCTCCTGTAATGCAGGTTGCTTCTTTACCACAGATCCATTGGGGAAGATACTGGTTGAAGAGTACAAACTTTCACTTATAAGATGAATAGGTTCTGGGGATCCAAGAGCACGGTAATTAGAGTTAAGAATACTGTACTGTATACTTGAAATTTGCTAAGACAGTAAATCGGAAGTATCCTCACCACATCAAAAAAAAAGATAACTGTGAGAGGTGGTAGATATATTAACTGTGGCAATCATTTCACAACACCTAAGTGTATCAAGCCACCACACTGTACATTTCAAATATATACCATTTTATTTTCCAATTATATCTCAATTAATCTTGTGGGGAAAAGAAATTCAGGGGCCCGGAATCAGAAATATCATTATACTGAATCTCAGATTCTCTTAAAAAAAGGAAAAAAAATCCCCAATTATATATTCTAAATTACCTTTCCTTTCCTGACAAGTTTGTTAGGAAGTAAAAGAGATGGGCCTGAGAAATTATACTCCAGCAGCAAAGATATAAATAATATTGATGTCAGTAATGATAAAAGATCGCTTCATGGCAAACAGATGGGGAAACAGGGGAAACAGTGGCTGACTATATTTCTGGGCTCCAAAACCACTGCAGTTGGTGATTGCAGCCATGAAATTAAAAGACCCTTACTCCCTGGAAGGAAAGTTATGACCAACATAGACAGCATATTAAAAAGCATAGACATTACTTTGTCAACAAAGGTCCATCTAATCAAGGCTATGGTTTTTCCAGTGGTCATGTATGGATGTGAGAGTTGGACTATAAAGAAAGCTGAATGCTGAAGAATTGATGCTTTTGAACTGTGGTGTTGGAGAAGACTCTTGAGAGTCCCTTGGACTACAAGGAGAGCCAACCAGTCCATCCTAAAGGAGATCAGTCCTGGGTGTTCACTGGTAGGACTGATGTTGAAGCTGAAACTCCAATACTTTGGCCACCTGATGTGAAGAGCTGACTCATTTGAAAAGACCCGGATGCTGGGAAAGATCGAGGGCAGGAGGAGAAGGTGATGACAGAGGATGAGATGGTTGGATGGCATCACCAACTCAATGGACATGGGTTTGGGTGGACTCCGGGAGTTGGTGATGGACAGGGAGGCCTGGCGTGCTGCGGTTCATGGGTTAGCAAAGAGTCGGACATGACTGAGTGACTGAACTGAACTGAATGACAAAAGTAACAGAAAATTAACTGTAATAACATCAATAACCATAATCATAATGCCTCATTATTGAGGCATATATATTTATGTTATTATTAAAATGTCTTAAAAAACACTTTTGAATCTACTAACTCATTTCATTTCATAAAATCCTATGAGGAAGGCAGGGAATCATTATTTTTCTAATGACATCAACAATATTAGTTGCATCATTTCAGTTACATTATGGTGGAAGGGGCATTTGTAGGATAATCATAATTTATTTATAGCAGTGGTGTCTGAAGAAATGTGACTCAGGCTGTAACTGGAACCTCAGGAAATCAGGATATTTCCTTGAGCTGCAAATCCAGTGGTGAACAAGAGACTCCAGCAGGGGCTGGCAAAAAAACTGTTTTCTTCCCAGTCTACCAAAGTAATCTGGCCTTATCTAGAAACATCTAGAAACAGGACACGGAAGCCTGGTGTGCTGCAGTCCATCGCGTCTCAGGGTCAGACACGACTAAGCAACTGAACAACAACAAAGAAACACTGATAAGCTTCAGAAATAGTATCAGTGGGTAAGACCCTGCCTTCCAATGCAGGGGTTCAATCCCTAGTCGGAGAGCTAAGACCTCACATGCTTCAGGGCCAACAAAAACAAAATATAAATCAAGCAATATTGTAAGTAAAATTCAATAAAGACTTTAAGAAAAGAAATATTATCAATAAAGTCCTTGGACTCTTTTGTTTATTTTCAAAAATATTTTTAAGAAGCAAAAATTAAATAAAATGCAATTGTAAGAATGGTACTAATAATGAATCCTAGTCATAGAAAGCAAGTGCAGGTCGCTCAGTTGTATCCGACTCCGTGTGACCCCACGGACTGTAGCCAGGCTCCTCTGTCCATGAAATTCTCCAAGCAAGAATACTGGAGTGGGTTGCCATTTCCTTCTCAGGGCATCTCCCCAACACAGGGATTGAACCCTCATATCTTGTGTCTCCTGCATTTGCAGGCAGATTCTTTACTGTCTCTATACAGATAAAGCTCTGTGAAATGACCAAGGTCTTTTCTCCTTTTCCAGAATTCCTTCTTGAATTTTTCATATACCTCCAACTTTATTTGAGGACTGAAAACTTACCATAACAGCTATAAATGACGCTACCATTATTGAGATAAGGAGTAATTAATACTATAATACAATCCAGGCACAAAAGCGTAAGTACCAGCAGATGCAGTGGATGTATTTCAACTTAAATAAGACCTTGGATGCTCATGTCTGTCTTATAGATGTCAGGAAATGGCTAAAAAGTAAAAGGTACTAAAACTAATTAAAGCAAATCTCAGTAGAAGTATTTCTAGTTATCAAAAATTACTAAATACAGTACATGAACTACACTAGTTTAATCTAACTCAGATCCTCTCACTTCCCCTATAATGCTCATGCCAGAGCTATTTTAATACTTAAATAGTCTGGTACGAAATGGACTCCATTCTTGAATTTTAGCAAGTAATTTAAAGCTTTCATACTACCAATAAAATGGCATTGGTAGCATAGCAATTACAGAGTAAAAAAAAAAATGATGTAAATGTTAAGTAAGAGTGAGGATAGTTACTGTTTCCACAAAGTAACTCCTGCAAGGGAAGGGACAGCTGGGCATTTCATCCCAGACCTGAGGGGGCCCGGGGGAAGGCCAGAGCCAACAGTTCACCCACCAAGCTGCCATCTGGCTTGGGACCAAGCAGAACAACAGAGCCTGGCAAGAGAGTCGCTGTGTTGTGTCTCCAACTGGGCATTAGCTTCATCCCAGTGGACACTGTTTGGAGACACAGTTTCACACCATTCTTCTCCTCTGAGTTCTCTCCCTGTGCCAGGGGGGATGAGGGGAAGATTCTGTCACAGTAGGTGTTGGCCTGACCTCAATTAAGACACTTGTCCCATTTGGAAAAAGAGAGTTTCAATGACTCTGTTCTATAAACTCCCAGAGAGTCCAGAACTCAAACCAAAATTTCTGGCAGATGAAGGAAAGGATGGAGCTGGCAGGGATCATGAGCTTGGCCGGAAAAAGAAGAGCAGGAATGGAAATCCTGAACCTCTTCACATCACAACATTATAAATCTGAAATAACAGGGGAAAACACTCAGGGAGGATGAGTCATGTAATAGCACAGTCCTGTTTCATTTAGTTGCTGGTTTGGGAATAGAGCAGTTGGCATGGCTTGGTAATCAATGAGGAATACGTGAGTAGCTACTCCTCTCAAGGTCCTGGGCAGAGTAATGTATGTTAGCAGAGGTAAAGACATCCAAATAACTCTCAAACTCTTCTTCCATAACTGAAGATGATTTCCTTTCCCTGAACATCCAGTCCCAAGTTTTCCAAGAAAACTGTCTATAAAAATTTTTTTAGCTAAAAAATGTGAATGAAATATGGGGAAAAAATCTCCCATTCCACTTCCTGCAAAGAAAAAGAAATCTCTACAAGCAACAATATTAACTTTTTTCCCCAAGTGATAGAGGCAGAGATGCAGACTGGCTGAGCAGCTGATCATGTGATGCTGTGATGTGACAATGCCAGGCAACCTGCCACTCAGTCACTTTTTACTTCGCCTCTCCCAGGTGTGACGGGAGGGAGTCTGGCTTCCCCTCAGAAGCCTAAGCCTTTGGAACCGAGTTCCTCCCTTTGCTGTCCCCTCGACCCAGATACCACATGGGTCTGATGTGGGCACAGGCAGAAAACTGTCCTGAGGTCAAGTCTGCTAGATCCTAGAAGGCAAAGATGTCAGGAGAACAGCTTCGACAAATGCTGTCTATCAAAGGTACAGGTGGACGGCATTACTCACACATGAGCACGTTCAGAGCCTTTTAGGGCCTGCAAGCCAATACATTCTGTCTGAGATTTTGGAAAACCAGCCCCTTTTTATTTTTTTTTAAATGTATTTCTTTTAATTGGAGGATAATTACTTTACAATATTTTGATGGTTTCTGCCATACATCAACATGAGTCTGCCATAGGTATATACATGCGTCCTGTCCATCCTGAATCCCCCTCCCCAACCCCTCCCTCTAGGCTGTCACAGAGCACTGGCTTTAGGTGCCCTGCTTGAGGCATCGAACGCACACTGCTTATCTATTTTACGTAAGGTAATGCTCATGTTTCAGTGCTATTCTCTCTAACCATCCCACCCTCTCCTCCTCCCACTTTTTATTGTCTTTATTTTGAAACCACCCGCAGCAATTGGGTCTCAGGCTATGAGTTTCCCACTCAGCAAATCCTTAAACTAGTCTCTTTCCTAACCACCCAAGCCCACACTTAGACTTCAAAATTTAATACTCTCCTCTCCCCTCCTTTCCCGTCTGCCAGTGTCCAAGAATATCCTAATACTCCCTCCTTGTCTCTCCAACAACTCCACCCTCTGCAGTTCTGTTCCGTCTCTTAAACAGTCCTGTGTTCCTTCACATTTATCTCACCCTTCCAGAGTTAAACACATAGGCCTTCCTATTACCTCTCAAAATTTTATACTTTGCCAAACTCATTTATTTTTTCATTGCTTTTCCCCCAGCTAGACAGAATTACTTTGATATTTTCATATGATTATGAAGCAGCCAGAGTTGTATTCCAATTTACTTTTCTAAATTGTTAATTGATTCATTCACTTGCTCATGGAATTTTTCCTGTAACCAAGGTTACATGGAAGAAAATGCTGCTAAATATTCAGTCTGAGAGCAAGTAACAGGTGAAAATGTACAGCCCACAGAGGAATTAAATATCATGAACTTGATTAACATTAGCAACGTAGTCTAACCAACACTGTTTCACCAGAGAGACAACGATGAAATATTCTAAGTGGACCCATAAATATACTAAGATGATTAAAGCAATAAATAGCAGAAATCAATCCTTCCGGCAGGGCTTACAAGAAGTGTTTTTAAACCACAGAATCCCAACAACACAGATTCACAATGAGATTTTGCTGAGAAAGTTTTACTTTGTTTTCACAATATACAGAGGGATGAAGTCATTCTTTGAAAGTTCCAAGCTCAAATAAACAAGCAAACAAAAAAAACAGGACAAGCAGTACAAATGAAAAAAAAAAACAAACCATTTTAACTGGACTATGTCATTGATGATAACAATTCAATCAGTGTTTAAACATTTAGTATAAAAATAGTCTAGTGATTATGTAGGACAATGTTCTCGATCTTAGGAGATACTTAATCAGTAATGAAATATCTTGACATCTGCAGCTCACTGTGAAATAGAAGGAAAAAAGCATTACATGTATATATACCTACACAGAGAAATAAAATATATGTACATATACATTCATACACCCATCCCACACACACACAAAACATATAGGTGGGGAGGGAGGAAGAGGGAAAAAAAGTGAATTCAAATGTGGCAAAATGCTCACAACTGGTGAATTCGAATGAAGCATAAATGGATGTTCATTGTATTATTCCTCCAACTTTCCCATAGGTATTAAAAAGTTTATTAAAAAGATGTAGAGAAATTAAATTCTCCTCCTTCTTTAACACCTATTATATACTTCTTACATGAACTATATCATTAAAATTAGCTTATGGTTTCATATTTTACAACTTGGTATTTTATATCCTCTACATTTTCACTGATTTCATAGTAACCAAAAGAGTGCTATAATCTACAAAATGTGTCCCAATAAACATATTTTGATTAACTAATTAAGTTTTAAAAGGAACATCTGTTCATTCAATTGGGAAGCAGAATTATTTCTCACCAAATAAAGTTATATAATGCTTTTAATGTAGCAATTAAATATATTTTCACAATCTCAATCTGATTTAATATAGAACTAATGTTTTGCAATAAAGAAACATTCTAATGAAGCCCTATAGTATTTCATACAATAGAATTACCAGCTACCAATTCAGGAACACACCAGCATTAACAACTTAAACTTCTATATACAAAAAAAAAAATTCTTAGCCTTGTTTAAATTTCAGAAGGGAAAACAGATTTCCAATTGTGTTTTCACTATAAAATTGTGGTTAGCTGTTTCTGCTATATAGCTTTATGTTATATTTTAAAATAATGGGATAGGATTCTTTCCAAGAATCAGGTCATAATCATAACCTGGATAGATAGGGAAATGGGTGTGTATGTTAATGACATCCGTCAGTGATATCCAACTGGGTTCAGACAGTAAACTTCCCAAGTTGGTGATAAAAACAAGGCAAGTCAGGGAAAAATGGGAGATGATATTTAACAACCTATAGATGACACATCTGGAGAAGGCAATGGCACCCCACTCCAGTACTCTTGCCTGGAAAATCCCATGGACAGAGGAGCCTGGTAGGCTGCAGTCCATGGGGTCGCAAAGAGTCGGACACGACTGAGCGAGTTCACTTTCACTTTTCACTTTCATGCATTGGAGAAGGAAATGGCAACCCACTCCACAGTGTTCTTGCCTGGAGAATCCCAGGGATGGTGGAGCCTGGTGGGCTGCCGTCTATGGGGTCACAGAGTTGGACACGACTGAAGTGACTTAGTAGTAGTAGTAGTAGTAGTAGATGACACATCAGGGTGAGTTCCAGACTAAGTGGGGAGACTGCACAGATCAGAGACACTGGAGGATGCTGAAACAGCCTGACCACTGCCTTAGTCCTCCAACAATGGTCTCTGAAAAAGGAGCAAAGCTGACACGCCAACAACCTGCCATCCCACAACACAGGGGCTCTGCTGGCTGCACAGCAAGGGGACTCTGTTCCTTAATATAAAAAATTGCAAACTTCAAACAGTATCTATAAAGGGAACGAGGCAACTCTCAACTAGATGATAAAACTAGAAGAAAGATAAACTCACCAGGACATATATACATGTACATACTACATAGCATCTTCTTTTCTCCATCCCATTTCAGTCTGGAATCAAATTTTAGTGCAGTTCTTCTGTATCATAATGCCAGTGGTCCAGTTTAGACTTCAAAGTCCCAAATCCCAGACTCATTTCACACAGAAGGCATACCTATTCCAGGCCTCCTCCACTTGTTCATGCCCCCACAATATTTTACTAGTGTATATTAGAATTATTTATCTTCCAAGGAGATTTCTTGCTACTGTGAAAACAAACCATGACTTATTTTTTTTAATTCATAACAATACTCTGCACAGTACTTGTACAAAGCTAGAGTGTAAAAAATATTTTATAAGAAAAGTAAGAAGTAGCTAGCTGAGAGGTTAAGAGATTATGTGTTCAACTCAACAAAGTTCAAGGCAAAAGCAAACTTTAAAATATCCTAGTATCAGTAGGAAAGAGACCAAATATCAGACAGTAGCTATCAGGACCAAGGACTGATTTTACCTGAGGTGTAAAACCTACAAACTTTTGAAGACCTTTTCTCTGTGTAAGTCTATGACTGCCAGTCATTTTCTAGGCTTGGTGAAACTTCAACTAGATAAAATAATATCTGAACTTCAGAAGAAACTGTACTTCAACAATTTATCTTTTTTCAATGAATACCCAAGAGTGCTATAAATCTAAGGTGCTAGATTCTACAGAAAAGAGTTCAGTTTGAATAATATGACTAAAACTTGACCTCTTCTTTATCTAACCACTCATCTCAAGGTACAAGGTCTCATACTTTCTAAGAATGATATTATAAATAACTCAGTGAAAGATAAGTACTACCTACAACCATTATAACTAAAGCATCATCAATGCTATGTACAACATCATTCTCTAAAAAGAGGAGACCATTAACCACTTTCCATTAAATCATTTCGTATTAAAAGTCAGAAACATCTTTTTCTATAAACAGGTTAAGCTGCATTTAATATTGATCAGGTTATAATTAAGCTTAGTTCTTTCCGTTATGGGGTCACAGCCAACTTAGAATTCCAGATAAATCAGAAAAAAAGCATCAGATCCAGAAATTCCTAGTGGTCCAGTGGTTAGGATTCCATGCTTTCACTGTTGAGGGCCTGGGCTCAATTCCTAGTCAGGGAACTAAGATCTCAGCAAGCTGCAGCCAAAAATGTTTTAAAAAAGGAAGAAGATCCAATTTTTAACATTTTAAAGCTTTTTTCAGTTCACAAATCAAAACTAACAACCAGATTTCCCTTAACAAAAGAAACTGCAAAGAATACCTAGGTGAAATAAAATAAGCTTGTCCCCTGAAAATTAATGCCTATCAATGCATTGCTTCACTTTAAAGTTATCAAGTACAATAAACTACAGAATACAAGTAAAAGCCTCATGCATAAATACTTGTTAGGAACATGGGTGTGACTCCATACTTGTACTTATGTCTCCACATCCACTGCTGATTTCTACATCCATCTCAAGCAGATGTTAGAGAGGTTAGATATTAATAGGAGTTTGAAAAAAAACTCTTATGGGGAACAAAGAGAAAGAAAAAAAGAAAGGGAAAAAAAACAGAGCTCCCCCCTTCCAAAGAGAGAGAGAGAATAAAGGATTAGAAAACTGTACCCTTCAAACAGCTTTCAGTTTAAAAGAACAGTTGGTTTTGTTTTTTTAATTATTAGGAAAAAAAGGATGAGACACAAAAATTATCGAGGGTAGGGAAGGAAGAAATAAATGACAGGAGGCCCACAAAACTTGGAGAAAGAAATTTCTTCAGAAAAGCAAGAAGTGAGGTAATTAGTATCACAAACAAGTAATTTTCAAAATGTCTATATGGAGTTAAAGGAATTATGAGTCTCCTATAAGGCAAGAGTATTTTGATTTTAGATAATGTATCTACACTCGGAGAAAAGGTTTAATAGAGAAATGAATACTCAACAAGAACATAGGCAGAACACTCTATGGTATAAATTGTAGCAATACCCTTTTGGATCTGTCTCCTAAACCAAAAGAAACAAAAGCAAAAGTAAACAAATGGGGATCTAATCAAACCTAAAAGCTTGTGCACAGCAGAAGAAACTATTAACTAAACAAAAAGACAACCAATGGACTGGAAGAAGATATTTACAAATGATAAGACTCACAAGGGGTTAATATCCAAGCTATATAAACAGTCCATACAACTTAACACACACACACACACACACACAAACCACACAATCAAAAAACGGGCAGAAGACCTAAAGAGACATTTTTCCATAGAAGACATACAGATGGCTAACAGGCACATGAAAAGATGTTCATCACTGCTAATTATTAGAGACGTGTAAATCAAAACCACAGTGAAATATCACCTCACACCTGTCAGAATGACTATCATCAAAAAGTCTGCAAATAACAAATGTTGGAAAGGAAGAGGATAAAAGGGAACCCTTGTACTCTATTGGTGGGAATGTAAATTGGTATACTCACTATGGAAAAGAATACGGAAGTTCCTCAAAAAAAACCCTAAAAACAGAAGTAACACATGCTGCTGTGCTTAGTCGCTAAGTCGTGTCCGACTCTGCAACCCCATGGACCCACCAGGCTCTTCTGTCCATGGGGATTCTCCAGGCAAGAATACTACAGTGAGTTGCCAAGCCCACCTCTCAGGGATCTTCCCAACCCAGGGGTCAAACCCAGGTCTCCCACATTGCAGGTGGATTCTTTACCGTCTGAGCCACCAGGGAAGCCCAAGAAGTAACAAATGATACAGCAATTCCACTTCGGGGTAGAAAGCTGAAGAAAATTAAAAACACTAATTTGACAAGATCCACACGCCCTAATGTTCATAGCAGCACTATTAACAACAGCCAAGAATTGGAAGCAACCTAAGTGTCTATCAGTAGACAAATGGATAAAGAAGATGTGGTGTATACACACACACACACACACACACACACACACACACGCTGGAATATTACTTGGCCATTAAAAAGAATGAAATTCTGGCAGCAATGTGAATGGACCTAAAGAATATTATGCTTAGTGAAATAAGTCAGAGAAAAGAAATACTGTATGACCTCACTTATATATATGATCCAAAACATAATACAGATAAATGTATGTATCAAAACAGAAATAGACTCACAGATTCAGAAAACAAACAACAGTCATCAGTGAGGAGAGGGAAGTAGAGGAGGTGGGGGTTGGGGTACAAGACTAACACATACAAACCACTTTGTATAAAGTAGGTAAGAGACTAGGATATATTGCACATGCCAGGGAATAGCAGCCATTATATTAGGGTAATGTTGAATGAAGTATAAACTGTAAAAACACTGAGTAACTATGCTATACACTTGACACCAATATAATATTGTTAATCCAATACACTTCAATTTTAGAAACAGAATGTGGTGATGACCATGTCCTAGTTAAATGAAACTGACTGTAATACAGGCTTAAATTTATGAAATAAGACTCCCTGGGATCATGTAAACATATATCTAGCTTGATTCACTAAGCCAGGAAAAAACATTCAATCATTACTTCCAAGCAGAATTTCATTCTTTAACTATTCATAATTTTAAACACCAGGTCACATTTTGAGCATTTCAGATTTATGTGTGTGCTCATTTGCTCAGTTGTGTCTGACTCTTTTATAGCCCCATGGACAATAGCCCACCAGGCTCCTCTGTCCATGGAATTTTCCAGGCAAGAGTACTGGAGTGGAATGTGATTTCCTATTCCAGGGGATTCTCCTGACCCAGGTGTTGAACTCACGTCTCCCATGTCTCCTGTGTTGCTGGTGTATTCTTAACCACTATGCCACCTGGGAAGGCCTCAGATTTATGCTTTTCACAAATTCTACAAACCAGTCAAACAGCAGCCTCTGTTTTTTAAATACGTATATTAATGATAAATCAACAGTGGCAATGGTGACGATGATGATGGAGAAAACTAATGGCAGCAGCCAACATTTTGGGTGATGAACAAGAGATTGCATGTTGCTCCTTATACTCCAGTCAGTGTGCTTATATGATCAAGGAAAACCTAAAGAATACAGTTTACAATACATACAGGTTAAGAAAACATTTACAAAGTGGAACTGGAATGAGATAAAAATAGAATCAAAAGAGCTCAGGTCTACTTTTTCCACAACGCAACTTTATAGAAACAGACTAGTTCTACCAGTCTGAGGTCAAGTGACTACTGCTCGCCAGTGGTATTTTATACAAAACCCAAAACATGTGTTTCTGCGGTAAGGTTTATTTTGAAGCTTTCTTTTCTAAAGCCACAGACAGACAGTACACAGGACAAAGCCATTAGATGGCAGAGAAAAGTGGTTCCTCTTAAATGGAAGATGCAAAAGTTCACAGTATCAGGTCAGTCTTAGGCCATAAAAAAGTACTTTATACCAACATTGTTAGTTTCTCTCTTCTTCTTTAACACTGAAACAAATGCCCTATTTTTCAAATATATTTTAAGAGTTTTATATTCACCCACCTCCCCCAAAACTAAATATTTGTTTCAAATTATGTCTTGTTCTCTGCTAAACACAGTTGTTATAATAAGGAAACTGAAGTGGTTGATGGCTATAGCTCTTCTTCCAGGAATATTTGTCAAAATACTCATTTGTCAGTTTCAAGCTGCCTAGAAATCTATTTTCTCAATTATATTTCACAAAGTAAAAGCATTGCAAGTGTAAAGGGGGGAAAAAATGTATTATAGAATCGCCTTTCCCCAGAGAATAAGAAGCTGGGTATTTTTCAGTTGTTATTTTATAAATAAAGATTTCCACTCAATTTAAGATAATATAAATAAGTATTACCTTAAAAATTAGAATTATGCCATGCTTCCCTTGAAGTAAGAACTGAGCTAAATTAAAATCAACGACTTGTAGAATATCAGAGCTGGAAAGAGCCTTGGAGGCGTCCATTTTTTTTAAAAGACCATTCTGGATTATACAATTAACTTTTGAATAATCCTGGGAAGGGGCTTCCCAGGTGGCTCAGGAGTAAAGATTCCACTTGCCAATGCAGGAGACGCAGGTTCAATCCCTGGGTGGGAAAGAACACCTGGAGAAAGAAATGACAATCTACACCAGTGTTCTTGTCTGGAAAATCTCATAGACAAAGGAGCCTGGTGGGCTACACTCCACAGGGTCGCAAAAGAGTCGGACATGACTTAGCAACTAAACAATAGCAAACAACAATCCTGGGCAAACAGGGGAAGATGGGATTTTAAGAACAGAAGTAAAGATGCAATACAGTTCCCCGGCAGCTTGTACAAACTTGGGGGTGCTCTATTTACCAAGAATTAATTAAAGAATATCAATCTAAAGTTGAGTTCTTGATACTTTTAAAATTGTTAGCGAAAAAAGTATTTTCAGTATTAAGCAAATATAATCTCCTTCCATCATAGTAGTGATTTAGCTATCTGCACATAAGCATACAGGAAAAAAGTCTTTTTCCTAGCCCTTAGAGGTGAATGACTATCATTAAACAATAGTGACAGCTGCCTCTTGAAGTCATATTAACAGTGACAGCAGAAAACATATGATACAATAGTGATAAAAAGACAAAAGGAGACGGTCTGGCACTCTCTGAAGGTTCCAGGTTTACATACCTTTTGATTCCATAGAAAAAGAAAAATCTACAGGGATCAAAATCATTTCTTAGACACAAATTATTTTAATCAGACTATAGTTTTAAGGCTTTATAGATAAAAATTAAAATCACCTGAGCAATTAAAATATAAAATAAAAATTGGACACAACTATAATTGTTCACAATTGAGTAGCAAAGAGTTCTCTGTAAGATATTTAAATTCTTTGCAGAGATATTTCATTTTTTCCCATATGCTCCCAAGTTAAACTCTGTCACCACATAAGATCTCACTTTATGCTCCATTAATCAAGACTGCATGAACTAACCACTAAAAAAAAGGTGAGTGCTCTTTCTATAGAATAATGTCAGCAAAATAAACTGATGGTTATCAAAAAGCACTCACAATAATAGACATAGTCAGGAACATGTTACAAGTTATTTTTCCATCATTAATAGACAAACAGCAATTCTACTTCTGTAAATTTTATTGACACTCTCATTAAAATAGATGCCACAGTTGGTATATACATATAAGGAAGAAATAAATGAAAAATATACCTTCATGGAAATATGTAAGAGAATTCTTCAGGATTTTAAGTAAACCAAGCAAACCAGCATTATGATATCAATCAATTTTCATTTAAACACGTATGGTGTAAGACACCACTGAATGAAACAATTAGAATATAACATGTCCACAGAAATATCTTAAGCATCATATCTGGAAAGCAACACTTAAAACATTAACACAGAAAATGTATTTATAATTTAAAACAGTCTCTATAAAATTATTCTATATATGTCATGAGAATGATCAAGACTCAGCTGAATTTCTTCTCAAACAATGAGCATCTCTAAATAGTAACTATATTTTCAGTCCTTTGTCTAATGTACCAGAAACTGAGTACAGAGCAAAATAAATAAATTGAACACAGTACAAAAACTTCCTAAGCATTCTGACCAGAGTAATATTTATTTATTTTTCAATTTTTTTTCTGGTTATACTTGTTTTGCTTTCAGCAGCTGAATAATACCCAAAATAGTTCCAGTGTCTTAATTATTTGTAATTTCCATTTCTTAGATGGACTTCAAAACCTGGATTGAAAATCACATGGTAAACAAAACTCGAACAAGCAACACTGAACCCAATTCACTTTACCAAAGAAAACTGAGAAACAATAATAAAAAATAAAAAAAAAAAACAGAAAAAGAATGGATATTATTCATAATATTAAAAATATTCACAATTATCATGGAGCTTTCTAAAAACAATGGTCTGAAGAGCTGCTTCTGAGGCCCTTTTCAGGAGGGTTTGATTAATAAAAGTATCAGAAAGCTCTCACTGTCTTACTCACAGGCTGGCATTTTACACCAATCTTAACAACTGTTCTGTAATGACAGGAATGGATAGAACAGAAAGTGTCAAGTCGAAATACTCTTCACCTTTGTTAGCCTTCTATTTCAAGAGTTCAGTTTCTTCACGAAGTTATAAAACTTTAACACAATGGCTCACTTTATTAAATCTGTGAGATGTTTAATGGGAATAATCATAGCCCACACTTAAAAACTGAGAACTTGAAAAACAGGTGTGTTTGCCAGAGGTTTTTTCCTAAATGACAGAGTACATTCTGATTGTCCCCATGATTAAATTTTCACAGAGTATTTCAGTGCAGGCTCAGTAAAAAACGGTGGCCAGTATTAAAATTTTTCTTTTCAGGTGTGGGAATTGAGGCCCTGCTGATGTAGAATTCATGGTGGAATATGCAGGATAGAGATTCACTCATTTTACCATTTAACTAAAACATATATTAAAGCTTTTATCACACACAAAATCACTGCTCTAGGCCTTGTGGCCCAGCCAGGAGTAAAATTCAGATATGGAATCTATAGAGTCGGAAGGCAGAGGGCAAATACCTGGTGTCTGGTGAGACCCACACGTATACCCTACAGCACACAACAGAAGTGAGTGAGTGCCAAAGAGATCCTGAGAAAACAAACCGCAGGACTGCGGGAGCAGTAGGGGTGGTATCAGGGAAGGTGAATTTTATTCCATGATGGCATAGAATATATTTGCCAAAAGAGAGAATAGATTTGCATATGAAGATAAGGTCAAAAGACATTTCAAGTAAACAGAGAGAAGAGAGACATTAAGAGTCGAGAACCTGGGGAGATGGAAGATTTCAGGGACAAGTGCAGAGTGCTTCATTTTGGCTAAAGAGGCATTTATAAGAAGGGAGAGAGGTGAGGCTAAAAATGAAAGCAAGTAACCAGGTTATGGAGGGCCGAGACTGAATCTTTTCCTGTCGGCAGTTTTTTAAGGACTGGCCTGACATCATCTGTAGCTCAGCTGGTAAAGAATCCACCTGCAATGCAAGCGACCACAGTTCGATTCCTGGGTCGGGAAGATCCCCAGGAAAAGGGACAGGCTGCCCACTCCAGTATTCTTGGGCTTTCCTAGTGGCTCAAAAGGTAAAGACTCCGCCTGCAGTGTGGGAGACCTGGGTTTGATCTCTGGGTTGGGAAGATCCCCTGGAGGAAGGCATAGCAACCCACTCCAGTATTCTTGCCTGGAGCATCCCCATGGACAGAAAAGCCTGGCAGGCTACAGTCCACGGGGTCACAAAGAGTCGGACACAACTGAGCAACTAAGCACAAACTGACATCATCTGAGCTCGGCTTGAGCAAAATTGAACTGGAAGAGCAATTAGAATGAAAACTGAAGTAGCACAGAAGCAGATGCAGATACGGCTTAGGAGGTAATAGCTTAAGAAAACATTTATGTGACCCTAAAATTGTGAATGTTAAAGCAGACAGGGCAAAGGCGAGGATAACTTTAATGTGAAAGTCGCAGGAGTTGGCAACCAATTGGACGTGGCTGGCAAAGGAGAAGGGGTCAAAGATGTGCTCTTCTCATGGGCAGGAGATTCTCCCTGGCTTTGAACTGTCTCTGAAACTAACTCACTGTAAGGATTCTTTGTGACAGTATTGAGAGCTAATTTCAAAATACAAAGGAAAGCAGGAACGAAACATATTTTGTATAACTTAATCATGTATTCAAATGAGATATTACGAGGAAGTGATCCCAAAGTCCCTTCACTATTTTGTCCTTTTTTCTTTCCCTCTAAGTTTTTGGAAGTGAATTAGAGAAAACATGCCTGTCATATAAAAGCCCTTTTACTGACAAACATAAAATAAAACTTAAGGGCCATCTGATCATAACTTTTCCTTTTTAATTCCAGGCAACAAGGTACCAAACATAAAAGTAAACTACCCAAAGGCCAAGTGACGGCTGGAATAAGCACAGGGCAAGCAGTCCAGGTAAAGAAGCTTTGCTCTCTAGAGAGCTGTGGCTTCAGATCCACTTTCTGTCAAAATAAGGGAGTTCAACTTTTGAACACCAGCTGAAGTGCAAGTCCAAGCCCAAACACTCTGTTACCAGAAGAATCAATGCTTTTGAACTGTGGTGCTGGAGAAGACTCTTGAGACTCACTTGGACAGCAAGGAAATTAAACCAGTCAATCCTAAAGGAAATTAATCCTGAATATTCATTGGAAGGACTGATGCTGAAGCTGAAATTTCAATACTTTGGCCACCTGATGCAAAGAAACAACTCACTGGAAAACACTCTGATGCTGGGAAAGACTGAGGGCAAGAAGAGAAAGGGGCAACAGAGGATAAGATGGTTAGATTTCATCACCAACTCAATGGACATGAATCTGAGTAAACTCTAGGAGATAATGAAAGATGGGAGCCTGGCATGCTGCAGTCCATGGGGTCACAAACAGTCAAACATGACTTAGAAAATGAACAACAAGAAAGAACAAAACTATTCCGTGAAACATGGCTGAGCAAATTTTGTCCCTCATGTTTTTTAGCTTCTTGCTTTAATTTTAGAACATTTTACAACCAGTCTCTAATTCTGTTTAATTTCAGCCAAACCACTTTAGATGAATCTGAAAAAGCAATCACTTGATCAGCACAGAGAAACTTTGGGAAAGAGTCAGGATGCTACAAAAAAAAAAAAAAAAAGAATTCACACCACACAAACGTATTTAGCATACACATAATTTAAGATCAGGAGAGCTAAAATGACATAAACCAACCTAATCACTTTATCATACAGAAAACAGTATCTTCTTTCGGCAAGAAAGAGGTTATTTTACTCCTGAATCAGCAAGGAAAAAGAGAGATGAAAATCCCTCTCTAGGGGGAAAAAACAGATTGTTGAAGAACATTAGAAAGACTAGAGAGAATATTTTTCAAAAGGTTTTAGCAAGAAGGGTAAGATATGTTTCTCAGGTTCTGAGATAGATTTTATGACTCTTGTTCCAATTATAAAAAGAAAACTTCGGCCACTATAACTCAACTCTATTGAGAATTAAATAAATTTCTGCAAACTATGAACATAACATTTTTACAATGTTTTGGAAAAGTAATTTCAAGCATAGGACTTTTCTTCAATATTCACTAACGTCTTTATAGAGTTTCTGCAATAAACCAGACCATAACTTTGGCACTGGAAAAAATCGTTTTCAAACTTAAAATTCTTCAAAAATATATATGCACACACATAAATAAATAGTAGCTTCTCAGTGTCATAAATGATATATAACAGATCCCTCTTCGTTTAAGTTATATAGCATTTCCACTGTAGTTACACATTTTATGTTTTTGATGTCACAATTTACCTTTTTTTATACTGTGTATCCACTAATAAATTACTGCATCTCTAGATATTTTCCATACTTTTATCCTTTAAAATTCATACTAGAGTTAACTGCTTAACACACTACTATAATACAGTATTAATGTATTCTGAATATGACTATAGTTATGTTTACCATTGTATTTTACAGTTTCATGGTTTTTTGTTACTATTATAATTGGGGTCCTTTCATTTTCAGCTCAAAGAACTCCTTTCAGCCCTTTCCATCAGGCAGGTATAATGGTGATGAATTCCTCAGCTTTTGTTTGTCTGGGAAAGTCTTTCTCTCTCCATTTCTTTTTTTATTTGGCTGTGTGGAGTCTCAGTTGCAGTACATTAGACCTTTAGTTGAGGCATGCAAAGTCTTAGTTGCAACATGTGGGATCTAGTTCCCCGCCCAGGGATCGAACCCAGGTCCCCTGCATTGGTAGCACCAAGTCTTAGCCACTGGACCACCAGGAAAGTCTCTGTATCTCCATTTCTGAAGGACAACTTTACTGGATAAAATAGTCCTGGTTGGCAGTTTTTTCTTTCATCACTTTGAATATATCATCTCACTCTCTCCTGGCCTTCACTGTTTCTGCTGAGAAACCCACTGATAGCTTTGTGGGGCTTTCCTTGTCCTTAAGGAAGGTTTTTCTCATGTTGCTCTTAAAATTCTCTTTGCCTTTGATTTTAGACTGTTTTATTATAATGTGTCTTGTAGTAAATCATTTGGGGTTGAAATCTGGGGGGAAATTATGAGCTTCATAAGTTTAGAAGCCCAACTTTCTCCCCATATTTAGAAAATTCTCATCCATTATTTCTTTAAATAAGCTTTCTGCTCCCTTCTCCCTCTGGGACTTCAATAATATATAGTTGTTTCTCCTAAAGGTATTTCATAGCTCACATAGGCTTTCTTCATTCTTTGTCATTCTTTTGAACTCCTCTGACTGGATAATTTGAAATGACCTACCTTCTGCTTCACAGATTTTTTCTTCTGCTTGATCCAGTCAGACACTGATGCTCCCTCTCGCATTTTTTTCATTTCATTCATCATATTCTTCAGCTCCAGAATTTCAATTTGGTTCTTTTTTTTTTTTTTTGATTCCTGTTTTTCTGTTTAACATTTGATTTTGTTCATATATTGATTTTTTTTTAAATTTCATTGAACTGCCTGTGTTTTCTTGTAGGTCCCAAAGCTTCCTTAAAATTACTATTTTGAATTCTTTTACTGGGAACAATTGTAACTCTCTTTTCTTGGGGAGGGGTGTTAGTTACTGCAAAATTACTGTGTTCCTACATAGTGTCATTTTCTTTGATTTTTCATGTTCCTTAGAGTCTTGCATTGCTGTCTTTGCATTTAAAGAAGCAGTCACCTACTCCAGTCTTTAACACACTGCTTTTAGGAGAAAAACACCTTCCAGAGCCTTGCTAGGAATTTGGAGGCTTTTTCAAATCTTTTCTATGGATTCACCTGTTCCACACTTATTGTTCCTTTTTGTGAGTGAATTCTTAAGACTGTATGCCTTCTGTGGATCCTGCAAAGCCAGGTCAAATGATGAGAGCCTCCCATTTTGCTTTCCCTGGGGCAGTCTTGAATGCTCAAGTTCATGTGGTCTCTCCCAATCCTGGAGAGTCCATTTGGCTTTCCATTTGTGCTCACCAATGTCTGCAAAGGTTAGATGTCTTTGCTTCAGGGGTGCACACAGGGAGCTGGCCGCAGGGTAGAGTATGGAGCTGTGAACGGATGAGGCACTGAGGTGCTCAAACACTCTCAGCTTCCCCTGTGGAAGAAAGCACCGGTCAGGAAGGTCCCTAATGGCATTCGGCTGTGCCACCTTGGGGAAAGGGTGATGCAAGTAAACCACAACTGTTCCTGTTGCCCTCTTCACTGCATGCAATCTCAGACATTTTCGCCCCCACAACAGTATGTTGAACTTCTCTGCTGGACTACCAGACTTCCACAAGGGCACTACTGTCCATGGGTGACTGTCAAAACCAGGTACTCGTTGTGGGGAGAAAACAATGGTTGTCGTTGTGCCATGTCTGACTCTTTGTGACCACCCCCCCAGAACTGCAGCACACCAGGCTTCCCTGTCTTTCACTACCTCCCAGAGTTTGCTCAAATTCATGACCACTGAGTCAGTGATGCTATCTAATCATCTCATCCTTTGCCGCCCTATTCTTTTGCCTTCAATCTTTTCCAGCATCATGGTCTTTTTCAGTGAGTTGGCTCTTTGCATCAGGCGGCCAAAGTAATGGAGCTTCAGCTTCAGCAACAGTTCTTCCAGTGAATATTCAAGGTTGATTTCCTTCAGCATTGAGTGGAGAAAACAATAGAAAACTCTCATTCCCCCATGTGATGATACCATTCTTCTGCAGCCCAAAGGACACTCAGCCCACTGATGCTCTGCTCAGGACTATAGTCATTTCCTAGTCCGCAATGAGTTTGGGTTCTTCTGCCTGATATATTAACATATAGTATATATAGTACATAATATGCGTAAATAAATTTATTTTTTTCTCTTTCTCCCCAGCTTATCAGCTTCACATTACTGTTTATAAACCTTTCTAGAACCTCATCATCATCTATTTTTTTTTCTTCCTGTTTGTTCTGGGATTGGGAAAAAAGCTAAGCAAGTTTGTTCTCAGACTTTAATAAAGAGATTTTTAATATAGGCCAAGTATTATACCTGTGACTGAGTAGATAGATATCATTTATATCATTTTCATAATTTTCAATGCCTCCCTCACTCCACGATTTAGGTGCAACCAGGGAGAGCCACCTTATTAGCATCTGTATCATCAGTGCCTAGAACTATATCTAGTTGTGTTTTTTTTGAAGATAGCTGATAAATATTTTGAATAAATGAATTTTCAATTTCCTAACAAATTCAATAGAGCATCAGGCTCATGACAGTTATATGAAGGCTTAGAATGCTTAGATATTAGGAAATTCTGCAATAAACTAGTTGCGTGACTTAGGACAAATCACTTGACACATCTTGGTTTTACTTTCTTCGTCAGTAAAATAAGAATGCTGAACTACACAAACTAAATTTCTCATATATATATATATATATATATATAATATTTTAATATTCTTATTTTGATTACTCACAAGGACTTCCCTGGTGGCTCAGACGGTAAAACGTCTGCCTACAATGTGGGAGACCTGGGTTCAATCCCTGGGTCGAGAAGATTTCCTGGAGAAGGAAATGGCAACCCACTCCAGTATTCTTGCCTGGAGAATCCCATGGACGGAGGAGGAGCCTGGCAGGCTACAGTCCATGGGGTCGCAAAGAGTCGGACATGACTGAGTGACTTCACTTTCACTTTCAAGCTACTTTTTCTTAAATAATTTATTTTTCTTAAATAATTATGATACAAAATAAGTCACTGCCAGATAGGCACTTTGGTTGGCTCCTGATCTCTCACTGGCAAATCCTATAGATCTTCTTTCCATTGAAAGGAGGGTTGTGAAGGGTGGTGGCAAGCAAAAGTTTCTATTTAAATTTAACATTTAAATTGCCCCATTTAAATTTTTAAATGTTTTAAATTTCCAAATCTCAGCACTTTGTCTATAAATTACACCAGCCAGACATAACTTGAATAATATATTTCACTAGTTCACGAGGGTAGAGAAGATAGTCACGGAGATATGTCTTAGGTAACTGGAGGACAACCTTAAGGCATCTATGGTGCAACATATGGAAGAAAGACAGGACACAGGGGAACAGAATAATACTGTAAACAGACTGCCTCAAAATCTCACCTCCAGTATTCTCTGTGAAAGGAAGCAGGTGAAATGGTCCAATTGTGAATAAATGAATTCTGCTCAGTTTTTCCATCATACTCTCTTTACCTGCAGAAGAGAAGCCCGCTAACACAAAGGCATGTTAAGCATACATTCACCGAATACATATTAAAACAAAAACTGAGTACATACTTTGCATCCAGCAGTGTGCTAAGGCACAAGAAAGACAAAGATTATTCCAACACATCCTCCACCTGTAAGTGCTCAGACTAGTAGAGAGAAAAGAGAGTAAACAAACCATAAAACACAGCATAATTACTATTTTAAAGTAAGTACAGCCTACCACTTAGGCACAAAGAAAAGACTTTTTTCTGGGAAAGTGATCTTTAAGCCAAATCTAAAATGATATAGATAAGCTGATGAGGACAACAGAGAGGAAATCCAGGCAGAGGAAATGGAGTGTGCAAAGTCACGCAAGAGTGAAGCTGAGTGTATTCAGGGAATGACAATTGTTACAGCATTTGTGGGGCACTGGCAGTCAAAGAGGAAAAGCCTGGGAGGAGAGCAGGAGCTGCTGCGTGCCGTACGAGGGGGAACTGTCTGTGTAGTGAACATATGGGGAAACAGTGAGGAATTTTAAGCAACATAAAAAATATGATTAGAAGTCAAGACAGGGAAGAAGGGATGCCGTCACCCATTCGATAATAAAAAATCAACAAACTGATCCCTTCTAGGTTGGACAAAGTTAAGGGTTAAGGCAGAATTAGGAGTTCAGAAAGATTCACAGAATTACCATTTGTGTAACAGTGGCTCCATTCAGAGGAACAGGAAGAGAAGAGAAGGGAGCTGGGTTAGGAAAAAGGCAACAATGTATTTGGGCATCTGTGAAGGCCAAGGGGCCTGTGCAACATGCAGTACAGTCAGAACTAAAGGCCTGGAGCTCAGGAGAACAGCATCTGCGAGAGATAAAGAATTGACAGTCAACGTTCTAAGTGAAACAATGTGAGTGGCTGAAGTCACCTTGGAAGATAATGAAACATGAAATTAGATGAAGGCTGAGAAAAGAATCCTGGAAAATTCAGAAACTTCTCAACCTGTCAGTGTTCAGATTATAGACAAAACCATGCACTGAGAACCTACTCATCCCCACTCTCCCATCCCCCACCCACTCCCTGCAAAAAAGTGCTGGCTCTCCTTGGCTACCAAATGATGCCAGAACTTACTTTAGAAGATTACCACTGCGGAACAACTTTTTACATACCTATTAAACTCCAAGGAGTAGAGCTTCTGAATTAACATCTAAGTACAGATAGATAAAACAAGAAACCAGGAAAGAACAGCACTATGGGAGCCAAAGGAATAAAACATTCTTCAGGGGAGGAAAAAAAAAAACAGTAATCATTGCAAACATATATCCATTCAGCAAATAGACAATCTACGGGGACTTCCCTGGTGGTCCAGTGGTTAATAATCCACATTGCAATGCAGGGGACACAGGTTCAATCTCCGGTCGGGGAACTAAAATCCCACATACTGTGGGGCAACTAAGCCCGTGTGCCACAACTAGAGAGCGCCTGGGTGCTGCAACTACAGACTCCGTGTGCAGCAACAAGGACTGACGCAGCCAAACAAATAAATAATAAAAATAAGGAAGTAAAATTAACAATCTACAGAGTACTAGAAACTCTAGGTGACAAAAATTCAATACTGAACTAAATATAATCCATGTTCTTTCTAACAGTCACAGCAAAATCAAGTACGAGAAAAACCAAATGTTTTCCTTTAAGTTTGGCCTTTACGAAGATTACAAATAACCTACGGGAATGAGCTTAGGCAGCAGACTAAAGTGGGCTGACAAGTGTATAGGAAAAGTGTGGTAGAGAAAGCAACAGGTACAAGCTTCGTGTCAAGAATCTTGGCCGGGAACCAGATGCAAAGGCAGCACAAGAGATCATTGAGAGAACAGCTTCTAGCTGCGCGTCACACTGCACCAAGAGACCTGACTCCAACAGCTTACTATATAGACATTGACTCAGACACACGCATACGACAGAAGAATAACTGTTTAGACTGACTCTCTCATACATTTACTAGGATAGAGAGGCCTAAATTATTAAAATTACATTCCAATATTATTAATTTTGACTATTAATGACTCTCTGACTACAATTTGGTCTACGTCACACTGAAAATTAGAAGGCAGTCACGAGGTTAGAAAACCTCAATCACATCTGAGGAAGAAGGAAAATGAACGAGATACCTCAGTGCAATTTGGGATTAAAGACAGGCATGGGGCCAATTACCTGTTGAAGGGAGATGCATGACATATTTTAGAACTGGGTTTATAAGCCCCTTCAAGACATGCTGGAGAAAAGTAAGAAAATGTTAGGAGTGGGAAGAGAGACATGATATGGTAGAAGCAAGTGCTTAAGCACAAGTTCTCGTCAGAAAAAAACCTGATTTTAAAAATCTAGCTGATGCAAGTTTGAATGAGTTTTATTATTTCAGCAAATAATCTCCATATATTTCAACATAGCATATGACATGAACTATGTATATACAGTAGGAAAAAGTTCTGTTCACATCAAGTGGGAATATATAGAGACAGGAGAGCAATTAGAAGTCAATGTAGGAGTTTCCTGGTGGTCCAATGGATAAGACTCAGCACTTCCACTTCGAGGATCATGGGTTCAATCCCTGGTGGGGGATCCAAACTCACATGCCATGAGGTGTGGCCAAAAAAGAAAAAAAAAGTCAGTGTATAACCAAAAAGGACTGACTCACATTGGTATCTAAAATTCTCATTTTTGTAGTAACAACTTGTAGAATGTATTAATATAACAAAGGCTGGAAATCTTATGTGACTTTTAATATCACATAATCAACTTCAGGTATTCATAAACATTAATATTTGCCTAGTGAGAGAAAAACGAGCATCTTATTTGGATAGTTCAGGAACTGCTACCAGAAATGCACAAACTAATTTACTACAAAAGCAAAGGGTGAAAATGATTTCACCCCCTCTAACCAATACATTCAAATCTTACCCTTTTCTTTAAGGAAAAAAGACTTTAAAAACAACTAATTTTTAGTATGCCATAAATTAAAATTTAAAAAAGTTCCTCTGGTACTAATTTGTTTGGTAGTGATTTGTTAACATATAAGAAGTAATAGCCAAAAGGAGGAAATAATGAATTAAGTTTTCTTTTAGAACAAAAGTGTTTCTATAACATGGATTTGGCAAACCTGCAGAGATGGGATTTATATATCCACCCCCTCTCCCTTCCCCAACCCTTCAACTTGCACACAAGCCTACAGTTCTTTCAAGCTGACAGCATACAGCTATTCTCTCTCCAGTTAGGACGACAGAGCTTGGAAAATCAGGTCACAAGGTTGCCACGGGGACTCTAATTATCTGTCTGGCAAGTTTGCGTGATGTCCTACTCCCCTCTGTGATCCTGTCATATATCACCTGGTAAGCAAGATAAGGTAAAGGTTAGCAGGGCTTTCTACAAAAATATTTGCTCCAAATCACTAGGAATGTGGGAAAATGCAGGCACTCTTCTCCATTTATGTCAACACTGTCATTGAAACTTTTATTCAGAACCTTCTTGGTCCACAGAACTTTTTTTAAAAGTCCAGGGTCAATCATGACCCAAACCATATATGCTGACTTACAATTTAAAAACAATTCTTGATCCCGTTCCAAGCGAGCTCTCTGTAATGCAAATAAAGACTATTTTCTGAAATAGTTATGAATCTTTCATTCATAATAGCTAATGAGAAACACATGAGCCAAATACATTATGGGGATCATGTCAGCGGTGTGTAATCTGAGCAGTGTGTTAGGAAGTGCTGGGCTCCACCAGAGGAGGATGAGGCAGCGTTGCTTCAAATGAAGGTCTTCAAGTTACCCACATTTCAAATTCCCAGTAAGACACATTTCGCCATCTCTAAAGATGACCACTTTATGACCAGCCTGAGGTCTTCAGCATGACTTCATTTTATGAATAATGGCTTCTTCATTCCTAGGCATTTCCAAGAAAAGAATACTGAGTACTGTCTATAAAACTAATACAAACCATACTTGTCTGTTCTGATCTTGAGCTGACCTTAGTTGAAAAATCTTTCAAAGGGAGTACTGGTATATCATAATTTTTCCCAAAGCTGTTCACAAATAACAAATGTTCTTCTGCAGGATGACTGTAAAATAAAATGTAATTTGAAAATGTTATTATTTTATAAATCCACAATATTGGGATGTGTTAAAAAATAGAATACAAAATGTTAATATCTTCACTCTCTTAGAAATGAACATGAGAAGAAAAAAAAAAAGGAGACAGATGAAGGAAGGGAGGGAAGAAGAAGCCAGAAAGGTTATTCTTTATTTTCCACATTTTTGACCGTTTACATGGAATCTGGTGCTTCTTTTAAGTTCTGTATGCTTCTTCTAATCTAGATTTCTGACACTGTGTACTCTAAGGTTAGCAACCTTGTCTGTTTTGTTAATTACAGTAATTATTGCTACTTAGTAATACAGGCATTTATTTAATATTTCTTTATTGAAAAATAAGTTTCACTAAATGAAACAAAATTATTTTCTATTAAATAAAGCTGTATATGTCCAGAATTGTTAGATCAAGGAATTAGACTGGGCTGCATTAAGCCAATGTGCTTGCTAATGGTTTAACCAAATCCTTAATCTCACGTAACTATCTCACATATGCATATCACCAAAGGATCACTGGAGAAAGCTGAAATGAGTCAAACAAGATCTATCACCACAACGACTAACAAAACTCACCCTCACATACAAAAGACCTTCCAGAATGTATTTTGCTATATTCACTATGCATTTGTATACATATTCCTCTTCTGTAATTTTCCTTTTAAAGGAAATGTTACCACAGTATCATCCTTCCGATGGACAAAGGAGCTGGTAGGCTACAGTCCATGAGGTCACAAGAGTCAGACATGACTTAGTGACTAAACCACCACCATCACATTATCCTTCCCAGTGACTGGTATGACTGACAGCAGTAACAGAAACTTCGTAAGACTAAAGGGGAAATAGGAAGCTAAGGTGATCACAGCGAGAAGTTTCTAAAAGAGCATCAGGAGCTTCCCCGGTGGCTCAGTGGTAAATAATCTGCCTGCCAATGCCAGACACACAGGTTCAATCCCTGGTCCAGGAAGAGCCCACATGCTGCGGGGCAACTAAGTCCACGCACCACAACTACTGAGCCTGTGCTCTAGTCTGGGAGCCGAAACTACTGAGCCCACGTGCATCAGCTACCGAAGCCCTTGCTCCTTAAAGCCTGTGCTGCCCAGCAAAAGAAGCCACCACAATGAGAAACCCAAGGACTGCAGCTAGAGAGTAGCTCCTGCTCACCGCAACCAGAGAAAGTTCTCTTGCAGCAATGAAGATCCAGCACGGTCAAAAATGAATAAAATTATAAAAATCTTTAAAAGTTCTTCCAGAAAAAATTAATTAGTATCTTTTGAAAAAAATAATTAGTATCTTTTGTCTTTAAAATTAAGCCAAGTTCTCTAATCAACTCCTTGCAAAATTCTACGTACTTCTGTCCTCCATTGGAAGAGAGAAAAACTCAGCAGGTTTAGATCAGCTTAAAAGCTTCCCCCCAAATTTATATCCACTCTCTCAGGATCAGGGAATCAAACCCATCTGCCTCTATGGACAGCAAGCATTTGTTACATCTAATTTCTAAAATCCAATCAATGTCCACAATAGTCTAAGAAAATCAGCATTAGCCAGAAAGATCCAGCCATTAAATCTTGCAAGAACAGGTATAGTTTGGGACACAACTTTATTTTATGTTTATTTATCAAATAAATATGTAACATATATTTCTAACAAATAATATATTATTCTTTACAATATATTTAGTCAAAGTGCCCCATATGTAGTTCATGAACAGCACAGTAGTGGTAAAAATAGCTTACAGGTTCTCAGGAAATCTTAGTGTTTCTACTCTTGTTACTGCTGAACTATTTCTCTCATATATCAGATGCTACCACCACTAGTTCTCCCAGTGATTTCATCACTTAATCCATTAGTTTGGAATCTTTTAGGTAAATCATATAAATGCCTTTGAAAACATAACATGAAAATCTAACTGGCAGCCAATGAGTTAAATTATCCCTTCTTCTTAGGCCTTCTACTTCATAGTACAGTGACAACTCACAAAATCATACTTCAAATATTCCAACTGCCTGGCAGAGAGAGAAAATGGAAATAATTCTAGGTAACAGATATAGGTAGGCTTCCCTGGTGGCTTAGAGGTAAAGAATCCACCTGCCAAGAAGGAGACATAGATTCAATCCCTGGGTCAGGAAGATCCCCTGGAGAAGGAAATGGCAACCCACTCCAGTATGCTTGCCTAGGAAATCCCATGGACAGAGGAGCCTGGCTGGCTACAGTCCATGGGGTCCCAAAGAGTCAGACACGACTGAGCGACTAAACAACAGTTATGGGGAAGCTGTGAGAGGGGAGGCTTTGAGGGCAAGATGAGGGAAACTTTACTCCCATTTGAAGATCCTTTAGAAACCATGGACTTTTCCATACAAAAAAAAACTTTTTTACATTATACAAATTTACTTGACAACTGTTTGAATTCAAATTCTAAAATTCCCTGTAGTATTTAGGGGCTCCTACAAAACAAAATGTTTTTTAAAAAGTCACTAGCATATACTCTAACATACAAACAAAACCATGGTGGATCTTTTCTAATTAGTATAAAAACTTAGTGGTGTCCAGATGCATTCCAGCTGAAGTCAGTCGCTGTGAAAGTACTTAGTCTGGACAAGATTTCATTATCTTCATAATGAGACTTTACTACTTCCAAAATAATTTACTTACTACCCAAATAAGATGAAGGTGATGAGGGCTTCAATCCCTCCTTTGTTTCAAACTCTCTGGCAGCCTAAACTTAACCTTCACTGTCATAACCACCATGAATGTCTCCTTTATTCAGATTTCACTCGCCACAGCTGAGATCTCACCACGCAGTGAGAAAGTCTGAATGGTAACTGGAAAGATAGCAAAGTTATGAAAGATACATTTTTCAACTAATGCCATTTGGGCCCTGAAAAAAAGTGGTCAGACACTGGGGCTGGAAGACAGAGTAAGGCAGGAAAGAGGCAAGCAGGACAGAGAAGGGGTATTGAGGGAAAACTCACATGGTCATTTATCTGCTTCAGGATTTTTATACCACTGTTTCCTTCGTAAGACTATGCAAAGTCTTCAGATTAAACTGAAAAACGTGAAATACAGTCAAGTGTGTGGACACTGTAATAAATGGTGCTGAAATTTTTGTTTTGGTCGTTTGGATAAGAAATATATGAAAAAGTAAAACAATAGAAAAAGATGTTACTTTAAACTCAATTTATCTTATAATGCAGCACAGCAAATATGCTAATGCAGAAAAACAGAAAAATAATTACTCCTAAATTTAAAGAAGTTATAACTTTTTTGTTATTATTCTTTACACATTATTCTTCAGGCTTGGCTATCATAGATCATTCACTTAAAAACAGAATAGCTAAGACTTTAAGCAAATCTGTGAATCCACATATGTTAAAATCTTTAGAGGGCTATTTTAATAATTTAAAAAACCCTCTTTAATATACATACTTCAGGCATACATATTAATTCTACACCTTTACATACACGAGTATCACGTGATTAATGCTACAAGATTTGGCCTGATGACTAGATTTTTATCACAGAAAGAATTCCATTGCTTTTAAATTATTCAGAGTCTAACAAGGCCCCACAAAAGAGCTAAATAAAAAAACTACCAACAAAAACCGATGTTTTCTCTTGACTAAAAGGACTTTGAGATATAAAAAATATCTAACCTAGCTTATCATCCACAAACTAAAAAGATTTTACATCAGAAGTTCTGATAATGCAGATAAACATACTAAAATAATAAAGACAAATCAAGAAACCCTAAAGATAGGGTTCTAAATCAATATTTCTGAATTAAAGAGCAGTATTTTTAAATCCCAATATACAGTTGTTCATAAAAAAACAAAGTTTTCAAATATACTGGAAAGAGAAACTGGAAATTACATATATATACATAAACACACAGACAAGATTAACATGCTTATTTGGGGGGAAAAGTCTATATAGCTATAATAATGTCTTATTTTCTTCCAGATGAAAGTTAAATGTATCTGCTCTCTCTTTCATCATAGTTATATCTTTCTCACATTTAAAAGTCAATATACTCACAATCATCTTATTATGTGTTCATGTCTAAGATTACCATTAACTCAAAATGTCAAAATTATTGTAGAAAATTAAATCATGTTCAATGTCTTCTCAAAAGTAATGCACTTCATCCACGTATTTCTTTATGAATTTGTTCTGCTGCTTATATTTTTTAAACATTTATTTCCTAATGAAAAGTATTAGAAACAATTACAATATTATAAAACATTACAAATATTAGAATCTGCAGAAAAATCAGAGTATTCAGTGATCACAAATGTTATATTTCAGACACTGGAAACACTCTATGGTTGCATTAAACCAATATGTCATTATTGGTTTACTATATCAATAACATGCATATATTTCTAGGAAAAGGAATGATATTCTAATGGTGATAGAGAAGTAATACTCTAATTGTGCTAATAAAAAACTTTCTAAATAAAATGAAATTCATATTACTAGCCTTTAATAGAGGACTTTGAAAAATATCTTTTTCCCTCTATTTAAATATAAATTTCTCTTCCTTCTATGGAGCTTCATGTTCTTTTCTTTCTCCTTATATTAAAATCACAATTTTTCAACTACAGAACTCTGACCTCTTATCAATTCATAATTGATTCACTGAACAAATTACTTTAGCACATTCCTAAGTATTGTGTTTGGTTCTGGTAAAAAACTGTTCATGGTTCTTAGAATTTTGGATTGGCTCAAACAGGACTAGATCCCACTTCATTAGGATATTAGATTCTTATGTTGCTATGCTACTAAATATAGGACTTCCCTGACGATAAAGAATCTGCCTGCAATGCATGAGACCTAGGTTCGATCCCTGGGTTAGGAAGATCCCCTGGAGAAGGGTATGGCAGCCCACTCCAGTATTCTTGCCTGGAGAATTCTACGGACAGAGGAACCTGGCAGGCTATAGTCCATGGGGTGGCAAAAAGTCAGGCATGACTGAGCACTAACACTTTCATGCTACTAAATATAAGAATGCTTTGCTAATAAACCATAATGAAAAAATATGTGTGTGTATATACATATATATAATTCATCGGTGTGTGTGTATGTCTCTCTCTCTCTCTCTCTCTATATATATATATACACACACATATATACAGATATAACTGAACCACTCTGCTGTATAAACTTATATTGTAAACTAAAGAACGATCTGAAACTATTACATTGTTAATCAGCTATACTCCAATATAAAATAAAAAGTTTTTTACAAAAAGAATGGTTTGAGACAGGACTTCTGATTTCACCCAAACACACAAGTGTTCTTTCTTAGTAAAATCACTTGAGTGTCACAGGGCTGAAAAGGAACACAAGAATTTATCTGCTACATAAAGGACTACATTCAGAAATCACATGATTAGCAGAAGGCATTCATGCAATTCTTCTAGCAGGTTTGGTACCTTGAGTTTCTCCTACTCCACTGTAATGACTACTCTTTTGTATTATTACTCATAAAAATGAAAAGTAAGTGGTTATTCAGTTCTTTCTAATAATCCTGGGGGCTCCATCTGTGAGAACGTGCAGAATTCCCCATCGCTCCTGTCATGCCAACCCATTCTGCACACGTCACATGTATTTATCTTTCTGCCTGGAATGCCCTGGAGTCCTCTCATTCTTGACCTCAAAAATTTATCCTATAATAAAGCCAAGTGTCACATACCCAGTAAAGACTTTTCTGACTCCATCAACAACAGTGAGCCTCTCCCTTCTTCTATGTACTGAGATATAAATATAAATGTGTACATTTTTTTCTCTTGTTCACTTAACCTCCTCCCAACAACTGCATCAGCAGGTACTACTATTGTTTCCACTTCTAACATTAGAAAACTAAGGCAGATAAGGTCTCCCTGATTTCAAAGTCCATCAGTTGCTTGTTTGTTTAATACATACTCCATTTGGCTCCACACTGTATTGAGATGGTTGTCTGGTTGCCTCCATTCTCTGAGTTCCCTGATGACAGAAGGCAGAGATCCTGTCTTATTCCTCTCTGTGTGTACAGTGTCTGGCACAGAACAGATATTCAATAAATGCTCAATAAATGATGAATTGAATGAACAAATGAACCTTCAAAGTCCTTGGTAAAGAAAAGTTCGTCCCCTTCTAAACATTCTAAAGATACTTCTGTAAAAAGTTATGGTAGTGTGCTGATTTCATCTAGCAAACGTTTTGTGAGCGGGTAGCACATGTGATGTGCGTAAATATCAATAAGCCACTTTCTTGACCTCAAGAAACTTAATTCAGCAAGGCACAGGCATAAACAAATAGCTAATGACAACAATGCGTGTTCTACTTTTCCTAATCCCCCACAACTTCCTCTCTTTAAAGGAATCTCATTCTTTATAGATGCTGCAATACCTCATAGCTCTGGGTCAGTGGGATGTAAATCCATCATTAAAAAAAAAAAAAATTAAAAGAATCTCCACAGATCTCAAAATCACAATCTTTTGAGGCATTCACAGTTAAATCAGTAGTCATTTAAGTACTATGTTAAAGAAAAGAACACATTAATAAATAAATAATAAATAAAAATCAAAGACACATTAATACTACCCTAGCACTTTTTCAGTTACTAGAGATAACACCAGCTTACTAGAGCTGTAACATCAGTAACATCAGTTATTAGATATTCTTTACCAGCTGAGCCACCAGCGAAGTCCAAGAATACTGGAGTGGGATCCCCTGGAGAAGATCCCCAGGGGATCTTCCTGACCCAGGAATCAAACCAGGGTCTCCTGCTTTGCCAACTGAGATTCTTTACCAACTGAGCTATCAGGGAAGCCAGAGATAACACAAGAAAGCTAAAAACATGGGTTTTAGAGTCAGAAAGATCAAGATACCTATCCTAATTCTGTCTCTGTCTCCCCATGCAGACCACAGGCAAGTCATTTTCTCTTTCTGAGCGTATTTCTTACCTGTAATATAGAAATAAGGAGACCTGCCTTCAAGAGGTCTTGTGAGAGTTAAAAGAGATAATGTATGTAATGGTTGCCACACCAAAGATGCTAGTTTTATAATGTCTGATCTAATCTAGATGCTTCTTGAAGGGTTCTGGTTCTAACTGTAGCCCTAATGTCAACAACAAAAAGTGATGACCAAATGAAAGGTACTTGGAAAAAAAAAAGTCACTTGAAAAAAGGCAAGAGAGTCTCAGGTTTCTAGACGGTGTGGATATCATCTGTCCCTTTTCAGCATACACCCTGCAAATCCCTTATTTTTGACTTTTTCTGTGAAAAACAGAGCTTTATTAATTATTTCTATGATTAGATCTAAACTAACTGACATGTGTTACTCAATTAACAATTCTAATTTCCACAAAGAAGAATCTCTGAGTTGGTGAGAAAGAAGAAAATGAATTATATACGATGTCCAGGAATCAATCTTGGTATATAGTCTAAAGTCTATGCAGTGTTACATTTTGGTTTTCCAAGTCATTTCTCAACTGTTTCTTTTAACTGGTTTTGCAAAACATGTAAAAACAATCAAATCAAAACACTTTCCTTTCCACCGTAAACCTAATTTATAATCTACTTTACTTAAAATATCACATTTACTAGCTACTGGTACAACTTGAAATCCACCAGCAGGAAAAAAATGAATCTGACACAGACTTCACCCTTTGTACAAAAATTAACTCAATATGAGTCATATATCTAAAAGCAAAACACAAAACTATAAAACTTTTAAGGGGTGGGAAAATAGGATAAAATCTAGGTGATCTTGAATTTGCCAATGAGTTTTTAAATGCAACATCAAAAGCCTATCCATAAAACTGATAAGTTGGCCTTCATTAAAATTAAATATATTTGCTCTGTAAAGACACTGTTAAGAGAACAAAAAGACAAGCCACTCTAGAAAAAATACACTTGCAGAACAAGTATCTGATAAAGCACTTGTACCAAAAATATATAGAGAGAGAA
Organism: Bos javanicus; assembly: GCF_032452875.1. Taxonomy (NCBI): domain Eukaryota; kingdom Metazoa; phylum Chordata; class Mammalia; order Artiodactyla; family Bovidae; genus Bos; species Bos javanicus. The sequence continues at coordinate 94,633,406 of NC_083872.1, read as the reverse complement.
TTCTTAAAATTCAACAATAGAAAATAGGACTTCCCTGGTGGTCCAGTCATTAAGAATCCACCTTGCAATGCAAGGGACACAGGTTTGATTCCTGGTCTGGGAACTAAGGTCTCATATACTGTGGGGCATTTAGGCCCCATTGCCACAACTACTGAGCCCTTGCACCATAAAGCCTATGCTCCACAACGAGAGAAGCCCCCCAGTGAGAAGCCCAAGCACTGCAACTAGAGAATAGGCCCCACCTGTCACAACTAGGGAAAGCCTCTGCATAGCAAGGAAGACACAGCACAGCCAAAAAGAAAACAGAGATCTATTTTAAAATGGGCAAAAGTTCCTAACAGACATCTCATCAAAGAAATACACAGATGGAAAATGGCATATGAAAAGATGCTTAACATTAAATGCCATTAGGGAAAGGGCCAATTAAAGCAATGAGATTTTACTGTGTGCTTATTAGTACAGATAAAATAAAAAAAACTGATAATATCAAATGTTAAGAAGGATGAGGAGCAATGGGAGCTTGCATTCACTGCTGGTAGAAATGCAAGATGTACAGTTTCTCTGGAAAACAGATTGGTAATATGTGACAAAGCTAACCAGAATCTTACCATATGATCCAACAATTGTGTTCCTAGGTATTTATCCAACTGATCTGAAAACTTTTGTCCACACAAAAATTTACCCATGAATAATCATAGCAGCTTTACTCATAGCTGCCAAAAATCAGAAGCAAGCAAGATACCCTTTAACAGATGAATAAATACAAACTGTGGATACATCCATACAATGCAATATTATTACACGATAAAAAGAAATGAGATATCAAACCACAAGACATGAATGAACCTTCAATGCACATTCCTAAGTGAAAGAAGCCAATCGGAAAAGGCTGTATGATTTTAGTGATATGATATCCAGAAAGGGTAAAACTATAGAGACAGTAAAAAAAAAAAAAAAAATCAGTGGCTGCCAGGGGGAGGGGTTAAGGGCGTGATATGTGAAACACAGAAGATGGTTAAGTGTTGAAATTATTCGGTATGATCCTTCTGTAGATAAACAAATGAAATTACACGTTTGTCAAAACCCACAGAACTTCACAAAACAAAGAGTGAAACGATATATGTAAATTTTTAAAAAATCACTTAGAAGGTGTGGGGATCCCAAGATGGAATTTAGGATGTGACAAAAGTATCTACCTGTATCATAAATGTGTGCAACAACCTCACTTAAAAGGATGGGAGGGAAAGGGGTGGCATCTCTAAGACTAAGTGGAATCTGTAAAGGAATAGCACATAAGCACTGTACTCTAGTTGATAAAGCTGTTTCCTCCTCTTTCTAAAGAAAGCACAGGCTAACAATTTTGATACTGTTGTACACACAATGGGTTTGAACAATTAAGTGAATGGATGGCAGATGGTGAAAGCCAGGTGTCTTCTCCCTGTTAGAGTGAATTTACAGGCAAGCGAGGAAAGAAAGCCACAATGACATAGGTGGTAATGGATTAGGTGGAGTAAGAGACAACCATGTGAACTCATATTTAGCTTAAAATAGATATGCATGTGGAGGAGATGGCACTCCAGTCCAGTATTCTTGCCTGGAGAGTTCCATGGGCAGAGGAGCCTGATGGACTCTAGTCCATGGAGCTACAAAGTGTTGGACTGGACTGAGCACATGCACACAGATACACATGGTTACATAGAGAAACATGCAGAGCTAAGTATATCTACAGGCATTTGTATACACACATATGCATTCCCTGCTGTCAGATGAGAGATTCTAGAAGTAAGGACACCTCAGTAGCAGCAAGAATACCTAGAGTCTGTGATGACCTAGAGGGGTGGGAGGGAGGGGCATATATGTATACATATAGCTGATCCACACCGCTGTACAGCAGAAATGAACATAACGTTGTAAAGCAATTATACTAAATTAAAAATAATACTAATTAAAAAAAAAAAGAATACCTAGAACCCAGATCTTGGCTTCTAACATCACTTCCGAAGAAGATGAAGCAGATTCTTTCTGGCTAACCCTAGGGCTGGGGCAGGAAACAGAAATATAGAAGATAATCTTGGAGCATCTTTTAATGTTAGAAAGTAAGGAAATATTTTTTAAAAAAACCTTACATTAATAGAGAGCTGTCAAAGGAAGACAGGAACCAACTTAAAGAGCTCACAGTGTCCAAAACTGAAACAATCTGGGGAACAAAATACAGTAGTATTGGATTCCAACCCAAAGTACAAATATAAGTATACCCAGGAGTCCAGACCAATATAAGCAAATGATTGAGTAAATTAATAAATGGAGTGTGAGTGAGTGAAAGTCGCTCAATCATGTCCAACTCTTTGTAACCCCATGGACTATACATACAGTCCATGGTTTTCTCCAGGCCAGAATACTGGAGTGGGTAGCCTTTCCCTTCTCCAGGGGATCTTCCCAACTCACAGATCAAACCCAGGTCTCCCGCATTGCAGGGGTATTCTTTATCAGCTGAGCCACAAGGGAAGCTCAAGAACACTGGAATGGGTAGCCTATCCCTTCTCTAGGGAATCTTCCTGACTCAGGAATCAAACCAGGGTCTCCTGCATTGCAGGCAGATTCTTTACCAACTGAGCTATGAGGGAAGCCCTTAATAAATGGAGGAAAGAGACAAATATTCCATGCAAAAAAATTCCAAAAAATGTATATATATAATCTACACGTAAGAAAGAGAAGCATAATTCTCCACTTCTTAAGTATAGGCTGTTCACAGTGACGTCCCTCTAAGAAACAGAATTTAAAGAAAAAAAAAAGAGCAATCTTTTCAGTGCAGAAAACGAATACTACTGCAGCCAGGTGATCAAGATCAATATCAACAGTGATAAATCATGCCTGATAGTGAAAGTGAAGTGAAAGTCACTCTGTTGTGTCTGACTCTTTGCGACCACATGGACTGTACAGTCCATGGAATTCTCCAGGCCAGAATACTGGAGTGGGTAGCCTTTCCCTTCTCCATGGGATCTTCCCAACCCAGGCATCGAGCCCAGGTCTCTCGCATTGCAGGTGATTCTTTACCAGAGATCGAACCCAGGTCTCCCGCATTGCAGGCCAATTCTTAACCAGCTGAGCCACTGGAAAGCCCAAGAATACTGGAGTGGTAGCCTATCCCTTCTCCAGCATAACTTCTCAACCCAGGAATTGAACCAGGGTCTCCTACATTGCAGGCAGATTCTTTACCAACTGAGGTAGTAAGCACCGTTTATACTACGTGATCAAAGTAGCACTGTACCCTATGACCTTCCCCTCAAAAACCCAAAACCTCAATCTGAGGAGGAGAATTTCGACTAATTCCTATACAGGGCATTCTCCAAATACCTGACCAGTACTCCTCAAAACTGTAAAAAGCATCCAAAACAAGGAAAGTCTAACAAACTGTCACAGCCAAGAGAAGCCTAAGGACATGTGACAACTGAGTGCAATGTGACACCCAAGATGACAGGTCCTGGAAAAGAAAAGGCACATTAGTTACAACTAAGGAAATCTAAAGTATAAACTTTTGTTTGTAGTAATGTACCATCGAGCTTCCCTGGTAGCTCAGCGGTAAAGAATTTGCCTGGCAAAAAAAGGAGATGCAGGTTTGATCCCTCTGGCAGGAAGATCCCCTGGAGAAGAAAGTGGCTACCCACTCCAGTATTCTTGCCTGGGAAATCCCAAGAACAGAGGAGCTTGGTGGGACAATAGCCCATGGGGGCTGCAAAAGGGTCGGACAGGACTCAGTGACTAAACAGCAATGTACCAAGACCGTCTCATTGATGTAACAAATACTACTGCAGGATAGTAATAGGGGAACAATACGGAGGTATATGAGATGTCACTTTACTATCTTCACACTTTTTCTATAAATCTGATCTAAAAAACAAAATATGTTTTTAAAAATACCATTTAAGAATGTATCTAGAAAACACTGAAGAGGCTGTAGTAAAGCATGGAAGAACCTCACACCTTCCATGGATACACTAAACCTCAAATGTTTACAACTACTCCATTACAGAATTTTTCTGAAGGAAATATTTTCAATCACTAACAGCTGCAAACAATTTCACACAGGAATTCCCTGCAGGGATGTACCCTAAGTGAAGTACTTAACTAAAATTAAAATTCTTTTTCCTCTTACATACCATTGCAGATGTCTGAAAGTTTGTAATTATCATTTACTTGTGTTGCCTTCTGATGACCCAAACATAGTTGTATGCTTAACACAACTCCAAAAAGCTGACTAACTTTATATAAATCAAATCAGTGCTAAAATATCCATCTGACAAAACTTCAAGCATCTAAACCAAGACCTTAAGAAAAACCATCATCTTTTATTCTGGATACTCTTAATGTATTTCCTCATACACGCCGTGGTTCAAGTGAGCTGCTGCAGAATTAAAGTAGATAAATGAAGAAAACAGAAGAGTCTGGAGAAGAAGAATAAAAAGTAGTGGGTGAGGATTTCCCTGGTGATCCAGTGGTAAAGACTCTCCTGCCCCACTGGAGGGGGCATGAGTTCGATTCCTAATTCAGGAACTAAGATTCTGCATGCTGCATGGCCAAAAAAAATTGGTAAATTTTTAAAAAAAGTTTAAAGTAGTGGGTGAACACGGGTGTAAAATAATGAAAGAAAAGGAACAGATTACTATTTGAAATGTACCACATAAAATCACTGAAAGGAAAGGGCAGGAAGCCTATGCCATAGCATTAAAAAAAAAAAAAAAGAACTGATACCTGAAAAGTATTAGCATAGACAAAAAATTGAAAGCAGGAAAATCTAGAGATAAAAAAATAAAAATCTTTACATTTGATCGGAAACAAGCCAAGTGTTCAAAATTTGGCATTAGATTCCCAACAGGAAACAAACAAGAATAAACCATTTTGAAGAAACTTCATGCTAAATACAACTTAAAATAATCCCCCAATATTAGTAAAAGGATGAAAATTACTATATAATGATATTCAATGACACTGAAAAGTGGGAGAAAAAAGATTACAATGAGGATGTATCAAATATTGTGAGTTATCTCACAACACTGGAATTAAAAGCAAGTTATCTTTCCTTTTCTTCTATGAAGAGAATGATTTGTGGAATTTTTAGAAGTCTTAATTTCTGAATTCTGCACTAAAAGCAGTCTATAAAATGTTATTATATTTGTGATACATTCTACCCTACCCTTTACATGGCAAGTCTACAAAGTGGGTTATTTTTCAAATTGCCAAGTAAAAATGTGAACCCATGACCCAAAATTTCCCACACCAGCTACATAAGAACTATAGTAATATGTCCAGAAAACTCCAATTCCAAATAGAAAATAGGTGAGAAAGGACAAAACAGCCTTTAATTTTCAATGACCACATGATCTAAATTACCGGTTCACACTTTACAAAACCCAGTTCCCTGTAGAAGACTGGTATCCTTTCAATGGAAATACTTTAGAAGCAATACACAACACAGCTACTTTGTTATATGTATATAAAGAAGACTACTAGGAATCCCAATTCTTCTATTTCCCCCCAAAATAAAGCCGAAACCAAAGCAGTCACACGCGTCTCAAACGAAGTTTTATCTGAACTCTTCAGGATTAGCTATTCCTCTTATTATCTGAGGTGAGGACTGAAACCATCAAAAGAAAACCAATAATACATTTCATGGAAATACATTTTGTAAAGGTGAATTCCAATTTCTAATGCTCTACCGCTCTTGACGCCTAAGGGGTTCAAATCCTCATACCTAATACATCATCCTACCCCCAAAGAGAGTCCAGCGAGGCTGTGGGTACCATGGGGAAAGGATTTGACAAACAATGCAAGGGAGGGGACGAACCCTGGCAAGATTCAGCATACAGGGAGTCCTTGAAAGGAGAGAAGAAAGTGAGAGGGTAGGAGGAGCGGGCAGGGTCTTGGAAACCCACTCCGAAGGCGTTTACTGACAAAGACTCCAGAAGGGCCATCTCCCCAAAAGTAAAATGGTAAGTGAGCCGAGTGAAGCCGCTAAGAAAGGAAAGTCACCAGGAATTAGGAGTGACAACTACACACAAACAACGTGCTCTCTCGAAATTGGAGGGGTATACGATGGCGGGATCTTGTTGCAAAGTGTCAGTTGGAAAAGACCACATACACACACCCCCACCAATGTGGGGATGGAGGAGGTAGCTCTATGAAAGCCCAAGTCTCAGACAAGCCGGGAGAAGAATATACGGCCCTGGAGTCGTCCGGAGGACCAGAGAAACGCAGGTGTACCTGCGGAAGCTCAGGTTACCGGGAAATAAGACAAGGACCGTGTGCGTCTCCTCCGCCCACCCTGCCGGAGCCCCGAGCGCGGAGGGCGGGCACCGGCTCGGGACGCCCGGGACCCGCGCGCGGGCTCGCTCCGGAGGCAGCGCCCTAGCACACCTGGCTCCCGACACCAGTTGAAAGCAGTCAGAGTGAACGAAGGCGGACGCGGCGCCTGGCACCGCTCCATCTCGGCACACAAAGGCGGGTTTTGAAAATCGACGGAAGAGTCCGAGACGCGGGACCCCGGTAGGCGCCCTTCTCCGAGGGGCTCTTACCTCGAATCCGCCCTCCGGGCCGCGCTTCCCCGGAGGCTCCTCGAGCCCTCACCCGGCGGGAGGCGGCGGGAGAAAGCCCCCGACCCGGACCGCTCCCTCCCAGTCCTCTGCGAGCCGCCGGCCGCCGTCGGCGCCCGGCCGGGGAGAACCGGTCTCCCGGGGCGAGCTGAGCGCCGGCCTCGCACTCGACGAGACTGCCTCGCCCGCCGCCGCTGCCGGGGAAGTCTGGAGCTGCACGCCCGCTCGCCGGCTCGCCCGCTGAATCGGCCGCGCGCCGCGCACGCCCAGTTCCCGGAGCGAGCCCGCGAGCACGCGCCGCGCGCCCTGAGCCCAGCTCCGCTCTCCGGGTCTTGGCGGCAGCCGAGCAGCCGATTAACTGGTCTACCCCAGCGCGGGAGGCGAACGCGCCCGGAGGCCGGGTGGGCGGGAGAGGGGTGGGAGGAGAGAGGGCAGGGCACCTCGCGGAGCTATCAAGGCCACGATCAAAGTCGGACCGAAGTTCTGAGCCGCCGACGTGTTTCCAGAAGTGCCCTAGCAGGACCGACTAGCAGCCGGGAGGCGCTGGAAGGGGAGGAGAGCAAGAGGTTTGCCCCGGGCAAGAGTGGATGCTCCGGGCGGAGGGAGCGCCCCAGGTCCTGGTGCCCACGTCGTGGCCACTAACCTGCGAACAGTAAACCCGGCGCACCCAAAGACCCTCCAGCGTCTGTCTTCCTCCCGGGACCCTACCACCATTCCCCCCCCCCCCCTTTTGTCTCTTCTTTTTATTTTTCTCCCCAACTCATGCCATCAACTGGTGGCACCCAAGGGGGCCTCCATTCGGTCCCTGGGAGTCTCCAAACTGCCAGTCCTTAGCTGCAAGCAGCAAGACCAGACCCGCTTCACACGCCTGCCTGGAATGCTATTTTTTTTCTCGTAGCTCCTGCCAAGAGCCTGATGTGGTTTGAAATAGTGGAGGCTTCTTCCACATAATACCTTTCACGACCTTGCTCAGTTCAGTTCAGTCGCTCAGTCGGGTGCAACTCTTTGCGACCCCATGGACTGCAGCACGCCAGGCTTCCATGTCCATCACCAGCTCCCCAAGCTTACTCAAACTCATGTCCATCGAGTTGGTGATGCCATCCAACCATCTCATCTTCCGTCATCCTAACCAACCCTCATAACCTTTTCTCTGCCCAGTAGTCTCTGGAAGCACTGAATGAGAAGTCTTTTCGTGTGTGACGTTGCATTCACTTCTTCTTGAAACCCCCCCGTTTGTCATAGCTATGGCCCCCTCCTTTCTTACTTCTTTAAGGTCAGGACTCCCAGGAATCGAGTAAAGACTATAAAATAAACTTGGTTAAAACAGATTGAATCTGCTTGTTTCGTCCAATAAGGAAGAAGGGTAGTCAGGGGAAAGAAAGATTTCACACCAAGATGGGAAATAAAACCAGTATCCTAAAAGTTGGAATAGACCTTAAGTCCGGTCCACTATCTTAAGTAGAGATCCTCTCTCCAATATTTCCTCTACACCATCAACCACTTAAACTTTTCCATTGTCAGAGATCTCTATTTTTATCTATATTATGTATAATTATAATTTTTATTGAATACTATACCAGGAACTTCCCTGGTAGCTCAGAGGTTAAAGTGTCTGCCTCCAGTGTGGGAGACCGGGGTTCGATCCCGGGGTCGGGAAGATCCCCTGGAGCAGGAAGTGGCAACCCACTCCAGTATTCTTGCCTGGAGAATCCCATGGACGGAGGAGCCTGGTAGGCTACAGTCCACGCGGTCGCAAAGAGTCAGACAGGACTGAGCGACTTCACTACTGCTATACCAGTAAGTATGCAAATTTTATATGCTATTGCTAATCCTTAAAATGAGATGGGCCTTGTTATACCTATTTAGCAGGAAAAGGAAGCTCCGAAGTTTCATTCCTTTTGGCAAAGCCAATGCTGATGCCAGAATTAAAATCCAAATTAAAACTGCTTAACTCTAAAGTCTGTGTCATTTGATGTGTGAACATCAAATCAATTTTCCTTAACTTAAGCACTGGTGCTTACTCTGCCCCTAAAAGCCACACAAAATTAACATCATTTCTTATTGACATCACAAGGCTTGAAATATTTGAACCAATTATTAAGTAACTACCAGATCTTCTCATATTTTCTTCTGCTCCAAAATCTCTAGAACCTCTCACAGTTCTTCAAATGGAATGGTGAGTCCTCATAAGTACACTCCATACCCTGCCTTGAATGTGCTTTGAGTTTCCACTTTTCTCCTTAAATTGTGTGCTCTGAAGAAAACACAACGTTCAAATATAGTGGGTTGAGAAGCAAGTATTGCAGGAATCAGCCCCTTTGATGCAGGCATACTCTGACAATCAGTTCAGTTCAGTTCAGTCACCCAGTCGTGTCCGACTCTTTGTGACCCCATGGACTGCAGCACGCCAGGCCTCCCTGTCCATCACCAACTCCAGGAGTTTATCCAAGCTCATGTCCATTGAATCGGTGATGCCATCCAACCATTTCATCCTCTGTCTTCCCCTTCTCCTCCCGCCTTCAATCTTTCCCAGCATCAGGGTCTTTTCCAATGAGTCAATTCTTTGCATCAGGTGGCCAAAGTATTGGAGTTTCAGCTTCCACATCAATCCTTCCAATGAACACTCAGGACTGATCTCCTTTAGGATGGACTGGTTGGATCTCTTTGCAGTCCAGGGGACTCTCAAAAGTCTTTTCCAACACCACAGTTTAAAAGCATCAATTGTTCAGCGCTCAATAACACATCCCAAACCTGCATTAGGGTTTTTAGCAAGCATATTCAGTTCAGTTCAGTCTCTCAGTCATGTCTGATTCTTTGTGAGCCCATGAAATGCAGCACGCCAGGCCTGCCTGTCCATCACCAATTCCCAGAATTTACTCAAACTCATGTCCATCGAGTCAGTGATGCCATCCAGCCATCTCATCCTCTGTCGGCCCCTTCTCCTCCTGTCCCCAATCCCTCCCAGCATCAGGGTCTTTTCCAATGAGTCAACTCTTCGCATGAGGTGGCCAAAGTATTGTAGTTTTAGCTTCAGCATCAGTCCTTCCAAAGAACACCCAGGACTGATCTCCTTCAGAATGGACTGGTTGGATCTCCTTGCAGTCCAAGGGACTCTCAAGAGTCTTCTCCAACACCACAGTTCAAAAGCATCAATTCTTTGGCGCTCAGCTTTCTTTATAGTCCAACTCTCACATCCATACATGACCACTGGAAAAACCATAGCCTTGACTAGATGGACCTTTGTTGGCAAAGTAATTATAGAGAGGTAAAACATCCAAGTCAATTTCACATAGACTACAATTAAACCGTATCTTTCACCTTACATAGTTTATACTTCCATAATTTTATGTTAGGGCTTCCCTAGCAGCTCAATGGTAAAGAATCTGCCTACAGTGCAGCAGATACAGGAGACACGGGTTTGATCCCTGGGTCAGGAAGATCCCCTGGAGAAGGGAATGGAAACCCTTTTCAGTATTCTTGCCTGGAAAGTCCCATGGACAGTGAGCCTGGCAGGCTACAGTCCTCGGGGGTACAAAGAGTTGAACATGACTGAAGCCACAGCACATGCACACACACTCATTTACATTCTTACAACAATCTTCTAACAGTCTCCATTTTATACGGGAGGGGGAAAAATACACAAAAACAAGAGCCATAAGTCATCTATTATGTGACAAAGTTGAGATTTGAACTCAGACAGCTTGGATCCAGAAAACATGCCTTTGATGATTATGTTCTACAGTATATTAAAAAAGAGTAGACAGAGAGTGTAGAAATTCCAAACCAGCAGAGGAAGGGCCAGGCAATAAGAAATGAACAAATAAACATAACAGTATATCCATTTTTCTACCCTGTGCAAAGAAAAATTTAAAAAATACTGGAAAGAAGTGTAGAAAAGGGGGGTCAAATAAAAGATAGAAAGTAAAAACTGAAGGGAAAAACATTCAAATATGTAAGTAATCACAACATAAAGATTAAATTCTATAGCTAAAAGAGTCAAAGTACTTTTCAAATACATTGGTATATGCTATTTATAAAACATAAGGACATGGAAAACATATATCAGGTATATAATAATGAAAAGAAGACTGATGGAGCTACATTAATCTCACACACAATGAACTTTAAAATTAAAAACCATTATTGGAGATAGAAAGGGCATCACATAAGAATAAAATCTGTAAGAAGAAACTGATAGATCCAACATTACATTGGGCTATTTCAAAATTATCTTACCTATTGATAAGTTATTGGCAATTCCATGTATATAGATAGATACAGATATATAGATACACAACATTTAGAGATTAAATGTCGACATACAACACTAAGAGAATACATATTCTCATCAAACCTGTAAGAAATACTTACATAAATTTACCAGTGTACCTTAACACATTTCAAAGAATTTGGATTATTTGGACCAGGAGTTGAAAAACTTCTGTAATGGGCTAGATCCCAGGTGGCGCTAGTGGTAAAGAACCCATCTCCCAACACAGGAGATAGCACAGCAAAAAGCACTGAAATATGTATATTACCATATGTAAAATAGATGACCAGTGCAAGTTCGATGCATTAAGCAGGACACTTAAAGCTGGTGCTCTGGAACAACCCAGAGGGATGGGGTGGGGAGGGAAGCGGGAGGTGGGTTCAGAATGGGGGAACACATGTGTACCTGTGACTGATTCATGTCAATGTATGGCAAAAACCATCACAATATTATAAAGTAATTATCTTCCAATTAAAATAAATTAATTTTTTAAAAAAGGAAAAAAAAAAAGACTTCACACCTCCACTGCAGGGGGCACAAGTTTGATTCCTGGTTAGGGGAACTAGGGTCCCACATGCCAAGTGGCCATAAATAGATAAATAAAAATATGCCAACCATCCTTAGCTCACCAGCTGTAAAAAAAAAAAAAAAAAAAAAGGTGTTGACTGGGTTTGTTGATTCCGAATCTAAACTTCGTAATCTCTGTTCACAAGGCAACAGATTTAGAAATACATTGCAGACTAATTGTTTTTAAGATCTCACTTAAAAGTTAAATAACAGTACATTTTAATGTTTAAAGATCCACTTAAATAAGTGGGATTTAAAAATAGACTTCCAAATAACCATGGATCAAAGAGAAAACCATGAATGAAAATTTTGAAATACTTAGAACTGAAAAAAAGAGAAATAAGTTCTGGTCTAGTCAGGACATGAAATATCTCGAGCAGTGAACATGAGGCAACAACCACCACGTTCAGCAGCATAAATGATTCTTAGGGACATAAAGTTGAGTGAAGGTCACATAAATTATGTACAGTAAGTTGCTCCTTTTACAAAGTTCAGAAACAAGCATAACTAAATGACATATTATTTGTTGTTGTTCAGTCGCTCAGTCATGTCCGACTCTTTGTGACCCCATGGACTGAAGCACACCAGTCTTTGCCGTCCTTCGCCGTCTCCCAGAGCTCGTTCAAACTTGTGTCCATGGAGTTGGTGATACCATCCAACCATCTCGTCCTCTGTCGCACATATATATTTGCTAAAACCAGTGTATAAACAAAGGAATGTTTATCTTAAAATTCAGAATAGTGGTAACATCTAAGGAGTCAGGAAGGGAAATGAAAAAAAGGGAGGTTTTTATAGACAAATTGTAATAGTAATGTACTGGGGGTGGAGGCTTCCCTGGTGGTCAGACAGTAAAGAATCTGCCTGCAATGCAGGAGATCTGGGTTCCATCCCCGGTTAGGAAAGATCCTCTGGAGAACCCCTGGAAAAGGGAATGGCAACCCACTCCAGTATTCTTGCCTGGAGAATCCCATGGACAGAAGAGCCTGGTGAGCCACAGTCCTTGGGGTTGCAAAGAGTCGGACGTGACTGAGTGACTAACACTGCTACTACTGCTAATGTACTATGTGTCACTGGTGTTTACCGTAATTACCACTCTTGCTCCTGTGGAGGAAAAGGTTGTTAAATTGCATACAGCAGGGAGGAGGACATTAATGCAGGGAAATGGTTATAGCTATGGAAAGGCTGGAAAAGATGAGCCAGAATGAGAGAAGAGGGACAAGGCAATTGTTAACTCAGATTTGTGGTGAAAGTGATCCAGTTAGCGTTCTCTCATTTACCTGGACACAGGTCATCAAAATGTGAGATTGCTTTTTATCCCTGACCTTTCAAAGTCCCCTGAGCTCTGTAGATAAAGCACTCCTTTCCAGGAGAACCACAGATAGTCTGTCCCATGTCTCTGTACAATCAAGGGAAATTTAGTTCTCCTAAATCTCACTGTTATTGATTCCCTTACTAGTAACACCTGAATATTCTTTAAAATGCAGATGAGACACCATTCATTTTACCTTTTTGACATTACTGTACTGCTCACTCCACGGAATGGAAATTTGCCTTTTGAAAACAGTTATCTCACTTTTTTTTTTAAAGGGAAGCAAGGCAAGTTTTACTGAATATCTACTATGTTGCAGACACTGAGGGCTATTTGTACACATTCTCTCAATAAATCCCTACTCTAAGATCATGAGAATGATTTTTTTATCTCACTATTCATAGCTTTTTTTTCTAATCAAATCTAAACTTTTAATTTTTCTACTTGTGTCTAATCACAAAAGCAGATGAACATCAAAGGAGAAAAATAAAATAACAATGGGGAAAAGCAAGCCTTCAAAAAATCATTAATTTTAAATTACAGAATAGCCATAAAATGGAATTCACAATGAAAAAGAATGAAGTGGTTATATTAAGTACTAACTTGGATGAACATCAAGATATATAGTCATTTATAAGGAAAGGTGAGTTGTAATACACTATGTAGTATGAATGAATTTATGTAAAAAAAGAATAACAGCTAAAGAAATACAAGCCATATTTTAAGTGTTTTTTTATTTAAATTTATTTATTTTAATTGGAGGCTAATTACTTTACAATATTGTATTGGTTTTGCCATACATCAACATGAATCTGCCACAGGTATACAGTATTTTTTATGGGGAGCAAGGTGATAGTGTAGCAAAGAGTTCCTTTCACTATTTAGTTAATTATTTTTTGCTAATTTTATTTTATGATTTTATTTTTTTACTATTTTAGTTAATATATTTTTATAGTATTTGAATTTTAACAATGGACCTGTATTATTTTGTGGCAGAGAAAATTTAACATAGTAATATTTTGTACATTTTGTGTGTTTCTGTCTACAATTCAGTGAGGTTTTTTAAAATTTTGGTTACTGAGGCCTAAAATATCTTTAGGTTTCTGAGCTAGAATAACCCTCAGGCTATTTAACAATTCCCCTTGGGAACCTTCATTGGCATTGCAAACACAGACTCTGTTTCCTTAAGTTGGCACCCAATTTTTTTTTCTCCATTGACAGCAGAATCCTGGAGAGAGGAGAGGGTGGAATAAAAACAAACAAACAAACAAAAAAACACCTCCTATTACACATTTGATTTTAAGAAGCAAATTCACACCTCTTATTAGCTTTCTCACTCCAGTAGCTCTGGTACTCAAGAAAACTCCAGCAACTTGAAAGATAATTTCCCTGATTGCTGTTGTTGTTATTCAGTCACTCAGTCGTGTCTGACTCTTTGAGGCCCTATGGACTGCAGCATGCCAGGTTTCCCTGTCCATCACCAACTCCCAGAGCTTGCTCACTCCTGTCCATTGAGTCGGTGATGCCACCCACACATCTTGTCCTCTGTCATCCCCTTCTCCTGCCTTCAATCCTTCCCAGCATCAGAGTCTTTTCAAATGAGTCAGCTCTTCACATCAGGTGGTCAAAATATTGGAGCTTCAGCTTCAGCATCAGTCCTTCTAATGAATATTCAGGATTGATTTCCTTCAGGATTGATTGGTTCGATCTCCTTGCTCTCCAAGGGACTCTCAAGAGTTTCCTCCAACACCACATTTCAAAATAAGCACCTGATAACGGTGCTTAAATCCAAGTTTCGACAAGACAATAGCAAAAATATCCCCCAGATTCCAAGTCTAATTTCATCTTAAAGAACTTGGACATACACACACACAGAAATCTCTGGGTGCTTGTTGACTTTGCAAATACACTTTCCTTCTCTCTAATGAACACTTTTTTTTTTTTTTAATGCAAAGCTTTCAAAGAATGTGCCACACTTTCTTATCTTCCTAAGCAGAGTGTTTATCTTACTCACTACAGTTGTCATTGTGCACACTCATGATTGTACCACGCAAGTACACAATTCTTTATACAAACCCTTGCAACTGGATGTTTGCATCTTGTGAAGGTAACATGGTGCTTATACTAGAGACCTATTCATAGCACCCCAGCAGGGTCTGTAATTAACACATTACTTCTGCAACAAAACAAATTCACACACTTTAAAATGAAGCTCATTAAGTAGCCCTTCAGATTAGATGTGCTGTCAGACAAGCACAAGTCAGGTCAGGCTTTGTTACCAAATGAAATTTGGAAAAAACAAAAAAGCAAACAAACAACTTTAAAAAAAACTTTTGACTTGGCATTGCAAATAAAGCCATTATGCACCTGTATGAGGTGCCACAGGGGGAACTGCATTGCTGGCCTTGCATTTGAAACTCTAATGGCTATCATTTTGAGTGCTTAATGTTTGCTTCTTTAAGTCTTTCTGCCTTCTTTGTGTAGTTGGACAGTCTTCCATCCTTTTTTTGTTTTTGCTGTAACTTCCTCTACCACCTTCCTGCCCTAATAATTTATCATTTTTCTAAATTTCTTTATTTTTTAATTGAAGGATAATTGCTTTACAGAATTTTGTTGTTTTCTGTCAAACCTATTATTTTTAATCTCCTGTGACTTGAAAAAAGATAAATTATTATAATTGAACTTGAAATTAGAGTACGTAGATTTTAATAAGGAGCCCTAGAGTTATTTTTTGATAAGATGCAAATTTTACTCACATTCTTGACAACATCTATTTCAACAATTCAGACTTTATTCTTTACTAATGATTGTCACCTGTATTCACAGTTTTTGAGATTGTTATCTTTGGAACATAACTCTAACTTCCTGCTCTACAAAAAGGAAATATTATGCCTCCTTTTATAGATGTCACCTTGTTTCAGAAACTGACACCTGGTGAATCATGCTATTCTAAAATATGCATGTATGACCTTTTGGTAATATGAAAATAAGCTAAGGGCTACAGTTTATTTCAGTTCAATTCAGTTCAGTCGCTCAGTCGTGTCTGACTCTTTGCGACCTCATGGACCACAGCACGCCAGGCTTCCCTGTCCATCACCAACTCCTGGAGCTTACTCAAACTCATATCCATCAAGTTGGTGATGTCACAGTTTATTTCTTAAACAGTTTACTTACTCTTGCCCCAAAAATAATCACATTAGTTGCCTACATGCTCAGTCATGACCGACTTTTTGGGACCCCATCCACTGTAGCCCACCAGGCTCCTCTGTCCATGGAATTTTCCAGGCAAGAATACTGGAGTGGGTTGCCATTTCCTTCTCCAGGGGATCTTCCCAACCCAGGGATCAAACCTATGTTCCTGCGTCTCCTGCATTGAAAGGCAGATTCTTTACCAGTGAGCTGCCTGGGAAGCCACAAAAAATGTGATGACAATAAATATTAAAGTATTTGTAAAACCTTAAATTATGATCTCAGGGTGACATTTCTAAATCATCACAGTCAGTTGCCTGTATTTTCCTTCTTTACTCCACTGGCAAGTCCTTCTGTGTTCTGACCCCATCCTGTATATTTATCTGCATTCATCAGTGCTCCAGCTGTGGGCTTCCCAAGGCACTAATATGTGGAACCCTTCTGTGGCCTTGCACACACGGGCCACACTGATCACTGTAATATGAAGAAACCTGGGGTGGAGTGGAGGGACATGACTGGAAATCAATACAGGAATGTTTGTGATTCAGGGTTCCAGGAGGAAAGTAGCCAAAGCAGGTGAAAGATCAATACCAGGTGCTGAGAGTGACATGATGAAAGGAAAATATTGAAAATTGTAGGAACCCAGAAACCCGTTCAGATGACTCAAGCCTAAGAAAGCATCTACGGGCCTCTGATTCATCCATTCAGCAAAGGTTCAAGCACTTGCCAAACACAGGGATGGGCTACGGGGATACAAAAAGCAGTACAAAATGGTCCCTACCCTTGAGGGCTTGCAGTATTAGCACTCTCTGAGCCCAGAGAAATGAACGCCAGCTCAGCTGTGCAAAGTCAGGTTGGCATCACAGGGACTCGTCCGACTGCCTTTCAACTTCCCAGATGTTCCTCGAGCACCCTGGCCTCCTTCCACCACAGCTCCAGCACTTGCTGTTCCCTGGCCGCGGAATGCTTGTCTTCCAGATATCCACATGGCTTGCTCTCTCATCGCATTCAGGTTTCAGCTCAAATGTTACCTCATCAGAAAAGACTTCTCTGACCAATCACTCTATTTAAAGCTGTACACCGCCCCCCAAAAGGACTGTGTGTTGAGTCACTTCAGTCATGTCTGACACTTTGTGACCCCATGGACTGTAGCCTGCCAGGTTCCTCTGCCCATGGGATTCTCCAGGCAGGAATACTAGAGTGGGTTGCCATGCCCTCCTCCAGGGGATCTTCCCAACCCAGGAATCCAATCCACATTTCTTATGTTTCCTGCACGAGCAGGCAGGTTCTTTATCACTAGTGCCACCAAGGGGAGGGATTAGTTAGCAGTTTGGGATTAATAGATATCCATTCCTATATACAAAATAGGTAATCAACAAGGGTTTACTATATAGCACAGGGAGCTATATTCAAGATCTTGTAATAACCTATAATGGAAAAGAATCTGAAAAAGAATAGATTTATATACATATATATACATATATATATTTATCAGTCATGTCGGACTCTTTGCGACCCTATGAACTGACTGCAGCACGCCAGGCCTCCCTGTCCATCACCAACTCCCAGAGCTTGCTCAAACTCATATCCATTGAGTTGGTGATGTCATCCAACCATCTCATTCTCTATCGTCCCCTTCTCCTGCCTTCAATCTTTCCCAGCATCAGGGTCTTTTCAAATAAGTCAGTTCTTCGCATCAGGTGGCCAAAGTACTGGAGTTTCAGCTTTGGCATCAGTCCTTGCAATGAATATTTAGGACTGATTTCCTTTAGGATTGACTGGTTTGATCTCTTTGCTGTCCAAGGGACTCTCAAGAGTCTTCTCCAACACCACAGTTCAAAAGCATCAATTCTTCAGCACTCAGCTTTCCTTATGGTCCAACTCTCACATCCTTACATGACTACTGGAAAAAACATAGCTTTGACTAGATGAACCTTTGCTGGCAAAGTAATGTCTCTGCTTTTTAATATGCTATCTAGGTTGGTCATATATATATGATATATATATGTCACATATGACATATATATATAAATACATATATATATGTATTTATATATATATGTAGCTGAATCACTTTGCTGTGCAGCTGAAACTAATACAACATTGCAAGATAACTGTATTTCTATTTAAAAAAATTGTACCCCCTAAACACACATAAACTCAATTCTTTCTCCTTCTTTCTATGGTTTTACTTTGTCTTCTTTTTTCTCAGCACTTACCACAATCTGTGATCATCTTGTTCAGTTATTCATTGTCTGTTTCCCTCATGTAAATTCTGTGAGAGTAGGGATTTATCGCTTGTGTTTATTGCTGTATCTCCAGTGTTGGGCATAATTAAATGAATAAATGAATGAGGAGAAATTTGAGCTGAGTTATGAAGAATATGTATTGGTTTTTCAAAGAAACAAGTAGTGTGTATGTGGGAGGGCCCAGGGAGGACAGCAGAATGTACAGAAGAACAAAGATAATGCAAAGGAACCTATGGACCTTGGAAGATATTTAGAGGGAAATAAAATGATTGGTGGGTTTTCATTCACTGTTAAGTAAGTGAAAGAGTAAGTAAATGAGTGAATGAACGCATGATTGAATTAATGATCAGGTTTTGATCTTAAAGAACACATAAGCATAGATGGGTGGAACAGAAGACAGGAAGTGGAGATAATTGAGAAGGCTGGTCTTCTACAAAGAGGAAAATAAGGAAGACCTGAATGAAGAAAGTGGGAGCAGAAAAGAGAGACCACACCTGAGAAGCCAATAGAGCTGTGATGTGATTGAACGTAGCGGGAGTAGAAGAAGGCAGAGGATTCTGACGGAAGTGTCTGGATGGGTAGGGGTGCCATTGGCCACACAGTAAAACCAGGATTGGTGAAAGGAGGTGAACTGTGCAGATTAGTCATCCTGTGTTGTAAATCTTAGGATTAAAGTCTCTCTGTAATAGGTGGAGACAACTAATATGTAGGTGGAACTGTGGACCTAAGGGGAAAAGTGAAGACAGAAGACAGGTTTGGAATAAAATGGATGCCTTTATCTTCAGGAAAATAGAATAAGAAACAAAATCTAAGGATAATTTAAGAGAGCAAGAGGTGGAGGGAAGAAGAGGAATGTCCATCAAAAACAGAGAAGCACATAATAGGGTAGTTAGAGGAAAACTGGGAGTTTAAGCCCCTGAGAACAAGCAGGTGCTGTCTGGCTCTCTGCTGTAGCCCCAGTGTCCTGGCAGAGGGCAAAGAGACAGGCAAATACATGTGGAAAAGAGGGGAAGGGAAAGAAGGGGAAAAGGAAGGGCTGGAAAGAAGCTTGGAAGGAGGGAACTGATTAACAGTAGGACTACGAAGGTGGCAAGAAGGGTAATAAGAATGAAGAGCTCAAATTTATTTTATTAAGGGCTTATAACACGATGGAGACCATTTTAAGCAGCTTCTGTGGCTTGTCTCATTCTAGCCTCACAACACCCTTGTGAATTAGGGATGATGATGATGATGACGACTGCCTCTTTATAGATGAGAAAATGAAGCACAGAGAGGTGAACTTACCCCAGTTTACACAGGAGGTAAACGACAGAAGCAAGATCTCAAGTCCAGCCATCTTACTCCGAAGCCCACTTGGCACAGATGGAAGAGTGTGCTTTGTGAGGGCCCTTGAGGGAAGAGGATTTCAGTGGAGGGGCAGCTCTGTGGCCTGGGGAAGGGAAAGGAAGGAGAAGAAGCAGAGAGAGCAAATGCAGACTGCTACTGCAAGAAAGGAAGCGGGACCCATCGTAGCTGGAAAGGAACACAAGAGTGGCAGAAGCCGTTTTGTGTTTTTAATGAGCGAGTCTGGAGCATGTGGACTCGCTACAGTCTGTTTACATCACACCCCAGAATTGCTAAAAAGAAAAATGAGGGGGTTGGATGAAAAGACACACGGGTTACTTCCAACTCTGATTCTACTATTCCACAACTTCGAAATTCTTTCTCAGTGGAGCCAGATGGAATATTTCACTCAATAACATGAGCTGGAAAAATGATTTAATATACTTTTAAAGAGGTAGTTAAATAGAAACCCTATTATTTGAGTTTCCTTATAACTCATGAGTTTTTCATCTTTTTCCATCCTGGTTAGTGACATTTCTTGTCTTTAGGAGGAACCTAAAGTTTTTCTTTGTCTTTAGGCCCAAAAAAGCCTAATGACATATTTTTGCTTTCTTTTCATAAGTTAGGAAAGGGTCAGGGTCATCTGGGTTCATATCCTTTTTCTTTATTACCTTTTCCCTTTCGTACCCTACTCCTCCATCCACAGGAAGAAGTTAATTTAAGTGTAAGCAGTTAGAGACAAGACATAATGTTTCTTTCACAATATGTCTTAAACGATGTAATCATTAGTGTTGTTTCCTGCAATTCTTTCTCCACTAACAATTCCTTGAAACCTTTCCTTTCCCCCAATTTTCTTTCTTTTAGGCTAAACTTTTCCTTTCCTCCTCCTCTATAAGCAACTGGAGTGTGCACATACTATAAACATACACATTCTGGAATTCATAATCCCAGAAATGATCCTAGACTCGCCTTTTCCCTCTATTCTCACCACACAGAGCCCTTTCAGTGACACACATTCCTATCTTTTTCATGCCTTTGCCCAGCTTTTCTCTCTCTGCTGCTGACAAGTGCTCAGTCGTGTCAAACTCTTTGCAACCTAAGGACTGTAGCCTGCCAGGGTCCTCTGTCCATGGGATTTTTCCAGGCAAGAATATTGTAGTGGGTTGCCATTCCCTTCTCCAGGGAATCTTCCCAACCCAAGGATCAAACTCATGTCTCCTGCATCTCCTGCGTTGACCAATGGATTTTTTACCAACTTGTGCCACCTGGGAAGCCTCTTCTATCTCTAGTTGCTCCTTTTCTGATCCACATGATATCAGTTTTCAGTGATCTACTAGCAGGGCTATGAGGATGGGGAAAGACGTTGGCTATGGAAAACACAAGACTCACTTCTTTTCTGGCTTTGGGATGTGTTTTCACACTTACCCAAATTGGTATATACCCGATTTTGGAAAATCATAACACTTCAAACAAAGTAAAGCTCTACTTGGAAGACATGTCTCAAAAGGAATTATGAAGCTATCCACTCAGCTAATCTTTGCTCATTTTGATTCTGGGCATGCCTCCAGACAATGGATGAATAGCGTTATCTCTCAGACAAATGCAAATAATCTTCCCAGAGAGATCTTTATTTTCCCCTCTAAAACATGATATCTTCCTAGCTCTCAATTCCCTGGAGCAAGGTGATAATTAAAGTGTTTCAGGTTCAAAGGCAGTCTCTCTGAAATTCCTGATGAGCGAGCTTCAGAGAGGAGGAAGAATAAACAGAGATGGCAATGATATCATAAGTGAAACAGGTTACAATGTTAATAACATGTTGAAAATAAGACGTGTCTGCCTAGTATCAATAATTGACTCTGTTCACATTTTCCTGACACATGTGAATCCAAATCCCATCGTTCATAATAGTCTCTATTTTGGCAGGCGTATGCACCAAGCAAAGATGAACAGAGTGCAAATAAAGAATCTTTGTCAGTACTCTAGCCAATACCCTGATGGCACCTCATTATAAAGAGACCTAAAACAGTTTGTGAGAGCCAGCAACCTTTCTCTAGAAAGAGCACAAATCTCCATATCTCTGAAGCCAAATAATGATTTGCACCTTTTATCTTTACAGGCTGTGCCTTTCAAACTATAAAATATGTTAGAATACTCAGCAGTAATCTGTGGCAACTCAAGTACTTCTTTCTTTATAGGCAAAATTTTCAAGTACTGACAATCCTGATGATTCTTAACCAATTTAATCCACTTAATCAGCAAGGGTTCCTTCTCTTATTTGTGATAATTATTCTCATAGTATTTGATACAATTAAAAAATAGATAATATCTTCAGTCTATTTTTCCTTATTTCTGTTTCTTCTTGATTAAAAGAAAGCTGAATCTGAATTGTTAAACCAGGAAAATGTTGCATTGGCTAAGAATATGGAACTTTTTAGCTCAAAACAATTAACTGGCAAAAGGCCAATGCAAATGCTTGCTGTCTATTCAACTTTTATATCTATTTTTACAAAGGCTAAAAATATCTAGAACATGTGATTTATGCCACCTCACAGTGAGAATTCATCTGTATATGATAATGTAAGATGCATCTGTAAAAGGAAAAATTTTCCCTAAATGAATTTTTGGATTTCCTGTATTCCTGGGACACAATAATTTCTGGCTGTTTGACAAAAACCCATCTTCTAGAGCTTCTGATACTCTTCCCTAAAGGTCAGTGGGAAGAAGCTTCCTTTTTACTTTCTCTGGGAGGAAAGACCAAAACAACTCTCAGGCCACCATTTTCTCTCATGACCTCCTGTCCTTCCCTGCTTTTAGCTCCCAGGGGTCATGCCAAAGATTGCTGGTCTTAATCCAACTTTTTAAACTGAGGGCTTGGAGAAGCAACTTAGAGTTGCATAACATTTTTATCTATTTTATAAGACATGAGATAAAAAGATTATTCAAAAAAACTGACTTTCAAACCCTTAAATGGCCTTGGCCATGCTTTCATTGGCTGAGTCTAAGAGACCCCTGTGGTCCCAAGACTCTTTAAGAGGTGGGATTTTATTTCTGAAATGGATTTTGGACCATATGCAATACATATAAGAAAGTTGTCTTTTCCAGCCACAGTGGAAAACATCTGTTTTACTAGTGAATTTGACTCTATTTGCCAGAATAACTTCCCAGATGTTTTGAAAACTCTAAACAACTGCAGCCTTTCGGATCTGCTCTGGTTCAAAACTTGATTTACTAAGAAAACATGTAGGTCTGTGACATAAATGAAAATGAAAATATTTCTCTTAATGAATCCTTAATACTAAAATATTTTAGGTATGGCCTCAGATTAATGGTCTTTCATAGATTTTTTTCTTCTTAGGATATGCATTTAGACATGTATATGCATAACTTCTTAGAAGGGATTAGAGTGTGAATAGAAAATTATTTCCACTCTTCTGAATCTAACTAGTGCTACTATTAGACTATTTAGGCTCCTTTTTCAATTCCCCAGCTTTCAGTAAATTCGTGCATGCTAAGTCATTTCAGTCATGTCTGACTCTTTGTGACCCCATGAACTGTAGCCCACCAGGCTTCTCTGTCCATGGGATTTCCCAAGCAAGAATACTGGAGTGGGTTGCCATTTCCTTCTCCAGGGGGTCTTCCTGATCCAGGTATCGAACCTGCATCTCCTGAAATGGCAGGTGAGTTCTTTACCACTAATGCCACTGGGAGGAGAAGGCAATGGCAACCCACTCCAATACTCTTGCCTGGAAAATCCCATCGACAGAGGAGCCTGATAGCTGGCAGTCCATGGGGTCGCTAGGAGTCGGATACGACTGAGCGACTTCACTTTCACTTTTCACTTTCATGCATTGGAGAAGGAAATGGCAACCCACTCCAGTGCTGTGCCTGGAGAATCCCAGGGACAGGGAGCCTGGTGGGCTGCCATCTATAAGGTCGCACAGAGTTGGACACAACTGAAGTGACTTAGCAATGCCACTGGAAAGACTTTTCTTTCCATTTCTGTGTTCTATTCAATTTTCTTCTTCCTCCTTTATGAAATCCTCTAGAAGATCACACTCATGTCTGCTACAATTCAGAAATGCAAAATGTTTTAAAAGAAAATTCCAAACAAGACAGAACAAATCCATTGAATATTAAAATTCAGTATGTATTTCCCTTATAAATACTTGCTAACCTTTTATATGCTTCATTACATGTTAAACAGCAAGAACCTATATTTTGAGTATTTTTTAGTTGCTACAGTCAGTCAGTCTTTTCTAATGATCACACCTCTTTTCATTCATTCCCTGGAATGTAGGCTTCATCTTGCTCAACCTTGCATTGCATGCCTGCATGCTCAGTTACTTAAGTCCTGTCCGACTCTGTGAGAAGTTCGCATTACCAGTGCCTAAAGAAGAGCAGCTGGTAAGCATTCAATTACCATTTGTTGAATGCATCTAACATTCCCTAAATGGGGAAGATGAGTGGGTATTATGCCCCAGGAACCATGCTAAGTAATCTTACAAACACACACACACTATATATATTCCATGTAACCTTCTCAGGAACTCAAGTAAGAATTATTATCCCCATTGTACAACTAAAGGAAGCAGAAACTCAGAAAGGAAGGAGAGTAATCTATCCAAATTTACACAGGTAGAAAGTTGCAAATTATTTAGCTCCAAAGAAGGCTCTTTGAATAAAATGAGAGATAAACAAGACCCATACAAATTCTTTTTTTCTTTCCCCCATTTCCCTCTCTGGTGGCTGGTTCTGAAGAAGACTTTAAAAATAGAATTGACAGAGTAGCAATGAAACGTATGCATTACCCAATGTAAAATAGACAGCCAGTGGAAATTTGCTGTACGACGCAGGGAGCTCAAACACTTTCCTGTGACAACCTAGAGGGGTGGGACTGGGAGGGAGGTTCAGGAGAAAGGAGACATATGTATGCCTAGTGCTGATCCATGTTGATGTATGGCAGAACCAACACAATACTGTAAAGCAATTACCCTCCAATTAAAAATAAAGAGTATTTTTTAAAAGAAATTTAACTCTTCTTCCCTAATATAGAAAAGCTGAAAGGGTCCAGAATTATTTAGTCATGATATTATAGTCAAGATATCTCTGCAATCACTGTAAACAAAAAGCAGTGAACTTAAATTGAGCTGAATAGAAGTTTGGGGAGCACCTTGGCAGGAACCCGGTTATCCCCTTTTGATCAAACTTCACTGGACTTGGCTGTGTGTGTGTGTGTGTGTGTGTGTGTGTGTGTGTGTGCTCAGTCATGTTTGACTCTGCGTCTCTATGGACTGTAGCCCACCAGGCTCCTCCATCCATGGGATTCTCCAGGCAAGAATATTGGAGTGGGTTGCCATTTTCTTCTTCAGGGCATCTTCCTGACCTCTATTCTATTTCCTAAGAAGAATCGCAGGTGAGACACTCAAATGGCTTTACATTTTCTGATGTAACTTTCACCCTGAAGTAAAAATTAGAATTACAGTCAATCAGTTCAGTTCAGTTCAGTCGCTCAGTCGTGTCTGACTATTTGCGACCCCATGAATTGCAGCACGCCAGGCCTCCCTGTCCGTCACCAACTCCCGGAGTTCACTCAGATCACGTCCATCGAGTCAGTGATGCCATCCAGCCATCTCATCCTCTGTCGTCCCCTTCTCCTCCTGCCCCCAATCCCTCTCAGCATCAGAGTCTTTTCCAATAAGTCAACTCTTCACATGAGGTGGCCAAAGTATTGGAGTTACAGCTTTAGCATCATTCCTTCCAAAGAAATCCCAGGGCTGATCTCCTTCAGAATGGACTGGTTGGATCTCCTTGCAGTCCAAGGCACTCTCAAGAGTTTTCTCCAACACCACAGTTCAAAAGCATCAATTCTTTGGCTCTCAGCCTTCTTCACAGTCCAACTCTCACATCCATACATGACCACAGGAAAAACCATAGCCTTGACTAGACAATGGTAGGGTCCAAAATGTAAACAGAAATAAAACTACCAGAAAATTTACTAATATTTGCTGTCATCCTGTTAAGTTACACACATACATATTGAGAATACAGTCCTTGGAAATTATGATGTTTGTTTTTTGCATATTTATGTAATTTAAATGCATCAACATAATCATTAATTTATTCAACAAATAGTTGAATATCTCCCAGCTATAAAGTAATTAGTGGTACAAAAGAGTTATTGAAATCCAGTAATCAATATAAATCATGTGAAAAAGGATTCAAATTTTTTTTCAAAAATAATAGAAAGACAAAATGTTTTGAGATTTCAGAGTGAGAAAGGGTTATAAATAGCTAATGGGAATCAATGGTGATTTTGATGTATTCATCTTTATATTTTAGCGTATGTTTGACTTACAGGAGTAATAATCAAAGTTTTTGAACAAAAGCCATTTTTCAGGACTTCCCTGATGGTCTAGTGGTTAAGACCATGTTCCAATGCAGTGGTGCAGGCTTGATCCCTAGTGGGGGAATAAGCATCCCACATGCTTCAGGGCTTGGCCAAAAAAAAAATTATTTTTCAGACATTGTGTGGGCTGTTTATGGCACTATTGAATCGATTAGAACTGCTTTTAGCTTCCATTTGCTTAAACAATAGTGAGACATTTAGTTATTTCACTCAAAAAGAAATCTGGATTTGCTGTAGGCAATTCAACAGCAAAGGAAGGGTTTCAATAATATCACAAACAGCACGGGTTCTTCCCATCTTTACCCTCTGCCAATTTTGTGATTGTAAGATGGTTAACGGACTTTCTTTAGCTTCATGTGCTCAGACAAAAACTTTAAAAGTAGAGAGAAAGGCTGTATTCTCCTTAAGTGCCTCTGTTATAGGAAAGGAAATGTCTTCTAAATGTTCCCAGATCACTTTCCCCATGTCTTCTTGGCCAGACTTGGCTCACATACCCTCCCCTAGAGCAACTGATGATGAAGAGGAACAGCATTGTCATGATATAGTAACAACTACATGTACTGCCTTCTCGCCTTCTCTCAAGACTTCAATTTAAATAAGCAATATGTTTGCATGGAGAGTAGAATTTTTAAATTACTCCTTCGAATAAAATTATTATAACAGTTTTTAATTTGTCAACCATGGCTACAGTTCAGTCCATCAAAGGTATATTTATCTTATTTTAGTACCAAAAAGCAATAAGTATTGTTTAGATGGAAATGGTGATTCACTGAGGTAAAATTAAATTCAATTTCTCTGTCATTTTGCCCAATCTGTGGTCCTAGAATTTTACTGAGTGGAGTTTCAACTCCAAACTTGAGAATGAAAAACAGTCCATGTGAAATTATTACTGTTATGTCAGAGAAAGTATGTGGCCAGTAGATTTAATTCTAATTCCAGCGGGAATTAGATTAATAAGGCAAGCATATTTGAAATCATTGTACATGCCAGTGTCATTGTCTGCTTGAATTCAGTGTGTTAATTTCTTCCACCTTTTATATTTAACCAGAGTTCCAGCTTTCCACTTTATTCAGTCCAAATATTAAAGTAGTAACTCTACTCATGACATGTAGTATGAGAGAACTATTTTAACATTAAAAAAAAGGAATTTGTTTTAACATCATGTGTCTTTGAAACTGCAATATGAATATTTTTATTTATGGATTTTTCTTCACTTAAACCATGGTATTTCTAAGACTATATTCCAGTTATTTATTACTGCATGACAGACCACATATACCCCACATGTACCCCAATGTTCATTACAGCACACATTACAATGGCCAGGACAGGAAAGCAGGCTAGATGTCCATTAACAGATGAATGGATAAAGAAGTTGTGGTACTTATATACCACAGAATATTACTCAGCCACAGAAAGGAATGAAATTGGGTCATTTGCAGTGATAAGGATGAACCTAGAGTTTGTCACACAGAGTAGAGGAAGACCAAAAGGGAAAAACAAACATCATATATTAATGCCTAGATGTGGAATCTAGAAAAATGGTACAGATGAATCTATTGGCAGGGCAGGAATAGAGAATGGGTTATGGACACAGAGGGGGAAGAATAGGGTGGGACAAATTGAGAGGGCAGCACTGACATATGTACACTACCATGTGTAAAATAGTTTGCTGGTGGGAAGCTCTGTACGGTAGCAGAGAGCTCAGCTCGGTGCTCTTCCATGACCGAGATGGGTGGGATGAGGGGGTGGGGTGGAGGTCACAATAATATTCATTTTTTTTTCCTGCTCCTGAGTCTGCAGTTTGTGGGGGGGCTTTATTGGAATGGCATGTTTTGTCCACTATTGCATCAGTTGGGGGCAACTTAACTGGGGCAGAATCCACTTCCAACATGGCTCATTTACTTAGCTGGCAAGTTGCACTAGCTCTACTGCAAACTCCACTGGGGCCATTGGCTGGGTACCTTGGGTGCTCTGTGCAGGAGGTTCTCCATGCGGGCCTCTCCGCAGGACTGCTTGGGCTTCCTCATAGTGCAGCAGTTAACAGTTGGATTCCAGGAACTAATATTCCAACAGAAAGTTGAAACTGTCAGTATCTTCAGGCTCAGGTCAGAAATTGTCTTAGCGTCCATTCTGCTGTGCTGTACGAGTCACACAAACCTTATTGAAAGCAAGTGGATGTAAATTCCTTCTGTTACAAATTCTGCAGGATTAGACTCATGAGTGCCATCTAATGTAGCCAAACTTTTGTTTGTTTGTTTTTGCCGTGCCATGCAACATGTGGGATCTTAGTTCCCTGACTGGGGATGGAACCCTTGCCCCCTGCACTGGAAGCATAGAGTCTTAACGCTGGACAAGCAGGGAAGTCAAACTTTTAGAAATAGAAAGCAGAATGGTGGCTGACAGAGTTTGAGGGGAGGGGGAATGGAGAAACTGTTAATGCACTGGATATAAAACTTCAGTTTTGCAAGATGAAAACGTCTCAAGATGTTATACAACAATACAAATATACTTAACAGTACTGAACTGGTGGCTCAGGTGGTAAAGGATCTGCTGCAATGCTGGAGACCTGGGTTCAATCCCTGGGTCGGGAAGATCCCCTGGAGAAGAGAATGGCCACCCACTCCAATATTCTTGCCTGGGAAATCTCATGGATAGAGGAGCCTGGCAGGCTACAGTCCATGGAATAACAGAGTTGTCACGACTAAGCGACTGAACAACACAAAGAACATTGACCTATTCACTTAAAAATGATTAAGATGATAAACTTTGTGTTTTTTACCACCATAAAAAACCAAAGAAAAAATTTTTAATCATCATTCTTTTGATAAGAACAGTGTCAAAAAATATGACTGTCTTTAAACTTCACAGACTGGAAAGAGGATTTGGTTCTATATTCAAAGTTCATTCTCATGGAAATTCTCTATTTTTTATGATATA
This sequence comes from Bos javanicus, assembly GCF_032452875.1. Classification (NCBI taxonomy): domain Eukaryota; kingdom Metazoa; phylum Chordata; class Mammalia; order Artiodactyla; family Bovidae; genus Bos; species Bos javanicus. Next base: position 94,604,566 of record NC_083872.1, on the reverse strand, counting down.
GTATGTCCAAACCCTGAAAATTACAAATTTTGTAAATAAGAACCACAGTACAAATATAGTAGAGTTTAAGTACAGAAGCTACCATCATTTTTGGCATTAAAAATAGTCTAGATTAAAGCTTTAACTGGAAACATCAACATCCTCTGATATCTAAAATTAAATTGTATATTTTAGAAATTATGCTAATGCTACATATATTTTAGATAATTATTTTGTTTGGGTTTTGAGCATTAGAGTCAAAACCTGATTTTTTTTTTAAAGTTGCTTGTAAATATTTACAAATTTGAAGTTGCAATTAACAACAGTTTGTAATTACAGAACTCCAATTTTTTTTTCACTTTTTGTATGTGTGTGTGGCATCACTTTACCCTTACAATATATACTTTATCACATTTTTAGGTAACAACAACGAAGCCTAGGTATGTTAATTAACTTTTTCTCCAAGATTACTAAAAATACTAGCTATAGAATCAAGACTCAAGTTTAGTTGCCAACAGATGCTTTTTTACTCAGAAAATTGGTCAGAACCAGTGCTGATCATGAAGCAATTTTGGTGTATTATTTAATTTGATAATAATGACTAAGTAAGAAATGTCCCTTGCTTATACTTCCATGTTCTAATCAAATAATTCTTAATTAGATAGGGTATTTTTCCTTTTAAAAAAGCAATATTTTAATTCTATAACCTGTTAAATATTTTAAAATTGTACTTTGATATTTAGTTATAAGAAAGTGAACTAGAACAGGGATTTTTCCATATGGAGTTAAATGGAATTTGGTAGGACATTTCTGATAGTAAACAGATAAAAGTCATTTTTATTTACTGAAAGAATAGTGTTAAGTCAGTATCAGGCACACCGAGGTAGTTTCCAAATAACATTTTTTTTTTTTTATGAGGATGATGTGCTTGGACTTTATAGAAATTGAAAGGTTTCATGATACAGTAAAGGACAAATCTTATGAGCTTTCTTCTATTTATCATTTGACTGCTATAGAGAAAGATGCCACTTTATTTCTTTGATCTGTGAGAAAATTCTCTGTTCTCTAGTTTTATAGGCATCATTAATATTATTTGTCACTTATTGTTCAACAACAATGTGCAAGGTTAGGAATGAACAGTCACAGCCATAAAGTGAGAGGATAAAAAATAAGGAGGTATTTGCACGGCTAGTATCTTTCCTTCCAAGGATAAGCTATTCAGAGTTTCTAGTACTATTAATCAGAGAACCACTTCTTTCTGGAAAACTGTGATGATAATGCTATTTTTCACTGGTTTTATTTTACCTAACCAGTAGCTCCTTCACAGTCTAAAACAAGTCTATCTCCCCTTTAGTTGGCAACATTTAAATATGGTCTGTAGATAGTTGCTCATTCATGTCTGACTCTTTGCAACCTCATGGACTGTAACCCACCAGGCTCCTCTATCCATGGAATTCTCCAGGCAAGAATACTGGAGCAGGTTGCCATTTCCTCCTCCAGGGGATCTTCCCAACCCCCAGGAATTGAACCCAGGTTTCCTGTATTGCAGGATCTTTACGATCTGAGCCACTGGGGAAGCCCTCAGTAGACTAGATAGTAGTGCTCTATTAATGTTAATCTCCTGATTTCGATCACTGTCCTGTGGGTATGGAAGAGAATGTCTTGGTTTTAGGAAATACACGTGAATTATTAGGAGAGAGAAGAGTTGTATGTCCGCAATGTACTCTCCAATGTTTCAGAAGAAAAGTACTAATACTGTGTTTGTTTACATATGTGTGAGAAAGAGTGAATGATAAAGTGAAAGAGTTAAAATGTTAACAGTGAGGAATACGGGTGAAGGGTGTACAGGAATTCTTTGTATTGTTTCTAAAACTTTTTCTGCAGGTCTGACTTCAAAATAAAATGCTTGGGAAAAAGAGAACAGTCTGCCTCCTCTTTCTGCCTGGCAATTCTCATGTCTGCAGTGTTGCTCCTGGTACTTTTCTATTACAATTCTACATTTCCTGATCACAACCCCTAATATTTTGGCTTCTAACACAAAGTTCTGTACTAAGTCCCACACCTATGAGGGCTTCGCCGGTGGCTCAGCAGTAAAGAATCCACCTGAAATGCAGGAGACACAGAGACACAGGTTCAATCCCCGTGTTGGGAAGATCTCCTGGAGAAGGAAATGGCAACCCACTCCAGCATTCTTGCCTGGGAAATCCCACGGACAGAGGAGCCTGATAGGCTTCAGTCCACGGGATTGCAACAGAGTTGGACATGACAGGATTAAACAATGACAACACCTATAAGCCAGAATCTCTACCTGTACATCCTACAAGATCTTGTCCTTCTTCCAAATCATTGACAATTAGTCCCTTTAGCTCATATTCACTAGCTCAGCAGGTTCTATTATTTCTTCTTAAAATATGCTCATTCTACATGGAGGGGTGGGTGGGAGGGAGGTCCAAGAGGGAGAAGATATTTGTATACTATGGCTGATTCACTTTGTTGTACAGTAGAAAGGAACACAACATTGTAAAGCAATTATCCTCCAAATAAAAATAAATCAAAAGGAAACATGTTCATGTTTGCCAGATCCTTTTCATCCCCATTACCACTAACATCTTTCAGGCCTATATTTCTTTCCTAGATCATTACAAAGGTTTCCTTACAGGTCAAAATTTTCCAGTTTCACTCCAAACCATCCTGTGAACTGCTGCCAGATGACTGTCCTTAAAAATGACTAAGAGCACGTGACTACCACACTTAAAACGTCTTCCCTCATTGTTTAGAGTGGAGTCCAGTCTTTCTCTTCAAATATAATAAGCCCTCCAAAACATGATCTTTACCTTCCTTTCAATTATCTTTCTCCTCCACAGATTGCCCAAACTATTCATCATTTCCTGAAAGAGACATTTTTTCATGCCTCCATACCTTCATTACTTCAGCTACCTGATGCAAAAAACTGACTCACTGGAAGAGACTGATGCTGGGAAAGATTGAAGGCAGGAGGAGAAAGGGACAACAGAGAATGAGATGGTTGGATGGCATCACCAACTCAAAGGACATGAGCAAACCCTGGGAGGCAATGAAGCACAGGGAAGCCTGGCATGCTGCCGTCCATGGGGTCGCAAAGAGTCAGACGTGACTGAGCAACTGAATAATAAAATACCTTCACACACAGGCACGCATACACCCTTTTGAATGAAATTATTCCTTCCTTCTCTTCATAGCTATACTGTCTCTGTTTACCAAGCCCTTGAGTAAACATAACCCTCTCTTTGAAGCTTTCTCTCATCCCTCCTTCTCTGCTACAGGTGGTTTATTGCTAAATGTATCGTGCTACCAATTTTGCCTTGACCAAACATAACTTCTATTGTTGCACTTACAGGATTGTATTTCTTTTATTTTTTCATGTTTATCTTCTGCAGAAAAGCATGAGTTCTTTGAGGGAACCTGACTTCTTACCAGCAGCATATAGTTGCAGAACTTCTACAAAACCTACCAATTAAGTTATGTGGTATAAGTGGAAGAAAAAATGTGAAGATAAGCCACACTAAATAGAGAATGCTTATTAATTTCTGAAGTTGTGTTAAGAGACAGAACTGCATTTTACTCTGAGAGAGAAAAGGCTTAAAATTAAATACTCAGATAAAGTAACACTTTGAAATCCAGTTACAATAAAAAATAAAAATTCAGTCTGTCAGGTTTAAATAAGTAGTATCAGATGCTTTCCTATGTAACAATCAAAGCCAGAAATTTTTCAGAAAACATGATTAGAAAAAAATCAAATGGAAATAATAAACATTCTAAACAATTGCGGAGGCACAACATAATGAAATTTATTTGCTATTGTTTAGAAGTGTTTATATTATGAAAGTCATAATGTGGAATAATGTGAAACACACAAAATAATCAGTAGAAAAGGAAGAAACAAAATTATAAATAACAGTAATAATAATAATAATAATCACTACTGTTTATTGATTATTACATGGCAAGCACTGTGCTGGAACTCTATATATTTTATCTCATTCTAGTCTCAGAACAATCCTCAGTGTAGATATTATTGTTTATCCCATTTACTGATGAAGAACCTGTGTCTTAGGGAAGTTAATTAAATTACCGAAGTCACATAGTCTAGTAAGTGACAGAGCCAGGTCTTAAAGTCTGACTTGGAAACCCAAGCTCTTACCTATTGCACTAAAACAGAAATAATTCTTTAACCACATTTGACAATGTTTCTTTTGTCCCTTAGTGAGAAGCTAAGAATCACATCAGAATCACATAGAATCTCCAGGGACTTCCCTGGTGGTCCACTGGTTAAGAACCCACCTTCCAGTGCGGGGGATGCAGGTTCGATCCCGGGTTGGCAACTAAGATCCCACATACCTCAGAACTAAGCCTGTGTGCCACAACTACTGAGCCCGTGCTCCACAGCCAGCGATTTCATGCACTGCAATGAAAAGATCCCACATGAGGCAGCAAAGACCCCACACAGCGCAACAAAGACCAGACACTGCCAAATAAATAAATAAATATTTTTGGAAAGAATCAAACTCCATTTTAATTATAGTACTTGGATGAGACTAAATTTTGTGATCATGCTCTTGCGATCATGAGAGCAGCAGTTGGGAATGGTGTATTCCCTGAAGGGAATATGTATTTACCATGTCAATCATTTATTCACTAAGTAAATCCCCCAACCATAATTGAGAATCAGACAGCCAGTGACAGCTGGAGATGTGAGAAGAGAGAAGTCTCCCATGTCTTGGGCTAGACAGCAATTGATCTTTGTCCCCCAATAAAAGAGATAGGAAATGGTTTTGGTGGAAATTGATGACCTGCTGCTGGCACATAGTCAAAGTGTTTGCCTGATCAGAGAAGGGGATCAAAAATTGGAATTTGTGCAGAAGTTGTATGTTCTCACTAGGTATCTATTTTATACATAGTATCAATAGTGTATATAAATCAATCTCAATCTCCCAGGTCGTCCCACCTTTTCCCCCTTGGTGTCCATATGTTTGCTTTCTATGTCTGTATCTCTATTTCTACTTTGCAAATCCATCTATACCATTTTCTAGATTCCACACATATGTGTTAATATATGATATGTATTTTTCTGTTTCTGACTTACTTCACTCAATATGACAGTCTCTAAGTCTACATACGTCTCTACAAATGACCCAATTTCGCTACTTTTTATGGCTGCCCGATTGCTAATTCCTCTCCTACCAGCCTTCTGCCACCACACACAGGCCCTTAAATTCAAACATACTGAGTTATGAGCACTTGTCCAAATGTGCTGTTCTCTCTTTTGCATTTGGACACATGATACTGTTTCTGTGTGTAATTCATTTCCCCAAACTCTTCCCTCATTCTGTCTCTGAAATTGATTCCTTTGGGTCCAATTCAAGAGTCATCTTTTCTAAGAAAACTTTCAGGACTAGAATTGAGCTTTGTATGCTCTACTCTCCCTTAAAATTCTGTGGAGACTTGAGCTTTAGACTTTATCACACTGCATTGTTATGATATGTTTACCTATCTACTTCCTTTTAATACCACGTGCTCTGAGGTGCCTGGCCTCGGGAAGGACATGGTGATATTTGTTGAGGGAGTGAATGGCCGGTAATCCTCTTATTCATCCATAGTCACTGCTTTAGTCCTAGGAGATTTGCATGTACCCTTTCTTGTGCTAAAGTCCTGTAGACTGGAGGCTGGCTCTTCCTTTAATTTGCAAATAAGTCCAATAGAAATTGAAATTAATAAGGAGGGCAGAAAAGGACTTAAAATGAAAAATTTGACAGTATTTTTTTTTCTTCCTTAGTTATATTCATTGAAGTTATTACTGATATTTTCATGTATTTACTATATGAATTAAATTGATGATACTTAGGATATGGTCAAATGTATAACATATAGCTATATTATTTACTGCTTTCAAGATAGTTGCTGAAGGAAGCATTTCTTTTTTTTTAAGTGTTCACTAAGTAGATTTTTTATGAACAGTTTTCCTATTGTCCTTTTTTCACTGAAAAAAAAGATACACTTTTCCTTTAAGCAAGATTGTTGTTGTTTAGTCGCTAAGTCGCGTTCAATAGACTGTAGCCTGCCAGACTCCTCTGCCCATGGGATTTTCCAGGCAAGAATACTGGAGTGAGTTGCCATTTCCTTCTTCAGGGGATCTTACCGGACCAGGGCTTGAACCTCATCTCCTACAATGGCAGGCAAATTCTTTACCGCTGAGCTGCATGCACACACCTTGAGAAATCCAATTTTGACAATAGTTCAAGGTAAAATGAATTTACTTTCTTTGAAAATGTCACAGTAGTATATAAATTTGTTTTTCTTGTCTAAATAAGGACAGGATACTATAACTGAACAGTTATACGGAACAGTATACTGAATAGTATACTGAACACTTTTTCTATTTTCTTTTATCACTGAAAAAAAAGACACACTTTTCCTTTAAACAAGGTACAGTATTTGAAATGAATGAAAGTACATCCGGACACAAAGATTTAATTAATTCTCCCAATTTATACCCACTAAGACTTCATAGCTCTTTGTGAATAAATCTTTCACTATCATGTCATTTTTTCCTGGCACTGTTATCCCATTCGTGGAGTAGTAGAATACATTGATCTGACTTTTGACACAATAATCAAATTTCATTTAACTTTCAAATGAATTTGAATTACAACGTTTGTAATAGAGATCAATACTTTTGTATTGGAACATAATTGCTTTACAATGTCGTATTAGTTTCTGCTGTACAACAATGTGAATCAGCCATATGGATACATATATCCCCTCCTTCTCGAGCCTTCCTCACACCCTCACCCCCATTTTACCGCTTTAGGTCATCACAGAGCATCAAGCTAAGTTTACTTGCTTTTTAAATTAATATATATTTATGGAACAGACTGTTTTACTGGAAGTTTCTGTCCCAGAGTGTATGACCTTTCTATTTTAAATGATCAAGGGAGAGCCTTTCTGTTCTGCTGTGTTCAAGTTCTATTTTGCTAGTATTTCATTGCATAAAAATGAGTATGGATTATGACTCATAATGATACTGACACCCTTACACACCCCTTCTTTCTAATTGTGAAATCAAGGTTCTGTATTTTTCTTATAATTACATTAACTCCCCTACTCATAGCTTTCCCTCTACCACTGATTGAATATTGTTCTTACTTCTTCTTCTGGGCAATTTTGTCCCAGATACATATCTGAAAAAATATTTAAGCTATTTTTTTCCCAAGACTTACCCAAACCAATGTGAACTGACTCTATATGCCATCAGCCTCCATATCAAGATTTCATCTGCAAGGGTTGTTTCAAATTTCTTCTTTGGTTGTAAAGTACTTCATGCACTCAAAAAGGCATAGAGACAATAAACACATGAGAACATGCTAACATCATTAGCCATCAAGAAAATGCAAATTAAAACCATCACGCTCAATAGCATAGCTGTAAAAAAAAAAGACTAAAAAATAACAAGCGTTGGTGAGGATGTGAAGAAATTAGAATACTCAGACATCCCTCATGGGAATGTAAAATGACACTTTGGAAAACACTTTGACAGGTCCTCAGAATACTACACGTAGAGTTAACGTATGACCTAGTTATTCCACTTCTAGGCGATGTGAACATATGTCCACAAAAGAACTTATACACAAGTGTTCATAGCAGCATTATTGACCAATTATGGACCAAAAGTGGACATAATCCAAATCTCCATCAACTGATGTTTGGATAAACAAAACATGATATATCCAAACTATGGAACATTATTTGACCATGAAAAGAAGTACTGATATGAAATGACCAACATAGGCAAATCTATAGAGACAGAAAAGATTAGTGCTTGCCTAGGGCTGTAGAAGATTTGGAGGAAATGAGGAGTAACAACAAATGGGTTCATGGTTTCTTTTGGGAGTAATGGAAATATTTTAAAAATTGATTATGGTGATAGTTGCACAACTTTGTGAATACACTAAAAATCATTAAATTGCATAATTTAAATTGGTGAATATACATGGTATGTGAACTTCGTTTCAGCAAATTATGTTAGAAAATACACAGAATAAAAGAACCTACACACTGCATAAAGAATATGTAGCAGAGACCATTAAGATATCGCCAAGGTTTTTAAATATGTTGTTTTGTTATTTTTCCACCAAATTTTTTTAAAAAGCAAAAGTTTGATGCAGGATACAGGATGCACTGGGATGACCCAGAGGGATGGTACGGGGAGGGAGGTGGGAGTGGGGTTCAAGATGGGGAACACGTGTACACCCATGGTGGATTCATGTTGATGTATGGCAAAACCAGTACAATATTGTAAAGTAATTAACCTCCAATTAAAATAAATAAAATAAATAAATTGAAATCTTTGGTCTTCACTTTCCCCACCTTACCCAGAAATAACCACTATCATAAAGTTGGTGAGCATCACTCCTATGCATACTTTGACCCTTTTACTACTTATGTGTATATACATTAACAAAATATGAATCTACTTTGAATGTTTTTGACATTTTACATAAATGGTATAATAAAAAGTAGCTTTCAAAGTTTTCTTTTTCACTTAGTATGGTATTTAAAATTTTTAAATGTGACCAGTAAACTTACATACCTACATCGCCACTTAAATTCTATATAGTACTCCACTGTGTTAAAATAGTACAATTAATTTACCCATTGTTCTAGTAATGAAAATTCAAGCTGTTTTCAAACATTTACTGCTACAAAAAAAAAAAAAAAACTTGAAAAAATCCTTGAACATGTTTCTATGGATGTATTTACCATAGTTTATCTAGAGGTATATATATTTAAAGTTGAAAATTTATGGGTAAAAGGTTATGATCAGTTTAAATATCGTGTAAGCTAATTTCCAACATTTGTCTCAATTTACATCCTTGCTGAAGTGTTTAAGGATACTGTTTGCTCCCACCATGGCCCTCTCTTGGTATTATCAAGCACTTCAAATCACTTCAGTGTAATGGTGGTGAAATAATATCTCATTGTATTTTTAGCTATTATCCCTTCAGATATTTCCTCAGGTCTTTCTCCTTCTTGGCCCCTACAATGCAAATACTGGTGTGTTTAATGTTGTCCCAAAGACTCTGATGCTGGGAGGGATTGGGGGCAGGAGGAGAAGGGGGCGACAGAGGATGAGATGGCTGGATGGCATCACTGACTCGATGGACATGAGTTTGGGTAAACTCCGGGAGTTGGTGATGGACAGGGAGGCCTGGCTTGCTGCGATTTATGGGGTCGCAAAGAGTCGGACACGACTGAGCGACTGAACTGAACCGAACTGAACTGAGAGGACTTTTAGGCTGTCTTCAGTTTAGTTTTGTTTCGTTTTTCATTCTTTTGTCTGTATTCTGTTTTGCAGTAGATTTCCACCCTTCTGTCTTCCATATCACTTATCCATTCTTCTCCCTCAATTATTCCACTACTGATTCCTTCAAATGTATTGTTTATCTCTGTTTGTTCTTTAGTTCCTCTACATTTTCGGTAAACATTTCTTGCATCTTCTCCATTCTTTTTCCAAGATCCTGAATCATCTTCTCTATCGTTATTCTGAATTCTTTTTCTGGAAGGTTATCTCCACTTCATTTAGTTATTTTTCTCGGGTTTTATCTTGTCACTTCATCTGGGACATAACATTCTACATTTTAATTTTGATTAACTGTCTGTGATGTGGGTTTCATTCTAGCAGCTTTGGGACTGTAATTCTTCTTGCTTCTTTTCAATATCTCATTGTATTTTAATTCTATTTTCTTGAATTTGGGTGTGATTGAGCACCTCTGTGTCTACTGTCCTTTGGGTATTGTCTCTGTAATATTTTTTCCCCTATCCATTGCTTATTTTCCTATTGGGTTATTTATTTTATTCACTCTTATTTGTAGGAACTCTTCATGTATTTTGGATTCTAATACTCTGCTAGCATATGTATTTCACAAATCTATCCCAATTTTGGTTTGCTTTTTAAGTTTTTAAATAATGCCTTTGTCAGATGCAGGTTTTCAGTTTTTATATCATTAAATTTAACAATCTGTTCTTATGGTAGGTGCTTTCAGAGATATGAACAAATTTGGCTTCATTTTTTGCTGCACGTTTTAAGATTTCACTTGTTGTATATGAATCTTAATTCACCTGAAATTATTTTTTTATTGTGTGAAGTAGAAAAATATTTTTCTTTTCCTTTAATACCATGTATCCCAGAACCCTTTCTTCAACTGACTAATAACTGTTATACCTCAAGTTCCCTGTATAGATTTTTGGCCATTTCTGGACTATTGATTCTTTCTCCTTGGTCTATTTGTCTTTCCTTGTGTTAGTACCATGCGGTTTTAATTGCTGTACCATATAAATCTTGCTCTCTGGCTATATTTGGTTACCCTATCTGCAGCGCTTTGGAAAATTACAGAATAAACTTGTGAAGCCAAATACTCTAGGAAATAAATTTCTCAAAATGATAAGATGTTGGCATTGATTTTGGAATGTTATTTGGAATAATTCACAGTGGTACCTGTTAGCGATCTGTACAACTACCTGAAATATTTTGAATCATGACCAGCTGCTATGACTTTGGCTTGCAAGGGAAATTGCCTCTGGATATTGAATATTATACCTACTATGGAAAAGAATTTTCATCTGAAATTGTGTAGAACTCCATTAAAACACTGGTGCTATGAGAAAGTTTTGCCTTCAGTTTTTTATAATATAAAACTATGTATATATGGAGCTATATACTATGTGCATATGGAAAAGTTATTTTAGAGGCAAAATAAATTCTGAAATAGTAAGACATATTAATTGTAATATGAGTTTCTATGGTGCATAACAAAACATCCATATACACAGTATTTATAGTAAAAATTATTGAATACACTGAAATACACAAACAGAAAAATTAACAACACGGAATAGATCTTACCATGATAGTATTAGCACTAGGCAAATAGCTTTTCTGACCCTGAGTTCTTGATCATTGCCTGTTCGGAAGTTACCCCTGAAAATAGCATCATTAATTACAGCTCAACATTTCTCAAGATGATTTGCCCACATGTCAGTTTCCCCTCTCAACTTTCCTATTTCTGTCATTGGTATCATTGTCTTTACAGTATCCCAGATTCAAAACCTTGGAATTATCCTTGATTTTTTACCTTCATATAATCTACCTCTCCAGATGCCCCATTATCTCCTGGGCTTCCCAGGTGGTAAAGAACTGGGCTGCCCAGTGGTAAAGAACCCACCTGCCAATGAAGGAGACGTAAGAGATGCAGGTTCAATCCCTGGGTCGGGAAGATCCCCTGGAGGAGAGCATGGCAACCCACTCCAGTATTCTTGCCCAGAGAATCCCATGGAGAGAGGCGCCTGGTGGGCTACAGTCCATGGGGCCACAAAGAGTCAGACAGAAATGAAGTGACGTAGCACACATGCAGTCTCTCTATGGTAGGCAGAATGATGGCCCCTTCTTCCCCTACCCTCAAAGGTGTTCATGACCTAATCCCTGAAAACTGTGACTATGTCATGTTACATAGCAAGGGGAAAATCAGAAATTGGAAATGGAATTAAGGCTGTTAATCAACTGTCTGCAAAATAAGGAGATTATCCCGGTATAAACCGGACCCAGAGTAATTGCTTGCTTGCTTAGTTGCTCAGTCACATCCAACTATTTGCAACCCCATGGACTGTAGCCTGCCACGCTCCTCTGTCCATGGGGATTCTCCAGGCAAGAATATTGGAATGGATTGCCATGCCCTCCTCCAGGAGATCTTCCCAACCCAGGGCTCAAACCCAGGACTCCCGCATTGCAGGTGGATTCTTTACCATCCAAACCACCAGAGAAGCCCAAGAATACTAGAGGGGGTAGCCTATCCTTTTTCCAGGAGATCTTCCTGACCCAGAAATTGAACCAGTGTCTCCTACATTGCAGATGAATTCTTTACCAGCTGAATTATCCAGGAAACCCAGAGTAATACAGGAGTCCTTTAAGTGTGGAAGACTGAGATAGAAGATTCAGTGTTAGAGTGATAGGCCTTCAGAAAGGGTTAATAAGCTTTCTTGGCTTTGAAGATAGAAAGGGACCATGAGCCAAGAAAGGTGGGCAACGTCTAGAAGCTAGAAAAGATAAACAGATCCTCCCCTAGAGCTTCCAGAAGGAATGTAGCTGGCCAACACCTTGATTTTAGTCCAGCAGAACCCATTACAGACTTCTAACCTTTCAGAATGGCAAGATAACATATCCGTGTTGTTCTAAACCCTCAAGTCTGGGGTAATTTGTTAGAGCAGCAAGAGGTAACAAATACACTCTCCAACCACCGATCACGTCTCCACTGGTTCTTACTTTACGCTTCCTCTCAATTGTCCTTTTCATCTCAATTTCTAGTGGCAGTATCCAGTTCAGGCCTTCATTAGTTAGCTCTGGATGTTGCAATAGATGCCTAACCATGATACAGTGGACATAGTCCTAAATTGTGAGGAGGGATACTTGGTTTCTAGTCTGTCTCTGCTATTAATTAGCTTATGACCTAAGGATGTCTCGATGCCAAACTTCCTGACCCTCTACGCAACACACACGTACACACACTCTCACATTAGAAGATGATTATTTCCATTATTTCTAGCCATTTTAAAGCCACTGGATAGCTTGTCTACCTCTTATATCCTCACTTCTTCAATCCATACTATGCATCTGTCTAGAATGCTTCTTAAATCCTATTTTGTATAAATTACACACAATTGTACAAACCTGCATTGACTTTTCATTACTTATAGATTACATTAGTCCCTATTAAAGAACTTTTACAATCTGCATACTGCCCCATCTCTCTCCAAGTTTTTTTTTTTTTTCTCTCCCAGAATATCCTGCCCTACCCATTTCAGTAAAACAGATGTATTCATTCATTCCTCAAAGGTGGCCCCTTCAGGCTCTTCCTCCCTCCTGCAATATCCATACCCCACATTTCTAATTATCTGAGTCTCACTCTTGTAAGAGTGAGAGTGGGCTTCCTGGTTAAAGAGGTGGCTCAGAGGTTAAAGAGTGTGCCTGCAATGCGGGAGACTTGGGTTTGATCCCTGGGTTGGGAAAGATCCTCTGGAGAAGGAAATGGCAACCCACTCCAGTATTCTTGCCTGGAGAATCCCATGGATGGAGGAGCTTTGTGGGCAACAGTCCACGGATTGCAAAGAGTCAGACACAACTGAGCAATTTCACTTTCTTTTCACTTTTCACTCTTGTAAACATTTCCCAGGTGGTGCTAGTGGGGAAAGACCCACCCACCAATACAGTAGATGCAAGAGACACAAGTTGGGTCCCTGGGTTGGAATACCCCCTGGAGTAGGAAATGGTAATGCACTCAAATATTCTTGCCTGGAAAAGTCCATGGACAGAGGAGCCTGGTGGGCTACAGTCCATGGGGTCACGAGGAGTCGGACACCACTGAGTGACTGAGCACGCACACACCTTCTGCAAAGGGCCCAGTAACTGCCACCCTCCACGGTTACTGCCTCTACTGTGTTTCTCAAATTAAATTCTGATAGGAACTCACAGATGATCTAAATTTTCCAACTCAACACTTGGGGTTGAAAAGGGGTGGGAGAAGAGCCATAAGGAAAAAGAGAAACTAGTTCAAAGGGCTAAAGCTTTGCTTTTCAAGTCTCTGGAAAGAGTGAGGAAACAAATGTAGTCACAACTAATCTGGTACTTTCTTGCTTTAGTAGTTCTCCCTTCATGGGTATGTCTTGTCTCCCAAAGTATAAGCCTTTAATGACAGGGTCATTTCTTATATTTCTTTTATCCCTATCAATTAGAAAAGAGTCTGATGTCTTACCAACAAAAGTTACTCACTGGTTTGCTCAGGGTTACAACACATAAATAGTAATGACATTAACATACCAAATCCAGTTTTAGTTTCCACAGTTCACGAGGGATTCAAAATACTTAGAAAGTATTGAAACAATGAGTTCATCCATCTAATATTTATGAAAAGCTTGCTTGAGCTCAGTGTATGTTAGCCAAATAATCCCCAATGCTGGAATATGTAGACTCTCACTTAATCTCCTTAATGCCTCGGCCTCCAAAACCCACCTCCCCAGCAGCACTGTTTGTATCTGCCAAACATGACTCATAGTCTCTGATCCTTCTTGAATTCCTCTGGATTCTGGGAGGAAGTTCTTTCTACCACTGATTCAAAGCCTACCTCACTGCAAGCTGTAGAGTCACATAAATCCTAGAGGGGGTTCATTTCCCCCACAACTTCCCAAGAAGAGCAATGTCTTAAGAACCTGGGCATCTGTGGGTGGTAGTATAATAAATTAATTGCCATACTACAACTTCATGAAACATTTTTAGATATCCTTGATTTAGTTAACTCCTAATAGCATTTATCCAGATTCTTTGCATGAAACTCTGTGTCGGAGCCATCTATTCAGCCTATGTTTTCAATGCTGACTACAGCATTATCTCCATGAGGGCTTTATATCTTTGCCATTTTATCCTGAAACCAGGATTTCTTCCTGATCAACTTACACTCTCATATTCCATGATGCTAATAGCTGAGTTGCCCTGATGGAGGTGAGCTGTTGGTTCAAGTCTAGGGTAAAGATTTTAACCCAAAGTGAACCTGAGTACTTGGTCTGAAATCTCAGACAGCATGTCAGCATAGATCCATCACTGAGAATCTTAGGCAATTATATTTAAGAACAGTTTGTTGTTCTGTCACTAAGTCATGTCCAACTCTTTGTGAGCCCATGGTCTTTCACACACCAGGCTTCCCTATCCTTATTATCTCCCAGAGTTTGCTCAAACTCATGTCCATTGAGTTTGTGATGCCATCCAACCATTTCATCCTCTGTCGCCCCCTTTTCCTCCTGCCCTAATATTTCCCATCATCCCAGCCGACTCTTTTCCAATGAGTCGGCTCTTCAAATCAGGTGGCCAAAATATTGAAGCTTCAGCTTCAGCATCAGTCCTTCCAATGAATATTCACGGTTGATCTCTTCTAGGACTGACTGATTTGATCTCCTTGCTGTCCATCACATATGGCTAAACATTTGTTTCAATTGCTTTTTCTTTCGCTATGGTCTATTTTTTTTCAGTTGTCTTTTTCCTTTTTCCCCCCACACTTAAATGTACTTCCACATACACATTGCACCAACTGTCAGTAGCATACAAATGCCTCCTTCTTTGGCTTGTCAGTGACATAAATTTTTTTCTAGCATATCCTGACAAGGGCATTGTATTTGAAATGTCATTTCCTTCTCTCGTTTAGTCATGGAATTTAAGTCTCTTTCAAATATTCTGTCTTTCTCATACACAATCTTTTGCCTGTACAACATTTTTTTCTTTCCCACACCAAATGTATATATTTATATGACATAATAGAACAGTAAGGAAATTACTGCTTCAGCTTTCTAAAATCATGATAGTACCTTGGAGCTAATATGCTATAAATTAGCTATTTCAGTCATATATGTGTGTGTGTGTGTATACATAGATATACTTGCAATGCATAACCATCCATAAACCATGAGTAATATACCGATGTACAAAGTCACACATATAAACTAACTATTGCTGATTTAAATATACATCACTAGTCTACCCACATAGTTACAGGGTTCCCCAGGTGGCGCTAGTGGTAAAGGACCCGCCTGCTAATACAAGAGACATAAGAGATGTGGGTTCGATCCCTGGGTTGGGAAGATCCCCTGGAGGAGAGCATGGCAACCCACTCCAGTATTCTTGCCTGGAGAATCCCATTGGTTACCACCCACTGAAAATTTCAGAGCATGATCATTCTGTAAAGAACCAGAGCTGAGGATAGGAAGAAACAAAGGGATAAAGTAAGTAGACAGACAGGGTTTCCCAGGTGGCACTAGTGGTAAAGAACCCACCTGCTAATGCAGGAGACTTAAGAACCATGGGTTTGATCCATGGGTCGTGGAAGATTCCTCTGGAAGAGGGCATGGCAACCCACTCCAGTATTCTTGTCTGGAGAATCCCATGGACAGAGGAGCCTAGCAAGCTATTGGGTCACAAAGTATCAGACATGACTAAAGCAACTTAACATGCACACGAGTAGACAGACAGTTCTCTCCATGCAGGAGACCTGGGTTTAATCCCTGGATTGGGAAGATCCCCTGGAGAAGGTAAGAATTACCCTTGCCAGTATTCTGGCCTGGGGAATTCTATGGACAGAGGAGCCTGGCAGGCTATAGTCCATGGGGTTGCAAAGAGTCGGACAGGACTGAGTGACTTTCACTTTCAGCTAGCCATAGCAGACACAAAGGCCAGAGTCTTGAGACCCAACTCAGAGCGACCCAGGCTAAATAACTGCCTTGACAAAACTCTGACTGACCTGTCTTCAGGCCTAAATGTGACAACTGCTTTAGGCCAGAGAAACATCCTGAATGGATAGTGAGGCTTTGAGGAAACTGCTTGAAAATGTCTTGAGGAACTCAGTCCAGTCTTTATGATAGCAATGTGACTCCTAGGGTATAGGCAGTATTTGACTCATGCATGAGACTTAACGGGGAAATGTAAATAGCAATGGAAGATGAAGCAATAGTGAAATAAAAGGCAAATATGAGGAAAAGGCCAGTGCAAGCTTCAAAGCAATGTTGACAGTAATTCCGAAAGAATAAAACAGGCAAGGATGAAATCTTTTAAACCAGTAAGAAGCCTAATAATAGATTACAAGCTCTGTAAGGGCAAAGATCTAGGGATCTGTTGGGAGAGGCAATCGGCTAATGGGCCCTAAGAGTCCCATCAGAGTCATGCTAAGTATGCCAAGAGCACAAGGCCTCCACTGGTCTTACCTGGGCCATTTCTCAGGGTTACATGTGTAGCAAGCAACTTGGGAGGGAAGGGCTTCCCAAGCGGCTCAGTGGCAAAGAATCTGCCTGCCAAGCAGGAGATGCGGGTTTGATCCCTGAGTCAGAAAGATCCCCTGGAGAAGAAAATGGCAACCCACTCCAGTATTCTTGCCTGGAGAATCCCATGGACAGAGGAGCCTGGAGGGGTATAGTCCAGGGAGTCACAAGGAGTCAGACACAACTTAGTGACTAAATAGCAACAGCAACTTGGGAGGGAAGAGGTAACTCCCCTCAAAGAACAACTTGTTCTCTCTGAAACTGATGGATTCTGCAAGCAAGCGTTGCTCTCCTGTAATGCAACCCAACACGTATGGAGGCATCCAGGTAGGCCCACCTGAGTTATCCTGTGGAAACTGGGGGGTGTGAGAAACTGACACAAGCGAAGAGAAAGCTCATGTTGGCTGCTGTGCCCGGAGTAATAAAGTCCTTAGTCTTTGACCCCAGTCTCAGGTCTCCTGCCAGCATCCAGACACAATAACAGGCTTGCTTATTAACCTGAAAACTGAGTAAGATCCCAACCCTTCCTCAGGTCAACTCCCACCACCCAGAATAGTACCCAGCGAAGAGGGGTTGTATGATTTGTTAAATGAGTCCCTTACTTAATGAATATCTGAATTTGCTTTATCTTACTATTAACCTCACTTATAAGCATTAAATTAATTGACATATAGTTGTGAAATCATGAGGCCTATTATTTATTCCTGATTAAAATATCATGCTAAGGAGACATCTCTGGTGTTCCAGTAGTTAAGAATCCACCTTCTAATGCAAGGGACTTGGGTTTGATCCCTGGTCAGAGAATTAAGATCCCACATACTGTGGGGCAATTAAACCTGCATGCCACAACTACTGAGCCCACGAGCCATAACTAAGACCCGACACAGCCAAATAATTTTTTTTTTTAATGATCATTCAAGGTGCTTACTACTTAAGTTCAAATAAAATGGAGTTGGTGAAATTCCCTTTAAGAAATGCAGGCAGCCCAAGCAATTTGAAGGTACACTGTTTGCGTTTGTGCATCTCCAAGGAATTATAACCTTCTGAGGACAAGAACTGTGTCTTTTCACCCTTGGATCCCCAACACTTAGTATGTGCCTGGCACATTTAAAGGGCATAATAATAATGATGATGATAAGATAATAACAACTATCATTTGTTGAGTACCTACTGCATGCCAGGCCATGTGCTCAACACTTCATATTTAATCCTCAGAACCATAACTTAAGTAATATTATTATATCTATTTGAAAAATGAGGATCCACCAGGGACTGAGCCCATTTCTCCTGCATTGGTGGGTGAATTCTTTACTGCTGAGCCACCAGGAAACCCTAGAGGGGAAGGATGGAGTGGAAGGTGGGAGGGAGGCTCAAAAGGGAGGGGACATATGTATACCTATGATGGATTCACATTGTTTTATGGCAGAAACCAACACAACATTGTAAAGCAATTATCCTCCATTTAAAAGTAAATAAATTTAAACTAAAAAACAACAACAACAACAAAAAACAACAACAAAAAAAAAACAAAAACGAGGCTCCAGAGGCACAGAGAGGGGAGGAAGCTTGCCCATAGACATACATCTAGTAAGTGGTGCATGTGATGGGTTGAACACTGATGCCCAAAGATCTCCACATCCTAATTCTTGGACCCTGCAAATGTTACTAAAGAGACTCTGCAGGAGTGATTAATTTAGAGATCTCAACACGGAAGATTATGCAAGTTTGTCTGGATGCATCCTGAATGCCATTACAAGTGTCCTTGTAAGAGGAAGACTGAAGGAGATTTCACAGACAAGGGAGAAGAAAGCAACGTGATCACTGATGCAGATGCTGCACAGCTGGCTTTGAAAATGGAGGAAGGGATCACAAGCCAAGGAGTGCAGCTGTCCTCTAGAAGATGAACGAGGCAAGGAATGGATTCTCCCTTAAAGCTCCTGGAGGGAGCATAGCTGTGCCAACACCTTAATTTCAGCCCAGTGATGCTGGTTTCAGACTTTCAGCCTCCAGAACTATGAGAGAATAAATTTCTGTTGTTTTCAGCCAAGAAAAATAAAGAAAAAAGAAATGCTGCCAATAATTCCCAATGATATGTCAATTAATGGGCTAATCATTTATAACATATTTGAGAGAAAGCATCAAAATCTTAGTTACATTACATATCATATATTTTAATTTTGTGTTTAATATTTTTAAATGCATTTTATGAAAATAGTGAATACCAATTAATAAGGAAATGAAAAAAGACCTCTTGCTATTAATTTTACCCAGACCAGAAATCCAGATCAAGAAGCCTAACAAAAATAAACAGCCTAATTTTTCCCTTCCCCCTTAAGAAAGTCACTGGTTTCAGATCCTCTGAAGCTATTGACATTAAGACCTCATAGATAATCCTCTCACTTCTATCTAGAATTGATTTATCAATACATAAATAACCACTGATTAATGATATCTGCCAACAGAATCTTTTCCAATTATATACTAAAAAATAAAACAATTGAGACTTCAATTCTGTGCAGCAAGGCGTATGTGGTGTGCCAGTCTCTGCTGTGTACTTTCACATACACAGCGATGCATAATTTCTGAGCAACACCTGGCAGGTACGAAGTCTCTGTAACTGGCTCATTGTATTTTTCTCAATAGGTTGCAACCCTTTTTTGCATGTGGGCTCCACACCTTTCTAAACACTTGGTAATTTATGGGAGAGGCAACTTTCTTTTCCTGGTGAGAGGCTGTCGAATTTGTTTTAGCTGAAATGGAGAACTTCCTTTATAGTTTAAACCGCGTCCAACTGTAAACTACCAGCAGGGGCACAAGAA
This sequence comes from Bos javanicus, assembly GCF_032452875.1. NCBI lineage: Eukaryota > Metazoa > Chordata > Mammalia > Artiodactyla > Bovidae > Bos > Bos javanicus. The sequence goes on along the minus strand of NC_083872.1, from coordinate 94,584,887 downwards.
ACACTGGAACAAAACTTCAGCGTGCAAAATGGGTCATCAGTGTTTGTTCAAGTCTTTAAATATGGCGGTCGCCTAATCTTCTCTAGATGTCTAAAAATAAATTGAAGCTGAAAAGTACTTTATTATGAACAGAATAAAATGGGGCCATGAGAGTAAGCTCATTACACTTTTTTTTTTGCCACCACTCTTTCATCTTTCTTCAAACAATTCACTCACGTAGGATTCCAGAGCCTTATGGTTTGGACTAATATGGTCATTAAAATCCCATGTTTATAAATGAAGATCAACTAAAACATTTAGATTATTCAGATCATCACATTTAGTGGAAAAAAAACAATATCTTTTGAAGTAAAACAAACGTGGAGCTATGTAAATTTTCTTAAGAGGTATTGCACCTAATAATGTTGTTTGGTAGCTCAGTGGTATCCAACTCCATGGACTGCAGCACACCAGGCCACCAGGCTTCTCTGTCCTTCACCATCTCCCAGGGTTTGTTCAAACTCATGTCCATTGAATTGGTGATGTCATCCAACAGTCTTATCCTCTGTCATACTCTTCTTCTTTTTTTCTTCTTTAATAATAACAATTTAGAATTTATTAAAATGTACATATATTTTTTAGGTCACCGCATAACAAGTATGTCAAATTTTAATGCAGATTTGCCTCATTTCTGCTCTGAAGCAGAATTTTATAAGATGCTCAGTGATCACATTACAACCAAAAAAAACCCTATTGTGTTAATTTTTAAAAGCATTTTTAAATCACCGTCATACCCACTTTCTTGCATATTATTATATATAATATTAATATATTTACAATATTTATAATATTAATATATTTACAATCATCTCTTCATTAGTCTATTGCTACCACTAAAAGACTGAAGATCCTTGATGGTATTTCTATAATCATACCCACTTAAATGCTTGCTACTGCTGCTAAGTCACTTCAGTAGTGTCCGACTCTGTGTGACCCCATAGACAGCAGCCCACCAGGTTCCCCCGTCACTGGGATTCTCCAGGCAAGAACACTGGAGTGGGTTGCCATTTCCTTCTCCAATGCATGAAAGTGAAAAGTGAAAGGGAAGTTGCTCAGTCATGTCCGACTCTTCGAGACCCCATGGACTTCAGCCCTCCAAGCTCCTGCGTCCATGGGATTTTCCAGGCAAGAGTATTGGAGTGGGGTGCCATCGCCTTCTCCGACTTAAATGCTTGGAACGCCCTAAATTATTAGTTAAGAAATTCCCTGGTGGTCCAGTGGTTAAGACTCCGAGCTTCCACTGGAGGGGGCTTGGGTTCCATCCCTGTTTAGGGAACTAAGCTGTACGACATGGCCAAAAATAAATAAATGTTAAAATTTTTAAAATAATTTTAAAATAGATTATTGGTAAATGTTGGCTTAATAAATAAATTTGTATTCCCCCTCTATTCAATTTTCAACTTAGAGCTCTTTTACCTTTACACACACTTCTTAGGTTTTCATCCATATGTGGAGAGCATCCAAATATGTCTGTCCATCCAGCCACTCCCTCCAGATCTCAAGTCTTTTTATTTCAGCTGATTGCCGATATTCCCTCTGAATGCCCTGCAAGTCTGTACTCTCAACATGTGTAAAATTAAATTCACAGTAGTTTCCACTAATTCAATTCAACTTTAAAACTACAACTCAAGAGATATTTGTTGACATCCCTTTGCAAACAGCACTCACTAGACAATGGGGGTGAGATGAGCAAGACAGTGTCAGGCCTCAGGAGGCTTATAGACTAGTAAGGGAGATGAGCACTTTCAAGGTACCAGGTGCAGTGTGATGAGTATTAGAAGAACAAACTAAGAACTGAAAATTCTGGAACTGCTCACAAACACCAACTCTTCAGGAAGCAAGAACATTTCGACAGAAGCTAGATATGAACTTAAAAAAAAAATCTCCAAAATTTTGGCTTCAATGGATCCTGACCTGCTTTATCACTTGCTCCACATTCTTAGCTTTAACTTGCTGGAGGTGGTCTGTGTATCTCCCCAACCTTTAGACCCCTACTTGCTGTCTGAGAACTGGCATCCTGGCTCCCATCTATCTGGCCTTCTGTGCTCTCATTCGGCCTCAACTTGCTTCCAAATCTGTAAGATGTACTCTACGAGGGGACTTCCCTAATGGTCCAGCAGTTAAGACTCCGTACTCTCCTTTGGTTCCAGAGCGTGAGGCTCTGGCAGAAACATTCATGAGCGGGTGACCCAGCACGGTCCTTCTTGGAACTGGATAGCCATTTTACTTCCCTTGCCGTTAAGTCACTGAGCCCGGAAGATTAGAGAGTTTTATTTCTGGGATTCCTGTAGACACACCCACCCACATACATACGTACATATATATATATACATATATATATATTTTTAAAAGACTATGCTCCCAATGCAGGGGACTGGGATTCAGTCCCTGGTCAGGGGACTAGATTCTACCTGCTGCAATTAAAGACCCCACATGCTGTAACTAAGACCAGGCTCAGCCTAACTCCATGAGGTCACAGAGTTGAACACAACTGAGCACGCATGCATACAAATAAATAAAAATTTAAAATATATATTTTAAAATGATGTGTGCTTTTAAAATGGATAACCAACAAGGTTCTACTGTATAGCACAGGGAACTCTGCTCAATGTTATGTGGTAGCCTGAATGGGAGGGGAGTCTGGGGGAGAACAGATACATGTATATGTATGGCTGAATCTCTTTGCTGTCCACCTGAAACTATCACAACATTGTTAATGGGCTATACTCCAATATTAAATTAAAAGTTTTTTTAAAAGATGTATACTGAGAGGAAGTAAAATATCATATTTCAGGAAATACTTTAAGAATCAACCTTTGACTTGAATATTAGAGTAAGTTTGATTTTAAGAGGACAATAGAATGGGAAAAGTCACCTAGTTAGATGGACTAATTTGAGCCAAGACACAAGAAACAATCTAAGGCATATTCCAGAAAGAGTGGATGGGAATTTGTTGTGTTTGGGCCTTTTTGGTTCCCCACTGTTTACTTACTCTTCCACTCACAAAATAGGAACACTGATCAACAAGAGCCTCACCCTCAAGGATATTAGGATACTCCTAATATCAGGGAAAAGGATTCATATTGTGCCAGAAAAGGGGAAGTGGAAAGATGGAGAAGGAAGTACATATGCAGTAAAAATAAAGCAGTAAATAAAGCTAGAGTGGGTAGCAGAGTTACACAAGGGCAGTTTAAGGGTGTTGATGGTGGAGGAACCTTACATGATTCCCTCATTCATCAGCCCAAGCCCAGACAATAAAGAGCTTATGAGTTAACAGTAACAGAAGAGTGTGTGAGTGCTCAGTCATGTCTGACTCTTTGCGACCCCTTGGACTATAGCCCGTCAAGCTTCTCTGTCCATGGGATTCTCCAGGCAAGAATAGTGGAAGGGGTTGCCATTTCCTTCTCCAGGGGATCTTCCTGATCCAGGAACCAGAACTGCATCTTCGGAGTCTCTTGCATTGGCAGGTGAATTCTTTACCACTGAGCCACCTGGGAAGCCCTAATAGACTAGTGGACACTCTAAAGAGTCTCTCGGGACTTCCCTGCTGAGCTCCTAATGCAGAGCACCCTGGTCAGGGAACTAGATTCCGCATGCCTCAACTAAGATCCCAACTGCCCCAAAGAAGATTGAAGATCCTGCATCCCACAACTAAGACCTGGCATGGCCAGATAAACAAAGAAATGTTTTTTAAAAAATAAATAAATGCAATGAAGATAAAGTAATACCTTCTGAGTTTGAATAAAAATGTCAACTATGGAATGACCAAGTGTCACTAGGAATCATACCATAGAACTGTTTGAATGCCTGCTGAGTCACTTCAGTAGTGACCCCATGGACTGTAGCCCACCAGGCTCCTCTCTCCAGGGGATTCTCCAGGCAAGAATGCTGGAGCGGGTTGCCATGCCCTACTCCAGGGGATCTTCCTGACCCAAGAATTGAACCTATGGCTCCTTTGTCTCCTGCATTGCCAGGTAGGTTCTTTACCACTAGTGCCACCTGAAACTATTTAGCAGGTGATAAGGATCCATGTCAAATAGATGGGGAAACAATGGAAATAGTGACAGACTTTATTTTCTTGGGCTCCAAAATCACTGCAGATGGTGACTGCAGCCATGAAATTAAAAGATGCTTACTCCTTGGAAGAAAAGCTATAACAAACCTAGATGGCATATTAAAAAGCAGAAACATTATTTTGCTGACAAAAGTCTGTCTAGTCAAAGCTATGGTTTTTCCAGTAGTCATGTATGGATGTGAGAGATGGACCATAAAGAAAGCTGAGTGCCGAAGAATTGACGCTTTTGAACTGTGGTGTTGAGAAGATTCTTGAGATTCCCTTGGACAGCAAGGAGATCAAACCAGTTCATCCTAAAGGATATCAGTCCTGAATATTCATTGGAAGGACTGATGCTGAAGCTGAAACTCCAATACTTTGGCTACCTGATAAGAAGAACTGACTCATTTGAAAAGACCCTGATGCTGGGAAAGATTGAAGGCAGGAGAAGAAGGAGATGACAGAGAATGTGATGGTTGGATGGCATCCCCGACTCAATGGACATGAGTTTGAGCAAGCTCCAGGAGTTGGCGATGGACAAGGAAGCCTGGGGTGCTGCAGTCCGTGGGATCGCAAAGAGTCGAACACGACTGAACAACTGAACTGAACTGAACAGAAGGATCCATGTAAGAAACTAGTAACATTATGTTTTGTCTTGAAACTAAATATTTTTTAAAATTTCATAGCAAGTGGAGGATTAACATAAACCACAACTTTTTATGAAGCTGGAATATTTTTTTTTTCTTTGTTGTTGCAGAGAGTTGAAAGTTGTCTTCAACATATGTTGAGAATTTCTTCTTAAGATGGCTTCACACAGAGAAAGCAAGGCACATGTTTAACTAGAATAAGTCAGGTGAAGGCATTTATTACATTTATTACTTCCTGGGTCAGGAAGATCCCCTGGAGAAGGAAATAGCAACCCACTCCAGTATTCTTGCCTGGAGAATCCTGTGGACAGAGGAGCCTAGTGGACTACAGTCCATGGGGTTGCAAAGTGTTAGACACAAATGAACATGTGCACACACACACACACACACACAAGATTCCACAGGTGTGGTTAATACATTTGCTTTGGGGGCCAGTGGGACAGTCTTTATTAGGGCCACAGCCCATCCACACGAGAGCAGTTGTGTGAATAAGGAAACGATACCCCTTCATCCAAGCAGATATATTCTCATGTAGGCACACAGACTAGCAAGCCAAATGAGAGATGGATTTAACCCTGTTTGCCGCCTTAGCAGACCCTTGTGTACTTCACAACCTGTGACAAAAAAAAAACTAGGCAGCCCTCTTATTCTAGCTACATTTAAAGTGAATTTGGGAGGCTCCATTCCCCTTTGCTGTCTGACCTAGAAATAGGCACTTCAAAAGACAATTAGTCTGTTTTCTGGCACAAGACATAAGGCTGGGTTCCCCACCCCCATGCCTACTTTTCCTTCTGTGCTTCTTTGAGATCACATTACTTATAGCCTTGAGTGTTGAAAAGGGAAGATCAGACCCATTTATTTAATGTCACGATCAATATTGATCCCAGGACTATCTACTGGAACAGATTCTTGGTAGGCAGTGCTTACTGTGGCTCTTAGGAGTTGAGGGAGAATTTATGAGCTCAATTCTTTTTTCAGTTAGAAAGGAAACACATTCAAGATGTACTAAAATAGCAGAAAAGAAGTGTAGTGCCCTACTTTATGAGCACAAGATGAGCTTGTATTTACTAGACAAAGAATTTATAGCTGGGAGAAGTAGATTTCAGCTTATGAGAATTTCTGTCTACTTACACCAATAGCTCATTGTACAAAATTGGTTTCTGAGAGACTCTGAAAAATGATAAGGTCATAAACAATTGGGTAATAACATTCAATTACTAGCTTTCTCAACAAATACTATTGCCTGATGATTTAGTGCAATTGTAATTTATAAATAGCCATTTAAAATACATTCTTCCATTATATACAGTGAAATAAAACTTTTTAGATAGGTTATTACAATAGAAAGTAGCTACTTATAAACCATGGTTGCTATTGAAAGATTTGTTGTAGGAATCTAAAGAAAGTGTGGACTGGAAAGTACTTTTTCAACTGGCATAATTGTAAGACAAGATGAAGCATTTTATACTTTATGACATCTTTTAATTAGATGAGAAATTAATATCCTGTTTTGTTGTCTCTGGTTTTCATTTGCAATTACATGTAAGGCTAGTCACAAGTTTTTGAAGTTCTAAAGTATTGAAAGAGTCACAGTAGGGCTTTCTGTTTAAAACAAACGAGACAAAAAACTGGACAATTGAATCCTATCTTAACATCCTACAGTGTGACAAGGAATATATCCCTCTATATTTTGGCATTTTTATGTTGCAAACAGATATTTTAACCCCCATTACCCTAAGGTCTACTGTCACAAAATAAGGGTGATGATTATCTCATAAAGATTAGATAGAGTCAATGCTTACTACCCTCTCCCTAACATAAATCCCTATCCTGCTCTCTCATTGTCTTGTAAAGAGGTTAGGGTCAGTTCTAATGGCAAACTAGCGTTCAAAATATTTCCCATCCCTGATAGTTAGCGACTTAGGAAAGGTCATGTATACACTGTTATATTGAAAATCGATAACCAACAAAGATCTATTGTACAGCACATGGAACTGCTCGGCGTTATGTGCCAGCCTAGATGAGAATGGGGTTTAGGGGAGAATGGATACATATATGTATATGGCTGAGTCCCTTCACTGTTCATCTGAAACTAACACAACACTGTTAATCAGCTATACCCCAATACAAAATGCTTTGGGTGTTTAAAAAAAAAAATTTCCATCCCTGAATGGGTGTTTAATTAATTTTTGCCTTTCCAAACTCTGCTTATAACCCAAAGCTTCTTTAGCAAGCCCTCTCTAACCCATCCTACCTCCTTTGACATCTGATATCACTTATACTCATATACTCATCTATCTAATTTTAATGCAATCCTATGCCATCTTACAGTATGGCTGTCTAATATGCATGAGCTTTGTTTCCCTGGCAACACTGTAAGCCTCAGAACAGAAAATGAGGTGTATCTCATTTTTGTTCCTGTATAGAGTTTGGTGTAGAGCTGAGCACAGAACTGGTGCTACTCAATTTAATTCTGTAAGTTTGATTCATGTTCCCTTGAACATATAGACAATGTAAATTCCCAGGATGTTAGGCTCTATGATCAGCGATCACCCCCACATACATCTCTTGACCCAATGCTACAAACTATAAAGATAGACAGATAGATGATAGAGAGATAGATATCCACATAATTTTTTTTAACCACCAACACTCACCAGATTTAATCCCCCCTTTAACCATAGTTTACCACTCAACCTCATTTAAGAACAAGACACACATAAATAAAATATGTTAAAGGAAATTTATCTTAAAATTCAATTCCTTCAAGAGACTTATTAATAGTTTGGAAATTAAAAGTGTTTAAGAAAGCATAATCAGCATCATAATAATGCGACTAGAGAATGAATGTGGACCACTTCACCAAATGCATGAAAAGAAGCAAAATTGAAAAGACTGGATAAGGATTAACCAAAGTACTTATATCAAGAAAAATACTGGGGCTTCCCTGGTGGCTCCGTGGTAAAGAATCCACCTACTAATGCGGGAGACACGGGTTCAATGTCTGGCTCAGGAAGATCCTACATGCCATGGTACAGCTAAGCCCATGCACCACAACTCTTCAGCCTGAGCTCTAGAGACCAGGAGAGGCAACTACTGCAGCCTGCATGCCCTAGAGCCCGTGCTCTGCAACAAGAGAAGCCGCTGTAGTGAGACGCTCTTACACTGCAAATAGAGAAGGACCTACTCCCCGAAACTAGGGAAAAGCCCGAGCACCAACGAAGACCCAACATGGCCAAAAATAAATAAATAAATAAATGTTTTAAAATGTGTGAAGTTACATAATGTTTCAAAAACTTTTTAAAAAAAGAAAAATACATGGGTTTCAGTATAGATTTAGATAAATTCATGAATGAAAGATGCAGCATAAATCATCCAATGGGAGAAAAGGAATATAAAATAATGTTTACTGAGCACTTACTGTATATCAGGCTCCACTGTAAATGATGTCACCTTAATCTTCATAAAAGACCCTTGGGTGCAGGGGTACTCTCATGCTCATTTAGTAGAGGAGGAAACTGAGGCACAGAGAGGTAAAGTTGCACAGTTAATCCACAACAGAACTGGGATTCAAACCCAGGAAATTGATATCAGATATCGAGTTTGAAATAGGATTCCCATTTAACCCTGGCTGGATATCTGGTGGCAACTACTGTACATTTAATAAGGTCCTGTTCTCTAAAAACTTGGAAACCACTTTGATCTGAACTTCTTCCACAACTGCTCTGAGCACAGACTTTTTGTGGCAGACACAGCATAAGATGACCCTCAGCGAGTCACACATCCTTGTATAATGTCCTCTCTCTGACTGCAGCATGGAAACTTTAACTTGCTCTAAGTAGAAGAACATGGATTTGAGGAAGAATGGATACATGTATATGTACAGCTGAGTCCCTTTGCTGTCCACCTGAAACTATTACAACATTGTTAATTGGCTATAATCCAATACAAAATAAATTTTTTTAAAAAATAAAGAACTCCAATAAGCAGAAAATAAAGAAAGAATACAGCAAAGAGAATAGGATAACACTCTCATAATTAGATTACATCACATAAGATTCTGTGTTAGCAGACTGGACAATGACACTCTCTTACTGGTCTTCAAGAAGCAAACAGCCATGTCATGAGCTGCCTATTGAGATAGATGGTTCCATGGCAGGGCACTGTTGGGGTACCACTAGGACCAGTGAGTGACTCAGCCAACAGCCAACAAAACTCCAAAGTCCTCAACCACAGAGCTGGTAAAGAATCTGCCTGCAATGCAAGAAAGCTGGGTTTGATCCCTGACTTGGGAAGAATCCCCTGGAGAAGGGAAAGGCAACCCACTCCAGTATTGTGGCCTGGATAATTCCATGGATTATATAGTCCATGGAGTCGCAAAGAGTTGGACACGACTGAGCGACTTTCACTTCAGTTCACTTCAATCACACAGTTATAAGTACATGAATTTTGCCAACAAGCTGAATCATCTTGGAAGCACATTCTCCCCCAGTCAAGCCTTCAGATGAGAAAACAGCCTAGCTGACATTTTGATTACAGAATTGTGCAACTGAGAATCAAGATTCTATGATTGTCCTCCATACACCCACCCTCTACGGTACACACATCTTCCCCTAGTCAATCTAACATGAATCTAGGTTCTATTGTGAAGTGATTTTGCAGATGCAGTTATGATCTGAAATCAGATGACCTTAAAGTAGGGAGGTTATCCTAGTTTGGCCTAAACTAAGTGATCCAGTAAGAGGGACTAGACATTTGAAGTGTGAGGCATGTTCAACACAATGGAGACTCTCCATTGGCTTTGAGGATGGAGGGGGCCATGGGGCAAAGAATGTAGGAGGTCTCTATGAGCTAAGAGAAGCTCCCCACTGACATCCAGCAAAGAAGGGCCAGCCTCATTCACGGAACTAAATTCTACTCGGAAAAATGATCCTGACATCCAGCTGAGAACAAAGCGAGGCTGATACCTTGATTTTAGCTACTAGAGACTCTGAGCATTCAGGTGCACTGTGCCCATACTGCCCAGATTTCTACACAGCAATGAACTAGTAAATGGGTGGAGTTTGTGGTGATTTGCTTAATTTGTTACACAGCAAAGCATAACAGATACATGTGTCATATTTAGAGTTGACATAAATTGAATTCATAAAATGAATTTCATTAAAAGAAATTGAGTCATTTCAATTAAACAGCCACTTCTTTGGTGGCTCAGACAGGAAAGAATCCATCTGCAATGTGGGAGACCTGGGTTTGATCCCTGGGTGTGGAAGATCTCCTGGAGAAGGGAATGGCTGGCTACCCACTTCAGTGGAAAGAGGAACCTAACAGGTTATAGTCCATGGGGTTGCAAAGAGTTGGACCCAACTGAATGACTCTCATTTTCACAATGCCTGGAATATAGAAGATGGTAAGCATCTGTGGGGACTTTTTCTCCTAATGAGCTCTGAAATAGAGAATTTTTTCTATAATTGTCAAAGTGACCAGTACTATTGTTACTGAAAAGTGGGAGGTCTGGCTGCTCACTACCCAAAAGCCAATAAACAGGCCAGGTTGGTGAAAAGAAAAGTTTGCTTTATTTCAGATGCCGGCAGCTGTGAGAAAGGGCAGACACGTCCAAAAGCCAACTCCCTCCTCCCTCCTTCCCCCAATAGGCAGAGTTGGGAGAGAGGGGCTACATGTAGAAGCTGCACAGTCATCTTCAAACTGGTCAGTGGTCTGACCAGTGTCACTTTGGTTGTTTTAGGTACAATTCATCTTTAGTTCTAGGGTCTGTTTGTTCCCATTTCTTTGAGGTCAGTTCTCACAACTGTGGCAGCTTATGTCGTGGCTACAGTCTGATCATCACTTCTTCCACCCAGTGTTTCAGTATCTATAAGAGCTCACAGGATATGGCTCAGAATATTATCTGTAGCCCTTGAGAAGGAACTAAAGGTCCTTGACTATGCTTAATTAGTACATTATTATTATTCCATCTCCTTTGACTGCTTTCCTTTGTGTCTACATGTTCTCACTTCTCTGATTAAACTTATTCTTTGATTAATGTTTTCCACCACAGACAAAAGGCAGGCAGAGGACATGGGGGGAAGGACCGTAGGGTCCTGCTCTGTTTCACTGTTTGTAAGGAAAAACATTCACCATTCAGAACAAATGAAAAATAGTATGTAATTGCTTATGGAAGCACAGTGCAGCCAAACTCTCCTTTGGATGTCTATAATTATCCAGGAATCAAAACAAAGACAATAAAAGTCACTAAACTTTACCTGTTGGGGCTTCAGTAGTGGCTCAGTGGTTTAAAAGAAAAAAAAAAATCCTGCCAAGGTAGGAGACACAAATTCGATCCCTGAGTCAGAAAGATCCCCTGGAGAAAGAAATGGCAACCCACTCCAGTATTCTTGTCTGGGAAATTCCACGGACAGAGGAGCCTGGTGGGCTATAGTCCATGGGGTCGCAAAAGAGCCAGACAAAACTTAGTGACTGAATGACAATAACAACAAACTTTACCTGCACATCTCAGAATCGGAATACAAAGAATTCAAGTTATTATCCTGGTTCTTAAAAGTAGAATTTTAATATTTCCTATTTCAAGTTATTCCACAACTTATTATCTCTCCGACTTTCCAGCTTTCCACCATAAAGTCCTAGGATACTGAGATCATGGGGAAAGTTTCAATAAATTGTCTCCTATCTCCTGACTGAATCATAAAACTTGGCAGCTGTGAATTTGTTTGTCATCAGATGATCTCTGTGTTGAGAATTCAAGTGCTTAAATTCTGGCCTATGTGTCATAGGTAATTTGAGTATTGGTTCCAAGGCCTTGGGATACGTTCCAACATAATGTGCGTTGTCTGAAATTTAGAAATTCTCCCGCAGTTGAAAGCTTCTCACTTTCTGCTTTAAGAGAAGTTACCAAATCAGTTCTATTTGAGCTTGTGTGGCCCAGAGGTGGTTTCATATCACTGGTAAAAATCAGTGATTCTCACTTACATGTTTATTTAGACCCCCACAAAGATAAATTTATCCTTTAAAAAATAAATTTCTTGAGACAGTGAGCCATTTTATGTTGGTTGTGAATTTATTATACTTAATTTTTTTCTTTTGTTTCTGAGGCATGTGGGATCTTGTTCCCTGATCAGGACTCGAACCCAAGTCCCCTGCACTGGGAGTGTAGAGTACTAGCCACTGGACCACCAGGGAAGCCCCCACATTTGCTTTTGAATGGAAAGAAAAATCAAAATTCAGTTAAAATGTTTTCTTTTTCTTTTTTTTCTTTTTCTTTCTTTCTTTCTACTTTAAATTTTACCTAAATTTCCTGTCCAAACCTCTAGTCCTGCCTTAGAAAGACCTCTTTGTTATTTCTTACAGTAAAGATAATATACTGCTTTAGAAAGGTAGAAAGTCACTGTTTTTTTTTTAAAGGGGCATGGCATCTTTTGCCCATGAAAGTATTATTGTCACAGATTCTGACTGGCACTTGGGAATTTACAAATTCAATTTGGTAAAGCTTTATACTGAAGCTCACCAAATAGACTGGTTCACAATTTGATACAAAAAATATTGGAAAGGTGCTACCCTTTGAGGATTCTGGAATGCCAGAGATGTTCTTATTACATGCTGAAAAATAATCTCCCGTTAGGATGACTTAGTGGTCTGTCAGATATTTTTAAAAATGTTATGCATGTGTCTGTGTCGTGGCCAACTCTTTGCAACCCCATGGACTGTAGCCCACCAGGCTCCTCTGTCCATGAGATTCTCCAGGCAAGGATACTGGAGTGGGTTCCCATTTCCTTCTCCAGGGGATCTTCCCAACCCAGGGATCGAACCTGGGTCTCCTGCATTGCAGGCAGATTCTTCACCACTATGCCACCTGGGAAGCCCTCTAAATGTTATACTTGGGGTAAAAGAGATGAGATGGGCTCTGTAAGATCAGTAAAACACATGAAACACCAGGCCAAGAAGGCTTTACCTATGGGAAAAAAATAGAGGATTTTGGAAGCACTCTTCTATACAGAATATTAAGAGGTTCTCAAAGCTGGAAAAAAAAAAAAAAAAAAAAACTATTGGAAGGGAAGAATGATAGCCCAAGATATGGAAAGATAAAGCACAGTTAAGTATAGTATAATAAACAGCTCTCTCTCAGCTCTCCAGCTCTCTCTTGAATCACATTTCTTCAATTTATTTATAACCCTCATTGTTTCCATATATCTCAGGTCCCAAAGTGGAATTCATTTTCTTCCCTAAAACACTGCTCGGTGGATGGCACCACCACCAAATACCTAAGACTTCCTGGACTCCCTCTCCTGGCCTGTGTACAGCTAATGAGCAAGTCCCTCTGCCTGAAGCTTTCAGATATGATTCTTTCATTTGCTTTGTTCCCCAACTTTGGCTTTAGAACCAACCTTAGCCGTGGCATGCCTGAAATGTTGTAACACCCTCCTCCTAGCTGGTCTTCCCTGTCCCCATGGCCACATCCCTATCCTTCCCCCACACTCCCAGCTAACTCTCATGGTCTTCTGGAATGATCTTTCTAAAAGTCTCATCTTTCCATTTCCTTGAATGATTTCCCATGGTCTAAAGAATACAGTCCAAACTCTTCAATGTGATGTAGTAAATGTTTGTGATTTGGCTTCTGCTAGTTCAGCTGCTTTTCTAATGGTTCCTCCCTATACAGAACATACTATCCCCACAAGGATATCCTCCCCAGGTGCTCTTCTCAGCCCATGATTCCCTTTTTTCCTTTATCTGTCTGATCGGCCTCTACTTTTCCTTCTATTTCAGCTGATTGCCCATTCAGTCAATCTCATTTCTTTCATTGATCCACGAGCAAATGACCGTGAAGATATAAAGCTGGATAAACACACAGCCAACCCTCAAGAATCCTAGTCCAGTGGGATTCAGTAGAGACCCAGTAGCAGGTTGACATGGCCACATGCACTGAGAGATGCCAGGCGCTGTGCTGTGGGGGTTCAGAAGAGGGGAAAAAACAACAACAAAGTCTGTGCATTTGCATCCTCTTGCCATCTTTCTTAGGAAGAATTTAAAAACCACAGACCGCAGGCTGATCCAATATAGTGTTTCAGTTATTCCCCAAACATTTCATATTTAAATTTATTCCTCACAAAAGCCATAGCTAAATGCAACAAGGGTTTTGCTATAATATCATGTACAAGTGAATGTATTTATTTCCTTTTTTTAACTGTTTTTTGCAAGGTACTAATATTCAACAAACACTTCAAGTATAAACATGATATTGAAGTTCATTTAGCTGTGTTGTTTTGCTTTATCTTTTGTTCTTGTTCATAATGATTTCTTCCTAAATGTACTTCAGCTATCTATATAATAATTCAGCCACATTTACTTTATTGTGGCTTGGTTTTAATTATGGTACTTGTTGAAGTTCTGTAGTGGCATTTGCTTTACTGTATTATGTGATTTCCAATTACAAGTAAAATTGCTGGGTGGCTGCCTGTTATCTGCCAGTATTCCATGACACCAAAATATTTCTTTTGAAATTTGCATTTTCCATATTTCAGGGCTAAGAGTTCTACATACCCAGAATTGATGCCTTCCTGCTAGATCACAGTATTTGTACTTGCATGAACCAGATAATACATTTCTCCTCACAAAATCAATTTTGATATGTTTGATAATGTATACTTATTCCCACATCCTATAACAAAAATTCCATTGTAAACTGGAGGCATATTTCATTTACTAGGAAATGTCAGGAAATAGAGCACTTCCAGTTAAGGGATTTGGAGAAAGATATGCAAAGGAAGTAACAATTGAGCTGGGTTGTGATGGATGGTTTTGAAGCAAGACGGGACTGACTGAGAAAGTAAAACCAAGTCTAGGAGGAAAATTCATGGAGATGGGAAAGTTCAGAGTATAATTGTGGTTCTTCTGTAACTCAGAAAGACTACAACCAGTGTGTACACAATGAATTTTAGGAGGAAAAATTGAAAAACTAGATCATGGAGCCAGATCATGAAGGCCCTGAATGAGAGGCTGCATGCTAAGTCGCTTCAGTCATGTCTGACTCTCCTCGACCCCAGGGACTGCAGCCTGCCAGGCTCCTCTGTCCACGGGATTCTCCAGGCAAGTATACTGGGGTGGGTTGTCATTTTCTTCTCCAGGGGATGTTCCTAACCCAGGGATCAAACCTGGGTCTGTTAGGTCTACCTGCATTGGCAGCGGGGTTCTTTACCACTAGCACCACCATTAGAAGCTATGGGTATAGAAGTTCAATTGATAAGAAATTGGGAGACATTGAAGGGGCTTTGTTTTTATTGAACTTTAATTGAACTATAACATGGTGTAAGTTTGAGGTGTACAATGTGTTGGCTTGATAATTTACATATTGCAATATGATTACCACTGTCATATGAGTTAAAACTGTTATCGTATCAAAATACTTATTATTTTTTGTGTGTTGAAAATAGTTAAGATTTAGCCTCTTGGCAGCTCTGAAATTTATAATATTGTTGACTGTAACCATTATTTTGTAAGTTAGCTCTCCAGGATTTATTTACCTACTTCTTTTAGGTTTTTATACTTTAACATCTCCCTAGGGACTTCCCTGGAAGTCCAGTGGTTAAGATGTTGCCTTCCAATATAGGAGATATGAGTTTTATCCCTGTCAGAGAGCTGAGATCCCACGTGCCTTGTGGCCAAAAAAACAAAACATAAAACAGAAGAGATATTGTAACAAATTCAATAAAGACTTTAAAATTGTCTACATCAAAAAAAAAATAATAATAATCTTAACAAACAAAAACATATCCCTATCCCTGGATCCTGATAACCACCATTCTACTCTCTGTTTTCACAAGTGCAATTTTTTCCTGTTCCACATATCAGAGAGATCATACAGGTTTCTCTGTCTGACTTACTTCACTTATCACAGTGCACGCAAGGTCCATCCATGTTATTGCACTTGGCAGATTTCCTTCTTTCTCATGACTGGTTAATATTCCACTGTGCATATGGATCACATCTTCTTTATCCATTTTATCTGTTGATAGACAGGTTGCTTCCAAATCTTGGCTCTTGTAAATAATGGTGCAGTCAACATGAGTGTGCAGCTATCTCTGAAAAGTTTTTATTTTCAGAATAGAAATAGTACAGTGGCTGCCCTTCAAAGAGACTGACCTGGCAGCAGCACTTTAAATGGATTAGAGAGGAGAGCTGGGAGGCGGGGACACCTGTAGAGAGGCCAGCCGTGCGCATAATGTACCATAAATGTGATGAAGGTCTAAACCTGAGAACTAACATTGGGGGCCTGCAGAGGAATAAAAAGAGAAAGAAAAATGGTATAGACACTGGATCGATAGAATGCATTAGTTATTTGGATCTGGAAGGCAAACGAAAGAAGAGGTAAGATGTGCTTCGGTACGTGGGAGAATGGTGGTATGAGTTAGGACAGAATCAAGTGTTCATTTTGAAATGCACTGAAGCACTGAACTTGAGGCATCAGCAGGCCATTCAGGTGGAGCTTTCCAGGAGGCACTTCACAATTTAGGAGCAGAAACCAGGAAAGAGACTGGGTTTGGAGAGGCTGACTTAGTGGTTGCGGCAGCCACCAAAGTGAGGAATGTGCCTGACAAACGCCCTACTTCAGAGAAAGTCATTAACTGAAGGTCTCCGCTCTTGGACTGTACACTCACCTTAGGTTTTGAGCTGAGGACATGCATCTCACAGATGGCTTCCAGACAATGAGTAAGGTACAGTGGCAATACTAAGGCAGACCAGCCGGAGAACACAAAGCATTCCCCGCAAACTGGTGCAGCTGCTATGGAAAACAGTAGGGAGGCTCCTTAAAAGCCTAAGAAGAGGGTTTCCAGATGACCCAGCAATCCCACTCTTGGGCATATATCTGGAAAAGATGAAAACTCTAATTTGAAAAGATACATGTACTCCAGTGTTCAGAGCAGAACTATTTACAATAGCCAAGACACAGAAGCAGCCTAAATATCCATCAACAGATGAATGGATAAAGAAGATGTGGTACATATACATGGAATATTATTGTCATAAAGAGAATGAAATATTGCCAATTGCAGCAAAATGGGTAGACTTAGAGATTATCATACTGACCAAAGTAAGGAAGACAGAGGAACACAAATATTATATGATATCACTTACATGTGGAATCTAAAAAATAATACAAGTGAACTTATTTACAAAACAGAAACAGACTCATAGACTTAGAAAACAAACCTATGGTTACTAAAGAGCAAAGAGGAGCAAAGGGATAAATTAATTAAGAGTACGGGATTAAGATACACACCATCATTCATAAAAAAAACAAAGGAGCTACTTTTAGCACAGGGAACTATATTCAATATGTTGTAATAACCCATAATGGAAAAGAATTGGAAAAATATGTATATATGTAAAACTGAAGCACTTTGCTGTGCTCCATAGCAAACACAATATTATAAATGAACTATACTTCAGTTTAAAAAAATAATAAGGAAAGAAAGGAAGGAAGGCAAAGCAACACACTGTCAGCCAAACTGGCTTAAGTGAAAGTCACTCAGTCGTGTCCGACTCTTTGTGACCCCATGGACTATACAGTCCATGGAATTCTCCAGGCCAGAATACTGGAGTGGGTAGCTGTTCCCTTTTCCAGGGGATCCTCCCAAGCCAGGGATCGAACCGAGATCTCCCGCATTGTGGGCAGATTCTTTACCAGCTGAACCACAAGGGAAGGCCAGGAATACTGGAGTGGGTAGCCTATCTCTTCTCTAGCAGATCTTCCCGACCTAGGAATTGAACCAGGGTTTCCTACATTGCAGGCAGATTCTTTGGCTCAAGGACATACTAACAGCCACTGAACCTTCCATTGGTTGTGCGGCAATCTACAAGGTACCACCCAACCGTCCTTCTTTACAGTCTTCTCTCTCCCTCCCTTAGGATCAGACTTGCATCAAGGTCTGACCTGTCTCCCAAGCATATCTGAACTCTCCCCAATGTTTTTTTAGCACAAGCATTTCACATAAGCCATAAAATCTTTCCCCATTTAATGCTGTCTTGGCATCTGCTTCTCAGAGCACCTAGATTAACACAAGAGTTACTTGAAATAGATGATATATACTCCATAAGCCATTTTGTACAACTGGCATTGATGATCAAAATAGTGATCTTAGGATTTCCCTGGTGGTCCCGTGGTTAAGACCCCATCTTTCCAATGCAGGAAGCCTGGGTTCAATCCCTGGTTGAGGAAGTTCCACATGCACAGTATGGCAAAATAAATGATCTTAAATTTTCTAAGATCTTGAATCATTGAAGCAATATTAAAGTAACAAATTTAATTCATAAATTATACATTAGATAATACCTTTAAATGAGGATGTTATGCTTTTATATTTAAAATATTACTTTAAATGGAAAGGGGGAGTCATTATAAGAAGTTTATATTAATCTCAAATAAATATTCCAGAGTTATAAGTCTTTGAGTTAGAGTCACAGATGAGTGATCTTTGAGGCACTGCAAAACCCCAAGTAATTAATATCTTTTATTTTCCAACTACTTAGAAAGATGGTCCATTTATGATATCCTCTGGCACCTTTTTGCTCCTTTTTAAAACTTTTTAACATTAAAAAAAATTCTGATATGTATTTTATAAATATGATGGATAAATACAAACATTCAAAACATCTGACTAACCAACCACTACAGTGTATTACAGTAAGTTCAGCAAACACTGAAGACCTTTTTGATTGTAGGAAGCACATAATCCATAGTTTCTCTTATGCCACTATTTCCAAAAAGAATCTATGCTCTTTAAGAAGGTATGGCTTAGAATCAATCAAAACAAAGGATTTAATCAATATAATAATTAGGCTAGCAACTGTATCATTCAAGCAACTATGGTTTTCAGTTTATTGTGTATTCTAAAGGCCAGTGTAAATAGGGAATTGTTGCTTTGGTTACTAGAATGGTAGCGTATCTCTTTAGATGTTATAATTTAACTTTGAAGAAAATGTTGTATGAATAAGCCTTTACTCCAAGGACTTGTGTTTCTTCACATCCTTAGGAATTGCTTACTTTCTCTTTCCCATTAAGCTGTGGTTTAGAAACCAAGCATATTGTTAATTCTAACTCTATTGAATGCCTTTTGACTCAGGAGACTAACAAACAGTGTTGGCAGGAACATCGGTCAATTTTCTGAAAGGTAGCCAATGAATTTGGAGTTCTTTTGGCCAGACAAGTCATGGGATCACAGCCCAGCCCTGAGTTAAGTTTAAGGACAGTAAGATTAGTTCTGATATCTAGAAAAATAATGGAATATATGGGAAAATGCTAGACTTAGAAAAAGCTAACATTCTCTGATTTTTCTTTACAGTTAAAATTAATGGAACGTTAGCGTTGGCTAGAAAGGTTGTAGAAACCTTTACATGCACAATTAAAGGGTTGGATGATTACTTGGAAAGTGTGGATCATATAAAATTTTGCTATGAAAAAAGACCAAATACAAATCTTTCTAGACTGTGCATGAGTTTGCATCCAAATAAAACCATTCATGAATTTAAAATACGGTAAGTCAAAAATGCATTTAATGTATCAAAACTATGAACATCATAGCTTAGCCTAGACTACCTCAAATGTGTCCAGAACACTTACATTAGTCTACGGTTAGGCAAAATCATCTATCACAAAGCCCATTTTATCATAGAGTATCGAATGCCTCATGTAACTTATTGCACATGCATGCTTAGTCACTGTGTGTGTGTGTGTGTGTGTGTGTGTGTGTGTATGTTGGACTGCAGCCTGCCAGGCTTCTCTGTCCATGGGATTCTCCAGTCAAGAATACTGGAGTGGGTTGCTGGTTCCTCCTCCAAGAATCCTATACCTCAATACAAAATAAAAAGTTTTTAAAAAGAGAGAGAGATAGTATGAAACTGCTCTTATGTATTAAAATATCAAATCATTATATACCACATCATATATTAATAGCATAATAATATATTATTGTATATAATGTGTGATATATATTAATATGTACTGTATATTACATATTATATGTGTATTATATAATATATATTAAATTTAAAAGATAATAGCACATATTATACACATAAACCCAAAAGGTTGGGAAAAATTATAGTCAGAACCCAAGTAAAGTTAAACCAGAGACCCTCAAAGTTAATACTCAATGTCTTCTTTTCAAAATTTGATACCATCTTATCTTTAACTCAGCAACACTAACTAGAATATAAGAGAATCCAACTTCTAGGATCATCCACCATCTATCACAGGCAGACAAATAAATCAACATGTGACATTTTTACATCTCCAGGGTCAAAAAGTATTACTGTTTCATAAATGACAAAAGAAAGAGATAAACATGTGCCAGTGTAATTTTCTTATTTCCTTCCAAATACAAATGACTAATATATAAATTTCCATCTTGTTTTCCCAAGAAAGCATAGCCCAGGTCTAAAGCTCACACATCAGGTTTCCAGTAAGAGTCCCAATTCCATCCACCAGCATCTTACTCAGGTTATGGATCTTTTAAGGCTTTGTGGCTTTACAGACTTACTGTTTGTAGCTTGATGGTCTGCAGAAAGAATTTAAAAAGTGATTAACTTCTCTTTTTGGTCTACACATATGTATTTACTTTGAACACCAATATCAGGTGAAATAAATAAAATTAACCTCTGTTTAGAAAACAGTAAACCAAGATATTTGTGGTGCACTTATCCTAATAACTTGTGCATTCTTCCGTTCGGGTAGCTGTCAACTTTCCCTCATTATCTGAAATGTTTTTATCATGTTCAGGTATTTTGGGAATGATAATATGACTCAGAATTATGTGGTAAGAAATGTTCAGATGATACACAAAATGAAATGAGTAAGTTAGAGAAAAACATAGCCAACCAACTGATTATCATTTAGGTGCATAGTGTCTATATAAGAAAAAGTTCTATACTTATATGAACCAGACTCAAACCCCATTTCATGTATTTATTGTAAAATGAGGCTGACTAATAGAATCTACCTTTTAGGGTTAATGGGATTAAGTATGAGAATTCTTGTAAATTCCATTAGCCTAGTGGCTGATACATAGACAGGACTTGATGACTATGAGCCACTTTGTTATCAGCAATCTCAGCTGTCACCTCATCTTTGAAGGTCATCTCCTAAATCTTCCAAATACTTTAATGACAATTATCCCTCTCCTTCTGTACTACTTTGCGATTTTGTTTACATCTCTCTTATAGCACTTCTACTATGAATTATGATAATTAATGCATACTATGCCTGCCTTCCTCATTACATATTAGGTTACAAATGGAGAGGACCACTTCTTCTTCATCTTTATATTTTAATCTCAGTACTCTTTCTCCAAGACCTAATACCAGATTTATATATACTCTGGACTTTAAAGATTTCAATTAAAGAATTTTTTTTCTTACCTTTTTTTTACTTACATTTTTTTATTGTTTACAAACCCTTGGGTCGAAGACTGACTTCCAGTAGATCACAGCCGGGGAGCTGCTCTGCTACGTTGGAAACCCTGACCCAGAAGGAGGTCATCTACAAATGGTTTAGCACCATCTTCCCCACGAACATGCCCTGCATGATGGGTGAAGGGGCTGCCGCGCCCCAGATCCCAGGACAAAGGTTTCTCTGCACCAGACCCCGGTCTTCATGCGCAGAGGGGCACTAAAGAGTTGTGGTTTTTTTTTTTTTTTTGATGTGGACTATTTTTTTTAAGTCTTTATTGAATTTGCTACAATATCATTTCTGTTTTATGTGTTTTGGTTTTTTTGGCTGTGAGGTATGAGGGATCTTAGCTCCCTGACCATGGATTGAACCTGAACACCCTGCACTGGAAGGCAAAGTCTTAACCCCTGGACCTCCCGGGAAGTCCCTACACGCTGGACTTCAGGTGACTTTTTGACAGATTCTTCATCACCCTTTGGGTCTCACTTCAAATGTCAACCTCTCTGTCCACGGATTCCAAGAGCACCTCCCCAGCCCTACCCACTCCCCACCAAAGTAACTCTATTACATCACCCTGTTTATTTCTTTCACAGTCCTTATCATTTGGGAAAATAATATAATTCACATTCGTACTTGTGTGTTTGCGGCTCTCCTGACAGAATATAAGCACTGTGATTGGGAGCCCTTGTTCACCAACAGATCTTTAGCCCCAAGACAGTTCAGTGTCAACTTAGGTTCTCAGAAAATACTTCTTCAATGAACACCTCCTATGGCCCAGGTATGACAGTGGCAGTTGAAGTGATGTGTTCTTAGTGCCCCTGGTTTAAAGAGCTAGTAAAGTTGGTGACGACTTTTGAATGTTTAACAAAGTGAGGTTCAGGAACGACTGTGATAAGATGGCAGTCCCTGCCTCACTTCCTCTGCCTTTGCCATTCCGATTCCCTCTGTCTGCTCACAGGGAGCCCCACCTACAGGCTTAAGCCCCAAAGAATTCCCAAACCAGTCATGGTGTGAGGAAGGAAAGCCTTAAACAGCTGTTAGAGTCACAACTGGAGATCTAGTGAGGAGCTTCCTTGGTTGCTCAGTGGTGAAGAATCTGCCTGCCAATGTAGGAGGCATGGGTTCTATCTGGTGTAGGAAGAGCCTCGATGAGATGGTCTGCCAAATAATAACTCCCCAGGCAAGCACTGTCTCTTAGGATAGGTAATGAAAGACCTTGGCCCACTAGAAAACAGGGACTTTGAGCCATTTGAATGATGCAAATTCTAAGTTTTGAATTGCTTTCACTCTATGCAGTAGATGAAGATGGCTTTCCACTTGGCTCACTCCCAGATTTCTGTTAGGGTCTGGTGAGTGACCTGGGGTCTTGAGAACTAATTCAAAAGGTCTAGTAGGATCTTTGGTAGAAATAGGGTTGGAGCCTGATCGTCATTACAGAGCAAGGGCTTTTTCTTCTTTTTCAGACTGAAAACTACAGGAGTCTTAACCAATTCCAAGGAGTGTTACATATATTATGGCTTGGAAAGAAAATAAATCCTTTGTGGCAGAAATTCATGAACTTGGTTTTAAAGAAATTGCATGAGCTACTCCATAGTATACAATTATCAACTCAGCTTCTCATTAACTAAAAAATAGTATCACTTGGACCAGAAACTTGATTCTGGAGCTTCCAGCTTGGTGACCACGTGGAGATGCTGGAAGAGTGACAGGCCTGCCCAGAGAGGGCAGGGAAGCTCTGCATTCCTTCCCACGTACCTTGCCCTGTGCATCTCTTGTATCTGGCTATTCTTGAGTTGTATCCTTTTATAATAAACCAGGAGTAATCTAAAATACAAGACACATAGAGATAACATTACATGAAGACAGAGGTAGGGACTGGATTGATGCATATACAGCCAAGAGACCCCAAGAATTGCTGGCAACACCAGAAACTAAGAAAAAAAAAAGAAAGCAAGCAATAAAGAAAGAAACTCTTTCTTAGAAACTTGAGAGAGTGCATGGCCCTGCCAAGACCTTGATTTTGGATGTCTGGCCTCCAGAACTGTGAGAGAACAAATTTCTGTTGTTCAAAGCTACCCAGTTTGTGGTACTTTGTTTTGGTAGCCCATTTACAGATTAACCAAATGGTAACAAAATTTGCTTCTGAGCAAAGCATTCACTGCATAGGGAAATACGCCCCCAAATAATTTGATTTCCAGTTTATTGTAGTGTCTAGGTTGTTGTTTACTGAACAGGGATGGAAAGCCTTTTCAGTTGTGATGGATTCTTGCGGCAGATTAAAGAAGGGTGCGTGTTCTCTTCTGTGAAAATTATAGAAATAAGCAGGAAAAGAGGAGACTTCAATGTTCATTATATAATGCTGGGTGTAAAATGAGAAGAGAATTGACTTATTTGCTTTCCAGAGATAATTTGATGGGTCAGGATTTTAAGTTATATTGTCTTTTCTGACAAAGGCTAGATATCCCTGTGTGCTCAACTGTATTCCATTGGAATTGCAAAGTTTTACTGTAAGATGAAGATTTAGCAGGACCAATGACTGATAAAACCATAAGAAAGTCGGTTTTAGAAAAATGAAAACCAGCCTCTGGGAAGTTGCTGGAATAACAGTGGTCAAAGAATAATGGAAGCTGGATTTTACACAGCAGAATAGGCACATTTAATACATGCGAATATGTCTCTTTTTGTGGCCGTGCAGCTTACAGGATCTTAGTTCCCCAATCAGGGATTGAACCTGTGCCCCCTGCAGTGGAAGTCTGGAGTCCTAACCACTGGACCACCAGGGAATTCCTAATATGTCTTCTTTAAATTGTATTTTATTTTATTTTTTTTTTTGACTGCACTGGGTCTTTGTTGCTGGTGTGGGCCTACTCTAGTTGCGGTGCTTAGGTTTCTCATTGCGGTGGCTTCTCTTATTGTGGAGCACAGGCTCCAGAGCTTGGGCTCAGTAGCTGTGGTGCATGAGCTACGCGGCATATGGGATCATTCCCGACCAGGGATCGAACCCATATCCCCTGCATTGGCAGGTGGATTCTCAACCACTGGACCCCAGGGAAGTCCCTAATATGCCTTTATTAAAAAACAAAACTTGACTCTCACTGCTGCTGCTGCTAAGTCACTTCAGTCGTGTACGACTCTGTGTGACCCCATAGATGTCAGCCCACCAGACTCTCCTGCCCCTGGGATTCTCCAGGCAAGAACACTGGAGTGGGTTGCCATTTCCTTCTCCAATGCATGAAAGTGAAAAAGTGAAAGTGAAGTCACTCAGTCGTGTCTGACTCTTAGCGACCCCATGGACTGCAGCCCACCAGGCTCCTCCATCCATGGGATTTTCCAGGCAAGAGTACTGGAGTGGGGTGCCATTGCCTTCTCCACCATCAAATCCATCAGCATATTTTCTCAGCATCTCCTTCAAAACACATCTAGACCCTGATCATCTTTTCTCACCTTCACTGCTCCCACTCTAGCATAAGTTTCCATCCTCTGTCCTGGGGGTTATTGCAATATTCCTGCAAATTTGTGTCCTCCCATTACCTCAGATCCTCTTACCCTTTCCCTGAGAACTCTCTGGTTGGCTACTCATTTCCCTCTAAGTAATAGCCAAAGTCTTACCAATGCTCACAAAGACCCACATGACCACCCCCGTGTTCCTGCCCCTGGAGACGGAAATGGCAACCCACTCCAGTATTCTTGCCTGGAGAATCCCATGGACGGAGGAGCCTGGCGGGCTACAGTCCTGCAACTGTAGGGGTCACAACGAGTCGAACACAACTAAGCAACTTCACTCATCACCATATGCCACATCACACATGTTATTTGATTAGTTTGTCCTCCACTCTGAAGGTTCTGCATCTGCAGATTTGACCAGACTTGGATCAAAAATATTTGCAAAATATATGTTTCAAAAAGCAAAACATATTTGCATTGCAACAGCAACTATTTACATAGAATTTACACTGTATTGGTAACTATTTAAATAGCATTTACATTGTATTAGGTTTTAGGGTCACAAAGGTGGCTCAGTCGGTAAAGCGTTTGCCTACAATTCGGGAGACCAGGGTTCGATTCCTGGGTCAGGAAGATCCCCTGGAGAAGGAAATGGCAATCTACTCCAGCACTCTTGCCTGGAAAATCCCATGGACGGAGGAGCCTGATAGGTTACAGCCCATGGAGTCGCAAAGAGTCGGACAGGACTGAGCGACTTCACTTTCACTTTCACCTTTCAGGTATTATAACCTAAAGATGACTTAGGAAATATGGGAAATATGCTTAGATTATAGGCAAATATCACACTAGTTTATACAAAGGACTTGAGGGTCTGCAGATTTTGTACCTGTGGTGGGTCTTGGAACCAATCCCTTGCTCAGACCAAGGGACCACATATTTACCTACTCACTGTAGGTGCATTGAAAGTAAAATATTTGTATATTTTATTTACTGGTCTATCCCTAATCTCTAAGACAGTCCCTAGAGTACAGTGGCACTAAATACATATTTTTGGATACATTTCAGTCTGCATTTTTCTGAAGGCTTCATTAGACTCTAAGTAAAGGCTATTTTTTAAGAAAATTGTAATATAGTTGCTTTACATGCAACTATATTGCTTTAAAATGTTGTGTTGTTTTCTTCTGTACAACAAGGCAAATCAGCTATAAGTACACATGTATCCTCTACCTTGAGCCTCCCTCCCACCTCACCCTCATCCCACCCTCTAGGTCACCACAGAGCACCGAGCTGAGCTCCCTGTGCTATACGGCAGCTTTTATACATGGTAGTGTATATATGTCAGTCTCAATTTCCCAGTTCATCCCACCCTCCCCTTACCCAAGTCCGCACGTCTGTTCTCAACATCTGCGTCTCTGTTCCTGCCCTGCGAATAGGTTCATCCATACCGTTTTTCTAGATTCCACATATGTATTAATATATGATATTTGTTTTCCTCTTTCTGACTTACTTTGTTCTGTATGCTATCTCCATGCTCCACATATGTTCTTTGAATTAATCAATATGAAACATTTTGAAAGAAATTTAAAGCTCCATTTATTAAGAAATTCACTTTGCACTTACATCAAATAGCAATTAATAGGCACAGATGGTGTTATTTTTAGATGTTTGTTTGAATAAAAGAGGAAAGTAATTGAAAGAAACCAATATTCCTCTTGAATATTGACTTCTTCTCTTTTTTTTCTCAACTTATTTTAAAATTCAAATTATGTTCTGAAATGTCCTAAAGGATTGAAGCAGGCATTATCAGTTCC
The DNA here is from genome assembly GCF_032452875.1 of Bos javanicus. NCBI lineage: Eukaryota > Metazoa > Chordata > Mammalia > Artiodactyla > Bovidae > Bos > Bos javanicus. The sequence continues at coordinate 94,558,439 of NC_083872.1, read as the reverse complement.
ATGGATACTGAATCCATATTTCTTAGGTTAATGCAAAACTGAGGCTCCCTGTTCGCTTATTTTAATTTTCTTTTTTTCCTCCATTTCTATATGCAGAGGATAAAGGGAAACATTCATCCGCACAGAATGGCATGGCACGCAGAAGTGATGAGGGCTGCACTCCAAGAGGATTAAGCACACAAAGAAGATAATTAACTTGCTGAGGCCCTACAGAAAATTGTGGAATGGTAAGAACGGCATTCAGAGTTTCTGCTATCCTAAGAAAGATCGATTCAAATAGCTACAGTACATGCCTCAGAGTTCATTTGTAAGCCCCAAGTGTTCATAGAAATGAAGAAGAATATTTAACCTTAAACATCAGGCAAAGAAAATAAAATGTTGATAATTTACAAAAGTGGTTTGCTTTTAAATATAGGCTGACATCCAGTTCAAGACCAAAACAGGCTATATTTTTGCTACTGTTTTAAAATCATTCAGCATAGCAATAGAATGCCACATAATAAAATTTCACTAGGGAAAGTGATGAGAGTGCAGAGATCCTAGACTTCCCCAAATACAAAATGTATATATATATACATATATATATATATATATATATATATATATGTAGTTAGAATAGACACTGATAAGATACTTTCCTGGGTGGGAAAATTATGAGCAATTTTAATCTTCCTTATTTGAGTGCCTGTTGTTGTTTAGTCACTAAGTCGTGTCCAACACTTTTGCAACTGCCTGGACTGTAGCCCACCAGGCTCCTCTGTCCATGCAATTTCCAAGGCAAGAATACTGGAGTGGGTTGCCATTTCCTTTTCCAGGGGATCGTTCTGACCCAGGGATCAAACCCACATCTTCTGCATTGGCAGTGGGTTCTTTACCACTGAGCCATGAGGGAAGCCCAATCGAGGTCTTAGAGTCTTTGAAAAATTTTATAAAGAACGTGTTTTTTCATCAGAAAAAATTATGAAAATTATAATGTGCCTATGTATTATGTCTAATATATATAATGGTCAGCCCTTAAATTTAGACATCAGAAATGCACTTCATGTGTTTGACAGCAAAGCGCCCCATTGATTGGGCAGAAAGACATCTCCAAGTTTACCAAATTTGATGATTCCCTGACTGCTATTTATTGTAAGTTGACAATGTAGTACCAGGCACGTAAGTCATCATCTAAGAAAATCAGACAGCAGAACCATTTTTGACGAGCAGTTGGACTTTGGAAAGGAAGGCCTAGGGAAAGAAAAACTGGAGAGAATTGAGATTCCTTTGATGCCTGTAATACCCTACATGCAAGCAGCAGCGAGAAATGGGCAAGAGCTAATTTTTTAAATTTTTATTTTATTTTTAATTGGAGGATCATTACTTTACAATATTGTGATGGTTTCTGCCATACATCGACATGAATCAGCCACAGGTATACATATGTCTCCTCCCTCCCCATCTCACCCCTCTAGGTTGTCACAGAGCACCGGACTTGGGTTCCCTGTGTCATACGGCAAATTCCCACTGGTCATCTATGTTAAACACAGTTATGTATAAGTTTCAGTGCTATCGTTTCAAATTATCCCACGTCTCTTTCCCCCACTGTGTCCGAAAGTCTGGCCTTTATGTCTTCATCTCCTCTGTTGCCCTACAACAGTTAATGTTTTAAATCTTGCCTAAGAACTTGTGGTTGTTGTGCTTTAGTCACTCATTCATGTCCGACTGGAGCCCACCAGGCTCCTCTGTCCATGGAATTCTCCAGGCAAGAATCCTGGAGTGGGTTGCCATTTCCTTCACCGGGGATCTTCTCAACCCACATCTCTTGCATCTCCTGCATTGGCAGGCAGCTTTCTTTACTACCGAGACACCAGGGAAGATGGCCTAAGGAACTACTATCCTCTAAAATCTTGGGAATATTCATTAATATTACTCAATACATTATTTCAGACAAGATTTAAAATCACCGTGACACACATTTCTGCCTTCAGGACATTCCACACCGAAATACGCATTCTCCTTCCACTCTCTGGCTTTGGGAAGTTTCATTCAATTTGACCCACCTCAGGTCTCTACCAAGGCAGAAAGAGGGTGGCAGTCTCTTCGCCTTGAATAATATCAGCTAGAAAGTCATTCCTCTGGGTATCATCTGCAAGCCTAAAGGTATAAATCAAGAATAAAAACAAAAGGATTTCAAGGATAAAGAGAATTTCCACCACCTTTTAAGTAGAGATGGGGATGATTGGAGTGGAATTTGTTGGGACAATACCAGTAAATGGGAGATGTTCTTCATGAAATTGATTTAAATCTTAGATGATTTAAAACCACAAATTTCTTAGTTTACATTGAAATATAAGTATAAACAATATAATATGTGAGTTTAAAAATATATATGTAAACCACACACAGTCACTTCAAAGAGTCTTCAACATTATAAATGGGGAATTATATGGGAAGAGATTGCCATCTAGTGGATAAAGGAAAAATACATTATTGTGTAGGCGGTGGGCAGGGTTAAAATTTCTTTATGCAAATATTAGCATTCCTCATTACACTACTTTATTATTCAAACACTTCTTTATTAATTTAAGAATCATGTACGTTTAGATATTTGGATATATATAGTGTTTTAAAACATATAAATGATTTTACCAATAAATTTTTGTTATGTTTTTCAATTTAAAAGTGTAATACATGCCATTGCAGAAAATTTCTGAGCTACAGAAAAGTATAGAGAAGAAATCTAGAACTCTGCTGCTTAGAGACAACACAGTTAACATTTCAATGGATTTCTTTCAACCCGTTTTCTATGCATTCATAACTTTTCATATAATTGACATCTCAGAGAGTAATGTTTGAAGAGTGCTTTAAAATACTAAAGTTACGTTATATGTTTCTAACCATGTGATTTAAACTTGCTATTGTCTGAGTGAGCCTCCTTTCCTGGAGGAAATAAATATGCATTGCATGGAAAGTAAGAGAATATCCTATGTTCAGGAAATAGCAGTGGCTTATACTGTTGGAAAATGAAGTTAGAAGTCAAAGCTCAGTGAGAGTGTTAGGGAGAAGATGAACAGGAGATGGAGCAGTATGTGGAAACCAGGCTCAGGAGAACCATGGGTATGTCAAATGGATACATTGTCTGCTGATAGGGGTAACTATTGAGGAATTTGGGGTAACAGTGATATAATTGGATTTGGATGGCACACAATAATAAATAATAATAATAATTTGATACTAATACAGAAGGCAGACTAAAATAATGGTTCTCCAAGCTTGCTGAAGTCTAGAACTACCTCAGTTCAGTTCAGTTACTCAGTCGTGTCCACTCTTTGCCACCCCATGAATCGCAGCATGCCAGGCCTCCCTGTTCATCACCAACTCCTGGAGTTCACCCAGACTCACGTCCATCGAGTCAGTGATGCCATCCAGCCATCTCATCCTCTGTCGTCCCCTTCTCCTCCTGCCCCCAATCCCTCCCAGCATCAGAGTCTTTTCCAATGAGTCAACTTTTTGCATGAGGTGGCCAAAGTACTGGAGTTTCAGCTTTAGCATCATTCCCTCCAAAGAAATCCCAGGGCTGATCTCCTTCAGAATGGACTGGTTGGATCTCCTTGCAGTCCAAGGGACTCTCAAGTGTCTTCTCCAACACCACACTTCAAAAGCATCAATTCTTCGGCGCTCAGCCTTCTTCATAGTCCAACTCTCACATCCATACATGACCACAGGAAAAACCATAGCCTTGACTAGATGGACCTTTGTTGGCAAAGTAATGTCTCTGCTTTTGAATATGCTATCTAGGTTGGTCATAACTTTCCTTCCAAGGAGTAAGCGTCTTTTAATTTCATGGCTGCAGTCACCATCTGTAGTGATTTTGGAGCCCCCAAAAAAGGGAGCTTTAAAAATACTGATCCCCAGCTCCAGTCCAAACCAATTAAGTCAAGATCCTCAAGAATGAGATCTTTTAAGTAGTTTCTCAGATGGTATTATTGTACATCTTGGGGTGAGAATCACTAAAGAGAGATGAAACTAGAGACAGAAAACCAGTAAGAAGGGGGTTGCATGTGATCATGTGAAAAATTATATGTGCCTCTACTAGGTTAGTGACAGTATGAGCATGGAGAAGTCGTGTAAGTGGTAGGGTTGGCACAAGTTGATAATTAATTGAACACAAAGTATGAGAAACAGAAGAATCAGAGATTATTCTCAACTCTTCTCAGTACTCTATAATGGCTATACTCAGTAATGGCTATTCAGGAAAAATAAATTTATAAAACGTGGAAAAGATTATTCTCTAATGGTGTCTTGGTAAATGGTGGTGTCGGGAGGAAATACAGCAAATTGGGCATGTGTGTGGGAATCAGAAAGTGTGTAAGAAGGTACAGTTTTCCTTTAGATTCATCACCGATGACACAAACACACTAGATACATTTTCTGTTTGCCCTGTTGTGAATCTTTGGGCCAGAAAATGTCTCTCAGCTCCACTTCACCCTCTGATTCTCTCCTTTGGTGACCTTTGGTGTTAATCAGCTGCATTCGACCCCTTGTGACCCTATGGACTATAGCCTGCTAGGCTCCTCTGTCCATGAGTTTCTCCAGGCAAGAATACTAGAGTGGGTTGCCATGCTCTCCTCCAGGAGATCTTCCCAATCCAGGGATCGAACCTGCATCTCCTGCATTGAAGGCGGATTCTTTACATCTGAGCCATCAGGGAAACCCACCCAGGTGACCTTGGGACCCAGACTACAAATCACATCTTTGCTCCACCAGGCTCTTCCAGCAGGGGGCGCGAGAGGAACACCATGACTCGAGAAAAGGGATTTACTCCTCCCTGTTTGCCCTCTGGTGGCTTCCGGATCGGCAGGGGTGCCACGGAAAATCACAGTAGGCCAGACCTTTTCACCCCTGTAGCTAGCGAGGCTTTTTGTAGCAGCCACTGAATCCAATTCGCAATTTTTTCAACACACAGAGAAAGAGCCTCATCCCCCTGCTCGGTTCCCACCCTAGACATGAGCGACCAGCTGTCTGATGTCCCCTCCTCAGAGGCCTGGATTTCAACATCCCAGGGCCCCTTCTCTACGTTTGTACGATTTTCTCTGTTCCCTTTGCTCTTTCAGGCCTAGGGATGGTATCTGCTTCCTGGAAGTTGCGATTTCCGTGATTCCTTTGAGTTCTCTTTTTAATCATTTAGTGATTAATATCTTTATATCTAATGGTAAAGAATCCGCCTGCTAATCTAGGAGACACGAGTTCAATCCCCGGTTGGAGAAGATCCCCTAGAGAAGGACATGGCAACCCACTCCAGTATTCTTGCCTGGAGAATTCCATGAACAGAGGAGCCTAGCAGGCTATAGTCCACGGGGTTGCAAAAATCAGACACAACTGAAGCAACTTAGCACATCTTTGTATCTATATGTCTACTCCTTATATTATGTTTTTTCCACTCAAATAATGTGTGGTTTCTGTCTCCTGACTTGACCCTACAGGGCCAGTTGGGATGAAAAAGTGCACCCTCAGCCCTCATTTGCCTGATCCTCTTTCCACATTTCCAGATAAAATAAATATTGAGCAGTTTCAGTGGCTCTTTTTATAGAAGAGTTATATAAGCATTTAACTTACAAAGTACATGGTATAAGAACCTAGAAGTTATAACTTTATCTAATTCTTTCTCTTGTACCCGTGAAATGAAAAGTGTGTGTGTGTGTGTGTGTGTTAGTCGTTCATTTGTGTCTGACTCTTCGCAACCCCATGGACTGCAGCCCGCCGGGCTTCTCTGTTCATGGAATTCTCTAGGCAAGAATACTAGAGTGGGTTGCCATTCCCTTCTCCAAGCGATCTTCCCCACTCAGGGATTGAACCCAGGCCTCCTGCATTACAGGCAGATTCTTTACTGTCTGAGCCAGCAGGGAAGCTCTGGCTTCCATGAAATGATAGTATCTCCTGCCATATCAATAAACAAGAAATGTCACAACTGTCAGCGATTTCTGGCCTCCAAATGTGAATGAATGCTCCCTAAACTGTGAGCCAACAGATGCTGCCACCCCGTCCCCCCACCCCACCCCACCGTCCAAGGTGATTGCTGAGGATCTGAGGTGAGTGGAAACGCAACAAGCAGCCATCTATCACTCCTTAAGGTGAACAAGGAAACAGGATTTGGCCCCAGACAGCTGAGATGCATATGAAAGGAATGAATTCAGTGAGCCCAGAGGCTTGTATCTTCCCATATATAAAATGCTAAATTCTTTAACTTGATATCTGATCTTTAATGTTCAGATTGCCTGATCTGTTGTTGCAAACTTGTAGACAGCCTGACTCTCCTTCCCGCCTCCTTGGAGCAGTTTTCTCAGAGCTACTGAGATGCTTGCTGTCCACTCCCTGGGCTCAGGGGAGTCCTAAACATTCCCACCAAATAAAATGACTTTCAGGTTGTGACTGTATTTTTCAGTGGACATACCTCACAAGCGAGAGGAAGACAGAGAACCCTCAGCATTTAGGCCTTCAGGTGGTTGTCCTTCATTTCTGGATTCTGTCTCGCCAAACTCTAACCCTCTTCCTGCAGACCTTTCTCTAGCTTGCACCGCTGAGGGTTTCCATCTATTTTCTCAGGGAAATTTAACTTCTCCCTAGTTGAGAAAAGTGAAGTTGCTCAGTCGTGTCTGACTCTTTGCGACCCCATAAACTGTAGCCCCCCAGGCTCCTCCGTCCATGGAATTTTACAGGAAAGAATACCTTCTCCAGGGGACCTTTCTGACCCAGGGATCAAACTCAGTTCTCCCACAATGCAGGCAGACTCTTTACTGTCTGAGCCACCAGGGAATCCCCTAGTTGAGAAAGGGGCCACAGTACTGTGTGTGGTTAAACTACACAGGTTTTGTTCACAAGGTGATGAGGTTTTCCTTGGTCTGATGTTTCCCAAAGGAACAGAAGAGTTTGCCAGGGGCCCTGCGGACTCTGGTTCTAGAGGATAAAGACGGTGAGTGCTCTAATTCCAGACTGGTCTCTTCATCTATGGGTGTGGCTGCCATTTTCCATCCGATTTACAAAAGAACAAAGGCAGCTCACTTCCATGAGCTTTCTTCCCAAGAAATCACAATCTAGCATCCTGATGTGACTTTAGAGTTTACTCTCTTGTGAAAAAATAAACTTTGATTTTCTGGATATGGATCTTCTGCTTTTTTCCTGGATATATCCATATTATTAGAACCATCACTCTAGTTTGGAATTGCTTTGTCTGAATAGTTTAGGAAAAATGGTGCCAGCTTCGAAACTGTTTACCACAGATTGGGACTTGAACCCAGGTGGCTGGGAATCAAACCCAGCCAAAACCCACCGTACCTGGTTTCAGGGCCTAATGAAGTTCAGGTTCTTGATGTCTCATCGCAGAAAGAATTCACTGAGAGACAAACTGATAGGTAAGAAGTGGATTTATTCAGATTCAGAGAGAAGCACACTCCACAGACAGAGCACAGGCCATTGCAAAGGGCAAGGATGGCCACGAAATGTGGCATGGTTAGTTTTTATAGGCTGGGTAATTTGTATGCTAAAGAGTGGGAGGACTATTCCAACTATTTTGGGGAAGGGTCAGAGATTTCCAGGATTTGGGCACTCACTCACTCCTTGGTCTTTTAAGAGTGCCTTGGAACTGTCCTGGCACCTCTGGGTGTGTCATTTCACTTGCTGATTGAGGATCAAGGTCTAGTCTTGTCTGCCATCTTGGTCCCATTTGATTCTAATTGGTCTATGTTATGTCCTTGGGCTATGTCATTCTTTCAAAAGTTGTGCCCTGCTCCTTTCCCTCCTGTCACAGTTCCAAATGGATTCTTCCAAACAATGTAATATCTCCTCTCAGGAAAGTGTAAGTGACGGTGGGGGGAGGGGATCTCTTTTATATCATCAAACTCTCTCTCTCTATCTCTATATGTATCTCTATTCCTTGGGGTACGGCCATGTCTATGTTTATGTCTATATCTATGTCTATTTATGTCTATATCTCTATTTCTGTCTCTACCTACAAAACCATAATAGCTGATCTTTCTGTCCTAAATACTAAGATAGATGCAATATCAAAAGTATCCATATTTTCTCCCTTCTCTTCACTTGGAATATAATTTGAGATTTCTCACCCTACAAGCAGCGAATCTCTTTACAAAACCATAAAAAGCAAAATGAATAAGAGAAAATATTTATAAATCATTTATCTTTTGCTTAGTTGTTAAGTCATGTCTGACTCTTTGCAACCCCATGGGCTGTAGCCCACCAGGTTCCATAGGATTTTCCAGGCAAGAACACTGGAGAGGGTTGCCGTTTCCTTCTCCAGAAACTTTATATCTGATAAGGGGTTAATACAAAAATATATGAAGAACTTATACACCTCAATAGCAAACACTCAAGCGATCTAATTTGAAGATGTTGCAGAGGAACTGAATAGACATTTTTCCAATGAACACATGCAATGACTCACAGGTACATGAAAAGGTGCTCAACATCACTAATCATCGGGAAAACGCAATTTAAAACCACAATGGGATATCATTTCACATCTGTTAGAATGGCTATTATAAAAAAGAAGAGATAACAGATTTGGTGAGGGTGTGGAGAAAGGGGAACCCATGTGCACTGTTAGTGAGAATGTAAATTGGTACAGCCACTATGGAAAACAGTATGGAAGTGCCTCAAAAAATTAAAAATGAAACTACCATATGATCCAGCAACCCCACGTCTGAGCATACAACCAAAGGAAATTAGTGTCTCAAAGAGCTATCTGTCCTCCCGTGTTTATGTCAGCATTATTTACAATTAGCCAAGATACAGAAACAACTTAAGTGTCCATTGACAGATGCATGGATAAAGAAAATGTGACATACATGTATATATACACACACACAAAATATGGGAAGTTGTTCAGCCATTAAAAAAAATGAAGTCCTACTATCAGCGACAACGTAAGTGGACCATGAGGGTGTTATGCTAAGTGAAACAAATGTGGAATATAAACTTTTTTTAAAAAGCTCATAGATGTTGAGAACAGATTGAAAGTTGACAGAGGCAGGGGTGGCAGAGGTGGGGGGAATGAAGTGCATTAGGAGCTCAAAAGATACAAAATTTCACTTAAAAACTAAATAAGTGGATGGAATGTACAGCAAGGCAACTAGAGTTCATAATACTGTATTGCATATTTTAAAGTTGCTAAGCTGAAAACTTCTCATCACAAGAAAAAAAATTGTAACTACGTATGATAAGTGATGTTCACTAGACTTATTATTGTGACTGTTTTACAATATATACAAATAGCAAGTCATTATGTTGTACACCTGGAACTAATTTAACGTTATATGTCAAGCATACCTTAATACCTTCATTTAAGAAAATTAACAGCCTAAAATGCCACAAGTTTGTTACCTCGCAGTTTCTGTACTGCAATCTAGCATGGTTTAACTGGGACTTTTGTTTAGTATAAGACCCAAGTAAAGGTGATGGTCAGCTGTGTCATCTGGAAGCTCAATTAGGGAGATATTCACCTTCAAACTTTACTGAAATTATTATTTTCTGGCTGATCTGCAGTGCAGCTTTGCATTGATTAGATTTCTATCTACATGGACTATTTTGTTCCTTATTTGTATTCTAAGCACTGTGCTATTGACACAACATTTATTATGACATCAAAATATCTGTGATAGCTAGGGCTTCCCTGGTGGTCCAGTGGCCAAGAATTCGCCTTGCAATGCAGGGGATCTCACTGGTTCAATTCCTGGTCTAGGAAGATCCACATGCCCCGGGGCAACTAAGCCCCTGAACTCCAGCTACTGAGCCTGTGCTCTGGAGCCTTCAAGCTGCAACTACCAAAGCCTGCATGCCAGAGAGTCTGTACAAGAGAAGCCACTACAGTAAGAAGCCCAGGCATGCCAAGTCACTTTAGTTGTGTCTGACTCCTTGTGACCGTATGGACTGTAGCCCGCCAGGCTTCTCTGACTGTGGGATTCTCCAGGTAAGGATACTGGAGTGGGTTGCCATTTCCTCCTTTAGAGGATCTTCCCAACTCAGGGATCGAACCTGCATCTCTTTTGTCTCCTGCATTGGCAGGAGGATTCTTTACCACTAGCACCACCTGGGAAGCCCAATAAGAAGCCCAGTGCACCACAATGAGAGCAAGTCCAAGTGCAGCAACAAAGACCCAGTACAGCCCAAAAGAAACACATAAATATTAAAAAAATAATCTGTGATATCTAGAGAAGTCTTTTTTCCTTGTTTTTTCTTCTTCTGGGGTGTATCAGGGAGTTTTGGTCTTTTGCCATCCTATATAACCACTAACATAAGCACTTTAAGCTTTAATTTGAACAACCGAGGCTTTGGTTTGAAATTGCACTGAATCTGTGTATCAGTTTGGTGATGTATTCATTTGCTAGAGCTTCTATAACAGAATACCACAGACTGGTGGCTTAAACAACAGGAATTTATTTTTCACTGTTCTGAAAGCTGCTGCTGCTGCGTCGCTTCAGTCGTGTCCGACTCCGTGCGACCCCATAGATGGCAGCCCACCAGGCTCCCGCGTCCCTGGGATTCTCCAGACAAGAACACTGGAGTGGGTTGCCATTTCCTTCTCCAGTTCTGGAAGCTAGAAGTGTACAATCAAGGTGTTGCTGTTTGGCAATTCCCTGGTGCGGTCCAGGGATTAGGACTCAGCTTCCACTGCAGGGGGGCACGGGTTCCGGGAACGCTGATCTTGCAAGCTGTGTGCGCTCCGCGCACCTCCCCCCCGCCCGCCCTCCCCCCCGCCCGCCCTCCCCCCCGCCCGCCCTCCCCCCCGCCCGCCCTCCCAGAGGGCTCCCTTGCCTTCTGGCCTCTGTAAAGTTTTTGCCAATGGGAAGTATAGGTAGGAGATCTGAGTGCATACACATCCCTGCCTTCTTGCCCACTTCACTGCTGATGGTTGGCCGCAAGCTGTATTCCTCTCCAGAGGCTTGCAGCTCTTTTTTAAAATATTTATTTATTTGGCTGTGCCCGTTTTAGTTGCAGCACACAGGATCTATTAGTTACAGCATTTCAACTCCTAGCTGTGGTATGTGGGACCTAGTTACTCACCAGGGAGCAAACCCGGGCCCTTGGACTGGGAGCTTGGAGTCTTAGCCTCTGGGCCACCAGGGAAGTCCAGCCTTGCAGTCTGGACTGTCACCTTGTCCTGTAGCCAGAGTGCTATGAAATTAGGTTCAGGTAACTGCTCCTTTTCAGTTGCCCATTCAGACCTATAATCAGTAACCCATTTTTCTCTCTTGAGTTTCTCCACCACTCCGTTGCTTGCTTTTGATCCTGACCACTTAATAAATGATCTATTCATTAAACTCTCTTCTGGGACTTAAATTTTCCTGCTGGGAAAAATACTTTGTCAGATTTATTCTCAAGTACTTTTTATCTCTTGATGCTATTTTATTATTTTATAGCATAATTTAAAATTACATTTCCTGTTTGTTGTATAGAAATACTAATGCAATTGCTTTTGCTGTATTTTTTTTTTTAAACCTGGCAAACTTGCTAAACTCTAATTCAAATGATTTATACTAGGTCTTTAAAAATACCTAAATATAAAAAAGTATAGATTTTTCTTTATATATAATCTCCAAAATAATCTTTAAATAAGCCCAGATTTGTAATTTTCTTTGCTGCATTTATGCCTTTTAGGCTTATATAAACATCTAGTTGGATGCTGTTTTGGAGTGATCGTCGTACTCACTCTTATCTCATACCTAACCTAACAGGAAACTCTACTATAAGCTTTTCATTATGTGTGATATTTCTTTCAGATATTCTATCAGGTTTAGAATGTCTGAAAGAAATATCACACATGGTTCCCTAATAGTTCTGGTATATAACAGCTTTTATCATGAATGAATGCACATTAAATTTTATCTAAAGTTTTCTGCACAATATAATGAAATATTGATATCATTTTTTTCTGTCTTTTAATGTGGTTTGTTGTTGTTCTTTAGTCACTCAGTTGTGTCACCCTTTGCAAACCCATGGACTGCAGCATGCCAGGCTTCCCTGTCCTTCACCATCTCCTGGAGTTTGCTCAAATTCATGTTCATTGAGTCAGTGATGACATCCAACCATCTCATCCTCTGTCATTCCCTCTCCTCCTGCCTTTGATCTTCCCCAGCATCAGAGTGTTTTCCAATGTGTCAGTTCTTTGCATCAGGTGGCCAAAGTATTGGAGCTTCAGCTTCAGCATCGGTCCTTCCAGTGAATATTCAGGGTTGATTTCCTTGGAAGGCATCAATTCTTCAGCACTCACCCAACTCTCACATCCATACGTGACTACTGGAAAAACCGTAGCTTCGACCATACAGACCTTTGTTGGCCAAGAAATGTCTCTGCTTTTTATATGCTATGTTTGTCATTGTTTTTCTTCCAGTGAGCAAGCATCTTTCAATTTCATGGCTGCAGTCACTGTCTACGGTGATTTTGGAGCCCAGGAAAATAAAATTTGTCACTATTTCCATTGTTTCCCCATTTATTTGCCATGAAGTGACAGGACCAGATGCCACGATCTTCATTTTCTGAATGTTGAGTTTTAAGCCAGGTTTTTTCTCTTGTTCAGGGGATCTTCCTGACCCAGGGATAGAACCCGGGTCTCCTGCATTGCAGGCAGATTCTTTACCATCTGAACCACCAGGGAAGTCTTTAATGTGATTCAGTTCAGTTCAGTCACTCAGTCGTGTCCAACTCTTTGCGACCCCATGCAACCCCATGAACTGCAGCACTCCAGGCCTCCCTGTCCATCACCGACTCCCGGAGTCCACCCAAACCCATGTCCATTGAGTTGGTGATACCATCTAACCATCTCATCCTCTGTTGTCCCCTTCTCCTTCTGCCCTCAATCTTTCCCAGCATCAGGGTCTTTTCAAATGAGTCAGCTCTTCACATCAGGTGGCCAAAGTATTGGCGTTTCAGCTTCAACATCAGTCCTTACAATGAACACTCAGGACCGATCTCCTTTAGGATGGACTGGTTAGCTCTCCTTGCAGTCCAAGGGACTCTCAAGAGTCTTCTCCAACACCACAGTTCAAAAGCATCAATTCTTCGGTGCTCAGCCTTCTTCACACTCCAACTCTCACATCCATACATGACCACAGGAAAAACCATAGCCTTGACTAGGTGGACCTTTGTTGGCAAAGTAATGTCTCTGCTTTTTAGTATGCTGTCTAGGCTGGTCATAACTTTCCTTCCAAGGAGTAAGTGTCTTTTAATTTCATGGCTGCAATCACCATCTGCAGTGATTTTGGAGCCCCTCAAAATAAAATCTGCCACTGTTTCCACTGTTTCCCCATCTACTTGCCATGAAGTGATGGGACTGGCTGCCAGGATCTTAGTTTTCTGAATGTTGAGCTTTAAGCTAACTTTTCACTCTCCTCTTTCACTTTCATCAAGAGGCTCTTTAGTTCTTCACTTTCTGCCATAAGGGTGGTGTCATCTGCATATCTGAGATTATTGATATTTCTCCCGGCAATCTTGATTCCAGCTTGTGCTTCTTCCAGCCCAGCGTTTCTCATGATGTACTCTGCATAGAAGTTAAAGAAGCAGGGTGACAATATACAGCCTTGACGTACTCCTTTTCCTATTTGGAACCAGTCTGTTGTTCCATGTCCAGTTCTAACTGTTGCTTCCTGACCTGCATACAAATTTCTCAAGAGGCAGGTCAGGTGGTCTGGTATTCCCATTTCTTTAAGAATTTTCCAGTTTACTGTGATTCACACAGTCAAAGGCTTTCGCATAGTCAATAAAGCAGAAATAGATATTTTTCTGGAACTCTCTTGCATTTTCGATGATGCAGCAGATGTGGTTAATTATAATAATTGCAGTAGTCTGTCTTCTAATATTAAACTGACTTTGAAGGCCATGGAACTGACCACAATACATTATACTCTTAGAACTCAGAATACAAATGAGGAGGAATTATACCTTTTGTTTTAGATACAAGGCAGTTTTCAGTTGTAGGCTTCCCTACACACAATGAGCTACAGATGGATATATATTAATATTTTACCGACTAGTTTTTCTAACCGGAATTGTGTTTTATATTTATCTCCATCAGTAATGCAGAAATTTAATAAATAATCATTTATCCAACATTCACTAAATGCCATTGACTCTAATTGAAAGGAAATCTGAAAAAGAGGTGATATATGTACTTGTTGTTGCTGTTTAGTGGCTAAGCTGGGTCTGACTCTTTGTGACCCCCATAGACTGTAACCTGCCAGGCTCCTCTGTCCATAGGATTGCCCAGGCAAGAATACTGGAGTGAGTTGCCATTTCCTTCTCTAGGGGATCTTCCCAACCCAGAGACTGAACCCTAGTCTCCTGCCTGGCAGGTGGGTTCTTTACCACTGAGCCACCCGGGATGCCCCCAATATGTGTATAAGTATAGCTGACTTAGGGCTTCCTAGATGGTTCAAGTGGTAAAGAATCTGCATGCCAATGCAGAAGATGCAAGAGATACAGGTTTGATCCCTGGGGCAGGAAGATTCCGTGGAGTAGGAAGTAGCAAGCACTCCAGTATTCTAGGCAAGAAGTTGCAGTATTCTTGCCTGGACAATTTCATGGACAAGGAACCTGGTGGGCTACAGTCCCTGGGATGGCAAAGAGTCAGACAAGACTGAGGATAGCTGATTCACTTTGCTGTACAGCAAAAACTAACACAACATTGTAAAGCAAGTATACAGCAAAGACAATTTTAAACATAAAATAAATTCTATTCCTTTTCTGGTACTACAGTACAAAGATGACAAAGCCATACGGAGCTCATAATTTAAACGTGAAAGGAGTGTGTGTACCTGTGTGTTCGACCACAGGGTGAGTTGGCACAGAGAGAAGGAAAGATAACTGAAAACATAAACAGTAACTGCTGTCATATTGAGGAATGAACAAAAGGCTGAAGAAATAGAAAAGGGAAGCATTTCAAGTCTCCATTCAAGTTATCAGCGTGACTCCTGAATGAAGATACATATTTACCACAAAAAGATGATGCAGAAGGAACCTTTCACAGACATTTGGGCTGATTAAATATGTGTTGATATGTGCCAAGACATCACGGCCTTAAGGATAAATCAGTGAAGTGGCCACAAAAATCTCTGCTGTTTTGGTTGACTTTCTAACCAATTTCAAAGGAAAGAAACAACTTGCACAGGGAAAGGACCTTTCCTGCTCATAACAGATTTTGCATGAGCAATCCTTCAAGTTACCCTTGTCACACCATGCAGGGATAAAAGTGCGCAGCCTGCAGAAGAAAATACCAGTGTTTCTATTATACTTAGTTTATAGATTCTAGTATTTCTAGTTTTGCCTATGAACTAACATGTATGTAACTTTGATGGGAATACCAGACCACCTGACCTGCCTCTTGAGAAATCTATATGCAGGTCAGGAAGCAACAGTTAGAACTGGACATGGAACAAAAGACTGGTTCCAAATAGGAAAAGGAGTACGTCAAGGCTGTGTATTGTCACCCTGCTTATTCAACTTATATGTAGAGTATATCATGAGAAACGCTGGGCTGGATGAAACACAAGTTGGAATCAAGATTGCCGGGAGAAATATCAATAATCTCAGATATGCAGATGACACCACCCTTATGGCAGAAAGTGAAGAACTAAAGAGCCTCTTGATGAAAGTGAAAGAGGACAGTGAAAAAGTTGGCTTAAAGCTCAATTCAGAAAACTAAGATCCTGGCAGCCAGTCCCATCACTTCATGGCAAGTAGATGGGGAAACAGTGGAAACAGTGGCAGATTTTATTTTGAGGGGCTCCAAAATCACTGCAGATGGTGATTGCAGCCATGAAATTAAGACACTTACTCCTTGCAAGGAAAGTTATGACCAACCTAGACAGCATACTAAAAAGCAGAGACATTACTTTGCCAACAAAGGTCCACCTAGTCAAGGCTATGGTTTTTCCTAGGGTCATGTATGGATGTGAGCGCTGAAGAATTGATGCTTTTGAACTGTGGTGTTGGAGAAGACTCTTGGAGTCCCTTGCACTGTAAGGAGATCCAACCAGTCCATCCTAAAGGAGATGCGTCCTGAGTGTCATTGGAAGGACTGATGTTGAAGCTGAAACTCCAATACTTTGGCCACCTGATGTGAAGGACTGACTCATTTAAAAAACTTTGATCCTGGGAAAGACTGAAGGCAGGAGGAAAGGGGGACAGAGGATGAGATGGTTGGATGGCATCACCGAGTCAATGGACATGAGTTTGGGTAAACTCCGGGAGTTGGTGACGGACAGGGAGGCCTGGTGTGCTGCAGTCCATGGGGTTGGAAAGAGTCGGACACAACTGAGCAACTGAACTGAACTTACAAATTATTATCCGTATAATGGGAATGGGAACTCAAGCTTTACTGATGTATTTCATCAAAGAATTTGAGTACCACTGTTTTAGAGTCCTTCGAAGGCCTCAAAATAAAAAGTAATTTGAAATTAACTGTATTTAAAGTCACAGAGCCGGTCTAAAATACTAGCAATGGAGAAATGTTACGTGGCTGGGGAATGTACTTAAGGGCCCTGGAGAGAATTCCGGAGGAGCTGCCTTATACAACTGCTAGAAGACAATGACACCCCACTCCAGTACTCTCGCCTAGAAAACCCCAGGGGCGGAGGAGCCTGGTGGGCTGCAGTCCATGCGGTCGCTAAGAGTCGGACACAACTGAGCGACTTCATTTTCACTTTTCACTTTCCTGCATCGGAGAAGGCAATGGCAACCCACTCAGTGTTCTTGCCTGGAGAATCCCAGGGACGGGGGAGCCTGATAAACTGCCGTCTGTTGGGTCGCACACAGCCGGACACGACTGAGCGACTCAGCAGCAGCAGGAATGAAAAAAAAACCCTACTGTTTGCAGGTTTGGATCATCGCTGGGAACAACTAGAGGTAGATGTTCACACACCCAGCACAGTCCTGCCGTCTGAACTGCTTGGTGCACAACCCAGATAGGTTGCCAGGTTCAGGTGAGCAGTACCTGCTTTCGCATTTGGCAACTCTGCCCAGAAACTTCATGGCCCCTGCCGTTCTGGAGTGAGAGCTCAGAGCTCCCCGCGCCGACTTTGAACCAGAGCCAAAAGCTCCGCCAGGAGCCGTGCGTACAGGCGTGGGGGCCAGCGTCAAGCGTTCACCATACGTGCTCTCGGGCCTGCGCGCTGCCGTCTTCTAGCCTGTATGCAGCTTCTGCCGGGCGAATCCGCCTTCCCGCCGCTTCGTCACTTCCGGCGGACGCTTAGCGTCATTGGTGTCGTCACTTCCTGCCGGTACCGGTGTGGACGGTACGGGTCGTGGCCGCCCGTTCTCCGCTTCTCCCCTTCCCCTACTCTCCTCCCTCCTTCCCTTTCCCTCCCTCGGCGGCGGTCGGTCGCCCGTCGCGGACTCCCTGACCCGTCCCTAACCCCTTCCTGACCTTGGGGCCACCGGATTGGCCTTTTCCTGTGCCCTGGCCCAGCGTCAGTGTCGGGGCGGGGGCCTTGAAGAGCCGGAGGCGCTGCCACAGAGGAGAGAAAAGACTAGACGACCCCTCGGCTCTGCAGCGGGATCGCTCTGCTAGCAGCCGCCATGGCGATGAGGCAGACACCGCTCACCTGCTCCGGCCACACGCGGCCTGTGGTAGATCTGGCCTTCAGTGGCATCACGCCTTATGGCTATTTTCTAATCAGCGCTTGCAAAGGTGAGCGGGGCCGCTAGTCGGGCCCCTGATGGCCGAGGTCGGGCGGAAAGCGAACGAGGTTGGCATCCCCATTGCGGAACGAACTGCGGTTCTCGCAGCGTTTGAGGTTAGGGCCCCACGGCGGGCTGATGGGGAGAGGAGTAGTTGTTAGGGCTTCCGCAGCTGACGCCGAGAGGCTTTCCTAAGTAATGCCCCTAACGAAGGCTTCTCGTTTTACCTTTATTGCTATTTTTGGAAAAGCTGAACTGTGCGCTTGCCTAGACGTCCCGGCCAACAAACAGTGTAAATATCTCTCAAGGATTTAGCAGAATGCAGCAACTAGGCCAGGCCTTATTTTACGAAGACTTAGCATTCCTGTTATCTCATTGAATAGTCTTTTCTCGTGTGGAATTTTTCATTTCCGTTTTCCATCTTTCAAGTGGAAGCTATGTTTGATGGAAGCTGAGATTTATATTAAAAAGTTTGTCCAAAATAAGACACAAATCTAGATTGTTTTGACGCAGGTCAATCTTTTCAACTAGTTACAGATGCTTCCCAGAGAGAATGTGCAGCTGGGTTCCTCATTGAATTTATTTCTGAACGATCCTTAGTGACCCCAGTGAGTGAGAATAGTTCAGGCAACAAAAACTGTTTCCACTTTGTTTTTCAATATGATCGTTTTATGTTTAGATTTTAAGTCCTCCGAACTTCTAAGTCACATGTCTTCAATATTTTTTAGATGGTAAGCCTATGCTTCGCCAGGGAGATACAGGAGACTGGATTGGAACATTTTTGGGTCATAAGGGTGCCGTTTGGGGCGCAACATTGAATAAAGATGCCACCAAGGCAGCGACAGCCGCTGCAGATTTCACAGCGTAAGTGCAGCCAGAAATGGCCACCTTCGGAGTTCTCTGTGGATTGTGCTCTGAAATGATCAAAACGTCGTTAAAGGTTACTCGTGAAATTCTTACTACCATATGGAATACCCCGTGTTTGATCTCACCAGAATTCCGGCCTGATCCTACTTGCTTCTTTCTCTTAAATGGTTCTCAAACTGTTCACAGAGACTCAAATGACTTCATTCTGTGTAAGGGTGAAATCTAAATTGTTGATTGTCCCCTTGCATCTAGATTATCATCATCTTTGTTGATTCCACCAGCAGAATGTCTGCTGATGCCATTATTTCTTACGCCACTGCCATCTTAGTTCAGGTCCCTACCACTAGTCGTTTCCCATCTGTTCATTCTCCCTGGTGCTGTCAGTTGTCTTCCTGAACACAAATATCAGGTCACTTCTCTAGCTAATGCTTTTCCTGTCTTACCTGTGCTTTGTCAGTGATCCATGACCTTGGGTGTACATTATTAGAAGCTTTTAAAATACTCATATACATATTGGTCCGGGGGTGGAGGGGGGAGGTGGGCGGTAAAGTCCCCAACAACAGTTTATTTCCCTGCCAGAAGTTCTTCTAGGTGATTCTGATGTGCAGCCTTTAATCATCGGCCTAAAGGTTAAATTTCAGTTGTTGCCTCTTTAACACTTTGGCCCATCCTAATTCACCATCATCATCTGCACTGCACACCCCATGCCCCACAGTCTGGTTACACTCATTGTTGCCAGAATGGACCTTACTTACTCTGATTTTTGGCTTTTGAATATATTATTAAGCTGACTTGCCAATGACCCACTTTCCCGTCTGCTCATGTGTATCATATCTTATATAACCTTGGTACCTCTACTTCCTAATGTTTGTGACTTAGCAGACACCTAAATGTTTTAAGGAAGACGGTGTCAAGGATTATTGTACATGCAGTAAACTGTTAGAGTTGAGAGTCTTGAGAGTGAAAGTGGTTTTTAAAAATTGTTTTTTTAAACAGAATTTTACACTAAGGAGCAATTGTAAATGTGTTTGTTGTGCCTTTGTATTAAGCAAATTAAACATACTAGGCTTATTATGAAAAATAAAGGCAGATTGATTGAGGTGGTGAATACATGACTGTGTATTTGTTGAAACTTGTAGAGCTCTATGGCGTGGAGTGAGTTTTACAATACATACTTTTTTTTTTGTTAAATAGAATTTTTAAATAAACAGGGAGATACAATCCCATGCTGATGTGGGATTAAATTTGAGATGATGAGAGATCAGTAAGAAAAGTTACAATGTCAATTTGAACTTTTTTCTTTGCCTTCAAAGAATAGATGTTGTTAGGTTTATGCATAACCATTGTAAGGGTTTGTGCTCTGCCCTGTTGTGAGTCTATGCAGTTCTGATAAAATAAGGAACTGCTTGGTTTTATGTAAATCCTTTAATGTCAAATGTTGCTTTAGAGGTCGGCATGCATGCTTATAATGTGACAGACTCCTTTGTTAATTATGGGATGTGAAAAATAGGAAGTAAAAGTGATTCTCATACAAGGAAGATTTGTGGAGGACTGGAAGGTGAGGGTGTCCATTCCCTCTTTTTGCTCACACTGTTGGCTGTGTTAAAATTCTGACTCTTATAGTACTTATTGACTTATGTGTTGTTGCTTCTTGAGGCCATGGGCCATGTCTTATATTTTTTTGTATACCTCGCTTGTTCAGCACTTTGTCAAACAAATAACTTAAGGAAGTTTCTGAAGCAGAAGGACTAAGAACGGATGAATTACAGATCTTGGTTTTGTTTCTGAGACATTTATGTCTCCTGTGGGTTCAACCTATTTTTTTTTCCTTCAGTTTCTCCTAAGTTTATTTTTTGCTGAGTCCATTAGGAACATTGTCACTGGGAGAGAATGTCATTGGTTTCATAACAGAGATAGAAAATTGGAATTAACAACTCTGTGACCCTAGGGACCGTAGCCTGCCAGGTTCTCCTGTCCATGGAATTCTCCAAACAAGAATACTGGAGTGGGCTGCCATTTCCTTTTCCAGGAGATTTCAGATATTTGTTAGGTGGATTTTTAAAATATCATTATTGAAACTAGGTCCTCAGGTTGTTAAGTTAATAGTTAATAAAGTGATATTTTAAATTTGGTTAGGTAAAATGTAACAAGATCTTAGAGACTACAAACATTAGCGTTAAAATAGACGATCTTTTAAATTGCTTTTCTGGAGAGATTCGTTTCTGTTCATCTCAGTTCTGTGTTATCTGGCTCAAACATGAGTGCTAATAATATGAGCAAAATGCTCTGTCTTCTCTTGCCTGATGGACAGTCTTGCTCTGATCTGAGACTTGAACAGAAGCTTGTTAGTAATGATACCCATCTCTGTAAAATCTGTGAAGACCTGATGTACATTTGACAAATTTTAATGCCAGGGAAAAAAAAACGAAATGCATTAGACAGAAATTACTGCTCATGTGATAATTACTCTGAAATGGAGAGAGAAAAAGGTGTGAAAAATACGGCACTTTAAATATTTAACAGAGTTCTGA
This sequence comes from Bos javanicus, assembly GCF_032452875.1. Taxonomy (NCBI): domain Eukaryota; kingdom Metazoa; phylum Chordata; class Mammalia; order Artiodactyla; family Bovidae; genus Bos; species Bos javanicus. The sequence goes on along the minus strand of NC_083872.1, from coordinate 94,537,374 downwards.
AAAGAGTAGTCAGGATTTTATCTTGCTGCTAGAGGCACAGTTATCTTTGTTTTTAGGTCACTAACAGCATTAATAACCCAAGTCATGGTTTTGAGGACGTTTCTCTGTAGGTATTCAGTGTTGTTTTGGGGCTTTCTTAACATTTCAGGTCTTAGTGTCTGTGTTTACACGGGGTTATTAAAATCATGAATGCTGGGGCCAGATTGTGTTTGAACCCTGGCTCTATCCTTTAATAGCTCTGTGATCTTGCGAACTTTATTTAACCTCTCTTTTTCACAGTTTCATCATCTATAAAAGTGAGAATAGCAATAGTGCCTACCTCTTGTCGTGAATGGCTTCCCTTGTGGCTCAGCTGGTAAAGAATCTGCCCGCAATGTGGGAGACCTGGGTTCAGTCCCTGCATTGGGAAGATCCCCTGGAGAAGGGAAAGACTACTCACTCAAGTATTCTGGCCTGGAGAATTTCATGGAATGTGTAGTCCATGGGGTCGCAAAGAGTCGGACACAACTGATCAACTTTCATTCGTTGTGAATATTAAATGAGTTGATATGTTTATATTTAGAATATTACCTGAAATCTAGTACACATGTAAATGTTAACGTGTAAGGTAACACTGATAGCTACCACCCCAATAGACCAAAATCATGTGTTCTTTTGGAACATCTGTGGCTAAAGCCAAGAAATCTTTGGGTTTCATGCAAGGAAGTTCTAGTAGATCTAAGTAGCAGGAGGGAATACTTTTGGGTTTTTTCCCTCTCAGTTCAGGCTTTCAGATGCCATGATGTAGTGGGAAAGATGTAAGCATTTGCATTAAGCAGGCCTGAGTTCAGGCTTCCCTGGTGACTTAGTGGAACCTGCCTGCCAATGCAGGAGACGTAGGTTCCATCCCAGAGTCAGGAAGATCCCCTGGAGAAGGAGATGGCTACCCACTCCAGTATTCTTGCCTGGGAAATCCCATGGACAGAGGATCCTGGTGGGTTATAGTCCATGGGGTTGCAAAAGAGTCAGACAGAGCTTAGCAACTAAATAACAACAAGGCCTCAGTTCATGTGCTAGCCATACTTTGTATTTTCAGTTTGATCATGAGATGTTCCTTAAACCTGTTGTTTCATATTTGTCAAATGAATGTAAGCCAAGCGTGGTTTGGGGGCAAATCAGCGATTTTTTTCCACTTACATGCCTGAATATAGCCTTGTGTCTGTTGCATAGCAGATGCTTGGTTAGTGGGAACTGAGACTTGACCCTCGTTTGCTGTGTGTCTGTCTGTGAAGTGTGGGGATGTGTGCATCCTTTCTTTGTATTCTCATTTAATGACCTATGTGGGCTCTGCTATTATGGAACTTGACCCAATAAAGAAGAGCTCCTTAGTGTAATTTTAGGTGTCATGATTATCTAAAGGAGAATTTTGTCCATTTTTCTTATAGACAAAGTATATTCAGCAGGGCTGGTCCGTGAGTCGGTTTGGAATGTTATCTTGAGGTAATTTGGGCAGGCAAGTCAGCTGAAACTATCCCTGAAACGCCATTCTCTTTATATCTTTTAATTCGTCTTTTAATTCATAGAGTTAATGTTACCACCACATCTCCTTATCCTCTTTTTTTTTTTTCCCTCTTGTAAAAAGCCAATAGGAAGAGCTAATTTTTCTCTGAATAAGGTTCTCAATAAATCGAAGGTGCTCGTGTCTCCTTTTTGATGGCTTGCCTGTCCTGTTAAGACAGGCAGTCATTTTCCCGAAATAGCTTAATTTTTTGTTAAGGCCTTAAAGAAGTACGTTAAGCAGCCCCTTTTTTGAGACTGCTAAGTCCTTTCTCAGAATATGAAAAGTATTGAACAGACAGCATTGATCATATGCAAAAAACTGGGGACATAAGAGGTATCATTAGTTTAGGGAGATGGCAGGTACATCTTGAGTTGTACAGAAATGAATGCTACAGGATTAGCTGTTGAGAGGGTATTGTTAATGATGTTTCATTAACCATCTTCCTTTATGGACCCTTCCTGCCATTTCTCTCAGGGGAGCTCTGTGGAGGATGTCCTTTCCCTTGCTTTGATTTGATCCCTGTAGCCAGCTAGTTAATAACCAGTTTCTTGCCCGGAGTTTAGGTTATTCCAGATTTCTTTTAGAATTCTAAGCTGTTTTTAGGACTATTATTGGGAATAATGGAAATGTGCCAAAGTTAGTACAAGTGACTAGAACATGCTCTATTGGAGAGGGTGGCACTCGATTTTACTTGTGTATCTAGGTGGGAGGAACGCGAGTGTAGATATATTGGCCCTCTGGATGGTACTAGTGCAGTCGCTCCAGTTCTTGCTTCTGGTACAATGAATGGACATGATCTAAGCAGAATAATTAGATTTTGGGGAGTTTGGTGAAGATGATTGAATATCCTTGAAATTAATATCTCTAAGGACAACGCCCAGTTTCTTTGAGACTCGAGAGTATGTGAATAGGATAGAGATTTCAAATACATTTGATATTTTCTTCACTTTTGATGTGCTTATTCGTTCAGTCGTGTCCAACTCTTTGCAACCCCATGGACTATAGCCTGCCAGATTCCTCTGTCCATGGGGATTCTCCAGGCAAGAATACTGGAGTGGTTTACCAGACCCTTCTCCAGGAGATCTTCCCGACCCAGGGATCGAACCTAGGTCTCCTGCATTGCAGGTGGATTCTGTACCGTCTGAGCCACCTCGGAAGCCCTTTGATGCCTTCTGTTATTATAGCAGTCTAATCTATGTGAACTCTTATCACTGATTTCCCTGTGATTAAGAGTAAACATGTGGACAAAACTAAAAGTAAAGTAAAATTAAACAGTATAAGCTGAGTTCTGTGGAAGAACAGAAAGGAATGGTTGATGGAAGTGAGAAAAACAGAAGGTTTAGTGAAAAAATAGCATTAGTGATGAACCCTGAGGATGAGTAGAACTATGATAGCTGAGAATGTAAAGTTTGTTGTTGCTTAGTTGCTAAGTTGTGTCCAATTCTTGTTGCAATCCCTTTGTCCATGGGATTTCCCAGGCAAGAATACTGGAGTGGTTGCTATTTCCTTCTCCAAGGAGGGCCTTTCTGACCCAGGGATTGAACCCTTGTCTCCTGCATTGGCAAGTGGCTTCATTACCACTGAACCACCAGGGAACCCTAAGATTATAAAAATACAGACTAAGTAGAACACTATGAGCAAAGACAGAGGAGCCATGGCTTGTTTGAGGGATTGTTTATAATCTGATGTGACTAGACTCAGAGAAATAATGCAAAATGAGGTTGGGAAAGTAGGGTTTGACCAGAGAGTTGAATTGGAAATGGGAAAGGGTGGAATAGGTTTCCTTTGCAAAGAGAAATTAGTATTTGAGAGTTTAGTAGCAATACCACTCACAGTTGACATTGTTTCTCTGAGCATACTGTTACACTTCTCTACAATGTTTCCATTTTTGCCCAGGGTGTATTTCTCAGTTCAGTTCAGTGCTTTAGTAGCTCAGTCCTGTCGGACTCTTTGCGACCCCATGAATTGCAGCACGCCAGGCCTCCCTGTCCATCACCAACTCCCGGAGTTCACTCAGACTCACGTCCATCGAGTCAGTGATGCCATCCAGCCATCTCATCCTCTGTCGTCCCCTTCTCCTTCTGCCCCCAATCCCTCCCAGCATCAGAGTCTTTTCCAATGAGTCAACTCTTCGCATGAGGTGGCCAAAGTACTGGAGTTTCAGCTTTAGCATGCTCTTTAAGGCTACTGGTTTTGATGCTTAGATTTTCTGGACTTTCTGACATAAATTGTGTGGTTTTTGTTTGTGTCTCTATAGCCATGTGTGTTTGTATTTTATTTCTTTTCTTTTTTTTTTTTTTAATTTATTTATTTGACTGCATGGGGCTGGGTCCTAGTTGAGGCCCTCCGGACCTTCATTATGTCGTGCAGTATCTTTCATTGTGGCTCACTGACTTAGTTGCTCCCCGCCTTTTGGAATCTTAATTCCCTGCCCAGGGATGGAGTCCATGTCCCCTGCATTGCCAGGCAGATTCTTAACCATTGGGCCACCAGGGAAGTCCCTTAATTGTATTTCTTAAACATAATATTGTTTGTGTGTGTGTATATATATATATATTTTCTTCCCCCCCCCCCCCCCCTCAGCTAAAGCTAACACTACTGAGGCAAGAACTTTGGGATCATTTTTTTTTCCTCCCTTTTGTGCCTCCCTTTTGTCTCCCTTTTCTCCCTTTTGAGTCTTGAGTGACATACTTGATACGTTTATTCTATGTTTAATGAGTGAAGAAAAAATACTCCTTGCTTTCTCTGTTTTTCTTTTGTTTTCTCTGTTGCATTGTTCACTTTATTCCTAAAAATAAATGTCAATTACATTAGAATGGAATTTTTAGAATAATTATTATGAAGCATAGCTTGTTCCTCATAACAGTTTCTTTTTGCCATGTGGAAGGTTTTCTTGTTTATTTTTCAGTCACCTCTTCGGATCTAAAATGAATTTTTTCTTCTTTATTGTTCAAGCTTTTTTATTTGGGGGAACTTCTTAACAGTATTTCTGTGAACTATTATTTAATCATTATCCCCCAGCATACATATACATACGTATGTGTGTATAGACACACAATCACACGTATACTTTGGGTTGGGATGGGTTTGTTGGAAAACCTACAATTGAGAGATTTGAAAACCTATAATTAAAATCTTCAACATTAGCATTATGTAATCAAAGGCTGATACTTTGTGTGGAGGTTAATTGGACTAGGATTTGAAAATATAAGTCAACTCTGAGGGAGAAATGGGAGAGTATTTTTTTCTCTACTGTTTTGATTTAAAATTTTATGTAATCTCTTTCTCCTAAGTATTTATTGTTTTTCATCTCGTTTCTCGTGTATATGAGAGTATAGACGAAAAAATTGGAAAGGAGAAACTGAATTGGTTAAAATACTTGCGGTGGTGTTATAAGAATATTATGGCTACAGGCTAAAAGGAAAGTAAGGATTTATGGTTCATGGATCTTATTTACTTAAATTTGATCTTTTCCATTGTCAAAATTATATTGCTGTATCATTTTTAGCTTATAATACATTTATATAACATCTCAAATAACTCATTTGGTAACTAATTATCAAAATTACCATGTTTGTCTTCTACTTTTTTATGTTTTACTTTTAGCAAAGTATGGGATGCTGTCTCAGGAGATGAATTGATGACCCTGGCTCATAAACACATTGTCAAGACGGTGGATTTTACGCAGGTATTAGAAAGTGGAATTTGTTTTAGGGAGTTATATTGCTGTTATTATAGGATATGTCTGTGGTTTTATATTTGATTGGTTTGTATTTAGTTCATGTTTGGTTTTGTGGGGGTGTATTTTGTGTATGCTGGTTACATTTGATTTGACTTTAGATTAAACTATACACCTTTACAGTTAACTCTTGAATGACAGTTTGAACTGTACGGGTCCACTTAACATGAATCTTCTTCAGTGGTAAATTCTGCAGTATTTCACAGGCGGTAGTTGGTTGAATCTTTGGACATGGGGGAACTGAGTGGGGGGCGGACCACATATATAGAGGACTGACTGTAACTGATAATGTGGATCTTCCACTGTGTGGAGGGTGGTGCCTTAATCCCTGAGTTGTTTAAGTCAACTGTATTTTTTCTTGGTTGATCCTATGAGATTTTTAAGAACCCTGGAACTCTTATATCAACAATAGTAACAAACATCTGAAAAACCCAAGTAATGTTTCCCAGTGACTTAGAAGGGAGAGAATAAATTTGAGATCATCACAGTCATGCTACTCAGTAGGCAGCGGGATCAGAGCCAGCTGAGAGAAGCCATGTGGTTGGTGGTGTGACATTTGAACTGGGAAGCTTACAGGATTTGGCAATTATGAGAAAGATAAATGCTCTATAGTATTTTCTCAGGAATAATTGATCTGTGTGCATCTCTTTGTGATCTCTGTGAGCTTTATTTGCATTTTATGTAGTGTTGAAGAAGCTGCAAAGAGATATAACTATTAAAGTAGTTAATCTAATACCATTTTACTTGTATGTGTTTTCAGGATAGTAATTACTTGTTAACTGGGGGACAGGATAAACTGTTACGCATATATGACTTGAACAAACCTGAAGCAGGTAATTTTAATTCATATGTATTTGTGGTTTTGTTTTCTTTTAATTTAAATAACTTTTCCTGATTAAAGGAATTCATGTTCAATACTCAAATTAGGAAAATGTAGTCACAAAGAAAAAATTAAATTTTAATCTACCATCCAGTCCGTTCCCCACCTCCGTCATGTGGGGTCTTTTATTCCCCTGACCAGGGATCAAACTCACACCCCCTGTATTGGAAGCTTGACCACTGGACCACCAGGAAAGTCTTATCATCCAGTATTATTAATTAATGTCTTTCGTTTTTGGTTCATGTTTTTCCAGTCTTTTTTCTTTTTTTTAATGCAGTTTTTTTTTAATGGATTTTTTTTTTATACTATTTAAAGAAAAAAATATATCCTGATAAACTTTTATTATGACACTAAGTCTTAAAAGGCACATAACAGTGTTAACTACTTTTTGGTTAGAAGGAGTGGTTATTATCTGTAGAAGGTGAGAAGGGTAAGAATTCTCAATGTATATACATACTTAGATTTTTGAACCACATGGGTATATCAGCTATTCAGAAGAATGCTGAAAATCTGTAGTAATTTTTTCATGTCTTTGAATACTCTATATTCATTCTTTCTAATGACTATATGACTTTCCATTCTATGGATAAGTGAACTAACCAATCTCCTATTATGGCCTACTTGGGCTATTTACAAATTTTCAAGATTATAAGCAGTGTTAGGCTAAACATCCTTATAGTTGCAAATATTCCACAATTGTTTCTGTAGCATATCTACATAGAAATAGAATTGTTGGGACAAAAAGGAGATATACTTGGAAGCCATAAATAGATATTACCAAAGAGGCCACCAGTGAAGTATAAAAATGTACCTATAGCCAACCTATTCTAGCAAACACTAACTAGCTTTATCTCTGCCAGTTTAATAGAAAAATTCTTATTAATGGGAACTTGAAAAATAATTCATGAGGTTAAAATTCTGTCGAATACCATTTTAATTTACTTTTGTGGACTAATAAAGCACCTGTTCATTCTATTACTGGTTTTAAAATTTATTCTAATTTGTCATTTGCTTTTACATTTTGTTAGTAAGGTTTGTGGTATACACATTTTTAATAATTGGATGGTGAAATCTGACATTTCCTCTATAAATTCTCTCAGTGCACAGAAGTTGTAAGAGATACATTTTCTTCCCTAGTCCAGATCATCATCTCCATTTTACAGTATTTCAGTGCTTTCCTAATCACATGCTGCATATTTTAAAAGCAACTAAAATATGAGAAAAAGTTTTATTTATTATATATTAATTGGGTTCTTAAATTTTGGTTGTGGGCATAGTTTATTCATAAGTCAGTAAGCTTTAGAAGTTTATAACAAAGTCAAAGTTACGTTGGAAGTTAAGCAGTTATCCTCGAGATACCTTTTCTAAAGGTATTTCTAAGGTGAGGAAACAAACTGCATTTATCTTTATTCTCCTTTGGTACCTGGGAATTAATAACTTTATGCAGAAACAGCAGACTACTCTGACCTCACCAAATCAGTGTACCTTCTGACTCAGCAAGATAGTTCAAAGCTCAGGCAGTTAGCTTTTGTCTTCTTTTCCCTTTCTCAAAGCTGCCTTTGAAAGTGACTCTTCCACTGTCTCGCATTAGAAAGAAGAGCTTTTACCCATCAGACACCAGATGAGAAACTGCAGGGGATGGCTGCTATAACGTGTGCACGGTGTTCATCTGTGTCTGGTAGCATGTCTGTCTGCGTTTTGCATTCAGTTCTTGCTATTCACACAAACATCATGCAGCCGAAGAGTGAGTTGGGATCATAGTACTGGTCTAGTGTTGTCTCTTTGGACCTGTCCACCACTGGCCAGCCTCCAAATTCCCACACACAAAACTTTGGGAATAGAGATTGTCCCTTCGGGGAATTTAATGTACAATACCTGTAGTAACTTTTTCTTTTAAGTGATGGTGCAGGGCGGGGGGAGCAACTTTAAATGTTTCGATTGTTAAACTCTGAGGTGTAATAACTATTGTTAATCCCAGTTTACCAGTGAAGAAATGTAGCCTTCAAAAGGTTAAGTGGTTTGCCCAAAGTTAAAGTTGTGTTGAATGGTATTGCCTGCAACATCTGCTTTTGCCCAGATGTAGCAAGTGTATTAACAATTGTATTTTAAATTGTTTTATCTGAAGAACCTAAGGAAATCAGTGGTCACACCTCTGGTATTAAAAAGGCTTTGTGGTGCAGTGAGGATAAACAGATCCTTTCAGCGGATGATAAAACTGTTCGGTGAGTAATTTTTCTTTAATAATTTAAAGTTGAAAACATGTTTGACCTTGGAGCTTATAGTTAAGTTTCCTATAACTATCATGTAGGAAGAATTGTGTCTGAACATTACAACTGTGGCTGCATCTGGGTCACATTTTTTTGGAGCTGTCTGTTATAAACATAGAGTGGGATTCACAAGACTTAATTAAAACTGTTGACATCTTTATAAGCAGGTGCTCTTAACCTGGGTGAGTGGACTGGCTGGCCATAGGGTGTTAGAGTGTAAGAACCATTATTTAAAGCAGTGTTGAAATTGATTAGATTAGGAGATGCATCTTAATAGCATAAGCATTTGGGAGGTATATTTAAAGTATTAGTTTTGACTTTACCAACAAGATACCAAATAATTTGATGTTTTATGCCAAAGCCACATTTCTCAGTATCATCTGTAATTTGTGAGTTGGAATGGAGGTTGTTTTACTACAGTTGTGGTTATTTTTTCATTGGTTAATCTGCAGTTGTAATTTAAGCTGTAAGTATTTTTCTTAAGTGAGTAAATAGCACCTTCTTTTCTTTTTTATGCAGCCTTTGGGATCATGCTACTATGACGGAAGTGAAATCTCTAAATTTTAATATGTCCGTTAGCAGTATGGAATACATTCCTGAGGGAGAGATTTTGGTAATAACTTATGGACGATCTATTGCTTTTCATAGTGCAGTAAGGTATGTCTGAGGAGTATCTTCATTTTCTTTTCTGGTAACAAAGGGGCAGTTTAGTGTACTTAACATTTGCAAGGCGTGTACTAAGGTATTTAATGCTTTTAAAGGCAAATCTTGGCCTATGTGACATAATATGGAGGAAGATTGTTTCCATACCTAATAATAGTGAGTTTTTTGAAAATTTGGTAGACTTTAATCAGAAGAATTAATCAAATTAATTTCCAGGTGTTTGGGACATTTATTGGTAAAATTTAACAATTTTTAATGTATATTTTTCTTTAAAGATCCCTAGATTGATGCTATAATTTATATTATTCATTACTCTAAAACCTCTGTAATCTTGATTCTGCCATTTCACTTTAAAATTACAGAAAAATTAGTGATTTTTCTTTTTGTTTCCAAATAGGGCATAGATTTAATGAATTCTTTAAAAGTAGACTTAATTTTTATGATTATAAATATATTAAATGCTTACGTTGGAAATTTAGAAAATAAAATTTTAAAAAACTTGGGTATAATCCTATAGCCATAGAACCAGAAAGTTACTGGTAGCTGTGTTTTTTGCTAGTCTTTTTTTCTTTGGGGGGAGTATGTGTTTGTATGTGTTTTTTTTTTTAGTTACTAGGATCCTAATAAGTATAATTTTCATTTTTTTATTCTAAGATCCTCTTAGCCATTAAAATTCTTTGGAAACATTTTTACTAGGTGTATTATTATAGAGTCTGAGTGAGTGAGTGAAAGTCACTCAGTCGTGTCAGACTCTTTGCAACCCTGTGGACTATACAGTCCTTGGAATTCTCCAAGCCAGAATACTGGAGTGGGTAGCTGTTCCATTCTCCAGGGGATCTTCCCAGCCCGGGAATCGAACGTAGGTCTCCCGCATTGCAGTCAGATTCTTTACCATCTGAACCACCAGGGAGGCATTATAGAGTCTACCATGTCACACATTAGTTCCCCTGTTTTAACTGTGCAGTGAGATTTATGATCACATCTCTTGCATGTTTCTTCACAAGAGAATCCTGTCAGTAGAGTTACCAGTTCAGAGGTCAGGAGTGTCACGGCTGGCACAGTCTGCAGCCTGTGTGCAGCTTTGTCACCTTCCCCTGCCTGCCCATCCTGGCCCTGGACAAGTGCTTCCCACATACTGCACCTCTCTCGGGTGGGTAAAATCACAGAGGAACATGAGGGGATAACAACAGAAGATGGTGTTGGAATAGTTGGGATCAACAATTTTTCACAGGAATCTTTGGGAGATGTTTAGTCTGCCTGAAGTTGGAACAAGGTTGAACAGACAAGATGAGCAGGTGCTTTGGAAAGTGTGAAAACTACTAGTGAGCTCTGTTCTCCTCTCTCAGGAGAAGTAAGTGAAATTAGTGAAGCTCTTGCAGAAAAGCCAGGACTTGTCAACAGATCTTGTTATGAAGATGATGGCCACACTGAGTAACTCTTCAGAATTAAATGAACTGATGGGTGAAGAAGCATGTGAGAAATACAGAAAATCTATTGAGGAGTAAAAACGGAACCCCTGAAAAAACTAGTTTAAATAAACAAAACAGAGGGTAGGCATGTGTTTAAAGTTCTTAGTGTACATACCACATATTTGATTTCCATAAAGAATGTACCACATTATATTCTGACCAGCAGTCCTGACCTTTTCTCTGTAAAGGGCCACTTGCAGAGCTGAGCTTCACTGAACAGCTGAAGAAATGAGAAGGCAATCAAGATGGAGATGAGCAATTAAGAATGCTAGAGAGTTCACACACACACACACACAGTGAATTGATAATGGAATGTTATTGCCCAAAACCATTAAATTGTGCAGCTGAGTTCATTGGTTGCTTCTGGACTTGGGCAGCGTGCAGCCCTGCTGTAGAACCTTGCCTGAAGTGGTGGTGGTGGAGGTTTGCTGGCCTATTAAATATTCTGCCATTTAAGCCAGAAAGTTGTTATTCAGTGATCTGTGTAAGTCATGACTTTGATTTTCATGCTTTGTAGTGTGTGATGATGGGAGTAGGATGGCAGCATTTCCGAGTTGAAATGCTCTAATGTTTTGTGTTGGAAGCCTTTCAGGGTTTTTAGGGTTAGACTGGAAAAGAGCTGATGCCCAAACTCATTGATGTTCAGGGGAAGTTGCTGTTAACGCATTGATTTTTATTACGTAGCTATAGTCTCAGATTTAGTTATTATCTTATAGCCTGATAATTAAAAACTGAGTCATTTTGAGCAGTTTTGTATTTCACAGCATTAAAGCTTTTTCCTTTGCAGAAAGTTAAAAGTTCTCAGCAGCTGAAAATAGTATACAAATAATCCTTTATATTAGTTAATTACTTGCTGTAAAAACTTCTTCTATTTACCAAGTATGTTTGTCCTGGAAAAATTAAATAATGCAGAGTTAAATTTTTTTTTTTTTCAAAGTAAAAATCCTACTACATTAGCCATACTGTTTTCATTAACCAACCTAATCATTTCCAGGAAGGCATTCACTGCACAAAATGGATATCCCTCTATGGAAGGGGCTGTGTATTTTGGGTGTGAATTTCGATTGGGCATAGTAGGCTTCTGTTTTGTTTTTTTTTCCCCCTAATATTATTTAGATGTGTTTTTGTTTGTTGTTTTTCCTCTTTTAAAAATTATAGTTGACTTATAAGACTTAATTTCTACTTTACAGCAAAGTGATTCAGTCATACATATACATTCTTTTTTATATTCTTTTCCATTAAAGATTTATCACAGGATATTGAGTATATTTCTCTCTGCTCTACAGTAGGGCCTAGTTCACCCATTCTCTGTATAATGATTTGCATCTGCTGACTCCAGACTCCCACTCTACCCCTACCCCATCCCTTGGCAACCATGAGTCCATTCTGCCTGTGGGTCTGTTCTGTAGATAAGTTCGTTTGTGTCATATTTTAAGTTCCACATTTGTGACGTCTTATGACATTTGTCTTTTTCTAACTTACTTCACTTAGTATAAGTTCCATCTGTGTTGCTGCAAGTGACATTATTCATTTTTATGGTTGAGTAGTATTTTGTATGTATGTACCACATCTTCATTATCCGTCCATCGGTGACCATTTAGTTTCCAAGTCTTGGCTGTTGTAAACAGTGATGCTATGAACATAGGGATGCCTGTATCTTTTTGAATTATAGTTTTGTGTGGATACATGCCCAGGAGTGGGATTGCTGGATCATAATGGCAACTGTATTTTTAGCTTTTTGAGGAACCTCCATACTATTTTTCATAATGGCTTTACCAACTTACATTCCCACCAATAGTGTATAAGCGTTCCCTTATTTCCACACCTAGAGGGGTTTGTTTTTTTAGCAGCACTTTGTTGTTCAGTCACTGCGTCGTGTCTGACTCTTTTCGACCCTGTGGACTGTAGCCTGCCACGCTCCTCTGTCCCCCTCACATATGTCAGTACGTTTGAATAACTGGATATTGTATTATTCCTTAAGTTTTAGAATTTAGGAACATTTTAAATGTAACATTTCCTCATATTATTTATGAAATGTTCAAAACTTATAAATGTTGTTTAATTTTTTTTCTAGTTTGGACCCAATTAAATCCTTTGAAGCTCCTGCAACCATCAATTCTGCATCTCTTCATCCTGAGAAAGAATTTGTTGTTGCAGGTGGTGAAGATTTTAAACTTTATAAGTATGATTATAATAGTGGAGAAGAATTAGGTAAGTTGTCTTTTTTTTTTCTTCTTAAGATTATATAGGTACCTTGATCAAAGGTTAGGTTTCAGTGATTAACACCTTAGTTAGCCAATGTTTTTTAGCTCCTACTTGGTTTCTAGGACTTCCCTTGTGGCTCAGTTGGTAAAGCGTCTGCGTATAATGCAGGAGAGTTGGGTTCTATCCCTGGGTTGGGAAGATCCTCTGGAGAAGGAAATGGCAACCCACTCCAGTACTCTTGCCTGGAAAATCCCACGGATGGAGGAGCGTGGTAAAGAGGGGTCGAAAAGAGTCGGACACGACTCACTGCACTGCACTGCACTTCACTCACTCGGTTTCTAGCTATCCTGCTTTATAATGAACTTAAGCTTGTTAGAATTGTACACAGAGAATAAAACACAATTTTGTTTTGTTTCTTTGGGAAAACTGATGGATTGTGTTGGGTAAATATAACCTCAGTGAATACACTAAATAGAATCTATTTTAATTGTTCAGTGTTCGTAATTTACTGGTTGAATATTAAGTGACTTAAATAGAGATTCTTTCCCATTGTTTTTATTTAATGTCACTTTTCAAGTTTTAGATGTTTGGCCACATGTTTTATTTTCTGAAGAAGAGAAAGTAAATTATTTGCTGGTATCTGAGGTTGCAGTTCGTGAATATAGAACCTTGGACGCAGACATTCTTATTTCAAAATCTCAAATTCTTTCTACTCTTATGATAATTTTTTATATTCATGGTAACACAGTTATGGTATTCCCTGAGAGAAGCTAGTGCATGAATGTCTTTGAATTGAGAGGACATGGAGACAGAAAAAGAACTGCTGCCACTGCTGCTAAGTGACTTCAGTCGTGTCCGACTCTGTGCGACCCCATAGATGGCAGCCTACCAGGCTGCCCCGTCCCTGGGATTCTCCAGGCAAAAACACTGGAGTGGGTTGCCATTTCCTTCTCCAATGCATGAAAGTGAAAAGTGAAAGTGAAGTAGTTCAGTCGTGTCCGACTTTTAGCGACCCCACAGACTGCAGCCCACCAGGCTCCTCTGTCCATGGGATTTTCCAGGCAAGAGTACTGGATTGGGGTGCCATTGCCTTCTCCGGAATAAGAACATTGGTCTAATAAACAGTTTCGAAAACTGGTAAGGTGATGAGGCATTAGAAAGTAAGTGAAAAAAGTTCGGAAATAAGGATATGCCTTAAACAGAATAACACCACTACTAATGTGTACATTTTCTCAAACTCTATATAGGATAGGTATTGATCCTTTATCTTCATAGTCTGTGATAGGAGAGTATGAGAGGCAGAGTGTGTAAAAGAGCTCCATCTGGTGGTTCTCTGTAGTCATAGTAAGAATTGCTTCCCTGGTAAATAGTGAGTTTAGGATTTGAAAATGGGGATTGAATTGATAAACTTTAGACTTGCTTTCCGTAGACTTGAAGGTGGGGTGTCATTTACCTCCCTTTCTTTATCTTTTTTTTTGGTTTATTTTAAAAGAGATTTCTAGATGTCTGTTTAAAATGTATTGTTTTTGGCTGTGCTGTGTGCAGCCTTTTCATCTAGTTGTGACAAGCAGGGGCTCTTCTCTGGTTGCGGTGCTTGGGCTTCTCATACTGATCTCTCTCCTTACAGAATACAATCTCAGTAGTTGTGGCTTGTGGGCCCTAGGGCTTTGGCTCAGTAATTGAGACACACAGCTTAGGTGCCCTGCTGCATGTGGAATCTTCCCAGACCAGGCATCAAACTCACATCCTCTGCTTTTCGCAGGCAGGATTCTTAAGCACTGGACCATCATGGAAGTCTCCTTTATCTTTATTGGAACATGAAGTCTTGTTTTTTTGTTTTGTTTATGATGAGAATCACTTTAGTTTTAATTCGGTATAGTTCTTTGACTTTGCCCTCAGGAATTTCACATCTTCTCTAGTGTATCAATACTTAATGTCCTGTTTAAGTATTAAATTATCTAATACCCCTTCTCTTTCTCAGAATCCTACAAAGGACACTTTGGTCCTATTCACTGTGTGAGGTTTAGTCCTGATGGAGAACTCTATGCCAGTGGTTCTGAAGATGGAACATTGAGACTGTGGCAAACTGTGGTTGGAAAAACATATGGCCTTTGGAAATGTGTGCTTCCTGGTAAGAATTTTTATTCATAATTTTGTATCATTTTTCATTATTGATTCTGTCTCTGTTTCTGTCTTCTTTAGAATAAGGTTTAAGCAAAGAGTAGCCTGATGAATAAATCATCCATTAATCTCTGAATAATACTACTTATTGATCCTTACTAGTACATTTAGACATGTTTTTAATAAAAATATTGTTATTGATCCCAAGTAGTTATAGTTTGGGTCTAAAAGTCTGAATCTGAAAGATATACTATTTTAGAATTACAGTTATTAAAAAAGGTGTTTTGTAGTTTATTGCTTGCCATAGTCTTGGTGTACTCTTCTTAGTTGTTAAAATACTAGAACTTGCTCATGACATTGTAATTCATGTACTCATCATAGCTTTTCTTTTCATAGAAGAAGATAGTGGTGAGCTGGCAAAGCCCAAGATCAATTTTCCAGAGACAGCGGAAGAGGAGCTAGGTAAATACTAACATTTAACTTCTATAGGGTCCTGGAGGATGGAAAATTGAGGTATTAGTTAACTCATTGACAAAATGTATTTAATGTAAGCGTATACTTATAGGAAGTTTAAATATATGTATATTTATATATACATATAAATACATAAAAGATAAATCATTTTAAATACTTACTGCATGGTACTAGCCACGGAGATGTGTCATGGAGATGACTGATATGGTTACTCTTAAAGATCTTAGAGTTTGACTTAGGAGGCAGATGCTAAAATAGACTGTTGTAGTTGTAATTTTTACTTAACACTTGTTAAGCACCAAGTGCTCTTTCCCAAATATAGAATTATAAATTGTAATGTGCTCTGATCAAATATAATATTGATTGAAATTCAAATCAATAAAAGGGAGCCAGATCTTCAAAAATCTGACTTTAATTCAGTGTCTACTAGACAGTTGAAGTCACTGAAAATGTAGCCCAAACGAGAGCCCCCCTGGAGTAGAAGAGCTTGCTGGGAAATGGTCAAGTCTTTCCTCACTGCTTCTTAGTGGCCTGGGTTCATCGTTCGTGGCTTGTGCACTGTTCTCTTTTGCTTCCCCTCACCAGCACACTTGAAAAACTTTTTCATTTATTCCTTAACTCACAGAAATATAGAGTGGCTTCTTCCCTTCCTTAAGTCGACTAATGTGACTTCCTGTTTTTGAATTGTAGAAGAAATTGCTTCAGAGAATTCAGATTCCATCTATAGTTCAACTCCTGAAGTTAAGGCCTGAGCATCAGGCAAATGCCACAGACAGTACACAACTTAATGGACTAAAACAAGCGGAGAAAAGCGTCAGCCTTCAGAGTTACTCTCTGCTTACAGCAACATGAGCAGTAAATAATGAGGAATATGAATTAGCTCCAGTGCTGGAACTAACCTACTTGGTGATACCTATGAATGAGAACACAAGAGTATCCGCTAAAAGCAGGTGGAGTTATGCTCTTATAATGTGATGATCTGTTGTCTTTTTAATGAATATGTGTAAGCCAACATCCAATTTCTCTTATTACAATTAGATTTCTTGTAGCTGTTTATGTTATTATGAAGAGGGAAAATATATTGGCCTATTTTTCTGACTTTTCCCTTAAAAGCAGAAAGCTGGTTTTTTTTTTTTTTGCTTTAGTTATAAAGAAGAGGGAATACATGATAAAGTAACAGTTTGATTTCTCTTTTATTGTACACTGCTTCTGAACATCTAATTGTTTTTAGTTGTCTCAATAAAATGGCTCTAAAACAATGCTGTGTGTGTTTCTTGGGGAAGTTGATAAATTTGAGTAGTTGGGATGTTTTGGCTGTGCCAGGTCTTGGCTGTGGCACTTGGGATCATTTTTTCAGTTGCAAATGTAGGCTCCTAGTTGTAGCACGTGGGATCTAGTTTCCTGACCGGGGATTGAACCCGGGCCCCCTGCATTGGGAGTGTGGAGTCTTAGCCACTGGACCCCTGGGGAAGTCCCCATAGATTGTAGTTTTATAAATGGAAATGGCCAGAAAGTTTTTCTGTATCATATCAAGAGACCACCCAGGTAAAGAATCTGTAGTGAACAGAAATTGTTTCCTGATTTTGAAATTCAGTTACTTGCACTGAATTTTTGAAGTCTTCATGTGCTTTGGTAGAGTTTTATATACCTTTCTCCCTGCTAGATTGGACAGAAATGCTTGAACTGCCTTTTAAGAAAACTTTCAGAAAAATAAAAATGACTTATTTAAATGATAGGTACTTATTATAAGAAAAAAAAAGTTAAGAATTAGCAGAAAGATAGAAAAAGCACGCAAAATCCCAGTAACCCCTAAAATCTGTTAAAATTGATCACTGCACGTTAGTATACCTTTGCGTGTATATATACAGGTAGAAGAGATTTTATAAAAATGGGGGAGAATTGTAGTCCTGCATTGTTTGTTTCACTACCATTTTAAGTTCAGGTGACAGTCCAGAAGCCCTTTTACCAACCTTCTAATAAAATGGATCAACTGAGTTTAGATTTGTGATACATTTATTTTTTAATAATATGGGAGGACTACTGAACTTGTTTGGAAATACTTCTGACAAATGAATAATATCTGCCTAATTGCTTTTTCTCTCTTTGTTTATCTTGTGACTGATCCTTGATAACTTTCCTTAAAAGAATAACCAACCCCAAAATAAGTCTTTGAGGATTTCTGGTAACTGGAAGAAAGCACAGTAGGCTGTGACTGCCTTAAAGGTTCGAGAGAGGTGTGTTGCGGAAAGTCAACTGATGGTCCACACAGGGTCGCCTGGGTGGGGGAGGTTGGAGGAGGGTGTATTTTCTCATCAGCTTGCCACATGCCTGATCCTTTGCAGCAGCAGTATTCTCAGTGTACCACAGATTCTAATCATACTCTGACTTACTGTAAATAAAGCTGAGCTTTATATGCACCAGACTGGAATTTTGACATTGACTGGTAATTTGTGAAGTTCATGACCAAAGAGAATTTCTTCTGGAAATGGCAACCCACTCCAGCGTTCTTACCTGGAGAATCCCAGGGATGGGAGAGCCTGGTGGGCTGCCGTCTCTGGGGTCGCACAGTCGGACACGACTGAAGCGACTTAGCAGCAGCAGGTTTCCTAAAGGTCTAAAGGCCCTTTATTACCATCCCTGGGTGGCAGATAGCTTGAAATCTCTAAAAGTTTAAGCATGGAAGCAGCCTAGGTGTCCATCAACAGATGAATAGATCAAGAAAAAGCTGTACATACATTCAATGGAATATTACTCAGCCATAAGAAGGAATGAATTTGAGTCAGTGCTAGTGAAGTGGATGACTCTAGAGCCTGTTATATTCAAAGTGAAGTAAGAAAAACATTGTATATTAATGCATATATATGGAATCTGGAAAAATGGTACTGATGAACCTATTTGTAGGGCAAGAATAGAGACCAGACAGAACAAATTTGCGGATGCTTTAGGGGAATGAGAGGGTGGGATGAACTGACAGAGTAGCATGGAAATGTGCATTACCATATGTAAAGTAGATAGCTAGCAGGAAGTTACTGTATAGTTCTGGGAACTCAGCTCTCATGTCGGTGTTCTGATGACCTAGAGGGGTGGAATGGGAAGGTGGGAGGGAGGGGATATATGTATACTTGTGACTGATTAATGTACGGCAGAAACCAACACAACATTGTAAAGCCAATATCCTCCAGTTAAAAAAAGTTTTAAGTTGAATTTCGGGCCTTGGAACTCTCATACCATAGCTTATACTTGTGTAATTACAGTGTTCATGTTGGTCAGATCTCTGGTTGATTGTATTGTATAAACTGTCAAGTTCTTAGGTTATTAGATTCTGATCATCCAGTTGAGTCATTGTAGGTTTTAGCTTTTGCCAGATTAATAGAGTTGATCATTAGCTACTTTTGTTTTAACAACAGAGGATATGTTTTTAGGGACTTGACTAGCTCTGAGGGGTACCCTTGTTTTTCTTGGTGGCCTTGGACATGCTAAGTATACAAGCCACCTGGCAGGCTGGGGGAACAGCCAGTGTTTGGTATCCTTTGTGTCTTGGTTTTCTATTGCTGCAGTAACAAACATCACAGGTTTGTGGCTTGAAACAGCACAAACTCACCTGATGGTCGAGGCCATCAGAAGGTTGAAATGAGTCTCACTGAGCTGATGTTGGCAAGTGTTGGCAGAACTGTGTTCCTTCTGGTAGGAGAGAATCTGCTTGCTTTTTCCAGCTTCCAGAGGCCCCCGGCATTGCTTGGTTCATGGTCCCTTCCTCCATCGTCAAAGCCAACAACGCAGCATCTTCAAATCTCTGAGTCTCCTGCAGCCCTCTTTCATGGCAAAGACATTTGTGATTACACTGGGCCCATGTCAGTTCAAGATTCTTAATCCCAGCTGCAAAGTCCCTTTTGGCATGTAAGAAACAGAAAGTTCCAAAGGTTAGGAAATGGACATCTTCAGTGGGCCATTACTCTGCTTACCACACTTTATAATGGTAGAACCTTGTAGTAGAATTTATTTTGGCAAAAAGTTCAAGTTTGTATTTTAAAATTGTATCTGTCAAAGCCTCCAGTGTCCTGCATGTTTCTAACTCAGTGGTTACTTTCTGTTTTGATCTTAATGAAAGCTTTGCTGCTGCTATTTAGTCGCTCAGTCATGTCAGACTCTTTGTTGACCCTATGGGCTGTAGCCTTCCAGGCTCCTCTGGCCATGGGATTTCCCAGGCAAGAATACTGGAATGGGTTGCCATTTCCTTCTCCAGGGGATCCTCCCGATCCAGGGATCGATCCCGCATCTCCTGCATTGGCAGGCAGATTCTTTACCACAGCCACCTGGGAAGCCCCCATAACTAAACCTTTAGCAACATTCAGTTGTCTTACTTGTTTTTGAAGGTTTTTTTTTTTTTACTTTGTGAAACTTCTATCACACTTGTGATTTTCCTTACATCTTTTTGACTGCTTCTGTATCTGCCAGCTCCTCCTTTTATGCTTGACCTCAGGTCTGGTCTGTACTTTCTAGCTCTGGTCTCCAAAGAGAAAATGTAGGATTCAGTATCTTCTGAAATCTTTCAAATTCCTATATCCCGCCTGCGGCCCTGAGTGCCAGTATTTAATGTCACAGTTGCTGCTCCACGTTAGTAAGTATCTCAGGTTTACCTGTGGAAAACAAATCTTAATTTCTCAACCAAACCTATTTCCCCTCAACCTGTTACCCATTCCACCCATGGGCATTGCCTAATACTTTTTCAAGTTGAAAGACATACAGTCCTTGAGTCTGTTAGTCTCTGTGTAAGTCCTGTGGGTTCTTGTGAGTCTACTTGCCTCATCTCCACTATTACCACGCTAGGCCAGGCTATTCCCATGTGGACTGTTCTAGTGCCTGACTGTTCCCCTTTTATCCCTACTCCCTCACCTCGCCCTCATCCTACCCGTCCTCTACACAGGAAAGCTAATTACTTGAGAATTTGAAGAGGCTGAGTGACTGTCTTGTTTAAATCCATAGTATCTTCCTATTATACCATATTTTTACTATTTTCTGACTGCTGCCATCTGTGACTTCATTTTTTCCCTTGTTTGTACTTGCTTTAGCCATAGTGGCTTCATTTCTCAACCCCCCCCCCCCTTTTTTTTGCCAAGATTTTTGTTTTTGATGTTGGATCATTTTTAAAGTCTTTATCGGATATGTTACAATATTGCTTCTGCTTTATGTTTTGATTTTTTGACCACAAGGCATGTGGAATTCTCGCTTCCCAATCACGAATTGAACCTGCACCCCCCTCCCTGCATTGGAAGGTGAAGTCTTCACTACTGGACCACCAGGAAAGTCCCTCACAAGGCCTTTGACTTGGCTTGCTTGCTATTTCTGCTGCTTGGGCCACTCTTACTTAAATATTTAATGGCTGGCCCTTTCTTGTGATTCAGGTGTCAAGTCCTCGTCACTTGCTATTTTGTCCTATTTAATCTTCCTGCTACCTGAAATAATCTTGTCTATTTTTTTGTCTTCACCAATTCTGCTTTGCTTAGAAAGGTGGCTGGTATGTTGGAAGTGCTCTCGTAGATGTTGAAATAAGTCCCTAAACGCATCAAATCACACCAGACCAGGGAGATGATTTTTCACCTGCCCTCCATGGAGCAGACCTTTCTATCCACTGATAGATAGGATATGGCAGTCACCTATCCAAAGCACATGCCTCTCTCCAGTGAGTTCATGTATAGCTTCAGCTGACCTGAGATTCAATCACCTACAAGGATTTCAGCTTGTTTGATAAGAGTCTCCCCATCTCCACTCTGCTTCCCATTCCATTCTTCCTCTGCAGCTTCCTCTCCACATCCTAATTGCATTATAGCTCAAATCCTGTGTAATTTTTAATAATTTACCCTATACATCATTGCTTCTCAGTTGTAGTGTCATTTAGAAGATTTTTTCTAAGAAACCAGGATTGAGTACAGTCAATTCTCAAGAATATTTCATGTCAGTCAATAAAGTTAAACACATTTTTTTTTTTTTTTGGCCACACAATATGTGTTATCTTAGTTCTCTGACCAGGGCTGGAACCTGAGCCCGTTGCACTGGAAACTCAGAGTCTTACCCACTGGACTGCCAGGGTAGTCGCAACACATTCATTTTAATGGCTACAAAATAATTTACAGATTACATTTTTTAATAGTTCAAATTCAGTGGAATTATTAACTTAGCTGCCTGTTCCTCTTTGAGACCCAGGTGGAGGCAAATGTATGTAACTTTTCAGGACAGAGCAACAATAAAATGGTGAATTGAAAATGCAGACCAAGGGAAAATATTTCTTTATTAGGACCCTTATGTTCCACACCTGAATATTTTCAGACAGTGATTCTGTTGGATTACTATGTGTTACTGAACCCTAGGGGAGATTCCTGAAGGAAAAGAATTGCTGGAACACAAACATTCTCAGATAGGCCTAGCTTTGCTGAGCTATAAGAGTGCACAATTGCCAGTGTGACATAGTATCACCTAGACAAGTGTGAGTTTAAAATCAATAGAGTTCCTGAAGAAACAAATGAGACATCTAACCAATCTACTTGAGTAAACAAGGCCAAAGTATGCATCTAAATGACAGCTAATGGACAGTAACAGTACTTTATAGGCTGAACCACTTTATGTAATTAATGAGAGAATGGAACTTGGTCAAGTGGAAACAACTGGTTTAAGTTCACAGATGTGTGTGGAAATAGTATTTATTTAAAGTGCCTTATGTTAGATTTTCCGCTTAAGTTTTAAAATAGTGTTACTGTTTAATTTCTCCAATAAACCCATGAGATAGGTAATATCTCCATTATGCATATGGGAAACTTCATTTCAGAGGTTAAATGACTTGTCTAATGAGTTTGGCTTCAGAGAAATAGTAGGAACAGTAAGTATGTTTCTGTGAGTTATACTGCCTGGGTTTGAATCATCTTCTATCAATTATAGACTAATCTCTTTGAGCCTCAGTTTCTTTATCTATAAAAGGAGATGACAGTTTTCACACATAGATTTACCTAGGGGGGAAGAGATCAAATAATTGATGGAGAGGGCTTAACTCGTAGGAAGCACTTAATATAACCTAGTGGGTACATGCTCAGTTTCTCAGTGGTGTCTGACTCTTTGTGACCCCGTGGACTAGCCCTGGACAGGCTACAGAGGACAGGCTCCTCTGTCCATGGGATTTCCCAGCCAAGAATACTGGAATGAGTTGCCATTTCCTCCTCCACGGGATTTTCCTGACCCAAGGATCAAATCTGTGTCTCCTGCATTGGTAGCAGGATTCTTTACCGCTGTGCCACCTGGGAAGCCCCAGTATTATGTATTTATTCTATCAGTGATCCCTCCTAACTTTGGGATTTGTTGGAAAAACAGATGAAAAAGATGGGGAGTGGATGTCAGTGACAAGATAAAATGGTCTGCTGCTAATTTTGCCAAGTGAGTATTAAAACATCACCTACCACCATAATCTTCATGAAAGAAAAGACATTTTGAAATCCTAGTTGGTAGTGAAGGGCAGAGTCTCAGAATAAAGGGCTATTCCTTAAACTGAATAAATTTAGCTTCATAAAAAAGACAATATAATTTTTTTATTTTAGGCCATGCCACACTGCTTGTGGGATCTTAGTTTTCTGACCAAGGATTGAACCTTGGCCCTCAGCAGTGATAGTACATAGTCCTAACCAGTGGACCACCTGGGAATTTCTTCTTATTTCACCATGAAGTAGGAATTAGAAGCTCTAGAAGTCACTCTACAGTTCTGAAATATATCAATTCTAATATTCATACTCTTTCCCAACCCTCCCTGTTTCTAGTTTCCCCCATCTGATTTAGAAATACTATTGACAATCCACAGTCTAAGTGAATTTTTACTTTAGGAATGAGTGAATGACTGCTCTAAGAAGTCATGGAGACTGCAGTTGAATATTGGACTTGTTAAAACAGTGGGCACTATAAGAAAGTAGCACAAACCGTAATAAATAATCATCTAACAAATATTCTACTAGGCTTACGTGTGTGACTAAGCAAACACAACTAGTTCATGCCCTTTGACCCTTAACATTTGGATTACTCCTATCTCCCAGGTCAGGTAGTTTTAAAGGTTTCAAGGTAAACGGAACATATTCTTAGAGCTTTAATTTTAATTGAAGGAGTCAGAGGTGGGAGGGCTGGGAGAAAAGTAATTTATCTGACAACTCGAAATTTTTATTAAAAAACATAACATGGATTTCCCTGGTGGTCCAATAATTGGACTTTGCCTACCAGTGCAAGGGACATGGGTTTGATTCTTGGTCCTGGAAGACCCCACGCACCTCGGGGCAACTAAGCCCATGCACCACAACCACTGAGCCTGTGCTCTAGAGCCCATGCTCTGGAGTGAAAGAAGCCACTGCGATAAGAAGCCCACACACTGCAACTAGAGAGGAGGCCCACCCACTTGCTGCAATTACAAAAAGTTTGCACTCAGCAACAGAGACCCGGGGCAGCAAAAAAAAAAAAAAATTCCCATAGCCACAAAAAGGAATGGCATGCAAAATTTGCATGGGTAAAAATACAATAAAGACAGTTTTACCCTTGTAAAAGACAGTTTGGGCCAGAGCTCCAGATTAGCATGCATGGTTTACTCTCTGCCTCTAGGCCAGTGATTCTTTGCACTTAGCTTGCGTAAACATCATCTGAGGGACTTTTTAAAAAAAATACAGATTTCACGGTCCTAGAGATTATGATTCAGTAAGGCTGTGGTGAAGCCTAGAATCTGCTTTAGGAAAAATCTTTTGGGAGAGTCCAACATAGCAGTGGTGGCCCACGGATCTGAGAGGCCTTACCATAAGGATGGATACTTTATTAGTTTCAGAAGGCAAAAAATGTAGAACTGAAATCCACAGAGTGAAATTTAGCAACATTTCCTCATTAGAGAAAACAAACAAACCCTGCAGTTCCCTGCTGGCCAGTGGTAAAGAATCCACCTGCCAATGCGGAAGACATGGGTTCGATCCCTGATCTGGGAAGATCCCATATGCCTCAGCAACTAAATGTGAGAGCTGAAACTACTGAGCCCACTTGCCACATCAGCTCAAGCCTGTGCGTCCTAGAGTCCGTGCTCCACAACAAGAGAAGTCACTGCAATGAGAAACAAAGCAACGGCAGCTAGAGAGTAGCCCCCACTCTCTATAACTAGAGAAAAGCCCATGCAGCCATGAAAACCCAAAATAGCCAAAAATAAATAAATACACAATTTTAAAAAATCTCACTTTTTGCATTGTATCCCCACTGTCTCTAATGCTGCCAATTTAAGATACAGTCAAACTGTATAGATTAATTTCAGGTTCAGTTCAGTTCAGTTCAGTTGCTCAGTCATGTCCGACTCTTTGCGACCCCATGGACTGCAGCACCCTGGGTTTCCCTGCCCTTATTTAACTTATTTAACGTATATACAGAGTACATCATGCAAAATGCCAGGCTGCATGAAGCACAAACTGGAATCAAGATTGCTGGGAGAAATATCAATAACTCAGATACCAGATGACACCAACCTTATGGCAGAAAACGAAGAACTAAAGAGCCTCTTGATGAAAGTGAAAGAGGAGAGTGAAAAAGTTGGCTTAAAATGCTACATTCAGAAAACTAAAATCATGGCATCCAGTCCCATCACTTCATGGCAAATAGATGGGGAAACAATGGAAACAGAGACAGACTATTTTTGGGGGTTCCAAAATCATTGCAGATGGTGACTGCAGCCATGAAATTAAAAGACGCTTGCTCCTTGAAAGAAAGGCTATGACCAACCTAGACAGCATATTAAAAAGCAGAGACATTACTTCACTGACAAAGGTCTGTCTAGTCAAAGTTATGGTTTTACCAGTAGTCATGTGTGGATGTGACAGTTGGACTATAAAGAAAGCTGTGTGCCGAAGAATTGATGCTTTTGAACTGTGGTGTTGGAGAAGACCTTGAAAGTCCCTTGGACTGCAAGGAGATTGTACCAGTCCATTCTAAAGGAAATCAGTCCTGAATATTCATTGGCAGGACAGATGCTGAAGCTGAAACTCCAATACTTTGGCCATCTGATGTGAAGAACCAACTCATTTGAAAAGACCCTGATGCTGGGAAAGATTGAAGGCAGGAGAAGAAGGGGACGACAGAGGATGAGATGGTTGGATGGCACCAATGACTCAATGGACATAAGTTTGAGTAAACTCCGGGAGTTGATGATGGACAGGGAAGCCTAGCGTGCTGCAGTCCATGGGGTCCCAAAGAGTAGGACACAACTGTGCGACTGCACTGAACTGATGATTACAAGTGATCTTGTTTTTGTTAATTTATCATGGGTCCAGTGGCCTTGGCTGATGTTGGTGTTCTGTAAAACTGTATTATATTCTACTGGGGAACGCAGTGGTCTAGCTTTGAGTGCTAGGCCAGCTCCGGGCTTTCAGGGTGAAGATAAAAATAGGTAAAATACTATTATACAGGACTTACCTGGTGGTCTAGTGGTTAACAATCTGCCTGCCAGTGTAGGAGACATGGGTTTGATCCCTGGTCAGGGAAGATCCCATAGGCCATGGAACAGCTAAGCCCATGCACCAGAAATACTGAAGGCTGTGTGCTGCAGCTACTGAAGCCTGCGTGCCTTGTGCCTGTGCTCTGCAACAAGAGAAGCCAGTGCAATGAGAAGTGTGCATATCAGAAAGAAGAGTAGCTCCTGCTTGCTACAACTAGAGAAAGTCCATGCATAGCAACGAAGACCTCAGTTCAGTTCAATTCAGTCGCTCAGTTGTGTCCGACTCCTTGTGACCCCATGGACTGCAGCACGCCTGGCCTTCCTGTCCATCACCAACTCCTGGAGTTTACCCAAACCCATGTCCATTGAGTCGGTGATGCCATCCAACCATCTCATCCTCTGTCGTCCCCTTCTCCTCCTGCCTTCAGTCTTTCCCCGCATCAGTGTCTTTTCAAATGAGTCAGCTCTTTACATCAGGTGGCCAAAGTATTGGATTTCAGCTTCAACATCAGTCCTTCCAATGAACACTAAGAACTGATCTCCCTTAGGATAGACTGGTTGGATCTCCTTGCAGTCCAACGGACTCTCAAGAGTCTTCTCCAACACCATACTTCAAAACCATCAATTCTTCGGCGCTTAGCTTTCTTCGCAGTCCAACTCACATCCATACATGACTACTGGAAAAACCATAGCCTTGACTAGATGGACCTTTGTTGGCAAAGTAATATCTCTGCTTTTTAACAAGCTGTCTAGGTTGGTCATAACTTTCCTTCCAAGGAGTAAGCATCTTTTAATTTCATGGCTGCAATCACCATCTGCAGTGATTTTGGAGCCCCCCACAAGAAAGTCTTCCATTGTTTCCCCATTTATTTGCCATGAAGTGATGGGACTGGCTGCCGTGATCTTAGTTTTTTGAATTTTGAGCTTTAAGCCAACTTCTTGACTCTCCTCTTTCACTTTCATCAAGAGGCTGTTTAGTTCTTCTTCACTTTCTGCCATAAGGGTGGTGTCATCTGCGTATCTGAGGTTATTGATATTTGTTCTGGCAATCTTGATTCCAGCTTGTGCTTCATCCAGCCCAGCGTTTCTCATGATGTACTCTGCATATAAGTTAAATAAGCAGGGTGACAATAATACAGATCTATGGCAACCAAAAAATGAAATAAATAGAAAATTTTAAAAATGCTCTTTTATGTCTGAATGGGATGTAGACACATCCAAAATGTTTAGCAATGGCTTTGGGCTGACAAGGATGAGAGGCAGTTCCATGTAGAGGGAAAAGATTGGAATTACTTTTCCTATGAAACCTATAGTTACTGCGTGAAGCTGACAATAACATTAACAGCTTCCACTTGTTGAGCCCCTACTATATGCCATAATGTGTATTGTATTACTGCTTTACACACATACAACTTTGCAAGTCAAATCTGTTTTGATCATCTGTATTTAAAACTCAGCAGTGGCCACAGGACTGGAAAAGGTCAGTTTTCATTCCAATCCCAAAGAAAGGCAATGCCAAAGAATGCTCAAACTACCACACAATTGCACTCATCTCACACGCTAGTAAAGTAATGCTCAAAATTCTCCAAGCGAGGCTTCAGCAATATGTGAACCGTGAATTCCTGATGTTCAAGCTGGTTTTAGAAAAGGCAGAGGAACCAGAGATCAAATTGCCAACATCTGCTGGATCATGGAAAAAGCAAGAGAGTTCCAGAAAAACATCTATTTCTGCTTTATTGACTATGCCAAAGCCTTTCCACAATAAACTGTGGAAAATTCTTCAAGAGATGGGAATACCAGACCACCTGATCTGCCTCTTGAGAAATTTGTATGCAGGTTAGGAAGCAACAGTTAGAACTGGACATGGAACAACAGACTGGTTCCAAATAGGAAAAGGAGTTTGTCAAGGCTATATATTGTCACCCTGTTTATTTAACTTATATGCAGAGTACATCATGAGAAGTGCTGGACTGGAAGAAACACAAGCTGGAATCAAGATTGCCGGGAGAAATATCAATCACCTTAGATATGCAGATGACACCACCCTTATGGCAGAAAGTGAAGAGGAACTAAAAAGCCTCTTGAAAGTGAAAGAGGAGAGTGAAAAAGTTGGCTTAAAGCTCAACATTCAGAAAACTAAGATCATGGCATCCGGTCCTATCACTTCATGGCAAATAGATGGGAAAACAATGGAAACAGTGTCAGACTTTGTTTTTCTGGGCTCCAAAATCACTGCAGATGGTGACTGCAGCCATGAAATTAAAAGACGCTTACTCCTTGGAAGGAAAGTTATGACCAACCTAGATAGCATATTCAAAAGCAGAGACATTACTTTGCCAACAAAGGTTCGTCTAGTTAAGGCTATGGTTTTTCCAGTGGTCATGTATGGATGTGAGAGCTGGACTATGAAGAAGGCTGAGAGCCAAAGAACTGATGCTTTTGAACTGTGGTGTTGGAGAAGACTCTTGAGAGTTCCTTGGACTGCAAGGAGATCCAACCAGTCCATTCTGAAGGAGATCAGCCCTGGGATTTCTTTGGAAGGAATGATGCTAAAGCTGAAACTCCAGTACTTTGGCCACCTCATGTGAAGAGTTGACTCATTGGAAAAGACTATGATGCTGGGAGGAATTGGGGGCAAGAGGAGAAGGGGACGACAGAGGATGAGATGGCTGGATGGCATCACTGACTCGATGGACGTGAGTCAGGGTGAACTCTGGGAGTTGGTGATGAACAGGGAGGCCTGGCGTGCTGCGATTCCTAGGGTCGCAAAAAGTCGGACACGACTGAGCGACTGATCTGATCTGATCTGAACATTCTTAGAATCAGCTAGTCATTAGATGGAATTACTGGTGTATTAGGGAATTGGACCCATTTGAAATTTGCTCACTTTCCACTGGTCTTGCTGGGTGGCTCAGCTGGTAAAGAATCTGCCTGCCAATGCAGGCAACGCAAGAGACGTGGGTGGGGAAGATTCCCTGGAAAAGGAAATGGCAACCCACTCCAATATTATTGCCTGGAAAATTCCATGGACAGAGGAGCTTGGCTGGCTACAATACATGAGGTTGGAAAGAGTCGGACAGGACTGAGCACACATGCAGTTTCCACTACGACAGGATCTCTCTGTTCATAACTTTTATGTCTCTATGCACAACAATGGAGAATATAGTACATGCTTGGCAGGGTTGTTCTGAGACTCCATTGCTATCATTTCTCTGAAAGTACCTAGCCTAGTAACTGGCTCATGGTAAACAAACTGTAACTAAGTTTTCCCTTTTTCATCAGAGTGAAGCTATCTCTGATGGTGAGTACGGAGTTCATCAATAGTCTGTGCTGAGTTACTCCAGTTAACGTAAACCTCCAGGTCAAAAAAAGTTAGGCTAAAAAAATTCACAGAATTAGAGTTTTAGAGCTCCAAGATGTTGTCAAGGTGCTTTCTTACAGATGAGGAAAACGAAGCTTAAAAAGGCAGTTATGGCCAGTGTCACACTTAATCGCTTTCAGAGCAAAGCTGAGACCCATTCCTAAGCCCCCTGTTTCTCAGGCCACAGAGCTGCTTCTCTTCAGGAAGCCTAGGTTAGAAGTCACAGGACTTGGGGGACTCTGGCGTGCAGTTTGGTGGCCTTTTAAAAGTTCGGGGACCACCGATGCCCTTTCAGGTGTGGGGCCGCAGAGCTCTGCTAACAGTAACTGGGAAGAGCTTTTCCTGTCTTGTTTCGTAATCAGGGAAAAGTTTCAAAATGCTTTTTGTTCAGTGCAGTCGGTAACTGAAGTATTTGACGACGAGTTCTCGCAGCCTGATTTGCTGGAGTTAGTACGGGAGTTTCGCTCCTGGCGGAGAGGACCGAGGAGGCTAGGCGGTGCGATTTTCTCTTTAGTCAAGGGAGTCACGTTCCAGGCATCCGGGGCTGTTCAGTAGTTCCGCCCCCAGATGGGCGTGGCCTGGCGGAAGAGGGGCGTGGCGTGGCGAAGCAGGGGTGGGGCGAAGCAGGAGCTGGAGGAAGGAGGAAGGGCCGTACAGAGGCGGGTTCCCGGAGCCAGCTGAGCTGCGGCCTCTACGACATGTCGGCGCACCAGCAGGGCACGGAGCTCGGTAAGGGCCCGCAATCGCTCCCTCTCCTCTCCATTGCTCTCGATCCCTTGCTTCCTCCAGCCTTGCGGCGCCTGGTGCCCTGGCCAGGGGTTCCGGAGGCGAGTGCTAGACCGGTCGGGTGGCGCAGGCGTGGGGGCAGCAACCCAGGAGATTCAACCCTTGGGCACGTGGACCCTGCAAGTCTTGACTCACGAGCCTTATATTTATAATCGGAGGAAGTAATCGGAAGAGATTCGACTTTGATCTTTCAGCTCATTCGTTCACCTGGTTGCAAAGAACAACAGCAGTAACCAAAAAAACCCAAAGACCCGCAAACAAACCAGATGAAAACCTCCGTTGCGTATTAACAGAATTACCTTGCGCTATTTAATGCTGGCTTTCCATGGGTTATTGTTGGCACAGCTCTATGTCCAGAGCGGTCGTACTGTTGAAAAAGTTGTGAGGTCTCTGGACTATGTGCTGTATGCTAAGTCACTTCCGTCGTGTCCGACTCTGTGACACTGGTGATTGTAGGCTCCTGTATCCATGGGATTCTCCAGACAAGAGTACTGGAGTGGGTTGCTATTTCCTCCTCCGGGGGATCTTCCCGACCCAGGGATCGAACCTGCATCTCTTAAATTTTCTTGCATTGTGAGGCGGATTCTTTACCGCTAGCGCCACCTGGCACTATATAGTCCGTCCTTGGATTATATAATTTAATGGAAATTGTATGATTTTATAGGTACAATGATTTCTAAAAATGCTTGTATTATTTTGCCATTTATTTCATTTCATTGATATTATCAAATATTTCTGGCAAGAAAACCTAGTTTTGATTTTCCTGAATGTGAAAAATTTGTAATTCAGACATAGCAAAACCATGACGGAGCCAAAGGTTAGGGATCTTAGTTTAAGTATGATAGCTTGCTTATCTGTATTCTGAATCTTCACTTTAGCTGTGTGACTTTGGGCAAATAACTTACTCTGCTTAAATTTCTTAATCTGTTAAATGGTTATAATAGTAGCACTTGTCTCATAAGGTGGTTTGGAGATTAAATGAGAGGGTGTTAACTGATACATTGTGAGCACCTAGTAAACTATTATATACCATATACTTACTATTATATACTATTTGTGTGGAGAAGAAAATGGTGACCCACTCCAGTATTCTTGCCTGGAGAATTCCCTGGACAGAGGAACATGGTGGGCTACAGTCCATGGGGTTGCAAAGAGTCGGAAACGACTAAGTGACTAACACACGCACACATACTATTTGTGAGTACCTAGTAAACGATTATACAACACATATATAGTAAGTATAAGGTATATAATAGTTTACTAGGTACTCACAAATAGTATATAATAGTACTCACAATATGCCAAGTAAGTATACAATAATATAAGGAGAATTCTATTTTTAGGGGCCAATTTTGTGAAAATTAGCTATGAATTTATATAATACATATGGGTACTTTTTTTTTTTCTCTTTAAGTGGTTGTTCTCATTAAACAGCTTGGATTTCATGAGATGGTCCAGAACCATCTGGATTTCATGAGATGGTCGAATGGTAGAAGCTTGTCTTTATGAAGGCAGGTGATTTCCTCACCACATTGAGTCACCTTTACTCACTGCCCTTTAGTAGGTTATATTTTAAACTCAAGTTGTATCTTTGAAATGTGGACTTTAGTAAAAAAAGAAGTTTCCTAGATTGGAAGATCCAGAAAGATGATGGATGGAGGATAAGAATGGGCATAGGCCTTAGTCACCTTGGTATCTTCAGGGTATGGCTGTGACTCTGTTTACCATTTGATGCACTACTGTTTCACCAAAACATAGAACTTTTTCTTTCAAGAAGCACAAGTAAACCATTGTTTGCTTTTTTTTTTGAGTTATAATTGACATAGAAAATTTTATTTCCAAGAATTAGAATCATATCCATTTCTTTGTTGAAAAATAACAGTATAGACAAGAGAAAAACAATTGCTGTGTAGAAACTTTAGAAAAATTGGTTTTTGTAAACAAAAACCAATTGCTGTGTAGAATAATAGTACATGTAATTTTTATGCAGCTATTTAAATGCTCATAGTTTTGTTTTATTCTCTTTGTTTAAATAACATCAGATATATTTCTTGGATGTTTTTCCTTCACTGGTATTAATCATTAATCCAGACAGAGATTTAGCCTAAAATGCTAAAATAAGTTATTTGAAATATTTATGTAGTGGGAAAAAATCATTCAGTATTAATTTATGCAGTATATTACTTAGTGTCTTAGTCTTTTGAAATAAACACTAACTTTTTTTTAAAGAAATGAACTTTTAATCCTTTATTGGGTTGGGAAGATCCCCTGGAGAAGGGATAGGCTGCTTACTCCAGTATTCTTAGGCTTCCTTTGTGGCTCAGCTGGTAAAGAATCCGCCTGCAAAGTGGGAGACCTGGGTTTGATCTCTGGATTGGGAAGATCCCCTGGAGAAGGGAAAGGCTATGCACTCCAGTATTCTGGCCTGGAGAATTCCATGGACTGTACAGTCCAGGAGGTTGAAAAGAGTTGGACACGACTGTGTGACTTTCACTTCACACCTTGATTATAATTAGATTATAGATTGACCTATGGTTCTCAAACCTGAGTGCATTTCAGGACCACTGGAAAGGTTGGGCCCCATGTCCAGAGCTTCTGATTCATTGAGATCTCAATTTGTATTTCTAATGAGCTGTCACCTAATGTTAATGCTGTAGGTCCAGGAGCCACACTCGAGAAAGCAAGCACCTAGGCCAAAGCCACAGGCTGCTCAAAAGCTAGACCAGCTCTAGGGTTCTTTTTCCTTCTGATTAGGAAGCCTTCTTCATAGGAAGACACAGCTGTCACCTACCCACTTACAGCCAACACTGCTCAAAGAAAAAGATATAATCTATTTAACTATAATCTTTATAGTTCTGTGGCGCACCTTTGGCCCTTTGTTGTTGTTATTCTTTAGTTGCTAAGTCATCTCCAACTCTGTGACTCCATTAACTGTAGCCCACCAGGCTCCTCTGTCTGTGGGATTCTGCAGGCAAGAGTACTGGAGTGGGTTGCCATTCCCTTCTCCAGGGGATCTTCCCAACCCAGGAATCGAACCTGCCATCTCCTGCATTGCAGGAAGACTTTACCTGCTGACCTATTGGAAGCCAAGCTCTTGTGTACAGAAAGGAAATTTTCAAAGATTTCTGAAAAACAAAAGAAAAAGAAAAAAAACTCCTTGAAAACTGATTTTTAGCTGAGACAGGATGGGGACAATTCTATGAATTTCCTGTTTTGCAGTGAAAAGAAATTGTTTTAGGCATATATTTAAATTGAAATGATCAGGAGCCATGATTACTGAGAAAACTGTTTTGCTCTGTAGAAACGTTTTTTGTAATTCAAGTCAGAACAGACAAGGCAATTTATTTGCTTAAAATACAGATAAAGGAGATCAGCTTTGGATTAGTTGCTAAACCAAGAAGCAAGATGAAATTTTTTTTACGAAATACATTTATTCATCCAAAAGTTGTTATTGAGTAACAGTTGTGAACTGGTTGATATTACCTGGGCTCTAGGGATACAACATGGACAAGGGGAGTCCCTGCCTTCACAGAACTAGGTCCGATGGCTAGCTGCATTGAGGCAAGCTGCAGTTATAATAAGTGCAAATGTGATATGCTGTTACTTTCCATTTATTTTTGTCTTTTAAAGAAATTAGATAGTTATGCCTGCTGCTGCTGCTGCTGCTAAGTCGCTTCAGTCGTGTCCGACTCTGTGCGACCGCATAGACGGCAGCCCACCAGGCTCCCCCGTCCCTGGGATTCTCCAGGCAAGAATATTGGAGTGGGTTGCCATTTCCTTCTCCAATGCATGAAAGAGAAAAGTGAAAGTGAAGTCGCTCAGTCGTGTCCGACTCTTATCGACCCCATGGACTGCAGCCTACCAGGCTCCTCCATCCATGGATTTTCCAGGCAAGAGTACTGGAGTGGGGTGCCATTGCCTTCTCTGAGTTATGCCTAAACTGTACCTTAAATGAGTTACCATAACAGAGAAGACTCTTGAGAGCCCCTTGAACTTCAAGGAGATCAAACTAGTCAATCCTAAAGGAAATCAACCTTGAATATTCATTGGAAGGACTGATGCTAAAACTGATGTTCTAGTACTTTGGCCACCTGATATGAAGAGCTAACTGATTGGAAAAGACCCTGGTGCTGGGAAAGATTGAGGACTGAGGAGAAGGGGATGACAGAGGATGAGATATGGCGTCATTAACTCAATGGAGATGAGTTTGAGCAAACTCTGGGAGACAGTGAAGGACAGGAAAGCCTGGAGTGCTGCGGTTTATGGGATTGCAAAGATTTGGACACCCTTATGGCAGAAAGTGAAGAGGAACTAAAAAGCCTCTTGATGAAAGTGAAAGAGGAGAGTAAAAAAGTTGGCTTAAAGCTCAACATTCAGAAAATGAAGATCATGGCATCCGGTCCCATCACTTCATGGCAAATAGATGGGGCAACAGTGGAAACAATGTCAGACTTTGTTTTTTTTGGGCTCCAAAATCACTGCAGATGGTGACTGGAGCCCTGAAATTAAAAGATGCTTACTCCTTGGAAGGAAAGTTATGACCAACCTAGATAGCATATTCAAAAGCAGAGACATTACTTTGCCAACAAAGGTCCGTCTAGTCAAGGCTTTGGTTTTTCCAGTAGTCATGTATGGATGTGAGAGTTGGACTATGAAGAAAGCTGAGCGAGGAAGAATTGATGCCTTTGAACTGTGGTGTTGGAGAAGACTCTTGAGAGTCCCTTGGACTGCAAGGAGATCCAACCAGTCCATTCTAAAGGAGATCTGTCCTGGGTGTTCTTTGGAAGGAATGATGCTAAAACTGAAACTCCAGTACTTTGGCCACCTCGTGTGAAGAGTTGACTCATTGGAAAAGACTCTGATGCTGGGAGGGATTGGGGGCAGGAGGAGAAGGGGCCGACAGAGGATGAGATGGCTGGATGGCGTCACCGACTCGATGGATGTGAATTTGAGTGAACTCCAGGAGTTGGTGATGGACAGGGAGGCCTGGAGTGCTGCGATTCATGGGGTCGCAGAGTCCGACACGACTGAGCGACTGAACTGAACTGAACTGAGTGACTGAACAACAGTAACAACAACAAGGGCAACTTCCTCAAAGACTGCAACAACACCTCAAATTGAAAGTCCTCAAATTGAAAACTTTAACATGAATTTATTATTATCATCCAGCCCACAAACTTCAAGTTTAGCCAGTTGTCCAAATAATGTTTGTTTAGTTCAAAAAAATTCACTTTAGTATCGTGTGTTGCCTTGAATCGTCATGTCTCTTTAGTTGTCTTCAGGCTGAAATGATTGCTTTGTGTTTTGTTGACTTCTGCAGCACAGAGGCCAGTTGTTTTAAAGACTGTTCCTCTGTTTCTGTTTGCCATGTTTGTTTTGTGGTTAGATTTAGATTATGTATCCTTGGCAGGAATTTCACAGGAATGATGCTACATACTTCTCATTGCATCCTATTAAGTAGCCCATGATATTGATTTGTCTCATTATTGATGTTCATTTTGATCATTCAATTAAGGTGTTGTCTCCTAGGCTTCACCACTGTAAAGTTACTTTTTAACCTTTGTAATTCATGTGTCTTTTGTGTTGTGGTACTTTGAAACTAAGTACCCTGTTTCTCTGCAAATTTTCCATTTATTTATGTTTGTTTATATTAGTATACATTTGAGGTTTCCTATTTTTTTTTCAAATGGGTTGTAGTTTTTACTATTATTATTTAATATTGAAATTGTTGAGGTTTTGCTGATGGGATTCTCTTTATCCTAGCTCCTCTTTGTTTTTAACATGTCTCATTATTTTTGAAGTACTTCATTCTTTCTTGGCTTAACAAGGTGTTCTAGGCTTCTCTTATATTGGATTGGCTAAAAAGTTTGTTCTGATTTTTCCATAACATCTTACGGGAAAGCCCAAATGAACTTTTTGGCCAACCTAATACTTCCCCTGGTGACTCAGATGGTAAAGAATCTGCCTGAAATGTGGGATGCCCAGGTTCAATCCCTGGGTCAGGAAGATTGCCTGGAGAAGGGCATGGCAACCCACTCCAGAATTCTTGCCTGGAGATTCCGTGGACAGAAGAGCCTGGTGGGCTACATACAGTTCATGGGGTTGCAAACAGTCAGACACTACTGAGTGACTACACTTTCACTTTCAATACTTTCCCTGTCCAGCACTAGAGTCAGCCCTTTCTCCAAGGAATGTTTTTTTCAGTGGATAATGGTGTTTAGAAGCCATGATCTGGGCAGTAGGTGTGGAGACTGGTGTGTCCCTGCTCCTAAGCCCCTCACTTGGTAGAGTTAGACTGTGTACACACACACACACACACACACATTTACTTCTATAACTACCTACTTATCATCTATCTATATCTCTCTGTATAGTGAAAACCATGAATTCACACCGATTCTTCCAATTCCAGACCAGCATCACAGATTTATTCAGTTTTTCTTCCTTTGCATGTTTGAAACCCTTCACATGCTGGGTTGTACATACTCCATGCCCAGTAGACGTTCTTCTCAACTTTCTCAAGTTCTGACCCCCTGTGCTGGGCACCTGCATCCAGCCTGTACTCCAACTGCTGCATCAGGCTGCTGCCCACATTGATACCCCCTGGCAGGTGGTTCTCTGCCTCAATGACTCTCCCTGCTTCCCAGGGTGGGGGTAGGGTTTAGGATAATTGTTAGGAGAGGACAGGGACCAGAATACATTTAAAAAATTTATTCTTATTTATTATAAACTTACACACATTAAAAAAAAAAGAGCGAAGTAGAGTTCCTGCTGTTCCTGGCACTTGTTCCTTGTTGCTCATGATAATGGTTGGGCTGCCAAAATGAGCATAGCCTGGTCTCTGCTTTCCTGAAGCTCACAGTCAGCTAAAGGAGACTGTCATGTATAAAAAATGATCACAGGAGGATACAGTGGCCATATTGTTGTTGTTATTGTTTAGTCGCTCAGTTGTGTCTGACTCTTTGCGACCCTGTGGTCTGCAGCACACCAGGCTTTCCCGTCCTTCACCACCTCCTGGAGTTTGTTCAAACTTGTGCCATATAGAAGTAATCAAATTGGAAAGTTACAGAGGAATTTACAGGTATTCCAGAGCAGGTTTTTGGAAAGGATGTTTTGGACAGGGAGTAGTTTCTGCAAAGGAACTGACCCAAAACAGCCTGGCATGTTCCATCAACTATAGGAACCCAATTTTCAGATTTCTAGTGCAATCTTCTCATTCTGTAATGACTAACCATACTATTTTAGTGACGAAAGAAGAAAAAAGTCCTTCATATTCTATGTATGAAATTCATACACAGAGTCAATATATAATTATGTACACTTGTAGGTTTTTGAAAAAATATTTTATTTATTTGTTTAGGCTGTGCTGGGTCTTAGTTTCGGCATATGGACTCATGGCTGTGGGAGTGGAATCTAGTTCCCTAACCAGGGACTGAACTCAGGTCCCCTGCATTGGGAGCTCAGAGTGTTACCCACTGCACCACCAGAGAATTTCCATACTTTTAGATTTTAAATGGGACCTCCTTTTCTGAACTTGAACTTTGATTTTACCTTAAAAGTCTTTTACCCTTTGCCTTATAAGCACGAGTGATAAGGCTATCTTTTATTATTCTGATACTATTTTGATAAATGGCTTCCCACGTGGCTCAGTGGTAAAGAATCTGCCTGCCAATGTAAGTGATGCAGAACACGTGGGTTCGATACCCGGATTGGAAAGATCCCCTGGAGGAGGAAATGGCAACCCACTCCGGGATTCTGGCCTGAAAAATCTCATGGACAGAGGAACCTGGTGGGCTACAGTCCATGGGGTCACAAAGAGTCAGACACGACTGAGGAAGCACATGTGATTCATGATTTTAGTAACTAGAAAGCACTATAAGGGAATCATTTGTGTCTGTGGTATAATTAAATAATTAACAGTCCTGCATGGTGCCTGCTAAGTTAAAAAAATAAAGCATCTGAGCTCTGTGAGTTTTAATTGTTAGAAGGGAAGACAGACTTCAAGCGCTCATGTGAAACGGGATGCCTCTGCCAGGAAAGAAAGACTAGTCGGAGAGACAGCGCAGAGAGCCCTGGAGGATGCGGTTTAGACGTGTCACTAGAAATTGTTTAAGTGGAGAGCGTTGGCCCTTTTAAAACACTGCCTGTCACTGGAGGATTGGGTCACCTTGAAATGTGTTCATCTTTGAGTTAAAGGCATGAAAAGGCACTTTGAAATGTTTCAGTTAACTTTGGTGTGTGTCGTGTGCGTGTTTGCAGTTGTATCTCTTCTCTGCCCGCCTCAGCCGTTCACAGGCAGCTCCCTGGAAACCAGCGTGGTTGCACGAGAAGGATAAATGTTTCATCTCCATTCCAGCAAACTATACAGACTTTTTTAAAGTGTGGAGACACTCCAGGCTGCGAGTTCTGACTCTCTTTGTAGAGTCAGGCCTTCCTCCCCTAAAGCAGAGTCTGAGATAAAAGCAGCCTCCAGTAGTTCCTTCCTAAAAAGGTGCCACTTAGCTGGTGCTTTGGTTCTCTTGGACTGTGGTTAATAATGTCGGGATTGTGGCCTTTAATGTTGGGCGGAAATAATCCAAATTAACTGCTCTTATAATCTCGGTTCAGATACGCTTTTCAACTGAGCACCTAGTGGACTCAACTCCTGCCCCATGGCCACAAGGTAGGGGGTGGTGTGTGTGTGTGTGTGTGTGTATGTGTGTGTGAGTGTGTGGTTTCATTCAGTGTCTGGCATGTTTCGGGTAGAGAGACTGTTTATCTCTGATGTAGAAAAGAAAGAAAGTCGCTCAGTCGTGTCCCGACTCCTTATGACCCCATGGACTGTAGCCTACCAGGCTGTTCCATCCATGGGATTTCCCAGGCAAGAATACTGGAGTGGGTTGCCATTTCCTTCTCCAGGGGATCTTCCTGGCCCAGGGATTGAACCCAGGTCTCCTGCATTGTAGGCAGACGCTTTACCATCTGAGCCACCAGGGAAGTCCCTCTGATGTAGAGATCTATGTATAAACATTCCCTAGGAATAGTCAAACACTGTTTTCTAGGAAAATAAACAGTGTCCATGTTTATAAGGCTACTTTTTTTTTTTTTTTTTAACATTTCACAGTTTCCTAGCAGGAAGGCCTCTTAGGTATCAGTTTAACATCCCTGTGTTACAGACGAGTAAATGGAGAACTAAGGAAGTTAAACCTGTGGGCACATGACTGTTGCAGGTGGTACTGGACATGAAGGTCTCTCTTTGTTGATTTATTCCAATATGCAGCATTACCTCCCTCCTCGTTAGACAGAGAAGGGAAAATATTGTATGAGCTCCCTTATATGCAGAATCTAAAAGGAAATGATACAAAGGAACTTATAAAACAGACTCACAGACTTAGAGAATGAACCTACGGTTGCTGGGGGGAAGGGATAGTTAGGGAGTTGGGGATGGATATGTACACACTATTATATTTAAAATGGTTAAGCAATAAGGACCTTACTGTATAGTACAGGGAACTCTGCTCAGTGTTATGTGGCAGCCTGGAGGGGAGTTCAGGGGGAGAATGGATATATGTATATGTATGGATGAATTGCTTTGCTGTTCACCTAAAACTATCACAATATTGTTAATTGGCTTTACTCCAGTACGGGCTTCCATAGTGGCTCAGTAGTAAAGAATCTGCCTGCCAATGCAGGAGATGCAGGTTTGATCCCTGGGTTGGAAAGATCCCCTGGAGAAGGAAATGGCAACCCATTCCAGTATTCTTGGCTGGGAAATCCCTTGAACAGAGGAACCTGGTGAGCTACAGTCCATGGGGTCACAAAGAGTCAGACTGGGTGGCTAAACAACAACCCTCCAATATAAAATAAAAAGTTTAAAAGAGGCAGATTCCTGACCTCTACAGTAGCTTTAACTATACATATGAGAGGAGAAGCCCAGGAACTTGCATTTTCACAAGCTCCCCAGAAGGTTCTTAGGAACACTGCAGATTCAGAACCCTGCAGTAAGCCAGAGTGACCCAGATTAATTGGAGTTTCAGAGAACCTTCAATGACTGTTCAGTTGGCATGTATCCACAGGTTTTGCATCTGTGAAGGGCTGGTGGTACTGTGCCATTTTCTGTAAGATGTTTGAGCATCCACAGATCTTGATATCTACAAGGCTCCCAGAACCAATCCTGTGGATACCAAGGGATGACTAGATTATTTTTTGATAAATCCTTTTTATGTCACTTTTGCCTTAATATTAATATCTTTATATGTCATAGGTTTTTTTTTTTTTTTTAATCTTTGGTTAGCTAAGTTTCTGTAAGCAAATTTGGGGAGAATTTATCCTTTTATTTTCTAGTTGAAATATGTTGCATGATGTCTAAAGCATATTGTGAAGGCAGTGTTGGAAGCATCAGGAGTGTAGGACAGTTAAGTGGGTGTATTTATCTGAAAAGTGCATTACATCGGAAATGGAGCACATTTTATTCAAATAATGCCTCTGGCTAATAGAAAAATGTGATTAGTGGTCTTTGTGATGATTTTGGAAACTGACCTGAGAGCATCTTCTCCATGGTCTCAGAGACTGGAGGGGACAGACCCTGAAGATCTAATACCCAAAGACATGGTGTTGTCTACCACAAAGAGTAATTTAGTTAATTTTCTGGTGGGAAAACGAACATATTCGTATTTCGTTGGAGATTACACATTAAGTTTGTATTGTGGACTCAGGGAGGAAGGGTACAATCCTCTTTACACTTGTATTTGGTAAAGTAGCTCCAGCTCTGTGCATTTTGGCATTTTTGAGGGGAAATTGTTTTATTTTCTTCAGTATTTAAGGAGGAACTTAAATGCTTCTGATAATTTTTTAGAAAGAAAGCAACATATTTCAGTCTTCCATGTCTCTGTAAGCAGAGTTTATTTTTCTTTTGCAAAAAGTGTTGATTCTTTCAGGAAGTAATCATTATACTCTCAAATCCTTCTATCCAGCACAAATATGTAGAGTAACTAGTGTATATTCAGCATTGTTGTGTCTTTGTGAAAGAGACCAGGGCCATACAAGTTGGGATGTCCCACCCTTGAGAAACCTCTTCATCAAACTTTAAAACTGGGAAAGCATAAAGCTTCACTCTGGCCAAGGAAAGCAGACTTGGCTCATCCTTGGGATGTGCAATTGCCCTGTTTCAAATCATGAACCCATCAACATGGTATTTATTACTGACCTTTGGGTAATAATTTAAAAGTACTGTGGGAAATCTCTTGGGTGAGACAAATGAAGATCTCGCATGGGTTTTTATCAGTGGCAACACCTCATGGATCTGACTCCAGGAAGCAAAAGTCACCATTTCAGTCTGCAGAGGAATATTGATTGACTAGTTATAGTATTACACTGCTGCTACTGCTGCTGCTAAGTCGCTTCAGTCATGTCTGACTCTGTGCGACCCCAAAGACGGCAGCCCATTAGGTTCCTCTGTCCCTGGGATTCTCCAGGCAAGAATCCTGGAGTGGGTTGCCATTTCCTTCTCCAATGCATGAAAGTGAAAAGTGAAAGTAAAGTCGCTCAGTCGTGCCCGACTCTTAGTGACCCCATGGACTGCAGTCTACCAGGCTTTTCCGTCCATGGGATTTTCCAGGCAAGAGTACTGGAGTGGGTTGCCACTCGTCATTAC
This sequence comes from Bos javanicus, assembly GCF_032452875.1. Taxonomy (NCBI): domain Eukaryota; kingdom Metazoa; phylum Chordata; class Mammalia; order Artiodactyla; family Bovidae; genus Bos; species Bos javanicus. Next base: position 94,495,757 of record NC_083872.1, on the reverse strand, counting down.
ATAAAATAGAGAAGTTGTAGAAGTTAGCGTTTAATATGCAGAGTCCAGGCAATAAGCATTGGTGCTAATGTGGAAGATGTCGTAGAAACAAAGCAGAGTTCTCTCTGCTTCTGAAAAAGAGTGCAATTGTTTTGATGCTGACAGTAGTACTTTTACAAGCCAGGTAAACTCAGGCAACCTACACAGTGAATGTCCAGGGATCTGTGCTTGGCTGTGTATGCTTCACAAGCTTTATGCATTGTGGTTTTTCTGGAAAGCACACAGAATTAGGACCCAAGCATTTTGGTCCTTACCCTGGCAGCATCTGGCTATGTGACCTTGGTAGGGGACTCCAGTGCACTGGCTTGTACTTTACAAGCTGGTGAAAAGGATGCATGACAGCATACATTTATCTATTGTAGTAATTGTGCCACTGTAGGGGGGACATTGATAATGGGGAGAGTATGCATTATGGTGGTTTTTGTTTCTGACTATTTGCAACCCTATGGACTGTAACCTGCCAGGCTTCTCTGTCCATGAGATTTCCCAGGCAATAATACTGGAGTGGGTTGCCATTTCCTTCTCCAGGGGATTCTCCCAACCCAGTGATTGAACTCAAGTCTCCTGCATTGATAGGTGGATACTTCACCACCAGGGAAACCCAGTGGGGCAATCAGGAGGTGATAAATAGGTTTACCAACCAAAGTACATCATGAGAAATGCTGGGCTGGAAGAAGCACAAGCTGGAATCAACATTGCCGGGAGAAATATCAATAACCTCAGATATGCAGATGACACCACCCTTATGGCAGAAAGTGAAGAGGAACTAAAGACCCTCTTGATGAAAGTGAAAGAGGAGAATGAAAAAGTTGGCCTAAAGCTCATGGCATCTGGTCCCATCACTTCATGGGAAATAGATAGGGAAACAGTGGAAACAGTGTCAGACTTTATTTTTTTGGGCTCCAAAATCACTGCAGATGGTGATTGTAGCCATGAAATTAAAAGATGCTTACTCCTTGGAAGGAAAGTTATGACCAATCTAGATAGCATATTGAAAAGCAGAGATGTTACTTTGCCAACAAAGGTCCATCTAATCAAGGCTATGGTTTTTCCCGTGGTCATGTATGGATGTGAGAGTTGGACTGTGAAGAAAGCTGGGTGCTGAAGAATTGATGCTTTTGAACTGTGGAGTAGGAGAAGACTCGAGAGTCCCTTGGACTGCAACGAGATCCAACCAGTCCATTCTAAGGAAGATCAGTCCCAGGTGTTCATTGGAAGGACTGATGCTAAAGCTGAAACTCCAATTCTTTGGCCGCCTCATGGGAAGAGTTGACTCATTGGAAAAGACCCTGATGCTGGGAGGGATTGGGGGCAGGAGGAGAAGGGGACAACAGAGGATGAGATGGCTGGACGGCATCACCGACTCAATGGACATGAGTTTGAGTAAACTCCGGGAGTTGGTGATGGACAGGGAGGCCTGGCGTGTTGCGATACATGGGGTCGCAAAGAGTCGGACATGACTGAGCGACTGAACTGAACTGAACTGAATTCTTTCAAAACTGGAAATAGGAATGTCTATTAACATCTGTTAAAATGAAAGTGAAGTCTCTCAGTCGTGTCTGACTCTTTACGAACTCATGGACTGTAGCCTACCAGGTTCCTCCGTCCATGGAATTTTCCAGGCAAAAGTACTGGAGTGGGTTGCCATTTCCTTCTCCAGGGGATCTTCCCGACTCAGGAATTGAACCTGGGTCTCCCGAATTGCAGGCAGACGCTTTACCATCTGAACCACCAGGGAAGCCCTACATCTGTTAAAATTTCATACCAAATAATTGAATTAAGTAAATATACTTTATGCTCTAACAATTCTATGTACAGCATCCTAGAAATAACTTTGAGTTTGGAATCACAGAGACCTGTTTAAATCTTAGTCCTGACATGTGCTGTATGACCTTGGACAAGTAATTTAATCTCTGAGCTTCAGCTTCCTTGGTGGCTCAGATGGTAAAGAATCTGCCTGTGATGCAGGAGACTGAGGTTTGATCCTGGTTGGGGAAGATCCCCTGGTTCTCCAGGGGAATGGCTACCCACTCCAGTATTCTTGCCTACAGAATTCTGCAGACAGAGGAGCCTGGTGAGCTACAGTCCATGGGGTTGCAAAGAGTTGGTCATGAATGAGCGACTGACACTTTCACTTTACACTTTTTCAGTTTCTTCATCTATAGAATGGACTAAATGCCTTCGTGGCAGAATTAGTATGAATATTCAAAGAGAAATATAGTTAAATCACCCTTAACTTGATTAGTGGTAGCCATTATTCCAGTGATCTTCTGAAAATATGGCTTTCATTATTACTTCACCTCCTCCTCTAAAGGCTTGCTTAATTTCCTTTGCTGTTTACTACTCGTCTCCAAAAGTCCTTTGCCTTCTCTTATGGCACCGACTGATTTCTGTCTTGTGTTTGCGTTTTGTAGTGATGCTTTATAATTATTATTTTTGGCCATGCCTCATGGCTTGTGGTATCCTAGTTCCTTGACCAGGGACTGAATCCCCACCCACTACAGTGGAAGCTCAGAGTCCTAATCGCTGAATTACCAGAGAATTCCCTGTTGTGATGCTTTATTAATATCTATGTTTGTTAGGTCTCTACATCCCTCATATTACTTGTTGTTGTTCAGTTACTCAGTTGTGTCCAACTCTTTGCAACCCCGTGAACTGCAGCACGCCAGGCTTCTCTGTCCTTCACTATCTCCTGGAGTTTGTTCAAACTCATATCCATTGAGTTGGCAACGCCATCCAACCATCTCATCCTCTGTCATCCATTTCTACCTTCTTGTTCTGCGCTCAATCTTTCCCAGCATCAGGGTCTTTTCTAATGAGTTGGCTCCTGGCATCAGAGTACTGGCCAGAGTAAACACCCTGGGAAAGATTGAAGGCAGGACGAGAAGGGAACGACAGAGGACGAGATGGTTGGATGGCATCACTGACTTGATGAATGTGAGTTTGAGCACGGTCTGGGAGATGGTGAAGGACGGTGAAGCCTGGTGTGCTGTAGTCTGTGGGATCCCAAACAGTCATACACAACTGAGTGACTGAACAACAAAAAACTGGATCTTCCACTTCAGCATCGGTCCCTCCAATTCAGGGTCGGATCCTGGATCTTTAACCTCTGGGTAATCGAGAGTCAGCTCACGTTAGGGATTTTCCTTATGAGGCAGGGGAAATTTTTACTCTGGGGCACCTGCCTCTTGCTGCAAGTTCTCCTTACTCCTGCAGTATATGGAGGGTGCCTCTCCCTTTGTTTAAAAGCTGTCTGGGAAATCTCCTTGGTGGTCCAGAGATTAAAAACTCACCTTGCAATTCAGGGAACTGGTTGATCCCTGGTTAGGGAACTAAGATCCCACATGCCATGGGCCAGCTAAGTCTGCACACTGCAACTAAGACCCTATGCAGCCAAAAATAAGAGTTCCTTTTTTTTAAAAAAAACGTTGTCTGGAATAAGAACAGAAAATTCCCTCCTCACCAATGAGTGAGTGATTGATGATGTAGAGAGTTCCTTTTCCCCAGGAAAGGTAACTTTAATAAGTACCAAGGAGTGACCCTTTAGTTGTGTGGTTTGTAACATTTAACCAGGGGGAATATTGGGTGGCTGGCGAGGAACCTTCTCGCTATTGCCTGCCATTTTGACTTCTGTCCACCCTGTGTTTGATACAGTTGACCTTGCAGAAGATCTCTCAGGCTTCCAGTCTTCCGTAGCTGTTAGATCCTCCCCTGCAGAAGGGAGCAGCCTTGTTTGTAAAACTTGGACCCAGCTCCTGTGGAGAGCTGACTCAGTCACGTGACTGCCTCAGGAACTTCCGGTTCTGGTGCGGCAGTGGGGGTGGCAGTGGGGGGCCTGTGTTCCTGCGGGTACACCCTGAGGGGGACCGCTTCCCCAGTGTTTCCCAATGACGAGCATGGCCTCGGAGATGCTCTTCTAGAGCTGATTCAGCTGAACTTCCGAGTTGGCGCATCAGATCCCTTCTTGTTTAAAGTAGGGGTGATTTCAAGTTGTTGGTGATGTGTCCCAGAGTGTCTGGTAAAAGCAGCACCCTTGTTAAAATCCTGTGCCATCAGAGAAGTTCTTCCTGGGGAGAAACCGTGGAAGGCGATCAGCTGCTGCTGCAGGAGGCAGAGTTTTGATTATGCAGCAGGAGGTGGGAATTGCCTAACTTCCGTTTTGAGCAGAGCTTCCTAGGCAGTGTTGACAGTCACTGTGTTTCATCACGTGATGGGGACGGTTGGTGTGTTTGTTTGGGAGGCTGCATCAGCTCCAGCCCTGCCTGCTTACCGGCAGGGTGTTTTAGCACGTGTTAGACGCCTGCTGTTTAAGGGGTACAGCTATATCCCAGGCTCCTTCTGCATGTGTGTAGATATGTGTATTTACACACAGATAAAGGCATTCCTGGAGAGCAGGAGACTGGTATGTAGGGCTGTGGAAAGCATTTGATATTTTCTGTAAATCAGAGGATATTGAGAAGGTGATATAAGGCATGTATGGTACATAGAGTAGCTACGCAATAAATGTTTCTTTTTTCAATTTTTCTTTCAAAACTTCATTCACTTCACTTCAAAGGATGACGTCCCAGTTTGAGAATTTGGGTATGTAGTTGTAACCCACTTAGGTTAAATTTTTCTGCAAATAAATATATATGTTGGGATGGTTACCCACTTAAGTATATAGCCTCTTTTTTGGAAGGAGATTGGCCTTTGAAGTCAGACTGCCTGGGATTCGAGTCCTGATTCTTCTACCTATGATTTTTGAGTTTTCACAGCTAAAAATATGTGGTGGATAAAAGCTGGGTCACAGACTGAAGATTAAATGAGGCATTATGTGTAGGGCAGCTGGCATGGTGCCTGGAATGTGGTGAGCTATGGTAAGGATTACTTAGCCTTCTCTTTACAAGAGATGTAACAGAAATGTTGAAAGGTTTTGACCTTAATGCTCAAGAATAACTGGTTGTGAACAAGAGCATTGCCGATTGGAGTATAACATGGGGTTGTGAGGGAGAAGTTCAAAGGATCTAGGGCACTTGGAGGCCTAGTGTATGCTGGAGTCTAATGTTGAAAGAAGGTATGTAGTCAATAATGCCAACTCTTTGTGGCTCCATGGACTATAGCCAGGCTCCTCTGTTCACGGGATTCTCCAGGCAAGAATACTGGAGTAGGGTGCCATTTCCTATCTCAGGGTATCTTCCCAACCTCCTGTCTCTTGCATCTCCTGCTTTGGCAGGTGGGTTCTTTACCACTAGCACCACCTGGGAAGTCCTTTCTAGTGACTTGCTTCTCTTCCTTTGGAAATGTCTTAAAGGTAGCTATCATTTGGAGGTCCCCCCCGCCAAACCGCCCCAGAAGGGAATTTATCCATCCCAAGTTCTTTTATTTTTCTAATTTTTGGAGGGTGATCAGCATCTTTGAAAATTGTTAAATAACCAGACTACAGAGTAAGTGTTTATTGGCTAGGTATTATTGATGTCATCCAGTAACTGTTTTAGGCAAATAATCCCAGACAAGTCAGTTCAGTCCACTTTACTTCAGTTGCTCAGTCATGTCCGACTCTTTCTGACCCCATGGACTACAGCACCCCAGGCTTCCCTGTCCGTCACCAACTCCCAGAGCTTGCTCAAACTCATGTCCATCGAGTCGGTGATCCTACCATCTCATCCTCTGTCTTTCCCTCCTCCTCCTGCCTTCAATCTTTCCCAGCATCAGGATCTTTTCCAGTGAGTCATTTCTTTGCATCAGGTGGCCAAAGTACTGGAGCTTCAGCTTCAGCATCAGTCGTTCCAGTGAATATTCAGGAATGATTCTTTTAGCATTAACTGGTTTGATCTCCTTGCAGACCAAGGGACTCTCAAGAGTCTTCTCCAACACCACAGTTCAAAAGCATCAGTTCTTTGGTGCTCAGCTTTCTTTATGGTCTGACTCTTACATCCATACATGACTACTGGAAAAACCATAGCTTTGAGTAGACCAACATATGTCAGCAAAGTAATGTCTCTGCTTTTTAATATGCCTTTTAGGTTTGTCATAGCTTTTCTTCCAAGGACCAAGTGCCTTTTAATTTCATGGCTGCAGTCACCATCTGCAGTGAGTTTGAAGCCCAAGAAAATAAAATCTGTCACTGTTTCCATTGTTTCCCCATCTATTTGCCATGAAGTGATGGGACCAGATACCATGATCTTTGTTTTTTGAATGTAGAGTTTTAAGCCAGCTTTTTCACTGTCCTCTTTCACTTTCATCAAAAGGCTCTTTAGTTCCTCTTTGATTTCTGCTGCAAGTGCTCATCTACTATTTTTGTTTTGGTAAAAGTGGATATTGGTTTCAAAATCAAAATACACAAAGTTTAATAGCAAAATTGTGGTGATTCTCCTTAGGACATTTAAAAAGTATTTGCCTGAAAGGTGAAGTGTCAGGAATAATATGAACTCACAAACTTTAGGAAATTAGTTTACGCCCCTGTTAAAATATGTTCTTCATAACTTACTACATCTTACCTTAAAGACAAAACATAAAAGTAAATGTTCCTATACACAACTATGTATACAGTAGATAACAAATGAGGACCTATTGAGTATCACAGGTAACAACTCTACTCATTGCTCTGGTGTGACCAAAGTGAAAGTGAAAGGTGCTCAATCTTGTCCGACTCTTTGAGACCCTATGGACTATACACTCCATGGAATTCTCCAGGCCAGAATACTGGAGTGCATAGCCTTTCACTTCTCCAGGGGATCTTCCCAACCTGGGTTTGGATCTGTCCCAACCCAGGGATTGAACCCAGGTCTCCCGCATTGCAGGCAGATTCTTTACCTGCTGAGCCACAGGGAAGCCCAAGGATACCAGAGTGGGTAGCCTCTCCCATCTCCAGCAGATCTTCCCAACCCAGGAATCGAACCAGTGTCTTCTGCATTGCAGGTGGATTCTTTACCAACTGAGCTATCAGAGAAGCCCTATAGTGACCTAAATGGGAAGGAAATCCAAAAAAGAGGGGATATATGTATATGTATAGCTGATTCACTTTGCTGTACAGCAGAAACTAGCACAATATTGTAAAGCAACTACGTTGTTTAGTCATTAAGTTGTGTCCGACTCTTCTTCGACCCCATGGAGTGTAGCCCTCCAGGCTTCTCAGTTCACGGGATTCTCCAGGCAAGAATATTGGAGTGGGTTGCTATTTCCTACTCCAGGGGATCTTTCCGACCCAAGGATCGAACCCATGTCTCCTGAATTGGCAGGCGAATGCTTTACTACTGAGCCACCTGGGAAGTCCCAAAGCAACTCTACTCCAATAAAAATTCAAAAAGAAAAAGTAAATCTTCCTGGGCAAGCTCATGTATTGCCTTACATTCACAAGTGGGACGTGTGTTATGAGAACAGAAGGACAGGGCAGGAGTAATGGGGGAATTGGTTTCAGGAAAAATAAGTATAGGTTTTAAGTAACTGTTGAGTTCCATTAACGTATTTATTCTTTATTTTTGGAAGGGAGCTTAACATACTTGTTTAAACTGAAATGAAGTAGCTTTTATTCCTGTTTTAAGTTCTGTTCTGCAGCCTTTAAATTATGCTTATACTTTGATGGGATTAGTTGTGTGTAAGTCTGTTCTAACATTTAAGTATCCTTGCAGATACTAAGTTGTGTGACTGGCATGACATCCAGCAGAGGTGCAGCTTTGTGAATAATGTTTTCTATTAAAAAAAAATGCCAAAGGCCTTTTGAGACACTTTTAGATTTTAATTTAGGAAAGCCTGTCATCCAGTCTCTCATTGAGAGGAAAGAGTTAAATAGGTTTTCTGTGAGGCTCTTAGCTCCTAGAACAATCAATCAAATCTTCTCAAAGGACTGAGAGATGGATCTTTACCCAACAGGGGGCCAAAGTTTTCCAGCTTCTTGATGAATTTCTATGAGGTCTAATGATTCCTTTTGAACACTGGGCACACTTTGGGGCTTGGGGAAACTCTGATAAGTTTTCCCAAAGTTCATTAAATTGAAAGGCTAACTAAGTATTTGGACATACTTAAAACCAAATGTGGTTTAGTAAGCCTTATAGGGTGTCTTTATGAAAGGATATAGTGGTAAAATCAAGATCTTGGCAAGGAAATGTCTTGTAATATGGGAAATTTTGTCGATTAGCGAATTTATTTAAGATGCAAATTTGTCTAAAAAACATGTGCTTTCCAAATTCAAAAAGCCCATGTACCTTCCCAACTTGCTTTGCCTGGAAAGGGTGTAGATAGAGGCTGAAAACCAATGCTTGATTTAGGCTGATAGAATAAGTCTGTTTCATAAAGGTGAAAAATAAGGTAGAATGTCAAAGAAACTGTAAAGGACCTTTTGTCTTCTTGCTTCTTAGATTTTTTTTCTCTTATCCTTACAAAGCAAAGCGTCGGTGATATGATGAGATGTCAATTATCATGTAAATCCATACGTTAAGTCTAAGTCCAGAATGTGAGCCCTGGTGGTCTATAAGCGTGGAGAAGCTTCATCTTTTAGGAGTATAATGGTATACTTCCTCATGACGTTTCTGAAATCGAAGGAAAATGAAATATAGGAATGCCTTGTTTTATTGCACTTTATTGTACTTGGCAGAAGTTGTACTTTTTACAGACTGAAGGTTTTTGGCAATTTTGCATTGAGGAGGTCTACCTTCACCATTTTCCCCACAGCATTTGCTCATTTCTTACCTCTCTGTCATGGTTTGGTAACTTTTGCAGTGCTTCAAACTTTTTCATTGTTATTGTATTTGTTATGGTAATCTGGGATCAGAGATCTTTCATGTTACTTTCTAATTGTTTTGGGGCCCTATGAACCATGTTCATAGCAAACTTCATCAATAATTGTTGACTGTGTTCTGACTGTTCCACCGACCTGCCATTCCCCCATCTCTCTCCGTGTCCTCAGGCCTCCCTATTCCCTGAGAGTAAATAGTATTGAAATCAGCCCAATTAATTACTCTATGAGTGTGCGTGCTAAATCACCTTAGTTGTGTCCTACTCTTTGTGACTCTGCCAAGAGGGGTGTCCTTCCTGGGATCACAAAGAGTCGGATATGACTTAGCGGCTAAAATTACAATCATAGTGACAAAGAAAGGTGAGGGAGCTGCAGAAGAAAAGTTTGAAGCTAAAGAAACTGTCTCCTAAACATCAAAGTGCAAGGTGAAGCAGCACGTGCTGATGCAGAAGCTGCAGCCTGAAGGTGGCTTCACTGAACAATAGATTTTCAACTTATAAATGATGTGAGAAATGATGTCTGTCCTGGGAAAATTCCTCCCAGTGTTTGTATCAGTAAAAAGCTCATTAGATGCTTTTGGGGGCATGGATGGGGCTTATCCACCATAGGATGGTTCTGCTGGGCTATTTCATTGAAAGACTCTCAATTGTTCAATAATTCGTGGTCTTCTCTTGGCTTGGTCCATTTCTGTTCAGGTGAATCCTCCAATCTCTTTCCTGGGGGGAACATAAGCTAGATGGTTACTGTTCTTAAAGTGGAGGGGAAGCAAGCTGGTGGTGGCTCTGGATATCAACCTTCACTGTTCCCTTCTATCTGCTCTACTATAATCTTGACGACAGAAATAGTACAAGGTGTTGGGGGAGCACGTTAGCAGGGTCACCTAATCTATGTGGGGTGACATGGAAGGCCTCCTCGAGAAGGATTAAGCTGGTATCTGAAGGATGAGAAAGGAGCCAGCTAGGTGAGAATGAGGGGAGAGTATTCTAGGCAGCATGTATATGTGCTCAGTCGCTGAGTCATGTCCGACTTTGTGTGGCCCCATGCATTGTAGCCCACCAGGCTCTTCTGTCCATGGGATTTCTCAGGCAAGAATACTGGAGTAGGTTGTCATTCCACTCTCCAGAGGCTCTTCCTGACCCAAGGATCAAACCCATGTCTCCTGCATTGCAGGCAGATTCTTTACCACTGAGCCGCCTGGGAAGCCCCGTTCTAGGCAGAAGGTTTATAAATGTATTTGAGTAGATGTGTCTTGTAAGGGGGACCAAGTAAGTTGTCAGTTTGTTGTAGTAGTTCATATAATCAGAAGAACAGCACCAGGGATGTAATACCAAAGGCACTCTTTCTTTTGGTGGTTAGTTATATTAACTAATTAATATACTTAGTCGCTCTGTTGTGTCTGACTCTTTGCGACCCCTTGAACTGCAGCCTGCCAGGTTCCTCTGTCCATGGAATTCTCCAGGAAAGAATACTGGAGTGTGTTCCCATGCCCTCCTCTAGGGGATCTTCCCAACCCAGGGATGGAACCCAGGTCTCCCTCCTTGCAGGTGGATTCTTTATCATCTGAACTACCAGGGAAGCCCAACTAATTAATACCATGTCCTTTTCAGATATGTAAATAACAGCAATGAGGTTCTAAATGAAATGTTTGCTTAAGAATCCAGATTTAAACTTACTGCATTGGGTATGAGAAGTTGGACTTTGTGAGGAGTTGAATGATTACATTAGTTGCAAGTTTTTCTTGTTAGTTTGTCTGTTGCTTGTTGACATTGTCTTCTGGATGTCACCTGAGATTTGTTGGTGCGTTTTTGTAGTGGTAATATGACTGATTAGACTAGTTTTAAGCAGATACTGAAATTTATATTAGCTGTTACGTATACTCTTTGCGACCCGGTGGACTGTAGCCTACCAGGCTCCTCTGTCCAAGGGATTCTCCAGGCAAGAATACTGGAGTGGGTTGCCATTTCCTTCTCCAGGGGGTCTTCCCGACCCAGGGATCGAACCCAGGTCTCCCGCATTGGAGGCAGACACTTTAACCTCTGAGCCACCAGGGAAGCCCATACTATCAATCTTGGCCTTTCGGGAAATGTTCCCAGCCTGTCTTTCAGGCTTTGTTTCTGTTTCTCTCCGATATGTTTTCTTGATTCTTCAGAAAAGAAAAGAAGTTTAATTTTCCCTAAAAGATCATGGCATCTGGTCCCATCACTTCATGGGAAATACATGGGGAAACAGTGGAAACAGTGTCAGACTTTACTTTTTGGGCTCTGAAATCACTGCAGATTGTGATTGCAGCCATGAAATTAAAAGACACTTACTCCTTGGAAGGAAAGTTATGACCAACCTAGATAGCATATTTAAAAGCAGAGACATTACTTTGCCAACAAAGGTCCATCTAGTCAAGGCTATGGTTTTTCCATCGGTCATGTATGGATGTGAGAGTTGGACTATAAAGAAAGCTGAGCGCCGAAGAATTGATGCTTTTAAACTGTGGAGTTGGAGAAGACTCTTGAGAGTCCCTTGGACTGTAAGGAAATCCAACCAGTCCATTCTGAAAGAGATCAGCCCTGGGATTTCTTTGGAAAGAACGATGCTAAAGCTGAAACTCCAGTACTTTGGCCACCTCATGGGAAGAGTTGACTCATTGGAAAAGACCCTGATGCTGGGAAGGATTGGGGACAGGAGGAGAAGGGGACGACAGAGGATGAAATGGCAGGATGGCATCACCGACTCGATGGACATGGGTTTGGGTAGACTCCGGGAGTTGGTGATGGACAATGGGGCCTGGCGTGCTGCGATTCATGGGGTCGCAAGAAGTCGGACATGACTGAGTGACTGAACTGAACTGAAACTATATTTGAATTGAATTCTTCCACCCCAGGGTCTCACTTAGAATGCAGCTCTTTGGCTTCTCAGCTGCCCCACCCTCCCCTTATCTCTACCCCTTCACAGCTGTTGGGGTGATTCTTTCAGCACGACATTTTTTTAGTTCCTGTACCAGCAGACTCTCACTTTCTCTCTTTTTTAAAGAGGGACTTTTTTTTTTTTTTTGATTTGGCTGCACCTTGTGGCATGTGGAACCTTAGTTCCCTGACTAGGATGCAAAAACCTGTGCCCCCTGCATCGGAACTTGAAGTCTCAACCACTAGATGGCCCGGGAAGTGCAGATCGTCACTTTCTCTTAAACTTTCATAGCACTGTGTCCCTTGTTTACTCATTAAAAACGTAGAGTAAGACCTAAGGTCCTATTTCTACTCTTATTTTCACATCTTTTGGTTGCAACATATCTATAATTTTGGCCAACTCAGGAATTTTGGCATCTAGTGTGCTGTGCTGTGCTGTGCTGTCTCTTCAGTCACGTCCGACTCTTTGTGACCCTATGGACTGCAGCCCACCAGGCTCCTCTGTCCATGGGATTCTCCAGGCAAGAATACTGGAGTGGGTTGCCATGCTGTCCTCCAGTGGATCTTCTTGACCCAGGGATCGAACCCTCGTCTCATATATCTCCTGCATTGGCAGATGAGTTCTTTACCATTAGCGCCAATTGGGAAGTCCACCTAGTGTGATAGGGCTTACTAAATCTGTTTCTAGCTGATTTGAATGGAGATTCCTTTTTATTTCCCCTGTGATCTATCTTCAAGTTTTCACAGTCATATATTAGAGAATATATGTAAACATTCCAAGTTATCCTCATTCTAAACATCTTCAGAATGTCCCCATTTTATTTGTGTCTTCGTTTGGCATTATATTTGATATCAAAGGCAAAAGAGCCTACCCATTTGGCCCTATTGCTTTTTCCCATTTAACCATTTTTTTAAACTATTTTAAACTAACTTTTATTTTTTTCTCCCAGATTTTGAGAAAGTAAGTGTTCATTATGAGGTTTCCCAGCTGGTGTTAGTGGTAAAGAACCTGCCTGCCAACAACCCACTCTGATATTTTTGCCTGGGAAATCCAATGGACAGAGGAGCCTGGTGGGCTATAGGCCTTAGGGTCACAAAGAGTTGGACACAACTAAAGTGACTTGGGATTGGCCCTGGCGGTTCAGATGGTAAAGAATCTGCCTGCAATGTGGGAGACCTGGGTTCTTTCCCTGTGTCAGGAAGGTTCCTCTGGATAAGGAAATGGCAACCCACTCCAGTATTCTTGCCTGGAGAATCCCTGTGGATAGAGGAACCTGGTGGGCTTATAGTCCATGGGGTTGCAGAGTCAGACATGACTGAGCAACTAACACACAAGTGACTTAGCGTGCACACATGTATTCATTACAATGACTGTTGGCAGAAACTGGGCTATAGTTCCCTCTCCCCACACCCTCCCACCCCGGACTTCCTATTATGTCTAACATACCAACTGATCAAATAAATTCATAGTAGTTCTCCAGTACTTCACATGTGAAGTCCTCTGGCTAAATTTCAAGATTCCCTGTGACTTTATAGCACCTTACTTTACTCCCAAACAGAACTTTTGGTCATTCTTAATTGTTCTGTGAACAAGCCATCACCATTCCCATATTTGGTCTTTATTCATCTTATACCCAGTATGTGAAATGTCTTCCCTCTCCTCGACTTGTAGTTCATTTCTCCTAATCTCTCAGCGCAGGTGGACTTGTTGGAATCTTCCTGACTGTCCTAGTCTTCTCATAGTGATGGATTTGGAGCCAGAACCCAAGCTCCTGCCTTGTTCTGCACTGTCATGCCCTCTGTTTAGCATTCCTGCTCAGATCCACTGAATGATGGCTGTCACACCAAGCTGGCCGTTTCTTTCCTCCTTGTCAGCAATGTTCATAAACAGCCATCCATGGTTTTCCAGCTCCAGACCCAGTGATGCTCATATCATAGAACCAGAAGCTAGAATTCCTTTCTTCCAGGGCACTGCTGTGTCTCCAGAGCTGATATGCCTTACACTTTGGTTAATCTCTATCCTTGGCAATCTAGTACAAGGCCTCAGTAGATGGCCTGCGGGTTTGGTCGCGTTACCACTGTGCTGTTTAAGTTTTACAGTGAACTCACTCAGAACTCTAAGTAAATTAAAAACGAAAAGGGCGGGGAACTATTGGATATTTTAACTGCCTCTTTCTTTGACTTCTTGGTTCAAGCCAACAGTATATTTCTCAAACAACTTTGATATGTAGACTGCTGAGGAAAGCTGTATGGTCCCAACCTGGCAGGTTAAGAGTTCTTTGAACTAGTTAATGAAATGCTTCATACTGGGAACCTGGAGAAATATCAGCTTAGTTTCTGAAAACCTTTTGATAATGCTTCCCTTAAGGGTTTAAGAAAAATGCCAACAGAGTAAAAAGTATTGCTTTTTTCATAGATTTCAACATATTTAAACAATAGCAAAAAAGAGTACAAAGGAAAAACTGCTGTTCTTTGCCCAGGGAGGTCAGTCATTGGTTGATACCAGTTTTATTATGGCAAATAATACTGTTAGTGCTAACAGAACTCTTTGGGGGAGAGCTTAGAAAGACAATTGATGGACATCAAGTTAAAGATATTTTGAAAAGTGAAAAATGTGTTAGCTTTGTAAATACACTGAGGTGAATTTAAAAACATGGGCACCCACTGCTATGATATTTTAACCTGTAGAGTTTCACTGTAATTTTTAGAAACAAATGTTGTTGATGTATGTTTAGGATGCTGTAGCAGAAATACCGTGGAATGTGCAGCCTATAAGAAACAGAAATTTATTTCTCATAGTTCGGGAAGCTGGGAAGTCCAAGATCAAGGTGCTGGCAAATTTGATGTTGGATGAGAACCAGTCTCCTCACTGGTGGCTGTTTTCACTATAAACTCACGTGGCAAAGGGTCAGGGGATCGCTTTGGGGCCTCTTTTATAAGGCAGTGATCCTATTTGTGATGGCTCCATCTCATGACCTGGTCACCTCCTGAGGCCTAACTTCTGAATACAATTACTTTGATGATTAGGTTTCAACATATGAATTAGGATTGGGGGAGGGTAAAGCATGCAGAGCGGGTGCTACTGCTAAGTCGCTCCAGCCACGTCCAGCTCTTTGCAACACCATGGACTGTAGTCCGCCAGGCTCCTCTGTCCATGGGATTCTCCAGGCAGAATGTTCTAATCCTAAATGTATAGTTTAGTTTTTACATACCTATATAAGTGAGTTTCAGTGTAATTTGATTTACACATTTGTATTAGTAGAAGGTTAAATATTTACATTTAAAAAAATGTAGTGTATGCTATACACTACTCTTATTTATTATATTTTAAATATTTACTTATTTATTTATTTGGTTGTGCTGCATAGCACAGCATATAGGATCTTAGTTCCCCCACCAGGGATGGATGGAGCTTCGTGCACTGGAAGCTCGGAGTCTTAACCACTGGACTGCCAGGGAAGTCCCAGATACTTAGATTTTAAAGTTTGGGAAGGAAAAAACATAGCTCTTAGTCTGCTATTTTATAGTTGTGAATCAGTTTCTTATTACAAGCTTTTCATATTGGTTTCTGTATGTTCTGTATGTTAATTATTGCTATAAAATAAATTGCTGTTTGATGATGTTAGGTTATGAGACCTGTGGATTGACCCAGCTTCTAAATTTATCTGATTATTTCCTCATGATGTCGTTTAACTTACTTCTGTATCTTCTATATTTTAAGTTGGAAGTTACATCTTATATTAGTCTACTACTAGAAGCAGTAGTAGATAGATGGATAGACAGATAGATACATACCCAGCCACACACACATATGTGTGTGTGTATGTGTGCATGGAGCCTTTTATTCTATTCAGGTCTTTCTTCATTAGATTGGATGAAGCCCACCCACCTTGGGGAGGGCAATATGATTTACTCCATCCACCAGTTTAGGCCTTGACCCCATCCATTAAACACCCTCACAAGACACATGCAAAAATAATGTTTAATCACATATCTGGGCACCTTGAGGCCCAGTGAGGCTCCATTTCCCTGATAGCTCAGTTGGTAAAGAATCTGCCGGCAGTACAGGTTCCTGGGTGGGGAAAACCCCGTGGAGAAGGGAAAGGCTACCCACTCTAATATTCTGGCCTGGAGAATTCCATAGACTGGATAGTCTGTGGGGTCAGAAAGAGTTGGACACGACTGAGTGACTTTCACTTTTCATAAGACAAATCTTGTCAAAAAAGAGGTCTTGATTTTCTTTGAATGTTTTACTAAATTCATATACTATAAAATCACAGGCTGTCTCAATTTCATTTATGTGGTATTGTGATTTATAATAAGAAATATATATTTGATGTTCATCTATTCTCCTTGGCACAGAGCTCCTAAACTCTTTGGATTTCCTGTGATGAGGGGATATTCTGGACTTACATGGAGGTGTCCTGGCAGAGCCCAGGCTCCTGCCACTCCCTCTGAGTCACAGGACTTAGGAGTCGCAGCCCCATCACCATCTGGCTGTGGTCACAAGTTGCTGATCTCAAGTGAGAGCGGCAACAGAACCGCCCTGCTAAGCCCAGTCAACCAATAGTGTGAGGAGAAATCATAAAAGAATTGCTGTTTTTAGGCATGACATTTCGAGGTAGTTTGTTACACAGCGATAGGTATGCATGCTAAGGCACTTCCGTCGTGTTTGGCTATTTGCTACTCACGGACTGTAGCCTGTCAGGCTCCTCTATCCATGGGATTCTCCAGGCAAGAATACATTCCCTTTTCCAGTGGATCTTCCCAACCCAGGGATTGAACCTTAGTCTCTTACGTCTCTTGCTTTGGCAGGCGAGTTCTTTGCCACTAGTGCCACCTGGGAAGCCCTTACACAATGATTGATAATAATCAAATCAGATAGGTTGAGATATTCTCAAGTGCAATTTTAGAATTTTAAAATTAAGCCTTGTACACGGGTTGAAATCTCGTTTGATTTGGTCAAGCCCTCTCATTTGCAGAGGGATAAATTTCAGGGTTGTCTTCTTTGCAATATTTGCAAACAATTGTCAACAAATAATTGTAGTTCACTATGTTTCAAAAACTGGAGGCTTTGGATGTTTTATTTACAGAATGTTTTTTTTTTTTTTAAATTTTAGTTTTGGCTGCACTGGGTCTCCATTGCTGTGCAAGGGCTTTCCCTAGTTGCAGTGAGTGGGGCCTCCTCTCTAGCTGTGGTGTGCGGTCTTCTTGCTGTGATGGCTTCTCATGATGCAGCGCGAGGGCTTTAGGGCAGGTAGGCTCAGTAGTTGTGGCACACCGGCTTAATTGCCCCATGGCACATGGCGTCTTCCTATATCAGGAATTGAACCCCTGACCCCTATACTGGCAGGCAGATTCTTAACCACTGGACCACCAGGGAAGTGCATTCTTAGTTGTTGTTCAGTTTCTAAGCAATGTCTGACCCTTTGTGACCCCATGAATTGCAGCATGCCAGGCTTCCCTGACCTTCACTATCTCCCAGAGTTTGCTCAGACTCATCTATTGAGTCAGTGATGCCATCCAAACATCTCATCCTCTGTCGCACCCCCCGCCTTTTGCTTGCTCTCAATCTTTCCCAGCATCAGAGTCTTTTCCAGTGAGTCAGCTCTTTGCATCAGATGGCCAAAGTACTAGCTCTTCAGCTTTAGCATCAGTCCTTTCAATGAATATTCAGGGTTGATTTCCTTTAGGACTGACTGATTTGATCTCCTTGCAGTCCATGGGACTCTCAAGAGTCTTCTTCAGCGGTTTTTTTAAAAAAGATTTTTTCAACTGATTTTCAAAAAAAAAAAAGCCAATATTTAAAAGTCTTATTTATAAAATAGTTCATGACTGACATATGTCAGCTTAGATTGATTGACAAAATTGTTCTTCCTCTTCAAAGAGTCATATGTTCCTAACATTCAGCTGATAATAACCAATAAAGAGATAGTGCACACTGCCAAGAAGTATTTATTTTTAACTAAACATCAGTTTTCTCACAAAGATCAGGTAGTTCATTTATTCTGTGTATATGTAAAATATTTAAAATTCGACAGCGATAGCTTGCACTTTGATTGTTAGACTGTGGGAACTTATTTGGATGAAATTATAAATTAAGTGTCTATCACAACCAAATCCAAGTGTTTTTCTGCTTCCTTAGTTTCTTAATAAGAACATTGTTTTTATTTTGATGCTATATTCCAACAAAATTTGCATCTGTGGCAACTCTGCAAAATCAAATAATTGATCTGTTCAGTACTAACCTGTTTAAATTTATAGTGGTGGTCACATAATCTCAGGTGTCTTACCTTCAACAAAATAGACTTTAAAATTTTTTCTTGAATTTAATGTTAGATTTTTAAAAAAATGAGCAAATATTTGAATTAATTTAGCTGATTTTTCTCTTTAAAACACCCATGATCGGAGTTCACTCAAACTCAAATCCATCAAGTTGGTGATGCCATCCAGCCATCTCATCCTCTGTTGGCCCCTTCTCCTCCTGCCCCCAATCCCTCCCAGCATCAGAGTCTTTTCCAATGAGTCAACTCTTCGCATGAGGTGGCCAAAGTACTGGAGTTTCAGCTTTAGCATCATTCCTTCCAAAGAACACCCAGGGCTGATCTCCTTCAGAATGGACTGGTTGGATCTCCTTGCAGTCCAAGGGACTCTCAAGAGTCTTCTCCAACACCACAGTTCAAAAGCATCATTCTTCGGTGCTCAGCTTTCTTCACAGTCCAACTCTCACATCCATACATGACCACTGGAAAAACCATAGCCTTGACTAGATGAACCTTTGTTGGCAAAGTAACATCTCTGCTTTTCAATATGCTATCTAGATTGGTCATAACTTTCCTTCCAAGGAGTAAGTGTCTTTTAATTTCATGGCTGCAGTCACCATATACAGTGATTTTGGAGCCCAGAAAAATAAAGTGTGACACCATTTCCACTGTTTCCCCATCTATTTGCCATGAAGTGATTGGACCAGATGCCATGATCTTAGTTCTCTGAAAGTTGAGCTGTAAGCCAACTTTTTCACTCTCCTCTTTCACTTTCATCAAGAGGCTTTTTAGCTCCTCTTCACTTTCTGCCATAAGGGTGGTGTCATCTGCACATCTGAGGTTATTGATATTTCTCCTGGCAATCTTGATTCCAGCTTGTGCTTCTTCCAGCCCAGCACTTCTCATGATGTACTCTGCATAGAAGTTAAATAAGCAGGGTGACAATATACAGCCTTGACGTACTCCTTTTCCTATTTGGAACCAGTCTGTTGTTCCATGTCCAGTTCTAACTGTTGCTTCCTGACCTGAATACAGATTTCTCAAGAGGCAGGTCAGGTGGTCTGGTATTCCCATGTCTTTCAGAATTTTCCACAGTTTATTGTGATCCACACAGTCAAAGGCTTTGGCATAGTCAGTAAAGCAGAAATAGATGTTTTTCTGGAACTCTCTTGCTTTTTTGATGATCCAGCGGATGTTGGCAATTTGATCTCTGGTTCCTCTGCCTTTTCTTAAACCAGCTTGAACATCTGAAAGTTCATGGTTCACGTAAGCCTGGCTTGGAGAATTTTGAGCATTACTTTACTAGTGTGTGAGATGAGTGCAATTGTGTGGTAGTTTGAACATTCTTTGGCATTGCCTCTTCTTAAACATACACTAGAAATTTGGGATGTAAAAACAAGCACTATATAGAATACTCATTTTATCTAAATGAGAAGTCATGCTTCATAGTTTTATATAACTGTATCTGCTGAGGCTGTATTAAATTGCCATCATTAAGCACAGGCTTCTTAACGTAACTGCTAATATTTTAAGTAGATATGAATCCTTTTAAGCAGATTTCGGTCTTGGAATCAGTGATATTTTTTTGTAGAGATATTTTAGCATGTGATAAACATTGAAACCTGTATGCAGGTCAGGAAGTAACAGTTAGAACCGGACATGAACAACAGACTGGTTCCAAATAGGAAAAGGAGTACGTCAAGGCTGTATATTGTCACCCTGCTTATTTAACTTCTATGCAGAGTACATCATGAGAAGTGCTGGGCTGGAAGAAGCACAAGCTGGAATCAAGATTGCCAGGAGAAATATCAATAACCTCAGATATGCAGATGACACCAACCTTATGGCAGAAAGTAAAGAAGAACTAAAGAGCCTCTTGATGAAAGTGAAAGAGGAGAGTGAAAAAGTTGGCTTACAGCTCAACATTCAGAAAACTAAGATCATGGCATCTGGTCCCATCACTTCATGGCAAATAGATGGGGAAACAGTGGAAACAGTGTCCAACTTTATTTTTCTGGGCTCCAAAATCACTGCATATGGTGACTGCAGCCATGAAATTAAAAGACGCTTATTCCTTGGAAGGAAAGTTATGACCAACCTAGACAGCGTATCAAAAAGTAGAGATATTTTGTTGACCTTTGTCAACAAAGGTCTGTCTTGTCAAGGCTATGGTTTTTCCAGTAGTCATGTATGGATGTGACAGTTGGACTATAAAGAAAGCTGAGTGCTGAAGAATTGATGCTTTTGAAGAATGGTGTTGGAGAAAACTCTTGAGAGTCCCTTGGACTGCAAGGAGATCCAACCAGTCCATCCTAAAGGAGATCAGTGCTGGGTGTTCATTGGAAGGACTGATGTTGAAGCAGAAACTCCAATACTTTGGCCACCTGATGTGAAGAGCTGACTCATTTGAAAAGACCCTGATGCTGGGAAAGATTGGGGGTAGAAGGAGAAGGGGACAACAGAGGATGAGATGGTTGGATGGCATCACCAACTCAATGGACATGGGTTTGGGTGAACTTCAGGAGTTGGTGAGGGACAGGGAGGCCTGGCGTACTGTGGTTCATGGGGTCACAAAGAGTGGGACACGACTGAGCGACTGAACTGAACTGAAATGTTGAGAAGCATTTTTTGCAAACTGCAGAGCATGAACTTTTCTGAGAAATGGAAATTCAGAATTTAATTTTTCAAAAGAATATTTATTTGGACATTCTGGGTCTTAGATTCAGCACATAGAATCTTTGATCTTTAGTTGTGGCATATGAAATCTAATTCCCTGATCAGGAATCAAACCCTGGCCCCCTGCATTGAGAGTGTGGAGTCTTAGCCACTGGACCACCACAGAAGTTCCTAATTTTTCATTAAACATACTATTTTGAGCTCATTGTTGCTGGTAGATTTATTATTTTTTTTAAATAAAAAAGCCTAATCCCAAATACATAGTGTATGGGAGTTTGATCCTTGGGTCAGGAAGATCCCCTGGAGAAGGAAATGGCAACCCACTCCAGTATTCTTCCCTGGGGAATTCCGTGAACAGAGCCACCAGGGAAGCCCCATTGGTATCATATACGGTTCATATAATAATAAGGTTCTGTCTGGTGACCTTTGGTGCTAAGGTTTTTGGTGACCATTCTATGGAAGCAGTAAAAGTGGTATCTGACCTTATCATATCTGCCTGGCGCCTAGTAGTCATGTCAGGTTGGCTTTGTGGAAGAGCTCTGTGGCCGTGGATTGGTCATGAAAGTATTGGTGTGGTGAAATGCCCCAGAGACACATTACATGTGCTAATGCCCGGGCTACAGCAGCAGTCATCTTACTGGTCTACTTACTCTAGTCTCCCTCCCTTTCTTCCTAACCTGCGCACTGCTGTCAGTGCCTCTTAATTCCAAAGAGTTAAGTATATTTTGCTTTTACTGTTTAGTAAGGTAATGCATGCTCTTTGTAAAAGTTTTAAGTTAAAAAAAAGTTTTAAGTATTATGTAACTATAAAGCATGGGAAAGTAAAAATCTTATGTGATTCTGCCTCTGAAGACAAACATTGTTATCAATTTGGTCTATATTCTATTATTTTTTTGCACATATACCAACAGAAATATATTTTATATTTTTGGATATTAGATTAGACCTTCAAATGAAGATTCATTCTAGACCCCACCTGTTGGAAATGATGAAGCTCCTAGCACAGTCTCTGTCTTATATCTTTACGGTGTAGAAACTGGGCAAGGCTGAGTCTTCTCACTAATATAAACTGAATATTTTCTGAGCTTGACTGGATCAGATATATATTGACATCCAAGGCTTTAAAAAAAAAAAAAAAGCTAACCTTTTCCAAGATTAAGGTTGAAAGACTAGACACGATGAAGTTGATACTTCAGTTGTTCAGTGTCTAAGGTAAAAAAATAAATTTATTGTGATGTGGTGGGCTTAGTGAGCACCTATTTGTGTGCTTGGCATTTGTGAGTGATTCCTAGCAAGTTGCAAATTAGAACTGAAGCTAAACAACACAGGAAAAATAGATATCTGGGTGCCTACAGTAGGAAGAGGTACTCTGTAATAGATGCTGGGATTAAAAATATACTGTGAAAGTGCATCTCAAGAACCGACTGTTTGGGGGCAACCATTAAGGCACAGATTTAGTGGTACAATTTTAGGTATAAAAACCCAGAAAGAATGAGAAGTGAAAACGTAGGAAATTTTTAATCTTTCTTACTTTTCCATATTTGAGAAAGTCTAATGAAGTACCACCATGTATTTTTCTCCATTAGGAGCAAAGATAAAATCAAAATACAATATAAACCTCCTTTCTTGGAGTTATCATTTGGTATTACACTTTTTAGGAATATTGAGAAGAAGTACAGGAACAGCCATGAACATAAGAGGAAGTGATGGAAAGGTGAAGTGTCAATTTTCAGGGAAAATGATGTCTGTCTCCACGGAGACTTAAGAAAGAAAGACAATAATGATTAAAAAAAAAGTGAAAAGAGTTTTTAAGAACAAATTTATAATTGAAAGAAGGGCCTGAAAGCCCCTGAAATGGCATACTAAGAGGAGCACTGGGATTTTCTCCATGGAAGAGTTTTCTGAAAGGAGTTATCGCCTTCCAATTATGGCTTTACGACTACTCTCCCCAAAGACACATGTGCTTGAAACTCCTCCTGGCCCCCTAAGAGAAACTTCTATGGTCCTGATGAGATTGTGTGCCTTAGAATCACTTCTCCGAGAAAGGAGATGCTAAAGGGTACTCGAATAAAATATTAAAAATTATGAAGGACATAACAAAGGCCAATCAGTCCTTTCTTTTCCCCAGACCCCATAATAGGAGAACAAGGGTTATCTGATGAAATTAAAGAGTAGCAAATTAAATGCTAATAAAATGGGATAGTCACTTATATAATTCATTATCATGGGAGGTCACAGAGGCAAATTCTGTGGCTGGATTAACTGTGGGGCTGGCTGATTTTATGACCACTAAAGATATTTTTAGCAGTGGAGGCTGATATTGTGAGAGAAGTGATCCTATTACATTCTCCCAGAGATGGTTTGCAAGGACCTCTGGCGAGTGGTGTCTGAGACGTGTGAGAGCCAGCCTCGTGGGTTCTGATCTTTGGTGGGAAATTGTAGTAAAAATTAGTTTTTAGGGGAATGTCCTCAGGTACTGTATTCACGTTGCAGTCCCAGCTTCTCTCGTAGAGATCCAAAAGTCCTTTATTGAGAAGCAACTGGGATACAAAGTTTTGTTACACAAGATGGGGAATTCCTGAAGATCTTTTATCTTTTGTCCAGCAGAGTCACTATAGATAGTTAACAGTGCTGTGTTGTATACTTGAAATGTGCTATGAGAGTAGATCTTAAATGTTCTCAGCACACATGAAAAGGAAAAAGAATATGGTAAATGTGTGAAGTAATAGGTAATATTCATTAGCTTGACTGTGGTGATTCTTTCACAGTGTATATGTTTATCAAAACATACACCTTAAATATATGCAGATTTTATTTGTCAAGCTGTGTGTGTGCTCAGTTGCTCAGTCGAGTCTGTTTGTAACCCCATGGACTGTAGCCCTTCAGGCTCCTCTGTCCATGGGATTTCTCAGGCCTGGATACTAGAGTGGGTTGCCATTTCCTCCTGTAGGAGATTTTTCCGACCCAGGGATCAAGTGCTCGTTTCCTGTCTCCTGCGTTGGCAGGCAGATTTTTTACCTCCAGGGAAGCCCTACAGATAGGAGAGAGCATTTCAAAACAAGCAACAGAGATGTCTCCCAGAATTTTGTTGTTTTTGTTTTTGACTGTGCCGGGTCTTAGTTGCGGCTTCAGGATCTAGTTCCCTGACCAGGGATCGAACTCCTAGCCCTCTGCACGGGGAGCATGGACCATCAGGAAGTCCCTCTCCCAGAATTTTGAGCAGCTTGTTTTTTCTTTTCCCTCTTCTGACTTTTTTTAATTTTAATGCTCTAATTTCTAATACACTTTAAGAAATTCTCCTTTGAGGAAAGAATGGGGGTATCCTATCAGCATCTAATAGATATTAATCTTATCAGTGAGGGGATGTTGATCAAGGATTCCTTTAAGCCCCAGTGTTAATTCATTTATGTGTTTATTAATTATTCATTCTCCTGGACTGGGCACTCCCAAATAACTCCCTGCTGGCAGAAATGAAGCCTGTGACATGAATCACACAATGTTTTCCTCCACCATTAGGCGTATCTGTGTAATGAATCAGTACAGGTTCTCCTAGTTCCAAATGTATTTGATTTTGCACAGAGTAGGACTTTTCATGGCTGGGCTTCCTTCAAGAAAGTTATTTATAGTTGAGTGGAAAAGAAATATAACTTTTTAAAAAAAGTTTTGGGCTTCCCTGGTGGTCCAGTGATTAGGACTACGCTTCCAATGCAGGGGATGTGGGTTCGATCCCTGGTCAGGGATCCAAGATCCCATGTGCTATGAGATGAGCCAAAATAAAAAAATAATAATAATAAATAAAAATTAAATTAAAAAAATAAAAAAGTAAATAAAAGTTTTGATACTGGTAAGTCTTTCTTTTTGAGGACTGTGTAAAAAACAAGTGAATGTATTTAATAAAATCTTCAAGTTTTAAATTGTTGTTCTTTTTGCTTCTAGACCTTAGCTGGATCTCCAAAATACAAGTGAATAAACCAGCAGTGCTAAGACGTGCAGAACAAATCCAGGCTCGTAGACCTGTGAAAAAGGAGTGGCAGGTAAGGGCTTTTCTTAAAAACTCTTTCCCTTGCTTTACAAGCCTGATCTCTTCCCTCGAGGCCACAAGACTGAATTTCACTCAAGCTGCATCTCAAAAGATTGCAGCTGTCCATGACTTATTTTAATAATTCATATATGATGAAGATGGGTTGGAGAAAGATAACATGTTTATCCAAACAGGTTAAAATCTTATCATTCTTGAGTGGCAAAGCTGCAAATGAATTTGAGGCATTTTTATTCATGAGTGAATTAAATGGCATATTTTCTCAACATACTTATTCAGTTTCTTAGACACACCTTTGGTTGTCTTCTATTTTAATTTTAAAACCTTAACACCTAAACCTGATGGGTCCATTGTTGGAGGCCCTGCAGTTATGAGCCTTGATCTTCTTTGATCATCATGTTTGCTGCTGCTGCTGCTGCTAAGTCGAGTCAGTGTGACTGACTCTGTGCGACCCCATAGATGGCAGCCCACCAGGCTCTGCCATCCCTGGGATTCTCCAGGCAAGAACACTGGAGTGGGTTGCCATTTCCTTCTCCAATGCATGAAAGTGAAAAGTGAAAGTGAAGTCGCTGTCATGTCTGACTCAGTGACCCCATGGACTGCAGCCCACCAGGCTCCTCTGTCCATGGGATTTTCCAGACAAGAGTACTGGAATGGGGTGCCATTGCCTTCTCCACATGTTTAATGTACAGTTAATTTTCCCAAATTATCTTTCAAAATTTGCAAAATGGTGTTTTGTAGAGTACTAGGGGTCAGCATATTCTTCAGTATGTACTAACCAAAGACATGCTATACATCTCAGGACTGAAAGGAATTCAGAGTTCATTCCACAAGTGAGGCAAAATATCGTGATTGAATCCTTTAGGGTAACAGGTTGCATTTTGCTCATTCTTAGAAATAATCTGATTGAAAAGATAAAAGGAATTTATTTGAATGAGTTGTGAAATGTGAATATTGTTTTAAAATTGAAATTGGATTAAACTGGAAAAAAAAAAAAAGAAAGTAGAGACTCTTTATCGTGTCTCATTCCAGGTCCCAGGGCTGGAGGTCTAATACAAGATGGAAACTTTTGTTCCCGAGTTCTCCCTTATCAGGGTAGAACCTTCCCAGGTCGCTCAATGGTAAAGAACCTACCTACCAATGCAGGACATGCAAGAGATGTGGGTTCCATCCCTGAGTCAGGAAGATCCTCTGGAGAAGGAAATGGCAACCCACCTCTGAGTCTCCTTGTGTTGAGATGCAAAAGTCACACGTGGGGAGACTTGTTCTATTAGGAATTTCCATTTGGGGTATCTGTGGAAGAAAAAAAGTTTATAAGCTATTTTTTCCCCTTTTATTTTACTCTGTGTAACATTCGTCTTTTTGGTTAAGCTTGAACACATTAGAATGTATGCCTCAGAACAGCATAGATGGGAGATTTTATTTTATTTAAAGCAGTTTGTTTAAAAATTTTTTTTGATGTGGACCTTTTTTTTTTCTTTTGGTCTTTTTTGACCTTGTTACAGTGTTGCTTTTTTTTTTTTTTTAATGTTTTGGTGTTTTGATCCCAAGGCATATGGGATCTTAGCTCTCCAACCAGGGATTGAACTAGAACCCCTTCTTCCCTTAGAAGGTGAAGTTTTAACCACCAGACTACCAGGGAAGTCCCTAGACATGAGATTTTAGCACCCTTATGTACCTAATGGTTTTCTACTAACTAACTGTATTGGAGATTAATTATTTTTTTTTAAGCCTTGTTTTTACTTTTCTTCAAACCAGGCTGCATGGCTCCTGAAGGCTGTTACCTGTATAGATCTTACTACACTTTCAGGTGATGATACGGCTTCCAACATTCAAAGGCTGTGTTATAAAGCCAAGTATCCAATCAGGGAAGACCTCTTAAAAGCTTTAAATATGCATGATAAAGGTAATGTGTATAGTCTGTCTGGTGTTTACCTTTTTTACAGTAGCAATCACTGAATCTAAGAAGACTTAAGATTTGGATGCTGAAAATGATAGTAACAATAAAATCTGTGATAGAATTGTGTATGCAGAGTAATAATTGAGATTCTTCTCTGAAAAACAGCAGAGAGAGAATCTGAGTCTCATTTTTAGGTCATTTCTTTCCCATCATGGATTAAAGTTGCAAGTATTGAGTTTCTTTATTTTTTGTTCCAGTTCTTCAGTTTTGGAAATTTTCTGTCTAGTGACTCAAATACTATGATTCTGATTCCCTAGCCACGTGTAAAAAAGCCAGTCTCATTACTTAATAATCACATCTCATACATAAAGTATTTTCTGTGAGTAAATGAAATGCTTTTGAGAATAAAATACAAATGGGAAATACTGCCGGCTTGTATACTGGGTTAGATCTTTTGAAAAAAATGTTATATTCACTCTCTTCATGTACATGAAAGAAAGCACTTTCTTAAGTTGCCATAAGTTTAGAACCTCAACATTTTAGAAATGCAGGAGACTTTGAGAGTGAATGCCCTTGTTTCTAAATGTGAAAACTGAGACCTGAAGGGTGAGAGGACAGTGTGCTTCATTCCTCAATGGGCTAGTTTTAGGAGCCAGATCTAAACCATGCAGGGATCTTTCCTGGTTCTTAGGTGCCTGTCTCTAATGAATGCAACTAATGCTGCATTGACCCAATGCAGGTATTTTTTTCACAAATAGTTTGTGTTAATAGATGACTTATAGATATAAACAGCTGCATAGCATTTAGAAAGTATTTAGTATGTTTCTTTTACACTGACGATAAAACACCTACCATTTATAACACTTCAAAGCAGCAGCTTTATATGAGTCTTATGCTACCGTTTAATAGTGTCTCTTTGATTTTTTAATTTAAGAGCTTATTCCTCAAACTGAGGGCTCCAGATTCAAATTTTATTATTTTCTGCAGAAGAGAGACTAGGATTAGTGACATGTCATTTTGCAGTGCACGCATACCTTGTGTTATTGCACTTGGCAAAGACTCTGTGTTTTACATATTGAAGGTTTGTGGCAACCCTGCATTGAATAAGTCTATGGGCATTGCTTTTCCAACAGCATTTGCTGACTTCTTGTCTCTGTCACATTTTGATAATTGTCTCAGTAATGCACACTTTTTTGTTATTGTAATACTCTTTTTGGCCATCTGTGATCAGTGATCTTTGACGTTACCATTGTAATTATCTGGCATTATGTTTTTAAAAAGTACGTACCTTAATTTTAAATTAAGGTACGTACTTTTAAAGATAATGGTATTGCACACTTAATGTTGACTGCAATACAGGGTAACCGTAACTTTTATATGCACCAGGAAACCAAAAAATTCCTGTCACTCATTTTATCGCGATACTTGCTGTATTTCGGTGCTCTAAAACTGCACCTGCACTATCTCCAAGGTCTGCCTGTACTATCTTGCAAGGTTCACTTCTATTTTTATTCATCTACTATCGTGTGTGACCCCTGTAAAAACTTAGATTTTGTTACCTACATGAAATAAAGCATTTTCATTGAGTCAAAGCCACTAAGTTTACCATTTAGGATATTTTTTCAACAAATGGTACTATATTAACCTCCAGGAACAATGTATTAAAAATATTTTATTCTCTAAGGATGAGGAAATGATCCATGTTGTCAAGAACTAGAAGGGAATGTGGAAAGTAAAAGCCTTTTAATTTGTTGCAATGTCGTAGGAGGATTATTTTTTCTCTGATTTTGATTTCTGCCAATGTTGAAGTATAAATAATAATTAAAAGCATATTGTGTGACTTGAACTTCACATGAAGTAGGCCGTTATGCCTCCTTTCTCCACAGGCATCACTACAGCTGCCGTTTGTGTTTATCCTGCCCGCGTGTGTGATGCAGTGAGAGCTCTAAAGGCTGCAGGCTGTGACATCCCAGTGGCATCAGGTAAAGCCTGTGGTTTCTGTTGTCATTTTTTCAGTGTTTCCCATCAACTCAGACACCTTGAGGTAATACCTATATAGTTATTTTATTTATTTTTGACCGAACTTTAACTTTCTCTAGTTGGCCGTGAGTGGGAGCTACTCTCAGTTGCGGTGTGCAGGCTTCTCACTGCAGGGGCTTCTCTTGTTGCAGAGCACAGGCTCTGGGTGTGCGGGTTTCAGCAGTTGTGGTGTGTGGGCTCAGTAGTTGCGGTGCGTGGGTTCAGTTGCCTGAGGCCTGTGGGATCTTAGTTCCTACACCAGGGACAAACTCATGTCCTCTGCATTGCAAGGTGGATTCTTAACCACTGGACCACCAGGGAAGTCCCTATCTATATGATTTTATGCTGCCCTACTGCTCTCAGTCATTTCCAACTCTTCGCAACCTCATGGACTATGACCACCAGGCACTCTGTCCATGGGATTTTCCAGGCAAAAATACTGGAGTGGGTTGCCTTTTCCTTCTCCAGGGGATCTAATCTGCCTCTTCTGCGTCTTCTCCATTGGCAGGCAGATTCTTTTTTTTTTTTTTTGATTTTTTTATTAGAGGAGCCACATAAATGTGGCTGCTTCAACTTTTTAAAAAAATTTATTTTAATTGGAGGCTAATTATTTTACAATATTGTATTGGTTTTGCCATACATCAACATGAATGTGCCACAGGTGTACACGTGTTCCCCATCCTGAATCCCCCTCTCACAGTGAGCCACTTGGGAAATCCCATATAGTTTTTTATTATGATTTTAACCAGTCTTGTCTATTTAATTGATTGTATTTATTCATTCTTTTCATATTTGTCAATTGCCTGTTGAGTAGCAGACATGATATTAATTCCTAAGACTACAGAGCTGTTGGCTTTCCCAGTAACTCAGTGGTAACAGCATCAGCCTGCCAGTGTAGGAGATGCAGGTTCAACCTTAAAGGAAATTCAGTTGTTAAGGAGGAATTGTCAAGTTAAAAAAAAAAATCATAATGTAGGACATATTATTTTTTTGTAAAATATAATAATAAAACTATGCAGAAGATACAGTTGTAACTCTGAGTGCAGAGTGATTTATTCTGCAGAGTATGGTAACACTCAGAGGGTAAGGGGCTGCTTCAAAGAGATGTAACTGCATTGGGTCTTAAGGATAAGGAGGAGTTTAGAGAGTGGATAAGCTAGGAAGTGGGTTTCCCAGGGGCCAACACACCTGGGAACCTGCCTGCCAATGCAGGTGCCAATGCACCTGGGAACCCGCCGGCCAATGCAGGAGATGCAAGAGAAGCTGGTTCGATCCCTGGGTCAGGAAGATCCCGTGGAGGAGGGCATGGCAACTCACTCCAGTATTCTTGCCAGGAGAATCCAATGAACAGAGAAGCCTGGCGGGCTATGGTCCATAGGGTCACAAAGAGTCGGACACAACTGAAGCGACTTAGCAGCCATGAAAGCTAAGGAGTGGCATTTCCAGCAGAGGAGCTGGCATGTGTAAAGGTGCAGAAGTGCATTCAGGGAACTGAAATGGTTTGCAGGTGTTGCTTCCTAAGGTAGGACAAAGGGAGAGCTGGGGAGTTGAAGCTGGAGAGGTAGGTGGGGGCCAGACCCCATGGGGAAACCTTACCAGGCTGTGGTATTTGGGTTTTATTTTGTTGATGGGGAAGATGCCAAGAGATGTTAAGTAGAGAATGCCATGATCTACTTCATAATGTAATAAGTTAGGTGATGGTAGTGGATAAATTAAAGGGGATTGAAATGGAGTCAGACTGATCATAGTCCCTGTGGGAGATGACAAGAGCCACCCCCAAACCTGAACAATAAAAGAGGGTATGTTCAAGGATTACTGACTTAAAGAAAGATGCAGTAGGAGAACAAGGCATGAGGGAGGGAAAAGTCCTCCTGAACGCTTCTCTGTGTGTGTACGTTTACAAATGGGTAGATAGATATTAAATTAGATTCTCCTTTTAAAAGATGTTAGAGGGATATCCTAGTGGTTTAAAGAAGGAAGCTGAGAAGATCATTAATTTATTTTGTTAGGGATACATCAAGAGAAACAAAGTATACAGTATTTATATATTAATATAGCTTATTCATGAAGATTCCTGAAGTATTTGGCAGCTTCACCTTAATCAGCCTTCATTTTTCATTCAGTTCAGTTCAGTTGCTTAGTTGTGTCCGACTCTTTGCATGGACTGTAACCAGGCTTCCCTGTCATCACCAACTCATGGTGCTTGCTCAAACTCACGTCCATCGAGTCAGTGATGCCATCCAACCGTCTCATCTTTTGTCGTTCCCTTTTCCTCCTACCTTCAATCTTTCCCAGCATCAGGGTCTTTTCCAATGAGTTAGCTCTTCACATCACGTGGCTAGAGTATTGGAGTTTCAGCTTCAGCATCAGTCCTTCCACTGAATATTCAGGACTGATTTCCTTTAGGATGGACTGGTTGGATCTCCTTGCAGTCCAAGGGACTCTTAAAAGTCTTCTCCAACACCACAGTTCAAAAGCATCAATTCTTCAATGCTTAGCTTTCTTTATAGTTCAACTCTCACATCCATACATGACTACTGGAAAAACCATAGCTTTGACTAGACGGACCTTTGTCAGCAAGGTAACACCACTGCTTTTTAATATTTTTCATTAGGCTCAATCAGTTCAGCTTTTCCTGTACACAACAGGGAAACATACTTTCCTCTAAGGTAGCAGACCGAAGGAATTTAATAACATTAAGGAAACATGAAAGGTTACCTTTAGACACAAGAATGAAATCAGTGATAAGCATGTTAAAAATGTTAATACTTTTTCCAAAAGTGTCATTGTGTTTTTATTTTCCTTCTGTTCAATGTGGGAGACCTGGGTTCGATCTCTGGGTTGGGAAGATCCCCTGGGAAAGGGAAAGGCTACCCACTCCAGTATTCTGGCCTGGAGAATTCCATGGACTCTATAGTCCATGGTGTCGCAAAGAGTTGGACACAATGGAGTGACTTTCACTTTCACTTTCATACTTGGGGCTAGTTCTTCCTGACTCACAGCTGCTTCAGTTTTGTGGACTAATTAGGTGCTTTTCCATCATGCAGTATCTCCCCTTTATTCTTATCTGCTTGACTGTTCATTTGAAGATGGGCAGTGGATGGAACATGTATTTCCATTTGGTTACAACAGCTATAAATATGAATGAGTAAGTCATAATGGCGATAGCCAACTTGGTCAAGAGTAGGATCCAGGATTAACTAGTGTCCATCCACAAGGCTACTACTACTACTTTATGAGGATCACTGTGATGATGACATATCTTCTTAATCACTATTTTCCTAAAGCTCCCCCGTTAGCATCTCTGCCAGCAGCTTAATTTCAGATCTTCCAAAAGATATACTACTAGTATTTATCCTAGTGTCAGTGCTATATAAGATCGCATTCAGTTTCTTCACAGTTCACTTTGCAAGGTATGCATGAAGTTCTAAAGTGTCATTTATACTTTGGTCTGAACACTGATTTTTTTTAGCCTGAAATTCTTTGTTGAGATACTGACCAACTGAAATTTGTCTCCCTCCCTCTCTTCCTTCCTTCTTTCTCTGCTAGTGGCCACTGGCTTTCCAGCTGCACAGACTCATTTGAAAACACGATTAGAAGAGATAAGATTGGCCGTGGAAGATGGAGCTACGGAAATCGATGTGGTGATTAACAGGACCTTGGTGCTGACAGGCCAGTGGAAAGGTAAGGGCACGTGCTTGCCCAAGGGACTCAGTCATTCCATGGTCAGCCAGATGGCAAGGACTTGAAAAGAGGCAGCATGGTTTGGAAGTCACTGTTCTAGATTACAAGTCGCTAGGTCAAAGGGTGAATGGAGGAGAAAACACGACTAAGACTGCTCATCCTTGTTGCTTATAACTCTGGGCAGATGCCCACCTGCATGAATTTTTTATATCTCTTTTAAGGAATCAGTTATTCCCAAGCAGTGAATTATTAACTTTTGCTCTATTCTCTGCTGTTTTGTTACTCAGTACAGTACAAAAATCACCCCAGGCAAGTATTTTATGCAGAGTTTATTTTAATATGCTGGAGGAAGCTTCCCTTTTTTATGTTAATCTTTGTGGATTTTGAGGATGTGGGATTATTGATTAGTTTATGAAGTCTATTTTTACTCCTGTTCTTGGACATAGCTCCTTTGGATTTTGTTCTGTATTCACCTTCAAGATTTGTGGTTTACTATCAAGTCAATTACAATAAGACATTGCCCAGTCCAGTAACAATTTGTTTCTTTTTTTAAGAGACTGATTTTACTTCTACGTTAAATATATTTTATATACTTAGAGATTTTTTTTTAAGTTAATAGACTATTTTTTAGGGCGGTTTTAAGTTACAGGAAAATTGAGCAGAAAGTATGCAGTTCCCATATACCTCCTGTGTGCGCCCCACTGCATACAGTTTCCCGTATCATTAACATCTTATATTACTGCAGTGTATATGTTAGAATAGCTGAAGCTGAACTAATAACATTGATAATTGCTTAATCAAAGGAGGTAGGATGTGCTCAGTCATGTCAACTTTTCTGACCCCATGGACTGTAGCCCGCCAGGTTTTTGCAGACAAGAATACTGGAGTGGGGGTTGCCATTTCCTACTCCACAGGGATTGTTGATAGCTAAAATAAGTACAATTCTGTATTTAAAAAAAAAACATTGTAATATGTAGCTTAATTGAAAATTTTTAATGAAATCATAGGATAAAATCAGAATAATGTATTGTCTCTTTAGCTATGTAGCTATCAAATAAATGGCATATTTTATTCTAATTACAAAGGGTAATTTGTAATTAATTAATTAAAATTAATTCCCACTGTTAATTAACTAGTAATAAAGGAAGTTGGTGTTCTACTTAATCTCCTCCCCTACAAATAACCCTTGATAACACTGCAATGCACAACTTTCCAAGCCATTTCCCCTTCATAGACACACATGCAACGCCTACTATTTTGTAAAGTTTAAAATAAATATTTTTTTAAAAAGTGAAAAAGTTAGAATTAAAAATAGGATCATGCTTAATGTATTTTCCCTTAACCTAACAGTTGGACTTGCCAATATCTCATAGGTATCTCTAGACTCTATCCATCAATCCATCTAGCTCATCTTCTGTAAATTCTAATTCCATTGTTTATTCACTAAAAATTGCTTTTGGTTAGGCAGCAACAAAGATTCAGTCAGTGGTTTAAATGCTCAGGGAGTTACTCTGTCATTTAATGTCTATGTTCACGCATAGTCACTTAGTCCTGTCTGCCTCTTTTGTGACCTCATGGACTGTAGCCCACCAGGCTCCTCTGTCCATGGGATTCTCCAGGCAAAAATACTGGAGTGGGTTGCCATGCCCTCTCCAGGGAATCTTCCTGACCCCATGATTGAACCCGTGTCTCCTGCATTTTCTGCATTGCCAGGCAGATTCTTTACCACTGAGCCACTTGGGAAGCCCCCTCATGTAAAGTCTAGGCCTAGGTATTTCAGGAGTATTGTGGCAGTCCCTCAGAGTTCTCAGAGACCTGAGCTTCTTTTACCTTCGGCTTCCAAAGATCATAGCATCTGATCTCAGCTTCAAGACCACTCCATTGTTTACAATGGCTTTTGAAGCTCCAGCCCTTACACTTGTCTCCCAGATGACAGGAAATAGGGACTTGTCCTGTCTCTCACACACCATCTTTGCTTACACCTCATGGCCCCGAATCAAATTCTGTGGTCAGGCTTGACTGCAAGTGAAGCTGGAAAATGTTGGCTTGGAACATTCACTATGTTTCCATTCATTCTTTATACGTTGGATGGTGCACATTTCTGTGCCTCAGTGGAAAGGAGTGAGGGAAATTCTGGTTCAGAAAGAGACTCTGCCACATGAGCTAAATAGGACGTGATCTTAAAAAACTTGACAGCAAAAGTTGAGGCAAGGGGACTTCCCTGGTGGTCCAGTGGCTAAGACTCTGCATTCCCAATGCAGGTGGCCCGAGTTTGATCCCTGGTCAGGGAACTAGATCCCACAGGCCGTAACTAAGCAATTGCACCACAGCTACTAAGGCCATATACTCTAGAGTCCTCATGCCACAACTACAGAGTCCAGTGCATTGCAACCAGAGAAGTCCTTGTGTTGCAATGAAGGCCCAGCCAAAATAAATAGATTAATTTTTAAAAAGTTGGGGCAAAGCAACAATAGCAACATTTAAATAAAAATATTTATGAAGTCAAAAGGCACAGCAGTCTGGACCATGAGCTATGGGGCAAGTTGTCTCAGAGATTTCTGTAGCCTCTGGGGAGCGTCACTGTATTCCAGGAGAATCCAGTCACTGGTATAGCAGTTCTGAGTGAAAGTGAAGGTCACTCAGTTGTGTCTGACTCTGTGACCCCATGGACTATACAGTCATGGAATTCTCTAGGCCAGAATACTGGAGTGGGTAGCCTTTCTCTTCTCCAGGGGATCTTTCCAACCCAGGGATCAAACCCAGTTCTCCCGCATTGCAGGCGGAAGCCCACAGCACTTCTGAAGGGTCTAGGGGAAAAGGTCAGGTTGTTCGCATTATCTGATACTCCTATCTGTACCCACCACCATTTTTAAATCCTTACCAGGTTTCAATATTTTTTTTTTTTTCAGATTTTTGTTATTTATATGTTTGTCTTTTTTTGGCTCTGCTGGGTAATTGTTGCTTTTTTGTGGGCTTTTCCCTAGTGCAGCGAGCAGGGGCTACTCTTCATTGCAGTCATGGGCTTCTCACTGCAGTGGCTTCTCTTGTGGAGCATGGGCTTAATTACCCTGAGGCATGTAGGATCTTCCTGGACCAGGGACTGAACCCATGTCCTCGGCATTGTCAGGCAAATTCTTAACCACTGGACCACCAGGGAAGTCCAGGTTTCAATTCTTGACAGTGCACAAATATCTTTTTGTGCTTTTGATTTTTGTTCCTTGTCTTATGGGTCACGTGTGCCTTGGGCATTTACAACCATCCTTAAATGGCTTATTTTAAGTAGATGTCCCTCGTCCCTATATATTAATTCTGCTTGTCTACTTCTTGTAATAGATTTCAGTTCAGATTTAAAGCTAGAGTAGGAAAAAAATAAGTATGCTTTATGTGCTAAGTTGCTTCAGTCATCTCTGACTCTGCAGCCCTGTAGACTGTAACCCCCCAGGCTTCTCTCTCCATGGGATTCCTAGAGTGGGTTGCCGTTTCCTCCTCTAGGGAATCTTGCTGACCCAAGGACTGAACCCTCGTCTCTTACATCTCCTGCAAAACTACTAGTGCAATTTAGAAATACACTCTGTGTCATTTAGTTGGATAAAAAAATGTATGCTCTTTATCTTTTATTAAGTAATTATAGACATAGAAGTATAGATTGTATTATAACTTGTGCTCCTGTCTTTAGAATACTACTAATTGGAAAATCAAATACAATAGGAGATGAGATTTGATGTAATTGGCTTTCCCTTAATGAAGCAGGAATGGTTGTTTTTAAGAACTGATAATTTCCCAATAACAGACATTCATGTAAAATATAATAACATATCTTTGTCCCAGACCATACTTTTCTATTAACTCTTTCTGTGGTGTTAATAACCTCTTGACCCCAAACAAATTGAAAAGAACCATTGAATACTAGAAATTTAATTCTAACTAGAAGCCTGCGAACGTCTTGGCCCTTTTTCACTGCAATATTTTGTCTTAATTTCAGTTCCAAATTTGATTACATATTGTGTTTTTCAGTGTCATGTTTTAATATTAGCTGTTTTCTAAAATATGAGCCTATCATCGATTTCTTGGAATTTGCTGATGAAGGCGTCTGTGAGGCTGTTAGACAGTCCAGTCTAGGTCCCTCTTCTCTTTGCACTAAGGTGTGGAGGACACTGGTTAAAAACCAAGAGAAAGAATCCTGTTTTTAAAACCTGGCCATTCAGAGTGTCTCTTCACCATTTCTCATGGTCACAGGGGTTCACAGTTTAGGATATGAACTCAGAGGGGAGATGTGAGAAGGACTTGTTATTCCTCTGCTTGGATTCACGTTGGTGGTCGTTGAAAATCTACTTCCTTAGGACTTCCCCAGTGGTGCAGTAGTTAAGACTTCGCCTTTCAATGCAGGGGGTGTGGGTTCAATCCCTGGCCAGGGAGTTAAGATCCCACATGCATCGTGGCCAAAAAACCAAAACATAAAACAGAAGAAATACTGCAACTAATTCAATAAAGACTTTAAAAAATGGCCCATGTTAGAAAATTAAATAAAATCTCCTTCTTCAAACTTTTAACTTTTCCACCCACCTTGCATGCATGCTAAGTCACTTTAGTCATGTCCAACTCTGTTCGATTCTATGGACTGTAGTCCACCAGGCTTCATCTGTCCATGGGATTCTGACTGGAGTGGGTTGCCATTTCCTTCTCCAGGGGATCTTCCCAACTCAGCAATCGAACCCGTGTCTCCTACATCTTCTGCCTTGGCCAGTGGGTGCCACCTGAGAAGCCCTCTACCACCTTGGGGCTCCTTAAGTCTTGTCCTTCTTACTACTTCTCAGAGAAAATACATCTGTTAGGCAGGAACTTCCTCAAGGTCCTTACATCCAATCTGCTTCCTTTTTCTTTCTCTTCTTCCTCCTGTGTCCACTTCCCCAGCTGCTTCTCAGAGCTCACTCCTCCCATCAGCATCCTAGCAGACATCCAAAAGTTCTTATGATTAAAAAAAAGAAGCCCACAGGCTCCATTCCTGCTCATCCCCAGCTGAGTCTCCCTTTCTGTTCTCCCTTTCATGGCTGAAATTCTTACAAGAGTTATGTTTACTTGTTCCCTTGAATCTGTTTTTCCCATGACACCAGTGGCCTCTTATTTTGCTGTCCCTGGGGATACTCTTTGGTCATTTAGTTTTGTGGTCCAGAAACAGTTGACACAAGGGACAGTTCTTCCTGGAAACACTCTCTTGTCACGGCTTTGGTGATCCCACTGTCTTCAGGTTTTCCTTCGTGTTTCTGATGCCTCCTGTGTCTTGTTGCAAGCTCCTCCACCTCCCCTGTCTTCACTGAAGTGTTTGTGGTCCTTGGGCTCTGTCCCAGAAAACTCAATTTCTCAGGCTCTGCACTGTTTTTTTTGGAGCCTCCTGTCCACACTGATTTCGGCCATTACCTGTGCTGAGGACTAAACCTCCAGGGTGGGGGACCTGAGTCTGTCTGACTCGGGAACCTGCATTCCATTTCCCCACTAAAATGATTCCCCATGAAATGATGCTTTTCATTGATTAGTTTCCCTTGGACTGCAAGGAGATCCAACCAGTCCATCCTAAAGGAGATCAGTCCTGGGTGTTCATTGGAAGGACTGAAGTTGAAGCTGAAACTCCAGTACTTTGGCCATCTGATGCGAAGAGCTGACTCTTTTGAAAAGACCCTGATGCTGGGAAAGATTGAGGGCAGGAGGAGAAAGGGACGACAGAGGATGAGATGGTTGGATGGCATCACTGATGCAATGGACATGGGTTTGGGTGGAGTCTGGGAGTTGGTGATGGACAGGGAGGCCTGGCGTGCTGTGGTTCATGGGGTCACAAAGAGTTGGACACGACTGAGCAACTGAACTGAACTGATTGATTAGTTTCACTTAAGCAAACATTCAAAGTCAGTGAATCTGGGCTTCCCTGGTGGCTCAGTGGTAAAGAATCCACCTGCCAATGCAGGCAACAGGGGTTTGATCCCTGATCTGGGAAGATTCCATGCCATGGAGCAACTAAGCCCATGGGCTACAACTACTGAGCCTGTGCCCTAGAGCTCAGGAGCTGTAACTACTGAGCCCGTGTGCCCTAGAACCCAAGCTTCGCAACAGGAGAAGCCACCACAGTGAGAAGCCCTCCCACTGCAACTAGAGAGTAGCCCCTGCTTGCCATGACTAGATAAAAGCCAGTGTAGCGACTAAGACCCAGCACAGCCTAAAAAAATCAGTGAATCTTCACCATAGCAGAGAATCCAGCCATTTTAGAAATCCATTAAAATATTTTCATTTCCCTGACTTTATTTACTTGTTCTATTAAATACAGCTTATTTATGTCTAGGTCATTCATAACGGTTGTATCAGTGATTACAGGCACCTCATTTGATTTGGCTTTGCTCTATTGCACTTCACAGATTTTTACAAACTGAAGGTTTGGGGCAACCTTGAGTTGAACAAGTCTGTAGGCACTGTTTTCCCAACAGCATTAGTTCGCTTCATGTCTCTGGGTCACATTTTAGAAATTCTTACATTATTTCAAACTTTTTCATTATTATTATTATATGATGGTGATCTATGACCAGTAGTCTTTGATGTTACTGTTACACAAGGATTGTGACTTACTGAAGGCTCAGATGATGGTTAGCATTTTTTAGCAGTAAAGTTTTTCTTCCTTTAAGGTATGTACACTGTTTCATTCAGACATAATGCTACTGTACACCTAATACACTACAGTGTAGCATAAGCATAACTTTGCATGCACTGGGAAACCAAAAATGTCACGTGACTCATTTTATTCCGTTACTTGGTTTATTGTGATGGTTTGAAACTGAACCAAAGTATCACTGAGGTTAGCCTGTGTATTATTCTGGAACACAGTGATGCTCTCAGGGGCTGAAGTCTGGGAGATGACTTGCCCCATAGCTAATGGCCCCATAGCTGATGGTCCCGTAGCTGATGGCTCCATAGCTAATGGTCCAGGCTGCTGTGCCTTTTTTTTAGACTTCATATATCTTTTTACTGAAACATCTTTGCTATTGTTGTTGTGCCTGGTCCTTTGCTATTAGGCTTTTTACTGTCAGCTCGTTTCACTGTCCTTCCCTCACTCCTTTCCATCTGGGCAGAGAAATGGACACCATCTAACTTATTGCTCGTGACAGTTGTTCTGACTGGGTAGGGTGTGGAATGTCTTGCTGGTTCTCAGACCTTCTCATGTTATTTGCCTCAGCTCCCTGCCTCACAGAATCCAGGACATCCCCCAATTATGTGTACTGTCAGAATTGGGGGCTGGATTTAGGGAGGAGTAGGGTCTACACTGAAAGTCACTCCAGATCATTTGGATTCCACATTCCACCCTCCCCCGCCCCCACCCTGCTGCCCAGCCATCCCATATATTCCTAAGGAGAAGCACTAACTTGGAGCAACTTTTTTTTTTTTTTTAAAACATGCTTCTAGTTCTTGATTCTGTATAGTTTAGGCATGCGTGCTCAGTTGTGTCTGACTCTGCGACCCTGTGGACTGTAGCCACCAGGATCCTCTGTCCATGGGATTCTCCAGGCAAGAATACTGGAGTGGGTTGCCATTTCCTCCTCCAGGGGATCTTCCTGCATCTCTTGCATCTCTTGCATTGGCAGGCGGATTCTTTACCACTGGTACCACTTGGGAATTAGGTGCTGCATAATTGAAGCATTATTGAATTTGCATATTCATTAATTAATACAAATCATATTTCCCATGTGTTCGTTGTTTATTGAGCCTGGTTCTGCAGTTGGCTGTAAACAGGAGGCTTAAGGAACAGTGTTACTCTGTTGAGTTTAGCCAGAAAGACATCTACTTCTGTGCTCTTGGGAGGCTAGTTCTCCTCTCCCTGAGAAGACTGTGCCTTAGGTGAAGAGAGTAGTTATCCTGTGCTGGACCCAGAGAGAGGTGGAGTCAGCCAGCCAGATGAGCCAACCATCATTGGAGTCACAGTCAGGCCCAGAAAGTACCCAGGACAAATATACTGTGGAGTAAGAAGGGTGGGGTGCTTCCCAGGTGGCGCTAGAGGTAAAGAACCCACCTGCCATTACAGGAGATATAAGAGACAGGAGGTTTGATCCCTGATTTGGGCAGATCCCCTGGAGGGGGGCAAGGCAACCCACTCAGTATGCTTGCCTGGAGATTCCCATGGACAGAGGAGTAATTCATAGCATCATAAATAGTAGGACACAACTGAAGCAACTTAGCATGCACACAAGCAAGAAGGTGGGGGATTGCTCCAGGAGACTGGAAATCTTAGGGTCTTTGCATTAGACAAACCTTGGTTGGAATCCTGGTGCTATTGTTAGTAGCTGTTTGCTCTCAGATAAATCACTTAGCCTCTCTGTACCTTCTGTTCCTTTTCTGTAAAACAGGCATAGTGGCATCTGCTTCATGGGGTTATATTAGTAATAGAGATTAAATTAGATGATGTCCATAAATTGGTCATCCTCTTGCTTGGCCCAGATGAATCTCTCCATGCCCACTGTGGTTTCCTCTCTCTCCCCCTCCTCCTGAGGAAGGTAGTATGTTGCCAAGGGAAGTAACGACATAGCAGAAGCATCGAGTTGATGAAGAAGAATTCTAAAGACGTAGGTTTTAGTATTTATCATTTAGCTAATTTACACCTGGTCAGTGAGCACTTTTCTTCTGTCTGCCTCCCTCCATTTAAATAAGTGACCAGGGACTTCCCTGGCGGTCCGGTGGTTAAGACTGTGCTTCCAAGCTTCCAGTACAGGGGATGCTAGTTCAATCCCTGGTTGGGGAGCTAAGATACCACATGCTGTGCAGTGGGGCCAAAAAATCAACTAATAAATTAAGTTACTAGTGAGGGGATAAGACATAAGGGTTTTCTACGGGTGTTCCCAGCTATAATGGCCTGTGATTTTGTATTTGGTGGTGTTCCTTGTCTGTGTGTAATATTCCCATGATAAGTCCTTGTAATACGGCATTTTTTAATGATGATATTGAGGTTGACACCTCAGTTGCATTCCTTAAACAGTTCTTTGAAGAAAGAATTCACCAGAAGAGGTTCATCACATCATAAATCTTATTGAGCAGGTTTTGAAAATTAAATGCATTCCATGCTCTGTAAATATACAGAGGTTTTCAATTTTTTAAAACTTTTTTATGACCTCTCTCTGCTGCATATATTTACCTAATATATTACCAGTGACATGGAGAGACTATCAGATTCAAGCATCTTCTAGGACCTAGAGCTGGTGTTAACTAGTTTTTGAAAACCCATTCCACACTGAAGCAAGAGCAGGTAGTGGGGGTTTAGCCACTAAGTCGTATCCAACTCTTGAGACCCTGTGGACTATAGCCCGCCAGGCTCCTCTGTCCATGGGATTCCCCAGGCATGAATATTGGAGGGGATTGCCATTTCTTTCTCCAGGGGATCTTCCTGGCCCAGGGATAGAACCAGCATCTCCTGCATTGCAGGTGGATTCTTTACCTACTGACTCACCAGGGGCTCCCTGGTGACTCCAAAGGTGGCTGCGTCTGGGATATTTTTCCAGCATTATGTGTTCAGAATCACATCTGGGATTATTGTTTGTCTTCTGTATCCACAGCCTCACATGCCTTATACACTGCTCAGTTCCATTGTTTTGCAGTTGTTTATTATTTTTTTCTTTTACTTGTTTGTTTATTCAGCTGCGTTGTCTTAGTGGCAGTGTGGGATCTTTGTTGAGGTGCACAGAGTGTGTCTAGTTATGACCTGTGCACTTAGTTGCTCCAAGCCATGTGGGATCTTAATCTTAGTTCCCCAACCAGGAATCATACCCTCATTCCTTACATTGCAAGGCAGATTCTTAACCACTGGACCACCAGGGAAGTCCCTACCCTGTTCAGTTCTTCAGCTCTCCTAAACTTGGTTTGTGGAGTATATGCTTCAAGATTCTCAGGAGCTTTAGGATGGTACAATTTATTTTTCTTATTTGCTTAGTTTTACAAAAGAAGGGTGGTAGAAAGACTATCTCCTAAAAGAAGTTAGGGTTTTTCTTTGTTTTGTAGAGCTGTTAATCATAATATCTTATGAGAAAAGCAATCTCTAAATCTATAGACACTTTTTTGGGGAGGAATCACATAATCTATAACCTGGGCTTTCTGTTTTGAGGGTTGTTTATAACAGAAACCCTCTGGAGATACTTACGACTGCTGTATGCTTTTATGGTTTTTGTTTTTATGCTATGATTCTTCAAAACTTCAAATACTATTGACAAAAATGTGTGTGTTTTATCTCTTGTAGGTTGTTATTTTACTACCTAGTGTTTTAGCTCATCTCTGTTTTAGTCTTTCAAGATTAATTAGTTGCCTTAGTGGATGAAAACTGTTCTTGAACGTTCTGTGACTTTCTTAGATTAGAAGGTTGCTGTGTAATTTTATATTAAGTGTTTTACTGTACATATAATTATCTTAAGAGTGATTTTCAGGCCACTTTTGCACAGTGTTGAACATCTTTCTGGTACTCAAAAAATAATTGCTTAGATATGTTCATTAACAATTATTTTTAAGTGCCTTTGAATAGCATGAAATATAAAGGGAAATCTACTTTATGGCTTTTAGATGGGCGATACAGTCTTTAAACACTTGGGTTCTTAACTTCAATCATAATTTCTATACACGAAAGCTTTACTAACAGTTTTCTGTGTCTATGTGCTTTTGTGCTCAGTCTCTCAGTCGTGTCCAATTCTTGGCAACCCCACGGGCTGTAGCCTGCCAGGCTTCTCTGTCCGTGGGATTTCCCAGGAAAGAATACTGCAGTATTGGCAGAAATGGCAGTTTCCTCTTCCAGGGGATTTTCCAGACCCAGGGTTCGAACCTGTGTCTCCTGCATTGACAGGCAGATTCTTTACCACTGAGCCATTTGCCTAGCCCTTTTCTAAGTCTACAGTAGTACTTTTTCCAGAAAGCTTAACAGGTTGCCAGCAGCCTCAAGATGAAGAATCTGTTTTCCTTTTAGGTAGGAGCTGGAGAGGAAGAAGAGACTTTTAGATGGACAAAAGTTGAATTCTTGAGATGCAAGTTCCTGCTGGCACAGGGAGCCAGCGGCCACCTTGTTTTGGATGCTCTTTAAAACCAATGCAGCTCTTTAAAACCTCCGTCCCCTTGGGTCAGCATCCGAGCCTTTCCCAGAGTGGCTGAATTATCTAAATCCTACCGTGGACCACTCCACTGGCTCAGCTCCACTTGTTTCTCCCGCTGGCAGGGACAAGCAGAAGGTCAGGTTATGACCTCCATGTCTTCTCCTCAGTGCGGCAGCAGTAGGAGGGACAAGGGGGGACAGGCAGGAGACCACGCCTCTGCTGGTTGTGCCGTTGTATTGATTAAGCATCTGCAATGTAATCCATCTTGGGTTTCTAGTACACCCACTTTTGCTACTCCTGAAAACCTCATTATAAGTCAAAACATTTATTATCAGGTTTCTTAATGTGACATCACTCTGCCAGCCACCGCTCTGGTGTGTGCATTTTGTTAAATTTTGCATTATTCTGAGTAATTTGAGTAAAAGTCGTGGTATTTGAATTCCATTTTCATTTGTCAGTCATCTTTTATAATAGCTTTCCAAATTATTATTTTTCTGATACATGCAAGAATTGTTCTTTTTTTTTTTAAATGGGGAATTTTCAGTTTCTGTAATGTTTGAATTTTTAACAGTGAATGTGTATTATGAGAATGTGAGCAGAAAAATTAATAAATGCTTTAGGGAACAAGGTCATGATATATTCAGAGATTTAACCATAAAGGGGTTTACTGAAGTATTGTTTTTAAGAGCAAATAATGTGAAACTTTGACTATCCAGTAATAGATGGTTGAATACATTGTTTATGACCATGCAGTGGAAGATTATGCAGCCATTAAAAATTGTTCTACAGACATGAATTTGGAAAGATGTCTATGATATACCAAAGGGAAGAAAAGCAGGTTACAAAATAATATGTACCGTATATAATCACACATTAAAAAAAAAAAAAAACAGTAGAATAGTTGGTAGGTTCAAAAGCCCTCCCGTGAGAAAACTACCTGGATGCTAAATAAACTATCAACAGTGTAGCAAATGTATCTTTTTTAACTTTTATTTTTTAATAATTTACAACTTACAGAAAGTTTACAAAAATAGCACACAAAACTCCCATTTATTCTTCACTCAGATTCCCCA
Organism: Bos javanicus; assembly: GCF_032452875.1. Taxonomy (NCBI): domain Eukaryota; kingdom Metazoa; phylum Chordata; class Mammalia; order Artiodactyla; family Bovidae; genus Bos; species Bos javanicus. The sequence continues at coordinate 94,451,364 of NC_083872.1, read as the reverse complement.
GTTATAAAATTCTACCCCATTAAAATTTTTGCCTTCCCTCTTTCTCTCTCTGTCTATACATGTATGCAGAGAGAGAGATAAATAGATATAGATATATTTTTTCTGAATTATTTGAGATTAAGTTGCTGACCTATTGATATATTACTATTAAGTACTTCAGTGTGAATTTCCTAAAAACAAGGACACTCATATGAAGCCACAGTAAACCATCAAAATCAGGAAATTAACATTATTGTCATTAATGTTACCATTAAATCTCCTGCATCTTCTGCACTGGCAGGCAGATTCTTTACCACTGAGCCACCTGGGAAGCTCACATGTCTCTTTAGGCTTCTTCAATCTGGAATAGTCCTCAATCTTTTCTCGTGTTTGAAGAATTGAGGTCTATTTTGTCAAGTGTACCTCAGTCTGGGTGTGTTAAATGTTTTTTCATGGTTAGATTCACATTAGGTTTTTTTTTTTTTTCCCCATCACATTAGGTATTTTTGATAGGACCACCCTAAAGTTTTGCTCTGTTCTTCTCAATGTCCTCTGCTTTCAGGAGTCCCGAAATGTTGATCTGTTCCATGATTGATGGTGTTACACTTTTACTTGGCTAAGATGGTTTCTGTCAAGTTTCTCCATTGTAAAATTAATAAATATTTTGTATTTTAGTAAGTATTTAACATCCACTATGAATGGAGATATGGTTAATATCCTGTTCTTCATCTAACTTTTACTCAGTAGTTTTAAGTGTTCATTGGTAATTCTTCAGTTATACTCTGGTAGTTGGCAAATGGTGATTTTTTCTGATTCCATCATTTCTTTTATACTCATTAGTTAGCATTACCTTCTTCTCCCTCCCTTTCTTCTTCTCTTCAAGAACTCATAGATGCCTGTTTTTTTCCAATTGGTTATAATCCATTACTATCATTATTTATTCTGGTACTCAAATTGTCCCAGATTTGGCAGATGGGAGCTGCTTCAAATTAGCTCCTCTGCCCTTTTGACATGTTTTTGTTATTCTTTAAGACCTTCTTTACATTTATTTGGGCTTCCCTGGTGGCTCAGACGGTAAAGCGTCTGCCTGCAATGCGGGAGACCCGGGTTCGATTCCTAGGTTGAGAAGATCCCCTGGGGAAGGAAATGGCAACCTGAGTGGGGTTTCCAGCACTCTTGTCTGGAAAATCCCATGGACGGAGGAACCTGATAGGCTACAGTCCATGGGGTCGCAGAGTCGGACACGACCGAGCAACTTCACTTTCACTTTCACTTCAGTTCAGTTCAGTTCAGTTCAGTCGCTCAGTCGTGTCCGACTTTTGCGACCCCATGAATCGCAGCACGCCAGGTCTCCCTGTCCATCACCAACTCCCGGAGTTCACCCAGACTCACGTCCATCGAGTCAGTGATGCCATCCAGCCATCTCATCCTCTGTCGTCCCCTTCTCCTCCTGCCCCCAATCCCTCCCAGCATCAGAGTCTTTTCCAATGAGTCAACTCTTCGCATGAGGTGGCCAAAGTACTGGAGTTTCAGCTTTAGCATCATTCCTTCCAAAGAAATCCCAGGGCTGATCTCCTTCAGAATGGACTGGTTGGATACATTTATTTAAAAGATATTTCGGGCATATTTTTAGCTTTCTGTGCCCCAGGGTTGGAATCAGCCACTTTCCCAAGGAGCTTTGCTTGTTTTCATTGAAGGTTGGTGTTTAGAAACCAAGATCTGGGTGCTACAGGGTGCTCATTGCTACAAGGTTGCTGCTGTTTCCATGCCTTCTCAGGGGACAGATCTACGAAATACATAAATGTATACAATGCACACCTATAAAGATACATACAGCTCTATCTATCCGTAATGTTAGGAAAGATTGAAGGCAAGAGGTGAAGGGAGAGACAGAGGATGAGATGGTTGGATGGCATCACCGACTCAATGGACACGAGTTTGAGCAAGCTCCGGGAGATAGTGAGAACAGGGAAGTCTGGTGTGCTGCAGTCTATGGGGTCACAAAGAACCGGACACAACTGGGCGACTGAACAACAACAGTAATAAGTTAGACATCTCTTCTGGTGCCCCAAAGAGATTGTATCTTAGGTTCTTTAGGAAATGTGGATCATAGTGTCCTCTGCTTTTTGTTTATTTGTTTATTTATGACTGCACTGGGTCTTCGTTGTTGCACATAGGCTTTCTCTAGTTGTGAGGAGTCGGGGGCTATCCTTTGGTGCTGCCCGCAGTCTTCTCATATAAATCCAGGCTGTCAGAGCACCCACACTATTGTCCATTATACCATACTTCCCAGTGTAGATGTATTATACTGGAGTCATAGATTGAAGACTAATAAACCAATTCTGATGATCCCATGGACTGCACCCTGCCAGGCTCTTCTGTCCATGGAATTCTCCAGGCAGGTATACTGGAGTGGGTTGCCATGCCCATCTTCAGGGGATCTTCCCGACCCAGGGATCGAACCTGGGTCTTCCACATTGCAGGCAGATTCCTTCCTGTCTGAGCCACCAGGGAAGCCCCATGGTTAAGCTGAAAAGGGGTTTATTATTTATTATTAGGAGGATCTGGGGTAGCTTACTGAATCAGTGGGAAGCTGAGAAGCAGGCTTGGAACACAAGCAGGACCATGAAGACTGGGGAGCAGAGAATAAGCCAGATGTGTCACAGAAAGAGTTTGGTTACAAGACCAGTGCTGTTGCTGCTGCCACTGGCCAGCGTGGGTACCATGCTGGCTGGTGACCACCCTGGACTCTTGGATCTACTGCCATTGCTGGTGTTGCATTACTGATGAAAATCTCTAACTGTCCTTCATCTTTGTATCACTCAGTAAAATTCAAAGGATTATGTAGAAGCATTCCTTTGATGGAGCCCAGACCTCACTTTGGGCTTCCCAGCTGGTGCTTGTGGTGAAGAATCTGCCGGTCAGTGCAGGAGACAGAAGAGGCTCGGGTTTAGTCCCTGACTTAGGAAGATCTCTAGAGGAGGGCATGGCAACCCACTCCAGTATTCTTGCCTGGAGAATCTCATGGACAGAGGAGCCTGGTGGGCTACAGTACATAGGGTTGCAAAGAGTTGGACACAACTGAAGCAACTTAGCACAGAACACACAGACTGCATTTTAAAAAGAGCAGATTTGGTATGCTTTCTGATTTAACTGTCCTGGTAGACTCTGGGCAGAATGGTAACAGAAACAAATAACAGCTTTCCCAGTGTTGATCTTTAAAGATGTAAGATACTTTTTCAGTTAACCTTGATCCTGTTATGTGATGAAACAGGTCAGTAACATAATTTAAGGAATTGGCAATTAAAGAATTAGAAGGCACTTGTTGCATATTGGTTAAATCCAGTGAAACTCAGAGTGACCATTTTTGGTTCATTCTGTTTGGGTCATGGATTAAAAAGCAAGAATTCCAGGTGGCTGATAACTGAGTCATAAAATACATCTGGGTTTTCTGGTTAATTTTAACTGTAGGTAAAGAACTTCAGTGGATATTAAAGGATAATATATTTTAGAAAAAGGCTGGTGATTTTACTTGTAAATATGCTCAGGATCAGTGTTTTAAGAATTTTGTTATACAGGCCAAAGTTCCCTTTCACAAATGCTGTAACAAAATATTTTCATGCCTTATCTGATGGCTCACTGAATGTAAGCGGTAATGCATATAACAAAATTTCAGTGTAGTACAAAAAGTTGGGTCAGGCCATGAACCAAGCTTTGGCTTTTATCAACACTTAGTGGAAATTCATTTTACTAGAATTCTGAACTTAATGATTAAACTTTTTGAATGCTTACAATAAGCCAGGTGATGCACAAAGTTTTATGTGTGTGTATACCTATCTATTTGTATATATCTTATCTTTTAATCCTCAAATAACCTACAAAATAAATATTATTATTGATAGTTTAAGGCTAGAACTGAGGCTGGGAGAAATAACTTGCCTAAGGTCACACAGAAAGTGTTGGAGTTGAGTTTTAAATCCACATTTGTTTGACCCTTGAGATTGCTCATTGTACTAGGAAGAAAAATCCTTAATTAGATCACAACTCATCTCCAGATTATCATTCTTGAATATTTAGCTCAAGAGGTTTCCTTGTCACTAGTTCTTAGAGGACAGCTTTCTATTTTCAAGAACTGTCATTCCATCCAAGATTCAGTCTCTGAGTTAAAAGAATATAAATTGTTACTCCACATCGTCTTTCGCTGTTTGTCCTAGTCTTGCACGTTGTTGGATGTGTGGGTGATATGATTTTCTCATGGTTTAGGTGCGACACGCAGGGTAAGGTGGGCAGTGTGGCATCTCAGGTCATTTCTGATACTCACAACTACTGACTGTTAGGAATTTGTAAAAATATTCCGCCCTTTCTAGAAAAAACCGTGGGTACCTCTTGGGAGCAACAAACATTGTTCTTTCCCATGCATCTTGTGATAGAATCCTTGGTGCTGCAAGTGAAGTTTGGGTTTTCTAAAATTGAGAAGACAAGTTTTGTTCCATCTTTATCTTTCATGGTTTGGGGACTTGCCTGGTTGTCCAGTGGTTAGGACTCCATGCTTCCCCTTCAGGGGGCGTGGGTTCCATCCCTGGTTGGGGAACTAAGATCTTGCATGCTGTCTGGCATGGCGCGTATCACCCCTCAAAAATAAAAACACCAAAAACTTGAGTGGTTTGACTTAGTTTTCTGACTCAAGACTGGTTTTTAGTCTTTTATAAGTACTTTAGAAAACCTGTGGATTATACAACTCTCATTTTAGCATTGAAAATGCTTCTCCTAACCCTAATGTTTATTATTACCCTAATCCTGGTAGTGTAGCAATAACTGAAGTTCAGGAAATGAGATGTAGGCACCCTGATGCAGGGTAAGGGCTTGGTGTTATTGGTAATAGATAGTCAAATAATTTTTCAGAATTTTAATACTCATTATACTATACTGATTTTGCTTGCTAATATTCTGTTACTTTGAATATGAAATGTTTCCCCCTCAATTTAATTTTATTGGGTATAATGGGCTTTGAGGGTATATATGTGTGTATGTGTATAAAATAAATATATATATATTTTCAATTCAGGTGCTTTATGAGTGCTATATGGAGCTCTAGAAGGCAAATGTGGTACTGGGGTCAGAGGTTAATAGATTCAAAGCTGCATCTCTGAATTCCTCCACAGCTGAATTTGTGTACATACACCCATCACTCCCTGTCTAGGCTCAACGCTTTTTAGTCTGATATATCAGTGGCGCTAGTGGTAAAGAACCTGCCTGCCAATGCAGGAGATGTAAGAGACACAGATTTGATCCCTGGGTTGGGATGATCCCCTGGAGGAGGGCACAACAACCCACTCCAGTATTCTTGCCTGGAGAATCCCACAGACAGAGGAGCCTGGCAGGCTATGGTCCATAGGGTTGCAGAGTCAGACATGACTGAAGTGACTTAACACACATGCATGCATAGACAAATACCCTGGCAGAGAGTGGGGCAAAATGTTATGTCTTTATTTTCATTAGCAGAGCTCTCAGGAAAGGCCTGCTTTATATTCTAACAAGAGAACTTATTATATGTGAATGGGAGAATTCAAAAGGACTGGAGGATTTTTTTTTTCTTTAGTTTGCAAAGTGATACACCCCTGTATATGTCGTAGATGAATTTCTTTTTTTCTCCTAAGTAACCATCCTATGGAAGCAGTAGAAATTATTTGTAATTTGCATGTCTTTATAATGATACTTTAAAAGCTCTGTGGCTTGGAACCTGGGGCCAGGGCATAGAAACTGTTTCATGGTTGCAAACGAAGGAGTTCCTTAGAACAGGAGGGGAACTGCAACAGAATGCTTGAGGCAATATTAAATTGGGGTGATTTTTTAGAAAGTGACAAATGGTTTATGTTTCCTAAGTCTGAGATGGGTTCTACCAGTTCTAAATGGCTGCCAAGTTATGTTATCACTTGCCGGCTTTGTAACGGCCTCAATTATTTCCTTCCTCAGCCCTGTATGATGAGATTCGTCAGTTTCGCAAGGCCTGTGGGGAGGCTCATCTCAAAACCATCTTAGCCACAGGAGAACTTGGATCTCTCACCAACGTCTATAAAGCCAGTATGATAGCCATGATGGCAGGTAAGCGTTTTATATTGAAATGATGGTATATATTGAATGGATGCTTTTAAGAGAAATTGGTAAGACGAAGCATTTGGCTATTAACTGAAAGTGCTAACCACTTGCTGAAAAGGCAATGGCAACCCACTCCAGTACTCTTGCCTGGCAAATCCCATGGATGGAAGAGCCAGGTGGGCTGCAGTCCATGGGGTCGCTAAGAGTCAGACATGACTGAGCGACTTCACTTTCACTTTTCACTTTCATGCATTGGAGAAGGAAATGGCAACCCACTCCAGTGTTCTTGCCTGGAGAGTCCCAGGGACAGGGGAGCCTGCTGGGCTGCTGTCTGTGGGGTCGCACAGAGTTGGACACGACTGAAGTGACTTAGCAGCAGCAGCAGCTAACCACTTGGAGGATTTTTTTTTTTTTTTTTGTGGGAGGGGTCAGCTATTTTATGAATACACGTGCAGTGGGAAATGGTCACAAACTTGGCTTTCTTCCACATTTTTGCGTGGCGTTTCATCACTGCATTATCCTTGTAAGGCAGTAGATGGCTCTCTTGTTAGTGAATTGCCTTCTGCGTTAGTCTTTGATTATTCATTCATCAACATATGTTAGACAGGAATTTCTTTAACTCTGACTTATTCCTCTCTGTGAATTTAAGTGTTTGATTTTTTTCAGACATCCATATCCGTCCTGTCTAAGGCAGCCTGAGCTTTTGTCTGTGTTTTATTTTTTTTTCTTCTTAAATTTAGGGCAGTGTCATTGTTTTGTTTTTTGTTGAAATGTAGCTTGACTCAGTCTTTGTTTTCACAAACAGCAGGTCTAGCTATTCATACACCCAAGCTTGACACTGATTGCTTTTTCTCACCTTCGTAGGAATCAGGGAATCAGTCTTGAGAGTTTTGTTTTTCGCTGTATTTCATACATTCTTTCCATCCTGTGTGCTGCTATCTTAGGCCACTGTCATTCCCCACATGGATCACTTCAACGGTCTTCTAACTAGTTTCCCAGTCTCTGCTTCTGTCCCCTTTCAATCTGTTCTCCACACTGTTGCCAGAATGATCTCTCAGGAATGCTAATTGGGTTGTGGTACTGCTTGTTTAAAATCCTTCGGTGGCGGCCCTTCGTTTTCAAGATACAATATAAATTCCTTCAGCTTGGCTTTGATAAAGGTCCTTCCCAAGACCCTGCCTGAGCCTCCGCGGCCGCCTCCTTTTCATATGTGGGGCTCCATGGAGTTACCTGCTGTGCCCTGCAGGTGGCGCAGGATCTTCTGTTGTGCACAGACTGTAGCTCTGGCTCAGGGGCTCAGTAGTTGCGGCATCATGCTGGCTTTCTTAGAGAAGGCAATGGCAACCCACTCCAGTACTCTTGCCTGGAAAATCCCATGGATAGAGGAGCCTGGTAGGCTGCAGTTCATGGGGTCGCTAGGAGTTGGACACGACTGAGCGACTTCACTTTCACTTTTCACTTTCATGCATTGGAGAAGGAAATGGCAACCCATTCCAGTGTTCTTGCCTGGAGAGTCGCAGGGACGGGGGAGCCTGGTGGGCTGCGGTCTATGGGGTCGCACAGAGTCAGACATGACTGAAGCGACTTAGCAGCAGCTGGCTTTCTGGTTGTGGCACATGGGCTCCAGAGTGCACAGCTCAGTAGTTGCTCCCCCTGGGCTTAGTTGCTCTGCAGCATGTGAGATCTTAGTTCCCCAACCAGGGATCAGACCCTCATCCCCTGCATTGCAACGTGGATTATTAACCACTGGACCACCAGGGAAATCCTCCCCATAGAGGTTTATTGAAACCTCTGTCAGATAACTTACTATACCATGATGGAGTGTTGCATCTTTAGCTGCCCTACTAGTGGCTCCATGTTTGGATGAATATACGTGACTTCTCGTTGGCCTCTATTGCAGTCACCCTCTAGATTTTTCTACTCATGTACTTTTCATTAAAGACTCTCTCAGACCTAGTGTGGTTCCCTGGAATTGTACTGAAAATTAGCTGACCAGGCATTAATGAAGCTGTTGCTCTGGTTTGCTGCTGTATCCAAAAGATCTCTGCTCTGCTTATTTTATTTAGAGCGAAATCTCTGAAAACCTAAGGATAGGGAAGAATGGAACATTGTAATGAATGGGTCATCAGTTATATTGGTATTCCAAAGGTCCTCAATGATAGAAGATGCTGGAACCCTCAGGAGCCTGGGGAAAGCCCATTGGAGTCTTAGGTAGACAGGTAGCCTCCCTTTTCATGCTCCTAGAAACAGGACCAGGGACTTAGCCCAGAATGGCGTGATCCAGGTCACAGTGAAAGTGTATTCATTCTGGATGAGCAAGCCAACCCTGTACCTATTGCTTAAAAAAAGGAACATTATTAGGTCCTCATGCTCAGACACGTCTGTTCCACCCTCCACTCCACCCTTTGCATCCACAGACAGAAATGTGACGGGAAACATGCCGTCACCTGTCTCTTCCTTTTGGCTTGTATCCCTGTCCATCTTGTTTATCTCCTTCAGTTTTTCATCTGATCAGTGTCTGATACTGTGAGTGATGGAACTAGTATTTGTGATGTGCTTTACTAGATACTTCAAAATTATGTTCCTTCACCTTCACACCAGCCCTGTAGCTGATGAAGAAACTTAAGATGGAGGGACTTGCCTAGGGTCCCAAAGCTAACTGAACATGTAAGTCATTATTTGAATCCAAGTGTTCTGGCTTCACGTGTATTGCTTTTTCAGTTTTAACTCACCTGTCTCCCAAGGCACTGTGCCAGACCTTATCATGAATTAAAGGCAGTCTTTGTGAGATGTATATGAAAGCATCTAGCACTTCCTGACCCACAGTTTTTGCTTCTCATTCTGTTACAGAGCTATATAATAGAAATGAAGTAGTTTTTGAAAATTTTTTTAAATGAAACATGTGGACTGCCTTCACATTTCATCCTGTTTTTGTATTATCTAAAAACTCTTTCTGTTTTCTTCAAAATCAGCTTTATTGAAGTAAATTTATATTCAATAAAGTTCAAGTGTTAACATGTACCATATGAGTTTTGACAATTTGTATATTCCATCTTCCCAGAAACAGCCTTTGTTCCCCTTTGATGTCAGTTCCACTCTTTTTAACCTTCTGCTCCAGGTGCAATAACTGGTCTGATTTTATCACCATGGATTAGCTTTGCCAGTTTTAGAACATTATACTTATACAGTATGTACTCCTCCGTGTTTTTTCACCTACATGCCCTGAGGTGTAATACCTGTGAGATCCATTCATGTCATTCTGTGTATAAGAAGTTTGCTTGCTTGTTTTTCATTGTACAAATATAGGAGTTGCTGAATTTATTGATATAAGGTGCTTAGAATAGTCTCTTCCTAGTCTGATGTCTGTAGGGTCCGTAGTTATATCTCTTTTTTTATTCCCAGTATCAACCATTTTTGTTTTCTTTCCTGTTGTTGTTGTTCTTTGTTTTGTTTTGGTAGAAAATATAGTCTTGCTAGGGATCTGCCAGTTTTATTACTCTTTTCGAAGAACCAATATTTTGCTTTTTTTGCCTTATCATTCAGTTAAAAATGTTTTTTAATGTTTCTAGTTGTTTAGAATGTTATTGGAGTGTTATTTAGTATGAAATGTTTAATTTCTAAATATTTTATGTTTCTATGGATATCATTATTACTGACTTAAAATTTAAAATTCTTTTATGCTCAGAGAATACCCATTTTAAGAATCTTTTGCCTTTTGTAATTAATGAGATTTATTTTATACCCCATTTTATGGTGTATTTAAGTATCTGCTTCAAGTGCACTGAAAAATGTGTCATTTCTTTGCCAATGTCAGTCGTAATGTTCTGTAAATGTCAATTAACTCAAGTTGGTTGGTCACATTTTTTAGATCTGATTTTGTTTCGTTTTATTTTGGTCTACTTGTTCTATCAATTTATTAATATCAAAGATTTCTGATCACTGATCACCATAACAAATATAATAGTAATGAACACTTTTGAAACATTTCAAGAATTACCAAAACATGGCACAGAGACTTGAAATGGTACTGATAGACTTACTTGATGAAGGGTTGCCGCAAACCTTCAATTTATAGAAAATGCAGTATCTGTAAAGTGTAATAATGCAAAGCACAATAAAATGAGGCATACCTATATTCCTCTTTACACTTCATTTGTCACAAATATAAAAACCTTAGAGCAGTTCCATTTACACCCTCATTAGTCCCCAGAATTATTTTACTGTTCTTCTTCTACCTGTTTATAAACCCCTCCTCAAAGTGATGTGATTTTTAATAGTCATTTGTCTTTTAAGAAAATTAAAAGAAGAAACCTAGGTAAAACCAGTCTTTTGCATGTCATTTCTTTATCTCTTATTCTTCTTGTAGTCTGCTGGTAATTAGTTCTCTCAGATTTTGTTCATTGGAAAATGTCTTTCTTCACCTCCATGTTTCAAGGGTGGTTTGCTGAATATAGAGTTTTATGTTACAGTTTTATTTCTATTTCAGTATTAACCTTATCATTCCATTTCTTGGAATTCTGTTTCTTCCTGTTTTCCTGTAAGTAATATTTCATTTTACTCTGGCTGTGACCACAAATATTTCTCTTTATTTTTCACTAATTTGACTATGATGTGCCTAAGTGTGGTTTTCTTCATATTCATCCTTCCTTGGAGTTTATTGAGCTTCTTGGATTTGTAGGTTGTTGTTTTAGACATTTAAAAAAATATTTTTTCAAATATATTTTCTTCCCCGGTCTTTTTTTCCTTCTGGGACCCAAGTTCCTGAGTGTTAGATATTGTCCACAGCTTCCTGGGGCCTGTTAACTTCAATTTTAATCTCCCCTCAAACCTCCAGCCCCCTTTTTCTGAATGGCTAATATACGTGGATCTTTCTTCAAGTTCATTGACCTTTATTTTCTGCCTTAAATTTACTTTTATTCCCATCCACTGAAATTTGTGCTGATGAAAATTTTTAGTTTTAGAATCCATTTGTTATTTTTTAGAATTTTAATTTTTCTAGTCTTTTCCAATTTTTTTCATTCATTGAGATCATATTTTCTTTAAAATTCTTGAACATATTTGTAATAGCTGATTAAAAGTCCTTATCTGCTCGTTTGTATATCTGAATTACCTTAAGGTCTTTATCTTGAGCTGCCAGTTTCCCGATGCCTAAAAATAGTTGCCTTATATATTTTGTTCAGTTGTACAGTTATTTATATAACTATTTCTAGCAGAAGGGCAAGTCTCATAACATGTATTCTATCATGGCTAGAATTCTTCATGGCTCTTGTTTTCCCATCAATTTAGCATCAAAAATCTTGAAAGAAGTTTGTCATTTACATTCATAATAATTTTTATCTTATAATTTTGATAACCATTTCTATTATTATAAACCCAATTCTCTAAAGAGAGAGAGGTAAAAATATATATAACTATGTTAGTCTGGTGTTATACATCACTGTAAGCAAACACTTGGTTATCCAGAGTGTGTTTACATTTTTGGTCAACTAAGTGATTAGTAGCCTAGTTTTTGGTTTAATCTAGGGCTTCCCTGGTAGCTCAGTTGGTAAAGAATCTGCCTGCAGTGTAGGAGACCCAGGTTTGATCCCTGGGTCGGGAGGATCCCTGGAGAAGGAAATGGTAAACCACTCCAGTATCCTTGCTTGGAAAATTCCATGGACAGAGGAGCCTGGGTTGCAGTCCATGGGTTGCAAAGAGTCGGGCATGACTGAGGAACTAACACTGAGGAATCTTTCAAAATGTTTTAGGGGAAGGAGCCATGGTCATGGGAGTTAGAAGACTTGAACTCTTATTCTGTCTTACAGAATTTGTGACCCTTGAACAAATAAATTCATTTAATTATCAGTTCAAATGAAGTAACACATGTGATTTTGGTGTAGCTGTGTGTGCTAAGTCACTTCAGTCATGTCCAACTCTTTGTGACCCCATAGACGTTAGCCCGCCAACCTCCTCTGTCCCTGTGATTCTCCAGGCAAGAATCCTTCTTTGGAGGATCTTCCCAACCCAGGGATCAAACTCGTGTCCGTTGAGGCTCCTACATTGCAGATGGATTCTTGGCCACTGAGCCACCAGGGAAGCCCTGGTATAGCTGTAGGAGATAAAAGAAACAGCCGGACTCTATTCTGTACTGATCCTAAAGCTTATTGTATTAGTAGAATTGTTTAATGAATCTTACATATGAGCTTGTTTTGCCAGCTTTTGACTCTGTCTTAAAAAAGAAAGTTATAAAAAAAAAATCTGATTCATTGAGAATCATAATTAGATGTGTCATTTTTTTTATGGTATACTTTTTAGATATCATTGTCATTATTTCTAATTCTTTCATAATGAAAGCTGTAGCAGCCACCTCAGCTCTTCAGCCATGTGTGAGATCACTTATTCAGCAGCCACAGTGATCCACAAAGATCCAAGAACCAAAAAAAAAATAAAATAAAATAAAATAAAATATTTTGAATAGATGAAATATATGTGATATAATCTGTAATATAACAATAATGATAGGTAGCATTTCTTGAGCATTTACTGTGTGACAGGTACTCTTTAAGGGTTTTATTTGTATTTAATCTTTACAATAACTCTGAGAGGTAGGTATTCTTCTATGGTAAAATAAGAATTAAATTAAATCAGTTAAAAGGGTATCTTTATTGTAGGGACTTCCCTGGTGCTCCAGTGGCTCAGATGCTGCACTCCCAATGCAGGGGGCCCAGATTCAATCCCTAGTCAGGGAACTAGATCCCACGTGCCCCAACTAAAGATCCTGCATGCTGCAACTAAGAAATTGGTAAAAGCAAACAAATAAATAAATAAGACCCCTCTATTTAAAAGAAAAAAAAAAAAAAGGTTATCTTTACTGCTGTTTTGTGTGGTCATTTTTGCTATTTGTAAATATCCCAGGTATTTCTGTCTTCTTTACATCATTTCCTCTGTCTGTAGTAGCCTTCTCCCCTCCTGATAGCCGTTTTTAAAGATTTAAGTGAAATTTTCATACTCTGTCAGATTTCTCTATGATCTTTTAAAGGCAAAACTAATTGTTCATACTATCCTTCTCCTTGGATAATTATAAATACCAGTAGCATTTATCATATAGTATCATCATCAGTTGTTTTACCTGTTAGGGGTATGTGTGTATGTGTGTGTATATATATATAGTTATATATACATTGTGTGTGTGTGTGTGTGGTTCTGTGTGTATGTATAAAACTATGAACCTCCTTGAGGCCAACGAGGTTCTTATCTTACTTATCTGTATTCTTCTGTGATTGCTACCATGTCTGACATCTAGGACAGCCTAAGGAAATATTGTGGAATATACAAATGAATCAATGAGAAAGACAGAGATAAAGAAAAGTGAAAACAGGCAAAATGAAATGAGATTAGATTAGATCTAGTTCCTCTTTCCTGATGTGTCACAACTTTGAGGAGTTTGGACATGTGGTTTTGAGAGCAAATTTCTATTTTAATTGAACAAAAAGTTAGAAAAAATATACCTTTGGAAAGGAGATTATGTATACAAAGCATGGCTTGAGCAATCCAAGCGTGTGGTATGATGTCTAAAGGGTTTCTTAGGATTCTCAGATAGTTCCAGAGGCAAGGAAAGGACCAAGGAAAAAACGTTTTGCCTTGACTTTTTCATCAGTGAAATGGATCTTGGGACTTCCCTGGTGGTCCAGTGGTTAATAATCCACCTTTCAGTGCAGGGGACTCGGGTTCAATCCCTGGTTAGGGAACTACGATCCCGAATGCCATGGGGCAACTAAGCGCTTTCACAACTACTGAGCCCTTGTGCTACCAGCTAGAGAGTCCGTTCGCTGTGATGAAAGGTCTCATGTGATGCAACAAAGATCCTGTGTGTTGCAGCTAAGACCCGAGGCTGCCAAATAAATAAATAAAGTAATTAATTAAAATAAAATATTTCAAAAAAAAGAGAAAATGGATCTTACTTTTACCTTAGTGGAAATGTGGTGAGAGAAATACAAAAAAAGAAGACGGTGAAGTAGGAGTAAACAGTTTGAAGGGAATATAATCAGGGAAGAGAAACGAGCACCATATTTTTTTCATCAAACAATCCAAGAACAAGGTGATAGAAAGTAAGATAGAAAGGGAAACATGCTTATAGAAAAGAGAAGTCGAAAGCAGGTCATCTACTGCTCAGGGATTTCCGCCCAGCAAATGCACACATTAAGAATAACGCCAGATTGTAGGCATGTGGCTTTATCTTTCAGTAGCCTGGACTGTTCACACACACGCAACAGCTAACAAGCTCTGCTCTGAAGTTATGCTAGACCTTATCTTTGGAAATAATGCAGGCATGATAAATAAGGCTGGAGTAGAAAAGCACTAAAGATGCAATCATAATGTCATCAGGTTTGAATTGCTGATGAAGATCTGTGGGAAGAGTACAAACATAAAAATATGGGGCTTGAGAAAAGCAGACCTTGAAGGGAATGCGAAATGAGTTTTGAACTTGGCTGGGATTTTGTAACGTATAGGAAATCAAAAATGAAAAAAGTAGGAACCAGGGGAGGGAATACTCGAAATGCAACCCAATAAGATCAAAGTAATACAGAAACAATGAGATGAAGCTGAGAAAAAGAGAAGAAAATAGAAGGGAAGCCATTAAATAAATAAAAAAGGGAGGAAACAGTGGGAAATTTGCTGTGACTGAAGGAAACCAAAACCCTAAAAAAAAAAATGCTGTGATTAATAGCAAATTAACATCTAAGACTTTTTTAAAAGTTAAAAAAAATTTAAATATGAGTCAATCCTAGTATAAATGACAGTATAGATTTATTTTTCCAAAGACTGTCATAAGTCACACTGAGTCCTTCATCTTAGGCTGCAAATCTTTGTATCCTGAAGGAGTATTGATCCAGATGGCACGTCCAGACCCCTGTGGTGTTCCAGCCTGTTTTTTTTTTTTTTTTTTTTTAAATAAGATCTTGCCTTTCATAGGAAAAGCATTTAATTTATGAAAAAGTTTGCTTCAGTTGAAAGTTTATCACTGTGGAAAGCATAAGAATACACATGTGTATTAGGTTAAAAAGTAAAGATTTTAAAGTGTAGATTTATTTACAGTTCCTTAAACCAGCCCTGAAAATTAAACCATTTATAGAGTAAAAACTAATTAACTTGCCATCTTCTTCAAGGCCCCAAGCAAAAATTTCAGAACGTTTACCTTAGCCCACCCATACCCTCCCCATCCTTTGTGAGTGTAAAATAAAAAACTCCGCAGAAGAGAGGACTTTCCATGTTTGCTGGCCTCCCAGCAGGGCAGGAACTCCTGATGGTGCATTTTGGTCCATGCATGTCATTTTTTAAAACAGGTTAAGTCTATTTAAGCATAAAGCATTTTCTGTGCCTCCTCATGGCTAGACTTCTAGGAAGGAGGGGCAGGGAAGGAATAGCTTCCAAGCTTAGTTTTTTATGTGGTGTATACCAGTCTGTGTAAAATTTTACTATGTGAAATTAAAAAAAAAAGTAACCCACCTTATTCCAAAAGCGTATAACTGCCTTTTACAGACCTGGCTTGCTAAGAGAAATCCCCCCGGCAGAAAGACTTGCACATAGCCAGTGCCTAGAAAATGCTTCTTTATGGGATAGGTCATCAGGTACAAGGACATCAAAATATACAATTGTAAACAACACATATAAAACTCATTTTTTAAAAGAGATCTATATTTTTCTCAGCAGAAGAAGTAGGGATTTTTTTTTTCTTAGTGGAATTCTGGTTTATGACTTGGAGGTGAGACCCATAGGTGGTTGCTTGTGTCTCTGAGATTGTTATTCATTTGTCTTTATTTCCTAACATGTTGATTTTTGTTATTTGTCATATGGTATCTGTGCCAGTTACTCATCTATTAGCAAACTCATAAATGCTGTGGAATTGAAATCCTCGAATGGGCCCCTTAGTCCTTTGCATTGGGGAGATACTTGATATACATATTTGGGGTTTCCCTGGTGGCTCAGTGGTAAATAATCTGTCTACAGTGCAAGAGATGTGGGTTTGATCCCTGGGTCAGTTGGGAAGATCCCCTGGAGGAGGAAATGGCAGCCCACTCCAGTATTCTTGCCTGGGAAATCCCATGGACAGAGGAGCCTGGCAGGCTTTAGTCCATGGGGTCATAAGAGGCAGACATGACTTAGCAACTAAACCACCACCGTACATATTTGTTGAATCATTTCGTGAGCAAAGGTTAATAAATCTTGTGGAGTAGTTCACCAAATTCTTTTTGCAGTTGTCCTAAAGCAAAGTAGGGGAGGTACCTTCTCAGCATTGAGTGGCTTGGAGACCTGAGGCTTGGAGGTTAGGTAACTAGACTGAGGCCACACATGGAGGACAGAGCAGAATTCTGAAGGACTCAACCCCAGATTCCATACTTTAGTCACTGCGTCATCCTGCTCTCTGTCCCGCCATCAATCTAGATTATGAAAGATAAGTTTAAGCTACGTTTGACCTTTGGAGGCCCAGAGGTATTTCTCGAGTCCCTGAATGAGATTTATATGTTGAACGGTACTTTTCTATGGAGGACAAGAAAAATAAGACAATAGAGAGAGAATGTTTGGAGAAAAACTCTAGGGGGTAAGTGAGTGAGTTAGTTGCTCAGTTGTGTTTGACTCTTTTTGACCTCATGGACTGTAACCCACCAGGCTCTTCTGTCCATGGGATTATTCAGGCAAGAATACTTGAGTGGGTTGCCATTTTCTTCTCCAGGGGATCTTCCCAACCCAGGGATCAAACCAGGGTTTCCTGCATTGCAGGCAGATCCTTACCATCTGAGCCATCAAGGAATCCCCTAGAGGATGGTAGACATGAAGGAGTCATGTGAGGGCAAACCCAGAGCCCCACCCATGACAGACCCACAGCAAATCCTTGTTGAAATGAAAGGGAAGATTGCAAGAGAACCCTGAGCTCAAGTAGCTTCCACTGTATCTGCCTGCTCTGCTGATGGTCCCGTGATGATGCATGTGCAGGGTCATGAATATCAACGGCCACTTTTGTTCTGTACAAGGTTCTAGCTTCTTTTTAGATTCTCTTCCTTGGGGATGCCCAGGGAGCAGCTCACAGGCAGAAGTTGAAGTAGACCTTTTTCTTGTCTACCTGAGGAAGGATGAGGAGAGAGGTCAAGGCTGAGGGCCGTATGAGAATGAAGGAGCAGAGAGATACGATCAAAGGGTGTGAGGATGGAAATGGTACTGGAGCATGTGTAGAAGGATGGCCGAGCATGGGATGAGGGAAGTTGAAACATCCTCATGCAGAGTGATTGAAAGGAAAGGGGACATCTTATTTGGGAAGAATGTGAGCATTGGGGTTGTGATATTGTGTTCACATGCTTTTATGCATGCATATACACAACAAGTGGAGAAGGCAATGGCAACCCACTCCAGTACTCTTGCCTGGAAAATCCCATGGACAGAGGAGCCTGGTAGGCTGCAGTCCATAGGGTCATGAAGAGTCAGACAAGACTGAGCAACTTCACTTTCACTTTTCACTGTAATGCATTGAAGAAGGAAATGGCAACCCATTCCAGTGTTCTTGCCTGGAGAATCCCAGGGACGGGGGAGCCTGGTGGGCTGCCATCTGTGGGGTCACACAGAGTCAGACATGACTGAAGTGACTTAGCAGCAGCAGCAGCATACACAACAAGGCACGAAAAGACATGATTGTTGTCTATTACCCAAGGACAGAGGACTGGCACCTTACTTTTAGAAGATATAGAAAGATGGATTTCAGCCCAGTATAAAGCAGAGTTTTGATAAAGTCCAAGTTTTCTGGAATTTGCATGGCCATGTCAGCAAGTAGGAGGTATTCAAAGAACCAGCTGGGATGACAGCCCATTGGAGCCAGTATTAGATACATGATACTCAGCGACCATTGGGGTACTTTCTGTTTTGGAGGTAAATATGATCCTGAAAGAAGAAACATTGTATATGATCCTTTGAATCAAAATGTTAAATATGATCCTTTGGCTCTAAGTGTTAAATGTGATTCTTCAGTGTTGAGCCTGATACTAAAGGAGAAAAATATTTTACATGCCTGCACACATACACACAGGTTGTATATGTATGAAATTTCTGGGTAGACTTAAATCCAGGATAGACAGGGCCTGCAAATATGGGATTAATGGGAAAAGAGGGAGGGTATTGGTTTTCTAAACTGTACCCTAAGAAAGTACCAAGAACTGGGTACTTTAAAACAACGGATGTTTCTTCTCACAGTTCTGGAGGGCAGAAGTCTGAAATTAAGGCTGTGTCCACAGGGCCCTCTCCTTCTGAAATCTGTAGCAGAGAATCCTTTCTTGCTAGAAAGCTTCTGTTGTTTGCTGGCAATACTTGGGATGCTTTGTGTGTGTGTATTAGTCATTCAGTCGTGTCCAGCTCTTTGTGACCCCATGGACTATATATAGCTGGCCAAGCTCTTCTGTCCAAGGATTCCTCTAGGCAAGAATACTAGAGTGGGTAGCCATTCCCTTCTCCGGGGATCTTCCTGACCCAAGGATCGAACCTGAGTCTCCTGTATTGCAGATAAATTCTTTACTGTCTGAGCCACCAGAGAAGCCTTGGCTTATATTAATAGATGAGTTACTCTCATCTCTGCCTCCTTTGTCACATGGTCATCTTCCTGTGCATTTCTGTCTCTTCTAAGGACATCCATCATGTAATAGCCCAGCTTACATAGTAAGACTTTTTTTTTACCTAACTGGTTGCAATTGAAATGACAGTATTTTCAAATAGGTCACTTTCTGAGGTTCTGGGGATTGGAACTTCAACATGCCTTTTTAGGGAGCACAATTGAACCCATAACAAAGAGAAGCAGTGTTCTTGCCCTATGGTTCTCTTGTTTCCTGTAAAGACCTGAAGAAGTTTTGAGAAAAATACATTGAGTCAAACCAGCAAACTTAAATTCAGGTACAAAAGATTGATTTTTCCCCTCTAAGCAGTGTTGGATGGCTTTGTGGATAGGGGAAATCTAGTAGATATTAAATATTTTTATCTGCAAAAAGCATTTGGTAAGGTTCTCAATAGGAGATTAATGGCTAAAATAAAGAATGAAGCATTAGGAGATAAATTTGCTTATGAGCGAGAGACAGAGACTAACAGTAGAAGGAAATACTTTTTAGATTGGAAAGGAGTGACATACAGCACTAGCCAGGAATCAGTTTTGGGACCTATGGGTTTTTCACTTTATTTTTATTGGACTTTGTAATAAAAATACAGATCTTCAAACAGTCCAAGACAGAGTGAGTAATACTACAAGCATCAGTAATCAAAAGTTATTCTCTATCATAAACTAAATGACTGATAATAAATACTGACATGAGACTACACAGTGTACCATAATATTATAAAATGGAGCAAGCGATTCTCCTGTGTTCTCTTTTCTTCTGCAAGGGTGAATATTTCTTTATTTGTTTTTCACAAAATATTTGCAGGTTTCTCGGTTTACTTTATAATCCAAATCAATGAAAAAAATATTTTTTTAAACTTGGAAAGATGTGTTAACTAAGAGAAAAATTGGTCAAAGCAAGACAAAGGTTATATTGCTGTCCTTAGAATAAAGAAATTAGGGACCCTGTGTGTTAAATTTCTCAGTAAGCTACTGAATAAAAAAGACTTCGGGAGTGAGGGGGCATCATTGAAATCATCAGCTTACTCTGCAGTCATGGCTTTAATGGAAGCTTATGCAAAAAAAGGCATTGTTAGAATGATAAAGCTATATATCTGAGGGAGTGAAATATTATATAGTATGGGGATTTTTTTCTTTTCCTTTTTAAAAGTTTTAATTTAATGGCTCTAAAAAACCTGTAAAATTAAGTAATTGTACATGTAACTTTTGTCTTCCCAGGAACTAGTTAAGTATGTGGGAAGAATACTTTTCAAATTGGAATGTTGCCTGCAACTCCTTCTGTCTCAGTTACTAAAAGGTCTTTGCAGATTTCTGTCTGTTTTTTCTTGATTTGTACATCGTCAGATAAGCCAAGAGGAATAGAGCAACTAAACGCTCAAAAATTAACTCATAAAAATTCCAAATGTTTTGAAAACTGGAAAGAATAAGAGAAACTTATAGGATATAGAGAAACTTTTGTTCATCTCAAAGCTTTCATTTTATTAGGTAAGAAAACCAAGATTCAGACAAGTCAGATTCATGAGGAAATTACCCCAGAACAAATGAGTCAAAACACAGTCTAGGTTCTCCACCCAGTTTGCAAATTAGAATTTCCTGAAGAGCTTCTTCCATAAACTGTTGAAAAGATCCTACCACCCAGAGATTCTGATGTTAACCATCTTGAATGGGGGCATTTGAATGAGTACTTTAAAAAACTCCCTTCGTGTGTCTACTATGTAGGCAGGAATGAGGCCTTTGATCTGGAATATAGGTTTCTTGATGATAAGACAAGAGTCCTTTCCACTCATCTTAGTAGTTTAGAAATTATTCAGGGAGAGAATTACAAATTCAAGCGGAAAAGCCTTTAGCAAAGACAGTCCACAGTGAACAAGCTGACTGTTCCAGTAGTTAGTTACCTTACAAGGCTCGTTGGGAACTCTGAACCAGTATTCCCGTAGAACAAGATCATGAATTGTTACTTGATCTCCATGCCAGCCCTGAATGTAGCCGACAGAGTAACTGAAATTTCCCACTGCAACAGCAGTTCTGTAGGTCCTAACCAACACATAACAGTGTTTTATGGAAGGCCCTGAATTTGTATTTCTAATTAGGTCTCTATGAACATTTTTCATCCTTTTTTGCTGCCTTGATAATATTGAGGTCCCTCTTCCCTTGATCTGCAAGGTATGAGATTTAGGACTTGAATGGGGACTCCCCGCCCAGGTCCGAGCTGTGCTGGGGAGTGGAAGGAAATGAGAGAGTGAGGGGTGGTAAAAGGGATGGGGTGAAGACAGAGGGGCTGGAGGAGAGACTGGTGGGGAAGAGAAAGGTGAGACTTTCTGTCCTCCTAATACCTAGGGTATTTGTTTCCCTTGAACAGGCTCATCCAGCAGGTATTTTATGAGCATCTAATGTTTATCAGCTGCTCTTCTGGGCATGGAGGGCCACAGTCCATGGGGTCACAGGAGTCACACACAACTCTATTGTTAATAAAACAGGAACAACATTCTGGGCATTGGAAAAGGAGACGACAAGAGAGAGGGGAGAGAAAAAGAAGAAGTAGTGCCTTCCCTTTAAATGCTGAGTGTCTCTCAGTCTGGTGAGGAGGTGAAAAAATGGGGTTTATGATTTTCCCTATTGGGAATGGTAGGACCTGTGGGTACACTTACTCTGGGGCTTCAGGAACATGCTACCCTCTGAGGTCTCACAGAAGGATTCACAAAGCAAGTGACCTGCGTGGAGGAGTCATTAGGTGCAGAGGAGGAGGGACATCTCAGGCAAAGAAGCTCATGCCCTTTTATACCTGGAGCTGTGAAGAGCATACCATGGTGAGAATACTGATATGATTAGGGTGGAGACGTGGCAAGTGAGTGGATTAAGCGAGTAAGCAGCCTGAGGCTTATGGCTCTGCTATAGAATTTGCATTCCTGTCTGCCGGTGTGGAAAGTTTTTAGCCTTGGCAGTTTATAGCCAGGAAGTGAGTGATCGACAAATTCGTTCATCCATTTCTTTCTCCGCTATGTGCTAGGCAGTGGGGATGAAGATCAATAAGATGCCCTTTCTCCAGACTCCCCGTCCTCCCTTCTTGCTCTCTGCAGTAGTGGAGTAGTGATCAGAATTTCACTTTCAGGGGAGTGAATTTAGGGGGAGACCAGGAACCTGTTAGGAGGCTGTTGTCCCAACCTGGTGACCAGGATGAGGAGCTGAACCTGGGCAGAGCAGTGGGGCTGGAGAGAAGTGGACAGCTGAGGGGGATGCTAAAGGGGTGGAATGAATAGTATTTGATGAACGGTTGTCTGCTAAACAGGGGAGAAAGAGGACAGAACAGCTCATGATGGTGCAGTTTGTAAGGATAGGGAGTTCAGAGGAAACAAGGCCCCCAAAAGGTGGGGCTTCAGATGGCACTGGTGGTAAAGAACCCACTTGCCAATGCAGGAGACATAAAACTCTGGTTTGATCTCTGTGTCGGGAAGGGCCCCTGGAGGAGGGCATGGTAACCCACTCCAGTATTTCTTGCCTGGGAGAATCCCACGGACAGAGGAGCCTGGTGGGCCACAGTCCATAGGGCTTCAAGAGTCGGACTTGTCTGAAGCAACTCAACACACAGTGCAAGGCTTTTTCCGGCCCAGGAAGCTGAACCTCTGCCTCCTGTTACAAGGTCCTCCACCTGTTATCCATCAGGTCCTTGGCTTTCCTCAATCAATAGAAATTGACTAGAGGCCAGACAGGAAATTCAGGCAAGGCTTTACTGGGGTCACTGCTGAAGTAGGGGGAAGGGAGGAGTGAAATCAAGTAACAGGTTCCCTGTTCCCTCTCTGAGATGGGATAAGGTGGTTCCTATTTATATGGGGTGAGGGTAGGGATGTGTCCAGAGGTCAGGCTGGAGGGGTGACTTAGGTGTTTTGCTCACCCCTTAGATGCTGTTGTGTACAAGGGTACATGTGCAGTACCCTGCTTTTGCTCCCAGATCTTCAGAAGTGGCATTAGGGGGTTTTGGGTCTCTGTTACCTTTCATCCAGAATTCACCCCAACTGTACATGCACACAGTTATTTTTATTCCCATTCGGTTTCTTTGTATTTTGTGGCTCAAGGAGAGGTGTGTCCAGGTGTGGTTGTTGTCACTCAGTTGTGTCCGGCTCTTTTGTGACTCCACAGACTGTAGCCTGCCAGGCTCCTCTGTCCATGGGATTTCCTAGGCAAGAATTCTGGAGAGGGTTGCCATTTCCTTCTCCAGAGGATCTTCCTAACCCAAAGATTGAACCCATGTCTCCTACATAGGCAAGAGGATTGTTTACCACTGAGCCATCTGGAAAGTCCGTCCAGGTACAGGCATTCCAGCAAAGGATCCCAGATCCTAGACCTGTCTCATAACCTGTCCATTTGTCTCCCCAGCTTGTTGCAGAACCAATCCCCCGGAGTCTCACCACTTCTCCTCTATTCTTCTGTTCTTGTAACAAGGAGAAGAATTTGAAATGAAGTCTGAGTAAGGCTATGAAGATAAAAGAAAGAGAAGTTATTTTTATGTTTAGAAAACATTAGCAAGACAAGGCACATAAAGCAAAACAGAGAACGAATACAGTTATTTCAGTGATTCGGGAGCAGAAAGGAAATTCATGCTTTTACTTGAATTATCTTGATGCTTTGTTTTCCTAGTGACCTAAGAATTCGTGTTATAGTATGCTTTTTGTAAAAAATTTATCATCAGCTGGGACATCGAAAGTTAAGTTTCCTGTGTTACAAAGCTGCTAAATTGGGCAGGGGACAACGGGGGAGGCACTGAATAGTCAATGAAATGGGGAAGAATTTAGATCATCCGTGTCACATGAAGCCAGCAAAAGGCTGTTTGTAGAATGTTAGCTGCTATCACACTGGTTTTATATTAACATTCTAGTGAATAATTAAAATTTGCCTGTTTATTTTTTAATAAAAAGGAAAAGCGTATAAATTACCTCAGAGTTTATAATGTTATCTCTAGTCGTGTTCATGGATGTGGCAGTTTCTGAATAGGACTGCGGATGAGATAACTTAGTTAAAAAGCAGATTTTCTTCTGCTTTTTCCCGTGTCCTCATCTCACAGCGTTCATTATTCTAATGCCATTCAAAAATATAAAATGAAAATCCTTAAAACTATCACTTGGAGACATTTTCATTAGAGATGGTATTTTCTAAATTGAGTGGTTATTAAATATATTTTTCTGCTGAAATTATTTTTGAAGTACATTTCTCACTTTCATCCTCTGTCCTTATATAAGCCCACCCCCAGGCGTGGCTGATAATCCTGTCTTCCCTCTTTGCTTTTTTTCCCCCTCTTTGTTTTTTAACCATACAGACTCCCATGAGGTGATCAGTGTGCTTAGCTGCTCAGTCATGTCTGACTCTTTGTGACCCTTTGGACTGTAGCCCTCCAGGCTCCTCCGTCCATGGGATTTCCCAGGCAAGAATACTGGAGTGGGTTGCCATTTCCTCCAGTGGATCTTTCTGACCCAGGGATCGAACCTGCATCTCCTGTGTCTCCTGCATTGCAGGCAGATTCTTTACCTGCTGAGCCACTGGGGAAGCCCCACGAGGTGATCAGGGACTCCTTTACGATTGAATATAGTTTTCCATTGAACCCACCCTTCTCCACTATTGCTTTTTCTGGTTGTTCCTTCAACCAGAAGGAACTAGACTGGAAAGATTCCGGATTTTTATTCAAGTAATTGACCCAGGGAAAAAAGCACCTCCCACAGAGATGGGGGAGAAGGCAATGGCACCCCACTCCAGTACTCTTGCCTGGAAAATCCCATGGACGGAGGAGCCTGGTAGGCTGCAGTCCATGGGATCGCTAAGAGTCGGACATGACTGAGCGACTTCACTTTCACTTTTCACTTTCATGCATTGGAGGAGGAAATGGCAACCCACTCCAGTGTTTTTGCCTGGAGAATCCCAGGGACAGCGGGGCGTGGTGGGCTGCCGTCTATGGGGTCGCACAGAGTCGGACACAACTGAAGCGACTTAGCAGCAGCAGCACAGAGATGGGAAAGAGATTCAGGCTCAGAAACAAAAAAAAGGACATAGGCCTTGCGAAGCCGCCATCTGTGGTCTTGGGTGATGTCGCATTTGATTCTCTCAAGGATGTACATTGTTCAAGTAATTCTACACCCAAAAGGGATTACTGAACTCCACCAATTTCCAGAGGTGGGGTGGTGGTCTGAATTTGTGTGTATTAGTAGGAAGAGTGTTGGTAGGTAGTAAGGGGGAAAATACAGCTGAGGAAAGACAGGAAGAAACTCAATGGTATTAGAAGAAGAATCTTCAGAGGATGATGAAGTGATGAATAGGAGAATTTTTTAAAATATTTACTTATTTCTTTGTTTTTGTGTGCACTTGGCCTTCATTGCTGTGCGGGCTTTCTCCAGTTCTGGTGAGTGGCGGCCACCCTCTGGTCGTGGTGTGTGTGCTTCTCACTGAGGCGGCTTCTCTTGTTGCAGGCTACAGGCTCTAGGCGGGCAGGCTTCACTAGTCGCAGAGTGAGGCTCAATAGTTGGAGCTTATGGTTTCCCTGCTGCATATGGGATCTTCCCAGACCAGGGATCAAACCTATGTCCCCTGCATTGGCTGGTGGATTCTTAACCACTGGACCACCAGGAAAGTCTGACTAGGAGAATATTAACATGGAATGATGTGTCTCCTGTTCCCAGGGTCAGAAATGGGGGAGAGGAAGCATTTGGCTGGAGAGTCATTCAGAGTTCAGATGCTTTGGGAGCTTAGAAAGGAATTCCCAGTGTGGACTTTTCAGACAAAGTGTCCCTTTCCTTAGTGCCCCAGATAGGTCCAATCAAATAAAAGTAGAATAATGGGCTTCCCTGGTGGCTCAGACAGTAAAGAGTCTGCCTGCAATGCAGGAGACCTGGGTTCAGTTCCTGGGACGGGAAGATCCCCCGAAGAAGGGAATTGCTACCCACTCCAGTATTCTTGCCTGGAAAATCCCATGGACAGAAGAGCCTGGTAGGCCACAGTCCGTGAGAAATGACTTAGCAACTAATGCTAATCAGTATTCTTGACTGAAGAATTCCATGGACAGAAGCAGTCCAACACTTACTTTCACTTCCAACAGTTACTAGGTGCTTTATAACCAGAAGGTTATAAGCTCTGAACTGTTTGCTAGAGAGATTCCAGATAGGTAAAGAAATACCACGTAGGAGCCATTGGATGTAACCTTGACTTCATGCATGACCAGGAACCAGCAGGGTCATTGGCAGAGGACATGGGGATACCCCTGCACTTCAGAGCCTGCTGCCCTCTGGGGTATCCCTTTTCTCTCCTAGTCCTTCTTCCTTAGCCGGTCCCTGCCTGTAACTATGTCCTTGTCCTCTCCTGAAATTTCTCCCTGTCTTGGGCAAGGGGACAGTCCATTCCTCTCTTCTATTCCTCTGCATCTGATGCTCTGCTTGGCCCGGGCTGCTTTCCTGGCCGTGCCCTCCTTTCTCATCTCTTTGTTCGTCCCCTGCTTCATCCTGGGGAAGCAGCCTGGAGACTTGACTTTGGATTTGTCTGAAACATAAGTGACCTAACTTCATTTTTTGAACTGTTCAAGACCCACTCCTGGGACTTCCCTGGCAATCCAGTGGTCTGCCTTCCAATGCAAGGGATGTGGGTTTGATCCCTGGAGGAGGAACTAAGATCCCATACACTACAGAGCAACTAATCCTGTGTGCCCCAACCAAAACCTAACACAGCCAAAAGTAATAATAATAATAGATACATTCCTTATCACCTGTTCATGTGATGCTTTTTAAAAAAATTTTTTTATTGAAGGATAATTTCTATACAGAATTTTGTTGTTTTCTGTCAAACCTCAACATGAATCAGCCATAGGTATACTTATATCTCCTCCCTTTTGAACCTTCCTCCCATCTCCCTCCCCATCCCACCCCTCTAGGTTGATACAGAACCCCTGTTTGAGTTTCCTGAGCCATACAGCAAATCCCCGTTGGCTGTCTATTTTATGTACGGTAACGTGAGTTTCCATGTTACTCTTTCCATACATCTCACCCTCTCCTCCCCTCTCCCCATGTCCATAAGTTTATTCTCTACATCTGTTTCTCCATTGCTGCCCTCTAAGTAAATGCTTCAGAACCATTTTTCTTGATTCCATATTTGTGCATTAGAATACGATATTTATCTTTCTCTTTCTGACTCACCTCACTCAGTATAATAGGTTCTAGGTTCATCCACCTCATCAGAACTGACTCAAATGCATTCCTGAATCCCATGGACGGAGGAGCCTGGTAGGCTGCAGTCCATGGGGTCACTAAGAGTCGGACACGACTGAGCAACTTCACTTTCACTTTTCACTTTCATGCATTGGAGAAGGAAATGGCAACCACTCCAGTGTTCTTGCCTGGAGAATCCCAGGGACAGCGGAGCCTGGTGGGCTGCCGTCTATAGGGTTGCACAGAGTTGAACACGACTGAAGTGACTTAGCATATAGCATACCATCAATATTCCATTGTGTATATGTACCATAACTTCTTTATCCATTCATCTGTTGATGGACATCTGGGTTGCTTCCATGTTCTAACTATTGTAAATAGTGCTGTGTGTGATTTTTTTAAAAAATATAGGTTCTTATATTGGTTTTGTAGGACTGCTGTGATAGTACCACACACTGAGTGACTTAAACAATAGGAATCTAGGCAGCCTGGATGGGAGGGCCGTTTGAAGGAGAATGGATACATATATGTGTATGGCTGAGTCATTCTGCTGTGCACCTGAAATTCTCACAGCATTGTTAATGGGCTATACTCCAATATAAAATAAAAAGTAGGGGGAAAAAAAGAACTCTATTTTGCAGTAGTTGTGTACAGATGTGGGAATTGGACCATGAGGAAGGCTGAGCAATGAAGAATTGATGCTTTTGAATTGTGGTGTTGGAGAAGGCTCATTGAGAGTCTCTTGGACTGCAAGGAGATCCAACCAGTCACTCTTGAGAGAAATAGACCCTGAATATTCATTGGAAGGACTGATGCTGAAGCTCCAATATTTTGGCCACCTGATGTGACGTGTAAACTCATTGGAAAAGACCCTAATGCTAGGAAAGATTGAAGGCAAAAGGTGGAACATGGGCTCTATGCATGCAGACTTCAATAGCTGTGGCTTGTAGGCTAAGTAGATGTGGCTCCTGAGCTCTCCAGCATAGGCTGAATAGTTGTGGCACAGGAGTCTAGTTGCTTGGCGGCATGTGGAATCTTTCTGGATCAGGGATCGAAGTCAGGATGCCTGCATTCGCGGGTGGATTCTTCACCACTGAGCCACCAGGGAAGCCCTCCAATTTTAGCTTGTAAAGACTTCAACTTTAGTTTCTTCCTCCATATTTTACTCTCTTGAGCTCTTAGTATTTTCTGTCTGTTGATAAAAATGGTTCCTTTTTCTCTGCTTCTTTGGTAACTTCTTCAGACAGATTGGTTTATAGAGGTGTCATTTGCTAGTCCTCAGAAGTTACTTTTCTACCAGAAATCTCTGATGTTCAGTGACTTTGCACTTTGAGCTTTTCCTAATAATTCCTACCAACTTTCTCAAATCACTGCTCACCTCCTACTTTTCCTTCCACGTTTTATTTAGCTGGACTTTGACTCCTGTCATCCAGTGTGGATGGAGAGTTAGGGGTCCAGATAGACATAGCTGGTAGTTCCTTGAGATCTCAGCCAGGCAGAGCAGAGCATGTGTAGGGGGTGATACTTTGTGTCTTTGGCTGCAGAGAGTGACTGCAGAGAGAGAGAGACATTAACAGATGTAGTGTACCATTGAATTTCTAAGTCAGAAGAGTGAAAGCAAATAGTTACAGATAGCACGAAAGTGAACAGTGATGGCTCAACTAAATAAGGAGTTATTTTTCTCATAAAACAAGAAGTCTGGAGGTGTAGCCAGCTACTGCTGTTGGCTCATCATCATTGTCTAGATTGTTACCTCAGTTATTGGCTTGATGTTTCCCTCATGGTTGAAAGATGGCTGCCAGAGCTCCGGTCATCACATTTACATTAAAAATTGGAAGAAAGCAATGTCAGTGCCACTTCATATGGAAGGAAGTAGTTAAATTGGGCTAGGTAGGATTTTGGCAGGCAGAAAAGAAGGAGGGTATGAGGTTGATAAGGCAGAGGATGTTTTTGCAAAACAATAATGAGTCTGGTTTAGAAGGCAGAAGTGTGCAGTGGTGAAAAGCCTGGACTTTGACTTAGAAAAAGCTGTGTTAAATTCCATTCATGAGACTTAAAAACTGTTATCCTAGGTTCCTCAATATCTATAACCCCTTGTTTCATCATTTGTAAATGGAAATAGTAAGAATAACCTGCCTTCCTAGCTATTGTGGAGATCAGATGAGAACAGATACATAAAGCCAAGCACCTAGTGAGTTCTTAGCAAAATAAAAGACCCCTCTCCTCCTGTTGTTATATTATCATCATCAGAATTAGCTAGAGTCCAAGATACTCTAGGGTGGGTAGAAGAAGGGAACAATGGAATGTTTGGCTAAATTCAGGCCCTGGAGAGTGGAAATTTTAAGATTTTACTCTTTAAGCAGTTGAAGGTTATGAAATGAAAAATGCTACCATCAAATCTGTCTTATCTGTTCATTCCATATTTCAACAATTTGTAGGGCTTCATACTTAAAAATTTTTGTGCTCTTTTGTTTCCATGTATTAAATATAAAAACCTGGGCCAAGTCAACCCAGAGAACCTTCTTCTTTCTCAAGAATAAATTGATGGTATTTGTGACAGAAGCGCAAGTAAATGGATCGTAGCATAAGTTGACACTGTTTGCTGTCTCTAACCTAGTTTTCTAAAGGCCTTTTTCCCTTATAGGTTATCATTGTGAATCCCATTTCCCATTTTTGGTAATCAACTTAACAGCTGAAATTTTTTCTTCACTGAGGTTTTACATTTTAAAGTTACCTATATATTCACTTTGAATTTTGACATTTAATAACTCCCCTGAAATACCTGGGAGAAATTACATCTATGATAAAACATGTACTTCAGAAGGAGGGAATAAATGCCACACTCAAGGCAATTATATAGGCAGTATTAAAAACATTAAATATGTATTGAAATTTTAAAATATAGGTTTAAAAGGAATGTAAATGAAGACCTAACTTATACATATTGAGAAACTATTTCTAGTCTGTTTGTGGGGGGAGGGGAATCTCCTAAAAAACCAGTAGCCTTAAATCAGACCTATTAGTTTTATAATAGGGAGTTCTGTGAGAGACAGATAAAGCCTGTGTGTTAAGTGTGTAGTGTAAGCTATTTGTCTGAAACATGCTTTCTTACCATATGGGTATATACAATTTCTACTTGAGAATTTTGGAAAAGGAACGTATAGCCCTTCTGCTATAAGGTGAATACAGGATATGAGCATATGTATTTATTCACTGGCAAGTCAGTGCCTTGAAAAAAAGTGACTTTCAAGGAGATCTTAGATGTTATTGTTGTTCAGTTGATAAGTTGTGTCTGACTCTTTGCAACCCCATGAACTGTACCACGCCAGGCTTCCCTGTCCTTCACTATCTCCCAGGGTTTGCTCAAACTCATGTCCATTGAGTTGATGATGCCATCCAAGCATGTCATCCTTCTGTTACCCCCTTCTTCTCTTGCCCTCAGTCGTTCCCAGTATCAGGGTCTTCTGAGTCAGCCCTTGGTGTCAGGTATCCAAAGTATTGGAGCTACAGCTTCAGCATCAAGTCCTTCCAATGAATATTCAGGGTTGATTTCCTTTAGGATGGATTGGTTTGATCTCCTTGCTGTCCAAGGGACTCTCAAGAGTCTTCTCCAGCACCGCAGTTTGAAAGCATCAGTTTTTCAGCCTTCTTTATGGTCCAACTCACATCCACACGTACTACTGGAAAAACCATAGTTTTGACTATATGGACCTTTATTGGAAAAGTGATGTCTTTGCTTTTTAATACACTGTCTAGAGAATCCCAGGGATGGGGGATCCTGGTGGGCTGCCGTCTATGGGGTCGCAGAGTCAGACATGACTGAGTGACTTCACTTTCACTTTTCACTTTCATGCATTGGAGAAGGAAATGGCAGCCCACTCCAGTGTTCTTGCCCGGAGAATCCCAGGGATGGGGGAGCCTGGTGGGCTGCTGTCTATGGGGTCGCACAGAGTCGGACACGACTGAAGCGACTTAGCAGCAGCAGCAGCAGGTTTGTCATAGCTATTCTTCCGAGGAGCAAGCATCTTTTAATTTCTTAGATGAGTTCTGATTAATACGCGGAATGGGTCCAGCGGGCAGGTATGTTGTATTTACTCAGGACTTTTGCACAGTCTGGGTCAGAACCTTTCTTCCTGCCCAGTTCACAGACTTCTTCTTCCTCCTCCTTCCTTGCCTTGTGTGTTTTTGGAAATTTGTGAATGACCCTAACACCCTGATGGTGCATATTACTTGGCAAAAGTTTGTGGTGACCCATCCCAGTGGTGCCCTTACCCACGGATGAGATCTGCTAGGCTCTGTTACTTCTTCCTTTGCCAGCTTGTTTCTCTTTTGTTGAGGACTCAAGGTCTCTAGTGGTGGCTGAGGGAAAAGAAATAAAGATAAAAATGAAGGCGTGACTAGTTGAAAAATAGTGAGAATTTTAACTTGAAAATGATTTGTGAATGATCAGAGGGCAGCATTGTCTTTGTAAGTAGTTAGTAAGTGGTCACTGCATAACCCAGACGGTTGGCCAGAGAGCTCCACACGTAAATACTTCCCATTCAGAGCTTTTCAAGGTTCACGCATCTCTGGATCTGCTATTGGGAAGCGTGTGAATCTCCAGGTACAGCGAAACAATCATCTAGAGATAAAAACACCCCTCAGGAAAATTAACACAACTTCTTTTATGAAAGACAGGTCACTATAAAAACTCACTCTACTTACTTATCATCAATTGTTGGCGGAAAAAAAGATTTATGATGACATTGAGGTATGATAATCTCAAATATGTTCTGCATTGTTTTTTAGAAGCTTTGTGTTTAAAATTCATAGCACTTTCTAATCCTGATAAAGTAGCCTAATTTTCTCACTTGCTTTTGTTCAGTAAAATGTATTTCTAAATCCATTTTAAGCAGCGATTTCTTCAATTTGAGTAATTTTCTCTCAAGTTAATAGATTCCACACAAGCATACCTGACTTTTAATGTTAATATACACTATATATTCCAAACTTGATAGTGACAATAGAAAGCACAATCAGAAGGAAATTCAGTTGTTTAAAGCATATCTAGCTTGTTATTTTGTTAAAACTCTTCTTCATTTTACTCTTTTTTGCCAAAGTATAGTGATACCGAATCACATTTTACCCTTTATTGAGGTTTCGTCTGCCTCTTCCCTCCTAGCAAATGGGAAAGGAAAAAAAATATATTAGATATGTCATTTTAAGATAAGATGACTTTAAAACTACTATGTCAATAGAGAACGTTTACTTACCATAGTAAATCCCTACATCAGTAGGTTCAGCTCTAGGCAGTGGCCCAAAAGGAAAGCATTTTGATTTTGAGACATCTGGCAATGGTACCTTGATTTATAGATTGATGTTTTCATTTTATATTGAGACTAAAATGCTTTACTGTTTTATCCAGACTGTTATACCTCCACAATGACAATGCCTATGCGTATTTCTGGCATCTTCTTTTGATCATAGGGTACCAGCCTAATGTCATGAATCTCATTTTTCTTTTTTTTTCCTTCTCAATGGTGCCACCAGTTTTCTGAAAAGGAGCTTACTGTGATAGAGACAGATAAAGAAAAATTTTCAGAAATCAGACCAAGAGAAAGAGAAAACAGATGTAACTTACACAATTAAGTCATTGTGTCCTCTACTGGTGCAGAGCCCCATAAAGGGAGGTCTTGTTTTGTGCACTTCTATGTCCCACTCCCCTCCCTGCCGCCCCCCGCCTTTTAAAAAATAATTTTATTTATTTTATTTTTGGCTGCCCTCGGTCTTTGTTGCTAGGTTTTTTCTAGTTGCAGCAAGCAGAGGCTACTCGCTAGTTGTGGTGCTCAAGCTCCTCACGGTGGTGGCTTCTCTTGGTGTCAAGCACAGGCTCTGGGGCGTGCGGGCTTCAGTAATGGCATCTTCCAGGCTCTGAGCACAGGCTCAATGGTTGTGGCACATGGGGACTTGGTTGCTCTG
Source organism: Bos javanicus (assembly GCF_032452875.1). Lineage (NCBI taxonomy): Eukaryota > Metazoa > Chordata > Mammalia > Artiodactyla > Bovidae > Bos > Bos javanicus. Next base: position 94,418,532 of record NC_083872.1, on the reverse strand, counting down.
GGGCACGTGGGATCTTTTCGGACCAGAGACTGACATGTACCCTGCCTTACATGGCAGATTCTTAACTGCTGGACCACCAGGGAAGCCCCGTGTCCCCCTTTTTACAAGAGTACTAACACACAGTATTTCTTTTCTTCTTCTTAGTTGCCAAGTCGTGTTTGACTCTTTGTGACCCCATAAACTGTAGACTGCCAGGCTCCTCTATCCATGGGATTTCCCAGGCAAAAATACTGGGGTGGGTTGCCATTTCCTTCTCCAGAGGATTTTCCTGACCCAGGGATCGAACCTGCATCTCCTGCATTGCAGGCGGTCTCCTGTGTTACAAGTGGACTCTTTACCGACTGAGCATAGTAAGTGCTCAGTAAATACTAGTTGGATGGGATTGGGATAAGGTTGGGATAGAGTGGTTGGACTAAGCATAGATCTAGGAGCATGTTATACATTGTCATCAGTTTGCAAGTATAATTTTAGAGTTCCTCTTATATGTTTGAAAACCAAAAGCAAGACCAGTTCTAAATAGGATTAAGGGACTAGTCAGCTGGCCAGTTTCCTAGGGTGCCAATCCATAAATAGCACTGAATAACTGAGAACATTCAAGAAAGAAAAAATGTATTTACTAGAATTTCTCTGTAATACATGATTTGGATTGGGCCTATGACATTTTAGGGACATGCTCTTTTGTTCTCCAGACAGATCTTCTCTGCTTTCTAAGGAGGGTGGGTCCAGTTCATTACAGTGGTTTTGTTTGACTGAGTGCAGTATTCAAATCCGGAGTTGCAGAGTCAAATTTTTTGGACAAGAGAGTATATAGTTGTGCTGTTGCCAAGGATCTTCTTATTCTACTTTAGGCAGGATTAAGCCTTTTTAGCTAAATGAATTTAAAGCAACATTTAAAGGTTGTTAGTTTAAAAGGATATCAAATAGGAGCCTATATAAGGTGATTACAGATTTTGATGTCTCATTGAAGCCCTAGGCGGAGTGCTCTCTAATTGAGATAAATAATTAAAAAGAAATTAATAGCCATAGTAATAAAGTAAAATGAAACAGGTGAAAGTAATTATAAAAATATATATTATTTAACCCAATAAATCTATAATATTTCATTTCAGCATATAATCAGTATGGAAATTTCTATTGAGATATTTTACAGTCTGTGTTTTGTATTGCCTTCAAAACACCATGTGTATTTTATATTTGTGGCACATCCCAGTTTGGACTTAACCACTTTTCCAGTGCTTAGTAGCCACACGGTTGAGTGACCACCATCTTTGACAGAGCAGTACTAGTCTATGCACTGCGTAGTCAGTGACCCCAGGGCACATCATTGAGCTGGTCCTAAAAGGTCTTTTTATAAAAATTCCCTCTTTGGCCTGCATGAAATTCTCAGTTTGGATACCATTCTTAAAATAATTTTTTTAAAGGAACAATAATGATAAGTGTATTGAAGTATTTTCCTTCAAACATAATGCTGTGGGTCGTTTATTGCTTGAATATGAATGTTGTTCATCTGGTTGTGTTGTGTGTTAGTTGCTCAGTCATGTCCGACTCCTTGAGACCCCATGAACTGTCGCCCACCAGGCTCCTCTGTCCATGGAATTCTCCAGGCAAGAATACTAGAGTGGATAGCCATTCCCTCCTCCAGGGGATCTTCCTGGCCCAGGGATCGAACCTGGGTCTCCTGCATTGCAGACAGATTCTTTACCATCTTAACCACCAAGCTCATCTACAGAGTGAAGCATTATCAGTAAACAACCACAGTTGAGACCAATGATCACTAAACGTTATAATTATTAAGAAAAATGAGAGAGGAAACCTGGCTTATGGATGTCATACTTGGGAGCTGATGGAAAACCCCTTGCAGAGATTACTGGGAGTAGCCTTAAGACATGAGTTCAGGAAAGGGTTGAGGGTACAGGTAATTGTATGCACTTAGTTTGTCAACTGATTAATAATTTTACCTAGTGCCGGGGTCTAGCCCTGGCTGATCCAGGGTATTCGAAGGGGAGACGGCTTCGGCGAGGATCAGGATACAATAGCTTCAATTAGACATTAATTAGAGATGTAAAGAGTAATAGAAGGAGGATAGCTCAGTAGGAAAATTCAGTGGAGAAAAGAGGCTGAGTAGCTTGGTTTACGCAGGAGACCAATAAAACTTCAAGACAAGAAGCTTGTACCACTTACGTAGGCCCCAGGCGTCCTTCCGTTCTCCCGAAGGAGAGGAGACACTGAGGCCTCCCCGGTCGGATCTTAGAAGCCCAGGCATAATTAGTAAGCATGGTGGGTTCCTCGCTCCAGATGGAGACTCAGCCAGAGTGAGAGAGAGAGTGACATGGGGAGACCAGTATTTCGAGAAACTGATCCCAATTCTTTATTTTCCATGGTCTACTTTTATACACTGAGATGTTATGCAAAAGTCACGTGGGGACAGCAGTCCTGACTTTTATTAAAGTCAGGTGCTTCACACAAATGTATACAGAGGTCTTAGGGGTGTTACATCATCTTCTGGCTGGGGGGGGGTGGCTGCTGACAATTTACAACCCTCTCCTTGTGACAGCGGTCAGTCAACACTTATTTCTCCAGGGGTGATTATTCTTAAAACAGACGCCACCCAAATAAAGTTACATTCCTATAGGGTGAGGGTGTAGTGGGTTTTAATTAAGGAAAGAATTTACTTAGCCTAAGGTCTAATGTGATTAATATCAAAGGTTAATACTTATTTCTTCTATATATTCATTAATGTGTGTAAGGGCAGGGGATGTGGAGACTTAGCAACAAACATTGGCTCAACAAATGAAAAACCCTTCACCAATACAATTTCTAATCAGCCCATTGTACTTATACTAATAGCTTTCTAACTTCTCTAAAGAACCTGTTTTTAGAAGGTTTAAAGCATCTTGTGCCTCTCACGGTTGGGAGGCTGGGAGCAATCACATGTGGCCGGACAAGCCTGTCAGGCAGGCTAGAGAACCTTCAGAGGAGTTTGTAGGTTGGAACACTCCTATCACGCCCAGGAATTATTATTAACTGGAGGTCTAAGTTAACTCCTTCTCCGAAAGAGGTGGTGGGGGACAGCCCCCCGTAAAGTCAGAGGTATAGGTGAGAGCACAAAGTAGTAAAGTAGGCAGGCTCTGGTTATGGGGGTAGATGCTTGAGAATTTCCAGGGGGACTCCTGAGGCTCGATCCCACCTTTGTGTATGTCGAGCCTCCTTCCTCATGACCTTTGCCACGGGCGGAGTGCCTCACGCCGGCCCCCAACAACCTAGAGTTAGTTTTACTAGTTTTCCTTTCTCTCCTGCTTTCTCCCTCATGCGTGAACTTCATTTTTTCCTTTTTCTTTTAAATTGAAATGTAATTCCTATAAGGTGAAATTCACTTTGAGAGGGTGCAGTTCAGGGGATGTATAGTATATTCATGAAGTTGTGCAACCACTCCCAGTGATGTAATTTCAGAACCTTTTGTTTTAGTGACAAATCTAGGGCTCACTTACCCCTCATTCTCCTTCCTTGGCAACTTTACTCAGAAGACAGAGAAGGAAGCGAAGAGGTGGGAACTATGAGAGCATGATTTGAGGGAGCCCATTTCTGAACTGTTGACTGTACATGGCTACATCCTCAGGAGCATTAATAATTAATAATAATAAATAAATAATTAAATAAATAATAAAATAATAATAAAACCTCAGAGGAGGTTTAGAGCTCAGTTTAGAAGGCATTCTGCTGTATCCCATTGCCTATCGTAGCCCCAAATACTGATGATATGACCTTGTAAACATTTGAGTTAAACAATCCTTTTATGAAATTGGAAAAGCAAAACTAAATTATTTAAAGTCGTTTGAAAAATTACACAGTTTAGATCCACTATAAAATAGATATTATTTGCATCGATTGGTAACTCATCTCTAATGTTATTCCAGTTCTAAAACTCATTCCAAAGAATCTAAGTTTTAGAAATGAAAGGAAACTTCGGGCATATTAGACATAACTTGAGGACTCTTGTTTGTGTCATGCCGTTCTAACACATATCTTTGTATGGGTGGCATAACTGCGTAGAATATTTTCCCAGGGACATTACTGTCAATTATCAAGGATTATGGAGTCAGAGTTTCTACCTTGCATTTCATTTGAATCACACTGTTTGGCATTGTTTTAAATGGCCACATTTTAATTTTTATTGAGGGGAAGGCAACTGCAAGGAATATGGTTATCAAATATGGTTATCATGAACTAATCTTCCCCTTGGGGTATTTGAGATATTTTCTAACTCTGAGACTGTGATTGCTTTCTGATTGCCATTCTGCTCGAACATGCCTTACTGCTTAATTGTGTTGCTCTGTTGCTTTTTTCACATGATGGGCTGGACCAAATGAAAAAGATTGACTTGATCAAAAAGTTCATTTGGATTTTTCCATAACATCTTATAGCTACTCTTTGAGATCCCATAGATGTTATGGAAAAACCTGAATATTGGCCAACCCAGTATTTCCAGAGCTCATTCTTCAAATTGAAGGAAAGAACTGAGAGAGCTAGTGTTTCTTTTTTTGTTTAATCTGGCTCTTTTCTCTTCCTTTGGCAAACATTTCCCCCACTTTTCCTAAGATTAGCCAATATCCCTGGATCCTGTAAAGATGCCTTTGTGGTGTACTTGTCTCCAGACTGAGTATGAGCGCCATGTTGATACACCTCCATAAGGACCATCTGCTTTCAACCATCCTCTGGCCAGTTCTTCAACCATATGCTGAATCTTTTATGTCTCAGGCTTCCCTGGTGGCTTGGCTGGTAAAGAATCCGCCTGCAATGTGGGAGACCTGGGTTTGATCCCTGGGTTGGGAAGATTCCCTGGAGAAGGAAATGACTGCCCATTCCAGTATTCTGGCCTGGAGAATTCCATTGACTGTACAGTATACGGGATCACAAAGAGTCAGATGTGACTGACTGGCTTTCACTTTATGTCTCACCCCAAATTATTTTCAAGCCTACGTTGAGTGGAAGAATACAATATCCAAGAATATGGTTTTAATTGGGGGCTTCATATTTTTGTACAGTATTTTTTTTTTTTTAGTGTCCCATTGCAGATTTCTAGTATAAATTAGTGTCATAATTACCATACAAAACTCTCTTGCTAACTTTAATCGGTGATTTCTTACAGAGCAGTAGAAAACATGGTGCTAATGAATAATGTGCCCAGAAGCTCTTATTATAGGGTTGGCATGAATTCCACTTAATGACAAGCTTTCTCAAGCAGCAGTTGATTTTAAATCCTATTTTTCATTAGTGAAGTATAAAATGTTAATCATACCTTCCATTGTGCTGTTCTTTTGTAGCCTGGTAGCGTATATCTTCCATGTTCACCAAGACTCCCTTTAAGATACTACCAGTAACTTCCTATCTCATAAAAAAAGATTTGTTCAGGAAATAAAAATGTATGTTTCCCCATTGTTAGCTATATGTTTTTCTAATAATCACATCTGAAGCTTATTATGCAGTAATAGCCTTAAGATATTATTTTTTTAAATGTACTGCTTTGGTCTTAATACTAGTTTTTAATCTCTTCTTGTTTCTATGAAGTCTGAATGAGATTTTCAAAATTGAATAATAATTTGATCCGTTAATCTTTTGAAGCTAGTAATTTTATTTTCCTCTCTTTGCAGTCTCTGAGGTTCGCAAATGAATAGAGCTTCATTACTGCAGTCTGCATTTAATAACCATTATCCATTATCTTGTAATTAAGACTCCCTGTAACGAATCATGAGGACAATGCAAAAATACATAGTACATTTCTTTAATGAACTGGAAAATGTTCATCTTGTTCTATTTAGTAATGAGTTGCTGAATAGTCATTAAATCCACTGGAGAATAGAGCTAGATGGATTTTGAAGACTGTCTTGAGTTTGTGGTTAATCTATTAGAATTAAAATTTCATCTTCTATTTTTATCAACAGCTGATTAGAAGTCATTCTGTTTGACCAAATTGATTAGAAGACCATATACAAGGGCAGCTGTTGTTTAATGAAAGTTTTTAATGAAAATGTACCATGGAGACTTGTAATTATAGGCCTTAGAAAAGCTTTGAGTTGCTTTAGACCATGAAAAAACTCTTGTGCTAGAGATTTCAAATTAGGAAAAAAAAAAAATTTAATATCATACTATAAATTTATTATTAATTTTAATTTCAACCAAGCACATTTGAATACTTGTCTTGTTTAATGTGTTCCTTTTGACCCTTCAGGGCTTTCATCTCCTAGTTTAGTTATTTCACTGAAATTATGGGCACTGATGAAAGAATATTTATATGGATATCTATTTTAATTGTGAGATATTTTCTTATAAGGTTTTTTCCCCCAAGCTGAGCAAAGGTGAGCTTGGTTAATGTTAGATTTACATGAGCTCTGAGGAGAACCTCTGGTGCTCTGTGGTGTCAGTAACTCCAAATCTAGCATTTATTTCTCTAAGGTAATTTTGGTTTAGCAGAGGGGCAAAGGAAGCAATATTAAAATAAGTAAAACAAAGTTTGTGCCTGCTCACTCCCACTGGAAAAATCCATTGTTCTTTTGACAGTTGTAAAATACAAAGGTACTTTCTAAAGGTGTTTTGTGTAATTAAAGCTAGGTCATATTCCTGGACTTAAAGAAATAGCCAGTGGTGCCTGCAACCTACCTGCTCTACGAATCTCTTATGTAGTCTCTGATTTTCAATTGTCCTTCTCAGCCTATCCAAGCACCGTATTCAGCATCTTAAACATTGATTTCAGATGATCAGACCTTGTATTTCCTATGGGATTGTTACAGTCAGATTTTAGAACCCACATTGACACACATATCCCAAATATCACCATTCTGTACTTCTATGCTTCCTGTCCCTCACAGACATTCCTTAGATGGATCCATTTATTACTGTTGGGATATGTCTTGAACTTTCTATGTTTTTGGTGTTTCTTCTAATGGTATTTTTCTTCCATCTGCTCTCTCATCTTCACATTTTATCTCTCCTTCAAGGTCTCTCCCAAATTTCACCCATTCCATGAAGCCTTCTCTTATTTTTGCTAAAGTGAATCTGGACCTTTCCAATTCTTGTTGACTGTAATCTTATATCCAAAACACACAAATACTGTATATGAGTTGTATCTTCTTCCATATGTGACTTCCCAGACAATAAAGGCTTGCCTTAAAATTTAAGAACTTCTGGTGTCAACTTTGACATGTGAAGATCTTGGATGCTTTCATAACTGTACTTGGAGTAAGAAAAATCCAAATAAACTGAAAATCAATGACTTTTCTCAGAAAATCAATGACTTTTCTCAAACATTAAAGAATTTAAGTCACAGGGCAAACTGCCACCTTGAAATCTGTAGAGACAGGCAGATTCTGAGCGTCAGAGCAGAGATCTGCTCACCTGTGAGAGTCAAACTGGTAGGAACATGTAAGTGGTAATTTTGGCAAAGTGTTGGAGGCTGCATGTGGCCCTACATTTTTGTGGGTTTTCTCTCCAGGAACCCCAGATTCTCATAGTGAAGAGCCAAGAAAGATCTTCTCTTGGCCCTTAGAGGGAAAGAGAAAAATAATCATTGTGAAATATGCCCAGATCATTCTTCTTAACAAAGGTCCACTTTCCAAGGCAAAAGGCTTTATTAGAGCCTCATCCTACCGGGGAGGGCATTTCACTCTAGTTTTCCTAAATCATCAAAGTCAGGGAGAAAAGCCAAGACACACTTATGAAGGTTACAGCCCAAGGACAAAGACCCACTTAAAGACTGAAATTTAATAATAAGATTATAAAATACTTCCTTTCTCCCATGCATTATCATTACAGTAATAGGACTCCAGTAATCTAGTGGATTACAGCTGACAGAGCTAAAAGACATATACTCTCCCTAAAGAGAAAGATTTAGGAAGACTGAAGTAAACATGAGAGAGAAAAACAAGGACATTATAGGTTTCAAAACTCTGATACCTTTGGCTACAGCAGACGGTACACACAGCCTGACTCTTAGCCAGATTAACATAAAATCTCACACTGAAGTCCTCCTTATTCTCTGTTCTTATTGCCTGATGTCACATCTGGCATTTAACAGAAAATTAGAGAGATGCTAAAAGGCAAGAAAAAACACAATCTGTAGAGACAAACAAACATTAAACCAGAGTTAGATATGGCAGATATGTTAGAATTATCAGAAAGAGAAATTTAAAGTAACCGTGACTGATATGTTAATGATCTTAATGGGCAAAGTAGACAACGTGAGGAATGATAGGTAATGTAAACAGAGAGATAGAAACCCTAAGAAATACTCAAAAGAAAAAGCAAGAAATCAAAAACACTGAAACAGAAATGAAGAATACCTTGTCAGGAGGCTGGATAGAACTGTGGAAAGAGTCAGTGACTATGAAGATGCATCAAAAGAAACCTCTTAAACCGAAATGCAAGGGAAAGAACAGGTGAAAAAAAAAAAAAAAGAACATCCAAAAACTGTGCAATTTCAAAAGATGTGGCACATGTAACTGGAATAGTTGAAGAAGAAAGAGAAAATTGAGCAGACAACATATTTGAAGTAATAGTGGCCAAGAATTTTCCAAAATTAATGATAGATACCAAACTATAGATCCAGGAAGCTCACTCAGCGGAATAAATATCAGAAACGAGCTAACAAAAAACAGTATACTTAGATATGCATGTTCAGTTGCTCAGTTGTGTCTCACTGTTTGCAACCCCATGAACTGTATCCCACCAGGTTCCTCTGTCCATGGGATTTTCCAGGCAAGAATACTGGAGTGGGTTGCCATTTCCTTTTACATAGGTATGTGAAAGTGAAAGTGAAGTTGCTCAGTCGTGTCCGACTCTTTGCGACCCCATGGACTGTAACCTACAAGGCTCCTCTGTCCATGAGATTTTCCAGGCAAGAAGACTGGAGTGGGTTGCCATTTCCTTCTCTAGGAGATCTTCCTGACTCAGGGATTGAACCCAGGTCTCCCACATTGTATGCAGACGCTTTACCATCTGCGCCACCAGGGAAGTTCCTTTACATAGGTATATGTTTATATAGTATTCACACTGAAGAAACCAAAGACATATAGAAAATTTCATAAAAAGCCAGAGAAAAGAAAAAAGAAATAATTTCAATGGACTTCCATTGAAAACCATGTCAAAATAAAATGAAGTAAAGTATTGAAGGCAAAAAACTCCACCAATCTAAAACTCTATATTCAAAAAAATTATCCTTAAAAATCAAAGGGCTTAGACATATTAAAAACTGGGGGAAATCATTCCCAACAGATCTTCCCTATAGGATCAGATCAGATCAGTCGCTCAGTTGTGTCCGACTCTTTGCAACCCCATGAATCGCAGCATGCCAGGGCTCCCTGTCCATCACCAACGCCCGGAGTTCACTCAGACTCACGTCCATCGAGTCAGTGATGCCATCCAACCATCTCATCCTCTGTCGTCCCCTTCTCTTCTTGCCCCCAATCCCTCCCAGCATCAGAGTCTTTTCCAATGAGTCAACTCTTCGCATGAGGTGGCCAAAGTACTGGAGTTTCAGCTTTAGCATCATTCCCTCCAAAGAAATCCCGGGGCTGATCTCCTTCAGAATGGACTGGTTGGATCTCCTTGCAGTCCAAGGGACTCTCAAGAGTCTTCTCCAATACCACAGTTTAAAAGCATCAATTCTTCGGCGCTCAGCCTTCTTCACAGTCCAACTCTCACATCCGTACATGACCACAGGAAAAACCATAGCCTTGACTAGACGGACCTTTGTTGGCAAAGTAATGTCTCTGCTTTTGAATATGCTATCTAGGTTGGTCATAACTTTCCTTCCAAGGAGTAAGAGTCTTTTAATTTCATGGCTGAAGTCACCATCTGTAGTGATTTTGGAGCCCCCCAAAATAAAGTCTGACACTGTTTCCACTGTTTCCCCATCTATTTCCCATGAAGTGATGGGACCGGATGCCATGATCTTCATTTTCTGAATGTTGAGCTTTAAGCCAACTTTTTCACTCTCCTCTTTCACTTTCATCAAGAGGCTCTTTAGTTCCTCTTCACTTTCTGCCATAAGGGTGGTGTCATCTGCACATCTGAGGTTATTGATATTTCTCCCAGCAATCTTGATTCTAGCTTGTGTTTCTTCCAGTCCAGCGTTTCTCATGATGTACTCTGCATATAAGTTAAATAAACAGGGTGACAATATATAGCCTTGACATACTCCTTTTCCTATTTGGAACCAGTCTATTGTTCCATGTCCAGTTCTAACTGTTGCTTCCTGACCTGCATACAGATTTCTCAAGAGGCAGATCAGGTGGTCTGGTATTCCCATCTCTTTCAGAATTTTCCACAGTTGATTGTGATCCACACAGTCAAAGGCTTTGGCATAGTCAATAAAGCAGAAATAGATGTTTTTCTGGAACTCTCTTGCTTTTTCCATGATCCAGCAGATGTTGGCAATTTGATCTCTGGTTCCTCTGCCTTTTCTAAAACCAGCTTGAACATCAGGAAGTTCACGATTCATGTATTGCTGAAGCCTGGCTTGGAGAATTTTGAGCATTACTTTACTAGCGTGTGAGATGAGTGCAATTGTGAGGTAGTTTGAGCATTCTTTGGCATTGCCTTTCTTTGGGATTGAAATGAAAACTGACCTTTTCCAGTCCTGTGGCCACTGCTAAGTTTTCCAAATTTGCTGGCATATTGAGTGCAGCACTTTCACAGCATCATCTTTCAGGATTGGAATTGCTCAACTGAAATTCTATCACCTCCACTAGCTTTGTTCGTAGTGATGCTTTCTAAGGCCCACTTGACTTCACATTCCAGGATGTCTGGCTCTAGGTCAGTGATCACACCATCGTGATTATCTTGGTCGTGAAGATCTTTTTTGTACAGTTCTTCTGTGTATTCTTGCCATCTCTTCTTAATATCTTCTGCTTCTGTTAGGTCCATACCATTTCTGTCCTTTATCGAGCCCATCTTTGCATGAAACGTTCCTTTGGTATCTCTGATTTTCTTGAAGAGATCCGTAGCCTTTCCCATTCTGTTTTCCTCTATTTCTTTGCATTGATCGCTGAAGAAGTCTTTCTTATCTCTTCTTGCTATTCTTTGGAACTCTGCATTCAGATGTTTATATCTTTCCTTTTCTCCTTTGCTTTTCGCTTCTCTTCTTTTCACAGCTATTTGTAAGGCCTCCCCAGACAGCCATTTTGCTTTTTTGCATTTCTTTTCCATGGGGATGGTCTTGATCCCTGTCTCCTATACAGTGTCACGAACCTCATTCCATAGTTCATCAGGCACTCTATCTATCAGATCTAGGCCCTTAAATCTATTTCTCACTTCCACTGTATAATCATAAGGGATTTGATTTAGGTCATACCTGAATGGTCTAGTGGTTTTCCCTACTTTCTTCAATTTAAGTCTGAATTTGGCAATAAGGAGTTCATGGTCTGAGCCACAGTCAGCTCCTGGTCTTGTTTTTGCTGACTGTATAGAGCTTCTCCATCTTTGGCTGCAAAGAATATAATCAATCTGATTTTGGTGTTGACCATCTGGTGATGTCCACGTAGAGAGTCTTCTCTTGTGTTGTTGGAAGAGGGTGTTTGTTATGACCAGTGCATTTTCTTGGCAAAACTCTATTAGTCTTTGCCCTGCTTCATTCCATATTCCAAGGCCAAATTTGCCTGTTACTCCAGGTGTTTCTTGACTTCTTACTTTTGCATTCCAGTCCCCTATAATGAAAAGGACATCTTTTTTGGGTGTTAGTTCTAAAAGGTCTTTTAGGTCTTCATAGAACCATTCAACTTCAGCTTCTTCAGCGTTACTGGTTGGGGCATAGACTTGGATTACTGTGATATTGAATGGTTTGCCTTGGAAACGAACAGAGATCATTCTGTTGTTTTTGAGATTGCATCCAGGTACTGCATTTCAGACTCTTTTGTTGACCATGATGGCCACTGCATTTCTTCTGAGGGATTCCTGCCTGCAGTAGTAGATATAATAGTCATCTGAGTTAAATTCACCCATTCCAGTCCATTTCAGTTCGCTGATTCCTAGAATGTCAACATTCACTCTTGCCATCTCTTGTTTGACCACTTCCAATTTGCTTTGATTCATGGACCTGACATTCCAGGTTCCTATGCAATATTGCTCTTTACAGCATCGGACCTTGCTTCTATCACCAGTCACATCCACAGCTGGGTATTCTTTTTGCTTTGGCTCCATCCCTTCATTCTTTCTGGAGTTATTTCTGCACTGATCTCCAGTAGCATATTGGGCATCTACTGACCTGGGGGGTTTCTCTTTCAGTATCCTATCATTTTGCCTTTTCATACTGTTCATGGGGTTTTCAAGGCAAGAATACTGAAGTGGTTTGCCATTCCCTTCTCCAGTGGACCACATTCTGTCAGATCTCTCCACCATGACCCGCCCATCTTGGGTTGCACCATGGGCATGGCTTAGTTTCATTGAGTTAGACAAGGCTGTGGTCCTAGTGTGATTAGATTGACTAGTTTTCTGTGAGTATGGTTTCAGTGTGTTTGCCCTCTGATGCCCTCTGGCAACACCTACCATCTTACTCGGGTTTCTCTTACCTTGGGCGTGGGGTATCTCTTCACGGCTGCTCCAGCAAAGCGCAGCCATTGCTCCTTACCTTGGACGAGGGGTGTCTCCTCACCACCGCCCTTGCTGACCTTCAACGTGGGATAGCTCCTCTTCCCTATAAGAAATGTTAAAAATATTATTCTGGGAGTAGGAAATTATGTAAGTCAGAAACTCTGATTTACATTGAAAAAGAAAGAACATTAGAGAAAAAATAAGTGAAGGACAAAAATAAATTATTTTCTTTCTCAATTGATCTAAAAGATAACTGTTTAAAGTCGTGACAGTGATAGTATATTGGGTGATTATACCATTCAGTTCAGTTCAGTTGCTCAGTTGTGTCCAGCTCTTTGCGACCCCTTGGACTGCAGCACACCAGGCCTCCCTGTCCATCACCAACTCCTGGAGCTTACTCAAACTCATATCCATTGAGTCAGTGATGCCATCTAACCATCTCATCCTCCGTTGTCCCCTTCTCCTCTCAACTTCAATCTTTGCTAGCATCAGGGTCTTTTCAAATGAGTCAGCTCTTCGCATCAGGTAGCCAAAGTATTGGAGTTTCAGCTTCAACATCAGTCCTTCCAATGAACACTCAGGACTGATCTCCTTTGGGATGGACTAGTTGGATCTCCTTGCAGTCCAAGGGGCTCTCAAGATGGGACTTCTCCAATACCACAGTTCAGAAGCATCGATTCTTTGGCACTCAGCTTTCTTTATAGTCCAACTCTCATATCCATACATGACTACTGGAAAAACCATAGCCTGACTAGACAGACCTTTGATGGCAAAGTAATGTCTCTGCTTTTGAATATGCTGTCTAGGTTGTACCATATGTATAAATGAAAATGAACTACAGCAGTGTTATAGGGGATAGGAGGGAAAAATTAGGAATACTTGGTTGAAAAATAACTGCAGTACTTATAGCAATATATAATGTTATTTGGAGGTAGATTTAGATTACTTAAAAATGTATATTGAAAGCTACAGGGCAACCACTAAAAAACATACAAAAGAAGTATAATTGATATGCTGAGAGGCGATAAAATGGAATCATATAAAATGTTCAGTTAAAGCCAGAGAAGGTAGGAAGAAGTGTAACAATAAAAATACAACACATAGAAAAGTTATAATTAATTATAAAAATAAGACCCTACTGTATGTTGTTTGTAAGGAATCCACTTTAAATATAAAGACTTTGAAGGTTCAAACTAAAAGCTTGGAGGAACATATACCATGCTAACCTCAGAATAAGGGGTATTAATTTCAGACAAAAACTTCAGAAAAAGGAACATTTTTAGGGATAAGTAAGGACATTGCATAAAAATAAAGGGGTTATTTCTCAAAGAAGACCTCCTGAACAATCCTAAACACATATACATCTAAAAACAGAGTATCAAAATCTGAGGCAAAATCTGGTAGAACTGAAAAGAGAAATAGACAAATCTATTATTATAACTGTACTTCATGACCTGTCTTTTAGTAGTGGATAGCTCAAGCAAGCAGAAGTATCAGCTAGGATGTAATTGACCTGAATAGCCGTATTAATCAAGTTGACATTTATAGAAAACTATCCAATAGCAGCAGAATACATATTTTCAAGTTCACATGGAATGCTCACCAAGAAAGGACACATCCTGGTTCTTAAAGCACACTTAAATGAATTTAAAAGAATAAACAATAGAAAGTATGTTCTTGGACTACAGTGAAACTAAATTAGACATCAATAGAAGAAAGACAGCTGAGTATTTCCCAAATAGTTGAAAATTAAGGTATTTCTAAATAACATTTGGTTCAAGACATTCTCAAAGGAAGTTTTTGAAATTTCTTTTTAATTAAATGAAAGTTAAAGTACAACTCATCAAAATTTGTAAAGTGTTGCAAAAGCAGAGCTTAGAAGGAAATTTTTAACTGCATGTGTTAGAGAGAAGAATGATCAAAAATCAATAATCTCAGCTTCTACCTTAGGACATACAAAGAGAAAGAACAACAATTTAAGCCTAAGGCAAGCAGAACAACAGAAATAAAATTTAGAACAGAAATGAAATTGAAAACAAAAACAATATAGAAAATTTGAAAATCCCAAAAGCTGGTACTTTGAAAATATCAATCAAATTGATAAAACTCTAGTTAGAATAACCAAGAATCAAAGAGAGAATGCTAATATCAGAAACAAGAGATCATTACTATTCCTATCATCATTAAAAAAAATAATAAAAGAATAGTATGAAGAACTCTTTGCCACAGTTTGATAATACAGATGGCTTAGATCAATTTCTTGAAAGATATAAATAACCAAAACTCACACTGAGAGAAATAGTCTGAATAGACCTATGGCTATTAATGATGTCATTTTAATTTTATTTTATAAAATATTTTAATGATAGTATATAGTAACAAATTTGCTTCTTTAATAATATAATATTTGATAATTTAATAATAATATATTTGATACTTTAATAAATTATTGAATAAATATTAAGCAAATTATTAAATAAAATGTTTAAAACCTTCCAAAAAGGAAAGCACTAGCTTTTGATGGTTTAACTGATGAGTTGTACAAAACATTTAAGGAAGAAAATAATACTAGTTCTCCACAATCTCTTCTAGAAAGTAAAAGAGAGAGCACTCACTCTATAAGACTATCATTACCCAAATATCAGTTATGAGAAAGGAAAGCAATAGATGAATATTAACATCACTCATGAACATAGATGTGAAAGTTGTCCACAACGTAGTAGCAAAAATGAGTCCAATATATAAAAAGAATAATATACCACAGCCAACTGGGATTTACTCCAGGTGTGCAAGACTGATTCAATGTAATATAATCTACCATATGAATAAGCTAAAAAAGAAAAAAAATGTGTGCTAATATCAATTGGTACAATTAAAACATTTGATATATTCCAACACCTAATCCTAAGAAAATCTCTCAGCAAATTAGGAATAGAGAGGAACCCCCTCAGCTTGATAAAACATATCTACAAACAAACTTCAGCTAATATGCTGAGAAACTGGATGCTTTTTCCTTAAGACCCTTCTAAGAACAGGGATGGGTGTTCTTTCTCAGCATTCCTACTCAACATCTTACTGTAAGTCCTAGTTGGTGCAATAAGGCAAGAAAAGGAAAATCAATGTATAAAGATTGGAAAGTGTGGTAGGCTGATAAAGGCTCCCCAAAATAGATTTACATCCTCATCCCCAGAACCTGTGAACATTACCTTTTTTTTGGTGGGGAGAGCCTTTGCAGATGTGTTTAAATTAAGGATTTTGAAATAACATTACTATTCCGGCTTATCCAAGTGGGCTCAAAATGTCATCCTATATACTCTGAGTTGGGAAGATCCCCTGTAGTAGAAAATGGCAACCCACTCCAGTATTCTTGCCTGGAAAATTCCACAGACAGAAGAGCCTGCTGGGCTATGGACCACAGGGTTGCAGAGAGCCAGACACAACTGAGCACTCATGCACACACATGCCCTTATAAGCGAAAGGCAAAGTAGTATTAAGCTTACCTACAGAAGGGAAGGTAATATGCAGATGGACACAGAGCTTGGAGTAATGCAGGCAAGGAATGCTGGAAGCTATAAGAAGTCAAAGAGGCAAGGAAGATGTTCTCTTGAGAGCCTCCACAGGGAAGACAGCCCTGCTGACTCCTTGATTTTGGACTTCTGGCCTCCATAACATTGAGAATAAATTTTGGTTGCTTTGAGCCACCTAGTTTGTTATAATTTGTTATAACAATCACAAGAAATTAATACAAGAAGAAAGGTATAAAAACTGTCTCTCTGTGTAGATGACATGACTGTTTATGGAGAAAATCCCTCCAAAACAACAGAAGCTACTAAGTGAGTTTACCAAGGTTGCATGATATAAGTTTAATATACAAAGGTCTGTTTCTTTCCTATTTACTGTAATGGACAATTAGAATTTGAAATTTAAGAAAAACTGATTACAATAGTAACCCATAATTGAAATAGGTGTAATCTAATCTAACAACATATGCCCATGATTATATGCATACTTGTTAGATTGCCAAAAATTGACACCAATCACTCATGAAGATACAGAGCATCAGGAACTCTTATTCATGATTGTTGGGAATGAAAAATGGTATAACTACTTTGCAGGAAAATTTGGCAGTTTTTTCCAAGGCTAAATATGGTCTTACTGTAAAATCTAGCAATTACTCTCGTTATTTACTCAACTGATTTGAAAATTGCTTATGTGCACACAAAGACCTGTATATGAATGTTTATAGCAACTTTACTCATAATTGCCAAAAGTGAAAACAACTAAGATATCCTTGGATAGATGAATGGATAAACAAATGGTGGAACAACCATGCAATAGAATACTATTCATCAATAAAAAGAAGTGAACTATGAAGCCAGAATCTACAACAATAGGAAGTGATTATTAATATGTACCCTTGATAGCCTCTCTTCTGAGATGAAGAATTTAGATGATATCCAATACTGGTTTTTTAAAAATAATTTTATTTATTTATTTTTGGCTCTGCTGGGTCTTCATTGCTATGCATGCTTTTCTCTAGTTGCAGAGAGTGCGGGGCTGCTCTTTATTGTAGTTTTTGGGCGTCTCATTGCAGTGGCTTCATAGGCTCTAGGGCGTGCAGAGGAGAAGGCACTCCACTCCAGTGTTCTTGCCTGGAGAATCCCAGGGACGGGGAGCCTGGTGGGCTGCCGTCTATGGGGTCGCACAGAGTCGGACACGACTGAAGCGACTTAGCAGCAGCAGCAGCAGCAGGGCGTGCAGGCTTCAGTAGTTGCAGTTCCTGGGCTTGAGAGCACAGTCTCAATAATTGTGATGCCTGGGCTTAGTTGCTCCTCAGCATGTGAGATCTTCCTGGAACAGGTATTGAACCTGTGTCTCCTGCACTGGCAGGTGGATTCTTAACCACTGAGCCACCAGGGAAGCCTTGTATCCAATATGGTACCCAAAGCCTTCTAGTGAATCAGAAGACACTGACACCTATTAGGAAAACACATCTTGGTATCAGTGTGAATCTTTGCTGATGTTCTTTTACATGTATTTTCTGGCTTTCATTTCTTTTCTCTGCTTGTTATTTCTGATATTGTAGGGGCCAGGTATTGGTTCTCTAGTCCCATTCATTCATTCATCCATCAACTTAGTACATGCCTACTTCAGGGCCTTTGCACTTGCCGTTTCCCTCCTTGTGATGCTCTTTTCAAAGATTCCTTTCGTCTGTCTCTGGATTTCACTCATCAGAAATACTTTTATGATGACTGTTTAATTACAGCTGTCTCTCCCCACCTCCATCACTTTCTTGTTCATTACATTGCATTACTTTTCTTCATCGCACTTACCTCCACCTGGCCTTCATTCATTCATTCAGTCAGTTCAGTCACTCAGTCATGTCCGACTCTTTGCAACCCCATGGACTGCAGCACGCCAGGCCTCCCTGTCCGTCACCAACTCCCGGAGTTTACTCAGACTCATGTCCATTGAGTCAGTGATGCCATCCAACTGTCTCATGCTCTGTCGTCCCCTTCTCCTGCCTTCAATCTTTCCCAGGATCAGGGTCTTTTCAAATGAGTCAGTTCTTCGCATCAGGTGGCCTTCATTATGTGTTTATTTATTTATTGTCTTTTTCTTCTCGAGAATCTAGTCACAAGGGCAGGAACTTTGTGTACCGGTCTGTTCCCAGCAGGTAGGACAGAATGCAGCCCATAATAAGCTCCCAGTAAATACTTCTTGATTAATGCAGGCATGAAAGGCGCATCTCCATTTCTTCCAGTGGGCCTTCAGGTCCAACGGAAAGAAAGTTTCTGATGACCTGATTGGGTAGATCAGAATTCTCATAGTTCTTACACAGATTGCAGCCCTACCTAGGTCTCTGCTCCATTTTGGTTTGTATAACATTGATAATTTTCAGAATCCTTTCATAGAGACTGTCTCTTTTGATTACTTTTATAACACTATGAGGCAAGTAAGGATTTCCAGACATATTTTATAAATGAGAAAGGTGAGGTGATGGAATTTGCAAGGTAAATGTCAGCCAGAGCTAGAAACCAGATTTCCTGACTTCTGGCTTATCAAGTGATTACACGGGATTTATGCTGCATCTCCACATGCTCCTTGAATGTACGCTTTTGAGGGAAAGAGCTTGAATGATTTGTGTTTATATTTTCTGCTGTGCCTTTCATATTGTACTTACTCAAGGTGTGTCGATTTGAACTTCTCTATCCACAGAGTCTTCCTGGAAGTGTCTTGTTCCCTTGAAACTAGAGGGGGAAGTTTTGACCACTTCTTTCTTCTACTTCTTTTGACCACTTGATGGACCTTGGGAGAATCTCAGAGATTAGTAGATTACAAATGATTTCACAGATTCCGTGGGCGTGGGCCATAAATTGCCCAGGAATCATCTGGGAATCTAATTTCTATTCAGATTATAATTTAATTGGTTCAGTGTAGGATCCGAAGGTCTGTGTTTTTAACAAGCTCTCTGGTAGTGACTGTGATGCTGAGCTGTGGTCCACAGAACAGTTTGAGGGTAGATTACCACATGGAGGATGGACCCTGTGTCTGACTGTGTGACCCTCATTAAGTTTTTTGGAGGCACTGTAGCAAATGGGTTAAATTCTATTGCTTTCGTTAGAATTCTTCCTCCCTCACTTACTGTTTGACCTCAAGCAAGTTACTTTCCTTTCAGTTCAGTTCAGTCGCTCAGTTGTGTCCAACTCTGTGACCCCATGGACTGCAGCATGCCAGACCTCCCTGTCCGTCACCAATTCCCAAAGATTACTCAAACTCATGTCCACTGAATCAGTGATGCCATCCAACCATCTCATCCTCTGTCGTCCCCTTCTCCTCCCGCCTTCAATCTTTCCCAGCATCAGTTCTTTGCATCAGGTGGCTAGAGTATTGGAATTTCAGCTTCAGCTTCAGTCCTTCCAATGAATATTCAGAACTGATTTCCTTTAGGATGGACTGATTGGATCTCCTTGCAGTCCAAGGGACTCTCAAGAGTCTTCTGCAACACCACAGATCAAAAGCATCAGTTCTTTGGCGCTCAGCTTTCTTTATAGTCCAACTCTCACATCCATACATAACTACTGGAAAAACCATAGCCTTGACTAGATGGACCTTTGTTGGCAAAGTCATGTCTCTGCTTTTTAATATGCTGTCTAGGTTGGTCGTAACTTTTCTTCCAAGGAGTAAGCGTCTTTTAATTTCATGGCTGTAGTCACCATTTCCTCCTTAAAAATAGGGATCATATTAGTACTTAATGCATACAGTTATTGTGAGGATTGAGTCAATACTTGTAAATCACTAGAATAGTGCATAGTACCCAGTGACTCTTAACTATTACTCTCCTTTCTTTGTCTCCTTGTGCTATTTTGTTAAATTACATCATTAGGTTGAAGATATGTTTGAAAGACAGGAAGTTGTTTAAAATATTTGCAAGTTGAAAATATGTGGTATCTTTCTTGAAAGTCACAGTCTAGTTGGAAGACAGCTTTTGTTAAGAAACAATGCAGCAGACATCAGCTAGTGATGATTCTCCTTGTATTGTCACATCTGTACTGTGCACTTTCTACCGCACATAAGAAGATGAGGGGAAAATGAGTAAGCCCTCCAGTTTTGTAGTAGTGTGATGCTAAGCATAGGGCAAAAAATTGTTTCTATTTCTCTCAGTTTTCCATTAAATAAACCAACTTGGTTTTAGTTGATGATATGGAAATGTAGACACAAGAGCCCCAGGGGTCTGGAAGAATCCATTTGATGCCTAATTTAATTAATTTTATAGTAAGAGGAACTTGGGAGACTCAGGAGACATGGGTTAGATCCCTGGGTCAGGAAGATCTCCTGGAGCAGGAAATGGCAACCCACTCCAGTATTCTTGCCTGGAGAAACGCATGGACAGAGAAGCCTGGTGGGCTATGGTCCATGGGGTCACAAAGAGTCAGACGTGACTTAGCGACTGAGCATACACACAAAGTAGGAGGAAAAAAATATATGGACAGAATGACTTTAAAGAGAGATTTGGTTTTAGTTTTTCAAATAATTGATGAAAAATAAATTCCTCAGGGGAAAAAAAGGTACATGACTTGCTCCTTCCACTGACTCAAAAGTGAAAAAAAAATTAAGTGTTTTAATTAATAAATTTAAAAAATTGATATGGAGTTTTTCTTCCTCTTTTTTTTTTAGGATCAGATTTTATTAAGACCTCTACGGGAAAAGAAACAGTAAATGCTACCTTTCCAGTAGCTATAGTTATGCTTCGGGCCATTAGAGATTTCTTCTGGAAAACTGGAAACAAGGTATTTTATTGCCTGCAAATCTTTCTTCCTTCTGAGTAAAGATGATGTTATTTATAATACTAGTCACAGCCACTATAGTGTCTTTATATGCAGATGCTGTGAATGCATTCTCTTTATTAAGATAAATGTTTAATTTACCTTTCATGACAAAAGAATACATTCACGGGGAAAGAATGTGTGATTCATAGAAAAGTGAGGGTGAGTGAGGGAGTTGGTAGGTGTGATCAAGATGTAAACTCACTTTACATTCTTTTATTAACCGAAGACAATGTTATCACTGACAGGAGATTCCTAAATGGGTTCTTTAACGAACTAATTCTGCCACAACACAGAGGCTTTCTGCTAAGGCGTTGGCCGGCGAAAACAGGTTAATGCAGAAATTAAACTTCCTTGAGGAATGGAAAGAATTGCAGAGTAACATTTATTGAATGATAAGCTGTGGTGGCGATATGAAAAGTATGCAATATAATGGGAAATAATCTTTTCCTGTCATTATTGAAGGACACACATAAATTGGTTTTTCTGTTGGGAAACCCCCGGTCCAGAAAAACTTATTACTTTTAATAATATGAGGTGAAGAGAAAATTCTCGAGGAGATGAACTTATTAAACAAAATAATGAAATGCTGTGAAACAGCAGGGAAAAGGTAGCTAGACGTTATATAGCTCTTGAATTAAATATCCATTTTTGCGTTTTATGGCAGTCAGATGTGCTCTTTGGAAGACTGTTAAGCTGAGGAGGGTATATGCTCGCTTTTGTCAGCTTTTCGAAAAATAATACATATTTTTTGAAACATATGAATTTAAAAGGAAAAAATGCGTATGAGGTGTTTTTTTTTAAAAATGAGTTTGGATTTTCCTTTTCACTTCAAGTTGCTTGTTTAGCTGCAAATTATCTCAAAGGATTACTTTTTTTTTTTACATCATGGGAGAGAAAGGTAATTTTTTTTTTAAATGAGACTTTGCCTTCACGAAAGGCATCTTTTAAAACCAATCTCTTGATGTCTGCTGAATAGAAACCAAAAAAAGAACTTTAATCCTTTGCCAGCTGGGATGTGATGACTTTATATGTGACTGTATTTCAGTTTATTTTGGAATCGGAGACCTTTCTTAGAAAGTACCTAGGTTTAAGGGGAGATGAACTCCTTCCAGAATTTTTCCTTCAGAATACCTTTATATCTTAAAAGTGTACAAATAGGATAAATATCTACTGTGACCGACATAGGAAAGTTGACTTAACTTGAGTAACCTCTACTTGGTAGCCTTTTTGCAATGATCCGAATTTAAAAACAATTTTTTTTTTTTTAAAGAAAGTCTGTAAATATGAGAACTCTAGCTTCGGGACCCTCAAATGAGATCACCACCATTCACTAGACCTGGGGTTACTCTCAGCCAAAAAACATTCCAAGAGATGCAAAGTTTTTTTTTTTTTTTAAGAATTTTTTGATGTGGGCCATTTTTAAAAAATCTGTATTGAATTTGTTGCAATATTGCTTCTGTTTTGTTTTGATTTTTTTTGGCTGTGAGGCATATGGAATCTTAGCTCCCTCACCAGGGATTGAACCCTCAGCTCCTACATCAAAAGGCAAAATCTTAACCACTGGACTGCCAGGGATGTACTGATGTGAAGTTTTTTATACTTTAAATGCCTGGGCCCTCACCCCTGGCAGCCCTGGGTCAGGGACAGTCCTCAGGCATCTCTACGTTCATAAACTCTGTGATGGTGTTTAGTTACTCAGGTGATCTGACTCTTTGCAACCCCATGGACTGTATTCCACCAGGCTCCTCTGTCTGTGGGATTTCCCAGGCAAGAATACTGAAGTGGGGTGCCATTTCCTTTTCCAGGTGATCTTCCTGGTCCAGAGATTGAACCCGTGTCTCCTGCACTGGCAGGTGGATTTTTTACCATCGAGCTACACAGAGAAGCCCTCGTATGCTCCACAGCTGGGGCTAAAATTCTCCACTGGGCACCCAGTCCTGTATTGTTTTTAACAAGCATTCATTGACTCACTCATTGAGCCATTATCTTAAAAGTGAACACGTCCCTTCCTGAAAGAACACTTACACAAGAATTTTTCAATAAAAATTTTACCTGTTCCATGATCTAGATCAGGGTAGAAAGGGAGGAACAGTTTGCTGTCTCTCATGATTTTCTTTTTAACTCTATTGCCCCTTTCCTTAGCTGATAAAAGTTCATCCTGGTTTTACTGAGAAGCAGGTAGAAGTCAGTTCATATTCATCTGGATCACATTTGACTTCACAAAGAAAGGACCCATGTGTGTAGCTGCAAATCAGGGGCATTTTCTCCTAGTGTTGAAAAGTGTTGCCAAGCTGTCCAGGCAGCCCTTAGACGTGAAGCTTCCACATCATTGATTTAAGGGCTGTTTTAAAATGTAATAGGTTGCCTTCCAGACCATGATTAGTGTCACTCTTGAGAAGCAGAGATTTGATATTTTATAACCGATTTCATTGCAGATTTATGTTTTCCATATTCTCTCCCTTAAAAAAAGACAGGATAAACTTACGCTAGAAACTCTGTTTCAAAGCATTGCCAAATAGACTTGCTGATACAACAGAATTATATAGAAAAATCTGTGTGCAGTACTGCCTAATTGACAGAAAATGCTCCTATGATTAACATGTATGCTAATATCAGCTCACTGATTTTTTTTTTCTTTTTTGCCTTATCTCAATAAATAGCTTCCCTCCACTTACCTCTCCCACCCTCACCTCCCCTTACTCTTACAAGGTCACCTGGGCTCCAGAGTGATAGGCAGATGTAGTTAGAATCTCTGTGTGGCTGTTGCTTAGCTGTGTGACATGTGACCGAGGCAGGGAAACTTAGGGGACTTCTGCAGATGTTCCCGTGAGGACTGACGAGGTCTGAACTAAACCAGTGGAACCGGTTTAGAACAGTTGAGAGGAAAGTGGGTGTGTGTATGGAGAGTTGAGAGGAAAGCGTTTGTGTGTATGGAGAGTTGAGAGGAAAGCGTGTGTGTGTATGGAGAGGGATTCAGAGGGTGGGCTTGGTGAGACTTGACTGTTGGTCGTTGGATGTGGTGTGGTGAGGAAAATGGGGGAGGCCGGTTTAGCTAGAAGTTTCTAGCTTGGGTTTATTGACCTCAAGCAAGTAGACTGCCAGCTATTTCTCCAGCAAAGATGGATTTACTGGGGATCAGTGAACATGGCGAGCCACATGCAACTCCCTGCAGGGCAAGGGAAGAAGAATGCTTGAGAGGAAAAGGATGATGGGAGGTATAGTAAAGAAGGAGTCTGGGACTATTCACAGACTGAGTCCTCGCCAGGAAAGAAGAGTCTCTCTTCTTCCTGTTATCCGGGAGTAAGCGCCCCCAACTCTATTAAATTGAGGTTTCCTTTTCTTTCTTTTTAAAAAAAATTTATTTGGCTGCATTAGGTCTTAGTCTCAGCATAGGGCAACTTTCCTTGTGGCGAATGGGCTCAGTAGTTGCAGAAACGCAGGATGTGGGGTCTTAGGATGAGGGATCAAAACCATGTCCCCTGCTTTAGAGGGCAGATTTTTAATGACAGGACCACCAGGGAAGTCCCTAATTGAGGTTTCTGTTTATTCATTTTTTTTATAGGCTGATAATGGACCATATACTTATTGTGTCCCTTCTCTGGCATTCTGTTAGCAACAACCACCCCTCTGACATTCCCCCTCACTGGTGCTCCCCAGCAGAGCAGCCAAACTCTTGAGTGGTCAAATGTGTGAGCTTCAGTCCTTGGGCTTTGGGTATTTACTCTATCGGATAGTCAACTTCTTAGAAGAGTATTTCTAGAAAAGCAGGTTTTACTGTATATAGGACACATCTATCCTGTTCTAATGGACTCAGGGACATCATTTGTAAACATCAGATACTGGCTGAATTGCACTATTGCTGGTCACCTGCAGAGACTGCTGAAGTATGAAGGGCCCCTACACTGTCTTTCTCTCCTGTGCTTATTTAGCTGTTTGGCTGTTTTATGCAGCTCGGTCTACTGACAACTTAAAAGTCCCTGTAGTTAAGTTGATTAAAATAACTGTCACCTGTCCTTGGTGGTTCCGTGGTTTGGTTAGTACAGCCTCACTGATTCTTCTCATTTTAAACCCATGAATGTATCTTTTGCAGCTCAGATTGAAGGGCCAAAAGGTGTACATTCCCCTGGCCTCCTGATAGAAATGGAGAATGAACGGGCTCTTGTGTTATGTTTTCCTGTTTATCGACACCTCTCTTGTTTATCCCAGGTTCACAGCTATAGTCTAGATGGTTAAGGCTTATGACTTTCCAGCAAGTGAAATGTTAATGAGGGTTATTAACTCTCATTAGTGTCTCCTTGGAAGCAGTGACATTCTTCCCATTAATCTTGGAAAAGTCATTTTGTCCTGTGAATGGGCTTGAGTCAGTGCTCTGAGTGCTGGGGGAAGTGAAATAGGCTTTAGAAAAGAGAGAGAGGATGGAGACCCAGTATTAATGCAAGACCAGTTTTTAAAGCAACACAGTAACAATACTAAGCATTGTTCTCTTTCCCTTGTCCTCTTTCAGGTAGGCTTTAAACCGGCCGGAGGCATCCGCAGTGCGAAGGACTCCCTTGTGTGGCTCTCTCTCATAAAGGAGGAGCTGGGAGACGAGTGGATGAAGCCTGAACTCTTTCGAATAGGTGCCAGCACTCTACTTGCCGACATTGAGAGGCAGGTGAGGAGCAGCAGCCCGCTGTCCTTGGAACACCAGACAAATATTTTTAAGAAAGAAATAAAAAGTCACTTGTTTAAAGAGGACTTATAGATGGACAATGCACAAATGGAAAGGTGCTCAACATCACTAATCATTAGAGAAATGAGATCAAAGCTACAGCGAGGTATCTCGTCACACTGGTCAGAATCAGTTCAGTTCAGTTCAGTCATTCAGTTGTGTCCGACTTCTTGCGACCCCATGGACTGCAGCCCGCCAGGCCTCTCTGTCTGTCACCAACTCCCAGAGTTTACTCAAACTCCTGTCCATAGAGTTGGTGGTGCCATCCAACCATCTCATCCTCTATCGTCCCCTTCTCCTCCCGCCTTCAGTCTTTCCCAGCATCAGAATCTTTTCAAATGAGTCAGTTCTTCGCATCAGGTGGCCAAAGTATTGGAGTTTCAGCTTCAACATCAGTCCTTCCAATGAATATTCAATACTGATTTCCTTTAGGATGGACTGGTTGGATCTCCTTGCAGTCCAAGGGACTCTCAAGAGTCTTTTCCAACACCACAGATCAAAAGCATCAGTTCATTGGCTCTCATCTTTCTTTATAGTCCAACTCTCATATCTATACATGACTACTGGAAAAACCATAACTTTGACTAGATGGACCTTTGTTGGCAAAGTAATGTCTCTAATATGCTATCTAGATTGGTCATAACTTTCCTTCCGAGGAGTAAGCGTCTTTTAATTTCATGGCTGCAGTCACTATATGCAGTGATTTTGGAGCCCAGAAAAATAAAGTCTGCCACTGTTTCCACTGTTTCCCCATATATTTGCCATGAAGTGATGGGACCAGATGTTATGATCTTAGTTTTCTGAATGTTGAGCTTTTAAGCCAACTTTTTGACTCTCCTCTTTCACTTTCATCAAGAGGCTCTTTAGTTCTTCTTCACTTTCTGCTATTAGGGTGGTGTCATTTGCGTATATGAGGTTATTGATATTTCTCCCAGCAATCTTGATTCCAGCTTGTGTTTCTTCCAGTCCAGCGTTTCTCATGATGTACTCTGCATTTAAGTTAAATAAGCAGGATGACAATATACAGCCTTGACATACTCCTTTTCCTATTTGGAACCAGTCTGTTGTTCCATGTCCAGTTCTAACTGTTGCTTCCTGACCTGCATACAGGTTTCTCAAGAGGCAGATCAGGTGGTCTGGTATTCCCATCTCTTTCAGAATTTTTCACAATTTGTAGTGATCCACACAGTCAAAGGCTTTGGCATAGTCAATAAAGCAGAAATAGATGTTTTTCTGGAGCTCTCTTGCTTTTTTAGTGATCCAGCAGATGTTGGCAATTTGATCTCTGGTTCCTCTGCCTTTTCTAAAACCAATTTGAACATCTGGAAGTTCACGATTCATGTATTGCTGAAGCGTGGCTTGGAGAATTTTGAGCATTACTTTACTGGCGTGTGGGAAGAGTGCAATTGTGCGGTAGTTTGAGCATTCTTTGGCATTGCCTTTCTTTGGGACTAGAATGAAAAGTGACCTTTTCCAGTCCTGTGGCCACTGCTGCGTTTTCCAAATGTGCTGGCATATTGAATGCAGCGCTTTCACAGCATCATCTTTTAGGATTTGAAATAGTTTAACTGGAATTCCATCACCTCCACTAGCTTTGTTCAGTGTGATGCTTCTTAAGGCCCACTTGACTTCACATTCCAGGATATCTGGCTCTAGGTGAGTGGTCACACCATTGTGATTATCTGGGTCATGAAGATCTTTTTGTATAGTTCTTCTGTGTATTCTTGCCATTATCAAAAGTGGCCATCATCAAAAAATCTACAAATAAATGCTGGAGAGGGTGTGGAGTAAAGGGAACCCTGCTACACTGTTGGAGGGAATGTAAATTTGTATAGCCGCTGTGGAAAACACTGTGGAGGTTCCTTAAAAAAAGTGAAAATAGAGCTACCATATTGTCTAACAATCTTACTCCTGGGCATTATATCCAGAGAAAACACTCATTTAAAAACATACGTGCACACTGATGTTCATAGCAGCCCTATTTACAGTAGCCAGGTCATGGAAGTAACCTAAATGTCCATTGACAGAGGAATGGACAAAGAAGACATGTGTGTGTGTGTGTGTGTGTATTTAATATGCAATAGAATCTTACTCAGCCATTAAAAAAGCATGAAATAATGCTATTTGAAGCAATGTGCATCTACTGGGAAATTATTATACTTGGTGAAGTAGGTCAGATAGAGAAGGACAAATATTTTATGAAATCACTTATATGTGGAATCTAAGAAAATAGTATAAATGAACCTATTTACAAAACAGAAATAGTCTTACAACTTAGAAAACAAACTTTTTAGTTTCTAAAGGGGAAAGGGGAGGGGGAGGAGGGGGTAACGTACAAGTTTGAGATTAACAGATACAAACTACTATCCATGAAATGGATTAGAAACTAGGATTTACTGTATAGCATAGGGAACTGTATTCAATATCTTGTAATAACCTATAATGGAAAATAATCTGAAGAATATATTTGTGTGTGTGTGTGTATATATATATATATATATATATATATGTCACTTTGCTGTATGCCTGAAGCTAACACACCATTGTAGGTCAACTTCAATTTTTCTCTTTTAAAAAGGCATTTATTGGACTGTGAGAACAAAGAGATGAAAACTCAGTTCATTGACCTCATCATACCCCACCTGCCTTCTTCCAAGCAAACTTCCACCTAAAGTAAAGTTGGAAGGAGATTCTGCTGAAGTACATAACAGTGGGGCTTCATAATGAAATATTAACTAAAATCATTATGTAATAGTGTCATTATTAATTGATATGAATAGGAATATAATAACTGATGACTAAACTCTGCTTTCCCTACAGATTTACCATCACGTGACTGGAAGATACGCAGCCTACCATGACCTCCCCATGTCTTAGATCATCAACAAATTCCAAAAACGTCCTTTGCAACAATGTGTAAAAATTATCTATGTGATTGCTAAAATTATTTAATGAAAAAATGGGGGGATAGATAACTTCCCCCCTGCCCTTAAAATTTCCATTGAATTTAGCTTAAAGAATGAATGGAAAAAAACCAACTAATCTACACATGGTCCCCATTTCAGGCATATCTGAAATGATCTGAATTACTATATCTCCAGGGTTAATTTTGCAAAGGTTTTCTCTTAAAGAACTCTGAGTAAAATGTTAATGATAGCTTTGATAATGTTAAATTCTAAGGGAGCAAATATTGACTTGCCCAAGAACCACTATGTGGCAAAAGAAAATGAAGCACCCCGAACTTCCCTTGCTCTTCCAAACTACTTCAGGACTAATTTCCTAATCACTCAGCACGAATTTCCTGCCATGATAATTTGTCTTTAATTTTCACAACAGAAATGCTCTTTTACTAATTGTTTTGCTAATGAAATACCTGTCATTTTATATGAAACTATGGATATCATTGAATATTTTTAATGAAAACATTCCTATCATTTATTAAAAAAACTTTAAATTGTAGTAATACGTAGGGAAAAGTTAATCTATTAAACTTAAAAAGAGATTTTATCCATGACTTTCTACGTCTCTCTAGTACAGTCCTTGTGTCTTTGTCTAGATAGAGCACCTGTGTACATTATTAACAAGTACCACTTATGTCTTATACTCTGAAACTTTTTCCTGGGAGAGTGAACAGGAAAGAAACAGCAGACCCTAACATAGTACTTAGTATGTGCGAAGCTCTTTATGTATATCAATTTACTTTAGCCTTTATTTAATCTCTTGGTATAGTAAGGTTAATATAGTAAGGTTTTGAATCCTCACAACAGTCAGTATTGATGCTATCATCCTTTTATGCAGATTAGGGACTGAGGAACAGAGAGCTTAAGCAACTTGCCAAAGGTCACAGAGCTCAGAATTAGCAGAGGTAGGAATCAATCCCAGGCAGACAGTATGGCTCCTGAGTCTGTGCTGTCACCGCAGGTACGTAAAACTGTCCCCCGGCACTCAGAGACGCATAGCCAGAGCCCCCAGTCAGCTGTGGGGAACAGTAATCTGCTTTGGGGGCTACTGGTTCGTTTACTCATTGTCTCTCTCAGCGCCCCTCCTCCCACCTTTGTAGAAATTAAGTTTTCTTAAATGGTGATTTTCATGGAGAGCATCTTTTTTTCCTCCCTAAACAAGTCTCCAGCTACTCATAAGTGGAGAACACTGGACTGGGAATCGGTTTTGGTTTTGTCTTTTCATTTGCTGAATTCTAAGCCCACCTCTTCCTCTTTCTAGCTTTGTGACCTTAGTCCTGTCTGTTCACATGCCTGAGCCTCAGTTTCTTCATCTGTAAGGTTAAAGGAGTTGGTGCAGGTGATACCAAGATTTGTTCAGACCTCAAATTATATTACCCTAAAGATAATGATAACAGGTCTAAAATAATGGTTTATGGCTATAAAGAGAAAACACTTCTGTAGCAACTTAAATTAGAATTTGCCTCTCAGAAGTCAATTAGGCACGTCACTCAAAGCACTTCTCCAACTGTGAATGACCTGATGAAAAATTAGAGTGGAGAAGAAATTCTGCTTTCCCCCACAGCTTGGCAGAGAGCAAACTTTTGACTTATGCCTCTGGATGTGGTCAGTGGCTCTGAATACCATTTCTACCATCATAACATGCTGGTCCACATGCCCACCAGCACAATGGCCAGTCGCCTTTGGAGAAGAAACTTTGCAGAAAAATAATTACATTCCCTCACCTTTGAAGCTATTCCAATTTCACAGGGGTTTTTGTTTTCCTCCCATTAAACCCAGCTGGTCATTTCAGTTGATCAAGTGAACAGGCATCATTATCTTCAATTCTAATTTATATGAGGCATCCACTGAAATTGACCTCTGCGGACAATTATAGATTCACATAGGAAATTAAGACTGGTGAGTCTCTCAAACTTATTAGAGGCTGATGAGCATGCCCTGATCTAAAGGTAAGTAATCATATATTTGGGAGGACAATTTATTCTAGGGACTGTCAGCCCCTTCGTCAGGAATGTCTGCCCCTTACCTGGCTCTTGAAATCAAATGTACCACAGATGACTTCAATAGGAAAACACTAGTAAATGTGGATTGCCATGAAAACATAAGAGGAAGAGATCATTTCTGAGGCGACCGTGATTTACTGCACGCAGATTTGTGTACTTCGGGACACAGGGAGCAGATGCTTTATACAATCAGAAGATGAGTCACTGTTCTGTATTTAAAGCTTGTAAGTTAATGAAAGCAACTCCTACCCCACCCTTAGCCCTTCCTCTGTAAAAATTGTTGCAGTGGTTCAAGAAAGCAGAATTTAAGCCTGAAAGATATTTTTAAACAAACAACACATCATATCACTTAGGGGCTTAAGAAGACTTTAGAGAATATCTAGTTCTATGTTTTCAAAAACTCCAAGTGGGAAAGTCAGTATTACAAGATGATGTAGAAAATCAGAACTGAGCCCAGAACCTATTAATAGATCTACCTCACGCCACGAGATACTTTACAAGATGTAGCCAGGGCTTTGGAATGAAATGTGTCTTACTTGTTCATACACTCTGCCATACCAAATGATTATGTTTGTCCTCATGTGAGTGTCAGACTTTTGAAAGATTCACATTTGTCTCTAGTCATCTAAATGGTGTTGTAGAGAAGACCAACTCTCTAAATCTAAACCAAGTGATAGTGTGGTTATTTTTCTCTTTAAAAATATTTTGACATGGACCATTTTAAAGTCTTCATTGAATTTGCTACCATGTTGCTTCTGTTTTGTGTTTTAGTTTTTTGTCTGTGAAGCACGTGGAGTCTTAGCCTCCCAACCAGGTATCGAACCCACATCCCCTGCATTGGAAAGTGAAGTCTTTAACCACTGGACCACCAGGGAAGTCCCTAGTGTGGCTTGTTTAATCTGTTAGACTTTCAGAATTTTGAGTGATCTCAAGAATTGGTGTTTTTTTAAAAAAAAATAATGTTGAACATCGCTTTATTTTTGTTTGTTTTGCTTTTAAGAAAAAAAGAGGGGGCACTTGTTTAGCTTCTAGCTTGTCTGCAGATGAACAGAAAATGACAGTGTAATCACAAAACAGATTTGTAATTATAGTATCTTTGCCTCATTCTGGAGTATTTTAGCACTAATGGGAAATTTAGGTAAATTAGTTTGCATGAACTGTAGCTTCTAAGGAGACTCGTGCAAAAGCAGAAACCGTTACAAATCTATCTGGGAGGCCATCATGACAGTGACACAATGGGAGTCCCTGTCCTGACTGAGCAGAACAGTTGCCGTGTCGTACCTATATATGTCTTAAACCAGATCTAGAGAAACCAAAGCAGTTTGTTTGGAAAAGTCAAGTTATACTTCTGGTACAGACGGAAACCAGCATTAATTTTTCTTCCTAAATCAATTGATCCTTTTTGGATACCACATAAGTAGGGCCAGACTGCAGAGTTAGAAGACAGAATTTTAATAGATCCTACTTTCAAAGAAAGTGAAAAGTTATCCTGTTTGGGCACTAGGAAAAAGGTATGAGGTGAAATCCATTTCTCCATTAGTTTTCTTGATTGGGCTCAAGAGTCTCCCTTCCCAAAGGAAAATGTCTATTTTATAACCACCACCAAATGATCCTTTCCAGAAATGACCACAGGTAACATCTGGCTGATATATAAAATACATAGTAAAAATAATCATTTTTAATTAACTAAACCCTGCTCAGGAGAGAGAGTCAGAGGAATATCCATCTGGTCAGTTCTTATTTAATAGGGCAAATGAGGATCAGAATGTTTAATCCGATATATACAGAATACTTAGTGACCTTACCATGAACTGAACTTTTTTTAGGAAGAGGAATGGGGTGAAGAGGAGGGATAAGAATATCTAGAAAGGACAAACCTAAGTTTGACTTTTTATTTTAAGAAGTACATCTCGTACTATAAAACATACGTAGAGTATGAGAAACTTAGGTTTTGTGACATTAATTTCTATAGTTCAGTGACAAGAAATGCGTTTCAATCTAATTGAACAGTCAAATGAGGTCATATTTCACTCCATAGCTTGAAAGGAATGATGAGTTTTTAAAAAGTATAAATAAAGGTAAAAGGAACTGGGATTATTTAGCCTAAGGAGAAGACTGAAAAGTAATTGAGGTCTAACAGTCCCAGGAAAAGATTCCATATGGGATCTTAGTAACCAAGAGTCCTGGAAAGGATCATTTGGTGGTGGTTGTAAAAATATCTATTTTCCTTTGAGAAGCAAGACTCTTGAGCATGATGAGGAAAGCAAATGCAGAAATGGATTTCACCTCCTACATTTTTTTCTAGTGCTCCAAAGGGCATAACGTTTCATTTCTCCTCAGTGAAGAAGTGAGTTTGTGCTGCGTGTGAAGTTAAGTTAGTTCTAGAAAAGAACTCCTTTAACGCCCTGAAATGTGTAATTGAGAAGGTACAACTTGCTATTCCATCCTCAGAATTTAATTCTCCTCTGATTGGAGTGGTTTCGTTGTGCTGCCAAAGAAGGTGGTTCTCAAACACATAGAACATTAACACCAGGAGAGTTTATAACACAGAATTCTGGACCCCACCCTGAGAATTTCCAATTCAGTATAATTTTCATTTCCAAGAAATTTTCAAGTCATGTTGATGCTCTGATCCTGGAACCCATTTTGAGAACCACTGTACTCAGCACCTAGATTCCAACGTAAATGTATCCATTCAGCAGCAGACCATCTTTATCACAAGATGCCAGGATAAATGTGTATTTTTTACTGCTTTTCATAGCGGAGAACAAAAGGGAGAATGGAATAACATTATCTGTTAATCCTTTCACAGTAGGCAGTGAACTGGATCAAACTTTGGGCTTATAAGTAAGCTTTGGAGCCTAGCATAAACATTTTAGATGAGTGTAGAATCATCCACAAAATCTTGGAAAGGATTTCAGCAAGCCAAGATAGTAAGACTTGGTATTTGAATTTACCTCTTTAGAATGCTTTAACTTCTGGTGATTCTTGGATAATTGCACTTAAAAGCAAGATGTATTTTAACAGAATCCATTCTTTAATATTTGAAACAGATACCATGTTCTAGAAGAGGGACATTTCACAGATACTTAGCATCTTGGTGTGAAGTTACTATGTGTAAGTGACTGGGAGCCAGTGAAAACATTAGGTTCTTGGTTTTTTTCAAGGCTAATAGGTGTTTAAAATTTGTTTTTGTTTTGGTTTTCAAATATGTGTTCTGCTGGTACTATACATAGTCAACATGGTTCTTAGTTGCAAATAACAGAAATCCCTCCTACCTAGCTTAAGCAGAAAATAAATGTATTTAAAAATCATACTGAGTACCTTACAGCAGCGATCCCCAACCTTTTTGGCACCAGGGAGTGATTTCATGGAAGACAGTTTTTCCATTGGCCAGAGGTGGAGGGGATGGTTTCGGGATGATTCAAGCGCATTGCACTTATTGTGCACTTTTATTTTTAATCTAATGCCGCCACTAATGTGACTGAAGGTACTGCTCCACTGCCCAGAGGTTGGGGACCCCTGCCTGACAGAATATCTAGGAAGGCCGGATAGGCACAGAGACAGCAAGCTCTGAGTAGCACCCAGAATCTTAAGATCTGCTCCATGGGTGACTTACTCTTAGCATCTCTGGGCCCTTGAACCTAGAACCTCTGTCTTTGCCACCCCTGAAAGCTGAAATGCTCATTTATCCCAGTGGCCAAAGATGCTTTCTTGGGTGTCAAACCCCTGTGGAGTTGTGTCTGGTTGTTGGAGCCTCAGTCACATTCCTTTCCGAACTGTAAAGGAAGCTGGGCCAATAGCTTTGGTCTTTTGTGAGGAGGTGGCAAGATAGTATTCAAAAGGTGTTGGATGGTCACCAGTCATAATAGTTGTCCACAATAATGTAACAAGTTGATGCTGGAGAGATGATTTGTGGTCTTTCCTCTCAACTGTATTTTCACTTCTTTGTTTTTGTTTAGTCTCTAAATCATGTTCGACTCTTTAGCAATCCTATGGATTACCTGCCAGGCTCCTCTATCCATGGGATTTCCCAGGCAAGAATACTGCCATTTCCCTCTCCAGGGGATCTTCCCAACCCAGGGATTGAACCCAAGTCTCCTGCATTGGCAGGTGGATTCTTTACCACTGAACCACCACGGAAGCTCCATTCATGTCTAGTCAGTCCCCAAAGCTAAACTCTGCAAAGTTGCCCCTTGTCTCTTGGGCCCATAAAACAGTCTAGAGATAGCCTATGGTATCCTTTTTATACTTTCTCACCAGCGATACATGACAGTGTTTCTTCCCCAAAATACTTAAACTTACGTTTCTTTAGGCAGCTATCTCGGAGAAGGCGAAGGCACCCCACTCCAGTACTCTTGCCTGGAGGATCCTAGGGACAGGGGAGCCTGGTGAGCTGCCGTCTATGGGGTGGCACAGAGTCAGACATGACTGAAGCGACTTAGCAGCAGCAGCAGCAGGCAGCTGTCTATTGACTTCCTGCCATGAGTAATGGTAAAATTAGTGTTTTCCACTTTCTCCCAGAGTCACCTGACTCTTGATTACATAATTTTTCATTCATATTTAGATTTTGAAATGTACTTGTAGTTCTATTATATGATTTATCAGCTTCAATCATCTTTCAATCCTCTGCTCTACCAGAGGAGAAAATCATCAGGTTGACATTACTACCCACCATCTGTCCTCTTTCCCTCCAGACCTTGGCTGTATTGTTTCTACATCATTAGGTTTATAACATTTAAATTCTATTCTGTGACCGTGATCTCCAGAAATTGTCTTCATTTTAGTCCTACAGTTTAATGAAGTCAATACTTAGGACCAGTATTCCATTTATGTTTGCTCTTCAAAGTTTGGCTTGTAGTAGTTTCTTGGGGAAGGGCTTAGGGAGTGTTTCCTGAGGTTTACAAGTTCAAAAATATTCATTTTCATTATGCTTTGATGACTATGTGACTGTGTACAGTTCTTAAACCATGCAGTTTATGTCCCCTAGGGCTTTGTACCACTGCTGCAACGTCTTCTGCCATTTAAACATTACTGTAGAAAGTAACATTCTGACTCAAACTTTTCGCCTTAATGCACAAGTTTGTTTGTTTTTTTCTTTCAGTTCCAATAACTTTACTAAAACAGTGTTGAATGTTTTGTGTCAAATTTTCCTGTAGTTCAGCATGCCCTCTCAGTCTGTAGGTTTATGATGTATTTCTAGAAAGTTACTTTGAAGTATATCTTTAGCTTTTTTCCTATATTGTTATGTTTTACATCTTCATCAGGATACTAAGTTACTACATGTGTTAAGACCTCTTTAATCTGTCCTGTCTTGCTACTATTTTTTTCTAATTAAATTTCTTTTTTTCTACTTTGAAGTTTCCATTTCTTCTTTTTGTTTATTTCTGACACTCTTGTTTCTTTCCATGTTTTTTGCAAAATCTGGTTGCTGCCAGTGAATTGTTTGTTTCCTGGGTTCTTTCAAATCATATGTCACTTCCCATTATCTTACTGCAGCTTCCCTGAGCTCTTGTATATTTGATATGAGCTCTTTCTTTATAGATATGGTAGCTTTAGTTTGGTCTTTTTGTTTGTTTTCAAGTTTATGGCAGTATACTTGGCCCAATTTTTGTCTACTATATGGAAACATTTTTCTTGTTCTACAATGAAAGATGTATTTATCTTCCATTGTATCTATTTTTCTTTTATTTTCTTGTAGTAGCTTTGCATAGATGCTCATATTTTAATAAGATGAAGTTTTTTTCTGGACAAACTACTGACAAGAGATTTGTGTGGGAGAGATACCATATCCAGTCTCTAGACCAGTCAGGAGTTCTTGCTATTCACAGGCACATAAGTTCCTCATGATATAAGATTGTATTTTTGAGTGAATTCTTTTGGCCTTAACTCTCCCTAGCTACCAGAGATCATTGGCTTTGAGGCGTCTCTTATTGCATTCTTGCTCTCTGACCCTGCCTTGACGACAGGCTGCTTCCTGCAAATAATGGGGGGTGCTATATGATTTTTTTTAGCTCTACCTTCCCTGCTTTTTTATGCCAAACTGGGTCCAGTAAAAACACCTGTTGCCAGTCTGTGTACTTATTCCATTGATCCATAGAAGTTATGGGTCTGTCTTCTTAGGGTTTGCAACTTTCTTTGATCTGCTGCCTTTGAGGTCAAGGATTTGGAATTTGTATGAATATTACATTTGAATAGAACGAGTTGTTCATTGTGTTTGGATGAATGTAAATTCTGATGGACCTTGCAATCACTAGTAGAAACAGCAACTCTAAAACTGAAAGTGCTAAGAAATATGGATTGAAACTGTAGCATGGGCATCTGGCATTATTCAATATCTCACCCTTGATAAAACATCTTCCCCATCAGGATGTGCAGGAAAATAATAAATAAAACTGAACTTGGAAAGTGTCAGGCATGTAGAAGCCCTTTGTAAAGTTCTAGTTCTCTGGTACCATGATGGCACTACAAAAAAAAGTGAAAAATCACACATGTAAAAATATACTACTTTGATAATACAGATCTAATCATTGTTTGAGTATAAACATGCTTTGTACCCTTGAAACTCATCACTAAACATCATCAGAAGATTCAAAATCAGAAGCCTTGTCTCACTCCTATGACCTCCTGTAATGGCTGTTTTCTCTCATTCTTATAATAAAGTTATTACCTTGTATCTTTTAAAATTTCTCCTTTTATGGCAGGCAGATTGTGGTGGGAGGGAGAAAGAAGAGGTGGGTAGGGGTCTAGGCCAGACCCTGGATTCAACCAACTGTGGAGCAAAAATACTAAAAGAAAAAAATACCATACAGTTCCCAAAAACAAACTTAAATTTGCCCTGCCCTGGCAACTACAGGCATACCTCATTTTATTGTACTTCACTTTATTATGGTTCATAGATAGTGGATGTTTTATTTTATTTTTTTTAAATTTTTTTGCTGTACCAGGGCATTTCTTAGTTCCCTGACCAGGGACCAAATCCATGCCCCTGCAGTAGAAGCAGACAGTCTTAACCACTGGACCACCAGGGAAGTCCTGATGGTGTGTGTATTATAAATTGAAGGTTGTGCCAATCCTGTTTCAAACAAGTCTATCTTCACCATTTTTTTTTTTTTAATCATGGAGAACAATTCACTCTTTGAAGATGTACAACATCAGTACTTCAATTTTCTTTTTTTTAATGTTACTTTTTTTGACATGTACATGCTGTTTTATTTTTTTACTTTTGGCTGTGCTGGGTCTCTGTTGCTGCATGTGGGCTTTCTCTGGTTGTGGAGAGTAGGGGCTACTCTCAAGTTGTGGTGTGCGGGCTTATTGCAGTGGCTTCTCTTGCTGCAGAGCACAGGCTGTAAGGCACGCAGGCTCCAGTAGTTTCAGCGTGCAGGCTCAGTAGTTGTGGCTTATGGACTCTAGAGCCCAGGCTCAGTAGCTGTGGCACATGGGCTTAGTTGCTCCAAAGTATCAGATCTTCTGGGACCAGGGATCGAACCTGTGTCCCCTGCATTGTCAAGGATATTCTTAGCCGTTGTGCCGCCCAGGAAGTCCCTGCACCATTTTTCTAACAACATTTGCTCACTTTGTGTCTCTGTGTCACAGTTTGGTAATTATTGCCGTATTTCAAAGCCTCCACTAGAAAACTATTATGACTCACTGAAGGCTTAGTTGATGGTTAGCACTGTTTAGCAATAAAGTATTTTTTAATTAAGGCAGATATGTTTTATTTTTACACATAATGCTGTTGCACACCTAACAGATTACAGTGTAGTGTAAACATAACTCACATGCATTGAGAAACCAAAAAGTGTGTGACCAATGTTACTGCAGTATTTGCTTGATGGTGGTGGTCTGAAGTGAATCCATACTATCTGAGGTATGCCTGTATTTACAGAGCACCCTGGAGAAGGGAATGGCCACCCACTGCAGTATTCTTGCCTAGAGAATTCCATGGACAGAGGAGCCTGGCAGGCTACAGTCCGTAGAGTCACGTAAGAGTCAGACAGGACTGAGCAACTTTCACTTCCTTCTTTTTTACATTGTGTTAGGTATTATAACTAATTGAGAGATGATTTAAAGTGTGTGGGAGTGAACGTCCTGGTGGTACAGTGGATAAGAATCCACCTGCCAGTGCAGGGGACACAGGTTCCATCCTTGATCCAGCAAGATCCCACATGCTGCAGAGCAACTAAGCCCACTGGGCTCTAGAGCCCGTGCTTGCAACAAGAGAAGTCACCACAAGGTGAGACCCGTGCACCACAACGAAGCCCCAGTGCAGTCAATATATGTAAATAAAAGTAAAAGTACATGGGAGTGTGTATATGTTATATGCAACCACTATATCATCTTATATAAGGGACTTGAACATCCTCGGATTTTGGTATCTGCAGTGATCTGGAAATGAGTCCCCCAGAGATGATAAGGGATAGAGCAGAACGGGCAGATCTCTTAACTGGGAGTTTTGCAAGTCTGAGACTCAAGAGTGGAGAGAAATCTGAGTCAATGAAGAGGCTCTAAATATGTCTGGTGGATAGAGGGAGCCAGATTTTAAACTAGGAGATCACAGAATAAGAAATTGGGGTATGGTGGCTACTAGGTCAAGCAGGGATGGTCTAGGAGCAAAGTCTGGTTGGCCTGTGTATTCTCCCTTCAGCACAGTGGCACATGGCCTGGAGCTTGTAAAGTGATGTAGACAGAGCAGACTGTCTTACATTCAGTCTATCTGTCAGCATTGCCATTCTGCTCATCCCGAGTGGGAACTCTGAGCAGTAGGACTATTGCAACCAGCTTTAAATCCCTTACAATATACAACAGAGTTCCTTACAGAGAGTAGGTGCTCAGGATTTATTTGTTAAGTTAATATAAAAAACAACTATCTCTCTGGATAAATACAGGGAAGGTATGATTATAAGGCTGATCCACAGGATAAACAACAACAAAAAAATCAGCACCATTAGACAGACAGAACTACAGCTTTGCTAGTGACTGGAATTCCAAAGTACGTGCATGATACATATTTTTAGGGAGTTTTTCATAGAGTAACCACATCTTGAGTTTAATGCATTTAAATTTTTTGGAACAATGATCCATTTTTACCAATGGCTTCTGTAATTTCAGACTTAAAAACTGGCTGGATGAGTTGCAAATGTATGAAAAATGGTTTGTGAAAGCAATTTTTAATCATTAAGTTGTTTGTTTTGATGGGTAAAAAAGCACATATCTTTTTAGAGCAATGTTTATTTCATGTTTTGAGTGGCAGGAAAAATAATTGCATGTTTGAAATCTTTGAAATATGTTTTAATGCCTTTAAAATGACTTAAGAGCAAATGTGCCAAATTTACCTACTGCTTAAGCCTTTCCATGGTTGAAAGTTAGCTTTACTTTCCAAGCTTTATGGAAGTATTTAATATGTTCTTCGATTGTGTCTTTTTTTTTTTTTTTTCGATTGTGTCTTTTAAACAGCAGTCAGTGTCTGTACCTGGTGGATTGGTTAGAACATTTGACACACCCGCAGCAAGATTTTGCAAAGAAGAGATAGTATAGTTTTGTAGATGCTTGATTCTACTCTAAAAAGAATGGATATGAGTATTTTTAACATAAAAGAATTATGTAAACATGTTCTCATAGTAGGATTTCATTGATAGATTTAACAGGTATCTGCCTGATATTTATGCTGAGCATTAATTTTCAAAAAAGAGTAACTGCCATTCTTATTTAAAACACTTTCATTTTAATGAGACTAGGTATTTAGAAAGATTTGGAAAAATCTATAAAATTCAGAGATCACTCTCCAGCATTTTCTGAGTGCCTAATGTATATTTTAAGTTACTGGAAATTCACGGAATTGCAGAATTCTTTGAACACATATTTGCTAATATAGACTAGTAATTGGTAGTTGATTATACACTTAGTATGTTGTAGGTACCATTCTAAAGTGCTTTATATGTATTAACTCTTTAATCCTCACAACAGTCCTACAAGATAGGTACGATTATATTTATCAATTTGTAGATGAGTTAGTTGATGGAGATATAAAGAAATTAAGTGATTTGTTTTAAGGTCACACATAGAATTGGAATTTGAGACCTGTTACTCTTTGGCTCTGGGTTTCCTAGGTGGCTCAGCGGTAAAGAATCTACCTGCAATGCAGGAGATGTATGTTCGATCCCTGGGTTGGGAAGATCCCCTGGGAAAGGAAATGGCAACCCACTTCAATATTCTTGCCTGGGAAATCCTATGACAGAGGAACCTGGCAGGCTATAGTCCGTGGGATTGCAAAAGAGTCAGACACGACTTAGTGACTAAATAACAGCAAATCTTTGGCTCCAACATCTGTGTTTTTAACTATGATGATAGAGAATGTCTCAGGCACTTTGGTAAAATGTAGCCATTGTGTGATACTTCCAAGAAAAGGTAACTCACCAGAATTATAGAATTTCAGGGGATAAAAACAGACACCAAAGGTCATTTAATGTAACCATTCAGCCAACGGTAGTGCTCTCAAGCAGTGTACAGGCTGCCATGGGGATGGGGAGGAATAGCAACGCAGTGGAATCTCTGTAATGAGCTGTTCAGGGACAGAAACAGTGTCCTCCTTACAGGTTAAACATGTTATATCAGGCTTTTATTATATTTACTGCTGGGTCTTAGATCTGGGATTTGGCCCGTGTTATTTCCAAATCCTTATATAATGAGCTGTGTTGCTGCAGATTTCTACCATTATAGCTACAAATTCGAAACACACAGAGGCATCCATCCAAGTATAAAATTACTAGGGAAATGGGAAGGGCAAAACAATGAATTGGTAGGTTTGGGGGGTGGTAATTACTGGTGGCACTGATGTGGCTAGATCTTGCTAGGAAATGATAGTAGTCTGGAATGATTTCAGGGGCATTGTGAAAGTCAAGAACAGATTCACGAGGGTCAAATGATGTAGACGGATTTCAGATGGTGTGATGATGCTTGTAAATTACTCCACAGAAAAAGGGTGCCTGTGTGTTTTATGTTTCCAAATTTGTCAACAAAATGAATGTAGGGGATAAAGGGTGTTACAGATATTGCTTCCCCAAGTTTAAAAAAATTTTTAATTGCATTTATTTTTGCTTATTTATTTATTGGCCATACTGTGTGGCATATGAGACCTTAGTTCCCCGACCAGAGATCGAACCTGCACCCCCTGCATTGGCAGTGTGGAGTCCTAACCACTGACCAGGGAAGTCTCCACTCCCCACCAAGTTTTTGAAGGAAGAAATAGTACCTTATTTGTATTTGTATCTTTTGTGCCTTGCCTGCTTTAATCTTCAAAACTTGTTGAATTTATATGTACCATATGTCATTTAAGGAGAAGGGAGACTATGTCAGAAAGTTAAATAAAACTTCATACAGTAGTTAATGTTTGAGTATGACTAGGTATTTTATTGGAGAAGGCAATGGCACCCCACTCCAGTACTCTTGCCTGGAAAATCCCACGGACAGAGGAGCCTGATAGG
Organism: Bos javanicus; assembly: GCF_032452875.1. NCBI lineage: Eukaryota > Metazoa > Chordata > Mammalia > Artiodactyla > Bovidae > Bos > Bos javanicus. The sequence continues at coordinate 94,376,466 of NC_083872.1, read as the reverse complement.
CTGCAGTCGATGGGGTCGCTGGGAGTTGGACACGACTGAGCAACTTCACTTTCACTTTTCACTTTCATGCATTGGAGAAGGAAATGGCAACCCACTCCAGTGTTCTTGCTTGGAGAATCCCAGGAACTGGGGAGCCTGGTGGGCTGCAGTCTATGGGGTCGCACAGAGTCGGACACGACTGAAGCGACTTAGCAGCAGCAGGTATTTTATGGGCTTCTCGGGTGGCTCAGTGGTAAAGAATAAGCCTGCCAGTTCAGGAGATCCAAGAGACTCGGGTTTGATCCCTGGATTGGAAAGATCCCTTGGAAATGGCAACCGCTCCAGTATTCTTGTCTGGGAAATCCCATGGACAGAGGAACCTGGCAGGCTACTTTACACAGAGTCAGACAGAACTGAACACACATACATTGCATTCAAATAAGAATCTGGGGATTTGAATGTAGCTCCAGTCATTCCTGCTCCCTTCCTGGGAGTGAACCCTTTCTCCATTCTCAAAATAATAATGGAGCAGGGGCTCTATATGGGAAAACTGCCATTGTCCAGCCCTCTGTGTCTCTGGGTGGTGTATCTGTTAAGTTTTGGGGTGGAATCTCAGGGAGCTCACAGTCACCATCTAGTAAACAACATGCTTCAAAACCAGCCCCATTGATAATAAAAGTGATCCTTAGTTCTCTCTCTGTTTGCTTTTCTGTTTTGTCTCTCAGTTTATTCAGAATTTGGATAAGGTTATAATTTATTGGGCTTGCTCAAATCCCAATATAGCCAGCAGTGACAGGCATTCTTGGATGGGAATAGTATATGTGAAAGCATATGGAACTGAAAATGCATGATGTCAGAATTATGTCTGGCTGCAAGAATGAGCACAACAGGGGATAATCAAGGAAAGTTTAGGGTTGAATGAAGAAAGTACTCATATGGCATGATAATGAGTAAGCCTTTATCCTTTGGACGTTTGGTTCTAAAAGTATGCTCTGGAGACCCCTAAGGTCTCTAAGAACATTTCAGGGGGAGTCCAAAATCACATTCATACTAGTACTAAGACATCGTTTACTTTTTTCACACTCATTTTCTCATGAGTGTACAGGGGAGTTTTCCAGAAAGTACATGTGCACAGTATTACAACAGATTGAGTGCCAAAGTAGATCTGAGACTTCAGCTTCTAGGCTAATAGGACACCTTTTTTTCAGCCAGTCATTAAAGAGATTTGCAAAAATGTATAGCAATATCACGTGTCTTTCTTACTAGTGTTTTTTTTTTTTTCTAATAGTTATCTCTGCCCCAATTAAGCTTTGCCAAGACTCTTGACACAGAAAAACTGGAAATAATAAATAGGCATTTTTTAAGTCCAAAAAGATAGTCAATCTTTTAGAAAAATGTTATTTACGTTAGCATGTGATGGATTTATTATTTTTAGTGAATAGAATAAAAAATTAAAATTTTTATTTATATTGATGTATGATGTGTTAATTTATAATACAGCAAATATTAGTAAGTATAATTCACATAAAAGCTGTATAGGGCTCTTAGTAATTTTAAAGATCAAGTGTGAGAATGTATCCTCTGCATGCTGCTGCCTGCCAAGTCGCTTCAGTCTTGTCCGACTCTGTGCGACCCCATGGACTGCAGCCTACCAGGCTTCTCCGTCCATGGGATTCTCCAGGCAAGAACACTGGAGTGGGTTGCCATTTCCTTCTCCAATGCATGAAAGTGGAAAGTGAAAGTGAAGTCACTCAGTCGTGTCTGACTCTTAGCGACCCCATGGACTGCAGCCTACCAGGCTCCTCCATCCATGGGATTTTCTGGGCAACAGTACTGGAGTGGGGTGCCATTGCCTTCTCCCATCCTCTGCATACTGGAGAACATTTAGAGGTTTTAAAGTAGGGGATCAAGATGATCTAGTTCATATTAGATATTTAATTCTTCAGAAGTTATAAAGAATGGCCTTGCCCAGCTTTGGTAAAGATGTGGGAAAGGAGCATTCCATGGGTCAGAAGATGAACTGGTATAGCCCTTAAATAGACTGTTTTGGCAATATCTACCAAAAGACTGTAAATAAAGCATAGTTTTTGGCTCAGGAATTCCACTTTTAGGAATGTATTCTAAGGAAATAACTGAATAAATGTTAAAGATATAAATACTGTGTATTAATACTTATTGTAGTATTATTTATAATGCTTAAAAGAAATAGAAAACGATCTAAATGTTCATATTTTAGGCTCTGCCAGCTTTGGAAATCACTGCCTGGGCCAGACTGAGCCTTGATTCCCTCTTTTAATTATTTTTTAATCTATGTATTTACTTTATTATTATTATTTGTTTATTTTTGGCTGTGCTGGGTCTTCATTGCTGCATGGGCTTTTCTCTAGTTGCGGCTTGCAAGGGCTACTCTCTAGGTGCGGTGCTTGGGTTTCTCATTGCGGTGGCTTCTCACTGTGGTGGCTTCTCCCGTTGCAAAGCCTGGACTATAGGGTGCACAGGCTTCAGTAGCTGCCGCCTGTGGGCTCAGTAATTGTGGCTACTGGTCTCTAGAGCACAGGCTCGATAGCTATGGCACATGGACTTAGCCACTCTATGGCATGTGGGATCTTCCTGGACCAGGGATTGAACCCCAGTTTCTTTCATTGACGGGCAGATTCTTCACCACTGAGCCTCCAGGGAAGTCCGTTTCTTTTAATTATAATGAGATTGAAAGTTTAGCATTCCAAGAGTCAGAGGCTGATTGAAGGATTGTATGTGCCCTTGGTTCTTCATCAAATTCAGCACCCAAATAATATTCCAAATTTACCTGCCCTGCAATCAACCATCGCCCTCAAGGTGAGAGGCTTATAAATCCCAAGGGTCCAGACATCCAAAGCAGGCTGACCAGACATCCAAAGTATGTAGCTGTGGTGGACAATCACCAGTGTCACATAGCTCTACATATGCAGTTTTGACTGGGATACCTTGCCTGAGATAAAATTCTAAGTCTGCAATAAAATTATTTTACATCTTCCTGTAGCCAAATTAAGGATGTAAAAATGTAAGTTTCTCATAAAACTTCAGTTCAATTTCTCAGTCTTGTCCGACTCTTTGCGACCCCATGAATCGCAGCACGCCAGGCCTCCCTGTCCATCACCAACTCCCGGAGTTCACTCAGACTCACATCCATCGAGTCAGTGATGCCATCCAGCCATCACATCCTCTGTCATCCCCTTCTCCTCCTGCCCCCAATCCCTCCCAGCATCAGTCTTTTCCAATGAGTCAACTCTTCGCATAAGGCGGCCAAAGTACTGGAGTTCCAGCTTCAGCATCGTTCCTTCCAAAGAAATCCCAGGGCTGATCTCCTTCAGAATGGACTGGTTAGATCTCCTTGAAGTCCAAGGGACTCCCAAGAGTCTTCTCCAACACCACAGTTCAAAAGCATCAATTCTTTGGCGCTCAGCCTTCTAAACTTATGAATATATAAATATATACTTTAAAAAGTTCATAAAGTGCACAGGTTCTAATCAAAGGATTTATAGAAGTGACTCATTTTCCATCAGTGCAAACATGCAGATTTCTTAGTTGTCAGAGCATAGTGATCCTTGGCAATATTAGATTTGTTTCCAGAAGAACAAAGCTTACATGACTGGCACTAGAACTTTCAAACCCATTTAGTATTTCTCCAAGAATCTCCAACAATAATCCAACAATAGGGGAGTCATAAGATTACAGTACATAAATATAATGGGCTACTAGTAACCTCAAGGATGAAGAAAGAAATAATTTTTATCTTTTATCTATAAGTAAGGTTTTTTTCCCTTTGTTTTCTTTCAGGATTTTTTCTTTATCTTTGACTTTCTGCAGTTTGGAAATCATATGCTTAGGTGTAGTCTTTCTGGAATTTATCCTGCTTTGTGTTCTTGAAGCTTCCTGGATCTACAGTTTGGTGTCTGATAAGAATTTGAGGAAATCCTCATTGTTTGAAATATTTCTTCTGTTTGTCTTTTCCTGTGGCATTTCCATTATGAATTTGGTATACTTTTTTAGTTGTCCTACAGTCCTTGAGTATTCTGTTCTTATTCAGACTTAATTCTTTTTGCATTTTAATTTTCGAGGATAATACTGATATGTCATTTAACTCACAGGTTCTTTATTCAGTCATGTCCCATCTACTAGTAAGTCCATTAAAGGAATTCTTTATTTCTGTTACACTGTTGTGTGGTTTTTTTTTTTTTTTTTTTAGTATACCTCTAAGCATTTCAAGGCTATGGTTTTTCCAGTGGTCATGTATAGATTGTGAGAGTTGGACTGTGAAGAAAGCTGAGCGCCGAAGAACTGATGCTTTTGAACTGTGGTGTTGGAGAAGACTCTTGAGAGTCCCTTGGACTTCAAGGAGATCCAACCAGTCCATTCTGAAGGAGATTAGCCCTGGGATTTCTTTGGAAGGAATGATGCTAAAGCTGAAACTCCAGTACTTTGGCCACCTCATGCGAAGAGTTGACTCATTGGAAAAGACTCTGATGCTGGGAGGGATTGGGGGCAGGAGCAGAAGGGGATGACAGAGGATGAGATGGCTGGATGGCATCACCGACTCAATGGACATGAGTCTGAGTGAACTCCGGGAGTTGGTGATGGACAGGGAGGCCTGGCGTGCTGCGATTCATGGGGTTGCAAAAAGTCAGACACAACTGAGTGACTGAACTGAACTGAAGCATTTCTTTTCTTTTTAAAAATATTTATATATTTGCTTTTGTCTGTGCTAGGTCTTCATTGGAGAAGGCAATGGCAACCCACTCCAGTATTCTTGCCTGGGAAATCCCATAGAAAGAGGAGCCTGGTGGCTACAATCCATGGGATCACAAAGAGTTGGACACAACTTAGTGACCAAACAACAACAATATATTAGCCTTGAGAAAATCATTATAATCCTACTACCAGTGGTGAAGAATCTGCCTGCCAGTGCAGGAGACATAAGAGATATGGGTTCAATACCTAGTTGGGAAAGATCCCCTGAAGGAGGGCATGGCCACCCACTCCAGTATTCTTGCCTGGAGAATCCCATGGACAGAGGAGCCTGGCGGGCTACAGTGCATAGTATTGCATAGAGTCAAACACGACTGAAGCGACTTAGCAGGTCTTCACTGCTGCACCTGCTTTAGTTCCTCTAGTTTTGGTGAGTGAGGACTACTCCACCTTGTGTTGTGCAGGTTTCTCACTGTGACGGCCTCTCGTTGCAGAGCATGGGATCTAGGCATGTGGGCTTCAGTAGTTGTGGCATGTGGGTTCAGTAGTTATGGCACACGGGCTCAGTTGCTTCACTGCATGTGAGATCCTCCTGGACCGGGGATTGAACCCTTGTCCCCCTCATTCAGAGGCAAACTCTCAGCTACTAGACTGCCAGAGAAGGCCTACCTCTAGCATTTCATTTTTGTTCTTTCTTAGGATTTCCATCATGCTGCTTGTGTTTCCATCATCTATCTGTTGTTGCAGGTTCTCTATCTATAGTACCCTAGCATATTAATCACAACTGTTTTAAATTCTTCATTTGAAAAAAATGATAACTGGCTTTGGCAATGAGGGGTGCTATGGTGTTGTGTATGAATGTCCGCTGGCTGGTTGCATTTGTTGGAAAAATTCCCTGGACTGTGGCCTCCAAGTGAGCTATTTGCACAGTTTGGCCAGGTACCAGCGTGCACTGTTCCTTTTGACAAAAAGACTGGTTTTCACAGAGGTATGGGTTGGATTCAATTTTCTTCAGAAAAAGAACTTAATACATGATAACAGGAAAACCATGTTATTCCTGGAATGAAGTTCCATGTTCAAGCTCAAAAACCTAAAGCTTTGCAAAGGGATCAAACATCTGATGAAAATAAAGATTTTTGAGACCATCACTGTTAAATAAAGTAAACAAACTGAAAAAAAAATTCCCCATCTGATAATTCTAACATTCCTGCCTTTTCTGGTTCTGATGTTTGAGCTGTGTCTTCAGGGTGTATTTTTTTGCATTTTGGTATGCCTTGTAACTTTTTCTTGATAGCTAGATGTGCTGTACCAGGTAATGGGAACTGTAGTAAATGGACCTTTAGTTAATGTGCTGAAGTGTGGGATCAGGAGAAGCATTCTATAGTCCTGTAGATGGATCTCAGTCTTTCAGTAAGCTTCTACCTCTGGACTGTGAACTTCACAAGTGTTTCTCAGGCTTTATTTCTCCCCTTTTAGAGGGCATAGGATGGCTAGGGAGGGCTGGAGTAGGATATTTCCCTTCCCCAGTTCAGTTAGGCTCTGATGCTACCTGAGTGGATTAAGCTCTTGACAAGCAGTTTCCCCTGAGGGCAAGTCTTGTTACAAACAGGGTGCTCTAGGTTTCCCTGGTGGCTCAGTGGCAAAGAATTCACTTGCCAATGCAGGAGACATGGGTTTGATCCTTGGTCTGGGAAGATCCCACGTGCGGCAGAGCAACTAAGCCTGTGTACCACAACTATTGAGCCCGCGCTCCAGAGCCCAGGAGCCACAACTACTGAGCCTATAAGCCACAATTACTAGAGCCTGTGCTCTGCAACAAGAGAAGCCACCGCAATGAGGAGTCCATGCAACACAACTGAAGAGTCGCACCTGCTTGCTGCAACTAGAGAAAAGCCCACACAGCAATGAAGACCCAGAATAGCCAACAATAAATAAAATTGTACATGTTAAAAAAAGAGAACTATCATTAAAAAAAAATAGGGTGCTCTGAGGTATTTCAAAATAGTTCCTCCCCCTGCCCCCACCCCTGCAGAAGCTAAAGAGGATTTGTCTCCAAAGTTTACTTTGGAAGTCTGTTTGAATACCTGGGTGTTAATATCACGATATTGTTGGGGCCTCCCTATGATGAGTTCCTTTGGAGTTTTAATTCTTGGACTTATCTGCACTGGGACTCCAGCAATTCATTGATTATAATTCATATTTTCCTATCCTAGCACTGGTTCTTACGGTGATTTCTTATTGTGAGTCTTGACTCTCTGAAGCCACAACTTTGTATCCACCTATCTCTCTAGTCTTGAGGGCAGCGATTTTCCCTGTGAACTTGTCTTATGGATCCAAGAAGAGTTGTTGACTTTCAGTATTTTCAGTTTTCCACCTCTTGTTAAGAGGGAGTAGCAACTTCCAAGCTTCTATCATGTCAAACTGGACATGGGAATATAAAGGATAAAAAAAAAATAAGAATGGCTGCATTAAATTTTATGATTCAAATTGCTGTTAGTAGATTTAAGGAAAACTGAAGACATCTGTATTGTTTATAGTGTATCTAACTGTTTTGCACCGATGTTAGTTTCTTGGTTTAGATAATGTACTACAGTTAATATAAGATGTTATCAGTGCACGAAGCTTGATGGAGGGTTCCCGCACTCTGTACTATCTTTTACAACTTCTTGAGAATCTCTAACCATTTAAAAATAGAGGCTTTTCTTAAGTAAATGAAACTAGAAAAAACATTTGCAACATAAGAAGGAAAAAAAAAAAGCCTCAATGTATAGAAAGCTAACCAATCAATAAAAAATACATCCTAGCAGAGAAGTAGGTAAAAGACATAAATAGGTACTTTGCAAATCATGGGTACCTAATTTATGAAAATTTGTTTAGACTCACTCACAGCCGAGACACAGCAGATAGAAGACATATCACTTTCTATTTATCATCCTGGTAATAATTAACAATGAACACAATAATACCAACCACTGCCAAAGCTGTCGGTAATTGGGTGCTCCATCTACTGCTCATAGAAGGGTTAATTGGCACAATTTCATAGGAAACCAGTTTGATAACACATAAAGTAGCGAATAGTTGCAGTTTCATATACAGGAGTTTATTCTTAGGAAAGCAGGATGTACACAGATGCATCTATAGACATATTCATCAAGCATTATTTATTGTAAAAATCTTAAGGAACAATAATAGGAAAATGATTAAATAACTACAGCAGAATATCATTGTTGTAGAAGAATATTAAATGGCATGGGAAAATAATTCCAAGTATCAAAAATCTAATTAAAAAACAATATGAAAGATATGTACAATATGATGCCAATTCTGTTTCCAAAGGTTATATGTGAAGGAAAAAACATGGAAATAACAAAATAGCAATAATCAGATATCCTGGCGTAGTGGGTCCTGTATGATTTATTTTCTTCTTTGTGATTGTCTTAGTTTTTCATCTTTTAATGTTGATCATGTATTGCTTTTATAAACAAAGCCATAAATAAAATAGATCTTAATAAAATCTGTCAGCCAAATTTATTAAACTCCCATTATTCCAGGTTATACAGGAAAAATACTCTTTAAAAATTTTTGTTTTAATTTAATTTTATTTTGGCTGCACAGCATAGCATGTGGGATCTTAGTTCCCTGACCAGGGATTGAAACCACATGCCCTGCAGTGGAAACACAGTCTTAACCATGAACCACTAGGGAAATCCCAGTAATAATACTCTTTCATACTTGTAAAGCTAACAATCTAAAGGATAAGCTAAGTAATGCTCAAAATTCTCCAAGCCAGGCTTCAGCAATATGTGAACCATGAACTTCCTGATGTTCAAGTTGGTTTTAGAAAAGGCAGAGGAACCAGAGATCAAATTGCCAACATCCACTGGATCATGGAAAAAGCAAGAGAGTTCCAGAAAAGCATCTATTTCTGCTTTATTGACTATGCCAAAGCCTTTGACTGTGTGGATCACAATCAACTGTGGAAAATTCTGAAAGAGATGGGAATACCAGACCATCTGATCTGCCTCTTGAGAAATTTGTATGCAGGTCAGGAAGCAACAGTTAGAACTGGACATGGAACAACAGACTGGTTCCAAATAGGAAAAGGAGTACGTCAAGGCTGTATATTGTCACCCTGTTTATTTAACTTCTATGCAGAGTACATCATGAGAAATGCTGGACTGGAAGAAACACAAGCTGGAATCAAGATTGCTGGGAGACATATCAATCACCTCAGATATGCAGATGACACCACCCTTATGGCAGAAAGTGAAGAGGAACTAAAAAGCCTCTTGATGAAAGTGAAAGTGGAGAGTGAAAAAGTTGGCTTAAAGCTCAACATTCAGAAAACAAAGATCATGGCATCCGGTCCCATCACTTCATGGGAAATAGATGGGGAAACAGTGGAAACAGTGTCAGACTTTATTTTTCTGGGCTCCAAAATCACTGCAGATGGTGACTGCAGCCATGAAATTAAAAGACGCTTACTCCTTGGAAGGAAAGTTGTGACCAACCTAGATAGCATATTCAAAAGCAGAGACATTACTTTGCCAACAAAGGTTCATCTAGTCAAGGCTATGGTTTTTCCTGTGGTCATGTATGGATGTGACAGTTGGACTGTGAAGAAGGCTGAGCGCCAAAGAATTGATGCTTTTGAACTGTGGTGTTGGAGAAGACTCTTGGGAGTCCCTTGGACTGCAAGGAGATCCAACCAGTCCATTCTGAAGGAGATCAGCCCTGGGTGTTCTTTGGAAGGAATGATGCTAAAGCTGAAACTCCAGTACTTTGGCCACCTCATGTGAAGAGTTGACTCATTGTAAAAGACTGTGATGCTGGGAGGGATTGGGGGCAAGAGGAGAAGGGGATGACAGAGGATGAGATGGCTGGATGGCATCACTGACTCGATGGACATGAGTCTCAGTGAACTCTGGGAGTTGGTGATGGACAGGAAGGCCTGGCGTGCTGCGATTCATGGGGTCGCAAAGAGTCGGACACGACTGAGCGACTGATCTGATCTAAACATAAGATGGTGTGCGTGCCTGCTCAGTTATGTTCAACTCTTTGAGACCCCATAGACTGTAGCCTGCCAGGCTCCTCTGTTCAAACAAGAATTTTCCAAACAAGGATACTGGAGTAGGTTGCCATTTCCTACTCCAGTAGATCTTCCTGACCCAGGGATTGAACCTGTGTTTCCTGCATTGCAGGCAGATTGTTTACCACTGAGCCACCTGGAAAGCCCCCAACATAAGATGACAGGAGCACCTTAACATGTGTATGATCCAACAGAGCTATTACAGGAGAGCTAAGAGGAAGTTTGTATAAGAACAGAATGTGAACTTGGCAGTCAGATCTAGCATCAAGTCCTACCTGGTTTGACAGAAAACAACAAAATTCTGTAAAGCAATTATCCTTTAATAAAAAAATAAAAAAGAGAAGATTGCTTTAAAAAGTTTTGTTTTCTCTTCTAAGAATGGGGGTAGTAATACTTAAATCATCTAAGGGATAATGACAAATTAAATAAGGTATGTAAACGCCTAGTACATAGAATATGTTGAATAATTTTTAGTTTCCTTTCCTAAAAAGACCTTTGGTAATAAACATGTGCTTTTCGTCTTTGTAATATTCATTGTATACACGGACCACAACTTCTTCATCCATTTATCTGTGGATGGACATCTAGGTTGCTTCCATGTCCTAGCTACTGTAAATAGTACTGTGATGAACATTGGGGTGCATGTGTCTTTTTCAATTTTCTCAGGGCATATGCCCCATAGTGGGATTGCTGGGTCGTATGGTAGTTAATTCCTAGTTGTTTAAAAGGACTCTCCATGCTGTTCTCCATAGTGTCTATATCAATTTACGTTCGCACCAACTATACAGGAGGGCTCCGTTTTCTCCACACCCTCTCCAGCATTTAGTGTTTGTAGATTTTTTGGTGATTGCTGTTTGGACCAATGTGAGTTAATCCACTATGTGAGGTGGGTGAACCTAGAACTTGTTATACAGAGTGAATTAAGTCAGAAAGAGAAAAAGAAATATCATATATTAATGCATATATATAGAATCTAGAAAAATGGGACTGATGAACCTATTTGCAAGACAGGAATAGAGACACAGACATAGGAAATAGCCTTGTGGACATAGAAGGGGCAAGAGAGAGTGGGACGAGTTGAGAGAGTAGCCTTGAAACGTATCCATTACCATATGTAAGTGTGTTAAGCCGCTCAGTTGTGTCCAGTTCTTTTCACCCCATGGACCATAGCATACCAGGTTCCTCTGTCCACTGAATTCTCCAGGCAAGCATACTGGAATGGAAAGCCATTACCTACTCCAGGACCTGGGTCTCCCGCACTGAGGGCAGATTCTTTACCATCTGAGCCACCGAGGAAGTTGTAAATGTATGTACATTTTACCATATGTAAAACAGCTAATGGGAAGTTGATGTATCACATGTGGAGCTCAATGCGGTCCTCTATGACAAGCTATGGAGTGGGGGAGAGAGTCAAAAGGGAGGCAACATAGTTATACTTAATGGCTGATGCATGTCGTTGTATGGCAGAAGCCAACACAATATTTTAAGGCAATTTCCCTCTAATTAAAAAATAAATTGAAAAAAAGAAACCTGTCTTGGGAAGTTTGGAAAGAGAAAAATTAAAACACAATGAAGAGATAAGAGGTCATAGGTTATCCAGACTGGAGTCAGATAGGGTGGGGTGCACATTGTGGGGGGTGGGGAAGGAAACTAATAAAGGCTGAAATGGAAAAGAGCTACCCCCTCTGCTCAGTGAAGCTTCTCTGGTTAGGAGGGGAGGGATGAGAGCATTACAGTAGAAAAGAAAATGGGAAACTTGATGAAATGCTTGTTACGTTCCACTGGAGCACCTATCTGGCTCACTTTTTTTCCTTTCACTTTTATTGAAATATAGTTAACATACAGCACAGAGTGTAAGATAAACAGCATAATGATTTGACTTACATACATTATGAAATGATTTCCTCAGTAAGTTCAGTGAATATCCATCATCTCATACGGGTACAAAATTAAAGAAATAGGAAAATTCTTTTTTCTTGTAATGGGACAACTTTCCCATATAAATACAGCAATGTTAGTCATAGACATTACACCCCTAGTAGTTATGTTATAGTTGGAAGTTTTACCTTTTACCATCTTCATCCAATTCCTCCTCATCTCAGCACCCACCTTTGGTAAGCACAAATCTGATCTCTTTTTCTATGGGTTTGTTTTTGAAGAATAGTTGACCTATGTAGCACTGTGTTAGTTCCTGTTACAAAGCATAGTGATGTGATACTTTTGTATGTTTCCAAATGATTACTACAATGTCTAGTTATCTTGAGTCACTGTACAAATATACTACATTCAGTTCAGTCTCTTTGCCACCCCATGGACTGCAGCACGCCAGACCTCCCTGCCTATCACCAAGTCCCAGAGTTTACTCAAACTCATGTCCGTTGATAATTGTGATTATATTCCCCAAAATGTATGTATGTATTTATGTATGTGATTATTTGTTACTGATTTCTTAAGTTCAAAAGATTTCAGTAACCCTGCATTTTCACTCCTTGCCCACAAGCTTTACTGTATTTGATGTCATATTTTAAGACTTTTGTTCTGTGTATCTCTCAACTACTTACTGTGGATAAAGATGATTTTACTCCTTTTGTCTTTTAACCCTCCTACTAGCTTTATATGGGCTTCCCTGGTGGCTCAGATGGTAAAGAATCTGCCTGCGATTTGGGAGACCTGGGTTCGATCCCCGGGTTGGGAAGATGCCCTGGAGAAGGAAACAGCAACCTGCTCCAGTATTCTGGCCTGGAGAATTCCGTGGACTGTATATTCCATGGGGTCCCAAAGAGTCAGACATGACTGAGTAACTTTCACTTTCACTAGCTTTATATGTGGCTGATTTACTATCTTTAGGATATAACTGGGTGTGTAGTTATCTAATGGTGGTTTCGTTTGCATTTCTCTGGTGACTAATGATGTTAAGATTTTGTCAGATTTTTGCCTTCTGCACCCATTTGATGTCCTCCATCAAATATGAATGACAGTAATGTAAATCAAACATGCCAACAGCATAAAATGCCTCCTACAAACAGTTTGCTTATTGATTCACTTTTATTCCTACCCCCTTTAAAGTGTTCTTATATATACATCTTCAGGACATATGTAAGTTTCTATCTCTTTGAAGCATTTTCATTTTCATTATTTCGCTGGATTTAGTACAAAGTACAGAGAAGGCAATGGCTCCCCACTCCAGTACTCTTGCCTGGAAAATCCCATGGACGGAGGAGCCTGGTAGGCTGCAGTCCATGGGGTCGCTAGGAGTCAGACACAACTGAGCGACTTCACTTTCACTTTTCACTTTCATGCATTGGAGAAGGAAATGGTAACCCACTCCAGTATTCTTGCCTGGAGGATCCCAGGGATGGCGGAGCCTGGTGGGCTGCTGTCTATGGGGTGGCACAGAGTTGGACACTACTGAAGCGACTTAGCAGCAGCAGCAGCAGTACAAAGTAACTTTTCTCTTGGTAAAATTCCCCAGATTATTTATATGATCAGCATGAAATTATGCTTTTCAGAGCACTTATTGCCCCATATTTTGAGGCATTCCTTTCTTTAGGAGAGTTCAAAGCCTTTTGATGTTAATATTCATAGAGTCTTGGTGAAACGGATGGGAAGCACTGAGAGAAGAAAATGAAATTCCAGAAGGCAAAGTGACTTAGCCCAAATCTCAAAGTGAACTTCTGTAATGCAAACTGTAAGTTGAGTCACAGTCATCAGATATGTTACCAGACCGACTGCAACCTGGCTAACCAGGGCACCTCTCCCTCATGGAGTCAGACCGATAAAGGTTTCAAATGAAGTCGAATCACTTCATCTTCTGATATAAAGTTAGTATCATTTCCCCCCAAATCTTTCAGAACTAGAAAGTTATCATGAGCCATGCCATGTAGAGTCCCCACGGATTTGCCAACTGAAGGCTATAAAGAAAAACATAGTCATTCTGCCCCACAGAGAAAGATGTGTGAGAATGCAGTAATGTAGGGGAAAAAAGTTTCATAGAACAATTCACAGAAATCTCCTGTCCTCTCGTACACACATAAATACTTTCAAGTAAGAAGACTCTGTGTTTTGAGGAAAAACAACAAAGAAAAAGATAGGACCTCTAGCAATAAAGAAATAAAACACACCAGTGTTCCAGGTTGGTTTTTCTAAACATACTGCATATTTAAAGAGTCACTCTGAAGAAATATGTCTGATGTTTAGCAAATATGCCAGAATTCACACACTCAAGGATGGTGCTTTTTTTCCTCCTCAAAGTAGGCATCTTGGGATGTTTATACGCTTATTTCAGTGTCACTGCGTCACTGATAAAAACATTTTTGGAACTGCTATTTTGGAATTGACTTCAGAGCCTTAGGAACATTCTTTTGATTAGCTTCAGGATTCTGTGGCTCCGTAAGAAAGTAAGTTTCAAATATTCGCTCACCATTTGACTACTTTAAGTCTCAGACTCCTTATTCTGCTCTTTTGTATATTTGTTTACTTTTGGTTGTGCTGGGTCTTCCTTGCCTCATGTGGGCTTTCTCAAGTTGCGATGTGCTGGCTTCTCATTGCGGTGGCTTCTCTTACTGCAGAATACAGGCTCTAGGTGCTCTGGCTTCAGCAGTTGCAGCTCGTGATCTCTAGAGCACAGGCTCAATAGTTGTGGGCATCTGCTTAGTTGCTCTGAGGCATGTGGACTCTTCCTGGACCAGGGATAGAACCCATGTCCCCTGCATTGGCAGGCAGATTCTTATCCACGGTAGCACCAGGGAAGTCCTCTCCTCTTTTCTTACTCCTTATTCTCATCCAATTCTGATTGTCTTGTTTTTTTAATTTATTACTTAATCTCTCATTTGCCTCTTCTTCTGTAAATCAGACATGACAGTGAGCTCACAGTCTTAGGGGAAATCTTTACTTCTATTCTGGACCATGCTCTTGTCTTATCTTCTGCCTAAGGTGCTATGGGCAGCTCTCAGTGGAAACCTTGGTCCGGCCTGACTCCAGAAACAATTCTCCTGCCCACTCCAAGGACAGATGACTACATACACACCCAATACAGCAGTGGGATGATGACCCACCAATGACTCAGTGACAGTGATCCTCATCATCTAAGAGCAAAAGTAATTTGTTAAAATGGCCCACAGTGATTTGGTACCAATGGCTGATATGTAGGGAATGACATGTCAGCTCAAGCTGCAGAAGGAAAATAAAGGCTGAGAAGTGGCGGCAAAGTAGAGAGACTGGACTTGTCCTGAGGCTCTGAGTGCTGCACTGCGCCCCTCCCCTTAGACTAGGGGATGCTGCCTGCATGGCAGCGTGGACTCATCTCTTGCTCTCATTACAGTTGGGTGAGCTTGGGTTCTGCTCCATATTTTCTTCTCTTTGGGACCCATGCTTCTGGGCCTTGTCTCTTGATGGAGGAAAATGCAACTTAGTGGACCATACACACAAATATTTGGGGGCACTGACTGTAGAGTTGGAATGAACACACTGCATGCCATAGTTGGTTGAAGGGAAAACTAATTTATTATAATTTTTTTATTTTGGAATTTTTATAGTATGTGCTTTATTTTTATTCATTAAAATTTTTAAATTGGAGGATAACTGCTTTACAATGTTGTATTAGTTTCTGCTGTACAACAATGTGAATCAACTATACATATATGTATATATATGCATGCATGCATGCTAAGTCACTTCAGTTGTGTCTGATTTTTGGGGACTCCATGGACTGTAGCCCACCAGACTTCTCTGTCCATGGGATTCTCCAGGCAAGACTATTGCAGTGGGTTGGGCTTCCCTGGTGGCTCAGAGGTTAAAGTGTCTGCCTGGAATGCAGGAGACCTGGGTTCGATCCCTGGGTTGGGAAGATCCCCTGGAGAAGGAAATGGCAACCCATTCCAGTACTCTTGCCTGGAGAATCCCATGGACGGAGGAGCCTGGTAGGCTACAGTCCATGGGGTCCCCAAAAATCAGACACAACTGAGCAACATTTAAAAAAATTTTTTATTATTTATTTTATACATTGGGCTTCCTCAATGGTTCAATGAGTAAAGAATCTACCTGCAATGCAGAAGACACAGAAGACAGAGGTTCGATCTCTGGGTTGGGACGATCCTCTGGAGGAGGAAATGGCATCCCTACATAAAACAAGTTCCACTCCAGTATTCTTGTCTGAAAAATTCCATGGACAGAGGAGCCCGGTGAACTACAGTCCAAGGGTCACAAAGAATCAGACACGACTGAGCCACTAACCACAATTTTTTCTCTCCATACATATATCCCCTCCCTCTTGAGTCTCTCTTTCACCCCCACAACCCATCCCTATGGGTAGATTCATTTTTAAAAGCTAGACTTTTGTTGGTTTTGTTTTAAATATCTTTGTTGGGAGGGAGGGCACTTATGTTCCTATCTCCAGCAGCTCTGAAATATTTACCCTGTAGAAGGAAAAGTCATGTAACAGTAAATAAAGACTCTGACAATAAAAATGCATTAGTATTTTCTTTGGGATAGTATATTTTTATAGTGGCATTTATCAATTTATATTCCTCATGGCATTTTACTTGAATTGATAGAAAGACAAATTGTGTTTTCCAAGCACAGGAAAGCAGATTATCCCGAGTAGAGAAATGGGAAAACTGACTACATCTGTATGTTGGTTCATAATCTCAGGAACTCCCAGGGGGCAGATCTGAAACTGAACAAGGAGAGCCAGGAGTGAAAAAAGAAAGAGGCAGACCACTCCAGGCAGGTAGGTGGCAGTTC
The DNA here is from genome assembly GCF_032452875.1 of Bos javanicus. Taxonomy (NCBI): domain Eukaryota; kingdom Metazoa; phylum Chordata; class Mammalia; order Artiodactyla; family Bovidae; genus Bos; species Bos javanicus. Next base: position 94,359,932 of record NC_083872.1, on the reverse strand, counting down.
TCAGGAGCAAGAAAACTTATATACCAGGTTTGTCTCAGACGGCTGCATGATGCATAGATCTCCGCCCCCACCCACCAAAATCTTAGGAATTTACATAGAGGCCTTAATGGGGTTCAGTCACATATACTATCCTGATGGTCTCACCACCACTTCACTCTCTCAAGGTTGCATGCTTGAAACGGCTTCAGCTGTAAGAGTGGGTGCAGAATGGACATTCCCAGGACAGGGAGGGGTGAGGAGCCTCTGATTGCCTGAGTCCATCTAGCTTCTGGGTCAACAGCCAGTCACGTTCTGTCCATGGCTTTAGTCAACACTGTGATTACTGCTCATGCTCAAAGTGACCTCTTTGTGGGATTCTGGATACTTTTCCTTGCCGAGGTAAGTTAGACTCCAGTGCTTTATTTGCAGTATTTCCCATGACAGCTTCACCTGAAGAAGCTGTGCGTATGCATGTGTTTTAAGTCACTTCAGTCATGTCCAACTCTGTGCAACCCCATGGATGGTAGCTCACCAGGCTCCTCTGTCTGCGGAATTCTCCAGGCAAGAATACTGGAGTGGGTTGTCATGCCCTCCTTCAGGGGATCTTCCTGACGCAGGGAACAAACCCACATCTCTTTATGTCTCCTGCATTGGCAGGCGAGTTCTTTACCACTAGCATCACCTGGGAAGCCCAGAAGAAACTGACATAAGACCAAAAGAAAACCATCTAATTGCAGTAAGTCTCCTACATACAAACGAGTTCCATTCTGAGAGCAAGTTCGTAAGTCCAGTTTGTTCGTTAAGTCCAGCAAAGTTAGCCTAGGTGCCCAACTAGCACAATTGGCTATATAGTGCCATACTGTAATAGGTTTAGAATACTTTTCATACAAATAATACATTAAAAATACAAACACAAAAATTAAAAAAAAAAACATTTTAATCTTACAGTATAGTACATCAAAAAGTACAATCACTGGCATACAGAGGCTGGCATCAAGTGAACAGGCAAGAAATAAAGATACTGTACTACTGTACTCTGGGCTTTCCTGGTGGCTCCGTGGTAAAGAATTTTTCTGCCAATGCAGGAGATGTGGGTTCGATCCCTGGGTCAGGAGGATCCCCTGGAGAAGGAAACGGCAACCCACTCCAGTATTCTTACCTGGAGAATCTCATGGACAGAGGAGCCTGGTGGGCTGCAGTCCATAGGGACACAAAAGTCATACATGACTTAGCGACTAAACGCCAACAACTGCTAGTGTACTCTACACAGTGCTGTAAAGTACACAAATGCATAGCCACTAGTAGAGAACACACGCATGTAACAATGTATGCCAGACACGTGGACTAACTTACGTGATTGGACGTGTGAACGCATGTTCACATCTTTGAAAGCTTGAAACTTGAAGGTTCGTATGTAGGGGACTTACTGTAATAAAAATGCTAGGATCCTACTGCCAGGATTTTGGGTGATGCCTCAGAGAATCAGGTAGTTCTCCAGGCCCGTGTGGGCAAGAGGCAATCCTGAGAATGTATGGGGAGGGTAAGGCAGGCAGGAGAGAGTCGGGGAGCCCAGGCAGCAGGCCCCTTGTCCCCATCTGCCCAGACCCACATGGAGGGAGAGAACGGTGAAGGCAGGGAGTTGTACTGGATTCTGTTCTCTCTACACATTGAGTACTGAGCTCGGGGTTCCTGACATGCAGGGGGAAGGGAAGGAAAGGGCAGGATGTCAGGGCTCCATCATCGCAATCCTACAAAAGAAACAGATTGTAAAAGCCGTGAGAAGGATTTATGACTTCAGGGACCTTTGTGAGTCCTTTTACTAGCCTAGTATATCACTCCCCTCCCATCCTTGTGCTGACAACACTCCTTAGCCCTTCCCTGGATTTCTTGTCAAACTGGGCAACTATATAAAATGAACAGACCGGAGCTGCAGGAAGGGCCTGATTGATTCCTGTGTGTGCCTGCACACGACGAAACAATTTTATTCTAAGAGGTTCTCTTATGCGGGCTTCCGGTGAGGAATCTCAGATGGTTTCTGACAACTCTGTGTTTTTAAAGACTTTTATTTTTTCTTGCAAGGATCTTCCTAAGATCCTAAGATCTTCCTAAGAGCATAAATCAAATTATAAAGAGAAGGGTATGCTCTCCTAAACAGTTTTGAAAAGTAAAGTGTGAGTCACTCAGTCACGTCCGACTCTTTGTGATGCCATGGACTGTAGCCCTCTGTCCACAGAATTCTCCAGGCAAGAATATTGGAGTGGGTTGACATTTCCTTCTCCACGGGATCTTCCTTCTCAAGCCAGGGATCAAACATGGTTCTCCCGCACTGCAGGCAGACTTTACCCACTGAGCCACCAGGGAAGCCCCAGTTATTTGAAAGTTTGGAGAGGGCTATGGTGGATGTGCCGGGCCCAATATAGTCAGTGAATGGTTCAGGCCCTTTCAAGCCATCTATGCAGCTCACTTTGCATTGCTGGGGCATCTCTCGTGGCTCAGATGGTAAAGAATCTGCCTGCAGTGCGAGAGACCTGTGTTCAATTCCTGGGTCAGGAAGATCCCCTAGAGAAGGGAATGACTACCCGCTCCAGTATTCTTGCCTGGAGAATTCCATGAAAAGAGGCTACCGTCTATAGGATCCCAAAGAGTTGGACATGACTGAGCAACTAATATTTTCACTATGACTGAGAAGTTCACAAGGGACAGATCAAATGTTTTCTCCTCTGTAAAGCCTTTCTTTTTTTAAACTGAAGTACAGTTGATTTAGAGTATTGTGTTAGTTTCAGGTATACAGGAAAGTAACTGGGTTATACATATATATGTATATATTTTTATTTTGATTCTTTTCAAGCTAAAATCTGTATTATAGATTATTACAAGATATTCAATATAGTCTCCTGCGCTAGACATTAAATCCTTCTTGCTTATCTATTTTGTATATAGTACCATCCATCTGTTAATCCCATATTTCTAGTTTATCACTCTCCCCACCCTTTCCCCTTTAATAACCATTAATTTGTTTCCCATGTCTGTGAGTCTGTTTCTGTTTTGTAAACAAGTTCATTTGTACTGTTTCTTAGATTCATACGTAAGTGATACATTTGTCTTTCTCTGACTTACTTCACTTAGTATGGTAATCTATAGGTCCATCCATGTTGGTGCAAAAGGCATCATTTCATTCTTTTTTTATGGCTGAGTAATATTCCATCACACATATATTACATACTACATATCTTTTTTATCCATTCATCTGTTGATGGACTTTTAGGTTGCTTTCATGTCTTGGCTGTCATAAATAGTGCTACAATGAAGACTGAGGTGCATGTATCTTTTTCAATTAAAGCTTGTAGAGCCTTTCTTGATTTCTCTAAGTTTGACTAAATTTCTCTGTATTCCAACAACAAAACAACAAAATTAATAGTTGCGAAAAAATGTAATGAGTGTTTACATGTTCTATAGTCATTATTCTACATGTTAACTCACTGATTTTTACAACAACCAAGTGAGGTCTGTGGATTTTTTTCTGAGACTCTGAACAGTTAAACGACCTGCCCAAGATCACACAGCTACAAAGAGGAAGAATATGGATTTTAACCTAGCTGTAGGCAGTCTAACTCCAGAGTATGTATTCTTTATTTCAAACAAGTTCTGTTTCAAAGGGAAAGAACAGCCTCTCAGGCTGTCAGTACTGCAACTTAGTCATAGACCTAATATTGCTGAAGCTGAAGCTCCAATACCTTGGCCACCTGATTCAAAGAGCTGGCTCATTGGAAAAGACCCTGATACTGGGAAAGATTAATGGCAAACAGAGAATGGGGTGGCAGAGGATGAGATGGTTCGATAGCATCACCAACTCAATAGGCATGAACTTGACCAAACTTTGGGAGATAGTGGAGGATGGGGAAGCCTGGCATGGTGGAGAACAGGGAAGCCTGGCATGCTGCAGTCCATGAGGTCGCAAAGAGTCGGGCGTGACTTAGCAACTACACAGCAACAACAGACCCAAAATGCCTATTTTGTATCTGCTTTGAATCTCACTGAACTCCCATGCCTGGTGGGTCCACTAGAATTCTGTGCTCATGGAATCCTGACTGTTACACGCTAATAGACTAGCAAGGCATTCACTTTACGTGTGTCTCTTCTGTCCACGTGCATGCTCCATTGTCAGTTCGGACTTCACTTACAAAACCCAAGCTCAAAGAGAAAATTACTAGGAATTTCAAGTTAGTGACCACAAGGCATTAAACCAAGTGTGAGACCCTGTTGAGAACACGGTCCGGTTGAACTACGCAAGGTTGTGTCTCCAAGAAGTCATCCCTGCTTGTGAGATAGTACTTCACTTTTTTTTGATTTTCAGGCGAGATAGTGATGGTGAGACAGATGAAGTATATTTCAGCTCAAACCATCAGAAGTTGGAGGAGCCTGGATTTGAACTCCGATCTGTCTGTCTGATTCTAAAATTCACAATCCCAAGTGTTCAGTATTGTAATAAATCAGCTATGCAAATGGTCCCCAACCTTTTTGGCGCCAGAGACTGGTTTTGTAGAAAACAATTTTTCCTTGGACAGTGGGGTGGGGGGAAGGTTTCAGGATGATTCAGGCACATTCCATTTATTATGCTGCTCAGGCAGTAATGTGAGCAATGAGGAGCTGACATGAAATACAGAAGAAGCCTCATCCACTCGCCCACCTCTCACTTCCTGCTTTGCAACTAGGTACACACAGTCACAGACCATTACCAGTCCATGATTTGGGGGTTGGGGACCCCTGGTTATGCCGTTGCCCCCCCATAACCATTAACAGATTACAAAGAGTGGATTATCAGTTGTGGCTTATAAAGAGTCCAAATTGCTTTCCATCTCTGTTCATTCTCCTGTGTAGCAGTTGACCAAGTGCCTTACCTTTGCTGCACTTTATATTTTTTTTAAACACCTTTCTCAACACCTTTGATCATCACCACAATCTTAGGAGAGAGTTAGTCACTCTTTTTGTAGATGAGGAAATTGAAGCTCAAATGCAGAAAGTGATGCTCCAAGATCACTTTGTCAACAGCAGAGCCGAATCTGGAGTTCTTTTTTTAATAAGTCTCCTTTTGAGCCAAAACTCAAACAGTAGGACTTGTGGTCAAGTGATAACAGAAGGAAGAATATTGGCTCATAAATCAAAATGAGGTTTTCGGATATCCTTTACATAACAGGGAGCGTGACCTAGTAGAAAGAACCTGTGAATTGAGGTCAGAGACTGGACTTGAACACTGCCACCTATTGTGTAAACTTGGCGACTTCCACTTTTGAGCACCAAAACTCTCATATACAAAAAGAGATATTTATGTTGTTGTTCAATCACCAAGTCATGTCCAACTCTTCGAGACCCCATGGACTGCAGCACACCAGGCCTCCCTGCCCTCAACATCTGGAGTTTGCCCAAGTTCATGTCCATTGTATCGGTGAAGCTATCCAGCCTTCTCATCCTCTGTTGCTCTCTTCTCCTTCTGTCTTTAATCTTTCCCAGCATCAGAGTCTTTTCCAGTGAATCAGGTCTTTGCATCAGGTGGCCAAACTAAGGAACTTCAGCTTCAGCATCAGTCTTTCCAATGGGTATTCAGGGTTGATTTCCTTTGAGACTGACTGGTTTGATCTCCTTACTGTCCAAGGGACTCTCAAGCGTCTTCTCCAGCAGCAAAGTTGGAAAGCATCAATTCTTTGGCACTTGCCCTGAGGGACAGTTGTATCAAAGTGAGAACACTTGTGAGGCTCAGTAAATGTGAGTTTCCCTGTTCTTACTGGTCATGACCTACTGTTTATATAGATAGTAGAGAACTCAATCTAACATTCTCTATTCCAGAGAGGCCAGGCTGGCTAAAGGCAAATTCAGAGTGAAGGAAACACCCAGAATCTTACCGTGTTCTATTCTTCACCTTCACACAATCTCTGCTGCTGCTTCATGTCATTGATATTAGGCATGAAAAAGATACACCACCAGGTACTATGATTGACACATAAAAGATGTGCTAAATGTGTGAGGCCATGGATGTTCTGGTCTTTATATGATATCAATTCAGAAATTTCATTGTGAAGTCATTTGACGGTATGAACTAATGGGTAATTTGGCCACACTTTACCAGACTTAAAATCATTATTAATTTCTTTAGTACTGTAATAACATTGATTTAGGTGAACGTTTATAACATAGAAAGTACATAATATTTAGCAGTAATTAACATCTTTTAATTAGGAAGAATTGCCAAGCAGTTTTCTCTGTTGGCTCTGTTGTTGGCTAAAAGTGCTGCTGGATGCAAATTCAGCTTAATCACAAAGGGGACAGCTTGAGTTTTATGTTAAATTTGCCTTTAATGGATTAAAAATATTCTTTGATATTATACTTTGTCATAAGAAGGCACATTTGAATCACCAGTGTTATAGAATGTGAGTAGTCCAAATGTCATAAATGTTATGAATAAAACCATTCACCTAGTGATGCACACATAGGATAGATCAAAGTGAGTGTAGAAATTTGATATGTCTGTCCATATGCTCATCGAGTTGTGTAGGTCTTAATACTGGCTTTGCTATTATTATTCCTCTAGAAGCACAACATAAAATTTCATCTTTTCACGTGCATTTATAGCAAATGTTACTCCTTGCTAACCAGAGAGGCATTTAGGAAATTGCTGGGTATGAAAATTGCTGACATTTTCTGAATTTCAAATGACAAATGAGATGTTCCTGTCAGTTTACTGTGTAACTCCATAGCATATGGTGCTTCTGCTGGTGGGTGTTATTTCAAAGTTTGCAGATCACACCACAAGAAAGTCCCTCTGGTGGGCTCCTGGAACACTTAGCAACTGTGAATCTGAAGTGACAGTACAGAGGGAAAAGACTTTAAAAAAAGAGCGTTTTTTTTTTTTTCTTTCTTTTTTTTTTTTGACAGTGAGAAAGCAGTACAAAGTGAATGATAAGTTAATACAGGGACGTGGAGGGTAGAGTCACTAATCCAGCAAAAGAAAAAAAAATAAGAAAAAGCAGTTTTCTCCTTTATAGGACAAATGGAGAAGTTATCTAAATTCTTAAAAACAGTGTATAATGTCAGATTTCAGAGAAGAATAAGAATTAAGAGACTGACTAGAATTAAAATAATTGTCAACTGGAGAAGACTCTTCAGACTGCCTTGGAATGCAAGATCAAACCAGTCAATCCTAAATCCAAAAATCCTAAATCAGCCCTGAATATTCATTAGCAGGACTGATGCTGAAGCTGAAGCTCCAATACTTTGGCTACCTGATGTGAGGAACTGATTCATTAACAAAGACGGAGATGCTGGAAAAGATTGAGGGCAGGAGAGGTGGCGACAGAGGATGAGACGATTGGATGGCATCATCGATTCAACCGACCTGAGCTTGAGCAAACTCCAGGAGATAGTGAAGGACAGGGAAGCCTGGCGTGCTGCAGTCCATGGGGTTGCAGAGTTGGACACGACTTTAACCACTGAACAGCAACGACAACTATGTTACGCAGAAGCTTCGAAATGGAGAGGAGATTGTTCCGAGCAACAGAGAAGACTGCCAGGATTACATTTACACTAGAAATTGTGAAATAGCTTCGAATAATGAAGATTTGAAAAGAAGGCCTCCGTTATTCAAAATGGGGCAGCTTATTTAAAACCAGCTCTCAGCAAAGCCCTGTTCCTTTCATTGCAATCTACTTTAATAGGTCACTTTGTTTTGCTTTGTTCAATAATGCCTGCATTCCAGAGCGTTTCTGTACAGTGGTCAAGCTACCAGTCAATTAAATGGAAAAGCCAGTGAAATTAGTTGCTGGAAATAATTGACTGGTCAGTTCCATTACAGTAGCTCCAACTGCCTTAAGGATCACTGCTCAAGGCTCATTTTTCTATTTGTTCCTTCTTGGAATCCAAAAACTTTCCATTGTTTATCAACCACCAAAAGTTTCATTTATGCCTTAAGAGTGTGGAGAAATGTTAGTGACTTAAAATGATGTGTTTTTAAAAGAATAGACCCTCACATTCCTCTTATCCTGTAATCCTTCAACATATTTGCCCCCAAATCTATGGAACACTAGATTTTTCATGTAGGATAAAAGGAAATTATTCAGTAAAAAAAGGAGTGGCTGAATTGTATTGACTCTCATGATCACTGATATAACAGGTGTTAGGAGTTGACCCATACAATAACAAGAGACAATAATAATAATAATAGGTAAAATGTACTCTCGGAGAAGGCGATGGCACCCAACTCCAGTACTCTTGCCTGGAGAATCCCAGGGATGGGGGAGCCTGGTGGGCTGCCGTCTATGGGGTCACACAGAGTCGGACACGACTGAAGCAACTTAGCATAGCATAGCATAGCAAAATGTATTCTACTCTAAGCATGTCAAATGAATTGAATCTCATCAACCTTCCAGGTGATGCTAGTGGTAAAGAATCCGCCTGCCAATGCAGGAGATGCAAGAGACGTGGATTTGATCCCTGGGTCAAGAAGATCCCCTGAAGGAGGAAAGTGGCAGCCCATTCCCAAATCCTTGCATGGAAAATTCCATGGACAGAGGAGTCTGGTGGGCTACAGCCCATGGGGACACAGAAAGTCGGACATAATTGAAGTGACTGAGCACTCATGCACACATTCAGCAAGTTCAGTTCAGTTGCTCAGTTGTGTCCGAATCTTTGCTACCCTAAGGACTGCAGCACGCCAGGCTTCCCTGCCCATCACCACCTCCCAGAGCTTGCTCAAACTCATTTCCATCAGGTCGGTGATGCCATCCAACCGTCTCATCCTCTGTAATCCCCTTCTTCTCCTGCCTTCAATCTTTCCCAGCATCAGGGGCTTTTCAAATGTGTCAGTTCTTCGCATTAGGTGGCCAAAATATTGAAGTTTCAGCTTCAGCATCAGTCCTTCCAATGAATATTCAGGACTGATTTACTTTACAATTGACTGGTTTGATTTCCATGCAGTCCAAGGGACTCCCAAGTCTTCTCCAAACCTCAGTTCAAAAGCATCATTCTTTGGTGCCTCAGCTCTGTTTATAGGTCAACTCACATCCATATATAATACTGGAAAAACCATAGCTTTGACTAGGTGGATCTTTGTTGGCAAAGTAATGTCTCTGCTTTTTAATATGCAACAGTTAGAACTGGACATGGAACAACAGACTGGTTCCAAATAGGAAAAGGAGTATGTCAAGGCTGTATATTGTCACTCTGCTTATTTAACTTATATGCAGAGTACATCATGAGAAATGCTGGGCTGGATGAAGCACAAGCTGGAATCAAGATTGCCGGGAGAAATATCAATAACCTCAGATATGCAGATGACACCACCCTTTTGGCAGAAAGTGAAGAAGAACTAAAGAGCCTCTTGATGAAAGTGAAAGAAGAGAGTGAAAAAGTTGGCTTAAATCTCAACATTCAGAAAACGAAGATCACGGCATCTGGTCCCGTCACTTCATGGGAAATAGATGGGGAAACAGTGGAAACAGTGGATTACTTTATTTTTATGGGCTGCAAAATCACTGCAGATGGTGATTGAAGCCATGAAATTAAAAGACGCTTACTGCTTGAAAGGAAAGTTATGACCAACCTAGACAGCATATGAAAAAGCAGAGACATTACTTTGTCAACAAAGGTCAGTCTAGTCGAGGCTATGGTTTTTTCAGTGGTCATGTATGGATGTGAGAGTTGGACTATAAAGAAAGCTGAGTGCAGAATTGATACTTTTGAACTGTGGTGTTGGAGAAGACTCTTGAGAGTCCCTTGGACTGCAAGGAGATCCAACCAGTCCATCTTAAAGGAGATCAGTCTTGGCTGTTCATTGACAGGACTGATGTTGAAGCTGAAACTCCAATACTTTGGCCACCTGATGCGAAGAGCTGACTCATTTGAAAAGACCCTGATGCTGGGAAAGATTGAGGGCAGGCAGGAGGAGAAGGGGATGACAGAGGACGAGATGGTTGGATGGCATCACCAACTCAATGGACATGGGTTTAGGTGGACTCTGGGAGTCAGTGATGGACAGGGAGGCCTGGTGGGCTGTGGTACATGGGGCTAAAAAGAGTCAGACACGACTAAGCAACTGAAGTGAAACGAACTAAACTGACGGGGAGAGTTCATCTTTCAGTGTTGTTTTGCCTTTTCATACTGTTCATGGGGTTCTCAAGGCAAGAATACTGAAGTAAACATTATAGCAACCGTGTGTTCTGTATTTTGCAGGGTAAAAGCAATGGAAATTTCGTGTTCTTCCATAAATACATGAATGCATGTCAACATGTGTGTCTCTCTTTTCATTTGTGGGAATACCCAGTGGTGCTGTGTGGTTAAAACAGGAATCACATTGACTGGTACTGACAGTACCCACCTGTGATGGCTAATTTGATGTCAGCTTGGCTGGGCAAAGGGGTGCTCATCATTTCTAGATGTGTTTGTAGAGTGTTTCCAGGCAATACTAGCATTTGAATTGGTAGACTGAAATAAAGAGGAACTTCCTTGTCAGTGTGAGGGGGCAACATTCCATCCCTTGAGGGCCTGAGTTAAACAAAAAAGTGGAGGAAGGACACATTCTCTCTGCTTGAGCCGAGACATTCATCTTCTCCTGCCCTTGGATATCAACATTCCTGATTCTGAAGCCTCTGGCTTTAAACGGAATTATGCCCTAAATGTCCTGGGTTTCCAGCTTTCAAACAAGACAGGCTAGGCCTCTGTATCACCTGAGCCAATTACTATAATCATTCACTCTCTCAGTCCATATGGAGAGAGATTTATATTAAATAATATGCTGTGCTTAGTCGCTCAGTCATGTCCGACTCTTTGTGATCCCATGGACTATAGCCTGCCAGGTTCCTCTGTCCATGGGGATTCTCCAGGCAAGAATACTGGAGTGGGTTGCCATGTCCTCCTCATTAAATAATGTATATATTATGATTCTCTCTATATATGTATGTGTGTGTGTGTGTGCTCAGTTGTGTCTGACTCTTTGTGACCCCATGGACTGTAGCCCACCAGGCTCCACTGTCCATGGGATTCTCCAGGCAATAATACTTGAGTGAGTTGCCATTTACTCCTCCAGCGGAGCTTCCCAACTCAGGGATGGAACCCGTGTCTCTTGTGCCTCCTGCATTGACAGAGATTCTTTACCCTTGCGCCACCCAGGAAGCCTCTGTCTCTATATATGTATGTCCATATATCTATAGCTATCTGTTTCAGGGTTCTCTAGAGAAACAGCTTGGTTCTATTTTCTCTGGAGATGCCTAATTAGTAGACCCATCTAGAGGCTTATAACAGTACCTGGCTCAGGGAAAGAATTCAGGAAATGTTAACATTAATTATCCTTTTTACTATCATCATTGTACTTCTGACTCCTTTCCTTTCTCATTGACATCATTTCTATCTCTTTGAATTAGTACTAACCAAGCTTATTGTCTAGATTCTCTGGAAAAATGTTATTGATATGTAAGTTTGATTTACAGTAGCTGCCTGTGTTTCTTTTCTTAAAAGTAATGGTTATTAGGCTCAACACATCTTGTTTGCTTGCAAGTCTTGTTTTTTTCCCCCCCTTTGTTTCTCCAGGAAATATAGCAAAACACTTAAAGCTTGTGTATAAATTTGTTTTGTGTGACAATTTTTTATCATAAAAAACTGCTTATCAAAGACATTTTAGTAAGTTTATAGAACTAGATTTATGTTTACTTTCCAACTGTTTACATTTTTAAAGGTCCTTAAATAAGTGAAGATATATATATATATATATATATATATATATATATATATAAATAGAGGAGATGGTGATTTGTAGCATGCTTAGTTGCTCAGTCGTGTCTGACTCTTTGTGACCACATAAACTGTAACCCACCAGGCTCCTCTGTCCATGGGGATTCTCCAGGCAAGAATACTGGAGTGGGTTGTTATGCCTTTCTTTAGGGGATCTTCCCAACCCAGGGATCAAACCCAGGTCTCTGGCATTGTCGGTGGATTCTTTAATCATCTGAGCCATGACAGGAAATAGTAGATTGTACGTTACTTCTGGGCAAGGATATAATTTCTTCTTTCACTGTAACTTCTTCAGACTCCATAAATGTTGTCTGGACTAACTGACATTGATTCTACCCTAAATACATTAGAAATTGAACTTTTCCTTGAACATATAATTAGTGTGTTTCTTGAGATCGGCAGGATAAACAGACTGCTAGGCGTTTATGGCAATGCTATCATTTCGTTTTTAGAGAAGTTGTACAAATAGGAAGAGATGACAAGCCACAGTTTCACACTGCGTGAATCTACGCAGGTATCAATTACTATGATGCCCCTATTAGTGGAGATACAATTGTGATTTGATGTCACAAAACATTACCCTTTCCTGACAGATGTTATGAGCCAAACTGCTTTTAAGAACCAGTCAGCCTGAAAATGACAGAAGTCCTGTATCCTCATCAGATTCCACATTGGGAAGCGTTTCATCTTTCATCTGTCACACTCAGTCGATGTACATGACATCAGTTGCAAGGCCTACATTTGTAACAACAAGGTATCCAGGTGTTCTGTTGACATCAAAGCTCAGAGAGCGCAGGCTGTTGTGTTCTGGGAAAGGAAGCCACAGGGAGAGGGGAACCAGTCACTGTGTAGGTCATTTCAGTCTGATGTGAGACATGCAATAGTGCCAAGAGGCTGCTAAGTTCAGTTTGAAAGTACGGTCAATAGAAAGATGAACATGCGGGTGTGCATGCTATGTTGCTTCAGTCATGTCCGACTCTGTGTGACCCTATGGACTATAGCCTACCAGGCTCCTCTGTCCATGGTATTTTCCAGGCAAGAATACTGGAAAGTGAAAGTGAGAGTGAAAGTTGCTCAGTCATGTCTGACGCTATGCAACCCCATGGACTTTCCATGGAATTCTGCAGGCTAGAATACTGGAGTGGGTAGCCTTTCCCTTCTCCAGGGAATCTTCCCAACCCAGGGATCGAACCCGCGTCTTTAACGTCTTCTGTGTTGGCAGGCGAGTTCTTTACCACTGGTGCCATCTGGAAAGCCCAACTAAGAGATGACACTTGCATAAACTGTCTCCGAGAATCAGCCATCAGCAGAATGGTTGCTGAGACTAAGAACAACCTTTGAGGGACTTCCCTGGTGGTCCAGTGGCTAAGCCTCTTTGCTCCGAATGCAGGGTGCCTGCATTTGATCCTTGGTTAGCAAACCAGATCCTGCATGCCACAGCTAGGACCTGGTGCAGTCATATAAACAAATAATTTTTTTTTTAAAAAGAACAACCTTTGAATACAAAGTACCCTAAACCACCCATGACTGTTTCAAAAACCAATGTAGAGTGCATTCACGAGAGTCTGAAAAAGGCATCTCTTTTTGGTAGACAAATTAGAAAAAGGCCGCTTTCTGGTTGGATGTGCCAATTATCAGTCTACAGCCTTTCAGCCACAGATACACTCTTCTTTGCCTTGCCAATAATTCTGCCACATTTCTCTCGTGCACTATATTAAGCCTGTCAATGGAGGGTGATGGAGGGACGTGGGAAAAGACGTCCCTCTTCCTGTTCCACTGTGTGCTCTCTTTCAGCAGTAAGGCACCTCGCAGTTGGTGTCTTCCTTCAGTTTTCCATAGCATGGCTTTCCAGAAAGTCTGCTTTGGCTGCACCTCAACAAACTTCTCTGCCATCTCTGGGACCTGTGATTTCTCCAGTAAAACCCGTATCTTGGCCCCAGTGGACAAGGGTCTCTCTCTTTTAGATTCATTCCTTACTTGGGTGCTTTGCCTCAGTCGTAGAGGTAATGGCTGATGCCCGTGTCAGTGATTCCTGTGTTGTTTCGACTTCTCTTTACCCTTGGAAACTTCCCTCTGTTACTCACATCCCCTGTTGTATTTAATTATTCTTTGTATTAAAACCTTCCTTAGTCACAGTATGCATTGTTTCTATCTCCTGAATAGACCCTTCCTAACACAATAAGAACTATACAAAAATGATCTTCACGACCAAGATAATCACGATGGTATGATCACTCACCTAGAGCCAGACATCCTGGAATGTGAAGTCAAGTGGGCCTTAGAAAGCATCACTACGAACAAAGCTAGTGGAGGTGATAGAATTCCAGTTGAGCTATTTCAAATCCTGAAAGATGATGCTGTGAAAGTGCTGCACGCAATATGCCAGCAAATTTTGAAAACTCAGCAGTGGCCATAGGACTGGAAAAGGTCAGTTTTCATTCCAATCCCAAAGAAAGGCAATGCCAAAGAATGCTCAAACTACCACACAATTGCACTCATCTCACACACTAGTAAAGTAATGCTCAAAATTCTCCAAGCCAGTCTTCAGCAATATGTGAACCGTGAACTTCCAGATGTTTAAGCTGGTTTTAGAAAAGGCAGAGGAACCAGAGATCAAATTGCCAACATCTGCTGGATCATCGAAAAAGCAAGAGAGTTCCAGGAAAACATCTATTTCTGCTTTATTGACTATGCCAAAGCCTTTGACTGTGTGGATCACAATAAACTGTGGAAAATTCTGAAAGAGATGGGAATACCAGACTACCTGACCTGCCTCTTGAGAAATGTGTATGCAGGTCAGGAAGCAACAGATAGAACTGGACATGGAACAATAGACTGGATCCAAACAGGAAAAGGAGTACGTCAAGGCTGTATATTGTCACCCTGCTTATTTAACTTATATGCAGAGTACATCATGAGAAACTCTGGGCTGGAGGAAGCACAAGCTGAAATCAAGATTGCCAGGAGAAATATCAATAACCTCAGATATGCAGATGACACTACCCTTATGGCAGAAAGTGAAGAGGAACTAAAAAGCCTCTTGATGAAGGTGAAAGTGGAGAGTGAAAAAGTTGGCTTAAAGCTCAACATTCAGAACACGATATCATGGCATCTGGTCACATCACTTCATGGCAAATAGATAGGGAAACAGTGGAAACAGTGTCAGACTTTATTTTGGGGGGCTCCAAAATCACTGAAGATGGTGACTGCAGCCATGAAATTAAAAGACGCTTACTCCTTGGAAGGAAAGTTTTGACCAACCTAGATAGCATATTCAAAAGCAGAGACATTACTTTGCCAACAAAGGTCTGTCTAGTCAAGGCTATGGTTTTTCCAGTGGTCATGTATGGATGTGAGGGTTGGACTGTGAAGAAAGCTGAGCACTGAAGAATTGATGCTTTTGAACTGTGGTGTTGGAGAAGACTCTTGAGAGTCCTTTGGACTGCAAGGAGATCCAACCAGTCCATTCTGAAGGAGATCAGCCCTGGGATTTCTTTGGAGGGAATGATGCTAAAGCTGAAACTCCAGTACTTTGGCCACCTGATGCGAAGAGTTGACTCATTGGAAAAGACTCTGATGCTGAGAGGGATTGGGGGCAGGAGGAGAAGGGGATGACAGAGGATGAGATGGCTGGATGGCATCACTGACTCAATGGAAGTGAGTCTGAGTGAACTCCAGGAGTTGGTGATGGACAGGGAGGCCTGGCGTGCTGCGATTCATGGAGTCACAAAGAGTTGGACACGACTGAGCGACTGAACTGAACTGAACACAATGGATGAATTAGCATGGTGACCCTTTGACAGGATTTAGTGAGTACCAAGGAAAGAGTGTGTCTCTCTCCCATGGTAGCAGCAGGACCTTTCACTTCCTGGGTAAGCAAGGGCTGGACTTCAGTCCCCATTTGCTTCAGCACATTGGCAGGCCCCCTTGAGCTCTTGAACAGCCTGTACAACTGTTAGGAGTCGTCCTTCGCTGGACCATTGAAACTCTATAAATTAAAACAGGCATTGCTCTCTGCTCTCAAGATACCCTCAGGCTAGTGGATGCAATGGACAAGTAAACAGACAATGGGACGCAGAGAACAAACTTGTGGTTACCAAGGAGGGATGTGCGGGAGGGATGGACTGGGTAGTGGGGTTAGCAGATGTAAATTATTATATACAGAAGTGGTGGCGTTAGGGGTGAAAAATCTTCCTGCCAATGCAGGAGACACAGAGATGTGGGTTTGATCCATGGGTCAGGAAGATCCTTTGGAGTAGGGAATGGCAACCAATTCCAGTATTCTTGCCTAGAAAATGCTATGGACAGAGGAGTCTGGCAGGCTACAGTCCATGGAGCCACAAAGAGACAGATATGACTGAGCAACTAAATATACATATATAGAATGGATAAACAATAAGGCCCTACAGCATAGCACAGGGAACTATATTCAGTATCCGTGATAAACTATAATGAAAAAGAATGTTTTAAAAAATGTATATATATGTAACACAAACTGAATCACTTGGCTGTACAGCAGATATTGACATAGCATTGTAAATCAACTATATTTCAGTTAAAAAAATCACATATCTGACAATTTCCATTAGGTTACACAAGTCAAATGCTTTTTTGATGCTTTTGAACTGTGGTGTTGGAGAAGACCATTGAGAGTCCCTTGGAATGCAAGGAGATCAAACCAGTCAATCCTAAAGGAAGTCAGTCCTGAATAGTCATTGGAAGGACTGATGCTGAAGCTGAAGCTCCAATACTTTGGCCACCTGATGCGAAGAACTGACTCATTTGAAAAGCCCCTGATGCTGGGAAAGATTGAAGGCAGGAGGAGAAGGGGATGACAGAGGATGAGATGGTTGGATGGCATCACCGACTTGATGCACATGAGTTTGAGCAAGCTCCAGCAGTTGGTGATGGACAGGGAAGCCTGGCATGCTGCAGTCCACAGGGTCGCAAAGAGTCAGACATGACTGAGAGACTAAACTGGTACACAGGTCAAGTTTACTTAATTTAAGAGAAGATGGCAAAATTGTGAATATCAAGAGATAATATAATCACAGGCCATTGTAAAGACTGGCTACTACAGACATCCTACAATAAACCAGAAGGAGGGAAGGTTCCTGCCAGAGAGAACACTAGAGGTGAGAATGGCACTTTGCATTAGCAAGTGATGTAGAATAAAATAGTGTCCCAAGCACCGTTATTATTAGCATGTGCAGCGGAATGGGAAGGTGAAAGGTAATGGCAGGTGTTGAACCATTGCTCTGTTATATGATTCAGGGTTTTGAGGTAGGAAGGTGGCATTGGGCAAATGCAGTGAGAAATGACTGGATAAATTGTCAGAGGTAAAATCGCAAAGGATCTGGCTCAGCATTTTGCTTGGAGGCTATGGGGAGCCGTGGACAGATTTTAATCAGGGTAATGATTTTTAATCCTTGTATCTGGAAAGCAAGCCACTCAGATTCAGTGTACCTCTTGCAGGGTTAATTTCCAGCTCTTCTCGGAAACACAGGCACTTTCTATGTGGACCGCCTGCCCTTTTCCCCTGTTCTTGCTCTGGTTTTCTTGTCCTTAAGCACAGCTGCAGCATAAGGGGAATAGCCAGGGTGAATTGAAAGGTTAAGTTCCTAGTTTCTACAACCTTCCTGGGAAGCCTCCTTTACAGGCCTGCCGGCTTGCTAGGTGCTAAAACGACCATGGTAGAAAGCAGACTGATGCTAGCTTCAGCCAGTGAGGATGCTGGAGTCAAGGGACATCAGTGCTCTGGAAGGCCACTTTATTCAATTGTCAGTGTGGCAGGCCAACTGGGGATTCTTCAGGCTTTTCAGCTGTAATCATAAGCAAGGAAAAGAAAACTGTCGACCTTAGCATTTTCAAAGATAAAGAACTGCAGTGTGTTTATGTATATTTATATTACACAAATATTATACGTATTGTAGATATATAGTATGTTTTAGGTATATCTATAATATCTAAGGGCTTCCCGGTGGCTTAGTTGGTAAAGACTCTGTCCCCAATGCAGAAGACCTAGGTTCAGTTTCTGGGTTGGGAAGATCCCCTGGAGAAGGAAATGGCAACCCACACCAGTGTTTTTGCCTGGATAATCCCATGGATAGAGGAGCCATGGGGGCGCAGGGGTCGGACACAATTTCGTGACTAACCCACCACCACCACGGTAACATCTAAAATATCTAGTGTAATTATAGATACACGATATAGCTTTATATTGTTTATATTTATTTTATATTATACTATATATAAATATGTTAGGTCTGAGACCCTGGATTAGGAAACATTACATATCTTTTCCAGGAATAGAGATAATTTACTGCAGTTAATTTCCAATTTTCCATAGAAGAAGAAATAAGAGTAAGACAAAAAATTTAAATCCTTTTGTCATCCTTACCTTCATTTCTGTTGTCATGGTCTTCACTTGAAGTACCCTAGAGGTATAAGCAAATTAGTTTACAAGAAACACATTGCCTAATTTTAATCCCTTCTAACTCATTCATAAGCTTTGGCAATTTACTTTCCCTTCTTAAGACAATTGGCTCACCACATCATTAGGGAGTAGGCTTCCCTGGTGGCTCAGTGGTAAAGAATCTGCCTGCCAATGCTGGAGACTGAGGTTCAATCCCTGGTTCAGAAAGATCCCCTGGAGAAGGAAATTCTTGTCTGGAGAATCCCATGGACAGAGGAGCCTGGTGGGCTGCAGTCCTTGGGATCACAAATGACTTAGGGACTAAAACAGCAACAACAACAATTGTTAGGGAGTAGCCAATTGTTTGGTTGTTCAGTTGTGTCCGACTTTTTGCGACTCTGTGGACAGCAGCATGCCAGGCTTCCCTGTCCTTCACCATCTCCTGGAGTTTGCTCAGACTCATGTCCATTGAGTCAGTGATGCCATCCAACTATCTCATCCTCTGTTGCCCACTTCTCCTCCTGCCTTCAGCCTTTCCCAGAATCACAGTCTTTTCCAATGAGTTGGCTTTTCACATCAGGTGGCCAAAGTATTGGAGTTTCAGCTTTAGCATCAGTCCTTCCAATGAATAATCAGGTTGATTTCCATTAGGATTGACTGGTTTGATCTCCTTGTAGTCCAAGGGACACTCAAGAGTCTTCTCCAGCACCACAGTTCAAAAGCATCAGTTCTTTGGCACTCAGTCTTCTTTATGGTCCAAATCTCACACCCGTACATGACTACTGGAAAAACAATAGCTCTGATAATATAGACCTTTGTTGGCAAAGTAACGTCTCTGCTTTTTAGTAGGCTGTCTAGATTTGTCACAGCTTTTCTTCCAAGGAGCAAGCGTCTTTTAATTTCATGGCTGCAGTCACCATCTGCAGTGATTTTGGAGCTCATGAAAGTAAAGCCTGTCACTGTTTCCATTGTTTCCCATCTATTTGCCATGAAGTGATGGGATCAAATACCATGATCTTAGTTTTCTGAATGCTGAGTTTTAAGCCAGCTTTTCACTCTTCTTTCACTTTCAACAAGAGGCTCTTTAGTTCTTCTTCATTTTCTGTCATAAGGGTGATGACATCTGCATATCTGAGGTTACTGATATTACTCTTGGCAATCTTGATCCCAGCTTGAGCTTCATCCAGCCTGGCATTTTGCACAATGTACTCTGTACATAAGTTAGATAAGCAGGGTGACAATATACAGGCTTGACATACTCCTTTCCCAATTTGGAACCAGTCTGTTGTTCCATGTCTGGTCCCAGCTGTTGCTTCTTGACCTGCATACAGATTTCTCAGGAGGCAGGTAAGGTGGTCTGGTATTCCCATCTCTTCCATAATTTTCCATAGTTTGTTGTGATCCACACAGTCAAAGGCTTTAGCATAGTCAATGAAGCAGAAATAGATATTTTTCTAGAATTCCCTTGTTTTTTCTATGATCCAATAGATATTGGCAGTTTGATCTCTGGTTCCTCTGCCTTTTCTAGATACAGCTTGTACACCTGTATGTTCTTGGAGTAGGCATGGTTTGTGCCTTTAAATATCTCTTTCAGATTGAAAAGATCCCATTTTATGAATTTCACTCTTATAAAGACACACTCTTATTGTTGATATTAATGCTAATGGAAGTGTGAAATATGAATAGAGATACAGTAATTCCCAAACCATGTAATCAGTCTCTGAATAATTTAAAATTTGTGGACTACTAGACTCTGTGTTTTACTTGCTGTTGACATAATTCACATAACAAAAGGAAGCATTATCAAAAACTCCTAATAAAGAGGAAGCCCATCTTGCTGATTCCTGGTCTAATTTTTTCCCAGAAGCACCCTATCTGGACTGGTATAGCCCTTAGGAAAATATCATACACCTTTAAAATTCACTGTCCATTTAAAACAAAATATAGATAATTTTAAAGATAATCTAGGGTGTTTTATACCTTCTTATTTAGCCCATTCTTCCCAAGATCTTTCTTGGTTCTTTGTACGTTTTCTCAGTGCTCTGCTACTGATTTGCACTCATGGTTTGCAGAAGCCTAAGGACTAAAGAGTCTTTCTAGCAGCCAAGAAAGATGCAAACAGTTCTGGCCAACAGGGCAAAAATTCCAAACAATAAAGACACATGATGTTCACACAACAAGGGCAGGATAGAAGGAAAAATCTCCAGTGAACACTGAATTACCCTGTACTGTGCTGTGCTTAGTCACTCAGTTGTGTCTGACTCTTTGCAATCCTATGGACTGTAGCCCACTAGGTTCCTCTGTCCATGGGATTCTCCAGGCAAGAATACTGGAGTGAGTTGCCATGCCCTCCTCCAGGGGATCCTCTCAACCCAGGGATTGAACCCAGATCTCCTGTGTTGCAGGCAGATTCTTTACTGACTGAGCCACCAGGGAATTACCCTGAAGTTCCTCAATTACAGTTATTTGACTTGACTATGGAAATTTAACTGGTCCCTTATTTTGTTAGCAAATGAGACAGTTAACTTTATGTGTCAACTTGACTGAGTCAAGGGGTGCCCAGGTATTTGGTGAAACATTATTCCGGCTATTTCTATGAGGATATTTTTAGATGAAGTTAACAGATGATTGTTAATATTGCCTCAATGGACACGAGTTTGAGCAAACTCTGGGAGATAGTGAAGAACGGAAGCCTGGCATGCTTCAGTCCATGGGGTCGCAAAGAGTTGGACACGAATGACCGACTGAACAACAAAACATTTAAATTTGTAGACTGAATAAAGCAGATTGCCCACTGTAATATGGATGTATCTCATTTAATTGTTTGAAGGCTTATATGGAACAAAAGGTCTGATTCTCCTCTAGTAAGAGAATTTCTCCTGCCTATGGGAAGAATTAACTGCCTTGGTAGAATATGCTTATTTGGATGGAGGGAAAACTTCTCTTTTTCTATCCCCATGAAAGTCTATACTACCTACTGATAGACCCTTATGGCAGAAAGTGAAGTAGAACTAAAGAGCCTCTTGATGAAAGTGAAAGAGGAGGGTGAAAAAGTCGGCTTAAAGCTCATCATTCAGGAAACTAAGATCATGGCATCCAGTCCCATTACTTCATGAGAAATAGATGGAGAAACAGTGGAAACAGTGTCAGACTTTATTTTGGGGGCTCCAAAATCACTGCAGATGGTGATTGCAGCCATGAAATTAAAAGACGCTTACTTCTTGCAAGGAAAGTTATGACCAAACTAGATAGCATATTGAAAGGCAGAGACATTACTTTGCCAACAAAGGTCTGTTCAGTCAAGGCTATGGCTTTCCCAGTAGTCATGTATGGATGTGAGAATTGGACTATAAAGAAAGCTGAGCACAAAAGAATGGATGCTTTTGAACTGTGGTGTTAAAGACTCTTTAGTGTCCCTTGCACTGCAAGGAGATCCAACCAGTCCATCCTAAAGGAAATCAGTCCTAAATATTCATTGAAAGGACTGATGCTGAAGCTGAGGCTCCAATACTTTGGCCACCTGATGTGAAGAACTGACTCATGGAAAAGACCCCGCTGTTGGGAAAGATTGAAGGCAGGAGAAGGGGGCAACAGAGGATGAGATAGTTGGATGGCATCACCAACTCAATGGATGTGAGTTTGAGTAAACTCTGGGAGTTGGTGATGGACAAGGAGGCCTGGTGTGCTGCAGTCCATGGGGTCGCAAAGAGTCAGACACAACTGAGTGGCTGAACTGAACTTATAGAGGCTTCAAGTTTTCCTTCACTCTTCTTGATATATTTCCAAAACTTCCAAGAATATAACATTTCAAACAGTTATTTATAAATTTTGGGATCAATTAGGGTCCAGACAGGAAATCAGAAACCACATTAGGTATTTCAATAGAGAGAGTTTAAGATAAAGAGTTGCTTAAGCAAATGATGGGAGAATAAAAAAGCAGAGGCTGAATATTTAAGTTACATGGAGATAGTAACTGTAGGAAACAAACGTGAGAAACAAAGGGAAGAAGTTTGAGTCATCTAAATCTACAAGCTTAAGGAGGGGACCCTGCAGAGTTGGGATTCATATTGCTCAGTATGCGGAGCTGTGTAGCAGCATCTGGTACCTAGAAGTTTGAGGACTGGCCCCATGGATGCAGGACTCAGAAACTTAATGGAGCAGTTTCCCAGCTTTGCCTCTCAGGTATCATCTGGGAGTGATGAAGACAGCTAGGGACTGGAATCACTAGGCTGTTGCTGGCAAGACATGAGCAATTCGCATATAAAAATCAAGTCCATATTCCACCTCTCTCTCTCTCTCCTTCTCTCTACTAGTTATGCCTAATAGACAAAGGATAAACAGTTTTGCCAAGTCTTCATCCTATCATCTCATAATATAGAGGGATAGATTTACATTGCCCTGGGAGATAGTAGCTCAGTAACCATTATGGGACTTCCCTGGTGGTTCAGTGGTTAAAGAATTCACCTGCCAATGCAGGTAACAGAAGTTTGACCCCTTATCAGGGAAGATCCACGTGCCTTGGGACAACTAAGTCAGTGTGCCACAACAACTAAAGCCCGCATGCTCTGAGCCCATGCTCTGCAACAAGAGAAGCAACTACAATGAAAAGTCTCTGTGCTACCATGAGAGAGTAACCGTCCTTTGCTGCAGTTAGAGAAAGCCTCATAGGCAGTGAAGACCTGTAGCAGCCAAAAAAAAAACAACCAAAAAACAAACAAACAAAAAACAAAAAACCATTATGAATGGAAGAAATATCTGAAAACAGGTTTTAACGGAGAAGAAAACCTAAATAGATAGATTCTGGTGGAATTAGAGGGGAACATGAATGAAATTATAGGAGAGTATAGCAGAATAGAAAGGCAACCTTGTAGCAATTTTGCGTAGTATCAGCTTTGATGACTCTAGATAATAATAGTAACAAAGAAAGGTTAAGGCTAGTTCTAAATATTAATAAATCTGTAAGAGCAATATATATATATATATATTTATATTTAAAATCGGTATTGCTTATCCAGCTATGCTAAGCATGGTGTAAAGAAAAAAATGTTTTATATCCATGTTGATATTTTGTAATTTTCAGTGACTCTGATAAAAATGATTAAACTTATTGCAGATATAAGAAACAACTAAATAGTAACATAATTTGAAACACTGAAGCATCATTACATTTGGAAATTATATAATATTCCAAATATTTAAAGAGTTCAGTTCAGTCACTCAGTCGTGTCTGACTCTTTGTGACCCCATGAATTGCGGCATGCCAGGCTTCCCTGTCTATCACCAACTCCCAGAGTTCACCCAAACTCATGTCCATCGAGTCGGTGATGCCATCCAGCCATCTGTTGTCCCCTTCTCCTCCTGCCCCCAATCCCTCCCAGCATCAGAGTCTTTTCCAATGAGTCAACTCTTCACATCAGGTGGCCAAAGTATTGGAGTTTCAGCTTTAGCATCAGTCCTTCCAAAGAACACCCAGGACTGATCTCCTTCAGAATGGACTGGTTGGATCTCCTTGCAGTCCAAGGAGCTCTCAAGAGTCTTCTCCAACACCACAGTTTAAAAGCATCAGTTCTTAGGTGCTCAACTTTCTTTGCAGTCCAACTCTCACATCCATACATGACCACTGGAAAAACCATAGCCTTGACTAGACGGACCTTTGTTGGCAAAGTAATGTCTCTGTTTTTCAATGTGCTATCTAGGTTGGTCATAACTTTCTTTCCAAGGAGTAAGCGTCTTTTAATTTCATGGCTGCAATCACCATCTGCAGTGATTTTGGAGCCCCCCAAAATAAAGTCTGACACTGTTTCCACTGTTTCCCCATCTATTTCCCATGAAGTGATGGGACCAGATCCCGTGATCTTAGTTTTCTGAACGTTGAGCTTTAAGCCAACTTTTTCACTGTCCTCTTTCACTTTCATCAATAGGCTTTTTAGTTCCTCTTCACTTTCTGCCTAACATTAGATAATTATAATGTGCCTGGCAGTGTTTTAAGTACTTTACATGTATTAATGCACTTAGTTCTCATCATAACCCTATTTCTCTTACCTTCCCCATTTTATAGATTAAAAAAGACTATGACAGAAAGAGAGGTTAAGTAACTTGGCAATAATCACACAGCCCCAAGTGACAAAGCTAAGAGTTTACTCCAGTATTCTGACTTTTAAGCATTCCAGTCTACACTGTTAGTAAAATAATTTTTGGATTAAAAAAAAAAAAAACTTTTCCAGTGATATTGTAAGCTTTAGTTTCCTTATCTATAAACAGGGATAATAATGTCTGTGTGGAAAAGGGGGCCACAGAGGATAAAATGGTTAGATGGATAAGGTGGCTGACTCAGTGGACATGAGTTTAAGCAAACTCTGGGAGATAGTGGAGGACAGAGGAGTCTGTTGTGCTACAGTCCATGGTGGTGCAAAGAGTCAGACATGACTTAGTGACTAAATAACAACAACAATGTCTGCAAGATGGAATTTTTGTAATGATTAGATAATACAACATTTGTTAAAAGCTCTAGTGTAGGGTAAAAGCTCTTTTCATGTATAAAGTCCTTAATAAATGGCATTTATCATTTGTACATCTGAATATCTTTATTGAGGTAGGTGAAATGTAATTCATCTGGGGGCTCACTTGAAATTTTGGAGATAAACAAAAATATCTCTTGTAACCAAGATTCAGAAGCAAAAGAAGAGCTCACTCTGGCCACTAATACAGCCTAATAAACAATAAGGAGTTCTAGGAAGGACAGCATGGATTTTTAAATGTACTTTTTTAATAGATCATTATCTGAATAATAACCCTAACTTTTAAAATCTCAATTTCTTAAATAACCAGGAAGCAACAAAACAAAACAATTGCTAGCAGAGACCTTTTGGCCTACCCTTCTAGCCCTACTCAATCTGCACTCAAGAGAGAAAATACCGTTTGGGAATGTGAACAGTGATGGGCTCTAAGGCGACTTATTTTTCTGTTTGCTTTTTAAAAAGAGAGATGAGAGGATGATGTAGTTGTAATGGCTGAATTGTGTAATTATGGATAGAGGAAATATAATAATATGCTTCTCTAGCACAAAACAATAACTCTGATTCCTTCTCATTATTTTAAAATGAACACGTATATACAAACGTTCTCGATGAAAACCTAGTTTTGTAGGGTTATTTATGGAGGAGACCTTGTACATATGTCCTTGTAAGACTAGGCTTCCATATTGGTGAAAACTAACTTGGACGGGATGCAAAGAAACAAAAGAAAAGCAGGTAATACTTTGCTCTTGGGAGGTTTTAGGAAATTTTGAAACATGGCTAGAACCACAATACCAAAGAATCTCAAGTTTGTAACCAAGGCAACTCTTCCTGCTCTGCATTCAGGCTTTCCTGTTGATTATCTATTATAATGCCAATAATTGCAGCTGAGAGGAGTCTCTGTTTGTTGTGAGAGACAATTAGCACTTGAAATAAAATAACAGATCTAAATAAATTGGGGGACTCAACAGTAGGACCTGATCTCTCAGGAACAAGCAACAGCTTTGGAATAAGACTGACTCCTGTGTTTCCAGCAGCCTCCAGAGTAAGAGAGTCATCATTGAAAGTTATTTGAGGTCTCATTGGTGATTACTTCTGTTGTTATGGTTGAAAACCATTTGTTTCTTCTTAGATTCTTTTGGAAAATAGTTTAACAAATCCAAACCTGCAAGGAGGTGATACTGAATTTTCAATGATAGGCCTCTTCTAATGACTTGTCTCTATATGTCACGCTTTGTTTAAAGTATTTCCTTCAATTACTGTCACAATTACTCTTCACCATTATATAGACTGTATTTTAAATTGCTGTTTATTTTCATTCAGATGTGAATGGAAAGCTTTGCAACTCCTGATCTACATCTTTGCCTCACCTGCAATTTTTGCTTTCACAGTGAAAGTCATCATTAGTATTAAGACCATTTGCAGAAACCATTCCATGGCAGACTCTCAAAATCAGTGTTTTAAAGAACTCATGGACCCATGACTCTTAGAGACTTTCCAAAGTCTCAATAAATCTTTAGTGTTTCGAGGACAAATTATTTTCCCTGATTCAACCTTAGTTGCTTTCAGAGTCTCATTTATTATTTGTTTAAACAAACACACTGGTCTATTGCTTCCATGTGATGAGATTTCTGCCAGAATGACACTCCTAGCCTCTCCCTTCAGCTATCTGATTTGTGGGTTCAACAGAAGAAACTGAAGGAGCTGGACTCAACCCCTTCTGAACTCAATCCCTTTTGGACTTTCCTTTTTCTGAGTAAATGTGTCCACAGGCTTCATGGATTCCCACCAGCCCTCTCCCAAGTGGAAAGGGCTCTGTTTCCAGGGGAAAGTGGCTTGCAGCTGTCAAACTATCCCAGCAAATAAGAAAAGAAGTTTTTTAAATTCAACAATAAAGGCAGATCTAAAGCCACATTCTCCAATCAGCTTTAGCAGTAATAAAGCTGTTGGTTTGATAGCCATCTGTTTATCTCTTTTCTCTCTAAATTGGTTCTGAATTCAGCTGGGAAAGAGGGATGTTATTTATTGGCTGCTCCAAACACCTAACATGTGTCTTCCATATCAAGTGTAGTTGATAAATATTAACTAATGACAAAGTCATAGAATGTAAACGCTACGAGAGCAGAACCTTTGTGTGTGTCATTCTCTAGTGCCGTTTCTCTAGTACATAGAAGTTATTAAAAAATCTGTAGAGTGGCTGAAGTTATAGCTTCTTGAGTTCAGATAACAAAGATTCTTACATTTCAGAATAAAGAGTTTGGGACTTCATTTTTTTTCTCATTGACACCCAGAAGATGAATGAAAGATGGTCTCAATGTAAACAAAGGAACTAGAACCATGGCAGAATCATTGAATTATTTACAGGAGAGACTGGCAGTGTGGTCTGCTATGGATTGGAATTGGGGCTTATGTATAGCTTTTTCTCTGGCCCAGGACCCCAGGACTGGGAAATCTCAAAGGATGGAAAAGGAACAAAGAGCACAGATATGGACCAGTGGTAAAGGCTGGTCCTAAGGAACACCAGGAAAGGATGTGAGGATGCAGAGAATGAATCCTAAAGTAGGAGAGGGAGCCTACACAACATTGGGTATGAAGCCATGCAAGACAGTGTCTCTGAGCCACTGCTCCCAGGGATAGAAAATAGAGTGGCAAAGATAGGATACTGGCAAAGATGTTTCTGAAACAAGAAGCTGTTCTTTTTAAAATTATGTTTATTTATTTATTAAAAGACCCTGGAGCTGGGAAAGATTGAGGGCACGAAGAGAAGAGGGTGACAGAAGATGAGATGGTTGGCTGGCATTACCCAGTCAATGGACATGAGTTTGAGAAAAGGAGATGGTGAAGGACAGGGAAGCCTGGCACGCTGCAGTCCATGGGGTCCCAAAGAGTTGGACATGACTGAGCTACTGAACAGCAGCAACAGCTTATTGATTTAGCTGTGTTGGGTCTTAGTTGGAGCACTCTTAGATCTTCACTGAGGGATGCGGGATCTTTAATTGCAGCATGTGAACTCTTAGCTGGAGAAGACAATGGCAACCCACTCCAGTACTCTTACCTGGAGAATCCCAGGGACGGCAGAGCCTGGTGGGCTGCCGTCTATGGGGTCGCACAGAGTCGGACACGACTGAAGCGACTTAGCAGCAGCAGCAGCAGCAGCAGCAGCAGCAGCAGCAGCAGCAGAACTCTTAACTGCGGCATTTGGGATCTAGTTCCCTGATTACGAATTTCTCCCTCCCTGAGTCTCAGCCACTGCGACACCAGAGAAGTCCCAGGAAGCCATTCTTGATGGCAAAGACAGTGGACTTTAAAATCCATACTTTGATCCTATTTGACAAAGAGATAGGAACTGGCCATGAGAGCTGAAGCAGGACAGACTACTCTAAACCGGACACAAGTGAGGAAGGCGAGCACCTGAAACTCTACCTGTTCGAAGGGATGGGAGCCCGCCAGAAACTCAGAAAGAGGGCACGTAAGAGGACTACGTGCGGGGGTGCTAAGTCTCTTCAGTCGTGTCCGACTCCCTGAGACCCCATGGACTGTAGCCCCCCAGGATCCTCTGTCCATGGGATTCTCCAGGCAACAATACTGGCGTGAGTAGCCATTCCCTTCTTCAGGGGATCTTCCCAGGGATGGAAACTACCGTTTCCCGCATTTTCAAGTGAGTTCTTTACCACTAGCGCCACCTGGGAAACCCAAGAGAACTACAGGCAGGTGCAAATGAAAAGACTTAAGAACTGATCCTGCTGCTGCTGCTGCTGCTGCTGCTGCTAAGTCGCTTCAGTCATGTCTGACTCTGTGCGACCCCAGAGACGGCAGCCCACCAGGCTCCCCCGTCCCTGGGATTCTCCAGGCAAGAACACTGGAGTGGGTTGCCATCTCCTTCTCCAATGCATGAAAGTGAAAAGTGAAAGTGAAGTCTCTCAGTCGTGTTCAACTCTTAGCGACCCCATGCACTGCGGCCTACCAGGCTCCTCCGTCCATGGGATTTTCCAGGCAAGATTACTGGAGTGGGTTGCCATTGAGAACTAATCCTAGAGACCTCAAATCAAAAAAAAAAAAAAAAGAGACCATTTCACACCACAAGAGTGTAGAAGAACTCGGGCAACACACAGAGAAGATTCGAGGTCAGAAGCTGTTCTTGTGCTTACACGAACTTCAGGTTCCTAAGAGGAATTGGTATGTCACCTCCACGGTACAGTGTTTATAATTTGTTGTCCATAATTAGGCCCAAGAATAGCAAAATGTATATAGCTCTCATTCCTGTGTATGGATTCAGGCATTCCCCAGAAATCTCTTAATGAAGTCCCCGAGGCTACCTTTTGGGTATGTTATATATAGGACTCACCTATTAGTTAATATTATGGTGCCTGGCATGGGCAAGAACGTATAAACAGAATTGTATAATTCTGTCTTGTAAAGCACATTAGTTGATCAAGAGTCCCAGGAGTACTGGGGTACTGTGAATGCAGGTGTGGAGTTAGAACACCTGGGTTTGAACTCTATCGAGCCGCTTCCTAGCTAGCTGTGAAAGCTTAGGTCAGTCACTCCTCATTTGTAGCTTCAGTTTCCTCATCTGCATAAACGTACACATAGAGATTAGAAGAGTGTTTGCAGTATACAGCTGAATATAACAAGGTAAGTCAGGTACATTAAATAAGTGTTTATATAAAATGAATTGATCATCTGCTTAGATAAATTTCATGAGTTTTTTCAACGTAGATAATTCACATAAAAACCTTTGCCCAGTGACTGGCATATGATTGTGTTCATAGAAATGGTGAGATTTACTATTAATGGGTCCTAAACATGTGCTGAGTGCCTGCTGGGTACAGAGTGACTGCCGCATATGAGCTGAAAGTCCAGCCATTGCTATCTAACCATCCTTTATATGGGTTGATCAAAAATTTCGTTCTAGGTTTTTCCATAACATTGTACAAAAACCCGAAACAAGCGTTTTGGCCAACCTGATATTTCATATATAGTCTCACCTCTTTCAAAGCTGATAGTTTTCCTTTTCTTTACAGTAGCACTGATTTTTATTTTTATTTTTTGCTTTTGTGTAATAAAGTTTTATTAAAGTATAAAGGATATAGAGAAAGCTTCTAACTTAGGCATCAGAAGGGGGCAGAAAGAGTACCCGCTTGCTAGTGTTAGCAATGAAGTTATATACTCTCCAATGAATCCAAAGAATGTCTGGAGGTTGTAAAGACCTCACCAGACCTACTCCCATAATTTACATTTTAAGATAACAGAATTAGCCAGAAGGTTTAATCCAGAGACTGTCCTCAGGCAGGATACATTCTTGTAAAGACCAGGTCTACTCCCATAATTTACATTTTAAGATAACAGAAGGTTTAATCCAGAGAGTGTCCTAAGGCAGGATACATTATTGTTATATAATCCTAAGGAATGTAGAGAAGGAAAAAAAAGTTTGTCCTTTCTTCCTCCTTGAGAATTCCAGACCCCTCTCTCCTTGGGGACCCCGAGACTCCTTATCAACCTGCCTAGGAAATGACTCTCTCATTCCCCCCTTTTCTTTTAGGAGAATTATGTTGCCTAGGGAAAAGAGGTGTCGTTCTCATTCCATAACTGCTTCTGAGCTGACAAGGGGCGTTGTCCCTAAATTGATGAGGCAACATATTCTCCTAATCCTCATATTGAGGATATCTGATCCAGGGGCCCCAAATAGTAGTTGGAGGAAGCTACAGCAGTAGCAGGAATTTGAGCAACCATTTGTAACTTAAAAGCTTTCAAGCGTACAGTAGCACTGATTTTTAAATAGTATTTATTTATTTGCTTATTTATTTATTTTTGGCTGCGCTGGGTCTCTGTTGCTGCACACAGGCTTTCTCCAGTTGCAGTGTGTGGACTTCTCCCTGTGGCGGCTTCTCTGGTTGTGGAGCACAGGCTCTAGGGCACACAGGCTTTAGTAGCTGCAGCACATGGGCTCAGTAGTTGCAGATCCCAAGCTCCAGAGTGCAAGCTCAGTAGGTTGTGGCGCACGGGCTTAGTTGCCTTAGTTGCAGGATCTTCCCAGATCAGGGATCAAACCTGTGTCCCCTGCCTTGGCAGGCAGATCCTTTACCATGGGACCATCAGGGAAGTCCAGTACTGATTATTTTTCTTCCAAAAATATAAGCAGTATGTGAGTGTTTACCTCGTCCAGCCTACCTCTCCTCTTCCCTATAAAATTTTAGTAACAGGTGACTTGGTAAGCTTTGGACCTTCTGCTCTTCTCATCCTGGGCTCATTCAAAGGTTCTTATTCCCACTGCCTCTTTCCTTCACCTTTCTCTCCCTTCCTTGTTTCTTCATATATTTCTAAGTCTCTATTATGTACACTATATATTGCTAGAAGCATGTTCTCAAGCATTTAGCATGTATAGGAGGAGATAATACATAAAAAGTTAAATATAAGACTTGAATGGTCATGCAAGACACAGCTGCAAGAGATCTACCAAGGCTGTTTATGCTACGTGGTCAGTGACATTCATCATAGACCTAGTATATCACACTGTTGATCAGTGTTGTTTGTCCCTTCTTGCACACACACGTGAAGATGGCTTTATTCTATAAATCATGAAGATGTAGACATCATCTAATTCCGATGATGCTAGATGAATTTAAAATCTTAAGCAGGAAGAAGTTAAAGATCCAAATGACCACATAAAGAAAATTCAGTATCAGTCACATTTTTGGAATTTGATGCAGTTATTTAGAGTTTGATGCCATTATTTAAAGGGGCTCCCGAAATCACCACCAAATTCGTACTAGGGCATGGGTGTGCATAAAATGTGAACAGAAAATTTGCTGACTAACTATATACAGAGAATTATTCCAAGTAATGATGTTTTGATAAATGGAGCTGTTGTATTTAGAAAATGTGAAATGAACAGATACTCATGTAGGAGGAAAAACTTGGAAAGCAGTAATGCTAAATGGACTGGGGTGATAGTTGGTGGCAAGTTCATATGAACAGTAAATGTAAGGGGGCGCAGAAAAGAAGGACAATATGATTTTATGTGGACCGAGCCAAGAAATCACAGCATAGATCAAGGGAGACATAGGCCAGTGTGTTTTCATCTCCTTGGTAAAACATTTTTGGAATAATACACACAGTCTCAGGATTTCAGTGCAAGGAAGATGTTAAAAAACAGGAGATTCCAATGTGAAAAGTACAAGTGATTATAAGGACCTGTCAGATTGATTTATGAGGTGTGACTGGCACAACACCACCTAAATCTGTGCATACATGTGAGTATCTTACAGAAAACAAATGATTATCAAAATAATTATAGTTTTTTTTTTTTTTTTTTTGCAGTTCTATTGTCAGGGATGAGCATTTGTTGGCTTAAGATCCCTGGCCTTGAAAAGGATATTATTTTAAAATTTGTCATCAGACAGACCCTATCCAGGAAATAAAAATCTGTGTAATTCACATACAGTTGTCAAATTCAAGCTTAGTTGTAATAAGCTGAAGAAACTGTGGTTCTAAAATGGTTCTAGTGGCAATAGAAATGAAAAATAACCTTAGCTGATGGATAACTAGTAGCTGTTGATAGATTTATTCTTTTCCAATAACCCAAGTGTTGGGTTTGAAATTTTATAAATATAGCATCTTAATGGGAGAAGTGATTATATAGTATCTTAAAGAGAAGGGGGTGGCAGAGGATGAGATGGTTAGATGGCATCACTGACTCAATGAACATGAATTTGAGCAAATTCCAGAAGATAGTGGAGGACAGAGGAGCCTGGTGTGCTGCAGTCTACGAGGTGACAAAGAGTCGGACAAGATTCAGTGACTGAACAACAATGACAAAGGGAGATGTGATTAATACTTTAGGAGAGGAGAGGTAACTAGAATGGCAGAAAGAAATGAAAAGCAAGCAAAAAAGGCTAAAGGATGAGAAGTTTCTTAGGATAGATGAGAGAGCTTGGGCTAATTTAATGGTCATCAGGAAGGTGCTTAAAAATTACCTTGTTCATTAAAAAAAGATATATTATAAGCCATAAATTACTAAAATTATATGAGTATATAGGGAAAACATGAATGTTTTAAATATAGGATAAAAATAGTTCTTGTTGGAGCTACTATTTACTCAAAAGGCTGACTCTGCATATATCAGTGTTATGAAAGAAATCACTTTAAATTGCTTATGTAATCAACTGGCATTTTATAGTGAACTGCAAAAACCCAGCAAATGTGAAGAATTTTAGAATACCTGTTTCTCAGAAATGATTGCCTTTTACATATAAATGTACTTTAGAGTATATTCAGCTTGAGTTGTTTTCTGTTTGGAAATAATTGCCTCTAAGTGGTATTAAAAAGGGAAAGTTATAGGCAAACACACAACTTGTAGAACTAAGTAATTTAATGATTGTGGTTCCTCATATATTTATGCTTGAGTTTATGGAAATGTGTTTTGAAATTCATGTAGAGCACTGAAAAAAAGGTTATAGGACAAATGATTCAAATTGAGGTCAACCAAATCAAAACATCAATGCACCTCACAGTACATTTATTTTCAACATAGTTGCAAAATAACCTGCATGCTCACTAAAACAAGGCATATACATTTAAAATTTTATTTTAGTCAGAATTAACATCTTTTGAAAAGGCCAGAGTTAGTTTCATGAGTTCAAGAACCATCCATTGCCCGTCACTGTTTTTTGAATCAAATGAACAATTTTCAGCTTATAAGCAGTTCAATTATCTTTTTCAGCCTTCTCCACAGTATTGATGACTCAGCCTGCTTTTCCTATTTCATTAACTCATGGCTTATAATTTAATAGTTGCTTACTTTGTGAAGTAAGTAGAATAATTTTACACCCCTTCCTCATCATAATGAAATTCTTTCAAATTCTTAGAAGATACCACATGTGTTCCTTCTGAACTAGTTGTTACAGTTCAAATGCCTACAAAGGCCATGTAGGTAATACAAGTAGATACAGTGAATTTGGAGGGGACCAGACACATGGAGGAGGACCTGTTTGAAGGTCAGCCTCTGCAGGACTTTGAATGTTGATAGACTATAATGATCAGCATGGTTGCTGGCTTTTCCACTTCTTTAAGAGGAGCCTGAAATCTAACTAATGTAAAATTTCCAACTTTAAAATGTGGGAATTGATTCAAAGAGAGAAAATGTACTATCTAAACTCTAAAAGAAAATAGAAGGTTTCCAGACTGAATAAGGTCCTTGAACTTTTATCTTTTTTTTAAAAAATTTTTTCAGCATCTGAAATCTTTTTCATAACAAGGCAGATCTGGGATTAGTTTTTGTAGCCATGGCTGGCCCATCAAACTCTGAGCCCTTCATGTCCCTGTGCAAAGGTTCCTGGGGCCTTGGCAAAATACCTGGACACCTCTTGGCCCTTTCAAGGACTGGAGAGGTCATGGCCACAGCCCTTGGGAGAGAGGCCCCAGGGCCAGCTGGTTAAAGGAGAGGAGCTTGCCCCCAGCATTGAGAATGTGGCCCTGGGTATGGCTGCCCACCTGCACCCCCGAAGAGCACACACCTGCGGTTTGGGTACCACCTGGACACACACATCATCTGTTATAATCCCTGCAACCACAGCTGTTTTGCTTTCCTGGCCAGGACGCTTCATTTTCCAGGTCATCCAGGAAAGGAATGGAGGTGGCCGGTGGGTGGGACTCACCAGCGACCTCTTCAGTAGAACCTGGTTGAAGGTGGAGTTAGCTCCTCCAGCCAGAAGCCTGTGCAGCTTGACAAACAACCTTATGGAGATGTCCTGGCTTTTGGGCTTATCTACAAAAATAATCTATAAACAATAAGAAGAATAGAGTGTTAGCTGTTTTTTGTTTTGTGTTTTTTGGCTGTGCTGGGTCTTCATTGCACTGTGTGGGTTTCTCTAGTGGTGGACATGTAGGATCTTCCCAGACCAGGGATCGAACCCATGTCCCCTGCATTAGAAGGTGGATTCTCAACCACTGGACTACCAGGGATGCCCCCAAGCATGGAGTTTTATTTGAGCCAAATTGCAGGCTAACCCAGCCCCCGCTTTCCATATAACTCTGAGAAAATGACTTTCCAACAAAGTTTTATGTCTTGTCAGAACAAAGAACATTAAACTAGTCAGGGTTACATTTCTTCAAGGTTTTTTTCTTTTTTCTTTTTAAAGAACAGCATGTACACAGCGAGTGACCGTGGCCTTGCCCCTGGGAAGGGAGTTTTGTCATGGAGAAGGACCAGCGTTGGCACCCTATGAAAAGGGGAATTTAATCTTTATTTTTATCATGGACATTCTTTACTTCTGGTCAACATGCCCTTTTTCTTTCGTAATTAAAGCAGATGTACAATGTATGTTTGATCAGCCACCAACAGGCTCTTTTAGTTAGCCTAAAATTCAAGTTAACTCATGTATGGGCCGGAATGACTTCCTTGTATTTCAGCATGTGAACATGTCTTTTTATCACACCACTCACGTCAAACTTTTCTGTCCTTTTTGTGGGGACATCAATTCCCATGATGGTGCCCCATCCTTGGCAAGATGCCAAAAAAGAGAAAAGAACTGGGGTGGCGGGGGGAAAGCCTTCAGCCAGTGGCACCCTGGTCCTTGAATTTTTAGTTTTAACCACTATGGCAAACTGTAAACCAACTAAACTCCCAACCCCCAATTCAATTTTCTGCTCTCATATCTTTGTTCACACCAGTTCATGGGCCAGGACAGGTGTTGTTCTTTTTTTTTTTCTGTCAGTTCACTCTGAAACTTATCCTGATCCTCTTCTTTAAGAAATACCCTTTCTTTTCCTCCAGATCTCTTTTTTCCTCTAGATCCATGTAATATTAAACCCTTTCCTACCTGAAGTCTTCCTTGTCTTATTCATTTAAATATGTATTTTATTCTTATTGCTCACTGTATAAAGTCCTTTAAGGCAGAGATTATTTTACTATGCCTGACACTTAGGAGACATTCAGTAAATGCTTGTAGAATTGAAATGAGGGCTATAACTGACAAATGTCCTGTCGGCAACATTTTTCATGGAAACTCTTACTTGAGCCGAACCACGTAGAGTTAATATTTACAAGGCTAAAGTCTAGGGGAAAAAAATCAGTTAAATCATGTTTCCTTAACAGATGGTGCATCTGTGTTTCCTAATGTAATATCCTGACTGTGTATAATTGTCATAATTAAGTAATAGTTGCCTGTACAATCTTTGGTAAAAAAAATCACTTCTATATGTGGACTTTAATATCCCAATCCTCATCAGCAAATGCTCCTGCATTTATCTCAGGGCTGTTTCTTGTAGATTTCCTTCTTTGACCCCCAAACAGTTGATGAAGCCCTTCTTGGTTTCAGGTTGTGAAGGTAGGCAGTTTAGAGAAAACCAGGCCTACGTAGTTAATTCCTGAACCGAATTTTTTGGCTTTCTGGTCACTCTTAGCTAGGTCTAACGCTTGAGTTAGCATCATTTGAAACTCAGCAGACCTTGAGGAGTGTTGATGGATCTTTTTTCACTCATTTGAGCACTGACTACACTTACCCATAGAAGAAGAAGAGTTAGAAATTGTTATCATTCATACTTCTTTCTGTTTGATCTGTATAAAGTGCACTGTTTTCAAGACAATTGGGTAGGTGGTGGAGAGATCTTTAAAACTGGCGTCAAGAGACCAGCTGTTTGATCTTGAAAAGCAAGGAGATTACCTGAGAACCCCAGGTCTAGTTTTCTCAAGTGTAAGATACAAATTGGTATGCCTGCCACTTAGAGTAATCCTCATTTCAGGGTTAAATGAAATAATATATGTGCAGACAACTTTGTGGACATGCTTTCCAAGTGTTCACTGTTGTTTATTTGAAGAACTTATGCACTTGTTGCTTTGCTGGTAGATATCTAATTTCTTGGGAATCCTTTTGGGTCTGCAAACAATGGTAGGACCAGATGGAGCCAAACCCACTGGTTTACACATTGTCTAAAACAGCTTCACTCAAGCGTGGCGATGCTGAAAAGTGACAACAGAAACCTTAGGTCCCCGATAAGTAAGAAATATTTAACATCTTGTTCTTTACAGAAAAAGTTTGCCTACTTCTGCATAGTTTTTTTTTTTTTTTGCAGGAGGTATTCAAACATTTGGCCTCAAGTCTTAACTTGAAGAGCACCTCAACTAGACCTTCTCAGGCTTACTGTTTATTTTTCCTGTGGTCACAGGGCAGGAATGAAAACACCTGTGGGATTTGGGACCAGAACAATAATTATTTCTCAGTCTTATCTCCCGCAGCCAGAAGAAAACATCTGCTTTTTTAATTCTGCAGAGAAGGGCAGAATTAAAACTCTCTGGGGACTTCCGCTATATCTCTGGCCACAGAGAAGGAAGGGGCGAAGGCAGGAGAGAACGTTTCCGGTGTAACTGAATGCAAACTTAACACAAATCAGATTAGCTGAGGGTGAAGCCTGGGCTTTAAAGTTTAAACCTAAATAGGTCTCATTGCTGTTCTTGAACCAATGGATATAAGCTGGCAGAAGTCCCGCTTATTCTTTGATTTGTTTAATAAAAGTCATTAAAAAAAATCAAATGGATCACTGGGCAGGAATTTGACCAGAGACACCTTCCAAGTAATAATTAGCTAGGCAATTTTTTCTTGAGTTTTATGTTGCCATAAATATTCATGACACATTCCCCATCAAATTGTAAGTTCTTCAGGAAACACTGTTATCAGTTTAAGAACATGAATCAGACTGATAAAGCTAATTGGTTAGGGTTCTTTTTTCTCCTTCATTTTAAATAAAGCTGTCGAAGGTTCCCAGGGTAATGAAGAGCTTTGTTGTTATGACAACTGCTTATTCCTTTCCCTTTGAAGAAGCTTGTGATGTGATAGGCAACACATCAGGAATAATTAAAATAAATGATAAGCGAGGCACATCTGCTTAGAGGAATAAACCAGCACAAACTGAAACCATTTTACTGGTTTTCAATGACTATTTTCATGGCAGGAAATTCACTTCATTTGAGCTGGTCATTTGTGCCAATTTCCATCATTTCTCGTTCCAAAAACCTTGTCACTCAGGGAGGATTTAGTTATATACCCGAGACCTTTATGGCTCAGAGCTTCTCACTGTCTGACTTAACACTTCTCCAAATAGTCTGCAACACTGAAAGTGATGGTTTATCAGGGGCACACTCTAAAGTGATTCTGAATGTTCTCATGACTTACATACTCTGATTTCAAGAAAAGGGCAGTTGTAGTTCTATGGCCTTAGTGCTCACTTGCTGGAACCAAACACAGTCTTCACTTGTTGCTTTGTGCCAAGCCCTTTCACGTTTCTTTCTCCTTAAACCTTTATTCAGGGAACTTGTTAATCATGTTAATTTCACAGCAGAGGAATCCAATCCCCCCTAAACACACTCAAGGTAGCCTTGTTTGTTGTTCAGTCACTTATTAGGTGAGAATTCAAACTTAAGTCTTCCCCCGTTGATCTTTTTGTTGTTGTTGTTTAGTCCCTAAGTAGTGTCTGACTCTTTTGTGACCCTGTGGATGGCAGCCCGCCAGGCCCCTCTGTCCATGGGATTTCCCAGGCAAGAAAACTGGAGTGGGTTGCCACTTCCTTCTCCAGGGGATCTTCCCCACCCAGGGATCGAACCCACATCTCCTGTGTTGGCAGGCAGATTCTTTTCCACTGAGCACTTGGGAAGATGCTAAAGCTGAAGGAAAACATTGATTTGAATAATTAAAATGTAATGTATTTTTCTACTGAGTTGGGCTATTATTCCAATTCATCCTCATTTCTTCGTAAAACACTTAGTCTAGCTATCCTAATGCATTCCTCCACCAACTCCAGATTATGAACCATTAGGGGTTATACATATTTTAGGGATAAAACACAGATTATTTTCTTTTAAAAAATTAATGAGAGACTAGGATATAAAATATCAGGGTTTCTTCACACATAATGAAGTGTTCCAGAAAAACATCTATTTCTGCTTTATTGACTATGCCAAAGCCTTTAACTGTGTGGATCACAATAAACTGTGGAAAATTCTGAAAGAGATGGGAATACCAGACCACCTGACCTGCCTCTTGAGAAATCTGTATGCAATAGTTCGAACTGGACATGGAACAACAGACTGGATCCAAATAGGAAAAGGAGTACGTCAAGGCTGTATATTGTCACCCTGCTTATTTAACTTTTATGCAGAGTACATCATGAGAAATGCTGGACTGAAAGAAACACAAACTGGAATCAAGATTGCCAGGAGAAATATCAATAACCTCAGATATGCAGATGACACCACCTTTATGGCAGAAAGTGAAGAGGAACTAAAAAGCCTCTTGATGAAAGTGAAAGTGGAGAGTGAAAAAGTTGGCTTAAAGCTCAACATTCAGAAAACGAAGATCATGGCATCTGGTCCCATCACTTCATGGGAAATAGATGGGGAGACAGTGGGAACAGTGTCAGACTTTATTTTTCTGGGCTCCAAAATCACTGCAGATGGTGATTGCAGCCATGAAATTAAAAGACGCTTACTCCTTGGAAGGAAAGTTATGACCAACCTAGATAGCATATTCAAAAGCAGAGACATTACTTTGCCAACAAAGGTCTGTCTAGTCAAGGCTATGGCTTTTCCTGTGGTCATGTATGGATGTGAGAGTTGGACTGTGAAGAAGGCTGAGCGCTGAAGAATTGATGCTTTTGAACTGTGGTGTTGGAGAAGACTCTTGAGAGTCCCTTGGACTGCAAGGAGATCCAACCAGTCCATTCTGAAGGAGATTAGCCCTGGGATTTCTTTGGAAGGAATGATGCTAAAGCTGAAACTCTAGTACCTTGGCCACCTCATGTGAAGAGTTGACTCATTGGAAAAGACTCTGATACTGGGAGGGATTGGGGGCAAGAGGAGAAGGGGATGACAGAGGATGTGATGGCTGGATGGCATCACTGACTTGATGGATGTGAGTCTGAGTGAACTCCGGGAGTTGGTGATGGATAGGGAGGCCTGGCGTGCTGTGATTCATGGGGTTGCAAAGAGTCGGACATGACTGAGCGACTGAACTGAACTGAATGAAGTTTGATTTTATGAGGATTTTTTTTTTTGTCAACTTATATCTTCTTGTGTATACTTGGTTTTAAGTCATGGTCTAAAAAGCTTAAAAGCCACCCCTCTAATACTGTCATTATTTGCCTCCTAATTGTCTAGTTTCATTTCATTCCTCTTTTTCTGCCTTTTTTTATGGCAGTAGACATAAAAAGCACTGTTAAATGTTTGTCTTTAATAAATGGTAACTGAAAAATCAGATTTGGCTATCTCTCTCTGAAATAGTCGGAGAAGGCAATGGCACCCCACTCCAGTACTTTTGCCTAGAAAATCCCATGGACAGAGGAGCCTGGTAGGCTGCAGTCCATGGGGTCGCTAGGAGTCGGACACGACTGAGCGACTTCACTTTCACTTTTCACTTTCATGCAATGGAGAAGGAAATGGCAACCCACTCCAGCGGTTCTTGCTTGGAGAATCCCAGGGACAGAGCCTAGTGGGCTGCCATCTATGAGGTCGCACAGAGTCGGACACAACTAAAGTGACGCAGCAGCTCTGAAATAGTTAAAAAACGAATGCTGTCCTTTTTATATGAAACTTAAGATTCTGTTTTGCCATCTTGAGAGATGGGGAACTAAGACCTCAATGAAAGAAAAAATGATGCTTCAGGCCTCTAAGTTAAACTGCCATGCATATATTGCAAGATTTTCTTCCATACATTTTGTGAACCTCTTCAGTTTTATTGTTGCTGCTATTCTTGGAAACACCATAAAGAATTGGGAAGGCAGTTATATGAGAAGAGTGATTATGAAAGTGGTGTAAACATAGGGTATACTTCTATAAAATATTCTTGCCAAAAATATTTAATCTAAATTCATGAAGCCTCCAGACCTAATCTGAAGAGTAGAGGAAATACAGGGGATAGAAGCACAAGTTAACTGACACAATAGAGAAGCAAATTCAGAGTGTGGGGTACTTTAAAGACAACTTTTCTTAAAAGAAAATGTTGTGGAAGAAAAAGAGTGGGGTTAGGTACTAGATTAAAAAAGACTAAAGAGATAGTTAGGGCTTCCCTAATAGATCAGTTGGTAAAGAAACCACTTGCAATGCAGGAGACCCTGGTTCAATTCCTGGGTCGGGAAAATCCCCTGGAGAAGGGATAGGCTACCCACTCCAGTATTCTTGGGCTTCCCTTGTGGCTCAGCTGTAAAGAATCTGCCTGCAATGCTGGAGACTTGGGTTCAATTCCTAGGTTGGAAAGATTCCCTGCAAAAGGGAAAGGCTACCCATTCCAGTATTCTGGCCTGGAGAATTCCACAGACTGTATAGTCCATGGGGTTGCAAAGAGTCAGACATGACTGAGCAACTTTCACTTTCACTTTCAAAGAGATAGTTAACAACCAAATATATTAAGTGAGAACTGATTAGATACTGTATAGAAAATGAGTTTAGAAAAATCATTTTTGGTATAATTGAGGGAAATTAAATATAGACTGGATATTAGATGGAATTATTATTAATGTCCTTAAGTGTGATTATATTATGGTTATGTAACAGAATGACATTATTCTTAGGACTTGCATGATGAAGTTTTTTAAAATGTGATTCATGTCCATATTCTTTAATTTACTTCTTAGTAATTCATCTATCTATATGCCTTATCTATCCACCAATCCTCTATTTATCAAAAGAGAGATAGATTGAGCAAATGTGGTCAAATATTTACAAGTGGTAAATCTAGGTTAATGATACATGGCATTTTAAATACAATCATAACTTTTCTCTAGGAGTAAAAGGTTTTCAAAATAAGAAGTTGGGAGAACAAAAATTACATATTGTATGAGTCCATTTCCATAAATTTCAAAAATAGGCAAAACTAATTTATGGTATTAGGCATCAGGATGTAGGTTGCCTCCAGGAAGGACTGAAGGGATTATGATTAGGAGGGGACAAGTGGACTGAGGTCTGAGATTATTCTAATTCTTAACTTGGGGAGTGATATGTGAGTATGTTCCCACTGAGACAAGATCACTGAGCTACATATTTATTATTCATGCACATTTTCTTTTTTTTTAAATGGAAGAGGATTACTTTAAAATGTTGTGTTGGTTTCTGCTGTACAATAGTGCAAATCAGTCATAATTATACGTATACTCTCTCTTGAGCCTCCCTCCCCTCCTCTACTCCATCCCTTTGTGCATATTTTATATATAGTTGTACTTTAAAAAGACAGAGTAGATAATTAATATTTTAAAGTGGTTTGTTTTTGTTGGGGTTGAAGGGATTGATTTTTCAAAGTGAGAAAAGGAAAAGTAAAAGCCTGAACTTATATCCAAAGCCATGTCTGAGCTTGGTGTAGACCTTCAGCAATCTCTTGAGTTTAGGGAAATGGGGGCTTAAGACAATTTGTATAGTTTCTGCATGTGTGGTCCATTGGAGAAGGGAATGGCAAACCACTTCAGTATTCTTGCCTTGAGAACCCCATGAACAGTATGAAAAGGCAAAATGAAGGATACTGAAAGAGAAACTCCCCAGGAAAGTAGGTACCTAATATGCTACTGGAGATCAGTGGAGAAATAACTCCAGAACAAATGAAGGGATGGAGCCAAAGCAAAAAGAATACCCAGCTGTGGATGTGACAGGTGATAGAAGCAAGGTCCGATGCTGTAAAGAGCAATATTGCATAGGAACCTGGAATGTCAGGTCCATGAATCAAGGCAAATTGGAAGTGGTCAAACAAGAGATGGCAAGAGTGAATGTCGACATTCTAGGAATCAGCGAACTGAAATGGACTAGAATGGGTGAATTTAACTCAGATGACCGTTATATCTACTACTGCGGGCAGGAATCCCTCAGAAGAAATGCAGTGGCCATCATGGTCAACAAAAGAGTCCGAAATGCAGTACTTGGATGCAATCTCAAAAACGACAGAATGATCTCTGTTCATTTCCAAGGCAAACCATTCAATATCACAGTAATCCAAGTCTATGCCCCAACCAGTAATGCTGAAGAAGCTGAAGTTGAATGGTTCTATGAAGACCTAAAAGACCTTTTAGAACTAACACCTAAAAAAGATGTCCTTTTCATTATAGGGGACTGGAATGCAAAAGTAGGAAGTCAAGAAACACCTAGAGTAACAGGCAAATTTGGCCTTGGAATATGGAATGAAGCAGGGCAAAGACTAATAGAGTTTTGCCAAGAAAATGCACTGGTCATAACAAACACCCTCTTCCAACAACATAAGAGAAGACTCTATACGTGGACATCACCAGATGGTCAACACCGAAATCAGATTGATTATATTCTTTGCAGCCAAAGATGGAGAAGCTCTATACAGTCAGCAAAAACAAGACCAGGAGCTGACTGTGGCTCAGACCATGAACTCCTTATTGCCAAATTCAGACTTAAATTGAAGAAAGTAGGGAAAACCACTAGACCATTCAGGTATGACCTAAATCAAATCCATTATGATTATAAGTGGAAGTGAGAAATAGATTTAAGGGCCTAGATCCGATAGATAGAGTGCCTGATGAACTATGGAATGAGGTTCGTGACATTGTACAGGAGACAGGGATCAAGACCATCCCCATGGAAAAGAAATGCAAAAAAGCAAAATGGCTGTCTGGGGAGGCCTTACAAATAGCTGTGAAAAGAAGAGAAGCGAAAAGCAAAGGAGAAAAGGAAAGATATAAGCATCTGAATGCAGAGTTCCAAAGAATAGCAAGAAGAGATAAGAAAGCCTTCTTCAGCGATCAATGCAAAGAAATAGAGGAAAACAGCAGAATGGGAAAGACTAGGGATCTTTTCAAGAAAATCAGAGATACCAAAGGAACATTTCATGCAAAGATGAGCTTGATAAAGGACAGAAATGGTATGGACCTAACAGAAGCAGAAGATATTAAGAAGAGATGGCAAGAATACACAGAAGAACTGTACAAAAAAGATCTTCATGACCCAAATAATCTCGATGGTGTGATCACTGACCTAGAGCCAGACATCCTGGAATGTGAAGTCAAGTGGGCCTTAGAAAGCATCACTACGAACAAAGCTAGTGGAGGTGATGGAATTCCAGTGGAGCTATTCCAAATCCTGAAAGATGATGCTGTGAAAGTGCTGCATTCAATATGCCAGCACATTTGGAAAACTCAGCAGTGGCCACAGGACTGGAAAAGGTCAGTTTTCATTCCAATCCCAAAGAAAGGCAATGCCAAAGAATGCTCAAACTAACACACAATTGCACTCATCTCACACGCTAGTAAAGTAATGCTCAAAATTCTCCAAGCCAGGCTTAAGCAATATGTGAACTGTGAACTTCCTGATGTTCAAGCTGGTTTTAGA
Organism: Bos javanicus; assembly: GCF_032452875.1. NCBI lineage: Eukaryota > Metazoa > Chordata > Mammalia > Artiodactyla > Bovidae > Bos > Bos javanicus. The sequence continues at coordinate 94,315,930 of NC_083872.1, read as the reverse complement.
AAAGCCAGAGGAACCAGAGATCAAATTGCCAACATATGACAAATCATGGAAAAAGCAAGAGAGTTCCAGAAAAGCATCTATTTCTGCTTTATTGACTATGCCAAAGCCTTTGACTGTGTGCATCACAATAAACTGTGGAAAATTCTGAAAGAGATGGGAATACCAGACCACCTGATCTGCCTCTTGAGAAATCTGTATGCAGGTCAGGAAGCAACAGTTAGAACTGGACATGGAACAATAGACTGGTTCCAAATAGGAAAAGGAGTTCGTCAAGGCTGTATATTGTCATCCTGTTTATTTAACTTATATGCAGAGTACATAATGAGAAACGCTGGACTGGAAGAAACACAAGCTGGAATCAAGATTGCCAGGAGAAATATCAATAACCTCAGATATGCAGATGATACCACCCTTATGGCAGAAAGTGAAGAGGAACTCAAAAGCCTCTTGATGAAAGTGAAAGTGGAGAGTGAAAAAGTTGGCTTAAAGCTCAACTCAGAAAACGAAGATCATGGCATCTGGTCCCATCACTTCATGGGAAATAGATGGGGAAACAGTGGGAACAGTGTCAGACTTTATTTTTCTGGACTCCAAAACCACTGCAGATGGTGACTACAGCCCTGAAATTAAAAGACGCTTACTCCTTGGAAGGAAAGTTATGTCCAACCTAGATAGCATATTGAAAAGCAGAGACATTACTTTGCCAACAAAGGTTCATCTAGTCAAGGCTATCGTTTTTCCTGTGGTCATGTATGGATGTGAGAGTTGGACTGTGAAGAAGGCTGAGCGCTGAAGAATTGATACTTTTGAACTGTGGTGTTGGAGAAGACTCTTGAGAGTCCCTTGGACTGCAAGGAGATCCAACCAGTCCATTCTGAAGGAGATCAGCCCTGGGATTTCTTTGGAAGGAATGATGCTAAAGCTGAAACTCCAGTACTTTGGCCACCTCATGTGAAGAGTTGACTCATGGGAAAAGACCCTGATGCTGGGAGGGATTGGGGGCAAGAGGAGAAGGGGACGACAGAGGATGAGATGGCTGGATGGCATCACTGACTCAATGGATGTGAGTCTGAGTGAACTCCGGGAGTTGGTGATGGATAGGGAGGCCTGGCGTGCTGCGATTCATCGGGTTGCAAAGAGTCAGACACGACTGAGCGACCGATCTGATCTACATACATACAAAATACATTATAATAATTAAAAATGATTATTGCTTTAGCTATTGAAAGCCTGACTATACTGTATATGGTTATCATATCATTTTAAGTTCATTACTATAGAGTTGTGTTGTAGCTCTTTCTGTATGGTTTTTACAGTAAGTTCCAAAATACTATATTTTTTATGATAAGAGAATGTGTACTCATCTTCTAAAGGTAATGGTACTGCGAGACAGAATGAAATCTGCTTTACAGGCAAAAATGGGTACTTCTCAATTGGTATCTCTCTAAGCCCTTAACTTTGGATTAGGAAGAGAATGAATGGTTCTCCCCACTCTGTACTACTTCTCTTCTGTTATGGTTTCCTAGATGATGGTTTCAAACTCATTCATTTACTAGGGCATTTTCTGCTCAAAGGGGATTAAGTCCTACAGTGGTATAAGATGGTCTTAACAGATAATATAGAGGATAAGGAAGGTTGTGATTAGTTCTTGGAGTGGTAGATATCACTTCAAGTCAAGATGGTGAAGAAGCACATGTGTCTTCTTTATCCTCTCTCTTCTGCAGCTATAGAGCTTCCCTAGTGAATCAGATGGTAAACAATCTGCCTGCAATGTGGAAGGCTGGAGTTCAATTCCTGGGCTGGGAAGATCCCCTGGAGAAGGGAATGGCTACCCACTCCAGTGTTCTTGCCTGGAGAATCCCATGGACAGAAGAGCCTGGTAGGCTACAGTCCATGGGGTCGCAAAGAGTTGGACAAGACTGAGCGACTTTCACATACACACATAACAGATAATATGGTAATTCTTATGTATCAGAACACTTTTTGGAGAAAAAGTGACCCGGGTTCTGCTTATTTTTCTTCTGATATATTCATCTCTTCTTTCATTTATTTGTTCAACAGAGTCCTTCATTTAAACGTACGTTACATGAGGGTAGCAACTTCATCTGTCTTGTGCACTGCTGAGTCCCTAGTACCCAAAACCAGGCACACGGGAGATGCTTAGAAACTATTTGTTGAAATAATGAGTGGATAAATGTGCTTTAAGCACCTACATATATATTCAAAGTAGACATAGAACAGAGAGGAGAATTGGATGTTGAGACTTTATAAGAGCACAACAGTGAACTCCTCAGTCTGTCTTAATGGCTTTCAACTCACAGTTTTATCTCCTCAAGTCTTATATTAGTTCATGTATTGCATCTGCCATAACAGGAAATCCCCAAGTACTAGGGTCTTATGATATTAAACATTTAGTTTTTACTTAGCAACCAAAATTTGCGCTTGGTAGCAGCTGAAGTAGAGAGTAGGGGGGTTATGATCTATCAGTCAGTTCAGTTGAGTTCCTCAGGCATGTCCAACTCTTTCTGACCCCATGGACTGCAGCACACCAGGCCTCCCTATCCATCACCAACTCCCAGAGTTCACTGAAGCTCATGTCCTTTGAGTTGGTGATGCCATCCAACCCTCTCATCCTCTGTCATCCCCTTCTCCTCCTGCCCTCAATCTTTCCCAGCATCAGGGTCTTTTCGAACGAGTCAGTTCTTTGCATCAGGTGGTCAAAGTACTGGAGTTTCCGCTTCAACATCAGTCCTTTCAATGAACAGCCAGGACTGATCTCCTTTAGGATGGACTGGTTGGACCTCCTTGCAGTCCAAGGGACTCTCAAGAGTCTTCTCCCACACCACAGTTCAAAAGCATTAATTCTTCGGCACTCAGCTTTTTTATTTTTTATTTTTAAACTTTACAAATTGTATTAGTTTTGCCAAATATCAAAATGAATCCGTCAGCTTTCTTTACAGTCCAACTCTCACATTCATACATGAATACTGGAAAAACCATAGCCTTGACTAGACGGACCTTTGTTGGCAAAGTAATGTCTCTGCTTTTTAATATGCTGTCTAGGTCGGTAATAACGTTCCTTCCAAGGAGTAAGTGTCTTTTAATTTCATGGCTGCAATCACCATCTGCAGTGATTTTGGAGCCCAAAATATCCACTGTTTCCCATCTATTTGCCATGAAGAGATGGGACCAGATGCCATGATCTTACTTTTATTTATGTTGAGATTTAAGCCAGCTTTTCCACTCTCCTCTTTCACTTTTATTTAATTCTTTATTTAATTCTTTAATTCTTCTTCGCTTTGTGCATAAGGGTGGTGTCATCTGCATATCTGAGGTTATTGATATTTCTCCCAGCAATCTTGATTCCAGCCTGTGCTTCCTCCAGCCCAGCGTTTCTCATGATGTACTTGGCATAGAAGTTAAAGAAGCAGGGTGACAATATACAGCCTTGACAAACTCCTTTTCCTATTTGGAACCAGTCTGTTGTTCCATGTCCAGTTCTAACTGTTGCTTCCTAACCTGCATACAGATTTCTCAAGAGGCAGGTCAGGTGGTCTGGTATTCCCATCTCTTTCAGAATTTTCCATAGTTTATTGTGGTCCACACAGTCAAAGGCTTTGGCATAGTCAATAAAGCAGAAATAGATGTTTTTCTGGAACTCTCTTGCTTTTTCGATGATCCAGCAGATGTTGGCAATTTGATCTCTGGTTCCTCTGCCTTTTCTAAAACCAGCTTGAACATCTGGAAGTTCACAGTTCATGTATTGCTGAAGCCTGGCTTGGGGAATTTTGAGCATTACTTTGCTAGTATGTGAGATGAGTGCAATTGTGCGGTAGTTTGAGCATTCTTTGGCATTGCCTTTCTTTGGGATTGGAATGGAAACTGACCTTTTCCAGTCCTGTGGCCACTGCTGAGTTTTCCAAATTTGCTGGCATATTGAGTGCAGCACTTTCACAGCATCATCTTTTAGGATTTGGAATAGCTCAACTGGAATTCCATCACCTCCACATAGTGATGCTTTCTAAGGCCCACTTGACTTCACATTCCAGGATGTCTGGCTCTAGGTCAGTGATCACACCATCATGATTATCTGGGGTGTGAAAATCATTTTTGTATAGTTCTTCTGTGTATTCTTGCCACCTTTTCTGAATATCTTCTGCTTCTGTTAGGTCCATACCATTTCTGTCCTTAGCTGAGCCCATCTTTGCATGAATTGTTCCCTTGGTATCTCTAATTTTCTTGAAGAGATCTCTAGTCTTTCCCATTCTATTGTTTTTCCTCTATTTCTTTGCACTAATCACTGAGGAAGGCTTTCTTATCTCTCCTTGCTATTCATTGAAACTCTGCACTCAAATGGGTTTATCTTTCCTTTTCTCTTCTCTTCTTTTCACAGCTGTTGGTAGGGCCTCCTCAGACAGCTATTTTGCTTTTTTGCATTTCTTTTCCATGGGCATGGTCTTGATCCCTGTCTCCTGTACAACAAGGTGAGGAGCAATGTCTGCACTTTGCTAGAGCAGCTGTAAAGAGATACCCCACGCCCAAGGTAAGAGAAGTCCCAGTAAGACAGTAGGCACTGAGAGAGGTCATCAGAAGGCAGACAGACTGAAACCACAATCACAGAAAGCTAGCCAATCTGATCACATGGACCACAGCCTTGTCTAACTCAATGAAACTAAGCCGTGCCCTGTGGGGCCACCCAAGATGGATGGGTCATGGTGGAGAGGTCTGAGAGAATGTGGTCTACTGGAGAAGGGAATGGCAAACCACTTCAGTATTCTTGCCTTGAGAACCCCATGAACAGTATGAAAAGGCAAAATCATAGGATACTGAAAGAGAAACTCCCCAGGTCGGTAAGTGCCCAATATGCTACTGGACATCAGTGGAGAAATAACTCCAGAAAGAAAGAAGGGATGGTGCAAAAGCAAAAACAACACCTAGTTGTGGATGTGACTGGGGATAGAAGCAAGGTCTGATGCTGTAAAGAGCAATATTGCATAGGAACCTGAAATGTTAGGTCCATGAATCAAGACAAATTGGAAGTGGTCAAACAGGAGATGGCAAGAGTGAAGGTCGACGTTCTAGGAATCAGCGAACTAAAATGGACTGGAATGGGTGAATTTAACTCCGATGACCATTATATCTACTACTAGGGGCAGGAATCCCTTAGAAGAAATGGAGTAGCCATCATGGTCAACAAAAGAGTCCAAAATGCAGTACTTGCATGCAGTCTCAGAAACAACAGAATGATCTCTGTTCACTTCCAAGCAAACTTTCAATATCACAGTAATCCAAGTCTATGCCCTGACTAGTAATGCTGAAGAAGCTAAAGTTGAATGGTTCTATAAGGATCTACAAGACTTTTTAGAAATAACACCCCCAAAAGATGTCCTTTTCATTATAGGGGACTGGAATGCAAAAGTAGGAAGTCAAGAAACACCTGGAGTAACAGGCAAATTTGGTCTTGGAGTATGGAATGAAGCAGGGCAAAGGCTAATAGAGTTTTGCCAAGAGAACGCACTGGTCATAGCAAACACCCTCTTCCAACAACACAAGAGAGGACTCTACACATGGACATCACCACAGATGGTCAACACCGAAGTCAGATTGATTATATTCTTTGCAGCCAAAGATGGAGAAGCTCTCTACAGTCAGCAAAAACAAGACCGGGAGCTGAGTGTGGCTCAGATCGTGAACTCCTTATTGCCAAATTTGACTGAAATTGAAGAAAGTGGGGAAAACCACTAGACCATTCAGGTATGACCTAAGTCAAATACCTTATGACTATACAGTTGAAGTGAGAAATAAATTTAAGGGAGTAGATCTGATAGAGCACCTGATGAACTATGGATGGAGGTTCTTGACATTGTACAGGGGACAGGGATCAAGACCATCCCCAAGAAAAAGAAATGCAAAAAAGCAAAATGGCTGTCTGAGGGGGCCTTACAAATAGCTGTGAAAAGAAGAGAAGTGAAAAGCAAAGGAGTAAAGGAAAGATATAAGCATCTGAATGCAGAGTTCCAAAGAATAGCAAGGAGAGGTAAGAAAGCCTTCCTCAGTGATCTGTGCAAAGATATAGAGGAAAACAATAGAATGGGAAAGACCAGAGATCTTTTCAAGAAAATTAGAGATAGCAAGGGAACATTTCATGCAAAGATGGGCTCGATAAAGAATAGAAATGGTGTGGACCTAACAGAAGCAGAAGATATTAAGAAGAGGTGGCAAGAATACACAGAAGAACTACACAAAAGAGATCTTCACAACCCAGATAATCACGATGGTGTGATCACTCACCTAGAGCCAGACATCCTGGAATGTGACGTCAAGTGGGTCTTAGGAAGCATCACTACGAACAAAGCTAGTGGAGGTGATGGAATTCCAGTTGAGCTATTTCAAATCCTGAGAGGTAATGCTGTGAAAGTGCTGCACTCAATATGCCAGCACATTTGGAAAAGTCAGCTGTGGCCACAGGACTGGAAAAGGTCAGTTTTCATTCCAATCCCAAAGAAAGGCAATGTGAAAGAATGCTCAAAGTATCATACAATTGCACTTATGTCACACACTAGTAAAGTAATGCTCAAAATTCACAATCCAGGCATCAGCAATATGTGAACTGGGAACTTCCTGATGTTCAAGCTGGTTTTAGAAAAAACAGAGGAACCAGAGATCAAATTGCCAACAACTGCTGGATCATGGAAAAAGCAAGAGAGTTCCAGAAAAACATCTATTTCTGCTTTATTGACTATGCCAAAACCTTTGACTGTGTGGATCATAACAAACGGGAAAATTCTGAAAGATATGGGAATACCAGAGCACCTTATCTGCCCCCTGAGAAATCTGTCTGCAGGTCAAGAAGCAAGAATTAGAATTGGACATGGAACAACGGACCAGTTCCAAATAGGGAAAGGAGTATGTCAAGGCTATATATTGTCACCCTGCTTATTTAACTTCTATGCAGAGTACATTATGAAATATGCTGGGCTGAAGGAAGCACAAGCTGGAATCAAGATTGCTGGGAGAAATATCAATAACCTCAGATATGCAGATGACACCACCCTTATGGCAGAAAGTGAAGAATTAAAGAGCCTCTTTATGAAAGTGAAAGAGGAGAGTGAAAAAGCTGGCTTAAAAGTCAGCATTCAGAAAATGAATATCATGGCATCTGGTCCCATATCTTCACAGCAAATAGTTGGGGAAACAATGGAAAGAGTTACAGACTTTATTTTCGGGGGCTCCAAAATCACTGCAGATGGTGAGTACAGCCATGAAATTAAAAGACGCTTGCTCCTTGGAAGAGAATCTATAACCAACCTTGACAGCATATTAAAAAGCAGAGACATTACTTTGCCAAAAAAGGTCTGTCTAGTCAAAGCTGTGGTTTTTACAGTGGTCATGTATGGATGTGAGAGTTGGACTACAAAGAAAGCTGAGTGCTGAAGAATTGATGCTTTTGAACTATGGTGCTGGGAACTCTTGAGAGTCCCTTGGACAGCAAGGAGATCAAATCAGTCAATCCTAAAGGAAATTAGTCCTGAATATTCATAGGAAGAACTGATGCTGAAGGTGAAATTCCAATACTTTGGCCACCTGATGCGAACTGACTCATTGGAAAAGACGTTGATGCTGGGAAAGATTGAAGGTAGGAGGAGAAGGGGATGACAGAGGATGAGATGGTTGGATGACATCACTGACTCTATGGACATGAATTTGAGCAACCTCTGGGAGCTGGTGATGGATAAGGAAACCTGGCATCCTGCAGTCCCTGGGGTCACAAAGTGGTGGACACGAATGAGTGACTGAACTGAACTGAATTGAAGTAGAGTTGATTTACAAATTCTGTCAGTTTCAGGTATACAGCAAAGTGATTCCATTATACATATATATATTTTCAGATGACTTTCCATTATAGACTATAGATATCCATTAAGGTACTGAATGTTGTTCCCTGTGCTATACAGTAAATCCTTCTTCTATTTTATGTATAATAATTTGTATCTGTTATTCTCATACTCCTATTTTATTCCTCCACTCTGCCCTTTACACTTTGATAACCAGAGGTTTGTTTTCTGTGAGTCTGTTTCTGTTTTGTAAGTTCATTTGTATCATATTTTAGATTCCGCATATAAGTGATATTATATGATATTTGTCTTTTTCTGTCTGACTTACTTCACTTAGTACGATATTCTCTAGGTCCATCCATGTTGTTGCAAATGGCAATATTTCATGTTTTTGATGGCCAAGTAGTATTTCATTATATATATGTGTGTGTGTACATGTATACATATGTATACCACATCTTAAACCAGTCATCTGTTGATGAGCACTTGGGTTGTTTCCATGTCTTGAATGCCATCCTTTTATATTTTAAAAACAACTTTAGAGAAGTATTAGCACAATAAACTTCACATATATATGAAGTATATAATTTAACTTTAAAATAATATAATTTAGCATATGTACAGACCTGGGAAATCCCCTTATCACTCCGTTCAGTCTCCAAACAATCACTGATCTGCTTTCTACCAGTACGGATTTAGTTTATATTTTCTAGAAGTTATATACCTACTATTTTTTGTCTGACTTCTTTTTATGAATATAATTAGTTATATATCTAATCTAATCTACATAATTAGATTTTAATAGGTGCATAATGAAGGAAATGGTAACCTACTCCAGTGTTCTAATATCCATGTTGTTGCATGTTTTGAGTAGTTCATTTCTTTTATTGCTGAATACAATTCCATTGTATGGATATGCCACCTTGTTTATCCATTCATTTGTTGTTGGACATTTGAATTATTGACAGTTACAAATAAAGCTGCAGCCACAATTTGTGTACAAGTAGTTCTGTGGACTTAGGCTTTCATATATCTTAAGTAAATGCCTAGAAAAGAAATGGCCAGCAGGTGTATGTATAACTTCTAAAGAAATTGTTTAACTATTTTTAAAAGTGGTTATACCATTTTACATTTCTGCCAGCAGTGCATGAGTGTTCCATTTGCTCCACACCATCAGTTTTTTAAAAATGTATTTTTATTTATTTATTTGGCAATGCTGGCTCTTAGTTATGGCATACATCATTTTCCATCTTTGCTGAGGCATGTGGGATCCAGGGATCAAACCTGGACCCCTGAATTGGGAGCATGAAATCTTATCTACTGGACTTCCAGGGAAGTTTCCATTAGTATTTTTAATTTTAGAGATTTTAATAGGTGCATAATGAAGGAAATGGCAACCCACTCCAGTGTTCTTGCCTGGAAAATCCCAGGGACTGGGGGGCCTCATGGGCTGCCATCTATGGGGTCGCACAGAGTCGGACATAACTGAAGCGACTTAGCAGCAGCAGCAGCAGTGGTATTTCATTGTGGTTTTAATTTGTATTTCCTTAATTTTTGCCACCTGATGTGAAGAGCTGACTCATTTTAAAAAGACCCTGATGTTTGGAAAGATTGAAGGCAGGAGGAGAAGGGGACGATAGAGGATGAGATAGTTAAATGGCATCACGGACTCAATGGACATGAGTTTAGGTAAACTCTAGGAGTTGGTGATGGACAGGGAGGCCTGGCGTGCTGCGGTTCATGGGGTCACAAAGAGTCAGACACGACTGGGTGACTGAACTGAACTGAATTACTAGTGATGTTTAAGATCTGTTCAATTCATTTTTATTATTTTTGTTTTACATGTTATTATCTTTTAGGGAACTTTACATAGTAAGAAAAAAGTTTTGTATCATCCAAATAGTTTCTAATGCATTACTTCAACTTTTGCATTTAAAAAATATTTTGCTTTCATTTTGAAGTATATTTTATAGGACATAAAATTCTTGGTCAACTGTCTCATTCTTCCAATGCCTTAAAGATGGCTGCTCCATTGTCTTCTCATCTGTCTTGTTTCCAAGGAGAAATCTGTTATCCTCCTTATGTTTGTTCTTCTGTACATACTGTGCCTTTTTTCCTCTGACTGCTTTAAAATTTTTTTTCTTTTTATGATTGAGTTTAAGCATCCCAATTATGATGTTCCTTGATGTAGTTTTCTTCATGGGTGTTGTGTTTGGGGTTTGTTGAGATTCTAGGACTTGTGGGTTTATCATGCATCATGATCATGCTTGCCTGCTCAGTTGTGTCCGACTCTTTGCAATTCATGGACTATAGACCACCAGGCTCCTCTGTCCATGGGATTCTCTAGGCAAGAATGCTGGAGTCAGTTGCCATTTCCTCCTCCCAGATATCTAATACATTAGTTCAGCTTTTGCATTTAAAAAAATATTTTGCTTTCTGACCCAGGGTTCAAACCTACATCTCCTGCATTGCAGATGGATTCTTTACCTGCTGAGCCACCATAGTTTTCATCCAATATGGAAACAAAGTTGATCACTATACACTTATCTGCCCCATGTGTTTCATGGATACAAATTACATGTGTATTAAGCCATCTGAAGATGTTTCAAAACTCATGGAAAATCTGTTCATTTTCTTCCAATCTTTTTTTCTTTGTTTCTTTTTGGATAGTTTCTAGCTCTAGGTCTGAAAATTCACTAATATGTTCATCTATAGCATCTGATCTATTGTTATCCCCATACGGTGTAATTTTCATCTCAGGCATTGTAGTTTTCATGTCTAGAAATTTGATTTGCATTTTTAAAATTTATTTTCATGTTTTTACTTAGACACGTTCAGTCTTTCATCTAACTTAGTGACCGTATGAAATACAATTGTCATAACTGTTTTAATATTCTTATTTACTGCTAATCTTATCACCTGTGTCATTTCTGGGCAGAATTCCATTATGGAGTATAATTCTTTTATACTCAAGGGACACCCACTGTAGATCTTCAGAGTTCTGCCTGCAGCTCTCATTTCTCTGGTTACCCTTCTCTGTGAATTCTAGCTGCCTTGGCCCACCTAGACTTCCAGCTGTGTTTGCTTAGTGCACCTCAGGGTTCTTTGTGGGTTCTTGTCTCCTGTTCTACCTCCTTGGAACTCTCCCTCACTGGGAACCTGAGGCAGTGTTAAAGCTCATCTTATTTCCTTCTTGTCTCTTAGTGATGGTTGCCTTTAATTTTTTGATATCCAATTTCTTGAAAACCTGTTTTGAAACATATTTTGTCTTTTTTTCCCATTTGTTTCAGGCAGAGTGCTAAGTCTGGTCACTGTTATTCATCTTGGCTGGAAGTGGATACCTCTACGATATTCTTTAAAAAAAACTTTTTATTTTATATTCAAGTATAGTTGATTAACAATGTTGTGTAAATTTCAGGTGTACAGAAAAGTGAATCAGTTATACGTGTATGTGTATCTGTTTTTCAAATGCATTTAGGCTATTACAGAATATTGAGCAGAGTTCTCTGTGCTATACAGTAAGACCTGTTGGTAATTGTTTTTAATATAGTCATGTGTACATGTCAATCCCAGACTCCCAAGAATTTGGTAGACATCTTTGACTACCCATTTTTTTCATGATTTTTTGATGTGGACCAGTTTTAAAGTCCTTATTGTATTTGTTACTATATTTCTTCTGATTTGTGTTTTGGTTTTTTGGCCACAAGGCATGTGGGACCTTAGTTTCCCAACTAAGGATCAAACCTGCACCCCCTGCATGGGCAGGCAAAGTCTTAACCACTGGATCACAGGGGAAGTCCACTGATTACCTCTTAGAATCTCACAGCCACTACCACCACCACCACACACAAAAAAAGGCCCTGTCAGAGAACTGAATCATGGTGAAGAACATAAATTTCTTGGATACAGTTGATACTCAATAGGTATTGCACAGGTGAATGATTGAAGTACTGGAAGGGATACTTCAGAGAAGAAATACAGAAGAGGAGGAGAAACAGAATTAGATTTGCCATCTTCATACCACAATTTGCCGGTGGGGATAACAGAAACAAAGCCTTCAGTTATGTCATCTGTCAGGAATTGTTGGTTCAGAAAGCAGCGGCGGCAGATGTAGATGCCAGCAAAGCGAATCACTTCTACTTAGCACAATGGGAACACTTCAGTTCTTAATGCGAATGTTATAGGAATAAAAGGAAATGCACCTTAGCAGATAACTTAAAAAAAAAAGTGGGGTGAAATTTAGCATCTATAGTGTGAAATATCTTTGGATGGAGATGTGCAGTTGGTGAAATAATGTCATAGCACTTCAAAGACCAATCTCTTGCTGTCCTGATCCCACCCTGAAATTTCTCTTTCCTCACCAATAAAAGGATGTATTGCATAAATGCCATGACGTTTGTGGAGCTCTCAGTGTATCCGTGTAGAACATTATCTTAGCCGTGTGTAACGAGGAATCCTACAGTCTGAAAAAATGGGAGACTGCTGTGCCTGCCAGCATTACTATTATTTTCCAAGTGGAACTGGGGGCCATTTCAAGTTTGGAAAAAAAAAAAACAAAACAAAACATGGACTAAGCCAACCAAGTATAATGTAATTCTTGAAATTCAAACTGTCCTGCATTTTCCTTTTAAATCCACTTAAGTACCTGGAAAGCTTTAAGGAGGGATTTTAATGAATTTAATGTAAGAAATGCACACAGAATCAGCATGTCTGAAAATTTTTTTTCTCCTTTAAACTATTGAAGAAAGGACTATAGAGAGTTTTTGAGATTGAGATATGAGGCTTATTGACATCAAAATCATGTACCACAAGACTGGTGTAGGCAAAGTAAATCTGGTTCTGTTTTTACCCCTTAGGAAAAAGCTTCCTGTCCACCCACTTTCAGAGCACAGCCCCTGTCCCTCAACAAAGAGGATGAGCTAAGACCGTGGTTTCTGTCTAGGGGACCATAAGCACTGACATCTCCCAAATGTATTTTTCAAATCAAAATAATTACTTCTTTATAGTAACCTCTACATCATGAGAGAACTGTCTCTGCTACACACAGGCAGCATGAGCTACTTGCAAGCATCCTCTGTTAAATTCCAAGTATCTTCCCCTTGTCAATGATTTGTTTTTGTGAAACTGTGCAATTGCATTGACCTCTCAACAGGCAAATATTCCTAGGAGAGGTGCCAGAGTGAAAATTTTTATCAAATAATCAGTATGAAAAGCCTGAGGACATTGAGAGAGGAAGAACTAATAGAAGGCATACGGAAAAAGAAGACAGGACCCAAGGATGTACTTCCTGGTTTAGAATTTTGCTAAGGAGAGGTGATGTCATTGTTTGTTCATCCATTCATGTATTCAATAAACTTTTATTAAATGTAAATGCATGATTTATTATTTTATATCCTTCTTCATACAAAGAATTTTTGTGTTTATGATACAAAGAATTTTTGTGTTTATGATACAAACTCAGTCCCCAGTGAGGGTGTGATATAGACCCAAAGGCCACAGAAAAACAGGTTATAGTAAACAAAAAGGCCAAACTTAGTTCAAAGTATAAAGTGCTGTATAAATGAAGGTATCATAGATTATGACAGGCATCATTCAGAGGAAAGGAGAACTCTAAAAAGAAAAGAGATGGGGTTTGGTAAATAATTAGAAATGGACATGGCCCCAAGATTTCTGGTTTGAGAAGCTAAGGGTTATCATAACTGAGATGTAAAATGCAGGCAAAGGAACAAATTTGGGGGAAAAATAATGAGTTCAGTTTCGGAAATATTGAGTTTGTCTGTTCTGTAGGCAATGCCCTACGGATATATTGGTTGAATATACTGGTCTAGAGGTAAGGAGAAGTGTATTTAAATTGGAGGTAGAGATTTTGGAGTTATCTGTTTCTATGTGGTGGTTCACTATGTGAGTTGATAGAATTGACTGAAAAGAGGAACACTTTTAATGGGAAGCACAGGAAATGTGGAAAGACTGAATTGGAGGTGAAAGTGAAGTCGCTCAGTCATGTCCGACTCTTTGCTACCCCAAGGATGGTAACCTACCAGGCTGTGCGGTCCATGGAATTTTCCAGGCAAGAATACTGGAGTGGGCTGCCATTTCCTTCTCCAGGGGATCTTCCCAACCCAGGGATCGAACCCGGGTCTCCTGCATTGCAGACAGACGCTTTATCGTCTGAGCCACTAGGGAATTGGAGGTAGGGGCACAGAAAAGCAAGAAAGAAATCAAGAGACAGTGATGTGACAGAAACCAGGGGAGGAGAAAGCTTCATGGGAATGGGGAGTGGTTGTCAACAGTGACAAAGGCTTTAGAGGGGTTATGAAGACTGATGTAGGACTCGGACAGGACAATTCAAAAAAATCCAATAATGTGATGGAAGTAGAAGCTAGACATTAGTGCATTAAAGAGTGAATACCATGGAAGCAACCTAAATGTCCATTAACAGATGAATGGATAAAGAAGATGGGGTACATGTATACAATGGATATTACTCAGCCATAAGAAAGAATGAAATAATGCCATCTGCAGCAGCACGGATGGACCTGGATCTTATCATACTAGTGAAGTAAGTCAGAAAGAGAAAGACAAATGCCATATGATAACATTCATGTGTGGAATCTAAAATATGATGCAAGTGAGCTTATTCACAACACAGAAACAGACTCACAGACATAGAAAACAAACTTATGGCTTCCAAAGGAGAAAAGGGTGGGGGAGGGATAAATTAGGAATTTCAGATTAGCAGATGCAGAATACTATATATATAAAATAGATAAACAACAAGGTCCTACTGTATAGCACAGGGAACTATAATTGATATTCTATAATAAAACATAATAGAGATAGTATAAAAAAGAATATATATATAACTGAATCACTTTGATGTACACCAGAAACTAATACAACAAATCAACTATACTTCAATAAAAACAAATAAATTAATTCATGGTTCATTAAAAAAAAGGAGTGAATATCAGGCTTTCCCTGACACTACTTTAAGTGTAGTTGGTAAGTGTACACTTTCTTTTTTTTTAATATAAATTTATTTATTTTAATTGGAGGCTAATTAGTTTGCAATATTGTAGTGGTTTTGCCATACATTGACATGAATCTGCCATGGGTGTACATGTGTTCCCCATCCTGAACCCCCCTCCCACCTCCCTCCCCATCCCATCCCTCTAGGTCATCCCAGTAAGTGTACCTTTCAAGGTAGGTTAGCTGTGAATACATTAAGCCCCTTCAAAATGTGGTCTCTGTCTACATAGAAAACCCTAAAGACTCCACCAGAAAATTACTAGAGCTAATCAATGAATATAGTAAAGTGGCAGGATATAAAATCAACACACAGAAATCCCTTGCATTCCTATACACGAGTAATGAGAAAATAGAGAAATTAAGGAAACAATTCCATTCACCATTGCAACGAAAAGAATAAAATACTTAGGAATATATCTACCTAAAGAAACAAAAGACCTATATATAGAAAACTATAAAACACTGGTGAAAGAAATCAAAGAGGACACTAATAGATGGAGAAATATACCATATTCATGCATTGGAAGAATCAATATAGTGAAAATGAGTATACTACCCAAAAAAGCAATCTATAGATTCAATGCAATCCCTATCAAGCTACCAACGATATTTTTCACAGAGCTAGAACAAATAATTTCACAATTCGTGTGGAAATACAAAAAACCTCGAATAGCCAATGCAATCTTGAGAAAGAAGAATGGAACTGGAGGAATCAACCTGCCTGACTTCAGGCTCTACTACAAAGCCACAGTCATCAAGACAGTGTGATACTGGCACAAAGACAGAAATATAGATCAACGGAACAAAATAGAAAGCCCAGAGATAAATCCACACACCTATGGATACCTTATCTTTGACAAAGGAGGCAAGAATATACAATGGAGAAAAGATAATCTCTTTAACAAGTGGTGCTGGGAAATCTGGTCAACCACTTGTAAAAGAATGAAACTAGAACACTTTCTAACACCATACGCAAAAATAAACTCAAAATGGATTAAAGATCTAAACATAAGACCAGAAACTATAAAACTCCTAGAGGAGAACATAGACAAAACACTCTCCAACATAAATCACAGCAGGATCCTCTATGATCCACCTCCCAGAATATTGGAAATAAAAGCAAAAATAAACAAATGGGACCTAATTAAACTTAAAAGATTCTGCACAACAAAGGAAACTATAAGCAATGTGAAAAGACAGTCTTCAGAATGAAGCAATTGACAAAGAATTATTCTCAAAAATATACAAGCAACTCCTGCAGCTCAATTCCAGAAAAATAAATGACCCAATCAAAAAATGGGCCAAAGAACTAAACAGAAATTTCTCCAAGGAAGACATACAGATGGATAACAAACACATGAAAAAATGCTCAACATCACTCATTATCAGAGAAATGCAAATCAAAACCACAATGAGGTACCGTTTCACTCCAGTCAGAATGGCTGCTATCCAAAAGTCTACAAGCAATAAATCCTGGAGAGGGTGTGGAGAAAAGGTAACTCTCTTACACTGTTGGTGGGAATGCAAACTAGTACAGCCACTATGGAGAACAGTGTGGAGACTCCTTAAAAAACTGGAAACAGAACTGCCATATGACCCAGCAATCCCGCTGCTGGGTATACACACTGAGGAAACTAGAATTGAAAGAGACACGTGTACCCCAATGTTCATCACAGCACTGTTTATAATAGCCAGGACATGGAAGTAACCTAGATGTCCATCAGCAGATGAATGGATAAGAAAGCTGTGGTACATATACCCAATGGAGTATTACTCAGCCATTAAAAAGAAAACATTTGAATCAGTTCTAATGAGGTGGATGAAACTGGAGCCTATTATACAGAGTGAAGTAAGCCAGAAAGAAAAACACCAATACAGTACCAGTTTAGTTCAGTTGCTCAGTCGTGTCCAAATCTTTGTGACCCCATGAATTGCAGCACGCCAGGCCTCCCTGTCCATCATCAACTCCCGGAGTTCACTCAAACTCATGTCCATCGAGTCGATGATGCCATCCAGCCACCTCATCCTCTGTCGTCCCCTTCTTCTCCTACCCCCCAATCCCTCCCAGCATCAGGGTCTTTCCAATGAGTCAACTCTTCACATGAGGTGGCCAAAGTATTGGAGCTTCAGCTTTAGTATCATTCCTTCCAATGAACAGCCAGGGCTGATCTCCTTCAGAATGGACTGGTTGGATCTCCTTGCAGTCCAAAGGACTCTCAAGAGTCTTCTCCAACACCACAGTTCAAAAGCATCAATTCTTTGGCGCTCAGCCTTCTTCACAGTCCAACTCTCACATCCATACATGACCACAGGAAAAACCATAGCCTTGACTAGACGGACCTTTGTTGGCAAAGTAATGTCTCTGCTTTTGAATATGCTATCTAGGTTGGTCATAACTTTCCTTCCAAGGAGTAGGCGTCTTTTAATTTCATGGCTGCAGTCACCATCTGCAGTGATTTTGGAGCCCAAAAAGTAAAGTCAGCCACTGTTTCCACTGTTTCCCCATCTATTTCCCATGAAGTGATGGGCCCAGATGCCGTGATCTTTGTCTTCTGAATGTTGAGCTTTAAGCCAGTTTTTTCACTCTCCTCTTTCATTTTCAAGAGGCTCTTTAGTTCCTCTTCACTTTCTGCCATAAGGGTGGTGTCATCTGCATATCTGAGGTTATTGATATTTCTCCCAGCAATCTTGATTCCAACTAGTGCTTCTTCCAGCCCAGCATTTCTCATGATGTACTCTGCATAGAAGTTAAATAAGCAGGGTGACAATATACAGCTTTGATGTACTCCTTTCCCTATTTGGAACCAGTCTGTTGTTCCATGTCCTGTTCTAACTGTTGCTTCCTGACCTGCATACAGATTTCTCAAGAGGCAGGTCAGGTGATCTGGTATTCCCATCTCTTTCAGAATTTTCCACAGTTTGTTGTGATCCACACAGTCAAAGGCTTTGGCATAGTCAATAAAGCAGAAGTAGATGTTTTTCTGGAACTCTCTTCCTTTTTCAATGATCCAGCGTATGTTGGCAGTTTGATCTCTGGTTCCTCTGCCTTTTCTAAAACCAGCTTGTATACTAATGCATATAATATGGAATTTAGAAAGATGGTAATGATAACCCTGTATGTGAGACAGCAAAAGAGACACAGATGTATAGAACAGTCTTTTGGACTCTGTGGGAGAGGGCAAGGGTGGGATGATTTGGGAAAATGGCATTGAAACAGGTATAATATCATATGTGAAGCAAATCACTAGTCCAGGTTCGATACAGGATGCTCCGGGCTGGTGCACTGGGATGACCTAGAGGGATGGTATGGGGAGGGAAGTGGGGGGGTGTTCAGGATGGGCCAACACATGTACACCCGTGGCAGATTCATGTTGATGTATGGCTAAAACCAAGACAATACTGTAAAGTAATTAGCCTCCAATTAAAATAAATAAATTTATATTAAAAAAATATGGTCTCTGGCCCAGAAATTGTATTTTGTTCCTAAGGAAATTATCTAAGATATGCACAAAAATGTACATATATCAATACTGATCACAACATTATTTATAATGATACAAAATTGGGAATAACTTTAATGTTCAATTATAAGGCATTGGTTAAGTAATTTATGGTTCAGTCATAAGATGAAAAAAATACTACCATTAAATTTATGTTGAAAGGAATATAGAGACATAAGAAATGTTTGCAACATATATTTTCTAAGACTTCTTCATTGAGAATGTATTCAATTTTTAGTTTTGGGAAAAGTCATTAAACATACTATCTCTACCCAAACCACACCTGGCTATGAATACAGTGCAGAGATAAGGCAGTTAGTGGAGGGAATCAGTCAAGGAATGGTTTTTCTTTTCTTCATCTTTCTCTCCTTCCTCTATTCTCTCTGTTCTTCTTTAGTTAATTAGAGACCCCTGGAACATGCTTATTTGCTCAGAGGGAGGAGTCAGCACGGAAAGACCTAAAATACTGGGGATTAGGGGTCCTAATCCGCACGGGTTCTCATGGTCCAGTGGTTAAGAATTCGCCTTGCAATGCAGGGGTCATGGGTTTGATCCCTGATGAGGGAACTAAAATCCCACATGATGTGGGGCAACTAACAAACTCTGGAGCCCATGTACCACAGCTAGAAAGTCCTCGCACCTCAACAGTAGATCCCACATGACACAAGGAAGATCTCATGTCTCTAAGACCCAAGGCAGCCAAATATACAATTAAGTAAATAAATATTTGAAAAAAATACTGCAGATTAGTTGTGGGACAGGGAAGAATATGAGAGGAAGCAAGATTTACCTGAAATAGGAAGAAAATTGGAGAATGAAGAGAAGATGGAGGAGGAGACAAATAAATGGGGATATATATGCCCAGATTGAAGAGGGACAGGGAGAGAACATCTGAGATACATCCATTCAACATGCTTTACTTTTTCTGTGAAAAAGAAAGCTAGGTTACCCATTTGCAGAATATAAAGAGATTGCGGGTGGCATCGAAGACTTGAGAAGGGTTAAAATTTAGGAAGAGGATTGTTTGTAGGGAATGAGAAAGAACACGTCAGTCTTATGAATGAAAACTGATAATGCTAATGTGTGCCTTGTTTCCTTTCATATCAATTCCATGATGAGACGAAAGGAGGAACAGAGTGTGCTGAGTGTGAGTGCATTAATGATAGGAAGTTACCTTTGAGTATGTGAATGAAAGGAACATTTCATGCAAAGATGGGTTCGATAAAGGACAGAAATGGTATGGACCTAACAGAAGCAGAAGATATTAAGAAGAGATGCAAGAATACACATAACTGTACAAAAAAGATCTTCACAACCCAGATAATCACGATGGTGTGATCACTCACCTAGAGCCAGACATCCTGGAATGTGAAGTCAAGTGGGCCTTAGAAAGCATCTCTATGAACAAAGCTAGTGGAGGTGATAGAATTCCAGTTGAGCTATTCCAAATCCTGAAAGATGATGCTGTGAAAGTGCTGCACTCAATATGCCAGCAAATTTGGAAAACTCAGCAGTGGCCACAGGACTGGAAAAGGTTAGTTTTCGTTCCAATCCCAAAGAAAAGCAGTGCCAAAGAATGCTCAAACTACCGCACAATTGCACTCATCTCACACGCTAGTAAAGTAATGCTCAAAATTCTCCAAGCCAGGCTTCAGCAATATGTGAACCGTGAACTTCCAGATGTTCAAGCTGGTTTTAGAAAAGCCAGAGGAACCAGAGATCAAATTGCCAACATATGACAAATCATGGAAAAAGCAAGAGAGTTCCAGAAAAGCATCTATTTCTGCTTTATTGACTATGCCAAAACCTTTGACTGTGTGGATCACAATAAACTGTGGAAAATTCTTCAAGAGATGGGAATACCAGACCACCTGATCTGCCTCTTGAGAAATTTGTATGCAGGTCAGGAAGCAACAGTTAGAACTGGACATGGAACAATAGACTGGTTCCAAATAGGAAAAGGAGTACGTCAAGGCTGTATATTGTCACCCTGTTTATTTAACTTATATGCAGAGTACATCATGAGAAACGCTGGACTGGAAGAAACACAAGCTGGAATCAAGATTGCTGGGAGAAATATCAATAACCTCAGATATGCAGATGACACCACCCTTATGGCAGAAAGTGAAGAGGAACTCAAAAGCCTCTTGATGAAAGTGAAAGTGGAGAATGAAAAAGTTGGCTTAAAGCTCAACATTCAGAAGACAAAGATCATGGCATCCGGTCCCACCACTTCATGGGAAATAGATGGGGAAACAGTGGGAACAGTGTCAGACTTTATTTTTCTGGGCTCCAAAATCACTGCAGATGGTGACTGCAGCCATGAAATTAAAAGATGCTTACTCCTTGGAAGGAAAGTTATGACCAACCTAGATAGCATATTCAAAAGCAGAGACATTGCCAACAAAGGTTAGTCTAGTCAAGGCTATGGTTTTCCCTGTGGTCATGTATGGATGTGAAAGTTGGACTGTGAAGAAGGCTAAGCGCTGAATAATTGATGCTTTTGAACTGTGGTGTTGGAGAAGACTCTTGAGAGTCCCTTGGACTGCAAGGAGATCCAACCAGTCCATTCTAAAGGAGATCAGCCCTGGGATTTCTTTGGAAGGAATGATGCTGAAGCTGAAACTCCAGTACTTTGGCCACCTCATGCGAAGAGTTGACTCATTGGAAAAGACTCTGATGCTGGGAGGGATTGAGGGCAAGAGGAGAAGGGGACGACAGAGGATGAGATGGCTGGATGGCGTCACTGACTCGATGGATTTGAGTCTGAGTGAACTCCGGGAGTTGGTGATGGACAGGGATGCCTGGCGTTCTGCAATTCATGGGGTCGCAAAGAGTCGGACACGACTGAGCGACTGATTTGATCTGAAGTTTCTGCCTCTTCATCTCACCACAAGCATTAACATGTACTTATTGAAGTCTCACAATCAAGGCATGGAAGAGGCTGCACAATGAAGAGATATGGTGCCTATCCTTATGGAACTTACATCTGGTTGGGGAGATGAATCGCAGCCACTTCAAAAGTTAACTGCATTACAAGGTAATTTTGCCGTAAGTGAGGAAAGTGGCATAAAGAAGCAGAGAAATTATTGATCACTTACAACTGGAGTAGTCAAGGATGGGTTCCTATTATTTTTACATTCCCTTTGTGTATTTATTTATTTCTCCTTTTTGATAGAGTAGACATTGCTATATTCATCTTTAACTCCGGCCACACTTTTTGGTACATGCCAAGTCCTTAATAACCACTGCTGAATGAACAGATTAATGAATAAACAAACAAGTCAAGTAATATTTGATGTACTTGAGGGGAGGTGGGGTGGAAATTTATTTCAGTAGGTTTATAGTAACATAAAAATGTAGAAGAAAGGAGAAAAGAAGAAACGGAAAGTAAAACAGCATTTGCTGAGTATAGGCCGACACTGTTATATGCTTTTACCTACATTATAGACGCATTTCACAGTAACCCTGTGAAAGAGCTATAAATATCTTCATTTGAAAGGATGAAGAGTTTCAAGGAGATAAGGTGACTTGCTCAGGTAGTGAATAAATGTGTCAGTGCTGGGCCTAGAACCCCAGAACACGAGGCTGGTCCTAGGACAGTGAAGAGATGGATTTTCATGTACTCCCTTGCAAGAACATGTCTTTCTCCAGCTTTACTACATCACATTGTGTTCCTGTAGCCTTAAACTCCTGTAACTACTAGCTACATCTCAGTTCCTAGAGGTGGTAATGGCTTGAATTCCCATTGTCTGAGTCTTCACTCTCGCAAAAGGGCCCCGGGTGGTCAGGCCCCTGCCCTCTCTAGTCTCATTTCAGATGGTTGTCTATTTGCCAACATCCACACTCCAGCTTTCCTGAACTACACTTGCTCATTCACCCTTTTCGACCTTCCCTCATGCTAGTCTCTGTGTCCAAGGCCCTTCTTGCTTTGGTACCTGTTCATCTTTCAAAATCTAACTCCATGGCCACTTCTTTTTCTGACTCAAAAATAATGTTGGTTGCATGAGCTGATACTTTGGTCTTTCTGTGCTTCCATCATATTCTTTTTTCTTTTCCTGAAAATGGCCATATTCATGAATTCTTCTCTTTTCCTTTTCTCCCCTAAAGAGCCCACCTGGCCAAAGTGCCGTTTAGTACTTCTAGAGTCAAAGGTGGCCTCTTTGACTTCAATATTGTGAAAGACAAGGGGAATTTAGGCACTTATCCCTAAGGCCAAGGCTCTGAAGTTTTGGACTTTCCCTAATTCCATCAGATAAGGGAAAAAGATAATTTAAGTTATGTATATGTATATATTGAGGGCTTCCCAGGTGGCGCTGGTGGTAAAGAACCTGCCTGCCAGTGCAGGAGACATAAGGGACGTGGATTTGATCCCTGGGTCTGGAAGATACCCTGGAGGAGGGCATGGCAACTGACTCCAGTATTCTTGCCTGGAGAATCTCATGGACAGAGGAGCTTGGTGGACTACAGTCCATAGGGCCACAAAAGTGTCAGAAATCGATTCCTTCAATATACATAAAATTGAGCCCATAAAAGTGTTCCTTTTTATCAAGTTCTGGAAATCCTAGTGTTTTTCCATCCTGTCCTGCCCCTACTTATTAATATAATTCTACCCATATTGGGCTTCCTTCATGGCTCAGATAATAAAGAATCTGCCTGCAGTGGGAGACCTGGGTTCAATTCCTGGGTCGGGAAGATCCCCTGGAAGAGGGTATGGCAACCCACTCCAGTATTCTTGCCTGGGAAATCCCCCACACAGAGGAGTCTAGTGGGCTGCAGTCTTTGGGGTCGCAAAGAGTCAGACATGATCTGCTGAGCTGCTGGAGAAAAGTTGAGAGGCCCTCTTCAGGCTCTGCCCCGAGGATGCGGCCAGTGTGGAGCTCTGCGGGCCTCCTCCAGGGCATTTGAACCTTGGAGCTGGGAGGAGAGTGCTGATGCCTCTTTCTCAGGAACAGCAGGAAACAACACATGTGTTTAGTTCCAGGGATTAATTAACACTGCTCTGAAATAAATCCCTTGGAAGGGTTTTCCTTCTTTTTGACAGAAATCCTTTTTCAAATGTAGACTAATTTGCTATTAAATGAGCCTAAGGCTGTTCTCCTCACATAGTCTTCTTCTGGAAGTCACTCATGATGCCAGAGCTAAAAACCACCCTTACTACTGCTATGACCAGGGCATGCAGAGGGTGTGGGCAGTGTGGTCTCTGCCACAGGATAGGCCTGGAGTTAAGTGTTCCTGGTGGTGGTGGTGGTGGTAGGAGAGATTGGGATTGATACACAGTTTAATCTGATTCCAGGGGCTTCCCTGGTGGTCTAGTGGTTGGGAGTCTGCCTGCCAATGCAGGGGACATGGGTTCAATCCCTGGTCCAGGAAGATCCTACAGGCCACAGAGCAACTAAACCTGAAGGCCACAACTACTGAAGCCCATGTGCCAAGAGCCTGGTGCTCCACAACAAGAGAAGCCACCACAGTGAGAAACCCGTGCACTGCAACAAAGACTAGCCCCGGCTCACCACAACTAGTGAAAGTCCATGAGCAGCAGTGAAGGCCCAGCACAGCCAAAAATAAACAGATGAAGAAATCTGTAAAAATAAATCTGACTCCAGTTCAGCAATGTTTGGAGACAGCCCAGTGGCATTCATCTGGACAGAAAACCAGAGGGGAAAGAGGATTGTTCTAGGAGCTCTTAGGAGAGACTCTGCTGACCCCATTTTCTGTAGTTAGATGGCAGCTGGAAGAGGGGAAGCAGCCACCTATGCACCCACAGTCGTGAGAAGTTAGTCCCCCAGGATTCCCAGCTCTTCCACTCCTCTCCACCTTCCATCTCTCCCTCATGAGTGTGGAGAAGCACCCTAAGAAGCCCCAGCCAACAGGTATCCTGCCATCTTGCTCTAGGGAAGAGGTATCCCAGGGTAATTGTAGGTCACCTCTCGCACCTCATTTACACAGAATCATAGAAATGTTGACTTCTTATCAAAGAGAACAAGTATTGTCTTCCAACAAGTATGCTGGCCAGATCAAGATGAGAAACTAAGGATACTGTGAATGGAGAAGTGGGAAGGTAGGGGAGGAAGCCATCCTCAGAAAGGATCAATGTTTTTTTTGATTTATTTATTTTGAATTGGAGGATAATTGCTTTACACTGTTGTGTTAGTTTCTGCCATACATTAACATGAATCAGCCATAGGCATACATATGTCCCCTCCTTCTTGAACCTCCCTCCCAACTCCCATCCTATCCCACCCCTCTAGGTTGTCACAGAGCACCGGGTTGAGCTCCCTGCATCATACAGCAAATTCCTACAGGCTATACATATGGTAATGTATATGTTTCCATGCTTCTCTCTCAATTTGTCCCACCCTCTCCTTCCTCCATTGTGCCCACACGTCTATTCTATCTGTGTCTCCATTGCAAGGATCACCATTATATCTTTTTTGGTTTGTTTCTAGAAACATAATTTTTTCAATAAATATTTTTCAGACTGTTTACTATTTTTCTTAAAAAAATTTTTTTTAAATTGGAGGATAGTTGATTTACAATGTTGTATTAATTCCTGCTGTACCGCAAAGTGAATCATGGTGCTCAGTTGCTCAGTTGTGTCTGACTCTTTGTGACCCCCATGGACTGTAGCCAGCCAGGCTTTTCTGCCCATGGGATTTTACAGGGAAGAATACTGGAGTGGGTTGCCATTCCCTTCTCCAGGGGATATTCCTGACACAGGGATTGAAACCCAAGTCTCCTGTATCTCCTGCACTGGCAGGCAGATTCTTTACCACTGTGCCACCTGGGAAGCCCACATACGGAAAGGTGAAAGAGCAATGGAAAATTATATCCTAACATATGTGTATATCCTATGCATATACATTTATGCAAGAAAGTGAATAATATCAGATGACTACAGACACAGGTGATGTGATTTTTTGTCAGTTGTCCCAAAGACTGAAATTTCATCATTATAAAGGTGTCAAGAATACTATCCTGAATTACTATCTAAATTCCCTGCCTAATTCATCTGGCTATCATCTCTAATAGACATCAAGTCAAAGAAGCCACTTAGCTCAGGGAAGCCATGTCTCAGAGGAATCTTATGGATTTCTCAAGAATGACAGAATTATCTTCTGTAGCATTCAACCCCAGAAGGGAAGTCAAATGAAGGATTATCCTGAACAGATGCAGAGCATCATTGTTATGCAGCATTGAACAATACCCAAAAGGTGACTCTGTTCTATGAACCACTGTGGCTCTCCTGCTTAGCTTCTAGGAATTAGCACCCAGAAAGCATTCAATAAATACTTGAATGAGTGGGTGAGAATGCTAGGAATGTATTGCTAGTCTTCACTTAACCTGAAGGTCGGTATGCCAAGAACATTCTTTAAAGGTCAAGTTCCTAGGTACCTTTAGAATGTTAAGGCAAAACTATTCTTCTGAGTATGAGGCTAACAGGCACTGAGGGGGCCAGATGAAATGCAAGTTTGTAGACACAAAGTATGCATGATCCATGGGTTGACCGAAGAGAAGTGAGATGGTTGATGACTCTCTGAGGTGGATGCCATGGCTCACTGCCCAGGGCTTCTTTAAAACAGAGACACTCCTATCCTAGCACCTGGAGATATTGCTGATGACAGCTCTTACCTGAAGAATTCATTGGGAAAGATCCTGATGCTGGGAAAGATTGAGGGCAGGGGGAGAACGTGGTGAGAGAGGATGAGATGGTTGGATGGCATCACCTATTCAGTGGACATGAGTTTGAGCAAACTCCTGGAGACAGTGAAGGACAGGGAAGCCTGGTGTGCTGCAGTCCATGGGGTAACAAAGAATCCCACATGACTGACCAACTCAACAACAACAACAGGGAATTACCCTTTAAGGATACTTAGTTTAGCCATGACGTTTCCCCAGGAGCAGCCCACATCCAATGACTGGTTATTGGGGAAGGGAATGGTAGGTGGTAGAAGTGGCAGGGTGGCTAGTGAAGTCCCATGCCCATTGCCTCAAGGTAACACAAGTCTGACTAGCTATTCCAGCTCCAGAGGCTTCTGGAAGATTGTCTATGGTCTGTGTTTTGCCTGCATCACAACTCCAATCTTTCCTCTGCCCAGTTTTTCTTCCTTCACTCTCTCAAGATGGTGGTTCCTGTGGGCACTCTCTATAAACCTCATATATGCAGCTCTCGGTTTCAGGGTCATCCCACTGTGGAGATTGACCTGGGACATTCTGTGTCACTATTTCTAGAGAGACAAGAGGTCATCCTTTTAAGAGCTAAAACATTCCAAGGAGCACTAGACCCAAGGCACCTGTGTATTCCAAAATATTAAAGGTGGTAACCAGAGAATTGGGGCTTCCAAGCTGGCATTAGTCATAAAAAACTGGCCTGCAATGCAGGAGACACAAGAGAGGTAGGTTTGATCCCTGAAGGAGGAAGACCCCTGGGGTAGGAAATGGCAACCGCCTCCAGTATTCTTGCCTGAGAAATCCCATGGGCAGAGGAGGCTGGCAGGCTACAGTTCATGGGGCTGCAAAGAGTCAGACATGACTGAGTGATTGAGCAGCAGCAGCAGCAACCATAGAATCAAGGAGGCCCGTGTTAGCTTGAGTGGGTCAGAGCAGGTGTCTTTGTCCTCTCACATGGGGGAGGTCACTTCCTCACACCTATAGGACGCAACTGTTGACTGCTCCATATCCGTGCCACTCAGCCCCAAAACATACCTTGAGTTTTGATTTTCTATTTCAGTTCTTCCGAATGTTATTCCCTTTTTGTTCCTGTTGTTCCCAGCACTGAGAGTTAATTTGTTCATCCTTCTGAGAACTCTAATCCCAAAGGATAAGCAAATTCCCTTTGCAACCCAGAAAGAAAACAGAGGTCTTTGATTTCATGTTGTCACTAAGTCAGTTCCCAAGATTAAAGCCAAATTTAGGTATCTGCTGAGACTTTCTTAGAATGTCTTCATTTTGTGTACATTTTCCAGCACTTGGATGTTTATGATGATGTTAAGACATTTAAAGATGTTTTCAGCTTAATTTGAAGTTTAGCTAATATTTATTTAGCACGTATTATTTGCTTGACATTTCTATTGTAAAATAAAACATGGATATAGAAAATCAAACGGAAAAGCAAAGAGTAATGAATTCTATGTTTGTTGTAATCCCTCCTCGGGTTTAGAAATAGAAGTTTTCTGGGATGCTACCCCAGCAGCCCCTCTGTCTACCCTATGCCAATCTCAACTCTCTTCCTTTTCTCCAAAGTAACCACTGCTCAGATTTTCTTTTAAAAAATATTTATTTATTTATTTGACTGTGCCAGATCTTAACTGCGGCAAACTGTTATTTTTTCATTGCACCATGTGGGATCTAAATTCTCCAGCCAGGGATTGAACTTGAGCCCCCTGCAGTAGAAGCAGTCTTAACCACTGGACCAGCAGGGAAGTCCTCGTAGATTCTATAATAATCACTTCTTTGCATTTCTTTAGAGTTTTATCAAAAAATATGCATCCCCAGACTCTGTAATTTTGACTTGCCTGCTTTTAAAAATGTAAATCTTTTACATTTCTTTGAATCTACAGCTTCCTCCTCCATCCCTTTCTTTCCCCACATAAGTTGAAAAACTTGAGGCATGTGATCTTCACTTTCTCATAGTCTGGATTTTTCACTTTAACATTTTCTTCTCTCTTCTGTATACCCTACAAATTGGCAGCTGGATCCACACTTTGCCAGACCCCTGTTTGACCCCTTCTGCAAGTGAAGAGATTTGAATCCCCATTCTGTCTATTCAGATATCTTTATTGAACCTCAGATTGTCCTGTATTTGGCTACTGGGGGCCTCTTCAATCAGCTCCTGAGTCTTTCATGAATTCTTTGCTATTGGGTGTGTCAAGGTTTTCCAGGCTCATCTTGTGCATTTCTGGCCCCAGATATGGAAATAGCTACTTCTCTAAGAAGCCTTGGGCATTTTTTCAGGGAAAATGGTATCTCAAAACCACAGACTGTTTGTTGGGGATGATCATTGTTTCATGGCTTCTACAGTGAACATGTTACTTCATGATTTCAAACTAATATTTGGCATTTAAATTTAGTAAGAGGGGGATTTTTACTTGATTTCTGTGTTGCATCTCTATTTCCTTTCTTTCATACCAAAATTCTAGTTGTCAAGGACACAGGAAGTGATAGAATCAGAATGTTGCATCATTACTCAATTCCAATATTTTATACATGTGCTCAGTCACTTCAGTCATGTCCTACTCTGTGTGACCCTATGAACTGAAGCCCTCCAGGCTCCTCTGTCCATGGGATTCTCCAGGCAAGAATACTGGAGTGGATTGCCATTCCCTTCTCCGATTATATACACACATGATACTAATACTACTACCAGTAGTATGATCGTCTTAAAGAGATGGGAATACCAGACCACCTTACCTGCCTCCTGAGAAATCTGTATGCAGGGCAAGAAGCAACAGTTAGAACAGGACATGGAACAAAGGACTGGTTCAAAATTAGGAAAGGAGTATGGCAAGGCTGTATATTGTCACCCTGCTTATTTAACTTTTATGCAGAGTATATCATGTGAAATGCCAGGCTGGATAAAGCACAAGTTGGAATCAAGATTGGGAGAAATGTCAATAACTTCAGATATGCAGATGACACCACCCTTGTGACAGAAAGTGAAGAGGAACTAAAGAAACTCTTGATGAAGGTGAAAGAGAGTAAAAAGCTGACTTAAAACTCAGCATTCAAGAAACAAAGATCATGGCAACTGGTCCTATCACTTCATGGCAAATAGATAGGAAGACAATGAAAACAGTGACAGACTTTATTTCCTTGGGCTCCAAAATCACTGCAGATGGTGACTGCCTCTGTGAAATTAAAAGATGCTTGCTCCTTGGAAAAAAAAGCTGTTGACAAACCTAGACAATGTATTAAAAAACAGAGACATTACTTTGTTGACAAAGGTCCGTCTAGTCAAAAGTATGATTTTTACAGTAGTTGTGTATGGATGTGAGAGCTGGATAATACAGAAAGTTGAGTGACAAAGAATTGATGCTTTTGAACTGTGGTGTTGGAGAAGACTCTTGAGAGTTCCTTGGGTGCAAGGAAATCAAACCAGTAAATCCTAAAAGAAATCATCCCTGAATATTCATTGGAAGGATTGATGCTGAAGCAGAAGCTCCAATACTTTGGATACCTGATATAAAGAGCTAACTCCTTGGAAAAGACCCTGATGCTGGGAAAGACTGAAGGCAGGAGGAGAAGGGGATGACAGAGGACTATATGGTTGGATGGCATCACTGACTCAATGGATATGGGTTTGAGTAAGCTCCGAAAGTTGGTGATGGACAGGCAAGCCTGGTGTGCTTCAGTCCGTGGGGTCGCAAAGAGTCGGACATGACTGAGCAACTGAAAAACAAAAATATGATCATTGAAAATAATTACCAATTTTTTTGTATACACTTCCCCCATCTCCATTAATTTTTACAGCCTGCCAATGCAGGAGACTCAAGAGATACGAGTTTGATCCCTGGGTTGGGAAGATGCCCTGGAGTAGGAAATGGCAAACCACTTTGGTATTCTTGCCTGGGGAATCCCTTGGATGAAGGAGCCTGACAGGCTGCTGTCCATGTGGTCGCAAAGTCAGATAAGACCGAGAATGAGCATGTAATGACTATATCTATATTGTCTAAGCATATAGCCATTAACACTATACTTTTCCTTTTTAATGCTCATTTGCTCTTGGTTTTATAATATGTGCATTCATGCTAAGCTGCTTCAGTCGTGTCCAACTCTTTGTGACCCTATGGACAGTATCGTGCCATGCTCTGCTGTTCATGGAACTCTCCAGGTGAAAATGCTGGAGTGGGTTTCCATGCCCTCCTCCAGGGGATCTTCCCAACCCAGGGACTGAACCTGCCTCTTATATCTCCTGCATTGGCAGTTGAGTACTACTCTTGCCACCTGGGAAGCCCTAATTCTATAAGAACTATATGTTTTATATGTTTAGTTCTATCAGCCCTTGTGTCTATGTCTCTCTAGTGGTTTTGATTCTCTGAAACTCGTTTATAGTGTATTCCTCAGGCAAGGCTTACAGGAATAATACTCCTTGAGTTTTTACATGTTGATAACAGTTTGTGTATGCTCTTGATGTCTGAAAGTCAGTTTTGCTGAATAAAAAATCTTTTTCTTTATATTTCCTTTAGACACTTCTTTTCTTGAGTATGTTAATTAAGTCACTCTACTTTTTTCCCTGTCATAAAGAATTTCTGTTTTAAGTTTGATGGTAACTTAACTTTCCCCCTTATAAATAGCTTGCTTTTCCCCCCTAGATGCTCAGATAATTAATTTTCTTTAAAATCCAATGACTTTATTGGACTATGTCTTGCTGTTGGCCACTCTGAGTTGATATGCTCAGATGTGTGATGTGCTCTTTCAACATATAGTTTCAATTTTCATTTTTCATTTCAGGAAATTTTTCTTAAATTATTGTTTTTAGTATTTGTCCTCTTTCTTGCTTCAGTTTTCTTCCTCAGGGATCCTTATAATATGTAATTTGAATCTTCTTTGCCTGTCTTCCTTTTCTACTTTCTATTTAATCCTTCTTCTTTATTTCCTTTTGATTTTTAAAATCTTCTTTTTCACCGATTTTCTTAAGGTCTATTTTGTGTTTATTTGCTTTTGTGTTCCAGTTTAGTCTT
The DNA here is from genome assembly GCF_032452875.1 of Bos javanicus. Lineage (NCBI taxonomy): Eukaryota > Metazoa > Chordata > Mammalia > Artiodactyla > Bovidae > Bos > Bos javanicus. Next base: position 94,284,886 of record NC_083872.1, on the reverse strand, counting down.
TGTTTCCAAAATGTCTTTTCATTTATTTATAATTCTTCTGCTCTGTCACTTCATTTCTGAGTTTTTTTAATTCTGACTAGATTGTTCCTTTACATCTTATATCATTTTCTTAATGTCTTTTAGTTCATTTTGAAATAGGTTACAGTTTTGATCTGTCCCTGTCTTTCTGATATGCTTTTATTGTCTATGGTGATGTTATTCTGCTTTCTATTCTCTTTTATCATATAATAACTTTGCATAGGACTTGACTTCGATGCTTTTCTGCTGCTCAATTTTATGGGAAATCAGTTTTCTGGAATTTCAGAGGCCTGATTCAGGCTAACATTTCTAATTTCAGAGAATCCTCTCTTCTATTGTTTTCCAAGACTTCCTGGTTCTGTTTTCCACCTCTAATTGTATCTGCATCTTTTCTTTCCTTGATTGGACCTATTCCATTCAATGTTGATTAAATTCCAGAAGTTTCTCCTCAGAGCTGGGACCTTTCCTGAAAGAGACCTCAGTCCTGCAAGAAAAAGTGCTAGATTCTTCCAGTTCCAGTTTCCACCTTAAGCCTTACCTTGCTTATTGAGTGTGTGTGTCAGTTGCTTAGTCATATCTGACTCTTTGTGACCCCATTGACTGCAGCCTGCTAGGCTTCTCTGTCCATGGAATTCTCCAGGCAAGAAAAATGGAATGGGCTGCCATTCCTTTCTCCAGGGGATCTTCCCCACTCAGAAACTGAATGTGGGTCTCTTGCATTGCAGGCAGATTCTTTACCATCTGAGCCACCAGGGGAGCCCTGCACTTGCCCATCACTGGATTGCATAAAGCCCTCCTGGGGTCAATGGCTGATCCCAAGTGGGTTCACAGTGTTTATCATGGCTTCGCTCTGCTTTCTTCTGCACAGATGCTGGTACCACTATGAGCCTGTGACTGTGCTGATTTATCCCCGCTGGCTGATATTTTGAGATTTCTAAAGAGTCCAAAATGCAGTACTTGGATGCAACCTCAAAAACAACAGAATGATGTCTGTTTATTTCTAAAACAAACCATTCAATATCACGGTAATCCAAACCTATGCCCCAACCAGTAATGCTGAAGAAGCTGAAGTTGAATGGTTTTATGAAGACCTACAAGACTTTTTAGAACAAGCACCCCAGAAGATATCCTTTTCATTATAGGGGACTGGAATGCAAAAGTCGGAAGTCAAGAAACACCTGGAGTAACAGGGAATTTGGCCTTGAGTATGAAATGAAGCAGGGCAAAGGCTAGTAGAGTTTTACCAAGAGAACACACTGGTCATAGCAAACACCCACTTTCAACAACACAAGAGAAGACTCTACACATGGACATCACCAGATGGTCAACACTGAAATCAGATTGATTATATTCTTTGCAGCCAAAGATGGAGAAGCTCTACACAGTCAGCAAAAACAAGACCGGGGGCTGACTGACTCAGATCATGAACGCCTTATTGCCAAATTCAGACTGAAATTGAAGAAAGTGGGGAAAACCACTAGACCATTCAGGTATGACCTAAATCAAATCCCTTATGATTATACAGTGGAAGCGAGAAATAGATTTAAGGGACTAGATCTGATAGACAGAGTGCCTGATGAACTATGGAATGAGGTTCCTGACATTGTACAGGAGACAGGGATCAAGACCATCCCCATGGAAAAGAAATGCAAAAAAGCAAAATGACTGTCTGAGGAGGCCTTACAAATAGCTGTGAAAAGAAGGGAAGTGAAAAGTAAAGGGGAAAAGGAAAGATATAAACATCTGAATGCAGAGTTCCAAAGAATAGCAAGAAGAGATAAGAAAGCCTTCCTCAGTGATCAATGCAAAGAAATAGAGGACAGCAACAGAATGGGGAAGACTAGAGATCTCTTCAAGAAAATTAGAGCTACCAAGGGAACATTTCCTGCAAAGACGGGCTCGATAAAGGACAGAAATGGTATGGACCTAACAGAAGCAGAAGATATTAAGAAGAGATGGCAAGAATACGCAGAAGAACTGTACAAAAAAGATCTTCTTGACCCAGATAATCACAATGGTGTGATCACTCACCTAGAGCCAGACATCCTGGAATGTGAAGTCAAGTGGGCCTTAAAAAGCATCACTATAAACAAAGCTAGTGGAGGTGATGGAATTCCAGTTGAGCTATTTCAAGTCCTGATAGATGATGCTGTGAAAGTGCTGCACTCAATATGCCAGCAAATTTGGAAAACTCAGCAGTGGCCACAGGACTGGAAAAGGTCAGTTTTCATTCCAATCCCAAAGAAAGGCAATGCCAAGAGTGCTCAAACTACCTCACAATTGCACTCATCTCACACGCTAGTAAAGTAATGCTCAAAATTCTCCAAGCCCGACTTTAGCAATAACCGTGAATTTCCAGATGTTCAAGCTGGTTTTAGAAAAGGCAGAGGAACCAGAGATCAAATTGCCAACATCCACTGGATCATCAAAAAAGCAAGAGAGTTCCAGAAAAACATCTAATTCTGCTTTATTGACTATGCCAAAGCCTTTGATTGTGTGGATCACAGTAAACTGTGGGAAATTCTTCAAGAGATGGGAATACCAGACCACCTGATCTGCCTCTTGAGAAACCTGTATGCAGGTCAGGAAGCAACAGTTAGAACTGTTAGGATATGGAACAACAGACAGGTTCCAAATAGGAAAAGGAGTACATCAAGGCTGTATATTGTCACCCTGATTATTTAACTTCTATGCAGAGTACATCATGAGAAATGCTGGACTGGAAGAAGCACAAGCTGGAATCAAGATTGCCAGAAGAAATGTCAATAACCTCAGATATGCAGATGACACCACCCTTATGGCAGAAAGTGAAGAGGAACTCAAAAGCCTCTTGATGAAAGTCAAAGAGGAGAGTGAAAAAGTTGGCTTAAAGCTCAACAATCAGAAAACTAAGATCATGGCATCCGGTCCCATCACTTCATGGGAAATAGATGGGGAAACAGTGGAAACAGTGTCAGACTTTATTTTTCTGGGCTCCAGAATCACTACAGATGGTGACTGCAGCCATGAAATTAAAAGACGCTTACTCCTTGGAAGGAAAGTTATGACCAACCTAGAGAGCATATTCAAAAGCAGAGACATTACTTTGCCAACAAAGGTCCGTTAGTCAAGGCTGTGGTTTTTCCAGTGGTCATGTATGGATGTGACAGTTGGACTGTGAAGAAGGTTGAGCGCTGAAGAATTGATTCTTTTGAACTGTGGTGTTGGAGAAGACTCTTGAGAGTCCCTTGGACTGCAAGGAGATCCAACCAGTCCATCCTAAAGTAGATCAGTCCTGGGTGTTCGTTGGAAGGACAGATGCTGAAGCTGAAACTCCAATACTTTGGCCACCTCATGCGAAGAGTTGACTCATTGCATAAGACCCTGATGCTGGGAGGGATTGGGGGCAAGAGGAGAAGGGGAGGACAGAGGATGAGATGGCTGGATGGCATCATAGACTTGATGGACATGAGTCTGGGTGAACTTTGGGAGTTGCTGATGGACAGGGCGGCCTGGCGTGCTGCAATTCATGGGGTCACAAAGAGTCAGACATGACTGAGCAACTGAATTGAACTGAACTGAAAGAAATGTAATTTCTAGTGTCATAGTCAATATTGACCACAAATTTGATTTACTTCCTTATTGCTTTGTCAGTTTTAATGCTGCCATTCAGAAGAAAAAGAAAATTATGCCACCTTCTTCTCTGGAGCACTATTTGCCAAACTCTCTACGAATACTGTCCCATTCAACTTTCAGGACATCCCTGTGGGATAGGAATAATTTTTTAAGAAATATTCTTATTATTTAAGAAATATTCTTATTTTCCATACAAGGAAACTCAGACTCAAGAGGTCAAACAGCTTCCTAAGGTTACTCAGCCAGTAAGTGTAGGCTCTGGGACCTGAACTTATATCTGTTTGACTCCTAAGTTGGCTAAATCTTATTTAAGAAATATTAAAAGATTGGGCCTTTCAAGTTTAAAATATATATTCCCATAGAATATTTTCCTAAGAAAGTGCTGCAATTTGTGGTTAAGAAAATATTAGGGAGTGTTCATCTTTAAACATGAGAGTTTGGATTTTTTTTTCCTTTTATGCACATGTCCACATTTCTCTAATGAAGAGATACTAAATTTAAGTTAAAAAAACTCAGTGCACTTTATTTGAAAAATTAAAATGAACATGATTGAAAGATTCTCTGGCTAGTCCCAAAAGTCTATTTAATCTAATCATGTACCTGAAATACAGTATGCATGTGTGTACACACACACACAGACACACACACACACACACACATATATAAATACATACACATATACATATTTGATTACATTAGCAAATCATGCATCTGCAATATTAAGTTACAGCACAACTGTTAGGGGCATAGTGGTTAAAAATGTAGGGTCTGTGTTCGATAAACCTGTGTTTGAATTCTAGAGCTTTATTTTATTTGGATTAACCGGGACAGATTTTTCAGTTCATTCTGGCTCTGGTCTCCTCATCTGTAAAGTGGAGATAATTTCATAGGGTTGTCCTGAGCATAAAATGGCATAATGCACGTGCATTAAAGCACCTAAGACAGTGCCCACCAAGGATAAGTACTCACTAAATGCAACCAGGACAGTACAGAAACTAGGCTTGCTAGGCTTAGTTAGGGCAAGTAGATGGAGAATTGCAGCCATTCTGAAAAGAATTTCTGTATAATATCAGGCTTTCAGAAACGGGAGGGTTTTTAGTTTGTTTGCTTTAAAGGAGAGAACTGCTTGAGGGGTGGAATGAACTGGGAAATTGGGATTGACATATATACACTGTTGATACTCTGAGGCTTCCCAGATGGCATAGTAGTAAAGAATCCACCTGCAATGTGGGACACCCTGGTTTGATTCCTGGGTTGGGAAGATCCTTTGAAGAAGGGATAGGCTACCCATTCCAATATTCTTGGGCTTCACTGGTGGCTCAGCTGGTAAAGAATCTGCCTCCAATGTGGGAGACCTGGGTTCAGTCCCTGTGTTTGGAAGATCCCCTGGAGAAGGGAAAGGCAACCCACTCCAGTATTCTGGCCTGGAGAGTTCCATGGACTGTATAGTCCATGAGGTCGCAAAGAGTTGGACACAACTGAGCAACTTTATTTTTATTTATTTTTAATTTTTTAAATTATTATTATTATTACTATTATTTTTATTGTATTGGTTTTGCCATACATCAACACGCATTCGCCACGCAGTGCTTTGTGGTGACCTAAATGGGAAGGAAATCCAGAAAAGAGGGGGTATATGTGTATGTGTCACTTCATGGGAAATAGATGGGGAAACAGTGGAAACAGTGTCAGACTTTATTTTTTGGGGTTCCAAAATCACTGCAGATGGTGACTTCAGCCATGAAATTAAAAGACGCTTACTCCTTGCAAGGAAAGTTATGACCAACCTAGATAGCATATTCAAAAGCAGAGACATTACTTTGCCAACAAAGTTTCGTCTAGTCAAGGCTATGGTTTTTCCAGTGGTCATGTATGGATGTGAGAGTTGGACTGTGAAGAAGGCTGAGCACCAAAGAATTGATGCTTTTGAACTGTGGTGTTGGAGAAGACTCTTGAGAGTCCCTTGGACTGCAAGGAGATCCAACCAGTCCATTCTAAAGGAGATCAGCCCTGGGATTTCTTTGGAAGGAATGATGCTGAAGCTGAAACTCCAGTACTTTGGCCACCTCATGCAAAGAGTTGACTCATTGGAAAAGACTCTGATGCTGGGAGGGATTGGGGGCAGGAGGAGAAGGGGACGACAGAGGATGAGATGGCTGGATGGCATCACTGACTCGATGGACGTGAGTCTGAGTGAACTCTGGGAGTTGGTGATGGACAGGGAGGCCTGGTGTGCTGCGATTCATGGGGTTGCAGAGTCAGACATGACTGAGCGACTGAACTGAACTGAACTGATGTATATATATATATGTGTGTGTGTGTGTGTGTGTGTGTGTGTGTATGGATATGTATGGCTGATTCAGTTTGCTGTATGGCAGGAACTAATAAACATTGTAAAACAACTATACTCCAATAATAATTAATTAATAATAAACATGTCATACAATGAAAAAAAATAAAAGAAAAGCTTTTAAAATTTGTCAGTGAGTGCTTTTAAATTTTTTTCACTGCTGGAGGAAACAAGAGTTACAGTAGATAACCTTAGAGTAAGTGGCTCAGTGTGTAAATGACAGCTCACACACCACATCAAAGGTATGTATAGGTCAGATACTTGTGGTAACTAGAAATTGACTTCCTGTAGTGCTCTGGGGACAGATTGGAAATTGCCCTGGTGGGCCAGTAAACACTTGGCAGAAAACTTTGTCAGGCCTCCCCAGGATGTGATTTGGAAGGCCATTTGTAACCCTGATCATTGTAAACAAATTTTTTGAAGTGGTAACTTGAACTATTTTGGTGACAATTGTTAGACTATTCCGCAGTGAGTTTAATTATTACAAAAGGGTGGTTCTCCTTGGACAGTGTAATACACACCATTCTTTCTGCACTGAGTTGGTTATTTTGAGATATTTTGCTGTAGAGATCATGTTGTTGTTATTCAGTTGCTCAGTTGTGTCTGACTTTTTGTGACCCCATGGACTGCAGCATTCCAGGCTTTCCTGTCCTTCACCATCTCTCAGAGTTTGCTCAGATACATGTCTATTGAGTCAGTGATGCCATCCAACTGTCTCATCCTCTGTTACCCTCTCCTCCTCCTGCTTTCAGTCTTTCTCAGCATCAGGGTCTTTTTTGATGAGTCGGCTTTTCGCATCAGGTGGCCAAAGTATTGGAGCTTTAGCTTTAGCATCTGAATATTCCGATGAATATTGGAATACTGGTTTGATCTCCTTGCTTTCAAGGGACTCTTAAGACTCTTCTCCAGCACTACAGTTTGAAAGCATCAATTCTTTGACACTCAGCCTTCTTTATGGTCCAACTTTCACATCTGTACATGACTAGACCTAGACAGTGTATTAAAAAGCAGAGACATTACTTTGCCAACATAGGTCCGTTAGTCAAGGCTATGGTTTTTCCAGTGGTCATGTATGGATGTGAGAGTTGGACTATAAAGAAAGCTGAGCGCTGAAGAATTGATGTTTTTGAACTGTGGTGTTGGAGAAGACTCTTGAGAGTCCCTTGGACTGCAAGGAGATCCAACCAGTCCATCTTAAAGGAGATCAGTCCTGGGTGTTGATTGGAAGGTCTGATGTTGAAGCTGAAACTCCAATACTTTGGCCACCTGATGCAAAGAGCTGACTCATTTGAAAAGACCCTGATGCTGGGAAAGATTGAGGGCAGGAGAAGAGGACGACAGAGGATGAGATGATTGGATGGCATTACCGACTTGATGGACATGGGTTTGGGTGGACTCCGGGAGTTGGCGATGGACAGGGAGGCCTGGCATGCTGCAATTCATGGGGTCGCAAAGAGTCAGACATGACTGAGTGACTGAACTGACTGACTGACATGACTAGAATTCATAGAAGCATTTAATTTTATTGAGCAAAAATATATGAGTTGAAATGTGTAAACCACGATGGCTCTCTCTGTATTTTCTGACTGTAACATCCTTTGCTCAGTGATCAGAATGCCTGTTAACATCCAGAGGCTGACCTAGAGGTCATTTTCTGTGCTCCAAACCTGGGGGAGATGGACAGGGGGCATGAATTGTGCTTGTACTGCAGTTGCAGTCACTTGAAGCCTTAGGCAATGGGTAGGCATGCATCCTTGCCAATTAGTGATTGTATTAGTGCACCTGCATCCCCAAATCCAGCTGCTCCTCACCATCCCCTCTCCCTGAAATCACCTGGGCAAGTCCAGTGGTGCTGACAGCAAGCAGACACAAGAACAACCTCACCATTGACCCTAGTATCTCCTACAAAAGGAAACCAGGATGTAAAAGAACTCCTAAGCTAATGTTTTGGAGAAGGCAATGGCAACCCACTCCAGTACCCTTGCCTGGAAAATCCCATGGGTGGAGGAGCCTGGTGGGCTCCAGTTTATGGGGTCTCTAGGAGTCAGACACGACTGAGCGACTTCACTTTAATTTTTCACTTTCATGCATTGGAGAAGGAGATGGCAACCCACTCCAGTGTTCTTGCCTGGAGAATCCCAGGGACAAGGGAGCCTAGTGGGCTGCCGTCTATGGGGTCGCACAGAGTCGGACATGACTGAAGCGACTTAGCAGCAGCAGCAGCAGCAGCAGCAGCAGCAGCAGCAGCAAGCTAATGTTTAGTGTATAGAAAGCCTCCTGCTACAAATGTTCATTGCAGTCTATGCACAACAGATGATTTTCAGCACCAAGAATTGAGACTGGATTCTTCTCAGTTTCTTGAAAAGGTACATTTCTTCTGAAAAGCTGGTTGTCTTTTTTTCTGATGAATATTTTGTGAATTTTGAAACAAATAATGTTTTTTTCTTTGTTTAGGTCACTGGGCAGTCACATTTGTGGCATCTCTACAAACCCTATAAGATCTAAGCCCTAAAGACACAAGCTTTGATGTGGTCAGTTATCTGGAGAACAGGGCTACATCTGTGGATGTTTCTCTCTTTGTTTTCCCTTCACCTAGCATTTCTTCTCCAGTGTGTATATGTGTCTGCCAATGCAGGAGACACAAGAGATGCAGGTTCAGTTACTGGGTCGGGAAGATCCTCTGGAGGAGGAAATGGCAAGCCATTCCAGTATTCCTACCTGGAAAATCCCATGGACAGAGGAGCCTGGTGGGCTATAGTCCATGGGGCTTCAAAGAGTTGGACACAGCTGTGTGACTGAGAATGCATTCATCAGATTTCTGTAGGTCATTTCAAATCCTTTTTGAATCATGTTCAGTTAGATCTACACCTAACATTTTTCATGCCAGGACAAGAATATAGGATGCCTACATTCCTTCTCATTGTTGGATCAGTAATGAAATCTTCACTTAGTAAAGAAGATGGATGGTCTGTTGCATTTATTGTTTTTTGGAAAAAAAAAAAAAGAACTTTCTTGAGACTTCTATGGCATCCCAGAAGTTAAGACTCTGTGCTTTCACAGATGGCACGGATTCCCTCCCTGGTTAGGTAACTAAAATTCCACAAGTCTTGCAGCCAAAACAAAATAAAACAAGCAAAAAGCAACTTTCTTACTCATTTAATTGTGATCAGTAGCTGCATCTTTGTCAAATGAAGACTTTGCAAGGTACTGTTCCTGAAATCCATGTGTAGGTATAGAAAAAAAAACAAAACAACTATGTGTAGTTAAAAAAAAAGTCTGTCTTGACCTAGCTTTGAGGCCTTGGCTAGAGACTGGTCAGTTCCTCTTTTTGAGAAGTTAAGTCCTCACCCTAATCATTTGCTTTATCTGGGCCACGATTGTTGTTTTGTCGCTGTTGTGTCATACTCTTTGTGACCCCATGGACTGTAGCCTGCCAGGCTCCCTCTGTCCATGGGATTTCCCAGGCAAGAATACTGGAGTGGGTTGCTGTTTCCTTCTCCAGGGCATCTTCTCAAACCAGGGATCGAACCCAAGTCTCCTGCATTGGCAGGCAGATTCTTTACTAATGAGCCACCAAGGAAGCCCCATAGACTCCTGGGTAAAAGATAGCACATGCTGCATACTAATTTGCTTCAGTTGTGTCTGACTCTTCGTGATCCTACCCCTTTAGGCTCCTCTGTTCATGGGATTCTCCAGGCAAGAATGCCATGGTGGGTTGCCATTTCCCTCTTCAGGGGATCTTCTCAGTCCAGAGATCGAACCCATATCTCTTATGTCTCCTGCATTGGCAGGCAAGTTCTTTACCACTAGGACCACCTGAGCAGCTCAGGGTAGCATAGGTGTAGCTGTTTGTGCCTAGAGCCAGATGAGAGGTGAAATAGCTGACTGTGGGTGACACCCGGGGGCACAAAGACTCTGATCCTGAAGCTGCCTTTGCTGGATTCTACCCAGGGGATCGAAAGGGAAAGAAAACTTAAGTTTAAATACTTTCACTTTCTAGGATCTTATTTCCCTTCCCCACTCCAATTTCCCTGGTTCATTTTCTCTTAATTGGTCTTGATTGGAAGTCATCATAAATCAGAATAATTTCTCTTTCATGCTCTTCAAATTTTAACTCACCAAAAAAGTCTTTAGCTGGAAATGTCCATAAAAAATGAATGTCAGTGGTTTCATCTCTAACAGGGAGAAAATGAAACTCAAGACATTTTGGAGTCACAGTCAAACTATCTGAGGATGATTGTGAATTGATTTATACAGGGCCTTTAAGAAACTTCATGTCCTTTTTGGAATATACTAAGCAGGAATCACTCTTTCACAAATCCAGAAATTATAGCCACCCGTGAAGTTAAATGCTATATCTGTCTTAGCTTGGGTCTGTACCAGGCTGATAATTTACTTCGAGACTCAAAAAGGCGATTTGACTCTGCTATCAAGTCCTCAAAATGACTTATTCAATACTGAGTATTTAGATAAAAGCTAGATTTCATTCTCTTCCCCTTTCCTTCCTTCCTTCTTTCTTTTCTCCCTTCTCTCCTTTCCTCCTTTCTCTTCCTTCTATCTTCCCTCCTTCCATCTCTTCCCTCCTCCCCCTCCTTTCTATCTTTCCTTCCATTCTTCAAGCCCACATGCTGTGGGTGACAGTCTGGTGACAGCACGCTATCACGTAGTAGCTGTGTGGGAAATATTAACGTATATATGGATAGAGATTACACATGTTCCCTTAGCTCTGAGGTTGTAAATGGGAAAAACCTGCTTTCTAGTACTTTCTAGACTTTGATTAATTTAAAATCTGCCATGTTGAAGACATTTATACACCAGTGTCTATGAATTTGTTCAACACCAACTACCAAATCTAGATTGTTGAGATGGAGGAGCGGTAGGGTATGGATATTTTCCTTGGTGTCATTGGAATAGCCACTGGATTAATTTCATTTATCTTAACTTCTTCAGGTAGGAGAGCCTAGACATGAGAATCAGAAGAAACTTGAGAAGATTTTTTAGTGAAATAAATTCACTATATTAATGCTGTTGAGACAAACTTTGAAGGTTGACCAGAAATACCTAGAAGAGATGAAACTCAAGAGAGGAAAACTTTCATGTTGGAATCATGTTTCACACTCTGGGGTTCAGTAAAGATCCTTTTAAATAGAGCTGCTTTCGTGTTGTCAACTCATTGAAGATTGACAGGAAGGATACCTTACATTATTTTTTTACTTTATGGCCAAATGACCTTGAAGAAGCCCTGAGCACCACTTTATCTATTTGTAAAATAGGGGCAACTGCTTTCCTTGCTTTGAAAAGCTATGAAACCCAAGAGTGGTAATTATCAGCTATGTATGTGTGTGTATTTGCTAAGTTGCCTATCATGTTCAGCTCTTTGTCACCCTATGGACTTTAGCCTGCCAGATTCCTCTGTTTTGGGGATTCCCTAGGTAAGAATATTGGAGTGGGTTGCCATGTACTTGTCCAGGGGATCTTCCTGACCCAAGGATTGAACATGAGTCTCTTATGTCTCAAGCGTTAGAAATATTTTCTCCTATAGGATGCAGAAAATGCTGTCTGACCAAGAAACTGTCCCCTTAGCCTTTCAACACTTCTTTAAAAGGACTCAAAATCTTCTAAGTATTCATGTCTTGGATAGGACTTCTCATCTTATTTGTGAGCTAAAGGAAAGTAATTTGGCTCCTATGATACACTTTTGCCTATTTTTTGCCTGTTAGTAACATACAGTCCAGGTGGCACTAGTGGTAAAGAATCCATTTGCCAATGCATGAGACACAAGAGATGTGGGTTTGACCTCTGGGTTGGGAAGATCCCCTGGAGGAGGAAATGGCAACCCCTTCCTGTATTCTTGCCTGAAAAATCCCATGGACAGAGGAGCCTGGTGGGCAACAGTCCATGGGGCTTCAAAAAGTTGGATACAACAGAGCAAAAACACAAGGAACAAGTTATTTATAGCAAGGTGGTAATAGAAAGAGATGGAAAGGGAAGGAAAAAGAGGGGACAGGGAAGGTAGGAAAGGAAGTGGGGAGGGAAAGGATCAGAACATTTACCGAGCACCCGCTATGCGTCAAACACTACAGTGGACCTTTTATAGTTTAGAAAGTTAAATCATGTAGTCTGGTACTCTTTTATTTACTCCAGTGACTTTTGGTCTTTTGAGAGTAATTTATTGTTTTCAGATTAAGTGGTCAGTGACTCAGTAGTGTCTGATTCTTTCGGAACCCTGTGGACTGTAGCCCACCAGGCTCCTCTGTCCATGGGATTTTCCAGGGAAGAATACTGGAGTGGGTTGCCATTTCCTCCTCCAGGGAATCTTCCTGACCCAGGGATTGAACCTGCATCTTCTGCATTGCAGGAAAATTCTTTACAGCTGAGCCCTCAGGGAATTCCCTGGGGTCTCCTTTAAAAGGGCACTAATCCTATTCATGTGGGCTCCACCCCCATGGCCTAATCACCTCCCATTTCCTAATACCATCACATTGAGGGTTAGGATTTCAACATATAGATTTGGAGGGGGAGTCACAAACATTCACTTCATAACTGATGGGAAAGAAGAAATACTCCTTGGCTTGCTAAACAGACAAAGCATAATCCTACTCCCTTCCCCTAGAGTTTGGTCCTCTTGAGTGTAACTCAGGAGCTGACTACCACAGGCACTGACAGAATACTAAGAGTCCTGATAAAGCTACTTACTAGCTCTTGAGAATTTTTCTGTGTCTCCACTTTAGGAGCAGCAAGTTTAGTGATAAGAGATAGATGAATAAAGCCTAGAGGCCAATTAACAGGCTAGACATGTCTTATCTAATCAGCCTGTGACATTCAAACCAAAGCTTTCCTTGTGTGCCTGCTTAGAAGGTGTTTGGTGGAGAACACAGATGCTTACAAATGAGCACCTGCTTTTTAGATGAACACAGTGGGATAAGAGATGGGATTTTTCCTGGGTTGATAAAATACTTACTTTTTTTAAAAAAATAAAAGAGTCCTATCTTTGGGCTAAAGGGGTTTGAAGTCTTCAGTGAAACTTTTTTTTTTCTTCACATTTTAGATAGACTCTCACTTGACTTTACTGGCCTGCTGGAATTCATAGACCAAGCAGAAAAATAAGAGAAAGAAAGATGTGCATCAAGCTGAATTTGGCAGTCCAAAAGATTTTTTTTTCGGTCAGCATGGTGGGGTGCTTTTGCATGGTGATCTACCCAGTCTGCTATTGAAAATGTCTAATAAGACCAACTCTCTGCTTAAAAAGTCCAAAATCTCACCTTCTTGTATGAGGTTGCAGAGCTCCTGTTAAAGCAATAGAATTCTAAGACCATGGTTATTTTGACTTTCCATCTGTCCTTTACTTTAAAAGACCTCTCTCCAATGAATGAAGATCAAGAATTCAAGAGATGGCATGGGTTTATGAAAGGGTAGTGGGGGAGAAGGGATGAAAATTCTGTTTGGATACATCAAAACTGTAGTGCTCCACATGGAGATACCTAATAGATGGATTTAGAAATAGTTCTGGAACTCAGGAAAGAGGTATAGAGTTTCATTAGGCCTAGATTGTAGTTGATTCCATAAAAGTAAATGACATTTTCTAGGGCTACTGATGCATAAAGAAATAGAATCTAGGGTAAGACTACAGAAGGAACACTAACTTCTTGTGGTATTGATGACAAAAGAAAACCAGTATGAGAAAACCACAGGTGAACACATGATACCCAACTGAAAGGAAGTGGAGAGCTCCTTGTCTAAGCCATGATGACATTTTAACCATCTTCATGACTTATACTCCAAGATGGATGGTGGAGTTAGTGGTGATTGGTGCCAAAACGGAATTTTTCAAAGTACAAGGTTCCAGAGAGATTGGTATGGGAGAGGATGAGAGAGGGAGAGAAAAACAGGCTTAAAAGGAGGAGAAAAGAGAGGTATAGGTGTGTGTAAGTGCCTGTGTGTGTAGAGTTTGAGCTGCAGAAATATTCAGTGAGTAACCCTTTATGTATATCAGTCTCTTATAAAACTAACTAATAATGTGAACAGAAGTATACGCTAGAGATAATTGAGTATATACTTGATTCTCTGGCCCTGTGCATCGTCTATTTAGTTAAAGCATTGCTAGGAAGTTTAAAATTCTACCCCAACATTCATATCTGTCAACACCATACATTTGAAATTTTAGAAATTCAAAATCTGAGGGTGCCTCCTTCCTTGGGTTCACCGATTAATTTTCAATTTGTTCATCAAACATTTAATGACTTTGCTCTTTGTCCAACATTTGCTTAAACACACACAGGATTAGGGAAACTGATTTCTTCTGTGTGCAGGGCAATGGGGCACAGAGGTGGTGCTAGAGGTAAAGAATCTACCTGCCAATGCAGGAGACACAGGAAACACGACTTCAATCCCTGGGTTGGGAAGACCCCCTGGAGGAGGAAATGGCAACTCTCCCCAGTATTCTGGCCTGGAAAATTGCATGGACAGAGGAGCCTGGTGGACTTCAGTCCACGGGGTCACAAAGACTCAGACAAGTGAAATGACTGTGCACTCGTGTACACAGAGGTATTCAAGTTAAAATGAGGTCATACCGGATTAAGGTGAGCCCTAAGTCCAAGGCTAGTGTCCTTATAATTTGAAAACACAGAGGAGACACAGGGAAGAAGGCAGGATGAAGATAGAGGTAAGGCCGGATGAAGATAGAGGCAGAGACTGCAGTTTTGTGTCTATAGGTCGCTGGATATTAAAGGGTGGCAGCCCCCAGGAGGGCCAGAAGAGAATGAAACAGACCATTGCCTAGAGGCTTCACAGGAAGCCCAGCCCTGCTGACCTCTTGACTTTGGACTTCTGGTCTCCAGAACTGTGAGAGAATATTTTTCTATTTCAAGTCACCTATGTGTTCAGTCTGTCGGTCACGTCCAACTCTTTGCAACCCCATGGACTGTAGTCCGTCAGGCTCCTCTCTCTGTAGGATTCTCCAGGCAAGAATACTGGAGTGGATTGCCATGCCCTCTCCAGGGGTTCTTCCCAACCCAGGGATCAAACCCACATCTCCTGTTTCTCTTTCATTGCAGGAGGATTCTCTACCTGCTGAACCATTGGGGAAGCCCTTAAGTCACCTAATTTGAGGTTTGTTTTTTTTTTTTTCCAGGAAATCTTTAGAGAAAGAATGCACTTTCTCATTCATGTGGCCCCTTCAGGCCCACTGCTGCTCTCATGCCTTGCTAGGTGGGAAATCATTCTGATTTCCTGTGGCTCTGTTTAGATTTACCATCTGGGGTCTCACTGTCTCTCTTCCCCCTTCCTGAATTTTAATTCCATTTCAGAAAGTTATTTAAAAAAATAATATCCTGCCACATAATTAATGTACTTCCCTATAGTCCATGACATACTTGACTATTTCTTGAGGAGAGAGATTATATTCTTCTAGCTTGATAACTGTAGAGCCCAACCTGCAGTGTGTGTTTAGTAAGCGACTCTGGTTGACAGTGTCTGAGAGAGAGGATAATGAGCGGAGGTTCTTAAATATCTGTGTGTCAACACCCTTTGTAATACTGGAATTTCTGGCAACACACTTAAGGGGATTAAAACAGAAAAAGTTGTTAAATAAGCAAATTGGGAAAACTGAGAAAAAAACGTGCATTGTGATCACGTATCCACTTGCTGCCATTCAGCCTCGCAGGACTGTTTACTGCTCTATGTTTTCTTATTTATTTAGGAAGCACTGTTCTGACAGTTTTAGTCATCACATGATTCGAGATCACAGATATAGTCATGCTATAGTCAGATGTGCAAAGAAAATGAAAATTCTTCATGTTTCAATAGTATGCTCATCTTCTTTACAAACTCCCACCCACTGGATAGTAGGGAAAGAAAACCCAGCTATATTGTAGTTTAGTGTTTAAACTCTAAGTCAAAGAGAAAATGTTGGCCTCTTAAATACTGAAACAGACATAACATACATTTATGTTTACATTTACTTACATTTTTTTTTGTTTTATTTTGGAGTGGTGCTTTTCTTTGTATTCTGAATATATAGAAAATATGACATTGGAGGACAATTTCCATCTTTCTTTGTGATGTATCAATTTAAAATATAGAAGACTTTATGAAGCAAATGTGGTCCTTCCTGATGGAAAGAAGATACTTTGATGTCTGATTTCTAATTCACATTTTTATATGGAAACCCTCCAATGATTTATTGATCTTGAGAATAAAGCTCGACTGACAGAGGAAATTCTATAAGGAAAGGAAGCTGCCATAGTCACATTTATATTTAACTTACTACTTTTAACAAAGGACTTCCACTTTATGAGTACTATTACATGGGACTCTACCGTACAAATATTCTTGTAGCATATTTTGAAGAGTCACAGAACTTTGTGAGGGAGCTCTTTATCTACCTTTGTGCTATTAAATGCTTATTGAAATATAGCCAAGACTATTAGTTTTCCTATTGGAAATTATAGGGTTTGGAAATTATTAAAGTGAGAATTAGTGAGGTTCTGCTTTTTTTAACCCAAGTTTTCCCTCAGTTCAGTTCAGTTCAGTCACTCAGTTGTGTCCAACTCTTTGCGACCCCATGAATTGCAGCACGCCAGGCTTTCCTGTCCATCACCAACTCCCAGAGTTCACTCAGACTCATGTCCATCAAGTCAGTGATGCCATCCAGCCATCTCATCCTCTGTCATCCCCTTCTCCTCCCACCCCCAATCCCTCCCAGGATCAGGGTCTTTTCCAATGAATCAACTCTTTGCATGAGGTAGCCAAAGTACTGGAGTTTCAGCTTTAGCATCATTCCTTCCAAAGAAATCCCAGGGCTGATCTCCTTCAGAATGGACTGGTTGGATCTCCTTGCAGTCCAAGGGACTCTCAAGAGTCTTCTCCAACACCACAGTTCAAAAGCATCAATTCTTCCGCGCTCAGCTTTCTTCACAGTCCACCTCTCATATTCATACATGACCACTGGAAAAACCATAGCCTTGACTAGACAGACCTTTGTTAGCAAAGTAATGTCTCTGCTTTTGAATATGCTATCTAGGTTGGTCATAACTTTCCTTCCAAGGAGTAAGCGTCTTTTAATTTCATGGCTGGAGTCACCATCTGCAGTGATTTTGGAGCCCCCAAAAATAAAGTCTGACACTGTTTCCACTGTTTCCCCATCTATTTCCCATGAAGTGATGGGACCAGATGCCATGATCTTCATTTTCTGAATGTTGAGCTTTAAGCCAACTTTTTCACTCTCCTCTTTCACTTTCATCAAGAGGCTTTTGAGTTCCTCGTCACTTTCTGCCATAAGGGTGGTGTCATCTGCATATCTGAGGTTATTGATATTTCTCCCAGCAATCTTGATTCCAGCTTGTGCTTCCTCCAGCCCAGAGTTTCTCATGATGTACTCTGCATATAGGTTAAATAAGTAGAGTGACAATATACAGCCTTGACGTAGTCCTTTTCCTATTTGGAACCTGTCTGTTGTTCCATATCCTAACAGTTCTAACTGTTGCTTCCTGAACTGCATATAGGTTTCTCAAGAGCCAGGTCAGGTGGTCTGGTATTCCCATGTCTTTCAGAATTTCCCACAGTTTATTGTGATCCACACAGTCAAAGGCTTTGGCATAGTCAATAAAGCAGAAATAGATGTTTTTCTGGAACTCTCTTGCTTTTTCCATGATCCAGCGGATGTTGGCAATTTGATCTCTGGTTCCTCTACCTTTTCTAAAACCAGCTTGAACATCTGGAAGTTCATGGTTCACGTATTGCTGAAGCCTGGCTTGGAGAATTTTGAGCATTACTTTACTAGCTTGTGAGATAAGTGCAATTGTGCAAAAGTTTTCCCTACTACAGCTTAAAAGTCACTAGTTCTTCTTTTGTCTTTTTGACTAATGAGAATAATTGATTCCTGTCTTCATTTTACATTATTCTCTTATGTATTTTTGTCCATTAAGCTTTCCCTTTTAAAGAAGTGTTTTCAAGAAATGCCACGTAGATGACCTGTGAGTAGAGGTTCCTGATTATATTAACATGGAAATGTTAATAACCTTATTTCTGGGTCATTAAACCCATTGGTGGGATTGAAATTAGACAAAGAGATCTTTTTTATCTCTAACTATAGCATGTCTATAAGCTTGGAGTAAAATGCTTTGCTTAGTGCTTTTCATTTCCCTACATACCCGCTAATTATTTGAGTCTGTTCTTGATAGAATGTTAGAGCAAGAAGTATCAATTGAAACCAAGAAGCTCAATTTCATCATTTCGCATATGGTCCAGGATGGTTCTTTCCAGCCCTAGGTTTTCTCACATGGCTGTGACACCATCTTACCCATCAGGTCTTAGCTGAAAGCTTAAATGTTAAATGTCACCACTTTAAAGAGACCTTCTTTGACTCTCCTATCTGGGAAGAATTTTTATCCTTTCCCTGTCACTGTATCTCCTTGATTTGCTTCCCAGTACTTACTATATGAGTCATGATAATGTGTGTGTGAAGTTACTTCAGTCGTGTCTGACTCTTTGTGACCCCACAGACTGTAGCCCACCAGGCTCCTCTGTCCATGGGATTCTCCAGGCAAGAATACTGGAGTGGGTTGCCATTTCCTTCTCCAGGGGATCTTCCCAACCCAGGGATTGAACATGTGTCTCTTAAGTCTCCTGTATTGGCAGGTAGGTTCTTTGCAATTAATACCACCTGGGAAGCCCAATATGTTGAATGGGCTTATTTATTGAATATGTTGAATACTTATTTATTCATTTTCTGCCTTTTCTGCTATACCCTAAGAAGGCAAGGTTGGTGATACCACCAGGAATTGCTAGGAACCCAGTACCCAGCGAGGTGCCTGATACTGTGTAGGCATTTGACATGAGAGCTGGACCAGAAAATATCTTCTCTTTTTTGTTTCTTCAGCTTCCTCTGGGTCTTCATAACAGTGCAAAGGCTTGGTTGCCCTCTGGCATGTGGGATCTTAGTTTTCTGATCATGGATCGAGCCTGTGTCTTCTGCATTGGAAGGTGGATTCTTAACCACTCAACTACCAGGGGCGTTCCTGTCTTCTCCCTTTTCTTCTTTAGTTACACACACACCCCTGATTTAAACCAGCAACATCGTTTACCTAAGATTCTTGGTCATGTGATGGCCACTTGTTGTTGTTCAGTCTCTCAGTCATGTCCAACTCTTTGCAACCCCATGGACTGCAGCACGCCAGGCCTCCATGTCCCTTACCATCTCCAAGAGTTTGCTCAAACTCATATCCATTGAGTTGGTGATGCCATCCAACCATCTCATCCTCTGTTGTCCCCTCCTCTTCCTGCCCTCAATCTTTCCCAGCATCAGAGTCTTTTTTAATGAGTTGGCTCTTCGCATCAGGTTGTAGCCAAAGTATTCAAGCTTCAGCTTCAGCATCAGTCCTTCCAATGAATATTCAGGGTCGATTTCCTTTGGGATTGACTGGTTTGATTTCTTGCTGTCCAATGCCACTAGGCTTTTGCAAGTATGGTGGCATATTTATTCCATGCCAGAATTCTTCTATTAGTGTTAAGAGCAAGGGGCTAATACAATTATGCAGAAATCCTTAGCTGTCGCATCTGGGAAGTGTTCATGATTTTTCTCCCCTAAGGGAAAGTAGATTCTGAAAGTGGAAAATGCAGACTAAGCTAAAGAACCAACTTTCAAAACAGTATGTAGACTTGCTCAAGTACTAGGTTTAAGCCAGTGATTTTGGAAATTGTTGCTGTAAGAAACTGTGCTGAACTATAGTTTGCAATTGTAGTGCAATTTAGGATCACCTGTAGAGTTTCTGAAAACCACTGATGTCTTGGCTGTACCCCAGGATCCACTGGAATAGAAACTCCAGTCATGGGTCCTGAGAGTGCATATGTTTAAAAATTGCCACTTGTCATTTTGTTATGTATCAGACTTCAGAACAAAATAGAGGATGCACTTTGGTCCTGGGTAACACAATTTGTTTTCAGAGTGTTGAGTATGTCCTTCTGAAAATTGATAAGCCAATAACTACAGTGGATGCAAGGTTACTCATGATACTGAAGTTTCTCTTTTCCCTTTTTTTTTTCTTTTTTTTTGGTGGGGGGGCTGCATTGTGAAGCATGTGGGATCTTAGTTTCCTGGTGAAGTGAAATGTTAGTTCATCAGTCATGTCTGACTCTTTGTGATCCCACAGACTATAGCCTGCCAGGCTTCTCAGTCCATGGGATTCTCCAGGCAAGAATACTGGAGTGGATTGTCATTCCCTTCTCCTAAGGATCTTCCCAACCCAGGGATCGAACCCAGGTCTCCTGCATTGCAGGCAGATTCTTTACTGTTTGAGCTACAGGGAAGACCAATCAGGGATCAAATCCGACCCCCTTGCATTGGAAGCATAGAGTCTTAAACACTGGACTGTCAGGGGAGTCCTGACACTGAAGTTCCTTAACTGAAGATATTTTGTAGATAATTATTGATGGTGCTACTTTAGAATAGATAACTGGTTACAGAACAGTTCTGAAAGTGGTTCTGACTTGTTTTAAATGTGGTCCGTCTACATGGTAATTGTGTTGCAGTGAGTCTTGGAAATGGGCCAATTGTGCCTTCATGTAGACTTGTCACCTCTCTCTTCCCACTCACCATATGGATTCCTTCTCCTGTTTTAAGTCAGAGTTCAGGGCTTGTCTCCTTCAGAAAGTTTTCTGTAAACAGCTCCTCTATCCTCCGGTAGCATATGGATGCTTGAACAGATACTAGTTCACCTTTGTAAACCACCGCGTCTTAGGCATATACGCCTATGAGTTGCCTATTGGTTACACTGTCCACCTTAATAGCCCTTCAGCAACATTTTAACATGGATTTCAAGGACCCAAAGACCTGATGAATGTCCAGTAAATATTTGTTGATTCATTGAGGAGCCAGGCCTGCTCCTTTCCAGGCAAGCCTTCCTACAAGGGCAAGTTTAAAGAAAAAGTCGGGGGAAGGTTGTTGCCAGTTTGTTTCTGTGAAATAAAAATGAAATAGAGTTTTTTCTTTTTCTTGTGGCTGATTTCCTTTCACAGGTTTCTTCACCAACTGGCTAGCATCCAACTTTGTCAGAGTTGAAACATCAGACAGCTAGAAAAGAGGTTCTCAGTTGATAAATATTTGATTTACAAGGTATTGAGAGGTTTAAAGAAATGGAAAGGAGTTTGTCTAATGGGAGTTGTGTTTGTTACGGTGAGGAAGATCCCCAATAACCAGGTCTGTTTTTCTTTCCAGTGGCCAGTGGGTACCTAACTTTATCATCCTGGTTGCACTGCGAATTGTTCCAGGCTGAGCAGACGACTAAAACAAAATGAGGAAGACTGGGATGCTCTGGTTCCACAACAGAAATACAGCTGAAGGGGATATTCTTAGATTTTTCTTTTCTTCTTTGCTATAACCTGTGATAAATATTGTATATCTCAGCAACATAGGGAAAAAATGATTGATCCTTTCTCAGTGATATAGATATGTGGCTGTATATGTTATATGCAGAGTGAATGATTGAGAGAGAACAGGAGAGAGGGGCAAAGAGAGAAATACAAGGCACTATGAACAGAATTGCCAATAGCAATCTATCAAAGGCATGTCAGGAGTGCTGGAAGAGATAGTGAATTTTATCTCTAATTTAATCATTTGTTGCCTCTCTATTGTCAGAATTTTCTTTTCTTTTAAAATTTTACTTCTCACTGCCCACCTCCCCAAGTTTCAAAGAAATAGGAACCATCTGGGGAAAAAAATAAGCTGATTGAGTTAAATGCTTAAGAGAATAATGTGCTGTCTTTTATATTTGCTTCAAATCTTGTATATAAAGATAATTATACAGATCCAGCCCTGCATAATAAGAGCGTTGCACTTTCAATAGCTTTTATCTCCATCAGATTTAGTGCAGACCATTCATTCTCAATGGGAATGGTACTGCTCCTCAAAGAGCAAAAATTAGTTTGGCCACGGTGGGGTGGGGGCAAAATTATTGGATATCATTATCATTTATGACCCTCCAAAGGGTTATAGTACATAAATAGATATACAGTATTTCTGTCTTTCACTTTAATCTTGCCTGTAACTATTGAATTTTTCTCTGCTGAATGTATGATTTTTGGAGGATCTTTAACCAGGTAATTTTATTAATATAAGACCTGTGCTTTGTGGGAACCTTGCAGTCAAGACTAATAGCTGAACAAAAAGGAGTCTGAGTTGGTTTGCAGGCATAAATCCAAATTCTTCATAGATTATGTAGTTATGTTAGTCTTCTCAAATTGTCAGAGAGAGCTAAGTGTATGGGAGGGAGAGGTTTACTGCAATTTAGGGAAAATGTGCTCTCCTTTGATCATGAGTACTATGTAACTCTTGAAAGGTTGGTGGCTAATATACTTGGGTCTGTTTTTTCAAGCAGCGTGGACAGTTTTTGCCAGGATGTTTCAGATTTCTTCTCCCCTCCTCCTCCATTTCCCTACAGAGTGAACGTGTTTCAGCACTTCATTACAATACGTCACGTACATATGAACAAGTTTCATTCTGAGAGCACATTCGTTAAGTCCAATTTGTTCACAAGTTAGCCATGTCACCCAACTAACAATCGGCTATATAGTACTATACTGTAATAGGTTTGTAGTAATTTTTCACACAAATAATATATAAAAACAAACACAAATAACACTTTTAATCTCACAGTAGAGTACCTTGAAAAATACAGTAGTACAGTATAGCAGCCAGCGTACAGGGGCTGGCATCAAGTGAACTGGCAAGAAGAGTTATTGACTGGAGATGGGAGAGGAGGTGGAAGATGGTAGAGCTGCAGATGGTCAGCCATAGGAGACAGAGAGCAAGCTGTAATGTCACTCATGCCTGATGCTGATGGAATGCACATCTTTGAAAGTTTGCAACTTGAAGGTGCATATGTAGGGGACTTACTTTATAACTCTCAGAGTTGTCTGCACTGTGTTGGTGCTCAGTTGCTTCAGTCATGTCTGACTCTTTGCGACCCCATGGACTGTAGCCTGCCAGGCTCCTCTGTCCACGAGAGTCTCCAGGCAAGAATACTGGCGTAGGTTGTCATGCTCTTCTCCAGGGGATCTTCCTGATCCAGGGATCAAACTTGGGTCTCTTGCATTGCAGCCTTATTCTTCACTGCTGAGCCAACAGGGAAGCCCATTGTCTGCAGTGACCCTCCAGCAACTCATCAATTCTAGTTCATGTTTTCCTACTTGCCACTGGTTCCCATAGAGATTTCCACTTGTGTGTCTCTGCTCTGGGAATCCATGACTTGCTCTAATATCTGTCTGTCTTTCCAGTCTTGGGGGCAGCAGTTTGCCCTGTGTTCTCTCTAACGGATCCAAGAAGAGTGGTTGGATTTTCATTTTCTGTTGCTTTTTACCTTTTGTTAAGATGGAGTAGTGACTTCCAAGTTCCTTACAAGTGGGACTGGAAATCGGAAGTCACTACTTCATTATAAGAAGTCTTCTTTTGTTCCCTGTTGTTACATGTCTTTATCCTGTCTTAGCATCTTGATTTTATACTCTGAAAGGGTAGAGATCATGTAGAACTATAAAGCATTAGAAGGAGAGGGAGGGAATTTCAGCAAGCCAAAATCCACTTGTTCCTTCATTCATTTATTCACCATTCAGCAAATATATATATATATGTGTGTGTGTGTGTGTGTACACATACACATATTTTTTGTGTACATATCACATGACAAAACCTGTGTTGAAATTTGCGAGGTACAAATATAAATTGATTGTCAATTAATCTGGGTGGCACTAGTGGTGAAGAACCCGACTGCCAATGGAGGGATACGTTAAGAAACACAGGTTTGATCCCTGGGTTGAGAAGATCCCCTTGGGGAGGGCATGGAACCCACTCCAATATTCTCGCCCAGAGAATCCCTTGGACAGAGGAGTCTGGCAGGCTGCAGTCCATAGGGTCATACAGAATTGGACACAACTGAAGTGATTTAGCAACTAATCATATTATTAGAGAACTTAAGTTCAGGAACAGGAATAACACATTTCCCAAACCTTACAATGTCCTCAAAAAAACCAATTAAAATTATTTTATTATTTATTTGGCTATGCTGGGTCTTAGTTGCAGCATGTGGGATCTAGTTCCTGACCGGAGAGCAAACCTGGGCTCCTTGCTCTGGGAGCTTGAAGTCTTAGCCACTGGACTACCAGGGAAGTCCCTTTCTTCAAAAAATAATTTTTAATGGCTACATTTTGTATGAATACACCATCATTTATTCATTATTCCCTTATCATTGGATTTTTAAATTTTTTGTTATAAACAATACTGTAAGGAATACCCTTACACATAAAAAGTGACTCATAAATCATTATTTCCAGCATAAATTTATGGACATGGAATCACTAGGCTTAAAAGTGAATTCTTTAGAATGTCTTGACTTTAATGGTCTTTTCATATTGCTCTTCAGCAAATGTTTACTAATCTGCACTCCTGATAGTTCTGTGTGAATGTGACTATCTTAATATACCCTCACTGGTATTGAGTATTATTATTGTGAAAATCTAAGTTAAATTAATTTTAAAAGGGTGAAAAATGTATATTTAAGCTCAGACTGATTACAGGACTTTCTGATTTTCAAAGGAAGTGGCCTAATTCAAAATAATGAGAAAACAACCTCAACCATCCCATTCTTTTCAGGGAAACCTGTGGAACTGACAGAAGGTCAGGCAGGAAATTTCAAAATCTCTGTCAGTTCAGCTTTTCTGTGCTGGAGCTGGGATGCAGAATAGAGATTTATTATTTAGAGGAAAATATCAGTGACTCAGGATACCTGAGCCAAGTAGGGGGTGAAAAACTGCAGGGAAAAAAAAGAAAGATGTTGAGTTTTGATGTAGGTAGGGAATTCAGGGCAGGGGTGGGGGTGGGGGTGGCTTGAGTCCCAGCACAGGGATTCAGAAAATAGAGACGATGGGGCAGACTTTAAAATAAGTAGATCATAGAAAAATCTGACTCCCATCCTTTCTGTCACCATAAACCTTTGATGAATCTGTTCTTTATATGAAAATTAAAGAAAGGGGATATGGTCCATATTTGTGGCACATTGTTTACAAAAAATGGACAGAATCACAAGGTAACAAAATGGTTCATCCAGGGCACAAAACTTACTCGGCTAAAGTGAAATAAGATGTAAAAAGAATTAAAAGTGATTCTGACGAATTCCAAAGGCATTAGGAAGGATTTAGGCTTTCCCCTGTGAAGACTAAATTGGGTTATATGTCACTGGTGTTTAAAATTGGATTTTTAAAATTAGTTATGAGGCCGAACATTTTTTCATATGGGTTTTAATTTTTTTTTTTTTTTTTTTTGGCTGTTCAGTTTTTCTTCTGTTAATTGTCTACTCGAATCCTCAGCCACTGGCATTCACTACTTACACAAAAATATTGGATTGAGCTATATGGAACTAAGACAAAGCAAACTTCTCTCACATCAAGACCATAATAGGCTTTACAGTGATAAATAATATTCATCAATATACTGCTTAGATACTCGTCCTTGAGGGTGAGGGATAATGCATGCCTATACAATTGTGGGTCTCCAATTATTATTATTATTTAAATTTGTATTTGCTAATTTACTTTATCATTATTTGTAAAATCGTTGGCTGTGCTGGGTCTTCACTGCTGCACGTGGGCTTTCTCTGGTTATGGTGTTCAGGCTTCCCATTGAGGTGGCTTCTCTTGTTGCTGAGCATGGGCTCTAGAGCATGCAGGCTTTAGTAATTGTGGTGCACGGGCTTAGTTGCTCCATGGCATGTGGAATCTTCCTGAACCAGGGGTCTAACCTGGGTTCCCTGAGTTGGCAGGCAGATTCTTAACCACAGGACCGCCGGGGAATTGCTCGAATAATTATTTGTTGAATGCTTAAGAAGGTATTTTGATTCTGCTCAATGCTTCTTGCTAGAGGTGCTAGGAGTATCTCACTCTTATGCCAGTAGCAACAAGAAATCCCTTCTCTACCAACTTCCCCCCACAACATTGTCCCTTAATGTCCAATTGGTCCTGAGGGTTCAGAGATAAAATGAACATTTTCTCAGCAGGCTGAGCTATAAAGTACATTTTTCTAGAGAGCAGAAATGGAGGGAAAAGCACTGCTGGGACATTAAGACAATGGTGGGAACAGGTTTAATGGCACACTGAAGTTTGGATAGCATGGCTTATGGAGACCATCAAATTCAACCCAGGACCCCCAGACCAGAATACTTTGTTGGTCTCTTATTTTTGTGCTAATGTGGCGTTGTTTTCAGTGATGTGCATTTCACAAAAAAAAGAAATCCAAAGGTGACTTTGTCTTGCTTTCGATTTGAACACTATCAGAATGTCCATGAAAACAAATAGAAGTCAATCTCAAAAGGGCTTATCATCATAATAGCAATATTTTAAAAGTGATAAACTTCAAAAGCAGGATGGGATTCTCTTTGTTTTCCTGCTGGAATAGATAATGTTTCCTAGGATCTCCCTTTGGGAATCTCTGTCAGAGGATGAAAAGAACAAGGTTTATGTAGGCAGTGCCAGCTCCTATTCTCTTAGATTAAACAAACAAACAAACAAAAAACACAAAAATAAACAAACAGAAAAAAGTTACTTCTTCCAGAAGACACCCATGCGGATATAGTAAAATTTTATTTGACCTCCTATTAATTGATCACTGTAAAAGATAATAGGTTTATTTTAAAAACCTATTTAACGGGCACATTTTGCTAATTTTCTGCCTACAGGGGAGGAGGCTGAGGGAGAATAATATTAAGATCAAAATCCCCTTTGGACCCAGATCATTGATAAATTGATTATGACATTAATCAAACCCCCAAGCTGGAAAGCTGGAAACCTGGGGACAAGTTTATTAGGTTTACTTAAATAAACCTAGGTCTTGGAATTGCAGTGGCATTGCTTATAGCTATAACTTATTCTAAGGAGCAGAACAGACCTGGGCAACCTCATTCAAATTGTCTTGTTGTCTCTAAGGAAATCATCTTGTACACCCCTGGTTTGTACGAGCTAAACAAATCCTACCTCTATTAGATGGGGGCACATTCAAAAGTACCATTTGTACCTGAAAACAATAAAATAGACTTCCTTCATCAACTTGAATGTACTTAGTCACTCAGTTGTGTCCGACTCTATGCGACCCCATAGACTGTAGCCTGCCAGGCTCCTCTGTCCATGGGGATTCTCCAGAAGAATACTGGAGTGGGTTGCCATGCTCTCCTCCGGGGGATCTTCCCAACCCAGGGATCGAACCCAGGTCTCCCACATTGCAGGTGGATTCTTTACCGTCCGAGCCACCAGGGAAGCCCATCATCAACTTACACCTAAAGAAACTGAAACACAGATTCAGAGTTTGTGGGTAACCCTGATACAGTCCAGGCTGTAGGAATGAAATGGGCATTTTGTCTCCCCACAGATTATCTGCAGCTTGTGGTCCGGAACTTTCTTCTTACAAGTATCTTAACTCCCACCATCTTCTCTGTATTAGACTCTTTGATTTACAAATGACAGAAAACCTGATTCAAATTGGCTTAAGCAGGGAAAAAAAAAAGACTTCATTGGCTTGGGAACAGCAATATGTCAGGCTAGATCTAACTTCAGATTGCCTTGATACAGGGGCTAAAATAATGCAAGGAAGACCAATTCTCCCATCATCTTTTCCTTCTGCCTTCTTTATTGGCTTCATTCACAGTTCTCTTGGGAAGTGATTGGGAAGCTTGGAGCTCCAAACCAGCATTCTTCACGTTCACATCTAATAGAGAAAAAGAACGGTATTCACTAAATGTGTGTACATGCTCAGTCGTGTCCAGCTTTTTTGAGACCCCATGAACAGTAGCCCATCAGGCTCCTCTGTCCATGGGATTTTCCAGGTAAGAATAGTGGAGTGGGTTGCCATGCCCTCCTCCAGGGAATCTTCGTGACCCAGGGATGGAACCCACGTCTCTTACGTCTTCTGCATTGGCAGATGGCTTCTTTACCACTAGTGCCACCTGGGAAGCCCATTCACTAAATAATCTAGACAGAAGCTGGCACTGACTCTCATCAGCCCTGAGGTCATAGGCTCGCCCCACAATGAATCAGTGTGGCTAGGAGGATGGAATTTTCTTCTTGTGCAGTCTAAGTCATATGCTTATCCCTGGGCTGGGATGATGGTGTCAATTACACCAGAATTTCATACTCAGAGAATAGAGAAGTGAGGTTAAGCAAAGAAATGGAGGACATATTGATACTACAAATAAGCAGATGGTTCTGCATGGCCAGAAGACCATAAAGTACAGGCTTTACTTTACTGCAGGCTTACTGATGAGATCATGAAGTTCAGCTCCTTCCAAAGACACAGATTTAATTGGAATAGGAATTAGAAAACTAAATTTTTTATTAAAAGATCCAGTGTCTCATGCTTTGTGGAAGCAATTGGAAGACAGTCACCTTTTCTTGCCAGTCCCTTGGAAAATAGAAATTTTACCTTTAAGAAATGGGCTGCTGATCTAAAAATAAGTGAATCTAAGAATCACTGTTATTTCTTGTAATACACTTTTTTGTTGCTGTTGTTTGAAAAAAAGCATGAAACTTGAGAGCCTGCTATCAGCTTATTGGATGTTGTCTATTCAGTTATCCAGGTTTCAGAGTCAGAGATAAATGTGATACCACCATAAAGCTTTTTTCAGACACAAGGAACATCATTAATCTGGTACCAATAGCCACCACCACTGCTGGCCCAAATAGTAAAGAATCTGCCTGCAATGAAGGAGACCAGGGCTCAGTCCCTGGGTCGGGAAGATCCTCTGGAGTGGAATGGCTACCCACTCCAGTATTCTTGCCTGGAAAACCCCATGGGCAGAGGAGCCTGGCAGGCTACAGTCCATGGGGTCTCAGAGAGTTGGACACAACTGAGCAACTTTCACTTTCACTTTTTTCAGTCTCAGTAAACAGATATCCTTAAGGCTTTTTCTTGGTGTTTGTGAAGAAAAGACTTTCTCTGAAGGAGACCATCCACTTCTAATACTTCAAATACAGCCGTATGTGGGTAGATGCTACTCACATCTATCTCCTGATGAAATTCACTTTCTAGAACCAAACTATAATTCAATTCCTATTGGCATTTCAAACTCACTGTATTTAATATTCTACTCACTGTCTCTAGTCTTGTTCTCCTTAGTGTGTGTTCTCCGTCTCGGTTTACCACAGCAGCATCATCAACTCCATCATCCACACTGTAAACTTCCCTCTGCCTGTTGACTTCCCTGCCTCTCTTAAGCCCTCTTTTATAGGGTTCCCACTTGGATGTTCATTTACATTCAAACAACATTACATGTATCTAAATTTTAAACCTGCCATTTGCCTGGTCTGTTTTAGATGTTGAGGATACTACAGTCAACAAAATAAAGAGTCCTAGAAACTCTGTTTTAGTGGGAAGCAAGAAAAAATACTTGAAAAAATACAAATGAAATAGGGAGAGGGCAGGAGGAGAGCTGAGAGTAGGAAATTGCTATTTTCTGTCAGGCAGTCATGGAAAGTTTCCTTAATGAAACAGTATTTGACCAAAGAGAATTTAAGGAAGGATAGGAGTCAGCAAAGTGGTTATTGGGTAAAATGGGATTAGGTTTATGGAGCAGCAGAAAATAGAGAGGTAAGAGTTTATGCAAAGAATGGCAGGGAGCCCTTGTAGCTGGAGGGGAGGGAGCAAGGGGCATATGGTAGAAGGTGAGGCCAGAGGTGTGGAGGAGACAGAGTTGATTTAACCACCACTGGGGTTTTGCAAGGTCTATCAATCAGGTTACAATTAGAAGTCAGAAACCAGGAACTGGAATAGGGAACATTTAATATAAGTAGCAGTACCTAAGTTTTTCCAGTAGTCATGTATGGATGTTAGAATTGGACCATAAAGAAGCCTGAGCACCAAAGAATTGATGCTTTTGAACTGTGGTGTTGAGAAGACTCTTGAGAGTCCCTTGGACTACACGGAGATCAAACCAGTCAATCCTAAAGGAAATAAACTCTTAGTATTCATTGGCAAGACTGATGCTGAAGCTGAAGCTCCGATACTTTAGCCACCTGATGCAAAGAGCTGACTCACTGGAAAAGACCCTGATGCTGGGAAAGATTGAGGGCAGGAGGAAAAGGGGAGGACAGAGGATGAGATGGCTGGATGGCATCACTGACTAAGAATTTGAGCAAACTCCGGGAGATAGTGAAGGACAGGGAAACCTGCCGTACTGCAGTCCCTGGGGTCGCCAAGACTCCACTGATCACGACTGAGCGACGGAAGAACAACAAGAGGTGAACCATGGCTAACTATTAGAGGGGTAAGGATAACTTTGGGTACACGGAAGTCACAACTGCAGAGAGTGGCGTCCAGGTCTCAGGCTGAAGGAAAGAACAGAGAAGGGATCTGGAAACCTGGAGGAGGGCCACGCGGGACTGAGGTTCAGGTCTCCGAGGAGAGCGCATGGCCGCTGTAGGGGCTGTGTGCTGCAGAGCGACGCTTGCCCGTGCGCGGTGCCGTTGTGCTTGTGTCGCGGGGACGCACACATGCCAGTCTCACACCAGAAGGGCCTTCTTCCTCCTCTGGGCTTGCAGGCTCCCTCCAGTGCCCTCTATCGGCAGAGCCTGTTGTGGCACTGCAGGCCGGGAAGAAAAATGAACTCTGCAGAATCCAGCTCCCGTTTCACAAAGTAGGGCAACAAAGGGTGGGTCTGGATTGAAGACAGGAACATAATTGGCATAAAGAAATGGGTTCAGTGGAGAGTGAGAGGGGGCCAGAAAATGGAGGCTGTATGTCAGAGAGGGATTATAACAACGAATCATGGAATCTTACCTGGGAAAGGAGGGAGGAGATGAAAAAGGAGGTGAGGGGCAGTAGAAAGATTTGGGGTCAATATATACTGCAGTGTGAACAGCCATCTTTAGAGATATGCAGAGCATGACCTGCACCACTGTTTGTCAAGGCCCCAGGAGGTACCACGGGACTCAGTGGGACCAGAGAAAGATTGGAGGAAGGTTCTAGGTACAAGCAAATCTGATCTTGCTCTGTCACTTTCCAACATGGTCATACAGCTGTTAGGTTGACCCAGTTGAAGAACATCAGCCTATAGACTAATGTCTAAGACCTTTCTACTTACTCTAAGGACTACGGAGAAGGTCAGTTTCCATCCAAATAATTATTGTTCAACATGGCAAAACTTAGGCATCTTTCAGTGCTTTTCTACTTCATTTTCTAAGTCAGGAAAGACAAAACCACATCTTTAGTTCCAGTAATTGTATAACCAAGTGATGCAGTATTAGATATGCTTTCTAAACTACATGAAGAGTCTTATCTTCCCCCCACACCTTTTGCCTACATGTCTCCGGACTCTGCCCTCTTGAGAATCACTGACCTAAACATATAAATGTCTAATAGGGAAATTTCAGGTATCTACTAAAAGCCACCCATGAAGAAAAGTCACACTAGTAATTGACAGCTGACTCTGCTTACAGTAATTAGACATGGTCGGAGTTCACAGGCACTTGCATTTCACAGGGATGTACAAATCACACAAGTCTCACATTTTTTAGTAGAAGCCCATTGACTGGCAATATTTTTACAAAATGACAGCTTTCTGAAAGGCATGGGATCTTATTTAAGTGAAAAAAAAATAATAATAGTTGTTTTTCACCAGAGGACCATAAATGAGGCTGAAATTAATGAACCCACAGAATCAGGAGCACTGCTGATGGCACTATGTCAAGTTTGGCTTGGGGCAGACCCCAGACTCATTTGGGGCAACCAGCCATGGGGGTCTTCATTCCTTTATCTTCCTCTTAAAACAGAAAAACCTATTCATCCAAATCTCTCAAGGGTAAGCTTCCTCTTTTTAATCTACTTGTGCAATATGAAATTAAGAGCCACTAACACCATTGTTAAACAGAGGAGGGCTTTTAAAGGAGAACTGGAGAGTGATATATAGGGATCCCTAATCACTACACCTTGATACAAAGAGTGAGGAATTTTTCATGGGCATCTGAACTATGCTGCTGCTGCTGCTGCTAAGTCGCTTCAGTCGTGTCCGACTCTGTACGACCCCATAGACGGCAGCCCACCAGGCTCCCCCATCCCTGGGATTCTCCAGGCAAGAACACTGGAGTGGGTTGCCATTTCCTTCTCTAATGCATGAAAGTGAAAAGTGAAAGTGAAGTCGCTCAGTTGAATTATAATTAAGTACAAATAGAGAGTTGGACTGTGAAGAAAACTGAAAGCTAAAGAATTGATGCTTTTGAACTGTGGTGTTGGAGAAGACTCTTGAGAGTCCCTTGGACTGCAAGGAGATCCAACCAGTCCATTTTAAAGATCAGTTCTGGGTGTTCTTTGGAAGGAATGATGCTAAAGCTGAAACTCCAGTATTTTGGCCACCTCATGCAAAGAGTTGACTCATTGGAAAAGACTCTGATGCTGGGAGGGATTGGGGGCAAGAGGAGAAGGGGACAACAGAGGATGAGATGGCTGGATGGCATCACCGACTCGATGGACATGAGTTTGAGTGAACTCCAGGAGTTGGTGACGGACAGGGAGGCCTGGTGTGCTGCGATTCATGGGGTAGCAAAGAGTCGGACACGACTGAGCGACTGAACTGAACTGAATTTAACTGAATCGTCTATGAACTTCCTGTTATTTTAGCAGTGTTTTTAGCAGTATTTTCCCTGAAATATGATAAAATATGATTATATCGAAGAAAGATTCTTTGTACTGTTAAGAGATATTTCCAAGAAATTCCTAAAAATAATTCTCATAACATGTTTATAATATTGCTTAATTTAACACATATTTACATATAATCATCCCCAACTTGGGCTTCCCAGGTAGCACTAGTACTAAAGAATCCTCCTGCCAATGCAGGAGACGTAAGAGACATGGGTTCAATCCCTGGGTCAGGGAAATCCCCTGGAGGAGGAAATATCACCCCACTCCAGTATTCTTGTAGGGAAAATCCCACAGATAGAGGAGCCTGGTGGGCCACAGTCCATGGGGTTGCAAAGAATTAGATACGACTGAGCAACTGAGCACACATTCATCCCCAACTTATCAAACCACGTATACTTTTAGTATAATCCTAAAATAACTTATAATCATTTTCTCAAAAGATGAGAAAATAAAATTATATTCAGAATCTGGTCCTCCAATCCCACTGTTCTAGTTAAATGACCTGTGGTCTCTAGCTGAAGAATCTGCATCATGGTGAGGCTCAGTACCATTCAATGAAGGCTTCCTTCTTCACACTTGGCTTGTGCTTGTACATACATATAAGGTAATCTACAAGCGTTGATGTTTTGCGTTCTTTAATGCTCTCTAAAAGTGATAAAAACGTGACTGGTGCTTCTGTTAAAATACACTAAAGCAGAGAGACATCTTGGGAAGTTATTAGCAGTGTTCTCTGAGGCTACTGCACTTTTCCTAGGAGGAAATAGACTACCATTTGTGGTAAATCAAATGTGTATGAAAAACAGGGCATACACAAAGTGAGAAATAAAGAAGCTAAGACTCCAAGGAAGTGGCTCTAAGAATGCCTGAGTCAGGAAGAGGTGGGAGAAATCTTAAAAGCTAAATGGAGAATAATTAAACAAAAAGAAAAACCCAAATAAACATGAAAAGGAGGAAGGGATAGGTGGGGAGGCAAGACTAAAAAGCGGGCATAGGGATCATACCGCTAATCAGCTGAGGAGAAATGCAGTCATTTTCCAACCTGGACTTCCTTAGGAAATTATTCACTCCATGTGGATGAATTTGGCTTCTAATATATATATATATAACCCACAGCAACCAATGACTGGATGAGCAAGGTACACTCAGAGTAGATGTTCTACTGTCAGAGTAAGGATTCTAGAAGGAAGGCTGTTCATTGGAGAGTGATGTGGAAAGTGCAAAAGTATTCTTGCCCTTCTAAGATCAGGGGATTCACTCATTTTTCTATTTTTAAAAATTTGTATTGGAGTATGGTTGATTTACAGTGTTGTGTTATTTTCTGCTGCTTAGCAAAGTGAAGCAGCTATATGTATACGTATATCCTGGAGAACAAAATGGCAACCACTCTAGTATTCTTGCCTGGAAAATCCCATGGACAGAGTAGCCTGGTAGGCAGAAACCCATGCAGTCACAGAGTTGGACACAACTTATTGACTAAACCACCACCATACATATATCCACTCTTTTTTAAAGGAATCTTTTCCCGTGTAAGTCATTACAGAATATTGAGTAGAGTTCCCTGTGCTATACTGCAGGTCCTAGTTTTCTTTTCTTTTTTCTTTTGGCTGCACTACATAGCATGTGGGATCTTAGCTCCCCATTTGGGGATTGAACTGGACTCCCTGCAGTGGAAGCGTCCAGTCTTAGTCACTGGACCACCAGGAAATTTATCTGTAATTTCACATTTCTTTGGCATTTCCTAGGTGATCAGCAAAAACACTTTTTCACAATCATGAGCCAGACCAACAACTTTGTTTCTGTCATGGTACTCACTTTTTGGCTAAAGAGAAAGAAAATATATACATAAGTAATCAAGATAGTACCGGGTAATAACATCCACTATGAAGAAATTACAGCAGAATGATGGAATAGATTATCCATTTTATTACATGGACTGAATTATTAGACTTTTAAAATTTCCCCTCCCTCCCTCAATCTTGTTCTCCTTTTCATCCTTCAAACATTTTATTAAGCCTGCATTATGTCAGGCATATCTGGTTTATATTTTTATACTCCCCAACCCTCACCAAAGATAAAAGTAGAGTGTTTTGCACCTAATAGGCACTCTGAAAGCTGTTTGAAAGATTTAGTTGTTCACAGACTTAGATTCTAGTAAATGAAGAACATAAGATGTCGAAAGACAGGAAAAACAAAAATTAAGCATAATTAACACAGAAACAGGTTAAAATTAGCTGACAGTGAGCCTTATTGGCACAAATAATGACTATATCAATATGGCATTTGAAATAGCAGGACGGCATCATTTATCTCACTTTTGTGTCTCATCTGTCTTATGAATTCGGAGAAGGCAAGGCGTTTTGCCAAGTTTAGAAGCAATTCAAATTTTACGTGTTGAGAGTTTCTACGGAAACTTGTATATGTCTGTATTTGAACTCTGATTGCTGGCAAGACAAAAATGTCTTAGTTAAAAGAAAATCAGTTCTTAAGACAATGAGAAAGGGAAAGGGGGAGAAAGAGAGATAGAAATCCAATGTACCAAGTTAATTGTAAAGAATCAGCATCAGATGGTCTGACGGCTTCTTAAAACGTGGAAGGGAAAACAGAAATGGGCAGAAGGCATTTTGGAGGTCATAGCCTTTGATCATAGAGTCGGCATGTTCATGTGTTGTGTGACTAACAAATTTAGGCCAGTTTCCCCTGAGAAAATAACTTTGGATGAAGTAGTTGACTTGTGTGTGCTCAGTCGTGTCCAACTCTTTGCAACCCCATGGATTGCAGCCCGCCAGGCTCCCCTGTCTGTCGGATTTCCCAGGCGAGAATACTCAAGTGGGTTGCCATTTCCTACTCCAGATCTTCCCAACCCAGGGATTGAACCCACATCTCTTGCATCTAATGCATTGGCAGGCTGATTCTTTACCAACTGCATCACCTGGGAAGCTCTATGGATGACATAAGCCCAACATTTTCCCTCTTGATTCTCCTGGTAACATCGATGAATCTTTTTCAAGCAGAGTGAAATGAAAATGGAGGAAGGCCGACGAATGCAAGATGCCAGCTCTCTCGTCCCACCTCATATGTAAATGTTATAATAGGATTTACTGACTTAGCAGTACAGTAGAGTGAAGGCACCCAGAATTCATTTTAATTCTGACTCCTGCTCACAAAGGCTCCATAGGCTTGTAGAAAAGATCAGAATTAAGCAGAAAAACTCACAGCCCCACAAACACTTTGAGGAAGTGTGGATTTACCATAACATACAAACCAATCTTAAATCCAAGTAAAAAAGTTATGGGTGCCTGTTTGGAGGTCAGGAATAGAGACACAGACAAAGAGAATGGGCCTGTGGACACAGGAGGGGAAGGGGAAGATGAAATGAATTGGGATGGTAGGTTTAGCATGCATATACCTCTGTGTGTAAAATAGAGAGCTAGCAGAAAGCTGCTATATAGCACCGGGAGCTCAGCTCAGTGCTCTTTGATGACCTAGAGCGGTGGGATGGGGGGAGGGAGTGGGTAGGAGAGAGGTTCAAGAAGGAGGAGATACATGTATGCTGGCTATGCTTAGTTGCTTAGCCTATTGCTTGTGATAAAAAGCAATTACACTTCAAATAATAATAATATTGATAATAATAATAAATGTCTTACGATGGCAGTGGCAGATCCACACTTGAGGTAGGCAAATGTTGCATTTGGCAACGTTATCTTGCATTTCAACATTCTTGCATAAATTCCCTCAATCTAAGGCATATAAACACATATTCTTGAAAGAACCCACATGACTCTTTATTTTTAGGAGGTTACATAAAATATTTATGTCTTTCTGTCCTCCTAACCAATTACTTTCCCTAAGGAAAAAAAATAATAAGTATGAAATGTGATAAAAAATTTACCTTGTAACAAATAACAGGCAATTAACTCATTCATTTCCACATTTCTTCGTTCTCTGTTACCATTGGGATGTATTGTAAAATAACTATCATTTTAGAACCTTTCAAACTGGAATCCACCATATCAATGGTGGCAGGCAAGTCAAAACACAATGTAGATTTCTTATCAATCAGAATGTCAAATGATCTCATTAGAGTTTCAGGTCTATATGTGGGTGCATTTCAGCTGCTCTGCGTTTCCTGCATGAAAGTTTAGCAAAGATTAAGTCATTTACTAGCGACAGTTGGCAGAGGCAGCTGAGTGGAAGCTTTGATGAAATGTGTCAGTCATTTTCCAGCAACTCTGCCTTCAACAGTCAGCTATCAGGAGTAACCGCTGTCACTGAGCTAAGCTGGTGTGGTTGGAATTCTTTTTGACATGATATTCCTTCTCCACATTTTTGCCTTTAACTTGTTTGTGAGCTCTTTACTTCTGTGATTGTTTTTACCCTTAAAATTAATTTTCTGAACATGATAGCCTGGAATTCCTTTTTGAAAAAAATTTGGGGTGGAGGGAGTAATGAATTGAAGGGATGAGCTTTAGAATTTGCACGAATAGCACATAGGGACTTCCCTGAGCTCCGTTGGCTAAGACTCCATGCTCCCAATGCAGGAGGCCTAGGTTCCTGGGCAGGGAACTAGATCCCACATGCCACAGTGAAGACCTGGTGTGGCCAAGTAAATAAATATTAAAAAAGATAGGAATTGGCACATAATTGGGGCTTCCCCAGTGGCTCAGCAGTAAAGAATCCACTTGCAATGCATGGGATGCAGGAGATGCTGGTTCTATTGCTGGTTCGGAAAGATCCCTTGGAGGAAGGCATGGCAACCCACTCCAGTATTCTTGTCTGGAAAATCCCATGGACAGAGGAGCCTGGTGGGCTATAGTCCATAGGGTCGCAAAGAGTTGGACACAATTGAAGTGACTTAGCATGCACAGTACATAATTAAAGAGTGAATGTCACCTGCTATCCTATTTATCTAAGATTTTGTTCTCAGTTTTACTTTAAATTAACTACTGAATCGTAGCTTAACTCTGAGAGTCAAATATTATTTCTGGTCTGCCCCTCTCATAAGTCTGAAGTTAATCCAATGTCTATGTTGCTGGTACACAGCATAAACTCCAAACATCTGCTTGTGACATAATTACGTAAAGCAGAAAATCTTGGCCTTCCAAGGGCCTCTCTAACAGATCACTCCAGGATCTATTCCAACTGTTTCAGAAACTGAGCTTCCAAGATGCTTCCTCTCTTTCTCTGAGGAATTGGTAGTGATTAGATCCTAACACAATTTGCAGTCTCTGGACATGTGTGCACAAATACCACATAAAATGATAAGCAAATTTAACACATAGGAAAATGAATTTGAAGCAATGACCATCTGTTATTAAAACAGTGATTTTTACCCAATCTTTAAGTATTTTTCTTAAACTGAAAGAAGCTACTTTAAGTGTGTCTTATATTAAAAAAAAAAAAAAAGTCAGCGCTAGGTTCATGACTTCTGTCTGAAAGTGCCTCATGGAATTCTCAGCCACACAACAGTAGTTATAGTTAATAATTTGGTAGTAACTGAGTAGACTGACCTTTTATAATGAAATGGATTAGCCTGGGCATTATTACAAAAAGCTGGAAGCAGAGGAACTTCTAATTCAAAACTGTCCTCTCAAATTAGCTTAGGTGTATTTTAAAAATTGAGTATTCATTTTAAGATTTTACATGTTGGTTTAAGGTGTTTATGAAAAGGCAAGTATAAGGAAAGTGAACCAAACGGTGGAAACATTGTTATATATTTTCTAAACATAAAGGAGCTTCATTTGGGGTTAGTTTTATTCATTTATCTTATTTCTCTGGCTGCATCGGGTCTTAGCTGTGGCTTAGTTGCCCTTGGCACGTGGGACCTTAGTTCTCTGGCCAGGGTCGAACCCATGTTTCCCGCACGGGAAGGTATTTGAGGTTAATTTTAAAAGAATATTTTACTTAAAAAAATGGACAGTTGTGTTGTGAGATCTTGAAAACTTTTAGTAGGTAAATTATCAAGTGGCATTGATTTGAGGGGGAAAAAGACATGTCAACAGATAATTACAATAAAATGTGCTAAGTGGTTTTATGAGGATTTGTGCCAAGTCCTCTGAGAGGGCTCCTCCCCTTCCATATGGGAATTTTGGCAGTGACAGAATCAGGGTGTGGGTGCATTTGATGAAGTGATTGCAATCAGGTCAGAGGATTAAAGAACTCTTGAAGGAGGGACTTAAAACAGCCTTTCTCCTGATGGTATATTGAATTTGAAGGAAATAATGTTAAATAGGATAAAAAAAGACATTATTAGAATTATCTAAGAGCTCACTCTGGCATTCTAATTGAAATTAAAATTCCTTCTAAAATTGAATACAGTAATAATGCTTAAAATTTATATACCACTTTGTGCTTTATAGAGTAATTTCTCATTGTGTTAGCATTTGCTTAAAAAGTAATTTAATTTTTAATATATTCATTCATATACCATTCATTCATTCAATAAATATGCTCTGTGCTAGATACTGGGCTGTCATTTCCTTTTCCAGGGGATCTTTCCAACCCAGGGATCGAACCTGCATCTTCTGCGTCTCCTGCAATGGCAGGCAGATTCTTTTACCACTGTGCCACCTGGAAAGTGCAGATACTGTGTCAGAAGCTGCTATTTCCAAGAAGAATAAGGCATTGGTCCTGTGTTTACACCATTGTATGTTTGCTAGGTTGTGAACATCTTTGAGGGTGAAGGTACCTGTAGCATTTAGGTACTCACAAAATGTTCATTGGATGAATAAACCTGTGTATGTTTTGATCAAGGTGGAAAATGATAACTTCATAGATGCTGGAGCCAGAACACTTGATTTAGCTTGGATATACTAGTATGATATTCGAGAATTCATTTAGCCTTTTTCAGTCTCTATTTCCTCATTGTAGGATAAAATAATCTCTCTCGTACAGGGTTTTTCTGAGGATGGATGTGAAAGTGATTTCTAATAATCAAAAGTATTACTTAGATGTTAGTCATTACTACAAATAAGATTCCAATATTCTACATTATAGAGCAACATTTTAACGGAAGTAGCTCTATCAGGAGTAAAGCAATACAGCCTTTCCAGAATGGATAAATCAAGAGGGCTAGTCGTGGCAGGGTGCCAGGTACTCTTGGGGGAAATTACATCAATGATTAGGATCAGAGGTCAAGACGGAAGTCTCTGTACAGATGAGCAGACCAAAAGGGACTAGAAGTGTTGTGACTTGAGGGTAGCGCAGATCCCAAATAGTTGTCAGTGAAGGTATAGGGTTCAAAGTCTGACTAGTAACAAGGTAACCTTGCTCCAAGGTCAGTGAATGGTTCCACCTTTATCACTCAGGCATCTGAACTTTGGTTCTGGAATTCTGGGAATATTTGGAACTCCATTGAATGGAGTGGATTTATAGGGAATGGATGGGTTTATAGATAAAAGTATATGGTGGATATTGCTTAAAACATGTGAAGATAAAATAATTGAACTGAGGGGCTTCCCTGGTGGTCCAGTGGTTAAGAATCTGCCTTCCATTGCAGGGGATGTGGGTTGATCCCTGGTCAGAGAACTAAGATCCCACATGCCACAGGGTAACTAAGCCTATCTGCCACAACTAGAGAAAGCCCTCGTGTGACAATGAAGACTCAGTGTAGCCAAAAAAATAAAAATAAAATTAAAAAAGTTAATTGAACTGAGGTGGTTCATAGGTTGTTGAAGACAGGTATCATAACTGATACTACTACTACACCACCACCTAACCATATGTTGACACTTTACTAACCATTGTACCTTATTTCTAGTAACAATCATGGGAAGACTGTAAAGTATTCTCATGTTATTTTACAGATAAAAGCATACATTCAAATGCATCAGTTGACTTGCATAAGGCCATCTTGTAAGCAAACTGACTCAGCTCCTGTGAGCTATTTTATATGAGATGTCTTTTTTTAAAAAATGGGTCAGTGGGTAGAGAATCCACCTGCAGTGCAGGAGACACAAAAGATGCAGATCTGATTCCTGGGTCGGGAAGATTCCCCTGGAGGAGGAAATGGCAACCCACTCCATTATTCTTGCCTGAAAAATCCCATAGGTGGGCAGGCTAAGGAGGCTGGCGGGCTACAGTCCAAAGTGTCACAAAGAATTGGACACGACTGAGTGACTAAGCTTGCACACATGATTGGAGTATAGTTACAATGTTGTGTTAGTTTCAGGTATACAGCACAGCAATTTAGTTGTTCATATATGTTCATTCTTTTTCAGACTGTTCTCTTGTATAGGTTATTACAGAAAATTGAGTAGAGTTCCCTGTGCTATACAGTAGGTCCTTGTTGGTTGTCTGTTTTAAATATAGTAGTGTGTGTATGTTAATTGCAAGCTCCTAATTTATTCCACCCCTCACATTTCATCTTTGGTAACCATAAGTTTGTTTTTGATATCTGTGACTTTGTTTCTGTTTTCCAAATAAGTTCATTTATATCATTAAAAAAATTAGATTCCACAGATGAGTAATATCATATATTTGTCTTTCTCTGGCATCTTACTTCACTCAGCTTGATACTCTCTAGGTCCAACCCTATTGCTCCATCCCGACCAGGGATGCAACCTGTGCCCCCTGCACTGCAAGTGAAGAGTCTTAGACACTGGATTGCCAGGGAAGTCCCCCATGAAGGTTTTGAAATGGTAAGCCTCATCCAGGTACAATTCCACATGAATTTTCAAGCCAATTAATATACATGCTGAAGAGGCTGACTTCTTTCTCCAATAAGTCCTTTATCTATGTTCTTGGGGCATTTTTCATGTGTGATATTCTCAGTGAGAAAAAGAATGGAGCACAATGCCTTCTTTTCTGGTTTTCCCCCAGCCCCAAGCACTCTACATTAAGTATGGAAGGCATAGTTACATGCTATGAGAGTTTATTAGAACATGTTGATCCACAGACTAAAATAGACAAATGAATCTCCTCCCAATTATAAATCAGATCCGATCAGATCAGATCAGTCACTCAGTTGTGTCCGACTCTGCGACCCCATGAATCCCAGCACGCCAGGCCTCCCTGTCCATCACCAACTCCTGGAGTTCACCCAGACTCACGTCCATCGATCAGTGATGCCATCCAGCCATCTCATCCTCTGTCGTCCCCTTCTCCTCTTGCCCCCAATCCCTCCCAGCATCAGTCTTTTCCAATGAGTCAACTCTTCACATGAGGTGGTCAAAGTACTGGAGTTTCAGCTTTAGCATCATTCCTTCCAAAGAAATCCCAGGGCTGATCTCCTTCAGAATGGACTGGTTGGATCTCCTTGCAGTCCAAGGGACTCTCAAGAGTCTTCTCCAACACCACAGTTCAAAAGCATCAATTCTTTGGCGCTCAGCCTTCTTCACAGTTCAACTCTCATATCCATACATGACCACAGGAAAAACCATAGCCTTGATAGATGGACCTTTTTTGGCAAAGTAATGTCTCTGCTTTTGAATATGCTATCTAGGTTGGTCATAACTTTCCTTCCAAGGAGTAAGCGTCTTTTAATTTCATGGCTGCAGTCACCATCTGCAGT
This sequence comes from Bos javanicus, assembly GCF_032452875.1. Taxonomy (NCBI): domain Eukaryota; kingdom Metazoa; phylum Chordata; class Mammalia; order Artiodactyla; family Bovidae; genus Bos; species Bos javanicus. Next base: position 94,242,733 of record NC_083872.1, on the reverse strand, counting down.
GATTTTGGAGCCCCCAAAAATAAAGTCTGACAATGTTTTCACTGTTTCCCCATCTATTTCCCATGAAGTGATGGGACCGGATGCCATGATCTTCGTTTTCTGAATGTTGAGCTTTAAGCCAACTTTTTCACTCTCCACTTTCACTTTCATCAAGAGGCTTTTGAGTTCCTCTTCACTTTCTGCCATAAGGGTGGTGTCATCTGCATATCTGAGGTGATTGATATTTCTCCCAGCAATCTTGATTCCAGCTTGTGTTTCTTCCAGTCCAGCGTTTCTCATGATGTATTCTGCATATAAGTTAAATAAACAGGGTGACAATATACAGCCTTGATGTACTCCTTTTCCTATTTGGAACCAGTCTGTTGTTCCATGTCCAGTTCTAACTGTTGCTTCCTGACCTGCATACAAATTTCTCAAGAGGCAGATCAGGTGGTCTGGTATTCCCATCTCTTTCAGAATTTTCCACAGTTTATTGTGATACACACAGTCAAAGGGTTTGGCATAGTCAATAAAGCAGAACTAGATGCTTTTCTGGAACTCTCTTGCTTTTTCCATGATCCAGCAGATGTTGGAAATTTGCTCTCTGGTTCCTCTGCCTTTTCTAAAATCAACTTGAACATCAGGAAGTTCACGGTTCACATATTGCTAAAGCCTGGCTTGGAGAATTTTGAGTATTACTTTACTAGCGTGTGAGATGAGTGCAATTGTGTGGTAGTTTGAGCATTCTTTGGCATTGCCTTTCTTTGGGATAGGAATCAAAACTCATCTTTTCCAGTCCTGTGGCCACTGCTGAGTTTTCCAAATTTGCTGGCATATTGAGCGCGGCACTTTCACAGCATCATCTTTCAGGATTTGAAATAGCTCAACTGGAATTCCATCACCTCCACTAGCTTTGTTCGTAGTGATGCTTTCTAAGGCCCACTTGACTTCACATTCCAGTCTGTCTGGCTCTAGGTCAGTGATCACACCATCGTGATTATCTGGGTCATGAAGATCTTTTTTGTACAGTTCTTCTGTGTATTCTTGCTATCTCTTTTTAATATCTTCTGCTTCTGTTAGGTCCATACCATTTCTGTCCTTTATCGAGCCCATCTTTGCATGAAATGTTCCTTTGGTATCTCTGATTTTCTTGAAGAGATCCCTAGTCTTTCCCATTCTGTTGTTTTCCTCTATTTCTTTGCATTGATCACTGAAGAAGGCTTTCTTATCTCTTCTTGCTATTCTTTGGAACTCTGCATTCAGGTGTTTATATCTTTCCTTTTCTCCTTTGCTTTTCACTTATCTTCTTTTCACAGCTATTTGTAAGGCCTCCCCAGATAGCCATTTTGCTTTTTTTGCATTTCTTTTCCATGGGGATGGTCTTGATCCCTGTCTCCTGTACAATGTCACGAACCTCATTCCATAGTTCATCAGGCATTCTATCTATCGATCTAGGCCCTTAAATCTATTTCCCACTTCCACTGTATAATCATAAGGGATTTGATTTAGGTCATACCTGAATGGTCTAGTGGTTTTCCCTACTTTCTTCAATTTCAGTCTGAATTTGGCAATAAGGAGTTCATGATCTGAGCCACAGTCAGCTCCTGGTCTTGTTTTTGCTGACTGTATAGAGCTTCTCCGTCTTTGACTGCAAAGAATATAATCAATCTGATTTTGGTGTTGACCATCTGATGATGTCCATGTATAGAGTCTTCTCTTGTGCTGTTGGAAGAGGGTGTTTGTTATGACCAGTGCATTTTCTTGGCAAAACTCTATTAGTCTTTGCCCTGCTTCATTCCGTATTCCAAAGCCAAGTTTGCCTGTTACTCCAGGTGTTTCTTGACTTCCTACTTTTGCATTCCAGTCCCCTATAATGAAAAGGACATCTTTTTTGGGTGTTAGTTCTAAAAGGTCTTGTAGGTCTTCATAGAACTGTTCAACTTCAGCTTCTTCAGTGTTGCTGGTTGGGGCATAGACTTGGATTACTGTGATACAGAATCTTTGCCTTGGAAATGAACAGAGATCATTCTGTCGTTTTTGAGATTGCATCCAAGTACTGCATTTCGGACTCTTTTGTTGACCATGAAGGCTACTCCATTTCTTCTAAGGGATTCCTGCCCGCAGTAGTCATCTGAGTTAAATTCACCCATTCCAGTCCATTTCAGTTCGCTGATTCTTAGAATGTCGACATTCACTCTTGCCATCTCTTGTTTGACCACTTCCAATTTGCCTTGATTCATGGACCTGACATTCCAGGTAAATCAATAAATGCTTATTAAACATATACCAATACATACTATGACACAAAGATGCACTAAGCATCGGAAATCTTATTCATCGTTGAAGTCCAAATTAAATGATGCAGCTGTCTCTCACTACCCATTGCTGCGTAACAAAATATCCTCCATATTAATAATTTATTTGGTCTTAAGTTGGCCACACAGTTCTTCTGGTCTTGGTTGTGATCAGTTTCATTTGGCTAGGCAGCTATGCTTCTGGGGGTAGGTTGAATGTTGGCAGGAGTTATGGGGTGATATCTCCCATTTTTCATCAGGCTAGCTCTTTTCTCATTGCAGAATCAAGAGAATAAAGTGATTATGCTAGGCCTCCAGAGCCTCAGCTTAGAACTGACACATTATCCTTTACACCAAACTCTGGTGACCACAGCAAATCACAAGTTGAGCCCAGATTCCAAAGGTGGGGGAGATAGATCCCACCTCTTCATGGGAAGATCTGTAATGTTGCAAAGAGCATAGACCAGGAGGGCCAGTAATTGGGATCACCAGTGCAATCTGTCCACCACAAGATGCAAATACCAAGTAGACAAGAAAGGCTAATATGCTGTTAAAGAGTCAGACACTCTGCAAGACATTTAGAGGTTCACCATATGCACGTCTTGGAAATAACGAGAAGGTAAGCCACACAGGGGTTCTGTCAGTTCTGCCCTTCTTTACTTAGTGCTTGCAATGAAACTCTAATAAACTGATGAATATATACAAATTTAAAACAGGAGGTAGTATCAATTATAAAATCATACTGTCTGACATCATTGAACCAAAGATACCAGAATAAACAGCCATCAATGTGAGCATTGTAGAGGTATGAAGATTAATTATGTAGTGTGAGAACCAGGAACTTCTGTTTACAGACAAGGAGTTAAACTCTCACAGCAGCACTGGAGAAGACTTTTGAATTAATGGCTAATTTCAAACAAAGCATTTAATGTCACCACTTGAAATGTTTCAGTAATAATTCAAATGGTTTAATTCTAAGCCACTTATGATTAAATTTCAAATATGCTAAGGTATTATTAGACATTTATGGGAAAAATCATTTTTCCCCCTGCAAATTAAATGTTCTTCTTTGACGATGATTCAAGTTATATGGGGGGCTCTTGTTTCCTTTTAATTATAGCCCCAACACTTATATGGATAAAGCAGTAATATGATCGCAATTTCATTTTGGAGCCATTATTACTGAAATGCAAAAATATCTCAATCTCTTGCCCTCTCCCCCTCCTCCTAGGTTTTCTTTTTAATCCCATAAAAGCATCTGTCTTTGATTTCAAGTGGAGTACCTGCTGTGCAAGATGCGATGCAAATCCAATTTGTGTGTAACAAAACCAAATGGGCTGAAATGAACTCTGCATTTTAAAGATGTTTTTGTTTAATCATCACCATCACTCGTCTTTAATGAATGCATAATCAAGTTAAACTTCAGGCAAGAAATGGAATGGCTCTTCTTAAGACCGAGAAAGCAAATTCTCGTGATATCCCTCATGGCTGCTCTGCCTCCTATTCCTGTGTTGGCAGGAGAGAAAGAAGCAAGATCTTCAAATGCGTATGATGGCAAACTGTTGAGAGCCATGGCGTGAGCAACGGGACTGCTCATTTTTTCCTGCTTTCTTCAGAAATCAGTATGATAATTGTTTAGAGCAGAAAGTGAGGATGCAGGATTCCTGGGTTCGTATTTTGTTCTCCCCTTTTCTGTATTTCATGGCAGACAGGAGGTATAATAAAGTGCTTTGAGTGTTTAGAGAAGGATTTACACAAGGTATTCCTATGCCACACATCATCAACACCAAAGGTTGGTACATAATTTCCTAAGTATAGAAGGTCTTTCGGGTAGTGAGTTTCTGTGATCCTTTCTTTTAGAAGGAGAGAATCTTCTGAAAAGACTTTATGATGTTAGAAAAAAATTTTTTTTAGTTGAAGTATAGTTGATTTACAATGTTTTGCTAGTTTCTGGTGTATAGCAAAGTGACTTAGTTTTATTTATATAGGTATACATATAAATATATATATTTTTTCAGATTATTTTCCCTTATAGGTTATTTCAAAACATTGCATATAGTTCCATGTGCTATAAAATAAGTCCTTGTTGGTTATCTATTTTATATATAGTAGTGAAAGTGATGCGGAAGGCAGTGGCACCCCACTCCAGTACTCTTGCCGGGAAAATACCATGGATGGAGGAGCCTGGTAGGCTGCAATCCATGGGGTCGCGAAGAGTCGTACACGACTGAGTGACTTCACTTTCACTTTTCACTTTCATGCATTGGAGAAGGAAATGGCAACCCACTCCAGTGTTCTTGCCTGGAGAATGTCAGGGATGGGGGAGCCTGGTGGGCTGCCGTCTATGGGGTCGCACAGAGTCAGACACGACTGAAGCGACTTAGCAGCAGCAGCAGTGAAAGTGAAAGTGTTAGCTGCTCTGACTCTTTGTGATTCCATGGACTGCAACCCGCCAGGCTCCTTGGTCCATGGGATTCTCCAGGCAAGAATACTGGAGTGGGTAGCCATTCCTTTCTCCAGGGGATCTTCCCCACCCAGTGATCAAACTTGAGTCTCCTACATTGCAGGCAACTCTTTACTGTCTGAGGTACCAGGTAAGCCTAATATATAGCAGTGAATATATGTTAATCTGGGCTTCCCTGATATATAAATATACCACATCTCTGAAGAAAATTATAATTCAAAGAGATACATACACCTGAATATTCAGTGCAGCACTATTTACAATAGCCAAGACTTGGAAGCAACCTAAGTGTCTACCAACAGATGAATGGATAAAGAAGATATGGTATGTGTGTACACTGGAATATTACTCAATCCGCTTTTGTACAGTCATATGTGCTGTGCTTAGTCGCTTCAGTTGTGTCTGACTCTTTGTGACCCCATGGACAGTAGCCTGCCAGGCTCCTTTGTCCATGGGGATTCTTTAGGCAAGAATACTGGAGTGGGTTGCCATGCCCTCCTCCAGGGGATCTTCCCAATCCAGGGGATTTGTTTGTACTGGACAAATCAATTCCAAACAAGGAAATGGGATGAGAGAATATTTTATAACATTACACTGGGAGATCTAATGAGAAAACTGAACTTGAAATGTACCCTGCCTGATGTGGGGTTGGATGGTTAATGAGTAGCAGAACTGGAGTTGGAACTCTGGTCTCTTGGTCCTCAGTCTTTCTAAAGCAATCCTGCAGTATAATCCTGAATTATGCATCGCATTGATGAACCTCAGAAAGGAAATACATTCTAGAAGAATTATCAAGGGATGAACTGTCTTTGAGCTTTGTATTCAAGGTGAATGTGAGTGACAATAGAGTTAAGTATAACACATGCAACATATGATTTGTGGTTGTCAAGCAAAATTTAGTTTTTTGGATGCCAGAATGTAAGTCTTCATTTCTTCTGATTAATTTTAATGGTTAAGAGTTAGGATTGGACTTTTTTTTGGGGGGGGGGTGGGCACACCACATGGTTTGTGGGATTGCAATTTCCTGACTAGGGATCAAACCTGGGCCCCCTGTAGTGGAAGTGCAGAGTCCTAACCACTGGACAATTAGGGAAGTCCCAGGATTGATTTTATCTGTAGCTGAGAGTCTATAAAACTCTGAGATGGACGGTTAAACTCTTGGATGAAATTCCAATATTGGAAGATATTTCTTTGTGATCAGGCATTGTCTTCTATTGGGAGAAAATTCTTCTGGAGGAATAATACTGGCAACCAGCATGTGTCTTTCATCTTTACATTTCTAAAGTTTCATCAGTTTCCCTTCTTATCAGGAATACTGCCCTGGGAGCAGAGTCCTGTATGCCGTGGTTAGTTTTGGTAGTGGATGGAAAGGTTAAGGAAGGTTGGAGAATGACCCACAGGGCACGTGTGTTGAGGCCTGCAATGAGTGTTGTAGAAAACAAGGGTTGGGACCAAGACTGAGAAATTTGACATACCTATTAGACATACCTACTCATAACTTGTTTGAGGCCGGCTGCCCCTGAGTAAAGCAACTTTCAGAGCAGATACAACAATGTATGTTCCAAAGAGTCCATGCTGGGAATTCCCTGGTCCTTGATCTGTTTATCTTGTTCTCTACCTTGAGCTGTTCTATTCAGTTGCAAATATGAACATTGAGTTTTAAATGGTTTTAGAATTTACCATGTGATGAGAAGAAAAAAAAAAGGGTACAGTCATTAAACTGCATTCTTGAACAATATCATGTGTTTATTTTTTTAATTGGCCAAACTATTTCATCACATGGCAGAACAACATCAACACCTTTCAATAATATTATTCTAAGGAGGTTAAAAGACACATGTGCTGGACTTCCTTGGTGGTCCAGTGTTAACCTGTTAATGCATGGGACACGGGTTCCCCTGGTCCGGGAAGATTCCCCATGCTGACGGGCCACTGAGCCCCATGCACCATAACTACTAAAGCCCGCATGCCATAGAGCCTGTGCTCTGCAACAAGAGAAGCCACCACAATGAGAAGGCCAAGCATCACAATTAGAGAGTAGGCTCTGCTCACCCCAACCAGAGAAATCCTGTGCAAAACAATGAAGACCCAGTGCAGCCAAAAATAAATTAACTAATGAGTTTTTTAAAAAAGACATATGTTCCTTCCAAACTAAAAAATTTCAGTTTCAAAATTGCACTAGCTGGTCAATGAAATGTCTTGATCCCTCAAACTGTTTCATTTCTCTTCATATGGAAAGGAAGACCGCATCCAACATATGTGTACAATGCATACACTGAGGCCAGGCAGTCATCCATGTAAATGTACCAAGTCAAAGAGTCTATTGAGTGCTCAGTTGCTCAGGCATGTCAGATTCTTTGTGACCCTATGGACTGTAGCCTGCCAGGCTCCTCTGTCTATGGGATTTTCCAGGCAAGAATCCTGGACTGGGTTGCCATTTCTTCCTCCAGGGTATCTTCCTGACCCAGGGATCGAACCTGAGTCTCCTGCATTGGTAGACGGATTCTTTACCACTGCACCATCTGGAAGGCCTAAAAATTCAGATATTTTGGGGGAAGAGTTAAGATCATCATGTACTTTGGTTTGATGTGGTTGATCATTTTGAGCAGTAAACTATGATCTAGGCATCTGAAAAATAAAGATTATCTGGGGAGATGCACTTGTCAATTGAACTCTAAATACAAGTTTGAGGGGTACCAAAATGTCCCTTTTGCAGTAATTTAAATTTGTTGAAAACAAAAATCTTTAACAGCCTTTGCAGTTCTAGAGTTTGTATCAAATCAGAAGATATCTCTGTAGTGATAATTCGGTTGTTATCAACCGACATGGCCACTGGATGTCCCCACTCTTCCTCAAATGCAGTCAAGGCATCATTTAACTGGCAGTTATAAAAGCAATACATTTTGCAGGGAACCTTTAGAAAGATCCTACAAGAGTTCTGGTGTGTTTAGCAGTACTGCTTGCCCCTGGCAACAGCAGGATGGACTAGAAATGGGAGACTTAGAGACTGAGTTCAGTGGGAAAAATTCTTGGGTTCATGTCACTCTGTGTCATTGCATATTTACTTCTGTAATCCTCTACAATGGCCAGTTTTCCCAAAAAGTTCTAAAAAGAAAGTGAGAATACAGCTATTATAATTCCTGCAGAGGAAACAGTATGAGCTAGAAAGGGTGAGGATATGGGAGCGTGCCAACGTTGCAGAACATGTGAAAACTTTCCTCACCAGAGTGAAAAATACAAAGTACATGGGATTCTTTAGCAAGAGAGAAGCTCTGAATTTTGGTCACTCAGTTTTTTTTTTTTTTCTCATCCATTGTACCTAACTTGGTAATAGCTGTAGGACAGCTAGCCTGACATTGGACTGAGAGTTAAGAGACCAGAATTTGAATCTTATTTCTATTTCTTACTTGCTCTGTGACATTAGACACATATGCTTAGCTTTTATAAACCTCAGGCTCTTGTTTGTAAGATGGTTATCACAGTCCTGTCCTCAAATTTGTTGAAAAACTCAAGTGATAGGACACTTGAGGACACAGTGGTTACAGAATAAATGTCAAATATATTAGGAATTTAGGAAGCAATTAAAAGTTAAAAATATATACATATATATATATATATATATATATATATATATATATATATATATAAATCTTCCAGAGATCTTTGGTCTAGTTAAAATGGAAAATAGAAGGATTTAGTTTTACTTACAATATATTTTATTATCTACTCACAGGTGATGAAAATGTATTTAATCACATCAACTCCCTCTTTGCAACTGTCAGGAACAATGCACAGCTCCTGAAGGCTTCACCAAAAAAAAAAAAAAAGAAAGAAAAAAAACCTAGGAAAGTGGAACAGTCTGAAAAGAAAGGTGCTACAGATACTTACTTAGTCCTTAGGGTTTATGAAGGGACTCTTTGGGACCCCATGGACTGTAGCCCTCCAGGCTCCTCTGTCTATGGGATTTCCCAGGCAAGAGTACTAGAGTAGGTTGCCATGCCTTGCTCCAGGGATTCCTGACCTAGGGATCAAACCCCAGTCTCCTGCATTGCAGGCAGGTTTTTTTTTTTTTTTTTTTTTAACCTTCTGAGCCACTAGGGAAACCCCTTACAGAGGGAAGGAGAGTACAAATGAAATTTATTCCTTTACTGATGAGAAGCTGAAGCACAGTTCAGTTCAGTACAATTCAGTCACTCAGTCCTGTCCGACTCTTTGTGACCTCATGGACTGCAGCATACCAGGCCTCCCTGTCCATCACCAACTCCCAGAGTTTACTCAAACTCATGTTAATTGAGTCGGTGATGCCATCCAACCATCTCATCTTCTGTCTCCCCTTCTCCTCCCACACTCAATCTTTTTCAGCATCAGGGTCTTTTCAAATGAGTCAGCTGTTCACATCAGGTGGCTAAAGTACTGGACTTTCAGCTTCAATATCAGTCCTTCCAATGAATATTCAGGACTGATTTCCTTTAGGATGGCCTGGTTGGATCTCCTTGCAGTCCAAAGGACTCTCAAGAGTCTTCTCCAACAGCACAGTTCAAAAGCATCAATTCTTTGGCGCTCAGCCTTCTTCACAGTTCAACTCTCATATCCATACATGACCACAGGAAAAACCATAGCCTTGATAGATGGACCTTTTTTGGCAAAGTAATGTCTCTGCTTTTGAATATGCTATCTAGGTTGGTCATAACTTTCCTTCCAAGGAGTAAGCGTCTTTTAATTTCATGGCTGCAGTCACCATCTGCAGTGATTTTGGAGCCCCCAAAAATAAAGTCTGACAATGTTTTCACTGTTTCCCCATCTATTTCCCATGAAGTGATGGGACCGGATGCCATGATCTTCGTTTTCTGAATGTTGAGCTTTAAGCCAACTTTTTCACTCTCCACTTTCACTTTCATCAAGAGGCTTTTGAGTTCCTCTTCACTTTCTGCCATAAGGGTGGTGTCATCTGCATATCTGAGGTGATTGATATTTCTCCCAGCAATCTTGATTCCAGCTTGTGTTTCTTCCAGTCCAGCGTTTCTCATGATGTATTCTGCATATAAGTTAAATAAACAGGGTGACAATATACAGCCTTGATGTACTCCTTTTCCTATTTGGAACCAGTCTGTTGTTCCATGTCCAGTTCTAACTGTTGCTTCCTGACCTGCATACAAATTTCTCAAGAGGCAGATCAGGTGGTCTGGTATTCCCATCTCTTTCAGAATTTTCCACAGTTTATTGTGATACACACAGTCAAAGGGTTTGGCATAGTCAATAAAGCAGAACTAGATGCTTTTCTGGAACTCTCTTGCTTTTTCCATGATCCAGCAGATGTTGGAAATTTGCTCTCTGGTTCCTCTGCCTTTTCTAAAATCAACTTGAACATCAGGAAGTTCACGGTTCACATATTGCTAAAGCCTGGCTTGGAGAATTTTGAGTATTACTTTACTAGCGTGTGAGATGAGTGCAATTGTGTGGTAGTTTGAGCATTCTTTGGCATTGCCTTTCTTTGGGATAGGAATCAAAACTCATCTTTTCCAGTCCTGTGGCCACTGCTGAGTTTTCCAAATTTGCTGGCATATTGAGTGCGGCACTTTCACAGCATCATCTTTCAGGATTTGAAATAGCTCAGCTGGAATTCCATCACCTCCACTAGCTTTGTTTATAGTGATGCTCCCTAACGCCCACTTGACTTCACATTCCAGGATGTCTGGCTCTAGGTGAATGATCACACTATCATGATTATCTGGGTCATGAAGATCTGTTTTGTATAGTTCTTCTGTGTATTCTTGCCACCTCTTTTTAATATCTTCTGCTTTTGTTAGGTCCATACCTTTTCTGTCCTTTATTGAGCCCATCTTTGCATGAATTTTTCCCTTGGCATCTCTAGTTTTCTTGAAGAAATCTCTAGTCTTTCCCATTCTATTGTTTTCCTCTATTTCTTTGCACAGATCACTGAGGAAGGCTTTCTTATCTCTCCTTGCTGTCCTTTGGAATTCTGCATTCAGATGGGTATATCTTTCCTTTTCTCCTTTGCTTTTCTCTTCTCTTCTTTTCACAGCTATTTGTAAGGCCTCCTCAGACAGCCATTTTGCTTTTTTGCATTTCTTTTTCTTGGGGGTGGTCTTGATCTCTATCTCCTATACAGTGTCATGAACCTCTGTCCATAGTTCATCAGGCTATCAGATCTATCATAGTTCACTCTGTCTATCACATCTAGTCCCTTAAATCTATTTCTCACTTCCACTGTTAGGGATTTGATTTATGTCATACCTGAATAGTCCAGTGGTTTTCCCTACTTTCTTCAATTTGAGTCTGAATTTGGCAATAAGGAGTTTATGATCTGAGCCACAGTCAGCTCCTGGTCTTGTTTTTGCTGGCTGTATAGAGCTTCTCCATCTTTGGCTGCAAAGAATATAATCAATCTGATTTCGGTATTTACCATCTGGTGATGTCCATGTGTAGTCTTCTCTTGTGTTGTTGGAAGAGGATGTTTGCTATGACCAGTGTGTTCTCTTGGCAAAACTCTATTAGCCTTTGCCCTGCTTCATTCTGTACTCCAAGGTCAGATTTGCCTGTTACTCCAAGTGTTTATTGACTTCCTACTTGTGCATTCCAGTCTTCATAGAACTGTTCAACTTCAGCTTCTTCTGCATTACTGGTCAGGGCATAGACTTGGCTTACAGTGATATTGAATTGCTTACTTTACAAAGTTGAGGAAAAGTTACTTTGCACCATCAACCCCATGGCTGGGCAGAAATCAAATACAGGACAAAGAGCCAAAGGAGTTAACTGGTTATGGAACCTCTGTCTGAAACATTCATCAAATATGGAAAACAGGACTCTCCTCACTCTCCAACAGTTTCCATCAAGCTCCCAAATGGAGTCTCATATCTCTAATTCCATGCTACCAGGAGACTATTTTATTTTCACTTAGGGGTAAAAAAAACTTGCAGGTAACTAAAGAGCAGTCATGGCACATGGTTCCTGCTGGACAAATGATATTGGTGCTCATCTGCTGAGAGAACGTACATGCGCACTTCTGAGCATAGACCACCAGGCTGCCAATTAGTTTTTCTGCAAGGAGTCAGCCTCCTCCTCAAGGAGGAGGCTGACTCCCTTTTTTGTTATGTAGCCTTTGCAATAACACCAATGTTTCTATGTAGTTTATAGTATTATTGTTTTATTTTGAATAGGTAGAGAGGTTATTTTTATTTTATTTTTAATATAATTTTTATTTTATTTTGAGGTATATTTGGTTTACAATGCTGTCTTAGTTTCAGGTGTACAGTGAAGTGATTCAGTTATATATATATATCCACTCTGCTTCAGATTTTTTCCTCATATAGGTTATTGCAGAATATTGAGTAGAGTTCCCTGTGCTATACAGTAGGTCCTTGTTGATTATCTGTTTTATGTATCGTAGTGTGTCTATGTTAATCCCAAACTCCTAATTTATCCTTCCCCCACCCATATCTTTCCCCATTGTGGTTTAGTATTTCTGTCACTAGTGTTGGTTCAGAGACACTCCTAATATGAAAGACTGAGTAAGATTCAGAAGTTTTTATGAGCTTTGTCTTGGTGGAGAGTGATTCTAAATTGCTGAAAGGTTTGATGGTACAGGAGTTGTGTTGATGAAGAAGTTATCTAATCAGGGTCTACGGCCAAGACTCAACTCTTGTCCATTGGCTTCGCCTAGCCCACTGAAAGCCTTTATTGTCCTTATTTTGTAAAAATAAATTTACCCACAATGTAACCTTGCAAGATGCTGGATGCAGCAAATTACAGGTTATGCTATCTTTAAGATCTCTAGATCTAAGACGCAGATATGAGTCAAGCAAGAATTGGAGTATAATTTATATTTTCCTCTTTCAGAAACTATTACTGTATCTTCATTGAAAGTTAGGCATTTTATTCATTCAAGAAATTCCAATTTAAAAAATATTGTCCATTTTGGATCAAAATAACACCCTTGAAATTAGTAGTTTCAGTTTTGGTAATGTTTGACTTTATCTAGACTATTTCCTCATGTTCTCATGTTGTTCAGCTGTTTGTAGTTTGGAAGAATATTAAATAAATAAGGAAAGGATAAGAGTAAAACTGCCAAGCAAAGTTGACTTTTCTGTCTGACAACTGAACAGCCTCATAATTAGTTCTAACTTGCTGAGCTAGCCAGTCACAGAAATCTACATGGAACTGACTCATTGGAAAAAACCCTGAGGCTGGGAGAGATTGAGGGCAGGAGAAGGGTGTGACAGAGGATGAGATGGTTGGATGGCATCATCCACTCAATGGGGCATGAGTCAGAGCAAACTCCGGGAGATAGTGAAGGCCAAGGAAACCTGGTGTGCTGCAGTCCATGGGGTCGCAAAGAGTCAGACTTGACTTGAGGACTGAATAACAACACATGGAACTCAGCCTTTGTGTGCATCAGAATCCTCTAAGAAATTTGCTTAGAGACTTGTGCTCTAATGCAATTTTGATTTTAGTTGAGATTTTACCTTTATTTATTTGTTATTTATTTTATTTTTGGCTGTGCTGGGTCTTCACTGCGGTGTTCAGTCTTTCTCTAGTTGCTGCGAGGGGGGCTGCTGTTTGTTGTGGTACAGAGGCTTCTCATTGCCGTGGCTTCTCCTGTTGTGGAGAGTGAGCTCTAGGGCTCACGGACTTCAGTAGTTGCAGCAGGTGGGCTCAGTAGTTGCGGCACACGGGCTTAGTTGCTCCTTGGCATGTGGAGTCTTCCCAGACCAGGGACTGACCCTGTGTTCACTGTGTGGGCAGGTGGATTCTTATCCACTGTACCACCAGGGAAGTCCTTTAATCAAGACTTTAATTCAGTGGATCTATGGTAGGACCCAAGAATCTGCCATTTTAATAAGTACTACTGGTGATTCATCCTCGGATGGTTCTTTGGCCAAACTTTGAGAACCAATAGTAAGTGATACCTGAATCATCTGAATTCACAGGAGATTAGTCAGGATGCTATGAGGAAACAAAGCTTTACTCTCTTAGGGGAAGAGAGGTGATAAGAGGCAGAGAAACTGAAGAGGAAGCGAGGGATAAGGAATAAATGAAGTTGGCCAGGTGTTGTGAGTGTTGATTGCTATGGCAATACATCCTAGGAAAATGTATGAAGATCTTGTCTCACCATTACATAACTGCTTCCCACTGTCCACTTAGGACTGTGGACCACACATTGTTTGGAGGGCAGGGAGGCCAAAAACATGGACTCTGGGATTGGCCTACAATTAACTTTTGCTTCTGCCACTTATTAGCTGAGTGACTTTGGGAAAGTTACTTAATCTCTAAGTTTCCTTATCTATAAAATGGAAATAATCATAGTATTTATGCCATGGAATTGTTGTGAGGATGACATGGGCAAATATAAGTAAAAGTACTCCAAACATGCCTGGCCCTTAGTAAGTTAATGATAGCGATTGTGTTAGTCACTCAGTTGTGCCTGACCCTTTGTGACCTGATGAACTGTAGCCCGCTAGGCTCCTCTGTCTGTGCAATTCTCCAGGCAAAAATACTGAAGTGGGTAGCCATTCCTTCCTGCAGGGGATCTTCTTGACCAAGGGATTGAACCCCAGTCTCATGAAATGCAGGCAAATTCTTTACAGTCTGGGCCACCAGGAAGCCCCTACAGTCTTTAGTAAGTTATAGGTAAAAGTGAAAATCGTTCAGTCATGTCTGACTCTTTGTGACCCCATGGACTGAGGCTTGCCAGACTCCTCTGCCTATTGGGTTTTCCAGGCAAGACTACTGGAGTGGGTAGCCATTCTCTCCTCCAGAGGATCTTCCTGGCCCAGGGATTGAACCTGTATCCTGCATTGCAGGCAAATTCTTTACCGTGTGAACCACCAAGGATGGTGGTTATAGGTAAAAGTTAGCTATTACTATTCTTCTAACTCCATGCTTGTCTGGGAAGGAAGGGGAGAGTTGGAAAAAAGCAATGAGATGAGATCACTCAGAATAGAAGGAAAAACATAGAGCTTGTGAGTCCTTAAATTGTTCCAAGCCTTTTGTAAGGTGACTTTAATTATTTTAAGATATCTCTATCTTGTAAAACTTGTCTGTCTGTCTTTGAACGTCTGCATTTTTAGTACATTCCTTTTATTTTCTTTTTGCTTGGCTTCTTGGGAAAGTCTTGTATGAAAAACTCCAGTGTTGATGTAAAAAAGGGTGCCCTAGAGCATTAATTTTTCAGCTGGAGGGAGTTTTTGAAGTAAAATTTGACCATATGTACTTAAGTATATTTGTGGATATGAGATGAAAGAGTTCCTCACTGGATTCTGTGAGAGTACTGAGATGCCAAAAAGGTTAACAATCATCTTCTGAGAGCCAGCTTACCTGTGGCCTCTTCCTGACCCATTTCTATGACCCTAGATAAGTGGTTTTCAACTCAGAGTAGTTTTACCCCCTTCCCCTCTGGGGGCATATGGCAATGTCTTGAGATATATTTTCTGTTGATGGGCGGGGCTGTGTTTCCTCCCTGTTGTTTGACCTAAGACCAAACTATGGTGGAGGTAATGAAGATAATGGTGACCTCCTTCTAAAGGTCCCATGCACGCACTGCCACACTCAATGCCCCCGACCCTGCAGCAGGCCACTGCCAACCCACGCCTCTGCTGGAGACTCCTGGACACTCACAGGCAAGTCTGGGTCAGTGTCTTGTGGGGTCACTGCTCCTTTCTCCTGGGTCCTGGTGAGCAGTAGTTTTTGTTTGTGTCCTCCAAGAGTCTGTTTCCTCAGGCGGATCATTGGTTGGGTTAATGGCGACCTTCTCCAAGAGGGCTTATGGCACACCCAGGTCTGAAACACCCAGAGCCCCTGCCCCTGTGGCAGGCCACTGCTGACCCGTACCTCTACAGGAGACACTCAAACACTCAAAGGCAGGTCTGGCTCAGTCTCTGTGGGGTCTCCTGGTGTGCACAAGGTTTTGTTTGAGCCCTCTGAGCATCTCTGGTGAGTATGGGATTTGATTCTAAATGTGATTTTGCCCCTCTTACCATGGAGGACATGGAGAACATGGAACAACATAATGGCTCCAAATAGGAAAAGGAGCACGTCAAGGCTGTATATTGTCACCCTGCTTATTTAACTTACATGCAGAGTACATCATGCGAAATGCTAGGCTGGAGGAAGCACAAGCTGGAATCAAGATTTCTGGGAGAAATAATAACCTCAGATATGTAGATGACACCACCTTTATGGCAGAAGATGAAGAGGAACTAAAGAGCTTCTTGACGAAAGTGAAAGAGGAGAGTGAAAAAGCTGGCTTAAAACTCAACATTCAGAAAACGAAGATCATGGCATCTGGTCCCATCATTTCATGGCAAATAGATGGGGAAACAATGGAAACAGTGGCTGACTTTATTTTTTGGGGCTCCAAAATCACTGCAGATGGTGACTGCAGCCATGAAATGAAAGGATGCTTGCTCCTTAGAAGAAAAGCTGTGACCAAGCTGGACAGTGTATTAAAAAGCAGAGATATTACTCTGCCAACAAAGGTCTGTCTAGTCAGAGCTATGGTTTTTCCAGTAGTCATGTATGGATGTGAGAGTTGGACTATAAAGAAAGCTGAGCACTGAAGAATTAATGTTTTTTAACTGTGGTGTTGGAGAAGACTCTTGAGAATCTCTTGGACTACAAGATCCAACCAGTCAATCCTAAAGGAAATCAGTCCTGAATATTCTTTGGAAGGACTGATGCTGAAGCTGAAACGCCAATACTCTCGCCACCTGATGCGAAGAGCTGACTCATTGGAAAAGACCCTGATGCTTGGAGGGATTGAAGGCAGGAGAAAAAAGGGGATGACAGAGGATGAGATGGTTGGATGGCATCACCGACTCGATGGACATGAGTTTGAGCAAGCTTTGGGAGTTGGTGATGGACAGGGAAGCCTGGCATGCTGCAGTCCATGGGGTCTCAAAGTGTCAGATGTGACTGAGTGACTGAACTGAACTGAGATATATTTGGTATATAATCCCAGCTAGTGGGTTCTACTGGCATCCAATAAGTAGAGGCCAGGGATGCTGCAAACTATCCTACAATGCTCAGGGCAGCCACTTAGACCTTTACTGTTGTTCAGTCACTAAGTCTCATCCTACTCTGTAACTCCATGGACTACAGCACACCATGCTTCCCTGTCCATGGGATTCTCCAGACAATAATACTGGAGTGGGTTGCCATTTCCTACTCCAGAGGGTTTTCCCAACCTAGGGGTCAAACCAACATCTCTTGCGTCTCCTGCATTGTAGGCAGATTCTTTACCACTAGCACCACCTGACAAGCCCCCAGGTTGGGTATTAGGAACACTTAGAATTTGGATGCTTGATTGGAAGCAGGCAAATTTGAATTTCTTTTTCTGTAGCGTTGACTTTATCAGGGGAGACATTTCCTCACTTGGGTAATGGAGTCCCTATAATAATTAGCATTAATTGAAATCCAGGTAGGCAGCTTTACTGGAAAAGCTGACAACTAAATCACTCATGGTGGTGATGACCTAGGGAACTAGTCCTGTAGGCCCTTGTTTATTGGCATGAATGAAAAAGTGGGAGGCAGGACTGAGTGAGGTTATTAAGTTTGTTTTCATGAAGCGTATTCATTATAAATAATCAGCAAACAATTTGAGCTAAATGCCATGAACCAAACACACACACACACACACACTTCTCTCAAGGTATATCTGATTTCTATCTAATTGTGGACAGGGATCAGCGTCAGCAAGATTATTCTTTGAATAATGTATAGATCCTGTCTAGTAGCCTGGGGACAAGATCGCATGTGTCCCAGTCATGTCCCTAGAGTGTCTTAGTGTGACTCTGAACTTTTCTTTTATTTTTCCATCATTAAAGTGACCCAAGCCTTTATTGTTTTGTGTTCTGTG
This sequence comes from Bos javanicus, assembly GCF_032452875.1. Taxonomy (NCBI): domain Eukaryota; kingdom Metazoa; phylum Chordata; class Mammalia; order Artiodactyla; family Bovidae; genus Bos; species Bos javanicus. The sequence goes on along the minus strand of NC_083872.1, from coordinate 94,225,122 downwards.
AAAACTCCTACCTCTGGAGAACTAGCTTTGGAGCTGAGGCCAACTTCAGAGAGAGCTATGATATTTTAAAGAGATCTGAGTTCCTTAGCTTTCTAGAGTTGTATCCTCATTTTAGGGGAAAATAGAGTGGGTGTGTGAGAGGCAAAATCATTTAGATGACATCATTCCTTTTAGATGGGTCACTGATGAGAAAAAAGTCATGGAAAAACTGGAAGAGTCAGGATACCTGCTATGGAACATAAAATGGAAAATAAGATATAAGACTCTGGCTTTGTAGTATAGACCTTGGAAATAGATGCCACTGAAAGTTCACTGGACAGTTTCTAAGTTTGACAGTTTCTCTCTATTCTTTCTCATGAAAGTACAGAATAAGAAGTGGTCTGGATTATATGAGGGTATATTCTCTACGGAAAGAAAGAAAGTGAAGTCACTCAGTCGTGTCTGACTCTGCAACTCCATTGTCTGTAGCCTACCAGGCTCTTCTGTCCATGGGGTTTTCCAGGCAAGGATACTGGAGTGGGTTTCCATTTCCTTCTCCAGGGCATCTTCCCAACCCAGGGATCGAACCCAGGTCTCCTACATTGCAGGCAGACACCTTACCATCTGAGCCACCAGGAAAGCCCACATATTCTCCATAATCCAGGACAAATGTGGCAGATGCCAAAGCTTTAAGAGTACCAGAAATCTTTTCCCTGTTGTCCCTGTGGTTTTTCTGTGAGGAAAGAAAACAAAGAAATATCTGGATTCTAGTTCCAGCTTTGTCACTCACTAGCTGAAAAAAAGTTTCCTCAAATGCCAAAAAGAAGGAATTGTATTAGATGCTATCAAAATTCCCCCTCAGAGCTAAGTTCCTATGAAATCTGTCTCTATAATGTGTCAAAAACACTACATTCAATTTCAAGCAACACTCAATCACGAAGTTTCTATGAGAAACAGAGTAACATTTCTGTAATCTGTACCCCCCAGAACTCCCTAGTTATGGACAAGTTGTCAGGCTCAGACTTTATCCTGACCAAATTCATCATCAGACTGAATTTACTGCTTGTGAGTTCCCCACTTGAGTTTAAGCTGCTGTCACTCCAGACACCTGGACACATTTTCTCCTTTGGACAAAACCAAGACAGTGAGGTTACCCACCAGGAGCCTGTTTGCCCAAGGGACTTGTCAACTCTACTTGTCAAGTCTCTGTTCCGGAAAGAAATGCTTGGAGAAGAGAGCTCCAGGCACCCAAGCTTGCTCTAACTACTACTAGCCTTGTAGCTGAAAGGGTTTAGAATACATGACGGTGTCTATTATTTCCATTTGGCTGTTGCCACTAAGATGTTCACAAGACCTAAAGGTGCCTGGCTACTCTGCTTTGGTATTTGTGTGACAGAGTGGAGCTCTAAATGGGAAAACTCTTTGGTAGGGGAAGAAAATGTGGCTTTATTAAATTGAGGGCTTCAACATATAGAGTCTAAGAGACTGTAGCAGAGTTACAATGTCGGGAGCTGTCAAGATACCTATAAGCTCTGACAAGGATATATGGCAGTGGTGGTACCTGGGGGGGTCTTGGGAGTCCTGGAATGCAGAACCTTTGTGATTGGTAGCCTCATTGTAGGGACACACTACAGCTATGCCACTGCTATCCTCCTGAGTGACTCTTTAGGAAGTATGTATATGAGGGAAGGTATGACACAGCAGTGGCTACTTATCCACATGGGGTGGAGAAGGCTCTTCCAGGAGACCTTGTGAGCCCCTTGGGGTGAGATTTTGAGTATGGCATAAGCTCCAACAATCTCAGGGCCACCTAAATGATCTCATTTACTTACAACTTCAAAGACACATTTATTTTTTTATTTTATTTTATTTTTAAACTTTTCATAATTGTATTAGTTTTGCCAAATATCAAAATGAATCCACCACAGGTATACCTGTGTTCCTCATCCTGAACCCTCCTCCCTCCTCCCTCCCCATACCATCCCTCTGGGTCGTCCCAGTGTACTAGCCCCAAGCATCCAGTATCGTGCATCGAACCTGGACTGGCAACTCGTTTCTTACATGATATTTTACATGTTTCAATGTCATTCTCCCAAATCTTCCCACCCTCTCCCTCTCCCACAGAGTCCATAAGACTGTTCTATACATCAGTGTCTCTTTTGCTGTCTCGTACACCGGGTTATTGTTACCATCTTTCTAAATTCCATATATATGCGTTAGTATACTGTATTTATGTTTTTCCTTCTGGCTTACTTCACTCTGTATAATAGGCTCCAGTTTCATCCACCTCATTAGAACTGATTCAAATGTATTGTTTTTAATGGCTGAGTAATACTCCATTGTGTATATGTACCACAGCTTTCTTATCCATTCATCTGCTGATGGACATCTAGGTTGCTTCCATGTCCTGGCTATTATAAACAGTGCTGCAATGAACATTGGGGTACACGTGTCTCTTTCCCTTCTGGTTTCCTCAGTGTGTATGCCCAGCAGTGGGATTGCTGGATCATAAGGCAGTTCTATTTCCAGTTTTTTAAGGAATCTCCACACTGTTCTCCATAGTGGCTGTACTAGTTTGCATTCCCACCAACAGTGTAAGAGGGTTCCCTTTTCTCCACACCCTCTCCAGCATTTATTATTTGTAGACTTTTGGATCGCAGCCATTCTGACTGGTGTGAAATGGTACCTCATAGTGGTTTTGATTTGCATTTCTCTGATAATGAGTGATGTTGAGCATCTTTTCATGTGTTTGTTAGCCATCTGTATGTCTTCTTTGGAGAAATGTCTATTTAGTTCTTTGGCCCATTTTTTGATTGGGTCATTTATTTTTCTGGAGTTGAGCTGTAGGAGTTGCTTGTATATTTTTGAGATTAGTTGTTTGTCAGTTGCTTCATTTGCTATTATTTTCTCCCATTCTGAAGGCTGTCTTTTCACCTTGCTAATAGTTTCCTTTGATGTGCAGAAGCTTTTAAGGTTAATTAGGTCCCATTTGTTTATTTTTGATTTTATTTCCAATATTCTGGGAGGTGGGTGATAGAGGATCCTGCTGTGATGTATGTCAGAGAGTGTTTTGCCTATGTTCTCCTCTAGGAGTTTTATAGTTTCTGGTCTTACGTTTAGATCTTTAATCCATTTTGAGTTTATTTTTGTGTATGGTGTTAGCAAAGACACATTTAAAGATACAGTCACATTTAAAGATACGAGGGGTTAGGGATTCAGCCTATACATTTGATGTAATCCAAGTCAGTCTAAATTCAGCCAGTATCTAGACTTTTCAACAGCATTAAGCCCATAAATTCCTGTTTTTTTGTGTAATCTGGGCTTCCCTGGTGGCACAGCTGGTAAAGAATCCACCTGCAATTGGAGACCTATGTTCATTCCCTGCATTGAAAAGATCCCTTGGAGAAAGCAATGGCTACCCACTCCAGTATTCTGGCCTGGAGAATTCCATGGATGAGTCCATGGGGTCGCAAAAAGTCAGACACAACTGAGCGACTTTCACTTTCTTTTGTGTAATTTAGGTTGACTTTTTTTGTCACTTAGAACTTAAAAATTTAAACAAGACCATTTCCCAATGCAACGTCTCAGCTCCTGCTCCTCAATAGTCTTTCTCTCCATAGACAAAATATTTTTAGTGCTCTTAAGAAACTTGGAAATGAGGGAAGAGAGACAGATAAGGTTGCCACGAAGTGCAATCAGATGCTTATGAAAATATATCCTCATACCTAGTCCATGAAGCCTGAAAATATTAGTGATATTGAAGATCAGGTGTCAGCCCCTTCGTGTTCACACATAAAAGGAGCTTGGGGAAGTCCAGTTAAACCCACATAGCTTGGGAGCAAATGCATAGGCCTATCACCTATGCCTAGATCAGAGTTCTTTCTATCCTTCTCTCTGGTATTTACTCCAGTTGTCCATAGTTCAGAGATAAAGAGCCTAAGTTTGATCCCTGAATTGACTCAACTGTGTGATAAAAAGATTTACCTCCTAGGTGATCTGTGACTGCAAAAATTTTAAAACAAAGTATTATTTATATTAAATATGTACCATTACACCAAGGTCCCTGACTAAATTCAAACTGGCAAAATATATGTGATAGAAGACCGTTTTCTCACTTGCAAACAAATTCTTTTATAGAAATAATGCAAATGAATGTACTTCTCATTCAGGAAAGATTCACAAATGCTACAATCTAAACTAAGATCTTTGTAGATGTGACTTCAATTCCAGTATGTGAGAGGTAATCAATAATTATAGAAGGAAACTTCTCTAAGGCAATATTGGGCTTCAGAACCAGGACTGAGATTTGAAATTTAGAACACCTTCTACCTATCCCTGGAGTCAATTCTACATTCAGGGCATAGGCTTTGGTCTCAGGAACGAACAGGGAGCAGAAAAATGCTATTTTATTGATACTTGCACAATTTTCTAAAGAGGAATCACGTTCAGGGTGGATGGATATTTTTTATTTATTGAATGTTCTCAGTATTTCTCATTGGTGTCTCTAAGCAGCAGAACTAAGATCAATAGGAAGGCATAAAGTTGCAAGATGGGAATGAAAAATGAGATTAAGAGTAGTGCTTGTAAAAATGCAAAGATACCTGTGTGTGAGACAGCAGAGGAAGCGTGACTCCAACTCTCAAAAGCTCTCTTCTCTTCTTGTGTGGCAGCATTGATGCTGTGGCCCCCTTGAGAAAGCTCTTTCTAAAGTGTTGAGAAATTGGAGGCATGTGGAGCTTGAGACAGTGACAGAGAACGTGGTATTTCAAGGGGAAAGACCATTCAGTCAAAGTTGAGTTTTGCATCACTCCTGTACATACCCAGGACTAAAATGAAGCGTAGCTGTTTTCTGGGGGTTGGATCTTGTCTTCCACAAATATACTAATACATTCAAATGAATGTTTTCATTGGAAAGAGTCACCTTGATAGAACATGTATTACAGCGCAGTAGCCATTGCTCAAAGCAGCTTTGCCAGTGCTCATATTTGCATATATTCAGAGCTAATAAACATATATCTGTTGAATTTTGAAAACTGCCAGAAGACTGCAAATGCCAAGATTGGGAAATAAAACCTTGATTTAACTGGATCTTTTTTTCTCTTTCTATCTTTTACAATTGGTAATCAAACATGGAAAGTCAATATGAAGTAATGGAATTGATTTTCTTGTATGGTTTATAAAATGATGCTGAAGGCTTAAGAAAGTGTTGAACAATGACAATACCATAAATAGAACCTCCCAAGGTGGCTATTCTGAAGGGTCCAATGTTCAAGTGCATTTGGTTTGTGTGTTAACACACGTGTACACACACACACACACACACGCACACACACACTCACACACAGAGCTTGTGTACAGGTTACCATATTTTCAAGTGTCTTGGTTGTGTAGAAAATAAAACTTTATATAATTCAGCTAAATACACATTCAAAGATATTATTACTCTCTGGCTATAAACAATGCACTCTAAGTCAGTTCTGAGTTTTCCCTGTTTGTGGTTTAAATTCCATCAAGTCATGAAAGATGAAAACGAAAGTTTTAGTCACTCAGTCATGTCCAACTCTTTGCAATCCCATGGCCTGTAGCCTGTCAGGCTTCTCTGTCCATGAAATTCTCTAAGCAAGAATACTGGAGTGGATTGCCATTTCCTTCTCCAGGGGATCTTCCTGACCCAGGGATTGAACCTGGGTCTTCAGTGTTGCAGGCAGATATTTTACTGAGTCACCAGAGAAGCCCTTAAGTCATAGTTTCTGCTTTTTCTGGGTGCTAATAGGAGCTCATAGCACAGTCTCATAACAATACTAATGAGACAGTACCTACTTCCTGGTCTTCACCTGTCCTTCACTGGTTTATCCTGAGATAGGTCACTCTCCCATTTGGTTCACCATGGTGTTTTGTGCTTCTGTGACCCCTCATCATGACCTCAAAACACATTTGGGGGGCACTTGTTTGTTCTCTGTCTTTCTCTCCTCTCTTTCAGAGCTATAACTTCTGTATCCTGAAGAGGGCAAGTGGAAGTGCAGGAGACTTGGACATGCCTTGGACTCTCTGCCCCAAGCATTCCATGAAGCCATTCAGCTCTACTACTGCCTTGCTTTAGTGATATAAGCAACAACAAAAGCCCTGTAAAGATATGCCTGGCACAGAACAAGGATCACTATGAATGTTTGTTGATTGACTGACTGGAGTGAACACGGATGCTGCCTTCCTGACTTCCAGAAGAGTTCTTTTGGACTCCCCAAATCATCCCAGGATTCTATTCCCTTCTTCACTTTCCTTGAAACTAATCCTAGAATGAGAGTGGAGAGAAGAACATGAGGCCCCTTCTAAGAGACTTTATAAGAATAATTCTAGATCTCCAAGGACTTCCTGTATGAACACAGTCACTTGAGGGCTGCCAAGTGTCCCCCTTGTTTGATTAAGTTATATTCATCTTCCAGCTTCCCTGATAGCTCAGTTGGTAAAGAATCCACCTGCAATGCTGGAGATGCTGGTTCAATTCCTGGGTCAGGAAGATCCCCTGGAGAAGGGATAGGCTACCCCACTCCAGTATTCTTGGGCTTCCCTTGTGGCTCAGCTGGTAAAGAATCCTCCTGCAGTGTGGGAGACCTGGTTTTAATCCCTGGATTGGGAAGATCCCCTGGAGGAGGGAAAGGCTACCCACTCCAGTATTCTGGCCTGGAGAATTCCATGGACTGTATAGTCCATGGGGTCGCAAAGAGTTGAACACGGCTGATCGAGTTTCATTTCACTGCATGTCTTTCAGCATTTAGATGAAACCTACCTCTTGATTCTTCCCTAGACTATATGCCCCATGAGTAATCTTCTCTGTCTTCCTCACCTTTGTATTACTAGGTACTATATGGGCAGAGCAGCAGTCAATACATATCTTTGAAATAATTAATGTGAGCATGAAGAGTTGAACAATTTGAACCAGGCTATTTTGACATTTCAGAGGGTTGCTGGTGTTCTCTAGATTTTGCTGGTTGTTATCTCAGAAGAATTAGAAGTATTCTTTTAACCCTGGCTGCACTTTTGCAAATCTGGATATAGTGGGTTAGGAGGGAAAGGTTACTATTCTCAAGTAAATATCCCTTACACAGCCCCAAATTTAAGGAAATAGTTGGCTTTTAAAATGTCATTTATCTAACTTTTCAGATAGTTGGTTAAATTTTTTTTTGCACATTCTTTAAGGTCTTATTAGAGTTCCTTGGGACAACTTGAGATCTGACAAAGTCAGTAATCACATAAAATTTTGGTTATATGATGAACAGTCCATTGCTTACCATTCAGACTCCTCAGTGACCATAAATGACTTTGAAAGGAAGAATAATTCTCACCAACTAGTACAGGGAAATCTTCCAAGGACACTTTGCATAGCAAAGATTAGGAATGGCTGGTAAATCTTTAATGGACAATTGGCTCCACTTTTCATGGGTTTATGAGAACAGCTGCACCAAACTTACTAAATTGAAATGTTCTGCACTCTGTGGAGAAGGGTCAACTTCTCTCTTCCTTCCTTCCTCTCTCTCCCCCCACCTTCCCTTTTCTCCTTATTTCATTTCATCCTTTCTTCCTTCCCTCCCTCTCTTCCTTCCTTCCTTATTTTCATTTTTCCCATTACATTTATAGCTACCATGTCTTTAGTTAACTAGTTCTGCGCAGAAGTAACTTTACTTATGATTGACACATGTGAGGGTGAGAAAAGTGCTCTTTTCCACTTTTTTTTTCTCATTCATATCCAATTCAGCTGTACGTAGGAGCTAAATTGTTTCTAGGGATGAATAATAAAGCCCAAGGAAGATACTAGTTGTCTGGGATTTTCTTTGGACATATGCCTTCTTATATCAGATACCAAAGACAGAGAGTTATTATATACCCTCAAAGTCAAGACAAAAATTTAGCATGTCTGTGATATTTGATCTTTATTAACTTGGGTTCATCACAAGGAGTGGCACAGCCAATGGGAAGATGGGAGTTAGAAGATGCTAGTCCTTTTCGTGCTTGGAAAATCCCATGGACGGAGGAGCCTGGTAGGCTGCAGTCCATGGGGTCGTGAGGGTTGGACACGACTGAGCGACTTCACTTTCACTTTTCGCTTTCATGCATTGGAGAAGGAAATGGCAACCCACTCCAGTGTTCTTGCCTGGAGAATCCCAGGGACTGGGGAACCTGTTGGGCTGCCGTCTATGGGGTCGCACAGAGTTGGACACGACTGAAGCGACTTAGCAGCAGCGGCAGCAGCAGTCCTTTCCTTAGATTTAGGGCAACTGTTTAACCATAGCTTTGAAATTTGAAATTTTAGATAGATTGACTTTTCATTTTGTTGCTAGTTCCTTTGGAGTGCAGACACTTTTTAGTTTTATGTAGTCTTATTTGTATATTTATGTGTTTGTTGCTTGTGCTTTTGATGTTGTATCCATACAATTATTGCCAAGAGCAATATCATGAAGCATTTTTTGTTTTATGCTAGGAATTTTACAGGTTCAGGTCTTGTGTTTAAAATGTTTAATCCATTTTGAGTTGATATTTGTGTATAGGGTAAGACAAGGGTCCCGCTTCATTTTTATCTATGTGGAGATCCAGTTTTTCCAATACTGTTTTCTGAACAGACTATCCATCGTGTGTTCTTGGCATCTTTATTGAGGATTAGTTAACCCAATATATGTGAGTTTATTTCTGGACTCTCTACTCCACTTCATTGATCTCTTTGTCTTTATGCCAAAACCATACTGTTTTGGATACTATAGCTTAATAGTATATTTTGAAATCAGGAGATTTGATTCCTTCAGCTTTGTTCTTTCTCAAGATTGATTTGGCTATTCATGGTCCTTTGTGGTTTCAATGAATTTTAGGTTTTTAAAAATTTCTGTAAAAATTGCTGTTGGGATTTTGATATGGATGGCATTGAATCTGCAGATCACTTTGGACAGGCAGTATGGGTATTTTAAAAATATTAAATCTTTCTATTCATGAACATGGAATGTCTTTTATTTGATTTTTTCTAATAAATAAATGTATTTGTCTCTTTAAAAAATTTTCTTCCATTAATGATTTGTAGTTTTAAGTGTGCAAGTTTTTCATCTCTTTGGTTATTCCCAAGTATTTTATTCTTTTCCATGCCAGGCAGTAAGTGGATTGTCTTAATTTTTGATAGTCCATTCTTTTTGTATAGAAATGCAGCTGATTTTTATATGTTGATTGTATATCCTGAAATTTAATGAATTTGCTTATTAGTTCTAACATTAGAAAAAATGGAGTCTTTGGGGTTTTCCATATACAAGATCATACCATTTGCAAAGAAGGACAGTTTCACTTCTTTCTGATTGGGATGCCTTTTATTTTTTCTTATCAGTTTGTTCTGGTGAGGATGTCCAATACAATGTTGAAAAGAAGTGGTGAGACTGGACATCCTTGCTTTGTTCTGATCTTAGAGGAAAAGCTTTCAGTTTTTCACTATTGAGTTGATGTTATCTGTGGGCTTTTCTTATATAGTCTAGGGCTTTACTGATAGCTCAGTTGGTAAAGAATCAGTCTGCAATGTGGGAGACCTGGGTTCAATCCCTGGGTTAAGAATATCCCTTGGAGGAGGGAAGGGCTACCCACTCCAGTATGCTGGCTTGGAGAATTCCATGGACTGTATAGTCCATGGAATTTTCAAATATAGTCTTAATTATATTTAAAAAGACTTTTCATATATAGTCTTAATTGTGTTGGGATGATTTCTTTCTATTCCTACTTTTTTGAGAATTTTTATTATGATATGGTGTTGAATTCTGTCAAATAGCTTTTCTGCATCTACTGAGATAATCAAATGATTTTTTTCATCATTTATTCTATGATGTGTTATATCAAATTAACTCATTTTCATTGTTGAATAATCCTTACATCCTAGGAATAAATCCCATTTGGTTATGGTAATCCTTCTAATGTGCTGTTGGGTTTCAGTGTATGAGTCAAACCTACAGTGAGTTTCTTATAGATAGCATATAGTTTGATTTTTTTTTTTAGTCCATTCAGCCACTCTATGTGTTTTGATTGGGGAATTCAAACCATTTACACTAAAATAATTACTGATTGGGAAGGATTAATTATTGCCACTTTTTTTGTTTCCTGTTAGTATTATAATTACCTGGTCCTTCCTTTATTTTCTTGCTGTCTTCTTTTGTATTTTGTTGGTTATTATTATTATTTTTTTTGATACCTGTCCTTTTCACAGTTCAAATAGGAGACTTAAATGGGGTTTGGTGGAAATCACCAGACCCGCATCTTTCAAGCCCTTAATGGTTGGTACTAACTTCTGTAATCTCTCCAGAAATATAGTATTGCTTTTGGTTTACTGTTTTCCTATGTAGAGGCTATTCTAATGTGTTCCAATGGCCTTTCCAACTGTAATACAGTTAAGTTCCCTACATATGAACAAATTCCATTCTGAGAGTGCATTCATAAATCCAACAATGTTAACCTAACTACTCAACACCATTGGCTATACAGTACAGTACCAGTTACATCACCACTGCCTTTATGCTTGCTTCCAGACATCCTGGGCTGAAATAAAGATACTATACTACTTCACTCATACAGTACTATAGAGTACTGGACAGTAAAGTGCACGAAGCACAGCCACTTGTAGAGGATGTACACATGTGACCATGTATGTCAGATAGCTGAACTAACTTATGGGATTGGACATGTAAACACACAATCACATCTTTGAAAGTTCACAACTTGAAGGTTCATATGTAGGGGTCTTACTGTTACCCTCAGTCTACAAGGAGAGGGAGTCAATGTGGAAATTGTGCCAGCTGCTAATATGTCTGTTCCAATTACACATTCTGGAACTAGAGAAATAACCACAGGGTGGGTTTGGGAACATACTGGGCCCCCTGTGAATTAGACTTAAGCTAAAACTCCACTGGTCATCTGGTCTTTATAAGTCCCTACTCTAACCTGGGTGCCATAGTGATGTTCTGGGTCTCATGGAATTAGTGTCAGTTCAGAGCCTGAATCCAGGAATTCCCAAATGGTCTGGTCATTTCTTTATGCACAGTGTACAGGTACTCTAGTAAAAGGCAGCAGATCCCTTTTTGAGAGCCCTGGGAGAAAAATTGACAGTATATTTTTGCAGTGTACTGGGATCTTTTCTCAAGGGGACCTGGTTCCCTTTCATCCAAATTGTTCTGGAAAGAGGCTCAAGTCTGAAATTTGATTAAGTGGCTGTAACTCTCTGTTTTTATGATCAGGTTAAACTTGCCTTCATTTGATCTAGAACTTTTTTCTGCCAGTACAGATTAAATAAGAATTTAGCATCTTACTTCTGGGCACACCATGGTCAACTAGTCAGTGCCATAGGTCTGCATGAGTCAGGCTGTTCCGCTTTGACTCTGCTGTTCAGTGTAGTAAGAAGGCTCACTTGGCCTTTGGTGGTTGAGTGCTGCCATTGGCCTCTGCCACTCTGGGGTCCAATCACTCCCATTGCATTTAGGTTTCCCAATTCAGTGACTGCCATTCCCACTGTAAGGTCTGGCCTACAGAGATCCTACCAGCATCTCTGATGTAGAGCAAAGAATACCAGTGCTGAGAAGTATTCTCTGAGTAAAGGATTGAGTGCTCACATGAATTTAGAAAACACTGAATAGCAAATCCATTTCTCAGAAATTCCCAGTATATATAATAAAGCTTCTGAGAAGTCCTGAAGACATCAAACTAAATTGCTTGTTAAATCCAGCATTTGATGATGGACACTTCTTCCCTAATAATTCTTTTGAGAATTTATACTCTATGGAGCCAGACTGAGTGTCAGAACTCTTGGAAGCTTTTGCAATGAAATAGGAGTTTCTATATGGGCAAATTGCATCACCTCTCTGGACCTAGATTTCTTCATTTATAAAATAAAAAACTTGATTAGATGTTCCTTAAGGTCCTTTTTAAGTATAACTGCTTGATGATTCGGATTCATTTCTATGTGAACAAAATCCATTATGCCGTGTACAGATCACTGACAAGGTTTTAGAAATCTCCACTCAATTCCCTACAGTCAGTCAGTTCAGTCGCTCAGTCGTGTCCAACTCTTTGTGACCCCATAGACTACAGCACACCAGCCTTCTCTGTCCATCACCATTCCTGGAGCTTGCTCAAACTCATGTCCACCCAATTGGTGATGCCATCCAAGCATCTCATCCTCTGTTGCCCACTTCTCCTCCTGCCTTCAGTCTTGCACAGCATCAGGGTCTTTTCCAGTGAGTCAGTTCTTTGCATCAGGTGGTCAAAGTATTGTAGCATCAGCTTCAGCATCACTCCTTCTGATGAATATTCAGGACTGATTTCCTTTAGGATTGACTGGTTTGATCTCCTTGCATTCCAAGGGACTCTCAAGAGTCTTCTCCAACACCACAGTTCAAAAGCATCAATTCTTTGGCACTCAGCCTTCTTTATGGTCCAACTCCCACATCCACTGACTAGACATTGACATTGACATCCATTGACTAGATAGACCTTTGTTGGCAAAGTAACCTCTCTGCTTTTTAATATGCTGTCTAGGTTGGTCAGTTTCCTACAGATACCTCAAACTCATTTTATGCAAACATGTTTGCATCGTTTTCACTATCCTGGTCCCCCATCCTCCTGTATTTCTTCCTTTAGATGAGTGGCATTAACAGTCAGTTTGTTGCTTGAATCAGAAACCTGGTGATGATCTTGAACTCTTTTTCCTTTGTCACCACCACATCCAATTAGTATAGCTTAGTGATTAAATATATGGGCTTCCATGTTGGACTCTAAGAATCCAAGTCCTAATTGTGGGGAAAATGGGCAAGCAGCTTGGCTTCTCTCTGTTTCACTTTCCTTATGTACAAAATGAAGACAAGAATAATTCCTAGCTCATAGAGAGGTTGTGAGAGTTACGTGAGATTATTCAGTCCCAGTGGAAATCCAATAGTTTCTTATTATTCTGCTTTTGAATCTCTGATGTTTTTCCCATATCCCACCCACATTTTTCTACCCTAACCTCAGATCTCCTTATCTTTTATAAAAAGTTAATTTATTTATCTTTCATCGCTCTGAGTCTCCATTTCTGGGCATGAGTTTTCTCTAGTTGGGTTGAGCTGAGGCTGCGTTTTGTTGCAGTTCACTGGTTTCTCGTTGCAGTGGCTTTTCTTGTTGTGGCTCCCAGGCTCTAGGCTCGTGGACTCAGTAGTTGTGGCAGACAGGTTTAATTGCTCTGCAGCATGCTGGATCTTCCTGGACCAGGGGTTGAACCTGTGTCCCCTGCATTGGCAGGTTTAGTCTTAAGCACTGGACCACCAGGGAAGTCTGGATCTCATTATCTCTTACCAATACTCACTCACACATAGTGACTATCCTGAGCTAACTTTTGTCTGCCCCTACCAATTGATCCTCTACATTTTTGGACTGAGTGTTCTTTTTGAAACACAAATCTGTCATGTTATTCTGCCCTCGAATCTTGTGCTCCAAACAACTGCTCTTGTCAAAAGTCCAAATGACTTGCAGTTTTCAGAATAATCTGTGCTGTTTTGTACTTTTCCATGTTGCTTATGCTACTTTCCAACATTACCTGAAATGCTCCTGCTTTTGCCCTTTGTCTAACAGATATCTGTTCTTCTTTAGACAAAAAATGTCCATAATGACATTTGGGGTCCCACGTGCATTTCTAGAGTCTTGCTACTTCTTATGAAGAGTTGGATCCAGTTTCCCCTCTTCACATCTAGACAGGGTTCTCTGATTACTTCAACAAACAGAAAGCAGTAGAAGTGATGCTGTGCAGCCCCTGGCTAGGTCACAAAAGATGATATTGTTTCTGCCTGGCTTTATGTCTTTCTGGGGATACTTGCCATAGGCCACCAGCCATCAAGTTTCAAAGAAGCCCGAAGGAGCCCATGTAGAAAGACATGGAGAAGCCCACTAACTGGAATGCTCCTTCTGTACATGGATGTAACTATATGTATTTGTGTATAATTGCATTGTGTCCTACTCTTTGTGACTCCATGGACTATAGCCTGCCAGGCTCCTCTGTCCATGGGATTTCGCAGGCAAGAATGCTGGGGTGGGTTGCCATTTCCTTCTCCAGAGGATCTTCCCAACCTAGGGACTAAGCCCATGTCTCTTGCTTGGCAGGCAGATTCTTTACCGCTGAGCCACCTGGGAAGCAAGTATATGTATATGTATAATGTGTGCTCAGTGTCTTCAGTTGTGTCTGATTCTGTAACCCTATGGACCATAGCCCACCAGGCTCCTCTGTCCTTGGGACTTTCTAGGCAAGAATACTGGGGTGGGTTGCCATGCCTTCCTCTAGGGAATCTTCCTGACTCAAGGATTGAATATGCATCTCCTGTGGCTCCTACACTTCAGGCAGATTCTTTATCACTGAGCCACCAGGGAAGCCCATATGAATATGTATACATACATGTATAGGTGGAGATGCAGTTCTCCACAAACATTTCTGTTTTCATGGACCACATATTCTCTATAATCTTATGGCCACATGTAGAAAATAAAGATCCTGTAATAAAATAGGTATCTTCAATGAGGCAAATACCCTTTTAGCTAGACTAACTCATTAATGTGAAAAATCATTTATGATGTAGCATGGATTAGCAAAGAAAGCTGGAACAAGAGAAGTCCTTGGATTTTTTGCACCTGCTCATCTAGCCAGTGAACTTCATGGACAGTTACGCATGTAAGCTTCTTGGTAATTTAAGCCTTCTCTTGTGTGCTGCATACGGTGATCTGGGCCAGCCGTCTGGGATGTGACTCCTGCTTTGAGAGTAATGATAAAGTTTCTAGCACTCAGTGTTGTTGTGGGAGGCAGACTGTTGTGGGAGGCAGACTGTCGTGGAAGTGTTATTATTAATGAGCATTACTACTGGACAGCTTGAATGAGGGGATAATTTATTCTCTGTGAACTTCTAATTGCAGTAAAATGGTTCATTCACTGCCACACTTGTCCATCTTGTTTGTTCCCGTCTTTCAGGCATGGTTGGCTGCAAAGAAATAAGGCAGAACTGTACAAGCTGCACGAAGACAGAAGTCTGCATTTCTGGAGATACTGTAGAAACCAGTCAGGAAGGTTTAACCCATGTGAGTGAGGCGTGGGAATGCATTAGGAAGCATTCTGTTACGCTCAAGGGGGCCCTCATCAATTCAGGGAAATTAAGGCACTTACTCTGTGCAATGCATCCCAACCCAAAATGGAAGTTCAAGTTGTCCAGTAGTAATGCTCATTAATAATAACACTTCCACAACAGTCTGCCTCCCACAACAACACTGAGTGCTAGAAACTTTATCATTACTCTCAAAGCAGGAGTCACATCCCAGATGGCCGGCCCAGATCACTGTATGCAGCACACAAGAGAAGGCATAAATTACCAAGAAGCTTACATGTGTTCCTGTCCATGAAGTTCACTGGCTAGACAAGCAGGTACAAAAAAATCCAGGGGCTTCTCTCCTTCCAGCTTTCTCTGCTAATCCATGCTACATCGTAAATGATTTTTCACATTAATGAGTTAGTCTAGCTAAAAAAGGGTATTTGCCTCATTGAAGATACCTATTTTATTACATGGGAAATCAGTGTCTTCAGATGATGTCTTACTGCTCTGGCTTCTAAAGCTCACCCTTCCTCTCCGGCATTTCTGACAGAGAGCTCTTTCTCTTCCTTAAAAATTCAGCATGAGAATTCAGCATAACAATTCAAAATTCTCTTGACTCTCATTTTGTTTCCAGAGATGGCTTTGGGAAAATGAAAACTGTCCATAATGATGGTGCGTGTGCTTTCTTGATAGTTTCTTCGATGTTCTGGTGACTTCCCCCTGCTTCTTGCCAAATTTCTGCCTCCCACTGATTCCATTTTTTTGCCTTCTTTTATCCCTGTTAGCAGTGTTGCCTTGCTCTTAGCATCAGTGTCTTGAAATGTGCTTCTGACTTGCTGCTACCACTGTAAAAGACACTTGTCATCAGCTATTGACTCGATACTGTGTTTAGACAAGGTTTGGTCACTTGTAATTTAGCAGGCTTAAGTATTATAACAACCTGATTCCCAGTCAGTACATGGATTCAAACCTGTCTAAGATGGATGACAGATTAAAGTTTGGGTGCTAATAGGGGACTGGAATGCAAAAGTAGGAAGTCAAGAAACACCTGGAATAACAGGCAAATTTGGCCTTGGAATATGGAATGAAGCAGGGCAAAGACTAATAGAGTTTTGCCAAGAAAATGCACTGGTCATAGTAAACACCCTCTTCCAACAACACAAGAGTAGACTCTACACATGGACATCACCAGATGGTCAACACTGAAATCAGATTGATTATATTCTTTGCAGCCAAAGATGGAGAAGCTCTATACAGTCAACAAAAACAAGATCAGGAACTGACTGTGGCTCAGACCATGAACTCCTTATTGCCAAATTCAGACTGAAATTGAAGAAAGTAGGCAAAACCACTAGACCATTCAGGTATGACCTAAATCAAATCCCTTATGATTATACAGTGAAAGTGAGAAATAGATTTAAGGGTCTAGATCTGATAGATAGAGCGCCTGATGAACTATGGAATGAGGTTCATGACATTGTACAGGAGACAGGGATCAAGACCATCCCCATGGAAAAGAAATGCAAAAAAGCAAAATGGCTGTCGGGAGAGGCCTTACAAATAGCTGTGAAAAGAAGAGAAGTGAAAAGCAAAGAAGAAAAGGAAAGATATAAGCATCTGAATGCAGAGTTCCAAAGAATAGCAAGAAGAGATAAGAAAGCCTTCCTCAGCGATCAATGCAAAGAAATAGAGTAAAACAACAGAATGGGAAAGACTAGAGATCTCTTCAGGAAAATTAGAGATACGAAGGGAACATTTCATGCAAAGATGGGCTCATTAAAGGACAGAAATGGTATGGACCTAACGGAAGCAGAAGAAATTAAGAAGAGGTGGCAAGAATACACAGAAGAACTGTACAAAAAAGATCTTCACAACCCAGATAATCATGATGGTGTGAACACTCATCTAGAGCCAGACATCCTGGAATGTGAAGTCAAGTAGGCCTTAGAAAGCATCACTGTGAACAAAGCTAGTGGAGGTGATGGAATTCCAGTTGAGCTATTTCAAATCCTGAAAGATGATGCTGTGAAAGTGCTGCACTCAATATGCCAGCAAATTGGGAAAACTCAGCAGTGGCCACAGGACTGGAAAAGGTCAGTTTTCATTCCAATCCCAAA
This sequence comes from Bos javanicus, assembly GCF_032452875.1. Classification (NCBI taxonomy): domain Eukaryota; kingdom Metazoa; phylum Chordata; class Mammalia; order Artiodactyla; family Bovidae; genus Bos; species Bos javanicus. The sequence continues at coordinate 94,207,922 of NC_083872.1, read as the reverse complement.
GAAAGGCAATGCCAAAGAATGTTCAAACTACTGCACAATTGCAATCATCTCACATGCTAGTAACATAATGCTCAAAATTCTCCAAGTCAGGCTTCAGCAATACGTGAACTATGAACTTTCTGATGTTCAAGCTGGTTTTAGAAAAGGCAGAGGAACCAGAGATCAAATTGCCAACATCTGCTGGATCATGGAAAAAGCAAGAGAGTTCCAGAAAAACATCTATTTCTGCTTTATTGACTATGTCAAAGTCTTTGACTGTGTGGATCACAATAAACTGTGGGAAATTCTTCAAGAGATGGGAATACCAGACCACCTGATCTGCCTCTTGAGAAATCTGTATGTAGGTCAGGAAGCAACAGTTAGAACGGGACATGGAACAACAGACTGGTTCCAAATAGGAAAAGGAGTTTGTCAAGGCTGTATATTGTCACCCTGCTTATTTAACTTATATGCAGAATATATCATGAGAAACGCTGGACTGGAAGAAACACAAGCTGGAATCAAGATTGCCGGGAGAAATATCAATAACCTCCGATATGCAGATGACACCACCCTTATGGCAGAAAGTGAAGAGGAATTCAAAAGCCTCTTGATGAAGGTGAAAGTGGAGAGTGAAAAAGTTGGCTTAAAGCTCAACATTCAGAAAACGAAGATCATGGCATCTGGTCCCATCACTTCATGGGAAATAGATGGGGAAACAGTGGAAATAGTGTCAGACTTTATTTTTCTGGGCTCCAAAATCACTGCAGATGATAACTGCAGCCATGAAATTAAAAGATGCTTACTACTTGGAAGGAAAGTTATGACCAACCTAGATAGCATATTCAAAAGCAGAGACATTACTTTGCCAACAAAGGTTCGTCTAGTCAAGGCTATGGTTTTTCCTGTGGTCATGTATGGATGTGAGAGTTGGACTGTCAAGAAGGCTGAGCACTGAAGAATTGATGCTTTTGAACTGTGGTGTTGGAGAAGACTCTAGAGAGTTCCTTGGACTGCAAGGGGATCCAACCAGTCCATTCTGAAGGAGATCAGCCCTGGGATTTCTTTGGAGGGAATGATGCTGAAGCTGAAACTCCAGTACTTTGGCCACCTCATGCGAAGAGTTGACTCATTGGAAAAGACTCTGATGCTGGGAGGGATTGGGGGCAGGAGGAGAAGGGGACAACAGAGGATGAGATGGCTGGATGGCATCACTGACTCGATGGACGTGAGTCTGAGTGAACTCCAGGAGTTGGTGATGGACAGGGAGGCCTGGCGTGCTGCGATTCATGTGGTCGCAAAGAGTCGGACACAACTGAACGACTGAACTGAACTGATCTGAAGGTCTCTGAGTAGACTTGTGACAATGTATCACTTGGGGAAAAGATCTTGGCTGTCAAATAGTATCGATTAGACCATAGACAATGGATGCTAGACCATAGACCATAGTCCACCTCAGTTGAACACACAGCCGGAGAGAGGGAGGAAGACAGATACGGAGAGAGAGAATGAGTTTGTGTATGTATGAGAGACAGATAGGCAGAGTGAGACAGAGAGACTGGGTCTTGTCATCACAGTGCTCCATTATCTTTGACACTTTTACTAAATTTACTGGAGGAATCCCAGGAATGTCCATGTAGAGGCTAAGGAAGTGGAGACTAGTTGGCCTAAGGTTCCATCTTGATCTAACAATGGCTGTCAATTGAGGAACAGACAGCTTAAATGATAGATTAAGGAAAACTCCAAAAGGATCCCTACAATTGCCACAGAGCCTGAAATTCTGCCCTTAGAGTCATGCCTTTGGATTTAAGCAGAAGAGCAATAATTATTCACAAAAGAGAGGGAGGGGCAGTCCCTGGGGTTAAGAGTTGATGTTGTTTGCATCCAACACTTACTGATGGAAGAAGTCCTATTCTTTTGTGCTGGGACAGAAGATACTGAAATGCCTTGGGCCAAGGCACTGTCTTCCCTGGAATTGCCCTGATAATATATAAAAATCTATTGTAGGCAACAACTCTAGTGAGGGGCAGTTCCATATAAAGGGCTTGCCTCTAGAGTTTGTAATCAGGCTCCCTAGGTCCAAATTTTCACTCAGTCCGTGCCGCTTGTACAACCTTTGTAAAGTTATTAACTCCTCTGTGTTTCGTTTTGTATTTGTAAAATGGGATTTACCATTATACTTACAGAGTATTTATTGTGATGACCAAATGCTTGTGCACATGCTCAGTCGCTTCAGTCCTGTCTGATTCTTTGTGATCCTTTGGATGGAAGCCTTCCAAGCTTCTCTGTCCATGAGATTCTCCAGGCAGGAATTCTGGAATGGGTTGCCATGCCCTCCTCCAGGGGATCATCCCAACCTAGGGATCGAACCCACCTCTCTTATATCTCCTGCATTGGCAGGTAGGTTCTTTACCACTAACGCTACCTGGGAAGCTAATGATTAAATGAATTAATATTAAAAAAAAACACACACAAACACAACAGAGCCTTGTATTTAGCAGTACTACAGGAGTCTTCACCATTATTAATAATATTTTGGAGGGTAAATTTGCTTTCCTTAACCTGTTCTTTCCTAAGGCAGTTTGGAATTGACTATAGCACATCTGGGGGCATTTTGTTGCAAAGGGAAAGAAAGGATGTTTTGAGCCCAAGACCCTCTTTCTCAACCCCAGGGTGTTCAGTCTGGGGGCGTCTTTTCAGTGCAGTGCTCCTAAAAGCCTAAGATCCACACAAAGACAGTGGCTGGCTCCATAGAGGGAGCTAAGGGCTGGGGAAGAGATGTTAGAACAATGCTGTTCTGGGTAACCATTCTGTCAGAGTCTCTAACCCCAGTGGGGCTTCCCAGGTGGCTCCATGGTAAAGAATCTGTCTGCCAATACAGGAGACATGAGTTCAATCCCTGGGTCAGGAAGATCCCTTGGAGAAGGAAATGGCAACATAATCCAGTATTCCTGCTTGGAAAATCCCATAGATAGAGGAGCCTGGAGGGCTACAGTCCACGGGGTCACAAAAGAGTTGGACACGACTTAGCTACTAAACAACAGCGGACCCTTATGTGGTCTTTCCTTTCATTCTTGTTCCCTTTGGGATGATGTGGAGAGTGTTTCACCCAAGTGGCTGGGAATCATCTGCTGTTGGTGACTATTATGAGTGTCTTTTGTAGAAGGGGCTGGCACTTTAAAAACAGACAGACCAAGTGCACATCTTGAGACATCCACTATCTCTGTGACTCGATTATTCGCAATGTCTCAGAGCTGCAATGTCTCCTGTACGAAACGGGCTTGCCAAAATGTGTCTATTTCCCAGGGTGGTGCCAACCAAATGTGATGATACATGTGACAGCAGCTTGTAAACTGTAAAGGGTGACACAGATATGAGTTGTTATTATGAGTGGTTCCTCTAATTTCCCTGTTCTCTACAAGCAGACCTGAATGTTAGCAGCACCTGTGTGCTGTCATCACTCAGCTGTTGATTTCATTTAAGGACCTTGTTTATAAGTCTGTGGCTGGTGATTGTATGTCAGCTTTTCTAGCAGTGGTGATGGGCTATGCCCACCACCGGACTGGTTCAAGGTGCTAAGGCTGAAGCTCTTTTGTCATACAGCAAAGGGATCCTGTGGTTTTTAGGAGTCTCCCTCCTTCAATTTGTAAATCACGTAATATTAATAGGAAGCATTTTGGAATCATGAGCTGTTTTTTGGTGATACTGTTACTCTGATAGTTGATAAAACACTTTCAGAAACCAAGAGAATTAGATTTTGGCCAGGGTGGAATGAATGCTATAAATCAAGATTACCTGAAAGGGATATGAGGAAGTATTAAGCTGAGTCCAAGAGATAATGAGGGGAGGGACTTCCCTGGTAGTCCAGTGGCTAAGACTTAAGGGGCCCAGGTTCAATCCCTGGCAGGGCAACTAGACTCCACATACCGCAACTAAAAATCTGGCATGATGCAACTAAAAACATCACGGGTGAAGCAACTAATACCTGATTGATTAATTAACAATTAATTAATAAAAAAGAGAGAGACAATGAGGGGAAATATCCAAGAAGCTTGAAAAAGTTTACCAACTTCCAGGAGCAGATTTCTAACTGTTATCTAAAAAGTCACGCTGATGGGAACATTTTCACTGGCAGATTCACATCATAAGAAAGTGGTTTTCTTAATTTTGTGTACAGTTCAATGCAGGGACTTTTGGCTGCATTGGATTGAAGTGTTACAAAAGAAAAGAAAGAGGAAAGAGATGTAGCTGTCAGTTGTGGACAGTCAGCTGGTGTCAGATGTGTGCTCTGCAGGTCACAGGAAACATTTTCAAGTACCTCATCTTTCAGGTCTCGGTGGTGGACAGAAATAAAGCACAGACGGTGATTCTTAGGAAAGACTTCATCTTCCTGATGTTTTACAGCTGAAAAATGGAGCAAACGAGTGTCTGAGTTCAGACCCTTGGCAACAAGTGACTGGGAGTCAATGCAACACTGCGGGGACACAGAACTTTGCCTGCCACTGAGCATATTACTGGAGAAATACTGTACAGAACCCAGCAGGCTTCTGCAAACAACACATCCCTTTAAGTTAATTGGTGTTATAGAGAAGCTGAAATGCTCTGCTTATTTACAAAGCTACAGATTTATGTAAAGCAAAACCAATTACACTTAATGCCTAAACTATTCCAGGTGCTCAGTGATAATGTTGCTAAGCACTAGACAAGAAACTAGTGTGTGAATGCCTCCTGTTTCCAATGCAAGTGTGTGTAGTCCCTGCAATTTAGCTAATCACGAGTGTCATCCCCAGTGTGAGAATTCTAAGCTCTTTTGGTGTTTGCTTGGGGTCATCTTTATAATTCTGTAGATCTTTTTTTATCGCTAATGACGAGTGAAAGCATAATGAGCACTTTTTCCTATCATGATGTAGAAATTAAGGAGACAAAGGCAAATTTGGGAGGGGTGGACAACAAAATAAAGCAAACCCTATTTCTAACAGTGAGAGGGACTATTGGAGCTTCTGACTTGTTCTGAGATGAGGTGTGTTTAAAGGTTTTTTGATCTTTGGAGCATTGATTAAACCCAAATCACAAACTCAGCATTTAACCTTTTACAACAAAGAAAGATTCTAAGGCAGATCAGGGATCGGCCTCACTGTTTCATCAGAGAACAAATGCCAAAAAAAAAAAAAAAAAAAAGAAGGATTCGAAAAAGTTACAGGGCAAGAATTTTTGTCTGTAAGGGTTTGTCTTTTCACTGTCCTCAGAACAAACAAATGAAAAATAGTTTGAGTAAGAGAAACACCTGGTGCTTTACAGCTGCTCTTTTGCAATTAAAAATGCATATCACACCTCATCAAGATGTATAAATCTTTTATTCTGCAGATCTAAAATATTTTAGATATACACAAGGGAGGTCCTTTAATTGCAGAATCATTTCCAATCAACTGATAAAACCCACCTCTCCTATCCAGCTTGAACTGTCCCAGAAAAGAGTGGTGCTCAGATTTTAGAGAGCATAAGAATGATTTGGGTGGGTTTGTCAGAACTGCCAATTCCTGGGAAAAGTTTTGCCTTAAAGCAGTCTGTGGTTGGGACCAGAAAGATCTGCCTAAAACTGGGGGTCCTCAGCAAAATGTTGGTAAACACTGCTACAAAGATTTGGGACCCTAGTTGTATTTTTTTAATGAATTTTTTCACATTTATTTCCTTATAATGGTAAAATCTCTTTTGAAAAACAGTTTTCTGAATGCATCTGAACTGGTACCAGTGGAGACCAGGTTAGGGAATCTCTAAGTATCTTTGATTTGATCACTTGCCCTTCCCCCAACACTCATTTAACCTCCTTAATTTTCTTCTTTTCTTTAATCTAAATAATTCCACCACTTATATTTATTTTACAATTTCTTCAGTATGTGAATATTCACTTTTGGGCGAAGGATCTCTATTTTAGTAATGCTGTTTTTTAAAAAATTTTTTTTAAGATTTTTTTTTTAATGTGGACCATTTTTTAAAAGTCTTTATTAAATTTGTTACAATATTGCTTATGTTTTGGCTTTTTGGCTGTGGGTGGGATCTTACTTAGCTCCTCAACCAGGGATCAAAGCTGCACCCCCTGCAATGGAAGGCAAAGTCTTAATCACTGGACCCAGTAATGCTGCTGTTTAATTCAGAGAAAGTTTCCTTCACTCATAACTTGATAGTGTAAGAGCAAGATGAAGTACAGTAAAACTATATAGGCTTATTATTTATGTATAATATATAGGTTATTTGTGTTTAGATTTGTTATTTACTCTGACATAAACTGTGTCTGATTATTATGCCTGGCATGTAATAAGGGCTCAATAAATGTACTGAAGGGAAGAATATTGACATACTATTATTTCAATTCTAAGGACTTAAAACTATGACAACTAAGAAGTGTCATATACATTGCTTTAAACGGCTGAACCATTAAAGTACACAGATAGCGTCCATAAGGCCACTCTCATACCAATACATATTAGCTCTTAAACTAAAAGGCATAGCGTCCAGCTGAAGAAGACAGTGAATACTCCGCTCATATGATGGGTTGAGTCGAATAGTTTCACAGGGCTGTTTCCTAAAGATCAATACTTGAAGAAAATTCCAGTGTACTGCCGTAAAATTTCAAAGACTTTTCCTGGAGGGGAAGGGTTTCTTTGAGATTACTTCCACTGGTGTTCTGGGCATTAAAATGATTTAGATTACAATACCTAAAAAAGAAAGAAAGAAAGGTTTTTTTTTAAGGCCAGATGTAGATGACTTGATAAATCATTTGCTTTCTCCCCGTGCTTGTCTCCCTTTTATTACAGTCCCATAGATACTGGCACAACGGTGATGATTATTTAAGAGCCCTGCTCCCCAGAAGAGTCTGGATAAAACGACACAGGGAGTTTTAGGACATGTGACGGTGTCTCACAAGGACCTTTAGGTGGTGCTGTTTTACAGTCTGCCATGAGTCTGATGGTGAGAAACGTGGAAGTCTGGAATTACCAACTTTGTAGATTTAATGGCGGCAGGATTGGAAAGATTTACTTCAGTCGTGTCCGACTCTCTGTAACCTTACGGTCTGTAGTCCACTAGGCTCCTCTGTCCATGAGATTTCTCAGGCAAGAATCCTGGAGTGGGTTGCCATTTCCTTCTCCAGGGGATCTTCCTGACCCAAGGATCGAACTCATGTCTCTTATGTCTCCTGCATTGGCAGGTGGGTTCTTTACCACTAATGCCACTTTAGAGTGGTCAGATGCACTAGGGGTTTTTAAATTTAGCGCTGAGACTGTGTGGAAAACACCACTATTGAAGAAGAAATCTACAAGTGTGTTTCTAAACTGTGTCCCCTTATCCCTGACTTATGCAAAATCTGGATTCCCCATCTTCTAAATGCCAGACAGTAAGCCAGGGCCTGGTACTCACCCTAACTTACCAAATTCTCACTACAACCTGGGAAGGATGGAACCATTCCCATTTCATAGGCAAAAAAGACTGATGTTTTAAGAGGTTACATAACTTGCTTAGGTTCACAGGAGTAAGAGTTGACAGAGCTTGGGTTTGAAACCAGAACTCTCTGAGTCCTGACCGTTTTCCTCTATAGCACGCTGCCTCTGAAGACCAATTGTTTCTTCAACATTTCGAAGAGGCTCTAGGAGGAGAGGAATTTCAGGCTGTTTTATTCACTGCTGTATGCTACTGCTTTGACCAGTGCGTGGTACATGTTGTTGTTTAGTCGTTAAGTCATGCTCGATCCTTTTAGGAACCCATGGACCGTAGCCAGCCAGGCTCCTGTCTATGGGATTTCCCAGGCAAGAATATTGGAGTGGGCTGCCATTTCCTCCTCCAGGGTACATATCAGATGTCCAATAAATATTGGTTGAATGAACAAATGAATAAGAACCATAAGTTCAATTTTATCAAAGAGACATAAGTCTCCAAGGTTAGGCTTTTTTTTAATTTGTGAAGGTTTCTGATGCTAACTTTGCCTTCTTTCCCTTCTCAACATTGCTAAAAATACCTGTAAGAAAAGGATATGCTTTGAATAACTAGTCCTTTGTCTCTGATTTAGGTCTCTTTTGCTAATTGTTACAGGTTATGTAACAAAAGATTACTGGTATCATCAACAAATTAAGCACAATGATATTAACTTTATGTGTTTTACAATATTAGAGGGATGATGGTGTCAAGTTGTAATAATAATTACCCTTCTATTTTCCTCCGCTATAAACATGTGTGCGTGCACTCTAAGTCAGTTCAGTCATGTCCAACTCTGCGACCCCATGGACTGTAGCCTGCCAGGCTCCTCTGTCCATGGGATTCTCCAGGCAAGAATACTGGAGTGGGTTACCATGCCTTCCTCCAGGGGATCTTCTCAACCCAGGGACTGATCCCGTGTCTTTTATGTCTCCTGCATTGGCAGGGGAGTTCTTTACCACTAGTGCCATCTGGGAAGCCCAATAAACATCTATAATATCCTTTATTAATGTCTTAGCATCTGATGTAGGATGCATATTTATATTAAGGTCTATAGCAATATTCCTATAATACTTTCCAGCAAGGGAAAACATTTCATCCACCTACTTCCTTCAGCCCCAACCTGGAGAGCCTCAGGTGTTTGTCACTATTTCAGATGTGATTGATCAGATCAGATCAGTCGCTCAGTGGTGTCCGACTCTTTGCAACCCCATGAATCACAGCACGCCAGGCCTCCCTGTCCATCACCAACTCCTGGAGTTCACTCAGACTCACGTCCATCGAGTCAGTGATGCCATCCAGCCATTTCATCCTCTATCATCCCCTTCTCCTCCTGCCCCCAATCCCTACCAGAATCAGAGTCTTTTCTAATGAGTCAACTCTTCGCATGAGGTGGCCAAAGTACTGGAGTTTCAGCTTCAGCATCATTCCTTCCAAAGAAATCCCAGGGCTGATCTCCTTCAGAATGGACTGGTTGGATCTCCTTGCAGTCCAAGGGACTCTCAAGAGTCTTCTCCAACACCACAGTTCAAAAGCATCAGTTCTTTGGCGCTCAGCCTTCTTCACAGTCCAACTCTCACACCCATACATGACCACAGGAAAAACCATAGCCTTTACTAGACGAACCTTTGTTGGCAAAGTAATGTCTCTGCTTTTGAATATGCTGTCTAGGTTGGTCATAATTTCCCTTCCAAGGAGTAAGCGTCTTTTAATTTCATGGCTGCAGTCACCATCTGTAGTGATTTTGGAGCCCAGAAAAATAAAGTCTGACACTATTTCCACTGTTTCCCCATCTATTTCCCATAAAGTGGTGGGACCAGATGCCATGATCTTCATTTTCTGAATGTTGAGCTTTAAGCCAATTTTTTCACTCTCCACTTTCACTTTCATCAAGAGGCTTTTGAGTTCCTCTTCACTTTCTGCCATAAGGGTGGTGTCATCTGCATATCTGAGGTGATTGATATTTCTCCCGGCAATCTTGATTACAGCTTGTGTTTCTTCCAGTCCAGTGTTTCTCATGATGTACTCTGCATATAGGTTAAATAAACCGGGTGGCAATATACAGCCTTGACAAACTCCTTTTCCTATTTGGAACCAGTCTGTTGTTCCATGTCCAGTTCTAACTGTTGCTTCCTGACCTGCATACAAATTTCTCAAGAGGCAGATCAGGTGGTCTGGTATTCCCATCGCTTGAAGAATTTTCCACAGTTTATTGTGATCCACACAGTCAAAGGCTTTGGCATAGTCAATAAAGCAGAAATAGATGTGATTGAAGAGGACTCTAATACAGACAGAGGCAGGAAACTGTTTGCTTTTGTTTCTTCTTAGACATGGAAGGTACACCTGGTCTGGCACTCTGGAATATTCCTAACTATACTTAGCTAGGGCTTCCCTGCTATCTCAGAGATAAAGAATTCCCCTGCCAATGCAGAAGATACGGGTTTGATCTCCTCGGGTTGGGAAGATCCTCTGTAGAGGGAAATAGCAACCCACTCCAGTATTCTTGCCTGGGAAATCCCACAAACTGAGGAGCCTGGTGGGCTATAGTCCATGGAATTGCAAGAGTTGGACATGACTTAGCAACTAAACAGCAGCATACCCAGTTAAGTGATTTTCCACTGACCTCAACAAGATTAGTTTGGTTCTAGGACTTACACCAGGATTGTAGCACAGTAATATAAACTTGATGGTGGGGTGCCCTTGTATGCTAACACAGACCTAATTCCACTTGTATGTTAGTGAGGGTGCTGTTTCATCTTTAATGGGACAAAAATAGCTTGGGACCCTCCTTGATACTTGGGACTGACATTGATAGATTTATCACCAATATCTGGCTCTGACCAGATATACCTTTGGGTTTGTTAAGAGCTAGATTGTGTTTGGAAGTGTATTGAGATAAAACATCATCTCTCTCATAAATAATGCTTCAATAATACCATCCCTGGGACATCTGTGTTTTCTCCTGTTTCCATCCTTATTGTTTGTTGTTGTTTAGTTGCTAAGTCATGTCTGATCCTTTTGGGACCCCGTGAACTGTAGCCCACCAGGCTCCTCTGTCCATAGGACTGTCCAGGCAAGAATACTAGAGTAGGTTGCCATTTCCTACTCCAGGGGGTCTTTCTGACCCAGGGATCGAACCCTTGTCTCCTTTTTGGCAGGTGGGTTCTTTACCACCAAGCCACCAGGGAAGCCCCTTATTTTTTGCCAGTGTTAGACAGAAGCAATCAGTATAGAAATAAGCTGGAATCCTGCACTTCTCATTGCAGACACTGATCTAATCACTTATATTCCATACCGTTTCTCGCTTAATGCTTTTGGTTTGGCCTCTCCAGTCCCAACTGGGAATAGATACCCAAGGCAATGTGTTCCTTTGAACTAATGTAGTTGGTTCTAGCTATTTAATCTCTATGGGCAAATATCTCAGACTCTCCTTTCTTCTGAAATGGGACAAGCATTGTTTTCTTGTGGAGGCTGATCAACAGGTGGTGCTGAGTACAGTTACTTGAGCTGAAGGAACAGTCTCCATCCCCATAGAGTTAAGGGGTCATCAGAGCAGGAAGAGGGCTCCTCCATGGCACTTAGAAGCAGCACAATTGGGACGACCCGGAGGGAGGGTATGGGGAGGGAGGAGGGAGGAGGGTTCAGGATGGGGAACACAGGTATACCTGTGGCGGATTCATTTCGATATTTGGCAAAACTAATACAATATTGTAAAGTTTAAAAATAAAATAAAATTTAAAAAAAAATAAAAGAAAAAAAAAAAGAAGAAGAAGCAGCACAATTTACTCAATTAGGTTTTCACTTCAGTGTTCTCATGTATTCAGTTCAGTTCAGTCACTGAGTCATGTCCATGGACTGACACTCAGTTGCTCTTTGTGACCCCATGAACTGCAGCACGCCAGGCTTCCCTGTCCATCACCAACTCCCGGAGCTTGCTCAAACTTAGGTCCATTGAGTTGGTGATGCCATCCAATCATCTCATCCTCTGTTGTCCCCTTCTCCTCCTGCCTTTAATCTTCCCCAGCATCAGGATCTTTTCCAATGAGTCAGTTCTTCACATCAGGTGGCCAAGGTATTGGAGTTTCAGCTTCAGCATCAGTCCTTCCAATGAATATTCAGGACTGATTTCCTTTAGGATGGACTGGTTTGATCTCCTTGCAGTCCAAGGGACTCTCAAGAGTCTTCTCCAACACCACAGTTCTCATGTATAGAGTGATAAGATCAGAGAGGTGGACAAACATGCTGCTTAAGACAGAAATGCTCAACATATGGAAAATCAATTTCTTCTCATCCTGGTTTGTTTCATCCTCTCTTTGTTTCCTTCCCTCATAAAGGATGCAAGATAAAATAAAGCATACAGGAGATGGAGAAGATTTGGTAAGAATCCGATTTCTTTCTAAATAAGCCCTACATTGGGGTTTCCTCGATGGCTCAGTGGTAAAGACTCTACCTGCAATGCAGGAGCCGCAGGAGACATACCTGGCGTTGGGAAGATCCCTGGAGGAGGGTATGGCAACTCACTCCAGTATTCTTGCCTGGAGAATCCCATGGACAGAGGAGTCTGGCAGGCTATAGTCCATAGTGTTGCAAAGAGTCGGACATGACTGAAGTGACTTAGCACACATGCACAAGCCCAGCCTACATTATCTCTTAGTCCTTTTCATCTCTGGTTCCTCCGATCTCTGGTGCTTTGTATATTTTTATTCCTGCCTCCTTCTCTGAACCCTGCTCTAGCATCTCTCACTTTATAGTAACTTACTTGCTCAACAATCACAGCAGAATAATCACACTTAAATATTTTGAGTGCTAGATGCTAGCTCCATGTAGACCAGTACTTTGCTTTCTGCAATTTTATTTTTCAAGTGCTTGGAACAATGCTTAACACATTGGTTGAATGAATGGATGAATGAATAAATGTGAGTCAGTCCCAGAGCTAATAGAGTTTTGGTTCTCATGCTAGTGCTACCTGAATTTAGCCCACAGTCATGGTCATCTTGGCCATATCTCAGTATGAGTCTAGGTGAAAAATAAACAGGAGGAAGAAGAGAGCATAAAGCAACACATGAGGCCATTATTATCATTATTGCTAACATTTTTGAGTATTTACTTATCCTCACAATAGCCTTATGGCACAGTTACCATTCTTAAAGTTTCCTTTTGACGAAGAAGAAACTGAGGCTTGGCAAGGTTAAGCAACTTGCCGAGGTTTGTGCAGCTAAGCTGTGGGATTGGATTCAACTGGGCTGAACCTAAAGATTGTTTTTTTTTTTTCAATTTTATTGACATATATTTTTTAAATTAAGATATAGTTGCTTTACAATGTTGTGTTAGTTTCTGCAGTACAAAAAAGTGAATCAGCTATATGTATATATATATATCCCCTCCCACCCCAACCCATCCCACCCCTCTAGGTCATCACAGAGCACCGCGCTGAGCTCCCTGTGCTATACAACAGGTTCCCACTAGCTATCTATTCTACACATGGTGGTGTATATATGTAAATTCCATTCTCTCAATTCAGCCTGCCCTTGCCTTCCTCACCGTGTATCTGCGTGTTCATTCTCTATGTCTGTCTCTATTCTTGCCCTGCAAATAGGTTCATCTCTACCGTTTTTCTAGATTCCACATTTATGTGTTAAGATACGATTTTGTTTCTCTTTCTGACTTACTCCACTCTGTATGACAAACTTGAGGTCCGTGCGCATCTTGACAAATGACCCAAACTACTTTTTGAAACACAGGTCAAGTCTTACAGTGGGAGAGTACATGAAATTGAGACACAACATAGGTTTGTGAGAATTAGCTGATGGGCGGCACTCAAGTATTTGGAGGTAGTGGCCAGAGGGGAAAGAAGCCTTGCCTTCAGTTTCAGTTTTTATTGCCGACTCTGTTTTGCTGCAAAGACGGGCACATTGCTGTTGAATCCTTCTGCAAGAATCTGACTTTCTAATGAGGTAGTCAATCTAAGAACCAGGCGGGCATTTTTAAGGAGATTTTACAGTACAGAGGGTCACTTTGATAACATATACTTTGGAAGGTAAGAAATTTTAAAATTCAGGAAGCCCTTAAGACTTTTAATTTTTTTTTTTTTTGTCATTAATTCTGTCTCGCATGAGGTCTCAGTGCTTCTCTTACGCTGGACCATAGGCCCCATGATAGTGAGGGCATAGGTGGCACGGAACATTGACTGATACTGACTTCATGTCCTTCTGATTTATCACATCCCATGACTGATGTTCCAAAAGAGATTTATTAGAGGAATAAAAGAATGATTCAGGCAAGGAATAAGTGGCACTAGACGAGAGACTAAATGACTAAATAGATAAATGAATGGAAAGAAGTGAGGAAAATAGACATATTTAGTTCCTGCAACATGGCAGACATTGTCCTTGGTCTTTTATCAAAATTCATCTCCCCAAAAAGCCCACAAAAGGTTGCAATTATTGTCCTTATTTTACATGTGTGAAGACAGAGGCTCAGAGAGGTGAGGCACTTTGCTCAAAAGCACACAGCCATCCAAGAAGACATTACTGAGAGAGAGAGACAGGCTGGCAATGGATGGATGGTAGATGATACATATTAAGCCACTTGAATGGTCTCAGGTGACTGGCTAAATGATTTTGCACAGTTTGTTATTGACCTTGAAATGGTCACTGCTGATTTAAAGGCCTGAATGGAATCCAAATCTTAAGCCTCATTAGATTTCTAGCTATTTGTTTAATGATATTTGCTTTTAATGATAATGACTCATTCATTCTTATTATCGATATGGTTATTTCTAATTCTAAAATGGCACTGTATGTTGGAGGAAAAATATCTTGTTTTAGAGTTGAGCAAAGAACTTTTTATTATAAGGACTGATGGAAAAAGTGAAGTCTAAATGGAAATTTCTTGCTCTGAATATCTGTTAAATTTCTCTAATATGCTAATTTGTCCAGTCATGGAATATAAGATTCCCATTGGCTCAGTGATGGCTCCCAGATCAATATTTCATGGACTCAGAAATTGTTCATCTTACCACACACTTACTTACCTTTGTGAAACACTCCAGAATCCCAGGACGTTCAACAATGTTAATGATGCCAAGAAGAAGAAGTTTTCTAAATTGCTTTTGTTTAATGTGTTTGGAAACCAATTGCCTGTTTGGAACAAATGTAATTGTTATTCAACTGCAGAGTTGTAAGTTTCTGTGAATATTTTATCATTCCACAATTCATAGAGTTTTATTCGCTTGAATAATATCTACAGAGCAAAAAAGCACATCTGAAACTCAGAGTCAAAATTCATTTAATTCTGTAATTAACAGTAAAATAATAAGCAAAGCATGCCAAATGTTTTGAAGGTCAAAAAACTTGATTTCTATAGCACAATATAGGTATCAGAAGAACCTGATTATGCTTCTAATTTGCAAGAATCACATTTTTAATTTATGCTTATATGTTTAATATATAGAGCAGTGCTTGGCACCCCCACAAGGATTGTTTGGTAAAATATATTGAATGTATGAAAAATATTTGTCATCACCAGATAGCCCATTGCATGTGCTAATTGTAAGGTTGTGAATGTGAAAGTTACTCACTTGTGTCTTACTCTGTGATCCCATGGACTGTAGCCTGCCAAGCTCCTCTGTCCACGGACTTCTTCAGCCAAGAATACTGGAGTGGGTAGCCATTCCCTTCTTCTGGGGATCTTCCCAACCCAGGGATCGAACCCAGGTCTCCTGAATTGTAGGTGGATTCTTTACTGTCTGAGCCAGCAGGGAAGCCCAAGAATACTGGAGTGGGTAGACTATCCCTTCTCCAGGGGATCTTCTCGACCCAGGGATTGAACTGGGATCTCCTGCATTGCAGGAGGATTCTTTACCAGCTAAGCTACCAGGGAAGCCCAATTGTAAGGTTAGTGAGATAATACATGTAGATGCCAGATGTTACTTTATTTTGATAACTGAGATAGGATAAATCCAGTGTTACTTTAATACCACAGACCCTATTGGTCATATTGCAGTCTGTGGTTCATGTGAAGATTTTCTTTTAAATGAGAATTCCTCAATTTAATACCCTTAAGTAAGAAATCTTCACCTCCTTCTGATGTCACACTGAGTATGTGCTGTGCTGTGCTAAGTTGCTTCAGTCATGTTTGACTCTGTAACCCCATGGACAGAGGAGCCTGGCGGACTACAGTCCATGGGATTGCAGAGTCAGACTGCAGTCCTCCAGGTTCCTTTGTCCATGGAATTCTGCAGGCAAGAATACTGGAGTGGGTTGCCATTTCCTCCTCCAGGGGATCTTCCCGATGCAGGGAACGAATCCGCATCTCTTATATCTCCTGCACTGGCAGGCAGGTTCTTTACCACTAGCATCATCTGGGAAGCCCCAAACTGAGTATATAGGAAATTAATTAGAGTTCAAGGTCATTGCTTTTACTATGCTATGGCACCCCACTCCAGTACTCTTGCCTGGAAAAACCCATGGATGGAGGAGCCTGGTAGGCTGCAATCCATGGGGTCGCTAAGAGTCGGACACGACTGAGTGTCTTCACTTTCACTTTGCACTTTCATGCATTGGAGAAGGAAATGGCAACCCACTCCAGTGTTCTTGCCTGGAGAATCTCAGAGACGGGGGAGGCTGGTGGGCTGCCGTCTATGGGGTCGCACAGAGTCGGACACGACTGAAGCGACTTAGCAGCAGCAGGAGTAAGTTGTGACTTTTGCTTTGGATCTTTGCTAGAACTCTCTTTTCATACCTAAATCTATATATCTATATCCATATTATCACTATGACTTACACACACACTCAATTTTTCTTCAGTGGGTGTTTAAATTTAATATTGAATATGTTCTATGAAATATGATGTATTCTATCATATACATTATACATGTAGCACTTATTTTTATGCACTACTTTTAAAAACAGCAGTAGGATCTTAGTAGTAATAATATATCATAGATATATAGTATTATGGAAGTTTAAAAGATTACTTAAAAGGCAAAATCTATCTTCAGAGAGAGAGTTTAAATTCAATTGCAGTTCTGAATGGGCAAAATAGTCAGTTCAGTTCAGTCACTCAGTCATGTTCGACTATTTGCGACTCCATGGACAGCAGCATGCCAGACTTCCCTGTCCATCACCAACTCCCAGAGCTTGCTCAAACTTATGTCCATCCAGTCAGTGATGCCATTCAACCATCTCATCCTCTGTTGTTCCCTTCTCCTCCTGCCTTCAATCTTTCCCAGGATCAGGGTCTTTTCCAATGAGTCAGTTCTTCCCATCAGGTGGCCACCTCGCAAAATATTATGCAGTATGAGACCAGGAAGAGATCATCTCTGAATAATCAGCTCCTACACTGGGTGGTGAGCAATCCATCTACGTTCCAACTGACTTGATGTTCAGTGTCATCTCTGGCACATAGGTTACAGGTTGCTTCCTTAACTAGTATATGGTTTTTGGCCTCTCTCTTGACAGTGTATACTTTTAAATGGGGTTTGAATTAAATGCTTTGTTCAAGGTTGATAGTCAGCAAGTGCACAAGCATGACAGCTGTGAAGAATTGTGCCATTTCCCACTTAAAGCTGCTGCTCTTCTGTCATTTAACTTCCCAATGACTATTATTATGGATCAACCATGAAAATTATCTTGTGTCCATTATAGTCTAGGACCTATAATGAAATCTGGTATTGAGTTTAAAGCTATTTTGTAAGTTCTACTTCCCCATTTTATTAATTTGTGTTCCATTACAATAGAAATTTATGGTTTTATTGCTACATTGGCATGCTGCCTTTATCTGATATTTAGGAGAAGTTTCACTGAATGTCTGTGTCTGTCTATTGGGTATTTTGTAACCCTTTTACTGCGAGTGTGTGTGTGTGTGTTTAGAAACTAAACATTTGATTGTACCTGACTGGGGGAGTCAGGGTAGAGGTCAAGGTAAGTTGAGATAGCATCACACTTATTTTCAGGAAGAACTAAACCATCCTGCTAAGCCTATTCAAACAGTCCCATTTCCTTATTTCTCGCGAATTAATATCCCAATCATATTTCTGTCCTTTTCATTTCACATCAGCACTTTGCATGTCATGCGATTATACCATTTTATCACCGTGTTTCTCTGGCTAGAGTAAGAGGAGTTTGCACAGAGTAGGCAAAGCCTCAGAATTAACATGACATTAATTCTTCTTGGAGCATGAATTTTACTCCATAATAAGTAATTGAAAAGACTATCTTTATTCCATAACAAAGTCAGATGAGGGAGAAGAATATAAATTTTGTAAGATCTTTAAAGGTAAAACATAATATTTCTAAGAAATTGTGCAATTACAGCAAATACCAGACTATCAGGGCTTCCTAGATGGCGCTAATGGTAAAGAATCTGCCTGCCAGTACAGGAGAGATAAGAGACAGGGGTTTGATCCCTGGGATCCCTGGGTCAGGAAGATCCCCTGGAGGAGGAAGGGCATGGGAACCTACTCCAGTATTCTTGCCTGGAGAATCCCATGGACAGAGGTGCCTGGTGGGCTATAGTTCATAAGGTCACAAAGAGTTCGACACAACTGAGAGACTGAGCATGCACACACGTGCCCGGTGTGGGGTTAGTGTTCGTGCATCTCTCTCATTGGGGGTGCTGGGGTGGGCACACAAGAGAAACAGTGTCACCTGGTATTATATGCATGGGGCTGACAGGAGGATGTAGTACTTGAAAAGTTAGAGAAAGGCAGTGGAAATTTGCAAATAACACAAGATATTTTGTGACTGGAATTATTTAAAAAATAAAAGAGAACCACACCACCTAGTCAAGCTCCTGATAATACTCCTTTATTCTTTTAAAATTTTTATTGGGGTATAGTTGATTTACAATGTTTCTTAGCTTCTGCTGAACAGGAAAGTGAATCGGTTATACATATGCATATATCTACTCGTTTTTTAGATTCTCTTCCCAAGCAGGCCATTATAGAGTATTGAGTAGAGTTCCCTGTGCTATACAGTAGGTTCTTATTACTTTTCTATTTTATATATAGGAGTATTCTTTCTAAAATATGATTTTTAATGTTCATCTTTCTTCCTAATGCTGATCTCATTCTGGTTCCATAGTTTTGCCTTTCCTTCTCTAGGGGATCTTCGCAACTCTGAGATGGAACCTGGGTCTCCTGCATTGCAGGCAGATTCTTTACCATCTGAGCCCCCAGGGAAGCCTTTGATTGTGTAGCTAATTTACATGGTGTGCTTCATGGTCAAGAAAACCATCACCTGAATTGATTACATGGAGCAAGCACTAGCATTAGGTTGGAGAGAGAGATTCTTTGTGAAGCTTAACTTTGCTTTATATATGAGATTACATGTCTGTGTATGCTCTTTAGAGCTGCTTCTAAGTCACTTCAATTGTGTCCAACTCTGTGCACCCCATAGACGGTAGCCCACCAGGCTCCCCCATCCCTGGGATTCTCCAGGCAAGAACACTGGAGTGGGTTGCCATTTTCTTCTCCAATGCGTGAAAGTGAAGTTGCTCAGTCATGTCTGACTCTTAGAGACCTCATGGACTGCAGCCTACCAGGCTCCTCCATCCATGTCCATGGGATTTTCCAGGCAAGAGTACTGGAGTGGGGTGCCATTGCCTTCTCCTCTTTAGAGCTAGCATTGCCTATAGAAAGATATAGAAAAAAATATAGAAAAGCATTGCTGGAATCAGAGAGACTTTTGAAGTCTATTATTTAATAGTTTGATTGTTGAGGATTTGCCCAAATGGATGGCTTCAGCCTTGGTTTCTCCTCTCTAAAATGATAGCAGTACCCCCTCTCACTGAGCTGGTATGAAAAGAAAAAGAGATAATAGATGTTGAGGGTTGGACACAGAGAGGGTAACCCCATAAGTATTAGGCTATCCTTTCTTGCGCCTCACTTGAGAGGTGCTCATACAAACTCATGGAGCCTGAGCCTGATCTTGAGCCCATCTCCTGTCAGATATTTCTTCATGTTCTGTGTGCCTTTTTTTTTTTTTTTATCATTATCCCAGGACTGGTTGTAAAATGTTCCATTTAACATTGTCAGTTGACTCAGCTCTTAGGTACTATAACTTTATTTTAGTAGCTTATAAACTTTTATTGTCGTAATTCACATTTGTGCCATTTTTCATCTGACATTTCTAGTAGCTGATTGAAATCAGGAGCATCCTTGCAAAAGGAGACAAAGTGAAGGCTTTAGGTCTCGAATGGGACTAACGAGACTTCTCTAGGTCTTAGCTGGGGTGGACAGGAAGGTTAACAACATGAGAAAAAATAGCCACGTGAAGAGTCTGGGGGATGACAAAGTGCTGTTTGTTAATGCTGACAGTTAAGACTTGGTGACGTATTTTGATATTGTAACCAGCTTGTTAGTAATGAGTGTTAGACTACTGACTAGAAGAACACTCACAAAATATTTGGCATTATTCACCATCCCCCTAAATCATCTCTCACTCAGCTAGATTTAATTGTTCATTTGAAAATCATTTAAGAAATTTTTATGTACCAGGAAATGGGCATTCCATCGCTTAAGCAAAGGAGCTCATGGATTAGTAACATGAAACATACAAACAGATACACCACATACCTTGTTTTATTGCACTTCACAGATCTTGCATTTTTTACAAACTGAAGGTTTGTGGCAACTCTTGTCAAGCAAGACTACCGGTGCCATTTTTCCAATAGATTTTTTTTTTTTTTTTGCCACACTATGTGGTATGTGGGATCTTAGTTCCCCAACCACGGGAACTACGGGCCCCCAGCGGTGGAAATGCAGAGTCCTAACCAGTGGACTACCAGGAAACTTCCCCCAAACAGAATCCTTTTTAAATTAAGGTATATACATTGTTTTTTTTAGACATATGTTACTGGGCACTTAGCAGACTTACAGTGTAAACATGTTTTATGCTATACCATCTTAATAGACAATATAGTATCTTAATATACAATGTCTTTTATACATACTGTTTTAATAGACTGTATAGTGTAAACAGCACTTTTATATACACTGGGAAAGGAAAAAAATTCACGTGACTTGCTTTACTGCTATATTTGCTTTACAAACCTACAGTGTCTCTGAGGTATGCCAGTAATTATTCTCGAACATTTGACTTTATAGGCACTAAATAAAATGTTTCTGTTTATCTTAAATTATCATGGTCATTTTAGAGATAAAAGGACCATAGACTTATCTAAACTAGTTCTTGTATTTTATTAATGAAAAGATGAAGGCACAGAGAGGTAAAGGGAAACTTCACTTGGTAGAACCCTCATTTTCTTTTTTATTTTGAGCTTTTTATTTCTCTTTTTCTTAAATATTTATTTGTTTGACTGCATCGGTCTTAGTTGTGGCCTGCGGGTTTAGTTGCCCTGCAGCCTGTGGGATCTTACTTCTCTAACTAGGGATCAAATCTGTGCCCCCTGCATTGCAAGGCAGATTCTTAACCACTGGACCAGGAGGGAATTTCCAGAACCTTCATTTCTTACTCTTAAAACTGTACAACTACAGCTCCCTATTGGTGCTAATGTAATGATTAATTATGATTTTCCTTAGCATCTTGTCAACAGTCTAAAAACATCTGGACAGCAGTCTTTGAAATAGCTTGCTTCAAATAACATCCAAAATATCTAAGATGGTATCTCCACCTAAATCCTGGGATTGATATTCAACTTATTATGAGACTTAAAATAATTTACACTAAATTTAAGGTTTTAGGAATGGGCTTGAGAAATACATATAGTGACCCACACATGCTATGATGCTGTAAACAGCACAAAACTACTGATGTGAAAAAAAATACTTTATTCCTATTGCATCTTATGCCCTGTGATGTGAAGCCTAACGTTTCATGTAATGCCTTTGTGTCTTGAGGGTCACAGAGCCCTAAAGGCCTGACCACAAATTTCCCTGCTTCATCAGATATGTTCCCCACCCAGGGGGATAGTGTCCCCTCAGGCTAGTTCACTATCAGCCAGACCAGCTACACTCCAATGGTCCTCAACAGATTTCACTTCTCACCAGTCCTTCACCATTATTGAGCCCAGCAGTCACATCCTCATATGGGAAGCAGAGATCACATCACTGTTTGTTGCTATAAGTCTGTTCCTCACAGACCCTGCTTGTATGCTCTCTTGCTGGGTGCAGCCCCATAGGGCCGGGCACAGCATGCTCTTGTACCCTAACATGAGCACGGGTGATGGGATAAACTGCCTTCAGTCCCATCTGCCCACGTGTTCATCTTATGCTATTTAGGCAGCAGGATCCCTCTCTCACTAACATCGTGAATAGGAGGTGACTGGGATATGCCCCCATCCCAGAAATCAAGGTCAGTCCTAGACAGAAAGATGGTATTTGTTGTTGAGCTAATGCACAGTTACTGGGTTTTTTTTTGGTGATGTTTGGGGAAGCCCTTCCATATACCCCTCTAGCCAGCACCCAGCACCAGGTACCTCTGCTTCTAAACTATTATATCAGGGAGTGGAACTTGCATAAACCATCAGGCAAGAAGTAATGGGGGCACAGCACAGTCAGGGGACGTTGCATCCCAGAAGTGTAGTCTTCAGAAGTATTATAGGTGAACAAGAGTTCTGGGAGCACCCGAAAGTCAAGTATGCTTGAGACTGAAGGTTATAATCACACTGTATGATCAGAGTGTTGAAGAACTAGAAAATGAGGGGAGAGAACGTTCTCATGTCAGTCTGCTTCTCGTCGTAACTTGGGTTTTAATGGGGATCTTTAACAAAAGACTTTGGCAAAAATATGGAATGTGACTGTACTGTGCTCAGTTGTTTCAGTCATGTCCAACTCTTTGCAACACCATGGACTGTAGCCAGCCAGGATCCTCTGTTCATGGGATTCTCCAGGCAGGGATACTGGAGTGGGGTTGCCATGCCCTCCTCCAGAAGATCTTCCTGACCCAGGGATTGAACTCATGTCTCTCATGTCTCCTGCACTGGCAGTCAGGTTCTTTATCACCAGCGCCACCTGGGAATGTGACTGGAGGTAAGGAAATCCATATACATTCTCAGTTAGTAGATACTGCCTCTCAGTAAATCTGTTCCTTGAGCTTTCCTCAGTAAATCAGATTGTAAAGACTCTGCTTGCAATGCAGGAGACCCAGTATCAATCCCTGGGTGGGGAAGATCCCCTGGAGAAGGAAATGGCAACCCACTCCAGTACTCTTGCTTAGAGAATGCCATAGACACAGGAGCCTGGTGGGCTACAGTCCATGGGTTCACAAAGAGTCAGACACAATTGAGTGAGTAACACACTTTCACTGAGATGAGTAAATAGAAAAAAATCCATATGAGGGAAGAAATGTGATGATAATACATATTATTACTGTTGTTTACAAAATACCCCAACACAAAATAACAAAGGTTAAAAAAATAATGATAAAATGAGAAACTCATACAGCAAATGTAAAAATAAAATAGCGGAAAAACTAATTTCAGGAAAAACTGAATTCAAAGGCAAAACCATGTCAAAGGGACATCGAGGATCTTTTTATATTGATAAAAAGCTCAATTCAAATTGCAGCTATGTCAATGAAATATAACAAGGTAATGAAACATAAAAAAAATCTGTTGGAAATGCAAAGAAAAACAGATAGATAAATAATTCTGCTGAATGATTACATCATAGTTTGATTCATTTTTTGATAGAGTAGGCAAAAAGGAAAATAATGTAGAGAATTAGAATAATGTAATTGGCACTTTGCTGTACACCTGAAATTAATGCAATACCGTAAATCAACTATACTTCAATAAAAAGGAATAATATGATTGGTAAGAGTTTAATTAAGATTACAATATTGTTGAGTACAAAGAAAAATGTTAGAGGACTTATAGAAGTTTAGATAACATTAATGACAAACCAAATTCCTGTAAATTGAAGATTCTGCTCCTAAATAACTAGCTGGTGAAAAAGGAAATGAAATTTATAATCACAATGTATTTAGAACATAAAGAAAATGAGAAAATTGCATTTACAAATTTAAGCATACAGATTTAAATCCTATTAAGAGACATTTAAAGGCACACTGTTTTCACTTTTAGAGTAAGAATAAGCATACATGAATTAAACACTGAACATGAAAAATCAGAAAATAAAACAAATCTAAGGAAAGTAGGAGAGGAAGGAAATAGAATAGAAAGTCAATATCTTAAAGTATATTAAACAGTTCTAAGAGCTGATTTATTGCAGGAAAATGTAACAACAACAACAAAAAACTTGACAAATCCAATCAAAATATACAACAAAAGAATCAGACGATATAACAGTGTTAAGTTATGAGTATGCTAGGTTAGTGTCAAAAAATGTTCTGGAAACAGGATGATTATCTAGGAAAATGTTATTTGCCAAAATAGAACCTAGAAGAATTGAAAAATCTTAATGGCAAGAAATAGCAGGGAAAGAAACATTGCAAAGAATGATACTCAAAGACACATTAGGTCTGAATGTACCTTTTCATTTTCATGGAAGAAGTGTCTTTCCTCCGGATCTTACAGAGCAAAAGATCATCAAGTATTGATGCTACTGAGGATTGTTTATCCCATGTAGTTAAGATGATTTAATATTGAAAAATCTATTAATTAAATATACTGTAATGTCAGGAGCAGTAAGAAAAATCAAAAGGTGATCTCAAGAACTGCTTAAGAAGCATTCAATAAAATTTAGCCTGCTTCATTTAAATCTTAGAGAACAAGAAACAGAAATGTTCTTATGATAACATCCTTTAAGATTCTCTTTATAAACCTATAAATATGCTTAATAGAAAATTAAGAAAAATTCCTATTAAGGTTATGAGAAAGATAAAATGTGACTGTATTCTGGTATTAACATTGCCCTGAAGTTCTGTGTCCTGATGAGGATGCAAAGCAGAGGAGTTAATATTGAAAATAAGGATGAAAATTATATTTATCTTAAGATTAGAGAATTCAGCTGTAAACTTAAAAGGATCAACTAAAATGCCCTCAAAAATTTACTAAGAAAGTTTAAGAAGTTAGATGCAAGATGAAGACATAAACATTAATAATCTCCCTATATAATAGTGATTATCTCAGTGAGTTGTAATGAGGGAAAATGATTCAGTTCATAACAGCAAAAAGAAAAAGAGCATAAAATGCCAACAATAACTCTAAGAAATGTTCAGGATACATGCAAAGAAAAATTCTTACTAAACTGAATTTTTGAACACTAATAAATTAAAAATGTTACACATTTAGATGGAACACTAATTATAGTAAAAACTTTCTCCCCTAAAATTTGCTATTGACTTCTACTTATTTTTTTAAATAACAGGATTTGGGTAAAACTAATAAAATGACTTCAAAATTCATACGGAGGTATAAACCATAGGGAATATAATTTTTACATTTATTATATTTTTATAAGTGAATCACCACAAGAAGTATGATTAGTAATACCTGATATGCACTGCATGCATGCATGATTAGTTGCTCAGTCGTGTCCGAATCTTTGCAACCCCATGGACTGTAGCCTGTCAGGCTCCTCTGTTCATGGGATTTTTCAGGCAAGAATACTGGAGTGGGTTGCCATTTTCTCCTCCGGGGATCTTCCTGACCTAGGGATCAAACCTGCATCTCCTGTGTCTCCTGAATTTGTAGGCAGGTTCTTTACCCATTGAGCCACTGGATGCATTATATATCATAAAACCATATAATTAAAAACAGAGTGATACTAAGCTAAACTCAAGAGGGATTGGAAAGGAACAAGATGGAAAGAGATCCTTGAAACAATGCTAAGACCACCTGAGAACTAAGTGTAGTTCATTTATCCTATAGTTGTGGAATATTTTTGATTTAACTAACTTTTCTCAATATATATCAAATTATGTTGTGAAACTTGTTTATTTGAATCAAGTGTTATCTTCACTTAATACAAAAATTAAGTCCACATGAATAAGTCTATTCTACTAGAATTCCATAGGGCTTCCCTGGTAGCTCAGTGGTAAAGAATCTGCCTGCAATGCAGGAGACCCAGGTTGGGTTCACATCCCCTGGAGTAAGAAATGGCAACCAGCTCCAGTATTCTTGCCTGGAAAATCCCATGGACAGTGGAGCCTGGCGGGCTACAGTCCATGGGGTTGCAAAGAGTTGGACACGACTGGAGTGACTGAGCATGCAAAATTCCATAACCATAGATAAATGTGATGAAGTTAATCACAATGAAAAAGGTTGATAGATTTGGTTATTAGTATATATCAACAAAACACATGTAAAACACTCATCTATAAAATTAAATGTTTAGTTAAAACTGGGAAAATATTAGCAATAAATGGCAATGATATAATAATATCCCTTAAGTTTAAAGAACATGGAAAGCAATAAGAAAAAACACAGATAGACTAAAAGAAAAATGGGCAAAGAACATGACATGTCATTTTATGAAGAAAAAAAGCAATGTTCCTCACATTAAAAATTTCAATTTCCTGTTCTTAAAAATACAAATTAAAGTAACAATGGAATATAATTTTTTGCTAATCAGATTGATGAAGATTAAAATAGTAATATGCTCAGGGCTGAAATTAATACATTGAGACAAGTATTATCCTACCACACTGGTGGCATAATTGATTAGCCTTTTAGAAAACAATTTGGCTTTACTTCTCAAGAGTCTTTAAAATATTTAACTTCATTGAAAGAGCAATCACATTTCCAAGATTCTAGTCTAAGGGGACAATCCTTATCTCATGTACTTTAAGATTATATAAAATATGCACACCTTAATAATATTTATAGCATTAGAAAATGGGAAAAATCTAAATATTCCTTAAGAAGGAAAAGGCAAAGTAATATATATTATACATGTATATGATATATATTAAAATTAAATCAATATATATCCCTATCCACGCAATAAAACATATCAAGTAATTGTTAAAAGTAAGCTTTCTTTTTTCTTTCAGAGAAGAATTTCAAATGACATTGGACTATCTCTCGATAATTTTAAGGAAAGAACAAAAGGCAGGTACTTGATACAAATCTGTTTATTGAGCTTTCAGCAGGATTAATTCAGGCACTAATTTTGTTTAAAATAAATAACCATAGGGCTTCCCTGGTGGCTCAGTGGTAAAGAATTTGCCTGCCAGTTCAAGAGAAATGGGTTTGATCCCTGTTCTGGGAAGATCCCACATGCTGTGGAGAAATTAAGCCTGAGTGCCACAACTATTAAGCCTGTGCTCTAGAGCATGGGAACCACAACTACTGAGCCCATGGCCACAGCTTTTTCTCCATTCCTTTATACTTTGAATTTATTTCATCATATATGGCAGAATAATAATATTGTAAAACATATATGGGCACCTTTATGGGAGAAAAATATTTTTAAACCACTTCATCAAACATACTTTTGAGGGTATTTGACTTCTAAAAATTGTTTCTGATTTATTATAAAAGACCAAAAATGGCTGGTTTTCCACTACAATCAACTCTTTTTCAGCAGTCAAAATCTGGATGATGGCCTCGATATTGTAAGTTGCAAGTTATGTGCTATTTATGAACCTGTCCTAAGATTTTATTTTGGAAATTATAATACCCCAAGTGACAATAACCAGTCGAGTCTGAACCCTTCAGTGACATTTCATTATATTCTGTATTGAAATCCTAGATTTACCCAATGCCTCAGGTATACATGACATTATTTTAAGTGCTAAAGCATATTGGGTGTTTTTAAAATTTTATTTATTTTTTAATTGGGGGAAAATAGCTTTACAATTTTGTGTTGGTTTCTGCAGTACAACACACACTAAATATAATATATATATATATATATATATATATATAATGACAAGCATATTGTTTTTGATTTAAGGCAGATTTCAACTATCTCTTTTTGGAGGAAGAGGTAGTATTTTCTCTTTTTACTAATATTTCATTCTGAATGTTATGGAGCTGTGAAAATATTTAAAATTTTTTACTTAAGTATAGTTGATTTACAATGCTGTATTAATTACCGATGTAGAGCAAAGTGATTCAGTTGTACATGTAAATATACACTGTTTTTAAAATATTCTTTTTCATTATGATTTATCGTAGGATATTGAGCATAGTTTTCTGTGCCATACAACAGGACTTGCTGCTTACCCATTCCACATATAAAAGCCTACATCTGCTAACCCCAATCTCCCGCTCCATTCCTCCCCTAAGCCCTCTCCTCCTTGGCAGCCAGAAGTCTGTTCTCTATGTCCGTGATCCTGTTTCTGTTTCATAGATTCATTTGTGTCATATTTCAGATTCCACATAAGTAATTTTATATGGTATTTATCTTTCTTTCTGACTTACTTCATTTAGTATGATAATCTCTATTTACATCCATGTTGTTCCAAAAGGCATTATTTCATTCTTTTGTATGACTAAGTGATATTTCATTCTATCACACACAGGTGTTCAGTAATTACTGCCAGCTTCCCTGGTGCCTCAGATGATAAGAATCCACCTGCAATGCAGGAGACCTGGCTTCGATACTTGGGTCAGGAAGATCCCCTGGAGAAGGGAACAACATGGGAACCCACTCCAGTATTCTTGCCTGGAGAATTCCATGGACAGAGGAGCCTGGTGGGCTACAGTCCATGTGGTCACAAAGAGTCAAACATGACTGAGTGACTCATACACACAATATTTCATTATATATATATATATATATATATATATATATATATATACACCACATCTTCTTTATCCATTCATCTGTCAGTGAACATTTAGGTTGTTTCCATGTCTTGGCTATTGTGAACAGTGCTGCTATGAACATAGGGGCGCATCCATCTTTTTGAATTACAGTTTTGTCTGGGTATGTATCCAGGAGTAGGATCGCTGGATCATGTGGCAATTTTATTTTCAGTTTTCTGAGGAATCTCCACACTGTTTTCCATAGTGGCTGCACCAACTAACATTCTCATCAACAGTGCAGGAGGGTTCCCTTTTCTCTACCCTGCCTCCAGCATTTATTATTTGTGGACTTTTTAATGATGGCCATTCTGACTGGTGTGAGGTGGTACTTCATTGTAGTTTTGATTTGCGTCTCTCTAACAATTAGCAGTGTTGAACATCTTTTCAAGTAACTATTGGCCATCTGTACATCTTCTTTGGAGAAATGTCTATTTAGATCTCCTGCCCAATTTTGGATAGGGTTGTTTATTTTGTTGTTGAGTTGTATGAGCTGTTTATATATTTTGGAAATTAAGCCCTTGTCGATCATATCATTTGCAAATATTTTCTCCCATTCTGTAGGTTGTATTTTCATTTTGTTTAGGGTTTCCTCTAGGTGTGCAAAAGCTTGTAAGTTTGATTAGGTCCTATTTGTTTATTTTTGTCTTTATTTAAAAGTCAAAAGATCAGGAGATCAGTCCTGGGTGTTCATTGGAAGGACTGTTGTTGAAGCTGAAACTCCAATACTTTGGCCACCTCATGCGAGGAGCTGACTCATTTGAAAAGACCCTGTTGCTGGGAAAGATTGAGGGCAGGAGGAGAAGGGGACGACAGAGGATGAGATGGCTGGATGGCATCACCGACTTGATGGACATGGGTTTGGGTAGACTCCGGGAGTTGGTGATGGACGGGGAGGCCCGGTGTGCCGCGATTCATAGGGTCAGAAAGAGTCGGACATGACTGAGCGACTGAACTGAACTGAACTGAAAAGTCAAAAACCTTCCAGGGACAGGGGAGCCTGTTGGGCTGCTGTCTATGGGGTCGCACAGAGTCGGACACAACTGAAGTGACTTA
The DNA here is from genome assembly GCF_032452875.1 of Bos javanicus. Classification (NCBI taxonomy): domain Eukaryota; kingdom Metazoa; phylum Chordata; class Mammalia; order Artiodactyla; family Bovidae; genus Bos; species Bos javanicus. The sequence continues at coordinate 94,178,744 of NC_083872.1, read as the reverse complement.
GCAGCAGCAGCAGCAATGCCTTTTGAAATTTTTCAAGGACTTCAGTTGGGCACAGGGAGCAATTATTTCCTTCAAACTTTGTTAGATTTTTAAAAACTTATTTTATAATGGGAATGGTTTAGCAAACATCCAAAATGGTTGAGGCAAAACTGAAATGGGTTTTACACCTTACTTTATTTTAGGCACATCTATCACTTCACTGTCTGCTTTTGGCTTTGGAGCCAAGAAGTAGGCAATTAAAAAGATGTAACCATCATTCTCCAGGGTGTATGTGCTTCTGCATCTCGAGAAATAAACCCTATGCAGTAAAAAGAGCTTTCCAATCAGGAATCCACCACTATAGGGTCTGGGCAACTTGTATAGCTTTCTGAGCTCATTTCCTTCTTATCCGTGATGGGGCTACAAATACCTACCCCCAAAGAATTGTTGTGAAGATTTAATGAAATAATATCCTTGTGAAATGCATGTAGCAAGGTCTGCATATAACTGACACTTAATAAATGTTAATTTCTTTCCTTCCTCCTTTCAGTAACCTGATTTAAATGCTTCATTTGAGATTCATAGCTCTCCTACCTGAGTTAATTTTTAAAACACATTAATTTTCATGATACCTGAAGGAAATAATACCTAACAACTATATTCTAACTTTGGCTTTTCTACCATTTTTTTCATATTTATCTAATAACTACTCAAATTATTATTACCCTCAATTTAAAGACAAGGAAACAGAGGCACAGAGAGGCTGAACTGTTTGCCTAAAGTCATGTAAAGGAGATAAAATAAGTATTTGTTGAATGAAGGGGTGGTTGGAGCTTGGGTCCTGAATCTATACATGCTCAATACTTTTTTCTCATAACAATGCCTGCATGGAGACTTAAATTTGCATTTCTACTTCTTGGGAATTGTGGATAAAAATGAAATCAGCTTGCTGTTTCCAGGAAGGGACACAGTGTCTTTCAAAACTGTAGAGAAATCTCTATGCATCGTTCACTTGAACTGCAGAACAGGCCTGGGTACTATTTGGGATAACAAGCTTTCTTAGAAGGGTGAGTTCATTCTTTTGAAGAGCATTGGGAGGTAAAAACCCATCAAGATAGTGTGTTCTCATGATGATTTCAATGAATTATCATGGAAATGAGTTTTAGAAAAGAGGTAATGCTTTGTGATAATAGCCCGATAATGCCATTAGCTATGAACTGTAATTGTAATAGCATTAGTCAAATGAATATATCTGATATTAATTTGAGTGTCAAATATTTCTATAAGATTCTTCTTGTTAATTAAACATCAGCCTTGGTATTATTAATTCAGTATCTAGCCAGTACTTGCACATAGTAGGAACCTAATATGTTTTTGTGGACTGATTTAATAAATCCATCTCTAAGTGGAGCTATTTCAAAGAGTGAAGTATTGAGTTTAAATAACATCATGCTTATAGCAGGAACTGATTTTTGTCCCAAATCTGCCTGCTTGTACAGTCTGTTCACTCATTTGCAGCTTCAATTAGCTAATGGTGCAGACATTAATTTCAGAGTTTGAGAAGAAAGCTTTCTCACTTTTTTGCATATTTATAAGAAAATAGCCTATAAGATTTACCCCAGAGTACTTAAAGTCATGAATAGAGTTTGTGCCTTTCTCCCTGTGTCTTGTGGTCTTTGCTGCTGCTGCTGCTAAATCGCTTCAGTTGTGTCTGACTCTGTGCGACCCCATAGATGGAAGCCCACCAGGTTCCCCTGTCCCTGGGATTCTCCAGGCAAGAACACTGGAGTGGGTTGCCAGTTGTGGTCTTTAGACCATTTTAAAATCTACTGGACAGTTTCATGACTGCCTTGAGCACCTGAATATTACTGGGTAGAATCATGCTTTAGGAGGTTTGAAATTGCCCTTCATGATCACCAGTGTCAACTACGCCTTCAACACTACTGCCCATCTTAACACTTTTCTTCTTTTTTTTTGTTTATTTTTGGCTGTGCTGGGTCTTCATCGACGCACATGGGCTTTCTCTAGTTGTGGTGCATGGGCTTCTCATTGTGGTGGTGTCTCTTGTTGCAGAGCACAGGTTCTAGGCACATGGGCTCAGTAATTGTGGTGCATGGACTTAGATGCCCTGCGGCATGTGGAATCTGTCTGGACCAGGGACTGAACCTGTGTCCCCTGCATTGGTGGGCAGATTCTTAACCACTGGGCCACCAGGGAAGTCCAACACTTCTCTTCTAAATCATCTTTTCTAGCTCTCGAAATAACAGTCTCCTATCTCCCGTTCTTCTCATTCTTCATTCTCATCCTATTTCCTTTTTGCTCTCAGGAATGGTTTGCTGCCTACTTTATGAAGAAAGTTGGGATCCTTGAAAGGAAGATTCCCGTATATTTCTAATACGAGAACTACACATCTGCTTGCACCTGCACACCTACTCTCCTTTCTTCTGTTTCAGTAGAGGAAAGAAATATCCACCCTCTCATAAGAAGTCAATCTCCCTTTCTTTCGTTCATCTTTTTCTTTTTTTGCTCACATATATTTCTTTCTTTTTTAAAAACTTTTTATTTTTTATTGGAGTATAGCCCATTGGTAACGTTCAGATAATTTCAGGCGCACAACAAAGTGACTCAGCGATACGCATACGTGTATCCATTCTCCCCCATTATCTTGCATTTTTAATTTCTCCACTTGTACCAGATATTTTCATCTGTTAAACATGCTCAAGTATCTTTCAAGATTAAAAAAAAGTATCTTGAACTCACATCTCAGTTTCCCAGATAAAACACAGGACCCATAGTTAAATCTGATTTTGAGAACAACCTTGAAATATTTTTTTAGAAGGAGCATGTCCTGAATATTGCACTGGTAACTTTATAAAGTGTAACTTATGCAAAGTACATCCATAATATTGCATGGGATATATTTATTCTAAAAAAATTTTAGTTTACTTGAAATTCAGATGTAACTGGGTGTCATGTATTTTTATCTGCTAAAGTTGGCAAATCTACTCACAGCTTCCTCCAGCCATCACTTTATTTTTTAAATCTTCAGAGAAAGTTCTTCAAAAGACACACAGATGTATAGAACAGTCTTTTGGACTCTGTGGGAGAGGGAGAGGGTGGGATGATTTGGGGGAATGGCATGCAAACATGTATAATATCATATAAGAAACGAATCGCCAGTCCAGGTTTGATACAGGATCCTTGGGGCTGGTGCACTGGGATGACCTGGAGGGATGGTACGGGGAGGGAGGTGGGAGGGGGATTCAGGATGGGGAACACGTGTACGCCCATGCAGATTCATGTTGATGTGTGGCAGAACCAATACAATCAGATCAGATCAGATTAGTCTCTCAGTCGTGTCCTACTCTTTGCGACCCCATGAATTGCAGCACGCCAGGCCTCCCTGTCCATCACCAAATCCCGGAGTTCATTCAGACTCACGTCCATCGAGTCAGTGATGCCATCCAGCCATCTCATCCTCTGTCGTCCCCTTCTCCTCTTGCCCCCAATCCCTCCCAGCATCAGAGTCTTTTCCAATGAGTCAACTCTTCACATGAGGTGGCCAAAGTACTGGAGTTTCAGCTTTAGCATCATTCCTTCCAAAGAAATCCCAGGGCTGATCTCCTTCAGAATGGACTAGTTGGATCTCCTTGCAGTCCAAGGGACTCTCAAGAGTCTTCTCCAACACCACAGTCAAAAGCATCAATTCTTCAGCGCTCAGCCTTCTTGACAGTCCAACTCTCACATCCATACATGACCACAGGAAAAACCATAGCCTTGACTAGATGAACCAATACAATATTGTGAAGTAAAAAAAAAAAAAAAAAGTTGTTTTAAATGTGATTCGTTTATTTCCTCAATTAGTAGATATTTTTGACCCTGCTCCAATCTGGTTTTCTTTCCCTTTTCACTGCTGAAATGACTCTTGCTACAGTTGTTAGGGATCATAATGTTGCAAATCTAAGAATACTTTCCATTCTTCATTCTATTATTTGATCTCACAGTAGCATTTTTTTATACATAAACATATATTGTTTATATAAAATATAGGGAATATAAGGGAAAGGATTGCTCATTATCAAATGATGTTAATGACTATTTTGCTGCTGTTAAATAGAAATGTGTTCTATACAGATATTTAATATCTGACTTCATTTACTTCATCGAGCAGCATTTCTGAAACTAAAATATTGACAAATTTTCCAAGTTTTATACTTTCTATTTCTTCTTTTTTTGACCATTCCTTACATTACTTGTTTGAGCTATTTCACCCTCAGAGCATCTTTAGAATTTTCTTTTTCATTTCTTACTGATCCTTGTTTTTTGTTAGACGTTTTATTTTGTATTGGAGTATAGCTGATTATCAATGTGGTGATAGTTTCAGATCTCACAGTAGCATTTAACACAATTTACCGTTTCCTATTTTCAGTGAACACACAGCACGCAAACACACATGCATGCACATACACATACACGCATGAATGCATATATTTCCCCCTACCTCTCTGGCTGTCCTCTTCCTTCTCTAGCCGGCCATTTCTCCTCCACCCAACCTCTAATACCTAGGTCCTTCTCTCTTTTTCTTCTCATTCTTAATACTCACACTAGATAATTTTGTCCACTTCCTTGGATTCAAATGCTATTTTTTTGCCACAGATTGTCATATTTATACATCTAACCCAGATCCTTTTTCTGAGCTCCAGGTATTTCCCTTTGGATGTCTCATAGATAGGTCAAACTTAATGTGTTAAAAAATGAACAGGTGATAAGTTTTTCAACCTATCTGTCTTCCAATGTTCTCCATTTGGTATATAGAATCTTTGCCCACCCAGTTATCTCTTGGCAGAATCTGGAATACTTCCTTGACCCCACTTCTGTCTCCCGCATGCTACCACCTCCTAACTCAAAACCATCACTAGATACTGTTCACCCTACCCCTAAAATCAAGCCTACATTCATCCATTTCTCTCCATCTGCCTACTTTGTCACTAGTTCATCATTACTAGACTTGCCTGAGTTTTACTTCAGTTGAACCCATCCTGCTTCTCCCAAGCCATGCTTCTTTCCTTTTCAAATTACACTGCATCTGCAGTGATCTTAAAACACAAATAGATGTGACTTGCTTAATGCCTTTATAAATTCTTATGGCATACAGATTTTTTAAAATTAGAGGGAAACTGTTTTACAATGTTGTGTTGGTTTCTGCTGTACAACAAGGTGAATCAGTCATAAGTATACATAGATCCCCTCCCTCTTAAGCCTCCCTCCCCACCCCATCCCATCCCTGTAGGTCATCACAGAGCACTGAGCTGAGCTTCCTGTGCTGTACATCAGCTTCCCACTATCTGTTTTACACGTGGTAGTGTATATATGTCAATGCTACACTCTCAACTGTCCCACCCTATCCTTCCCCCACTGTGTTCACAAGACCATTTTCTATGCCTCTCTCTGTTTCTATGTGTCTCTGTTCCTGCCCTGTAAATAGGTTCATCAACACCATTTTTCTAGATTCCATATATATTGCATACAGCTTTTTTTAAAAAAAATCTGTAAGCCAAAGTTCCTGCACGATTTTACTCCTACTTTCTTGACCTGACTTCACGTGATTCTCCCTAAATATTTCAAGCTACTGGTCTCTGAGTTCCTCTGATGCACCAGGTGACTCCTTACTTCTAGGCTTTGATATATGCCCGCTTCCCTGGTGGCTCAGTGGTAAAGAATCCACCAATGCAAGAGATGTGGGTTCGACCCCTGGGTTGAGAAGATCCCTTGGAGAAAGGCATGGCTACCCACTCCAGTACTCTTGCCTGGAGAATTCCATGGACAGAGGAGCCTGGCAGGCTATTGTGCATGGGGTCAAAAGGAGTTGGACATGACTGAGCGACTAACACTTTCACTTGTTATATATTCTCTGTACTAGAAATTCTTCACCCTTATGCTTACCAAGGCAAATACCATTCATCTTTCTAGAGTCAACTTCAACACTGCAGGCAGGAACACAGATGTGTGTCTAACTCTATCTAGATGTGTAAGTCGGCCTTGCAAAGGGTGTACCACTAATGACATGGGTCCGGGAGGGCCAAGAAAAATCTCAGAACATAGCTTTATTTCATCTCATCCCAATACAGTCCTAGAATTCAAGCTGACTAGGACACGTGTGCTCTGCATTTATGGAACATATTCTTTCCTGAAGAATTATAAAAGTGCCAGACTAGAACATCATATCCATGATAATCCTAGCCCACTTGAAAAATGTTGAGATCCCACTCAAATTACAATAACAACCACCCAACAACACAAATCATTATTTTTTGTGTGCTTTTACTGATTTGGTGCTTTATATCTATTTCCTCTGGTCGTCCAAGATATCTTAGAAGTTGTTAGTGACACCATTTTAGAGAAGGAGAAATTGAGACTCAGAAAAATTAAGTAATGTGCAGTCAGGAGTGCAAAATCCTTTCTTCTGTCCCTCTCGGTTCTTCTGGCTGGTCTAAGAATGAAACTGACCTGAGACAGATTGACAGGAGAAAATAAAGTTGAATCTTGTCCTTACAAGGACCCCCCCCCCCCACACACACACACATGACAGGTTCAAAGAGAGAAAGATGCAATGAGGTATATATGCCATCATGATGTAAGAAATGGGATAGGGACCTGGAGCTTCCAAAAAAGGAGGGTCATTCATAGGATGATAAGAAAGACAGCAGATGTTTGATAACTAGATGTCCGCCCTGCCATATAGATAAATATAATAACGTAATAGTGTAAGAATCTTGTGGCTTCCTAGGTGGCTCAGTGGTAAAGAATCTGCCTGCCATTGTGGGAGATGTGGGTTTGATCCCTGGGTCAGGAAGATCCCCTGGAGAGGGGAATGGCTACCCATGCCAGTATTTTTGCCTGGAGAATCACATGACAGAGAAGTCTGGTGGGCTGAAGTCTAGAGGGTTGCAAAAAGTTGATACAACTGAGGACTGAGCATATAGGCCTAGATAAATATAGGCCTTTGGTAATTAGATGTTTGCCCTGCCATCTTAGATACAATGTATCTCTGATGAAAACTCTTTTTTTCTGGGGAAAACTTTCCAATTTAAATTTTTTCTAGGAAGCTAAGAGAGAGACAATAGGGTCTCCACTGCCTTTCACTCAAAATAATCCACATGCCAAAGGAACTCATCTTGAGACCTGTTCTGAACCTCTAGAGCTAAAAACTTCACAACTTATTAAGGGCAGAGTTGAGTTTGAACTCAAGTGCTCTGACGCCAAATTCTGCCCTTTCTACCACTCATGAGCCAACAGCACTGGATACTTGCGGTCCATGTTGGAAAGGTATTTTGAGCTTTGACCTGATACTTTTGTGAAAACTTAAGGTCTCAGGGCAATGCCGAGGGTCTCTGCAGAGCCAAACGTTGAGGATGTAGAATAAATTGTTTCTGGGACCTATAATCCCACTAGATGAGGGGGTCTCTGCACCTGATTCTGACTGAGGAAGAGCAGGGCCTGCTTGTGGAGCACTGGGGGCCTGCCATATTATCCATGGGAATGGGGGCACTAAACTACTTGACAATCGAATGAAGAATATGGCCTGGCTTCCCAGGTGGCACTAGTGGTAAAGAATCCGCCTGCCAATTCGGGAGATGCAGGGGGCACAGGTTCGATCCCTGGGTCAGGAAGATCCCCTGAGAAGGAAATGACAGCCCACTCCAGCATTCTTACCTAGAAAATCCCAGGGACAGAGGAGCCTGGCAGGCAACAGTTGGACACGACTTAGCGACTGAATAACAACATAGGTGAATTACTGCGTAGCGAGCCGCTTTTCCCCTCTGGGTCTGTCATTTCAAAACCCATATGAGGTTGGACCTTAGGCACTGACCTGAGTTTGAAGAAACCCATCTCTAAGAAAATAGGCGCGGACCTGTGAAATCCAGCTGAATAGCTTTCCAGATGCATAAATATTTCCTTCTTTCAAGTTTACTGCAACTGCAAATTCCCATTTCAAGAACAACTCAGTGATTCATGCCGACAAGGCTGTCAGTGGTCTCAATCATCAGAGATATTTAAATGAGAATTTTAAAAGATCACAGTTTTATTTTAAAATGGCTCTTGATGGGCGTTAAATGGCTATGTTCTCTGCCCCTTTGCTGAACTCCGAAGAGGAAGGACTAAGAGGGACAGGAAGATGTATACCTTGACCTCTTGATTCTGCCCAATTATCCTTTTTTTCTCTGAGACATTCTGCTTTGGATCTTTCAATCACCTCCACGTCCGTAACTAAGATGTCACTTTTCACTGAATTCCCATTTTGTTATTTTTGTCAGAAGGTAAGCTTGTGCTCACGCATGTGAGAAAATTGATCTGGTTGCTAATGGCACAGAGTCGAAATAAGCAGTTTGACTGACTTCTTCACTCCCCTTTTATTAGCATTGCTACTTTTAGATAAACTATTCCTGAAATGATTAGTGTAGGAGGATGGGTTTAGTCTTGTATCTTCTCCTTTAAGGCACTTAGAGTTAGAGATCCCAGAAGCATCAGTTTTCTCACTTGTACTGAAAATGTCACTCTAACAGCTATCTGTCTGCACCGTCAAGTTTTGAGAAATCTTTTGAATTTACCGCATTCACACCATTCTCCATCATGGTGCTAAAAATGACTAATGCAGCTTGGAGACTGTGATAACTGATCATCTTTTCCAATCATACACTAACACTCACACACACACACTCACATACACACATGCTCTGCTGACATGAATCCTTAAAGATTTAAAATATCCTATATGCTAAATGGAATGTGGAGGCCTGTGGGATGCTTAAACATAGAGCTATAGAGTTCTTTTTCATGATGCTCAGTTCTGTCAAAGAAATTGGTCTGGTTGTTTGATTAAACAGACTGATCTTATTTCTAACTGAATGGGCCACTATGGCTTTATTCTATATTTAAAATAATCTCTAACATTAAAATGCTCAAATACATTATTTAACTTTATCTTCTCATCATCTCTGAGAACAGTGAAGTGCAGCGTTTCCTTTTTTTAAACATTCTTAACGAGATGGTGTCCTACCTGAAATCATGCAGATAGTCTAAGGATCACTCTCTTTTAGAGGCCCTAATTAGTCACCATAAGCCAGTTTAGGGTCACTAAAATCAAATCATCTAAATGAACTTCATTACCTTTCTTGATGAATGCTAATCTGATGGCTAAAGTGACTGTCACAAACTCAGATATATCTACTCCCAGAAAAAACTATGTGACAAAAGTCTGTGATGTCATTCTGGGAATGATGGAGAATCGTGTGGGCTCAATGATAGTAATTGGGTGATGAGGCGGCTGATTATATCCAAAAGGGGAGGATTAGTTGATTACCATTAACTTACAGTGAGGTCTCCAGGAATTTTCCACAAGGCTCTGCTTTTGGTCCTGTCCAATTCAACAATTTTATCAATTACCTGAAAGAAATCTAGAAACTTGCTTACTAAATTTGCCAGTGACACAAAGCTGGTAAAGAAGTAAAGACCAGAAATACACCAGATGACAGAATCAAGTTTTTAAACTGTCTGTTATTTAGAATGATGGGCTGACATTTATTAAGGATAAGAGATAAAGTCCTGCATTTAATTAGACAAAGAAATTGTGATAAGATGATTGGAACTGAACTGAGAGAAACTGCTAAAAATAAAAAAAGAAGCCTCAGGTTTTAATTGAATATAGGTGTGATGCAACTGCTGAAAAAGTAACTACAATCTCTGTTGGCATTCTATTAAAAATGCCAAGAGAGAGAGAGATTGAGAAGGTTGATAAAAGTAACATATCTATCTTGGATGTACCCATTTTGAGCCTGTGATTGAGTCTGGAAACCATATTTTAAGAACAATACTGACAAATTGTTATCTATCCATCAAGATAGAGGGGTTTTGATAATGAAAAATCAGGGAATCATGTACTATGAAAAAAATTGGAGTGGTTTGTCTATATATTAGAAGGGGGTCAAAATAGCTATCTTTATTGAATACTTATTAGGCATATTAACTACTTAATCCTCTAAGCAACATAATGAATTATTTTTTGTTGCTATTGACATGAAAACTGAAGACACACAGCTAGACTACCTGGATTGGAATCCGTGGAGTTTGACTATAGAACCTACTCTTTTAACATTGTACATTATTGCCCCAAATATTTATTGAATGTTTTGAAGAGTTGCTATGTGGACAGAAAAACTAGATTTATTCTGGGAAATATATTTATCAACAGATGGGTTACTTCTCAAAGTAGAGAACATTCCCTGGGTACTAGAAGAAGATTGTGCATCTTCTAGTTTTGGGTACAGTGTTAGATTAGATGACCTCTACAGTGACACCCAATTACAAGCTTCTAACTGATTAGGATATGACTTGATGCAATACAGTATTAGTATGAATAGAAACATATTTTAAATAAGTAAATTAAATGAATTAGCAGTAATTTAAATGACGTTCTAGAGACACAGAGATAGAACAGTCTTTTGGACTCTGTGGGAGAGGGAGAGGGTGGGATGATTTGGAAGAATGGCATTGAAACATGTATAATATCATATATGAAATGAATCGCCAGTCCAGGTTTGATGCAGGATACAGGATGCTTGGGGCTGGTGCACTGGGACAACCCAGAGGGATGGGATGGGGAGGGAGGAGGGAGGAGGGTTCGGGATGGGAAACACGTGTATACTGTGGCAGATTCATGTTGATGTATGGCAAAACCAATACAATATTGTAAAGTAATTAGCCTCCAATTAAAATAAATAAATTTATATTAAAAAATGATGTTCTTTTCAATATAAGTTTAGAGACTGCTCCTCCCCTCTGCCTCACGTTGCGTGAGACTAAGATGTACTCATTGTGTTCTTGGTAGACCTCCTTTAATGGGCACCAAACTGCCAAAACTATATAAACTTTTGGGCTCTCATGGTGGCTCAGTGGTAAAGAATCAGCCTGCCACTGCAGGAAACGTGGTTCCATCCCTGATCCGGGAAGATGTCACATGCTGTAGAGCACCTAAGCCCATGTGCACAACTATTGAGCCTGAGCTCTAGAGCCAGGGAGCCATAACTACCGAGCCCATGTGCTGCAACTACTGGAGCCCATGCACCCTGGAGCCCGTGTTCTGCCAGGAGAGAAGCCACTGCAATGAGAAGCCTGCCCACTGCAACTAGAGAGTAGACGCTTTGTCAACTTTATAAAATTGTTGTAATAGACCCAGTAATGTTATATAACAGATCCTACCATACAATGCAGATTCTCAGTAAAAATAGATTTTCAGTAAAATATATTTGCAAGAACAGTTGTGTGTAATAAGGAAATTGTCTGGCCTTTCTTCCTGGTTCCTGGGAGGTAAACTCTAAAATCTGTGAATTTCCCAAGTGACTGAAGTGTCTTTGTTATTCATGGTTGGCTCATTAAGCTCCACCTGATGGTTTTTGTTAATGGCATGACTCAGAATGGGAGCTGGCAAGCCTGGAAGACCAACCATAGGGTTAGAGGGTTGGGATTTTGAGCCACAGAGTGGGTATCAGCCCAGTCTCTGGGGAGAAAAGATAGGCTGAAGACTGAGTTCAACTACATGGCCAATGGTTCAGTCAATCCTGCCCACATAAGACAGAAGTGTTAGTTGCTCAGTCATGTCCAACTCTTTGTGAACCCAAGGACTGTAGCCCGCCAAGCTCCTCTGTTCATGGGACTCTCTAGGCAAGAATACTGGAGTGGGTAGCCATTCTCTTTTCCAGGGCATCTTCTGGACCCAGGGATCGAACCTGGGTCTTCTTGCATTGCAGGCAGATTCTTTACAGTCTGAGACACCAGGGAAGCCCCTACCTCAATTAAAAAAAACTCTGCATACTGAAGCTCAGGTAAGATCTCCTGGGTGAGAGTGCTCTGTGTATTGTCACATACTGATGTGCCAGTTTGGTACCACATCTCTGAGGGTGAAACAAGCTTTGTTTCTGGAACCTTCCCAGACCTTGTTTCATGCATTTCTGCCTTTATCTCATTCCGATTTGTACTTTTTTGCTATAATAAAGCTGTAATCACAAGTATTGTGCTTCCTAGCAAATTATCAGTTCTGAGGGGGAGTTTGTGGGGAACCTCCACATTTATAGCCAGCTTGTCAAGAGATGTTTAGGTAGAGATTTTGGTAAGATTTTTCCAAGCTATCTTATAAAATCCTAATACTGGTGTTTTAGGCTTTGTTTACATTTAAAGACTCCGATCATCAGAGATCAAATTCTGTTGTTCACACTTGGTTATGACAGTTTGAATGTGAGCTCATAAGAACTGGAACCATGTCTCACATAATTCCACGTATTAATAACATAAAGCCTGGCACATGGTAATTACTCATTACATACTTTGGCTTAACTTTCTCAGTTAACTAAGGACAGGGTTTGATCTTAACAATCAAAGACTGTAGATTTGTTCCTTGAACTCTACTGTGCCTATCATTTATTACTCAATTTTATTGCTTCCCTACACCCCTGGAAATTTTGTGAGGATCTGTAAGTTAATTTTTCTTGGCATGGTATCTCTAGTACCCAATATGGTATCTGGCACAGAGTGGATCCTCATAAATATTTTTTGAATGGATACCTAGTGTTAAAAGGAGTTTCTCTTTCATACAACTTATTTTTTCCATAGTTGGAAGGTAGGTAAATTAAATTTATTTGTAAAGAATAGAATATTTGTTTACAATTTTAAAATGTATTTTATTTTTGAAAGGAGAGAACAATAAGCTTTCAGTATTTCCCATAAAATAAGCACAAGCAAATTTAATAAATTTTAAGCTGTATTAACATCTCAGAACAAATAAAGGAAAAAGTCTGTAGATTTAATATATAGGCAAAGACATTTTGTCATGACAGCTAATCTTTAATGTTATTCTGTTTGATTTTTCTACCAGTCCATGTAAGAGTAGTACTTTTTATGTAGCATGTGACTTTTTCAGATTGGTTGTTTCTTCTGACCAAAATCGGAGAAGGCAATGGCACCCCACTCCAGTACTCTTGCCTGGAAAATCCCATGGACAGAGGAGCCTGGTAGGCTGCAGTCCATGGGGTCTCGAAGAGTCGGACACGACTGAGCGACTTCACTTTCACCTTTCACTTTCATGCATTGGAGAAGGAAATGGCAACCCACTCCAGTGTTCTTGCCTGGAGAATCCTAGGGACAAGGGTGCCTGGTGGGCTGCCGTCTATAGGGTCGCACAGAGTTGGACACGACTGAAGCGACTTAGCAGCAGCAGCACCTGGAGAGAGAGTTTGTGCATAACTAAGCTATTCTGATTCCTTGGAGGAACTAGAGAAATTTCTGTTAGAGTAAGTGACCAGTCCAGAGAAGGCAATGGCACCCCACTCCAGTACTCTTGCCTGGAAAATCCCATGGATGGAGGAGCCTGGTAGGCTGCAGTCCATGGGGTCGCTAAGAGTCGGGCATGACTGAGCGACTTCGCTTTTGCTTTCTGACCAAAATATCTATTGGGAAATTTTTCCAATTCAACTCACAATTTCTCTTTGGTTGAAGACTATATTTCTGGATAAAGGATCATCCAGATACCCCCATCCTCCTATATTTACACAGGACTTACCTTTTATGAGGGTTGTCTATGACCCATTATTGAATACAGCCCTGTTGAAAAACCTAATAAGAATATAATGACCAGTTTGTGTTAAAGTACAATAAAGAAAGACAGCAGACAGGGTCTCATGAGAAGTGACATTCTGTAATTACCTCCTCCTATCAAAAGAAAAACAATTCCCAGAAATTAATGAATACAGCAAGAGTCTATTTCCTATCTTAATTCTATCTTAATTGCAAAAGTGGATCAATTAAAAAAAAGACTACGCTGGCAAAGCCTCTCTTAAGGTTTTGTCTCTCAATTCTCTAGTCATCAAATCAATATATATATATAAGCAAACCATGGAACTATTTTTTACCTTCTGAGATGAGGTAGACCAACTCGAAAAGCAGTGCCCCCATGAAACAAGCAAATCCATTGATCAGTGTCAAGCAATTCATAAAGGTTCCTCTGATGGTACTTGGAACAAATCTGTGTATTACAGAGACTGAGAAGACAAAAGTTCAGAATTTAGAACATTATTCCTTTTTTTAAACTTTTGATTTTATATTGGAGTATAGCCAATTAGAAGTGTCATGATAGCTTTAGATGAATAGCAAAGGGACTCAGCCATACATATACATGCATCCATTCTCCTCTAAATCCCCCTCCCATCCAGGCTGCCACATAACATTGGGCCAAGTTCCCTGTGCTAACCAGTAGGTCCTTGTTGTTTATTTTAAATACAGGAGTTTGTATATATTGATCCCAAACTCCCTAACTATCCCTTCCCTCCATTCTTCCTCCCAGCAACCATAAATTCATAGAAAATTCTCTCTAAAGTAAAAGTATAGGTACTCTTCAAATCAGTATTGATCATACCTCCAAGAAAGTTTACTGATGCAGGTAAAATTTCTGTTGGGCGTTGTTAACATTGGGCTTCCCTTGTGGCCCGCCTGCAATGCGGGAGGCCTGGGTTTGATCCCTGGGTTGGGAAGATCCCCTGGAGAAGGGAAAGGCTACCCACTCCAGTATTCTGACCTGGAGAACTGCATGGACTGTATAGTCCATGGATTGCAAAGAGTCAGACATGACTGACAGACTTTCACTTCACTTTTGTTAACATTACTAGAGTAAGATATATTATGATGTTAAAAAATGCTTGCTCCTTGGAAGAAAAGTTATGACAAACCTAGACAGTGTATTAAAAAGCAGAGACATTACTTTGCTGACAAAGGTCCGTTGAGTCAAAGCTATGGTTTTTCCAGTAGTCATGTATGGATGTGAGAGTTGGACCATAAAGAAAGCTGAGTGCCAAAGAACTGATGCTTTTGAATTGTGGTGTTGGAGAGACTCTTGAAAGTCCCTTGGACTGCAAGGAGATCCAATCAGTCAATCCTAAAGGAAAACAGTCCTGAATATTCACTGGAAGGACTGATGCTGAAGCTGAAACTCCAAAACTTTGGCCACCTGATGCAAAGAACCGACTGACCCTGATGCTGGCAAAGACTGAAGGCAGGAGAAGAAGGGGACGACAGAGGATGAGATGGTTGGATGGCATCACCAACTCGATGGATATGAGTTTGAGCAAGCTCCGGGAGTTGGTGATGGACAGGGAAGCCTGGAATGCTGCAGTCCATGGTGTCACAAAGAGTCAGACAGGACTGAGCGACTGAACTGAGCTGATGCAATGTTACAGTTTACAGATATCTACAAGAAATAAAATGTGGCAAAATACACTCCTATGTAGCTATAAGGAAAATTTAACTGCTAGGTGGTTGAGTGTCCCAAAATAGTCACCCAAGTTATACGGCAATTTGAATATTTCTTTTGGATTTTGGATTGAGCTAAGGCTTGTACTGGAGAGTATCATGCATGCATGCTAAGTTGCTTCAGTTGTATTAGACCCTTTGTGACCCCATGGACTGAAGTCTGCCAGGCTCCTCTGTCCACAGGATTCTCCAAATAAGAATACTGGAGTGGGTTTCTGTGCCTGCCTCTAGAGGATCTTCCTGACCTAGGGATTGATCCATCCTGTGCCTCTTACATCTCCTGCATTGGCAGGTGGATTCTTTACCACTAGCACCACCTGGGAAGACTTGTACTGGATAGTATCATGGTGATATCAGTAAATTCTATGATTCTGTTGTCCATATAAATCATTAGATTCCCCATGGAAAACTCAATCTATCATAGAAAACTAGCATGGCGGTGGACAGTGTGAGCTCTGACTTAGATGAGCTTATGATAAAATCCTGGGTCAGATGTTTATTACTTCTGTGATTTTAGGTTGTTGTTTAATCGCTAAGTCATGTCCAACTCTTTGCAACCCTATGGACTGTAGCCCGCCAGGCTCCTCTGTCCATGGGATTCTCCAGGCAAGAATACTGGAGTGGGTTGCTGTTTCTTTCTCCAGGTGATCTTTTCAACCCAGGGATCGAAGCCATGTCTCCTGCTTGGTAGGCAGATTCTATACTTAAACTTCTCAAGCCTCAGCCTTCTTCTCTATGAAATGGTAGTAAGATCATTCATTATGTACTTGTTGGAGGTGTATGACTGTTACTTGCTATGATGTATACAAGAACTGAATAAGGTTAGCTATTTGTAACAATATTAATTTTACCAAATCAAATATCCCCTATTTGTGCAAGGCACTGTGCAAATCCTTTTATATGCATTACAAAATTTGTTTTTTGGCTGCACCTCATGGTTTGTGGGATCCTAGTATGGCAACCCACTCCAGTGTTCTTGCCTGGAGAATCCCAGGGACGGGGGAGCCTGGTGGGCTGCTGTCTATGGGGTAGCACAGAGTCGGACACGACTGAAGTGACTTAGCATAGCATAGCATAGCATTCCTTCCTGTATTTATTTAACATTTTCATTTTGCTTTCTCTGTGTTCTCCATGTGTTTTTATTTATCATTCAATAAACATTTAAAGGAATCTCTGTGCTTCAGATGTGCTGAAGTGCTAAGGCTGAGGGTGGGAGAAAGTATCAGTACATCCTCCCTGGATTTTGAACTCTGGGAGGGCAGAGAGCAGAGATATGCATAATACTAAGGGCAGCACTAACCAGGTGCTTAATATCACAAATGTTGTTATTGGAGATTAAGGTAATGATGATGAGAAGTAAAATGCTGTGAAGAAAGGCTTCAAATATCGGCAGCAGGAGACGTGGGTTCCAGAGTTGTCTTGTGCCCTGCAAATTACCTGCAGAACTTTGAGGCCAAGCTTGCAAGTTTTCTCAGGAAGAGCCAAAGGAAAGTGCAAGAGAAACACTGAAGAGGCTTTGGGCAGGAATGACTCAGTTACAAAAAGGTTTTGGCTGGTGAACTTTCCTCTTTCTAAATACAAGGAGACAAACAATGGGCAGGAAGATGAAGTAGGATGATTTCTTTCAGTGAGAAAAAGCAGAACATTCGGGCCCATTATTACTTTGCTAGTTAATTATTAATCCCGTGCTTTTCTCTTGCTAGAACTTCTGGTGTGGTATATAATTCATGAGCACACTTTGCCAGCTCTCTGCCTGCTGGTTAATCTCTCTTTGGTGTCATTTTCCTCGTTTTGAAAATCCTTTTATAGGACTTTTATAAAATCCCTTTTATAGGACTTCACTTTTCAAGTCCTCCGATCTCCAATTTCAGGCATCTACTTGTGTGTTCTGATCTTTTTTGACTTCGGTGACCATCGACTTGATTTTTTTAGGTTCCATGATATTTCTTTTAGCATACTGTAGTATAGATGTAATCAACAAGTCTGCCACTATTCTAAAATCCTAATTTTACTGTGAAAAGTTTTAGTCGCTCAGTCGTGTCTGACTCTTTGCTACCTCATGGACTTTATAGCCCAACAGGCTCCTCTGTCCATGGAATTCTCCAGGCAAGAATACTTGGAAAGGTAGCCATTCCCTTCTCCAGGGGATCTTCCAGATCCAGGGATCGAACCTGAGTCACCAGCATTGCAGGCAGATTTTTTACTGCTTGAGCCACCAGGGAAGATCATTTTACTGTGAAGACATAGTGAACAAATATACAGTGTACGGGAAAGCTGGTCTTGTTGCCAAAGAGCAAGTTGAAATGTGTCTCCAGGTGGAGACTGTAGTGTTTGCAGAGATGCCCCATCACAGTTTATGTGGAATCTACAAACTATAGAGCCATAACTACCTTCCTCAGGCAGCTGGTACTGGAGACTCATTCTTGGAAATTTCTTTTACTTCACTTGTTCTTAAACAGTTAAAATGTGTTTATTGCATTTGGTGAGGGGTTTGTTTTGAACATGTGGAGAAGTATGGCAGAACTAGAAAATGGAACTTTATGCTATTAACATTTTCAGATCATTATTCCTCCCTCATCTGTATAAAATCTTCAACTTTGAATTTCATGTTACCTGGTTAGATCACCTAATATTTCTTGTCTTTGCTAGGAGCTGCCAATCTCTGTGACATTTTCTTATATTTTTCAAAGTCATCAGCTCCCCTCTCATGGTTACACTCTCTGGTTCCACTTCTGCCTTAATTCTTGGCAGTTTTTAAAAAGAATATATTTTTTGATGTGTACTATTTCTGTCTTTATTGAATGTGTTATACAATATTGCTTCTGTTTTATTTTTATTTTGGGGGCTCAATACATGTGTGATTTTAGTCCCCCAGTGAACTCAACCCTCCTGAATTGGAAAGTGACATCTTAACCACTGGACCTCCAGAGAAGTCCCCTGCAATTTTAACACACACATAATATAGATCATCTTTCCAACCTTCCATTCTGTCATATCTTGGTTTTTCAGTTCCATGGCCCCCTTTCCAAGATCCTTGTCCCCCACTTGACCTTAGCCACTCACACCTATGGACACATGCTGAATCTTGTACCTCAGACCAGGGGTTGGTGAACTACCGTCAGGTAAGGTCCAGTTGCCACCTATTTATAAATAAAGTTTTATTGGGACACAGCCATGCCCATTCATTGTATATCATGTCTGACGGCTTATACATCACAATGACAGAGTTCAGTAGTTGCACCAGAAACGAGTGCAAAACCAAACCACTTACTATCTGAAAATTTTAAGAAAAAGTTTGTCAACGCATGCCCCAGAGTAGTGATTGTCACTGATCTATAATCTCAACTTTGTGCACTGGCCTCTGACTACCACCTTCCATCTTCCCAGCTTACTCTCAATGACCCAACCATCAAAATGCCTGTCCTCCTTCAGGGATTCCACTCCATTACTCCTTTCCTTATTTTCACCTCTTTCATGCCCTACATGTTCTCACTACTCTTTTTATCCAAGCTAAGTTCCACAGTCAACTATTAGAATCATATTCTTCCACATTCCCTCATTTCTTTGCCTGTCTCTTTCCTTCTGGAAATTGACTGGCAAGACAATTCACTATCTGCTCCTAGATCCACGCAGTCTGATGTAGCTAGAGAAAACCACATAACCCTGCTGACCAATTCATTTAAAAAAAACAAACAAACAAAAAAAGAATTAGGTTTAATTCTCAAATATGCTATTACCAAACAATAATACTTGCAGTTTATGATTTTAAAAAAGATACCTATTTTTTACGTCTATAAGAGAATAATGTTAAACTAAGTTGATGAACAATAAATACCTGATATATGTATGATTTAAAATAAAAATATGCTGTTTATAATTTTAAAAAATTATTTTATTTTATTTTATTTATTTATTTGGCTGTGCCAGGTCTCAGCTTCAGCACAGTGGTGGTGGTTCAGTCTCTAAGTTGTGTTGACTCTTTGCGACCCCAAGGGCTGTAGCCTGCCAGACTCATCTGTCCACGGGATTTCCC
This sequence comes from Bos javanicus, assembly GCF_032452875.1. Taxonomy (NCBI): domain Eukaryota; kingdom Metazoa; phylum Chordata; class Mammalia; order Artiodactyla; family Bovidae; genus Bos; species Bos javanicus. Next base: position 94,159,381 of record NC_083872.1, on the reverse strand, counting down.
AGGCAAGAATACTGGAGTAGGCTGCCATTTCCTTCTCCAGTTGTGGCATGCAGGAGTTTTTAGTTGTCGCATGTGAATTCTTAGTTGTGGCATGTGGGATCTAGTTTTCCAAACAAATGATTGAACCTGGGCCCCTCCTGGAGCAAAAAGAAGTTTGAGAGTTTGACCAGTTTATCTCTTCCTCATTCTTCCAACTGCATGAGACCCCTTGCATTTTCTTGCCAGACACACTCCCACCTGTGCATTTACATGGCACTTTTCCAGCCGTGATGTTTATTAAAAATATTTTAAACAGCTCACACTTAAGTCCACTATATCCCTGGAATATTAAATCTTTTATTTTTAAAAAATAAGAAGTGTACATGGGGAAGAAAAGAACTGGGATTAGAAACCAGGTGAATAGAAAAAGGAGAGATGAGACAGGACCAGTTTTAAATTATATTTCAGAGTAAAGACTGACTTGCTGTTGGATTGGAGGTGAGAAGTAAGAAGAAAAAAGGGACTTTGGATGACTGGTGACAAAGACACCATACTGCTCCCACTATCAGATCTCTTGGTGTTCAAGTTGTGGGAGGTGTGGTTTTCTACTATGACCTGTGAGCCGGACATCTGTGCTTGAGCCCTGAGTCTTGGACTATTAATTTCCCTGAAGCATAGTAACAATAATAACAGCACACATGTGCTGTGCTGTGCTTAGTCACTCAGTCGTGTCCAACTCTTTGCAACCTCGTGGACTGTAGCCCACCAGGCTCCTCTGTCCTTGGGGATTCTCCAGGCAAGAATACTGGAGTGAGTTGCCATGCCCTCCACCAGGGGATCTTCCCAACCCAAGGATCAAATCCAGATCTCCCCCACTGCAGGCAGATTCTTACCTGTCTGAGCCACCAGGGAAGCTATACAATTGTTAATGGTGAGTGTGGTCTATCCTATATATTGTCTATGTACATACTGCTTTTTCCTTTACATGAAATACTTCACTTAGTCCTTACAACATCCCTTCCTCACTTTACAGATGATGAGAAAGGCTCAGAAATGCAGACTAATTTTGCCAAGGTCACACAACTAAGTCAGTGGCTGAACTGGGTTTGAATTCAGTTCCGTCCGACTTTAAGATTCATGGATATTAACAACTATGCCATACTGCCTTCCAGAAGAATGATTCTTGATTTCATAGTTCAAAACACCCTCTCACATTTTATGTCATTTAATTCTCAGGAGTAGGTTTCATTCCCATTGACTGTTACACTGATGCTGTGATATGAGGAAGAATTATAAGTATTTCCATTTTAAAGGTCTAAAAGGTGAAGCTTAGTGGTTAAGTGGATTTTTAAGGTCACATGTGTAGTTAATAACAAGGCTGGAAATTAAAATGAAATCTTCTGCTCCCTGTCCCATGAGCTCTATAGAGGAAAAGTCAGTGGACTTAGTTGGACCTCAGTTTTCAGATGGGAAATCAGGGATGGATGGACTAAGTGCTTAATATGACATGATCTGCCTTTTTAACTCTCTGGTTAAAAGTATCTCACTGGCTTTCAAATGTTGAACCACAGTTGCTTAGCTGGCTGGGAATTTCCTAACTGTATTCACTCATCACCTTCATTGATTCCTTGATGACTCAAGCAGTAATGAGTTCAACTGCATTGCAGGAGACAGGAGATTTGGGTTTGATCCCTGGGTCAAGAAGATTCCCTGGAGGAGGAAATAGCAACCCACTCCAGTATTCTTGCTTGGAAAACCCCATGGACAGAGGAACCTGGCAAGCTATAGTCCACTGGGTAGCAAAAGAGCTGGACATGACTTAACAACTGAGCACATGAGCATTCACTCATCACCTTCATTCATTACCTATAAAATGTCAGCTGACTACTTCCAACAATTTTCTGGAAACATCAGGGAAGTCACAAACATTTGTGTGGTGACATTCTTTTATACTTTTTTTGTATTTCCTCTAGTGTCAAACAGTGATAGTCACATCTTAGAATCTCATAAAATTATTTATTCCATGTGAATGAAATGACTTAAAATTAGAAAAAAGAAGTCTAACATACATATATGGCTGTAATTACATTTAATTTTATTTTGATTTTTTTACAAGAATTACCTTGATGTCATATATATGTATATTTGCATATATATTAAATACATATATATATGTATATTGCTTTGAGGAATTTAAGAATAATTGAAGATAATAGAATAATTGAAGGTTTTAGACAAGAGAATTAGTTAGAATTGTCATCTATGAATATTGCTCAAAAGGTTGAGTTGAGCAGATAGAATGGGAAAGACATTAGAGGCAGGAAGAGAGTCAGGAAGTTGTAAAAGTAATTTTGGTAAAGTATAATTGGCTTGAGTTACAATCAGGATTCTCTGTGTGGCGAACTTATAAGGAAGACAGAAATATAAGATGCAGTAGATCACACTGATAAGTATACACACACACACACTCACACATACATACTGCAGTTTTGTAAGAAGTCACTGAAATACTTTGATGAATTTTGAAGTGACTAGTTTAATTAATATCAGCATCTAGATGATACAGAAAACCCTTGATACTTAATAAAGTTATTTTGAACCTGTCTTATGAAACATTAGTGATCACACTTAATTTAGTGTCATTTAATTTAAAGACACTGAGTTGTCTGGAAAACTGGCTTAAACTTTCATTTCATTTGCATGTTTATATACTCTCAACGTATGAAAAAGAAGAGAAGCGAAAAGCAAAGGAGAAAAGGAAAGATACAATCATCTGAATGCAGAGTTCCAAAGAATAGCAAGAAGCGATAAGAAAGCCTTCTTCAGTAATCAATGCAAAGAAATTGAGGAAAACAACAGAATGGGAAAGACTAGAGATCTCTTCAAGAAAATCAGAGATACCAAAGGAACATTTCATGCAAAGATGGGCTTGATAAAGGACAGAAATGGTATGGACCTAACAGAAGCAGAAGATATTAAGAAGAGATGGCAAGAATACGCAGAAGAACTGTACAAAAAAGATCTTCACGACCCAGATAATCATGATGGTGTGATCACTCACCTAGAGCAAGGCATCCTGGAATGTAAAGTCAAGTGGGCCTTAGAAAGCATTACTATGAACAAAGCTAGTGCAGGTGATGGAATTCCAGTTGAGCTATTTCAAATCCTAAGAGATGATGCTGTGAAAGTACTGCACTCAATATGCCAGCAAATTTGGAAAACTCAGCAGTGGCCACAGGACTGGAAAAGGTCAGTTTTCATTCCAGTCCCAAAGAAAGGCAATGCCAAAGAATCCTCAAACTACCACACAATTGCACTCATCTCACATTCTAGTAAAGTAATGCTCAAATTTCTCCAAGCCAGGCTTCAGCAATATGTGAACCGTGAACTTCCTGATGTTCAAGCTGGTTTTAGAAAAGGCAGAGGAACCAGAGATCAAATTGCCAACATCTGCTGGATCATGAAAACAGCAAGAGAGTTCCAGAAAAAAATCTATTTCTGCTTTATTGACTATGCCAAAGCCTTTGACTGTGTGGATCACAATCAACTGTGGAAAATTCTAAAAGAGATGGGAATACCAGACCACCTGATCTGCCTCTTGAGAAATTTGTATGCAGGTCAGGAAGCAACAGTTAGAACTGGATATGGAACAACAGACTGGTTCCAAATAGGAAAAGGAGTACATCAAGACTGTATATTGTCACCCTGTTTATTTAACCTATATGCAGAGTACATCATGAGAAACGCTGGGCTGGAAGAAGCCCAAGCTGAAATCAAAATTGCTGGGAGAAATCTCAATAACCTCAGATATGCAGATGACACCACCCTTATGGCAGAAAGTGAAGAGGAACTCAAAAGCCTCTTGATGAAAGTGAAAGAGGAGAGTGAAAAAGTTGGCTTAAAGCTCAACATTCAGAAAACGAAGATCATGGCATCCGGTCCCATCACTTCATGGGAAATAGATGGGGAAACAGTGGAAACAGTGTCAGACTTTATGTTTCTGGGTTCCAAAATCACTGCAGATGGTGACTGCAGCCATGAAATTAAAAGACACTTACTCCTTGGAAGGAAAGTTATGACCAACCTAGATAGCATATTCAAAAGCAGAGACATTACTTTGCCAACAAAGGTCCGTCTAGTCAAGGCTATGGTTTTTCCTGTGGTCACGTATGGATGTGACAGTTGGACTGTGAAGAAGGCTGAGCACCGAAGAATGATGCTTTTGAACTGGGGTGTTGCAGAAGACTCTTGAGAGTCCCTTGGACTGCAAGGAGATCCAACCAGTCCATTCTGAAGGAGATCAGCCCTGGGATTTCTTTGGAAGGAATGATGCTGAGGCTGAAACTCCAGTACTTTGGCCACCTCATGCGAAGAGTTGACTCATTGGAAAAGACTCTGATGCTGGGAGGGATTGGGGGCAAGAGGAGAAGGGGACGACAGAGGATGAGATGGCTGGATGGCATCACTGACTCGATGGACGTGAGTCTGAGTGAACTCTGGGAGTTGGTGATGGACAGGAAGGCCTGGCATGCTGCGATTCATGGGGTCACGAAGAGTCGGACACGACTGAGCGACTGATCTGATCTGATCTGATACTCTCAACGTACACTACAATTGTCATTTTTGGAGGGAGTATATAAGTGAGTTTATGAATGAGAGGGACAGAGTGGGAAGAGGGCAGGGAGAAGATCAGAGGAAAGATTACATATCGGTCTTATCTTCTAAGTTTTAGCAGAATTTTCTCCTGTTTCTGACCAAATGATTGCTACCTTTAACCAGATTAGTAAATCTTCCATTCCATCCTATCAACTTCAGGTAGAATTAATCATTGTCTGTATGTGGTAAAAGAACAAAGAGAAACTGTAATTTCTTTTTAAATGAGGATGATGCATAAGCTTGTTGTGAAGCATTGTGGGAAATTTCTGGGGCAGGATCAGATTTCCCACCACCTGAGGCAATGAACTCCGAGTAAAGACTCAGTATGTTCCAACAGGAGGTGAAAAAAATTATTACTCACATGCTGGGTTGACCAGGGTTTCAGCCACTCTGAGTAAAACGTATTGAAGAACGAGGTGGGACCAGGCCATGGAGGAGACGGTGACAGCCTTGCCTGAAAGAAGTTGCTCCACTGGAGGGAAATGCTTTCTGTGTATTTCAAAGAAGCCAGCTACCAACACAGACAAGGCAGCACAAAGATTGCCAGCGACTGAAGAAGAATGCAAAGGAAAAAAAAATTTTTTTTAAAAGTCAGTGAAATGGAATATCTCTTGCCATATCTATAAACAAGGATTTCACAGCCATCTATGATTCTGGCCCTCCAAATGGGAATTTCTCAACCCGGAGGGCCCCCAAAAGAAAGAACAATCCCTGTGATATAGCTGCCGACACGACATTCCTTACAGACAGGAGTGAGGGAGTGGGCAGCTGGGGATGTGAAAATGCAGGATTACTGGCCCCAGATAGCTGAGGTGCATGTGAAAGGAATGAATTCAGTGAGTCCAGACGCTTGCATCTTCCCAGACATGCATGTGTGCCTGCTAAGTCACATCAGTCATGTCCGACTCTTTGCAACTCCATGGACTGTAGCCTGCCAAGGGTCCTCTGTCCATGGGATTCTCCAGGCAAGAATACTGGAGTGGGCTGTCATGCCCTCTTCTCCCATACATAGAAGAGAGCTAAATTTCTTACCGTGAGATATCTGGTTTTCCTTAACTACCAGTAATCTTCGATGTTCAGACTATCTTCTCCCTTTGTTGCAAACTTCTATATAATCTGACTCCATCCCGCACCTCTCAGAGCAGTTTCTCAGGGCTACTTGAGATGCTGCCTCCCTGGCTTGAAGTCCTAAAAATTCTCATCGAATGGAACAGCTCTCTACTTTCAGGTTGTGAGCATATTTTTTCAGTCAACACCCCCGATCAGTGTAATATTTCTTACACACTGACACTAGAGGATGTATCCTCAACATTTTGTTATTGTTATTCTGGGGATGTCCAGATGTCAGCTGACTGTGTTGTGTGATTTTCCTATGCTTAGGCTTTGGTCTCTCAGAAATGGCTGCTAGAGTTCCCTGTTTACTGTTCAAGGTGGTTTTAGAAAAGGCAGAGGAACCAGAGATCAAATTGCCATTATCCGCTGGATCATGGAAAAAGCAAGAGAGTTCCAGAAAAACATCTATTTCTGCTTTATTGACTATGCCAAAGCCTTTGACTGTGTGGATCACAGTAAACTGTGGAAAATTCTAAAAGAGATGGGAATACCAGACTACCTGACCTGCCTCTAGAGAAACCTATATGCAGGTCAGGAAGCAACAGTTAGAACTGGACATGGAACAACAGACTGGTTCCAAATAGGAAAAGGAGTACGTCAAGGCTGTATATTGTCACCCTGTTTATTTAACCTATATGCAGAGTACATCATGAGAAACGCTGGGCTGGAAGAAGCACAAGCTGAAATCAAGATTGCTGGGAGAAATATCAATAACCTCAGATATGCAGATGACACCATCCTTATGGCAGAAAGTGAAAAAGAACTAAAGAGCCTCTTGATGAAAGTGAAAGAGGAGAGTGAAAAAGTTGGCTTAAAGCTCAACATTCACAAGATCATGGCATCTGGTCCCGTTACTTCATGGGAAATAGATGGTGAAATAGTGGAAACAGTGTCAGACTTTACTTTTTGGGGTTCCAAAATCACTGCAGATGGTGACTGCAGCCATGAAATTAAAAGACACTTACTCCTTGGAAGGAAAGTTATGACCAACCTAGATAGCATATTCAAAAGCAGAGACATCACTTTGCCAAAAAAGGTCCATCTAATCAAGGCCATGGTTTTTCCAGTGGTCATGTATGGATGTGAGAGTTGGACTGTGAAGAAAGCTGAGTGCCGAAGAATTGATGCTTTTGAACTGTGGTGTTGGAGAAGACTCTTGAGAGTGCCTTGGACTGCAAGGAGATCCAACCAGTCCATTCTAAAGGAGATCAGTCCTGGGTGTTCTTTGGAAGGACTGATGCTAAAGCTGAAACTCCAGTACTTTGGCCACCTCATGCAAAGAATTGACTCATTGGAAAAGACTCTGATGCTGGGAGGGATTGGGGGCAGAAGGAAAAGGGGACGACAGAGGATGAGATGGCTGGATGGCATCACTGACTTGATGGACATGAATCTGGGTGAACTCTGGGAGTTGGTGATGGACAGGGAGGCCTGGCATGCCACAATTCATGGGGTCGCAAAGAGTCGGACACAACTGAGCGACTGAACTGAACTGAATTGAACTTACTGATTGACTATCCAGATGGCCTAAGTTATTTAACCTCACTATCATTTTCCTTGGCTCTGTGTGTGTGTGCTTAGTCTCTCAGTCATGTCTGACTCTGCAACCCATGGACTGTAGCCCACCAGACTCCCCTGTCCATGGGGATTCTCCAGGCAAGAATACTGGAGTTGGTTGCCATGCCCTGCTCCAGGGGATCCTCCCAACCCAGGATTGAACCCAGGTCTCCCACATTACAGGCACATTCTTTACCATCTGAGCCACCAGGGAAGCCCTTCCTTGACACTAAAAGGTGATTATTTTGTAGGATGCCTATGAGATTTAAATAAGATCACATATAGGTAATATTGGGCTTCCTTGGTGGCTCAGAGGAAAAGAATCCACCCGCAATGCAGAAGATGCAGGTGACGTGGGTTCAATCCTTGGGTTGGGAAGATCCTCTGGAGACGGGGATGGGAATCCACTCCAGTATTCTTGCCTAGAGAATCCCATGTACAGAGGAGCCTGGTGGGCTACAGTCCATGGGGTGGCAAAAAGTTAGACATAACTGAAGTGACTGAGCATGCCCAAGTATTATTGTAACACTTCCTGGTAGCAACTAGTAGCAATTGTTGAAGCTAAGGCAATGATTTCGAGCTTTTATCCTGAGATAAAATACATTATTCTGAAAAAAATTAAAATCTATGTCTGAATAAAAAATGATTTGGGAAAATTTAAAATAAATGATCTCTTCAAAAGATTGTAATTACTATTTTAAAAAAGGTTATGAAACAAACTGTAAGCATTATCAGTCCTTGGTTTTCTGACATTTCTCTAATCCTTGCAGAAAAAGTAAAGTAACTATTACAGAATTAAAGATTAGGAACTTTTTCTTAGGAAAAAATATTAAATGTAATTAAGTGGGTAGAGAGTATAAATGGAAGAAATTATTCAGATAGCAGTTCAACTCTTCTCTTATTTTTAAGGAATTACCTAGGACATTTTGGTTGAAAATGAGAAGAGATTTTGTTACAGTTTATATCTACTGTGAAAGTGCTGCACTCAATATGCCAGCAAATTTGGAAAACTCAGCAGTGGCCACAGGACTGGAAAGGTCAGTTTTCATTCCAATCCCAAAGAAAGGCGATGCCAGAGAATGCTCAAACTACCACACAATTGTACTCATCTCACACACTAGTAAAGTAATGCTCAAAATTCTCCAAGCCAGGCTTCAGCAATACGTGGACCGTGAACTTCCTGATGTTCAAGCTGGTTTTAGAAAAGGCAGGGGGACCAGAGATCAAATTGCCAACATCCGCAGGATCATGGAAAAAGCAAGAGAATTCCAGAAAAACATCTATTTCTGCTTTATTGACTATGCCAAAGCCTTTGACTGTGTGGATCACAATAAACTGTGGAAAATTCTGAAAGAGATGGGAATACCAGACCACTTGACCTGGCTCTTGAGAAACCTATATGCAGGTCAGGAAGCAACAGTTAGAACTGGATATGGAACAACAGACTGGTTCCAAATAGGAAAAGGAGTACGTCAAGGCTGTATATTGTCACCCTGTTTATTTAACCTATATGCAGAGTACATCATGAGAAACGCTGGGCTGGAAGAAGCCCAAGCTGGAATCAAGATTGCCGGGAGAAATATCAATAACCTCAGATATGCAGATGACACCACCCTTATGGCAAAAAGTGGAGAGGAACTAAAAAGCCTCTTGGTGAAAGTGAAAGAGGAGAGTGAAAAAGTTGGCTTAAAGCTCAACATTCAGAAAACGAAGATCATGGCATCTGGTCCCATCACTTCATGGGAAATAGATGGGGAAACAGTAGAAACAGTGTCAGACTTTATTTTTTTGGGGTTCCAAAATCACTGCAGATGGTGATTGCAGCCATGAAATTAAAAGACACTTACTCCTTGGAAGGAAATTATGACCAACCTAGATAGCATATTGAAAAGCAGAGACATTACTTTTTCAACAAAGGTCCATCTAGTCAAGGCTATGGTTTTTCCAGTGGTCATGTATGGATGTAAAAGTTGGACTGTGAAGAAAGCTGAGTGCCAAAGAATTGATGCTTTTGAACTATGGTGTTGCAGAAGACTCTTGAGAGTCCCTTGGACTGCAAGGAGATCCAACCAGTCCATTCTAAAGGAGATCAGTCCTGGGTGTTCTTTGGAAGGACTGATGCTAAAGCTGAAACTCCAATACTTTCGCCACCTCCTGCGAAGAGTTGATTCATTGGAAAAGACTCTGATGCTAGGAGGGATTGGGGGCAGGAGCAGAAGGGGACGACAGAGGATGAGATGGCTGGATGGCATCACTGACTCGATGGACAAGAGTTTGGGTAAACTCCGGGGGTTGGTGCTGGACAGGGAGGCCTGGTGTGCTGCAATTCATGGGGTCGCAAAGAGTCGGACACAACTGAGCGACTGAACTGAACTGATATCTACTGCACCCATTTCATTTCTCAAGTTATCATTCATATTGCTGGACTTAATCCCATTGTTAGAGCAGAGGCAAACTTTAGCTTGATGGAATTTACTTGAAATTTAGAGATAGTCACCTTTTGCTAACTTGCATAAAATTTCAGATAAGCAAACTTTCAATTCAGAAAAATCAATCTAATGTTTAAATAGCTTAGTGTTTGTTTTAGTTGATAGAGAAACTGGTAGGTAAATTTTTTGATTGTATCTCAACATTTAAATGTATCCATAATGTCTGCTCTTTCTGAGACCTCAAAAAACAGAAGGTATAAAAAAGGAGGAAATCTGAATAACAGAAAATTTAAGGAATTTTAAAATATATTATTACTTTAAATTAGATTCCATGAGGGCCCGTTCATAATGAAGTAGAGATTTTGGTTCTGTTAACAGCTCAGATTGAAAAAAAAGGAATTTTAATATTACCTATCTTAAAGATATGACTTCCCTGGTGGCTCAGAGGGTAAAGAATCAGTTTTTGATGCAGGAGACCTGGGTTTGATCCCTAGGTCAAAAGATCCCCTGGAGAAGGGAATAGCAACCCACTTCAGTATTCTTGCCTGGAAAATCCCATGGATGGAGGAGCCTGAAGGGCTACAGTCCATGGGGTTGCAGAGTTGGACACAACTGAGTGACTAACATGCATACACCTTGAAGATAAAATTCATCCCAGAATTTATCTATACTTAGCACACTAAAACTCACTAGAAAGAGACCTAAAATGTCAATTTGATTTAATATTTACTCTATTACTGCTATACATAAAGTTGTCTGTTAGGGCAGTTGGGGAGGTAAGATTAAAAAAAAAATTGTTCTCAGTTTTTGTAGACTTATAATGCTATTCTAAAAGGAGAAGAATTTACTTCCAGCTGGAAAAGTGAGAGAAATCCTTCTATGATTTAAAGAAAGAAAGACTGAACTTCCTTGGTGGCCCAGTGGTTAAGAATCCTCCTGCCAATTCAGGAGACATGGTTCAATCCCTGGTCAGGGAAAATCTCACATGCCTCGGAGCAACTAAGCCCATGTGCCATAACTACTGAGCTCACGCTATAGAGCCTGTGCTCTGCAACAAGAGAAGCCACCAAAATGAGAAGCCCTCAAAGTGCAACCAGAGTAGCCCCTGCTTGCTGCAACTAGAAAAAGCTTTCATGCAGCAATTAAGACCAAGTGCAGCCAATAAATAAATAAATACAAAAAAAGAAAGAAAGAAGGGTTTCAGTAGGAAGAGGTGAGGGCAGCATGAATGGCCTGAGCAAAAGCACAAAGTCATGAGAGTATCAGACAAATTTTCAGAATGGTGAGAAACAAGTTATTTAGGTGTCAGGGGAGAAGACAGATCGAGGTCAGATCATAAGAGGCATTTCATAAATTTTTAAGGAATTTTCAAATTACTCTGAAGAAAATGGAATCATTGAAGATATTAAACACAAGTGAAAAGATTAGAATTGGCATTTAGGATGATAACTCTAAGAGCCAGGTGCTGGTTGATAGAATGGGAGTGATACTGAAGATAGCTAGGAAGTTAAAGGCTAAAGTACGGGCTTCCCAGGTGGCACGAGATGTAAAGAATTCGTCTTCTAAGGCAAGAGACAGTCGTGGGTTTGATCTCTGGGTCGGGAGGATCCCCTGAAGAAGGAAATGGCACCCCACTCCAGTATTCTTGTCTGGAAAATTCCATGGACACAGGAGCCTGGTGGGCTACAGTCTGTGGGGTCACAAAGAGTTGGACATGACTGAGCAACTGTACAGAAACCGACCTATTTATTAAGTACAGAAAAATAAATTATTTCTTTGGTTTTGCAATGACATACATATTATTATTGTTTAAAAATGTTTTTTATAATATTATTCAACAATATTAGACAAATGACACCTAAAGATTTAAAAAAATGATTTGCCTCTGGGAATTATGACTGACTGAATGTAAAGAAAGCAACAGTTGGAGACTGTTACTTACTGTTAAAAAACTTTCAAAACTATTGATTTTCTCACCTACCATGCTTCCCTGAATCTAAGATTAACTTAGCTATATGAGGAAACATTCTTTCATACCACGGAGAAAGGAAAAAAATGCTGCCAATCTAGCATAATATGCAACCCAATTTCACACACACATACAATGGACTGAATTGTGTTCCTTCAAAATTCATACATTTGAAGCCATAACCTCCAAAGTCATTACTTGAAGACAGAGCCTTTAAAGAGGCGATTAAGGTTAAATGAGGTCGTAAGAGTGGGACAGTAGCCTAATATGGTGCTCAGTTGCTTCAGTCATGTTCAACACTTGCAATAGGGTGGACTGAAGCCTGCCAGGCTCCCCTGTCCATGGGATCTCCCAGGCAAGAATACTGGAGTGGGTTGTCATTTCCTTCTCCAGAGAATCTTCCCAACCAAGCAATCGAACCTGGGTCTCCTACACTGGCCGGCAAATTCTTTACTGCCTGAGCCACCAGGGAAGCTCTGTATGACTGTTATCTTTGTAAGAAGAAGAAAAGATACCATGTCTATACAGACACAGAGGAAAGGAAGGGTGAAGACAGCAAGAAATTGGCCATCTACAATCCAAGGATAGAGGACTTAGGGGAAATTAAACCTGCTAACACCTTCATCTTGGGTTTCTAGCCTCCAGAACTGTAAGAAATAAACTTGTTGTTAAAGCCACCTAGTGTATGATATCTTGTTCTGGTAGCACTAGCCAACTGATTACAAGTATGTTCAGGTATTACGTGAAAATTAAATTGTTCAAGAATTTCCTTGGCAGTCCAGTGGTTAAGACTCGGAGCTCCCCAATGCAGGGGGCATGGGTTCAATCCCTGGTTAGGGAACTAAGATCCTTCATGCAAAAAATTAAGTTGTTCAAATATTGTGCAATTAAATTGTAAGATATTCCCATGAACCTCAAAGAAAGGATCAAAGTAGATAGAATAGATTTTTAAATTTTCTTGGCTTTCTTATTTTAGAATTTGAATTCTCTGTGTATCTTCTACAGTACGTCTCATTCTAACTAATTTAGTATAATTTAGACAAAGATATCATGTCCACTCCCCCCCACCACCTTTTTTTTTGTTATCACCTGTTGTATATAAAAAGGCTTATATTGTATTTTATCCAGGAAATTTTATAGCTTTAGAGGCAATAGATTAGACAAGAGATGGGCAAATATTTTTTGTAAAAAACCAGCGGTAAGTATTTTTGGTTTTATGTGACAAAAGGCAACATTTTGAAGCTATGTAAGTATTATATAACAAGAAATAGAATACATTTTCTACAAATTTTTTATTGATCAGATTCAAACTAATAATGCTTTTTTGAGGGTATAATGTAATTTCACTTAATTGGTATTCAAAGTTATCATTTCTTATCAAATCAATTGCAAATGTTCATCAGTGAAAACAACTTTTAGCTTGCAGATAATGCAAAAGCAAATGGCAGGCCAGATTTGGCCCATGAGTGTAGTGGTTGGCCAAATTTTGGTTGACTTGTCAGCTTTTATTGCCTACTGCTGAATTTTAGCTCTGACCTGATGAGAAATTGTAGCATTTTTTTACCTAAGCCTCTGCTGGCAGTATACAAGCATGAAATGTGAGAGAGCAGTCTCTTGGCTTTTTGCTCTGTCCTTGAAACTTAAAGTCTAGTCTTTGATCAACAGCATAGGAATCACCTGGCAGCTTGCTAGACAGAATTTCAAGCTCCATCCTAGAAGGTTTGATCAGACCTACATTCAACCAGATCCAAGAAGCTCTGAGACCTGTTCTAGGAAAATCCAACGAAAGACAGTTCTCCAAACAATTTCAAGCAAAGCACAAATATTTAGTTCATCTACCTAGATATTTTAGGGCAAAGCATATTTTACCTGAAACATCAAACTAACTGCATTTGCTTTTTATTTGCTACTGCACTCTGGCGCAGATGAAAAATGGCTTTTTAAAAAATTCAAAACAAAGCTGCATTCCAACCTAAATTAAATCTGCTCCAATTTTATTCTTAACACCTATGAGATCATAACTTGTCCAAAGCAGAGTGTAGTTTATCAGAAAGTACACATTTTAAACCTCTAGCAGATCTGTATTTACAAGATAAAGCACACGGTTCCAAAGGAGATCTTATATTCAGATAAATAATGTATGCTTTAATATTGGCTATGTCATTGTAGGGGCTTCACTGGTGGCTCAAATGATAAAGAATCTGCCTGCAATGCGGGAAACCTGGGTCTGACCCTGTGTCGGGAAGATCCCCTGGTGGAGGGACCGGCAACCCACCCCAGTATTCTTGCCTGGAGAATCCCATGGACAAAGGAGCCTGGTGGGCTATAGTCCATAGGATCGCAAAGATTTGGACATGGCTGAAGAGGCTGAACACACACATGGTTGTAGACAACTCTCTAAAAGTATTAAATCGCTTAGAGTTTATTCTATTATCCCACCATGTGATAATTTTTCAAATGAGACCACAATGAATTTTTTAAGTCAGAATTTATTCAAACATTTTGGTTGTACTTGCCGTTTCCTGTTGAAGCAAAATCTAACACTACAATATAAATATGTAAAGATGATTCAAACATTGGATAAATTTGCCTCACTGAGAAAACTATGGATTTTTTTTTAATGTGTCATTTAACATATGAGTCTCTGATATGTAACACAACTGAAAGGATGAAACTCTACTGAGTCCTTGAGAAATTGTCCTCAGATCCATGATTTTGGCAAATTCCAAAAACAGGAAACTGGCTAATGTAAGAACACACTGATGTCCATAAAACACTCTTATAAAGATAGCTATGATTTTATCATCGTATATATTTCTGCCTTTGTGGAAGATCTTTCTCACCTGCTACTTGGCATATGTTTTTTGCTGTTTCTCCTGTTAGTGGTATGTTCCTGTGTTTGAATTGAGCTATCCATATTCTGTCTTTTGTTTCTCTTTAGACCACTGGGAACTCATTTCAGGAGGTTCAGCTTCAGTTTGTGTTTTAACTTCTGAATCTGGAACAGGTCATTCATTTGCATGGAGATCAGTTACACAAACATATCTGTAAGGCATAAAATATTGCTTCAGTTGACTTACTAGATGGTCTAATTTAGGGGTCCCCAACCTCTGAGATCTAATGTCTGATGATCTGAGATGGAATTGATATAACAATAATAGAAACAAAGTACACAATAAATGTAACACTCTTGAATCATTCGGAAACCATCCCCCTCCAACCCATGGAAAAATTATTTTCCCTGGAAAAAAACTATTTTCCTTCTGGTCTACTTTACCTCAAATTTAATTCCAGTGTTGATGTCAACTTTAAAAGTAAGAACCTAAGAACATCGATGTGCTTTTATTAAACAAATGAATAACTAAATGAATGAGTTATTCAGGCTAGATATTTGCATGTTACTTTTTTTAGTGTTTACAAAACTTCCTGCCAGGTATTTTGCAGAAGGTATACACCATGATGTTTCTTGGTGTCACAGTTCTGAGAACTATACTAGAGAAAAAAGTTTTGATGAAATAATCCTACTTTCAATGAAGGTAACTGGATCCCTGGCTTGGTTTTTAATTTATCAAGCACTTTGATTCCAACCAAAAAGAAACTCTGTCAATTATTAGAACTAGTAGAAGGTACTACATATAAACTATATATAAACTAGTAGAAGGTATATATATAAAAAGGGACCAGCACCTTGGTTGTACCTGAATCATAAAGAACTTTGAATTAGGATTTGAATTTTCAAGTTTTATTTTAAAGAGGAAGGCCTGGAAGGTATTTGGATATACTTCATCTGCATTTCAATATCAATGTTACTTAAAAGCCAAGATAACAGCTACCTACTGCGTTGTGCACTTCTGCTTTGTATAAGGCTTAATAACAATCTAAATTAGGCTAATTTTAGTCAGATTAATACTGGTGTGTGTCAGCACTAGCTACTAAATGTCACATACTGGATTTTAACTAATGGTAGGAGAGGAAATACTCATGGTGTAAACATTTTTGAACTGAAAAAAGCTAAAACAAAGTATATCAAACTATGACACAGGATACATCATAATATCACTGATTCTAGATTTTTGGTGTATTAAGGCTGACTTTTAAATAGATACATCTGTCTCATGTAATGTTAGGAAAATACAGTCTTGATGAAACACTCTGTGTGTATCAAACCTTTGTCGTCCAAGTTCTAAAAGATTTGGAGATTTTTTTTTATCATTGGTATGGTCATATACTTGTTAATTTCTTTAGCTGATAAACTCAAGAATGTCCTATCTTCAATCAGAAACCCCCTCTTTCCTTGCATTGTTATGAGCTAGATAAAGAAAAGCAAGCTCATTTTTTTTTCCTGTGTTAAATTTCTACTTTGACCAACCAAATGAGTTTTCTCTACCCCTCACTCTTCGCCTGGGCTGTTATTATCCTTGTCAAACCCTAGGCATCTCAGCTTTGGCACCATCTGCCTCCTTAAACATTACAGTCCTTGGACAGGGAGTGATTGACTGTGAAAGGGAGTGCTGCTGCTAAGCTGCTGCTAAGTCACTTCAGTCGTGTCTGACTCTGTGCAACCCCATAGACGGCAGCCCACCAGGCTCCCCTGTCCCTGGGATTCTCCAGGCAAGAACACTGGAGTGGGCTGCCATTTCCTTCTCCAATGCATGAAAGTCAAAAGTGAAAGTGAAGTCGCTCAGTCGTGTCTGACCCTCAGTGACCCCATGGACTGCAGCCTTCCAGGCTCCTCCATCCATGGGATTTTCCAGGCAAGAGTACTGGAGTAGGGTGACATTGCCTTCTCTGGAAAGGGAGTGGGGGAACCTTAAAGACCAACTCATTGTGATGGCAGAAGGATTTTTCATTTACTTCATAGCCTTGATTAGAAATAGCAGTAAGGATTCCAAATTAACACTGATAATGTCTATAATTTAAATGTTCAAAACAGCACTATTTACAACAGCCAGGACATGGAAGCAACCTAGATGGCCATTGACAGATGAATGGATAAAGAACATATGGTATATATATACAATGGAATACTGCTGCTGCTGCTGCTGCTGCTAAGTCGCTTCAGTCGTGTCCGACTCTGTGCAACCCAATAGACAGCAGCCCACCAGACTCCCCCGTCCCTGGGATTCTCCAGGCAAGAACACTGGAGTGGGTTGCCATTTCCTTCTCCAATGCAAGAAAGTGAAAAGTGAAAGTGAAGTCGCTCAGTCGTGTCTGACTCTTAGCGATCCCATGGACTGCAGCCCACCAGACCCCTCCATCCATGGGATTTTCCAGGCAAGAGTACTGGAGTGGGGTGCCATTGCCTTCTCCAACAATGGAATACTACTCAACCATAAAAACAAATGAAATTGAATCAGTTGTGGTGATGTGAATGAACCTAGAGCCTGTCATACACAGTAAAGTAAGTGCGAAAGAAAAAAACAAATATTGTGTATTAATGTATATATATAGAATCTAGAAAAATGGTTCTGATTAATCTATTTGCAGGGCAGGAATAGAGGTACAAAAGTAGAAGACAGACGTGTGGACACAGTGGGGGAAGGAATGGGGGTGATGAATTGAGAGAGTGGCATCGACATATATACACTCCTGCTGCTGCTGCTGCTGCTGCTAAGTCGCTTCAGTCATGTCCAACTCTGTGTGACCCCAGAGATGGCAGCCCACCAGGCTCCCTTGTCCCTGGGATTCTCCAGGGAAGAACACTGGAGTGAGTTGCCATTTTCTTCTCCCATATATACACTACCATGTGTGAAACAGATATCTAGTAGGAAGCTGCTATATAGCACAGGGAGCTCAGCTTGGTGCTCTGTGATGACCTAGAGGGGTGGAATCAGGGTAGGAATCGGGGTATGGGAGGGAGACTCGAGAGGGAGTATATACGTATACATATGACTGATTCACGTTATTGTACAGCTGAAACTAACACAACATTGTAAAACAATTATACTCCAATAAAAAGGAACTATAGATAGCTAGTAAGTGGAATAATAATAACAAATAATAAAACAATGGCCTTACAATTAGAAGGTCTGAATTCAAATAAGACATTATCTTTGAGATCTTTGACCTAGTAAATGATGATTTATCATGAGATTAAGTGGGATATGCATAGGAAGGTGCCTAGGTTCAAATGAGGAATTCATAAATATTTGTTTGTTCATAATTTATATACTTACATACTTCACTCACATTTTCAAGGCACTTAGGTTCAAAGCGAAAGTGAATTTTAATGTTAGATTAATTCAGTTATGTAAATCACTATCAAAAAGTACCCTAGGTTTATTCTTCTATGTCCTGATAAAACTTATTAATCTTCCATAATCACAAGCAGGATATGGAAAACTTAAGCAAACATCTAGTTAAAAAGATACATATCATCACACCTCTTTATTTCCCCAGAGCAAAATATTATGCAAATAAGTGAGCAAGTATGTAAATGAACAAATGAATGGAGTCTGGCTTAGAAACAATTGAATTCAGTAATTTGTACTCAGAAGGATATAGCTCAGATTTTTTAGATGAATCTAGTTTTTTTCCTTTTCTTCCTGCCCACTAAATCTGTTACCAACCTTCACAGGGAATATTTAGTTCATTAACATCAAATAATATATCAGATAATTCTAGCTAACTTTCCTCCCTCCAGAAAAACACATACACTTCTTTAAGAATAGACATGCTTTCAAATAGGTGAGACTGGAGAATTGTCCAAGAGAAAGTGCTCATATTTCAAGTGAATTTAAGATTTCTTATACTCAAGAAGGATTTTATTTTATTTTTTTGGCCACACCATGTGGCTTGTAAGATCTTAGTTCCCCAACCAGAGAATGTACCTGAGTCCTCACCCGGGCCCTCGTTAGTGAAAGCTAACCATTGGACTGCCAGGGAATTCACAGGAAGGATTTTAAAAAGTAGTTCTTTCATCCATATCGTATACCATATTTCTCTAAAGTAACCCAATTTAAAAAATTTTTTAGTAATAAAGCATAATTCAGAAGCTTAGACTGAATTTTCATGATTTTGTACAGGACTGCCAAGAGTTTTGGCATTTTGTAATATAAATTTACCCCCACGTTGTTCTGCATTCATTATATTTTAATAGTACACTTGCTGAGGGTATGTACAAAGTCTTACTTTTCTTTTGTATCCTCAAATAGTGCTGGACATTCACTAAATACTGGTTTGGATTTCTATACTAGCAGACAAAAAAAAAAGGAGTTTGTAAGATTTAAGGATTGTTAAAACCTATTAAGTTTTATAGTTTGTCTAAACCTATAACAATAAATAATGTCAGGGCTACTGGCTTACAGAATAAATCAAAAAATATTTAGTACTGAAGACCTCTACAATTGAAGATAAACTGAGTTTAGTCACTTTGAGTTCTTTCTAAAAACAAATCTATTCTGTGATGTGGTCTAGAGTGATCTTGTTGATGGCTCTGGTAAATAACAGGAGGCACATATGCTAAAATGTAACTTCTATAAACAGAGAAACAGCAAAAATTATATATATAATAATGGGTTGCCAGAAGACTGTGTTGTCTTCACAGATCTCTACACAGGAGGTTTTAAGAATAACAACAGGAGCGCCGAAGAATTGATGCTTTTGAATTGTGGTGTTGGAGAAGACTCTTGAGAGTCCCTTGAACTGCAAGGAGATCCAACCAGTCCATCCTAAAGGAGATCAGTCCTGGGTGTTCATTGGAAGGACTGATGTTGAAGCTGATGCGAAGAGATGACTCATTTGAAAAGACCCTGATGCTGGGAAAGATTGAGGGCAGGAGGAGAAGGGGACAACAGAGGATGAGACGGTTGGATGGCATCGCCGACTCAATGGACATGGGTTTGGGTGAACTCCAGGAGTTGGTGATGGACAGGGAGGCCTGGCGTGCTGTAGTTCATGGGGTCGCAAAGAGTGGGACACGACTGAGCAACTGAACTGAACTGAACTGAACCAAGAGAAAAGAAACTTCCAGATGCCTGGCCTTGACTCTCATTGAAATTATTTCTCAAGTAGATGATAAGACATAATGTTGCCATTGCATGCTATTTCTTAAGAGTTTCAAACTTCCTCAGCTTTCTGTTTATCCTCATCAAACAATTAGACCTGCCCCTGCAAACTATGACTTAGTATTAGCTAATATTTGTAGAGCTTCCACAATGTGCCCCAACTGTGCTCTAGGCGCTATTATCACCTTGAATGATTTCAAAAGTTTTACAGAACAAAGGGTTCTAACATTTATCTCGGGTATGGCCCTCAATTAAAAAAGTGAACTAGAAGACAAAATTAAGTGGCTTTCCCAAGTCACCCAGGAACAGCTCAGCAGCAGAGCAGGGGCTGAGACCCCAGTCTCTGGTCATCAGATGAGCTTGGTTTTCCTATTTCTTATCTTCTTGTTCCATGGCAGTGCCTGGGGGACCACAGCAAGGCAGAGGAGAATGTCACCAGAATGCTCCTCCTCTCCCATTTCATTGGCAGAAATCTTACTTTACCCTCTATAGATTGTGTTCTGAGTAAGAAGTCCTACATTGTTTTCACTTTAAAAAATTGAGAGTAGACCATATCAACAACAACAACATGGTAATAATATGAGGTCAGTGTTCAGTCATGTCCAACTCTTTGCCGCCCTATGAACTGTAGCCCACCAGGCTCCTTTGTCCATGGAATTTTCCAGGCAAGAATGCTGTAGTGGGTTGCCATTTCCTCTCCAGGGTATCTGCCTGATCCAGGGATGGAATCTGTGTAAGATGTCCTACATTTTTTTCACTTTAAAAATTAAGAGGGGACCATAACAACAGCAAAGTAGCAATTATATGAGGTCAAGGATGTGTTAACCAACCTTATTGTCATAAATATTTTGCAATATAGAATAGTATCAATTTATAACATTGTGTACCTTAAACTCACACATTTGATGCTTTTGAATTATGGTGCTGGAGAAGACTCTTGAGAGTCCCTTGCACAGCAAGGAGATCTGTCAACACTAAAGGAAATCAACCCTCAATATTCACTGTAGAGACTGATGCTGAAGCCAAAGCTCAATACTTTAGCCTCCCAATGCGAAGAGCCGACTGATTGGAGAAGACCCTGATGCTGGGAGAGACGGAGAGCAGGAGGAGAAGGGATGACAGAAGATGAGATGGTTGGATAACATGGCCGATTCAATAGACATGAGTTTGAGCAAACTCTGGAATATAGTGAAGGACAGGGAAGCCTGGTGTGCTCCAGTCTATGGGCTTGCAAAGAGTCGTACACGACTGAGAGACTGAATCTTTATTTTAAAAATGGAAGGATAATTATTTAAGAATATGTAAATAGACACCCAAAGGAATACAGAGAATATACAAATATAAGTAGACCTTATTTGTACATGGGTTTCCTGGTAGCTCAGATGGTAAAGCGTCTGCCTACAATGTGGGAGACCTGGGTTTGATCCCTGGGTTGGGAAGATCCCCTGGAGAAGGAAATGGCAACCCACTCCAGTATTCTTGCCTGGAAAATCCCATGGACTGAGGAGCCTGGTAGGCTACAGTCCATGGGGTCGCAAATAGTCGGACACGACTGAGTGACTTCACTTTCTTTCTTATTTGTACATGAAATTTTAGATCCATGAAACTATTATGATTTTTAAAAAATTAAAATTTTAAATGAAGGACAGGGAAGCTTGGTGTGTTGCAGTCCATGAAATCCCAAAGAGTTGGACATGACTTAGCAACTGAACAACAATGTCAATTATATTTCAAGGTGGAAAAATTGTTTGAAAATTATTGTTGTGCACCTTACTATTGGAAGAAATACTGTACTGAAACTGAATCACAGTACTAACTTGTAATAATTTTTTTTTTTTGCTGGTTCAGAAGTTAATTCCTCCCAAGTATTATTGCTTACCTGTGTTAATTTTTTAAAACATTCTCAGCATCAACTTAGGAGTAGAGACTGTTTTACATGAAGAAGGAGAGGCTATTTGGTGGCACTGAAAATTTCGCCTAGTGTTTGTATCAGGTGTGTCTTCTGAGAAGCATAAAAAGATAGGAAGAAAATGGAACACTGATGTCCATGTAGAGACTTGAGAAACTGGACATCAATACTCTTGAATGTACCTTCTTCCTAATTTGTCAAAATCAGACTCTATTCCAGAGCACATAGCTAACTTAGAGTCTTGTACAGTGTTTCTTATTTTAGTATGGGATGGAGAGGGTGGGATGAATTGAGAGAGTAGCATGGAAACATACACTTTACTGTATGTAAAACAGACAGCCAGTGGGAATTTGCTGTGTGACACAGGGAGTTCAACCCAGTGCTCTGTGACCACCTACAGTGGTGTGGAAGGTGGCAAGGAGGATTAAGAGGGAGGAGACATATGTATACCTGTAGCTGATTCATGATGATGTATGGCAGAAATCAGCACAATATTGTAAAGTAATTACCCTCCAATTAAAAAAAAGTTACAAACCACTTACTAGAAATGGTAAGTTGTACTTACGAATGCATGCTGACAGAAAAGAGCCATCTCTCTTAGAGGGAAGCAGGCAGGTGCTGAAATATTCCATAAAAGGAGCCAGAATGAGTAACGGTAGGATACTGATGACATTCATGACTGAAACTGGCAGAAGCGATCCGCGCAGATTAAGACTGGAATTCACGGTCTGCAGATAATATCCTGAAGGAATCTGCTTTTCAACAGGGAAAGAGCCATGCATTAAGACAGTGGTTTAAGACTTCCCTGGTGGTCCAGTGGTTACTACTCTGAGCTTCCAATGCAGGGGGTGTGTGCAGGCTTGGTCTCTGGTTGGGGAGCTAGGATCCCACGTGCCCCATGGTGAGGTCAAAATAAATGAATAAATAAATAAAATGATTTCAAAAAAGAAAAAAAAGACAGTAGTTTAACTTTAGAGGAAGATTCCTGTGGCAGATGCCTTGTCCCTTGCCTGTACTCTGTGACAGATAAGTTGGACATTCCCCATGTCTTTGAGGTCATGATTATGAGCTGACAAAAGTCAGTAGGAGCTCTGTTTAGTCTACTGACAATGCTATTGATTCTTTATGATGAATCTTTTGTCATCTAGTCTTCCTTCTTAATTTTCCTTGGAAAAGTAACAAAGACCCTAATTTTGTGCTTCAGATGACTCATAAGAAATCAGGTAACAAATATTGCATATCAGCAAGTAAAGTTTTTGTTTTTCCCAACAATAAAGCAAAAGCCAGCATAAAGTATTAAGACTTTCTTTTCACTCGTAAACAATAGATTGTGGCTAGTATATCCTTTAAATAACATTGAGTTTGGTAGCAAAGTAAGTAAGAATGATTTTTCCCTAAGAAGAGGGGCCCAGTGTAGAAACCCATTACTTGATGTAGGCTATATTTATAGGCTCCCTGGATTGGGTCTCATTTTTAATATGTCAAGTAAAATGAGAAAAAAAAAGAGAGAAAACAGACTTGTGTCTATACTCTCCTTTTAAACTAATTGTGAAGCACTAGAGGACCAAAAATGGAATTCCATGAAAAACGTTGCACAATAAAGTAGAAGAAATTAAAAACAAACATACAAAAAAACCTACAACAACTAACAATACCTCTGCCTCACTGCAAACCCTCAACATAGTGTCAGAATTTCATTTTTAAAATAAATCCTAATACTAACTAAAACTCTGACATTAACCTGGAGTCTCTTCATGTGCTCCAAACCTTTTGTTAGGTTATAACTGTTAGGTCAGAACTAAAGCTCAGTGTCACAGGAAAGGTGTATCTTCTCACTTTTATAGTTCATGAGCTTTGTTGCAATAATCACATCTTTGTCATTATCATTAGCAGCACAGGGTATTTCTTTAGTTCCCAGTGGCACACAAAGCTACTAATTGGCTTGGTCAGAAAGTCAATCCAAGTTTTGTCCTTAAGGGATGGAGTCTCCATATATATATATATATATTTTTTTTTTTTCTTACAGTGTGTGAACTTCATTAGGATTCCTGCTTTACCCCCATCCTGGGAGAGCAACCTGGCTCAAACATCCAGATGATAACTTCTTGTTTGAAACCTTCACTATCTCCTTCTCTAATTATCAGGTGGGCAACTTGAGAAGCATAAGGAGAAGCAGAGTCATAAGTCAGTACAGTTGCTAACAAGTCCACCGATTATAAAATGAGACTTTTGCTCTGTTAACTGCCTCCATCCAGGGATGGACTACATTTTCACTGAGATTTTTTTTTTAATCTATATAAAATATGTCCTGGTGATAATTTATCTTCCGATCTTGAATTTGACCCTTGGGATAGTAAACAGGATTGTTATAGTTGGTTAAAGACAGCAAGAGAGAAGGGAACATTAGCTAGTTCTGCCCTAGTTCCATCAAAATATTAAGTTCCTTCCTTAATCAGAGGAAAATGAATGATTTTTTTAAGAAAAAGTGCTGGCAGCAGAGCTCCTCTAAGACTGAGAGGCTCACAGCACAACTTGGAAGTTTCTGTTACTGATTTCAAATGAGAATTATTGTTAATAGGAATAAAGTTATTATCAGCATGAATCACAGACACAGAAACCTGTTAACTTAATAATGTGGCAAATGTATGATTAATCTTTAGTGAAGCAATATTCATATATTGCCTAATCTAAGAAAAGGCTCCGATGTCTTGAAAGCTTGAAATCATTTCTGCTTCTGCCTCAAGTTCTGAAATCATCTCCTTTTAAAATTTTAAATACTCTTATTTCATACAAGCCTCTGAGTATTCAGGAATAATTGCTGTCAATAGAGATTCATTTTCACCTCTGAATGGCCAGTAATGTCAAATGGCAACATCATCGGCTTTAATATCAACATATTTTAAATGTATGTCTTGGAACTGAAGGTCAATAATTGCTACTAAATTTAAAATATGGCATGCTATGATGTTTTATTCTTGGTGCTTTGATCTCCTTTATACTGGTGATTATTTCATCTGGAGGCAAAAATCTAACACCAGCCTATCCCAGGGGAAGTTTCACCTGCCTCCCTTGAGAAGTATATTCTAACCATTTTCTCTGGAGTTTCTGGTATAACATTACTGTATATGATTTTGGAACCTGTATAGTCTGCAGAGGGTTTTTTTTTTTTTTTAATTAATTTTTGGCTGCACCGCCTGGCATACAGAATCTTAGTTCCTTGACCAGGAATCAAACCCATGACTCCTGCAGTTGAAGCACAGAGTCTTAACCACTGGACTGCCCAGGGAGTTCATTGTACAGGGATTTTTAAAAATAAAATTTTATCTATTTACTTATATTTTTGGCTGCTCTGGGTCTTCGTTGCTTTGTTGCTTTTCTCTAGTTGCCATGAGCAGGGGCTACTTTCTAGGGGCGGTGCTCGGGCTTCTCATTGCACTGGCTTCTCTTGTTGTGGAGCATGGGCTCTAAGGCGCCCAGGCTTCAGCAGTGGAGGCACGTGGGCTCATTAGCTGTGGCTCCCGGGCTCCAGAGAACAGGCTCAATAGTTGTGGTGCATGGGCTTAGTTGCCCTGGGGCATGTGGGATCTTCCCTGATCAGAGGTCGAATCCATGTCTCCTGCATTGGCAGGCAGATTCTTCACTACTGAACCATCAGGGAAGCCCTGTATAAGGGTTTTTAACCCAGATGCAAGAGAGGCATAGTTGGTAACAGCAAAGTGTGGGCGCTGATACCCGCCCTGGGTTGGGACAGCCATGCTGCCATATTGCTAGTAGGGCAACCAAGAGCAAATTGCAAGTCACTTAATGTCTCTGAGACTCAGATTTAGGATAACAAAATCAGTCCTGAGGCATGCTGTGGGGGTTGACTTAAGACACTGTGAAGTCATCCTTTAGAGACTATGCCACATATAGGTGATCAATGATATTAGTGTTTGTTCTTTGCAACAGAGTAGGCATCTAGATTTGGTGATATGCTTAAAAATTAGTTTATCAAAGTTTATTATAATTTATGTCAAATTTTAAAATATATGACAGTTTGCAGAAAAGGGCTGAATTTAGTCAAAAGAAACAGTAGGAGTCACTACATTATGAGGGTAAGAATCAAAAATTTGTGCTATTTGCACAGAAGGTTCAAGGCCGCCCATGGGTCAGTTAGCAATTTTGTACTCAAGATTCATTTCTTCATTGTAAGATTTTTTATAATATTAATATTCATATATAGAGGTGGTATTTTTGTATTTTTGCACCATCTATTATTGTGGAGTCAAGAGAGAGGTTGAATCTACTAAATCAGCCTAGTTTTCATGCATTGTCTAGAACAAGGGTCAGCAAGCTTTTCTGTAAAAGGCCAGATAGACAATATTTCCATGTGTGGATTCTGTTGCAACTACTCAACTCTGCTGTTTGCATGCATAAACAGACATATTATTACAAACAAACATAAGACTGTTCCAATAAAACTGTATTTATGAACACTGAATTTTTTTTTTATTTTAAAAGAAGAGGCTTTTATTCTAGTTGCTGGCAGGATCCTTCTAAACAAGGAGAACTCCTATGCTTATTCTTTCCTAACAATTGTACTTTCTGTTTTTTTTAATCGAAGTAGAGTTGATTTATAGCGTTGTGCTACTTTCAGGTATACAGCAAGTGATTCAATATATATACACTCAACATATGGGGGCTCTCCGATAGCTCAGTTGGTAAGGAATCTGCCTGCAATGCAGGAAACCTCAGTTCGATTCCTGGGTCAGGAAGATACACTGAGAAGGGATAGGCTACCCACTCCAGTATTCTTGGGCTTCTCTTGTGGCTCAGCAGGTAAAGAATCTGCCTGTAATACGGGGGATCTGGGTTTGATCCCTGGGTTGGGAAGATCCTGTGGAGAAGGGAAAGGCTACTCACTCCAGTATTCTGGCCTGGAGAATTCCATGGACTATATAGTCCATGGGGTTGCAAAGAGTCAGACATGACTGAGCGACTTTCACTTCACTTCATCCTCTCTCTCTCTCTCTCTCTCTCTCTCTCTATATATATATATATATGTATATATAGGATTAGCCAAAGTTCATTCAGGTTTTCCCATAAGATGTTATAAAAAACCCAAATGAACTTTTTGGCCAACCCAACACTTGTTCAGATTCTTTTCCCTTATAGGTTATTACAAAATACTGAATGTAGTTCCTTGTGTTAGGTAAGACCTTGTTGGTTATCTATAGTACTGCATGCATGCTAAGTCGCTTCAGCAGTGTCTGACTCTGTGTGACCCTATGGACTGTACCCTGCCTGGCTCCTCTGTCCATGGGATTTCCCAGGTAAGAATACTTGAGTGGGTTGCCATGCTCTCCTGTAGGAGATCTCCCTGAGCCAGGGATTGAACCCGTGTCTCTTACATCTCCTGCACTGGCAGGCAGGTTCTTTACCACTAGCGCCACCCAGTAGAGTGTGTATGTTAATCCCAAGCTCCTAATTTATCCTTACTGCCCTTTCCCTTTGGTAATCATAAATTTGTTGTTTGTTTTCTATGGACACCTCATTTTTAATTTCATACAATTTATAATTATAATTGTGCACCCAATTATAATTATAATGTGCTGCAAAATATTATTCTTTTCTTTATTTTTAAAAATCATATGAAAATGCAAAAACCTTCTTACCTTACAGGATATGTGAAAAAGGCAGTGGGCTGGATTTGGTTTGCAGGTAGTAATTTGCTGACCCCTGGTTTAGAGCAAGCGTTGTACTAAGAGTCAGAAGATAAGATTCTGCCTTTTCTTTCACTACTACTCACTGTTTGACCTACTTACCCCAAATCACTTAATTTTTTTCAAGTCTCAGTTTCCTCTTCAACAAATGAAGGAATTGAGTATTTTAATCTCTAAGATTTTTTTCTAGACCTATAGATCATAGAATCTACTATTCTATGATTTAACTCACTCATTAGCCATCTAATTCCAAGTTAGATGTTAGCAATGAAGAGTTTCAAATTTCTTCAAAGATTTTTATAATCATTTATATTTCTTCATAACTGAATCAGCCAATTTAGCTACTTGTTAACACCAATTTTTAAAGGCTTGGTCAAGGAGGAAAGCAAAGTTAATTTATCTCCAATTTTGTTGCTCAGATGCTCAGTCATGTCCGACTCTTTGTGACCCCATGGACTATATAGCCGACCAGGCTCCTCTGTCCATGGGATTCTCCAGGGAAGAATACTGGGGAGGGAGGCCATGTCCTTCTCCAGGGGAACTTCCTGACCCAGGGATCGAACTCTTTATCTCTCACATCTCCCACATTGGCAGGTGAATTCTTTACCAATAGCACCACCTGCAGAGAGGGCAATGGCACCCCACTCCAGTACTCTTGCCTAGAAAATCCCTTGGATGGAGGAGGCTGGTAGGCTGCAGACCATGGGGTCGCTAAGAGTCGGACACGACTGAAGTGACTTAGCAGCAGCACCACCTGAGAAGCCCGTAATTGCCCACAGATCTCATATTTTTCTGAGTTACTCACACGCCTTGGAAATTCTGTAAAGTATTGTCTGCCTTGTCTGCACCTACTGAAAGACACTTGCAGTTCTACAGGAAAAATGCCACACTCAGATCCTCCTCTGGAATGCTTATACCTGACTCCACTTAGTCCTTAAAAGCTAGAACCTGTAATGATTAGAAGCATTTATAGGTTAACATCCTAAAGAAATATATGGGAAGCACTTGTTGGGGTGAAAAGAAATGTCTACTTGTAATGTTATCATGCAATCATTTTACTGTTTCTGTGGGTAGTATTAGTTATCTTTCCTCACCTGCATAATGCACATTTTGTAGAGGAGCTGAAAAATAAAGAGTGGCAGAAGGTTGGAGAAAAATTTTACGTCTTCCACAAGGAGCTCTCTGCAGCGACCGCCATTTTTGTCCTTGGCATGGTCCAACCAGCTTGTCACACCTCCACCAAGGTGGCAATACTGCAGACAACATGTTTTCAGTACATTAACAAACACCCTAAATGTTGTCAGGGGGGAGCAACCTGCAAATAATTGGAAATATTATGTATTTAGTAAAGGAATATTTTTCAGTTTTCCAAAATATCTATCAGAAAGATAACAATGGTAAAGATGAAGGGCAGTAAAGTGAGAAGATTTTAGCACCCAAGGGGCTGAATTCAAAGGAACAAGCTTCTGACGAGGGTTCTGGCATCCTGGTGACCAGCCCAAGGTGGTGCCTGACAGCCGATGTGAAAAATGAAAAAGGTAAGATCAACGGGAGCATATTAAAAAGGGAAGAAAGATGACAAAATATAGCACCAAAGTAAAAGATTTCAGAATCTCTCAGAAGCCTCTAACTTTAACACATTAATGAATGAGACAACCTGAACTTTCTTTTACAGCCTTAACACAAAGAACTGGTACTATTTTTTTTTTTTTAATATAAATTGCCATATAAATAATCCTCACTTTCCTTGTCAGGTAGAAGGTGGTTTCTTATTTTGACATGTAGATGAAAGGAAATATATTCTCTGCTTTGGCTTTATCCTTGAATTTCAGACATAAGGTTAAACTTTGAACTCTTCAAATGACTTTATATATGTTAATAGTGTCACCAAAAGTTCAGATTAGATTAGCTGGCTTTTGACTTTTCCAGTAGTTTCCTCTGGGTTTATATGGCTGTTGCTTAGCATCAGAAGCATTTTATTGTTTTAGATATTTGCAATCACTTAACTGCTAGTGATTTGCAACCTCATTGTTGCTTCTTTTATAATCTTTCAAATTTCACCTTTTCATTGACTCCATTGCTGCTGCTACTGCTAAATTGCTTCAGTCGTGTCCAACTCTGTGCGACCCATAGATGGCAGCCCACCAGGCTCCCCCATCCCTGGGATTCTCCAGGCAAGAACACTGGAGTGGGTTGCCATTTCCTTCTCCAATGCATGAAAGTGAAAAGTGAAAGTGAAGTCGCTCAGTCGTGTCCGACTCTGAGGGACCCCATAGACTGCAGCCTACCAGGCTCTTCCGTCCATGGGTTTTTCCAGGCAAGAGTACTGGAGTGGGGTGCCATTGCCTTCTCGATTGACTCTATTAGGACTTCCTAATCCAATGACAGATAAGAGATCCTGGTTTAGTTAGCAGTTCAGAGGTGCCATCATGAATGTTACAATGTTTCATAGCACTCCCTTAGACCAGATAAACCCTGCCTCAAATTACAAAGACACCAAACCATGGTTGCAGGATAAACAGTGAAATAGATAGGAACATGCTTGAGTTTCTCCAAAGAAGGCTGCTTTAGAAACTCAGAGTATACAGTTTGATCATCATTTTAAATATGTTCAAGTTTCCCATAATAAAATTCTAGACGAAATGCATTGATTGTAACCAAGTTCATTTAAATGCCACAGCGTTGGTTTTCAGATTTAAATAAAGAATATTAATTTCTTTTTATGGCTATAGAGTGATGATATTGATTGGATCTGGTCTTTTCTTTAAGAGTTGTAATAGACCTATTATGTCAGTCTTTGATTAATTGAGGAAGCTGGGGGCCTGGTAATTGAATATGGAGCCTTTCACCTCTAAGTCACTGAATCAAATCCAGCCCAAATTGTTAGTGACCAAGAATGATTACAGCAGAGGCTCTTTGGCTGCCTCTGTGAAGTGTGTTGAGGTCAAGTGGAAGTATGTCGGGATAATTGCTGACAGGAGACAGGCTCATATCTACTGTCACTCATGCCTTGTAGTCACTGTGGCCAGACTTGGATGAAAGGCCCCCAGAACTGAGAAGTCCAAAGGAGACAAGGTTTGTGTCCCTTAAAAACGAAATAATTGGGACATCTCTTTACTATTGGATGAAGAACTGCTCTATTAGGAAACTTTCTCAGCTATTTCAATTAGTTTACTTAAGGTTTTGGTAAGATGAGAACTAAAAATGTCTTGATGAACAGTCTAGAGACTGAATTTGAACAGGTCTGGGCTTGGAGACTTAACTTCCTGACATTTCCTTCTGATCCTGCTTCAGTTGCTCATCAACCTGTTCTCTGCTTAACTCGTGAAACAGTACCAAGTAGTCAGAAGGGTCATTACTGGCATTGATCCAACTTACTCTGTGCTTTCAAATAGGCTTTATTATTAAATGATAACTGTTTGAAGGATAAAAGATTATTTCCAGAGGTATTTTCCCTAATTTCCTTCCTATGTTTTAAATTCAGGACTTTATTGAATATAATGTTTTAAACTCACTATTTCTTCTTCACATAAACAAATCACTGTGTCTCAAGGAAAATTGGGATCTGCTTTTATGTGTGATAAATTGATATCTCCAATCTTATTAAATAATTAATATTGCTATCTTATTATTTCTAAAGAAAGGGAGTTTGAATTAGTGCTTCTGAAATTAGCTGTGTTAAAAGATAAAACTTTTTTAAAAAAAATTTCTCAACTATAATAGTCAATATATTTGTGAAGTATGATAAAATGAAATACCTAAGAAATAACATAAAAACAAAGATACAAAATATAAAACCTGATCATCTGATGATTAAATTCAACAGATATATGATGTAACTTTCCATAATACTTCTACTGTGTTTTCTCCCAGTGACTTTATTTTCTTTGCTACACCCTAGTAACAATTTATGATAAGCATTGCTTGATGGACCAAGTTTTCAGTAGCCTACCTTAAATACACACTTTGAAAAATGAATATATTTAGACAAGTAAAAGTGTATCTGATATGGTGATATGTAACAATGAAAACAAAATGATTAAGAACAAGAAATGATTAAGTATGAACAAGATCTAAAATTTTAGCTAGCTCTTCAAGTGTGCATCAGTTCAGTTCAGTCACTCAGTCGTGTCCTACTCTTTGCGACCACATGAATTGCAGCACGCCAGGCCTCCCTGTCCATCACCAACTCCCAGAGTTCACTCAAACTCACGTCCATCAAGTTGGTGACGCCATCCAGCCATCTCATCCTCTGTTGTCCCCTTCTCCTCCTGCCCCCAATCCCTCCCAGCATCAGAGTCTTTTCCAATGAGTCAACTCTTCGCATCAGGTGGCCAAAGTACTGGAGTTTCAGCTTCAGCATCATTCCTTCCAAAGAACACCCAGGGCTAATCTCCTTTAGAATGGACTGGTTGGATCTCTTTTCAGTCCAAGGGACTCTCAAGAGTCTTTTCTGACACCACAGTTCAAAAGCATCAATTTTCAGCTCTCAGCTTTCTTCACAGTCCAACTCTCACATCCATACATGACCACTGGAAAAACCATAGCCTTGACTAGACAGACCTTTGTTGGCAAAGTAATGTCTCTGCTTTTGAATATACTATCTAGGTTGGTCATAACTTTCCTTCCAAGGAGTAAGTGTCTTTTAATTTCATGGCTGCAATCACTATCTGCAGTGATTGTGCATAAGTGATGCCCAACAAATATGAATGCCAACATTCATTCATTCATTCAACATATTTTATTACATACCTACTATGTTCCAGTAACTTTTATGGTCCTTAAGAATATAGTAGTGAAGAAGATCTGTAGGTCCCTGAGAAGACACTAAACAAGCTGGGAAATATTAGGTGAGTTCAATGATGAAAACAAAGTGAAGTGATAAGATAGAAACTGTAGAAATAAGGTGTGCATGTCCATGCTCAGTCATGTCAGACTCTTTGTGATCCCATGACTGTAGACTGCCAAGCTCTTCCATTCATGGCATTTCCTAGGCAAGAATACTGGAGTGATTTGCCATTTCCTACTCCAGGACATCTTTTCAACCCAAGAGTCAAACCTTCATCTCCAGTGTCTCTTCCATTGACAAGTGGATTCTATACCACTGCTCTACCTGGGAAGCCTGGGGTAGGGTGTAGACAACACCTAAAGAGTTGAAATTTGAATTGAGAGTTGAATAGATTGGAAATAGGCAAAATGACCCAGAGGAAGCATATACCAAGCATGTCATGAAGTAGAAATTAGCTGGGAGAAGCTCAGAAACAGTAAAGGTCAATGAAGCTGTAGTTCAGAATGATGGAAGGAAATAAGGTCTAAGAACTGGTCAGGGTCAGATTTTACAGGCCAAAGTAAGGAACCTGGAGTTTATTTTTCATGTTATGAGAAACCTTTAAGAAATTTTACACAGAGTGGACATAAGATATGATGTAGGTTTTAAAAAAGTTACTCTGGAGCTCTGATAGTTGCATGCATAATGGATTTTACGGAATAAGAGACAAAGATGGAAGACGGTTAACAGGTAGTGATGACTTGACCAGAGACCAGGAAGAAGAGAAATGAACTGAATGGGATGTGTTTACATGTCAATGCCAAACCCCTAACTATACCCCTCCCCAATCCTGCCTCCCTGGGAACCATAAATTCACTAAGTTTATAAATCTGTTTCAGTTTTATTAATGCCAAACCCCTAACTATGCCCCTCCTCAATCCTGCCTCCCTGGGAACCATAAATTCACTCTCTAAGTTTATTAGTCTGTTTCAGTTTTATAAATAAGTTCATTTGTATCTTTTTTTAGATTCATATAGGTGATACCATTATGATATTTGTCTTTCTCTTCTGATTTATTTCACTCAGTATATACTGACAATCACTGAGGCCATCCATGCTGCCATAAATGGCATTATTTCAGTCTTCTTAATGGCTGAGTTTTCATCACATATAATGTACACACTGCTATATTTAAAGTGGATAACCAACAAAGACCTACTGTACAGCACAGGGAACTCTACTCAATATTGTATAACTACCTAAATGGGAAAAGAATTTGAAAAAGAATAGATACATGTACAACTAAAGCACTTCACTGTACATCTGTAACACAACATTGTTAATTACCTATCACCTGATCACCTATACTTCAATATAAAATAAAAAGTTAAAAAAAGAATGAGAAGTGTTGTTGAAGAATCAACAGGATATTTTGACATGGGGAGAGGGTGAAGAAATGAGAAGATTTGAAGATTCTACTTCTATTCCCCTTACATGAAGATGGAAAAGGCAAGCACATTTGCAGTTGGATGAATTAAGAGTTGAGGTTTGGTCACCTTAAATTTGAGATGACCCCTAGATAACCAAATGAAAATGGTGAATAGGAAGTCAGGAATGTGAGTTTCAAGATGAGGAGACGTTAAATGAGATGGAGTGTTTGGTGTGGGTCACTTAAGGAAAGAGGGTAAAGAGAGAAGAATGGGGTCCTGGAATAAATTCCAGGGCTCTGTTCCAATACTTTGGCCATCTGATGTGAGGAGCTGACTCAAGACCCTGATGCTGGGAAAGACGGAGGGCAGGAAGAGAAGGGGACAACAGAGGACGAGATGGTTGGATGGCATCCATGGACATAAGTTTGAGCAAACTTTGAGAGATAGTAAAGGACAGGGAAACCTGGAATGCTGCAGTCCATGGGGTTAAAAAGAGTTGGACATAACTGAGTGACCGAACAACAACAACTCCATTAGGAGACTATAAGAATGAGAAAAGGTGGCCAAGGAGAAAGAGTGGACAATGAACTAGATGGACTGTTAGTCAGAGGAAAGAGGAAGTAATAAACCTAATTGATAAGGTGGACTGAGAGGGAGCCGGTAAGGAGGCAGAAAAAGGAACTATGCTGTCATCTGTCTATGCAGAGGGAGCATCCATTATCCATTTAAACTGTAACTATCCCTGAGTGTCAGGAGGGAAGTCCCACTGAAAACATCTGTACCTAAACATCATACCACATTCTTGGATTAATCTATTAGGCTTAATAGGAAACTCAAGCCTTCTGTACAAATAATATTGTGTGTCGTGTAGACTCAGCCTTTAGAAAAATCCATTGTCATTATAATCCTCAAATTGCTTTTCTACACCAGGAGCAGAAACGGGAAACTGGAAAAAAAACCTGAAATGAAAATGCAACTGAAACTTCAAGCTCCAGTTTAAATGTGCATGGCAAACACACCAGTGTGCACATTTTAAAATAAAACAGATGAGCTATTTTAAATGTTTATTGCCAAACTTAAAAGATGGTAACCATTACTATTAAAAAAAAAAAAACTTTAGAAAGCAATTTTTTAATTCTTTGTACCTTTAAGTCCTTGGCTCTGATGGTCTGCTCCTCTGACCTTGATCTAATCATGAATATCTATGCTACTTAATTATAATAAAAAATCCTACATTGCACTCTAGATGGTAGATGCACTTTTTTTCCTTCTTCTTCTTCTTTGGTCACCTGCCAGTTCTCAAAATTACAGCAGTGGGAAGAAATGCAAATGAAGACTGTGCTTGACAGCTAAACATAATGGAATGCATGGTCCACATTTGAAAAGTTACCTTAAAATAAAAGGTAGCATATAAAAAATCATTTCTTTAAGGTCACCTATGGCTTTGAATTACAGCTTTGAGGAAGTTCCAATTTAGTCATCAGAGAGGAAGAAGCCAAAATAAGGATGATATACTTTTCTAAAGGGAAGACAGAGTTTTACTTCACCATAGTTGGGTGATTATATAACTTTGAAAAATAAAACAAAACAAAGCAAAACAACTCCAAAATATTCATTTTATAGAGTATTATGTAAAGTAAACCGCTGGTGAACATTTTGTAACTTTACCTGCAATGAATACAATTTTTTCTTGTAACTGGCCAAAGAAAGGTTACCTTATCACATGTTAAAATATATAGCATATGAACTACAGTAGTCTGGCAGTAAACCGAGCTGATCAAATTTGTATTACATGAAGAACTGTAGTTCTTTATTCAGATGAATATATACTTTCCAATAGGAGATTAGGAAGCAAATGGTTGGATGCTGAATAGTTATTTAGAAAATCTGAATGTAAAAATTATGTATAAGCTTCCCTGTTGGCTTAGTAAGTAAAGAATCTGCCTGCAAGGCAGGAGACCCAGGTTTGATCCTTGGCTTGGGAAGAAGCCCTGGAGTAGGAAATGGCAACCTGCTCCAGTATTCTTGCCTGGAAAATTCCATGGACATAAGAGCCTGGTAGGCTGCAGTCCATGTGTTGCAAACAGTCAGACTTGACTGAGTGACTAACACATTCACAAAAGCAGAATTACTTGACAGTTACATACTCCAGAATATGCCAAAGTGGTCTTTTGACAAAAGTTTATACTTCCTTTACATTTTCCTCTTTTTTGCCTTTTGGGGCTGAGAGGATCTCTCAGACATCTTTTTGCATAATGAACCCATTCCACAGACTGGCAGGAGGCTGTGTACTGCCCAGCTGTGACTGACAGAACACAGAGCTCTGAGAAACAAGGCAGAGACTTCCAGGGTAATGTTTCCCCTGTCTCACTGCCTCAGTACGTAGTGTAAAAAAAACAAGCTCTAGCCTGAGAAAAGTAAGATCTGGGTTCTGGTTCCACATCAGCCATTGCCTGTGACGTCTTGGCAACTCATTAAATTCAATTATGTCTCATCTTCTGCATTCAGTTTAACAATAATAAATGCTGAACATTTACTATATTCCAAGTATGTATACGACACAGGAATTTTCTTTTATAATTAAATGTATTTATTTTTAATTGAGGGCTTCCCTTGTGGTTCACCTGGTAAAGAATCTGCCTGAAGTGCCAGAGACCTGGGTTTGATCCCTGGGTTGGGAAGATCCCTTGGGAAAGGAAAACGCTACCCACTTCAGTATTCTGGCCTGGAGAGTTCCATAGACTGTATAGTCCATGGGTTCACAGAGTCGGACACGACTGAGCGACTTTCACTGATTTTTAATTGGAGGAAAATTGCTTTATAGTATTGTGTTGGTTTCTGCCAAACTGACACATGAATTTTTAACTGTATTCAGAAATAGATCATTTCAACACAACGTGCTAGGTGGAAAAGTAAAGCTCGGGATGGTGCAAGAGCAGAAACAAAGCCCATGGAGTATAGTCTGTAAAAGGAAACCCTGTGCCCTTCTTGCCCACTTCACTGATATGGGGTGAAAGGAAGTACCAGTGGTGAATGTGCTTAATTTTTAAAAATATAACTTCTTGCATTGCTATTAGTGGTAGTTGTATAGATAAGGGGTATAAGTAGGGGTAACAGTGAAGGTACCACTGAAAGTAAAATATGTTAGAAATTAAGATCAGAGTTTTTTTAAACAAGAGAGATAATATGAAGAGAGTGACTGATAAAAGGAAGAGAACAGAAATTACAGAAATGCAAGTGGTGGTATACAGGAAGGTGGCATCTCAAAGCAGTGGGAAAAATACACTTTTTAATAAGAGGCCGGATAATATGACAGTCATATGGAAAAAGATAAAATTGAGTTCACTCTTAAAACTTATTCTAATACAATTTCCAAATGGGTCACAGATATAAAGGTAAATATATATATATATATATATATATATATATATATATATATATATACCAAAAGAAATATGAATGAATTCTTTTATAATCTGGGAGTGAGGAAAACTTTTTCACCAAAGTTCAAAATCTAGAAACATAAAGAAGATAGGTAAATTTTATTTCAAACATAAACTATGCAAAAGACAAAGCAAAAAGACAAAAGTCTTGTGCGTGGAAGGGCTCTACCAGTGGCTCAAGGGCAAAGAATCCACCTGAAATGCAGGAGGTGTGGGTTCAATCCCTGGGTTGGGACGATCTCCTGGAGAAGGAAATGGCAACTCACTCTAGTATTCTTGCCTGGGAAATCCCATGGACAGAGGAGCCTGGTGGGCTACAGTCCACAGGGTCACAAAGAGTCTGACATGACTTAGCAACTGAACAACAGCAACCTTGTAGTGCTGTTCATCACAGCACTACTTACAGCAGTAGACCATGGAAGCAGCCTAGATGTCCATCGACACATGAATGGATGAAGAAACTGTAGTACATATATAAAGTGGACTATTACTCAGCTACAAGAAGATATGAATTTGAGTCAGTTCTAATGCAGTGGATGAACCTGAAGCCTATTATAAAGAGTGAAGTAAGACAGAAATATTATATAGTAATGCATATATATGGAATCTATGGGCTTCCCAGGTGACACTAGTGGTAAAGAACCCACCTTGCCAATTCAGGAGACATAGGAGATGCGGGTTCAGTTCCTGGGTTGGGAGGATCCCCTGGAGGAGGGCATGGCAACCCACTCCAGTATTCTTGCTGGGTGAATCCTGTGGACAGAGAAGACTGGTGGGCTACAGTCCAGTCCACAGGGTCACTAATAGATGACCTGTTAGTTGTTTTTAACAATAGGTTAAAAACAACTAATAGATCATCTTTGGAAGACACTGAAGTTCACCTCATTAATTTGAAAATCTAAAATTAAAGGGAAAGAATTAGACATTTATCTTTTTTTTCTTACACAAACTACTTCTGTGTAATGAAATAATTATTGAGAATATATTTCAGCTAATAAAAGAGGAAGAAATATAAAATATCACCAACCTGCAACCCCCAATGGGATCATAGATTTAGACAAAAATTAACAATGGGTATTGACCCTGCAAAAGCAGATAATGAGACAGTGTGAGGTACCTAACACCATCTGTGAAGGAATTTTGCCAAAAATGAAAAATCTGAATCTGATCAAGGATCTATGTCTGTCAGACATTTTAGGGGAAATAAAAAGGGAAAACCTTTTGGATGACATTAAATGGATGAAATCAGCAAAATTCAGATTATGTGAAATGTTCAGATTTCTTAAGGAAAAAAATATAGAAAGGAGAGAAATAGAAATGAAGTGGGAATATATATGGTTTAAGGGACATAGCTGCCATTTGGAATATATGGGCCTTATTTGGATTTCATTTGAATAAATTATAAAACAAAACAAAATAAACAGATTTTAAAAGGGAAACAGATTTTTTAACAGATACTTGATCATCTTAAGAAATTCTCTGTGTGCGTTAATGACATTGTGATTATATTTTTAAAGTATTGAGGATATAAATAGCTTCTTTTTATACACACACATATGAAGCACTGTGATATTTAGTTCTTGCTTCAGAACTACCAATAGGGATGGGGAAAAAGTGAGTAGAAATGAACTGAGAATTGTTGAAGCTGAGAGCTAGATAGAAGGGATCATATATGATTTTTTTCTACTTTTGTTTATGAAGTAAGTGACAGACTCTATAAATTCTGTGAGTTGAAAGTGAAATTATAGGGAACCTAAGAGGAAGAAGATGCATCAAGAAAACCATAAAAACAAACAAACAAAAAAATGTAAAGTGAGATTTACTTACATTTTTCTGGCTGGTAAATCAGGTTATAGTGCATCATATAAAGAGTTATCAGAGCCATAAGTGTAGACATAAAAGGAATAAGTAAAACCAGGGCTCAGGCCCCTGAGTATTGGATATAAGATATTCCCAGAAAGACCACAGTTGCATTCAGGTTCATGATTCAATAAAACGTGGGAATCAAAAACAAAAATAAAATTGCCATTGAGTAACTTCATATAATAATTGCTAATTCTTTTAATAAACATAA
The DNA here is from genome assembly GCF_032452875.1 of Bos javanicus. Lineage (NCBI taxonomy): Eukaryota > Metazoa > Chordata > Mammalia > Artiodactyla > Bovidae > Bos > Bos javanicus. The sequence continues at coordinate 94,120,346 of NC_083872.1, read as the reverse complement.
GCTATAAAGTAGTAGCATATGAGGCAAGCTAGATTTTGCAAATATTGTTTATTAGCTTTCTTTTTTCAAATTCCATTTTTTAAATTTTTATAAAAATTTTCAAGGTTATTCTCCATCTATAGTTGTTACAAAACAGTGGCTCTATTCCCCATGTTGTACAAATACCTCCTTGTAGGCTATCTTACATACAACAGTCTGTATGTCCCACTCCCCCAGCCTCTATATTCCCCCGCCCCATAACCACTAGTTCATTCTCTGCATCTGTGAGTCTGCTTCTCTTTTGTCATATTCACTAGTTTTGCATTTTTTAGATTCTATATATAAGTGAAATCATACAGTATTTGTCTTTCTCTATCTGACTTATTTCACTTGACAGAATACCCTCCAATTCCATCCATGTTGCTGCAAATGGCAAAATTTCTTTCTTTTTTATGCCAAGTAGTATTCCATTGTATGTATATACCACATCTCCTTTATTCATTCATCTGTTGATGGACACAGGCTGTTTCTATAACTTGGAAACTGTAAATAATGTTTCTATGAATATTGGGGTGCATGATTCTTTTCAAAATTAGTGGTTTGGTTTTTTTTTTTTTTTTTTTCAGATATATCTACCCAGAAGTGGAATTGCTGGGTTATATGGTAGTTCTATTTTTGATTTTTTGAGAAACCTCCATGCTGTTTTCCACAGTGGCTGTACCAATTTACATTCCCACCCATAGTGCACAAGAGTTCCCTTTCTTCCACATCCCTACCAACATTTGTTATTTGTGTTCTGTTTGATGATAGATGTTCTGATGGGTGTGAAGTAATATTAATATCTCATTGTGGTTTTGATTTGCATTTCCTTGATGATTAGATATGTTGAGCATCTTTTCATATGCCTGTTGGCCATCTGCATCTTTGTTTATTAGCTTTCTTATTAAGTACATACTTATTAAGCAGGGTCTGGTTGCTTACTGCTCAAAAGCCAATAAAGAGACAAAGTTGGTAGAAAGGAAAAATTGCTTTGTTTTGGGTGCCAGCAACTAGGGCAGGGGGCTTCCCTGCTAGCTCAGTTGGTAAAGAATCTGCCTGCAGTGCAGGAGACCTGGGTTTGATCCCTGGGTAGGGAAGATTACCTGGAGATGGAAACGGCAACCCACTCCAGTATTCTTGCCTGGGAATTCCCATAGACAGAGGAGTCTGGCAAGCTAAGTCCATGGGGTCACAAAGACCCCGGACACGACAACCAGGGAAGGGGGAGAGCAGACTCCTGTCCAAAGGCTGACTCCCCTCTACTGACAATCAGTGGTCAAGAGCTTTTATTGGCAGAAGAAGAGGGGTACATATAGAAACAGTACAGTGAGTCTGAGAGTCATCTTAAAATTGGTCATATGGTGGTCTGACCAATGTCATCTTGTCAAGTTAAGTTTTGAATATATATGCACCCATGAAATGACCACCCCATTCAAAATCTTGAACATCTACTCTCCATAATTGACCTGGAAAAGTAATCAAATGTCAAGCATGGTCATGCCCAGCAAGCTGACTGACTATAATCTACTAATAGTGATTTATGTACCACCATGCAGGGGAGGTACAAAGTTAGAATTTTCTAGGACAATGGGATAGAGTCCCTTGGCTCTACCTCAGGTCATCTTTAATGCTTCTTCAAGCCGGACACTTGAACTGTGGCTGGTAATAACAAAGAGAAGCTGGAGCTGCAAGCAATATTATAGTCCTTTTAATTTTTAAGAAACCCTGTTTCAAATGCTAAGTATTGCAGAGAAATCCATGAGGACTCCCTGAGACTCTTCAGTACACCACTGGGGAATGTAAACGGAATTACTTTAAAGAGGGTCAAGGAAAATTACAATTCTTCCAAGACTTACATCTTGTGAAATATAGTTATAAACCAAAGAATTATAGTGCTGAATATCTCTGTATAGGAAGAGATTTCACATAAAGTACTAAGTGTATTTTAACAAATGTCACCCGACCTACTTGATTGTGTAATTTTCTAAAAGAATTGCCTAGTACAATCACGTTTTATATATGTCTTTGTTGATCCATGGACAGGACAAGCCATAGATAATAAGGGTAAAATTATATATGTATCAACGGTAAAAAAAATAAAAGAAATAAAAATCCACAGTCTTCAAACTCACCATTAAGACTCCTTTCATCTCATAGCTCACTAGCAAATTGAATATATAAAGCACCTCTCGCACAGAAAGTCAGAGAGCAAAGCACTAAAGCAAAATAAATACTAGTGATTAAGGAAAATTGAAAGCAGCAGTAAAAATATGTTTCTTTAGTCTACTTTTAAACACAGACTGGGAACTGCAAATAATTGGGAGTATATATAAATGGTAATTTTTTTTTTTGGTCTTCATGATTCCACAGTGTTGAATACAAATAAAGGGGAAAAACCTTATTGCTGCAAAATTTAGCAAACCTTTTGGGATTAATAATTTTTAAAATTAGCCATAATTTATTTAGTAATAATTTTAATTTTTTAAATTTATTTTATTTTATTTTTAAACTTTACATAATTGTATTAGTTTTGCCAAATATCAAAATGAATCCATCACAGGTATACATGTGCTCCCCATCCTGAACCCTCCTTCCTCCTCCCTCCCCATACCATCCCTCTGGGTCATCCCAGTGCACTAGCCCCAAGCATCCAGTATCATGCATTGAACCTGGACTGGCATCTCGTTTCATACATGATATTTTACATGTTTCAATGTCATTCTCGCAAATCTTCCCACCCTCTCCCTCTCCCACAGAGTCCATAAGACTGTTCCATACATCAGTGTCTCTTTTGCTGTCTCATACACAGGGTTATTGTTATCATCTTTCTAAATTCCATATATATGTGTTAGTATACTGTATTGGTGTTTTTCCTTCTGGCTTACTTCACTCTGTATAATAGGCTCCAGTTTCATCCACCTCATTAAAACTGATTCAAATGAATTCTTTTTAATGGCTGAGTAATACTCCATTGTGTATATGTACCACAGCTTTCTTATCCATTCATCTGCTGATGGACATCTAGGTTGCTTCCATGTCCTGGCTATTATAAACAGTGCTGCGATGAACATTGGGGTACACGTGTCTCTTTCCCTTCTGGTTTCCTCAGTGTGTATGCCCAGTAGTGGGATTGCTGGATCATAAGGCAGTTCTATTTCCAGTTTTTTAAGGAATCTCCCCACTGTTCTCCATAGTGGCTGTACTACTTTGCATTCCCACCAACAGTGTAAGAGGGTTCCCTTTTCTCCACACCCTCTCCAACATTTATTATTTGTAGACTTTTGGATCGCAGCCATTCTGACTGGTGTGAAATGGTACCTCATAGTGGTCTTGATTTGCATTTCTCTGATAATGAGTGATGTTGAGCATCTTTTCATGTGTTTGTTAGCCATCTAACCTCGAATAACCAAAGCGATCTTGAGAAAGAAGAATGGAACTGGAGGAATCAACCTACCTGACTTCAGGCTCTACTACAAAGCCACAGTTATCAAGACAGTATGGTACTGGCACAAAGACAGAAATATAGATCTATAGAAAGCCCAGAGATAAATCCACGCACATATGGACACCTTATCTTTGACAAAGGAGGCAAGAATATACAATGGATTAAAGACAATCTCTTTAACAAGTGGTGCTGGGAAAACTGGTCAACCACTTGTAAAAGAATGAAACTAGAACACTTTCTAACACCATACACAAAAATAAACTCAAAATGGATTAAAGATCTAAACATAAGACCAGAAACTATAAAACTCCTAGAGGAGAACATAGGCAAAACACTCTCTGACATACATCACAGCAGGATCCTCTATGACCCACCTCCCAGAATATCGGAAATAAAAGCAAAAATAAACAAATGGGACCTAATTAACCTTAAAAGCTTCTGCACATCAAAGGAAACTATCAGCAAGGTGAAAAGACAGCCTTCAGAATGGGAGAAAATAATAGCAAATGAAGCAACTGACAAACAACTAATCTCAAAAATATAGAAGCAACTCCTACAGCTCAACTCCAGAAAAATAAATGACCCAATCAAAAAATGGGCCAAAGAACTAAATAGACATTTCTCCAAAGAAGACATACAGATGGCTAACAAACATATTTAGTAATAATTTTTAAAGTCACTCAAATGTTTTGTCATTTTTTAGACTGACCAATTTTGACATGCTTCAGACTTATTTTAAGTGATTATAAGAGAAACAGTTTGAAATGGGCTTTCCATCCTACTTGAGAACATAATGAAAGAGGGGAGGAAAACTTCCAGGTCTCCCAAGTCTTAGTGGATAATTTTAAGAGTTCAGAGAGAATATGTTATTCTTCATGGAATGATACTGAGATAATTCACCAGGATTATGGTGGCTCTTCACCTGGATTTGTGGCTCTTCAATGGGTTAAAATTGAACTGTTTAGAAGAGTCAATGTAACAGTGGGGCGCTGATTTCATAGTGGATGCTGTTGTCAATCGGAGAAAGCGATGGCACCCCATGCCAGTACTCTTGCCTGGCAAAGCCCATGGGCGGAGGAGCCTGGTGGGCTGCAGTCCATGGGGTCGCGAAGAGTTGGACATGACTGAGCGACTTCCCTTTCACTTTTCACTTTCATGCATTGGAGAAGGAAATGGCAACCCACTCCAGTGTTCTTGTCTGGAGAATCCCAGGGATGGTGCAGCCTGGTGGGCTGCCGTCTATGGGGTCACACAGAGTTGGACACGACTGAAGTGACTTAGCAGCAGCAGCAGCTGTTGTCAGCCACTGCTTCTTTTAGCATGACCACTGGCCCACTGAAATACTTCAAAGAATAACCTAGCTGACATGAACTTGGAGAAAGAGAGACCAGAGGAAGTTTTGCAGTTTCTACTTAAAATTATTGGAGTATAGTTGATTAACAATGTTTGTGTTGGTTTCAAGTATACAGCATAGTGAATCAGTTAAATAGTACATATATTCATTATTTTTCAGATTCTTTTCCCATATTGGGTTATTACAGAATACTGAGTAGAGTTCCCCATGCTGTACAATAGGTCCTTGTTGATTATCTATTATATAAATATAGTTCTGTGGGCTTCCCAGGTGGCTCAGTGTTAAAGAACCCACCTGCCAATGCAGGATCCAGATTCGAGCCTTGGGTCAGGGAGATCCCCTGGAGAAGGAAATGGCAACCCACTCCAGTATTCTTGCTTGGGAAATCCCATGAACAGAGGAGCCTGGAGGGCTACAGTCCATGGGACTGCAGAAGAATAGGACACGACTGAACAATTAAACAATAGTAATATAGTAGTATCTGTGTGTTCATCCCAAGCTCCTAATTTATCCCTCCCTGCTAAGTTTCTTCTCTTGAACCATAAGTTTGTTTCCAAAATTAGTGAGTCTGTTTTTGTTTTGTAAATAAATTCATTTATATAATTTTTTCCTACTTTTCATCTATAAGTATTTTTCAACAATGCTATTAAAGAAAAGACAGCTTAATAAAAGAAGATCATTAATTTTGGTGGACAGGCAGCAAAATTTAAATAAAAGGTTTATTTTTAATTAAGAAATTCAGGGGACTGCTTCATTCTCTGTCTTTGCTCTCCCTGCCTCTCACTCTTCTAACTTGCTCTCATTCCCCTTCTGTCTTTATTTCCCTTTCTTCTGTCAACATCCCAATTTTAACAGTTGTTAATGCTGTTGAAGAGAAAACCAGGCCCAAAATAATGTCACTTGGGCTAAAGTCCATGATACCAAACCTAGACTTAGATACATGACTTACTTGAAGTTTTGAGCCTCCCCAGAAATGTAATCAACCAGTCTGGAATTTTCTGGTCAGCATCAATGAAGTCATCTGTCTTGTGAACCTCTCCATCCCTCAGGAGAAAAAGCAGCAATCTATGTGGTACAACCGTTGCCATTCCCTTCCCAATACCCACTCCCAAAAGAAGATATCCTGACCCAAAAATAATGCTTTCTTTTCTTTTTCTAATAGCTCCCATGCCCTATCCTTCTTCCTACAAAAGGCTTCCATTTCGTACAACCCCTCAAAGCACCATTCTGGTTGTTAGAAGAGATGCTCCCCAATTCATGAATGACCTGATAAAGCCCACTAGGTCTTCAAATTTACTCTGTTGCTTTTTTTAAAAAAAGGTGTATCATTTTCTCATTTTCTGAGTTTAAGATCTTTGAACCACTGCATGTTTATTGATGATAGTAAGTCACTATTGACGCACCTACAGGTTAAGAGCCACCACACAGGCCTTAAGAAAAAGTGGGAGGCTGCAGGATCAGTAAGAAATGTAAGAAATTTCTTTTTTTTTTTTCCTTTTTCTCAATATTTTTTAGTTTATCATTGTATGTCAGAGAGAAATTCTGAGTGTTTTCTGAATGCTGACAATTTTGGCAAAGATAACAGAGGAGGTGCCTGTTGTTACTACGTTGAGTGGGCACATTTGTTAAACTTGGCTGGAGCCCAGGCAAATAGAATTTTGGAAGGTCTAGTGGTTTTTTAATAGTTTAATAGTTTACAAGCTATTCCTCAGTATTCAACTTAGAAGATATTCTGAGTGCAAGCATACCTTGAAGATATCAATACTATGGGTCTGGTTTCAGACCACCAAGATATAACAGGGGGCATGAAGTTGCAAAAACTTTTTGGTTTTCCAGTGTATATAAAAGTTATGTTTATACTGCGCTATAATGCGTTGAATGTGCTATAGCATTATGCCTAAAAAAATAATATGCTTACCTTAATTTAAAAATATTTTATTGCTAAATAATACTAACCATCATCTGAGCCTTGAGTGCATGGTGGTAGTAACATCAAGGATCACTGATCACAGATCACCATAATAAATAAAATAATAATAATGAAGTTTACATACTGTGAGAATTATCAGATGCTTCAGAGACACAAAGTCAGCAAAGCCTGTTGGAAAAAACGGCACCAATAGACTTGCTACACACAAGGCTGTCATTAACTTGCAATTTGTAAATTTTACAAAATTTACAATTCATAAAAATTTATAAATTTATGAACTTAAAAATTCTATTCCCTGTGAAGCACAATAAAGCAAAGCAATAAAAAGAGTTATGTCCATGTTAGTGAGTACTAATAAGAAATGAGTTCTAATAAGACTATGCCAAGAACTGTTTTGATTTTGTTAGCTGAAATGTATCTTGTAAATTATGATTTTACCATTGCAGAATTGTGTAATTTCATATTTTGTTTTTCTCCTAAAGGATTAGGTAGGATTTCTCAATCAGGTAGATTTCTGGAGTGGTAAAGAAAAACTGATATGAATCATCAAAATTTTCTGAAGCATCTTCGTACAAAATAAGTGCTTCCATTAGTGTTTAGCTCTATTTCCAGACCATGTGTGGAATTCTCTTTTCTTAAGTCTCTCGAACTCTTTTCAAAATTCTGAAGCACTTGGTAAAAATGCACATTCCCCAGCTATGCTCCCAGGAAATTCTGATCTGAGAAGTTGGAGGTAGGGACATGGGCAATGTTTTTTGTTTGTTTGTTTTGTTTTTTAATTAATTTTTATTGGCATATCATTACTTTACAATGTTGTGTTAATTACTACTGTACTGCAAAATGAATCAACCATACACATACATATACCCTCTCCCTTTTGAATTTCCTTTCCATTCAAGTCATCACACTGCATTAAGTAGAGTTATGGGGAACATTTTTTAACAAAATCCTCAAATGATTCTTAAAATCAGGCAACACTGCTTGAGAGCAGTGGTTCTCAAACCTGACTACTTAGGCAGCTTTAAAAAAAAGCCTCTGGTTCCCACCTCAAATTAACATGATCAGAATTTCTGGTGGCAGGGTCCAGGCATCAGTATTTTTAAGCTTTCCTGGACATCTAGGTTTGAGAATCACTTCTTTCAGACAATACTCTAATACTCCCTGGTGGCTTAGCTGGTAAAGAATCCACCTGAAATGCAGGAGACCCAGGTTTGATCCCTGGGTTGGGAAGATGCCCTGGAGAAGGGAATGGCAACCCACTCCAGTATTCTTGCCTGGAGAATCCCATGGACAGAAGAGTCTGGTGGGCTACAGTCCATGGGGTTACAAAGAGTCAGACACAACTAAGTGACTAACTTTCACTTTCTCTCAGACAATACTTTAGTAAAATATTACAACAGGTTTGAAAAAAAAGGCTGTGGGATAATGATTTTTTACCTCTAGTATTTTCCTAAGATAAAAAATATTAAATCTGAGCAAGTATTTTAAATCAGAACAGTTTAGTAGGAGACATATATTATGTAGAGTCAAACTGAGTACCAGATAATCAAAATTTCAGGGATGGAATAATTCAGTCTCTAGACTTTTACAAGAAATTTACCAATATCCTATTTGAGCCTTTACAGCATGTAGAATTCACTCTGGTAACTGGTTCACAACAGGCTATGATATGCAGACGGGATGCAAATTATCACGTGAAGTAAGCAAAGATATGAGTGAGTGTTAGTCGCTCAGTCATGTCCGACTCTTTGCGATCTCATAAACTGTAGCCCACCAGGCTTCTCTGTCCATGGAATTCTCCAGGCAAGAATACTGGAGTGGGCTGCTATTCCCTTCTCCAGGGGATCTTCCCAACCCAGAGATAGAACCTAGGTCTCTTGCATTGTGGACAGATTCTGTACCATCTGAGCCACCAGGGAAACCCAAAGTAGAGACGTGAGGGAGCAAGATTTAAGTTTAACTGTGGTAGGATTTAAAATTACGGTCATGAACAGACTTAATTATTCACCATTCAGTTTGCTTCCGGAAAAGATTCTGCACAGGTGTATTTACTCATATGATCTCCAGTATGGTAACTCTTAATTGTACACCTCAGCGTTTGGAAAATACTGAAAGAGCCAGGTTCAGTTCTGGGTGATGGCACGAGCAGAAGTTGGCAGATTACTGTGCCTCTTGATTTCAGGGAGCTTAGCTTTATTCTTTCAATGAGGTACATATTTGAGGATAATCCAGTACCAGATGGTGATGTTGGCTGGGAGAGGTTTTCTCACCTACATTTGGCAGCTCCACTCGGAAGTGGTGCTTTCAGTGCCTGAGACTTCCAGTCTACACTATTTCACATGATCGTTAGGTGGTAGAGATGCAATGACACATCTCATTAAGGGTCCCGTAACTATGAACATCTGACATCTGTGCTGAAACCGGAACTGGATGCAACCTTCAAGTGGTTATGGATTCAAGTGGTATGTTGCTTTTTCAAAAGCCACTACTGAAATTCATTATATTAACTACGTTTGTCATTTCTAGGGGCATTTTTGACTTGAAGAAATAGATGATAAATCAAGGAACGGCTCATTTTAAAGATGACCTTCTCCTAAATGGCCTTCCTCTTTCCCAGAAGTTGGACAATGACTTTAGCTGATGACTTATTCGTCATTGAATAACATTGGTCATAGCTACCCTGATTTGAAAACCTATAATGTGCCCTGGTACTTTGCATAAAAACTCCACAACAGCCCTCCAAAGCATCCACATTCTGTGGCTGAGGGACCCGGGGCTTTGAGAGGTGAAGAAACTTGCTGAAAACCTAAAACACCTAAGTGACACAGCCGGGTTCCCGCCGGCTGCCTGGCTGCCCAGCAGGGGTTCTATCCATCTTGCCACCAACCCCTGCAGTATGTACAAGAATAGAATGAACATTCATTTCTATAAACTGCAACAAGCAGCTGTTCATAAAAGTTTTTCCATAGTTTAGTATTTGAACTGAGAAAGGAAAAACAACCATCTTCAGCCTTCAAGGAGCTTATTATTTCTACAGTCTTTCATCATGTTAAAGAATAACATTCTGATTCTTTATATCCCTTTCTCAGAACCCTTAATTTAAAAAAAATGTTGCATGATCCCTTTATTGGAGATTTTAATGAAATCAGAAAATAATAAGTAACCCAATCTAAAGGTGTTCATCTTAAATGTGGCCTGGCTCCAGAAATTCATTTTCACCCTATTCCTCATCCCCCTTTCCAATGTCCTAAAGCACAAACCCATTGGGTGTCCCCTCCGTTTCCCTGAGGAAATATTTCATTCATATAATGTCTCCTTTGTAATCAACGCTGAGAAATGTCACTTTGATTAAACACAATTCTGAATGACTAAGACCACAGTACAATAAATTCTCCAGAGCTATCTTTCAGAACAACTGATTGCTCTCTAGTCTTAATCCTCCAGAGTCTTATTTAATCAAAATGATGTTGCTAATTAAGGATTAAAACCTCCGAATAGAATAAAAAAGAAAGATTTTTCTTTCTCCTTTGGGCAGGTCAAGGAGGCAGAATTTGCTGTAAGAAGTAGAGTTCCTTCCACCTTTGGTAAAATAGCATTATTCTCTTTCGTCTGGACTTAATCCAAAATAGGCCTGAGTGCTTTGTAATATTAATATAATATGGCAGGAGGGTGGGGAAAAGAAAAGGAAGGAAGAAAGAAAGACAGAAAGAAAAAAGGAAATGTCTCAGATAGCTACATGTAATAATACCTAAATAATATTTATTATAATTTTTTCATTTAATGCTTTAAATATGAGTTCTCTTTAGACATTTTGTCTGATCCTATTTCTGCTTTGCTTTTATCTATTGCTAACACTGGTGGAAAACGCAATATTTTAGAAAAATGTTGCTAACTCATTTCACAGAGAAGAGGAAGAAAGACAACATATCTCAGATATATCTGATATCCATTAATGAATGACAATAACAACAAAGTTCTCTACTAAGTGTTGAACTACATTTTCTTAAGATCAAAATTTCAATTTTTTTCTTGAATTTGCATTTGATAATTAAAATTGGTTCTTTAGAAACACATAACACTGTAAAAGAACTCACTGGGAGAGAAAGACTCATAGAAATGTGGTTTGATTTCTATGGACTAGAAATTCTGTCAGGTGCTGGGGGTGGAGTGAATGTGAAATAGAGATGTTGGTTGATGCTTTAATGGATATTTAAGAAGTAAAATTCTTCTTCCATCCTTCTCATCTTCTTGCTGAATTTATAATCCCTGCCGAATTAGTCTATTACAATGTAGACATAACTAAGAAAAACAAGTTATTGATTACTGCTATGTGCCATGTTCTCTACCAGCAATATACATATTATTACTTCTAAGAAAATCCAAGAAGAGGTATTATGATAACCCTTCAGAAATGGTTAAACTCATAAAGAATAAATGACATTACTAAGATCAGGCAATTGTGTAGAGCTGAGATTTCCACCAAGGCCTGTTTGGCTCCAAAACCATCTTCTATTCAATACGACACACCATCTCACACTTGTTTATGTGGAGGACAAATTCATCGATGTGTTTCAAGAAGGTGCCATTAAGCTGTATTGGTCTATACCTGACTCATAGGCTCCTGGGACTACTGGCTTAATCACTGTCACAGGTCTTATCTCACTGTCACCCAGCCCAATCAATGGCAAAGGCTGAATGACTGCCATCAAAATGGACCCAGAGAGCAAACAATGAGAAATGCACAAAGGGAAAAGGATGTTATAAGCCTGTTTTCTCTCCTAGCTAGCTCTACTTACCAGTTAAAAAGGGATGTTTGTTTCCGGGATCCACACTCCTGAAGGCTGTAAGCACCCAATGGACAGACTACAGCTCTGATTCCTCCTGTGCCGAGGCAGACGGCCAACAGTGCTACGTGAAGCAGCCTTGTCTGCTCTTTTTTGGGTACTTTGTTAATCAGATGGTGAGTGCCCACGTAGAAATCCTCCAAGGGAAAGGCAGCCACAGATAATAAAGCAGTGCCCGTAGTTGGAGAAAAAGAGAAATAAATACGCATAGACCACTGACTCACCAAAGCACACCAGAAATAAAGTTTTTCTTCTGAATGTAGCCTCGTCTTGTGATAGTCTTATTAAAATATTAATCATGGCAATTCTGGAGGCAATATAATTTTCCTAAAAGTAAATATTTCCCTCAATATGTGTTTTTAATGAATCCAGAGTCCTAGTTTATTTTTCCCTCAAACTCAAACCACCTCTCAGAATATATAAACAAATCATGTCCATTTGGGAGGAACTTTTTATTTTGTATTGGAGTATAACCGATTAACAATGTTCTGATAGTTTTAGGTGAATAGCAAAGGGACTCAGCCATACATATACACACACTGCTATGTTTAAAACAGATAATCAACAAGGACCTATTGTACGGCACATGCAACTCTGCTCAGTGTTATGTGGTAGCCCGTATGGGAGAAGGGTTTGGGGGAGAACAAATCAAGTCCATTTAAACAAAATTAAAACAATTCAGAAACACCTGATGTGAGATAATAAAGATGTCTGCACTCCCACGCCTCAGAGAAAACCATCTTTCACAACGGTTATTTGTTCTTAATCAATAGAGACAGAAAACGCTATGATCTTAAGCAACTCAGAAGCCTGTTAAAGAAAACTTTTTTTTTTTTTTAACGTGAATTGCTTATATTTTTCTTTTTTAAATTTTTTGTTGGAGTATAGTTACTTTACAATATTGTGTTAGTTTCCACTGTATAGCAAAGTGAATCAGCTCTACATCTACACATACATATACATATACCCCCTGTTTTTTTTAATTTCCTGATGTCCATCAACAGAGGAACGGATAAAGAACATGTGGTACACAATATACAATGAAGTATTACTCAGCCATAAAAAGGAATGAAGTTGGGTCATTTGTAGAGGCACATATGAACCTAGAGACTATCATACAGGGTGAAGTAAGTCAGAAAGAGAGAAACAAATACTGTATATCAACACATACATGTGGAATCTAGAAAAATGATATAGATGATCTTATCTGCCAAGGTGATTGGCACTGATGTATATGTACACTGTTATGTAGTCTGTTACCAAGTAAAAAAGAGTAAATCATGCTTAAATGCCTCCTCATCAGAAAATATTCCCTGATACAGAAGAGCAGGCTTGTCACTATCTAGTCTGTCCTGTCCACTCCCCCAGCTTTATTTTTCATCATTGTGCATTACCACCCAACAAAATAGCTATTTCTTGATTTTCTCGTGTCCCATTTGAGAAAGTTAGCTTCATAAGAAAAGAGACTGCCTTCTTCTCTATTACATTCCAGAATCTGGAACAATGCCTAGTAGTCAATGAGAAACATTTGTGGAATGGTGAATGAATATTTGCCATGCAGTGACTTAGTTTATGTTTCACAGAACTGAAGCAGTTTACAAGTTTGAATCACACGCTGATCGATTTAGTGAATGGTACTTGGCCATCTGATATAAATGTACATAGGCTGAGTATCTGCTACCCATCACTTCCTCATCATCTTCCCTCTCACCCAAAACTGCATTTCTGCTGCACTGGTTGGTTTTGATGAACTACCTTCCTAAGTTTCTCAGCTCAGAACTTGGAGTTAATTTCTGTCCTTCCCTCATATTTGTGCTCTTATTTAGTCGATGAGGTTTTTTGTTGTTGTTGTTTTATGCTCTTTCCTGAATTGATACTTCTCCATCAACTAGACCAGCATCCAGAGATTTTCTGTTTTCTCTAACCTCTCACTGTGATTGTTTATTGGAAGATTTCCCAAACGTGTTCATCTCATCTTCAGTAACTCCTTTGTGTCTAGAAGACCATGTTGAACTTCACAGTCTAAATTTCTAAACTGTTCATCAACTTGGTCTCTATACCTTATCAAACAAACTTGATATTTTACCAATATTGCTTGCAATCACTTTGCTCCCAAAATTTTAAGGATATATTTCTTTTTTTGTTATGTAAAGTAGCACAGGATAGTGCTAAATTCACTCATTTTTTTAGCAGGTAACCATAGCTCATAACATGGAAATCATGTATCAAATGCAATCTTAATTACTATATGGCTAATTAAAAGATCATTTTTTTCATGAAAATGTTTCTCAGTTATTCTACATGAACTTCAAAACACCTTTTTAGCACATTTCATTTTAATTGTGAAGCAAATAAACATCACATTTCACACAGAATTTGTCACAAATTTGCGCTTGTGATAGGAAGGGGGGAAAGGAGGGCATTCTACAGAAGACAGACATTTGAAGAGATAATTAATATAAAATATAATCAATGCAATGATAAAGGTATCAAAGCAACTTCTAACACACAGAGACACACATACATACATACACACTTACTAGTATCCCTCAAATTATACAGAGAATAAAATAAATTGAAACAACATTCTAGGCTCATTTATTACACTTTATGCTAAAAACAAGGTGGGAATAATGTAAATCAAATATTCTAATAAAAATCCACTAAAATAAGTTGTAAAACAATCCAGTCAGAAATGGACACTCACCTAGAAAATGCAGAAATAAGCAAATATGGACCAGCTTGTTTCTTCCTAGGCAGACATCAGCAAGCCAACCTGCAAACACCCGGGTAAGGATTGACGCTCCAATAAGACACAAGTTCAAAATGGCGGCCTGGTAATTGCCATAACCAAGCTTGACAGTACAGAAGGGAATCGTATTGCAGACGACTTCAAAGAAAGTGAACCTCTCACACAGCTCTACTAGAAGTAAACAGATTCCAACCTGAATTTTTTTCACAGAGTATGAGGAAAACAAATAACCAATATGTCTTATGGTTTTCTCCTTCTCAATGCTGGGATTTAAAGGCACCCTCTCATCGGTGTTTTTAAAGCCTGTAACAGACATGACTACCCTCCTTGAATACTACTTAAGTTAGTGGTTTGAACTTGGTGATTTTTGCCCCCATCCCTCTTATGAAAAAATAAATAAGATCTTTGCTTTGAATTTCACAACTCCATGCTAAATTTCATAAGGCTTTTTTTGCACCTTAATGTTCATTTTGATGATCCAAGAGAACCTGAGAAGAGACATGAGTATTTAAACCATAGTAGCTCAGTGTGGCCAAATCCGATTTGTTTGTCTAATTACTTAGAGGCTAAATTAGGCTTTTCCTCTAAAATTTATACTGAATTACATGAATCCAGTTTCATACATGTGGAAACTCATCTGCCTCACACTGATAAAGGTTTAAATACGGAGGCAGAAGAAGCAGTTTTTCAGGAGAATTTGAGCACTAGATCAAGAAATAATTTGAGTCTAATAATTTCTGATACTTTAATTAAAACAAGCCAGAACAGTACCTAGAGATAAAGCGCGAAAGGAAATCTGTTTGGAGGGGGCAGGATACCTTATCATTATTACATTTCTTGTTATTTTTGGTTGGAATTCTGATAAGAAAGCTAATTAGGTAACAAAAGTGCTAGTACATTTAGGTAACAAGCAGAGTTTGCAAGAAAGTAATTTAAGTGCACTAATGAAAGGAGAAATTTTTAAACAAAAACCGTGTTCCTTTAAGTTGACCCCATGCTTGTAGAACAGTCTCTCAGAGGAAATCAGAATGAAAAGGCGCTATTTGATTCATTATTAGTCAGCAAGAGGGGTACAGCAGCTATCCTACACATGCTTTGGGGAATATCGACTCTGGTATCACCCTGACCCTCCAGCTGGGTGAATGGATGTTAACATTCTATTTTGGAAAGCAGGAGAGCACAAATTAAGCTAAAAAAGCAGCAGTAAAAAGATAACATTTTAACAGTTAGGAGTTTAGCAGAAGGACATAGGAAGACAAGGGAGTAGAATTATTGGGTCAAAGTCATAATAATTCAAAACATAGGGGGTGAGTACAGAAATGTTATTTTCATATTGGAGTCGAAAGCTGAAGACTGACAAAGACTTCTGACTGTGATTCTTTGACCTGAGAGATTGGGTGCAAAACTCTTTGTGTCGGCCTCCTCTAAGGGTCTGATTGGGATGGTGGCTATCTTCACCAGCTCAGCACTGCTTCTCCCCCTTTGGTTAACAATGCCTTGTTTTTCCTTTGTGTGGAGTAATCATGCAATTTCTTATCCAAACTTACACATATTTGTGAGCGAAAGTGATGCTATTTATAGTTATTCCTGAAAAACAGGTACACCCTGGGATTGTGTAGGGCAAACCCCAAAGTGTGGTCCTCCTTACCTTTGAGGAATGACTTCCTTCTATTCCACGAGATCCTGGTGGGGCTTTCTACTGGCCAAGGGAGATCAGCACAGGTCTAAGATGGCCGTTTCGCTGTTTCTCCACAAGGAATTTTAGTCATAAGTGGACTGATAAGATTAGACCTGGTGGAAGCCGAGTCTGATGGTACTAC